>NC_073624.1:132629405-142629405 GCF_029407905.1 Bubalus kerabau
AGAGCATGTGACATTCCTTAAAAAGTAATTTTAATTTGAATAATTTTTCCTATATTACACATAATAAGGAGAAACTCTTAATGCTTTGTGCAAAAAAACGAATAGAGTCAGACTAATCATCTGAAGGAGAAAGAGTTTATACAGCCCAGTGAGTTTTCTTAAAAACTGGAGTATAATTGCTTTACAATGTTGTGTTAGTTTCTGCCATACAACAGTGTGAATCAGCTGTATTTGTACATATATCCCCTCCCTCTGGAGCCTCCCTCTCACTGTCTGCATCCCGCCCCTTTAGGTTATCACAGAGCACCGAGCTGAGCTCCCTGTGCCATACAGCAGCTTCTTCCCAGTAGCTACATATTTTATACATCGTAGTATATATAAATCAGTGCTCTTCTCTTAGTTCGTCCTAAGACGAACTTCCCCTGCTGTGTGCACAAGTCTGTTCTCTACGTCTGCATCTGTGTTCCTGCTCTGCAAATGGATTCATTAGTACCATTTTTGTAGATTGCATATATATGCATTAATATACGATATTTGTTTTTCTCTTTCTGACCTACTTCACTCTGTATACCATACTTTAGGTTCATCCACATTACTATAGCTGACTCAATTTCATTCCTTTTTATGACTGAGTAATAGTCCCTTGTAAATATGTGAAGTCGCTCAGTTGGGTCCAACTCTTCACAACCCCATGGACTGTAGCCTGCCAGGCTCCTCTGTCCATGGGGATTCTCTAGGAAAGAATACTGGAGTGGGTTGCCATTTCCTTCTCCAGGAGATCTTCCTGACCCAGGGATAGAACCTGGGTCTCCTGCATTGTAGGCAGACTCTACTCTCTGTGCCACCAGGGAACTTCATACAACTTTTCTATCCATTCATCTGTCAGTGGACATCTAGGTTGCTTCCGTGTCCTGGCTGTTGTAAATAGTACTGCAGTGAACATTGGGGTACATGTGTTTTTTTGAATTATGGTTTCCTCAGCCCAGTGACTCTTAATAAGAACTAATAAGAAGGATCTCCATTATCTGTGGGAGATTGGGAGTCCTGGTGAGTCTAGTGGGAGCTGAGACTACCCTGCCATTCATTTATTTTGCAACTGAATCCGATAGCCTGCCAACTGGGGAGCTTGAGGAGAAGAATCAGAGTAAAGATGAGTCTGTGTTCTCTGTGTTTGATTATTTAGAACCTTAGCACATCTAGTCTTTAAACCTGGGAAATCCCTGGGTTGTTTTCAGTGACTTTGCATATGCAAGATCTGTGCTCATTATTAACTTAGAATTTAAACTGGAGACATTTGGTTATGAATACCACATTTATAACTAGACATGCCACAACACTTACAAAAACAGAAACTGGTCTTTCCATATGTTATTTTCCAATAGCTCTGAAATCAAAACCTATAGAAGACTCATAGGAAAACTGTATATACTGATTATGTTATCTTTAACCTCTTTTTTTGTTGTTTTTTCTTACCTAAAGAAATTGTTGATGGCAACGTGAAGATGACGCTGGGTATGATCTGGACCATCATCCTGCGCTTTGCTATTCAGGATATTTCAGTTGAAGGTAAAAGACTTGGGTAAAAACCTGATAGATACTTAGAATAAAATTGAGTTGATAAAGTCAAGTTTGAATAGAGTTTTATAAAACTGAACAGTCACTTACATGATTGAATGAAAGATGCCTGAGTTGGGTTTTCACGAGTTTTCTGTTTGTATGAAAAAAGAGACCCCGGCAATGCTGTTTCATTCATGGGGGTGGAATCATTTAGGAAAAGATGAGCACATGTTCAGAACAGAAGTCGCTTTTTTAAATGAGTATTTTTTTTGAGCTTCTTTATTGCTTATTATACTTTTCGGTTCATGATTATAACAGTTCTTTAGACTTCACAGCTTGAAACCCTTTTTTTTCCAAGTGCGAAAAGATAATCAATTGAAATCTGTTTGTTCATTCCTTAGTTCGTTTTTAACTTCCTCTCTCTCTTATCCTTCACTCCCTCCCCCCTCTTTTTTTTAAAAAAAAAACAAAATCTCTATTGTCATCCCATCTTTGAGCCCAGTAACTGTTCCATTGTTGTAATATAATCCCAATCCTTGGCCCTACCACTGAAGATGCAACTCTTTAGTCTTTTACGCCCACTGCATTCCCAAATATTTTGATGAATTCAACACTGTCAAAAGTGTCAAATTGACGTTCTTAAAATTAGGACTTGGCTTGTTTAGCACTTGAATCACAAAATGCATAGCTGCATATCATACTTAAGTGTAGTCTGACTTGTCCAACCTTCTCCAAGTTTGTCACCTAACAGATAACCAGGCACCTGAATGGTAAGGGCTGAGAGCATTGTTTATAATTCTGTCTAGGAATTTCTCTAAAGATCAAACTAAAATATAATGATATTAAAGCCTCAATAATTCAAGCTCAGGAATAGCAGCCAGCTTGAATTTATTGAGCCTGAATTTGAAAATTTTCATACAATGGACTTTTTAAAAGAAATATTTATTTATTTGACTGTGTCATGTCTTAATTGTGCATTAGGGATCTTCACTGCAGACATATGGACTCGCTAGTTTTGGTACATGGGCTCCAGAGCGTCTGGGCTCAATAGTTAAAGCTCTCGGGCTTAGTTGCTCTGTGGCATGGGGGATCTTAGTTCCCTGACCAGGGATCAAACCCATAACCCCTGCATTGCAAGGCAGATTCTTAACCACTGAACCTCCAGGAAAGTCCCTCATACAATGTACTCTTATTAAAGTACATTCCTTTCATGCTTGTGAAAATAATGAGATGCTTTTAAAAAGTTCCTGCTTTGTTAAGAAAGAATAATTTGTAATCATTTAATCAATTTTATATACTTCTACATTTAAATATTTAAGCAGTTGAACCCACTTTGTAGAACAAGTTAAAAAATCTTGTTCACATCATTGCATTTACTGCGCTGCTGCTGCTGCTGCTAAGTCACTTCAGTCGTGTCCGACTCTGAGCGACCCCATAGACGGCAGCCCGCCAGGCTCCCCCGTCCCTGGGATTCTCCAGGCAAGAACACTGGAGTGGGCTGCCATTTCCTTCTCCAATGCATGAAAGTGAAAAGTGAAAGTGAAGTCGCTCAGTCGTGTCTGACTCTTAGCGACCCCATGGACTGCAGCCCACCAGGCTCCTCCATCCATTGGAAGCAAATCCTTTTCCCACAGATATCACAGAGGTGAATGTGACCTCAGGTTTTTCTGATTGGTTACATTTTAAGTTACTGATAATATTAATTGAAAACTTACTTCTATTTCAAATGTAACTGTGAATGGTATGATCCACTAGAGGTTTTCCCCCAAATTATTATTAATGTGCCCAAGATAAGATAATCAAATCATAGTTTTTTTGTAAAACACATCATGATAGAAAGATTTTCAAATGACTAGGAAATAAACATTCAGAAGTGCGATTTCACTGGCAAAGTGCTTAAATAAATCTCTTCAAACAGAAGTCTTTTAGTGTCCTACACAGTAGATAGTTTGCTAATCTATTTTTTTATTTGTTTAACTTTCATGGAGTCATTTCTTAAAAAAACCTCACTTAATTTCTGTAAGTGTACAGAAAAATTGTCTAATTTATTTAAATGACATCGATTATGTAGAAAAAGACATTGTTATTTAGACGGAATTCTTTGAGAAGCCACTCTCCATCAACAGAAATGATGGGCCTCTTCTAAGAAGGAAAACGAGAGGTTGCCGTATCTGCTGCTGAGGGCAGTGCCGAGAAGCCTGAGTAGGTGCAGTTCCTTGGTGTGTCGTGTGGCTGCTCGTGATGGAATGACAGATGACACTGCCTATTTATAGCATGCTTTGTGTACCCACCGTCAGGGTTCTCTGTGGGGACTTTTCAGGTTTAACCTTCACCTACAGGGGGTGAGGTATACCTCAGTCGTGGACTATTTGGCTTGTAACCTTCCACTGAATGCCTCAAAATTAAATTGGGGTGAGAGAGAGTCAGCTTTGTTACAGTAGCCAATGCAACAGGGGAAATACTTGCTTCAGCATTCATGGTCTAAGAGTGTTCAGACATATTCAAACAGAAATTAGGTTAAACTCATGGCTTTTCTTGCCTGGGGAATCCCATGGACGGAAGGAGCCTGGTGGGCTACACTCCATGGGGTCGCAAAGAGTCAGACACAACTTAGTGACTAAACAATAATGATTTACAAAATGACTTACAAATCTAAGGTTAAGGGACTTCCCTGGTGGTCTAGCAGTTAAAACTTTCCCTTCCAACGCAGGGGGTACAGTTTCAATCCCTAGTTGGGGAGCTAACATCCCCTGCCTTGGGGCCAAACAAACCAAAACAAAACAGAAGCAATATTGTAACAAATTCAATAAAGACTTTAAACATAGTCCACGTCAAAAAATCTTTAAGAAAAATCATAAATCTAAATGTAAGTGGCAGTTATAAGATTGTATTAATCTACTTTCTGTATGTTTACTTACCTAAACTGTATTTTTTTAATTTATTTTTTTATTGAAGTATATTTGCTTTACAGAATTTTGTTGTTTTCTGTCAAACCTTAACATGAATCAGCCATAGGTATATATATATATATCCCCTCCCTTTTGAACCTCCCTCCCATTTCCCTCCCCATCCTACCCCTCTAGGTTGATACAGAGCCCCTGTTTTGAGTTTCCTGAGCCATAGAGCAAATTCCCGTTGGCTCTGTATTTTACATATGGTAATATAAGTTTCCATGTTACTCTTTCCATACATCTCACCCTCTCCTCCCCTCTCCCCATGTCCATAAGTCTACTCTCTATGTCTGTTTTTCCATAGCTGCCCTGTGAATAAATTCTTCAGTACCATTTTTCTAGATTTCGTCTATGTGTGTTAGAGTACAATATTTTAAAATATGGAACACTTTGCAGATTTTCGTGTCATTCATGCACAGGGGCCATGCTAATCTTCTCTGTATCATTCCAATTTTAGTATATGTGCTGCCGAAGTGAGCACTAACCCAAGTTTTATTTAAAGTTTATTTTAAAAGTTTGGATTATCTCCTCCTATTGTACTTTTTCTCACTAATTCCATTGGCTAGAACCGCAAAGGCAGGCTGTTATGTCTATAGCAGAACAGCTAGCTATGGAGTGCCATGTTTCAATATCTGTATGACTTAATATTTCAGTAAAGTCTTAGAACTTTCAGTCTTTTTCCTTAATGGGAATTTGCTAATAATAAGAGACATGATCAGGAGCCATTCAAATTACTCTTGGAGCACACGAAATTTTGGGGGTTGTGTTGTTTCATCTGGATTATGGGTCAAAGAAAAGTCTGAACTAGAAGTGGGAACTTCAGAGAAGTAATTATAGAATACTTATCTTGATTTGAAAAAGTCAACTTCGTACTGAAATGGAAGGCCAAGGCCCAACTTTGAATGAGACTCCGCACGTTCACATTTTGAGGAGCTATTTGGATGTATGAAACTTTGGGTCCTCTAAGAAGCAAGTGCCAAGATGGCGTTAGAAGCTGTCCTAACCTGTTCAGGCTGCCATACAAAATACCATAGCCTGGGTGGCTTAACAGAAATTTATTTGGCTGCAAGTGCAAGATCAGGTTGCCAGCACTGTTAGTTTCCGGTGAGGGCTCTCTTCTTGGCTTGTAGATGGCTGCCTTCTCTCTGTGTCCTCACATGGCAGAGAAGAAGAGGGAAGGGAGAAAGACAGGTGGGAAGAGAAAGACAGAGAGAGACAGCAGAGAGCTTGCTCATCTTATAAGGGCACTAATCCCATCATAAGGGCCCTACCCTCATGACCTCATCTAACCCTAATCACCTCCCAAAGGCTCCATCTCTAAGTACCATCACATTGGTGGTTAGGTCTCCAACCCATGAATTTGAGGGGGACACAGACATTCAGTCAGAGAAGGCAATGGTACCCACTCCAGCACTCTTGCCTGGAAAATCCCATGGGTGGAGGAGCCTTGTAGGCTGGGGTCCATGGGGTCGCTAAGAGTCGGACATGACCGAGCAACTTCACTTTCACGCATTGGAGAAGGAAATGGCAACCCACTCCAGTATCCTGAGCCCCCTGCAGTAGACGTGTCCTCCTTCTTAACAAGTTAGTTAAGTTATAAATTACACACATTAAAAAAAAATTTTTTTTTTTTTTTTTTTTCAGAAAGGTAAGTTACCAGTACCTGTGATGTCTGGTTTGGTATTCATTATGTCATACCTTGTTGTTGCTTCTGTATTATCCTTTTTAAGCCCCTTCAAGGGGCATCAGAAGTCAGTCCCTGGGAAGAGGGTTCCAGCCCCTCTCCTCTTGCAGAGGTGATGTCTTTGGTGATGGGCCCTCTAGGAAGTCTCTTTTAACAAGTGACAAGAACTTGGGTGAGTGACGGGTGAGGGTGAACTCTTTCTCTTGGCTATCATTACAGAAACCTCTGCCAAAGAAGGCCTGCTACTTTGGTGTCAAAGGAAGACCGCTCCTTATAGAAATGTGAACATTCAGAACTTCCATACCAGGTGAGCAACCAGGGCCCTGGGGTCCTTATATGCCCTCTGGAATATGAGTGGACAGGGAGAACAGTGTTTATTTATTTCAGCGTCTCTTCCTGTCTGTGGGGCGTTTTCAGTATGTAGTAGAACTCAGGCTCTGGACTGATTGATGCTTAGGGTCCTGCTAGGGAAAACACTGGATTCAGGCTAGGGAGACTGGTACTGTTTGTGAGCATCATGCAGGGATACGGCAGGGATGGCTTCGATGCTTCTCAGGGACAAGGGGAGACTGAACTAAGGTCTGCATATCCCATGTACGAGGTCCACCCTGTCCCTCTTGTCTGCAGTGCCCAGAAGATGCTTCATCAGTCAGCTTTGTAGGCTGGGATTGGAGAAAAATAGAAAAGGCCTGTTTGAAAAACTATAGGGAGCGGAATGAAGGAGATCCAGAAATAATGTGAGAGCATGATTTCTGTCCCTTGCTTCAGTCTTTCCTTTCTCATGTCCATCTTTTGCCGGGTGTTTATGTTTTCTGCCTTTGTGTGATAGGGATGCCCGTGAATGTAAATGGGTCCCTAGCCCCCATAGATCAGAGAAAAGAAATGAAGGATACAGATGAGCCCCCAGGAGGGGAGGTTCATCTAGGGAGATAAGTATTATTAGGTGTCCTGAGTGCATACAGGTGAGGAGGAGCCTTGCTGTTCCTACAACAAGCTGTCAGGATGAGAGGACCTGGAAAGGCTGGGACCTGCTGGGTGAATGTCAGAGGCCCAGTCTGGCCTTCCACTTACCTTATTTTCTTCCTCTGGCCCAAAATGGGCCTGAGCCCTTCAACAGTGTAGCCCCTGGGGTCTCCTTCCCCACCCTTCAAGGCATAGGACTCCCGCTCCTGGTCTTCAGTGAACCTGTCACCAGGGAGCTCATAGCCTGAGTGTATCTGGGAACACGGTGGTGTCTTTGGGTAGAGAGGAAATCCAGACTCTCCCAGCTAAGTCCTTCAAGTGCTTACGTGTCATTGACTTAAAACAAACAAACAAATAAAGCGATAATAGAAAAGAACCCTATGAAGAAGGATAGGGGAGAGTGTAGGATTTTGGAGTGTACTAAGGAGCATGTTCTTGGAGGAAAGTGTGTCCTGGGCATTTCAGGATGGACCATCCTGGTGTCTTGTCTGTTGGGCCGACTCAAGGGACTTGGAGGAGAGAGAGAGGAGGAAGCCAGACCTGCCAGACCCTGAGTGAGGAGAGGGGCACTGGTTGGGGAGCATCTTCCCTCCGTCCCTGCTGGTTCTCCCAGCACAGAACTGACCAGCACAGGAGAAGCGCGGCAGGGAGGGAGTCCCAGGCAAGGCTGAGCCTGAAGCCGTAGATGGACTCGAGACTAGTAAGGGGGTGGCAGTCCTCGGCAGACCCCAGGAGAGAGATGAGTATTCCCTGGGAAGGGGCCACAGCGTCACTGGGTGGGGGAGCGAGGGAGGTACCTGGGGCTCTGGGTCCCAAATTCCAGGCCAACGTATGACCAAAGGCAGCCCCTTGCTGCTGCTGCCACCGCCTCTCCATTAACCCGAGTTCCTGTTCCTCCCAACTGTGACTGTCGTGCAGCTGGAAAGATGGCCTTGGACTCTGTGCGCTCATCCACAGACACCGGCCCGACCTCATTGACTACTCAAAGCTGAACAAGGTCATTTGTGGGGCCCGGCATGCTGTGTCCACCCTGCCCCCAGCATGTCATCTGAGACTGAGCCCGTCGGCCCTGAACTCACACCAACACCCAGGCTGCTACCAGTATGCCCTCCCGGCCAGCCCGGCGAGGGGTGAGGACAGGAAGGGTGGCTGGGAGCATGCTCACCCATCTTAGGGCAGGACAAGACCCAGAGCCAAGTCACCTTTTGGCCCACATTACAATGTTTGTTGTATTGACTTGATTTACTATGAAAGCTTTATGTATGTTTCTTAGAGATTTTACATTCCCAGATTGAAAATATGGGAAGTGAAGTATCTATTTGGGGAAGGAGATGCAGATACCCCAAACCTTGTATTTAAATTCCTTTTATCTTTTCTGAAGGATTTAGTTGCTGACCTATTTATTCAGAGTTGATTAACTTGTTTCTCACACAAGAGATGCTTCATAATTACCTTGCTATTGATGTAAGGTGTTAGTTGCACCCTTAGAAAAGAGGTTTGGGAGATTTTTGTTCTTCTCTTTTCAAAAAATTCAGCTTACGGAATTTTTTTTTTTTTTTTTCAGCTTAGGAAAGTTTCATTCTCCCTTTAAGCTTAAGCTTTTATTGCTCTTAAGTTTCAAATAGTCTGAATTCTTTCTTTAAAATAGTTTGCACATGTGATCTGTGATGGAAAAAAGAAATCCTGCCCCCTTCTAAATCTTGCAATGGACAGTCTATCTGCCCAGTAATAAGGCCATGTAAAGACTTAAGATGCCCCATGACCATTCCTGCCAGGGCGTCGGGCACATTTCCCCCCGCTGCTGGTGTGCTTAGCTGGCCGTGCACCTCGAGTTGCTGTGTTTGGTGTGGAATCTGGTCTTTGCTGCATGCGTGTCTCACGGTGTGACCCGTGGAGGGTGGGGTGGAAGAGCGTGCTGGCTTTGGCCACCTTGTGACCCGTGGAGGGTGGGGTGGGAGAGTGTGCTGGCTTTGGCCACCTTGCAGTTGTCACGTGCTCACCACCCTCCCCCTGACCTGTCTTCACTGACCATGGGGTAGCACATGAAAAATGTACTTGTGTCCTGAAGGTGAGAACTGGGGTCCTCAAATGGAAGATTGCCAAAGGGAATGGGCAGCCAGAGTTTTTCAACTTCCCCAAGTGTATATTCTCATCCCAGAGTTATTCTGAAACCTAGAGACAGTGTATATTTTTTTCAGTTACTGTTTAGCTTATTTGCAAAATGAGGGAATTATTCTAAATAGACCTAACCTCATTAGCCATTTATAAGGGTCAGTTTTTAGTGTTCAGTCGCTCAGTTGTGTCCGACTCTTTGCAGCCCCATAGACTGTAGCCTGCCAGGCTCCTCTGCCTACCAGGCTCCTCTGTCCATGGAATTTTGCAGGCAAGAATACTAGAGTAGTTTTCCATTTCCATTACTCCAGGAGGTCTTCCCACCCATGGGCTTGAACCTGAGTCTCTTGTGTCTCCTGCCTTAGCAGGCGGATTCTTTACCATTAACGCCACCTGGGAAGTTTTTATTACAAAAGGTCAATAGACAGGTGGTAATTGGCCACCTATGATCAGTAAAAAAATGATAATAATTAACAATACCAGTTAATACTTTGATAAGCTCTAGATTAGGCACTTAATAAGTATATATGTTTATTATGTATGTCTTAGTATGTGTCATACTTCTGGGTTTTACTGTTAATATTAATACATATATTTTATGTATATTATACAAGGTCTTCCCGGGTGGCTCAGCAATAAAGAATCTGCCTCCAGTGCAGGAGACACGGGTTCAGTCCCTGGGTCGGGAAGATCCCCTGGAGGAGGGCATGGCAACCCACTCCAGTATTGTTGCCAGGAAAATCCTGTGGACAGAGGATCCTGGCGGGCTATGGTCCATGGAGTCGCAAAGAGTCAGACACAACTGAAGCGACTGAGCACGCCTGCACGTACACGCACAAATAGTCTTTCAGTCTGCATAACGCACAGTAAGCTGGGTAATGTAACATGCCTGTAAAGTTGGTACACTTATTATCCCAGATTTACAGGTGAAGAAGAGGAGAATTTTGTAATCTGCCCAGGGTCACATACCAGTAGCTGAGCCGAGAAAACACTTAATTGTCATGTTTTATGTCAAGTCACATTCTAAGTGAGATACTATTCACAAAGTCTCTGAATTATTACTTTGTTTTTAATGCTGAAATTTTTCTTCTGTGTTAAGAACAAAAAGAAACTTTTATTCATCTATTTGGCTTTACAAAATTTGCATAAAATGTGCAGCTAAGACTCCCCTTATTATATGGCTGCTTTTAATAAAAGGATTATATGCTTGTGAAGACAACACGGAATTGAAAAAGCATTTTGCCTGAAATGATAGTGAACTCTGAGAGGCCAGGAGGCTTGCTTTGGTTTCTTCCTTGAGCACTGAATGTCTTTGAAGCCTGCATGTTTTAAATGTTTCACCATATCAAAGTGATTGTTCTCATTGCAAAACACTGCAGCTTCTGAAATGTTTAAATGGCTTTGATGATAAAGTTCATTATAGTCATCTCTGGACTAACATTACTTCTTATTTTGATTTTTCTGTATTATATACTCCCCCACCCCATTTCAGATCCACAATACTTAATCTCTTTAGAAGATAAAAAGAAGAAATATTAAATACATCTTTTAATTTTTCAGTATTCCAGTTAAAAACTTCTGGTTAAATATACGTTGTTATGTTACATATATATTTAACCAGTTTTACTGTGGATGACAAACACAGTCGTAAGAACAAAAATTTCTTCACAGTTTTAATTTACAATATTGTTTCTATAGTTTCTTTAATAATTTGATTTTTAAAATTTAATATTCTGCAAACCGAACTTTGGCTGTTTGTAGCCATGTTGTAACAATCTTTAGTGATCTAAAAGTTTCACCTAAACAGGCTAAAAGCAGAATTTTCTTGTATTTAAACCATAAATAAATGTAAAGTTACTGTTGTACTAATAAATATTCTCCATGACCACCTTCCAGATCTGGGAAAAATGTATGTTTCATGCTTCCTTTTGGAATCATCTAAATTTTTGTTATCAAGAGTTGGGAATAAATGCCAAAGTATCCAGGATATTTTGTTTTTTTCCCCATTCATGAGAAGATATTTCACAACTTTCCTCCCAGCCACACAGTATCTGTTCTCTGACTTTTGGCTCACATTTTATAAAGTGTGCATGGATTGAGTAATTTTTATGTTATTTTTGATGTTTCTCTAAATGTTTGAAGTGTTTGGGAAAAGATAAGAAAGAAAATCTTATACTATTGTGGTTATGTATGGATGGGAAAGTTTCATCCCCAAAATGAGGCATATAAAAAAAATTCATTAAGTGCTGTTCAAAAAACATGTTAAAAAGCTGATTATATTCTTTTCCATGCAGGATGACCCAATAGGAAATATCAACCTGGCCATGGAAATAGCAGAGAAGCACCTGGATATTCCCAAAATGTTGGATGCAGAAGGTGAGATGAAAATTGTGTTTACTGACTTACAGAAAATCTGTGGGCTCCCTATGTTACAGCCACACGTGGGGACTTGTAAAGTGTATAGCTAGGTCACATCTGAAGCACTAGAGTCCCTTGGAAGTTTCTGTCATTGGCCTCATAATTATTAGAATATTTCATGTGTAGCTATTCAAAATTATTTTTTAGAATCCTACTCAAAAGCAAGCCAGCAAGACTGTAGTGAGAGGACTTGGTAAAAGGTTCAATTTTGGCAAAGAAACGGAATGCTTTGGTTTGTGATTTTCAATGGAAAGCTTCCTATCTTAATTTAATTTTTTAAACAACATAAGGTTGCTTCTTTTTTGAACTACATAGGCAGAAATTTAACAAATAAATCTCCTTAAGCTTTAAGACTCCACAAGGAAAAACAATCCTTCCCACTAGAAGTTATGGAATCACAATGTAGACAATAGAATGGTTAGCCATCGTGTGCCTCTCAGACGTTCACGTCTCATCTTTAATTTGTTAAATTTAATTTCGTTAGAGCTGGAACCTTTCAATATGTTGCAGCTTAGCAGCCCTCATGCTGGGAACTGGTTTCAGTACTTTTCCTGCCCTTTTTG
The DNA here is from genome assembly GCF_029407905.1 of Bubalus kerabau. NCBI lineage: Eukaryota > Metazoa > Chordata > Mammalia > Artiodactyla > Bovidae > Bubalus > Bubalus kerabau. The sequence continues at coordinate 132,641,654 of NC_073624.1, forward strand.
TGAGATGAGTTTGTGTGAGTTTTGCCCTGGCACAGCATTGAAAGTGCATATACATGGGCATCATTCACTTACTTCATTTCACTTATGCATGAATCACTTCTCACTCAGCAGATGCTTGATGAGCATCCACCATATACAAGACCCTAGAGATGCTGCAGATGATGAGATGTATAATGCAGGGCCCAGCCCTCAAGGAATTTATATTCCTGTGCTTGTTGTGAATCCTACTATTCTCTGTTGGTTTGTTGCTTATGCTAATTAGCATTGTTGGGGGAAAACGAAGAGCTTAGTTCTAGTCAGTTGTCACTCTTCTGTTCTTCTTATTTTTGGTGACTGCATCACGGCTGCCCTAGCAAAATACCACGAAGTAGGTGACTTGAAACAACAGAAATTTATTCTCTCTTAGTTCTGTAAACTGTACCTCTGAAATCACGGTGTTGGCAGGGCCGTTCTCCCTCCAGAGTCTGGAGGAGGACCTCTTCTTGTTCTTCCAGCTTCTAGAAGCCCCAGGTGTTCTTCAGCTCCTTTTAGCATTGCTCCAGTCTCTTGACTGTCTTTACATGGCCATCTTCCCTCTGCGTCTGTTTCTATGTCTTTTCCCTCTTCCTAAAGGATACTGGTCACCGTGGATTAAGGGTGTGTCTTTCTCCAGCATGACCTCATCTTGATCACATCTGCAAAGATCTACTTCTAATAAGGTCACATTCACAGGTACCAGGAAGCAGGACTCCACCTGTCATTTTGAGGGCCACAGTGTAACCCATTCAGTGATCTGTCAGCGAGTAGTCTAATTTTGCCTGTTTGTTAATGGCCATTTTATCAAACACCTGTAGTACTGGATGTTGAACACACTTGAATACATTCTTCGGAATCTACTTACGGTTTTTCACAAACTCATTAGAGGGAGAAAGGCAATGAAACAATGAAGTCTCGATGTAGAAAAAGTACCTTTTTCTTCTTGTCCATCCATCTTCTGACCTACGTTTACATTTGGGTGCTCTGTCCTTTAAACTTTACGTACAGTAAATACCTATGCAGAGTTTACCACTTGAATGAACCGCTAGGATACTGAAGAGAGGAAAAAACAAGTGACAGTAAATTCATCTTTTCCTTAACTGATGCCTCCCTGACTTCTGACAGTGGAGGGTGAGCTTGGAATTACCCTGTTACTCTGGCAGGCTGGTCATCCTCTTGCTCCTGGCTTTCCTTTAGTCTGAGTCCTGGTCTGGGCGTATCTTCTGCTTATCCTGAGTACATGGGATATGTTGGCATATGTTCATTTCCTGCTCCTCTGTGACATCATTGCCTCTTATTATTTTTCTTTTTTTGTTTTGTTTTTAATGGTTCAGAAAAATGCTTATGTATGATATTATTTTCTTTGCAGAGTAGTTTCTGTAAGAGTCTTCTGGCGAAAGAGTTATGAGCTTGAGTGGCTTGGGTGCGGGGCGTGCGGTGGTGTAACCAGCTCCCCAGCGGATCTTCCCCCACCGCTAATTATCCTCTGTGTGTTTGCCACCTGCGTCCAGACTCACCATCCCCACGGCTTTGTAGTAACATGTTCCTCCCTCTGTCACTCTTTCATTGTAATGTCTTAAATACCAGTTTCTTCCCCTCAGATCGTTAATTGCTTTGGCAAATCCTTGCCTCCATCCAAAGCCCCCCTACCCCCCTCCCACTGCTCTTGACTTTTCTTCCTGTCATTTGTGATGGTCTCTGAACTCTAAATGGAGTAGCTAATTGGGCTACCCAGCCATGAACCTATAATAAAAACTGGTGAAATTCTTTCCCGTCTTAAGTACCTTCCACACTTTTAAAAAAGCTGTGAAAGTTGTTTCTCTATGTTCCTCCCTCCAGTGAGCACCAGCTGTAGATTTGTCGGTGCTCATGGTCTGTGTGGACCTGCCGGAGGCCCCTGGGTGACCCCGGGACACCCCATCTGTCCAGAGGGAGGGGGCATTGTTGTGTGCACTCAGTGGAATTCTGGAGTTCCCACTCCAGGCATGGATGGGACTTACTTGCTTGTTTAGGGCTCTTCTGAGCTGGCCGTGCCCTTCTCTCTGGCGGTTCTTAGAAGTGCACACAGAGTAAGGAACTTGCAAATGCGACTTCTTTGATTTGAGCCAAAGTTTGAACGTCAGAAGTGTGTGGGCAAGGGGGAAGATTCAAGACTTTGGCCTCTCTGAGAGGCCTGCTGCTGTTGGAACATCCTAGCAGTTAACCTTCTTTTTTCCACACGGGTTTAGTATACGCTGCCAGACCTGGTGAGAGAGCCATCATGACTTATGTCTCCTGTTACTATCATGCTTTTGCTGGTGCGCAGAAGGTGAGGATGTGAAACATAAGTCACCACTCACCTCTTACCTTCTGTGTCTTGACTTTTTTCTTCAGTTGTTTTTCTCTCCCCCATCCCCCAACTCCTCGGAGTAAGGCGATCCATCTGGTTCCAAGGAAGCAGTCATTTGTTTTTTTCAGTCTGTTTTTCTTTGAAACGTACTGTTTATGTAGTAAGTAGTATGCCATTCATGTTCATTTTCTAGAAGGTTCCATGCTGTTCCACAAGCCCACATCCTATTGATATCCTCTGGAAATCCAATGACAAGCTTTCACCTTGGGGAATTACACAGCACCTTTTTTAAGTGCATTCTGTCAGTGACTGAACTGAGTCTCAAGTTAGAAAGCTTAATAATTCAGCCACAAATGGGGTGGCCAAGGTGAGAAAGGAAGAGTGTATGTTCCTGTGGTTCTGTTTTCTCTCTTCCTGGTGGTTGTCTTGGCAGCTCCTACACATGGTGGCGAGAGTCATAGTAAGACGTTCAAGCCATGTATACCCTTCTTTTTAGAAGTTCTGTTACTCTGGGTGGTTTCTATCAGTGGCATGGTAAGTATGTATAGAAGGATTAGAAAACGTGCTGTCTTCAGTGAACTTCATCCCCGTTTAAGTGAGGGCTGTGCACAGGGCAGAAAGACAAGGATTGTGAGTGAGGGGAGGGGAAGTGGTGGCCACGATGGGGCCAGAGACATCTACATGTACTCCTGCATCTTGCAAGGGGACACACCTTACTCACAGCCAAAGTGGCAGATGACGTGATCCACTTAAAAGGCAGGATCCCACAGGTCCTTAGAAAGTGGGAACCAACTCTAATAGGCAGCACCCGGGTTCCCATAGGAATACCTTGCCTGCACTTAAAAAAAAAAACCCACCCAGGGTGGGAGAGAAACCCTCATTTTGACGATGTAAAAAGAAATGTGCTGGTTGAAAGCATTGTGTTCACGAGCGTTCAGTTCTGCACGGCCTTCCTAAAGGTCAGGATGGTGGGCCCAAAAAACAGAGAAAGTCAAATGTAAACCAGTTTGTTCTTCCCTTTGTTCACCCTGGTTTCTGCTCTTCATCTGTGTGTATGTCTGTTCTCTGTGTTATTTTTCCCTCCCTCAGACATTGTGAACACTCCCAAGCCCGATGAAAGAGCTATCATGACATACGTTTCCTGCTTCTACCATGCTTTCGCGGGCGCGGAGCAGGTATTTAACCCTCGTCTATCTGGTTGCCGTGCTGCCCTTGTGCATTGGTTTCAGTTACGTGTCTACATGTGCACGCAAGCACATGCGTGCATGCCTGGGTGTGTGTTCATGCACTTCACATCTTACCTGGGACTCTTTCTGAGTGTTTTGTAATGACCTAACTTGGCAAGTTCCAAACTGTGAATGCTTTTTCACTTAACAGCTTTACCTTTCAAGTTCTTGAAGTGTTCTTAGTTCTCTGTCCTTCTAAGATATTGCTCATATTTCACTAGTCAATTGTGGGAAATACTCATGCTTTAGGAAAAGCAACAGCCATGAAAATTGGGCTGCATTGATTGAGCGGTGAAGGGGGATTTGACCAGGAGGAGTGGACACCTTTCCAGGGCCCATTTTTATTAATAGTTCTCTTCTACCTGGATGCCCTTCACTATTCAGTAACCTGTTCAAACATCTTGCAAGATGAATATTAATGTAACTGAAATAGTGAAAAGATAACAGTGTTAAAACCTCAAAAAAATGCATACTCCTTAACCAACAGCCTGAGGGACATCACAGGTAGGTGTCCCTCCGTTTTCTCCCTGGTCCCCTGTTTTTGCCTCCTGCCTGTTCCCGTATCTCTACTTGCAGTGTTCTTATAGATGGGGGTGGACAAGGGATGTATTATTTCTATGATCTCTATAACTCTATAAGGCCGTCTCCAGCAAATGGTAGTAATTGGAAATTGGCCCCTATGAGGGTTCAGAAGCAAGGCTTGGGACGAGGCAGGAGGGCTGGAAGCCAGATGGGTCTCATGGTCATGGTTTAAGGTACTTGGCCACTCCTAGCTCAAGCTCCCCACAGAAGGACAATAGAAAATTACTGATACCACAACAGCTACTCAGGTGGATTAAACAAAGTCTTAAAGCAGGTTCTGTTCTGAGAAAGGATCCCAGCTAACACATTCTATGTGTTCATTTTGGGACAAGAAGGGCTTCTGTGAGCTCAGGGGAGTGACAGATGTATTCAGAACCCAGTCCTCTCTGCTTTGATATCTAATGTGATTGGAGAGTTCCTGCCCTGTAGTTTTGAGGTCGGTTAGAGCAGCAGTCTCCAACCTTTTTGGCACCAGGGACCGATTTCGGGGAAGACAGTTTTTCCATGGACCAGGGTGGGGGATGGTTTCGGGATGATTCAAATGCATTATATTTACTGTGCACTTTATTTCTATTCTTATTACATCAGCTCCACCTCAGATCATCAGGCATTAGATCCAGGAAGTTGGGGACCCCTGGGAGGGCTCAGGTGGACGCCCAGGGACCAGAGATTTTTGTTTCTGCGACCCATCGATTTCTGTTACTAACTTGTTCGATGTTCCACAAAGCTCATGTTTTCAACTAACGCTAATCTTCCCGTTATTCCCTACAGTATATTCACCTTGCTGTGTAAGTCTGTATGAAACTGTCCCAAAGGAGTGCAATGACCCATAGTGTGCAAGAGCCATATCCTCAGGCTCACCCCACCAGAACCTAGAACCTGCACCATGTACAGCACATGCCACCCCTGCCCTGCCGCCTTCTGCCTTGTGTATGCACGTCCCTGTCGACAGAGCTGTCCTGTTTACCTATTGTGTTTTACAGGCTGAGACAGCGGCTAACAGGATATGTAAGGTTCTTGCTGTGAATCAAGAGAATGAGAGGCTGATGGAAGAATATGAGAGGCTAGCGAGTGAGGTAAAGGAAACGGGTCCCCGCGGTCTTGTCCATTCCCTCCCTGAGGGTGAGAAACAGAGGGTGAACACGGACTGTCAAGTGTTTTGTTTTGTTTTTTTTTTCTTTGCATTTTTCATCTCAGGTAGACTAAAGTAGGAAACTCCACTAGCTCTCAGGAATTGTTCATCTTGTAGCAGCTTAATTATTGGCACGAAGATCATGCTGCAGGCTGTTCCAAGCACTGCAGGGCATGGAGGTCGTTTGCATGTTAGAAGCTCTGCACCTCCGGGATTGGACTCCCCTAGATGACATTGCGTTCCTTGTTTTTTTCTTGCTTCGTTGGCTTCTGACATCACATTGGATGCACTCCGTATTCAGAATCCTGGCTCCACGCAGTGACTTAGGATCTAAGGAACATGTACAATCCATAGTGAGAGCACAGAGGCTCAGCCCTGTGTATGTATTTAAATATCAAATATCTAGAGGGAACCTGGGGGAGGCAGAGCTGGTAGAGCCCTCCGTCCAAGACATTTGAGCATGAGTTTCCAGGATGCCTTTTTACAGCTCTTCAGTCAGAGTCTTGGTTAGAGTAGCACTTTCCATGCTGCTCTTCTTTTTGTTCTTATTATAGTGTAAATGTTAACTAAGCAGGACCAGAGAAGCCAGGTGGCTTAGTGGTAAAGAATCCACATGCCAGTGCAGGAGATGCAGGAGACTCAAGTTCGATGCCTGGGTTGGGAAGATCCCCTGCAGGAGGACATGGCAACCTACTCTAGTATTCTTGCCTGGAGAATCCCATGGACAGAGGAGCCTAGCAGGCTATAGTCCATGGGGTTGCAAAGAGTTGGCCACAACTGAGCATGCATGCAACCAAAGCAAAGCAGGACCAGGCTGAGGTCCACAGCCACCTCCTCTCTGGATTGAACTCAGCCACAGTGACAGTAGCGGAGAACAAGTCATGTTTGCTGTGAGTTACTCGGGCTCATACTTGGCCTGTCCTGGGTAAAGCATCGGAACACTTGGAATCAATTTTCCCAAGTAGTTGTATGTATTAGTCCAAGCTGATGATGCTGTTTTTACTTTGTACTGTTGTGGGAAAATTCCATTTGCAGCATCATTTCATGCCAGTGATCCAGCTTCAGGGTTGAAGTATGACCAGGACCGAAGGACAGATGCTCCTCGGTGATGATAGCCTTCATTGTCTTACTTGGTCCTTTATTCATCCTCTTCAGATAGACTGTGCAGGGCATTTGTAAGGCCTTGGTGGTAGTTCAAGAGAAAGGGGCATCCTTCATTCTTGGGATTCATTGCCATTTTCACCTTCATCCTGTGGATTTCCTTGAAAGTTAGCTATTAAAATACACTTTGGCATTGAGTCAGTTCCAGATTTACAGTGCTTTTGCGTAGTAAATAGACCCATTAGATTTGAGCCAATTGAAACTAGAAATACATTTTAAGTTAAACCCAGTCCTTTCCTGATTTTATTCCACCACGTGAAGTTTTTGGTTTTATTTTATTTTATTTTTTTCGTTTGAAAGCTCCATCCAGCATTTGTCTGCTCATGTCTGGTCCCCAAGTTTCCTGTAAATGTCTCATTTTTGTAAAACATGCCTTGTGCTGACTCTGAGTTTTCAACCTGTGCACTTGGGCAAGGGTGAGTGGCCCTGGGTGGGGACTGAAGTCTCCATTTGTGTCCTCCTTACAGATGGGGCTGTTACAGACTTCTGTAATCTCAGGAGCTTTTGGTCAACCCATTCTCAATTGTTAGATGCCTCTGTTTTATAACTGGGGGTCAGTTTGCTGGTTTTTTCAGCAGTTTTTATGTGTGTGTGTGTATGTTTTGGGAGTAGCTTTTGGAATGGATTCGGCGCACGATCCCCTGGCTTGAGAACCGGACTCCTGAGAAGACCATGCAGGCCATGCAGAAGAAGCTGGAGGACTTCCGGGATTATCGCCGGAAGCACAAGCCTCCCAAGGTGCAGGAGAAGTGCCAGCTGGAGATCAACTTCAACACCCTGCAGACCAAGCTGAGGATCAGCAACCGGCCGGCCTTCATGCCCTCCGAGGGCAAGATGGTGTCGGTGAGTAGCCCCTTGGCCCCGGGGGCACCCCGCTCTTTTTTTTCATAAAGTCCCTCCTCAGATTTGCCGCTGAGAGGAGGCACTGACTATAATTTTGACCCTGCAGCCACTTCCTTCTGGATATTTTCTCCCTGCCATCATGCAGTTCTTGCCTCTCCCTGCTATTGGTGCCTCACACAGAGCAGGCCTCTCACAGACACCTGGTGATGATGGTCCCTCCCTCTCCTCCCCGCTTCTGGGTGGACCAGCGTCTCCATCACAGACCTCTGTTCCCTCCTGTTACCACCTCCCCGTTTCACCTTCTCCAGGGCTCAGTCCTACATTTATCTCCCTCTCTGCATATCAGTTTCTCCCATTCTTCTGAATCTTTCCCATCCGCATTAGAAAGCAGTCTAGAATCTACCAGACAAAAATGAAAACCTCCTATGATTCCACATCTCCCCACAGCAGCTGTCCTGTTTCTCAGCTCCCTTTGTAGCAGGACATCCAGAAAGCATTCTTTATGGTCCTTATTTTTGGTTCCTTCCTGTTCCTTTACTTCTTTTACTCTTCAACCTGCAGTAAGTAATCTGGCTTCCATCCCCACCTACATGGAGACTGTTCTTTTCAAAGTCAGCAGGATCCATGTTGACAACCCAGTGGTCCCTTCTGTTTTCATGTTTTTCTGTTGCTGTGACCATGGCTTCCTTGAAACTCCTTCCACTCTTGAACTTATCTGAGTTCCTCCTGCCTGACCACCGAGTCCTTCCAGTCACTGCTCACAGCTTTGCTTCCTCCCCTGAAGCTATAGGTGGATGGTTTCTGGGTCAAAGGCTCCTGACTTTCTCCTCTGTCTTGACACCTACAAGTGAACTCATCCAGGCTTGTGGCTTTAATTACCAGCTATAATGGCAACGTCTTGCAAATTTGACATCTCCAGCTCTGATTTCTGCCCCAGTTCCAGAGTCATATGTCCACTTGGATGTCTCAAAACCTAACATCCAGGAGTCCTTCTGCAGTGAGCTCTGTCTGAGTAAATGGCATCACTGACCCCTAAGTTACTAAAGCCCCAAACCAAGTGTCATCTCAGATCCTCCACTTTCTTGCATCTGGTTCCTCAGCACGTTCCCCTGGCTCGGGATCATACCTTGAACCTGAGCCCTTCTCTCGACCTCTGCTGCTGTCGCCTGTGCTAAGCCACCAGTACTTCTCTTTGGACCCTGCAGTAACTTTCTCACTTGCTTTTCTTGTTCTTTTCCCCCTAAAATGCATTTTCTACATAGCAGCTGCTGTCCTCTTTTTTAAAAATTTTTTTCCTGTGGCACGCCAGCTCAGATGCCCTGTGGCATGTGGGATCGCGTAGTTCCCCAACCAGGAGTCAAACCCACATCCCCTGCATTGAGTCTTAACCCCTGGACTACCAGGGAAGTCCCCATCTTTTTAAAACATAAATCAGAGTATGTCTCCTTTCTTCTCAAAACCCTCCAGTGACTTTCTAAAATATCTGGAATAAGATCCAGATCCCTTTTCCGGGATCTGACGTGGTCCGACCCCCACCCCACCCTGCTGACCTCATCTCTGGCTGCTCTGCCCCTCAGCCGTCTATGGACACACCACCTGCTGTGGTCCTTCCCAAGCCCAGGGTGCACCCCTTCCACAGGCCTTTAGCTCATCCCTCCCTTCATCATGAACTTGGCTTTTCCATCCCTGAGGTCTCGACTCAAATGCCAGCTCCTCAGAGGCATCTCCACTCAGTAACCCACCTAAAGGAACTGCTCTCACATGCCCTCATCAGTGTCAACTGACTGTGGGTTGTTTTTCCTTAGCAGCACATCACTGTCGGAAATAGGAGTTTTGCTTGTTTAATTCCTTATTTATTGTCTTTCTCCCCACCCCCCACCACAGTCATGAAAACTACACCGGGGCCCTGGGAACTTTACAGGTGCTGTCCACTCTTATATCAAAGGCTCCCACAGTGCCTGGCTCATGTGTGATGCCCGGGAACCAGTTGACGGCTGGTAGAGCCCAGTCTCTGAGTCATTTTGGGGCTGAGTCATTCTGCGGCTTCAGCTTCTAGTAGCCAGAAAATTAAAGTGTGTAAACCTTTGTCCATCACTCATGAGAAGGGCCATCTTAGTCCAAAAAGTCCAAAAGGTGATAATGAAGATGTTTAGAAGCCAAAACATGGGGATGGTTATTTGGGGTGGCTGGGGAGTACAGAGGGCGAAGGAAGGACAAGAAGGCACCAAGGAAAATGCCACTGACATCACAGAGGGGATCGTAGGGGAGCCCAGGGGGCCAGAACATAACGGATGTGCCGTGCTTGTCCCCAACCATCCCAGGACATTGCGGGCGCCTGGCAGCGGCTGGAGCAGGCGGAGAAGGGCTATGAGGAGTGGCTGCTGAACGAGATCCGGAGGCTGGAGCGCGTGGAGCACCTGGCTGAGAAGTTCCGGCAGAAGGCATCCACGCATGAAACCTGGGCGTACGGTGAGTCCTTGGGGGCACAGTGGGGCTCCTGGAAAATCGGGGTTGAGTTGTGGACAGAGCCATGCATGTGTGCAGTGACCACTGTCCCTGGTGCCTGTGACCCTGTAGGCAGCTGTCTTCGCCCCTTTCTGGTTTGCTGTCCCAGGTCCTAGGGCACTTCAGGAGATGGGTATGGGGAATTTCCTGGCAGTCTAGCTGTTAGGACTCAGTGCTTTCATCGCTGTGGCCCAGGTTCAATCCCAGGTCAGGGAACTGAGATCCAACAAGCTGTACTGTGCAGCCAAAAAAAAAAAAAAAAAGAGATGAAGATGGATGTTTTTACCAAACAGGACTCATAGTACATTCTTCCCACACTTAACTATACAGCTAGGCCTCCTCCTCCTTAAGGCCCAGCCTCCTCCTGACTCACCCTACTTTCCTCTGTCTGATTCCACAATCATCTGTTTATTCCCTAACTGTGGGTCAGACAGCCCTGGCCCAGAAACTAGCTTCTGCAGATAGAAGTTTTATTAAATGCTACAAAAGCAACAAAATTTCCCACTTGGAAAATGTGCTTGCAAGGAAAGAACACAAGGTATGGTTTTCTGTCTTCCTAATGCTCCTGTTTCACTTAGATTCATCTGCTCCTTTCAGGCCTCACAGGCGTACCTGTTTGCATGGCTGTGATGCTGTGGTTGTGCTATCATTTTGACTCTCCGCTCTTTGCTGAGGTAGAAGAACAGAACATCCCCTCGTGACATGATCATCTATTTTGAGAAAGGACAGGGAGGTTTCCCTCATCCTTTGGGTTCCTTTTGCTGTCGTACTGCTTGACTGTCCATGTTGCACAGCGAGACGGTCACACAGACGTGCAGCCGGGCAGGTTGGCGTCCCAGCGCTGACACCTCCCAACTGTGCACCCTGCATGCTTCTTACCTCTCAGGGCCTCAGTGTCCTCTGCAAAGTGGGGTAACAGTCATCCCTCCTTCACAGGGTTCTTGTGAAGATGTGATGAGTTCATATTTATAAGGTATTTCAGTTGGCATTTGGCACATAGTCAGCGCTGTGTTGTCGTCATTCAATATGTGAACATTTGCTTTCCATGTCTAGCTTTGTGGAATTACATTCTTAAAGGTCATCAACCAGGGAATAAAAATGGGTCCAGTTATAACCACAGAAGTTGCTTGACTTAAGAAATATCTGTGGGGAGACAGTTTCGGAGAGAAATTTTTCTGTTGTCATTAGAAAAAAATCACAGGCTGCATTTAATCTCAGTAAAAAATAAAGTTTTCAAACAATCAGAATTGGGCTAATATGGTTGAACCCATGGGCAGACAAATAAGAGTACAAGTGTTTTATCTAATAATCCCAGATAATTTTCATGGGCTAGTAATTACTAGCTTAACTGAGCATCACAAGGAAAGTCAGATACTTCTTTAGGAATAACACAGACTTGTTATTTAGAATGTGCTCAGCATGCTTTCCAGGCTTCCCAGGTGGTGTTAATGGTAACGAACTCGCCTGGCAGTGCAGGAGACTTAAGAGATGGAGCTTCTATCTCTGGGTCGGGAAGATCCCCTGGGAGAGGGCACAGCAACCCCTTCCAGTATTCTTTCCTGGAGAATTCCATGGCCAGAGAAGGCTTCAGGCTACAGTCCCTAGAGTTGCAAAGAGTCGGACATGACTGAAGTGACTTAGCATGCACGCAGTGTCCGTTCCACCCTTCCAGAACACACAGGGGCTCAAGGCCTCCTTAGCAGAGTGACAGCCTGAATTCTAGCTGAGATATTATCTCTGCCTCTTCAGGGCTGTCCTTCTTTCTCCCTTCTCTTACTTCTCTGAAATGACCCAGGACTTTGCAAAGAGGCCAAAGCCCTCACACTCCCTTGCTGCAACCATTGCAGGCAAAGAGCAGATCTTGCTGCAGAAGGATTACGAGTCGTCAACCCTGACGGAAGTGCGGGCTCTGCTGCGGAAGCACGAGGCCTTCGAGAGCGACCTGGCCGCGCACCAGGACCGCGTGGAGCAGATTGCCGCCATCGCCCAGGAGCTCAAGTATGTGCTGCCTGCGGGCGCCGCCGCTGACATTGAGCCCTGGGTCCCAGCAAGCACCCTACAGAGAGTTTCCCCAGGCATTCCCAGTGAGGGGGCTGTGGGGGCCCGCCTTTCCTGTCCTTTCCTAAATGTCGATCCAAGCCAGAGGATGCTATGATGGGATTGGTCCTGTTTTGTTTTTGTTTTTTCCTTTTCTTTTTTCCTAAGCTTTTTATTTTGTATTGGTTTTTTTCCCCCCCTCAACTTTATATTTTGTATTGGGGTATCAGGGCTTCCCTGGTGGCTCAGACAGTAAAGAATCTGCCCGCAATGTAGGAGATCCCTGGGTCAGGAAGATCCCCTGGAGAAGGGAATGGCTACCCACTCCAGTATTCTTGGCCTGAAGAATTCCATGGACAGAGGAGCCTGGAGGGCTACGGGTTCGCAGAGTCGGACACAACTGAGCGACAAGACTTTCACTTTCAGATAGCCAATTAACTATGTTGTGGTAGATTCAGGTGCACAGCAAAGAAACTCAGCCATACATATACATGTATCCATTTTCCCCCAGACTCCCCTCCCATCCAGGCTGCCACATAACATTGAACCAATGTGCTATGTTGTAGATCTTTGTTGGTTATCCATTTTAAATATAGTAGGGTGTACATGTCCATCCCAAACTTTTAACTCTCCCTTTCCCCCATCCTCACCCCACCTGGCCACCATAAGTTCATTCTTTAAATCTGTGAGTCTGTTTCTGTTTTGTAAGTAAGTTCATTTATGTCATTTCTTTTTAGATTCCATCTATAAGGGATGTTATAGGATATTTCTCGTTCTCTGTCTGACTTACTTCACTCAGTATGACAAACTCTAGGTCCATCCATGTTGCTGCAAATGGCATTATTTCATTCTTTTTAATGGCTGAGTAACAGTCCAGGTCCTATTTTTTTTTTTTTTCCTTAAAACTGACACTGACTTTTGTGCTAGTCCTTTGGTTTTGGTAGTGTCCCTGTGTCCATCCATCGGGCAGCACCCCCACGCCCAGCACAGGCAGCTCCACTTCCAAGAGGACGAGAAACGAGCACTTGGGATGGGAGCATGGCTTGCAAAGGGGGCCCCACCCAGGCCTGGGTGCATGAGATGGCCCCATATTGCCCCCCGCCCCCAAAACCAAAGACCAAGACGCCTCCAAAGGAAGAGAGATATTAAGGCCCCACTTTCCTTTGTCATCAAATAAGTGCCGTTTCATTTTCATGCTCTTTATTTTATGGGAGGAGCTAGCATGAGGTTGAGGCCGGGGTAGTTCAAGCCCGGGTGGGTGTTGTAGGTCCCACTGGTCCGGACGCTGCCTCTGGCTGTGGACATCCTTCCAGAGAAGGGCTGCTATGTTGTTCCTAAGCCTTCTTTTTTTTTTTTTTTTTTTTTAAGGTCCTTGCTCCTTTTCATAAATACAGAATTCCATTCCCTACTTCTCTATCCCTCATTATTACCACTGATAGATCTGTACACTTTTTAGAGCCTGTCACATAATGATAACTTTAAACAACCAATAGTAAATGTTTTTTATGATAATGTTACATTTTAAGACTCTCATGTTTCTCCCTTTTGACTGGAGCGAATTCCTTAATTAACAGAGATGGCCTCTTTTAAGAGTATCTTCTTATTCCGCCTTGCCCAAATATATTCTTAAATATTTGTGGCCTTCATATCCAGTTTTTCACTGTATTTATGGCTTTACCATTGTCTTATTTCTTATGCTTATTGAATGTTGGCTATCTGGCTGCTTGTTAACAATTTCAAATAAAAAAAAGGAAGGGAAATACAAGCAATTTAATGTTATATCATAGTTCCCATAAATAATTTGGGATGGTTTCAAATATTGCTCATAAAAATTAAGTAACAATTTTATATTATTATTATTCCTGGTATCCCCAATGTGTATTTCTTTATTCACTCAAGAGAGGAACCACAGAATCTAAACCTGTGTTCATCTTACTATTATTTTCTCCTTTTCCTTTTTACCTTTTCTAAAATAATGAATGTTTATGCAGTCCTCAAAGTACAAAAGAAAAGAAAATACCCTGTGCAGCTATGCACACCCTAAGTCCTTGAAACTCGGTGTGTGTAGAGCTGCTGCTGCTAAGTCGCGTCAGTCGTGTCCGGTTCTGTGTGACCCCATAGACAGCAGCCCACCAGGCTCCTCTGTCCATGGGATTCTCCAGGCAAGAACACTGGAGTGGGTTGCCATTTCCTCCTCCAATGCATGAAAGTGAAAAGTCAAAGTGAAGTCGCTCAGTCATGTCCGACTCCTAGCGACCCCATGGACTGCAGCCCACCAGGCTCCTCCGTCCATGGGATTTTCCAGGCAAGAGTACTGGAGTGGGGTGCCATTGCCTTCTCCAGTGCGTAGAGCTAGTATGTATGAATTAGAAAGAGGGATAAATGTTCACCCTGAGGATAATCACAGAAAGCTGTGATCGATGCCTCCACTGTCGATCACTAGAAGGTTCCTGGGTTTTTAGTTCTGAAATATTTCTACTCTTTAATAGTTGCATTTGAAGAGCCATATCGTTTTCACTTTGTATTCAGGGCTGTGTACATTGCTGACATGTTTTGGTTGGTTTTGATTTTCTGGTTATAATAACTGCCGAATCTCAGTCCATAATAATTGCAGTCCATCTCAGTTAGTGGTATGTGTGTGTGTGTGTGAGTATGTGTGTACAAAGCTGCTCTTAAGAACTGGATTCTTTAGATGATTGGGAGCTTCTTACCCACAGAAAGCACACTCACATCACAACACATGCATCTCCTTTATTCAGAAACAGTGACATTCAATAAAGACAAGTTAATTTTGTTTAAGAGAATAAAAAGCAGGTTAACAAACAGCCATTGCCTTAATTTAGAGTCGAAAGAAGGAATAAGCTTCAGAGCAATGGATTTGGTCCCATAGGAGGGAATTTCCTAAAAGCCTTACTTTGGACCGTTTTGAGGCTTGCTTTCATCCTAACTAAAAGGGAGATTAAATTTTGTCCAGGATTCAAACTTTCTATCCCCAGAGACACTAGGTTTACTTTCTAGTCAATAATTTGCTTGAATGGCAAATTCAGGTTATCTCACCTCACAAGATCCCGTTAGGATGTACAGCAGGGCTGGTGAGGAACAGGGACCGCTGAGGGAGAAGTCATGGCGTCCCTGCCGTCACATGAGTGACATGAGTCAGTCCTCGTCAGAGAGGAAGGGCTTGGTGCTGCTGGACTCAGAGTCCCAGCACCTCTGCCCCCCGCCTTCCCCCTGGGACGTGGTGCTCTGTCCAGCCTGGTGCCCTTTGAGAGGAGCCAAGGACACAATGGGGTGTAGGCTGATCCCCCTCTCCCTCCCTCCCTCATGACTCATTTGATGTTCCCATCACCGTGGCTGCAGCACGGTCCCCGGGACTGTCCTCAGGTCAGATTCTTGGCTTCATTTACAGGTACATCACCACTTAAAAATAATGCACTCCAGGGGCCTGGCCAAGAAAATGAAGGCAGAATAAAGTTAACCTGAGGTGTCAAGAGGACAGCTTTTCTCTCTGTTTAGAAATCTGTTGACCAGCAAGAATTTTCCTAATTCTTCCTGTGATGTCAGAGAATAGCGATCATGTTTGCAGTGCTGACAAAAGCCTGAAACACTCTGCTCGTTCTCCATTACATCTTTTTTTTTTTTTTTAATTACTACCAATTTATTTTGAGCCTGTGTCCACTTTTCTTCATGTCATCTGGGTAAGTTATTCTTCATTTTCCTTTCTAATAGTGAACTGGACTATCACGATGCTGTGAATGTTAATGACCGCTGCCAGAAAATCTGTGACCAGTGGGACCGGCTGGGAACGCTTACTCAGAAGAGGAGAGAGGCCCTGGAGGTGAGTCTCCAGGCCACCTATTGGCATGACACCTTCTAATAGAGGTTCCTTTACTAATTCACTGTTATTCATTTTGTTTTTCTGTGGCATGATGTGTATAAACCAAAGCAGATTGTCTGTGGACTTCCCTGGTACTCCAGTGGCTAAGACTCTATGCTGCCAATACAGGGGTCCCAGGTTCGATCCCTGGTCAGGGAACTAGATCTCACATGTCGCAACTAAAGATCCTGTGTGCCACAACTAAGACAGAGCACAGCCCAATAAAATAAATATAAAAAAAAAAAAGCATGTGTAGTGAATAGAGCTTCTACATGAAAAGAAGGAGAACAAGGAAAATGGAAAGTTGGTAGTTTTGTTGTCATTTATCCATATGGCAATGACATGCCCTTTTGAATTAAAAATACAAAAGTCCAGTAGTAATGAGATAATGGTATAAACTCATTTTTGTGAAATAATAATGGCAGTGAATTTCCCAATGTCCTTATCTAAGAGTAAATTGAGCTGAGACTGAGTCAGGAAATAAGGAAGAATGGAAGTTGAGACATTCAAAGGGAAGATGGCAACACATGTTGAGGTAAGTAAAAATGGATGTGAAACAGAATCAGGATGAATCTGGCCCTATTCAAGTATAAGACTTGGAGAAACAGAAGTAAGTGGCTGGTTTTTAGCTGAACCTAATCATCTGTCAAGATTTCCCCGGTGGCTCAGTGGTAAAGAATCTGCCTGCAGTGCAGGAGATAGAGGAGACACAAGTTTGATTCCTGGGTCAGGGAGATCCTCTGGAGGAGGGCATGGCAACCCATTCCAGTATTCTTGCCAGGAGAATCCCATGGACAGAGGAGCCTGGTGGGCTATGGTTTGTAGTGTTGCAGAGAGTCAGACACAACTGAAGCGATTGAGTATACACACATGTAGTCTTCTCTCACCATGGAAGACTCAGATGACATGAAGAAAGAAGCAGTTAGCAATTTTCTGAGTCTTTTCACCCTGACTCTGATGAAGCTTTTAACATGTATAATATCAGGCTTCCTAGATGCGAACCAGCTGTTAATATATTCACTTAAAGAAAAACGATGAGAGAAAGGAAGGACCAGGCATGTGACAGAGAAAGCTAAACTTTTTTGAACAAGAGGAAAAATGACTCCCAACTATGGAAGAGTTTTAGATTCCAGATGCCTCCCTGCCATAGGAAATGAGCATATTATTGTTCTCTGTGACTTGAAGCCTTGTGCTTTCACATGGCCAGAAAGGCAGAGAGGTTCTCCAAGTTAAATTCTGAATGAGGATTTAAGAACATGAAACTGTAGTTCCTCCTGTCCTCTCTAGGTAGGGACTGTTGGGAAAGGCACAGTGTTGATCATAAAATGAGGACGATACCATGAATTTTCTATGAACCAGCATGGTTAGAGAATCAGGTCCTCTAACTTCTAAAGTGTGCTTTAGCTGAAAGCACCTTACTGCATACTCTATGTGGATTCTCAGTCTTCAAAAGGTAGGATGTGGGGACTTTCCCGGTGGTCTAGTGGTTAAGAATCTGCCTGCCAATGCAGGGGATGTGGGTTTGATCCCAGGTCCCTGGGAAGTTTCCACATGCCACGGAGCAACTAAGCCTGTGCCACAGCTATTAATACTGAGCCTGTGCTCTGGAGCTCATGCTCTGCAATAAGAGAAGCCACTGCACTGAGACGCCTGAGAACCACAAAGAAAAGTAGCCCCCACTCGTCACAACTGGAGAAAGCAAACTCGCAGCAACAAAGACCCAGCACAGCCAAAAATAGGTAGACAAATAAATAAATAAAAATTTAAAAAAATATAAGAGTAACATGGTAGAGTATTTTAAATACTTTCAGAACATTGTGACTCTGGATGTAATTAAATGCACCTCTGATTCAGAAGGCACTTCAGAGGGCTCAACCTAGTCATTTGGACATCAGTTAATCTTTTTGTATACACATGCTGATGATGGGAGGGTTGTGATGGACGAAATGTCAGATAATAGTTTATTGCTCTAGAGTGCATCTGTACATGTTCTGAGAACTTTTTCTGATTTAGTCTATGATAACACTGGCTTCTATTTAATCTTCAGAGAACTGAGAAATTGCTGGAAACCATCGATCAACTTCACCTGGAGTTTGCTAAGAGAGCAGCTCCTTTCAACAACTGGATGGAAGGCGCCATGGAGGATCTACAAGACATGTTCATTGTCCACAGCATTGAAGAGATACAGGTAACTGAACACAGCTCTGTATTCCCACTACTAGAAATGAATCGTAATTTCAAAAGAGTTCTCTCTTTTGTTTTGTCTTATTTTTTAATTAAGAAAAATGTGGCTGGGGACATCCCTGGTAGTCTAGGGGTTAAGACTCTGAGCTTCCACTTCAGGAAGGAGGGGTTTGCTCCCTAGTCAGGAAACTAAGATTCTGCATGCTGTGCAGCGAGGCCAAAAACACACATGCATGTATAGGGCTAGAAAGCCCAATGTACCCTTTGACCTTTAGCTTAAAAATGTGTATACTACTCTGCTACAGTTAAATTAACATCAGCCAAATAAAGGAAAATATGTCTAAAAGGGTATGTTCTTTAAAATAGAATGTGAAATCATATGAGCAGAATAGACATAGTCACAGCAAATTATGAGTTTATTGGCTGGTAAGTTACCTACTTTGCAATGTTTGCATTTACTGTTCATTAAAATCTATGGAACTTCACCAGACCATAAAGCATAAAAAAAACACAAGCCAGCACCTTCTACCTCCCACAGTCAGAAATGGTCTACTTTGGATCTCTTCTGGAGCATCAGAATTACAAATAAGACTTAAAAGTGATTTAGGGAGGTAAGTTCCTCTCAAATAGCCAGGACCCAATTTATTTAGAGACCATTTGATGTATAATGGAATATAAAGAGAAAATACTGTTGGATCATCAAAAATAATCTAGATATAAAAGAAATAGTGAACGTTGGGATTTGAACCCAACCAAGGAACAGGAATTTTTGCCAAGGAGCATTCTAGAAGGGTTTGTACCTGGTTGTAGGGGGAAAGAAATTACTTCCTTGAACATGGCCTTTGTCTTCTGAAAGAAACTGTGACAATGTTTCTTGCATGCACTCTTAAGCAGAGGTTGGCAATCTAAAATCGTTTTTGGAATAAGTGAGACATCACAATATTCCTTGGAAGCCATACTTGATGCATGAAGTAGTCTCTTCATTTAGTGAAAGGTGTGCTGGCAGCTGATTGGTTGCAGCATCTGTACTGAGTATTAGCATCGCCCTAGAAGGTGGTCCCCATGGTATCTACATACAACTGAACATAAGGAGCTGCTGTCTTACCCGCTAGGGTCCAAGGATAGGGTTGTTAAGTGGAGGCTTTATAAAGCCTGAGGGGAATGAGTTGGTTTCTGTGGCCTTTTTCTTTTGCCAGAAAGGGAGGTACTTCCTGGTGGTCTGTAGGTTTAAAGGCAGCAAATAGTGGGTTCCTTTTGAGGGGCTAAGGGTAAATAAACCCTGGTCATTAGGAAAGGCAGCTAATTTAAGTTCTGTGTGTTGCTGGTGAGTAAGACCTAAACAATAGCTGAGCATCATGATTAAATCAATTATGATTTTTAAAAGAAGAAAACAATTATTTTTTAAAGACTTTGGATTAATAGACACCAGTGAGTCATCAGGAGGTCTTTTTTCCCCCCCATTTTGACGAACTTGACTTTTGTGTACCAGATAGCTTCTCTGAGACATTCAGAATTTGTCATCCACTGGAGAGTCCTGCAGTTGTAAAGTTATTTATATGCCTGTAAAATTCACTCTGAAGTAAGTCAGGTTTTCTCCTTGTCTCTGGCTTAGAGCTTGATCACTGCCCATGAGCAGTTCAAGGCCACACTGCCCGAGGCCGACGGCGAGCGGCAGTCCATCCTGGCCATCCAGAACGAGGTGGAGAAGGTGATCCAGAGCTACAGCATCAGGATCAGCTCGAGCAACCCCTACAGCACCGTCACCGTGGATGAGATCCGGTCCAAGTGGGACAAGGTGGGTAACTGAGGGTCCAGGGGTGGGCAAGGAGGGTGTGGGGTGAGGCAGGTATTCTCAAGCTGAGGTGGAGAGAAGAGGTGAACCCCTGGGGAAGTTAGAGTGACTCCCTGGTGATCAGAGTTGCTCTTCACCCAAAATTTCACAGCTGTGTTAAAAGAGAAACTGAGGCATAGTAGCAAATTTAAGTTTTTTTTGAGCAAAAGTCAGTTCGAACTGGGCTGCATCCAATCTAGCAGACAGAAGGGAGCTCCAAGGAGCTGTACAAAATGAAAGACTTTTATAGGCAGAAAAGAGTAGGAACAAGGAAGTTACATGGCCAAAAAAAGAATGTTGGTTATTGCAAAGTTACTTCCCTTTAGGAGTCTACCTGGCAGATGGTCTCACTAGTGCTAATCAGGTGATTCTTGATTGACTGGTTTTTAAGATTCCATTTCTGGGAGAGCAGAAATTATATTTAAGTCTAGGTCTGGTGGAGTGGGATTTAGCATAAGCGACTCTATTTTGGGCCTGTTGTCTTGTTTTTCACAGATGAAATATGTTACACTCTTCAATACCTAAATACATTTAGCAGTTTCTATGATCTGCAAGAAAGTAGAAATGATTGTCCTTAAGGAAAATCTTATCAGTGTTAGCAAACTCAGTACAGGTTATGATACTGAAACTATTTTTAAAACCCCAGCTGAAAATTTGGTGGAATCCATTTTTGCTGGTACTTCATCAGAGATTTTTAAGAATATGGGATAGACATGTCCCGTGTGTGTGTGAATTTAAAATGTGGGGAAATTACTTAGGAAACTGTATATGGGGAACCAAAGGACTCCCTGCTAATTTACTGCCACTTATATTTTGGGAAACTGTACAGATTTAATTATAGTGGGATCATTTGAACCCTTTTGTCTCATTCTTAAGAAAGATTTATTTTCATGGTTTAAAGTGTAGCACGCTTATCTTAGTAGGCTGCTAAGTCTTCAGTGAAGAAGTCCAGCAGGTGGATTTGAGGTGGCTTGCTATAAAAACACGTAACAACTGTAAGTTACAAACCATGCCAAAGAGGGGGGAAAGAAACAGGTATGGGAAAGAGAGTGTTAAACTGAGAGACAGTTACTGCTACTGCTAAGTCACTTCAGTCGTGTCCGACTCTGTGCGACCCCATAGACGGCAGCCCACCAGGCTCCCCCATCCCTGGGATTCTCCAGGCAAGAACACTGGCGTGGGTTGCCATTTCCTTCTCCAATGCATGAAAGTGAAAGTGAAGTCGCTCAGTCATGTCCGACTCTTAGCGACCCCATGGACTGCAGCCTACCAGGCTCCTCCATCCATGGGATTTTCCAGGCAAGAGTACTGGAGTGGGGTGCCATTGCCTTCTCCGGAGAGACAGTTAAGTTCTCGTTAAACTGAGAGACAGTTAGTTCTTGTTTCTGACCTTAAAATTAGCTCTGGTCTTCTGACAGTCAGAGTTAAAAGGAAACTGTGTTGAGCTGAGTAGTTTCCTTGGGCAGAAAAAGGGAAATATGTCATTTCTTTTCTTAAAATTTATTTATTTTTTAATTGAAGGATAATTGCTTTACAGAATTTTGTTGTTTTCTGCCAGATATCAACATGAATCAGCCACGGGTATACATATGTCCCCTCCCTCTTGAGCCTTCCTCCCCTAAAGTGAGACAAACTTTTCTCCTGTCACTTAAGTTATAAAGCAAAATTTTCCAGAGGGAGTTTTGTAAAAGGGACATTGAATAGTAATGTCTTTTTGCCAATACACACAGAAAAAGGCTTCTGAAGTAGCTCTTTTGTCTGTGGATTCAAAGAGAACTCAGGCAGAGCATAAAATATAAATCACAGGATACAAATGGAATGGAAAAAAATGTGGGCCAGGTGGGATCCTTTCCGGTGGGCCAACACTACACAGGGTTGAGCTCATGAACCTGTCAGGGGTTCCCAACTTTTTTGTGTCTTAGACCCCTTTGGTAGTCCAGGGAGGCCTGTGGATCCTTTCTGATAAAAATATGTATAAATTCATAAGTAATATTAAAGATCACAAAGCAAATAAATTACATTGAAAAATAGTTATTAAAATATATGTGTGTATAACTGAATCACTTTGCTATACAACTGAAATTAGCACAACATTATAAATCAAGTATATATCAATAAAAAATTTTAAAAAAGACCAAAAAAATGTATTTTTAAAGTTGGAATATACTACCGTATTTTAAATCAAGGTCTAATAGCAGACCTAGTAAATGTGAGTGGTGATGAGTGTCCATCATATTTTGAGAGGCAGGCAGTAACTAATGTATGTAAGAATGTGATTTGTGTTGTGATAAAGTCACAGTGGACTTGGTGTCCATATTCATAATCGAAGGAAATGCTCATTTTCTGCTGGAGCTTGGGAAAATAAGGATGTCAGTTTTGGTTCATTCAAGTTCACAAATCCTCTGCACTCTGCACCCAGCCCTGCAACCTGCACCGCAACCCACACCCCTACACCCCGGATTAGTGCTGCAGGCCGGGAACCCCAAGTTGGACAAATGGTCAGCATCCCTCGTGCAGACTTAGCCTTTCAGCAGGCACTGGTGGCACTGGGTGGCAATCAAGGCTAGACTGAGCTCCCCCTTAGTCCCTAAAGTAGGGAGCACAGTCCCCTTCCTCCCCCTCCCGCTCCTTCCCCTCCCCTCCCCTCCCACTCTGCTCCCACTCCTGCCCTCCACCCACCACCACCTATCTTGGTCACTCCTCCTGGACCACCACTGGCCTCTAACCCCTGTTGTCCTTGAATCCTGGCAGGTGAAGCAGCTCGTGCCCATCCGGGACCAGTCACTGCAGGAGGAGCTGGCCCGCCAGCATGCCAACGAGCGTCTGCGGCGCCAGTTCGCCGCACAGGCCAACGCCATCGGGCCCTGGATCCAGAACAAGATGGAGGTGGGTTGGTGCTTCAGAGAAAGCATGTCACGGCCTCCAAATCGGTCCCCAAGCTGACACAACCACTGCTGTCCACTCAGTGCCGTGAGAGCCCTGTGCAAGTCACCTGGGTCTTACCCTGGGTGGCTCCTGGGCTGTTGCA
This sequence comes from Bubalus kerabau, assembly GCF_029407905.1. Classification (NCBI taxonomy): domain Eukaryota; kingdom Metazoa; phylum Chordata; class Mammalia; order Artiodactyla; family Bovidae; genus Bubalus; species Bubalus kerabau. The sequence goes on from NC_073624.1 coordinate 132,664,404, forward strand.
GCCTGTGCATCAGTTTAGGGGGGTTGGGGTGAGGGCAGGATGCTGGGGGAGTGTGCACACGCACCGAAGGCTGGCGAGGCTGTTCTCGCTGTCATCCATTCATCTTTTCATTAAAAATGGTGATGGGTCTCCTCGGTTTTCAGCCTCTGCAGGACCTAGATTCTAAACCCTCCATCCCTAAGGAGGATGCATGAAGAGTCACAAATACTTGGCATTTTCAGAACCTTTAAGGAAAAGTAATCTTTGAATGGCACTGATTTCTGGGTTCATTTTATTACCAAGAACAGTCAAGAGACATTTATTGACCTACTGTGTTTTTTTTTTTCTCTGAGTCCCCCCTCATGGTGATTAACTGTTAGCTTCTTTTTTAAAGAGGAGAACATCTAAAAATCTAGGGAATTCTTTTGACCGCTGATGAAGCATCCAGTGGTCTGAAATCTCTCTGGCAGCCACATTCCTGCAGACCATCCCCCGGTCTCCTCGAAAAGAGGCAGCTTCAGGCATCCATCTTCATTGGAAGAGGCTGAAAGGCCTCCTTTCTTCATGGATATTGGTTGATTTTTTTTCTTTTCCTATTCTCTAGATAGGTTAGAACTAGGGCTTCCTTCATGCTGTGGTACTGCCCTATTTCTTACTTCATCTGAAAAATAAGGGACTTTGGCTGCCACCTAAAATGCTGGTGTAGCTGGCTGGCATCAGAAGCAGAACCAGGAAGGATGCCGCCCACAGAGTCATTCGAGAGGCTGGCTCACCTTGTCCTCCTCCCCTGCTCTTGCCTCCACCAGGAGATTGCCCGGAGCTCCATCCAGATCACGGGAGCCCTGGAGGACCAGATGAACCAACTGAAGCAGTACGAGCACAACATCATTAACTACAAGAACAACATCGACAAGCTGGAAGGCGACCATCAGCTCATCCAGGAGGCCCTGGTCTTTGACAACAAGCACACGAATTATACTATGGAGGTACAGCTGCCACACAGGCCCGCAGTGGCCTGGTGTCTGCCTGTGACCATTTCACCTGGTCAGGGTGTTTTCCGCCCACATTTGTCTCTCTCTGTTCCTGTTTCGTTCTACAAGTATGAACGTGAGGGATCAATAAGCCTTTACTGTCACTGCATGTGAAACAGTTTTGTGAAGTAGATCAAGCACTGTGTGGGGGTGATCAGTCAGTCAGTCGTGTCCAGCTCTTTGCAATCCCATGGACCATAGCCTGCCATGCTCCTCTGTCCATGGGATTTCCAAGTCAAGAATACTGGAGTGGGTTGCCATTTCCTTTTCCAAGGGATCTTCCTGACCCAGAGACTGAACCCATGTCTCTTGCATCTCCTACATGGGCAGGCGGATTCTTTACCACTAGCGCCACCTGAGCAGCTCAGATCAAGTGCTATATAGTTGTTATTTATCAACATCATCCTTTGTCATCATTGTTATCACAACAGTGAATTCACTGCACTGCTTTGGAGAGACTCCCAGGAATGGGACTGTTCCATTTCTACCAGTTTGGCCTAGTTTGATCCTTCTGGGAGCCAGTGGGTGTAATCCAGGGCTCATCCTGCTACCTGGTGAATAGAAAGGTATTCCTAGTGACAGAAGACTGTACACTGTACATTGTATTCTACAAGGAGCTAGTTGTCACTGTTAGAACCCTGCTCCTCACTTCTGAGTGTTTCCCACTACAGAATCTTGAAAGAAAGTGCAAAAGTAGAATTAAAAAAAAAATGTATCGAGAAGTCCTACTTGTCTCCCTTTGGGTTGACTCTCCTGTTATGAAAGTGAGCAGGCGAGATTGACCTGCCGGGAGAACCTGGAGCTGATCATTTGCTGTTTTTCCCTTGGTAGCACATTCGTGTGGGCTGGGAGCTGCTGCTGACGACTATCGCCAGAACCATCAATGAAGTGGAGACCCAGATCCTGACGAGAGATGCGAAGGGCATCACCCAGGAGCAGATGAATGAGTTCAGAGCCTCCTTCAACCACTTCGACAGGGTACTTCACTCCTACTTATTTGAAAGGCAATGCTGGGGACATCAAAAGACATATTTGAAATAGCACTCATGCTGTTATTTTTAAGTCACCATGTCTTTAAAATTTATTGGGAAACAGGATGATTAAGGCCAGAGGAAAAGAGCCACTGAAATGAAGTGTGCTAAGTTCTGATGTTGCTCAAAGTGACATCAGACAAAGTCTAGGTTTGTGGGCCCTTTTATACAGATCACTTAACAAATGCCTTTGTAGTTGGGAGCAAAGCAAGATTTATTCTAAATGAAAGTATATCCTTAACAGAATATAGTTGAAGGATTTAGGTCATTTTCTAAGCACTTAAATACAAAGCTCTAATGTACTTTTCCTAATTAACTACTTAGGTGAAGCACCTGATGAAAATTAGCCTACTCTTTTGCCATAAAACTTAATTTTGTTTTTTAATGAACAAAATCAGCTCATGAAATGTTATAAGGAAAACGTATCAACAAAATGATGACCATATGAAAAGTTTAGTGCTACTCTTAAAATATTATCTAATATTTTGATTTAAATATAATTGGGTAAAACCAGTTCTACCCAATTATTAAGGCCACATTCCATTTGTTAAAAGATCCCTAACAAAGTATATTTCATTCTTTTGCTCAGAACCCTGTATATGATTTACAAATATTAGTTCAATGGTTCTTAAAATGCCTGTGGACTAGAGCAGCCATATTCAGGCCTGTTAATGAGTTCAGAAAGTAGACTTGTGATCAGAGAGCTGAGGCATAAATAAAGTTTAATATACAGAGATGGATACTAAAGTTATTTTGGCTTCAGCACAGCTATACTGTTGATGCTATAATACTGATCTGACTTCCTTCAGGTTGGTTCATTTTCCTTCCATGGAGGGCAATAATTGACCATTGTTCCTACACATATCACCTGGGCTTTTAGGAGGCCAGCTCTGCTTGTTTGAGCCACTTCAGAGAGGGAGAATCCACATCTATTTGAATCCAGGGTAATGAGACTGTCTTTTGCAACAAAGGTGCAAAGGAGAACAATGCAGAACCTGCCAAGTTAAAAGTTTAAGTAAAGCAACTATAGTCCAATAAAAATTAATTAAAACACAAAACACCCAGCTTCCCAGTCTCGGTGAACAATTTACATTCATCCAACAAGAACTCCTTTCAAACATGTGTATGCCTGTGGCGGATTCATGTTGATATATGGCAAAACCAATACAATATTGTAAAGTTAAAAAAAATAAAATAAAACTAAGAAGGAGTGAAAATTAAAAAAAAAAAAAAAGAACTCCTTTCATACTAGCTTTCCCTTCCCGCCGCCCAGTAAAAGAATTAATAGAAGTTTAAGTTAAGGCTTCTACGTCTTGGAGGGACTTGGGCCTGGGAGTGGCTGCAGGGTAACTGCAGCATGAGTCCTAGCCCTGCTGTCATCTCTGGGCGCTTTTACAAGCGAGGTCTGCCTGGGGCCTCAAGAGTGTGAGGCTTTCCCAGAACACTTACATTGTGTTCAGTCATCAGTGGGTGGCAGTGTGCAGCTTCTGACATGGTCATTTTCAGTGGCACTGGGTATTGCTCCTGCTTTCTTGAAGGTGTGGTCTCCATTTCTGACTGCTGTTTACCTTCCTTCCCTACTTTTTCCTTTTGAAGAAATTATTTTGTAATGTAATGTCCCTGTGTTGGGCCTGTCCTTTCTGTAAATCAGACCTTTAAAAATTCTTTGGCAGATGTCAAAGTGTCCCTTCTCTTGCTGGATTTTGTTCCCTGGTCAAGTCGAGTTGTTTATTTTGCCTCTAACACTCAACTTCTTTCTTCTTTCTTTTTGTTGAAAGAGGAAGAATGGTCTAATGGATCATGAGGATTTCAGAGCCTGCCTGATCTCCATGGGTTATGACTTGGTAAGACAGAAGTTGAAATTTTACTACTATGATATTCTACTGAGCTTATTTAGGTTTGTATTTTATAAGACATCTGCCTTAAACTGTGGCAGCCCACTTGGGATTGTTTCATTTACCAAGGTTACTAGGTAACATTGAAGGTTTGCCTGGTACCATATGAAAATGACTTCCCGGAGTCAGAACATATATTTTCATTCAGTCATTGGTCAGCTGGTTTTTCCCTTGTGAAGGAAGATAACATAAAACTTTCCTGATGGTTTTTAAACAGCATTATTTGAGAGATAATTTACATACCATACAATTTGCCCATTGAAAGTAGACACTTCAGTGGCTTTTCCTCCTGATTTTTAAAGTGTTTTTTCCTCTAGTATTTTAGAAGGTAAAAAGTTTTTAGTGGGCTTCCCTGGTAGCTCTGTGGTAAAGAATCGACCTGCCAATGCCAGAGACACAGGGTTGATCCTTGATCTCAGAAGATCCCATGTGCCTTGGAGCAACTAACCTCATGCACCGCAACTATTGAGCCTGTGTTCTAGAGCCTGGGAATTACTACTGCTGAGCCCACGTACCACAGCCACTGAAGCCTGTGAGTCCTAGAGGCTGTGCTCCATAACAAGGGAAGCCACCACAATGAGAAGCCTTTGTGCAACGAGAGAGTAGCCCCCACTCTGCAACTAGAGAAAAGCCCACACAGCAATGAAGACCTAGCACAGCCAAAAAATTAATAAATTAATTATTTAAAAAAAAATTTAAAATCAGCCAAGAAATCTTACATTTCCCTGTGGGTTGTGAGTACCTGTATTACCCTCACTTCTGTGTTACCTGTTAACACATTGCTGACCAAAGACATATTAATATGTCTTTTGTTACCTGAACATTATTGACTGGAGATGTGAGAGTGATATAATTTACATCATCATGCGAAGCTGTTAGAACTTAAAATTGATCAAGGGTTCATTATGCAAAACTTAACGATTGTTGTTATCATTCACATTTTGCCCCATTAGCTTCTTGTCCCAACTTGTGTATATTATAAACACAAGCTTATTACCATAAAATTTTCAAAAATGATGCATAGCGAAATTTTGAGTGAAGAATTTTTCAATGAATTTTATGCAAATTCTTTCTCTGATTGTCCGAGTGACATGTATACTTTAGTGTCTCGTAATATGATAGTTCTTCCAAATATAGTTCTGATTCAGACGATGTGAAAATTAGACCAATGAAAAGACAAAATATCTTAGTGACTGATTCTGATATGGAAAGTGAAAATGAAACTCATTGTGGTGGAAGAGACTTTATATAGGTGTCAGGTGTAATTATTGAATGTACTAACCCACAAAGTGTTAGTGAAGTAACGTATTAATTTTTGGCCAGTCAAAGCAAAAATCACTGTCCCACAGGCTTTAGTTTCTGCGAAAATCCCCTAGTCAATAATGACTTAATATGTAATGTTAAACATGAATTATTTTGATGCATCTCCCCTTTCAAATAACCACTGTGAGAGCCCGCCTCTAACCTGCCTTCTCTTTGGCAGTATTATTCTTCTCAATTATAGCCTGAGAAAAGGCCTAAGTCTCTGAATTCTTCTTCCATAATTATGTTAAGTCCCAAGGCAACAGGGCTTCCCTGGTGGCTCAGCAGGAAAGAATCTGCCTGCCAGTGGAGAAGATGGGAAACGTGGGTTTGATCCCTTGGTCAGGAAGATCTCCTGGATAAGAATATGGCAACCCGCTCCAATATTCTTGCCTGGAGAATCCTATAGACAGAGGAGCCTGGTGGGCTACAGTCCATGGGGTGACAAAGAGAGTCAGACGTGACTTAGCAACTAAACAACAACAACCCAAGGCGACATGGATCAGAGAGAGAAAGGAATTCTGACATCAGGAGCTTCCGGGTTGATGCTGTAGCTACGTTTCAAAATCTGTTAATGGCAGTAAACTTAAGTCGCCCATAAGGGGAATCTGTTCCAAACATGGAAGGGAAGTGCAGGGAATATTTAAGTTTTCAAGCAAAAAGGAACTTGCATGCCAACAGGTAAAAGCGGGAAAGCAGCACAGTTAGGAGTTGTGGACTGTTGAAATCAATGCTTCCTTGCAACCTTGCCTCAGGGTGAAGCTGAGTTTGCCCGCATCATGACCCTGGTGGATCCCAACGGGCAGGGCACCGTCACCTTCCAGTCTTTCATCGACTTCATGACCAGAGAGACGGCTGATACCGACACTGCCGAGCAGGTCATCGCGTCCTTCCGGATCCTGGCTTCTGACAAGGTCTGCATCGACACATTTTCTTCTGCCTTTCTGACAGTCTGCTGCTTTATTCCAATAAGAATGGAAGCAGTGTTGCAAATAAAAATGATTTTGATACTACTGCATTTTATACCACATCTGCACTAAATTCAGAAAGCACTTAAACACAACAGTGGTGTACTCAAAAGAGGTTAAACACAGACATTCTGTCTTGGCATTTGTGCTTGGTCCTTATGGGGAGTTTCATAGAAGGAACCAGCAGTATGAATTTTGCAGTTTTTTTGTGTGTGTTTTTCTGGTTCAACCCTACTTTACATTCTGGATTGGTAGATAAGATTTCTGAAAGATGAAACAGTGCAATTCAGATGTTAGAAAACTGAGAACCTTCTCCCAAGGATCAATGACACTGACTGTGCCCAGCCCTTGGAGCAGAGTTAAATAGAGCCGTCCACTCTTTGTAAAAATTGGCAAGTTTTTCATTACATGTAACCTAGAAATTAAGTAGGAGTTTAATTGCAAGTTTAGAATTTGCAAATCTCCCAAAACAATATTAAAAACTTTTCAATATGTATAAGTTCAGTTTGGGATATGATCCCTTTGTCTTGTGTTCTAGCTGAAAGGGAAGGGAAGTTAGGATTCTAAAATACATCAGCTTGGCCATGTTTATTAACTTAAAAAAAAATTTTATCTGACAACATAAACTATCTTTAAAATAATTATGTTTGTTTTAAAATGAATCCTTTATCATGTGGATAGGGGTTGAGGGGAAAAGGTCCAACTGATTTAGGAGATAATAAACCAAGGCTTATCTAATACACCCAAAGCCCTACTCTATATTACAATATATTTGCTCTTTATTTATCTTGACCTATCAGTCTGTTTTATGAGAATTATCCTATTTTCTCTTGGACATTTGACATTAAAAACAAAAGACTCCATTGTTCAATGTCAGTTTAGTTTTGCTTTAGAAGGAGTTTTTCACCAGCGGCAACATGCCTCTAGTTTTTTAATAAATTGTGTAGGAAAGCAAGCACATACCACATGTATTTTTTAAAGACCACATTGATCATTTTAAATTAAATATTCCTATGTTTTCATTAGTGTATGGTGTAAACCAACCTCCCCTTTATCTTTCTGTATGAAATTTACATCATAGTATTTTTCACTAACTTTATGGCTCAGTTTGAGGAGTGTTGATGGTACTGCTCCTTTTGCCTCTATGAAGCATTTTAAATTTCCCACTGGCCAGAAGACAAATTACAAGTAAAACTCAGCCTTTGGTTGGCTGTCTGGTACTGTGCCCGTTAGACTCCCTACCTTTAGTCTTTTATTTTTTTATCTTTATCTTATTTTGGAATATAGTTGATTAACAATGTTGTGTTAATTTCAGGTGTATAGCAGAGTGATTCAGTTAATCCTTTTTTTAACAATTAAACAAATGCAAGAAGTATGTCAGTATTTAAACCATTTAAGTTCCAGTGTGTCTTGCCATTGATTTTTAAAACATGTATATACTGTTTTTCAGCCATACATCTTGGCGGAGGAGCTGCGTCGGGAGCTGCCCCCAGACCAGGCCCAGTACTGCATCAAGAGGATGCCTGCCTACTCAGGCCCAGGCAGCGTGCCCGGAGCCCTGGATTACACTGCATTCTCCTCCGCACTCTATGGGGAGAGCGATCTGTGAGGCTGGGGTTTTGTAGCCGCTGATTAGAACGCAATAAAAGCTGAAGTCACAGTTTGTTTCTTGGAAACTTTGACAAGCTTTATTACGTTATAGAGGGAGAACACTTTTTTCGCAACTCAGTTATTGCCAGCAATGTAAGATGACTGAAGTTTTTCTAGTAGATGACATAGCGTACTTTATAAGTAGGTTTCTTTACTTCTGAGCTTTTAGCAAAATGCAATGAAATATCAAGGGTTCTGCTGGGTTCTTTGATGAAACAAAGCCAATCCTTGAGTAGTGTGAAATTAGGAAGACCTAAGGATAGAAGGAACATACAAAATGGGAAAATTCTGAAATACCCAAGATTCAAGACCAGAAAAATAATAGTAAATGTTTGACATTAAAAAAAAATTCTTCATATATATAATATGTTTATATGGTTATCTCTTGGGGAATATATTTGGGATACTGGTGTTTTACTTTCTGGCTTATCCAAAGATTAACTATATTTAAGATAAATGGTAACTATCATCTCGTTAGCTGAATTGAATATTATGAACTTCCAGAGAATAGAAACAGACACCCCCAAAGACGCTGAGCACTTAAAACATTTTAGGTAGAAATCATAGTCCGCTCTTCTTTATTTAGGACTACATGGTCCAGTTAGTGGATTGCAATGCCTTACTCATACTGCAAAGCAGGAACCTCACCATGGAAATGTTTCATTGCCAGGGAGGAAGATGGACTCACTAGGTAAAATGTGTTTGGGGGGGATTATTTATTGATTCCAGGTTTCTGTGCTTTTTTTAGAGCATTTTAGTGTGTTAGATTCTCAGGAGATGACCATATATAAGTGCTCTATTTTAAAACAAACAGGTGTCAATACCAATAGTTATGATGGGGGACAAGTCAAAAGCTGCTATTTTTATAGCTCTCCAGGCAGAATTTCTCCTTTTTTGCCTTTTAGTTTTACTATCTGATAAAGAGAAGGTGTTAGAGGGAAGAGTTGGTAGGAAAGGACTTATTCTCACCTACAGTAGAGGTAAGTTCTTTAACTGCAGAACCTTTACATACTTCAGGTGGATTCATTTTGTGTAGCAGGAATTCTTGATGTTTCTGCCAGCTCTCGGTGAGTGTCCCCACTGTGATTGGATGGGGCATTGCCACACCTCCTTCCATGTCTATGTGGAAGCCCCTTGCAGAGGATACCGATGGCTCCTGCCACCCATATCTGTCAGCTTTCATTCATGTTTCTGCTCGTGCTGCTGTATGCTGTACCTCCCCTGTTTTTCCATCTTGTTGACAGCTTGTAAAGAATAAAGCAGGAATTCTTTTTATATCTGAATCCTTAATGATCAGATGAATTAGAAACAAACAAAAACAGTTGTAAATAGCAATTGAAGTGTTACTGGAAAAACAGTCATGTGCCTGTTAACCTATCGTCTTTTTCTTCAGATTTTTCTAGATTTCCACCAGTAGCTGGAAATGGGATATTTTCCATTCATGACTGTCCCGTAACTTAATATTTTTACACAATTGGCCCATTTAGAACCTTCAGCCTTTGTAAGTTGCATTTAATTTGCTTCATTGTATTAAGTAGCTGATAGTTTACAGATTTCTGAAATCTGAGTCCTTGAGTTCAGTGCCAGACACTTTTGGGGTGGTGTTTAGGTGAACTGTGACTCCTTATTCTACTTCATGCAGGTGCTATATTCCAGCTGTATAGGGAGAAAAACGGGAAGATATTCTGCCTTTGAGGCTACTAGCGGGAATTTGTGGTGTTTTACGATTGGTGTAGGTAGTTCATTTTCCTAAAATTTTAGTTTCTTTACAACATTTAAGCAAGAGAATGGATCAACACTATCTGCTAACAAATTAAAAAGGGAAATAAACTCTGAAACACTTAATAAACATGTTTGTACTCTCATTTTAGAAGTTATTTTTATTTCTGAAGCTGAATTATTGATTAAACTTAATTTGTAAAAGAAAAGGAATCCCTGTTTTATTATTATTATTATTTCAACTAATAACCAGTTTCTTTGGTTAACCACAAACTTTCCTCACTTAAAATTTCCATCATCACTTAAAACTCTCATTTGGTTTAGCATTTGCCTTGTTTAAAGAATTAGAGACTGGCTTGTTGGGTAGAGGGTAAATTTGAGATGAGGAATTAAGATTGGCCCAGTTAGAGGTGAGTGATGAATGGACTAGGGAACGAAATGGATTAGGAAGAAATTTTTACCCCAGATATCATTTCAGAATCCCCAGTAGGTATTTTAAAAGTGTATGGCACCCCCAGCCCTAACCCCAGAGCTTCTAGTTGTGAAGGTCTGCGTTAAGACCTGGACATCTGCATTTTTTGAAAGCTCCATAGATGATTCTACTAACCCTCAATTGAAAACCACTGGATTAGAGGTAATGGAAAGGGTCATTAGTAATCAGGAAGTGTAAAACAGATAGAGAAGCTGTTACTGGAAAGGTTAATGGTTGGACCACATGAATGGCCAGGCCAACCCCTGTACCATCTGGTTATGCTATGCTATGCTATGCTATGCTAAGTTGCTTCAGTCGTGTCTGACTCTGTGTGACCCCACAGACGGCAGCCCACCAGGTTCTGCCGTCCCTGGGATTCTCCAGGCAAGAACACTGGAGTGGGTTGCCATTTCCTTCTCCAGTGCATGAAAGAGAAAAGTGAAAGTGAAGTCGCTCAGTCGTGTTTGACTCTTAGCAACCCCATGGACTGCAGCCTACCAGGCTCCTCTGTCCATGGATTTTCCAGGCAAGAGTACTGGAGTGGGGTGCCATTGCCTTCTCCGACCATCTGGTTGGTGATATACAAAAATTGGCAATGGCTGAATTTCAGATGGGTACACTTGTCTTCATATTCTTTCCTGCTGCATACCTGATTCACACATATTCATGAGATAAGCTGGAGATGAGCTCTCTACAGCCTTTAAGTGAAAAGAAGCAAATCAAAATGATATAAAGTCAGAAACTTGTATTTCTTTTTAAAATTAATTTTAATTGGAGTATAGTTGATTGACAATGTTGTATCAATTTCAGGTGTACAACAAGGTGAATCAGTTATACATACACATATATTCACTCTTTTTAAGATTCTTTTCCTATACAGGTCATTGCAGAGTACTGAGTAGAATTCTCTATGCTATATAGTAGGTTATTATTAGTTACCTGCTTTATATACAGTAGTGTGTGTATGTCAGTCCTAATCTCCTAGTTTATTCCTCTCTGTCTTTGTATTTTAAGAAGTAGCTAATTATTACCAAGCTGACAAAGACTCACCCACAGTTGCCTTGGGTTATTTGACAAGAAGGCACTGAGTGTGTTCAACTGTGTCCGTGAACTTTCTCAAATACCCAGGAGCCTATGTAGTGCTTTAACTGCCCTGTGTGCGACGTTCTCATATTTCAGATGGAATCGGCAGAGAAGGAGACAAGTTTTTTTTTTCCCCTTTTGGATTCATTAATTAATAACTCAGTACTTAGTGTGTTAGTCACTCAGTCGTATCTGACTCTTTGTGATCCCATGGACTGTAGCCCGCTAGGATCCTCTGTCCATGGAATTCTCCAGGCAAGAATATTGGGGTGGGTAGCCATTGTCTTCTCTGGGAGATTTTCCAAACCTGCGGATGGAACCCAGGTCTCCTGCATTGTAGTCAGATTCCTATACCATCTGAGTCGTCAAGCAGCTGACAAATCATCATTCTTTTTAAGCTGGGAGCTGAAGACGGTTGTGATCCATCAATGGGAATCCCTAACTGCCGGGGTCCAGCCCCGGCTGATCCAGGGTATTCGAAGCGGGGACGGTGTCGGCGAGGATCAGGATACAATAGCTTCAATTAGATATTAATTAAAGATGTAAAGAGTAATAGAATGAGGATAGCTCAGTAGGAAAATTCAGTGCAGAAAAGAGGCTGAGTAGCTTGGTTTACGCGGGAGACCAATAAAACTTCAAGACAAGAAGCTTGCACCACTTACGTAGGCCGCAGGCGTCCTTCCGTTCTCCCGAAGGAGAGGAGACACTGAGGCCTCCCCGGTCAGATCTTAGAAGCCCAGGCAAAATTAGTAAGCATGGTGGGTTCCATGCTCCAGATGGAGACTCAGCCAGAGTGAGAGAGAGCGCGACATGGGGAGACCCGTATTTCGAGAAACTGATCCCAATTCTTTATTTTCCATGGTCTACTTTTATACACTGAGATATTATGCAAAAGTCACACGGGGTCAGCAGTCCTGACTTTTATCAGAGTCAGGTGCTTCATACAAATGTATACAGAGGTCTTAGGGGTGTTACATCATCTTCTGGCCAGGGGGCCTGCTGACAATTTATGACCCTCTCCTTGTGACAGCGGTCAGTCAACCAGGACACTTATTTCTCCAGGGGTGATTATTCTTAAAACAGACGTCACTCAAATAAAGTTACATTCCTATAGGGTGAGTGTGTAGTGGGTTTTAGTTAAGGAAAGAATTTACTTAGCCTAAGGTCTAACGTGATTAATATCAAAGGTTAATACTTATTTCTTCTATATATTCATTAATGTGTATAAGGGCAGGGGATGTGGAGACTTAGCAACAAACATTGGCTCAACAAATGAAAAACCCTTCACCAATACAATTTCTAATCAGCCCATTATACTTATACTAATAGTTTTCTAACTTTTCTAAGGAACCTGTTTTTAGAAGGTTTAAAGCATCTCGTGCCTCTCACGGTTGGGAGGCTGTGAGCAATCACATGTGGCTGGACAAGCCTGTCAGGCAGGCCAGAGAACCTTCAGAGGAGTTTGTAGGTTAAAACACTCTTGTCATGCCCAGGAGTTTTTATTAACTGGAGCTCTAAGTTAACTCCTTCTCCGAAAGAGGTGGTGGGGGACAGCCCCCCGTAAAGTCAGAGGTGTAGGTGAGAGCACAAAGTAGTAAAGTAGGCAGGCTCTGGTTATGGGGGTAGATGCTCGAGGATTTCCAGGGGCACTCCTGAGGCTCGATCCCGCCTTTGCGTATGTCGAGCCTCCTTCCTCATGACCTTTGTCATGGGTGGAGCTCCTCACGCTGGCTCCCGGCAGTGATAGAATTCCAGTTGAGCTATTCCAGATCCTGAAAGATGATGCTGTGAAAAGTGCTGTACTCAATATGCAAATATGCACTCAATATGCAATATGCCGGCTCCCGGCATCTAACCAAGGATTCCCCAGGACCTTAAAGTCTTTTCCAAGTAATCTCCAAAGCACTGCAAACTTCCATGTTGATAAAACAAATCGGCAGAAGTGATGGCAAATTGGAGTATCAGTAAGAAATAAATGGCTTTTTTGGGTCATGTATTTGAACATCGGGAATTCTTTCCAACTACTTTCAATAATAATACTTAGAACAAAGAAACAATCCAACTGAAAAATGGGCAGAAGACCTAAGCAGACACTTCTTCAGTGAAGACATACAGGTGGCCAACAGGCACATGAAAAAATATTCAACTTCATTAATTATTAAGAAGTGCAAATCAAAACTACAACGAGATACCAAGTTACACTGGTCAGAAAGGCCATCATTTAAAACCTACAGATAACAAATGCTGGAGAGAGTGTGGAGAAAAGGGAACCCTCTTACACTGTTAGTGGGAATGTCAATTGGTACAGCCACTATGGAAAACAGTATAGAGTTTCCTCAAAAAAAAAAAAAAAAAGAAGAGTGGCCATAAGATCCTGCCATCCCACTTCTCAGCATATATCCAGAAAAAAACTAATTGGAAAAGACAAATGCACCCCAGTGTTCACTGTGGCACTGTTCACAACACTAAGGCATGGAAATAACCTAAATGTCTATCGACAAATGAATAAAGAAGATTAGTCTATATACACAATAGAATGCTACTCAGCCATAAAAAAGAATGAAATAATGCCATTTGAGGCAACACGGGTGTACCTAGAGATTATCATTCTAAATGAAGTAAGAAAGAGAAAAATAAATACCATATGCCATCATTTATATGTGGAATCTAAAATACAACACAAAGAACTCGCCTATGAAACAAATAGACTCACAGAACAGATTTGTGCTTGCTGCGGAGGAGGGAAGGACTGGGAGTTTGGGATTAGGAGATATAAGTTATTATACATAGAATGGATAAACAGCAAGGTCTACTGTACAGCACAGGAACTATATTCAGTATCCTGTGATAAATCATAATGGAAAAGTATGAGGAAGAATGTATATACATGTATAACTGAATCACTTTACAGTAGAAATTAACAGAACCCATAAATCATTAAAAAATAATCCTTAGAATGATTTAACTTTAGTTGCTAAATTGTGTCCAACTCTTGTGACCCTATGGACTATAACCCACCAGACTCCTCTGTCCATGGAATTTTTCAGGCAGGCATACTGGAGTGGGTAGCCATTTCCTTCTCCAGGGGATCTTCCCAACCCAGGGATCGAACCCAGACTCTTTACCACTGAGCCACCAGGGAAGCCCTTAGAATGAGTTAGCCAATTAGATAAGCACCTGTGAATAACCAAGGCAGCACAGACTGGTGACAAGAATGCTTTCTGAGACAACCACAATTGTCAAGTTTCACTAGATAAAAGTTGTGGTAATTGTTTACATGATTTCTTTTAGATTTGATGTGTATTATATGAGAAAACACTTAAAACATATTTATCCAAGCATATAAAATATTCCCATTACAATCTTTGACTTACCTCATCTTATAAATATTCAGTATGTACTATTTCATGTGAGCTAAAATGTATAATTTATGCTAGATACCAGGCCAATTCATTTTTGATAGTTTATATTTTACTCTTTAATTAAATACTTTGAAAAACTTTGATCAGAATGTTTAAGACAATGGAATTATTTCCTAAATTTATACATGATTTTTATATAACTATTCCCAAACACAACTTCAGTACACATAAGCACTCCTTTTAGCATCCCTCCCCTTGTTTCATGAAAAACTTAAAAAAGTGTAGCTACATATTATACTGCACAAATGAGAAAGATTTACGTAATACAAATTTTAATTCTATTAGCACAACAGCATTTTAATCTTGACTTAACTGCCTTCATAAGATTCTGTTCAATATTTATTTCTCAGTGGTTTTTAAATGATTCCTCAAAATAAAGATTTGAGTTTATTTGAATTGAAAATGAAGTCAGATTTTTTTTTTTAAACAACAGAAAGTAAGGCTGATTTATTTAATCATTTAGCTTTCCTTGGGTAATTAGGCTACATGGGGGACATTTTCCATTTTTTCAATTATCTGAATCTGAGGCTCCAATGTTTTGATGAAAACATAATTAAAACACATGATAATACAAAAACATTTTATTGAAAGAAAAAAGGAATTGGCAAAGCTGTGTTAAAACTAACAACTTCCTCTAACTTTTTCTGAATACAGTGAACTAAATAAGGAGTCTTTAGGAGAAAAGTAACAGGAGTCATTCATAGTTGCTAAGTTCGAGGAATGGCACAGGTACAGCTTAGAAGAAATCTGAGTTTCTGTTTGGGAGATCACCCCAGTGATATGGGCTGCTCCCCTCAAATCTGCCATGTGGAAACAGAAACTTGTGTATGTTTTAAGCCACTGTATTTAGAATATCTGTTACAACAGCTTGGCCTTACCCTAAATAATACAGTAATAGTAACCTTGACAGCTTCCTCACTATAGCTACATTTATGATATTTTAGATATACTAAACATTTTAACTTTTACCTTTTTATTTTTCAGCTTTATATGAGTTTTGATAAAGAGAGATAAGGACATTTTGTACCTAATTCGACACATTCACTCACTCATTTTACAACCACTGTATTTTACAGCCAGTAATATCCAGAATGCTGCATGGTGTGGCCAAAAAGATTATTTAATACAATAATACTAGCACATATCAAAGTGTCTTAAGTTCAATGAAGTATAATAATATAGGAACCATAAAAATTAATGCTAGGCTATATACAGACATGGAAGAGGAGCATATAGTGATTTGGAGAAATCAGAATGAGGTGAAGAGTTTAGACAGCAATTTTTTTAAAAATGGAGGATAGGTGACAAAAGGATGAGAAGAAGCTAACAAAGCAATAGCAGAATTAAAATCTGCATCAGAAATGGGTTTTATAAAGACAGCAATTATTTTGCAAAAATCAGAAGTGGAGGATGGATATCTAAGTTAAATGTTTTTAAACCCTAACAATTATAATTATTCTAAAGTAACAGAATGGTTGAACAGAAGCAATAATCAAATATATCACTAAATAAGATTTTCTTGAACTGAAAAAAAGGATTTAGGCATTCAAGCAAAAGAGCACGCAGTATACTGGGCAAAAATCAATAAAGAAAAACTAACACCTAGACATATTCTGCCATTCAAAAAAGATAATTTTCAAGATAAGAAAATAATGTAACCAGACAGAAAAAAGACAATAAAATATAAGTCATCTGGGCTCAGACTTCTCTCTAACATGAGATACAGGACGACAACATAGGCAAAATGGAGAAGATTGAAATAGCTGTCCCTCCAACAAAAAAACAACTGAATTGGCAGGAGCTGTCTGAAGCAACTAGTTTGGAAAGCTGGGCTAGCAGAACAGTTGCAGAGCCTGGAGAGAGTCTACTGAAGCAGCTGAATCTTGGGCTGTACCAGGTACCATCTCCCATCCTTCCACCCTGTGGCAGGCAGCTGTGAACAGAGGCAAGCGTTCCTGGTGCAGCTTGCTACAGTCAAGGTGGGTAGCAAGGAGCTTATCTTCCAAAAGTCGAGGTCATGTGTTTTGAGTGCTAATTGCTGCTTTTTATCACTGAGGAGCCAACACAGAAGTCAAGCATTATTTCAACCTATATGGGCTGAAGTGGCTTTCCAGCAAGAAGGGGATTCAAAGACGGGATCTATTTTTCACTTTATGGGAACCAGACATTTAAGGAAATCTTTGTAAGGCCAAAGACAACTGCAGAGATGATGGAAGAGATCAGTGATCTTACCTAACACACAAGTGCTGCAAAGTTAGTTTGGAAAATTCACATGGCTCTAGCCCTCAACCAGCAAAAACTAGCAATCCCTGAAGAGTGGGAGAATTAGACTTCCAGAATTACTACATTATACTCAGAAGGTCTAGTTCTCAACAATAACAA
The DNA here is from genome assembly GCF_029407905.1 of Bubalus kerabau. Classification (NCBI taxonomy): domain Eukaryota; kingdom Metazoa; phylum Chordata; class Mammalia; order Artiodactyla; family Bovidae; genus Bubalus; species Bubalus kerabau. The sequence continues at coordinate 132,681,338 of NC_073624.1, forward strand.
AAAAAAATGTAAAACAGACCATAAACCAGAAAATATGACCCATTCATCGGAAATAAAAAATTTGAGGGACTTTCCTGGTGGTTCAGTGGTTCAGACTCCTTGCTTCCAATGCAGGGGGTGTGGGTTCAACCCCTGGTTGGGGAACTAAGATCCCACATGGCACATGGCATGGCCAAATAAATGAATAGAGTCTTAGAAAAGATGACATTAAAAAGAGAAAAGCCATCCAGATTAGAACGAAAGTGAAATAATCTCTGTTCTACAGATGATATGATGTTATATGTAGAAAATTCTAACAAACCTACAAAAATTTGTCAGAGCCAAAAGAATTCAGCAAGGAGATTTAACATCAACACCTCAAAATCAGCTGTATTTCTACATACTTGCAATTAACAGTCTGAAAAGGAACCAGTGAAACAGTTCCATTTACAATAGCATTAAAAAGTAATATCATTTTCCTTCCTGCCCACTTGTCTTACTCCATCTGGGCTGCTCTAACAAAATATCGCAGGCATCTATAGGTAGGGTATTAACAACAGATCTATATTTCTCATAGTTCTGGAGACTGAGAAGTTCAAGATTATGGTGTTAGTGTGGTTAGATGAGAACCCAAACTTCCCTGTATATCCTCACATAGCAGAAGGGACAAGGGAGCCTTACTGGGCCTCTCTTACAAGGTCCCTAACTCCCTCTGAAGGTTCCACCTTCATAACCTAGCCACATCCCAAAGCCCCTACTACCAATGAGCATTAGGATTTCAACATATGAATTTGGAGGGGACACAAACATTCAGCCCCTAGCATCATTATTTTTTCTTACATTGTAGTCCAAATCTATCTCTTTACATGAATTTCTTGGGTTTTCATATTTTGAATGAACTTCTTTCTTTCCTCTAGTTACTAGCTTTCCCCTTGTATTTCTGTTATCCCATTTATTATGATCCACTTTATCTTATTCACTCATAATTTGTCTTGCAGGATCTTTGGGGAGCAAATCCTATTCTGAACATCTTTATGTTCCCCAAAGCATCTGACATGGTGCCTATCCACTTTGGGTACTTAACTGGCATTTATTTGATAGAATTTTCTAAAGCTCTGCTGTAAATATTAATTATACATTTTGATAATCTGAACAGTGTCATAGGTTTCAGTTTCTTTGAAATTCATTTAGTTCTTAATTTTTAAAAAATATCCAAGATTGAACACACTACAGAACTAACCTTGCACTGCACATTAATGGTTTTTGACAAATTGGATAATTGGTGATTAAATATTTACTTAAAGAAAAAATACATTATTTAATTTTAATGTTTTCAGGCTACAGTTCATTTCTGTGTGACATCCAAATTGATGGTTTTAATAAGGTTTATATTAAGGTTCTTAATACCAACTGTCTGGCCAAGTGTAAAAACCACCTCAAATACTATTAGAAGTACATGATCCTTATACATGGGTATCCTTAATCACATACCAGGTATAGTGCTTTTACACTTTAAAGGGGAACAGCAATACCAACATGGTTGTCTGTCACCAGAGAAAGACTAGCTTTCTAGAAAGACTGAGGCAATACTTGAATGACTTTGAAAACTAATGTCGTACAGTCATTATAGCAGAAGATACGCAATCTCCATTACAGATACCAGCTGCACCTTTATCTCAGGAACAGGGTTAAAGATCTCAGCAGCCAGGTGAGCCTTCCCGAGTTCCTTGGTCTATGCCTCCATTCCTAACCAGTACTCAGTCCCACCCCCCCAGAGTTGCTGAGAGGCGAGTGTTTCTTTACCAAGATTAATAACTTTAATCAAGCTACAGTCAGCTTGACCTAGGGATTATTTTGCTTTATTTAATGTTAACACTAGTGAAATTATCTTGTGTGAGTGCTAAGTTGCTCCAGTTACATCCCACTCTTTGTGACTCTATGGACTGTAGCCCGCCATGCTCCTCTGCAAATGGGATTCTCCAGGCAAGAATACTGGAGTGGGTTGCTGTGCCCTCCGCCAGGGAATCTTCCCCACCCAGGGATCAAACCCCACCGTCTCTTTTGTCTCCTGCATTGGCAGGTGGGTTCTTTACCACTGGCACCACCTGGGAGATTTATCTTACCATTGGCAAATAAAGGAATCATATTTCCAGTTTTAGAGAATGATTATAGCTTTCAAATTACATCCTGCTTAAGACAAAACAAAACAAACAAACAAAAAACCCCTCTTTCTGCCAGTAAAAAGTCTGCTGTGGAAGCTGTGCTACCAGTGTTCATCAGATAATGTCCAAAAGACGATGGCTGCAATGTTCCTCCAGTAATTTACCCCTGTGAACACTATTTAGTCACATGCCACCTTGTGCCAGGTATTAAATGTTACTGTGGCTATATAACAAGACCAAGACAGAAAAAGTCTGTCCTAAAATAAGACTTTATTATTATTATTTTTAATACACTTATTTACTGCCTATCATCTGCATATGTGCTCTGGTTAGTCGCTCAGTCATGTCTGACTCTTTGCGACCCCATGGACTGTAGCCCACCAGGCTCCTCTGTCCATGGGGATTCTCCAGGCAAGAATACTGGAGTGGGTTCCCATGCCTTCCTCCAGGGGATCTTCCCAACTCAGGGATCGAACCGTGGTCTCCTGCATTGGCAGCTGGATTCTTGACCACTGAGCCACCAGGAAAGCCCCAACCCTTTATTCATTTATTTATCTTTGTCTGCATGGGGTCTTTTGGCGCTGAGGTCTTTCTCTAGTTGCCGGTACGTGGGCTTTTCGTTCGGAGAAGGCAATGGCACGACTCCAGTACTCTTGCCTGGAAAATCCCATGGACGGAGGAGCCTGATGGGCTGCAGTCCGTGGGATCGCTAAGAGTCAGACACTACTGAGCGACTTCACTTTCACTTTTCACTTTCCTGCATTGGAGAAGGAAATGGCAACCCACTCCAGTGTTCTTGCCTGGAGAATCCCAGGGATGGGGGAGCCTGGTGGGCTGCCGTCTACGGGGTCGCACAGAGTCGGACACAACTGAAGTGACTTAGCAGCAGCAGCAGGAGCAGCAGATGTTGCCAATTTGATATCTGGTTCCTCTGCCTTTTCTAAAACCAGCTTGAACATCAGGAAGTTCATGGTTCACGTATTGCTGAAGCCTGGCTTGGAGAATTTTGAGTATTACTTTACTAGCGTGTGAGTTGAGTGCAATTGTGCGGTAGTTTGAGCATTCTTTGGTATTCCCTTCTTTGGGACTGGAATGAAAACGGACCTTTTCCAGTCTTGTGGCCACTGCTGAGTTTTCCAAATTTGCTGGCATATTGAGTGCAGCACTTTCACAGCATCATCTTTCAGGATTTGAAATAGCTCAACTGGACTTCCATCATCTCCACTAGCTTTGTTCATAGTGATGCTTTCTAAGGCCCACTTGACTTCACATTCCAGGATGTCTGGCTCTAAGTGAGTGATCACACCATTGTGATTATCTTGGTTGTGAAGATCTTTTTTGTACAGTTCTTCTGTGTATTCTTGCCACCTCTTCTTAATATCTACTGCTTCTGTTAGGTCCATACCATTTCTGCCTTTTATCGAGCCCATCTTTGCATGAAATGTTCCCTTGGTATCTCTAGTTTTCTTGAAGAGATCTCTAGTCTTTCCCATTCTGTTATTTTCCTCTATTTCTTTGCATTGGTCGCTGAAGAAGTCTTTCTTATCTCTTCTTGCTATTCTTTGGAACTCTGCATTCAGATGTTTATATCTTTCTTTTTCTCCTTTGCTTTTCACTTCTCTTCTTTTCACAGCTATTTGTAAGGCCTCCTCAGACAGCCATTTTGCTTTTTTGCATTTCTTTTCCATGGGGATGGTCTTGATCCCTGTCTCCTGTACAAGTCACACACCTCCGTCCATAGTTCATCAGGCACTCTATCAGATCTAGGCCCTTAAATCTATTTCTCACTTCCACTGTATAATCATAAGGGATTTGATTTAGGTCATACCTGAATGGTCTAGTGGTTTTCCCTACTTTCTTCAATTTCAGTCTGAATTTGGCAGTAAGGAGTTCATGATCTGAGCCACAGTCGGCTCCCAGTCTTGTTTTTGCTGACCGTATAGGGCTTCTCCATCTTTGGCTGCAAAGAATATAATCAATCTGATTTTGATGTTGACCATCTGGTGATGTCCATGTGTAGGGTCTTCTCTTGTGTTGTTGGAAGAGGCTGTTTGCTATGACCAGTGTGTTCTCTTGGTAAAACGCTATTAGCCTTTGCCCTGCTTCATTCTGTATTCCAAGGCCAAATTTGCCTATTACTCCAGGTGTTTCTCGACTTCCTACTTTTTCATTCCAATCCCCTATAATGAAAAGGACATCTTTTTTGGGTGTTAGTTCTACACGGTCTTGTAGGTCTTCATAGAACCGTTCAACTTCAGCTTCTTCAGCGTTACTGGTTGGGGCATAGACTTGGATTACTGTGTGGTTTGCCTTGGAAACAAACAGAGATCATTCTGACGTTTTTGAGATTGCATCCAAATACTGCATTTCCGACTCTTTTGTTGACCATGATGGCTACTCCATTTCTTCTGAGGGATTCCTGCCCACAGTAGTAGATATAATGGTCATCTGAATTAAATTCACCCATTCCAGTCCATTTTAGTTCGCTGATTCCTAGAATGTAGATGTTCACTCTTGCCATCTCTTGTTTGACCACGTCCAATTTGCCTTGATTCATGGACCTTACATTCCAGGTTCCTATACAATATTGCTCTTTACATCATCGGACCTTGCTTCTATCACCAGTCACATCCACAGCTGGGTATTGTTTTTGCTTTGGCTCCATCCCTTCATTCTTTCTGGAGTTATTTCTCCACTGATCTCTAGTAGCATATTGGGCACCTACAGACCTGGGGAGTTCCTTTTTCAGTATCCTATCATTTTGCCTTTTCATACTGTTCATGGGGTTCTCAAGGCAAGAATACTGAAGTGGTTTGCCATTCCCTTCTCCAGTGGACCACATTCTGTCAGACCTCTCCACCATGACCCACCTGTCTTGGGTGGCCCCACATGGCATGGCTTAGTTTCATTGCGTTAGACAAGGCTGTGGTCCGTGTGATTAGATGGACTAGTTTTCTGTGATTATGGTTTCAGTGTGTCTGCTCTCTGATGCCTTCTCGCAACACCTACTGTCTTACTTGGGTTTCTCTTACCTTGGACGTGGGGTATCTCTTCATGGGTACTCCAACAAAGCGCAGCTGCTGCTCTGCTTTGATCTTAAGATTAAAGTTTTATCTGTCCCCAAATGCCAAGTAAGAATATCTCCCATTGAAAATATAGAATATTTAAGATTCCAGGGTTTCATGAATGACAACATTTGTTTAATGTTAACAGTGAGGCGACATTTTATAAACTCACTTTATTCTGTAAATTAAGGCCAGGGAATCTGAGTAACAGTGGAAATTGCAAGCAATTTGGTGTGTCCATTTTTCTGGAAAGGGAGCTCTTTCATCAGCTGTTCAAAGGAAGTATTAGGGCTTAGTGATAAACAGGGGGAATGTTGAAACCAGTTTTCCCAGGTTTGAAGCCCAGCTTTACCGCCTCTTAGAAATGTGACCTTGGGCAGCTTAACTTCTCTCTGTTTTTTTTTTTTTTTTTTTTTTTTTTCCTTTTTCTTCTAGGTTAGTTAAGTGAAGCAGTGGGGGTGGAGAAGAAACAAAAAAATCTGCAACTGGTTGTGATCAATGAATTGTAATCAGCATTGCACTCTTGCCCTCTGATCAGCCAACCTCTCTTTACTTTGGTTTTCTTATCAGTAAACAAGGATGATGACAGACACTAGCTTATAGAGATCTTCCTCCAGGGTACTAATCTTGCTTTATAAAGATATACTTGATTATCATTTGTCCTACCCTCTAAGCCAAGGGTCCCCAAACTCTGGACTGAGGATCAGTACCCCCTCTCAGACCAGCAATGGCATTAGATTAGAAATAATGTGTACAATAAATGTAATAAGCTTGAACCACCCTGAAACCATCCCCTGCCTGCTGGGCCATGGAAAAATTGTCTTCCACTAAACTGGTTGTTGTTGTTGTTCAGTCGCCAAGTCATGTCCGGCTCTTTGCGACCCCATGGACTGCAGCACGCCAGGCTCCCCTGTCCTTCACCATCTCCTGGAGTTTGCTCAGACTCATGTCTACTGAGTTGATGATATCATCCAACCATCTCATTTTACACAGCTGTCTTTTATTTTCAAATTCTCTCAAGTGCTGTTTTTTCCCATTAGTTTCTCTCTACAAAAATGGCCTTAACTTGGCACATACTTTCTCTTTAGAACTCAGCTTCTCCTTGGAAATCTTCCCCCAATACCCTTGGGGTTGTGAGTTTCTTTGGTACACTACATGTGATTCTTTTTTTTTTTTTTTCTGTTAAATTATTATTCTTAATCGGATTGTGAGTTCTTCCTCTTAAGAGAAAGGTGGGGATGTGATGTAGCTTGTCTGTCTTTGCATTCCAAGCGTGTAGTCTAAAGTCTGACACATAGTGTGTGCTTAATAAATGTTTATTGTCAAAACGTGACAATTAACATGCATATATTTACTTCAGAGTTTCCCAGCACGTTCACACGATCCTACTACTAATCCCTACAACAACCTTGTAAAATAGTAATTATCACCACCCTATCATTTCCTATTTTATAAAGTGTAGAGTGGAGCCTAAGATTATGTTGCCCAAAGCCAGTTAACAGTAAAGCGTGACTAGTACCTGCTCTTCCAGACTTCAAGTACCAGCCTCTTGACATCATATTAATACATTTTGAAGTCAGCGCCAACTTCGTACCAGGATTTAAATTTGGGGAGACCACTGGTGGCCACACTTTCAGACGCTGGACTGAGATGCGCAAAACCTCCGAGGGTCACCTGGGATCCTGAACTACACCTCCCAGAAATCCCGGGGCGGGGCGGGTGTTGGTGGGGGAGGGGCACAAAGCCTCATGTGAGTGGTTGAATCGGTCAGCCAATAGAGTCGCTACGGGCTCCTATAGACCAATCGCGGGCCTGAAGGGGCGGGACCTCCCCTGCGAGGCTGGATTGCGCGCAGAATAACAGTTTTCTGAGTTACCCAAACCCACGGGGGACTGCGAGCCCTGGCCCTGCGCCTCGGTCGCCACGTCGTCCTCCTCTTCTGGTCCAGCCCGCGTCCTCCTGTCGACTCGGCCTCCGGTCGCGCTGGTTTAGCCGCCAGGCCTTTGCCGAGGACAGGCCAGGTGACCGAGAAGAAAGCACGTGTCTGAGCAGCGGTCTGGGCCGGGTGCCTCCTGTCAGCGCCGCGCGGCGCTCTGGCCCTGACGGAAGCCCGGCAGTCGGGTCTGGTTGCGGGAAGGCCCCTCAGTGTCCTTGGGACCCCGACCTGTGAACTACTGGCCCGGCGCTGGCTGGCGTGGCTCTGGGCCGTCACGTGTGGAGGGTGCGTCTTTTCTGCCGCGTCCCCCGGCCGGAGGAGGAGAAAGAAGACTCCGGAGCATGGCCCCCACGCTCCAGGACCTGACGCCATCTGGTAACGCAGCGACCCGCTCTCCGCGCTTCGGTGCTTTAATACCTCCTAGTCTCTAGGGTGATTCCGTTACCACCCGGAGACACCTTGTTAGCTTTCCCTGGGGGCGGGCGGCGCCTCTGAACGTGCGAACCCTGAGGTCCCGGGTTTTCTCCCTGCCTGCGTTCCTTCTCTCCCCGACCCATCCGGCTTCCTCCCTAGGCAGACAAACCATCAAATCCATAAAGCACGCCCCGACACGTGCCCCCGAAACATATTCTGAGCGCCAGGGTAACTAAAACGTTTCAGTTTGATGTACCGTGTTCCGTCCGGGCCTTATAGAAGTTTTGCATGATTGAACGTTATTATTCAATATGTTTATTGAGCATCTAAGCCAAAGAAGGTTCAGGTGCTGAGAAATAAGGAAGCCCAGAAAGCTATTTAAAACTGCATTGAACTTTTATTTTCCACTTCGAGGTAACAACAGTAGTTCTGTTAACTCTAGTGTGTGTAAAATCACTATGTTAGAATAGATTAGAGGGTACTCAGTAGGTTGAAGTGACTTAGCAGCAGCAGCAGCAGCAGTAGGTTGGGATAAGGGGTAATAATTCCAGGTGATTTTGATGTTGGTGACTCTCACATTAACAATGAGGAAAAAGAAAAATAACACAAGAATTAAGTATATCAATATTTTCCGTTTTAAAATGAGCTCTAGGTCTTTAATGCCCTCCCTGATGATAATTTGTGAACAAATACACCTATTAAAACTTGTGAGGTATGAAGTAGCAAGTGAAGAATCAAGAGAATCAGTAACAAGGACATAACAGTAGATGTGACAGATAAGGATCTTCAGCTCAGGAATTCCATAACTGAAATTTTTCAGAGGTGAGCTAGTGACCCTTTGATTCTAAGGTCCTGATAAATGGGACCATTAGAATTATTCATGAAACAGGTGGATATGTGACTAAGAAACATTTTATCACTGTTGCTGTAAAGTGAGACCTATATCTCCCACTGCTGCTGCCAAGTCGCTTCAGTCGTGTCTGACTCTGTGCGACCCCATGGACATCAGCCCACCAGGCTCCTCCATCCATGGGATTTTCCGGGCAACAGTACTGGAGTGGGGTGCCATTGCCTTCTCCCATATCTCCCACAGGGGTATCATTTATTTATTTGAACAGTATTTTTTACTGATGACTTCTGACCTTCCTTTTCCCATGTAATTTAAAAAAATGAAGTATGTGATTTCTCTTTTATCTGAAGGTATCTAGAGCAAAACCCCCTGAAGATTTAGAATAGTTTAAATAGTGATCTTTTTACAGCAGATGAAAGGAAAATTGTTAAGTGTTTGAATCTAGCTCTGAAGAAGGAAATGGCAACCCACTCCAGTGTTCTTGCCTGGAGAATCCCAGGGACGGAGGAGCTTAGTGGGCTACCGTCTACGGGGTTGCACAGAGTCGGACACGACTGAAGCGACTTAGCAGCAGCAACAGCAGCAGCAGTTACATGTTTCTAATCCTTCCTGGTCTCATTAAAATCAGAGGAGAAATAGTATGCTATTTCAGAAGTGGAATATTGCACAAGCAAAGACATGTCTACAAAATGTAGCATGTTGGTGCAAACTAGAAGTTAGAGATTCAGAAATGAAGTGTCTTGCAAGGGACTTAGGAGGAGAAGGGGACAATAGAAAATGAGGTGGGTGGATGGCATCACCGACTCGATGGACATGAGTTTGGGTGAACTCCAGGAGTTGGTGATGGACAGGGAGGCCTGGTGTGCTGCGATTCATGGGGTCGCAAAGAGTTGGACACGACTGAGCGACTGAACTGAACTGAAGATAGTCTTGAATATAGTCAAGTCAAGAAAGTGCTGAGAAGTGTTGGGATCGTTTGTTTATAATGCAAAATTCTTTTCCTTGCTCTGTGTTTTCCCCAGTTAGTGCAGTGGATGTGGGAGTCCTAAGTAAATCAGAGCTACATGGGATCATTCTGTCTATAGAGTAACTGTGTTCTTGACAGTAATTTATTACTTAAAATCATGTGTATTTGGGGTTTATTGGTTTATGCCATCATCTTGTCTTTAGGATGGTTCTTGTCTTAAAGAACCATTATTTAGGATGGTTCTTAAGGGTGATACTGACTTACCCACCTCAACATCTAATTGGTCCTTTAACCAGTTAATACCATGTTTGTTTACTCTTTGGAGCATTTACTATGAATCATGGTATCATTACTGGGAAATAAAACATTAATGGGTAGAAAAAAAATCACCCAAGTGAAGTACATTGACTAGGTCCTCTCAAGCTGGGAAAAACATTGTGATCTCTTAGGCTTACTGGACAAGGACATTCCTTGTGTATTTCTCTTTTAGACTGTGTTATTTACATATATCATCCCAGGTGGTACCTGCAATGCAGGAGATGCAGGAGACTAGGGTTCTATCCCTGGGTCGGATGGCAATCTACTCCAGTATTCTTGCCTGGAAAATCCCATGGACAGAGGAGCCTGGTAGGCTACAGTCCATGGGGTCGCAAAGAGTCAGACATGACTGAGTGACTTCACTAGTTAGCCATTTCTGACTTCCTCACTCAATCAACAGAGCAATACAGTGGTAAATCTGGTTAGCACTCAGTGGTATTCCACACACGAGCATCTGCACATTTGACTTTGCCATTTCCCAGGGTTGTCTCCAATTTGCAACTTCTGTAATATCCTCTGATATGTTCTCTATGCATCAGTGGAGCCTTTGTTTGGGAAATACACTCAGGAGTGAGACTGTTGAGTTTTCCACATGCTTAATTTTACTGACTCCTGCTAGGTTGCTCTCCAGAATGACTGTATCTGTCTACGTTCCAAAAAGCAAGGGTTCTGATTTTCTTTGGTATTATCCAATCTTCTAAGTACTGCCCATCCCTTGCATATATATTGGTTTCGTCTTGTTTTTTGTTTTTTTTTCTTTTTTTTTTTAATTTTATTTTATTTTTAAACTATACAATATTGTATTGGTTTTGCCAAATATCGAAACGAATCCGCCACAGGTATACATGTGTTCCCCATCCTGAACCCTCCTCCCTCCTCCCTCCCCATACCATCCCTCTGGGTCGTCCCAGTGCACCAGCCCCAAGCATCCAGTATCGTGCATCGAACCTGGACTGGTGACTCGTTTCATACATGATAGTATACATGTTTCAATGCCATTCTCCCAAATCTTCCCACCCTCTCCCTCTCCCACAGAGTCCATAAGACTGTTCTATACATCAGTGTCTCTTTTGCTGTCTCGTATACAGGGTTATTGTTACCATCTTTCTAAATTCCATATATATGTGTTAGTATACTGTATTGGTGTTTATGTCTCTCTGATGGCTTATAGTTGGAGCATCTCTTCATATACTTGTTGAGTATTCAGTTTTTCCCTCCCTTGATTTGCCTATTCACATCTTTTGCCCATTTTTCTGTTTAATTTCTTATTGATTTGTAGGAGCTCCTGGTATGTTATAGATTTTAGTCTCTTTCAGGTTTTTTTTTTTTCTTCCTTTGGCTGTGCTGTGTGGTTTGCAGGATCTTAATTCCCTGACCAGGGATCTAACCCTGGGCCCCAGCAGTGAAAGCGCAGAGTCCTAACCACTGAACCGCCAGGGAAGTCCCAGTACCTTTCAGTTTGACATTGCAGAATCTTCCTTCAGTTGATAATCGGTTTATTACTTTTGTCAGTGGTGACTTTCATTTGACAGAAATCCTTTGTTTTTAATGTAATCAAATTTACTTAAAAAAAAAATTATAGGTTGAGCTATTTAAGTCTTTAGATGTCTTGCCATGTGCTAAGTGAGAAGATATTCTATATCTTACTTTACTTATTTTATAATATCTTATAGTATATAATAATATTTGATAGGCCAAGTAATCTCTTTCTACTTTTTTAAAGTAAAGTTAGTTCTTTTTGGGCTTTTAGTCTTCCACATAAATTACAGAGTAAGTTGGTCAAGCTTCTTATTTAAAAAATTACAGGTTTAGAGTTTTTTAAAAAATCTTTTGTCTCTTATGTATATGATAACTCTTAACAAGCTATCAGGATTTGTGTGGGGATGGGGTTGTTTTATGGTAAATGGTGAACTATCTTAAAGATTGAAAACAATTTATATTTCTGATTTGAAAAGTGAATACATTAGAGGCCTCTTGGGAAAATGCTCAGACCTTTTTTGAAAATAGGACAAGTTGGGGCACACTCCGTTGTCAGATTTGCAGTGAGTAGAGAAAGGCCAAACCAACTCTGATGAAGGAGACCAGGGTGGGCGGAGGGAGGGCATTTCTTTTGTTGTTATGTTAACTTTCCTTTCTTATTTCTATCTCCTTAAACTCTTGTGTACTTGGTCAGTGGAGGAGATAGAAGTACAAAGACATGTAAATCATATGGTATTTACTGATCATTTTGGTTGATGGTGATGGTTTTAGTTGCTAAGTCCTGTCTGATTCTTGCGACCCCACGGACTGTAGCCCATCAGGATCCTCTGTCCATGGGGTTTTTCAGGCAAGCATACTGGAGTGGGCTGCCATTTTCTTCTGCAGGGAATCTTCCTGACCCAGGGATTGAACCCCAGTCTCCTGCATTGCAGGTGGATTCTTGACCAACTGATCTACCTTCCTGATAAACTACTGGCCATTTTACTGATGCCAAAAGACATATTTCTTTGTAGAAAAAACTGGGATTTTTTTTTTCCTCAAAGGTTTGAATACTTTTTAATTTATTTTTTAAGACTTTTTTTCAATGTGGACCATTTTTGTTTTTTTACCTTATTTTTTAATTGGAGGAAGATTGTTTTACAATGTTGTGTTGATTTCTGCCATACAACAAGAATCAGCCATCAGTTCAGTTCAGTTCAGTCACTCAGTCGTGTCTAACTCTTCACGACCCCATGAATCGCAGCACGCCAGGCCTCCCTGTCCATCACCAACTCCCAGAGATCACTCAGACTCACGTCCATTGAGTTAGCAACTGATCTGATCTGATGTATAGTATTATGTCATCTGCAAACAGTGAGGGTTTTACCTCTTATTTTTCTTCTGGATTCCTTTTATTTCTTTTTATTCTCTGCCATGGCTCTGTTTTCCAAAACTATGTTGAATAATAGTGGCAAGAGTGGGCACTTTTTTTGATGTGGACCATTTTTAAAGTCTTTATTGAATTTGTTACAGTATTGTTTCTATTTTATGTTTTGTTTTCTTGGCTCTGAGGCACGTGGGATCTTAGCTCCCCAGTTCAGTTCAGTTCAGTCACTCAGTCGTGTCCGACTCTTCGAGACCCCATAAAATGCAGCACGCCAGGCCTCCCTGTCCATCACCAACTCCTGGAGTTCACTCAGACTCACGTCCATCGAGTCAGTGATGCCATCCAGCCATCTCATCCTCTGTCGTCCCCTTCTCCTCCTGCCCCCAATCCCTCCCAGCAGCAGAGTCTTTTCCAATGAGTCAACTCTTCACATGAGGTGGCCAAAGTACTGGAGTTTCAGCTTCAGCATCATTCCTTCCAAAGAAATCCCAGGGCTGATCTCCTTCAGAATGGACGGGTTGGACCTCCTTGTAGTCCAAGGGACTCTCAAGAGTCTTCTCCAACACCACAGTTCAAAAGCATCAATTCTTCGGTGCTCAGCCTTCTTCACAGTCCAACTCTCACATCCATACATGACCGCAGGAAAAACCATAGCCTTGACTAGACAGACCTTTGTTGGCAAAGTAATGTCTCTGCTTTTGAATATGCTATCTAGGTTGGTCATAACTTTCCTTCCAAGGAGCAAGCGTCTTTTAATTTCATGGCTGCAATCACCATCTGCAGTGGTTTTGGAGCCCCGAAAAATAAAGTCTGACACTGTTTCCACTGTTTCCCCATCTATTTCCCATGAAGTGATGGGACCAGATGCCATGATCTTCATTTTCTGAATGTTGAGCTTTAAGCCAACTTTTTCACTCTCCTCTTTCACTTTCATCAAGAGGCTTTTTGGTTCCTCTTCACTTTCTGCCATATGGGTGGTGCCATCTGCATATCTGAGGTTATTGATATTTCTCCCAGAAATCTTGACCAGCTTGTGTTTCTTCCAGTCCAGCGTTTCTCATGGTATACTCTGCATAGAAGTTAAATAAGCAGGGTGACAATATACAGCCTTGACGTACTCCTTTTCCTATTTGGAACCAGTCTGTTGTTCCATGTCCAGTTCTAATTGTTGCTTCCTGTCCTGCATACAGATTTCTTAAGAGGCAGGTTAGGTGGTCTGGTATTCCCATGTCTTTCAGAATTTTCCACAGTTTATTGTGATCCACACAGTCAAAGGCTTTGGCATAGTCAATAAAGCAGAAATAGATATTTTTCTGGAACTCTCTTGCTTTTTCCATGATCCAGCGGATGTTGGCAATTTGATCTCTGGTTCCTCTGCTTTTTCTAAAACCAGCTTGAACATCAGGTAGTTCACGGTTTACGTACTGTTGAAACCTGGCTTGGAGAATTTTGAGCATTACTTTACTAGTGTGTGAGATGAGTGCAATTGTGCGGTAGTTTGAGCATTCTTTGGCATTGCCTTTCTTTGGGATTGGAATGAAAACTGACTTTTTCCAGTCCTGTGGCCACTGCTGAGTTTTACAAATTTGCTGGCATATTGAGTGAAGCACTTTCACAGCATCATCTTTCAGGATTTGAAATAGCTCAACTGGAATTCCATCACCTCCACTAGCTCCCCAACCAAGGATCAAACCTGTGCCTCCTTTGTTGGAAGGCGAAGTCGTAACCACAGGACTACCAGGGAAGTCCCTTGAATACCTTGGATAGCCAACAGGGACTATTGTATAGCACATGGAACTCTGCTCAGTGTTATGTGCCAGGGGAGGGAGGTTTGGGGAAGAACGCTCACATGTATATGTATAGCCGAGTCCCTTTGCTGTTCTCCTGAAACTACCACAACATTGTTAATTGGCTATACACGGTTACAAAATATAATGTTTAAAGTTTGGGGAAAAACATTTGAATGCATGCAGGCACGCATGAGCTACTCCCTCTTCCAGCACCCCTCCACCACGCCCACACCCCGTGTTCCCACCCACTGGGTGATTCATCACACATGCCCTCATTTTAGGAAGGGTTGCAGCTACATTCTTTGAAAAAGAAAGTAATTCAATTGAGCATATAGGTTAAAGTTTTTAATCTTTCTTTTTATTCCCCATCTGCAAGGATCTCCATGTAGATGTTTTTGCTGATTATTGTGTTTGCTCTGCCACATTCAGGTTCATCTCTAAATCTGTAAACATGCTATTCCTGCCTCCTGCCCCAACATGAACAGAACTGAGAGCTTCAGGCTTCCGTGATCCTTTTTCTTAACCCACTGGACTTGTAGAGTATAGAAAGCAACCTTTAGAGTTTCGATCCTAGCTCTACTTTTTATTAGCTATGCAATAATAATGACATAATAAGAGTTGCTAACATATATGGGGTGATTATGCCAAGGTTAAATGTCTCATGACTTTTATGATATATATGTCTCATGACTTTTCCAGTCGTTAACATCTGGAATATGCCTTCAAATGTATCATCTCCTTCTGTTGTCACATGTCCTGTGATAAGACAAAAACACAGCCTGTCCAAAATCCCATAGCTACTTTTGAGAGCTGGGACTAAAACCCAGATTTCTTGGCTTTTTTCATACTGTCCGCATTAGCTTAATCATATCAAATTCTGAGTGCTTCTTAGCTGAAGGACAGCCACATCATGAGGTGTCTAAATTAATGCCACCCCTGAATTGCCTTTGTTGACATTAATTGGAAATGACCAGACTACTGCCCGGTTGCCTACCAGTCTTTCTGTTATACATGTCTCAGTAAGCCCTGCCTTTTCTTCACACTTTCAGGAAGTGATTTTTTTCCTTTGGTGCTTGAAGTACTACTGCTCAGATTTTTGGATCTTAACTTTGTTCCTTTTTCAGTTTTCTTACCCTTATTAGCTCAATAAACAAAATTAGCCAGTTTTTGAAAAGAATAGTAAACCCTGAAATAAACATAATGCCCTTTGATAAAGAAACCAGATACCCACAAATTTACAGGTTGCTAGCACAACCTTTCTGAAGCCTATTAAGAGTAATTCAGTCACAATAGCTCGATAGCCACCATTCATCCCCTGTTTCTTTATAGAATACCTAAGACTCTGGACAGTAAGGTCTGGGTTTTAAATTTGCACCACTGCCAGTTTACAGATATTCATACATTACTGGTTTGGGTTTAAAAACCTTCTCTTGTTATCTTTCCTCACTGTTTTGCTGTGTCGGTTTAGGAAATACTTACTGAACACTTAAGTGCTGGATACTGTCCTTGGTGTTGCTAGGGATACAGATGAGTTGGCCTAATCCCAGTCGTCCTCCAAGAGGCTCAAAGAGCTTAGAGCCAGCTGCATTTTACTCCAGCTTTTCTCGCCTCTCAGGGAGCACAGAAGTACATGTTGACTAGAGCAGTGGGTGTCATTGTAGTTTGTTTTGAATAACTTGTAGTAAGTTTGGTAGGCAGTAGGGAATTGTTGAAGGTTGGAAGCATTGTTGAAGCATTGGAAGCAACTGGTTTAAACATGCTTTTTGGGAAGATGAATCTGGTGCATAGGATGGATTGGAACATAGGGTGACCAGGTATGGTCACCCTGGTGGTTGAGATGACAGTTTGTATGACACTTGATTTTTTTTTTTTTAAACAAAGCATCTTTGTATCTGATCTCCTTTAACCCATAAGACAATTCCGTGAAGTTGGGGTGAGCAGGCATTGTCTTTTTAGTTTTCATGGATGCAGACTGAAGCTCAGAGAGGACTTGTGATGGCTGGATGTGTGGTAATGTCTTGAGGAAAGGGTTGGCACTGGGATGGAAGGTGGGCCCAATATGGATGGCATTTTGGATGCCAGAGCTATAGGGCTTGAGATCTGGGTAGATATTGATTATCAAGGAGAATGAGGAGTCACATAACACTGAGGTTGTCAGGTCAGTTTTCTGCAAAGGGTGATGCATTCAGAAAAATAGAGAAATCAGACAGGGAATGTGGCAAGTTTGGTTTTGGACAGTAGATTGAGGGGCAGGCTGTAACAAGTGGACAGCTTGGAATCTGAGTCTTAGATTGGAGCCCATTGTTTTTGATAATTAGAAGATCATGGGTGACTTAGGGAGTGATTTCAGTAGTGTGGTGGAGGAAGAAGCCACAGCATGAAGATAGGTTGAGGTAGAATTGCTGGAGGTGGGAAGGGGTAAATGGGAGGGACAGAGGGAGGTGTGGGTGGAAGTGATCACATGTTCTTCTTTAGGTGCAGGGGGAACCAAGCTGCAAGAGGATTTTGTGGTGTGTGTGTGGGGTGAATTTGAGGAGCTCCCCAAAGAAGACTCTTGTACAGGATTAGGTGAAATCATCTCTGAGTTGAAAGGATGAGAAGGATTTTGTGCTAAAGGCAAGCAGAGGTCTGGGACAGCAGGTATGAGAAGTGTTGTTGAGGGAGCTGAGAAAAGGTGAACCAAAGAAGAGGCTCAAATTTAGGAATTGCGATGATTCCAATCAGCATGGTTTTGTGGCTTTCCAGTAGTTCTTGGAGACCAGAAAATAGGATTGGAAGGAGTATGCATTAGGGCTTTTCAAGGCCGGGTAGCCTGTCATGAGTTCTGGTGGTAGTGGAAGAGACTGTCAGACTTAACAGTCTAAATGGCAGTTTGGAATTATTGATGGCTTTCGGTTATCAAACCAAATCTTATGTCTTATTTTGGGCACATGCACAGAACCAACAGGGAGGGAGTCCTGCAGACCTCCAGCAGCTGGCCTGGGCTTGTAGCAATTGGCTCTTTGCTGTCTGTTGTGCTCATCTTTGAAACAGGAATAACTACAGCCTACGTTAACCTTGGTGTAGTGCTATACCAGTGATTCTGTGCTGTGTACAACCTCTTTTGTTTCATTAAGCATTGTTGTAACTTAATGAAAACATTTTGGGGCAGCCTTTTTCAAAGTCTGCAGGATTGAGAGAATATATCTATGAGCCCCATTTACTCCCTGTTGTGAATTATTTTAATTTAGTCAGCAATCCCTCTCCACACCTATTTTTCCCCTTTCATTTTGGAAACTCACATTTTCACTTTCTTTAAAGCAGGGGTGAAGAAGACCCTGCAAGATGAGATTGAAGCTATCCTGCAGGAGAGGATTATGGTGCTTGATGGAGGGATGGGGACCATGATCCAGCGGCACAAGCTGAGTGAAGACGACTTCCGAGGACAAGAATTTAAAGATCATGCCAGGCCCCTGAAAGGCAACAATGACATTTTAAGTATAACTCAGCCCAATGTCATTTACCAAATCCATAAGGTAAAGCTTCCTTGAGTTCTTATATTTTTATCTATCATTCTGCAAGTCCTTTGGTGTCCTGAGGGCAGACCACTGTGCTAAGTGCTCTGGGGGAGACAGAGAAAGGGGTGATTTATTCAGAAAGAGGTGGCTTATTCAGAAAGCAGGTTTCAGTTTAGTTTGGCTGCTCAGTCATCTTGGCAACCCCATGGACGGCAGCATGACAGGCTTCTCTGTCTATCACCAACTCCTAGAGCTTGCTTAGACTCATGTCCATAGAGTCGGTGATGCCATCCAACCATCTCATCCTCTGTCGTCTGCTTCTCCTGCTTTCAGTCTTTCCCAGCATCAGGGTCTTTTCCAGTGAGTCAGTTCTTCACATCAGGTGACCAAAGTATTGGAGCTTCAGCTTTAGCATCAGTCCTTCCAATGAATATTCAGGCCTGATTTCCTTTGGGGCACCTAATTCACTACAGCAGCCCCAGTGATGTGAAACTGAAAGGTAATTGTTATTCTCATTCTGTAGATTTAAAAACTGAGCATCCTAGAGGTTAAATAACTGGCGATACAGAGGATCACTGACTTGAAATCCCATGTTCTTTCATCTCATTTTTCTGTCTAGCTAGCCAACATAAATAGATCAGAGGCAGGTAACTGCGTATTGCTAGACTTTTAAAAATAAACATAAAACTAAATTGTTTTATAGGTTATCATAGGAATTTTGTAGAACTATGGCTAAAAGAAATAATAAGTTGATTTAATCTGTTTTCTTGGTCTGGATTCAATTTGAAGGACAGAGTGACTTTAATGAGAAAATTTTCTCTTTGGAGTAGGGCATTGTTATAGGTATTTCAGACTTCTTTTGAAAATTGCAGTATAACTGACAAATAACATTAGTTACAGGTATACAACGTAATGATCAGATGTTAGTATATGTTACAAAATGGTCACCACAGTAAGTCTAGGTAATATCTGTTACCATACATAGTTACAGTTTTTTTCTTGTGATGAAGATTTTTAAGATCTACCTTCTTAGCAACTTATAGTAGTATTAACTACAGTCTTCGTGCTGTGCATTACATCCTCGTGACTTACTTTAGAACTCGAAGCTTGTACCTTTTGACCCCCTTCATCCGTTTCCCCCACTGTCCACTCCCCAACTTCTGGCAACTACCTTTCTTCTTTTTTATAGCTCAGTTATATTCCATTACGTATACACATGACATTTCCTTTTTTCATTCATCTGTCAGTAGACACTTAGATTGTCTCCATATGTTGACAACTGTAAATAATGCTACAGTGAACATGGGTACATCTTTTTTTAAAACATTTATTTAACTGGAGGTTAATTGCTTTACAATACTGTGTTGGTCTCTGCCATACATCAACATGAATCAGCCATAGGTGTGCTTATGTCCCCTCCTCCTTCAGCCTCCCTCCTACCTCCCACCCCTCTAAGCGGTCACAGAGCGCTGGGCTGAGCTGCCTGTGCCGGACAGCAGATTCCCCCTGGCTGTTTCGCATGTGGTAATGCATATGTTTCAGTGCTGCTCTTTCAGTGCATCCTCCCCCTCCTCCTGCTGGGTCCACAAGTCTGTCCTCTGTGCCTCCATCTCTGTTCCTGCCCGGCAAAGAGATTCAGCAGTACCACTGTTTTAGATTCCATATATATGGGTTAATATACGATATTTGTTTTTCTCTTTCTGACTTCCTTCACTCTGTGTGACAGACTCTAGGTTCATCTGCCTCACTAGAATGGACTCAAATTCATTCCTTTTTTATGGCCGAATAATATTCCATTGTATATGTGTACCGCATCTTCTTTATCCATTCATCTGTCGCTAGACATCTGGGTTACTTCCATGTCCTGGCTATTGTAAATGGCGAACATGCTGCAGTCAACACTGGGATATGTGTGTCTTTTAGACTTGTGGTTTTCTCAGGGTATATGTCCAGTAGTGGGATTGCTGGGTCATATGTAGTTTTAGTCCTAGTTTTTTAAGGAATCTCCATAGTGGCCGCATCAATTTATATTTGCACTAACTGTGCAAGAGGGTTCCCTTTTCTCCACTCCTTTCCAGCATTTGCTGTTTGTTGATTTTTGATAATGGCCATTTTGACTGTTGGGAGGTGATACCTCATTGTACGTTTGGTTGCATTTTTCTAATAGTAAACGGTGTTGAGCATTTTTTTCATGTGCTTATTAGCCATCTGTATGTCTTCTTTGGAGCAATGTCTATCATGTCTTCTGCTCATTTTTTGGTTGGGTTGTTTTTCTGATATTGAGCTGCATGAGCTGCTTGTATATTTTAGAGGTTAATCCTTTGTCAGTTGCTTTATTTGCAATTATTTTCTCCCATTCTGAGGGTTGTCTTTTCATCTTGTTTATGGTTTCCTTTGCTGTGCATAAAACTTTTAAGTTTAATTAGGTCCAATTTGTTTATCTTTGTTCTTATTTTACTCTAGAAGGTGGGTTATAGAGGATCTTGCTGTGATTTGTATCAAAGAGTGTTCTATCTGTGTTTTCTTCTAAGAGTTTTATAGTTTTTGGTCTTACATTTAAGTCCTTAATCCATTTTGAGCTTATTTTTGTGTGTTGTTAGGAAGTGTTCTAATTTCATTCTTTTACACCTAGCTGTCCAGTTTTCCCAGCACTGCTTATTAAAGAGACTACCATTTCTCCATTGTATATTCTTTCCTCCTTTGTCAAAGATAAGGTACCAATAAGCACATGGGCTTATCTCCGGGCTTTCTGAGAGAAGCAAGCAACCGAAGGAACCGTCACTGAGTCTGTGAACCATTCACAGTTTCACTGTCCTGACCGTGTGTTCTTAGACATGCATGGCTTAATATTTGAAACAAGCATGCTACTGGCAGGATCAACTAAGTATCTTCTATCTTTTTGAGTTAGTGGTTTTGTTTTATTTGGATAATACCCAGAAATAAAATTGCTGGGTCATATAGTAGTTCTATTTTTAATTTTTTGAGGAGTCGCCATTCTATTTTCCATTGAGGTTGTGCAAACTTTACATTCCCACAAGAGCTCCCTTTTCTGTATCTCTTTACCAACACTTGTTATTTCTTGTCTTTTTGATAAAAGCCATTCTGATAGGTGAGCTCTGATATCTCATTGTGATTTTGATTTGCAGTTAGTAATGTTGACTGTCTTTTCATGAACCTGTTGGCCATCTGTATGTCTTCCTTGGAAAAATGTCTGTTCCAGTCTCCTGCTCATTTTTTCCTTTTTGGCCATGCCATGCTGCATATAGAATCTTAGTTCCCTGACCAGAGATCCAACTATACCCCCTGCAGTGGAAGTGTAGAGTCTTTAACCACTGGACTGCCAGGGAAGTCCTGTATTCTGCCCATTTTTTTTGAATTGGTTTGTTTGTATTTTTTTGTTAGTTACTGAATTGTATGAATTCTTCATTTTGGATATCCATATCAGATACATGATTTGCAAATATTTTCTCCAATTCAGTAGATTGCCTTTTCATTTTATTGCTTGTTTCTTTTGCTGTGTAGATGCTTTTTAGTTTGATGTAGTCCCACTTGTTTATTTTTGCTTTTGGTGCCTTTCAGACTCTTCTTAAGGAAATCACTTAAATGAATGAGTGATTAAATGATTCATTGAGGCTGGAAGGAACCTTCTCTTGGCTGGTCGAGACTTTGTTCTAGATAAGATGCAGAATAGTTTTCATTTTAAGAAAAACTAGGAATACCTTTCCTTTGTTGTAATAGAAATTATCAGTACTAGAAGATTTAAAATTGGTTCTTGAAGAGGTTGATTCTACAAGTTTTTCTGCTAGGCCTTCTAATATGTAGTCAAATTGCATTATAAAATTCCAGTACATTGTATATTGGGAATGCCATCATGGGTATGAATTGCTTGATACAGTTACAATTATTATGCATGTATGCTCAGTCATGTCCAACTTTTTGCAACCCCATGGACTGTAGCATGCCAGGCTCCTCTGTCCGTGGGATTGTCCAGGCAAGAATACTGGAATGGGTTACCATTTCTATCTCCAGGGATCTCCCTGATCCAGGGATTGAACCTGTGTCTCCTGCATCCCCTGCATTGCAGGAGAATTCTTTACATTGAGCCACCAAGGAAGCCCAATATGGATACAAACATCAGTTCTTATCATGCAGTTGGTGAAATCGCCACCCTTCCCCAACCATTAGCTTCCCGAGGGCACTAATTTATGCCTATTTTTCACTACTGAATTCCAACTGCTTAGAACAGTATCTTGCACAAAGTAAGTCAGTAAATGTTTTTCAAGAGAGTGAATCTTTGTCTTCTGTGTTAGATAGACAACTAGAAAGAATAGCAAATTTCCCAGGATAGGGACATGAATCAAAATGGCAGTAAATACAGTAAGGTGTATCTGGCTGTCCCATTTGTGAGGGATATTGATTCACTGGAGTTCTCTGGATGTAGAGACCATATCGTGTTCATGGATGAGGAAGGAAAAAAGACTAGGTCTTTTCACACTTAGTTATTTCTAGTAGTGTTACTGACCATAGAGCTGATCCATTGATCCTTAATTTTAATGGAATGTCCAGGCTCTATACAAAGTGCAAGTCTCTGACACTAAGAATGTAGGTTCCTGACTTTCAGCTTCTGGTTGGGGAGGCATCCATTTCAAAGGCGTCCTTGTCTGTAAACACCCTGCCAGCTGTATGAAACGGCTGCTGACTGACCGACTAGCAACCAGGCTTCCCCAGCCATGAAGTTCCTCTTGGAGAAAGCCCTGGGTAACCTAAATGAGTGACCCTGCCTTTTCCTTCCTGAACCCTAATTCCTACTGTTAGGTTTTAAGTTCTTCAGTAAAGAGTGAACCCACAATATTCTAAGCATCTACCTTGATCCCAATGAAGGCAGAACCCTGGTTCTCTCAGTTATTTCCCTCCAACCCCCAGCTACCTCACTGTGTGGTCTGGGCATGCCTGTACCCTTCAGGACCTGTGGATAGCAGGACCTTTTTTTTTTTTTTTCAAAAGTTCCCTGATAGTAATTGCTGAGGTGTCTTGCAGTTGTGATAAGAATCGCTAGGGCCATGAGGCCGTGGCATTGGCTCCGCCCTGGCTCAGCACTGGGGGTAAGGCCCCAGGTGAATGCCTCGTGCATTTCCTAGCTCATTGCTGTTGTTAGGCTGAGACCTACAGGAACTGATATTTTAAAACACCTGTAGGTAGCCTCTGGCTGTGTTGTCATTATGGCCTCCTTTAATCTTGACAGCTTTTACAGAAGAAACCTGAGGAGCAGAGTAATTAAGTAGCTTGCCCACATCCATCCGTGTTTTATTGCTTAAACTTTTAGTTTTATATTGGAGCATAGCTAACTAACAATGTTGTGATAGTTGAAGGTGCACAGCAGAGTGACTCAGCCATACATGTATGTGTCTCCTTTCTCCCTCAACTCCCCTCCCATCCTGGCTGCACGTGAGATCGAGCAGAGGTCCCTGTGCTACGCAGTAGGTCCTTGTTGCGTATCCATTTTTAATAGAGCACTCACACATGTTTTAATTGGTGAGAATAGGCTTGGAATCTTAGGGTGTCATATCCCGAGCCCATGAGTGGGATACTATTCCAGGAAAGAAGGTGGAGAGAAAAGGTGAAGAGCTAGAAAAAACACCTTATAAACTTCATATTATGGAAAAATTTTAAACCTATGGAGAATTGGAGAAAATAACTGGGAATTTAGAAATACTCTCTGCCTAATTATAGAGATAATATGTGTTCATTGTTACAAAAATAAAATATCTAGCTTGATAGAAAAACATAAAAGAAAATAAAAACCACCTGTAATATCAGTATGTGTGTTTATGCCCAGTTACTCAGTCATGTCCAGCTCTGTGACCCCGTGGACTGTAAATTCAGTACCAAGACATACTTGCCATTCACATATTTTAATTTATATTTCAGACTAGTTTTCTGTATTTGGGTTTTTAAAATTAAATTGGGATTATTATTACTCCATACTATTTTATAATTTGCATTTTTTAATACCATGAGTATTAAATATTCCGAGACATGGTTTTAATAACTTTGTACAAATTTATTCTATACATAGATCACTGTTTGCTTAATTTAACCTTATTCCTAGGCATTAAGGTTGTTTTCAGTTTTTCTTTCTCTTTTTTGAAAAGCTAAATTTTAATTTGTTCTGATAAGACAGAACCCATAGTTAAGAATAAATTCCCTTTTAACCAATACTCCAAATTTCTATTTTTTTCCCCCAGAGATAACCACTTACACTAGTTGGTGTATGTCTTTCCAAATCATTTGTTATGCATTTATGCGTTTGTGTATACTAGAAAACTCAATACTATTTGTATGTGTGTATATTTTAAATTTAATGGTGTCATATTAATTTTATTTTTCTACTGAATAGTATTTTTGGAGATGTTTCCATATTTGTAGATATTTATACACAGTGTTGTTGTTGTTGCTTTACCTATTTTTTGGCTGCTTGTTGCATGTAGAATCTTAGTTCCCCGACCAGGGATCAAACCCATATCCCCTGCAGTGAAAACAGAGTCTTAACCACTGGACCACCAGGGAACTCCCCACACATGGTGTTTTTTAGCTGCCACATAACATGTAATAAAATGGACATATTATAGTTTATTTAGCTGTTTCCCTATTGATGAGTATTTAGGCTGTTTGTGACTTAAAAGTGTGTAAATCTTGGATTTTCTTTCCAAATATTTCTGCAAACAGTGTCTTATCTGCTTATGTGGGGTTAAGTTTACTCAGTGTTAGAAAATCAGGAGTTTACTCAGTGTTGGAAAATTCACCAGAGTGTTTATCAGATTGAAACAGAGTGAAACAAGGAAGAAAGATTTCAAACAGGGAGAACAGGAGGACACCAAGGTCCTCGGGGTTTAGTGAGGGTTCTGATCTGGCTCGGAGGGGCCAGGAGCTATGGGCTGAAGTAGCTGTGGTCAGAATTGAGATTGCAGCGAGAGGGCCCTTCTCAACAGAATCCTAGCTGTGCCGAAGCTGGGACATGGCAGAGGAACAGATGGAATATTTGTTGAGGGCCATCATGTGCCAGAAGCTTGATGTGTGATCTATGCTATCATCTGGTCACCGGTGAAGCAGGGTTATACTACTTTCAAATGAGGAAACTGAGGCTCAGAGTTTAAGGAACTCAACTCAGTTCACACCACATTTGAACTTTGTCTGACTTCAAGTTCTGTTTTATTTATACCACATGCCTTTTTATGAAATCCCTATATCCTTTTGTGTCTCTGTCCTGTATCTACTGCAGTGCCTTGCACTTAGTAAGTAGTCAAAAGGTATTTGGTGAAGATGGTGAAGAAAAGGCAAATTTACTATTAGGAAGCAGGGATTCTGTAACTCATAGCATTGACATGACTTTCTCTTGTTGCAGGAGTACCTCCTAGCTGGGGCAGATATCATTGAAACAAATACTTTCAGCAGCACTTCTATTGCCCAAGCTGACTATGGCCTGGAACACTTGGTAAGGATTTCATTTTTGCTTGTATCTAAGATAGTCCTGAGCATTTACTATTGGTAGTTGCTAGTGAGAAAACCAGCCAAACCTGCCAGGTCAAGCTAATGTCTAGTTATCTGTTGTTTGTGGTCAGACAGAGGAAATGGTTGGAATCTCTTTGGCTTGTAACCATAACAGCCCAGTCATTTTCCAGCTGGTTTCTTTTGTGGATAAGGGCTAATCAAATAAAAATGATGTTATTATGCAGTAATTGAATAAAAGCATAATGATTGGCCATGTGTGCAGTTTTGTGAAGCCTTTTTAAATTGAGTGACAGATCTGGTTTCCTTTTTTAAAGAAATGGTGGCAAAATACATGTAACATAAAATTCACCATTTTAACCATGTTTAAGTGTGCAGTTCAGTGGCATTACATATATTCCCATTGTTTGCTGTGCCACCATTACCACCATCTATCCATGGAACACTTCATCTTGTAAAACAGTAAACTCTGTACCCATGAAACAATAATTCCCAATTTTCCCTTCCCCCAGCCCCTAGAAACCACCATTCTGCTTTCTGTCTTTGTGAATTTAGTTCCTAGCGGCCTCATGTAAGTGGATTATCAGTATTTGTCCTTTTGTGACTGGCTTATTTCACTTAATGTCCTCTAAGGTTCACTCATGCTGTAGCATGCATTGGAATATCCTTCCTTTTTCAAAGTTGAATAGTATTCCATTGTATGGATATACCACATTGTGTTTATTCATTCATCCACTATCGGATACTTAGGTTGGTTCTACCTTTTGGCTGTTGTGGACAATGTTACTCTGAGCACAGTGTACAGATAATCTGTTTTGCATCTGTGCTTGCATATCTTTTGAGTGTATACCCAGAAGTAGAGTTGCTGAGCTATACAGTAATTCTGTTTAATTTTTTGCAAAACTACCACACTATTTTCTGCAGTACCTGCATCATTTTATATACCCACCAACAGCATACAAGGGTTCCAGTTTTTCCACATCTTTGCCAGCATTTGTCCTGTTTCTTTTTTTTTTTTTAATAATTTTATTTATTTATTTTTGGCTGTGCTGGGTCTTCGTTGCTGTGCAGGCTTTTGTCTAGTTGTAGCGAGGGGGAGGTCTGCTCTCCAGTTTTGGTGCTCAGGCTTCTCATTGCGGTGACTTCTGTTGCAGACACAGGACAAGTGCAGGCTTCAGTGGTTGCAGCTCCTGGACTCTAGAGCACAGAATTAATAGTTGTGGTACATGGGCTTAGTTGCTCTGAGACATGTGATATCTTCCTGGTTAGAGGATCAAGCCCGTATCTCCTGCATTGGCTGCTGCTGCTGCTAAGTCATTTCAGTCGTGTCCGACTCTGTGCGACCCCATAGACGGCAGCCCACCAGGCTCCCCCGTCCCTGGGATTCTCCAGGCAAGAACACTGGAGTGGGGTGCCATTTCCTTCTCCAGTGCATGAAAGTGAAAAGTGAAAGTGAAGTCGCTCAGTCGTGTCTGACTCTTAGCGACCCCATCGACTGCAGCCTATCAGGCTCCTCTGTCCATGGGATTTTCCAGGCAAGAGTACTGGAGTGGGGTGCCATTGCCTTGGATTCTTTTCCACTGAGCACCAGGGAAGCCCTGGTTTTGTTTTTGTTTTGTCCTCTTAGCAGGCATCTTAGTGGGTGTGGGGTAAAGGATCTGGTTTCTTTTTAATCAACACAATGCTTCCATATTCAGTTTTTGTAAACCTGATGAAAATAGGTGGTAGAGGCTGAGATTCCTATTTCTGGGTAGAATTTTTCCCAGACTTGCCTCTATGTTCAGGCATGTAGTCCTGAGTGCCCTGACACTGATTTCCCTCAGTGTTGGGGCTTTGTGAAATCACTTGCCTTTGGGGTTATCAAGGGAAAATGAAATTGTGTCATAATTACTTTTGTGTTATTTTGGGGCAGGATTGGCAAACTTTTTCTATAAAAGGCCAGGCAGTAAATATTTTAAGCTTTATTGACACATACAGTCTCTGTTGCAACTGCTCAACACTGGCATTATAATGCGAGAGCAGTAATAGCACGTAAATGAATGGGCTTGACTGTATTTCAATAGAACTTGTGGACACTGCTTTGGACCTTTGTGTATGCTTGCCTTTTAGTCATAATGAGAGGGTTCATGGCCCTTCTCCAGATCCTCTAGAGGTTAATAATCTACAAAAAGTGCAGACCCACTGTCTCTAACCATTGTATGGTGAAAGGAACCAGGGCCTGAGGGAGTTGCTAAGGGAACTGCCTAGGCAGGTGGTGACAGAGCTGGTTCTGGAACCCAGGTGTCCTATCTCTGAAGCCTGTGATTTTCCCATTACTGTTTTTTTTTTTTTCTCAGCGTATTTCGTGACATCAGCTTATTCTGATGTGCCAGATGTCCAGAGATTGCCAGCTAGCTCATGGTTTTGGGGAGGAACGTAAAAGTAGTTCCCAAAGACTTGCCTTTCCTGTTGCCTTCATTTCTGGGGCAGCTGGTAGGCCTTATTGGCTAAGATTTTATTCAGACCTCAAATTAATTCACTCTGCATTTTCTTATTGAATAAAATTGAGTTTTAGAAGGTCATGAATTCCTTACTTATTTTATGGAAGAAAAAGGACAAACTAACCCTTGCCATTGATGTATTAGGCCTACCGGATGAACACGTGCTCTGCGGGAGTGGCCAGAAAAGCAGCCGAGGACATAACTCTCCAGACAGGTAAGGAACCTTGTTCTCCTTTTTTTTTTTTTTTTCTTTAAAAAACAAAACAAAAAACCAAAGCTGCTTCCTTTGACATTCTTAGCTGTAATAATCTGTGCTTATTGCCCTCTTTGCTTCCGCGACAGCTGGCCTACAGCAACACTGCAGATGCCATCATGTATTTGTTTGTAGGTAACTTCCCTGCAGTTTCATAATCAAGCATTCAGCATCTCTCTGAATTGACCCCGTCTCCATCGGTCTGTCTCCTGCTCTGTGTTTACTCGATGTTATATCTTAATTTTATAGCTGGTACCATGGATTCCCCATGCGTTTACAGCTAAGATGATCTCTCCACCTTCAGAAGCACATCTTCAGGTTACTGAGGCGCAACTGACTGCTGTGGTCATAGTGGTGATCATTAAGATATTTGATCTTATCCCTTTTAAGCGACCCTCATCCTTGAGGTTTTCCTTACCTAGGTAAAGAGAGATTGTCTTTGGAGTGTTTTCCACTTCATGCCACTAATGTCTTTGAAGGCGCTATTGTGTAGCACAGAAAAGAGGGTGACAGTAGAGTCAGTCTTGCTGGGATTTGAAAAATGGCTCCCCAAAATAACTCACCTCCTGGCTGGCTGCCACAAGAACACTTGGGCACCAGCTGGAGGGGAGGCTTTGAGGGCGGGAAAGGGATAGAAGAAATATATGGAACCCCTTAAGATTTGGAAATGTGAAATTATTGCCAACAGGAAAGATGTAAAGCAAAATTGTTAGGAAGTTAGACACAGCATACTAATGAAGACTGAAGCAATTTATAGGAACTCTGTTTCTGAGAGATAATGTTAAATATGGAAGGGCATAGACTATTGCCCCAATAGAATCACAGGGCAGAGGATATTCAGTCAGCCAAAGCAGGGAAAGATAAGAGTGTTTTTCTTATACCAACATTATTGTCCAGCTTGGCGGGGGGGGGTGGAGGGGCTGGATAAACAATATTGTAACCTGCTAAAGGCTGGGTTATCGATTGGTTGGTAAATGGTAAAACATAACCATTTAGTTAAAATCACCACAAGTGATGAGCAGTGCACCCCCTGCTTCTGTTATGATATGTAAATGAACACAACATGTCAGGCTCTTAGGAGCACCAGGACTCTAGCCTAAAGGAAAGATTATTCAGGAGTTCTTAAAGAGCTATTAAAGTAAGATTGGATCTCCTTCATACTTTAATTTCAGGCTTTGTAATTATTCATTGTGATTTAATATTTTCCCCCTGCAAAGGCCCTGCAATACAGCAGTGGGGAGCGTTTCAAGATCAATGCTCTTGTGAGGAAATTTTGCAGAACCTATGTTTATGACCTTCAAGGTTTCTTAAGGGTAGGAAGAGAGAATTTGTCCAAGCATAGCTGTGGTGATGCTCCCATGGTAACTCAGATGGTAAAGAATCTGCCTACAATGCGGGAGACCTGGGATCGATCCCTGGGTTGGGAGGATTCCCTGGAGAAGGAAATGGCAACCCACTCCAGTATTCTTGCCTGGAGAGTTCCACGGAGAGAAGAACCTGGCGGGCTACAGTCCATGGGATTGCAGAGTTGGACGTGGCTGAATGACTTTCACTTTCACGTGGCTGTGATTGAGAGAAAAGGATTACTAACTGAAACTCTTTGGAGCCAGATATGAGAATTCAGGTTTTTTGCATTGGCTTGGAGGTCACATGTGCACATACTTCATGTCTCATAATTTCCCCAGTGGGGTCCAGGACGGCCCTCATAATCAAATATCTATTTGCAGTAAAATCTATGAATTGTCTACTAAGTGAGTAAAAACTATAAATAGCCTCTTGTAGTTCAGGTGAGGTCAAGTTTTGTTGTTGAATTAAGGGAAAAAGTGAGGCTTTTGTGCTTTCTGAATATCAGAGTGATGGACAAAAGATTGTATTCCTATGTTCTAGGGAAAATCTGATGGCCTATTGACTCACAACAAAAAGGGCAAGCTATTTAGGCGTTTCACACTTGTTTTTCTTTTCCCAAAGGAATTAAGAGGTATGTGGCAGGAGCTCTGGGTCCAACTAACAAGACACTCTCTGTGTCGCCATCTGTGGAAAGACCAGATTACAGGAACATCAGTGAGTATCATATACAATCATTGACCTTGGGCAAGTACCTCGGTGTTTCAGTAGTCTTTACCTCTGTAATATGGGGCCAGTGCCAGCTTCTGTTTAGGGGTTGTTGTGACTTAAGGGCTTAGCAGTCCCTTGGATGTGGGAGACATTTAAATAAAAGTGAGCTGTTATTAGTCATTGGATTAGTATTATTTATCTTGAGTCTGCTTTCAAAGATCCATGTTGTTGTGTTTGGGCTTCTTTATCAGCTGTGGAAATAAAACCAATCAAAATGAAACTTCAAACTGAGAAGTTGAGCAAATACAGATACTAGGCCTTGGTCAGTTTATAGAGTAGCCTGCTAGACCTCACTTTATTTGTCAGGGAGCAGTTATAAACAGACTACCATCATACACCAGCATCTGTAAGCATACTTGCATTGAAATTTTATGAGAAGGCTAGAAATCTAGGTCAGTTTTAAGCATTAGACTGGAAAAAAACAAAAAGAATTAAACGGTCAGAGCCAAATAGTAATACCATGTGTGGTAATGAATTCTGTGTCAAAGACAAGTTCAGGCAAGCGTGATTTGTAGATTTTGGTTCCAGACACCACACTTTTCCACTAGGACTTGCTCATTTTGGGCGGACTTGTGGCTGGAGCTTCTTTTGGTCTTAGTGTGGCAGTGGAGAGCTTTCCTCTCTTGCACTATGTAAGATGAAGTAGGCTACTCTATTGAATATATGTGCATCTTTCCTTTCCTGCGTGAGAGATAAAATGGGGAGTGGGATAACCTCTGAGATGTAAATAGATAAGACATTTTTAACGAAAAGTTTACCCAGGAGTGATTGTACCCTTTTGTGTTTGAGACTGAAATTGCACACCAGCCAGGTTTCTTCTCTGACAGAGTTGGTGTCAGAGGACAGGCGCAAAATCGATAGAACCACATTTTACCCCAGAGGGCGTGAGAGAATGTGACTCGACCAGTCATGAATCCACATCAGTGTGACATGTTTCTCTAATTATTCCTCACACTCTTCCCTGAATTGATTGATTAAAACCATCCCTGGAAAGATCTGTTTTAAAGATCTTAAAGTAAGAGCCAGGGCTCAAGAAATCATGTCCCTCCCTACCCAGTCAGTGTCTTGTTCTCTGCTCACATATGGGAAGTGAGCCTGTGTGCAGAGTGTTTAGGAGTGTCTGTGTTTAGTTTGCTGGTTTAACTTCCATCACTGCCATGTTTCTTATAAAATGTGGTGTTGCCCTTCAATTGTGCATATAAACCAGCAATAGGTAGTTCACCTGGAACCAGGCCTAAATTTGGTGTGTCCTGGGCTTTCAAAGGATATTGATGACTGATGTCCTGGGTGTGGTTGGTTTTCTGCAGCATTTGATGAACTTGTTGAAGCATACAAAGAGCAGGCCAAAGGGCTTCTGGATGGTGGAGTGGATATCTTACTCATTGAAACTATTTTTGATACCGCCAATGCCAAGGTGAGTTAAAGGAGGAAAAGGGGGCTGATCTGGGGTGCTGGTTGGGGTGCTTCCCTCATGAAGTGAGGAAATATAACATATTATTATTTTATATAAAGAACTTTTTAATTATGAAACTGAATATTTTCATGTATAGCTACTGTATGTGCATGGATGCATAGGTCAGATTATATATGCACGATTCTAAAATTCAAGATAAATGTATGGAATAAAAAGTAAATATCCTCCCTGCCCCCATTCTCTGGGTATCTAGCTGTCTTCCTGAGGGACAACTGCTATTCCTGGTGTGGAGGCCCTATGGAGATTCCATTCAGAGAAAAGTATATGTGTGAGTGTGCGTATGTGCTTGTATTCCTTACATACGTACAAAGGTACGTAGTGTGTGGAATAAAAAGTAGCTATCCTCACGCATACATTTTTGACAGTGTCTCTGAGTATAAATTTCTACATGTGAAATTGCTGCGTTAAAGAGTCTGGGCACTGTTACTTTTGATCTCCACCCTCCAAGATTGTACTCATTTATCCTCCAGTCAGCGAGCAGCCCACAGGAACGCTGCTGCTTTCACCACACCCTCTCTATTGAACTTTTTGATCTTTTCCACTCTAATAGGTGAAAAATACTACCTTACTATAGTTTTTATGTATGCAGTATCTCTGTCTGTGGGTTCAGATATGGAAGAGCTTTGGGCATAGAGGACCTTAGTTTCTGGTCTTGGAACTTAAGAAAACATGGACAGTACAGATTAACACAGCATTCGTGTCTTTACAACCCATTCTAGCTCATATTCTTTTTTGCAGTGACATACACTGTTGGTTCGGAGAAGGCAATGGCACCCCACTCCAGTACTCTTGCCTGGAGAATCCCATGGATGGAGGAGCCTGGAGGGCTGCAGTCCATGGGGTTGCTAGAGTCGGACACGACTGAGCGACTTCACTTTCACTTTTCACTTTCATGCATTGGAGAAGGAAATGGCACCCCACTCCAGTGTTCTTGCCTGGAGAATCCCAGGGACGGGGGAGCCTGGTGGGCTGCCGTCTATGGGGTCGCACAGAGTCGGACACGACTGAAGCAACTTAGCAGCAGCAGCACACTGTTGGTTCATGTACCTACCTTGTTTATGTGAGGCGTAGAAGTAGAGGCTTCATATTTACGTCTTTTTAGTTTTGATTGAGAGAAGGAAGAAAAAGAGTAGCTCTTCAGCTCTTCCTCAGGGGAAATATTAGTTCATGGGTGGACTCCAGTCAGCGTTTGTTTTGTTGTAATATGTACAGTGGAAGCACAAGCTGGAATCAAGATTGCCGGGAGAAATATCAATAACCTCAGATATGCAGATGACACCACCCTTATGGCAGAAAGCTAAGAAGAACTAAAGAGCCTCTTGATGAAAGTGAAAGTGGAGAATGGAAAAGTTGGCTTAAAGCTCAACATTCAGAAAACTAAGATCATGGCATCCGGTCCCATCACTTCATGGGAAATAGACGGGGAAACAGTGTCAGACTTTATTTTTGGAGCTCCAAAATCACTGCAGATGGTGATTGCAGCCATGAAATTAAAAGATGCTTACTCCTTGGAAGGAAAGTTATGACCAACCTAGATAGCATATGCAAAAGCAGAGACATTACTTTGCCAGCAAAGGTCCGTCTAGTCAAGGTTATGGTTTTTCCAGTAGTCATGTATGGATGTGAGAGTTGGACTATAAAGCTGAGTGCTGAAGAATTGATGCTTTTGAACTGTGGTGTTGGAGAAGACTCTTGAGAGTCCTTTGGACTGCAAGGAGATCCAACCAGTCCATCCTAAAGGAGATCAGTCCTGGGTGTTCATTGGAAGGACTGCTGCTGAAGCTGAAATTCCAATACTTCGGCCACCTGATGCAAAGAGCTGACTCATTTGAAAAGACCTTGATGCTGGGAAAGATTGAGGGCAGGAGGAGAAGGGGACGACAGAGGATGAGATGGTTAGATGGCATCACCGAGTCAATGGACATGGGTTTGGATAAACTCGGGGAGTTGCTGATGGACAGGGAGGCCTGGCGTGCTGCGGTTCATGGGGTCACAAAGAGTCGGACATGACTGGGGGACTGAACTGAACTGAACTGAATATGTACAGTGTTACCTTGAGAAGGGGGTGTGGGTGTTGTATGTCACATGGAGGACTTGTTTCTCCTCCCCAGAGAGCGTGATATGTGTCTTATCTGAAGAGGCCTTGGTAAAAGGAACATTCTGATCAGCCTGTTAGACTGTGACCTTTGACACAGTCTCTTGGTAACAAAGATGTCCTTTTTCTCCCTGGCAGGCAGCCTTGTTTGCAGTCCAAAAACTTTTTGAAGAGGAGTATGTTCCCCGGCCTGTCTTTGTAAGTCCTAAAGTATTCACATGATGAATTTTGTGTGTTTTTTTCTTTTTTTTTTTTTTAATATCATCATTTTGAGGGTGGGGTTTTAGTTTTCCTGACACAGAACTTTTGAGAGTATTGATCATCTTTAGGAACCAACTATTTTAACTTCCTCTCTTTACCTCCCTCCTACCACCACTTCAGACCAATAGTAGTCTTATCTGTGGAAATGTGAAGACAACGAATCTAGAGGTGGTTGGTGAAAGGCAGGCTATTCCAAGGAAGCCTGGCTGAATTGGTCCCCAGAATCAAAGGCTCACTGTCTCTAGGACCCAAGGAGGGACGGACTTGAAGCTGACCATGAAGCGTCCACCACCAGAGACAGCAGACTGCCAGTTCACTGATGCATTAGGCAGGCCCACACTGCTTGCTGAGAATAGATTAGAACTCACAAGCGTTGTTAGACGAATCAGGTGTTGAACAGCAAGAGACCAGGATAACCTTAAATGTCTGTGGAAAGTCCTCTCCAATGGGACTGGTGGTGTAAATCCTAAAGCTTTTTTGGGCACTGCTTTTGCCTCCCTGACTTTCCCTTTTCTCTGTTTCTTTGGCTTTCCAACCTCTCCCCTGGGCACTCATCTGTTTCCAACCATGGTTAAACAGTGTTGCCTTAAAGTTGGAGTACTTCAGTTCTCTTTCATGTTTGTTTGTTTTTTTTTTTTTTAAAGCTTCTTAATTTTATTTTGTTTTTGAGACTGTATTCTTAAGTCTATGTGGTTGACTGAGTTTACTTTTTGAATTCAGATTTCAGGGACAATTGTTGATAAAAGCGGGCGGACTCTCTCTGGCCAGACTGGGGAGGCATTTGTCATCAGCGTGTCTCATGCAGACCCACTCTGGTGAGTGATCATTCTTTCCTGCCTCCATTCCTTTTGGGGTTCATCTCTTCAAATGACTACAGCCTGTGACCTGGGAGTGAATTGCTTCTTCATATTCCCTCGGTATCACTTGTGTGAAATATTGACTTTCCTTGAGGTACATTCTGACTGCCCTGAGGACATCAGAAGACAACCTAAATGAATCAATTTGAGTTACTGGGAGAGTTCTTATACTCCTTGGACAAGCCAGGGAGTTGCCTTTTTGTCTGTGAAGGTTCCCCTTATAGTTTAAGACTGCCTTGGCCCAGTAAAAACACTTTAAATCTATTATCAGCACTTAAAAACAGCAAGGTTTTTTCACTCTCTGCTTGTGGAGCAACCAGAAACAGCCTAGCTTGGAATAAGGTGAAACAGCCTAATTTGGAATACAGTAGGAATTCTAAAACTTAGATTTTTATCTTTAAAATTAACATGGCTGGGATTTTCCTGGTGGTCCAATGGCTAATACTCTGCACTTCGAATGCAAGGGGCCTGGGTTCAAACCCTGGTCAGGGAACTAGATCCCACATGCTGCAATTCAAAGTTCTGATGCTAAACCAAAGATGGAAGATCCCGAGTGCAGCAACTAAGACCCATCGCAGCCAAAAATATATATAAATATTTTTAAAAATTAACATGGCTTTTGCATTGTATTTTAAGATATCTCTATATTTTTCTGATCAAAATGGTGATGAGATGGAAGCTCTTAGAGTATACACAGTTTCTTCCTGTGCCTTGTCCATGCCTGGACTACTACTGCCTGGAGGCTGTGCCTGCCCTGCATTCTCACCCCCACACATGAGCCTTTTAAGTCCATCCCTAGGGTCCTCTCCACGGACCCTTCCCTCACTTACCAGCCCAGGTCAATGTTCTTCTCAGAGTGCTCTGTGAACTTTTATTATAGTGTGGCCATAAAAATAAGAGTCGTAGATGTTTATTGGGAGTTTGCTGTGTGCCAGGCTCAGTTCTAAGTGCTTTATGCTCTTTTAATTTTGGCAACAACACCTTGAGGTAGCTGTTTGCTCTTCAGATCTTTTGTTTATTTTTTTTGAGTTGGGTGGTTTTCTTATTGTTGAGTTTTAAGAATTAAAAAAAAAACCAACAACTTTGAATACCATATATGTGTTTTATAAATATTTGCTCCCAGCCTATGGCTTGTCTTCTTATGCTCTTAAAGTCTGCTCTTTCATTGGACACAGTTTTTAATTTTAGTGAAGTCCAGCTTATCAATTTATTTTTCTTTCATGGAACCTGCTTTTGGTACTGAATCTAAAACTCATTGCCAAACCCATGGTCACGTAGATTTATCTCGTGTAATCTTTATATACATATTTATATCTTTAATAGTTTTGCAATTTACAGTTAACCATGTTGCATTAATTTTATGAAAGATGTAAGATCTGTGTCTAGATTAAGTTGTCAAATGGGAATGTCCAGTTGTTCCAGCACTATTTCTTGAAAAGATAGTCCTTTCTCCATTGGATTGCCTTTGCTTCTTTGTCAAAAGTCAGTTGATTATGTTCCTAGAGTCTATTCTGCTGCATTGCTCTGTGCTGTCATCAATGCCAGAGATTCCTTTAGCTTTTTAATGCATCTTGAAGTCGGGTAGTATCAGTCTTTCAACTTTGTTCTTCTCCTCCAAGAATTGTATTAGCAATTCTGGGTCGTTTACTTCTTCATGTAAACTTTAGGATCAGTTCATTGACATTCACAAATAACTTGCTGGATTTTAATTGATGTGTGTGAATGTATGTAAAATTGGGAAAAATTGAGGTCTTAAGTATAATAAATCTTCCTGTTCATGAACTTAGGATATATCTCCATTTATTTAGATCTTCCTTGATTTCTTTCATCAGAGTTTTGAAGTTATACACAAGTATTTCATTTGTTTTGGTGCCATTGTAAATATGTTATGTAAAGTGTTATGTTTTGTATTTCAGATTTCAATTGCTCATTGCTAGTGTTTAGGTAAACAATTAACTTTTGTATATGAACCTTCTACTTTACGGTTTGGGTTCAAAGAGCATTTTAGATGATTCTTTGAAATAGTAATAGATAGTCTTACCTGTGAACAAAGACAGATTTGTTTCTTCCTTTCCAATCTGCATACCTTTTATTTTCCATTTTCTCTTAATTCCATCTTAGGACTCTCAGCATGACCTTTAGCAGGAGGTGAAAGAAGTCATCCTTACCTTGTTCCAGATCTTGTGCGAAAAACATTTAATTCTACATCACCAAATAGATGTGCTTTATCCAGTGTGAGAAGTTTTCTTCTGTTCCTAGTAAACTAGGAGTTTTTTTCTTTTTTATCACAAATGGGAGTTGTGAATTTGTTAAATAAACTTTTTATTGTGGAATAATTTCAGATTTGCATAAAAGTGGCACACATGGTACACAGAGTTCCTGTGTGCTCTTCAGCTAGTTTTTTTTTTTAATCTAGTTTTTTCTAATGTGACATCTTGCATTACCTGTGATACTTTTAGCAAAACTAAAAGCATATTACTGTTATCTAAACTCCACACTTTATTCAGGTTTCAAGTTTTTCCACACTGTTCTTTTTCTCTTCCAGGTTCTAATCTAGTATATCACATTGCACTAAGAAATCATAATAAAGGGAAAAAAAGTTAAATATGAAAAAATAAAAGATGACATAGTCCCAGTCAAGTTAATTCTTGAATTCCTGAAGGCCTTGGCAGCTCCCGCTGAGAGTGGCTTTGGAGGGGTTTTAGCAGCTCTGCTTTGATCTGTTTTGAGTTGCAGTAAGTTTCATTTGCAAAACACAGAGCTCCTTGGTTACAAGTAAACCCACTTAATTTATAAGAGGACAAATTCTAAGTCCAAGATCAAGTCTTGGTCTTCTAGACTCCCAAAGTGGCTTCCATATACAGTTAATATTCCATCTACCTGCAAGATCTTCCTTTTTCTTTCTCTTCAGTATTGCTTTCCAATCAATGTTTATTAGTGGTGGTAATTTGCAGATATTTTTGTTCGTGGTATACCAGTGATGAAACTGAACTTATTTTTTTATTTATAGTGTGGATCCTTAAGCTGTAAGATCATCTGTTGGAGACATGGGCAGAAATATTTAGTGCTGCAGGGAACATCAGTGAGGTGGCTTTGACTGGAGCTGAATTAAATGTGCTTCAAATCAAGAGATTTATTATCTGCTTGGTTTTAAATATACTCCTTTCCTCATCATAACTTTGTATGTGTATAAATATTTAGAATAAAAGAGGGTGCTTCTAATCTCTTCTTTTTGTTTTTCAGCATTGGATTAAATTGTGCTCTGGGTGCAGCTGAAATGAGACCTTTTATTGAAACAATTGGAAAATGTACAACATCTTATGTTCTCTGTTATCCCAATGCAGGTATGTGTTTCAGGGGAGTCATACATAGGAGAATCCAGATACACAAGACCTGAGTAGATAGGGAAGCAGATCTGGATTAAAAGAGTTTGTTTTGTAGAT
The DNA here is from genome assembly GCF_029407905.1 of Bubalus kerabau. NCBI lineage: Eukaryota > Metazoa > Chordata > Mammalia > Artiodactyla > Bovidae > Bubalus > Bubalus kerabau. The sequence goes on from NC_073624.1 coordinate 132,719,645, forward strand.
CTTAGGATATAGTCAGCTTTTAATAGGAATTTTTTAAATGAAGAATATTTGGGTCTGGACAACTGTTTCCATCTAGATATAAAAGAACAGTTTGGCTCAGCCTGAAAGTGTCAGAAGTGGACAGAGCTTGGGGGAATGAAGCCTCATTGCTTAACTGACCAGTCTTGGGATTGGTGGCAGTGCTTGCCATGTGGGCATGGCCAAAGGGATGGGCGCAAAGACCCTGTGTGAGAGCCCTCTTTGTTCTACTGTATCAACAAATGAGCAGATAAAGAACCTGTTACTTTTCCTCTCTTTAAGTTAGGACTTCAAATTTATGGTATATAAAAATTCCTAAGATAAATGTAGACAATTTTTAAGCTGTCCTTTTAATATTGATAATCCATCCTGGGTTAACCAGATTTCCTGGTGTATGTTTTTGAGCATTAGGAATAGGATAACTAGAAGTGGATAATAAATAAAACAGGAAATTGGGTGATTAGATGCTGAAGTCTTGGGAAAACTTACTTGAAAGGGGATGGGCTGTGTTTTGGTTGTTTTTAATTGCATGCCTGGTGCTTGATAGTTCAAAGGATGTGTGGTACTCCCTCAAACCTTGCCCCCTGGCAGCTAGGTGACTAGAATTAATTTCCTTTATAGGAAGGGGAGGGCTAGAGGTAGAGGAATTCAGTCCCATGTAGTAGTGATGCTTTTCTTTGAAATGGAAAAGAAATAATGGATATTTATTTTCCTCTGTGATTTTGTTGTTGTTTGATATGTTGTCTCTGTACTTATGTTCAATATTATGAATTCTTACTTTTTTAAGTAATCTTGCTTTAATTTTAAATAAAAAGTTTTCTAACCTTTTAACCTAAAGCCTTTACAAATACTATGTCTGTCTGTGAAGATTTCCAGTAATGGTTGAAATATGCTTTCTTAGGTCTTCCCAATACCTTCGGTGACTATGATGAAACTCCCCACGTGATGGCCATGCATTTAAAGGTCACGAATCCTCTTTCACTTGGTTTTTAAGAGATAAAGAAATGGAATTTTTGATTTAGAATATTTAGACGTAGACTTTGCCTCTAAAGAAAACCCAATATGTATATAAGAAATAAAAGCTTAAGATGAATGAATATGATGGAGGCAGAGGAAGGGGCTTGCTGTCAGCATCCCTCTCATAGTGGAAACAAGTGGATTCTCAGTGAGGTCAGACCCAAACTAATTGAAACTCGTCCTCTGAGCCCTCCCAAGTGGTCTTCTCCACCCACCAAACTGCTAGGTGGCGTTGACATCTCTTTGCTCCCCATTGTCATTGCCCCCGCTCTCCTTCTCTCCATACACCTTCCATCTTTGAAGTCCTGGTTCACAAAACCGTATTGCCCACAAGTCCTCCTTATTTCTAACCCTTGGGTCTCTTTTCCTCATTCCTTGGATTTTTAGCTTCTGGCTTATTGACATTGTCTCCTCTTCTGACTTAATTCTTATGATTTCAGTACCTTATGTAGATGCTCTTTTCAGTACTGTCACTTCTCAGTTCCTTGAGTTCCCTCTCGGTTATCTTTTCCTTCAGACCAGCTGTGGTTAAACTCCCGACCCACATTATGCATTATGTAACCTCTATCACTTGCGATCATTGGAGTACTTGAAATGTGGTTGTTGTGACTGAGGAACTGAATTTTTGGTTTTTTCAACATTTGAATTTAAATTTAAGTACTAATAACTTAGATGTTATTGGACAATACATTATTCAGTTCACATTCATTCTGCTCAGCATATGGGTAAAAGAAATTTTTATTATGATCAGATAGGCAGATGTCTCATTGCATTTCATCTGAACTGTTCTCTGCTTTTAACCTTGTATCTGAGTATTGTGAAGGCTTTATATCTAGAGTCAAATATGTTTAGCTCGCTTTTAAATGTAAAATTAGTTATTCAGGAAATCTTAGAATTAATGCTGAATTGATGGTAAATTGATGGTGGTGAACTTAGAATTCAGATGAGCTCTCTGAAACTTTTTCTAAATGCAGGATTTTGCTGTTGATGGCTTGGTCAACATAGTTGGCGGATGCTGTGGTACGACACCAGATCATATCAGGTGATAATCACTTCTAAGTGTTTAATTTTTTGTTATGGGATGAATTGTGTCCCCCTCAAAATTCATAAATCGAAGCCCTAATCCCCAGTTCTGAATATGACAGTAATTAGAGGTAGGGTGGTTAAGCAGGTAATTAAGATAAAATGAGGTCATGTGAATAGATCCTGATCCAGTGTGTGACTGGTGAGGACACAGACACACACAGGAGGGGACCCTGTGAAAGCACAAGGAGAAGAGGGTCATTTAGAAGCCAAGGAGAGGAAACCAGTCCTGCTGACGCCTTGACCTGAGACTTCTAGCCTCCAAAACTTTGAGAAATGAATCTTGCTGTTTAAACTCCTCAGCCTGTGGTATTTCATTATGGCAGTCCTAGCAAACTAGGATACTTTAATTTTTATAAAATACAAAAATAATAAAATGAAATCCCATGTGCCTAAGGAGAAGGCAATGGCACCCCACTCCAGTACTCTTGCCTGGCAAATCCCATGGATGGAGGAGCCTGGTAGGCTGCAGTCCATGGGGTCCCTAAAGTCAGACACGACTGAGTGACTTCACTTTCACTTTCCACTTTCATGCATTGGAGAAGAAAATGGCAACCCACTCCAGTGTTCTTGCCTGGAGAATCCCATGGACGGAGAAGCCTGGTAGGCTGCAGTCCGTGGGGTCGCACAGAGTTGGACACGACTGAAGTGACTTGGCGGCGGTGGCGGCATGTGTCTAAGATGTAATTTTCATAATTTTCAGCATTTTGCTATTCTTATTTTATCTATTTTGTAACTTCGTTTTCCCCTTTAGACTATTATAAGCAAATGCTAGCTATCTTAACACTGTAGCTTTAAATACCTGATTAATATTCCAGTGTTCACTTCCAATGCTTAAGGAAGGACAGCTCATATGTGGAGAAATACCTGCCTCCACTAGATTCTTTCATGGACAGAAAAGACAGTAAGCGGCAAGCACCTAGAGGTCAAGAAGAGTATCTTCACCTTGCCTGGCACAGTCACCGCTTAATCCAAGTTGTTGAGGGTTAAGGAAGGGAGTGTGAGACAGGACATGGTGAAGGGTATGGTTAAGTCCCTGCAGTTTCATGATTAATCCTCTTATAAAGAGGGTTGGAATTGAAAAACAATTGGAGTAAAATATAGTTGAGGACTGTTTCTGGTTTTTTTTTTTTTTTTTCCCTAGAGAGACTGATGATCATATTTTGAGCTAGTCACCTGACTGTTCTGCGTCTGTTTCATACCTATAAAATGTTCACTTTGTGAATTGCCTAATGTTGTGCTGCTTTTGTTGACCTCTGTGATAGACTCTATTAAGAGTCTATAATTTTTTAAACATCTTTTAAATACTATCTGAAAGCTATTAATAATTGAGGATAGCTTATATTTGGATCTCTTTTTGTTTTTAAGGTTATTGCCTCCTTTATAGGGCTTCCCTTGTGGCTCAGCTGGTAAAGAATCTGCCTGCAAGGCAGGAAATCTGGGTTTAATCCCTGGGTTGGGAAGATCCCCTGGAGAAGGGAAAAGCTACTCCCCACTCCAGTATTCTGGCCTGGAGAATTCCATGCACTGTATAGTCCGTGGGGTCACAAAGAGTCGGACATGACTGAGCGACGTGCACGTTCACTTTCCTCCTTTATAAAAAGAGTTGCTTCAAAAATACCTGTGTGTGTGTGTGTGTGTGTGTGTGTGTGTCTGTGTCTGTGTCTGTTTATCTATCTCTGTATATGTATATTTGATGCTTTTATTTTGTCATTCACATATTAATTTAGGGGGCTGTAGTGAATGGTTCATACTGGTCCTGATCAATTTAGTAGAGCAGGCAGATTTTTCAAGGCTGATAAGAGACATATTTCATTGAAGCCGAGAAGGTTCCAAAGAGTATGAATAACTAAAACAAATTTCCAGGAGTAGTTATTTTGGAGTTTGAGTGATGTCTTACTCTGAATCCTCTCTACTGTGTGTGTGTGTGCTTGAAAAAAAATACCTAAAGGATTTAATTTCCTTTGCTCTAGGCATCTCCTCTCCTCTTTACTCTTCCTTCTCAACAATGAAGCCTTTTTTTTCTTTTAAATTACTGTGTGGATTAAGGACATCTTCAGGTTTGGGAAAGGTAGAGGAGATTTGCTGTATGCATTTGTGTAAACGGTCTCATATCTGTAGGTGCATGTTTGTAGGTTCACGTCTGAGCATAGAAACTGGTCCAGTCCATACACAGCAGACGGGACAGATACAGAAATGTGAAATATTATAGATTCATTTTCTGCATTACTGAGAAAACTAAAAAGCACAATTGCTGCTGCACATTTGGAACTAGGTATATAATTATGTTAAACAGACTTAATGTCATAGCTGGAAAACAGCTAAATTGAATTTTGTTCTGAGTTAATGGATATTGTGTTTTCTCTTTTAACTCAGAGAAATTGCTGAAGCTGTGAAAAACTGTAAGCCTAGAGTTCCACCTGCCACTGTTTTTGAAGGGCATATGCTACTGTCTGGTAAGTTGTAAAGATGTGATATTTTTATAATTTCAGAAATTGTTTGTAGATTAAGTTTGTATGTTTAGTCTACGTGGTAGTGATGTTTATGTCAAGGAACTTGTTTATTAGGTCAAAGAAGACTATGTGTTTTTCTTGGCACTTAAATTCTGGCAAAGAACCCATTGTGTTTTTTAGGGATGGGAGCAGGAAGGTACTTCAGGGAAATGTGAAGGAAGGCACAGGTAGGCCCTTGGTCAGAATTATTGTGCACTGCTTTGAAAATGTACGTGGGGCACAGCCTAACAATTTAAATTGTCAGATTTGCTGTAGTTGCTAAAAAATCTAGCCCAGGCTCAAGGTTTTTTAATGATGGTAGTCTCTTCCTAGAAAATTTTATGTGCTTCTAAAATATTATTGACCTGCTCTTATGTTGAGTATGTGTTCAGGACTTTACAAAGAGTTGTAATATCTGTTATTCTGTTTTGTTCTCAACAGCCCTGTGGGGTAGGCAGCTTCCCTTTTTCAGGATAAGCTTCAGTGTTCAAAAGAGTGTTGGTAAAATAGGTTATCATGCCAACAATTAGAAAAAGAGCTTTAAATTTTTTATTTTTTCCCACAACACTTTAATGTTGTATTCTTAGAAAATATCTTTAAGCAAAAAGGAAAATGTATATACAGTTTCTTGAAGAACCTACAAATAGCACACATGAGGAATTATGCACCCTAACTGAGAATTTAACATTTCTCTAAACTGATGTATTTTTGTTCCATACGTCTCCTAAGAAAAGTGAAATAAAGTACAAGTTACAGTAAAAGTAATACCTACTTTTTTCACTCAGAACATACTGCATAGAATTAATCCCAGTGAGTGAGATGAAGTTGAGTTAAAAATATACCTCTTCAGTCTACCCTTTTTTTCCTTTTTATTCTCCAGAAGATAGGATGAAATTAGAAGAAGAGGGATTTGTGATTTATGATACACCCCCTACCCTGAAAAGGGGGCTTTTATCAGAGAGAGGTGTGGTGGAATAGTTTATTTCATCCTTAGATCTTACTTCGGCCAAAGTGTTAGTTGTTCAGTTGTGCCCAGCTCTTTGCGACTCTGTGGACTGTGGTCTATCAGGCTCCTCTGTCCACGGAATTCTCCAGGCAAGAGTATCAGCGTGGGTTGCCACTCCCTTCTCCAGGGGATCTTCCCGACCCAGGGTTTGAACCTGGGTCTCCCATATTGTAGGCAGATTCTTTACCATCTGAACCACTTCAGCCAAGGACTAAGTTAAAATGGTTAACCTTCGCCACAGTCAAAATAGGAGATAACTATTTAGTTACTATTTTTAAAAAGAGTTTCTATATGTAAGAATGAAAGAATTCTTTCTTCTGATTTGAATTTCATGTGCTATTTCTAAATTGTTTTAAAAAAACACCTTCAATCAGATTTTAGAAGAATAACATCAAAGATACTTTTTAATTGTTCTTTTATAAATTGCAGGCTTGAGAGTAAATGTAGTTTTTCTGTCAGATGCTTCACATTCATAATAGATCAGAAGTGCTTTGTGTGAAATGCTTTTAGAGCAAGGCAGTAGGGCCTCTCCAGCATTTAAATGTTGGCAGCCTGCTAGTGTGCCCTGGGAACTCCAGGTTCTAACTAAAGATCAGGGATGCCCTGAGGCTGGCAGGGGGGAATGAGACCGTGAGGATGGTACCAATGGGGAAGGAAATCACTGGCCCAAACTGGGAAGTGATAGTCTTCCAAGTCAGGGAACAAAAGACCTGTAGCCATTTGGTAAGCTGAAGCCTCCGAGACAAGTCCCCTGGGGTGCTGACTAAAATGGCTGTACAGGGCTTACATCCCGGGGCTGACTGTCCCCAGAGCCTGCCTGTGACCATCTAGCAAGGCTTCTGCTCCTAATACTGTAAATATTAAGTAGAACAAAAACAGTTAAAGGTCATGTCCTCTGGTAGTACTTTATACTGCATGTTGCTTTTTTCCTCAGTGTAACATATCCATAGTAATTATCTGATATTTGCCGCTAAATCAGCCTTTAACAGGGAGATGTTATTGTCCCTTGACAAATAAGAAAGGAGGAGCAAAAAGCCTAAGTGGCTCGCCCAGGGTCAGCTGTCTCCCAGCGTTCAGCCCGAGTCCTTCCTCGAGACCCTGTCTGGCCTTGCTGATTATTGGTTCTTGCCCTCTGGATCAAAGAGATGAGATAAAACTCTAAATACACTGTTGGTAGGATTAAGAAAGCTTACTCCATCTGGCTTCGAGCCAATGTCTGAAGGGACAGCTGGGGAGCATTCCTTTAGATTCTAACCTCATGGCTTTTGCCCCAGACTCTTGGTTACTTAAGAATATGATGATAATTTTGCTTTGTTACTCAGAGCTGGTTACGATTCAGCTCTTTAGAGAAATTTGCAATTTCCAACCCTGAAATATTTCTTCTTTTGAGAGTTCTGGTTGTAAACGTAGAGACTTGTACTGTGTTTAAATATCCCTAGGGGAAAAGGCCATGCCTAGCTAGTCAGATGGGATGTGGCATAGAAACTTCTCTTCTATCTCATGACAACATTTGTTTTCTGTCTCTTGTCATTACATGTATTTTCAGAAAAATTTCAAAATACTTCTCCTTTTAAGGTCTAGAGCCCTTCAGGATTGGACCATACACCAACTTTGTTAACATTGGAGAGCGCTGTAACGTTGCAGGATCCAGGAGATTTGCTAAACTCATCATGGCAGGAAATTATGAAGTGAGCATCATTAATAAGACCCTTGAGGCATCCGCCGTGTATTTTGGCTAAGACAGCATGTAAACAAAGCTGCTCTGCCTTTGATAGCATTGTTAGCAGAGCTACCAGACAGTGTGAGAATGGTAACGTGTGTTTGCAGCCGGCCGGGCTGGTGGGAGGATGAGGCTTCGAAAAATCAAAGCTGCTCTTGCTGATATTTGTTAAAAAAATGCACTCGAGGTATGAAATGGGATGAGATGGGAGGGACCCAGGTTCTAGCTGTTTCTATTAATTGTGAAATTTTAAAAGTTTGAAGATACTGTTCATTTCAGCTTCTCACAAATCCTTTAAAGAAACGGAAAGCCAAGAAAATTCCTATTTATATTCTCATGACCACATCAGATACTGACCAGCATGGTATTATTGATTCTATTCACTGTAAACTATAATAAACAAGCAAACACAAAAGAAAGAATAGGTCCTGCCTTGAAAAGTTTTGCCCTAGTGTTCTTAAACTTGATCACTCTATGAATGAGCAGAATTTAATCCAGAGAGAGCCCACCATGGACAGACTTCTTTTTTCTTATGCAAATATGAAGTTAAATCATGGAGGAATCTGATCTGGGCTTTAATGATTTTATTTTTTTCATTAACCTTCTCTCATTTTAAGATTTTAAAAACCTTTAGATCTTCCAGCAACCAGTATCAAAGTAGACTTAGTTTTAGTCACAGAGAAAGTGTGCATTTATCATCCTTTGCTGCTGCTGCTGCTAAGTTGCTTCAGTCGTGTCCGACTCTGTGCGACCCTATAGACGGCAGCCCACCAGGCTCCCCCATTCCTGGGATTCTCCAGGCAAGAACACTGGAGTGGGTTGCCATTTCGTTCTCCAATGCATCAAAGTGAAGTCGCTCAGTTGTATCCAACTCCTAGCGACCCCATGGACTGCAGCCTACCAGGCTCCTCCATCCACGGGATTTTCCAGGCAAGAGTACTGGAGTGGGTTGCCATTGCCCTCTCCTTTATGACCATGTTAATGAGTGCTCTGTGGTGTCCCATGGAGGTCTGCTCTGCGGGTACTTCGGTTATATGGTTATATGGTTCCTGATGGTTCCCATCTATCTTCTTCCCTTCATCTCTGCTACTGCTCAGCCAGCACGTCCTGCTGCTGTGGTCTCCCCAAGTTCAAAAGCTTTCATGGGGTGGCTTTTTTTGCACATGGGATTCAACCCAAACTCCCTAGGCCATCATCCAATCCTCTCCAGTTAGATACCAACCTGCCTTCTGTCCTGATTTGTCATCTGAATGTTCCAGGAGGCTTTCTTCTGCCTCCAGGCCTTCATTCATGTCTACTCTTATGAAATCCCTATGACCGTTCATGGTGGTATAGAGTTCTGCAGTGGCAGTGTTCTCTTTATGTTTTGATAATTAAAACCAATCTGTGGTGTCCTTTTCAGTCTCAGATTTGATAGATTTGCTACTGAGAGCAGACAGCATTTTAGGAAGAAGCAGGCAAGTGGGAGTGGTATCTGTTATCTCATAAGGTCTTACTATATGCCTGTGCTCAGCACTTTGTGGCATTATTTACTTCATCTTTTCAGACCTGTGAGAGAGGTGCTGTTATCATCCCCATTTTACACATGTCTGGCTGGAGGCTTGGAGGTTAAACCACTCGCCTGTTGTTTCACAGCAAGTGAATGTTAGACCCCAAGTACTCCAAGTCCATACCCTTCACCGCTCTGCTGTCTCAGCAGAGATGGGGCTGGGAAGTAGGAATTGGGTGGGGAGGAATGACTCCTCGCTGGATTCTAGTTCCCCTATTTAGTGTTCCCTCAAGGTTCTGTGGTTACGGGAATGAGCACCGACCTGAGAGAAGATCCAGTCCAGTCTGTTCACTCAACTTGTACATCTTTAAACAAATCACTTCATCCCTTGGAGCATGTGTGGGAAGTTGGACCCCTGAGCTATTATTCTGTTGCTCTTCTGATGTAGAAAGGTCAGGCGTTGGCATCTCTGTTTTGTGTCTTTTGACCTCTGGTCTAAGCAGGTCACTGCTTACTGTCTCCCCTTTGCTTCCTCCAGTTTGTTTCCCAGGGGCAGCTGAAGCCACTCCCTCTCAGGTAGCTTTCTCTCTTCAGTCCTCAGAGATCTCGCCCTTCCAGGTGTTTAAGCAGAACATTTGACTTTCACATCGTAGGGCAGCGTTCATAGCTTCTTATATGACTGTCGTATGCCCTCAACTAGATGTAAGCCCTTCAAGAACAAGGACTATGACTTATGCTTCTTTTTATTCATGATATTTAATGTATTGCTGATACCAAAACACTTTTTGATTTGCTGAATCTTATTGCAACCCTTTTTCTCTGTGTAATGTTGGATCATTGTGAATGGAATTCCCTTGTGGCCTGTGCCAGAGGGTCTCATGCCTAATTACGAATGGTCTTCCCTTGTGGCCTGTGCCAGAGGGTCTCATGCCTCTTCTCATGATTGCTAAAAATTTGTTTGATTTTCTTTGGCTAAGAAAAAATTAGGACAATATTAGAATCTACTGTTGATTTTATCCCTGCTTATTTTATTACACTATGAAGCATACAACAAAGACTTAAAGTCTCTACCAGTTAGAAAACTTTATTGAACATATCTGTTTTGCCTATCATTGTTCAAACAAGAATGGGAGATACATAGACCTTTCTCAATTTTCCAAATGCTTAAAATCTGTTTCAGAGAATAAGCCCATATTTGTGAAACCCTGAGGAAATGGTAATGTCATATACCATGTGATAATGTTTATAATTGTTGCAGATGTTTAGAGGCAGCCAGTCATTGTGGAATAAGCGAAGTATGTTTCCCAAAGTATGTTCTCTGGAACGCTGATCCTACAGGATATTCCTTAAATGATCATAAGTGGGAAATGCTGTGTATTATATTTTGTACTTGGAGATTTACAGTGTATAATAATGTATTAATGGATTTGAAAATCCTTTTAGCATAAAAACGTTTAACTTATATTTCATGTAACTGCTGTCAGTAGCCTGCAGTGAATGCTTTGCATGATTTGGTGAATAGATAAGTTTTGGATGGTTTCTGTAATGACTTTTCTTGAAGGAGGTGGGAATTGAGCTGGGTCTTAAATAGTACAGAAAGGGAGGGGATTATATTTGAAACAGAGGGAACAATATGTGTGACACAGAGGTAGGAGCGGATTTAGCTGGGTGAAGGGTGTCAGGGTTCGGGGGGAGATGTTGAGTTGGATAAGATGATGGGGCAGGTCCCCAGGACCTGGAACACCATGCTGAGGGACTGAGATTCTTTATGGGAGGAATCAGAGCCTCTCTGGGTTCTGAGGAGTGATGAACTGTGATGGAAGAGATGTTTAGGAAAGGTTCATCTGTGATGGTTGACAGCAGCTCAGGGTCAGGGGGTGGGAGGGTGAAGGGCTGGCTAGGTAGCCTAGTGGAATTAGAAGGGACTGCCCGGGATGGTGAAGGACTACTTTTGTCAGCCTTTTCTTGAGTTACCCTCTCCTGATACTGCTTCCTCTTGAATTCTTTCCTCAGGAAGCACTGAGCATTGCCAAAATGCAGGTGGAAATGGGAGCCCAGGTGTTGGATATTAACATGGATGATGGCATGCTGGATGGGCCAAGTGCAATGACCAGATTCTGCAACTTCATTGCTTCTGAGCCTGACATTGCCAAGGTTGTACAGAACTTCGATTCATCAAGGGGAATTTACACGTGCTGCTCTGTCGCTCATTGACTTTGTCACTTTTCCCTTTGTCTGTCATCTCATACGCTGGTTTTCTGTTGTACTGTGTTGAAAGCCCAGTGGTTTCTGATTGTTCGTTTTCTCACATAATGGCAGCCTTTCAATATAAACCAGACTTCAAAGAAAAAGATGTGACTGTAGTGCGACTGTTTGCAAGGCTTCTGGAATTGGTCACAAGGATTATTGAATTTCCTCTGATGTCTGAATAGGCTAAGAACTAACTTTCATGTCTCTGAAGGATATATTTACTGTTCCTACCAAATCATTAGTTCTGTTTCTACCACAGACTAGGGAACTCAGATATCAGATAGTCCTTCCTTATTGCAGGAAGAAGAGATCTTTTTAGGCATATCAGAGTAAGACAAAATTATAAAACAAGATTAAATTGAAGTATTAATGTTGGCGTTTACATTTGTTCTTTAAAATGAAAGTTAATTTTTGTGTCAAGCTTTTCAAAAATTTTAGATGGGTTCTAAAAAATCAAAAATGTTCATTTCTTTACAATTGAACTTGTGATGAGTGAGTTTTGACTTTTTTTTGTTTTTGTTATTCTTTTAAGGACACTTCCTAGTGCCTTAAGAGCTAGGGCTGTCATTTGTTGTTAAGTTTCAGCAAATGTTTAAGTGAGAAGTCCTGTGGTAAGCACTGAATTACATTAACCCATCCTTCATTTGTGTCTTAAAGCTCTGCACTTAAAAGCCTCAAGGCTTCTCTGGGAATAAATATTTTGAGAATTTAAGGTGAAGAGAAGCTAAATGACCTGTTTAAAATCAGAATCAGAGGGGGCAAAATGACCCCACTGAAATGACTTCTGTGCTCTCAGTCTGATATTTAGCTATGATCTTTTGAGTTACCAGTTTCTGGCCCACACATGAGGTCTCTTGTTAGACTGGAATTACTCCAAATATTTTGGTATTTAGGAACAAGAATAAGATTAAAATCCTATCTCTGTTATTTGTATATTGTTTCCCTAAAGGAGAAAGAGGGAATATATGAGAGTCCTTGGAAGGGGATTTGTGGTGACTTGCTGTCTTTCTGTGATCATCTTGCCTTTCTGTACTCAGGTGCCCTTGTGCATTGACTCTTCCAATTTTGCTGTGATTGAAGCCGGCTTAAAGTGCTGCCAGGGGAAGTGCATTGTTAATAGCATCAGCCTGAAGGAGGGAGAGGATGACTTCTTGGAGAAGGCCAGAAAGATTAAGAAGTTTGGAGCTGCCGTGGTGGTTATGGCTTTTGATGAAGAAGGACAGGTGAGTGATTTCTTTTGATCTGGCTTCACTGTGTTACACAGTGGCTTAAAGCAGTGGAAGAGAACTGAGTCCAAAACAGATGTGTATACTGTATGTACCATACATATGTATACACATGGGTATACCTTAGAGATACCATGGGTTCCATTCCAGGCCACTGCAATAAAGTAAATATCGTAGGAAAGCCAGTCACATGAATTTTTGGTTTCCTAGTGCATAGAAAAATTATGTTTACACTATACTATAGTCTATTAAGTGTGCAATAACATTGAAAGTGAAAGTGTTAGTCACTTAGTCGTGTCTGACTCTTTGCAACCCCATGGACTGTAACCCACCGGGCTCGTCTTTCCATGGATTTCCCAGGCAAGAATACTGGAGTGGGTTGCCATTCCCTTCTCCAGGGGATCTTCCCAACCCGGAGATCGATTGTCTAGAAAAAAAGTACATACCTTAATTAAAAATACTTTATTGCTAAAAACTGCTATCATCTGAACCTCCAGGGAGTTATAGTAGTAGCATCAAAGATCACCATAACAAGTAGAATAATAAAAAATAAGTTTGAAACATTGTGAGAATTACCGAAATGTGACATAGACATGAAGTGAGCAAATGCTGTTGGAAAAGTGGTATCAATAGATTTGCTTAATGCTTGGTTGTCACATACCTTCAGTTTGTAAAGCAATGCAGTATCTATGAAGAACAGTAAAACAAGGTCTGCCTCTATATATACATATATATGTCTGTGTGTATATATATGTGTGTGTGTGTGTATACACCTATTTACATCTATCTAGATATGAAAATTTGCTTATATTGTAGTCTCTACATCAGTTGAAAAAGGAATTACTCAATAAATGTTGGACAACTGGCTATGATTTTAGAAGAAAATAAACTTGAGCCCAATTTCCCACCATATACCAAAATAAAATATACATCAATTAAAGATCTAAATGTAAAAGAAAAAAGTCCAAAGAATATATGGGAAAATATTTATCTAGGTTTAGGAAGCCAGAAATAAAACTGATAGACCTATTTATATAAAAATGTAAAACTTTGTATGACAAAAGATATGGTTTTATTTACAGCATGAGTTACAACAGTGGGTTTATACCCCTAATATGCAAAAAGTTTCTGTAAATCAGAGAGTAAAATACCCCTATCAAGTCAGTGGAAGCATGAACAAAGAAAATGAGCAGCAATTTTTAGAAAAAGAAACACAAAATAGCCAATGAATATCCTAAGTCATACATTCGTTTTTCCCTTGTAGAGTGATTTTCTTAGTTTGTAAAAGTGGAATGGCTAGGTCAAAGAGTGTGCTTATGTGACATTTTGATATACATTGTTAAATTTTCCTTCTGAAAAGTCATCTTCTGCTGCTAGTTAAGTGTGGTAAGGCCAGTTGACATAATTTTTATTTTTTTACCAAAGGTACGACTATGCAAATAGTTAAAGAGACATATTTTTTTTTATGAAAGCATAAAGCATATATTGTTTTATGAAAAACAAAAGCCCTAAGCCTCCAGATCCCCAGATAACTGCTTACAACTTAGCTGATTCTTGTATCATTTACCTCCTCATCTTCAAATTCCAGTTTTAGTTATTATTTATTGCTGTTCTAGTGGTTAAGAACTTGACTTTTTCATCATCCTCTACCCCCACTCCATGTATCTTTCCTTTTATCCCCCCATCTTTCCAATATAGTTAATTTCAGTTGTAACTATTTTTGGCACTTATATTAAGTAGTGTAAAAGTACTTAGAGCTGCCAGAACTTACACAGGACTGGGAAATAGACTCTTGGAGGGCACAACAGAAGCTTGTGCACCAGGACCCAGGAGAAAGGAACAGTGGCCCCACAGGAGACTGTCCCGGACTTGCCTGTGGGTGTCTGGGGTGGGTCCAGGAGTCTCCAGCGAAGATGTGGGTCAGTGGTGGCCTGCTGCAGGCTTGGGGACACAGACTATAGCAGTACATGCATGGGATCTTTTGAAGGAGGTCACTGTTATCTTCATTACGTCCACCTCAGGTAAATAGCAGGTAAATTTGGCCCCAGGTAAATAGCAGGGAGGGAACACAGCTCCACCCATCAACAGAAAATTAAAGATTTACTGAGCATGGCACCGCCCATCAGAATAAGACCCAGCATCCCCCTCAGTCAATCTATCCCATCAGGAAGCTTTCATAATCCTCTTATCCTTCTCCATCAGAAGGCAGACAGACTGAAAACCACAATCACAGAAAGCTAACCAATCTAATCACATGAACCACAGCCTTGTCTAACTCAATGAAACCATGAGCCATGCTGTGTAGGGCCACCCGAGAAGGACGGGTCATGGTGGAGAGTTCTGACAAAAAGTGGTCCACTGGAGTAGGGAATGGCAACCCACTTCAGTATTCCTGCCTTGAGAACCCCACGAACAGTATGAAAAGGCAAAAAGATATGACACTGAATTCCCCAGGTTGGTAGGTGCCCAATATACTACCGGAGATCAATGGAGAAATAACTCCAGAAAGAATGAAGAGACGGAGCCAAGCAAAAACAGTGCCCAGTTGTGGATGTGACTGGTGATGGTAGCAAGGTCCGATGCTATAAAGAGCAATATTGCATAGGAACTTGGAATGTGAGGTCCATGAATCAAGGCAAATTGGAAGTGATCAAACAGGAGATGGCAAGAGTGAACATCAACATTTTAGGAATCAGTGAACTAAAATGGACTGGAATGGGTGAATTTAAGTCGGATGACCATTATGTCTACTACTGTGGGCAAGAATCCCTTAGAAGAAATGGAGTAGTCATCATAGTCATCAAGAGTCCGAAATGCAGTACTTAGACGCAGTCTCAAAAAAGACAGAATGATCTGTGTTGATTTCCAAGGCAAACCATTCAGTATCACAGTAATCCAAGTCTATGCCCCAACCAGTAATGCTGAAGAAGCTGAAGTTGAATGGCTCTATGAAGACCTACAAGACCTTCTAGAATTAACACCCAAAAAAGATGTCCTTTTCATTATAGGGGGCTGGAATGCAAAAGTAGGAAGTCAAGAAACACCTGGAGTAACAGGCAAATTTGGCCTTGGAATATGGAATGATACAGTTCTGCCAAGAGAACGCACAGGTCATAGCAAACACCCTCTTCCAACAACACAAGAGAAGACTCTACAGATGGACATCACCAGATGGTCAACACTGAAATCAGATTGGTTATATTCTTTGCAGCCAAAGATGGAAAAGCTTGATACAGTCAGCAAAAACAAGACTGGGAGCCGACTGTGGCTCAGATCATGAACTCCTTATTGCCAAATTCAGACTGAAATTGAAGAAAGTAGGGAAAACCACTAGACCATTCAGGTATGACCTAAATCAAAGCCCCTTACGAATATACAGTGGAAGTGAGAAATAGATTTAAGGGACTAGATCTGATAGACAGAGTACCTGATGAACTATGGATGGAGGTTCACGACATTGTACAGGAGACAAGGAGCAAGACCATCCCCAAGAAAAAGAAATGCAAAAAAGCAAAATGGCTGTCTGAGGAGGTCCACAAATAGCTGTGAAAAGAAAAGAAACAAAAAGCAAAGGACAAAAAGAAAGATATACCCATTTGAATCGAGAGTTCCAAGAATAGCAAGGAGTTATAAGAAAGCCTTCCTCAGTGATCACTGCAAAGAAATAGAGGAAAACAACAGAATGGGAAAGACTAGAGATGTCCTCAAGAAAATTAGAGATACCAAGGGAACATTTCATGCACAGATGGGCTCGATAAAGGACAGAAATGGTATGGACCTAACAGAAGCAGAAGATATTAAGAAGAGGTGGCCAGAATACACAGAAGAACTGTACAAAAAAGATCTTCATGACCCCGATAATCATGGTGGTGTGATCACTGACCTAGTGCCAGACATCCTGGAATGTGAAGTCAAGTGGGCCTTAGGAAACATCACTATGAACAAAACTAGTGGAGGTGATGGAATTCCAGTTGAGCTATTTCAAATCGTAAAAGATGATGCTGTGAAAGTGCTGCATTCAACATGCCAGCAAATATGGAAAACTCAGCAGTGGCCACAGGACTGGCAAAAGTCAGTTTTCATTCCAATCCCTAATAAAGGCAATGCCAAAGAATGCTCAAACTACCGCACAATTGCACTCATCTCACATGCTAGTAAAGTAATGCTCAAAATTCTCCAAGCCAGGCTTCAGCAATATGTGAACCGTGAACTTCCTCATGTTAAAGCTGGTTTTAGAAAAGGCAAAGGAACCAGAGATCAAATTGCCAACATCCACTGGATCATGGAAAAAGCAAGAGAGTTCCATAAAAACATCTATTTCTGCTTTATTGACTATGCCAGAGCCTTTGTGTGGATCACAATAAACTGTGGAAAATTCTGAAAGAGATGGGAATACCAGACCACCTGACTTGCCTCTTGAGAAACCTGTATGCAGGTCAGGAAGCAACAGTTAAAACTGGACATGGAACAACAGACTGGTTCCAAATAGGAAAAGGAGTATGTCAAGGCTGTATATTGTCACCCTGCTTATTTAACTTCTGTGCAGAGTACATCATGAGAAACGCTGGACTGGAAGAAGCACAAGCTGGAATCAAGATTGCTGGGAGAAATATCAATAACCTCAGATATGCAGATGACACCACCCTTATGGCAGAAAGTGAAGAAGAACTAAAGAGCCTCTTGACGAAAGTGAAAGAGAGTGAAAAAGTTGGCTTAAAGCTCAACATTCAGAAAACAAAGATCATTGCATTTGGTCCTATCACTTCATGGCAAATAGATGGGGAAACAGTGGAAACAGTGGCAGACTTTATTTTTTTGGGCTCCAAAATCACTGCAGATGGTGACTGCAGCCATAAAATTAACAGACGCTTGCTCCTCAAAAGATAAGTTATGACCAACCTAGATAGCATATTAAAAAGCAGAGACATTACTTTGCCAACAAAGGTCCATCTAGTCAAGGCTGTGGTTTTTCCAGTACTCATGTATGGATGTGAGAGTTGGACTCTAAGGAAAGGTGAGCACCAAAGAATTGATGCTTTTGAACTGTGGTGTTGGATAAGACTCTTGAGAGTCCCTTGGACTGCCAGGAGATCCAACCAGTCCATTCTAAAGGAGATCAGTCCTGGGTGTTCATTGGAAGGACTGATGTTGAAGCTGAAACTCGAATACTTTGGCCACCTGATGCAAAGAGCTGACTCATTTGAAAAGACCCTGATGCTGGAAAAGATTGAAGGCGAGAGGAGAAAAGGACGACAGAGGACGAGATGGTTGGGTGGCATCACCGACTCAATGAACATGGGTTTGAGTAAACTCCAGGAGTTGGTGATGGACAGGGAGGCCTGGCATGCTGCAGTCCATGGGGTCGCAGAGTCAGACACGATTGAGCAACTGAACTGAACTGAGTGTAAAAGTGGAGCCGTGTAGTTTACCATGATTCATTTTCCTTTCCTGAATCCTCTTTGTTTTCTGAGAAGTTAATACTTACCTTTGTGTTTATTTTGTTTTTATATATTTTCAAAGTATTCCCTAGTTGTGTAAATTTCCAATATGCAGTGTATGCAGACACCTTAAGTAGACTGTCATTTTAATTTGTTGAATAATTCTCCCTGCAAGACTTCTGACACGATCAGGAGTGGCTGCTCAGGAGGCTGACTGCATAGCTGTCACTGTGCTATGTCCCTCCCCATCATCCTGACAGTTCTTTTCACCTCTCTCATAGCTGTTTAGATTTCAGGTTCCTCATACTTGGTTTAATCTCTTATTTAGCCAAGTGCATCCTCTGGTGAAAGAAGACATGAAAGTAAACATTTTGAAGCCTTATGTGTCTGAAAATGGCTTTATTCTACTTTTATACTTAATTGAAAATTATATGAGTACAAGCCTGAAATTATTTTCTCTATGTTTTTAACTCATTGATCCGTTGTCTTGTAGTTTCAGTTGGTACTGGTAAGAAGCTCAGTGCTTGTCTAACCCTTGATTCTTTTTATGAAGCCTGTTTATTGACCCTTTTTCTGGATGTTTCTTGGATCTGCTGTGTCCATGGTTTTCTGAAGTCTCGTGATCATGAGCCATTCATTGTGTTAAGCCCTCAGTAGGCACTGTCAGTCAGGACACTTACGGCCACAGCTGCAAGAAGTTTCCTTGAATGGTTTATCCTCTCGTGGCCTGTGTATTATTCAGAAACTGGATGTTTTGGAAAGATTGCCTAATTTTTTTACCTCTTCTCTCCAGTTTTTCAACTTTGACATTTGTGAGATGTTGACATCTACATTTATCTTCTCTTGAGTTTTATGTTTTATGTTTATGTTCTCTTGAATTTTATGTTCTTCCAGGAGCTCTTTTTTGTTACCTAAATGTTCTTTTTCAAATTTATATAGCAGCCTGTTTAAAGGAGGCAGATGTCTTCTCTAATTCCTTCAAATGTATCTTGAGCACCTAGTATGTGCCAGGCTGTGAGGAGTTAGCAAGGAACAAAACCTAGTCCCTTCCCGTGCACAATTTGTATTCTTAGGGGGCAAAAGGAATAAGGAAAAAAACAACATAAAAATACAAGCACACACCCCTGGGTAGTGTTGAATACAATGAAGGGATATGGAGAGAATGAGGGTGACAGGCATACCACAGTGGGAGACGCTCTTTTATGTAGGGTGGTTGGAGATGGCCTCATGGATAAGGTGATATTTTAGCAGAAAGCTGAAGGGAACCAAGGAATGAAACATGTAAAAATGTAGGGCAGAGGGAGCCTTGAGATAGACGCCTGCAGGTCATGTTTGAAAACCACAGGGCGGCTGGTAGAGCCAGATCAGAGGGGAGAAGAGGTGATGGGGGAGGACATGATGTTAGAAAGGCTTCAGGTCAAATCACGTAGGGTCTTGGAGACCTCTGCTAACACTTGGACTTTTCCCCTGAGTGATCTGAGAAGCCACTGAAGGGTTCTGAGCAGAGGAGCGAACCTGGTCCGAGTTGTATTTCAAAACCACTCTGGTTCTTTGTGGAGAAGGGTCTGCGGGGACCAAGCAGAACAATTGGAGGTTGTTGCTGTAGTTCAGGTGATGATTGTGACTGGGACCAAGGTGGGAGCAATAGAATATGTAAGGACTTATCTGTTTCTAGATATATTTTTGAAATAGAGCCAGTAGGATTTGCCTTCATGGAGGTTGTGAGCCAGAAAGGAGGAGGAGCCTGGGAAGTTTTTAGGTTTTTTTGGCCTGGGAAGGTGAGATAGAAGGTCAGTGAATAGCCTGTTTGGGTGGGATTGACTAGAAGTGTGTGTTTGGACACATGTTTGTATGTTAAGTGTGTGCTTGTGTAGATGAGTCTGGTTTTCCTGGGCAAAGTCTGGCTTGAAGATAAGATTCCCTTCCTTGGGAATTATTTGTGCATTGATGAAAATTAAAGCAGTGAGACTGACTTCACCAAAGGAACCATAGTAGATAAGAGGTCCTACGATCAAGTGACTCTTGCAGCCACAGTGCTTAATGGTCAGGAAGAGGAGAGGGTGCTTTCGGAAGGACTTAGGAAGGACTCGCCTCCTTGGTAGAAGAGGAACCAGAGGAGAGAGTTCACCTGGAAGCCAAGTGAAGAACAAGCTTTCTGAAGGGCATGGTGAGCTGAGGATAGATCAGGGAGGAAGAGACAAGCATTTACCCTTGGATTTGAAAACAGAGTAGTTTATGATCTTGCAGAGAATGGGATGGGGGCAGCAGATGTAAACCATTTGAGCGGAGTTTTGCCATAAAGGGGAAAAGAAATAGAGTGGAAACCCAGGGATGCATGTGAGAATAAGAATGAATGTGTGTGTGTCTGGGTGAAGGTAGATGATGTGACCACATGGTTTTGTAAGCTGGTGGGAATGACCTGGTAGACAGAAGGGGAGGAATTGATGTGCAAGAGAAAGGGGGCACTTGCTGGGTCCATGACCTCGTGGGCTGAGAGGACTGGCAGCCAGTCTGCACAGGGAGGGGGAGTTAGCATGCTCACAGTGCAGGAGAGAAGGCTGAGCTGAGAATGCTGGGGGAGTCTGTGCTTCTGTTTTCTCAGTGAAGCAGGAGGCAAGGTAAGCTCTGAGAAGGAGAGTGGAGTGTTGTGTGCTTTGTGTATGTGGCGCTTTCCTGGGAGTGTAAAGCAGAAATGTTCTCACAGGGAAGGATAGTCACTGCCTGTGCTTTTAAAAAAACATACATAGCCCTGGGTTCTGCCCCTTGAGTTTCTGACTCATTTGGCCTGGGGTAGGATCTGGCTTCAATAATTTTACAGGCTTGGAGGTGATTCTCACGAATACTCTGGCTGAAAACCAGCAGCAGAGTTTGTCTCATTTAGTCCTCATAGCAACCACGCGGGGTAGCTGTCGTCCTATTTTACAGTGAGCCAAGGTCAAATGGCTGGGACATAACGGAGCCACATTTGGATCCCTGGCCTGCCTGGTTTGAAAACTGATACACGCTTCCAAATCCTATGTTATCTCCACTGCAGAGTACTTGATCTTGGCTAAGAACAAGCATTCCCAATTTAGATTTGAATGTGTCCACAAATAAAGAGCAAATGTAGAAGAAATTTTTTGACTTGCCAGTTATGAGAAAAATACACATTAGGGCAATATTAAGGTAATGGTTTGTCCTTACTAAGTTAGCAAAAGTATACTTTAAAATCATCAAGATCTGTGCTGGTATAACAGTGGTAAAGAGAAAGTCTTGTTCATTGTAGAGTGTAGCATAAATTGGGATTGTCCTTTTTTTTTTAAGTTCTACCAAGTTTATTGCTACAAACACATCTCCCTCCACCCTCATGCCTGTGTGCTCAGTCATGTAACTCCATGGACTGCAGCCTGCCAGGCTCCTCTGTCAATGGACTTGTCAATTCCAGGCAAGAATACTGGAGTGGGTTGTCATTTCCTTCTCCAGGGATAGTCCTTTTGAATGACCCTGTAATACGTAAAGACATAAAAATGTTTATACCCTTTGAGATAATGATCTCATTTCTGGGAAGTTATCCCAATAAAAGCATTAGTAGCATAAGAATACTGTATATGAAGAGATTTTTCACTAGCTTTTTATTGACGATATAATAACCTTAATGCCCAAATGGGTAGATACTGATAACTTATGTTACATCAGTCTGTTGAAATATTATTCAAAGTATTTAAATATTAATTATGAATATTGTGGTGCAGCATAACAGTGCTTTCAAGGTATAAATAAAACCATAAAACAATAGTTATATAGACACTGTATATATACAGCTACATAAAACTCCATTTGGTAAAGTTTGGAGGAAAATGTTGTAAAGGAGAATAATTATTAGAGTGAGATGGTGAAATTAAAGGTGCCTTTTTCAAAACTGCTTTTCCTAATTAAAAATATTTTTCTGTATGATTATAGACTTACATGCTCATTAAAGAATTTTGGTATTAAAAATTATAAAGAGCAAAGCAAAAAAATTCATGTAGTTGAAAAGTTCGGGAAACAACAATGCAGATATTTTGGTGCAAAGGCATTTCTTCTGTCGATTGAGTTCACAACACTATTGAGTGTAACAATCAGTTAAGAACCAAGATTTGCTTTGCTTGACTGATACCACACGTTATAAGTAGAAAGCTCTCTTAAATGGAAAACCACTGTTGCAACCAAATAAAGCAGAGGAATTCACACTACTGTTGTTCCAGTACATGATGGCTATCTTTGCTTTATGCTTGTGATCTATACTGTGATGACAACCTCAAGGTCAAAGCAAGGTCAAGGCCAGGTATGACAGAACTGGCCTTGAGACTTCTGGATTAGAAGGCAAATAAGGAAGCATTTCTGTGTTTTTTGGTTGATGTTAGTAGTTTAAATCAACTTATTTAAAAAATTTTTTTATAACTTTATTTATTTGTTCTAGGCTGTGGTGGATCTTTGTTGCTATGCACCAGCTTCCTAGTTGTGACCAGTGGGGGGTACTCTCTAGTTGCAGTGTGAGGGCCTCTTATTGCTGAGGCTTTACTTGTTGCAGAGTACAGGCTCTAGGGCCTCTGGGCTTCAGTAGCTGTAACACAAAGGCTCAGTTGCCCTGCAGCATGTGGGATCTTCCTGGACCAGGGATCAAACCAGTGTCCCCTACGTGGATTCTTAACCACTGCCAGGGAATTCCTTATGTGATAATATATAAATTATAGTAAGAAACTTCTGTGGGGAAAAGTAACTATCACTACTCACTTTCTAGATTGAATTCTCCTTTTCTGATTGAAATGATTATTTTTATATGACAATTTTTGATTGTGTAAGGTTTCTTAGCAGTACAGTTAGCACAGAATAGACTATATTATTTTTGCTTGTACATGTGTATACTGATTATATGAAAAGATAATCAGTATTTTCATATAAAAGATTCATTATATTCAACACATTTTCCTATGTTAAAATGATTTGAAAATAATTTTATAATTTATAGAGAAATAAAACTCTATCAGGATATTGATTAAAATTAACTAATCCTAACCACCCTTATAGCAGAAAGTGAAGAGGAACTAAAAAGCCTCTTGATGAAAATGAAAGAGGAGAGTGAAAAAGTTGGCTTAAAGCTCAACATTCAGAAAACTAAGATCATGGCATCTGGTCCCATCACTTCATGGCAAATAGATGGGGAAACAGTGGAAACAGTGTCAGACTTTATTTTTGGGGGCTCCAAAATCACTGCAGATGGTGACTGCAGCCATGAAATTAAGATGCTTACTCCTTGGAAGGAAAGTTATGACCAACCTAGACAGCATATTCAAAAGCAGAGACATTATTTTGCCAACAAAGGTCTGTCTAGTCAAGGCTATGGTTTTTCCAGTGGTCATGTATGGATGTGAGAGTTGGACTGTGAAGAAAGCTGAGCGCAGAAGAATTGATGGTTTTGAACTGTGGTGTTGGAGAAGACTCTTGAGAGTCCCATGGACTGTGGGGAGATCCAACCAGTCCATTCTAAGGGAGATCAGTCCTGGGTGTTCTTTGGAAGGACTGATGCTAAAGCTGAAACTCCAGTACTTTGGCCACCTCATGTGACGAGTTGACTCATTGGAAAAGACTGATGCTGGGAGAGATTGGGGGCAGGAGGAGAAGGGGACGACAGAGGATGAGATGGCTGGATGGCATCACCAACTCGATGGACGTGGGTTTGGGTGAACTCCAGGAGTTGGTGATGGACAGGGAGGCCTGGCGTGCTGCAATTCATGGGGTCACAAAGAGTCAGACACAACTGAGTGACTGAACTGAATTGAACTGAATCTTGAAAACTGGAGAAGGGCATGGCAGCCCACTCCAGTATTTGTGCCTGGAGAATTCCATAGACAGGGGAACCTAGCAGGCTACAGTCCTTGGGGAAGCAGAGTCAGACATGACCGAAGTGACTTAGCACTGAATCTAGAAAATAATGAGGATCTGTATCTGGGAGTCATTCAGGAACATGATATGTCTTTCCAGTTACTATTCAATCAAGTTTTATAGTTTTTCTTTAATAGGAAATCTCAAGAGCATTCCTATGTATTTGTGTTGTTTTCTTGTTGTGGTTTTTGTTTATTTTTCCTTTCATAAATATTTTTCTTTTGGTAGTAATTTTTAGATTTTTATTTCATCAGCTTTTTAATTAAATTCAGATAAGTTGATACTGGTTTTGAGTTGAATATTCTAGTAGGGTGTGTACCCGTAGTTTTATTTTCCAGTAGGATGTGTACCGGTAGTTCTAGGAAACCAAAATCACCTTTACTTTTACTTTGCTGAAGGTAGTTGACCCCAGCCAAGGAGTTGATTCTCAATTTTTCTGCTCTGACACTCTTTGAGCTTTGTTAAAATCTGATGTATATTTTCACATTTCAAGAGACTCCTTTTTAGTGGCTATAGAGAGGTCACCCCTCTCTGGCGAAGATGACATGGTTGAGTATTTCTCTCCTTTAGCCTTTCTTTATAAGATGGATTGTATTTTAAATTCTTTGTAGGAAGGAGACTTGTCCAGTGCGCCTTCAGAGGTGAGAGTTTGTTGTAGGAATATGAGGAGCATAGGCCTCCGACCCACGTTTGGTCTTACCTCCATGCCTGGGGTGTTCATCCTGTCCACCAGAAATAATAGCATGACATTCAGTTGGCATACCTCCAATGCTGAGGGTCCCAGTTTCCCGGAATGCATTTGTTGTGAGAGAGATTTGAGTGGATTCATTTGCTCCTGTTGAGACATAGCGTTGCTTCATCCAGCCTGTAGTATT
The DNA here is from genome assembly GCF_029407905.1 of Bubalus kerabau. Lineage (NCBI taxonomy): Eukaryota > Metazoa > Chordata > Mammalia > Artiodactyla > Bovidae > Bubalus > Bubalus kerabau. Next base: position 132,744,160 of record NC_073624.1, read on the forward strand.
TGGCTTTGCAGAGTAGGATTTTCTAGCTAACAGCCTCTCTCTGTTGTTTCTAGAGAAAAGCCGTGAAGAGACATTGGCTCATGATAAAGACCATTCAGATGAGTCTGCTTTCTGATCTCCTCACCTGCTATGTCACTGGTGGTTCTTCTAAACCAGTAGTTCCCAAATGGGGTGATTTGGCCACCCCAGGAGACACTTGGCAATGTCTAGACAGATTTTTGTTTATTGTCATGACTGGGTTATTGGGAGGGGATGTCCTTCTGACATCTAGTAGGAGAGGGCAAGGATGCTGCTAAAAACCCTGCAAAGCACAGGGCTGCCCCCACAGCAAAGAATTATCTGGTCCAAATTGCCAATAGTATCTTTTTGAATTGTGGTTTACTCTGGATGTATGCCCAAGAGTGGGATTGTGAATCATGTTGTAGCTCTATTTTTAATTTTTTGAGGAACCTCCATACCATTTTCCACAGTGACTGCACCGGTTTATGTTCCCCTTTCTATTGCAGCATTTGTTACTGTAGACTTTTTGGTGATGACCATTCTGACTGATGTCAGTCAGTGGCTGACTTTATTTTTGGGGGCTCCAAAATCACTGCAAATGGTGACTGCAGCCATGAAATTAAAAAACGTTTACTCTTTGGAAGGAAAGTTATGACCAACTTAGACAGCATACTCAAAAGCAGAGACATTACTTTGCCAACAAAGGCCCGTGTAGTCAAGGCTATGATTTTTCAGTAGTCATGTATGGATGTGAGAGTTGGACTATAAAGAAAGCTGAGTGCCAAAGAATTGATGCTTTGAACTGTGGTGTTGGAGAATACTCTTGAGAATCCCCTGGACTGCAAGGAGATCCAACCAGTCCATCCTAAAGGATATCAGTCCTTGGTGTTCATTGGAAGGACTGATGCAGAAGCTGAAACTCCAATACTTTGGCCACCTGATGTGAAGAGCTGACTCATTTGAAAAGACCCTGATGCTGGGAAGTATTGAGGGCAGGAGGAGAAGGGGACAACAGAGGATGAGATGGTTGGATGGCATCACTGACTCAATGGACATGGGTCTGGGTAGATTCTGGGAGTTGGTGATGGACAGGGAGGCCTGGCGTGCTGTGGTTCATGGGTTCGCAAAGAGTCGGACATGACTGAGTGACTGAACTGATTCTTACTGATGTGAGGTAATACCTCATCATAGGTATTTTGATTTGCAAATTTTGATTTCCATTTCTCTAATAATTAGCAATGTTGGGTATCTTTCTGTGGGCCTTTTGGCCATCTGTATGTCTTCTTTAGATCTTTTGTCCATTTTTGATTCTGAGTTACCCAATTCTTAATCTGGGGCGACTTCTTTTCTGCAACTCATTTTTCTCTCTGATGTTATCTGGCTGATGGAGAAAGGACAAATGAGGTTTTCATATTTAATCCTCTTCTATCTGCCAAGTGCTGGCTCTGGGCACTGAGAATATATAAGGGCCAGTAGAGGACCCAGCTCCTTTCAAGATTCAGTGTCTTTCAGAGGTTTTGGTGAAAGTGGAAGAAAGACTTGATGAAGCAGGGAAAATCTAGGACAGTAGGATTCCAGAAAGATCTGAAAAGCAGGGAGAGAGTTCATTTTTAGGGCTTGGAACATTACCTGGGAAGCCCTGTTAAAAGGAAGGCAAAACTAGATAGGTTATGGGTCTTATCTAGATAGGTTGTAGGTCTTACCTAAATATTTGGGTGTATTTGTTTTAAATACATCTGTAGATAGTAGGTCAGTCTTCTTTTCTTCCTGGGAGCTGTCTCTTTCTACTGTATCTGCTTCCTAGCTTTCCCTTTGAAGGTACTAAAGCAGACCCATCCTCTGCTCTTTCCAGGGATTGATATGTGTACTAAGAATTTGGCTACCCACTTCAGTATTCTTGCCTGGGAAATCCCATGGACAGAGGAGCCTGGTGGGCTACAGTCCCTGGGGTCACAAAAAAGTTGGACACAACTGAGCACACACGCACAGGGCCAACAGCATTGCATTTTGTCAGTGTCATATCACTGGGCAGTCAGGTTGGCTCTGCTGCTGCCTGGTCACCAGCCTGTCTCTGGCTGGCCTGATCCATCGGCTGTGAAGTTCTCAATAGTATTTGAAAACAGTGCCTTAGAAAAAGCAACTTATGAACCTTCTCTCTGCGATTTTGTCTACACCAATCCCTTGCGTGGCAGATTGCCTCTTCATAGTTGGCTCCAAGGTCAAATCTAAGCAATCAGAAATTCTCAACTAATGGAGAAACTTCCCTTTATTCAACTTCCCTTTTTTCTGGGCAGCCTCCATTGTTACCCCTCCCGTAACACACACACCCTGCCCCCAAATCCCACTTGTGGAGATTTATTCTCTCTCCATTGTGCTTCCCCAGGGCCCCTCCTGGCTGTCCTTCCGTCCGTGGCACTGAGCACCTGTGCCCACTCCACCTCCTTCTCCCACCCTTGGCCATGGACTCCAAGCCAAACTCATTTTCACATCCCCCAACCCAGGAGCAACTATGCTGTTCCTGGCCAAGTTATGACCATCAGATGAACTTGAGAAACAAAACGCTGATGGGAAAATGCAGTCCTCTTTTCCTCACCAGGTTGCCTCTCAATGTTGACTTCACGTCTGAAATCCTGTCCATTTCCCCGTTAATCCCAAGTTCCTAGCATCCACATTCTGCCTCAAGTGTGAGTTCTGCCAGGGGCACAGCCTCCATTCTTTCAGGTGAGGAGTGAACCCGGAGACGTTCCAAGGCGACCTCGCGTCTCCCAGCTCAGTGCTGTCCCCTGAGCTTCATCCCCTGCCTCCATTTCTGCCCTCAGGCTGCTGCTTCTCCCTGGGCTCTGGGTGTCCTCACCCTTGCCTTCAGCTCATGTTCACACGATAACTACAGTAGAGAAGCCACTCCAAGGGTTTCTGAACAAAGTCTATGCCCTCAGTGATTTTGTAAAGCCCAGATGTCTCTTGTCATGTTGTTTTTCCCTTCGAAACTTCCCTTTCTCAGCCTTTCTCTTTCTGACTTGTCGTGCCTGTCTGACGGTGGCATTTTCGTCTCTCCTACCACTTCCATTGTGAACTCTGGCAGCAGAATGGCCCCTGCTGTCCCATGTTAAGCAGCTTCAGTCATCTGAAACCTTTAAGCTGCCTCTGAAGTTGGTCCCATTTCTTCTCTGCTTCTTGTTAGCCTGCATTTTCATGGTATCTGGGTGTCTTTGATCCTTTTTTTTGCCTTCTCATAGTATCAGCCTTGATAAATAAATAAAAAATTATTTTACATTCATCTTATTTCTCCCTAAGTGTCTGATAATCATGCTGTGGCTGAGCAGTGGATTTATTAACGAAGCTTCTACCTACTGATGGCTATCTAGCTTTCCTACAGCTTAAGGATAAACCTAGTAAATTGTAAAATCAGAGAAGATATTTATTCCTCCCTCTTGGCCCTTGCTGCTGCTGCTGCTGCTAAGTCGCTTCAGTCGTGTCCGACTCTGTGTGACCCATAGACGGAAGCCCACCAGGCTCCCCCGTCCCTGGGATTCTCCAGGCAAGAAGACTGGAGTGGGTTGCCATTTCCTTCTCCAGTGCGTGAAAGTGAAAAGTGAAAGTGAAGTCGCTCAGTCATGTCCGACTCTTAGCGACTCCATGGACTGCAGCCTACCAGGCTCCGCCGTCCATGGGATTTTCCAGGCAAGAGTACTGGAGTGGGGTGCCATTGCCTTCTCCGTCTTGGCCCTTAGGTTTGCAGTATTGTTGCTGGGGTTTCTTCTAACTCAGCCTAAGAAGTGCATCTCACCCATCAGTGATTCTCACCTGGGCTGTACATTAGGATCACTAAGAGACTCTTTAAATACTGTTACTTAGGTCTCATTTCAGGGTTCTGATTTAACTGGTCTCGAGTGAGGTTCAGGAACAGGTATTAGTATTAGAAAACAGAAATCCCTTCGGGTTACTCAAATGTGCCAGCAGAGTTGAGAGCCTTCTGGATCTGTAAAATCCTCAAGCCTTGAGGCTTATTAGCATGTTTGTGTCACCACCCTGGCTGAAGAACAGGACAGAGGGAATCTTGGAGAATCTAGCTTGATAAAGGCCTGTCCTTTGAAACTGTGCATTCTGAGATTTGCTTGTTTATTCAACAGATGGTAGTTGCTTTCTTTTAATGTGGCAAGTAGTGTACTAGGTGTTGGGAGAACAATTTGAAAAGACCTCATTCGTATGGAGCTGATGGTTGCTTCGGTTCTGACCTAGTGATAGATTCATGACTCAGATGAAAGAAATGACCAGGACCTACCAACCCAACTTCCCTTGTGGCTCAGCTGGTAAAGAATTCACCTGCAATGCAGGAGACCTGGGTTCAGTCTCTGAGTTGGGAAGATCCCCTGGAGAAGGGAAAGGCTACCCACTCCAGCATTCTGGCCTGGAGAATCCCATGGGCTGTATAGTCAGTGGAGTCACAAAGAGCTGGACACGACTGAGCGACTTGCACCTCACTTCACCAACCCTACTAGGTAACTATGAAATAGTAACAGCACTGGTAGCCCCAAACCCCTGTTCCTATTCAGTTAATGAGCTTAGCTGGGCCGTTAGCCTAGAACCTAGACCTCTGTTTGGCCCTCTGGTGAACGGATAACTGAAGTTGAAGATGAAAAGGCAGCCCTAGGTGACCTGCTCCTGACCACTTTCTTCTGGGCTCACATGTTGATTTTAACCTTAACTTTATCCCTAATTGAAGGGAGAAGTAAGAAGTTGTCGAAGACATTCAGTTAAGAAAGATGAGAGTCTTCTACCTTCCCTAAAGCCTGGAGCAGTGGGGCTACAGAGCCCCCTCCTTGTGGTCTGTTCCCTAGAACCTGTGATCTGCTAAGTCACATCCCCAGCAGGAGGTGAATTCTAACCTGGGCAGCCACAGGAACAGGGAGAGATTAGAGACCAACGAGACAGTTGTGAAAGAACACCAAGGTAGGCGAGCAGTCAGAAGCCTAGATCTGAGTGAGTTTTTTTTTGTGTTCCTCCCACCATGCTTTTCCTGTCAAGAAGCAGTCGTCTTCTGATTTCATGGTGGCAGTCACTGTCCGCAGTGTTTTTGGAGCCCAAGAAGAGGAAATCTGTCACTGCTTCCACCTTTTCCCCTTCTATTTGCCATGTGGTAATGGGACTGGTTGCCGTGATCTTAGTTTTTTTAATATTTAGTCTTAAGTTGACTCTCTCACTCTCCTCCTTCACCCTCATCAAAAGGCTCTTTATTTCCTCTTCCCTTTCTGCCATTAGAGTGGTATCATCTGCATGTCTGAGGTTGTTGATGTTTCTCCGGTCTATCTTGATTCCAGCTTGTAACTTGTCCAGCCCAGCATTTCTCATGATGTGCTCAGCTTATAGGGTAAACAAACAGGATGACAGTAGACAGCCCTGTCATACTCCTTTCTCGATCTTGAACCCATCAGTTGTTCCATACAGGGACAAACCTAGACAGTGTCTTGAAAAGCAGAGACATTGCTCTGCCAACAAAGGCCCATATAGTTAAGGCTATGGTCTTCCCAGTGGTCGCATACGGTTGTGAGTGCTGGACCGTAAAGAAGGCAGAACACCAAAGAATTGATGCCTTCGAACTGTGGTGCTGGAGAAGACTCCTTCCTGAAAGTCCCTTGGACAGCAAGGAGATCAAACCAGTCAATCTTAAGGGAGATCAACTCTGAATATTCACTGGAAAGACTGATGCTGAAGAGCCAGTATTTTGGTCATCTGATGCAAACAGACGATTCTTTGGAAAAGTCCCTGATGCTGGGAAAGATTGAGGGCAGAAGGAGAAGAGGGCGTCAGAGAATAAGATGGTTGGACGGCATCACTGATACAATGAACATGAACTTGGGCAAACTCTAGGAGATGGTGAGGGACAGGGAGGCCTGGTGTGTTGCAGTCCATGGGGTTGCAAAGAGTCAGACATGAATGAGCGACTGAACACCACCACCACCACCATGCCTTTCTCTGGAGGATGGGGCCTCACTAAATGTCCTTGAACTGCATAGAGTATCCTCACCCCTCCTCCCTGTGGGCCCCTGGAGAGCTCCCCTTAGAGGTGAAGATGTGTGTGATCAGGAACTGCTTCTCGACCACTCTTAGCATTCACATCCAGTCAAGGGTATCCTGCCTCGAAGATTCAACACTTCATTCAGTGGTGTTGGCCATTTTTCAAAAACATTTTGCATATTTACTCAGAATTGTATGTTACTTATTTTTTCGGAATTCTGTAGTGATAGCAAGTATTCATTTTTTCTTTAGAGCAAATTTGTTTTTTCTGCAACCAGAAATCATTCAGCATGTAATTCACTGAATAAGCCTTGCATTGAGATTGTAAATTTGACCTGAAGACAGTTTCCCTGACAAAGTTCAGAAATGCTCTGAGTCAGAGGTACATTCATTCATTCAACAGAAATATTGAGCACATCCTCTGGCAGGCACTGCTCTCAGCTCTGGGGGTACAGCAAGACTGATTCTAGTCCAATTAATCATATCTAAAGAAACAAGTAAAAAACAAACAACATGCCAGATAAATATATTGGGTTGACTGAAAAGTTCGCTCAGGTTTTTCTGTAACATGGAAAATAATTTCTAGGAGGAGAGATGCTATGAAGAGGGGTGGAGGAGGCAGAAGGCGGTGGTGGAACTGGTTTAGAGATCGTGATTAAGGAAGGCTTCTCTGAAAAGGGGACATTTGTGCAGAGGCCTGAGTGCTGCCATGTCACAGTGTGTTCCAGGCAGCGGCAGCCATGGATAGAAATAGATAGTGGCCACTTCCCACAGTGGCCCTGAGGGAAGACAAGCTTGGTGGGTCTCAGGAGCATCAAAGGAGTGGTGTGGGGAGAGTGGAATAGATGAGGGAGGAGATGTTTTCATCAGCACAACAGCTACACTGCTTCTGTAAAAATAAAATCTTAAAATTGGAGGTGCAGGACCTGATTCTGAGGGAGGTAGGAAGCATCGGTGGGTTGGGCTTTGCTGGAGTCAGTGCTTGGCTTCCTAGGGTCACTGTTTGGAAATATATTACATTAGCTAATGCTGTGATGGGTGGGGTTGGAGGTGGGTAATAAATGCACATCTTTGAATCTGTGAAGGGCCAAGAAAGCCTGGGTGACATTGCAGGCAGGTCCAGAGAGGAGGGGCACTAATTTTGTCATTTATTTGAATTCTTATCACTTGTGTCTTTTTAAGAAACCTATATGTTAATATACCATATGTGTGTGTGTGAGATTTGATTTTTACAGAAGCATTATAGCTGTTGTGTGGATGAAAACATAAAGGGACTTTAAACCAATTCCTCCTCTGAGATAATTTGATAAATGTTTAAAGGCTGTTTGGCATTTGGATTTCTATGGAATCCAAGCATTGGTACTTAAGTGCTTTTGACAAGTGAATGGTCCTTCCGTTTTCATAGAGAACACCTCATTTTTCTATTTCAAATTACATTTTTACTCCTTCCCCAGGCAACAGAAACAGATACTAAAATCAGAGTGTGCACCCGGGCCTACCATCTCCTTTTGAAAAAACTGGGCTTCAATCCAAATGACATCATCTTTGACCCTAATATCCTCACCATTGGTACTGGGATGGAAGAACATAACTTGTATGCTGTTAATTTTATCAATGCAACAAAAGTCATTAAAGTAAGTATGAACATTTTTCTCCTTTCTATCCAAGACATTGCTTAGATTTATCATATGGCTTCAGTGAATAGCTTGAGCTCACATATATATATTTATTGGCAAGGAATATTGACATTCTTATTCTTGTAGCAAATTGGCTTTCTGAAATTTAGGAGCTTTTTAAATTTTTTTCTATGTTATTTTATATTGTGATGTAAAACACACACACACTGCGGGATATATAAAAGATACAGAGTTTGATAAATGATTATGAGGCATATAGTAGCTTCCACCTGGGACCTGAAACAGGAAATGGAAAGTGCCCCGTGTCTCTTCCTTTCTGATTACACCTCATTCTGAGTTTTATGGTACTACTTGCTGCTCTTCTGTATGATTTTAACACTTCTATATACATAGTCAATCCAAATTATCCTGGGTTTTTTATTTGCAAATTCACCTACTCACTAAAATTTTTTTGTGGGCTTCCCTGGTGGCTCAGTGGTAAAGAATCTGCCTGCCAATGCAGGAGACACAGGTTCGATCACTGATCCGGAAGAAGTTCCCACATGCTGGTGAGCAGCGAAGCTGGTGCGCCACAGCTATTGATCCTATGGTCTGGAGCCCGGGAGCTACAACTACTAAGCCCATGTACTGCATCTCCTGAAGCCTGTGCACCCTAGAGCCCGTGCTCAGCGACAAGACAAGCCACCACGATGAGAAGCTCATGCATTGCAATGAAGAGTAGCCTCCGCTCGCAGCAACTAGAGAAAGCCTGAGCAGCAATAGATATCCAGCACAGCCAGAAATTTAATAAATTATTAAAAAAAAGAAAATATTTGTGACTCCAAAATCAATACTGACGGTTCTTCTGCAGTCGTTCGTGGGCACGCACACTTGCAGAGTGGTGAAAACTCTTGAGTGCCTGACCGCTGTGATCCAGATGAGTCAACAGAGGCAATGCCCTGCATTCCTGGGTTCAGCCCTCATTCTGTAAACAAGCACCCTTTTCATGGCCTGTTTAGTGCAACATTTTTCACATTTTTGAGCTTTTTTTTTTTTTTTTGCTGATTGATTTCTGTATTTGAATGGCCCCTGCACACTGTGCTGAAGGCTGCCCTGTGTTCCTGCACAAAGGCTGTGATGTGCTTCATGGAGAAAATGTTTGTTAGATGGACTTTGTTTAGACATGAATTGTCATGCTGTGGGCTGTGAGCTTAACATTAGGGAATCAACAGTATATATTAAACAAGATATCTGTAAATGGAAACATAGGAAACAGGGTTATATGTTGATCAGTGATGACAGTTTTGCGACCAGAGTTTCACAGACCTAACCCTGCACTTCCTGTGGGAGCAGTGGTTTTCAGCATGCCCCAGTTCAGTGTTTGCAGTGACTCATGGAAAGTAAGTAGTGAGAATTCACTGTAGAAATAGTATAGTTAGTTTTGCATATTTTTGAACTTCATGTTAATATAAACAGAATCTTAAGATTCTTATGCCTTTTTCCTTACCCAGTCTCACTTTAAAGATCCACCTGTGTTGTAGTTGTGCTTTGTTCAATTTTACTAATGTATAATATTCCATCATTTACCTTTTCCATAATTAACTGTTCTGTAGTTGACATATGCTTGGTTTGTTTCCAGTTTGGGTAAGTTATGAACAAAACTGTGTGTATACATCTCTTGTATGTATCTCTTCATGAGGTTCCCTATAGCATATACCCAGAAGCGGAAGGGTTGGGTCCAGTAGTAGATAAAGGCAGCTGTCTCTCCCAAAATGCTTGAACTAGTCTGTACCCTATCTAACAGGAAGTAAGAGTTCCTGTTTTACATGCAAACTAATGCTTCATATGTCATAAGGGGTGGTGGGGACCTCAGTTTCCTTTTGTCCTTTTAAAATTAGTCAGGTTTCTAGTGAACTAGGGAGATTGTTCCTTTAGGCTATAGAAGCCTTCTAGTAGCTCATGAATAACCAACTTCTGTTTGTCCTCTCTGGTTTTCCTTCTGTTATCTGTCACTGTTTCTTTCTTTTTCTGTTATTTATCCAACAGATGTGTGTGTGTGTGTATATATACACACACATATATATTTAGCTGGACCATGTGGGATCTTAGTTCCCCAACCAGGGATTGAACCCCTGCCTCCTGCAGTGGAAGCTCAGAGTTTTAACCACTGGACCGCCAGGGAAGTCCCTATTCAGCAAATACTTTATGTCACACTCACCATGTATTGTAGCCATATCATGGTCACTGTAGAAATACACAGAGATAAAGCAGAAATTTTTCTTTTCCCTTAGGGAGATTATAGTAGGAAAAACAATGAAGCATTGCTTTCGTGTCTCCCTGATATCTAAGTTGTAATCTGTGTCTAGGTACAAGAAGTTCGGATTTACTTTGGACTTTAATATAATTTTTTTTACTTTCCATTCTTATTTTAAAAAGCTTAAGGAACACGATTGCTGCTTTTGGCAAACTAGGGAAATCTTTTCATGTGTTAAAATTTTTTCCAGGAAACGCTGCCTGGAGCCAAAGTAAGCGGTGGTCTTTCCAACTTGTCCTTCTCCTTCCGAGGAATGGAAGCCATTCGAGAGGCAATGCATGGGGTTTTCCTGTACCATGCGATCAAGGTATAGTGGAACACCTGTTTGCCTTGGTCACCAGCCTTTACTTAGGGCAAGTGTTTGCAGACTTTGGCCCACAAACTAACCTGGTCTGCTGCCATTTTCTGTGAATAAAACTTTGTTAGAACAGAGCCACACGCTCTCACTTGTATTCTGTCTATGACGGCCTTTATGCTATAGCAGCAGAGTTGAGTGGTTGTGACAGAGGCTGTGGCCTACGGTATTTTTTATCTGGTCCTTCACAGAAAGAGTCACTGATCCCTGGTTTAGAGTACCACTGGAAATCCTTATTTTTGTTTTTATTGCCCTTAGTTTGGTATGGACATGGGAATAGTGAATGCTGGAAACCTTCCTGTGTATGATGACATCCACAAGGAGCTTCTCCAGCTCTGTGAGGACCTCATCTGGAACAGAGACCCTGAGGCCACTGAGAAGCTCTTACACTACGCCCAGGTAGGGAGAGAGGTTCTGACGGATGGCTTTTCCTTTTTTTCTTTGAATCTGTCTTAAATGTGCAGTTACTAGTATTTCATTGTAGAATGGAAGAAAGGATAGCACCATGTCTTTGGATCACTGAAGGTTTCTACAGAGAGTTCCAGAGAAGGTATTTTCATTAGGGCGAGGAAGGAGAAACAGGCCTTAAATATCTGCTTCAGTACTCTTAATTTGTATTTCTGTAAGTTTATTTTGAAATGTAAAATTTATTTTTCTCAGACCAAAGTAACACATATTAATTTTTAAAAATTTATAAAATAAGGGTAAGCAAAAGAAGAAATAGAAATTATTCATAATCCTACTACCCATCATTAACCACTGTTGAGGTTTTATTATAGCCTTCTATTCATGGTGTTCGTTTTATTTTTCTGAAACAAAAAGTGCTAATAAGTATGTTCATGCATATGCACATGCACACACACACTCATGTACATTTTTATAAAAATCTAACTTTTCTTGATGCTTTTTTGGTAACCTGTTTGTTTAGTAGTATACTGGGAGCATCTTTTAATTTTATTAGATACTTTTCTATCTCATGCTGCTGCTGCTAAGTCACTTCAGTCATGTCCAACTCTGTGTGAGCCCATAGACGGCAGCCCACAAGGTTCTGCCGTCCCTGGGATTCTCCAGGCAAGAACACTGGAGTGGGTTGCCATTTCCTTCTCCAGTGCATGAAAGTGAAAAGTGAAAGTGAAGTCGCTCAGTCGTGTCTGACTTGTAGTGACCCCATGGACTGCAGCCCACCAGGCTCCTCCATCCATGGGATTTTCCAGGCAAGAGTACTGGAGTGGGGTGCCACATCTCATGCTGCTGCTGCTGCTGCTATGTCGCTTCAGTTGTGTCCAACTCTGTGCAGCCCCAGAGATGGCAGCCCACCAGGCTCCCCCGTCCCTGGGATTCTCCAGGCAAGAACACTGGAGTGGGTTGCCATTTCCTTCTCCAATGCATGAAAGTGAAAAGTGAAAGTGAAGTCGCTCAGTCATGTCTGACTCCTAGCGACCCCATGGACTGCAGCCTACCAGGCTTCTCCGTCCATGGGATTTGCCAGGCAAGAGTACTGGAGTCGGGTACCATTGCCTTCTCCGATATCTCATGCTACGAATTGACTATTTTGGATTTTCTTGTGTGACCATGTGATTACCTGGTACCCATTTTTATATCTTTACATTTTTATATATACCTGTTTATGTTAGGATCTAGTCCAAATCTACAGTTCAAAGCTTGAGGTCTGCACACTTTTGATCTATAGATGTAAGAATAATTATAGTTAATCCAAAATAAGTTTCTTGTTTCCATTTATTGTGTATTGGGCAGTCATAGGTATATTATATTGTTCATGGGGTTCTCAAGGCAGGAATACTGAAGTGGTTTGCCATTCCCTTCTCCAGTGGACCACATTCTGTCAGACCAAGGCAGTGCCAAAGAATGCTCAGACTACCGCACAATTGCACTCATCTCACACGCTAGCAAAGTAATGCTCAAAATTCTCCAAGCCAGGCTTCAGCAGTATGTGAACTGTGAACTTCCAGATGTTCAAGCTGGTTTTAGAAAAGGCAGAGGAACCAGAGATCAAATTGCCAACATCCGCTGGATCATGGAAATAGCAACAGAGTTCCAGAAAAACATCTATTTCTGCTTTATTGACTATGCCAAAGCCTTTGACTGTGTGGATCACAATAAACTGTGGAAAATTCTGAAAGAGATGGGAGTACCAGACCGCCTGACCTGCCTCTTGAGAAATCTGTATGCAGGTCAGGAAGCAACAGTTAGAACTGGACATGGAACAACAGACTGGTTCCAAATAGGAAAAGGAGTATGTCAAGGCTGTATCTTGTCACACTGCTTATTTAACTTCTATGCAGAGTACATCATGAGAAATGCTGGACTGGAAGAAGCACAAGCTGGAATCAAGATTGCTGGGAGAAATATCAATAACCTCAGATATGCAGATGGCACCACCCTTATGGCAGAAAGTTAAGAGGAACTCAAAAGCCTCTTGATGAAAGTGAAAGAGGAGAGTGAAAAAGTTGGCTTAAAGCTCATCATTCAGAAAACAAAGATCATGGCATCTTGTCCCATCACTTCATGGGAAATAGATGGGGAAACAGTGGAAACAGTGTCAGACTTTATTTTTTTGGGCTCCAAAACCACTGCAGATGGTGACTGCAGCCATGAAATTAAAAGACGCTTACTCCTTGGAAGGAAAGTTATGACCAACCTAGACAGCATATTGAAAAGCAGAGGTATTACTTTGCCAACAAAGGTCCGTCTAGTCAAGGCTATGGTTTTTCCAGTGGTCATGTATGGATGTGAGAGTTGGACTGTGAAGAAAGCTGAGCGCCGAAGAATTGATGCTTTTGAACTGTGGTGTTGGAGAAGACTCTTGAGAGTCCCTTGGACTGCAAGGAGATCCAACCAGTCCATCCTAAAGGAGATCAGCCCTGGGATTTCTTTGGAAGGACTGATGCTGAGGCTGAAACTCCAATACTATGGCCACCTCATGTGAAGTGTTGACTCATTGGAAAAGACTCTAATGCTGGGAAGGATTGGGGGCACGAGGAGAAGGGGACAACAGAGGATGAGATGGCTGGATGGCATCACCGACTCAACGAACATGAATTTGAGTGAACTCCGGGAGTTGGTGATGGACAAGGAGGCCTGGCCTGCTGCAACTCATGGGGTCGCAAAGAGTTGGACACAACTGAGCGACTGAACTGAACTAAGGTATATTAAGTATCTATCATGGGTGTTGCTTTGTAGAATTCAGTTTAAGGAAAGATGAAATCTTTTTTTCAAGAAAACTTACTTTATAATTTATTTCAGAAAGCAATGGCAAAGGAAGAAATTTTTCTCACAGAGCATACCAGGAAAGTGGCAGAATGCCTTTGTGTATGTTACCACCTGGTTTAATGTTCTCTAGGTTAAAATATGAATTTAACTTTGGCAGAACGTCTGACTTTTCCTCTTCCTTTGAAGAGTACTAAAATGTTCTGGAAAAGGGATAGGACAGCTTAGGGTTAATTGCGTCCTTGATTTGTCCATGTCACAGATGGCAAGATTTTGATTTCTGAAACTGCCTATGTTAGCCTTAGGTTCACTCAACAAAGATGAGTTCAGACTCAGTGCCAGTGAGCATATGACCTCCTCTCAATTCCTTAGGACATTTATAATTTCTTAGATGGACGCAGGACAGAATGTCCTGGATCTTGACTGTTGCAAATATAAACAAGTTCTTCTTCTCAGTTCATTACATAAGAAACAGTGGCTAGATTTCCTTCCCTATTTCCATGATTATGTCTACTCAGATAGACAAAGTGCTGAGCCATTTGTTTGGACACCAGAATACAAGTATGAAACAATATCCAGCTTTTTTTCTTAGCCTGCCTTCCACTTGGCAGGAGATTGTTCATTAATTGCCAACTAAGACAGGGTTCTGCTGAAGACCAGAGGGGCATTGTAGCTTCTACTCAAGCATTCTTAGTTAACCCATAAAGTGATGTGCTTTCTTATCTTCTCCACTGTCCAGATGAGACAGCTCTCACTTAGGAAAGAGGGCTCCTTATTTGTGAGACTATTCTCATTTAAGATTTTGTTGGTTTTGTATTTTATAGCAGTCATTCTTTTCGGTCTACATTCACTTCCAGTACTTGTTTACAAGTTTTTGTTTCTTTATATCTTGCTGAACTGCCAAGAGGTTTTGCTCCTAAGGGACAGCTGAAGAGTAAGAGGGGAAATCTTAATAGCAATTTCAAGGCTTCATCAATCCATCATAAAAAAATTGCCTCCCTGTTTATGTAACCACAGGACTTATTACAAGCCACTGACCCCGTCTGTCAAGTAGGTTAACTATCTGCTTTCAAGGTGACTTCTGTTGCTGTTAAGGAATTAATAACAAAACAAGTATGCTTTCATCACTGCCAGGAGTCGCCAGCTCTTTAACCATTCCTCAGGGTACACCGATTGCAAACAGCATGAAAAGCAGGAATATTGTGAGGCAGATAAGGGTTGAATTTTTTTCTTCATGAGAGAATGATTATCTCTTTTCATTGTCAAATAATAAGGTCTACACTCAAGTTTCATCTGATAGATTATTCAATGTTCTTGTTGAAAAGGGTAGGAAGAGTCTTATCTCTGACCTTCCTAATCTAATGGGCTTTATTGAAAAATAATAGCCTCGGTACGGTGCAGGCTGACCTGTGCTGACTAAATTATCTTGGGTAAGAAGTTCCAGGTAACATGAGACCATTATCTCACGTGGAGTTTGTTCATTGGGCAGTACTGTTTGGGTGTTAACAGGGACAATCTCTGGATGTGATGGCTCTTGCATGGCCTTGGATTGTGAGAATACACATGTCCCCAACTTATGATGATATGCAGGCAGTAAGCATTCAGGAGAAACTGTACTTTGAATTTTGACCTTTCCCTGGGTAGGCGACATGCAGTACCATCCTCTCTTGTGATGCTGGACAAAGGCAGCAGATCGCAGCTTCTGTTCAGCCTGCCATCTCAGGGGAAAACAACCACTGGCAACCACTCTGGACCCACACCGCCATTCTGTTTTTCACTCTTGGGACAGTATTCAATAAATTACATGAGATAGTCAACATTTTATTATTTTAAAAAAAAGCTTAGTGTTAGATGATTTTGCTGAAATAATAGGCTAATGTCAGTGTTCTGAGCACATGCAAGGTTAAGTGAAAGTGAAGTCACTCAGTCGTGTCCGACTCTTTGCAACCCCATGGACTGTAGCCCACCAGGCTCCTCCGTCCATGGGATTCTCCAGGCAAGAATATTGGAGTGGGTTGCCATTTCCTTCTCCAAGGGACCTTCCCAACCCAGGGATCGAACCCAGGTCTCCCGCATTGCAGGCAGATGCTTTAACCTCTAAGCCGCAAGGGAAGCCCACCTACATGCAAGGTAGGTGAGGGGCTAAGCTATGATGTTTGGAGGGTTACGTAAGTAAGTGCATTTTCAGCTTAGAATCTTCAGCAGATGATAGGTTCATCAGATGTAAGTATTCATGATGCTTTTCTAGAAAAAAGGTCTCTGTTCCTTATCTGGCCTTGGTTTTCTTGTTGCCAGTGGGTGCTCACACTCCCCTTTGGTTTTCGCTTGAGCAGTTTCCTCCCTTGGTGCTGGTTCAGTTTGATATCAGAAATAAAATACATGTCCTCATAAGGCACCTTACTAATGGGGAGCTACTCTTGAGCAGTAGAAGCAGATGAAGGGGTAGCCAGTTGAGCGGTTGAGCAGCCACCGTGCTTGGAAGCTTTCTCCATGTGTCTAGTGTCTGGGCTGCTCAGTGTGTGAGGCCGCGACAACTTATGTTTGGATCATGGAGAGCGTCCTACCGAATAACTAGTTGGAAAGCAGATGGACCCAGTGTGCCGGGTCATGCTTCTGAAATAGCTGCTCTGAAATGGTACCATTTAGAATATTGATTTTCTGAAGCATGTTTATCATTTATCAGGTGTGATAATGAAACTCTGTACACGGTGAGAAATCCTCACGGGCCACACACTGCATCCTCGCTTCCTACTGTTCACAATTACACAGCATTGCCCCCTCCCTGCCCCTTCCATGTGGCACACTGCTGTTTTTCTGTGAACACACTTGACCTTTTTTCCAAGAGTATTTGGAACACTCTGCCCTGTTTTTACTCATCAGACTCCATCCCACAGGCAGGAATTGCCTGATTGTGTGGTTGACAGGACAAGTGATGTTTACATATGTCAAGTGATGAGAATGTGAGCTTTAGAAGGACTCTTTTTTTTGCGGGGGGAGGGGGGAGGTGTCACACTGCTCTAGTTTTGTATTTTCTCTTAAATAAATGTCAGAGTATATAATCTATGGATTTTATCATTTTTAGATCTAAAAATTGAGATATGATCAACATATATTAGTGTTAGATATATAGCTTAATGATTTGATATCAGTATATATTATGGAATGCTCATCACAGTAAGTCTGGTTAACATCCATCACCACATTTGTTTCTGTTTTTAGATTCCAAGTATAAGTGAGATCATATGGTATTTGCCTTTCTGTTTGACTTATTTCACTTAGCATATTGCCCTCAAGTTCTACCCATGCTGTTTCAAATGGCAGGATTTCCTCTTTTTATGGCAGAATAATATTCCATTATATATATGGTATATCACACTTTTTTTATCCATTCATTCACTGATGAACACATAGACTGTTTCTGTCTTTTTCTATTATAAATAATGCTGAAAAAATACATTTTTAAAAATTAATTTATTAATTTTTTTACTTTACAATATTGTATTGGTTTTGCCATACATCAACATGCATCCGCCATGGGTGTACACATGTTCCCCATCCTGAACCCCCCTCCCACCTCCCTCCCCATACCATCCCTCTGGGTCATCCCAGTGCACCAGCCCCAAGCTTCCTGTATCCTGCATCGAACCTGGACTGGCGATTCATTTCTTATATGATATCGTACATGTTTTAATGCCATTCTCCCAAATCATCCCCACCCCCCACAAAGTCCAAAAGACTGTTCTATACATCTGTGTCTCTTTTGCTGTCTCACATACAGGGTTGTCGTTACCATCTTTCTAAATTCCATATATATGCGTTAGTATACTGTATTGGTGTTTTTCTTTCTGGCTTACTTCACTCTGTATAATAAGCTCCAGTTTCATCCATCTCATTAGAACTGATTCAAAGGTATTCTTTTTAATGGCTGCATAATACTCCGTTGTGTATATGTACCACAGCTTTCTTATCCATTCATCTGCTGATGGACATCTAGGTTGCTTCCATGTCCTGGCTATTATAAACAGTGCTGCGATGAACATTGGGGTACACATGTCTCTTTCCCTTCTGGTTTCCTCAGTGTGTATGCCCAGCAGTGGGATTGCTGGATCATAAGGCAGTTCTATTTCCAGTTTTTTAAGGAATGTCCACACTGTTCTCCATAGTGGCTGTACTAGTTTGCATTCCCACCAACAGTGTAAGAGAGTTCCCTTTTCTCCACACCCTCTCCAACATTTATTGCTTGTAGACTTTTGGATTGCAGCCATTCTGACCGGCATGAAATGGTACCTCATTGTGGTTTTGATTTGCATTTCTCTGATAATGAGTGATGTTGAGCATCTTTTCATATGTTTGTTAGCCATCTGTATGTCTTCTTTGGAGAAATGTCTATTTAGTTCTTTGGCCTATTTTTTTGATTGGGTCATTTATTTTTCTGGAATTGAGCTGCAGGAGTTGCTTGTATATTTTTGAGATTAGTTGTTTGTCAGTTGCTTCATTTGCTATTATTTTCTCCCATTCTGAAGGCTGTCTTTTCACCTTGCTTATAGTTTCTTTTGTTGTGCAGAAGTTTTTAATTTTAATTAGATCCCATTTGTTTATTTTTGCTTTTATTTCCAATATTCTGGGAGGTGGGTCATAGAGGATCCTGTTGTGATGTATGTCGGAGAGTGTTTTGCCTATGTTCTCCTCTAGGAGTTTTATAGTTTCTGGTCTTATGTTTAGATCTTTAATCCATTTTGAGTTTATTTTTGTGTATGGTGTTAGAAAGTGTTATAGTTTCATTCTTTTACAAGTGGTTGACCAGTTTTCCCAGCACCACTTGTTAAAGAGATTGTCTTTTCTCCACTGTATATTCTTGCCTCCTTTGTCGAAGATAAGGTGACCATAGGTATGTGGAATTATCTCTGGGCTTTCCATTTTGTTCCATTGATATATATTTCTGTCTTTGTGCCAGTACCATACTGTCTTGATGACTGTGGCTTTGTAGTAGAGCCTGAAGTCAGGCAGGTTGATTCCTCCAGTTCCATTCTTCTTTCTCAAGATTGCTTTACATTTTTTAATTGCCATCTTCTTTAAGGTTTTTTTTGTCATATGAGAGCAGCATTAGTCTCTTGGCATGTGAGAGTGCCCTGTGTGATCAGTTACCACCCCAGCTCTCAGTCCTGGAGCTCCTCCCAGTCCTCCTTCTTCCATGCTGTCCATTAATACTTTTATGTTTGTCCTTTCCTTCTCTTCCTGTTCCTACCACTGTAGTTCAGGCTTTCATCATGAAGTACTAAAACATTCTCCCCTTTCTAGGGTTCTCTTAAAAATACTACTTTGGTGGGAATTCCCTGGTGGTCCAGTGGTTAGGACTTGGCACTTTCAGTGCAAAGGGCCCAGGTTCAATCCCTGGTTGGGGAACTAAGATCCCACAAGCCGTGTGTCTCACTTCCTCGGTGAAAAAATACTACTTGGAATGTTACTCTGAAGCTTCAGAATTCTTGTCATTCCCCCACCTCCACCCTTGCCACAGTTGCCTGGAAGGTTAAATCCAAACCCCATAGTGTGGATTCCTAGCACTCTTTGGCTTGGCCTCTACTATCCTGCACAATCATTGCTCTGGGAAATCGGTTCTCATTCAGCTTTCAATCATTCAGCTAATATTTACCCATGTTTTGTTTTCTGCTTTGTCCTTTCTGAACTTAGAGGATCTAGCTGATAAGAGAGGCATGCCCCTGTAGAGCCTGCGGTGCAGTGAGACGTGCACAAGTACGTAGGGGCAGTTGTCATCCAGTGTGGTGGGGAGATGCTGTGATAAGGCGTGCACAGGATGCTGTAGGCTGCTTAGGAGGGCCACTGAACCGAACCCAAAGGTAGAGGTGGTCAGGAAAAGCCTCCCAGAGTGATGGGTTAGGGGGAACCTGAGAGCTCAACAGGAGTTAGCCAGGCTAAAGTTTGGGGTTGGGGTACAGTACTGGTATTCTCTGCCAGAGGAGGAGTGTCTATGTCTAGCTGTGGCCTGGTATTCTGGTAGGTGCTAAAGAAAAGATTGTCAGATGAGTGGATGTAAAGGGCCAAGGATGAGAGATGATGGAGAACATAAGGAATTGAGATGTTCAAGATAGGCTGAGTTCTTCAGGAATGGCAGAAGATGAAGCTGGGAGACAACTGGTTCAGACATTGTCCAGCATGAAAAGGAATCAATACAACATTTGGAGAGCAATATGGAGAAGGCAATGGCAACCCACTCCAGTACTCTTGCCTGGAAAATCCCATGGACAGAGGAGCCTGGTAGGCTGCAGTCCATGGGGTCGCTAGGAGTCAGACACGACTGAGTGACTTCACTTTTACTTTTCACTTTCATGTATTGGAGAAGGAAATGGCAACCCACTCCAGTGTTCTTGCCTGGAGAATCCCAGGGATGGGTGAGCCTGGGGGCTGCCGTCTCTGGGGTTGCACAGAGTCGGACACGACTGAAGCGACTTAGCAGCAGCAGCAGGAAGTTTACAGTGAATCTTCCCATGGGGGCAGTTTGATCAGGTTTGCATTTTGGAAAGGCCCCTCTGGTTACAGTGTGGAAGACGCATTGGGGGCCAGGGTGATCCTGGGCTGTGGAGACCGGTTAGATGCTTGAACTATGAAATTGGAAGCAGAGTAGAGCAAAATATTGAGGCGGTGTAATTATTAGGGCTAGGTAACAATTGAATGCGAAGACTGGATGGAGAGTCAAGAGTGATACTTAGATTTCAGATTTGGGCAACGAGTGACATCAGTTGAGATGGAAGAAACAGATATGCAATTCACCTTCCATCCCAGGATCATCACGATTTTGTCCCTTTGCTGAATCTGTCAGCTTCTTCAAACTCTCTTCACCACTCCAGTTTGTGATGATCACTCTGTCCTCAAAATTCCTAGCCTTGTCTGTGTCATCTTCTCATTCAGCACTTGGCACAGGCTTTCTCTTGTAGCTTACCTTTCTCCGTGTATTTCCATCTACCTTGCTGCTGCTAAGTCGCTTCAGTCATGTCTGACTTTGTGCGACCCCATAGACGGCAGCCCACCGGGCTCCCCCGTCCCTGGGATTCTCCAGGCAAGAACACTGGAGCGGGTTGCCATTTCCTTCTCCAATGCATGAAAGTGAAAAGTGAAAGTGAAGTTGCTCAATTGTGCCCGACTCTTACTGACCCCATGGACTGCAGCCTTCCAGGCTCCTCCATCCATGAGATTTTCCAGACAAGAGTACTGGAGTGGGTTGCCATTGCCTTCTCCGTCATCTTCTCATTCAGCACTTGGCACAGGCTTTCTCTTGTAGCCTACCTTTCTCTGTGTATTTCCATCTACCTTATGATATGGCAAAGTCCTTGAGAGCACGGTCTATGTCTTGTACCTCACAGTGTGCCCACCTCTAAGACAATTTCTGACTTGCCTTTGTTACAGACTCTTCACATATCTGGGTAGTGATGGTGCTATGTGAGAACTTTAAAAGCTCATCAGATATCAGCTTTAGCTTTTCTTACTGTCCTGGAAATCTTTGGTCCCAAGATGCTATCTTTTAGGAAAGAAGGGAAAAAAAAAAAAAAAAAAAATGGGGTCTCACTCTGTCTCTCTACTGAACATTCAAATCCTAGTGAGGATCATTTTATAATTATAGAAATACTGAATCACTATACTGTGTGCTGCTGCTGCTGCTAAGTCGCTTCAGTCGTGTCCAACTCTGTGCGACCCCATAGATGGCAGCCCACCAGGCTCCCTCGTCCCTGGGATTCTCCAGGCAAGAACACTGGAGTGGGTTGCCATTTCCTTCTCCAATGCATGAAAGTGAAAAGTGAAAGTGAAGTCACTCAGTCATGTCTGACTCTTAGCGACCCCATGGACTGCAGCCCACCAGGCTCCTCTGTCCATGGGATTTTTCCAGGCAAGAGTACTGGAGTGGGGTGCCGTTGCCTTCTCTGTACCAGGAACTAAAATTATAGGTCGATTATGCTTAAAAAAAAAAAAAAAAAAAAAAAAACTCATAGGAAAAGAGATCAGATTTGAAGTTACCAGAGGCAGGGGCTAACAGGAGGGAAAATTGGATGAAGGGAATTCCTCTTAAGATGCATAATTACTAGGGATTTAATGTACAATGTGATAAATATCATTGACACTGGTGTATAATATATATGACAGATGTTAGAAAACTCAGGCGTTCTCATCACAAGAAAAAAAATGTTTTTTCTATTTTATTCTCTACCTATATGAGATGATGGATATCAGTTCAGTCACTTAGTTGTGTCCAACTCTTTGTGACCCCATGAGTGCAGCACACCAGGCCTCCATGTCCATCACCAACTCCCAGAGTTTACTCACACTCTTGCCAATCAAGTCAGTGATGCCATCCAACCATCTCATCCTCTCTTGTCCCCTTCTCCTCCTGCCTTCAATCTTTCCCAGTATCAGGATCTTTTCAAATGGGTCAGTTCTTCACATCAGGTGGCCAAAGTGTTGGAGTTTCAACTTCAGCATTAGTCCTTCCAATGAATATTTAGGACTGATCTCTTTTAGGATGGACTGGTTGGATCTCCTTGCAGTCCAAGGGACTCTAAAGAGTCTTCTCCAACACCACAGTTCAAAAACATCAATTCTTCTGCGCTCAGCTTTCTTTATAGTCCAACTCTCACAGCCATACATGACTACTGGAAGAACCATAGCTTTGACTAAATAGACCTTTGTTTGCAAAGTAATGTCTCTGCTTTTTAATATGCTGTCTAGATTGGTCATAACTTTTCTTCCAAGGAGCAAGTGTCTTTTCATTTCATGGCTGCAGTCACCATCTGCAGTGACTTTGGAGCCCAGAAAAATAAAGTCTGTTACTGTTTCCACTGTTTAACCATCTATTTGCCATGAAGTGATGGGACCAGATGCCATAATATTAGTTTTCCGAATGTTGAGCTTTAAGCCAACTTTTTCACTCTCCACTTTCACTTTCATCAAGAGGCTCTTTAGTTCTTCTTCACTTTCTGCCATAAGGGTGGTGACATCTGCATATCTGAGGTTATTGATATTTCTCCCAGCAATCTTGATTCCAGCTTGTGCTTCATCCAGTCCAGTGTTTCTCATGATATACTCTGCATATAAGTTAAATAAGCAGGGTGACAGTATACAGCCTTGACATACTCCTTTCCTGATTTGGATCCAGTCTATTGTTCCATGTCCAGTTCTAACTGTTGGTTCTTTACCTGCATACAGGTTTCTCAGGAGGCAGGTAAGGTGGTTTGGTATTCCCATCTCTTTAAGAATTTTCCACAGTTTGTTGTGATCCACACAGTCAAAGGCTTTGGCATAGTCAACAAAGCAGAAGTAGATGTTTTTCTGGAACTCTCTTGCTTTTTTGATGATCCAACGGATGTTGGCAATTTGATCTCTGGCTCCTCTGCCTTTTTTAAATCCAGCGTGAACATCTGGAAGTTCACCGTTCACGTACTGTTGAAGCCTGGCTTAGAGAATTTTGAGTATTACTTTGCTAGTATGTGAGATGAGTGCAGTTGTTCGGTAGTTTGAGTATTCTTTGGCATTGCCTTTCTTTGTGACTGCAATGAAAGCTGACCTTTTCCAGTCTTGTGGCCACTGCTGAGTTTTCCAAATTTGCTGGCGTATTGAGTGCAGCACTTTCACAGCATCATCTTTCAGGATTTGAAATAGCTCAACTATTCCATCACCTCCACTAGCTTTGTTTGTAGTGATGCTCCCTAAGGTCCACTTGACTTCACATTCCAGGATGTCTGGCCTTAGGTGAGTGATCACACCATCATGATTATCTGGGTCGTGAAGATCTTTTTTGTACAGTTCTTCTGTGTATTCTTGCCACCTCTTCTTAATATCTTCTGCTTCTGTTAGGTCCATACCATTTCTGTCCTTTATTGAGCCCATCTTTGCATGAAATGTTCCCTTGGTATCTCTGCTTTTCTTGAAGAGATCTCTAGTCTTTCCCATTCTTTTGTTTTCCTCTATTTCTTTGCACTGATCACTGAGGGAGGCTTTTTTTTTTAATCTCTCCTTGCTATTCTTTGGAACTGTGCATCCAAATGGGTATATCTTTCCTTTTCTCCTTTGCCTTTTGCATCTCTTCTTTTCTCAGCTATTTGTAAGGCCTGCTCAGACAACCATTTTGCCTTTTTGTATTTCTTTTTCTTGAGGATGGTGTTGATTACTGCTTCCTGAACAATGTCACAAACCTCCATCCATAGTTCTTCAGGCACTCTTTCTATCAGATCTAATCCCTTGAATCTATTTGTCACTTCCACTGTATAATCGTAAGGGATTTGATTTAGGTCATACTTGAATGATCTACTGGTTTTCCCTACTTTCTTAAATTTAAGTCTGAATTTGGCAATAAAGAGTTCATGACCAGAGCTACAGTCAACTCTCAGTCTTGTTTTTGCTGACTGTATAGAGCTTCTCCATCTTTGGCTGCAAAGAATATAATCAATCTGATTTCGGTATTGACTGTCTGGTGATGTCCTTGTGTAGAGTCTTCTCTTGTGTTGTTGGAAGAGGGTGTTTGCTATGACCAGTACATTCTCTTGGCAAAAGTCTGTTAGCCTTTGCCTGCTTCATTTTGTACTCCAAGGCCAAATTTGCCTGTTAATCCAGGTATCTCTTGACTTCCTACTTTTGCATTCCAGTCCCCTATAATGAAGAGATCATCTTTTTGGGGTGTTAATTCTAGAAAGTCTTGTAGGTCTTCATAGAACTGTTCAACTTCAGCTTCTTCAGCATTACAGTCGAGGTATAGGCTTGGATTACCGTAATGTTGAATGGTTTGCCTTGGAAACGAACAGAGATCATTCTGTCATTTTTGAGATTGCAGCCAAGTACTGCATTTCAGACTCTTGTTGACTCTGAGGGCTACTCCATTTCTTCTAAGGGATTCTTGCCCACAGTAGTAGATATAATGGTCATCTGAGTTAAATTCACCCATTCCAGTCCATTTTAGTTCACTGATTCCTAAAATGTTGATGTTCCCTCTTGCCATCTCCTGTTTGACCACTTCCAGTTTACCTTGATTCATGGACCTAACATTCCAGGTTCCTATGCAGTATTGCTCTTGACAGCATCAGAACTTGGTTCCATCACCAGTCACATCCCTAACTGGATGTTGTTTTTGCTTTGGCTCCGTCTCTTCACTCTTTCTGGAGTTATTTCTCCACTGATCTCCAGTGGCATATGGGCACCTAGCGACCTGAGGAGTTCATCTTTCAGTGTCCTGTCTCTTTGCTTTTTCATACTGATGGATATACATTAAACTTATTGTAGTAATCATTTCATTTGTACATAAATCAGCTCTTTATGCTGTACACCTGAAATTTGTATAGCACTGTATGTCAATTATACTTCAATAAAACTGGAAAGAAGAAAATTTTTAAATAAAAGTTCAAAACCTATAAGATTTCTCTCTTTTCCTCTCTCCTTGAAGTGAAGTGAAGTTGCTCAGTCTTGTCTGACTCTGCAACCCCATGGACTGTAACCTACCAGGCTCCTCCGTCCATGGGATTTTCCAGGCAAGAGTGGGTTGCTATTTCCCTCTCTCCTTACCTCAAGCATTTTCCAAAGATTTTATTCATGCCGGCACTGTACTAGGGCCTTGAAACATAAGGGAAGAATAAGACATAGTTTTTTTCTGCCAACTAGCTGAGTAAGTGACCTGTTATACCATCTCTGTATTCACATTTCAATCCAGACTCAGGGCAAAGGAGGGAAGAAAGTCATCCAGACTGATGAGTGGAGGCAAGGCCCTATCGAAGAACGCCTTGAGTACGCTCTCGTGAAGGTGAGTGTGGGCCGGAGGCTGGGTGCTGGTCCTGGTGGCCGATGGCATGGCTGGAGGAGAGGTGCTGGCAGCAGCTGACGAAGGAGATTCCCTGGACTACTCCTGAGTGATTTGCCCTCCATCCCACCTCTATGTCTAGTACATTAGGCAGTATCTGGAGATATTTTAGGTTGTTCTGACTGGAGTGGGAGGTTTTTACTGGCATCCAGTGACCAGGGATGCTGGTAAACATGCTGCACTGCACGGTAGAGGCCTGCACCACAGAGAATTATTCAGTGCAAACTGTCAGTAGTGCCAGAGGTGAGAAGTGCTGTTCTAGACCATGTGGCTGTCTCTTGATCAACAAATGAGTTCTGGCTCTTCTGCTGTAGTTAGACTTTTAGTCCAGATAGATAATCTCTTGGCTTCGGTTTCCTCATTTGTGAGTCTGGAAATTTCAGGATTTTTTTTTTTTTTTTTTTTGTCTCTAGAATTTAACTTTTAATTTCTTGGAACTTTTGAGATTCACCTACTTCAGATTGTGGAACTAGTTTGGATCCTTGAACTGGGGACACTGGAGGATTAGGGCTTGATCAGTGAAGGCTGGGTCCTCCCTGCACCCAGCCCTGTCAGTGGGAAAACAGTGATTTCACAGGAGATATTTGTTTACATGTAATCTGGTAAACCACTAGGATAAAAAGTGTATTTTATTATGAATTTGAACTTATTAGTACTCCTTCTGTCACTAATTTTTCATTTTATATCAATAAAATGCTTTATGTCAATAAAGCCATCTAGGCCCTTTACATTTTACACATTTAATCCTCAAAATAACCATGTGAGGTTGGTATTGTATGATGATTAAATGAGGAACCTGATGCTTAATAAGTTGTCTAAATTCGTGATAAGAGCCAGGATTTGAACACATGCAGTCTGATTCCAAAACCCACACTCTTAACTATTTATTTGTTGTTGGATGTTTGAACTTAAGCCAATATATCCTGTGAATTTTCCCTAATTTTTTGTTTTTCTGTAGGGCATTGAAAAATATATTATTGAAGATACTGAGGAAGCCAGGTTAAACCAGGAAAAATATCCCCGACCTCTGAATATAATTGAAGGGCCGCTGATGAATGGCATGAAAGTTGTTGGTGATCTTTTCGGAGCTGGAAAAATGTTTCTACCTCAGGTTGGCAAATGGTGGGGGAAAAGTTTCACAATTGAAGGAAAGAGCCTTTATCTTTTAATAAATAGTAAATTTGAGTCTGTTTCTCTGGTTTAATTTTGATGAAAACCCAGGGGCATTGAGGTGTGATTCTGTTCATTCTTTGTCTGAAGTCACTTTTAGGCATAGTCTGAAAAGTCCATCTAGGGTGATGTGGACGTTAGAGGTCATCTGGACATTCCCAGCATTAGTCTTCATGTTCTGGGCTTCTGTACCACCTCTTACCCCAGCACAAGTCTGTCCCCCCACCTCCCAAATTAAAATAAAACCCAAGATTAGTGTAAAGTCAGTCATGTTAAGATTTGATTTGACCAGCCAGTGTTCATCCTTAAGGATGAATATTTTGAAAAGATCATTACCATTTTAAATAATGATATGCATTAAATAATATGTTTCAAGTTAAACCAGTAGTCTTATTTTGATTTACAGCAGCTACCGACCACATTGATTAACACTGGCACTTTTTGAGACTTCTGGGTTCAGGTCTGTAAGGCATACAAAAAACGAAAAATCCCTGTTCTTTTTTTATTTCTTTAACTTTTTAAAATTGAAGTATAATTGATTTTTAAAATTTATTCTATATTTAATTATTCATTGTCCATTCCCCATTTTCCTTCATAGCATTTATCTTTTCTTATAGATTTACTGTTTTATAATTCACATGCAATAAAATGTGCATGATTAAAGGATGCAGTTTGATAAGCTTTAACATGTCTGTACCTGTGAAACCACCACCACACTCAGGGAACATTCAGTTGTCCTGCATTAGTCTCCCCAAGTCTGGGATAGTTTCACAGTCTTTTTTTTCATGATGTCAACTTATTGTTTTAACTTCTTATGTTTGAGTAAACTTTAGACTTACAAGTTGCAGATGCAGATTAAGTGATCATGTATCCCCCTCAACTTCTTCCCCTAATGTTAACCTTTTCACTTGATCATAGTGTAGTTATCAGAACCAGGAAATTAATACTGATATAATCATGTTAAGTAATCACCTTATTCACATTTCACCAGTGTTTCTGCTATTCTTCTCTTCTCTTTGTGTTCCATAATCCCACATTGCCTTTATCTTGAACAGTTCCTGAGTTTTATGACCTTGACTTTTGAAGAGCATTGTACAGTTTGGTAAATGACAGGCTCTCTCTCAGTTTGAATTTTCCTGATGTTTTCTCATTGTTGGTGAGAATAACACAGAGTAATGCTGTGCCCTTCTCATATCAGGAAGCCCATCATGTTGCTATGTCTCATTACTGGTGAGGTTAACGTTGATCATTTTGTTAAGAGTGTCTGCTATGTTTCTCCACTGTAAATTTTTTTGTAGGGAGAAACGTTGAGACTGTACAAATACCCTGTTTTCTCATCCTGCTTCTCATGAATTTTAGTATACATTCATGAAATTTTATGAAAGTCCCTGTTCTTGCTTATCTATTTAACAAATTCAACATATTACATTTTGTAAATTTAAGGTATACAGTGATACATATTTTAATATGATTGCCATTGAAATAATATTTATCACACTATATAATTATAGTACAATATTGTCTATTCATTATACTGTGTGTTAGAGCCCTGTGGCTTCTTTACTTGTTACAAGTTTGTACCCTTAAATATCATTAGTCTTACCCTCCCATCCCTATCCCATGGTAACTACAGTTTCACTCTCTGTTTTGTTTTTTCTTTCCAGTTTGACTTCTTTTAGGTTCTGCATATAAGTGAGATCATCCAGTACTTGTTTTTCTCTTTCTGATTTATCTTGCTTAGTATAATGTCCTCAAGATCCAATCATGGCTGAATGATACTCCATTCTGTATATATACCACATCTTTTTTATCCATTCACCTGTTGATGGGCATTTGGGTTGTTCCATGTCTTGGCTGTTATAAATAATGCTCTGATAAACCTATTGAAATCCTATTTTCATTTCCTGTAGGTTTATACTGAGAAGTGGAATTGCTTGATCATGTGGTAGACCTATTTTTAATTTTTCTAAGAACCTCCATACTGTTTTCCATTCCCACCAACAGTGCCTAAGAGTTCCCTTTTCACCACAACCTCACCAGCACCTGTTGGTTTTTGTTTTCTTGATGGTGACCATTCTAACCTATGAAAGTGAAAGTCACTCAGTTATGTCCTACTCTTTGTGACCCCATGGACTATACAGTCCACGGAATCCTCCAGGCCAGAATACTGGAGTGGGTAGCCTGTCCCTTCTACAGCAGATCTTCCCGACCCAGAAATTGAACTAGGGTCTCCTGCCTTGCAGGTGGATTCTTTACCAACTGAGCTGTCAGT
Organism: Bubalus kerabau; assembly: GCF_029407905.1. Taxonomy (NCBI): domain Eukaryota; kingdom Metazoa; phylum Chordata; class Mammalia; order Artiodactyla; family Bovidae; genus Bubalus; species Bubalus kerabau. Next base: position 132,772,978 of record NC_073624.1, read on the forward strand.
GAAGCCCTGAGCTATCATGTGTGAAGTGGTATCTTAGTGTGATTTGTATTTGTTATCTTCCTGACAATTAGTGATGTTGAGCATCTTATCATGTGCCTATTGGCCACTTTGATATCCTTTTTGGAAAAATACCTTTTTAGTTCTCCTGTCCATTTTTAAATCAGATTATTTGGGTTTTTGTTGTAAAGTTGCATTAGTTCTTTATATATTTTGGATATTAATCCCTTATCCAATTTATGTTTACAAAATTTTTCTCTAATTCTATAGACTGTAAGGCTCTTTTTCCTTTTGCATAAGCCTTAATTATAAGTGAATTGTGACACTGGGGATTGAGAAGAGAAGGCTGAGAAGGGGCTTTTGGAGGAGAAGCTTGACACTTGGAGGATGTGCAGAACTTCAGGAAATGATAGAGGGCCTTCTAGGTGGAGAAAAAATAACATGCAGAAGTTCAGAGGACAGAAACTGCAACATTTGATTTCCAGCCTTGTTTTTCTTCTTCTGTACCTGACTGATTAATTTTCCTCATGGTGAACTCATTCCTCACCCACCCGCTGTCAGAAATGGACTCAAGGGTGGCTGACCTGAGGTCATAACATGCATGATAATTTGTGCTAAAATTTCACAAGCAACCATGTGTAACCATCCAGGTGTTTTGGTAAAGATGCTTGACTCTGTGTATTTTACCCAGGTTATAAAGTCAGCTCGGGTCATGAAGAAGGCTGTGGGTCACCTTATTCCCTTCATGGAAAAAGAGAGAGAAGAAACCAAAGTGCTTACTGGCAAAATAGAAGACGAGGCAAGTCATTTTGTTGGGGCCTGTGGACCTTGTGAGGAATTGGCTCTGGATACTCTTACTGGGCTGGAGGGTAGGGACCTAAGCCATTGGGCTTGACTGTGTCATTGACGATGAAGCAGCGAAGTGAAACAACTTTTTTACCAAGTATTAGAATACCCTAGGATTTTCTATAGAACGTGGCTTTATGAAATTTTTAATAGAAACATTATTTTCTAAACAAAGCCATGATTTCAAGACAAAACCAGTTCGTTCATTCATCTCCCAACTATTTACAGAGCTCTTACGCGTGGCGGGTAGTGTGCTCGACCCTGCCCTTGAGACGCTGTTTGGTTTTGGAAAGCGTCTTACCTGCAGACTCTCTGTGCTGGGCATGTTCTTGGCACCACTGCTGGATTTAGTTCCCTTCTTGTTGGCTGCGCCACCACAGTCAATCGTTACGCTTTTGACCTTGTTTAGCTCCCTGTGAAGCTCAGTCAGCTTTGGCCCCTAAGATTCTGAATTCTTAAATCTATCTGTGTTTGTGAATGGCTCTGATGGTAGTGTTCATAAAAATCCCACTTGCCTTGCATGTCTTTTTCTTTTCTTTCTTTTTCTCTTTTTGAGGGAGGAGATGGTGATGGAACAACGGTGTTGAAGAAGATAGTCTGAGCCCTCCTGCCCTGGGCTGCTGTGGTCCTTCCCATTCTAGTGGGACACATGCAGTTCACCAGAGCCTCCCTCTCCCTTTCCTGCTAACATTTACTAAACATTTATCAGATAGGCTTGGGGGTTACAAATATGATCTTCAGTGATGGGACTGTTTTGTATTTGAACTTAAACTGTTTCTGAGATGATGGAATACATGATCTGGGTTGACGCCCCCTCAGTGAACCACCTGGGGGGTTGCAGCTTACAGCCTTCCTCACACAGAGCATGAGGCTTGGGTTCTGGGTCCATCTTTGAGGGTTGCCTTGGTTGTATTGAATTGCTTTCTGTGCCAGCACCTGCCTGGCTCCAGAGAACCAGGTGACCTAGCAATGCTGAACTGTTTGACTTCCTCTCCAGGACCCTTACCAAGGCACCATCGTGCTGGCTACTGTTAAAGGTGACGTACACGACATAGGCAAGAACATAGTTGGAGTGGTTCTTGGCTGCAATAATTTCAGGTAAATTAGGACCCACCTTTCTTACCTGAGCCCCTTTCTTATTTAAAGTAAAAGCATGAACAGGTGATACGTCTTGGGTGGGAAGGGCAGGGAAGAGCTGTGGATGTTAGAGGTTGTTTTTCTTCACATGTTTTTGAATTTTCTACATTGAACATACCTTTTCAAATGAAGTAATTTAACAATTATTTAATGGTGTACATTCAGTAAGGACAAAAAGAATAGAAAACAGTATTCAAGCAGGGTCAAACAACCCAGAGGCTTCTGGGGAATTGACTTCAGGCCAGAGGCTCCAACATTCGACCCCACCCCATGGCCATATTTCCTTTTTACTCTCAATAAGCTGCCAGATTTTAAAGCCAAGATCTTATTAAGACCTTGGCTAAATGGAGTTTTATAAGAAGGCTTTGACCATTCTTTTTCCTTTGCTTAGAAGAGAACCATGCCATGCCTCTTAGTATTGATGAAGCTAGTTTTTGACTGTTGTATACAAGTAAAATCCCTTTCTTATATCTCTCATTATAGTTGAATAATTATTTAGCGCCAATTTATTTCTGGGTGAGAGCTCATAACCCACAGTAAGAGCATGTTTTGCTCAGATTTCAACGTATTCTTTGTAATGAAAAGCCTGATAGTTTAACTAATGTCTTCTCTGGTCCATATCCAGCCAACGGTCCTTTTGAGGTGTGAACTTCTTTGCATGTGCTGTTTTCTCTATAGAGAGGAGAAACAGCTGCAGCTGCGGCTGGGCCCCCTTGGGGTCAGGGTTAGAGACTTCCCACTGTCAGACAGCCATCACCCTCTAAGGCCCTACCTGCTTTCAAACTGTTCATCCATGTCTGTGTTCAAGGCTAATTAAATGCAGCTAAGGAAGGTTGGAGATAAAGGAGCATTGGCAGAGTGGCACCTTCTTCTCTGACTGTCTTCACAGGCACTTCTGTTTGGCTGCTTGTTCACTATAAAAGATGGAGCATTCTCTCCTAGTCCTAGAAACAAGGAATATTTTTCTTGGAATATATTTATTATTTTTTTAAAGATAAATATTCCAGAGAGACAGTGGAGGTTGTTACAGTAAGATTTTTACGTATAGAATAAGTATTTGGATGAGGAATAAATATTTGATAAGGTGTTGGCGTCCTAAAATCTCTTGACATTTCAGCTGTTGTCTCATCTTTTCAAATCCTATGCTGTTGATTTCTATTTGCATTCATCTCAATTAGTTCACATTCATTTCAGCTAATAAATGTTTATAGATCATCTACTGTTTACCATGAATTGTATCAGAGACACCCAGATGATTTAGTTGACTTTTCTCCATTCAGGAACTTTACTGTTTGTCAGGCTAAAAAGCCAGGTACATATTCAATGGTGATAATAAGACAAAAACTACTGAAAAAAAGCAATTTGTAAGCAAGCTCCCTAAAGCAATTCTAAAGCAATTCTTGAGATATCATTGTCTGTGTTTATCCTTTTGTATTATGAAAAATGGGTAAGTAGCTGAGAGAATCATACCAGTAATGTTTCTTCCTCCAGTAAAGGCATTTTAAGAGGCCAGGGAGAACTGTGGCATTTCTCCAGGGTGCTACTGGAGCCCGATGTCATCAGTGAAAGCGACTTATTAAACCTGAACGCTTTCCTCCATCACACCCATCTCCTCTGGCTTGTACACTGAAGGATCGCTTATTTTTTGCTGGCTTCCCAGGTGACATAGTGGTAAAGAATCTTCCTGCCAATACAGGAGACACAAGAGACCTGGGTTCAATCCCTGGGTCAGGAAGATCCCCTAGTGTAGGAAATGGCAACCCACTCTAGTATTCTTGTTTACAAAATTCCATCAACAGAGGAGCCTGGTGGGCTACCGCCCGTGGAGTTGCAAAGAGTCAGACCTGACTGAGCACTCACATAATAATGGCAACTGGAGAAACATCTTCTGATGAAACTTTATTCTTTTTGTAAAAAATAAGTGAATGTGCAAACGTTTTTTCTTTGGAGGTCAAACACCCCTTTGGGTTTTGTGTCTCATAATACATGGACTCTCTACACTGATGGGTTTAATGTTATAATGTCAGGTAGACAGATGCCCCTGAGATAGGCCTTGTGCAGTGAAATGTATACTTTGACTATGTATCCGTGCTGCAGGCTAATGCCTGGGTGAATCACCCAGCTAGTTGAGTGAGTCTAGCAAACCATCTAGTACCAGATGCTAATACAACTTTTTCATTCCCGGCTCTTTGTCACTGGTCAGTAAATCTCATGAAATTCTAAGAGTTCTTTGTGGGGAAAAAAGAAGTAAAAAGGACTGACTCAAAGTGATAGTTCTGTCTAGACAGAAAAGGCACATTTTTTTATGGGGATGATGCAATAGTATTTGCAGATTTGAGAATTTGAATAGATCTGGGGATATGTCCACCTTAGGTATTAGAGTTTACTAATGCCTAACATTTATTTACCACTTCACAATTTATCTAGTGCTGCTTTTATATAACTGGTTTTTCCTTTTTTTCCCCTTTGTATTCTTGTCCTGATTTCTTTCTTTCTTTTTTTTTTCCTGTCCTTCATTCTTTTTTTCTTTTCATGGATTTGATCCTGCTTTGCCTGCCTTAATTATTGTACTTCTCATTTACACAGCTATCAAGTGGCAGGCCATCCTCAGGGCTTCTGAGTCCAAAACTCAGGATTCTGTACTGTGTCAGTTTAGCTTTCAATATTTATTCCAGTTTTAAGCAACTTTAACTGCAATGTCTAGTATTAATATTCCAGTTTAATTCCTCTTTAGAAATAATTTAGAATATTTAAACATATTTTGATCAGATATTTGAATACATAAAGTTGAGTTTAGAATACTCTAATAATTATTATATAAAAAGACAAATTTAGACTTTTCCCATTTAACATAATGCACCCTGTTTAATTGGATAAGAAAAAATAGGATGTAATAACAAAATTTAAAATTAAGTATACATCTAGTACTTTTAAAAATATGGATCTGGTGAAACTTATCTGAGATGTATTTTCATGTTAATCAATGGTTCTTAATATAAATATCTAGTAAATAATATATGGGTAAATAATATATGGTTAAGAAGGGAACACTTTAAAACTGTATAATGCTAGAGTTTTCAGCTAAGTGAGGAAAAGGAGTGTATTTAAGTCAAGGGCACACTGATCTTTCCTAGCACCTCACAGGTTCTCTTGATAATTATTTGGATATTTTCACCTGTTGTGTGTGTGTGCTTTTGGAGCTTAATTGAAATAGAATTGACATACAACATTGAGTAAGCTTAAGGTGTAAAACATTGATTTGATTTGCAGTATGATCACCACATAGTGTTAGCTAACCCAACACATAATTACCATTTCTTATTTGTGGTGAGAACATTTAAGATATACTTTCTTAACACTCACATAGCATGCAGTGTTGTTAACTCTGTTCAGAGTGCTGTGTATTAGATCCCTAGAACTTAGTCATCTTCCAGCTGGAAGTTTGTACCCTTGACCAACATCTCCCCATTTTCCCCACCCTACAGCCCCTAGTAACGCCTCTTCTACTCTGTTTCTGTGCATTCAGCTTTTTAGACTCCCCATATAAGCCTGTCATACAGTATTTTTCTTTCACTGTATATCTTATCTCAGCATAATGCCTTCAGGGTCCATCCATTGTTTCAGTGGAAAGACTTCTTTCTTTCTTATGGCTTCTTAATGGTTTCATTGTATGCATCTATCACATCTTTATCCATTTATCTGTTGACACACAGCTTAACCACACGTTGGAAATCTTGGTTGGGACTGCAAACTGGTACAGTACTCCCATCTAGTGGTGATACATGTGAATTGCAGGATCAGAAGACACTGCCACCTTTAACCTCACTTAACAGATGTGAGGCACCCTAAGAAAAATTCGTTTTATTTTACTTTTTAATTCTTTCTGGAGAGTAAAAGGGGCTTTATCTATTAAAAGATTTATTTTCAAAATTTTATATATTCTTAAATAGTTTTGGATGCCTTTGCTAAGGTATTTGGTGCAGCTTACATTTTGTCTGAATTAGAAGCCCAAATTAAATGCTAATGTTTACAGCTCTGTTATAACCACTTTAGAATGATGACTGTAAAATTTTGAAATTTCCATAGCATTCATTTTTATTTTCTTTAATCTCTCATGTGGCAAAAGGAAAGAATGTGTATAAGAAGAGACTTACAGACATGGGGTATAGCTCAGAGTGCAGAAGGGAAATCAAGAGAAAGCCAAGGGAGGTGTAGATGTATGCAGGGGAAGCAGGGAGTTGTAGTAAAGGGGAGAGAAAATGGGGAGGGGTTGGGAAGGGTGGCGGCGGGCAGGGATGGGATTGACCCAGGCTTTGGATCCTTTCCTTCAGCCAGAGTTCCCCAGGGCCAGCTGTTCATGATTCTAGACCTTCGTTGTGCTAGTATCTACTGGATGGTCCTCTTCTTTCCTTCACCTGCCTAATACTTGCTCAAGATTCAGGCGATAGTACCCTCCTGGAATCCTCCTGAAACTGTTGTCCAGGTTAGATGGCCTCTCACAGCACACTGTAAAGGCCTCCTGCCTGGCACTTACCACACTGTGTTCTAATTTAGAACTTTCCAGCAGTTTCTCAACTCACATGTGCCCAGAAACGGATCCCCTTCTTTCTCCAGGGTGTGAGTGAGGACAGCCCCAGTCCTAGATTGGTTGACCCTGGTGGCAAGTAGCCTCCTTCCTGTATCCCAGTGCCATAAGTACTATTTTCTATGCATGGAAAACATAAAGTGCTCCTCTAAGCAGTGATATATTTGACTGTTTCCCAACAAAACTTGTTAAAGCAGCCTAATAAGTTGGAAGTTGAACTCGTCATACTCTAGGCCCCCAGTTCATTGTTTCCAGACCTCTTCTTAACCTCCCTAACATCTGGTCACCTCTCTTGCTGATTGCTTCTTCTCTGTGTGACCCCCGAAAAGGGGAGTCTTCAGGGCTTAACCCTGGGACCTCTTCTCGGTCTGTCCTCACTGCTTCTCAGACTTCAGTGAACCTTCTGACCACCTGGGGATCTTGTTAAGTCAGATCTGATTAAAATAGGTCTGGACAGACAGGCTTAGATCATCTCATTCAGTCTCATGAATTTTTTTTTTCTGTTCCTCTCCCCTGTCATCTCGATCTCTCCCCTTCCCCTCCTCTTCCCACTCTTCCCTTAACCCCTTCTCTCCAACCCCTACCCACGTTTGGCAATTCATTTTTCTGAATATTTTACACATGGTCTCAGGACTTCTTAATGCCATGTAATATGCCAACAAGTCCCAGGTTTTATCTCCAGCTTGGATTGCTCACCTGGGCTGCAGGCTTACAGATCCAGATGACTACCTGAGAGCTCCATTTAGATTTCTTAAAAAAACTTAAACTCAATATTTTGAAATTTTAAGTAATCACCATTAAGATGCCCTCTTCTGTCTCTCTGAGCTCACTCCCTACAGCTTTCTCCTTCCTCCATTTCTATCTGACCACAAGGTCTCCTTATTTTTCCTCCAACAAAGCAAGCAGGCACACGTTCCTGAAAGATAGAGCCCCTGAAACAAGAAAAAGGATTGAGAGTGAGATGATTCTTGCCATCATACTGATGAGTTTTAATTCTTAAAATACAACATACAATGTTGAAAGCAGTCAGCTTTGAAATCCATACATCTTTGTCTTGATGTAAAAGCGATATGCTCTTTCACTTGGTGTTATAGGCTGTATTTAGTCATAGTTCAACAAACCCAGTTACCGGCCTATGTGCAGTGTGCTAAAGAGAAAGAACAGGCCGCCTCACCCCCGTTACAGCCTGCAGTGCCCCACCATCCACCTCTGTGCATGTTTTCTAGTGGATTAGTGCTAACATACTGAAGAGAGTCATCATTGATTTGAAATTGTCCGCTTTCTGAGGATTCTCTTTGTGCTAGTTTATTTTTTTTTAAGTACTATGATAACAAGCTAAAAAGTCCAACTTAAATATAAACCGGTATATAATGAGAAACAGTGCCCCTTCCTGCCCTTGGTGTTCAACACCCACTGTTAGCAGCTGCTGGGATGTCAGGTGGTGGTACTTAAGCATTGCCTTTTTTTTTTTTAACTTAAAATCATTTTGTCTGTTTAGTTATTTAAGAATTGTTGACATGAGGAAACAAAAGAAAATGTGCACTCTAATTTTTAAAACATCTTTATAACCAATGCTCATGATGAAATTAAATTGTCAAAGTGATGGACATCCTTGGTACTCTCTCAATCTAGAATAGAGGAGTAGTTTACAGAACATTTTCCAAGGCTGAAATCCCGTTTTCTCTGAGATCCAGGAAGCCATCCCCTCCTGGAGTCACAGCTCCGTGGAGAGCGCGCTCTGGGCTTCCTCTGCCCAGTCCCACTCTCCTCACGTGCCCACGTGATCTGCTCTTCCTCTGAGTCTTGCTCGTCTCTCCTGGTAGCTGTTCTTTCATTCATTCTCCCTCTCCTTTGACTTATGGGAGATTCCCTTCTCATCAGCTTTTCATGTACAGGAACTGATCCCTTCTTCCTTATCCTTCTTGTTGGCTTCCATGTAGGGTATCCTGTTCAGTAGATATTGAGGGAGTGAACTTCTCTAACATCTTTATTGGCCTCCATGGCTAAGAAGACGCGTTTTCGTGTCAGATCCTGGTTCAGATCCCAGCTCTGCTACTAGTGAATTGTCTGGCTGGACAAAATGCTTAACTTCCTGGCACATGCTTTTCTGGACCCTTCTTTATTAAAAATGTAAAAATCATGTTTTCAAGAATTAAAGAAAAAGTATTCTTTGGTAAAACCTACCTCAAAATCAAATTTAAAATAGGAATCAAACATCATAAAAATATTTATATTGTTTAGTGCAATAATCCCATTTATAACAGTCCATCCCATGTATATATTTGAATAAATACATGAAATAAATATATGAAAACAACCCCCCCCCCCCACCACCCCGAGAAAAAGACACAGACTCCTGTGAGGGTTAAACAAGATTGTTTATATAGAAGGCTTAGCATAGTGGAAATATCCCAGGTGTCCATTGACAGATGAATGAATAAACATCTGGCACATTCATACAATGAAATATTATTCAGCCTTAAAAAGGAATGAAGTTCTGACTTAGGCTACAGTGGGGGAGGAACCCTAAAGATGTTAGGCTAAGTGAAATTAGCCAGACCCATTAAGACAAATGATGTATGATTCCGCTTGTAGAAATATCCAGACAAGGCAAATTCATAGAGATGGAAGGCCATGTAAAGGTTACTTGTTGCTGAGGGATTATAGGGTTTCTGTTTGGGGCAGTGAAAGAGTTTGGAAATTAAATAGTAGTGATGGTTACACAACATTGCGACTAACGAGTGACCCTCAACTTACACCTAAAAATGGTTGCAGTGGCACATCATGTATTGTATATATTTTGCCAGAGCTTAGAAAATAGTGTCCTCTACCAAAAGCTACCTTAAACGGGTGAACTACAAGCTCTGTGGATTGTGTCAGCGAAAGTCTTTGAAAAAGCTCAGTGTAGCCCCTGCCCAGGGCCAGTTCCTAATCAATGGCAGTCATCACTGGGTCGGTTGTCAATGTTTGGTGAGCTTTTCAGTGTGATTCCAGTTTACATGAGAGCGGTGTTTAATGGCTAAATAAAAATGTTCCTTTAGCTTTTTTGATAATTAATGGGATCTCATTAATTATCTCACATCTCGTTTCTGTACCCCAGAGTTATTGATTTAGGAGTCATGACTCCATGTGACAAGATACTGAAGGCTGCTCTAGACCACAAAGCAGGTACTATGCAACTGGGTTCCTGGGCATTTCAGTGAATTGTGTTCTCCCAGTGTCCGTCGGCGAAGGGTGATGCCCCCACCCATGGAGGTTACTGGGACATGCAGACACTCAAGTGATAGCTCCTGCCTGGAGGGTTCTGTCATTTCCATTTATAACGGGGACTAAAGGGGTGAATAGGTAACCGTGAAGCTCCTTTATAGTTCTGAGGAAGGGGTATGGGGACAGGCTTCTTAGAACAATTTGTATTGGATTTTATTTTTCTCTGTGTGTATTTGTTCTTATATTTCTTCTGACACTGTGGCATATCCCATCTGGGAAATCATGAACTAACAGTTTCGTGGCTTTTCCTGAAACAGTGGCAAGCAGATTATTGCAACTTGAAGTTGCAAATCATATTTACTACCAAAAGCAAACAATAAATTGAAAACCCCCAGTCAGAAAAGAAGTCTCAAAATTATTAATAGAAATTGGGAATTTATCTTCTGGCTTGTGGTCTTTGTTACTGAGTTTTGAAAATGAGTCTCCATACCTTTACTCTTTTTCTCCCATCCTCCTTGTCATTGTTCTTTTTTTCCTTTTTTAAAATAATAGATATAATTGGCCTGTCAGGACTCATCACTCCTTCCCTGGATGAAATGATTTTTGTCGCTAAGGAAATGGAGAGACTAGCTATAAAGATCCCATTGTTGATCGGAGGAGCTACCACTTCCAGGTGAGTCATGCTAATGAGCTTCATGCCTCACTGAAATTTTCATAGATGCTAGTGTTTAAAAACAGGGATAAAACCTGAGGTTTTTCCTACGTGTAGTACCTTGGCTCCGTGTTGTATAAATACACGAATTTTCCAGTCTTCGTACCTCAAGAGCCAAAATAATTTCGGGGCCTGCTGCAGGAAACTCCTCCATCAATGCCACCCCAACACCTGTTTCTGGATTCCTTTGGCCTGTAATCCTCTTTCCCTTAATCCTCTCACCTCCTGTTCAGTTCCTGAGACTTCTAATGAACACTTATACCTCCTGCAATCAGACTGAGTGAAGATGTATGTTTTAGCACAAAGGCATTGCTTGAATTTTAGCCCACTCTCTGTCTTAAAGCAGGTGTCTGAGTAATTACAAGCTCTATTGAAGAAACTCTGACCTTGTAATAGTTGAGATAGAAAGCTGACTGAGAGAAAATGAATCAGAGGATCACTTTGGGAAGTTGTTTCTGAAAAGGAGACCTTTTGGGAACTTTTGGGTCAAATAATTTAAAGAAGAGAAAGTTCAAATTTGGTCACATGATCATTGTTCATTTTGTCAGATATTTCCTGGGGTCATGATCATAATGATAGTTGGTGAGAGGTATGTTAATTAGAGGTAGACTTTTTATGACACATTCCTTATGCCCCATATAGCTCACTTTGGCAGGGAGCAGTGCCCAGGTAGAGCATTGGTCCCGATGGTCGCACAAGCATGCAGTTTGTTTCTGATACAAAATACAGTAGATGGCCAGCCCAAAGCTATTCAGAGTTCCTTTCACACGAGAAACAACTATATGTTAAGCCACTTGTAGTAGTTAGGAATCTCCAAACAGGATGTGTGTCTGTACATGGGGCATGAGGGGAGCAGGACAGAGAAAAATTGATTTTAGGAACTGTCTCATGTGATTCTGGAAGCAAGAACGTCTGAAATCTGCAGAGAAGGTGGCCATACTAGAGGCCTGGTAAGAGTTGCTGTTGAATCTTGAGTCCAAAGGCAGTCTGGAGGCAGAAGGCCTTCTTCCTCTGGGAACCCCAGTCTTTTCTCTTTGTTGTTGTTGCTCAATTGCTCAGTCGTATCTGATTCTTTGTGACCCCACGGACTGCAGCACACCACGCTTCCCTGTCCATTACCATCTCCCGGAGCTTGCGCAAACTCATGTCCATTGAGTCGGTGATGCCATCCAACCATCTCATTCTCTGTCGTCCCCTTCTCCTCCTGCCTTCAATCTTTCCCAGAATCAGGGTCTTTACCAGTGAGTCGGCTCTTCCCATCAGGTGACCGACATACTGGAACTTCAGTCCTTCCAATGAATATTCAGAACTGATTTCCTATAGGATTGACTGTTTTGATCTCCTTGCAGTCCAAGGGACTCTAAAGAGCCGCCTTCAATACCACAGTTTGAAAGCATTGATTCTTTGGTCCTCAGCCTTTATGGTCCAGCTCTCACATCCACACATCACTATTGGAAAACTTTGACTGTACAGACTTTTGTCAGCAAAGTAATGTCTCTGCTTTTTAACATGCTGTCTAGGTTGGTCATAACTTTTCTTCCAAAGGAGCAAGCGTCTTTTAATTTCATGGCCACAGTCATTGTCTGCAGTGATTTTGGAGCCCAAGAAAATAAAGTCTTTTACTGTTTCTATTGTTTCCCCATCTATTTGCCATGAAGTGATGGGACGAGATGCCTTGATCTTAGTTTTTTGAATGTTGAGTTTTAAGCTAGCTTTTTCACTCTCCTCTTCCACCTTCATCAAGAGGCTCTTTAGTTCTTCTTTGCTTTCTTCCATAAGGGTGCATATCTGAGGTTATTGATATTTCTCCTGGCAATCTTGATTCCACCTTGTGCTTCATCCAACCCAGCATTTCACATGATGTACTCTGCATATAAGTTAAATAAAGAGGGTGACAATATACAGCCTTCTCTTAAGGTCTTCAACTGATTAGATGAGGCCTACCCATATTATGGAGGGCAATCTGCTTTACTCAGAGCCTACTGATGTAAATGTTAATCACATCTGAAAAATATCCTCACAGAAACATCTAGATTGTTGTTTGACCAAAAACTGAGTACCATGGCCTTGCCAAATTGGCACATAAAATTGACCATCCTCCTACTTATAATCTGAATAGAACATTTTCATGAGTGGTTACAGTGTTCTATCTCCACTAATTCCTTTTCATACTTGGAGAACTCAGTAGTGTGGCTGTTATTGCCCACATTAGAAAACTGGCATTGTTTTTCCATGAAGAACTTAACCTGCTAGGATTATGTGACAGATTGTTCTCCAGGAATATGACTATCTATCAATAACTGGGATTTCAATGAGCATAGTTTGGGTAATTGAATGATTATAGTGGGAATAGTCATTAGCTTAGTAAAGAGAATGGTAAGAGAATCTATAGATTATTGTCAACATGAAAGACCTTTTAAAATCATGGTTATAAAATAGGAATAAAGAAATATTTAAATGAGCAGATGTAATGAAATGCATTATGAGTTATGTGAATGTGATGCTAGTTTCCAAATAAGAAAGATTTTATGGGGACTCTACACTTGGAAGTTCAATATCAGGAAACCACATCCTGCTACTTGTTCAAGCTGGAGCATTGTTATTGGTTAGTCTCTAAGTTGTGTGCAGCTCTTTTGTCACCCCACGGACTGTAGTCTGCCAGGTCTCTCTGTCCGTGGGTTTTCCAAGGCAAGAATACTGCAGTGGGCTGCCATTTTCTTCTCCAGGTGATTTTCCTGACCCAGGGATCAAACTTGCGTCTCTTGTGTCTCCTGCATTGGCAGGCAGGTTCTTTGCCACTGAGCCACCAGAAAAGCCCAAGTTGGAACATTACCAGTAGTTAATTCTATTATATCTCTTACCAAGTAACAGCCACAGATTAAAGAGGTTCCTTAAAGAATAATCGGAAGTAACATGACTAGCCTCTCAAGATATATCATTGGCAACATTAGCCATAAATGACTCTTAACAGTTATAACCTGGTATACCAAGTAATCAATTAGATCAGTAATGACCAACAGTCTTCATGCTCTTATAGAGTATCTGTTCTTTTCATCTAGAAAACTGAAGGTTCCTCCCAGGAGACAGACATCTGGTTCCCATGATATCCCAGGTCTCTTTAACTCTGATATTCTGTTTTTCGATGAGTTTTTTGGTTCTCTTCTCTTCCTTGCCTGTTACAGTTTCTGAAAAATTATTTGGAAAATAAAAGCCAGTAGTCGTGCCTCCAGGTAGCCATCTCTTTCTCCAGCTGTGCCTGCACTGCAGCTTTGTATGAGTGGATTCCACTGATACTACTTATACTTCATCTCCTGTGTATATCCTTCTGTGTCCAGCTCAACATTATGTCTTTAAGCCCCAAACTCATTGTTACAGTAGTTGGGGGTTTTTGGTGGTTTTTTTTTTTTTTTCTCTTTGTGGTAAAATATTGAATTGTATAATGCCCTCTGGTTTATTTATCCATGCTACTGTCGTGGGCATTTGGGTTTTTCCAGTTTGGGGCTGTTAACGTGGAATGCTGCTATAAATGTGTATCTTCCCTGAAGCAGACTTGCTGGGTCACTGAATATACATATGGTCATCTATCTGCATTCCATGGACAGAGGAGCCTAGTGTACTGCAGTTCACAGGGTCACAAAAGTCAGACACAACTTAGTGACTGTATGGCAGCAACATCTGCAATAGATATTTATTGCAGGGTCTTTTTCCAAAGTGATTGTACTAATTTATACTCCCACCAGCAATTATGAGGTTTCGGGTTATTCTACACCTTTTTTGGTGTTTGTCATTTTAGTATGTATGCAGTAATATCTTAATAAGATCTTCATTTATATTTCTCTGCTGACTAATGATGTTCAGTACATTTTCATATGTATATTGACAGTTAGGATATGCTTTTTGAATTTTTTCTTTTTAAATTAGGTATTTTACCATTTTTCTTACAAATTTGTGTGCATTCTGAAAGTGTTAGTCTCTCAGTGGTATCTGACTCTCTGCAACCCCATGGACTGTAGCCTGCCAGGCTCCTCTGTCCACGGAATTCTCCAGGCAAGATTACTGGAGTGGGTAGCCATTCTCTTTTCTAAGGGTTCTTCCTGACCCAGGGATCAAATCCTACTCTCCTGCATTGCAGGCAGATTCTTTACTGTCTGAGCCACCAGGGAAGCCCCTATCAGATATATATATATATATGGCAACAGATTCTTCCAATATGGCTTACTTTTTCTTTTCTTAGCGGTATTTGGGGTAACAGAAGTTCTTCATGTTCATGAAGTCTGATCTATGGATCTCTTCCTTTATGGTTAGTGCTTTTCGCATCTGTGTAAGAAGCCATCTGCCCTAGGAGAGTCAGCTTTGCTAGAACGCATTCAGGAGTTTGAATGCCTCAGAAGCCATCTGAGAACCCTTATCATCACCTCCTACAGACCTGTCAAGGGAGGGCTTAGCAGTGGCCCAGTTCTTTCCTTTACTAACTCCTTTTTGAGCAGATGGAGGCTCAGGACTTCCAAGTTCTCGTGAAAGCAGATTTCTGAGGGGAATAGCAGTATGGCTTTTCCAGACTTCAGGGGCCTGCTGTAGGTAGCATGAGAGAATTAGAACTGTTCCCCCAGACACTCAAAATGAGGCTTGAGGATGGATCCTTGGAGAGGCTGAAAGGGTTATACAGATCTGGGATCATTTGTGGGTAGAAATATGCTTGGAGTGGCCCTTTTAAACCTGTAGCAATAAGAGAATAGAAAACTGGACAGTGTCCTGTCTGTAATACAGATGATTTTGTATCACGAACTAGAAATGACTTTAATAGAAATCTGGCCCTTTTAGCTACAGAACTTCTCAAGGGCAAAAGTCTGGCAGTTAGCTCTCAATTTTTTAACTGGTTTAAAGCCAATAGCTGCAAAATGTCTTTTTCAATTATCTTTTGTGTAATTTAACTTGGAGAATTCAACAGGAAGTCACATTGCTCAAAGCGGGAGGTAATTTTCTGAGTTTTGTTTTGTTTTTTTAAATTGCTCCAAAGTATGGTGCTGAATCACATAACTGATAATATTTTCCTCTGTATAGGATTTCATGGAATGAATTTTATATGCTAATCTTACTCTTGATTCTATCTTAATTTTCCTGAAATTTATTTTCCATTTTCTTTCATTTTTCTCATCACATTTTAAGTTTTGGTCACGCTGCATTTATGTAAAACACTAATTCTGGGATAGGGTAGGACATGAAATAGATGCTTGGAGTATGTGTTCTTTTTCAGAATGTGAAAGAATTTCTTCTTATGCCCTCTTAGATCAGCTCCAGCCTGCAGCTGGGGGTGACTTGGTGCCAGCAGTTCCACAGGCTCAGGGAAGACCTCCATATTAGACACCTAACCACTTAGCATGGCTGAGGCCTAATCCACACTGGTAGCAAGGTGGGAGACCTTGGTCTAGGGATGACACTGCCATGGTTAGTCGGTCACTGTGGGAGGTGACTAATTAAATCCTAGATGTTGACTAGTGATTTAGCAGAGATGCATTTGAGATTCAGCCTCAGCCTCTACCCCTTTGCTCTGGGTATGTAGGAAGGAGAGGAGAGATTCCAGTGTTTTGCATTTTTTCAGACTTCAGAAAGAAGTATTCTTCCACCTGGAGAAGTTCGCATAAATGGAAGCTTAGAAAAAAGTGGAATTAATGTCAAACCAGAAGCACTCTTTTTTAAAAAAATTAATTTATTTTAATTGGAGGCTAATTACTTTACAATATTGTGGTGGTTTTTTTCCATACATTGACATGAATCAGCCATGGGTGTACATGTGTCCCCCACCCTGAACCCCCTCCCACCTCCCTCCTCATCCCATCCCTCAGAGTTGTCCCAGTGCACCAGCTTTCAGTGCCCTATATCATGCCTTGAACTTGGACTGGTGATCTGTTTCACATATGGTAATATATATGTTTCAGTGCTATTTTCTCAAAGCATCCCACCCTCGCCTTCTCCCACAGAGTCCAAAAGTCTGTTCTTTACATCTGTGTCTCTTTTGCTGTCTCGTATGTAGGGTCATCGTTACCATCTTTCTAAATTCCATATATATGTATTAATATACTGTATTAGTGTTTTTCTTTCTGGCTTACTTCACTCTGTATAATAGGCTCCAGTTTCATCCATCTCATTAGAACTGATTCAAATGTGTTCTTTTTAATAGCTGAGTAATATTCCATTGTGTACATGTACCACAGCTTTCTTATCCATTCGTCTGCCGATGGACATCTAGGTTGCTTCCATGTCCTAGCTGTTGTATACAGTGCTGCAATGAATTGAGGTACACGTGTCTCTTTCAATTCTGGTTTCTTCGGTGTGTATGCCCAGCAGTGAGATTGCTGGGTTGTGTGGCAGTTTTATTTACAGTTTTTTGAGGAATGTCCACACTGTTCTCCATAGTGGCTATACTAGTTTGCATTCCCACCAACAGCGTAAGAGGGTTCCCTTTTCTCCACACCCTCTCCAGCATTTATTGCTGATAGCTAGACAAACTCAAACTTCATGCCTGTACTCATCCATCTTGGGCAGTTTTTATGTTGGAAAGGAGCACTTTGATTTGTTTTGTTTTTTTAAATCATGAAATCCATCCATTTCTTCTCAGCGCCCTTTTCCAGACCATCAAATAGACAATGACCAGAATTGCACTGAGAAACCTTGGAAAGTTACTAAATATCAATTATGTTGATTTAAACATTTCAGTTTTTACCAACTAGCTTTAAAAGAAATGTCACTGAAATCACATCAGGCCTAAACTGTTGCTTCCTGGGGGAGCTTCGTGGAGGAAAAGGACATAGGTATATTTGTGTGTTTCAAGTTGCTGAGGAAGCCTCTGAGGAAGAGGAAGCATACAGAATCTTGACTTGTGTTCTGTTTTGAAGCTGGAAGCAACTCCTTCTTTATAACTTTTCCTCCTGTTTGAAAATCTTCCCCGCCTCATAGACTACCCAGGGTAACTTCAGAATCTGTGGTCTCCAAGCACACAGTAGGCACAGTTGGTCATGAGGAGTCCGTGGCATTCGTTAGGCTGCTCCAGGGCTGCGGTGCAGTGCCCCCTGCCGGTGGCCACTCCAGCCTCCCAGTTCAGAAGGCACCTTCTGTGCTAGCTGGTCTAGGCCTGAACTTCCATCTTACAGCCCAGTTCTGGTGGCTTATGGCTTTCATCCTTTGCTTTCTATTTCTATAGGGAAATATGCTGAGAAAGGGGACCGGTGAAATGTTAGAGGTTTTGTCTGTCTCATTGTGAATGAGTTTTTAGAGTCTTTCCTTAGAAGCCTATTAAAAACACACTCAGATATTACACCTTTATTTATTTATTTATTTATTTTTTGGTTTTAAAAAATTGCCTCAGCAATTCACACTTAGTAGAACATGTCAAACAATTCAGAAAGTAAACTTTTGTCTCTTCCTTCCCAGATTCAGTCCCAGTTCTAATCTCCAGGTAACCAATGCTGACATTTTGGTATCTGTCTTTGCTTTTTCTATTATACAGACACTTTAAGGTTGGTTGGTTGGGGCAGGTTGAGGGTGGTAGTATTTTGTTTTGTTTATTTTTTAAATAAAATTCTATTAAACACACTGTTTTTGCTAGTTTAGTTTTTCCCCATAAAATAGCACATTCTGGACATCTTTCCAAATGGGAATATATTTTAGTTGAGGGGAAAGAATATGAAAGTATGTGACTTGGGGAAAACTGCTGCTGCTTTAAGGGGGAAAGGAGGAGGAGAGAAGACTGGAAACACTGTCCGTTTAGTGGGAGTGGGAACTATGGTTATCACCCTTGTGCATGGAATTGTGGCAAAGTCTGCACTTCTGTCCCAGCCTCAGGGCCCTAGATTAACCACATGCAGTAAGGAAGGATGTATATATCTTCAATTCTCACTTTAATATGTTATGCTCTATACTAAAATAGCAGATATGTAGCCTGTGCTATTGATATAAACATTCAGCAATCAGAGGGCAATTTGTTGGTAAAATCAGGTAATTTTAAGCATTAAAGAGTGTTTCTTCCTCAGAACTGACATTTTCAGGTTTGGCGAAAGAAATTGGGGGTTGAACCAGTGTTAGGATAAGATCTTGTTGCTTTGACCTCTCTCTATTACTGCGTGTTGAATTTATTTAGGTCCGAGTTTCCTTCCGACAAGTAGAAGGTGGGCTTGGGTTGGAGGAGTGTTGGTGTCTCCTGGTGGGAGGCGGGGAACAGCAGCTGGGGAGTGGTATCCCATGTCCCCCTGCCACTGTCTGCTTCTCCAGGGTCTCTGGCTGGTGGCCCAGTTCATCTGCAGGAAAAAAACTCCACTTTGACCTTTATGACAGCAAAGTGCAGCCACCAGGCCAGTCTGCTCCCTTAGTTCAGACAGGCTGCTAATGAGTGTGAGGTCACAGGTCTGATCCCATTGGCAGAGAGCTGAGAACATTGTCCTCTTTTGATCCTAGACGTCTTTGTTGCCTGGGCCAAAAATCCATGTCTTTTCCCCTTGGCTTCCCCATGTTAGGGTGGGGAGAAGGTCATTCTCGCTTTTCAAGGGATATTCAATATTTATTTGTAAGTACTGTGAAATTTGTCTCTGGAAAGCACTGTAGAAACACATTGTCTCTAATGGTTCTGAACAGGAGTTGTGTAGCAACTGTCAGCCCTGATGGATGTGCTTTTCTCCCTGACCCCTCTTTTCAGAACCCACACAGCAGTTAAAATAGCCCCAAGATACAGTGCGCCTGTGATCCACGTCCTGGATGCATCCAAGAGCGTGGTGGTGGTAAGTGTGGGCCTTAGGTTATTGTGGATCTGTTGTAATGAGAAAGCAGAGAGCATTGAGAGTTAAGGGTATTGCTCAAGATCTTCTGTTTGTTTTTGTCCTATTCTACTAAAAAATTGTCAGACTATCCTAGGGCCTGTGGTAGGGACACTGCAGGTACCTGCATTGCCGGAGGAGGGTGGGTCAGCGTGTCCTGTGCCTTCAGGACTTCTTCCTGAGCCAGCACCAGAGCAATGATGCCAGGACACCAACCCAGAGGGGGATTTCAGTCATTTACAAATATTTACAAATATGAGTGGGCACTTTCTTAACTCTACCTAAAGGAATGTAGAATTTATCAGTTTTTTTTAATTGAAGTATAGTTGATTTACAATGTTATGTTAATTTCTGCCATACAGCAAAGTGATCAAGTCACACATATTTATACATTCTTTTTTTTTTAATATTCTTTCCCATTATGGAATATAGTTCCCTGTGCTATACAGCGGGACCTTGTTGTTTATCCATCCTACATACAAAGCTTACATCTGGTAATCCCAGCCTCCCAATCCACCTCTTCCCCCATTCCCTCTCCCTTGGCAACCGCCAGTCTGTCCTCTGTGTTCATGATTCTGTTTTTGTTTCGGAAATATATTCATTTGGGTCCTGTTTTAGATTCTGCATGTAAGTGGTATCATATGATATTTGTCTTTTTCTGACTTCACTTAGTATGATAATCTCTAGGTCCATCCATGTTGCTGAAAATTTCATTCTTTATTATGGTTGAGTAAGAGGAATGTAAAATTTTTTTAAATAACCCATTTCCAGATAGAAAAACGTTTAAACTGAAATGGGCCAGTTGACCCTACCTGAAGACAGAAAAACATTCACAGATATATGTTGAAAACGCAGAATTTAGTGAACATAATAAACAACTTACCTTAGTGGTTTTTCCTGCTTTTCTCTATCATGTAGCCTAACATTTTCTCTTGTTATGTATTTCATTATATTCATTGACAAATGGGACATAATAGCTGTTGGGAATCTGAGTGACCATGTGATCCAGTGGTTTCCAAGTATGTTTTTGCCACAGAAACCTTTGCAAGTGACATCTTTTCTGGAAACTCAGTGGGCAAATAAGAGTGACCCCTTCCCCTCCCTCATCCCACTCCTGTTTCTCATCAAACGAGCACAATTTAAACATCACTAATCCAGTCCAGGGATTCCCAGGTGGCCCAGTGGGTAAAGAATCTGCCTGCAATGCAGGAAACCTAGGTTCAATCCCTGGAGAAGGGCATGGCTACCCACTCCAGTATTCTGGCCTGGAGAGTCCCATAGACAGAGGAGCCTGGTGGGCGGTAGTCCTTACAGTCACAAAGGGCTGGACGTGACTGAAGCAACTGAGCACACACAGCACGGTCTAGTCCAGCCTTCACATTTGCAGGCAAGGAAGGTCGCTGAGGGGCCTGGTGATTTGTGACACTCCATACGCTATCCTGCAGCCTGGATGAGGGCCGCCACACTTCCCCAACCATTTTCCAAAGGAATTCTTTCAGACCTGTGAATTAAAGCTGTACAGTAACCGCTAACGTTATTAAACATTTATAGTGTGCCCAGCACTGCACTAAGTGCTTTACACGGACTTTTTATTTAATTCTCATGAAGTAGATGTTTTCATTATCCCCATTTTAGAAGCGAGGAAACGGGAACAAAGAGGTTAGTAACTCTTGAGGCCACAGATCCCTCAAGTAGCAGGTGTGGATTGGAACGCAGGTGGCTTTACTCTGTGCTGCATTAGTTAACTTGTTTTGTTAATGTTTAATAAGTCTCCTTTATTAAGGATAAAATTAAATTGGGCTGAAATCATAAAATTGCAGTTTTTTAATTTGAAATTTACATAGACTAATGTGCAAATAAAGTACATTTCTACAACTCAATTTTGAAACACTATTTATATCTTATATTTGGATTGTATTTCCTAGGAGCTTATTTCAGGTCCATGGTTGAGTAACCAGTGCAACTCTCTTTAAGGCTAGTGCTATTTTCAAATGCTAATGAGCGACTGAACATTTCCCATTTGAAGACCAGGCTGTTGAACCCATTTGAGTACACAGGACTGATACAGCCCCTACAGGTCAGGGCGTAAAGCTGGGAAGCACTTGGCCTCTTGATTCCATCTCTAGGACACTCTTCCATTGTCCTGAAGAGCTTAAGCACCATGGGCCCAGCTGGAAGCCAGCAGAGGAGGGAGGAGGCAGGGGTATCTGTGTTCTTCACTGTGTGGTCCAGCCGACTGTGGTTGCTTCTTCTCATATACAAAGGCACAGCCACCCTTTGAAATGACTCAGATATACGTCTGATGATAAATCAGTTGGGTAACTGCTGGTGACACATTTTGGGAGTCATGGGTGGAGTTTGTTTAGGCCGATTTGTTTAGATTGATAGTTGGTTTAGAGTCTTTTGATCTCACTGCAGTGAGTACGACACAGGCTTATGCTCTGGCTACTGTCTCATGTATTTATTTGAAAGATTCCAAAATATGGTAACTGCTTAATAGTTGGAGATTTAGATTGGGGGATGCTTCCTTGCTTTTTTCCTTTTTTTTTATTTTTCTTTTTTAATAAAAAACAAGATGCCAGAATTTATTTTCAGTGTATTCCCTTTCATTGTGCTGTAATTTGCTGTGAGAAAGAAAAAGAGGAAAAGAAAAGCTGTACTGTGTCTGATGGTTGGCATGAAAACCCAGGTTGACTCTGATTTTGTGATTGATCATATGGAACAGCCCATATAATTGGCCATGAACTTGTTCTCATTGAGCAAGTCAGCCTGGGCAGGAAGGGGCTTGTCACCATACCTCTGGGAGCAGGGGTTCCATGGAGGGTGTGGAAGGGGCCAGCCAATGGAAGCAGCACCTTCCATCTCCCCAGTATTTCCTGTTGGGTGCCGTCAAGTTCTGGAAATAGCGAGGCTTACTTTCCCAGAGTTTAAAATCTAGCAGAATGTAACAATGTTTTAAAATCTTCAAAGCGTTGGCTGCATGTACTTTGGGGACTCGGGAGTAGGCATTCCTTCTTGTTTTCGTGAGCTCTGCTGAGTTTCCTAAAGGAGAACTCCACTGAGATGAGGCTCATGTAAGTCTGATGTGAATACCATTTGGGGGCCTAGTTTGAGGCTTGTCACAATGGCCTTTTCTGATTTTGTTCCTTAATAAAGCGATTTGGTCTTATACTCACTCATAGGTCATTGGATTGTATTAGAGATACTTCGGCAATTCACATAGAATTCTAGACACTTAAAGCTGGTGGGCACTGTAGTTGTCATCCAGCCTAATTTCCTCCCTTTCCGATAACGATAGTGAACTTCCCTGCCTGTTTGTGTGTTAGAAAATCCTGCTGCAGGATGCAGGGATAGGGCAGAGCTGTGATTTTGGAACTGATGTGATTAGCGGCAACCATGTCTTTCTTCTTGGTGATTATATTTTGGGCTTTGGTGGCAGCGATTCTTCTACCACCTTGGTAATCATAGTCATAAATATCCTTGGCTGATTCTGTTTTATAGTTTACTGAGTAGCCTCACATTTTCCAATCAGTTTCCTTTCTTGTTTTAGCAGAAGTTCATGGTTGACAAACATTCAGTAAGGATGGAAGTAGACACGTAGACAGATGCTGGAAACCTGTGAAAAGTGCAGTGATGGAGAGATAAACAGAGTATCTTTGAAACCCTGAAGAGAGGGTACCTACCCAGTGTGTTGTGGATCCCCAGAACCCCCTCAGTTTCAGTGATTTATTCAGTGACTCACAGAACTCAGAAATGCTATTAAACTCACAATCACAGTTTATTACCATGAATGGATACAGGTTAAAATTGAGTGAGATCGAGAAAAGGCCAGGCACCAGCTTCCAGGTGTCTCTCCCTATGGAGTCATATGGACAGGGCTTGATACTTCAACTAATGATGTGTGATAGCATGGCTGGAACATTGCCAGCTAGGGATGCTAAGCAGAGCCTGGGTGCCTTGGGCTTTTACTGGAAGTCAAGTCACGTAGGTGTGGCCTGCTCACTTGACTGACCTTAGTTACTCAGTCTTGAACCGCTCCAGAGGTCAGACAGAGCACAAGCCAAGTCCCCCCATAAATCACATTGTTAGCATAAACAATCTAGGATAGCCCAAGGCCCCAGGTAGACAAAGACACTCTTTATCACTGGAGGCTTAGTATTTATCTCACAGGAACTATCCTCTCTTTAGAATGTGCAGCACTGAAACGTCCCCAGCCTACTGAGTTAACCCTTTACTGTACAGCCAGGCAGAAACTGGCATAATTGGTAAAGGGAGAGGAAATGACGTTAACATGGGAAGGCTTCCTGAAGGTTGTGACCTCAGGACTGACCATTGTTATGCCTATTTTATCTTCTTTCGCTGCTCTGTGGTTACTGAATTTTGATCTTGCATTTCCAGTGTTCTCAACTGTTAGATGAGAATCTAAAAGATGAGTACTTTGAGGAGATCCTGGAAGAATATGAAGATATTAGACAGGACCATTATGAGTCTCTCAAGGTAAGTAACAAAAACCCCCCTCTTGTTTGGGTAATAGAACGATCCTACGGTTATTATCTTTATTTTGCTGTTGGAAGAGGGGAAGGTTTGGGATCATTTTAGAAAAGTCCTACTTTCTGCTTCACATCAGCATTCTTTACTGTTCCCAATAATTTTTGGCTATATTAAAATTAATTTTATTTATTCTGCCAAACATATATTGAGTAAGCAGTAGGTGTTGGGTGCTGTTTGCTACCCGAGTTATGAGAATGAATAAAACATGAGCTCAGAGGCAGCAGCAAGACAGGAACTGAGACAGTGTGCCTAAATGACTCCCACAGATCCTTATTCTTAAGGAAATAATGGAAGAGAATGAAGACATTAGGAACATTGTAAGCTTCTCTCCCTGATCATCCAACACTCTCTGTGCAGAATAGTGTTTCGAGAACTGTCCTTCTCTAGAGGAGCTTCAGAGGATCTGTGGAGATCAGGCATGATTACGCTTTAGAGGCTGTCAGGATATCTGCTTGCTGGGCTTTGTGTTGTGGATAGGGGGTGCATTTTGGGGATGGCCCGGTAAGTGCAGTGTGACGACCAACAGTGAGAAAGGAAGACGTTCCTGAGTGTTGGCTGGACCAAGACACTGTGGTTGGCTTGCCCACTCCTTCATCTGCCCACAGTTGGCTGTTCCTTGGTTCTGCCTTCTGGGCCTCAGGGCAGTCAGTGGCCCCAGTGAACCCCAGCCTCAGGTAGAGTTCGGGCAGGAGTCTGCCCCATTGCACGCTTATTTACTTTACAGTTAAGGCTGCAGGTCTGCCTTGCATTTATGTATCCACGTGTACTGGATGTGGAGTGCATCTTTACTCTCTGTTGTTCTGGTGCTGATGTGAAGCCATTTTAGATGTAACAGAAGAGTTTTCTAGAGTATGAATTTTTGTTTTCTTGTAAAATATATTTACTAGCTTCCTTGGACATACTTTCATACTAGCAGCTGAAAATCTAAGTCTCTGACTGAATAACTTTTCTTTTTTCACAGGAGAGAAGATACTTAACCTTAAGGCAAGCTAGAGAAAATGGTTTCCATATTGACTGGCTGTCAGAGCCTCCTCCAGGTCTGTTGGGCTGTGGGTTAGAGAAAAGTGCATGTGATAGCTCTGAGCTGAAGAGAGGTTTGCATTTCCAGGTCAGCAGAATCAAACAGGCAGCTGGAAACTCTTAATTATGTTCAGCAGTGATGATGAACGACAGTGATGATTGAAAGTGAAAGTCAATAGGTGCCATTTATAGAGAACCAAACACTGTCCTGAGATTGAACTGCAGCAGCTCTGAGTCCTTGACACAACCCTGAAATGAATGTGTTATTATCTCCACTTTAATTTGAAGAAATGGAATTTCAAATGATAACTTGAAAGGTTACTAACATTCAATCCCTGCTGTGTCTTCTAAACCGTGCTCTTGCCTCTGTGCTGTGCCTGAGTGGGCCTCCCTCACCTGGAAGCCATTCTGGAGGCCCGCCTGGGTGGCAGTGTCGCTGCTTTGGCCTGGGTCCCAGCCGGCCCAAGCACAGACGTGGAGTGTCTGAAATTGCAAATTCCTGCATGTTGAAGAGACAAACATTGCAGCAAAGCAGGCTCTTCTGTTTCTGTTCACTCTTATTCTCACTTGGACTCTTCCCTCTTATGATTTCTTTCATTTGGTTTCTTTCCCTTCTGGTTTCTAGCCTTTCTTGCCTTGCATAGGTGTTCACTATAATGTGTAAGATATTTTGATAGGTTCAGAGAGGTATGAGATATGAATGCAAAACTGAGACAGGGTGAACAGGGGTTATATTAATTGAATCCATATTTCCAAGGTAATACCTCTCATCTGCTTCCATTGCTCATCTCATCCATGTTCTACACATGCTCAGCAGAGTGATGGGTATTAAACTGGAAACGTAGATGAGCTGGGTTCTAGATTTAGTCCAGCTGCGTTTAGCATGAAGAAGGCACATGGGGAATTGAGAGGCCTGGGTTCTAATCCCAACTTGGCTCCTGGCTCTGAATCCCTGAGTGGCCCTGAACATCTTACTTCCATGTGTGACAGTTTCTAATATGTAAGAAAGGAGTTACTTTATAGAAATGTGAGAATAAAATAAGATAATATGTGTAAACCTTTGAAAAATATGCATTACTATACCAGCCCAATTGATGATTTTGTCTTCAGCTTTCACTATGAAATTGGGAAAATATCACAAGGGAAAATCTATTTTAGTCAAGTCAAATGTCCAAAATACATCTCAGTAGAAATAGTTCCCTCAAGGTCCACAGTTCCAGGTGTCAGTGGTGGCAGTTTTCAAGAGCTGTTTAACCCCCTTGCTGCTGCTACTGCTGCTAAGTCACTTCAGTCGTGTCTGACTCTGTGCGACCCCATAGACGGCAGCCCACCAGGCTCCTCCATCCCGGGGATTCTCCAGGCAAGAACACTGGAGTGGGTTGCCATTTCCTTCTCCAATGCATGAAAGTGAAAAGTGAAAGTGAAGTCGCTCAGTCCAACCCTCAGCGACCCCGTGGACTGCAGCCTTCCAGGCTCCTCCGTCCATGGGATTTTCCAGGCAAGAGTACTGAAGTGGGGTGCCATTGCCTTCTCCAAACCCCCTTGCAGGGCCCCTCAAGGACAGCCCAGTCCTGGCGTATTTTCAGGAAGTCAATGAAAGGAAAAGGAAGGGTTCTTCTTTTCTAGGTCTTCGGTGGTAAACCTAGAAACCTCAAACAAACTTCCAGCTCTGACCAACAAGCTCATTCAAGAATAACACCCTTCAGTCACCCAGAAGCAGAGTGTTTCCCTGTCTTTCCAAGCAAGAGGACACTTCAGTTAGGAGAACAGCTGTAGTTTCTTTTTAATTACCAAACAAATCAGCAGAATAAAATACTTACAAGGAAGGGATTGTCCTGTATAGTAAAAAATGACCAGGAACACATGGGAAAAAGCTCCCATGAGTGGTATAAAAAGGTAGAGATTTCCAGGCAAAATTAAGAAGCTGCGCATACTTTTCCTATACTTTGACCTCTCACTTATACCACCTAATGAGAGAAAAACACTCTGGAGACTTCCTGTGTTATCGCTGAGCACCAAAGCATGGTGGTTTAGTTTAAGTTCTCTGATCCCTGGTTGCAGATCAGGAAACTGAGGATGTGAGGGCTGGGAAGCGGGCAGCAGAGTGATCACCCTGGACCCCGGCCTGACCCCCCCAGGCTTGGTGGCACAGGGGGCAGCAGTGGTGTCCAGGAAGCCCAGGGGCACCGTCTGTCTCTGAAGTCTTCACTAGTATTTCACTTATGACTCACAAGGCAGTGTAAAGGAGAATGTATTGAATATCCATGTACTCCTACCAGTCACTTAAGAAGGAACCTACTGCCCATTTTAAAAAGACAGAGCAAAACATAGTGGAAATCCCTGTGAGCCCCTGCCTCCCTGGCAGGACCCTGAACCTGATGCCTGGTTTCCATGCATTTCCTTAGACTTTGATCATGTGTATATGTATCAGTGAAAGTGAAAGTTGCTCAGTCGTGTCCAACTCTTTGCAATCCCATGGACTATACAGTCCATGGAATTCTCCAGGCCAGAATACTGGAGTTAGTAGCCTTGCTCTTCTCCAGGGGATCTTCCCAATGCAGGGATTGAACCCAGGTCTCCCACATTGCAGGTGGATTCTTTACCAGCTGAGCCACAAGGGAGGACCAAGAATACTGGAGTAGGTAGCCTATCCCTCCTCCAGTGTGTCTTCCCAACCCAGGAATCAAACCAGGGTCTCGTGCATTGCAGGCGGATTCTTTACCAACTGAGTATGAGGGAAGTCCATATGTATCAGTAGGCAATATAGATTATTGATCATGTTTTAAAACTTGATGGATGTCACTTCTTCTATGTGTCTTTCTCCTGTGCATTTTCTTTTAGTGTTATCTTCCTCTGTACAAGTGAAGGTGAACCCAGTCTGCCTTTTTTCTTGGGCGAGGGTGAGGGGACGGGTTGAGGGAAGTTTCCAAGGGTGATGTAGTCAATCAGCTGCAGGGGAGGAAGACTTTTATTTAAGATGTGCTGCAGAATTAGGCCTTCTCCACAGTAATTTCGAGTTCCCCTCTTTGTAAAACAACTCCTCTGGGTGACAGGAGGGAGGCAGGGCATGGGAGCTGACAGAGCAGGATGGAGCAGGCCAGGAAGGCTTCTCATAGGTGGCTCTGGGCACAAAGGGTGCTGAGCCACAGGCCTGCCCTGGCATCATCAGGGTTGACGGCTCACTCCTTTCCTGCAGTGAAGCCCATGTTCCTCGGGACTCGGGTCTTTGAAGACTACGACCTGCAGAAGCTGGTGGACTACATTGATTGGAAGCCTTTCTTCGACGTCTGGCAGCTCCGGGGCAAATACCCGAACCGAGGCTTTCCCAAGATATTTGACGACAAAACTGTAGGTTCGTTCCATAAGTGCTTCCGTCCTGCTCTGATATTCAAGACATTGTCTTGGGCCCTTGAAGATGAGAATAGGTAGTGGAGCAGTGGGTTTGGATTATGCTGGATGGAGTGTTTTGTTTTTTTGTCTTTTCTTTTGGCTGCACCTCAAAGCTTGTGGGGTCCTGACCAGGGATCGTACCTGGGTCCTTGGAGTATGGAGTCCTAACCCCTGGGCTTCCAGCAGATTCCTAGAGTTCATTGTTACAATATGATATAGGATATTGTTTACCTGCTCAGTCTTTTGATGGTTTTTAAACTGCTGGGTTGATTGTTATTTATTGACTAAACTTGGCATTTCGCTTACCCATTCTGTACTGAATCTTTGTTGACATCAATTACTTGCTGGGCATTGGGGATCCGCAGAGAAGACGTATCATGGCTGCCATCTGGTACCTGCTGGCTGGGGCAGCAGTGGAGGGTGATTCTCGTATGACAGACCAGGCTTCTGCTTCAGGGCTAAGCCCAGGCCTCTGTGGACACCACACTGGTAGATGAGCTCAAGCTCAAACTGGAAGATCAGGAAAGGCTTCCTGGAGGATATGGTTTGAACTGCTGTTTGAAGATTAAGTGGGAGTTACTGAGGCTGGGACTGGGAATGTGAGATGGTGATGAAGTAAGGACACTCCAGGCCGAGGAGACCGAGTGGGAAGGCATGGGCATTTGGGCTGATTTGAATGGCAAGGAGTCCATTGTGCCCAGTGGAGGCAAGGGTTGGGGGCAACAAGCCAGTCGATAGATAATCTGCTTCTGTCTTCCAGCCCTGCCTCAGAGACATGGGATCTAAGCCCATGAAGGCTAAGCCCTTCAAAGGGTTCAGTAACAGCCAACTCAGAGCGAGATGAGGAGTGGACTGCTGGACATGTGGGGTTAGGGCCGAGAGGAGCCTGAGAGACCACCCCTTGTCCCCTTCCTGGAGGGATCCCTGGGGTGCATATTAGGATTCTGGGATACAGCAGCTCTCAGGCTCCCCAGGGTGCAGTAGTGAGAAAGGGGCTCTAGTTCTGAAGTGCTCGGGAGTGATCACAGGGAGCAGTAGAGAGGCCAAAGTAGAGCTGGCCGGCCAGGCCCTGGTGAGGCACTGAGGCCCTGCTGGCACTGCCGTAGCCAGGCGAGGCCTGTGGGATCCCTGCAGCACCCGAACCCCACTCCACTCTGCAGGCTGTTCTGAACCCCGGGGGTCACGGTGAGGTCAGGGGGGCTGTCTGTGCACAGGGAACACGGTGACGGGAGGATCTGGCCTGCTTTGTGTCACTCTGTCTGACACGTTACTGCAGGGAGTGAGAGCTGGCGCCCTGCCTTTTGTTAAATGGAAAAATCTGAGTGGTGTGAGCTGGTTGAGCCGACTGTGTCTGGGAGCTGTACTTAGCAGAACCGCTGAACCCTCAGCTGCTGCACCTAGGGCTGTGCTGACTGCAAATACTGACTTAAAATATTTGAGAGGAAAAGAGAGGAATAAGGAGGGAAACTGGAGAGAAGTAGTAGTTTTAAAAAGCTTTCTCTAGTGGGTGTTATTGAATCTCTAAGTGAATTCTTATATTTTCCTAATAGGTGAAGAGGCCAAAAAGGTCTACGATGATGCCCAAAATATGCTGCAGGCACTGATCAGTCAGAAGAAGCTCCAGGCCAGGGGTGTGGTTGGGTTCTGGCCAGCACAGAGCATTCAGGATGATATCCACCTGTACGCGGAAGGCGCAGTGCCACAGGCCTCGGAGCCCATAGCCACCTTCTACGGGCTCAGGCAGCAGGTATGGAGGCCGTGCTGCCAGCGGGCACGGAGCCCTCCTTTTTGGTTTAAGCACTGAAAGATCATAAACAAGATTGGCATAAGTCTGAGCTTTGTGTTAGCAGGGCTCCGCGCCCCCTCACCCCAGATGACCCATCGCAGTCCTGAGCCCGAGGCTTTGTGATGGAGAGAACGGGGCAACATGGGTTTGGAAGCTGGGCCTCAGGCACCAGCAGGAGGGAGGCATCTCCTGTCAGATTGGATGCGTGAGGAGTAATGCTGCTGTTGCCTCGGGGTCACACACAGGTGGACTTTCACTTGCTCAAGAATGTCGGTTTGGGTCCAGGCCTGTTGTTAAACCAGGCTGGTGGCCCCCTTTCTCAAGGAGAAAACAGGTGGGAGCAGACTTCCACTGCATGTCTACTGGGGGCCAGCTGCTTAGTTGCCACTTGATGGAGCATCTTGTTTAATTTCCACTCAGCTTGTTGGCAGGCAGTGTCTATGTGCAGAGGAGAACACGAGGGCCAGTGGAGAGTACACTAAGCCCCACAGCTTGGAGGGAGCCCAGCCTGTCCACAGCCCCACACCACTGGCTCTTCCTGGGTCAGAGAACAGGCTGTTCCGCACACGGCTCCATCTCTGTGCCCCTGCCGTTAAACATGCAAGTTTTTAAGCATGTCCCTTCAGCTGCTATAAAAAAACAAGATGGCCTAATCAACTGGAACCAGAATTCACCAGTCATTAACAAAGGGTGGTAGAAAGTTATTTTTGCAGGGTCTTAACTACCATTCTCAGTCCTTCAAAACTATAGTATTGCTTTTCATCATAACCACCATATAATTCATAATGACAGATATTTTAGCTGTAACAACATCTGAGGGAATCCTTAAACTGGGGACATTAAAAGGTGCCTTAACAAGTTAAGTGGGAGTGGTTACAGCCTTGCTGTGTGCACCCAGGCCCAGCACATCCCACTGTGCACTCAGGCTCAGATGCCACAAGACACGAGAGGATTCTGACGTTAAGTTCTTGCCCCGCCTCACTAGGGAATTAGTGACTTTCCTTTTACCAAAGTAACTCAGTTCAGAAACCTCCTCCCTGGCCTGAAGTTTCCTCCTTCAGTCCTGTGTCCTCTGATCTCTTTTTACACCCAGCACCATTCCTGTCCAGGCAGTCTATGATGGACGGTATTAGGACATTTAGTGTAATGACCTCAGTACGTATATACTTATCCGGATAGATATTTCTAAAGAGGTGCTTTTTTTTTCCAGTACACTGGAAAATTCTGACTGTAGCGACTGACTGCACTGGGGGGTCTTCTCTTCTGAGTGGCTCTGATCACTGTGTCTTTGAAAGTGCTGTGGGGCTCTATGACCTGTCTCTCCTTATGGTGCCAGGCAGCTTTGCCTCTCCCTCTGGCTTTTGTTAGCAAAGAGCAGTTGATGGGCAGAGTGCAACTGGAAGGCAGCTTCTCCCTGCGGGGCTGGCCCTGAGTCTATGACATTCCCATGTGCCTTTGTCAGCTACCTTCTTGCCTGCAGCCACTTAACCATTTTCTGCCCAGTGTTGATTAAACTGTACTTGTTTCTAGAGCTGGCAAGCAAATAACTACGAAGATTCTGGCTGGCTGCTTACTGGTTATTCATTCTGTCCTAAGGAATGCTACCTAGTGGTCAGGAGCCGTGGTTGTGGATCTGACCTGTGACTCTCTGGCCTTGAGCTAGTTCTTCAAGCCCTTGCTGCCTCAGATTTCTTGTCTGTAAAATGAAACTGATGGTATCACTTACTTCACAGGGTTATCGAGATGATTTAATTAATTAGTTCATATAAAGCACCAACTAATGCCTGATATATAGTAAGCACTCAGTACATATTAGCTATTCACTATTTACCTTCTCAGCAAATATGTGTTGCTTGTGAAACATGTGTAAGAGTTTGCTTGTCAACTTAGCAGCAGGAAGAGTCAGTCATCAGTTGGAGATGGAAAACAGGGAGAATGGCTGCCTGGCCTGAGGAGAGACCCCAGAAGCAGAGCCTGCTTCGTTTAAGCAGCGCCCTTAGCTGCCTGTGACCCGCCGCCCACGGCTGGGCGTGCAGCCCTGTGTTGCTGCCCTTGGCCGTTGTTGGACTGCTTCTGTCAGTGCGAAGCAGAGGCTTATACACCAAGTGGACCTCTTTTGAACATAACTTCAGGATTTAATGTTGATCTCTAATTGACAACACTTTTGGAGGAAAAAAAAAATATCTTATGTGACTATTTAGGGTTCCAGTTCCAGTAGGCATTCAGTAGATACTTGTGAGTGTGTGAGGTTAACTGGTTTCTCAACTACGTGTGTATATCATATCATATAGGTCTCGTTCCATTTGTTTATTCAACATGTGTTTATTGAACACCCTATATATCATGCACTCTTCTAAATACTGGGGTGAACACAACAGACAGCCCGTTTGAAGCTTGTGTTCATTGGAAGACGCTGGATTGCTGTTTGCTGGGTGTTAGTGCCACATCCGTGCTAATGGCCGCTCCACCCACTCCTTGCGTTTCAAGGCCGAGAAGGACTCTGCCAGCTCGGACCCGTACCTCTGCCTCTCGGACTTCATCGCCCCCCTGCACTCAGGCGTCCCCGACTACCTGGGCCTGTTCGCCGTTGCCTGCTTTGGGGTGGAGGAGCTGAGCAAGGCCCACGAGGAGGAGTGCGACGACTACAGCAGCATCATGGTCAAGGCGCTGGGGGACCGGCTGGCCGAGGTAGAGCGCGGTGCCCGAGGCCAGGCGCCAGGGCTAGGGGCCGGGGGCCGCGTGTGTGCGTGTGCGTGTGTGTGCTCCTGGCTCTAACAACACGTGTACTCTTAGATCTTGAATTCATGAGTTGCTCTCATGCCTCATCTTTGGGCACAGAGCAGCCTTCAGCAGCACTGTAGTTGGAACGGCCCCCAGAGCCTTGATACAATGTTTTCCAGAAGAGCCGGAGAAAAACCAAACAGATTTCTGATTCAGAGCTTCTCGTTCTGATGTTGGACTCCTCCGTAGATCCCTCATCTTCCTCCGTGGGGTGGGGCAGCCTATGTTGCTGTGGGGGCCACTTCCCTTTTCCCGAGGCCACTGTCACGATCCCCCCCTCCTCCTGGCCACCGTAAACCAGAACCTGAGAGTCAGGAGAAAGTTTGAAGGGCCTCAGATCTCAGATCATGGACCATGACCCTTCAGAGTCCAGACAGAGACCAAAACTGAGCCCCAGAGCCACTGGTGACAC
Organism: Bubalus kerabau; assembly: GCF_029407905.1. NCBI lineage: Eukaryota > Metazoa > Chordata > Mammalia > Artiodactyla > Bovidae > Bubalus > Bubalus kerabau. Next base: position 132,806,206 of record NC_073624.1, read on the forward strand.
CACAGATGAGTTGAGACTGTCGGCTGTCACTTGTCCCTCTGCGGATCTTCCCTGCCTGCAGGGCGAGTAGGATAGCAGGCAGGATGGAGGCAGGAGAGGGGCTCCCACCTCTGCCTGAGCTGTGTGTTCCGTGTCCTGGTCCCAGGCCTTTGCTGAGGAGCTGCACGAGCGGGTCCGCAGGGAGCTGTGGGGTTACTGCAGTGGTGAGCAGCTGGCTGTGGCTGACCTGCGGAGACTGCGCTACGAGGGCATCCGGCCTGCACCCGGCTATCCCAGCCAGCCTGACCACACTGAGAAGCTGACCATGTGGAGGCTGGCGGACGTGGAGCAGCGCACAGGTCAGTGCTGGAGAGGGGCGTGCATCTTCCTCGGGTGACACGCACAGTAGCGAAGGAGAGGCATGAAGGGCTGACGGGGAAAACGTGGAGAGGGGCTTATGGCAAAATCCCCAATCCCTCTTTCCTCACCGTGTGTGTGCTTAAGTCGTGTCCAACTCTTCGCGACCCCATGGACTGTAACCTGCTAGGCTTCTCTGTCCATGGGATTCTTTAGGCAAGAATAATGGAATGGGTTGCCATGCCCTTCTCCAGGGAATCTTTCAAACCCAGGGATTGAACCCACATCTCCTGCAGCTCCTGCATTGCAGGCAGATTCTTTACCACTGAGCCACCGAAGAAGCCCTTTCCTCACTGCTCGCAGTCTGTTCTAGCACTTCACCTCCATAGCATTATTATTTTCCAACAAGAGGAAAAGAAACACATTTTAATTTCTGCACATGGAGGTCCTGTAGAAACGGGACCTCTTCCCTCCATATTATCAAGTGGTGGTCTCACATCTCCATCTTTAGGTTTATCAGTTTATTTTTTTCTCTTCACCACAACAGATGGGAGCTTAGCTGATTCATACCATCTCACACATCGCGTACCCCATTCCCTAATATATGTATGTTACTGTTTTCAGCCTCTCCGCTAGTGAGTGACCTCTGTAACCTCTAGTAACACACTTCACATCGCTCTGTCCTTCCATTCCTTCCAGGAGCATCCCTGGACTTTTGTCTCACAGAACTCCCATCCTTCCCTTCGCTCCCTTCCTCTTTATATCTGTACTACTGTTAACGCACTGTTGTTAGTGGAGTTCATCAGAAGCGTGCCATCCACGCTGGAGAATCAAAGAATGTAGGTGCACGTGCGGAGCTGTGAGGCTTGTTGAATCTGGGCTGGCAGGAATAGCATGGGCTCAGGAGCCAGGAGGTGGGGATTTAGGACCCATAAGCCAGCTGGGTGACCTTTGGCAAAGCACTTAACCTTCACACTGCTCTGTTACCTTGTCCAGAAAGTGCATGACGTGGACTAGGTAGCCGTGACGTGGGCTCTTGCTTGGTGGGGCCCAGCTGTCAGTCGTCCCTTAGCGACCTTGGCCCCGCAGCAGCCTCTGCAGGCCCAGATGGTGTCCTCAACTCCAGGGCTGGGGTCCTCGTCTAGAAGGCGGGGTGTAGCCTCTAACTGATCTTGGAGGGCAGGGGAAGAGTGTAGAATCTTCCAGGCCTCCTCCCCACCCCTGCCCTGGTCACAGGAGATCTGCATGTCCTAAATTTGTTCATCCCCTTGGTGGGAGTTTGCTACACTACTCTGCTCACAGCTTTCGTGCTACATCATGTGTCCACCTAAAAGGCACAAGTTCACTCTCACTCACTTGTAAATAAGACTTTATTGGGTGCCAGCAACTGGCAGGCCTGTCTCAGCACTGAATAAATGTGCATTTTTCCTCATGCTGCTCTCCTCAGGCATTAGGTTAACAGAATCGCTGGCCATGGCACCTGCTTCAGCAGTATCTGGCCTTTACTTCTCCAACTTGAAGTCCAGGTATTTTGCTGTGGGGAAAATTTCCAAGGATCAGGTAAGTTAGCTGTTTCATTGTAGGCGGCATCCCTTGGTGCCTATCTTGTTTTAAATGGAACTGTTAAACCTATTTTACATGTGAATGAGAATAAAATGAGAGGCAAAAGATGAAGAAATTTACCCCCACTAATGTCTTGCTTTGGTTTCAACTCATTACTCCAATTCTAGTCCTCCCATGTATAAATAGACCACCCTCCCCTCCCCTCCCCGCCCCCCCCCACCCCAGGCAGGCTTCCAAGCACCAGATAGTTACTACATATTGTTTTTCTGCCCAGAGAATAAGGCACTCTAGTGAATAAATAAATATCTGTCTCTGTTTAACTCAATGGATCACTATTAATATTAAGATAAGACGTGGAAGGTACTTAGAGTATCTTAGTGAATGCTGAGGGAACTTTAGTTCAGAAAGTCATATCATTTTGTTTTAACAAACTGCCTTTAATCTTTTGCAGATTGAGGATTATGCTTCGAGGAAGAACATGTCTGTGGCCGAGGTTGAGAAATGGCTTGGACCCATTTTGGGATATGATACAGACTAACTTTTTTTTTTTTTTTTAACCTGTCTGTACTTGGTGATCCTCAGGGAAACAGTCCAAAGTGCCTATTATAATCATAACAGCGCGATGGCCAGGAGCCTATCTGCATCTGGTTGCCCTTTGCACCACTCCAGGGTGCGGACCTTTGGGGGGACCTTATAGAAGACCAGGGTCTGGACTTTGAATAAAGAGCAGCGAGTCAGACTCCAGGGGTGTCCCTGGTCCCTTGGGGACTAGAACAAGCTGGAGATGGAGGTCTTTTGCATTTCAAAGCAAGTCAGACTTTTTTCATTTTTATCCCAGACCTAGGAGGTCACTTCAGTTGAATAGAAAATGTGACCCTTTGGCAGAGTGATGCTGTGAGTAATGGGACATTTAAATCTGAGTGGTTAGAGCAGTTACTCTGACAGGGAAGAAGCATCACTCTGCTCTCTCTCCGGAGACCTCCTTTCCTGAAGCCTCCAGGAGATGCTTGAAGGCGTCCCTTAAGCAAAGGCACACTCTCCCTGAGGCTTATTAGAGGCACTCAGGCTGCCTGCCCTGGCGAGTCAAATACAGTCGCCTTCTCCAAGCATTTTGTTCTCTCGTAATTTCCTATTCCCTTGCCCTGAGGGGCAAGAAGGAGGTAGGCAGAGGCAGTGGCCGCTACAGGTGGTTAACCCTCGGGTCGTGTTCCAGAATTGAGCAGGCTCAGCTGCGTGTCCTGTGCAGAGTGGGTGGACGGGCAGCCTCACTTCTCAGTTCTTCCTTTTCTGCGCTGCCCCAACTCCAAACATGTACAGTATGGGAACAGCACGTGGACTTGTTCATGGTTAGTGCAGGGAGATGGTTGAGAGCGTGGGCTTTAAGTCAGACACACCCGGATTCAAGTTTCAGCTTTGCCACATGCTTGCTGTACGACGGAGGCAAATTACTTCAGTTCTCTTAACACAATTTTCTCATCTGTAAAATGGGGACAGTGATACTAGTTCCTCTCTTGTGGGCATGAGATGTGGATTAAATGAGAGAACGCGTGTGAGGCAGGTAACATGGGTCTGGCATATAGTGAGAGCTTGATAGCAGCTTCTGTGGAGGTCTCTAGAGCTCAGCACAGGGTAGGTGTTCAAGGAAAGGGAATAAGAGATTCATGGGGGTGAAAAGACATTCAGGAAGTGCATGTGGGAATGACTGGTTCAGTATACCAGGTACCCTTTCTGGAACACACTTGAACACAGTGACTGGAGTGAGAAGCTACTTTCTATGTCATTGGCATCATCAGATCTCATTTCCTGTAAGACAGTCCCCCCTCCCCTCGTGGTATAAGCTGGCCTCGTCCCAAAGCAGTTACATCAAATATACACTCAGGTATGTTGGAGGTGAAAGGGGGAAAAACCCTAGCAGGTGATAATCCTACATAACTTAGCATATACATGTGTTCCTGAAGAGTAACATGCCTTTTCAGGCATCACTGGCCCTTAAAGAGAGAATTATATGCTTTCTTTTAAAAAGAGAATTATATGCTTTCTTTAGGGTCCATTTAATCTGTCCTAGATGCTCAGTTGGAGGACTTATTCCTCTTCCGTAGCAGCTCTGTTAACTCTAGGTGTTGGCACATTCTTCTGTATAAGAAAGAATAATCTTTTCCTAATATTTTAATTTATTTTATCTGAATCACAGTTGTTAAAAGTCTCCCAGTTTCATTAAATGTTTACCATATCTTTTCTCAACTCATTATGTGGCTTCCTTCATTGTATTGTTGATCTGATCCTATGATGGATGCCTTTTATCTAAAGGGAAAACCAATTTGTTCAAGTTTGAGCCCCTGTATTTTCATTAAAGAATATAGAAGATAGCTTGAGGAAAACCCCTTCTTTAATTTATGTCAGGTGACCTCAAAGGCAGGAAGGTGACCATGCTGTACCCGGAGTCTTTTCTGTGTCTCTGCCCACACATCTAGAACGTCACCTTGTCGTCAGCATCCATGGCTCTCACATCCACTCGCTCACTCTCATCATTCCCATTAGGGATCCCATGTTCATTTTTCCCTCTAAAGAAGCACTTATGTGGAAGCTTGCTCGCTCTGCTACCTGTGTATGGGATGGAGGCCAGTGTATGGGATGATGGTAGACGTCAGGTCTCATAATGTCCTGTTTCTCCTCTGAGACATTCTGCTATTCCTTCCTTTCACAGCTGGGCTCATTTAGAGAATAGCCTGCCTTCTCTCCATTTTTCTCAGGCTTGTCTTCAACAAGTATCTGAGTGTCTGTTTTGTGCCAACCACTTTTTCCCATTCTCTCCTTAACTCAGTGAAGTTAAGTGTTTTTTTTTTAAAACCCATCTCTTCTGTCATAAATGACCTCTTAATTGTTAGATCTGTTAAGATCTAACATTGGCTATTCTAGTGATTTTTCTTCTCTGGATTTGGGCAGTGTTGACCACTTCAGAAACCGTCTTTCCCTGTTTCCTCCTGACTTCACTCTTCTGGTTAACTTTACATGTTTCTTATTTCTTAGCTTCTTACATAATTTTCTCTTCCTCTACCCATTTAAATCCTGGTCCTCACGATCCCATCACTAGTTACCTTCTTAGTCATGTAGTTTCAGTGGGCAATCTCATCAAACCAGTATCTTTATCCAGACTCCTCTGTCCTGAAGAACATAGCATAGCAAGCATCCAGTATACAAGAGACACCCCAAACCCAGTGCGTCTCAAACCAGTATCATCTTACTCTTCTCAAATTCTTGATATATTCAATAATGAAGAATTCTACCATCGCTCCAACAGAAACCTCAAACTCACCCCAATTTGCACATAAAAGACACACTTTTAGTTGGGAAGGTGAAATACCTTCCCCAATACCTTAACCAGATGGTTAAGGCAGGCAGTGTTTTAGGTTAAGGCCTGATTTGGGACTTGAAGTATAAAGGTGAAGAAGCAAGGTAGAAACAAATGAAGAACTGCCTTTGTTCATGAATACTGAAGGTTGTAAGGGTGTCAGATCTCCCCCTAAATTATCTGTAGACTCAACGCCATTTAAAGCAGAAATTCCAACAGAGGTTTTGCTGAATGTGATGAGCATATATTTAAATGTTTGTGGAATGGCAAAGGACTAAGATAGTTGGATGCTTCTAACTATGAAGAAGAGGTTGAGGAGACTTAGAAGATGGTAAGTTTTATTGTAGAGTCTGTGTTGTATGTGGTGCAGGTGTTCTGAGCAGTGCAGTGAAATGAGGAGCCTGGAAAGTAGCCCACGCATATATACTGACCTTTGAGATATGATGAGATGGCATGACAGATCAGTGGGGGACGAAGGGTGACTCCATAAGTAGTTTTAGAACAACGGTTATCCTTACAGAAAAAATGAAGTTTGGTTCATGCCTCACACCTCACCTAGCAATCAATCCCAAATACGTTAAGGTCTGAATTGCAAAAAGCAAATATTTAAATGTTTGCATGAAGAAAAAAATCTGTGGGCAGGAACAAATCTCTTGAGACATATGCTAACCATTAATGATGATTAAGTCAAATATATTCAAACTAGCACTTAGGTTAAGCTAATAAACAATTTAGTGTATTAAAAAGACAAACCAAGACTTGATATTTACAATACTGTTAACTGAGAAGGAAGTAGTAAGAAGAATATAGAGAGAATTCCTATTTTTTAAATAATAGGAAAACAGACTTCCTCTTCCCAGGATGGTATCTAGAGGCATTCAGGATGGTCCAGCATTTGATATACCGCTATAAGCTTTCCTACAATACAACCTCTTAACAAGACTAGGCTGTCCTTAACCCTTGGTAATAGAATTGTTTACCTTTATACCAAGAAGGTTGGGATAGCACTAAAATCCGCATGTGGTGTGTGCCCAGGCCACCTTCAAGGAGTTTGTGCTGTGAGACCTAAGGTTCTTTATGAGGTGGTCTAAAGCAAAAAGACATGTCAGCCAGGCCTGGTTTTCTGTGTGGATATATGTTTGTTACAGGAGCAAGTGCACTTTCCTTACCGAGGAGCAGAAAATCAAGCAGAGTCAGAAAGCTAAATTTACGAAATGAAGCTTTTTGGAGTAATTTTTAAAAATCAAAAAGAAGGAAAAAAAATGAAAAAGACTTGAAGAGGCATTTCACAGAAGAGAAAATACATGGGGCTTATAAATCAATAGAAACCTTGTGAGATACAAATTACTATCACAATGAGCTTGTAAGTTACATCCATAAGATTTATAAAGTTAAGGAGTCTAACAGCACCAGGTGCTAAAGAAGATCGTGTGAGCTCATTTCATGATGTGTAAACAGGCACCCCTGCTTTTAGAAAACAACCACACCTCACCAAATTGAACCTTCTCACACTTTGGGCTCTAGCTTATGACTCCACCTTCCAGCTATGTATCCAGTAAACGCCTGCATTTGTGTACCAGGAGATATGTACAAAAATGTTTATAGTAACGTCTTCATGATACTTATAACTGGAAAAGCTGAAATGCCTTCCTGTCTACAGGACAGCATTTAAGTAAATTAGGTGTATTAACAGTAAGGAATATTATTCTGTAGTAAAAATGTAAGTGAACCACAGCTATACCTGACAAGAAGAATGAATCTCTGAAAATATTAAAGAAAAAAAGTCCCAGGATATGATTGAGACTTTTTTTTATTGAGCTCAAAACCAAGCAAAACCAAAGAGCATCTTCTCAACGCATGTGTAAATGGTAAAACTAAAAGTGTGGAGGGGGGTGGGGGAAGATAAGCCAAAGCTAACCTCGGAGAGGGAAACAGAGGGAGCAGATATCATGGACACATGGTTAGACACTGGTTATTAGTAATGTTCAGGTTTTGGGGTGGTAAGTTTATGGTTATTTATTATGCTTCACAACTAGCTTAATATTACAGAGTTCTGTATGTATTACATATTATAAAAATAATAAAGGAAAGAATGGAATAATAAGCCAGAATGTGGGGTGCTGACTTTGTAGATGTTTTTTATGTGTCAAATATGTTTTTTAAACAAAGGAAGGACAAAGAGCACAGCAATGCAAAGGTGGGGGGTGGGAGCTGAGAACTGAGCATCTGTGCCCATGTCCAGCTAGACCCAAGCGTGGCTCCAGATAAAGGCTTTGAAGGATAATCACTGGTGGTACCCTGTGCACAAGCGGAGAATGTAGACGAGGAGAGAGGCATTCTGGGCAAATGGGCCCTGACGGCCTAGGACACTTGGACACCTGACTTTGGAATTGGAAGAATGGCTGGAAAGCTTCATCACAGAGGTGGAGGTGTGCATGGGATGGCATCTGGAGAATCTGAAGAGAAGATGAACTTGATGCTGGGACCAGGGATGAGGGAGAGCCCGTGGAGGAGCCGACACGTGAGTAAAGGAGACCAGGAGAGGGGGCCACGTCAGGCAAAGCAAAGGAAGAGAGAGTTCAAGATCTGATCACAGAGCCTGGTGCTGCCAAGAGCTCTGGGAACAGGACCCCTCACGTGTGACCCTCGTGGAGCAGTTGGGGGGGCGTTGTGGGTACCGGGGCACACTGCTAGGTTGAAGACAGTGGGAGGTGAGGCAGGTTACTCCGTTGTCTTAAGATGGGATGGGAAGATAGAATTGAAAGTGTTTAAGATAGGAAAAGGCTTTTATCCTGAGGAGTAAGTACCAGGTAATGCAAAAAAAAAAAAAAAGACTATCATCTACTGATCACCAACATTTTAAACCTGGGGGTTATTCCAAAACCTGCCTTTTTTTTTTCTTTCAAACTTCACATCCAATTCATTCTCACACCCAGATGGTTTTACCCACTAAATATCATGCCTGGTTTAGGGTCTCATAATTTCTCCTCGGACCCCTCTGCCACCGTCTCTGGATTAGTTTCCTGGGTTCCTTCAGCTGTAAATGTGAGTGCTCTGATGCTTTATGCCCACACCAATCCTTCTGCCTAAACCAGTCTCCCTCCACCCCTCAGTGTCTCAGACACACGTGTGTGAAAAAAACCTCCGTGTTCTGACCCTGCTCCACATGCTCCAGCAGCCCTAAACGGCTGCAGTTTCCCTGCCTGTCCTGGAGGAGGTGTCTGCTTGCGTTGTCCCCTCTGCCTGAAATTATCCCACCCTTGAACTTCAGGAAAGCTTCCCAACCCTCTGCTCCCCTCCTCCTCAGAACTAAGTGAAATGACATCTCATCTTACCTCCTAAACAGCAGGCTGCATATTTCAGTGTTCTCATGATAGCAATAGTATATGTCTCCACTAGACTCTGACCCTGCTCTCTAAAGGGCAGGTTTGGAACCTTGTTCGTCTATGCCGTGTCTAACAGCTCTTGATTTGTGACAGGTGCTCAGTAAAGGTTGTCTTCAAAGAGTAGCAGATGCTTTCTGGGGGCAGTGGTTTGTGAGGAGAGCAGAGTGAGAAGCTCCTGGAGGGCAGGGGCCATGCCTCTGATGGGGCTCAGAGTACCCAGAGCCTCACTCAGCACCTGCCCTGTAGTTTGCTACAGAGTTTTCTAAATGAGCAGAGAGAAGCAGTGATGATTTCGTTTGCTCAGAAGGAGACTGGGACATCAGAGCCCTAGCACCTTCCACACCCAACTTAAATTGTTTTAACTACCAGTAAAGATGGGACACTGGCAGCCCTGCAGGAAAACCGCCTCACTACAGCTTCTTGTTATAGATCAGCTCTATGTGTTGTCAGATTGCAGAACAGAAAGTATATTATGATTCTGTGTGTGTGTGTGTTTTCAAGAAATGTATGCAGTGAAAATATCCACGAAGATAACAAAATTCTTAAACCTCTCTGGGGGATAGGAAGAAGGGGTGAGGACCTCATGGTATGTCTCAGTTTCTGCACTGTTCAAATGTTTACAATGAAGATACTGTAAGAAAGATTAGCTTGGCAACAAAATCCAGCTTGAAATAAATGCTATTTTGAATAATCTGAATGAAAATTTATTGCATTTAAGTGAATTAGCCCCTAAATTCAGTGTCATTTCTCAACACTTAGAATTTCTATCTAATTTCGTTTACATTCTCCCATCTTCAAATGTAACTTTCAAAGATATATTTTGCCTCATCCCTTGCTTTTAGGTGTTATGATATTCTTTTGGAGACTCACAAAGCAAGCAATCTCTAGAACTGTTGTCTAGGAAAGGATTACAGATTAAATGGTTTTTGAGAACCTTGAGAGTAGATACTCCATGAAGTGGAAGAAACAAAAACCAGACAGACCCATGAATGGTATTTATCACAGTTCCTGTCTTGCACAGTGCAGATACATACGGCAGCCTACAGAGTATGAAGCTTGCAGCCGCTGAGAAAAGGACTTTGAACTTTTTACAATTCTGTTTTATTTCTTCCAGAGAGAAACCAGAATAAAGTGACATTTCATTCCAGATTGTCTGAAAGAATTCCAATACTTACTTCTCTTTAATCATGAGATATTATCCTTTTGTAGAAAAGAAGGCTGGAACTTCCTTGGTGGTCCAGTGGCTGGGACTCCATGTTTCCAATACAGGAGTCATGGGTTCAGTCCCTGATTAGGGGACTAAGATTCAGTGTGCCACTTGGTGTGGCCAAAAACAAGAATAGGCATTTATTTTGTGCATGTTTTCAATGAAAATATGTGAAATCCAGTTGTCTTGGTGAATAGTGCTAAATATTATTAGTGAAAAATACTTTAAGATCTGGGAAGACATGGGGACCAAAAGGCAGCAACTCAGACATCTGAGCTGCCACTGCTGAAAATGGGCCCACAAGGCAGATAATAAATGTGTCCAAGGCTTTTGAATATATTTGTGTCTCCTCTCAATGTATGCAGAATTTATGGGTAGTGTTTGGGATGAAAGACGGAGGGAAACTTGGGAGAGATTGATATTAACAAAGGTGAACTCTCCTCAGAGATTAAACATAAAACTCCTCAACCTAGAGGAGAAGTATGTTTTACGCAAGCCTTTGATGGTGGAAGGTTGGCTGGGCGATCTTAGCAGAAGCAAAAGAAGATGATACAGTGGTGGAGCTTTCTATATACGAGGCCTCTCCTGGAGTGTGATGAAAGGATTTCTTCCTCCTCGGGTAAAGCCTTCTAGTGTAAAGTGTAGGATTGTTACATCCTAGAGCAAGATCAGCTGCTTTTCAGGGGGGATTTGAAAGAAATCCAAGAACCTGGTGACAGAGGGCTGGTATTGAAATCTAGAGCAGAGTAATATTGCAAAACTATATATTGCAAAACTCTATACTTTTCCTGAACTTTGCTTTAGTTTTGTATAATTTGGCTTCTGAATTTGATTGTATTTGAATAATGAATCTAAAAATCTAGATTTTCCTTTTCATTTACTTAAATGCACATACACATGAGTATACGTAAACACAGGAGAGCAAAACAGGTTCATTTTTAAATAATATATGCATGCATGCTAAGTCACTTCAGTCGTGTCCGACTCTTTGCAACCCCATGGACTGTAGCGTGCCAGGCTCCTCTGTCCATGGGATTCTCCAGACAAGAATACTGGAGTGGGTTTCCATTTCCTTCTTCAGGGCATCTTCCCAACAGCAGGGATCGAACCCACGTTATGTCTCCTGCATTGCAGGCAGGTTCTTTACCATCTGAGCCACCAGGGAAGTGCAAACTGTAATCTATAAAATTCAGCCAACATAAGCTACATAGTGCACATTAAAACCATTGTCTTTATTTTAACTCTTCTTTAGAATTAGTTGCTATTAAGATACTCACCTCAGTGTATTTAGAATGAAACTGTAAATATTGCTGTTAAATCAGTGATAAGATTCAAAGGTAGCAAATTTATTTTAAAAAGGAAATGTGTGTATAGATCAGCTTGCATGTGTATTGTTATAAAATCAGGGACAAATTCTTCAAGCTTATTTCACCTATACTGATACAAAACCAGAATAGAACTATACAAATAAGATTACAAAACATAATTTTCAAGTTAAAAACAAAAGGAAATGTATGAATGTTATATTCTGCTTTTCTCAGAAGGATCAACTAACTGTCCAGAGTTGATTACAGCATAAAGGACATCATTAACTATAAAGTATATCACTCCAGAGCCCCTGAAGATTTTTGGTTAGCATGTTAAACATTCCTACATGATATAACTAAAATACCATTTTATATTTTAGAAAGTTTAAAAAATAAGGTATTAGGTGTAATTGGCTTAATTTTTCAGTTGTGATACTTGGGCTTAGTGGCATTGCCATTTCAGTAAATTTAAAATATTAAGAAATGTTTAGCCTGATATGATAGATTGTTGCTGGTATTTGACTCTGCTGAAATGAGCACATCAAGAAAATTTCAAAAGTTCCATTGAGAAGATTCTTAGTGTCAAAAGTACTTGGTTATTTTAAAAATAACATAACTCTTTACTGAAAAGTAGCAATTAGCTTTGAGACATATCTCAATGGCTTATCTTATATAAAGCCTTCCATTTGGCCATCGTCTGATTTCTCCTAACATTGCTATGGGCAGATACTAACACATGCACTTTAAACCTGTTGAGGAAGCTGAAGGACTAGCTTGGTCTTTAGTAGAACCAAGACTGGTTCTTAGTCTGTAGAGTTCTATTTCCCTCCACTGTGCCTTCAAATTAATCATCTTGAATAAAGTTAGGAGTCAAATATTAATGAGTGGATACATCCTACCTTTACCCCCCCCCCCAAATTTGAGTTATAGAAGGAAAGAGATGGGGCATCTCTATACAACTTTTTTCCCCCCTATATAAATTTTTGAGTCCATTTCACTTAGCAGAGGGATGAGTTTGGGTAAAACTCTCTTTCATAGTTAGAAAAATGACCAATAAGGTGAAAATAATTAAAAAACCTAATCCTGCTTCACACTTTGTTATCATCCAACAGACAGACGAGACCAGAGAAAGACCTTATGAGACTTCTACTCCATTGGCTGCAGTTAACCATTGTGGGGAAAACAGACAAAACCAAAACCTTACCAGAAAGTTGAAGTATAGGTTTACTATTTATTCTATTTGATAAGGTACTCAGTGAACTTCCTTGATCATTTGTAATAGTTAATGCTGATATCAACCAGGTTCTTGGCCTTCCCCAGTCAATAGAAATCGACTGGAGGCCAGACAAGAAATTCAGACAAAGCTTTACTGGGGCCCTGCTGCAGCAATGGGGGAGCAACAGCAAGTAACAGGCTCCCTTGCTCACTCCGCCTGGGAGTGAGCTGGTTCCTTATGTGGGGTGATGGTAGGGTGTGTCCATGGGTTGAGTCAGAGGGGTGGCTTAGATGGTTTGCCCACCCCTTTGGTGGTGTTGAGTGCAGGGGGCACGTGCCTGCTTTCACTCCTGACACCCTGCTTTTGCTCCTGGCTCTTCAGAAGTGGCAGTTATTGGTTGTTTTTTTTGTTTTTTTTGTTTTTTGTTTTTGTCTTTTTGTCCATAATTTGCCCCAACTGCATATGCATGCAGTTATTTTTAGTCCCTTATAGTTTCTTTGTATTTTGTTGCTCCAGAAGTAGCTTGTCCAGATGCAACCACTGCAGTTAAGTGTCCCAGGTCCCAGCCCGTCTCAATGTCAGAACCCAAATTTAGAAATTCTACTAAATGCATAGTGGAAAACTTAAATATTTGTTGAATGGATGAAATCATACTAGAGGACTAAACACCAAGAAACCAGCTAGGAAGTGAGAGAAGAAACAAATACTGTGTGATATCAGTTATGTGAGGAATCAAAAAAAGTAGAATCCTCCCCCCACCCCAGAAAAAGAACAACTTTTCTATAAAAACAGAATTGGATGGTTGATATCAGGACCTGGGGCTGGGGTGCGGATGGGGTGGGAATTTGGGTAATGTTTAAAGGTAGAAATTTGCAACTAGATAAGTTTTGAAGATCTAAGGCAATACATAGTGATTATAGTCAACCATATGAAAGTGAAAGTGAAGTCGATCAGTCGTGTCCGACTCTTTTCGACCCCATGGACTGTAGCCTATCAGGCTTCTCTGTCCATGGGATTTTCCGGGCAAGAGTGCTGGAGTAGATTGCCATTTCCTTCTCCAGGGGATCTTCCCGACCCAGGAATCGAACCTGGGTCTTCGCATTGCAGGCAGACACTTTACTGTTTGAGCCACCAGGGAAGTCCTGGTATAGTCAACCATACTATAAGTATAGTCAACCATGCTGCTGCTGCTGCTGCTGCTAAGTCGCTTCAGTCGTGTCCGCCTCTGTGCGACCCCATAGACGGCAGCCCACCAGGCCCTGCCATCCCTGGGATTCTCCAGGCAAGAACACTGGAGTGGGTTGCCATTTCCTTCTCCAATGCATGAAAGTGAAAAGTGAAAGTGAAGTCACTCAGTCGTGTCCGACTCTTAGCGACCCCATGGACTGCAGCCTACCAGGCTCCTCCATCCATGGGATTTTCCAGGCAAGAGTACTGGAGTGGGTTGCCATTGCCTTCTCTGATAGTCAACCATACTATATTATAAATTTCAGAGTTGCTAAGAGACTAAACATAACTGCTCTCAACCCAGAAATGATAAATATGTGATGTGATAAAGGCCTTAGCTCACTGCTGTAGCCATCATATCACACTATAGAAATGTATCAAACCAACACATTGCACATCTTAAAGTTACACAAGATTATATGTTAATTATATCTTTTTTTAAAAAGCAGCTAGCTCCAGAGAGCTCTTCCAGCATCCAGACACAGGCTGTACATGACCAGTGCAAAGAAACAAGAGCAGAAAGCAAATCTGCATTTATCAATGACCTTTCCAAAGCCTACAATTCAGTGATTACTGATATCCATAATGATGAGTCGTAAGTATTGTAATATTCCCTCACCCTCCTTCTACATCATCCAAGACTCATGGAAATCCAGCGGCATTTCAGTATTAGGTACATTTTACCATATGCATTACTATATCTGAAGGCTGGCCCCCCAAGGATGATAGTGTGATTCCTTTCCTTTAAGCAGAAGGTCGATGAGAAATCCTTCCCTCCCCTGTTGTCAGAAAACAGAGTTTATCTTTGTCTGCTCTCATCCTTGGCAGAAGAGCCAGGCCTGACATGGTTTAAACTAGAGAGAGAGGTGCTGAAGTCAGGGAGGTTCACTGGGGTGAATGGGAAGATGTAGAAGGAACGTGGTTACAAAACCAAGGAATGTGTCATGACAAGGGTGTCAGCTCAGACCCTGGAAACTAAAGGGGCTGGTGCCTGGCAGGGCTGAGTCACTTAGCGCCGCTGGCATTGAGGGGAAGGCAAATGCTAATTTTAGATGGTTTGTATTGAATTTGCAGTAGGCTCTGACTTCAGAAAGCAGAGTAATTATTGGGTTTGATTAAGTGAAAAGTGAAGTTTGAGTTTAGATGCCACCCTTAAATTTTGACTCGCAAAGTGTGTGGTGGGGAATGTTAAGATTTCTGGGTGGTGGGAAGCAAGAATGAGTTTTACAAAGGGTTGGGTCATGTAAGTAGCCAATATTTGTGGGCCTACTTGAGGGCAGGGAGGAGGGGGGAAAGTAGGAAAGAGTAATGCTCCATTTAAAGCAGAGAAATGCAGTGAGAGTAGAAAGAATTTAGAGGGACAAAGCCTTCTGTAGAAAAAAAAGATGTGGGTGCTTATTCTAGTGGGATGGGTATGTGGCCAATCAACTTTGATTTTATGAACACAGGCCACTAGGATGACTCAGGTAAGAATCTGAAAAACCTTGCTTGTTTTGTAGATTTAATTAGAACCTTGCTATCAAGGTCCTGCTAAGATTTGCTGTAACAGGGGAAAAACCACTTACATCTACCTTGTAAACTTCTCTTCCCATGAGCTCAAACAGTGCTTGTGTTGTTAGAGAAAATGCTGATTGGGCAAATTACCTCTCCTTTTGCTTTGGCTGAGATCCCCAAGAGGGAAGATACTTATATCCATTCAGTCCATTCATCTATTTGTTCATTTATCAAACATTTATTGGGCCAGGTCCGGTTCTAAGGTCTAGGTTGCAATGAGTCAAATTCCCTGGCCTCCTAGAGAGTGACATTCTCTGCAGAGCTTAGAGCGACTTTATCAGCAGTACTTTGTGTCATTCGGGTTTTGTTTTTATTGGAATATAATTTCTTTCCAATGGTGTATTAGATTCTGCTGTACAACATCTTGAATCAGCCATATATATATATATATACACATATATCCCTTCTCTCTTGAGCTTCCCTCCCACCTCCACCCCTCATCCCACCCTTCTAGAACACAGAGTTGAGCTCCGTGTATTACACAGCGACATCCCACTAGCTCTTTTGCACATGGTAATGTATATGCTTCAGTGCTACTCTCTTGATTTGTCCCACCCACTCCCTTCCCTGCTATGTCTGCAAGTCTGTCCTCTATGTCTTTGCCTCTATTCCTGCCTACAAGCAGGTTCCCTAGTACTATTTTTCTAGATTCCATATATATGTGCTCATATATGATATTTGTTTTTCTCTTTCTGACATACTTCACCCTGTTCTAGGTTCATCCACATCACTTCAACTAACTCAATTTTGTTCCTTTTGGGGGCTAAGGTGTGGTGCATATATCATTTAAGTTTTGAACACCTTCCACTGCAGATTCAAATATATTATTTTGAGGAATATTGACCACTCATGTTTTTTATTTTTTAATTTTTTATCGGGATATAGTTGCTTTATAATGTTGTATTGAATTTTGCTGCACAGCGAAGTGAATCAGCTATATGTTTAAATATATACCCTCTTCTTTGGATTTCCTGCCCATTTATGTCACTGCAGAGCACTGAGTAGAGTTCCCTGAGCTATATAATAGGTTCTCATTAGTTGTCTATTATATATATAATATATATATATAATAGACAACTAATATATATATAAATAGTGTATATATGTCAAACACATATACATATGTCAATCATATGTACAATCATATATCAGGATCCCCCATCCCTGGGATTCTCCAGAACACTGGAGTGGGTTGCCATTTCCTTCTCCATATGTCAATCACAATCTCCCAATTCACCCCTCCCTCTTACCTTCCTTAGTGTCCATACATTTGTCTTCTACGTCTTTGTCTCTATTTCTGCTCTGCAAATAGGTTCATCTGTACTATTTTTCTAGATTCTGTATATGTGTATTAATAGTTGACATTTGTTTTTCTCCTTCTGACTTCTTCACTCTGTATTACAGTCTCTAGGTCCATCCATGTCTCTGTAACCCATGTTTTTAATTGGCCTCTTTGCCAAGATTTGACTGCAGTTTCTGAATGCAACTCCCAGCAGTTAGGGAACTGTAACCTTCCTTATACTCTGTCACCCTAACCACCTCAAGTTTTAGGCTTCATCATCCAAGCTTGGTTTTATTTCTCCTTGCTTAACGCAGATTGAAATCAGTATGCTGAGTTCGACTGTGGAAAACACTGGTACAATGCCCCGGGGACAGAATTTTTTCTGAACGTTAATCTTATTGCTACGCCAGAATCAGATAAGAGGAGTGTGTGCATGTGTGCATCACGTGTGTATAAGCATCACTCTATCTTAGAAGGAAAGGTCTGGGATTAGCAGTGAGCCTACACTGCTCATTGTCAGCTCAGCATTGCTTTGTGAATACAGGTCCAAGAGCTGCTGTCAAGCCTGGTGTGGTGTGACAGTTCTTCAGTCGTGTCCAAATCTTTGCAACCCCATGGGCTGTAGCCCGCCAGGCTCCTCTGTCCATGGGATTCTCCAGGCAAGAATACTGGAGTGGGTTGCCATTCCCTTCTCCAGGGGATCTTCCTGACCCAGGGATCGAACCCTGGTCTCCTACCTTGCTGGCAGATTCTTTACCATTTGAGCCACAGGGAAGCCTGCTGTGAAGTTTCCCTCCTCCTTATCTGATCATAGTCTTTGGGGAACAAAAGTACCCACACATCTCCCCTTGCAGATGAGCTAGCCACAATGTTGACAAGTATTTACCAATAAACATCTGCCTTCCAAAGGGAAAGCATTTATTCAACAAACTGCTCTTCAGAGATTTATAGATGCACCTCGCCTTCCTGCCATTGCCCTAAATCACAGCTCCCTTCTTATCTTCCTCTATTTTTCTTTTCTAAAAATTTGCTTTTTGAGACTTGGTGCACCAAAACGTCAGTCATTTCACGGTAACATAAATTTGTAAAAGTTCCACCTTACTTTAAAACATCATTTCTGTTCAGTCATTCAAGGATATTTATGATGAGTAAAATCAACTGAAGAACTCTGGCTTATCACATTAAACCCCTGTGCCCTCACATGACTGGTAGAGATAAATGCCTCTAACTACCAACTACCTGCTATAAAGTCCCTTGTTGGTGTTGAGGCAGAGTCCAAACATGGGTTGGAAAAGAATTTCCAGACACCGGGCATTTCAGAAGGGAGTGAGTTTATTAAGAACAAGAGCAGAGATAATGTGTCCCAGGTCGCTGTGAGTGCAGCAGCTGACCTCCTGACAGACCAGGGAGAGGTGACGATTTTCATGGGTTAGTAGCCATTTTTTTTGGCCTCAAGACAAAGAACATTCCTGAAGAAGGTTGGCATTAGGTGATTGGTTAGAGCACTCTAGGATGACTATTGGGGTGGGCATTTTTGCCTAATTTGGGGTCAGGAAGCCTGCTAGTGATGTTCAGGACGGCTTTTGGCAATGGTTACAATGGGACTCAGTCAGCTACAGAGGTGATCTTTGCTCTGGGCTCCGCTTCTGTGGCCTTGGGGCAGGACTCCACAGTTATCACTGCTTCAGTCTGCAGATCGTTGTCCTTTCTCTGTCATGCATGTGTGGCATTTTCGAGGGTATACAGTATCGCTTTGTAACTCTACTCCCGTCATAGGCTATATGTATTATGTCTCCAGTTCGATTGTAGGATATTGAAAAGGGCAAGAACCATCTCCTCTGCTTTCTTTGTGTGTTTCGAAACTTTGAAGAGTTTGAGGAGAACAGATATTAGGTGTTTATTAATGAACTGTCTGACCTGCGATGAACAGTTTTGTCTCTCAGTGGACAAGTGTGTAGATTAGCTGTCGTGTAAGTTCTATGTTCTTCACCCATGCCTCCCCCAACCCCGCACTTCCAACAATGACTAGCTGGGTGACGATGGACAATGTACATGGCCTCTATAGGCTGCACCTTCTCTCTCTGTAAGATGACCTTGATGCTGGCCTTCACCTTGCAGGATAGAACAAGAGCTGGGATGAAGTCCTCCACAAAAGGCACCCAGCATGGGCCTGGCTTAACACAAAAAATCTTCATTAACTAATGAGTTTGATTTTTTCCATGCTTTATGAAAAAATGAATACAACACCACATCAAACATACCTCATTTATAGACAACATATGTGAATCCAGTTATGCATGCTGGAGGCACAAGGGAAGTTCAGGGACAAGAAACATAATCTTGGTGATACTGGGAATTTTCCAGAGGGAGCTATAAATATCATGGATGAGCCAACTGGTGCCAATCCAGGCCATTGTGGATTAAGAGAAGGTGATTTGAGTTTTGTCAAGTTATCTTATCAAATGTAGCCTCACATTTTTGTATATTAATGTTCTCTTTATAGAAATTTAATTTTAATTTTGACCAGATTGAATAGACATAAGTTGGAAACTTATTTTGGTCTACAGTTATAGACAATGTTCCTGTTACAGGATTGACATTTTACAAATGAATTATTCCAGTCAGGAGAATGATGGGTAGGCCCTTAAAATCCATCCCACACCTGGAAAAGCACCTCAAATACACTAAGCTATGTTTGAATTAGCTAAAGTCCACTTAAAAATAAGTAGCATTTATTCCCTTTTTTGGCCGTGCCACACAGCATGTGGGATCTTAGTTTCCTTGCATTGGAAGCACAGAATCTTAATCACTGGACCATCAGGGAAGTCCAAAAATAGGTAGCATTTTTCATTATAAAATTTGTTCATTGCTAAAAGCTTGTAAACTATATAAAAGTATGCAGAGGTGAACAGTTCATATCTATAATCCCTACTTAGCTACTAGTAATGTTTTATTATATTTCTTTTCATCATCTTTACTTCTTCCTTTCCTTCTGTCCATCCACGTGTGGGTAAGATGATTCAGTTCAGTTCAGTTCAGTTCAGTCACTCAGTCGTGTCTGACTCTTTGCGACCCCATGAATCACAGCACGCCAGGCCTCCCTGTCCATCACCAACTCCTGGAGTTCACGCAGACTCATGTCCATCGAGTCAGTGATGTCATCCAGCCATCTCATCCTCTGTCATCCCCTTCTCCTGCCCTCAATCCCTCCCAGCATCAGAGTCTTTTCCAATGAGTCAACTCTTTGCATGAGGTGGCCAAAGTATTGCGAGTTTCCGCTTCAACATCAGTCCTTCCAATGAACACCCAGGACTGATCTCCTTTAGGATGGACTGGTTGGATCTCCTTGCAGTCCAAGGGACTCTCAAGAGTCTTCTCCAACACCACAGTTCAAAAGCATCAATTCTTCAGTGCTCAGCTTTCTTTATAGTCCAACTCGCACATCCATACATGACTACTGGAAAAACCATAGCCTTGACTATACGGACCTTTGTTGGCAAAGTAATGTCTCTGCTTTTCAATATGCTACCTAGGTTGGTCATAACTTTCCTTCCAAGGAGTAAGCGTCTTTTAATTTCATGGCTGCAATCACCATCTGCAATGATTTTGGAGCCCCCAAAAATAAAGTCTGACACTGTTTCCACTGTTTCCCCATCTATTTGCCATGAAGTGATGGGACCAGATGCCATGATCTTCGTTTTCTGAATGTTGAGCTTTAAGCCAACTTTTTCACTCTCCTCTTTCACTTTCAAGAGGCTTTTTAGTTCCTCTTCACTTTCTGCCATAAGGGTGGTGTCATCTGCATATCTGAGGTTATTGATAATGGCCCTCAAAGATATCCATGTTGTAATCCCAGAACCTGTGAATATTACCTTACAAGACAAAAGATGGAATTAAATTAAGAACACCGAAACAGAGAGATTATTCTGGATAATCCAGTGGGGCCTATGTGCAATCACATGTGTCCTTAGAAGAGGGACCCAGGCAAAGATTTGACAGAAGAGGAAGCAAAGTCACCACTGTAGCAAGTCCCTGTGCCTCTGGCTTTGAGGATAGAGGAAAGGGCCGTGAGTCACGGAACAGAGGCAGATTCCAGCAGCTGCAAAACAAACGAGAAATGGATGCTCTCCAGAGCCTCTGGAGAGAGGGCAGCCCTGCTGACACCTTGATTCTGGCCCAGTGATACTGATTTCTGACCACACAGAGAACTGTAAGAGAATAAATATGTGTTGTTTAAGCCACCAAGTTCATGGTATTTGTTATAGAAGTAAGAAGAGATGAATATACCATGAATCTATCAATTTCTGTATCCATCAATCTACTTAACACATATCTTTTTTAATATGACTTATATGTACCTATACATTCATATTATATATGCTCCATGGACTATAGCCTGCCAGCCTCCTCTGTCCATGGAATTCTCCAGGCAAGAATACTGGAGTGGGTTGCCATTCCCTTCTCCGGGGGATCTTCCTGACCCAGGGATTGAATCTGGGTCTCCTGCACTGCAGGAAGATTCTTTACTACCTGCGTCACCAGAGAAGCCCCTATATATATACATAATACACATACAAATATATATATGTGTGTGTATATATATATATATATATATCTCCATGTACCAGTTTTTTTTTCATTTTGTTAAAATATGCATAACATAAAATTTACCATTTTATATTTTTAACTGTACAGCTCTGTGGCACTCAGTACATTCATGCTGTGTGACCATCATTACCATCCATCTTCTAAATTTTTTTATCTTCCCCAACTGACCCTCTATACACATTAAACACTCCTCATTTCCTCTCCCCCTACTCCCAACCTTTGGCGATCACCATTCACTTCCTGTTCTCATGACTTTGGCTCCTCTAGGTACCTCAAATATTTGGAATCATACAGTATTTGTCCCATTGTGACTTATTTCACTTAATGTCCAGAAGGTTCATCTATGTTGTAACATATGTCAGAATTTTCTTCCCTTTTAAAGCAGAATAATATTTCATTGTATAAATATACCATACTTTATATATCCATTTGTAAATTGATAGAGACTTGGGTTTGTTCCACCTTTTGGCTATTTTGAATAATGCTACCATGAATGTGGGTGTGCAAATATCTGATTGCATTCCTGCTTTCATTTCCTTTTCTTATACAACCACAAGTGGAATCGCTGAATCATTTGGTAGTTCTATCTTTAATTTTTTGAGGAATTTCCATACTGTTTTCAGCTGTACCATTTTACATGATCACCTCCAGTGCACAAGGGTTCCAATTTCTCGCCAACATTTGTTATTTTATTGTTGATAATAGCCATCCTAATGGGTATACAGTGGTATCTGATTGTGGTTTATACATATCTATTTTTATATTATTTTTTCCACCATTTGATTATCAAAAATAATCAAATTATTTTTTATTTTTATTTTAAATCAAAGTCTTCAAAGATTTTTTTAAGCCTACATAACAGACTGTTCTAAATAGATACTATAACTTATAAAACCATTCCTCCTTATAGAACATTTGGCTCTTGCTAACTTCGCCATTGTAGGTTACAAAGGTATGAGACTAAATGAACACTACACCTCTGTCCACATCTCCTAGTATGTCCTAAGGATAAATTACTCAAAGAAACATTACATTGAAAACTATGTATTGGTATGCTTAACCAAATTACTTTTCAAAAGTCTGTTCTGATCTGCAGACAATGAGAGTGCTGAAAAGCACATTTTTCAATCCTCCTTTTTTAGGTACAGTGTATATTTAGAATACAGATGAGAATACCTATGAACTTGAACGTCCATATGAGCAGAACCCACTTGCTTCTTTGGGTGCAGAAGTCTCATTGTTTGATGTTGGGTTAGATTGTTCATTTTAAAGACAACTTTTTAAGAGTGGTACAATGAACATTGAGGTACATGTGTCTTTTTCAATTCTGGTTTCTTCGGGTATATGCCCTGTAGTGGGATTGTATTATTTTCTCCCATCCTGAGGGCTGTCTTTTCACCTTGCTTATAGTTTCCTTTGTTGTGCAAAACCTTTTAAGTTTAATTAGATTCCATTTTAATAGGTTTGTAATGGGTTTGTCATAGCTTTCCTTCTAAGTAGCAAATTTCTTTTAATTTCATGGCTGCAGTCACCATCCACAGTGATTTTGGAGCCCAAGAAAATAAAATCTGTCACTGTTTCCACTTTTCCCCCTTCTATTTGCCGTGAAGTGATGGAACCGGATGCCATGATCTTAGTTTTTTAAATGTTGAGTTTGAAGTGAAGTGAGTTTTTTCTTTATTTTTTTAAATGCCTTTTCTTAAAAAAAAAATTATTAAAGGAAAATTGCTTTACAGAATTTTGTTGTCTTCTTCAAACCTCAATATGAATCAACCATAGGCATACATATATCCCCTCCCTTTTGAACCTCCCTCCCGTCTCCCTCCCCATCCCACTCCTCTGGGTTGATACAGAGCCCCCTGTTTGAGTTTCCTGAGCCATACAGCAAATTCCCCTTGGCTATCTATTTTACATATGGTACTATAAGTTTCCATGTTACTCTTTCCATACATCTCACCCTCTCCCCCCGCCAAGTCCATAATTCTATTCTCTATGTCTGTTTCTCCATTGCTGCCCTGTAAATGAATTCTTCAGAACCATTTCTCTAGATTCTGTATATGTACATTAGAATATGATATTTATCTTTTTTTTTTTCTGACACACTTCACTTTGTATAATGTGTTCTAGTTTCATCCACCTCATCAGAACTGACTCAAATGCATTTCTTTTTATGGCTGAGTAATATTCCATTGTGTATATGTACCACGACATCTTTACCCATTCATCTGTCGATGGACATCTAGGTTGCTTCCACGTTCCAGCTGTTGTAAATAGTGCTGCAATGAACAATGGGATACATGTGCCTCTTTCAGTTTTGGTTTCCTCAGGGTATATGCCTAGGAGTGGGATTGCTGGGTCATATGGGGGTTTTATTCCTAGTTTTTTTAAGGAATCTCCATACTGTCTTCTATAGTGGCTGTATCCGTTTACATTCCCACCAACAGTACAAGAGCATTCCCTTTTCTCCACACCCTCTCCAGCATTTATTATTTGTAGACTTTTTGATGATGGTCATTCTGACCAGTGTGAGGCGATATCTCATTGTGGTTTTTATTTGCATTTCTCTAATAATGAGTGATGTTGAGCATCTTTTCATGTGTTTTTTAGCCATCAGTATGTCTTCTTTGGAGAAATGTCTGTTTAGGTCTTTTTCCCACTTTTTGATTGGGTTGTTTGTTTTTCTGGCATTGAGTTGTATGAGCTGCTTGTATATATTAAAATCAATCCTTTGTCAGTTGTTTCATTTGGTATTATTCTCTCCAATTCTGAGGGTTGTCTTTTCACCTTGCTTAGAGTTTCCTTTGCTGTGCAAAAACTTTTAAGTTTAATCAGGTCCCACTTGTTGACTTTTGTTTTTATTTCCATTACTCTAGAAGGTGGGTCATAGAGGATCTTGCTTTGATTTATGTCATCGAGTGTTCTGCCTGTTTTCCTCTAACAGTTTTATAGTTTCTGGTCTTACATTTAGGTCTTTAATCCATTTTGAGTTTATCTTTGTGTATGGTGTTAGGAAGTGTTCTAATTTCATTCATTTACAAGTAGCTGTCCAGTTTTCCCAGCCCCATTTATTGAAGAGGATGTCTTTGCCCCATTCTATATTCTTGCCTCCTTTGTCAAAAATAAGGTACCCATAGGTGCATGGGTTTATTTCTGGGCTTTCTATCTTGTTCCATTGTCTATATTTCTGGTTTTGTGCCAGTACCACACTGTCTTGATGAATGTAGCTTTGGAGTATAATCTGAGGTCAGGAAGGTTGATTCCTCCAGCTCCATTCTTCTTTCTCAAGACTGCTTTGGCTATTTGGGGTCTTTTGTGTTTCCATATGAATTGTGAAATTTTTGTTCTAGTTCTGTGAAAAATGCCATTGGTAATTTGATAGAGATCATATTGAATCTTTATAGTGCATTTGGTAGTATAGTCATTTTCAGAATATTGGTTCTTCCTACCCAGGAACATGGACTATTTCTCCATCTGCTTGTGTCATCTTTGATTTCTTTCACCAGTGTCTTATAATTCTCTGTATACAGTTCTTTTGTCTCCTTAGGTAAGTTTACTCCTAGATATATAATTATTTTTGTTGCAATGGTGAATGGGACTGATTCCTTAATTTCTCTTTCTGATTTTCCTTTGTTAGTATATAGAAATGCAAGTGATATTTGTGTATTGATTTTGTATCCTGCAACTTTGCTAAATTCACTGATTAGCTCTAGTAATTTTCTGATACTATCTTCAGGGTTTTCTATGTACAGTATCATGTCATCTGCAAACAGTAAGAGCTTTACTTCTTTTCCAATCTGGATTCATTTTATTTCTTTTTCTTCTATGATTGCTGTACCTAGGACTTCCAGAACTATGTTGAATAATAGTGGTGAAAGTGGACACCCTTGTCTTGTTCCTGATGTTAGGGGGAATGCTTTCAGTTTTTCACCATTGAGAATAATGTTTGCTGTAGGCTTATCATATATCATTTACTCAAAAAAGCAAGAGAGTTCCAGAAAAGCATCTATTTCTGCTTTATTGACTATGCCAAAGCCTTTGACTGTGTGGATCACAATAAACTGTGGAAAATTCTTCAAGAGATGGGACTATCAGACCACCTGATCTGCCTCTTGAGAAATTTGTATGCAGGTCAGGAAGCAACAGTTAGAACTGGACATGGAACAACAGACTGGTTCCAAATAGGAAAAGGAGTTAGTCAAGGCTGTATATTGTCACCCTGTTTATTTAACTTATATGCAGATTACATCATGAGAAATGCTGGACCGGAAGAAACACAAGCTGGAATCAAGATTTCTGGGAGAAATATCAATAACCTCAGATGTGCAGATGACACCACCCTTATGGCAGAAAGTGAAGAGGAACTAAAAAGCCTCTTGATGAAAGTGAAAGTGGAGCATGAAAAAGTTGGCTTAAAGCTCAACATTCAGAAAATGAAGATCATGGCATCCGGTCCCATCACTTCATGGGAAATATATGGGAAACAGTGGAAACAGTGTCAGACTTTATTTTTCTGGGCTCCAAAATCACTACAGGTGGTGACTGCAGCCATGAAATTAAAAGACACTTACTCCTTGGAAGGAAAGTTATGACCAACCTAGATAGCATATTCAAAAGCAGAGACATTACTTTGCCAACAAAGGTCCGTCTAGTCAAGGCTATGGTTTTGCCAGTGGTCATCTATGGATGTGAGTGTTGGACTGTGAAGAAGGCTGAGCGCCGAAGAATTGATGCTTTTGAATTGTGGTGTTGGAGAAGACTCTTGAGAGTCCCTTGGACTGCAAAGAGATCCAACCAGTCCATTCTGAAGGAGATCAGCCCTGGGATTTCTTTGGAAGGTATGATGCAAAACTGAAACTCCAGTACTTTGGCCACCTCATGCGAAGAGTTGACTCATTGGAAAAGACTCTGATGCTGGGAGGGATTGGGGGCAGGAAGAGAAGGGGACGACAGAGGATTAGATGGCTGGATGGCATCACTGACTTGATGGACGTGAGTCTCAGTGAACACCGGGAGTTGGTGATGGACAGGGAGGCCTGGTGTGCTGCATTTTATGGGGTCGCAGAGAGTTGGACACGACTGAGCGACTGAACTGAACTGAATTGAACTGAAGGCAAATAGGGCAAAAGACCTGAAGAGAACATGAACCACATAAACTCACCTTTTACTCCATAACCAAAATGTGCTTTAGCAGAGATATTAATCTATCAAAATTATATCTAAAAATTCATGGGGTCGCAGAGAGTCGGACATGACTGAGCGACTGATCTGATCTGATCTGATGTTGAGGGAGGTTCCTTCTATGCCCATTTTTTGAAGAGTTTTAATCAAAAATGTGTACTGAATATTGTCATTGGCTTTTTCTGCATCTATTGAGATGATCATATGGTTTTTATCTTTCAGTTTGTTAATATGGTATATCACATTGATTGATTTACATATATTGAAGAAGTCTTGCATTCCTGGAATAAACCCAACTTGCTCATGTTGTATGAGCTTTTTGATGTGTTGATGAATTCTGTTTGCTAAAATTTTGTTGAGGGTTTTTGCATCTATGTTCATCAGTGATATTGGCCTGTAGTTTTCTTTTTTTGTGTTGTCTTTGTCTGGTTTTGGTATCATAATGGTGCCCTCATAGAATGAGTTTGGAAGTGTTCCTTCCTCTGCAATTTTTTGAAAGAGTTTTAGAAGGATAGGCATTAGCTCTTCTCTAAATGTTTGATAGAATTCTCCTGTGACACCGTCAGGTCCTGGGCTTTTGTTTTGTGGGAGATTTTTGATCACAGCTTCAATTTCAGTGCTTGTAATTGGGTTGTTCATAATTTCTATTTCTTCCTGGTTCAGTCTCGGAAGACTGAACTTATCTAAGAATCTGTCCATTTCTTCCAGGTTATCCATTTTATTGCCATGTAGTTGTTCATAATAGTCTCTTATAATCCTTTGTATTTCTTCATTGTCTGTTGTAACCTCTCCTTTTTCATTTCTAATTTTGTTGATTTGATTCTTCTGTCTTTTGTTCTTGATGACTCTGGCTAAAGGTTTGTCAATTTTGTTTGTCTTCTCAAAGAACCAGCTTTTAGTTTTATTAATCTTTACTATTGTTTCTTTCACTTCTTTTTCATTTATTTCTGCTCAGATCTTTATGATTTTTTTCCTTCTACTAATTTTGGGGTTTTTTTGTTCTTCTTTTTCCGCTTGTTTAAGGTGTAAAGTTAGGTTGTCTATTTGATGTTTTTCTTGTTTCTTGAGGTAGGATTGTATTACGATAAACTTCCCTCTTAGAACTGCTTTTGCTGCATCCCATCGGTTGAAGAAGGAAATGGCAACCCACTCCAGTGTTCTTGCCTGGAGAATCCCAGGGATGGGGGAGCCTGGTGGGCTGCTGTCTATGGGGTTGCACAGAGTTGGACACGACTGAAGTGACTTAGCAGCAGCAGCAGCAGCATAGGTTTTGAATTGTCATGTTTTCATTGTCATTTTTGTCTAGAAACTTTTTGATTTTCCTTTTGATTTCTTCAGTAACCTGTTGGTTATTTAGAAGCATGTTGTTTAATCTCCACGTGTTTGTGTTTCTCACAGTTTTTTTCTTGTAATTGATATCTAGTCTCATAGTGTTGTGGTCGGAGAAGATGCTTGATACGATGTCAATTTTATTAAATTTACTGAGGTTTGATTTGTGACCCAAGATGTAGTCTATCCTGGAGAATGTTCCACGTGCTCTTGATAAGAAGGTGTATTCTTCTGCATTTGGATTGAATGTCCTGAAGATATCAGTGAGAGCCATCTCATCTAATGTATCATCTAAGACTTGTGTTTCCTTATTAATTTTCTGTTTTGATGATCTGTCCATTGGTGTGAGTGGGGTGTTAATGTCACCTACTATTATTGTGTTACTGTCAATTTCTCCTTTTATGTCTGTTAATGTTTGTCTTATGTATTGATGTGCTCCTATGTTGGGTGCATAGATATTTACAATTGCTATGTCTTCCTCTTGGATTGGTCCCTTGATCATTATGTAGTGTCCTTCCTTATCTCTTGTAATCTTCTTTATTTTAAGGTCTATTTTGTCTGATATGAGGATTGCTACTCCAGCTTTCCTTTGTTTCCCATTTGCATGGAATATATTTTTCCATCCTCTTATTTTCAATCTATATGTGTCTTTAAGTCTGAAGTGGGTTTCTTGTAGACAGCATATATATGGGTCTTGTTTTTGTATCCATTCAGCCAGCTTGTATCTTTTGGTTGGAGCATTTAATCCATTTACATTTAAAGTAATTATTGATATATATGTCCCTATTGCCATTTTCTTAATTGTTTGGGGTTGATTTGGTAGATCTTTTTTCTTCTCTTGTATTTCTTGACTATATCAGTTCAGTTCAGTTCAGTCGCTCAGCCGTGTCCGACTCTTTGCGACTCCATGAATCGCAGCACGCCAGGCCTCCCTGTCCATCACCAACTCCAGGAGTTCACTCAGACTCATGTCCATTGAGTCAGTGATGCCATCCAGCCATCTCATCCTCTGTCGTCCTCTTCTCCTCTTGCCCCCAATCCCTCCCAGCATCAGAGTCTTTTCCAATGAGTCAACTCTTCGCATGAGGTGGCCAAAGTACTGGAGTCTCAGTTTTAGCATCATTCCTTCCAAAGAACACCCAGGACTGATCTCCTTCAGAATGGACTGGTTGGATCTCCTTGCAGTCCAAGGGACTCTCAAGAGTCTTCTCCAACACCACAGTTCAAAAGCATCAATTCTTCGGTGCTCAGCCTTCTTCACAGTCCAACTCTCACATCCATACATGACCACAGGAAAAACCATAGCCTTGACTAGACGGACCTTTTTTGGCAAAGTAATGTCTCTGCTTTTGAATATGCTTGACTATATGAATCCCTTTAATATTTGTTGTAAAGCTTGTTTGGTGGTACTGAATTCTCTTAACATTTGCTTGTCTGAAAAGCTTTTTATGTCTCCATCAATTTTGAATGAGATCCTTGCTGGATACTGTAATCTTGGTTGTAGATTTTTCCCTTTCAGTATTTTAAATATATCCTGCCATTCCCCTCTGGCCTGCAGAGTTTCTGCTGAAAAATCAGCTCTTGAGCCCTTGCATGTTACTTGTTGCTTCTCCCTTGCTGCTTTTAATATTCTTTTTTTGTGTTTAGTCTTTGTTAGTTTGATTATTATGTGTCTTGGTGTGTTTCTTCTTGGGTTTATCCTGTATGGGACTCTTTGTGCCTCTTGGACTTGATTGACTATTTCCTTTTCCATGTTGGGGAAATTTTCAACTATAATCTCTTCAAAAATTTTCTCATACCCTTTCTTTTTCTCTTCTTCTTCTGCTGCTGCTTCTGCTGCTAAGTCGCTTCACTTGTGTCCGACTCTGTGCGACCCCATAGACGGAAGCCCACCAGGCTCCCCTGTCCCTGGGATTCTCCAGGCAAGAATACTGGAGTGGGTTGCCATTTCCTTCTCTAATGCATGAAAGTGAAAAGTCAAAGTGAAGTCGCTCAGTTGTGTCCGACTCTTAGCGACCTCATGGACTGCAGCCTACCAGGCTCCTCCATCCATGGGATTTTCCAGGCAAGAGTCCTGGAGTGGGGTGCCATTGCCTTCTCCGTTCTTCTGGGAACCCTATAATTCGAATGTTGGTGCATTCGATATTGTCCCAGAAGTCTCTGAGACTATCCTCAGTTGTTTTTGTTCTTTTTACTTTATTCTGCTCTTTAGAAGTTATTTCTATCATTTTATCTTCCAGCTCACTGATTTGTTCTTCTGCTTCAGATACTCTCCTTCTAGAGTATTTTTAATTTCAGTAATTGTGTTGTTTGTCTCTGTATGTTTATTCTTTAATTCTTCTAGGTCTTTGTTAATTGTTTCTTGCATTTTCTCCATTTTGTTTTCAAGGTTTTTTATCATCTTTACTATGACTATTCTGAATTCTTTTTCAGGTAGTTTGCCTCTTTTCTCTTCATTTATTTGGACTTCTGTGTTTCTAAGTTGTTCCTTCATTTGTGCTGTATTTCTCTGCCTTTTCATCATTTTTTTTTTTAACTTATTGAGTTTGAGGTCTCCTTTTCCCAGGCTTCAAGGTTGAATTCTTTCTTCCTTTTGGTTTCTGCCCTCCTAAGGTTGGTCCAGTGATTTCTATAAGCTTCATATAGGGTGAGATTTGTGTTAAGTTTTTGTTTGTTTCTTTGTTTTTCCTTTGATGGGCAAGGCTGAGTGAGGGGGTAATCCTGTCTGCTGATGAGTGGGTTTGTATTTTTGTTTTGTTTGTTGCTTAGATGAGGTGTCCTGCTCAGGGTGCTACTGGTGGTTGGGTGATGCTGGGTCTTGTATTCATGTGGTTTCCTTTGTGTGAGTTCTCACTATTTGATACTCCCTAGGGTTAGTTCTCTGGTAGTCGAGAGTCTTGGAGTCAGTGCTCCCACTCCAAAGGCTCAGGGCTTGATGTGGTTCTGGAGGCTGGATGTTCACCATCAGGGTGGCAGCAGGTCAAGTTCTGGTGAGGGATCGCTCCTGGTTGGAGATAGCCCAATATTCCCCTTGTAACTTCAGGTGTCTGCATCTCCTGCCCTGGTCTCACTGTCTCTCCAGGCGGCCACCAAGCTTAGCATCCCCAGGGCAAGGAACATGGTTGACCCAAGGTAGGAGGCTGAGAGGGTTTGCAGGGCAGGCTGGGGTATCATGTGAGAAGTTGCTACCAAGGAAGAAGTCTTGCTCTGCTCAAGCAACTTCTTAAGGAAGGCCTTGGCTTCCACGTCCAGTGGGGCCCCTGGGAAGGGCATCGGGGTACCAGGTAGGGCTCCATAGGGGCTGAAGTGAGCTTTTTCACTCTCCTCTTTCACCCTCATCAAGAGGCTCTTGCTCTTTTGTTCCTCCTCACTTTCTGCTGCTAGAATGGTATCAGCTGCATATCTGAGGTTGTTGATATTTCTCCCAGCAATCTTGACTCCAGCCTGTGATTCATCCAGCCTAGCATTTCACATGATGTATTCTGCATATAAGTTAAATAAACAGGATGACAAGATACAGCCTAGTCACACTCCTCTCCCAGTTGTGAACCTGTCCACTGTTCCATGTTCACTTCTAACTGTTGCTTCTTGACCCATGTACAGCTTTCTTGGGAGACAGACAGGTAAGGTAAGACAGACAGGTAAGACTACAGGTAAGGAAATCTGGTATTCCCTTCTCTTTAAGAATTTTCCACAGTTTGTTGTGATTTACACAGTCAAAGGCTTCACCATAGTCAATGAAGCAGAAGTAGATATTTTTCTGGCATTCCCTTTCTTTCTCCATGATCCATTTCCTAGAGAAGAAAATGGTAACCCAGTCCAGTATTCTTGCCTGAACCCCACAGACAGTATGAAAAGGCTAAAAATCCATGTAAATATGGTCAATTAATTTATAACAAAAGAGGCTAAAGTATACAATGAGGAAATAGCAGTTTTTTCCATAGTTGGTATTGGGAAAACTGTACAGCTACATGTAAAAAATGAAATTAGAGCATTTTTTCCTCATTATATACAAAAGTAAATTTTAAATGGACTAAAGACCAAAATGTAAAGCAATAAGCATAAAACTCCTAGATACAGGCATAGGCAGTACAGTCTTTTATGTAAGTTTTAGCACTGTTTTTTTGGATTTGTCTCCTCAAGCAAGAGAAACAAAAGCAAAAATAAACAAATGGAACCTTAAACTTAAAAGTTTTTGCACAGTGGAGGAAACCACCAACAAAATGGAAGACAACATAGTAAATGAGAGAAAATATTTGCAAATGATATATATCTGATAAGAGATTAATAGTATGTAAAATACATAAATAGCTCAAACAACTCAGTATCAAAAATACAAACCAATTAAAAAATAGCCAGAAGACCTGAATAAACACTTTCCAAAGAAGGCATAAAAATGGACAACAGGCACCTAAAAAGGTGTTTAACATCATGAATTATCAGGGAAATGCAAATGAAAACCACAATGAGATATAACTTTGTACCTGTTGGAATACCTAGCATCAAAAAGACAAGAAGTGTTGGCAAGGATGTGGTGAAAAGGGATCCCTAGTACACTAGGAGAGGGGATGCAAACTGGTACAGCTGCTATGGAAAAGTTTGGAAGTTCCTAAAAAAATTTAAAAATAGAACTAATACATGATTCAACAGTCTTATTTCTGGGTAATCAGCCAAAGGAAATAAAATCATTATCTTGAAGAAATATCTGTACCTCCATGTCCTTATGTTTACTGCAGCATTATTTGTAATAGTCAATATATGGAAACAGCGTAAGTTTCTGCTGATTGAAGAAGGAGTAGAATACACACACACATACACAGGAATATTATTCACCCATAAAAAGAAGGAAATCCTGCCATTTGCAGCAACATAGACAAAAATTATCCTTAGTGAAATAAGCCAGGCAGAGAAAGACAAATACTGCATGATATCACTTACTGGTGGAATGTTAAAAAAAAAAAAAGATCAGGCTCATAGTAACAGAGTAGAATGGTGGTACCCAGGGGCTCAGAAGTGGAGGAAATGGGGATACATTGTAATTGTCAATTATACTTCAATAAAACTGAAATAAAACTACTTTTGTTAATAAAATACACATTTCTCACTGTTGGAGAAAGCAATTACAAATATGGAAAGAAGGCATGACCATCGCCAAAACTGGCACTCTCTGGTATCTCTTTTTAATCTGAATTTTAAAAAAACATCCCAACATTTGGAAACATTTTGGATAAATGAGAATTCATTGTAAAATTAATCAGAATCTTGATAGTTACATCTTTGGGTATACTCTGATTCTTACTTAGAATTATTCTAAGACCATAACCCAGGTGTCTAGCAGATTTTGCTTGGCTTTAGAATTTTCAAAGAAAATATCTTTTAAAAATTCTTTCCAATGAAAAGGAACAGTGATTTTCAAAATGTATGCATAAAACAAGAGGAATTTTCTGTCAGAAGTAGGCACCGTCCTCGGAGCAGCCAGAATTGTCTGGTGTTTCCACTTTAAGCCTCTTAGCTACATTTCTGTTTCTGTAGAGCAAGAGCAGATCCCAGAAAAGTAATTTTTCTTCCTTTGTAGAAACTTCTTTATCTGGCAGAAAATGGTAACTCATCAAACCTGCAGTAGAAGGCAACTCTTCACCTCTCAGTCAATATGATCAACATTAAGCATCCATCAAATGAAGGATTGGGAGTGATAACCTTAAAAAATCCTGCTAGGCAACTGGTTATTGATTCTCTGTTCAGCCTGATGGATGAATGTGCAAAGGCAACAAGTGATTGGAGAAAACACAAACCTGCCTGCCTGCCTGCATTGGGCTGGTTCAGGCAGGAATTCTGGCCAGAAAGCATCATCTCCGGTTTTACCAAAAACGTAATTCCTTCATCCTGATTCATCAGAATTCGATTCTAGCAGGATATCTACTCTTCCTTGCCTTGCCTTTGGATTTTCAGAAAAGCCCAGGGAACAATTTACAATGAAACATAATTACTTTTAGCCTGGCTATTTATATGCTTGGGACTATTTGAAGGATGAAGTTTGTGATTTATACCAAGAAAAAAAAATTGGCATGTTTAATAGTATGAAGGGGCTTGGCAAAAAGGCTTAATTTATTTTTGAGATTAAATTCTTTTCAGGGGCTTTAGAAACATTGATTCATATGAAAATAATAAATGTGCTAATTACAGCTTAATTGTTTCACCTCATTAAGGCAATACCACAAGACCTCTCATTAGCCACATCAACTTCACGGGTGAAAATGATTATAGCTCTTGTGCAAAGACTCCTGGAGTCAATCAGCTGTCATCAGGCTGAGCTACTCTTGACCAGAATCAGAGAGTTAACGATCTTTCTGGCAGCATCCTTCTCCCATCTCCACAGGTGTTCAGTGCCCTAGGTCTTCTGCAGTAACATTTCTAAAGCTCTCCTTGCCCAGTTACCTTAAGAAGGATCGAGTATTAAGTGGGGCTTTATTACAGCACTTGTAACTTTCTGTTACAATGATTTATTCCGGATTGTCTTCTTACTAGACTATAACTTCTAGTCAATAAATTTTCATTGAACAAATTAATGTGTGACTGATGAAAGTTATAAATGACCAACATTGGGACTTCCCTGGTGGTCCAGTGGTTAAGAATCTGCCTTGCAAAGCAGGGGACATGGGTTTGATCCCTGGCTGGGGAACTAAGATCCCACATGCTGCAACTAAACCTGCACACCATGACCACTGAGCCCGAGTGCTCTAAAGCCCACGTGCCACAACTCAAGATGCCGCGTGCTACAAACTAAGACCCGACACAGCCAAATAAGTATAATTTTATTTTAAATGAGCAGTACTGTTTTGCCCATTTCAAAGTAATTAAAATGTAATGAACTAGATCGTAAGCTCCTGACGGACAAAAAATAGATCTTATTGAAATTGGGTTCTGGAGGATAACACAATGGCTGGCACAAAATGGTTGCTAAAAGATAATAAAGAGAAAAATGATGACAATCTCTTAACCTCAAAAGAGCAAGCTCTGATGGGAGAGTTCTGAACTTGGACAAGAACAGATTTGGATGAGAGTCTTTCCAGGTACCACCTGGAGTTACATGTCTCCCACTGGGATCCCCAAAGGGGAATTACCTGTATGAATAAATCCCTTTGACTCAGACCCAGCCTAACTACAGCAAACAGCTGCCCAACAGTCATGAACTGGCTGTCACTGGACGTGTCCAGGGAGAGTCAAGATGTGTCGAAGTCACTGGTCAGGGGTCCCTCCATTCAGAGGATTATGTGAGCATAAAGGCTCCATGGATCATGTTCTCATTTACTGCATTATTCACAGACTGACAACAGAGGACTATCATTATCATCCAATGAGGGTTCAGCATTACCAAAGAAGCAATAAGAATGTTTTCCAGCTCAGAGCATGTAATTCTTATCACAGCAGAGTGGGATACCCAAGCACATAAATCAATTCCTATCTTAATTAGTCAGTGTCTGCTGAACACCTTGAAATTGAAAAGAGACATATAACAAAAGTTATGTAACAAGCTTCCAGCTGCAGCCTGTCCCCTGCCGGCCCCTGAAAATCCTTTTAGTAACTGTATTCTGATGGTTCTGGAGAAGGCAATGGCACTCCACTCCAGTACTCTTGCCTGGAAAATCCCATGGACGGAGGAGCCTGGTGGGCTGCAGTCCATGGGGTCTCTAGGAGTCGGACACGACTGAGCGATCTGTCTCCGAAACTGTGAACAGACAGATGAAGGTAAATAGTTAACAAGAAAACATCTCAAAGCCTCTCCCCCTGCTCAAGGATGTAATTTGACTGAGTGTTGTATATTTACTTGAGTTGACTGAAAGAGAGGAAAAGACACTCATCCAGCACCAGGCAAATCAGCCACCAGAGTGTCGAGAGATGTGATCATTTTACAAACCAGTCTGGCTGGTTTACACTGTGAGCTCAGAAAAAAAAAGAAAAAAAAATTTTTTTTTCTCTTCTCTTTATTCCAAAGTTTTGGAAATGGAAGTAAACTTCATGACTCACTCTTGTTCCTGTTGAACGCTGACATGGAGATGAAGGAATAAAGGAATAAATACAGAAACAGGTGATGAAGGAAAATCAGAAGACTGATGTCTTGTGGGTGGGGGAAAGGAATTAGTCCTCCTGTCTTCCCTCCTTTGTAAACTTAATGCTTTGACAGCGGGCGTGAAGTCTTCCTCAAACCCTTAAGACTTAGCAACATATCTGGAAGATTTGGGGAAGGGGCTTTGTGTGCAGAGAGGAACAGTGTTCATGTTAAGAATATTTCAAATTCTGACATTTGTACTTCATCAGCAAGAAGAAATTTGCTTATGTGATTGTGAAAATACTGTAGGAGGCACCCCATGGAGCGGGGTACGGGCTCAGGTGTGTCCCTGGGAAACTCATGCCACAGAGAGAAAGAGAAACGCATGCAGGAGCAAGAGAGCAAGGAGAGCACAAGCTAATGAAGACAAATGATGAAGGAAGAGGAGTTTGTGCAGAAGGGGGAGAAGAGCGGGAAAAGACACGGATGTAATTCCTTCTCTCTCTCTCTGCCTCTGAATGCTCAGCGACCTTCATTCACTATACCCACCCCCCACCCAATCCCACCCATCCCCGCACCAACAGATGCCCCTCCAAGGTCAGGCCCCAATCCTGTCCCCCTTTTCTCTCACACCCACATCTCATCCATCGATCTCGTTGCTCAAAACCCTTCAGTGACTTCTCTCCTTGAGAATCAGGTCTAAACCCCGTGTGACTTGGCCCCTGGGTGCTTGTCTGTCCTCGTCTCCCACTATGCTCTCAGCCTCCCAGGTCCTGCTCGCCCCTGCCGAAATGTTCTCCACACAGAGTCCTGTGGCACACTCCCCAGCGTGACTCAGGTCCCTGCTCAAATGTCCTCGCTTAGAGAGACGTTACTGACTCATAAAAGGGCAGCTCCTCTCTCCTCCACCCCGTCACCACTTAGCCTGCTAACCAGATTTCGGCTAACACACATCGCTACCTGATATTCTAGTCCACATAGATTCAGTCTGTCTCCTGTACTAGAGCATCAGCTACCCAAGGGCAGGGATGCTTTGCCTGCTGTTGTACCTTCCACACCTCCATCGTATTGGGCACCTGACCAATGTCCTATCAATGCATTTTGAGTGGATGTGTGAATGAATCACTGCAGTATGCACGGCTGCTTCTCTTTTCCTCGGGTTTTATGTCTGAACATCTGCGTGTCACTCTCTTCCCTCTCGTGCCCCACACAATGCCTCCCACTTGGGGAGGTCCAAATGCCCAGGAAGAAAAGCACCTGTTGTCTTAGAGGCTCCTTCTGTGTGCCAGCCACTGAGAACGGCCTTTTGAACTGCTAGCAGTTTCCTAATAATTACTTGGTTAATGAACACGTGTGCTGCTGCTCAGTCACTCAGTTGTGACTCTAGTGAGCCTTGGGACTACCGCCCGCCAGGCTCCTCTGTCCATAGGATTTCCCGGGTAAGAACACTGGAGAGGGTTGCCATTTCCTTATTGGGGATCTTCCTGACCAAGGGATCTAACCTTCATCCCCTGCATTGCAGGCAGATTCTTTACCACTGAGCCTTTGGGGAAGCCCATGACCATGTCTTCTGGCTGCTTTTATTATGAAGTGAGACTGGGTGATGGGCAGCTAGTTCTTGGGGCTGCATTGAGGGGAAAGCTTCTATTAAGAGCTGTGATACCCAGGACTCCTGAAGACCCATCTATCCGTCACACTGTTCACTTTGGTTTCGAATCTAAAGAACCGTTTCTTTACAGTGAACATTTCATAGTTAAAGACTTGCCTCCTCAACCTAAAAAGGCTTTGGGTTGGTGGGTTTCCTCTTGCGAGGGGTTTCCTCATCCCAGGTAGGAAGAGTACCAGCTGGATGATGTCCAGGTTCACAGAGCCTCCCCACTGGCACACCCCGGCTCAGGATTCAGTAGCCCTTCACCACTCTGCCACTTCAGTTTCAGCACTGACGATTTCTCGCTGACAAACCAGTCCCTTGCCTGAGAATCTAATGTGGCTGATAGACCAGGACGGGCCTTGGTTGATTGGACAGTGGGTGGCAGCAGGTGTGCGGAGCTGATACTGACTTTCATTAGCTCTCCTCCAGGCTGTGAAACCCCATGACTTGAAGCTAGTGACACCAAAATGCTTTGAGAATCTCCAAATCCACCCAATCCCTTCTTGAAAGCACTAGAGGGGCCACTGTAACCATCTCCGGTGTGTGTGTGTGTGTGTTCTGAAGTTGTTTTGTTGAAATGGTGACCTTGGTGCTGAACAGTCCCACTCTACTGCTCCCACAGTCCCCGAGTCCTCTGATCATGAGGCATTTTGTGTACACACTGGAGAATTTATACTCACAATGCAACTTGGTGGTGTGGGGGGAAAAAATAATTAAATGTCCATCCCGGTTTGTTGATCATTTGGTTTTGCCCAGTGCCTCTTGACTAAAAATGCTCATGCTCTCAGATGTATTTTCTGCCCCCTTCTTTCTCTAAGACAGTATATGGAGCGGGTGAGGCATACATGCCTCTCATGTGGGAGGGTTTTGGGGAGGCTTAGCAGTGTTCTCTTCTTTGGGGGGTGATGTTTCTTGTCCATCTGGGAGCTGCTGCTGTTTGCAGCTGAAATCTAACTTGTGAATCGGTCTCTATCTGCTTAGCGCCCAGTCTGGACATATCCCTTCTGAAGCTTGGCTGTGCCTCCCGCTGGCCTGGGCATCGAGATAACCTTTCAGAGCCTCCTCATCCCTGCTATTGGGACCTCCACTGCTCACCCCTCTCCCTAAAGGTGCTGTCAGCCATGGGGGTCTCGTATATTGAAGAGGAATAAAATATACCACCCCAAATGTGTCTCTTTGGCATTAAGATTAACTTGAGCTGGTCTTTGTTTGTTTGTTTCTTTTTTGGCCACACTCTGTGGCTTGTACTAACTAGGTTCCTAGTTTCACCACCAGGAATCGAACCCAGACCCTGGACCATGAGATTACAGAGTCCCAACCACCGGACCACCAGGGAATTCCTGAGCTGTTTATTTTTAAGGAACAGCAGGCATAGGAAAATCTCTAAAATGAAAACTTACCTTTTTGTTGTTGTTGTTCAGTCGCTAAGTCGTGTCCGAATCTTTGCGAAGAGATGTTTATATTTCTAAGGGACATCTCCATTTGTAAGATTGTACCGGGAAGAGGAGAATGCCATTCCAGATAATGTTTCCAGTATCTGGAAACTCTCATCAGTGGAGATGACAGCAAAGTAACCTTCATAACTTCCACAGCCCAGTTTACCGTGCTCTGCTTGATAACCTCCCATAACCGGCATCCCCTGCCCTGTACCCCCAGTATCTCCTTTCATCTTTAACTGGAGATGATATTTAAGGTGCTTGGTTCGGGCCATTTCAGGGAAGTATCCAGTACACCTGTTACTAAGCTTCCATTTGTTTTGCTCCTGCTAATCTGTCTTTTTATTTACAGGGACATAGCCTAGAACCTAGAAGGGTAGAGGAAAAATGAAAATTATTTTTCTTCCCCTACAACATACCTCACTGCTGCCGCTGCTGCTGCTGAGTCGCTTCAGTCGTGTCCGAATCTGTGTGACCCCATAGACGGCAGCCCACCAGGCTCTGCCGTCCCTGGGATTCTCCAGGCAAGAACACTGGAGTGGGTTGCCATTTCCTTCTCCAATGCATGAAAGTGAAAAGTGAAAGTGAAGTCGCTCAGTCGTGTCCGACTCTTAGCGACCCCATGGACTGCAGCCTACCAGGCTCCTCCATCCATGGGATTTTCCAGGCAAGAGTACTGGAGTGGGGTGCCATTGCCTTCTCCGAACATACCTCACTAGAACCGAGGAAAGCCCAGACAACGGGTGCCCAAGGCCTGCTCACCTGACCATCCTGTGTGGCAAGTCTGCTTGACTATGGTAGCAGACAGTCTGGTCCAAGGAGGCCTCTTCCTGGGCCTTCTTCTGGAGCCCCAAACCAGAAGAGCAGAGGAGCATCCCTTTCTTCTTCTTCCTTTGGCCCTTCACAGTGGAAAGAAGGGATTGTCTTTTTCTCTTCCTTTGTCATTGTTTTAGTTTGCTAGGTTTGCCATAACAAAGCACCACAAACTGAGTAGCCTAAACAACAGAACATCTATTGCTCCCACTTCTGGGGGCTAGAAGAAGTCTGAGATCAAGGTGTTGGCAGAAGCAGTTCTTTTTGAGAGCTGTGGGGGAAGGGTCTGTCCTCAGCCTCTCTCCTTGGCTTACAGATAACCATCTTCATGCTCCTATGGCCTTGTATAGCTGTCTGCACAGATTTCCTTCTATAAAAGGACACCAGTCATGTTAGATTGGGCTGCCCTGGTGGCTTAGATGGTAAAGAATCTGCCTGTAATGCAGGACATCTGGGTTCAATCCCTGTGTCTGGAAGATCCCCCGTAGCAGGGAATGGCTGCTGCTGCTGCTGTTGCTAAGTCACTTCAGTTGTGTCTGACTCGGTGCGACCCCAGAGACGGCAGCCCACCAGGCTCCCCTGTCCCTGGGATTCTCCAGGCAAGAACACTGGAGTGGGTCGCCATTTCCTCCTCCAATGCATGAAAGTGAAAAGTGAAAGTGAAGTTGCTCAGTTGTGTCCGACTCTTAGTGACCCCATGGACTGCAGTCTACCAGGCTCCTCCATCCATGGGATTTTCCAGGCAAGAGTACTGGAGTGGGTTGCCATTGCCTTCTCCAAGGGAATGGCTACTCACTCCTGTATTCTTGCATGGGAAATCCCAAGGACAGAGGAGCCTGGTGGGGTACAGTCTATGGGGTTGGAAAGAGTGGGACATGACTGAGCCACTCACACATACACATTAGATCAGGGTTCATCCTATTACCTCGTTTTAACATGATTACCTCTGCAAAGATCTTATTTCTAAATAAGATCACATTCTGAGTTATAAACTGGGGTTTAAGGGTTTCAAAATGTGAATTTGGGGGGGGACACAATTCAACTTACAATGGTCATATTCTGCTTCTACCAGAAAGGAATGCAGGTTCTCAAGTCATTCCCACCCAGTAACTGTTATGGATGAATGGATTTGCTTCATTAGACGGATGACTCTATGATCTGAGTCATCCAGGCTTGATGGTTAATATGCCAGTGGATGAGAGGAAGGTATTTTAAAAATCCTCTATTAAAGCTGTAGCCTAGTCGCAACACCATTGCCTTAGTAGTTAATCCTACTTTACATGTCAAAAGCTGAATATTAACTAAGTCTTTCTCTCTGCACCTTTTTCTGTGACATTGTTCATCTTCCCCCAAACATTTCCTTCTTCCAATTTGTGCCTGGATGCTCTGGACCAGCTGGGAGAAGGCCATGCAATTAGAAAGGTAAGAGAACAACCGTTGCCAAGTTTTAAAGCATTATCTCTATTGCAAGA
The DNA here is from genome assembly GCF_029407905.1 of Bubalus kerabau. Lineage (NCBI taxonomy): Eukaryota > Metazoa > Chordata > Mammalia > Artiodactyla > Bovidae > Bubalus > Bubalus kerabau. The sequence goes on from NC_073624.1 coordinate 132,847,167, forward strand.
AGCTGATGGGTGATGGCAGTCATCTTTGAAAAGAAGACAGTCATTTTGCTCTTTCATTTGCCAGGCTGATTTTTATGAGTATATACTAAAATCCGTAGATCTTGGTTTGGGCTTCCCTGATGACTCAGTGGGTAAAGGATCTTCCTACGAATGCAGGAGGCACAGGAGATGCAGGTTCTTTCCCTGGGTTGGGAAGATCCCCTGGAGAAAATGTGGCAACCCACTCCAGTATTCTTGCTTGGAAAATCCCATGGATGGAGGAGCCTGGTGGGCTATAGTCCAAAGGGTTCCAAAGAGTTGAACACAACTGAGTGACTAAGTACACACACACACACACACACACACAGATCTTTGTTTACAATAATATTAATTGAAGAGAGAATCTGATATTCAGGATGGGGAGAGGTAGCTATGAAATCAGAAAAAAAAAAAAGTAACTTGAGGGAGAAATCGATTGAGGAGTTAAAGAAATAAGCTCAGCTTAAGACAAAACTTTAAAAGCAAATAGAGACCAAAGATGAGGTAGTTGGATATCTTTCCTTACCATCTTCTCCCCTGCATCCCCACTTCCTCAATTCTCTCTTCTTTCTTCCCTGACGCTTCTCTCAGCTTGATTTTCCTTCTACAGAGCCTTTCTTCAGGCCCTAGAACCAAGGATGGAAATGATTAGTACTTAGATGAACTACCTATGAGTTAAAAGTTTTTTTTTTTTTAATGCATCAATGCAGAGAGCTAACTAAAATTTGCATTGCTTTTTGTTTCCATTTTAATTTTAAAAATAACATGATACCATCAAAAGAAAACTTTTGCTCATATTCCTACTACTTTAAAACACCTAATTTCATTTTTCTGCAACACCTTCCTGGTATGCCTGTCTGCAGAAAAATTGCTGTAAAATAGTCAGGCTGGGCCACATACCAGATATATTTTCCAATTCTTTCACTTAACAGCATATCACAAATATTTCCCATGTGATATCTTAATAATCACAACTGACATGCCATAACATCATAGTAAATCATGATCATTGTTTAGTATTTGCATAATGTCACAACACACTGGTTTCTCTTAATTAACCATTTTTCTTTGCGGCACAATTTGACAATATCCAGTTCTGCAGTTTAACAACAATCATTGAACATCCTGGCTCTTTTTCTCACTGAATTGGTGGTTTTAGGGCACATTCCTTGCAGTGCTATTCTGGGATCAATGATTAAAAACACTTGCATGCCTTTTGATATGTATTTACATCATGTATTTAATTAGAAAATGAATGCTGAGTTTTCCAAACTGCCACACAAAGTTGAATCAGCTTTCTGGTTTTAAAATATGTATTGGCTATTCTGTATTATGTTCATACTATGTAAATGTATACTTCTGTGTACAGATAAGCCAAATTTATCAGTCTTCTTATGAAGAGTGTATTCTTAGCAGTGGAGAGGTATAATATTATGCACGAGGGTAGGATTCCTATTCTCCTCCATCCCCTTTCAGTTCCTGGGACACTCTCAGCCTACTGAGAACACCAGTGAGCGCACCTCGCTGGGTTCTGGTTGCAGGGAAGGAGAGGTGGTTCACTAACGCCTTTTTCCAGAATATTCCTGTAGGCGGAAGGAGTAGGAAGTGTTGTCAAGGCCTGAGAAACAGGACCCAGCTGCTTCTCAGAGCTCTGTAAGAAGCGGGGAGGTTGCCTTGTGGGCTGCTGTCTCTCCTCTTTCAGGTGAAGCCACAATTTAAATATCTCTGGAGGAACAGAGATTTGATTTCCTCACTATAGCCTGCTGCCAACTCTCAGCAGCTGGCAGGGCTGCCAACGAATGCATCCAGAGATGGATTTAAAAGAGAAGGAAGACGGAAATGGCTCTTTCTTGCTGGCCTGCCTGCCTTTCTTTTTTATCTTTCTCTTTCCTTTCTGAACCATTAAAAACAAAAAATCCGAACATTGTGCCTCAGAACAAGATGTGTAGCTTTATAAGGAGCAAAGATCAAGTTCCAGCTTCCAGGCCCCTCCCTGGAGCTACGTGTTGGCAGCCTGCTCTCTTCTAGCCTCTACCAACTAAGATTAACTTAACCTGGAAGCCGGAGTAGGAGCCAGGGAGGGATGGAGGCAGGGGCTGGCCTCACAGGATGGCTTCTGTTTTCTAATCAGCTGTGGAAGGAAAATTCTATTGTTTATCCTGAAGTGGTAGGTGGTGAGGCTGGGCTTGGCTTGAAGCTGGGCTTGACTCTGTTAAAGAAGTGGCCGTGTCTTTTTTAAACAATTCTTTTCCCTTATGGTTTATCACAGGGTATTGGTATATGGTTCCCTGCGCTATACAGTAAGACCTCGTTGTTCATCCATCCTGTGTATAACAGTGTGTATCTGCTAACCCCAACCTCCTAATCTTTGCCTCCCACCTCCTGCTCCCCCTTGGCAACCACAAGTCTGTTCTCTGTGTATGTGAGTCTGTTCCATAGATATGTTCATTTGGGCCATATTTTAGATTCCACATATAGATGATGTCATATGGTATTTGTCTTTCTCTTTCTGACTTACTTCACTTCAGATGATAATCTCTAGGTCCATCTGTGTTGCTACGCGGCATTATTTCACCCTTTTCATGGCTGAGTAATGGGCCATTGTGTATATATACCATGTCTTCTTTGTTGATGGACCCTTAGGTTGTCTCCGTGTCTTGGCTATTGTGACTAGTGTAGCTATGAACATAGGGGTACATGAATTAAAGCTATTACAAACAAAACCTTTGAAAACAAACACAATTTTTAAAGAAATAAAGGAAGGTGTCGCATCCCTAAAGCTGGTAATTATGAAATAAGAACATGTAGCTTTGAAAAGAGACTATTTGGATGTCTTGAACACGAAAACAATTTTGCAAAAGCAACAGATTCTTTATTGGGAACTTTGGACGTCAGGACGTGAGGGAAGAATGCCTGAGGGAAAAAGCGTGAAGTGTACTTGTATATCTAGCCAAATAATCATTTAAAAGTGGGAGCAAAATAAAGACATTGTAAGTCACATGAAGCCTTTGAGAAGTCATCACCCGTATTTTCCACTGAAAAACTACTAGAGGTTGTGTTCCTGTTAGAAGATGGAAGAACGCAGCAGCAACAAGGGTGATACAAGAGGACAGTGAGAAACAGTAAGTAAAGCTACTCTTGCTTCAAAAGCAGCCTTTTATTAGAAACATGGGCCTAAATTTGCAGATAATATTCAACGTACAATGTCGAGATGAAGGAAGTGGGGCTTGAAAGTCTGTGTACCTGAGGGAGATAAGAAATGTGTTATAGATCCTGGTTTATGCTGGGGGAACCTGTTGGACCAAATGAAATTACCAGTTTTTGTAAATTAAAAATGTCCCAATACTGGCAGTTTCACGTGGTTCAACTGAATCGATACTGCTTTACTCTGTAGATGAAAAGATTAGAAATGTAATGGATGACTTTCAAATCAACAGAGGGAGAGATGAGAGGATTTCACAGAGAAGGAAACAAAGAAGTTTAAGTTGCTTTGGATGGAACCCTGGCCCAGGTCCCACATGAGACCTCCAGGTCCCACGTTCCCACTGGAACTTATGTCTTTGGTGCCAAGAAGCACCCCCTGGTGGTTCATATGGACCCTGATATTTCTCCTTTGGCAACCAGAACTGTGTGAGTGGTGCGGATTGAGGAGCTGGTCATACACCCTAACCTCTCGGGTTCCCCCCCACCCTGCTGTCCAAGGGGCAGAAGCTCAGATCTGCAGGAGAGGTAAAATGGAATCTTTGGTTACAGACCATCCCCCTAGCCCCACATACAAAGGGCTGGAGCTTCTTGTGGGAGGAGTTGGACTGTCAGCCCCCCATCTTGTGCTCTCAGCTGCTCTGAACAGGCAGAAACAGCCCTGGTTTGGCAGAGGTGACCCTCCACCCCCGACCCCCCACCCCAACCAGGAAAGGACAAATGGAGATCAGGTTGGGGCCTGGAGAAGAGAGATCTGGGCAGGCTCCAAGGAGGCCTCTGCTGGAGACCTAAGGTGCTCCAGTGGGCTCACTCCATGTGCACGAGCAAGGGTTCTGCAGAAAAACAGAACCAGTAGGAGATATAGATTGGGGGTGGGGTGGGGTTGGAGAGAAAGAGAGAGGGCGACTTTAAGGAATTGGCTTACAAGCTTATGGAGGTTGGCAAGTCTGAAATCTTCAGGGTGGGCGGGGAGGCTGGAGACCCAGGGAAGACTTGATGCTATAGCTCAAAGACAGTCTGGAAGCAGGATTCCTTCCTCTTTGGGGCCCCTCAGTCTCTTTCTTGAGGCTGTCAACTGATTGAATGGCCCACCCACATTATGAGTGGGAATCTGATTAACTCAGAGTCTACTGATTTAAATGTAAATCTCAGCTAAAAAAGATACCTTCACGGGGGATCGCAACAGATGACCAAATATCTTGGTACTGTGGCCCAGCCAGGTTGATTCGTAAAATTAACCATCACCTTATGGTTGGTTCCAGTTCATCAGGGGAGAGGTCAGATAAACATTTCCCATGCTCCTTGTGACTCCAAGGCTGCAGAAAGCAGGAAGGTGAGAATCAAAGCTTGCAAGTCATGCTCTTGAGATCTTACATGAGTACCTGAGTACTGAGAGTGCCTGACTCTGCCTCCCACCTCCTTCCCACCCTCCCTGCCTTTTCTGATAGAATACAGCAAATGTCCTTTAACCACACACATTTTAGGAGGTAGCCACGAGGAGGTGGCTCAGAAGGTAAAGAATCTGCCTGCAGTGCAGGAGACCCAGGTTTGATCCTTGAGTCGAGAAGATCCCCTGGAGAAGGGCATGGCAACCCACTCCAGTATTCTTGCCTGGAAAATCCCATGGACAGAGGATCCTTGCAGGCTATAGTCTATGAGGTTGCAAAGAGTCAGATGTGACTGAGCAACTAGTACTTTTAAACTTTGTGATGCACAAAGTCCACAGGATTTGGAGACCTGGCTTTAAATTCCATCTCCACTATTAATTAGTCTTACAACCTTGAGTAAGTGACCAACTCTCTCAAAGAATCAGGTCATTAAAAATAAATGGTGAGGTTTGGTAAGATAATATGGGTGGTCCCTGGCACAAAATAGGCAATCAACAAGTGCCAGTTCTTCCATTTATCTGCAAGGAAGGCTAGGAGAGCTCTCTGGGGCCCAATAGGTGGGTCCATGAAAATTTTTTGGCTGTATCAAGGAAAAAGGTAACACACAGAATTGTTAATTCAGGTGATGTAAATATTGGTCTTTGGGATGAACAAAATTTCTTTGGAGATTTTCTTTTTGATGGTCTATCCCTATCTCCATGGAAAATGTGTAGCTCTGGGATGTGTATACTGGATAGCAGAAAGATTTTGAATGGAGACGCCTAGCTTTATGGGCGAACTTTGCCTTGACTGGCAGTGTGGCCTCAGCTAAGGACTTTCACCTTTTGGGGACATCGTGGGCCGTCGTCTTTAACTTCCTCTCCAGATGTAATATACCACAATGCTACAAACAACTGTTTACATACTAAAATAAACAATGAAGCATGTCATCTGACAGTTGGCATCAAGCTGTGTTGAGGTAAGAACTGTAATGCATTGTGACTCAGCAATAGGACTGCATGGTCTACAGCTGCAATATTAATTATTCCTGAGAGCAGATGCAGATTATTAATGAGTTTTGCCTCTTGAGTGCAAGTGTGCTAAATTGCTTCAGCTATGTCTAACTCTTTGCCACCCTGTGGACTGTAGCCCACCAGGCTCCTCTGTCCATGGGATTCTCCAGGCAAGAATCCTGGATTGGATTGCCATGCCCTCCTCCAGGGGATCTTCCCCACCCAGGGATCAAACCTGCGTCTCTTTTGTCTCCTGTGTTGGCAGGCAGGTTCTTTACCACTAGCGCCACCTGGGAAGCCCCATTTGGCCTCTTAGTGCTCTTTTTCGTGTGTATTGGTGCCTCCTTCTTCCCCTATCCCCTTTTAGTCTGTATATAAACAGTCTAAATTCTATTTACATAAAGTATGTACTTTGAATTCTTTTAGAAATTTCAGCTTCTTTGGAAATCCTAAATTCTCCAACTTTTTTTTTTTTTTGATCTTTCAGAATAATCCCTGGCTCCCTCCTGTGCCCCTGCCACATAACCCACCAAGAATTCCTTTCAATAATGCCATTTTGAATTTGAAATCACCAACTTAACATTATGAAGAAGAGGATATTTTCCCTCAGGGGGATACCAAGCACCTAATCTTATTTTGTAAGAGTGTAACATTCTCAGGCATTTATTTGAGTTCTCTCTGCTTCTGAAGTAGCCAGGACTCAGCCTTGCCATCCCGTGGTTTGGGCAGGCTCCATCTGGCAATTCCAGGTTGAGGCAGGTGGTGTGAGAGAAGGACATGCCCACGGTTTGAAGGGGCAACTCCTCCCCTGGGCCAGTGCCGCTCACGTGCTGTGATTCAACGACACGATCCCCAGGCCACAGAATGACAGGTAAACCCACGGGTAAGTGGGCCGTCGACTCACAGCTGAATTTTTCTTTTTCTCCAAACTCCAGTCTCTCTAAAACACACTGAAGGTTGCGGAGAGTTGGACATGACTGAGCGACTAGCACTTTCACACCTGGCGATGCACGAAGTCCACAGGATCTGAAGACCTGAGCTCCTCCAGTTCATACCTTGATTCTGACTAACGCTATGGCCTTGAGGATGACAGCCAACTTCTCTGGACATTTGTTTCCTTGTGCGCAACTGAGAACAATGGACTAAGTTGGGGCAAGATTTAGTGCACATCACTAACTGCCCAACTTGCACAAGGAGCAGACATGACTAATCGACTCTAGCACTACCGACACTCAAGTAAGACATTATTAATTGATTGGAGTCAGCACATAAAAGGGCATCCATTTGTTATGCCTGCACAGAATAATGTCTAAGGTTTTCAGTTTGTTTACAATAAAAAAAAAAGTGGAATAGGTTGCCAATGGGCCAGACTTTCCTCTGCCTAGAATTAGGAAAGTCCTACTTGAAGCAGGGGAATGGGTAAAGTGACCTTAAAATTTCCCAACATATCTATAATCGTGTAGCAATCAAACTCGAGTAAGCCAACATTTATCAAATGTGTACTATGGTTAAAGTTTGCTATTCAGTGACACTGTAATACAAAGATAAATGACAGCCTCTGGCCTCAAGAAACTAAAAATCAACTAGAGGAAGCAGATAGAAAGGGAAGGCAGAATGATCTGAGGGTAAATAGCAATCAAAGCAACATGTGGGAACCAAGATTCTAAAAATCATCTCTTACCCAGTTTTCAATACTTTAAGGACAAAATCTCACTTGTATTCATTTGTACCCATCGTAACATAATCCTCTCAACATCTCTGTGAGGAAGTGTTTTTTATTATTGCAATTTTTCAGGATGAGGAAACTGACTCAGTGAGATTTTTTAAATTCCTCAGATTTACACACCTAGTTAGTAGCAAATTAGTACTAAAACCCAGGTACTCGGACTTCAGGAGGGAATTTCAAAGGGATTAGGGTCAATGTCACAGAGAGTAGACCCCTGGCTTGGAAAATGAGAATGCTTTTAATGGGCAAGAAAGACAGCAGGGGGAACAGAGCCAGCCTTGGGCAGAGTCACGGGAGGATACAGGGGCTCTGGGACCATGACTTCACAGGCTCCTGTCCCATGACCAGCATGCCCTACCAGGTGCAGGGTCCCTGGCTTTAGCAGAGGCTCAATAAATGTTGGTTTTAAACAGGGTTGGTGGGATGAATTATAAGGTGATGGGGTTGGGGGTAAATCTGGAGACAGATTTTGCGGGACTTAGGATGCAGAGCTACTGAGTATTGAGCAGGGACTGGGTCCTGTGGGGTTCTGAGAAGACCTGTCACATGGCTGACCTTATTTCTGGATGCTGATTCAGCCCTAATATGATGATGGCAGATAGGGCAGGAGGCTCATAGAGTAGTTTGGGATCAGAGGAAAGGAGGAGACTCCAAAAAGGACACTTGGGGACCTGAGGAAAGGATGCAGGCTTGTGGGTGTATGTGTGTGTGGGGGCAAACTGAAGATGACCCCAATTTGTAATCTGGGTGACAGGGAAGATGGGGTGGGCAGGACACACACACACACACTTATGCACACATACACTCATTGATCTGACACTACACCATTTACCACCCTAGTGGAACATGTTTTAAGGCAATGAGATCTGATTCCACAATAGCCTGGCTCATCAGATTTACAAACTGGAAAGTGAATCAAGCCAAATACAACCCCCAGAGTTTGAGTCATTGAAGCAGATACCATGTAACGGTGGGTAGGCCCATACGGAGACAGAACCAGGGGTTTACGACAACTGGGCATTCCCTTCTAGAAGCTGTGGACCATTGCCTTTGATTCAATGATCTCAAGCAGCACATTTCCAAAGCAGTCAGGGAAATCTGCCTGAACACACAGCCAATGCCAGGAAGCAGTGAAACAGTACAGAGATAAAGGTAATGTAATAAGCTGCCAGAATCCACCTCGGCAGCAGAGAAAACCTATGAGCTAAGCAGCCCTGGGTCCAGTTACCATGGCTGGGTCTAAGCACTTGTCCTGGGAGGGTGGCAATAGGGTTAGCCTCCCTGGGACTGATTCCCTCTGAATCAGAGATTGCCTCCATCTCTGTCGAGATGTTCAGATAGGTATGATTCGGGCATCAAGTCCTGGCTCCCCCCACTTACTAGCCATGAGAGTTTGGCAAGTCCTTCAAGCTCAGAGCTTCAGCTGCTTCTTTTATAACACAGAGATGTTAAGGAACATTCCTCCTAGGTGGTTGTGAGGATGATGTGATTGTACGGTTGGCACAGTGCCTGGCACCCAGTTAGGACAAAAACCCCATGAGCTGTGGTCAAATTACCAAACTGATTCACAGTTCATGTGTGGATATGTTGACTACATGCTTTAGATCTCAGACAATTTTCAGGGAGATTTTTATCCATCAGATTTTGGTTTATTTATAATAGATTCTGGCAGGAATCTTAGAGAATAAATTCAGAATATAATGCATGTGTCTCTATTTGTATTTCTTATACAAAGCAAGTCTTTGCATTGGGAGTGAATATATAACACACATGGACATGAAATGGTTGAACAGCAAGCCCCAACGAGGAGAAGGTGGGCAGTTTTCAAGCCAGCTGCTCCAGCCAAGCGGGTGGTTGTGACGAGCACGGGACACTCCGTGGGTGGACACAGGTCTTGTGAGTCAAGAGATTTTCCCGGTAGCCATCAGGCTACAATTCATTGCCAACAAGATCTGGGGCAGGGAGGGAAAGGGAGACAGAGAAAAAGAGGGGAAGGGAAAGGAGGACAAAGATTGATTTTACCCCGCTGGGGAGAGAAGTTTGCAGTACAAACACTGAAGATGACCATTTGGCCAAAATTTGCAGCAAATAAGAGCAGATACAGCTAGAGCAACGGAGATGCTGTTGATAGAAATTCGAGATTTCGCATAAAGACATGTACCTGTTGGCTCTGTCACTGGGCTCTTCCTGGCCACCAGCTCCACCGTAACAAGTTTGGGTTCTTCCGCACCGGTCGCCAGAGGGCGCTAGTTAACCCAGGAGGTTAGATCCTTTTCCGGCAGGCCCTAAGGGGCTCTACAGAGATCCCGTCCTCTCCCTTCCTGAGTTGCCTGCTATCAGTTTTCTTCCGGTTTCTCAGCGGGAAAGGGAGTCGGCTCCTAAGCCCAGCCCCGTTGATCGGGTCCCTGAACCCTTCCACCAGGTTCGGGCAGCTCCTGCTCCATGGGGTCTGCGCACTGCTCCCAGGAGTCCTGCAGCAGTTTTGCACCAAACTTCCTGGCTTCTCACCCTGGCCCTCCAGTGACAGCGAGACTCTCTGCGGCTGCTGGGCAGGCCTCTTGCCAGACCCTCTCTGTTGACTGTGGCCTTGAGCATGATTCCTGGTTAGCTACCCCACTGGACGCAGTCACTGCAGCTTCGGGCCCTCCTAGAGCAGGAGGCGCCCGCGTTCAGGTCAGTGCTCCTTCCTCACCGAGGAAACCCCCGGGTGCGCTTCCGAGTTACAGACCCCAAGTCTGAGAATTCTCTACAATTTAATTTATATATCAGCTCATACACAGATAGGGCTTCCCAGGTGGTTCAGTGGTAAAGAATCCGCCTACCAATGCAGGAGACACAGAAGAGTCGTGTGCTACCCCTGAATCAGGATGATCCCCTGGAGGAGGAAATGGCAACCCACCCCAGTATTCTTGCCTGGAGAATCCCATGGACGGAGGAGCCTGACAGACCACAGTCCATGGGGTCGCATAGAGTCAGACACAACTGAACACGCATACACAGAAAAACATTGAGGCCTCTCTCAGGACCAGGGATGTGATTTGTGAGGCCCAGTGCAAGGTGAAAGGGTGGGGTTCCTTGTTCAAAAATTATAAAAAATTTCAAGATAGAATAGAGTAGGAAACCAAGCGCTGGGACCTTCTGAGCCAGCCCTGGCCTCACTGAAGGAGGAGGACAAAGCCTCATCCAGGGGCTGAATCAGAACTGTATCCAAAACCACACCACTTCGCGATCGCCTGTTCTTTAGCATTGAAGTGTTGTGTGTGTGTGTGACTGTACTCTTATGATACCTTTATTAAAAGGTATACCCTGCCTTTAGTAATTAGCTTTGTTGCTGTGACTGGAAGCCCCGTGTTGAAGAACCCCTTCAGATTATTGTTACAGTGAAGGGCCTACATTGGGTGGCTCCGAACACAGTTGTGACCAAATTTCTGTTGCAGGCGGGCCGGCTGAGCAGCCATCCTAACTCTTGATCAATACAGGAGGAAACTGGCCAGATGGGTGGCCAGGTCACTGATGATCTTCAGGCTGTAATTTAAAGGATATTTGGAGTTAAGTCCTTGAATGTGCTTTGAATTAATCCAGACCTCACTTTGGCAAGAAATAAAGCAGGTCATATTGACTCAATCAGCAGATATTCCACTCATCCAGGGAATATTTCCCAGGCAAGAATACTGGAGTGGGTTGCCATTCCCTTCTCCAGGAGATCTTCCCAACCCAGGAATCAAATCCGCATCTCTTGCGTCTGCCTGCATTGGAAGGCGGACCCTTTACCCTAGCACTACCCGGGAAGCCTTCTCACCTGTGCAGTAAAGCCAACTTACTGACACCTGGTTGTAGTGTAGGAAAGTGCGGCATTTACTGCAGGGCGCCAAGCGAGGAGTACAGAGCAGCTAGTGCTCAAAAGGCTCGGACTCCCTGATGGATTTCAGGGAAGAGTTTTTAAAGGTAAGATGAGGGAGACTGCACAGGGAGCACTAGTGCAGAGTTCTCTGATTGGTTGGCGAGGTCACAGGGTGGTGTCACAGAGGTAACATCATCAATCCCCAGGCTCCAGGAGCCTGGAGGCTATGTGCTCATGGTCATCATGTAGTTAATTTCTTCCCTCCAATTAGGAATGTGTATCAGACATTGTTATCTATGTCCTTCAGGGAAGAACTCAAGATTCTGTGATTCTGCTATATGGGTGATCGATTACTTAAATTGTTACCAGTTCTCCTGGCCCAGTGCCACCTTTTGATACTATTACTACATGCTCATATTCTTCCAGTCCTCAAATCCTGAGCCAGCTTTTTGTGGCTAAGGGTAGGTCCAGGACACAAAAGCTTTTCTACAAATAAGAGGCAGGAGAAGGGGTCTGCCCTTAGAAGGACCTATAGGGTGCTGCTTGGTTACAGAAGGACTAAGACATAGCCTTGGCTCTCAGGGTGGCCCAGCTGCACTTCAGCAGGCTGCAATGCAAACCTGATGGGTTGGAGGGTGGTTTGTCTCTTTGTTCCTGGGGAAGTGCAGATCACCCAGACTGGGGTGGGGGCTGGGTGGAGAAGGAGGGTGAGCCGTACACTGTGGGGGAGCCAGTGAGATGTACACGGTCAGATGCAGCAAACTTGGGAAGACAAAGGTGTTTGTCTTCAGTGGGACTCAATGGTATTACGTTTGCGTCTAAGCTCTGGGGTGACACTTTATCTTTCCCTCCGTCCAGTCCAAGACATCAGCCTCCCACCTGCTCAACTCCCTTATAATCCTTTGGGAATCTTCTCCAGACCTTCTCTTCTGGGGAAGATCCTATTTCCCTTTTCCACTCCAAACCTCGATGAGTTGGCAAAGAGAAGAGAGTTGGATAAACTAATTTAGGGATTTTTTAAAAATGTATTTTACTGAAGTATAGTTGATTGACAATATTGTATTAATTTCTGCTGTACAGCAAAGTAACTCAGTTATATATATATATATTCTTTTTCATATTCTTTTCCACTATGGAAAAGGATATTTAATGTAGTTCCATGTGCTGTACAGTCGAATCATGCTGTTTATCCATCCTACATGTAATAGTTTGCATCTGCTAATCCCAAACTCTCAATCCATCCCCCTCCCCCACCACCTCTCCCCCTTGGCAACCAGAAGTCTATTCTCTATGTCTGTGAATCTGTTTCTGTGGATAAACTAATTTACATTAAGGACTGTATTCATTTGCTAGGGCTGCCGTAATAAAATACCACAGATGGAGCGACTTAAACAGCAGAGATTTATTTTTGCATAGCTCTGGGGGCGGGAAGTCCAAGATCAAGGTGCAGATAGGGTAGGCTCCTGAGGCCTCTCTCCTAGGCTTGGGGATGGCCACCCTCTGGCAGCCTTTTCATGTTGTCCTTGTTCATGCACATCCCTGGCATCTTTCTGTATCTCCAAATGTCCTCTTCTTACAGGGACACCAGTCAGACTGGATAGCGCCCGCCCACATGGCCTCATTTAACGTTCATTACCTCCCTGAAAGCCCATTCTTGAAACACCATCACATCCTGAGGTTCTGGGAGTTAGAGCTTCAGCATATGAATTTGGAGGGACACAATTCAGTCCAGAACAGAGTTAAGGAGAAAGGATCTTCGCTTCCTAAAATTCCTTGCATTTGTAAAGAGGACGCAGAAGGAGGGAACCCTGTAAAGGAAAGGATGATGGAATGAAGGATGGTAGATTTTAGCATCTCAGGACCAGTTGGGTGCTTGGGGGGAGGGTTGGGTTATTGGCTGGGAATCTTCCTGGCACCCTTCACAGACCAACATATAGGCAGCCACCTGCTCTGCCCACGAACACGGCTGGTGCTGGGCAGACAGACCACATTTCATTTTCTTCCCGGATTCCAAAGAAATCTACCAGTCTCACCTCCCTGCCTCTAAGAAACACCAGTATGTTTTAAAATAGTTCATCGAATGGCAGCTGTTGCAGTTCTGCCTGGAGAACTGAGCCACCATCCTCACCAACTGTTGAGTGTTACAGGAAGAGGCATGATGTGGCCCCATGGAGGTAAGGATGCCAGAGTGTTCTCCAGGGCAGGGGACTAAAACAGCTGCCCCTCCTCAGAGTCAGAACCCCTCCTGCACTCCAGCTGTGGCATGCTGTGGAGATAAATTGCTGCTAGGTCCGTGTGGGGAAGAGAGAAAGAAAGGGGATTTTGAACTTTTGTGTGGAAAGAGCAGGGTTCCTGCTGTGGGGCATTCAGAGACTGAGTGCTGGGAGATGGGATATAGAACTGTAGGCAGAAAACAGCCACCTGAGCCCAGCAGGGACCAGTTCCCTTCGGGGGAGGAACTCCACCTGTCCCCCGAGGAGAGTGGACTTCCTCAGACGCCCTCAGTGACTCATCCTCGTGCCTGGAAAGGACAGAAGCCTTTCATTATCCTCTTGTTTGTAGAAAATGGGTCTGTGTGTTTAGCAACTGTAAGCACTAGAATTCAGAGACCCACTGGAGCTTTTAAAAACACAATACTTGACAAACACAAAATCATCTTCTCTGGCAAATCAGAGAGGATTTCCTTCACCCTTGCTGATCCAAGAGGAATGCCCTTTCATATCTAGATACACATCCAGGCTGCTAATTTCAGGCATTAAAAAAAAAAAAACAGATGAAGCCTTTTGCTTCAGCCTCTGTCCTTGTTCACAGAACAGGATGCTCACCACACAACCAGGCCATCATAAGAAGGATTCTTTCTTCTCAGTTTTCTTTTTTTTTTTTTTTTTACAGTAGAAGAATATTTAATCACATTGAAGTGGCCATAGTATATTTTCACATTTAAAATATTAGATTATAAAACGGTGCTTATAGTATAATCCTTTTTGAAAAAAAATCACCTTTTTTTTTTTTTACATTAATAAAATTTTCATTGAAGTATAGTTGCAAAGAACTGACTCATTGGAAAAGACCCTGATGCTGGGAAAGATTGAAGGCAGGAGGAGAAGGGGCTGGCAGAGGATGAGATGGTTAGATGGCATCACTGACTGGATGGACATGAGTTTTAGTAAGCTCCGGGAATTGGTGATGGACAGGGAAGCCTGGCGTGCTGCTGTCCATGGGGTCACAAAGAGCTGGACGTGACTGAGCGACTGAACTGAACGATAGTTGCTTTGTAATGCTGTGCTAGTTTGTGCTGTACAGAAAAGGGGATCAGCTATATGTATACATCTGTCCCCTCTTTTTTAGATTTCTTCTTTGTTTTCATACAGTTCTCAAGCTATTGTCCAAAGCCTGTGGTTTGTTTGTTTACATTTATCACATGCCAGCACCCTGCTAGGTGATGGCCCAGAATCCTTAACTGACTGAGGCATCTGCCAGTAGGATCCTCCGGCTGAATTCCCCACGCACGCAAAACCTGGAGCAGCTCCTCTCCATCTGCCAGCAGTGGCAACCAGAACTGCTGCAGAATGGTTGAAGTTCAGAGAAGGCTGGGCTTCAGACAGCCAGAGAGATGAGGAAGTTAGATTTTTCCCTAAGGTTAAGATTTTTAGTCATTTCCCTGAGACATTTCCATGGCTGTGTCAAGCTACAGCTATCTGTAACAAAGGAAGTAGATAAAAGGTGCATTCTTAGAAATTAAAGAGATGTCCACCTTCAGTAAAAAGGAATAGGAAATAAGAATAGAGGGACTTCACTAGTTTGTCCAGTGGTTAAGAATTCACCTTTCAGTGCAGGGGATGCAGGTTCAATTCCTGGTCAGGGAACTAAGATCCCATATACCACAGGGTGACTCAGCTTGCATGCCTCAACTAAGACCCAATGCAGCCAAATCTATAATTTTTTTAAAGGAATATATATATAGAAAAGGTCCTAAAGGGAAAGAAAGATTCTATTGCCTAAATTAAAGAAGGAAAAGATCTCCTGATGGCTTGGGTTGAAAGAGGAAGGAAATGGTGAGGTTGAGATGGAAAAGGCAGTGTTATACCGTGCCTGGGTAGGCTGTGTTATATGGTGGCAACAACCCCAGTGTTTCAGTGGCTTCAAACAGTACAGGTTTCTCATGTGTGTAAAGTGTTCCTCGCAGATCAGCAGCAAGCTCTGCCTCTGTGATCACCTGGAAACAGGGCTAATGGAGGCTCTATATTGACACTGAGAAAAGGAGACAAGAACATATGTTGAATTTATCCTTAAGACAAGCGATGGTCACATGTCATTTCCAAGGCAAGGCACCTGCTCACATCTGACTTCCAGGGGACAGGGAAGTTCAATCCTATCGTGCTTAGAAGGAGAACCAGAAATTCTGGTGGAGAGCACTATTGACTCCCACAGCAAACATCCCAGACTGAGAGAAGGATAGGAGGGAGACGTGGGTGACTCTGATGACTGGGGGGTGGGGGTGGACTTTGGATGGGGGCTAAAATCCTGAGATCAATATAGCCTTTCTCCTGTATGTTATTGCACAGCCATAGAATTTTTTTTTTTTTTTTTTTTGACTGTGCTGGCTTTCTCTAGTTGCGGCATATGGGGGCTTCTCTTGTGGAGCATGGGCTTAGTAATTGCAGTTCAGTTCAGTCGCTCAGTCGAGTCCAACTCTTTGCGACCCCATGGACTGCAGCATGCCAGGCCTCCTTGTCCATCACCAGCTCCCGGAGTTTACTCAAACTCATGTCCATTCAGTTGGTGATGCCATCCAGCCATCTCATCCTCTGTCATCCCCTTCTCCTCCCTCCTTCAATCTTTCCCAGAATCAGGGTCTTTTCAAATGAGTCAGTTCTTCGCATCAGGTGGCCAAAGTATTGGAGTTTCAGCTTCAGCATCAGTGCTTCCAATGAATATTCAGGACTGATCTCCTCTAGGGTGGACTGGTTGGATCTCCTCGCAGTCCAAGGGACTCTCAAGAGTCTTCTCCAACACCACACAGTTCAAAAGCATCAGTTCTTCAGCACTCAGCTTTCGTTATAGTCCAACTCTCACATCCATTCATGCTGCTGGAAAAACCATAGCTTTGACTAGATGGACCTTTGTTGGCAAAGAAATGTCTCTGCTTTTTAATATGCTGTCTAGAGTGGTGATAACTTTTCTTCCAAGGAGCATGGGCTTAATTGCCCCAAGTCATGTGGGATCTTAATTTGCTTACCAGGAATCAAATCCATGTCCCCTGCATTGGAAGGTGAATTCTTAACTACTGGACCATCAGGGAAGCCCCACGGCCATGGAAATTCTCTCTCTCTCTCTCTCTCTCTCACACACACACACACACATAAACACAGCCATGGGTTCTCATCAGCTAAGTAATATCTCTTCAAGCATTACTTTTGCCCCATTCCTTCTGTCTTTCCTATCTGGGACAAAAGTTTGACTGTGTTAGAACTTTTCACCATGTCCTTTTTGTTTTTTATTTTTTGTATTCTCTTTTTGTCTGTTTTTCATTCTAAGTATACATTTTTTGGCCTGGCTTTTACTTTATAAATTCTCTTCTTTTTTAAATGTTGAATCCAATGTTAAACCCATCCAATATGGTGTTAATCTCAGTCATAGTAGTTTTCCATATTAGAATTTATATTTGGTTCATCTCTTATAGTTTTGAATCATGATTTCCACTTATTCATCAAAATTCTTAATCCTTTTACATTCTTAAATATTTTTATCATGGTTACTTTAACATTTATATCTGCTTTATTAAATGGACCTGTTGTAAGTCTGTTTCTATTTTTCCCTTTATTTTTCGTCATGCTTTATCTTCCTACATGGCTAATTATATTTATATGTGTATATATATATATATATATATATATATATATATAAGGTAGCTTTGATTTATTAAATTACATGTTTCACATGCACATTATATTTCTGCTTCTATACTACAGTGTACATACCACCAAAAATTTAGTTTCCATCCATCACCATACCATCTAATTATGTTTTAATAAGTGCCAGATATTATACATGAAAATATAGAGAGCTAATTTGGGACTTTTAATGCTGTTATAGTCTTCCAGAGAGGATGTACTGCTTCTGGCAGGCATCTAAATTACAAATACTCATAATTCCAGATTGCCTTAATTGAATCACGGATTTAAATTATTTGAAGCTGACCTTCAGATCTTGTGAAGCCTGGTCTCTTGGTTCACACTTATTCCCAAAGTAACTAATAGCTCAGGATATTTCCTAGACCCCTCCTCCTCAGCAGCCTCTGAAGCCCATAGTGTTTTCCCCTCTCTTTCTTTCTTAAAAACTATTCATAAAGTAGCAGTGTATGTTTTAAGGAAGAAACATAAAAAGACTGATTTGTTGATACGTCCTGCTCATCACTGTGGGTTAGTAGAAATTATTATCTTTTATTAATTTTTTTATTAATTATTTTTAATTGAATGAAGGAAGCCTATAATTTGTCTCTTTTAATTTTATTTTTTAATTGAAGTATCATTGATTTACAATGTCATGTTAATTTCAGGTGTACAGCAAAGTGATTCAATTTTCCGTATCTGTATCTATATCTATCCTTTTTCAGATTCTTTTTCCTTGTAGATTATTGCAAAACATTGAGTATAGTTCCTTGGGCTATAGAGTAGGTCCTTGTTGTTTATCTATTTTATATATAGTAGTCAGTATATGCTGAGCCCAAACTCCTAATTTTTCCCTCTTCCCTTTCCCCTTTGGTAACCATAGGTTTGTCTTCTGTCTGTGAGTCTATTTCTGTTTTGTAAATAAGTTCTTTTGTATCCTTGTTTTTTAAAGATTCCACAAAAGTGATATCATTTGATATTTGTCTTTCTCTAACTTCACTTAGTATGATAAACTCTAGGTCCTATATGTGTAGCTGCAAATGGTGTTATTTCATTCTTTTTATGGTCTAGTAATATTTCATTTATATATATGCACCACATCTTCTTTATCCATTCATCTGTTGATGGAAATTTAGGTTGTTTCCATGTCCTGGCTACTCAAATAGTGTTGCAATGAACAGCGGCGTGTATCTGAAAGAATATACTCTTAAATGATCTTTAGTTTCTCGGTATGTGAACTCTGCTCAGCTTGTCAGGCGCTCAACTTCCACGTTCAAAATTCTTGTATGCCTCTGAGAAACAGTGGTCCCAGATGCCAGACTCATCTATAGCCACATTTCCCTCTTAGACCTGCAGTTCTAAGCCTTGGTAGCTTTTTGCTGCTTCCACAGAGATGCAGTTCTATCTTTACCAGTCTTCCCAGTTGCTCTCAGGGGAAGAGCCATTTCCAAAAGTGTGAATCCAGGAAGAGACATTGGGACTGAGACCTGAGTGGGAAAATTATTGGAGTCTTAGGGAAGAATTTTCATGGTAGGGGAAATACAAAATCTTGTGGTGAGTGAACATGTGATAAGGAGCAGCCAGGCCATGGCGGATGGCCACGAGTGGCCAAGGATGAGACAGAGGGTGGCAAGGATGCAGAGCCAGAGCCGGAGCTGCTGGAGGTGTGGAAAAGAACATGGATCTTACCTTAAAGAAGAGTCACAGGGAAGTGGACACAGAGTACCATCTGCATTTGTTGAGCTGGTCCCTGCCTTCATGGAGCGCTCATTGTAGAGAGGGTCATGGACTGTGTTTAGGTCACACGAGCTTGAAACAAATGATCCAGAGGCCCTGCTTGTAGATCTGAAAACTAACCAAGATTCCAGAGTTTTTGGTGTATCCATAAACCAGGCAACTTACCTGCATCAGGGCCTATTGATATTACAGAGCAGCTTCAGCAAATGGAAACAAACTTAAGAATGTCGTTCATCCGCACACAGTAGATGCCATGGCTCTAGGAAGATGCCATCAACTGGCATCTATTCTCCTCCTGTCTTCTCCACCTTCTTCCTCTCCAGCGCCTATTGCTTTCATGTCATTGAGTGTGCCATTCAAAGTCCCCACCATGTCCAGGCCTTCCAGGAAGCCCAAGCCAAGACTCCCTTGCCCTGAGCACTGTGACCCCCATTTACTTATGTACCTCTGCCTTGAAAGCTAATAAATACACACTGAATAAATGAATGAGTGAATATCTGTACAAAGTAATTCACAAAAAACCTACTAGACTGTATGCTCTGGAGAGAATGTCTTTACCCTAATGAATTTATCATTCCTAGGTGGCTCAGTGGTAAAGAACCCACCTGCCAATGCAGGAGACTCAGGTTCGATCCTTGGGGTTGGGAAGATTCCCCAGAGAAGGTAATGGCAACCCACTCTAGTATTCTTGCCTGGGAAATCCCATGGACAGAGGAGCCTGGTGGGCTATAGTCCATGGGGTTACAAAGTTATGTCCAGTCACTGGACATAACTGAGTGACTGAGCACGAGCACAAGATGATGTATGGGAGCTAATTTTGAGCAGGACTTCAAATTGTTTGTCTTTTTCCCAGGAATCTTTCAGGGAATAGAAGGCCTGTTCTCAGCACAAAACCATTAAGTTATTTTAACTCCTCTGCCTCCCCCTCCCCCCACCCCCACCACCATTTGGAAGTGGCTCAATGCCTCCCAAAGCTCGGGAAACAAAGGTTATTACTTCTGGGGAGAGGCTTTGGTGTGGGAAGGTAGGAACTGAAACATTCAAAATTGGAAATCAGGTCTCCATGAACACAAGGGGCTCACATATTGCATTCAGGGCATAGGAACTTGAAATCAATGATCCAAAAGTCCTACTTCTAGACTGAAGACCTTATCAAGCCTGAGTTTTAGGCTTATCCACAAACCAAGCAGCTTAATTCCATCCAAACATACGGATACACAGAGCAGCAGAAGCCACACCTGGCAGGCCAGACATCAAAGAACCCGCTTCCTGGCTTGCATCCCTAAGATCCTGCTGATGTTTATCAGGGGATGCTCAGCAGGGCTGATCTTTTACATACTTGAGGTCTCCCTTTTATACAGTCAGAGCAATGGGTCTAAATACAGGAACAGATATTTGCAGGATTAGAAGAAGAAAAAAAGGAAAGTATCTTTTTTTTTTATTAGAAGATAATTACTTTACAATATTGTGATGGTTTTTGCCATACGTCAACATGAATTGGCATTAGGTCCACATATGTCCCCTCCCTCTTGACGCCCCCCCCCCCCACCTCCATCTCCACCCCACCGCTTTAGGTTGTTACAGGGTACTGACTGGGTTCCCTGCATCATACATCGAACTCCCATTTGCTATCTGTTTTACTTATGGTAGTGTATATGTTTCAATGCTGTTCTCTCATATCATCCCATCCTCTCCTTACCCCACTGTGTCCAAAATGTCTGTGTCTCCTTTTTAATTAACATTTTCTCAAACGGAGTTTTCTAGCAATGCATCCTTTAGGCACATCCCACCTAAAGTGAAAAGTTTCTGCGCTCGCAAATCCATCTTTGGCAGATAATGCAACCCATCCACCTAAGGCCTCCAGCGTGCCTTGCCATGCTGAGCTGGGGGTTTCTCACCTCCCCTTTTCATGATGACGTGCCCTCAACATGGCCACGTGTGCAACCCGCTGTTCTCTCAAAGCACTAACTCATTCTCACACCAGTGCCCTTTGTCAAAGACATTCCTCCTGTTTTGTTTTTTCCTGTGGCGTGTTAGGTGAGCTGGGCAGCATCCTGACCATGTCATTCAAGATTTACCAGGAATGTCTCAATACTGAGCCCTTTGACAAGGGAATTGGGTGGCAGAAATTTTCAAGGACAAGCAGCTCTGGACTCCAGAAACAGTGCTGTTTTTCATCCCCATGGCTCCAGCTCAGGCAGTTAAGATCCCAGATGGCAGAAGAACATGGGGCCCTCCTGGGAGCATTCTTAAATCTAATTCTAGGTTCTAGAATAAATACAGTCGTTGCACAGGAAGCGCCTGCAGACAGACGTCTTGTATTTGTGAGGTTGAGGCTCTTTTGACTGACTGCCTTCCTTCACAGGCACGTGGTCCATCCATTTCAGGATGGGAAAGTGAGCGATATCTCATGGGGAACAAGTGAACAGTGAGAGATAAAGTGACTTACTCAAGATCCCTTTACAAGTTAGTGCCAAATATTTCTGGAAAAACCGGACTTCCTATTCCCCAAGGTCAAGATATGAAAGCCTGCTGTCAGCTAGCACTTAAGGGAGCTGATTCATCAATTCATTCAACAGTTTGTGTGTTGGGGGAGGGAATCAACTAGAGCATCAGGGAGGAAAGTGTAATGGGAAAGGTTATGTCAGCTCAGGGCTGAGCCCTGTAGCACTTAGAGTTTAAAGGACTTACAGGGGAAGAGAAAGCCACAGGGTGACTCCAAGTACTGGTTTCCTATTGCACTCTAACAAATTACTGCAGACATGGTGTTGGCAAGAATACACAGTTAGGCTCTTTTGGTTCTGGAGGTCGAAAGTCTCAAATCAGTGTCACTGGGCTTAAACCATACTGTCTGCTGGCTCGTACTCCTTGGGTGGAGAGGCTCTAGGGGAGAATTGTTTCCTTGTTTTTTCTAGCTCCTAGAGCTGCACTCCTTGGCTCGTGGTCCTTTTTCCCATCTTTGAGGTTAGCTGTGTAGCATCTTGCTGAGCTGTGACTTCACCATATTCTTTAGTAGTCATATCCCCTTTTCCTTCCCTCCCATAAGGACACTTGTGATTACATTTAGGGCTCACTTAGCTAATCCAGGAAAATCTCCTCTATCTCAAGATCCCTAACTTAATCACACCCATGAAGTCACTTTTGCCACATAAAGTAACATATTCAGAGTCTGGGGATTAGGACACAGATATATTTGGGAGGCTATTTTCAGCCTATCACTTACTGTCACCAACAAAGTAACATCCCAGGAGAACATCACAGAAACTGAAAGAATAGTTTTTCAAGAACCAGAAGGGGTCCTCTGAGTGTGGAGCTGCTGTGAGACAAAATAAGATGGGAGTAGGAAAGTTTTCCATTGCTCTAGCATGAAAGAGACTCTTGGTGATTTTTGGTAGGCTCCTTGACCTGGCTTTTGGCAATGATATTTTTGTATGGGACACCAAAGCAAAGGCAACGAAAACAAAAATAAGCAAGTGGGACTACATCCGATGAAAAAGCTTCTGTACAGCAGAGGAAACCATCAACAAAACGGAATGGCGATCTATGAATGAGAGAGAATACTTGCAAACCACACATCCATTAAGGGGTTAATATGCAAACTATACAAGGACTCATACAACTCAATAGAAAGAAAAAAAATCAGATTTGAAAATGGGTAGGGAAACTGAGCAGACATTTTTTCCAAAGAAGACAAACACATGGCCAAGAGGTACATGAAAAGATGCTCAACATCACTAATCATCAGGGAAATGCAAATCAAAACCACAATGGGATGTCATCTCTCACCTAGTAGAATGGCTGTCATTAAGGAGACAAGAGATGAGTGTTGACGAGGATGTGAAGAAAAGGGAACCCTGCGCATCGTTAATGCAACTGTGAATTAGTGCATCCACTGTGGAAAGCAGTATAAAACTAATTTTTCAAAATATTAAACATAGAACTACTATACGATCCAGCAATCCCAATTCTGGTATATATCCAAAAGAACTGAAAATAGAATATTGAAGAGATATCTTCACTCTCATGTTTATTCCAGCAGTACCCACAAGAGCCAAAATACACAAATAACCTAAGTATTTATCAGGGGATGAATGGATAAAGAAAACATGATATGTATATGTATGAAGGGGCTTCCCTGGTGGCTCAGACAGTAAAGAATCTTCCTGCAATGCAGGAGACCTGGGTTTGATTCCTGGGTCAGGAAGATCCCCTGGAGAAGGGAATAGCTAACCACTCCAGTATTCTTGCCTGGAGAATTCCATGGACAGAGGAGCCTGTTGGGCTATAGTTCATGGGATCGCAAGGAGTCAGACACGACTGAGTGACTGACATTGTCACTTTCATATAGATATACACATATATATATATGCAACTAATTCATTGTTTTGAGTACTTTTATTCATTTCCTTATTTTTCTAAGTACTTTTAGTAATCCAATCTCGTAGTCCATGGGAATTATCTAAATCTCCTCTTAAAAACATTTACCCGCATCAGATAGTCTGTCAATGTGTTCTCCTTGAATGAATCCCTGCTGTAGGCATCTTTCAGTTTGGGTAGGCTGATCAGCTCCATGAACCCATCATTCTGAGGGTCCTATTGACCTTCCTCCCCTGGGGCTCCTAGTATCCCATGTTTGGTTTTCTCCATCCTCTTTCTTGAGCCATGCCCTTGTTTTCCATTGTATTTCTTTTGGTTGGTTTATTGCATCTTCCTTGTGGCGTGCAGGTCTTTTGCTGTGGTGCATGCACTCCAGTTGTGGCCTGGGGCTCAGTAGTTGAGGCACGTGGGCTTCGTTGCTCTGAGGCATGTGGAATCTTAGTTCCCCGACCAAGGATTGAACCTGAGTCCCCTGCATTGGAAGGCAGATTCTTAATCACTGGACCACCAGGGGAATCCCTATTGCCTTGCTTTGATGGAACCTATCCTCCAAGAGGATCTGCCTGAGAAAAGATGAATGGGGGTTTATGACATTATATATTACATTTTGAAGATATTTATTTATTTATGTACTTGGCCTCACTGGGCCTTAGTTGCAGCACAAAGGACCTTCAGTCTTCAGTGATGCATGTGGGGTCTTTAATGGTGGCATGCAGACTCTTAGTTGTATCATGCAGGATCGAGTTCCCTGACCAGGGTTCAAACCTGGACCCCCTGCATTGGGAGCTTGGCGTCTTAGCCACTGGACCACCAGAGACGTTCCTATGACATTATAAATTACTATAGTGGATATTACAGGGCAAGCCTACCACCCCAGCCCAAACTTCCTCTTCTTCACAGATATCATGGTCATTCCTGGCACTTCATTTTCCCATAAGTCTCCATTCTTTCATTTATTAGTCAATAAATATTTATGAAACAGCTGTTCTGCAGGGACTTTTCTAGGCTCTGGATGCAGCAAAGAAGACAGACACATTTCCTGCTTTAATGGAGCTTAAGTCAAATGGAGAAGACAGACAATGAACAAACAATAATATATAAAATTATAAGATGATGTCATTTTAAAAATGAAGCAGAATTGAGGGATTCAGAGTGACAGGGATTAGATGGAGTGTTATTTTGCATAGGAAAGCTTCTCTGGGGGGCAGTGCTAGAGCAGAAACCCAGATGAAGCAGTGGGACCAGCCTTGTGAAGATGTGAGAATGCCAGGGGGAAAGAACCTACATACCAAGGACTCTGAGATTCAAGGAACAGGAAGACAGCGAAGAGAGTTACTAAGATGGAAAGAATTAGGAGATGAGATCAAAAAGAGAAGCTGGTTAGGTCATAGAGGACCAGGTCGGGTATCTGGGGTGCAGTGTGCATCCAATGTTTTAGCCCTGGAAGGACACTTTTGATTTTTAATTTAATTTTTTATTTTGAAATAACTTTAGATTTACAGAAGAGTTGTATAGAGTAGAGACAATTCCTGTCTACTCTTGGCCCCACTCTCCAGCCCAGCTTTCCTCTCACATTTGGGTAATTTAAGAGGCATGCAGGAGCCACTGTGGGATTAGGGCACAGTGACCCAAGGGAGAGTTCCATGTAAGAACCTCTGCTAAACATAGGTCGGGATCTGCAGGTAGATCTCAAAGCTCACCCTGCCTCCTGCTGATTTTTAGTTTGTACAAATTCGCAACAGGAAGGGGCAGCGTCCTCTCCTGTCTGCTTTGCTCAGGGAATTTGTTGTCAGAACTCTCTTCCTGCTGACCCAGGATGTCAAGATGTCAGAAAAGGGAAAGTTCCTTCTCACAACCCATCAGGATTTTCATAGTAGTAAAGCTATGTTATTCTACTGTGCAGTTTTTCTCTTCTGGGCTCAGTGCCTCCCTAGAATTCTGGACACTCTTTCATCCTTCTTTCCTCCCTTCCTTCTCCTCTCTCCTCCCCTCCTATCCTCCTCTCTCCCATTTTTCCTTCCTTCCCTCTTTCCCTCCCAGCTTCCCTCCCTCCCTACCTGGGATTCACATGCTCAGTGAGAAGGTAGGAGGACTCAGCGAGTTAATTGCTAGACCACCTGGCCCACCTGGATGGTAAGCCAGGCCCATCTATGGCCCCTGGTGCGGAGTGTTCACGGTGATGATAAGAGAAATTTCATTGTTTAGTACCACTCCACATCTCACAGCTCACATCTACTGAGTTCTTTGCTTTCTTGGCTTCTGTCAGTCAGTCCCAAACTTTGAGGGTTCCCTTTTCTTCATTCTGCCATAAGAGGGGGAAGCAACAAAAGTTGGGAGAAAGGAACTGTATATTCCACAAACATAGAAACATGAAGATGAAGTGATGAGAAATAGGCACACCCTGGGGGCAGAATTCCTTGTAGGGGAGGAAACATTGTTTAGCAAAACTGCCTGATAAACCATTTGGCCTGTGAAATGACAGCTCTCAGAGCATGACTTGAATAGAATGAGAAAGAGATAAAGACACTTTGATAGTCTCTGAATAGAAGGTACACATTACTATTCAGAAAATAGATAAACAAGAAGGATCTACTATACAGCACAAGGAACTTTACTCAATATTTTGTAATGACCTATATAGGAAAAGAATATATGTGTGTGTGTGTGTGTGTGTATAGAACTGAATCACTTTGCTGTACACCTGAAACTAACACAGCATTATAAAATTAACTGTATTTCAATAGGAAAAAATATAATTTCAGGAATGAAATTGTGTCATTTGCAGAGATGTGGATGAACCTAGAGACTGTCTGTCATACAGAATAAGTCAGAAAGAAAAAACAAATATTGTATATTAACGCATATAGGTGGAATCTAGAAAAATGGTACTGGTGAACCTCTTTGCAAAGAGGAAATAGAGACACAGATGTAGAGAACACATATATGGACACCAAGGGGAGAAAGGAGGTGGCGGGATGAACTGGGAGATTGAGATTGACATATGTACACTATTGATACTATGTATAAAATAGGTAACAAATGAGAATATTCTGGATAGCACAGGGAGCTCTACTCAGTGCTCTGTGGTGACAAAGAGCGGATATATGTATGCTGCTGCTGCTGCTAAGTCACTTCAGTCGTGTCCGACTCTGTGCGACCCCATAGACGGCAGCCCACCAGGCTCCCCCGTCCCTGGGATTCTCCAGGCAAGAACACTGGAGTGGGTTGCCATTTCCTTCTCCAATGCATGAAAGTGAAAAGTGAAAGTGAAGTCACTCAGTCGTGTCCAACTCTTAGCACCCCCATGGACCACAGCCTTCCAGGCTCCTCCGTCCACGCGATTCTCCAGGCAGGAGTACCAGAGTGGGGTGCCATATATGTGTAGGTGTAGCTGAATCACTTTGCTATACAGCAGAAACTAGCACAACATTGTAAAGTAACCTAGACTCCAATTAAAACTTTTTTTTTCAGAGTGCTAGTGGGAGGTGTTTAAGAAGGGATATAGAAGGTCTGAAGAGAAGACGGGGCCCAGAAATATGGCAGAATGCTGGACCCTAGGTAGAAAAGGCCACAGATGGTGGGAAGAGCTGAGGAGCTCTGAAGAAAGGGGTCTAAAAGTCTACTCTCAATTATCTGGTGCACTGGATTACAATGCAGAGCAGGTCCTAGCCCCCCATATCTCAACAAAATCTACTGTGCATGGTTATCCTGTGCAAATGGTATCTGTTGCAAATCAAGAAAAGGAACTGCTTTTGCTGTCTGCTTCCTTTGCGAAGCTCTCCTCATGCAACCTTCCTGGTTGTGAGGAAGAAAGGGAAAGGGTAAGGGCACACTGGTTTGTATCAAGCCCCATCCTCTCACCTCCATATTATTTTTCCCATATTCATTTCAAGAGCTTTGTATTTATAGGAAGGAAAGACATACCAGCTCAAGTTGCCATTACTCTTTATATCATTAGGTAGGGAAAGAATGAAAGGTCTATCAATGAGTATAAAATTAGCTTTCTGATCTCCTAGTAGGATCTGCCAAAAAGCTCCAGTGAGGAAGAAGGGCTTAGACTTTAGTAAAGATATTCCCATCAGGGAAAAAAGCCAGTTAGATATGAGAAGTGAGGGAACAGCCACTGGGTTCCAGGAAATAAAAATGAGAAATGGATTTTGAGCTTAGGTCTAGGATAACTTGGCATTTTTAGAAAAAAATACCTGAGAAGAGAATCAGTGGCAGAGTAGATGTAGGTGGTACCGGCAGAGGAGCTCCCATCACTGGAGAGATCAAAGACAGACTCCAAAAGGTTAGGATGTTTGGTGATCACTGGGCAGGAAATAACAAGAAAGGATGAAACCAGGAAAACTAATTTAATTGTAAATTTTGTACAGAATGCATTAGTGCTTCAAAGATCACTGGGTAGAGATGTGGGCAGGATGTTGATAAATTAATAAATAAGGAAGGTTTTGCACAGACTTTGCATCATAGCACAAGAACCTAAACTCCTAGAGCTCTTCCTTGACCATGCTGGGTTGGAGAGGGAAGAGCTGGTGGGATTAATTTCTTGGAGAATTTGGAACCAAGGTGAGATGGAGTTACCTTCCTAACATGTATGTCTCTGCTGACTCCATAGAAAAGCCTTACCCTTTGCAGGGAGGAGGAGCTATTCCTGACTTCCTGATACATGGGGTCCTCTGGGAATGAGGTATGCTACCTTAAGATCCCTGGGAAGAGACTGTTGCTTTTCTTCCCATTTCCCTGGAATTTCCTGCAGCCGTGGAGGTAGGGACAATGACAGGAGGGGAGGAGAAACCTAATGACAGCAGCCTGTCTGTAAGCATCCCTGGATGCAGCAGGAAAGGGTTTACTCCACAATAATTAGGTCCAAGAAAAGGCACCTAGGTTTATTTTTTTAAATTACTTTTAGGTTTAGCTCCAAGTCCTATTTATCAGGCTTGTGAATAATTCAATCTCAATTGTGTGTTTTGAGGGCAAGAAAGCTTGTGGGGGAGGCTACCACTTTCTAAGATCATTCAGGAGTTCTTGAGGGTTAAGACATATGCTTCCCAGGACATTAAAAGGAAGATTGTATAAGTTGCCTGTAGCTGCTGTTACAAATTAACACAAACTTGATGGCTTAAGAAAAAAAGCAGTTTTCTTCACAGTTCTTGTAACTGAAAGTCCTAAAACAAAGCTGTCGGCAGGACTGTGTTTCCTCTGAAGGCTCTAAGGGAGAGTCCTTTCTTGCCTCTACCAGCTTCTGATGGCTGTTGGCATCTGCTAATCGGGCAGAGGAACCAGAGATCAAATTGCCAGCATCTGCTGGATCATTGAAAAAGCAAGAGAGTTCCAGAAAAACGTCTATTTCTGCTTTATTGACTATGCCAAAGCCTTTGACTGCATGGATCACAATAAACTGTGGGAAATTCTGAAAGAGATGGGAATACCAGACCACCTGACCTGCCTCTTGAGAAACCTGTATGCAGGTCAGGAAGCAACAGTTAGAACTGGACATGGAACAACAGACTGTACGTCAAGGCTGTATACTGTCACCCTGCTTATATGCAGAGTACATCATGAGAAACGCTGGGCTGGAAGAAGCACAAGCTGGAATCAAGATTGCTGGGAGAAATGTCAATAACTTCAGATATGCAGATGACACCACCCTTATGACAGAAAGTGAAGAAGAACTAAAGAGCCTCTTGAGGAAAGTGAAAGAGGAGAGTGAAAAAGTTGGCTTAAAGCTCAACATTCAGAAAACTAAGATCATGGCATCCGGTCTCATCACTTCATGGCAAATAGATGGGGAAACAGTGGAAACAGTGGCTGACTTTATTTTTCTGGGCTCCAAAATCACTGCGGATGGTGATTGCAGCCATGAAATTAAAAGACGCTTACTCCTTGGAAGAAAAGTTATGACCAACCTAGATAGCGTGTTGAAAAGCAGAGACAGTACTTTGCCAACAAAGGTCTGTCTAGTCAAGGCTATGGTTTTTCCAGTGGTCATGTATGGATGTGAGAGTTGGACTGTGAAGAAGGCTGAGCACCAAAGAATTGATGCTTTTAAACTGTGGTGTTGGAGAAGACTCTTGAGAGTCCCTTGGACTGCGAGGAGATCCAACCAGTCCATCCTAAGGGAGATCAGCCCTGGGATTTCTTTGGAAGGAATAATGCTAAAGCTGAAACTCCAGTACTTTGGCCACCTCATGTGAAGAGTTGACTCATTGGAAAAGACTCTGATGCTGGGAGGGATTGGGGGCAGGAGGAGAAGGGGACGACAGAGGATGAGATGGCTGGATGGCATCACTGACTCGATGGACGTGAGTCTCAGTGAACTCCAGGAGTTGGTGATACACAGGGAGGCCTGGCGTGCTGCGATTCATGGGGTCGCAAAGAGTCGGACACGACTGAGCAACTGAACTGAACTGAAGGCAAAGAGTGAAATTCCACAAATCATTAAGGAAAGTAGAAGCCCACATCTTCAGAGCTATAGAACACTATTGGCTCTGCCAGCATCACTTTTTCTTATCAGTAAGGGAGTATAAAGGGCTTCCCAAGTGGCACTAATGGTAAAGAACCTGACTGCCAATGCAGGAGACACAGGAAACATGGGTTTGATCCCTGGGTCGGGAAGATCCTCTGGAGGAGGTTATGGCAGCCCAGTCCAGTATTCTTGCCTGGAGAATCCCATGGACAGAGGAGCCTGGCTGTTCATAGGATCACAAAGCTTTGGACATGACTGAAGTGACTTAGCATGCATGCACGCACAAGGGAGTATAAAAGTCTTCATATATAAGAATAAAATAATGCTGCTAAGACTAATACTAATACTAATAAAGAAATAACATTTATTGGGAAATGACTTACTGGCATCCTATGGTTGAGGTCCTGGAATGTAACTTTGTCTTGTTTCCAGCTCTGCCTCTGATCGACTCAAGTGCTTAGTCTCTCAGTCATGTCTGACTCTTTGTGACCCCATGGACTGTAGCCTGCCAGGCTCCTCTGTCCCTGGGGATTCTCCAGGCAAGAATGCTGGAAGGGGTTGCCATACCCTCCTCAAGGGGATCTTTCCAACCTAGGGATTGAACCCAGGTCTCTAGCATTGCAGGTGGATTCTTTACCATCTGAGCCACCAGGAAGGTCATATGACAGAGCTGAGCCCTGGGCTCTTACCAGCTTTGGTTGTTAGAAAAGCCTTCTAGTCTATGGACATACTACCCTGAACGTGCCCAATCTCATCTGATCTCAGAAGCTTAGCACAGTTGGTGCAGGTTAGTACTTAGTACTCGGGTGGGAGAAAAGGCTTCTATTAGAGTAAAGGGAGGAAATGAGGAACCCAAGAGGCCTTAGGCCTAACTGCTGTGAGCCTGGAAGTTTTACACTGTTAGACTTAAAAGCATCTCAGAATATGGTGTTGGTTTTTTTTTTCTAAATCCATTCTTAATTTCTCATTTTAAAAATAAATGCTTTTTATGTGGGTTTATGATTTAGACAGAAATGGGAGAGACCAAATTTGGGTGTTTTCGTTTTTATAAATTGAAATAAAGTTGCTTTACAATGTTGTGTTAGTTTCCACTGTACAGCCAAGTGAATCAGCTATAAGCACACATATATTCCCTCTTTTTCAGATTTCCTTCCCATTTAGGTCACCAGAGAGCATGGAGTAGAGTCCCCTGTGCTATATAGTAAGTTCTCATTACTTATCTATTTTATACACAGTATCAATAGTGTATATATGTCAATCCTAATCTTCCATTTCCTCCCATCACCACCTCTTACCCCCTTGGTATCCATACATTTGTTCTCAACGTCTGTCTCTATTTGTGCTTTGTGGATAAGTTCATCTATACCATTTTTCTAGATTCCATGTATTAGTATATGCATTAATATGCGATACTTGTTTTTTCTCTTTCTGATTTACTTCACTCTGTATGACAGTCCATCCACATCTCTGCAAATGCCACAATTTCATTGTGGTTGTTTTTTTATTTATTTTATTTTAGTTTTTGGCTGCGTCGCTGTGCAAGGCTTTCTCTAGTTGTGGTGCGTGGCCTTCTCGTTGTGGCAGCTTCTCTTGTTGCAGAGCACAGGCCGTAGGCACGCAGGCTTCGGTAGTTGCAGCACGTGGGCTCAGTAGCCGAGGCATGTGGGCTCTAGGGTGAGCGGGCTTCAGTAGGTGCGGCTCACAGACTCAGTGGTTGGGGTGCACAAGGTTAGTTGCTCCACAGCACGTGGAATCATCCTGGACCAGGGATCAAACCTGTGTCTCCTGCATTGGCGGGTGGATTCTTATCCACTGAGAGCCAGCAGGGAAGTGCCCCCACCGCGCCCGCCCACCCCCCCCCCCCCCGCCCCGCTATGTATATAAAGCAAGATTCTTGAGTCTGAAAGTCATACAGTGGAAGAGTTTAAGGCCCTTTAGAGAGCCCTGGCCCCATTCTCTCATCTGATGATTGAATGCCCTCCCTTTTAAGACTAAAGTGGAGAATAATGTCAATCTGTTAGATCAGTTTCATATTTTTAAGAGATCAATGAGAGTGAAATCATCTCCCAGTTCATATTTGTTTCAAAAATTATAAGGATAATTTTGGGTAGGAGACAAGTTTAAGCAAAACTGCAATGGATCAGTGACAAAATAGAGATGATGTCAGATTGCTAAAAAGAAAAAAATTGCAAAGGAGTGTGATCCTGCTCTCATTTTTTTAATGTGAGAATCATTGTAAGTGTGAGTGCCTATTTGCAAAGCCTGGAGGAACCTACATTGAATGTCAACACGGCTTTACAATTGCTCAGTGGTGGAAGGATGGTTGTTTTTATTCTTCTTCTTTCTCTGTTTTCCAAATATTCTTAAATAAACAGGTACACTTCTAAGTGCTTCTAACATGGGCAGGGGCAGTAAGAAACACAGAAAATAAGTAAGTGGCTGTCTCCTCTGGGGTGCTTCCTGTTCCCACTCAGATGCTCTGACCTCACTCAGGAACCTATAAAGGTGGAGGTTTTTTGAGAAAACCCACTTCTTGGGATTAGGTGTTGACTGTTAAAGTTGCTGAGACCTCATGGGTGACTCTGTTGGTTGTAAGTGAATCTCCATCTCCCATGCCTCACTAAGCCATCTGCAAGCCCTGTGGTCTCTACATTGAAAAAATATCCCCAGTCGCATCTCTTATCACCTAGAGTAATGTAGGCATCACTTCTCTGGACTATACAGCAGTCTCCTACTTGGTCTGCCTGCTTCTGCTTTCACCCCTTCATTTCATTGACCGCAGGTGTAAAGGCAGGCCAAGGGAGCCTCTGAAGATGGAAATTAGATCACTTCTTTCTCCTGCTCAGAAACCTCCTGGGGTCCTCACCAAGTCCTGCAAGAACCTAGTGTTCATTCTGACACCATCTCCTCCTCATTACCTCCTACACCCCTTGTTTTCTTCAGAGCCCCTGGGATGCTCCTATCTTTGTGCTTGTCTTTTTCTACCTCAAAATATTTTCCTCTAAATAACCACCTCTCAGAAAGAGAAAAATAAATATCTCATATTAAGGCATATATGTGGAATCTAGAAAAAAGGAACAGTAAACCTATTTGTTTTCCAAATAGGAAAAGGAGTATGTCAAGGCTGTATATTGTCACCCTGCTTATTTAACTTATATGCAGAGTACACCATGAGAAACACTGGGCTGGAAGAAGCACAAGCTGGAATCAAGATTGCCGGGAGAAATATCAATCACCTCAGATATGCAGATGACACCACCCTTATGGCAGAAAGTGAAGAGGAACTCAAAAGCCTCTTGATGAAAGTGAAAGAGGAGAGTGAAAAAGTTGGCTTAAAGCTCAACATTCAGAAAATGAAGATCATGACATCCGGTCCCATCAGTTCATGGAAAATAGATGGGAAAAGAGTGGAAACAGTGTCAGACTTTATTTTTTTGGGGGCTCCAAAATCACTGCAGATGGTGACTGCAGCCATGAAATTAAAAGACACTTACTCCTTGGAAGGAAAGTTATGACCAACCTAGATAGCATATTCAAAAGCAGAGACATTAACTTTGCCAACAAAGGTCCGTCTAGTCAAGGCTATGGTTTTTCCAGTGGTCATGTATGGATGTGAGAGTTGGACTGTGAAGAAAGCTGAGCACTGAAGAATTGATGCTTTTGAACTGTGGTGTTGGGGAAGACTCTTGAGAGTCCCTTGGACTGCAAGGATATCCAACCAGTCCATCCTAAAGGAGATCAGTCCTGGGTGTTCATTGGAAGGACTGATGCTGAAGCTGAAACTCCAATACTTTGACCACCCGATGCGAAGAGTTGACTCATTGGAAAAGACCCTGATGCTGGAAGGGATTGGGGGCAGGAGGAGAAGGGGACAATAGAGGATGAGATGGCTGGATGGCATCACTGACTCAATGGACATGAGTTTGAGTGAACTCCGGGAGTTGGTGATGGACAGGGAGGCCTGGCCTGCTGTGATTCATGGGGTGGCAAAGAGTCAGACATGACTGAGCGATTGAACTGAACTGAACTGAAACCTATTTGTAGGGAAGGAATAGAGATGCAGATGTAGAGAATGGATGTGTGGGCACAGGGGTATAAATTGGGAAATTGGGATTGAAATATGTGCACTGCCATGTGTAAAACAGATAGTTAGTGGGAAGCCGCTGTCTAGCACATCACTCGGTGCTGTGTGATGACCTAGAAAGGTGGGATAGGGGTAGGTGGGAGGGAGGGACAAGAGGGATTGGATATATGTATACTTGTAGCTAAGCCACTTTGTTGTACAACATTGTAAAGCAACTATTTGTTGTTGTTTAGTTGCTGAGTCATGTCAAACTTTTTTGTGACCCCATGGACTATATGTAGCCTGACAGGCTTCTCTGTCCATGGGATTTTCCAGGCAAAAATACTGGAGTGTGTTGCCATTTCTTTCTCCAGGGGATCTTCCCAATCCAAGGATCATTGAACCTGCATCTCCTGCATTGGCAGGCGGTTTCTTTACCACTGAGCCACCAGGAAAGCCCCTATAAAAAAGCTAATAAATTTAAATGTAAAAAAAAAATACCCACCTCTTTTATCCTTTTTATATGTCCTCCAATGTCACTTCTAAGAGAGGCTATCCCAGACCTTCCACCCTCTCTCCCTTCTTTGTTCTATTTCTTTTCAGAACATATCTTTCTTCTGCATGTAAAACAGTGCTCAATACATCTTGTTGATTAAAAAAATGAATGAATAATTAATGTATAATATATGCACTATTAATGCTCAAATGGATCAAAGTTGGACTTTATGTTTCCTTCAGAGGAAAACCAATATGTACTTATTTTCCATCATAAAAAGCAGTGTGAAATAAAGTAATTACTGAGCCTTTCCATCCCAGGGACAAGTTTTACCTAGATGACCTAGAAAATTGAGATC
This sequence comes from Bubalus kerabau, assembly GCF_029407905.1. Classification (NCBI taxonomy): domain Eukaryota; kingdom Metazoa; phylum Chordata; class Mammalia; order Artiodactyla; family Bovidae; genus Bubalus; species Bubalus kerabau. The sequence goes on from NC_073624.1 coordinate 132,881,724, forward strand.
AAACTATATTTTGACCCAAATATAACAAGAACTGCTTCAATTTTCTTCCTCGTTTCGTCTGTGACAGCCACGCCCTACTTTTCCAAGATAAATTAGTTTTCAGCAAAATGCAGTCATGGATCACTGGCCTAACTAATGATAAATAAACGATGTTTCCATTTTATCTCTTTTTAAAATGAAGCCTTAGATTTATTCTCATAGCTGTTCATATACTTCAATTGACTGTATATACCCCAAATTATTTAAACAGAGAGTTTTTTAAGTCTTCAGTAATCCTATTCATGTGTTAAATTCTTTGTCTAACTATCCAAAGAGCTCCTAGTTATTTGTTTATCCATTGTATATGTGACTGAGATCTGCCTCTTCTGTATTTTGAGGGTATTTTTCTCAATTGTGTTTGTAAAGATTGAGTTTGTTCATAGAATTTCTGTTCTAGATATTAAAAAAAAGAACACCAATGACTTTTGACAAGAAAATAGATTAATTGTGGCTATCCACACAATGGAATGTCATACCACAGAGAAATAGCTGAACTCCAGCCACATGCCACAACTTGGGTGACTCTTAGCTATGTGATGTTAAATAACCAGGAAAATTAAAAAACATATTGATTATATATTTATATATACACATATATAGGATAAAGCAAAAGAGAAGTATGAAGGGTAGGAATGATAAATACAAATTCAAGGTATTAACTGCCTCCTAGCAAGCCACAAAGTGAGATGATAACAGGTAAGCACACAGATAGGTGTGTATCGCCGGTACTTTTTTTTTTGATTTTTTAACTCTTGGGTGAGATTGGCTTAGCAGTGTTTGTTATGTAATGTAACTAAGGAACACAAGTAGGAAGGACTAAGTAAGGACCAAGGGTGATTACATGTCATGAGCCAAGGAGTACACTTAGCACAGTCCCATGAACTTAAGGTGCAGCATTGTACAAAGCAGAAGGTTACAGTGAATGTTTTTATGAGCATGGAGACAAAATATCCAGCCTCATCAAGAAAATAAGAGTTGCATTTGGGGGTAGCATCCAGTCATTCACGCAGAGAGAGGGGTGTGCAGTAGCATTCCAGGTGGAGGCCTTTCTCCTCCTCAGAGTTTCCCGTCTAGCCCCAGTCTCCCCTTAACTCTCTCTTTGCCAGCTCTGTTCTCTGTCCTTGCTCCTCAGTGCCGTGGTGGCAGACCTCCCAGTCCATTGCTTGCCCTCAGTGTCCACAGCTCACTCATTCCTCATATCACCATTTTATTTCCCTGCAGCCACTTACTTCTGAGTTCACATATGATTTTGGTTTTGCCTCAGAGCTTTATTAATTATTAATTATTGTAATTTTCAGAGTAACCCACAATCAAGCAAAGTAGGTAAAAGCAAGAAGGCAAGGAACTAAGCTTGCTGGCCAGGACTCCCTCAGCCTGATCATGTTTCTCACCTTGTGCCTTTAGGTAAGAGAATATCTGATTTTTTTTTTTCCCAGCAAATTGAACATAACAAGGAATCTGGATATTGGCAGTTCCAGAGATGGTTAATGCACTGGTTCAACCAAATCAGGACCCTGGATCAGCCCCTCTGTGTTGTTTTTCGCTCTCCCTTTCTGGTGCCAGAAGGTAGCTGCAGTGCCCAGCACCAGGGCCTCTCTTGGCAACACCTGAGCCGGATGGAGGAGAAGTGTGTTTCCTCCTAAGGCTCCCTTCTTATGTCAGTGAGGAATATCCCATCAGAGAGACTGGCCACCATTCCCTGCAATGCTTCACTTCTGGTGTCATAAGTGTGAATTGGCTCACATGCTTGTCTCAAACCAGCAAAGAAGCGACAGGGTTTCCATGACTCCTTTAAATCAGTCATAATCATTCCAGGGTACCAGACAGAAAGCCACCTGCTGCCTGAACACAACTGGGATCCAGTGAGCAAGGACGGAGCCTGGCATGGGTGCTGGGAGGGCAAACAACACCCTCTGCTGCCCGAGGGCTCTTGTGTACTTCACAGTTGGCATCATAGTGGTAACAGTGCTCTGTGTCTCATCAGATCAGGTCAGTTTAGTCACTCAGTCGTGTCCAACTCTTTGCAACCCCATGAATCGCAGCACGCCAGGCCTCCCTGTCCATCACCAACTCCCAGAGTTCACTCAGACTCACGTCCATTGAGTCAGTGATGCCATCCAGCCATCTCATCCTCTGTCGTCCCCTTCTCCTCCTGCCCCCAATCCCTCCCAGCATCAGAGTCTTTTCCAATGAGTCAACTCTTCGCATGAGGTGGCTAAAGTACTGGAGTTTCAGCTTTAGCATCATTCCTTCCAAATTTGTGAAGCATTCACATACCTGGTTTCATGCGATTCTGGCCCAACCAGGAGAGATGCAGGTGTATCTCTGAAAGAGATGTGACAGAAAGGGAGACTGAGGATGCTGAGTGGTGAGTGATTCCCTTGTGCTCTTACAGCTTCTCAGAGCTGGAAATCAAACAGGTGTTTCTCACATGAATGTCCGATATCTTCCCAGCCCATTTCAGGGTAACTGGCAACTCATAGGAGGAACTGGACTGTAAGTTCTGTATGAATTTCCTCTGCAGGCCAGTGGCCCGTGTGCTCCCAGCAGATATAGAGTGATGGGTGGTTTGACTGAGCGCAGGTGCAGTTGTGGGGAAGGAGTAGGTGGCAAGGCAAAATTTTTACAGAGACACTTCTTGTGCAGAGTAAGTGATGCCCACACAGAGGATGATAGCCCATAACAGAGGAGCAGATGAAGGTTGCAGTTGTGTGAAGCCTGCCTCCAGCCCACATGAAATCCAAGAGCTTCAAAAGGCATCTGGGCAGTCCAACTCTCTGTCAGATTCAGCTGCTCAACAGGATCCAGCTCCTGGCTTACACTCAATGATTTAAACCCAATAAGATAGAGGTGATGGCTCTATCATGGCAAGTAGATGGGGAAACAGTGGAAACAGTGACAGACTTTATTTTTGGGGGCTCCAGAATCACTGCAAATGGTGACTGCAACCATGAAATTAAAAGATGCTTGCTCCTTGAAAGAAAAGCGATGACCAACTTAGACAGCTTATTAAAAAGCAGAGATGTTACTTTGCCAACAAAGGTCCATCTAGTCAAAGCTATGGTTTTTCCAGTAGTCATGTATGGATGTGAGAGTTGGACTATAAAGAAAGCTGAGCACCAAAGAATTGATGAACTGTGGTGTTGAAGACTCTTGAGAGTCCATTGGACTGCAAGGAGATCCAAACAGTTCATCCTAAAGGAGATCAGTCCTGACTATTCATTGGAAGGACTGATGCTGAAGCTGAAACTCCAGTACTTTGGCCACCTGATGCGAAGAACTGACTCATTGGAAAAGACCCTGATGCTAGGAAAGATTGAAGGCTGGAGGAGAAGGGGATGCCAGAGGATGAGATGGTTGGATGGCATCACCAACTCAATGGACATGAGTTTGACTAAACTCTGGGAGTTGGTGATGGACAGTGAGACCTGGTGTGCTGCAAACCATGGGGTTGCAAAGAGTCAGACATGACCAAGTGACTGAACTGACTGACTGATGGCTTTAAGGAAGTATTTGGGAACACACAAACCAGGAGAGCCTTTGGTGACTTTAAAACAGAGGATTGAAGGCAGTGAGAGCTCCCAGGATGTACAGCCTGCAAATGTCTTGTTATCACTTCCCATCTGGTCCTCAGACCTGGTCTTCACCCCGAGGAATCAGCTGAAAGACTATCTGATAATGCACCCAGGCATTGCTAGTGACAGCCTACACTGGAAAATTCTTTTTCATGTCAAGAAGCATAAAAATGTTAAAGTCACTTCAACCATGGACCCCACCCATGAGACTTCATAGAAAGAAAATAACTCAAGTAAAAGAAAAAAGCTATAGTGATATGGTGATAGCTGCTGTTTTATTACTCATGTGGGAGTGAAGAGTTGGAAGCCCCCTGAATGTTCAGCAGCAGGAAATAGCCACATTATCTACTCAATGGGATCTAAGCATCTGTTAAAAAGTCTAATCATAAAGATGATGATACATTCAAAAATATTTATTGAATGCCTACAATATGCCAAGCACTATTTTAGACAGTGAAACAGTGAGCAAAACAGATGGAATACCTGCTTCTACTCAGTTTATCCTCTAGTATGTGCGGTGAAGGGGAGCTGAAGCAACAAGAAAAAAGGTGATGATTCAGAATAAAGTGAAAAATGCAGAAGAGAAAAATGATATGTATAATGTTATTCTTCCTACTGTATAGCACAGGAAACTCTACTCAATACTCTGTAATGGCCTATATGGGAAAAGAATCTAAAAAAGTGTGGATGTGTGTGTGTGTGTGTGTGTAGTGTGTATAACTGATTCACATTGCTGCACAGCAGAAGCTACCACATCATTGTAAATCAACTCTACTCCAATAAAAATTTTAAAAATATGATTCTTGCTATGCCATGCATTCAATTCTATGAACAACGATGGAAGGAAGCAAGAAATAAAGCTGATGGGATAATGCAGTTGCGAACATTTCTTTCCTTTGTTGTTGTTCCAGTGTTTTTAGTACAATATTTTTTAAAAATCAAAATGGGGACAAAAATAATCTGATACTTTTAGCATTTGCACTCCCATATTTCAAAAGAAAGTGTCTAACTTTGTAGAGGTCAAAGAAAAAAATATAACCAAAACATGTTTGAGGAAGGAAGAAAAGAGAGAGTGGGAGGGAGAGAAAAGAGAGAGGAAGAGAGAAGAACAGATGCAGCTTTTATACTTTTTTCTGGCTTTAATCAGACAGCACCTTTGGTTCACCTTTGTCTTTTGAGGCTCCCAGTCCATGACACTGAAGTGAAAGATCTAAAATGTCATTCTGACTTAAATTCTGATTTGTTTGAATCAATATAAACCCTGAATATTCTTTAGAAGGTCTGATGCTGAAGCTGAAGCTCCAATACTTTGGCCACCTGATGCAAAGAGCTGACTCATTGGAAAAGACCCTGATGCTGGGAAAGATTGAAGGCAAAAGGAGAAGGGAGTAGCAGAAGCTGAGATGGTTAGATAGCATCACCGACTCAATGGACATGAGTTTGAGCAAATTCCAGGAGATAGTGGAGGACACAGGAGCCTGGTGCAGTTCATGGGGTCAGAGAGTTGGACATGACTTAGCAACTGAACAACAACCACGGTAGTGAACTAGTGAAGTCCAGTAAAAGCAAGTTTTCCAAGCAACTGTAAACTTAGCCAGCATTTTGTGATGATCTGCAACCAAATTTGGTCACAACCTTTAAGCTGAAAGTGTAACCCTCACTATGGAAGTTGTGTTTGTTTTCATGAATGCCTGTTGTCCTAGCCTTAGCCATTCAGCTACCTTGGCACAGATGACCCTAGGTAGACTTGACTGTTGGTCTTGGATGGCCGTGATGTGTGTTTCTTTAAAATAGATAATTTTTTAATTAAAAAAAATTTGATGGGACAGTTGATTTACAATGTTGTGTTAGTTTCTAATGTGCAGAAATATGAATGAATAATTTATATATATGTGTGTGTGTGTGTGTGAAAGTAAAAGTCACTCAGTCATGTCTGACTCTTTGGGACCCCATGGACAGACAACAGAGGGTGAGATGATTGGATAGTATCACCGACTCAAGGGACATGAGTTTGAGCAAACTCTGGGAGCTGGTGATGGACAGGGAAGCCTGGCGTGCTGCAGTCCATGGGGTTGCAAAGAGTCAGACATGACTGAGTGACTGAACTGGACTATATAGTCCATGGAATTCTCCAGGCCAGAATCCTGGAGTGGGTAGCCTTTTCCTTCTCCAGGGGATCTTCTCAACCCAGGGATTGAACCCAGGTCTCCCACACTGCAGGCGGATTCTTCACCAGTTGAGCCACCAGGGAAGCCCAAGAATACTGGAGTGGGTAGCCTATCCCTTCTCCAGCAGATCTTCCAGACCCAGGAATCAAACCTGGGTCTCCTGCATTGCAGGCGGATTCTTTACCAGCTGAGCCACACCTGGGAAGCCCTGTGTGTGTGTGTGTGTGTGTGTGTGTGTGTACATATATATGCATATATATGTAGGCTTCCCTCATAGCTCAGTTGGTAAAGAATCCACCTGCAATGCAAGAGACCCCAGTGCGATTCCTGGGTCAGGAAGATCTGCTGGAGAAGGGATAGGATACCCACTCCAGTATTCTTGGGATTCCCTGGTGGCTCAGCTGGTAAAGAATCTACCTGCAATGTGGGAGACCTGGGTTTGGTCCCTGGGTTGGGAAGATCCTCTGGAGAAGGGAAAGGCTACCCACTCCAGTATTCTGGCCTGGAGAATTCCATGGACTATATAGTCCATGGAGTCTCAAAGAGTCAGACACAATTATATATATGTATATTCATACATATATATTGAGTTGGTCAAAATGTTCATTTGGATTTTTCCATTATGGATAGAATACACATATATACATATATATAATATTCTCTTTTAGATTATTTTTTATTATGTGTTATTGCAAGATATTGAGTATAGTTTCCTGTGCTATACAGTAGGTCCTTGTTGGTTATCTGTTTTATATGTACTAGTATGTATATTTTAGGAATTTGGGATTAAAATATCTTTTGATTGTTTTCTAGATCTGGAAGTTGTCTGTTCCAGGTTTTAGTCATTTTGGGTCAGAAGAGAATCCAGAACTCTGGGTAAAGGTAAGACTCTGAAGTCCCTTTCCAGCTGCTCAGCTTCTATCATCTGCTTCTTATATATATTTCAGCTACTTAGAATTGCACCTGCTGATTCACCTGCTAGGTCATTTGTCTTCAAGGTCCTGCCTGCACTCCTTTGTGGCATCGCCCTGGACTGCTGAACAGCTGCTATTTCCAAGCAGGCTGCATTCCTGTGAGCTGCAAGATGGTCCTTGCAGGTGGCTGGTGCAGGAATTTTCAGCTTGCCAAATGCTTTGCAATAGGAAGCTAAAAATATACATGTGCGTGTGTGTGTGTGTGTTTTATGATCATTCTCTGTAATTATGAGCAGCAAGGAAAAAGTGACAAGGGAATATATTCTGTTGAGAACTGCTGCATCATTATCATCACCAAGTAATATTTATTTAGCAGCTTCTATGTGGCTGATGCAGAGGGCTTGCGGGTTCCCATGAGATGAAGACTGGGCTTTTCTTTTCTTCCTTTCCTTGCATCCAGCCTCCCACATTGCTTCCCCTATACCAGATCTTGACTTAAGGATTTTGTTTTTGCTTCTGTCCTGGGAGTTGAACAGCCAGTGTTTTGAAGGGGAAGAGAAGTGCTGTGGTCACAGAGAGGTGGCTTTCCATCCTCACGAAGCTGCTCTTCTCCTCGGAAATAACTCAAGTCCAGGAGCGCTGGAGACTGGGACTTGAGCCCACAATTTCTGACTTAGGAGGGCCCTTGAGCCTGCTGTATTTTTTTGTGCCAGGTCTTTGTTGTGGCATGCAGGATCTTTGACCTTCGTTGCTGCATCTGGCATCTAGTTTTCTGACTAGGGATTGAACCTGGGCCCCCTGCATTGGGAGCACGGAGTCTTAGCCACTGGATCATGGGGGAAATCCAAAACCCACTGTCTTTTAATTAAAACCACTTACTTGGTATCAGGTCTTAACTGAAGCTCAGGTTCCTTTGTCTCAATGCAGAAAGAATTCAGCATGAGGCAAAGTGGCAGGTGAAGAATGAGTTTATTAGCGTAGGATGCTTGTGAGAGATACAAACAGGCAGGCAAGGTAGTGCAGCCTCGAGAACAAAGAGGGCTATGGTTTTATAATCAAAGAAACACTGGGAGAGGAGAAGGCCACCTTCTTCCTCATTTTTAGGTAGACATCAAGGCTTACATCATTAGTTCCTCCTTTAACTCTATATGGTCTATCTGGAACTGTTAGATGCTATTTAAATCATATGTATATTAGCAAAAGGGTGATGCTTTTGAACTGTGGTGTTGGAGAAGACTCTTGAGAGTCCCTTGGACTGCAAGGAGATCCAACCATTCCATCCTAAAGGAGATCAGTCCTGAATATTTTTTGAAAGGACTGATGCGGAAGCTGAAATGCCAATACTTTGGCCACCTGATGCAAAGAGCTGACTCATTTGAAAAGACCCTGATCCTGGGAAAGATTGAAGGCAGGAGGAGAAGGGGATGCCAGAGGATGAGATGGTTGGATGGCATCACCGATTCAATGGACATGAGTTTGAGTAAGCTTTGAAAGTTAGTGATGGACAGGATAGCCTGGTGTGCTGCAGTCCATGGGGTCGCAAAGAGTCGTACATGACTGAGCGACTGAACTGAACTGATGACATGTACTAAACATCTGGTAATTCATCTCAGGTTTCGGTATACTGTCCTCTTTCACCCACTTTCTTTCACTGTTCACCTGTATAGTTCTGGCTATGTGCAGAAATGCTACTCTTCAAGGACCATTAACTCTCTGACTTCATGTAACAAGATTCAGATCCCAGATCTATTGTCTGTTTTCAGGACCTGTGGCTTGAGTGTGTCGACACTTGGATCCACCTTCAGGGTAGACTAGATTGTTGCTAGGTTACTGGATTCTTTTCTTGAGGGGTCATTAGCTTAGGACAGTCTCCCAAACTCCCTTAAAATTCCTTTTCTCTCTTTAATCTCCTAGTGGGATTTCAAAACTAACTAATTATCCTACCCTACCCCTATCACTCCAGCTTTTTCAAAGAGCAGGAGAAAGTAGGTGTTAAGCCAGAGGAGGCCCTGAAGTGAATATTGTTCTTTACCATGGGAAGGAGATTAAATACAAGGAGAGGGTTTCTGCTTTGAAAAATGTCCTGGAAACTCCTTCCAATGAAACTTTGTGACAGAGCTGGAGATGCATCACTAGAACCCTACTTGAGGAAGGATTTTGGTTGTAGTCACTAGGGGCTTGTGGGCAGACAATCTGAGCCCCAAGAGAACTGCCTCGACCAGGGTCATAGCCTTCCTACGTGGCTCACCTCTAGTGAAGTTTTAGGGTACAGATAGAAAGATGTGACCAGTTTGGATTCACATGGGAAAAGGACTATGTCCCAAAGAGGCTGTAAGGTCTTCCCAGCATCTTGCAGCTCCTAGCTCCCCAACAGGAACTTACTGATTACATGTGGTACTGTGTTATGAGAGTGTCTGATCAAGGAGATCTGGACATATCATTAGATAAGGCAGGCTTTGGTGACAAAAGTAGATTGAAGAGAGTTAAGGAGATGGTTACTGGAACATGGGACCGTGGAAGAAAAAGAGATGGGCAAACAACAAGGATACCACTCAGTTTATGCCATCAGAAGAAATCATCCCAGTAAAAAAAAATCACACTCCTTGCCTGTTCCCAGACCTGACCAGATCTTGGATCTGAAACCCATTAGCTGAAAGAGAATATGCATCTTCAAAAGGAAGGACCCAGAACATCATGACGATGTACATGGCACATCCAACCCATAGGGAGTCATCAAGGAAAAAATACCAGACATTTCAATAAACGATGGTTGGACACGGAGCCCTACTTGGCATTTGTGATGGATTAGATGTTTGTGCCCCACCCCCACCCCTGAATCTATGTGTTGAAATCCTAACCCCGAATATGATGGTATTGGAAGACTTTGAGAGGTAATTCAGGTTATATGAGATCTTGAGGTAGGGGACTAGTGTTCTTATAAGAAGAGACTCCAGGGTGCGTGTCCTCTCTTTGCTGTGTGAAGACATAGCCAGAAGGTGGCTGTCTGCAAGCCAGGCAGAGAGCCTTCACCAGAACCCAACCATGCTGACACCTTGATTTTGGACTTCTGGTCCCCAGAACAAAGGGAAAAATTTTTTTTTTCTATTGGTTAAGCCACCCAGTCTGTGTTACTTTGTTATGGCAGCCCCAGGAAGCTAAGACAACACTGATATTCAAAGACCTAAACTGTCATCATGGGCCCCCTGTTTGAGCAAGGGCATATGGGAGTTAGGTGATAATATTAAATTGATTTGTAAGAACTCTCTTTTTTATTTGGATATCAGTCCTCAGATTATTATATATAACAGGGAGATTTCCCTAGTTTGTTGTTTGTCTCAGTTTTTAAAAATTGTATTTGTTTTGCCAGTTAGTATTGTTTAATTTTTCAGAGAAGGCAATGGCACCCCACTCCAGTACTCTTGCCTGGAAAATCCCATGGATGGAGGAGCCTTGTAGGCTGCAGTCCATGGGGTCGCTAAGAGTCGGACATGACTGAGCGACTTCACTTTCACTTTTCACTTTCATGCATTGGAGAAAGAAATGGCAACCCACTCCAGTGTTCTTGCCTGGAGAATCCCAGGGACGGGGAGCCTGGCAGGCTGCTGTCTATGGGGTCGCACAGAGTTGGACACGACTGAAGTGACTTAGCACCTTAGCAATTTTTATATTGTCAAATTATGATTCTTTTTTTTTTTTTCCCCTTTTTATACCAAGATTACAGAGATTTTCCTATCTGGAGATGATAGACATATCCATCCATATTTTCTTTAATAGTTTAATTTTAGAGCTTATTTGATGTTTTGTAGGATTTTCAGTGTGGAGCTTTTTAAAAATTTGTTTATTTTTATTTCAGCTTAGAGTTTTATTTTTTCCTCCAAATTTTTGCCAGTTGTCAAAACATGTATCTGAAAAATAATTTTTTAAAAATCTACAGCTTTAAAAAAGAGGTTCTCCAGCTGCTTTGGAAAAGAGTCTGGCAGCTCTTCATATGATTAAACATAGAGTTACTTTATGACCCAACAATTCTACTCCTAGGCATATACCCAAGAGAAATTAGAACATGTCCACAGAAAAACTTGTGCACAAATGTTCACAGCAATATTATTCATAGTAGCCAAAAAGTAGAAACAACCCAAGGGCTTCTTGTTAGCTCAGCTGGTAAAGAATCTGCCTGCAGTGCAGCAGACCCCAGTTTGACTCCTGAGTTAGGAAGATCCCCTGGAGAAGGGAGAGGCTACTCCCTCCAGTATTCTTTGGTTTCCCCGGTGGCTCAGACAGTAAAGAATCTGCCTGCAATGAGAGAGACCTGGGGTTGTTGGGAAGATTCCCTGGAGGAGGGCGTGGCAACCCACTCCAATATGCTTGTCTGGAGAATCCCCATGGACAGAGGAGCCTGTCCATGGGGTTGCAAAGAATTGGACACGACTGAGCAATTAAGCACAGCACAGCACCAAAACAACCCAAATGTCTATCAGCAGACAGGAGGATAAAAGAAATGTGGCATAGCCATACAATGGAATAATATTTGGTCTTAGAATAGAAATGAAGTCCTTATACATGCTGCATCATGATCTTTGAAAAGTTGTGCTAAGTGAAATAAGCCAGCCACAGTGCACATGTTATATGATTCTATTCACATGAAAGTCCAGAATAGGGAAATCTATAGGGACAGAAAGTAGGTTAATGGTTGCCTAAGGCTAGGGTCTTGGGCTTCCCTGGTGGCTCAGAGGTTAAAGCATCTGCCTGGAATGCGGGAGACCTGGGTTTGATCCTTGGGTCAGGGAGATCCCCTGGAGAAGGCAATGGCACCCCACTCCAGTACTCTTGCCTGGAGAATCCCGTGGAGGGAGGAGCCTGGTGGGCTACAGTCCATGGGGTCGCAAAGAGTCGGACACGACTGAGCGACTTCACTTTCACTTTCAAGGCTAGGGTCGGGTGGAGTGGGAGGGATAGGAGAATGACAGCTATAGGTTTTATTTTTGAGGTGATGGAAATGTTCTATATCGACTGTGGTGATGGTTGCATAACTCTGTGAATGTTCTAAACACCATTGAATTGTATTGATATCTTCTATCTCAGTGAAGTTATTTTAAAAAGTAAAGGCAAGAAAATTTAGGTATAGACAGCTTACAGAACTAAAAAAAAAAAAAAAAGAGAGAGAGAGAGAGAGAGAAAGAGGACTTTTGCTAAAATTGAGACATAGCTCTGATCTTGGGTGAAATAAGCAGGTATGGGACAGAGGGACTTATTCCTCCAGGTGGGCATCAAGCACTGTCTGAAGGTGATCTGATTATATTGTTGGGTGAATGCCGTCATTTATTGGCATCCTGGATGACACATGGCAGTAAGATTCATTGTGAGAGAGAAAGAAAGGGAATCTTCTACTAGACTCACCAAATCAATGACAAAAAGGAACAAATATCTGCTTTCACAGCTGGATGACCTCTGCAAAACAGGCTGAATAGATTTCCAACAGGCCAGCCTAAGAAACAGATTTTTCTGGGCATCATGTGTCTCTACTGCCTTCCCGTCTCACTTCTTAAAGGGCACCGGAGGTTATTTTATAGAAATGAGTGGTATTTTCTTGGGAGACACAATAATAAGGAAAGCAGAGATCCTTAGTTATGAAGTTGGCTCTGCCACCAGAAAGCTTTAGATTCTTAGGAAAATTAACGTAATCACATATTAAGATTTTTGGTTTTCCTTATCTAAAAATGGAGAGGATAGGACCATGTGGTATCCTAGCCCATTTTGGCAATGATATTCTCTTCTGTTTTATGAAGTCCCAGAGAATATTTTTGTCTGATGTTGGCTCTCAGGCTGAAATACTTGTGCGTGGTGCCCTACCCTGTAGTCTACAGTCACATTGTAAGACTGTGTCGAGCATTATCTGTCGAAAAGGTCCTTCTGGCTTTGTCCTCATGTAAAGCCAAGAGCAATGAGTTGTCACATTCTGTAGTCCCAGCATTTAAACTTTGATCTTAGGACCCTGGATCCCACTCCAACTTTTCCTAAAGAACTGTTGCTTCAGAATTACTGAAGATCTCATAATTTTCAATAGGATTCTAGTAGTTATTATTGTCTTTTCAGCAACATTTTATGCCATCACACACCAGTTCATCCTTGAAGCTTTTCCATTCAGTGGCTTTATGGTGCTTTTTACCTCTATTATCCTACTTATTCTGGGTTACTCCTTTTCAGTCTCCATGGATCCCTCTGAATTCTTCTTTCCATAAAAGTACACATTCCTCAAACCTTTGCCCTTGGCTTATATCTCTCCCTTCTCCATTGACTTCCTAAGGAGATGATTCACTTTTACAACTCCAGCTGTTACTTGTGTGTATCTCTCTCCAAGAACCCATCTCCACCTGTGACCACTTTCTGAAATCCTGAATTTCTAGTGGCTTTCTAAGCATCTTCACCCAAATGTCTTACCAATACATTGAATTCAACATATTCAAAATGGACATCATTAATATCCCCCAAAGCAGTTCTGTTTTCTAACCAGTGTTCTTTAGGCACTAAGTTTCAAAACTTTGAAGGCATCTATCAATTACCCTTGATACCTCACTTCCCTTCAAGCCCCAGATCCAATCTGGCCACTACAGTGTCTTGGCAAACTTCTCAACTTCTAGACCTTCCACAGATCCACTCAGCTGTATACTTGCAGTTCTCATCCTTTTTCCCTGCTCCTGCCCATGGGTGGGAGGCATTATTCTTTATAGTTAGTTTCTCTGGTGCTGGTCTAGATTCTGTCCCATTGGCCTTTTAACGGACTTTTCCCGTCACTTCCTCCATCTGAGTCCTTTCTTCGGTCTTCAAACTTTGTCCTTCTGTCAGCATTGTAACATCCTTCAAAGCTATGGAGAAAGAGTTGTTAACGTTATCTTTATCAACATTTTCTTCTCATTGATTTACTTTTAATTAAGATGCAGTTCACATACTATAAAATTCACCTTTTAAAAGCATTCAGTTTAGTGGTTTTTTACTACTTTCACAGGGTTGTACAACAATCATCCCTATCTAATTCCAGAATATTTTCATTACCCTGAAAGAAATGTCATACCCTTCAGAAGTCACTCCCTATTCTTTTCTTTACCCAGTTCCTGGTGAGCACTAATCTACTTCCTGTTGCTACCGATTTGCCTGTTCTGGACATTTCATGTAAATATAGTGATGCACTAGATAGTCCTTTGTGACGGGCTTCAAATTCACTTAGCATAATGCTGTCAAGGTTCATCCAATATTGTAGTGTGTATCAGGATTTCATTTCTATTTTATGGCCTACTCATATTCCATTGTTTGAATATACCATATTTTGTTTACTTATCTGTTCATTGATAGACATTTGGGTGTTTTCCATCTTTTGGATATTATGAATAATGCCGCTATAAATATTCATGTAGAAGTGTTTGTCTGAAGTGTTTTCAGTTCTCTTGGGTATATACCTAACACAGAAGTGGAGTTATTGGGTCTATGTTCAACTTTTTGAGGAACTTTCTGCTGTTTTTCAAAGTGGTTGGGCCATTTTATATCCCTACAATCAATGTACGAGGGGTCCAATTTCTCTGCCTCCTTGGTAACACTTATTATTGTCTTTTTTTATTCTGGACATCTCAATGAGTATAAAGTGGTATCTTATTGGGGTTTTGATTCACATTTCCCTAACGACTAATGATACTGAGTATGTTTTCATGTGTTTATTGGCCATTATTTTGTCTTTGGAAAAATGTCTAAATTCTTGGTCCATTTTTATGTCTTTGGAAAAATGTTTATTTAAATTCTTTGTCCATTTTTTCTTTTTTAAGTTTAAAATCTTAAACCTGATTTTTCTTTTTCTTTTCTTGAGTTGACATATAATTTGACATTTAGCTTTATATTAGTTTCAATATAATTATTCACTATTATACAAATATTAGAAAATGATCACCACAATAGGTCTAGTTGACATCCATCATGATACATAGTTACATTTTTTTCTTTTGTGATGGGAACTTTTAAGGCCTACTCCCTTAGCAACTTTCAAATATACGATACAGTATTATGAACTATGTCACAATGCAGTACATAACATCCCCAGGACTTATTTATTTTATAACTGGAAGTTTGTACCTTTTGACCACCTTTACCGGTTCACCCATCCCTCACTCCCTACCTCTGACAACCACCAATCTGTTCTCTGTATCTATGAGTTCAGGTTTTTGGTTTTTTGGATTCCACATAAAATGAGATAATACAGCATTTGTCTTTCTCTGTCTGACTTATTTCATTTAGCATAATGCCCTCATGGTCCATCCATGTTGTTGCAAATGACAAGATTTGATTTTTTATGGCTGAATGATATTCTTCTCTGTGTGTGTATCTCACATTTTCTCTATCCATTCATCCATCAGTGGGCATTCAGGTTGCTTCCACGTCTTAGCTATTGTATACAATGCTACAATGAATGTTGGAGTGCATACATGTTTTTGAGTTAGTGTTTTTATATCCTTTGGATAGATACCCAGAAACTGGATTGCTGAATCATATGGTAGAGAAACAAAATTGCTGAATCATATGATAGTTCTATTTTTAATTTCTTCAGGAACCTCCACATTGTTTTTCATAGTGGCTGCATTAATTTACATTCCCACCAACAGTGCAGAGATTTTTCCCTTTTGTCAACATCCTTGCCAACCCTTGTTATTTCTTATCTTTTTGATAATAGCCATTCTAACAGGTGAGAGGTGATATCTCATTGTGGTTCTGATTTGTATTTTCCAGATGATTATTGATATTACTTTTTCATGTACCTGTTGCTCATCTGTATGCCTTCCTTAGAAGAATGTCTATTCAAATCCTCTGATCATTTTTTAATCAGATTGTTTGGATTTTTGCTATTTGGCTATAAGAGTTCTTTATGTATTGTGGATATTAACCTTTCATCAAATATATGATTTGCAAATAAGAAATAAAATATCACTAATATCTTTAAAACCCTTGTGTACTTATGGCTGGTTACCCTCTTCTATATACTCTACTCTTTCCCCAGGCTATTTTACTTTTAAATTTTTATGATTATTTTTATGTTTCTAATTCCTGAGCAGTATCACTTTAAAACTTTATTTCAGTTGTATCATATGTTTTCTTAAACAAGTTGATATTTTCATTTAATCTTATGCTTATAAAATTCATCCATGGTAATATGTATAGTTCGTTTATTTTTACTGCTGTGTGTTATTTCACTATGGAAACACACCACGATACATTTATCCATTCTTGTGATTTGCCTCCTCCAAGTACCTCTCCACACTACCGCTAGAGAGTTCTTTGTAAAGTGTGAAAGTGAAATGAAAGTTGCTTAGTCACGTCCAGCTCTTTGCAACCGCATGGACTGTAGTCTGCCAGGCTCCTCTGTCAATGGAATTCTCCAGGCCAGAATACTGGAGTGGGTAGCCATACCCTTCTCCAGGGGATCTTCCCAACCCATGTATTGAACCCAGGTCTCCCGCATTGCAGGCATATTCTTTACCCTCTGAGCCACCAGGGAAGCCCAAGAATTTTGGACTGAGTAGCCTATCCCTTCTCTGGGATATTCCTGACTCAGGAATCGAACTGGGGTCTCCTGCATTGCAAGCAGATTCTTTACTACCTGAGCTACCAGGGAAGCCCCTTGTAAGTGTAAATTCACTCAAATCATTTCTCTGTTTAAAATCCTTTAGTGGCTTCTCTTTGTCATCAGGGGGAAAAAAGATCAAACTTGTTTATATAGGGTATAAAACTCCTTGTGCTCTACTTCCTCTTTACCTCTTCTGGCTCATCTCTTTGTCTAGCTGCTTTCAGGATTTCCCCTCTATCTATCAGCAATTTGAAATGCCCAATTTGTATTTGTGTGTATGTGTATTTTATTTATACTTCCTGAGTTCTCTGAGTTTCTTGAAGTCATAGTTTGTTTTTTCATTAATGGAAAACTGGCATTCACTGTCTATTTAAATATCTCTTCCACCTCTTTCTCTGTATTCTTTTCCCCCTGAGACTCCAGTTTCTAATGTTTTAGACAATTTGATATTGTCCACCTGTTCTTGGATACCCTCTTCTTTCCCCCCCCAAACTCTATTTTCTCTTTTTGTTTCATTTTGGATCATTTTTTAAAAATATAAATGCAAGTTCACTAATTTTCTCCTTTCTTCTGTGTTTGATTTGCTAATAAATTCATCAAAGAAACTCTTCATATCTGATGTTGTGTTTTCCATTGTTAACTTCCATTTGATTTTTAAAATACAGTTTCCATCTCTCTGCTTAAATTTCCAGTATGTTTATGCCTTGTTCCATCTTTTCTACTAGATCCTTTAACATATTAATCAGTTACTTTAAATTCCCTGTCTATGAGTTACAACATCTGGGTCATCTCTGAGTCTGATTCTACTGATTGCTTTGTCTCCTAGCAATGTTTGTTTTTTTTTTTTTTTTTTCTTTTCTCTTTGCTTTACTGTGTGTCTTATAATTTGTTATTGAATGATAGGCTTCATGTATAGAACAGTAGATGGGCTTCCCTGGTGGCTCAGATGGTAAAGAATCTGCTTGCAGTGCAGGAGGCCTGGGTTCAATCCCTGGGTCAGGAAGATCCTCTGGAGAAGGGAATGGCTACCCACTCCAGTGTTCTTGCTTGGAGAATCCCATGGACAGAGGAGCCTGGCAGGCTATAGTCCATGGGGTCACAAAGAGTGGACACAACTGAGCGACTAACGCACACCTTGTCCCCGAGAAGCAGACAGGTTTCTTTTTCCTCTTCCTCAGCAGAGCTGGGAGGAAAGGGGAGATCTGTTGCTGCTTTCCCACAACTTAAGGCTTTTATTTCACGAGAGAAGAACATCTTGGGAAGCAGGTGGTGTTTTGTGCCTGTCCTCTAGAAGCTGCATTCACGTGCCACATCTGTGCTAAAGAGGGGCGCTCACCCAGGTCCTCTGGGTGCCCTGTCAGTTCCAGTCACTTGTGAACCATGAGTGGAGTGGAGTGGAGACTCATGGAAAAGTCTTGGGATGCCCGCAAACTTTCTGTGCACCTGGAGCTACAAGTTCTAAACTGATAGCCTAGCTGCACGTGGCCTCTAGGGATTTGTTCACTTTCTAGCTGCTTTCTTGTTATCCATGTCTGACTCAGTCTCTTTTTCCTCATGTGCTCTTTCAATGGTGAAAGAGTTACTCTGTCCCAGCTGTCCTTGGAAGGGCTTGTCACTCTTTGAGGAATTCAGTGCCTTTGTTTGCCCTGAAATCTTTTCTCTCTGCTGGGTTCAAGACAAGTTATGGTTTTGTAGACTGTCTAACCTTTTCTCATTATTTTAGGATAGGAGTGGCATTGTCTTGGGGCTTTCTTTGCACAATGTAAATGGAAGTGGGACTCCCATTTAGTCTTGCTGCTTACCTGTTGGATTTTTCAGGCACTGAATTTGTAAACTTTTGAAACGAAACAATGTATAGTTTTCCTATTTGGCGGCAAACTCTATTCTTGTGAGCATTATTAAATCTTGTTTATAAATATGGTGACTTTCTCTTAATATTTGCCCTGTGTCAGAAGGACACATGCCTTTAGATTGTGCTTTCACTATTAAGTATGTGATCATGTCCTCTACTTTCAAATATCTGGAATGAGATCCAGAAATGCATCCTTCACTGTTAACAGTGGATTCAGCTGAAAGCAGAAAAATCTAGGATGAAATCAAAGGGACACTGGTATTTTCTGACTTTTATAGAGCCATCTGTTTATTTTCATTCAGAAACAAAAAACAATTTATGTCACTTTAATCACTTAAGTATTAAATATGAAATTGAAAAAAAGACCCTGCCTTTTGCTCTGTATCTTAAGTCCTATAACAAACAGAACATTCTATGATGCTAAGGCAATGCCAGTCCATTCCCTCTTTGGAGGATGTCCTGCCCAGCACTCTCTTGCCTTGATTTTTGTTATTTTATAAAAAAAAATTTTTTTTACAACACAGTTTAAAAGCAATTATTTTAAAAGACTTACTGCCAAACACTCAGGTTTTCTTTTCCTTCTTTCCTAGAGGATAATGCTTTCAACTCTTTGAGATGACTCTTTGGGTATGTGACTTCATAACATTGTTATATAGGGCAACTTCTTGATTTTTCAGTTTTAGATAATATCAATTTATATTCTTTTATGGAAGATAAGGACATATCTCTCTTTCACCCTTTCCTCCACTATAGACATCCACCTATTTGGTTCCTCTACCCCACTTGCAAAACTGTCTACTTATAAACTTTGGTAAGATCAGTATTCAGAGTTTACTTTAATATGACCTTGTAAATGCTACTCCAAGCTGAGCCATGAAGTAAACTGTAATGATTTCAACTTTCCTCTAAAATATTTTGCTTTCCTTAGAGTAAATGAAAAGAGGAGGTGAAAGTGTTAGTTGTTCAGTAGCATCCCACTCTTTGGGACCCCATGGACTGTAGCCCCAGCATGCTCCTCTGTCCATAGAATCTTCCAGGCAAGAGTACCGGCATGAGTAACCTTTCCCTTCTCCAGGGGATCTTCCTGATCCAGGGATCAAACTTGGGTCTTCTGCATTGAAGGCAGATTCTTTACCATCTGAGCCACTAGGGAAGCCCTAGAGTAAATAATCATCTTGTTTTCTTAGTTTCTCTCTCTAATCCAATACTAATCATTAATGTAACCCTAAACTCCGTGCCAAATGTCTTAGTTCTCTTCAACATATTTAGATGCAGCATGTATTATATCAATTCCATCTTCTTTCTGATGCGCTCTGTTCTGGACTGACTGCCTGTGTTCCATGCCTGGTGACTAGTTGGACTTGCTTGAATCTTGCTTCACTATCCAACAACCTGTTGAATTCCGTTTCCCAAGTCTTTTTATTTTTTGGTTTATTTCAGTGTGTTGATGAAACACAAAATCGAATAGTGTCCTCAAATTGATGCTCCCAGAGTTTATGCCAGATAAATTTCTAAGACTTTGTTCATCGAAATATGTCTTTATTCTACCCTGTTATCTGATTGATCACTTGACTTGATATCATGTTCTATGTGGGAAATAATATTCTTTTCACATTTTTAAGACAGTTTGACATTGTTTTTAGTTTCTGGTGCCATTTTGATTTCTGTGCCATTTTTTGTCCTTGGCATTCTGAAATTTTATATTATCCTTGGTCAGTCAGTCAATTCACTCAGTTATGTCTGACTCTTTGTGACCCCATGGACTGCAGCACGCCAGGCTTCCCTGTCTTTCACCAAGTCTTGGAGTTTGCTCAAACTCATGTCCATTGAGTCAGTGATGCCATCCAACCATCTCATCCTCTGTCATCCCCTTCCCCTCTTGCCTTCAATCTTTCCCAGCATCAGGAGGCCAAAGTATTGGAGCTTCAGCTTCAGCATCAGTCCTTCCAATTGATATCCAGGACTGATTTCCTTTAGGATGGACTGGTTGGATCTCCTTGCAGTCCATGGGACTCTCAATAGTCTTCTCCAACATCACAGTTCAAAAGCATCAATTCTCCAGTGCTTTCTTTATGGTCCAACTTTATTATCCTTGGTACTTCCTTTCAAATGGAAACTCATGTCCTTCAGTTTGGAGAAATTATATTACTTTGTTCATAATTTCTTCCTTTTCCCCTCTTCTCTCCTTCTGTGACTGCTATTTGGGTGGTAGACTTTCTAAATTGGTACTTCAAATTTCTTATCATTTCTCTCCTGTAATCCATCTCTTTTTCTTTCTGCTTCACTTTCTGAAAGACTGCCTCAACTTTATCTTCCACTGCTTCTGCTCAGTTTCTCATTTTTGCTCTCATATTTTTAATTTCCAAGAGTTCTTTTTTATTATCTGCTTGTTCCTTTTTGAGAACATTCTGTTTTTGTTTTATGGAAGCAATTATCTTCTCTCTCTGTTGACATTAAAGAAAAAATCGTTAAAGTTTATTCCCCTCATGTAGTCTTTGTTTCTTTCAAGTTCTCTTCTGTTTTCTTTGAGTTCTTTTCTGCTATCTTTAAAATTTTTGGTTTCTTGCACCTCTTCTAGAGGCTTTTATAAAATATTTAGTGACTCTTGGTTGTTCACACTTAAGAATGGGGTACTAAGAAGACCATTGACAGCTCTAGGTTTGTTGGTGGGGCTTGTGAGATTGTGGGATTCACCGTAGGGAATGTACCTGGCTGTTTCATTGAGAAACTCTGTTAAGCATGTCTTACAGAGAGGCTGGTTCCTCAAGGATCTTCCAGTCTTCCTCTTTCAGTATCCTAAGAACTGATTTGGGAAAGAGAGCTGGGAATCTCAACAACTATTAATAAATGCTCACCTAAATTCCCTCGCTTTCAGTATGGTGCTCTCACCCATGGCTGGACCTGGATTCACCAGTCTAGAGACCTTCTTCAGAGAAAAGCCTTTAGTTTTTTCCTAAGGTGGGGAGTTGGGACTAGAGCTCAGGCTCTTCTCGGTAAGTGATTTGGTGGCATTCTGTTTAGATCTACTTCAGCCCCCTCACGTCCCTGTCTTCTGGAGGTAACCAGTGATACCAGCTCCAGAGCTTTTGAGGACGCTCTGATGTTAACTGGATGCTTTTTAACTTTCTTCACTGCTGGTTTAAGGTTCAGCTTTCTTAGGTCTTCTGTGTAGTTACACCACCCTCCTAACCGCCTTCCAGCTACTTCTCTTCTCCCACCTTTTAATGTGAGTTTTTACCTTCAACATTCCCCTCCTATCACTATAGATGGGATCAAATGTAAATGTGTAGGTTCAAACTGCCATCTTTTTTAAAAAAAATAGATGTCCAGTTGATTTACAATGTTGTGTTAATTTCTGCTGTACAGTTATACATATGCATACATTCTTTTATAAACTGTTTTCCATTATGATTAATCACAGGATGTTGAATAGTTCCCTGTGCTATACATAGGTTTTGTTGTTCAGTTGCTAAGTTGTGTCTGACTCTTTGCAACCCCATGGACTGCAGCACGCCAGGCTCCTCTGTCCTCCACCATCTCCCAGAGTTTGCTAATTCATGTCCATTGAGTCAGTCCTTGTTTATATATTCTATATATAATAGTTTGCATCTGCTAATCCCAACCTCCTAATCCTTTTCTCCCACCTCCTCCCCCTTGGCAACCACAAGTCTTCTCTGTGAATCTGTTTCTGTTCTGTAGATAAGTTCATTTGGGTAATATTTTAGATTCCGCATATAAGTGGTATCATGTTATTTGTCTTTCTCTAACTTACTTCACTAATATAATACTTCACTTAGTATAATGTACTTAGTATAGTAATCTCTAAGTCCATCCATATTGCTGCAAATGGCATTATTTCATTCTTTTTAATGGCTGAATGATATTCCACTGTGTTTATGCGCTACAACTTCTTTATCCACTTATCTGTTGAGGGACATTTAGGTTGCTTCCATGTTTTGACTGTTGTGAACAGTGCTGCTGTGGACACTGGGGTTCATGTTTATTTTTGAATTATACTTTTCACCAGATACATGCCCAGGAGTGGGATTGCTGGATCATATGGCAACTCTATTTTTAGAGTAACCTCCATACTGTTGCCCATATTGGTTGCACCAATTTACATTCCCACCAACAGTGTAGGAGGGTTCCGTTTTCTGCACACTCTCTCCAGCAATATTATTTGTAGATTTTAAAATCAAACTACCATCTTGTCACAAAGTCTCCAGCCACCTGTCTTTACTTGGGTGACTTCCACCAGTTCATCCCTCGAGGCTTCTCAGATTCTTCTCCAGTGCCCCCTCTCTGCCCTTCTGGGTCGTGTGCTTCTGTAATTCATCCTATGACATCACAGAGAACTCCGAGGTAGGCAGGGCCGAGGGCCCTTGTGGGACAGTCCTGATGGCCTTTCTATCGGAAGGTGAGACAGATGTCCAGGCTGGAGCCCAGTGTATTTGGCCATCATGGAGCCTCTGGTCATGGTTCTTTCTTGTAGGATGAACAAGCTCCCAGAACAGACACATGGGTGTTTCCGGGTCATCAGTCTCCTCTGGAGCTGCTCCAGATTCCTCAAGGTGCTCTGAGGAGTGAGTGTGCTGGGGACACAGGACAGATGGGGAGTCACCTGTCACTCATCGTAATTGGTGATGAGGCCTTTGTAGGCAGAGGTTTGGGGGTGGAATATTATGAAAAGCCCAGCGGTGAGAAACCATCAGTGACCCTCAGATGTCCTTGTGTCCTCCTGACAGTCTTTCTGGCCAAGTCAGTCACCGCACTTTGATGGCCCCATGCCCAGCTCCCCTGAATGGAGATGCAGAGCTCTCAGTGTCAGGAGTGCCTGGCCCCTCTCGTGGATGTCACCTGCTCTCCGTCTTTTGTCACCGTCCCCCTGCTGACAGCAGAGTGCTCACAAGCTTTTACAAAGCTGACGAGGAGAGAAGAGCTTCTTAGCCCTTGGACATGGAGGCAGCACCTCTGTGGGGTGGCCTCTGTCCCTCCCTGGCTGCGGCCCTTGTGATAAGTCACTGTCCTCGTTTCTCCCATGGATCTCAGGATGGCTGGCATCCCGTGGCACTCGGTGACCTCACATGGCATGAGCAGGGGAACAGGGTCCATTGTGCTGTGTTCTTTCTAACTTCGGGGCTGAACTTTTGCCATCAGAACACTTTACAGAAAAAAATAATTTTCCCCGAACTCATGGGGAAGAAAACACTGCTGGTTCAATAAAAAAGCCTCAGAGTGTGTGTTAGTCACTCAGTTGTGTCCAGCTCTTTGTGACCCCATGGACTGTAGCCCACCAGGCTCCTCTGTTCATGGGATTCTCCAGGCAAGAATACTGGAGTGGGTTGTCATTCCCATCTCCAGGGGATCTTCCCGACGCAGGGATTGAACCTGGGTCTCCTGCATTGCAGTCAGAATGTTTACTGTCTGGGCCACTGGGGAAGCCCCAGAAATCACCTTCAATAGAGCACCAAGACTGAGCCCTAATGTAAACTCTGGATTCTAAGTGGTGCTGATGGGCCAGTGTAGATCCACCCCCCGAACAAATGTCCCACCCTTGTGGGGGAATTGTTGACAAGTAGGGGAGGGGCAGTTGTGCATGTGTGGGGGCAGGGGGCATATGGGAAAAGTCTGTACCTTCTTCACAATTTTGTTGTGAACCTAAAACTTTTAAAAAAGTAAAATCTACATTTTCCAAAGCATGGTCAATTCCCAAAGCGGGATTTAAAAAACAGTTTAATTTATAAGACTAAATAAGGCTACCTGACTCCATGCCTAGAAAACTCAAATGGCTCAGAAGAGTTTTGTCATTATTACCTCATTTGTGAGTGAATTAGCCCAGACTGGCCATGGACGTGCCCTGCCACCCAGAGTGCTCAGAACTGCAGGCTTGGAGCAGTCCCAGGGCACCCTGGTCTGACTGTGCCTCCCAGGCTCTCCTGGCCACCACCACCAAGCAGGAATCCAGGCCTTTTTGTTCTGTTTACTCCCAAGGCCCAGAGGA
Organism: Bubalus kerabau; assembly: GCF_029407905.1. NCBI lineage: Eukaryota > Metazoa > Chordata > Mammalia > Artiodactyla > Bovidae > Bubalus > Bubalus kerabau. Next base: position 132,905,871 of record NC_073624.1, read on the forward strand.
TACCAGTGTGCCCAGGGGCCCAAGCAGGAACCGGGCAGTGGGTGAGCCTGGGTTAGCTTTTTTTCTATTCCCCCTTGGGGCTTTTCTTCAAACAAAAAGGAGCTGCCACGTGTCACCCCATGACCCACCTCCTCATGGGCTTCGTGAGGCTGGAGGGCTTCCTGATCCCGACTGGTAGGGACAGAGCTTATCCTGAGGGGTGGGTCTCAACCAAAACTCTGTCACTCACCCTGCGGTGCTGGTGACTACATCACTGAGACTCGGAACACCCGTTTCCCTCTCTGTGTACTTGGGGGCCTTGAGGGGCCTTCTAGCTCCAAATATTCTGTAGTTCTCATGGCTCTCTGGCCATCCAGGGGTAATGCACACTTCTATCCTGCCTTTTATTGGCAGAAGCCGAGACAATGTTATTGAGTTTGGTCTGGGGAGAAAAGAAGCCCAGCCGCTCAGATTCTCCTCATTAATGTTTCATGTTCCCCAGGGAGCCATCCCTCCCACTAGGGGGGAGGTCGGACAGCCAACTCTCTGATGCTTTTGAGCATCAGTTATCAGTAGAGCTCCCCTGCCTACTGGTCCCAGGGTCCCAGGAGCATCTGGAGTGGGGATACAGTGGTCCCTCTGTGTTCTCAGAGATGGTGTGGCTGAGAGAAACTGGGGAGGGAGGTGGTGGTGGAGGAGGGACGTGGAGGTGGTGGTGGTGGGGCAGACAATGTCTGGAATAGTTGAATTGTCACTGACTTTCCTGAGATGAAGCTCACCCACCTTCCTAGGCTCAGAGGTGAGGATTGTTTCCCAACAGAGAACTTCTGAGGCTCCAGGTGGCCCAAGGCTTCCTCCAAGTAGCAAAAGGCCCCCTTGCCCCTTGAATTCCTATTGGTTTCCTTCACTGGGTAGAGCTGCCTAGTTTTAACCTTCCCAGATTGTCACTGGAGATAGTGATGTGTGTCACTGTTTGCTATAATCGGATTGTTTTCCCTTATTGAGAAGTCATGTGGGTCTTGTGCCCGGGGCTAGGGAGGATGTGGTTGGCAGGGGGCACACCTGTGCTGGTGACCGCCCCACACTCTTCAGGTGTTGTCAAAGCACCAGTCACCCTGTTGTGACAATGTGGGCCTTGAATTCCCCACCCTAGGCTGTGAACTTGAAAGAGAGAAATCTGCATTATTTGTCTGGTTCCCAGGATCTCCTCCAGAGCCTGGCACGCAGAAGTGGCCATTAAATAGTTGTCCAAAGGGTGGGAAATGAAGGAAGGTAAATATGAGCCTTGCTGGTATCTTCCCTGGGGGTGCTGAGCTCCAACGTGTGGACTGAATTGTTACAGCTCATAGAAGTTGATTCCGTAGGACTCTGGCATCTGAGCATAGGGAAAGGGGGACGGGGGAGCCAAATGATGGCCCTTCCACGTATGAACTGCCCTGAGCTTCATTTCTGGCCTTTTGACTGTAGCTGGGAAAGGCCAAAGTGGACTTCAAAATGATCTTTTGAAGAAGATCAGCTAATACAATTCCCTCATTTTCTCAAATAAGGAGGCCCAGAGAAAATAATTTATCAAGTTCCCCACTGGTAAAGGCCCCAACTAACTGCTTACGAGGAATCCTGCTTTGCAATCTTTTCCTTTCACCTCTTACCCTGACTCCCTGTTGACTTGCTTCTTTAGAGAATAGAAACGGTATGGAATTTAAAGACTAGACCTTGAAAGACAAATGTAGTGAGTGGGTAGTCAGGAAAATATGTAAGGACTTGCTTCAGAATGTGAGTACTCACCTTTGTGTCATTTACTGGATCCAGGTGGGCCTTACAGCTGAAATTTTTCTGTATAGGACAAAGGAGACATAGGTCTATATTCCTGTATCTCCTCATTTCTTTCTCTTATGCTTCTGAATTCCTGGCGAGTTTTTGTTTGACTGCTTTGTTAAGTTTGTTATATTCATTTTTGCCCCCAGTTTTTTAAAAATTTATTTTTTATCAAAGTATAGTTGAATTACAATGTTGTGTTAATTTCTGCTGTACAGTTACACATGTGTTCATATTCTCTTCCATTACGGTTTATCCCAGGGTACCGAATCTCGTTCTCTGTGCTATGCAGTAGGACCTTGTTGTTTATCTATTCTGGGTACCAGTCTGCCCCTCTAATCCTGAATTCCCAATCCATCCCTTCCCTAGCCCCTTCCCCTTTGGCAACTGCAAGTCTATCTTCTCATGCTTTGCCCTTTGGAAAACAAAATAAACTAGTCCTCTCTCTCTTTTTTCTCCATGCTTCCCCAGAGTGGGTCTCTGCTCTCCAGGGGAAGTCTGGCTCTTGAGCTACATCCTTCCCATCTTCCTCTGATCACCAGTGAGGAGGAGGAAGAGGAGGAGAGGGAAGAGAGGAGAGAGAAGAAAACCAAGCCCCATCCACTGCCACCATATGAGCAGGTCAGGCTGCCTGCCCATGTGGCTCCCGGGAACACTGTTATCGCTATGGAGCCCCCGGGGGGTGTGCAGTAACAGCCTCAAGCTCTGGACCACCCTGGGGTTAAGAACAATGGAGCAAAGGGCAGTCTTTGGCTGTAAAGTGCCACCTTACACAGACACCCACCAAATTGCCCTCCTCTTTCTCCTTCCATGATGGACCGGTGGAGACTTCATTATGAACCTGCATCTGGAGACAGCACTCTCAGAAGTAGCAGTTTCTCCCTGTTCAGGCATTTAGGATCTATGACAACTTGAGAGATGAGCTCTCAAGGGGGTCTGGGGATCTGACTGCCTGATGCTTAGGCCACAGGCAGTGGCTCTTATGCTTTATACAGCAGTTGCCTTGTGTGGCTCTCAGCCTATAGGTAGCGATGCTCTCAGCTGGCAAGGTCTGTGGTGCTTGCCTGGGCCTCTGTGACTCCCACTGGCATTTCCAGAGCCAAGGTGGTGGCTAGACCAGCCCTTCCTTGTGATTCTTAGTATAATTGCAGGACGCCCCTCAGCAACCATCATGGAACTTTGAGGACCAAGGTCTGTTACTCACAGGCCATGGAATGTACACGGCATACCCAGGACCCACATAGTGAGGTCACAGGCAGAGAGAAGGAGCATGGACCTGGCGTCTGCCTTTGTCAGGATCCAAGGGTGGGTGTCCACGGTTAAAGGAGTGCACTCTTTATTGGCTAATTTAAGGCCCAAGAGTGGGAATGAGGATGCAGGCATGGAGAAGTGGGCCCGCTATTAAGTATCTGGGTTCCCCGGGTTTTCTGAGAGGGGGCTTCTTGGCCTAACGCCTCCTCTGGTGGTTTGGCTGGGAGCTGTGTCCCACAGCTGGCAGGGTGTTTATTTGAAGTGGATGTCTTCGGAAAGGGGTGCCTCAACAATCAGTGTCTTAATGTCAGGCACTTAAACGATAATCAAAAAGCTTAATGTCAAGCAGTTACACTACTATTCAAAGCTGTGCTGCATCGGAGATCTAACAGGAGCAATAACATGCTCAGTGGCTTTTTGTGATAGAGAGAGGAGGCTTGAGAGGGCCTGGAGGGAGGGAAGAAGGGAAGTTGGGGGAGGAGAGCCAGGGTTCTATGAAAGCCTCCTGTCTGCCTGTCTGGGGCTCCCCTCTTCCAAGGATAGACTGAGGCCTTGTGGGGGAAGCCTCTGATGGCCTCCAAGCAGAGCCATAAAGGGGAGCATGGAGGCAGCTCTGAGAGTTTCCCACTCACCGCCCCCTTCTGGGCTGGAGGATGAACTAACTGTTTCTTATCCACACAGGATGGTTGGTCTTAGTTTCTACTCTTTAATCTCTTGACAGTTTATAAATATTCCTTTCTCTCTTGTAGCTCTGGAATGACATACCATTCTTTAAGGAATGTCAAATCACTTTACCCAAAAGAATATTTCTCATCATTTTGACACACATAAGCTCCCCTGTATAATTTTGTGGCTATGCTTTCTGACCAGAAATTAGTAATATTCTGAAGTGAAAATCATGCAAGAGAGTTGTTATCACTGAGATGCTAAATATGTATAAACACTTTAGAATCCAGTGATTTTTGTCAGGCTTCTGTGAAGTCTTGCCTCTTGCTCTTACAACATAACTGAAGGATGAATCTGAAATTATGCCTGAATGCCCCAACTAGCACACTGAGTTTATTTTATCCTCGTTTTTAATGCTCTTAAATCATCTTATCATGGAGACTCTAATTTATTTTACAGTTAACTTTCCAGAAACTGAACAGACTTGTTAGTCTTCTCTTTAGTTCAAATCTTTATTTCATGGCTTTTAAATATATATATTTCAGTTCAGTTCAGTCACTCAGTCATCTCCGACTCTTTGCAAGCCCATGAACTGCAGCATGCTAGGCCTCCCTGTCCATCACCAACTCCCAAAGTTTACCCAAACCCATGTCCATTGAGTCGGTGATGCCATCCAACCATTTCATCCTCTGTCATCCCCTTCTCCTCCCGCCCTCAATCTTTCCCAGCATCAGGGTCTTTTCAAATGAGTCAGCTCTTCGCATCAGGTGACCAAAGTATTGGAGTTTCAGCCTCAACATCAGTCCTTCCAATGAACACCCAGGACTGATCTCCCTTAGGATGGACTGGTTGGATCTCCTTGCAGTCCAAGGGACTCTCAAGAGTCTTCTCCAACACCACAGTTCAAAAGCATCAATTCTTCTGCACCCAGCTTTCTTTATAGTCCAACTCTCACATCCATATATGACCACTGGAAAAACCATAGCCTTGACTAGATGGACCTTTGTTGGCAAAGTAATGTCTCTGCTTTTCAATATGCTATCTAGGTTGGTCATAACTTTCCTTTCAAGGAGTAAGTGTCTTTTAATTTCATGGCTGCAGTCACCATCTGCGGTGATTTTAGAGCCCCCCAAAATAAGGTCAGCCACTGTTTCCATTGTTTCCCCATCTATTTGCAGTGCTAAAAAATAAAATACAACACACCATATTTCACACATAGAATGCTGGTTAATTCAGCTCTGAAACAGAATAGAATGGTATCCTGTGTTCAGCTCTACCCCAGAGCCTGCTGATAAAACATTCAGTGTATATTTGTTGAGTAATTAAATAAATAAATGAATAAGTTAATGCATACAATGATGGTGATATAAAGCATTAGATAAGTCACTTAATTATGATATTTACTTTTAACTATATTTCTGCACTCTAGAGTGAGGCTGGGGCTTTTGTCTGATTCATTCACAGGTTTAGGCAGAGCACCTAGCACGATGGCTGGCACACAGAAGACACTCAGTAAACACTGCTTGAACAATTTATGAATCTGGGGCTATCGCCACTGGTTACATCCATCTCATCTAAGCTAGATGATTTTGTTTTTTAAGATTCTTTTTTTATTGAAGTATTGTTGATTTACAATGGTGTGTTAGTTACAATGGTGTATTAGGTATACAGCAAAGTGATTCAGTTATACAGACAAATAATAATTTGCATCTGCTAATCAGGCAGAGGAACCAGAGATCAAATTGCCAGCATCTGCTGGATCATTGAAAAAGCAAGAGAGTTCCAGAAAAACATCTATTTCTGCTTTATTGACTATGCCAAAGCCTTTGACTGCATGGATCACAATAAACTATGGGAAATTCTGAAAGAGATGGGAATACCAGACCACCTGACCTGCCTCTTGAGAAACCTGTGTGCAGGTCAGGAAGCAACAGTTAGAACTGGACACAGAACAACAGACTGGTTCCAATAGGAAAAGGAGGATGTCAAGGCTGTATATTGTCACCCTGCTTATATGCAGAGTACATCATGAGAAATGCTGGGCTAGAGGAAGCACAAGCTGGAATCAAGATTGCTGGGAGAAATGTCAATAACCTCAGATATGCAGATGACACCACCCTTATGGCAGAAAGTGAAGGAGAACTAAAGAGCCTCTTGAGGAAAGTGAAAGAGGAGAGTGAAAAAGTTGGCTTAAAGCTCAACATTCAGAAAACTAAGATCATGGCATCCGGTCTCATCACTTCATGGCAAATAGATGGGGAAACAGTGGAAACAGTGGCTGACTTTATTTTTCTGGGCTCCAAAATCACTGCAGATGGTGACTGCAGCCATGAAATTAAAAGGCATTTACTCCTTGGAAGGAAAGTTATGACCAACCTAGATAGCATATTAAAAAGCAGAGACATTACTTTGCCAACAAAGGTCCGTCTAGTTAAGGCTATGGTTTTTCCAGTAGTCATGTATGGATGTGAGAATTGGACTGTGAAGAAAGCTGAGTGCTGAAGAATTGATGCTTTTGAACTGTGGTGTTGGGGAAGACTCTTGAGAGTCCCTTGGACTGCAAGGAGATCCAACCAGTCCATCCTAAGGGAGATCAGTCCTGGGTGTTCATTGGAGGGACTGATGTTGAGGCTGAAACTCCAATACTTTGGCCACCTGATGCGAAGAGCTGACTCATTTGAAAAGACCCTGATGCTGGGAAAGATTGAGGGCAGGAGGAGAAGGGGACGGCGGAGGATGAGATGGTTGGATGGCATCACTGACACAATGGACATGGGTTTGGGTAGAGTCTGGCAGTTGGTGATGGACAGGGAGGCCTGGCGTGCTGCAGTTCATGGGGGTCTCAAAGAGTCGGTCATGACTGAGCGACTGAACTGAACTGAATCCCAAACTCCCAGTCCTTTCCTACCCTGCCTCCCTTGGCAGCTACAAGTCTACTAGTCCATTTCTATTTCATAGACAAGTTAATTTGTGTCCCATTTTAGATTCCACATGTAAGTGATATGATATGGTTTTTTTTTTTTTTTCTTTCTGACTTACTTCACTTAGTATGGTAATCTCTAGGTCTATCCGGTTGCTGCAAATGGCATTATTCCATTCTTTTTTTTAAAAATAACTTTTAAAAATTTTATTTTAAATTGTGATAAAATACACATAACATAAAGTTTAACATCTTGACCATTTTAAATTGTACGGTTCAACATTAAGTATATTCACATTGCTGTGTAAAGTTTATTTATTTGTTTAACTTTTTATTTTATATTGGAGTATAGCCAATTAACAGTATTGTGATGGTTTCAGGGCTACCTAGGTGGAGCTAGTGGTAAAGAACCCTCCTGCCAATGCAGGAGATGAAAGAGATGTGGGTTTGATCCCTAGGTTGGAAAGATCCCCTGGAGAAGAGCATGGCAACCCACTCCAGTATTTGTTGCCTGGAGAATTCTATGGACAGAGGAGCCTGGCAATCTATAGTCTATGAGGTTGCCAAGAATCAGACAAGAATGAAGCGACTTAGCACGTGACGGTTTCAGGTGCACAGAAGGGTGATTCAGTCATACATATACATGTATCCATTCTCCCCCAAACTCCCCTCCCATTCAGTCTGCCACGTAACATTGATCAGCGTTCTCTGTGCTATACAGTAGGGCCTTGTTGGTTATCCATTTTAAATATAGGAGTGTGTTCATATTGATTTCAAGTCAGTTCAGTTCAGTCAGTTCAGTCGCTCAGTCGTGTCTGACTCTTTGCGACCCCTTGAATCGCAGCATGCCAGGCCTTCCTGTCCATCACCAACTCCGGAGTTCACTCAGACTCATGTCCATCGAGTCAGTGATGCCATCCAGTCATCTCATCCTCTATCGTCCCCTTCTCCTCCTGCCCCCAATCCCTCCCAGCATCAGAGTCTTTTCCAATGAGTCAACTCTTCGCATGAGGTGGCCAAAGTACTGGAGTTTCAGCTTCAGCATCATTCCCTCCAAAGAAATCCCAGGGCTGATCTCCTTCAGAATGGACTGGTTGGATCTCCTTGCAGTCCAAGGGACTCTCAAGAGTCTTCTCCAACACCACAGTTCAAAAGCATCAATTCTTCAGCACTCAGCCTTCTTCACAGTCCAACTCTCACATCCATACATGACCACAGGAAAAACCATAGCCTTGACTAGACGGACTTTTGTTGGCAAAGTAATGTCTCTGCTTTTGAATATGCTATCTAGGTTGGTCATAACTTTCCTTCCAAGGAGTAAATGCCTTTTAATTTCATGGCTGCAGTCACCATCTGCAGTGATTTTGGAGCCCCCCAAAATAAAGTCTGACACTGTTTCCCCATCTATTTCCCATGAACTGATGGGACCGGATGCCATGATCTTCATTTTCTGAATGTTGAGCTTTAAGCCAACTTTTGCACTCTCCTCTTTCACTTTCATCAAGAGGCTTTTGAGTTCCTCTTCACTTTCTGCCATAAGGGTGGTGTCATCTGCATATCTGAGGTTATTGATATTTCTCCTGGCAATCTTGATTCCAGCGTGTGCTTCATCCAGGCTGGCATTTCACATAATATACTCTGCATAGAAGTGAAATAAGCAGGGTGACAATATATATCCTTGACATACTCCTTTGCCAATTTGGAACCAGTCTGTTGTTCCATGTCCAGTTCTAACTGTTGCTTCTTGACCTGCATACAGATTCTCAAGTGGCAGGTCAGGTGGTCTGGTATCCCCATCTCTCTAAGAATTTTATCTCTTAATATCTTAAGCCAAAAGGTAGGAGCAACCCAGGTGTCCATTGATGGATGCATGGTTAAATAAATGTGGTATATATACAATGGAATATTATTCATCTTTAAAAAGGAAGGAAATTTTGACACAGGCTACATCATGGATAAACCTTGAGAACATTATGCTAAGTGAAATAAGCCAGACACAAAAGTACAAATATTGTATGATTCTACTTTTGTGAGGTACCCAAAATAGTCAAATTCATCCAGACAGAAAGCTGAATGGTGGTTTCCAGGGACTGGGGGAGGAGCTGGAATGGGGAGTTAGTGTTCAATGGATACATTCCCTAAACTTAAAGGTTTAGGAAGATGAAAAAGTTCTGATGATTGGTGGTGACTGTTTCACAACAGTGTGAATATATGCACTGCCAGTGGACCATGCACTTAAAAATGGTTAAAATGGCAAATTTTATGTTATATATATTTTAGCACAATAAAAATCCACTCACTTCTTTCCATTTTGGTTCTGTGGTTCAGCTCATGAGCTTCCCCTGGTTGGGGGTCCTTTTTTGGTTAAATTCCAGGCATGAATCTCAATCTAGGATCACTTTGTCTCAGGTGTGACTGGCAATCTCAAGGACTCCTAAGCTGTCACATAAGAAGTCCAGTGACCCTGAATCCATCATACTGGACAGGCTGTGTGCTGGGACTTCAATCCAGAGTCCCAGGTGAACTTTCTAGCCACTGTCGCCAAAGCACTGGACAGATGATGGAAGCCATCTCAGATCAGGCCACCTGCCAACTGAGGACCACCAAGAGACCTTAGTCATTGCCAGGTGGAATAGGAGACGGTCTGACAGAGCCCTGCTGGAATTCCTGGCCCACAAGACTGTGAGATGTAAATTAAATGGTTGTTGTTTAGTTGAGCTACTAGGTTTTGGGTTCCTTTGCTATCTTTGTGCTTGGTTTGTTCTTGTTTGTCTAGTTCTTTGAATTGTTGGAGTTTTTCTTTTTTCTTAGTATAGGCATTTATCATTATACAACCCCTTATTAGCACTGCTTTTGCTGTATCCCATAAGTTTTGGTATGTTATGTTTCCATTATTATTTCAAGATTTTTTTAAATTTCATCTTTGACCCATTGGTTGTTTGGGAGATATTTTGCAAATATTTGTAAAATTTCTAATTTTCCTTCTATGATTGATTTCCAGTTTCATACCATTGTGTTTGGTTGGAAATGGTACTTGTGATTTCGGTCTTCTTAAATTTGCCACATCGTCTTGTGACCTATCATATGCTCTATCCTAGAGAATGTTCTGTGGGTACCTGGGATGGATATGTCTTCTGCTGCTGTTAGATGGAACGATCTGTATGTGTGTTAGCTTCATTTCATCTAAAGTATAGTTCACATCCAATGTTTGCATATTGATATCCTGTCTGTGAATGCTGGTTCTTATCATGGGTGCTCAGCAGTGCAGGCTAGTGTCAGGAGTCGAGTGAGGAGCATGCAGGTCTACAGCCTGAGGGACTGTCTGCAGGTACATCCAGTGGTACAGGCCAGTGACAGGATGCAGGCCTATGGAAGTTGCAGGGCCCTGGCTATCATTGTGCCCTCCTCTGGCCGCACAATCTCCCCACCAGCATGTATATAGCAGTGAAGGCCAGAAATGGGCAGAGTGGGCTTGTCATGTGTAGGGGTGCAGATGGAGGAGCTAGTTATAGAGGAGCCCAGTGGAATAGGCTAATGACAGGAAAAGGGGTCAAATCGTGGCCCACACATGCTTTGTAGGCCTTGGTTATCAGAGTACATTTCTGTGGTAAAATCTTGCCGTCGGTGCACACATGGCCTTGGAGATTGTGCCAAGTGTCAGGTGTGCTAGTGTGCAATGGAGGAAGTGAGGCTGCAGGGGCTCTAGGCTGGCATCCTGGCCTTCCACAGGCCCGAGCTGCCTGCTGGTGCACATGGGCTTCGTGGAGGCTGGGGTGGGTTTCGGGGTGGGCACAGAGGGACTCAGGCATCTGACATTAGTGGGTATGAATACATATGGTTCCAAACCAGTGAAATCTGAAGCTGGTTGCTGGTTTCACTGGAGGCAGAAGATGCCGGGGTCCTTTGCAGAGCAGATAACTGGGAACTCTGGTCGCTTTTTCTTTGGAATTGATCCTGGTACTGCTCTTCTTCCTTGTTCCTAGCCATCTCTCTGCATCTCAGCTTGGCCAGTCTGGGTGGGGTGAATTCAAAGTGAGACCTTTGGGCTGTGCCCCTAAAGGCTGGGGAAGCTGGTCGCTCACCCTACTCTCCCTTTGTCAGTTAGGGGAACTCTTTGGCACACGCAGTGCTGGCTTGGAGGATGAGATGATGCAGTAGAAGCTAACGTCTTCCTTCTCTTCTTGTGTGGTTACTCTCAGGTTTTTTCTTCCTTTGTGTTGCTTGCTGAGGTTCCTTAAGTGGACTCCAGAGCTCTCTCAAAGGTGTTTTAATTTGTGGATGGCTGTCTAATTGTTGATCTTTTGGGGGGACAGTGACTGGAGTCTCCTACTCCACCATCTAGGAGGTGTCACCCCTGCCCCATCAATTCTTGATTTTGGAGACATGATGGAGCTGTCTCCCTGGCATCCACATCAGTCTTCTTTAATGCAAGTTCCAGACTGTAGCTTCCTCTGCTCTCTCTCTCTCTCTCTTTTTTTTTTTTTCTGTTCAAATATTCCATATTCCAGAATTTGTCAACAATTCTACTTCATCGATAGCTAACTTTCCCCATTTGTTGTACTGTTTTGTTTTTGTTCCATTTTTGTCTCTTTCTTTTGCTCTCCAGGGAGTGGGATTTGGGAGAGAAGGACAGTAGTTATTCCATTCCATTTGTTTTCCATCCTGAAACTAAAACCACATATTCACTTGTGAATATTGTCTTGGTTTAACTCAAGGGCCAGCATATGAGAGCTATTTTTCTGATTTGGTTGACGTTTTCAGCATTTTATTCAGGTACCCACCTAGGAGAGGTTGAAAGATTCATAGAAGCAGAAAAAAATTAGGAACATGGATTATAAAGATTGTACTATTAAGATATTGCTGCAAATAGGAAGGAATAGATATCTTATTAGAATATGTATGTGGGATTGCACAGAGTCAGACACGACTGAAGCGACTTAGTAATAGTAGTTGTACACATATAGCTTTGAGTCTATATAAATAATTAGGTGACTTGTACATTTGCATATGTATAGTCCTCTAGCATGTAAATATTACGAAAGCAGGAATTTTTGTCTTTTTTATTCATTATCCTATCCCCAGTGCCTGTTAGAAACTAGGTGCTCAATCAACATTAATTAAGTGAATGAATGAGTAAATTTTACACACACACACACATTCTCTGCTTCTGGCTTATTGCTAAAAAGTGGTCTGTGTAGAGAAACCCAAATCTATTAGAATATGTGGCCTTGGATAGGCTTTTCTTCTCCTAGCCAAGCCATAATTACATACTGTTGTAAAGGGCATTGTTGCTCCATTCTTCGGAAGGTTGTCTTCATTTTTACCCGGTTTATAGTTCAAGTTATTTCTCCCTTTCCATGCCATGTGCTGGCTTTCAAAATAAAAAGGTTGGAAAATGAATTTTAAGAATGCTAGTAGCTAGGTTTTGAGTATATAAAGGAAGGAAGCACTGAATTTTTCTTTGTACAGTTCTTAATGCTTTAGGATCCTCACGGCAATTTAACAATCATTATTTAAGCTGATATAAAAAGTTATGTAGATTTTTTGGATGTAAAGTGAAGAGGAACTAAAAAGCCTCTTGATAAAGGTGAAAGGGGAGAGTGAAAAAGTGGGCTTAAAGCTCAACATTCAGAAAACGAAGATCATGGCATCCGGTCCCATCACTTAATGGGAAAGAGATAAGGAAACAGTGGAAACAGTGGCAGACTTTATTTTTTTGGGCTCCAAAATCACTGCAGATGGTGACTTCAGCCATGAAATTAAAAGACACTTACTCCTTGGAAGGAAAGTTATGACCAACCTAGATAGCATATTCAAAAGCAGAGACATTAACTTTGCCAACAAAGGTCCGTCTAGTCAAGGCTATGGTTTTTCCAGTGGTCATGTATGGATGTGAGAGTTGGACTGTGAAGAAAACTGAGCGCTGAAGAATTGATGGTTTTGAACTGTGGTGTTGGAGAAGACTCTTGAGAGTTCCTTGGACTGCAAAGAGATCCAATCAGTCCATTCTGAAGGAGATCAGCCCTGGGATTTCTTTGGAAGGAATGATGCTAAAGCTGAAACTCCAGTACTTTGGCCACCTCATGCGAAGAGTTGACTCATTGGAAAAGACTCTGATGCTGGGAGGGATTGGGGGCAGGAGGAGAAGGGGACGGCAGAGGATGAGATGGCTGGATGGCATCACTGACTCAATGGACGTGAGTCTGAGTGAACTCTGGGAGTTGGTGATGGACAGGGAGGCCTGGCGTGCTGCAATTCATGGGGTCGCAAAGAGTCGGACACGACTCAGCGACTGAACTGACTGACTGACTGAAGACATATGTTGGAGAAGGAAACGGCAACCCACTCCAGTGTTCTTGCCTGGAGAATCCCAGGGACAGGGGAGCCTGGTGGGCTTCCGTCTATGGTGTCGCACAGAGTCGGACACGACTGAAGCGACTTAGCAGCAGCAGCACCAGTAAGACATATGTAATGCAATAATTACTGGTGTTAGTAATACCAGTTTGTGTGTAGCACCCAATATTGGTTAAACATGATATAAATAATATTTTGTTAGTTCACTTTAGGTCATTCCTCTCAGGAAAACACGTGACCATGTATTGTTAATCCGCATAGCATTCTTGGGAACTAAACACTGTAGCCTGATGGTAATAAATGTCTCAGATAGTAAATGATTTGCCATAAAAGTAGAGGACTAAAAATTCGGGAAAATGGAAGATTGTAGTGCAAATATTATGAACTGCTATGACAATCCTGGAATTTCTAGCCCATCCATTTTGTCAAGCAACTATGTTTGTCTTTTCTTTGACTTTAATTCTTTTTTCAAGGCGAGGTTGAGCTAGACTTTTTTTTAACCCCTCAAACAGTGAGTCTCAGCTTCTTTGAGGCCACAGCACACATACTGGGTTTTAAACTCCACAGTGGTCTGAGACTCCTTCAATGCTAAGAGAACAGAGGAAAAGGTGAAAGTGACTTTAGTTTTTGAATCCCCTGCTGAACTCCACAGCACTGAAGGGGTTAGAGAAGTCACCTTCTAAGGGCTTAAGCAGCTGAGCAAAAGATGAAACTTAACTGGAAATGATACAGGGAAAGAGCAGAAGCAGGATGTGCAAGAAGGTGTCAGGGGCCTGCCACTGCTCTCCTTCGTTTCCCTAAAGCCTCTCAGCATGGTACCTTTATGTCTTTGTATTCCCTCTCTCCACTGCCTCCCTCTTTCCAGGCTTCATGTCAATAACAGGAAAGGGAAATTGGGACAGAAGAACTACTGAGGGTTGAGATACCAAATTACAGGAGGCGGCAGGGAAGGCTTGGTTCTTATTTTTCTCTATTTTTTAAAATTGGAGTATAATTGCTTTACAATATTGTGTTAGTTTCTGGATGTATGACAAAATGAATCAGCTATATGTATACATATATCCCCTCCCTCCTCTTGGCCCCATCCCCCATCCCAACCCTCTAGGTCATTACAGAGCACCGAGCTGAGCCCCGTGCGCCATTCCACAGGTTCCTATTGGCTGTTTCACACGTAGCAGCACATATGTCAGTTCTGATCTCCCAACTCATCCCACCCTCCCCAACACACACTGTGTCCATGCATCTGTTTCTCTATGTCTGTGTCTCTATTCCTGCCCTGGAACTAGGTTCATCTGTACTGTTTTTTCTTACTCCAGTTATTCACTCCTGTCTCTCTCTGCTGTCTTTATGTGTCTTTTTCTTTTCCCCACACTGCCAGCTTCTGCGAGTACAAGTCCAGAGGCTCTTTAACATAGCATTAACAATCTAGTGGTTGGAAGTCAGTTTGTCTATGCAAAATAGGTCTGTGTGGTAAACAGGATGCTCAGTCTCTAGCCATCTGAGGACTATAGTCAGGGAAGGGAGAAATGCCACAAATGGCAATCAGCATCCATTAAGTGGCTGTCTTTATCCTGCGGGTAAGTAGCAGAATTAGACTGAGCAACTTGACTTTGTCCATAGGGGGCTAGAGAAGACCTTGTTGAGATTAGGAATCCACAGGCAAAGTGATAAGGCTACAAATAGAAAGGGCTTCACACGTGGTTATTGTTGCCACTGCCCAGAGAAGAGTCTCAGCACATTAGCAGTGGGGCTGTGGCTGAAGTGTTGGCATATATTGTTCGTGTTCCCCAAAATGGTGTCATCTAGAGTCAGAAAAAAAATGTGTGTCTGAAATGAAGCATAGAGAAATCAAGTTACAACCAAAAGGACAGCAGCCTGTTCATCAGCAAACCAAATAAAACATTGTCTGATTCTATGTCAGATATGTGTTTTCACTTTCCATTATTATTTTTAAAATATTTACTTATTTTGCTGTACTGGGTCTTAGTTGTGGCATGTGGGATCTTTAGCTGTGGTTGTGAACTTTTGGTTGCAGCATGTGGGATCTAGTTCCGGGACCAGGGATCGAACCCTGGCCCCCTGCATTGGGAGCACAGAGTCTTAGCTGATGGACCACCAGGCAAGTTCCTAAAATTATTTTTAAAACAATTTCTCACATCATCTGACAACAGTCCTATAAAGCAGGAGCGAACTTATTCCCACCCTCATTTGTCCAGTAGATCTCTGTGAAAGGCCCTGCCCAGGTCACCTGACAACTATCTCCATTTTTGGGACCAAGGACCACCTGCTCACCCAGGCTGGGAACCTGCTCATTTAAATTTCATGCCTGCCATTTCTCCAAATCATCTATCAGTGTGGAAGCTCATCACAAATGGTCTTACTGGGTGCCTCTGGACTTTTGGTTTTAATTTTGTGACACTGACTAGATGTTAAGTCACTTGAAGGAAAGGACCAACCTTCTCTTCTTCCCTTGTTTACTCTGAATTGTGCTGTGGTGAAGGCTTAACACATTTTAACTGACTTATCCAGAGCGGGAGACTAGAACTCAGGTCTCCAGTTCTCGTTCCACAAAGCCACTATTCTAGAAGTGACAGCATGTATGCCCCCATACTATGATATTTTCTTTGTTTAACCAGACAATGTGATAATTCTATTAGTCAAGGAGAATCATTTGACACTCAAGGAAACTAGTTTGACTTTAGCTGTTCTTATAACCAATTTGACCACATTTGGAAAAAGAGATTATTTGTATTCAAAATCACTTCTTACATTAATACTTACAAGATATCTGAGGCTTTTTTCTTTTTTGAAAAAGAGATTGACAAATGGAAACTTTTTCTCTGATTCTGACTGTGATTAAAAGTCATCTAAATGTTAACATTGTCTACTTTCTAGATACAATCATCTGAAAGTTGAGGTAATCTGGTCTGGTTTCATTTATCAATCGTGTTTTCATCTTAGTCTCTGTGGAATAATTTTGAATATTTGTGGAGTCATAGAGGTCCATACTTAGCTGTTGGGTATATAAATAGAACACTATCTTAAAAATACTTTGAACTGGGTAACTAATCCAACAGAGAGGTGAAACAACTTCAGCCTAAGTGGATTCTGCTGCTTTACAGAGGCAGTGACAAGTTTCCTCGTCTCATTGCCGGTCACCCCACTTTTATTTTGCACAGTTTCCTACAGCTGGGCCCTGGACCATTCTCTTGAAGGCCCAACACAGCTTCTATTTCTCCACTAATCCACGCCTGAGGCAGGAAGGTGTGACTAGTTCTGTGCCTCTTGAATCACAGCACAATTCAGAATGAAGGTGGTGAGGGGAGGTCACTAGCAGGGCCCCTAGGGGAAACCAGGCAGCTTCCTTCAGGAGTAACTACTCCCTGGACTCACCACTTTTCCTCCCAATATTGGAGAATTCTCTGGAGTAGATTTTGGCTCACCCTACCCAGGCCATGTTCTCTGCCCCCTGGATGAGGTATTTGTTATAGTTGCTGCTGCTGCTGCTGCTGCTGCTGCTGCTAAGTCGGTTCAGTCGTGTCCGACTCTGTGCGACCCCATAGTAAATCCCAGGATGATTGGTTAGAGCCAGGCATCCCATTGAATGGTTCCCAACTGATGACTGAACAAACTCACGAGGTAAGAACTTCCCTCTCCTTTTTACATTTGCAAAATCAAGGTCAGTAAGTATAGGTACTTGGCAAGGATCTATAACAAAGTAAGTAAAAGTCTGAAATTCACATCCAGGGCTACATGGAGCCAAGCCAATACTGTGAACTATTGGGTTGGCCAAAAAGTTCATCCAGGTTTTTTCATAAGATGTTATGGAAAAATTCAAACGGCCTTTATGGTCAACCCAATATTAAGATGTGTTGACTTCCTTCAGGAGTCTTGGATTTTCTTTCCTTCCTAACACTGCCTTTTCTTTTTTTTTTTAAGATTCAGGAGTTAAAATGTGTGGGTCATATAAGCATGAGTTTATTTGCCTTATTTGCATTCTATCTGGGTCAGGGTAGGGTAGAAGTTTTATTTGTTTGATTGCTTTTGTTTTTTTAATATTTCCAAAGCCCTTGGTTCAGTGCTGTGCACAGTAGTGGCTGACGAAATACTGATGGAGCCATGTTTCATAAACACAGAGGTAGCAGAGATAATGGAACCCAGCTCAGACTCTGCCCCAGACCCTGGTCCCACTGGTAAAATCACGTCCTGGACAGCGCATCAGTATCTGTGGACATGGCCATGCCTGTACCTATTGTATACAAACGGTGGTTCAACCAACAACTGCCCTTCCTAGGCTGACGTTTAGCCCTATGTAAACATTTCTTTTTTAGAACTGGCTCTTAATTCCTGCATCCCTTGGTTTATCGCTAGTTTCATGAGAAAATAATCTGTCAACATTTCTCCAGTCACGGGATGATGACTCAGGCCAGGGATCCGGGCCATTTTCTGGGCAGTAGCTGGACTTCTGGCCCCATCCTGTTAGGACCCGAGCCAGCACGCCACAGCGAGGTGCTCCTTCTACCTCCCCGCCACCCATGCCAGCCCTTCTGCTCCTTTCTTCCTGCCCACTCTTGCCTCTGTGGTTGCCAGAGTAACTATGAAAATATTACTCCTCATGCTCTAGGAACAAAATGTCAGGGCACTTTACTATTGTTTTAATTTAAAAACTTAAGTGTTTAATATAACTCCAGCCTGGAAGAAATTCTCTTACTGGCAAACAGGAGAGCTACAAATGCAGTATGAAGAGCTCAGGAGTAGCAAAGGGACCCAGGCTTGTTAAGAGAGCCTAAACCTCTGTCTAACAATGACATTGTCTCAACTTCTCCCTTGTTTCTCTTTCCTCTTTTATTCCTTCCTTTAAATTGATTTTGCTTATTGTATTGTTTCTCTTACTCTCCCCCCCACCCCGCTACATTTTGTGCTTATTAGTTATACCTCTATTTTATTATTATTACTTTTTATATACTTATTAAATTTTGCTCTAGGATCAAAAAGGTACACCTTTAATTTATCACAGTTCAAACTTTCAAATGCCTGCCTGCTAAGTTGCTTCAGTTGTGTCTGACTCTTTGCAACCCATGGACTGTAGCTTGCCAGGCTCCTCTGTCCTTGGGATTCTCCAGCCAAGAGTACTGGAGTGGGTTGCTGTGCCCTCTTCCAGGGGATCTTCCTGACCCAGGGATTGAACACACATCTTTCACGTCTCCTGTATTGGCCAGCAGGTTCTTTACCACTAGCACCACGTGGGAAGCCAAAAAACCTTCAAATAGTATCCTAGCATTTGGGTCTTAGGATAAGAACCATGTAGCAGTAACTTCCATCCTTCCCTCCCCCACCCTGCCTCTAGCCATCCTTTGTTTTTGTCGAACATTTTACATCACATTGTAATATATTATAAACTCCACAATAGCTTGTTCTTAGTTTTGCTTTAAACAGTGAACTATCACTTAAAGCAATTTAAAAAGGAGAAAAATAAGAAAAGATGTTTCTTATTACACAAAAAATCAGATCCCGTTACTTCCTTGCTCGAGACCTTTCGACTGTTTCCTATTGCCCTTGGAATTAACTCCAAATCCAACATGTCTCACAACTTAAATCTAATTAGGGGAAGGGAACACGTTTCAGTATCTAGTTCCAGGCCCATTTCATGTGGTTCTCAAGACATGGTGGCTAGTTTCATTATTAACTTAATTTCTGTCTGTGTAATTTATATGCCCCAAAGAGGAGTAATTAACCTAAATGAGTACCTAGCAAAAAAAAAAAAAACAAACTCCTTTCCTTCCTTCTTCCTTTTTATGATTCTTTTCTGTTTCCCCACCCTCACCCCTTTTCTGTTATCTTCCAGAAAAAGACAAATAAAAGAAACCACTCTGCCACCTATTCATGTAGGATTTTTGTTGAAAAAATATGATCTTTTGGACTTTGATGGATCTCATTTGTCTTGTGTTTTTAATAAGGTGCTTTGGAAAAGGTAGAGATTTTCTGCAAGTCATTTGCTCTTTTTTTCCCAAGGCTGCTTTCTTCACTGTCAGTGCTGTGTTTTCTGGTGGGAGGGATTGGTTTGTTCCTGTCTTCAAAACACTGAATTTAATTGTCTTGCGATTGCTGTTGTGCAGAGCTATTCAGTACCCGTTTCTCTTACCAGTTCAGTGAACAGCCCCGTATCTTTCCTTTCCTTGTGGGCTCTGAAATGAGTGCTTCTTATCCCAAACCTCATCTACCCCTGCTCTAGAGGAGGCAGTCCGCCAGTCCGTGTGTGGGCTATTGAAGTTCTCCACTGATACTTACTGACCTAGTTTGCCATTTCCCCAGGGTTTTCCCTGTTCAGTCTGGAGGTTGCCCTCCTGGGCTTGGGTTTACCGCCTCATGGTGGTCTGACTCTGCCCCTGTCCTCTGTCTGTCCAGCCTTTCCACCTACCCACTGAATTGTAAGAGCACAAACATCTTTAACCTGCATGACCTGATCCTCCTTCCAAACAGCACCCCGCCCCCCGCCATAATACCCATTCCAGGAGAGTTCTTTGTTTCCTTAGTCACTCATTTGTTCCTTCTTTCAATCGATGTCCGTTGACTTCCTCCTATGTGTCAGGTCTTGGGGGAACTGGGATGCTTCGAGTACAAAGAAGTAGATAGCTCTCAACAAACTGCTGGCCTTTCAGGGGTTATCACTGATGTTCTAACTTGATTCTGCCTCTTCTAATTATGAGAACAGGGCTAGGTCCCCACCTCTGCCATTGTTGATGATGCTACGTGGTAAGGATCTACTGCTCAATGGTTTTGCAACTCTCATGTCACTCCGTGTGTTGGTCCTGCTTGGTCTGTTTGAACTGCTGGTTTCCCCCAATACTTTGTGCCCACTGGGACCTAGGCTACTTAATAAGCACATTTTATTAAAAAGCAAACACTTGGTTCTCCCAGAAGCTCAGATAGAGATTACATATAGAGTAGAGAAAAGGTTCCTCATGTCATTTCAGAATTTCTACTTAAAGGCTTCAACTCTGTATTATTGTTTGATAATTTGTCCCCTTTATCTTCTCTGTTCTCTCTCTCTCTTTAATCAATATTTTCTTAGTTGAAGTATACTTGACTTATAATGCTGTGTTAATTTCTACTGTATGGCAAAGTGATTCAGTTATACATTGCATGCATATGTGTTCAGTCAGTCCTATCCAACTCTTTGCGACCCTATGGACTGTAGCTCGCCAGGCTCCTCTGTCCATGGGATTCTCCAGACAAGAATATTAGAATGGGTTGCCATTTTCTCCTCTAGGGGGTCTTCCCAATCCAGGGATCAAACCTGTGTCTCCTGCATCTTCTGCATTGGCAGGTGGATTCTTTACCACTGAACCACGAGGGAAGCTATACATACATATATATTATGTGTATATATTATATAATATATATGTGCATATATATTATATATATATATACATCCTTTTTTAGATTATTTTCCATTATTGTTTATCACAGGGTATTGGATGCAGTTCTTTGTGCTACTCAGTAGGACCTTGTTGTTTATCTCTCTCTTTGTAAAACTATTTTGAACAAGATGCCTAATCTTTTGAGTCGAAATTTCATCTTTCCTATTTTCTTTTTTTAATTTCTTTTATTAATTTTATTTTTGTTGTTTTTTTTGCTTTTGTTTTCTTTTTAAATTTTTATTTTTAATTGAAGGATAGTTGCTTTATAATATTGTGTTGATTTCTGCCATACATCAATATGAATCAGCCATAGGTATACCTATGCCCCCTCTCTCTTGAATCTCCCTCTCATTTCCCACCCCATCCCACTCCTTTATGTTGTCACAGAGCACCAAATTTGAGCTTCCTCCATCATACAGCAAATTCCCACTGGCCATCTATTTTACATACGGTAATGTATGTGTTTCATTTGTATTCTCTCAAATCATCCCACGATTTCTCTCCTATTTTCTATCTCTGTATTTGTTCTACTTCTAGGAAATCTCATTTTCACTTGCAACATTTCTATTGAAATTTTTATTTTGGTTAACATTTTTAATTTCTAAGAACTGTTTTTTTGTTGTTGTTATTCTCTTCCTTTATTCTTTTCTTTGTCAAGTGTGGATAATGATACTGGAGCTAGAATTTCTAAGAACTCTTACTTGTTTTCTTTTTTTTTTTTTTTTTTTTGCAGAGGTACCTGTTCTTGTTTTAGGGGTGCAACATTTTATTTCTGGTGTGATGTTTATTGTTGCTGTTATTGTCATTATTTAGCTTAATTTTGCACCCTGTATTTTCTTTTATTTTTGAAGTCCTTTTTTGCTGTTTATTCTAGTTGTGGCTTTGCTAAAATATCTACTTATCCATAGCTTTGAATTCTTATTTAGGATTAAGAGATTGGGTAATTTAGAGGCCATGCTCAAGTTTCTGTGACACAGAGGCCCCAAAACTTCAATTGCCTAAATAATAAAGAAATTGTCTCTCTCATAGGCAGACTGGAGGTGAATGGTTCCAGCTGATTGATGGCTCTTCTCTTCTTTGGCATTAGAGTCCAGCCAAAGGTGATGGTGGCGGTTATTGCCAAGGATTGGGGGTGGTGCAGTGGAGAGAGGAGACAGAGAATGGAGAGGATCAACACATAAACACAAGTTCTAACAGAAGAGAGAGGAGAGAATGAGTGGGGTTGGTAGCAACTGGAAGCATAGGTAGGGAGATCATCAGCCACAACCAGCCAGCTGGAGTCTCGGGCAGAGCTCCCATGCCAGAGTAGGGCCTGAAAAACATGAGGCACAATGTCAGTCTAGAAAGAGACAAGGAAGGGGTCAGAATAGAATTCAGAAGCAGGCCCCAAGCTGCTGAGCCCAGAATGACCTAGAACCTTAGTGACTGGAGGTTTGCTCCAGACTGCGAAACCATAGCTGCCAAGTGCTTCTTGTCTTAGGCTTGTGATGGACTGAATGTTTGCTTTCCTCTCCAAGTCCATGTGCTGAAATCCTAAGCCTCAGTGTGATGGCATTAGGAGGAGGGTCCTTTAAGAGATGATTAAGTCATGAGGGTGGGGCCCTCTTGGATGGGATTAGTACCCTTTAAAGAGACCCCAGAGAGCTTCCTCTTTCTTTCTACTATTTGAAGACACAGTGAGAAGGCAGCCATCTGCAAACCAGGAAGAGGGCACTCAGAGATATGGGATCTGCTGGTACCCTGGCCTTGAACTTCCAGCATCCATAACTGTGAGAAACAAGTGTTTATTGTTTAAGCACCCCATCTATGGTGTTTTTGTGATAGCAGCCTGAACCAACTAAGACAGATTGATTTAGGGAAGCAGTGAAGGGACCAGCATCCATTTGGGGTTAAATGATTCCTACTATGAGGCTGTAGTTCCCTAAATAATAAGCTGTTTTTGCTGCTGCTGATTGTTGGAAACAAGGATTTTTTTTTCTATCTAAAGATATTTTATACTAAACAGATTAAGATTGATGAGCAAATAATTAAAATGCATTTTTAGGATATGCAAATTGGATTACTATAGACTGAAAAAGAAATAAAAATTGAAGCCAGAGCAAGAAGACTGGACATTTTTGCATATGCTTTATTAAGAACAAAAGAGTAATTTCCATACTTGGAAATAGAAGAATGGAAAATGAAAACAAATTGACTAAGCAAAATACTTTCTAGTACATGGAATATAAATGAGAATCTTACAGGAATGAAAGTGAGGCAGTTTACCAGGAGAAACATGCAGAATGATGGAAGTTAGTAGGTAAAAGGAGAAAACTAAAGCAAAGTTCCTACAGGAAAATTGAAAGACTAAATATCTTAGTAATAAGATATATAAACGCAAGTATTTTTACTTATTAGGTAAATTGCATGGAATTCTCCAGACCAGAATACTGGAGTGGGTAGTCATTCCCTTCTCTAGGGGATCTTTCCAACCCAGGTATTGAACCCATGTCTCCCACATTGCAGGCAGATTCTTTACCAGCTGAGCCATGAGGGAAGCCCAAGAGTACTGGAGTGTGTAGCCTATCCCTTCTCCAGCAGATCTTTACGATCTAGGAATTGAACCAGCGTCTCCTTGCAGGTGATTTCTTTACCAACTGAGCTATCAGGGAAGTCCCTTCACAATTATTTAATTTGTATTTATTTCTCAATTTTTGGCCATGTGGCATGTGGGATCTTAGTTCCCCAACAAGGGATCAAACCCAGGCACCCTGCATCAGAAAGCAGAGTCTTAACCACTGGACCATCAAGAAAGTCCCAGTTTATTAGGTAAAATTTTAAATGATACCTATAGGACAGAAGTATTAAAAAAGAACCCTATGAACTTGTCTATCCATCTATATTTCTGTATTGGAACAGTACTGTGTGGTTTTACTTTGGAAGTATAAATTGAATCTAAAGTAAGGAAAAAATCTGAGTCATATGTATTCACAAGTTTGGTTATTTACAGTTTAAAGTACTGAGTAAGCATTGGTTCCATGTTAAAGAATCTGTGGAGGAGAAGTTTGGACATTAACAAAAATAATGTCACACGTTTATGAAAAGAATAATCTAGATGTCTTTAGACTGATAAACATAACCTCCCTAACTGGAAAGAGGGTGGAAGAAAATAATTGTGAAACTATTTTATAAATATTTTAATAAGAGAAATAGTAAACAGCATGGCTTTGTAAAGAACAAATCCTGTCAAACTAAAATTATCTTCTCCTATGACAGATTGACAAGTCTGTTGGGTTGAGGGGGAGGGAATAGATATTAGTTATCATGACTTCAGCAAGGATTCTGATTTCTGCTTGGGAATAAAATACATAAGATAATTTCAGGTAGTGATAACCAGCTGCAAAGGAAATAAAGCAGAAGAATGAGGAAAAACATGATGGGGGTGATGGCTGGTGCCTTAGAAATGGTCATCAGGGGGATTATTGAAGAAAATGCTTGAGCTGAGATCTGAATAATGGTGAGTAGCCAGTCATGTATCAATCCAGGAGAGAGTGCCCCATAGGAGGGAGCAGCTAGTGGGTGACCTTGGCCTCTCTGATGGGTAGAAAGGCTAGTGGGGTTGAAATGCACTGAATAAAGAGGAGGGTAAGTATGATAAGAGGAGCCAGAAAGGACAGAGAATGCTGGACCCTGAGGATATGTGACAAAGGGTATGGATTTTCTTTATGGGCAAAGGGAAGAGGGCTGAGGGGTTTGGGGGCAGGGAATGACATAGTCCAATTTTTGTTTGTAAAAGATTCCACGGCTGTGCTACAGGGTGGAGTAGAGTGAGCAAGAGGGGAAGCAGAGAGGCTGTTGACATAGAGGAGAGGGGGGAGACTTGGCCAAAGATGCCTCCAGTGGGCATTGTTAGGAGCACCAAATCTGGAATATCTTTAGAAGTAGGATTTGGCAATGGATAAGATGTGGAGAATAAGGAAAAAGAGTTGATCCAAGGATGATGCCTGGGTCTTTGGACTGATCGACTGAGAACCATAAACTGAAATGGGAGAAGTCTTAAGAAGGACAAGTTTGGGAAAGAAATTTGGGAGTTGCCCTCTCTGTGTGGGAGGCACTGAATTTGATATCCTGCTATCCATCCACATGGAGGGATTGAGTAGTTGTGTGTGCTTAGCTGCTCAGTAGTGTCTGACTCTTTGTGACCCCATGGACTGTAGACTGCCAGGCTCCTCTGTCCATGGGATTTTCCAGGCAAGAATATTAGAGCAGGTTGCCATTTCCTATTCCAGGGGATCTTCCCAACCCAGGGATCGAACCTGCAGTCCCTTGCATCTCCTGCATTGGCAGGCAGATTCTTTACCACCGTGTCACCTAATTGAGTAGGGAGTTGGATTATAATTTCAGAATTTAGGCAGAGAGGTTGGCATTGGAGAGAAACCACTGAGAAATCACAGCACAGAGACGATATTGAG
Source organism: Bubalus kerabau (assembly GCF_029407905.1). NCBI lineage: Eukaryota > Metazoa > Chordata > Mammalia > Artiodactyla > Bovidae > Bubalus > Bubalus kerabau. Next base: position 132,930,728 of record NC_073624.1, read on the forward strand.
ATGACTTCCTTGGCATCCTCACAATTTCTCAATGAAGTAGTTATAAATATAACAGTAGATAAGTGGCAGGTATGCTGTGGTCCAGGTGTGACAGGCATGTGTGTAGAACCCAGAGTCCAGGATAGACAAGAGCAATAAGGAGAACAGATTACATCAATTAAGAGGGATCCCAGGGCCAATCTCTGTCCCTTTAGCATAACCTTATCAGATTTAGCAAGTAAAAATATTGCATGGGACATAAGTTATACTAACAAATTTACTCTTTGTTTATCTAAAATTCACATTTCATCAAAGGGCCTGTATTTTGTCTGATAACCCTACTTCAACATCTGCAAAAAATCGAAAACTTCCATTTATCTTCCTTTTTTCTCTATTCCATATGCCCCACAATTGTAGCTCTAAATTTAGCATGTTGGGTTATAATTGATTTAACCCCCTTTTTCCTGTTAAGCTTTGTGTGTTTCCTGAAGGCAAGGCTGTGTATCATACATCTTTGTGCAACTGTTATGTTGAAAGGCCAGAGCTGACTAGAGACCCATGGAAAGCAACTTTATTCTTTTTTCTCACTCTCTTTAAAACTATTTAAAGGCTTGATTTGGGCCCGTATCCATGAATGAAATCTTGACCCTGTAATTTAGAGGTCTCTCCTGTCCCTTTCAGTTGCAGGAGTGTGTTGGTTCAATGCTCAAAAGTACAGTCCGGTGTGACAATCACGACTTTCAACATCGTTAAAAAGTTTCCTCTCTCCAGGAGCATGGGGGCAGCTGGCTGAGAAGCCTCAAGCTGATGGACCATGAGGTTAGCTGCTCATTTCTCTACATCAGTCCTTTCCTCCTCTCCCCTTCTCCCCACAGGCAGCCTCTCCCCCTCCAGTTTGGAGGGGGTTGCTGAGGAAGAAGAGTAGGAAGGATGGAGTTGAGTTACTTGCACTTGGAAGTTCCTTAAAGGACGCTCTCCCCTCCCCTCCCCACTCTCCCCCAATCTCTGACCTCTTTGTGCTGGGCAGGAAGCCCTGTTGGTTAGGCTCCTTTATTTTATTTTAGTTTGATTTTTTTTGTTGAAGTATAGTTAATTTCAACAACAACAAAAAAAAAAGAAAAGAAAAAGAAGCTTTTTGTTGAAGTATAGTTAATTTTGAGCTTTCCTGGTGGCTCAGATGGTAAAGAATCTGCCTGCAGTGTGGGAGACCAGAATTTGATCTCTAGGTCAGGAAGATCCCCTGGAGAAGGGCATGGCAACCCACTCCAGTATTCTTGCTTGGGGAAACTTCATGGACAGTGGAGCCTGGCAGGCTACAGTCCATGGGGTCGCAAAGAGTTGTGCATGACTGAGCCACGAAACACACACATAGTTAATTTACAATTTCATGTTAGTTTCAGATGTACAGCACAGTGATTTAGTTGCATGTATTACAATCTGTTCTTTTTTCAGGTTCTTTTTCCTTATAGGTTATTACAAAATACTGAGTATAGTTCTCTGTTTTACATAGTAGGTCCTTATTGATTATTTAGTTTATACATGCTGCTGCTGCTGCTAAGCCGCTTCAGTCGTGTTCGACTCTGTGCGACCCCACAGATGGCAGCCCACCAGGCTCCCCTGTCCCTGGGATTCTCCAGGTAAGAACACTGGAGTGGGTTGCCATTTCCTTCTCCAATGCATCAAAGTGAAAAGTGAAAGTGAAGTCGCTCAGTTGTGTCTGACTCTTAGCGACCCCATGGATTGCAGCCCACCAGGTTCCTCCATCCATGGGATTTTCCAGGCAAGAGTACTGGAGTGGTTTGCCATTGCCTTCTCCGAGTTTATACATACTAGTGTGTATATGTTAATCCCAAACTCCTCATTTATCCTTTCCCTGCCTCTTCCCCTTTGTAACCATAAGTTTGTTGTTTTCTATGTCTGTGAATCTACTTCTGTTTTGTAAATAAGTTCATTTGTATCTTTAAAAAAAAAATAGATCCTACATATAAGTGATATAATACAATATTTCTCTGTCTGGCTTACTTCATTTTGTGTGATACTATCTAGATCTATCCATGTTGCTGCAAATGGCATAATTTCATTCTTTTTGTGGCTGAGTAATAGTCCACTGTGTATACAACAACAACTACATATATATATATATATATATATATATATATATATATATATATTTTTATATGGTGGTGGTGGCTTAGCCACTAAGTTGTTTCTGACTCTTGTGACCTCATGGACTATAGCCTTCAAGGCTCCTCTGTCCATACGATTATCCAAGAAAGAATACTGGAGTGGGTTGCCATTTCCTTCTCCAGGGGATCTTCCTGATCCAGGAATTGAACCAGGGTCTCCTGCATCACAGGCAGAGTCTTTACCGACTGAGCTACAAGAGAAACCTGTAATTTCTGAGCTTAGTTGTTAAGTCATCTCTGACTCTGCAACCCTATGAACTGTAGCCCTCCAGGCATTTCTGTCTATTGGGATTCTCTAGGCAAGAATATTGGAGTTGGTTGCCATGCCCTCCTCCAGGGGATCTTCCTAACCCAGGGATCGAACTCTGGTCTCCCACAGTGTAGGCAGATTCTTTACTGTCTGAACCACCAAGGAAGCCTATTTTCTCCAAATATATGCTTAGGAATGCAATTGCAGGATTGTATGGTAACTCTATTTTTATACAGTTTTCCATAGTGGCTGTGCCAACTTACATTCCCACCAGCAGAGTAGAAAGATTCCTTTTTCTCCATACCCTCCCCGGCATTTATTATCTGTAGCTTTTTTGATGATGGCCATTGTGACTGGGGAGAGGGGATACCTCATTGTAGTGTGATTTGCATTTCTCCAGGCTCCTTTAATACAGGATGCTAAGTTGCAGAAAAATAGACCTGTGGTCTGTAGATAGGCTGTTACCTGCTTGTGTGGCTGTGTCTCCCCCAGGGAAAGTCTCTCACTATTTGCCTTTCTCAGGCAGGAATCAGACAGGACTCTCCAGGGAACCTATTTCACACTTTCTGAGCAGTATCTTCTAGCCTCTGGCTTGAGATGAAAGGAATGCCCTTGTCTTTCCTCTCTGCCTCTCTTCCCCCAGACTGGGTGGGTAGGTTCAGAAATAGGACAGCCATCCAGTTTTCTCCAAAGAAATTGTCTCTCTCTTAGCTCCTTAAACCTCTGCCCTTTTGTATCCTTTAGCACTAAGGGCTTCAAAATCAGTTTCCAGCACCTTCCTCTGCAATTCCTATGTAGATGTTCTAGAATTTCTCTTGAAATGTGGGAGTCTTTGCCACTTCTTTTGTTGGTTTTGGCTCTGGTGCCTTAGTGGAAGCTGAGACAAAAAAGTATCATCTTCCCATGTTTGTTTTATTTGTGTTTTTAGCACCTAGCTCAGTGCCTGGTATATGGTAGACACTTGATAACAGGTTTTTGAGCAATTTAATTATAAACAAGAAACTACAATAAGGTTTTTCCTATACTCCTTAATCATGAGGATCACTGTTCTTCCTATGCCCAGCCCCTCTACAAACCTGGATGATATCTATTCATTATTCAGTTTACAAGTCATTTCTTACTTATTGCCCTTGTTGATTTATCTCCTCAACACCCTCCATCCTAAGTACCTGACACAGCATGGAGTAAGCTCCAGGAACGCTGGCTCGGCCTGGTTCCCTCTGTTTTCTGAGGAGAGAGCCCAGTGCCAGGCAGTAAGGAATAATGAATGAATGCATGAGTGAGTGAGTGAATGAGTGAGTCAATGAATAGATGGATTGGCACCAGAGTACCAGTTGTAAAGGGCTTCCCTGACAGCTCAGTTGGTGAAGAATCTGCCTGCAATGCAGGAGACCAGGATTTGATCCCTGGGTTGGGAAGATCCCCTGGAGAAGGGAAAGGCTACCCACTCCAGTATTCTGGCCTGGAGAATTCCATGGACTGTATGGTCCATGCGGTCGCAAAGAGTCAGACACGACTGAGTGACTTTCACTAACCATTTGTAAAACCTCCTAGGTTGGGCTTCAGGGGTGGGTCTGAATGGCCTTCAGCCCTCATTAGAGCACACCTATATCAAGGGGAGATGCCTTTTCTGGCAACTTCATCCTTCATGGCTGAATTAAGCTCCTGTTAGGAACTTCCCTGGCGGTCCAGTGATTGAAACTCTGTGCTCCCAATGCAGAGGGCACAGGTTTGATCCGTGGTTGGGAAACTAAGATCTCACGTGCCACAAGGTGCAAAAAGAAAAAAAAGCTCCTTTTACTGGGTCAGTATAGCTGCTACCTGAAGTGTAAGTATAGAATTGTGCCCATGTATCACATCACAAAGGCTGACAAATCATTTTGGTCATGATGTACCTAGCTCCTTTTCTTAAACGCACAGTCTTTGTCCATCAACTTTAGAAATTTCACTGTGTTCATGATATCCAGTGACAAAATAAAAAACATCTGCTTGTATTGTAACACCATATTTAATATGTATCCAGTTAAGCACTGTAGAAGTCAGTATTAAAACGCTCCTGAATTTTACACTCTTCCAAAAGTATTACGATGTTGGATGTGTGTGTAACCTACTCTTTTCTCACCAACACTTCCACCCCAGACAAGCGGATCTCTTATGTTCAGATCAAATTGAAGCTAGAATATGGTATTAACTTGTAAAAAAAAAATCCAATACATTATATGTAAAATACATTCAGTAGGCATGACAGGAAAAATATGAATAAACTGGTGATGAAAACAGGGAAAAGTCTATTTTAGTAAATTCCAGAAGTTTTTTTAGGCTTTTGAGAATTACCTAAAGTAATTTCTATTTGAGGGATTAAGCAAATGATGACCTGATTTGATGACATAAAATATATTTCTTTTCTTAAGGAATTGTAGACATTCTTGAGACCACCCTCTTAACCATAAAATTGTAACATTATGTACATATATCATATGAAAAGACAATTGTATGAAAAAGCGAAAGTCACTCAGTGGTGTCCAACTCTCTGTGACCCCACGGACCATGGAATTCTTGGAATTCTTCAGGCCAGAATACTGGAGTGGGTAGCCTTTCCTTTCTCCAGGGAATCTTCCCAACCAAGGGATCGAACCCTGGTCTCTCGCATTGTGGGCAGATTCTTTACCAGCTGAGCCACAAGGGAAGCCCAAGAAGACTGGAGTGGGTAGTCTATCCCTTCTCCAGCAGATCTTCCTGACCCAGTAATCGAACCAGGGTCTCCTGCATTGCAGGAGGATTCTTTATATGGAGGTTGAGGCCAAATCTGCTGGTTGCCTGCTTAATATTCACTTCCTTTTTTTTTTTTTTTCTTACCAACAGAACCCTGATTATCTTGAGGACTGCAATGTAACCAGCTAAAACATGTATTTCATAGCCTCTCTTATAGAGGTAAGTAAATTCTGGCCAGTGAGATAGAAGTCAAGATTTTTGGTGTGGATCCCAGGAAAGCTTCTTAAATGCTAGATTGATTCAAATGGCTTTTGGCCTATTATACACCCTCATTCCCATCTTGAACTTGGACCTGATGGCTGGTACTGAACAGCCATTTTGCAGCAATGAGACTTTATTTCATGAACTAAGGATGACGGAGCTAAAGAATAGAAGAAGGATGGCACATTAATAAAATCGTGGAGTTGCTGTACCCGTTTTGGACTAATTTTAGACGGTGTTACACAAGAGAAATTCCTCATGTTGTTTAAGGTCTTTCTTTTTAGGTATTTATTACTTGTAGCTAAAAAAAATTCTAAAAGATAATGGACTGTTTGGGGAAAGTTAGTGCATTTGTGTCATAGATGAAAACTTTCCAGAGAAACTTTTTATACTACTAATAAGAAAAAATTCTTATTTTTGAAGTTGTTTCACTAAGCATACCATCTGATTGATTTTTGACAACATAGGTAATTTGAGTTTTAAATTTAGCAATTCTAAATGTAAATTACATACACAGGCACTCACAATTTAATGAGTGAGTCCATATTCCAGGTATTGTGCTCGCAATTTATATGCATTATCTCCTTTAATGCTCATAGCAATCTTATGAGGTATTGCCCTCATCTGATACATGGAGAAATAGAGGTTTAGACAGTCAGGTTACTTCATAGTAAATGGTAAAGAAGGAATTGGAACTGAGTTTATTTAGCTTCAAAGCCCACATTTATGCCCTATTTCCTGGGACAGGAACAATGCATAGGTCTGTTTGTTTTGGCCATTTACCAAGGGCAGTATAATAAGGAATAAATATAATCTATCCAGTTGGACTTCCTAGAAAAGCTCAGCAGATAAAGAGAATTGATACTCAGATGGAAGATTCCAATAGCCAGAAATTTGAGATGTATAGAGCAGGGACATTCACGGTAAATGTTAAAATGGACACCCACCTGATCTTGTTCAAAGCAGACACTAAACCCTTTTCCTGAAAAGAAGTCATGGCTCTTCCCACTTGGAATGAGGCAGGATATGTGTTGTGTTCACTGCCTCCCTGACTTCCTTGCCCACCATCTTCCCGCTCCCTTCCTCTGCCCATAATACTGTTCTTTGAACATGCCATCTGACCTCACAGATCTTTCATATACCAGCCCCTCTATGTGGAATGCACTTCCTCTAGATCCCATGAGGCTCATTCCCTCACCTGATTCAAGTCTCTACTGCCATGAGGCGAAGCTTCATCAGAGATGCCTTCCTTGACTATTATATCTATAAAACGCTCCCTTTCACTACTTTCGATTCCCTTACCCTGCTTTACATTTCTTCATAGCACCAAATGCACTTGATATATATATTTATTTGTATGTATCTACCTCCTCCCCTAGAATAAGCCCAATGAGCATGGGGCCTGTGCTTTATTCACTAGGACATAGTAGGTACTATGTACGTGTCTGGTACATAGTAGGTGCTCAATAAATATTTGCTGATGGACTGAATGAATGAATGATGAATGAAGAGTGAGTTCAAAAACCTGCTATTGTCCTGTGTTATTACATGAAAACCTAGAAGGCACTAGAAGGATGAGTTGTATTCTAGAATAGACTCTGTATTCATAAAGGTTTTGGGTTTACTTCTGTTTTGTGAGCAGTTAATAAATGATGTCCATGTAGAGGAAGTGATAGATGGAAGAATAAACGGTGTTTTAAAAGATAGAATCTTCTTAAAAGGAAAGTGAAACTGGAAAGTCATGTGCAAATGGTTGCAGTGGGACTTACCTGGTGGCCTAGTGGTTAAGAATTCACCGTCCAATACAGGAGATGCGGGTTTGATTCCTTGTCAGGGAACTAAGCCTGCATGTTGCAACTACTGAGCCCCATCCTCTAGGACCTATGCCACAACTAGAGAAGCCCACATTCTCTATCAAAGAGCCCATGTGCCACAACTAAGACCCGACACAGCCAAATAAGTACTTTAAAAAATGGTAGCACTAACTAGGGAGAAGGCAATGGCATCCCACTCCAGTACTCTTGCCTGGAGAATCCCATGGACGCAGGAGCCTGGTAGGCTGCAGTCCATGGGGTCGCTAAGAGTCGGACACGACTGAGCAACTTCACTTTCACTTTTCACTTTCATGCATTGGAGAAGGAAATGGCAACCCACTCCAGTGTTCTTGCCTGGAGAATCCCAGGGACAGGGGAGCCTGGTGGGCTGCCGTGTATGGGGTCGCACAGAGTCGGACATGACTGAAGCGACTTAGCAGCAGCAGCAGCAGCAGCAGCAGCACTAACTAGTAGTCACTTTGCATCTAAGAAGAAATTGATTCGTAATTACTACCCAGGAAGAATGAGCATGATAAGCAGATACACTACGTCTGCCTCCAGGTGCTTGTTAGTGCATTTGGGAGGATATTAGCCTTAGACACATAACTATAATCCTGGGCAATGTAGGATGAAGGGCTGTGTTTCACCAGAGAGAGTTACAGTCTCTGGCCAGAGTAATCCAAAGCCCAGAAGTAGGTTTTGAATTACTCCTTGGAGGATGAAACAGATATTGACAGGATTTTCTGGCCCCAGTGGCAGAAGAAACAGCATAAGAAAAAGCATGGTTGATTAATGCACACATTTTATCTGGGAATCAGTAGTTTGGTTTGGAGCCAAAAAGAAGGGGATGCTTGGAAATAAATATTGAAAAGGTTTGTAGGAGGCTGTATCTCAGTGGGTCTCAAATGCCAAACTGAGGGGTTTGAATGTAATATGGTAGGTGTCTGGGAGCCATTCTTCAATGGCTCCAATTCCAAGCCAGGAAGTTGACAAGATGGAAACATTGTTATAGGAGGTTATCTCCATGGGAGTCTGGAAGATGACTCAGCAGTAAAAGACAAAACCCAGGAAGACTGGTTGCAAAGTTAGTGAAATAATTTGGGATATAAAGATAAGAATCAGGAAAACATCTTTTTACCCATAAGGGATGTTGGGTGGTGAAGGTGAGGAAATATCTTAGTTTGCTTGAATGGCCTTAATAAAAACCCCATAGACTGCATAGTTTAAACAATAGAAAATTATTTCTCTCAGGTCTAGAGGCTGAGAAGTCCAAGATTAAGGTGCTTGAAAGTAGTTCATTCTGAGTCCTCTTCTTTTGGCTTGTATACGGTTGCCATCTCACTGTGTAATTGTATGACCTTTTATTTATTTATTATTTCTCTCCCTTTTCTTATAAGAGCACTGATCCCATCATGTGGGCCCCACCCTGATGACCTGTCTAAACTCAATTACTTCCCAAAGGTCCCACCTCCAAATAGCATCACTTGGGGGGTAGGCTTAAATGTATGGATTTTGGGGACACACACACATTTAGCCCATACTAGGTGGGGGCATCAAAGAGGATGATTAGGTTTTGGATCCGAGTTATGGTACAAGACAAATAGTCAAACCAGGAGGAAGATCTGCTCTCAGGGAGTATGGTAGTCACAGTGACCTACTTGTGAAGCCACTGAGGTGATTTGGGTTAGGAATGTCTTTAGGGCGTCCACACCTCCTCAGGAGCACTTCTTTCAATAGAGAAGGTGATTGATTAGTAAACTTCCTGTCATGTAGGGTCAGCCTTCACTTTTGTCATCCATATTCAGTTCAATCCTGACCCTGGATATCAGAATACTCATTATAGTCTGGAAGTTCATAATTTTTAGATCATAATCTTAAGCTCAATCTAGGGAGCTGATGAGATGGTGATGAATAACTTCCAAATATTCAAAAACAGATTTCCCCTAAATATCCAAACTATGGGGAAGGTCATGAGTTGGATTTTATTTCTGAGCATATAGTAATCCTTGTCTCCTCCAGAATTTACTTGGCACTCCAAGAGCTAGCAGGACCCTTAACGTTGGCTGGAAACCAGCAATAAATCTCCTGGGACTGCCAGAGCCTTTTTTAGTTCCTGCTAGTCTAGACTCTTCTTTGTTTTCCACCCTGGGATCTGGGAGGAGTATCAGACCAAAACAGTTATAAAGAGCAGAGGTTTGGCCTCCTCAGACTCCTGTCTTATCATGTAGCAGTCTGTGATCTTGGTCAGGTTACTTAACTTTCGTAAATCTTGGCCTCCTTTTCTCTAAAATGATGTTGCTGATGAAAATAAACAATAAAAATAAGGTGCCTGGAGTGCAGTAGTCATTGATCTTTTATCATCACCATCACCATCATTATCTTTGATGTCACTCCCAGATCTGTTGCCCCCGGAGGCCAGCTTGCGGTGAGTACCTGGTGTCTACTGGTGTTTATTTTCTGGTTCAGGTACACATGGGGACTATAGTATTTTAGAATACATAGAATAAAGATGTAAATAAAGGGGCCATTTTCTGAAATTTTGGTCTGTTAAATTCTGAGAGGGGATTAGAAGAAATGCTATGAACCCTTTTCTGGAAATACTGAAACTGGAAATCTGAGTTAATGCAGAAAGGGCTAAACCTTAAGGTGAGAGGCCCTCTCCAACCCTAAATTTATAACGACCTACTGAAATCCCAGAGATGCTCACTTCCACACTAAGGTCTTTAATTTTTATGACCTTAAGGAAAGAAGCTGAGAGCTGATATTAATAGAAACCTTGAAGAAGAAGGTAATTTTCTAATGCCTGTATACATCACCAGTAAGCTTTGTTAAATTGGAAGGCAAAATGAAAAATTTACATTTGTTTCAATTTTTTTCTCCTTTAAGGATGTTTAGAGTTCTGCCAAGTGAACAGTGAGCTGTGCTGGCTCATTCTTAATTAGGTGACTGTAGAAAAAAAAAACTTAATTAAAAAATAAAAAGAAATATGGTTTTCTCCCCTTCTCTTATAGGACATAAAATGGGTCATAGAGAAAAACACTCCCTAAATTTGGACTACAAATATGGAAACATTATCCTCTAAACTGTGTTATATTATAATTAATAAAGACCTGAAATGGAGTGTTATGGGAAACACAACATCAGTTCCAATAAAGCAATTCTAAGATAATAAATTTCAGTAGCAAAAAGCAAAATAGACTATTACATGTAATATGCATTTTTAAAAAAGAAATATTTTATAAAAATTACAAATATCATAGATATCAAGTATTGGACACTTATGAATGTTCTACATAAACAGAATATTTTTTCTATTTTATCAATCAGACTTCTGTGTCTGTGAAAATGTATACTAGCTAATCTTTTGTAACTTAAGTCTATAATAAGAATTAAAGACATGGAACATAAACATTAAGCTGTATCTGAATTATATTTGTTTCCACTTATAAAACAGAAAGAGACTCAGACTTAGAAAATGAACTTACGGTTGCCGGAGGGAAGGGATAGTTAGGGACTTGGGGAAAGTCATGTACACACTACTATATTTAATATGAAAAACCAACAAAGACCTATTGTATAACACAGGGAACTCTGCTCATTGTTACGTGCCAGCCTGGATGGGAGGAGGATTTGGGATACATGTGCATGTATAGCTACATGTATGTATGTATGTACATGTATGTAATGGATACACGTATGTATGACTGAGTCTCTTCTGTTCACCTGAAACTACCACAACATTGTTAATTGGCTATACTCTAATACAAAATGTTTAAAAAAGTCATATTTAAAACTGAGATTAGTTCTCATGCTATCATTCTATGATCTTTTCCATCAAAAAAGTTTTTCTTGCTACAACTGATCAAAAGAGAATAGAAAATTATACACAAATGAAACCAACCAGAATAGTCAAATTTTAAAAAGCATTTTAAATACACTATGTAAGTAAAAATTTCCCATAGTTTTTAATAGCTTTAGTAGTTTTATCCTAAAAATTATTTCTATTTTTATGATTATAAAATATATTAAAAAATCAGAGTATCCCAAGTAATATTAAACCCATATACTCACCACCACTTGGGTGCTATGTTTGCTTCAGTTTTCCTTAAAAAATAAATATGGATCACTATCAAACAGTGTATAAATACACTTCATAGAGGATTCAAATCAGATCAGATCAGTCGCTCAGTCATGTCCGACTCTTTGCGACCCCATGAATCGCAGCACGCCAGGCCTCCCTGCCGATCACCAACTCCCGGAGTTCACTCAGACTCATGTCCATTGAGTCAGTGATGCCATCCAGCCATCTCATCCTCTGTCATCCCCTTCTCCTCCTGCCCCCAATCCCTCCCAGCATCAGAGTCTTTTCCAATGAGTCAACTCTTCGCATGAGGTGGCCAAAGTACTGGAGTTTCAGCTTTAGCATCATTCCTTCCAAAGAAGACCCAGGGCTGATCTCCTTCAGAATGGACTGGTTGGATCTCCTTGCAGTCCAAGGGACTCTCAAGAGTCTTCTCCAACACCACAGTTCAAAAGCATCAATTCTTCCGCGCTCAGCCTTCTTCACAGTCCAACTCTCACATCCATACATGACCACAGGAAAAACCATAGCCTTGACTAGATGGACCTTTGTTGGCAAAGTAATGTCTCTGCTTTTGAATATGCTATCTAGGTTGGTCATACTTTCCTTCCAAGGAGTAAGCGTCTTTTAATTTCATGGCTGCAGTCACCATCTGCAGTGATTTTGGAGCCCAGAAAAATAAAGTCTGACACTGTTTCCACTGTTTCCCCATCTATTTCCCATGAAGTGGTGGGACCGGATGCCATGATCTTCATTTTCTGAATGTTGAGCTTTAAGCCAACTTTTTCACTGTCCACTTTCACCTTCATCAAGAGGCTTTTTAGTTCCTCTTCACTTTCTGCCATAAGGGTGGTGTCATCTGCATATCTGAGGTTATTGATATTTCTCCCAGCAATCTTGATTCCAGCTTGTGTTTCTTCCAGCCCAGCGTTTCTCATGATGTACTCTAGAGGCCCATAAACTTTACAGTATTCTATTTTTGTGCTTTACAGTTCACAAAAATGTTGTTTATTTATTTATGTATTTTTTCAGTTCAGTTCAGTCGCTCATTTGTGTCCGACTCTTTGCGACCACATGGACTGCAGCACGCCAGGCCTCCCTGTCCATCACCAACTCCCGGAGTTCAGCCAAACTCATGTCCTTTGAGTCAGTGATGCCATCCAATCATCACATCCTCTGTCGTCCCCTTCTCCTCCTGTCCTCAATCTTTCCCAGCATCACAGTCTTTTCCAATGAGTCAGTTCTTCACATGAGGTGGCCAAAGTATTGGCGTTTCAGCTTCAACATCAGTCCTTCCAATGAACACTCAGGACTGATCTCCTTTAGGATGGACTGGTTGGATCTCCTTGCAGTCCAAGGGACTCTCAAGAGTCTTCTCCAACACCACAGTTCAAAAGCATCCATTCTTCAGCACTCAGCTTTCTTCACAGTCCAACTCTCACATCCATACATGACCACTGGGAAAACCACAGCCTTGACTAGATGGACCTTTGTTGGCAAAGTAATGTCTCTGCTTTTTAATGTGCTGTCTAGGTTGATCATAACTTTCCTTCCACGGAGTAAGCATCTTTTAATTTCATGGCTGCAATCACCATCTGCAGTGATTTTGGAGCCCCCCCCAAAATAAAATCTGCTACTGTTTCTACTATTTCCCCATCTATTTGCCATGAAGTGATGGGATCGGATGCCATGATCTTAGTTTTCTGAATGTTGAGCTTTAAGCCAACTTTTTCACTATCCTCTTTCACTTTCCTCAAGAGACTCTTTAGTTCTTTTTCATTTTTTGCCATAAGGGTGGTGTCATCTGCATATCTGAGGTTATTGATATTTCTCCTGGCAATCTTGATTCCAGCTTGTGCTTCTTCCAGCCCAGCGTTTCTCATGATGTACTCTGCATATAAGTTAAATAAGCAGGGTGACAATATACAGCCTTGACGTACTGCTTTTCCTATTTGAAACTAGTCTGTTGTTCCATGTTCAGTTCTAACTGTTGCTTCTTGACCTGCATACAGATTTCTCAAGAGGCAGGTCTTCAGAAAGAATGAATTTATTTTTTTATTGAAGGATAATTGCTTTATAGAATTTTGCTGTTTTCTGTCAAACCTCAACATGAATCAGCCATAGGTATACATATATCCCCTCCGTTTTGAACCTCTGTCCCATCTCCCTCCCCATCCCACCCCTCTAGGTTGATATAGAGCCCCTGTTTTAGATTCCTGAGCCATACAGCAAATTTGTGTTGGCTATCTATTTTACATATGGTAATGTAAGTTTCCACGTTACTCCTTCCATACATCTCCCCCTCTCCCCCTCTCTCTCCATGTCCATAAGTCTATTCTCTATGTCTGTTTCTCCACTGTTGCCCTGTAAATAAATTCTTCAAAACCATTCTTCTAGATTCCATATATATGCATTAGAATACGGTATTTATCTTTCTCTTTCTGATTCACGTCACTCTGTATAATAGGTTCTAGGTTCATCCACCTCATTAGAAACTGACTCAAATGTGTTTATGTTATGGCTGAGTAATATTTCATTGTGTATATGTACCACAACTTTTTTATCCATTCATCTGTCGATGGACATCTAGGTTGTTTCCATGTTCTAGATATTGTAAATAGTGCTGCAGTGAACAATGGGATATGTGTTTCTCTTTCAAATGTTCTATTTTATAATCATCCTCTTCTCTATTTCTGTTGAAGACTCTATATGGTGAATGATAATCATTGGGTACTTAGGCCATTTAGCATTATATATCACTTATGTTGAGAGAAGTAGTGAAATACTAAATAGAGCTCTTGTTAGGAAAGTTTACAGCCTAGTTAAAATGCCAAAATGAAAACCTGGTGAATTAGAGTTTTTATAGTATTTTACTGAACATATGTGTAGAAGGCACATAAACTATGGATGTTTAAGAAACTGTCTATGCATAGCTTTGCGTAAAATACTTGGGAAAGGATTATTTGATACGTCACCAATTTGGAAGATCAAACTATTTAACATAAAGTGAAGAGCCAATTTCAGAATAAAGCCATTTCTCATGCAGAACTTTATCTTTTGTGAGATTCCCTGATTGTTTATTTAGTGGTTCCTAGGAAGGAATGGAGAAGGAAATGGCAACCCACTCCAGTGTTCTTGCCTGGAGAGTCCCAAGGAAGGGGGAGCCTGGTGGGCTGCAGTCTATGGGGTGGCACAGAGTCGGACACGACTGAAGCAACTTAGCAGCAGCAGCAGCTGCTGCAGGAAGGAAAGTTATGACCAACCTAGATAGCATATTCAAAAGCAGAGACATTACTTTGCCAACAAAGGTCCGTCTAGTCAAGGCTATGGTTTTTCCAGTGGTCATGTATGGATGTGAGAGTTGGACTGTGAAGAAAGCTGAGCACTGAAGAATGGATGCTTTTGAACTGTGGTGTTGGAGAAGACTCTTGAGAGTCCCTTGGACTGCAAGGAGATCCAACCAGTCCATCCTAAGGGAGATCAGTCCTGGGTTTTCATTGGAAGGAATGATGCTGAAGCTGAAACTCCAATACTTTGGCCACCTCATGTGAAGAGCTGACTCATTGGAAAAGACTCTGATGCTGCGAGGGATTGGGGGCAGGAGGAGAAGGGGACGACAGAGGATGAGATGGTTGGATGGCATCACCGACTGGATGGACATGAGTTTGGCTGAACTCCGGGAGTTGGTGATTGACAGGGAAGCCTAGCCTGCTGCGATTCACGGGGTCGCAAAGAGTCGGACACGACTGAGCAACTGAACTGAAGTGAGGAGTAAACATTCATGTAAATTATGCTTTAAGAATTGGTTAGTCTTTGGGACTTTCCTGGTGGTCCAGTGGTTGGGACTTTGCCTTCTAATGCAGAGGTGTGTGTTCAATCCCTGGTGGGGTAGCTAGGATCTCACATGCCTCTGGGTGGAAAAACCACAACATAAACAACGGAAACAGTATTGTAACAAATTCAGTGAAGACTTCAAAAATGGCCCACATCAAAAAAAAAAATCTTAAAAAAAAGAAAGAATTGGCTAGTCATTATGGGTCAACGTACAAAAATATGTCAAGAACTTTGGTAATATGATTAGTATCATAAGATAGAGCAGAGCATTGCTAATCTCACCAAGAGGGACAGTATTTATAGGCATATTCTTAATGTTATTCATTCTACTTTGCAAAACTGGCTCAGTAAGTATAAAGTTCATGAAAGCTGAAAATAGGATATAAAGTGCATAGAATCTACTATGCAGATTTTAGTAACTAGTTATATGCTGCAAAATCTGCAATGTAGGTAAACTGATGAGAAACCTTCACCTGACAGCGTCTGCATCTTTGGAGGATTGGAATTTGCAGTCTTTGGTTTGCATATACTTAAAGTATCTTAAATGAAGGGATCGTGCACTAGGAACAAGAGATAAGTGCTTTCCTGCCCAAATTGTCTCAGACCCTGCGTTTTCTTACAGCAGTTTGTTAAAACGGCAATTTGGTGGGTAATTGCACGGAGGATTGCGGGAACTACAATGCTCGATTTTCTTCAGAAGTAAATGGCAGTATAGTGAGGACAGAGAGTACCATATTCTGAATTTAGACGGCCTCAATGATTTATACTGATATCTCATAGCTTATCGCAATCCATAGTTAAGCACTTCTAATAAACTCCGTCCGGTCTTTTTATACTCCAGTATCGGGCACAGGCATTCACCATGTATTTGTTGAATGAGTTTGTTACAGTTCTATGTACCATGCATTTTGTGTTTCTGATCTGTGAGGAGCATGGTGCACCGACACTAGATCCTAAAGAATTCTCATGATGATCGGGGAATAGAGCTAATCTAAATTTAAAAATCACCTTTACTTGGAGGTGATCCGCTCCAGGCATCCGGGTGAAAGATGATTCTTGCCTGAGATCTGAAGTGCCGCGGAAAGTACTGTGGGAGTCCCTTCCGCTCCCACAGGAGAAGGAATCGCTAGCGCAGGTTTAAGGTCAGAAGCCGCAGGTGCAGGAGCCCAGGGAAACAGAAGGGCGCAGGTGGAAGGTTGCGCGCTCATCGGGTGCGCTCCGGCTCCGATACCCGGAGCGGCCAGTAAGCGGCGCTGGGCCTCGGATTTGGTGGCCCCGAGGAGCGGGCTGCGGATTACCTGCAGCAGAGGGGAGCCGGCGAGCTCCTCCCCGCCCGTCCGCCCCCACTCCCCGCCCCCACCGCGGCACTCACCCCGGCTCCGCCAGCTCAGCGCACTCGCTCGGAGGAGCCGGGGCCGAGCAGTCCGCCTGCGGCAGGCGGGGCGCGCGAAGCCAGCGCGGCGGGGCTGCGGGGCCGCTTGCCCGCGTCCTCCGGGCCGGGTCGCCCTCCTCCCGCACAGTGCGGCGCAGGGAGGCTCCCGCCTCCGCCGCCCCCGCCCGCCGGCCTCCTCCTCCGCTCTGCAGGCGGGGACCGCCTGGCGCTCGGCACCCAACAGCCTCGGACCCCTCCCGCCCCCGGCTCCCGGCAGCAGGAACAGCAGCAGCAGGGGACACAGCGAGGGACCGCCACCGCCAGCGACGCCGGGCTCCGCGGGGTTCGGGAGCCGGCCCCTGCAAGAAGGAGCAGAGCCATGGCCGATGGGGGCGAGGGCGAGGATGAGATCCAATTCCTGCGAACTGTAAGCGCCGCGCGTCTCGGGTTCCCCCGGAGGGGGGGCGGCTAGAGGGAGCCGGGGCATCCACTGGCCGGCTCTCGGCAGTGGGACACGCGGGCGGGTAGGGGGCTGCCTCCGGCGATGCGGGAGGAGGCGGGCAACTCCCGGGGGGCGCAGGTGTGCGTGCTGGGGCGAGGGAAGGGAGGTACGTGTCTGTGCGCCCGTGTGTAAAGCCCGGAGACGGAGCGTGGCCGGAGCGCGAAGAGCGGCCGGCGGCGCACTGGCTTGGTCCCGGGGCGCTGAGATCGGGAGCCTCGGAGCAGCGGGAGTCTGGGGACTCGGGGGCTGCCGATCCGGCCTGACCGGTCGGCGAGGCTAGGACTTTCGGGGCAGCTGGGGGCACAGTGCAGACTGAGTGGCCGGTGGGGAGCGGGGACCGGCGGGGACGCGGTTGTTGCCCGGAATTCCGCCGCGGCGCGGTTTCTCGGCTTTCGGGTTAGACCCGCGCGCAGTCACGCAACCCCGGGATTCGCCTAGTTGGTGCGGCGGGGGTCGGGGAAGCGGGTGCAGGACGTGTCCTGAGACTGCCCCCAAGTCGAGGTGCTGCTCAGGGGAGGGAGAGTCGTCTCCGTGGACATCGAAGTGCCTAGGTTTGGGCCGTTGGTGGTGCTGAGACTGCTCGCAGAACGTGGAAGGGATGGGAAGTGAGTGTCTGTGCACGCGCACGCGGGGGCGGCGGGGGACCTAGCGAACGCGTCGTTCTCTAAATGTTGGCTTGTTGAACGCTGAGTGCAGCAAAGTGTGTGTGTGTGTGTGTTCGCGTGTGTGTAAGGGCAGGGAGGCTGTCCGGAATTTCCATACTGAGTGGCAGCAGGGAAAGGTTGGCTTAACACTAATAAAATTTTTTCTCCTTAAGTACCCCTTGGCACTGCTCCTTCCTGTCGCTGATTTGTTCGAACGCTGCAGATACTTCCCTGGCTGAGGCTTTGGTCCCCTCGAAGCTGGGACTGGAGAGCCCCTTGGCAAAAGAAAATGTCGTAACTTCTGGTTAAGAATCGCCGGGTTAGCGTTTACAGCATCCTTTCGGTCTTTTCCTTTCCCTGCACTTGCCTCCTCCTCTCCGAAGGATATTCCCTTCCAGGATTCCCTCCACCTCCCATCCCCCCGCCAAAGACTGCAGCTTCTCCAGTCTCTTCTTTCCCCAACAGTGAAAAAGCTGTCGCTGCCCACTTACAATTACCCCACAGTCACACACAATTAGAGCGAGACTTAGGTTTTGAAATATTAACCAGATAGCAACTTTTAGGTGCCAAAAGAGCCTAGATGATGTATTTGGGTCCTGAACGAGTGACAACAATACATTTGTCCAAGAGCATTCTAAGTGGCCTGTTTTTCCATTGAGCTCTTCTAATTTTTTTTTTTTTTTTGCACTCGTTTTTGCTTGGGGGTAGGGGCTTTAGAAAGAATAAAATCCAGGGTACACATCAGATTGGCCAATGATTTGATCTAATAGCTGCGAGTCATGCACCATTACATATGCTGTTGGTGGTACTCCTGCTCCACCACCCAGCTCTAAAGAACCAGTTCAGGAAAACCTTGCTCATCAGGAGTATTTTAAGCCTACTAGTAAGACAGTTTACCTTTATTTATTTATTTATTTTTTTAGTGGAAAACTGTCTATATGGTTTTCTAATAACTAATAAAAAGCCACGTGAAAAGATGTTTCTCAGTACCGTGAAAGCTTTTGTTTGGGTGGGTAAAATATTTAGTTGCTGTGTAATCTCTAAGTTCAGGTTTTTTTTCGTACTCCATAGGGTTAAAATTAGCTAGAAAATTTTGAAAGCCTCTGTGCACTCAAGGGCTTCCTGTAGGCTTAAATGTTAAGCGGAGCTCATGGAGGTGGTGTTATCAGAATACTTAATGGGGACCGAGGTAATGTGCTTGCTGATGGGCTTCTGTACATATAAAGTAATGTTAAGTCTGTGCCCCTGGACAGCTGCCTGTCAGCCCCAGCGACACCTTTGATAAGTGGGTCCTGGGTAGAGATCTGGCAGTCCTAGGCTGGGATTTTTCTTTTAATAAAACATCCGTAGGCTGTTGTGCTGATGATAAATGACCTTGAAGGAGGTAGCTTGGTGGAGCAGGGGAATTTTTTTGGTGTGGTGTGGCATGAACATCTAAATGGAAAACATGCCTTTCCCCCTAAATTTTAGTTTTAATACAGAATCTCTCAAACCTTTTCTCACTCCTCTGTCTGCCCTTGCTCCTTTCTATTTTATTCTCTTAATCCGAGAATGTTGTTGGTTCAGAAATGTTAATGGAAGTAGGAATGGAGAGAATGTAGTTCTTACCTGTTTTGAGGGGGGAGCATTTTTTTTCTCTGTTTTTTTTTGGTATCCCAGGGAGTATTAACAACCTGCACATCTACATAAAATGGTTACAGATTATGAATAACTGTCCTGCTTAAAAAAAAAAAAAGTCAAACTGTAAGTCATTAAAAGGGCATAATGGTGAATTGGACCAGACATATCGTGTATTCTGAGTAGAGCACCTTAAATGTTTTCTTGGGTTTTTATTCAAGCACAGCAGTGCATTGTTGAATCTTTGGCATCTTTGTGTCCACAGAAAGATTTTCTTCTTCCGTCTTCTTCTTGCAGAGGTTTATGATCACTGTAAAAGAAGCAAAAGTAAAGCCTTGAATGGATTCTGTCCCTGAGTTATGTCTGCTGCTGTTAATTAATCAGTTAATTAATTCTTCATTTGTAAAGGGGAGTTTTGTCATTGTTTAGCCCCTGTTGGTCTCTCTCCTAGCTCTTTTCCATTATGCAGTTGTGAGTTTGCTAATATTCTTTTTAAACGCTTACACAGATGAAAGATTATCATCCATTCAGTGGCTTTCCCACTAGCTAGAAGCAAGCCTACTCTGATGTGTTTATCTGTGAGAGAAATTAAGAATATATACATGTAAACACTGAACATGCTGGACACTTAGAAGAATCCTATCGTGAAATACACCTTCAGCCCATAATGGGTTGTATTCACTATCATTTCCACACACAACCATGATTTGGGACGTGTTGTTTATTTTATTTTAAAAATATCCTTAGCTTACCAGAATAGCGATGATGGAATCCCTTAACTGTAAGCAAACTATGATGTAAAATACTGGAGTTGATTTTTCCTAAGTACTTCGCTTTTCTTTCATTTTGTGTAAGCACAGAGGAGTTACTCTGGCGGTGTGCTGTGTCTTGTAGTTTTGCATTTATGCAAAGGTTGAGACTTCAGACTTAATCCAGGTTGCAGAAGTTCTTCCGATAGGAATGTGTCTTCCTTTGCAGAATGAAATATTTCACCATAAATTTCTTCTCAATGCTTCCACATCTGGCTTGCTGTTGATAGGAAGCTTCTCAGAAAGGATTCAGCAATTAATGGTGAAAGAAAGTGAAAGTCGCTCAATTGTGTCCGACTGTGTGTCTGCAGGGACTGTATAGTCCATGGCATTCTCCAGGCCGCAATACTGGAGTGGGTAGACTTTCCCTTCTGCAGGAGATCTTCCCAACCCAGGGATCAAACCCAGGTCCTCCCGCATTGCAGGCGGATTCTTTACCAGCTAAGCCACAAGAGTGATTATAACGTGTAAATGCCAGTGCACAACTCAGGGAAATAGATCAGACTGGAATGTGTAGCCCCAGTTTGTAGAGGTCCCGGCAGGTTAACTGTACAAAGTCAGCTGCTCAGCGGTGTGGAACCAAGACTAAAACTCAGATCTTAGGTGGATGTCTTTTCCAGGAGAGAAAGCCTGCTTTATCAGCTGCTGAAGCTTGTTTTTGGTTTACAGCAAAGAGGAGACACAGTCAGTTTTCTGAGCTATGGGAATGTCACAGAGTACAAACCAGATTCTGGGTGAGCACTTTTTGCTCCCTTGATAATGAAGGCATGAGGAACTA
Source organism: Bubalus kerabau (assembly GCF_029407905.1). NCBI lineage: Eukaryota > Metazoa > Chordata > Mammalia > Artiodactyla > Bovidae > Bubalus > Bubalus kerabau. The sequence continues at coordinate 132,951,567 of NC_073624.1, forward strand.
TCAGTAGATATGCACTGAGGTATTTTCTTTTCTTTTCCCAAGGAACTGTTGGAAAGCTGACCCAGGCTTATTTTTTTCACTTATTTTTCTTAATCTAGAAATTGGTGTGTGCACATTGGCAGGAACGGCAGGATCTGAAACACTTAGGGCACTAATTTACTTGACATTCCATCTTGTTTGTCCTTTGGCTTTAAATAGGTGTTTTTATCAAGGCTGAATTGCCAGAGAAAGGATTACAACTTCTGGGTGACTGTGCTTCTGTAAATAGCCCTTGGGGAAGAGGGAGTGATGACAAGGCACGCATTTGTCTCCTGAAACTCTGACATTATGGAGATTTTGTTAATTTAAAAAAACCGTTTGTTGAATACTTTCTGTGTGCATGGCATGATGCTAGGTGTTAAGGATTCAACGTAAGGAAAACAAGTGGTCTGCAATTATAATTGCAAAGCAAAGATTTAGAGGCTGGCATGGAACAATTAGATGGAAAAAGCACATGTAGAAACGCCGAGATACTTGGGTAGGAAGAGACCGTTGGAAAACATTACCCTGTCTTCCCCTGTGTCTCCTTCCCCTGTCATTATGCAGATAAAGAAAAGCTCAGAGAGGTGAAATGGTTTGGCCCAGCATCACACTGCAGATTAGTGACTGTCTTGGTTCAGGCCCCTGTAATAGAATACCACGGACTGGGTGCTTTAAACAACAAACATTTATTTCTTATGGTTCTGGAGTTTGGTGGAGCCAAGATCAAGGTGCCAGCAGAGCTGGTATATGATGAGGTCTCTCTTCCTGGTTTGAGATGTCTGTTTTCTTGTTGTATGCTCATAGCTGAGAGAAAAATCATCTCTCTTATGTTTCTTCTATCTATTTAAACATTTTATATTAGAGTTTAGCAGATTCACAGTGTTGTGATAGTTTCAGGTGGACACCAAAGTGACTCAGCCATACATACACATGTATCCATTGTCCCCCAAACTCCTCTCACATCCAGGCTGCCATATAACATTGAGCAGAGTTTCCCTGTGCTATACTTGTTGATTATCCACGTAAAATACAGCAGTGTGTACATGTTGATCCCCAGCTCCCTAACTATCCTTTCCCCTCATCCTTTCCCTCCTGGTAACCATAAATTCATTCTCTAAGTCTGAGAGTCTGTTTCTTCTTGTAAGGGCACTAACACCATTAACAATGGTCCCACCCTCATGATCTAATTACCTCTCCTACTTCCTGATACTGTCCCCTTGGGAGTTAGGATTTCAACACAGGAGACTTGGGGGTATGCAAACATTCAGCCCATAATAGCAGCATTACTACTGCTACTGATGCTAAGTTGCTTCAGTCGTGTCTGACTCTGTGTGACCCCATAGACGGCAGCCAACCAGGCACCCCCGTCCCTGGGATTCTCCAGGCAAGAACACAGGAGTGGGTGGCCATTTCCTTCTCCAATGCATAGAAGTGAAAAGTGAAAGTGAAGTCACTCAGTCATGTCCGACTCTTTGCGACCTCATGGACTGCAGCCTACCAGGCTCCTCTATCCATGGGATTTTCCAGGCAAGAGTACTGGAGTGGGGTGCCATTGCCTTCTCCGATAGCAGCATTTGAGTAAGGCAAAGTATGTGACAATCTCTGAAGAATTGCTCATAATTCTGGATTATTAGCACAGCATTCTTTGTACAGTAGATCTAAGTCCACCTGTTCCATTTTAGACTTATTGTCACCTTCACAGGGTTCATTGTCTAAATCTGGCCTCTTGTCCTAGCTGCTGACAAGGACATTTCTTTCTTCCTTTCTAAAGTTGCAATCCCGCTTATGTCTCAGATCTCAGTACAGTACTTGCTTGCTGGTCCACGATGGGCATCTTGCATGCATTCCATCCTTTCTCTGCCTCCCTCTCCACTTGTTCCCTCTGGTCAATCTTGAAACATGCTAAGTTCTTCTGTCTTAAAATTCTTTTGTTTGACCCTAGCCTTCTTTCACCGCTCAACTCCTTAAGATGTGGTCTCCACCCACTGCTTGTCTCCACCACTCCAGGTAAGTGTTAGCTCACTTCTGTTAAAATCACTTGAGTAGATGATATGACAGTAACCTCCTCTGTGCCAGATCTAAATATTCCCCCCAACCCTGTTCCTTGAGACCTCACCAACTCGACCAACCTGGCTCTCCTTTTGGAAGCTCCTCTGTCTGCCTCTGGAGCTAGGATACATTTTAAGTTATTTTTGTAGATTTCCAGTCACACTTTTTTGGGGTTCTTTTCACTTTGTCTACTCCAAATCTTCAGTTGTCCCCAAAGATGCTGTCCTATTTCTAGTTCTCACTCTTCTGCCTTTGTGAGCTTATCTGTGCCTCACGGTCTGGGATCCTTGGAGTAATAGAGTTTGAAAAGCGTAACTGTGGCTTCATCCAGCTCTGGGAGCCAAAGGAATGACACGAACTTTCCCAATGCTGTTTCTTTGCATAGAAGAAACCCTCCCAGATCTGCTGGCCTTTGGACTCTCATTTCCAGCTGCATACGGCCTGTTTTAACAGGCCTCCTACTCTGTACACACCATCCCCTCCTACTCTGTACACACCATCCTGAGTATATGTGCATTCTGTCCCCCAGTGGCTCTTCTTCCCAGTGGTTGTGCATTGGCCAGTGGGTCTGGCTTAAATATACCAGTGTGATCCTAATCTCCAGAAAAGCACCTGAGTCCATCAGGACCTAGTTTAGGGACTCAAGAAAGTTTTTAAAAAATTTCCTTAAAACCTAAAGATACTAAGTGCATTAGTTCAGTTCTTCTTGTTCCTCTCGTTCTTTATTTGTCATCACCTCCTGTCACTGTTTCCCTGGCCACCTAGCTCAGGTTTAGATTTCTTTCACACCCCAGCACTTGTGCTAGCCCTCGTCATTCCCCCTTTCCCAGCCACTGCAGCTCACCTTGGATCCTCCTGCCTTTGCATCCCCTTAACCCCCTTGTGTTCCTGCCACCGCTCCTTGGTTCTGAATTCCTGGCACACACAGTCTGACTTCTCTCCTTGAATCAGAATAATCTGATTCTTGGTGCCTTACTTGGGTTCCCCATCATGCAAGGTCTCACCCTTGTGAGGAAATAATGAGAGGAAAGTGACTGAGACAAGTGAACGAAGCAGGAAAGGGAATAGAGGAAGGGCTAAGTGAGTCTGAGTGATAGGCGCTGCCCAGGAGAGACCCTGGGTTCATTTCACAATCTGTTCTTCAAATGAGAAGCTTCTAGATGGTGAGGTGATTTCCTGGGCATCACAGGGGCATCTAGTGGAGAGAGTTTATCCACTTACTTTCGTCTTTATTAATTATGGGAAGAATGTTGGGATGGGGACTTGGCCAGTGAGTGATTGGGTAACCTTGGGATTGGTGAGGGTTCCATAAAAATTCTTTCGGGAACTGAAAAATGGGGAATTGTTTACCTCTGAGCGGCTCATTGTCTTGTGAAGAGTCCTGGGGTCAGCCAGATTCAAACCGGCCATCACATTTTTTTTTTCACAAAATCATCCGTTGTCATTTATTTGTAATAAGCAGTCAAACAAATGCATTAGATTCAGAATCTAGAAGCTGAAGGATAGTTTCTTCTATATATTATCTTTTTTCCCTTATGCTTTCAACAAATATATATTTTGTACCTATGATGCGCTATGTATAACAAGCGCATCAGCTATTATTGTGGATTAAAAAAAAATTTCATATGAGCATTGGCTGCTTAGAAGTTCATAGACAAATAAGGGGCCCTTTAGCACAAGTATAGAACATCATATGTTAATAATACATTCTGTGAACAAATATTGGACATACATACTTTGGATGATTCTGGGGGTCCCTGGGTATTTTCATCTTTGTGGATCACAGCATCAGCAACTAAACTCGTAGTGATGTCTTGCTCTCCAGCATCTCAGCTTTGAAGTGCTTCTCTGGCTTCCCTTTTTTTCCTTGGGCTGGTGAAAAATTGACCCATATTTCTGGGATTTCCTAAACATTATAGATAGTTGGCCTCAAAGCCCAGATAAAAAGCTGTTTTTCCTGCTTCCAGTGGCCCAGTAAGAGTCCTAAATGATGTTTCTTCTGGAAATCGAAACTTGAAGTTTTCCATGTTGCTGACTTGGGGTGTTCAGAGGACTGGCACAGAGTTGCCTCCATGCCCATTATCCAAGCAGAGTTCTGTCCACAGAGCAAGAACCACTGACACGTGTGCCCAGATGAGACCTCCACTAGGCAACGGTGCCTGGCACCTACTGTCACCAGGCAATCGTCAGTATTTGCCAGTTTCTTGAAGAAGACCTTAACTCTCACTGGGGAGCCAAGGCAGATGCAGGGCACAGTGAGTGGAACAGTGGAAACAGTGTCAGACTTTATTTTTTTGGGCTCCAAAATCACTGCAGATGGTGACTGCAGCCATGAAATTAAAAGACGCTTACTCCTTGGAAGGAAAGTTATGACCAACCTAGAAAGCATATTGAAAAGCAGAGACATTACTTTGCCAACAAAGGTCCGTCTAGTCAAGGCTATGGTTTTTCCAGTGGTCATGTATGGATGTGGGAGTTGGACTGTGAAGAAGGCTGAGCGCCGAAGAATTGATGCTTTTGAACTGTGGTGTTGGAGAAGACTCTTGAGAGTCCCTTGGACTGCAAGGAGATCCAACCAGTCCATTCTAAAGGAGATCAGCCTTGGGTGTTCTTTGGAAGGAATGATGCTAAAGCTGAAACTCCAGTACTTTGGCCACCTCATGCGAAAAATTGACTCATTTGGAGAAGACTCTGATGCTGGGAGGGATTGGGGGCAGGAGGAGAAAAGGACGACAGAGGATGAGATGGCTGGATGGCATCACCGACTTGATGGACGTGAGTTTGGGTGAACTCCAGGAGTTGGTGATGGACAGGGAGGCCTGGCATGCTGCGATTCATGGGGTTGCAAAGAGTCGGACACAACTGAGCGACTGAACTGAACTGAAAGTCTGTGTTTATTTTACACACACAAAGACATTTTCATGAGGAAATTTTGGTCACACACACGAAAGAAAGATATTTCATATTTATTTTATGGATATTTCAAAATATTCCATATTTCTTTTTACCAAATTTTGATCATAAAGTACTTCAGGGACACGTACAATTATGAGCCCATCAGGTAGAACACAGTCCTTTCAGAGAAGAACAGCACGTTGAAGGATGATTAGGGTACTTGAAAACGTTAGCAGGGACAGATACTCGCCCACACTCACTGAATTGAATCCTCGGCACTCTTTTATCTCTCTCCTTGTTATAGAATATTCCCTCCACCCCCTTTGGTCCTGGACACATCTGACATGATGTCTTTTAAGACGGTGCCCATTGTTGGGAGTTATGATCGGCTTACAAGTTCTGGCTTGTGGGTTCAGTGACATGTCAGGAGAACGTTTCCTCTTGAGTCACAGACAAATGAAAAGCTGGAATGAACTGTTTCTGATTGATGGCTGTCAAAGAAGCTTAAAGCCTCCAGTTCTGCTGCTGTCCTCTTTGTGACAGTAAAGGGGACCATCATCTCCTGAAGACGGGGTATTATTACTGAGTTTAAAAGTCTCGCTGCTGCTTCAGAGAAGTGCATCGCTCAGGAAAGCCTGCAAATATCAGCCCAGCTTGAGTCCTACTCATGCAAAAGAGGATGAATGAATTGGGAAAGGAGAAGCAATAATTGTGGTCCCATCCCTTTCTGCTCCAGTGTCCTCTCTTTTCTTTATTTTTTTCCCTGTGAGGCTGCTTTAGTATCCACCCATCTGTCTGTCTGTCTATCTGTTTGAGGTACAGTTCACAAATACCATTTTATTAGTTTTAGATATGCAACATAATGATAGTGATATTTGTATATATTGCAAAATGATTAGCATGTTTGGTTGAACATCCATCACCACATGTAAAGATTTTATATTTTTTTCTGTGATAGGATCTTTCCTGTGATAGGAACTTTTTTACACTCATTTCACATGCTAGCAAGGTAATATTCAAAATCCTTCAAGCTAGGCTTCAATAGTATGTGAACTGAGAAGTTCCAGATATACAAGCTGGATTTAGAAAAGGTAGAGGAATCAGAGATCAAATTCCCAACATCCTTTGGATCATAGAAAAGGCAAGGGAATTCCAGAAAAACATCTATTTCTGTTTCATTGATTATGCTAAATCCTTTGACTGTGTGGATCACAACAAACTGTGGAAAATTCTTAAAGAGATGGGAATGCCAGATCACTTTACCTGCCTCCTGAGAAACCTGTCTGCAGGTCAAGAAGCAACAGTTAGAACTGGACATGGAACAAAAGACTAGTTCAGAATTTGGAAAGTAGTATGTAAAGGCTGTGTTATCATTACCCTGCTTATTTAACTTATATGCAGAGTACATCATGTGAAATGCCAGGCTGTATGACTCACAAGCTGGAATCAAGATTGCTGGAGGAATATCAACAACCTCAGATATGCAGATGATACCACTTTTAATGGCAGAAAGTGAAGAGGAGCTAAAGAGCCTCTTGAGAATGAAAGAGGAGAGTGAAAAAGCTGGCTTAAAACGCAACATTCAAAAAACTTAAGATCATGGCATCCAGTCCCATCACTTCATGGCAAATAGATAGGGAAAAAGTGTAAACAGTGACAGATTTTATTTTCTTGGACTCCAATATCACTATGGACAGTGACTGCAGCCAGAAAATTAAAAGATGCTTGCTTCTGGAAAGAAAAGCTACAACAAACCTAGGCAGTGTTTAAATAGCAAAGATGTCACTTTGCCAACAAAGATCCATTTACTCAAAGCTGTTGTTTTTCCAGTAGTCATATATGGATGTGAAAGTTGGACCATAAAGAAGGCTGAGTGCTAAAGAATTGATGCTTTTGAACTGCGGTGCTGGAGAAGACTCTTGAGAGGGTCCCTTGGACTGCAAGGAGGTCAAACCAGTCAATCCTATAAGAAATGAACCCTGAATATTCATTGGAAGGACTGACGCTGTAGCTGAAGCTTCAATACTTTGGCCACCGGATGGAGCTGAAGCTCCAATACTTTGGCCACTGACTCATTAGAAAAGACCATGATGCTGGGAAAGGTTGAAGGCGGGAGGAGAAGGGGGTGACTGAGGATGAGATGGTTGGATGGCATCACCGACTCGATAGACATGTTTGAGCAAATTCCAGGAAATAGTGAAGGACAGGGAAGCCTGGTGTGCTACAGTCCATTGGGGTTGCAAACAGACATGACATAGTGACTGAACAACAGCAACAGGTACTTTTAAGATCTTCTGTCTTAGCAACTTTCACACACATGATACAGTAATATCATACTGACTGTAATCACCATGCTTTACATTATATTCCTGTTAGCTGCTCAGTCATGTCCGACTCTCAGCGACCCCATGGACTGTAGCCCGCCAAGGCTCCTCTGCCCGTGGAATTCTCCAGGCAAGAATACTGGAGAGGGCTGCCATTTCCTTCTCCAGAGGATCTTCCCGACCCAGGGATTGAACCCGGGTATCCTGCATTGCAGACAGATGCTTTACCGTCTGAGCTACTAGGGAAGCCCCTAGTATTATATTCCTAGGAGTTATTTATTTCATAACTAAAATCAAGGAGGTTTGTACCTTTTGACTTCCTTCATCCATTTTGCCACCACCCCCCCTTCCTCCCTCAGTTCAGTTCAGTCGCTCAGTCGTGTCTGACTCTTTGTGACCCCATGAATCGCAGCACGCCAGGCCTCCCTGTCCATCACCAACTCCCGGAGTTCACTCAAACTCACGTCCATCGAGTCGGTGATGCCATCCAGCCATCTCATCCTCTGTCGTCCCCTTCTCCTCCTGCCCCCAATCCCTCCCAGCATCAGATAATGAGTCAACTCTCCCAGCATCACAGTCTTTTCCAATGAGTCAACTCTTCAACCACCAATTTGTTCTCCGTGAGTCTGGTGGTTTTGTTTTTGTTTTTAGTTTCTCATTATAAGTGAGATCATACAGTATTGTCTTTGTCTGACTTATTTCACTTAGCTTAATACCCTCATGGTCCATTTGTATTGTTGCACCTGGCAAGATTTCATTCTTTTTTATGGCTGAATGATACTTCATTGTGTGTGTATTTGATTCATTCATATAAATACTCAGAAGTGGGATTTTTGGATCATATGGTAGTTCTTTCTATTTTAATTTTTTTGAGGATTCTCAGTACTGTTTTCCATAGTGGCTGAACCAGCTTATATTCCCAACATTGCACAAGAGTTTTCTTTCCTTTGTATCTTTACCAACACTTATTATTTCTTATCTTTTTGAGAAAAGCCATTCTAGTGGGGTTATGTGATAGTTCTCTGTTTTTTTTTTTTGCCATTATACATATCTTCCTTTTCTTATTTAGCTCACTGTGGTTTTGATTAATCTTTTCTTTGAGTTCATTTTGAAATATTTGTGGAGTACCTACTGTGTACCAGGGGCCATTCTGTGTGCTAGAACTCCAAAATATCTGAGCTTGTTCCTGGGTTTCTTTTTTTAAAGTTTATTGTATTAAAGTATAGTTGATTTACAATGTTGTGTTAATTTCTGCTGTATAGCAGAGCGACTTAGTTATACATACATACATTCTTTTTCATATTCTTTTCCATCCTGATTTATCAAAGGATAGTGAATACAGTTCCCTGTGCTATACAGTGGGACCTCATTGTTTATCCTTCCTGTGTGTAATACTTTGTATCTGCTAATCCCCAACTCCCAATCCATCCCTTCTCTCCCCCTTGGCCTGAGTTTCTTATGTTTGGTGGGTTGGACGGGGAATAAGGAGAGAGTAAATGTTCTACTACAGAGTAGACATGAGACAGAGAACTGGTATGCTGAGAGAAGATGCTGAGGAAGCAGGGGTCCATGTCTGGTAATGATGATGGTCTAAGTCTTCATGGAGGAGACAGCATTTACAGTCACACAGTTTTCAGACTGAAAAGGAGCTTCTGGTCTAACTCCATGATTTGTAGTGATGGAAAACGAAAGGACCTCAGGTATGTTGCTGCTGCTGCTGCTGCTGCTGCTGCTAAGTCGCTTCAGTCGTGTCCGACTCTGTGCAACCCCATAGACGGCAGCCCACCAGGCTGCCCCGTCCCTGGGGTTCTCCAGGCAAGAACACTGGAGTGGGTTGCCATTTCCTTCTCCAATGCAGGAAAGTGAAAAGTGAAAGTGAAGTCGCTCAGTCGTGTCCGACTCTTCGAGACCCCCTGGACTGCAGCCTACCAGGCTCCTCTGTCCATGGGGTTTTCCAGGCAAGAGTACTGGAGTGGGGTGCCATCGCCTTCTCCATCAGGTATGTTGGCTACCATTTATTTGGCTCAGGATTGCCACCATTCATCTGATTGCCAGAGCAATTCATTTAGTCCATAAAGCAGTTAATTGCTGTTGTACAGATCAAGAAACTGAGCTGCAGGTAGTGAAATTACTTACTTCAGGTCAGTTCATGAGTAAGTGATGTTGGTGGTGAGCCCAAGGTCTTTCTGATGCCAAAACCCTTTTCTTTCCTTTCCTCCTTTCTTCCTCCCTTCCAGTAGTCAGGGAACATTATGAAAGACTAAATTTGGCCAATAATGAAAAGAATCATGGGTTCCCTGTTCTCCATCAGTCCCTGATTTATCTTTACCTTTCGTTCAACTTTGAGCTATTTTACAACTCTTTAAGTTGTAGAAAACTGATGATAATGGTTCCTGGATCTTAGATTCTTGATCAGAGAAAATGCAGATTGTATCTGGTGGCATGCAGGTGTGGATACTGAGCAGCTTTGCACTCAGCAAGCACATTCATCAGAGAAGGCAATGGCACCCCACTCCAGTACTCTTGCCTGGAAAATCCCATGGACGGAGGAGCCTGGTAGGCTGCAGTCCATGGGGTTGCTAGGAGTTGGACACGACTGACTGAGCGACTTCACTTTCATTTTTCACTTTCATGCACTGGGGAAGGAAATGGCAACCCACTCCAGTGTTCTTACCTGGAGAATCCCAGGGACAGAGGATCCTGGTAGGAGGCCATCTCTGGGGTCGCACAGAGTCAGACACGACTGAAGTGACTTAGCAGCAGTAGCAGCAGCAAGCACATTCATTTCAGGTTTCCTGATGGATGCATATAGTCATATGTTCTTTGGATTTTCCTTTGAACGTGTGGTAATGTCACACTGGTGCTTTCATTTAATTATGAATTCAGTAAATCTTAAACACATGTGCATTTTTGTTTGAGTGCTGCTTTTCCCAGGAAAAAATGATCTTTCGTGTCACTCATATACCCTCTAAAGATGGATAGGATTTTGGTGAATTGGTCTGGGGAGGTGGGCAGACAGGATCCCAGGGGAGAAGGGATGTAAGTAGAGGCAGTGGCTTGGTACTCTCTGTTTTCTCATGTTTTCTCTGACCTGCTTTGTGTCCAGGAGGCGCTTGTTTCTGCTGGGTGCCAGGGAGCTCTCATCACTTCTGCTCATGGCTTCAGATGGAGGCCTGGTTACCAGCTTCCCACTGTGGCTGGTCACTGGGTGTCTCTCCCTCTCTGTTGGGCTCCAGTACCCTCCACGCTCACTCCTTGATCTCTTCCTTCAGTGCCTTTTAAAGAAGCCCTTTGAGATTGCTGTTTCTTTTCTTGGCAGGATTCTGATGGAAACAGCCGGAAATACATGGGGCCATGTTCGGCAAAGAGATGATGTGAGAGTGTGGGTAGGGCTAATCCCTGAAGGGTGGGAACTTGAGACCACCAGGGACAGGGATTTATACTGAATTTACAAGGTAAGAAAGGCTCTTGAAATTATTATTTTTTTTTCTCCTCTTTCGTGAGGGAAATGGGTCAGAGCTGTCTGTCAGGAAGATTAATGTGGCAGCAATTTATAAAATAAATTGGGATATAGCAAGATCAGAGAGAGACCGGAGCTAAGAAGCTTATTAAGGACAGTCACCGTGTACTCAGTGCAAGGTAATTCAGCCTGAATTTGTGTGGTGGTTGTGGGAATGAAAAAGAGGGGAAAGACTTAAGAGATGCTGTCCTGGAGGAAGAGTGTACAGGATTGACTGGTAACGGATTCAATGTGAGGAAAAGCAAAAGATAGGGATGAGCCTGGGAGACTCAAACAAACGTGGTCCAAGTGCACGTTTTAGGGGAAGGTGGTGGGATTAGTTTGAGACATCCTGATTTTAAGGTATGTTATAGTTAGATTTGCATCCGTCTCCAAATGTTTCAATAGGAGTCTTAACCCTCAGGACCTCAGAATGTGGTCTTATGTGGAGACAGGGTCTTTACAGAGGTAGCGAAGCTAAAATGAGGTCATAATGGTGGGCTCTGGAGCTTCCCAGGTAGCGCAGTGGTGAAGAATCTGCCTGCTAATGCAGGAGACACAGGAGACGCAGGTTCAATCCTTGGGTCAGGAAGATCCCCAAGAGGAGGAAATGGCAATCTGCTCCAGTATTCTTGCCTGGAGAATCCCATGGAGCCTGGTGGGCTACAGTCCATGGGTTTGCAAAGAGTTGGACATGACTCAGCATGCACAGCAGCAAGGGTAGGCTCTACTCCAGTATGACCTGGTGTCTTTATAAAAAGGGGGAAATTTGGACTGAGACACGTGCAGAGGGAAGCTGATGTGAAGATATACAGGGAGCAGACACGTGAAGACAGATGCATTGGAGCGATGCCTCTCTGAGCTGGGGGATGCCGAGGGCCGCCAGAAGCCAGGAGAGAGGCCGGGAACAGGTGCTTCCTCACATCCTTGGAAGGACCCAGCCCTGCTGACACCCTGATCTTAGACTTCTGGCCTCCAGAGCTGGGAGATAATGCATTTCTGTTAAGCCATCCACTTGCTGTGCTTTATGACAGCAGTCCTAGGAAACAGTCCAGGGGCAAAGCTGGAAACGTGGATTTCATGTTTGGAAGAGAGGATGGGCCTAGCGAGACCTAAGATTTGGATACCACTGGTGTGATAGCAAAGCCACGGAAATGGATGGGTTCTCAGACAAGGAGGGCGTGGGAAGCAGAGTTAGATGACACAGGTAGATATCATTGATGAGGAGGACGAGGAGGAGAGGTGGTAGCTTGAGGGGGAAGCAAGGTTGACAGAAAGCTACTGATTATTCCCGCCCCCCCCCCCCTTTTTTTCCTTATGGGAGAGCCCATAATCCATCGATGGTTTCAGTGGAGCAACGGCCTAGATACGGGTCAGGCTAGAGACTGCCCCGCCCTCCACCTGCTGCCATAATTGTGCACACAAATACATGGACACATCCTCTCTTTTAGCAGAGAATTACTTACTACTTTGCCTCGTTTGAGCGCACACACTATCTTCATTTGGTTTCAGGTTAGCTTCGCAAGCTTTCATTTTCTGCTGGGAACCTTGCAGTAAGCAATTAAACTTAGAGCTTCATTGATCCTAAGCTGGGCGTGTTTTGTTTGGATGTTGCATGGTGCTGGTGATTAAATAATCCAGCCTAGCATATCCATTAGGACGAGTGGGAGAAGTTCATCTCGCTAGTGGCTTTATTTATTTTTTTCCATAGCTACTGATTCAAAAAGATTGCTTATGTACGTTTTTACAAATAATTTTCAGCAAATGGAATATGTTAGAACGCTTTTCTGACAGCTTAGATCAGGGGAACATGTCAAAATATCTTAGAAGACAAAATGGTTCTTCTGGTAACAGAGCCCTTGGCTCTCCTACTGTGATACATAGTTTAGCTGGCTATGTCAATTTCAGTAATTTTTCAGAGAATTAAGCAATTTACATGTTTCTGAGATATTTTAATTCCCATAAAGCTTACATGTTAATTTAATTGGCAGCACACCACAGATATAATTTATAGCTTGCAAAGATCTGTTTTGAAAAAAAATTTGAGCAGTAAGTATATATAGCATTTAAGTATGCAAATCCCAGTTGGTTTCATACTTAACATCAGTGATATAAAAGTAAAAGCTTTCAACAGATGTCTGCACTTAACAACAAAGAATTGTCTTAATCTCTTCAGGGCCTCAATCATTGCTCACAACAAGGTCTGAAAAGAAAACTCCTTTTGAGATGATGGTTATTATAGGATCTTCTCAACTAGCCAAACTGCATGCTGACCATGTATCAGACACATAATTAAGATAAAAGTAAATCACCTTTGCCTCTATCAAGTTAGATACAGCACATCTTACCTTTTCTAGTGGTGGTACTAGTGGCAAAGAACCCTTCTGCCGATGCAGAAGATGTAAGAGACATGGGTTCGATTCCTGGGTTGGGGAGATCCCCTGCAGGAGGGCGTGGCAACCCTCTCCAGTATTCTTGCCTGGAGAATACCATGGACAGAGGAGCCTGGTGGGCTACGACCATAGGATCGCACAGAGTTGGACACAACTGAAGCAACTTAGCACACTGCAGCATACATAGGTATGTAATGTATATGTGTATGCCAAATGTTAGTTAAATTTACATAGTCTGTACTTTTTTAAGAACTTTCTTCAACCAGTAATGCACTAGGTGAAGTGTTCAGTCATGTTATCTGTTTCTTGGTCTTGCCCAGCTAGGCCCAGGACTGCCAGGATTTGCTGGGCATGGGAGATCCTCATAGTTTAAAGGTCAAGGACTCTACCTTTCACTCTTCTAGGTGCCAGCATTAAATGTTAGAATGGGCTCTCATTCAGACTTACCCAATCACACCTATCCAGTTCTGCCTCCTTTCTTAGAGAAGGAAATTACTCTTGTGCAAATGTAGAAGAGGATTTTGGAAATTAATGGAAGGAAAAGAGGCGTTGGGCTATATAATCCAGAGACTTCTTCCTCTCTACCCCTGGGACTCTACCATCTTTTTACCTGGTTGTACTGCTTATGGATCCTGGTCGAAAGAAGGGGAGATGAGGGTGGTAACACTCAAGCACAAATTAGAAGATGGTGAGACATCTTCCCAACATTTTCATTGTAGAATGAAATTTTCATTGTAGAATGATAACAGTACTGTGTCTACTGTTAGTAGAACATCTTCCAGTTTTGGTCCTGCCAAGGACTTTTTCAACAGAACATTTTGAGAATTTCATTTGGTTGGCAGAACAAGAAATCGGGTATAAGATCTCACAAACAAAAGAGGCCCCCAGCAAAGCCATGAATGTTGGTAGAGAATGGTACCAACGATTCAGTACAGGACACCGGCTTCATGCAGGCACAGTAGGGACAGAGCAGGGCCATCCTGTCTCTGTTTCTCTATACATGTGAGCAGTCTGAAGCCCAGAGTTTTGTAAGGGGGTGGTGTGTATGTAGGCAAGCTGGATGACTGAGGATAGACTCGATACAGAAATGGATTTTCAGATCTTAGCATTAGTGATGGTTTATGCTGTTGCCTTCTGATATGAATAATAGAGCAAACTAAAGTCTGACCAAAAGAGCCTGCTAAATAAATCAAAGAGAAGGATTTGCAGATCTTTGCATAAAAGAGAAAATGAATAATGGCACCCTCTTCCACTTGTTCAGACCATCAGAGTCAAGAACTCTGCTTAATTTAGCAGGACAACTTCCAAGGAAGGGCCTGGTACTGTGGATAAATGGAGTCTAGTTTTAAGGTTAGATAAATTCAGCCAATTTTTATGGGTAGGGGAAAATGATTGCTCAAGTCTTTTTGATAAGATTCTTCTGTGTCATGAACTGAAATATCACAAGCGTAACAGTTTTTCATGTGGGTGAGGAAGAGAGAAGAGAAGTTACTGTAAATTATAGGAGACAGAGGCTATATTTTTTGAGGTAGGTGATGAATTAGAAAGTTTTCAGGCTCTCATTTTTATTTAACTACATTTTTATTTAATTGATTCGTGGTTTCTCCAGTTCATTATGAAGGCTATAAATATTGGATTGACCATATGTTAAACTGATGTTTTCATTGAATGGTGATATTATGAATGTATTGGATGGGACCACAGTTATCTGTGTATGCATATTCCTGCATTTACCAATGATGGATTAATATTTATTACCTCCTGTGTGTCAAGTATTTGTGAGGGGATATGAGCTTATCTTAAACCTTTCTTCTTTTGTATTTGTTTTAATCACAGGTTGCCAGCAGCACTTTATTTTTTCTTTTCAGCATCCTGTTCTGCAGCTTCCTTGGCCCTTTTAGCCCAGATGGGGCTTCCTAGGTGGTGTTCCTGCATTGGCGGGTGGGTTATTTACCGCTAGTGCCACTGCTGAGTTTTCCAAATTTGCTGATACATTTAGTGCAGCACTTTCATAGCATCACCTTTTAGGATTTGAAAAAGCTCAGCTGGAATTCCATCACCTCTACTAGCTTTGTTTGTAGTAATGCTTCCTAAGGCCTGCTTGACTTCACACTCCACGATGTCTGGCTCTAGGCGAGTGATCACACCATCGTGGTTATCCTGGTAACTAAGCCCTTTTTTGTATAGTTCTCCAGTGTATTCTTGCCACCTCTTCTTAATCTCTTCTGCTTCTCTTAGGTCCTTACTGTGTCTGTCCTTTATCGTGCCCATCCTTGCATGAAATGTTCCCTTGATCCCTCCAATTTTCTTGAAGAGATCTCTAGTTTTTCTGATTCTGTTGTTTTCCTCTACTTCTTTGCATTGTTCATTTAAGAAGGCCTTCTTGTGTCTCCTTGATTTTCTCTGGAACTCTGCATTCTGTTGGGTATATCTTTCCCTTTCTCCCTTGCTTTTTATTTCTCTTCTTTCCTCAGCTATTTGTTAAGCCTCCACAGAAAACCACTTTACTTTCTTACATTTCTTTTTCTTTGGGATGGTTTTGGTCACCACCTCCTGTACAATGTTATGAACCTCTGTCCTTAGTTCTTCAGGCCCTCTATCATATCTAGTCCCTTGAATGTATTCATCACGTCCACTGTATAATCATAGTGAAATGAAGTGAAAGTCACTCAGTGGTGTCCAACTCTTTGCGACCCCATGAACTATACAGTCCATGGAATTCTCCAGGCCAGAATACTGGTGTGAGTAGCCTTTCCCTTCTCCATGGGATCTTCCCAACCCAGGGATCGAACCCAGGTCTCCCGCATTGTGGGCAGATTCTTTACCAGCTGAGCCACATGGGAAGCCCAAGGATACTGGAGTGGGTAGCCTATCCCTTCTCCAGCAGATTTTGCCAGCCCAGGAATTGAACTGGGGTCTCCTGCATTGCAGGCAGATTCTTTACGGACTGAGCTATCAGGGAAGCCTGTATAATCATAAAGTGTTTGATTTAGGTCATACCTGAATGTCTGAATGGTTTTCCCTACTTTCTTCAATTTAAGCCTGAATTTGCAATAAGAAGCTCATGATCTGAGCCACAGTCAGCCCCTGGTCTTGTTTTTGCTGACTGTATAGAGCTTCTCCATCTTTGGCTGCAAAGAATATAATCGATCTGATTTCAATATTCACCATCTGGTGATGTCCATGTGTAGAGTCATCTCTTGTGTTGTGTGTTCTCTTAACAAAACTCTTCCTTAGCCTTTGTCCTGCTTCATTTTGTCCTCCAAGGCAAAACTTGCTGTTAACTCCAGGTATCTCTTCCTACTTTTGCAGCATTGAGCTATGACAGTTATGAGCCAGCATCAGATGCATCTCACAGACACAATATTAATCCAAAGAAACAACCACAAAAGAGCATATATGATATCATCCTACTTATATAAACTGTAAAAACAGGCAGAACAAATCTATTTTGCTAGAAGTCAGAATATTGGTACCTTTGGAGATGCAGGTACTTACTGGGCAGGAGTCTGAGGGAGGCTTCTACGTCTGATCTGAGTGGTGGTAACACACATGTGTTCACATTGCAGAAGTTCTCCAAGCTGTACTTTTCAGATATATGTACCTTACTGTACATGAATGTTTTATACTACACTTTAATTTTAAAAGTTTTTTTTAATGTACTTAAAACTTTAATAGGAAAAAAAGAGTCTATGAGAGGCAAATTAAGTCTTAGGAAGAGCTACTAGCAGACAAGGACTATGTGTTATATATCTGATTATGTCCATGGAGTTAAGTAGAATGTGCATGCTTTAGTGCTAAGTCCCTTCAGTCATGTCCAACTCTTTGTGACCCCATGGACTGTAGCCCACCAGGCACCTCTGTCCATGGGATTCTCCAGGCAAGGATACTGGAGTGGGTTGCCATTTTCTCCTCCAGGGGAGCTTCTCTACCAGGTGATCAAACCCACATCTCTTATGTGAAATGTCAGGCTGTATGAATCACAAGCTGGAATCAAGATTTCCAGGAGAAATGTCAACAGCCTCAGACACCCAGATGATACCACTCCAATGCAGAAAGTGCAGAGGAACTAAAGAGCGCTTTGATGAGGGTAAAGAGAGTAAAAAAGCTGGCTTAAAATTAAACATTCTAAAAACTAAGATCATGGCATCTGGTCCCATCATTTCATGGCAAATAGAAGGGGAAAAAGTGGAAATAGTGGCAGATTTTATTTTCTTGGGCTCCAAAATCACTGCAGATGGTGACTGTAGCCATGAAATTGAAAGATGCTTGCTCCTTGAAAGGAAGCTATGACAAACCTAGACAGCATATTAAATAGCAAAGATATCACTTTGGTGACAAAGATCCATGTATGTCAAAGCTGTGGTTTTTCCAGTGGTCATATACAGATGTGAGAGTTGAACCATAAAGAAGACTCAGTACTGAAGAATTGATGCTTTTGAACTGTGGGGCTGGAGAAGACTCTTAAGCGTCCCTTGGACTGCAAGGAGATCAAACCAGTCAATCCTAAAGGAAGTCAACCCAAATATTCATTGGAAGGACTGATGCTAAAACTCCAATGCTTTGGCCACCTGTTGTAAAGAGTCAGCTCACTGGAAAAGACGCTGATGCTAGGAAGGATTGAAGGCAAAAGGAGAAGCGGGTGGCAGAGAAGGAGATGGTTAAATAGCATCACTGACTCAATAAACATGAGTTTCAGCCCACTCCAGGAGATAATGAAGGAGAGGGAAACTTAGGGTGCTGCAGTCCACGGGGTTGCAAAGAGACATGACTTAGCCGCTCAACAACAACAGCAACAGTAACAATGCCACAGTCTGTGGATAGACATGGAGTTGTTTGCAGTTTTCTCTATTAGGAATAAAACTGGTATTGGTATTCTCAAATATTAAATAGTTAAATGAACCCATTAAATATAGGTGTGCGTACTTTCTAGTTGGTGTACACCTGTGAGTGGAATTGCTGACCAGAGTATACATATGCTCAAGCTTTTTAAAACCATTTTTAAAAATTGAAGCAGTTAATTTACAATGTTGTGTTAGCTTCAGATATACAGAATGGTGATTCATTTATACATATATATGTATATGTATATCTATTCTTTTTCAGATTCATTCCATTATAGGTTATTACAAGATATTGAACCTTGTGCTATACAGTAGGTCCTTGTTGTTTTTCTGTTTTATATATGAAAAATGAAAGTGAAAGTCACTCAGTCCTGTCCAACCCTTTGCGACCCCATGGACTATACAGTCCATAGAATTCTCCAGGCAGGCCACAGTGCTGGAATGGGTAGCCGTTCCCTTCTCCAGGGGATCTTCCCAACCCAGGGATTGAACCCAGATGTCCTACATTGCAGGTGGGTTCTTTACCAGCTGAGCCACCAGGGAAGCCCATTTTATCTCTCTGTGTTTATTCTTTAATTCTTCTAGGTCTTTGTTGATTGATTCTTGCATTTTCTCCATTTTGTTTTCAAGGTTTTTGATCATCTTTAGTATCATTATTCTGAGTTCTTTTTTAGGTAGTTTGCCTATTTCCTCTTCATTTATTTGGACTTCTGTGTTTCTAGTTTGTTCCTACATTTGTGTGCTATTTCTCTGCCATTTCGTCATTTTTTTAAAACTTATTGAGATTGAGGTCTCCTTTTCCCAGGCTTCAAGGCTGAATTCTTTCTTGCTTTTGGTTTCTGCCCTCCTAAGTTTGGTCCAGTGGTTTGTGTAAGCTTCATATAGGGTGAGATTTGTGCTAAGTTTTTGTTTGTTTTTCCTCTGATGGCTAAGGCTGAGTGAGGGGGTAATCCTGTCTGCTGATGAGTGGGTTTGTATTTTTGTTTTGTTTGTTGTTTAGATGAGGCATCCTGCACAGTGTGCTACTGATGGTTGGGTGATGCTGGGTCTGGTATTCAAGTGGTTTCCTTTGTGTGAGTTCTCACTATTTGATACTCCCTAGGGTTAGTTCTCTGGTAGTCTAGGGTCTTGGAGTCAGTGCTTCCACTCCAAAGGCTCAGGGCTTGATCTCCTGTGTCACAAAGTAATTTAGTGGAAGAGATGAAAATGAGCATCCAGCTCTCAGTTTCCAGTCCTGTGATCATTTTCACTGCACAGGTTCCCCTTAGAAGAGCCATTGATTCTCTATATGTAGAATTTCAAAAAGTTGTATTCATGGAAACAGAGTAGAATGGTGGCTGCCAGGGGCTAAATCACTTTTCTGAGCCTCTAAACCCAAAGCTCCAGGGCCCAGAGGTGGAGACTTGGGGGAGCCCTCCTAGCCAGCTCACCTGTAATTCGGGAACCCTGTTTTATGTAAAGTGGTGTGTATATGTTAATCCCAAACTCCTAATTTATATACCCTTCCCATACTATCCCCTTTGGTAACCACAAGTTTGTTACTGTTTTTTTTTTTTTTTTTAAACAGTCACTATTCTTTTAGATTTACCAGTAAGTTACACTGGTTAGTACCTTTCATTCCTTCCTGCATTACCATGCTTACATGTGAGATCATTTTTCTCCTGTCTGAAGAACTTTCTTAAGATTTCTTTTATCCTGAGTCTACTAACGATAAATCTGCTCAGTTTTTGTTTGAAAACATCTATTTCTCCTTGTTTGAGTATAGAATTGACAGTTGCTGGTGGTTTTTCTTTCAGCTCTTCTGGCTTTCATTGTTTCTCTTTGAGAGATCAGCTGTAAGTCTTATTATTTTTTTAAATGTGTTTAATGTTTTTTAATTTTTAAAGGAGATATTTTCATTCTTTTTATTCTGTTTGGGATTTGTGGCTTGATGTTATTCATCCCTTTTGGAAAATTCTTGGCCAGTATTTATTCAAACAGTTGCTTCTGTCTCATTTTCTCTCTTTTCCACTGTTTGGGACTCCTGTTTGTATTTTGCTCTTTTTATCCCTGTCTTTTTTATATTCTCTTCTGTATTTTTTCTCCCTTATCTCTGTGTGCTTCAATATGGAGATTTCCTTCTCACCTTTCTACCAGTTTGCAAATCTCTTCTGCTTTGTCCAGTTAGCTGGTGAACCCATCTACTGAATTCTTGAATTTTCAGTATTCATTTTTTAGTAATAAAATTTGCATTTGATTCATTTTCTAGATGCAGATTCATCACTTGGCCATACTTGTATGGGACTATTTCTGGGTTCTATAATCTGCTCCATCATCTATTTGTCTGTTTATCAATATTACCGTCCCTTTTTTTTCCAATTTATTTTTTGGTGGCATACAAGATCTTAGTTCCCTGACCAGGGATCAAACTTGTGCCCTCTGTATTGGACGCATAGAGTCTTAACCACTGGACCACCAGGTAATTCTCCTACATGGTCTTGAATGCTATAGCCACTTAATAAGTACCGAAATCAGGTAGAATGTTTCCTCCTTCTTTATTCCTCTTTTTCAACATTGCTTTATCATTGTAGTTCCTTTGCCTTTCCATGTGCATTTTAGAATAGTCTTGTCTGTATTTACCAATATATCTCACTGGGATTTTGAAAAGAGCTGCATTAAACCTGTGTACGAATTTGGGGTGAATAGGCATCTTGACTATTTTGGGTCTTCCAATCCATGACCATTATACCAGGTGTTTTGGATTTGGCTTGCCATGCCATTATGAAGGTTCTTCCTGCCTAACTTACTTCTGTTTACATTCCATGTTTTACTCAGTGCATCGTATTTCTTTATTTCCTTTAACTGAGTTTTTTTTTAACCTGCAAACATGTTAATTTCACATCCTTTCTGCTTAATGGTGACATTGAACCTCCATTGCCTTGTTCTACATACAGTTTGTGGTGTAATTGGTCACATCATACAACTAAGTCACTAACAAATTCAACATTCCGTGGCTTAATCATTTTGCATTTTTTGGTTGAGAAATATATATATTTATAATATACACACTTATATATTATATATATAATATATATGCTTATATATAATATAAATATATGTTTATATATAATATAAATGTATTATATATATTTATATATATATGGGGCTATATATGGGGCTTTATATGGGGCTTTGGGGCTTTATATGGAGCTTCCCTAATAGCTTAGTTGATAAATCATCTGCCTGCAATGCCGGAGACCTGGGTTCGATTCCTGGGTCGGGAAGATCCCCTGGAGAAGGAAATGGCAACCCACTCCAGTATTCTTGCCTGGAGAATCCCATGGACAGAGGAGCCTGACAGGCTACAATCCATGGGGTCACAAGATTTGGACACGACTTAGCGACTAAACCACCACCATATTTATTGCCAACATCCGCTGGATCATTGAAAAAGCAAGAGAGTTCCAGAAAAACATCTATTTTTGTTGACTTTGTCAACTCCTTTATTGACTATGTCAAAGTCTTTGACTGTGTGGATCACAATAAACTGTGGGAAATTCTGAAAGAGATGGGAATACCAGACCACCTGACCTGCCTTTTGAGAAATCTGTATGCAGGTCAGGAAGCAACAGTTAGAACTGGACATGGAACAACAGACTGGTTCCAAATAGGAAAAGGAGTACGTCAAGGCTGTATATTATCACCCTGCTTATTTAACTTCTATGCAGAGTACATCATGAGAAACGCTGGACTGGAAGAAACACAAGCTGGAATCAAGATTGCTGGGAGAAATATCAATAACCTCAGATATGCAGATGATACCACCCTTATGGCAGAACTTGGTGAAAGTGAAAGTGGAGAGTGAAAAAGTTGGCTTAAAGCTCAACATTCAGAAAACGAAGATCATGGCATCCAGTCCCATCACTTCATGGGAAATAGATGGGGAAACAGTGGAAACAGTGTCAGACTTTATTTTTCTGGGCTCCAAAATCACTGCAGATGGTGACTGCAGCCATGAAATTAAAAGACACTTACTCCTTGGAAGGAAAGTTATGACCAACCTAGATAGCATATTGAAAAGCAGAGACATTACTTTGCCAGCAAAGGTCCGTCTAGTCAAGGCTATGGTTTTTCCTGTGGTCATGTATGGATGCGAGAGCTGGACTGTGAAGAAGGCTGAGCACCGAAGAATTGATGCTTTTGAACTGTGGTGTTGGAGAAGACTCTTGAGAGTCCCTTGGACTGCAAGGAGATCCAACCAGTCCATTCTGAAGGAGATCAGCCCTGGGATTTCTTTGGAAGGAATGATGCTGAAGCTGAAACTCCAGTACTTTGGCCACCTCATGCGAAGTGTTGACTCATTGGAAAAGACTCTGATGCTGCAAGGGAATGGGGGCAGGAGGAGAAGGGGAGGACAGAGGATGAGATGGCTGGATGGCATCACTGACTCGATGGATGTGAGTCTGAGTGAACTCCGGGAGTTGGTGATGGACAGGGAGGCCTGGCGTGCTGTGATTCATGGGGTCGCAAAGAGTCGGACACGACTGAGCGACTGAACTGAACTGAACTGATAAACATCTTATATATATTTATATATAATGGCTCAGTCCAGGTGGCTCAGCAGTAAAGGATCCACATGTCAATGCAGGAGCCCCAGGAGATGCAGGTTCAATCCCTGGGTCAGGAAGATCTCCTGGAAGAGGATATGGCAACCCACTCTAGTATTCTTGCTTGGAAAATTCCATTTATATATAATATATGTTCTTAATATATATAAAATATACCATATTATATATATGCTATTATTATATATAACATATTATTTATATAATATTATAAATATATATATTTCTTACCAAAAAGTTCAAAGTTTTGGATAAAGTAAGGCATAAAATGTTGAATTGAATTTGTTATATATAACAAATTCAAAAAAGATCTCTTCACAGTACTTGGCTTTCTTTCTGGGGCCATTTTTCTCATTTCTCAGGAAAACAAAATTTTTTCTTTCTTCTCTTTTTTATTGCTTCTTGAAAATCAGCATATACAGTATGGTGATTACAGCAAAACCACAGTGACAGAGACGGGGTGACTGACGGGATCTCACTTACCAATCAGCAAAATTTGTGTCTTGGCAAAAATACTAGTTTTATACATCGTGAACCTTTAACATGGCTTCAGAACAGTTGAAATCGCTGTTGTTTCACATGTGCTGGTGAAACTTTTATTATGATGGCTAAAATTATGTTGGCTGTCCTTCTGTCCTCTGCCAATGTAGCCAATTGCATAAACAGTTTCTGTTTTTGCTGTTGGTTGGATGTTCTCTATTCTTAGGGATTAAAAAAAAGGCTTCCCATTTGTTAATTTGGTGTCATCTACCCTATATTCCTATCATAACTACATTTGCCCTGACGTCTGCAAAAATGGGCTTGGGTACGGGAATTTCTGTAGGAAAGTTCTTACTCAGTTATGACTGAAGCCAATATTTAAATCAATTCTTATTCACCCAAATACTCTGTGCATAAGTGGTTTCCCTGATTCTGTTTTCTGGCTTTTGATGTATAGAATGAACTTCCCGTTACTGTTACTAGAATCTCTTTGTGCTGTGACCTTTTACTGACATTTTCTTCTAACCTGCTCCTAGGTGAGCCAGTTGAAGAAAAAATATATACAATGGAGACATCTCTCATACCTTACCTCTTAAAATTTAGCGTTATAGGCACTTTAGGAGAACGATCTTTTTCTGAAAAGAGCTTATTAAAATAAGAAAAATGTAATGATGGATGGGAGAAAATGGCTTCTTAGGATGTATGATCTTGAGCTGTGATTTTTTATTTTTAATGGAGTGTTGGTAAATGTATTCTTGGTTCTAGAAAAAGCCATGTAATTAATTGCAGTCTATCCCAGTTATACATCTTTTCCTGATAATCTGGTTGTATTCTGTGATGATAAAGAGGAAGCAGGAGGAAGAATAAAGAGAACCATTCAAATATTTAGCAATGGAATTTAAAGAGAGTGATTTTAACAGGGTGATTTTAAAATGTGTATTAATATATAAATTTAAGTTTTTAGCAATTTATTTATTTACTTAATAAATAAAATGTTTTTTAAACATTTTAAAAATGTTTAAAATTTTTTTTTTTGACGTGGACCATTTTAAAGTCTTTATTAAATTTGTTACAATATTGCTCCTGTTTTATTTATTTATTTTGGCTGCAAGACATGTTAGCTTGCTGACCAAGGATCGAACCTGCACCCTCTGCATTGGAAGGTAAAGTCTTAAAAACTGGACCACCAGGGAAGTCCTTGAGGATTTAATAATTTAAACATTTATTTGCATCTAGTGTATATAATACATTTCAAAATAAGAACAACAACTTGGACATTTATAGCTTGTATGATGGGTACAGAGCGTACTTTTGTACTGGACTTAATTATTAATGTCTGTCATCCAAATGGCTAAAGTAGTCCAAAGAAATCAGGAATGTTTATATAATATTTAACTTAAGAGAGAAATATTTCTCAAAGAAAATCATTGATGATGCTTTTTACCAGTCAATACTTTTGACTTTCACTGTTTTTTAAAAACCTAAGTGAAGTACTGAATTATCAGGACTGAATGGTTTCCTTCAATGTTTTGGCAAAGTCCATTTTTTTAAAATTCTAACTAGTGTCAAGCAAGAATTTGGACTTTTAAAATGATGTTTTATTTTAAGAGTTATTTATTTATTTATTTTTTAATTTTATTTTATTTTTAAACTTTACATAACTGTATTAGTTTTGCCAAATATCAATTTATTTCAGCTTATTTTATTAGGCCATTGTTCAGAGCATATGTTTTACTCTATGATTTTTCACTTGAATACTGGTTTCCCCTAACTATGCTTTTATTAGTAAGCTTTTCTTAAACATTTACATTCAACATTGAAACGAACGTAGAATATGGCATGATGTTAGTAAACATTTTCCTCTGTTCTCCTCACCCTAACTTTTTAATTGTTTTCCATTGCTTATCACATTATTATAAACTCATGACCCACAAAGAAGGAAAACGTGTTTGCATGATGAAGTCATTGTGGGATGATTTTACATACTTATGTTTGCGTTGAACTTTTTACTTCTTCATTTTTTATGTTTTCTCCTGCACACTGTGTGACCTAATGCAAAATTGGCTGCACATTCTGTTCGTCCATCTGACAGCAGGAAATCACACTAGGGAGTTGGAAGCTGTAGGAAATAGAGTCCCTGCCTTCAAGGATTCTATGCTGTAGGGGCAGAGAGAAAACTGGCCACCTAACACTGGTGAGTGGGTGTAATTGATGCCAGGAGAATTGTGCCACTTTTAAGGTCACATGCAGTTTAGGGAATTCTACTTCTCACCAGTCAGGGTGGTCTTCCTGGCATCTGAGATGGAAGAGGGGGTGTGAAAGAGACAGGTGAAGGGAGTCCTGGTGGAGTAGAGATAAGGAGGCATGAGACTGTGACCAGGTAGCATCAGACATGTGTTTCCATCAGTGTGCCAACCAGCAAGAGTGGGAGTGAATGCCAGTGGGCATGGTTAGAGATTTGTACAGCATCTGCTTTAAAGCTGCTTGCTATGTGCTCTGAATGTACTTGGAGAGCTGTATTTAATCTTAACAACTGATAGGGGTCTGACCTTTCCTTGCAGTATGTATCAGAGCATTTTACTTTATTTTTCTAAAGTCCTTAAAATTATTTATTTTGGCTACACTGGGTCTTAGTTGTAGCATGCAAGATCTTCGATCTTTGTTGTGTCACGTAGACTCTTAGTTTGGCAGGTGGGATCTAGTTCCCTGACCAGGGCTTGAACCTGGCCCCCTGCATTGAGAGGGTAGAGTCTCAGCCAGGGGACCACCAGGGAGTCCCTGTATCAGAGCATTTTAACACAAACATTTAAATATATTCACCATGCAGTGGAGCTGGTACTCCTGAAGACACGGAATGTTCACGTTCTACCTTCACTGAAATTTTGGAAATGAGGGTAGAGGATGTACAAAGAAGAAGGTGGAAGAGTTAAAGGCTCAACCTGAATGTCATTTTAAGGGACCTGGGTTTCATCCTGGTGTATTTAATCAATTGATTATTTAACATTCATTGAATGGTTTGTGGTAAGTGTTGATGGTACAAATATGGCTGATACTTTGGGCAAGTGAGTCAGATTGTTTTGGGTAGATTAGTCCAACTGCATCATAGAACGTGGGTGGAGAGAACAGGCAAGGGCCAACGAAGAATCTCAGAAGGAGAAGGGGCCTGTGGAGCACATGGGGCTGTATTTGAAATCATTATTTGGAGGGATTTGTGTCTGGAAAATCCCGTGGACTGCGGAGCCTGGTAGGCTGCAGTCCATGGGTTGCTAAGAGTCGGACACGACTGAGCTACTTCCCTTTCACTTTTCACTTTCACGCATTGGAGAAGGAAATGGCAACCCACTCCAGTGTTCTTGCCTGGAGAATCCCAGGGACGGGGGAGTCTGGTGGGCTGCCGTCTATGGGGTTGCACAGAGTTGGACACGACTGAAGCGACTTAGCAGCAGCAGCAGCAGCAGCAGTGTCCACCACGGTAGCCCCTCTCACCACACATGGGTTTTGAACACTTGAAACATGGCTCATGGGAATTGAGATGTTTTGTGAGTGTAAAATATATACCAGATCTCAAAGACTTAGTGTGGCAAAAAGAATGTAAAATATTTCATTAGTGGTTTTTCCATATTGATTACATGTTGAAATGATACTACTTTAAATGTATTAGATGATATCAAATATATGGTTAAAATTAATTTCCATTCTTTATTCCTCCCTCTGTGGACATTGAGGTTGCTTCCACGTCCTGGCTATTGTAAATAGTGCTGCAGTGAACATTAGTGTAAGTAAGTGTTAGTCGCTCAGTCATGCCCGACTCCTTGCGACCCCATGGACTGCAGCCCACCAGGGTCCTCTGTCTGTGAGATTTTCCAGGCAAGGATACTAGAGTGGGTTGCCATTTCCTTCTCCAGGGGATCTTCCCAACCCAGGGATCGAATGCGGGTCTCCTGCACCGCAGGCAGATTCTTTACTGACTGAGCTAAGTACGTTTATCTTTTTTTCTTAATGGAATATTACTCAACCATAAAAAGGAATGAAATGCCATTTGGAGTGACATAGATATACCTAGAGATTGTCATACTGAACAGAGTAAGTCTGATAGAGAAAGACAAATACCATGTGATATCAGTTACAGGTGGAATCTAAAAAGAGGATACAAATGAACCTGTTTACAAAACAGAGTCACAGATGTAGAAAATAACCTTACAGTTACTGAGAGAGGAGAGGAAGGGATAAATTCGGACATTGGGATTGACATATGTGCGCTGCTGTATATAAAATAGATAACTAAGAAGAATCTACTGTATAGCACAGGGAACTCTCTTCAGTACTCTGTAATGACCTATATGGGAATAGCATCTAAAAGAGAGTGGATATATGTATTGATACATGTATAACTGATTCACTTTGCTGTATAGCAGAAACTAACACAACATCGTAAATCAATTATAGTGGAATAAAAATTTTAAACATTAATTTATATTAGAGTACTGTTGATTAACAATGTTGTATTAGTTTCAGATGTACAGCAAAGTGAATTGGCTATATATATATATATATATATATATCCCTCCCTTCTGCCCTTCCGCCTTGGTAACCATAAGTTCATTCTGTAAGTCTGTGAGTCTGTTTCTGTTTTGTAATAAATAAGTTCATTTGTAACATTAAAAAAATTTTTTTTTGGATTCTGTGTATATGTGATATATTTGTCTTTCTCTGACTTAGTTCACTTAGTATGATGATCTCCAGATCTAGCTCCCTTTTTTCTTTCTATCTTTTAAAAAGCTTTTTTACTGAAATATAGTTCATCGACAGTGTTGTGTTTATTTCAGGTATACAGCAAAGTGATTCAGTTATACATATATATTCTTTTTTCAGATTCTTTTTCATTATTAAAAGCTATTGAGTATAGTTCCCTGTACTATATAATAGGTCCTTGTTAGTTATCTATTCTATATATAGTAATGCATATATTTTAATCCCAAGCTCCTATTTGTCTCTTTCCCCCTTTCCCTCTTTGGTAACCATTCAGTGTGGCTACCAGACAACTTAAAATTATACATGTGACTTGTGTATAATTTATCAGACAGTGCTGCCCTAAACTCTGTGACGGTTGTCAGGAGGACGAGGAAACGATAGATGCTTAGGGAGGAAGGTGTGGTCATGGAGGGAGACACGTAGAGGCTGCTTGAAACTGAACCGACCTTGAACAGGAGTCACCATGACGTCATTTGTATTCATCCAGAGTCACTTGCTCCTGTCTTTTTACAAAACCTGTATATGTAGTCTGCCCTTACCACACACAACCTCTGCCCACACAAATAGATTTGTGGTGTGTGTTATGGTTGCTTTTATGAACAAGCCATAAGTACAACGCACAGTCAAGTACCATCTCAGCTGTGACCAGTGTTAACCCAGGGCAGCCATCTTTTTGCCTTTGTAGAGTCTGACCTGTTCCTGGACATTTGAGAACAGTTTATCAGAGATGATTCAAGAGGTTTTACGTTTGTGGACTGGAACTATGATTGTATTATTGTTCCTGAGTCCAAGCTCTGTCTGCTCACTTCACAGCAGGCCAGTAATCGGGAAATGAGGTGTTGAGGCAAGGACTAGTGGCTTGATTTGGAAAGCCAGGCCTTTGAGAAGATGGCAGACTACACTCCTGGAGTACCATCTTATTGGGGTCTGGATGCTAGTTTCTTTTATAGAACAGATAGGGGGAGGAAGAGAGGAAGTGAAGTAAAAAAGCCATAGATTTTGCAAAATATCTCCCGGTTTGGCCAGCATAGGGGAGGGGATGTGTTGATTTCTTCTTTCCTGCAGCCATTCACAACTGAACACCTTCAGGCAGAGGGGCAGGGTTCCCAGAGGCGAGCCTTTATGTGTGATTATAATAACAAAAGCAAGCGAAAGCAAAAGTTAAAGTAAAAAAACAGATCCAATATGGAGTCAGACTTTATTCTTCCCTGTTACATTATTAATAGAGGGACATCAGTGGGTGGAGGTGATTTGCAAGTCAGGATGATGTCATTGATTTTCAGGCTGGTGTATGTGTAGGTAGAGATACTGATAAAGCTGGAATTGTAGGGCAGGTCTTAGATGTGGGGTCAGAGCTGATGCTGCATTGGAGAACCATGTTCATAGATTGGTGTATGGAAGTCTTATCATCATCATTGACCTAGAGACCTAAGAATCAACCCTGCTGATTTAGGTTTTGTGCTTGGATGGTAGTGCTGTGATTTTAAAATCTGAGGCTATATGCAAAATTTTGGAAAATGTGTTTCATAATTCTGCTTATTCACCCCTTCTGCTCCTGTATTTTTTTCTACCTTTGGAAGAGAGTCAAGTCAAGTATGAAATCCAGTTTATGGGAAAGAATGTCAACAAAGACCCTGAGCCTTTGTGTGATGTATTGACCTTTGCTTTGGTCCAGGATGCCCACAGCTTTGTGCTCCTCCGTCCTCTTGTGTTGCCACCCAAGGCCCATACTTCAGGTTAGGACTGTAGATTATATTGTCTTTTCATCTTTGTGTTTGGAAATCTTAGCATGCATGCATGCTAGGTTGCTTCAGTTGTATCTGACTCTATGCAACCCTATGGACTGTAGCTCGCAAGGCTCCTCTGTCCATGGGGATTCTCCAGGCAAGAATACTGGAGTGGCTAGCCATTTCCTCCTCCAGGATATCTTCCTGACTCAGGGATCAAACCTATGTCTCTTATGTCTCCTGCATTGGCAGGTGGGTTCTTTACCACTGGTGCCACTGGGAAGCCTGGGACTGCAGATTATAAAGGGACAGTGTGGACCTGTGAGAGGTCCCTCCCTTTAAACATGCATATGTGCATTTGCATATACATATGCATATATACACACCCATAAAAAGACTAAGCATTGAAGAATTGATGCTTTCCAACTGTGGTGTTGGAGAAGATTCTTGAGAGTCTCTTGGACTGCAAGGAGATCAAACCAGTTAATCCTGAAGGAAATCAACCCTGAATAGTCATTGAAAGGACTGATGCTGAAGTTGAAGCTCCAATACATTGGCCACCTGATGTGAAGAGCCGACTCATTGGAAAAGACCCGGATGCTGGGAAAAATTGATGGTTGGATGGCATCACTGACTCAATGGACATGAGTTTGAACCAACTTTGGGAGATGGTGAAGGACAGGGAAGCCCGATGTGCCGCAGTCCATGGGATCGAAAAGAGTTGAATATGACTGAGTGACTGAACAACAACAACCCATACATATATACACCCACATACACTTGAAGTTGGTTGCTTAAACTTGGATGCTAAGTCACTTCAGTTGTGTCCGACTCTGTGCGACCCAATAGATGGCAGCCCACTAGGCTCCTCTGTCCCTGGAATTCTCCAGGCAAGAACACTGGAGTGGGTTGCCATTTCCTTCTCCAATGTGTGAAAATGAAAAGTGAAAGTCAAGTCGCTCAGTCGTGCCTGACTCTTAGCTACCCCATGGACTGAAGCCTACCAGGCTCCTCCATCCATGGGATTTTCCAGGCAAGAGTATTGGAGTGGGTTGCCATAAACTTGGCTACTAAATAAAATTCCTCATGACAGTGTAAAACTTTTTCAATTTATGTGCAAAATATATGTTACATGCATGTTGTACATATATAATGTATATGTCACTCACATCTTTCATTGTGAGACCCAGCCCCAATGACCCATCAGAACTGATAGATATTTTTATTGGCTTTTATCAGGAATATTTTTATTTGGTTGTGCCACTCAGCATGCAGTATCTTAGTTCCCCAATCAGGAATTGAATCCACCTCCCCTGCAGTGGAAGCTTGGTCTTAATCACTGGACCACCTGTGAAGTCCCGTCTTAATAGGAATCTCGTACTTCCCAGAGGCTCCCATTATTTATGTTGTAGGAGATAGACATCCAAGAGCTAAAGACACAAAAGCTTTACTCGTGGAAAATCATCAGCTTCTTCTCACAGAGCAGCTTTTCCTCCCCTGGCTGCCATTGGTTAATTATTCTTTCTTTTAAACTCCACCAGGTGCTATTTGGAAATACTCCCTGGAAGGCAGGAATTGTCAGGATCTTTGTTAAGGGAAGAATTAACAGCCCCAAGATCACTGTGAATTTTTAATGGAGACAAAGACATCTTTAGAGGTGAAACTTCCAGTCCTGGTCACACACTGTTTATGTCTATGAAGTCACCATCTGGGATTTTGGTTTCATCTGATCAAGGTGCTGATAAGCATTAATCAATTGAAATAGTAGGTGACATCATTGAGACTTAGTAGGCATCAGGTCTTATTGTAAATCAGTGTTTTAGTTCTGAGTCCAAGTGTGGACTGCTCACCTCAAGACAGGCCAATAAATCAAGAGCTGTTGGGGCAAGGAATAGCCACTTTATTCAGAAAACCAGCAGATGGTAGAGTTATGTGCCAAAGAACCATCTTACCTAAGTTAGAGTTCGGGCTTATTTTATACCAAAAGAGGAGGGGTGTAGTTGGTTGCTCCAGACTTGGTGTGGGAATCCTTCGTTCCTGCAGCTATTCACCTAGGTCAGATCATGATGTTCCTGTATACTTCCAACAACACAAAGATTATTCTCCATTCTGCAACTTAAAAATTCTTTAAAATTTTCTATTGGGATATAGTTGATTAATTCAATCTTATGTTAGTTTCAGGTGTACAGCAAAGTGATTCAGTTATGCATATACATGTATCTATTCTTTTTAAAATTCTCCCATTTAGGTTATTACAGAATGTTGAACAGCATTCCCTGTGCTATACAATAGATCCTTGTTGGTTATCTGTTTTACATACAGTGGTGTGTACATGTCCATCCCAAACTCCCAATCTATCCTTGCAATTTTTAATCTTTACAAAGAATGAAAAAGTGTTATACTGTTAAAGGTCAGAGCTTCAGAAATGGGCTGATGTGTATCTTTCAGGCTATAGGCAACATTCTTATAGGCAAAGAGATGGAATACAAAGGCTAAAGTAAACGAAACAGATCTAATATGGAGTCAGATTTGTTTTTCCTGTTATGTTTGTGTATTAAGTGATTTTCTCTTCACAGGACATGTGACGTCTATACTGTTTTTTATCTTCATTTTGACTGAAGCACAAGGAAGCTAAATAACACTGCTCTTCATTTGGATTCAGGACTTCACCCTGTGCCAGAGCCTGTCTGCTAATAGCGACACTATTCTGCTTTAAAACAGAGATCTCTGGTAGGAGACATCAATGAAGTTTCATGCTAAATATTTCTAGAGACCTGGAAATGAAACATTAACATTGTTATTGTCAGTGCTCCTCTGTTTTAATTTGTTGGTGCCGCTTGCTTGCACTGCCCCAGTATCTTGTGGAATTATTCTCCAGGCCAGGCTACAGCAATACGTGAACTGTGAACTTCCAGATGTTCAAGCTGGTTTTAGGAAAGGCAGAGGAACCAGAGATCAAATTGCCAACATCCGCTGGATCATCGAAAAAGCAAGAGAGTTCCAGAAAAACATCTATTTCTGCTTTATTGACTATGCTGAAGGCTTTGACTGTGTGGATCATAATAAACTGTGGGGAATTCTGAAAGAGATGGGAATACCAGACCACCTGACCTGCCTCTTGAGAAACCTATATGTTGGTCAGGAAGCAACAGTTAGGACTGGACATGGAATAACAGACTGGTTCCAAATAGGAAAAGGAGTACGTCAAGGTTGTATTTTGTCACCCTGCTTATTTAACTTCTATGCAGAGTACATCATGAGAAACGCTGGGCTGGAAGAAGCACAAGCTGGAATCAAGATTGCCGGGAGAAATATCAATAACCTCAGATATGCAGATAACACCACCCTTATGGCAGAAAGTGAAGAGGAACTAAAAAGCCTCTTGATGAAAGTGAAAGAGGAGAGTGAAAAAGTTAGCTTGAAGCTCAACATTAAGAAAATTAAGATCATGGCATCTGATCCCATCACTTCATGGGAAATAGATGGGGAAACAGTGTCAGACTTTATTTTTCTGGGCTCCAAAATCACTGCAGATGGTGACTGCAGCCATGAAATTAAGACGCTTACTCCTTGGAAGGAAAGTTATGACCAACCTAGATAGCATATTGAAAAGCAGAGACATTACTTTGCCAACGAATGTCTAGTCAAGGCTATGGTTTTTCCTGTGGTCATGTATGGATGTGAGAGTTGGACTGTGAAGAAAGCTGAGCGCTGAAGAATTGATGCTTTTGAACTGTGGTGTTGGAGAAGACTCTTGAGAATCCCTTGGACTGCAGGGAGATCCAACCAGTCCATTGTGAAGGAGATCAGTCCTGGGTGTTCTTTGGAAGGACTGATGCTGAGGCTGAAACTCCAGTACTTTGGCCACCTCATGCCAAGAGTTGACTCATTGGAAAAGACCCTGCTACTGGGAGGGATTGGGGGCAGGAGGAGAAGGGGATGACAGAGGATGAGATGGTTGGATGGCATCACTTGACTCGATGGACATAAGTCTGGGTGAACTCCGGGAGTTGGTGATGGACAGGGAGGCCTGGGGTGCTGCGATTCATGGGGTTGCAAAGAGTCGGACACGACTGAGCGACTGAACTGAGCTCAATTATGTGGGAAATGGTGGCAGGGGAGGTAGGGATAGTTAGAGAGTTTTGGAATTGACATGTACACACTGCTGTATTTAAAATAGCTAACAAGGACCTACTGTATAGCACAGGAATGCTGCTTAATATTTTCTATTAACCTACATAGGAAAATAATTTGAAAAAGAATAGATTTATGCATAGCCTTCTCTAGTGGCTCACAGTAAAGTCTGCCTGCAGTGTGAGAGTCCTGGCTTCGATCCCTGGGTAGGGAAGATCCCCTGGAGAAGGGAATGGCAACCCACTCCAGTATTCTTGACTGTAAAATCCCATGGACGGAGGAGCCTGGCAGGCCAGGCCCCAACCCATGTGATTGGGTCCAACAAAGAATTGGACACGACTGAGCGACATGTATAACTGAATCACTTTGCTGTACACCTGAAACTAACATAATGTTAATTGAGTATGGTCTGATGTAAAACAAAATAAAATTTTCGTCCTATACCCCTCAAAAAAACCCTAGTATTAAGTACCTCCAATTAGGGGGAAAATTATATTGGTATTATACCAAAGAGATCATTGCCATGTAAATTACCCCTTGTGCAATCGTGTAGTGTTTCCAAGTTCGCAGTACCATAGGGTACCACCAAGTGCTTGGGTAAACAGATGTGTGTGGGTTGTGTGCTTGTTAGTTTCTCGGTGAGTTTCTGCTGTATGGAAAGACTGTCAGATTGGACTCTGCTATTGTTAAAGTTCATTATTTGAGGGATTTAATAGGGCAAGTTTGTGATACAATATGCATGTGAAATAAATATTTCCATCCACACTAGCAGTGTCAGATGATCTTAATTCTTGCTTCTTCTTGAAGGGAGAGAGGATTACAAAAGCTTGAATAGTGTCTAGTTGTTTATGAAACGAAGGTTGGATGTTTCAACAGTTTGCCAGAGGAAAATAACTACTTTGCATCTTTTCTTTTTTTTTTGCATAACTACTTGCGTCTTTTTTTTGTATGAATGTTCATAGTGACTTGTGGGCTTCCATGGTGGCTCAGATGGTAAAGAATCTGCCTGCAATGCAAGAGACTGGGGTTTGATCCTGGGGTCAGGAAGATACCCTGGAGAAAGGAATGGCTACCCACTCCAGTATTCTTGCCTGGAGAATCCCATGGACAGAAGAGCCTGGCGGGCTACAGTCCATGTGGTTGCAAAGAGTCAAGCACGACTGAATGACTAACACAGAGTGACTTGTAGCCCGTCCAGAATTATAGCCTGATAGTGGATGCTGTTATAGGATGGTACTATATCCCATTGTGTTAGTTGGGTACCTACTAGGCTAACTTTGTTGGACCTGCAAACAAATTGAAAGTTCCCAACTTAAAGGTTCATATGTAGGGGACTTATTCTAATTTGCATCTGCCAATCCCAAATTCCCAGTCCATCTCTCCGGCCGACTCTTGCCCTTGACAACCACAAGTCTGCTCTCTCTGCCTGTGAGTGTATGTTTTATGCTTATAGCACATCTCAGTGGGGACCAGCCTCAAGTTCCCATAGGCACACAGGATGGGCCACACCGGATAGTGGGCTCTCAACAGTGGTTATCTCACTGCCCTCCCTGGTTTCCCTTGGCTTCCAGGGTTCTCCCACTGCCTGCATGTGGATACCCAAGAATCTGGTCCGTCATCCTCCTCATCTTCCCACGCATCCTCCCGTTTGTTCACAGCCTGATACCAGCTCTCTGTGCTGAGGACTACCTGGCACCTCTTCACCATTGCACCAGATGCCCCGTTATTACCTCACCCTCAGCTTGTCCCCAGTCAGAGTTATCTGTAGGAAGCTGGCTTCTCTCTTTTGTCCATGCTTCTTTAATTTTCCTGGCTTCTAATGTTGCCTTTAAGTTTCTAAATCAGGAAGGGAATGATGGTGCTGTGTAAGCCAAAAGCTGTGAATACTCAGAACCCAGGAGCTGAGAGTATGGTGGAAATTGAATGGCACTCACATGGGAAGGGCCAGCAGCTTTAACGATGCACATAATTCTTCCAAGCAGCAAGGTGACTGGGCATATAGAGCTATTGATGAACTTGAAGGTGGTTGTTGCTTTTATTCATGGGCAGAGAAAGCCTTTCCAGGAACAAATGGAAAAGTGGGGGAGGGCATCCTTTAACCACCCCCCATTCCACTCTCTGCTGCCAGGAGGGGTTGGAGCTCTGATTTCATCCTTTCTCACCCCTCTTCTGTCCCTGGGAGCTGGTCTTGCAGTTTTGGGCATCTTCGCTGTTCCCAGTTTTACTGCTTGTGGACTTGGCTTATAGTCAGGCAGTTCCTGAAGATATTCATCCCTTTTCAGTTCTTGGGAAAGAAAATTAAATTAAGCTGATTTGGGCTCATTATAAGGTGAAGTGAACTGCTGATTTCATCTGCTACACCCAGGCAGAAAGTGTGAGAAGTGCCTACTTGGAGGGGCAGGGCTGGCCGCCTCATGGCACGTGGCCTCCGTGAGCTTGGCATAGCCTGGTCACGGGAGCTGTGTCCCCAAAGGCTGAAAAATAAATGGTATAAAGCGCAGAACTCACATTACCTTCTTAGAGTCATTATGCTAAATTTTAAAAGTAGGTATTTCATTGGTTTATCTTTCCATAAAACCTAAGGTGTGTTAATTGTCATTTATGCTCAGTTTTAGCATGATTTGTGAAAATTGAAGTGAAATTTTAGTTGTTCTGCAGGCTTAGATAGTAAACAGCATCTAATTAATACCAATTTAAAATTAATCTCTAGGGCTATTAGGAGAGTGTTTACAGTGGCTCCCTCCTGTGCCCCTAACAGAACTATTTTATAAAACATTCAACCATCTTGACTGCAGGAAAGAAACTGGCTTTGTGGGGAAAATAAGGGCTTTGAATTTAGAAAAATGAGTTACGTTTCTGGTTCCACTCTTGGAAAAGTTGCTTTAGCCTCTGAGTTGCTTCGCTTCTACACAAAATGAAGTCTACTTAGTAAGATTTGTTGTTGTTCAGTTGCTCAGTCATGTCTGACTCTTTGTGACTCCATGGACTGAAGCACGCCAGGCTTCCCTGTCCTTCACCGTCTCCAGGAGTTTGCTCAGACTCATGTCCATTGAGTCGGTGATGCCATCCAACCATCTCATCCTCTGTCGCCCCCTTCTCCTCCTGCCTTCAGTCTTTCCCAGCATCAGGGTCTTTTCCAATGAGTTGGCTTGTCGCAATTCTTAACTTGCTCAATAAATGTTAAGTATCTTCTCTTCTGTTTCTGGGAGCTGGAAAGGGGAGAAGGAAGCAAAGAAAAAGAACAGCAGCCTGAAGCCATGGGATATTCCACAGCTGTATTTTTGGAGTAGCGTCATTGTGTGTGTGTGTGTGTGTGTGTGTGTGTGTGTTTTAAATCAGATTGCTTTCCTAATATCAGGAACCAAAAGCATTTGCAGTGAAATGGTCTGTTACTTAATTTCCGCTGCGGGACTGTATAAGGTTCCCAAGCTCTAGGGACTTGAGGAGAGAGATCACCAGGGGGAAGACCGCTGTCTGGAAATAGATAGGAGGACTCAACTTGCGATACTTTAAGACGCTTTGTCCCTCCTGTGTTAGTTTGCTTGGGCTGCCATAACAAAATACTACAGGTTGGATGTCTTAAACAACAGACACTTCTTTTCTCCCAGCTCTGGAGGTTCGAAGTCCAAGATCAAGATATTGGGAGGTTTGGTTTCCCTAGAGGCCTCTCTCCTCGGTTTGTCCACGGCTGTCTGCTCACTGCCTCCTCACGTGCTCTTTCCTCCGTGTGTGTCTATGTCCTACTTTTCTCTTCTTACAAGGACGCAGGTCACATTGGATTAAGGACCCACCCTAATGACCTCATTTAACCTTAATTACTTCTTTAAGGATCTTGTCTCCAAATAAGTTCACATTCTGAAGTCCAGGAGGTTTAGGGCTTCAAATACGAATTTTGGAGAGACCGTCCAGTCCATAACACTTCCCATCTTAGCAACCATGATTTTTAAACTCTACTGTGATGGATCATCCTTTCCTCCATTCCTGTTACCTCTATCTTACTAAGATTTCTTGGTGGAAAAGGAAGGAGTGCTGACCTCAAGAGGGAGCTTAAGCCTGTTGGTTAGCTGATTCAAGCTAAGCCTTGCTTAGGGGAATTTTATTTCCTGTAATATCACTGGTACCCTCTGCAGGGTGGTGATGATGGTGGGGTGGCATGAGGTACCGGGTGGGGCCACATCACTTCATCTTGTGATGCTGGGAGTATAGGGGCTTTGGGAGGAGAGGTCATGGGCAGTGTTATGGTTTGAGGTGTAAACATGTAGGGCCTTGATTCTGCAGCAGCAGTGAAACCAGGTTGTCTGAAAGCAGTGACAATTATGCCTTTTCAATTAAGATAGACTTGGTAATAATGCACAAGTTAATACTGATCGTGGAAAAGTTTGACTTGCCTGTATTTGTGTGTTTATACCTAGAAAGCTCAAATTATAGTGTCTATGGCTTGTTGTGGTATGTGAATTCTTTTCTTGTCAGGCTGCCTAGTGTCTTTTCATGGCCACTGGCCATGAAAACACTATTCTCAACTTGTACTTGAGAAAGATAGGAGGGCTGCTTTCACATTACAGCTTGGATTCCCTGCAAGAGGAATGGCTTCAGGGAGAACCTTTTGCCAGATTTCTCTTCTTCCCTGACATGTTAACTTTTGCTTCCCAAATGGCACCTGAACCAGCTGAGAAAAGAGAGCAATGTACTGACCAGTCTTCCTTCATCAGGCTTGGTTTTTATTGAATGTATTGGCAGCAGCATCTCTCTCACCCACTGTTCTGATAACAGCTTCAATCCCAGGTTTATGATGTGTGCTCATTTGGTTTTCCTCTGCTGCTTTGCAAACCTGGTTACCTACCTGTGATGAATCATCTGATTTTATAGTCTAGCGACATCAGGATAAAAAAATGTAAATGTTTTTGTTTAAACGGAGAGGCACAGTGTGAGAAGTGTAATGAGTAATGATTCACTCTTCAAGTACCATTTGTGGATGTAGATTTATTCCTCATACCAGATGTGCCAGGATGCGTTTGTTCTTTTCAACCCATGGAGATGTCAGTAAAGCAGAAATGGCATTCACGTACTTTGTCAGAGACCCAGCACGCACAAGGGAAACTGAACTGCATCTCCCCACATTCTCAGATTTGAGGTGCTGGCAGGATTGATGTCTGTCTCCACATCGGGGTGGCCATCTTGGGTTTCTCTTCTCACTTTCCTCCTACCACAGTCGGCTTGGTTGTATTTTACAAAGGAGCCTTAATGAAAGTTTCAGATCCTCATGTAGTTTATGAGGTCTTCTTAAAAATTTTTTTTTTTAATCAAGTGTAGTTGATTTACAGTGTTCTGCTACTTTCTGCTTGTTCTGCAAAGTGATTGAGTTATACATAACACGCATATCTACTCTTTTTTAGATTCTTTTCCCCTATAGGTCATTGCAGAGTATTGAGTAGAGTGCTATACAATAGGTTCTTGTTGGTTATCTATTTTGTGTAGAGTAGTGTGTACATGTCAATCCGAGTCTCCCAATTTAGCCCTCCTCACTTCCCCTCCCTCAGTAACCATTATTGTTTTCTATGTCTGTGACTCTGCTTTGTAAATAAGTTCATTGTACCATTTTTTTAAGATCCCACATATAAGTGATATCATATATTTGACCTTCTCTCTTTGACTTCCTTCAGTATGACCTCCTCTGGGTCCATCCAGGTTTTGTTGTTGTCGCTTTAGTAGCTAAGTCCTGTCTTACTCTTTTCGACCCTATGGCCTGTAGCCCTTGGGATTTTCCAGAGAAGAATCCTGGAGTGGTTAGCCATTTCCTTCTCCAGGGGATCTTCCCCACTTAGTGATCCAACCCACATCTCCTGTTTGACAGGCGGATTCTTAATATTGAGCCACCTGGGAAGCCCCCATCCGTTTAGAGCACTTTAAAAAGACACTCTTCACCCCCTATTTCTCTGTGCATGTTGGCTTAAGTCTTCTGTATATGTCCTCGTATATAGTATATTCAGTATCTTTTGGCACCAGCTGAGAAGTATGTCCACCTTCAAATTTAGAAATGGAGTGATGGCCATGTTTGCTCTTCCAGTTTTCCAGAGAATGCTAGAGATTGATGTAAATAGATGGGAGACATGCTACTCACTGAGTTTATTCTTCCCAACTTATAGGTGCTTGGGAGGAGCCATGTCCAAAGCCTTGCCTGGCTTATGTGCCTGGCATGTGTGCAGTCCTTTGATATTTGGGCAAAATGCAGATAGTTAGTGAGGTCCTCCTTGCCGCCATCTCACTTTTTTTAGCATTGGTTCTAAGTCTCAGTGCCTGCTCAGGAGAGATGGGGAGCAGGTACCTGTCTTGTCCCTTCCTTCGTGAACTTTCCTTGCAAGAGTGGACCCTCTTCACAGGTTCCTTCAACAAATATGTCAGTAGATGTTGGATGGCTGCTGAAATAAATGCTTTTCACAACCTCTCACCCCAAACTCCTGTGCCATACAAGATAAAACCAAACTAAAACCCAAACCAGGGGGATCACTGTTGTACCTGATTTTTCTGAGGCTGTGAATCAATGACTTATCATTCTTTCATGTTTTGGGGTTCCATTACTTACAAAAGATGACGCTAGGACCTTGCAAATTAACCTGCACTGGCTTTATGTTGTAGAAAATATTCAGGGGGTGAAGTAAGTTTTCTATGCTTCAAGTTAATTCTCTCCAGTCTTGAATCTATGGTAGGTAATGTTTTTCTCATGGTACTTAGACATGTTTAGATTAAGCTGTCATGTGATAATACAAGATAAGGCTCATATTATCTTACATTTGAAAGAGGTAACAGGACAGTGTTGTAAGACAGCTTTTCATTGAATTTCAGTTAAGTGTTTCTATTATTTATAAAGCCAGAATAACACTTTCTTGCCTATACTATAACAGGAAAAGCCTTTTTTTTGCTCCCATCTAGCCAGTAACCTCCGGAGAAGGCAATGGCACCCCACTCCAGTACTCTTGCCTGGAAAATCCCATGGACGGAGGAGCCTGGTAGGCTGCAGTCTATGGGGTCGCTAGGAGTCAGACACGACTGAGCGACTTCACTTTCACTTTTCACTTTCATGCATTGGAGAAGGAAATGGCAACCCACTCCAGTGTTCTTGCCTGGAGAATCCCAGGGACAGGGGAGCCTGGTGGGCTGCTGTCTATGGGGTTGCACAGAGTCGGACACGACTGAAGTGACTTAGCAGCAGCAGCCAATAACCTCCGGAGAAGGCAATGGCAACCCACTCCAGTATTCTTGCCTGGAAAATCCCATGGATGGAGGAGCCTGGTAGGCTGCAGTCCTTGGGGTTGCTAGGAGTCAGACATGACTGAAGTGACTTAGCAGCAGCAGCAGCAGCAGCCAATAACCTCAGATATGCAGATGACACCACCCTTATGGCAGAAAGTGGAGAGGAACTAAAAAGCCTCTTGATGAAAGTGAAAGAGGAAAATGAAAAAGTTGGCTTAAAGCTCAACATTCAGAAAACGAAGATCATGGCATCTGGTCCTATCACTTCATGGGAAATAGATGGGGAAACAGTGGAAACAGTGTCAGACTTTAATTTTTGGGCTCCAAAATCACTGCAGATGGTGATTGCAGCCAGGAAATTAAAAGACGCTTATTCCTTGGAAGGAAAGTTCTGACCGACCTAGGTAGTATATTGAAAAGCAGAGACATTACTTTGCCAACAAAGGTCTGTCTAGTCAAGGCTATGGTTTTTCCAGTGCTCATGTATGGATGTGAGAGTTGGACTGTGAAGAAAGCTGAGCACCAAAGAATTGATGCTTTTGAGCTGTGGTGTTGGAGAAGACTCTTGAGAGTCCCTTGGACTGCAAGGAGATCCAACCAGTCCATTCTAAAGGAGATCAGTCCTGGGTGTTCTTTGGAAGGACTGATGCTAAAGCTGCAACTCCAATACTTTGGCCACTTCATGTGAAGAGTTGACTCATTGGAAAAGACTCTGTTGCTGGGAGGGATTGGGGGCAGGAGGAAAAGGGGACGACAGAGGATGAGATGGCTGGATGGCATCACTGACTCGATGGGCATGAGTTTGTGTGAACTCCGGGAGTTGGTGATGGACAGGGAGGCCTGGCCTGCTGCGATTCATGGGGTCAGAAGGAGTCAGACATGACTGAGCGACTGAACTGAACTGAACTGAACTGAGCCAACCAAACCTATGTGGATCCTTTGAAGCTGAACTGCTCATCCTTGGGTTAAAAATAGCCCCAAGTGCATGGAGAAGCACCCTCTTGTTTTGTGCCCTTTTCACCAGCTGAGTCTTCCCTTTAAGTACTTCAGACCTCTCAGGGGATCTCTGTTCATTCTGCGCATTTCATCTGCATTCCACTTAACCCATTCTTAAATAGGAAACTTTATTCCATAATGGATCTCAGACTAATTTTTCTTAGATGTAAATGAAGAAAGTTAACATCTTGGTAGGCATATATGAAAATCAGTCCAACTTCTTCTCAGGCATTTGTCAGATTTTTATTTAAAAATTAAAAAAAATGAAGCATAGTTGTTTTTCAATGTTGTGTTATGGTCTGCTGTAGAACCACATGAATCAACTATATGTATACATATATCCCCTCTCTTTGGGGCCCCTCTCCCACTGCTCTGTCAAATTTTTAGATGCATTTCCATATAAGCTGGGCTTCTCTGGTATTTCAGATGGTAAAGAATCCACCTGCAATGCAGGAGGCCTGGGTTCGATCCCTGGGTTGGGAAGATCCCCTTGGGGAGGGCATGACAATCCACACCAGCATTCTTGCCTGGAGAATCCCTTGGGACAGAGGAGCCTGGCTGGCTACAGTGCATGGGATTGCAAAGAGTTGGACATGACTGAGCGACCAAGCACACCAATAAATGTGAAAACAATAACCATTTATTTCCATATGCTGTTTCATTACTTTTGAATATATTTATGTTGGAAATAATTTGTTCAGTCTAGTCCTAGTTCAGATTTGTCACTTGGAGGTAATGAGTTAATAAAAAATAACAAAAAGTGGTATGGGGAGGGAGGAGGGAGGAGGGTTCAGGATGGGGAACACATGTATACCTGTGGCGGATTCATTTTGATATTTGGCAAAACTAATACAATTATGTAAAATTTAAAAATAAAATAAAATTAAACAAACAAACAAACAAACAAACCAAAAAGTGTAATGCTTTTAAAGAAATAAGCTGCTAAAAGTGAGTTGAA
This sequence comes from Bubalus kerabau, assembly GCF_029407905.1. Taxonomy (NCBI): domain Eukaryota; kingdom Metazoa; phylum Chordata; class Mammalia; order Artiodactyla; family Bovidae; genus Bubalus; species Bubalus kerabau. The sequence continues at coordinate 132,994,491 of NC_073624.1, forward strand.
CTAAAATATCTCATGTCAAGTTTATGTACAACCTCAGATTTTTTATCACCAAAGTCCCTCAAAGGTATAGTGAAATCCACACTAGTTCTTGCAAATGATAATTGCATATTGTCTTATTAAGAAATATAAAAATGTGACTAGTCAATAGTTTAGTAAAATAATTAACATTATTCTGTAACTATTCCCATTGTATGCTCTCTGATATTCAAGTATGTAATGCAGATATGAAACTTCAGTTGGTGAGACTATATAATGAATTTGTAATTAATCCATAATACTTTAGAAGGTTGTTCTTAATTAGGTAGCATATGGTAGACAGAATAATGGCCCCCACCCCAAAATCCATGTCCTAATCTATGGAACCTGTGAATATTACCTTCTAGACCAAGGGGATCTTGCAAATGTGATTAAGTTAAGGATTTTACAATAGGAAGATTATCCTGGATTATTTGGGTGAGTCCAGTGTAATTGCAAGGCTCCTCATAAGAGAGAAGCAGGAGGATCAGAGTTAGAGAAGATGTGATAATGGAAGCAGAAGCTGGAGAGAGAGGGATTAGAAGGTGCTGCGCTGCTCGCTTTGAAGATGGAGGGACCGTGAGCCAGCAGATTCTCTGTTGGATTCTTGAGAGGGAACGCAGCCCTGCCAACCCATTTTAGACTTTCAACCTCCAGAATTGTAAGATAATAAATTTGCATTGTTTTAAGTGATGGTGTTTGTGGTGATTTGCCACAGAGACAGTGAGAACTTACAGTTGGGTACAGAAGTAGGATATTGTGATAGGTATAGTCAATGCCACCTGCTTGAATGGATAAGACTCTGTGTACCTTTGGTTACAAAGGACTGTTTCCTCTGATCTTCAAGTGAAGTGCAGTTTGTAATTTGACTTTTAAATGTACTTTGATTCTTTGCTAAGAGGATGGAAATATGGAGAGGGGATGGATTAAAAATGGAGATATGTTTTTGGTATATGTATTTTTTTTCCTTTTATTTTGTACTGTTTTTTCCCTCACCCTCTCTGGTCTTGATTTGACATATGAATATAGCTGAAATGACAGCTGCTTGATTAAAATGTCCTGAAGCACCTTTATAATACTGATTTCCTGGGAAGGGAGTCCTTATAGAAAAGATGGACCATTAAGATCATGTACTGGGATGTGGTCTGTCCATGTCTGGGTTGACAGTGGTTTTAGTGTCATCCAGAAGCAGCATAGAGTGTTGTTAAGGTCAAATTAAGGAATATAAAAGGAAGTTGAAATATCTTTAGACAGAATCTAACTGGCCTTTTTGAAACCTTAAAAGCCCTGCAAATCAAAGAAAATTTTTTTCTTGAGAGAGAAGTTCTGCTGACTTCTCAGGCTTTGCATTTCCTCATGTGTGTCTTTGTATGTGTGATTATGCCATAGAAAATGTTACTCCATTTGAAATCATGTTCTTTAAAATATATAGGTAAAAAATCCTTATATATGCAAAATATCATACAGACATAAAATAGTGTTATAATGATTTAAAAACCTAGTTCAAAACTCTTCCCATTTTTGGATAAATCCCACTGTAAACAAATTGGACTCTTCCCTCCATGTGACAATGGCAGAGCAGCAATATATGAGTCTATTCCAATGTTCTGTGACTCTCTGTGATGATTGGAATGTCCTTTACCTGAACTGTCCAGTGCTGTGGCCACTAGCCCCCTGTGGTCATTAAGTCCTTGACATGTGGCAAATGCCACTGAAGACCTGCATTTTAAAATTTTATTTAACTTGAATTAATTTGAATTTAAATAGCTACATTAGGCTAGTGGCTACCATATTAGGCTGCGCTGTTCTCTAAGATAATTTGAGTATAAATGATCCAACAGCTGAGACTGGAGGCTCTTTAAGAAATGTTTAGTGACTTTGGATTAGATGTTAGTGTTAAGATGAACTCAAGTTTGCATGCCTACGCACGGTGAGGCCAAACAATAGGAGCAGAGAAAGGTTTATTGCAGAAAGTGCATGGAGAACACACAGGTGGTTCATGTCCCTCCAAGCCCTGGACTCCCCAAAGGGTTTTAGCAAAGAACTTTTAAATGTAAAGTGAGGGAGAGGTATGGTTGGTTGTTGCAAATATCTTGGTATGGTAATCCTTTGTTCTTGCAGCTATCCACGTGGGCCTGGTCATGAGGTTACTGTGAACCTTCAACAAGAGAAATGTTATTCTGTGTTCTGCAACTTTTAATCTCTGTGAATGGAAAAGTGTTATACCCTTAAAGGTCAAAGCCTCGAGAATGGATTATCCTGTATATTTCAAACTATAGGCAGCCTTCTTGGTGGGGATATGTGTGCATGCTCAGTTGTATCCAATTCTTTGAGACCCCATGGACTAGCCTGCCAGGCTCCTCTGTCCATTGGATTTTCCAGGCAAGAACACTGGAGTGGATTGCCATTTCCAGGGTATCTGCCTGACCCAGAGATCAAACTGGCATCTCCCACTTAGCAGGTGGATTCTTTACCACTGCATCACCTGGGAAGCCCTGTAGGCAACATTCTTAACTTGTAGCAAAAACAATAGAATACAGAGGTTAAAGTGAAAGAAACAGATCTAATATGGAGTCAGATTTGTTCTTTCCTATTACAATTGGAGCCTATGATGCTGGTGCCCTGGGAAGGGAGCTAAGAAAAACTGAGACTTTTAAGACTTCAGAACATAAAAAGAGGGTATATGATTCATTCATGACATGGAACTGCCTGGGCAGTCAGTCAGGAGAGAGATGAAGGATATGGGAGATCAAAAGCACTTCAGAGAGACATGATGGAGCGACCACCCCAGGGAGCTTCTGTAGGGAGTCTGGGCTGACTCTGAGCTGGGCTTCGGTGACTGAGAAGAGAGCAATGTCAGCCTTGAGGTCAGGGGTTATATAGAAACATCACCTTGCTTCACCAGGACCATGGACTCTGGGGGGAGTGCTCAGTCTTGTACTGGAGGTGGAAGTGGAAATCAGCTTTGGGGTTTGGAGTGGGGAGTACAGGGGGCAGAGTGACTCTTAGAAATCAGAACTTCAAGACCAGCCAGAGTCTTGGCAGGCAGGGAATCCCAGTGGCCAGAGAGATGATTCAGTTCTTTTGCTGAACAACACTGATTGTCATGCCTTCCCTGAAAGTTAGATAATTTGTCTGTGATGGTTTTCTGCAATTCTCCTCCTCACGCCACAGCAGACTAGTTCAACTTGAAGTGTGTTGTACCAGAGTTGGGGCAGGGCAGGATGTGGACATAGAAGCAGCTGGGAAAGCAGGAGTCCTGGATGTTTGCAGGGTGAATCTGTGAACTCCAGGTGGTGACAAGAGTCGATGAGTTTTGGTCCACAGCAGGGAGAGCTGGGGGAGCCTGTGTTTTCAGGGGCTGGTGGGACAGGGGAGCTGGGCAACCCCCTTCTGTGATTCTTCTGCTTCCACTTCCGTGGCTTTGCATGGAGAAGAATACAGCTGGCTTTACAGATAGGCTGTTCCTGAAAGGGTGAATTGAATGACAAAAAAACCAACATACAGCTGAAATGCACTTAGGAGGAAGCTTGCTACATACAGGAACCCCGTGGAAAGCTCTTTTGTTATTGCAAGTAGTTGCCACCTAATACTGGTTCTGTGGGTCCTCAGCTGTACTGAGTTTGTGCTTTAACTTCTGTATGATCTTTAAATGCTCTTGTGCACTTTTTAAAGTGTATTCTGCATGTCACAGACCTACTAGGTAACTTTTCCTTTTTTGAGGATAGGTCGGGACAAACACAAGCCACACACAAATTATCTCACTTACAGGGATGTCCTTACAATTAATTTCACTCAGCAGAAGAACTGAATTCTCTCTTTGACCACAGGGATTCCTTGCCTGTCAAGACTGGCTGCTCTTGAAGCTCCAGTTCCTAAGAGTCACTCTTCACTCCTACTGTTCCTTGATAACACTTCTTGAATGTAAATGACTTAGTCCATCCCGGCTGCTGTAACAGAACACTCCTGACTGGGTGGGTTATAAACAACAGAAATTTGCTTCTCACAGTTTGGGAGGCTGAGTCCATGATCGAGGCTCCTGCAGATTGTGGTGTCTGGTGAGGACCTGCTTCCGGATTCATAGGTAGCGCCTACTCACTGGGTTGTCACAGGCTGAGGGAACTTCCGAAGTCTCTTTTATAAGGGTGCTAATCCTAAGGACTGATGCTGAAGGTGAAGCTCCAGTACTTTTGCTACCTGATGCAAAGAGCCAATTCACTGGAAAAGACTGATGCTGGGAAAGATTGAAGGCAAAAGGAGAAGGAGGTAGCAGAGGATGAGATGGCTAGATAACATTACTGACTCAATGGACATGAATCTGAGCAAACTCTGGGAGATAGTGAAGGAAAGGGAAGCCTGGCATGCTGCAGTCCATGGGGTGGCAAAGAGTCAGACATGACTTAGTGACTGTACAACAACAACAAAAACAAATCCCACTCATAAGGGCTCCACCCTCATGACTTGATCACCTCCACCTCCTAATACTATCACCTTTGGGGGTTTAGGATTTCAAACTGAATTGAAGGGAATGCAAACATCAAACCACAGCAGTGAAGATGCCCAGTACATATTAATTAAGAGTGACTTCATTTTATATCAAGCATCCTATAGTTTTAGAAATGCATCATTTGTTTTTGTCTTTCCAAACGACAGTAGCACATAACCTCTGCTGCTGCTGCTAAGTCGCTTCAGTCGTGTCCGACTCTGTGCGACCCCAGAGACGGCAGCCCACCAGGCTCCCCCGTCCCTGGGATTCTCCAGGCAAGAACACTGGAACGGGTTGCCCTTTCCTTCTCCTAGCACATAACCTCAGATGCCATGTATTGAGTTCTTCCTGGGTGCCTTGCATTAAACCCCTATGACGTGCTAAGCATGGCATAGGGCTTACGTGGCATGAACCTCAGACAACTTCATGAGGTTAAATGTTATCCTAGTTTTGTAGGTGAGACTTCTGAGAATCAGAGGGGTTTAAGTACATTCTTCAGAGTCTAGTTGCAAATGAAAATGTTGGAAATACTACCAACATTTCTCACTTTCCTAAATACCCTCCACCCCAAATTCTAGAGAAAGGATGGGGGAGGTGGCGTTCCCTTCAGACTTGTCTCACTCCACAGCCCCTGTTCTTCTTTCCCACCCTGTGGATTCAGGGACTGGACAGGTGGTTTCAGTGGGCTGACAGTGGAGAAAGGAAGCAGAGTGGTGGTCCAGCTTTCCTTAGTTGGAGAGCAGCAGTGTGGAGTGGGTCAGGGGCTCACCTGAGGGGGTTGAGCTGAGGGCATTATGTAAAGGAAGTTTTGGGGAGAGACCCCACTGTGAGGCTGGGGCTGAGAGAAGAAACAGACCCAGAAAGAGAACTATATACATACAGTCAAGATGGCAAGTGAACTGGGGTTGCCCCTGGAGCATGCCTTTAGGAGATTACAGTGTTAGAAATAACACCATACAGGTAGTGAGCCTCTTCTGCCAGTATGTATTTTTTTTTTAATGTTTTAGAGACAATAAAGAGACAAGGGTGTATCAAGAGTATCTAAGACCTAGTTTATATATTTAATCATTTTGTCTTGTTAAGGGAAGCCAAGCCTTGGTTTCAGCTATGGAACTTGGAATTATGTAAGTCAGAGTTGAATACTGCATAATTCTAGAATTTGGTCTCCCACTGAATACTGTAAATACTCTTAAGCTTGTACCACATACTTCCACAGCAGCTTCTGTGGAGCCGTGCAGCCCTCTTTCAACCTAGAAATTAAGGGTCCCTCTTTCTTCCACGCGAAGAGAAGTGTAACGTTTTACTAGACCATGCCTGAAATCACTCTGTAGCCGAGACGTGTTATTGAAAATGAAAGGCTTATTTATCATACTTTTAGCTGACAGCAGGACCACTGAAATCTTCTTGCTCACTAAAAGGAAATGCCCAGTTGGCAAACTGTAGTGCAGCCCGCTGGCTGGTAACTGGAGATCAAAGAGCTAACCTTTTGTGTTCTATCTGTGAACGCTTTGGGAAATTTTAACAACTAACCATTGCCCCACAGTGTTCTCAGCTGCGAGAAGTTATATACCAAGGAGACCAATCAGAAAACAGGATGGGTATGAAATAGACATGAAATAAGCTACTCGTTGCATGGTTTAGTCTGGCTCAGGCAACAACTCAGGCAAGAGGAGTTAGCACAAGAAATAAGGGTGTCAGCTACATATATACAGGGAAGTAGACTTGGGGTTGACCTAGAACCCTGAGCATTGTGGGCAGGAGGGACAGCATGTGCCCTGAGAACTAGGTTTCGCATGAATTGTTGTACTTAGAATAGTTTTCCTTTTTCATGCAGAGGTCTGTGTCTTCAAATAAATTACCATGAAGCATCGGACTTATAAACTGTCATGGGAAAATGGTGAAGGTCATGGCTCCTGGAATCCTGAAAATTATTTTGTGTTTTCATAGACTTCCACAGTGTTGGATTTATGGTATGGAAGAATAAAAACCAAATTTGATAGTCTCTTCCTGCAACAGAAGGGACAGACCTTTTGGTTTATGACATTAAGCAATGCCCTGTTTCAAATACTTTCCACTGAAGGAACAGTACCCTTTGCTGTCCACTTGCCACATGCTGGGAAGTCTCTTCCTGGACTTGTTTTGCTTGGGATTAAATCACATGCAACTCTTTTCTAGCTCTTGTCATTATACTTGAGATACTCCTGCTTCTTCCCTGTCATTTCTTTTTAAAATTTATTTATTTTAATTGGAGGCTAATTATAATATTGTAGTGGTTTTTGCCATACATTGACATGAATCAGCCATGGTTGTACATGTGTTATTTCTAAACTGTGAACCTTTTCTTCTTCTTCTTTTTTTTTTTTAAACAGAAGTGAACAGTTGGAGTTTATGGTTTCTTTCTGTGGGAATGGATTTTTTACTGCCTCTGAAACAAATATTTGGGACTACATTATTCTCAATTCTAATTCTAATTTCCCTGAGCAGCTTTGCCTTTGGCAAAGGAAGATATTTAATACATTGGTTTCTTATTTTTCTAACCATGTTTCTCATGGTATCTGGGAGGAGTTTGACTTTTGTGCTAGTTGTCTTACCATCTGTAACCTGCTTCAGAAAAAAAATTTTTTTGAAGATAATTAACTGTAAAACAAAGGCTACTTAAGTCCCACTTGGGGACTTCCCTGGCTGTCTAGTAAGGGATGTGGGTTTGATCCCTGTCAGGCAGCTATAAGATTCCACATGCTTGGTAGCCAAAAAGCCGGAACATAAACAGCTAGAAGCAATATTCTAACAAATTCAATAAAGACTTTAAAAATGTCCCACCTCAAGAAAATCCTTAACAATAATGAAAAAAAGAGTTCACCACTTGGCCAGGAGATGATTGTTCCATAGGAGCACAGACGGAGCTCTCCAGTCTCTTTGGAACTTGTCTTTTGTGACCTTGCCACTCGAGTGCAATGTCTCATGCCCCCTTTAAATCCGCAGGCTGTGGCCCAGAAAGCCTTTCTCCTAAACCGTGTTGCATCAGAGGTCTTCCACCCAGAAGGAATTTGATGGAAGATCTGTCCTGCAGTCTGCTGAGGGGTAGTGTGTCCAAGTGAAAGCTTTTCACGTGCCCTGTGACTTTATTCTATTTTAGTCCAGCCTGTTTGTTCAAAACTTTACTAAAATTGGGGCTAATGGCCTTCTAAAAATTGGATCCATTTTAGCTTGAATATATATTTTCTTTTCTTTCTCAACTTCTGGATGACTTGTATTCCAACCCGTATGATTCAAGTATTCCGGTGTATAAAGGATCCAAACTATGTCCCTTATGTAGATAAATAAATAGAGAGTGGAATTCTTTAGAGCTGCCAGATTGCCCTTTTCCATCAGTGCTAAACTCTGAAAAATGGTACATGCCTGGAGTTGGGAAGAGGCTGAGCTTTTTGAGTTAAGGAATCTGGGAGAATCTATCCTGTCTGGTTTCTTTGTTCTTGTGTATTAACTGTTAATAAGGAAATGAACCCCAGATGACAGGACTGACTTTCTCTTATTGGGTGACTGTTGAAATCTATTCCATTATTTAAATCAGGTTAAAAAAGAAGGAATTATGTTTTGGAAGTCTGGCCTCTGGGTCTCTGGTATATTTACATAGATTTCTTCTTAATCCTTATTTCTGTTTTTCAGGGATCCCCATGACACTCTGGTAAAAGAGATTGCAAAGGATAAAACAGAAGGAAATGTCTTTTTTTTTTTTTGAAAATGTCTTTTATAATACAATTAAAGCAACTTTAAATTCTTTTGGCAGGGAGGATATGGGTTTAAGTAAAATATTTTAGTTTACTCCTTCTGGAAATTTATTTTTTTAAACCAACTGTGATAATATTCCATGTATGTCTAAGACCAGGGATGTTAATAGTCATTAGTTGGGCTGCACATGTGCAGATGGACAAACCAAGATTTCCATTCTGTGATCTCCCGGTCAGTGAATACCCCAGTTGTATTTGCCTTTATATTGCATTGCTTTTTTTTCCTTTTTTTTTTTAATTTATTTTTTTATTGAAGGATAATTGCTTTAAAGAATTTTGTTGTTTTCTGTCAAACCTCAACATGAATCAGCCATAGGTAGACACACATCCCCTCCCTTTTGAACCTGCCTCCCGTCTCCCTCCCCATACCACCCCTCAAACAGAGCCCTTGTTTGAGTTTCCTGAGTCATACAGCAAATTCCCGTTGGCTATCTATTTTACATATGGTAATGTAAGTTTCCATGTTACTCTTTCCATACATCTCACTCTCTCCCCCCCTCTCCCCATATCCATAAGTCTATTCTCTATGTATGTTTCTCCACTGCTGCCCTGTAAATAAGTTCTTCAGTACCATTGTACTAGATTCCATATATATGCATTAAAATACAATATTTATCTTTCTCTTTCTGACTCACTTTACTCTGTATAATAGGTTCTAGTTTCATCCACCTCATCAGAACTGACTCAAATGTATTCCTTTTTATGGCTGAGTAATATTCCATTGTGTATATGTACCACAACTTCTTTATCCATTCATCTGTCGATGGACATCTAGGTTGCTTCCATGTTCCAGCTATTGTAAATAGTGCTGCAGTGAACAATGGGATACATGTGTCTCTTTCAATTTTGGTTTCTTCAGGGTATATGCCTAGGAGTGGGATTGCTGGGTCATATGGTGGTTTTATTCCTAGTTTTTTAAGGAATCTCCATACCGTCTTCCATAGTGGCTGTATCCATTTACATTCCCACCAACAGTGCAAGAGCATTCCCTTGATGCTAAAGCTGAAACTCCAGTACTTTGGCCACCTCATGCGAAGAGTTGACTCATTGGAAAAGACTCTGATGCTGGGAGGGATTGGGGGCAGGAGGAGGAAGGGATGACAGAGGATGAGATGGCTGGATGGCATCACTGACTCAATGGACGTGAGTCTGAGAGAACTCCGGGAGTTGGTGATGGACAGGGAGGCCTGGCGTGCTGCGATTCATGGGGTCGCAAAGAGTTGGACACGACTGAGCGACTGGACTGAACTGAACTGATTCTGACCCATGTGAGGTGATATCTCATTGTGCCGGGAGCCTGCGTGAGGAACTCCGCCCGTGGCAAAGATCATGAGGAAGGAGGCTCGGCATACGCAAAGGCGGGATCGAGCCTCAGGAGCCCCCCTGGAAATTCTCGAGCATCTACCCACAAAACCAGAGTCTGCCTACTTTACTACTTTGTGCTCTCACCTACACCTCTGACTTTACGAGGGGCTGTCCCCCACCACCTCTCTCTGAAAAGGAGTTAACTTAGAGCTCCAGTTATAAAAATTCCTGGGCATGACAAGAGTGTTTCAACCTACAAACTCCTCTGAAGGTTCTCTAGCCTACCTGACAGGCTTGTCTAGCCAGATGTGATTGTTCACAGCCTCCCAACCATGAGAGGCACGAGATGTTTTAAACTTTCTAAAAACAGGTTCTTTAGAGAAGTTAGAAAACTATTAGTATAAGTATAGTGGGCTGATTAGAAATTGTATTGGTGAAGGGTTTTTCATTTGTTGAGCCAATGTTTGCTGCTAAGTCTCCACATCCCCTGCCCTTATATACATTAATGAATATATAGAAGAAATAAGTATTACACTTTGATATTAATCATGTTAGACCTTAGGCTAAGCAAATTCTTTCCTTAATTAAAACCCACTACACCCTCACCCTATAGGAATGTAACTTGATCTGGTACCTTCGGAAGGTGGCGTCTGTTTTAAGAATAATCACCCCTGGAGAAATAAGTGTTCTGGTTGACTGACTGCTGTCACAAGAAGAGGGTCATAAATTGTTAACAGGCCCCCGCTGGCCAGAAGATGATGTAACACCCCTAAGACCTTCGTGTACATTTGTATAAAGCACCTGACTTTAATAAAAGTCAGGACTGCTGACCCCGTGTGACTTGTATAACATCTCAGTATATAAAAACAGACCCTGGAAAATAAAGAAATGGGATCAGTTCCTAGAAAGACTGGTCTCCCCATGTCGTTCTTTTTCTCACCTTCTGGCTGAATTCCCATCTGGAACGTGGAGGCTCGTCAAGCCTACTAATTATGCCTGGGCTTCTAAGATCTGACCGGGGAGGCCTTAGTGTCTTCTCTCCTTCAGGAGAATGGGAGGACGCCTGCGGCCTACGTAGGTGACGTAAATTCCTTGCCTTGGAATTTTATTAGCTTTCCACGTAAACCAAGTTATTCAGCTTCTTTTCTCCACTGAATTTTCCTGCTGAGCTATCCTCATTTTATTACTCTTTATATCTCTAATTAATATTTAATTAAAGCTATTATATCCAGTTCGCCGAAGCCATCTCCCCTTCGAATTTCCCTGGATCCACCGGAGCTGGACCCCAGCATCATTGTAGTTTTGATTTGTATTTCTCTAATAATGAGCGATGCTGAGCTTCCTTTCATGTGTTTGTTAGCCATCTGTATGTCTTCTTTGGAGAAATGTCTGTTTAGGTCTTTTTCCCACTTTTTGATTGGGCTCTTTGTTTTTCTGTCATTGAGTTGTATGAGCTGCTCGTATATTTTGGAAATTAATCCTTTGTCAGTTGTTTCATTTGCTACTATTTCCCCCCATTCTGAGGGTTGTCTTTTCACCTTGCTTGTAGTTTCCTTTGCTGTGCAAAAACTTTTAAGTTTAATCAGGTCCCACTGTTTACTTCTGTTTTTATTTCCATTAGTCTAGGAGGTGGGTCATAGAGGATCTTGCTTTGATTTATGTCATCACGTGTTCTGCCTATGTTTTCCTTTAAGAGTTTTATAGTTTCTGGCCTTACATTTAGGTCTTTAATCCATTTTGAGTTTATCTTTGTGTATGGTGTTAGGAAGTGTTCTAATTTCATTCATTTACATGTAGCTGTCCAGTTTTCCCAGCCCCATTTATTGAAGAGGATATCTTTGCCCCATTGTATATTCTTGCCTCCTCTGTCAAAAATAAGGTACCCATAGGTGCATGGGTTTATTTCTGGGCTTTCTATCTTGTTCCATTGGTCTATATTTCTGTTTTTGTGCCAGTACCATACTGTCTTGATGACTGTAGCTTTGTAGTATAATCTGAGGTCAGGAAGGTTGATTCTTCCAGCTCCATTCTTCTTTCTCAAAACTGCTTTGGCTATTTGGGGTCTTTTGTGTTTCCATATGAATCGTGAAATTTTTTGTTCTAGTTCTGTGAAAAATGCCATTGGTAATTTGATAGAGATCACACTGAATCTGTATAGTGCATTTGGTAGTATAGTCATTTTCGGAATATTGATTCTTCCTACCCAGGAACATGGACTGTCTCTCCATCTGTTTATGTCATCTTTGATTTCTTTCACCAGTGTCTTATAATTCTCTGTGTACAGTTCTTTTGTCTCCTTAGGTAAGTTTATTCCTAGATATTTAATTCTTTTTGTTGCAGTGGTGAATAGGATTGATTCCTTAATTTCTCTTTTTGATTTTTCATTTTTAGTATATAGAAATGCAAGTGATTTCTGTGTATTAATTTTGTATCCTGCAACTTTGCTAAATTCACTGATTAGCTCTAGTAATTTTCTGATACTATCTTTAGGGTTTTCTATGTACAGTATCATGTCATCTGCAAACAGTGGGAGCTTTACTTCTTTTCCAATCTGGATTCATTTTATTTCTTTTTCTTCTATGATTGCTGTAGCTAGGACTTCCAGAACTATGTTGAATAATAGTGGTGAAAGTGGACACCCTTGTCTTATTCCTGATCTTAGGGGGAATGCTTTCAGTTTTCACCATTGAGAATAATGTTTGCTGTAGGCTTATCATATATGGCCTTTACTATGTTGAGGGAGGTTCCTTCTATGCCCAGTTTTTGAAGAGATTTAATCATAAATGGGGGCTGAATTTTGTCAAAGGCTTTTTCTGCATCTATTGAGATGATCATATGACTTTTATCTTTCAAGTTATTAATATGGTATATCACATTGATTGATTTGCATATATTGAAGAATCCTTGCATTCCTGGAATAAACCCACCTTGATCATGGTGTATGAGCTTTTTGATGTATTGCTGAATTCTGTTTGCTAAAATTTTGTTGAGGATTTTTGCATCTGTGTTCATCAGTGATATTGGCCTGTAGTTTTCTTTTTTTGTGTTGTCTTTGTCTGGTTTTGGTGTCAGCATGATGGTGGCCTCATTGAATGAGTTTGGAAGTGTTCCTTCCTCTGAAATTTTATGAAAGATTTTTAGAAGGATAGACATTAGCTCTTCTCTAAATGTTTGATAGAATTCTCCTATGAAGCCATCTAGTCCTGAGCTTTTGTTTTTTGGGAGATGTTTGATCACAGCTTCAATTTCAGTGCTTGTAATTGGGTTGTTCATAATTTCTGTTTCTTCTTGGTTCAGTCGTGGAAGATTGACCTTATCTAAGATTCTGTCCATTTCTTTCAGGTTATCCTGAAAGAATTGCTGAATTCCATATTCCATATTTTATTTCCATATAGTTGTTGATAATAGTCTCTTATCATCCTTTGTATTTCTGCATTGTCTGTTGTAACCTCTCCTTTTTCATTTCTAATTTTGTTGATTTGATTCTTCTCTCTTTTTTTCTTGAGTCTGGCTAAATTTTATCAAAATTGCCTGTCAGTTTTGTTTATCTTCTCAAAGAACCAATTCTCTCATTTCTTTTTCATTTATTTCTGCTCGGATCTTTATGATTTCTTTCCTTCTACTAATTTTGCGTTTTTTTTTTGTTCTTCTCTTTCCAGTTGTTTTAGGTGTAAAGTTAGGTTGTCTCTTCGATGTTTTTCTTGTTTCTTGAGGTAGGATTGTATTGCTATACACTTCCCTCTTAAAACTGCTTTTGCTGCATCCCATAGGTTTTGAGTTGTTGTGATTTCATTGTCATTTGTTTCTGGAAACTTTTTGATTTTCCTTTTGATTTCTTCAGTAACCTGTTGGTTATTTAGAAGCATGTTGTTAATCTCCATGTGTTTGTGTTTCTCACAGTTTTTTCTTGTAATTGATGTCTAGTCTCATAGCGTTGTGGTTGGAGCAGATGCTTGATACAATTTCAATTTTCTTAAATTTACTGAGGTTTGATTTGTGATCCAAGATGTGGTCTATCCTGGAGAATGTTCCGTGTGCACTTGAGAAGAAGGTGTATTCTGTGTTTGAATGGAATGTCCTGATATCAGTGAGAGCCATCTCATCTAATGTATCATCTAAGACTTGTGTTTCCTTATTAGTTTCTGTTTTGATGATCCGCCCATTGGTGTGAGTGGGGTGTTAATGTCACCTACTATTATTGTGTTACTGTCAATTTCTCCTTTTATGTCTGTTAGTGTTTGTCTTATGTATTGAGGTGCTCCTATGTTGGGTGCATAGATATTTACAATTGCTATGTCTTCCTCTTGGATTGATCCCTTGATCATTATGTAGTGTCCTTCCTTATCTCTTGTAATCTTCTTTATTTTAAGGTCTATTTTGTCTGATATGAGGATTGCTACTCCAGCTTTCCTTTGTTTCCCATTTGCATGGAATATATTTTTCCATCCTCTCACTTTCAGTCTATATGTGTCTTTATGTCTGAAGTGGGTTTATTATAGACACCATATATGTGGGTCTTGTTTTTGTAGCCATTCAGCCAGCCTGTGTCTTTTGGTTGGAGCATTTAATCCATCTATATTTAAAGTAATTATTGATATATATGTCCCTATTTCCATTTTCTTAATTGTTTGGGGTTGATTTGGTAGATCCTTTTTCTTCTCTTGTATTTCTTGACTATATAAATCCCATTAATATTTGTTGTAAAGCTGGTTTGGTGTTACTGAATTCTCTTAACTTTTGCTCATCAATTTTGAATGAGATCCATGCTGGATTGTGTAATCTTGGTTGTAGATTTTTCCCTTTCAGTATTTTAAATATATCCTGCCATTCTCCTCTGGCTTGCAGAGTTTCTGCTGAAAGGTCAGCTGTTATGTGTATGGGGTTTCCCTTGCGTGTTACTTGTTGCTTCTCCCTTGCTGCTTTTAATATTCTTTCTTTGTGTTTAGTCTTTGTTAGTTTGATTATTATGTGTCTTGGTGCGTTTCTTCTTGGGTTTATCCTGTATGGGACTCTTTGTGCCTCTTGGACTTGATTGCTATTTCCTTTTCCATGTTGGGGAAATTTTCAACTATAATCTCTTCAAAAATTTTCTCATACCCTTTCTTTTTCTCTTCTTCTGGGACCCCTATAATTCGAATGTTGGTGCATTTGATATTGTCCCAGAAGTTTCTGAGACTATCCTTGGTTGTTTTCATTCTTTTTACTTTAATCTGCTCTTCAGAAGTTATTTCCACCATTTAATCTTCCTGCTCACTGATTTGTTCTTCTGCTTCAGATAGTCTACTGTTTATTCCTTCTAGAGTATTTTTAATTTCAGTAATTGTGTTATTTGTCTCTGTATGTTATTCTTTAATTCTCCTAGGTCTTTGATTCTTGCGTTTTCTCCATTTTGTTTTCAAACTTTTTAATCATCTTTATTATGATTGTTCTGAATTCTTTTTCAGGTAGTTTGGCTATTTTCTCTTCATTTATTTGGACTTCTGTGTTTCTAGTTTGTTCCTTCATTTGTGTAGTATTTCTCTGCCTTTTCATTATTTTTTTAACTTATGTGTCTCCTTTTCCCAGGGTTCAAGGTTTAATTCTTTCTTTCTTTTGGTTTCTGCCCTCCTAAGTTTGGTCTAGTGGTTTGGGTAAGCTTCATATAGAGTGAGATTTGTGCTTTTTTGTTTGTTTGTTTGTTTCTTGTTTTTCTTCTCATGAAGGCTGAGTGAGGTAGTAATCCTGTCTGCTGATAATTGGGTTTGTATTTTTCTTTTGTTTGTTGTTTAGATGAGGCATCCTGCACAGCATGTTACTGGTGGTTGGGTGATGTTGGGCCTTGTATTCAAGTGGTTTCCTTTGTGTGAGTTCTCACTATTTGATACTCCCTAGGGTTAGTTATGGAGAAGAAAATGGCAACTCACTCCAATATTCTTGCCTGGAGAATCCCATGGATGGAAGATCCTGGTAGCCTACAGTCCATGGGGTTGCAAAGAGTCAGACACGCCTGAGCGACTTTCTTTCACTTTCTTTCAGGTTAGTTCTCTGGTAGCCTAGGGTCCTGGAGTCAGTGCTCCCACTCCAAAAGCTCAGGGCTTGATCTCTCGGCATATTCCTGACAGGCTGATGGGATCTGTCACAAGATCTGGTTGGTTGGTGATCTTTGCAGACATTGAGCCTCAAGTTCCTCGTATTCCTACCATTGGCATGCACTCTGCTTTCTCCAGTGTTGAGTATTCCTGTCTCTGCCTAGAGCTCTGTGGGCAAAGTCTTTTTATGTCTAAGCTAGTCCGACTTGTCTTTTGAGAAGCTGGACTTCCTTCCTGTGATCCATCTGCATTGCTTTTTATTGATATACATTTGTGTGTCAGAGAAATACCTTGGATCGTGATTTGAATTTCCAGTGCGCTTTCCTTTACTGTTTTCTGTCTTCAAATGTACACATTAAAATTGTACTTGAATATAAAAATCAAGATTGATTCTGATGATTTCTTTTACTCCCAGCTCATTTCCCACACAGTGGGAAACATTCAACTCTTCAGGTATGAAAGGGGGATTTAAGACCTTCAAAATGTAGACAATTTGGAAGAGAAAGTCACTTGTGCTATCCGATTCTTGAACACAGAAGGGCCAGTGCATGACTCAGTCTTGACTGAAAGAAGTTCATGAGGCTTAGAGCAGTAGACCCTGCTCAATATTCAGGCAGGACCCAAGGGAGTGTCTTCCTAAGACACATCTCGGCCTTCTCTGCCCCTGAATATCACAGTGCCCCATTACATCTGATGGCATAGGTCGGTATGCTCTGTTACATACGATGCCAAAGGTCAGTGTGCCCTGTTACATACGATGCCAAAATCAGTGTGCCCTGTTACATTCAACACCAAAGGTCAGTGTACCCCATTACATACGATGCCAAAGGAATCCCAAGTTCCTCACCTGCTAGTACTCTGAGTCACATAGCCCCCGTTCCCCCAATAAACTAATGGATTTTCAAAGTTTAAAAAAATTTTTTAATAAGTTTAAAATTTACTTTGCTCACCAGGTCTTAACTGTGGCACGCAAGATCTTTAGATGTAGCACTCAAACTCTCAGTTGCAGCATCTGGGATCTGGTTTCCTGGCCAGGATTGAATCTGGACCCTCTGCATTGGGAGTACAGCGTCTTTACCACTGGACCACCAGGGAAGTCCCAGATGAATGGTTCTTAACAGTCATCTTTCACTGAGAAAATAATGTGACCATTAAGGAAAAAACCCTAGAAAATATGATATGAGTGTAAGTATAATACAAAAGCAGAAAATGCAATATCAGTAAATTTACTATTTAGGTTTACTCAGGCACTCTGGTCAGCAGAGTGGTTGTTTTTTTTGTGTTTCAGGTCCACAGACAGCCGGCCAGCCTGAGTGGTTTCAAGGTGAATCCAAGGACAGGGCACAAATTTATAAGGATGAATTATTGGGCTTCCCTGGTGGCTCAGTAGGTAAAGAATTCACTTGCAGTGGAAGAGACCCGAGTTCAATCCCTGAGTTGGGAAGATCCCCTAAAGAAGGAAATGGCAACCCACTGCAGTATTCTTGCCCAGGAAATCTCCTGGACAGAGGAGCCTAGTGGGCTGCAGTCCATGGGGTCGCAAAGAGTTGGACACAGCTGAGCACACATGCACGTAAACTAAAAATCCTACTCTGTACTAGGAAGTTGTTTAGTACCACATGCCCTAGGGTGGATCAGTTGAAAAACATTTTGGTATTTATTTGGGAGGAAGAAACAAGGAAGGAAGAGGTGGATATTCAGTGCCAGTCCCTATTCTAAATACTTACTAACTTTTCCCCAAATAAATTACTTACTTTATAAGTAAGCACTCTTATTTTTTCCATTTTACAAATATGGAAACTGAGGCAGAGAGGAATTTTGAAACTTCCCCAGGTGAATCAGCCCATAAGAAGCAGAACTAGGGGGACTTTCCTGGTAGTCTGGTGACTAAGACTCTGCTCTTCCAATTAAAGGAGTGAGGGTTCAGCCCTTGGTCAGGGAACATGCCATGTGGCGAAGGCAAAAAAAAAACAAAACAGGCGGAACTGGGATGTGAACCCAAGCTCCTGGGCCTCAGAGCCATGCTTAGCTCTGGGATATACCTGCCCCAGTTCTGCCTGCTCTCAGCCTTAGTTCTGGAGTGATAGTCACTGCCAGCTTCACACCTTCCTTCTTGCACTCTTCTGCCTGCCCTCACTCACCTCTTACATTAAAATAGGTTTGTTTCCATTCTTCTTGGGTCCCTGTTGGGACTAGTTAGAGCTTACCAAAAAATAAGGGGTGAGAAGATGATGTGCGTGTGTGCTGTCAGGCTCTTTGCGACCTCATGGACCATAGCCCGCCACGCTCCTCTGTCCATTGGATTCTCTAGGCAAGAATACTGCAGTGGGTTGCCATGCCCTTTTCAAGGGGATCTTCCTGACCCAGGGATCGAACCCACGTCTCTTATGTCTCCTGCATTGGCAGGTGGTTTCTTTATCGCTAGTGCCACCCGGGAAGCCTGGGAAGATGGTTTGAAAGTAGAAAAAAGGTAGAAAAGCAGATAGGGAAATAGATCAAGTTAAAGAGCCTTTTTTCTTTCTCTCATCCTTAATGTTACTCCTTGAGTATCTCCTACCGTGTCTGGGCGTCTGAGGAGTTTTGATTCAGAATTGAAATGGGCAGTTGCTGAGTGAGCAGAAGCCAGGGCCAGAGAGGCTTATGTGTGCCTGCAATTCATGGGATTTTCAATTCAGCCACTGATTCTTTTTTTTTCTTTTGTATGGGTTCCTCGAGGTCCCTCTGAGGTTATGCTGGCCCCTGAAAACAGAGTTCATTTCTCCTGTGGCTCTGTCAGTGCTCCCTTGTATCCTTTCTCTCCAGCCCTGAGAACTTCCCCCTTACCCCAGTCTGATTCCATCTGCCCTGCTGGGTTGTCCAGAAGTGATTGTTCAGATGGTTTGTTGGCCATCTCACTTCCTAAGCTGATGTTGGGGGTCTCTCAGGGTGTGGCGTGATGGCGCTTCCTTGTGGGGTCCAGGAAGCTTCCCTTTTAGTGCTGCTAAGATTGAGATATCTCCTAAGGACCCAGTGGTCCATCTGAGGGACAGCCCTCCCTTTTAGCTGATGGGCAGAGCTGATGTGACTTCTAAGTCCCAGGTTCCATGAATCAGCACCTTAGATGCTTGGCTCTGGCCGTTTTTATTTTCATAGACCATCCCTTTAATGCCTCCAGGGAAATTACCGACTAGATTCCAGCCATTATATTTTTTAATATATATATATTTTTAAAATGTGTTTATTTATTTATTTTTGGCTGTGCTGGGTCTTCATTGCTGCTCGAGCTGGTTTCTAGTTGTGAAGAGTGAGGACTGCTCTCTATTTGTGGTGGCTTCTCTTGTTGCAGAGCCTGGGCTCCAGGGCATGTGGGCTCAGTCGTGGTGGCGTCCGGGCTCCAGAGCACAGGCACAGTAGTTGAGGTGCACAGGTTTACTTGTTCTGTGGCCTATAGTTTCTTTCCCGATCAGGGATTGAACCCGTGTCTCTTGCATTGGCAGGTGGATTCTTTACCATTGAGCTGCCAGGGAGGCCCCCAGCCATTTTTTTTTTTTTTTCGTACAGGTGCAATAATATGTGGTCTTGCTATTAGTAAGGGAAACTATCTCTTTAGAGCAGTGGTTATACAGAAAACAAACTTACCTGTAATGTATTTTTTTTATCCTTTTAGGTAATCAGTCAAATAATTTTTACTTTTTTAAAATTTATTTTATTGAAATATAGTTGATTTACCATGTTATGTTAGTTTCTGCTGTACAAAGTGATTCAGTTATACATAGAGACATTCTTTTCTATTATGGTTTATCACAGAATGTTGAATATAGTTCCTTGTGCTATACAGTAAGAACTTTATGTTTATCTATCCTTTATATAATTGTTTGCATCTGCTAACCCCGAACTACCAATCCATCCCTCCCCCACAGTCAGGCAAATGACATTGAGCTCAAGAGGTCAAATCAACCCTCATTCTCACCACACACATAGAGAGTGAGAATTCTTACTTGTATAATATTTTCAATCTTATTTAAAATCAATATGTGCAGAAGAGGGTAATTAATAGTATAAGGCAGTATCAAGTAAGTGCTAAATGGATCTCCAGACAGGTTTGTAAATGTTGCAATCCTTTATTTGTAGAAAAACAAAACAGCAGGTACCTCATTGTTAATTGAGTAATTATTGCCCCACTACCAGGGAAGCTCTTAAAGAATTAACACAAAACACACTTTTCATCTGTTTCTTTTTTTTTTTTTTTCTGTTTTTCACTGTTTTGGTTTATTAGTCACTTAACATTTATGGGGATGTCTTCTAAGCTAAGGTGAAGAAAGACAAGGAAGATTATTTCTGTGTTTATGATTTCAATCTTGTTTAAAGTCTGTGTATTCATCAGAGGTGAGTTACTGAAATCAGGTGATATCAGATGAATCTCTCCTGGGTCACTTGACTGTGAGTGTTGTAGGAATTTTGAGGTCAAGGAGCTCTGGGCTGGAGGGGCTGAGTAGACTGGGCCTGAGATGAGCCTGTAAAGATGGACAGCGTGGGGAGAAGGGAGGCACGTAGGGGGCAGGACAGGCAGGTGCGGAGAATGTCCAGAAGGAACAAGGGTTGGCAGAGGGACTAGATCACTCAGCCTGAGTGGAGGCTCTATTTAGGGGAGAGTGGTAGGTACTGCTTAGCCTGGAGAAGCACCCGGGAAGGTCAAAAAAGATGTCTGTCCCTGCCTCCCACCCTGCATATATGCACACATATGGTTAATGCCTCTTCTTTCTGTTTGGATTTATTTTTCTGAAGTACAGTTGATTTACAATGTTAATTTCTGCTGAACAGCAGAGTGATTCAGTTATACATATATACACATTCTTTTTCATATTCTTTTCCATTATGGTTTATCACAGGATATTGAATATAGTTCCCTGTGTATACAGTAGGGCCTTGTTGTTTATCCATTTTCTGTTTAATAGTTTGCATCTGCTCACCTCAAATTCCCAATCCATCCCTCTCCCTCCTCCTCTGGCCTTTGGCAACCACAAATCTGTTCTCTGTGTCTGTTAATCTGTTTCTGTTTCATAAATAGATTCATTTGTGTCCTATTTTAGATTGCACATGTGATATATGATATTTGTCTTTCTCTGAGGTATTTCACTTAAGATGATAATTTCTAAGTCCATTCATATTGCTGCAAATGACACTATTTCATTTTTTATGGCTAAGTAGTATTCCACTGTGTGTGTATATCACTTTTTTTTTTTTAATCCATTCTGATGGACATTTACATTGTTTCCATATCTTGTCTGTTGTTAATAGTAATGCTCCTTCTTAATGCAGATACATTCAGGAGATTTACACTTACTGCACACATAGGAAAGTAGGTTAATATCACTGCCCATTACATGGGACCCATTTGGCCACACCTGATTAGACTCTGACCAGGGGGCAGATCAGAGCTAACTCAGGTGTTGGTGCTGGGCTCTCCTAACTGCTCCTGTGTGGGCCTTGGCCATGGGCCTTGTTCTGGCCGCCAGCTTCCTTTGGTTCCTGCTCACTTTTCAAGTCTGATTCTCCACTTCTCCCATTAAAATTCTGGGAGTGCCCACCAGCATTCCAACTCAGTGGTTTTCTGTTGTTTGTAACCATGAACTCTGGCTCCCTTTGGTCTGGTTGTCTCTCTGTGGTCATCTAGGTGTTTCTTGCTTCCATCATCCTGGGCTGAGGTTCCTTAAGGCTTTTTTAATCTCCTGTGGCCATAACTGCACTTAAAAAAGATTTATTTATTTATTTGGCTGTGTTGGATCTTAGTTGCTGTGTGGGGTGTGGGATCTTAGTTCCCGACCAGGGATTGAACCTACAACTCCTGCCTTGCAAGGCAGATTCTTAACCACTGGACCACCATGTTGGCCCCTCTGCGTGTTTCACCTGGGCTAGGAAGGGGCTCTCCTCTCTCCAGTCCATCTTCACCCCACTTTTTGTTGTAGTAGGACCTGGAGGGACCAACCAGTATCTGTCACCACTGGAAGGTGCCTGCTTCTGGCTCGGACCTGGGGGAGTCTGGCTGAGTCTCTCTTGCATCACTCTCAGTGATCCGTGGTTGCTTCTGAGGCCACCAGCTGTCCCAGCTCTCTGGGAGCTCTGCCCCACACTCCAGACCTTTTCCTTATCTTTTCTCACTTCCCAGAGCCTTTGCATCACAGCCCCTGGCAGCACGGCCTCTTCCCTTGGGCACCTCCACTGCTTGTCTTAAGGGCCATTTTCCTGGAAATCTGCACTAGCCTCACTCCTGCTGCCTACCCCCTCCCACAAGACAAAGCATCTCCCCCGCCCTCCACCTCTTCGCTGCCCCTTGCCGGGAATGCTCCAGCCCAGGGAGTTTAGCAACTCCACTGTTTACATGTGCTGTGCCTTTTACAGTTTTGTGACTTTGAAGGTGCTGTTCCCTCTTCCTCCTTTCTTTGCCAGGCCATCTCTCCTCTCTGATTCTTAACCACTGGACCACCAGACTGGCCCCTGAGCGTGTCTCACATGGACTGGAAGGGAGCTCTCCTCTCTGCAGTCCGTCTTTCCAGGGAAGGCTGTGCACGTCTTCCTTGCAGCTTTGAGCACACAGCTGTCTGTGTACACGCTTCTGTCTCTGCTGAGAGCCCAGCATCCTTGTTGGTA
Organism: Bubalus kerabau; assembly: GCF_029407905.1. NCBI lineage: Eukaryota > Metazoa > Chordata > Mammalia > Artiodactyla > Bovidae > Bubalus > Bubalus kerabau. Next base: position 133,016,780 of record NC_073624.1, read on the forward strand.
GGGATGGAGTCGCCCCTTAACCTAGTTCTGAGTTTCTAAGCACAGTGCTTGGGCACGACAGGCCCTCTCTAGGTTTACTTTTGAAAGTGAAAGTGTTAGCTGCTCAGTCATGTCCAAGTCTTTGCAACCCCATGGACTCTAGCCCACCAGGCTCCTCTGTCCATGGAATTCTCCAGGCAAGAATACTGGAGTGGGTAGCTGTTCCTTTCTCCAGGGGACCTTCCTGACCCAGGAAATGAACCTGGGTCTCCCATATTGCAGGCAGATTCTTCAACATCTGAGCTATCAGGGAAGCCCTTTTGGGAGATGGATATTCGAACATACTGCTTCACACCCAGATGCTAATGATGTGAAGGTCTCACCATGCTCTCTCCTCCCTGCAGGCCCTCTCCTGAGGTTTGGGGATGATGCTGGCAAATTCAGGCATGCTGGCTGACTTTTAAGGTGGGGGTGGGAGGGCATTTTGATGCAGAAGCTCCTTCTGGAACCTTGCAAATAACATCTCAAGTAATGGTGGCTGCCTTCTGCTTGCACATCAGCCCTCCTCCCAACTGAAGATTCTCTGTTCTGGCAAACACAGTCGGGTGAGGAGCAGGAGGCCGAGCCAGCCCAGCTGCCGTGGTCACTGTGTTCCAGGCACATTTCTAGTGTTTGTGTTGAACAGATCCTCTGCCTTCACAGAGCTTAGATTGTGGTGAGGGCATGCGTGCGTGCTCAGTCACTAGGTCGTGTCTGACTCTTTGCGACCCCATGGGCTGTAGCCCACCAGGTTCCTCTGTCCATGGGATTTTCCTGGCAAGAATACTGGAGTAGGTTGCCATTTCCTTCTCCAGGGGATCTTCCCGACCCAGGGGTCAAACTCATGTCTCCTGCATTGGCAGGCAGATGCTTTACCACTGAGCCACCTGGGAAGCCCTGTGGTGGGGGAGACATAATAAAAAATCAACCTAGGGAGCGAATTGCATGGTATGTTAGAAGGTCCTTTGGGGTAAAAATGAGAAGTAGAGCAGGATGAAGGGGTTGAAGAAGGGACCAGGGATGGTTTTAAAGGCAGTCTTTGGGGTGGGTCTTCTTTGGATGACACTGTCTGAGCAGTCTTGAAGCAGGGAGGGGATCAGTGCAGGAGCCTCCAGGTAGAAGGAATGGCCAGTGCAAAGACTGGAGTCAGAATGCACCTGGAGAGTTCCAGTAGGGTAGGACGGCGGGGGGAAGACAGAGGGGCTGGGGCAGAGGCAGCAAAAATGCGAGGGCTGTTGAAAGGACTTGCCTTTTTGCTAGCAGTGATCAGGGAATTGTTGCAGGGCGTTAAGCAGAGGCGGTAACTTGCTCCTTTACCTTTAAAAAAATGTATTTATTTATTTGGCTGCACCAGGTCTTAGTCTTGGCCCACGAGATCTTTGATCTTCATTGGGGCATGTGGGATCTAATTTCCTGACCAGGGATCAAACCCAGGCCCGCTGCATTGGGTGGGTGGAGTCTTAGCCACTGGACCATCTGAACCCCTGGAGAAGCCTCTGTGCTTTCCCTAATCTTCCTTTATTCTTTAGGAGTCATCCTTGGAAGGCCTCTACTCCTTTGCCGGGCTGCTTAACCTTCAGATAAAATATTCCAGTCCTGAGCTCATGGTCTCTGTAATTTCTCTGTAGTTTTCTCCCATGGGTGTGATTAGAGCAAAACTTCTAGAAAGTGCTGCAAACCTCTGCAGAAACTGGCCCCCATAGACTTCAATTTGGCATCACAGGGAACACAATGCTAGAACATTCTTTCAGACAGTGTTTCCCTAATTGTCCAGATAACAAGGGTCTCCTGGGCTCCTTGTGGAAGCACTGGGCTCTGATGTGGCCTCATGGAGCTGGTGATTCGGGGTGTGGGCGGGGCGGCCATCTGCATCATTAGACACACCTGGGGCAGGTATCCCACCAGGCCCAGGGACCCTGGTCCTCATAGCTGCCCAGGTTCTGAGCACACCAAGAAGAGAAACAATGACTAGGGCAAAAAAGAGGTCAGAACGTCACTTATTCCCTACCAGAGGGTGGACTGTGAGGCTGTCAAGTCAGGCAGCCCAGGAGTTCTGCTCGTTACATTTGTGGATGGAGGCTGATTTGTCTCAGAACCTTGAGCTGACCCTTCCCTTGTGCCCGAGGCCCTGGAGCAGTAGCAGAGCCTGCAGAAGCTCACTTCCAGAGGGAGCCGGGGAAACCGCCCCCTGCCCCCCGCTGCCTGCAGGAACTCTCCCTCGTATGTCAGTTTGAGAAGCTGCTTCCTTCCCCAGAAGCGGGAGGTATCGGGGTGAGGGGAGGACCTGGGGAGTCTAGGGGTGGGTATGGGGGGAGAAGCCCTCCTCCTGGTGCGCCGTGTCCCTTCAACACCTCAGATGATATGCATGGCCAGGAAAATCTGTGAAGCAGGTCTTAGGACTTTGGCAGTATTATCTTTTGTTGTCTGTGATTTCTTTTCTTTCTTTCTTTTTACTGGGAAAGCCCACTTTTTAAAAAAAATATTTTTATTGAAGTATAGTTGCTTTACAATGTTGTGTTAGTTTCTGCTGAACAGGAAAGTGAATCAGCGATATGTACACATATATCAATTCTTTATTGGATTTCTTTCCTGTTTAGGTCATCACAGAGCACTGAGTAGAGTTTCCTGCGCTATACAGTAGATTCTCATTAGTTACCTATTATCCATAGTATCAATAGTGTATATATGCCAGTCCCAATCTCCCAATTCATCCCCCACCTTTCCACCTTGGTATCTATACATTTGTTCTCTACATCTATGTATTTCTCCTGTGCAGATCAGTTCATATGTACCGTTTTTCTACCTGTGTGTGTTAATATATGATATTTCTCTCTTTCTGACTTACTGCTGTGTTTTGAGGGTGCTGGCTCCAGAGAGCATCTGCAGTGTGTGCCTGATGGTGATAAAAAGGATCTCCTCACTGGTTTATCTCTGTGGGGTCCACACTGGTGATTCCACTGTTCTACACAGGCCTGAGCAAGTGGGTTTAATTCTGAAATCACTAAAAATTTTAGTCTGTGATCTCTTGGCTTTGAGGCTTACTTGCCAGAGTCTTGAACAGACCAATCTCTTGGGGTGTGTGACCTGTGTGTGTGTTGTACAACAAAATAACCAGTGGGAAAACCCAACTAATTATATTATTTTGAAATAATTATAGATTCTCAGGGCTTCCCAGGGTGTAGCTCATTGGTAAAGAATCTGCCTGCCAGTGCAGGAGATACGGGTTCGATCCCTAGGTCAGGAAGATCCCCTGGGGTCGGAAATGGCAACCCACTCCAGTATTCTTGCCTAGGAAATCCCATAGAGGAGCCTGGCGGGCTACAGTCTATGGGGTCGAAAAAGAGTTGGACATGACTGAGCTGCTAAAAACAACAACAAAGATTCTCAGGTTGCAAAGAAAGGTCTAGAGGAATGTCTGTGCACTTCTAATTTATATATATATATTTTAAATTGGAAACTATTTTTCTAAGTTGGCAAATTATGTGCAGTTAAATTCAGGCATAGATTTGCTGGGAGAGAAAATTGCCTTGAAACGGGTGATTTTGTTTTTCTGCCTTGATTTTTGTCTGTGATGGTAACTGTAGGTTTTGGAAAATTGAAAACCAGTAACTGATTATCTGCTTTGAGACCCTAAAATCAGCCGAGACCATGGGTCATGCGGAATGGGCTCTGTGCGGGCTTGTGGATGGGAGTGTCTGCAGCCCGCTGCGTGACGCCCTCTCTGCCTGCAGCACCCTCTTAGCTGCAGGAGTGCCACTCGATTGATTTGCGAAAGTTAAAAAATCTGTGCTGAGGCAGGTGGGGGAAATACAGAAAGCTAGATGATTGCTGATCCAGCTGCTGATATTTTCCAGGTAGGATGACCTCTATAGGGGTTTTTGCTTTAACTGTCATCTCTGCTCCGCCGTTGTTAACGAAAGGTGTGGGATTCGGCTGTTCCTCACCCAAAAGCCAATAAACAGGACAGATTGGTGGAAGGGAAAGTTTGCTTTATTTCAGATGCTGGCAGCTGTAGGGGGGAGGGTGGACATTTGTTCAAAGGCTGACTCCTCCTGACTGGCAGCCAGTGGGGCAAGAGCTTTTATAGACAGAAGGAGGGGGCTACGTGCAGAAACAGCACAGTCAGTTCCTACCTTCCCAGGTAAGCTCTGCTCCTCTGTTACTCTGTGTCTTCACAACTTGGTTCCTTTTTCTGGGGGCCTGTGTTCTGGAACCTTCTGTCATCTTCAAACTGGTCATCGGTGGTCTGACCAGCAGCATCATGGTTGTTTTAGGTTCAGTTAATCTTCAGTTCTAGGGTCTGTTAGCTCCCATTTCGTTGAGGCTAGTTCATGGAATTGTGGCAGCTCACGTCCTGGGCACGGTCTGGTCATTATGTAGTTAACTTCTTCCTCCTGGTGGAGGTTTCAGTATCTATAGACAGCTCATGGGATCTGGCTCGGAATATTACCTGTAGCCCAAGGGAGAGAGAAAGAACTAAAGGTCCTTGACTGCGCTTAATGACTACATTCTTATTATTTAGTCTCCTTTGACTGTTTTCCTTTGTTTCCACATTTCTCACTTCTCTGACTAAACTTATTCTTTGACTAAAGTTTTCCACAGACAAAAGGCAGGCTGAGAACATTGTGGCGGGTGGAGGGGCAAGGACTGTAGGGTCCTGCTGTGTTTCACTGTGTTTACTAAGCACATGACCTGGCTCTGAGAGCACTGCCTCCTATAACAGGTTCCGGTGTTTGGTCCCTAGACACACGTGGCCGACTGCCTCCTTTGTGCTACACTTGGAAGGTCTAATCCTCTGGCTGTGCTTTTCAACAGTAGAAATATTGGATTGTGCTATGTCCTGTATTAATTTTCCTTCTAGAACTACAGAACCATAGAACTACATGTTCTGTGCACTTGGCTTTCCTAGCTAATGGTTCTCTATAAGCCAGCCTCAGAATCCCCTGGAAGGCTTAGGAAAACCCAGATTTCTCACCAGGCGGGTCTGGGGCTGGGCCTGAGGAGTCTCTACAAGTTCCCAGATGATGCTGATGCTGCTGGTCTGGCTGCACATTGAAAACTGCTGCTCTCGGCAAAGTTGGCAGATTCAGTTCGTTTAGGTTAGCAGTTCCTAACTTCCAAGGTTCGCTCTGCTCCTCCATTACTCCATGTCTCACAGCTTCATTCCTTTTTCTGGGGGCCAGTGCTCTGGAACCTTCTGCTGGGGACTCCAGCTTTCAGCTTGATTTATTGGGATGGCCAGTCAGCACCCACTAACACCTGCCTACTTTCTGCTGAGCGGCTGGTTGTGCTGCAGGGTCCTTCCACGTGTTACCTGCTCTTCACGCCCCCAAGCTAGCGTGTGTAGCCTCCCTTCATGGAGACTCTGGATTCAGTTCAGTTCAGTTCAGTCGCTCAGTCGTGTCCGACTCTTTGCGACCCCATGAATCACAGCACGCCAGGCCTCCCTGTCCATCAACAACTCCCGGAGTTCACTCAGACTCACATCCATCGAGTCAGTGATGCCATCCAGCCATCTCATCCTCTGTCGTCCCCTTCTTCACCTGCCCCCAATCCCTCCCAGCATCAGAGTCTTTTGCAATGAGTCAACTCTTCACATGAGGTGGCCAAAGTACTGGAGTTTCAGCTTTAGTATCATTCCTTCCAAAGAACACCCAGGACTGATCTCCTTCAGAATGGACTGGTTGGATCTCCTTGCAGTCCCAGGGACTCTCAAGAGTCTTCTCCAACACCACAGTTCAAAAGCATCAATTCTTCAGCGCTCAGCCTTCTTCACAGTCCAACTCTCACATCCATACATGACCACAGGAAAAACCACAGCCTTGAGTAGACTCTGGATTAAATGACTTTATATCAAGGTCCAATGTTATGATGGGTCTCAGGCGTTGGATGCAGAGCCCACTGTTGGTCCCTTTGCTGTGCAGTCCTTTTCAGGAGCATTTGTGTCCTGGAAGTTGCTTGGAGGCTGGGCGTGAGATGAAATAAATGCATGTCTGCTTGGTGAGATTTCTGACGCTGGTCAGGCTTCTGAGAGAGGGAAAGAAGTCTGGTTAGCAGGCTGTTTGCAGCACTGTCCTTGTTGAATTAGTTATAGGGTGGCCCATGCCAATGGTTGTATTTTGCTTTCTTTTCTTTCTCTCGAGAGTTGCAGAGGATGGAGGAGAGATCAATCTCTTTGCTTCTCAGAGGAAATGATCGTTCTATCGTCTCCTCTGCCGACTTCCCACAGAGCCATCCGTGTGTGACAGAGAATTGGATGTCCTAGGCAGTGGCCCTTGCTTTGAGAATGTAGCCCAAGAGGTAGATTTTGAGGGAACGTGGAGGTTTGAGGTCCTGCGTGTGGAGGGTGCTCAGGGCAGGAAATGGAGACAAGCCAGAAGTGTCACATGGAGGAGACTGCCTCCCTTGGGATGCTATCAGTGTTTTGGTCATTTTTGCCTTCTTGTTGGGGACCATTCAGGGTAACAGAAAGCTTGTGATTTTGAGGCCAGATAAACCTGCCTGCCTGCAGCCTGATTCTGCCCTGTTGGAACTCGAGCATTGGCTCCTGGGAGAGCTGTCTGAGAGCCTGTAAAAACAAGATGATGAAATGTAATTTAGTCCACAGCGAGCTCCACGAAAGTGGGCACCGTGTCAGGAACCTTTGTGGCATCCCCTTGTTGCACTGGCAGATGGACACGCAGTTGATGATTCTCTTGGAAGTGGGGTGACCCCCAGTGGACGATCAGGAGGTGATACACGGATGGAGGGGAGTCGGGCCCCTGTGAGTCAATTCTTTCCAACTGTTCCCTTCTTTTTTCACTTGAGTGATTCCTTTTTAAAGTTTATTGACCTTTTCCATTAACATTGTTTTTGCCTAGCCTATGCCTTAGCCAGGGAGAACCCCAACTCTCCTTTTCTTTCTAAGCTACAATAACAACAACAACATTGGCTCGTGGCTTATCCCTTCCAGGCAAATTTAGAAGATTAAATGAGTTACTGTTTTCTTCCTTTGATGCAGGGCTCACCTTTCCAACCTCCATAGCATCACAATTAATTTCACGTTGCTGGGGATCCAGGTGCCTTTATCTCTCGAGGAGGCGGCTGTAAGCCTCTCAGGACTGGGGGCAGTGATTCTTTCATGACACGCAGCTGACTTTAAAAATAACAACCGAGTTTCTGTCTCCTATTTCGTTTACGGTTCATTGTATAATTTGTTGTCATTCTTGTGTTTAGCAGGTTTCTTCTTAATCCCGTGTCTTGGTTGTTTGCTTTCTTATCCCTAAGTGCCCAACCTCACAAAGCCTTAGCATTATATAAATATTTATTAAATAAGCTTCACAGAATCTTACCAGGGGCTGTATTCACACATCCCAGCAGAATGTGCTACCCCTTTTCTGTGTCCAAGACATAGTACTCTGCAGGAATCAAGAATAAATCCTTGATCTTTAGGTACTAATCAGTTCCAGGGTTCAGCTTTTATAAGCTTGGAAAGGGGCCTTTTCCCTTCCTCTTGACTGTAGGGCGAATGAATGCGTCACCCAGCACCTTGCACAGTTCCTGGTCTAGAGAGGGCACTTCATAAATGTTTGTGGAGTGACTTAAACTGCCACAGACTAGGGTAGAGAAGCTGTGTAGCACACTTGTGACAAAAGAGAGAAGAACCAGAATTTTGCAGGCAGAGGAATAGAGAGCTGGACTGTTGAATTCAGTAGACCAACAAATACCTGTTGGGTGATAAAGAGGTGAATTTCCATCGGTCAGTTTCAGCATCTCTGAGGGCATTATTTTTAAGATGATGTAAGAGTGAATACTTCTTAAAGCTATAATATTGATATGCTAGTTGTATGTGTGTGTGTGTGTTAGTCACTCAGTTGTGTCCAACTCTTTGTGACCCCATGGACTGTAGCCCGCCAGGCTCCTCTGTCTGGAATTCTCCAGGCAAGAATACTGAAGTGGGTTGCCATTTCCTTCTCCAGGGGATCTTTCTGAACCAGGGATCAAATCCACATCTTCTGAGTCTCCTGCCTTGGCAGGTGAATTCTTTACCACTGAGCCACCAGGGAAGTCCTGATATGCTAGTTAACACTTTTATTGAAGTGAAATGAAAACTCAGCATGCGTCCTTAGCTCAGTCAGAACAGGTAGCCCTGGGCATAATGGCCATTTGGGGTATTTCTTGCTCCAAATACACACACAGCTTGCATCTTCCTCTGAGCTATTTGCTCAACTTACACATGGTCAGCCAGGCATTTCTTTAAAAGGGATTCTTTGATTTTTTTAAATTGAAGTATAGTTGATTTGCAGTGTTCTGTCTCTGGTGGAGAGCAGAGTGATTCAGTTATATGTGTATATATGCCTGTTCTTTTTCATTAGAGGTTATCAGAAGATGCTGAATATAGACAGTTCCCTGTGCTACACAATGGGGCCTTGTTTATCTGCTTTATATATAGTAGTTTGTGTCTTCTAATCCCCAACTCCTAATTTATCCCTTCTCCACCCCCTTTCCCCTTTGGTAATCATAATTTTGTCTTCTATGTCTGTAAGTCTGTTTATGTTTTATGAATAAGTTCATTTGTATCATTTTTTTAGATTCCACATGTAGTGTTAGTCGCCCAGTCGTGTCTGACTCTTTGCGACCCCATGGACTGTAGCCCATCAGGCTCCTCTATCTGTGGGATTCTCCAAGCAAGAATACTGGAGTGCATTGTCATTCCCTCCTCCAGAGGATTTTCCCAACCCAGGTCTCCTGCATTGCAGGCAGATTCTTACTGTCTGAACTGCAGGGAAGTCCTGTAAATGATACCAGATGGTATTTGTCTTTCTTGTCTGACTTCCTTTACTTAGTATGATAATCTCTAGGTCCATCCATGTAGCTGCAAATGGCATTATTTTACTCTCTACTTGTTATTAGCATTATTCAATTAGTTATGGTTAAATATTTAAAGGAGCCTAAGTTCATTACTATTTTTGAACCTAATTCACATGTAAAAAGCGTGAAAATGAATTTAGCACGAAATTGTTCTGACTAGTGGTAAAGAAGTTTGTTTCCAGTGTGAGTGTTACAGGCTGAATTGTGTCTCCTCAAATTCGTATGTTGAAATGCTAACCTCAAAATTGTGTGTTAGGGGACAAAGTGTCTAAAGAGGTAATTATGCTAAAATGAGATTATTAGAGTTGGTGCCCGTGTAAGAAGAGATAAAGATACAGATGGAGGGAAGACTCTGTGAAGACACAGGGTGATGGAGGCCATGGATAAGCCAAGGAGAGAGGCCTCAGAAGAAGCCAACTGTGACCTCTTCCAGCCTGCAGAACTTAAATAATTGCTGTTGTGTGAGCCAGCCAGCTGTAGTTCTTTGCTCTGGCTGCCCTGGCAAACCAAGATGGCGGGTGCTTGTTAAAACGCATATGTGCCTGCACTGTCGTCTTGAGTCTCATCCTGAGCCCCCAAGTGGGCTAGTTGTGACAGGCTGGACTCCGCGTGTCCAGAGAGGGACATCCGGGTGCAGTGTCAGATGGGCCATCCAGGGTCCAGTGAGTCCCTCTTTATCAGGACGGTCAGTTTGGGAGACCCACACACAGCTGATGAATGGAGGGGAATGCTGGATTGGTCCCTGTGGGCCTGGTGCTGTTCTTCTGTGCATGTTTCATGGGTTGAAGTCAGGGTGAGAGAAGGAATGTTCCTGAAATGAAGCCCTGCCTTCCACCACCAGGTCACTGGATCCCTAAGGTCTGTTTCCTGAAACCACATCTCCTCACTGGATCTCCCTTGTGATCACTTTTGCTCATATTTGGAACTTAGTTGACCTTCTATAGGTTAGTAAGTGATGTTACTTATTTATCCTAACATTAATAAAGGACAGAGCATTACCTTTTCCCCAAGAGTACAGGCAGATGCGTTAGGCCAAATATCCATGTACTTGTTCTTAAAAGCAGAGGCCATGCCAGGGTAATGTTTATTTTTATGGTCTCTGAGTCCTTTCATCCCACTTTGCTTTATGTATGTGTGAGTTGCTTAGTCATGTCTGACTCTTTGCAACTCCATGGACTGTAGCTCACCAGGCTTCTCTGTCCATGGGATTCTCCTGGCAAGAATACTGGAGTGGGTAGCTATTCCCTTCTCTAGGAGATCTTCCCAACCTAGGGATCGAACCCAGGTCTCCCATATTGTGGGTAGATTCTTCACCGTCTGAGCCACTAGGGAATTCCTTGCTTTGTATCCTTCAACAAATTTATCGGCCTCTCTGACCTTTAGTTTCCTCATCTATAGAATGGTTTAATAAAAGTTTCTTCATCATAGGGACATTGGGAGGATTAATGAGGTCATTTCTTCATGGCCCATATCCAATTGCCTGACATGTAGTAAGCCCTGTTCTTATATTATTTAAACACCCCATCATTAAGTACCTGAGGAATTATGAAGGTCAGGAATTGCACTTTGAATTCCAACAACACTGGATATTTAGTTCCGCTTAAATATGTTGAAAATAGTAGCTGATTCATCTTTAAAATGCAAAGTCCTTATGAGTCTGACAAGAGGTAGTGCTTGTAAGGAGTTTAACACATACATGGAATCTTGTCAGTGCTCATGAATGGTAAACGTACAGCATCGAGGTGGGTCTGAGCTTGGTTTGGGTCCAGCTTCTCCACTGAGTGACTCCATGACCTTAAGTAAGTCTCTGAAGCTCTTTAAGCCCCAGTTGACTCATTGCTATGCTAAGTCACGGCAGTCGTGTCCGACTCTGTGCGACCCCATGGACGGCAACCCACCAGGCTCCCCCGTCCCTGGGATTCTCCAGGCAAGAACACTGGAGTGGGTTGCCATTTCCTTCTCCAATGCATGAAAGTGAAAAGTGAAAGTGAAGTCGCTCAGTCGTGTCGGACTCTTCACGACCCCATGGACTGCAGCCTACCAGGCTCCTCCGCCCATAGGATTTTCCAGGCAAGAGTACTGGAGTGGGGTGCCATTGCCTTCTCCAGTTGACTCACTGGTAAAAGGTAAACAATGGCAGAACTTACCCCCTTAGCTTTGCTAGGAAGCTCCGTGTGCTTTATACAGATTTGTATTATTCCTGTTGTTGCCATTGTTGTTGTTTTCCATGATTGGTTTTCTGAAATATATAACGGCTGATGAGGGACGAGGCTTTCCAGAATGGAGTTCTGAGTGGCTGTGAGAATGGTCTGTGTGGTGCATCTGTGAGCCTGCTGATTGCCAGGTGACCTGGCTCTGTGTGCCGCTCTCTCTGCCCTCGTGCCAGGCACACCCCTCCTGAAGCTGTGGGCTGCAGCCAAGCCAGTGACCTTCCTAGACAGAAGGGCAAAGAAAAACGAGGCGCTTCCTTCTCCTGTTGGAACCCACACTACAGACTTAAACTGCTCTGTTTGTGTGTGTGTATGTATAGTAAGAACACTGTAACACCTACAGGTGGTGTGTAGAAAGCATGGTACTGACTTGTAAATGTAGGAACAGAAAGAATGAATAACTCAGAGAGGTGAGGCTGCTGCAGATTGCAAAATGCAGACAAAGCCACAAGCACCATCTTTTGGGGTTTGTATTTAGATCAAGGAGAAAAATGAAGAGCAATTATTCAGCTCCTGGTGAAACAGGAAGAAAGCAAATGTTCTTGAGTATTAGCTTAGAGCCAAGTACTATGGATGGCATTTTCCAGAAATTCCCTCATTCAGAAATAATGCCATTTGCAACAACATGGATGGACCTGGAGATGATCACACTAAGTGAAGTAAGTCAGAGAAAGACAAATACTGTATATCGCGTATATGTGGACTCAAAAAAAATGATACAGTTGAACTTATCTACAGAACAGAAACAGACTCACAGACCTATGGTTACCAGACTTATGGTTACCAGGGGGGAAATTGGGATTGACATGTACACAATGCTATGTTTAGAATAAATAGCCAACCAAGACCTATTGTGTAGCACACAGGGAAGTCTGCTCAATATTCTGTAATAACCTAAATGGGAAAATAATTTGAAAAAGAACAGATAAATGTATAACTAAATCACTTTGCTGCACACCTGAAACTAATACAACATTGTAAATCAACTGTCAGTTCAATTCAGTCTTTCAGTCATGTCCAACTCTTTGCTACCCCATGAACCACAGCACGCCAGACCTCCCTATCTATCACCAGCTCCCAGAGTTTACTCAAACTCATGTCCATTGAGTCAGTGATGCCATCCAACCATCTCATCCTCTGTCGTCCCCTTCTCCTCCTGCCTTCAATCTTTCCCAGCATCAGGATCTTTTCAAATGAGTCAACTCTTCGCACGAGGTGGCCAAAGTATTGGAGTTTCAGCTTCAAAATCAGTCCTTCCAGTGAACACCCAGGACTGATCTCCTTTAGGATGGTCTGGTTGGATCTCCTTGCAGTCCAAGGGACTCTCAAGAGTCTTCTCCAACACCACAGTTCAAAAGCATCCATTCTTTGGCACTCAGCTTTCTTTATAGTCCAACTCTCACATCCATACATGACTACTGGAAAAACCATAGCCTTGACTAGATGGACCTTTGTTGGCAAAGTAATGTCTCTGCTTTTCAACTTGCTGTCTAGGTTGATCATAACTTTCCTTCCAAGGTGTAAGCGTCTTTTAATTTCATGGCTGCAATCACCATCTGCAGTGATTTTGGAATCCGAAAAAATAAAGTCAGCCACTGTTTCCACTGTTTCCCCATCTATTTGCCATGAAGTGATGGGACCAGATGCCATGACCTTAGTTTTCTGAATGTTGAGCTTTAAGCCAACTTTTTCACTCTCCTCTTTCACTTTCATCAAGAGGCTTTTTAGTTCCTCTTTACTTTCTGCCATGAGGGTGGTTGGTGTCATCTGCATATCTGAGGTTATTGATATTTCTCCTGGCAATCTTGATTCCAACTTGTGCTTCCTCCAGCCCAGCGTGTTTCATAATGTACTCTGCATATAAGGTAAATCAACTATACCCCAATATGAAGTAAAAATTAAAAAAATTCTCTCATTTAGTTTGAGTCCCTGAAGGTAGAGAAAACATGTAACTCCTCTGCTGCTTCTGTTTTCTTGGTCAAAGAGAAGGCTGGAAAAGCTTACTTATAAGAGATTTGAAGCCCAGGACAAACAAGGTGAAAGTGAACTCCAAATGAGTTGGTTTCCTGACCTGAACAAATTAATTCCTAGAATTTTTCTAGTCTATGTTGTGATTGTTGAATCATTGTCCTTAGTCATTGAGGAGCTATAGAAAGAGGTGGCAGAGGACAGAGACCTGAGTCTCACAAACTTTAGATTTTAAGCTTTAGTTTTAGTCTCAGATGAATTCTGGACTGTTAATCAGTGTTAACATAAAATGTGTGTTCTATGAGAAGGGGAAGCATGAGTCAACAAAAGCCCATCGTGGGTTCACTCCAACAAGCATGGCGGGTGAGCTTGTTGGGCTTGTAAGTAGCATCATTACCTTGGGAACATTTGCTGAATGCTGTAGCAATGGGATGTATGGATTTGGACATGTTATACTTGATAAGGCCTTTTGGTACCCTTTTCGAAAAAAGGAGTGAGGTGTTGGAGAAAGGATGGGCTTCCAGGTGGCTCAGGGGTAAAGAATCCACCTGCCAAGATGCAGAAGATGTGGGTTTCATCCCTGGTTGGGGAAGATCCCCTGGAGAAGGAAATGGCAACTCACTCCAGTATTCTTGTGTGGGAAATCCCATGGATAGAGGAGCCTGGTGGGCTACAGCCCATAGGGTCACAAGGAGTTGGACAAGACTGAGTGACTAAACAAAGACAACCACAGAAAGTATGTTGGACGATGGCTCGTTAATGTGGAGACAAAAGAAGTTTGTCATTGGCTGTTTCCTGAAAGCAGTAGTTGGCGGGTTGGTGACCCTCCAGGAGGAAGCCTGCCTTAGTCCCTTTGGGGGTCAACATTCTCATCAGTGCCTTGAATGAGTTATTGATAAGCTGATCATTTTAATGAAAAATTTAGGATTCATTCATGCTGCTGCTGCTGCTAAGTCACTTCAGTCATGTCTGACTCTGTGCAACCCCATAGACGGCAGCCCACCAGGCCCTGCCATCCCTGGGATTCTCCAGGCAAGAACACTGGAGTGGGTTGCTATTTCCTTCTCCAATGCATGAAAATGAAAAGTGAAAGGGAAGTCACTCAGTTGTGTTCGACTCTTAACGACCCCATGGACTGCATCCTACCAGGCTCCTCCACCCATGGGATTTTCCAGGCAAGAGTACTGGAGTGGGGTGCCATTGCCTTCTTCGTCATTCATGTTAGCTGCCAGAAAAATGGGGTTGCAGTTGAAGGTCAGGGATGTTGATGTTGATGGTGATGATCCCAGTCAGGAGGGAAGAAATTGAGAAAAGAGTCATTTTAGCAGTGAAGTCCCTTCATGTCAACTTTCTGCTGATTTGCAACGATTGTTGAGTTTCTAAATAAGGAAGGACTTAACAGGATTATGACCTTTCCTTTTCAAAAGATGAAAGCTAAAAGGGAACAAGCACAAAAATGATGGCATATGTAGGGTGAGTAAAGGCTTATTCAGCAAATTCTATGATCCTCATTAAATGATAGGAGAAGCAGTGAGCTAACTTTTAGGCCTGCTGCCTGATACTTGATAGGGATTGCAGAAGTAGCCATTTTTGTAATTGCAGCCAAGTTTGAGCTATTTGTGAATGTGCCATCACTTTATCAAATGGTTTCTATTGAAAGTTAACAGGTTTTCTCTTTAAATATTTTTTAAAGTGAAAAGCTTATGTACGTAAAGGCTAAACTAAATTTTCTAGAATCTGCAATGAAAAGACTTTTCTATCTTCCTGGAAGTTACTTAATGAACACGTGTCAGTGTTGTAACAGTTGCATATAATAGTGTAATTTGTGTGTGTGTATGTTTGTTTTTTACTAAACCATGTCTTTGATCCACTCTAGTACAGTACTTTCAAACTTTTGGGGCTGTGACCCAAAGTGAGAGCAACATTTTGCATGGTGATTCAGTGCGCACACACACACACAGCCACACACACACACGCTTTACAGAGAACTGACACAAACCCTTGTGAAAAACTTTTAATTTTTTTTCTGTATTTGATTCTATTTTTGTTATTTATAAATACTGATGAAGACCCTCTCTATTGATTTTTATCACTGTTTTTAAAGCCCTGGCCTAGCAGAGCTGCAAACCGCATTTTAATGCTATAATCATTCTTTCTTCCAAGGAGGAACTTTTATATAATCATCTCATATTGTGTCATTATAATGATGTCAAGTGAAATACTTCTAGACCAAGGATTTTACAGATGGAGAGCAGTTACAGTGAGTGTTGACTCATAGATGGGAAACAAGATGGAGTCTGGCCATAAACACTGGTTTATGGCCATTTGTAATGAGTTGCCCTAAACCTCTCAGCCAACTTATGTCTGGAAATTCATAGGAAATATTTACTTATAGAGTCTTAGGGTTGGAAGGAGTTGTAGAGGTCACGTGTTATAACTTCTCTCCCAGTTTAGGGCCCAGTTCTGTGGTATGTTCACAACAGCCCAGTCAACTTCTGCTTGATTACCTTCTGAGATGGGGCATTCACGCCCTTAGGTTTCTACTGTAGCTGTAAGACATGACCGCAGATTGAGTGACTTAAAACAAATTTGTTATCTTACAGGTTTGTAATTCCATAGTTTGAAATGGGTCTCACTGAGCTAAAATCAAGGTGTTGGCAGGGCTGCATGCCTGAATGCTATAGGAGAGAATCTGATTGCATGAATTTTAAGATCCCTTCTGGAAGTTGTTGCATTTTCATCTTGTGCTATGGTTGACCAGCTCCTCCAGGTCTGCCTGAGACCTTCCAGGTTTCATTTATTTACTTATTTTTGGCTGTACCACGTGGCATGCAGGGTCTTATTTCTCTGACCAGGGATCGAACCCATGCCCCCTGCATTGAAAGTGCAGAGTCTGAGAAGTCCGCATAGACTGTCCACATTTTAGCACTGAATGTCTCGTGTCTACCCTACCCAGTCCTGGGCAAACCAGGACAGTTATTCACCCTAGTTGTGGTATGTCTTGTGTGTCTAATAATTGACGTTTCTAATATTTCTCCCAAAGAATTTGGAGTAGCTACCAGTCAGAGGGAGTTGGTGATGGACAGGGAGGCCTGGCGTGCTGCAATTCATGGGGTCGCAAAGAGTCGGACACGACTGAGCGACTGATCTGATCTGATCTGATCAGTCAGAGACTTGCATAAGTTAACATTAATGAAATTTAAATAATGAATCAGAATCAAGCAAAGGAAGCAAATATCTAACCATAAGCACAGATCTATTTTAGAGACACTTTGTTTTTCTTGGCTTTAAATTCTTAGAGGAATTTCTCATGGGACTTCATATAAGGACAGTGAGTAATGTAAACAATGTCCTTGGCAGTAGTTCTTCAGTAAGTGCAAAAATTTTTTTTCATGTGGCCCTTAAAAACCAAAAATAGGATATTTAGGTGTGCTGTAGCAGTGTTGGCTTTATGAGGTTCTTAGCTAATGAAATACAAGTAATAGTGTTGTCCTTATCAAGAATTCGGAGAAGGCAATGGCAACCCACTCCAGTACTCTTGCTTGGAAAATCCCATGGACGGAGGAGCCTGGAAGGCTGCAGTCCATGGGATCGCTGAGGGTTGGACACGATTGAGCGACTTCACTTTCACTTTCATGCATTGGAGAAGGAAATGGCAACCCACTCCAGTGTTCTTGCCTGGAGAATCCCAGGGATGGGGGAGCCTGGTGGGCTGCCGTCTACGGGGTTGCACAGAGTTGGACACGACTAAAGCGACTTAGCACTTAGCATATCAAGAATTACCCAGGGAATAAGCTTTGAGCACCAGAAGGAGTGGCTGTCTTGTCTCTTAGAAAAGTAGATCGCAGAGAACAAGAAATAGGCTCAAAGTTATAAGACAGACTATTAAAGATAGGCCCTCCTATTAAAGATAATTAGTTAATGCCCTTGAAATGTTCTTTAAATGACAGATGTAATAGAATGGTGAAAAACAGACAAGTGCCTGTTTTAAGTATGAATTTTTTGTTTGTTTGTTTGTTTGTATCAGTGCATGCAAGGGGCTGTAATCATTTGAAGGACTGGTTGGCACCAGAGGATCTGCTTCTAAGTTGACTCACTCACACAGTACTAGTTGTTGAACTAGTGTGTTGAACTCACACAGAACTAGTTGTTCTAGTGGAACCAGAAGACTATAATTCCTCTTTACATGGGCTCCTGTATAGATTACTTGAATAGGTCTTCATCACGAGGTGGGATGGCTTCCCCTAGAACATGGAACCAATCAGAGAGCAAGGCAGAAGCCACAATATGGTTTCATGACATTGATAGCAACCTCATGAGAGATCTTGAGCTAGAACCACCAGCTATGGTTTTTTAAGATTCCTGATCCACAGAGACTGTGCATTAAGTCATTTAGTTTTGGGTTGATTTAATACACATCAATAGATAACTAATGCAGATGGGCATATTGGCAGACTGGACACTTGAGAGGAATCAAGAGGATCAGTAAACTTGAAGATAGGTCTGATGAAAGTCAAACCAGAGCACAAAGAATGAAAAGTATGGAAAAAGAAAAGAGAACAGCATATCTGAGATAGGTAGGACACATATTAAACACATACAGGTGAACTCATAGAGGGGGAAGAGAGATAAAGATGCAAAAAAAAAATGCTTAAAAACAATGGGTAAGACCTTTCCAAAGTTAATGAAAGACAACAAACCACAAATCCAAGGAGTTTAGAGAGCCTCAAGCAAAGTAAGCACATAGGAAAAGACACCTAGGCATGTAGTAGTCAAACTGTTCAGAACCAAAGGTAAGGAGAAAGACTTGAGAATGAACAGAAAAAACAGAACTATTGCAACAGAGGAATCAAGGTAATAACAACATCTGCCTTCTCATAAACTATCCAAGCCAGAAGACAGTGGAGTCGTAACTTTAAAGTACTGAAAGAAAACACACACACACACACACACAAAACCCTGCCAACCCAGATGCTTTACCTAGACAAAATGTCTTTCAGAAATGAAGATAAAATTAAGACATTTTCAGACAAAAGCTGATAAAACTCATTACCAGCAGACAATGAGTGTAAGTTTAAACGAAGCTCATCAGGCAGATAGAAAATAATAACAGATGGGCATTTCGATTTACACAGAAATAAAGAGTGCTGGAAATAGTAACAACGTGGGTAAATAAAAACAGACATTTCCCTCTGATTTTTGCTCTCCTTGATCAGTAATTGGTTGTCTGAAGAAAAATAACAACAGTGTACTGTGGGGTTTGTAGCATATATAGAAGTAAAATATGTGACATCAGTAGCATAGACAGGTTGCAAAGAGAAGTGTGTGCACCTTCTGTGAAGGGGAATGATCATGAGCATTCTCCTTTTTTAATCCATAATATGTTTCACTCATTTTGCTTACTGTGTCCTTCATTTATCCAATAGCCCCATGAAGCAGGATTCTTTTTTTTTCTTTTCCTGTTTTATTTTCTGCTGTTTATTTCTTTATTAACAAGGCTTTAATGCCTTGTTGTTGTTCATTTGCTCATTTGTGTCCAACTCTTCGTGACCCCATGGACTGCAGCACTCCAGACTTCCCTGTCTTTCACTGTCTCCCTGAGTTTGCTCAGACTCATGTCCATTGAGTCAGTGATGCCATCCAGCTATCTCATCCTCTGTTGCCCCCTTCTCCTCCCACTCTCAATCTTTCCCAGCATCAGGGTATTTTCCAATGAGTCGGTTCTTCGCATCAGGTGGCCGAAGTATTGCAGCTTCAGCATCAGTCCTTCCAGCAAATATTCAGGGTTGATTTCCTTTAGGATTGACTGGTTTGATCTCATTGCGGTCCAAGGGACTCACAAGAATCTTGTCTAGCACCATAGTTCTGTGACTAGCCTGGCCTAAAATAACATGCTTAAAAATATGACTGATGAAAACATGTGCGTGCACGTGTACTCAGTCGCTCAGTCATATCTGACGCTTTGTGACCCCGTGGACTGTAGCTCATCTGGCTCCTCTGTCCTGAGATTATCCCAGCAAGAATACTGGGTGGGTTGTCATTTCCTCCTCCAGGGGATCTTCCTGTCCCAGGGATAAAGGCTACATCTCTTGTGTCTCCTGCATTGGCAGTCGGATTCTTTATCACTAGTACCACCTGGAAAGCCAGAATGAAAACATAGATGATATTAATGAATCTGGAGGTTAGAGGAGCAGCCTGGGCTGAAGATCTGCATTAGGGCGTTAGGCTTGATGGAGAGCACTGAGGAAAGAAATAAGAAGATGAACGGTGGAATCCTGGAGATGAAGAGGACCCAACAGACAGCTGGAGGAAAAGCAAGGGATCGTGGTGTGCTGAAAACCTACTGAAGAAAATCCTGCAAAGAAGAGGTCGCTGATGTTAGCACATAGTTTGAGCCAGTTTTCCTATACTCTTTACATGCAATAGCTAATTTCATCCTAACAACAATTTCTGTGAGATGTTATTATCACCTTCATTTTAAGGGAGGCTTCCCTGGTGGCTCAATCAATAAAGAATCCACCTGCAATGCAGGAGAGCCAGGTTCAATCCCTGATTCGGGAAGTTCCCCTGGAGAAGGAAATGGCAACCCACTCCAGTATTCTTGCCAGGGAAATCCCATGGATGGAGGAGCCTGGCAGACCAGACTACAGTCCACAGGGTCACAAAGAGTTGCACTTGACTGAGCAACTATACCACCACCACCACAATGGGAATCATTTTAAGGATGAGAGATCAACTGATTCACCCAGAATCACCCAAGATGTAAGTGGAGGAGCCAAGATTTGAGCTCAGGTGGGCTGGCTCCAGAGTCTAGAGTCCTGACCACTTTGCCATGCTGTGAAGTAAAAGATGGTGATTGAGAATTGGATTTATCACTGTGGACCTTCTTCATGATCTTGACGTGGGGTCATTTTTTGAACTATTTACAGTGGTACAAGAGCAGTGGAATGAATAGTGAGTGTGGACAACTCTTATAAAATTTGTCTCTAAAGGAAAGGAGAAGAATGGGATGGTAACTGGATTGGGAAGCAGGATCAAGAGAATTTTAAGACAGAAGGAATCAAAGCACATACATATGCTAATGTGAAGGGTCTAGTTGATAGGGAACACTTGATGATGCAGGAGATAGAGGAGTAATGTCATTGAATAGGACAAAGGAGGGGATAGGGCTGTGTGTTTCTAGCTGAGGGTTGATTTGCCGTAGCCAGGAGTGAGTACAAGTCATTTATATAAACTGGGGAGAAGGCAAGGGAATATGGACACAGATACAGCTAGGTGGGTGAGTGTTGTGGGAGCTTGTGTGATTTTTCCTATTGCTTCTATTTTCTTAATGAAATAGATGGCCTTGTCTTCCATTGAGAATAAGAGTTGGGAAGATGCTGGAGGTATAAAGAGAGAGGAAGAGTGAAATAGCTTAGGATGATGTGAGATTAAACAGGGACAAGCTCAGTGATTCCGTCTGGTCCCACTCGGTGTTCCAGGTACTTTTGGGCTGTTCCCAGGGATGATCTTGTCAGGCAGGGAGAGGGAAGGTAGAGAGGACAGGGAAGTGAGGGTATATACCAGGGAGGAGTGTGATCGTGGCTTATAGGCTGAAGCTGGATGATGAGCAGAGGATTTTGGAGGAGTAGGGATGGGCTTGAGAGACAGCAGGATCAGGGATTGTAGATGTCAAGGATCACACAAGTCACAGACAGAGTACTAGCAGGGCTGTAAGTGGGATGCTTGAAAGTGAGGTTCTGGAGGAATTATACTTCGTAAGGCCTAGGGGGTGACCCTAGGTATGGAGGATGGAATCTGATGGAGAACAAGATCATTAGAAGGGAAGAAATGAAAAGTTTTAGAAATCAAAAGTTTTCTCAGACATTGTTCTATGTGATTTAGACCATTGGTTTAGGATGCGTTTCCCAGGTTACTTCTTTTACTTGAGATCTGATGTGCTGTGCTGTGCTTAAGTCACTCAGTCGTGTCCGACTCTTTGTGACCCCATGGACTGTAGCGTACCAGGCTCCTCTGTCCCTGGGGATTCTCCAGGAATGAAGAATAATGAAGTGGGTTGCCATATCCTTTTCCAGGGCATCTTCCCGACCCAAGAATCGAACTGGGATCTCCTGCATTGCAGTAACAATGCATGGATACGACTGAGCGACTTCACTTGCACTTTCACGCATTGGAGAAGGAAATGGCAACCCACTCCAGTGTTCTTGCCTGGAGAATCCCAGGGATGGGGAGCCTGGTGGGCTGCCATCTATGGGGTCACACAGAGTTGGACACGACTGAAGCGACTTAGCAGCAGCAGCAACCATGCCTCTCCTTCACCTTTCCTATAAAAGGGCTTTTGCCCTGAGCTTTCTGGGAGTTTGGATATTTTAAGGTTGAGCTGCCTGTCTCCCTTGCAAGGCCCTGCAGTAAACCTTCCTTTGCTCTGAACTCTGATGTTTTGGTATCAGTTGGCCTCACTGTGTGTTGGACACTTGGAATTGAATTTCGGTGACAGTATGCTAGTAAACAGTTGTAAAAAGTGCTGGGGATTGTTCTATGTACTCCACACTCGTAAACTTCTTCAACCCTCAGGACATGCTGTGATAGTTTTGTTATCATCCCTCTTTCACAGATGGGGAAACTGAGTTATAGAGCTGAAAAAAGGCAAGGTCTGGGGCTCAAACCCAGGTAGTTTGGCTCGGAACACTTTGCCTTCCACTGTATTTCATCGTGGAATGAAAAATAGAAATAATGAAGTAGAATTTGAAAAGTGGAGGCAGAGTTTGGAAAACAGAAAAGTTAGATCACTTTTCCTTACCAAGTAAGCTGTTTGCAACATATTTAGTATGCAAACTCTCCCTGGTAGATGACTCATGCTTTCAATGCCTTATGTAAGGTTACTCAGTTACATTTAGTTTATTTTCAGGTATCTCCAAGAAATCTTAGCAACAGCAACCAAGGATGATGTAGCATCACTTCTCAGTTATCTTTGTGGTGTAATACCACAGAGGAAAGTAAAAAAAAACAACAACAGTTCCTTTAGTAGAACTTCATGGGGAACCGAGGTTTCTCATTGCTCTCTGGCTGACCAATTCTAAAGGCACTCTCTCAGCCAGGTTCATTCTGCCGCTTGTATTTTACATTGAGTTTGGATTGATGGCTTATGGAGGATCCTCAATTTTGATGGGTTTGTCTTTGGTACAGCTTTTGCTTTCAAAGCCTTTACCTGTATGGATACCTCTGGAGGATCTTTCCAAAACTGAATACAGTCTTTTTCCAAAACTTTTTCACTTTTTCCAAAACTGAATACAGACAGCTTGAGGCAGAGAGCTAGCAGAGCCTCTGTCCTGGAGGTGGGACCTGCAGGTGAACTAGCTTTAATGGCTTCTCCGTTTGGTCATTGGATTCTAGGGGTGCTGGGGAAGCTTCCCCGGCAGAGGGTGGGCAGCAGGAGCCCCACTCAGTTTGTGCTGCATGCTCCTCTTGGTTCTTGGGAAGGAGGGTTGCAAACAAATAACTTACGTAACTTGAATGTCCATGACAAACTACCCTTCTACCCTGACCCAAACCACCAGCTTTGCCAAGTGAATTTAATTAATGCTGTTTGGGGCAGTGAAGTAGAAGCAATGCTCTGCGATGTGTCTAGAATGCAGTTGCCATGTAAAAAAGTGATGTGGAGGGACTTCTCTGATGTTCTGGTGTGATGACTCTTTGCTTCCAATGCAGAGGGCATGGGTTCCATCCCCAGTCAGGGAACTAAGACCCCACATGTCACCTGGCAGGGCCAAAAAAAAAGTGATGTGGCCTGTGATATGCTGTAATGCAGAGGTTCTTGGAACAATATCTGGTGCAGGGCAGAGTTATATAAAGCGCTCAATAACCTTGAATTACTCCTGTTGTCATCTGTTTCCTGCCGTCACCTGGGCTGTGTAACAAGGTCCATGCTGATCAGGAGGGCCTCGGTGAGCTCCAGGGCCAGATCCAACCTTTCCCTCTTTCTCCCTCCCTTGCTTTTCCCTACCATATGGGTTGTCAGACTCCCAAGAAGTTTGTAACGCACTCACCCTGCTTCCTCTGGCAGGTCCTGGGCAGGCCTGGCATCTTGCAGAGTGATAGTTATTTAGGATGTGTGCTCTACGTATTGGATCTTTCTAGAGCAGGATGTGTGTGGGAGGGAGAAATCCTGAGGGGAGGCAGAGGGTTTGCCTGTTCAAATATACTGCAGTGTGAAAGCCAAGTTACGGCTCTCAGTGCATCAGAGGTATAGATTGGTGGCTAAAAAGGATGCTGAGTAGAATATTCTAGACCTCTCTAGAATATTTTAGATCCTGCTGCTGCTAAGTCGCTTCAGTCGTGTCTGACTCTATGCGACCCCATAGATGGCAGCCCACCAGGCTCCTCTGTCCCTGGGATTCTCCAGGCAAGAACACTGGAGTGGGTTGCCATTTCCTTCTCCAATGCATGCACGCATGCTAAGTTGCTTCAGTTGGGTCCTACTCTGTGCAACCCCACAGACGGCAGCCCACCAGGCTCCTCTGTCCTCAGGATTCTCCAGGCAAGAATACTGGAGTGGGTTGCCATTTCCTTCTCCATTAGATCCTGCCAGCCAGTGGTTTTAACCTAATGCTAGCAGTCTGAACTAGGGATCTTGCAAATTTTTACTTTGCTTCGTGAATAACCAAGTAACAAAATTTTGTGTGTATGTCCGGAGGGGCAGGGGTCTTCATTATAACCTCTAGTTTCATTTCCCGTAAAGAACAATTCTTTGCCGGTAGTAGGCTCTGGCTGGGGAGCATAGCATCACTTCTGCCTGCCACTATTTTTAGCACCTTGCTGCCTATGTTTGTTTTGCTGGACTGACCTCTAGTTAGTTCTCAGCTCTGAAATAATTGACTAGAGAGCAGGCTCTGGGCTGCTAAGCAGTGTAAATAATAAGGCTTTTAGTGGCTAATGTGAGATGTCCTTTCTGCTGGTAATGATTTCTCAATGAAGAGAGGGAACAGGTGTGATTCCTGGGGTCGTGCTCAGTTTAGAGTTGACAGATGTCTAGGAGTTTATGACCTTGCAGTTCACATGGTTTTCAGTAAATTGGCAACAAATGATATTTACCAAAGAGGAGTTTATTTGGAAAAATGGATTATTATTTTAAAGCCATCTCTTTATAGAATAAATTAAGATGTATATGTGGTCTCCAAGTAAGGCTGAAGGATCAAAGGAAGATAATTTTCTCTTTTTAATTGTCAACTTTGAGTGGATTTTAAGGATTTTAGGCAGTTTCTTTTCTAAAGTAAAATCTCTAAATTACTAGGAAGTTTGCATGAGCAAAAATTTCTGTTTAAGTTTTTATTGTGATGTATAAAGTCTTTTAGCAATTAAATAAGTAGTGAACACTTGTTTAATCAATGCCTGATATAGGACATTGTTGGGGCACTACAGAAACCCCTAAGTGTGCTATGCCCTTCCTGGATAACCACCCTCCTGACTTTGGTGGTGGTGGTTTAGTGGCTAAGCCATGTCTGACTCTTTGCAACCCCATGGACTGTGTCTCACCAGGCTCTTCTGTTCATGGGATTCCCAGGCAAGAATACTGGATTGGGTTGCCGTTTCCTTCTCCACTGGACTTTAGTGATAATCGTTTATTGCTTAACTTCATAGTTTTACCACTTTTGTGTTGGAGTATGGTACGATGTATCCCTAAGGTGTTTTTATTTATTTTGTTGTTCTTATTCATCTAATTCTGATAGAAAGAGTAGGTAGTCTCAGAGATAAGACATTATTATTATTATTATTATTGTTATTTCTCCATCCCAATCTAGTTTTGCCATTTAGATATTTGTATGTAGAAATAAACATATGAGCTTTGATTAGATTAGTGGGCCCAGGTGGTGCAGTTGGTAAAGAATCCGCCTGCTCAATGCAGGAGACGCAAGAGGCGCAGGTTTGATCCCTGGGTTGGGAAGATCACCTGTTGGAGGAAATAGCAGCCCACTCCACTACTCTTGCCTGGGAAATCCTGTGGACAGAGGAGCCGACGGACACAGTCCTTGGTGTCACAGAGTCAGACATGACTGAGCATGTACACATGAGTGGTTTCATAGTCCTTTTTAGGGATAAAGTTGTTTATGAACCACCTATGAAAATAATTTAGTATTATTTTGTAAGTTCATATTTATAAAATATACTCATTATGAAATCAGTAAATGAGAACACATCAGCACATTGGCAATATTGGTGTGTTAAAATTTGTAATTTTGTATACCTATGGCTGATTCATGTTGAAGTTTGACAGAAAACAACAAAATTCTTTAAAGCAATTATCCTTCAATAAAAAATAAATTAAAAAAAAATGTAATTAGGAGACCCCCTTTTGGATGTAATCTTATTTTGAAGATGTATAAAAATTGAATATGCAGTAGTCAATAAGCACATGAAAAGATACTCAACATCCTTAATTATTAAGGAAATGCACATGAAAACCACAATGAGATACTACTTCACACTCACTAGGTTAATCCTACTAAAAAAGAGAAACGTGTGTTGGTGAGGACAGAAAGAAATCAGAACCCTTACACACGCTGGTGACAATGTAAGGTTATGAAGCTGTTGAAAACAACTCAACAGTTCCTTAGAAGTTTAAACACAGACTTAACACACAACTCAGCAGTTATACTCCCAGCTGTATACACAAGAGAAATGAGAACATATATCTACACGCAAACTTATACACAAATGTTCAGAGCAGCATTATTCATAATAGCCAAAACGTAGGAGCAGCCCAAGTATCCATGAGTTAATGGATGAACAAAATGTGGCATATCCACATAGTGGAGTGTTATTTCATTGTGAGACAGAATGAAGGACTGATGTATACTACAATGTGGCTGAAGCTTGAAAATACAATGCTGAGTAAAAGAAGCTAGACGTGCAAGACCCTGTGTTGTATGATTTCACATATATGAAATGCCTACAGTAAGCACACCAGTAGAGATAGAAAGTAGATTAGTGGCTGCCAGGGCCAGAGGGTGATGGGAAGTTTGAGTGGCAGCTAAGGGATACAGTATTCATTTTGGGGGTGATAAAAATGTTCTGAAATGGAGTGTGGTGATGGTTGCCCAACTGTGAATATACTTAAAGCCAGTCAGTTGTACACTTTAAATATGAATCGTATATGCCTAACGCTTAATGACCTTCTGTCTCACTTATCACTAGCAATTGTGTTTTCAAAATATTTCTGTTTATATTCCTTTTTTATAAATAAGAGCAAAAAGCACTAACATTTTCTAATAATTTCAACTACTCTGATACTTCTCTGTAAGTATGGCAGCCTTGACAAGTGGAACTTGCTGGCTGGCAGGCATGGCTTGGTGATTTTATAGCTCAAAACATGTGTACAGAGATGATCCCAAGTTCAGACTTGGGGAGGAAAAAGCTGTGTTTGTATTTGAGTTGCTACTGCTGCTGCTGCTAAGTCGCTTCAGTCATGTCCGACTCTGTGCGACCCCACATACGGCAGCCCACCAGGCTCCGCCATCCCTGGGATTCTCCAGGCAAGAACACTGGAGTGGGTTGCCATTTCCCTTTCCAATGCATGAAAGTGATTTGTTCAAAAGCTAGAGATAAGAAATATTACAGTATACATTTTCTTGATTACAATATACATTTGGACGTGTATGTTTCTTGAATAAGAATTTTGATATGTTTGAAATTTATTAGGAAAAGAAATTAGAACCAAATGTTCATAGAAGCCTGAAGCACTTTTGTAGAATGTAATTTATGAATCACTAGATTAGATTATATTTCACAACTTCCATACTTTATTATTTTAGTTTAAAGTGAGTATTTATTTACTTTGATCCAAAAAAATTTGATGGATTGATTTGTGCCAGCTAAGTAGAATAAGAAGTTGTGCTTGACTATTTGCATGATTATGCAGTGGAAGTGAGAAACAGATTTCAGGGACTAGATCTGATAGAGTGTCTGATGAACTATGGACAGAGGTTCCATTGTAGAGGAGACAATGGACATTGTACAGGAGACAGGGATCAAGACCATCCCCTAGAAAAAGAAATGCAAAAAAGCAAAATGGTTGAGGAGGCCTTACAAATAGCTGTGAAAAGAAGAGAAAAGCAAAGGAGAAAAGGAAAGATATACCCATTTGAGTGCAAAGTTCCAAAGACTAGCAAGGAGAGATAAGAAAGCCTTCTTTAGTGATCAAGGCAAAGAAATAGAGGAAAACAACAGAATGGGAAAGACTAGAGATCTCTTCAAGAAAATTAGAGATACCAAGGGAAAGATGGGCTCAGTAAAGGACAGTAATAGTATGGACCTAACAGAAGCAGAAGATATTAAGAGGTGGCAATAATGCACAGAAGAACTGTACAAAAAAGATCTTCACGACCCAGTTAATCACGATGGTGTGATCACTCACCTACAGCCAGACATCCTGGAATGTGAAGTCAAATGGGCCTTAGGAAGCATCACTACTAACAAAGCTAGTGGAGGTGATGGAATTCCACTTGAGCTATTTCAAATCCTAAAAGATAATGCTGTGAAAGTGCTACACTCAACATGCCAGCAAATTTGGAAAACTCAGCAGTGGCCGCAGGACTGGAAAATGTCAGTTTTTCATTCCGATCCCAAAGAAAGGCAATGCCAAAGAATGCTCAAACTATTGCACAATTGCACTCATCTCACACGCTAGTAAAGTAATGCTCAAAATTCTCCAAGCCAGGCTTCAGCAATACATGAACCGTGAACTTTCAGATGTTCAAGCTGGTTTTAGAAAAGGCAAAGGAACTAGAGATCAAATTGCCAACATCTACTGGATCATGGAAAAAGCAAGAGAGTTCCAGAAAAACATCTATTTCTGCTTTATTGACTCTGCCAAAGCCTTTGTGTGGATCACAATAAACTGTGGGAAATTCGGAAAGAGATGGGAATAGCAGACCACCTGACCTGCCTCTTGAGAAAGCTGTATGCAGGTCAGGAAGCAACAGTTAGAATTGGACATAGAACAATAGACTGGTTCCAAATTGGGAAAGGAGTACGTCAAGGCTGTATATTGTCACTCTGCTTATTTAACTTCTATGCAGAGTACATCATGAGAAATGCTGGGCTGGAGGAAGCACAAGCTGGAATCAAAATTGCTGGGAGAAATATCAATAACCTCAGATATGCAGATGACATCACCCTTATGGCAGAAAGTGAAGAACTAAAGAGCCTCTTGATGAAAGTGAAAGAGGAGAGTGAAAAAGTTGGCTTAAAGCTCAACATTCAGAAAACTATGATCATGGCATCCAGTCCCATCAGTTCATGGCAAATAGATGGGGAAACAGTGGAAACTGTAGCAAACTTTATTTTTTTGGGCTCCAAAATCACTACAGATGGTGACTGCTGCCATGAAATTAAAAGACTCTTACTCCCTGAAAGGAAAGTTATGACCAACCTAGACAGCATATTAAAAAGCAGAGACATTACTTTGCCAACAAAAGTCCGTCTAGTCAAGGCTATGGTTTTTCCAGTGGTCAGGTATGATGTGATTGTTGGACTATAAAGAAAGGTGAGCGCTGAAGAATTGATGCTTTTGAACTGTGGTGTTGGAGAAGACTTGAGAATCCCTTAACTGCAAGGAGATCCAACCAGTCCATCCTAAAGGAGATCAGTAGTGGGTGTTCGTTGAAAGGACTGATGTTGAAGCTGAAACTCCTGTACTTTAGCCACCTGATGCGAAGAGCTGATTCATTTGAAAAGTCCCTGATGCTGGGAAAGATTGAGGGCGGGAGGAGAAGGGGACGACAGAGGATGAGATGGTTGGATGGCATCACCAACTTGATCAGTGGACATGGGTTTGAGTGGACTTCAGGAGTTGGTGATGGACTGGGAGGCCTGGCGTGCTGTGGTTCATAGGGTTGCAAAGAGTTGGACACGACTGAGCAACTGAACTGATATGCAAACTTTTAAAAGAAGCACATGCAAATTTATGATTAAGTCAATTATCACAGATGAGGTTATGGTTTTTTTTTCCACCGTGCTTTGTGAACCTGAATTCTCTCTCAGAAAGCATACAACGCTGATGTTCATCTGAGGGTGTCTGACACACCCCAGCACAAAATCCAGTCACCCACAGGGTTATTTATAATCTTCTTATAGAGGAGCAGGCAGAGGAGGCTGTTAGAGATGGTCTTGTTCAGATTTTTTTTCCAAATAGTTTGAAAGTAGGCCCTCCTAGCTGGTAGAATTTCTTGTAGTATGTAGGATGATTTTAAATATTTGAATTTAAGGTATATCGATATATCTCTCAATATGTATGTAGATGTATTTAAATAGAAAGGTTATGGAAACTTGTGCCGTGTTGCTCTCCCCTGTAGAAATAGATTGCAAGATTTAAATACCCTTCTGTTGATGGACATTTAGATTATTTTCTTGTAAAAAAACTTCCTCTTACACAACAGTTTTGCACAATCTTGTTCATGTCTGCTTGTGCACAGAATGAGAACATCTTCCAGACATGCTTAGGAATGGTTGAGTAATAAAGCATGCACACATTTTTATTGCCTGATTATACCTTCTAGAATTTCTAGTACCATGGTGAATGACACAGTGTTGCTGAGAATCCTTGTCTTATTTTTTACTTGAAGGGGTATGAATTTCTAATCTTTCACCATTAAGTAAGATGTTTGTTGTTGGTTTTTGATAGAATTCAGCAGGTAAAGGAAATTCTCTTATTCCTTGTTCAGTAAGATTTTCTTTTTAAATTAGGAACGGTGGTTGAGTTTTGTCAAATACTTTTTAGTCAGTTTTTTCTTAATCCAATCCTCCAAGTTGTTTCAGATGGAGGCATCCCCAATCCCCCACTGTCCCTAGATTTATGGGGTAATCTGGTGACCTGTAGTGACTTAAATATACCCTTTATATCTTGGGGTCATCCTTGTGCTAAGTCTTTGAGACTCTGTGGACTGTAGCCCACCAGGCTCCTTTGTCCATGGAATTTCCCAGGCAAGAATACTGGAGTGGATTGACATTTCCTCCTCCAGGGGATCTTACCAACCCAGGGATTGAACCCATGTCTCCTGCATTCTGCAGGCAGAATTCTTTACCACTAGCACCGCGTGGAAAGCCCCCTTTATATCTTGTGGAAAGTATGAAAGTGTTAGTTGCTTCATTGTGTCTTATTCTTTGCAACCCCATGGACTGTAGCCCGCTAGGTTCCTCTTTCCATGGGATTCTCCAGGCAAGAATACTGGAGTGGATAGCCATTCCTTCTCCAGGGGATCTTTCTGACCTAGGGATCAAACCTGGGTCTCTCGTGTTGCAGGCAGATTCTTTACTGTCTGAGCCACCAGGGAAGCCCTGAGCACTTGTGGAATTTGCCATCAGATCCTTCCTTGCTGCTGCTGCTAAGTCGCTTCAGTTGTTTCCGACTCGGTGCGACCTCATAGACGGCAGCCCACCAGGCTCTCCTGTCCCTGGGATTCTCCAGGCAAGAACACTGGAGTGGGTTGCCATTTCCTTCTCCAACGCATGAAAGTGAAAAGTGAAAATGAAGTTGCTCGGTCGTGTCCAACTCTTCATGACCCCATGGACTGCAGCCCACCAGACTCCTCTGTCCATGGGATTTTCCAGGTGAGAATAAGATCCTTTTTTATAGGAGGCCAATCAGATATACTCTTATCTAAGAAGCTCCTTGATGGAGATACCTTCTTACAAGTTAGCTCCCCTAACCTCCCTGCATTGCATTGACTGATCCTCTGAGTCTTGTCCTTAGCCTATGAGCCTGTAGGATGGGCCAGCAACTTTCAGGAGAGATGTGTGCCCCTGAGGGCTCCAAGCTCCCTTCTCTCTTATGTTTCTTACACTCTAGTGTAGTCAGACAATTATTCAGGTGTTTGTAAGAAACCCAAGTGTTGAATGTGGACACAGAGTGGAATGCTGTGTCTTTTGCAGTATTTCATGTCTCAATGCCACATTTTCTCCAAAAGAAAGCCACACGAGGCTGAACCATGCATTAGAAAAATGGCCTCATGCTCCATATATCTTAGGTGAATTTAAATAGTATTTCTGGGTGTGGACTCCAGGAAGAAAGCAATGTGGTAGGATTAAGAGTAATACTCAGATTTCTGGGGTACATCATAGAGTGTGGAGGAAACCACACTGCTAGGGTTCCCACTGCCCTGTGATGATGGGGAGGAGCATGCTGATCTTTGCAATAAAGAGGTTTCTCAACACGGGGTCTTTGGTCTCATCTGTTCTGTTGTTACCAAGTCCAAGCTTGTGCTGCTCACCTGTCTTGCTGCTGCTGCTGCGTCGCTTTAGTCGTGTCCGACTCTGTGCGACCCCATAGACGGCAGCCCACCAGGCTTCCCGTCCCTGGGATTCTCCAGGCAAGAACACTGGAGTGGGTTGCCATTTCCTTCTCCAATGCATGAAAGTGAAAAGTGAAAGTGAAGTCGCTCAGTCGTGTCCAACTCTAGCCACCCCATGAACTACAGTCTACCAGGCTCTTCCGTCCATGGGATTTTCCAGGCAAAAGTACTGGAGTGGGGTGCCATTACCTTCTCTGGCTCACCGGTTTTACCAGGCCAATAAATCAAGAGACAAGTTGCTGGAGCAAGGGATTGCAACTATATTCTGAAAGCCAGTAGACTGGTAAGATGGTGGACTCATGTCCCAAAGAAGGATTTTGCCTGAGTTAGAATTCAGATTCCTTTTGTACTTAAAGAGGAGGGATTGAAGTCAAACATTTCCTGGCTCTTGTCTGCCTCTGGGGGGAATGTGTTAATTTCTTCCTCCCTGCAGTCATTCACTGGTGGACTTGGTCAGGTTTCTTGTGAGCTAAACAAAAGTATTTTAGCTTAATGCTCATTACCTGGGAGGCCGGATTCCCAGAAATGGGCAATTATGTATAATTTAAGTTTATAGGCTTAAATCCTGTTAGTGACTATAACTTGTAAGATAATACAAAACTCTTCCCTAATGTACAACTGAGCTCAAGGTCAGACACACAGAAGAGGCTCCCTACTGACAATTTATCCTCTCCTTGTTTCCGTGGAAGCTGAGACTGGGGAGAGGATGTTATAGGCATTCTGCCTCTGTTATCTGCCACACATATGGGGACCAGTGGGACTGCTGATTTCTCTCTGCTTCTTCCTCTTACCAGCTCCTTGCGGGTAAAGACACACACCAGCTCTAAATAGATTGAGACTGTGTTCCGGATTCTTTTTTCCTTGAAGAGGGATGGTTCTATAGCTCCTTGATGTTCTTAAATTTAACATTCACAGTTTGTCTTGGAGAATAACTCTCTAGGTCTGTGACAAGACATTTGTAAATCTGCTGAGGCACAAGAGTAACCACATTTCCCTATTGTTTTGTTGTTCTGATTTGATGGTTCAGAAATGGAAATCATTATGTAAAACATAAATCAACTCATTCCTTTCAAGGTTTCCAGTGGCTTCTCACCGCATTTAGCGCATTTAGGATAAAACCCAAACTCCTTCACATATGCTAAGGTAACCCCAGCCTCTGGGTCCTGCTTGTGTGTCTGATCTCATTTGGTTCTGCCTTGACTCACTACCTTTCTCTAAAGCTTACCTCTCTCAGCATGGGAGAGCTTTTGCTTCCTGATGTGGACCCCTGCAGCACTTCTTTGGGAGAGATTCCTTTAGTTACCATAGCTATTTTGGCCGAAGAGCCAGTGCCTGTGAGTTTATGTCCCTGTCTGCTGCCTACACCCCCTGGAAACCATCCACTGTGTGGTCATGAAAGACAGTACCCTGTTGAGGCAGAATTTACACTCCCAAGTTCCCCTATGAAATCAGGGATGTTGGCTTCCGTGGTCCCTTTGGTTGGCTTCCTTTACCCCCCTCCCCCTATCTCTGTTTTGCTGTTGACCACCTTACCAGCTTCCTGGGAGCATGTCCTTACTAATCCTCTTGCACATGACTCTTCCTTCTAGGATCTGCTCCATGGGAATCCGACCTAAGACCCAAGTTCAATAACCCCTTGCCAAGCACTATCGGGGAAATAGAATTCACTCAAATCTGCTTTCAACCTAGAAATCCTTTGTACAAAGGGAACACAGAAAACAGTTTTACTATTTGAATAAGTATTAAACCCAGGTATCTCAGTGGAAAAGAAGCTGCTTGTCCAATGCAGGAGATGCAGGGTTTGATCTCTGGGTTGGGAACATCCTCCAGAGGAGGTAATGGCAACCCATCCAAGTTTTCTTGCCTGGAAAACTCTATGGACAGAGGATCTTGGCAGGCTACAGTCCATGGGGTTGCAAAGAGTTGGACGTGACTTAGCAACTGAGCATGCACACAAGCATTAAACCAGAATGTGAAGAGCTTCATAGGCTATCTGCTAAGAGTTAGTAAGGACAAAGAAATCTCACCCTTTTATGTAGCCAAGTAGACACAACCCACTGCAAACATGTTATCAGAACAGACAGTAACTTGTCCTCAGGTAAGAAGATTTGAGGGTACCATTTATTACACATAGTTCGTCTTAAGCTCACCTGGTCATTGGATTGACTGTCACTGTTAATTGGTTTCAGGCACTCAGGAAAAATTTTTTCTCTCTGTATGACAGGAGATCGTTTTGCATCTGGGAGCAGTTTTTTCTCTCTGTATGACAGGAGATCATTTTGCATCTGGGAGCCTGGTGCAGCCCAGATAAGTGTGACTCCTACCCTCCCACAGAAACCAGGAGATGTTTCCATTCCAAAGAGTTGGTTCTTAGGTCCTTAAGAAAGATTCCTGGCTCAGGAAGCTGGCAGAAGCCTTAGTTACCTTTAAAAGAATTTATATATATTTCAAAGAGGCTAGAAAAACCCACAGTTACAAATTTTGCGAAGTAAATACTTGAATAAAAAGGAAAGAGGACATCACTTCCCTTATTTTTAACAGTGAAAATTAAACTTCTTATTCTTACTTTTCATTTGCCTTTAAATCACGGTTCAGTCCTAGCTGCTCTAGACTCTTATCTTCCTTCATAGCTTTTTGAATATAATATTTGATACATACACAATAATGTATGTAACACATACGTGAGTTATAAAGTCTAGTAATAAAGCAAATATTTGTGTACCTGGTGTTCAACTTGAGAACTAACCTTGAGTTTCCTCTGTTTGACCCCCTGACTTCCTCCCAGAGGAATTTCTCTCTCTCCTGAATTTTCAGTTTATTATTTCCTTGCTTGTACCGCATATGCATGTTTTCTTAACCAGTAGTTCTAAAGTAAACTAATAGTTTAGCTCTGCTTAGTTTTGGACTTAAAAAAGGTGCACTATAGTCCTTTGGGACTAGTCTTTTCCAGTTAGCATCGTGTTTATTTTTCTTCTTTTGTTAAAATTTACATCACTTTATTTATTTTTTATGGTTTTATCGAGGTATAGTTTATTTAAAATGTTGCATTAGTTCAGGTATACAGCAAATGAATCAGTTATATAAATGTACATGTGTATGTGTGCTGCTGGTGGTGTAGATGCTAAGTGATGTTCCACTCTTGTTTCCCCATGGAGTGTAGCCCACCAGGCTCCTCTGTCCCTGGGATTTTCCAGGCAAGAGTACTGGAGTTGGTTGCCATTCCCGTCTCCAGGGGATCTTCCAACCCAGAGATTGAATCCCGGTATCCTGCATTGGCAGGCAGATTCTTTATCACTGAGTCACCAGGGAAGCCCTGGACATATATACACACATATATGTCCATTCTTTTTCAGATTCTTTTCCTATATATGTAACAACATATATAGGAATATATACATATATATATATATATACACACAGAATATGGGGTAGCGTTTCCTGTGGAATAGTGTAGGTCCTGTTAGTTATCTATTTTATATATTGTAGTGTATATATGTTAATTCCAATATCCTAATTTACCAGTTTCCCCTACATTTCCCTTTGATAACCCTAAGTTTGATTTTGCGATCTGTGAGTCTGCTTCTATTTTGTCAATAAGTTCATTTGTATCATTTTTTCATTAAGCATCATGTTCCTAGGATTCACATAGTGTTGCCTGCACCTGTGCACATTAATTTTTGCCCGTTGCTAATATTCCATTACATGGACTTAGAAGCATGTATTTATTCACTCTCCTTCCTGTGGACTCACTGCCTGGTGATAACCTATGGACTTTCTTGGTCTGTCTCCTGGTGCCATACGCAGGCATCCCTGGTGTATGCCAGGAGTGGAATGCTGGGTACCACATTTTATTTTCCTTACAGCACTTAAGCATCTGAAAATACCTTATTTATCTGTGTGTTTCCGTGCTAACTGTCTGCCTCCTCCCCTCTTGCAGCACCGTGAGCTCTACGAGCTCAGGCCCTTGGCTGCGTCTCCTTTATACACATGCTGCGTCTAGACCTACTATACATATGAACCCTAGTGACCCGAATCTGGCTTTTCTAAATAGACCAGAGAACACTAGCTTTCCATTCTGATGAAGGCAGTAAAGGAAAAAAAAAAAAATGAGGACACTAGGAAACTGATGGTTACTAGTCTAAAAATAGGATTTTTAAGGAAGAAATTATATGCCTCATCTGTATTTTTAAATGTAGGGGGTTTTGACTGTCAGGATCTATTATTAGTTAAAACTGAAGGGGTTTTCTCTTCCAGCTGCCACTGTGAGTAAACAAAAATCATGTTCAAAGCTTTGAATGTTTAGTAAACAAGGTAATGTCAGTATTGATGAGAATTTTAGAGTGAAATTTGCCAAGATCGGTATGCTGATAATAGATCAATCATAACTGACTGAGGAGAGATTGGAGGTTAGCATCCATTTGGATAACAAATTTGATACGCAGTGTTGTCTTTGGTGTAATGAAAATGCAATCAATTGTTGAATTTTTCGTAAAAAAGCCGTCTTTTTAGAATGAAGGAAAAAATATATCAGAGGGTAGAATTTGGAAATTTTAGGGAGATGTCCGAGTATGATTTAGAATCTAACTTCAAGGATTGCACTATTTTTAATTCCACGTTTTAGTTTAATGTGACATCTCTAGGCTGTGGATTGTCTATCCAAAGAATACATTGGTGCTTGAAAGGGGTGCTGCTGAAGTGAGTGTGTGGTTTGTGTCCTCAAGAATGTTGTTAAGTTGACATGGAGAGGAATGCGTGGGAAAGTTCCAAGAATCACTGAGATGATTCTCCTGGGAACCCACTTCAACAAATATGTAGATAACATAGCATTCAGCATTCCCGGAGCCAATGATTCCCACTGTTTATAAGATGCATTTCTTCTCATAGCACTGTGCTGTATTGCCAGCTATTTTCATTGACAATCGAGACAGTTTAAATCCCTTTAAAATGCGTGTTTTTTTTTTTTTTTTCTTTAGCTGGTTTCTGTCCACCAGTGAAAACACTTCTGAACCTTTCTGGGAGTTGGACTTGTTTGAATTGTCATTTTGCCAGTTTTTTCTTTCTCTTGGAGAATGTGTTAATCTATTTCCAGAACACATCTTAAGTAATCCCTTCATCTATTCTAGTAGTTTAATTTCTGAGTTTTAAAATACAGATATATCATGTTAAATCTTTGAAAAAGAGAATGATTTGGAGGCATACCTTCTCTTGGAGTTCTTTCCCCTTCAATTCTAGAATAATCACCAATTTATAATTAGTTTAGCATCAAACATAATCTTTTAAAATCTGAATTTGCCTTTCATTTTATACAAGCTTTAAAATCTGGGGGGCTGTAAATGCCCCTTTTTTCTAGGATGGGGATGATTAATGCCTAAACAGAACTCATAGTAAGAAGTCTTTGGGGTCAACCAGAAACTTTAAAATACAGATTTGCAATTCCAGGCAACTCTTTTTATGTAACAGTATATTGTGCCAGAAAAGATGGATGACATACTGAATTATATTTCTTTTTGACTGAGAGATAAAAAGACTTATAGAGGATTTTAAATTTAGTGTAATAATCGAACAGTGAGTGCCTTTTTGGTCTTGCTAATTTTGATAAATTTCTGTATTCCTGTTTGAGAGGAAAGGAGTCTGCAGCTATTCTGGTAACACTAACAATACCCCACAAAGTACAGCATTACCAGGGCATGGAGACAGGGGTGGGATAGACACACAAATCATCTGTTTAGGGTGTTCTTAATTGATTTTTGTTCATTTTAAACTTCATTTCCTCATGAATCCATCTTCCTCTTGCTCAAACAATATCCATCTTACGCTTTCAACAGTTTGGATTTGTTTAGGAGCAGTCATGGAATTTTGGGATTTCATTGCTGATCACGTTTTTACGTTTCAGTGTGAGCAGCTTCACTATGAGGTTTCTGGCCCTTACACAATAAACAGTAAAATGAGCTCCTGGATTAGGGGAGTAATTTCTTAATTTGTTGTG
Organism: Bubalus kerabau; assembly: GCF_029407905.1. Lineage (NCBI taxonomy): Eukaryota > Metazoa > Chordata > Mammalia > Artiodactyla > Bovidae > Bubalus > Bubalus kerabau. The sequence goes on from NC_073624.1 coordinate 133,054,156, forward strand.
TATCATCCTTATGGCATTCTGGTACATAGTCCTTGTGTCCTGAATATGTGGACATTTTGGAATCTTGGAACCCTGTGGCATTGGAGAATCAGTTTTACCCGAAGAGAGCAGAGACGTGTAGGTAGCTATTGCAAAATCTTCTTCTGTTGGGATAATAACCAAGCAAATGATGCTGGCCAGTTTCAATATTTCCTTAAACACACTTCTGCTCCTTTCCTTGGCCTTGACCTTGGCCTTCTTATGTCACTCCTATCTGGCTTTATTCAGGACAGACTTAATTATAGTTAGCAAGCCCTGTGGTTGGGTCATCTGAAAATTTGATGTAACAGGCTGGTTCTCTCCTGAACTTTACCATGTATTGGGTCACACATGGATTGTAGTGGAGATGACCTGGGCATGTACATGCAGTTTGCCTTAAGTGTCCAGAGTCAAATAATAATCAGTGGGATAGGTAGGTAATAAAAAATAGCTTCTCCTGTCTAAATTTCCTTTTTTTTGAAGATTGGTTTCCATTGAAATCTGTGTATGTGGTATGCTTATTGGAAGCCAGAGTTTATTGGAAAATGGATGGTCCATTTCTATCATGGAAGAGTGTAAAAAAAAAAATATGCGTTTTGAAGCCAACTGATTTGTGTTTGAATCCTGGTTCTGACTGTGTATTCTTGGACAGTTCACTGTGAACCTCCATTTCCTTACATAAACATGATCATTATGCCTATGTTGTAGGATTGTTACAAAGATAGAGATGATGAATATAAAAAAGCCCAGTATGCAGTAAGTATTAAACGGTAGAAATTATTTTTATTATCATTCAGGGTCAGATCAGATCAGTCGCTCAGTCGTGTCCAACTCTCTGCGACCCCATGAATTGCAGCATTGGAATTATCTTATTCTGTAAGCTCTAAATAAGGTTGCCTTATTTTTCAGAATTTGGAGATATCTAGTACCCTACTCCAGAGAAGGCAATGGCACCCCACTCCAGTACTCTTGCCTGGAAAATCCCATGGATATCCTCACAGCATATCAAGTTGGAAGCATTGTTCAAAGCATTAGTGGTGTTCAGAGGGTCAAACGTACCGTGAGATAGTACCTCCAAAACGAAGGCAATAATTGATACCACGTGTGATAGAGGACACTTTTTTTTTTTTTAAGATCTGGGTAGTCTGTTCGAAAGATGCCATTTACATTTTATATGCTTGTCTGTATTCTTGAGATATTTGAAAATTGCAAGAAAATTTTAAAGGAGCTAGAGTAGGGGCATATAAGAAGTACTTGAAATGGAGAGTTAGTTTATAAGGCTGTTTTGGTGAGATTTAGCTGTTAGGTCTCCCAAACATACTTGCCAGTAAAGTACCGTAAACAAAAAAATGACAATTGCTTAAGATTAATCATAGGCAGCTTTCTGAAATTGAGGGGAAGAGTGCAAGACAGAAGCAGAATAATATTGTTAGCTCTCATTACAAGGAACCTGAGGGTATTATTTGGAGAAGGCAATGGCACCCCACTCCAGTACTCTTGCCTGGAAAATCCCATGGACGGAGGAGCCTGGTGGGCTGCAATTCATGGGGTCGCAAAGAGTCGGAAACAACTGAACAACTTCACTTTCACTTTTCACTTTCATGCATTGGAGAAGGAAATGGCAACCCACTCCAGTGTTCTTGCCTGGAGAATCCCAGGGACGGGGGAGCCTGGCCAGCTGCCGTCTGTGGGGTCGCACAGAGTGGGACACGACTGAAGCGACTTAGCAGAGGGTATTATTATTCTCCTGTGAGACAGAAATGAAATGAAAGTTTTCCCCACCTCTCTTACAGAATTTATACCATTTATGAACTGGTTTAACTTTTATTCTGACTTCTCCAGGAACTGAATTGGAACATCAAGCTATTTCATGGCTGGCCTTAGGTTATCATATTAGCTTGTTTTCATGTGAAAGGAAGCCCAGACAACCTCAGTGGTATCGAAATGGTGCCCTTCTGGGAACTTTTAGGTGAGAAAGCCAGATACCAATATGTTCTAATGTAAGAGACATTAGCATTTTGATTTGTACATTGGCCTGTTTTTCACTCAAGAAAGCTCATTTGTGGGACTTTGTGTTATGTAACAAATTTGAAGGCTCAGTTTACAACAAAAAGTACTCCTGTTGTTCTACTCCTGTGTCAAGAAGCAACATCTACTGATGTTCCATGTACTGGGCGTCGCTTGGCCCTCAGGTTAGCAGTGTTAGTGGTACAGCCAGGTCATAGGCTGCAAGGGTCTTGGAAAGCCAGCCTCAGGATGGGGCTGGGACCAAGTCTTTCATGTTTGTATCCTCAGTACTTACAAAACATCAGCATGTGGAAAGCCCCTGAGCATAGGTCAGGCAGGTATTTTCTTGTATTAGCAGTTGGAAAGTTTTTTCTTTTTTTTTTTTTAAAACAACATAGTCTAAACAGCTATCTTCTTTATTCTGTCAAAGAAAAACATTACCAGTAGAAAATGGAAATTGAATCTATGATACATTTTACAGATTTTCAATAAGAGATTTGGGGAATTTAAAAATGCAGGGATGAAACTCTTGAGTCTTTCAACTGGAGGATTCTGGAAATCCTCCTGGATTTCATGTCTGAAGGAATTAATACAAAATCCCATAGATTTTGGCTTCAAAGTGTTTAATTTTCCTTTTGATTGTCAGGGGTCTACTTACTCCATATGCTGCTGGAAGAAGAGAATTCTGATTCTCTAACGTGAGGGGCAAGGGTTTAACTCAGTGGCTTTAGTTTTACACAGTCTCTCTTCTTTTAGATTGGACGGTCATGATTTTGAAGGCAAGATTGAAGCAAATAGGGATCACAGGAGAAAGTAAACTGGGTTGGTTAATTTTCATCTTGATTTTTACTTCTGATTAATTTTAGATCTAGGAATAATGTGATGTCAGAAAAATAGTTTTTGGGGCTATTGAATTTTGCATTAAGATTGTACTCTGCCTGATTTTAATTTTAAAATTGGTATGCTGCTGCTGCTGCTAAGTCACTTGAGTCGTGTCCGACTCTGTGCGACCCCATAGACGGCAGCCCACCAGGCTACCCCATCTCTGGGATTCTCCAGGCAAGAACACTGGAGTGGGTTGCCATTTCCTTCTCCAATGCATGAAAGTGAAAAGTGAAAGTGAAGTCGCTCAGTCGTGTTGGACTCTTCGCGACCCCATGGACTGCAGCCTACCAGGCTCCTCTGTCCATGGGATTCTCCAGGCAAAAGTACTGGAGTGGGGTGCCATTGCCTTCTCCGTAAAATTGGTATATAAAGACATTAATATTCAGAAGCAATCCTGCAGTTGACAAAACTGTCCAGGGACCAAAGCATGCTTCTTCTGAAAGGTATTATTACTTAATTAAAAACTGAGCTTGTGCCTGTTCTAGTGATGGATATACCAGAGTGAAGTAATTATCCTAAAAGAGGCAGCCACCCAAACTTTGGTGTTTTGACTCTCATGAAAATATGAAATTAATACACAGAAATCTCTTGCATCCTTATACACTAACAATGAAAAATCAGACAGAGAGATTAAGGAAACAATCCCATTTCCCTTCACACTGAAAAGAATAAACTACATAGGAATAAACCTACCTAAGGTGGTAAAAGACATAAACTCAGAAAACTATGAGATACTGATGAAAGAAATCAAAGATGATAGAGATGGAGGGATATACCATGTTCTTGGATTAGATGAATCAATATTGTTAAAATGACTATACTACCCAAAGCAATCTCCAGGCTGAATCCAATCCCTATCAAATTACAAGGCATTTTTCACAGAAATAGAACAAAAGAATGTATCCTTTGTATGGAAACATAAAATATCCCAAATAGCTAAAGCAACCTAAAGAAAGAAGAATGGAGCTAGAGGAATCAGGCACCTTAGCTTCAGACTATACTACAAAGCTACAGTAATCAAAACAGTATGGTACTCCCCCCTCTCCCCACCAAAAAAAAAAAAAAAAAACCCAGAAATATGGATCAATGGAACAGGATAGAATAGAAAATCTAGCAATAAACCCAATCACCTGTGGCCACCTAATCTATGACAAAGGAGGTAAGAATATATAGTGGAGAAAAGTATCTTCAATAAGTGATGCTGGGAAAACTGGACAGCTACATGTAAAAGAATCAAAATAGCACACTCCCAAATGCCGTACACAAAAATAAACTCAAAATGGATTAAAGACCTAAATGTAAAGGCAGATACTATAAAACTCTTAGAGGAAAATAGAGACAGAACATCTTTGACATAAATTACCATATGATGTTTTTTGATCCAATGGAAATAAAAACAAATTTTAAAAAAATGGGACCTAACTAAACTTAAAAGCTTTCGCACAGCAAAGGAAATTGTAAACAAAATGAGAAGAAAACTCTCAGAATAGGGGAAAATATTTGCATATGAAACAACTGACAATGGATTAATCTCCAAAATACATAAGCAGCTCATGTTCATGCACTCGATATAAAAAAAAAAAAAAATCAAAAAAAAAAAAAAGGTGGAAGACCTAAACAGACTTTTCTCCAAAGAAGACACACACATGGCCAACAAACCCATGAAAAGATGCTAAACATTACTAATTATTAGAGAAATGCAAATCAAAACTACAAGGAGGTATCACCTCACACCAGTTAGAATGTCCATCATCAAAAAATCTACCAAGAATAAATTCTGGGGAGGGTGTGGAGAAAAAGGGAACTCTCTTAAACTATTGATGAGAATGTAAATTAATACAGCCACTGTGCAGAGCAGTACAGAGATTTCATAAAAAACTAAAAATAGAGCTATCATATGATTCAGCAAACCCACTCTTATGCGTGTATCAGGAGAAAATCATAATTAAAAAGATGCATGCACCCCAGTGTTCATTGCAGCAGTATTTACAATATCATGGAAGCAACCTAAATTCCATCAACTGAGGAATGGATGAAGAAACTGTGGCACATATATACAATGAAATACTATGTCCGCCATAAAAAGGAATGAAACAGTGGCATTTGCAAAGATGTGGATGGACCTATAAATTGTCATACAGAGTGAAGTAACTCAGAAAGAGAAAAATCTCGTATAATATCACTTATATGTAGAATCTAGAAAAATGGTACAGATAAACTTATCTGCAAAGCAGAAATAGAGTCACAGAAGTAGAGATTTACAGTTACCAGGGGTGTGGGGGAGGGTAGTGGGAGGAGAAAGAATTGGGAGATTGAGATTGACGTATATACACTACTATGTAAAAAACAGATAACTAATGAGAACCTTCTGTATAGCACAGGGAACTCTCCTCAGTGATCTGTGGTGACCTAAATGGGAAGGAAATCTAAAAAAGGAGTGAATATAAATATACATGTAACTGGTTCACTTTGTTGTACAGCAGAAACTAATACAACATTGTTGAGCAACTGTACTCCAATAAAAATAAATAAATACAAAATAAAGTTTAGAAAAACCAAAAAAAAAAAAAAAAGAAAATGACTTTCAGTAATACATAAGACATCTCTCAAAATGCCCCTTGAATGATTGCTTCTACAGGTTATTTGGAAATAACAAATTAAATGGTGTTTACTGTTACCACCAAGCTTTTAGCAGGATAATGGCAGGGTTGTAGAGTTCAGTTAGAAAGACCTAAATTCTAGTTTTGTTACTTGAAATCTTTGTTTTTTTTCACCTACTAAGTGAAGATAGAAATTATAAAAAATTTCAAGGTGAAATTAAAAAAAAATTCAGTGTGTGATATTCAGTGCAACAGGCGTGATCTCTATTGCTATATTATTGTTGTGTGTAATAATAGAATGTCAAGTTGTTGATGAAGCTGGGTGGTCCTTATAATCCAAGCCCTTTAGGAAATGGAGGTGGGCTAGATGTGGAGACAGTGATTTCTAATTATTGGGCCATGATATGGCCATTGATCCAGCACATAAGGTTTACTAAGGACTTTTATAGGACTTAAGGACATAAGTTTACTAAGGACTTTTATAGTGGGCACTGTGGTAGGTGTTGGATCACGTTTGCATTTCTGAAAGGTGATTTAGGGTATATGTAGAATGACTGGAATCAGAGTGAATAATTTAGGATCCTTTTGCGGAAGAACATCAGGACAAAAAGTAGACAGATATGAGAGACTATTTGGAGCAAGAATGGACGGAAGTTGATGGTTAAGAATTTAATTGAAGACGTGTTGGAGTGTTAGTTGCTCAGTCATGTCCGACTCTTTGCAACCTCATGGAACATAGCCTGCTAGGCTCCCCTGTTTATGGGATTCTCCAGGCAAGAATACTGGAGTGGGTTGCCATTGCCTTCTTCAGGAAGATATGTTAAGAGAGGGAGAATGAATTGTGGATGAAATAAAGGCTTCTAGCATTGTTAAGTGGGTAAATGATGACTTTGTAAGTGGAGACAGGGCATATAGGAGGAAAGGAACAAGTTGGTAGGGGATTGGAAGAAGGACAGTATTTTTCCTAAGAATTCTTTAATTGAAAACAATTGTTTTGTGTGTGTTTTTTTTTAAGCTTTGAGCCTTTGCTGCCCATCTGTATTCTTACAGTTCACATTAGGTGATCATATTTACGTGAATAAATTCTAGTGTGCCAATGCAATGCATTTGGAGTAATGAATTTACTGTTGAGTCAGCAGGCATGGAATAGTTATAGACCGATGGATGTGTATGCAGAACATTGTTTTATTTTTTTTGGTGATTCTGGAAGGTTATAAACCACAACTCAATAACTATCTTTTAGTTTTTCCAATAAGTTTGTAGACAATGTGCAAAACCATTTTTTAGGCCATGGGTAGAAAATGAACATCATAAATTTAGGTGAATCTTCTGTGAATTGTTGCATATTTTTCATTTAAATAACCCCAAGGCTATGTTTGTATTGGAAATAAAGAAGTAGTCTTCTACTATAGAAATATTGTTTCATCACTAGGCAAAGAGTGTTTTTGAAAAAACAGATGAAAATAATGATGCCTTTTAAAATATTCTTGTTTGAAAAATTCCATAATTGCTTTAAAAATTTCTGTTCTACAGTATAGTGGATGTAATGGGTGGGTAACCTTGGGGAGATAAAACCATATAAGAGAAGGATGAGTAGGAGTAAAAACTTGCAGCCTGAGAGAGGGGCTTTCAGTGACATTGCTGTCCCAAGAGGACATTGCTAATCTCCTATTATAGCCCTGAAAGGAAGCAGTCACCGGAATTGTAGATTATGAATTCTGCGGTGTTCTCTGCAAAAAGGATTCTGGCTTTCTCTTCAATTTAGCTTTGTATTTCTGAACATTCCTAGCTGCTTTGTTGTTCCATTGTTACTTTACAATGATACAAGAGAGCTCACCCAGTAATAAGTGGGTGATTTTTTGCTTCTCTGAAGATCCATGAGCAAAATGTGGCTGGTGGGCAGCCTGAGATCTATTTAGACTTGCAGAGCTTTGATGATGAAGTTATCCAGCTATTCCAGTATGACGTTATCCTCTGTGTGAGGCTGAAGATCTATGGGCTAAGGAAAGTGAGTTGCAGCTTATTTGCAGTTTTTTCCTCCTAGAGAGAAAAATCGATGTTTCATTATTGTGGAAGTTTTTAGAGTGTTTTAATATGCACAGCATATGCACAACTGGGAAATATAGTGTATAGCTTTCTATGAAGTTGATTTTATTCTTTTTTTTTATTTAGGATTTTTATTTTTTATTGATATAATGGGCATACATTAGTTTTAGGTGTACCACAAGATTCAGTATTTATATGTATTGCAAAATAATCACTACTGCAAGTCTAGTTAACACCCATCATCATTTCTAGTTAGAACATTTTTTTTTCTTGTGCTGAGAACTTTGAAGATTTACTATTATTAGCAACTTTCAAGTAGGAGTGCAGTATTATTAACTACAGTCACCATGCATTACATAACATCCCCCTGCCTCTGGCAACTACCAGTCTGTGGTCTGGGTCTATGAGCTTGTTTTTATTCAAATTTTAAACTTTTTTCGATTCCACATTAAAGTTATTTTCAGTTTTTGGTTGGCCAGAGAGATACTTTGGAACTGCTTATCCTGTTTTCTGAAAATAATATAGCGTTTAAATGAAAGAAGTTAGTAATGACCTGTGTGGATTTAAACCTTCTTCCTATCTCTAGAGAGATTTTATAGACTTCAGTGTACATAATGTGCAGAGTTTAAAGTATATTATGCTTGTATATGTTTTCCTAGACTTTGTTCTTATTGGTTTTCAGAGTAAAATCGAATACTTATCACTGTTCATGCTTTCCTACTGCATTTACTGAGTCTCAGGTGTCATGGTGGGAGATGGGGGAGCAGTTGGACTCCAAGTCTCAGTGGTCTTTATGCCTTTTGGGATTTACAGTTGTCTCTGTTTTCTCAAACTAAGTTCCCAGATTAAAAAAGGGGGGGGGGAATCAAATCAACATGTGAAAGAAATGAACAACCATAATCAGACAGTGAAATACGAAATATATGAAACTAGAGAAAGGACATTAGGCTTGATTTTAGAATTTTATTGAAGGGGAAGAATAAACGGCTTGATGTGAAACTGAAGGTAGATATTTCTAGTTTTGTAGTGGAAGAACATTTATTAAATTTTTAATACTAATGTGTTAGTTGGGACTTCCCTGGTGGTCCACTGGCTAATAATGTAAATGTTCATGTAAGTGTGCCTGTGGTTTGTGTCTACATGCTTTAGTATTTCATGCATGGCCAGCTATTCTGTGATGATTTATGGAGTTCTAGATCTGTTTGGGTTGAATGCGAATGGTTGATACGGGGGCTACTCCTCCCCGCTGAGAGCAGAAGTTGAATTCCATGTCTCCAGGAGTTATAAAAGATTACCATCACCACTGCATTGAGGAAAGGAGCACAGGCTTCATGTGTTCTTCTCCTTGGCCAGTCTCCTTGCCATTTAACCAGGCATTTACTTATATGATGGGCCTCTGAGTAATTTTCATGGGCCTGAGGATGAAATATCTGTTTCAAGGTGGGCCTTTACTGCTTACATCTATCAATTCTGCTTAACTCTTGGGCTGCAGATGTCTGGGTAGACATTTTGGCCCTTCTGTGTTCGAGAGACCTGCCCTAGTCCTTCAGTAGTGGCTTGGGTCCCGAGTTCTCACAGCCTCCTATGTATTCCCTTCCATAGCCCTGATACCATGTCTCATAGTTCTTAAAATGTGTTCTTTGGCACCTTACATTGGTAGTATTCTCCACAAAACCTATGATCAGAAAGTTCTGGAGTGGATGGTGTTGGCAGTTGCATACATTGTGAATATACCTCAGGTCACTCAACTGTACACTGAAAAATAGTTAAAATGGTAAAATTTATGTTAATTATATTCTAACTTTAATAAATCAGAAATGTCTAGGAAACACTCATATTCACCTCCTGATTTTACATTAAAGAATCTGAGAAATCTTAAAACCCTGTTTGACTTTCCTGACTCAGAGTTTGCAAAGCTGGGGCTTTAAAAAAGGCACAATTTCCTATTTAATGTCCAGTGAATTCATATTCTCTTGGATGGTAAATTGCAGTTGTCCACTTATTTCCACACTAAATGGTGATCTTGAAGGTGTGGAGAAGCCCCCTCTGTAGTCCTAGAACAGAGGTCAGATTAAGTCTTTAGTAAATACTGAGGGGAAGGATTTGAAATCATATGAGTTAAAAGAGATTGACAGGATTTGAACACATAAGGGTAAAGGAAAGGACATTATTGAGAGAGAACAAGATGAATAAACACCTGGAATCAAGAGAGTATTTTACACATTACTGTTGTTGCTCAGTCACTAAGTTGTGTCTGACTCTTTACGACTCCATGAACTGCAGCACGCCAGTCTTCCCTGTCCTTCATTATCTCCCGGAGTTGTGCAAAATCGTGTCTCTTGAGTCAGTGATGCTATCTGACCATCTCATCCTCTGCCATCCCCTTCTCCTTTTGCCTTCAGACTTTCCCAGCATCAGGGTCTTTTCCAATGAGTTGTCTCTTTGCATCAGGTGGCCAAAGTATTGGATCTTTAACATCAGTTCTTCCAATGAATATTCAGAGTTTATGTATTTTAGGATTGACTGGTTTGATCTCTTTGCAGTCCAAGGGACTCGCAAGAGTCTTCTCCAGCACCACAATCCAAAAGCATCAGTTCTTTGGTCCTCAGCCGTCTTTATGGTCCAACTCTCACATCCATATATGACTACTGGAAAAACCATAGCATTGACTCCAGGGCCCTTTGTTGACTTTATGCTTCCATGCAAGGGGCGTGGGTTCAATCCCTGGTCGAGGAACTAAGATCCCACATTCTGGGCAGCATGGCCAACAATAACAACAATAAAAAAAGATTTAAATGATAGCCAGCTGCATGAGTGAATGGATGGATGAATGAATGAATAAGAAATAGATCTAATCCTGTGTGTCTAAGATGAGGCAAAGGAGATCTGAAGAGTTTATATGACATGCCTGGTGGTAGCCAATCTTAGAAGACATGTGTTTTCCCTCGGACTTGACGTGATCTGGCAGAGAGCAGCATCCTCTTTGTACATGCGTAATCCAGGTTATTCATTGGTGGTAGAAAGTGTTGAGAAAAAAGCAGGAAGAGAAATGAGAACTAATTCATAGATTATCATGTTGGGCCCAGGACAATGTGGTCTGAGGGCAGTGTACCTAGAAAGGAGAAAGGTGATCCAGTGGACAGGAGAGTTGTGTTTAAAACATGAAGATAGAGGTTCTGTATCAGTGCTTTGATGAGAAGAAAATTTACATTTTTGTGGCACTTGTGAGTCATTTCATTAAATACTTAGTTGATTGTGTACTCAGCAAGGACTGGAATCAGGGATACTAAGAGCTTGTGGAGATAGATCCTTCTGGAAAATTTCATTCTTACAGAGAAATAAAGTATAGAAATCCAGGCTATGTTTTAAGGCCCATATCAATCACCGTGAAATCCTCCCCTAATAAAAATAGAATACTATGAAATTATTAATTTGCAGTTGAAAACTTAATTTTCTATCATCTTGTAGTATTCACTGATTGCTTCCTATGTGAGTATGAGTTTTATTTTCCCCTCCAGATTAAATATTTGAGGTCAGGGACCATGACTTACTAATGGAATGATAAATAAGACAGGTTAATAGAATACTGTTATAATCCCTGAAATCTGTATCTGACAAATGCGTATGATATAAACAGTGAAATCTTTGGATTACTTGTCCCGATACTGAAGAAGTATACCTAATACTGGTATTGTTGTTGTTTAGTTGCTAAGTCATGACTGACTCTTTTGCGACTGACCCCATGTGCTGTAACCTTCCAGGCTCCTCTGTCCATGTGATTTCCCAGGCAAGAATACCAGAGTGGGTTTCCATTCCCTTCTCCAGGGCATCTTCCTGACCCAGGGCTCAAACCCATGTCTCTTGCATTGGCAGACAGATTCTTTACTACTGAGCCACCTGGGAAGCCCTTAATATTGTCCAATTTAGAAAACAAGTATATGTTTCATTAATTTCATTAGACTCTGGAGTATACACATTAATTATACATTTTGAAAACAAAAGTTTGTCCATTTTTTAGAGAAAATGTTTTTCAAATGTGTCAATCTAGTTCAACAAGTTTTCTGTGGTCTTCCATTACATTTCTTCCTCATGTGTTTAATATTGTTTCTAAATTAAGTTCTATTGGTCAACAATACCAAGTGATACTCTTTTCTACTAGATTACTCAGATTATGCCATCCTGGAAGACTTCGAAATTTAATGTCTTTTGTTGTTGTTTGTTTGTTTCTGTCTCTGTGCTTGTTTTGGACTTGGAAGAAATGTTTGTGGATTTTTTTTTTTTTTTTTTAAAGCAGAAGAGCTGTTTCAGAATTTAGTTCTAAGTGTCTGGATGTTCATTCATTCTGCTTGTAATGGAGTTGTCCATTTACTAATGTCTACTGACAGCTTCTCATTGATCTTTATAGTTCTTTTCTAGGAAGGTGAAATTCTGCAGGCTCAAGGTGATGGGCTTAAACTTGGATTCCCCCCCCAACCCAATAGACGGTAAAGAAAGCGAAATGAGGAACTAAAAATTGATTCTGAAAATTGATAAAAGAAAAAATTGCTCTTTGCAATTAAATTCTAAACCATTGTAATTTGTACTTAATTATTTGCACATGTAGAACCATAATAAGTTTCCGTAAAGGGGTAATGCATTCCTAGATGTTAGACCCTGGGTTCAATCCCTGGGTTGGGAAGATCTCCTGGAGAAGGAAATGGCAATCCACACCAGTATTCTTGCCTGGAAAATCCCATGGACGGTGGAACCTGGTAGGCTACAGTCCATGGGGTCGCAAAGAGTTGGACACAACTGAGCGACTTCACTTTCACTTTCAGGCCACTGGATATAAAACAGACAAAATGGAGGAGGCAAGCTAAGGGGCAGAGGGACTCTCTTAGCCAATCTCCTACCCACCCAGGTTTTTTTTTTCCCCCTCCACATTGCAAGGCATGTGGGATCTTAGTTCCCTGACCAGGGATCTATCCAGCAGCCTTTGCAGAGGAAGCATGGAGTCTTAACCATTGGGCCACCAGGGAGGTCCCACCCAGGTTTTTGATGGAGGGAGGAGGAGATGAAGTCAGACTCTGTTTCTTGCTGGACTGGAAAAGTAATTTCATTCACGTCCTGGAGTGAATCAGATTCCCTGCCTCGAATTCAGAAAGCTCCCCAAACTAAGAAGTAATACTTGAGCACTGATTTGTTAACTGATGCTGAGAAATGCTTTGTCAGTGGGGCTGGTTTTTGCCGTGGCTGGGCTGTAACCTTGGTGAGCCATGCTTATTTGCTCATCAAGCAGTATTTCTTGGCTCTTAGGGTACAGTGTGGACAGGACACATGCTCTACGTTGTGCTGAGAGGGAGGTTGGGTGAGGGAGCGTAGGCAGGCAAAAATAAAGACCAGGAAAGCTGTAGATAATGATGAGGAGCAGAAGGTGACAGTGGGAAGCTGTGACAGCGAGGGGCCAGCTTGCTGGCTTATGTGGGCTGGCAGGCCGAAGACTTGATAACTGTTACGCCAAAGGGCACTTGCTGCTGCTGCTGCTGCTGCTAAGTCGCTTCAGTCGTGTCCGACTCTGTGTGACCCCATAGACGGCAGCCCACCAGGCTCCCCTGTCCCTGGGATTCTCCAGGCAAGAACACTGGAGTGCTTGAGGAGCTTGGAATTCAGGCTCTCCTCCTCCTAGGACTCTCTACCTTTTTAACATAAGCTTTTTATTTTTAAATGTTTGTAAATGCAACCCAGTTCAGGCCAGAGCTCTCCGAGTTGATTTTGCTTGTCTTTGTTAACAATTTTGTTTCTGCTGCTTGCTTTCTTTCCTTTCTTTTTGTTATTTTTTATTGAAGTGTAGTTGATTTAAAATATCATGTTTCAGGTGTATAGCATAGTGATTAGGATAGTGATTCATTTATACATATATATTGATATTTTATGTCTTTATATGCCTATTCTTCAGATTCTCTTCCCTTATAGGTTACTACAAAATACTGAGTAGAGTTCCCTGTGCTATACAGTAGGTCCTTGCTGGTTATCTGTTTTATGTATAGCAGTGTATATGTATTATGCTCAGTCTCAAAAGGCAATCTTGTCCTTTTTCCAGAATCACTGGGGGCCTCTCTAGTTCCTGTCCATATCCCATGTACCTGCTATGATGGATTTAATAATCCAGCTCCTTGTAGGAATGTATTTCAGAGAAATATTTGCAAAGTCCATGCTTTTCTGTCTCATGTTATTTATTACTCATTTTGGTTTTTATGCCTGTAACGAGGGTGTTGATGGGGAAGGCGGAAGAGGCAGGTGAAGTGATAGATGGCTGAAAAATCAGTGACAGGAAAGAATGAAACAGATTTTTCAGGAGACTGGCTTAAGAATTATTGACAAATTCATATGCATATTCCTGCTGAACTCAAAAAGGATATTTCTTAAAGTGAATGAGAATCTGTTTGCTTTTGATTTGCTTCACTGAAAACACTGGAGAAACAGATTTGTGAAATACAGATTTTTGAGACAGTCAAAAATTGGGCCCTGGTTTTCGTAATAGTAATAGCAGTAGTGTTAGTTGCTCACGTCTGACTCTTTGTGACCCCACAGAGTGCAGCCTGCCAGGCTCTCTGTCCATGGGATTCTCCAGGCAAGAATACTGGAGTGGATTGCCATTCCCTTCTCCAGAGGATCTTCCTGACCCAGGGACTGAGCCCAGGTCTCCTGCATGGCAGGCAGATTCTTTACCATTTGAGCTACAGGGAAACCCTAAGATTGGGGTAAATAATGACCTGCCTGTCCCTCCATTACGCAATGTTGTTGACTTCATTTTAAATGGTCTTCTTTCATTTGTTACTGAAACTTCAAAATGAAAGATTGTGTGATGGTGATCTTAGTGCTCTACCTACCATGGCAGGGCGAGTATCGTCTATGGGTGTTATGGACGTGTGTTCCTATGGGGCTGATCCCTTTAAGTTCAGTTGAATCTGGGAATTTTGCTTCTTGAGGACAGTTTCCTGTCATCTGACCTGAAGGTTTTGCTGGCTTCCCTCTGCTTCTCTGAAATTATTTGTGAGCAGCCTCCTGAAAATAATATTAGGCAGCACCAACAATAAGAGAGATACTTTCTGCATGAATGTTTTTGGAGGCAGAAAGATAAGCCAATTAAACATTTTGTTTTCTGATGCATATGTAACATTTGTACACATGGATGATCTTTATGAAATATTTGACTTGCTACTGTTTACAGTGATATTTAGACTGAAATCTCTCAGGGCTGGAGCCCAGATTTTCAAATTATTTGGAAAAACTTTTTTAGTAAGTAAAATTAGCCCTATGTTTTAAAATCAATGAATGTAGCTATTCATTGTTGAAAAGCAGGTAAAATCTACAATACGTTTTATTCTTTAGATGTGTTATGTCATTGAATCATGGTATGAGTATTCAAGAAAACAAAATAATCCTCTGCCACACCTAAGTTTCATGTTGGCAACTGGACACAATAGAGCAATTGCAATTCTAGTTACAAATTGTACTGACTTCCAGAAGGTCTCATTGAGCTCAGAGCACTTGCTGCCTCTCACACCAGTTTCAGTTCAGTTCAGTCCCTCAGTCAGGTCTGACTCTTTGCGACCCCATGAACCACAGCACGCCAGGCCTCCCTGTCTATCACCAGCTCCTGGAGCCTACCCAAACCCATGCCCATTGAGTCGGTGATGCCATCCAACTATCTCATCTCTGTTGTCCCCTTCACCTCCTGCCCTCAATCTTTCCCAACATCAGGATCTTTTCAAATGAGTCAGCTCTTCGCATCAGGTGGCCAAAGTATTGAAGTTTCAGCTTCAACATCAGTCCCTCCAGTGAACACCCAGGGCTCATCTCCCTTAGGATGGACTGGTTGGATCTCCTTGCAGTCCAAGGGACTCTCAAAAGTCTTCTCCAACACCACAGTTCCAAAGCGTCAATTTTTCTGCGCTCAGCTTTCTTTATAGTCCAACTCTAACATCTATACATGACCACTGGGAAAACCACAGCCTTGACTAGACAGACCTTTGTTGGCAAAGTAATGTCTTTGGTTTTCAATATGCTGTCTAGGTTGGTCATAACTTTCCTTCCAAGGAGTAAGCGTCTTTTAATTTCATGGCTGCAGTCACCATCTGCAGTGATTTTGGAGCCCAGAAAAATAAAGTCAGCCACTGTTTCCACTGTGTCCCCATCTATTTGCCATGAAGTAATGGGACCGGATGCCATGATCTTCGTTTTCTGAATGTTGAGCTTTAAGCCAACTTTTTCATTCTCCTCTTTCATCAAGAGGCTCTTTAGTTCTTCTTAACTTTCTGCCATAAGGGTGATGTCATCTGCATGTCTGAGGTTATTGGTATTTCTCCCGGCAATCTTGATTCCAGCTTGTGCTTCTTCCAGCCCAGTGTTTCTTATGTACTCTGCATATAAGTTAAATAAGCAGAGTGACAATATACAGCCTTGACGTACTCCTTTTCCTATTTGGAACCAGTCTGTTGTTCCATATCCAGTTCTAACTGTTGCTTCCTGACCTGCATACAGGTTTCTCAAGAGGCAGGTCAGGTGGTCTGGTATTCCCATCTCTTTCAGAATTTTCCACAGTTTATTGTGATCCACACAGTCAAAGGCTTTGGCATAGTCAATAAAGCAGAAATAGATGTTTTTCTGGAACTCTCTTGCTTTTTCCACGATCCAGCGGATGTTGGCAATTTGGTCTCTGCTTCCTCTGCCTTTTCTAAAACCAGCTTGAACATCTGGAAGTGTACAGTTCACGTATTGCTGAAGCCTGGCTTGGAGAATTTTGAGCATTACTTTACTAGCGTGTGAGATGAGTGCAATTGTGCAACAGTTTGAGCTTTCTTTGGCATTGCCTTTCTTTGGGATCGGAATGAAAACTGACGTTTTCCAGTCCTGCAGCCACTGCTGAGTTTTCCAAATTTGCTGACATGTTGAGTGTAGCACTTTCACAACATCATCTTTTAGGATTTGAAATAGCTCAATTGGAATTCCATCACCTCCACTAGCTTTGTTTGTAGTGATGCTTTCTAAGGCCCACTTGACTTCACATTCTAAGATGTCTTGCTTTAGGTGAGTGATCACACCATCATGATTATCTGAGTCATGAACATCTTTTTGGACAGTTCTTCTGTGTATTCTTGCCACCTCTTCTTAATATCTTCTGCTTCTGTTAGGTCCCTACCATTTCTGTCCTTTATTGAGCCCATCTTTGCATGAAATGTTCCCTTGGTATCTCTAATTTTCTTTAAGAGATCTCTAGTCTTTCCCATTCTATTGTTTTCCTCTATTTCTATTGCCTCTACCAGTTTAGCGGCAAGGAAATAGAAGCATATGGGTGTACTTGTTAAGTTCTAGGGTTTCGGTTCAATCTCTGTACAGCACAACTTAACAAGAAAATCAGTAGTCACCAGAGATTATGCTGCTGCTAAGTCACTTCAGTCGTGTCTGACTCTGTGCGACCCCATAGACGGCCTCCCACCAGGCTCCCCCATCCCTGGGATTCTCCAGGGAAGAACACTGGAGTGGGTTGCCCTTGCCTTCTCTGACCAGAGAGTATAGTTGCCATTAAATTACATGAGATGAGGCTACATGTTTTGTTTTTTGAACAAAAATATGCTGAAGAATAATGAAGCAGCAGATATACTAACAGAACCCACCTCTTCACTGTGGATTGGCTATTAACAGTTAGCATTTAAGATCGTCTTCCAAATGTCATAACCAAAGCTTTTTGATTTCCAGAGTTGTGCTTTGTTGAATATTTGATGAAACAGACTGCAGATAACTGCAGTGGCATTTTGGGTGATTACCTGCTGGCAGCCGAGACGTCTGTCCTCTTGGCAATTTCCAGGGGTCAGCTCTCAATCTGGAGAACAGAGAAGAGTAGCATGATAATTCCTGTCAGTGGGGAGGCACCAGAATGACATGTGAACACTCAGAATTTCCTACCTTCTAATAAAAATTCCATGAATGGTGAGAGTAGTGGTTCTCACATCAAACAATAATGGTCCAGCTTTTCTTAGAGGAAAAAAGACTATTCAGGAGTTTTGTCTGCAGTGAAGACTCAGCAATATTGCTGAGTAATGTTTGTGGCTGTGATAGTGAGGATTTTCTTTCATCTCCTACAATTTTTTACTTGATGCATATGATAGCATGATCATTCTTGGTTATGTTACAGCATTTGGAAGGGAATCATTGTAGTTCTAGGATGTCATGAGCCCTTAAGGGAAAGTTGGGATTCTAGTTTAGGCAGACTTTTTCTGTTTTTAAATTAAATTTTATTGGAATATAGTTGCTTTACAATATTGTGTTAGTTTCTGCTGTACAGCAAAGTGAATCAGCTATTTGTGTACATATATCCCTTCTTTTTTGGTTTCCTTCCTATTTAGGTCATCACAGAGCACTGAGTAGAGTTACCTGAGGTATACACTATATTCTCTTTAGTTGCCTATTTTATGCATAGTAGCAATCGTGTGTATGTGTCAATCCCACTCTCCCAATTCATCCCACCCCACCTCCTTCCCCCTTGGTGTCCATATGTTTGTTCTCTAGGTCTGTGTCTCTATTTCTGCTTTGCAAATAAGATAATTTTTGCTTTTCTTCAGCAAACAAATAAAAAGGCAAAACAGCAATAACAGTCCCTTCTTTTCCTGGATACCCAGTCAAAGGGAAACTGATTTATTGGGACCCTGATCCCAGGAGACCAGAAGACCAGGCTGGAACCTGTGGCTGTTATAGATGGCCTTCCATCTCACTCAGTTTACCTGTAAACACTCTATGTGGATCCCATATGGGATTGGTAGGCCTGGCCAGCTGCCAAGCAGAGGGTGACTGCTAACCTCACTGCTAACCTTCTCTTCCTGGGCGTTACTCGTTAGATGTTTTGTTTGGGAGAAAGCTTTAAGAAAAATGGGTTTGATCTGGGTGCAGAGGGAGAGACTGGTTTGAGAACTTCATAGCTGCGTTTTTGGCATCCTATTTTTCCTGGGGGTCAATTATTTGAGGCCTGTGAACTTTAGTGTTACATGTCTTCTCTTATCCTTGCCTGTTAAAAGTGGAGTCTATTATTCTTTAGAGACTGATTATCAACTTGATAGATTTCCAAGCCTTCTGCTCATCTATGCCACGTATTCTCGATCCTTTCTCTGAGAGAAACATCCATTTCTTTGGAGAATGAAGAACTGTGTACTGCATAATATGTGGATTATAGTTTGGGGAAAATGTAAGGATGGGAGTAATTTTTTAGATTTCAGTGATCTGTTTTTCTTAGATTTTTTTTTTTTTAAATGACACTACACGAAACAGCAGAACTATCTGCCATTAGATACAGCCTACTTTCAGATGTTAAATGCTCTACACTGGCTGTCGATTTAATTTGATGGTCACAAGGAGTTTTGGCTTTTGATCTTTTAGGATGTTGACCTACACATACTAGGAATATTTAAGTCTGTTTTATTAAGTTCATTCCCATGGAGTGTATGGCATTGGAAACAATTTGGCTATTGATTTTTCTGTTTTTGTTTTTTTCTTGGTAACCAACCAAAAAGAAAAGAATTGATTAAATGTTTCATTTGAGATATTTTATCCTATGACTTGCTTTTCTTCATCTTTGGGTTTTCCATAATAATAGGAAACTTTGACTAGCTTTGGTAGGCCATGGCGATTTCTTTTTTTCTTTTGATAGTGATCGAATGAGATGTCTGTGATTACATAAAATATTAAATTGTTACTAAGTTGTAGTTAGTGTGAACATGCATTCATCATTTCTAAATGTCATCTATTACTTAGAAATTGCTTTCCCCCAAACACCAAAAGATCATTTTGTTTTTGTTTTGGCTTATGGTGCAAATAGCCTGCTGCACAATAATTGCTTTCTTGCCAGGTGAAATATGCTTCTAATTTCTCGCCCTGTTTTAAAAATAAATATGACTGGAATTTTACTTTCACATTTCTAAACATATAGCATAATTGGAATATGTTAAGCAGTAAATGATAAAGCAAACAGATCTGTTTGGAGCCCTGGAAATAATTGTACCATTTGTACCTACCTAAGTTTTTGTTGTATGGATAATTCACATACTGTAGGAGTGACACGTTGTTTAGTGAAACTTCTAAGAGTGGGTATTACTAAAACTTGTATCTTTTATGAGCTCTTAGACACCACATAAAACATCACATCTAAAAACTCTCAAAAATTAGCTATTTAATATTGCTTTAGCTATAGTTTGGACATGTTTTCCCTCCTCTATTCATTCCCTTGAGTGCTTATTGTGTAGAGTCATTATTCTAGGTGCTGGGGATTCAGTGGTGAACAAAATAAACATCCTTATCTCATGAAGTGTACCTTGGAAGATGGAGAGATACTGATAAAAGCAAGATAAGTAAGCAAGATGATTTCAGATAGGGATGTTGTTTTAAAGAAGAAAACCACACAGTAATGGGAAAGGCAGCGATATGGTATTTGAGGGTAAGAGGGAGGGCATTTTAGGCAGGTTTGGTCTAATTATTCTTTCTCTGTGGATGTGCCACTTGGGTCGAGTCATGAATGATGGAAAGGCGCCAGCTGTGGATAGAACTAGAGGAAGAGCCTTCCACACAGAGAAGCAGCCAGGGCCGAGCTCTTGGGCGGGGAAGCTTGGCAGGTTGGAGGGCATTGTGGCAGGAGGGCAGCTAGTGCATAAGGTGGAGGGTGGTGGGAGGCAGGGTTCAGATGAGGACTTGAACCCACATAGCACATCTCATCCGTCTCCGCCAGGTGGTCTGGGGGTGCCAATGACTCAGAAGACCGGTGGACTAATTATAAAATGAAACTAAAGAGAAATAATTTGGTAATGAAATATATATTTCATTTCACCCTCATCGCAAGCCTATGTTTTTTTTTAATGTTTAAAATAAATATTTGTTAAAGTGCTTTGTAATGATATGAGAAAGAGATTAGGAACAAAAAGAGATTATTACCCTACAGATTGAGAAAGGCACGTATATGACTTGTGGTCACATGTTGAACTGCAGTGTTGTAGAGCTGGATGAAGATACAGCTGATGCAAAGCACAGTAGTACCTGCCTTAAAAGTCATTCTAGAAAACAGAATACTTGTAGGTATAAGTGTATGGGTAGGAGTAGGTGCGAGTATATGTGTAGATACTCTTGGCTGGAAACTCCCATGGATGGAGGAGCCTGGTAGGCTACAGTCCATGGGGTCGCGAAGAGTCGGACATGACTGAGTGACTTCACTTTCACTTTTCACTTTCATGCATTGGAGAAGGAAATGGCAACCCACTCCAGCGTTCTTGCCTGGAGAATCCCAGGGATGGGGGAGCCTGGTGGGCTGCCCTCTATGGGGTCGCATAGAGTCGAACACAACTGAAGTGACGCAGCAGCAGCAGACGTAGTTATAGATAAAGGTCTAGATACAGGATGAGGAGTAGGTGTTGATGTAGAAGGAAGGAAAGGTATAGGTGAAAGTGAAAGTGTTAGTCACTCAATGATACCTGGACTCTCTGTGACCCCACGAACTGTAGCCTGTCAGGCTCCTCTCAATTCTCTAGGCATGAGTACTGGAGTGGGTAGCCATTCCCTTCTCCAGGGATCTTCCTGACTCAGGGATCGAACCTTCATTTCCTACATTGCAGGCAGATTCTTTACCGTCTGAGGCATCAGCAAAGTATAGGTATAATTACATATATAATTATATATAGATGTGGGAGTAGATAGAGGTATAGGATCAGGAGTAAGTGCAGGTTTAGATGGAGAAGTGGATATGTAGGTTTAGATGTAGTAGATTAGGAGTAGGTAAAGGAGTAGAAACTGGAGTATGAGTAGTTGTGGAAATAGGAGTAGGAACTGAGGTAGGAGTATGAGTAGGTGTAGGACCTGGTCTCGGTGGAGGAGGAGTATGCAAATGCATCAGAGCAGCAGTTTTAATCTAAGTAGTTCTAGGATTTCTGGGAGGTTTCTGGAGGATGTTGGTTATGGTAAAGAGGAGAGAGAGGTCAAATGGGAGGACTTCCATTGAAAATAGGTCTTCCCATTAAAAAAAAATAGTTTTAAAATGTAATGCTTTAAAATGTTAATTACAATGTGAAATGTGGCATGAAGCACTTGCCAAAAAAGTGAAACCACGTCTGTGGGTCCTACAGTTTACAACCCACAAAGCCTGTCCTGTGCTGACCGCCTCCAGAGAAAACACAGCAGTGATGTTAATACCAGGATCAGGATGCCTGTGGTTTATATTATCACTTGCATATACTCATTTCCTTACTAGGCTTTAGAAAGTCACGGGTATTGATATTGTCATAGGTATTGACATAGGTATCGTATATTGATACATTGGCTATTATCAAAATATTATCAGTTATTATTTAGGGAAGAGCAAAAGATTCCCCTGGAAGTTATTATTCAAAATCGGCTCTCATCAGAGTTTCTCTAATTATTCAGTGTAGTGGTTTAGAAAGAGCCTGAGGTAGATTTGTTTGCACTTGCCTTGTTTCTTCAGAAGGCTCTCTGTGCTGTCGATGAGGAATGTGCTTGTGCTTCCCAAACAGGTTGACAGAGCCACAGGGCTCTGTGCAAACACAAGTAGTTTCTTAGCTGGACTATCAATGTTTTGACTCATGAGTTCACTGCTTTGCTCCCAAGAGGTGAGAAGCCTTTCATTTTTGTTTCCATTGTGTTCCCCGAACCAGACTCTGTTGGTGTTCACATCAGTGTCTGCTAAGCAGCAGGTTGGCTTGGCTGTGCCCTTGAACTTGTGCAGACCTTTGAGAAGAGAGTAGTAAGTTAATCAGGGTTTGGCTTAAATGCTCTCACCACTGCTATTTGGACATAATTAAACCACTATTTCGGGCTTCCCTGTAGCTCAGATGGTAAAGAATCTGTCTGCAGTGCGGTAGTGAAAGTTGCTCAGTTGTGTCTGACTGTGACCGCTATACAGTCCTTGGAATTCTCCAGGCCAGAATCCTGGAGTGGGTAGCCATTCCCTTCTTCAGGGGATATTTGCAACCCAGGGTTCGAACCCACACTGTGGGCAGATTCTCTACCAGTTGAGCCACCAGGGAGGCTCAAGAATACTGGAGTGGGTAGCCTATCCCTTCTCCAGTGGATCTTCTCGATCCAGGAATCAAATTGGGTCTCCTGCATTGCAGGCAGATTCTTTACCAGCTGAACTACCAGGGAAGCCCACAATGCAGGAGACTTGGGTTCAATTCCTGGGTTGGGAAGATCTCCTGGAGAAGGGAATGGCAAACCTCTCCAGTATTCTTCCTGGAGAATCCCATGGACAGAGGAGCTTGGAAGGCTACAGTCCACGGGGACACAAAGAGTCAGACAGGACTGAGTGACTAACACTACTACTAAACCACTCTTTCATGCTTCCGATTAAAGAGCTCTTATTCCTCTTTAACCTGGTTCTTAATGTGTGGTCATAAAAGATGAATTTAATCAGTAGGTTCTCTCCCTAGACTTTGAGTTTCATTTGCTGTTGGGTGCGTGAAGCTCTTTATGCTTCCCAGGTTTGGATTCAGACAGATTACCTTTTTATTATTAACCTAATTGTTAGCAAGGGAGCAATGTGCCACCTAGTTACCACCTGTGAGCGGCATTATTAAGAGGTCAGAGGTGAGATCCGGAAAATTAATGTCACCAAGTTCACAGACCAGTGTGCAGAGGAAACAGATGGTAATTTACAAACTGTGCTCTTTTGTCTTCGATACCTATTTAGTTTAAAGAGGAAAGCCAGTGCTCCAATGAGTACCACATCCTTATAAAGCCAGTGGCAAAATATAATATTTGTATTAGGAGGTATAAAAAGATATGTGAAAAGCAAGAACGTATTTTCAGAAATTTACCAGATTTTCTTTGGCCTCGGATGCTTCTGGCCAACCAGTTTCATTGACCCATTTACTTTAAGGGCTCGTCCGAGGAATGTTGGAGGAGGAAGTGCTCTCACCGTCTGGGTAGGGGTGTGACTGGGGCGCCCATGGAGGTTCTCGAGGACCCCAGACTTTCCGCTTTCGGGAACAGTGGTTTGTATATGCCATGTCATATCCACAGAGGGGTGGGTGTTAGATCTTCTGTAAGGCTGTTTACTTACGTTCACGTGCTTGGGATATCAAATGCCAGAAGGCTGAGAATATGAGCACCCGGCTGGTATGCACCTGGTTAATCATATCAACTACTTCATCTTCATAGAAACATGTTAAGATTGTTATTATTACTACTAAGGTGTTACTGACCCGGCTTTTCAGATGAGGAAAGAAAGCTGTGGAAAGATTAACTGGGAACCAGGTGCGTTGCTGTAGCTGCTATAGATTCAACTAATGACCCTTTGGCTAAGCAGCTCAGTGCATCCAGACAGGGTTAGATGCAACTCTGAAAATAAAAACGAAGCACCTTAACAACGAAAGCACCTTAACAAACGAACACCTTAGCAAGTCAGCTGTTTTGCAGCTGACTACTTCTGTGGGGCTTTGGGGCTGAAGACAATTGGTTGGAGGCCTGGCATGGTTGTTTATTAGCTCTGTGCCTTGGAAAAATTAATGTGTCCAAATCTGAATTTCTTCATTTGTAAAACAAGGACAGTCATAAAATGGAATCCATCTCAGTGGGTTTTGGTAAGCGTTACAGGAGATATGTGTAAAAATCATGCCAGTTCTCCCTGACTGTTAGTTAGTGATATTGTGGTGGTTACTTCTTTTTAAAAAACTTATTGAATATATTTGATTTACAGTGTTGTTAATTTATGCTATACAGTAAAATGATTCTATATATATATACACACACACACATATCCTTCTTCATATTCTTTTCCATTATAGTTTATCCTAGGGTATCGAATATAGTTCTCAGTGCTATAAAGCAGGAGCTTGTTGTGAGTCCATTTTATATATAATAGTTTACATCTGCCAATTGTGATGGTTACTTCTTTGAGAGGACCCACTGACCACCAGCTCAGAATTACAGGAGAGAGCAGCTAGGTCATGCAGTAGTCAGAGCGATTGGTCTCTTTTTCTGCATTTAAAATTTTCCACATAGATAGGCTGGCTCATCCACACACTTAAATACCTGTCTATATAATGTGCAAAGGCAGTTTTTATGCATGATTTTCCATTTCCTGTTTAGGCATTGAAAAATCAGCCAGACTCATTAAAAGAGTGTTTGACCTTTGATGGTAAAAGATTAGTGTACTTGATTTTATTTAATTTAGAAGAGAGAATTCCAAGGATACTTGATTATGATATTACAAGAATTAAAAACATTTCATTTTTCTTCATTCACTCTAGTTTAATATTTAAACAAGGTATTAAATGAATTTAGAGAGTGGTGCATTTATAATAAATCTGAGTACGGCTCAGAGTTTTCCTCAAGGGTTTTTAACTTTTAATCTGTTCTCAGATTAGTGGCAATGTTAAAAAAAATTGTAGACAACCAGTATGTTCTTGTTACTATCCACCTGACTTTCCTTTTGTGAGCTAGCTTCTTGCCCAGCTCTAAGGCACCATCTTTGGTCGCTGCCTCCCAAACTGGGCTCCCTTGGATTTTGGATGCTCCTACTCTCTCTAGATGATCTTTCCCATTTGTGGACCTTCTCTCTCCCACTGCCTACCTGCTGCCCCCTACCCTTAGCCTCAGCCTTCGCTGACCCTATTGCCCTGGTGGTGGTAGTACCTTCCTCCCTGCAATGCAGTGTCTTTTGTGGTGGCACTCAAAACGGTCAGTTGCAATTATGTATTTAGTTCTTTGTTTCCCCTTAGGTGCAATATCATCTTCTTTCTGATATACCTATTGCCTTTTCAAAGAGCAGTCAGCAGAGTGTGGGGAATACATTTAAATCATGCTAAGTATTTAGGAATTCTTTCATAATGGAACTCTTTTGGACTCTGCTGTCATAAATAGTCCAACAATGACCCAGGATCAGGATTCAGGATTATTTGTAAAGGATTTCAGTTACTAGTGAGGAAAGATGATCCATGTGATCAACTCCATATTTTAAAAACACCAAGTCACTGAGTTATGTAAGTTTGTGGATATCCAATGAAGGATAAAAAAGAAAAACACTTTGTTAATAAAGTTTTCTGTTGGCAGCATTTCTTAACAAATATTTTTCTCCAGATTTTAAGTGTCTTATCATGAGTCAGCCTTATGATTGCAAAGCCTCGGTCTTGTTAATAATGTATAACTTCAAATGAATCATGAGCTTATGCATAGCACTTGAGTATGCAAATTTTATAATACTCCTAATCTGAAGGCTCATATTTTTCTGTTTATTTAAAAGTGTTAGGTCTCATTTGCATTACATTTTATAGCTCTATTATGTTCTATATAATCTGTACGTGTCACATTCAATCTAGATAGTGTCCCCTGAGGGCATTTTAATTATATGCTTTAGTTCTTGAGTTCTTTTATATGTTTTTCAGAAATAATTTCTTCTCATTATTTTTCTTACAGTGGATCTTAAAATAGCAAAAATGGTTACTCTGGAGCCTGCTGTTATAGATGTCAGTTTTCTAGGAGATTTATTTTCTTTTTTGGCCTTTATGACATTTTGTATTACTTTTAGAGTCTTATCTATAACCCCAGGGCTTCCCTTGTGGCTCAGCTGGTAAAGAATCCTCCTGCAATGCGGGAGACCTGGATTCGATCCCTAGGTTGGGAAGATCCCCTGGAGAAGGAAGTGGCTACCTACTCCAGTATTCTGGCCTGGAGAATTCCATGGACTGTATAGTCCATGGGGTTGCAAAGAGTTGGACACGACTGGGCGACTTTCACTTTCACTATAACTGCATATGTGACTTATGTCCTTTCAGCATGTGGCTCTCTGAACCTACATACTTACATACCCATGTGTTCATGTGTATGTGTGTGTCTCTAATATATTTGGAAATTGATTGTGTTGTACTTACTTTAGTGGAGATCATTGAACTCCTGATATGATTCCTTTGGTATGTTACTATGGCATTTCTTATGTACAATTTTGAATGACTTTGAAACTAAACTTATCTCTGATTGCCAGCAGAGTGTGCTAAGACAATCCCAGCCAGCACAGCCTCTGCTGAGTCCCAGGTTCATTACATCCCTCATTTACAGACAGAAGGACTGTAATAAGGTTCTTTCCTATATTGACTGCTATAATTTGGAAAACCCACAGCAGGCCTTCTGCTTTCCCACCCCACAGCATTGGCATTGTCAGTATCAAGCACACTGTAGATGTGATGGGTTAGACAGTTCGTTTTTAAATTATAATAATTTCCTGTTAACTCATAGACAAACGGCCAGTGTTCTATCACTCATATTCACATTGTAAAATTTTCTCAAATAATTTTCTCTAATTATAATTGACAATCATTCCTTCTTTACTTTATACACACTATCAAATATAAACATCCATAGTTATGAATTCACAAAAAGTCATTGAAAGATTATTTTCTTGGGTTCTGTCACCTAGTTGCAATGAGTATTGTTTCATATAAGGAAACCCTTGGTTTGACTTGGAAATCTTGCTGATTAAAAAACCTAACTTTAGTATCATGGGTTTTGTTAGGACTACATGAACATTATTGTTTTCATTGGCTTTCCTGAACTTGTGATTAAACTGTCAGTACCGTCTGTACCTCGTGAACTACGTGTTCTTTAAAAAGTAAAAAAATCTTTAACACTGCAGGCATTAAGCATTTTTCTTGGGATGGCAGTGAAAATATTGACACTTTATTTGATAGAGTTGATAGAAAATCCTTCATTTGCATTTTGCTGCTGTGTGTATGGTGAATATGTTCTGCAACTTTGTATGGAAGCTTATTAGAAGGTTCAGGAACACACAGTATTTCCAGAAAATCGTGTCGCTGAAACAAGTTAATAAGGGGGACAGGTACACGTGTCAGATGTTTAATTATGGGGGAGGAAATGATATATTGATATTTACTGAGATTATCAGTGCTTTTGCAGATAGAATGACTAGATCATTTTGTAAATAAAAAGATGGGTTGTCCTTCAAAATAGTACCTTCTTATGAATCTCACAGAGCATGGAAATTGGCTTTGGCTCTGACTGTATTTTTAAGCTCTCTTGCTGCCACTGTCTTTGCCTGGATCCCTCTGAATTGGTTGAAAAAGAAAAATATGAAGGTATTAGTCACTCAATCATGTCTGACTTTTTGTGACCCCATGGACTGTATCGCATCAGGCTCCTCTGTCCTTGGAATTCTCCAGGCAAGAATACTGGAGTGGGTAGCCATTCCCTTCTCCAGGGTTCTTCCTTACCCAGGGATCAAACCCTGGCAAACCCAGGCAGGTTCTTTACCATTTGAGCCACCAGAAAAGCCCTACATTATAAAGTCAGCTTTCTACTTTAGAAATGTGATTTTGGAATATGATGTAACCTACATAGCAAATTTGATCTTAAAATTCTTTTCAAAGTTATTAAAATTCAGATATTTAAAGTCATGTTACAGTTATGTAGATTATAAAAACTAGGAATAAACTGAAAATGTGTGAATACACACCTCTGGGTAAAAAGCATTTTCAGCTTCACTAGTTCCCTGTGAACATTTTCTTGATTGGAATTCCTAATGTTACTGAGTGAGTCCAAGTTCATACTGCTTACTACATGACAGGCCAGTAAGTTGAGAAACAGGTCGTAAAGGCAAGAATCAGTGACTTTATTGGGAAAGCTAGAAGACTGAGAAAATGATGGACTATCATCCCAAAGAGCCATCTTCCTCAAGTTAGAATTCAGGCTTCTTTTGTGCTAAAAGTAGAGGGGATATGGTTGTTCCAAACTTGTTGGTGTGGGAAACCTTTGTTCTTGCATCTGTCCACATAGGTCAAAATGTTCTGTAAACCTCCAACAAGACAAATGTTATCCTCTGTTCTACAACTTTTTATTGCCATATAAATGGGAAAATGTTATGCCTTTAAAAGTCAGAGCCTTGAGAATGGCCTAGTCTGTATATTTCAGGCTATAAGCAGCATTCTTAATTTGTATTAGAAGCAATAGAATACAAAGGTTAGAGTAAAAGAAACAGATCTGATATGGAATCGGATTTGTTCTTCCCTGTTACACGAGTTCTCAAGCAATAAACCCATCTTGAATTTTGTCCTTGTTCACTTGCTTTTCTGTTTTTAAAAGCCACATATGAGTTATTTGCTTTTTTTTTTAAATTTGAAAATTATTTCTCATGCTATAAATGTAATCTATTGCAACTTGCTGTTTTCAGTTAACATTATGTTTCTGATTGATCCACACTGATGCTCATAGCTATAGATTATTTATTTTCACAAGTGTATGGTATTCCATTTATAAGTATATGAATATATATAGCAATTTATTTATACAAACTGCTACTGATGGAGATTGGATTTTCTTTTTTTAAAAATAATAGTTCCTATGAACCATCTTGTGTATGTCTTCTGATGTACAGGTGCAAGAATTTTTTAGGATTTATGCCTAGAAGGGAAATTACTGGGTTGTAGGGTATGGGCATATTCATATTCATAAGATAATGGCAAGTTGTTTTCCAAAGTTTTCATAGAAATATATATATATATATCTGTAATGTTATCCATATATAATGTTTATATATTGGGTAAATATTTTCCAGGGTCACAGATGTACAATATATTATATGACTATATGACCAAGCCAAATTGTTTTCCAGAGTTTTATGATGTATACTCTCAGATGTAAGAATTCTGCATGTCCAGTATCATTGCCATGCTTGATATCATCAGACATTAATTTTTGCCAATTATGGTTGTTAAATAAAATCTCACTATGGCCTTAATTAGCATCTCTCTGATTTCTGATGTGCTCAAGTATCTTTTCAAATGATTATTGGCTATTTATCTTTCATCTTCTGGAAGTACTTTGTCTATTCAGTTGTCATTTACCTTATTTTCTTTATATTTTCAAGAGCCAATTCTTTGCCCATGACATGCTGGGAATATCTGTCTTCCTTCAATTATGACTTGTCTTTTCTACACGCTCTTTAGAGCACTGTGGTGAACAGGAACTCTAAATTCTTATAGGAGGAAAATATGTCTATCATTTTTCTTTATATTTAGAACTTTTTTATATTTCGTTTTAGAAATCCTTCTCTCCTCCAAGGTTATAAAGAGATTATAAAAAATTTCCTTCTCAAAACTTTGAAGTTTTGCTTTCAACCTTTTAGGTTCTTAATAGACATCAATTTTTATTAGTATGTGCTCTGTGGTTTCAGGTAGATACCTTATTTTTTACTGTGTATGTACGTTTTTGTCCTAGTACTATTTATCCAATAGACTGTCTTTGCTCATTGCCACCCTTGTCACCTGCATGTTTCTGAGCTTTATTCTGTCAAGTCTCTCTATCCTGTTTCAATACTATCCTCCCTGATTTACAATAGGTATTGTGATATGATATCTTCTAGGGCAGCCCATGTTCTTCTTTCTTTAAGAATATCAAGTGTTCTCTCTGCCCCATTGCAAGTCACAGAGGAACAAAAATAGTACTGGGATTTCTACATCGCTTTCACTCATCCTTTGAAATATTTCCAGTAGTTAAGAGATATACTTATAAAGCTAATTGGACAAAGATTCACTTAAACTCTTCTCTGATGAGGTTAATCACATCGTATTTAACCCAGTCTTTCTCATTGTATTTTTTTATAGGCAACTTTGAAAATTTAGCAATAAATTTAGAAGCTTGTATTAGAATCTCCTTGTAATACCTCAGAAATTCTCTAAATTTAGGAGACCAGAAATAACCTTCAGAAGCCCTTGCATTGGTCCCCCATAAGAGGGAAGGAGGGCGAAGCAGAGAGGAAGAGTCAATATTTATCAGAACTTACAGATTCTAACTTTTTAAAACTCTTTTTCATATAATTTCAGTTAACTTCTAACATCTCAGTGATAGGATTATTCCTCTTGTCCTATAGCTGAGAAAACCGACTCAAGGGGGAAATAAATAATATAGTGGAGGTCACATGGCTCCCAGATGTCTGATCTGGGCTCCATGCCTCGATGTCCAGAGCCCCCATAATTCCCACTCTCACCAGCTGCCCCAATCACCATATGGGCTCTGAGACTGGACATATAGACGGAGGTACTGAGAGGTAGGGCAGCTTTTCCCGTTCATTGTGGGTCTCCTGATTCTCATTATCTCACAGAGCTCTGTGCTGGGACTGAATTCTGCTTGCTTGACCAAGAAGCAGCAGAAGAGAGTGAAGGGAATGTCCTTTGTGCGCTGGAGGATAGGGCAAAGTGCCAGACCCTGGCTTTCTAACCAGTTTCAGGTCTGTGAAACTGCAGGTGATACGGATTTGATTCTAGGCGGTCTGTTGATAGGGGATCCAGCTTACTGAGCCACATCCTTGTCATGCATTAATGCTGCATTTCAGTCCCCTGATCTGGAAAGCAAGACTCGTATGGGGCTGAGAGGTGGGGGGAAGGGTGTGAGAATAGCACAGGTGTGTTGTTGGAGTGACAGTGGAAGATTCCAGACTGCCCACCCCAGCCTCTTAGCCCTTGTCTGTTCCCCTCCTCTTTCAGCGGTAGACCCTGAACTCCTCTGTGTGGCCTGAGTTTTACTTTTTTTTTTGGACCTTGGTTTCTCTATTGATTGTCCTCTGGTAACTGACCTTCGCCGCATCATTTCTAATACACAACTCGACTTTATGTCTTCTGGGACTTACTTTTCCAACTCTTGATGTTTTAGTGCAACTCTTCTTTTTCTGCTTTGTCTTTCTGGTCAGATCAGATCACCACCATCATCATCATCATCTTCTGTCATGTCAGATGATGATAATGATGATAATAATAGTAATAATAAAAACCACCACCACATCAGCAGTAATAGTAATAAGTATCGCTGACCCACACTAAGCAGATTCAGCTCTTGCTGTAGATGCTTTTGTGAATTATTTCATCTAATCCTCACAATAGCTTGAGAGAGAGAGTCCAGTGATTATTCCTGTGTTAAGTTCTTGAGTAACAAGGTCAAACTTGTTGGTGAGCAGGGGAGCCAAGATTTGAATTCAGGTTGGGGGCTGTGGAAGGCTTTTTCGCATCCAGGGATTCCTCAAGAGACAGTCAAGGGATGTCAGAACTGCCAGGCTCTGTTAGGGATTTGGTTTAGATAATGTGGCAGAGCTGGGGACTGCCGGGGCCTGTGTTTGCGTAGTTGGCTCTGGTATGCCTCAACTCGGAACAGTGTGGTACAAAGGACCACCAAACCAGCCAACCCCCCAGCCTCAGTGTTCTAGAAAAATAACCACTGCAGGATGGCTACTGAATGTAAGCATAGGTCTCATACATAGGCTGCATGGATGCAGAGTAGAATCTGTATGCAAAGCATTAAGAAACTGGATGATGTAGTTTTGAAAAAGAGAAGGGTTAGTGGTGACTTAATTTTATTCAAATCTGTAATTCTGTAACAGCCAACTTTTTATGTAGCGGTTGATCCAGAAGGACTAGAGTCAGGATCTTGCCAGCAAAGAGCAGTGGCTTATTATCCCTGGAATTTGGTATACAGTGAATTGTGGTTGGGTTGCTGGCATCTGTGGTGTGGCACTGCAGACTCGCCTTTTGAATTATGACGCATTTGGTACACCCAGCAGAGGTTATGTGGCTTAAACATAAAATAAAGCCTCCTGTTCTTCCCGATCCCTTCCCAGGAGTCACCGCCCTCTCCGAGAAACTGCTGCCATCTTGCTCTTAGTTTTTTTTCGTCCTCTTGCTTTCCTTTATTTTTTACTGGAAGAAACACAAATATATTCCTAAACAATATATTTTTAGAGTTTTAAACTTCATAAAAATAGTATCATCTACTATATATATATATATATTATTGGGTGATTTGATTATATTACATGCTGTGAACATATGTTATTATCTAACCTTTCAGTTTCCAGAGGTTGGATTCAGATGGGTATATTTGAGGGACCCACAGAGAAGATTTGGAAAGTAGCCAGAGACCCAACATTAGGCATTCCAGAGCAGCATAAGGAGTGTAAATTTTATTCTAAATCCAGTGACACTCCATCAAGGGGTGCTAAGTAGAGACCTGATACGGAGGAATTTATAATGAATGACCTTAGTGTTATCTTTTAGAATACACTTATTATCTCAGGAAACAACCATGGAAACTGAACGCTGTCTGTAGTATGATAAGTGAAAACATTAGTGGGTCAACCAGACTGCGATTCAATTTGCTGCACACAGATCCTGTTGAAGGCAAGTGGCTGTTCTTTGATGGAAAAGTCCTGACTCTGGTGCTTCTGAATCAGTCCTCACATAACAAGTTGGCTGTTACAAGATTACCGATTTGAAAATCAGCACTAATTCTTCTTCTTTTCAAAAATATACCATCCTAGTTTCTTAACCCTTTGCATGCAGAATCTACTTTACATGTATCTGTCCTCTTGGTACATGAAATCCTAGACAATTCCTATTTAAAAGTTTGGTGGTGGAAGAGAACCTGTGAACATGGTCTGGGAAAGATAAGTTAGAGGGAAAGCAATAGAACCAGGAAAGAAAAATTTAGAGGAGGGCATATGTATACTCAGTTTATTAAGGCAGCAACCAGCAGGGTTGAATGAAGTCTGGTAGGTTTAGAACTACAAACAGACCTGTGGAGTTATCAGTTGGGAGGCCAGAGGTGACCTTTTGATGGCTGTTTTAGGAAAGACGTAGGAGTGAAAACCACCAAGTACCAAATGAAGGGACAGGTATTTAAATATTTCCACTGCAGCCATGAAATTGAAAGACGCTTACTCTTTGGAAGGAAAGTTATGAGCAACCTAGATAGCATATTCAAAAGCAGAGACATTACTTTGCCAACAAAGGTTCGTGTAGCCAAGGCTATGGTTTTTCCTGTGGTCATGTATGGATGTGAGAGTTGGACTGTGAAGAAGGCTGAGCACCAAAGAATTGATGCTTTTGAACTGTGGTGTTGGAGAAGACTCTTGAGAGTCCCTTGGACTGCAAGGAGATCCAACCAGTCCATTCTGAAGGAGATCAGCCCAGGGATTTCTTTGGAAGGAATGATGCTGAAGCTGAAACTCCAGTATTTTGGCCACCTCATGTGAAGAGTTGACTCATTGGAAAAGACTCTGATGCTGGGAGGGATTGGGGGCAGGAGGAGAAGGGGACAACAGAGGATGAGATGGCTGGATGGCATCACTGACTCGATGGACGTGAGTCTGAGTGAACTCCGGGAGTTGGTGATGCACAGGGAGGCCTGGCGTGCTGTGATTCATGGGGTCGCAAAGAGTCGGACGCGACTGAGTGACTGAACTGAACTGAACATAGTGCAGGCAAGGGATATACATAGAAACGAGTTGTGGAGACACTATTGAGGTAACCTTATAAAGAAAGTAAAATGTTACAGTTGAGATTTGGGCTGATGGAGAGACAGTGGGATGGACTTGGTGACCTTTCAGTGTTCTTCCTGAACTCAGATCCAGTATTATGTCTCATTCTTTATTTCCTTTGCTAAAATACCAGTGACATGGGGCAGGGGCGGAAGAGAAGGGGGAAGGCTTTTCTCTGTAAAAGAGGGTGGCTGGTACTAGTCAGATTTTCCATGATCCCTTTGAGTTTGACAACTGAATATAAAGCCTCATACTGCATACCAGTTTTCTGGGGGAGTCAGTGATGAGAACTCTGAAACCCCAGATACTTAAGGAAGGAAGTTCTAGACATTGTACGATCTTGCTATTAAATGGATCAGGGTTATGACCATCCTTTTCGCATAATTTGTTGCTTTAGGAAGCAGCCTGTGTCACTTTCACCTTCTGGAAGTGCCTTGAAGGGGGTGTACTGGGAATGGGGTAGTGGGGCATCAAGGATACTGCGGCAAACTGGCCTGGCACGGTGCGTGTGGTCTCAACAGGCAACCTGCGTCTCCAGAAGAAGCCTATATTCCATGGCTCTGAAGAAGAGTATTGGATGCAAAGGAGCAGGCAGGACTGGGCTGAGCAGGTGACTGATGACTGATTCATCTTGCTGCAGTCTTGGAAGGGCATGAGCCTCCTCTCCTTTCTCCCAATTATGGGATGGGAAGATGCCAGCTCAGCTTTATCTACTCTAGATGATGCAAGTTTTCTCAAATTATGGAATACAATTTACAAGAAAAGAACAACTTTCCAGGAACCATTAATTTCAACAAGGATGCATTTTTTTTTTCCTGGAGGCTTACATAATTTATTTTTTTGTTAAATTATAGGCATGGTTGCAGAACAGATAGTTTGTGACAAAAATAATACTTATGTAATCTGCTTTTATTTATAAATTAGATAATGATTGACTTCAGCTATCTCTGAAGTGCCATTGGTGTTTGATGGTAGTCTGTAAATGAACTTTGATGTTCACAGTCTTGTTTTTGTACATTATTATTGTTTATCATTTGACACTGCTTCTGTTTCTCCAGACTCATACATTTCTTTATGGTTTTTTTATTTTTTAATTTTGATTAGAAGTGTGTAGAACCTCCTGTATTCCCATTTGAAGAAGTCTTTATGCAAAGAAGTCCTGACCATCACTCTTTGACAGGTATAGTTAGCATAATATATTTAGATTTTGGCATATTTCTCCAAATTTACTTTAGTTAGGCTTTGTGCCCTGTTATGGGCTGAATGTTTGCATCCTCCTCAAAATTCCTTTGTTGAAACATTATCCCTAAGGGGATGGTGTTAGGAGGTGATTAGGTCATGAAGGTGGAGCCCTCATGAATGGGATTAGTGCCCTTATAAAAGAGGCCCTGTAGAGCTCCTCTGCTCTCTGCCATGTGACGGCACAGTGAGAAGTCAGCAGTCTGTGACCTGAAAATGTTCTCATCAGAGCTCTCCTGTCACCTGACTTTGAACTTGCAGCCTGCAGAACCACGAGGAGTAAATTTCTGTTGTTTACAGACCACTCAGTCTAGCAACTTCTAGTTGCTTTGTTATAGCAACTCTAATGGACCAAGACATGCTCTGTTTATCTAAACAGAGCTGGTTATCATACCCTAGAGCACTTCTTTACGCCACAGATCCCCCAATCACCAGCTTCTTCACCTGTGGTTCATCCTTAGGTTGGTACCCCTTGACTTCAGAAGAGGTCTCTCAGACCCTTTCTCAGTCCAAGAAGAAACAACACATCTCTGAGTCCTTACCATACATACTGGGGATCCAGCTATGCTGAAGACACAGTTGCTTGCCTCCATAACTCAGGGTCCAGTTGGGAAGGTGCATTATGGTGCATGATAGTTCATTGCTGTTTATATCGTGAGTGGAAGTTCACAGGCAGTGGTCAATATTCATCTTCCTGGTACAATTAGACCTCTGTAGATAACAGGTGATGCCAAGGCTGCTGAAAGTTAAGGGGACATCAGCATTCAGCTCTTCTTTTCACTGCTTCTTTGTACCATGGTCAGACGCAGCAGAGCTTCTAATAGCTGTGTCATGTGGTCTTCAGTTTGCCTGAAGTTTGTACAGGTTGGGAAAACAGCAGTGCCCACTCCTTTGGTGCCTGGTCAGAGGGTTTCGTTGCCAGGATCGTCCTGGCAAAAATCTCTGCCTGGGTCTCAGGCCCTTGTTTTCATAGGTTTTCGAGGTCTACGCACTGTAGCTCCAGCACCTCATGGGTCTGTAGCCTGGGAGCTGCTTTCCCCCTGGAAATTCAAAGCCCTCTCTTGGGTAAATCATGCATCTTGATTTTGCATCCTCATTGGAGATGAGTGCTTGTCTTGCAGGACTTGATCCTTGTGAATTAGAAAAGCACTTTTTTTCTATATTGCGTTTCTCTGTATATAGTTTCCAGACATAATTACGATCTGTGGCAAAGTCTTCCCGTTAACTCAGTTAGTACATTTAGAACTATTTTAATGCAAGCATCACCATGTTTGCCTCTTCTATAGCACACCCGGTTACATATGTAAAAACAAATCCATGGCTCTATGAGATCCTTATTATCTGATGGGGAATTTGGATCCCACTGTCAGACTGTTGCAGTGGCATCAATTTCAGTTTAACTGAACCATGTGGAGTGTGAGGCTCTGAAGATTGATGCTTTTTTGAATTTTTGACTTGTAAGGTATGTGCAATGCTCAGTGTTTGGTTAGATACTCTGATTTATAGTTGTCTGATTTCAACTTTGATTACCAAGATTGAAGGCTATTTTCTGGATGATTATTGTGGCCATGGCTTCTAATGCAGCAACAGGAGCACAGTAAGGCCCACTTGCATAAGAGACCTGCGTCATTGTGTTCTTTCGTTTCTGTCCCCAGAAATTGCATTGTCTTGATTTACTGCTGAAAACAGAGGGGAAAGGCTTTATTTTTTTAAAAAAAGTAATGATTTTTCCTGTGGTTGTGTCGCCAAAACCTGCAATGAGTTTGCAGCCAAACATACGTGTGTCAAATGACTATAGAACTCAGGTTGTGCAGGACGCAGCCGGCATCACGAGGCCCCCAGAGAGCTCGGCTCTGATGGCTACATCTGTGCCGCTGCAGGCTTTTGAGGAGCTCTGAGGGGGACCTGGGGAAGGGAGCTCTGCTTTCCATCCACCTCCAAAAGCTAGAGCCAGAGCTTGCTGCAACCCTCTGAAGTCTGGCTCCATGCTGAGTTCACAAAGTCAATCAGTGAATCCTTCAGAGCCCCACCCTCTGAATTCAGATTAGAGTTGTACCAGAAATGCAGTGATAAGATCATAGAGGCTTTCACTTTGAAATTGCTCCTTTGGCAAAAGGCAGATGAAAAATTGCACAATCTCCTATGGGTTGAGAGATTTGGGGGGTTATTTTAAGAACCCAAGGTCTTCTCCAGACTGTCGATGAAGGCTGGGATTTCTTGTGTTTGAATTTTTAGTTGTGATTTGCTTTTTAGTTGTCCTGCTCTTGAAAAACCTTAAAGCTCTTTGCTGTCTGTTGTGTTATGCATACGTCTGAGGAATCTTTTCTTTTCATACTTGAATTTAAATTCTTCCCTTTGCCAAGATCACTAAAGCTGTGTGGCTGAGCCAGCAGTACTGGCCATGTCTCGTGGTCCCCAGTCCGTAAGCAGCTAATTTGAGATGAGAAACCTGCCATCGATGGGACCCATTGACTGCTGTTCTCAATAAACGGATGTCAGGATATATGCCTGCCGTGATTTGTCTGTGCAAGGTTGCTAAATGAGCTTGTTTCTGCTGTAAATATATTTCCCCAAAGATGGTTTTCTCACATTTACTTAGAAATATAGGTCAAAAATGATGCAAATGAACTTATTTACAAAACAAACAGACTCACAGATTAAGAGAGTGGATTTATGGTTACCAGAGGGGAGGATTGTGGAGAAGGATAGGTTGAGAGTTGGAAATTGACATGTAGACACTGTTCTGTTTAAAATAGATAACCAATTAGGACCTACTATGTAGCACAGGGAACTAACTGTACTCAATACTGTGTAATGAGCAATACGTGAACCGTGAATGTCCTGATGTTCAAGCTGGTTTTAGAAAAGGCAGAGGAAGCAGAGATCAAATTGCCAACATCTGCTGGATCGTGGAAAAAGCAAGAGAGTTCCAGAAAAACATCTATTTCTGCTTTATTGACTATGCCAAAGCCTTTGACTGTGTGGATCACAATAAACTGTGGAAAATTCTGAAAGAGATGGGAATACCAGAGCACCTGACCTGCCTCTTGAGAAATCTGTATGCAGGTCAGGAAGCAACAGTTAGAACTGGACATGGAACAACAGACCGGTTCCAAATAGGAAAAGGAGTATGTCAAGGCTGTATATTGTCACCCTGCTTATTTAACTTCTATGCAGAGTACATCATGAGAAACGCTGGACTGGAAGAAACACAAGCTGGAATCAAGATTGCTGGGAGAAATATCAATAACCTCAGATATGCAGATGACACCATCCTTATGGCAGAAAGTGAAGAGGAACTAAAAAGCCTCTTGATGAAAGTGAAAGTGGAGAGTGAAAAAGTGGGCTTAAAGCTCAACATTCAGAAAACGAAGATCATGGCATCCGGTCCCATCACTTCATGGGAAATAGATGGGGATACAGTGGAAACAGTGTCAGACTTTATTTTTCTGGGCTCCAAAATCACTGCAGATGGTGACTGCAGCCACGAAATTAAAAAGCATTTACTCCTTGGAAGGAAAGTTATGACCAACCTAGATAGCATATTCAAAAGCAGAGACATTATTTTGCCAACAAAGGTCCGTCTAGTCAAGGCTGTGGTTTTTCCAGTGGTCATGTATGGATGCGAGAGCTGGACTGTGAAGAAGGCTGAGCACCGAAGAATTGATGCTTTTGAACTGTGGGGTTGGAGAAGACTCTTGAGAGTCCCTTGGACTGCAAGGAGATCCAACCAGTCCATTCTGAAGGAGATCAGCCCAGGGATTTCTTTGGAAGGAATGATGCTGAAGCTGAAACTCCAGTACTTTGGCCACCTCATGCAAAGAGCTGACTCATTGGAAAAGACTCTGATGCTGGGAGGGATTGAGGGCAGGAGGAGAAGGGGACGATAGAGGTTGAGATGGCTGGATGGCATCACTGACTCGATGGACGTGAGTCTGAGTGAACTCCGGGAGTTGGTGATGGACAGGGAAGCCTGGCGTGCTGCGATTCATGGGGTTGCAAAGAATCGGACCCAACTGAGTGACTGAACTGAACTGCACTGATATAGCACAGGGCACTAACTGTACTCAATACCGTGTAATAAGACAAAAGAGAAAAGAATTTGAAAAAGGCATCTAGTTCTTTGCTGTACACTTGAAACTAACATAACATTGTTCATTGTACTCCAACATAAAAAGTTTTTCAAAAAAAAAAGAAGGGTGAGGGACTCCTCACCTGGGGTAGGTATTGTAAGCTCTCTCTAATAAAAATGAGAAATTCACATGGGACACTGTGCTTCAGTTTTTTAAAGCTCAGCATTGCTTTTTTGGCTGTTCATTGCTGTTTGATTTGGAAAAGATGGTATCCTTTGAGGATTTTATTCTCTGGTTTGGGTAAGTGTTCAGAGAAGGTGAGGAGGTCATGTAACATACGACACAACACTCAGCAGTACAGACTGGGAGTCACTTGGTTCTTGTCAGAGTGAGACCTCTCTAAGCCTTAGTACTTTACAGGAAATGGAGACAGTAATTCTGATCTAACTATTGGGATTATTAAATCAGAAAATACATGTAAAGCTCCTAGCATAGCACATGGTATATATACTCGCTAATTGTTAGCACTTACCTTTATGTTATTTAAAATGAATTATTAGGTGATTTTTTTCTGGGGAGTCTAGTGTGGCAGTATTATTCTTTAGTCTCAATATCAACTGCCTTTTAAGTTTTTATTTTGCATTTTGGTTTTTTCCATTTTTTATTATGGCAATAAAAATATAACGTTAAAATGTCCATCTTCATCATTATTCAATATATAGTGCAGTAGTGTTCAGTATATTCACATAGTCGTAACAGATCTCCAGGACTTTTTCATCTTACAAAACTGGAACAGTATGCCCTTTAAAAGTTAATTCCTTTACCTCCTCCCACCTCCTTGGCTATCATGTTTCATCTTTCTGTTTTTATGATTTTGCTGACATTAGGTATATAATGGAATTGCCGAGTATTTTGCTTTTTTGTGACTGGCTTTATTTAGCGTAATGTTTTCCAGGCTTGCCTAGGTTGTATCATGTGACAGGATTTACTTTTTTCTGGCTGTATAATATTCCATTGTATGCACATATCACATTTTCTTTACTCATTCATCTTTTGGTGGATATTTGGGTTTCTTCCATCTCTTGTATTGTGAATAGTGCTGCCGTAAACATAGGAGTGCAAATATCTCTTCAAGATCCTGCTTTGAATTCTTTTGGGTAACTATCTAGAAGTGGGATTGCCAGATAGTATAGTAATTCTATTTTTAAATTTCTGAGGAACTCACATTTTTTTCTATAATGGCTGCACCACTTCACATTCCCACCAACAGTGCACAAAGCTTCCAATTTCTCCATATATCCTTGTTGACACTTGTTATTTTGTTAATGACCGTCTGCAGCGGTGTGATGTGGTACCTCATCTGGTTTTGGTTTGTATTTGTTTTGTGGTTTTGAGCATCTTTTCATCTTCTTTGGAGAACTGTTTATTTAAGTCTTTTGCCTATTGTGAAAATGTTTACGTTGTTCAGTTGTAGAAATTCTTTATATATTCTGGATATTGTCCCCTTAACAGAGATATGATTTACAGATATTTTATCCCATTATATAGGTTGCCTTTCCCTTCTATTGATTGTTTCCTTTGATGAGAAGAAGTTTTAAAATTTGATATAGTCCAGTTTATTTTTTTCTTTTGTTGCCTGTGCTTTTGATGTCTCATTTAAGAAATCATTGCCAAATTCAGTGTCATGAAACTTTCATCTTATTTTCCTCTGCTGCTGCTAAGTCGCTTCAGTCGTGTCCGACTCTCTGCGACCCCATAGACGGCAGTCCACCAGGCTACTCTGTCCATGAGATTCTCCAGGCAAGAGTACTGGAGTGGGGTGCCATTGCCTTTTCCTCTAGGATGGTTTTAGTTCTAGGTCTTTGGTGTAGGTCTCTCATCCATGTTTATTGATGTATTTATTAAAAATTTCTATTGATGTATAGGGGCATCCCTGGTGACTCAATAGTAAAGAATCCACCTGCAATGGAGGAGATGCAGGAGATGTGGGTTCGATTACTGGGTTTCAAATATCCCCTGGAGGAGGAAATGGCAACCCACTCCAGTATTCTCACCTGAAAAATCCCATGGAGAGAGGAACCTGATGGGCTGCAGTCCATAGTGGGGC
Source organism: Bubalus kerabau (assembly GCF_029407905.1). NCBI lineage: Eukaryota > Metazoa > Chordata > Mammalia > Artiodactyla > Bovidae > Bubalus > Bubalus kerabau. The sequence continues at coordinate 133,095,469 of NC_073624.1, forward strand.
AAAGAGTTGGACACGACGGAGCAACTGAGGACATGGTTTTTTCACAATATTGCCTTAGTTTCAGGTGTACAGCATAGTGATTCAGTTTTTATTTTTGGCAAATTATATTCTGTTATGTTATTACAAGATGTTGGATATAATTCCCTGTGCTAAACTAAATCTTTGTTGCTTATCTCTTATATATACAGTAGTTTGTATCTCTTAATCCCATACTCCTAATTTGTCCCTCCCTTTCTCCTTTTCTGTTTGGTAACCAGTAAGATTGTTTTCTGTGTCTGTGAGTCTGTTTTGTATATTGATTTATTTGTATTACTTTTTAGCTATTTTTAGTTAATTCTGGATATAGTATAAGGTAGAGGTCCAGCTTTGTTCTTTTGCAGGTGATCACGTGGATATCCAGTTTTTCCAACACTGTTGTTGAAGGGACTATTTTTTTTTTTCTTCTATTGTGAACACCTTTGTTCAAAATCATTTGACCGTATACACAGAGGTTTTTTTTTTTTTTTTCTGGACTCTGTTCTGTTTCATTGATCTGTATGTCTGTCTTTATGCCAGTATCACACCATCTTGATGCCCTTTGTATTGTAGTATGTTTTGAAATCAAGAAATGCAAGGCCTCCTTTTTTGTTCTTTTTCAGAGTTTTTTTTGTTATTCAGGATCTCTTGAGTTTCTATATGAATTTTAGGATTTTTTTTTCTCTTTCTGAAAAGAATACCTTTGAGATTTTGATAGGGCATGCATTGAATCTTGACTGCCTTAGATTTTATCAGACAAAACTGTTCACCAGTCTTAACAAGAAAATGAGCTCTTGGCTATAAAACATTTCTTTTGCTTCAGGGCAGCTTGTGTTGCCATGTTTGTGTTCTGACCGAGGCCAGATTAAAGGGGCAGCACAATCAAACCATGCAGTGCAGTCAGTAAGCAAGTATTCTCCAGCTCTAACTGATGAAAAGATGGTCTTAACCACTTCTGATCTGATTTATTGGTAGAAACAGGGAGCATTTAATTACGCTTGCTGACAACTGTTAGCATTATGTGAGACATTCTCAGTTAACAGTTTCAAATAGCAAATGACTGATAAAATTTTTTATAGAGGAAGAAATAGGTAATAGGATTTTTCTGTTGTTGTTGCCCTGTGGTTATTATTTGCGGAGTAATATCTGCTCCATTTCTGAGTCAGATGCCTTCAGTGAGAATAAATGGACTTTGTGTATGCAAGTCCCTGATTAACTATGGCCATAGCTTTTGAATTTCTTCCATGGCCTTGTGCCAACACCACAGTGATACAGATGAGGCAGGAGTTTCTGTAGAATATTCAGTTCGAAGAGACTAAACTTTGAGGAATGGGGTGAATTGTCCAAGGCCTGGTGGCTCCAGAGGGCAGAGGCAAAACTTGACTGAACAAAATCATTTCAAGGGATGTTTAGTACATCGGTTGCTGCCAAGTCACTTCAGTCGTGTCCGACTCTGTGCGACCCCATGGACGGCAGCCCACCAGGCTCCCCCGTCCCTGGGATTCTCCAGGCAAGAACACTGGAGTGGGTTGCCCTTTCCTTCTCCAATGCATGAAAGTGGAAAGCGAAAGTGAAGTCGCTCAGTCGTGTCTGACTCTTAGCAACCCCATGGACTGCAGCCCAGGCTCCTCCATCCATGGGATTTTCTGGGCAACAGTACTGGAGTGGGGTGCCATTGCCTTCTCCCAGTACATTGGTTAGTCATTCCAAATTCTGTGAACTCACTTATGTTACAGAAGCTGCACATTCAACTGCTCAGCTAATTAATTAGCCTTTGGACAATGCTTTACATGGAAGTCAAACGATCTTGGAAGACACTAAACATTTTAAAATTCAAGAAAGGGAGGAAGGCCAAGGGCAGTTATTCTCAGCTAGAACAGAGCAATGAAATAAGGTAAGTAAAACATAAAAGCCAGTTTCCTTGATTTTTTTATTTTACTCCACTTCAGTGTGCCTTTTCAAATGAAGACTAACTGTACAAAAGAGAAACAGACTCCAGAAACAAACTTACGGTTACCAGCAGGGGAAGGTGGCGGGGGTGTGTGTAGATAAATTAGGAGTTTGGGATTAGCATATAGCACTACTATATAAAATAATTAACCAACAAAGACCTACTGTAGATCACAGGAGACTCTACTCAGTACTCCATAATAACCTATATGGGAAAATAATCTGAAAGAGTATATATGTATACATATATGTATATATGTATATATATGTGTGTGTGTGTATATATATATATATGTATATATATATGACTAATCACTTTGCTGTGCCACTGAAACTAATTATAAATCAACTATATTCAGTGTAAAATAAAAATTAAAAAAGAATAGTCATTAATAGACATTAGCTGTAATAGTATGTAGATAGTATATGTAATTAAATTATTTATTATTTAGAACCCAAACATAATGGCATAGATGAAGCAGGCATTGTTCTGTATTGTCTCAAATCTAAAACTCTGTCCATAAGACAGTACCTGTTTGGAGTTTCTCCTAAAATTGCCTTTCTCTGCCTTTGAAAAGTGTCTTGCACATTTTTGAATGACTTCTTGTAACTAGGCACAGTGACAATGTTAACTGATTAAAATGATCAACCCTGAGGGAATTCATTGCCCTCCACAGATCAGTAGCCTCATTTCCTTCAGTGCTAGGTACTGAATATTGCTTTACAGGGAAGAAGCTGTTGTAAATTGCCAATGTACTTGGCCCTTACATTTATGTATTTGTATTTGGTTCTTATTTTTCTTATTTTTTTAGAAATTCTTAGAACTTTGAGGAAGTGAAATGTGTGTTTTCTTCTCATGTCAAAGCTGACAAATACTTTTAAAAAGCACAAATATATTATAAAACACTCTAAAACAAAATCATTGACATTAAGACTTTGATCAAAGTCCAGAAGAATGTATTTATTACCTCTCGATCACTTTTTTCCCGCCTCTCACTGTATTTCTGGCAGTTAAATGAGAAATTCTAATGAAGAGATTGTCTTTCTTTTGAGCCATTGTTTCATAACTGTTATGCCATCTTTAACTTCTCTTTTTTTCTCCAAAACTTTGAGCAAGCAGAATCCTTTTAATCTCTCTGAGTACTTGCCATAGATTGGAGCACTCAAAAAGAAATTTTGCTTGGAAATGTCTTTCTTCCACATTCTCAAATATATTCTTTGCATAAATGCATTTAATTTCTTCTTCTCCTTCTCTTGACCTTGATGGCACCGCTAGCAGCATACAGATATGACTTTATAGTTTCTTGGCATCTGCCGAGTTCCCTCTCTTATCCCAGACACCAGCAGGGGTGGCTAAGAGGGACCTGGAATAGAGATCCAGAGAAGAAGGTTTTGTGGCAGTGACAATTCTTTCAGGCACAAAGTCGAGATCATTAATGAATGAACAATTCCTAATTCCTTTGAAGCCCACCCACTGTGTATTATACGTGACACAGAGCTCAAACTGCCAGTGTGCCAGTCCTTGAAATTATTGTACAGAAGAGGGGAGTCTGGAAGATCAAGTGTGTGTGGCGAATCCTGGAAAAGAGGAGGTATTTGCAGAAACAGCAGGGTACCAGTGGGGTCTAGGGCATTAGGCAGGCAGGTGCTGAGGTTGGAGAGTTAAGGAAATGAATACTGACCATTCACGTAGACCCTGACCCTGCCCACACCGAGGCAGGACCACATTCTTCTTGTATATGGAATTAGGGAGAGTGAGCAGGACTCACAGTCAGTTGTTGGAGACAAAGATGAGAGAGCATCACTGCTACTCTCCCTCCACTTTTTTTTGACTGTACCGCAGGGTGTAAGAAATCTTGGCTCCCCAGTCAGGGATCAGACCTGTGCCCCCTGCAGTGGAAGCACAGTCTTGACTCCTGGACCTCTGCTACTCCTTGAATCTGTCTAGAGAGCCAGGAACTTGAAGCTTCTAATTTCTGAACATCATCTTGTCCCCCTTTGATGCTTTCTTTGATATAATTGGAAGGCAGCTGAGGAGCATGGGGCTGGAATCATGTTTCCTCTGAGAATCCTCTGAACCCCAGTTTTTTCATAGCTAGAGGTCTTCTTGGTAAGCACATAATAAGATGGTGTTTGAACAAATAAGTGCCTCATGGAGAGTCTGGCACCTATCAAGTTATCTACATGTCTGAATTAAATCTGATTTGTGAATAAATATTTAAAAATGTCTCCCAACTCTTTGAACTCTTTTGATTGATTATTTAAGCTGCTAGGTTCATACATATAAACCCATTTTCTTGTTATTTTCCCAGTATGTTTATTTTTACAATAAAGTTGAATGTGCTCATTATATAAATTTTGAAAAATACAGAAGGCTGAATTTCAAACTCCAATGATTAAAATTTATTTGACTTAAAAATTAGGTCACCTAAAATTCTGGCACTTAGATCCAGTATTAGAATCTGATAGGTCTTTGTCTGTCTTTAATTAAGAAGTGGACTCTCTTGCCTTTTATACGTTTGTGTTTATGTACTGAGGCAGTGTGGAATAGTGGTTAAAAATACCAGATGTGGCACTGGACAGATCTGTATTCTGGTTCCAAATTTACTACTTGTAATTATGTAATCTTTAGTTAGCTATTTGATCTCTTTATGCCGTTCCCTCACCTGTGAAAGGACATAATATTGCCCATTTCATTGTGTGAATGTGAGGAATAAATCAGGTAATACATGAGACCACAAGGGCTTCGTATACGATCACAAAAGCAGTCATCAAGTATTAACTCTGCTTCTTCTTATTGAATTGTGAATATTAATGAAGAAACAGAAACAATTCTTTGGGAGAAGTTCTTTGTAATTTCAGTCTGCAGATAGCTAATTGTCTAATAGTACCTCTTGTCTGGCAGATTGTTTACTACACTGGGTACCTAAAGGAATCTGTTCATTTCTTTTCCAATCTCAAGGCTCACCTTTCAAGGATATCAGAACAGTGCTTTCCTTTTTCATAATGCAGAGGTCATGATAAGCTAAGAAATAATTAATTACAAGTGTAAAATAAATGGCAGCTTAAGAAACAACTGAGTGTGTTATGATCTAAGAATACTTAGTAAAATGAAATTTTGGTAGACTTTTAATGTTCTAATAACAAATTGTTTTTACTTGTCTTTTAGCCATATTGACTACATTGACCAACACAAGGAAAAATGAAAAAAAATTTTTATTTGGAGAGCCTGGGTAGAATAATAACACATGGAAACATACTCATCTGACTTTATGATAATAATAATATTGCCTTATATTTTTAATTATATAGCTCATACCTTTCAAAATGTTGTCATACACATTAGCGTATTAGATTTTCTACAAAATTCTACTAGTTAGCTAGATTAGAACAAAAAGACTTCATTTTTAATCCAGTAGTCTTTTAGTGAATCTATTATCTGTGATCATGCACGATAGAATGTTTATCATTGGCTACTTGGACTTGTCTACATGGAGATAAACTTTTGGCTTGAAAAACAAAGAAATAAATATTTTCTGATTGTTGTTCAGTTACTCAGTCGTGTCTGACTCTTTTCGACCCCATGGACTGCAGCATGCCAGGCTTCCCTGTCCTTCACTATCTTCAGGGAGTTTGCTCAAACTCATGCCCACTGAGCCGATGATGCCATCCAACCAACTCATCCTCTGCTGCCCTCTTCTCCTTCTGCCCTGAATCTTTCCAAGCATCAGTCTTTCCAGTGGGTGGACTCTTTGCATAAGAGTCCAGAGTAATGGAGTTTCGGTATCAATCTTTCCAAAGAATCTTCAGGGTTGGTTTCCTTTAGGGTTGACTGTTTTGGTCTCCTTGCAGTCCAAGGGACTCTCAAGAGTCTTCTCCAGCACCACAGTTCAAAAGCATCAATTCTTTGGCACTCAGCCGACTTTATGGTCCAGCTTTCACTTCTGTACATGAGTACTGGAAAAACAATAGCTTTGACATGGACCTTTGCGGGCAAAGTAATGTCTCTGCTTTTTCATATGCTCTCTAGGTTTGTCATAGCTTTTTTTTCCCAAGGAGTAAGTGTCTTTTAATTTCATGGCTTCAGTCACCATCTGCAGTGATTTTGGAGCCAAAGAGAGTAAAGTCTGTCACTGTTTCCATTTTCTTCCCCCTATTTTCCATGAAGTGATGGGACCATATGCTATGATCTTCGTATTTTGAATGTTGAATTTTAAGCCAGCTTTTTTGGTCTCCTCTTTTGCCTTCAATGTACAGCCATGAAGTTCCCAATTTTGAACCAGTCTGTTGTTCCATATCTCGTTCTAACTGTTGTTTCTTGACCTGCGTACAGATTTCTCAGGAGACAGGTCAGGTGGTCTGGTATTCCCATCTCTTGAAGAATTTTCCAGTGTTGTGATCCACACAGTCATGGCTCAGCTGGTAAAGAGTAGTTGCTAGTCAAGTAATGCTCAAAATTCTCCAAACCAGGCTTCAACAGTACGTGAACTGTGAACTTCCAGATGTTCAAACTGGTTTAGAAAAGGCAGAGGAACCAGAGATCAAATTGCCAACATTTGCTGGATCACTGAAAATGCAAGGGAGTTCCAGAAAAACATCTATTTCTGCTTTATTGACTATGCCAAAGCCTTTCATTGTGTGGATCACAATAAACTGTGGAAAATTCTGAGAGATGGGAATACCAGAGCACCTGACTTGTCTCTTGAGAAATCTGTATGCAGGTGAGGAAGCAACAGTTAGAACTGGACATGGAACAACAGACTGGTTCCAAATAGGAAAAGGAGTACGTCAAGGCTGTATATTGTCATTTTATTTAACTTATATGCAGAGTACATTATACGAAATGCCAGGCTGGAGGAAGCACAAGCTGGAATCAAAATTTCCAGGAGAAATCAATAACCTCAGATATGCAGATGACACCACCCTTATGGCAGAAAGTGAAGAAGAACAAAAGAGCCTCTTGATGAAAGTGAAACAGGAGAGTGAAAAAGTCGGCTTAGAGCTCAACAAAGATCATGGCATCCGGTTCTATCACTTCATGACAAATAGATGGGGAAACAGTGGAAACAGTGGGGGCTCCAAAATCACTGCAGATGGTTTCTGCAGCCATGAAATTAAAAGACGCTTACTCCTTGGAAGGAAAGTTATGACCAACCTAGCTAGCATATTCAAAAGCAGAGACATTACTTTTTCAACAAAGGTCTGTCTAGTCAAGGCTGTGGTTTTTCCAGTAGTCATGTATGCGTGTGAGAATTGGACTGTAAATAAAGCTGAATGCCAAAGAATTGATGCTTTTGAACTGTGGTATTGGAGAAGACTCTTGAGAGTCCCTTGCACTGCAAGGAGATCCAACGAGTCCATCCTAAAGGAGATCAGTCCTGAATATTCATTGGAAGGACTGATACTGAAGCTGAAACTTCAGTACTTTGGCCACCTGATGTGAAGAGCTGATTCATTTAAAAAGACCCTGATGCTGTGAAGGATTGGAGGCAGGAGGAGAAGGGGAGGACAGAGGATGAGATGGTTGGATGGCATCACTGACTCAGTGCGCATGAGTTTTAGTAAAGTCCAGGAGCTGGTGATGGACAGGGAGGCGTGGCATGCTACAGTCCATGGGGTCACAAAGAGTCAGACACGACTGAACAACTGAACTGAATGAAGCAGATGTTTTTCTGGAATTCCCTTGCTTTTCCTATGGTCCAGTGAATGTTGGCAATTTGATCTCTGGTTCCTCTGCCTTTTCTAAATCCAGCTATTATAGCTGGAAGTTCTCGGTTCATGTACTGTTGAAGCCTCAGTTCAGTTCAGTTGCTCAGTTGTGTCTGACTCTTTGTGACCCCATGGACTGCAGCATGCCAGGGTTCCCTGTGTATCATCAACTCCCGGACCTTGCTCAAACTCATGTCCATTGAGTTGGTGATGTCATACATCCGTCTCATCCTCTGACATCCCCTTCTCCTCCTGCCTTCAGTCTTTCCCAGCATCAGTGGCTTTTCCAGTGATTCAGTTCTTTCCATCAGGTGGCCAAAGTGTTGGAGTTTCAGTTTCAGCATCAGTCCTTCCAATGAATATTCAGGACTGATTTCCTACAGGGTGGACTGGTTGGGTCTCCTTGCCGTCCAAGGAACTCTCAAGAGTCTTCTCCAACACCACAGTCCAAAAGCATCAATTCTTCAGTGCTCAGCTTTCTTTGTAGTCCAACTCTTACATCCATACATGACTCCTGGAAAAATGATAGCTTTGACTAGATGGACCTTTGTTGGCAAAGGAATGTCTCTGCTTTTTAATGTGCTATCTAGGTTGGTCATAGCTTTTCTTCCAAGGAGCAAGAGTCTTTTAATTTATTGGCTGCAGTCACCATCTTCAGTGATTTTGGAGCCCAAGAAAATAAAGTCTGCTGCTGTTTCCATTGTTTCCCCATTATTTGCCATGAATTGATGGGACCGGATGCCATGATTTAATTTTCTGAATGTTGAGTTTTAAGCCGACTTTTTCACTCTCCTGTTTCACTTTCATCAAGAGGCTCTTTAGTTCTTCTTCACTTTCTGCCTTAAGTGTGGTGTCATCTGCGTATCTGATGTTATTGATATTTCTCCCAGCAATATTGATTCTACCTTGTGCTTCATCCAGCCCAGCATTTCACATGATGTACTCTGCATACTCTCTTGAAGCCTAGCTTGAAGGATTTTGAACATGACCTTGCTAGCATGTGAAATCAGTGCAATTGTGCAGTAGTTTGAACGTTCTGCAGCATTGCCCTTCTTTGGTATTGAAATGAAAACTGACCTTTTCCAGTCCTGTGGCTTCTGCTGAATTTTCCAATTTGCTGGACTATTGAGTGCAGCACTTTAACAGCATCATCTTTTAGGATTTGAAATAGCTCTGCTGTGATTCCAACACCTCCACTAGCTTCGTTCATATTGATGCTTCCTAAAGTCCACTTGACTTCACACTCCAGGATGCCTGGCTTTAGGTTAGTGATCACACCATCATAGTTATTTGGGTTATTATTCTGCCACCTCTTCTTAATATCTTCTGCTCATGTTAGGTCCTTGCTGTTTCCTAACATAATAAAATGGGTCCTTATTGTGCCCATCTTTGCATGAAATATTCCCTTGGTATCTCTAATTTTGTTGAAGAAGTCTCTAGTCTTTCCTGTTCTCTTGTTTTCCTCTTTTTTTTTTTTTGCTTTGTTTGCTTAAGAAGGCTTTCTTCCCTCTCCTTGCTCTTCTTTGGAACTCTGTCTTCAGATAGGTGTATTTCTCCTTTGCCTTTCACTTTTTTTCTCTAATAATTACTAAGTTAATATACTTTAATAAATGTAAACTTTACAAGTTTAATTCATCTAAATTACTAATTTGAAATTTAATTTACTAAAAATAGTTCTTGACTTCTAAACGAACTCTTGTTTACTTCTAAAAATTATTCCTCGTGTTTATTACTTTAAAATATTTCACCCATATCTAGCATAGGTTCCGTCTTTAGGGAAAGAGATTGGAGATGCATTGAAAATATTTGGATCATGTTCTATACCACAATTCCTTAAACACAGATTGTAAGTTTTTTCCTTTTTTGAAAGAAACTTTTATTGAGGTATAATTTACATAAAATTAAATGCCTCCATTTAAAAAAGTACACTCATGTAGTCTATCTTCAAATTTCTCTGTTTTTTAAACACTTTAAAAAAATAATTTGATCATTTTTTTAGGCTTACCAAAAAACATGAAGAATATTATAACACACAGTCATGTACTCACTACTCAGATTAAGAAGAAAACTTACATATGTTACTGACACTTCCTATGTGCTCCTCCTGGGCCTCATTCCTTCTCTGCCTGCCCAGAGAGAATCTTTCTCCTTTGGATATCTGTCATTTTCCTGCATGTTTCCCTTCCATCCATACATAAGCAATAAATGATATTCTTTTGTATTTTTTAAAACATGATAAAACGATATATTTCATCTTCTGTAACTTTGTTTCATCAATATTGTTTTGAGATTTCTCTAGGTTGATTCAATGATTTATATATTGTATAATATTCCATTGTAATCATATTGCATATATACTCCACAGTTTATTAATCCATTCTCCTGTCTTTATGTATTTATATTATTTTCAGGTGTTACTGGTTTGTTTGTTTTTGTTGTGTTGTTGTTTGAGACACTGCTCTAGTTAGAATTCTTGCTCATATCACTTTGAGCAAATCTGTCTAGAGCTGTCTAGAGCATAAACTCGGTGTAGGAATTGCTAAGTCTGAGGGTTTATGTGTTTTCAGTTTTTGCAACTATGACAAATTACAGTTCTGAATGATTATTCCAATTAGTTCTTCTGTCTATAGTGAATGAGTTCCTGAGTCTCAATTGTTTGAATTATCAGACTTTGAGTAAAAAGAATTTTTTTTTTTTTGCCAATCTATAGGATACTGTAACAACATTTGAAAATTAAATTTTCTGATGATTAGCAAGCTTGAATATCTTTTTGTATATTTATTGGACATTTGGGTTCCCTCTTCTGTGAATTGCCTATTTATATTCTCTGTCCATTTATCATTGAGCTATTTTCCTTGGTTCAAATTTTTCTTCGTATGGTAGATGTTTCCTCCAGTCTTTTATTTGCTTTTTAATGTTATGATGTTTTGTTTTTTTAAAAATTATAAGTTTATTTTTGGCCGTCAGGCCCTTCGTTGCTGTGCAGGCTCTCTTCAGTTGCAGCACCCGGGGGACTCCTCCATTTGCAGCGTGCAGGCTTCTCATTTCGTTGCCTTCTCTCATTGTGGAGTATGGATTCTGGGGCACCTGTGCTTTAGCGGTTTTGGCCATGTGGGCTCAGTTTTGGCTCCCAGGCTGTGGGGTGCAGACTCAATTGTGGTGGCACAAGGGTTTAGTTGCTCTCAAGCATGTGGGATCTTCCTGGATGAGGGATTGAACCCATGTCTCCTGTATTGACAGGCAGATTCTTTACCACTGAGCCACCAGGGAAGCCCTATGTTGTTTTTTGATACACAGAATTTTAAGATTTTAATAAAGTTGGAATTTTTAGCCTTTCCTTTTTATGGACGGTGTGCTTTTTCTTATATATATATATATATATTTTATACTCTTGAAGTCATATTTTTTTTCCTCCTTCTTGTATTATCTTCTAAGTTTTGCTTTTCACAGTTACGTATTTGATTCATCTGGAATTTTTCTTGCAAGTTTCTATTTTCCATATTAATACTGATTTATTGTTGTTCATCTTTACCACAATTATTGTGTCAGCTTTGACATATTTCAAATTTCTGATATACTTGTGGATTTCTTTTGGTCCTACCAAGTCTGTCCCAATTCTGTGCCATTATCATCAATGTCTTACCTCTGGCTTTATACTAAGTCTTGATAATAAGTCTTGTACTTTGGTCTTCATTGTAACATGTCTATAGCTATTTTAGACACTTTGGATTTTTCTGTAGATCTAAGAATTAGCTCATCAAAGTCTATGAGGTACACTTGGTATTTTAATTGGAATGATACTGAATTTATGAATCATTTGGGAAAAGTTTGTATCTTTAAAATATTGAGTCTTCCCATCTGTGAATATGGTATCTCTCCCCATAAATTTTGCTTCCCATTAATATGTATCTTCAAAGTTTTATAATTCTCTTCAGGAACATGTAGATATCCTTTGTTACATGTATTTCAGTTTCAGTTCAGTTACTCAGTCATGTCCGACTCTTTGCGACCCCATGAAGTGCAGCATGCCAAGCCTCCCTGTCCATCACGAACTCCTGGAGTTTACCCAAACTCATGTCCATTGAGTTGGTGATGCCCTCCAACCATCTCATCCTTTGTCGTCCCCTTTTCCTCCTGCCCTCAGTCTTTCTGAGCACCAGGGTCTTTTCAAATGAGTCAGCTCTTCGCATCAGGTGGCCAAAGTATTGGAGTTTCAGCTTCAACATCAATCCTTCCAATGAACACCCAGGTCTGATCTCCTTTAGGATGGACTGGTTGGAATGCCTTGCAGTCCAAGGGATTCTCAAGAGTCTTCTCCAACACCACACTTCAAAAGCATCAATTCTTCAGTGCTCAGCTTTCTTCACAGTCCAATTCTTACATCCATACATGACCACTGGAAAAGCCATAGCCTTGACTAGACGGACCTTTGTTGGCAAAGTAATGTCTCTGCTTTTTAATAAGTACCAGGTAGTTATATTTTTTCTTATTGTAGTAAATGAAACCTTTTTAGAATTTTCATGTTCTGTTTATTCTTGGTATGTGTGAAATAAATTGTTTTATATACTGATCTTATATTAGGCACTTTACTGAACTCTCATTTAGATAAATTGACTAAAGGTTCTGTAGCTGATCATATTGTCTGTGAACATTGTCTTTTGTAATCCTCATACCTTTTTTTTTTCTTGTCCCCTTGCAGAAGCTCAGATTTTTAGTACAGGGCTCATGAGGAGCGTTGTAAATAGACATTAATGATGATATTTGATAACATCTCAGATTAAGGAAGTACCCATTCATCCTCACTTTGCTGAGTTTTTTAAATTGGTCTTGAATTTTATTAAATACACTTCTGCTTTTATTGCTCAACCATATTTTTCTTTCTCTTAATCTCTTTGTATATCCCTTAATTACGTAATGACCTAACAATACTGATGTAAAGACTCAGATTCAGATGAAAAGGACTTGGCTGTTTTTATCTCAGTGAGGAAAGTGGGAAAATGTAATATATCAAGCAAATTCCTAAAAGATGCGTTTGTATAGACCTGGACATGTGGCAATGTCTTGGAGCTGATGATGAGATGGAACATAATGTCATCTTATAGAAATGAGAATGATAAGGACGGAATAGAATGCTAGAATGGTCAATTTCTAGAATTGTAGCTCGGGGAACAGAAAGAGAAATAGTAATCCACTTCAGCTAAGATGAAAATTAGATTGCGTGGAGCACTGCATAGCAGAATCTTATGACTTTTATGCAGTAATGCTCCAGAACTAGAGTCTGATGGTGAAGTACAAGAATTCAAGTAGCTGTATTGATCTGAGGATGTAAGATGCAAGGTGATTGCAGCAGAAGGACAAGGGAAGTAGGGAATTACTGAGGGAACTGGGTTTAAAGTATAGTTGATTTGATCAATCATGCGTGAGTGGGGTTGCTGCTTAAAGAAGGAAAAGAAGTCAGGAACACTATCTGATACATGTGGACAAATTTTTGGCAAAGAGGCAGTGGGAAAGAGAAGGAAGACGATTGTCCAGTGGGCAAATTAGAGTATATGATTTCACAGGAGATTTGTATTGAGATAATGACTTTTATTAGGTCTAGGTTATGGCCATACATTCCAGAGTTTTTGATAGAATGGTTTCCAGAAAGTACTGCAGATGAGTCACTGCTCATCAAATTGCATGCGAATGAAATGATCCACTTGTTCCTATCTGTAATAAATATATTTTTATTACTATAGGACTATAGTTTATGTTTTGAGTCTACAAAAGTGTTAGCATTTTCTGTCATTATATGAATGTATTACCATCTGAACAGCATTGCATTTGCATGAAATGTGGTGTGCTTAATCCTTGCATTTTAAGATAATCAGATTTTTTAAATACTTTCTTTTAGCCATGCAGTACAGCTTGCAGGATCTTAGTTCCAGAACCAGGGATCTAATCCATACCCCCTGCAGTGGAAGCACAGGGTCCTAACCACTGGACCACCAGGAAATTTCTGGGAATTAGGTTTTTAATGATATTTATTAAATATGTTTGAATATAACGTTAACATTTTTTTGAGGGTGGAATCTTTTTCTTAGAATTCTTTGTTCTGTGCTAGTTTCTATCTCTTTAGCATTTATAAATAAGGACTAAATCTTCTGTTTTCTCAAATAGGCTCCCACTCTGAGAAGTATTGAAAAATGTGGCAAGAGTAGGTTTTCAGCTTGGAGGACTGATTTGTTCCTGTTGTTTTGGAATGGGCCAATGTCCAGAATTTATGTTGTAATCCACAATATTTAGGTCTTGGAAAACTGGGAAAAGGATTCAGAAAATTACTGTAGAAGTTATTTCTGGAAGTATATTTGCTTTTTTCTTTCTTTCTGAAGAAATGGTAGTTCATGTATGCCCTAAGAAAGTTTTCAACAAATTGAAGGATTATAGTCTAACCAAACAAGATTGACCAAGTTTTCTGTATTTACACTAAGAATTTAATAAACTGAATTAAATGCCAGGTTCGTAAGGTAAAAAAGTGTCAGATTAATCCAATTAACTTGATGAGTGCAGACTTCATGCTTAGTAGGTTGCAAAGTTCTGCAGAGTTTATAAAAAGAAAGTCTGATGTGGTCTTTGCCTTCAGGGACATTTTGCTCCCATAACTGAGGCGAGAAATTTTTGGCTTGAGAAATAACAATACAGAACAGCACAGGGTCGCAACAGTTCTAGGGTTCTCTCAACTCTGTGGATTATGAAGAATAATTTCATGTCTGCAGTCATCTCTGATTCATGGAAAAATGCAACATAAAATCATTTTCTAGTACAAATTCAATAATGTATCCATAGCTACATCAATAATTATATTTAAAATTATGCTAATTTGAATTTACTCCAGAAACTTTTGTTAATGATCTGATTTTTGGTGACTGTCATAAATATTTCTTAAAGTCTTTTTAAATGAAATCAAATTTTTTCTTCTGGGGGGCTGTATAGTGTCTTCGTTGGAGCTTGAGGGCTTTCTTTAGTTGTGGTGTGGAGGGGCTGCTGTCTAGCTGTGGCGCATGAGTTTCTCATCGTGGTAGCTTCTCTCGCTGCAGAGTACAGGCTCTAGGCAAATGGTCTTAGTTGTGACTAGAGGGCTCTAGTGTGCTGGCTCAGTGGTTGTGGCACATGGGCTCAGTTGCCCTGCAGCATGTGGAATCTTCCTGGAGTAGGGCTCAAACTCATGCCCTGCATGCGCAAATGGATTCTGAACCTTTAGGGAAGAAGGGACTTCTTCCAGGGAAGTCCTGTAATAAATATTTCTCTAGCACTTGCTCTATACCTGTATTAAGTGTTTTGCAACTGATAACGCCTTTATCTGGTTAGGAACCCTATGAAATAGGCCTGTTACTATAATATTTCTTTCAACCATAAGGAAACCAGAGAGGTTAAGTAATTTGCCCAGAGTCACAGAGCTCATGTATGGTAGAGTTAGGATTTGAATCCTAGCAGTGCAGCATCACTGTGCCTCTTTATTTTTGGTTTATTCTGTTTCATTCTTTACCACTTATTCTCAGTGTTATCTTTTAATGACTGAAGTAGCAATAGATACTCATCAGAAAATAAGTGGAAATTTTGCAGATTTTTAGGGCATGACTTTTGTTGTTCTGGGACATATGTTAAATATTTGTCAGTATGATATTTTGGGTTTATAACTTCTTCATCCCTCCTCTCCAAAAGAAGCTGGAAAGACACAAACTATAGAAAACAGCAGCTTTGTTATATGGTGTTAATATAGTTTTGAATTTTTCTTTCTCTGAATTTGGTTCAGAGGAACCTCACTTCTCCAACCATGGCTAAAGTTACACGTTCTGCGACTACTTCTTTTAATATTTCTTCCCTGAATTGGTTGCAGTTTGGAATATGGTGATGTCAATCATTCAGGAATCTGACTCTCTGTGTGTCAACCATGTAAGAGTGATCAGTGTAGGGTTCCCACCTCTGATCATTTTTCTTCCTTTTCCCCAGCCTTCCGACATGGAGTTTAATGATACAGGAGAACAGTTATGGATAGATGTAATTTTCATGATAAGGAATATCAGAGTAGCATTTTCTTGAGTTGTATGTTTCAAATAAGCCTCTTTTAGCCAAGAATTCAAATTGACTGGACCAAGACATGTGTGACCTGTGTCTGTCCTTGTTTGTGCCACCAGGAGCCAAAGGAAAGAAATCAGCCTGACGGGATGCCTGTTTCCTTCTGTAGACTACTAATGTCACTGTGAGGTCCTGACACTGCCCTTGCTGTTATTCAAGGTCTTGTTTCACTGGCAAAATTGGTCTTGACAGCTGTCTGTTATTTTTCCTAATAGTTCTGGACAGATATGTTGATTTGTAGCTTCAGATGAGATGCACACTTGTCAGTTTGGACAAAAATAGCTTTGTGATTCTTGCTGTGAAATCTCATTTGTTTTTCTGGCTGTTTAGAGGAATATTACATGCAAACATGAGTAGGATGTCCTTTTCCTAAAAGCTGATGCACTAAAAATGAAGTAATTCTTAGTCTATAGGTTCAATGTTTGTAATAATTTGGGCAAGCCCCTTTCTACACACTGACATTATTGGCAACCTCCTGTCCCCCTGTCTCCAAACACCCTCACTGAGGTTTACAGGAAGGTCCAGCTTGCCATGTGCGGTTCTCATTGCATGGCAGACTCTGGAGGCTCTGATGTCTAAATCCTCCCTTGGTTACATGATGACTCTGGTGCTAGATTATGGGCAAGTGTTATAATAGACCTGTTTGTGTTAACATTATCTATTAGGTGATGGATGGGAAGATAGAATATATTCAGAATTAGTGTGATAAACACCATTGGATCTATCTGAATTATTTCATCATTATCTATTGATTTGTTGAATCACCTGCTAGATGATTGACAGATAGGTTATCATAATTTGTCTGGATTTTCTAGGAGAGGGCAGCTCTGGATAAACTTGAGTGTAGGACACATTGATAATAGAGAAGTTGGAGAGAGGAGTTGGGGCAGAAAAAAACCTTAGTGTAAGACCTAGGAGGTGGTACTATCAACTATTATCAATTTCATCATATATAAGAAAAGTTTTTCATCCAAACATCATCAAAATCTTATACTTACTTATAAATTTTGAGTTAAATTTGTTCTCAAAGTAGACGTGTCTGATCTGATGGATCTACTGTTTGTGTCTGATGATACTCTACTCTCATATCTTTGTTACTCATTTTTATTTGCAACACTTTCTCTCACCAGATTTTGCTTATAAAAGACTTCAACAGATTTGATGATCACACAACCTGATATTCCCCTAGTCCATTTCCTTTGCAAAATATACGCAGAGTTTCCTTTAAGCATGAGTATTCTTTAAAAAAAAAACTTTTTAACTGGAAACTTGCACTGAATATCACTCATTTAGAAATTTTGAAGATGGCTATCTACATCTTTTTTTTAAATAGATTTTTTAAAACAGTGATATTTATTTGGCCAAGTGCATGGCATGTTCCCTGGCCAGGGATCAAACCCATGCCCCCTTCATTGGGAGTGCACAGTCTTTAACCAGTGGGCCACCAGGTAGGTCCCTGGCCATCTATATCTTTTGAATGTCATTCCCACTCAAAGGTTTTCTCTCAATTCTGATCTCTTAGCTCTGTGATAGGGAAATGTAGAGAAGGGAGCAGGCAGGTAGGCGAGGAGAGTAATACTGTGAGTGTGAAACTTTTCTAAATGAAATTGTTACCATGGAAACAACTTTATAAAGTACCATAATGAACATTTTCTTAAAAGATAAAGTTTTCCACAGTCCTTTCACCCTAATAGTTCAGCTGTATTTTGCATGTGTGTTTAATTATAGCTCATGTAGGTGTAATAATAATAGATATTTGCATATGTTGACTTTTACAGTTAATGTTATGTCCTATTATATTTGTCTCATAATTTAAATATTAAGTAATATTGTTTCAAGTAGATGTACCTTATTTTATGAAATTATTCCCTTACTGTGAGTTATTTAGGTAGTGTCCATTCTTTTTCTGTTATAAATGAGGCACATTAGTTTATTCCAAAAACTCTTATTTGACCCATCAATTCACTGTTGGATGCTTTTCCTGGACATTGCATTTTCATGATGAAGCCAAACATTTGAAAGATCAGAGTTGATGAATCCTGTAGGAATAGCTGTTATGGTAAAAATGGTTTTTGTGAAGTAGTTTATGTTATTTCACCCAACTGAATGATTATCTTTTCAAAATTTTTCAAACTTGATCTATATATATATAAATCCACCTTCCACTGCTGCTGCTAAGTCGCTTCAGTCATGTCCGACTCTGTGCGACCCCATAGACGGCAGCCCACCAGGCTCCTCTGTCCCTGGGATTCTCCAGGCAAGGACACTGGAGTGGGTTGCCATTTCCTTCTCCAATGCGTGAAAGTGAAAAGTGAAAGTGAAGTCGCTCAGTCGTGTCCGACTCCTAGCGACCCCATGGACTGCAGCCTACCAGGCTCCTCCGTCCATGGGATTTTCCAGGCAAGAGTACTGGAGTGGGGTGCCATTACCTTCCCCACCTTCCACTATAGGGTCCCAACACTCTAAAAGAGTCCCCTCCTTTTCAGCTTTCTACATAAGTACAGATCTATTACAGAATATTACTTTTTTTCTTATTTTTTACCTTAGGATCTTTGAACACAGTTGTAGAGTATTAGGTTTAAAAGAAAGATACAAAGATTCAGATTTGCTCAAAGTGAGACCCAGGTGGCCTTCACCAACTTTACTGCCTGGGGCGAGCTGATGTTCGGTTGGGCAGTGAATACCATGGGCAGAGGCTCACATATTAGGGCACCTTAGCTCTAGTGCAAGCAGCACTAGTGCACATAGGTGTGCATCTTTGCAGTGATTGTTGTCTTTCTGTATTACAATATGTGTGATGTAGCTAATGGAATCAAAGTTCTCATTGGGAGCCATGGAGCCAGTGACAAAACCAGGTGCCATCATTCTGGAGTATGCTGACTCGACTGTTTGCTTACAGCAGTGATGATTTTGAATGTCCAAGACTATGATATCATGAGGAGCTGAGTGATTGCCTTCTGTATGGGTGTTTGTGTGTGTTTTGCTCAATTGAAACACAGTATTGAACAAGTATCCTCTCTGTGCAGTCATCACAGAGTATCTTAGTGACTCTCACGTGGGCAGTGCTGGGATTAGATGAGAACAAGGACATGTTGGGGGACTTCCCCTGAAACACCCCCAGGCCCATCTAGAGTGAAGAGAGGCCTCTCCAGGACACATAAGACAGCCTGCCCAGGAACAGTGGAACGTGAGAGGGAAGACCAGGCTGAGAGGGCTTTTCTGCTCTGAGCTGGGAGTGGACGACAAATGAATGACAATATGAAGGTTGGAGTTGAAGCAAATTTGGGGGCATCTATGGTCACTTAACAAAAGAGGCCTGAATGTCTGATTAGTAAGAAAGAAGATGCTTGGTTCCATAGAGCACACCAGCCCTTGGACCAACATCTCCAGGATCTGCCATGAGAAAAAAAAAAACAAAACAAAACTAATAATAATAATTTGTGTTTGATTTACAGAACTATTCTCTTGCAACCAAAATCTAATCCAAACCAATAAATTACCTTGTTTCTTCATCTCTCATCCCAGGATGGTTAAGCCTTTACCATTTCTGTAAGTGTCTCATTTCCTTTGAAAATGCATGTTCATACCAAAACCTGAAGACAGATGTTAATTCTAGCATTCTTTGTAGCCATTAAAATGTACTGATAACTTTGAAAAAAAAAATAGAAAAAAATGTATTCTATTACATAAAATGTGTTGAGATGCATATGTAATGTGATTTCTTTTTAAAAATGCTTGAATAATACAGTGGTTGGATTAGAAGTGCTGAGTAGTACTTGCTTCTTTAGATGCTACATACACACACACACACACACACACACAGGCACACAGAGCATTTTGCTGAATGGACATGCTTTTGGAAATACCATCATCTTAAATTTTTATTTTATATTACAAATGATCAAGTCTTTAGAAATTACATATAATATATGTATGTGTTTACATATATTAAAGCTTTATTCTGATGCTCCAATTTTGCTACTTATATATTTTTTCTTTGGAAAATATGAATCAAAGTGAATTAAAAATGCCAGAGAGGGGCGTGTGTTACACCTGAAACATCCTTAGGATTTCTGAAAGATTGTACTTCTTTTTTTCTTAATTTATAATGATATTTTTATTAGGAATGTGTTTAACATGGAGAAAATGTGTAGGGAAATATAAAGAAATTATGTAAGAAAACAGAAACTACCTAGAATTCTGCTATTCAGATATGAACTGCTACTAATATTTAATATATTTTATTTTTTTCTCTATTTTGTGTATATTCTTCTTTCCTTTTTAAAAATAAGTTTGGAATCATCTTACTCATATCATGCATATCCTGTTTTTCTTCACTTTTTATCTCATATCACTTCTGTACCAATAAACTCTTGGTAAAAATGGTTTTGCCGTGACTGTCCCATATTTCAGTTAATAGTATGTTTTCCTTCTGAAATGCTGGGGATTCTCTATTGTCTGTCACAGTCTTGTTTTGGGCACCATTTCCCCCTGTGTGCCCATCATTGAATTAAAAGAGCCCATCTTTTACCAGTAGTCTCTTTGCTTTTAAGTGATCCTAAAACTTTGCCTCAGATCTGGAAGTGAAATTGGTTAAGTGTAGCGCTGGCTGGTTTCTGATGTCCAGCATGAGGGGTTGACCTTGCACTGAGTCAGCATTTCCCCCAGCCCCGCGGGTGCATGCCTGCTCCTTGTCCCCCCCGCCCCCCACCGTCTTCATGATTATATTCTGTCCTGAGGTACATCAGCTTCCCCAGTCTCAGTTCCCCCTGCCATAAGCATCCCTGGCTGCGACAGTCTTAGGAGAGTCTGTGCAGAGAGGTTCTGATGCCTGCTAAGGGCTGCCGGATGATGGAAACTGCTCCACCACCTCTGAAAGCAGGCTCTGGGATCAGCAGTCCAGCCTGAGTAAGGCAGGATGAGGGCTACCTGGACCAAGGTTCTGGATAATTCCTCAGAGGCTGAAAACTATGTAGTTGATTTTCTTATCTTCCAGTGCTGTTCTCTTTGCAGCCTTTATGTGTTGTCCTAGATATTTCTGCTGGGAACTGTGGGAGAGCAAATGGAGTTTATTGAGATAGTTTTCATCCCACACATGCTACTGAGGGAGCAGGTCTCATTCAGTGCCATGTTTGAGTTCACCCGTGGCCTTGGATTCTGCTAAGGTTATCGAATGGCATTCCTGGACGACGATACAGCCTGGGATGAATTTGTGCATCTCTTCCCTGTTGGAATAGAGCATAGAAACTTTACCTGGTCCAGAGATCACTGACCTCTAGGCTCACTATGGTCTGTTTCAAGTACAGTGCCATCCTGTGGCATGGACTCAGGGAGCGGGGGCCATGCTGGCACCATTTCTCTACCTGTGTACAACTAAATCAATTTATTCTACAGTGATGCTACAGAGGCTAGGAACTGGTTATGCTTTTTGAGTCATCCTTTTTAGCCAGATAATTGTGCGTTTGTACCTGTACTTCTGACATTTTTTTCAGAGTTAATTTTCAGGTGAGGAAATGAAACCTTTAACTTAAACTTGCCAGAGTTATCATAGTTAGTAAGTAGTACAGCTGGGATGAAAATCTGGTTTTTTCTCTACCAAGTCTGAGGGTGTTTCCGCCATTGTACCAACTCTTCTTTTTCTTTAAAAAATATTTATTTGACTGTGTCGAGTCTCACTGAGGTGCATGGGCTTCTCTCCAGCTGTGGCGCACACGTGGGCTCTAAGTTCCCCAACCCGGGATCACACCCACACCCCCTGCACCAAAAGGTGGACTCCCAACCCCTGGACTACCTGGGAAGTCACCATTGTACCAATATTTAAGTCAAAGTAATGAATCATTTATTTTCCAGAAGACAGTTTCATTGCAGTGGATTTATTCTTTGCTTTATCATTTATCCATTTAACAGGCCTCTGAACCGTGGTTGCCCTATGTTTAAGAAATATCAACAACACCATGCTTAATTTACCTGAATGCCAAAGTGCTTTCCATGTGTACTGAATAATTGCATTTGTGTTTAAAGATTATTCTTAGTGACTCACTCCCTTAATTTCACTCCATCTAGTGTGATTTATTACTCCTGAGGATGGTTGATAAGTAGGATCCACTTGAGGGAATTGTCACCTTTTATGTGGAACACACTTAAGAGAAAATTGATAATGGAAACAAATGGAGTTAATTAGATGAGAGAAATGAAATAGATAAAATATTTGAAGTCAGATTTGCACAGAGCATCAAATATACTTGCCAATGTTATGATAGTACCATCTTAAATCTGTTTGGCAGATGACTAAGCATTTGAAAAACTGCAGACATCTGTCCTGTTATTGACTGTTTCTTACAGTGTATTTTGTTTTTTTCTTTCTTTCTTTTTTTTTTTTTTTTTTACAAAGAATGTTCTTTGGGAAAAGCTCAGGAAATAGTAAAAACAATACAGGAAAAAATTAAGTTCAATTTATTTCTATAATATAGAGATGAATACCCCCATACTTCCTTTTTTATACTATAGATTTATAAAATACTTTTTATAATACTAGAGGGTTACAAAAAGCAAGCTTTTGACATGAATGTAGCAGGTTTGTCTTCTTCATAAAGGGAGCATATAAGAGGCGTTGGGAGCCTGCCAGGACTTGGGGTTGGAAAGGGGAAATGTAAAGTGAGTCCTAGAATCTTTCAGTACTTTTGGTCTGGGACAAACAGAGCTGCCTTTGGTATTTTTAATATCCCTTTGAATTGAAAAGCAGAGATATTACCTTGCCAACAAAGGTCCATCTAGTCAAGGCTATGGTTTTTCCAGTGGTCATGTATGCATGTGAGAGTTGGACTGTGAAGAAAGCTGAGCGCCGAAGAATTGATGCTTTTGAACTGTGGTGTTGGAGAAGACTCTTGAGAGTCCCTTGGACTGCAAGGAGATCCAACCAGTCCATTCTGAAGAAGATCAGTCCTGGGTGTTCTTTGGAAGGAATGATGCTAAAGCTGAAACTCCAACACTTTGGCCGCCTCATGCGAAGAGTTGACTCATTGGAAAAGACTCTGATGCTGGGAGGGGTTGAGGGCAGGAGGAGAAGGGGACGACAGAGGATGAGATGGCTGGATGACATCACCGACTCGATGGACATGAGTTTGAGTGAACTCCGGGAGTTGGTGATGGACAGGGAGGCCTGGCGTGCTGTGATTCATGGGGTCGCAAAGAGTCGGACACCACTGAGTGACTGAACTGAAATTCCATTCTGCCAGTAAATATGATATGTCAATGAAAGGTTAAAAAAAATTACTAATGAACATCTAAGAGTTTGCAATTTTTCACTATTATAAATAATATTACAGGGAAAATCTTTTTATATGCTCCTGTTTAAACATACTAAATTCTTAAGAAAAATGCCTAGAAATAGCATTGCTAGACCAAAGACATGCACTTTTTAAAGTCTTTTGAAACATGTATGCCAAGGAGTTTGACATTAGAAATTTTACAAGGATTTGCAGTTTTTGAGCAGGAGAAAGAAAATAGCCCAAGCGATGTGTTCTGCACGTTAGATGAAGTCAACTCAGGGAAGGTGAGGGGAATATGGGTTAAGTTCCTTCTGTTCTGTAAACAAGACTGGTATCTTAGTGCTGGCACCCATTATACTTCCATTGGGCCCAGGAATTGAGCCAGCAATCCCAGGGTAAAAAAAACCTTGAAAACAATTTTTTTTTTCCTTCCCATAAGCATTTGAAAAACTTTCCAGGAAGAAAATATGTAGCACTGGCAAGATTTGAGTGGAATACGGCTTTTTCCTTGTAAAGTGCATAGATAGCCTTTGGTTCATCAACCTTCGTTGTTCGAGATCTGATTGGTTTCCTAGGCATCTATAATTCAGTGCTTAAAAGAGAACATCACTTTTAAAGTATGACATGCTAACTAATTAAAATTAAACTAACATCTCTAGTATGTTACCATCTTGCCAGCTCTTCCCACTGGCACTTTCTTCAAGCTCATTTTAGGCCCCTGTGTTTGTCGGATTATTATTACTCTTGTATTTATAAGACCTTTATTTTGCCTCTCTGAACATATTTAATATTTTTGGTTGTATAATATTCTCCAGAATTTGTTTCCATTTATTATGTAAAGATTTAACTGGAAGTTAAAAGTTAGATAGCGTTTCCCTTGACCTTCTTTTTCCTTTAGGACTTCCATATTGTTGCCATTTTAAATCCTTTTCATGTGAAAATCAAAAGCTGATAGAGAAAATATAGTTAATTTAAATTTGGAAAATGAAATAGCCAGGGCTTATCTTACTGTAAAACATATAATCATTTTTGATAGTTTGTAAGCTTACAAGTTAGAAGCATATTTGGTACAGAAAACCAATATATATTTTAGAATATTTCAGAATGCTGTTTTTGTGGGTTCTAAGCCTCTTAAATATGGATTAACACTGATATGGCTCTCAAGATAGTTTAATCTCATTCTCAGGAGCATGTATTTATTACTTATTGGTCTTTTTTTCCTAAAAGTAAGGTGCTATAAATAAGGATTTCTGTTTACTGGTACTCCTGAAAACATACGGAATACTTTTCTTCACATGTTTATGTTGCCATATTTCCTATTTGTATCAGCCAGTGTTGCATCTGCAGATTGAATAAACTTGGGTGGATCCATAGTTGTTTGAATGGGATGGATGCAGAACCCACTGATACAGAGTGTGGGCTGTGTAAGGGACTTGAGCATCTGAAGATGATGGTACCTGGGAGAGGGAGGGTTCTGGAATTCGTCTCTCTCAAGATACCAAGGGCTGACTGTATTTGCCTCCTAAGTGGGCATTTTTGATGTATAGTAATCATTGTAAACATATTAAAATACTTTTATTATATTCATACACAGATGAAGAGGGAAACTAGGTTTTGAAGGCTGGAAGATATGGGTTTCCTAGTTTTGTGACCCTGGGAAGTTGCTATATCTTCATATTTAAAATGAGGATTATATGAGATGTACATGTAAACCATTTAGCTCAGTTCTTAGGATATTGCAGGTGCATTCCATGATAAAGAGCTTCTTTGTTAATTCATAACAACAAACAGTTTGAGGAGTTCATACTATTTACTTGCAGTCTCATGTTGCCAAAGTTCATATTTTAGTGGAGTAACATTTTATTTTTTTAACTTGAGGTATGATAACTTATAATGTTGTGTTAGTTAAGTGTACAATAAAGTAATTCAGTTTAACATACATATATATTCTTTCTCAGATTCTTTTCCCTTATAGGTTATTACAAGATATTGATTATAATTCCGTGGGCTCTACAGTAGGTTTTTGTTGTTTACCTATTTTATATATAGTAGTGTGTGTATGTTAATCCCAAACTCCTAATTTACCCACTCCACCCCCACTCAGGTATATCTCCTTTGGTAACCATAAGTTTGTTTTTTATGTCTGCGAGTCTATTTCTGTTTCATAACTAAGTTTATTTGTTTAATTTTTAAAGATTCCACAAATAAGTGATATCGTATGGTATACATCTTTGTCTAACTGACTACACTTAGTGTGATAATCTCTAGGTGTATCCATGTTGCTGCATTATTATGGCATTATTTCATTCTTTCTTATGGCTAAGTATATTTCATTGTGTACATGTACCACACCTTCTTTATCCATTCACCTGTTGATGGACATTTAGGTTGTTTCCATATCTTGGCTATTGTAAATAATGCTGCTGTGAACATTGAGAGGCATCCATCTTTTCATACTAGAGTTTTCTCTGGATTTGTACCCAGGAGTGGGATTGCAGAATCATATAGTAATTCTATTTTTAGTTTTTTAAGGAACTTCCATGCAGTTCTCCATAGTGGCTACATTATAGAGTAACATTTTAGTAGAAATATGGACTGAACTTTACAGATTGTTCCTTGAAAATCCTCTGAATATGTTCTAGTATATTCTAGTAATTATATTTTTAAGATTGTGTTAGGTCACAAAATTTAAGGAATTAAAAATTTGGACCTCTCCTTATGTCACCTCATGATAGTATTATTGGCACTCCAGTTTGTGCAAGTTAATAAGCTAGTATTTCAAGTTAAATATAAATTAAAAGTATTTAACAAATTATATCATTCTCAGTACAAATCCTGTAACAACACATGGGCTGAAAATTATTAGTCCAGTAAGATCATGCTTTAGAACATTTTGCCTTTAAATTCCCTTTTGATTTTTGAAGAATTTTTTTGATTTATAGATGGAA
Organism: Bubalus kerabau; assembly: GCF_029407905.1. Classification (NCBI taxonomy): domain Eukaryota; kingdom Metazoa; phylum Chordata; class Mammalia; order Artiodactyla; family Bovidae; genus Bubalus; species Bubalus kerabau. Next base: position 133,121,474 of record NC_073624.1, read on the forward strand.
TTTAGATTCCATATGACATCTGAATTACTGTGAATTCACTCTTTTCCAAGTATACACCTGTTTCAGTAGGTACATTAAATGCAAATTTATCCTTGACTCTTAGCTTTCAAAACAAAAATTTCTCTGCTTATTTTAAAAAATCAATAAAATGGAAAAATATTTTAGGAATCTAAAATATAACCAAGAAAAATAAAGATTATAAACCTGGTGCTGGGGTTAAATTGATTATGTTTTAAAACCTGTAATGAATTCAATACATTACTCAGATACTGTAATTTGAAGCATTTACTCTAGGCTTCGGCATAGCGCACGCCCAGTGTTTGGTGGCCTAATGCCTTGTGCACAGTGGGTATTTACTTACTGTCTGCAGAAGTGGAGGACTCTGTCTTGCCTCTCTCCTGCTCCTTCAGGGTACCTGAAATTCCCTACTGGATAGTATAGTATTTAGTCTCTAATAGGAAGTAGAGTTCTTACAGTGGGCTGGTGGAATAAGGCTTCTTGCACCTCTGTCCAAGGAGGCTCCTTACCCTGGGGGAGCCTTTCCCAATGGGGTGGGGAACTTGATTGGCAATTCACTGAGCATCCTGAGCAGACAAGTGAGCTTAAAAAGGTTGTCTTCAGTCCAACACTGATGTGTCTTATATACTTGGTTTTTCTTTCAAAGAAATCTTTGGTGATCTTTTGCTCTCTTTCTCTGTTGTGTGTTGCTAGTTCCTGGTGACATTATAATAAAACTTTTTGGTGCAAATTAGCATATATATATATGGAGAAGGCAATGGCAACCCACTCCAGTACTCTTGCCTGGAAAATCCCATGGACAGAGGAGCCTGGTGAGCTGCAGTCCATGGGGTCGCTGAGAGTTGGACACGACTGAGCGACTTCACTTTCACTTTTCACTTTCATGCATTGGAGAAGGAAATGGCAGCCCACTCCAGTGTTCTTGCCTGGAGAATCCCAGGGACGGGGGAGCCTGGTGAGCTGCCGTCTATGGAGTCGCACAGAGTCGGACACGACTGAAGCGACTTAGCAGCAGCCGCAGGAGCAGCAGCGTTTATATAGGATGGATAAACAAAAGTCTGCTGTATAGCACAGGAAGCTATATTCAGTATCCTGTGATAAAACATCATGGACAAGAATATGAGAAAGAACACACACACACAGGCATATATCTATAACTGAATCACTTTGCTATACACCAGAAACTAACATAACATTGTAAATTAACTATACTTAAATAAAAGCACAAACCTTTTCCCTTTTGGTGATTCAGGCTTCAGGTGACTTGTGAAGCCACTTGTCTTTTTGATGTTAAGAGTCAAAAAGATACATTTTTTAAGACAGTGGATGGAAAGTGAAATGTATCTTAAGTGATGGGAAGATTGAGTTTGGGATACTGACTAGTTGTTACCAAGGGGGCAGTCGTTTAAAGTTGAGGTTTTGGTGTCAGTTGGCCTGGCTTTGAATCCTGGCTGCATACTACATACTAACCATGCAACCCTGGCCTTGTAATTTCTCTGTGCCTCTGTTTTCTTCTCTGTCAAATGGGAATAATAAGAACACTGAGTTGATAGGGTTGCACAGTATTGGAACTTAAGCAGTGTCTGGCAACCCACGCCAGTATTCTTGCCTGGAAAATCTCATGTACAGAGGAGCCTGGTGGGCTACAATCCATAGGGTAACAGAAAGACACAGCTGAACGACTGAACGTGCACGTATGATTAAATGGGAACAGGGACTGCTGACTGCCGTTCCCCTGTGCCCATTGGAGGAGACCTCTGTTCTCTCTGAGGCACTGTGAGTACCTACTGAGGGAGAGAAGGGATTTTTACTTTGAGACTGGTGGTCTGCATACAGAGACTTCACTGTGTTGGTTTGGCTCAGAGGGCTTGTTACTGTGGGGTTCAGAATGTGAAATAATAGTTAATGGGGGCAAGGTAATTAATGGCAGAATTTAAAATCACTTAGTGACTAATAATTGATCGCCTGTGAAATCTGTATCTGGATATGCAGGGTGGCTCTCCTATTAATATTTCTAAGCTATTTAGAAGCTGGCTGGATTTTTTTGTTACACATTCATTTTTCATCTTTGTTCTTCCATTGAGGAAACATCAATAGGGTTTAATAATTCTCTGTCATCTCTCAAAAGATAAATAAGATTATAGATTATTAAGGGTTATTTTTCATTTTGATGGTGGATAAACTGTAAGAGGAACCCTTGCTGAATGAAAACTGTGATTTATTGATTATGTTTACAGGATTAACAAGTAACCACTCAGAGGTTTCCCTGCTCATGGATTCCTTTCCAGTGCTACTATGGATAGATTCAGGAGGATTGTTCAGTTCAGTTTAGTCGCTCAGTCGAGTCCGACTCTTTGCGACCCCATGAATTGCAGCATGCCAGGCCTCCCTGTCCATCACCAACTCCCAGAGTTCACTCAAACTCACATCCATCAAGCTGGTGATGCCATCCAGTCATCTCATCCTCTGTCATCCCCTTCTCCTCTTGCCCCCAATCCCTCCCAGCATCACAGTCTTTTCCAATGAGTCAACTCTTCGCATGAGGTGGCTAAAGTACTGGAGTTTCAGCTTTAGCATCATTCCTTCCAAAGAAATCCCAGGGCTGATCTCCTTTAGGATGAAATGGTTGGATCTCCTTGCAGTCCAAGGACTCTCAAGAGTCTTCTCCAACACCACAGTTCAAAAGCATCAATTCTTCGGTGCTCAGTTTTCTTTATAGTTCAACTCTCACATCCATACATGGCCACTGGAAAAACCATAGCCTTGACTAGACGAACCTTTGTTGGCAAAGTAATGTCTCTGCTTTTGAATATGCTATCTAGGTTGGTCATAACTTTCCTTCCAAGGAGTGAGTGTCTTTTAATTTCATGGCTGCAGTCACCATCTGCAGTGGTTTTGGAGCCCCCCAAAATAAAGTCTTGGAGAAGGCAATGGCAACCCACTCCAGTACTCTTGCCTGGAAAATCCCATGGATGGAAGAGCCTGGTGGGCTTCAGTCCATGGGGTCGCGACTGAGCGACTTCCCTTTCACTTTTCACTTTCACGCATTGGAGAAGGAAACGGCAACCCACTCCAGTGTTCTTGCCTGGAGAATCCCAGGGATGGTGGAGCCTGGTGGGCTGCCGTCTATGGGGTCGCACAGAGTCGGACATGATTGAAGCGACTTAGCAGTAGTAGCAGCAGCAAAATAAAGTCTGATGCTGTTTCCACTGTTTCCCCATCTATTTGCCATGAAGTGATGGGACCAGATGCCATGATCTTCGTTTTCTGAATGTTGAGCTTTAAGCCAACTTTTTCACTCTCCTCTTTCACTTTAATCAAGAGGCTTTTGAGTTCCTCTTCACTTTCTGCCATAAAGGTGGTGTCATCTGCATATCTGAGGTGATTGATATTTCTCCCAGGAATCTTGATTCCAGCTTGTGTTTCTTCCAGTCCAGCGTTTCTCATGATGTACTCTGCATATAAGTTAAATAAGCAGGGTGACCATATACAGCCTTGGAGTACTCCTTTTCATATTTGGAACCAGTCTGTTGTTCCATGTCCAGTTCTAACTGTTGAAAAACATCTATTTCTGCTTTATTGACTTTGTCAAAGCCTTGGACTGTGTAGATCACAATAAACTGTGGAAAATTCTGAAAGATGGGAATACCAGACCACCTCACCTGCCTCTTGAGAAACCTATATACAGGAGGGCTGTTAACTAAGAGTATTTTTTGAGTATTGAACACTTGCTGTCTCACATGAGCTTCTCCAAAAAGGCATTCTATGGGTGAGGAAATGTAGGCTCGGGGAGGTTGAATAACTTACCCAAGATGTTACAGATTTCACTTCCTAAGCACAATTTCTTTCTGCCATGGTTTGCAAATCAAGGCTTCTGATACAACTGATGGCTTCTTAAAAGAAATTTTTTTCCACTTTAGTAAAATCTAGCCTTCTGCAGAAGGCAATTCATGATGGTGAATTTGGTATTTGAGCCCTAGATTCAAAGGCTAGGCTATGGGGATGAAATTACATAATGTATGTGAAGTGTCTAGAAGGGACCAGTCACATAATGCTTTCTTGTCTCATGAACTCTGGGTGGGGCACACCATCCAGTGAAGGGTAACAATCATGGAACAAATCAGGGCTTCAGAGAGACCTGAGTGTGAATGGGGAGCTGTCTAACTTTGGGCAGGAGACACTTGGGGGTGCTTTTGGCTACAAGTAAGAGACCTTCTTTTCAAATACGTTATACCAAAGGGAATTACTAAGTGAAATCCACAGATCAAGCCCATTGAGAGTTGGCTGATCCAGGTAGTCCATCTCTAATCTGCCATACTTGATGTTAGCCTATTTATTAACTCATAGCAAGTTGGCTGCAGGACTGCTGGGCATCATATCCAGATGTGACAATGACCAGAGGAAAAAAAAAGACCATTTCATCTGTGACCCTTTCCTGATAGAGCAGAACATTTTCCCAGAATCCTTTTCCCAAAGATATTTCTCTTAGATCTCTTCAATCAGAAAATGGTCCAGTGCCTGTTTCTGTAATAATTTCTGACAAGGTGAAAACAATCTCTGCATCTCCGAGTAGGGTGACCCCTTGAGACACAGAAATACCTGCACAAAAATGAGATCTTGTAGAACGGCAAAAGGACGGAAAAGATGTTTATCTCCTTTCTCGCTTTTATTTTCTCACATATAAATTTTCTCACATATAAACAGCACCTACCTCACACAGTTGTTAAATGAGCCAGGCACCAAAGGCCAGCATCAGAACAAGGACTCACCGTGAGTGTGAAGAATCAGGAGACCAGGGCCATAAGTTCCAGTCGCTACTTATGCTTAGTTTCTTAAAACTGTGTGATTTTAAACAATCTTGGAATCTCTATTTTCCATTTACTCAACAGTTATCTTTTGAGACCTGCCCCGTGGAAAGCATTGTGCTGAGCAGCAGATCCAGGACATACCTGCCCCATATGTGTGTCTATGCTTACAACTGTGATTATGTGCTGCATAGCATGTATGACTGATCATGTACTATTGAACACCAGTTGTGTCCCGCACTGTACTGTTTATTCCATATGCATTATCTGCAGTACTTTATAGTTGAAGAAATGCATCTAGGAATGTCAAGTGAATATTATCAAGAAGTAGTGGTTGGAGAAACCACCTCAGAGGACAAAACCATTCTCAGCATTTGAAAGTAGTCCAGTGAATTAGTCTGCTTGTCTCTTTCATTCATCAACATTGGAAATATGCCTCCATGCTAACATAAATATCTTGCACATTTATATTCTTTAAACCCATTGCTTTACTGGAAAAATATTCATTTATTATTATTTTGTTCAGTGAAAGACTTGAATGAAAGACTTGATTTGATGAAACAGTAAAACAAAAGCTCACTTTTGCTCACTTAAGATGTTTAGTTTATGAGATGTGCAAAAAGAAGGGTGATATATTTTTTTTAAAGAAAATAGTAGTAGAAATAACAATTTGACTTTGCTTCGGTCACAGCCATGGCATTTCTTACACAGTATACTTTATAGGTATTATGATGATGGGAGAAAATGTGATTGATTGATTTATTTGTAATCCAGGTTTTATTTTTAAGATAATTGTAGATTCAGAGGCAAGTTTAACAAGCAATAGAGCTAGTCTGTACCAGAAAGATATGATTTAGAAAGAGAAGGGCATGGAAAATCCTGGGAAAATTCTGGCCATCCCTTACATTTTGCTGATAACACCTATATTGATTTAGGTATGTTACACTATCAGTTGTTTAAAAAGGAAAATCCTTTACTGTTCATTTTAGTAGATACATATTCTTATGTAGAATCAGTAGCTGGTACTTTACCTATTTCTTGATTTAAACACATATAAAGCATTTGTGTATTTAACAAGGAAGGAGATGCTTTTATGTGTTTTTCAAGTAGCTCGTTGAAGTGACCTTTTCTGGGTGGTGGTCAAGTTCAGCACAGACATGGGTTTTCTTTTCCATGTCAGCGAGTCAGTACCTGCCATTTCAGCCTGGACCCTGTGGGAATGATGTGTTCCATTTTATAAGTGACATTTTAATTGAACGTTAGGCACCCTACTTGTGGGTTTTTGTTGTTGTTGTTTGTTTTGTTTTTTTTTTGGGTAGGACAGATGCTTGAACTGTAAGCAACAGCTTGCTCCAGAGCAGACAGTGTGAGAGGTTTACAAATAATCATTGGTAGGAATCATAGAAAAGGGAGGCTAATGGAGTATTACTCAGCCATTAAAAAGAATACATTTAAATCAGTTCTAATGAGGTGGATGAAACTGGAACCTATTATACAGAGTGAAGTAAGCCAGAAAGAAAAACACCAATACAGTATACTAACACATATATATGGAATTTAGAAAGATGGTAACAATAACCCTGTGTACGAGACAGCAAAAGAGACACTGATGTATAGATCAGTCTTATGGACTCTGTGGGAGAGGGAGAGGGTGGGGAGATTTGGGAGAATGGCATTGAAACATGTATAATATCATGTATGAAACGAGTCGCCAGTCCAGGTTCGACGCACGATACTGGATGCTTGGGGCTGGTGCACTGGGACGACCCAGAGGGAGGGTATGGGGAGGGAGGAGAGAGGAGGGTTCAGGATGGGGAGCATGGGTATACCTGTGGTGGATTCATTTCGATGTTTGGCAAAACTAATACAATTATGTAAAGTTTAAAAATAAAATAAAATTAAAAAAAAGAAAAGAAAAGGGAGGCTAGGTAGCTACAGGCAAATGAGAAAAGGAAAGATACACTCATTTGAATGCAGAGTTCCAAAGAATAGCAAGGAGAGATAAGAAAGCCTTTCTCAGTGATCAGTTCAGTTCAGTCACTCAGTCATGTCCGACTTTTTGCGACCCCATGAACTGCAGCATGCCAGGCCTCCCTGCCCATAACCAACTCCCAGAGTCCACCCAAACCTATGTCCATTGAGTCGGTGATGCCATCCAACCATCTCATCCTCTGTCGTCCCCTTGTCCTTCTGCCCCCAATCTTTCCCAGCATCAGGGTCTTTTCAAATGAGTCAACTCTTCGCATGAGGTGACCAAAGTATTGGACTTTCATCTTCAACCTCAGTCCATCCAGTGAACACCCAGGACTGATCTCCTTGAGGATGGACTGGTTGGAGTTCCTTGCAGTCCAAGGGACTCTCAAGAGTCTTCTCCAACACCACAGTTCAAAAGCATCAATTCTTTAGTACTCAGCTTTCTTTATAGTCCAACTCTAACATCCATACATAATCACTGGAAAAACCATAGCCTTGACTAGATGGACCATGTTGTCAAAGTAATGTGTCTACTTTTTAATATGCTGTCTAGGTTGGTCATAACTTTCCTCCAAGGAGTAAGCATCTTTTAATTTCATGGTTGCAGTCACCATCTGCAGTGATTTTGGAGCCCAGAAAAATAAAGTCTGACACTGTTTCCCCATCTATTTGCCATGAAGTGATGGGACTGGATGCCATGATCTTAGTTTTCTGAATGTTGAGCTTTAAGCCAACTTTTTCACTCTCCTCTTTCACTTTCATCAAGAGGCTCTTTTGTTCTTCTTCACTTTATGCCATAAGGGTGGTATCATTTGCATATCTGAGGTTATTGATATTTCTCCCAGCAAACTTAATTCCAGCTTATGTTTCTTCCCGCCCATCGTTTCTCATGATGTACTCTGCATATAAGTTAAATAAGCAGGGTTACGAAATACAGCCTTGACGTACTCCTTTTCCTATTTGGAACCAGTCTATTGTTCCATGTCCAGTTCTAAATGTTGCTTCCTGACCTGCATACAGTTTTCTCAAGAGGCAGGTCAGGTGGTCTGGTATTCCCATCTCTTTCAGAATTTTCCACACTTTATTGTAATCCACACAGTCAAAGGCTTTGACATAGTCAATAAAACAGAAATAGATGTTTCTCCGGAACTCTCTTTCTATTTTGATGATCCAGCGGATGTTGGCAATTTGATCTCTGGTTCCTCTGCCTTTTCTAAAACCAGCTTGAACATCTGGAAGTTCACGGTTCACATATTGCTGAACCCTGGCTTGAAGAATTTTGAGCATTACTTTACTAGCATCTGAGATGAGTGCAATTGTGCCGTGGTTTGAACATTCTTTGACATTTGATCTGTGATCAAAGCAAAGAAATAGAGGAAAACAATAGAATAGGAAAGACTAGAGATGTCTTGAAGAAAATTAGAGATACCAAGGAAACATTCATGCAAAGATGGGCACAATAAAGAACAGAAATGATATGGACCTAATAGAAGGAGAATATATGAAGAGGTGGCAAGAATACACCGAAGAACTACAAAAAAGATCTTCATGACCCAGAGAACCATGATGGTGTGATCACTCACCTAAAGCCAGACATCCTGGAATGTGAAGTCAAGTGGGCCTTAAGAAGCATTACTATGAACAAAGCTAGTGGAGGTGATGGAATTCCAGTTGAGCTGTTTCAAATCCTTAAAGATGATGCTGGGAAAGTGCTGCAATCAATATGCCAGCAAATCTGGAAAACTCAGCCGTAGCCACAGGACTGGAAATGGTCAACTTTCATTCCAATCCTAAAGAAAGACAATGCCAAAGAGTGCTCAAACTACCACACGATAGCACTCTTGTCACACACTAGCAAATTAACGCTCAAAATTCTCCAAGCCAAGCTTCAGTACATGAATCATGAACTTCCACATGTTCAAGCTGGATTTAGAAAAGGCAGAGGAACCAAGATCAAATTGCCAACATCCATTGGGTCATTGAGAAAGCAAGAAAGTTTCAGAAAACATCTATTTCTGCTTTCTTTACTACACTAAAGCCTTTGACTGTGTGGATTACAGCAAACTGGAAAATTCTTCAAGAGATGGGAATACCAGACCACCTTACCTGCCTCCTGAGAAATCTGTGTGCAAGTCAGGAAGCAACAGTTAGAACCAGACATGGAACAACGGATTGGTTCCAAATCAGGAAAGGAGTACATCAAGGCTGTATATTTTCACCCCGCTTATTTAACTTAATGTAGAGTACATTATGCGAAATGCTGCACTGGATGAAGCAGAAGCTGGAATCAAGATTGCGGGGAGAAATACCAGTAACCTCAGATATGCAGATGACACAACCCTTATGGCAGAAAGTGAAGAAGAACAAAAGAACCTTTTTATAAAAGTGAAGGAGGAGAGTGAAAAAGTTGGTTTAAAGCTCAACATTCAGAAAACTAAGATCATGGCATCCAGTCCCATCACTTCATGGCAAATAGATAGGGAAACAGTTGAAACAGTAGCTGACTTTATTTCTTGGGGCTCCAAAATCGCTGCAGATGGTGACTGCCACCATGAAGTTAAAAGATGCTTTCTCCATGGAAGAAAAGTTATGACCAAGCTAGACAGCATATTAAAAAGCAGAGACGTTACTTTGGCAACAAAAGTCCATCTAGTCAAGGCTATGTTTTTACAGTAGTCATGTATGGATATGAGAGTTGGACTATAAAGAAAGCTGAAGAATTGATGCTTTTGAACTGTGGTGTTGGAGAAGATTCTTGAGAGTCCCTTGGACTGCAAGGAGATCCAGCCAGTCCATTCTGAAGGAAATGAGTCCTGAATATTCATTTGAAGGACTGATGCTGAAACTGAAACTCTTAACACTTTGGCCACCTGAAGCGAAGCACTGACTCATTTGAAAAGACCCTGATGCTGTGAAAGATTGAAGGTGAGAGGAGAAGGGGACGGTGGAGGATGAGATGGTTAGATGGCATCAATGACTTGATGGACATGAGTTTGAATAAGCTCCAGGAGTTGGTTATGGTTAGGGAAGCCTGATGTTCTGCAGTTCATGGGGTTGCAAAGTGTCGGACACGACTGAGCAACTGAACTTAACTGAAGTAGTTACAGGATGACCTGTATGACTGTTTTATCCTGGGACTATTACATTCGTGTGACATTTTGTGTCATTTTCCAGAACATATCAAAATGGAAGCTTAGGGCCAGTGGATATGTTGGTGTAAAAATAATCCAGAGAACTGCTGTAAATGCTATGGTTCTTGAAACATACTCATACATCTTATTTTTTCTACCTGGAGTTCTTTCTTTTGGCTATATCTATCTTCTCCTTGCTCAGATATTTGGTAGTACTCTCCAAAGAAATGTTTTTCTTCTTCCTTGAGGTTTTCAGTCTATATTTAAGGTTTTAATGATACTTGTGATATATGTACTTGAAAGGAAATTATTGTTTTCAGGATAAATAAAAAGGTAGGCTTGTCTGTATTACTTCTGGTCAACATTTTACTTAAGGTCTTCCTTTTTTACATGTACAAGTTGGTTTAAAATGAAACAGGTTTGCTATCTGAAGTTAGTTCCCTAAGATTGCCCTGGGGGCATTCAGGCCCTGTCCTTACTCTAAGTAGCTCAATTCCAGAAAAATAAACGACCCAATAAAAAAATGAGCTCAAGAACTAAACTGACAGTTCTCAAGGAAGACATGCAGATGGCTAACAAACACATGAAAAAATGCTCAACATCACTCATTATCAGAGAAATGCAAATCAAAACCACAATGAGGTACCATGTCACACCAGTCAGAATGGCTGCGATCCAAAAGTCTTCAAACAGTAAGTCCTGGAGAGGGTGTGGAGAAAAGGGAATCCTCTTACACTGTTGGTGGGAATGCAAACTAGTACAGCCACTGTGGAGAACAGTGTGGAGATTCCTTAAAAAACTGGAAATAGAACTGCCATTCGACCCAGTGATCCCACTGCTGGGCATACACACTGAGGACCAGAATCAAAAGAGACACGTGTACCCCAATGTTCATCACAGCACTGTTTATAATAGCCAGGACATGGAAGCAACCTAGATGTCCATCAGCAGATGAATGGATAAGAAAGCAATGGTACATATACACAATGGAGTATTACTCAGCTATTAAAAAGAATGCATTTGTATCAGTTCTAATGAGGTGGATGAAACTGGAGCCTATTATACAGAGTGAAGTAAGCCAGAAGGAAAAACACCAATACAGTATACTAACGCATACATATGGAATTTAGAAAGATGGTAACGATAACCCTGTATGCGAGACAGCAAAAGAGACACAGATGTATAAAACAGTCTTATGGACTCTGTGGGAGAGGGCGAGGGTGGGAAGATTTGGGAGAATGGCATTGAAACATGTATATTATCATATGTGAAATGAATCGCCAATCCAGGTTTGATGCAGGATACAGGGTGCTCAGGGCTGGTGCACTGGCATGACCCAGAGGGATGGGATGGGGAGGTAGGTGGGAGGGGGGTTCAGGATGGGGAACACATGTACATCTGTGTTGGATTCATGTCAATGTATGGCCAAACCAATACAAAACTGTAAAGTAATTAGCCTCCAATTAAAATAAGTAAATTTATATTAAAAAACAAAATATATTTTAACCTTAAAAAAAGATACAGGTTTGGCGAGAACTATAGTATAATAATAGATAAAAGTTAAGAAAATGAAAATATCCACAGCGTTCAACATTTTGCTTAATCCTCTGTTTATAGCACCCATTTCTCTAGATTAGAAGATGAGAATTTTAGAACCTCTGTGGATTAACTTTTCCAAAAGTAACTCAAAACACTCTGTGCTTTTCTATAAATGGGATGTCTCTACGCTGCCTATCTGCCTATCTTCCATCTGACCCTAGGTTTTGAGTGCTTGCTGCCAGAGCAAATTGACCCCTTAAGATAATGTGTGTCCTAAAGCCCAGTGCTGGTGATTCATCTGAGCCCATTTACAGGGCTCTAATGTCTCCTGCGTTCCTGAATAATGCTAAGTTAAGGCATAAAGTCCATTTTGGTTCCTAATAAGATGAAAGGTCTTTGAAAACCTAACTTTCTTCTCGGAGTTCATATTTTAGCTGTAGGCACATTTGGTCAGTTAAGATGTACTCTGGTGAGTCAAGTAACAAAATTTACTTTTCCCCTCCTATTTTCTTAAGGTACGTAATAGAGAGAAGTAACTTGTCTCGGGTCATAAAAACCCTGAGCAAAGGATGTATGTGTGACTTTTCTTCTGTCTTCCAGAAAAAAATTGGCCACACCACAGATTTGCCCCTATCAGTCTATCATCAGGCAGATTCACCCACATCACAAATTTGGGTAGCCGCTGAGGAGCACTTACTGACATGAAAGACAGGAGTAGACACACAAGTAAACAAAAACAGAAACGCAAAGAATTTTGTGTGTATCAAATGGTGTACTCTTGTTGTGTGTGTGTTTGTGTATGATAGTCACTCAGTCATGTCCAACTCTTTGCAACCCCATGGATTGTAGCCCGCTAGGCTTCTTTGCCGATGCAATTCTCCAGGCAAGAATACTGGAGTGGGTTGCCATTTCCTCCGCCAGGGGATCTTCCTGACCCAGGGATTGAAACTGGGTCTCCTGCATTGCAGGCAGATTCTTTACCATCTGAGGTACAAGAAAGCCTTCTTGTTGTAAGGCACAAGTGTATTTTTAGTCAAGTTCATCAGAGTTCATTTTTGTCTTGGAGTTCTACTACAGATATGAACTTACAGAATGTAATCTAACCTATCATGGATGAGTACTTCTTCTCAAGTCTTATCTTGTGATGAAAAGAGTAATAATGGTGAAAAAGAAACAAGAAAAATGGTAGTATCAGTAATAGCTAACATTTACTTAGCTTATGTTCAGACATTGTTCTTTCTGTTTGCATATATTAATAATCATAAGAATTGCTATTGTTATCCCCATTTGACAGGTGAGGAAACTGAGGCCCAGAGAAGTTAAGAAATTTGCCCTCAGTTTTATAGTTGGCAAAGAGGGATTCAAGTATAGCATTGAAGCTGTAGATATTTCACTGTTAACCACTGTGCCATGCTTTCAGAGGTCCTAATGATTTCAGAACATGTGCTTATTCTCTGTTGCATCATCAGTGAGAGCTTTGGTTTTCTTTGCACCTTCTCAGGTGGTTTCTGTGTTTGGGTCTCTGAGTACACCCAGTCAGTAGCATCTGGTTGCTTGCTTCAGTTCCGAAGAACATGAGAAATACGAGAGTAAAGCGTATGAAAGATTAAAATATAAGTTCCTGGTAGGGGACCCATCCTTGTAAGCAGCATGTTCCCAAGAAGAAAAGGCAGAGCTGAGCCCAATGTGCCTGCTGTTCCCCAAGCTTACCAGTCAGCGAGGTCAGGCCATCTCCTGGGGGTGGAAGGCTAGAGTGGGTGGTCAAGGAGAATCCTCTGAAATGGTGATAAAGGGCTGTCCTCTAATGTTAGAGATATGAGTTGATCAAGTCTGGAATCTAGCAAAAAATTAACATTACGGTTAGATCTGTGTCTCTATTTCTACTTTGCAAATAAGATCATCTATACCATTTTTTTTTTTAGATTCCAAATAGATGAATTAACATATGATATTTGTTTTTCTTTTTTGACTTACATCACTTAGTATGATAGTCTCTAGGTTGTCTATGTTGCTTCAAATGGTATTATTTCATTCTTTCTTATGGCTAAGCCTTATCATGTAAACTGAAGTGCCTCGGTGTACCTGCATGGGTTCCAAACCTAATCACCATTTCTGCATCCCACAGACTGGGCAAATGATGAACTTGCTGGGTGTCACAGAGCACTTTCCCCAGGCCATCTCTCTTTTCTCATATATAAGAGTAGGAGTCTAGCAAAGTACCTTTCATTTTTTATAGAGCTCTGCCCTCTGCCTGGACAATGCAATCTAGATGCTTTCTTTAGTGTCATATATTTTGTTAATTTTATAGGTAGACAAAATGTTGAAATGTTATATTGCTCTAAGAAAAATAACTGAAACTAATCATAAAAAGCAACTGTCTTTTATTTAGGCCAAATGAAAAACTGAATTGAATAAAATCAAACTTAAATTGTGGTTGGCATAAGCAGAGAGAGGGAAAATGTAACCTTAGTGATCGGTTCAAAACCTTTTAAAATAAATATTTCTGATATTATCCTTAATACAACTTGATTTATTTGAGTGTGTTAACTTAAATCTCTCCTCTATAAATCACAATTGTAGTTTTAGACTTATCGAATCATGTAACAGCAAATAGCTTTAGAAAAATACAATAAAAGCAGCAACCTATAGTCACTTGAAGTTAATAAAGAAGCCTCTCAGAATTATACTTACTTTTTTTTCCCCCAAATGGAGATATTTTTAAGGAATTGTCATTCAAAGTAGAGACATACTCAGCTTTTAAAAAGCGAGCTTATTTTTATACCAAATGTGGATTTAGTCCTACTTTTTTTTTTAATTTTATTTTATTTTTAAACTTTACATAATTGTATTAGTTTTGCCCAACATCAAAATGAATCTGCCACAGGTATACCCATGCTCCCCATCCTGAACCCTCCTCCCTCCTCCCTCCCCATTCCATCCCTCTGGGTCGTCCCAGTGCACCAGCCCCAAGCATCCAGTATTGTGCATCGAACCTGGACTGGCAACTCGTTTCATACATGATATTATACATGTTTCAATGCCATTCTCCCAAATCTTCCCACCCTCTCCCTCTCCCACAGAGTCCATAAGACTGATCTATACATCAGTGTCTCTTTTGCTGTCTCATACACAGGGTTATTGTTACCATCTTTCTAAATTCCATATATATGCGTTAGTATACTGTATTGGTGTTTTTCTTTCTGGCTTACTTCACTCTGTATAATAGGCTCCAGTTTCATCCACCTCATTAGAACGGATTCAAATGTATTCTTTTTAATGGCTGAGTAATACTCCATTGTGTATATGTACCATAGCTTTCTTATCCATTCATCTGCTGATGGACATCTAGGTTGCTTCCATGTCCTGGCTATTATAAACAGTGCTGCGATGGACATTGGGGTACACGTGTCTCTTTCCCTTCTGGTTTCCTCGGTGTGTATGCCCAGCAGTGGGATTGCTGGATCATAAGGCAGGTCTATTTCCAGTTTTTTAAGGAATCTCCACACTGTTCTCCATAGTGGCTGTACTATAGTCCTACTTCTGATGGTTGGCTTAATATAAGTCAATTGTTTATTGAGATGTTTTTATTTTTTAAATCTGCTCCAAAAATTATGATTGATTTTAATTTAGGGCACACTTGTGTTTCTTTGTGCACAAGTTAAATCTGTGGTAATTTTAAGATGAACTTGATTTTAACATAATGATTGGGGATTATGAGATTTGTTTATGTGGCTGATAGAATTGTTTTGTCTCTAATCAGCTTTATATTAAAAAAAATCAAAGAATTGTATATGTTGGTCATTTTTAAAATCTGCTTTTTCCTGCTTATTTTTTAAGCCAGTTAAATGCCTTTCTGAACAGCAGTGGGTAAAGTGAATGAGTGCTTTTTAAAACTTCTTGAACAAATGTAATTCATGTTGATGAAATATTTGTGAGTTCATGTTGGAGAACCTGTTATTAGCACTAGGGAGTGGAAATGGTTAATTAATTAATATCATACCTTTTTGTTTTACCCATATAAATTTCCCCTGAGGCTGAAACTTTGTTGCTCTCTACAGAATATAGTATGTGGTTATAAGTACAGAAAGTGGTTCTCCATGTTGCCCAGTGAAGGGTGATGTATGTGGCGCTAGAAGAATGCACAGCCAAGCAACACAGACCCAAATGTCCCACATGAGGCTTGTGTCCATAACATCGTAGTCATGGCCCAAGTTAATAGTTACATGTCATTCAGTCTTTGTAGCTCCCACTAATCTTTTCTTCTTCAACTAAAAAAATATTTTCTTGGCTGTGCTGCACTACACGTGGGATCTTAGTTCTCTGACCCCTTGCATTGGAAGCGAGGAGTCTTAGCCACTGGACTGTGAAGAATACCCCCCTCTCACCAGTCTTGTTCCCCTTGACTTTTTCAAAGGAGCCACCATCAATAGCTATTTCTTTTGCCAAGGATCCAGGTGGTGGTGGACCAATTTCTTAGCATCTTTGGGATTCCTGTGGGTTAATACTGTGATGAGGCCTATTGACTGCAAGAGGTGCCAAACAAGATGTGGTCTAATTAATTTTAGGTAGCAACCTCTGTATTCCACATGATATCTTAGTCCATCTGGGCTGCCATAATAAAATAGCACACACTGGGTAGCTTATAAGCACAGACATTTATTTCTCACGTTATTGGAGGCTGGAATTCTGAGATCAGTGTGCCGTGCCAGTGTAGTTGGATGAATTTTCTGGGGACACACAAGACCATAGTACATGAGAAGATTTGAAGAGAGGCGAGAAAGTTTTGAATGCTGGAATAATAGGAAATAATTTTTGGATGTATTTCAACACAGAAGGCATTTTTATTTACTGCATCATTCACAGTATTTTGGGGTAAGCCATGCATCATTTTTTTTTCTTTACCTTTCATGGCAGGCTAGGATATTGAAGGAGAAAGAAGGAAACTTACAGAAGAGTGTGAAGATTGAAAAAACACCACCTTGCAGCTAGGAAGGCATATGTGTTAAAAAGAAATGCTCTGAGATTATTCTTATATTCCTCTCTGTGTGTGTGTGTGTGTGTGTGTGTGTGTGTGTATGTATGTTATTTTCTCAGTCGTGTCCGATTCTTTGCAGCCCCATGGACTGTAGCCCACCAGGCTCCTCTGTTCATTGAATTCTTCAGACAATACTGGAGTGGGTTGCCATTCCTTTCTCCAGGGGATCATCCCAACCCAGGGATCGAACTTCGGTCTCCTGAATTGCAGGCAGATTCTTTACCAACTGAGCCACCAGGGAAGCCCTGTGAATATTCCTGTGAATACTGTAAATTACTGTTTGAGTGTCTGGGCTCCAATTAATTTTAATACCCCAAATGTACTTAATTATGTAAGAACATATTACTAGATTGGAACTTGGACTTTTTTAGAGGGTCAGAGATGGCTTTATCCATCTTGAAATTCCCCCTTGTCTGAGTATAACTCTATTGGTTGAACATAATTTTTTGTACTTTTGGAGAAAGAAGTTTATGACACAAATGATAATTTTGGTACATAAGGAGCTTTTTTTCTTTTTTCTTTTTTTTCCTCTTGATCTTATTCAGTGATTTTGTATTAGCTACTGATGGAGCCTTTTTAGGTGACTTTCTTTTTTTTATTTTTACTTTTTATTTATTTTATTTTATTTTTTAACTTTACAATATTGTATTGGTTTTGCCATACATCAGCATGAATCCGCCACAGGTATACACATGTTCCCCATCCTGAACCCTCCTCCCTCCTCCCTCCCCGTACCATCCCTCTGGGTCGTCCCACTTTCTGTACTCTCCTTCCATTGGATAAATTTCTGATTAATCTTTACTGCATTTTTATTCATGTTACCTGTCTAGAACTTAGCATGTGGAAGCATTACTCAAGTGTCATGGCTATTAGTTTTGCCATTCCCAACTTGGTAGTTTTATATACTTAAATTTTTTTTTCTATACTATATATATATATTTTTTTATTGAGTTGCAGTTAACTTACAATGTTGTGTTAGTTTCAGGTGAATAGCAAAGTGATTATGTTATACATATACTTTTGTATCTATTTTTTCTCAGTTTTTTCTCCATTATAGATTATTATAAGATACTGAGTGTAGTTCCCTGTGCTATATAGTAGGTCCTTGTTTTCCTATTTTTTATATATAGTATTGCATACATGTTAATCCCGAATTTCTAATTTATCTCTCCCACTCTATCCTCTATGGTAATTGTAAGTTTGTTTTCTGTGTTTGTTTCTATTTTGTGAATAAATTCATCTGTATAATTTTTTAGATTCTGCATATAAGTGATACTGTATATTTATCTTCCTCTCCCTGATTTACTTACTGTGACACTCTCTAGGTCCATCCATGCTGCTGCAAATGGCATTATTTCATTTTCTATGGCTAAGTAATATTCCATTATATATATATATACACACACACATATACACACACACACACACACCACATCTTATTTACATATATATTTTAGAGTGTACCTTGGAGTGATATGCCCTTTTAAGTGTAACCTGTTTAGAAATTTTGCAAATGCAAACTTCAGTTTAAATGTGTTAATAACTCTTTAAACCATTGACTATGCTAACTGTAGGTAGGTGGGTTGATAAGCGCATTACTGTTGTTTATTTGCTAAGACTCTTTTGTGACTCCATAGATTCTAGGCAGTCAGGCTTCTCTGTCCATGGGATTTCCCAGTCTAGAATACTGGAGTGGGTTGCCATTTCCTTCTCCAGGGGATCTTTCCGACTCAGGGATCAAACCTGTGTCTCCTGCATTGACAAGTAACACTGACTAAACCACAGCAACTTATTTCTTGAAATTGGAGTAAATGTAGGGGACTCAAAGTTGAGGTAGATGTTCATCACTATCATGAAGAAGCTTCAGTTCGGTTCAGTTCAGTCGTGTCCGACTCTTTGCAACCCCATGAATCGCAGCATGCCAGGCCTCCCTGTCCTTAGTTTTGTGAATTTTTAAAAATGCTCAAGAGTCTCTTTAATTTTTTAAGTAGCTTATGGATGCTGTGAAAAATATATCCTCTCTACTCTTAATGATAGAGGTGGTTGAAAGCAGTACTTAGCCCTCCTTGAGATTCAGGGTCCACTTGGTATCTTCTCTGAAAGGTCTTGATTTAGAAGCCTGTGCATACTCTCCACAATTCTGACTGATTGATAAAGGATTAGATGTTACCATTAGATCTTTCCTCTACCCCAGTCAATGTGTGTTGACTTTTCCTCTTTGTGTAGTATTTGCAAAAAGCAGAATTAACTCTAGAGAGTTGTCATGTAAATACAAGGAGTTTTCCTACTTTTAGCCAAAGCCCCCACCTGTTTGTATGGAAGTCACTATCTAGGCTTTCCTGACTCACCTTCTCCTGGTCAGTGATGGACATTTGTTTCTTGATATGACATCAAACCTCCTGGGAGCAGTCCCAAAAGTGGAATTGGGAGTGTCTGATAAGATCATATGGAGTCCATGCAGTTTATGATGTCGACATTAGCAGTCAGATTCTTTATCTTGCTTTGTTTTATGGTTTCTATCCACTGTACGGCTGCTTCTCAAAGTGGTTCCTGGATATTAACCCGGAATAACCTGAACTGGGGCACAGTTCCTTCCAAGTAGAGATTGTGGAGTGAGCTACTTATGGTCTGGTTTTTTAAACAGTTGGAAAAGTTTGAGTTTGGCTACAGCACTTGGGACACTGATGCTCCCCAAGCAGATGTGAAGATAACAAAGTTATGATTATTGATACCATCAAAGTAACAAGGGTCTAAGAGAATGAGAGACTGCTGAGCTATTTCCCCATCATCCTTTAGGGCTGGGCACCAGCTCCATTAAGATAGTTTTTAGGGCGAAGGGTGGGGTATGCTGCTGCTACGTCAATTCAGTCGTGTCCGACTCTGTGTGACCACATAGACGGCAGCCCACCAGGCTCCCCCGTCCCTGTGATTCTCCAGGCAAGAACACTGGAGTGGGTTGCCATTTCCATCTCCAATGCATGAAAGTGAAAAGTGAAAGTGAAGTCGATCAGTCGTGTCCGACTCTAATCGACCCCATGGACTGCCGCCTACCAGGCTTCTCCATCCATGGGATTTTCCAGGCAAGAGTACTGGAGTGGGGTGCCATTGCCTTCTCCAAAAGGGTGGGGTATAGATGTGCCATTATTTAAATTGGCACATGCTAATTTCTAGTGTGTCATATGTACGTATATTTGAGTGGGAATGTGAAATAAGCCTTGGTGTTCAACACACAGTTGCCTTTGTCCCAGTGTTATTTTGAATTCTGTGACTAGGAATTTTTTCAACCCTTCATTCATTCCAGCATATTCTGAGGAACTACCATGAGTTCATGTGCACAAAGTTCTTCCTTCCCCTCCACAGCATCTTATCACACATCCATTTTCAAAAATAACAACAACAATAAAACACCGAAAACCTCATTTACAAATTGGAGAGAGTTATTTCTAATGACAAAGGGATGACTATTATTACCCCTGATATGTACCTGCTGTGTTTTAGAAGCTTACTATTTGCTGAGTTAGTTCACCTTCTGTTCTCCAGGGGTGTTTATTGTGACCTGGGGGATCAATGAATAGCATTGAAGTTTTCTTGTTTTGAACTCTTTTTACTTTATTATTATCATTTTTTTCCCCTTGGGATTGGCAAGACAGAGCCAGGGATTTAGGAAAAATGCAAATGAGGCATGTGTTTAAGAGGTAGAACAGAGTGTAGGGAACAATAATCAATCCACAGTTACATGATGAACTTTAACTTAGGGAAAGCCTTAAGAATCGCAGATTTGTCCTGATATTTTATTTTGTAGAGGAGGAAATTTAGATTTAGGAAAATTCAATGATATAGCCAAGGTTGCATGCATAGTGAATGGTACAGAAAAGAAGTCTGAGGTTCTTTTCAGTATTAAAAGTAAGAAACAATACAATAATTAAGATAGCAGGCAGCAATTTTTTTTAAATCCTTTGAGCAGTCAACAAGACAGAACTTAGATTGAGTTTAAGTAATTTAAGATAGTTTTGGTGATAGAAAATGGAATGGAGTGCTTTGAGGTATTATTTTGAGGAGATCTGCAGTCTAAAATGTTTTTGTGTGGGCCTTTTCTACAAGTAGGAGCAGAACGGTTGACGGTCTTGTGAGTATCCTTTTATCCTGTGGTTTTTTGATGATCCTGTAGTTCAGAGAGGGAAAATACTGATATTCGAATACTGACGATTTTAATCTCTCTCTCGATCATCTGGTCTTGAACTTCTCCAGTAGGAGGAACTGTGGAACCATTGGCCAGAGGGGCTGTACTGGAGTTCTGTTATTTTGATTTGTAGCTGCCCTGGATATTCAGGTTGATCACAGACCCGTGATTCACCAAGGATCTATAATAGATTTGCAGCTGACCTTTGCAATTAATGTTCAACTTTGTTTTGAATTGGATAATGAGATAGTCTCTAACTTACTGACTAGCATCTGTAAGTTGATTGGGAAAATAACAATAAAGGGATCTAAATCAATTAGGTAGGCGGGTCACCATCAACCTAATACACTTTTCCCAGTGAAGCTTTTCTTGCTTCCTCTTTCAAATCGACATATATAAATGCAAAAATTTGTAATGCAAAAGATGGGGGAACTTTTACCCATATATGGAAATACATGTGTTTTGATGCTTTTGAAAGATGTTTCTGAGCGTATCCAGTTGGGAGGTGCTCAGCATTCAGTGCTCACGCAGAGTGCACTTGAAGAAGGCTCTTAATTTTCTCTTCTTAGCTGTTGCTCTACAATGTAGTATGTGTCATGAGAACATGTCACTTTTTCATCATCGGTGTACTCTACATGAGTGCAAGGACACTGAGGAATAATTAAGATTTAAATATTCCCAGCTTGGAGGGAGGGAGTTTGGATAAAAGGACATTTTTCTCTTTCTCTCTTAGGATTTTATCATTAGAGAAGATCATTTGCCTGCTCATTAAAGCTGCCATTAGTGCTTCAGCACACAAAAACGTCACAAGTTTTTGCCTCTTCCAGTCATTGTTTTCACCTGGGGTTTAATTTTCTGGTATCATAAAAAGAATTTGAGTCCTGAATTTTTTTTAGAAGCCTCGATGTTCAGCTGCTAGTGTGAAGTCACCATTGTCCTGTTACTGTGAAGTGTGGGCTTTCCTGGTGGCTCAGATGGTAAAGAATCTCCCTGCAATATTGGAGACCTGGGTTCGATCCCTGGGTTGGGAAAATCCCCTGGAGGAGGGCATGGCAACCCACTCCAGTATTCTTGCCTGGAGAATCCCATGGGCAGAGGAGACTGGTGGACTGCAGTCCATGGGGGTCACGAAGAGTCAGACATGACTGAGCGACTAAATGCCATAAGGGATTAAGAAGATAAATACCATAGTGTCTTAAAGATGAGTAGTGACCTCGTGGAAATCACTTCAGCACAAGGTCCCCATGCAAATTTCCTACAGAAAATGACTTCCTTTCATTGAAAAAGCTGGAAGTTTGAAGTGCTTCCAGTTTCATGTTCTAGTGTTGTCCGGGCAGTATTGATTTACTCAGGTTCCTGGAGGAGCTCTTTGGGATGTATGTGCAGAAATCCCCCTCACACTGGTTCTAGTCAAAATACAGGAGGGATGTGTTGTTGACTCATGTTATTGAAAGGTTCAGGGTAGATTTAAATTCAAGCATAGCACTTTCCAGGGATTCAAATGATACTGTTTCGGGGGATCCCCTTGTTTCTTGGCTCTGTTTTCTTCTTGGTTGGCTTTGTATGCAGACAGGTTTTTCCCATGAGGTGACAGCATGGTCACCAGCAGCTCCAGGCCCATATTCTACTAGCTTTGATTCTGGCAGATAGAGATGTCTCCTCCCTAAGAGTTCCCTTGCTGGGATTGAGTGTCACTGTGCCAACTTGGGTCATGTCACTAGGAAGATGGAAGGTCCTGGTCATGTGTGTGCCCCCTGCCCCTCACAGGGGAGAAAGGACAGAATCAGCTCTACCCAACCACCTGGACTGAGCGTCTGGGAGAAGAAAGTCCCTCCAAAGAGGAATATCAGCGTCTCACCAGAAAAGCGGCAGTGATGACTGGGCTGTCCAAACAACAGATTGCCGCTCCCTTCTGCTAAAATGTTACCACCCATTTACGCTCATGCATAAGGTGGTATTTAGAAAAAAATCATCTTTCCACATTTAGTGTTTCCAGTCTGATCTGAAGAGTTCCAATAGAGACTCCCTTTTTCAAAGCCATTTATAGCAAAGGCTTTTTAAAGTATGTTTGTCTCATAAAAACCAATGGATTCATGGTTTTATTGAAAAATTAATTTTTAAAAATTCTATTGAAGTATAGTTGATTTATAATGTGCTGATTTCTGCTGTACAGCAGAATGATTCAGCTGATATAGCTGAATATATATATATATATATATATATTCTTTTTCACATTGTTTCATTATGGTTTATCACAGGATATTGAATCTAGTCCCCTGTTCTTTACATTAGGACCTTGTTGTTTATCCATTCTCTATATAATAGTTTGCACCTTTTAATCCCAAACTCCACATCCATGCCTTTCCTATCCCACTTTCTCTTGGCAACCACAAGTCTTTATGTGTGTGAGTGTTTCTTTTTCATAGATAAGTTCATTTGTGTTGTGTTTTAGATTCTGCATATAAGTGATATCATACAGTATTTGTCTGTATCTTTCAGACTTACTTTGCTTAGTATGGTAACCTCTAGGTCCACATTGTTGCAAATGGCATATTCTTTTTAATGGCTGAGTAGTATTCCACTGTATGTATGGACCACCTCTTCTTTATCTATTTATCTGTCCAATGAGCATTTAGGTTGTTTCCATGTCTTGGCTTTTGTGAACAGTGCTGCTATGAACATAGGGGTACATACATCTTTTTGAATAATAAATAGTGCTGCAGTGAACTTTGGGGTGCATGTATCTTATTGAATTACAGTTTTGTCTGGATATATGCCCAGGAATTAGATTGCTGGATCATATATTCAGTCAGTGTTTCATGTTTTGTCAGCGCTTGTGAAAGATAACTTGTGTTTGTGTTATGATCAGCCTCTTTAGAGGCCCGTTTGGTTCTGTTGGAATGTCTCTCTTTGGGCTTTGGAGCTTGGTCAGGGCAGAGCTCACCATGAGCTGAACAGCTCTATGAGACAATTTCTACATAAGCTTGTGCAGGCAAACATGAACCTTTTACTGTGGAAATAAAATTCAGCTCTATTTCCTGATTTGTCAGGATCCAAGAACATGCTAACGGTAGGGTTAGCATGTGTAGGCTCATTTTCATTTAAACATCCAAATAGATGGAAATCACAGAGCTCTGAAAAATGTTTTCTACAAACTCAGGCTCAGGTTTGATGTCTGGTTTTTTTTTTAAGATTTATTTTAATGTGGGCCATTTTCAAAGTCTTTATTGAATTTGCTACAATATTGCTTGTTTTATGTTTTGTGTTTTTGGCCTCCAGGCATGTGGGATCTTAGTTTCCCAACAAGGGGATCAACCCACGCTCTCCTGCATTGGAAGGTGAAGTCTTAACCACTGGACCACCAGGGAAGTCGTGATTGAAGAGTCTTAAATAATGTATCAAAGTGGGAGGAGAAACTCAATAGAGAATAATGTTGCAGAAGGGCAGTGCTGATTAGAGAAAATCTGCAGATGAATTTTAATTGAGGATATCTCTTTTGCTTCATAGACTCTTAAACAGATTTATCAATCAGTAGTTGTTGAACCTTTATTTGATCACAGAAGTGTATTTAATGTGAAAGGCCCCTTCACTTTCATGCATTGGAGAAGGAAATGGCAACCCGCTCCAGTGTTCTTGCCTGGAAAATCCCAGGGACGGTGGAGCCTGATGGCCTATGGGGTTGCACAGAGTCAGACACCACTGAAGCAACTTAGCAGCAGCAGACCCTTCAGTTTTTTTTTTTAAATATAACTTTATGTATTTTTGGTTGTGCTGGGTATCTGTTTATTTTATGTATTTATGAACTATGATTCATAATTTATCATAGTTCTATAACCATGTCTTTCCTGATTTTTTCTGAGGTTGTTTTGTTGCTGCTTGGGCTTTTCTTTAGTTGAGGTAAGCAAGGGCTACTCTGTACTTGCTCTGTGTGGGTTTCTCATTGCAGTGGCTTCTGTTAACTGCAGAGTACAGGCTTTAGGGTGTGCAGGCTTCAGTACTTGCAGCACCTGGGCTCAGTAATTGTGGCTCCCAGGCTCTAGAGCACAGGCTCAGTAGTTGTGGAGCATGAGCTTATTTGCTCCAAGCCATGTGGAATCTTCCCAGATCAGGAATTGAACCAAAGTTTCCTTTGGCTATGACCAGTGCGTTCTCTTGACAAAACTCTATTAGCCTTTGCTCTGCTTCATTCCGTATTCCAAGGCTAAATTTGCCTGTTACTCCAGGTGTTTCTTGACTTCCTACTTTTGCATTCCAGTCCCCTGTAATGAAAAGGACATCTTTTCTGGGTGTTAGTTCTAAAAGGTCTTGTAGGTCTTCATAGAACCATTCAACTTCAGCTTCTTCAGCGTTACTGGTTGGGGCATAGGCTTGGATCACCGTGATATTGAATGGTTTGCCTTTGAAACGAACAGAGATCATTCTGTCGTTTTTGAGATTGCATCCACGTACTGCATTTTGGACTCTTTTGTTGACCATGATGGCTACTCCATTTCTTCTAAGGGATTCCTGCCCACAGTAGTAGATATAATCATCATCTGAGTTAAATTCACCCATTCCAGTCCATTTTAGTTTGCTGATCCCTAGAATGTCGATGTTCACTCTTGCCATCTCCTGTTTGACCACTTCCAATTTGCCTTGATTCATGGACCTAACATTCCAGGTTCCTATGCAATATTGCTCTTTACAACACTGGACCTTGCTTCTATCACCAGTCACATCCACAATGCAGAGTACATCATGAAAAACGCTGGGCTGGAAGAAGCACAAGCTGGAATCAAGATTGCCGGGAGAAATATCAATAACCTCAGATATGCAGATGACACCACCCTTATGGCAGAAAGTGAAGAGGAACTCAAAAGCCTCTTGATGAAAGTGAAAGAGGAGAGTGAAAAAGTTGGCTTAAAGCTCAACATTCAGAAAACGAAGATCATGGCATCTGGTCCCATCAGACTTCATTTTTTTGGACTCCAAAGTCACTGCAGATGGTGACTGCAGCCATGAAATTAAAAGACGCTTACTCCCTGGAAGGAAAGTTATGACCAAACTATACAGCATATTAAAAAGCAGAGACATTACTTTGCCAACAAAGGTCCGTCTAGTCAAGGCTATGGTTTTTCCAGTGGTCATGTATGGATGTGAGAAGTTGGACTGTGGAGAAAGCTGAGCGCTAAAGAATTGATGCTTTTGAACTGTGGTGCTGGAGAAGACTCTTGTGAGTCCCTTGGACTGCAAGGAGATCCAACCAATCCATCCTAAAGGAGATCAGTCCTGGGTGTTCACTGGAAGGACTGAGCCTGAGCCTGAAACTCCAATACTTTGGCCACCTCATGCAAAGAGTTGACTCATTGGAAAAGACTCTGATGCTGGGAGGGATTGGGGGCAGGAGGAGAAGGGGACGACAGAGGATGAGATGGCTGGATGGCATCACTGACTTGATGCACATGAGTTTGGGTGAACTCCGGGAGTTGGTGATGAACAGGGAGGCCTGGTGATAAATGGGGTCGCAAAGAGTCGGACATGACTGAGCGACTGAACTGAACTGAATTCCTTTGGCAGGCAGATTCTTTACAACTGAATCACCAGGGAACCCCTACCATAAATGTTTAAATCTGTTTTCTTTCTTTGTTTTACTGCTTTTTTTCACTCAGTTTACACCCTCTATGCCAGCAGCATTATGGAATTGTCAATCCTATTCAATTTTAGGAGACATATTTGCTTTTTGAATACTAATATTATTTCTGAAATATTTGACTCCTCAAGTAATATTGATAACTTCTTACTCATTTTCAAAATACCTGAAACTTCCTCTATTTTCCTGTTTTTTTGCTTTGGTCATTTGCAGCTTTTGTCTTCTTATTTGATTGGTTTTCCCTCAAAAATAGGAGTACACATGATGATTCTTACTTTTTAAATGATATTTGCTTCTAACAGTTTGATTCTGTGATTCAGTGACCACTAGCTTAATTTATAAATTCAGCCTAGCAACTGTTATTTAGTCGCCAAGTTGTGTCTGACTCTTTGCGACCCTATGGACTGTAACCTGCCAGGCTCCTCTGTCCATGGGATTTCCCAGGCAAGAATACTGGAGTGGGTTGCCGTTTCCTTCTCCAATTTATAAATTCAACCAAGCAATGGATAATTTAAAACATTTGATAGTCAATTTTAGTGGGAGATAAATTGTTATCCTTGTTATTATTCTGTTTTTTGCAGGCCTATGTATTATTGTGCAAGTGATTATTGGTACTAGTTGAAAGATATCTTTTTGAATTTTATCTTGTCTAGGACTGGCATTTGCTTAATTGTTGCATTTATCTCCTTTTTATTTTAATTTGGAAGAAAACAACTTTCAGTGATTCATAATTTATCATAGTTGTATAACTGTATCTTTTCTGATTTTTTTCTGAGATTGTTTCAGAAGAAGGGAAAAGAGAAAGACCTCAAAACTATTAAATAACTCAGGAAGAAGGAGCATTTGAATGTCTTAAAAAAAATTGTTTCTGTAAAATCAGCTTTTGAGCTGCAGCTCCACTTTTCTTGTAATTTCCTTTGGCTATAGAGTTTTAAATTACACAGACTTTGATGTTCAGCTCACCACCCTCCCTCTCTGGCCCATTCATTGTGGAAGGACTCCTGTCAGGGATAATTTTTAATAAAAGACATACGGTAACCACAGGGTGAAGGAAACTTTAGGAAGGAAGCCCACTCAGAGGTCATGGAAGCTTTGAGATGCTTCTAGTAGTTTCTTTATGTTCAGCTGCACAAGAAACTTCTTTCCTCAGTTGATCAGGTAAGGGGGGTGATGATTGCTGGATAAGCTGTCCCTAGCTGGCCATTGTAGATTAATCAGGAATGCTCTGCACTCTGTTCAGTTCAGTTTAGTTGCTCAGTTGTGTCTGACTCTTTGCGACCCCATGGGTGCAGCACTCCAGGCTTCCCTGTCCACCACTGACTCCCGGAGCTTGCTCAAACCCATGTCCATCGAATCGGTGATGCCAATCAACCATCTCATCCTCTGTCGTCCCCTTCTCCTCCCTCCTTTAGTCTTTCTCAGCATCAGCACCTTTTCAAATGAGTCAGTTCTTTGCATCAGATGGCCAAAGTATTGGAGCTTCAGCTTCAGCATCAGTCCTTCCAATGAGTATTCAGGACTGACCTCCTTTAGGATGGACTGGTTGGATCATCTCTTTGCAGTCCAAGGGACTCGCAAGAGTCTCCTCCAACACCACAGTTCAAAAGCATCAATTCTGTAGTGTTCAGCTTTCCTTATATTTCAACTCTTACATCCATACATGACTACTGGAAAAACCATAGCTTTGATTAGATGGACCTTTGTTGGCAAAGTAATGCCTCTGCTTTTTAATATGCTGTCTAGGTTGGACATGGCTTTTCTTCCAAGGAGCAAGCATGTTTTAATTTCATGGCTGCATTCTCCATCTACAGTGATTTTGGAGCTCCCCAAAAATAAAGTCTGTCACTGTTTCCATTGTTTCCCCATCTATTTGCCATGAAGTGATGGGACTAGATGCCATGATTTTAGTCTTTTGAATGTTGAGTTTTAAGCCAGGGTTTTCACTCTCCTCTTTTACCTTCATCAAGAGGCTCTTTAAAGAGAAACATTCTGCAAAACAATGACCCCTCTATAGGGTATTGTGGTAGCTGGAGAAAGGTGGATGGAACCTATAGCAGTGGAGGGGAAGGGGAGAAATGATTGTTTTGAAAGGGAAGCCTATTGCTGGTTATGTTAAAAGCAAAAATAGAAAATAGAGTCCAGGATATCTTAGATGGGTCTTTTAAAGTTGAAAAGTTGCACTGTAATTGACATATGGAAAGAATAAGCCAAAAATTCAAATGTTTCCATAATACTTCCCAAATCTTGACTACAAATCACAGTGTTTTGGCTTTTTGTAGAATCTGATTAGAATCATATGAAGGTGATACATAATTTGGAAAAATCCATTTATTCAGGTTGTCAGTATTCAGTCAGTATTTGACTAAATCATCTTTTGCCAAGATATCTTTCACAAGAACTGGGATGATATTTTCTTTGTTTTTATTTCTCCTTATCAATAATCATCCAGAGAATCCCAGGCAGGATATTCCTTCTTTCTTTATTCTTAAAAAAATCTAGCTTTTGCTTGTAATATAGTCATTACGTCTTTTGCTAGAAAAGGATGTTTTAATGTAACTGCAAATTTGTTCTGAGAGGCATGTAAAGCAATGAAGGAATGAACGCAGTTTTCATGATAATAAGACTTAAGAAGAAAGACTTGTGACACTATTTTAACAGTGAGAAATTTCTAAAAAATCCAGTTTGGATTTTTAAATGACATACAAAGGTGACTAGACAGTGAATTTCCTCTTAGATAATTTTTTAAAATCAGGAGATTTAAAAAGCTGCTGAATTAAACATCCTTCATCATATATCAGAAACCAGTGGAACTTAAAGTGCCACTTTCTTTCTAGATGAAATTTTTGATGAGTACTTTTGGGAAGTTAATACTTTCTTTGTCCTAATCAGTGTGGTTTATGCATTTCTTATAGTAAATACCTTTTTACTTCTTCTTTTAAGTTTTGTGTTGCTTAGCAGGAGTGTCTCTCAATTTTGGATAATACTGACCTAGTGCAAGGTTCTCAGGGGTGATAGATCTTGACTGGTGCGCCATGCTGCTAAAACTCGTGATGACCTTGTTTGTGACCTCTGTTGCTAGTCCAGGTTACCAGTTACGTGGATGTTAGTAATAGCCAACCATTATATGGTACTTCACAGTTTGCAAAGGACTTCATGTGTTTCATTTAATGAATCTTTATAGTAATCCAATGATAAAGGTAAGGGTCATTTTTTAAAATTTTTTTATTTTTAAACTTTACAATATTGTATTGGTTTTGCCAAATATTGAAATGAATCTGCCACAGGTATACATGTGTTCCCCATCCTGAACCCTCCTCCCTCCTCCCTCCCCATACCATCCCTCTGGGTCGTCCCAGTGCACCAGCCCCAAGCATCCAGTATCGTGCATCGAACCTGGACTGGTGACTCGTTTCATACATGATATTATACATGTTTCAATGCCATTCTCCCAAATCTTCCCACCCTCTCCCTCTCCCACAGAGTCCATAAGACTGATCTATACATCAGTGTCTCTTTTGCTGTCTCGTACACAGGGTTATTGTTACCATCTTTCTAAATTCCATATATATGTGTTAGTATACTGTATTGGTGTTTTTCTTTCTGGCTTACTTCACTCTGTATAATAGGCTCCAGTTTCATCCACCTCATTAGAACGGATTCAAATGTATTCTTTTTAATGGCTGAGTAATACTCCATTGTGTATATGTACCACAGCTTTCTTATCCATTCATCTGCTGATGGACATCTAGGTTGTTTCCATGTCCTGGCTATTATAAACAGTGCTGCGCTGAACATTGGGGTACACGTGTCTCTTTCTCTTCTGGTTTCCTTGAATCTCCTTAAGGTAGACTATTCCAAGGTTAAGCAGCTAGAAAATGAGGGAATTTCTCTTTAACTCATGTTTGCTAGAGATTAAAAAAAATATTTTGTACCTTCTAATTCATCCACTCATCCATCAAACATTTGCTGAACATCTGTTATATTCTGGGTGTGATTGCTGACACAAGTGCCACAAGAATGAAACATGGTCCTTGTCTTTGAGGAGTGTAGTCCAGGAAAAGAAAGATGTAAAGAGAAAGCGTGATGAATGTGTAAGTCCTGGTCTCCATGAGAAATTCCATCTGTCTACTTCAAGATGTACAGAGGGTAATTTATACTTTGACCTTGTGTACCTTTTTTTAGGTGACTGTAACAGCCTTTCCTAATGCGCCTCAAGTTGTACTGGGATGAAGTAAACTGGGCAGAAAGCAGGGAAGAGCTCTAAAGAAATGTTACATTAGAAGGTAGATTTAACACACACTACTGTATATAATAGATAAACAACAAGGACCTACTATAAAGAAAGGGGGCTATTTTCAGTACCTTGTAATAGTCTACAATGGGCAAGAATCTGAAAAACTCTCTGTGTGTGTGTGTGTGTGTGTGTGTGTGTATATATATATATATATATATATATATATAACTGAATCACTGCAGTACACCTGAAAAATTGTAAATCAACTATACTTCAATTTAAAAATTTATGTGTATAAACTATTCATACTATATATAAAATAGACAACTGATGAGAACATATTGTACAGCACAGGAAACTCTACTTAATGCACTGTTGTGCCCTAAATGGAAGGCAAATCCAAAAGGGAGGGGATATATGTATATACATGGGCTTACTGGGGGCTCAGTGGTAAAGAATCTGCCTGCCAGACAAGAAATGTGGGTTCAATCCCTGGATCGGGTGGATCCCCTGGAAAAGGAAATGTCAACCCACTCCAGTGTTCTTGCCTGGGAAATCCCATGGACAGAGGACTCCATGCGGTCTCAAAAGAATCAGACACAAGTTAGTGACGAAACAACATATGTATACATAGAGCCAATTCATTTTGCTATGAAATAAAAGCCAACACATCATCGTAAAGCCACTATCCTGCAGTAAAAATTAAAAAAAAAAAATTTAAAGCTAGACTAAGGCACAGAAGGAGCAACAGCCATGACAACACTCCCAGTATGACTTATCCAGATGTCTGTCTGCGCCTCTTCCATTTGGTCTTTGTTTTACTCATGGTGCTATAGTCCACACTTACTCTAGCATCAGCTATCAACCATCTACTTGTAGTCTTTTCTTAATGGACTCTGAGTGCTTTGAGGATACGTGTCCTAGCACTTTGAGAATTCTTGACTTACCATGTCCAGCTTGTGTCCACAATCGTAGTGCATTTTATCCTCACTATTCAGCCAAGCACGCTGTCTTGCATTCCTCAAACTCTTGCTTCCAGCTGCTAATGACCTTATTTCCCTGAGAAAACTGAAGCCCTTGGAAGAAAACTTCTGCGTCCTCCCACCACTGCGTCAGTCACCTTCCAGGATCTCCTCCTGCTTGAGGCCACTACCTCCACCTGTGCTCTTGATGCCAGGTGTAGAGTCACTGACCCCATCTCTCCCTGAATTACAAGCCTTTTTACTTTACTGTTTTTTTTTCAGGATTATTCCTATCAGTATGATAATATATTTCTCAAACATATATCAAGAGCATCTTTCTTCTCTTATCTATCTTCATGACTTGCTTTGTCACTTCATTCACACAAATGGCATTTTCCACATGTAGCCATTTAAAATATCAATGCTCATCATTTCTTTGTCCTAGGCTGCTTTATTTTATATAATTTCCCCAACCTGTATATCTATATATTTGTGTATTGTCTGTTTCTCCTATTACACCTCCCCAGGAGCGTTAAGAGTTTTGTCTGTTTTGATCACCAGTCTCCATAATGCTGAGAAGAATACCTGAAATATTACAGAAGCTCCTCAGTATTTCATTCCTTAACTCCATATTCCCCTCCAGTTACTGTATCATTTCTCTATTCCTCTTTTTAGCACAATTCAAGAGTTGTCTATTCCTGTTGGTCCATCCATGTCTTCTCCTCTCATTCTCCTTTTAAAATTTAATTTTATTTTTTAATTGGAGTATACTTTGGACAGAGGATGAGATGGCTGGATGGCATCACTGAGTCAATGGACATGAGTTTGAGCAAACTCTGGGAGATGTCACCATGGAAGCCTGGTGTGCTACAGTCCATGGGGTCACAAAGAATCAGACATGACTGGACAACAACAGTTGCTTTGCAATGTTGTGTTAGCTTCTGCTGTGCAGTGAATCAACCACATGTCCACATATGTCCCCTCCCTCTGGAACCTCCCACCTTCTCCCATCCTACCCATTTAGGTCATCCAGAGCATTGAGCTGAGCTCCCTGTGTGTTAGTTGCTCAGTCGTGTCCAACTCTTGGAGATCGCATGGACTCTGTCTGGAGACCTCATGGCTCCTCTGTCCATGAGATTCTCCAGACAAGAATACTGAAGTGGCTTGCCATTCCCTTCTCCAGGGTTTTTTTCTGACCTAGGGATTGAACCCAGGTCTTGTGCATTGCAGGCACATTCTTTACAATCTGAGCCACCAGGAGCTCCCTGTGCTATACAGAAGATTTCCATTAGCTATCTGTTTTATACATGATACTGTGTGTGTATATGTATATATATCATTCCTAGTCTCCCGATTCATCCCTCCTCTCCCTCTTAGTCCCCCCCCCCCAACTCCAGCCCTGTGTCCCCTTCCGCCCTGTGTCCACGTGTCTTCTCTATGTCTGTGTCTCTTCATGCCCTGGAGCTAGGTTAAATCCCCTCTATTCTGAATCTGAGCCCCACTGTTCCACTGCATCAACCTTTGGCAAGACCACCAATGAACACCATATTGCCAACCATTATGGTAATTTTAAGCCTTTTTCTCACTTAGCGTCTGCATAGTATTCTGCTTAGTTGACTGCTTTTTCCTTTGTAACACATTTATTTCATTTGGCTCCTGATTTTCCTCCTCCCTTATAGCACATTAACTATAATTCACTATAATTCTCCTTTATTGAATTCTTTCATCTGAAATTCGTAATATCAGTGTGCACCAGGGTCAGGATTCATCTTCAGATTCTCTAGTTATTACTTACCCATTCATTTCCCTTGACAAGTGTGATGATCTTTAAATACATTTTAATACTGGTGACTCCTGACTACTTATCTTCAGCCATGGCATCTTCCCTGAATTTGAGTTATATCTCAGCTGCCTACTTGAGATCTCATTTGGATGAAAGTCATCAGAAACCTAATATGTCCAAACTTGCATTCACAAGCCCCTCCCTTGCTGAATATGCCTTTCCCCTAATGTTCCATGTTTCATGACATGGTACCAGCATTTAACCAGGTGTTCAGGCCTGAAACCTTAAAATCATTCTTTTCTCTATCTTCATGCTTAATCCTGTCAGCTCTATTTTGAAGTTATATCCAGATTCTAACCACTTCCCAGCACTTTCACAGGCAACACTCTTAATAGAAACCACCATCATCTTTTGCTTTGGCTGTAATGATAACCATTCAAATGGTATTTGTGCTCCTAACATGGCAGACAGAGTAATTCTTTTACAGTGGAAATGAGTCATATCTCTCCTCTGCTTACAACCCTCCATGGATACCATCTGATTGATTGATTATTGAAGTATTATTGATTTACAATATTGTATTAGTTGCAGGCACACAGCATAATGATTCTTTTTTGCATATTGTATTATTCCATTATCGATTGTTATAAGATATGGTGTATAATCCCCTGTTCTATGTAGTGAATCCTTGTTGCGTATCCATTCGTGTATACTAGTTTTTAATCTGTGAGTCCCATACTCCTAATCTGTCCTTTCCCCGTTCTCTCTCTCTCTCTCTCAGTAACCATAGATTTGTTTTCTGTGTCTGTTTCTGTGTTGTATAGAGATTCATTTGTATTATTTTTTAGATTCCACATGTAAGTTTATAGTATTTGTCCTTCTCTGTCTGACTTATTTCACTAAGCATAATTTTCTCTTGGTCCATCCATGTTGCTGCCATTGGCAGTATTTAATTCTTTTTTTATGATTAATATGCTATTGTATATATGTACAACACATTTAAGCCAGTAGTCTATTGATGGGCGCTTGGGTTGTTTCCATGTCTTGGCTATTGTATAAGCGAGCAGTGGGGTGAAGATATCTTTTTGAGTTTTTGTTGGATATATACCCAGAAGTATAATTGCTGGATCATATGGTAATTCTGTTTTTAATTTTTCAAGGAATCTTCATACTCTGCCTTAGTAGCTGCACCAATTTCCCACTAACAGCGAATGAGGGTTTTCTTTCCTCCACATCCTCTCAAGCTTTTAATACTTGTAGAGCTTTTGATGATAGCCGTTCTCACCTATATAAGAGGATACCTCATTGCGGTTTTTGATTTCCATTTCTCTAATAATTAACAATGTTGAGCATCTTTTCATGTACCTGTTAGCTGTCTGTAAATCTTTGGAAAAATGGCTATTTAGGTCTTCTGCACATTTTATGATTGGGTTGTTTGTTTTGTTGATGTTGAATTGTATAAGTTGTTTGTATGTTTTGATAGTAACCCCTTGTTGGTCTCATTGTTTGCAAATATTTTCTCCCATTCCATAGGTTGTCTTTTCATTTTGTTAATGGTTTCTTTTGCTGTGCAAGAACATTTAAGTTTGATTAGGTCCCATCTGTTTATT
This sequence comes from Bubalus kerabau, assembly GCF_029407905.1. NCBI lineage: Eukaryota > Metazoa > Chordata > Mammalia > Artiodactyla > Bovidae > Bubalus > Bubalus kerabau. The sequence continues at coordinate 133,156,374 of NC_073624.1, forward strand.
TTTGCTTTTATTTCTTTTGCCTTGGGATACTGACCTAAGAAAATATTGCCATGGAATATATTAAAGAATGTTTCATTTATGTACTCTTCTAGGAGTTTTATGATGTCTTACATTTAGATCTTTAAACCTGTGTGAGTTTATTTTTGTATATGGTACTGGAGACTTTTACAGTGTCATTCTTTTATATGTATCTGACCAGCAGCCTCACCACTACTTGTTGAAGAGACTATCTTTATATTATATTCTTGTCTCCTTTGTCTTTGTAGATTGAATGTAGGTGTATGGTCTACTTCTGGGCTCTCTATTTCTGTTTCATAGTATATGTTTCTGTTTTTTTTTGTGTTAAAACCATGCTATTTTGATTACTGTTGCTTGTAGGATAGTCTGAAGTCAGGGAGGGTTATACCACCAGAATTGTTCTTTTTTTTTCTCAGCATTAGTGTGGTAATTCTCTTTTGTGATTCCATATAAATTCTAGGATTATTTTCTGTGAAAAATGTTGGATAATGGTGATAAGGATTGCATTAAATTTATAGGTTGCTACTATCATACTTGGACTAAACTCCAAAATCCTTCCCATGACCTACAAGCCCCTCTTGATCTAACTCTACTAATTTTCCGTGCTCGTTTCTTCTATTATCCCCACAGCCCTTTGTTCATCAGACCCTTTCCTAGTGCATTGGTTCTGTGTTTGCTTCCCTTCCCTGCCTGAAATATTCCACATGTTCTTCCCCAAGTTTATTCTTTTTGGCCATGCTGCATGGCCTGGGGGATCTTCGTTCCCAGACCAGGGATCAAACATATGCCTCCTGTAGCAGAAGCATGAAGTCTTAAACATTGGACTACCAGGGAAGTCTCTCCCAGGTTTATTTTGATCTCTGTTCATTGTTGTCTCATCAGAGAGTACGACTCTGACCAGCTTCTAATTTAATCCCTTTCGTTACTCTTGAACATTTGACCTTGTCCTTTTGTATTGGCTTTTATCACTATCTGGTATTAAATTTTATAAACCATTCATTTACTTATTTATCTCTTCCTGAGTGTAAGCCCCATGTGTGAAAACTTGTTCTGCTATGTTCTGGTCATGTCATGAATAAGCGAATTTACTGCTTAGAAAAATAGGAATGATGAATTAATACTTACTAATCTTTTGTATTCTGGGCACCCTTTCTTGTTCACTTTGTAAATATTATATTCTTGATTAATTTAATCTCTTGCAGCAATTCTGTAAGGTAGGTGTTATCTCATTTCATAGATGAAGATACAGACAATCACAGTGACTTGTAAAAGGAAAGCTGGAGATCAGGGATTTAAACTCTGAGTCTAGTCCAAAAGTAATACTGTCTGGGAATTCCCTGGTGGTCCAGTGCTTAGAACTCTGTGCTTTCATGCCAAGGTCCCAGGGTGTTCAATTTCTGGTTAGGAAATTAAGATCCCACAAGCCACATGGCCTGGCAAAAATAAACAACCCCCAAAAGCTAAAGTAATGCTTTATACTTAATTCATATTATTTAGTATTACAAGTGATTAAGGAATAGTTATATATAGTGGACAAGTTATTAATGATCTCACAACTTAGTTCTTACTATATAACTTATTATCATATTAACTCTTATTGTAAAGCTTATTATATAACATTATGTGACTTCCATCTAATAGATGAAAACACTGAAGACAGAATAATAAGTAAATCACCTAGGATCACAGCTAGAAGTGTTGAACATGGGTTTTAGAACCTGGGTTTCTGACTGGGCACTAGTGGGCTCTTTCTGCACAGAGATTTCTGTAACAGATACTTTGTGTGTTTTACTTTATTGGGGTAACTTTTATGTTTTCCATCCATTATATTTGAGCCTTTGTAAACTGGCATTTGAGAGTTCAATACTAAGCTTTTCAAGGGCTAGTCCTAATACTTGTATCATGACTTTGCTTGATGTACAAAGTAACCTTTTGCTGATCTGTGTAATACTGGTGTCAAGCTTAGTGAAAACAACAGAAAAGCTGAAATTCGCTATTTTGCTTATACTCACTTTCTAGAGTACAAATATACAACCTGACTCTTATCAGAAACAGTTTAATGGTCAGGTATAATTTGTTGGTTCATTGATTCATTCCCAGGTCAGAGAAAAGCCCTCAGCGGAAATATTTACAAATTGCAAGAAAAGTTGAGGTAATTTACCGAAAGCATATAAAAATATGTATGTTTTGGTGCACTGGATGGTAATCTCCATTTGAATTAAAGAATTATAATTAGTAGGAACAGAATTTAATAAGATTGCCAATGACAAAAGTAAATTGGAGTCTGAAACTGCAAACTCATCTCACTGTGTTTTTCAAAAGCAGTTCTATGAATCCATAAATAAATGTTACATCCATACATTCTGGGCTGTGAACCCTTGCACAGACATGCAAGTGGGGAGAGACATATCAAAACATATTCCAGAAACAAGATTAAACAGTTTCTATGAGTAATATTTTCTCATACTCAGTGTTTTTACTAAAAAACACTCTTTGATGTTTATTCTTCTGTGGAAGGTATGATTGTATATATATCCAGACTATTGTTAATTATTTTTTTGGTTAGTCTTAAAAATTTGTCCATGTTGTGTAGTACAGGAAAAATACACTTACTGGAGGTCATAGACTTGTACATGTGAGAGCAAGGTAGAGTCTTTCTATATATGTAATCAAGAAAGGGTAGTGTCCTCAAGAGTCAGAAATTGCCTATCTTGAAACAGTTTTTGATGTATAGATTCAGATCTTGAAAATTGCCTCTGAAATTACTTCTTCATCTTTTCAGCATTCTTCCTTAGCAGTCTTTTCACTATCCATCCTTAAAATGTTGTGGTAATTTATATACAGTTGTTTTCTCTTCAGGACTTAACCATGGTTTCTGTAATCCAAGTACGGCATGGATCTTTGAGAAGCTCTCCTGCTTTATCCCTCTGGTCTCTGCTATTCTGCTTAGAAGAGGAAGAGAAAGAGGACTTTGAATGTTCTAAAATATGCATGCAATCTCAACCAATATATTATGTATAGTATACACATATATTTATACTTAAATATGGGTCTCATCTGCTCTGTATAGCTACTGAATATTTGAAAGTAATATAAGTACATTTAATTTTTCATAGAAGCATAATATCTCAGTAACACTTTGTACAATAGCTAAGACTTGCTGTGTGTTGCAGAATGACTCCTAAGGGGCCAGCGCATCTGGCACTCCCTTTGGTCTCTTAATACTTTATACTTGAGCATCTTCCTGGTGACAGGGAGACATTATTGAGTGCTCAGTTACTCTCCTTGTCTCTCTGTGTGATGTCAATGCTCTAGGTACAAATTGAAACACTCCTTTCTTTACTAGCTGTTTCTGTGGTTATATTCCATGTAAGCAGGTGTGAGAAAGTCAGAATGACAGTCTCATACTCAGCATATATATTCAGGTGAATTTTAACAAATTCAGCCTTATTATATGAGGTCATCTTCAAGTAGGACATTCAGATCAAATCTGGGCTGGGAACACAGGTGTAGATACTATGCATGTTAGTTTTGAAGTGGAAAAGTGGTAAGGATACCTTTATGCTGATGTTATTGTTAGTGACGTTGTGTGTCAACCTTAATCTTTATTTCACCTGAAACAATTACTGAGAGTGTCTGAAGTATGTTCAGCCTTTCTAGATATGATTTTTTTTATTTGCATGTCAATTCACATTGCTACAGCTTCTAAGTCGCTTCAGTCATGTCCGACTCTGTGTGACCCCATAGACGGCAGTCCACCAGGCTCCCCCATCCCTGGGATTCTCCAGGCAAGAACACTGGAGTGGGTTGCCATTTCCTTCTCCAATGCATGAAAGTGAAAAGTGAAAGTGAATTCGCTCAGTCGTGTCCGACTGTTAGCGACCCCATGGACTGCAGCCTACCAGGCTCCTCCGTCCATGGGATTTTCCAGGCAAGAGTACTGGAGTGGGGTGCCATTACCTTCTCCGCAGTTCACATTACAAAGGTCAAATTAAATGCTTAATTTTTGTAACTGCTTCTGTTTTTGTGATTCTACCTATATGACCTCATATGTTATCCAAGCTATTTTAGACTCTTTATCATTTTAAAATTCCATTTAAAAAATATTTAGAGCACTTGAAATCCTGATTTCAAGGATTTATAACATAGGAACAAAGACATTTTTTTTTTAAGCTCATGATCTCTGGGAAACTTTTTTTCTTATTACTTACTGTCTTATTAAAAAGTATAGTGTGCCATCTCTGTATCTTAGGTGATATTCATGAGGGCAGTTTCAGTGTTTTTTTTTCATATTTTGAAATAAAATTTCACTAGGGAATACATGGGGTATATCATATTATGATACTGAAATGGCTTTTTTGTTTGGTCTTACAGGTACATCAATCCTGATCTACATCTGTTCTTCTATAGTTGGAATCAGATTACAGGATTGTGTCTGCATCCAAAATTATTCGTGAAATATCTAGTTGTGCTGTTTAATACACCAGCTTCTGTGCATGTGTGTGTGAGTGTATGTGTGTAGATTTCCTGATGCTTTAGCAACTCTATGTGTGATCTATATGCGGAGGAAAGGGTGTCCTAGAAGGAGCAGTGATCCAGGTGGATAGAACTGTGTTCCCCTACAATGTTTAGAATCATTTGAACATGGTGGTACTAAAAATCAGGCCAACCTTGTGGGTGGTTTCATTTCAGTTTGGAAGCTCCCTGCAGAGTGCCGCCTCCTTTGCCCGCCCCTGGGGCCATGACCCTCTGCCATCTTGATTTACTGCAGCTCCTCTTTCCTAAGTTTTAAAGTAACAAGGAAATGTGGGGCAGCTGTAATTGAAAAGAAAGATGCTCTGCTGAGTTCTAAGCCAACAACTTCATTTTATCAAGTATTTTAATGAGTTTCAAAGGATATGGCAGATATTAATACATTACAGTAGCCCAGAAAATAGTTATTTTTCCATCTCTAACATGGAAGTTACCAAGATCCCTTCCTCCTCTTTTGTCTATATTGATCTTTGTCTTCCACATTGCCTTTCTCTCCCCTTACCTAAAAACCCATTAAGTAGCACTGCTTTGGATAGCCCTTTCTCAATCTAAAATTTAATTATTGGCTAAATTTTAATTATGTACTAATGATACAGACAACCTTATTTCTCATCTCACTATTGCTGGCTACTCCTCTTTTCAAAGAAATTTAGCTTGTTATTTTATATAAACTTTTCGTGTGATTTTTTTTTTTCATTTGGTTTTGTTTTTAACACAATTAACTCTGGATACGTATAGTAACTATATTCACTTTACCTATAGCCTCATTGTTAAAGCATTTGATAAAAAAGATCCAGGGGATTATAATAGGGTCAGTTTCTGGGTAGATTCCTAGCTAGACTGTTAGTGCGGCTCTTTTGTATCATTGCAGGAGGCTGTATATAACAAAGGTTAGGAGTCTAACACAGAGTCAGGTGGACCCAGGTTTGAATTCTGCTCAACCACTTTTCTGGTAAACATGGGCAAATGATTTATTCTCACAATGGCTGTTTTTCTCATCTGTAAAGTAATCAAAATAATGTCACCTACTCATACTAATAAACATAATATCAGTCATTTCAGTTCAGTCACTCAGTCATGTCTGTCTCTTTGTGACCACATGGACTGCAGCACGCCAGGCTTCCCTATCCATCACCAACTCCCGGAGTTTACTCAAACTCATGTCCATCGAGTTGGTGATGCCATCCAACCATCTCACCCTCTGTTGTCCCCTTCTCCTCCCACCTTCAGTCTTTCCCAGCATCAGGGTCTTTTCAAATGAATCTGTTCTTCACATCAGGTGGCCAAAGTATTGGAGTTTCATCTTCAACATCAGTCCTTCCAGTGAACACCCAGAACTGATTTCCTTTAGGATGGACTGGTTGGATCTCCTTGCATTCCAAGGGACTCTCAAGAGTCTTCTCTAACACCACAGTTTAAAATCATCAGTTCTTTGGCTCTCAGCTTTCTTTATAGTCCAACTCTCACATCCATACATGACTACTGGAAAAACCATAGTTTTGACTAAGATAGACCTTTGTTGGCAAAGTAATGTCTCTGCTTTTTAATATGCTGTCTAGGTTAGTCATAACTTTTCTTCCAAGGAGCAAGCGTCTTTTAATTACATGGCTTCAGTCACCATCGGCAGTGATTTTGGAGCCCAAGAAAATAAAGTCGGACACTGTTCCACAGTTTCCCCACCTATTTGCCATGAAGTGCTGGGACCAGATGCCATGATCTTAGTTTTTTGAATGTTGAATGTTAAGCCAACTTTTTCACTCTCTTCTTTCACTTTCATCAAGAGGCTCTTTAGTTCTTCTTCGTTTTCCACCATAAGGGTGGTGTCATCTGCATATCTGAGGTTATTAATATTTATCCCACAATCTTGATTCCAGCTTGTGCTTCATCCAGCCCAGCATTTCTCATGATGTACTCTGCATAGAAGTTAAATAAGCAGGGTGACAATATACAGCCTTGATGTACTCCTTTCCCTATTTGGAACCAGTCTGTGTTCCATGTCCAGTTCTAACTATTGCTTCCTGACCTGCATACAGATTTCTCAAGAGGCAGGTCTGATGGCCTGGTATTCCCATCTCTTTAAGTATCAATACTTAACTCATATATCTCTTCATTTATTTATGTATTGTATTGAGACTGTATTGTGCCAGATGCTGTGCTCTATGTTGCGTAGAAGTTGATGGACAGAACTGACATGGACCTTCCCTTAATGTGTCATTGAGAAAACACATTGTTCTTCGAACAGAGGTGCTTAATGGCTGTTAGCTGCCCCTAGAGAGGAGGTAGTGCCCAGTTCAGTTCAGTTCAGTCACTCAGTTGTGTCCGACTCTTTGCGACCCCATGAATCGCAGCACGCCAGGCCTCCCTGTCCATCACCAATTCCCGGAGTTCACTCAGACTCACGTCCATTGAGTCGGTGATGCCATCCAGCCATCTCATCCTCTGTCATCCCCTTCTCCTCCTGTCCCTAATCCCTCTCAGCATGAGAGTCTTTTCCAATGAGTCAACTCTTCACATGAGGTGGCCGTAGTACTGGAGTTTCAGCTTTCACATCATTCCTTCCAAAGAAATCCCAGGGCTGATCTCCTTTAGAATGGACTGGTTGGATCTCCTTGCAGTCCAAGGGACTCTCAAGAGTCTTCTCCAACACCACAGTTCAAGAGCATCAATTCTTCGGCGCTCAGCCTTCTTCACAGTCCAACTCTCACATCCATACATGACCACAGGAAAAACCATAGCCTTGACTAGACGGACCTTTGTTGGCAAAGTATTGTCTCTGCTTTTCAATATGCTATCTAGGTCGGTCATAACTTTCCTTTCGAGGAGTAAGTGTCTTTTAATTTCATGGCTGCAGTCACCATCTGCTAGCATATAATAAATTGCAACTCCCTTTTCTTTGAAAGATGTAGGAGTAATACATTTATTCTTTTACTCTTCAGATGTCCTTTAGGAATATCTTCTATGCCTTGGGTTCTAGGGATGCAGTATGAACAAGGTAGACGGAGTACCTTTCTTCATGGAATATACAGAAGACAGTGGGCCAGAAGACAGTTAAATAAAGAAGTTACAGAGTGTGATCCATGTTATAAAGGAACGAGAAAGAGTCTGGGTAGGGTGATAAGGAGAGGAGAGGATTGTAAGTCAAGACCTCAAGGATGAGAAAGAGCAGGCTTTGCAAAGGTCCTGAGGAAGAATATTTCTGGTAAAGGGAAAAACAAGCAAAAAATTTAAGATATAAAAGGGCTTTCTGCATTGGAGAAACCAGAAGGTAACATATATATCTGGCTTGTGACAAAGTGGGGGAAGCTGTGAGATATTGTTGTAGAGATGGGAGAAAATAGATTGTGCAGGGTGTAATGAACCATGAGAAAGGTCAGTTACATGGGACCTGGCGTGATGGTGGGCCATGTGAAAGGAACATGGCCAGTGAGTAGAAGGAAATAATAAAGATAGTGCCTAATTGTCTGATTTCTTTTTAGTTTATAAATATTTTGATTGAAGTTTAATGGCAATGTTGTATTAATTACTGCCATACAACAAAGTGACTCACATACATTCTTTTTCATATTTATGGTTTATTGCAGGATATTGAATATAGTCCTCTGTGGTATACAGTAGGACCTTGTTTTTTATCCATTCTACATACAATAGTTTGCACCTGCTAATCCCAGACTCCCAATCCACCCCCACCCCCAACCCTGTCCCCCTTGGCAACCACAAATCTGTTCCCTGTGTCTGGGAGTCTGTTTCATGAACGTGTTCATTTGTATCCTGTTTTACATTCCACATATGTGATATATGGTATTTGACTTTCTTTTTCTGACTTCCAAAGTTGTCTGATTTTAATTACTTTGATTGGCAGTGTTACTTATGGAGATAAGGAACAATGGAAAATAGCAAAATTTTGAGGAAGAAAAATTCACATTTTGTGCATATTAAATTCAAGCAGAATATAGACTTATTAAAATATGATCATTATTTGTGGCTCTTCATAAGAAAAAAAGGCTTATCTATATCATGTTTTATGTTTTTCTTTGTTTCTATGACATTCAAGATAGGCATTTAAGACCTCTTTAGAAGTTTTTCCAGCTTTTACTTTTGTTAAGTCTCAGTTGGCAGAAGCTAAAGACTCTTGTCAGTAATAAGACTGCTACTGGCCTGTGGGAAGACCAGCAGAGTCTGACTTTGGATTAGGCGGTTGGTGACAGTGGAACTATTAGAGAATACCAGAAGGTCTACTTAGAGATTATTGGTGACATAAATTTATCCCACCCTGATGCAGTTCTTAATTTAGGGCATTACAGGTGAAGTTCCTTTCTGATGGAAGTGATGTTTCCTACTAAACTGAGAATAGAAAGGCATTGATGAAATGTTTATTTGCTCAGAGGAAGCATTCTGCCTTCTCCCTGATGTTTGGATAGATGCCTCTTGTGACTGTTGGAAATTGAGAGGTCTGATGTCTAGATCATCTCTGATATTTGTATGTTTCTGTCTGACTCCTCTCAATGTCCAGCTGACATTACCCGACGCATGGCTCATGCTGTCATCACAGGCTGTAAACTCTTATGTGACATGTGGTATATATGCTTTTGCTTCATAGTCATCAGCACAGAGCAATAGATGACTTCCGTAACTGTATTTTTTTTTCATGAGATTAAAAAAGGTATAACTATGGTCTTACATTAAAAAAACACCTACACAACACAAACACAAAATGATACTAATGATATAGCTTCTAGTTTTCTCTCACCAAAAAAGGGTGGTGGCTCAAGAGACAGGCATATACAGTAAAAGTGTGAAAGGTACATTTAATTTCTCTCTTAATTTGTATGGGAGAGAGATTCCCTTCTCTCCTTTTGCCTTTTTCCACAAAACCATTGAATATGAGGGCTGGAAGGGACCTTGAAGGATATTCAATATATTTGCTAGTGAGGAACTGAGGACTGGACAGACACACTAGTTCAGATGGGATCATATCATTGTAAATAAGAATATTGCTAAAAATAGATTTTCCCTGAAGCATCTCTAGTGTGAGTTCATGGGTCCCTTCTATGTTTCAGGAATCTTTCACAGACCTTCTAGTTGTGTGTTACTGGGATATTACAAGTCTTTCCTTTTGTCTTCAGTGCTTTTAGCTTTATTGCAAAGCATGTCTTTTGGAAGTTTTGAACTAGTAACTTGTGGAATGCAGCCATAAAATTAAAAGATGCTTACTCCTTGGAAGGAAAGTTATGACCAACCTACATAGCATATTCAAAAACAAAGACATTACTTTGCCAACAAAGGTCCGTCTAGTCAAGGCTACGGTTTTTCCTGTGGTCATGTATGGATGTGAGAGTTGAACTGTGAAGAAAGCTGAGCGCCAAAGAATTGGTGCTTTTGAACTGTGGTGTTGGAGAAGACTCTTGAGAGTCCCTTGGACTGCAAGGAGATCCAAGCAGTCCATTCTAAAGGAGATCAGTCCTGGGATTTCTTTGGAAGGACTGATGCTAAAGCTGAAACTCCAGTACTTTGGCCACCTCATGTGAAGAGTTGACTCATTGGAAAAGACTCTGATGCAGGGAGGGGTTGGGGGCAGGAGGAGAAGGGGACGACAGAGGATGAGATGGCTGGATGGCATCACTGACTCGATGGATGTGAGTCTGGGTGAACTCCGGGAGTTGGTGATGGACAGGGAGGCCTGGAGTGCTGCGATTCATGGGGTCACAAGGAGTCAGACATGACTGAGTGACTGAACTGAACTGAGCTTGTGGAATCTGGCATCCTTCAGTAGCATTTGATGTCATGGTTCCTATCTTTTTCCAAGACTTGTGACTGTTTCTATGAATGTCCTGCTCTGCTTTGATCCTTGGTCACCGTGTGTGCCCCTGGATCTTGTGTTAGGCACCACAAAAGAGAACTCTTCCAGTGCACATTGACTGTGGCCTCAGTTCTGAAATGCTTACCTCAGCTTATTCCTTGCAGATGTTATCCATCTTACTGCTGATTTATTCTTCTTGCTTCTTCTGCTGAATTTTATAGTTAGCACCATTTTCTCATTCATGATTTTGGTGCCATAATTAACATTCTTATACAAGCTTTCTCATACAAATATATTTTTCTTAGTGAATTTATCTAGGAATGGAACTTCCAGGTTAAAGGGTATTCCCATTTTCAACTTCTATGTCAAGTTGTTTTCTGAAGGTTTTTTTTAAATAGAAATAATTTACTTTCCTATCAGAGCACAAAAATTCCTATTTTTCCACATTTTTGTTAACACTTAGTACTGTCAGATTTTTTTTATTCCACTCAGCAGAGTAGAAAATAGATTTTATTTTGCTTTTATTCTATATTTCTCTAATTGCTAATACCTATATTTCTTGAACTACTAATATTGTGGTCACTTGTAACCTCTTTTCATGTGTTAATTGACCGTTTATAGTTTTTCTACTGTGAAATGCTCTTTATGCCTTTTTCCTATTATTTTATTTTCCTCAATGATTTTAATAATTTCTTTATATATTCATTTATCTTATATATGTATTTCAAATATCTTCCATAGTTTTTGGTTTTTCATTTTATTTTGTGGTGGCTTTTACTGAACAGAAGTTCTTAATTTTAATGAAGATGAATTTATCAGTCTTTCCTTTTGTGTTGATTCTTGCTTGAAAAATCCTTTCTAATTGTAAGCTAATACTGATATTCGCTCATATTTTCTTCTAAAACTCTTAAAATTTACCTTTCACAATGAAAAATCTTTAAACCTTAGAGTTGATTTTCCATGTGTAATTTTAATGAACAAATTACATATTTATCTGTATTTCCATTCATTCTTGTCATATACTTACACATTTTGACATATAATAGTTAAGGTGCATTTTGTTGTAGTCTGCATTTTTAATTGCATTCAAGGTATTCTGATTTACCTAAGTTGTGCACAAAGGTTGGTGTTTTGGCCGACACTTCTCTCATAATCATTATATTAATGCAATTCACCCCTCTGTGTGGATTATCTGGTTTCTATAAAGGTGTGTGCTCTGCCTGAAGGCTCTTTCATATTCATTGCATTTATAGGGTTTCTCTCTAGTGTGAAGGATCTGATGCTATCTAAGGACAGAGTATGTATTAAAGACTTTTCCAGAGAAATGCCATTCTTATGTTTTTTTTCACCAGTGTGAATTTGCTCATGTACTTAATAGGATGTGTGGTAACTGAAAGCTCTTCCATAGGGAACACATTCATTGAGTGTCTTTTGTGAGTTTTTCATTGGGTATAAAAGTTAACGCTGTTTTTAAAGGCTCTTTCAAATTTACTCCATTTACAGGGTTTCTCTCCAGTGTGACAGTTGTATTTTTTTCCATTTGCACAATTTGCACAATTTATTAAACAAAGCTTTCAGTTTTTTTTCTTTCATATAAGTTGTCAGCAGTTTTTTCCAACTTCTGCATTCAAAATATATTATGTTCCAATTGCTTTGTCTTTAGCAGGTTGTCAGTAAACATAGGTGGCCTGCACCTGGCATGGTTGTGATTTGTACAGCTTGCCATTAGCATCATTGAACTAAATAGCACAGATACCCCAACTTAATGGCTCATTCATTTACTATGATTTATTCAGTATGAGTCATTGCATAAAGTACAGCCTCCATTGCTGGCTCTTGAGTTTGTGACTTCCTGCTGGATACCAGATGCCTGTTGTGATCCATGGCCAATCACATCGCTTCTCTCAGAGTCTGTGGTGATTGGTCACTGCGTGTCTGTTCCCTGTTTCACACACAGACAGCAAGTGTGCTGTTGTATTCCCTCCTGTCTCCTGTGATCATGGCACAGGACATTTTACACAGATGGATACATGGGAATTGCCTAACAAAGACGAAGGTCCGGTAGTGAAACAAAAGGTGGTGAAAATGAAATTCTGATTGAACACAGAGTTGTAGAGGCGACATCTGAATGCAGGAGTGTGGCCACTGTAGCTGCTTGAGAAGATACAGCCATGCAGCCAGAGAATGGAGTGAAGGTGAGCTTACTGACATGAATGAGGGAAACAGATGTGACAAAAGGATGAAGATGTCCCAGAGGAAGTGACAGTGACAAGATGTTCATATTAAAGAACTCTGTGATATTTTATAACATTGAAACTGCTGAAAAATGTGGGATTATGACCACTGGCCATGACATTTGAAAAAATGTACGTTCCCGAGGGTAAGTTACCATGAGAAGGATAAAGCAAGCACTGTTCAGACTACTCTTGAGAAGTGTTTTGTGAAGAAATAAAACACTTTCCATTCTCCATATTTCTAATGTAGTCAATTACAGCATGCTAAACCAATATTATGCAGATGACACCACCCTTATGGCAGAAAGTGAAGAGGAACTCAAAAGCCTCTTGATGAAAGTGAAAGAGGAGAGTGAAAAAGTTGGCTTAAAGCTCAACATTCAGAAAACGAAGATCATGGCATCCAGTCCCATCACTTTATGGGGAATAGATGGGGAAACAGTGTAAGACTTTATTTTTTTGGGCTCCAAAATCACTGCAGATGGTGACTGCAGCCATGAAATTAAAAGACACTTTACTCCTTGGAAGGAAAGTTATGACCCACCTAGACAGCATATTCAAAAGCAGAGACATTACTTTGCCAACAAAGGTCCGTCTAGTCAAGGCTATGGTTTTTCTAGTGGTCATGTATGCATGTGAGAGTTGGACTGTGAAGAAAGCTGAGCACTGAAGAATTGATGCTTTTGAACTGTGGTGTTGGAGAAGACTCTTGAGAGTCCCTAGGACTGCAAGGAGATCCAACCAGTCCATCTTAAAGGAGATCAGCCCTGGGTGTTCTTTGGAAGGACTGATGCTAAAGCTGAAACTCCAATACTTTGGCCACCTCATGCAAAGAGTTGACTCATTGGAAAAAACTCTGATGCTGGGAGGGATTGAGGGCAGGAGGAGAAGGGGACGACAGAGGATGAGATGGCTGGATGGCATCACCGACTCGATGGATGTCAGTCTGAGTGAACTCCAGGAGTTGGTGATGGACAGGGAGGCCTGGTGTGCTGCAATTCATGGGGTCATGAAGAGTTGGACATGACTGAGTGACTGAACTGAACTGAAATCAATATTAGTTTTACTATTTTATTTTTTGTACTTTCATAACTGATACTAGGGAGAGTTTTAATGTTTGAATGAAAAATTTTAAAGATCAAGGAACAGTTCATAAGTAATTGTCCCAGATATTGCTTTGCATAGTCATTTTTTAGAGTCCTGTACTAATGTGCAAACTGAGGACTGCCTGCATTTTTATTTTTTTTTTTTAATTTTATTTTATTTTTAAACTTTACATAACTGTATTAGATTTGCCAAATATCAAAATGAATCCGCCACAGGTATACATGTGTTCCCCATCCTGAACCCTCCTCCCTCCTCCCTCCCCATTCCATCCCTCTGGGTCATCCCAGTGCACCAGCCCCAAGCATCCAGTATCGTGCATCGAACCTGGACTGGCAACTCATTTCATACATGATATTTACATGTTTCAATGCCATTCTCCGAAATCTTCCCACCCTCTCCCTCTCCCACAGAGTCCATAAGACTGTTCTATACATCAGTGTCTCTTTTGCTGTCTCGTACACAGGGTTATTGTTACCCTCTTTCTAAATTCCATATATATGCGTTAGTATACTGTATTGGTGTTTTTCTTTCTGGCTTACTTCACTCTGTATAATAGGCTCCAGTTTCATCCACCTCATTAGAACTGATTCAAATGTATTCTTTTTAATGGCTGAATAATACTCCATTGTGTATATGTACCACAGCTTTCTTATCCATTCATCTGCTGATGGACATCTAGGTTGCTTCCATGTCCTGGCTATTATAAACAGTGCTGCGATGAACATTGGGGTACTCGTGTCTCTTTCCCTTCTGGTTTTCTCAGTGTGTATGCCCAGCAGTGGGATTGCTGGATCATAAGGCATGTCTATTTCCAGTTTTTTAAGGAATCTCCACACTGTTCTCCATAGTGGCTGCACTAGTTTGCATTCCCACCAACAGTGTAAGAGGGTTCCCTTTTCTCCACACCCTCTCCAGCATTTATTACTTGTAGACTTTTGGATTGCAGCCATTCTGACTGGTGTGAAATGGTACCTCATAGTGGTTTTGATTTGCATTTCTCTGATAATGAGTGATGTTGAGCATCTTTTCATGTGTTTGTTAGCCATCTTTATGTCTTCTTTGGAGAAATGTCTATTTAGTTCTTTGGCCCATTTTTTGATTGGGTCATTTATTTTTCTGGAGTTGAGCTGTAGGAGTTGCTTGTATATTCTCGAGATTAGTTGTTTGTCAGTTGCTTCATTTGCTATTATCTTCTCCCATTCTGAAGGCTGTCTTTTCACCTTGCTAATAGTTTCCTTTGATGTGCAGAAGCTTTTAAGGTTAATTAGGTCCCATTTGTTTATTTTTGCTTTTATTTCCAATATTCTGGGAGGTGGGTCATAGAGGATCCTGCTGTGATGTATGTCAGAGAGTGTTTTGCCTATGTTCTCCTCTAGGAGTTTTATAGTTTCTGGTCTTACGTTTAGATCTTTAATCCATTTTGAGTTTATTTTTGTGTATGGTGTTAGAAAGTGTTCTAGTTTCATTCTTTTACAAGTGGTTGACCAGAGTTCCCAGCACCACTTGTTAAAGAGATTGTCTTTAATCCATTGTATATTCTTGCCTCCTTTGTCGAAGATAAGGTGTCCATATGTGCGTGGATTTATCTCTGGGCTTTCTATTTTGTTCCATTGATCTATATTTCTGTCTTTGTGCCAGTACCATACTGTCTTGATAACTGTGGCTTTGTAGTAGAGCCTGAAGTCAGGTAGGTTGATTCCTCCAGTTCCATTCTTCTTTCTCAAGATCGCTTTGGCTATTCGAGGTTTTTTGTTTTTCCATACAAATTGTGAAATTATTTGTTCTAGCTCTGTGAAGAATGCTGTTGGTAGCTTGATAGGGAAATCAAAATTTGCATAGAAACGAATGAAAATGAAAACACAACAACCCAAAACCTGTGGGACACGGTAAAAGCAGTCCTAAGGGGAAAGTTCATAGCAATACAGGCACACCTCAAGAAACAAGAAAAAAGTCAAATAAATAACCTAACTCTACACCTAAAGCAACTAGAAAAGGAAGAAATGAAGAACCCCAGGGTTAGCAGAAGGAAAGAAATCTTAAAAATTAGAGCAGAAATAAATGCAAAAGAAACAAAAGAGACCATAGCAAAAATCAACAAAACCAAAAGCTGCCTGCATTTTTAAAATGAATAAATATAGACTCAATGTGAGAGCACAGATATGGGTTGGTTGTCTTTGGATTCTCTTAGCTCATTTGTTCTGCTATCTACATATTTGCTGTAAGAAAACAAAATAGTACAGTTAACATTTTATTTGGCAATAGGCTAGAAAAGGTAGACATGATGATGGAACAAATGAAATAAACTTGTGACTACTTACCACAGCTTCTGGAACATAGTAGACCCTAGATCAGTGCAAAGCATATCCAGGATTTGATCATTTGTCTCTGCCTCCACTGTTCCCATTGTGGTCTGATTCACCTTCATGTCCGCTAAATGGTTGCAGTGATCCTGTGAGGTCACCCTGCTTCTTCCTCACCTCCCTGTAGGTTGCATTTAGTACATAGCACAGTACTATGTATTTAGTACATATACATTTAGTACAATACATAGCACAGTACTATGTATTTAGTACATATACATTTAGTACAATACATTTCAGTCCCTCAGAAAAAGCCAGAGGCTTTACACTGGGCTTAGGGTTTGTATTGATCTGGACCCTCATCTCCCACCATCCTCCCGCTGGCTTACTCCATTCTCTCTGCAATATCTGCCCTGTTTCTTGGACTTGCCAGGTACTCTTCTGCCGGAGAGACTTTCACAGGCCTTCCTTCTTCTGGAATGCCCCTTCTGCAAGTACTCATGTGACTGATTCCTCTTCCCTGCTTCAAGTCTTTGCCCAAGTGAAGCCTGGTAACTTTATTCATAATTTTAATCACCCCCACTGCAGCATCACTAAGATCCCCTTATCCTGTTCCCTTTTTTCCCACAGACTTTTCACCTTTAACATAATTTGTGGACGTATTGTCTTTTTGTTTATTGTCTCTCTTCCCTGCCAGGAGGTAAGCCTAATAAGTTCAGAGTTCTTTGATTTATTTACTAAATTTTCTCAAGGGCTTAGAACATTTCTTAGCATACATTATGTCCTCAGAAAATATTTCAGTTATGAATGTTTGAAAGAAGCTGTTGGTGGTGGTATTTGATAATTATTTTCCATCTTGTACCATTCCAGCAGACTTGGCAGCATTTGTTATAGAAATCATGTCTTATTTACTCATTGTAAAATTGCCTGGAATGCAGTATCATAGTGCTGGCTTTCCCCCCTGTAAATAATTGATCTCTACACTTAAGAGCTGTAAGAAAGATCACAGGAAAAATACAGGAGCATTTAACAAAAGGAATTCAATCCAACATATACTTATGAAGTATTTACTATGTGCAGAGGTGTAAACTGAATGGTCTTATGATTCCCTCAGGTTTTAACTAAGCTGTTTATTTTCACTGGATACCTGGTTTTCATAGAGTCTAATCTGACCTGCTTGACAGATAGCATTGGATACAATACCCATGGTGAACTTTTTGAGTTAGGGCTAACTGTGGCAAAAGTATCAGAATGTAACTAAAGGAGAGGATCACTTATGGAAGGTTTAAACCTGGATAAACATTTTGAAAGATAAGCCTAATCAGAGCCTAAGGAGAGTACTTGGTGTGATAAGGGACTTCTTAATGACTAGAGTTATTAAAAGCATTTTTGGACTTTTCAAAAGTACATTATGCTTGGATAGCTTAGATTGTATATGAAAAGAGTTGTAGTCTAATTTTTATGGTGTTTATGTGGAAATAGGGGGGAAATGAAGGACTCAGTTGCTTTTATTCATTGATCCAGTGTGTACTTGTGATACTTTAAAATTTCTCATGAATGTGATAGGATCCGTGATTCTCCCCAATAATGCCCTATTTTCTGGCACATGTAACTATGAAATCATTTAATGGGATCATATAATGCTCACCTTAATTTGGGAAATTAAATAGTTTCTTACCTTGGCAATTTTAGAAAGCAACTCCAGTTGTCAGCATGGCAGTTCATGTTTCTGGGTAATCGTAAAGTGGATTATGATAAATAATCATTTATTGTATATATTTGCCAGGCACAGTGTTAGATACTGTATACTCTCATAATTACATACATGAATGCATAGTAACAATCAAGGGAACTGAAGGAAGGAAAATTGTGCCATAGGAACACAAAACAAGGGAATTGCCATAGCCTGGTGGGTCAGGGAAGGCTACCCTCTGGAAGAGATGTTTGAATTGATATTTGAAAGATGATTGTCTTAGCTAGAGGGTGGAGAATGGGTTTAATGACAAGAGTCATGTAGGAGCATAGGAATGAAGGAAGGTTGGTAGGAAGAAATGTTGGGCTTGCATAGACCATGCAGTGCAAAGCCTTTTAGGCTAGAGGTTGGTTTTAGTCTTTTTCCTTAGACCAGTGAGAAGCCAGGAAAAGATTGTAAGCCAGGAAACAGTATGGTTGGGCTGATGATGAGACTTCAAGGTGAAGCACTGTTGTAAGGGAGTTTGCAGTGTGGAAAGCTGTTCTGAAGATTTTGAAGATGTCTAAGTAAGAGCTGAGAGAGTGGTGAGAGAGTAATGGAGGCGAAAGATACTGATGGTGCAGATGTCATAGGACTTGGTGACTATATGCTGGATGTCTCTCTTAAGCCCTGCCATTTATCTAATTGTTCATGAAGTTTCTTCTAAAAGATTTCTTTATTCACAACCCATTATTCAGAATCTTATAAAAACAAGATTAGTAATTTTGTTTCTTCATGTTTGCTTTGGGGTTGGTGTAGGTTCAAGTGTTTCTGGAAACAGCAAGATATTAGTATCTTTGAAGGCTAGTCATTCATGGTTGAGTAGTTAAAAGACTTTGACATTTAAGAAAGTGAAATAACAAAACAGAAGAACAATTCATTTTTGTAGAATTTTTTCCTGCAATGTGATTTCATCATTGTGAGTTGAATCAAAATCTGTTGCCCTAGGTGCTAGGAACTCAAAAAACAAAGTATACCAAAAGGTGGTGAGTATTGAAGGGTGATTTTAGTTTTTACAGGTTGAGACACACCAAGGGCACATGTGACCACAATATGAACACAAGAAATGAGAGTTAAGTTAGCAGCCTGGACCCCAAGGCCTGGGTAGCAAAGACTGATTTAGAAGATGCTTTATGACCCCAAAGTCATATTTTAATGTATCCTTCTTTTTCTGTTACCTGAGCAGTGTTAACTGTCTGGATCCAATCAGTATCAGGCACTGTTTAATCTTTCTTTTTGGATAGATTTCATGTGTGAGTGTGTGTACCAATATCATATACACATATGTATGTGTCAACCGTAGCCAGATTTATTTATTGTACGTTGGTTATAATAATTAAAAATAAAGCTACTTGTCAAAACTTTTCAAATGCATAGTCAGTAGGCTCTCAAACCTCAGTGGTTCTGGAGAAAAACCGTGCATTGAGATGATTTTACTTTTTGTCAAAAAGGAACCCCACAGCTCCCAGATAAACTGGAGAAAATCTTATTGTGTGTGTCAAGCTAGGTTCTATCCATCAAGGTTGGATCAAGGTTGAAAGTTGAAGTCATAGGCTGTTTTGTTGGTGGTGTGGTGGAGCTCCCTGAATTCAATGTTATTTCACGACTAGGTACTACATCACACAATGTTGAGGTACTAAATCGGAAGGAAACTGCACAGTGAGCTGGTTTTATTGGTTTGATGGAGCAGTTCAGTACTTTGCTCCTTTCCCTTATATAAGTTGGAGAAGGAAATGGCAACCCACTCCAATGTTCTTGCCTGGAGAATCCCATGGACAGAGAAGCCTGGTAGGCTGCAGTCCATGGGGTTGCAGAGTCGGATACAACTGAAGCGACTTAGCAGCAGCAGCAGCACCACATACTGATGAGCATCTCTACATGTGCTCTCATTTCTAGTTCTGTCCAAAATCCATGATGTATTTTAACTGTTACATTCGACTGTTACTGATTGCCTCCAAACTCTTATAAAAGACTTATCACATCTTTTCTGGGATCAGGGTCCTTTCTGGGACTCATTCTGAATCTCCCTCATACTTGACCACTTGTTAGAAATGCAGAATCTACCCAAGACCCATGAGTGAGAGGATGCATGTTAAAGATAGAGAAGTACATCTTTAGATAACAGAAGTAGTAAAAGTCACTTGAGCCTTCAGAACCAATGTGGGGCCGGGGACTTTCAGTTAAATTAGGTTTCATGACCAATTCTTGGAAATAAGTATGATCAGCCGTTTGTGAGTGACAGGTTACTTTGAGCCTCGTTTTTCTCAACTATTTCCTCAACTGTTTGTTTGTATGAATGATCAGTATATTGCTAGAATATTGGGAGGATTAAATTAATGCCAGGACTGATACACGCTACATTTTTGGTAAATGTGATGTGCCTTCTCTTCTTTTGGAGCTTACTGGGTAGCACTGTTTATTCTTACCTGCCCTGTACCTTGTTGTATTTTCTTATTCCCATTCCTAAAATGTCTTTAATTAGTCCACTGCAGTAATTACTTACTAAGTGGTATTTATTAAAGATTTCTGACTGCATGGGCTCTTTGTTGAGGCACACAGGCTTTTCTTGTTGCAGTGCACGGGCCTCTCTAATTATAACACATAGGCTTAGTTGCCTGTGACATGTGGGATCTTAGTTCTTCCACCAGGGATCAAACCTGTATCCCCTGCATTGGAAGGTGGATACTTAACCATTGGACCACCAGGGAAGAGCCCTAACTGGTATTTAGATCACCTCTAGTATTCAAAGAAGTCTGTCTTACCCAAGAGTGTAGTTTCCACGCTGGAGTTCACTCCACAGAGGCAGTGAGACAGGATAGCAAAGACATTGGGGATTTGGGAAGGCATTGAACACATCAGCACAATTCAGCACTTTGTTATTAACACCACCTATTTGGCAAACACAATGTATCTTTGATCTTGCAGATTATATAAGTAACAAAGATACTTCATTATTTTTTATTATAGCCATGCTGAACATGAAGTAATCTTCAGATGTACTCATTATATGAAAATAAGCCTTTTTTTTTTTTTTAAAGCAATTGACTTTTGAAATGCAACAACTGAATGCTCACTGGAAATTAATGAGCACTGGGGGGATAGTTGGAAGGTAATTATTAAGAGATTGGACTTGGCTATGACCGATGCTATAAGCCAGCTATTAGGTACTGCTGCTACCACGCAGGAAATAAAGCAAGTACATGGCATTGATAAAGGTTTTTAAATTAGAGGGGTACTTTCCCAATGGATATAGCATTTTCCTCAGGTTAATCAAAAGGGCTTGTGTTCTGCTTTGGAATATTTGTCACATTACCTCTTCTCTACCATTCTACCATGGGTCTTCTAGCATGTACTCATATTCCCTTTTCACCTTGATTCTAATTAAAAGTGTTGATAAGTATATTTGTTTGTTTTTACTTCTCTGTTAGGTATACTGTTTCTTTGAGATTGAAATATCAAAATATAAATGATTAGACTTTTTAGGTATTTGTCACTTAGAACCTGTTAAATTGAGATATTTTGTTTAAAAATGATAATGCCATCTCCCATTTCTTGTTGATGTAGGGCCTTTTGTATGTCAGTCACGGTGGAAGTTTATCTCACTTCTCTCCTCACTTTATCGATGGCAGAACTGGAATAGGGGCCCAGGTATTGCAAATTCTAAAGCCCATGCTTCTCGCTGTGCTCATACTGCCTGTACTGAGTCATCCTGTGGATCATCCTTCCCTTGTACAGTTTTTCCTCTAATTCTGTGAACTTAATTGATTGGAAACCAACAGTTGGGTCTCAGAGGACTGAACTAACAAATCACCTCTCTGTACATTTTTAAGCAATCCAGGATTATTTCACAGAGGATCAAGTTGCCAGTGTGTGGTTGAACTAAGATGATTTTTTGGGTTGATTTGAACCCAGAAGCTCTGTTATTGACCTGTTTTCCTGAGTCAGTTTTGGAACAATGTGATTGTAAGCCTTCTAGTAGACTGTGTTCTATTTTTGATGATACTCGATGTCCTAGGAATATGTCAGACCATTTCTTGATAATTTTGATGATTTAAAGCAGTGTATAAGAACTCTAACATAGAAATCCTGTATTTTACTATTTTCTATTCAGATTGCCTCTGTCGATTGCAAAAAGCTGTTAATTTTCTTCAGTGGTAGTAACTTTTTCTGACTCTCGCCACCCAGTTATCTTTTTTTGGTAAATAAAAATGCTCTAAGACTTGATTGTGTGGATTTGGGAAGGACAGTTCTTAGATTCACTTTGCTCTGATTTTTAAAATGCACTAAAATAACAATCTTTGAGATCTGATTTAGGCTGAGTCATGCTAAATTTCACTGTTTTCCTCTTTTTCTCCCTTTTGCAGGATGATGAAGTGGTCCTACAGTGTACTGCAACCATCCACAAAGAACAACAGAAACTATGTTTGGCGGCAGAAGGATTTGGCAACAGACTTTGCTTCTTGGAGTCCACTTCGAATTCCAAGGTGAGATAAAGCCTTTTCAGGCCATTCAGACATTCAGGTTTTACTAGTGGCATTGAAATTATTTTGTGGGCACTCTTCTGTTTTCTGTGAAACACATCAACTAAAGGAAATTGAACAGTCTTTTCACTATCCATTAAGCACTTTTCAGTTGAGCCCCTAATCCATGTAAATAACTCAGATGCAATTGTTAACAGGAAGAGACAGAGTGTTTTTGCTCCCATGCTATTTATATCCCAGGGGATAAGTAAACATGTTAATAATTTCAGAACCAATAAGGGCTCTGAAGAAAAGCAGAGTGACAGGGTGGAGAGTGCTGAGGTAAGGACTCACCCTTTTGCAAAGAGTATGGAAGGAAGGCCATTCTGAGACAGTGACGTTTAGCTGAATGAAGTGAGAAAGGGAGTAGTACCCTGACCATTCTGGAAAGAGGGACCAGGCAGTACAAGGGCCCCTCATTAAGAATGTGCTTACAGTCTCTTGAAGGAAGGACCAATAGGCACTGCAGCTCTGGTACCATGAATGGGGCCACTAGTGAGGGGAGGTGAAGGGCTTACCAGCCCTTGGTAGCATTGGATTGACCAAAAGCTTTGGGTTTTTATCTTCCCATCTTACGGGAAAACCCAGACAAACTTATTGGCCAACCCCATAGTTGATACTCTTTCCTAGTAAGAAAGGAGGCCATTGGATCAGGTGAGCAATGCAGTTCTATGTAATATTTAAAAGATTGATTTGACTTTTTTGTGGATTCGAGCAGGGGTCACCAACACCTGGTCTGCAGACCAGTCTGTGGCCTCTTAGGAAACTGGGCCTCACCGCAAGAGGTGAGTGGTGGGTGAGCTAGCTAAGCTTCATCTACCCCTCCCCATTGCCTGCATTACCACCCGAACCATCCCTGTCCCTTCGTAGGTGGAAAAATTGTCTTCCGTGAGACTGGTCCCAGGTGTCAGAAAGGTTGGGGACCACTGGATTAGAGAATGTGGAAAGATTAAGATTAAAAGCATGGAGAGCAGTGGAAGGTGCCTGCAGAAGTTTGCAGGGCAACTGCTGGGTCTGCTGATGAGAAGCAGTGATGGTGAGGAAACTTAGTGAGGGGTTGGGAATATGCTTGGAGGATTTAGAGGGTGTGCTGATAGATCAGAGTGTATAGAATAAAGGAAAGAGAGGAAAGGCAGATATCTCTGCAGGTAGACAGTCAACCAGAAAACAGTCAGTTTATTAATCTTTTGGGTAGCACTTTTTAGTTTACAGAGTCATTTGACATGCATGATCACATCTGATTGTCACAATAAGAGTTTGCTATGCATAGTTATTGCTGTTCTATTCACGGTACACTTGAGGGCATGGATGGCTGAGAGACGACAGGTGTTAGACCAGAGGCTTCCTGTGACTTGGTGCCACAGCATTGATAATGGCAAGTTTTCACACTTAACACCTCAGTCTTTTGATTTGAAGCCCTGATTATCATTATTATTTTTTTTTTATTAGCACAGGCCCATGATTCTTTATTTCCTGGGTCTGCGACCACATCTAATCATGTTGAGTAACCATAAACACTGCCAAAACGCCCAGAGTACTACTCCTATGGAAGCAGGGAGTCACGGAGCGCGAAGAGAAGCCGGGTAGCGTCGCCTGCAGGGAGTTGTAGGCTGATGGCCTTGGGTGTTTGCACAACCTCCTTGAGAGGCCTGCGGGATGCTGAGCCACGTAGATTGAGCCTGCAACAGCTACTGCAGGACCGTGGTAGGAAAACGCAAATCTGACCTTGCTTTCTTGCTTGGAATCATTTGGCGAGGATGAGTTCTCATCACTCAAAGGATACATTCATAGTCCTAAAGTAACATTCAGTGTCTTTTTCATCACGATTTAGTACCTGTGGTGGCCTTAACATTTCCTAATTATTCTTTAAGACAATTCTGGATGCTTCCTCTGAGAAAGGGGCTTCCTTTGGACCTCTTTTCTGTGCTTCCACAGCACTATCTTCAGTTCAGTTCAGTCGTGTCCGACTCTTTGTGACCCCATGAATCGCAGCACGCCAGGCCTCCCTGTCCATCACCAGTTCCCGGAGTTCACTCAAACTCATGTCCATTGAGTCGGTGATGCCATCCAGCCATCTGACGAAAAGGGGAAGAACATCCAGGTGGTGCCAAGACGCAGGTAGGGGGAGCTTCAGGGTTAAGAGCCCTGGGCTTTGCTGCCGAGCTCCTTCATGCGCAGTCCGAGGAGAGGGATTTTGCTTGCAATTTTCTGAAGGAACCAGACCTTCCTGTTTCATAGTTTCCTGCGCTAATCAATTCCTGAAGTACAGTTTTACTTTCTGCTGCTAATGACTGTTCTTTCAATATCATATTAGACATCTGAGAAGTGTAGACACATTTTCTGGAATCGATGTGAGAGATCCAACTGCTGCTGCAGTAATAGTGTCTAATACAGACACTGGACGTCAGCGGGGTACCAAACGAGGTCTTGTGGACTTCTAGCATGGCCTTTTGTTTCATGCTGCCATCCTTAATTAATTCTTCCATATTATTAAACAGACTGTTCGTGACATTGTACAGGAGACAGGGATCAAGACCATCCCCATGGAAAAGAAATGCAAAAAAATAAAATGGCTGTCTGGGGAGGCCTTACAAATAGCTGTGAAAAGAAGAGAAGTGAAAAGCAAAGGAGAAAAGGAAAGATATAAACATCTGCATGCAGAGTTCCAAAGAATAGCAAGAAGAGATAAGAAAGCCTTCCTCAGTGATCAATGCAAAGAAATAGAGGAAAACAACAGAATGGGAAAGACTAGAGGTCTCTTCAAGAAAATTAGAAATACCAAGGGAACATTTCATGCAAAGATGAGCTCGATAAAGGACAGAAATGGTATGGACCTAACAGAAGCAGAAGATATTAAGAAGAGATGGCAAGAATATACAGAAGAACTGTACAAAAAAGATCTTCATGACCCAGATAATCACGATGGTGTGATCACTCACCTAGAGCCAGACATCCTGGAATGTGAAGTCAAGTGGGCCTTAGAAAGCATCACTATGAACAAAGCTAGTGGAGGTGATGGAATTCCAGTGGAGCTATTCCAAATCCTGAAAGATGAAGCTGTGAAAGTGCTGCACTCAATATGCCAGCAAATCTGGAAAACTCAGCAGTGGCCACAGGACTGGAAAAGGTCAGTTTTCATTCCAATCCCAAAGAAAGGCAATGCCAAAGAATGCTCAAAGTACCGCACAATTGCACTCATGTCACACACTAGCAAAGTAATGCTCAAAATTCTCCAAGCCAGGCTTCAGCAATACGTGAACCGTGAACTTCCTGATGTTCAAGCTGGTTTTAGAAAAGGCAGAGGAACCAGCGATCAAATTGCCAACATCCACTGGATCATGGAAAAAGCAAGAGAGTTCCAGAAAAACATCTATTTCTGCTTTATTGACTATGCCAAAGCCTGTGACTGTGTGGATCACAATAAACTGTGGAAAATTCTTCAACAGATGGGAATAGCAGACCACCTGATCTGCCTCTTGAGAAATCTGTATGCAGGTCAGGAAGCAACAGTTCAAACCGGACATGGAACAACAGACTGGTTCCAAATAGAAAAAGGACTACATCAAGGCTGTATATTGTCACTCTGCTTATTTAACTTATATGCAGAGTACATCATGAGAAATGCTGGACTGGAAGAAACACAAGCTGGAATCAAGATTGCCGGGAGAAATATCAATAACCTGAGATATGTAGATGACACCACCCTTATGGCAGAATGTGAAGAGGACCTAAAAAGCCTCTTGATGAAAGTGAAAGAGGAGAGTGAAAAAGTTAGCTTCAAGCTCAACATTCAGAAAATGAAGATCATGGCATCCGGTCCCATCACTTCATGGGAAATAGATGGGGAAACAGTGGAAACAGTGTCAGACTTTATTTTTCTGGGCTCCAAAATCACTACAGATGGTGACTGCAGCTATGAAATTAAAAGACGCTTACTCCTTGGAAGGAAAGTTATGACCAACCTAGATAGCATATTCAAAAGCAGAGACATTACTTTGCCAACAAAGGTTCATCTAGTCAAGGCTATGGTTTTTCCTGTGGTCATGTATGGATGTGAGAGTTGGATTGTGAAGAAGGCTGAGCACCCAAGAATTGATGTTTTTGAACTCTGGTGTTGGAGAAGACTCTTGAGAGTCCCTTGGACTGCAAGGAGATCCAACCAGTCCATTCTGAAGGAGATCAGCCCTGGGATTTCTTTGGAGGGAATGATGCTAAAGCTGAAACTCCAGTACTTTGGCCACTTCATGCGAAGAGTTGACTCACTGGAAAAGACTCTTATGCTGGGAGGGATTGGGGGCAGGAGGAGAAGGGGATGACAGAGGATGAGATGGCTGGATGGCATCACTGACTCGATAGATGTGAGTCTGAGAGAACTCTGGGAGTTGGTGATGGACAGGGAGGCCTGGTGTGCTGCGATTCATGGGGTCGCAAAGCGTCGAACATGACTGAGCGACTGAACTGAACTGAACGGATTCAAGTTTTTGCCGAAAAAGTCTTGAGCTGCTGCGTTATGCTGATCAACTGCCTTCGTACGATCCAGTTTAGAATGGAGACCAAATACATCTCTTGTAGTTTCTTCAACTACGTTGAGCAACCTGTTGGCAGCATCATGAAGTCTCTCCTCAGCACTTTCCAAAGCCGAGGTGATACATTCTTCTTCAACAAGCTGTAATTTCGTTTCCTGCAAATATCTTTGAGTGGTTTCAAATTCCTTTGTCTTAATTTGCAGGTCAGATTTGCACTGGTTAAGTTCATTTTTACTATCCATAAACAATTCTGTAACCCTATTTAGCTCTTCCTCAACAGCAATAATTTTTTCAACCAATTCTACAGTTTCTTCCTCTTGAACAGTTAGTTTTCCACTCATAGCTCTAAAATTTTCTTCAGAAATGTACACTCCATTTTTTTCACGAGTTGCAGCAAGATACTGTTTCAGATGCTCTATCTCTTCTGTATATTCCTTAATCAGAACTTTTTTGGTGAGCTTCTGGTTAACCTCAGGCTTATTGAGTACACCTCAGGCTTACTGAGTATGTTCTTTGCTCTATGAGCATATTCCAATGTACTCAGAGTTTCCTCCAGATTGAGAGATGCAGGAGAAACTGTTGCAATGATAGATGTTCTTGTATGTCCCCCAAGAGAGTCCTGGAGGATTCTAGTCAGTTTAGATTCTCGATAAGGAACATGAGGTGTTCTTTCTACAAGAGCAGTAATAACCCTTCCCAGAGTCAACAGGGACTGATTGATATTTCCAGCTTCCCGAGCTCTCTTGTCAACTGCTCAAGAACGGCCAGTGTTCTCACTGCCTGCAAGATCAACCAGGTTCAGCTTTCCAGTTTTAACAAGCTCCTGTCCATCAACTGTAGTTTCTTTCATAGGTATTGTAACAGAGAAAACTGAGTGGGATTGACTAGAGTAGGCGTTCATCAAAGTTGCGTGGCTGTCCTTTTTGCTGCCTCCTTCTCCAAAATTTGATAGACTTCATCCTTGTTGGATACTGTACTTTCTTCTAAACCTTTGATTATCACTCCCCTCTTGTTACGGGGATCATCAAACATCTGCAGGCTCTCAGAAACATCAGAAGACGGATTAAGGAGATCAAAGAGCTCTTCATTATAGATTTCCAATAGTGACACTTTCACTGACAATTCAGTACCATTATCAGTAAGTTTCTCAAAAATCTGATGAAGAGTACGTGGAATTATACCAGCCAAAGGATCCTCCTCTCAAGTATACTCTTCATTAGGGGACCTCTGACCTTCCATTGTAAAGGTTTTTCCAGCGTGGGTTTGGCCATATGCAAAAATAGTGCAATTATAGCCCATAATAACTTCATCCAGAACTGGACAAACAACACTTCGGTAAATGTCAGTTTGTTTAGTATTTGCTCCAAAAACCATATCAAAAGTATATGTTTTCCTTGAGCTTTTGTCTGCCAGTCCTCCAGTTCGAACACTGACTTCCTTCCACACATGATCATGTTCTGTTACCAAATGGGCATTAGCTTTCCTCTCTGCCAAATTAAACGGTCTGCATCTCACCACCACCTGGATGCTCCCCGCCCCCTCATCCACCACCCCCCAACCCCTCGCAGATGAGCTCAGCTGAGACACCATGACCACCCCCAAGAAGGCTGGGTCACGGAGCCAGGCGCCCCCCTTCCCTGCCGGGCAATGGCATGCACTCAGAAATCGCCATCGCCCAGGATCCGCGATGGACCACGGTGCCCGCCCTGCACCAGCCTGAACCCCCCAGCCATAAACCCAGTCTCCGTTCCAAGCCCAGGAAACCCGAATCCCTGATTCTTAATGACACAGTACCCCTTTGATTATTCTGTGAACAATGGAACAATGTCTATATATGATTTATTAAAATAATTTAGTGCCAAGTCATGTTACTAATATTACAATGATGGGTGACATAACATTATGTATTTTATCGCCCTGCCTTGATTTATTTTTAATTTGACAAATGTTTATTGAGCATTCTCTTTGTGAAAATTACAAAGTGCTAGCTACCAGTTGTGAAAAATATTCTTCTTAGAAAGCATATCAAGAATTTAATATTTAGTACTTTCCCTGTGGTTTCTGGTATTTTGTAGTGGCTAGAACCAGGCAGGCCAGTTAGCTAGGTTTTGATTTTTCACGGTACTGGCTGTCCTTGCCTTGGTCTTTAATATAAGAGCTGATTTCCAGTACTAAAGATGAATTCTCCTGATTCTCTAGCAGGTGTGTCATGTGGTAGTCAAGGCACTGAAATAGGCTAGGCATGCAGTTAATATTGAGATCCACCAAGATGGAGTAGAAGGAGGTGGAGCTCACCTCTCCCAACAAGCACATCAAAAATACATTTACATGTGGAACATTTCTCACTGAAAACTAACTAGAAACTGGCTCAGAGTCCTGTACAACCAAGGATGTAAGAAAGATCCACATGGAATCTTGTAAGAAGGGAAGAGAAGTGATCAGTTTGGGACCTATGCCTTTGGAAGGGGACTCAGAGGAAAAGAGAAATTATACAGGTGGAGATTTTTCCTGAGGAGTGAGCAGTTCCAGCCACATGTTGGGTGTCCCAGCCCAGGGGTCTGGCACAGGGAACTTGAGCTCCTTTGCTGGTTGGAGAGCTGGTGGGACTCACAGGAGGGCTATGGGAAGCCCAGATTTTGCTTGTGAGTTGTGGGCAAGCGCTAGCTTGCTCCTAAAGCAGGGTGGAGAGGGCAGATTGAAAACTGTGGAGATGGCTGCTTGGTTTCCCTCACCTTCTCTATTGCATGCCACAGCCTGAGCCCAGTGAATACTCCAGCCCTGCTTACTATTTGCTAATGATGAAATGTCAGAAACAGAAAACACAGAAACATCCTGTCTAAAATTGCATCAAAAATTATAAAATACCCAGGAATACACTAAGGAAGTAAAAGACCTTTGCCATGAAAACTATAAAATTCCGTTGAAGGAAATTGAAGATGATATAAAGAAATATATTTCATTCATAAATTGGAAGGTATAATATTGGTAAATATCTCTACTACCTAAAGCAATCTACATGGAAGCTGGTCCCATCACTTCATGGCAAATAGATGGGGAAACAATGGAAACAGTGACAGACTTTATTTTCTTGGGCTCCAAAATCACTACAGATGGTGACTGCAGCCATGAAATTAAAAGACTCTTGCTCCTTGGAAGAAAAGTTATGACCAACCTAGACAGCATATTAAAAAGCAGAGACATTACTTCACCCACAAAGGTCCATCTAGTCAAAGCTATGGTTTTTCCAGTAGTCATGTATGGATGTGAGAGTTGGAGTATAAAGAAAGCTGAGTGCTGGAGAGTTGATGCTTTTGAACTGTGGTGTTGGAGAAGACTCTTGAGAGTCCCTTGGACTGAAAGGGGATCTAACCAGTCAATCCTAAAGGAAATCAGTCTTAAATACTCATTGGAAGGACTGATGCTGAAACTGAAACTCCAGTACTTTGGCCACGTGATGCTGGGAAAGATTGAAGGTAGGAGGAGAAGGGGATGACAGAGGATAAGATCATTGGATGGCATCACTGACTCAATGGACATGAGTTTGACTAAACTCCGGGAGTTAGTGATGGACAGGGAGGCCTGGCTGCAGTCCATGGGAGTTGCAGAGTCAGACACGACTGAGCAACTAAACTGAATCCCTGTCACATACCCATGACAATTATCACAGAGCTAGAACAAATAATCCTAAAATGTATATGGAAACACAAAAAGCCCTGAATTGCCAAAGCGGTTTTGAGAAAAAAGAATAAAGCTGGCGGTATTATGCTCCTGACCTCAGACTATACTACAAAGCTGTAGTAATGAAAACAGCATGGTACTGGCATAGAAAGAAACACATAGACTATGGAACAGAATAGAGAGCCCGGAAATAAAGCCAGGCGCATACTGTCAAGTAGTCTATGACAAATGAGATAAGAATATACAATGGATTACAAACAGTGTCTTCAATAAGTGGTACTGGGACTACTGGACAGTTTCTTGTAAATGAGATTAGAATGTTTCCATACACCGTATACAAAATAAATTCAAAATGGATAAAAGACCTAAATCTTAGACCTGAAGCCATAAAATCCTAGAAGAGAACATAAGCAGAACATTCTATTTAATATACTCTGTTAGTGTACCTGAAACAAATATAATACTGTAATCACTGATACTTCAGCAAAAACTTACACAGTTATGTACATCAAGGGCCACTTGGCTGTTAGGTGTGGCTGATGATGTAATGCACTGACCATTTCAGCCATTTTTTTGTTCTTGTTGTGCTCCCTTTTTCTTTTTGGTTTATCTGAAAATTTGTGTTTAGGATGAGATACTGAAATTGTTTATCAAACATAGACTAAAATAGCAATTGAAGTCTAGTAAACCGATTTGAACTTTTTTTTTTTTATAGTTCTTATAGCATAAATACTCTTTTCTTTCTCCTACTCAGATTACTTGACAGTTCCCTACTATGTCAGTATTGTTTTCCTTTTTTCATACCTCTGTTTTACTTTGTTCTCACTGAATTGTATATCCTTCCTTTACTTTTCCTGCTGGTAAAATACTGCTTGTCTTTCTAAGTCTATCTACAACAGTCCCTCTTATGGACTGTTTTTCTCAAACGATTTGTTTATATTGCTATTATATTGTCAGTTGCGCTTAATTCTGTGTAATATCCACAGCACCTTCTCTCCCTGAATTTGTAAGTATGTATACTCCCAGCTACATGTAGTAGCTTCTGAATTCTCTGAGGACCCTGGGTATAGATCATTTATGTTCTTATTTCTTAGTACAAAGCAGAAATAAGTGATTTATAACATTTGCTGCTGCTGCTGCTAAGTCGCCTCAGTCATGTCCGATTCTGTGCAACCCCATAGATGGCAAACTTAGATACTGATATGTTTCATGCAGATGCATTTGAATTTGACATTCATTGGTAGAAAATGAGAGATCGCCTTTTTTTACCTCTCAAATTGGTTCTCCTGCATTTATTATAAAGGTTGGGAGAACAGAATTATTGTTAGCATTGAGTGGTCAGTCACTGTAAATTATGCATGTGTTCCTGGAAATGATCCCAGAAATATCTTAAGCTACAGAATCTTCTAATCAAATGCAAGACTTACTTTTTCAAAGACTGTTTCAGTCTCCTAGGATACTTATTCAGGCTAATGTCTGCCTGAAAGTGAATGTTTCATAATTTCAACATAGATTTTCTTGCAGAAAATGTAAACATATGTTTGATATGTTTAATTGGTTATTTGTAATTCATAATTATGGATACTTACTGTGCACTCTTTATATGAAAGACATTTTTGTTTCTGTATTTTAGTGATTTTCAGAGATACCCACTTTATTATTACTAAAAGTTTATGGAGAAATTAGAAGTTATTAGAGAGGCATAGTTGTTACTCTCTTTGAATCTCTACTTAAAAACAGATGTGTGCTGATGCCAAAACGTGAAACCCACAGACAATATAATATCTAAGAAAACCTAGGTGACAAGTTATCCCAAATCTGATGTCAGTAAGTGAAGAGGAGGAAGTACAGGGAAGACAACATGATTTCTGCCATCTTTGGAAACTGGTAACAAGTATTAACTAGAAATCATGGGGGACTACGTGAAACTGGCAGCTAAAACTAGAAAGATGCGAAGGAGCTGTGATAAGGAGGGATGTTTCTAGAGCAGTCTTGGCCTGTAGACTTATGAAACTAACCAGTAAGTCTCTTCCAATGACCAAGTCCTCCTCTGAGGGAAAATTGTTGGGAATCCAGTTCAGATGGAGCAAGGTTGATGGGACAAAGGATAGAGAAGGGCCAGGTAAAAGTAGGGCAGGGAGACAACCAATAGATCTCATATCAAAAAGTCCTTGCTTTGACCAGTGGGTGAAAACAGCAGAACAAGTTGCTATAGGACCATGAAGTTACAAAAGCTATGCTGTCCCACCCTCCTTTCCTAAGGATACAAGAAAGGTCGTTTCAATCTTTACTGTTTATTTGTTGCCTGTAGACTTAATTCTGCTCCTTATTTGTCTCTTTGCTTTTAAACTATATATGCACACACACACACACATATATAGTTATATATATGAATATAATTATATATATAATCATACATAATTTGTATATAATCATGTATAATTTATAAATAATCATGTATAATTTATATATACTATATAAGTGGAGCAATCTAATTACATTTATTTATATAATCATTTATAATTTTCCTTTATGTATATCTATGCATTTTCTGTGTCAGAGAGAGGATAAGGAACAGAATAATATCTGTCCATCAGACTTACAACTGTTAAACCAGGAATTTATAAGAAACATGATTACTGTGCTAAAGGTTCCAATGGCTAAGGCAGATAGCCTGCAAGGACAGATGGGCAATGTAAGCAGAGAGATGGAAATTCTAGGAAATGATGGAAAAGAAATGCTGGAGATCCAAGACATTGGAACCAAAATCAAGAATGCCTTTGATAGGCTTATGAATAAATGAGAATTTGCTGAGCAAACAGTTTCTGAGCTTGAGAGTACTTCAAAAGAAGCCTGCAAGACTGGTAACAAAAAGAAAAATTACTGAAAGAAAAACCGAACAGAATAGAGTATCTAAGAACTATAGGGCAACTACAGAAGTTCTCTAGGATCATGAAGAAAGGAATAGAAGAAATATATGAAATAATAAAGACTGATGATTTTGGCAAATTAATGTCAGACAGCCACAGATACCGGAAGTTCAGAGAATAATAAGCAGAATAAATGAAAAACCCCTACATGTGGGTGTATCATTTTCAGTGTACAGAAAATTAAAAAGTCCAGAGAGATGCCAGAGGCAAAAATGTCCTTATAGAGGAGCAAAGATAAGTATTACATTCAACTTCTCAAAACACCATTGGAAACAAGAAGAGACAGTAGTGAAATATTTAGTGTTGAGGGGAAACAACAAGAACAACAAAACTCTACCAACCTAGAATTCAGTATCCTGCAAAACTACCCATCAAAATGAAGATTGGATAAAGAGTTTCTCAGACAAACAGAAACTCAGGGAGTTTTTTTTCCAGTAGACCTGCTGTGTAAGAAATGTTAAATAAGTTCTTCAGTAATAAAATATATAGGTCAGCAACTCAGATTTTTAGCAAGAAGGAAGAGCATCAGAGAATGAATAAGTGAAAATAAAAAGTTTTATTTTTCTTGTTCTTAATTTTCCTAGCAGATCTTTGAAAATAATAATAGCAATACTGTATCCAAATATATTTATATGTATTCATTCAATAACTTTCCAGAGAGAAAGCATCAGGCCCAGCGGATTATTCACTGGTGAATTCTATCAAACATTTAAGGAAGACACTATACTATTTCTTTATAATCTTCTTCAGTTGATTGATGCAGAATGAATATTTCCTAACTCATCTATGAGACCAACATGACACTCTCATATCAAACCATGATACAGCATTAAAGAATACTGACCACATTTTAGCCCATGAAGCAAAGCTCAGTCAATTCCAAAGAACAGCAATAAAACAAACAGGACTTCTAAAACCAAAACTAAAAATTAAAAAAAAAAAGCTCCCAAAGGGACTTTTATGTTCCTTCTACTTGAAAATTGCAAAGTACACTATTAAATGTTAGGTCAAAGGAAAAATAAACTAAAATGGAAGAATTTCTTGAATATAGTAAAAATGAATACATAACATTTTAGAATATGTGGGCATATCTAAGAAGGTTACCAGGAGAAAACTTTTATCATCAAATGCATGTATTAATGAAATTAAAAAGAAAATAAAATGAATTAAGCAAGCAGATAAAAACTAAACGAACAAAGTAAACAAGAAAAAGCAACAGGATAGGATTAATAACGATAAAAATGAATTAATTTAAAATTGATTTCTTGAAAAAAATCAACAAAGTACAAATATTAAAACATTAGAGGTTACATAAGGATATGAAAGGGAGAACAGTCAAAATTTTGTATAAATTTAGTAAATTAAATCCTAAAGGACCATTTGCTCAATTATATGCAACTAGATTTGGAAATCTTCATGAAATAAATCATTCTGTAGAAAAATTAAATACACTACAGAAAGCCTAAACAGACAAATTGTCATAAATAAAAGAATTTCCTGATAAAAAATGCACCAGGATTAGATAAACCTCAATTTAACTATGCAGCTTAAATTATTCCAAAGATAGGGAAAGTGGGAAATTTTCAAATTTATTATAACATGGATTCTAAAATCTTAAAAAATTATTTTGGAAAATTGTAGAATAATTTTAAATATGAATATTGACTCACAAATCCAAAGTAAAATGTTTTAACAGAAAACAGTGTTGCCTTAAGACATACATCATAACCAAGTGGGGTTTATTCCAGGAATTCAAGAATGGCTCAATACCAAAAACTCAATTAGTGTAATTCTTCATATTTGTAGAGCTCAGGAGAAAAATCCTTTTGACATCTCTGAATATAGGGAAAAATCACTTTATAAAACTTACAATCTATTTTTCAAAAAAACAATAAAATAAGAATTGATGGATATCTCCTGAACATTTATTTTACAAACATACACACACACACACACTCACATATACTCACACACTTCAGTTCAAAACTCAGCACCTTATATTTACAGGGGACATGCTAGTGGTTTGAGGTGGATATAAGTTAAACACACATGCTCAGTTTCAGTATCTCTGCTATGCATGTGTGGGTTGAAGGAACAAGCCACTGTTATTAGGCATATAGAGTTAAGTTTGCATATTACATTTCTAGTTGCAGATGATTTGATGATATATCTGAGTCTCAAATGAATCAATGGAAAAACTACCCAAAATGAATTTATGAGAGACATCTATAAATAGTGGGTTATAAAAGCAGTGTACAGCCTTAATATATTTAGACCAGTTACAGGGTACACTGAAACTTCCACATCTATGGAATGATGCTTTTGTACACATACATACACACATACAAACTCGAATTTATGTTAAGTTCAAAGGAAACCAATGGTTGTCTTAGACCAATCCTTTATCAATAGTAATGAAGTGGTCCCTCAAAAAAGAAAATCATAAAAAAACAGGATTCTTGTTTAATGATATTCACACATGACTTTCTGGTGTTCCTCTTTTTGTGGACTCAGGGCAGATACAGTAAGAGGATCTTTAAGATTTATTTCAGCCCAGCACTCCAATGGTTCTCTATTTCTATGACTGTTCTATATGTACTGTACCTATGAAATAACACTGTTGATTTTTCCCTACTGGTGGGTAGAACAGTATCAAGAATTCTGTCTCTTCCAATTTCTGTGACATCACTTTAATTAAAAGTATTTCTTCCCATAATGAAACATAATAGAGCAATGTTTTATCTTCACTGACTCTCATTTCAGAATATCATTCACAATGATAAATAATGCATTAGTGTATTAATGATGCATAATATTTGCGATATTCCAGATGAACTGTTCTCATGCAAGTGAGAATTTTTGAATAATAAAAATGTCAGTATATGATAAATGCTGGATGATATGAGAAACATTCACCTTAAAAATCAAGTTTATGAAACATAAATATCAGATACTTTTTAGTCTTTTCATAAAATTTATAGTAATAAAACATAATTATAGGAAAATAAATATTGTTGCTCTTTTATTCTGTTATTCATTGTGATAGTCACAGAATTTTGAGCAAAAGGGAGGTAAAAGAAAGACCGGTTATTTAGGAAAGAGCATGTATTATTAATAGCCATATTTGTTTCTTAAAACCTTGTGTTTTAGTTATGTAATTATTTTTTCCCCAATACATTGGAGCAAAGCACAATACATGGTAATTGTGGCAGAAAGGAAATACCCTAATGAATACCCAGTGTATAAAGAATAAGTGATTGCATAAAGTTCTCATAGAAGTTATAAGAAAATGTCTAATTTGCAGTAGACATTTGTCTACTGAATGTCTAATATTTTCAGTAGATAATTATATTGGCCAGAATGAAAGTGTTTCCTAAATTACAGTTTGTAAGCTGTGTGGAAATAATTTATTTTTTTAAACGTACAATGATTCTGCTGCCCAGTTAGGAAAGGGTGCTGTTTCACAAGGACAAAGATGATATAATTGAAATCCCCTAAGTAGGAAGCACTTTATGGACTATGTGAATAATATAGCATCAATAAATTGTCATAGAAGCTAAAACCATTCTTGGAATATTTTAAAGATTTTAAAGAATTCTCATTGTGGTCAGAGATGAACTTCTGATCAGTGTTTCTTGAGATGAAATGAAAACTTCATAAAAACACTGAGATATTAGACTTAAAAACAATTGAATCAAAAATCTGGGAGAAATACCCACTAACTCTAAGGCAGATGGAACCAGTTGGAGAAAAACCTACCTGGAGTTAACCTCTGACACACACAGATTCACCGCAGAGGCTGCACGTGGCAGGAGAGCCCAGTGTGAGCTTAATTCAATGTCAGTTTGTAAGGATGTAACTGGGTACATTTTTTTAAATTTATTTATTTTTTAATTGAAGGGTAAATGTTTTACAAAATTTTGTTGTTTTCTGTCAAACCTCAACATGAATCAATAATAGGGATACATATATCCCCTCCCTTTTGAACCTCCCTCCCATCTCTCTCCCCATCCTACCCCTCTAGGTTGATACAGAGCCCCTGTTTCCTGAGCCATAAAGCAAATTTGTGTTGGTTATCTATTTTACATACAGTAATATAAGTTTAGCCCCTGTTTCCTGAGCCATAAAGCAAATTTGTGTTGGTTATCTGTTTTACATACAGTAATGTAAGTTTCCATGTTACTCTTTCCATACATCTCACCCTCTCCTCCCCTCTCCCCATGTCCATAAGTCTGTTCTCTATGTCTTTTTCTCCATTGCTGCCCTGTAAATAAATTCTTAAGTACTATTTTTGTAGATTCCATAAATATGCGTTAGAATACAATATTTATCTTTCTGCCTTACCTTACTCTGTATAATAGGTTCTAGGTTCATCCACCTCATCAGAACTGACTCAAATGCGTTCCCTTTTATGGCTGAAAGTCAAAGTGAGAAGTGAAGTTGCTCAGTCATGTCCGACTCTGCAACCCCATAGACTGTAGCCTACCAGGCTCCTCTGTCCATGGGATTTTCCAGGCAAGAGTGCTGGAGTGGGTTGCCATCTTTTATGGCTGAGTAATATTCAATTGTGTATATGTTCTACAACTTCTTTATCTATTCATCTGTCGATGGACATCTAGGTTGCTTCCACATTCTAGCTATTGTAAATAGTGCTGCAATGAACAATGGGATACATGTGTCTCTTTCAATTTTGGTTTCTTCATGGTATATGCCTAGCAGTGGGATTGCTGGGTCATATGGTGGTTTTATTCCTAGTTTTTTAAGGAATATCCATACCATCTTCCATAATGGCTGTATCTATTTAAGATTCCCACCAACAGTTCAAAGAGTTTCCTTTTCTCCACACCTTCTCTGGTATTTATTGTTTGTAGATTTTTTGATGATGGTCGTTCTAACTGGTGTGAGGTGATATCTCATTGTGGCTTTGATTTGCATTTCTCTGAGAATGAAATGTTGAGCATCTTTTCATGTGTTTGTTAGCCATCTGTATGTCTTCTTTGGAGAAATGTCTGTTTAGATCTTTTTCCCACTTTTTGATTGGGTTGTTTGTTTTTCCGGCATTGAGTTGTATGAGCTGCTTGTATATTTTGGAAATTAACCCTTTGTCAGTTGTTTCATTTGCTATTATTTTCTCCCACTCTGAGGGTTGTCTTTTCACCTTGCTTAGAGTTTCCTTTGCTGTGCAAAAGCTTATAAGTTTAATCAGGTCCCACTTGTTTACTTTTGTTTTTATCTCCCTTAGTCTAGGGGGTGGGTCATAGAGGATCTTGCTTTGATTTATGTCACTGAGTGTTCTGCCTATGTTTTCCTCTAAGTTTTATAGTTTCTGGTCTTCCATTTAGGTCTTTAATCCATTTTGAGTTTATCTTTGTGTATGATGTTAGGAAGTGTTCTAATTTCATTCTTTTACATGTAGCTGTCCAGTTTTCCCAGCCCCATTTATTGAAGAGGCTGTCTTTGCCCCATTGTATATTCTTGCCTCTTTTGTAAAAAATAAGGTACTTATAGGTGCATGGGTTTATTTCTGGACTTTCTATCTTGTTCCACTGGTCTATATTTCTGTTTTTGTGCCAGTACCATACTGTCTTGATGACTGTAGCTTTTTAGTATAATCTGAAATCAGGAAGGATGATTCCTCCAGTTCCATTCTTCTTTCTCAAGACTGCTTTGGCTATTCGGGGTCTTTGGTGTTTCCATATGAATTGGAAAAGTTTTTGTTCTAAATCTGTGAAAAATGCCATTTGATAGGGATTGCATGTTTGGTAGTATACTCATTTTCACAATATTGATTCTTCCTACCCAGGAACATGGAATATCTCTCATCTGTTTATTGTCATCTTTCATCAGTGTCCTATAATTTTCTGTGTACAGTTCTTTTGTCTCCTTAGGTAAGTTTATTCCTAGATATTTAACTCTTTTTGTTGCAGTGGTGAATAGGACTGATTCCTTAATTTCTTTTTCTGATTTTTCATTGTTAATGTATAGAAATGCAAGTGATTTCTGTGTATTGATTTTGTATCCTGCAACTTTGCTAAATTCACTGATTAGCTCTAGTAATTTTCTGATACTATCTTTAGGATTTTCTACGTACAGTATCATGTCATCTGCAAACAGTGAGAGCTTTACTTCTTTTCTAATCTGGATTCCTTCTATTTCCATTTCTTCTCTGATTGCTGTAGCTAGGCCTTCCAGAACTATGTTGAATAATAATGGTGAAAGTGGACACGCTTGTCTTGTTCTTGATGTTAGGGGGAATGCTTTCAGTTTTTCACCATTGGGAATAATGTTTGCTCTAGGCTTATCATATATGGCCATTACTATGTTGAGGTAGGTTCCTTCTATGCCCCTTTTTTTTTAACTTTATCTTTTTTTTTTTTTTTGCTGCTTCTTTTTTTTAAAATATAAATTTATTTATTCTAATTAGAGGCTAATTACTTTACAATATTCTAGTGGTTCTGCCATACATTGACATGAATCCACCATGGGTGTACATGTGTTCCCCATCCTGAACCCCGCTCCCACCTCCCTCCCCATCTTATCCCTCTGGATCATCCCAGTGCACCAGCCCTGAGCACCCTGTCTCATGCATCAAACCTGGACTGACGATTCATTTCACATATGATAATATACATGTTTCAATGTCATTCTCCCAAAATCATCCCACCCTCGCCCTCTCCCCCAGTGTCCAAAAGACTGTTCTATACATTTGTATGTCTTTTGCTGTCTCACATATAGGGTTATCATTACCATCTTTCTAAATTCCATATATATGTGTTAGTATACTGTATTGCTGTTTTTCTTTCTGGCTTACTTCACTCTGTATAATAGGCTCCAATTTCATCCCCCTCATTAGAACGGATTCAAATGTATTCTTTTTCATGACTGAGTAATATTCCATTGTATATATGTACCACAGCTTTCTTATCCATTCGTCTGCTGATGGATATCTAGGTTGCTTCCATGTCCTGGCTATTATAAACAGTGCTGCAATGAACATTGGGGTACGTGTGTCTCTTTCAATTCTGGTTTCCTTGGTGTGTATGCCCAGCAGTGGGATCGCTGGGTCATATGGCAGTTCTATTTCCAGTTTTTTAAGGAATCTCCACACTGTTCTCCATAGTGGCTGTACTAGTTTGCATTCCCACCAAGAGTGTAAGAGGGTTCCCTTTTCTTCACACCCTCTCCAGCATTTATTGCTTGTAGACTTTTGGATAGCAGCCATTCTGACTGCTTTGCCATTTTTTAAAAGATTTTTAATTATAAATGGGTGCTGAATTTTGTCAAAGGCTTTTTCTGCATCTATTTATGGTATTTATCTTTTAGTTTGTTAATGTGGTATATCACATTGATTTGCATATATTGAAGAATCCTTTCATTCTTGGAATCAACCCAACTTGATCATGGTGTATGAACTGTTTCATACAGTTGCTGAATTCTGTTTGCTGAAATTTTGTTGAGGATTTTTGCAACAGTGATATTGGCCTGTAGTTTTCTTTTTTTGTATTGTCTTTGTCTGGTTTTGCTATCAGGGTGATGGTGGCCTCATAGGATAAGTTTGGAAGTGTTCCTTTCTCTGCAATTTTATGAAAGAGTTTTAGGAGGATAGGCATTAGCTCTTCTCTAAATGTTTGATAGAATTCTCCTGTGAAGCCATCTGGTCCTGAGGTTTTGTTTTTTGGGAGATTTTTGATCACAGTTTCAATTT
This sequence comes from Bubalus kerabau, assembly GCF_029407905.1. Taxonomy (NCBI): domain Eukaryota; kingdom Metazoa; phylum Chordata; class Mammalia; order Artiodactyla; family Bovidae; genus Bubalus; species Bubalus kerabau. The sequence continues at coordinate 133,197,454 of NC_073624.1, forward strand.
CAGTGCTTGTGATTGGGTTGTGCATTATTTCTATTTCTTCCTGGTTCAGTCTTGGAAGATTGAACTTTTCTAAGAATCTGTCCATTTCTTCCAGGTTATCCACTTTATTGCCATATAGTTGTTCATAATAGTCTCTTAAAATCCTTTGTATTTCTGCATTGTCTGTTGCAATCTCTCCTTTTTCATTTCTGATGTTCTTGATTTATTTTCTTCTGTTTTGTTTTCTTAATGAGTCTGGCTAAAGGCTTGTCAATTTTGTTTACCTTCTCAAAGAACCATCTTTTAGTTTTATTAATCTTTGCTATTCTTTCATTTCTTTTTCATTTATTTCTGCTCTGATCTTTATGATTTCTTTCCTTCTACTGATTTTGAGTGGGTTTTTTTTGTTATTCTTTTTCCAGTTGCTTTAGGTGTAAAGTTAGGTTGTCTATTCATTGTTTTTCTTGTTTCTTGAGGTAAGATGTATTGCTATAACTTCCCTCTTAGAACTGCTTTTGCTGCATCCCATAGGTTTTGAGTTGTTGTGTTTTCATTGTCATTTGTTTCTAGAGGTTTTTTGATTTCCCTTTTATTTTCTTCAGTAACCTGTTGGCTATTTAGAAGTGTATTGTTTAATCTCCATGTATTTGTGTTTTTTGCCGTTTTGTCCTTGTAATTGATATGTAGTCTCATAGCATTGTGGTTGGAGAAGATGTTTGATATGATTTAAGTTTGCTTAAATTTACTGCGGTTTGATTTGTGACCCAAGATGTGGTCTATCCTGGAGAATGTTCCATGTGCACTTGAGAAGAAGGTGTATTCGTCTGCATTTGGATGGAATGTCCTGAAGATATCAGTGAGATCCATCTCAACTAATGTATCATTTAAGACTTATTTAGTCTTATTAGTTTTCTTATTAGTTTTCTGTTTTGATGATCTGTCCACTGGTTGAGTGGGGTGTTAAAAATCTCCTACTATTACTGTATTACTGTCAATTTCTCCTTTTATGTCTGGTTGTGGTTGCCTTATGTATTGAGGTGCTCCTACGTTGGGTGCATAGATATTTACAATTGCTATATCTTCCTCTTGGATTGATCCCTTGATCATTATGTAATATCCTTCCTTATCTCTTGTAATCTTTATTTTAAGGTCTATTTTGTCTGATATGAGGATTGCTACTCCAGCTTTCTTTTGCTTCCCATTTGCAGGGAATATTTTTTTCCATCCTCTCACTTTCAGTCTATATGTGTATTTAGGTATGAAGTGGGTTTCTTATAGACACCATATATGTGGGTCTTGTTTTTGTAGCCATTCAGCCAGCCTGTGTCTTTTGGTTGGAGCATTTAATCCATTTACATTTCAAGTAATTATTGCCATTTTCTTAATTGTTTGTGGTTGATTTTGTAGATCTTTTTTCTTCCCTTGTATTTCTTGACTACATAAGTCCCTTTAACATTTGTTGTAAAGCTGGTTTGGTGGTACTGAGTTCTCTTAACTTTTGCTTGTCTGAAAAGCTTTTTATTTCTTCGTCAATTTTGAATGATATCTTTGATGGGTGCAGTCATCTTGGTTGTAGATTTTTTCCCTTTCAGTGTTTTAAATATATCCTGCAGTTCCCTTCTGGTCTGCAGAGTTTCTGCTGAAAGATCAGCTGTTAAGTGTATGGGGTTTCCCTTGTATTTACTTGCTGCTTCTCCCTTGCTGCTTTTAATATTCTTTCTTTGTGTTTAGTCTTTGTTAGTTTGATTCATATGTGTCTTGGCATATTTCTCCTAGGGGTTATCCTGTATGGAACTCTTTGTGCCTCTTGGACTTGATTGGCTATTTTCTTTTCCACGTTGGGGGAATTTTCAACTATAATCTCTTCAAACATTTTCTCATACCTTTCTTTTTCTCTTCTTCTTTTGGGGCCTGTGTGATTTGAATGTTGGCATTTTTGATATTGTCCCAGAGGTCTTTGAGACTATCCTAAATTCTCTTCATTCTTTCTATTTTATTCTGCTCTTGAGAGGTTATTTATACCATTTTATCTTCCAGCTCACTGAACCATTCTTGTGCTTCAGATATTCTGCTATTGATTCCTTCTAGAGTATTTTTAATTTCAATAATTGTGTTGTTTGTCTCTGTATGTTTATTCTTTAATTCTTCTAGGTCTTTGTTAATTGATTCTTGCATTTTCTCCACTTTGTTTTCAAGGTTTTTGATCATCTTTACTATGATTTTTCTGAATTCTTTTTCAGGTAGTTTGCCTATTTCCTCTTCATTTATTTGGACTTCAGTGTTTCCAGTTTGTTCTCTGATTTGTGTAGTATTTCTCTGCCTTTTCATTATTTTTTTTTAAAATAAATGTGTTTTAGGTCTCCTTTTCCCAGGCTTCAAGGTTGAATTATTTCTTCCTTTTGGTTTTCTGCTCTCCTAAGGTTGATCCAGTAGTTTGTGTAAGCTTCCTATAGGGTGAGATTTTGGCTGAGTTTTTTTTGTTTGTTTGTTTGTTTTCTTGTGTTTCCCCTGATGGGCAAGGCTGAGTGAGGGGGTAATCCTGTCTGCTCATGATTGGGTTTGTATTTTTGTTTTGTTTGTTATTTAGATGAGGCATCCTGCACAGGGTGCTACTGGTGGTTGGGTGATGCCAGGTGTTGTATTCACGTGGTTTCCTTTGCGTGAGTTCTCACTATTTGATACTGCCTAGAGTTAGTTCTCTGGAGAAGGCAGTGGCGCCCCACTCTAGTACTCTTGCCTGGAAAATCCCATGGACAGAGGAGCCTGGTAGGCTGCAGTCCATGGGGTCGCTAAGAGTCAGACGCGACTGAGTGACTTCACTTTCACTTTTCAGTTTCATGCATTGGAGAAGGAAATGGCAACCCACTCCAGTGTTCTTACCTGGAGAATCCCAGGGATGTGGGAGCCTGGTGAGAGGCCATCTATGGGGTCGCACAGAGTCGGACACGACTGAAGTGACTTAGCAGCAGCAGCAGCAGCAGCAGAGTTAATTCTCTGGTAGTCTAGAGTTTAGGAGTCAGTGGTCCCACTCCAATGGCTCAGGGCTTGATCTCTGGTCAGGAACAAAGATTCCACAAGTGTTCTATTTTGGCATTAAATGATATTAAAACAAATGCCCCCAAACAAGAAAGCAAAGATGAACCCCAGACAAATGGCCATTATGAAATCAGGAAAATAATAATTAAAATAATGGAATATACACATATACTTACATACCCATAAGCAAAATCAAAGCAGTCCAGCCAAAATAAGGTAGAGTACCCAGTGAACAAAGGAAATCAAAATTCATATCTACCACTTAGATACAAAACTACCTAAAGCACAAACTGAAAAACAAAACTAAAGCAAGGTGCCAAGTGGGGAATAAAGCAATGAAAACAAAACTAACAAATATGTTGAGAGGAAAGGAAAGAAAGAAAGAATGAACTAATAGATATATAAAGTTAAACAGGTATAGATAAAGAAGATTTATATAAATTAAAGATTAACCGCAAGGGGGAAAGAACAGTAGGAAAGGCATAAATGTAGAAAAAATATGATAGGATTAAAAATTAAAAATTATAAAAAAGAGAAAAGAAAAAAAAATGGAAGAATGAAAAAAGAAAAGAAAAAAAAGGAAAACTCCACAGAACTGCAGAGCCCAACGTAGAGGCAGAATTTTATAATGACAATAAAAATTGTGACTGAATATACCCATATATGGCTTCCCTGGTGGCTCAGACAGTAAAGCATCTGCCTGCAATGTGGGAGACCCAGGTTTGATCCCTGGGTCAGGAAGATCCCTGGAAAAGGAAGTGGCAACCCACTCCAGTATCCTTGCCTGGAGAAGCCCGTGGACGGAGGAGCCTGGTAGGCTACAGTCTACAGGGGTCGCAAAGAGTCAGACAGGACTTAGCTACTTCACTTTCACTTTCATACATATATATATATATATATATACACACACACACACACACACACACACACACTTACAAGCAAAATCAAAACAGTCTTACAAAAATAAAGTACAATAGATTGACCTGGCATACAAAGAAACTAAAAATTATATCTATCAGTTAAGAACAAAACTAACTGTAGCACAAACTGGAAAAGAAAACTAAAGCAAGGTGCCAAGTGGGGAATAAAGCAATGAAAACAAAACTAACAAATGTTTTGAGAGGAAAGGAAAGAAAGAATAGATATGCAAAGTTAGATAGAGGTGCTTAAAAAAGATTTATATACCTTACAGATTAACTCCAAGGGGAAAAGAATAGTAGGAAAAGCAAACAAAGGAATAAATGTAGAAAAATAATAATAGGTTTAAAAACATTAGAATTAAAAAAAGAATAAAGGAAAAAAAAATGGAAGAAGAAAGGAAAAAAAAAAAAAAGGAAAACTCCACAGAAGTGCAAAAGCCCTATGTAGAGGCAGAGGTTTATTACAGTAAAAAATGTGACTGAGAAAAAAAAAAAAGCTCAAAAGCTTAATTAGATTTCATAGTGCCAGTAAAATCGACATCTACAATAGCGGGGGGAAAAAAAGAAAAAAAAAAGAAAAAATGTAAAAAATCCCAAAGAATCTACAGAATAATTCAAAACATAAGAATAATAAATATTTTTCTTGAGTCACTGCTGTCAGAGTCCTTCCCCTTGCTGGGAGTCACAGTCCCCCTCACCTCCCTCGGATGCCCTCCAACTCTGTGCTGGTCTCTGCACCTGCTGTGGGGGCAGCTCAGATTCTACTCTGGCTCTACTCCTGTGTGTTCTTGCCTCCAATGTTCACAACTATCAGAACTGGTGTGTTTTCTTTTGTGGGAGCTCTCAGTGTCCTTTTCCATATTCCTTAGACACAGAGTCTGCGTAGTTGATTGTGTGGATTTAATCTGCAGCTTGTATAGCTGGTAGGAAGGTTTTGGATCTTCTTCCTTAGCCACACTGCCCCTGGGTTTCAATTGTGGGTTCATCTCCACCTCTGTATGTGGGTCGTCTACTAAGGTTTGCTCCTGAGGCTGCCCTGGAGGGCTTGGGTTTGCCCCAATGCGGGCCAGGTGTGGACGTGGTGCAGCTGCTTGCGTTGCAGGGGTTCTGGCCGCACCCGGTACTCAGGGGAGTTGATAGCTAGGGCAGCATGAAATATAGTGCTTTAGAAGGGTTTGGCAATCAGTACTGGCCAGTATGCTCCAGTATTCTTGCCTGGAGGACCCCGTTGACACAGAAGCCTGGTAGGCCACAGTCCACAGGGTTGCAAAGAGTTGGACACGACCGAAGTGATCCTGTGTGCATAGACCCAAGACTTTTTTTTTGCCTGTGGCAGTTCTGCCCCAGTGAGAGTTGAGCATGAAGGTGGCACAGCTGCTTGGCTTGCAGGGATCCTGGTGGCGCCAAGTGTGCAGGGACACAGACTGCCTCTGCTGTGGGAGTTATGCCCTTTTACACTCTTTTTTCGAGTCTCTTGTAGCTGGTGATCAGAAGGTCTCTTTGGCCAGTCTTTCTCCATAGCTCTGCCCATTTAGGAACTTACAGGGCTCTCTTGCCTGGGGTCGTTCTCTGTTGTTAGGCATGTCAGGCACATAGAGGAGCCACCCTGGCTGGGCTCCTACTCTGTAGATCAGGCATCAGGCACTTAAAGGGGTATCTGGGAGGTCCGACTCTGTAGTTCAGTGCATCAGGCGTTTGATGGGCCAGCCTCTCTGTTGTTCAGCTGCCGATGCTGGCGTGTGGGGAGAGAGAGGCTGTGGTGATGCCTCCACCCCCTACATGTGACTCAGCAGAATCGCCTTGCCTCCATGGCTGCCCGGCTTTCCTCCACTGGCATTTCCCACCACAGTCTCCTCCCTCACATCCCCCGATCCGTGTCTCTACAGTCAATAGCAGCCCTCACCCTGGCATTGCTCCACAATACCTAAACTCCAGCTCCCAGCTGCTGTGCCTTCTAGGAGACCTGCATACCTGTCTGGGCTATGTATGGCTGCGGTAAGGACTGTCTGATTCTCATTCCATTTAGGCTGCCACAGATCACCTGTTTCACTCTCAGCCTTAAATGTTTCTCCTCTGACTCAGACAATTGCCCCGCTGTGGGGTTGGACGCCTGCTTCAGTTCCCACACCCACTGAGGGCAGGTCCAGTCCTACTAACACTCCTGTTTCCCCCGCCTAGTTCCTTTGTCCTACCAGTTTTGCGTGGTTCTATATATTCTTTTCCACTGGTCAGGTACTCCTGTCTGCTCTCAGCTATTGTTCTGCATGCACTTCTGTGTCTGAAGGTGTATTCCTGTTGTATCCATGGGGAGAGACGTACTCCACATCCACCTACTCCTCCGCCATCTCATTCTCTCTGTTTCTGGGTATTTTAAGGGGAGGATGAGGCAACAGATAGGGGCAAATAGGGTGTCAATGAGTAAGGAAAGTGAAGAATTTCAAAGGGTTTTTCAGTGTAAATATTGATTAGGCCTGCTGTGTCTGCTAGCTGGCAAGTACTGAAGGCAGGATTGTCTACTTCCAGAGAGACTGGGAGACAGGGATGCCATCCTTCCTGATGATTGCATTTCAAAGGGATAGCTTTCAGGTACTTGAGAAATGTAGTCTTGAGCTGTTGAAGATACTAGTATATCTGAAAAGGACAGAAGAATGATTACTATTTGTGAGGTCTTTTAGTATATGCTTTAAGAAAGGGTGGTGGGATCTATTGTCAGGTGTTGGCTAAAACAAACTAAATACTTTGAGTAGCTCTCAGCTTTCTCGTGGAGGCCCTTTTAGGGGGTCTAGAGTGGCACTGAGTCATTAGAAACTGTGTTTGAGACTTCCCTGGTAATCCACTGGTCAGGACTCTGCATGCCCAGTGCAGGAATGTGAGTTTGGTGGGGGCAGGGATGAACAAAATCATCTTTGAGTCTTTGGTTTTTACAGGCCAAGGTTGAGGCCTAGTTGAAAAGAGGATATAGAGGCGCCTGGGGAGAATTTGGTCAAAGAGTGAATCTTTGTCATTTTGTACTGATTTGTATATTTAGACAGGCATAAACTTCCCTGGAGGTATAATCAGTCCAGCCTGATTGAGTTTACAAAAAGACAGCTTGCCTTTGAATATGCTCAGTTCTCTACCTGAAACATCCTTGCATAATTCTTCACCTGAAGGAAGCCTGCTCAGCCTTTAGGCAGCTCTCAAATATGTGAAGCTCTCCTGCATTTATTTGCATCCCCTCCTCTCTGAAAAGATCACTCTTTTTTTCTTTTCTCACTATCTTCCCTCCCTTCTTTCTCTCCCTCTCCACCTCCTCCTCCCTTTCCTCCCTCCCTTTCTCCTCCTTTCTCTCTTATTCATGTATCCCTTCTACTGACCCTCTTGCTGCTAAATCACTTGGCCCTTTACATTTTCTTTTTGAACCTATTGATTAATAACCAGGAAAAAACCTGCAGAAGGAGGCACTATCCCATCCATCTTACATCTCAAGTTCATAATACATTTTTGCAGGAAGTAGATGGTTAATAAATGTTGGTTGATTTTTTAACTGATTTTCCTTCTTTGGAGTGATGACCTAATTAATACTGATGTATCTATTTTGACAATGCACCAATTCATTTGGATTTTTTTTTAGTCGTATTTTACCTTCCAGTGAATGCATAGACATAGTCTTCCTGGTGCCGGAAATTAATGTTTAAGCCTATCTGAAAAGGCTCCTTACTATAGGATTTCAACTATATGACATTCTGGAGAAGGCAAAACTATGGAGACAGTAAGAGGATCATTGGTTGCCAGGTGTTATGGGGAGGATGGGATGAATACATGAAACACAGAGAACTTTAAGGGCAGTGAAACTGTTGCAAGAAGAGGGAGCCCTTCAAGGGCTTTAGAGGGAGCTCTTGTCTAACACTCCAGAAATGAGTTGTCTAAGGAGACACACGTGCTGACAAAGCAAGACACTTTATTGGGAAGGGATGCCCTGGCAGAGAGCAGCAGGGTAACGGACCTCAAGAACACTGCTTTGCCACATAGCTTGTAGTTCTCAGTCTCAGATTTTATGGTAATGAGATTAGCCTCTGGGTTGTTCTTGGCCAGTCATCTTGCTTGGCCTGTATTTGGTCTGACTGAGGGCCTTCTTGTTGGCATGTGCATCTCTCAGCCAAGACGGATTGCAGTGTGAAGAATTCTCTAAAGTTGGTAGGACGTATTACAGGCTGGCGTGTCCTCCCTCCATTTGACCGCTCCCAAATTCTTCGTTAGTTTTTGGCAGCAGGACCATGTTTCTTACTGGGACCCCCTGTTGCAAGACAACTCCTCCAAGTGGTTATCATCATGTTTGGCCAAGGCAGGTGATTTTGGTCAGTGGTTCCCTTACAAAACTACTTTGTATGACACTGTAATGGTGGATACAAATCATTTGCCAAAACTCATAAAAAGTACAGCACCAAGAGTGAACTCTAATGTGTAAACTCTGGACTTCTGGTGATAATATAGCATTTCAGTATAGATTCACTGATTGTGACAAGTGTTACCACTCCTGTAGGGGAACGTACTATTTCTGTGTAACCTACTACTTCTTTAGGGGAACAAACAGAATAAAATCTGGGCTGGGTACCTGGTTAATTTCATCTGTATTTGTAATAATTTATCTTTTAGCTGGGTGTTGAAACATTTCTTGTTTATTGTAATACTTTTATACTATTTTGCATTTCTGAAGTTTCCATTAGAAAATAGCTTATGGAAGATTATTGTTGATTCATAGCCAGAACATTTTAAAAATGCTCAGTAAACACTCAAGTAATTAAACTGGGATTTGATGTCATGAATAATAATTTTTTGTCTTGTTAGATTTACATTTTCAAGGTTATACCTTAGAAGCATGCAGCAGTAATTGCCTTACTGGAAATGACTGTAATTCATGGTTTAGTGTGAGAGTAGGAGAAGGCAATGGCACCCCACTCCAGTACTCTTGCCTGGAAAATCCCATGGGTGGAGGAGCCTGGTAGGCTGCAGTCCATGGGGTCGCTAAGAGTTGGACATGACTGAGTGACTTCACTTTCACTTTTCACTTTCACTTTGACTTTTCACTTTCTTGCATTGGAGAAGGAAATGGCAGCCCAGTCCAGTGTTCTTGCCTGGAGAATCCCAGGGACCGGGTAGCCTGGTGGGCTGCCACCTGTGGGGTCGCACAGAGTCGGACACGACTGAAGCGACTTAGCAGCAGCAGCAGCAGCAAGACATTCAACTTGGTGAAGAGGAATATAGGAGTAGAGAAAAACTAAGGCTGTTTGTACTAGAGAACTATATTGCAACTAGGAGAAATAACCAGCTACGGTTTGGGCTCACTGTTCAGGCCATTAGTAACTAAAGTGCATAAGCCTCATTTTTCATAAAACATATGACCTAAGTCAGATTTCAGGATTCATCCAGTCTCCCATACTTATGGAGATGCTGACTGTGCATTGCATTCATTTCTAACTTTTCCAAAGTGTCTCAATATTTTTTTCAATGCCCTGTTCCAGGAAGCTGCTGCCAATCAATTGCACCTGAAATGAAACTGATTTACCATCCTGGGTTAGTTGATAAGCTTAGTGATAAGCTAAGTTATGCTTTTGTAAGAAAAAAATATGAACCCCCAAACCTCAGTGGTCTAATTCGTGTACATGTCCAACACTGGTTGGGAGTTCTACTCCAGTTGGTCACTTAGTAGCCCCAGGTAACTACCCTTCCACCTCTAGAATGACTTTATTTACCATGGCAGGGAAGAAAAGAGTACAGAGGACTGACTTCCTTTTTGAGTGTTTTTTTTTTTTTTTTTTTTTTTTTAAGAGACACATGTCAAGTCTGCTTACAGCTAATTGCTCACAGCTAATGAGCTGATCTTCCCAGGTGGCACTAGTGTTAAAGAACCCACCTGCCAATGCAGGAGACTTAAGAGACAGACTCAGTCTCTGGGTCAGGAAGATCCCCTGGAGGAAGGCATGGCAACCCACTTCACTATTCTTGCCTGAAGAATCCTATAGACAGAGGAGTCTGGAGGGCTACAGTCTGTAGTTACGAAGAGTTGGACACAACTGAAGTGACTTAGCATGCATGCATGTGGAGACAGGAAGTCAGTCTTTATTTTTGGGTCATAAGTGCTTTCTAGGGTCCAGTACATGATGTTTATGGAACTATAGGAAGGTCATCTTGCTCAGTGATAAAGAGATGCCAAAGTCAAACCCTGCAGGATAAGTCCAGTTATTTGGAGGAAGAACCTGGAGATTAGTAGACCATGGCTACACAGAAAGCATAATTTTTAGAGGTACACAGGGGATAGTTCAGCCCTAAGAAAGGAACAATACCTAAATGTGTTTGTGTTATCCTTGGGTTTGCTCTTTGGAGAAACACAGAAATGTAGTAATAAGTTCATTTCTCATAAATATATACTCACCTACTATCTGAGATGCATTCTTAAGGTTTAAGTCAGTTTACTAAAGGTAATCAGACACATTTGGAATGATTTTAGAATGCAGTCAACTTCTGAGATATGTTTTTTTTTTAATATTGACATTATAAAATGCCATTTTACATATTTAAAATGTAATATATTCCATTTCACTCAAGGAGTTGACTGCTTGCATTTAATGTCTCCTCTGCATTAAATGTCTCCTCTTTTTATTTCAGATAAAGTGAAATAGGTAATATGAATAAGCAATAAGTTAAATAGTTTAAAATCAGTAAATTAAGGTAGTGAGTTTACTAGTATTCAGTTTGATGGCTGCCCTTATGGATCTACCCATAAGAAATGATGAGCCATGTTTTCTAAAAATTTGTTTCAAGTTTAATTTTTTTGTTCATTTTTGGTGTAGAGATATGCTCAAGCAATTTTTCCTCAGTACTAATGAGTATATTATAGTATTGGCAATTTTCAGACCTACCTGAATAAAATTATAGAGGCTTTTAGAAATAACTTTAATACATTTTCTTACTTAATATTTGATGAGTAAAAAGTGAGTTGAATTAAAATATAAGTATTATTTACCTTAGTTGGATGAAATTGTTGGCTCATTAATGTTTAAAGCTAAAGCTTACTTTATTAAGGAGACTTCTAAGGCAGTGTTTGTTGATCTTGCTTTGGTGTGACAGGCACATGGGTTGGCAGCATAGTATTTGTATTATAAATTCAACCAATGAAATAGAATATAATAAAACTTAAATATGGAGCCACCTTTAAATTTCAAAAGAACTTTTAGGACTTTAAGCTCATAGTAGCTTAAAATGTCTATTATGAAGATGGAACATGACTAAACTATGAATTTGGAAGCACTATTGAATAAGTAAATAAAATGTTTTATTTGATTAATCAAATACATTTAAATATAGTATATGCAATTCTTATGCACACACCTATATGCATAAGCATACATGTCCAAGTTGTGTAAGTTATTTAGAATCAGAAATGTATAGTGGTTACACTTATTCCTTTTTATAATCCCTAATCCCAGGCTCACAAGTGGGCAACCACTGAGTTATGTGTTGGAGATTTTAAGAAGGGTTGATTAACCTAGGATACAAAGTCTTTGTGAAAAGAGTTAGTGAAATAGTATTAAAGAGTATGGGACTTTTCAGGTGGGGAGGGGGACTGGACATGGAAATAACCTAAAAAAATGTTCTTCTAAAAATTGTACTTACAGTGTTTGGAATAAAAATGGAGGCAGAAAAGCCAGAAGAAGAGAGGGAAGATTACTTCTTAGAGTCATCTTGAGTATAATGCAATGAAAAGTCTTAATCTGCATTAGTACAAGAGGGTTGGGGTACAGAAAAACTGGAAAAAAGTAAACTATAGCTGAACTTGATGGTATATTTCACATTGCTAGCAAAATTCACATGAAGTTGAAATTAAATTCCTTAAACTCAGAGAAATATAAAATATGGTATTTTAGATAATATGAAACAACATTGAAATATGGGTTGTTTGCATTTTAATTATTGAAAATGTCATAATTTATTCTGTATAATTAACACCAGGTAGAGTTTGGAGGTACTATAATTTCTGGAACATTTTAAACATTGTAGTGTAATATGTTAATATTCTTTATTGCCAAGAATTTCCATGAAAATTGTCTAAAATGAATGTCTGCTTGAGATCTTTCAGTAAATGTGATAATTTTCTGTAAAACGGAAAAATGTCAATGCCATGAAATTCATAGAATTTGTGTTTAAATTCTTTAAATTCATTCATTTAGTTAACACTTTATTAAGTGCCTACTTTGTGCTCAGCAATATCTGGAATCGTGGTGATAGAGTGGTGACTGAAGTAATTTCTCATCTTGTGATCTTTCATTCTGGTGAATGAAGACAGAAAATAAATAATTTAGTTAACAATCAGCAATAGCAGTGATATGTTTTATGGAAGATAATGTGGTGGTAATTGAGAGGATAGCTCTCTTAGATTGGTTTAATCATAGAAGGCCTCTCTGCTGAATAGCTAGAAGGAACCATGCTTTGGATGTCGCAGAAGGAGCAGTGTAGGCAGATGGATGAGATGGTTCAAGGACTCTAAGGTGAGAATGAGTGTGGACTGTTCCAAGGATAGTAAGAGGCTAGTATGGTTTGAATCTAGCAGGTCAAGTGGGTAAGTGACATGAGAAGATGTCAGAGAGATAGGCAAGGACCAGATCATCATGGGCTTTGCAAGCTAGGGAACAAGATTTGGGTAAAGACAATAGGAGTAATTGGATTCAGAATCTTTATTGCATTGGGTTTGAGAGGTAAGGGGAAAAAAGGAATCAAAGATGTTTGTATTTGAGTATATTGTTGAGATGAGGAAGATTGGTGGAAGGCATAGAGAAAGAAAGACATTAATATTAAGAGTTTTATTTTGACTATGTTGGATTTATGACATCAAGTAGGGATGTCGCATAAGCAGCTTAATGTCAGCCTGGAGTCCTAAGGAGAGATCACGTCTCATGACATATTAATAGATTTGAGAGTCATTGGGTTATATTATGATATTCAAAACCATGGGTTTGGGTGAAAATCCCCTGAGGGATTTGTGAATGTAGAAGAAAGGGCTATCATGTTGAGTAGATCAGAGAAGAATGGCTCAGCAAAGGAGATAGTTTTTCCGGTCTTCTAAGAATATAAATATCTTTCTTGGAATCTTTTTCATTGAAACAAACTAGAATAGCTGTGAGTTTAATAGTGTACAAAGTCATAGAGGACTAAAATGTAAATGCCATATATAGTTGAATTTTAGTGGTAGCTGTTTTATTGCTGGAAAAGTGAATGATGAACATGAAAATAAAATCACAGCTTTAGAAATTATTGAAGAAATGCACATATTTGGAAAAAGTAAAGAATGTGAAAGGAACAAAACAGTTGTCAAGAAATACAAATGATAAAATGAAAGATATAACTAATAGTCCTATTTCCTCTGTGGGAGAGGAAAGAGAAAGGAAACTAATAGAAAATTCTATCCTGGAAATAGAAATACTTGAGGGGGGAAGAACATTGATGTGTAAAGAAAAGGAGGGAAATGAATAAAAGAAGACAAAGCCATGAGGCGGTCCTTAGATTTAAATAACTGAAGGAGGGATGGAAGTAATCTTTGTGCTCTGCCCTAACAAACTGCAGGAACAGACACGGCTTAAACTTTTCAGTGTGTCTTAACACCGACTGATGACTTACATATAGGTTGAAATCACATGTCATTTTTAAAATGGCCTCCCTACAGAAAAGTAAGGTGAAGGGAGGCATTAGGTTGAAAGATGTGGGTGAACCCAGGAAAAATAAGTACTTCAAACAATTTTAAAGCATTTTTAGGAGAATCACATCAATTGGGAGTATATAATAATGGTTTGATTTAGAATAAGTTTGAAGCACCATTAAATATCAACACTAACTTTAATTTTGAAGTTCCTTCGTTTAAAAAAAGTATTCTGGAACTCATATTGAGAATTTCACTGTGAAATTCTCAATATGAAACGAGTATTTGTAATTAATTGGAAGCACTCAAATACAGATTTAATAATTGTGTGCTAAGTTGCTTCAGTCATGTCTGACTGTTTGCAACCCTGTGGACTGTAGCCTGCCAGGCTCCTCGGCACATGGGATTCTCCAGGCAAGAATACTGGAGTGGGTTGCCATTTCCTCCACTAGGGGATCTTCCCAACCCAGGGATCAAACCTGCTTCCCTTTTGTCTCCTGCATTGGCAGGTGTATTCTTTACTACTAGAGCCACCTGGGAAGCCCCAAGTTAAGGAATACACACACACAGACACAGACATATATGTGTATATGTAAAACAACGATGCTTCTGATGCCTTTGAATCATTTATCCTCCAGGAGCACGTTATATCATTCCCTTAGCCAATCAAATTCTTCTTTGTGGTCACTTGACCACGGACACACACATTCATTCATCAACTCTGCCACCATCTGGATGCAGGCGCGGTGCTGCATACTAAAGCAGAAAGATAAAGGTGAGATTCCTGACCTCAGGAGCAAATGGTTCCTAGCAGGGATTCTAATCATCCAGGGCTGACCTAGGAGGACTCAAAATCTGTGGAAGTTGTAGCCACAATTACAAATACATACATTTTTCATCAGGTTAATGATGGGGTCTGTGACCAGAAAAAAAAATACTAAGAGCCATTATTCTAGGCTTTACAGATGTAATATGTGACTGACTTGGTGACACAGTGTTATTTTAAGTTTTGCTTTTCAATTCTTCTAATCTAAGGGAATCAGAATTCTTAATCTTTGCTTAATTGGCTTCATTCTGTTTTCTTGAGGGCATCCATCAGCACCAACATAACAGCAACGTAATAGAGTGAATGACGATAATTTTCATATAGATAGAAGGAAAAATATTTTTGTAAGATTCACTTTTATCTTGTTTTTGTGTCATATTTGAGTGCCTCTGATAAACTATTCAGCATTTGCATAAATGTGCTCAGAGATATACTGTGCATGGGGTTCTCAAGGCAAGAATACTGAAGTGGTTTGCCATTCCCTCCTCCAGTGGACCACATTCTGTCCGAATTCTCCACCATGACCCGTCCGTCTTGGGTGGCCCTACGTGGCATGGCTCATGGTTTCATTGAGTTGGACAAGGCTGTGGTCCATGTGATCAGTTTGATTAGTTTTCTGTGATTGTGGTTTTCATTTCATTTCAGTGATTGGGGTTTTCATATAACCTTTATGGGTATAAATAAAACCTGAAAACCCCTTTAAAATTTTGGGGAAAAAAGATATTTCTTTTAGTCAAAATCATAAACACTTAAAGTACAGTTCTTAGAGTTTTGTTTTTTTTTATCATGGGATCTGCATAGGTTTTGCTCTAAACTCAGAGTTGGTCTTAGCTTAAATTCTTAAAATATTGTCAACTTTTCTGTTTCCTCCTCTATAGTCTGCTGGTGGAATTGTAATCATTGGTCAGAATGTTTTTAACCTAATATGACTTTCAGAAGGTGATCTTTTGTTGAAGGACAGGATCTGGGGATGAAACTTACTCTGAGTATGGAAGAAGAAAAGTGTAAGGTTTAAATCATGAAAGGTTAATAATAAACAGAAGGAATTATACAAAATGAGATTATTAGGTTAGGGTGGATCTTTGAACATGTTACTTGTTTCAGAATTCTGCGGTAGGAAATTCGCAGCATTGTAATGACATGATGTGGTGGCTTTCAGAACCAGAAAAACTTTTCTGAGGCATTCCAGATACTTCCCCCACCTCTAATATTTCAAAGTCATAAACTAGTACTGGCTGAACCTAAGTATAGTGTTCCTGAGTGGTGAGTTACCGCATCTGCTAATAAAAAGTTTTATCCTTTGACATGTTCTGCTAAGTTTTCATTGTGGGTTGTGAATGTTTAATGTCCTCCTAGGAGCTTTTAGGTGAATATGTTTTCACAGCACATGTGGTGCCATTATGAAGTGAACCAGACTAATGGGTTTTAATTATGCTAAGGGCGGTGGAGCTGCCGACAAATTCATAATGTGTTTTAAATTGCTAGGATGGAAAGCACAAGCCAAAGGTTTAGCCTGGAATAATGTTTGGAAAATAGTTTCTTTGGCAGAGAGGCCACCTCTCACATTTATTTTCTGGTCGAAGAGTACAGTTGACTCGTGGCATTCACATCTGCAAGGTTGGAGGAGAGGGTGTTGCCCTTGACTTTGGGAGACCTGGATTTTAGGTGAAGGTTTTCACTTCCTCTCTGTTTGGATTTGAGCAAGTCATCAAACAAGAAGCATTTCCTTTGCCTTGGCTGTATTATGGGTAAGAGGTGTCACATAGGGGAGGCTTCTGAGGATTATTGAG
The DNA here is from genome assembly GCF_029407905.1 of Bubalus kerabau. Taxonomy (NCBI): domain Eukaryota; kingdom Metazoa; phylum Chordata; class Mammalia; order Artiodactyla; family Bovidae; genus Bubalus; species Bubalus kerabau. The sequence continues at coordinate 133,213,675 of NC_073624.1, forward strand.
AAATTATAATAAGGTGAAATATGGACAGTGAATATTTAAGAGATTTCTTCCTTGTTGTTTTAGTTTGGGAGAAGGCATTTAACTAATAGAGACATTAGGTTTCCTCTGCTGATTGGCAATCTGGTTACTTCTGTTAGTGTTTTTCTTGCTTGATTTTATTGTACTCTTCATTTTCTGCAAACTCTTAGTCTATTAAACACGGCTGTCTGTGAGGTTGGGGGGCATCAGGTGTATTTTCTTTTGTATCCCAGTTAACGTACATATATGTTAATTTTAATATTTGTCTGATCTCCTATTTCTAAAAATGAAAGTGGAAGTCGCTCAGTTGTGTCTGACTCTTTGGGACCCCATGAGCTATAAAGTCCATGGAATTCTCCAGGCTAGAATACTGGAGTGGGTAGCCTTTCCCTTCTCCAGGGGACCTTCCTTACCCAGGAATCGAACCCAGGTCTCCCACATTGCAGGCAGATTTTTTACCAGCTGAGCCACAAGGGAAGCCCAAGAATACTGGAGTGGGTAACCTATCCCTTCTCCAGTGGATCTTCCTGACACAGGAAACGAACTGGGGTCTCCTGCATTGCAGGCAGATTCTTTACCAACTGAGCTATCAGGGAATCCCCCTACTAAAAATGAGTGAGGCTTAAATGCTACCCTTGTTGCTAACATATTGAGTATAATCCTGCTCCACTGTAAACTTTTCTGTGATCCTATTTGTTCACTGACTGTCATCAATGAGTCGTTGGCAACTCACACCACATCTTCAATGTTGAGTTAGAAAAGGGGCTTCTCTCCTAATTTTTCTGATAATGCTCTTAATAGTTCATCATCAGATATTAGTTAGAGTGATGGGAGAGAATTAATTGATGCCAGAAGGGATAAAGGACTTCCCTGGTGGCTCTGATGGGAAAGAATCTGCCTGCAGTGTGGGAGACCTAGGTTCTATTCCTGGGTCAGGAAGATCTCCGGAGAAGAGAATGGGAACCCACCCTAGTATTCTTGCCTGGAGAACTCCAAAGATAGAGGAGCCTGGCAGCCTAAAGTCCATCTGGTTGAAGAGAGTCAGACGTGACTGAGCGACTAACACTTTCACTTCAGAAGAGATACATGTGACTTTTCCACACTTTTGATAAAATAAACATTTATGAGCTTGCTGGTGAGTTCCAGCTTTATTCTCTCAGTCCTAATGACATCATGGCACCAGTGTTACCTGTTGAATTTTCTGCCTATCAGTCCAAGATATAACCAAGTCTTTGTAACTGTCTTATAAGTAATGGAAGTGAATTTAATGGAAAACTAGAGTTTCTGGCGCACAGTAATTCAGTTCAGTTTAGTTGCTTAATTGTGTCCGACTCTTTGTGACCCCATGGACTGCAGCGTGCCAGGCTTCCCTGTCCATCACCCACTCCTGGAGCTTATTCAAACTCATGTCCATCGAGTCGGTGATGCCATCCAACCATCTCCTCCTCTGTCGTCCTATTTTCCTCCTGCCTTCAGTCTTTCCCAGCATCAGGGTCTTTTCAAATGAGTCAGTCCTTCGCATCAGGTGGCCAAAGTATTGGAGTTTCAGCTTTAGCATCAGTACTTCCAATGATTATTCAGGACTGATTTCCTTTAGGATGGACTGGTTTGATCTCCTTGCAGTCCAAGAGACTCGCAGGAGTCTTCTCCAACACCATAGTTCAAAAGCATCAGTTCTTCGGTGCTCAACTTTCTTTATAGCCCAACTCTCACATCCATACATGACTACTGGAAAAACCATAGCTTTTACTAGATGGACCTTTGTAATGTCAAAGTAACATCTCTGCTTTTTAATATGCTATCTAGGTTGGTCATAACTTTTCTTCCAAGGAGAAAGCATCTTTTAATTTCATGGCTGTAGTCACCATCTGCAGTGATTTTGAAGCCCCCCAAAATAAAGTCTGTCACTGTTTCCATTGTTTCCCAATCTGTTTGCCATGAAGTAACTTCAATAGTAATTACTCACTAAATATTTCTCTAATTGAATTGATAAGAACTTCTGTTCCCCAAAGGAAATATGTAACAAACATTTAAATGTTATAGGAAATGAAAATGTTTCTTGTGAAACATGACTTTGATTTAAATATAAACTAACTTTGTAGTGACCAATTACCATATGTTCTTTAAACACTGATTAAATTGAATACATAACAGGGTTGTTTTTCATTTTATCTTTTTTTGCTACCCTGTGAGGTATGTGAACTCTTAGTTTTCCAACCAGGGGTTGAACTGGTGCCCCTTGCATTGAGAGCACAGAGTCTTTTTTTTAAATTTTTATTCATATTTGACTGAATTGGGTCTTAGTTATAACATGTGGGGTCTTCATCGTGTCATTCGTGATATGTCATTGTGTCCTGAGGCATATGAGATCTTAGCTCCCTGACCAGGTATCGAACTCTCACACCCTGCATTGGAAAGCAAAATCATAACCACTGGACCTCTAGGGAAGTCCCAACATAAGTTTTTAATATGACAGAAAATATATCAGTGTGGCTACAGTTACAGGAAGAAATTAAAAAAAAACATATCTCCTTTAAGAGCTTCAGGAACATGGACGAAGGTGCATTTATTACACTAAGATTCTAAGAGAGGCTTAGAATACCATTCTTAGTGTATTTACAGTGGTTGATTGTGTTTACAAGGCTCCCTTGGTTACACAGCTTGTTCCCCTGTTACAGGGTGGTCAGCTAGAGTCTCCTTCAGAATATAGCTGCATTACATGTTGGTTGCAACAGGGTTAGGACATGACAGAAAGACTTTTAGACAAAGAGAATGGAACCTAACTTTGTCAGGGGGCACAGATGCTGAAGGCAGAAAGGTCTTCATTTACAATCCCAGCTCTGACTTTTATGTGTTGTTTTCAATTATTTTTTGTTATAAACATCATTGCAGTGAATATCACATGCAACTATTAGTATCTCTGGGCAGTATTCGTTTATTTTCATGGGATAAATTCCTAGAAACGGAATTCCTACGCTAAAGGCATACAATTTTTAGGGCCTTTGGTAGTTAACTACTGTATGACCCTCCAGGATAGTTTACAATCCTATGAGCTATCTTTCTGAGCATTCATTTTTCCTATTCTCTCACCCCCTCCACGGAGAAGGCAATGGCACCCCACTCCAGTACTCTTGCCTGGAAAATCCCATGGATGGAGGAGCTTGGTGGGCTACAGTCCATGGGGTCGCTAAGAGTCAGACACGACTGAGCAACTTCACTTTCACTTTTCACTTTCATGCATTGGAGAAGGAAATGGCAACCCACTCCAGTGTTCTTGCCTTGAGAATCCCAGGGACGGGGGAGCCTGGTGGGCTGCCATCTATGGGGTCGCACAGAGTCGGACACGACTGAAGTGACTTAGCAGCGCCCCCTCCAAACATTTTTATTTAAAATATGAAGTATGCTAATCTGAAAGGCAGAAGTTCTCTGTTTTGCAAAATTGTACTTCTTTGATTACTGATCAGGTAGACCATTTCTCATATTTATTGTGTTTTGTGAATTCCCTGTTTATATCTATGGCCTTTTTTTTCTATTAGAGTGTTTTTCTTTTTGGTGAATAGTTACCATTTATACACACACATACAGAAATACACGGGCTTCCTAGGTAGCTCAGTGGTAAAGAATCCACCTGCCAAACAGGAGACTCAGGTTTGATCCCTGGGTTGGGAAGATCCCCTGGAGAAGGAAATGTCAACCTACTCCAGTATTCCTGGCTGGACAATCCCATGGGATTGCAAAGAGTTGGACATGACTTAGTGACTCAACGATAGCAGCATACACAAACACACACTACCATATATATATTAAAATTTTCAATTTTCTTGTTAACATATTGCTTTGGTTATAATTTTTTTTGTTATATTGAAGTTTAAAAAGTGTGTTTAGTAAACTATTTTATTTTTAATATTTCTGCCTTTAGGAAGGTCTTTAAGAATTCTTTCCTAAAAGATAATTATAAAAATTTCTATGTTTTTTTTATGTTCTTAATCTTTAGGGAGTGAATTTTGGTGTAAGACATAGAGATTTGAATTATATATGTTTTCTGAATAAGTGATATATTTATTTGGGACAAGATTCAAAAAATACAATGAGCGTTTTCCTCCTACCCCTGACGAATGTGAATATCACTATATTAAATTTCCAAAGAGTTTAATTCTTATTTAATAACCAAGCATTCTTTTGTTTGTAGTTGTACAATAATGTCCTGTGGTTAGCCTTTTAAATTTTATTTTTATTATTTTTTTCCTTTGATTTGGAATTTTTATTTATTTTTTTATCTCATACTCTTTTTTTTTTACATGATATTATACATGTTTTAATGCCATTCTCCCAAATCATCCCCCTCTTCCTCTCCTACAGAGTCCAAAAGACTGTTCTATACATCTGTGTCTCTTTTTAAAGAAAAAACGTTTGGAGGAGTATGGATACATGTATATGTATGTCTGAGTCCCTTTACTGTTCACTTAAAACTGTGAACAATAAACAATGTTTATTGTTAATTCATCGGCTGTACCCCAATACAAAATAAAAAGTTTTTTTAAAAAGCTGTGTTTATATTACCTGAAAGCTTAATGCATTTGTGATACTACAGATACATATAGCCTATTCTTTACTTTTTCTTGCCCATCACATGACTTAATGATAGTCTTCACAAACACACTAAGTAGAGATTTTCCCCAGTTGGCTGAAAAAACTAAACAACCTAAAATTTGAGAAGTATGTTTTATTTGGCAGATTTGCTGAGGACTTAAGCCCAGGGGTAGCCTCTTATATAGCTCTGTGGGACTGTTATGAAGAGGTAAGGAAGGAGCCAGGATATATGGGAGTTCTTGCAACAAAAACCAAGTAGTTGGAACATCAAAAAATTACTGTTAAAGAAAAAACAGACATGTTAATGAATTTAGTGCTGTTCTATGCATAGGAAAATAAAAGAGTCTGAACTCATTGAAATCTTTATTTTGATATACACCTTAGATATTTAGGACCTATACTATCTTTTGTTTTTTTTTTTTTTTTTTTTTCTATCTTAAACCCCCTGTTCGTGCACCATCAGGGTTGTGTTGGTGGGTGGGGGTGACTGCAGAAGTTGATGTCTTTTTGTGTGTGTGTGTGGTATAGTTGCTTTACAATTGTGTTAATTTTTGCTGAAGAGCAAATTGAATCACTTAATATGTATACATATATCTCCTCTTCCTTGAATTTCCTTACCATTTAGGTCACCGCAGAGCATCAAGTAGAGTCCCCTATGCTGTACAGTAGGTTCTCACTGGGGTGATCTACTTTATACAGAGTATCAATTGCGTATATGTTTCAGTCCCTATCTTCCAATCCCCCCTTTTCCCCCTTGCTATTCAAACATTTGTTCTCTATATCTTTGTCTCTATTTGTGCTTTGCAAATAAGTTTATCTGTACCACTTTTGTAGATTCCACGTGTTGATATATTTATTTCTCTTTCTGATTTACTTTACTTCGTATGACAATAGCTGATGTCTTGATGGCAGCCACATCCTTTGTCTACTGATACGACAGGTGACATTCTTTGTCTGCAAGTTTTAAAAACGGTTTTGGTGACTGTTCAGATACATTTCGAATGCACTCTTTGTGATTATCATACTGCTAGGGAACATAGACTCATGAGGCCACATCTAAGTATCCTTTATCTAAGTATATGTTCCTAGTTTTTAGATAATAATCTCAACCACCATCAGCATGTTTTACTTTTTTTGCATAAATTTTCTGGGATGGGTAAGAGATCTGTGTTTAGGGAAAAGCTTGAGTGAATAGGAAACTAAGTCTGTGTGGCGTAGGAGGGAGCGGATTAGTGTGCTCCACTTCTCTCTCTGCCCTTCCACAGCTGCCACCCTATGACAGAGTTCTTTCTGAGGACAATATAATCCTTTCATAGTCAGTAACTACAAGTACAGAATGCTTTCTGAGGACAATATAACCCTTTCATAGTCAGTAACTACAAGTACAGAATGCTTTCTGAGGACAATATAACCCTTTCATAGTCAGTAAGTACAAGTTGACTACGCTGACGAGTCATACTTTACAAAAATGCCGTCTCCTCAGCTTTTGTTTTCTTTTTCTTTTCAAGACTGGGACTTTATTATTTTTTTTAATTAAATTTTTTTTTCTTTTGGCCATGCCCCCCAGCATGTGTGATCTTAGTTCCCTTACCAGGGACTGAACTGCCTTAGAAGTGCAGAGTCTTAACCACATTACTGCCCGGGATGTCCCCATGTCCTCAGCTTTGACAGTGTTCATTCCTTACCTTGAAAAGTAGTACAGTGTTGAGAAAGGCAGCCTGGACTAAAGGGCAGGAGGCCTAGACTTGCATCCAAGGTTTTCCCATTTTAGGCAAATCCCTTCACCTACTTTATTTTTTTCAGTTCTGAAGTGGCAACAATAATTTCTTTTCCTCATCCATTTTAGTTGTTCTGAGCATCATATAAAGTGTATAAATAACACTGAAAATAGCTAACATGCTACACATATATAAGTTACTGTTAAGAAAAGAGAAAAATCTCCACTCTGATTATCCTGAATCTCTGTGCATAAGCTCAGCGTCCAGAAGATGTGTAAAAAAAGTGCTGCCTGTTTTAAAGGCTACTTACTAATAGATGTTTCCACGGCCCTTTAAGTTTACTTGGCTATACTTTATGCCCTTTTCCATTGCTAGGTGTGGAGAACTTGGGATCAAGTTTCAAAATAAAAGTGATGAAGGTTTTCTCTTGGTTTATATTTATATGCATATTATTCATATACTTATAGAGAGATATACATAGATATAATGAAAAAGGAAAATAAGATCAACCATTAAAGTGCTATGTATTTTATGGAAATGTATTTTACCAATTAAGTAAAAAGTATAGACCATAGAAAGAAAACCCAAAAATATTATTTGGTTTGTTGCATACCAAAACATGAAACATAAAATCTAGAAGTATCAGAATATATAGAATATTGCTATCAATAAATATGAGAATGACAACCAAAGAGAAAACAGATACATGTGACTAGGCATTTCACAGAAGAGGAAATACAGATGGGCCCTTATAATATAAAAACATCATCAACCCTCATTATTTGTTTATTTGTGGCTGTGCTGGGTCTTCATTGTTGCGTGAAGTTTTCTGTAGTTGTGGTGACCTGGAGGCCTCTCTGAGGTTGTGGTTCTTGGGCTTTTTATTGTGGTGACCTCTCCTGTTGCAGAGCATGAACTCCAGGGCACGCGGCTTCGGTAGTTGCTGCATGTGGGCTCAGCTGTTGCAGTTCCTGGGCTCCGGAACAGGCTCAGTAGTGGTGCACAGGCTTAGTTGCTCCGTGCTAGGTGGGATCCTCCTGGACCAGAGATGGAACCTGCGTCTCCTGCATTGGCAGGCAGACTCATTACCACCAGGTCACCATGAAAACCCTCAACCCTCATTATTTTGGAAAATGAAAATTAAAAGCATAATAAAGGATCATCTCACACACTGGGCATATCGTTGTTGGTGGGAACGCGGAGCATTAGGAATTTCCACTCACCTCTAGTAGGAATGTATACTAGAAAATTGGCTATTTAATAAACTTGAAGATGTGCATACACTGTAATTTAAAGTATTCTTTCCTGAGAGATTTTTTGCACAGGTGCAGAAGGAAACACATACAAGAACATCTGTTGCAGTATTGTTGATAAGAAAAAAAAAAGGAAACAATTTTTATACATGGAGTACTCTATAGCAGTAAAAATGAACTATAGTTATTCACATCAGCATAGATGATTCTCAAAAATGTAATATTGTTCCACCAAAAAAAGTTACAGAAGAATATATACTTTATGTTACAGATTACATAAAAGGCAAACCTTAGCAAATTTAAACAATATATATATATAAATTTATGATAATATTATAAACAATAGCAAGGAGATATTGAGTAGAGGGATATAGGGACCTTCAAAATTACTCATACTGTTGTGTTAATATTTTTAAATTGCTTGATGATTCATGGGTGTTCATTTTATTTAAAACATGCATTTCTTTATATAATTTTGAGTATATGATACCTTTTTAATAAAACTGTGCTTGAGGCCCAGTCTGAAAACTTGTCTATAACCTAGAGAAAATGCTAGTAGTAATCTTAATCTTTGCTGTATTAGTAAGCAAGAGAGCAACTATGTGGATAAGGAACTTAATGACTCAATCTGAGAAGAGAATCTTAAAATATTTGCTAAGACTGGACTATTGAATAGTCATACAGTAGCTAATGGGATTATTTTTATAATTATCTGATCATCTATTTACCATGATAAGAATTAACCTAATGAGGTCTTGGGTCCTATCACAAAATTTAAATTTTGCTGTGTCTGAATTTAAGGTAATATTTGTGCTTTTAAAACATTCAGTTATATAATTTCACAGTTTTTTAATCCTCAGATTGGTCAATGACTTAACAGTCCATTATGGTAATCTAACATTGGGCTTCCCTGATAGCTCAGTTGGTAAAGAAACCACCTGCAATGCAGGAGACCTGGATTCGATTTCTGGGTCAGAAAGATCTGCTGGAGAAGGGATAGGCTAATAACTCCAGTATTCTTGGGCTTCACTTGTGGTTCAGCTGGTAAAGAATCCATCTACAATGCAAGAGACCTGGGTTCGATCCCTGGGTTGGGAAGATCCTTTGGAGAAGGGAAAGACTACCCACTCCAGTATTCCGGCCTGGAGAATTCCGTGGACTGTATAGTCCAGGGGGTTGCAAAGAGTCAGACACAACTGAGCGACTTTCACCATAGCTAGACTATAATCTAGCATTATTTTAAATATTTGTGTATGAAGAGTCTGTGAGCTCTTCCATCATTTAATCTTTTTACAATATCAAGTTCCATTTACTTGCATGTGAACCTGCTGAGGACATTTAAATGGATTTCTTTTGAAATTAATGAAAATGGAGGATAACTATTTAACGTTGTTCTCTTGGTTATGCTTCATTTGATTGACACCGAAAGTAATTATTTGCCCTTTTCTTTTATCTAAGGCTTTGGGTTTTCTGTGTGGGTTTTTGTTTCCATGATTTAAATTGTTTCCATTGTATTAAAAACTGCAGAAACAGATCTGTTAAGGATGTGACCAAACCAAGCAAGTGGTGACTGACTGTCATTTAGAAAATGAACTTGAAGTCACTTTAAAATGATTTTACCCCTCCTGCTTGTTTCTTGTGAGGAACCTGAGGCATTTAGATTAAGTAACTTAATAAGAGTTGGTCGTTATATTGGTCAGCTTAAGACTAAAACTTTCATCATCATTTCTTTGGTATCCATTCTACATTATTATAGCGCCTCTTACAGTAAAAATATACAGTTTAATCAGTGGGAAGATAAATTTAATCCTTATGAGATGAAGAGTTAAGTCCCAACATTTTCAGTAACTTGTACCTAAGAAAATAGCAGTATGAGACATATTCAGTTTCTTTATTATATTTTCCCTAACTTAAGATATCATTTTGTCTACTGTAATTGAATCCAGACAGTATTTTCTTTTCTACCTTAAAAGCTGTGGAATCATAGCACAATTACCATTTTTTAATATGCACATGATTATCAGAGATTCTTCTAGATATTATACACTTTTCATCCTGAGGAGAATCTGAAGTTCAGAGAGTTTAGGTGATTTATCCAGGATCACACAGCAGCTGGGGCTTCCCTGGTGGCTGAGATGGTAAAAAATCCACCTGCAATGCCGGAGACCTGGGTTCAATCCCTGGGTTGAGAAGATCCCCTGGAGGAGGGCATGGCAATCCACTCCAGTATTCTTGTCTGTAGAATGCCCATGGGCAGAGGAGCCTGGTGAGCTGCAGTCTGTGGGGTCACAAAGAGTCGGACACGACTGAAAAACTAAGCATAGCCCTGCACACAGCGGCTAAATAGCCAAGTCAGGATCCTACACACTTCTTTCTAACTACCGTGTGATAAACTATCTTTGGCATGAGCTAAGCATTTGACTCTAGTGAATTTATAGGTATTCTTAAAACACTTGAAAAGCAGCAGGGAATACTGGTCTTGATTTTCAAAGTATAATGGTTAAAAAGATATATGGAATAGAAGGAAAACTTCTACAGTAAATCTAAAATTACTGTCATAATACGTTCATTATGATTTTATCCTCTTTGTATATTTGTTGGTTTATTTGCTTATTGAACTTTTCCATGTGTCTTATTTATTAAACTCCTTTGAAATTTGTTCCTTATTTGTTAGTGTTCTATCAAATTTCATGACTCCTGATATATCCAGTCCTTTAACCAGAGTCTATTCCATTTCTGTGATATTTATACAGATCATGGAAATTATTATTCCCAGTACTAAATACACTTTATTACTATATAATATATATATGTAAGTTATTTTAAAGTTTTTAGTAGTTATCTTAAGTATGACCTTTCAGTTTAACTGTACTGTCTGCCCAGTATTATTATTCTATTGTAGTCTACAAAATAACAAAATAGCAGACTCCTAATATTTCTTGTGGTAGACTCCAATCTAAAGTGTTGCCTCTAGGGGTTAGATATGGCAATTCAATGGAGTGTGGAAGGATAATGTAACATTTTTAATACTATTTTTAGCCAAAAACAGGAAAGAAAACAATGAAATTTCACTAATAATTATGACACAATTTGTTTCTCCCTCTGTTGGTCTCAATGACATTTGGTTTCATATCATCATCATTTGTTGCCTAATGAATGCAAGGTATCCTGGAGATGAGTGGGCATCCCACAGTTAAGATTTGTTTGATACATTATCTCATAACGTAACATTAATTTAGTTTATTAGATATCTATCTTATATACCTTTATAGATGAATTGAGTTAATAAATATCAAGTGCTTAAAGAAGAGGGTAAGTATAGGCACTAGATGAGTATTATTCTTAGCATCATTATTATAAATCTTTTAGTTGTGCTTAAATTAGCTTGAAAAGTGGTCAACTGGCATTAAGGTATTCTGCAGAGAGACACAAATTGAAAACTATGCTAGTAATGTTAAGTACAAATGAAAAAAAAATAGAATAGCTGATATTTTTATTTCCATAAACTCTTTGCTAGCTGTGTTAAGAGAGCAAAACAATGACAGTAATTAGATCTGAAAAGAAAATGGCTCAAACCATTTAAATCTATCAGGGGATATGTAGGGATTTACATTATTGTTCATTGCAAACCGTACTCTGTGGATCAGTTGTTCCTTTAATATAAGGTAATGAGACTATGTCGTCATCGCAGTAAGATATTTAAGAACTAAATATTTAGAACATGAAGTTTGAGTTTCATGACTTCAAATATCCCTGAAAAATATTTAGCAGCTTCTTATTTTGTCTTCTTTAATAGCAAAAGACAAAATGTCACATTTTGGGGGGAAAACACTTGGGCAAATCTTGGGTATATCAAGAATCTTGGGTAAATTCACAGAATTAAATTCACAGAATCCTTACATGGAATTGATTCATACTTTCTTTCGTAGGCACACTATTGCAGCAAAGAAGTTGGAGCTACAATATAAATTCTTCACGATTCTTTAAAATGAGATGTGCACATCTCATTTATACTGTTTATACTATATTTATACTATGGACAGTCTTCTTGCAATTTTGTGGCAAAGTATTTAATTTGAATTTACTTCATTTTAATGTTTATTTTTACAAAAATTTAACTGTTCCAGAATTGCAGTGACATAATCAGGAGCTTTTCGTGACATAGTTCCCTTGGAGATATTTCCAAGGTGAAGATGACATTTTTACAATGAAAAAGTGCCTGCTTTCTAAATAATCTTACCATGGAGAGAACATTTTGAAAATGGATATTTGAGTATGTTTTTACATTGCATCAGTATGTGCCGAAAATTATCTAAATCTGTCAGGTATATAAGCTTTGACATAAGCAGACTTTGAAAAATATGAATGTCAAATTTTCTAATTGTTTAAATAAGGTAAAGTGAAATTTGAACCCGTTTGTTAAAAATATAAAAAAAAAACAAACCATGTAATTAGTTTAAGAACTGGTTAACAACGGGGAATACGGAGAGTTCCTAGCTAAATTTCAACAAAAATCCTTTTATAATTGGTGAATTAGAATGAAAAACAGAAATCCTTTTTCATTTGGATCTGTGCATGTTTTTCCTGTTTTGAAAGCCATTAAAATGAATCATTGGGAGAGACTGAACTTGAAAGCCAGCCTTTCATATTATTGTTTCACAGAATTTCAGCCTTAAGATTTTAAAAATAAGGAAACACATTTAGTGATATTTTATTCATAACCCAAGCAAAAAATAATGTATTCTATTGCAATTATAATAAAACAGATTTTTACTATAGAAAATGCTATTGTGTTATTAATTTTCATTTTTAATCTTTTATAACATATGAAAGATTTGCACATCGCAATTAGGCATCCTTGAAAATAAAGCTTTACTTAAGAAGTTGAATTTTTATACTATCCTTTAAAAACCTGTTTCTAGCTAGAGGTTTAAAGTTATATAGGTAAAATGTGATAGTAGCCTTACAGGTGGTCAGACTGCTAATCTGAATTTGAGTACACTATGACAAATTAATTGCTAGTTTTATTGAAGATGTGTACAAGTGTTTCTGCTGAGTCACTTCTGTAGTGTCCATCTCTGTGCGACCTCATAGACTGTAGCCTGCCAGGCTCCTCTTTCCAAGGGATTCTCCAGGGGAGAATACTGCTCATCAGATTCTCCGGGCAAGAATATTGGAGTGAGTTGCATGCCCTCCTCCAGGGGATCTTTCCAACTCAAGGATTGAACCTGCATCTCCTGCGGCTCCTTCATTGCAGGGGATTCTTTAACCACTGAACTACTGGGGAAGCCCTTTATCGCTGCTGCTGCTGCTGTCGCTTCAGTCGTGTCCGACTCTGTGCGACCCCATAGACGGCAGCCCACCAGGCTCCCCTGTCCCTGGGATTCTCCAGGCAAGAACACTGGAGTGGGGTGCCACTGCCTTCTCCGGCCCTTTATGTGAATTGTTTAAGTTGTTTAGTGTTGCAGGTATAACCTGTAAAAGTTTGGGTGATTTAATGCTTAAAGAAGGGAATGTTTTGTTGAACAGAGATGAAGGTTTTCCTGGAGTCCGTGGTACTTTATGTTGCTTGCTTTTCACTTATCATTATGATCTGGTGCTCTGTCATAAAGAAAGTGAAATTGGTTTCTGCAGGAAATGAGATCAGTCTAACAAAGATGCATTTCAGCAGACACCAACATTTAAGTAGGTCATTCATTCTTTAACCGCTTATGGGTATAAACATAAGCTGTGGTTAATGTGGATGAAATTAATGTAAACTGGGATTAGCTTGTAGGAAATAGATGGATGGTTATTTTGATGAGGTGATTTTATCATTAAGTCTCTTTACTGGGATTAGATCTGGCATCAGACCTTCAAGTCTATTATGGTACTTGCCAAATAAAAGATTTACAAGCCTGTAATTTTTATTAGTAAAGAATTTATTCCTGTAAAAAGCCAATGAATCTTTCAGGTCAGTAACCTGCATGTGAATGGATTGGATATGTATCAATTTTATTTCATTTCCTATAATAAAGGATCCTGAAATAATGAAATTAAATTCTGTATAGATATTTCTGATTGCTTAATATTCAATCCTTTGAAGATATTTTTTCCAGTCAGCATAAATTCAAATTTTAGGTCATCATAATATCAAAATGTTAGTTTTTACATTATTTTAACATATGTTTATCTTTGAAGAGTCATACCTGTATTATTGAAAACTCATACCCTTCATTATTTAAAACTTATCAGTCAATATTTAAAAAGTAATTTAAAAATATTCCTAGGGCTTATATACAAATATTTTTTCACTTATATACAAAAATTTTTTCTGTTTGCAATGAGATGGTAGATGTACTATGTCACAGAATTGTTTTTCTTCAGTAGACATTTACATGAGGCACAGGCAGCACTATTTGTTGTTCAGTTGCTCCATCTTGTCCGACTCTTTGTGATTCCATGGGCTGCAGCACACCAGGCTTCCCTGCCCTTCACTGTCTCCTGGAGTTTGCTCAAACTCATGTCCATTGAGTCGATGATAGCATCCAACCATCTCATCCTCTGTCGCCACCTTCTCCTCCTGCCCTCAATCTTTTCCAACATCAGGGTCTTTTCCAGTCAGTCTGCTCTTCACATCAGGTGGCCAAAGTATTGGAGCTTCAGCATCAATCCTTCCAATGAATATCAGTGTTGATTTCCTTTAGAATTGACTGAAAGTCCAAGGGACTTTCAGGAGTCTTCAACACCACAGTTCGAAAGCATCAATTCTTCAGCACTCAGCCTTCTTTATGGTCCAACTCTCATATCCATACATGACTGCTGGAAAAACCATAGCTAGATGGACCTTTGTTCGCAAAGTAATGTCTCTGTTGTTTAATACACTGTCTAGGTATGCTAGACAATATGCTTTGTCATAGCTTTCTTCCAAGGAGCAAGCATCTTTTAATTACATAGCTGCAGTCACCATCTGCATTAATTTTGGGCCCCAAGACAATAGTCTGTCACTGTTTCCATTGTTTCCCCATTTATTTGCCATGAAGTGCTGAGACCGGATGCCATGATCTTCATTTTTTGACTGTTGAACTTTAAGCCAACTTTTTCACTCTCCTCTTTCACCTTTATCCAGACGCTCTTTAGTTTTGCTTTCTGCCATGAGGATTGTGTCGTCTGCTTATCTGAGGTTATTGATATTTCTCCCAGAAATCTTGTTTCCAGCTTGTGCCTCATCCAGCCTGGCATTTTGCCTGATGTACTCTGCATATAAGTTAAATAGACAGGATGACCGCATACAGCCTTGATGTGCTCCTTTCTCAATTTCGAACCAGTTTGTTAATCCATGCTTGGTTCTGACTGTTGCTTCTTCACCTGTGTACCGATTTCTCAAGAGGCAGGTAATGTGGCCTGGTATTCCCAACTCTTTAAGACTATTAAGAATATTCAACAAAGCACATAAGAAGCAAGGTGTTATGGAGGGTAACAAAGTCTTATTGAGTTACAAAGTAGCATGAACGATATGTTGTATACAAATAGGTGTAATACGTGGCAATTTGAGTCATCAGGAGATGCTCCATGGATGGGATTGTAGTTGAGGTTGGAGTTGAATGATGAGTAGAAATTGGACAAAGGCCAAAGACAGGAAAATTAGATGTATTTATGAAAAATAGAGAATTATCTAATTTAGTGTATTGTAGTAAGCATTTTGGAGAAAGCAATGGCAACCCACTCCAGTACTCTTGCCTGAAAACTCTCATGGACAGAGGAGCCTGATAGTCTGCAGTCCATGGGGTCACTAAGAGTCGGACATGACTGAGCAACTTCATGTTCACTTTTTGCTTTCATGCACTGGAGAAGGAAATGGCAACCCACTCCAGTGTTCTTGCTTGTAGAATCCCAGGGACAGGGGAGCCTGGTGGTAGGCCGTCTATGGGGTTGCACAGAGTCAAACACAACTGAAGCGACTTAGTAGCAGCAGCAGTAAGCATTTAGTGTAGGCTGGAAAATTAGGTTGGGTCCAGAGTATGAATACCAGATAGGGAAGATAGGTCTTAATTTATTAGACAATGAGATTCCCTTACCCCCAGCTTTATTGAGGTTGTAATTGACAAACAGTATAGATATTTGAGGTATAAAATGTGATATTTTCATATATACATGTGAAATGTTACAACAATCAGGCTAGTTAACATATCCATCACTCACATGTTACAATTGCTTTTTAGGTGCTGAGAGCATTTAAGATTAACTCTCTTAGTAAATTTCAAGTATGCAATCTAGTATTATGAACTATTACTATGCTGTGCATTAGATCTGCAGAATCACTCATTTTGGATAACTGCAACTTTGTACTCCTTGCCCAGCATCTCTCCTTTGCCTCTAATTCCCACCCCTTAGCAACCATCATTCCACTTCTTTTATGACTTTGACTGTTTTTCATTCCACATATAAGTGAAATTATACAGTATTCGTCTGTCTAAATCCAGTTTATTTCACTCAGCATAATTCCAGGTTCATTGATGCTGTCATTGAATGTCAGCATTTCTTTTTATTTTTTTAAATATTTTTATTTATTTTAATTGGAGGCTGATTACTTTGCAATATTGTATTGGTTTTGCCATACATCAAAGACTGAATAATATTCCATTCTATATAACACATTTTCTTTTTAAAATAAACAGGAGATGGTTGGATTCACACCTGACATTTTTTTTTAATATGCCTCCTTTGTTGTTGTTCCTCTGTTTCTGATTTTTCTTTTGTTAATGGTTAGTGTGGCATTTTGAAAACTTTTTTTTTAAAGTTTATATCTTTTTAGCTGTGCTCTTAATAGTTACTGTAGGGATTATAATATGCCTTATATTAATTCATCATTGTAACTTCCAAGTTTTCTTCAGATTCAGTTCAGTTCAGTTCAGCCGCTCAGTTGTGTCCGGCTCTTTGCGACTCCATGAATCGCAGCACGCCAGGCCTCCCTGTCCATCACCAACTCCCAGAGTTCACCCAGACTCATGTCCATTGAGTCAGTCATGCCATCCAGCCATCTCATCCTCTGTCATCCCCTTCTCCTCCTGCCCCCAATCCCTCCCAGCATCACAGTCTTTTCCAATGAGTCAACTCTTCGCATGAGGTGGCCAAAGTACTGGAGTTTCAGCTTTCGCATCATTCCTTCCAAAGAAATCCCAGGGCTGATCTCCTTCAGAATGGACTGGTTGGATCTCCTGGCAGTCCAAGGGACTCTCAAGAGTCTTCTCCAACACCACAGTTCAAAAGCATCAATTCTTCGGCACTCAGCCTTCTTCACAGTCCAACTCTCACATCTATACATGACCACAGGAAAAACCATAGCCTTGACTAGACGAACCTTTGTTGGCAAAGTAATGTCTCTGCTTTTGAATATGCTATCTAGGTTGGTCATAACTTTCCTTCCAAGGAGTAAGCGTCTTTTAATTTCATGGCTGCAGTCATCATCTGCAGTGATTTTGGAGCCCCCCAAAATTAAAGTCTTTGACACTGTTTCCACTGTTTCCCTATCTATTTCCCATGAAGTGATGGGACCTTCAGATTAATACTAATTTAAGCCCAGCAAAATATAGAAACCTTACTCCACATAGCTTCATTCACTTTTTACTGTTATCATATATATGTCTATTTATTATGTATGTACATATATATAAATGCATTACCTCACATAATTACTATTCTTTTTCTTATGAGAACATTTAACACTTTCCTTCTTAGCAACTTTAAGGTATATAATATAGTTTTATTAACTGTAATTGCTGTGCTGTAGATTAGATCCTCAGAATTTACTCATCTTAAACTGGAAGTTTGTACCCTTTACAAATATTTCCCCCTTTCCCCTGGTAATCACCATTCTAGTTTCTTGTTTCTGAGTCTCTGGCTTTTTAAAACATTCATATCATATACTATTTTTCTTTGTCTGATGTCTCATTTAGCACAACAACCTTAAACTCCATATTGTCATAAATGGCATTATTCCCTTCTTTCTCATGGCTGAATAATTCTCCATGGTTGGTGTGTGTGTGTGTGTGTGTGTGTGTGTGTATAAATACATATATATATATGTATTTGTGTATATATATGTGTGTGTATATATATATATTTCACATCTTTCTCATTTACCGTTTATTCATTGATAGACACTTAGATTGTTCCCTTATCTTGGCTATTTTAAAAAATGTTGCAGTGGACATAGGACTGCAGAAATCTCTTTGAAGATTTTAGATCTATATCCAGAAGTAGAATTAATGGATCATATGGTAGATTTATTTTTAATTTTTCTTTATACTGTTTTCCACAGTAGTTACACCAATTTAAGTTCCTACAAGAGTGTTAAAGTGTTTCCTTTCCTCTATGTCCAGCTGAGTGCTTGTTATTTCTTATCTTATTTTTTATAATAACCATTTTAACCGGTGTGAGGTAATATCTCATTGTGGTTTTGATTTGCATTTTCCTGATAATTAGTGAGGTAGAACACTTTTTCTTATACCTCTTGGCCATTTGTTTGCATTCTTTGGGAAAATGCCTGTTCACTTTCTCTGCCAGTTTTTAAACCAGGTTGTTTGCTTGAGTTATATACATTCATTTTACATTTTGGGTATTTATCCCTTGCCAGAGATATGATTTACCTTTTCTTTTTGTTGGTGTTTTTATTTACTCTATAGAAACTTTTTGCTTTGATGTAGTACTACTTATTTAGTTGTTGCCTTTGCTTTTGGTGTCAAATTAAAAAAAAAAATATTGCCAAGGCTAATGTCAAGGAGACCCCCTGCCCCCATACTCTTCTATAAGTATTACACCTTCAGGTCTTGCTGCAAGTCTTTAAATGGTCTTGAGTTGATTTTTTTTTTTTTTTTTCATTTTATTTATTTTTTTCTCTTTTTTTAAAATTAATTTTTTTTACTTTACAATATTGTATTGGTTTTGCCATACATTGACTTGAATCCACCATGAGTGTACATGTGTTCCCAATCCTAATCCCCCCTCCCATATCCCTCCTCATCCCATCCCTCTGGGTCTTCCCAGTGCCCCCGAGCACCCTGTATCATGCATCAAACCTGGACTGGCGATTTGTTTCACATGATATTTTACATGTTTCAATGCCATTCTCCCATATCATCCTGCCCTCGCCCTCTCCCACAGAGTCCAAAAGACTGTTCAGTACATCTGTGTCTCTTTTGCTGTCTTGCATACAGGGTTATCATTACCATCTTTCTAAATTCCATATATATGTGTTAGTATACTGTATTGGTGTTTTTCTTTCTGGCTTACTTCACTGTATATAATAGGCTCCAGTTTCATCCACCTCATTAGAACTGAGTTGATTTTTATGTGTGGTGTGTAAGATAGTGGTTCAGTTTCATTCTTTTACATGTGACCATACAATTTTCTTAGCACGACTTATTGAAGAGGTTCTCCTTTCCCTAGTTTGTATTCTTGGCCTCAGTGCTGTAGATGAATTGACTATATGTGCATGGATTTATTTCCAGATTTCTGTAATGTTTTATTGGTCTATATGTCTTTTTCATGTTTTGATTACTGTAACTTTGTAATGTACTATAAATTTAGGAAGCATGAAGCCTTCAGCTTTCTTCTTTTTCAGGATAACCTTGGCTATTTGAGATCTTTTGTGGTTACATATAAGTTTTAGGATTGTTTGTTCTATTTGTGTGAAAAATGGATGAATTTTGACAGTGCTTGTATTGAACCTGGAGATCACTTTAGGTAGTGTAGGTATTTTTATAAGATACTTCTTCCAATCTTTGAGCCTAGAATATCTTTCTCTTTATTAGAAGAGTTTTGATGTGCATTTTAGGGTTTTTGATGTATAATATTAGGTCATCTGCTTATAGAAAGAGTTTTGCTTTTTCTTTTCAGCTTGAGTGCCTTTTATTTTTCTTTCCTTCTTGCTTTGGTTAGGACTTTCAGTATTATTATGAATGAAAGTGGTGAGAGTGGACATTCTTGTAAGGCAACTGTGGTAGCAATAAATTCTCCATTTTTTATCTTGGAATGTTTTCATTTTAATTAATGTGTGAAAAGTTGTTTAGCTCTATATTGAATTTTGGGTTGACGACTTTTTTCTTTCAATTCTTTGAATAAGTCATCAACTGCCATCTGTTCTTTCTTGATTCAAATGAGAAGTCAGCAATTAATCATATTGTGATGAGTAATTTTTTGTCTTGCTGCTTTAAATATTTCCTTTTTGTTTTTCTCTTTGACTTTCAGCAGTATGAATGTTTTTCATTAAATTTTGGCAGCTTTTGGCTTTTATTTATTCAAATATATTTTCTTTTCTTTTATTTCTTTCCTATTCTTCTGGGCATCCATTACATTTACATTGATATTATTCCATAGGGTTTTGAGGCTTAATTGTTTTTTCCCACTGTATACTTCCAGCTGAATAATTTTTGTTGAATGATCTTTAAGTTCACTAAAGTTCACTTTTTTCCTTTCATTTTAAATCTGATGTTGGGCCCCTCTAATATATTTGTCATTTAAGTTATTATACTCAAGTATAGAATTTACATTTACTCCTATTTGTATAATTTGTATGTCTTTATTGAGCATTTCTATTCATTGATTCATTATTATCATACTTTATTTCTTTAAACATTTTTTTTTCTTTCAGTTCTTTAAATATGTTACTGCTTAGTCGCTAAGTTGTGTCCAACTCTTTGTGACTCCCTGGACTGTAGTCCACCAGGCAAGAATAGTGGAGTGGGTTGTCATTTTCTTCTCCAGACTTAAGATATATTTATGTTTAAAGTTTTCTTTGAAGTCTTTATCTACTAATTCCAGCGTCTGGGGACACTCACTGACCACTTCTCTTGAATATGTTTTCTCTCAGTAAGTATAGGTTATACTTTTGCCTACATTTTTAAAAGAAATTATGAGAATTTCTCCTTACAGCTGAGTGAGGATGATTTTAAAAATGTAGCTTATAAATCTTTTTATCTTTCCCAATTTGATCCTTGAATATAGAAAGTGTCACTAGAAAGTGCCATAAGTCAGCTTTCATACATCATATACACAGCTGCTCTAGTTATCATTCTTAAAGTATTATTTGTGTTACCAGTAGCCCACTTCTGGTCTAAATTATGTGCTGGGGGGAATGGAATTTTTGATTACGCAAATTGTATTGGTATCCTTTTATCTTAAGCTACATGTTTGTAAATTACATGGATTAATAGGACTCTTGAGTATGTCCAGATCACCTAACATTATTTCAGGTTAGGTATCACAAACACAGCTGAAGTATCTACTTGTTTTTTAACTGTACTCTATACCTCTCTCTTGTCAAGATTTTTCAGTCAGAAAGTATTACATCACCCATTGACATAATGCCTCATACCTTCAGACAACAAGGGAATGATCCCTTTATCCAGATATACCCACAGGGCAACACCTAAGGAGGATCACTATTTTAATGCCTTACACTTTTGCTTTTGCTAGTACTTTCCCAAAGGGCTCATACTGGGTAATGAACTTAGGAACTGTCCCTTAAGCCAAAGTCTTAGAGTTTGGGGGTATTTGTGGCTTTAATTCTGTGTGTGGGTTCTCACTGTTACATTGAGGTTTGATTTATCGATAATAAAACTGTTACGACAAAGGTACAGGAAAACAAAATGAAAAAAAAAAAAAAGCTGGTAATTAGGGTACCTTGACGGGGACAATGTGATATACGGGTTTTGGGCTAAGCAAATATGCCTCTTAATAGTTTCTAGTTTAAATCAAGTCATTTAATTTTCTGAGTCACCATTTACTCAATTCTTAAGTGATAGTAATACTTGTCGAGTTTTGATGAGATTTAGGACTTAGCACACAGAGGACACTTGAAAAGTTATATATAGCCATTATTATTTACGTAATTGTGTCTACATGGCTATTTCCTACGTTCTTAAAGCTATGTAGAAAATCCATGCAAGTGGAGTTCCTGGTAGGAATGCCGAGGTGTTAACTGTCTCCGTCTGAGTCTGCTTGGAGTTTCAGTTTTGAGATTTCGAGTGATATTACTGACATGATTCCAGTTTAATTTGTTCAGACTGATACTGAGTAATTAAGTTAGCCCTTGCCATTTTAAATTAATTTAGATGAAATTATCCAGCACACTTTCACAGAATGAGATGCCTGCAAAGAGTGAGATGGCTATATGGTTATGCCTGAATAAATTTGCACTGTGTTACATTGTTAATTAAATTTGAAGACATCATCTCATCACCTGCATAACTTGATGTGGAAGCCATGATTATTGTTTTCACTTCCCACGCTCCTTTGGATTTTTTTAGTGCTCTAGCTAAATTAGAGCCTGTTGATTGCCCTTAGCCACAAGGTAGTGTGAGTTGTTCCCTATTCTTTAAGCAGATTTTGAGAGAAGGCGGTATGGATTTTGTGACAGAGGTCATATGTCAGATGATTAGGTTGGCCAGGTTACAGTAAAAATTATTTTTTTCCCAAATATTTCAGGAAATGAGCTAATGAATAGGTTCTACCCAAATCTCTCTCTCTCTTTTTTTTTTTTTTTTTGCAAATCTTCATAGGAACATCTCTATGGATCATTGGAAATTTTCAGTGGGGGAATCTGCCAAGTTTGATCATTGTGTGTGGTACACTGGGCTCTTGCAGGGAGCAAGGCTGAGATGTCACAGACTCTGATATCTAACAAATACTTAGGACATATGTTATTTCTGCCATAATTATTTTTGTATACTTGATATCATGACTCTGCCAATTATTTACTGTATACATATGTAATAAACATGTATGTATTTCGCTAATTCTTAAAAAAAGACTCTTGAATAGACTGAAACATTGCTCCAAAGTAATCTGTGGGCACTTCCACTGATTGATTTGTTTTTGTGGTTTCTTTATTCATCCATTTATTTAGCTGGTTACTCAGCTTTAAACTCTGAATTTAATGGTGAAGCTCCATAGCTTTTTAACATCAGATTTCTCAAATTTGAGCCCAACTTCATGGAACATCATTGACATATATGGCTGGAAGTTATGTGCTTTACATGTAAATTAGATAAGTGGGCCATTATCTAGAGTGTGGAGAGTTGGTTTATTAAGTTTTTATTGAGCTTGTGACAGATATAGGGTTGACTTATCAGTGTTTGAAAGCAGGAGGCCATATCCAATGAATCATTAGTAGCACATGTGAATTTTAATAGACTCTTGCATATCATTTTGAGGCTTAATTCATAGCAGAAGTCTTTCCTCAGTTTCTCTTTGAATGTCTTACTTTCAAAATGCCTTATATGTGGTTCTCACCAACAGTGACTTCTACTTAAGATACATGTGAACAGCAGTGATAAGAGAACAGACTGTATGATTTCAATACCCTCAGACCATGAAATTTTTGCATCTTGTTTTATATCTCTGGTTATAGTTCCAGTGTCTCCTGGTTTGTAGTCTATGGGAACTTAGAATTTATATCCTGCTGTTGTGTGAAAAATATATAAATCTTAATTGTGCTGAATAGGTTCATAGTGCTTTTCAGGTCTACTATATCCTTCTACTTTTTTGTCTATTCATTCTATTAATTTTTGAGAGTTTAACATTGAAACTCCAAAAATCTTAATTTATCTATTAAAAAAATAATTGTAATATATAGTAAAACTATGTGTAACTTTGTTCTGTATTTTCCAAATCTCATGAAAATGTGTTATCATACTTCCATAATTTAAAGAATAAAAATATACATATGAACAGGATTGACCTAATACAACATTCCTGTTACAATATACAAAAGGAGAGAAGTCGTGTGGGGTAGAATGTCAAACTAGGATACCTCTAGATTTGCACTGTCGTATTTGAGTCAGCTGCATGTTAAAATAATTAGAAAAATAAGATAGACTGACATATCTACTTAATATTATGTTTAATAAGATTATATTACAAAAGATGTATGCCAAGGAGAAAATATGAACATTGAACAAATCATATGAACCCCTATTAATTCACTAGGGAGTTTCATAGTTAACTGCTAAATTTGCAGGCTGTGACTCTTTATCATGGTGGTGTACTCTCAGTTAACCTGTTTTGCCTGCTAAGAGAGCCTTTCCCATGTGGATCAGTGTTCTTAACAATGCCACTTGGAATGACTTGATTTTTTCTGAAGGGATCCAAAGGCTTGAGACCTGTGGAAACCCAGACATATTAGTTTTATCTCTTACTGTCACATTTAACCTTGTCTTTGAAAAAGCTGATCTCCGAAAGAATTTATCCTGTGATTGAGAACAGGGTACATATATCCTTATTTAAGGAAATCTTCTGTTAATGTTTGGTGCAAAATGATGAAGAGAAAAAGAATATGACAAGGAAAACTGCCCAGAACTATGGACTCCTATGGACTGTGTGAAAGTCTGGTGATATTCACTTTCCTAGTCTGGGGAAATGTTGTGATTAGAATTTTGAAAACATAAAGCAGAAAATGTGAACTAAGATTTTCCTTATATCCAATTTGATATTTCTTTTCTACAGTGTTCCATGTATTAATAAGTCAGTGGAATACAGCACCACAATTATATTGGAATTGTGGGATATGTAAACATTTTAGAGGATATTTTGCCCCATATGGTGGATGTAATTTTGCTTGGTTCTTGTCTTCAGATAGCAACTTAAACAACAGCAATGACAACTCTGTTTTTTAGAGAAATTTGATATCTCCATAGTTCGTGGACAAGTTGGCCTCAGTGGTTATTGTGTCTTGCCAAAGGCCACTCAGCAGATGGGTGGCTGAGAAAAAACAAACCTGTGTCAACTTCAGACCATCTGTTCCACTCCAGAGAACACCATCTTCACATTTCTTGGTAGAAGACCAACTTTTGTCTTAATTTATATCCCTGTGTTTCTGAGTTTCCATTGTGAGATACATTTTTAATTAGGCTGAGAAAATGATTTTATTGACATTTTCTGTTTGCAGTGCATTGATTTTCTTATTTGCTTCAGAACTGTTCTTTGAAGCATAGTTGAGTATATTGCCACTTAGGGGTGGGGAAACTCAGGCTGATTTACCTAGAGTCCTTTGCCTGGTTATGCACTGAGTCAGAATCTCATGTTCTTTGGTATGGTGCCCTGCCTATTTTTTTATGCTATTAAACTGTCAAAATTTAATACCTCATTAATTTTCAAAATATATTTTGATATATCTCTGTATTACTCTGAAGGTTATTTGGTGCATGACTTTGGTTAATTGTGTGACACAGAAAGGTAAATTTGCTTGTTTTCATATTAGAATCCTAAGATTATGAAAAAAAAAAAACAAAAACCCAAAGTAAAGATCTGCCATTAGGGCTGTAACTACTGTGTCCCTGTCTAGACATTTGCATAATTTTCCAGAAAGAGGTAAAATCGTAGCTTGAGGCCAACTCATCTAACATTGAGCACTTTCTTTTGTAAGTCACTGTTTTAGGCTGGTGGTGCAGGGTGGGAGGGTGAAGGTCCAAGTTGAATAACAATGTTGCATGGTATTAAACTTGAACCAGTCTTCAGGAGGAATATGGTTTATCTAGATTCTTTAGGGGTCATGAAGAGTGAAGTAAATAGAGATCTATTAACAGTGATCTTCAATACATATTAGTAATTACAATATGTAATTGACATAAAGTGAGCCCATTAATGGGTAAAGCCAGTCTTTGTTTTTCAGTTGCTCAGTCGTGTCTTGGCTGTTTGCAACCCCGTGGACTGCAGCACACCAGGCTTCCCTCCTGGAGTTTGCTCAAACTCATGTCCATTGAGTCAGTGATGCCATCCAACCATCTCATCCTTTCTCATCCCCCTCTCCTGCCTTCAGTCTTTCCCATCATCAAGGTCTTTTCTAGTGAGTCGACTCTTCACATCAGGTAGCCCAAGTACTGGAAATTCAGCATCAGTCCTTCCAATGAATATTCAGGGTTGATTTCCTTTAGGATTGACTGGTTTGATCTCCTTGCTGCCCAAGAGAATTCTCAAGAGTCTTATATAGCACCACAGTTCGAAAGCATCAATTCTTTGGCACTCAGCCTTCCTTATGGCCCAACTATCACATCCATACATGATTACTGGAAAAACCATAGCTGTGACCAGACAGACTTCTGTTGACAAAGTAATATCTTTACTTTTTAATTTGTTCTCTAGATTTGTCATTGCTTTTCTTAAAGGGAGCAAGCATCTTTTAATTTCATGGCTGCAGTCACCATCCACATTGATTTTGGAGCCCAGTAAAATAAAGTGTGTCACTGTTTCCATTGTTTCCCCATCCATTTGCCATGAAGTGATGGGACCAAATGCCATGATCTCCATTTTTTGAATGCTGAATTTTAAGCCAACTTTTTTCAATCTCCTCTTTCATCTTCTTCATGAGACTCTTTAATTCCTCTCTGCTTTCTGCCATAAGAGTGGTGTCATCTGCCTGTCTAAATTTATTGATATTTCTCCCTGAAATCTTGATTCCAGTTGTGCTTCATCCAGCTTGGCATTTCACATGATGTCCTCTGCATATAAGTTAAATAAGCAGGGTGACAATATACAGCCTTGATGTACTCTTTTCCCAACTTGGAACCAGTCCATTGTTCCATGTCCGGTTCTAACTGTTGTTTCTTGACCTGCATACAGGTTTCACAGGAAGCACGAAGGTGATCTGGTATTCCCATCTCTTTAAGAATTATATTAAAAAAAAAAGACATTGTTTATTTGGCTGTATCAGTTACTAGTTTCTTAGTTACACCATATGGGATCTTTGTTGCATTATAAGGGAGCTTTCATTGTGGTGCATGAACTCTAGTTATGGCATGTGGGCTGTCTAGTTGTAGCATGTGGTCTCAGTAGTTGTGGTGTTGGCTCAGTTGCTCCACAACATGTGGGATCTTCGATCCCCAACCAGGAATCAAACCTGTACCTCTTGTACTGCAAGGCAGATTCTCAACAACTGGGCACTGAGAAAGTCCCCAGTCTACTTCTATGTGAACATACATTTGTATGTAAATGTGTAGAAAAAGGCTTGGAAAGATAAACATCCAAAACCTCATCCAATTCCTATGTAGGAGGGAGTTTATGAACAATTAAGTTTGGAAAGAGATAATTAAAAAAAAAATCAGTATTTGAATTTTCACCAAAAATGCTTTTATATTTGATTTTATTGTTTTCCATTGATGGATACCTGGATATTTCACACTAAGGAAGAAAATATAAGCAAAGGAATCAATGTCTTTAAATGGAGTGGTTTGTTAGTATGCAATTTTTACATGGTGATAACAAGAGAGGTAGTCTGTAGTGGCCTGTGCTCAGTTGCTTTGGTCATGTCCGACTCTCTGAGACTCTGTGAACTGTATCCTGCCAGGCTTCTTTGACCATGGGGTTCTCCAAGCAAGAATACTGCAGTGGGTTGCCATTCTCTTCTCCAGGAGATCTTCCTGACCGAGGGATAGAACCTGTTTCCTTTGTCTGCTGCATTTCAGGCAGATTCTTTACCTGCTGAGCTACCTGGGAAGCCCCCTACAGTGGCTTATTTAGTCCCAAATTATTGCTTACAGTTAAGTCAAGGCAGTGACATGTTTCAATAGGCTTGTAAATGAGTTAGGCAGATATATCCATGGATGCCAGATGGCTTGATGTATACCTCAGTTAAAAACCTAATTGATTTTACATTCACTCTCCAGTGCCAACAAAGCCAGATGCTCTGTTGTGGTTATTCCTGGAAATTGTTTTTGTCCTGTAAGATCATGTCATCGTCAGGTGGAGGAGAATGGGGACCAGTTTGTGTTTTCAAAAGAATAAAAGGTACACAGCCATGCTGCTTGCTTGTTTGTTACTTTTGCCAAAGAACACCTATCCTGAGTAAATTGACCTTGTCTCTATATGAAAAGCATTATGAACCTACTGTCTACCTACTTTGGGTTCTGGGCAGCCTAGATATACATTAAGATAGACTGAAGTATATACTTTTCTCTGGTTTAATTTTGTATGACAAGTGTAATGCTTAAGAGGCAGGTAGGTGTACAGACTGAGTAGTAGTTCTCTTTCATGTTCCCATGCGGTCTGTTTTGAAGCACCTAGAAGGTAAAGCATATATTGCATAAGGATTTATTTTATGATTTGGGAGCATACTCATTGAAAGGGCAAGTAAAGTTCTTTAAAATTGAAGTTCTAAAAATTAATTTTCTCAGTAATTAGACTTGAGTTTTTTTTTAAAAAAACAAAAAACTAAAGAAAAGATGGTGACTTGCAAATGCTTGTGAATTGAAGTTCCCAGTACAGAAATATTGACTGTTTTACTTTATCTCTTGTGCTTGATGTTAGGAGTCATTTTGATTTGGGGCCATTTAGTTGGTCTTTAAGTCATGGATGAGACCGTTTATTTTCCTCTGACAACTTCATTTTGGGGAAGTGGTAAAAGGCCTTAATATACATGCTATACGTGAACGTGAAGTTGCTCAGTCGTGTCCGACTCTTTGCGACCCCATGGACTGTAGCCCAGCAGGTTCCTCCGTCCATGGAGTTTTCCAGGCACGAATACTGGAGTGGGAAATACTGCCATTTCCTTCTCCAGGAGATCTTCCCTACCCAGGGTTGAACCCGGGTCTCCCGCATTGTAGACACACGCTTTACCATCTGAGTCAACAATGCTATAGTATGATTTAAAAATTCCAGGGTTATTTGAAGAAATATGCATCTAAATGAAGGAATATTTTTGGTAGTTTACTTTAAAAAGTATACAAGTTTTGGTAATGATTCTCTTGCCTAAAACAACCAAACCATTTTTCTTCAGAGCAAAAGAAACAGATAACAGTGCAAAGCTCTCATTTGTATTGTTCAAAATTTTCCTGTAAGGGGTAAACATTTTTTGTTTCTACACTGCTCAGCCTTTCTGTTACAGTTGCGTGTTTTGTGGGGAGTTGTAGGCGGCGGGGAGGTGTGGCGGGGGAGAGAGGTAGAGAGGGAGAAAAAGATAGCTCTAAAGCAAGAAAAGCCTAGAGTTTGTGTGAGAGAACTTCCTTTGGTGATTATCTGTTCATTTATTCCTGTTAACTCTCGCTATCTGTTATGAGCATGCCAGTCTAAAAATATGAATTTGGTTGGCAGGATTATTTCATTTCAAATTCATGTGATTTTCAAGTTTCTTTAAAATAAATGTAAGATATTTCAGTGATTCATACTTTAACATTTTGATTAAAGTGAAACAGGAAACAATTTAAATATACCCAAGATGTAAACTCTTCAATATGACCAGAAAGTGCCTTTTCTTGAAAATACCGGAACACTTTAGGTGTTATGAACAGGTGCATAGTTAATACTTTGTGTTTTCAAATACTATTTCTCTAAAGTAGAGTTCACTTAAGAACCAAGTTTAAGAAATGAGTGGTGCTTCATAAATGCCATAAATGGGGAGAAATGACAGTATGCAAAACCAATGACAGTAGCTCATTTATTTTGTGTCTTGTTATGGTGTTAACACTACGATAAGCTCTTTGCTTACATCATCTCATTTATTTTTTCACAGCATCCCTATGAGGATGATATAACCCTCAAATGGGATAAAAACTGTCCCATTTCTCAGGGAAGGAAAGGAAAGATTATAAAAGTTAAGAGCTCTTAAGTAGTAAGGCCTAGATTTTAGCTTTGGTTGTCTGTTTATAGAATCCAGTCTTTTAACTATTATAATATACTGATTCTAAAGCAATTCATGAATATGTGTCTGAAATCAGTTCAGTGGTATGTTGGCAATGGCTCTTACAGATTTCTGAGAGCTGATTATTACATATTTAGTGTGAGCTGATTAGTAAACTTTGATACTTTGAAATCAGCCATCATTGGAGTATTTACACCACAGTATTTTATTTACACCACCACAAATCAAGACTTTTTTTTTTTGAGACATTAGTTCACCCGCACACCATTTCTTAACAAAGTTCTCTATCAGTGCTATTTGTCAAAATGTAACTTCCAAACTCTCAGAGTTTAAGTGGATATGAATGGAATAAACAATCAGTTTTTTCCAGTAGCATTTGTTTTAGTGTGATAAATTGTTATTAATATCGTTATAACTGAGAATATTAAATTTCAAAGACCTTATCCTGAATTTCAGGGTGGAAGAGAGTCTGTTTCCTAGCTTCCAGCCTTTCATCTGAGGATTTTTGGAAAGAAAGCCCTTGTCTAGCTGACTGCTGTCAATGGGAATAATCAGTAAACAGTCCATAATAGAAGTAGATAAGAGTTTTAGTTGAGTCACACTGAGGACTATAGCTTGGAAGCCATAGATTCAAGGAGCATCTGAACTGTCTTCTGCTAGACTACAAAGTGGGGGAGGCTTATATAGGCAAAACCCACAGAGTTACATAAGTTTGTCAGTTATAATTGGATTGGCAGAAGGTAAGGATGCATGTTAAGCCAGGATTGGTTAAGGGCTGAAATGAGGAGACCATGAGACCATAAAGGTGCAGCTGGCAGCTACTAATAGATCTTGTTTTGACCATGACTGGTGGCATCCTGAATCTGATATAGTTCAGAAATTTCAGGTCCTCAGTAATACAGGAATGTGTCTGAAATTATATCCACAGTGGCCAACTAGCCCCATTTTGAATGCCTGAACCACAGTTTTATATCTTCTCAGAACAAAAGACGAACACCAAATATGACAGGGGATACACCCCTTCTAGGTTTCTAAAGAGAAGGATTAGCTCAAACACAGCAAATCAGCGTGAACCTTGGTGTCTGGGCCCCAAAGCTCATCACTGAAGGAGTACTAGCATTAGGAATGTAGGAAGTGGGGACATTTATCTCTGCCTTCCAAATGGACATTTATCCTTCTCTAAGCAATCTGGTAAATGCAATTTTTAAAAATGGTTAAAGCAGATGTACAATGCCTGTTTGGTAGACCATAAGACAAGCTGTTCTGGTTAAAATAAAGTGCAAGACAAATGTTGTATAAACCAGAATGACTTCCCCGTACCTCAGTAAGGAAAACTTCTTTCAATCACTGTGGAGTATAAAAGCAGCGGCTGTACCCAGATTTGAGAGATTCATTTGACTACCAGCCGAGATAGTCTGAGGAGAAATGAGAGGAAGTTGGGCTGGAAGGGAGGCGCACAGAAACATGTGATAAAGGGTAGAGGAATTCAGAAAAGTTTATTCAAAAACAAAACATGGGTGCCAAGAAGGCTTGTGGGGTATGAGGAAACCTAGAGATTATGTTTCTTTTTTCCATAAAATAATTTAAACTCCTAGAACCCTAGTACTTAATCTTTCCTTGAAACCTGAAAGCATCATTCTCTGCTGATAAGGATATTTTTATTGGTAGTGATTCAATTTAATAAATACGTCAACACTGTAAATTGTAATTTTGAGGCACTGAATCAGGTTATCAATTTATCCTCCTAATATTCTTTTTAGGAAGACGTATTCTTGCTTGTGTTTAATGCATTTATAATGTTCTTCTGTTAAGAAAATGCTAGCTTGAACATCTTAATTGAACAGCTGCATTGCCTACTGGATCCTGCTTATCTAAAACAAAAGCATGCATGATTGATAACATATTTGTTCCTGATTGGGATAGTACTGTCTAACTTGGCAGTCACTTCCCACCCTGTTTCGTTTGTCTCCTTGGTAGTTACTTTTTGGGATTTTCAGAATTTATGGGGTTGATTGAAGTGGAAGTTTACGGAAGGAAATAGAAAAAAAGAATGATTGACCAAATAAAGCAATACATACACACCAAACAAAAGTCAAACTATTGCATACAAAGTTAGAAGCTAGATATGATATCCAACTTGAGTAAGACAGGGTAGTTGTTATCTTTGTGGAAAAAAAGAAGCCTATGTAAATGAATATTTTATACCAATTCATTTTTATATTTGCTCATTGGAAGGACTGATGCTAAAGCTGAAACTCCAATACCTTGGCCACCTCATGCAAAGAGGTGACTCATTGGAAAAGACCCTGATGCTGGGAGGGATTGGGGACAGGAGGAGAAGGGGACGCCAGAGGATGAGATGGCTGGATGGCATCACTGACTCGATGGACATGAGTCTGAGTGAACTCCGGGAGTTGGTGATGGACAGGGAGGCCTGGCATGCTGCGATTCATGGGGTCGCAAAGAGTCGGACACGACTGAGCGACTGAACTGAACTGAACTGAACTTCACTACTGAGTGAAGTGTTTTTAGTTTTTATCAACAAGCTACTTGGTAAATTAGAAGTGAATGCTTGAGAGTCAAAGAAATCTGGCTTTTTGGTCCCAGCTTGAAAAATCTAGTAATTGTGACTTGGAAAATAACGTAACTTGTCTAGTTTCTTATCCACACAGTAATGTTATTGTAGATGACCATGAGCATTACTGAGAAAGCTTTGAGTGCAGTGCCTAATCAGAGGAGGCGCTCAGTAAATGGTAGCTGTAGTTATCCACTAGTTAAAACATGGTTTAAGTGTGAGTGGTGTAGAGAGTATATTTGGATGATTTGGGAGCTCATGTCAGAGAACTGACAAGTGTTCTCTCTTTCTGTGAAAGAAGCTGAAGTATCACAGGGTAAGTTTGGGTCTGGATGACTGAAGGTGATGGTGATGCTGATGGTGATGCTGATGGTGATGCTGATGGTGATGCTGATGGCGGCTTTCCCTCTTTCCGCACAGAACGTCCCTCCAGACCTCTCCATCTGCACCTTCGTGCTGGAGCAGTCCTTGTCTGTCCGGGCCCTGCAGGAGATGCTGGCTAACACTGTGGAAAAGTCTGAAGGGGCAAGTATTTAATTTATGTAGGCTGGCAGTATTTTAAAGAACTCAGCTATTATAAATGATTTCTTCACAGGTTTTGGAGATGTTCTTTTGACTGAAATAAGTCAATGCCATTTAGTTCTGATCTTCTTAAGTTTGCCTTTCTGCTTTATCCAGGAGATCTGGTGATGTTTTAAATAACTTAACAAAACAAAACAAAACAAAACAAAACAAAACAAACCCATCCGTAGGGTAATCTGTGTCCTTGAACCTCATGCTTATTTCAGTAGTTAAAGCAGAATCTCTTTCTTTGAGCATTTATTACATTTTCAGAGCTGTTTTTTTGACTCTTTCAATTAATTGCTTTATGCATGGCTGTCATTAATCTTTATTTCATTCTCAAATGCCTCTAACCATGTGACTGTGTTCTAAGCTTCTTTATGGCAAGTAAAATTTCATGGCACTCATATATTTGAAGTAACGAAATTATGGTGTTACAGCTTTAATCAGTTGTAATTTTGCAAATAGCTAATCATTTTCTTCTGAAAATTGAGATTTTTATTCTGTCACCAAATGCAGACATTTTTCTTTGAAAGCTTATTTGGTAATTTAAATTATGTTCCATTCTATGTTGAGTGATTCTGGGCTACTACCCATTCTTAGCTAATTCATTAAATTTTAGAGTTAAGCAGGAGGGTGTTGGTCAAATTTTTGTTTCCTATTTATGTGTTTGCTTGTTGCTATAATTACTGCAGTATATATTTTAATAAACTATAATAGTAGTTTATATAATAGTTTATATAATAAACTAAGACAAACTGTACTATTTCCAGGAATGAAACTGAACTTATTGATTTGCCATTATTGGTCCATGTGTTACTGTTTTTGTTGTTAATCATTGCTGTGGTTTGGATAAGTAAAGAGATTAAAAAATGATAATAAACCATTTAACAGAAAATAAATGATAAATTCTGATGTGATATATTTTCATTAGCCTTGTAGTTTTTTAAATTTTAGTATCACACGGGTAGGACTTTAATTGCCTTGTGCATTAATTTTAAATTAATTTAAAATTTTAATACTATATCACATGTATGTATATATGGAAGAGATACTTTAGTGATTTTTCTTTGATATTAGAGTAACAGCTTATTTTTTAAAAGATCCAACTATGTTATGCATATTTAATTTTTCAAGTATATTTTTGGTTACAACAGTTTGAAATTACAGTATTAAACTACATGAAGTTTAAAAAATTGTTTTTCTTTATATTAATGCAGTGCTTTTGGAGTAGGGTTGAATTTAAGCCTTTCTCAATTCAACTAGTTTTCTTTCTGCCTGGATAACCAACCCCTCTTGGGTTTTAAACATCACTGAGGCATGCTGCTGCTGCTGCTAAGTCGCATCAGTCGTGTCCAACTCTGTGCGACCCCAGAGATGGCAGCCCACCAGGCTCCCCTGTCCCTGGGATTCTCCAGGCAAGAACACTGGAGTGGGTTGCCATTTCCTTTTCCAATGCATGAAAGTGAAAAGTGAAAGTGAAGCCTCTCAGTCGTGTCCGACTCTCAGCGACCCCGTGGACTGCAGCTTACCAGGCTCCTCCGATCATGGGATTTTCCAGGCAAGAGTACTGGAGTGGGTTGCCATTGCATTCTCCACTCACTGAGGCATATCTGCTTTGAAATTCCAATCTGTCTTTATGAAGGAAAATTATTTTCCTTTTGCATGAGCATAAGAAAAGTGTGTATTGTCATTTCACTTATCTTTGTAGATACCAACTTATGATTAAATTACCATAAAATTTTCAGGTTGCTAAGCTGCTTTTTCTAAATTTAAACTCTTGATAAGAGGTTTTATCTCCCCAGAATCTGGAGAATGGATTAGGCAAGCTCTCAAATTATCTGTGTATATAGAACGTGTTGAAAATACTATTTTTTGACTTACTGAAGATACTCATTAGTTAGAATTTCTGCCCCCCCAAATATATTTATTTAGCTTAATTTTGAGTTGTTCTCCTCTAGAAAGCTTCTGTCAGAGATAACATGATAATTTATGTGATATGTGGAAAATCATTTATAAAGCCCAGTGTAGCTACCATTAGACATTAATTCTTAAATGAAAATTGAGAAAAAACAGCTTCAGAAAAGGAAAATATTTCATTGAGCCAAATCTCACTTTCACACTAGGAAGAACCACTGTCCAGTGACTCAGAGGATATTATATTTGGGGAAAAGAAAATGCTCTCTTAGACTACCGGAGAGTTTTGATTGTACCTGGGAGTGATGTTCGGGCTCCCCAGATGGCGCTAGTGGTAAAGAACCTGCCTGCCAATGCAGGAGATGTAAGAGTGATACTCAAAATATTTCATAACTAGTTTGGCACAGGCATCAATTATTCAGAGTGGAACTCAGCCAGAATGCTTGAGTCAAGGTTCTGGCAAGATTTGGGGGTTAGTCTGAGCAATTTGGGGGTATTCTGGAGGAGTCATGGGCTGGTCAGAATTAGGGAATGATAGGGACTTGGGGCTGAGGTTATTCACTAGGAGAGCTAGTTTGCCACCTAACAACCGTCTTCATCATAATGGTGCAAACAGCAAAAGATCATATCTGATTACATGTCGTCAGTGGATGCTGCTGCCACTCGTAGGAGTCAAGTCTTTGGACTCCATAGGTATCCATACCCTCTTTACTAGCCCCTCATGTGTCTTCTTTAAACTCATGGGAATCAGTAGCAAATACTTTTGGCAAGCAGACTATCATCTCTAACAATAAGTTATATGCAGTAGATTTGTTTATAAAGATCCACTTTGTCTTGGATGAAGTATGTCAGCAAGGAGATGCTAATTTTCTTGAAATCATTTCTTTTTTGTGATATGTTTATTTTTTAATTTTTTGAGCATCTGCTTTATTTTTTTAATTGGAATGTGACTGCTTTCCAGTGTTGTGCGAGTTTCTGCTGCACAACAACGTGAATCAGCTCTAGGTATACATATGTGCCCTCCTTGAGCCTCCCTCACACTTCCCTGTGCCCACCGCACCCACATCCTACCCCTCTAGGTCTCATGGAACTCCCTGTGCTATCCAGCAGCTATCTGTTTTATACATGGTAGTGTATATATGTCAGTGCTAGAAATCATTTCTCTCCCTACACGTTAAAGAGTGTACCCAAAAGAATCTTGTGTATTACTTAATTCCCCCACTCTCTTATGATCAACTTTCTTTGAGAAGCCTTGTTTTTTTAAAAAAAAAATTCTAAACTTCCTTATGTAATTCAATGCTATTAATAATACTGATACTATTTATTATCCAAAAATGCACATAGCAATACAAACACACTTGATGATAATGATAAAAAATTTCACTTAGAACCATGCCTTTTCTTTTTTGTGGTTAAGCACCATTTGCTTTATATTCTTAGGTTCCACCAAATAGATGCATGGTTTTTATAAAGTTGCAGGAAATTTAATGGGAAATCCCCAACATCATTTGTGTCAAACACATCATGAAGATTATTGATAACAAAAACAGATGTGTAAGATGAAACAGGAAAAATATTACTTAATTTAATGAAGCTTTGATTCCACAGAATTGATTATTGTGGCTTATTAGTAAAATAACTAGAACATAAAACAAAAGTGAAAGTCGCCCAGTCATGTCCGATTCTTTGTGACCCCATGGATTTTATAGAGTCCATGGTATTCTCCAGGCCAGAATACTGGAGTGGGTAGATGTCCCCTTCTCTAGGTGATCTTCCCAACTCGGGGATCGAACTCAGGTCCTCCCGCATTGTAGGCAGATTCTTGACTAGCTGAGCCACCAGGGAAGAGGGAACTAGTAGTATAAGTGGTGTAAGAAGCCTTCTGAAATATTTTATTAAAAGAGGTTTTCTAAAATATCTGCTTTTTTAAAAAAGTATGATTAAACTGATCCAGATCAGTTTAATTATATGTAATTCCAGATCAGTATGCAATTCCATTGAATATAATTCAGCTTTTATTCAAAGCATACCAGTAGTAAACAGGCCAAGAGCTTTTTAGCTTTATATGAATAGCTGCTTACAGGGACTTTAAAATCCTGAGAGTGGAGACAATACAAATAATACAAGGAGAAAATGACCGCAGGATCAATGCCCATCCCTTTTGGCCAAATTTTCTTGTATCCTCTGTATATGCACTTCCTTGCTTCTGTTAATTTTTTGTTCCCTGCCCCCCAGGTTTTAGGTGGCTCTGGATCACTAGTCTGCTTCTGTATCTACTTCTGTCTATCTCCTCTCATTCTTCAGATTTATTTTGCATATTGTGATATCAGATCAGATCAGATCAGTCACTCAGTTGTGTCCAACTCTTTGCGACCCCATGAATCGCAGCCCGCCAGGCCTCCCTGTCCCTCACCAACTTCCGGAGTTCACTCAGACTCACGTCCATCGAGTCAGTGATGCCATCCAGCCATCTTATCCTCTGTCGTCCCCTTCTCCTCCTGCCCCCAATCCCTCCCAGCATCAGAGTCTTCTCCAATGAGTCAACTCTTGGCATGAGGTGGCCAAAGTACCGGAGTTTCAGCTTTAGCATCATTCCTTCCAAAGAAATCCCAGGGCTGATCTCCTTCAGAATGGACTGGTTGGATCTCCTTGCAGTCCAAGGGACTCTCAAGAGTCTTCTCCAACACCACAGTTCAAAAGCATCAATTCTTCGGCGCTCAGCCTTCTTCACAGTTCAACTGTCACATCCATACATGGGCTAAAAGCTAGGTTTTCTAGAATTTGAGAACTGGTTAAGAATACGTTGTGCCACATATTCACTCTGTGGCTTTAAGGAAGGTCAGTCTTTATCATCAGGTTTGTGCGTGCTGAGTTGTTTCAGTCGTGTCCGACTCTGTGTGAACCCATGGACTGTAGCCCGCCAGGCTCCTCTGTCCATGGGATTCTCCAGGCAAGAATACTGGAGTGGGTTGCCATGCCCTTCTCCAGGGGATCTTCCCCACCCAGGGATGGAACCTGCATCTCTTACATCTCCTGCATTGGCAGGCAGGTTCTTTACTACTAGTGCCACCTGGGAAGCCCCAGTCATCAAATTTAGTGAAAAATAGTATTTAAAAAAAAGAATTATCAGTAAATTTCACAGATTGCAAAACCAAAGCCCTTTCTATTATGCCGTGTCATTTCTCACTTTGTATCTGTGCTTCTGTGAAATGGAGACCTAAATTAAATTAGACATTACAAAATAAAATTGAATGGAGAAAACGTTCATTGAAAATGCTTCTTAATTAATTCAGGTATAATGAAACAAATGGCCAAAAGCATAGGACCATCTAAATCATTAAATCTTATTAACTAGATCACACACACAAATAAGCAAACAGTATCACTGACTATATTTTAACCTAACTGTGCCATCATCAAACTGGCAGGATCACATGGCAGAACTGGCTGGCTGGGAGACTGGATGGAGAGGGAAGGGGTTCCTGAAATAGCCATGGTTGCAGAGAAGCAAACTACCAAGGCCAGGGAAAAGGCAGTCAGGGATTAGTAGCAGTTCAATCAAAGGCACATACAAGTATGAGAAAAGGAATAAATAAAACAATAAAAACAGCCACTTTTAAATGGATGCTAAATATTCCTTATATACTCTCATTTAATAATCACTAAATCTGATGATTTTTTATGATTTTGAAATTATATATGTCAGTGATAATATTTGCTCATTTTTGTGTGTGTTCTAGTTAATAAAGTTTAATAATGTAGATGATCGTATGCTTTTGGCCATTTGTTTCATTATACCTTAATTCAGAAGCATTTTCAATGAATTCTTTCTCCATTCAAGTTTATTTTTGTAATATCTAGTTTAACTTAGGATTCTGTTTCATAGAAGCACAGATATGAATTGAGAAGTGAGACAGTATAGTGGAAAGGGCTTTTGTTTTACAATCTGTGAAATTTATTGATTTTTTTTTCAAATACTATTTTTAATAGTTTCACTTGTTGACAATGCATTGCTTTTGTTTTAACATCATGAATATATTAAGTGACTTACTCGTATTAGTGTTCGGAGGGTATATACAAAAATAACATTGAGTGTCCTTTCTATCTTTTGGTTTAGCTGTTTCTAAGAGAATTGTAGGAGAAGGCACTGGCAACCCACTCCAGTACTCTTGCCTGAAGTATCCCAGGGATGGGGGCTGCCATCTATGGGGTTGCACAGAGTCAGATACAACTGAAGCAGCAGCAGCAGGAGAATTGTAGGGTCCTTTCCCTTCTGACTTTTGCTTGTAGCCGCTTGACTATTGGTGCCTTATTGTTAGACTATTAGTAGCTTGAACCAAGAAACAAAAACTAAAATTAAACCAGTATTTGTCCATTATATCCTGCTTTTTGGTGGGGAAGGAGATTAAAATTTTTAATTTCAATGGTTCTGATTAGTATCATTCATTCATGTCGTATTTTCCTCATTACTATAGGTAATTGGTAGGGTTTTTTTTGGTAGTTTCCTATAATATAAATTACAAATGATGCTTTAAATATCTATAAAATTACAATGTAATTATAAATATTGCTTAGTATGAATAAGTCAGTTCTAATCATTTATATATTTAATGCAAGCTTTGAATATTTAGAAGATATGCTTTATAAACCTCTGTGGGTAGAAAGATGAATAATAAGTGAGTTTTGCCATCAATGGATTCACAGTCTAATGCAAGAATAGAAGGACAATTATAGTGCCGTATGATGTGTGTTATCATAGAAGAGTAGATATAATTATTGTATTAGCAGAAGGAAGGGATTGAGTTTGTGGAACTTGGCATTCTTTTGAATTTTCTTTGGACTTTCTATTACTACATCATTTCTAAGACAAATGGAAATAATATTAAAGCTATTAATATAAAAGTCACTTAAATTTTTTCTCCAGGGAACAATTTAATCTCATTATGCTGTTCTTTAGAATTCTATTAGAAACTGGTACTTGCCAAGAGGACTATACATAACATGTTCAGGGATATTCTTAATATGATTTTTATGTTTAAATTTATTGAAATAGTTTATTATTTTATATGAAATCCTGAGTGTTTCATATTTCTAAATTATATAATCTTGTAATTAAAGTTACAAAATGCCAGAGTTATCAATAGACTTAGTTATCAATCGAGAGATATATCAGACTCCGACACTTTCAGTTTTTATGAAAAATGAAGTTATAGAATAGGGAGTATTATTAAAACAATTGTGTCACTCTCTTAATAAAACCTCTGCTTTTTTAGAAGCATATATTCTGAAAGTATTCAAAATGCATCATGAAGTAGCCATTTAAATTAACTGGTAAATGAGGTATCATTTTTTAAAATACATTTTATAAACATTAAACCACCATAAATCAATTTTTAAAAAATACATTTATCAAACAATGAAGTAATAATTTCAGGCAAGTAATTGCATTTAAGATCATTTTATATAAATGCAAGAGCAGAAGTTGAAGTTCAAGATGTGTGCTATATTGCATAGTGATTAGGCATATAGATTATAGAGAAACTCCATGAGTTAAATTTCTGGTAATCTTTGGAAAACTGCTTAAACTTTCTGTACCTCTGTTTTCTAGTCTGTAAAGTGGGGGCAAATAATAGTGTCCTCCCATTATATTGTTGTGAGGATGTAATAAGTCAATATGAAGTGTATAGAACATTCATAGCACATAGGAAGCACACTATAGCCGTACTGTGCATGCATGCTAAGGCGCTTCAGTCATGTCCGACTCTCTGTGAGCCCATGGACTGTAACCTGCTAGGCTCCGCTCTCCATGGGATTCTCCAGGCAAGAATACTGAAGTGGGTTGCCACGCCCTCCTCCAGGGGATCTTCAGGAACCAGGTATTGAACCCACCTCTTTTATGTCTCCTGCATGGGGAGGCTATTTCTTTACCAGTAGCGCCACCTGGGAAGCCCATATCTTATTATAGCCCTTATCTTATTGTTATTGTATTTGCTTTGGGATGCAAATGTCTTCTCCAGACCAAATATTTGGTCCAAATAATAAAAGCAAAGCAAACAGCAATTACCTGAGGGCTCCAGAGAGTTTAACAAAAGCAGGAAGATTCTGGAGAGAAGCCAGCCTTGGAAAATAGAATTGGGGCAGATTGGTTTTACATTTTTAAGGTTTTTAGCCTGAAGATTGTGGTCGCTAAAACTTTGAAAGAACAAGCACAGTCTCTCCGAAGACAAAATTCAGGGCCTCTTGAAAGTCAAGGAGTAGTTCTAGAAAAGAGAAATCCAGAGAGAGGGAGACCCACATTTTGTGCATAAACTCTGCCCGGGTCTCTGGCTGATGCTTAACCATCTGTATGGGGGACAGATGTCAATTCAGTTACCACTGCTAACGTTATTACTGCTCTGAGATCTGCACTGCCACCAAGCATTTTGCAGTTTGCAGTTTGAGTCCTACCAAGTGGATTTCTCGTTAAAACAAACACATCAGTGTTCTTCAGCGGTGTATAGTAGAACTGCAACAATATAAAAGGACAGGACACAATTCACCGTTGCTTAGGAAACAATCAAATGTGACCCAATCTCAAGGTAAATGACTGCCAAGAACTACAGAGGGACAGTCTTAGCAGATGAAGATTTAAAGCAGCTGCTGCTGCTGCGTCACTTCAGTCGTGTCCGACTCTGTGCGACCCCATAGACGGCAGCCAACCAGACTTCCCGTCCCTGGGATTCTCCAGGCAAGAACACTGGAGTGGGTTGCCATTTCCGTCTCCAGTGCATTAAAGTGGAAAGTGAAAGTGAAGTCGCTCAGTCGTGTCTGACTCTAGCGACCCCATGAACTGCAGCCCACCAGGCTCCTCCGTCCACGGGATTTTCCAGGCAAAAGTACTGGAGTGGGGTGCCATTGATTATGGCTATATTCAGTGCAATCAAGGAAAGTATGTTTACTGTCAACAAAAGAATTCAAAAATCAACATGTAAAAATGATTCAAGTAACAAAATGGAATTTCTGTAAAATGGAAAACCACATTATCTGAAAAGTTTACTTATTTAGTAAGTGAACTAGGAAACAAATTAATCTCAATTGGAGTCTGAAGTCGATGCTTTTTAGCTCTTTACTATGGAGTATTCATGTAATAAGAGGGGAGCAGTCCCATGAA
This sequence comes from Bubalus kerabau, assembly GCF_029407905.1. Taxonomy (NCBI): domain Eukaryota; kingdom Metazoa; phylum Chordata; class Mammalia; order Artiodactyla; family Bovidae; genus Bubalus; species Bubalus kerabau. The sequence continues at coordinate 133,255,067 of NC_073624.1, forward strand.
CTAATTATCTTCAGGTTCTTCAGATAAGAATTCTGAAAATTAGTCTCAGTGGGCTAAATCAAGGTGTCAGCAGGACTGCATTAATGATGATAGCTCTAGGGAGGAATCTATTATACTTCATTGCCTTTTCTAGCTTCTATTCTTGGGTGGTGGCCCCTCTTTCATCTTTAAAGCTAGCAACGTTATATATTCATAGTTTCTGTGTATTAGGATGCAGATGGCTTTGAGGTGCCACTATTTGCCCTTCTACATCATGGAAACACAGTTTGAGTAAGATGTTGTTTGCAAGATGAGATGAGAACCAGAGATATCTAGTTGAATAAGGACTGAAAAGTGTGATTTGGTTTCATAGGAGCCTGGCTTTTCTGCAAAGCTATCAATATTAATGTCAGTCTATCCTATGTGTGTGTATATATACATGCACACACACATATGAATTAATAGGTTCACACACATTTTAAATTAAAAAGACTTTATTCTCTAAAGAGTTTTTAGTATTTACTTGTCATTCCAAAAGTGGTGCTCAATATTTCTTTTGTATTTAAGTAGATTTTGGTACATGTTCACTATATCTAAAAGACTTATTTGTTCATGCTCTTGGGCATGTAGGCCAAGGATCAAAAATTAATAATTAATGTTGTATCTACCCTGGTTGAGTTTTATTTTCATACTGATTATTTTTCAGTTTGCTTTCTCTTCATTAAAGTGAATTGGAGTAGTGTGAAGGAAAAAGGAAGTGTTGGCACGTCTTGCTTGTGGTTCATATAAGATAGATGGTGTTCTAACATTTAATAATAAGTTCTGCACATTATTAAAAATAAGTTACTCAGATGATTGGGCTAATGATTCACTGGATAGAAAAATGAAGTTTACTTAAACACTTGATATTGTTCATCATTTCAAATATGTTACTGCTCTACATTCTAAGTCTCCTTAAAACACAGACTCAGACAATTAGGATATGAAACTGTGATTATACTTTTAAATATTCTCAGTGCAGTAGAAATCTGCCTCTGAAGAGACAAAAGACTGAACAGGGCTCCTTTTTGATAAAGAAAAATAATAACCAGACTCACAATTTTTATTTTTGTGTCAGGAAGATGCCTTCTGAACTATGGTAAGGAATCAATAAATTTTATATATTGGTATTGTTGAAAGTCATTAGTGACATGTAAAGCACAAGCAGCAAAATAAAAAATAAACAAGTGGGACTCCAACAAACTAAAAAGCTTCTACACTGCAAAAGAAACAATTAACAAAATGAAAAGGCAGCCTATGGGATGGGAAACCATATTATGCAAACCATAGTATGTGATAAGGGGTTAATGTCCAAAATATATAACAAGCTCATGCAATTCCAAAATAACAAATAGCAATAGCAACACCCCAAATAATGCAATCAAAAATAGACAAAAGAACTGAATAGACATTTTCCCAAAGATGTGTGAAGGGCAAACAGATATGTGAAAAGATGCTTATCACCGCTAGTCATTAGTGAAATGCAAGTCAAACCCACACTGAGATATCATCTCATACCTTTTAAAATAGTCATCATCAAAAAGATAAAAGATAACAAATGCTGATGAGGTTACAGAGCAAAGGGAATCCTGTCCTCTTGGTGGGATTGTAAACTAGTAGAGCCGCTGTGGGAAACAGTATAGAGGATCCTCAAAAATGAAAAATAGAACTACCATATGATCCAGCAATCCCATATGATTGCTGGATAGGATCCAGAACTACCATATGATCCAGCAGTTTGGGGAATATATGCAAAGGAAATGAAAACATTAATGAGGAAAGATATCTGCACCCCCCATTTTCAGAGCAGCATTATGATAACCACGACAGTGGAAACAACCATTGATGGATGAACGGATAAAGAAATTGTGTTACCTGTGTACAGTGGAATACTGTTTAGCTATAAAAATGAGGAGATTCTGCCATTTGGGACAACATGGATGGACCTTCAGGGTATTAGCTAAGTCCAACAGAGGAAGACAAATACTGTGTGATCTCACTTATTTGTGGAATCTGAAACAACAACAACAAAAAGAAACTCAGGAAAAGAGATCAGCTTTGCGGTTATCAGAGGTGGAGAAGAGGGAAATTGGAGGAAGGGTCAAAATTACAAGCTTCCAGTTCTAACTAAGTATTGGGGATGTAATGTGCATCATGGTGACTATGTACATCATGGTTAACACTGCTATATGGTATATAAGAAAAATGTTAAGAGATTAAATCGTAAGAGTTTTTATCTCAAGGAAAAATGTTTTTTTTCTTTTTTTTTGTATTCTCTTTTCATTTTATCTACATAACATGATGAATGCTATCTAAAATTATTGGGTGATCATTGTACAATATTTGTAAGTCAAATCATTATGCTATACACCTTAAACTTATACCATGATATTTATCAATTATATCTCAATAAAACTAGGAAAAAGTGGTGCCCTCCATGCATGCAATATTCAGCTTAAGTTTAAATTCAGCTTAAATTTCAGCTTAAGTTTAAATTTCAGAGCCGTTTCCATCTTCTGGTTTCATAACAGTAATATAAAAGAGTATAAACTGAAGATAGTTTCTTCATAGTCCATTTTTCCCCTGAAGATAATCACAGCTAATATTGGTTTATATCTGTCTAGAACATCATGTATAAAATTTTTTTTCCATGGACTGTTGTATCATCTTTTATAATTTAATCATATATGGTTAAAAATATCAGAAATGCTAATCAAAACTACAGTGAATTTCTCCTAAAACCAGTCAAAATGGTCATCATCAAAAAAATCTATAAACAATAGATGCTAGAAATCGTATGGAGAAAAGGGAATCCTCTTACACTGTTGGTAGGAATGTAGATTGGTATAGCCAATATGGAGAACAGTATGGAGGTTCCTTAAAAAATGAAAAATAGAGCTACCAGGTATCCCATGCCTGGGCATATATCGGGAGAAAAACCATAAATCAAAAAGATACATGCACCCCAGGGTTTACTGCGCCACTATTTACAGTACCCAAATATGGAAGCAACCTAAATGTCCACCAACAGAGGATTGGATAAAGAAGATGTCGTATATAAATATACAATGGAATATTACTCAGCCATAAAAAGGAATGTAATTATTCCATTTGCAGAGATGTGGATGGACCTAGAGACTGTCGTACAGAGTGATGTCAGGAGAAATATCATGTTGATACATTTATGTGGAATCTAGAAAAATGGTGTAGATGAAAGTTGTTTGCAAAGCAGAAATAGAGACACAGACATAGAGAACAAATGTATGGATACCAAGGGTGGAAGACGGGTGGAATGTGGAACTTGGCATTTGGAGATTGGAATTAACGTATGTACACTAATATGTATAAAATAGACAGCTAGTGAGAACCTCCTGTACAGCACAATGGACCTCAGCGCTTTGTGGTGACCTGAATGGGAAGGAAACCCCAAAAAGAGGAAATACATGTCTAAGTATAGCTGATTCACTTTGCTGTACAGCAAAAACTAACAGAACATTGTAAAGCTATTATATTCCATTTAAAAATATTAAGACACTAAAAATGCAAGAGAATCCAGGCTTAATTGATTAGGGCTCTGGCACAGATTTTCTTTAGTTCTCTTGGCTCTGTTCTTTGGTTCTTAGATTAGTTTCTCTAGTTATAGCAGGGCTGCAGCAATTTCAGGAATGATTCAAATTCAGCATCATCCATAGGCGCACAAAGCATCTGACTTTCTTTGCTTTTATTTATGAGACTAATGAGATTTTCCCAGAAACCACCTGGTGGACTTCCCCTTATATCCATTGTCACATAGTCGTTGCCCAGATTATTAACAAGCAAGAGGAAATGTGGCCAACACAACTGGCTTAGAGGGGAGAGAGGACACCTTTACAAAATTAGGGATTTTTCTGGAAGAAAGAGCAGGGTTATATATGTAAATGAATGTTGAGCAGACATGGCGTTATCCTCCTTAAGCCTTATTTCAAAAAAGTTATTTATATTTGAGATCCTCCAGGTTCTTGAGCCAAACTAGGTTAGCAAGTTGTCAGTAAATCCTTATCCAGAAAGAAAAATCAAAGTCTGTGCTCAGTTGTTTCTATATCTGGGGAATGTTAAACCCTTGCTTACTTCTTCACCCAACTGATTCATGTAGTATTTGTTCCACAAAAGTACGTTGAGATGCTATTGTGAATTCCATGCTGGTAATGCAGGAATAAATAAAAATGCACCTTGTTTGTGAGGAATTTAGTGATCTAATAGTGAAAAGTAAAAGTAAATAATGATTGAACATGGGTGAAATATGCTTTGATACTGAAGTCCAATGAGAGTCCAGAGGAGGGAAGTCTTAATTACTTACCCAGCACTACCTCCCCTGTATAAAGACACACATCCCTTCATAAATGCCTGAGGTCTTCTACAGGTTAAAAACAGTGAAAAACTTAACAGATTAGTCTGTTTATATTATAGACAAAATGATGTTACTAGCTATTTATATTGAAACTGAAATTCCCAATTAACTACTAATAACATTTTACTTTAAGAAGCCGGGTACTATATACCTTGCTGTTCAGGAGCATCCCTGGTAAAATACTGCTTTGGGAATGGCTCTGTGATGCTAATAAATGAACCAACATATTACTGACTAATGTGTTCGTTAGGTAGCATCTTCTCTAAAGCCTCTGTATATAACCATTACCTGTCTTTCATCTGTGAAATTAGTGCAGTGATTTAGAAGGTGAACATGATTATAACTTCTTGAGAGGCTTACAGCTAAAAATATTCACTGAGCAGCAACTATTTGTCTACCACTTATAAGAATGTGGACCTTTGTCTATGTTTGAAACATATGCCCTCTATTTGTAGACGCTTTGTTTTATTGTCTTTTTGTCTCTAAAAAGACAACTTCCTACTCTGAAGCAAAGTATACTACATATTTCTATGTGTTTGAATGATGTGGTTTCCAGAGATACCAGCACCAAACTCAATAAGGAGGTCAGTTTCATCAGCATGTAATTGAATCACCATGCCAGAGTTGTGCACTGTTTTAGATTATGACTCTTTAATGTATAGATTATTTTATTATATTACTGTCATTCAATTTGAACATCTTCTTCAGATTTTTTCTATTTTAAGTAAAAAAATTTTCATGTGTAAATACTTGCTTAATTCACTTGCTATCAAATATTTGTGATAGATGATTCTGAATTTACCAGTAATTTAAAGATATTCATGACCTGTTGAACTAAACAACTTCTAATTTTTATTCTCTTAAAGTAAACTTTATTTTCTTAAAAAATTGCAGTCTAATTTGACAGAATATATCCTTTTGAACTATTTTTTATCAAATGCTACTTCTCCTTACTTCCCCCATACCCTCACTAGCACCATTTCTTACCTCACTTGAGTTTTCTCTAAAGCATTTCTTTTCCTTCTGTCATATTAATATTGTGCATTCGTGTTTTTATTTTTTGTCTTTATTAATTTTCACTGGAGTATCGTTACTTTACAGTGTTGTGTTAATCTCTACGATACAGCTAAGTGCATACTGCTACATGGATATAGCTGTATTCACTTAGCTTGGTGAATATTTAGGTCGCAGATATTGAGTAGAGTTCCCGGTTCTCTACAGTAGGCTCTCACCAGTTCTCTATTAATAGTTTATATATACAGTTTCTATAGTGTTTATATGTCAGTCCCCATCTCCCAGTTCATCCCACCCCCGTTAACCCTTGGTATTCATACACTTGTCTCTATTTCTACTTTGCAATAAGATCATTTACACCATTTTTTTTTTTTAGATTCCATATATATGTGTTAATATACAGTATTTGTTTTTCTCTTTCTGACTTACTTCACTCTGTACAATAGTCTCTAGGTCCATCCATGATGGACTGGATTTTGATGACTGGATTTTGTTCCCTTTCATGGTTGATAATATTCCATATGTACCACATCTTCTTTATTCGTTTATTTGTTGATGGACATGTAAGTTGTTTCCATGTCCCGCCTATTGTATATGGTGCTGCAGTGAACATTGGGGTGCATATGTCTTTTTGATTTATGCTTTTCTCTGGGTTATTTTTATTTTTAAATAAGCTATTCATCTCTGTTAGAGTGTGAATCCCATGAATGCAGAGCTTTTGATCTATTGTGTTCACTGGCTTTAGCATGAACACCTAGGACAAAGCATGTAATGAAACAGTCAGTGAATATTTGCTGACTTGAGACATTGAAAAATAGGTTTTATAAACCTAAGAATTAAGGGGCTGAAAAGTGCCAACAATTCTGTGCCTACTACTATGGTAGCAGTTTTGAACCTAAGTATAGCATTGACTGTTAAGCACAGCTATGTTTCTCCTTGCCCGGCTCTACTCTGAGAGAAAAGAACTCTATTCACAAGAGGAAGTGAGGGTAAACTTTGGGGGTTAGAACAGTATGCGTCCTTGTTTCCCTGCCCAGCTCAGGTTAACACGCGTCACAACTCAATTCCCGTTATCCCTCCTTCACTGTCCATAGTGCCCCAGTCGAGGTGAGAAATTATTTGGCCATTCCCTGTTGTGGTATCTTGATGAATCAGATAAAAATTACAAACCTGTTCCCAGGGGGGAAAAAAAAAAGGATAATTTCTACACATACAGAATCTCATATAATTTCAGATTTAAGGACTTACGTGGAAATCAAGCAACTCTTTTGACTTGTAGCTGCATAGTGGTAGAATCTATACTTTTTTGCAACTAACCTCAGACGTGTGAGAGCAAGACAGAATCCAGGGGGCTCTGTGTAGCTTAGAGACCAGATGGACCGTCTGGACAAGGAAAGGCCAATATGGGCAATATGACCAGGTGTGACTTCTGAGATAACAGTGAAGTAATTATCTCTTAAGACCTCAACAGAGCTGGGGTCGGGTTCTTTATTAGAATAGGAAACCTTGAAACTGTCCTTAGACCATTGACAGAGTACAGAGAGCAGCACACCAAAGGCACACAGAATGGGCTCTGCATTGTAGGCAACTGATGTCCGTGGTTTTGGAGGCAGTGAGCCTGGTGTGAGATAAGAAGAACCTACTGAAATCACTACATGATCTGACATGAGAGAGAAGTGTCCCAGTGAGATCAGACAGTGCAAAGGAAGTGAGAAGTGAGAGAGAAATCACAGCAGAGACAATAGAAGAAGCAATGGTCAGCCACAAAATTTAATACTTCATTCACTAGAGTTACTTGTATTTGTTTGTTCTATAGACTTGTGATGAATAACTATGTTCCAGGTTCTGTGTACAGTAACTGGTGAGGTAGACGCTAAAGAACTAGGAATGTTTTTTCCAGAAAAGGACATAAGTGGAATCTGTGCCTTATAAACTATAAATGTTAGAGTGAGGAGGGTGAAGAAATAAAAACAAGATGCCAGGGAAAAGATAAAAACTGAGATTTTCTTTACACACCCATGGTCTGGAGACTGTTTTATTTCTAATGGTATTAGTGTGTCCAACAATTATGAGTAGGAAAATGAGTGATATTGTGTTATTTATTCATGAGGTATAATCTCTTTGCCTCCAGTATGGATTTGAGGTAAATGCTACATAGGTATTTAAATTCAGTAAATTTGTAGTTTGTTTCACCATAAAGAGTTTGTAGTTCCTTTGAAAATAATTCAAGAATTGCTTAGGAATAAACCTGTGAACAGGGGATTCAGCCAATTATTAGATGACTCTGGTTGTGTTTTATCGAGGACTGTTTTGATTATGGCTTCTTTCTAGGTATTTAACTTGGCTGTAACTGTTGAATAAACTGTTCCCCGAGCAGACTGTTCCTAATTTCATTAATTTAATTGTTGCCAAGTGAACAATCAGTTTTATGAAGGAACTTGAGGTTTTAGTTTCTCTGTCTAGCTTTAGTTGGTTTTTCTTTTTTTCTCAAGCTTTTATATTGAAGTGTAGCAGATTAACAGTGTTGTGATAGTTTCAGGTAGCCAGCAAAGGGACTCAGTCATACATACATGTGTATCCACCCTCCCAGAAACTCCCCTCCCATCCAGGCTGCCACATAACATTGAGCAGAGTTCCCTGTGCTGTCCAATAGGCCCTTGTCCGTTATCCATTTTAAATGTAGCAGCGTGTACATACAATCCCAATTGTATGTACACAAATTGAATGTACAATTTGTACAATCCCAAACTCCCTAACTACCGCTTCTCCTCATCCTTCCTCCCCTGCCCCGTAACCATAAGTCTGTAAGTCTGTTCCTGTTTTGTAAATAAGTTCATTTGTATAATTTCCTTTTAGATTTTACATATAAAGGATATAATATGGTATTTATCTTTTTCTGTATGACTTATTTCACTCAGTGTAACAATTTCTAGGTCCATCCATATTGCTGCAAATGGCATTATGTCATTCTTCTTGATAGCTGAGTAATATTCCACTGAATATATGTACCACATCTTCTTTATCCATTAGTTAGTTTTTCATACTGTCCACTCTCTATCAGGTTGGATTCACTCCCTGAATAAGCTCTATTTTCCCCTGATACATTTCTCATATTCTTACCACACTTAATTCTTCAACCTGCAGTTCTGCATCTTTCAGAATTTTACCCTGTCCTTCTATGCTAATGTCCAAGAAAGTGTCTTCCTTGAATATTTTCATAATCCTCCCAGCCAGAAGTAATATTTTACTCAGAGATCCATATCACTGGATTTTTAAATTTTTCCTCATTTTTCTCATAATAATTGGGTATACATTATATATAATTTCTTTACATTAGAATATGTTTTTAACTTCTGAATATGTTTTTATTTCACTTAATTTTTGAAAGCAATTTCAAATTTACAGAAAATTGTTTGAAAATGTCCCATAGCCTTTTGCCTCCCCTACATCCCTTATTATTATAAAATCTTGCATTAATGTGGTACATTTGTTATAACTCACAAATATTACCACCCCAAGTTCATAGTTTACATTAGGGCCAATATTGACAAATCATTATTTAAACTTCACAGTTTACATTATCACTCTTTGTACTGTACAATCTAAAAATTCTGACATGGACTTCACTGATGGTCCAATGGTTAAGACTCTGTGCTAACAATGCATGGGATGAGAGTTTGATCCCTGGTGAGGGAACTGAGATCCCACATGCCATGCAGCATGGCCAATTTTTTTTTTTTTAAGTTAATATATTATGTTTTGTATCCACTATTCCTGGTATGAGACAGAATAGTTTCACTACTCTAAAAGTCCCCTGAACTTCACCTTTTCATGCCTTCCTCCCTTCTAACCACTGATCTTTTTATTGGCTCCATAGTTTTACATTTTCCATAATGTCATATACTTAGAATCGTTCAGTAAGCTGCCTTTTCATTCTGGCTTCTTTCACATAGTGTGATGCGTTTAAGGTTTATGTCTTTCCTTAGCTCGAGAGCTCATTTCTTTTTATTACTGAGTTGGTATCACTGACTTAATGGACATGAGTTTGAGCAAGTTCTGGGAGATGGTGAAGGACAGGGAAGTCTGGTGTGCTGCAGTCCATTGGGTTGCAAAGAGTTGGATACGAATGAGCAAGTTAACAACAACAGTATTTCATCACCTGGATATACAGTAGTTTGTCTATCTATTGAAGAACATTTTGATTGCTTCTAAGTTTTGGCAATTATGAATATAGCTGCTGTAAACTCACGTGTAGACTTTGATGTAGACATAAACTTCCGGCTCCTTTGGGTAAATATGAAGGAAAGAGATTGCTGGATCATATGTTAAAATTGTGTTTATTTTTGTGAGACTGCCAAACTGACTTTTCTAGAGTGTTTACCTTGTGGCATTCCAGCTAATAATGAATGAAATTTCCTATTGCTGCAGCTCATCATCAGCATTTGGTGGTATCAGTTTTGGATTTTGGCCATTCTCATAGTTGTGTAGTTGTATCTTACCGTTGTTTTAATTTGAAAGCTTCAGATGACATATGATGTACACCATCTTTTCATATACTTACATGGCATCTGATATCTTTTTTGTGAAGTATCTATTGATGATACCTTTTGCCAAATTTTAAATTGGATTGTTTATTTTCATATTGTTAAGTTTTTAAATTGAAATATAGTTGATTTACAATGTCATATTTCTGCTGTGCAGCAAAGTGATTCAGTTCTACATATATGTACGTGTGTGTGTGTGTGTGTGTGTGTGTAATTGTTCTGTAGTCACTCATGTCCAGCTGTTTTGTAACCCCATGAACTACAGCCTGCCAGTTTCTTCTGTCCATGAGATTTTCCAGACAAGAATACTGAAGAGGGCTGTAGTTTCCTTCTCCAGGGGATCTTCCCAACCCAGTGATCAAACCCACATCTCCTGCTTAGCAGGCTGATTCTTTACCACTGAGCCACCAGGGATGTCTATACACACATGCACATATACATATGTTTCCTTTTCCATATTTTTTCAATTATGGCTTATCACAGGATGTGAATATAGTTTCCTGTGCTATAGAGTAGGACCTTGTTGTTTATCGATTCTCTATATAATAGTTTGCATCTGCTGATCCTAAACTTCTAATTCACCCCTCCCCATCCCCTATTCCCCTTGGCAACCACAGGTCTGTTCTCTGTGTCTGTGAGTCTGTTTTGTAGATAGGTTCATTAGTGTCATATTTTGGATTTCACATATAAGGGATATTATATTTATCTTTCTGTTTCTGACTTCAGTTAGTATGGTATTCTGTAGGTCCATCCATGTTGTTGCAAATGACATTTTCATTCTTTTTTGGGGTGAATAGTATTCTATTGTATATCATATTTTTGCATTTTAAGAGTTTTTTGTATATGTTGAATACCAGAATTTTATAATATATATGTTTTGTAAAGTTTTTTTCCCACTTGTGAGTTGACTTTTCATTTGGCTGCCCATGTGTTTCACAGAGAAGAAGATTTAATTTTAATGAAGTCCAGTTTAGCAATTTTCCTTTCATGGATCATGCTTTTGTCATTATATCTATAAAAGTCATTACCAAACCCAAGGTCATCCGGATAGCTTCCCATGTTATCTTCTAGGAGTTTTACAGTTCATATATTATTTTAAGGCTGTGACCTGTTTAGAGCTCATTTTTGTGAAAGTTTTAAAATCCGTATCTTAGAATCTTTTTCCTTTCTTTCTTTCTTTTCTTTTTTGTATACAGATGTCAAGTTGTTCCAGCACCACTTGGTGAAAGACTGTCCTCTTTTCATTGAATTACTTTTATGAAAGACAAATTGGTTCCATTTGTGTGGGTCTATTTCTGTGCTGTGTATTCTTTTCCATTGGTCCATTTGTCTGTTCTTTCATGAGTACCACACTGTCTCGACTCCTGTAACTTTATAGTTAAGTCTTAATGTTGGGCAGTATCAGTTCTCTTACTTTATTCTTCTCCTTCAATGTTGTTTCGGCTTTTCTGGGTCTTTTGTTTTCCCATAGAAACTTTAGAGTAAGTTTCTCTCAGTATCTACAAAATAACTTGCTGATATTTTGATTGAGATTGCACTGAATTGTTTTGTTTAAATCATTGTATACCCTTTGTTATACCCATCCCTTTTTTAAATAGTAAATGGATGTAGAATTTATTTAAGAGTTTCTTATTATTCATAGTAGATCGATCCAGAGTTCATTTAAGATTACTGTTTAACTTGATTTTATTTCCCCCAGTGGCTAAGAAGAATGCCCATCGCTTTTCATGACTGATAATTCCTTTCCTTATTTATTGTGATGCCTTTCTTAGTCATACATTAAGTTCATACATTCCCAGATGGGTTATTCTAAGCTGAATATTCTGTCACACATGTCTGTCTATTATTATACCAAAACAGTATTGATTTAATCACTGTATTTTAGGAACATTTTAATATTTAAATATTAAACATTTAATATTTAATAATATTCTCTTTTTCCCCTCACTAATTGTGTGTACTTTTCTTAAATATTTATTTTCCCAGATGGATTTACTTGTGGTATTTAATCAAACTTAGTAATTCTGGTAAGAGCTTACGCAGAAGAGAATTACTATATTTGCTTAGCACCCATCGGTTTGAATTTGTTAACATTAAACTTTATGTACAAGCCCCATTTTAATATATTCTATACTTGAAAATGGAGATATTGGTAGTTTTGAGTTAGAGAGTGTATATACCATTCTTCAGAATTTGGACAAATTCAGAAAGCAATATAAAGAGCATTACAGGATCTTTTCCTATTCTAAAAGAGGAATAACTTAGGAAGCAGTAGATCTTTGTCTTCTATTACACAGTTTAAATTTTAAAAGAAAAAATTTAAACTTCCAAGTGAAAATTCTAAATTTTTTCCTTATTAAGTTGAATATAATATTGTGGGAGATGGCCAAGTTTACTGTATTGTATAAGTCTGTTTCAATTTTTGACATTATTTGACAAATTAAAATAACATTCTGTCTAATACCAAAATCAGAATAAAGAAAGGAAATTGGGCTAAAGTATAATTCAGTGCATTATTGGACTTACTTGGTAACTTCATTTGTTTAATTAAATTTATGGTGAGTTTTTCTCACAAATTGACGGCAGAGAGAACTTTGTGGTCTTATGTTGTTTAAGAATGAGATGGCATCAGTAATAAATTCTACTAAACATTTAAAGGAGAATTAATACCAATTCTTCTTAAACTCTTCCAAACAATAGAAGGTGAAGAAGAACTAAAGAAACTCTTGATGAAAATGAAAGAGGAGAGTGAAAAAGTTGGCTTAAAACTCAACATTCAGAAAATTAATATCATGGCACCTGGTCCCATCACTTCATGGCAAATAGATGGGGAAATAGTGGAAACAGTGACAGACTTTATTTTCTTGGACTCCAAAATCACTGCAGATGGTGATTGCAGCCATGAAATTCAAAGATGCTTGCTCTTTGGAAGAAAAGTTATGACCAACCTAGACAGCATATTAAAAAGCAGAGGCATTACCTTGCCAACAAGGGTTCGTCTAGTCAAAGCTATGGTTTTTCCAGTGGTCATGTATTGATATGAGAGTTGGACTGTGAAGAGGGCTGAGTGCTGAAGAGTTGATGCTTCTGAATTTGGTATTAGAGAAGACTCTTAGATGGCAATGGGATCCATCTAGTCCATCCTAAAGGAAATCAGTCCTGAATATTCATTGGAAGGACTGATGCTGAAGCTGAAACTCCAATATTCTGGCCATCTGATGCGAAGAACTGACTCATTGAAAAGACCCAGATACTGGGTAAGATTGAAGGTGGGAGGAGAAGGGGATGACAGAAGATGAGATGGTTGAATGGCATCCCTGACTCAATGGACATGAGTTTGAGTAAACTCCAGGAGTTGGCAATGGACAGGGAGGCCTGCTGCGCTGCAGTCCCTGGGTTCACGAAGAGTCGGACGCAACTGAACTGAAACAATAGAAGAGGAGAAATACTTCTGAACATGTTCACTGAGGCCAGCATTAGCTGAAACCGAAACCAGACAAGAACACCACAAGAAAAGAAAATTATAGGTCAATATCCTCTGATGAATATAGAGGAGAAAATTCTGTACAAAACTGAATTCAACAATAATTAAAAGGATCAATGCTATGACCAACTGGGGTTTTTTCCAGTGATGCGAGGATGGTTTATCATCCACAAATCAGTCAATGTGATACACCTCGTTAACAAAACAAACGGTAAAAATCATGACCATCTTAACAGAGGCAGAAAGACCATTTGACAAAGTTCAACATCCATTTATGATTGAAAAACTCTCCATAAAGTGGGTGTAGAGGGAGCATACCTCAACTTACTAAAGGTCATATCTAACAGGTCCACAGCTAACATTGTACTCAACAGTGAAAAGATGAAAGCTTTTCCTCTAAGATCAGGAACAAGACAAGAATACCCATTCTTCCTATGTCTATTCAACACAGTACTGAAAGTCTTAACCAGAGAAAAAGAAAAGGTATGAGATTGGAAAGGAGGAATTAAAATTATCACACTTCACAGGTGATATGATGTTATATAGAGAAATGAACTCAGTAAGCCTGCAGGTTAAAAAAAATCAATTTACAAAAATTTGTTGCATTCCTATACACGAATAGAAACTATCAGAAAAAGAAATTAAAGAAACAGTGCCATTTACAACTGGATCAAAAAGAATAGGAATAAATTTAACCACAGTGGTGAAGAGCCTTTACACTGAGAACTATGACATTGGTGACAGAAATTGAATAAGAAACAAATAAATGCAAAGATATTCTGTGCTTATAGTAATGAAAAGAGTATGGTATTAGCAAAAAAAACAAAAAATACACATAGATCAGTGGAACATAGCAGAGAGCCCAGAAGTATATCCATGCATAGATGGCCAATGGACTAATGACAAAGGTGCCAGTGTAAACAGTGGGAAAAGGACAGTCTCTTCAAAATATGGTACTGAGAAAACTGGACAGAGTCTCGCAAAAGAATGAAAAGGGACCACTATTTTATACCATGCACAAACTCAATTGATAATGGTTAAAGACTTGAAGTTCTATGACCTGAAACCATAAAACTTTTGCAAGAAAACATAGGCAGTAAGCTTCCTGACATCAGTGTTGGTGAAGGTTTTCTGGATTTGATACCAAAAGCAAAGACCACAAAAGCAAAAATCAACAATTGGGACTTCAGCAAACCTAAAAGCTTTCAGACAGAAAAGGAAATCATGAACAAAATAAAAAAGTAACCTATGAAATAGGAGGAAATATTTGCAAATTACATCTCTGATAAGGTGTTAATATCCAAAATATATAAAGAACACATACAACTCAATAATAAAATGAAACAATCTGATTAAACCAGGGGCAGAGAATCTGAATAGGTATTTTCCTAAAGATATATAAAGGCCAAAGTGTACATAAAATGATGCTCAAGATCTCTAATCATCAGAGAAATGCAAATCAAAACTTTGGTGAAATCTAATTTTTTGACTGTTGGATGGCTGTAATAAAAAAAATCCAACTGTTGACAAGTATGTGGAGAGAAGAGAATCCTTGTGCACTGTTGGTGGGAATGTAAATTCATGCATCCACTGCAGAAAACATTACGGAGGATCCTTGAAAAGCTACAATTGAACTGTTTTGCTGCTGCTGCTGCTGCTGTCGCTTCAGTCGTGTCCGACTCTGTGCGACCCCATAGACGGCAGCCCACCAGGCTCCCCGTCCCTGGGATTCTCCAGGCAAGAACACTGGAGTGTGTTGCCATTTCCTTCTCCAATGCATGAAAGTGAAAAGTGAAAGTGAAGTCTCTCAGTCGTGTCCAACTATTAGCGACCCCATGGACTGCAGCCCACCAGGCTCCTCCGTCCATGGGATTTTCCAGGCAAGAGTGCTGGAGTGGAGTGCCATTGTATGATCCAGCAATTCCACTTCTGGGTATTTATCCAAAGGACAGGAAAATACTAACTTGGAAAAATATGTGTTCCCCATATTTATTACAGCATTATTTTCAGTAGCCAAGACATGGAAACAACCTAAGTGAACACCAGTGGTTGAATTCATAAAGAAAATGTGGTATATGCACACAGTGGAATATTATACAGCCACAAAAGAAATAATTTTTGACAAGATGGATGGACCTTGAAGGGATTATGCTGGAACAAGTGAAATAGAGAAAGACGAAAACTGTAATTTCACTTTTGTATGGAATCAGAAAAACATACACAAAAACTGACCCCATAGTTCCAGAGAACAGTGGTTGCAGGGGCAGGGTATTGGAAGAGGCAAAATGGGTGAATGTGGTCAAAATATACAACCTTCCAGTTATAAAGTAAGTAATCCCTGGAAACATAATGTACAGCATGTTTGCTATAGTTAATAACATTGTATTTAAAAGTTAAGATAGTAGATCTAAAAAGTGCTCATTACAAGAAAAAAATTGTAAGTATGTGTGGTCATGGATATTAACTAGATTTATTGTAATGATCATTTCACAGTATATGCAAATATAAAATCATTCATTTAATATAAAGTTATGTCAATTATATCTCAGATTTAAAATATTAGAAAAAATAAGTACTATTAAAATTCACATCACCATGAAGAAGTCCAGACCCAGATGGCTTCTCTGGTCAATTCTAAAAAACATTTGAGAGAGCGATAATCTTAATCTTAACCTGTTTCAGAATCCTTCTCAACTAATTATATGATGTCAACAAGGCTATGGTCCTAAACTATAAGAAAGATCTTGCCAGAAAAAAGTTGTTATACGTTTATATTCATCAAAGTAATAGACTCAGAAATCCTCTGTAAAATACTAGTAAATCAAATTTATGGATATATAAAATCTATAGCATATTATATCTAACATGGGATTCAAAAGTAGTTAATGTATCCACAAAACCGATTAATGTCTTTGACCATATTAAAAGACGAAAAGGGAAAGATTGTGTATTTTAGTTGATACCTTCAAAACATTTAAAATGTAAGTAATTTGTTGCAAACAGTAAATTTGTAAGGTAAGAAACTCTTTAATCTGATAGAAACTAAAATGGAATACCAGTGAAATATTGAATTATTTTAGTATAATAAAGGAATGATGGTAGGCACTTTTGGAATTAAAAAGTGTATTTAGCAAAGTTAGAACTCAGTATAAATTTTCAGCTACCTTTTATATATTAGCAAAAATAAAAATTTCAAAATGAGTTCATTTATCTTAGTATAATTCCACATCATGTACCTCAGAATAATTATAATGAAAGATGTGCAAACCTTTCTATTGAAAATTGAAAAACATTTTGAAGGAAACTAAAGACGACCTAAAATAAAGAGGAATGTACGATGTTGGAAGGCAGTATATTATAAAGATGGCAGTTCTAAGTTTATCAGTTAACCAGTGCAAGCAAAATCAAAATCCCAACAGGTTTCCTTTTTGTGTACATGAAAATTTGTAAGTCTGTTCTCATATTACAGGAAGTAAAGAGGGTCAATATTAACAAATGTAATGTTGAAGAACAAAATTGGAGCCTTTGGCTACCAGATATCAAAAATTATTTTGATGGAATAGTGGTTACGATACCAGGAGTAGAAAAATAGGCCAGAATAGAATAGAGTTCATCAGTACCTCTACAGGTTAGTAGCTTGACTTATGACGGAGGTGGCAGTGCAGTGCAGTGGGCTCAAGAATTATCTTTTTGTTAAAAATAATCAGGTCAGTTGAAGAGATAAATGAAGGGAAAATGAATCTAAATTCTTTCCATAGAACCATATACTCCCCAGATCAATATGAAACAGATTGTAGGTCTCAGGTAAGAGTTAAGATAATGAATTGTCTCAAAAATAATGTAGAAGGGTCTTTTCAGGACAAAAAGCACCAGCAATGAAGGAAAAGATTCAGAAATTATGCCCAAACTAAGAATGTCTGTCTTCAGAGTTACCATTAAAAAATGGAAAAGACAGGACACAGACGTGGAGAGGATATCTGGAAAGCATAAACTGTTCTGACAAATAAGTAAGAACAAAAACAGATCAACTAATAGCAAAAAATGGGTAAAAGACTTGAACAAATATTTCACTATGGAGATGTTGCAAATTTCCAAAGCATATGAAAAAGTGCTTCATCAAATGGCAGGGAAATGCAGCTGAAAACTGTGATGAGGTATCACATTCCCCAGAAGAGCTAAAATTGAAAAGACTAGTAATACCAAGTATTGGCAAGACGGGGAGCAAGTGAAACTAATATACTTCTGATGAGAATTAAATGCATGCCACCATTTTGGAAATCTCTTTGGCTGTATCAACTATAGCTAAACATTTATAAATCTATGATCAACAAATTCCACTCTTGGTCTATACCAGTGGAGATATATATATATATATTTTTTTTTTTCCTATATTCACCAAAAGATAAGTATAAGAATGTTCACCACAAAATTTTTTGTAATAGCTCCAAGCAGGACACAACCCAAATGTTCAACTGTTCAGTGAGTCAAGGTCACTAAGTCATGTCCTGCTCTTTGCAACCCCGTGAACTATATAGTGTATGGAATTGTCCAGGCCAGAATACTGGAGTGGGTAGCCATTCCCTTCTGCAGGGGATCTTCCCAACTCAGGGATCGAACCCAGGTCTCCTGCCTTGCAGGTGGTTTCTTTAACAGCTGAGCCGCAAGGGAAGCCCATTCAACTGTTGAATGGGTAAATAAATTGTGACATATTCATATGGTGGAATATTATAAGCAGAGAAAATGAATTACTTACCACTACATGTGACACCATGATGAATCTTAGAGACCTAATGACAGCTAAAGAAGCTAGATAAAAAGAGAACACAGGCTGTATTTCCAAATTAGAAAAATAATCAATGGTAATAGAATAGTAGTTGCCTTTGGAGAGGGCATGAAGGCAGCATCTGGGTTGTAGGTTCTGTCCTATTATTAGATCTGGGTGATGATTACATGGATTTTTTTATTGACTTGAAGTTTTATAAAGTTATATATTTTATGAAGTAAGCCTGGTGTGCTACGATTCATGGGGTCACAAAGAGTCGGACATGACTGAGCGACTGAACTGAACTGAAAGTTTTATGAAGTTATATATTAAGGATTTATATATTTTTCTGAATTTGTTATATTTATTAAAAATGTGGGCCCTCCAAACTGTAATTTTACTTTAAAAAATTGAAATGACTTTATTGAATTTTGAATCCTTGAACACACTGTGCAAATTTCTCATGTTCTTCTTCTCAATCTTAATAATAAACATGTGCAGTGGAGAATTATTTATAGGGTAGTTTTTTGTTTTTCACGTTTGTCTATTTTTAAAAAGGGTAATGGATTGCAGGCATGTATTAAATATTTCAAATACTTTTCTTATGTTATACCTTGATATTAAAAATGTTATATTCATGATAGATGTTTTATTGTTGTGTTGCAATTATCCAGGTGAACTTTATCTAGGTGAAAAAGCAGACCTGCCGTTTGAATAACTGAAACTAAGTAAAATATTTGATATCATAAGAATCTCTAGGTTCATTTTACATTCTCTTATCTTGATGTTAACACATTGTATTTAGGTGACACTTAACCATAACAGATACCGGGTAAAAAATTCCAAATTAGATAGAGACTAAAAGTTTGAAGCAAAAGATAAGCAAAAAGATGAGGTACCTTGGTATTGGTCTACAAAGAAGTGCTTAGGAGAATGCGCCTTTAAAGTTAAAAACCCAATTTCAAGATCAAGTCCAATCATTTTTTTCCAACAACTTTGTTGTTGTTGAGGAAAATTTGTAACACATTTGTATGTCATTTCTTTCCTCATGTATAAAATGCGGGCAGTAAGGTTACATTAAAGTGTTTAGCTCAAAGTCTGGCACATAATAACTTCTAACTATATGACCTATCGGTTTAGTAATAATAACATTTTTTACCTTAAACAGTAAAATAAGTTAAGCAACTTGGAAGAATCAACCAAATTTGTTTTTGTAGATTATTGAATAGTTCATATTTATGTACCCTAATTTATAATTTATATGTTCATTGAACATATATCAAATTATTGAAACATGCTAATTGTACATATCGACTAAAATATAAATACAAAAATGGAGATGTCACATGGATGTTTCAGCTTTTGTATGATGCTATAATAAAATTTAGATTTAACTACTTTTGTATTATATTCTTAACTTATGTCCTTTTTGCTAAATCAAGCTGTTCCTTAAATGACTGTTTATTTTCTTTAATGGAAATTTTGTTTTTATTTGAAAATAAGATTGCTCATTTTTGGTCTTAAAATATGTAAGGCAGCTTTCTACAGATGGTAAAATATTTATTTTCTCTAAATTAATGGAGTTGATATATTTTTAAAAAATCCCACATACTTGGATAAAAAATTATTGGAATATTCATTTATCTTATGTGCTTTATGGATTTGGTAATTGTTTAAACTATAAAATTGGTTCATTGTGTGCTTTATATTTTCCTTCCTTGATGAGCTCCATATAAATCATTCTATTTTTCTCTGTTAATAGGCATTTAATTAAATAGTTCTTATTAACATTCATAAGTGTCATGAAATCTCTCTGCATCACTTATGCATAGGTACAACTTTTGCACTTTATCAGTCTTTTAACTCTGGATCATTTGTCTTGTCTTTTATGTTTAGCTGAAATTTCACCCCCAGCACATGCTATTGCTATGCCTTTCTTTGGCTATTTGGATACTGGGTCTGTTATATTATTGCTAACTAATTCCTGCTTCTTAAGAGACATTTTCTGTTTTATAATATAGATCTTTAAAGACTGTTTATTATTAATAACTAGTAACTATGACTCTTGATTACAGGTTCTCTTTCTTCTAGAAAAATCCCACAGCACTTTATCTTTGTGCTGATGCAAGTGTGTGTGTGTGTGTGTGTGTGTGTTAAAACTGAGATGTGACAATCATGATGGGATAATGCAGTGTCTTTGTTAATCATTGAAAAATATGACATATCCTATTTTCCTGGTAAACATGAAAGGGAAATCATTTCAGGTTTCCTTATTTTTCATGAAAGGAATAAATATAAGAATTTGTTCTTTTAAAGGTAGAAAAGAGTAATAATTACATTATACTTGCCATGATTAGATTGATTTCCTGTGACTCAGGATCTAAAGAAATATATTCATTATTCTAATAGGTTTCAAGCTTCAAATAAGGGCTTGAACTTTAGATAACAGCTAGATATCTTGAAAGTATATAGTGAAAACCAGGACTTTCCATTCAGTAAAGTGTTCGTTCTTAAATAACAATGTATTCTTAAGTTCAAAGGTTGGGAGTAGGCTTAGAAGAGATTTTTCTGAAGATGAAGTAAATTATTGAAGAAGCCAGAATGCTCTGTTACAAGTAATCTGTTGAATCTATTGAATTTCACTGGGCCTTCAAAACAATCCTACCTGTATACTTAGGTTGATACTTTTATATCACTTTATAACATTTAAAAATATTTAGTATGTATATGAATATTATGCACATTTCCTTCTTGAAGCTTGTTTACTAAGGAATGGAGGTTCTTAGTTATGGCAAATCTTCCTGTCTAGGTAGTGTGAGCTTTTGACTCAATTAGTGAATTTTCTAAGGAAAGAAATTGCAAATAAACTTAAATGAATGAGGAGTTTGAAGCACACCTCAAGTTTCACTGATTACCAATCATATGTGCTAAAGAAGGGAGGTTGGTTATGGAAACTTAACCTTTAAGCTGAGAGTGTTGAGATTTTAAAATTCTGATGGATTGAGCAGGAGCAGGCAGTTTTTGTTAAGATATGGCTTTGTGATTTGTTCTGTTTTACACTTTGGATATAATTATATTCACTTATTTTTTAAAGAGTCACATAATGGTTGAGACTAACATACATTCATTAATAAATATGTTTTAAATAATATTTTGGTGCAGTTTCAGAATTATTTGGCAGCATATACCATTTGTTATGTTGTGAATTTTTATATAAGAGTGGAAAGATTTGGCTAAGAGATTTTATTATATCAGAGATGTGTAGTTAGATGCTGTATTTCTAAATGGATCTTTTTTATTAAATAGATTCTTTTAGTTAGAGGAGAACAGTGGTTCCTGAATCAAAGGTTTGTAGGTTTGAGAATGTGATAAATGTTTGCATTTGCTTTTGAATAAATTAGGTTATTTTTATTTCATGTACCTGGTACATATTCAGCCCAAAGCCTTTTGAAGTTCTGATAACTAACTGAATTGAAATTTTTTTGTTTGCTTGAGATTAAATGCTGTAAATTAAAAGTTTGAATACTGTTACCTGTCCTTCAGAATTGGAGATAGGTTTTGGTGCAGGGACTACATTTCAGTTTATTTAAGTGACACTAATTAAAACCTTGCTAGCTTTTTATTTGTTTGCTTATTATTTATCTTGGCTTTTTCTTTCCACAGAAGGTTGATGTGGAAAAATGGGTATGTGTTTTCTAAGAGATTGTGATCTGAATGGCTGCATGTTTGCTGTTGCCTCTAATCTTTTTGTTTGGCTTCCTGGTATGGCTGGTACTATTAGTATTCAAAGTAACTGCCATGTTGTAATTAATACGTATTTTACCAGTCTTCAGTTGGAACTTTCTAAATTTCTAGTTTTGTTTCTTTGAAAATGGGATCTATTCAAATATTCTCTATTACTAGAACATTCATTTCATTTCAGTCACTCAATCGTGTTGGACTCTTTTTGACCCCATGGACTACAGCACCCCAGGGTTCCCTGTCCATCACCAACTCTACCTGAGCTTGCTCAAACTCATGTCCATCGAGTTGGTGATGCCATCCAACCATCTCATCTTCTGTCATCCCCTTCTCCCCCTGCCTTTAATCTTTCTGACCATCCGGGTCTTTTCCCGTAAGTCTATTCTTCACATCAAGTGGCTAAAGTATTGGAGTTTCAGCTTCAGCATCAGTCCTTCCAGTGAATATTCAGGACTGATCTCCTTTAGGATGGACTGGTTGGATCTCCCTGCAGTCCAAGGAATTCTCAAGAGTCTTCTCCAACACCACAGTTCAAAAGCATCAACTCTTCAGTGCTCAGCCCTCTTCATAGTCCAGCTCTTACAACCATACATGACTACTGGAAAGACCATAACTTTGACTAGATGGAATTTGTCGGCAAAGTAATGTCTCTGCTTTTTAATATGCTGTCTAGTTTGGACATAGCTTTTCTTCCAAGGAGCAAGCATCTTTGAATTTCATGGCTGTAGTCACCATCTGCAGTGATTTTGGAGCCCAAGAAAATAAAGTCTGTCACTGTTTCCCCATCTATTTGCCATGAAGTGATGGGACCAGATGCCATGATCTTCGTTTTCTGAATGTTGAGTTTTAAGCCTACTTTTTCACTCTCCTCTTTCACTTTCATCAAGAGGCTCTTTAGTTCTTTGCTTTCAGCCATAAGGGTGGTGTCATCTGCATGTCTGAGGTTATTGAACTTTCTCCCGGCAATCTTGATTCCAGCTTGTGCTTCATCCAACCCAGCATTTCACATGATGTACTCTACATATAAGTTAAATAAGCAGGGTGACAATATACAGCCTTGACTTACTCCTTCCCCTATTTGGAACCAGTCTGTTGTTCCATGTCTAGTTATAACTGCTGCTTCTTGACCTGCATACACAGTTCTCAGGAAGCAGGTCAGGTGGTCTGGTGTTCCCATCTCGTGAAGAATTTTCCACAGTTTATAGTGATAGACATAGTCAAAGGCTTTGGTGTAGTCAATAAAGCAGAAGTTGATGCTTTTCTGGACCTCTCTTGCTTTTATGATGATTCAACAGATGTTGGCAATTTGATCTCAGGTTCCTCTGCCTTTTCTAAATCCAACCTGAACATCTGGAAGTTCATGGTTCACATACTGTTGAAGCCTGAAGAATTTTGAGCATTACTTGCTAGTGTGAACATTATCATCTCTATATAATTGGCTTTGTTATTATGATCGTCGAAAGGAAGACTTTCTGGCCAACAGGAAGACTTGTATTATTAATATTGTATATCTTTTACTGAAAAATCTTGACCATTTAGCCTTAAGTTCTTATTGTTTAGCTCATATTTTTCCATGTCCTATAGAAAAAGACTTTTTAAATATTCATACAATCTTAAAAAGTGAAGGTGAATGATAAAATATCACAAGGAAATTTAACAGTTGCCAGGAATCTGGAGGATAAGTTTGGAGACCAACAGAGTGACAAAGTGTGTAATGTGACCAAATTATGTTATTACTGTTGGTTTCAGTTTCTTCAACTGTTGACAAAGAGAGGGAAAGAAGGGAGGCAGGCAGACAGGGAAAGAGCCTTCTAATTCTGAACTCCCTGTGATTCTGAGTAGAAAATAGAATCTCCTTTTCCACCACTGACATTCTGGATCCACTTTTTTCCCAAATGAGCAAAACAGTGAGGCCATTCATTGTTGTATTGTTTTGTTCTTTGCTCTGTGACTTAATATGATGAATCAGCTAAGATTGGATTAACTGATGGCTTCCTTTTATTTTTATTGTTTTTCTTAATTCTGGGATGCTTTTCTCTGAGGCAACATTTTGAGACCTTTGCTGTCTTTTCAGTAGCCTTTCAGTTGTTTCCCAGTCATATGTCCACCTGCTTTTGTGTGTGTGTGTGATTCTTTGCTCTTTTTTCATTTATTTCAGCCCTTTATTTAAGGGAAGTTTTGTTTATTAAATTTACCATTTCCCTGATGATGACACCCTTGTGTGGATTTTGGAGAACTACTAATTCGATGTTATAACTCTGGAAATAATTTTAATTCTTCATCTGTTTCTTCATAACTAGCCTATTACTAATTTTGTTCAATCCTTTCCTTTTGCAATGTCTTCTCTTCTTTGCCTGTAGTTAAAGTTCTGATCCAAATTCTTATCTTGGAAATGGAAGCCTGTTTCTTTCTAAGAATGTGTGTTTCACCTTTTTGTGCTCCTTCCCCAAGATCAGCCATCCTAAGATGAGTCCCTCTCTCATCTTTTTATCCCTTCACTTATATTCCAGTATTTCTGTGCTGTATCCAAACCAGTATCTCTTAAACCAACCACTCAAGAAACTTTAATTCCTTTGGAAATAGAATGTGTAAATGAATAAAACCCCTTTTTACTATCATCTAGATGTATTCCCATTTTTCCTCCGTGCATTTGGTTGCTTTCTTGATCCTGCCTTGCTGTGTAGTTTTTCTCTCTCATTTTCATAATAATTTCTCATCTCAAAATTTATTCTTGGTATGTTTATTTGCAAATCTTTAAGTTAGTGGTTGCTTTCTAGTTATGAGAAAGTATTGGAGAAAACACTGAGCTGACAATCATGCTGCTTAGTTTTGCAAGTGAATCAATTTATAACTTATGTGTAGGTCTCAGTAAATTTTAGATCTGAGTTATTTCTTTCTTTGAAAACCCACAGAGGTCAAATCTTATGCACTTGCTCTAGGAATTTTGAAAGTCTGCTGTCATAGGTAGAATTTGTTCCCTTTTTCTGTCACTTGAAGAATAACAGAAAACAGTTCAACCCTCTGCCTACCAGCCTGCCTCAGGGTTCCTTCTGCTGTCTGCTTGGTTAAATTAAGAAGGGTTCCAGGACCTTTCTCATAGATACTCCACAGCTGTTTCAAGTCAATGCTTCACACTCAGCTTTCTTTATAGTCCAACTCTCACATCCATACATGACCACTGGAAAAACCATAGCCTTGACTAGACGGACCTTTGTTGGCAAAGTAATGTCTCTACTTTTTAATATAGTGTCTAGGTTTATCATAGCTTTTCTTCCAAGGAGCAAGTGTCTTTCAGTTTCATGGCTACAGTTACCATCTGCAGGGATTTTGGAGCCCCCAAAAATAAAGTCTGTCACTGTTTCCATTGTTTCCCCATCTATTTGCCATGAAGTGATGGGACTGGATGCCATGGTCTTTGTTTTTTGAATGTTGAGTTTTAAGCCAACTTTTTCATTCTCCTCTTTGATCTTCATCAAGAGGATCTTTAATTCCTCTTCACATTCTGCCATAAGGATGGAATCATCTACATGTCTGAGGTTATTGGTATTTCTCCCAGCAATCTTGATTCCAGCTTGTGCTTCATCCTGCCTGGCATTTCTATGTACTCTGCATAGAAGTTAAATAAGCTGGGTGACAATATACAGCCTTGACGTACTCCTTTCCCAGCATGGAACCAGTTCCATGTCCAGTTTTAACTGTTGTTTCATACAGATTTCTCTGTATGTTGCTGAATACAGAGTTTCATGAGGCAGGTAAGGTGGTCTGGTATTCCTGTCTTTTGAAGGATTTTCCGCAGTTTGTTGTGATCCACACAGTTGAAGGCTTTGGTGTAGTCAATAAAGCAGAAATATATGTTTTTCTGGAACTCTCTTGCTTTTTTGATGAGCCAACAGATGTTGGCAATTTGATCTCTAGTTCCTCTGCCTTTTCTAAAACCAGCTTGAACATCTGGAAGTTCACAGTTCATGTACTGTTGAAGCCTGCCTTGGAGAATTTTGAGCATTACTTTGCTAGTGTGTGACATGAGTGCAATTGTGCGACAGTTTGAACTTTCCTTGGCATTGACTTTCTTTGAGATTGAAATGAAAACTGACCTTTTCCACTCCTGTGACCACTGCTGAGTTTTCCAAAGTTGCTGGCATATTGAGTGCAGCACTTTCACAGCATCATTTTAAGGATTTGAAATAGCTCAACTCAATTCCTTCATCTCCACTAGCTTTGTTTGTAGTGATGCTTCCTAAGGCCCACTTAACTTTGCATTCCAGGATGTCTGGCTCTAGGTGAATGATCACACCATCATGGTTATCTGGGTTGTGAAGATCTTTTTTGTACAGTTCTTCTGAGTATTCTTGCCACCTCTTCTTAATATCTTCTGCTTCTGTTAGGTCCATACCATTTCTGTCCTTTATTGTTCCCATCTTTGCATGAAATGTTCCCTTGCTATCTCCAATTTTCTTGAAGAGATCTCTAGTCTTTCCCATTCTATTGATTTCATCTGTTTCTTTGCACTGATCACTGAGGAAGGCTTTCTTATCTCTCCTTGCTATTCTTTGGAACTCTGCATTCCAATGGGTATATCTTTCCTTTTCTCCTTGCCTTTAGCTTCTCTTCTTTTCTCAGCTATTTGTAAGCCCTCCTCAGAGAACCATTTGCCTTCTTGCTTTTCTTTTTCTTGGGGATGGTCTTGATCATTGCTTCCTCTGCAATGTCATGAACCTCCGTCCTTCAGGCTCTCCTTTATCAGATCTAATCCCTTGAATCTGTTTGTCACTTCCACTTTATATTCCTATGTTAATTTTGTTGCTAATCCCTTACCTGTGTAATTTTTAAGAAGACATCTCAGTAAAGGTTCTTTTAAAACTACTAAGAAAACTCCATTTATAGGGTATTAAGTTTTGTAATCAGTTATCATCTCACAAAACTAAAATAAGAGTTAAAAATAATCCAATGTTGAGGTGAAAGTCATAATTATGGTGGAAAAGCTTTGTACATCACTGTGTCTTTTTGTATCAGTAACAGATTGAATATAATTATGCATTCTCTTGAACTCTGATATTTGATTGCAATTTTTAGAATAAAGTATTGCTGTTTGATTTGTTTTTCCACTTGTACTCATTGGCATATGCTAAGAAAATCCCTTAGGGCTTTTAGATCTACTAGATCAAGTTTCATAAGCTTATAGATCAAAGGCTCCTGATTGTTTTTATCATCCATTAGACTCCCAGGGCAATGTCTGTTTGAGTTAAAATGTAAGAATTGCTATGTCTCTTTCTGGTTTTCATGTTAATGTAGCATAATGGGAAGAGGGAATATGTCCCCGTCTCTTGCTCACATTTGACACTTCATCTGACTTGTCCATTCTGGAGTAATCAAACTAAACCTGAGGAACTGAATTGCTGCCACTTGGAATTTTACCCTAAAGAACTAAAATTTCCCTCTTTGTGTTTCTCTGTGAATTGATTTTCATCCTCAAATTTCTTCTAAGACAGAAAGCACCATGCCTGGCCTCTGTCTTTATAGTCATCCATCTCCATATGTTGTCTAATATTTTATATCTTAAATAATTATACTTACTGCATGCATAAAAATGATAATTCTTTTCACCTAAATCAAAGCTATTTGTTTCAGTATTATCATTCATGAATTTTCTTTTTTTTTCTCCTATCATTTTCAACTTGTAAGGAATTTTTATTTTTATTCTTTTTCTGTTGCTTTTTTATCATACTTATGCCATTGACATTGAGATTAAAATAATATATTTGTCCTTTATATTTTACAGTGTTTTACTTTCTTTCTGCCCTGAATGATCCCTTTTGGATATCTCATAAAGAAATAAGCCAAATGAACCAATAGATGATTTGTACAAAAAGTTAATGTCAGTAATGCCAGAAATAACCTTTCATGTTCTTATCTTTTGAAAATAATGTGTGTCTGTTACATCTGTTCTTCTTTCTCTTTGTATGGTGGTTATTTCAGCTTTTGCTTATTTACAGGGCTCATTTTTATTTAATCATTTATACAGATTACTCTTCCCTGGCTTGCTCATGCTGCCTTCACACACAGCCAAAAATTATGACAAGCAGACTTCAAAAACTGAATTGACCACTTTTTTCTATTTGCTACAATTCTGAAGTAGTTCAACCTAAATAACTGACAAAAACAAGCTGGGACCATTTCTGAAAGAAATATCTCCAAAACTTAGATAAATTAAAAAAACCAAAAATCTCATGAAGAAAATATCTATTACAGACCATGTTCTGTAACTTGATTTTGCAGTTTTTCTTTGAATTAGGACTTAAAATGATTTTTTGTAATTCCTCAGTGATATTCTATATCACTGGTGATCATTTGTAGGCATGGGATTAGTCAGTTTCAACATGGAAAATAAGTTCCAGGATATTATTTGCCATGAATATTAACTACAAAAATGTAACTACACAGGCTGTGTTTTCTGAGATGAAAATGAAATGGTTCTTTACAATTTTTCCTTAAAATTATAATACTGAAAATGAAAGAATCAATCATGATAGAATTGCCATTTAGTCATATACATATTACCATGTCTGTATGTTTCAGGGAAGCAAGTGTGGTATTTAACATCTGTGTTAGAAAACTTTCCCTTGTTTTCTTTAAAACTAATGTGGATATGTGTGTGTTTTCCTCTGTAGGACTTCCATGCTCATGGCAACTAGATTGTGCCCTAACTTGTCAAATATAATATTTTTCCTTCTTCACGCTTTTTCATCTGTGTATCTCTCCCAGGAATAAGAAGTCAAAGAAACTTTATGAGTCTTAAGAAAAAGAAAGGAATATATGTACATGTTATATTTTGTAGATGAAAAAGGGGTGTTATAAATCATTAGCGGTGGCTGAGTCAAGAGAAAAAGAAAAATTGTGTGACTTTTTTCTTTGAAATTCACATATAATAATATGTAGTGCCTAAGGAATTGCTTTTGGTCATTTTTTGCATGAAATATGGGCAGCCCATCACAGCATATTAATTGATTGTCTATTGTACCTGTTTCTAATCCACTATTTTACTCAAGTAAAATAGCTGAGTTGCTGTTTATATTACTGCGTTTTTATGTAACAGATGAAAAAAAATCTAGACCATTTTCAGAGTATAATTTTAAGAGTATACCTTTTTTGAGATGCTTAGAAATGTTGTAAATTGAATCACGCATTAAAGTCAAACAGCATGTTTTCACGGAAAAAGAATGAACTAATCTAGAAACATATTAAAAGAGAGTTTTGCTTGCTACGGCTTTTCTCTAGCATGTAGTTGACATTGAGTTTTGTTGTGACAACACAGTGGATATTTTTTGTTTATTATTCACGTTACTCCACTTAACAACAATATAGTCTTTATAAATAGGAGGTTTTAAAATGTCTTTGAAATAATGTGTATTTAATATTTTCTCTTTTTTCCTTATGCCCCTACAGAAATTCATGATGAAGGTAAGACATTGGATCATCTACTGTATGTGTATTACTCTGTATGTTTTATGCTTGGTTAGTCACATTTGTTTAATTTTTAAATTTGTGGCTTTTTTCTTCAATCTTTCAAGTTTTAAAAAATTAAACCAAACTTTAGAACTTTAAATCTAAGTAAGTACATCCCACATTTAGATTTTTTAAAAATGACATTTTATATCTTTGGGTCACATTGTGACATATTAGGTCTTACTTAGCCAATGTCAGGAATTTCTTCCATTGAAGCAGTTATTTTTTCTACAGCTCTCCATTTAGAATGTTTACTGTGGGGGCCGGATAGACTGTTACATGTTTATGCACTCTTGCATGAATGTAATAGGAAATTCATACACTGGAAAATTACAAGAGACACCAAGAAACTCCTAGTGAATTACTTACTCCAGGAGAAGTGAAAATAATTCACTTATTTAAAATAAATTCACTTATTTAAAATAAATAAATTCTTATTTATTTATTTATGGCTGTGCGGAGTCTTTGTTGCTACATGAGCTTTCTCTAGTTGCAGCAAGTGGGACTACTCTCTAGCTGCAGTGCATGGAGTTCTCTTTGCAGTGGCTTCTGTTGTTGTAGAGCACAGGCTCTAGGGCACATGGATTTCAGTAATTGTGGCATGTGGGCTCAGTTACCGCTGGGCTCTATAGTACAGGCTCTTGAGCACAGACTCAGTAATTGTGGTGCATTGGCTAAGCTGCTCCGTGGCATGTGGGATCTTCACAGATCAAGGATGGCCCTGATATCTCCTGGACTAGCAGGCAGATTCTTTACCACTGAGCCACCAGGGGAGCCCCTCAGCTTCTTTTTATTCCTCTATCAAATTAGAAAACTGAAAACATTTTAAAAAGAGACAAACTAAAATTGTAGAGTAAAATCCGTGGTCATATCATTGAAAGACACATGTAGGGGAAAAGTGGAACAGCAGAATGTTGTTTGAGACAAAACATAGAAATGTTTTCATTTTTATATACCTACCACATTTTCCTAGAACTTTAACAAAATTTATTTTTTATCCTAAAAGCTGAGGAACAATGTATAGAGAAGTTGTGTTCAGGTAATGAAGGCTTCATGTATTTTGAGGTGTTAAAAGAATATCACTTCAAAAGATGGAAACTCTGAAAAGTATGAAATTAAAATTCTGAATGTAGGTTTAAATGGTTGCTTAGAAAAAAAGAAAGCAAAGTATCCGTGTCTGTCTGTGGAGTTACATTCTTATTTAACAAAACTGTGAAGAGGGGCATTGTACTGACACATGGATCTATTCATTAGCCTTAAGAATTTAACAGTTTCAATAGAATGACAGAGCACAGTCTTTATTTGAAGTCCCTGTCAACAAGGACCCAAAACATTTTCTAGAATTTCAAATAGTTCCATCTATTATTTTTCAGTAAAAAATATTATTACCTTGCAAAGGAAGACATGAACTGCTCAATGAAAATCACGAAACGAAGGATTTGGTTGGAAAATGTCATCAATAGTGGGAAACATGAATATGTTCTTTCTTTGCAAATATTAATGATAAATTTGGGTTTGGTTTTTTAAAAATTAGCAGTTTTGCTCACTAAATCTGCATTTATTGTACTCATTTTATTAATACCATCTCACCCCTATCCAAATCTCTTGTCAGTTTCATATCTACGCTTCCTTGGAGGATGGTGAATGGGATAGTTCCCTGAAGCATGTACCTCAAGTTCTTTCATGAGCAGATTCAAACAAAAATCAATGCCAATAGAAAAATGATGTCCATTTAGTTTAAACCAGGTGGCATACCTAAAATAATTTAGTTAGGCTGTGATTTCTTTTAATTGCAAGGTCTTTTAACCCAATGACTTATTTTTATACCTGCATTGAATCATCTAGAAAGGTTAGAATTTAACTGAGTGAAGGCATATGCGTTCAACTATAGTTAATTTAAGCCACTTACAAGGAAAAGGATGCTAAATTTTATTCAACTTTCACTTTTCAATCATGACTTGGCTTTGGGTTTCAGACCTGGACACACACTGTTAATAACTTCCTAGAACCAGCCAGATGCTTCCTTGTAACAGGAGCTATTTCTGCTGGTTGGCACTGAACAGTGATTAGTTAGTACAGTCCTGGTCCTGGTTCCTCTGCCTTTTCTAAATCCAGCTTGAAGATCTGGAAGTTCATGGTTCATGTACTGTTGAAGCCTGTCTTGGAGAATTTTGAGCATTACTTTGCTAGGGTGTGAGATGAGTGAGATTGTGTAGTAATTTGAGCACTCTTTGGCATTGTCTTTCTCTGGGATTGGAATGAAAACTGACCTTTTCCAGTCCTGTGGCCACTGCCGAGTTTTCCAAATTTGCTGACATATTGAGTGTAACACTTTCATAGCATCATCTTTTAGGATTTGAAATAGCTCAGCTTGAATTCCTTCACCTCCACTAGTTTTGTTCATAGTGATGCTTCCTAAGGCCCACTTCGCACTCCAGGATGTCTGGCTCTAGGTGAGTGATCACACCATCGTGGTTATCTGAGTCATGAAGATCTTTTTTGTATAGTTCTTCTGTGTATTCTTACCACCCCTTCTTAATATCTTTTGCTTCTGTTAGGTCCATACCATTTCTGTCCTTTATTGTGCCCATCTTTGCATGAAATGCTCCCTTGGTATCTCTAATTTTCTTGAAGAGATCTCTAGTGTTTCCCATTCTATTGTTTTCCTCTATCTCTTTGCCATTGATCACTGAGGAAGGCTTTCTTATCTCTCTCCTTGCTGTTCTTTGGAACTCTGCATTCAAATGGGATATCTTTTCTTTGCTCCTTTGCCTTTTGCTTCTCTTCATTGCATAGCATAGGTGTTTGTAAGTCCTCAGACAACCATTTTGCCTTTTTCATTTCTTGGGGATGGTCTTGATCACTGTCTCCTGTACAGTGTTACCAACCTCTGTCCATAGTTCTTCAGGCAGTCTGTCCATCAGATCTAATCCCTTGAATTTATTTGTCACTTCCAGTGTATATTCATAAGGGATTTGATTTAGGTCATACCTGAATGGTCTAGTGGTTTTCCTTGCTTTCTTCAATTTAAGTCTGAATTTGGCAATAAGGAGTTCATCATCTGAGCGACAGTCAGTTCCTGGTCTTGTTTTTGCTGACTGTATAGAGCTTCTTCATCTTTGGCTGCAAAGAGGAACCAGAGATTAAATTGCCAACATCTGTTGGATCATCATAAAAGCAAGAGAGGTCCAAATACATCTACTTCTGCTTTATTGACTATGCCAAAGCCTTTGACTGTGTTGATCACAACAAACTGTGGAAAGTTCTTCAAGAGATGGGAATACCAGACCACCTGATCTGCCTCCTGAGAAGGGAGGTCAAGAAGCAACAGTTAGAACTGGACATGGAATAACAGACTGGTTCCACATTGCGAAAGGAGTATGTCAAGACTGCATATTGTCACCCTGCTTATTTAACTTCTATGCAGACTACATCATGAGAAGTGCTGGATTGGATGAAGCTCAAACTGGAATCAAGATTGCTGGGAGAAATATCAATAACCTCAGATATGCAGATGATACCACCCTTATGGCAGAAGGAGAAGAAGAACTAAAGAGCCTCCTGATGAAAGTGAAAGAGGAGATTGAAGAAGTTGGCTTAAAACTCAACATTCATAAAATTATGATCCTGGCATCTGGTGCCATCACTTCATGGCAAATAGATGGGGAAATGATGGAAACAGTGACAGACTTTCTTTTTTGGGGGGCTCCAAAACTACTGCAGATGGTGACTGCAGCCATGAAATGAAAAGATGCTTGCTCCTTGGAAAGAAAGTTATGACCAACCTAGACAGCATATTAAAAGGCAGAGACATTTCCTTGCCAACAACGGTTCATCTAGTCAAAACTATGGTTCTTCTAGTAGTCATGTATGGATGTGAGAGTTGGACTATGAAGAGGGCTGAGTGCTGAAGAGTTGATGCTTTTAAA
Organism: Bubalus kerabau; assembly: GCF_029407905.1. Classification (NCBI taxonomy): domain Eukaryota; kingdom Metazoa; phylum Chordata; class Mammalia; order Artiodactyla; family Bovidae; genus Bubalus; species Bubalus kerabau. The sequence goes on from NC_073624.1 coordinate 133,288,449, forward strand.
CTGTGATGTTGGAGAAGACTCTTGAGAGTCCCTTGGACAACAAAGGGATCCAGCTAGTCCATCCTAAAGGAAATCAGTCCTCAATATTCGTTGGAAGGACTGATACTGAAGCTGAAACTCCAATACTTTAGTCACCTGATGTGAAGAAGTGACTCATTTGAAAATACCCTGATGCTGGGAAGGATTGAAGGTCAGAGGAGAAGGGAACGATAGAGGATGAGATGGTTGTTGGATAGCATCACTGACTCAATGGAAATGAGTTTAAGTAAACTCCGGGAGTTGGTGACAGACAGGGTAGCCTGGCGTGCTGCAGTCCATGGGTTGCAAAGAGTCAGACATGACTGAGCCACTGAAATGAACTGAACTGAATTGTCCTGGTCCTGATCTCTTCCCTCTGGAGACTTTTCATTAAGTCACATCACAAGCTGGCCATCTGATGCTAAGTGGCTGTCTTGACAGTGGTCAACTGGCTTTGTCAGGCATATTGATTTGCACCGAAGCCAGATTTCTCATTAATTATTACAATCATCCTGTGAATCTGTTATATGATTCATTATTGAAGATGGCAGGCATGTTTGCATAGTTTCTGCTGCTAGAGACCTGCAGGTGGACCAGATGCCAAGATCAGCGATTCTGTGCTGCTCCTGTCCAGTTAGTACTGTTCATGTTTGCATGAAACTTATCTTCAGGTGATGTATAGGCTTCCCCTTAGAGATACTTGTTTTTCTCCCTGAAACCACTCTTTGCCCAACTATTATTATTTGTGTTTGAAGCCAAAACTTAAAAGCTTCTCTGCTTTAATATCTGAGCACTATGAAAGTGCTCTAAGGCAGATTTTTTTTGTTGTTGTCTATTGTTTTAAACCTTGGTTGCATAGTTTAGGATTACCTAAGCAGTAAGCTTTTTTTAAGATTTCCTTGTGTTTCTTCTGAAATCGTGTTTTATAGCAGTCAAGAGATATGTAAAAGTTCTCCTGTAGAGTCTGATTTATTTATTTTTTTAAAAGACCTCTTGAATAACAAAAGCCTGGAATTGCAAGAAATGAGCTAAACTGATTAGCACAGCATTTTTGTCCAGAAAATATTATTAAAATGGGAAACCTCAAAATATATAGATGTTATATACTTAATAAGTTAAATTATTTTAAAACAGCAATTGCATTAGATATGTTAATAAGCAACTATATGATACAAATATATTTTAAAAATATGGAGTGGCTAACCTATACCTTCAGTTGGTAAAGAATCCACCTGCAATTCAGGACACCCCAGTTTGATTCCTGGGTCAGGAAGATCCACTAGAGAAGGGATAGGCTACCCAGTCCAGTATTCATGTGCTTCCTTAGTGGCTCAGATGGTAAAGAATCTACATTCAATGAGGGAGACCTGGGTTTGATCCCTGGGTTGGGAAGATCCCCTGGAGGAGGGCATGGCAACCCACTCCAGTATACTTAACTGGAGAATCCCCATGAACAGAGGATCCTGGCAGGCTACAGTTCCTTGGGGTCACAGAGACTTGGACATGACTGAGTCACTAAGCATAGCACTGTTTATACGTGCATATGAATATATGAAGTGCATAGCAAAGCTTTATAGAAAAAAGAGCAATCAATACTATTCTAATTAAATCTGAAGCCTTGTTCTTCATTTAGAAATACCTTGTTTTGGTCAAGAGGACAAGTCAAAGTACCTTGACTGTGTAGTGTCATTAAACTTCAACTGGATCTGTAGCTCTGGAACATATATATGATAGGAAAAGGTAAGGTCCTATCACGTAGTACAGATCAGACAAGGTAAATCAATTTTTCTTGGCCACAATAAATCAAAGTTATTATAGAAAATGAAAGTACTCTCTAAACAGTTCCTCATTCTTAGTAGGAATATAATTTTGCAAAGTCGATTTTTCCCTTTCTCATTCAGGGCATGAAGTTATTTTCATTTTTTGATAAAACACTTTTTCTGATAATTTTAATGCCTTTTAATATCAGTTTTTAAATGGTTTGGAAGTGTTTTAAGCCTAATCTATAAATAAAGTTATTTTAAGAAATTAAATGTAGCAAACCTAGAAGAAAAAGAAATAAAAGGAATCCAGATCAGAAAAGAAGTAAAGCTCTCATTGTTTGCAGATGACATAATACTGTACATAGAAAACCTTAAAGATAGTATAAGAAAATTACTAGAGCTAATCAGTGAATCTAGCAAAGTAGCAGGATACAAAATCAATACACAGAAATCACTTCCTTTTCTATATACTAACAATGGAAAAATCAGAAAGAGAAATTAAGAAATCAATCCCATTCACCATGTAACACAAAAATTTAATATCTAGGAATAAACTTACCTAAGGAGACAAAAGAACCATACAGAGAAAATTATAAGACACTGATGAAAGAAATCAAAGACAACATAAACAGATGGAGAGATATTCCATGTTCCTGGGTAGGAAGAATCAATGTTCTGAAAATGACTATACTATCAAACACAATCTACAGATTCAGTGCAATCCGTATCAAGTTACCAATGCATTTTTCACAGAACTAGAACAAAAAATTTCATAATTCATATGGAAACACAAAAGACCCTGAAAGCCAAAGCAGTCTTGAGAAAGAAAAATGGAGCTGGAGGACTCAACCTTCCTGATTTCAGATTATACTACAAAGCTATAGTCATCAAGACAGTATGGTACTGGCATAAAAACAGAAATATAGACCAATGGAACAAGATAGAAAGCCCAGGAATAAGCCCATGCACCTGTGGGTACCTTATTTTTGAAAAAGGAGGCAAGAATATACAAGGGAGCAAAGACAGCCTCTTCAATAAATGGTGCTGGGAAAACTGGACAGCTACCTGTAAAAGAATGAGATTAGAACACTTCTAACACCATACACAGAGATAAACTCAAAATGGTTAAAGACCTAAATGTAAGACCAGACACTATAAAACTCTTAGAGGAAAACATAGGCAGACCACTTGATGACGTAAATCAAAGGGAGATCCTCTATGACCCACCTCCTATAGTAGTGGAAATAAAAACAAAAGTAAACAAGTGGGACCTGATTAAACTTAAAAGCTTTTGCACAGCAAAGGAAACTCTAAGCAAGGTGAAAAGACAACCCTCAGAATGGGAGAAAATAATAACAAATGAAACAACTGACAAAGAATTAATTTCCAAAATATACAAGCAGTTCATACAACTCAATAGCAGGAAAGCAAACAACCCAATCAAAAAGTGGGAAAAAGACCTAAACAGACATTTCTCCAAAGAAGACATACAGATGGCTAACAAACACATGAAAAGATGTTCAACATTGCTCATTATTAGAGAAACGCAAATCAAAACCACAATGAGATATCACCTCACACCAGTCAGAGTGGCCCTCATCAAAAAGTCTACAAACAATAAATGCTGGAGAGGGTGTGGAGAAAAGGGAATGCTCTTGAACTGTTGGTGGGAATGTAAATTGATAACAGCCACTATGAAAGAGGGAGAAGGCAATGGCACCCCACTCCAGTACTGTTGCCCAGAAAATCCCATGGATGGAGGAGCCTGGTGGGCTGCAGTCCATGGGGTCGCACAGAGTCGGACACGACTGAGTGACTTCACTTTCACGCATTGGAGAAGGAAATGGCAACCCATTCCAGTGTTCTTGCCTGGAGAATCCCAGGGATGGAGGAGCCTGGTGGGCTGCCGTCTATGGGGTCGCACAGAGTCGGACACGACTGAAGCGACTTGGCAGCAGCAGCAACTATGATAGAGGGTATGGAGGGAGATTCCTTAGAAAACTAGGAATAAAACCACCATATGACCCAGCAATCCCACTCCGAGGCATATACCCTGAGGAAACCAACATTGAAAGAGACACATGTATCCCATTGTTCACTGCAGCACTTTTTACAGTAGCTGGAACATGGAAGCAACCTAGAAGTCCATCAATAGATGAATACATAAAGAAGTCTGGTACATATACACAATGGAGTATTACTCAGCCAAAGAAAGGAACACATTTGGGTCAGTTCTGATGAGGTGAATGAACACAGAACCTATTATACAGAGTGAAGTGAGTCCAAAAGAGAAAGATAAATATTGTATTCTAATGCACATATATGAAATGTAGGAAAATGGTTCTGAAGAATTTATTTACAGGGCAACAGTGGAGAAACAGACATAGAGAATAGACTTATGGACATGGGGAGAGGGGAGGAGAGGGTGAGATGTATGGAAAGAGTAAGATGGAAACTTACATTACCATATGTAAAAGAGATAGCCCAAGGGAATTTGCTGTATGGCTCAGGAAACTCAATCAGGGGTTCTGTTTCAACCTAGAGGGGTGGGGTGGGGAGGGAGATGAGATGGAAGTTCAAAAGGGCAGGGATATATGTATACCTATGGCTGGTTCATGTTGAAGTTTGACAGAAAACAACAAAATTCTTTAAAGCAATTATCTTTCAAGAAAAAAATAAATTTGAAGAAGAAATTAATTGAAATAATAGGAAGGAGATATATTTTTAGTACAAAAGGTATAATGATATTGAATATTAAAGTGCTTTCTTCTGTACTTCTTTTTTTTTAACTGCATTTTATTAAAGTGTTTCTTATACAGTTGCATTTTTATTTTGACATGTAGCTAGGGAAAAAAAAGATTATAAGATAAAAAAAATATTGAGAGTGATTTCCTCAGGAATTTAGGTGAGCTTTATTTTCATCTTTTTTACCTGAATTTTGGTTGTCTTTTTTTTTTTTTTCCTTTTAGCCATTTTCTTATTTTTATTTTTTTTTTAAATTTTATTTTATTTTTAAACTTTACAATATTGTATTGGTTTTGCCAAATATCAAAATGAATCCACTACAGGTATGTTTAAGTCAGTATCTTCATACTCATCCTTAAAGATCTCTTTTCCCTATAGAAACAGGTAAAAGCTCCTTAGTATAATGTTCTCTACTTCCCATGATCTTAACCTGATCTGTGACCCAGTCCTTCAATCAGGTTGTCTCTTCCTCTTTCTTAATACCCTGCGGTTGTTTTTTAAGGCACTTATCCGCACATGCCGCGGGTATTGTGTTAAGAGCAGCAAGAAAGCTCAGGGCAGGGAAAGCGTGTCTTTTTGGAGCACAAAGGGATTTGGGGGCAAGGTTAGAAAGGGCTGAATGTCCTTGATGCTTATGCTACTCAATGTTGTCCCCAAAACAATAGTACCTGCACCACTGGGAAATTTTTGAAATGCAGTGTCTCTGTATTTATCCCAGACCTACTGGAGCAGAATCTCAGGGACACGCCAAGGGTTCTGTGTTTTCACAAGCTCTCCAGCTGATTTTTAAGCATGCTAGAATTTGAGAAGCACTCTGCTATCTCATGTGGGTTTCCCTGGTAGTTCAGACGGTGAAGAATCTGCCTGTAACGCAGGTGACCTTGGTTTGATACCTGGGTTGGGAAGATACCCTGGAGAAGGGAATGGCTACTCATTCCAATATTCTTGCCTGGAGAATTCCATGGACAGAGGAGCCTGGCAGGCTGCAGTTGATGGGGGTCACAAAGTGTTGGACATGACTGAATGAGTGAGCACCCACCTTCTATTTCATAGAAAGGAATTTGGATTTTTTCTTAGAAACATTTGGAAGGTATGAAAGGTTTTTAGGCCTGAAGATTCATTTGATGATCTTTGTGTTTTAATCAGACTTAGTCATTGAAGAATGCTTATTTAGTCCTTACTATGTACCAGGCATTTTGCAAAGTACCTGAGATACCATGGTGTCCAAAGTACCATAGTCCCTATTCAACATGGACCAGAGTGTAATGGGAAATACAGACAATAAACAACTGGGAATCAGTAATTACAAATCATGATATTTTTGAACTCAAGTTCATTCTTCAAGAACTAATTAAACTGCTAGCTCTCCCCTCCCCCACCCCCAGCTACTCCCTTGGTAGCTTTGTCCCAATTTAAGGATTCTTTCCATAGCACTTTGCTCATCTGTGTGCATGCATGCTCAGTCATATCTGTCTCTTTGCAGCCCCATGGACTGTAGCCCACCAGACTCCTCTTTCCGTGGAATTTTCCAGGCAAGAATACTGGAGTGGATTGCCATTTCCTCCTCCAGGGAATCTTCCTGACCCAGAAATCAAACCCATTTCCCTTAAATCTCTCCTTCATTGGGAAGAGGATTCTCTGCTACATTTGCACTAGCTCTTATTTTGTTCCCATTAAACTTTTCATGAGGATAAGAGAGCATTTTATACACTTAGTTAAATTTACTCTTTTTTTTTTCTTTGTGGACTCTTTCTTTGCTCTATGCAGACTGCTCAAGGTGGTGGCCACCGAACACTCCTCTATGGTCATGCAATACTGCTGCGGCATTCCTACAGCGGCATGGTGAGTGCATGTGTAGACTTCGTCTCCCCTGTGGTCATGCTGATCTATTTGTGCATACAGGGCAAAGAAATATTTGGTAATCCCATTCCACTTATGGCTTTAATAAGCTTGAATTGTGTGTGTTTTTTAATATTTTTGAACACTGTTTATTTTCTCATTTATAATATGATGATTTGCTTAGAGGACCTTTAAGGTCCTTCAGTTCTATCATGTATGACTTCTGTCTTTGTATCTTATTTTGAAAGACTAGGTTTAGGAGGAGCGTTTCTTTTTTTCCCCCATATCAGCTCCTTCTTACACCCAATTATCCATTTATCTACTGGGTTCCTCTCAGATACAGTTTACTGATTATCGTTTATATATGTGTGTGTATATACTCTTATAGGTATAAAGTATTATAAAATATATAAGCATTCTCTTCTTTTGAAAGCTTTATTGAGTTGTGCAAACAATACATATTCATTCTGTAAGATTTGGAAATTACAGAAGAATGAAATCTTCATGATCACACCAATGACAGAAAATTCTTGGAAACTGTTTAAAAAATTTCAATATTTTCTTAACTTTTTTGAATAACTGATATCTTGTTACATAACTAAATTTTATACAGTTTTTTTTAACATATTGTCACAGTACAAGTACTATCTATGTTATTTAAATTTTTATCAGATTTATTTTAGTGACTACATGATAGTCCAGTACTTGGAAATATAAAATAATCACTACTTTCAAGAAGGAGATAATTCCCTAAATATGTAGACTCTTTTTGAGCAAAAACTTAAGCATAGTCTCTATAGCAATACCCCTCAAAACAGAAAAAAAATCATCAGTCTTCATCATCAGGAATACTGATGTGAAAAATCTGGTTAATGGAATTGAAAAGTATAGGAAGAGAAGTATAGGAAAAGAATAGATATGATTTTAATGATGACTTAATAGTATCATTACTATTAATGGCCTACATCACGTTAGTACATCAGATGAGAAAAATGTGATCATCTTAACAGGTACTGAAACAAGTTTTTAATAAAAGTACCAGTTCCTAATAAAAATTGATCATTGATGGTTATTTCCTCAATGATGAGGAAAATATTTATGTTAAATCAATGGCCAACCTCATAGTTAATTGTCAAACACTAAGTCCATTCTTGACAAAAAAAAAAAAAACAAACCCCAAGAATATGCTGTCTAACATTGTTCTGGAAATCTTGACTGACTTACTAAGATATGAAGTAAAATAAAGGAAAACACTTCAAGTGACTGGATACAAGACAAATGTATAAAAATAGCATTTTTGCATATAACACTGATACATTAAAACTTCATGGAAAGAATTTCACTTTCAGGAGCCATCAGAACACATAAACTAACAAATATGAGAGTCTGTTTTAAAATAACTACCCTCTCTATACATAGTAGATGGGAAAGAGCCTAAACTTGGTTGGTAGATCTGGGTTCAGGCTTACTTTCCTATATGCTATACTGCTTTGGGTACCTTGCTTAACCTCTCTAAGCCTGTAAATGCCTCTGAAAAGTTTACTCATTCAGTCAGTAAATATTAGTCAGCACCTCTTGTGTGCTAGATACTGTTCTGGGTGCTAGATATAGTAAGAAAGACTAGTCTTTGCCATATAAAATTTAATTAACTTTTAGTTGAATAATTATAGTCTCTACCTAGCAGTTGCAGTGAACATTTAAGGAGAGAGAATGTACATTAACAACTCCAGAGCCTGGTACTGTAATATTATTGAAAAATATCACAGAACACTTTAATAGGGATCACTCTACATTTTTTTTTCTGGGAAGTCAGTATTACAACATTGGAACTTTTCCTCAAATTAACATTGATATTTAATATGCCTAGATCTAAAGTCTGTAAACCTCAGAGACCACAATGTCTTGTGATTAGACTCCTACTCCTAACTAGCTAGGAATATGTTTGAGGACCTTTGAAGCATCTTTTCTATATCTTTGGGAGTCAGTGGTTTACCGTCAGGGAACAGATTCTCCTGGTTCATTGAATTTACACCCTCATGGCACCAAATTCCACTTGACTTCTATCCCCAATCCATTTATCACCTGCCTCCTTACACTCACAGACACCCACTGAGCTGGGTAGACCCTTTTCCGTTGTAGGGATTGTCTAGGTCTTGCATTACTTGTCCAGTGATTCTGGAAGTCTGGGCTGGCCTAATCCCCAGAGCTGTTCCTGAGTCCTGTCGGCATAGTTCCTGTTCTTTCAAGCACTACACTTGGTTGGGGTAGATGACAGTGTATCTTGAGCTCATACTAGATTCATCTCTGTGTTCTCAGTCTTGTAGCACTTAGTGTAGATTTTGAGGTTAGCATGGGAGTAGGGGAGTTGGGCAGAAAAATGATCCTAAACTTTATGTCCAAGAATATCCAGTTAGGAAAACTTGAGGCAGGGAAAGGAGTCAGAGATGATGGTGTTGGGCAGAGTTGCATTCTTCCTGGGTAAACACACATAGGTATACACCTGACAAAACCTCATTGCAGTGAAGCAATATGCTACATGCCACGATCAATTCTAGATGAATTTTAAAGAGTTTAAAATTTTGAAAATAAAACTAGAAGATAAAAGTGAATAGTGTTCAAATTTCTGCTTGAAATAAAGATTTCTGACAGATCAGGTTGTTCTTTTGCGTATGATCATGAATATCACATAAAGTGAGAGATGTAGAGACATATCCCCAGTTACTCATCTTGTTTTGTCTACAGGACATATTTCTGCAATATTTTCTGAGTGGGAAAAAAACCCCACATTTCCTCTAGAACATTGCTCCCAGTGAATGCTAAGTGTTCAGAATTAGACTTGGAAAGAACGGGATATGTTTAGTGACGACTACTGATTCTGTGTCTTTTAGTATCTGTGCTGCCTGTCCACCTCTCGGTCTTCAACTGATAAGCTGGCTTTTGATGTTGGCTTGCAAGAGGATACAACAGGTGAGCACCTTGTTCTACGATGAAGCTGTGTTCAGAAGAGAATGGCAGGAACTGGATTGGGAGACATCATGAGACCCGATGGAAGATATATTGGCTGGATATTCTTAGGAACGGTTTCAGGATGAAACCAGTGACTAACTATGGGAAGGTTTTATTAGAAGGAGGAAATGTGCACTGTTTCTGTTGGAAGGTCATCCCAACATAATTAGCTTGATTTGCAAACTAGACTTTAAACTTTATTCTTTTGATGGACTTGGGTAGGAAAACAGTACTTACAACATGCTCTGCTGTCTGATAACCATATTAACATGCACTGATTAGTTTGTAAAGTATTATTGCATATTTCTTTCTTTTATATTTCATCTTAAAAACAGTTTTAAGTGTGCAAATACAACATAATCAGTGTCAACATTCAACCAAAAAGACAGAAAATGAAAAGGGTCATCAAACTATATATATATATTTATGTATTTATTTACATATATTAGTATATTAATCCTTTTGAAGACTCAAAATAGGAGAGTATAGATTTTATTGTGTTTTTCTTCTCAATGCTCTGAAGACTTTACACTATATCCACCTCTGTATGATTTGATTCTTTTATTTTTTACAATGAGCATATCTGCCTTTGGAATTAAAGATTAAGGACCAAGTAGAAAATGGAATGGAAGGAAATAGATCAACTTGTATCAGGTTGTTGCTTTTATAGGTGACATGAAACTCACATCTGCCCTCCTTTTTGAAATACTTTCCCATACTCTAAAAATGTGACCAATAACAAATGGATAAAATAAAGTTCTATTTACCAACCTAATTAACTTTTTAATAGACAAACACATCACCTTATACAGGGAATTCTGAGAATCCCAGGCACCAAAAAGATAAATATATTCCTCTCATTTTTATATAATTCTATATATTCTCAGCCATTCCTCTGTGTTTTGGCTAGATTTTTTTGTGTGTTTTTTTTTTTTTTTTAGTTTTTTCACCGTAATTTACTTCTGCACATAGTTATGTGGAAAAAGGTCTTCAGTTCTCTCTCTCAAAACAAGTAAAACCATGTGCATGATCTATAACTTGTTTTCATTCATTGATACTATTATATAATAGTGAAACTCACCAAACAAGGCCATCTTCGTCTCTGTGCCCTAATTCCTTTATGCTACTTTATTTTCCCTGTAACTCTGTACTAATTGTGAATTACCAAACTATTTACTATATTTATTGTTTGTTGTGTGCCTGCCTCAATCAGAATGAAACTCATAAGGCAGATACATTTTTTCCCATATTTGTTGATATATCTCCAGTTACTAAAGCAGTGGTTGACAAAGCATGTGCTTTATCAATGTTTGGGTGAACGAATGAAAAACTTCCTACAACTCTAAAAATGTGAATTGAGTGAATGAAGATATGGAATTCTGCAAGGTGACAGTCAAGTAAGACTGGTTTGTGTAAGAAAATATTCAGCAAATGCCTCCAAAATGCTAGTAGGAGCTGACAAAGCCCTAGTAAATAAAACATACAAATGCCCTGCTATTGTAGAATTTACATTCTGGCATTTGGTAATTAGTAAAAAACAAACAAACAAACAAAAAACTAAACATAAGTGTTATGGAGAAATAATAAAGTTGGAGGCACAGAGAAAGAGAGTGATAATTATTAGATGGGACTTCCCAGGTAGCACTAGTTAGAAAAAAAAAAAACAAAAAAAAAAACACCTCCCAGTGCAGGAGACGTAAGAGGAGTGGATTTGATCCCTAGCTCAGACAGATACCCAGGAGGAGGGCTTGGCTTACCCACTCCAGTATTCTTGCCTGGAGAATCTTATGGACAGAGGAGCCTGATGGATTACAGTTGATAGGGTCTCAAAGAGTCGGACACGACTGAAGTGACTTAGCACACAAGCACAAATGCATTACTAAAACTATTCTCATTTTGCAATAGAACTTATATTTAGGTTTAAAAAGAGCCATGAACAGATTGAAGAATTGCGTGCTTACACTTATATCCTTGGTGATGGGACCGAAGAATGGAGAACGGTTATACGGTTCATGAGGCTTATGCTTGACTTGTTCTAGAAGAAATTATTTAATTTTATGTTTACTCAGATAGCTTAATAATGTGTCTTTTTAGAATGTATCCCAGACAATTCTGTAGGATTCTCTTCTATTTTACTTCTAAATTAATAGAAACGACTACATTTTAAAATAAGGCACAGGGTAGTTAGTAAAACTTAAGTGACAATATTTGTGCTCATTTTGAATCACTGTCCACCCAAATTAGAAGCTTTTTAATTATCACAATATAACTGTCACATAACAAAACCCCAAATCCTTTTGAAAATCAAGTGGTAAAAAAACTGGATATAATTGGAAGGAGCCATGTGAGCTGCTTAATGACATGTGATTGTCTAAGGAACGAAGTTGGATCAGTGTGGCTGGTGAATTTGGTCTTATGTTGGCATAAATAAATATCCTTTCAAAGCAGTTCTTAGTGGGGGAAAGAGACTCCACACTTCCCCAAATGTCACAATCACTTTCTATGAGAAGAATCTTTGCATGTCACTGTGTCTCCCTCCGTTCTTCCCTCCCTTCCTTTCTTCCTTTTAAATTTTTACTGAAGTACAGTTGATTTGCAATGTCGTGTTAGTTTCGGGTGTGCAGCACACTGAATCATTTAAGCATATATTCACTCTTTTTTAGATTCTAAAGCTAATTTGTCCTAATTCTTTTGATTTGCATGGTCTGCGAGGTGAATTTGCATTCTATTTCAAATTTCTAAAGTTTGTGTAAACAGGACAGTTTTATTTTCAGGAGACTAATTTTGACGATTTATTTCATTTCCCTCTTTTATTTTGGAGTCACTGGCCAAGAACATCAAGTTTTAAACTAAGAGGCACTTCTTTGTGTTTCACTTGTCAATCATCGTGCAGGTGAAGCTTGTTGGTGGACCATCCATCCTGCCTCTAAGCAGCGCTCAGAAGGAGAAAAAGTGCGGGTTGGAGATGACCTCATCTTAGTGAGCGTGTCCTCTGAAAGGTACCTGGTAAGTGTGGAAAGTGGAATCGTGTACTTGGGAATCAGATAAGCGACAGGTCAATAAAATGATCCCTTTAAAGCTGAGATTGCCAGTATCTAGGAAAATTGCTTAGAAACAAACCTGTATCTCTATTTGATGAGTTATAAATAACTCCATAAATAAAGGGAAAGATGTGACACGTGTGGAAGTGTGGCTTAGCAGGATTATTTACACAGACTTCCCTCATGCCCTGGATATGTATATTCATGACATTGATAGAGCCTGTTCTTGGATTGTTTTATTAATAGCATGTAAACGCAATCCAATCAGGAATTTGAAATTCCATAGATGTTATTTTGTGCCCAAAGAGAAGGCTGTATTAATGAGGCTGTGATTACCTATTTTGATATTTATGAAAGCAAATTATTATAGGAGAAACCCTTGTCATGCTAAGAAAGGAGAAATAAACAAAATGCAGTTTAATTCTCTCACTTACATTGCATTGTTCCAGAGGAAAAGGGCTGGAAATGAAAGATTAAAGAAAGAAGTTTATGTTTAATCAGAGGAGGTGTTTTTTTATTTTTGTGGTAAGGCCAATATCTATTTAATTTAACTTATTTAGTAAATTGTATTTTTAGTAAAAATAATCATATGCAGAAGTTCACAAAAGATTGCAATCAATGGAAGTGTATAAGATATCAGGGCAAAATATTTTTTATTTTAAAGTTGAGAAAGTAAACAAATATAAAATGGAGTATTATAAACTCTACATGAATATCCACATAAAAAAATCCCAGACATCATAGTGGATGATGACTGAAACAGAAATCAGAAATAGAGCATTGTTGCAATTACACTTTCTATCAGTTAGCATGAGTTTATTTCCATTTCCTTAAATCAAAATATTTGCTTGTGATTTTGAATTAAGAATGTAGTTGGTACCCCTTGGCTCTATGAGGCTCTAAATAGAGTGGGTCTTGTGGGTTAAGTAAGTTTTTGCTACCCAACACAATTAATTCCAATTTTCAAGACATTGCTAGGAGGAAGGGTGTAGTTTTACCTGCTTCTGAGGGAAGAAGTAATGAGGAAGACAGGGAAGTGGTGGAATGAGGCCTTATGTAACTGACAGGAACTATTAAATGGAGCAGCTAATAATGCAGAGCTAAAGGGAGGCCTGGAGCATCGCTCTCATTTTTTTTTAACCAGTATAGGTGGAAACAGAAACCATGCACATTTCTAGGACAATGCAAGTGTGCCAGCATGTCAAATAAACTTCTATTAAGCCCTTGCTGTGTGCCTGTGCTGTGTATGTGATGGTGATGTAGTTTGATCAGGAGGTAGACATTTCGAATTGTCATTTTACTTGGAAACCAATAGCAGTAATAAAAATAATTCATGCCTGCTTCTCAGTATATAAATTCTACATATAGCTTATTTCTATTTGTGTATAACTCTGCATGTTTTTGCTGTACGACTTGTTCTTTCCACTACAGAGCAGAGTTTGACAGGCTGGCATCAGTATGCACAGAAGGAGTAGAAAGTTCAGAATCTCACTGAGGTCAGGGCTTTTAAGTGTCCATTGTACCACTAGTTCTTGAATCACATAGTTCCATGAATTCTGGCTTCCTTATTGCAAAATGGTGACAGTTATCCCTAACACCACAGTTACCGTGATGAAGCAATGAGAGGATAAATTTGAACATTCTTGGAATTAAAGACCACTGTACAAACAGTGGTAGTAATTGTAATGCATGAGGTTCCCCTTCTGTTACCTTGGAAAATAAATGAACTTCATGACTAATTACATTTACAGAGCAAGCTACATTTTAGCCAGTTTATTTACATTCCTTTTCTCATAACCCTTTAAAAGAATATATTTTTTGGGGGGCCACACTGCCCTTCATGCAGGATCTTAGTTCCCCAATCAGGAATTAAATCTGCACTCCCTGCATAGAAGGGTGGAGTCTCAACCACTGCACTTCCAGGATTGTCCCTCTGATAACCTTTTATATTCAGAAAGAGAAAGATAAATATCGTATGCTAATGCATATATACAGAATCTAGAAAGATGGTACCAAACAATTTATTTGCAGGGCAGCAATGGAGAAACAGACATAGAAAACAGACTTACGGATTTTGGGAGAGGGGAGGAGAGGGTGAGATGTATGGAAAGAGTAACATGGAAACTTATATTACCATATGTAAAATGGATAGCCAAGTGGAATTGCTGGATGGCTCAGGAAACTCAAACAGGGGCTCTGTATCAACCTAGAGGGGTGGGATGGGGAGGGAGATGGGAGGGAGATTCAAGAGGGAGGGGATATAGGTATACCTATGGCTGATTCTTGTTGAGGTTTGATAGAAAACAATAAAATTATTTAAAGCAATTATCCTTCAATTAAAACATAGGTAAATTAAAAAAAAAAATCAACTACAGATAGTTGACCAAGCAGATTGTTAAAATTTCAATTACTTTCATTTGGTGACGAAGTCAGTAATTTTAGTGATTATCTCTGTGGACCTCACATATAATAATGGAAACCAGAGGAACAACCACATATTACACATGGTTTCTGCCCTTGAAAAAGTAGTGAAAAAACAGACCAAGCCCATGGAACTATAGGAGAATACCATTAAGACAGTAACTTAGTGTTCAAGTTTAGCTTAGAGATGCTGAGGGATGTTTGAATGAATTTAGGCATAAGCAATTATTACCTGCCATTTCCACGTGGGTGATTATAGTAAGAATATGAAGTCTTATGTTCATGGATTCAAGGACCACATGGTGCTTAGTTAGAAGGACCTGGAGCAAGTGAAAGGGTAAAAAGTGAGGCAATAAAAGACGTTGGAATAAACAGTAGTGCTGGAATAATCCACATACTGAGCCTGAATAACTGAAAATGGATTGCATATATTCTCACATACACACACTTGTTTGTTAGTACAGAGCCCGATAAGCATGAGCTTGGGCCAATCACATAACTCTTCAAACTCTCTGTTTCTTCATCTTCTGGATCCAGGTAATAGCTCCATTCACAGGGATATTAAGAGAATTGAATGCTTAATCCAGACAAGACTTTTAGCTCTATGACACATCTAAAAATTATCATTATTTACCTGGGAGATTTGTACCTATTAAGAATAGTTAAAGGAACTTTAGATATTTAACCAGAAGAAGAGAAAGAGGGGAAGTGAATAGTAAACAGACTCTGATGTAACAGTTTATTTTAAATAAAGGTCTATTGTGTGTATGTAAGCAAGAGTCATATACTGAGAAGGTTCTGATATGGTTAAAAATTAGTTGAGAAATTTGACTGAAAACAGCAGTTATAACTAACGACTGAAAATAAATTCATCTTGATTTTACACACTTTCATCAGCCTTTTTGGAGAAGGAAATGGCAACCCACTCCAGTATTCTTGCCTGGAGAATCCCATGGACAAAGGAGCCTGGTGGGCTGCAGTCCATGGCATCACAAAGAATCGGAGACGACTGAGCGACTAACACATACACTGAAAATAAACATTGCCAGTCATTGATTTTTTTTTTTTAAGTCATTGCTGTCAGTTGGCCTTTGATCTAATTTCCCTTCACTAACAGTGATTGTTAAGCTAAGGTTAAACTATCTAATTGTTTACTTGCTGCTCTAATCAAGGTTACATCTGTTGGGATGGTAAATTGAAACTGATTGAAGGACTGATTTTTCTCTCCTCTGTCTTTGGACGGAAGAGGGCGCTGTGCTGGACTCCTGGAGCCCCAGGCTTCTCCTTATCTATTTTAATATAAAAAATGATACCTTCATCCTCTTTTCAGGAATATCCAAGGCCGGGGTGTGGGGTGGGGTGTGGAATTCTTTTTCCCCATTGGAATGATTTCTTTTTTTTAAAAGAAGGCTTTAGCAAAGCAGCTTAAATTATTAGAGAACAATACAATTTAAAAGAGAGGAAACATGATCAAATAGCTATTACTGTGAATCTATTTCAAACTGCACAAAATAAAGTAAAGCATATAAAATAACTCTTACTTGTGTTAGAAAGAGATAAAACCACCCTGGTATGCACATGAATTTTCAACCCATGGATTGCATTGCTCTCATTTGAAACATTGATTTTTGAATATTCTCTGTCACCTATAGAAACAGATTTTTTTTTTTTAATGAATGAAAATATTACCAAACAATGTCTAAAAGTAAGTTGGGAAAAGCAGAACCTCACAATCGAAAGAGTGATGAAAAATGCTTAAAAGAAAGCTATTCTAAGGCTCATAAAAATTTCCTCTCTCATACCAACCTCTTTATTTCTGATAAGAAATGCTAGGTGGTCTGAGTGTATAGATTACTGAGTTGCCTCAAGTTGCATAAAAATATTGATAGCTAGAAAGACAGCAGTCACCTTTTTTCTTCCCCCCGCCTCCCCGTGGCACAGGTAATGAAAACATAGACTGTGTCTCTCATTTTTTTTCTCAGAATTAAAAAAATGAAGTCTGAAGGGTGATATATCTTGTTTATTTGTGTTCCCTGTCGCTGGAGGATCATTTTTCCAGAGTGTCATGTCACTAGGGCCCAAGTGCCTGGCCCTTCATGAGAGAGAAATAAATGAGTGAATGAAGGCCTCAGATAAAGGTTGAATTTGGATATTCTTAAAAATTTTTGTGCTTTGGACCTTTTTGAGCAGTCAGATATTCCTTGTCTCCTTAGCTTTAAAAATGCATACAATATATATATATACACTGGATTACAAAGGAAACGGAAAGTATCAAAGTGGAGACTCCTGGAAGGGGATTTATAGCATCTTCTCTAAGCCTGAGATTGTGTGCGTCTATCATACAAAGTCTTGTTACTCAAAGCTTGCTTCTTGGATTAGTGGCCTTGGTTGCCCAACCCCCTCCCCTCCCGCCCCACTGGCCCCACCTCATGAATTCAAATTTGTCTTTTTAGTAAGATTTTTAATATAGACCATTTTTAAATTCTTTATTGATTTTGTTGCAGTATTGCTTCTATTTTGTTTTGCTTTTTTGGTCATGAGACATCTGGGATCGTAGCTCCCAGACCACGAATCAAATCTGCACCCCCCTGCATTGGAAGGTGAAATTTTAACCACTGAATTGCCAAGGAAATTCCCCAAATCTTCCTTTTTTGGGCAAGCTCCTCAGATGATTCATGGTCTGTGAGAATGAGTCACTAACGTGGGAATCAAGGTGATAGAAGGGAGCAGATGACTCTCCCAAGTCCCTCCAGTGCCCTGGAGGGTGTGTACGTTTGAGAGCAGCTACATGTTTCAGCCTAAGGCCAATTGTGCTTTCAACCTTGGGCATCTGTTTTTGCTTTAAGGTAACTCATCTTAGTGTTACTTACTGAAACTGTTACTGCTTTCTGAATATTTAACATCACAGACCTGTGAATTCACAAACAGTGTGGTTCTCCTGAAGATTTCCCTTTCTTGGTGAAGTGGCAAAATTAAATAGAGGCATCCAAAAGAGTTATGCCTAGAGAATTTTCTTTGAGAAGAGTGCACATTATTTAGATAACTTTAAATGGTGTAACGTGATCTTAAGGACATTTTTTTAAAACTTTTTTCCAACAGGCTGAGATTTTCCTATTTTTATGCTTATATTTATTGTGTATCTTGGGCTTCCCTAGTAGCTCAGATGGTAAAGAACATGCCTGCAATGGAGGAGACCCTAGTTCTATCCCTGGGTTGGGAAGATCCCTTGGAGAAGGGAATGTCTACTGACTCCAGTATTCTTGCCTAGAGAATTCCATGGACAGACCATTGAGTAGCAAAAAGAGTCAGACACAACTAAGCAATTAACATTTTGACGTTCAGGCTTAGATATGATTTGTAAATTACATTGTAGTACTCCTTCCTCCATTATTTTTTCATTGCAGTGGCTCCTCATTCCCAATAAGGTCCTTGATCTGGCACCTGCCTAGTCTGTAAGCATATGTCTCATTTTGTTTCTAAGTATATGCTGTATGCCCCAAAGATGAAACTCTTTACTGTGCTTACATTCCTTTATCTCTGCCTCTTTGCATCCTATTTCCCTTATTAGAGCTTAAAGGGCCAAAAAAAAAAAAATAGCCCAGGCGACTTCCAACTATGAGGTTTCTGGAATATTAGGAATGAAAATCTCCGAACTAGGTTAGAAAAGTTTTGGTATTTTTAGTATATTTACACTTAGCACATTAACATTATGAATACAGATACCCAAATCCAATGTATGTGCAAACTTTTGGAGATAGCATCTCTAAGTATTTCAATATGAGGTTCAGGCCAAATGATCATACTGGCTCCTGAAGTGCTTCATCCCACATGGAACCCAGTCTCTCCTGTGGAAATGCCACCTATCCTCAAGGCCCAGGACAATAGACTCGGTTCTGATTAGGCAGGTCCAAGTGGTCTCATGTCTCAGTTCCTGTAGCACTGTAATTACAGTTCAGCTAATGTGTTAAAAATACCGACTCACAGTATTTTGTACATATATTTTACCTTTCGTTCTAGATTGCAAGCACCCTCAGGGTGGGGAATTTGTTCTATTAATATTTAGCACAATGCTTTATGCATAGTATATTCAGTGAACCTGGATGAATGAACAAATCTATGTATTATAATGTGACATGAACTTTCACTTGAATTCAAAAGTGAAAATACAAGCATTGATATTTTGAATCATCTTCTGATGGTTTGATAAATTCCATACAGTTTTATGGAGTTTTTTTGGTAGGTATTTTTCTATTATTTTGCTGTTATTCTGGATTTGGTCATTGAAATAAGAATGCTTATGAAATAATTTAAAATATAGTCTTTAAAGTTTATGGTACTTTGATCTGAAAAGTCTGGCTGGCTTCTGCACTTACTTCTTTATTAATAACCCTTCTGGATGTGAGGAATACAGTTGTGAGCCTGTGCCAGATAGCTTACAAGAGGGAGAAAGAAAAATACACTAAAGAATAATGTTGTATGATGAAGGATATGTAGGAAAATATGTGTTTCTTGTTTGTGGGAGCACTGTTTAGTTAAAGAATTTTAACATATTAGAGAAGAAATTGATTCAGTAAAGGCATTTCAGCTGAAAGTTTGCTTAAGAGTGATGGGTTCAGGTGACTAGGAGGGTATGGGGTGAGGGGTAAGAGCATGTTATTGCTGAATCTGATGCATTCACTCTTAATCTTACTGACTGAAAAAATTATTTTCTAGATAATTACATATATGTCAAATGTCACAAATTTCTTTGGTTTTGTTTTTAAGAGAAAGAAAATGAAGTACCTATCTGTGCTGGTGACTTAGTGTATTTAGTATAAATATTATATATATAATAAATATTTGTATACTAACAAGAGACCTTTGGGTATTAAAAGGACCTGTGACATATACCAGTGTGACTTTTCATGCTGTGGCTGCTCTTTATTTAACTAGGAGAGTCAGATTTCTGGAAAAGTTCTAGTGCAATGAAAATCTTTAAAAGCTTAAGCTGTTGTCAAAATTGAAAAATGTTGCAGGAATATTATAGGATGTTGGTGATGTTTACTGAGATGACTCTGAGAGAAAAGGTGGTTGTTCCAGCAGCAGCCAGGTAATGGTTAATGAAATAAGCAAAGCATTTGGTTGTACTCATAATTTGTTTTTCTTTACTTATCATTTCGGAGTTCATCAATTATGGCTCTTAAAGATGTAAAATATGACCATCTTTTAATACATTTGATTTTAAGCAGGAACATCTGAAATTTGAAATGAATGAATTTTGAAGGACATTTACTGTCCTGATTTTTGATACCTATTAGGAAGTATTGCCATGTAATGGCTATTATGTCAAATTGTCGATAAAGGTTCCTAAAGGACCCTGTAAAACCGAGACATATCAGTCCTATGGATTTCACCTACTTCACTGTCAAAACACTGTCATGGTGTGATATGTAAAACTTTAATTGTAGTTTTAATGATAAGTGCCCTCTGTCTGTACAGTAAGCCTTTATGACAGAGTAGTCCATTTTCACAAATTTATTTTATTACTTTAATTTGTATGTTCTCCGATTAGCGACTTGAGTAGTAATGCTTAGAAGGAAGCTGAAAATACCCAAAGTCAGATATAAACTCTTAACTTTCATTCTCCTAGTCTCTTCATGTTTCAGTGACAGGATTGAAGCAGAGGTTCTCTGTGGACATTTCCAAATCTGCAGTGTGCAGTTAGAGTGGCCAGAAGCACTTGCATGTTAAGATGCACCCAGAGCCTGTAGTGATGCCTCTTTTTGCCTCTACTGCAGCACCTGTCTTACGGTAACGGCAGCTTGCACGTGGATGCTGCTTTCCAGCAGACCCTCTGGAGCGTGGCCCCCATCAGCTCAGGAAGTGAAGCAGCCCAAGGTAAAGACTCCACTTGCATTAGGAGGCTGGTCCCTGATACAGAGTTGAGAGTCATCTTCAGAATTGTGATAATGAGCAAATAAATTAGAGCTGTTTGTGTCAAAATATTCTATAATGAAGATACATGACATTTAAGAAACTTATTTCAATTGCTACTTAAAAGTGAAGTTTATGTTAAGATGTAGCTCTCCTTATTTTTACGCTATTGTCAACTTTAGCTTATTCCTGTGTGTACTTGAAGTGCTAGCTTTCTAGGGGTTATTTTCTCCATGTTTTGGCCTTAGGGTATTGCTTGGTTAGGCTAACGTCAAGATTTCTCATCTTCCAGGATGTGTGACTTAGTGCTGGATCACAGCAATGCTTGGGCATCAGGGTTTTCTCGGGATGTATCAGTTTGTTCTGATTATTCTCACTTATATAAGTTTAAATCTGAGCCTATTCAGGCTTGTATGTTTAGTGGAGGCTTTTATGAGGCTGAGGTCACGTATAGTAGTGGGAATATCACTGACTGTGGGACTTGGAAACCCAGGGCTCAGGGGTGGAAGGCAGGTGACCCCACCCATCTCTGCGACTTCAGTCCAGTACTTACTCCTTACCAGACTTCTGTGTCTCTGTCTATGAAAATAGGAGATCAGATCAGATGATCTGTTTAGCTTTCGATATCCAATGATGACAATTCAAATGTGACTGCATTTCGATCCTTCTAGGGTATCTGATTGGTGGTGACGTCCTCAGGTTGCTTCATGGGCACATGGATGAATGCCTCACTGTCCCTTCAGGAGAACACGGTGAAGAGCAGCGGAGGTTGGTACCTGGGCCCAGCACTTTAAGCCTTGCATTTTCATGTTTTGATATAATTTTTATAAATTAAGGATATGTCTGTTCAGGCCATTCATGTAATAGAAAGTGGACCACTATGGTTTGTCTGTCCAGTGAAGTGACCCATTTGTTGATCTCCTCTGAAATTTTTTCTCATATTAGGTTTTCACTGCCTATCAGTAGAGTTGCTGAAAATTTTTGTATAATGAAAACATGGTTAGAAGCATTGAATACAAGAAACTGAGTGGGAAGAGTGGACACATTTAATTACTTAGGGCTTCATTAAATGTTCTTTTTTTTTTTTTTCTTTTGATGAATTCTCTTTCTGGAATGTTTAGTCTCAAATTCAGTTGCAAAGTCAAAGTTCTCAAAGTGCCCAGAAGTTTAGGACCTTTTTCTGTTACCTCCCATTGACTGATGTGTGTGCTAAGTTGCTTCAGTCATGTCCAGCTCTTTGCGATCTCAGACTGTAGCCCACTAGGCTGCTTTGTGCATGGTATTCTCTAGGTAAGAATACTGGAGTGGGTTGCCATGCCCTCTTCCAGGGGATCTTCCTGACCTAGGGATCGAACCTGCATCCCTTATGTCTCCTACATTGGCAGGTGGGCTCTTTACCACCTGTGCCACCTGACATAAGTAAAGCAATTAATCATTTCCCCTAACATTGTATGTGATTTTAATGCTGCTCTTGTGTTAATATTATTTGGCACTGGGCCAAGATAGAAGTAGTCTGGATCATAGGAAAAAATGTACAAGTAATAAAAAACCATAAACATATTTAGGGTGATTTGAATGTTTCATTTGCCTCACAAATTAATGAATAGATATGGTAGGATGTATAAGAGATGACTATGAGAGAAGGCATGATCTGGGTGATTTATTACATGGCTTTAAGTCTTTTGGTGGAGATTTCTAATAATATATGAATATTTAGAAAGGAAAACATTTAGAAAATTAATAGCAATCATTTAACTAGCTGTTTAACTTTGGGAAAAATCAGTCTGAGACCTGGATACTAGTCTTAACCTCTCTTGCCAGACAGAGCTAGTTATGGCGAAGTGTGAAATACAGAGCCGGGAAAAATTCCCCAAACTAAAAAGCGCTGCTTAAAGCAGGCTAGGAAGAAGATGTTGATGGTGTTCATAAGGGTTTGTACGAAAATGAGAGGGACTTCAAAAAGCTGTTGTTTTGAGGGATTAATTCCAAACAAAAATATGAACAGAAGTGTGTCCTGGAAATAGTAATTATTGTGGAGTGATGAGGGGCAGGATGGAAGGAGGATAGAAGCTAGACAGGAGGGAGGAGCTGGATCAGCTTTTGAAGGCTCCTTAGTGCCATAACCATGGGTTGGCTCTTACTCTGAGTGAGTTGGGAAGGAGTGTGTGGGGATGAGCAGGGATAACATAGTCAATATCTCTGAAAAGTGTTGCTCTGATGAACAAGAAGAACTTAGACCAAAGGTAGAGAGATTGTGGATGGGGGAAACCAATCCAATTAAATCAGAAGGCTGATATAGTCATTCTTGTTAGAGAAAAGGAGAAGCTTAGCTTGGACAGTGGCCATTAGAATAGGATGGCCTGGTCCAGAGACATTTCAGGTCAGATTGATTGACTGGTTTAAGGATGAACTCAACGTGGTCGCTAAGAGTGTATCAGATTTAAGGGTGAGCTGATGTTTCTGATTCAAAGGAAGAGAGATGTTGTTAAAGATCGTAGGAGATATACAAATATGGTATGAAGGACTGAATGAGATTTTGGACACTGGTGAGTACAAAGGGTCATGGGAAATAAAGGGTCTATGGGAAATTGGAATTTTTGAATCTTTAACTTAGACAAAGCTTGGGTTGGATATGAATCACAAGTGCGTGTAGGGTAGTTGAAGGAATGGAAGCCCTATATAGAGAGGAAGGAACTGTAATTAGAGGGGTATGTTTAGCAACTTGGGCATAGCTTTAAAAAGTATGCTAAGAGCAACCTAGATGTCCATCGACAGATGAATGGATAAAGAAGTTATGTTACATATATACAATGCAATATTAGTCAGCCATAAAAATGAATAGGGCTTCCCTGGTGGCTCAGATGATAAAGCGTCTGCCTGCAGTTCAGGAGACCTGGGTTCGATCCCTGGGTTGGGAAGATCTCCTGGAGGAGGAAATGGCAACCCACTCCAGTACTCTTGCCTGGAAAATTCCATGGATGGAGGAGCCTGGTAGGCTACAGTCCATGGGGTCACAAAGAGTCAGACACAACTGAGTGACTTCACTTTCTTTCTTTCTTTTCATAAAAAAGAATGAAATTAGGCCATTTGTGGCCTGTGGATGTGGATGAAGCTAGAGTCTGTCATAAGAATGAAGTAAGTCAGAAAGAGAAGAATGTTGTATGGGACTCTAGAAAAATGGTACTGATTAAGCAATTTGCAGGGCAGGAATAGAGATGCAGACATAGAGAACAGACTTATGGATATAACATGGGAGAAGGTGGGGAGAATTTAGAGAGTAGCATTAACATATATGTACTACAGTGCGTAAAATAGATAGATAGCGGGAAGCTGCACTCAGCCTGGTGCTCTGTGATGACCTAGAGTAGTGGAACGGGGAGGAGGGAGGGAGGCTCAAAAAGGAGGGAATATATGTATATTTATAGCTGATTCACATTGTTGTACAGCAGAAACCAACACAATATTTTAAGGCAATTATACTCCAATTAAAAAAATAAATGTTTTTGCAGTTTGAAAAACCTTGACATAGATAAACTAGAGAGGAGGCTGAGGATGGAGTCCTAGAGAAGGCTGACACTTAGAACATGGACAGGCAGAGGAGAGTTGCTAGAAAGCCAGAATGGTAGTTAAGTGGAGAACCAGGTAAGTTATGGAGTCCAAAGGAGGATTGTTGGTGTAGATGTGTTCAATACTATAATATAATCATAGAGACTTAGGAGCAAAGAGACACTGTGCCATAGTCTTTGGAGTCTTAATTTCTGATTTGTTAAATCAAGCACTTAAGCCAAGTGATTTTTTGAGCCCTTCTACTGTTTGTACAATTACTGTAGAGACTGCTGCTGCTGCTAAGTCGCTTCAGTTGTGTCCGACTCTGTGCGACCCCATAGACGGCAGCCCACCAGGCTCCCCCGTCCCTGGGATTCTCCAGGCAAGAATGCTGGAGTGGGTTGCCATTTCCTTCTCCAGTGCATGAAAGTGAAAAGTGAAAGTGAAGTCGCTCCGTCGTGTCCGACTCTTAGCAACCCCATGGACCGCAGCCTACCAGGCTCCTCCGCCCATGGGATTTTCCAGGCAAGAGTACTGGAGTGGGGTGCCATTGCCTTCTTCACTGTAGAGATTAGGGATGTAGAATTAGACAGACCTAGGCATGGGCCTCTCCTCTGCCCCTTACTAGTTGTGTGACTCATGAAGATGATTAAACTTCTTTAAACATGATTTTTCTCCTCTATAAAATGCAGTTTAAATACTAGCTGCTACTTCATGGGATGGTTGTGAAGGTTCAATAAGAAAATGCACATAAAATCTTGATGCATATTAAGAGATCGACAAATGTATTATTGCTTTTGTTGTTACTGTTATCACTGTTATTTAGAAGAACAGCATTTAGTCAGATATAGAAGCATTTGAGGGACCCTGGGTAAGCCAATGAAAGAATGGTAGAGCGTAGACTTTAGAGAAAGAGAAGCTAAACTATATCAAAGAAAATCCTCTACTGTTTTGAACAGGATGTGGTAGGTATGTGGTGGAGAAGGACCCCTCTTTCTTGATCAGCTTTAGAACCCAGGAATGGATGAGTGTAGTTTTTGTTTTAATTCTCATTTTCAAATGAGAATATTCAGCATTAGATATATCCCAGATTTCCTGGACTAAGCTCACTGGCAGTGACTTCAGTTTTCCACCTCTCCTGGATATTAGAGATTTTTTTTTCATTTTTTATTGCATTGCACAGTTATGTCAAACCCATGCCCCCTGCAGTGAAAGCAGAGTCCTAACTCCTGGACCACCAGGAATTCCAGAGAATCTGTATGTTAAAGAGGGGTTTTATTAAACCTGAAACTTATAGAGAAGATTTCCTGCTAACACATTTTTTGGGGGGAGGGAGTCCTTTATTTTGTTTGATTCTTATTTTATATTGGGATATAGTTGATTTACAATGTCGTGTTAGTTTTCAGGTATGGACCAAAGTGATTCAGTTGTACACATATATGTATCTATTCTTCTTCAGATTCTTTTCCCATGTAGGTTATTGCAGAGTGTTGAGTAGAGTTCCCTATGCTATACAGTAGGTCCTTGTTGATTATTTTATATCACATGTGTGTGTTAATCTCAACCTTCTAATTTGTCCATCCCCCTTCCACCTTTTCCCTTTGGTAAACATAAGTTTATTTTGTGAGTCTGTTTCTGTTTTGTAAAGAACTTCAATTGTATCATTTTTTTTTAGATTCCATATATAAGGGATATCGTATTAAATTTGTCTTTGTCTGACTTAGCTCAGTTAGAATGATAATGTCTGCTGCTAATTCTTTAGATTGTTGGTTATTAATCATTTCTGAGAAAACTTGAGGCAGTGTCAAAGACATTTTGATGTTGTTCTGGGTCCAATTTTCCATTGCATCCTTATTGAAGACTACTCCCTCATGCTGGAATTATTCTTTTTTAAATTTCTTATTTAAGTATAGTTGATGTACATGTTGTGCCAATCTTTCTGTAAGAATGTGACTCGGTTATATACATATAACTTTTTGTATACATATATACATATTCTTTTCTATATTCTTTTCCATTATATTTTATAATAGGATATTCAATATAGTTTCCTGTGGTGTATACAGTAGGACCTTGTTGTTTATCCATTCTAAATGTCCTTGCAGTATTATTCTTGATTTAAAGTTGATTATTTCTGTGTCAAATTAATCTCAACATACATTCAGATCAACATATTGCTCTCTTTAGGTAGTGATGTCAGTAGGAACACATTTCTATTGCCCCTTGTACAGCGTGTTTACATGGGTAAAATTAAATGAAAATGGATATCAAGTCATGAATTGAGGGAGAAAATAAGTCAGAAATAGGCAGCAGGATCATGAGGGATCTTGCTTAAGAAGGAGGGTTACCTGTATCTTGATTATACAGCGAAATTGAGCAATTACTTGCAAATAATAATAAAAGTGGTCCTTAAATTTTATGTTTACAGAGCACTGTTTCTTTCACACCTCTGTTTAGAAATGTCTTTCTCTCCCTCTATCCTTACCGTACGTCAATTTCAATGTCTTACAGAATGAGGGGGCAGCACAGGAAAGCACAGCCGGGAGGCAACTTTTCTTTAACTGGTAGGACTCTCTATGAGAAACACATAATGACAACCTAAAAAATATATTTTGATTCATTTTTTTAAAAGAAGTAAAAACTGACTTTTGGACAGCAATATGAGAGTTGGAGAAGATCCAGGGAAATATGTAGACCTTTCTTTTAACTCATAACTCTTATAGCCAGGCTATACACAATTATATGTATGAAATTATATGTATGAAAGTGAAAGTGAAAGTGAAGTTGCTCAGTTGTGTCCGACTCTTTGCGACCCTGTGGACTGTAGCCCACCAGGCTCCTCCACCCATGGGATTTTCCAAGCAAGAATACTGGAGTGGGCTACCATTTCCTTCTCCATGGGATCTTCCCAACCCAGGGATCGAACCCAGGTCTCCCACATTGCAGGCAGACACTTTAACCTCTGAGCCACCAGGGAAGCCCATCAATTATATGTATACATAGTATGAAAAGGCAAAAAGATATGACACTGAAAGATGAACTCCCCAAGTTGGTAGGTGCCCAATATGCTACTGGAGAAGAGTGGAGAAATAACTCCAGAAAGAATGAAGAGACAAAGCCAAAACAAAAACAACACCCAGTTGTGGATGTGACTGGTGATGGAAGTAAAGTCTGATGCTGTGAAGAGCAATATTGCATAGGAACCTGGAATGTTAGGTCCATGAATCAAGGTAAATGGGAAGTGGTCAAACAAGAGATGGCAAGAGTAAACATCAACATTTTAGGAATCACTGAACTAAAATGGACCGGAATGGGCAAATTTAATTAACATGACCATTATATCTACTACTGTGTTCAAGAATCCCTTAGAAGAAATGGAGTAGCCCTCATAGTCAACAAAAGAGTCTGAAATGCAGTACTTGGGTGCAATTTCAAAAATGACGGAATGATCTCTCTTCGTTTCCAAGGCAAACCATTCAATATCACAGTAGTCCAAGTCCATCCTGAAACCAGTGATGCTGAAGAAGCTGAAATTGAATGGTTCTATGAAGACTTACAGGACCTTCTAGAACTAACACCAAAAAAAGATGTCCTTTTCATCACAGGGGACTGGAATGAAAAAGGAGGAAGTCAAGAGGTACCTGGAGTAACAGGCAAATTTGGTCTTGGAGTACAAAATGAAGCAGGGCAAAGGCTAACAGAGTTTTGCCAAGAGAACTCACTGGTCATAGCAAATACCCTCTTCCAACAGCACAAGAGAAGACTCTACACATGGATATCACCAGATGGTCAATTCCAAAATCAGATTGGTTATATTCTTTGCAGCCAAAGATGGAGAAGTTTTATACAGTCAGCAAAAACAAAACTGGGAACTGACTGTGGCTCAAATCATGAACTCCTTATTGCCAAACTCAGAATTAAATTGAAGAAAGTAGGGAAAACCACTAGACCATTCAGGTATGACCTAAATCAAATCCCTTATGAACATACAGTAGAAGTGACAAGTAGATTCAAGGGATTAGATCTGACGGACAGAGTAACTGAAGAACTATGGATGGAAGTTCGTGACATTGTATAGAAGGCAGTGATCAAGACCATCCCCAAGAAAAATGCAAAAAAGACAAAATGGTTGTCTGAGGAGGACTTACAAATAGCTGAGGAAAGAAGAGACACTAAAGGCAACAGAGAAAAGGAAAGGTATACCCATTTGACTGCAGAGTTCCAAAGAATAGCAAGGGGAGATAAGAAAACCTTCCTCAGTGATCAATGCAAAGAAATAGAGGAAAACAATATAATGGGAAAGACTAGAGATCTCTTCAATAAAATTAGCGATACCAAGGGAACAATTCATGCAAAGATGGGCACAATAAAGGACAGAAATGGTATGGACTTACAGAAGCAGAAGATATTAAGAAGTGGCAAGAATACACAGAAGAACTATACAAAAAAGATCATCATGACCCAGATAACCACGATGGTGTGATCATTCACCTAGAGCCAGCCATCCTGGAATGTGAAGTCAAGTGGACGTTAGGAAGCATCACTACAAACAAAGCTAGTGGAGGTGATGGAATTCCAGTTGAGCTACTTCAAACCCTTAAAGATGATGCTGTGAAAGTGATGCACTCAATATGCCAGCAAATTTGGAAAACTCAGCAGTGGCCACAGGACTGGAAAAGGTCAGTTTTCATTCCAATCCCAAAGAAAGGCAATGCCAAAGAGTGCTCAAATTACTGCACAATCTCACTCATCTCACACCCTAGCAAAGTAATGCTCAAAATTCTCCAAGCCAGGCTTCACCAGTACATGATTCTTGAACTTCCAGATGCTCATGCTGGATCTAGAAAAGGCAGAGGAACCAGAGATCAAATTGCCAACATCCGCTGGATCATCAAAAAAGCAAGAGAGTTCCAGAAAAACATCTGCTTTATTGACTACACCAAAACCTCTGTGTGTATCACAACAAACTGTGGAAAATTCTTCAAGAGATGGGAATACCAGACCACCTTACCTGCCTTATGAGAAATCTGTATGCAGGTCAAGCAGCATTAGTTAGAACCGGACATGGAACAATGGACTGGTTCCAAGTTAGGAAAGGAGTACAAGAAGGTTGTATATTGTCACCCTGCTTATTTAACTTCTATGCAGACTACATCATGGGAAATGCTGGCTTGTATGAAACACAAGCTGTAATCAAGTCTGCCGGGAGAAATATCAATAATCTCAGATACACAAATGGCACCACTGTTATGGCTGAAAGTGAAGAAGAACTAAAGAGTCTCTTGATGAAAGTGAAAAAGGAGAGTGAAAAGCTGGCTTAAAATTCAACATTCAAGAAACTAAGATCATTTTCACCCAGTCCCATCACTTCATGGCAACTAGATGGGGAAACAATGGAATCAGTGACAGAAAATATTTTTTTGAGCTCCAAAATCACTGCAAATGGTTACTGCAGCCATGAAATTAAAAGACAGTTTCTCCTTGGAAAAAAGCTATGTCCTATCTAGACAGCATGCAAAAAAGCAAATACATTAGTTTGCCGACATAGGTCTGTCTAGTTAAAGCTATTTTTCCAGAAGTCATGTGTGGATATGAGAGTTGTACTATAAAGAGAGCTGAGCGCCAAAGAATTGATGCTTTTGAACTGTGGTGTTGGAGAAGACTCTTGAGAGTCTCTTGGACTGCAAGGAGATCCAACCAGTCCATCCTAAAGGAAATCAGTCCTGAATATTCATTGGAAGGACTGATGCTGAAGTTGAAACTCTAGTACTTTGGCTACCTGATGTGAAGAACTGCCTCATTGGAAAAGATTCTGATGCTGGGAAAGATTGAAGTCAGGAAGGAGCAGAAGATGAGATGAGATAGTTGGATGGCATCACCAACTCGATGGACATGAGTTTGAGCAAGCTCCGGGAGTTGGTGATGGACTGTGAAGCCTGGCATGCTATAGTCCATGGGGTCACAAAGAGTCGTACACAACTGAGCAATTGAACTGAACTGATACACAATTATATTCTGTTATTAAAGTTTAATAACTAATGTCACACCTGGTTTGTTATGAGAAGTAGTTGAATTGATTAAGGAGATCACTGTAAATTACAGTTAGTTCTGAGCAATTTAGGACCATTTTTGGTTGTAAATCCTTGTTAGTAAGTAGATTTCTCTGTCTGCTTATGCCTTGTTCCACTGACAGTTTTTGAATATACATAACACAACTCTTACTTGTAGCAATTTAAGATGCAATTCAGTGATGAGTGCTGCAGTTCTAAATACTGATGTGTTGATCTTTTTTATTATCTTTACAATTTTTCAAGTATGTTGATTTACATTGTTGTGTTAATTTCAGGGATACAGCACAATGTTTCAGTTTTACATATATATGTTCTTTTTCATATTCTTTTCCATTGTTATTTATCACAGGAATTTCAATATAGTTCCCTATACCATTCATTAGGATCTTGTTGTTTACCCATTCTATATATATTAGTTTGCCTCTTCTAATCCAAAACTCCCAATCCTTCCATCTGTTACCCTCCCCACCTTGGCAGTCACAAATCTGTTCTGTATCTGATGGATAAATCCTATTCACATTTAAATTTGTATATGTATGTTGTTTCCTGTGCATTCTCATGGGAGTTTTAATCAGAGTCCTAGAACAAAGAGCATATATTGTCCCATTCAATTAAGTGTAATTGAATTGGAGAATGAGGCCTACCAAAGTTAAAAAAAAAAAATTATATATATATATATATATATATAGTTTGTTTGTTTGTTTCCCCATGCTTCCTGTTCATGTTGCTTTTATGGATTGAATATTGACATGTTTGCAAAATAAAGCATTACTGTGGTTTTATTTTAAATTTCTTGAGAATTTTTCAGAAAGATACATGGCTCTAAAACTACCAGTATCCAACTTGTCTGAACAACAGTTAAGAGTCATAAAAATATCATCAATGAGAGTTGGGAGCATTCAGGTGAAAGGGAGAAATGCAATGAAGATTAACTGTAGAACTGTAGTTTCTTAGTTCTTCAAACTCTTCAAATAGTGAGATAGAATAAATTAAAGATGAACAAGTTCGGGTGCTTGGCAAGAGATTTGTCAGATGCAACACAGTTTTTAATTATTGCTTTTAAAATAAGATTTCATTCTTGAGGCTTGAAATTTGATTGCCAGTTTTTATTTCAAGCATGAAATCTTTTACATGAGGATATTTTCTATTCTAGATTCTGTCTCTGGATTGTACCTTATTTACTTCTGTCCATTTTTTATGTGAATATAATAAAATATCAACGAACACATTTCTTTTATGTGTACACACTAATGGATTAAATATGCACTCTCTGAATTATGTCATACTTTTAAATGAATAGATTTTAAAAGGGATCAGTTAGAATATTATTCAGAATTATTGTTTGGTATCTCTAATGTGCAAACCATTGTTAGGGGAACTCTTTTTTGCAAAGTATTATTGATATGTTAAAACATGTTTTACCACATAGCTCATAAGTAGTTTTATTCACTCCATAAAAATTTGTGAAAAGACTGCCATGTTCTGGGTGCTGGGGTTGTAATAGTATCTAAAAGATACCAAGTCACTTTTCTCAAGGAGTTTACATCCTAGTGGGGATATTTGACAGTAAAAGCTTAAAATGCTGGTCTATAAATGCACACACATATACATGTGTGCATAGATCAAGTACACCCAGTGATGTGTGCATGTCTTGGGGTTGAAGGGAGAGAGAGAGAGGGTGAAAGAGAGGTTGTCCTATTTCCATCTTACCAGGCATCACTGTTGGCATGTAATACTTGCTCTGTCCTCTTGCTTTCAAATGCAGAACTGTTAAGTCATTGTTTCTGACAACGTCTGGAGATAAATGCTACATTTGCTTTCCAGAAGTGACTCGGCATGCAAAAGTCTTGCTGTGTGTATGCATGAGAATATTTTTACTGTCATGCCCCTTTTAATATTATGACTAATGAGCTTTACTTGGTAAATAATTGATTAAGGCATGAGATGAGTGTGATCTAATGAATTAAATGTCTCTCTGGCTAGCAGAAGATGCATGGTTTATATCTGAGTACACAATTGGATGACTAATATCCTACAGGGTATGTATGCCCTCAGTCACTCTACCTTGGAGCAAGCTTTCAAAGCTGCTCTGTTTTGCTCCAAAATGGTCAGGTTATCACACAAGAACTTTCCTTTCTTCTCTACTCCTTCATGTCCTGTGCATACCTCTTTAGCCTTGGTCTGGAAATAAGATAGGTTTGTCAAATAGTTTTACTAGAAGAGTAAGCACATGAAGGAGAGCTATTCTCGATTCTTTGTCTCTTCTCCACGGAAAGAACTTCAGTCTTTCAACCAAACTTGCCCTCCCTGCTGATTGCAGAGAGCAACCTGATCTTGCTTTGGCCTGTCATCCTTTAGGAGCCTGACTTGGTCTAGAGTCAGACTCTCAGAGAATGACTGGGCTAGAAGACAGTATTTACAAAAACACAGGCTTTGGTATTTCCCTGGTAGTCCAGAGGTTAAGACTTCAGCTTCGAATGCAGGACATGGGTTCTATCCCTTGTCAGGGGCTAAGATCCCACAGGCTGCAGAGCACCCAAAAAAAATTTTTTTAATTCTTTAAAATAATTAAAAATACAGACTTTGAAGGCAAAGGATTGAAAATATAAAAATTGGAGCCATTCGATTTCAGTAAAAATTAAAAAGCAATTGAGGTGTTTTCACTGAAAGTGAGTGAATTGCAAGAGACAATGGATTAAACATCAACATTGAGAAAAAAAGAGAAATCTCCCAATTATTTTCTCAGTGAAAATTTAAGATCATTTTCACTGGTTCACGTTTAGTTTTTTAACTTAATCCAGGTGTAAGCAATATCTTTCAGGAAGAAAAGAAAAGACAAGCTTCCTCTTCTTTTTTGTTTCCACGACTTTGTGGTTGTATTTTATTCTGTCTAGACCGAAAAGTAAAAGCGGCAGAGTGTATTTTGTTATTTTGCTGCTCCAGTTGTATTTATATGATCCTTTTAATATGGAATCAGAGTGTAAGGATGTTATTGTTTTTAATCCACAATACTTCATTTACACTTTATATAGATGTGTTATGTCAAAACATGACCTTTCTGCTTGTGAAACAACTTCAATGGCAATCTCACAAACTCAGCCTTGAGTAAATATGCAATACTTCTTTCAGTGCTGTATAGGCATATACTTCTTGATTTCTCTGTTAGATGAAGAGATTCTTGACAGCTTACCTTAGCACCTGCCTGGGGCTGAGTAGATCAACCAAACACTCTCATAGGCACATACATAGTAGATGGGGTCCAAGCAGAAATTCTACTGAGGTAATATGTAATAATCTTTTAATCGTAGGTCTGTCTTTCAGTCACTTTAACTCAATTCCTTTAATGTTTATTGAGGGCTTGTAGGTTCTAGGCATTTGGTGTGTGTGTGTGCTGACTATAAAAAATGAGATTGTAGGAGATTGTAGAAAATATATCTTTTTAAAAATTTTTTCAGGCAAGGCTTTATTGGGGCCTCTGCAGTAGCAGGAGGAAACAAGAGCAAGTAACAGTTTTCCTTGTTTGCTTCATTGTGGGGAGGTGGTCGGGCTTATTCCTTACACGGGGTGAGGTTAGAGGTATGTCCAGGGCTCAGGTCAAAAGAGGGTGGCTTAGGTTGGAAAACATATCTTACTATTTTACCCACTGAGGAAGCTCAGGCAAGGATGAATCTTTGTTGCCCTTGATTTTAAGGTGATACTTTTGTTAGCCTATAAGTAAATAAAACAAACTTTTCTTCCCAATAATTTCTTTGAAACTGCCATTCAAATAGTGTCAGCTCTCAGTGGAAATTGTGTGTGAGTGATTTGCCTGTTTTTCAAGGATTCATGGAGGAATCCTCAGTATCTAGGGTCTGGTAGTACATTACTACACGAAACTTAATTTGGTTGAAGATGTGTTGGTAGTAGAATTGTCTTGTCTTTAACTGCCCCAGATAAGTGCCCTGTGTCACATACTGCCTTTTATTATCATTATTGGTGTGTGTGTTCATCTCTTCTTTTTAGTTTTCATCCAGGATTGTATTATTCATTCTTTTTTTGTTTTTGTTTTTTAATTTTATTTTTAAACTTTACAAAATTGTATTAGTTTTGCCAAATATCAAAATGTATTATTCATTCTTTACCCCTTTTATATAGTTCTGTGTATATGGGAGTCTGCACACAAGTGCTGATGATCTTGTATTTGTGAAAGTAAAAAATGGAGGAAAAAAGTCACGCACTTTCTTGTAGGTTGTTTAAGAAGAGCAGTGGGATGCCTGCATTGAGAACCACTCTGATTAACTCAGGAAGGTTTGATGCCCTCATTTGTATGATTTTGGTGACTCCTAAAAGATTATTATCCACTTGCAATTCCAGGAGGGGAAGAAATGCCATCATAACTAAACCAGCCTACAAATCTGAGTGAATAGAACACTATTTTGAGAACAATGAGTCCCACATCCTTGGCTAAGAGGGAGCATCTGAACTTCACATCACTCTACAGGGAAGAATCCCTGTTCCTATAGCACGAATCTGAGGCTTAAAGACAGTGATTAAAAAAAATAGTGGGGGGGTTTGTGGGTATTTTGACAATCTGATGTATCTTATAGCTTCTTCAGAGGAAATTCGTATACTTGCCAGCATGCAGAACTTTTGCCTGTGAGGCAATTTTTGTGATGTTAGTATGTTTTCTCCTGGTACTTTTACCATTATTTTTTTCCCACTGAAGCAACTAGCAGTCCCACAGCACTTTTCTTCTCAGGGAAGATTTGAGAGTTGGCAGAAAGCTTAAGTTTTCTACAAGGTACTACCCTTCCTGACTTTTATTCCCTAAAGACTAAATCCAAAGAAGTCATTGTGTTTAGTGTCTTACACACAATGGAGAACAGGAAAAGAAGAGAAGAAGGGATTTTCCCTAGACTCAAGACACTTAGATGAAGCAAATGGATATCCATATGCCCACACCCAAAATGAACCACAGTCCAAACCTCACACGTTATATGAAATCTAATTAAAATGGATCATGGGCATAAATGTAAAACATAGAACATTTAGGAAAAAATCTTGTACATACTTTGTTAGATATATACCTAAGAAATGTACATTTTCTTTTTGGTTGATATATAAATGTCTTGTGTTTTAATTTCAAATTCCTGTTGTTCATCATTGGTGTGTAAGAAGTCCAGTTTGTGCCTTAATTTTGTATCCTTCAGCTTTCCTATAATTGCTGCTTAGTTCCAGGAGTTTTATTTTTGTTGTTGTTGATTCTCTAGAATTTTCTGTGTAGACAATCATGTCATCTAATAACAAAAACAATTTAAAATTTTCCTTTCCAATAAACATAACTTTTCTTTCCTTTTCTTCTCTTATTGCATTAGCTGAAACTTCTAGTACAGTGTTGAAAAGGAATGATAAGAGGGGAAAATTCTTGCCTTGTTCTTGATCTTAGGGGGAAATAATGTAGTTTCTTACCATTAGATCAGTTCAGTTCAGTTGCTCAGTTGTGTCCGACTCTTTGCAACCCCATGAATTGCAGCACACCAGGTCTCCCTGTCTATCACCAACTCCCGGAGTCCACTCAAACTCACGTCCATCAAGTCGGTGATGCCATCCAGCCATCTCATCCTCTGCCATCCCCTTCTCCACCTGCCCCCAATCTCTCCCAGCATCAGGGTCTTTTCCAATGAGTCAGCTCTTCGCATGAGGTGGCCAAAGTACTCGAGTTTCAGCTTTAGCATCAGTCCTTCCATTGAACACCCAGGACTGATCTCCCTTAGGACGGACTGGTTGGATCTCCTTGCATTCCAAGGGACTCTCAAGAGTCTTCTCCAACACCACAGTTCAAAAGCTTCAATTCTTCAGCGCTCAGCTTTCTTCACAGTCCAACTCTCACATCCATACATGACCACAGGAAAAACCATAGCCTTGACTAGACGAACCTTTGTTGAAAAAGTAATATCTCTTTTTGAATATGCTATCTAGGTTGGTCATAACTTTCCTTCTAAGGAGTAAGCGTCTTTTAATTTCATGGCTGCAGTCACCTTCTGCAGGGATTTTGGAGCCCCCTAAAGCAAAGTATGACACTGTTTCCATTGTTTCCCCATCTATGTGCCATGATGTGATAGCACCAGATGCCATGATCTTCGTTTTCTGAATGTTGAGCTTTAAGCCAACTTTTTCACTCTCCTCTTTCACTTTCATCAAGAGGCTTCTTAGTTCCTCTTCACTTTCTGCCATAAGGGTGGTGTCATCTGCATATCTGAGGTGATTGATATTTCTCCCAGAAATCTTGATTCCAGCTTGTGCTTCTTCCAGCCCAGCATTTCTCATGATGTACTCTGCATAGAAGTTAAATAAGCAGGCTGACAATATACAGCCTTGACATACTCCTTTTCCTATTTGGAAGCAGTCTGTTGTTCCATGTCCAGTTCTAACTGTTGCTTCCTGACCTGCATATAGGTTTCTCAAGAGGCAGGTCAGGTGGTCTGGTATTCCCATATCTTTCTTACCATTAAGTAAGATGTTAATTGTATGTACTGTCTATCAAGTTGAGCAAGTTCCCTTTTATTCCTAGTTGACAGAGGTTTCATTGTGAATGGATGTTGGATTCTCTCAAATTCCTTTTGCATTTGTTCATGTAACTGTATTGTTTTTTATTCTTTAGCCTGTGGCTGTGATGGATTGTATGAATATTCAATGATATTTTAAATTTATAAACTTGTGTGTTAAAAGAGAGAAAAGCAATCATTTTTGCTACATACTTATATTAAAGCAGTACATTTCTTTTGAGATAAAACATAGTCGTAGTTCCTGTGGATACCAATTGTGTCTTTTAAAATCTATTTTGTTAGCATTAAAAAAATCATTTTTTAAAAGAAATTAATTCTGTGGTCTTTCATTCATTTATTGAACATTAAGTTTGGAAAAATGAAGAATTCTGCTATTTGTTCTTACTGTCCTGCATTGTGGTAACTAAAATACAATGATAATTACTTTTTTTGTCCCTACTAAATTCTACATAAACATATCATAAACATTTGAAATGGCAATGCAATCTTCAGAGGTCAGTAAACTGATCTTCTCTATTTTTAATTTGTGTAACTGATTCATTATCAAAATTGATTGTGACTGAGTAAATTCCCTTTTATTTATTTTTTTGTTCTTCTTTTGTTGTTGAGGATTTGTTACACACTCCAGCCTCTATTAAGACAAAAATGAAACCAAAATGTGTTCAAAAATAGAATTCTAATAGCAACATTTCTTATCCCTATGCTTTAAGGTCATATGGTAAATGTTAAGAAAAAAGAAGTTCAGTTGGAAGAAAAAAGGTGATGTCTGTGGTATTGCAGTAATAATTGACTATAAGCTGTTCAGTGTTAAAATAATATACTAAATGTAGGGCTTCCCTGTGTTGAAGACACAAAGGTACATTGGAAACAACCTAACTGCTGTTTTTGTAATTCAGGCAGAAGATAGTACTGTTGCTCATGCTTTACTGATCAAGCAGAGATTTTTAGGGGGATAATTCAAGTGCTCTGAAACACTGTGAATTTATCCATCATTATCATGGAGAGGAAAGAAGGAATACCTTGCAATGTGGATATTAATTCCATATTTAGAAATATAGATAGATACATTGGATTTTCTTTCAGTTATTGTGATGTTTAATTTTATGTGGAAAATTCTGAAAGAGATGGGAATATGACACCACCTGACCTACCTCTTGAGAAATCTGTATGCAGGTCAGAAAGCAACAGTTAGAACTGGACATGGAATTACAGACGGGTTCCAAATAGGAAAAGGATTATGTCAAGGCTGTATATTGTCACCGTGCTTATTTAACTTATATGCAGAGTACATCATGGGAAATGCTGAGCTGGGTGAAGAACAAGCTGGAATCAAGAATGCTGGGAGAAATATCAATCACCTCAGATATGCAGAAGACACCACTCTTACGGCAGAAAGTGAAGAAGAACTAAAGAGCCTCTTAATGAAAGTGAAAGAGGAGAGTGAAAAGGTTGGCTTAAAGCTCGACATTCAGAAAACAAAGATCATGGAATCCAGTCCCATCACTTCATGGCAAATAGATGGAGAAACAGTGGAAACAATGGCAGACTTTATTTTCGAGGGCTCCAAAATCACTGCAGATGGTGACTGTAGCCATGAAATTAAAAGACACTTATTCCTTGGAAGAAAAGTTATGACCAACCTAGACAGCATATTAAAAAGCAAAGACATTGTCAACAAAGGTCCATCTAGTCAAGGCTATTGTTTTTCCAGTGGTCATGTATGGATGTGAGAGTTGGTCTATAAAGAAAGCTGAGTACCAAAGAATTGGTGCTTTTGAACTGTGGTGTTGGAGAAGACTCTTGAGAGTCCCTTGGACTGCAAGAAGATCCAACTAGTCCATCTTAAAGGAAATCATTCCTGAATGTTCATTGGAAGGACTGATGTTGAACCTGAAACTCCAATACTTTGGCCACCTGATGTGAAGAGCTGACTCATTTGAAAAGACCCTGATGCTGGGAAGGATTGAAGTCAGGAGGAAAAGGGGATGACAGAGGATGGGATGGTTGGATGGCATCTCCGACTCAATGGACATGAGTTTGGGTAAACTCTGGGAGTTGGTGATGGACACGGAGGCCTGCCGTGCTGCAGTCCATGGTGTTGAAAAGAGTCAGACATGACTGAGTGACTGAACTGAACTGAATTTTATGTGTCAACTTGAGTGGGTCACCAAGTACCTAAATATTTGATCAAACTATTTGATCAAATTATTCTGGGTGTTTCATGTGGGCGTTTTTAGATGAGTTTAACATTAAAATTTTCAGAAGAGTAAAACTGCCTTCCCTTATGTGGGTAGTCCTAATCTAATCAGGCAAAGACCTGAATAGAACAGAAAGGCTGACTCTTCATTAATCAGAGGGAACTCTTTCTGCTTACTGTCTTTGAGCTGAGACATCAATATTATCCTCCCTTTGAACTGACCTGAAATCTGAACCTGTGATCTTTGGACTAGGACTACGCCATTGGCTTTGCTGGTTCTCAGACATGGACTGGAACTTAAATCATCAGCTCTCTCGGTCTCCAGCATGCTTATCTTAAAACTTGTCAGCCTCCATAATTACATGAACAGTCTCCTTATAGTAAACTCTTTATATAAAATTATATGTATATATAGGTGCATATTGGAGAAGGCAATGGCACCCCACTCCAGTACTCTTGCCTGGAAAATCCCATGGACGGAGGAGCCTGGTGGGCTGCGGTCCATGGGGTCACTAAGAGTCAGACACGACTGAGCAACTTCACTTTCACTTTTCACTTTCATGCATTGGAGAAGGAAATGGCAACCCACTCCAGTGTTCTTGCCTGGAGAATCCCAGGGACGGGGGAGCCTGGTGGGCTGCCGTCTATGGGGTCGCACAGAGTTGGACACGATGGAAGTGACTTAGCAGCAGCAGCATAGGTGCATATATTTATACGCACATACATATATGCATACGTATGTACATATGGGCATATATATATATATGAATAATTCTATTTCTCTGAAGAACCCTGACTAAAACAATTATGAAAACTTTAGACCTTGAATTTCATATAGTTGTCTCTCTCTGAGATTAAAATTAACAATAATATGGGTATGATCTTTTGGATTGGAGTCAGCAAACTCTTAACTTGTGGCTTAAATCTGGCCCACTACTTGTTTTTCTAAATAAAGTTTTATTGGAACATAGACCTGCACGTAGACCTGTTGTGAAACACTGTGAATTTATCTATCATTATCTTGAAGAGGAGAATAGGAATCCCTTGCAATGTGGATATTAATTATAGATTGAGAAATATAGATAGATAAATTGAATTTTCTCTGAATTAGTTATTATGGTGTTTAATTTTGTGTGTCAACTTGTGTGGGTCACCAAGTACACAAATATTTGATAAAACTATTTGATCAAATTATTCTGGGTGCTTCTAGTTTCTCTGCAGAAGGGAGCGGTCTCTTTTCAGCCTTGACTCTTTTATTAACAATGTGTTTTATGATTCTGTGCTGAAGCCCACTAATTGGAATTGTGTATCCTGTAAAATTTTGGTATAAATACATTCTGATAAATGCCAAACTGTCAGGCTGTGAAGTCTTTGTAAGGACTTATGCTTTTATCTGTATGCTAATGCTAGATTTTTCTGGGGCTCAGACTCTGAAGTTGAGCTATCCCGACTGTCAAAGTGCCTGCTTTTTGCTGAGAAATAAGTGGTTTGACATCTGAGATAAGGCTTAAAGAGTATTCTGTAGCTGAAAATACAAAAATAGTTCACTGCTTTCATTCAGTGAACAACATTATAACACTTATGAGAAGTGGAATTGATGACAGGAATAATTTGTCCTTATTAAAAGAATAACTTTAAAGGACTTCTTTGGGCAGTTTTATGTGATCAGCCTGAAATATGAGTTCATTAATGAAGTTTGTTATATTGGAGGATAATGTTTTATGTAGGCCATAATTTACAGCCTGAATCCTGGAATTTTTTAAAATGTTGTTGAACAAGGCACATATTGTTGGTTAACAGGTGTGCATATTTTAAAAATTCCTATTCAGTGAAATTTCAGTGACTTCTGATTTATGAAGTAGAAGACTCTTTAAAAATTTTGTTACAAATAATATCATTGTCCAGTAGTTTTAACACTTTCTTTTTTCTCTTTATCTGTAACATTGTTTTGGTTCATTAGTTCAATAGAGTTAATGAACAGAAAGGGGCACACATGCTTTTGCATTCTCTAATCTCTTCAGACAATTCTTTGGTTTGTTGGATTTCATTATTTCTTCAATAATTAAGGATTGTAGGCTACAATCTCTAAAAGTTTACCCTTGCATCATAAATGTGTTATTAAGTTTTCTTTTATTAATTATATTCTAGTTAGGGTATAATTTCTATTTCCTCTTTGACCTATAAGTAATTTAGGAGAGTTTCTTATTTTCCTGAATTGTTCTTTTCTTCATCATTTTAGTATTTATTCCCAAATTTTATTTGTTATGATCAGAAAATATGTGAGTAAATAGCTACACTTAAATCTTATAAAATTTTCTTATGGCCAAGTATGAGATCTTTATTAAAAGTCTGGGAGAAACAAACATAATATTGTAAAGCTATTATCCTTCAATTAGAAACAAATTAAAAAAAAATCTATGTGTGTATCTATCACTATGTACAATATATATTGTACACAAATGCATGTGAACATATATCTATATTTTGTCATTCATTACCTTTCAAGTACATACCCAGAGATTCTAATTTAATGATCTGAGAATTGGAGTTTTTAAAGCTTTCCATGTGATTATAACACACAACCAATACTAAGAATCACTATCCTAATGAAATAATGGGTTTAGTCCAGTGATTCTCAGAGTGTGGGCTGGCTGTACCAACATTGCCTGGGAACTTGTTAAAAATACAAATTAATGATCTTATTAAACTGGAAACTCTGGGGGCCCAGGAGTCTGTATATTTTTATATTTTTATTACATTATAATTGCTTTACACTGTTGTGTTAGTTTCTTTGCTACAGTGAAGTGAATCAGCAATCTGTATACACAGAATCCCTTCCCTCTTAAGCATCCCACCCACCTACCCCCATCCCACCCTTCTAGGTCATTACAGAGCACCAAGCTGAGCTTTCTGTGCCATACAGTAGCTCCCACTTCCCACATCTATTTTACACCATAGTGTAGATAAAAAAGCGAAAGTGTTAGTTGCTCAGCCATGTCCAATTCTTTGGAACCCTGTGGATTGTAGCCTAGCAGCCTCCTCTGTCCATGGAATTCTCCCTGCAAGAATACTGGAATGTGTTGCCCTTCCCTTCTCCAGGGATCTTCCCAACCCAGGGATCAAACCCACTTCTCCTGCATTGCAGGTGAATGAATGCTCTACTGTCTGAGCCACCAGGGAAGCCCAAGTGTATATATGTCAGTGCTAATTCTCTCATTTTGCCCCACCCTCCTCTTCCCCATGTGTCCACATGTCTGTTTTCTATGTCGGTGTCAAATTCCTGCCCTGCAAATTGATTTATCGGTAACATTTTTCTAGAGTCCCATATACCTGCCTTAATATACATATTTGTTTTTCTGACTCACTTCACTCTGTGTGACAGACTCTAGGTCCCTCTACATCACTAAAGAATGACTCAATTTTGTTCCTTTATATGACTTAGTAATATTCCTTTGTATATATGTACCACAAGTTCCTTATCATTCATCTTTTGATGGACATTTAGATTGCTTCCCTCCAGCAATCTGTGTTTTAAAAAACTTGAAAGAGGATTCCAGTATTCACTAAAGATTGAGAACTACTGATGTCTAACAGTCTTTTGACATTACGAGTCATCTTGTCCCCAGAAGACATGTCATCTTATCTGGAAGCATTTTAGGTTGTCACAACTTGGGTGATCACATGCAAGTCGTGACTCAAGTTGTGGGTCGTGACTTGGATGGCTCGTGTTTGCGTGTAGTTGATAGAGGCCGGGGTGTGTCAGATACCCTACTCCAGCGCACGGGATAGCCCCTCAGCAGAGAATTACCCGGACCAAAGCGTCAGTGGTGCTGCTGTGCAGAAACAGAGGTAGACACTAGTTTCCCAACTGTGGCTCCCTCTTATGACCAGCTGGGGATTCCAAATTTAGTTTAATTTGGCCAGTGTTAAGGGCAATATGCCAGGATTTTAAAAGCTATCCCCATGATTATACTCACAACCACAATTGAAAATTCCTGCTGAGGACCCTGGTCACTGAGGTACCTAAGATTCTTAAGTTCTAACGGAT
The DNA here is from genome assembly GCF_029407905.1 of Bubalus kerabau. NCBI lineage: Eukaryota > Metazoa > Chordata > Mammalia > Artiodactyla > Bovidae > Bubalus > Bubalus kerabau. The sequence continues at coordinate 133,331,602 of NC_073624.1, forward strand.
GGATCAGGGTGATCTTGAGTTAATGTTACTATAAAAAGTTAAAAAGGAGTCGTTATTACCTCCTGATGTGATGTAAGAGGAAGGCAAACACCATTTTCTGAAGCGTTCTTGCCAAACTATCTCAATCTTGAACATGAGCAAGTTTCTAGGTTTTATAATCTAACTACCAATTTAGAGGCAGATGTTAAAAAAACATGAGGATGTCATCAGCAAAATCAGAAGGTAGAAAGTACTCCAGGACAAATGATACAGTTTTTCTTTCCAACAAATAAATAGTAAGAAGGAAAAAAAATAGAACTGTTTTGTGTTATCGTTTAGTTGCTAAGTCCTTTTGGTGACCCTGTGGACTGTAATCCACCTGGCTCCTCTGTCTATGGGGTTTCACAGTCATGAATAATAGAGTGGGTAGCCATTCCCTTCTCCAGGGGATCTTCCCGATACAGAGATCGAACTTGCATCTTCTGCTTGGCAGGTGGATTCTTTACCAAGCCACCTGAGAAGCTATAATATATTACACTTCAACAGCACTTAAACTCACAACAGAGTACTTTTATAGACTTAAGTTTAATAGTGAAAGTATTCACTGGGAGAGAGAAAACAATGGCCAGGGTGAGGGAGAGAGGATGAATGGGATTACAGGGAGTAAATGACAAAGAAATGTGTTTAAATCAATTGTTTATTCAGATCACTGTTGTCACTGTTATTTATATTTCCAGCTATATTCTCTCTGACCAAAAAGTATAGCTTTTACTGTTTATCCAAAGCTTTCTCATTTACTTTCTTTCTTAATTGACTTGAAAAATAGAGTCTAAGAATACATTAAAATCAGGCTTTTTATATTCATATTTTTTTTTTAACAGAACTGTTCATTACGAAGGTGGTGCTGTATCGGTTCATGCACGTTCCCTGTGGCGACTAGAGACACTAAGAGTTGCGTAAGTAGAACATCTGAATACATCCTGATGCTTTGGGTACAAAAGATTGGGCTGGCCAAATGTTCTTTTGGTTTTTTCTGTCACGTCTTATGGAAACGCCTCAATGAACTTTTGGGCCAACCCCATATATCTAGTGCTCTCGAACTTTTCTTCAAAATGGTCATGCTAACAAACAACACGTAGATGAAACACTCTCATTTTTCACCTTCCCCCTGCATTTATTTACCTTTCACTGGCCTCCATTCACCAGGTAGTAAGCAGTGGTTTTATACCATCTGCTTATTTTTAGCCTCATTTGGTTTTGTGTTATCGATTCATCCCAGTCTGTGCCTCTCCTGGCAGGAAGAGCTCCTAGTGCAGAGTGACGTAAGGTTTGGAGTCAGGACAAATTGTTTGCAGGCATGTCACACATTTCAGATCCAGGCTTGATCTGAATCACATTTCAGATTACATTTCACATTTCAGATTACAAAGGCGTATGTAAACCAGTGGAAACTTGAACCCAAATGAGGTGTGAGAGTCATCACTAGCAGTCACTATCTTTACTTAAAACTAGCTTGATAACTGAGTGAGAAATGTGAATTGAAAACAGACTCACTGTGTATTCATTATACAAATAATGATTATCTTTTTTTTCTGGTGACTTCAAAAAGCTGTCCAGAGATTGACTTTTAGCTACTCTAAGTAAATGCAATACTGATGGTAAAGGTGTCATTTTGAACTATTTTAAATAGAATTTAAATATCAATCAAATTAAAAGAAAAGATTAGAAGGTCATTTTTTGTCCAGAAAACAGAGTTTTCAATGCATTTGTTCCCTGTTATATTACACTTTAAAAATTTATTGATTTAGGGTAATAGACTTCCATGGATGTGTGTAGGGAACTGTCTTATTATGGAATTGCTGCATTTTATTAACTTGATATTTTGAGATTAATGATTAAAATAGTTCAGTGGTCTTCAGGGTTTTTTTTTTTTTTTGCTTATATACTCTGTGTCATAATTTCAAAAACTTTGTATTTCCTTGAACATTGCTAGGCTCAACATAGAATTTTGTTTCATTATCAGTTTAAATAGATACATAGAATATAACTTACAGTGTATTGTAAGTAGTGACGTTTTAAGATAACATGGGTAACCTACTCTCATAAAAATATCCCATTGACCTTGTGTACTGCTGCCATTTAATACCCATCTTTATTTATTTAAAAATGCTTGAACATGGTCTCTATAACAGTGAACAAATATGTTGTTCATCTTTCTCATTGAAATCATATTAGTTTATTCTCCCATGACACAGTTTTACCCCAATCAGATTTTTTATGATTGATTTTCTGCTCACTCTATGTACTCCTACTCAACAAAAATATGCATGTAAATTAAATTTATTTCTATATTTTCTCTGATTGTAAGTATGCAACTTTTAAAAAGTGCTCTATATTAATCCATTCGTTATCAATTAATTGATAATACTAAGTTTCTTTCTATATAAATTCACAGTTGGTCAAACCCACTGAAATATTAAAACTGATAAATCTTGAACTTAAAAGTATAATTTTCTGGACAGTGAATCTATTAATGGGATGGAAATAGAAGGGATGACTTATAAAGCAAAAGGGAGAAAGCTCGTAGTCTTTATGTGCTTCATAAATTATATAGAGAATCTAGGGAAAGGAATTCCAAATATATGCATATATTTCTGTAATTTGCCTTGTGTATTATTAAAATGACAGCTTAATTAGAGGTGAAATAGTGCCTTTATAAAACAGATTTCAGATGCTTTTTCACATTTGTAGATCTACCTACCCTTCACGATTGTGTTCTTAAATTATTGTGGGTTTTTTTTTTTTTTGAGGAAGCCAGGTCCTAAATCTGTCTATTGCTTATTAAAAAAAAAAAAAATGGATAAGAGCTCCTGAAAGCCTGACGAGAGCTCCTTTTCATTGTCAGCAATGTTATTGATGAGTTGTAATTACAGAAATACTCTTGAAAGTATCCGAATGGATTTCTTCACTGAAGTTTTTTTTTAAAGATTTGGTTGCATCTCTGACCTCCTTTGGCATCACTGTAAATATATAAATTAGATTGCATTTAATTTGCATGTGTTATTTTTATATTCTGTGGTCACATTATTGCTTTTCTTTTACTTTAAAAGTGATATTCAAATTACTGCTTATGTGTATAACAGAACTATATTCCAAAGGTCAATGTTTATATTGTAATCTTTGGGATACCATATGGTTTTTTTCTCCAGTGAGGTGCCAAACTATATATTTGTTACAATTTTTGTAGTCCAGTATTTATATATTTTATATTGCAATCTCATACAAATAACATTAATTGTGTCAAAAATTTTTCAGTATCATTAACTTTTTAATGAAGTAAGCTTTAATTTGGGGAATCAAATGTAATAGAAAACACATTCCTGTATTATACCCCAATGCAAAGTTTAAGACTATTACATGTAGGATATATATTGGCTTCTGTAATAGAAATGATCACTGCAATTATAAATACACATTATGTATACTTACAATTCTACTTTATTATGTTACAATTTTTTTTTAATAATTAACATCCTCATTCTTTTGAGATACTTACAAGTAAATGCAGATAATACCTTGGGAACAGCTGTCTAATATGTTAATATAGGAAACTAGTTTATATAACTACTATATTTCAACTGTTTCCAGTTTTTACTGAAATATTAGTTTCGTGCCCTTGATTCTCCTGGTCTTGTCCTCTTTTCTTTTGGACCGTGGACACATGAGATGAGCTAATTTGAGCGCTTGTGAGCTAAAGAAAATGTGTTTAGACTTCACAATGTTTGAGAATTGGGCAAGTTCATTCCAATTCTAATAGAATTCCCTTGGTGGATTGAGAAGAGGGCTTATGTATATGAACCCTGTTAGATTTGAGCCCAAATAGATTTGAGCATGGTATTCAGAATACTGTCTAGAAGTTCTGGTGAAAAGTACGTCTTTGGACATACTTACAGACTATTTGAAAATGGAGTTGTTTTCTCTAGTTAGGATGAGTCATTATTTGATAAAATTTTCAAATGCTCCTTGAAATAATGGAATGGTATTAAAAATAATTACTTTTTTATAGCATCTGCTAACAGTATACTTAATTTTATGAGGGGAATACACAAAGCTTTTCTATTACCAGAGTAGAAATGCTTTAACATGCTATTGTTGGTAAACAAACTTAAATTTCATTTTTAAGGCACTACTGTGTTATTATCAGGATTTATTGGTACATGGTTATTATTTTAGTAGGAGGACTTATCCAAAGTAATTATCTTTATAAACATTTCCATGCAAAACTTGAACTTATTACAGTATCATTCTAGTATTAATTTTCCAGGCTAATACTTAAGGTTAAGAAAAAATCCAGGTTAGGGAAACAGCATTCAGTTCAGTTCAGTCATTCAGTCATGTCCGACTCTTTGTGACCCCATGAACCGCAGCATGCCAGGCCTCCCTGTCCATCACCAACTCCTGGAATTTACCCAGACTCATGTCCATTGAGTCGGTGATGCCATCCAACCATCTCATCCTCTGTCGTCCCCTTCTCCTCCTGCCCTCAATCTCTCCCAGCATTAGGGTCTTTTCAAATGAGTCAGCTCTTTGCATCAGGTGGCCAAAGTATTGGAGTTTCAGCTTCAGCATCAGTCCTTCCAGTGAACACCCAGCACTGTTTTCCTTTAGGATGGACTGGTTGGATCTCCTTGCAGTCCAAGGGACTCTCAAGAGTCTTCTCCAACACCACAGTTCAAAAGCATCAATTCTTTGGTGCTCCGCTTTGTTTATAGTCCAACAACAGCATAAAATTGACGTAAAGATAATTTGTTGAAACAAAATTGGCATTAATAAATCTACTGCAAATCTAAAAAAAAAATAAAAATAGTGTTTGTAATTTATAGAATCTAAAAGTTTTTAATGATTCTGTATGAAAAGAAGTCTATTAACTAATAAATCATATTCAGTTCAGTTCAGTCGCTCAGTTGTGTCCGACTCTTTGCGACCCCATGAATTGCAGCACGCTGGTCTGGAATCCTCTAATATTTACTTTTTATCTGTTTGATTCGTTTTGTAGTGGTAAGAGCTTCTACTGTAATTATCTTTTAAACATTTATGCTTGTGTGTCTTGTGTTTCATTTTCTGTTTGCCATTGGCATGTGAGGCTTCATGACGTTGTACATTCATTTTAGAGTATATCTTTCTCATTGTAAAGTAATCAACTGTATCCTCTTTATGGGCTTCCCAGATGGCTCAGTAGTAAAGAACCTGCCTGCCAAGCAGGAGATGTGAGTTTGATCCCTGGCTCAGGAAGATTCCCTAGAGAAGGAAGTGACAGTCCACTCCAGTAATCTTGCCTGGGAAATTCTATGGACAGAGGAGCCTGGCGGGTTACTGTCCATGGGATCACAAATGAGTTGGACATGACTTAATAACTCCACAACAACAATAATATCTCCTTTATACTTTTTGCCTTGAATTTTAATTTGTCTGATAGCAATTTTACCATCATTATTTTTTCTTGGCTTTATGGGCACGGTGATTCTTTTTTATTTTTACTTTATTGAAAAAAAGTATTTGATTTTTAGCACATTTCTTATCATTGATAAGAGGCTGTCCTTGCTTTGCACACTAGCATGATAACTCTAAGTCTCCATTACTGGAACCTTCTTTCCACTCTTTATCATAGTGAGGGCAAGGTTCTGTTCTGTATAGCTTTCAGGTAACACAGTTCTGTACAATGCGAGAATGGTCTGTATCTTCATTTTTCTTTTCTTTTCTATCTGAAATCCACTATTTTTAAAAGCAGATTTTGATGATCACAACTTTGCTTTTTGTCTTTTTTATGCAACTTTAGTTTGCATTTTCTGTGTTTTGCATGTAATTTTTCTTGCCTTTTTTACTCTTGACCCTATTCAAATTTAGTTTCTTCATTTGTCTCTTTTGTTCCTTGGTTTTTATTGACATCATTGTTCCATATTATTAAAATTGAAAGCATAGGATGAGATTTCTGTTTTTCAGATAAATATCTAATTCAGTTCGTATATATGAATTCCAGTTACCATAATTAGGCATTGACTCTAATACCACTTGCCTTCAAATCTGTTCAAATCCAACAAAAAACTAGTCAATCCTAGTTTATGAGTTTTATGAGTTTAAAGTGTCATTTTAATCTCATAATGTCTTTATTTGTGACTGGTGATTAGAAATTAACTCAGAACACAAGTTCTTAGTCATCTTAGTAGTGTTCGGTGTGGATAGTATTACAGTTAATGTCAGAAGTCCTTGAGATAGATTTTGCTTCTACTTACTATTATCTACATGACATTGAATACTACCTATAACCATTCCAAATAACCATTTTGTTATTTGTGAAATAAAAATACACCACCATCATAAGGTTTTTGGAAACACTCAAGAAGACAGTATATGTCAAACCTCCTTGTTCATTGTCCGACACATACGTTTTAACTGTTGTTTCTCCTGTCATTGTGTTTGCTATTGGATCAAGTCTTAACATTTTTTATTAGGTGGAGTGGAAGCCACATAAGGTGGGGACAACCTTTTCGACTACGCCATGTCACAACAGGAAAATACTTGAGTCTCATGGAAGACAAAAGCCTTCTACTCATGGACAAAGAAAAAGCTGATGTCAAATCAACTGCATTTACCTTCCGATCTTCCAAGGTAAGACGGAGATATAATTTTGGATTTCCCACTGCATTTCCTTTGATGTTAGAAATACAAAGGAAAATGATGTATGTTGTACACAAATTTCTAAATTCCCAGTTTCTCTTCTATTCATTCCTCTTCAGTCAAACCCATTTCCTAAACCCCTAAAACCTGCCCAGGTGTTTCACTTGGTTTATTGTTCTTTGGTTATTTTCATGTAGCATATCCATCCAACTCCTTTTAGTTTTCTTAGGCATTGACAATGCAGTAAGCACAGATCTTGTGCTCCTGTTGCATAACAGTGTGAGGGGCACATCAGCAGACCCTTTTCCTCACAGGCTAGCTTACACATGTGCTCTTACATACAGACCTTTCTTCTTAACGTCTGTTGAATCCTGTGTAAGGACAAAACATCTAAGAATGTCCTTAGATCTTTCACAAGAATTCCTCTGAAGTAGATGTTGAGTAGAATAGACAAAATAAGTGCACATCAAAGTCAGGTTGAAATGCTGGTGCACAGTTAGACTCTCTCAGTACCTAATGTGTGTGTGTGTGTGTGTGTGTGTGTGTGTGTGTGAGCTGAGTCATGTCTGACTCTTTGTGGCCCCATAGACTGTAGTCCAACAAGCTCCTTTGTCCATGGAAATCTCCAGGCAAGAATAATGGAGTGGATTGCCATTTCCTGTTTCAAGGGATCTCCTCAACCCAGGGATCAAACCTGTGTCTCTTATCTGGGTCTCTTACATCTCCTGCATTGGCAGACAGGTTCTTAAGAGATTCCCAGCTCACCAACCCCAGCATGCAGTGGATTGCTAACCATGCCTCAGCAAAACAGGACAGTTCCTGAATAGTCAAGTGTCTCAGGAATAGCTGAAAATCACTTGTTCACTTGACACATGCCAAGTGTCTGTTGTGTGCCTTTTTAAGATAATTGTATATTTCTGTCCTTAATTTAATGATTATTGTGAAATTTGGGCATTGTGTTAGAAATGGTATTGAATTACTGGTTAGCTTTGTCCCAGAGATGCATATGCCCATGTTATAGATAAAGCTATGTTTGAACAAGACCAGAAGTAACTCTGAAAAGATGGTAGCCTGAGTTTACATCCCTAATGCCATGCTCTCAGTTCTCTTGCTTTGGAAGACACAGAATGGTGGAAGATGCTTCTGATTTGATGAGTTCTCCCAAGTTTTCCAGGAACGACAGCCAGTGTAGGTCCCTATTCATTCTGGTGGAAACAGACAAGGCTGGTCAGTTCCAGTGGATAATCTGAGACAGGATCAGCATTTGTAGTTGTTATTGGGACCCTCAGGGGAGCTCTGAAGGGGGGAGAACTTGGGTGGACTTCAGGTGGGCAGTCAGTTGCTCCTTGTCTCTGTGGTTGGAAAGTGCAGTCAATCACATTATGAACAGACTTGGTGCCAGTGGGCTTCTTTCTCAAGACTTTAACCGCAGAGGTGGGGATTTACTAGTTTGTCCACTGATAATCCCTCAGTCCAGAAAGGCAAAAAATTCAGCCTGCCAAAGATGATCAGTTATCTGATGGTGAAAGCCCTTTTCAAGAAAAAAAGATGGCAGAAAATTGGAAAAGTGCAAAGAAATGCATGACATCCCAGCAAAATATATCTTCTGAAATAAAATCCCAGAGAAGGGGAAAAATATGAACAGGCATATCACATTGAAATAACATTAGAAATTTTTTCAAGCCATGGCATTTAAAAGGTAAATATATATCTAACAAAAACTGGAGGCAAAAGAGGAAAAGTAAAAGGTGCTCTGATTGCTTCCAGTAAAACAGTGAAAAGTCAAATAATATTTCCTAAAAATTTCAAAATCAAGTAACAAATAAGATATTTCTGAGTAAAAAGCCAAACATTCAACTGTAATAAAATTTACTGAACTTAAGTAGTGGAAGAAAGGGAAGTCTGTAAAAGAAGGGAAGTTGACATTTATTCACCCAGAATGTATGAGGGCTCACCTGATCTCAACTACGGGTAGGGAAGATGCTGATAGTCCATGCCTTCCTAAATCTTGTTAAGGGCACTGGGAAGCAGGGACCCCTTCTTCCCTAAATCCTTCACCTTTTAAAGATGATAATTGCTACCATTCTGTGATCCTTGGTAAGTCTACAGTTTGAGCTGAGTATTTTCTGTAAGTGATCTCACTGAGAAACAGGATCCCCATTTTACAGATGGAAAAACTAAAGGCAGGAGAGATGAGTCACTTGCCCACCTTCTATGGATAGTCACTTAGCTGGGTGTATAGAAGAGCTGGTAAACATGAGGTTATCTCTGCTCCAAACCACTGCCCAGGGTAGGTTTCAATAACCAGGCCTGATCTCCAGGTCTGGAACCCTGGACTGGCTAGTCACTTATTCACCCCCAAGGCTGTCAGAGCTCCCCAGGACCTCATGTAGTGAAGCACTCTCCTACCCATTCTGCAGGCTCCCAGGCAGCTGCCTGACACTATTGTCTAATTGTTGTCTCCTCAGTTCCTGTTATTGCTGGAGAAATCTGAAATTCATCTTTCTCTTTTCATTATTTCTTTAACAATCACATTCCTATAGTCTTCAGAAATCCTATTTTACTATAGAAATCTGAATACCTCCACAATCTTTCTCTTTTCATTCTTTCTACTATAACAGTCCTACTTCTCCAGGAGGTAAATGGATGCCTCTAGCTTTTTTAGGCTCCAAAATCACTGCAGATGGTGACTGCAGCCATGAAATTAAAAGACACTTACTCCTTGGCAGGAAAGTTATGACCAACCTAGATAGCATATTCAAAAGCAGAGACATTACTTTGTCAACAAAGGTCTGTCTAGTCAAAGCTATGGTTTTTCCAGTGGTCATGTATGGATATGAGATTTGAACTATAAAGAAAGCTGGGCACTGAAGAATTGATGCTTTTGAACTGTGGTGTTGGAGAAGACTCTTGGAGAGTCCCTTGGACTGCGTGGAGATCCAAACAGTCCATCCTAAAGGACATCAGTCCTGACTGTTCATTGGAAGGACTGATGTTGTTTGGCCACCTGATGCAAAGAGCTGACTCATTTGAAAGACCCTGATGCTTGGAAAGATTGAAGGCGGGAGAAGAAGGGGACAACAGAGGATGAGATGGTTGGATGGCATCACCAACTCAATGGACATGAGTTTGATTAAATTCTGGGAGTTGGTGATGGAGATGGAGGCCTGGTGTGCTGCATGCAGTCCATGGAGTGTGCAAAGAGTTGGACATGACTGAGTGACTGAACTGAACTGAACTGAGCAAAACAGGGGCTGGGTTATTCCAATGGAAATGGAAATACAAAACAGACACATATATTAACATTTCAAAATGTCTTGCATACATGCCTCCATTGATCTAGCAACATTCTATATAAGTGCATTTTAAATGAGAGGGGTTTTCTTTTGGAATTAAAATAAAACTGTGCACATTACCTTTATTATTCCTTGCCATGGGGAAAAAAAAATCTGGTAAAGACTCAAATGTTTAACAAATATTAATAAAGTTAGTAACTTAGCGGTATTAGCTATGAGAATATATTGATTTGAAAAGATATCCATCATAATATTGTTGAGTAAAAAAAAGCAAATTATAAAGCAATTTTAAAATCTTACTTTATTTTTTTAACTGAAGAAAAAGACCCGAGTGTGTGTGTTTGTATATGACAATATGTTAGATGTGAAAAATCTGCACTAATCTTTTAATTTTGACTGCTTTAGAAAGATCAAAATGGAGGAGGCAGGAGAGACAAGAAAGGACTGGGAGGTTGAGATTAGCAAATGCAAACTATTATGTAGAGAATGGATAAACAACAAGGTCTTACTGTACAACAGGGAACTATATTTAATATCTTGTGATAAACCATAATGGGAAAGAATTTGAGAAAAAATATGCCTATATGTGCAGCTGTATCATTTTGCTATACAGTGAGAATTAATATAACATTGTAAATCAACTCTACTTCAATAAAATATAAAAAAATAAACCTAAAAACAGATCAAAATGGAAGATATATGAGAATATGAGTGCAAGGGGAACATTTTTATTTAACTTAAAAAAAAATTTCTGGTTGTTTTGCCTGTTATGATAGCCATTTTTCCTCTGTAACAAAAAAATCAGTTAAAAAATTCAACCATTGTACTGACATACTTGGACATAAGTTTTGTGCACATTTTAAATTTCTTTCTTCATGGGGAGACCTCGAAGCAGAAATACTGACTCAAAAGCTATGAATATTTTTAAAATCTCAAAACAGTTCTCGCACAGGGCAATAGCTTTTGAAACATTTCCCCATAAATATCTCTGCTTTTGTTCTGTCAGTGTTATAATTTACATATGAAGAATTTTTACTGACCAGATTCTTCTGTGGTCTCTGCTCAGAGGTTCTGTTCCTGGCTTTGGGTGATTTTACACTGTCATAGCTGACATTGAAAGCACAGAGAACTGGAATTTCAATATTGCCTTTTAATGAACTGTTTGCATGCATATGTGCGTGCTAAGTTGCTTCAGTCATGTTTGACTCTCTGCAACCCCATGGACTGTAGCCTGCGAGGCTCCTCTGTCCATGGGATTCTCCAGGCAAGAATACTGGATTTAGTTTCTAAGCCTTCCTCCAGGGGATCTTCCCAATCCAGGGCTCATACTGAGGTCTCTTAAGTCTCCTGCACTGGCATGTGGGTTCTTTACCCCTGGCACCACCTGGGAAACCCAATGAACTGTTTGATTTCTCTAAAACTGGTCTCCTATATGGAGCCCCCATTCATGGAACCACTCTAATACACAGGTTGCTAATAACACACTATCAATTTGTGTATAACATGGTTGAGAGTCATGATAACAGAGGTGAAATCAAGGAAAACATTTTACTTTTTAATTTATTGTATTGAAGTATAGTTGACTTAGTGTTATGTTATTTTGTGCTGTACAGCAAAATGATTCAGTTGTACATGTCATATACATTATTTTTCATATTCTTTTCCATTATGATTTATAGAATGAAGTTCCTTGTGTTACACAGTAGGACTTTATTGTTTGTCCATCCTATATATAATAGTTTGCACTTGCTAATCCCAAACTACCAATTCATCCCTCCCCCACCCCTCTCCCTTGGCAACCACAAGTTTGTCTCTGTGTCTGTGAGTCTGTTTCTGTCCCATAAGTAAGTTCATTTGTATCATATTTTAGATTCCACATGTCAGTAATATCATATGTTTTTTGACTTTCTCTTTCTGACTTACTTCTCTTAGTATGATAATCTCTAGGGCCATCCATGTTGCTGCAAATGGCATTCATTGTTTTTATGGCTGAGTAGTATTCCATTGTGTGTGTGTGTGTGTACCACATCTTCTTTGTCCATTCAACTGTTGTGGGACATTTGGGTAGTTTCCATATCTTGGCTATTCTGAACAGCGTTGCTATGAAAATACGAGTCCCTATATCTTTTTGAATTAGAGTTTTTCTGGATAAATACCCAGAAGTGGGATTGCTGGATGCTATGCTAACTCTGGGGGCTTCCCTGGTGGCTCAGCTGTAAAGAATCCATCTGCAATGCAGGAGATGCGGGTTCGATTCCTGGGTCGGGAAGATCCCTTAGAGGAGGGCACAGCAACCCACTCCAGTATTCTTGCCTGGAGAATCCCATGGACAGAGTAGCCTGGCAAACTACAGTCCATAGGGTCTCAAAGAATTGGTTATGTCTGAAGCAATTGAGCACATGGAAACTCTATTTTTAATTTTTTGGGGAAATTTTATTTTTAAAATCACAGAATTTTCATTTTAAAATCACTGACAGATAAGGTAATAAAGTGTTTTCTATGAAGTCAAGACAGTAAGTCTATTATTTTTAAAATTACTTTGTTCTATTATATATAATGTGTAATCATTATAGAAGATTTTAAAAAGAAATAATGCAAAAATATGGGAGGGGTAAATTAAAATTGTGTACTATCCATCACTCAGAAACAACTATTGAGTGTATGTATTTCAGTCTTTAACAACTATATACATATTTTTATACTAATAAGGCTAATTATTAAAATTAAAAATTATTCATGATGAAAGGTGTGATTGCATAATAAAAAAGCATTGAACTTAGAACTAAAATAGAGTAAAAGTACAGTTCATAATTATAGATGACATAATATGTTTTTAAAATAAAATACTGTTTTTATACTGTTAACATTTTAGAGAAGATGATATAGGTAAAGGATTTCTTTCATCCTTTTGTTAAGCATCATACTTGGTCATGGTCCCTGGCCTTTGAATAAATAATCACGTTTTCTTAAAGGTGTATCTCATTCTTGTTTTCCCTTAATGCCACTGACAAGCTGAAAATGCTTGCTATATTTTTACATATTTTTGCTATACTATATACAATGAAAATAATGAGTACTTATATTTCTGGAAGGCAAAGATATGTGTGTAAGATATTTCTCTGATTCTTGGTGTACTTTGAGTATACAATTAATAAATGACTATTGGTTGACACAGTTGCTATGTTGTAAGCCAAATTTTTATTACTGGTGAAAAATTAAACCTTTTTTAGAACAGTTGAAAATCCCAGCTTTTTCTTAGAATAAAGGGTATGGTTTTAGAAATTCTGAAGTGAAAATCACCTCTTTAGGACCCTTATTTTACATTAGCGTTCCCTTACCTATGATTGTGTGAAACTGCTTTGAAAGTATATTCTTAAAACATATATATATATATATATATATTTTTTTTTTTTTTAAGAAAACATTAAGATCATTCTGGGCTTCCCTTGTAACTCAGTTGGTAAAGAATCCACCTGTGATGTAGGAGACCCCAGTTCAATTCCTGGGTCAGGAAGATCTGCTGGAGAAGGGATAGGCTACCCACTCCAGTATTCTTGGACTTCCCTTGTGGCTCAGAATCCACTTGCAATGTGGGAGACCTGGGTTCGATCCCTAGGTTGGGAACATCCCCTGGAGAAGGGAAAGGCTACCCACTCCAGTATACTGGCCTGGAGAATTCCAGGGACTGTATAGTCCCTGGGGTCCCAAAGAGTTGGACATGACTGAGCGACTTTCACTTCACTTCACTTCAAGATCATTCTTACTTAAAATTTTGAGAACAGCTTTAAAAAACTGTTCTGCTAGTTAATATAAGCAGTGATTTTTAAAATTGTCATTGGGATATCTTTGTACTAATGTGAGTACTCACTAGCCATTCTCATATTCAGGATTTGAAGAATAATCAACAATTGTTGATGATTGTATATATTCAGAATAAACACAATAAAGTGAAAGACAATTTATAATATCACCGACATTGTCCCCTTTTCCCCCTCAGCTTTAGGGACATATAACTGACATTTAATAATGTGTGAAAATAAGATTTACAATGTGATATTTTGATGCACATATATATTGTGAAATCCTTGGTCTTTTTTTTAAAGAAAGCATTTTATATCATGAAAAATTCAGTTTGATTCATGCAGGTTTTCATAGACCTTTTCTTCACTTGCTCTACTCCTAGAATTTTAAACCATTACATTAGTGTATTGAAATGTCAGTTTTAATCATAAGGTAGGTTGACAATTACCCTGTATTACACTGCCCCCAAGATGTCATTTTTTTTTTTTTTAGCTTAAAATACCACTGAAATATTCCTCTGTGGGTGATTTTATACAGTCTTTTTCCTTTCATGAACCATGAATAGAAACCTTTGGCTATTGAAATGATGGAATACCAACCTCAAATAAGACTTCCAATGAGATTACAAGGATTATGGAGCAAATTGTAAAAATAGAACAAAATATTTTTAGGACATAGTTTTAGCATGTTTTTATTTGAGATTTTTATTCTTGGCTCAAAAAATGTTTAAGATGCTTTAAAATGTATAGACCCACACAATAAAAATAAGAGTCAAGCTAACAGTTTATAATGTGCCAAGTAACGTGCTAAGTCCTTTTTATGTGTTTTCTTATTTAATCTTGCTGCTGCTGCTAAGTCGCTTCAGTTGTGTCTGACTCGGTGTGACCCCATAGAAGGCAGCCCACTAGGCTCCTCTGTCCCTGGGATTCTCCAGACAAGAACACTGGAGTGGGTTGCCATTTCCTTCTCCAATGCATGAGAGTGAAAAGTGAAAGTGTAGTCGCTCAGTTGTGCCCGACTCTTAGCGACCCCATGGACTGCAGCCCACCAGGCTCCTCCGTCCATGGGATTCTCCAGGCAAGAGTACTGGAGTGGGGTGCCATTGCCTTCTCCATATTTAATCCTAGTTCAAACCTATAAAGCTTAGATACTGTTTTTAATCTTCATTATGTAGGTGACTATATTTAGGCTTAGATTAGTTAAGTGGCAGATCTAGACTCTGAACCTAAGTGTTAATAGTAAATCTAAAGCCCCCTTTAATGATAAAACTTGTGATTTAGTAATGAGTAGCAGATAAAAGGGAGAAGGCAATGGCACCCCACTCCAGTACTGTTGCCTGGAAAATCCCATGGATGGAGGAGCCTGGTAGGCTGCAGTCCATGGGGTTGCTAAGAGTCGGACACAACTGAGCGACTTCTTTCACTTTCCACTTTCATGCATTGGAGAAGGAAATGGCAACCCACTCCAGTGTTCTTGCCTGGAGAATCCCATGGACGGAGAGCCTGGTGGGCTGCAGTCCATGGGGTCGCACAGTCAGACACAACTGAAGCGACTTAGCAGCAGCAGCAGCAGATAAAAAAAAAATGTTGCTCATCTGTGATCACCTGTATATTATGGTTGCTTAGTGATTGATTAAATATCTAAAAATTAAAATCAAAATGGATAACTTGGGCTTTTTTATTATCAAAATAGTTATATGATGTTTATCAATGCAGATGGATTTTTGCTTTTAATCAGGATTAAATTCAGAATACATTCTTGCATTCAAGTGGTATTTCTTAAAGGGTTTTGATAGCATAATAGAAAGTAATGCCCACTATGTTTTTACAGAAGAGAAGAGAAATTCTGTTCTAGTTTTTATGGTAATTTTAAAGAGCATTAAGCCTGACAGTGAGCTTGGTGAAACCATCTGTGGTTAAGATGAGGTGTTTCACTAATTTGAAAGGATATATGCATTTTTGTGTTCATTGCAGCATTATTTACATTAAGATTGATTAGTGCCAATCGATAGATGAATGGATAAAGAAGATATGGTATACATACAAATATATATGATGAAATGTTACTCATCTGAAAAAAGAAATCTCTCCATTTACAACAATATAGATAGACATAGAGGGTATGCTGCTGAGTCAGAGAAAGACAAATACTGTATGATTTCACTTATATATTTATATATATATATGTATGCAGAATTTAAAAAATAAAGCCAATGAACACGCATAACAGAACAGACTCATAGATACAGAGAATAAACACTATTGGTTGCCAGAAGGGAGAGAGACTAAAAGGTACAAACTTCCAGTTACAAATCAATGAGTCATAGGAATGAAATGTTCAGTATGGGGAATATAATTAATAATATTGTAGTATCAGCAGCAGCAGCAGTATCTTAGATAATACACATGGTAATTCAACATCATGGTGATGATTTTGTAATGTATAGCATTATGATTGAATCGCTGTGTTGTATACCTGGAGCTAACATAATGTAGGCCAATTATACTTCAAGTTTAAAAATGGAGATGCTGGAAAGAAATGCAACAAGATGTTAATGATGGTTATGTCTGGGAGAGATGAGGACTATAGGTGATCATTAATTTTTGATACCTTTAGGTATTTGTAGTTGTCTGCAATGAACAGATTTTGCTTGTAAAATTAGAAAGAAAACAACGCCCTTAAAAATGAAGTAAGAAAAGACAACAACAACAAAAAAAAACAAATGAAAAAAAAGATGAGGTATATCAGTCAGAGGAGAAGGAAATGGCAACCCATTCCAGTGTTCTTGCCTGGAGAATCCCAGGGACAGGGGAGCCTGGTGGGCTGCCGTCTATGGGGTCACGCAGAGTCAGACACAACTGAAGTGACTTAGTAGTAGCATATCAGTCAGAGTTTAACCAGAGAGAGAGTGCCAGAATGAGAGACATATATATGAAGGGATGTTTTATATGGACTTGCTTTCTGAGATCGGAAAGCTGACCAAGGAGTCTGTAGTGCAAATGTCCTGAAGAGGAAGATTGTAAGCAGAATGGAATCCATGGGACTCACTGTAGCCTCTGTGCTTAAGGAAAGCCTAAATCCTCTTTTAAAGACCGCACCAGATTAAGTATGACTCACCCTGGGAAGCCTCCCATTTTATTTGCTCCAGGTCACTTGAATAGAGACCCTGACTACATCTGCTGAGTCTTTTCGCCTTCGTGGTGTAACACAATCCAATCGCAGAAGTGATTCCCCATCATGTTCATTGGTTCTGTCCACACTCCAGGGGAGAGAAAATATAGTACAAGGTTTTAGAGGGCTTCTCCTAAGGCTCTGTATCCTTGTTTCACTGTCCTCATGGAAGCTCCTCAAAGACCCTGTTATTGAATCAGGTCTGCTGCTTGCTGCTCACAGAATCAATAGCCACAAACGTTGATACAAAGAAAGGTTGCCTTGAATCAGAATAACTAGCTGTCTGGGGAGATGGTGGACTCAGCAACCCCCAAAACCACCTCTGAAGATTCTGCATGGCAGTGAAAGCTTTTAAAGGGAGACCAGGAAGAAAGCCTTCCTCAGTGATCAATGCAAAGAAATAGAGGAAAACAACAGAATGGGAAAGACTAGAGACCTCTTCAAGAAAATTAGAGATACCAAGGGAACACTTCATGCAAAGATGGGCTCAATAAAGGACAGAAATAGTATGCACCTAACAGAAGCAGAAGATATTAAGAAGAGGTGGCAGGAATACACAGAACTGTACAAAAAAGATCTTCACAACCCAGATAATCATGATGTTGTGATCACTGACCTAGAGCCAGACATCCTGGAATGGGAAGTCAAGTGGGCCTTAGAAAGCATCACTACGAACAAAGCTACTGGAGGTGATGGAATTCCAGTTGAGCTATTTCAAATCCTGAATGATGATGCTGTGAAAGTGCTGCACTCAATATGCTAGCAAATTTGGAAAACTCAGCAGTGGCCACAGGACTGGAAAAGGTCAGTTTTCATTCCAATACCGAAGAAAGGCAATGCCAAAGAATGCTCAAACTACCACACAATTGCACTCATGTCACACGCTAGTAAAGTAATGCTCAAGATTCTCCAAGCCAGGCTTCAGCAATATATGAACCGTGACCTTCTGGATGTTCAAGCTGGTTTTAGAAAAGGCAGAGGAACCAGAGATCAAATTGCCAACATCCACTGGATCATGGAAAAAGCAAGAGAGTTCCAAAAAAACATCTATTTCTGCTTTATTGACTATGCCAAAGCCTGTGACTGTGTGGATCACAATAAACTGTGGAAAATTCTGAAAGAGATGGGAATACCAGAGCACCTGACCTGCCTCTTGAGAAACCTATATGCAGGTCAGGAAGCAACAGTTAGAACTGGACATGGAACAACAGACTGGTTCCAAATAGGAAAAGGAGTACATCAAGGCTGTATATTGTCACCCTGTTTATTTAACTTATATGCAGAGTACATCATGAGAAACACTGGGCTGGAAGAAGCACAAGCTGGAATCAAGATTGCCGGGAGAAATATCAATCACCTCAGATATGCAGATGACACCACCCTTATGGCAGGAAGTGAAGAGGAACTAAAAAGCCTCTTGATGAAAGTGAAAGAGGAGAGTGAAAAAGTTGGCTTAAAGCTCAACATTCACAAAAAGGAAGATCATGGCATCTGGTCCCATCACTTCATGGGAAATAGATGGGGAAACAGTGGCTGACGTTATTTTGGGGGGCTCCAAAATCACTGCAGATGGTGATTGCAGCCATGAAATTAAAAGATGCTTACTCCTTGGAAGCAAACTTATGACCAACCTAGATAGCATATTGAAAAGCAGAGACATTACTTTGCCAACAAAGGTCCGTCTAGTCAAGGCAATGGTTTTTCCAGTGGTCATGTATGGATGTGAGAGTTGGACTGTGAAGAAGGCTGAGCGCCGAAGAATTGATGCTTTTGAACTGTGGTGTTGGAGAAGACTCTTGAGAGTCCCTTGGACTGCAAGGAGATCCAACCAGTCCATTCTAAAGGAGATCAGCCCTGGGAATTCTTTGGAAGGAATGATGCTAAAGCTGAAACTCCAGTACTTTGGCCACCTCATGCGAAGAGTTGACTCATTGGAAAAGACTCTGATGCTGGGAGGGATTGGGGGCAGGAAGAGAAGGGGATGACAGAGGATGAGATGGCTGGATGGCATCACCGACTCTATGGACGTGAGTCTGAGTGAACTCCAGGAGTTGGTGATGAACAGTGAAGCCTGGCGTGCTGCGATTCATGGGGTCGCAAAGAGTCAGACACGACTGAGCGACTGAATTGAACTGAAGGAAGTAATCTAGTGAATCATTGAGATGGGGGGTCAGAGTCAGGGCCATCCCCCACACTGTGCAGGCTCATCGGCTTCTCGTGATCTTTCTTTAGATACTGCTTTGTTCACACGGTTTATTTGTGAGATTTCTGGAGAAGGAAATGGCACCCCACTCCAGTATTCTTGCCTGGAAAATCCCATGGATGGAGGAGCCTGGTAGGCTACAGTCCATGGGGTTGCAAAGAGTTGGACATGACTGAGCAACTTCACTTTCTTTTTCTTGTTCACACAGTTTATTTGTGAGATTTCTGAAGGGGATGCTAGGGAATTGATCTGGTCATCTGTTAATCACTTATTCATTTCTGCTTCTTTGATTTAGGGAAAGAACCCACAAGTTGCAAACTATTGTGTGATGAAAAGATTTGAAAGGTTAGCTAGGGCCAAAAATGCGTAGAGCATGGGGGTGCCTGGTTTAAGGTTAGTGAAGAGACAATAGAGGGCCTTCTGCAAGCTGCTTACATCTCCCAATACAGGAAAAGTTTTAAAGCCCTTCTCTCCACAAACCCACCCACTGGAGTTTTTCCTCATGAAGCTTCTGAACATCAGGACTAAAGTCAGCTGTGTGTTTTTTTGCAATTCTGCCCTGGATGGACTAAGCTTGACCTGGCCTGCCCGTCCCAGCAATTTCTCTTAACATGTAGTATTGTTAGACTCATATTTCACAGTGACCAGCTATTCTTTGCCAAAATGTGCCCCTGTATAGAAGCAAATAAATTAAGTTTTGACCTTTTAACTCTCATAACTTTAGCCACTATTTGTCTTAAGGAAAACTGGCTTGTACCAAAATACTCCATCATCTAAGGATATAGGCCTTTGTCTTCTTTCTCTCAGCCACTTGATAGAATAATTTGTGGACATTTAAGGAAAATTTCGGTTAATGCTAGAAGAATCTCCTTGAACTACCTGGTCCATATAATTAAAATATAATGCTATTAGGACTAGTTTAAATCTCCTAATGAGTCTAATCTCCAATATTATGTCCAGTATATATAATTTAAGGAGAACAGTTGCTCAGACATAGTTGTGACTTGGTCATGAGCCAGATTGACATACCCAATGCCAAAACATCACTTTTTATTTTTCAGCCTGATCTTTTAAACTTCTGGAACCATATGAATATTCATTTGGAAATTAGATTTTCCAAGCATTCATGAGTAGGGTTGTTTGAATGCTGGGATTGGGGTTATTTTATTTTTTCTGAAGAGTGACTGGTTTCTTCAGGCAGTGAATCTTGCTGAACTGAAGCTCCAGTTTCTTCTTTCTTTGGCAGTGGGCTGTTGCTTGTACTGTTTGTGCTCAGTTATTTTGGAGTCTAGCTGCTGCTCTTTACTAGGCCTCCCCTGGGTGTGCATAGCATAGTGGTTAACAAGAACTGGCAGATTGCATAAACAGATTTTGTGGCTACTTTTCTCATCCAGGATTTAGCTCGTCTAATTTTTTTGTCTGCTTGTGAGCCTGAAACTGTGTCCTTTGATACCTTAAGTATCAAATAAGGCAGCAGCTTTTCTTCTGCTTGAGCTCCAAGCAGATTGCACAGGGCATGCCCCTAGGCAAAGGCTACATCTTACCAATCACTTGGGTACTCTTTGTCTTTATAGAGAAGTCTGCTGTTCACTTTCTACTTTAGGTCTCTGAAATGCCTAACAATAGATTCTAAAAAATATTTTTTTTCCAATTTTCTAACTGTTGTCTGTGGGATGATTAGCCTAACTAAACTACAATCATTTCCCAAAGCCAGAATAACTGAAAAGAAAACTGTGGGATGATTAGCCTAACTAAACTACAATCATTTCCCAAAGCCAGAATAACTGAAAAGAAAACTAAATACAGATGATTTATAAAATATATCAAGGTAATGCTAAAACTAAAGATCACTAATTTAGATATAGGTTAGCTAATACAGGGTTTTAGGAATCTGACTTCTCACCTAACTTGGACACTTTATTTCTGGTAAGACAGACTAGTTTTCTATTAGATGCTTTTACCAGCTGCCATGTTCTTAACATGGTGATGGGTCAGATCATAGAGATTATTTTTACCTGAATGTCTCCTAAACTTGAGCTACAGAAAATGATACGAAAGAAAAGAAGGAAAGGACATGACTGGCTTTTGTTTTTTTAAACAGCAAATAATCAGGTTTTTTTTTTTTTTTTTTTTTTTTCTAATGTCACTTTAGCAATTCTTACTTGACTTGAGGATCAGAATAATTACAAAAACATGGTCATCATGAAGTTTTGGAATTAAAAGTTCTAATCCAGAGAGTGATGTGAAGCACTTCAGTAAAAAGCAAGCACAGCTTACCTTTGCACTTAGTAGCTGCACTTTTCAAAGCCCAATCCTCAAACCTATAAATAGACTACAAGCCAATTTCCTGGGATAAAGGAAAAACAAAAAGCATGTTAGAAGCTCCTTGTTTTATTTTGAGGAGATAATTGCATTGTTATATATTTTCCCTAGAATTTAATTTTTCTATTTAGAGGGTTGGTTTAAGTAGACTTGTAGTTTATCTGGTTTGATAGAATGAAATTGGAATGGTTTATTATCTGTTTTATTGCATATTCTTAGAACAGTGTTTCAGGTTATTTGCATAATGGTTAAATCAACTTAACTTACAATTGCATTCACTTTCTTATATGACCTTGACCTTTTTTGCATTAAGAATCGAAACTCATTTTAGTTTTAATTTTCAATTGTTGACGGAGTGTCCTTAATTATTTTGGAGTTCTTAATTATTAGTGTGGTATAATAAACCCCCTCCAGTGTTCTTGCCTGGTGAATCCCAGGGACGGGGGAGCCTGATGGGCTGCCGTCTATGGGGTTGCACAGAGTCGGACATGACCGAAGAGACTTAGCAGCAGCAGGAGCAGCAGCAATAATGCCATAAGAAATCAAAATTTCTGTTTTACTTGAATTGTTCCGTTTGGTGGTTTAACAGACATAAAATTGACTCCAACCTAATTTTCAGAAACATTTATATAACTAGTACTGATTTCAAACAATGCTCTAACAGCCAAAGAGATAGACAAAAAGTAAATTTAACAAGAAAATTAGAACAAGGACAATAAGGAACCACAAAAGAAGATATTGTAACCAAAAGAGTATTAGATTTTTTTCTTGTTATTTTAAGAATTATACAGAACTTCAAGATATAATGAGTTTTTGAAGACCAGAATGAAACATGGAAGGGAAAATTGAAGGAAGAAGCATTAAAATAAATAAGGATTGAAAGGAAATGTTTAGTTGGTATCAGAGGATTGATTATTTCTTCCTAGCATAGGGAGCTCTGTAGTCCAAAAACTATATTGAAACTGAATTATACCCTTGATTAGTGTTTGAAAGAAATCATCATTATTCCTAATACCCTCATTAAAACAAAATTAATCATTACCATTATAAGTAACAGATTCATGGTCAAAATCATGAAAGTTTATTAAAGTGTTTATTTTATCCCAGATTCTGTGCTGAAAGTGTTGCATTCATTATCTCATTTTTTTCTGATACTGTGGGGGAGGTTCTCTTGTTAGCTTTATTTACAGATGAGAAAACAGAGGCTTAAAAGGTTTAATTAAGTTATCCTAAGACCTCAGAGGTACTAAGTGGCAGAGATTAGGCTCAAAATTGAATTTTCTATCCCCCCAACCTATACTCTTAGTCATCAATCATAAAAATAATAATCTGGAAAGAATATGAAACCTAAATTACTGATTTTAAGATCTCCAGTTTGGAGTTTGCCATGAAGCAATATAAAATTTTGTGTTATGGCCGAAATAATTTTCTACCCGTATGAATAATTCAGGAGTATGTTATTTATCTTTGCAATCTCCTACTCAGTTTCCAGTAGAGATTTAACTGCTACAATAGAACATTTGACCATTATCATTTCAGAGGGCTACATTTTTCAAGGGACATGATTTACAACAAGGCAAAGTTCTTTTGATATTAAACCCATATTTTTTAAAAGCCTTTGCTTATCTTTTTTTTTTTCCCTCTCTCAGGAAAAGTTGGATGTAGGAGTGAGAAAAGAAGTTGATGGCATGGGAACCTCTGAAATAAAATATGGAGACTCAGTATGTTATATACAGCATATCAATACAGGCTTGTGGCTAACTTACCAGTCTGTGGATGTGAAATCGGTGAGAATGGGATCCATACAACGTAAGGTAAGAATGTACAAAAACACTGTCTATGGCAGTCATTCTTAATGACTGAAAAATACAAATGCAAGACCAAAACAAGTAGCTAACACTCTCAGCCACTTGCTCTGTTATGTACATGCTAGAGGTCCAGTCCCACCCTGATAAGCTCTCTGGGTTTTGTATGGTGAGCAGTTTTAGATGTTGCTTTGTTGTTGCCGTTTAGTTGCTCAGTCCTGTTTGACTTTTTTTGACCCCATGAACTGTATGGCCTGCCAGGCTCCTCTGGATAGAATACCGAAACAGGTTGCCTTTCCTCCTCCAGTAGACCACGTTTTGTCAGCACTCTCCACTTTGATCCATCGCTTTTGGGTGTCCCTGCGTGGGGCGTGGCTCATAGCTTCATTGAGTTACATAGCCCCTTCGCCACAACAAGGCTATGAACCATGAAAGGGTTGAAATTTTAGTTTTCTTGTTTTTTTTGTTATCACACCCAAGTCACGTTTATCTCAGCTTGCTGTCATTTCATCTATTCTGGTTGTTCATCTCAGTATGACTTCTGATTGTGAATTTTCATTCCTCTTTCACTGAAGTTATGCCTTCTTGCATCCTGTAGACAATTAAACTAGTTTATATACTTAAATAATATTCTGCTATTTCATTTTACCTGACTTAATAAAATTAGATATGATCGCTAAATTTTATTAGTTGAAAGGAGATAAAAATCATGTTTTAGTATCTTTTACTTTGTTGATAAATAAGTGAATAGACATCACAATATTTAAGAATCCTTATATTCATAGACTAAACCCAGTTTGGCCTAGTTTATTATTCTTCTTAAATCTTATTGGTTTCTACTTATATTTTATTTTAGAACTTACCTAGAATTGCCACATATATTCATTTGATAAATTTATGCATTAATTTTTCTTTGTTTATGGATATTGAAATTTGAAATTCTAACAATTTGCAAATTTTGCAAAGTATTCTTTCCTTTGTCTTTTTTCAACCATTAGAAAATATAGACCTTTCATAGGTGACAGACTTTGTAAAGATAGGCAGCAGTCATTGTTCACTTACTAGTCTACTATTAAAAGAGTATGTTCTCTTTGAAGGTCCATTAGAGCTCACTTGTGAAATTGTCTAGTCCTATGATCTTTTAAATATTGGATCTTAAATTTCCTTTCCAATCTCTGTTAAATAAGTTGATATCATCAAATTTTCTACATTAAGGAAATTCCTTTTGATGATTTTTTTAATTTGCTAGAAAGATATCCATGTCCTCTGGGGTAGTCAGTTATGTTCTTAAAAAAAAAATTGGAGAGGGGCATTAAGTTTCATATGGCATTGATTTATTATATTTTATAATTTTAATGTCTTTTGTATCTTATATTTCCTGTGTTTATTTCTTTCTTTCAATTTTATCTTTGGCCTGCTTTGTGAGAGGTTAATCTCTTTCATTTATCTTCTCAAAAAATAAACATTTGGGGTTTATTCATCCTTACCTACTATACCATTTTCTTTCTAGTTCATTAAATTCTCTTTTTATCTTATTTAATTTCTCTTTTTAATTTTTTTGTTTGTTTGTTTTTTAGAGTCTTAAAATGAGTAATACACTGCTTCATTATGGTCATTTTTTTCTTTGTCAGTGAATGCATTTAAGGTTTGGAATTGACTTTGGGACTTCCCTAATGGTCCAGTGGTTGAGACTCCCAGTTTCCAATGTAGGGGACAAAGGTTCAATATCTGGTAGAAGACATCACAATACTTAAGAATCCTTATATTCATAGACTAAACCCAGTTTGTTTTAGTCTAAGACCCCAGATGTTCTGTGGAGTGGCAAAAAGAAAAAAAAAACTTTCAATAGAAAAAAAGACTTTGTATCTCTGTCTCAGTGATTTTGGTATAGGGAAAATCCTCTTTACATTGCTTTTTAGGTAGTTTGTGATATTAGTTGTAGTTGCTAATTTTCGTTCAGTTTATCTGGTTAAATGTTCTAAAGACTTTTTGCTGTTGGTGTTGACTGAAGGGAGTTAGGCACAACTGGTTCCATTTACATACAGTACACAAGTGATCTTTGCTGTTGAAAGTCCTGAAGATGGGAAATACCTTGGAAAACAGGGACAGGAAGTGAACACTAGAGGAGGTTTTAAGGTGCCTTAACATTCTCTTTCTTGATTGGGTGTTACGCAGTTGTTGCACTTTGTAAAATTCATTCAGCTGTTCAATTATCTCTTTATGTTGTATATTCAGAAATATAAAGCCTAGCAAAAGAAATAATACAATAAAATACATTTTTTAAAAGAACTAAGATACCGTAGAAGCATTGCTACTGCTAAGTCACTTCAGTCGTGTCCGACTCTGTGCGACCCAATAGACGGCAGCCCACCAGGCTCCCCATCCCTGGGATTCTCCAGGCAAGAATACTGGAGTAGGTTGCCATTTCCTTCTCCAATGCATGAAAGTGAAAAGTGAAAGTGAAGTCGCTCAGTCGTGTCCGACTCTTCGCGACCTCATGGACTGCAGCCTACCAGGCTCCTCCATCCATGGGATTTTCCAGGCAAGAGTACTGGAGTGGGGTGCCATTGCCTTCTCTGTAGAAGCATTGCTCAGTGCTTATAAATTAACCCTGCTATGTTCAGAATTACTGTACAACTGGTATTCCATGTAATGTTTTCCTTTGCTTCTTTGTTCAGAGTTTGTTTAGACTGTGGATGAATTATTGAATATAGATATGTGAAAACACTCTAATATTTGTTTTTCAAATCAATACATTTATTGATTTGTGCTTTAAACAACAACTGATTCATCTTTAAAGCAACAGCTGAATAAATATATTGAAGGAGGAATTTGTACAGGAACCTGTGCATATCACTTTACCTGACCATGACTGCGTACAGCCTGTTTCACCTGTCTTTAGACTCTGTTTATTGTCACGGCTCACCTTGTTGAGTGCACATCTTCCTAACACCCATTTGAAAAAAGGATGTTGGGAGTAAAGGAGTTATTTTTGTTTTCATGCAGGCTATTATGCATCATGAAGGACACATGGATGATGGCCTAAATTTATCCAGATCTCAGCATGAAGAATCACGGACAGCACGCGTCATCCGGAGCACAGTCTTCCTTTTTAATAGATTTATTAGGTACATTTTCCTTCTTTGTTGTGATTGCTTGATATTTTATTTCAGTTTCGTTTTCAGATTACAAATAAACAATTCTAAAACATATTATGTTGGTAAATCTCATACAGTTTGACAATTCTGCTGAACACATTAGGAAATGCTAGTTAGATGATTTTGTGTTTTTCTTTTTTAAATTGGAATATAGTTGATTTACAGTGTGTTAGTTTCAGGTATACAGCCAAGTGACTTAGTTATACATATTCATATATCTGTGCTTTTTCAAATGCTGTTCCCTTATAGATTATTATAGAGTATTGAGTATATTTCCTTTAAATGATTTTTTAAGAAATGACTGTGGTTTTAGGAATTGTATGTGTAACTTATAATTGTTAGCTGTATGTGAGAATTATTCTATAACATACCCTTGTGCTAGCTCTTTCACACTGAGGGTGGTACTGCCTAGATACTTTGTGAATTTTGAACTTTTTTTTTTTTAAGTGATTCTTGTAATAAGTAAGTTTTCCCATGTAATAATGGAAACAATTGCATATCTACAAAACTAAGTCTAACTAGTGTCCAGAGTGTTTTCTAGGAACCTTATCCCAAGATATACTCTGGTTGGTGATAGGTATTATATCTGTTTTTACACTTGCCCATTTAAAGATGGGAAAAACTGATATATATGTGTATATGCTCTTCCCAAGTGGACAGGTGGTAAAGAACCCACCTGCCGATGCAGGAAACATAAGAGATACAGGTTCGTTCCCTGGATCGGAAAGATCCCTGGAGGAGGAAATGGCAAGTCATTCCAGTTTTTACATAGAGAATTCCCATGGACAGAGGAGCCTGGAGGGCTACAGTGCGTAGGATCGCAGAGTCAGACATGACTGAAGCAACTGAACATGCATGCATGCATGTATATATTTATAGTATATACATATTTATTTGTTAGTGTTTAGTCACTCAGTCATGTACAACTCTTTAAGACCCCATGGACTGCAGCCCACCAAGCTCCTTTGTCCATGGGATTTCCCAGGCAAGAAGAATACTGGAGTGGGTTGCCATTTCCTTCTCCATATATTTATTTATAATAATATTTAGTTTTTTTTAATGATGAAAAACTTTGAAATATTGCAAAAACCACCAAAATATGACACAGAGATGTGAAGTGAGCAAATGCTATTAGAAAAATAGTACCAGTACGGCCTGGATATGAGGGGAGTTTGGTAGAGAACGGATACACGTATATGTCTGGCTGAGTCTCTTTGCTGTTCACCCGAAACTATAACAACATTCTTAATCTAACTATTGTTCAGTCACTAAGTTGTGTCTGATTCTGAAACTCCATGGACTGCAACACACCAGGCTTCCCTGTCCTTCACTATCTCCTGGAGTTTGCGCAAACTTATGTTCACTGAGTCAGTGATATCATCCAACCATCTCATCCTCTCTCATCCCCGTCTCCTCCTGCCCTCATTCTTGCCCAGCATTAGGGTCTTTTCCAGTGAGTCGACTCTTTATATCATATGGCCAATGTTTTGGAGCTTCAGCATCAGTGCTGCCAATGAATATTCAGGGTTGATTTCCTTTAGGGTTGACTGGTTTGATCTTGCTGTCCAAGGAACTCTCAAGAGTTCCTTGAGAAGCATCAAAAGCCTTCAGAAAGTTCAAAAGTATCCATTCTGTGACCATACTGATCTTTGTTGGCAAAGTAATATCTCTGCTTTGTAATACGTTGTCTAGGTTTGTCATAGCCTTTCTTCCAAGGAGGAAGTGTCTTTTAATTTCAGGATATAGTCAGGATGTAGTCACTGTCTGCAGTGATTTTGGTGTACCCCAAGATAAAATCTTCCACTGTTTCCATTGTTTCCCCATCTATTTGCCATGAAGTAATAGGACTGGATACCATGGTCTTCATTTTTTGAATGTTGAGTTTTAAGCCAGCCTTTTCACTCTCTTCTTTTATATTCATCAAGAGGCTTTTTAGTTCCTCTTCACTTTCTGCCATTAGGGTGGTGTCATCTGCATATCTGAGGTTATTGATATTTCTCTTGACTGTCTTGATTCCAGCTTATGATTCATCCACCCCGGCATTTCATATAAGTTGAATAAGCAGGGTGACAATATATAACCTTGACATACTCCTTTCCCTATTTTGAACCAGTCTGTTGTTCCTTGTCCAGTTCTAACTGTCACTTCTTGACCTGCACATCAGTGAAAATTGTTAAAAAACCAATGAGTATATCTCATAATTTTTGGCCAGTTTTCTTCATTTATTTTTTCTTTGTGATTTGCCCTATTATTTGATAATATTTATATTAGGCCATTATGAGCTTTTTCTGTGTTAGAGATATTAATTTCCTATATAAATTGTAAATATTTCCCTATTTTCTTGGTTTGGAAAAGATCTTAAAGTGCTTTTTCCATCATGGTTTGCTCAATAAATCATGTCTTGGTTTTACAGCATATAAAAGACCTTTACCACCTAAGGTTATATGAATGTTATTTATTTTTTGCTTCTTTTATAAACCATTGCACTGTGTGTGCATTCTGTGCATACTTTCATGAAATCAAAGCATGTGCACAGCATTCAGCTTCATCATATCCCTAGTATTTGTCTCAATTCTCTGTCTCATATAAATCCTAACCCTTTTCAGATGGAGTAATGCTTGCTGGAGTAGGCATCATCAGATTCTTATTTTTTATAACAACACTTTAACTGCGAAATTGTAACTTATTTAGGATCAATTTGACTTAGACTTTTTCCATCTTGTTCTTTCCATAGTTCTTCTTTAATACTGCCCAATCAGTTCTATTGAAGAAAATAACCATAAATCTTTAAAATAGCCTATTTTCTGTGTAGTCTATCCATCAGTACTGACTTCTTCAACTAGACAGGTTTTTATTACAGTGTGACTTGTGTGGTGTTTTCAGAAGCACTGTTGAGATTCCATTTGGCAAGAAAGAGCTAGCTTAATAACAGAAAAAAATTATTTGTTTTAAAGTATGTTTGGTCAGAAAGATGCTATATCAGTGTTTAGACTTAATATAGTGATTCTATGCCTTAAGTGACGTTTTCTATGTTGATCAAGATAGGATAATTCATCTTGGATGTGATTGACTTTCACACATTCGTTCTTTGCTCAAGAGTACTCATATTTTTTTTTAAAAGAACCTGTGATATGGAAGATTAATTTTAGAATCTTAATTCTTGCTTAATTGATTAGAGAACCAAACATGCGAAATTTGGGTTCTGTGGCAAAAGTACTTACTAAGTATTTGCTGCTTCATAATAAATTTCAATTTTTATTTGGGTTATTTGAATGAAATTCATTCATTAGACTTCTCTTGATAAAATAGGTTAGTTATATAACCCATATTTAACTTTAGATAGTTCTCTATATCCAAGGATTTTGCATCTATAGATTCAACCAACCATGGATCAAAAATATTAGGAAAAAATTCCAGAGTGTTTCAAAAAGCAAAACTTGAATTTGAAGCATGATGGCAACTATTTGCATAACATTATATTGTATTTACAATTATTTACATAGTATTATTGTAGGTAATCTAGAGATGATTTAAAGTATACAGAAGAATATTAGTAGGTTATATGAAAGTGAAATTTCACTTGTATGTGGAATCTTTTTTTTTTTTAAGATACAAATATACTTAATGTCCAAACAGAAATAGACCCATAGACATAGAAACAAACTTATGACTACCAAAAATGAAAGAGGACAGGAACAATTAATGAGGAGTTTGTGATTAACAAAAACACACTACTGTGTTTAAAATAAAGAAGTAGGACCTACTGGATATTTCAGGGGACTATACGCAATATTTTTTAGTAATAATTATATGTGTGTGTTTGTGTGCGCGCGCGTGCGTGCGTGCGCACACACGCTCAGTCGCTTAGTCATACCCAACTCTTTGTGACCCCCATGGAC
The DNA here is from genome assembly GCF_029407905.1 of Bubalus kerabau. NCBI lineage: Eukaryota > Metazoa > Chordata > Mammalia > Artiodactyla > Bovidae > Bubalus > Bubalus kerabau. The sequence goes on from NC_073624.1 coordinate 133,361,911, forward strand.
TGTAGCCCACTAGACTCTGCTGTCCATTGGAAGCTCCAGTCAAGAATACTGAAGCGGATAGCCATTTCCTTCTCTAGGGGATCTTCCCAATGCAGGGATTGAACCTGGGCCTTCTGCATTGCAGGTGGATTCTTATCTTCTGAGCCACCAGGAAACCCATACTATACCATTATTATATAAGTGACTTGAGCATAGATTTTGATATCTGAGGGAGATCCTGGAATTGAGGGAGGGATAATCAATTAAAAAGATTATCTGATTCCCAGTCTGATCTGTAATCTTTTCTTTTTTCTGCTTCCCTTGGGTTTAATTTGCTCTTCTTTTTTTTGGTTTCAGAAGATGAAGGCTGATATCATTAATTTGAGACCTTTCCTATGTCCTTTAGTGCTAAAATATCTGTCCTTATTTTCCCCTGTCACTTTTTCTTGTGCTGTGTTTAATTTTTCTTTTAATTGCTTCTTTGACCAATAGGTTGTTTAGTATTCAAATATTTAGGTTGTGCTTAGTTGCTCAGTCATGTCCAGCTCTTTGCGACCCCATGGACTGTAGCCCTCTAGCCTCCTCTGTCCATGGGGATTCTCCAGGCAAGAATACTGGAGTGGGTTGCCATGCTCTCCTCGTCCACATATTTGGGATTTTCCAAAGATCCTTCTGTTACTGATTTCTAATTTAATATCTTTGAGGTCAGAAAACATACTTAAAAGACTGAGTGCTTTTAAATTTATCCAATGGAGTATTATTCAGCCATTAAAAAGAATACATTTGAATCAGTTCTAATGAGGTGGATGAAACTGGAGCCTATTATACAGAGTGAAGTAAGCCAGAAAGAAAAACACCAATACAGTATACTAATGCATATATATGGAATTTAGAAAGATGGTAACAATAACCCTGTGTACGAGACAGCAAAAGAGACACTGATATATAGAACAGTCTTATGGACTCTGTGAGAGAGGGAGAGGGTGGGAAGATTTGGGAGAATGGCATTGAAACATGTAAAATATCATGTATGAAACGAGTTGCCAGTCCAGGTTCGAAGCACGATACTGGATGCTTGGGGCTGGTGCACTGGGACGACCCAGAGGGATGGATTGGGGAGGGAGGAGGGAGGAGGGTTCAGGATGGGGAATGTATACCTGTGGTGGATTCATTTTGATATTTGGCAAAACTAATACAGTTATGTAAAGTTTAAAAATAAAATAAAATTAGAAAAAAAAAATTTATCCAGATGTGACTTATGGCCCAGGAAGTTCCAAAAAGCAAAACTTGAATTTGCTGCAGGCTGGAGCTATTTACATAGTATTTACATTGTAATGTGTATCCTAAATAATCTAGAGATGGTTTAGGTACACTGGAGGATGTGCATAGGTTGATGCAGAGGCAGGCATGTCTACTCCAATTCAACCTGAAAAAATTATATCGCTCACTGTCACTGAACCAGGAACAGTGTTATAACTCAGTCTAAGAATGGATCCCTCTTTTGTTAGCTTTGTAACCAAGATCATACGAACCAACTCAGTCACAAGTCCTTTCAGACATTTTCATAATGTTTGCTGTTAGTTGCTCTCTGAGGAAATGTTCAGTCTTGTTGAGTATTCTGTGTGCACTGGGAAATAAGTGTTCCATGTGCCCATTCTCCTTTTATTGAGTAGAGTAGTAACAAGTGTCCATTTGATCTAGCTGGCTGATAATGTTGTTTGCTGCTGCTGCTGCTGCTAAGTCGCTTCAGTCGTGTCCGACTCTGTGCGACCCCATAGATGGCAGCCCACCAGGCTCCCCCGTCCCTGGGATTCTCCAGGCAAGAACACTGGAGCGGGTTGCCATTTCCTTCTCCAATGCATGAAAGTGAAAAGTGAAAGTGAAGTTGCTCAGTTGTGTCCAACTCTTCGTGACCCCATGGACTGCAGCCTACCAGGTTCCTCCATCCATGGGATTTTCCAGGCAAGAGTACTGGAGTGGGGTGCCATTGCCTTCTCCGGATAATGTTGTTTAGATTGTCTGTTTCCTTACTGATTTTCAGTCTCTGTGTTCTATTCATTGTTGAGAGAAGGGTATTGAAATTTTTGACTATAATTGGATCTTTCTACTTCTTCCTGGCAGTTCTGTTTTTTTTTTTTTTTTTCTTCATGTATTTTGAAGCTCTGTTGTTAGATTCATAAAAATTTAGAATATAATAAACTGCCACCTTTATTATGAAGTTACCTTTTTAAAATCCCTGATATTTCTATGACATCAAATTTGTATGATGTTAATATTGAACTCCTGCTTTCTTGCTTTTCTTGGTGTTAGCATTGTATATTTTTTAAAGAACTTTTAACTAATTTGCATCTTTAAAGGGCATTTCTGTTATGCAGTATGTAGTTAGGTCTTGAATTATTATCCACTTTGACAGTCACTTCCTTTTAACTGTAAAATTTAGTCCATTTATATTTGTATGATTATTGATACATAGTTTTGTCTGCCATCTTATTATTCCTTTTGTATTTGCCCTATGTGGTCTTGGTCCCTTTTCCTTCTTTTCCTGCCTTTTTTTGTGTTGTTTGAATATTTTCTGCTATTCTATCTTAATCTTGTTTTTATTGGCTTATTAGTTGTAATGTTTTGTCATTTTCATGGTTGCTTAAGATTTTTAGCACATGTCATTAACTTGTAATTTCAAGTCATTTTATCTCTATGAATAATGTAAGAACATTTCAATAGAATACTTCTCTCCCAGTCTTTGTTATGTTTTTGTCATACATTTGGCTTTTATTGATATTATAAACCCCAAACTACATTCTTATAATTTTATTTAAGGTTATATTTTTTAAAGAGATTTAAATACACACAGAAACATTTAACATTTCGTGCCCAGAGTTACCATTTCAGTTGTTTTTGTCTTCATTATTTTATTGAGGATTTGCATTTCCTTTAGGTAGTTTATCTTTAGTCCCAAAGTTCTTCTTTTTACATTTCTTATGGTGCAGGTCAGTTGGAGATGAGCACTTTTGGCCACTGTACTTATTTCTGAAATGTTCTTATTTTACCTTCATTTTAAGTGGTTTTTTTCCCTTGGGTATAATATTCTCAGCTGAGTTTTTTTGGTTCATTGATTTTTCTTTTTACTGATGATTATCTTTTATGCTTTATATATCTGGTCATTTTTGTTTGGTTGTCAGACATTGTAAATTTGTTGGGTACTGTATATTTTTGTCTTCCTGTCAATGTTTTTAAGATTTTTCTGGGAGGCAGTTAAGTTACTCAGTCAAGTTTGATTCTTCTGGAATTTGCTTTTTGAATTTTTGGGGTGGAGCAGAGCAGGGTTGAATCTAGGGCTAGTTATTCTCTGCTATTGAAGCAAGCCTATCTGTATCCTCAGCTTGGTGCCCCATGAATTGTGAGAACTTCTAGTCTGGCTGATGGAAGGAGGTTGACTTCAGAACCTGTGTAAGGGTTGACCTCTAATCATTTCAGGGGGTTCTGTTCCCTGCTGAAGGCAGTTTTCTCATGTGTACATGTTGATCAGTAGTCGGGTGAATATTTGAAAGGGATCCTCTTTAGCCCTCTAGAGTCCACTCTTGTAAAGCTATCTCCTCTCTGGTACTGTGTCCTGCAAACTCTAGCACCCTTGGTATTCCAGACTCTCAGCAATGTCTCCTCAACTCAGTGAGTCTTCGGTGCCTCACTTGGGTTCCCTTATCTACCTACATCTTAGCTTAGAAATTCTTCTAAGGCAAACTGGAACAATTGTACAGCTCACCTTGGTTGTTACCCTATCTATCCTTTGTATCTTGATGGTCAGTGTCTTGAAATGTGTTCTTCTCCAAATATTTTGTCTGGTATATTTTGGGGGGTGGAGGGAGGGAGGAATTGTTTCAGAAGAGAGTAAATGCTGTCCCTGTTCATTTTATCTTGTCCAAAAGTAATTTCAAAAGTTGACACATGTAATTCTTACTTCAGGATGAGATTCCATGTTTCCTCTGGCAAATGTAGTCTAATTTTTTCTACTTCTGTATTTATATTTATTCTCCTTTTGATGTCTCACCACAAGCCTATCACTAAGCTACTATCTTTTCCTGAGTTACCCAGCATCTCCTTTTAAAATCTCTCTCTCTACTGTGATCATGTAACAGGTGCCATGGATGAACATAATGAGTCTCTTTCCCTCTTTTTTACACTTACCTAACCTTAATTGTGTATTCATTTTTTTTTAATTAAAATTTAATTTAGCTTTTTTTCCCCTCTTCTTTCTGGAATACTTCCCTGCTGGTTATATTGTTCATCATGTCTATATATGTGTATCTGTATATATAGATTTATTTATGTGCTTGTTAATATTACTGAATTATTTGAATTCCTGAATTTATATAGCTTTAATGTAGCCTGATATAATTTAATTTAGCTTCTTTAATATCCCTTAGAAACTGAAAAATTTTACATGATTATAGAAATTGTAAAGGGTATGTTTATGTTAAGTAACATAATTTGATCCTTCTATCACATTCATAAAATCACTGCTGCTGCTGCTGCTAAGTCACTTCAGTCGTGTCCGACTCTGTGCATCCCCATAGACGGCAGCCCACCAGGCTCCCCCGTCCCTGGGATTCTCCAGGCAAGAACACTGGAGTGGGTTCCCATTTCCTTCTCCAATGCATGAAAGTGAAAAGTGAAAGTGAAGTCGCTCAGTCGTGTCCGACTCTTAGCGACCCCATGGACTGTAGCCCACCAGGCTCCTCTGTCCATGGGATTTTCCAGGCAAGAGTACTGGAGTCGGGTGCCATTGCCTTCTCCATAAAAGTCACTAAAAGTATTTAAAACCGCAATATCTGTACAATATTCAGATATTTTTCAAGGTAATTTTTTAGATATTCATTTTATTAATATAGATTCATATAGTATTAAAAGCCTTATTTAAAATATGTAAACAGACCTTTTTTATTTCGTAGAGTGAAAGTCAAAATCTATTTTGTGTTTATACATTTGTGTTTTTCTAATGTAGTTTATTTTCTGTGATCATTCTGGTCTCTGTCCCCAAGGTTAAGGTAGTGGTCGTGGAGTGTGTGTGAGGATGTATGTGTTTGCATTTGTTTCTGTGTACAGGGGAATGTATTCTATTCTTCTGGACTATTTTTTTTTTAAGTGTATTAATTCCCTGTAGGTATATATTAATAAATGTATTCCTGAAGTAAATGGGACAAGGAATAAATCTGTTTGTAATATGGTTTAATCTTTAAGTTTTGAAACGTAGGGATGGAATTCATAACTCTGATTTTTGTTTTGACATAATGTGATTCTACCACCTTTGGTTTCCCCTATTTTTTTTTTTTTTTCATTCTTTTGTCCTTGATAAATTAAGATGAAAAACATCCATATATTGGATAGAAGTTCTAAAACTTGCATCATTAACAATTTTAAGAGTCTTGGACAGCATTTTCTGACAAGTTTCTCCTAGAAAGCAATTAATTGATTACATTTTTTGTAGCAGATATATTCAACCTAATAATCTAAAAACTGACATTTACTATTATTTCCCTTTAAGTTTGAAAATGTAGATATTATATTTGAGTTATTTTTGAATTTTATTTACATTTGTAGGTGAGATTTGAATTTGAATTTGTTATATTTTTCATTCAACTAGAATTAATGGGTTAAAATGTTTAAAACAGCAATATTTCATTGTATATACATGTTCATTTTAAAAAGGGAGAAAAAATTTTCTCCTGCCAAGTCATTTCTGTTGCTTTTTTAGCATAGAAAGAACTTACAGAGATAACAAGACAAGGTAATAGATGAATTTCATTGATGTATCTGATTTGGAAGTTCAGAGAGAAACTTTAGGATAGTCATGCAGTTTAACTATTTCAGCTGTTTATAAGGTTGAAGTCAGTTATTCCAAAATTATTAGTAATATTTAGGGTAAATGATATATTTAAAATTATGTTTTGAGCATCATAAGTTCAAATTTTTAATTTAAAACATTTTTTTTTCTTTTTTTAAGGAGCTCATGATCTGAGTCATAGTCAGTTCCAGATCTTGTTTTTACTGACTGTATAGGGCTTCTCCATCTTTGGTTACAAAGATGCTCCTTAATATAAAATTCAGGCTTAAATTGAAGAAAAGTAGGGAAAACTACTGGGCCATTCAGGTATGACCTAAAGCAAATCCCTCATGATTATACAGTAGAGGTGATGAACAGATTCAAGGGATTAGGTCTGGTAAACAGAGTGTCTGAAGAACTGTGAACAGGGGTTCTTAACCTTGTACAGGAGGCAGTGACCAAAATCATCTCAAGGAAAAAGAAACCCAAGAAGGCAAAGTGGTTGTCTGAGGAGGCTTCACAAATAGCTGAGCAGTGAAGAGAAGCAAAAGACAAGTAAGAAAAGGAAAGATAATCCCATTCGAATGCAGAGTTCCAGAGGATAGCAAGGAGAGATAAGACGTCCTTCTTAAGTGAACTATGCAAAGAAATAGGGGAAAACAATACAATGAGAAAGACTAGAGACCTCTGCAAGAAAATTGGAGATATCAAGGGAATATTTCATGCAAGGATGGGCACAATAAAGGACAGTAATGGTAAGGAGCTAACAGAAGCAAAAGAGGTTAAGAAGAATTGGCAAAAAAATACAGAAGAACTATACAAAAAAGATCTAAATGACCCAGAAAACCACGATGGTGTGGTCTGCTGGGAGCCGGCATATTGCATATTGAGTGAGGATCTGGAATAGCTCAACTAGAATTCTATCACTGCCGGGAGCCAGCGTGAGGCACTCCGCGCTTGGCAAAGGTCATGAGGAAGGAGGCTTGGCATATGCAAAGGCGGGATCGAGCCTCAGGAGTCCCCCTGGAAATTCTCGAGCATCTACCCCGAAAACCAGAGTCTGCCTACTTTCTGCTTTGTGCTTTCACCTACACCTCTGACTTTACGGGGGGCTGTCCCCCACTACCTCTCTCTGAAAAGAGAGTTAGCTTACAGCTCCAGTTAATAATTCCTGGGTGTGACAGTGTTTCAACCTACAAACTCCTTTGGAAATCCTCTAGCCTGCCTGAATAGGTTTTTCCGGCCACATGTGATTGTTCAGAGCCTCCCAACTGTGAGAGGCAGGAGATGTTCTAAACTGCCTAAACACAGATTCCTTTGAGTAGTTAAAAGATTGATTAGAAATTGTATTGGTGAAGGGTTTTTCACTTGTTGGGCCAATGTTTGCTGCTAAGTCTCCATACTCCTTACCTACTGTGTCCTTGGCAGTGTATTGATTGATATAATGGGTGTATAGAAATGTAAAATGCAGCTTTGTCCAATGCTTTTTTGGAGGCTGGTGCCTGACTTTGGAATAATCACCTTTAGAGAAAAATAAGTTTCTTAAAATGTTAACAGGCCTCCGGGCCAGAAGATGATGTAAATCACCTGAACTTTTGCATATGATAAGTTTGAAAGCCTGGCTTCAATTAGAACCAGGAACTGCTGTCCTTGCATGACTCCACCCCTTCCCCCATTATCCTTTATGCACAACTTAAGGTATAAAACTACTTTGGAAAATAAAGTACGCCCCTTTTTTTTTGTTCACTGAAATTTGGTCTCCCCATGTCGTTCTTTCTTTCACCTGGCTGAATTTTTCCTCTGAGGCGGGGAAGCTCGTCAAGCCTACTAATTTTGCCTGGGCTTCTAAGATCCGACGGGGAGGCCTTAGTGTCTCCTCTCCTTCGGGAGAATGGGAGGACGCCTGCGGCCTTCGTAGGTGATGTTAATTCCCTGCTTTGGAATTTTATTCCGCCTCTTTTCTCCACTGAATTTTCCTACTGAGCTATCCTTATTTCAGCTGCTTTTCTCCACTGAATTTCCTCACTGAGCTATACTCATTCTATTACTCTTTATATCCTTAATTAACGTTTAATTAAGCAGTTGTTTCCTGACCCTCGCCTACGCCGTCTCTCCTTCGAATACCCTGGATCAGCTGGGGCTGGACCCCGGCAGTGGTCACTCAATTAGAGCCAGACATCCTGGATTGTGAAGTCACTTGGGCCTTAGGAAGCATTACTACAGCCACGGCTAGTGCAGGTGATGAAATTCTAGATGAGCGATTTAAAATCCTAAAGGACGATGCTATTAAAGTGCTGCATTCAACATGTCAGCAAATTTGGAAAACAGCAGTGGCCACAGGATTGGAAAAGGTCACTTTTAATTCCATTCCCAAAGAAAGGCAATGCCAAAGAATGTTCAAACTACCACACAATTGCACTCATTTCACATGCTAGCAAGATTATACTCAAAATCCTTCAAGCAAGTCTTCAGCAGTACGTGAACTGAGAACTTCCAGATGTACAAACTGAGTCTCGAATAGGCAGAGGCACCAGAGATCAAATTGCCAACGTTTGTTGTATCACTGAGAAAGCAGGGGAATTCCAGAAAAACATCTACTTCGGCTTCACTGACTTCGTTAAAGCCTTTGACTGTATAAATCACAACAAACTGTGGAAAATTCTTAAAGATATGAGTATCAGACCCCACTTTACCTGTCTTCTGAGAAACCTATATATGGGTCAAGATACAACAGTTAGAAGTGGACATGAACTACTGACTGGTTCAAAACTGGGAAAACAGTACAACAAAGCTGTATATTGTTACCTTGCTTATTTAATTTATATGCAGAGTGAAAGTGAAGTCACTCAGTCATGTCTGACTCTTTATGACCCCTTGGACTGTAGCCTACCAGGCTCCTCCATCCATGGGATTCTCCAGGCAAGAATACTGGAGTGGGTTGCCACTTCCTTCTCCAGGGTACATCATGTGAAATGCTGGACTGGATGAATCACAAGCAGGACTCAAGATTGATGGGAGAAATATCAGTAACCTCATATATGCAGATGATACCACTCTAATGGCAGAAAGTGAAGAGGGACAAAGAGCTCCTTGATGAGGGTGAAAGAGGAAAGTGAAAAAGCTGGCTTGAAACAGCATTCAAAAAACTTAAGATCAGACATCTGGTCCCATCACTTCATGGAAAATAGAAGGGAAAAGAGTTGCAGCAGTGACATATTTTATTTTGGGGGGCTCCAAAATCACTGTGGACGGTGACTGTAGATGTGACATTTGCTTCTTGGAAGGAAAGCAATGATAAACTTGGACAGTTTATTAAAAAGCAGAGACATCACTTTGCCCACAAATGTCCGTATAGTCATAGGTATGATTTTTCCAGTAGTCATGTAAGGATGTGCGAGTTGGATTGTGAAGAAGGCTGAGTGCCAAAGAATTGATGCTTTCAAACTGTGATGCTGGAGAAGACTCTTGAGAGTCCCTTTTACTCCTAGGAGATCAAACCAGTCATTGCAAAGGAAATCAACCCTGAATATTTATTGGAAGTACTGATGGTAAAGCTGAAGCTTTAATACTTAGGCCGCCTGATGTGAAGAGCTGACTCATTGGTAAAGACCCTAATGATTGAAAGATTGAAGGCAAAAAGGAAAAAGGGGAGGTAGAGGATAAGATAGTTATATACCATCACTGACTAAATGGACATGAATTTGAGCAAACCATGGAAGATAGTGGTAATTCTGTGTGACTCAGAGGGTAAAGAATCTGCCTGCCAATGTAAGAGACCCGGGTTGAAATCCTGGTCAGAAGATCCCATGGAGACAGAAATGGCTACCCACCCCAATATTCTTGCCTATAGACTCCTATGGACAGAGGAGCCTTGTAGGCTATAGTCCATGGGATCGCAAATAACTGGACATGACTTAGTGACTAACACTTTCACTTTGGGAGATAGTGGAGGACAGAGGAGCCAGCCGAGCTATAGTCCATGAGATCACTAGGAGTCAGACATGACTTGGTGACTGAACCAACAATTTTTTTTTTTTTTAATATAAATTGCAGTACAGTCAGATAACTCAAAAGACATATTTCCTTGGAATAAAATATTGTCTTACAGTTTTGCTAATGCAGAGGGCAGGAAAGGAAGTGTAATATTTTTATGCATCAAGTTTTGTCATGACCAATATGAATATTGCTGTATCAACTATAGTATAGGCATTCTCCCATTCTTTATGCTATCTGTAGGGTATTCTTTTACTAAGCATTGTATTTTGAAATACTTTTTATTTACAAACACTATTGTTTAAAATTCTTTTAAGATACATACACAGCTATTAGTTTTAAATTCAGTCTCAAAGCACAGCAAATTATCACATTTAAATTTCAGTCATATTTTTTTCAAAGTCTAGAAAATACAACTTGATGCTATTTCTTATCCTACTTTTAAAATACATCTCTTTCAGACGATGGAAAAGCATGTTAATATTTTGTTTTCTGATTGAGTGAATTTTCTCATTTTTTATCATGAGGATAAATTTTAAATTGGCAGAAGTTGGGCAGGATGACAGTGAGTGTTAGTGATGGGATAGCAATAAACAGTTCCTATGCCAAAAACAAGTAAATTTCAGAATTAGAAACCTGGGAAATTGCATCTCAATCTTTAAAGTATGTTGTGCTTTAAAATGAAAATCAACTGGTTTCTGATTATTTAGACTACGGTTTTGTAGGTATCAGTTATCCAGATCCTTTAGATTTTCTTCTAGATGAGTTTTTCTTGATACTGGTGCCTTTAACATAGCGTTATATATACTTGATAGAATATAACATTTCTAATTTAAAAATATTCCTTATTTTTGTTTGAGAAAAACTAGGGCCTTTCTAGGGCTTTTCTGGTAGCTGAGACGGTAAAGAATCCACTTGCAATGTGGGAGACCTGGGTTTGATTCCTGGGTTGGAAAGATCCCATGGAGGAGGGCATGGCAACCCACTCCAGTATTCTTGCCTGAAGAATTCCATGGACAGGGGAGCCTGGCGGGCTACAGTCCATGGGGTCTCAAAAGAATCAGACATGACAGCAACTAAGCAGAACACAGGGCCTTTCTTACTGTTCCTTTTACAGGCATATAGGGAGAGAAAGTAAAGCTTCAATCATCTGTAGATTAAAAAGTAATAAAATTGTGGTTCACTGATGTGGAGAAATATTTGTTATTTATTTTAGGGGCCTTGATGCTCTCAGCAAAAAGGTGAAGGCTTCCACAGTAGACTTACCTATAGAGTCTGTAAGTCTGAGTCTGCAGGACCTTATTGGCTACTTCCACCCACCAGATGAGCATTTAGAGCATGAAGATAAGCAGAACAGATTACGAGCTCTGAAGAATAGGCAGAATCTCTTCCAGGAAGAGGTGAGTTTCTACCCACACTCATTTCTGTCTTTGGGAAACACTTCTTGGTGGGGACATTCTCTATCTGTTTGACTATCTGCATATTGAGATACATATGAACAGGTGTGCAACTGTACAAGGGAAGAAGAGAATCAGGCCTTGGAGGAATCCTGCAATGGTTTTTATTACTCTCTCAATAAGTATTAATTTTAAAAGATGACACTCTACTCCTCTGGCAGAAGGCATTTTTATTTCCCTGTCTGCTCAGGCTTCGGACACGACTGAAGCGACAGCCGCAGCAGCTCAGCCTTCACTCTGATCATTGTTGTGCTACAGTTTGCTTTATGGTCATCATATAAAAAGAGACTCTCCAAGTGTCTAAATGAACACGGACTTTGGGAAGCACAGGGGTTTTCACACTGTTCAGCGGGTTCACTGGGGCTTGCGGAAATGCCTCAGGACTCACTGGAGCTTTGTATTGGGGATGGAAGCTGTCTGGGAGAGGGCCACCTGGGGAGGCCGACTCTAGGCTCCCTGCTGAGACAGAGCAATCCCTCTTTTTCTTTTTTGTATGTGTTAAGATTCTATATGATTATATCTTACAGAAGTTCCACTGCTAAGCCATAATTTATAGGCAAGGAACAAAAGGACCGTGTGATGTATCTAATGGTCCTAATGCTAATGTTAGAACTAGTATTCAAGAATTTCCGTGGGAGGGTGTCAGAGTTGAGCTGGCAGATCGGGCCAGATCAGCCTCTGTTCCCTTTCTTCTCAGTTCTCCCTGTACTAATGGACTGTGTGGATTAGTGCATTTTTCTGAGTATAAGTAACTAAGAGAAAAAAAAAAAAGATTAGTGGACATTACTGAGTTCCCATAGTCCCTGGGTCTATATTCTTCTAGTGTTAAAGCTGTTTCCCAATTTTCCATCAAAAGCCATTGAAACTGATAACTAATTTTTGAGAATTTTTTTCACTGTATACAAAAGAAACAACCCACTTAGAGACCATAACGTCAAGAAAGCACAGGAAATGTCAACATAAACATATAATAGCAATATGGAATCGTTGCCTGGGAGTATTTATTTTTGTACATGCCAAACTGCTGGGCATGCCACACTTATTTAATATCTATAAGAACTAGAATGAAATACTGAGCTGTGAAAATTTAAAGTATTGATTTGGATTAGTGTATTTTTTTTCAGTTTCTCATATAACACTCTCTGGGTGGGAACCTAGAAGTGTTCTTAGGGCCATAGTGCCTCTTAAATTCTTGGTGTGAAGTAAGTTAATTTGCCAGCTCCTTATAGCTTTTCCATTCATGTGCTTTGCCTCATTTTGACCATCTTGATCTAGGAATAATAATAAAAGTATAATTTGAAATGTAGATAGCTTCTTACAAAGTTTCTATAATGAATTTTTGATTTGCCTTAAATATCTTTCAGTGAGCTTTCCTGTATTTAGTACATCTTCAGTTTACTGTTAAAAAGTGATGATGATGATGATTGGTGGTGGTGGTGGTGGTGATTATATCTTCCCTAAGAGTAAGGATCTCCTCTTATGTTTATGTAGGGGAGGAGAAAAATCATCTTCTTCCGTTCGACGTCATTGGTTGGGGCCCTGCAGGTTGCACCAACAAAAGACAGATGTACAAGTGAAGAACAAATAGAAGCTTACCAATGTATGCACTGTGTGTGTGCATGGGAGTACTCAGTGATGAGTGACTCCAAATATCACCAACCAGAGTTCTTGGCCTTCCTCAGTCAGTAGAAATTGATCAGAGGCCAAACGAGGAATTCAGGCAAGGCTTTATTGGGGTCCCTGCTGTAGCGCAGGGGAAGGGAGAACAAGCAACAGATTCCTCTGCTTGCTCACTCCATGAAGGAGGGGGACAGCCTGATTCCTTACATGGGGCAGGGTAGCGTTGTGTCCAGGAGTCAGGTGGGAGGGTTGGCTTAGATGGTTTGCCCACCTCTTAAGTGATATTGTGTGTAGGGGACATGTGCAGCAACTTGATTTTGCTTCAGGCTCTTCAAAAGTGGCAGTTGAGTTTTTCAGTCTCTTTGTATCTTTTGTCTAGAATTTGTCCTGGCTGTGCATGTATGCAGTTATTTTTAGTCCCATGCAGTTTCCTTTTATTTTGTTGTCTAGAAGAGGTATGTCCAGGTGCAAGCAAGCATTGAGGCAGAGGGTCCCAGGTCCCAGCCTGTCTCACAAGAAGTGGTTAGAACAGAGGGTCCCAGGTCCCAGCCTGTCTCACAAGAAGTGGTTAGAACTCAGGTTTATGTAGCATGCTAATTAAAAAAAAAAAAACAAAAACAACTGTAGAGAAGTGATAAGACAAAGGAAAGGAATTTTGAGCTTCTGGGAGCAGCAAATTGTCAGAAGGTAAATATAAGGTGGAAACTAATGGATAATAATGACTAGTGTGATGCATAGATTATTCTGTGCAGGCTCTGGGCTGATAATAGACTGGCATTGTCTCAGATGTCCTCCTGTCCTTCTGGTGGAGTGGAGAAGGGTAGGAATTATTCGTGTCTGATTTTTCTCAATGGCCTTCAGCCCCAATATTCCTTATGCTGAAGTGGCTTATTTTGGGGTGGCACTCTCTGAACCTCTTCACTCACAGTAGAATGCTTTTTTGATGTGGTTAATCAACCTACTATTAAACCTTGCAATTTATTGCAGTAAGTAAGAAATACATATTTTTATTAGTTCTGTTTCTGTTTGAGAATAGCACTCAGGATTTAAAAACCACTTGAAATATTTCAAGAACATTTTATTTCACATGCAAGTGTGTTTCTTCCTGTTCTTTGAATAAATGATCTCAATGTTCTTTATGATTAACAGACTTACTTTAAGCCAGACGTTTAAAAAAAAAAAATCAACAATTTCTTTTTTTTTTTTTTTTGCCTGCGAGCAGAATCACAGTTTCTGATGGTTGTCTTTCTACCTTTCCAGGGGATGATCAACCTTGTGCTGGAGTGTATAGACAGGCTGCATGTGTATAGCAGTGCCGCACACTTCGCTGACGTTGCTGGGAGAGAAGCAGGGGAATCTTGGAAATCGATTCTGAATTCTCTGTATGAGTTGCTGGGTAAGAAGTATGATTGGCTTTTCAAGGCAACTGAGTTTGTCTATTCAACATGATCATATAACAGTTACTTACAGCAGCTTTATAACTTGCTTCTTAATTGAGGCTTTACATGTTTTATTATTGCACTAAAGCAAATGATGGTTAGTATTAATATTTAAATCTATTTCTGAGCATGAAAGATGGTCATAGCTGTAGATTTACTTTTGATTAAAAGAGGAGAGTCGTCTAGGGTATAGTTTTGTGAGCGAGCAGACTCTAAAGGGATGCATATTAAATACTTCCTTTTTGATTCTGAAGTTAGTCCCACATGAGCCCATCTTCTCACCATTCCATCTTGTCAGGGATCTCCTTTAAGCTTGTGGAGATCTGTATCTGTACTTCTAGGTGAGCTTGGCATACACTCAGCAAAAATTGCAGTAGTTTATTCTGTGTTCCTCTTTGCTCTTTACAGACATTCATAATGTGGTTGGATGGCTTTAACATGGTGATTTATGTCACAGGCTTAGCATAACATATTATTCTTATCATATATTCTCACTTCTTTTGGATACTTTTGTTGTCATCTTCTCCCTCATAGTAATGTTCTCTTCTTCCACTTCTTTATTTTTTATGTTGTTTTTGCCTTTTAAATGTGTCTTAGAAAATAAACTTTACTTGTAACTGTTGGGTATAGCAAGAAAGTTCCAGATCAACTGATAGAAGGTCATAGCCTCATGATTATTGCAGATACACCTTCCTTTTGGTTTCTTTATCAAAGATGGAGGAAACAAAGTTTTCTTTGTAGTTCCCTCCAGGTTGAAAAGCTATATTCTATTATTTTACTCATTCTCTGAAAACAGCATCACACATCTCATACACTGGTAGCCTACATGTCTGGTACATAGCTGGTGTTCAGTAGATATTTGAGATGTAAACCTCAAGATCGTGTTGAGAACCTGGTATTATAGGTTTCTGGTTAATTTCTCAGTTCTTCCTCTTCTCTCCACCGATATTTATTTCAGACTCCAGGAAGCCCTCACACACAGAGTCAGCATTTTCATTGACTCTCCAATACTTGAAATACAACTTCTTATTCTAGAATAAGAAGAATACTTGAGTAGTCTTGAAATCCTCAAGCCCCATGGCTGGTCTGTCCCTTCCTGTTCCCCTGTGACCTCAGTCATTTTATCTCTAGTCTCTCAGTCCTACCTAGGTCTTTATCTCTAATCCAGCACCGTCCTTTCAGACTGTCTAGAATTATTTTATATCAGAGATTTGTTATGCAGTAAATGTATATTTATTTGTAATATATGTTATATATTACATATGCATATATAGTATGTATTTCTTAAATATATGCATTTATTTCCTTAATTCTTTGCATCCTTTTTGATTAAGGGAGGATTTAAGGGAGCTACATTAAGTCCATTTAAGGGACTTAAAACTGACATAACTAGAACCCCCTAAAACTTACATCGTAATGGAAAATAATAGCATAATAACAACATATGTAACTAAGATAGAATACAATGATTTCAGGCAATGCATGTTTTGTGGCTTTCAAATTGATTTTTTCATGCAACAAGAGACATAAATTCTCAATATATTTTCTACTCGTACACACACACACACACACACTCTTAATTATAACTTATATTTTCACACTGCTATTCCTGAGAAGGTTTTTGTTAATCTGCTACTCCTGTGTGTGTGTATGTGTGTAGGTATGTGTATATAATTAAGGAAGCTTTTCTGACGATATATATGTGTGCATGTGTGTGTGTGTGTGTGTGTGTGTGTATATAAATAAGGATCTTCTGAATATATACATACATACATACACACACACACACATATATATATATATATATTCCTTTTCCCTTTTGCATATTTTCCCAAGTGTCTTGCCTCTTAATTCCTTATACAGTATTCTGAAGGGGCATCCTTGGTAACAGAGACTGTGTCCTGTTGGGGGAACGTGGAATCCAGTGGATGTGGGTTTCAATAGAAGCTTCATTCATTCATCAGAGATTAATTGGATGCCTGCTATGGGAAATATTCTAATCTGGGAAGTGAGGTACAGTTGTGAGCAGCATATATTCTCTGCTGTCATGAATCTTATGGTTGAGTAAGAGAGAGACAGGTGGTATAAATAGCAAAGCTAGCCACAGTGCTGTGTAGTTACTGCATTTAATGCCTTGACCATCTCTATACATGTTACTATTAATCTTTGTTAGTGATTAGTAAGAGACTGATAAATTTTACTACATAAGAATGAAAATTTATAGGATAAATAATATCATTAAAAATAAACAGGTGGGAATTTTATAAAATATGCAGTCTATATGAAAGACAAAGGCTTAGTTTCTGTAATATAATTTTCATAAATCTATAAGAAAATATCATGTAACAGAAAAACAGACCACTAATAGCAATGGATAGTTTATAGAACAATGAATAAAATAACAGATTTTCAACATGACAAATAAGAAACTGGAAATTAAAATAAGCAGAGATCATATTTCATTTATTAGATTGGCATAGACAAAATGGTAATACCCATCATTGGGGAAAATGTTGAGTAGGATCTTCTTGGTGGGAGTATAAATTGATGAAAATTTAAAAAACCAAGCAAGCCTCAGTCAACAGTATATACAAAACTTTAAATGTGTATATCCTTTTACTCTCAGAATTTCCACTTTAAGAAATACAGTCTAGAGACATATTTCTACAAGTGTGGAAAGGATATCTACTGAAAAATTATTTATAAATAGCGTAAAATTGAAAACAATTTTTCTATCAACAGGGAATTGGTTATATAAGTAATAATATACCTATAGAGTATAAAACTGTATTATCATTGAAAATTGAGAAAAGTATACCATTTGAAAAATTGTATGAAACAGGCTAGACTGCTGATCTTTTTAGTATGGCAATGTAGGATATGATATTAAGTAAAAAAAAAAAAAAAGCAAGATGCTTACTGTATGTATAGTTAGATTTCAATTACATACAATTAAAAATATGTGGAGTAAGATACATTCATGTGTATACAGTGGATATTTCTGAAAGGATGCCCAGAAAACTGTTCAGTAGCTGCTCCTTGGGAGAGAGTTCTTTTACTTGTCTCTGTGTAATAATAAACATGTTCTTAATCTGTCTGCATGTGTTATTCATTTGTTTTTGGCTGTGCTGATTCTCCATTGCTGTGTGAACTTTAAGTGATGGCAGCAAATGGGAGCTACTCTCTAGTTGGCTGTGAGAGGCCTTCTCATTGTGGCGACCTCTCCCGCTGTGGGCACAGGCTCTAGGGCACAGGCTCAATAGTTGTGATGCACGGGCTCCATTGCTCCATGGCATGTGGGATCCTTCTGGATCAGAAATTGAGCCCATGTCTCCTGCATTGGCAGGCAGACTTTTTATCACTCGGGGAAGTGTTATATGTATTACTTTTATTGTTGAAAAAAACAGATTAACAGAAATGTGTAATGCTAGATAATTGATAATGAAAAGAAAGCTAATTTATTCTTTCTAGTTGAGTTAAAAGATAGAATATTTATGTCACTGCATATAAATAGAATATTTCTCGGTATACACATGGTTTAATAATGGTTCAGATCAGATCAGATCAGTTGCTCAGTCATGTCTGACTCTTTGTGACCCCATGAATCGCAGTACGCCAGGCCTCCCTGTCCATCACCAACTCCTGGAGTTCACTCAGACTCACGTCCGTCAAGTCAGTGATGCCATCCAGCCATCTCATCCTCTGTCCTCCCCTTCTCCTCCTGCCCCCAATCCCTCCCAGCATCAGAGTCTTTTCCAATGAGTCAACTCTTCGCATGAGGTGGCCGAAGTACTGGAGTTTCAGCTTCAGCATCGTTCCTTCCAAAGAAATCCCAGGGCTGATCTCCTTCAGAATGGACTGATTGGATCTCCTTGCAGTCCAAGGGACTCTCAAGAGTCTTCTCCAACACCACAGTTCAAAAGCATCAATTCTTTAGCACTCAGCTTTCTTCACAGTCCAACTCTCACATCCATACATGACCACTGGAAAAACCATAGCCTTGACTAGACAAACCTTTGTTGGCAAAGTAATGTCTCTGCTTTTGAATATGCTGTCTAGTTTGGTCATAATAATGGTTGTTTCAGGTGAATAGAGTTATGAGATTTGTCACTTTGTTTGACCACTTTTTGTTCCTTTGACTACTCTTCATTTTCTGTTTTTATTATAGTGAACATTGATTTCATGATCAGGAAAAAAAATAGTGAATAAAATCTTATTTGACATAAGAACCATTTGACACCAAAATTTTCTACTGAAGTTGATGTAATCATATAATAGGTAGACCTGTATATGTAAGTGTTTATTTTACCTTGGCTGGAGAATTCTCCGATTGTCAGCAATACTTTGAGTTCAACAATATATTTATGTCATTGTCCCTCTTTACCCTACTATCAGAAAGTTTGGTTTACCCATCAGTAACTTCAGCTTAATTAAGCCTCTCCTCATTCTTGCAGAAAGGTAGACAGTAGAGTCTCTTGTGTAGTTATGTGTAAAATACACCTTTTCCTTCTTTTACTTCAGCAGTTTTGTTTAGCATGGAGAGAAAAGGGAGATGGGATGATAATCTATAACAATTTAAAAATTTGATGTGAATATATTTAATATGTGTTTTAGATACAGAATGACAAAAGTAGATTGCCATCTGGAAGACCCGGGGATCTTATAGACACTGATATTCATAGTTTGAAAAGCATCACTGGGACATGCTTTCATGCATCTTTTTTGGCATCCACACAATTAATCTGCAGGAGGCTTACAAGCCAGGATAATTTTCTAAAGATGTCTAAAAAGTGCTCTTTGGTAAACTCTCTCTGTGAATACTCATTTTATGAAAATTCAGAGTATAAAACAAACAGGGTACACATCTTCTCTTTTAGGAAGGCATAAGTTACCAGTTTCTGAATCTTTAAAGACTGAGGAAGGATAGAGCAAGGAAAGATTTTTGCAGATCCAGAGTATTTTCCCAGTATCTTAGGGACACAGATCTTCCTAAATGCCCTAAAACACTGTGGGAAGGCAGTCAAGGGGTAGAAAAGAGGGGCATTGGCTTCAAACACGCTCATACCAGATATTACCCTGGCAATCGTACTTACATTTTTTTCTCATCTTGTTCTCAGGAAACCCTAAAAAGGCATTTCATTACCAAGACACATTACTTTTTTTCCAACTTGGTAATGATCTCATGGCTATGAAATCAAAGTCATTAATTTTGATAGGAATTCATTATCTAATCAAGCTTGTGAGATACCTGTTTTCTTAATTTGCTTGTATACTACCATGACCCTGCCCTTCTAAACTTTCTAGACAGAATTCCAGCAGGAAAAGATTGTGGGGGAGGAGGGCTGCATAGCTCAGGACCTGAGCACAGACTCAGGGATCAAAATTGTCTGGCTTTAAGTCTTGACTCCACTGTGAGCTGTGTGTGCACGAAGAGCTTTTTCTTCTCCTTTACAGGAAAGCTGGGGACTTCCCTGGTGGTCCAGTGATTAAGAATCCATGTTTCCAATGCACGAGGTCTATCCTTGGTCAGGGAAGTAGATCCTACATCCTGCAACTAAAGATCTCACATGCCACAGCGAAGACTGAAGATCCCATGTGCTGCAACAAAGATCCGGGGCAGCCAAATTAATTAATATTTTAATATATTATATAAGAAAGTTGCTGTTCTCACCCCTCAGGGTAGAAAGAGGGGAGAAGATAGCAAATTCCCCATCTCTGGCAATAAGGGTGCCCTTCTACCTCCAGATGCAGGGAATGAAGGTGAATCTTTCATGTGAGAGATTTATTTCTTGCTTTTAGGGAGACAGATGGGGGAATCAGAGTTTCCATCTTGCTTTGGCCATTTCTTAAGTAACTTTAATTCAAAATACTCAGTCTTCCATGGAGGCACATTTTGGGGCAGCCTGCTCTGGACCCTCACAGACTACTGTCTTAAATTCTCCAACAACATTCTGATGGGTTTTTTGTTTGTTTGTTTATGGTTGACAAGACTTAAGAGCACCTGAACATTTTAAATATCCTTCTGGATTCTAGTTCTATTTCCTCCCCATTTGTCAATGTTGTTTAAGGCCTGTTCTCATAATATTTCTAGGTTTTGAATGTAAATTCCAAGAAGGAATATAGTTTGGTTTTTTGTTGTGTCTCCAGCACCTAGAATAGTCCTTGATACAAAGCAGATAGTATTTATTGAATAATTTTTAAAAATTTATTATATTTTATTGAAGGATAATTGCTTTACAGAATTTTGTTGTTTAAAGTGAGCGTTTTCTTGGAATTCTATAAATCTTAATCCATCTGTAATTTTCTGATTTTATATTTTGAGAAATTATGAATTAGAGTTTAAAATACAGAAGCATGAGGACATGGAGATGTTAGGATACTAATAAGCAATGCAGAATATTGTTAATAATGGTCTTTCAATATCTGCAAGTATTACTTGTATTTCATATTCTGATTGGATAACAGTTTAAAGATTTAATGATTTTTGTTGTTCAGTCACGTCCAACTCTTTGTGGCCCCATGGACTGCAACACATCAGGCTTCCCTGGCCTTCACCATCTCCCAGAGCTTGCTCAAACTCATGTCCACTGAGTCAGTGATGCCATCCAACCATGTCCTCCTGTGTCATTCCCTTCTCCTCCTGCCTTTAATCTTTTCCAGCATGGGGGTCTTTTCTAATGAGTTGGCTCTTTATTTCAGGTGGCCAAAGTATTGGAACTTCAGCTTCAGCATCAGTCCTTCCAATGAATATTCAGGACTGATTTCCTTTACCATTGACTAGTTTGATCTCCTTGCAGTCCAAGGGACTCTCAAGAGTCTTCTCCAACACCACAGTTCAAAAGCATCAATTCTTCGGCACTCAGCCTTCTTTATGGTTCAACTCTCACATCCATACATGACTTCTGGAAAAACCATAGCTTTGACTAGACTGACCTTTTTTGGCAAAGTAATGCCTCTGTTTTTGAATATGCTATCTAGGTTGGTCATAAGTTTTCTTTCAAGGAGCAAGTGTCTTTTAATTTCATGGCTGCAGTCACCATCTTCAGTGATTTGGGAGTCCCCCAAAATAAAATCTGTCACTGTTTCCATTGTTTCCCCCTATAGTTTTTTTTTTTTTATTTAGTCAACATCAGAAAAAATTCAGTGAACATGCATGTCCTTTATGAAACTTAGTTCAAAGTGTGCTTATAGTATTTAAGTTTTACTGTACTTAACCACTGATCTTACTCCATAAGAGACTAAATACTATTTATTCCTTAAGAGATAACATACATGGTGAGTTTCAGAGAATGCTCAGGGTTATAGTAAGACAGAGTGTCTGATCTAAAGGAGCTTAAGATGTGCTCAGAGAAGACCTGCAGACAATTATATTATATTCACACTTTATTTCAACTTATATTTGCAGCGCCAACCATAGCGCCTGATGCACTTATGTTAATATTTCTTAAATAAATGAGGAAAAGTAGTCTGATGGGTGAAAGGTTTTAACTTTCCTTCAGGCCAATTAGCCAACAATGACAAGAGTATTTTAAGGTATAGTATGCATGTCTTGCTTTGAAGAAACAACATTTGTCTTGAGTTTGTTTGTTTCTGTACTTAGAAACACCTTGTAAATTTGCCATTTTCTTTGGCCATGAGAGTGGCTCTCTGGGCTTCCCTTTTGGCTCAGCTGGTAAAGAATCCTGCAGTGCAGGAGACCTGGGTTTGATCTCTGGGTTGGGTAGATCCCCTGGGGAAGGGAAAGGCTACCCACTCCACTCCAGTATTCTGGCCTGGAGAATTCCATGGACTGTATAGTCCACGGGGTCGCAAAGAGTCAGACATGACTGAGCGACTTTCACTTTTACTATAGCATTAAACACATGTAAACCACTTTACGCATCTACATGCACACACAAACAATAGCAAATCCCTGCTATTGGACTTCAGCTGTGGCCTGATCCCTGAGGTTTTGTTGGCTTGGTCCATGTTCCAGCTTCATGAGCTGAGATGGGCTTAAGACTTGCCTTTGATATCTGTACACTCTTGGGGGGGGGTTATTTGGTTACACTGTCTCCCACTTTCATACTTTTTCCTTTTTATCTAATGTTTCTCTGAGGTTACATAGTATCTTAGTTGCAGACTGTCACCCCCTCACTCATATACACTTCCATTCTATTGAACAATTGTGAGTCATTTATTTATTTTTTTATTTATAGAATTTATTGCGCCTTCAGAAAGTCCTTGTGCAGGATCATATCACAGGGCATGACTTTTTCCTCCTAACTTCATTCATCTCCCCTCCCGCATTTTATTTTTTATTTTTTTGGCCACACACGTGGCACGTGGGATCTTGGTTCTTCAAGCAGGGATTGAAACCCTGCTCCCCGCAGTGGAAGTGCAGAGTCTTAAGAGTCTTAACCACTGGACCACCAGGTCTATCCTTTCCCCCCTGCTATAGAATAAGAAAATTTCCCCCTTTGACCCAGGGAGTCCCACACTTATCAATCAAGGTCTGTTTCTATCCCAGACACCTACCAGAAGCTTTCTCTCAAAAAATGAGCTCTTACCATCTAAGGAATATTCTAAAAAATAATAGTCCTTCATTCTGTGTGCATACTTACATCAAAATGGGCTCATATTCTCCATATCCTTATATAGCATTTGTTTCCACTGACTTCGGTATTGTGGGCATCTTTCCTTGGCAGGAACTAAAGCTGTCATCAGGCTTTAGTGGATGTATTCTACCCAACTGATGGCATGTGTCATCATTTATTTAGCCCACATTCAAGCTGTTTTCAAAGCTTTGCTATTATAAACAGTGTTAGGATGAGTGTTCTTGCATTTCTCTGTATACTTTTTCATTACTCTAGAAACTCCCTTAACTGATTTCTTGAAGACTAACTTGCTGAATTATAGTAGATCACACTTTATCTGTAAAGCATACTCTGCACGTGCACACACATGTACACTTGTTTGGATAATGTTCCAGAGGCATTCTAATAGAGTTAAGTTTTTTTTTTATTAAAAGTACATACATTTTCAGAGTCTATGGTGATCATCATATGTTTCACCTTTGACTTATTCTAGCATATTTCTCTCTCATTGGAGTAATGAACCCACAACAAACTGTGGAAAATTCTTAAAGAGATAGGAATACCAGACCACCTGACCTGCCTCCTGAGAAATCTGTATGCAGGTCAGGAAGCAACAGTTAGAACTGAACATGGAACTTCAGACTGGTTCCAAATTGGGAAAGGAGTACACCAAACCTGAATGTTGTCACCCTGATTATTTAACTTATATGCAGAGTACATCATGAGAAATGCTGGGCTGGATGAAGCAAGCTGGAATCAAGATTGCTGGGAGAAATATCAATAACCTCAGATATGCAGATGATACCACCCTTATGGCAGAAAGTGAAGAAGAACAAAAGAGCCTCTTGATGAAATTGAAGAGGAGAGTGAAAAAGTTGGCTTAAAACTCAACATTCAGAAAACTAAGATCATGGCATCTGGTCCCTTCACTTCATGGCAAACAGATGGGGAAACAGTGACAGACTTTATTTTTTGGGGCTCCAAAAGCAGTGTAGATGGTGATTGCAGCCATGAAATTCAAAGATGCTTGCTCCTTGGAAGAAAACTTATGACCAACCTAAACAGCATATTAAAAAGCAGAGACATTACTTTGCCAACTAAGGTCCATGTAGTCAAGGCTGTGGTTTTTCCAGTGGTCACGTATGGATGTGAGAGTTGGACTATAAAGAAAGCTGAGCACTGAAGAATTGATGCTTTTGAACTGTGGTGTTGGAGAAGACTCTTGAGAGTCCCTTGGACTGCAAGGAGATCAAGCCTATTATTGGTGAAGGAAATCAGTCCTGAATATTCATTGAAAGGACTGATACTGAAGCTGAAGTTGCAATACTTTTGCCACCTGATGTGAAGAACTGACTCATTCGAAAAGACCCTGATGCTGGGAAAGATTGAGGGTAGGAGAAGAAAGGGACGACAGAGGATGAGATTATTAAATGGCATTACTGTCTTGATTGACATGAGATTGAATAAACTCTGGGAATTGGTGATGGACAGGGGGGCCTAGCGTGCTGCAGTCCAAGGGGTTGCAAAGAGCGACTGAACTGAACTGAATGCCCTGCTGATTCAGTTCAGTTCAGTCGCTTAGTTGAGTCCGACTCTCTGCGACCCCATGAATCTCAGCATGCCAGGCCTCCCTGTCCATCACCAACTCCCGGAGTTCACTCAAACTCACGTCCATTGAGTTGGTGATGCCATCCAGCCATCTCATCCTCTGTCCTCCCCTTCTCCTCCTGCCCCCAATCCCTCCCAGCATCAGAATCTTTTCCAATGAGTCAACTCTTCGCATGAGGTGGCCAAAGTATTGGAGTTTCAGCTTTAGCATCAGTCCTTCCAAAGAACACCCAAGGCTGATCTCCTTTAGAATGGACTGGTTGGATCTCCTTGCAGTCCAAAGGCCTCTCAAGAGTCTTCTCCAACACCACAGTTCAAAAGCATCAATTCTTCGGTGCTCAGCTTTCTTCACAGTCCAACCCTTACATCCATACATGACCACTGGAAAAACCATAGCCTTGACTAGACGGACTGATAGTGATTTATAAATTGCCTCCTTGTATAAGATTTGGGGATATGTATTCATAGCTAAAAGTTTCCTTTAGTTTTCTGATATGCATACCCTTTTTATTAGGTGTAGATAGCAAAGTTATACTGTCTTGATAAAATATATTGGAAGGGTCTTCTTAGTTTCTTTACTTTGGAACAGTTTAACATAGCAATGACTTATTTCCTGAATTTAGAAAAAATGTTTTTGACTTTGACATACTTCTAAATATTACTTATTGTTTGTTATTCTATTTAGATTTGCTTCTTTGGGTCAATTTTTATGAAAAAAATATTTGGAAGTCATTCTTTTTTTCTAAATGTTTAAAAATTTCAGTATAGTAATAAGTGGCTGTGTATGATTCCTGTTCCTCTTAATTATGTCCTTTTTTTTCTTGATTAAAGTTGTTGGCATTTAGCTTATATTTTGAAGGGAGGGAGTCCTTGACAGTGTTGATCATCCCTGTTATTTCAATTTATTACATAGATCACTTCTACTATTTCTAACTTATTAATGTCTACTTTTATCGCTCTATTTCTTTTTTCTGTTCTACTTATTTTTTATATTCTTTTTGAATGTTTTGGAAGGAATGTTTAGTTAACATTTTTCACTCTGTTAATAGCAATTCAGTTCAGTCACTCAGTCACGTCAGAATTTTTGTGACCTCACGGACTGCAGCACCCCAGACTTCCCTGTCCATATTCAACTCCTGGAGCTTACTCAAACTCATGTCCATTGAGTCGGTGATGGCATCCAACCGTCTAATCTTCTGTCGTCCCCTTCTCCTGCCTTCAATCTTTCCCAGCATCAGGGTTTTTTCAAATGAGTCAGCTCTTCGCATCAGGTGGCCAAAGTATTGCAACTTCAGCTTCAGCATCAGTCCTTCAAATGAATATTCAGGACTGATTTCCTTTACCACTGACTGGTTTGATCTCTTTGTAGTCCAAGGGACTCTCAAGAGTCTTCTCCAGCACCACAGTTCAAAAGCATCAATTCTTCGGAGCTCAGCATTCTTTATAGTCCAACACTCACATCCATACAGGACTACTGGAAAAACCATAGCTTTGACTAGACAGACCTTTGTTGGCAAAGTAGTGTCTCTGCTTTTTAATATACTGTCTAGGTTATTCATAAGTTTTCTTCCAAGGAGGAAGTGTCTTTGAATTTCATGGCTACAGTCCCCATCTGCAGTGATTGTGGTGCCCAAAAAAATAAATTTTGCCACTGTTTCCATTGTTTCCCCTTCTATTTACCATGACGCGATGGGACCAGATGCCATGATCTTAGTTTTTTGAATGTTGAGTTTTAAGCCAACTTTTTCACTCTCCTTGTTTCAATTTCATCAAGAGGCTCTTTAGTTCTTCTTTGCTTTCTGCCATAAGGATGGTGTCATCTGCATATCTGAGGTTATTGATATTTCTCCCAGCAATCTTGATTCCAGCTTGTGCCCCATCCATCCTGGCATTTCTCATGATGTAGTCTCATATAAGTTAAATAAGCAGGGTGACAATATACAAGCTTGACATACTCCTTTCCCGACTTGGAACCAGTCTGTTGTTCCATATTCAGTTCTAAATGTTGCTTCTTGACCTGCATACAGATTTCTCAAGAGGGAGGCTAAGTGGTCTGGTATTCCCATCTCTTGAAGAATTTTCCACACAGTTGTGGTGATCCACACAGTCAAAGGCTTTGGCATAGTCAGTGATGCAGAAGTAGATGTTTTTCTGGAACTCTCTTGCTTTTTCGATGATCCAACCTGTGTTGGCAATTTGCTCTCTGGTTCCTCTAACTTTTCTAAATCCAGCTTGAACATCTGGAGGTTCACAGTTCGTATACTGTTGAAGCCTGGCTTGGAGAATTTTGAGCATTTCTTTCCTAGTGTTTGAGATGAGTGCAATTGTGCAGTAGTTTGAACATTCTTTTTCATTGCCTTTCTTTGGGTTTGGAATGAAAACTGACCTTTTCCAGTCCTGTGGCCACTGCTGAGTTTTCCAAATTTGCTGGCATACTGAATGCAACACTTTCACATCATCTTTTAGGATCTGAAATAGCTCCACTGGAATTCCGTTACCTTCACTAGCTTTGTTCGTAGTGATGTTTCCTATGGCCCATTTGACTTCACATTCCAGGATGTCTGGGTCTAGGTAAGTGATCACACCAGTGTGGTTATCTGGGTCATGAAGATCTTTTTGGTACAGTTCTTCTGTGTATTCTTGCCACCTCTTCTTAATATCTTCTACTTCTGTTTGTCCATACCATTTCTTTGTTTTATTGTGCCCATCTTTGCATAAAAGTTTCCCTTGGTATCTCTAATTTTTTTGAATAGATCTCTAGTCTTTCCCATTCAGTTGTTTTCCTCTATTCCTTTGCACTGATCACTGAGGAAGGCTTTCTTATCTCTCCTTGCTATTCTTTGGAACTCTGAATTCAAATAGGTATATCTTTCCTTTTCTCCTTTGTCTTTAACTTCTCTTCTTTTCTCTGGTATTTGTAAGGCCTCCTCAGACAATCATTTTGCTTTTTTGCATTCTTTTTCTTACAATTAGAATGTTTATTTTTCCTTGAGTACAGTTTTGGCCATCTACAGTTGGTTGTGTAAGGTAGTGCCTATTTTTGATATTTGCTAGATATTCTAAAATTGTGGTATTGATTCTCTCATTGATTAAAAGTATTATTTTGGAAAAATTTTAAGCTTTTATGTAGGTTTTATTTTTGTTCCTGCTTTTCTTACTGGTTTCAAGTTTTATGTTTGTTTTTTATTTCTGATTTTGGGTAGATTATTTTTGTTTCTGCTTTTCTTACTAATTTCATTAACATTGTTGTCTGAGAGCATAGTTTATATACCATCTTTGCAGTAAGTTTAATGATATTTTTTTCAGTGGCTTACTGTATGATTTTCTTAAATATTCCATGGATTATTAAAAGGGTTTATTTGTGCATTATTAGTTTTTTTT
Source organism: Bubalus kerabau (assembly GCF_029407905.1). Lineage (NCBI taxonomy): Eukaryota > Metazoa > Chordata > Mammalia > Artiodactyla > Bovidae > Bubalus > Bubalus kerabau. The sequence continues at coordinate 133,389,782 of NC_073624.1, forward strand.
TTTTTTTTTCTGCAGCATGTGGGATCTTCCCTGTCCAGGGATTGAACCCATGCCCCTTGTGTTAGGAGCATGGAGTTTCACCACTGGACCACTAGAGAAGTCTTAGTTTCTTCAAGATACCTTATCTCTCACTATTGACCTCTAGAAAATTGTTGATATCTTTAATTTTAATAGCCTGAGGCAGAATTAAAGGAGGGGGTTAAATTTTAAGCAAATGACACTTTATAAAGAATCAAACTGTTCACCATATACTTTCTATCAGTTGCTATTGTTCTTGGTCAGGAAAAGATATTCTTACAGGTTAAAAGTAGAAGTCCCACTGAGCATGTCAGACTCCTCTAGCACACCTCATGCTGAATGCTCTTGTCCCTGGCACTTATCATTCTATGTGTATGTGTGTGTGTGTACCTGGTTACTGGCTCTTATTGGTTCCAGACCTGGAGGAGAGCCTAAGTAATTGAATGCATTGCCTTGTAATATTTGTACAAATGTTATGGGGACTCCATTCACAAAAGAGCTTTTCTTATGTAGTTGAACAAACCTCTAAGCCTTCTTGTCTTTTGTGTCATTATTGCTTTTCTTCCTCTCAGGCCAGGTAACAGCTTTTGGGAGGAAGAAAGAGGAAATATGAAGGAATCATTTTAGTTTTATTGAACCCTGTTGCTCTTAACAAGGAGATGAACAGGTGGCATTCTCAAACTTCAGTTCTTTAAACTACCTCTTGGCACTACCAGATTTTAAAATTGTGATTTTTTTCTTATAGGAACATACTTTTCACATTAAATATATTATATAAAAACATCATTTGACATTTTTAAGCAGTTATACACTTTCTGAACAATCTTATGGGCATAAGAGTAGAATTTACATAAAATATTTACCATATTTGCTTTGAAATAACTGAATGATTTAGAAACATGAGTTTTAAATTGAGTATATCAATTAGGTTGAAAGATATCATAAAGGTAACAGAGGAATTTCAGATAAAATGGGTTCTTTGGTTCAAGAGGTGCAGAAAACACTACTAGGTTAAACAAAAAGATTGAAATAGGTAACTTTACTGCAGAAATTAGTTTCTAGAGTCTTTCATATGCATTGTGAATCTCTAAGTGGAAAGAAGAGATGCAGGGGGGGGGGAAGGTTTTCAAACTCATTAGCCATCTGCCCTCACACCCTGTTTTTTCCTATAACAATTTGATGATACATCTTTGTATTTGTTACACTTACTTGTTGTATCTCCTAGTATCTTGTGCTACATTTTCAGAAAAACTGATATTCTCTTAACGTCTTCATTATACAGGTGAGAAAATTGAACTCTAGGGAAATTAAATAATTTAGTCTCACAGCTAATTAAAAGCAATGAGTATTAGAACCCAAGTGAGGAAAATTCATGGGGTCGCAAAGAGTCGGATACGACTGAGCAACTGAACTGAACTGAACTGAGGAAAATCCCAGGACACTAGTTTTTCCGTTACCCTTCATTATTACTTGAAATATGAAATGTGACTTTCTCAAAAATGTATTTCTTCTAATAAGCAGTGTTTTTACAGTCCCCATTAATAAATATCAGTTCAATTTTATGTGTATATGTGTACATATGTGTGTGTGTGTGTGTATTTGTATGTGTTTTTGGTATAAAATTAATGTATTGTGATTTTGATCCAATATTTTGTGCCTATTATGGGCTTACTTTGGTTTCGAATTAGAAAATCACATAACTGTAAAATCTGCTTTTTCTTTTGCAGCGGCATTAATTAGAGGAAATCGTAAAAACTGTGCTCAATTTTCTGGCTCCCTTGACTGGTTAATCAGCCGACTGGAAAGACTGGAAGCTTCTTCTGGTATGTTTTCCGATATCTCCTTTTAATGATATAGTATTCCTTTTTTTCTATTTTATGTCCTTTAAGATGTAAAAACAGATTCAGTGCAATATAAACCTTTTCCTATTACTAGGTTAAAATTTTTACTGATGGCTGAAATCATTGGTATTTTCATTAATTATTTCTGAAAAGCAATGTAACAGTATCTTCTTCATTTATAAAAGAATGAAGTTCAGAAAGCCACTGAAGTGCCAGAATTCCCATTATTTTTCAAATCAATTCTTCCTAATGTACTAATACATTGGTGGTTTAGTCATTAAGTGGTGTCTAACTCTTGTGACCCCATGGACTCTAGCCTGCCAGGCTCCTCTGTCCATGGAATTCTCCAGGCAAGAATATTGGAGTGGGTTCCCATTTCCTTTTCAACTTAGCACCTTACAATACTCTACAGATAAAAATATTTGTTTAGGTGAATTGTTTTTGTTTTTTAGTTGAGGTGAATTTAATTAAAAAAAAATAGATTGGTTTGGAATTCCTATTTAAAATTTTTCTTTAATAATTATGTGGGCAGATTTGGGGGGAAAATGGTTTTCCAAATTATATAGGGTAATAGTTTATTTTTTAATTTTTTAAACAATAGTATTTTTATTCAGAGTCAAATCATAAGATGTGATTATTGTTGCTAAGTTGGAAGATACAAAAGCATAGAAATGTTGTTTCAAAAGTTAATCATGTTCCCATCAACCAGAGATATTTACTGTTAGCATTTTAACCTGTGCTATTCCAAGTCTTCATTCCTTTTACTTTGTATTGAAATTTGTATTTCTATAGAAAAGTTTGTAAATATAAGTATACAGATCAGTTCGTTTTCACAAATAGGATGTATTTGTGTAACAACCGGTTAACAAACAGAATATTATCACCTATCAGAAACATACCCTGGAACCTTCTTCCAGAACCTTCTTCCACTCATCCACTCCTCTGCCCTAGTGCCTAAGTATTAATGTCATAGATTTATTCTGCCAATTTTTGAACTCTATGTACCAGGAATCATGCAGAATAAATTTTTGTGTGTCTGCTTTATTTCATTCAGTATATTTGTGAGATTCAGTCACAGTAATTTATTTTAAAGGGATTTAGTAAATACAAATAAAAGTCTGCATCATTGTAAAATAGTTAAAGACCATAAAATCAGATATGTCTGTGTCTAACAAGAATGTTATTTTTGTATTGATGTTGTGGAGATGTACCCATGCATTCTGTGGCACAGCAGTTTGTCTCAAGGACATCCCAAGCTGAGTCTATTGCTCCTATGTCAGTTCACATAGCATTCCATTAGTTGCTCTTCTATAGTACTAATGCCCATTTCTGTTACTTATTTTTCCTCTCCATTGTCTATACTAGTGGTGAACTCCTTCAAGTCCGGGGCTCAGTTTTATTCATCTTTGTGTTCTTTGCATCTACCATACTGTCTGGCACCTAGTAGGTACTTTATAGCATTTTTTGAATGAATGGTTATATTCACTTAAGAAAATACTTCTCAATACAGAAATAATTCCATGGCTGTGCATGATAGAGGCCCATTCAGGGACATGTTTGTTGAAACTGAATGACTAGAGAGAGAGAAGTACAGATGGTTGTGGTCAAAGGAGGTTGGTTTTAAGTCAGAGAACAGACTTTCAGAGTTTAAGATTGAATAACTTAGAAATCTAATGTAAGAGAAATTTGAGTAACAGTGAGTTCTAAGGCACTGCTGGACCATTGGGTGACAAAAATAAAAAAGCAGATTGTTGAGATTAAAAAAAGGTATAATAATTATGAGACAAATATTTTCAGGGTACGACCGTGTGAGTGAGATGACGATGAATCAATATAGAATATATTCATTAAGGAAAAACTGAATAGCTACTATGAGGACGTGATCAGATAGTAGTAAGATGATGGCAGGGATTGCAAAAATGGATAAATTCTTGATTCAAAGCATCTAGAGTTGTTGGCAAGTTCCAGTGTATACAAAAAAAGAGTATGCTGGTCTCTTTCACTGGCCCAGGGAGCATGTAGAAAGAGAAAGGAACAGAGCAACCTTCAGGATGAAGTTTGGGTTCTATACGTTGCTTCACTTTTTAAAATATGCACAGCAAAAGGAAAAAAAGAAAAAAAACTCAAAGGAAAAGAGGAGAAAGAGAAGGAAAAAACAGAGCAGAGCATCCTTTGACCTTTTTAACAAACAAAACTTGGGTCCACTTGTCCTCACACAGTAAAGCCAGTCTACGGACCCTGGGTTGTGTTGAAAGAAAGGGCAGCATTTATTGCAGGATGCCAGGCTGGTGGAATGGGCAGCTCACACTCCAAAGTGTGAGTGTGATGGCTTTCAGGGAAGCCTTCAACAAAAGTGGGGGTGGGAGCCGCAGAGTGCATGATCAGCTCACGCACAGTTGTCAGATTGGTTGGCATCAAGGTGAAGTTTGCAGCATCATCAACCTTCTAGTTTCAGTGTAGAGTCTATGTGATTGTGGTCAGCAGTTTTCATCTGGTTGGTGTCTGCTTCCTGTAAAAACAACTTAGGAATGTGTGTCAGGTCTTTATCTTTATTTTTTGGGATCTGGGAGTTTGGTGATTCAGCCATGTGAAGGATTTGTTGTCTAAATTGTTACCAGTTTCCCAATTCAATACTATTCTTTTTTTTTTTTTAACATCTTCACATTTCCGAATCATTAACTCTTTTTTTAATGTTAAAAGTCACATAATATACAATTTTAACCATATTTTACTGTACAATTCAGTGGCATTAATTTCATACAAATGGTAAAACTCTTACCATCATCTGTCTCCCAAATTTTTCACCTTCCTAAGCTGAAATTCTGCCCCATTAAACACTTAGCTCCCCATCTTCCCTCTCTACCCCACCCCTAGCCTCTGGCTCCTGACATTTACCAATGTGCTTTTATGAATTTGAATTTTGCTGGTTAATCTATTACTGCAAAGCAGAAATACAGACACAGATGTAGAGAACAAATGTATGGACACCAAGCAGCTGTGAGGGGTATGGATTGGAGATTGGGATTGACCTGACTACTACATATGAATTTGGATGGCTGGTGAGGGTCTACTGTATAGCAGAGGTGGAAAAAATACAATCTCTTTTTAGGATATATATTAAGTTAACCTTAAAAATGCATTCAAGTATGCATTAGTTACAGACAAATACTATTTGATTCCTAATCATTAACTTTTTTAAGACTTAATGGAGGCCTGAGAGACTAAAGCAAAAGCCTTTTTACTTCAGAGAACAGGGACACCGAGGCTGGTATATGGTTTCAAGCTCAGCCACACAGAGTCCACTGTTTAGTATTCAATTCAGTCAGTTAAAGGCACAGATCTATTGGCTGCACATCCCTACTTGATATGATCATTTCCCAATCCAACTGCTAGTAGCAGATATTTCTACTTAAAATAGAAGGCTTGTGGTCAGAGAAGGCAAACTGAAAGTCAGGAGTAGGAAGGGTCCTTAGAGAATGCTTCCCCTCACATTCTCACTTTGGAGGAAGAAAATTGAAGCACAAAACCTTGAAATGACTGCTTTGAAATGCTAGAATTAACTTTTATAGCCAAGATGAAAACCAGCTCCCTCATATAAGGCTTGAAATATTAATATGTTCACTATGCCTGATAGCCTCCTATATTTTAAGTATCTAAAATATTTTTCATGAAACAAGTGAAAAACAAATATTTTTCTCTACTGTGGAGGGTACAGTACAAGTTTCAGTGAACTCTTTTTTTCCCCCCCTAGAGGAAGTAGAACATTGCTCAGTTTTTAAAATAGACAGAAACAATAAAGCTCTGCATATATATGTGTGTCCTCACACAGAAATAATATAAATATATTTCAGTCATGCTGTATTGTTTACTGAGTGCTTCCACATGCATCATCTTATTTTCTGTCTATCTGGGATTGCTGAACACACATGCCCCGCTGCTTGTCAGTCTCCCAACTGTGTTAGTAGCTTCTGTATCAGAATATGAGCAGCAGAGCAGAGCTGGGGGTCTGACAGCTGTCACTTGCCTTCAGAAAAGGGCAGTGGACAAAACTCAAAATAAACTTGTGCACAATTAAGTAGAAAGCTGTGAAGTCTTGAGAAGAGTCAGCAAGAGGATGTGTTAATGAAAAAAGCTTACCTTAGTTTAGGTTCCACCAGAAGTAGACCTTGAGACGAGGATCGAAAGGCAAGTTTATTTGATTTGAGTGGACGTGAGACAGGTAGAGAGGGTATGTTGATAAAGCAAGTTACACCCATGGGTACTTGAGGCTTTTATTTTTCTGGTGCCAGGGGGAATTCTGCAAACACCTGCATTAGCATTATCCCACCTGAGAGGCGAGGGGGTTGGAGTATTCATTACCAGTTTGTCTTCTGTAGTTGAGTGGTGCTATCTCCTGAGGACATTAATTGTAGGGCTCCTCTAGCTGTTGCTGGAGTCAGAGCAAATCTTAAAACAAAGAAATGCAGACTCTGGCAGTTAGAAGTCAGGCAGCGTTCACCAAATGGAGAAGGTGAGAGTCTGACCAGGGCAGCATCCACTACCCTGCTGCTGCTATTTCATTGTATGATAGAAATAGGCAGCTTTCTTCTTTTTTTTAATATTCTGCATTATCTAAAGTTGACCAATATCACCACTGCATAAAGCCTTATTAGACTGTCTAATCAGCTTATAAGAATATCCACTATGAATTTTTTTGGTAGGATGTGGGGGGATAAATTAGACAATGTCCCAAACTTTATGCGTGATTCTGTGTCTGGGGGGGGAAAATTAGACAATGTCCCAAACTTCCCGTGTGATTCTGTGCCTGGGCCAAATTTAATTGAAAAGACAAAAGATTTGTATAAAAAATACTGTTGATTGAGTTGATATAATCCACTCAGGCTCAGTGTTTCTTTAGAATTTTTTTCAGCCCTTAAGATACTTTTTCAGAAGGTGGTTAAGAACAATCAGCTGGTCAGGAGGCTGACTATTTTTTTCTTATTTTTAATATAGTCTGTTCCCCCAGATAGTTTTGCAGGGATCAAAGTGGGCTTCTTCTGGATTCCTGCTAATTCCTCCTATACTTAGCAAGTGCCATGAATGGTGTTCCTTCTGGGTTTAAGCAGAATAAGGGGCTGAGAGTGTTCCTGAATTGCCAGAGTTTTGCACTAACATACGGTACAGCTTTTGTTACCTGAAAGCATGACAATTTAAAGCATCCAAAGATGTCACAGCTGTTTCTTACAGAGCATAAACCAGTCATTTTTCAAAGGAAAAGCTTTGTAGCTACTGGAATAATTTGTCACAGAAGATTGTGTTTAGGAAACTCCTCCACCTTAATATTTACTTAGATGTAATCAGTTGAGTTAGAAAGAATATGGGCTCACAGGATATTGTATGAGATCCAGTATTAGGGACGTAGATATAGCTAACCTTCTAAAGTGATACTAGCAATCCAAGCAACACCAGTGATACTAGAGAAAGAGACCATTTTCTAGGAGATAGCCATAGAAAAAGTGTTTTTAGCTCTTGATTGAAAGCCTTTGATTTTGCAGAAAGTCAGCTATGTTAAACCCAGGAGATCATGTACCTGAACCATATGAGAAACACTGAATCAGAATCACGGTGATATTGGAGACCTTTTAAAGAAAATCTTCTATGATAGTTATTGGGATCAATACGTGTTTGACTCTGTAATACCACACAGTAATCATCTATTTGCATCCAGAGATTTCGCCTAGAGCACATTATGATTGGTGTTTTTAATAATGATCTTGGGTCATGAAGATATGTAAATGATGTTTAATGCTGATGGGTCACTAAATATAGGGGAACAGAATCTATATTTTTCAATGATAGTCACTGTAAATGTTTGAAATCATGATGGCACCCCACTCCAGTACCCTTGCCTGGAAAATCCCATGGATGGAGGAGCCTGGTAGGCTGCAGTCCATGGGGTCGCTAAGAGTCAGACACAACTGAGCGACTTCACTTTGACTTTTCATTTTCATGCATTGGAGAAGGAAATGGCAACCTACTCCAGTGTTCTTGCCTGGAGAATCCCAGGGACGGGGGAGCCTGGTGGGCTGCCGTCTATGGGGTCGCAGAGTCGGACACGACTGAAGTGACTTAGCAGCAGCGGCAGCATTAGAAGTTAAAGATTAGTAATTTGATAGTTAGCTAAGACTCTTGTCAAAAATTAGTCATTTTTGAATGACACTAAAACAGTCAGTATACAGCCTACAGTATTTAGTAAAGCATTAAGTTGTAACTGGAAAGGAAAAAGAGGGAAGAGAATGGGGAATCTGGATCTGGAGGGCTTCCTGTATTTTGAATGTGAGAAATGAAAAACGAATTCTCCCAAAGTAAAGTCCAAATGAACAAGAACATTCTTTTCTGAATGCAAACATGATTCAAGTTGCTAGGTTATCCACAATCTTTATCCTATTTCAGAATGCCTTTCTACAAGCCCATGTATGGGATTGATGGCAAACTACTTTTCTAGAAAATAGCTCTTGAAACATAAATCTTCAACGGTCTCATATTAGAGAAAAATTACCACTTTGCCACATAGAATTTATTTTATAATCATTTTCCATACTTACTGTTTAACCGCATAACTTATTTCTAACAATAGACATTTAAGTGTGAAGGAAAACTGAAAGTGACTGGGCTGAGAGCATGCCTGGCTTTTTTTTTTTTTTTTTAAATAAATTTATTTATTTTAATTGGAGGCTATTAATTTACAATATTGTGGTGGTTTTTGCCATACATTGACATGAACCAGCCATGGGTGTACATGTGTCCCCCATCCTGAACCCCCTCCCACTCCCACCTCCCTCCTCATCCCATCCCTCAGGGTTGTCCCAGTGCATCGGGTTTGAGTGCCCTGTTTCATGCATCGATCTTGGACTGGTCATCTATTTCACATATGGTAATATACATGTTTCAATGCTACTTTCTCAAATCATCCTACCCTTGCCTTCTCCCACAGAGCCCAAAAGTCTGTTCTTTACATCTGTGTCTCTTTTGCTGTCTCACATACAGGGTCATTGTTGTCATCGTTCTAAATCCCATATATATGCGTTAGTATACTGTACTGGTGTTTTTCTTTCTGGCTTACTTCAGTCTGTATAATAGGCTCCAGTTTCATCCAGCTCATCAGAACTGATTCAAATGCCTTCTTTTTAATAGCTGAGTAATATTCCATTGTGTATGTGTACCACGGCTTTCTTATGATTTGTCTGCCAATGGACATCTAGGTTGCTTCCATGTCCTAGCTATTGTAAACAGTGCTGCGATAAATATTGGGGTGCACGTGTCTCTTTCACTTCTGGTTTCCTCGGTGTGTATGCCCAGCAGTGGGATTACACTGCTGGCCCAGGTGGACCAGCTGGGTTTTCATTGGAAGGACTGATGCTGAAGCTGAAACTCCAATACTATGGCCACCTCATGCGAAGAGTTGACTCATTGGAAAAGACTCTAATGCTGGGAGGGATTGGGGGCAGGAGGAGAAGGGGACGACAGAGGATGAGTTGGCTGGATGGCATCACTGACTCGATGGACGTGAGTCTGAGTGAACTCCAAGAGTTGGTGATGGACAGGGAGGCCTGGTGTGCTGTGATTCATGGGGTCGCAAAGAGTCAGATATGACTGAGCTACTGAACTGAACTGAACTGAACCGATGTATAGGTCTTTTGTTTCATTAGGTAGATTTATTCCTAATTATTTTATTCTTTTTGTTGCAGTGGTGAATGGAATTGTTTCCTTAATTTCTCTTTCTGTTTTCTCATTGTTAGTTTATAGGAATGCAAGGGATTTCTGTGTGTTAATTTTATATCCTCCAACTTTACTATATTCATTGATTAACTCTAGTAGTTTTCTGGTGGTGTCTTTAGGGTTTTCTATGTAGAGGATCATGTCATCTGCAAACAGTGAGAGTTTTACTTCTTTTTCAATCTGGATCCCTTTTAGTTATTTTTCTTCTCTGATTGCCATGGCTAAAACTTACAAAACTATGTTGAATAGTATTATTGAGAATGGGCACCCTTGTCTTGTTCCTGACTTTAGGGGCTCTTATAGAAAGATGTGGAGAAGGCAATGGCACCCCACTCCAGTACTCTTGCCTGGAAAATCCCATGGACGGAGGAGCCTGGTAGGCTGCAGTCCATGGGGTCGCTAAGAGTCGGACACAACTGAGCGACTTCACTTTCACTTTTCACTTTCATGCATTGGAGAAGGAAATGGCAACCCACTCCAGTGTTCTTGCCTGGAGAATCCCGGGGACTGGGGAGCCTGGTGGGCTGCTGTCTATGGGATCGCACAAAGTCGGACACGACTGAAGCAACTTAGTAGCATCATCGGCATAGAAAGATGGCTTTTATAGAAAGATGGCCAGGTCTTTACACCTTAGAAAGGAGCATATATACAGAAGAGGTCTCTCTAGGCTCTAACTAACCAGCCACCTAAAAATTTAGATGAGGAGCATGTGAAAGGGCGAATTCCCAAGGGCGGGTGGTCAGTCAGCACCTGTTATGGCCACTTCCCTGTCCTTGGAGGATTCTAGTACTCTCCTAAAATTATACTGGTTCCAGCCTCCTGGGCTGCTGCTACCCATTTTGCAGCCAAGGGCAAGCAGTTGTTTTACAGCAGCCTTATATTAATACTTGTCCCACCTGTCCGGGGTACCTGGTCTCCGTCCAGGCTGCAGCCAGTATCTCCACCAATTCAAGAGAGCCTTTGTCTCCCAGGGGTTTTCTTGGGCAGTTCCTAGAATTCAGGTTTCCATCCTGCCTCCTTAGAGTCTCCTTAGTTGGTTTGAAGATGGGAGCGTTCACTCCTTTTGCTGTTTTTGTTTCTCCCTGCACGTAGTCTTTTAGGGTGGCATTCCACAAAATCCGGGCTTCCCAGGTGACACAGTGGTAAAGAATCTGCCTGCCAATGCAGGAGATGTAGGAGACATGGGTTCAGTTCCTGGATCTGGAAGACCCCTTGGAGGAGGAAATAGCAGTATTCTTGCCTGGAGAATCCCATGGATGGAGGAGCCTGGTGGGCTACAGTCTATGGGGCCACAAAGTATTGGACACAGCTGAACGACTGAGACTCATCTACTCTACAGAATCCTGGTTAACTAGAGAAATAAAAGAGGAAATCTTTTCTTAGAATAGCTGTATAATCCAGGAAGGACTCACTTAATAAAAATTGCCTATTAAAAACAAAATCACAGTGATCTCTACATTTTACAGGATTGGTTTCTAGTCCTCTTGGGTACTCAACTTCTGTCCCATTGCCATGGACAGAAATGAAGTTTCACCTTTTATTTTTAATTTTGTTGAAGTATAGTTGATTTACACATGAGCTTTTCTGTGGTGCTGCTGATCAATGGGTTTTTATTTTTTCCTGAAATTTTCTTCTAATCAGAGTTGTACATTCAGCATTTCTCTACCTTTTTCTATTTTTAAAATTTTATCCTCTGTTTAAAGGGAAACATAGTTTATAATGTTTCCTTACTGGTCCTTTTTATTTAACTTTATTTGTTTTTTATGTTATTTTGTTACAACCATAAAATAGTAACAGGTGTTTATATAACAATACTTGGATCCAAACCCTGTTCTAAAAACTTTGCATGTATTATTTCTCGAAACTGATTCCAGAGGGTCTTCTGTGTTAGAGTCGCTACCAGTCTGATTCTTTTCACTCCTTCTCTGAAATGGACTGGTGAAAGTTTACCAGTGACTTTGGGTAAAATCTCCTGATTAGATTCTTCCTGGTAGGTAAAGTTAGACCAAATACAAGACTTCTACTCTGTGGCTTATTTCCAGTTTTTCCATACAGACTCTCAACAAATTTGGTTCAATCCTGGAAAGCCTTGGGCATGAGCCATGATCAGAAAGTAGGGCAGTTAAGTTTGATCCCAGATGGAGCTCTCCTAGTTTTAGAAGCCAAGTAACAAGCATGTAAGTCTCATGATAAAAAGCAAACTGAGCCATTATACTTCACCTGCAGGAAACACAGTGAGGAGCATACTGTCCCATCCCAGCACTTGGATGTTTCCAGTATCATTAAGTTCTTTCCAGACACTTCGTTACATCCTCAAAGATTTTTCTTGCTGATGACAATATAAACAATTCAGGAAGTTACAGCCATAAACATTTTAAGGCAAATGGCTCTGGGAGTAGGGTTTATAGCAAGATCGTGTAAAAGCCTTTCACACCTGATTCAAGATGGGTTTTTGTGTATGTGTGTGATTGCCTGATATGTAGGACTCACTCAGGTTTTTAGTTCCTTTAAAATGAAACTGTTCCATATATACATGTAGTGTGTTCTTGGGAGGAGGTGAGTTCAGGATCTTCCAATGTCATTTTAGTCTTTCAGTTCAGTTGCTCAGTCATGTCCGACTCTTTGTGACCCCATGGACTGCAGCATGCCAGGCATGCCAATGTCACTAGCTTGAACCAGAACCTAGAAATATTTTCTACTTTAAAAGTTTTGTGTGCTCCTTTCATTGAGTGGACTAAATTTTGGAAGAGAAGAACAGTTGACCCTTGAACATCCTGGGGCTCACGGTTGCCGACTATCTGTGCTACTGAAAATCCATGTGTAACTTTACAGTTGGCTCTGTATGTGCAGTTCCACATCCACAGGTTAAATCAGCCTTGGATCATGTACCACCGTAGTACATATTTAGTGAAAAAAATCCACATAGAAGTGGGCTTGCCAGTTCAAACTGAGTTGTACATACTCCAGCAATAACTCGCACTAACATCCTGATGTGGTAACTTCTGATGTTTTTTGAAATATATGTATTATTATACCAATAAATATTTTACATAGTTGCAATCCTAATATATATCCAGTTTTGTATCTAGATTTGAAAGTTTATATTATAATTTCTGTATCATTATTAGAAACTTCACAAATCATTTTTATAAAAGTTTTTATGTTGCAGAAACCAGTACTCAAGAAACCGAGCACCACACTCAGAGAGTTGGAGAACTCAGGTTTATTACTCCGGCAGGCCCAGAGGAGTTAACACTCCAAGCTCTGAGCCCTGAACAAAGGGGTTACAGAGTTTTTATAGACACACTGTAGTGGGCAACGGTGAAGGCAGTGGCACCCCACTCCAGTCCTCTTGCCTGGAAAATCCCATGGACAGAGGAGCCTGGTGGGCTGCAGTCCACGGGGTCACTAAGAGTCAGACAAGACTCAGCGACTTCACTTTCACTTTTCACTTTCCTGCATTGGAGAAGGCAATGGCAACCCACTCCAGTGTTCTTGCCTGGAGAATCCCAGGGACGGGGGAGCCTGGTGGGCTGCTGTCTATGGGGTTGCACAGAGTCAAACACAACTGAAGTGACTTAGCAGCAGCAGTAGCAGTAGTGGGCAACACTAGCTGTTAATAGGCTTGTTTAAACTAAGGGGTCTCATGCTTGTAGGAACAGTGGTCACGATGGGCAGGGGGATGCCTGACCTGGACAGGCATGATTAAGCAGGTTTGCAGGGGCTGGGTGATTGCAAGAGCAGGGCAAGGGTGAGTGAGATAAACTCCAGTTCCTAGTATTGCAAGTCCTCACTTTTTGAGACTACGTGACCTATGTGATCCAGACTTTTCGAGGGGCCAGGTGAGTTACAGAGGCAAAAGGAGGTAAAATTTTAACTCTTCCTCTTCATTCCCCCCTCTTGATGCTTCTATCACTTGTTGTAGAAAGCATCATCTCATGTTTTGGTAGGATATCCAAGGCTCCCCATCATTTAGGAGCTATATTGAGCTATTACCATTTGTAACTTTATGGATTCAGTCCAAGAGGTTGTGAAATGGGTAATTGCATTGAGAATACAGGGCCAAACAAGACTGCCACAAAGAATATGAAGAGAAGACTGGCTAAAGGGAGAAGTCACAATGTTCAGCTCCAGATATTGTTCCAGTTGCCCCAGGAGTTTGCTAGTTCCTCTCTCCTTTTTATGATCCATTGATATTTTGATAGCCGGATCCTCAAGCTTCCACCACGTGTTGACCAGACAGCTGCTGGAGTGTGGCTGGAGCAAGGCTGCAGAATCCTTAAGCTTCTGCGGTGCATTGACTAGTCAGCTCCTGGAGTGACTAGAGCAGGGCTCAGCATCCTTCATGGGTGAGGGTCATTGTTTTTGGAACCAGCCCTTGAGGTTTTTGGGGTCCTGAACTGCTTTCCAGGTGTCCTCATCACAGGAAGTCGCTGCCTTCTTGACTCTGGTGTGGTGGATCCAAGGGATGACACCCATAACTTTATCAGCAGTAGGGGTTGTCAGGATGACCGTGTGAGGGCCTGTCCAAACTGGCTGAAGTAGTTCTTTTCTCCAATCTTTAACCCATCCCTCATCTCCTGGCTGATAGGGGTGAACCCAGTTGCCTGGTGGAATGGGTGTCCTTTCTTAGGTTTCTCGGGCGATATGTGGAAGACTTCTCCCAGGGCCTGGTGGTGTTGGGACATCTCCAGGTCAGCTAGTTGTTGGTGGTCTCCCTTGAGCTTTTTTAATCACTGGGGGTGGTCTCCCATATAAGATCTCAAAGGGAGAATAGCCTGAGGACCTTGGGGTTCATTTACGGAGGGCAGTGAGAGTCCACAGAATAAGACAGCTTGTTCTAGCACTGTCTGGGTGTTGGCTGGGGGATATTCTTGTCATACTAGTACTTGGAGAAACAAACTTATCAAGAAAGTTAAAGATATATGGCCCAAAGATTAATAGATGTAGGGAAGCTGCTGAGGTGCTGGCTAGGAGAACCAGGTCCAGACATTGGTTCGTGACATTAGTGTTTCTCTAGGTATGAGAAGATGCAAGAATTTGGACTCATAAAAATCTTTACCTGAAAACATCTGACTATCTGAAGGTCTGTTTTTCTGGATTTTCCCAGAGCACAGAGTGCCTTATTTCTTGTCTCCACCCTGAAGTCCTTTCAAGGGGGTGTTGAAGGTCAGCATCTTGTAGTGGTCATGACTTAATCTTTGAAGAGGTAGCTGGTAAGGGCTAACTTCCAGTCAGCAGGGCCCCTTTATAGCCACATATTTGACCATGTTTGGGGGCATTTCATGGTCATTGTGTCCCGCGGTGCTGGGAAGGCTCTTTCCCAGGTCTAACAAAGATTCCATTGACAGGCCACTCAATGTGTTATCACTAGACCAGGCCTTGTAAGTAGCAAAAGTCTCTGGAACATACCTGTCTTACTAACTTCTTGGTCCAAGAAAATATTTTCTCTTGTTGCTTCTTCCCGTATCTAGAGTTACATTATTATAATTATTGATCTCATATGGAACTACATATCAGCATTTTATCACAGGCTCAGTCACACATTTGGTAACATAAGAGATAATCTTCTGAAACAAGCTACATAGAAAATAATATAGCTAGCAGTCATAAGTAAGTTCACAAGCAAGGATTTAAGTCAAGAACTTCCACTGGGTATAGCACGGTATACCCCAGGTCATCTGTCTCTGTTAAATGATTATGAAGTGAAGTGAAGAAGTGAAGTCGCTCAGTTGTGTCCAACTCTTTGTGACCCCATGGACTGTAGCCTACCAGGCTCTTCCCTCCATGGGATTCTCCAGGCAAGAGTACCGGAGTGGGTTGCCATTTCCTTCTCCAGGGGATCTTCCCGACCCAGGGATCGAACCCGGGTCTCCCTCATTCCAGGCAGACGCTTTAACCTCTGAGCCTCCCAAGTGTTAATCTCCTGGTTGTATATCATGGAGCATCTGACCTTTATCCAAAGACTGAGATAAGCTTTAGAAACAATCTTGTTCTTTTTAATAACTTAATTAAACCTTTTAGCAATATAACATAACAAGAAACTATCTCACAATTGAGTCTTGGTAAGCATAGACCTTAATTAACAAAACTAGAACTTAAGGTTTAATGAAACATAATTTTTTCTTTTTTTTTGAAGAACTCACTGTGAGGGTATTAACTGTGTAGCCAGGTAAGGCTTTAACCCATCAAATAAAAATGAGGTCTGTCAGGGAGCTGGCAAAAGCCAAGCGGCTGTCTTGGATTTCCCATAGCCCTGGCTCTTTGATTTTCAGCTGTTGTTTATCCATTTTTAATTTCCTGATTTAAGAGCAGACTATCGCCGTGTTTTCAGGACATCAAGATAGCAAAAGTCCAACCATGCGGGGTTATTTTTTGTAGAAGCAGAATGAGCTTTGTCTACATGTACCATAATCTTAAACAATGTTTATTTACTTTACCAAAGAAACAAAAAGACTTTAAAAACATATATATCACTTAAAGGCAAAGAAATTAATAATCTGTTATCAAAACCTGCATTTTAAGAAAACTTTGTTCTCTAAACAGAAAGAAGACCAAATTCCAGTCTGATACCAGCTTACTGTTAATAACAAAATTTTTTTATCTGTTTAATCTTAGAAAGTCTTTTCCATAAATCTTGAAGAGCTAGCAGTATTCTTCTAAAGGCTTGAAAGTAAAACCATAGAAGGAATGTTTAAAATCTGATTCTATTGCAATTGACAAAGAAACCTGGTTATAACACTTTAATATGATAACTAGAATTATGTGACCATATTTTATCAGGGCATATCAGATCTATATTAATTTCACATAATTTTAAAATATCTATATTAGTAACATCAACCATACAGCATAACCTGAAAAGATTTTTCACCCCTTTAACAGTACTTCCCATGTAATTTAACATGTTCAGTGAACCCAAGTAGCTTAATAGCTCTTTGGGATATCTCAGGGGCCCTCTGAAGCGTCCCAAAGTTAGCTAGCAGTCAAGTTATTTAGGAAGTTTTGTCAGTAAATATCAAAAGGGTTTATAACAGTCATGAAGGATCATATAAGTTACTGTGAAGTAATAGTTATTTACTTACCCAAAGTTAACAAAAGATTTCAAAGGTAAATATAGAACAGAGCAATTAAGAGGTAAAAAAACTTAAATCTATTATTAAAAGCGTTCAACATCTGAAGAAAGTATGTCCTCTTAACAGAGAGAAAGGCCGAATTTAGGTTTTTGCACCAGCTTACTTTAAACTCATTTCAGTTCAGTTCAGTCGCTCAGTCGTGTCCGACTCTCTGCGACCCCATGAATCGCAGCACGCCAGGCCTCCCTGTCCATCACCAACTCCCAGAGTTCACTCAGACTCACGTCCATCAAGTCAGCGATGCCATCCAGCCATCTCATCCTCTGTCGTCCCCTTCTCCTCCTGCCCACAATCCCTCCCAGCATCAGAGTCTTTTCCAATGAGTCAGCTCTTCGCATGAGGTGGCCAAAGTACTGGAGTTTCAGCTTTCGCATCACTCCTTCCAAAGAAATCCCAGGGCTGATCTCCTTCAGAATGGATTGGTTGGATCTCCTTGCAGTCCAAGGGACTCTCAAGAGTCTTCTCCAACACCACAGTTCAAAAGCATCAATTCTTTGGCACTCAGCTTTCTTCAGAGTCCAACTCTCACATCCATACATGACCACTGGAAAAACCATAGCCTTGACTAGACGGACCTTTGTTGACAAAGCAATGTCTCTGCTTTTTAATATGCTATCTAGGTTTGGTCATAACTTTTCTTCCAAGGAGTAAGCATCTTTTAATTTCATGGCAGTCACCATCTGCCGTGATTTTGGAGCCCCAAAAAATAAAGTCTGACACTGTTTCCACTGTTTACCTGTCTATTTCCCATGAAGTGGTGGGACCAGATGCCATGATCTTAGTTTTCTGAATGTTGAGCTTTAAGTCAACTTTTTCACTCTCCTCTTTCACTTTCTTTTTTTTTTTTTTTTTTATTTTTTTTTTAATTTTATTTTATTTTTAAACTTTACATAACTGTATTAGATTTGCCAAATATCAAAATGAATCCCCACAGGTATACATGTGTTCCCCATCCTGAACCCTCCTCCCTCCTCCCTCCCCATTCCATCCCTCTGGGTCATCCCAGTGCACCAGCCCCAAGCATCCAGTATCCTGCATCGAACCTGGACTGGCAACTCATTTCATACATGATATTTTACATGTTTCAATGCCATTCTCCCCAATCTTCCCACCCTCTCCCTCTCCCACAGAGTCCATAAGACTGTTCTATACATCAGTGAGGCTTTTTAGTTCCTCTTCACTTTCTGCCATAAGGGTGGTATCATCTGCATATTAAGGTTATTGACATTTCTCCCAGCAATCTTGATTCCAGCTTGTGCTTCTTCCAGTCCAGCGTTTCTCATGATGTACTCTGCATAGAAGTTAAATAAGCATTTAGGTAAGCTTAATTAAATTTATTTTAAACTTAGTCCTAACCATGTACAAAACTTTTTCAGGGTTCACCTTCCACAAACCTTTTAATCACTTTCTGTAACAGCCACCTGTAAGTCAGACCTACTTTCTTTTCCCTTTATAAAATGTAATTTTATTTTTTATATCTTCTTTATTAAAAACATACATCCTACTTTCTTATTAGATCAGCAAACAAACATTAATACTAATATTTAATATTGGTTTTTCCCAATTCACTTGAATTTGAAATTTATTTAGGTTAATTTTTCTTGTATTTAGAATTGTTTAATTTGTAAGTGCTTACTTTTCTTTAGGTCAATTAAATTAGAACTCATTTACAACTTCAACAATATTATCAGAAAAAAGACATATACTGAGACATATGTAAATCCAGACAGACAGACTGACAGAGATCTTACAGTTTTCTGTTTGAGATTTAAAATACCTCTTTGACCCCCCACCCCTCCTTTTTTTTTTTTCCCCACTTCACATTCTAATTTGCCCAAGGGTGAGGTCTCAGGCAAAGCTGGCTGTGTATTTCAAGAACATGGAAAGGGTTAACGTCAAGCTTTTCCCTGGGCAGGTCTTTTTACAAGCTAGTTGTTTTTAATTGCATATGCGAGAAGAATTAGTTTTGCAGTTTCCAAAAAGAAGAATTTCTCTCACTCCATTCAATTAGCAATCAGGCACTCACAATCATTCAGAGGCTATCACAATGCCTCCCTGAGTCCCCAGGTTTCCTTAACTGTTGGACCCTTCCTGGGAGCCCCAAGGAGGTTATCAGTCATGATGCCTCCCTTCAACCTGAGTCCCCAGGTCTCCCTATCTGATGCTCCCTGCGAGCCCCAAGGAGGTGATCAGTCATTGGGGTAGGTTCCTGCTTGGGGACCGGCCCTGGGGCCTCACCTTATCCCGTGGCCATTCCTGGTGAGTTGGTCCGTCCCTCTACTGACTCCAGTTGGGGTGCAGCTGTTGGGAGAGTCAGAACACTGGTCCGAAAGAGACCCTGAATACCATCAGGTGGTGTGCCTCCTCGTTTGTCTCAGGGCTCCTTCACTCCAGCCAGGCTGAGCCACCAGTCGGGCTGCGCAAGAGCCTAGCGTGGTTGGAATTTCGCTGGGGCCTCCAGAAATGTTGCAGAAACCAGTACTGGAGAAACTAAGCACCACACTCGGAGAGTTGGAGAATTCAGGTTTATTATGCCAGCAGGCCCAGAGGAGTTAACACTCTAAGCTCTGAGCCCTGAACACAGGGATTACTCAGTTTTTATAGACAGACTGTAGTGGGCAACACTAGTTGTTTTAAACTAAGTGGTTTAAACTAAGGCTGGTTTAAACTAAGGGGTTTTCGCATGTGCGAGAACAGTGGTCAAGATGGGGAGGGTGATGCCTGGCCTGGACAGGCATGATTAAGCAGGTTTGCAGGGGCTGGGTGATTACAAAGAGCAGGACAAGGGTGAGTGAGATAAACTCCAGTTCATCGTATTGCAAGTCCCCACTTTCTGAGACTACATGACCTGTGTGATCCAGACTTTGCAAGGGGCAAGGTGAGTTAGAGAGGCAAAAGGAGGTAAAATTTAAATGTTTCCTGTTCAATTAAATTTATAAAATAAAATTTTTGTCTTGGGTGTTTTTTTAAACACTGTGTAGCATATTCATAATTCTTTCATTTAGATAATTCTGATATAATCTACCAAGTTTTCAAGTTTTTATTTGAGAAGCTCACCGTAAGTTTTATGTAGTATTGCCATTCTTGGGTCTTATTCAGTGAATTGAAAATTTAAATGTTAAATCATCTTTAGTCAACTATTGCCATTATAATGTTAAGCATTGTGTCTCTCATTTTTTAAATAGGCTTTTGAGGCATATATCAGCATGATTTATATAGACGCATAATGCTGTCAGTCTTGCTAGTCTTGACTTTTTGAGAATTATTCTTTTGGTGTTTCTAATTTGTTTTCCTTTAGGAATTTCTTATTATAACAAACAAACAAACAAACGTTTACCTGCATTTTATTCCAACAGTTGAAATTAAAAACTGTTTTCTTCCACTTTTTATTTTCAGAATCAGAGGTTTTGACTTAAAAAATAATGACAATGTAGAAATTGAGTTATGTTCTCTTCTGTGGGAATTTGTAGGACTTCAGGCCTGGGGGACAGCATCTCAAGTAACTCAGAGAAGTGCTCCTAGGAGGCAAGGGGAGGAGCCAGGTTATATAAAAGTTTTACAACAAAGGGCAGACAGTCTGAACATTAAAAAATTATTGTTACTTAAAGAAAACCAGATATACCAACTTAAGGAATTTACTGCTTTCCTATACATGGGAAGATACAAGAGTCTGGGCTAATGAAATCATTCCTTTGATATGTAACCTCACCTATCTGGGTTTTTCACATCCTGAGCTCCCTTGGGCTCACCTTAGGGAGTGGCTGCAGCCTGATGGCTGTTGTATTGCAGATATTCTTCTCCTTCCTAAGTGCCCTTAGGGCTCAGCAGCTCATCTTGGAGGGCTGGAATTGCTGAGGACTGTGACATCCTTATTTATTGGTATGGCAGGAAAAATTTCATTTCTCAGTAGCAGTTAGTTCTTTTCAACTGTTTGCTTATTTGTTGGATCTGATATGGCTCCACTGGAAAAAAAATTTTTTTTGATAAAAACTCAAAACTCTGAAAACCCATTAAAATAGGCTGAACATGAGAAAAATCAGAGATTTATTTTCACATTGCTATTCTTGCATTTTTGATATGTGCTGTTCTTTCCAAAAATTTAGTCTTTAATCTTTTCTAATATACTTAGGTGTGTAAATGCTGTTGGCTTTCATGAATGTTTATTTACAGAAATAATTGATTTTTTTAAATCTACTACCTGTTTTTTCTTAATAATTACATTTTATATCAGAGATTGGCAAACTTTTTATGTAAAAGGCCAGATAGTAAATATTTTAGGCTCTGGGATCACAGGGCTTTGTTGCTGTAGCCACTCAACTCTGCCTTTTTAGTCCAAAGGCATCCTTTGTATTATTTTATGTTTCTCATGCTTTGGAGACTAAGAAACATTTTCTACTGTAAACATCCAGGAGAGTGAATGAGCTCCATTGGTTAGGATGCACTGCTGCAGAGTCATACTTTTACTGCCAAGAAGATGTGTCAATGAATGGATGTGTATACACAGTACAACGTTATTTATAAATATAGGCAGCCATGTGCTCTATAGTAATATGAAATAGGAAGAAAACAAAAAGCATCAGAATGACAAATGACATCAGGATGACTAATCTATTAAAAATGCTCTTCCCTTTCTGTTATTTTAGTGTCTTTGTGCTTAGAATAAAGGAGTTTATTTTATTGCTTACTTTTTTAATAGCAGAAATAATTTCCATAACTTTATATAAATATCTTCTTTAATTTATCCATTAGTCTATTGCATGATTATTTTCTACTCTCTTTGATTTTCAACTGCAGTGGATTTTTGGAATACAACAACAGATATTGAACCACACCAAAAATTAATTTAACCTTTTTTTTTTCCCACTGAATTTACATTTATATATTTTGAAGAATTAAGTCATTGGTGAAGAAATTAACATTAACAGCCCTTGTAATGGATTGGGGTTTAGATCAAGTGTCATTTGT
Organism: Bubalus kerabau; assembly: GCF_029407905.1. Lineage (NCBI taxonomy): Eukaryota > Metazoa > Chordata > Mammalia > Artiodactyla > Bovidae > Bubalus > Bubalus kerabau. Next base: position 133,411,500 of record NC_073624.1, read on the forward strand.
GACAATTATTGTGAATTACTTCTATACAATTTGTACACCTGAGTACTTTACATTTCTGTTCTAAGAAAGAGATCTCCATTTGAAACGAATAAACCTTTCTACAAGGTTCCTTTGAGATCCTTCTTAGTACTATGTAGCTCTCAGACAGTGATCACAGGTTCTAATTTTATGTTTAATTGCTGCAAATGAACTACATTCTCTATGTTGACAAGGCAGCCTTGCTTTGAAAGTATAAATACACATGGACCCATTTAGCTTTGCAATTTCACACGAAAATTTCTGATAATGAGATTTATTTCTAATTTCTGTTTTAAACTGTAAGAAAATATATATTCTATTTTGTCCTCTCTGATGACTATTGCCCCAAAATATTACCATTCTTATTCAGGTTTTAAATACTGTATTTTTCTTTTTGTGTAATCTTGTATATTTCTCTTGTTCTATAAACCAAGAAACATTTTTGACTTTAAATCTCCAGAAGAATGTAATGATCTCCATGGGTTAGATGCATTGCTGCAGAATTATGCTTTTAGCATCTGAAATCATCCTAAACTGGCCATAATCTACCTGTTCCATCTCCTACTGGCTTTGTACCTCAGGCACATCAGCTCTGCCCAGCATTCAAGACTTCAGTCAACCCATGTTTCCTGTCTGGAAAATGGTCATGTATAAGTTCTCTGTGGTCCCACTTAATGTTACTTTCTTTTATTTCTCTATAGGCAGGGTTACCTGCTTACTTAGCTGAACACTGTATATTTGCCTTGTTCTCACTTGTTATCATATTTGATTACCAGCCCTGCCTCCCAGACACCAGCTGTCCCTAATCACAGATATTTGGAGACAAACGCATTGAGCTCATAATTGTACTACATTCAGTCAACACCTCAATAAACACATAGAGAGGAGGAAAGTCACTGATCACTGTAGACTGGTTAATCATATTTCTCCCCTTTCTTTATTTTCTGTTTAGGTATTCTTGAAGTTTTACACTGTGTGTTAGTAGAAAGTCCAGAAGCTCTAAATATTATTAAAGAAGGCCATATAAAATCCATTATCTCACTTTTAGACAAGCATGGAAGAAATCACAAGGTAAGTGAACCATTTTATTGCCTGAAATGAATTCTGGAATAATTTCAAACATACTCTTTAAAAAGATAATTTTTAAAAGGTGTGTCACATTTTTCACGTTTTTCACTTTTTAATTTCAATCAGATAATACTATGTAGTGCTTATGCATAGCACCAGTGGGAGAATGGAGCAGTTCTCAGTTTGTGGAAAATAAGTGGACACATTGCTATCATGTTTAAAGTGACTGGGTCAGAGGTCCCTGGAGGGAATGTGTTTCTGTTTGTGGAAATTACTGCTGCTGCTTGAATCTGAAAAGGGAATGAGAGCCAGCTGAAAGGGATTTCACTTTTCAGGTTCTGGATGTCTTATGCTCTCTCTGTGTTTGCCATGGAGTAGCAGTCCGTTCTAACCAGCATCTCATCTGTGACAATCTTCTGCCAGGAAGAGACCTGTTATTGCAGACACGCCTTGTGAACCATGTGAGCAGGTAGGTTCAGACAGACCATGTCACCAAAGTGGTTGTATAACAAGAAATCAGATATCCAAAATACAATAAATTCCACAAATCAGTGAAACTACATTTCCAGTTAGATCTACTTTCCAAGGTGTCAGACGTTCATTGGGTACTCTGTGCCAGCCACAATGCCAGATTTTTTATAAGCATTCTATACTGTTTGTGTGTGCATGAAGTATTACTATTATCTGTGTTTTATAAATTAAAATGTTTGAACTGAAAATGAGACTCGAGTCTAATTCCAGAGATTGAGCTCTTAACCACCATGCTATAATGCCTTCCATATGTAATAATGATAATATTGAATATAATTAAGAAGACATTATGTGTGATGGCAATGACTTTGATACACTTAGCACAGTGTTTAGCAGCTTTCCAGGAAATACTTGCTACTTCACCATGTTTCAAACAAAAATGTGGGGTTTAGAATGTATTTCTCCTCTGTGTTTGTTTTTTTTTTAAACACAAATATATTGTATTTTTTTTTTAAGATTGATTTGAGACTCCCTTTATTGTTCTTTCTATACTAGACCTGTTGTTAATGAGTGGTATTCCTGAGACTTTTTCTAATCCCTAATGTTGATTTAGGGTTAGGATCTCTTCATAAATTGCAATTAAAATACAACTAACTAGAGACTCTTCACAGCGAGACGTAGAGAACAACAAAGATGATTAGTCACTTTGGTTCCTTCACTAAGGCTATGACTTGCGTCAGCCTCAAACCTTTTATGACACAAACCTTAGCTTAGGAAAATGTCTCTATGTCCTGGATTAATAATAACTCCATTAATTCTGGGGCCTGATGCTATCCTGAGTGTCTCCCCTTAAATATGATTTATGATATGAAAATAGGTTGAAGAACAGTTAAGAAAAAATGTAGTGGACTGTTGAGTGATGTAGCCAAATTTTCCCCAAAGCAAACATAAGTCACTGAACATTAACGGTAAGTTTGGCTGTTACAGTAGACTTCAGTGATTGTTTCAATAATTTCTTGCACTTAAGGAAACATTGGAGAAGGCAATGGCACCCCACTCTAGTACTCTTGCCTGGAAAATCCCATGGACAGAGGAGCCTGGTAGGCTGCAGTCCATGGGGTCGCGAAGAGTTGGACTCAACTGAGCGACTTCACTTTCACTTTTCACTTTCATGCATTGGAGAAGGAAATGGCAACCTACTCCAGTGTTCTTGCCTGGAGAATTCCAGGGTGGGGGAAGCCTGGTGGGCTGCCATCTATGGGGTCGCACAGAGTCAGACACAACTGAAGTAACTTAGCAGCAGCAGCAAGGAAACATTGGGTTGCCCAAAAAAGCCAATAAGGTTTTTCTGTACAATGTTTTGGAAACCCAAACAAACTTCTTGGTCAATGGAATGTATCTTTGAAAAGCAAAACTAATTCAGGATAGCATGATGTAATAAATTGAGACAATGAAAGGTTTATTTGGATTTTCTCACATGCTGTTCCCATCTTTTCAAAGCATGAGACCCAATATTTTTCTGGGTGTTAGTGAAGGATCTGCACAGTATAAGAAGTGGTATTATGAGTTGATGGTGGACCACACTGAGCCATTCGTGACTGCTGAAGCCACTCACCTGCGAGTGGGCTGGGCTTCCACAGAGGGATACTCACCCTACCCTGGAGGGGGTGAAGAGTGGGGTGGAAATGGTGTCGGAGATGACCTCTTCTCCTACGGATTTGATGGCCTTCACCTCTGGTCAGGTAAGTACCATCCATTTTCCTTCACAGTGTTCTCGAAGGAAATCTTTTGCCCTTACTGTACATTTCCATAACCTATTTGTGTTGCTTATGTCAGATACATTGATTTCAAAAATGCAACACTAAAATGATGAAAGTGGTAAGTCAAAAGCAAATTTTCACTAGAGGAAAAAGAATAATCTTTTATTTAATTTTATTTTATTTTTAAACTTTACATAACTGTATTAGTTTTGCCAAATATCAAAATGAATCCGCCACAGGTATACATGTGTTCCCCATCCTGAACCCCCCTCCCTCCTCCCTCCCCATTCCATCCCTCTGGGTCGTCCCAGTGCGCCAGCCCCAAGCATCCAGTATTGTGCATCGAACCTGGACTGGCAACTCGTTTCATACATGATATTTTACATGTTTCAATGCCATTCTCCCAAATCTTCCCACCCTCTCTCACAGAGTCCATAAGACTGTTCTATACATCAGTGTCTCTTTTGCTGTCTCATACACAGGGTTATTGTTACCATCTTTCTAAATTCCATATATATGCATTAGTATACTGTATTGGTGTTTTTCTTTCTGGCTTACTTCACTCTTTATAATAGGCTCCAGTTTCATCCACCTCATTAGAACTGATTCAAATGTATTCTTTTTAATGGCTGAGTAATACTCCATTGTGTATATGTACCACTGCTTTCTTATCCATTCATCTGCTGATGGGCATCTAGGTTGCTTCCATGTCCTGGCTATTATAAACAGTGCTGCGATGAACATTGGGGTACACGTGTCTCTTTCCCTTCTGGTTTCCTCAGTGTGTATGCCCAGCAGTGGGATTGCTGGATCATAAGGCAGGTCTATTTCCAGTTTTTTAAGGAATCTCCACACTGTTCTCCATAGTGGCTGTACTAGTTTGCATTCCCACCAACAGTGTAAGAGGGTTCCCTTTTCTCCACACCCTCTCCAGCATTTATTGCTTGTAGACTTTTGGATCACAGCCATTCTGACTGGTGTGAAATGGTACCTCATAGTGGTTTTGATTTGTATTTCTCTGATAATGAGTGATGTTGAGCATCTTTTCATGTGTTTGTTAGCCATCTGTATGTCTTCTTTGGAGAAATGTCTATTTAGTTCTTTGGCCCATTTTTTGATTGGGTCATTTATTTTTCTGGAGTTGAGCTGTAGGAGTTGCTTGTATATTCTCGAGATTAGTTGTTTGTCAGTTGCTTCATTTGCTATTATCTTCTCCCATTCTGAAGGCTGTCTTTTCACCTTGCTAATAGTTTCCTTTGATGTGCAGAAGCTTTTAAGGTTAATTAGGTCCCATTTGTTTATTTTTGCTTTTATTTCCAAAATTCTGGGAGGTGGGTCATAGAGGATCCTGCTGTGATGTATGTCAGATAGTGTTTTGCCTATGTTCTCCTCTAAGAATACTCTTAAAATTATAGTACATCTCCAAAAGACTTCATTGTGTATGAATGATATATATCAGAAGTGGCATTCTGGTTCACTAATTGAATGCAAAAACTTAAATGTTTCCTACTTGCTTTAGTTGGTATGTGCAAAGCTTTAGCTTCCAGTATAAACAGGAACCAAAAAAAAAAAAAAATCCTGGAAAATAATCATAATAAAAAGACTAAGTTTCTTCTCTCGGTTGATAGTTTAATGTCAGGAATGGGTAATTTATTAAATGTATTATGAGGAAACAGTCCAAAATCAAATGATGTGTTGTTTCAGAAGTGTGGAGCTGTTAAAAAATAAATGTATAGCTCATTTCACTAGCTAACAACCCTAAGCTTTAATGATTGAACATATATTAAAAATTAGTAATATATAAAAATATACTCTTTTCTGATTTATTGAAAAGATTTATTTTGATTGGCTCTGTTTAAAAGTTTAGCTTTCAATTATATAGATACTAGATTTTATCTGGATTCTGCAAACTTATGCTTATATTCATAAAGCTGCATTTAGAATAAATCCAAACTGGTTTTATAACACATTTAACCTATAGAAGGGGCTCCTGGGTGGCACTAGTGGTAAAGACTGTTGCCAACACAGGAGAATCGAGAGACGCACGTTCGATCCCTTGGTTGGGAAGGTCACCTGAGTAGGAAATGGCAACCTGCTCTAGTATTCTTGCCTGGAAAACTCTGTGGACAGAGGAGCTGGTGGCCTGCCGTCCATGGGATCACAGAGTTGGACGTGACTGAGCACACACAACCTACAGAAAATATGCAGAGGTTTCTTACATTACAAAAAGTTGAATTTTACCTCTTGTGGGCAAATCAAATGATATTCATTTATTAATGCTGTATAAATCATAAATTATGAAAAGGTATTTTAATTTAAATTTAATTAAAGCCTAAGAGTCTGTGGTAAGGGGGTTTATAAATGAAAGCACTCTATCTTTGTGTTGAACAGTAATGTTTACTAAATCTTCCCTTTATTCAGTGCCAACAGCTCAGTAGCCTGGAAGCGATGAAGCTGTGTTTTGGATATTTTGTCTAAGCTGTGGGGGCCCAGGCTACAGTGTGCTTCATCTTATACACTGTGTACTGTGGTGGTCGGAAAGAGTCACAGTGCTCGTTCCAGAATTTTTCTACTGACCAGAAAGGCAAAGAGCCCTAACTTCAGAAGACCTGAAAAACATAAATAGAATTAATGTCTGTTTTATAATACATTTCAACTATTATCCTTTAGAGGTCATCCTCTCTCTGTACCTTCACACATCACTGCATACAAAATGGGCCTTCAGGTGGATGAATGAAACAGGTTCACTTGTTTTCCCATTACATAGAATTTAGGGGAAAACAAAACACTACTCTGTTTTTTTTTTTTTTCTTTTAATGCTGCATTGCATCTAATTTCAGCCATATAACGTCACTTCACTAAATGGTGAAGTTTGCATTTAGTTTGAAGCTTTTTCTATCAATACATGGGAAGAACCCAGAGCTTCTGGAATTGGACTGTGTCCAATATGCCTTTTATGACTAAGTATCTGTTAAATAGAATGATAAGAGCAACAAAAATATTCAATGAATCTATCACAGAAAGGAGGATAGTTTGTGGAATTTCAGGAGAAAATCATCTTGAAACTTTAATTTATCAAGAGAACATACTTGACTGTTTTTCCAAATGGCAAGAAAATATGTGCTCTACCATGCCTGTAGTTGATAGCTGTGTTCTCTTAAGCTCCTGGGATTGCTTGTTAATTTTAGATTCATGATCAATAAAGGCAGATCTAAATTAATTGGCTTCTGACTGAGTTACCATGGTAGAATTCATTTTAAGTCGCATAATCTTCTCAGGTTCACTCTCCTATTCCTTTTCTTTCTAATAGTTGAGGTAGAATTTAAAGTGTTAAGGATCTGTGATTTCTGGTGGGGGCGGGGTGGTGGGGAACACTTAGCTTTTTGTGATTGGAGAGTCGAGTTGTTCCTTGGTACCAGAGTTTGGTTCATCAGCAAAAATTTTGGTTATCTGTTTTCATTTCTTCTTCCCACCTTAAACTTTGCACGGCATTGCTGTGTTCCTCTTCGAGGAATAATGATTCTGTTTCTAGCATCCACATCTTCTGTATATTAGGGTCAATAGTGTGAAAAAAAATCTCGGTGCTTTTGAAGAATTTAGGTATATAACAGAATGAAGGAATGTCAGAGAATAGTACAGGAAAGAAAGGTAAGGATTCTCTTATAGGACCTATGAAAAGCCCACTGCTATCTTCCTTTCTGGCTAATGTTGGAAATAGGAGTGTAGTTCTCATATTGATTTAATACACCTATTAAGTCATAAATGCAACCTGAGAATGCTTCCTAGCAGATTCAGCAGGGTCAGTGCCACTGAAACCATGGACTTAGGTTGGTTGCTAGTGATCTTTTCTCTCTAACCTAATTGTTTCAGGCATTACAAAACAGTTTACCATGGGGACTTTTAGATAGTCATTAGTTTTAGCATACTCATTCCTCAGACTGAACAGAATACTTGGATTATAGTAAATATCTGTTGACTGCTTCCCAGGTGGCTCAGTGGTAAAGAATCTACCAGGTAACCTTGGAAAGATTACCTGGAGAGGAAATGTCTACCCACTCTAATATTCTTGCCTGGGAAATCCCATGGACAGAGGAGCTTGGTGACTATAGTCCGTGGGCTCGCAAATGAGTCGGATGTGACTTAATGACTAAACAGCAACAAATATCTGTATAACCACATTGTCAGCTGTAGATCTTGATACAGACAGGAATACAGACCTTTGTCTGTGAGTGCTGTTGCTTTTTGCATGATTTTCTTAAACAATTCCCTTTATTATGTCTAGGAAATTCTAGAGGGACCACTTCATAATGAATTTACCACTTGTAATTTTTAATATTGGTAAAATTAAAAATCTACATATTTTATAATGTAGATCTGCCCTACTATTGGCATTTCAACATATTGTTGATAAAAATCTGGACATGCTAGAAATTTTAAATAAGTGTTATAAAAAATTCAAAGCTGGCGTCATCAAATCTATTTTTGTCTTTGCTCAAATTGAAGAATACTGTATGTTCACATTTGTGAGCATGTGTGTTTGGGAGAATCTTATCTTCTTGTTTTCCAGTTTGCCCATAGGACTCATAGGCCAAGAAGTTTTGATACAGTCAAGAGTGAGTATAGATCATAGGTTGGCCAGTGCAAGAAATGACATTTATCCAGTATCATTTTCATGCCTCAACTTGTATCCTGCTGTTTCCTACTTAAGAAGCCAACCAAGGTCTTGTAGGAAATAAATTATAGAACAGAAACAAACCAATTGATGTGTATTGTCTCTCAATAAACAATGCACAAATGATCATATTTTCTGTGTTCTTCCATATCCTTTTATGTTTTTATTTTTTAAAATAAAGGGAATTTAATCATTGAGATGGGGGACTGAAGTGAATACCTTCCATGTCTGAGACTCTGTTCTTGTATAAAATTAATTTAATGATCATAACAACTCTGCAAGGCAATGGCATTTGGTTTACAAGAAATCAAGGCTTATAGAGGTTAAGTAATTTGCTGATGGTAAAGTAGATATTTGACTTCAAGTCTTTCCCTAGAGGTTTTCCCCTGACGTCATTATGTTATCAACTCTAAGGTGATATCTGTATCAAGTACCGTCCATCTGCATGCAAAATTTTCTGCATATCAGAAGGTCCATTTTACAATAAAAGTAGCATTGCTCCTAAAAAAAATAACATTTTTTTTAATTAAAGATCTGACATATAATGTGAATATGTATTCAAGATTTATTCTAGTCCAATACTATTCATTGTCACAGCCTATTCAAATCTTTGACTTAATCTCTGACGATGATTTTCTCTGAGATAAAAAGACATCATCCTCCTTAAATGTGTTTCCCCACAGGTTGTATTGCCCGGACTGTCAGCTCACCAAACCAGCATCTCTTGAGAACTGATGATGTCATCAGTTGCTGTCTAGATCTAAGTGCCCCAAGCATCTCCTTCCGAATTAATGGACAGCCTGTTCAAGGCATGTTTGAGAATTTCAACATTGATGGCCTCTTCTTTCCAGTCGTCAGTTTCTCTGCAGGAATCAAGTTAGTATCACTGTTTTTTGGTCTGTTTGCTTTCTCATTTCCCATTCTTTCACAGAAGACTCTACACTGCCATCACGCTTGCTTCACTAACCTGCTGTCCTGGGCATCCATCTACAGGGCACTTTTGCCCTGTAGCAAAATGTTCCCTGAAGCAACAAGCAACCTGTTCCTTGAAGGCTGGAGATAAGTATTCAAGAGGGGACTCTCAGGAGGCTGAGTGCTTTGTCCATATATCCAGCCATTTAAATAACTCAGTCTAATATCTCTTACTCTATCCAGCATCCAGAAATATTTCCAGTCCACTTAAGTTTACTTTTTTCTTTACTAAGGGTAAATACACAATGTTGGATTAAAAATGTCACTAATTTTTTCATATTTATTTTCATTCATTTTTATTTTCATTATATTACTCCAAACCCCCTCATTTCTACAGAAATGACACGTTTTTGGGTGATCAGGTCAAGATGACACCGTTCCTTGTCACCCTCTACTTGTTATACTTGTAAATAATCTGCTTATTATCAGCTGGGTCAAGGTGGTTTTCTCTAACCCTTTGCTTTTTTGCTACTACCAGACGGAAAGAGTAATTAAAATGATAATTCAGTATCAGGAAGTGTCATATGAGTTCCCCTAAGAAATTTCACAGGGAAGTTGAATGCTACAAAGTGACTGTTTTTTCTTTTTATCAGATCTTATTCAGCCCTGTAATTTTAAGTATTGGTATATAGGTATTTAGATCAAGTCTGTCTTTCTCTGTTGGTTATTTGGGCACCTTGAGGTATTAAATGACCAAATACTACAGACAGGTATTTCATTCACATAGAAATATGGTGTACGTGCTTTTATTATTTCTCCAGAGAGTGATAAGTTTTTGCTGAGCAATTAACATAATTTAATCAGGTTTTACTTTTATGATTAGAGGCTCTTAAACTCTCAGTTACTGCCTTCATGATGGTCCTTAGGGGAAAAGATGTGACTTCTGACAAAGTTAATTTTATACTAAGACTTTATTCCTTGAATTTTGTTGATTACGAAACTTTTCTGTATGCCAGAGATATAACTTACCCTGACATGCATCCTTTTTAGAGTACGCTTTCTGCTTGGGGGGAGACATGGAGAATTTAAATTCCTTCCTCCGCCTGGGTATGCTCCTTGTTATGAAGCTGTGCTGCCGAAAGAGAAGTTGAAGGTGGAGCACAGCCGAGAGTACAAGCAAGAAAGGACTTATACGCGGGACCTCCTGGGCCCCACGGTTTCCCTGACGCAAGCTGCCTTCACACCAATCCCAGTGGACACCAGCCAGGTACCAGATCATCAGCTGTGATGGCAACGTTTGAATTGCAGCCATTCCTACATGCAGTGGGTTTCAGACTCCTTGGACTGCAGCCTATAGGAATGCATTTCACAGTAATACACTTTATATGTATAAGTGAAGCAAGTTTCATAAAATAATGCTTACCTTTACCGTGTCCACTTACTCATTTTGAGTCTGTTCTGTTTTTTAAAAGTGTTTTTAAGTCACTAAATTGATTTTATAATGTACAATTGGACCACAACCTAAGTCAATGCTTACTAATTTTAGAGTGCTTTTTACCTAAGGTAGTAGTGGAATTTTAAATTTCTTCTTCTTGTCTATATACAGTTGGCACTTTAAAGTGATTTAACTGACTTTTATCTCAGGTAGAGATTCAGATCATAAACTCTAGGGTCAAAATGTCTTGGATCCAGTGCATGCTCTGAGACTTGAAAAAATTACTCATCTCATTGACTGGAATGCTAAGAGTATGTTCAATGTATAATAAAGAACATACTGGCATCATACTTTGCAAATAGGCACCCAAGCAATGTTAGCCATTATTCATGCTCTTCTCTTGCATAGATACGAAATTATCCTGACACTGACACTGAATTAGATATTATTTTATTTTGATGGTGAAGTAACTTCAGTCCAGTTGGTTAGATATTCATAGTTTGTTCATTAACTTTCAAAGATCAGAGGCATTGCTTCTGAAGTCTGATATAGAATTAAGAGCAGGCTTCAGACGTCTCTGTGGTTTAGTGCCTTGAAACGTATTTCCTCTCTCTCCCTGCCAGCTTTTTATATGACGCATAACATAAGCATGCTTCGTTCATGGCTCACATTCAGTTTGTGTTGCCATTGCTGGAACAAGGCAGGGTGGATATGATGCCTTCAGAGTTGAGCGGTAAACGTGATTGGAGGATGGAAGTGGACTGGAACAGACAGTGGGATTCCATGGTGTCACTAGCATTTAGGATTCCCTGAGACCTGGATAATCTCTTGTTTCGAAGGGAAGGAGGCAATGCTGGTCTGCTCCCCATGGAAACTCCACCCCACCCATGGATACTGTAGGCAGTTGCCTGCTATTTGTGATGAGGGACTGATTGTGCGGCAATGTCTGTGCCTCATCAGACATGCACAGCCAACCCCTCGCCTTGAACGTCATTTGTGTTCTTTATGAAGAGGCCATTAAACTTCCCCTTCTAGTGGAAACATGTTCAGATTTTTCCCCCTGAGGCTTATATTTAGAAACCACTGAAAGTAAGAGTTAAGGGACGATATAAATCATTGCCATCAGATATTTCTAAACTCAGTGGATTATATTTTGGACACTGAATTGCCTTCCTCCTGGCCTGTGAATGCTGGCCAGGTTGGTTTAAGAAGTCTTGAGTGATTTCTCTTTTTAAATAATGCGTATTCCAGTGATTATCCCATATCCATTGACTTTTTTTTTTTTAATGATGGCTGTCCTGAGTAGTACTCTGTTTTCTTTCTTTCTAAATTTTGTTCCTAAATTCCCCAAATTTACCTAATAATTATTTAGATACCTGGTTTTATAAATTTAGAATGGATTATCTGGAACCTAGTTATATGATTACATTTTAATGGTTGAGGAGACGATTTTATTTAGTTCAGTTCACAGTAAGAACAGTTAACATTGCATTTTCTTGCATTTGTTTCTGATGTGTGTTTTCTTTTTCTCTTTTTTAAATTTTAGATTGTGTTGCCTCCCCACCTGGAGAGGATACGAGAAAAACTGGCAGAGAATATCCATGAGCTCTGGGTGATGAATAAAATTGAACTTGGCTGGCAGTATGGTCCGGTACATAATTTTGAAATTTATTCTCAGATTCTGTTAATATATCTTTCTGAAAATATTACTTCTCGCTCATTCTGCTGTATGATGACATGAATTGATCTGATCAAGTTTTTTCACCCTAAGCTTTATTTTGTGTGCAGTTTTTTCTTTATGAGAGGGAATGACATTAGTGGTGGGGTCATTGAAGGATGGCTTAGTTGCCTAGACAATTGAAAAGTTATTAATATTCAGGTTGAAAGTTACAGTTTTTAAATCAAAGTTAACATATACAGACAATAGGCATTGATTTCTAGGGAACTTCGGAAGAAATTTCATTAAAACTGAAAGTGAAAACTGAAACTGGAAAGAAAGAAGTTAATTTACTCTCCTCCTCTGATGTTTCTTTTAGTCCCAGTTGTATTTAGTAGTATAAGTTCTCAGGGCAGAGGTTCATAGTTGGTTTCATAAGTGGAAGACAAGCTGAGAAAGAATCACTGCATATGTTTCCAAATGATTATTGCTTAGAGAACTTAGTTTATAGTTTATCAATAAAATTTAGGTAAAACCAAATCGACTTCTCATGTAATAAGTGAAGTCACTCAGTCGTGTCCGACTCTTTGCGACCCCATGGACGGTAGCCTATCAGGCTTTGCCGTCCATGGGATTTTCCAGGCAAGAATACTGGAGTGGGCTGCCATTTCCTCCTCCAGGTCTCATGTAATTCCAGTGTATTATACACCTTTTTTAGCAGGACTGTGGTAGTGCTTTCACTTTTACGATATTAATAGTCCAACTATCCCAAAGTTTATATAACACTTATATTTGACTGAATATAGAAATGAGTGTATTCAGTCCAGTCATAATTTATTGCATTAAGCTTTGAATAATGACATTTATTATTAGTGTTAGTAGTAACACCATGCTCGTTGTTGACTAGTTGTTAAGTCACGTCTGACTCTTTAGGACCCCATGGACTTGTAGCCAGCCAGGCTTCTTTGTCCATAGGATTTCCCAGGCAAGAATACTGGAGCGGGATGCCATTTCCTTCTCCAGGGGCTCTTCCTGACCCAGGGATCAAACTTGTGTTTCCTGCATTGAAGGCAAATTTTTTACCACTGAGCCACCAGGGAATACCATGCTACTTTACACTAATTCGTATGTTTATATATTTAGAGCTTTGTCTTTTCACTTACAGGTATTGGGATAATCTTCCTAATAGCACCCTGGGCTGTGTGTGATTATTTCAAATTTACCAGTGATGCCACTGCCGATGATTCAAATGCCTTGACAGCTAGTTACTGTGCAGGAACTAGGATCCAACTTCTCTAGCTTCTAGTCTAGAACTATTTTTCACTATTAGACTTGCTGATGCATGATCAGAAAATGCTATCCTTTCATAAATTCAATGATAGACAGTTTTCAAATCAGCAAGCACTTAAAGTACCTTATGAAGTATGTGGTTTTATGCAATATTCTTTGACTTTTAAAAATTGAGGAAGTGAATGAGTGTTAAATAAGATATTTATCATTAATTAAAGTCAGTAAGAGGTGAGATATTGTAAAAGTATTCCTAGTCAATTGGCAGAGGAATTACAGACAAAATTTACCACAAGATTCGAGATAGGGAAAGATTTGAATTACAGACAAAATTCAGAGAAAGATAATTACAGGCTAGGATTTAAAAAGATCTCATGCAAACAAATAACTCCCCCCCCTCAACCCCCCGCCAAAAAACAGCATAGTAACAAGAGTTGTTTAATAGGTTTACACTCAAAACAGATGATTTCTATTGCAAGCTTCTATAGGTTGCCTAAATGATTGCATTCTACAATGAACTTCCTTATGTTTCTTCTTCTAAAAAAAAGAGGAAATATAAGGTCTCATTATTATCTTTCTTGCAATTAAATTCAGTTCATTTCCACACCATACCTTTATTGCTACTAGTTTGCAGATGCTGAAAGGGAGCACAGTGCTTCTGAGCCAAACTGACTGTGGCCAGTTACGCTTTACCTGGTCTGAGACTGATGACAGCAACCTCGGGTTTTACGTGCCTCCAGGGGGAGATTAAGCACTTAGTCTGTTGTTGTGGTGCTGGCACCTGGCACCTTTCCTGGGGCAGGGAATAGACCAAAAACTTGCTGAAAGAATGAAATGGTTTTTGTCTTAGGTCTGACTCTGGGCAAGCACAACCACGAGTATCCTATCAGATCAGTAATTTACGAGAGTCTGAGACTGACACGTGAAGAGGTTTCACATTGTCCTTCCATCTCATAATTGACCTTGTGTCTTCTTTGATTCAGGCTCTCCTAAAACTCTTTTCAGATCAGTGTCTTTGATCCCTGACTTTATCATCTCTGTTATTCTAGACTTAGGTACACCTCTTAGTGAGACCAATTCCGTAAATTCTTTAACATTTTAAATGGTGTGTTCCAGTTTTTCTCTGAGTTAATATTTTAGAAGCTTTATTGAGATGTAATTCACATGCTACACAACTCATCCATTTAAAGAATGCAGGTCCATGTTTTTTGTTGTTATTTTTTCCTGTCTGTTACCTTTTATTTTTTAATTTAGTAATTTTTAATTGAAGGATAATTGATTTACAATATTATATTGCTTTCTGCCATACAGCAACATGAATCAGCCATAGGTATACATATGTCCCCTCCCTCTTGACCCTCCTTCCTACCCCATCCCACCCCTCCAGGTTGTCACAAAGCACCAGTTTGAGCTCCCTGAATCATACAGTGAATTCCCATTGCTGTTTTGCATGTGGGAGTGTGTATGTTTCCATGCTGCCCTCTCCGTTCATCCTGTGCTCTCATTCCCCCCTGCCCTGTGTCCACAAGTCTGTTCTCTATGTCTGCGTCTCCATTTGCTGCCCTGCAAATTGCTTCATCAGTACCATCTTTCTAGATGCCATATATATGCATTAATATACAATATTTGTCTTTCTGACTGACTTCACTCTGTATAATAGGCTATAGATTCATGCACCTCATTATAACCGACTCAAATGGGTTCCTTTTTAATATTCCATTGTGTAGCAACTGTGTTTTTCTTTGGAGTAATTTGAACTCTTGAATAAATTATGGATTTTTGTTTTTATTTTTTCCAAAGAAATTAGTTTCTTTAAATGTCTTTAGGGCGTATTTCACTGGAGCATCTATTTTTTTAAATTAATTAATTTTTTTTTATTGAAGGGTAATTGCTTTACAGAATTTTGTTGTTTTCTGTCAAACCTCAAAATGAATCAGCCATAGGTATACATATATCCCCTTCCTTTTGAACCTCCCTCCCCATCCCACCCCTCTAGGTTGATACTGGGCCCCTGTTTGAGTTTCCTGAGCCATACAGCAAATTCTCGTTGGCTATCTATTTTACATATGATAATGTAAGTTTCCATGTTACTCTTTCCATACATCTCACCCTCTCCTCCCCTCCCCATGTCCATAATTCTATTCTCTATGTCTGTTTCTCCATTGCTTCCCTGTAAATAAATTCTTCAGAACCATTTTTCTAGATTCCATATATGTGCATTAGAATACAATATTTATCTTTCTCTTTCTCACTTACCTCACTCTGTATAATAGGTTCTAGGTTCATCCACCTCATCAGAACTGACTCAAATGTGTTCCTTTTTATGGCTGAGTTATATTCCATTGTGTATATATACTACAACTTCTTTATCCATTCATCTGTTGATGAACATCTAGGTTGTTTCCATGTTCCAGCTATTGTAAATAGTGCTGCAGTGAACAGTGGGATACATGTGTCTTTTTCAGTTTTGGTTTCCTCAGGGTATATGCCTCGGAGTGGGATTGCTGGGTCATATGTGGTTTTATTCCTAGTTTTTTAAAGGAATCTCCATAGTGTCTTCCATAGTGGCTGTAGCAATTTACATTCCCACCCACAGTGCAAGAGCCTTCCCTTTTCTCCACACCCTCTCCAGCACTTATTGTTTGTAGACTTTTTGGTGATGGCCATTCTGACCGGTATGAGGTGATATCTCATTGTAGTTTTGATTTGTATTTCTCTAATAATGAGCGATGTTGAGCTTCTTTTCATGTGTTTGTTAGCCATCTGGATATCTTCCTTGAAGAAGTGTCTGTTTAGGTCTTTTTCCTGCTTTTTGATTGGGAGCTCTATTTTATGGAAAAACATCAGGCAGATCCATTCAAACCTTCATCTGTCCCCTTTGCATACTATTTGCCTGACCTTGTATTTGGTACTGTGGTCCTCAGATTGAAAAGACCTTGTTTTAGTGAGTTTGCCTTTTTAAAGAGCTTCTGGTTTAGCTGAGTAATAGACACACACACAATTACAAGCTAAGAACTATGATGGATATGCTAACTGTAAGTGAGAGATATTTACAACTCTCCTGGTGAAATCAAGGAAGGCTTCCAGAGGGTGGTAAAGACTTGATCTGAGCTCTGCTGTTCCTGTGGAAGAGCAGTGAGCCTGGAGGCAGGAAAAAGGTCGGGGAGCAGACTCAGGTGAGAGGTGGTGAGGTTCCCAATTGTGTGCTGGCAGGAGGAATGGAGAGAGATGACTGCAGCTGTTTTGAAGTTCAAGTATGGGAAGTGTTTAAGAGAAGGAAGGAAATCTGGATAGATTTCTTGTTTTAGCTTGGGCACCCAAGAGGATGATGGGGACAGTTACCCTGTGGTGTAGAGAGTAAGTGGAAATTATATAGATAGAGAGTAAATTGTCTTTGAACTTGGGCACATTCATTTTTACCTTTATATTTAGCATTTAGTGTTTGGTTTTGTAACTCACGGCTTCATTTCCTCACTTATACCCTTAAGTAAATAAGCTATGTGCTCTTAAGTCCTGTTCATTTGCAATGATCAAGAAAGAAAAGAATAACTATCTTGTTTTTAACTTGTCAGCTCCTGAATACTTAAAAAAAAATTCTTGCTCGTGTTTTCCTACTTTTTTATGTGACATTTATAAAACCTGGTAATTATTCCCAGGGAGTAATTTGTTCCCTGAGAGCATATGGCTGTGATTGAGGTCTCACTGCAGCAGTAATGCTTGTGTAATTTAGGCCTCTAAGAAGACAAAAATCTAATTACTGATGCAAGGATATGGAACATCTCTCTCATTAATTCAGTCCCAAAATCTTGAATTTAGTTTATTCTGATTGCTCGCACTTTGAAGGATTAATATGAAAAGTATCTGTGGGATATTACCTGGCTTTGGTAAGGCACTGGAGTGACTTGTGAGAGCAGAAGTAACTTACATGGGATGAAATGAACAGCTGGAAGGAACCATCACCGAGTTTGTATCCATCAGTCATGACGTTAATTGATGTCTCTCATCTGTATCTAAACATGTAACAATAACAACTGAGTTATTACTACACCTTCTTACCTAGAGTTCCTTTCAGTTTACAAAGCATTTGTTGCTTGCCTGCCATATGCCAGGCATGTTCTTGGTTCTGAGAATACATTATTAAATTCCCTATTCCTTTGGTCTTTCATTCTTGCAGTTGCAGGAAGACAGACAATCCCATAAATAAGACCCTCGTCTGTTAGCCAGTGGTAACTGTTATGGAAAAAAAAAAATAGGATGAGTAGCAGATTGGCAGATCAGGAAGGTGGGCAGGACAAGCCACACTGAGAAAGTAAGGTTGAAGCAAAGGCTGTAAGTTGCTGTGAGAGTGGGCATGGAGGTTTCAGGGCAGAGCGGACGTGAAGCTGGGACTTACTGGGAATGGTGGCAAGGAGAAGACGTAAGGTAGCCCAGACGATGCCAGGTTAACCACTGACCTTGAGCATTAGCCATGCCTGAGGGTTGACAGAGGCAGCCTTGCTGCGATGAGGGTCTCAGTTTTCCTTCTTGCTTCCCACTTCACTTTCCTCCATGCAATTGGATAACCATCACTAGTATATGATCTTTGAAACTGTTATATGCTGATTTCCTGTTCTGTTTCAGGTTAGAGATGACAATAAGAGACAGCACCCGTGTCTGGTGGAGTTCTCCAAGCTGCCTGAACAGGAACGCAATTACAATTTACAGATGTCACTCGAGACCCTGAAGTGAGTTTCTTAAATTTCTCATTTTCCTCTCTGTATTCCCTGAAGGAAACAAGGTGTTGATATTACAGTTTAATTTATTTTAGCTCCAGTTAGATTTTTTTCATAATCCATTGGTGGATTCAATCAGTATTTGCTTGGACTAGGCATTGAGCATGTTACCTTATGACTTTGTGCTCTATGTGTTTCCTAAAGGGTACTCTATGGATGTTTGTGGGTATTTGGGAATATAAGGATTTTGCCATTGTATTCAGTACTTCCGAGATTGTCAGTCATACATTGTTACTGGTGTGTGACAAGATAAGTGAAGATACGAAAATGACTGTTTCAGAATTTTTATACCACTTAAGGTATTGCGTTGAGCTTTGTATAATGACATGCATTATTAGTGTTAGTAGTAATACCATGTGCTACTTTATACTAATTATTATATGTATTTATTTAGAGCTTTTTCTTTCCACTTACAGATATTGGGTTAATCTTCCTAAAACACCCTGGGCTGTGTGTTATTATTTCAGATTTACCAGTGATGATGTCACAGCTGAGGATTCTCATGGAGTTGTCAAATGCCTTGACAGTTAGTTAGTAGCTGTGCTAGGACAGGGATCCAGTTTCTCTAGCTTCTCATCTAGAACTGTTTTTCACTGTAAGACTTGCTGATACATGATCAGAAAACGGGATCCTTTCACTAACTCAGTAATGGTTAGACAGTTGTCAAATAGCAAGTACTTATGAAGTACTTACTAAGTATATAGTTTTGTGCTTTTCCATCCTTGTTGGACTTGAAGAACTGGATTTGTTCCAGGAGATCACTTATCCTAATACCTGCTTATGTTAGGAATGAAACAATACTTTTTTTCCTATTTTTGTTTTGTTTCAGTTTTGTCAAGTGTAAAGAGCTATTTCTATTGAAATTATTTTACCAAAGATCTAGAACATAAACACTGTTTCAAGTTCTATGACTTCAGTCCAGGTATATATCTGCAAAGATGATGTAGTGATTTTCATTATGAAAATAAATAAGTAAATAGGACCTTGAGTTTAGGCTCTGCTGCTGCTGCTGCTAAGTCGCTTCAGTCGTGTCTGACTCTGTGTGACCCCATAGACGGCAGCCCACCAGGCTCCCCCGTCCCTGGGATTCTCCAGGCAAGAACACTAGAGTGGCTTGCCATTGCCTTCTCCAATGCATGAAAGTGAAAAGTGAAAGTGAAGTCGCTCAGTCGTGTCTGACTCCTAATGACCCTATGGACTGCAGCCCACCAGGCTCCTCTGTCCATGGGATTTTCCAGGCAAGAGTACTGAAGTAGGGTGCTGTTGCCTTCTTTGGAGTTTAGGCTCTACTAGTAACTTAAAAGGGAAAGGAATATATGAATACATATCGAGTAAATGTAGAAACCACTACAGGTAACTAATGACAAAGCTTTTCTGTAATAAGGACCACAGAACACATCACTGAGACCCGTGTACCTCCTTTTCGCATCTCGTCTTCCTCTTGATGTGAAGCTTGTACATTTAGCTTGGTAATTCATGACAGCCCGTTATTTATCCATCTCTTAAAACAAAATGCTTTTATTGAAAGTTCATGGCCTAAGATAATTTCATTAAATGTGTGGTACATTCCCTGTAATTTTAACAATCGACAGCTAAGCCAGCTAGGCAAATCCTGGGTAACTTGCAATGTAGAAGCCTGCACATTCACATTTGGCATGTTGAGCCTTTGACTGCTACACATAATTCAGTCTCGCTGCTTTCAGTCCCTGGTTGCTGGTTTGATTAATCCTAAGACTGCACACGTGGTGCTGTTGCCTACGGTGATGCTAATCAACCTTTGCAAGAACTCACTCTTAATATTTACATGGTGTTATGATGAACTCATTTCACTTGTTGCTTTAGAATTTAAAATAGAGCTCCTATTATCCAAAACTCATACTATGCCCAATTTCAGTAGTTTAAAGAAAGTATAGTATGTTCTGTGCTTCTTTTATTCACTTGGTTAGTTACAGGCACTAGAACAGGCTGGGTAAGAACAAGGAATCTAGATGATTGGATGGTTAGGATTTAAGGACTTGCTTCTCCAGAGAGAATATTAGTATCTCTGAACCTTAGACTTTCTATTAATAGCATCAGTTTAAAATGAGGATCATAGTATATCTACTTCGCGAAATTGTAGTAAAAAGATTAAATGACACATAACTGATAAAGCCTCTAGCACCATCATGTCTAATAGAAGAAGCACTCTATAAAGTTTAGATGTTTTTTCTTTTTTATATAAACTATGGGGGAGATTAGCAACTCTACTCATTAAATTCTGAGGAGTGTCCAGTAACAAATAAGCAAACGATTATTTCAGAATATTCCTTATTTTGGATTTGTGGTGATTTCATGTGAATATGATTTTTGTTGTTGTTGCACTTTATGTGATTTTTGTCTGGCCACTTGTTGACAAAGACAGCTAACGTCCAGATTTGAATGGTCATCTGTACATTGTACAGCACTGCAGAAATTCTGACATCCTCTTTCAAGGCAGCACTGTACCACCCTAGCCTAAGCTGCCTTTTTTTTTTAAATTGAGGTATAATTGATGTACAATGTTGTATTAGTTTCAGGAGTACAGCACAGCAATTCAGTTATCTATACACACACACACACACACACACACACATATATAGTCTTTTTCAGATTTTTTTTCCCTTATAGGTTACTGTAAAATATTAAGTATAGTTCCCTGTGCTATAAGTAGGTCCTTATTGGTTATCTATTTTGTATGTATTAGTGTGATACGTGAATCCCAACATCCTAATTTATCCCTCCCCTCCTTTCCCCTTTGTTAACCAGAAGTTTGTTTTCCATGTCTGTGTGTCTGTTTCTCTGTGTCATATTTTAGATTCCACATATAAGTGATATCATAAGGTAGTTGTCTTCTCTTTCTGACTTATTTCACTTAGTATGATAATCTCTAGGTCCATCCATGATGCTGCAAATAGCTTATTTCATCCTTTTTTTTTTTATTGCTGAGTAATTGTTCCTGTGTGTGTGTGTGTGTGTGTGTGTGTGTGTGTGTGTGTATCACATCTTCTCTATCCATTCATCTGTTAATGGACATTTAGGTTGCTTCCATGTCTTTAGCCTAAGCTACTGCTATGCCCCACCTGAAACTATAAAACTATCCTGACAGATACAGTTGAAATATTAACCTAGCTCCTCTCTTACCCATTCTGCCCTCTGTAGCCTGCTGAACTTTTTCTAAATATTTAGGTTATACCATTCTCCCTATTTGAATTCCTTCTTATTGCTCCTGAGATAAAGACAATACCCTAATTTGCTGAATGGTCCTTCAAGGTCCTTCAAGTTCCTTCCCTTCCAGCCAGCATCATCGTACAGGAGGCTGCTTTTATTTTCCCTTGCTTGATATCACACTAGCTTTTGTTTTGCCTCTTTGCATGTTCCTTTCCCCTTTGTGTCCACTTTGTGTAATGCTCTCTTCCAGGCCCTGTTCTTATCCTTTATATCTCAGGTCACTTCAGGCAGCATTTGATGAGCTGCTTGACTCAATAAAGCCCCCCTTTGACAGGCACTCAGCCCTTTTGTATCTCTCAGCAGAGAATCTTTCTATGTATAATCACAGGATGGCTGCTGTACTCCACCAGACCTATTATGTAAGGTTTCTTTGTTTCTTAATTTTTTTTAATTTATTCATTTATTTATTTGGCTGAGTCGGGTCTTAGTAGTTGCAGCATTCACAATCTTTGTTGCATGCTGCAGATCTTTCATTGTGGTATGAGGGCTCTGTAGTTACAGCATAAGGGCTTACTTGCTCTGAGGCATGTGGAATCTTAGTTCCCTGATCAGGGCTCAAACCCATGTCCCCTTGCATTGCAAGGAAGATTTTTAACCACTGGATCATCAGGGAAGTCCCAGACCTAAGTTTCTTGAGGGCAGGCATCTCACTTGATTTTAGTCACCATCATCTGAACTTTACACAGAGCTCAGTAATATTTGTCAAATGAATGAAGCAACAAATAAGCAATAAAGCTCGGTCTCTAGGCAGGCTTGTACATAGCAAATGCTTATCATAGAAACAGGATGCCTTCTCTTCTCTCTGTGGCTTTGTGCCAGTCTGTCTCCTCTTCTTGTTGGTGGCCTTATACTTGAAGTAATAAAATGCCACATGAGCCTATTATTGCCACTTAATCTTATAGTCAAGATGTACTGAATGCATATGTAAGTTACTGTGGGAGACAGAGGAATCAGATGACGAGCTGACCCCTAGCATGTCCTTTTCCACTTCCCCTACTCTGTTCTTGTCTGTTAACCTCTGCACAAGCTTCACGGCTCACACTGCTCTCTCCCAGTCTTCTGCAGACCTTAAAACCATTTAAAATGGGTGAATTGAACAGTGTTAAGTCAAATAGAATTGTCTTAATAAAGATTACATAAAGACCATCTATATGTCTTCCTTGGCGAAATGTCTGTTTAGGTCTTCCACCCATTTTTTGATTGGGTTGTTTGTTTCTTTGACGTTGAACTTCATGAGCTGTTTGTGCATTTTAAAGATTGATCCCCTGTTAGTTGCTTCATTTGCAAATATTTGCTTCCATTCTGAGGGTTGTCTTTTCAATTCATTTATGGTTTTCTTTGCTGTGCGAAAGCTTTTAAGTTTAATGCTCTGTGGTGACCCAGATGGATCGAATGAATGGGGGTTATGTGGGAGGGAGACTCAAGAGGGAGGGGAAATATGTATACATATAGCTGATTCAGTTTGTTGTACAGCAGAAACTAACACAACATTATAAAGCAACTATTTTTAAATTTTTTTAAATTTTTAAAAAAGATCATATAAAGACAAAAGAGTTCTTACTCAAAGAACTTGGTGTGGTTAATAGTATTACATAGATTTCTTAAAAGATTTGTTGTTCTCCTTCAAAAATCTCCTTGAATTAGACATAAAGTGCTTAGATATAGTATCAAAAATATCTGTAAAAGAAAACAAAATCAATACTTAGGATCTCATTAAAAGTAGAATCTTTTGTACAACAAAAGAAACCATGTAGAAAATGAAGACATAGGGCACAGAGTGGGAGATTATTTATAAATCATGTAAGTTTACATTTGTTGGATTTGTGGTAAATCTTACATGTGCCAATAAAGAACTTGTACCCAGAATATATAGGTAACTCTTACAACTACATAGTAAAAATACATATAACCCAGTTAAAAATGGACAAAACATTTGAGAACATATTTTAATAAAGATAAGTAAATGCCTAATGCATGCATGAAAAGATGCTCAACATCATTAGTCATTATGAAAATGCAAATTAAATCATAATGAGATACAACCACACATACTAGAATGGTCATAATCAAAATGACAGATACACTCAGTATTGTTGTAAATGTAGAAAAACACTGAAATCTACATGTATTTCAGTTGGGTATGTAAAATGGCCCTGCCACTCGGTGGTTGCTTAAAAGGTTAAACATAAATTTATGATACAGCCTAGTGGGAGAAATATCAATAACCTCAGAAATGCAGATGACACCATCCTTAGGGCAAAAAGTGAAGAGGAACTAAAGAGCCTCTTGATGAGGGTGAAATAAGAGAGTGAAAAAGCTGGCTTAAAACTCACCATTCAAAAAACTAAGATCATAGCATCTGGTCCCATCAGTTCATGGCAAATAGATGGGGAAACAGTGACAGACTAGGGACACCAGAGGACGAGATGGCCGGATGGCATCACTGACTCAGTGGACATGGGTTTGAGCAAGCTTTGGGAGATGGTGCAGGACAGAGAAGTCTGGTGTGCTGTAGTCCATGGGGTCGCAAAGACTCAGACATGACTGAGTGACTGAACAACAACAAAGCAATTCCCCTCCTACATACCTACACAAGAGAAATAAAAGCCTATGTTGACACAAAGACTTGTACATGAATGTTCATCAAAGTGTGTTCATAGAATCATCATACATAACAGCCTCAAACTGGAAACTGCAAATTTCAATAAACTGATGAATGGATAAACAAAATGTGATACAGTCATACAATGTAATACTATTGAGTAATAAAATGAAATGTACTATTAATATACACTACAACATGGATAAACCTGAAAGACATTATGCTAAGTCAAAGGAGCCTGACATTAAAGATTTAATATTATTCTATCTATATGAAATATTCAGAAAAGGAAATTCTATCGAGACAGAAAACAGATTAATGATTGCTTAGAGTGGGAATGATGAATGACTGCAAACAGGCTTGGAGAATCTGATGGAGTAATGGAAGTATTCTAAAACTGGATTGTAGTGATGGTCATTCAATGATACTCATTACCCTTACTTAATGTATTAAGCAGGGCTTTCTATGTTCTAATCAGATTTATTGGTAGGCATACACTTGGAAGTTTAGTAACCTGGATTTGAGATAAATCTCAATATTATTGTCATCCTTGATTTCCATAAGAGCTGGTTTGGTATCCTGCTTGACCCTTTCATACCCCTATATATTTGTCACTACAGGCAAGACACTGCCTTATAATTAACTTTTGTCTTAGTCCTCACTGGCCTATTAGCTTATCCCAGAAGTTAGCACGGGACCTGGCACACAGTGGAATTCAAAAGATGCTTACTGAGTAGATAAATGAATGTAAGATGATGGCAGGGAACTTTCTGTTCCTTGGGCAGTGTTTGAACAAGCATAACCTGTGTTTGTTCTGAGTCAATTTTCTATTTTTCTATTGCTGATCTATCTCATTTTAACTGGCACATTCTTTTATTTTTAATAATTTCATTTATTTATTTTTGGCTGTGCTGGGTCTTCGTTGTTGCATGGGCTTTCTCTAATTGTGGTGTGAGGGCTTCCCATTGAGGTGGCTTCTCTTGTTGTGGAGCACAAACTCTAGGCCCACAGGCTTCAGTAGTCACGGTTCCTGGGCTCTAGAGCACAGGATTAGTAGTTGTGGTCCACAGGCTTAGTTGCCCTGCAGCATGTGGGATCTCCCTGGATCAGGGATCAAACCCATGTCTCCTGCATTAGCAGGCAGATTCTTTACCACTGAGCCACCAGGGAAGCCCCTTATTTGGCACATGTTTTAACAAACTGTACAGCTTCAGTTAGTTCCCGGTCTTGCAGTTTAACAGTCAATCTCACTTTTGCCATATATAATCTAAAATTTAACTTAATAACAGGATATTTAAGTGTGTGTATCTATATCTGTCTCCAGATTGTCACTTTTTTAAATGTTAAGGAGGATAAGTATAAATGGATTTTAGATACTTGACTGTTCCTTTTGGAACTGACCAGACATTAGAAATTGTCATCCAAAAAGTTTATGCCATTGCATCTTATTCTATTGAAGTAGGTAGAACCAATCATTATCAGGAATACTAAAGGATGTTATTCTGCCTAAGTCTGGGGACTTTTAAGGATGAACTCTAAATGTGAATGATTATGGTCTTTCTTGGGAAAATCAACAAACGGTCATTCATTAAAGGGAGTAAAAAAACAAAATGGAGTGTCTACCCAGTGGAAAAACTGTTATTGGCAAATTGGAATCCCAATTTATTATGTAAAAAGGAGATTTTTCTAGAGTGAAAAGTCCAGAAAAGGATTTAAAAGCATAAGGGGACTTAAGTATATCAGAAAAGTAGCATTTCAAATCAGTGTTAAAAATGAATTGTTCATCTGTCCCATTTTTCTAGATTCCATATATATGCATTAATATATGATATTTGTTTTCCCTTTCTGACTAATGTCACCCTATATGACAGTCTCTTGGTCCATCAACGACTCGCAAATGGTGCAATTTCATTCCTTTTCTATGGCTGAGTAATTTCCCTATATATATATATCACATCTTCTTTATCCATTCCTCTGTTGATGGACCTTTAGGTTACTTTTATGTCCTGGCTATTGTAAATAGCGCTACAGTGAACTTTGGGGTGCATATATCTTTTGGAATTAAGGTTTTCTCTGGGTACATGTCCAGGAGTGGGATTGCTGGGTCATGACTCATTGGAAAAGACTCTGATGCTAGGAGGGATTGGGGGCAGGAGGAGAAGGGGACGACAGAGGATGAGATGGCTGGATGGCATCACTGACTCGATGGACGTGAGTCTCAGTGAGCTCCAGGAGTTGGTGATGGACAGGGAGGCCTGGCGTGCTGCGACTCATGGGGTCGCAAAGAGTCGGACACGACTGAGCGACTGATCTGGTCTGATGGAAGTTCTATTTTACTTTTTTAAGGAAACCTCCATACTGTTCTCCATAGTGGCCAAAATGAGAAGGAAATCCAATAAAGAGGGGTTATGCATATACATATAGCTGATTCATTTTGCTGTATGGCAGGAGCTAACACGTAAAGCAACTATATGCCAATACATTTTTTAAATGGATTATTCAGTAAATATTTTATGGATGACTGAGTATCCATCTGGGAAATAAAGGCTTAATCTTAATATATATTGTTGAGGTCCTTTATTGGACAGGAACCTGGTGGTCCGGAGTCGACCGATAAGAAAGTAAAGGAGAGGGAAAGAGGCTGATATTCCTTGGTTTATGCAGAAAGCCAATAAAGCCCCTGCATAGGGCTTGCTCTGTTCACGAAGGCCTCAGGCGCCCTCTCAATGGGGTGAAGGCACAGAGTGCCTTCTTGAGAGGGTCTTAGAAGCCCGGGCAGGAAAGTGAACTCAGAGAGCCTCTGCACTCCAGGGGATCAGCCTGAAAAAGAGAGAGGGAGGGAGAGAGAGAGAAATACAGACACGGGGGCCAGAGCTCTGATGGAGCAATGGTGTTTTAATCAACATGGTGTGGGCATATATACTGTCGTACAAGGTAGTTATTCTCAGCAAAGATAAAGATTAAAATTCCAGACTTACAAAACATAGGCAATCCATATTAGAGATAGAGTTGTAAACATTCACTTTTACCCTATGGTTCACAAGAAGGAAGAGGGTACTTATTACCGTATAGAAAAACTAATGAAGTAAATGCCTGGATTCCTCAGCCCCCGGGAGAGGCTTGCCTCTCCTCTTAATTCCTGTATTCAGGAATTAATCAGGAACTGAGAATTCCTGACAGATACAAAACAGCACACAGGAAGCCTCCTGTTAAATGCTTCCTGACACTATATGGCCTCCCTGACCCTTGTTTAGGAGAAGGCAATGGCACCCCACTCCAGTCCTCTTGCCTGGAAAATCCCATGGATGGAGGAGCATGGTAGGCTGCAGTCCATGGGGTCGCTAAGAGTCGGGCAGGACTGAGCGACTTCAGTTTCACTTTTCACTTTCATGCATTGGAGAAGGAAATGGCAACCCACTCCAGTGTTCTTGCCTGGAGAATCCTAGGGACGGGGAGCCTGGTGGGCTGCCATCTTTGGTGTCGCACAGAGTCGGACACGACTGAAGCGACTTAACAGCAGCAGCAGACTTTTGTTTAAAAAGCATGGATATTTCCTTGAAACAATTTAACAAATGGGTAATCTCTTTCTGGTGGTGGTTCAGTAGCTCTGTGGTGTCAGACTCTTTGTGACCCCATGGACTGTAGCCTGCCAAGGTTCTCTGTCCATGGGATTTCCCAGGCAAGAATATTAGAGTGGGTTGCCATTTCCTTCTCCAGGAGATATTTCTGACCCAGAAATCAAACCCAGGTCTCCTGCATTGCAGGCAGATTCTTGATTGCAGGTGGTTTCTTTACTAACTGAGATACCAGGGAAGCCCAATCTCTAAGTATTATATAATATTTTTAACTTGTGTATTTGAAGAGATTATAAACTACAACAATAAAGCCCAAATCTAACAGAAAAGTGAAAAAGGAATATTTTCATAGAAGAAAGGAAGTACAGATATCCGTAAAGCAGAGGAAAAAGGTGCTCAAATGCAATTGTATTAAGAAAAATGCAAATTAAAACTATAAATGAGATCTCATTAGCATATTAATGGACAACTCTGCTGGAACAGGCATGGGAAATAGGCAGTGTCATCCTTTGCTTATGAGAATATAAATGATTACCAGCTTTAAAGACATTTGACAATATTTGTCAAACTCTGAAATGTATATCCCCTGTGACCCAGTAATTGCCTGTCTAGGAATTTATCCTACAGATGAAGGTTACATTTCAGTTCAGTTCAGTCGCTCAGTCATGTCTGACTCTTTGTGACCCCATTGACTACAGCACGCCAGGTCTCCCTGTCCATCACCAACTCCTGGAGTTTACTCAGACTCATGTCCGTTGAGTTGGTGGTGCTGTCCAACCATCTCATCCTCTGTCGTCCCCTTCTCTCGCCTTCAGTCTTTCCCAGCATCAGGGTCTTTTCAAATAAATCAGCTCTTCACATCAGGTGGCCAAAGTATTGGAGTTTCAGCTTCAGCATCAGTCCTTCCAGTGAATATTCAGGACTGATTTCCTTTAGGATGGACTGGTTTGATCTCCTTCCAGTCCAAGGGACTCTCAAGAGTCTTCTCCAACACCACAGGTCAAAAGCATCAATTCTTTGGTGTTCATTTTTCTTTTTTTTAATTTTTTATTGTTCCTGTATCTTTATTTATTTTTGTTTCTTTTTTTTTTAAATTTGATTTTATTTTTAAACTTTACAATATTGTATTAGTTTTGCCAAACATCAAAATGAATCCGCCACAGGTATACCCGTGCTCCCCATCCTGAACCCTCCTCCCTCCCCATACCATCCCTCTGGGTCGTCCCAGTGCACCAGCCCCAAGCGTCCAGTATCGTGCATCGAACCTGGACTGGCGACTCATTTCATACATGATATTTTACATGTTTCAATGCCATTCTCCCAAATCTTCCCACCCTCTCCCTCTCCCACAGAGTCCATAAGACTGTTCTATACATCAGTGTCTCTTTTGCTGTCTCGTATACAGGGTTATTGTTACCATCTTTCTGAATTCCATATATATGCGTTAGTATACTGTATTGGTGTTTTTCTTTCTGGCTTACTTCACTCTGTATAATAGGCTCCAGTTTCATCCACCTCATTAGAACTGATTCAAATGTATTCTTTTTATAGTCCAATTCTCACATCCATACATGACTACTGGAAAAACCGTAGCTTTGACTAGATGGACCTTTGTTGACAAAGTAATGTCTCTGCATTTAATATGCTGTCTAGGTTGGTCATAAGTTTTCTTCCAAGGAACAAGTGTCTTCTAATTTCATGGCTGCAGTCACCATCTGCAATAATTTTGGGAGACCAAAAAAATAAAGGCTGTCACTGTTTCGAATTGTTTCCCCGTCTATTTGCCATTAAGTGATGGGACCAGATGCCACAATCTTAGTTTTCTGAATATTGAGTTTTAAGCCAACTTTTTCACTCTCCTCTTTCATTTTCATGAAGAGGCTCTTTAGTTCCTCACTTTATGCCATAAGGGTGGTGTCACCTACCTATCTGAGGTTATTGATATTTCTCCTGGCAGTCTTGATTCTAGCTTTTGCTTCATCCAGCCCAGCGTTTCTCATGATGTAGTCTGCATATAAGTTAAATAAGCAAGCTGACAATATACAGCCTTGATGTACTCCTTTCCTGATTTGGAACCAGTCTGTTGTTCCCTGTCCAGTTCTGACTTGCTTCCTGACCTGCATAAAGGTTTCTCAAGAAGCAGGTCAGGTGGTCTGGTATTCCCATCTCTTAAAGAATTTTTCCACAGTTTGCTTGTGATCAACACAGTCAAAGGCTTTGGTATAGTCAATAAAGCAGAAATATATGTTTTTCTGGAACTTTCTTGCTTTTATGATGATCAGTTGGATGTGGCCATTTGATCTCTGGTTCCTCTGCCTTTTTAAAATCCATCTTGAACTTCTGGAAGTTCACAGTTCATGTACTGTTGAAGCCTGGCTTGGAGAATTTTGAGCATTACTTTACTAGCGTGTGAAATGAGTGCAATTGTCCAGTAGTTTGAGCATTCTTTGGCATTGCCTTTCATTGGGATTGGAATGAAAACTGACCTTTTGCAGTCCTGTGGCCACTGCTGAGTCTTCCAAGTTTGTTGGCATATTGAGTGCAGCACTTTGACAGCATCATCTTTTAGGATTTGAAATAGCTCAACTGGAATTCTATCACCTCCACTAGCTTTGTTCGTAGTGATGCTTCCTAAGGCCCACTGGACTTCGCATTCCAGGATGGCTGGCTCTAGGTGAGTGATCACACCATCATGATTATCTGGGTCATGAAGATCTTTTTTGTGCAGTTCTTCTGTGTATTCTTGCCACCTCTTAATATCTTCTGCTTCTGTTAGGTGCATACCATTTCTGTCCTTTATTGTGCCCATCTTTGCTTAAAGTGTTCCCTTGGTATCTCTAACTCACTTGAAGAGATCTCTAGTCTTTCCCATTCTGTCGTTTTCCTCTATTTCTTTGCATTGATCACTGAGGAAGACTTTCTTCCTTGCTCTTCTTTGGAACTCTGCATTTCAAATGGATATGTCTTTCCTCTTCCTCTTTGCCTTTTGCTTCTCTCTTTTCACAGCTCTTTGTAAGGCCTCCTCAGACAACCATTTTGCTTTTTTGCATTTCTTTTTCTTGGGAATGTTCCCGATCTCTCCCTCCTGTGCATGAGCCTCCTTCCATAGTTCTTCAGATACTCTATCAGATTTAATCCCTTGTATATATTTCTCACTTCCACTGTATAATTGTAAGGGATTTGATCTAGGTCATACCTGAATGGTCTAGTGGTTTTCCTTACTTTCTTCAATTTGTCTGAATTTTCCAATAAGAAGTTCATGATCTGAGCCACAATCAGCTGCCATTCTTATTTTTACTGACTGTATAGAGCTTCTCTATCTTTTGCTGCTAAGAATATAATCAATCTGATTTTGATATTGACCATCTGGTGATGTCCATGTGTAGAGTCTTCTCTTGTGTTTTTGGAAGAGGTGTTTGCTATGACCAGTGCATTCTCTTGGCAAAACTCTATTATTCTTTGCCCTGCTTCATTCTGTGCTACATTCTGTAGGTTACAGTGCATATGTTCAATGTATGAGGTTATTCATTGCAGCCCTGTTTGTAATAACAAAAATTGTGAACAGAAAATTGGGTTAAACACTGTGACATATCCAGTGAATGGAACACTTCAGAACTGTTGAAAAATAAACCAGCTGTATATGAAGGATAGTGATCAAAGTCACATTGTGTATCAAAATTATATTGTGAAGTCAAGATAGAAAATTATGGAAAACTGTCTCTTACAGCTAACCATTGAGTAGAAGGAAAGCACCAACATGCACACACACACACACACACACACACAAATCTGCTTTAGAATATGCATATATTCTAGCAGGACAGCCAATAATTAGTAGCAACCAGTTCCTTTAGGGAAAGGAACAGAAGTTGCAGAGACAGGATTGGAGAGAGACTTTTCAATATTTTCCTTTTTGTGTTTGAAACGTTCAATTTTCAAATGTCCTACTCATTACTCAGTAGTAAATAATTTACAAGTAAGTAAGCTTTCCTTTTGCTTGAAAGTAAAAGACCTCTCTGCATGTAAGGTGGACTGTTGTACCTCATTCTCAGCTGCTATTATATTGGATTATTGTGGACATGGGGAACGGATTATTGCAACTTATGTTTGGTTTTGTTTTCCAGGACGTTGCTGGCTTTAGGATGTCATGTGGGTATATCAGATGAACACGCTGAAGAAAAGGTGAAAAAAATGAAGCTACCAAAGAAGTAAGTTGAATGTCTGAGCAATGTTAGATGGTCCATGCTTTACTTTAGTGTTACTGCACCCGCAGAACTCGCAATGGAATCCTAGATTCCTTGCTTACACGTAAGCTGTAAAATTCAGATTCAGAATTGAAACATGCTGCATTAATGTAGGGGCTTCATCAAGTATATGGTGGTGGGGTGAGAGTTTCCATCACAGTGCCCAAAGGGGAAACAGGTTCACAAAATATTTGGTAGTATGTTATGAGTAGGTTATTTTCCTTGTATGTGTGTGTGAGCACATGTGTCCACATCCTTATTGTATGTGGTTTCCCACTTTTCATCAGAAAATGTGTCGTTTTATTCATTTTCACAAAGAAAGTCTATTTTAGGAGGAGTTATGAAGTCAGTGTTACCACTCTCACTTTAAGATGAGAAAACTGAGCCATGGGATGCTCTGGGAGTTATTTTGCCTACTGTACTGCAGCCTCTGTGACCTTGTTTTAACTTCTTAAAACTTCAGCTTTCTTACCCCCTCACAGGTATTAATAAGGGACGTTTTAGGGATTAAATAAGTGCTTAATGAATTATAGCTGTTTCATTTTGTTACTTTTTTGTTAAGTATTCAAACCACTCTTTTGGGGCCTGTGTCTCATAAATAGCATGCCTGGAAGTTTGCCAAGTACTATCATGGAGATGAAAACAAAGTACGCATGAGTAAATGAGTGCAAGTCGCTCAGTCGTGTCCGACTCTTTGCGACCCCATAGGCTATACAGTCCATGGACTTCTCCAGGCCAGAATACTGAAGTGGGTAGCCTTTCCCTTTTCCAGGGGATATTCCCAACCCAGGAATCGAACCCAGGTCTCCTGCAATGCAGGCGGGTTTTTTACCCGCTGAGCCACATGGGAAGACCAAGGTACACGTAGCTATTCCATAATTTTCTTCCGTCACCCCAGATAAACATAAAGTACAAATAGTGTGCTTGCTATGCAAATGCAAATTCTAGCAGATCCTTTAGGCCAACAAACATTTTTACTCAGGTCCTCCATTTTAAGAAAGGTATTAAAAACACATTGTACAAAGTTGTATAAAGTGTAGGACTAATTTTTGAGACCAAAACCATATACAGCAAGTCCCGCATATATAAACCTTCAAGTTACAAACTTTCAAAGATGCAGATGTGCATCTAGTTCCAGCAAGGAACCAGAACCTGTGCCATCAAATGTCAGGCATTAATGAAATTGCAGCATGCCCTCCCCTCTGTCTCCTGTTGCTAACAATCCTTCAGCTCTACTGTCTCCTACCCCCTCTCCCTCCTCCAGTCAGTAATTCTTCTTGCCCGTTCACTCGATGCCAGCCCCTGTATGCCCACTATTGGACTACTATACTTTTCAAGGTACTGTGCCTGCTTGATTGCTAAGTCGCTTCAGTCATGTCCAACTCTTTATGACTCTATGAACCATGGCCTGCCGAGCTCCTCTGTCTATGGGGTTCTCCAGGCAGCAATACTGGAGTGGGTTGCCATGCACTTCTCTAGGGGATCTTCCTGACCCAGGGATCAAACCTGTGTTTCAAGTCTCCTGTATTGATAGGCAGGTTCTTTACCACTAGCACCACCTGGGAAGCCCTCAAGGTGCTGTACTGTAAGATTAAAAATCTTTTCTTTATTTTTTGTGTTTGTTTTTCATGTATTATTTGTGTGAAAATATTATTACAGTACCATATAGCGATTGTGTTAGATAGATACCTGGGCTAACTTTTTTGGACTTACAAACTCACTCCTAATAGAACTCATTTGTATGTAGGGGGCCTATTGTATAAAAGGAAACAAACAGAAACACTGTGTAACTAAAGTATTCAATGAATCAAGTGACAAATGTAACAGATAACATCTGTAGCAGAGCAGACCAAGTAGAAGAAAGAGTAAATGACCCAGGGGATAGAATAAAGAAATAATACAGTTATCAGAGGAGGGGACATTTAAGATTAAAAGAATGATGAAGGCCTATAAAAACTATCATATTCTATCAGAAACACAAATATCTGAATAATTGGGTTTCAGGATAGGAGAGGGAGAAGGAGACAGGGAATTCATTTAAAGAAACTATATTTGAGATCATCTCAGGCTTGGGGAAAGACTTGGACATACAAGTCCATAAAGCTAAAAAAATGCCCTATTATCTCAATGTAAAAAGACCTTCTCCAAGATGCATTACAGTGAAACTGTCAAAAATCAATGAGAAAGAAATCATCCTACATAAAACTAGGGGGAAAGAAAGTGACCTACAAAGGGATCCCATTAAGCTATTAATTGATTTCTCAACAGGAACTCTATGGGGCAAGAGAGGATGGAATGACATATTCAAAGTGTTGAGAAATAAAAATTGCCAGCCAAGAATACTTTATGCAACAAAGTTGCCTTACAGATATCAAGGAGATGTAAAGCCTTTCCCAGACAAAAGCTGAGAGAGTTCACCACCAATAGACCTACCTGCCTTGCAGGAAATGTTGAAAGGAATTCTTCAAGCTGAAATGAAAAGATGCTGATCAGCAACAAAACAACATACAAAAATACACACTACACTGGTTTTAGAGAAACAAAGACACTCTGATGTAAAGAAGTATTAGGGTGGTGTATCAATCACTTCACTGTAGTACAAAAGTTAAAGGAAGAAAATAGTAAAAGCATTATGTGTGTTTAGTCTTAGTCTTGTATGACTCTTGTGACCCCATAGACTGTAGCCTGCCAGGCTTCTCTGTCCATGGGATTCTCCAGGCCAGAATACTGGAATGGGTTGCCAGGGTATCTTCCTGACCCAGGGATCGAACCCAGGTCTCCTGCATTGCAGTCAGACTCTTTACCGACTGAGCTACAAGGAAAGCCTGTAAAAAGAATTATAGATACTATAAATATAAATTATTAATGAATGCAGGACATAAAAAGAAGGAAATTGTATCATCAGTAATGTAAAAGAGAGGAGAAAAAGTTGGATCCTTTATAGGTGAGTTGCTATTAGCCTAAAATGGACTATTTTATCTGTATGATATTTTATGTAATTTGCAAGGTTACCACAAAAGGAAAACCTAGGATGGATTCACAAAGACCAAGAAACAGAAAACAAAGCATACCAACATGGAAAATAATTTATGGATGTTGATACAGACAGAAGGAAAAAGAAACAATGGAAATAAAAAGTAACCAGAGAGCAATTAATAGGATGGCGTTAGTATGCCTTTGCATGTCAATAATTACTCTAAATGTAAATGGATTAAATTCACCATTCAAAAAGTATAGAACAGTTGGATGGATTAAAAAAAAAGACCTAACTATATACTGCCTACAGGAGATCCATTTCAGATTTAAGAACACATGTAGATTCAAATTTTAGTTAGAATGATGTGCTTCATTCCCTTTTTGAAAATAGGCAATCTGAGTGTTGGTTTTTTCCCCTGATAATACAGATCATCTCTCTAAAAATCTGTGAGGACTTTTATAGAATATGTGATTCATTGTAGTTCTGTTTTCCTTCTTCTCCCTCTTCCTCCTCACCCTCCTCTCTCAACAAACCAGCAGGCAACTGAATAGTACAGCATATTATTGTCTATTCTTAAGTTTGTAAATCTTGCCACATTGGTTATAAAATTAAACTCTTGCCCCACTGCAGAGTTTGATGAGCAGAGTCCAATTGCTGAAGGAATAAAGTAAAACACAACTGAAAAGAAACACATTCCCAGATACTGTGGTTCACAATATCTATATCCCTGAGTAATTGAGAATTTTTTTAAATCTAAAAGTTTAAATGAAAATGCAGTTCTTATCTGAGTACCAACGCCTGTTATTCACACTTTGTTAGCAATTATCTGCTGTTATGTCAACCCCAAATGTAGTAGGTCAGAACCTGGTTGCTTTATATATCACTGGGAAGTAAGAGATAGTGCTAAGTTATGAAAAAGTATATTAGAATTATTTGAGAAGTATTTAAGATGAGTGCTAAATTCCCTCCCTCCTGCACCAAGTCTTACTCTGATGCTGTAAAATCACTATAGTAATGTGAAGCTGAGGTGTAACTGGTATCTCTCAGGCATATTGGGGCAGATACAAGGTTAAAAATGATATTCTCAGTGTTCATATATGTGTATAAATTTTAAATGACTTTCAGAAATGAATGCTTAGATGGATCCAGAATATGCAGACCCATATTTATGTAGTGCATATAGACACAAGCCCACACACAAAATTCAGTGTCTATAAATATTTACCTAAATGAAAAAGTGTTACAAATGCAGCTGGATTTTCTTTCCAGAAGTATGAGGCACTGTGATTGTGAAGAAAGAAATATTTATATACTCTTTTTATTTGTAGTGAGTAAATTTCACAGACCACAAATTTTAAAATGTGCCAGCATGTAATGTTCTTCATTTGTTCTCATTGGACTTAATTTCCTATTTAAACCCAATGGGCCTTGCAGCCAGATTGCAGCTTGTTAGTGAAAACCTAGTCCTAGTCTGTTCAGTGCAAACTCAATTGAAATCACAGTTTTATGTGTTTATTCTTACCTTTATGTTTTGATTTCAAAGGTCATCTTCTGAAAGCACTCTTTCTCTGCCTCCTTAAAATTGCAGCCTATTTAAAATTGTGCTTTCTCTCCTATCCCCTTTTCTACTTGATTTTTTTTCTGATAGTATTTAAATATCATCTAACATACTATTATATTATGTTTATTTTGCTTACTGCCTTAGTCTTCATCTAAACATAATTATCTATAAAAATAGATTGTTTATCCATGTTATTCAATGATGTATCATTAGTTCCCAGAACAGGACTTGAAACATTCGAGCACAGGATAAATATTTGTTGTTAAGTTTGAATTCAAAGGTTACCCCCTTCTTACTCCCAGGGCTGTGTATCTTTGGGACACTCACCTGATGGGGAGGAAACATTGGGTTCTTGGGCATTCTCTTTTGAGTTTGCTGTCAGGAACTGAAAGACATCAAAGAAAACCAGAGCCAGACAGAAGTTAAAGGCATAAAGACAAATATTATTCCAGAACTATTACAATAGGGGAAGAGAAACCTCAGTAGTCATACACTGGGTTGGCCAAAAAATTCGGGTTTTTCCGTGAGATGATATGGAAAAACCCAAATGAATTTTTGGCAAACCCAGAACAGCAAGGACAAGTGGGGATTTGTAGACAGGACCAGAGTTACGGGTCAGTGGATGAAAAATTACTAAGAGGAAACATCAAGGAAAAGGGGGATTCTGGTAAACAAAATTTGTAGGATTGTTGCTAATGGCAGATCAGAGTGATAGGATGTCAAAGGTGGCAGATGAGGAATG
This sequence comes from Bubalus kerabau, assembly GCF_029407905.1. Classification (NCBI taxonomy): domain Eukaryota; kingdom Metazoa; phylum Chordata; class Mammalia; order Artiodactyla; family Bovidae; genus Bubalus; species Bubalus kerabau. The sequence continues at coordinate 133,448,499 of NC_073624.1, forward strand.
TGATCAGATATCATGAGTGGGGGATTTCCACCAAGCTGACCTAAGCAGGAGTCTTGCTAAAACTAGACTAAGCAAAACAAGGTCAAATCCTACAATCAGAAGCCAGGTCAGAAAGATGATTCAGAAGAACTTGAGTCAGGTTTGGTCAAAGGAGATTCTTTATGAATTGTCTGCATTTACTTCTTCTGACATCTTACTGATTTTGAGTGGCCTTCGCCTGCAGCTGTTTGAAGCAGTATTTTGCTTTCCCAGCCGGAGATTAAAGTCGGGTCTCAGTGGTGAGTGCACTTAATTCTAGCCACCAGACCAGTGACCAATGTGACAGGGTTCCTGACCCATCGGCTTTGTTATAATGAATCCCCACAAAGAGACAGAAAGTAGTGAAACCAAGTGTTTATTAGGAGAAAAAAGGTACATGTGAATATACTCACAGGACAGATTCAGAGAGTTGTGCCCTCTGGGTAGTTTGAATCACTTTTATGGAGCATTTCTTCTGGGTTTCCTCTGGACAGTCCTCTTGCTTTGCCTGGCTCTGGGTCCATCTGTAGTGTTTCTCAGGATCCTCCCGTGTGTGTGTGCTCATCTCTTAGCCAAGATGGATTCTAGTGGGCAGGGTAACATCACCGAATATGGCGTGATAGCCCTTCCTTTTTGATCTCCAACGAGCCCTTCTGTACATATATAGTCAGGAAGGTCTCCTTGACTTTGAGAATGAGGAAACTGTAGTCTCTTTATCTTTTATCTGGACAGGGCTCAGCACCTCTAAATATTCTCCTGCTGTTGTCCTCATCTTGAAGTATCTGTCCACAGGGGATGAACTCCAGCTACTCAGCCTGGGGTCCGTCTATCTCCTGCCTCATTTTGAGATGCATGTTTTCCTGACTGATCTTTGGACCGCACACTGGATCTTCCTTCCTCGTCTCTTTTGAGTCCTCCAGGTTCTTGCTGTGCTTTCACCTCCACTTGGGCCTCTTTCGGAGGTTGGAAACCTAGGAATACTGTCTTTGGCAACTTGAGGACTTTAGTCTCTTGGCAGAGGGAGAAGGGAAAGTTGCCTGGCAGCCTAGTCTTGGTTTGGTGCCAAATCTGTTCTCCTGAATCTGTGCTGCACAAGGGTTTGGGTGTGGGAGATTCTGGAAACTCCAGAGGCTCCCTTGACTGTGGGATCTATCTGGTCTCCATCTGGGCAAGCGGGTGGAGAACGCTGAATTCCTCTAATTCTCTCCTCCTCTAGGCTCTGAAACCTTCATCCAGCACATCAGGGTCTTGCTCTTTTAATATTCAAAAGTAGAGCTATTCATATCAGAAGGCTTTTTTTCTAAATACTGTTGTCTCTTGTATGACTTTTCAAAGCCTATTCTAAAAACCCAAAAGCCAAGAATGGCTTTTTTGATCTTTCTTGAAATGATCCTCTCTTGGTTTGTTTCAAAGGGGATATGGAGTACAAAGAAGAACTTGGAGTAAAAAAGGGATTAAAGATGGTGGAGGCACAGGGCATGTCATATTACATGTTTATTTAAAAGCAAAATGGGGATTTCCCTGGTGATCCAAGGGCTAAGTTCTGAGCTCCCAATTCAGGGAGCCTGGGTTCAGTCCCTGGTCAGGGAAATAGATCCCACTGCAACTGAGACCCAGTGCAGCCAAATCAGTTGAGTTCAGTTGCTCAGTCGTGTCTGACTCTTTGTGACCCCATGGACTGCAGCACACCAGACTTCCCTGTCCATCACCAACTCCAGGAGCTTGCTCAAACTCAGGTCCATAGAGTTGGTGATGTCATCCAACTGTCTCATCCTCTGTACTCCCCTTTTTCTCCTGTCTTCAGTGGTTCCCAGCATCAGGGTCTTTTCCAATGAGTCAGTTCTTTGCATCATGTGGCCAAGGTATTGGAGCTTTGCTTCAGCATCAGTCCTTCCAATGAATATTCAGGGTTGATTTCCTTAAGGATTGGTTGGTTTGATCTCCTTGCAGTCCAAGGGACTCTGAAGAGTCTTCTCCAACACCACAGTTCAAAAGAATCAATTCTTCAGCACACAGCCTTCTTTATGGTCCAGCTCTCACATCCATACATGACTACTGGAAAAACCACAGCTTTGACTAGATGGACTTTTGTAATATCAAAGTAATGTCTCTGCTTTTTAATATGCTATTTAGGTTTGTCATAGCTTTTCTTCAAAGGATCAATCTTCTTTTAATTTCATGGCTGCAGTCACCATCTGTATTGATTTTGGAGCCCAAGAAAATAAAGTCTGTCACGGTTTCCATTTAGTGACAACCAAATGAATAAGTAAATAAATTATTTTAAAAAATATAAGTAAAGAGAAGCGAAATAGTAGAAGAAACAGATCCCTTCTAATTTCTCAACTGAAATTATTCTTCTGTATTTGTTTGCTGGAGGGTTTTTTTTCTTTTTTTTTTAATATTTTCTGTCTCCTTTCTTTGAGAATGTCAGCCCAGCACCATTTTTAGTAGCTGTGCTTCTAGCAAAACTTGTTCTGAATATCTGTGGTGTGCAGTCATCTGAGATTTTCCTATTTTTTCCAAGGTACTTGGAGGTCTGATTTGGTTTTGAAATTTACAGCTAACATCCACTGAACTTGGACATACTCTTTTCATGTTTACTGTGCATCTTTCACAATGTAATGACTTCCAAGCTTCATTTACTCTGATTCATGCTAAACAAGTAAGCTTGAGAGGTGGGAGAGGCTGGAAAAACAGAAAAGGCTTATCCTTAGTGTTTTTGGTATTCTGCCACGTTTTTGTTGCACTACTTTAATTGGCCCTTGAGTGATATTATACTGAACACATTAAAAAAAAAAACCTCATTAGGAATTCCTGCTTGGGGAAAAAATGTGGATCAGGTGGGAATGAAGCACAGAATTGAATTGCTGCTTCAGATGACCATTCACCCCTGGGGCCAAGTGTTATCAGTTGTTTGTTTACATCTTTGATAATTTAACGCAAATGAAACTGGAGTTTGTCAGTCCTCCCCCCAACCCCAACCCTTCCCCCTCACCAGGCAAAGAAGTTTTTAAAAAGAAATTTTGCTGAAAGGAAACTGATGCTCAGAGAATTTACATGATTTGTTAATCACACTTTAAAAAAAATGTATTATATATCACATCAAATGAAACTAACAGTAACTACAAAAGAACTCTGATACTTTGAAAATGACCATATTGAATGTATTTGTTTAGTATCATATATATTCCTCATAACCTAATTTTGCAAAAAGATTGATGGTACTGCATCTTAGAGTATGAAAGTAAAGGAAGTTAAAAACTACAACTACTAGACAAATACATGACAGAAGAAAGAGATCTATTGACTGATTCTGGCAGAATTTTCCCTGAAAGCTTGAAAAGGTAGGATATATTACATAGGTGTCTTTAATATGAGCTAAGTATGTTTTCAGTTCAGTTTAGTCGCTCAGTGGTGTACGACTCTTTGCGACCCCATGAATCACAGCACGTCAGGCCTCCCTGTCCATCACCAACTCCCGGAGTTCACTCAACCTCATGTCCATCGAGTCGGAGATGCCATCCAGCCATCTCATCCTCTGTCGTCCCCTTCTCTTCCTGCCCCCAATCCCTCCCAGCATCAGGGTCTTTTCCAATGAGTCAACTCTTCGCATGAGGTGGCCAAAGTATTGGAGTTTCAGCTTTAGCATCAGTCCTTCCAATGAACACCCAGGACTGATCTCCTTTAGGATGGACTGGTTGCATCTCCTTGCAGTCCAAGGGACTCTCAAGAGTCTTCTCCAACACCACAGTTCAAAAGCATCAATTCTTCAATGCTTAGTTTTCTTCACAGTCCAACTCTCACATCCATACATGACCACAGGAAAAACCATAGCCTTGACTAGACGAACCTTTGTTAGCAAATAATGCTCTGCTTTTCAATATGCTGTCTAGGTTGGTCATAACTTTCCTTCCAAGGAGTAAGCGTCTTTTTTTTTTTTTTTTTTAATTTTATTTTATTTTTAAACTTTACATAATTGTATTAGTTTTGCCAAATATCAAAATGAATCTGCCACAGGTATACATGTGTTCCCCATCCTGAACCCTCCTATCTCCTCCCTCCCCATACCATCCCTCTGGGTCGTCCCAGTGCACCAGCCCCAAGCATCCAGTATCGTGCATCGAACCTGGACTGGCAACTCGTTTCATACATGATATTTTACATGTTTCAATGCCATTCTCCCAAATCTTCCCACCCTCTCCCTCTCCCACAGAGTCCATAAGACTGTTCTATACATCAGTGTCTCTTTTGCTGTCTTGTACACAGGGTTATTGTTACCATCTTTCTGAATTCCATATATATGCCTTAGTATACTGTATTGGTGTTTTTCTTTCTGTCTTACTTCACTCTGTATAATAGGCTCCAGTTTCATCCACCTCATTAGAACTGATTCAAATGTATTCTTTTTAATGGCTGAGTAATACTCCATTGTGTATATGTACCACTGCTTTCTTATCCATTCATCTGCTGATGGACATCTAGGTTGCTTCCATGTCCTGGCTATTATAAACAGTGCTGCGATGAACATTGGGGTACACGTGTCTCTTTCCCTTCTGGTTTCCTCAGTGTGTATGCCCAGCAGTGGGATTGCTGGATCATAAGGCAGTTCTATTTCCAGTTTTTTAAGGAATCTCCACACTGTTCTCCATAGTGGCTGTATTAGTTTGCATTCCCACCAACAGTGTAAGAGGGTTCCCTTTTCTCCACACCCTCTCCAGCATTTATTACTTGTAGACTTTTGGATCGCAGCCATTCTGACTGGTGTGAAATGGTACCTCATAGTGGTTTTGATTTGCATTTCTCTGATAATGAGTGATGTTGAGCATCTTTTCATGTGTTTGTTAGCCATCTGTATGTCTTCTTTGGGGAAATGTCTATTTAGTTCTTTGGCCCATTTTTTGATTGGGTCATTTATTTTTCTGGAGTTGAGCTGTAGGAGTTGCTTGTATATTTTTGAGATTAGTTGTTTGTCAGTTGCTTCATTTGCTATTAATTTCTCCCATTCTGAAGGCTGTCTTTTCACCTTGCTAATAGTTTCCTTTGATGTGCAGAAGCTTTTAAGGTTAATTAGGTCCCATTTGTTTATTTTTGCTTTTATTTCCAAAATTCTGGGAGGTGGGTCATAGAGGATCCTGCTGTGATGTATGTCGGAGAGTGTTTTGCCTATGTTCTCCTCTAGGAGTTTTATAGTTTCTGGTCTTAACGTTTAGATCTTTAATCCATTTTGAGTTTATTTTTGTGTATGGTGTTAGAAAGTGTTCTAGTTTCATTCTTTTACAAGTGGTTGACCAGATTTCCCAGCACCACTTGTTAAAGAGATTGTCTTTAATCCATTGTATATTCTTGCCTCCTTTGTCAAAGATAAGGTGTCCATATGTGCGTGGATTTATCTCTGGGCTTTCTATTTTGTTCCATTGATCTATATTTCTGTCTTTGTGCCAGTACCATACTGTCTTGATAACTGTGGCTTTGTAGTAGAGCCTGAAGTCAGGTAGGTTGATTCCTCCAGTTCCATTCTTCTTTCTCAAGATCGCTTTGGCTATTCAAGGTTTTTTGTATTTCCATACAAATTGTGAAATTATTTGTTCTAGGTCTGTGAAGAATACTGTTGGTAGCTTGATAGGGATTGCATTGAATCTATAGATTGCTTTGGGTAGTATACTCATTTTCACTATATTGATTCTTCCAATCCATGAACATGGTGTATTTCTCCATCTGTTAGTGTCCTCTTTGATTTCTTTCACCAGTGTTTTATAGTTTTCTATATATAGGTCTTTAGTTTCTTTAGGTAGATATATTCCTAAGTATTTTATTCTTTCCGTTGCAATGGTGAATGGAATTGTTTCCTTAATTTCTCTTTCTGTTTTCTCATTTTTAGTGTATAGGAATGCAAGGGATTTCTGGGTGTTGATTTTATATCCTGCAACTTTACTATAGTCATTGATTAGTTGTAGTAATTTTCTGGTGGAGTCTTTAGGGTTTTCTATGTAGAGGATCATGTCATCTGCAAATAGTGAGAGCTTTACTTCTTTTTTCCCAATTTGGATTCCTTTTATTTCTTTTTCTGCTCTGATTGCTGTGGCCAAAACTTCCAAAACTATGTTGAATAGTAATGGTGAAAGTGGGCACCCTTGTCTTGTTCCTGACTTTAGAGGAAATGCTTTCAATTTTTCACCATTGAGGATAATGTTTGCTGTGGGTTTGTCATATATAGCTTTTATTATGTTGAGGTATGTTCCTTCTATGCCTGCTTTCTGGAGAGTTTTGATCATAAATAGATGTTGAATTTTGTCAAAGGCTTTCTCTGCATCTATTGAGATAATCATATGGTTTTTATTTTTCAATTTGTTAATGTGGTGTATTACATTGATTGATTTGCGGATATTGAAGAATCCTTGCATCCCTGGGATAAAGCCCACTTGGTCATGGTGTATGATCTTTTTAATGTGTTGTTGGATTCTGATTGCTAGAATTTTGTTAAGGATTTTTGCATCTATGTGCATCAGTGATATTGGCCTGTAGTTTTCTTTTTTTGTGGGATCTTTGTCAGGTTTTGGTATTAGGGTGATGGTGGCCTCATAGAATGAGTTTGGAAGTTTACCATCCTCTGCAATTTTCTGGAAGAGTTTGAGCAGGATAGGTGTTAGCTCTTCTCTAAATTTTTGGTAGCATTCAGCTGTGAAGCCGTCTGGACCTGGGCTTTTGTTTGCTGGAAGATTTTTGATTACAGTTTCAATTTCCGTGCTTGTGATGGGTCTGTTAAGATTTTCTATTTCTTCCTGATCGAGTTTTGGAAAGTTGTACTTTTCTAAGAATTTGGCCATTTCTTCCATGTTGTCCATTTTATTGGCATATAATTGTTGATAGTACTCTCTTATGATCCTTTGTATTTCTGTGTTGTCTGTTGTGATCTCTCCATTTTCATTTCTAATTTTATTGATTTGATTTTTCTCCCTTTGTTTCTTGATGAGTCTGGCTAATGGTTTGTCAATTTTATTTATCCTTTCAAAAAACCAGCTTTTGGTTTTGTTGATTTTTGCTACGATCTCTTTTGTTTCTTTTGCATTTATTTCTGCTCTAAGTTTTAAGATTTCTTTCCTTCTACTAACCCTGGGGTTCTTCATTTCTTCCTTTTCTAGTTGCTTTAGGTGTAGAGTTAGGTTATTTATTTGACTTTTTTCTTGTTTCTTGAGGTGTGCCTGTATTGCTATGAACTTTCTCCTTAGGACTGCTTTTACCGTGTCCCACAGGTTTTGGGTTGTTGTGTTTTCATTTTCATTCGTTTCTATGCAAATTTTGATTTCTTTTTTGATTTCTTCTGTGATTTGTTGGTTATTCAGCAGCGTGTTGTTCAGCCTCCATATGTTGGAATTTTTAATAGTTTTTCTCTTGTAATTGACATCTAATCTTACTGCATTGTGGTCAGAAAAGATGCTTGGAATGATTTCTATTTTTTTGAATTTACCAAGGCTAGCTTTATGGCCCAGGATATGATCTATCCTGGAGAAGGTTCCATGTGCGCTTGTGAAAAAGGTGAAATTCATTGTTTTGGGATGAAATGTCCTATAGATATCAGTTAGGTCTAACTAGGTCTATTGTATCATTTAAAGTTTGTGTTTCCTTGTTAATTTTCTGTTTAGTTGATCTATCCATAGGTGTGAGTGGGGTATTAAAGTCTCCCACTATTATTGTGTTATTGTTAATTTCTCCTTTCATACTTGTTAGCATTTGTCTTACATACTGCGGTGCTCCCATGTTGGGTGCATATATATTTATAATTGTTATATCTTCTTCTTGGATTGATCCTTTGTCATTATGTAGTGACCTTCTTTGTCTCTTTTCACAGCCTTTGTTTTAAAGTCTATTTTATCTGATATGAGTATTGCTACTTCTGCTTTCTTTTGGTCCCTATTTGCATGGAAAATCTTTTTCCAGCCCTTCACTTTCAGTCTGTATGTGTCCCTGTTTTGAGGTGGGTCTCTTGTAGACAAGATATGTAGGGGTCTTGTTTTTGTATCCATTCAGCCAGTCTTTGTCTTTTGGTTGGGGCATTCAACCCATTTACGTTTAAGGTAATTACTGATATGTATGATCCCATTGCAATTTACTTTATTGTTTTGGGTTCAAATTTATACACCGTTTTTGTGTTTCCTGTCTAGAGAATATCCTTTAGTATTTGTTGGAGAGCTGGTTTGGTGGTGCAGAATTCTCTCAGCTTTTGCTTGTCTGAAAGGCTTTTGATTTCTCCTTCATACTTGAATGAGATCCTTGCTGGGTACAATAATCTGGGCTGTAGGTTATTTTCTTTCATCATTTTAAGTATGTCTTGCCATTCCCTCCTGGCTTGAAGAGTTTCTATTGAAAGATCAGCTGTTATCCTTATGGGTATTCCCTTGTGTGTTATTTGTTGTTTTTCCCTTGCTGCTTTTAATATTTATTCTTTCTGTTTGATCTTTGTTAATTCGATTAATATGTGTCTTGGGGGGTGTTTCGCCTTGGGTTTATCCTGTTTGGGACTCTCTGGGTTTCTTGGACTTGGGTGATTATTTCCTTCCCCATTTTAGGGAAGTTTTCAACTATTATCTCCTCAAGTATTTTCTCATGGTCTTTCTTTTTGTCTTCTTCTTCTGGGACCCCTATGATTAGAATGTTGTAGCGTTTAGTATTGTCCTGGAGGTCTCTGAGATTGCCCTCATTTCTTTTAATTCATTTTTCTTTTATCCTCTCTGATTCATTTATTTGTACCATTCTATCTTCTAATTCACTAATCCTATCTTCTGCGTCTGTTGTTCTACTATTTGTTGCCTCCAGAGTGTTTTTAATTTCACTTATTGCATTATTCATAATATATTGACTCTTTTTTATTTCTTCTAAGTCCTTGTTAAACCTTTCTTGCATCTTCTCAATCCTTGCCTCGAGGCTATTTATCTGTGATTCCATTTTCATTTCAAGATTTTGGATCAATTTCACTATCATTATTCGGAATTCTTTATCAGGTAGATTCCCTATCTCTTCCTCTTTTGTTTGGTTTGGTGGGCATTTATCCTGTTCCTTTATCTGCTGGGTATTCCTCTGTCTCTTCATCTTGTTTAAATTGCTGAGTTTGGGGTGTCCTTTCTGTATTCTGGCAGTTTGTGGAGTTCTGTTTATTGTGGTGTTTCCTCGCTGTGTGTGGGTTTGTACAGGTGGCTTGTCAAGGTTTCCTGGTTAGGGAAGCTTGTGTCGATGTTCTGGTGGATGGAGCTGTATTTCTTCTCTCTGGAGTGTAATGAAATGTCCAGTAATGAGTTATGAGATGTCTATGGTTTTGGGGTGACTTTGGGCAGCCTGTATCTTGAAGCTCAGGGCTGTGTTCCTGTGTTGCTGGAGAATTTGCTTGATATGTCTTGCCCTGGAACTTGTTGGCCGTTGTGTGGTGCTTGGGTTCAGTGTTGGTAAGGAGGCGTTTGATGAGCTCCTGTCAATTAATGTTCCTTGGAGTCAGGAGTTCCCTGGAGTCAGGGTTTGGACTTAAGCCTCCTGCTTCCAGCTATTGGTCTTATTTTTACAGTAGTTTCAAAACTTCTCCTTCTATACAGCACCATTGATAAAACATCTACGTTAAAGATGAAAAGTTTCTCTACCGTGAGGGTCACCCAGAGAGGTTCACAGCGTTACATGGAGAAGAGAAGAGGGAGGAGGGAGTTAGAGGTGACCCAAATGAGATGAGGTGGAATCAATAGTGGAGAGAGTGGGCTAGTCAGTAGTCACTTCCTTATGTGCACTCCACAACTGGACCACTCAGAGATGTTCACGGAGTTATACAGAGAAGAGAAGAAGGAGGAAGGTGACAGAGGTGGCCAGGAGGATAAAAGGGGGGAATGAAAAGGAGGGAGACAGATCTAGCCAGTAATCAGTTCCCTAAGTGTTCTCCACCGTCTGGAACACACAGAAATTCAGAGTTGGGTAGAGTAGAGAGGGGTTAGGGAGGAGATACAGGTGACCTGGTGGAGAAAACGGAGAGTCCAAAGGGAGAGAGAGCAGTCAAGCCAGTTATCTCATTCCCTAGTGAAAAATGGGTCCTGAAGATTGGGTTCTTAAAGGTACAAAATTGGTAACAAATACATAAAAGCAAAAATTAAAAATCTAGAGTAGAGTTTGGAATTTCAAAAATACGATGTTAGTGAAAAGAAGAAGGAAAAGAAAGAGAGAAAAAACGAACAAAGAAAAACAAACAAGGTCGTGAAAATTATAAAGAAACTACAGGTACAAAATTGATAACTAATGCCAAAAAGCAAAAATTAAAAATCTAGAGTAGAGTTTGGAATTTCAAAAATACAACGTTAAAAAAAAAAGAAGAAGAAAGATAAAGAGAGAAAACAAACAAACCAACAAAAATAATGTCGCAAAAATTATAAAGAAAATACAGGTACAAAGTTGATATCAAATACCAAAAAGCATAAATTAAAAATCTTGAGTAGAGTTTGGAATTGCAGATATACGATGTTATATAAAAGAAGAAGAGAAAGAAACAGAGGAAAAGAAAAAAAGAAAAAAAAAAGTCACAGAAAGTATAAAAAAAACTATAGGTACAAAATTGATAACATATACCAAAAGGTTAAAATTAATAATCTAGAGTAGAGTTTGGAATTTCAAAAATACAATATTAAAGCAAAGAAGAAAAAGAAAAAAAAACAAAACACGGTCAAAAAATTATAAAATATATATTTGAAGTTTGCTGAAGAAGAAAAAAAAATAGGGTCTTTTTTTTTTTTGCAAAGTACTAGGTTATAAAAGTGAAAATTAAAAGACACTAGAGGACTTAAAATTTTTTTAAAAAAAAAATTAAAAAAAAAAGAAAGATTGATCGTAAAAATAGTAAAAATATATCTAGGTCTTTCTCTGGTTTTGTTGTGAGTATTGTGGGTTCAGTTCATTTTTGGCTAGTTCCTTGGTCCGACTTATATTTCTCAAGATCTATAAGCCTCTTCCTATGTAGTCCGTAGTAACCACAGGGTTTTAATCTATGGCCTGTAGCTTCCAAGGCGTTTCCCTCTGTTATAGCTTCTTCTGTTTGCTGGTCTCTTCAGTGCCTGGTTCCCGCCCTGACACAAAGGGGACGGTGGAGGACACTTTTTTTTTTTTTTTTTTTTTTAGGCTCACTTGTTCAGCCGCACTGTGGGGAGGGAGGGAGGGATGCTGCAAACAGATAACACTGGCATGCGCTTGCAGTGCCTCAGCCACACTGGGTCTGCCCCCGCTCACGGCGAGTGTAGCCTCCCTGCCCACACTGCTCGGGCTCTAGGTTGTTCCACTGGGAACAATCAGAGCCGGCCCTGGGCTGACCTCCCAGGTCCAAGCCGCTCAGGTTCAGGCACTCGGGTAGTCCTCAGAGGCGCAGACTTGGTTGGGCCTGCGTTTTGTGCTCTTCCCAGATCCGAGCAGCTCAGGTGATGTGTTTGGTGGGCGCCAATGCTGCGACTTATCGCCTCCCCACCACTCAGTTATCTGGGTGTAAAACCAGTGCACCTTCTCAGGCAGATGTTGACCGTCCAGACCCCCAAGAAGTTTTAGTTAGCAAAGAAGCCTGCTTACAGTTTTATAGATAGTGTCTCTCTGGGGCTGCTATTGGCCCCTTCTGGCTCTGGCTGCCTGTCACCGGAGGGGGAAGGTCTGCAGCCGGCTATCTCTGTTCAGTCCTTTGTTCCGTGCGCGGGCCTGGCGGTGTCTTAGGTTAGGGCTGGCTTTTCACGTGGTAGATATCCCACAGTCTGGTTTGCTAGCCCAAATTATTTCGCTCAGATAGCGCTCAGGACATTCGGGCCAGATTCTTACTCTAAGGGACGCAGCCCGCGCCGTGCTTCCCTGCCCCATCCCCCCCACCGCCGCCCTGCTTGCTAATGGCGTGTGCAGGCGTCTGCGCTGCTTCTCCGCTGGGGGAGTTACCGTAGGGCTCTCAATCTGCGATTTTTATTTGTTTATTTATTTTTTCTCCCTTTTATGTTGCCATCTGTGCTTCCAAAGCTCGGCACAGATTCGGCAGTGAGAAGGTTTCCTGGTGTTTGGAAACTTCTCTCTTTTTAAGACTCCCTTCCCGGGACGGAATGCCGTCCCTCCCTCTTTTGTCTCTTTTTTTGTCTTTTATATTTTTTCCTACCTCCTTTCGAAGAGTTGGGTTGCTTTTCTGGTTGCCTGATGTCCTCTGCCGGCATTCAGAAGTTGTTTTGTGGAATTTACTCGACGTTTAAATGCTCTTTTGATGAATTTGTGGGGGAGAAAGTGTTCTCCCCGTCCTACTCCTCCACCATCTTGGCTCCTCCCCCCGGAATAAGCGTCTTTTAATTTCATGGCTGCAGTCATCATCTGCAGTGATTCTGGAGCCCCAAAAAATAAAGTCTGACACTGTTTCCACTGTTTCCCCATCTAATTCCCATGAAGTGATGGGACCGGATGCCATGATCTTCGTTTTCTGAATGTTGAGCTTTAAGCCAACAATTTCACTCTCCACTTTCACTTTCAACAACAGGCTTTTTAGTTCCTCTTCACTTTCTGTCATAAGAGTGGTGTCATCTGCATATCTGAGGTTATTGATATTTTTCCCAGCAATCTTGATTCCAGCTTGTGCTTCTTCCAGCTCAGCGTTTCTCATGATGTACTCTGCATATAAGTTAAATAAGCAGGGTGACAGTATACAGCCTTGACGTACTCCTTTTCCTATTTGGAACCAGTCGGTTGTTCCATGTCCAGTTCTAACTGTTGCTTCCTGACCTGTATATAGGTTTCTCAAGAGGCAGGTCAGGTAGTCTGATATTCCCATCTCTTTCAGAATTTTCCACAGTTTATTGTGATCCCACATAGTCAAAGGCTTTGGCATAGTCAATAACGCAGAGATAGATGTTTCTCTGGAACTCTCTTGCTTTTTTGATGATCCAGCGAATGTTGGCAATTTGATCTCTGGGTCCTCTGCTTTTTCTAAAACCAGCTTGAACATCTGGAGGTTCACGGTTCACATATTGCTGAAGCCTGGCTTGGAGAATTTTGAGCATTACTTTAGTAGCATGTGAGATGAATATGATTGTGCGGGAGTTTGAGCATTCTTTGGCATTGCCTTTCTTTGGGATTGGAATGAAAACTGACCTTTTGCAGTCCTGTGGCCACTGCTGAGTCTTCCAAATTTGCTGGCATATTGAATCAGCACTTTCACAGCATCATCTTTTAGGATTTGAAATAGCTCAACTGGGATTACATCACCTCCCCTAGCTTTGTTTGTAGTGATGCTTTCTAGGGCCCACTTGACTTCACGGTCCAGGTTGTCTGCCTCTAGGTCAGCGATCACACCATCGTGATTATCTGGGTCGTGAAGATCTTTTTTGTACAGTTCTTCTGTGTATTCTTGCCACCTCTTCTTAATATCTTCTGCTTCTTAGGTCCATACCATTTCTGTCCTTTATCAAGCCCATCTTTGCATGAAATGTTCCCTTGGTATCTCCAATTTTCTTGAAGAGATCTCTAGTCTTTCCCATTCTATTGTTTCCCTCTATTTCTTTGGTTTGATCTCTGAGGAAGGCTTTCTTATCTCTTCTTGCTATCCTTTGGAACTCTGCATTCAAATGGTTATATCTTTCTTTTTCTCCTTTGCTTTTTGCTTCTCTTCTTTTCACAGCTATTTGTAAGGCCTCCTCAGACAGCCATTTTGCTTTTTTGTATTTCTTTTTCTTTGGGATGGTCTTGATCCCTGTCTCCTGTACAGTGTTACAAACTTCCGTCCATAGTTCATCAGGCACTCTGTCTATCAGATATAGTCCCTTAAATCTATTTGTCACGTCTACTGTATAAAAGGGATTTGATTTAGGTCATACCTGAATGGTCTACTGGTTTTCCCCACTTTATTCAATTTAATTCTGAATTTGGCAATAAGAATTTCATGATCTGAGCCACAGTCAGCTCCTGATCTTGTTTTTGCTGACTGTATAGAGCTTCTCCATCTTTGGCTGCAGAGAATATAATCATTTGATTTCGGTGTTGACCATCTGGTGATGTCCACGTGTAGAGTCTTCTCTTTTGTTGTTGGAAGAGGGTGTTTGCTATGATCAGTGCGTTCTCTTGGCAAAACTCTTTTAGACTTTGCCCTGCTTCATTCTGTACTCCAAGGCCAAATTTGCCTGTTACTGCAAGTGTTTCTTGACTTTCCTACTTTTGCGTTACAGTCTCCTATAATGAAAAGGACATCTTTTGGGGATGTTAGTTCTAAAAGGTCTTGTAGGTCTCATAGAACCATTCAACTTCAGCTTCTTCAGTGTTACTTGTGGGGCATAGTCTTGGATTACCATCATATTGAATGGTTTGCCTTGGAAATGAACAGAGATCATTATTAGTGTAATTATTAATGACATGCCTTTTCCATAGTATTTGGGCTACAAAATTCCATCTCCCAAGAATTGTAGCCATCGTTCCTTTATTTCTTTTGAATTTCTGGAAATCAATCTGAAACTTTACTTGGAATCATTTAACTTCCAAGATTCACTTCGATTGCATTTTATTCAAAAGTTTCATTCTTTGTCCTTTTCCAGTTGCAGAAAGAAAAGTTTCTATTAGTAGTTGGGTGATCTTTATGTACCTAATTAGATTGTATTAATAAGATGAAATGGGCATGATTTGCTAAAGTACACTTATGTACTTTTAAAAATCTCGTTTTGGTATAGTGATTTTGATTCTTACTTTGTCATGTCCTATGAATGATTTTGTAAGTCATTATTGATGCTACTAATAAAAGCATTCATTATGTCACCATTTTTAACATACTGAGGTTGAAGTCTTAATTTCAAAGATATTTGTATTTATTTTTTCATGTAAAAGATGAAGTACAACTGTGTGGAAATGAGGTTCAGGTGAAATGGGAATTAGTAACTTTAATTTGAATGGGATTATTTGCCATTTAAAAGAACTACTTGAAACTTTAAATTCTTTCTTACACAAGACTATGAAGGAAAGCTGGTACAATGAATTATAGTCTACATCTAAAAATGAATGTGAACTAATTATTGGGTCATTTCAAATCAATAGATGCAAATCAATCTCCATAGGCTTTCATTGTGATTGCAAACTACAGCAACTCTAATAGATATTGTATATAGTGAGAGAAAAATTTAGAAAGTAAAGAGAAATGCTTATGCCAAAATTATGGCATGTACATATGGTATATGTCATTCTACTCTACAGACATACAATAGTATGTGTAGTTACTATAGACTAGTAGAATTTATCTGTAAGTTTTTACAGAAAATACCTTTCAAAAATTCTTCTCCCTTTGACCTTGCTGACAAGCCTACTACTGGAATTGATCACAAGAGGAGTATCTTTCCTCTTTTTAGAAAACATATATCACTCAGTAAGGTGGCATAGGCTGTAATCAGTTCTTCACAGAGTACCTTCAAAACTTGACCATGTCTGTTACAGCTAGGAGGGATCAGGACCATGGGAAAATTAGAGAAGAAAGAGAATTATGTGCTGGGTGATATTGGGGAAATTCAGGAGAAAGAGGTGAGCAACAGAAGTGGAAAGGGGTTGAGTACAAAAGACCAAGTTCTTTATCATTGCCCCCAACTCTTCTTCCAGCAAATAATGTTAAACTTGGAAATTAGATGATGGTGGGCTTGATCACCTCTTGGTACGTTTGAAATGTATTGCGTGCTTTCTTGAAGAAAATGTTTTCCAAGAATTTGAGTATAGACTGTGCTTATAGTTGACAGATTTGTCCTTTTAAACATACAGATTCTATAAAAGGCAGTGATTTGTATGAGTGATTAAAAAGTCCCACGTGGATTCTTTATAGAAAAATAAAATGTATTGTTAATTACCCAAACATGCAGAGTTCTGATTTAAAACAGAACAAAATTTCATGTCAGTAAATTAAACTGTGGATGTAAATGAAGTGACATAGGTAATAATTAGCCACAATTTTTGCAATTGCCAGACCAATCTGATCTACTTAAACAAAACAAAATGTTCTTTAAGAGTTCTGGCTATAGATAAATCTTGTATACAATGCAAGATGTCTTATAATGAAGTAGAAGTTATTTAAGGTAAGTCAACTTTATTCAACTTTAAATGATTTATTTCTGTCATACACAGATTCAATCAGCAGATTTTTATTGAATATCTACCACATATCAGGCACTATCTTAGGTTTTCTCCCTGATATTAAGGAGCTTACCTTTTAATTTGGCTAGCCATAAGCCAGAATAATTACAAGAATAAAGATTATTTATAGTTTTATGTTAGACTATTTTCTCATGTTCTGGGCATTTTTTTTTTAACTTAGCATAATCATCTGGCAAATTTTCTTTACTTTGTTTGCACCAAAGGAGAATCTTTGAGATGAAGATGCGTATCTCTTTATATTCATTTTGTACATAAAGTGAGTCCTTTTGAAAACTATAGATGGAAAGGCTGTTCTCTGCCAGGCACTCTTCTAAGTATAATATAATTAGAAAAATGGATCAGAAGCAGATCCTGACCCCAAGGCATAGTTGATGGTAGGGGACAGAGAATGAAAGAGAACCAGCTGTATAGTAGGCTTTGTGCCAATCCCTCTAATAGGTGAGGCAGATGTCTCTCTGTGTGTTTGTGTGTGTGTGTGTGTGTGTGTGTGTGTATAGTGTAGCAGTCATATTGCCCTAATATATGTGTGTGCAAAATTTTATATTTTCTTTCTTTTTTAGATTTTATTTGTTTATTTATTTTTGGCTGCATGGGCTCAAGGGCACATGGACTTCAGTAGTTGGGGCTCGCAGGCTCTGAAGCATAGGCTCAGTAGCTGTGGCAAACGGGCTTAGTTGCCCTGCAATGTGTATGGTCCTCCCAGAACAGGGATGGAACCTGTATCTTGCATTGGCAGGTGGATTCTTAATCACTGGACCACCATGAGGGAAGTCTGAAAATTTTTTATATTTTCAATTTTCTATTTCTCCCCCCAAATTAAAAATTATACTTGTCTTGATACCTTTCTTCTCTAGCTCAAAGTGTGGAAATAGCCTCTGGTAAGCATTCCCTAAAATCCAGGCCTTAATCATATTTTAGATGATTACATGCCTGGTATTTTCTAGTCTTTGTCTTATCTAGAGGCTTCCTAAAATTATGTAATTTGGAATGGCAATAGAAAAATAATGTATGAATGTGTTAGGATTCCCCTGTAGAATAATGGACAGCTTGTGTCTGAAAGGATACACAGATTTCTGAAATAAATATTACATGAATATAAGATATAAATGTTGAAACCTGAGGACTTAACAGAAAGAGAAATTCATTAAATACTTTAATTACTGATACTTTGATTTATGCTATACCAAAACATCAACTGTTTGGTATATTCTCAAATTTGAGAGAGAGGTATTGTTTCATTTCTGTTTTAGTGATGTAAAAATGAAAACATAAAGATCACGTGGCTTTTCCACCTGATGAGTTTTTAGTTTAAGTGAAAGGGGTCCACGCTTGCTGACCAGGCACATCACCACGGGTCACCACTGTGGGCTGTGCTGTGCTGTGCTTAGTCACTCAGTCATGTTCGACTCTTTGCAACCCCATGGACTGTAGCCCTCCAGGTTCCACTGTTCATGGGGATTCTCCAGGCAAGAATACTGGAGTGGGTTGCCATGCCCTCCTCCAGGGGATCATGCCAACACAGGGATCGAACCCAGGTCTCCCACATTGCAGGTGGATTCTTTACCATCTGAGCCACCAGGGAAGCCTAGGAATACTGGAGTGGGTAGCCTATCCCTTCTCCAGGGGATCTTCCCAACCCAGGAATTGAACCGGGGCCTCCTGCATTGCAGGTGGATTCTTTACCAGCTGAGCTACCAGGGAAGCCCACTGTGGTCTATGGAACAATAAAAATTAGAAACAATTGGAGTTAAAATATTAATACAGGAATTTCTCAACCTTGATTTTTTTTGGACAGGCCTATTTTCTATATCTTTGGCTTTGCTTTGTAGTTACCAACTGACAAGTGGATACAAGCCTGCCCCGATGGACCTGAGCTTTATTAAACTCACCCCATCTCAGGAGGCTATGGTGGACAAGTTGGCAGAAAATGCTCACAATGTGTGGGCTCGGGATCGAATTCGACAAGGCTGGACCTATGGGATCCAACAGGTATGTGGGACCTTAGCTCTACAGCACATGCTCTGAGATTGACTTAAGTGGGGACTAGTATAATCTGTAACAGAAGAGATTAAATAATGACTATATTGAAGCTCACATCATATAGATATCTTTAATGTACATATGCACTGAAGCACTTGTTTATTGCTGGACTCAAGAAGTTAGACCTCCTCAAGTCTGGTTTTTATCATGAGGCAGCCAGTGAATGTTTCCAGACCAATGATTTATAATGTGGTTTTGTGACATTTCTCTGAGATTGTATTTTAAGACAAGTCTGTAAAATACAAGAACATCAAGATAAATTAATAATAAGAGAAGTCCATAATTTCACATTTAACGCCCCTTGGGCCAGATGAATTTCATAATCCAGATTTTTCGAATGGTGGTAAAATGAGGTTGTTCCATAGTGCCCTCAGCAGAGCAGCGGACTGTGTATAAATTATTCTTTGTTCAGCAGCTAGACTGATGAAACCAAGAGTGATAAAAAAAAGACAATCAACAGCCTTACATCAATGCAGGTCATTTTTACCACCAACTGAGTTTTTATTAAGCTTAATTAAAAAAGATTCTTTTTCTAGATTTCAGAATCATGGACCTCTATTTTTAAAAGTTTTTTTAAATTTAATTTTTGGCTGCTCTGGGTCTTTGTCGCTGTGCCTGGGCTTTCTATAGTTATGGTAAGTGGGTGCTGTTCTCCAGTGGCAATGTGCAAGCTTCTCACTGCAGCGACTTCTCTTGTTGTGGACTACTGGCTCTAGAGGCACAAACTTCAGCAGTTGTGACATGCAGGCTTAGTTTTCTTGTGGCATGTGGGATCTTCCCAGACCAGGGATCAAACCCATGTTCCCTGCATTGGCATGCAGATTCTTAACCACCGGCCCACTAGGCAAGTCCATGGATCTCTATTAATGGTCACACTCATGAGAATAACCAACAGTCATTGGGTCTGTACGGGCACAGCAAAACAGAGAAAATTTTAGCCTTGTCTCTTAGTGACTGTGTGACCTGGGAGTGGCTACTTAAATTCTCTCTGTACCACTGTTTCCTCCTCACTAAATTATTGAATTTCAATATATAACATATATGAGAAAGGCTTAACAGCTAACAAATGGTACAGAAAACTGCTATTATTATTAAATGGCAGTCATTATGTCTAGAGTTTTATGCTGTTTTCTTACAATGATTCTATGAAGGATGAACAATTTTTATTCGCAATTCACTTATGTTACACAGGGAACTTGAAAGCAGTTTGTTCAGAGCTACCCAGGTGGCAGAACCAGGCTGGGAATCAAGCCTTTTGCCTCCAGAGCTCAAATTTTCCTCTTTCTTGTCACAGTGCTTCTTGGCAGCTCATGGTGGGCAGTACCTTTACTTAAAGCTTTTCAGGACTAAACTGGATTGTTAGTTAACAACAGGATAAAGACTAAATGTCGGATTGATATTTCCAAAATTCTTAGCCCACAAACTTTTGTCATTTCAAAGGCTAAGGAAAACTGCATAGCCTTGATATACTTCATAAAATAAGCTATTCTTGTATTGAGTTAAAGTTGTTGTAACTGAGGGGATTATCAATACTCAGCTGGCTTCAGCATTGTGTGTGTTTGTGTGTGAGAACCTGAGCCATATGCCACAGGGGGATTGGGGGGTCCTCACTCTTTTTTTGCCAAAGGAGTGCTCCCTTGCCTTGCAGACCACATGAGTCTGTGGGACAAACCAGGACCCCTCTGCTCTCCATCTCTTCCTTGTGCAGGTGGATCCTCCTTGTAAAAGCACAGAGTTCTGTCTGAGTTGGCCAAAGCTCTCTTTGGAACTGTGTCCACCCTTTCTCCCAGCTTCCACCACATTCCCCGCTGACAGAACACAGTTTTGCTGGGGTATCTGAATGAGCATTGTCTTTAATTTTTCATCACCCTCTATTTAAAATAATCTGGTTCAGCATGGGATTGTAAACTCCTTGAGAGCAGGCATTTGCTTGAATTTCTTCTGTGTCTCCAGCACACTAGATTTCAAGCACTCATGTGCATGGAAACCCCTGGAGCAGCTTCTTTGTATAATCAGATTACCAGAACACCATGTCCAGAAAGTGTGATTCATCAGAGGCCTGTTAATTTTTCTCTAGGAAAAGCTGGGGGGCAGCAACCATTTTGAAAGGGAGGGGTGCTGGGTAATGTGGCCTGAAGCTGTTTATGGTGCTTATTTCTTTGGGGGTGGCTTTGGAGTGGAATTCCCCAGTAAGCAACCCAGATGATTTGAACAGTGGTCCAAATGGTCAGGTAGTCAGTATAAGGTATTACTACAGATTTGCTAGAGAAGGGGAAGAAGAAATTGGGAAATAGTTTTCCTTGTTCCTCCCCAACCAGAACAAAATGCTGTCCACCAAATAGCTTATGTTTTGGAGAATGTTTGGGAATATATACAGCTTCCAAATTGTTCTTCATGCTAAGATAAATTGAGATTGAATATGCCTCCTGGTGGATGGCAATGGCACCCCACTCCAGTACTCTTGCCTGGAAAATCCCATGGATAGTGAAGCCTGGTGGGCTGCAGTCCATGGGGTTGCTAAGAGTCGGACACAACTGAGCGACTTCACTTTCACTTTTCACTTTTATGCATCGGAGAAGGAAATGGCAACCCACTCCAGTGTTCTTGCCTGGAGAATCCCAGGGATGGGGGAGCCTGGTGGGCTGCTGTCTCTGGGGTCGCACAGAGTTGGACACGACTGAAGCGACTTAGCAGCAGCAGCAGCATGCCTCCTGGAATATGGAAAGTTTGATAAAATCTGCAGCAGTGAATGAATGTAAATAAATAATTTCTTAAGTGTTAGAAAGACTCGCAGTCTTGGGTCATCTCCACTGCCTAGATTTTGTATTTACTCTTAAATTATGTATCCTTTTGTTAAGATGAAAAGATAGCCTGCCTTCTTGCTTGGTCACTGCCATTTTAATCATGCTTTAAACTTGGAGCCTCTTTTATAAAAGACAAATTGTGAGGTTTGTAGTTCTTTTAATACTCCCACTATTACCAGGTTTACCAGTTGATGGAGTCAGTTTATTATTTTTTTAAGCCATTTGAGGTCATGAGGTGGCCATCCACACACGGACTTTTCTCTGAGGAAGGGACAGCTGCCTTGTGTGGTACATTGACTCAAAAGTCAGAGAGATGATGGTTACTAATTAGGCTCTTTTTGTAACAAAGACCTGTCAGTCAACTTGGCAAGGAAATGGTAGGTTCTTTTAAGTTAGTCCATTGCCTTGTGATCTTGACACATGAATGATGGTTATTGAGATCATTAAAGTTGGCTTTTGTTATTGCTGTTATTTTTACATTTTCTTTTCATGGAGAGAGCCTAATTTACATTGATCAGTGACTCACTTGATAGATTCTTTGTACTGGGAGTATTTCACTAACTCCTACAACCTGGAAAGACAAAGGGAAGGTAGAAGGCACAATATCTACCTTCAGACACTTTATATTTTGATGTATTTGGTGGCTGTGTCATTTCCAAATGCTGTTGGTTGTCCTTTGATGGTCACATACCTTATTTTTTTTTTCCTTCCTGTAGGATGTAAAGAACAGAAGAAACCCTCGGCTTGTTCCCTATGCCCTTCTAGATGACCGAACTAAGAAATCCAATAAGGATAGCCTCCGTGAGGCTGTACGCACACTGCTGGGATATGGCTACAACCTGGAGGCGCCTGATCAAGATCATGGTATTTCCATTTCACTTTCTTCTCCTCTCATTGCAAAATCACATTGTAAATTCTTTAAAGCCAAATGCATGAATAAAAGGGAGTGCGAGATAAGAGTCCTTTATTTGAAGTATGTGACTCAGGCCAGGAGTTTAGGGAACTTTTGTCCTGAAGGACACTTAAAGGACTAGATCATCTCTCAGCAGAGTGACTCAGGACCTCAGTGATTCTGCAAAGGGGAAGAAACGAGGCTACCTTCTCGAAGAGTCTGAGGACACAGTTCATTCTGTGATTCTGATATTGCCCCTCAATCCCACTCACCTCACCAGCCCTCTTTCAGAAGAGCTGGTTGTAGTTGTTGATGGGAGAACAGTAAGTCCTCTGCATATGAATCCTCAAGTTGCAAACTTTCAAAGTTGCAGATGTGGGTTCACATGTCCAGTCATGTCAGGCATGAGTGACGCTGCAGCTTGCCCTCTGTCTCCTATCACTGACGATCCTTCAGCTCCAGCATTTCTACCTCCTCACCCTCCTCCAGCAGTAACTCTTCTTGCCTGTTCACTTGATGCCAACCCCTGTATCCAGCTGTTGTACCGCACTACTGTACTTTCCAAAGTTCTGTAACGTAAGGGTGACAATCTTTTATTTTTTGTGTTTATTTTTATGTATTATTCATGTGAAAAGTATTCTAAACCTATTACAATACTATATAGCTGACTGTGTTACTTAAGTGCCTAGGCTAATTTTGTGGAACTGACGAACACATTAAACTTGCCAACGTGTTCTCGGAATGGAACTCATTCATATGTGGGGAACTTACTGTAAATCTAGCATGATGAGCTAGTGTTTTCTGAATCTTCATTATTTAGACTCTCACATATAGGCCATAGTAATTAATTAGTGCAATATTTTGCTTTAAGGAAAAAACTCTAGAACAGACACTGAATAAATGTGTTGAATACATGGATTTTTAAAGGGTTTATGAAGAACACATTTCCTTTGAATAATACCTTTTAAGAATATGGCTTAAGATAGTCAACCCCGTATTCAGTTGCTCGTGTGGTTTGAGTTGTGTTAACATCCATAGTTTAAAATTGCCAAAAATGACATGAGTTGTGTGTTTCATTGCACTGCCTATATTTCTTGGTAGAAAACTCTTAAGATCTATGCCGAATATTCTCTAATGACTAATATTTTTAGTGTAGTATCTCTGCATAGAAATTCAACCTTAAATAGTAATGATTGTTAATATTTATAAACTGTTACTATGTGTAACAAGTGAATATTTATATATAGTCATCGTGTGTCGTCGTTGTTCAGTGGCCCAGGCATGTCCGACCCTGACTGCATGGACTGCATCGCATCAGGCCTCCCTGTCACTCATCATCTCCCATTGTTTGTCCAAATTCGATGGTGATGCCATCCGGCCATCTCATCCTCTGATGCCTCTTCTCCTTCTGCCCTCAATCTTTCCCAGCATCAGGGACTTTCCCAATGAGTTGGCTGTTTGCATCAGGTGACCAAAATACTGGAGCATCAGCTTCAGCATCAGTCCTTCCAATGAGTATTCAGGGTTGATTTCCCTTACAGTTGACTGGTTTGATCTCCTTGCTGTCCAACGGATTCTCAGGAGTCTTTTCCAGCACCAAAGTTTGAAGGCGTCGATTCTTTGGCGCTCTGCCTTTTTTATACTCCAGCTCTCAGAACTGCACGTGAACCCTGGGAAGTCCTTAGCCTTGATTCTATGGACTTTTGTTGGCAGAGTAATGTCTCTGCTTTTCAACACACTGTCTAGGTTTCTCATAGCTTTCCTGTCGAGAAGCAATCGTGTTCTGATTTCATGGCTGCAGTCCCATCTGCAGTGGTTTTAGAGCCCAAGAAGAGGAAATCTGTCACTACTTCCACCTTTCCCCCTTTCCCCTCTATTTGCCATGAAGTAATGGGTCTGGATACCATCTTCTTGGTTTTCTTAATATTTAGTTTTAAGCCATCTCTTTTACTCTCCTTCTTCACCCTCATCTAGAGGCTCTTTAGTTCCTCTTCTCTTTCTACCATTAAAGTGGTATCATCAGCATATCTGAGGTTGTTGATATTTCTCCTAGCAATCTTGATTCCAGCTTGTTATTCATCCGGCTTGGTATTTCTCATGATGTACTCTGCATATAAGTTAAATAAGCAGGGTGATGATATACAGCCTTGGTGTACTTCTTTTGCAATTTGGAACCAATCTATTGTTCTATGTCCAGTTCTAACTGTTACTTCTTGTCTCATATACAGGCTTCTTAGGAGACAGGTAAGGTGGTCTGGTATTCCCATTCTTTTAAGAATGTTCCACAGTTTGTTGTGATCCACACAAAGGCTTTAGTGTAGTTAATGCAGCAGAAGTAGATTTTTTTTTGGAATTCCCCTGGTTATCTTATGGTTCAGCGGATGTTGGCCATTTGATCTCTGGTTCCTCTGCATTTTCTCAATCCAGCTTGTACATCTGGAAGTTCTCAGTTCATGAGCTTCTGAAACCTAGCCTGAAGGATTTTGAGCATGACTTTGCTAGCATGTGAAATAAGTTCAATTGTGTGGTAGTTTGAACATTCTTTGTCATTGCCTTTCTTTGCGATTGGAATGAAAACTGACCTTTTCCAGTCCCGTGGCCACTGATGAGTTTTCCAAATTTGCTGGTGTATTGAATGCAGCACTTTAACATTATTGTCCTTTAGGATTTGAAATAGCTCAGCTGGAATTCCATCCTCCACTAGCTTTATTTGTAGTAATGCTTCTCTTAAGGCCCACTTGACTTCACACTCCAGGATGTCTGGCTCTAGGTGAGTGACCACATCATTGTCGTTATCTAGATCATTAAGACTTTTTTTTTTTTTTTTTTACAGTTCTTCTGTGTATTCTTGCTACCTCTTCTTAATTTCTTCTGCTTCTGTTAGGTCCTTGCTGTTTCTGCCCTTTATTGTGCCCATCTTTGCATGAAATGTTCCCTTGGTATCTCCAGTTTTCTTGAAGAGATCTCTAGTCTTTCCCATTGTATTGTTTTTTCTCTATTTCTTTGCATTGTTCATTTAAGAAGGCTTTCTTTTTTTTTTTAAATATTTATTTATTTATCTGCACCAGCTCTAGTTGCAGCATGCTAACAAACTCAGGCCCCCTGAATTGGGAGCATGGAGTATTAGCCACTGGACCACCAGGCAGTTCCCCATTTCTCATGCGTTTTCATGCAGCCGGTAACTCTGAGCGATGAGGTAATGACTCCCTGTGTACAAAGAGAATGCTTGCTTACTGCTTGCCTTAAAGGGATGAGATCCTTAAGCTCAGAGTTCCTCGTCTGTGGTGCAACAGCCTCTCCTTGCTATTCTCTGGAGCTCTACATTCAGCTGGTTCTATCTTTCCCTTTTTCCTCTGCCTTTTTCTTCTCTTCTCTTCTCAACTATTTGTAAGGCTTCCTCAGACAACCACTTTGCCTTATTGCATTTCTTTTTCTTGGGGATGGTTTTGGTCACCGTCTCCTGTACAGTGTTACAAACTTCCATCCATAGTTCTTCAGGCACTCCATAACCCCTTGAATCTATTCATCACCTCCACTGTATAATCATAAGCGATTTGATTTAGGTCGTACCTGAATGGCCTAGTGCTCTCCCCTACTTTCTTCAGTTTAAGCCTGAATTTTGCAATAAACAGCTGATAATCTGAGCCAGTCAGCTCCAGGATAGAGCTGTTTTGGCTGACTATAAACAGAACTTCTCCATGTTCAGTTGCAAAGAATGTAGTTAATCTGATCAGTATTGACTATCTGGTGATGTCCATGTATGGAGTTATCTCTTTTGTTGTTGGAAGAAGATATTTGCTATGATCAGCATGTTCTCTTGGCACAAAGATAAATTATTGTCATTTTTTGGCTACACTTTCAGACATTTATGTATATTCCCAGTAGATTCAAGGGATTCTATTCAAGGGAATCCCAATCTATTCCCAATAATCAATTCAAGATTACATTTATGTATTTATGTATATTCCCAATAGATTCAAGGGACTCTATTTAAGGGGATCCCAATCTATTCCCAATAATCAATTCAAGATTACAGAGTGCCTGAAGAACTATGGATGGAAGTTTGTAACACTGTACAGGAGGTGGTGACCTCCTCAAGAAAAAGAAATGCAATAAGGCAAAGTGGTTGCCTGAGGAAGACTTACAAATACCCACTCATGAATTATTATGAGTAAACCCTCATAATTGCAAGTGTCTTTGTCTTACATCTTTTTGGTGACTGTGGTATCCTATGGAGAACTTCAATCATTAGTAATAGTGTTAAGAGCTCCTACTTTCAAAAATCTACAAACCTTTTTTGTAACTACCTATTAAACTCACTCTTTAATGAACAGTTGGATATATCGAGCACACAAATATTCATTAAGAATGCCTCTGATAGTATACCATTTTCCAGTATTTTGCATGCTTTAAAAATATTTGATTCAACTACTCTATTAGGTATATACCTAATATGCATACAACAAATATCTAGCAATATCTCTGCCTTTTTCTTCTCTTCTTTTCTCAACTATTTGTAAGGCTTCCTGGATGCTGGATGTTATTCTGATGACATACATATTTACATACATATTATTTACAAGTGTAATATAATTTTGCTTAACACATCAGTGAAGCAATATATTAGTATGTCATGCTTCCCTACTTTCTTGTGACTTATGTGAACTTCAAGAAGGAATAAAAGCAGCATCAGTTCAGTTCAGTTCAGTTCAGTCTCTCAGTTGTGTCTGACTCTGTGACCCCCTGGACTGCAGCACACCAGGCTTCCCTGTCCATCACCAACTCCCAGAACTTGCTCAATCTCTTGTCCATCAAATCAGTGATGCCATCTTTGGGTTTCATATTACTTTCATATTTCAGATCATCCTCATTTCCATTTGATTTTAATATGTAGTTATTGAACATCTACTGTGCTTAAATTCAACAATGAATGAAAAAGTTTTGCCCACAGGTAGATTTCATCATAGGCAGGGAAGATAGATTAAATTTTTCACACTTTTGTGTGATGTAAGCATTAATCCCCAAGTATCCCAGCAGTGGTTTAACTGAGCTGTCAGAGAAATCTTAAAGAGATGTATTAGTTATCTACTGCTGTGTAACAAATCCCTCCCTAAAATTTAATGGCTTAAACCAACAAACATTTGTTGATCTCAAAGTTTCTATCTTTTAGGGATTTGTGAATGGATTCATTGGGCTTCCCAGATGATGCTAGTGGTAAAGAACTCGCCCGGCAATGCAGGAGACATAAGAGACGTGGGTTTGATACCTGGGTCAGGAAGATCCTCTGGAGGTGGGCATGGCAACCCACTCCAGTATTCTTGCCTGGAGAATACCATGGATAGGATCCTAGTGGGCTATAGTCCATAGGGTCAAAAGAGTCAGATATGACTGAAGCCCCTTAGTCCAGACACACAAGTGGATTAGTCAGGTGGTTCTGGATCATGGCCTTTCTTGAGGTTTGTGTCAAGTCCACCAGGGCTGCAGTCATCTGAAGACTTCAGTGGGGCTTGGGGATTTGCTGTTAAGACAGTTCAATTGCATAATTGTTGGTTAAAGGACTCAGATTTTCTCTGTATATTGGCAAGAGATCTAAGTTCCTTGTCATGAAGACCTCCTCACAGAGATACTTCAGTGCCTTCATGTAGCAGCTGGCTTCCCCCCAGAGTGAGTAATCTAAGAGATAATGCAAGAAAGACGCCTCAATGCATACTGCAATGACTTCTACCATATTCTGTTTGTTGGAAGTGAGTCATTAAATGCATCTCACACTTAAGCCCACAGTTTTTGAAGAGAAATGTGACAAAATATTTGGAGATGTGTTCCAAAACCATCTACTTAGAAGAATCAGTAGGAATCAGTCAGGTTCATTTGT
This sequence comes from Bubalus kerabau, assembly GCF_029407905.1. NCBI lineage: Eukaryota > Metazoa > Chordata > Mammalia > Artiodactyla > Bovidae > Bubalus > Bubalus kerabau. Next base: position 133,476,265 of record NC_073624.1, read on the forward strand.
TCAGACAGAGGGAATAGTGTGTGAAGGCTTGGCAGTCAAGGAAAGACTGCACCTGGGAATTTTCAGCAGGCTTTGCATGGCTGAATGTCAAGTGGAGTTTGAGAAGTAGAAGGAGATGAAGGAGAGAAGGCAGAAACTGAAACAGAAGGTTTTTCTGCTGAAACAATCACTCCATTTCTCTTTGGAGAATGGGCTGGATATGAACAAACTGAAAGGTGGGGACAGTAGTTTGGTGTTGATGAGGAGTGTTTTGACACTTCTGAACTTGTTTTGGCCTGAACTTAACCAGTACGGGGCATAGAAAGAACAGGACAGACTCGTTTGACATTTAGAAATAGAATCAGTAGAAAGATGAAGGAGGTGTCTGGAATGGTTTTGGAACAGTCAGAGATGGGAAACTGGGGAGACTCTGAGTTTGATTTTAAACATGTTGAATTTCAGTTTGAGTTGTGTTTGAGACAACTATACACAGCAACCAAGACTCAGTTTACACACACACACACACACACACACACACACGTGTGTGTGTGTGTAGCTGAGACCTTTGCTAGAGAGAAAGAGAGGATTACATTTTTCCTTTTTTTAAATAGGAGAAATTTAGACAATTTTAAGAAATGCTTTCTGGTTCTAAGAAAAAGAACCAGAGGAAAGGAGAGGTTGAAAATAAAGGAGAGGAACTTGATGAAGTATGATCTGAGGATGATTAGGGGTGGGGAAATGAAATTTACAACACAGGTAAAAGGTTTGGCCTTATATAAGGAGAATACATACACCACTAAGCTTGATGGGGGAGCAGTAAGTATTTAAAAAATGCAGTAAACTATGTTATGGAAAATCAAGAAGCTGGGGGAACTGTTACTGTTTAGTAAGAATTTTCTGTTGAAATATTAAGTGAGGTTAGTTGCTAAGAGGGAGAAGTGAAAGAGTGATGCTGTATGTTAGAAGCCTTGGAGAGAACAACAAAGATTTACTGAATGTAGAATTCTAGTTGACTTTCCCTTTGGCACTGTGTATATTCATCCCATTGCCTTCTGGCCTCCATGTTTCCAAATGAGACGTCAGCTGTTTCTCGTATGAAGGATCTTTGTATGGGGTGTGCTGCTGCTTTCTCGGTGCTTCCAAGATTCTCTCTGTCTTTCAGTAGTTTGACTATGATATGCATTGTGTGTTTCTTTGGGTTTATCTTACTTGGATTTTGTTGAGCTTCTTGTATCTGTAAATTAATTTTATTCACCAAATTTGAAAAATGTTTTGTCAGTATTTAAGTATTCTTTCTACCTCTTTCTCTCCTCTCCTGAGATTTTCATTATGTGTACATTGTTAGGCTTGCTGCATCTGGCAGGTCTGTAAGACTCTGCTTATTTTTTTTTCTTCTATTTTTTTTCCTGCTTTACATACTTAGTAATCTCAGTGGATCTTTATTCAGATTCATTGATTCTTTCTTCTTCCAGCTCAAACCTGTTGTTTAGCCCCTCTAGAGAATTTTTAATTTCAGTCATTATAATTTTAACTCCAGAATTTCTATTTTTAAAGTAATTTCAGTCTCTATTTATAATCTTTATTTGGTAAGACATTTTTCTCATACTTCCCTTTAGTTCTTTAGACAAGATTTCTTATAATTCTTTGAATATATTTGAAATAGCTAGTTTAACATTTTTGTCTAAAAGTCCAGTGTCTGGGGGATTCCTCAGTGACAGTTTCTATTGACTTTTCCCCTCCATATGTATAAAACATACTTTCTTATTTGCATGTCTCACTATTTTTGTTGAAAATTGAAAATTTTAAACAATAAAATGAGGTAGCTCTGGATTCTCCCTTCCTGCAGGATTTGTTATTATGTTTGTTGTTAGAGTTGTTGTTACTTGTTTAATGAATGTTCTTAACTTGTTCTGTAGAGTTTATTCTGTTCATCATGTGTGGCCACTGAAATCTATGGAACATACATAAGAAAGATTCATTTTCCAATTAGAGGAATGATGTCTGAGTTCACTGTTACAGAGATCAAAATACTAAATAGGGATTGGTGGTAGAAAAAGCATTCTTGCCTGAGGGGAAGTGTATCTGATGTAATTGAATACAGAAAGAGATGAGGGAAAATTGATTGTCAAGTTAGGCTAAGATACAGAGTGTAAGTGGGGAGAGAACAGCAATAGTTGGAAATAGAAGGATTAGGCTAAAATACGGAATATTTTGAAAATCCCAGCTAAGATATATGGTAAATTTGTATGAGAAATTCTAGCCTCAGAAAGTTTTAAAGCAAAAGTTTGATTTGTGGTTAGAGTGTTCCATAGCAGTACAACTATGGCAGCAGTAGAAAGGAACAGATTGGAGGGGGAGAGTGCTTGGATAGAGAGACCAGTTGCGAGGCTTTTGGAAAATTGTGGTCTCCAGAACAAGGATGGTGAAAAATGGAAATGAAAAGAAAGATGTGAGATGGTTTAAGATAGATGTGAGATGGTTTATGGAATGAAGCAAAATGTCTGGTGATCACTAAGATAAGATTTAAAACTTTCGTTTGTAATTGGCTATACTGTTTTGCTGACATCAGAAAAATTAACAGCATACATTTTTTTTTTTTAACTTTAAACTTGATTGGGTTATAGCCAGTTAACAATGTTATGGTAGTTTCTGATGAACAGCAAAGGGACTCAACCATACATTTTCATGTATCCATTCTTCAAACTCCCCTTCCATCCAGGCTGCCACATAACATTGAGTAGAGTTTCACGTGCTGTACAGTAGGTCCTTGTTGGTTATCCATTTTGAATATAGAGTGTGTACCTTGCCTTAGGGCATGATATTTTTGTTAAAATTGAATCTGCTGTTGTTCAGTCGCCCAGCCATGTTCAAATCTTTGCGACCCCAGGGACTGCAGCACACCAGGCCTCCCTGTCCCTCACCATCTCCCAAAGTGTGCCCAAGTTTATTATGTCCATCGCATCGGTGATGCCGTCCACCCATCTCATTCTCTGACACCCTCTTCTTCTGCCCTCAATCTTTCTCAGCACCAGGGACTTGTTCAATGCGTTGGCTGTTCACATCAGATGACCAGAATCCTGGACCTTATGTAATTCATCAGGGTTATAATTTATTTTGTTAGTCAGCAGAATGCTGATTTATGTGTTCCAGGATGAATATGAACTCAGTGTTGAAATTGTGCTATCTTTGGAGAATTGTCCTAAATAATATATTAAGATATTTGGAAAAGTCATTTATGCTTATTCATTGCAAGGCTTTATCAAGATTTGAATTGCTTACTTAGAGACTATACCAGGAAGTTAAAAGAATGACTGATTAATATCAATGATTTTTAAAAATTAGTTAGTAGATATACCTAAAGGATTCTAGATAAGTGTAAAATTTTCAAGAGACTAGCCTGCCTTCCAGTTTATTATAAATAATGTATACTTTTAATCTATAGTTAGATCTTGACTGCCCTCTAGTGGTAAGTGTCTCTTAGTGTATGGTTTAGATGCTGCTGCTGCTGCTGCTAAATCGCTTCAGTCGAGTCTGACTCTGTGCGACCCCAGAGACAGCAGTCCACCAGGCTCCCCCGTCCCTGGGATTCTCCAGGCAAGAACACTGGAGTGGCTTGCCATTTCCTTCTCCAATGCATGAAAGTGAAAAGTGAAAGTGAAGTCGCTCAGTCGTGTCCGACTCTTAGCAATCCCATGGACTGAAGCCTACCAGGCTCCTCCTTCCATGGGATTTTCCAGGCAAGAGTACTGGAGTGGGGTGCCATTGTGAGTAGCTATTTTAGGTCCTATTTGAATGGTCATTGGTGTTTGCCTTCTCGGTGGTAGGATCTCTGGGGTACAAGGAACACAGTGTATTATCAGACCTTGCCCTTAATCTTAAAGTGGTTTTTAAAGGCCTAAATCCTGAATTTTTTCTTTGAGTAGCCTTGATAGAGTACGATGGGAATTTATCTGCTGTTCATTTTTAAAAATGTCAATTACTATTGCACTTATTATAACTGTATAAAAATCATTTATGTAACATACTTACATGAGCTAGAAATATATGAATATAGAGTGTTTAAATTCAAGCAAAGAATAACAATTGCATATTTGGAGCAAAGTTCTGTATTTTGACAGTGATGCTGCTGATTAGCCATTTGCCAGTGTTCCTGTGTCCAGGGCTCAAGAGAGTCTTTGTTCTTAGATTCAATTCAGCAGGTACTTATAGGGCCTACTTTTGTGTTCAGCTGCTTAATGTTTTAGGATATGCAACAGAAATTTGTTGCAGATTGCCTTGGTATTTTTTTTTTTTTAATGTCTGTGGATTCAGATTTCCACTTAGTGATTTTATCAAGAAACAGAATACTGATCTGTTTCTTCTTTAAACCATAATTTCAAGCTACTATATACTAATGTAAGAAAATTAGAATATAAACTGAGCCACGTGGACATTTGGAGGAAAATCCATGAAGCGTGCAAGTCCTTTGCATGATGATATCTATGAACACCATGTTCACTTCAAGTTCAGTTGAATGCCATCAATGAGTGTAAGAATAGTGCAGCAATTATGACCCAGAAATTCCACTCCTGGTATATGTAGCTGAAAGAATAAAAATACTAATTCAAAAAGATACAAGCATCCCAGTGTTCATAAGAGCATTATTTACAGTAGCCCAGATATGGAAGCAACTTAGGGGCTTCCCATGTGACTCAGCTGGTAAAGAATCTGCCTGCAGTGCGGAAGCAACTTAAGTGTCCCTGTTGACTCAGATGGTAAAGAATCTGCCTTCAATGCAGGAGACCCAGGTTCAGTCCCTGGGTTGGGAGGATCCCCTGGAGAAGGGATTGGCTACCCACTCCAGTATTCTTGGTAGAGAATTCCATGGACAGAAGGGCCTGGTGGGCTACAGTCTGTGGGAGCACAAAGAGTCTGACTCGGCTGAGCAACTAACATTAAGTGTCCATCAACACATGAATGGATAAAGAAGATATGGTATAGACATGCAATTGTATATTACTCATAAAAAGAAGAAAATTTTGTCATTTATAGCAACATGGATGCACTTGAAGGGCATTATACTAAGTGAAATAAGTCAGAAAGACATATATTGTGTGATATCACATATATGTGGATCACAATGAATTGTGGAAAATTCTTAAAGAGATGAGAGTAACAGACTACCTTACCTGTTTCCTGAGAAACCTGTCTGTGGGTCAAGAAGCAACAGTTAGAACTGGACATGGAACAACAGACTGGTTCCAAATTGGGGAAGGAGTACAACAAGGGTGTAAATTGTCACCCTACTTATTTAACTTCCATGCAGAGTATATCATGCAAAACGCCAGGCTGGATGAATCACAAGCTGGAATCAAGATTTCAAGGAGAAATATCAATAACCTCAGATATGCAGATGACACCACCTTTATGGCAGAAAGTGAAGAAGAACTAAAGAGCCTCTCGATGAGGGTGGAATAGTAGAGTGAAAAAACTGGCTTAAAACTCAGCATTCAAAAAACTAAGATAATGGCATCTGGTCCCATCACTTTATGGCAAATAGAAAAGTGGAAGCAATGACAGATTTTATTTTGTTGGGCTGCAGAATCTCTGTGGACAGTGACTACAGCCATGAAATTAAAAGACACTTGCTTCTTGGATGTCTTTGACAAACCTGGACAACATATTAAAAAGCAGAGATGTCACTTTGACAACAGAAGTTCAGAAAGTCAAAGCTATGATTTTTCCAGTAGTCATGTATGAATGTGAGAATTGGACCATAAAGAAAGATGAGTGCCAAAGAATGCCATCGATGCCAAACATCGATGATGTTTTTGAACTGTGTTGCTGGAAAAGACTCTTGAGTGTCCCTTGAACTGCAAGGAGATCCAACCAGTCCATCCTAAAGGAAATCAGCCCTAAATGTTCATTGGAAGGACTGTTGCTAAAGCTGAAGTTCCAATACTTTGGCCACCTGATGCAAACAGTCGGGTCATTGGAAAAGACTCTGATGCTGGGAGGGATTGAAGGCAAAAGGACAAAGGGGCAGCAGAGGATGAGATGCTTAGATGGCATCACAAATTCAATAGACATGATTCTGAGCAAACTCCAGAGATACGGAGGACAGAGGAGCCCGACATACTACACATAGTCCATGGGGTCACAGAGAGTCGAACATAATTTAGCAACTGAACAAGAACAGATGTCTGGAATCTGAAAAAATAAAACAAAGTAGTGAATATATTAAAAAAAAAAGAAATACTCACAGAAGTAGAGAGCAAAGTAGTAGTTACTAGTGGAGAGAGAGAAGGTGGGAGGAGCAAGGTGTAGGGGTAGGTGATTAAGAGGTACAAACTACATGTATCAAATAAGGTACAAGGATATATTGTACAACACAGGGATTAGAGCCCAATTTTTATAATTATAAGTGGAGTATAACCTTTAAAATTGTGAATCACTGTTGTACATATATACAGTGTTGTACATCAACTATACTTCAATAAGAAAAAGAATATTACAGCATCTTGAGGTCAAGGAGAAAAATGCCAGGATGAACAAATTCTTCATCATTGCCTCTTACTGACCCAGATTTTCTTTATAGTCCCCCTATTTTTATTACCTGTATTAGTAGAGAAGATTAATGATGAATCTTAATATTAAAAGAAATTTGTAGTAGGATTTTAAGGAAATTATGTAGTGGTTGGTTATATTTCTGTATCAGATTTCCCAGTGTATTTGGACTTAAACTAATATTAAAATATATTTGGCTCTTTGAGCACACTTTGCATTTTGTGGAGTCCGATATCCTGGAAACTTAAAATAGGAAAAAGGACCCATGAATTCTTCAGTAATTTAGATTTCTAAAAAATGGAATATTCCATACTTAGGAAATTGGGAATTTAATCTGTTAGTCCACATGAGAATGTAATAAGTATGATTGTATTTACAAATGTCAGCATCACTAAAAATAAGGATAAATACGTGAGGGAATTTTATTTTCCTGACACGTAATCTCCCAAGGTTCGTGTAGCTCCTTGATCATATTCTGTACCTCCATCATGCATTTCAGGAAGATTACAAGCATGACTTAAAGAAACAATGGATCAGTGTTCTGTTTTGGGGGAGACACTTACTGGAAATGTGTCGTTTCCTTTTTTTTTTTTTTTAGTACTATGACATTTAGAATTATCTTCTTAATAGTAAATTTTCTTGTCCTTGAAAAGTAGTTTATTATTCAATCTTTCAAAAATAATTCAGTTTCTAAATAATAGATGTGAGAAATTTTTACCCTTCACCGAGAAGGTAATGGTGAAGGTTTTTCTCATTCAAGTCCCTTTCCACTCCTAACTTGAATGTATCAAAAGCAAGCCTTTTCTTTTCAGAGAAGGTTGTACATGCTGTCTGCTGTATAGAGTAGTATAAATGCCTCATTTTTAAACTCAAAGCTATGGTTTTTCCCGTAGTCATGTATGTATGTGAGAGTTGGACTATAAAGAAAGCTGAGTGCCGAAGAGTTGATGCTTTTGAACTGTGGTGTTGGAGAAGACTCTTGAGAGTCCCTTGACTTCAAGGAGATCCAACCAGTCCATTCTAAAGGAGAGCAGTCCTGGGTGTTCATTGGAAGGACTGATGTTGAAGCTGAAACTCCAGTCCTTTGGCCCCCTGATGCAAAGAGCTGACTCATTTGAAAAGACCTGATGCTGGGAAAGATTGAGGGCAGGAGAAGTGGACGACAGAGGATGAGATGGTTGGATGGCATCACCGACTCAATGGACATGAGTTTGGGTAAACTTCAGGGTTTGGTGATGGACAGGGAGGCCTGGCGTGCTGCAGTTCATGGGGTCTCAAAGAACTGGACATGACTGAGCGACTGACCTGAATGCATCTATTTTTTCAGGAAGATGTTTGAGTGTCTTGCATGATAACGAGTGTGTGACTTTTGAGGCTTCACTGTTGGACACAGGAGATTTGCCTGGAGCAGACTAGGCTGTTAGGTGTGAGCATGTGTGTGTATGTGGGTGAGGGGAAGAAACAAAATATTGTTTATTCAGAAATTTAACACAGCTTTTGAAAGGTTTATCAGATATAGTTCCTCTATATGCCCTATAATCATCATATAATCATCAAAAAACAATAACTGATCCTTTCATTAAACCAGCCCCTATTACAGGCTAAAACCTCTTTAGTCCATTTTTCTTTTCTTCAATCTAATCTTAAATTGTTAAAGATGATCTAACTGTGTGTTAATTGGCAACCTGTAGAGCTTACTGAGCGACTTCCCTTTCACTTTTCACTTTCATGCATTGGAGAAGGAAATGGCAACCCATTCCAGTGTTCTTGCCTGGAGAATCCCAGGGACAGGGGAGCCTGGTGGGCTGCCGTCTATGGGGTCGCACAGAGTCGGACACGACTAAAGTGACTTAGCAGCAGCAGCAGCAGCAGAGCTTATCTTGACTGTTTTTATTTATTTAGCCATATCAATAGTTAAGTTCTTATTAAACTTTTATTAGTTATAAGGTCTTTCCTAACTTGAGAACAGATGAGAACTAATATGTAGCTGGTGTCTACTAATTCCGTGTCAGCTGCTGGAGGCAGAGTGGAAAGAACACAGTCTGTAGCATTTGGCAGCTCCCAGATTCTGCCGTTTGTTAGTTGTGAGATGTAGGTCAAGTCACTTAAATTTCCTCCTCTGTATTTAACCTTGATCTTCACAGAGCTGACCATACCCTTTGATATCTGTTCGGGGGACCGATATCCCCATGCACTGTGAATTCCTAAGAGGCGACGATCTTAAAGTTATCCTGGCTCCAGGTTCCCTGGTCTGAAGTTTTCACTGGCACATCCATCTCATGTACATCTCATTTCCACAGATGTTTTTTCCCTTCACACATCACTAATCCTGATATTGGACTTGACCCTTTTGTTGTTTCCTCAAAACTCTTAAACACAGCATTGGTATGTGTAGCACCTTACAGTGAAGACGTAGATTAGAGGAAGACTTAATGCGCTTAGCCATCCTGTCTGTGAAGTTTATCAATGGTTACTGTTCTCTGTGAATGTTGATCTCTTTCTTGTTGTTTTCTCTCTTTCCTCCTCACTTCCTGGCTGATTCTTCCCTCTTTTCTCCAACCCAGAAATGTCTATTTCTTTCTTTTTTTTTTTTTAATTGGAGTATAATTGCTTTTCAATGTTGTGTTAGTTATTTTGAACAATGAAGCCAGTAAGTTATATGTTTACATATGACACCCCCGTCCCACCCCTCTAGGTCATCGCAGAGCATCATGCTGACCTCCCTGTGCTATACAGCAGCTTCCCACTAGCTGCCAGTTGTACACATCATAGTGTATATATATGTCAGTGCTACTCTCCTCATTCCTTCCACCCTCCTCTTCTCCCACCATGTTGATCTCTTTAATTGTCTTCTTCCCGTTCATGCCCTTAAGTGCATCTCATTTTCCAGCACCATTTTGGTTTTCCTTACCAAACCACCAAGTGTCTGATAAACTTTTTTCCAAAGAAAAAAAACAAAACAAAACTTACCATCATCTGCTCTTACAGAGTTAGTGAAGTTTAACCACCAGTGCCTCCAAAGGCAGGCCTTCTGTATACTTTACACTTGACCCAGCTGGTTCCATACGATGTGAAAACACTTTGTTACATATGAATCAAGATGAGAAGGTGTCATTAGCGTTGTTCCCGTAGGTTACGTGGTATCTGCCCTCCTCTTTGAATTTCCCATCCAGTGATCACCAGAACCCCTTTCCATTCACAGCTGCCAGAGCTGAAGTGTGCAGCGGCACGGGAGAGAGGTTCCGCATCTTCCGTGCTGAGAAAACATATGCTGTGAAGGCTGGAAGGTGGTATTTTGAATTCGAGGCGGTCACTGCTGGAGACATGCGAGTTGGCTGGAGCAGGCCAGGGTGTCAACCTGATCAGGAGCTTGGCTCAGATGAACGTGCCTTTGCTTTTGATGGCTTCAAGGTGAGTACGCTTTGCTGGGCGCCAGACACTGGAGTTTGTAGGTTCCTGTCTTTGTAGGCTACTGTGCACTAAGCATCCACGTGCTGTGAGCTCCACACTGCTTCACTGCATTTCCACTGGTTTTCCTTTTCATGGTCCAGCTTCCAAGGTGGCCCTGTGGTAAAGAATCTACCTGCCAATGCAGGAGATGTGGGTTCAATCCCTGGGTCGGAAAGATGCCCTGGAGGAGAAAATGGGGATCCTCTCCTGTATCATTGGCTGGGAAATCCCATGGACAGAGGAGCCTGGCAGACTACAGAACTTGGGGTCACAAAGTGTCGAACATCAACTGAGTACACACACACGTAATATTAATATTGTGATTTCCTGAACCCAAACTCAGAAAACAGTTTCTAGGAGAACTTCTGTCTTTGTAGTCTCAAAACATTTTGAGACCCCTCACCCTGTGAAAATTCAAGACTGTTCAAAATTTAAGAAGTAAAATATTCTCTATCATATAAAAAAGATGAATCATCCTCGTCTATCAAAAGCATTAAAACTCTGTATACTAATGCAATATATATCCATTTGACATAACAATTCCATAGAAGGAATTTATCCTAAGCAATAATTAATGATAGATATAAACATTTAATAGCCATAGTAATGCTATTTGTTTATAATCACCAAAAGTTTCCATTTTCAATGTTATGAGTAATTTTAATTTTTTCAGTTTGATGAAAGCTGGTAAGTTTCTTCTTTTTTGGTACATTGATATTTGTACATTATATAAATATTGAATGTTTACTTTTTCTGTATAAAATATTTTAAAATTAAAAATATGTATATATGGACATAACCACACTAGAAAATAATAGTCAATTTTGGTTGATAAAGTTATTGATATTTTATTCTTTTATCTTATTTTAATTTGCTAATTTTCTTCAGTAAATTTGTATTCCTTTGGAGGGAGCTTTTTTCCTAATTAAAGAAAATAAAATTAAAATAAATCAGCAATTGTGAAGATATTTGACATTTGGGTAGCCAGGTGTGTGTCTAGGAAAGCATTTTGGACTAGAAATCAGTAATGTGTCTTCTAGGGCAACTGACCCATTTTGTTCTGAAATGTTACATTTCTTGAGTCCAATTTTCTATATCAGATAAAAAAATTTAACACTTTTTGGTACTTAATTTGGTTAAATAAATTTTTAAAATGTACAGTGTATTATACTGTAGAAAAATCATTGTTTTGCATTGGTGAGTATATTCTGTTATATATCAGTTTACAATGAAGATGATACATTAGGAGAAACTAAAAAGATTTATCTGATAAAATACTATAATTTTGTATCTGTAAATCATTGGAATATACTTACAGATTCAAAGGTCACATTTATCAAGACTGTTTCAAATGTATTTATGAGATTTCGCCTGTGTTATAGATAAAGCAGTGTTGACATATATATACAATTTTTGGCTTAGTATTTCAGTAAATATCTTAAGAATATTTTTAAGTTTGATTCAAACCCTTTCTCATTTTAGTATATACTAAAATGCTTCTAGTTTTCTATTTAGCTAAAATGTGAGTGCCACTGGTTCCAAGAAATGGAATTTTATTTTGAAAGAGTTGAAAATTGGAATGTAATTTTCAATGATCGGTTCCCAGCTGATTCTCTGTTCATAATTCCCTGTATTTGGGGGAGTGGAGAAAAACAACTCATATCCTGGGAAGTGTTCACTGTAGTGAGAAAAATAAATTTCTAAAGACACAGGTTTTCTTTTAACAGAAAGGATATAGGGTTCGATTTTTTAAAATAATACACTCTTAAATCATGAAGTAACATTTGAGTTTTTCTCAACATTCAATGACATATGATGTTAATGTCAAGGATTCAGAATCCCTGGGTACCTCCACATCACTTAGCGAGTTGCTGTAGACAGATGGGCAGACTACATTTCTTACCCCCGCTACGTTAATACAAGGACTACTGTGAATTGTGCCAGTAGCGGTGGGCGGGTGCTGTTCTGGCTTTTTCTGTGACGATGACTCTTCTGTCTCCAGGCCCAGCGGTGGCACCAGGGCAATGAGCACTATGGGCGCTCTTGGCAAGCTGGCGATGTTGTGGGGTGTATGGTTGACATGACAGAACACACCATGATGTTCACACTGAATGGCGAAATCCTTCTTGATGATTCGGGTTCAGAACTGGCTTTCAAGGACTTTGATGTTGGTGATGGTAAGTGTACTGTGTCTTGGGTTGTTTTCAGGTTTGGATACAGGGAAGCTTTTTGTTCTGATGCCTCTTTACCAACCATCTCAGTTTGAGGGTGAGCGAGCAAATGAGTTGCAGCTGTAAACCATAATGGTGCCCATAATGCTTATTGGATCCAAAAGCCTTGAAATGACAAGCAGAAACTCTCTCTGTACTTCGGAGCTAGGATTCTGCTAAGGCATAAATGGTTTTTATGAATGCGAGTAAGAAAATACAATGGCAGGCAAAGGATAGTTTTCCACACATGTTAAATGTTCATTTAGAACTTCTTTGTTCAATCAGCTGCTTATAGCTTCTTTTCTTTCATTTCAAAAAATATATCGAAAGCCTACTAGGCCCTCTGCTGGATTCTGAGACGACAGGAATGAGACATTGTCCTACCCTCATGCAGACAATAGTTTAGCAGGACAAGTTTGCACCTGCACAATTTCTATTCCATGGATAAGTTCAAAAATAAAGAAATGCAGACAATTCCATGGAAGCACAATGCAAGGTAGAGATACCTCTGCCTGTGGGGCTCTGAGATGACCTTGAAAAGGGTTGTAAGAGAAAGTCAAAGCTGTTTGTCAAAGAAATGAGAGGGTAGGTGTTTTTCAGGACAGTACTTCCAATGGGGTGGCCTCTGTCATAACATGAGGTTCTTTGAATTTATATTAATTTAGAAGAAATAAAGTTAAAACTTGAGTTTCTTAATGGCACTTGCTACATTTCAAATGCTCAACAGGAGCCTATGGTTAGTGGTGCCCAATTGAACAGGAGAGATACAGAACATTTAAATCGTCAACAAAAATTCTATTGAATGGTGTTAATCTAGAGCATATAAACAAAATAACCTAACACTGTTTTTTTTTCCCAAAATGACTGAATAGATCCTATTGGGGCTTCTCAGGTGACACCAGTGGTAAAGAACTCACCTGCCAATGCAGGAGATGTTAGAGATGCAGATGTGATCCCTGGGCCTGGAAGGTCCCCTGGAGGAGGGCATGGCAACCTACTCCAGTATTCTTGCCTGGAGAATCCCATGGACAGAGGAGCCTGGAGGGCTACAGTCCATGCAGTCAAAAAGAGTTGGATATAACTGAGTAATCGTTACTTGACTATATTAATATATGTATATATAGTCTTGGATTTTAAGATGTACCTCAATCAATACTTTTACCAGTCTACAAATTTCTCACCAATCCTTAAAAAACCTTAGCCAGTTCATTATTTGCATTAAGTTCTATAGTTATTCATTAACTGAGCTTTTGAGCAGGTGTGCTGAGTCATGTCAGACTCTTTGTGACCCCAAGGATTGCAGCCTACCAGGCTCCTCTGTCCATGGGATTTCCCAGGCAAGAATAATGCAGCTTACTACCATTTCCTCCTCCAAGGAATGTTCTTGGTCCAGGAATTGAACAGGTAAGCCCATATTTTTCAAGCAGGCATGACCCAGGGATTTGAGCAGTTGTGACCATAGATTTCAAACATAGATTTGTGAAAATAGTAGGAATTTTGCCTTTTTATAACTTGTTTTGAATACCTTTATCTCTGGGTAGTGGATGAGACTGATGTTGAAGTTTGGCCTCTGTACCGGTGCCAAATTGAACTTCAGAGACAGAGTTTGCGGTGAAGTAGAAAATAGCATTATTGCTTTGCAGGCAAAGCGGGGCACAGTGGGTTCCTGCCATCAGGAGGATTTGGTGAGGAGTTTAATGGTGATTGGTTCTAGGGTGGGGTTACTGAGATCAGGGTGTGTGTGCATAATGCCTGAATTTCTTCAATCTGATCTCAGATAATCGGATGAGTATCTCTGGTTCCTTTAATCTGGAGTGCAGAATGCTGGCATCCTCCATTTGCTGGGGGTTTTGGTTCTGTGAAGAGTTTAAAGATATTTTTATGTGTATCTTTTGAGGTAGAACCTGGACCCTGTCCCAAGGCTGCACTATTGTTTCTTGGCTGTTCCTCTCTTGTCTCTGCATCCCCTCCCTTTCCTGATTAGCAACTGTTCGAATCTGCCCTTTGGAACTTGGGGTAGTTCAAGGAGGCCATAGTCTATTTCGTACAAACAAGAAATAGAGGACAAGGAAAGGATTCCAGCTCAGAAGCCCCGCAGGGTGCTCCCGTTCTTCCCTTAACCTTCCATCACCTATCTCCCCTCCTCTGGTTTTGTTTTTGGGATATGAGTGTCAGTATATCACAGGGAAGGTGAGAGAGGGTGTTTTTTTTTCTGTGTAATGTCTATACTGTCCAGTACTATGGATATAACCTGAGGTTTTATTTCTATAATTGTTATTTTAAAATGCTTGCATATTATGCTTTTATTATTTTGAAGTTAAATTTTTAAAATGACTTTGTAGATTTTGCATGTTTAATTTATACCACATAGATTCATAGAATGATGTTAGAATTATAAAGAGCTTTCTGATGAATTATCTTAAAATTCTGTAGTCCATTCATTGGATTCTTATTGGATGTGTTAAAAAGTATCCTTTTGGTCTCCAAAGCAGGTGTTAAGTTTTATTTAGCCATGACCGTTAACTTTGTAAGGGCTAGTCATAATTTTAAACTTTCTGCCATTAAAAGGACTACAAAGCTTATCCATGCCTATGACTTTCAAATGCTTTTTTTGGAAGTGGAATTTTCCCTTTCCCTTCCAATTTACTTTACATAGCTGCTTCTTTTTTTAAAAAATTGTTATTGGAGTATAGTTGATTTACAGTGGTCTGTTAATTCCTGGTATACAGCAAAATGAATCATAGATCCACCCTTTTTAAAAATTCTTTTCCCAAATGGTCCTTTACAAAGTACACTCTACTCAATACATAGCTTCTTAAAAAACTGCAATGGGACTGCTCTGGGTAAAAGTATAATATGAGGCCCTGAGTTGAGCTCTCTAACTTACCCATCACCACTGAGAGTGAGCCCTCGGGATGTCTACAGCTCAAAGGATTATATTAAAAAACCTTTAATTTAGGTCAACCAGAGTATGCTGTGGTTGCTAAAGTATTAAAAAGGTTCATAAGTGCTCTTTTTCAGATTGTTCTTATACCTACCTTGTCTTTGTGTCTGTCCCGTGCTTGATTTGGTGTTTTTAAAGATCCCATAATTTCTTTTTGTTTCTGCAGAAATAGCTTAGTCACATGTAAAGCAATCAAAAGGACTATGTAATAAAATGGACAGAAAGTTTTCTCTCTATAAAACGTATACATATATGTACACATACATGCATATGTGCACTCTGCAGATCCCTATCTGATCAGCTCAGTAGACAACACGGCTAAATATATTTTGATGTCTCTGCCTTTTGTATAGTTTACATAGCTGAAATGATGGCTTGACCAGTATAAACTGTTTCTAGATAACATCAAAAGGAAAATTACAAAAATCTTTGAAAGACTGATGGGGTTATCCAGTTACATCCAGGTGGAGATATAGCCATCCAGTTAGTTCAAGGTGAGGATCTGGTTATTTCATAAAGATGCAATTGAGGCTTTTCTAAAAGGCTACAGATCTTTTTCCCAAAGAGAAACTGCACTGTCCCTCAGTGACCACAGACTTGACCTTAAAGCTTGTATGTGATTTGAACAAAGAACAAATTGCTGAGACATACTGGCCTCTGGTAGAAGAACAAGATCTGTTAGTCTTTTAACTCCCCTCAAAGGACCAGGACTTACATGGTCAAGATCAAGAGTGTTACAGAGCTGTAGTCCTGGAGTGGAGTTTTCAGACTTTAAAAGCTATTTCATCTATGTGGCAGATCCTCTTTTAGGATTCTTCCTTCGATTTGGATTAAAAAAAAAACATCACTTCAGAGCATCTGTAGATAAAACGAAGAGATTAATTGAATCTTCATTTTTCAAAGAGCCCTGTGGCTATAATGTCAACTGAGGAAGAGTGCTGGCAAGTGCAGTTGCTGTCCCTGCTAAGGTTTTCTGTGAGTTCTTCCTTGTCTCTTCTCACCGTTAGACTGACACACATTCGGGATCAAGATTGGCAAGAGGCCAGGAAAAGAGGTAGCAATACCCTCTACTGCAGACAGAATTCTAAGAGGACCTCTTAGAGTCCTGCTCCCTGGTAGACATGCCTTGTATAACCCTCTCTTCTGGAGTGCGGGCACAATCTGAATGTGATGAGGTATAGCTTTGTGATGAGGCTAGTAATCTGTTGATTTTAAGCTAACCAAGCAGAGATTAACCATTATGAGCTCGACCTAATCAAGTGAGCCCTTAAAAGAGATTGGGTGCTTCTTGAAGTTGGAGAGATTCAAAGTATGAGATAAAATCTCCCAGACTTGAAGGAACAAAGTGCTCTGGTATGAAAGGGCCACATGGTGCAAATCTGAGAACAGCCCATGGTTGCTAACTCACAAGAAAAAGGAGATCTTGACCATACAACTACAGAGAATTGAATTACTTTAACAACCAAGGAGCTTGGAAGAGGACTCTGAGCTTCATATGAGAACACAGTCCAGTCAGTATCTTGATTACATTCTTATGACACTGACCAGAGAACCCCAGTTATGCCATGCCTAGACTTGCTGACCTATAGAACTGTGCTATGCTTAATCACTCAGTCGTGTCCAACTCTTTGCTACCCTATGGGCTGTAGCCTGCCAGGCTCCTCTGTCCATAGGGATTCTCCAGGCAAAAATACTGGAGTGGGTTGCCATGCCCTCCTCTAGGGGATCTTCCCAACCCATGGATCGTGCCAGGTCTCCTGGATTGCAGGCAGACTGTTTACCATCTGAGCCACCAGGGAAGACCTATAGACCTGGGAAATAATAAGTGGACATTATTTTAAACTGCTATTGGTGGTGATTTGTTTCACAGCAATGGAAAACAAATTAATTGACCAATACAGTTTTAGTTTCAGCTGAACTTCCTATCAAAAGGCATCCTTGGTGCCTGTCTATTCAGAATAGAATAGGAATTTATGCTTGCTCACCGCTCCACCTCAAGCATGTCTCTTCATCAGGAATCTTTAGATATATTCCCCCTATCCATATCCAGTTAACTAATCAGGAGTTATTTTTTATCACAAATTGTCTTTCTCATAACATAGAAGATGTTCTAACTTTTATTCACAGAGGCCTGGTAGCCAATCAAACTAAGATGCGTGCTCTATAGCAGGGACCTGAAAGGAAGTCTCCTGACTCATCCAGAGTCTGTTTCATCTTACCAAAGGCAGAGTTTATTCCATATCAAATTTGGGACTAAAGTTTTTTTGTTTTTTAAGTGATAATTTTTATATGGAGCATTTCTTGATACCCTTCCTTTGGAGACCAGTGGAAGTAATTCTTACTATAATGGACAAGAACAGGGCTAGTGGAGAATAAATATATTTTTATATATCTTAACAACATTGTTCTTTTGATGTTTTACTAGCCAATATATGTCTGAGCTGACATTCTTTATAGCAATAAGAAGAAGTTATGAAGATGGAAAAATATTCCAAGTCAAGTATGGCACAGATATAAAGATGGGTAGATGTAAGAAAAATTTAAATAAGGAGTATTTATAAACTCTTTTAGTACTTTAGTTTATTCTTGTGCTAAAACGTGTTTATTCCTGAACTGATTTTCAAACTTTTAATATGACAAGGAAAAGAAATTGGCAATGTTAAGAACTGGAATAAGAGGAGCAACAATCTGTATTTGCAGATAATCATTTACATTTAGGGAAATCATTTAGGGAAAACCCTAAAGCAGGGGTCCCCAACCCCCAGGCCATGACTGGTACCAGTCTACCACCTGGTAGGAACCAGGCCACACAGCAGAAAGTGAGCGATGGGGCGAACAAGCGAAGCTTCATCTGTCGTTCTCCATGGTAATCATTACTGCCTGAACCACCCTCTCCCTTTCCCACAATTTTTTGTGGAAAAATTGATGTCCACAAAACTGGTCCCTGGTGGCAAAAAGGTTGGGGACCAGTGCCCTTAAAGAAGCTACAGATATTACTAGGAATAATTGGAAGATTTAGCAACCTATCATTTCTACACTAACAGAAAACCTGCAACACTAAATAGAAAACTCCATTTACAGTAATATTAGGAGTTTTCAGTAGTCACTAGTTATCACTCTAATAAGGTATACTATACTTTTATAGAGAAAATCATTAAACTTTATTGAGAGATAAAATTTATTGTAAGATTGATCATATATAATCAGCTGATCTTTGACAAGGATACCAAAAACACAGAGTCAGGAAAGATTCATCTTTTCTATAACTGGTGTTGGGATAATAGGATATTCATAAGCAAAGAATGAAATTGGACCCTTATGTAATTCTGAACCATACAGAAAATGTTTCTGTGAGTGTGCACAACATGATTTTGGACTATACACAAAAATCAACCCAAAATGGATTAAAAACTTCATCATAAGACTTGAAACTTTAGCACTCTTAAGAGGAAAACATAAAGGAGAAGCTTTTTCATAGTGGCCTTGGCAATGATTTTATTCAGCAGGAACAGTCAACAAAAGGAAAAATGAAGAAGTAGAATTAAACTAAAAACTTTTTGTACAACAAAGGAAACTATTAACACAATGAAAAAGCAACCTATGGAATGGGAGAAAATATTTGCAAGTCACATATGTGATAAAGGGTAATCCAAAATAAAGAATTCCTGCAGCTCATTCAGTTCATTTCAGTTCAGTCGCTCAGTCGTGTCCAACTCTTTGCGACCCCATGAATCGCAGCACGCCAGGCCTCCCTGTCCATCACCAACTCCCGGAGTTCACTCAGACTCACGTCCATCGACTCAGTGATGCCATCCAGCCATCTCATCCTCTGTCGTCCCCTTCTCCTCCTGCCCCCAGTTCCTCCCAGCATCAGAGTCTTTTCCAATGAGTCAACTCTTCGCATGAAGTGGCCAAAGTACTGGAATTTCAGCTTCATCATCATTCCTTCCAAAGAAATCCAGGGCTGATCTCCTTCAGAATGGACTGGTTGGATCTCCTTGCAGTCCAAGGGACGCTCAAGAGTCTTCTCCAACACCACAGTTCAAAAGCATCCATTCTTCAGTGCTCAGCTTTCTTCACAGTCCAACTCTCACATCCATACATGACCACTGGAAAAACCATAGCCTTGACTAGACGGACCTTTGTTGGCAAAGTTATGTCTCTGCTTTTCAATATGCTATCTAGGTTGGTCATAACTTTCCTTCCAAGGAGTAACCGTCTTTTAACTTCATGGCTGCAGTCACCATCTGCAGTGATTTTGGAGCCCAAAAAAATAAAGTCTGACACTGTTTCCACTGTTTCCCCATCTATTTCCCATGAAGTGATGGAACCAGATGCCATGATCTTCGTTTTCTGAATGTTGAGTTTTAAGCCAACTTTTTCACTCTCCTCTTTCACCTTCATCAAGAGGCTTTTTAGTTCCTCTTCACTTCCTGCCATAAGGGTGGTGTCATCTGCATATCTGAGGTGATTGATATTTCTCTCGGCAATCTTGATTCCAGCTTGTGCTTCTTCCAGCCCAGTGTTTCTCATGATGTGCTCTGCATATAAGTTAAATAAGCAGGTTGACAATATACAGCCTTGACGTACTCCTTTTCCTATTTGGAACCAGTCTGTTGGTCCATGTCCAGTTCTAACTGTTGCTTCCTGACCTGCATACAAATTTCTCAAGAGGTGGGTCAGGTGGTTTGGTATTCCCATCTCTTTCAGAATTTTCCACAGTTTATTGTGATCCACACAGTCAAAGGCTTTGGCATAGTCAATAAAGCAGAAATAGATGTTTTTCTGGAACTCTCTTGCTTTTTCGATGATCCAGCAGATGTTGGCAATTTGGTCTCTGGTTCCTCTGCCTTTTCTAAAACCAGCTTGAACAACTGGAAGTTCACAGTTCATGTATTGCTGAAGCCTGGCTTGGAGAATTTTGAACATTACTAGCGTGTGAGATGAGTGCAATTGTGCAGTAGTTTGAACATTCTTTGGCATTGCCTTTCTTTGGGATTGGAATAAAAACTGACCTTTTCCAGTCCTGTGGTCACTGCTGAGTTTTCCAAATTTGCTGGCATATTGAGTGCAGCACTTTCACAGCATCATCTTTCAGGATTTGAAATAGCTCAACTGGAATTCCATCACCTCCACTAGCTTTGTTTGTAGTGATGCTTTCTAAGGCCCACTTGACTTCACATTCCAGGATGTCTGGCTCTAGATGAGTGATCATACCATCGTGATTATCTGGGTCATAAAGATCTTTTTTGTACAGTTCTGTGTATTCTTGCCATCTCTTCTTAATATCTTCTGCTTCTGTTAGGCCCATACCATTTCTGTCCTTTATCGAGCCCATCTTTGCATGAAATGTTCCCTTGGTATCTCTGATTTTCTTGAAGAGATCTCTAGTCTTTCCCATTCTGTTATTTTCCTCTATTTCTTTGCATTGATCTCTGAGGAAGGCTTTCTTATCTCTTCTTGCTGTTCTTTAGAACTCTGCATTCAGATGCTTATATCTTTCCTTTTCTCCTTTGCTTTTCGCTTCTCTTCTTTTCACAGCTATTTGTAAGGCCTCCCCAGACAGCCATTTTGCTTTTTTGCATTTCTTTTCCATGGGGATGGTCTTGATCCCTGTCTCCTGTACAATGTCACGAACCTCATTCCATAGTTCATCAGACACTCTGTCTATCAGATCTAGTCCCTTAAATCTATTTCTCACTTCCAATCTATAATCATAAGGGATTTGAATTAGGTCATACCTGAATGGTCTAGTGGTTTTCCCTACTTTCTTCAATTTAAGTCTGCATTTGGCAATAAGGAGTTCATGATCTGAGCCATAGTCAGCTCCTGGTCTTGTTTTTGTTGACTGTATAGAGCTTCTCCATCTTTGGCTGCAAAGAATATGATCAATCTGATTTTGGGGTTGACCATCTGGTGATGCAGCTCATTAGTAAAACCCTAAATCAATAAAAACCAAATAACCCATTTTAAGAATAAGCAAAGAAACCGAATAAACAGGAAGAGGTACTCTATGTTACTAATCACCAGGGAAGTGCAAATCGAAACCACAATGAGATATCACCTTACACCTGCCAAAATATGTTAAAAAAAAAACAACCCTAAAGATAATAAATGTTGGTGAGAGTATGGGAAAAAGGAGTCCCTGGTACACTATTCATGAGAATGAGAATTGGTGCAGCTGCTATGGAAAACAGTATGGAGCTTCCTCAAAAAATTTAAAATATAATACCGTGTGATATAGCAATCCCACTTTGGGATATAGACCTGAAGGAATAGAAATTAGGATCTCAAAGAGATCCCTGCACTCCCATGTTCCCTGCAGGATTACTTACAATAGCCACAACCTAAATGCAATTTTGGAGAAGGCAATGGCACCCCACTCCAATACTCTTGCCTGGAAAATCCCATGGATGGAGGAGCCTGGTAGGCTGCAGTCCATGGGGTCGCTGAGGGTCGGACATGACTGAGCGACTTCAGTTTCACTTTTCACTTTCATGCATTGGAGAAGGAAATGGCAACCCACTCCAGTGTTCTTGCCTGGAGAATCCCAGGGACGGGGGAGCCTGGTGGGCTGCCGTCTATGGGGTCGCACAGAGTCGGACACGACTGAAGCGACTTAGCAGCAAATGCAATTTAGGTTGTGGCTATTGTGATGCAATTGCAGGCAACCTAAATGCCTGTGGATAGATGAATGAGTAAAGAAAATGTCTGTGGTATTTTGCTATGGCAATTCTAGGAAATGAATCCATGACCCCCCCTCTATACTTATATCCCTAGTACCATTCTTAATTTACACTTAATGTACAAGAGCTTCATGTTACCAGTAGTTTGAAGAGCTAATCATATCCTTAATTTAAGGCAAGGAAGAGAATTATTTAACATCTTGCCAGATGGTAAAAGAATAGTTATCTTGTTTAGAGATTCCCTGCATTTTACAAAGTAGGCTGTGAGTACGTATCTTGTGTAAGTGTCTCATTACACTGGAGCTTTTTCAAGCCTGTCAGCTTTTCTGTTAATCACCTCTGGGCCCTCAGGTTTTATACCTGTAATGATTATAATCAAATCCAGAAAGGGTGCTTTTGATTCTGTATCTAAAACTTGAAAGGACAGTGAGCAAAACTCAATTCCTGGTGCTGAGACTGCATGGAATTCCTTGGGAGAATACAGAATATTTTTAATAATTAAAATAGCTGCATAGCTTTAGGCAGAAAGGACCGCTAAAGGAAAAGGGAGGAATAGCTTTCCATTATTGATTTTATTATGCTGCCTTAAAAAAAGAAAGAAAAAGAGTATAGAAAGTTAGCAGTCTATCTTACAATATTATTTTACTCTCATTTGAAGTACAGACTGTTTGGTGGATATGTATTACTCATCCAGTGTAGCTATCAACATTGTGTGAATTAAGGTTGGGTCTGTACTGTCCCAAATATCTACTGCCTTTCTGACTCC
This sequence comes from Bubalus kerabau, assembly GCF_029407905.1. NCBI lineage: Eukaryota > Metazoa > Chordata > Mammalia > Artiodactyla > Bovidae > Bubalus > Bubalus kerabau. Next base: position 133,498,846 of record NC_073624.1, read on the forward strand.
ATCATAACATCTCTGTCCTTTCTGTAGCTGGTACCAACCTGTACAACCTGTTCTTGATACAGAACTGGGACCCAGGTTCACAACAGACCCAGGAAAGTAACATCTTTGGGAATCTCCCCACTTGAAAATAGGGCTTCCCTTGTAGCTCACCACTAAAGAATCCACCTGCAGTGCAAGAGACCCTGGTTCGATTCCTGGGTTGCAAAGATCCCCTAAAGAAAGGATAGGCTAGGCACTCCAGTATTCTTGGGCTTCCCTGGTGGCTCAGCTGGTAAAGAATCTGCCTGCAGTGTGGGAGACCTGGGTTCAACCCCTGGGTTGGGAAGATCCCTTGGAGAAGGGAATGGCTACCCAACTCTAGTATTCTGGCCTGGAGAATTCCATGGATATAAAGAATGGGACACGACTGAGCAACTTTCACTTTTTTTTTTTTTTTACTTTCCTCTTAAAAATAAGTGCTCGTTGAAAGAAGGAAGAAATTAAGACTATGAGTCACTGCAGTGAGACAATCCAAACAGCTGAGATAATGGATTGGGACACTAGATATTTTGAGTGTAGATAAGGACATTTAGTTATAAAGTGATAGAAAACTCTAAAGAATATGAAGATGTTGGAAACCAGCATAAACAGTCTCATAGTTTTGTCTAGAATCAAAAAGGAATGCTATCCTAGAAACTCTCTGGATTTTTCCAGGTATAACTCTTAAAATACGTTGTACATTACATGGAATACTTTTAAGAACTGAGGAGATTCTGGGACTTCCCTGGTGGTCCAGTGGTTAAGACTCTGCACTTCCAACACAGGGGACATGAGTTCAATCCCTGGTCAGGGAAGATCCATATGCCTTGTGGCCAAAAAATAAAGTTTTTTAAATGTAAGATTTTTAATCTTTACAGTAAAATTTCAGATTATTATTTAGTATGTATTTTGAGCTTGTGTGTATGTAATCTAAATAGCATGTCATTTGGGGAAATTCATTGTGAAATGATTGATTAATTCAGTGAAAATCAAACTATTTAACCTAAACTGACCAGTTAGTTGACAGTTAAATTTTATATATTGATAAACAGAGGAAATTTCTACCTTACAGAGCATTTTGAGAATGAATAAAGTTGGTGGATGGTTAATAAAATAACTTGTATACATAATTACCTCTGTGAAAATTGGAAGTTTTGCATATTTTTAATATAACTTGGAGGTACTAGAAGGAATTATATAGATGTACAACACCAGAAGCTTATTATTTGTAAATACAGTAAAGCCAAACAGCAAGATTTAGGGTTTAAATTATACAGAAAAGGTCAAGGAGTCAGGATAAAGGATGTCAGACCTTGTGTATATTAAACATTCTTTTTTTCTGGATTTGAACTGATGGAGAGAATGGGATGGTTTTATTCATTTTTTTAAGTTCATTGCAATTTTTCTGTAAGATGGTACAAAAAAACCCTGAACTTTTTGTATATAATTTTACTATCTATTTATTTTCGGCTATGCTGGGTCTTTGTTCCTATGCAGGCTTTTCTCCAGTTGTGGCAAGCAGGGCCTACTCTTTACTTGCAGTGTGCGGGCTTCATCGTGGTGGCTTCTTTTGCTGCAGAGCACAGGCTTTAGGGTGCACGGGCTTCAGTAGTTAGGGCATGTGGGCTCAGTAGTTGGAACTCCCAGGCTCTAGAACACAGGCTCAATAGTCGTAGCACACAGACTAAGTATTTCTGCGCCATGTGAGATCTCCCCAGATCAGGGATCAAACCGGTGTCTCCTGCCTTGGCAGGTGGATTTGTTACCATTGAGCCACCAGGGAAGCCCTGTGATGGCTTTCAAGGTCAAAACTAAAAATCCTACCGAATCAAGAGCCAGGAAGAAGGTATGGATGGGAATGCCCTCTTGTGCCAGCCTCGGTGTTACAATGTCCTGCACTAAACATCCATTTGCATCATGGGAAATTCCCTAAGACCTCACGTAGCATGATTTCTTAAATCATTTTCAAAGCCAAAATGGAATAGAGGCAACAAATATCATGTCTGAGGTCCTGGCTTCTAGATCCAGTTCTGAAAAATAATACTTGCTATATGGTCTTGGGCATATAGCCTTCTGTTTTCATTTCCTTAAAAAAAAAACCAAAACACTAATTGGAAACAGTCTTTTCATACCTCTTTCAAAGTTCTAAAGATCTCAGAAATCTAAGGCAAATAATTTTTGTTTTACATTCCCTATCAGCATTCTTGAGTCAAATTTTAGCATTCCATTTAACTAACTATAGGACCTTAGACAGAATAATTTAACATCTTAGTTGTTTCCTCACCTTGAAAAATGGGGTTAATATTTAATAATAGATGGAAAGGTGCTATATATAATTGGGCACATAGTAGACCATTAGTAAATGTTGCCTTTCCTTCTGATCAAATAATTCAGATCTACACATTAGTATAATATTAGCCATTTTTATCTGCTTTTGTCCCTTTAGTTTAGGTTATAAATGTGGATTTCTACCTGCATTTCAGAAATTCCAAAATCTGAAATTGTGTATTCTTAGGAAAAGCTGGTAGGCTTGTGATCTACTTTATATTCTTTTAATTCTGGCTCCCACCACAGATTTTACACCCACATCCCGCCCCCACACCCTTGTGACTGCCAATTTCTTTGCTGGACTTGCATGCTCCCAACATACCCCTCTGCTCAGGAGTGAGGTGGCTCATCGAGGGAGAAAGTTAAAATTTGCTGAAGCCATCTGTCTCTTGGTGGAGGAAGCAATTTAGCCATAAGTTGTAGCTACTGTTTTAACAGATTTACAAATAGTTAGGGTGGGTCTGGCACAGGCCCAAGTAACCAACTGGACTCATGTGTACTAATTTAAGACCCACTGCCAGGAAGAAAACTTCCTTTAGATACATCAGACTTTGTTATTTGCAGGATGTCAGTTAAGGTAACTGGAATAGAAGAGGGAGAACACAGGGGACAGAAAGGCAGGACTGATATTTAACCTGTTCTGAGGGAGGTGTGTGCATGAATTTGTGGAAATCTGTTTCATTGGGTTGGAATATTTTTGAGTTCATCTCACCTCACATTATTAAAGAATTGAACGTCAACTGTCATGTTTTACTGTGGACAATTATTAAGAGTGAGGTCATTTATCAGTTTGTGTAATTTATGGTAAAACACCAGTCTTGATAACTTTTATGACTTCCCAACGTTATGTATATTGATAACTCTTTATTTACTTATTATCTGCCTTCTCTACATAAAGGTAAGATTTGGTAAGGCAGGGGCTCCTTTTTGTCCTGTTCACAACTATCTCCAATGCATAGAACAGTGGTTGGCATGTGGTCAGTATACATTACATATTTGCCAAATGGAGGGACTGGATACAGTGTTTGAATGTTGAAAACTTAGAGCAGGAGTTGGCAGACTAAGGCCTGAGGGCCACATCCACCCTGCCTCCAGTTTTTGTGAGTAAAGTTTTATTTAAACACACCCATGCCCCTTTGTTCACAGACTCTTTGTGGTTGCACTGCAACTCAGGCTTGAGTAATTTTGACAGAGACTGTATGATCTGTGAAACCGAAAATCTCTACTCTTTGGGAATTTATCAGATCAGATCAGTCGCTCAGTCGTGTCCGACTCTGCGACCCCATGAATCGCAGCACGCCAGGCCTCCCTGTCCATCACCAGCTCCCGGAGTTCACCCAGACTCACGTCCATCGAGTCAGTGATGCCATCCAGCCATCTCATCCTCTGTCGTCCCCTTCTCCTCCTGCCCCCAATCCCTCCCAGCATCAGAGTCTTTTCCAATGAGTCAACTCTTCGCATGAGGTGCCGTGGACTCTGAGATCTGGCACACCTGGGGTTCTTTCTGACCGCTTAGCTGTGATTTAAACTGAGATTGGAATTCAGTCACTGGGAAAAGATAATAATAATTCTTGTCTCAATGAATGATTGTTAATGGTCACTGAGATGATGCGTTAGATAAACACTCAGGGAATTAGCTGCTGTTAGGGAGCCCTGTGTGGTAAGCATTTGTTTGCAGGATACTGGCTAAATGGAAGGGACCAAGGCCTGGCAACTGAAAAGTACTTGGAGTTCTTCTCCACTCTCTGTTTGCTCTGATAGTATTGTCATCTAGTCGTTCCTGCTGTAAGATGCTCATTTTAAAAACATAGTTTTTAGAAATAACCATTGTTTTATTATCATGCTGTGCTGTGTAGTAGCTAAGTCGTGTCTGACTCTCTGTGACCCCGTGGACTGTAGCCGCCAGGCTCCTTCATCTGTGGGATTTCCCAGGCATGAATTTTAGGGTGGGTTGTCATTTCCTTCTCCAGGGGATCTTCATAGTTGCTACTGAAACTGCATCTTCAGAGGTCAGAATACAATTTAATTTTTATTAGCTTCTACTTCATTTAAATTAAAAAGAGAAAGAAATAGCATAATTTCTACTTGTGGATGTACTTTCACAAATATATTCCCCTAAAGGAGACCAAAATGCTAAAGCAAAAAAAAAAAAAAAAAAAAAAAAAAAAACCCTACTGCTATAAGCTGATGAAAAATTATTTTCATTTATCTTTCATAAGATTAATACATTTTTGAACATTTGTAAAATATAAAGGATTATAATAAAAATGGTTAAAATCATGTTTCTACTACCCAGAGAGAAATTTGATTTTTAATGTGTTTTCTCCCATTTAAAAGTTGGAGGTGTAAAAATAATTTTCTTTTGCCACCTTAAATTTGATAAATATTTCCCTAAGTCATAAAAACATTTTAAGCATAACTTTTGATATTTTTACTAATTTTGTATTTTAAGAAATGTCAGCCTTTTCGAGAAGTGCAAAAATAGTGCAGTGAACAGCTATATATACCTCACCTGGAATAACCCATTTTAAAGTGTTGCCAGGTTAGTTTTATTTCCCTCTACAGTTTTATTTTTGTGAGTCCTAAACATTATTTGTAGTGACTGTACCTATTTAATCTTGTGTGTGTATCATAATTAGCCGTTCTCTTATTATGGCTATTTAGTTTCTTTTACCTTTTTTTTTCCCCATTTAAAATTAGTTTAATGAACATACATGTCAAGTACTATACATACAGGATCTTGTTTTTAAAAGCACAACCGTATTGCATAGATATTACAGAAGCAAAGATTAGAGCTTGGAGAGTTTAAGTAACTTGCCAAGAAGCAGTAGAGCTGAAACTTGAATCCAGGTCTGTTGGATTCCAAACTCTGTTTTTAGTCACTTCCTAGTACTGCCTTCTGCCCTCTACTAGATGGTAGGTCTTCTGCAAGATCTTGCTGACTTCATCTCTCTACTCTTCCTGGTCTCTTGTCACTCCCTCTTTTTCAATGGATCAGTAGGCTATCTTGGCTTCACTCCTTCACTTGTCTTCCCATCATATTAGACTGTGAGAACCTTTTAGCTGGGTCTGTGTTAGTCACTTAACATTTCTGGTTTCTGGCACACAGTAGCTGCTCAAAAAACTTGGATAAAGAAATGAATAGTTGAAAGTGTCTTTTTTTTAAAAAAGTTACTGGAGTATAGTTGATTTACACATTGTGATAATTTCAAGTATACAGCAAAATAATTCAGTTATACATATATTCATTCTTTTTCAGATTCTTCTCCTATATAGGTTATTATAGAATATTGGGTACAGTTAGTAATGCATATTACTAAATCACTCTTGATCTCTCTTGTACTAGTATAATTTTGTCAGCAGGATTTCTGGTACTGAGCTCAGTGTAAACTCACTAGCATTGAGAATTTGAACTTCAATAACTTGAAGAACATGTATTTGAACCATCTTATATCCCCATCATTCTTCCACATTTCTGTATCCTATTTTCTTAAATGAGTATTTTTACACACACTATCACTTCTTTTCATAATAAAATATGTATTCATTTAAAAATTGTGAAATTGAGAGACATAAAAAGAGAAAAAAGTATTAAAACTTCCAAAATTCTTAAACTTTTTTGATTAAAAAAAACCTTCTTGTGTTTTTGCATCTTTAAAGCTGGAGCCTATTATACAGAGTGAAGTAAGCCAGAAAGAAAAACACCAATACAGTATACTAACGCATATATATGGAATTTAGAAAGATGGTAACAATAACCCTGTGTACGAGACAGCAAAAAAGACACTGATGTATAGAACAGTCTTATGGACTCTGAGAGAGAGGGAGAGGGTGGGAAGATTTGGGAGAATGGCATTGAAACATGTAAAATATCATGTATGAAATGAGTTGCCAGTCCAGGTTCGATGCACGATACTGGATGCTTGGGGCTGGTGCACTGGGATGACCCATAGGGATGGAATGGGGAGGGAGGAGGGAGGAGGGTTCAGGATGGGGAACACATGTATACCTGTGGCAGATTCATTTTGATATTTGGCAAAACTAATACAATTATGTAAAGTTTAAAAATAAAATAAAAAAAAAAGTAAGCCATGGGTTACCTCTTTCTTTATTGAAGTAATATTTACTATGACTATTTCCTAAATATTAATGAACCTTTGTAAAACAGATTTTCAAAAGTTAAGTAGTATACCTTGGAAAAGAAAAAACATACTTATTGTCCAAACAATATTCTAGGATTCTAAATATAGTCATAGTTAACAGTCTAGGACATAAATCTTTGTTTTTTTGGGGTTTTTTTCAGATATATTTTTTTAAATTTTATTTTATTTTTAAACTTTACAAAATTGTATTAGTTTTGCCAAATATCAAAATGAATCTGCCACAGGTATACATGTGTTCCCCATCCTGAACCCTCCTCCCTCCTCCCTCCCCATAAATCTTTGGACACAGCAATAAGTACTTGATTTTTTAGATGAAAACATCAGACATGCAAATGTTTACATACATATCAGACATACAGAAAAGTTCAGATATTAATAAATAAATACCTGATATCTATACAGATATTTTTAGGTATTCGATAACTTCACTTTTAGGGTAGTAACTCCATCTACACATAAAGTGATTAGAAAGAAAGAAATGTTTAGCATCAGAGGAGGTATTTCTATCTTGATATCCCCTACTTAGGTTTGCCAGTTTGTGCCCATGTAGTTTAAACTGTCTCAGATCTATTGTATTTATTCTTTTTTTTTCTTTTTTGATTCCTCTGGGGATGCATATTTCCTTGACTACATCATCAAGAACTGGCACAGCTACAGACACAGCTGTGGCTTTTTTAGTTTTAACTAGAAACTCATCATTCACACTTCCTTGAACCCAGCTGGATGTGTTCATGCTTCCTGGTTGGTAGCACTGTGACACAAGCGTTTATTTAAGTATATACTGAAGATACACACTGGGTGAAATCCTTATGAATTATCAGATGTTATTTCTATTGTCTTGTACTGTTTGGAGTTGTGCATTGCTTTTGGGCTTGCTCAGTCATGTCCAACTCTTTGTGACCCTTTGGACTGTAGCCTGCCAGGCTCCTCTGTCCATGGGATTCTCCAGACAAGAATACTGGAGTGGGTTGCCATTTCCTCCTCCAGGGGATCTTTCTGACCCAGGGATCAAACTTGCATCTCCTGCACTGGCAGGAAGATTCTTTACTACTAAGCAACCTGGGAAGCCCGATACAATGCTTTCACTGCTGCTAATTTCAACAAGGAAAGGAGTGGACATCATAATGGTAGAAATTTGGTATTTTGTTCATAGGATCCTCTGCTTCTTTGATCTACAAGTTAGAGCGTCTCATTTGTAGTCTGCATCCCAATACTGACCTTGTTTATTGTGCTGGCTGTTTGAAATTTCATGTAAAGTATAGCAGAAAGAAATTCAGTTCAGTTTAGTCTCTGAGTCGTGCTTGACTCTTGGCGACCCCATGGACTGCAGTACGTCAGGCCTCCCTGTGCATCACCAACTGTCAGAGTCCACCCAAACCCATGTCCATTGAGTCGGTGATGCCAACCAACCATCTCATTCTCTGTCATCCCCTTCTCCTCCTGCCCTCAATCTTTCCCAGCATCAGGGTCTTTTCCAATGGGTCAGTTCTTTGTATCATGTGGCCAGTGTATTGGAGTTTCAGCTTCAACATCAGTCCTTCCAATGAACACCCAGGACTGATCTCCTTTAGGATGGACTGGTTGGATCTCCTTGCAGTCCAAGGGACTTTCAAGAGTCTTCTCCAACACCACAGTTCAAAACTAATACAATATTATAAAGTTAAAAAATAAAATTAAATTAAAAAAATACAATATCAACAAAACAAAACAAAATCAGAAAATCTATTAAAAAAAAAAAAAGCATCAATTCTTTGGTGCTTAGCTTTCTTTATAGTCCAACTCTCACATCCATACATGACCACTGGAAAAACCATAGCCTTGACTAGACGGACCTTTGTTGGCAAAGTAATGTCTCTGCTTTTTAATATGCTGTCTAGGTTGGTCATAACTTTCCTTCCAAGGAGTAAACATCTTTTAATTTCATGGCTGCAGTCACCATCTGCAGTGATTTTGGAGCCCAGAAAAATAAAGTCAGTCACTGTTTCCCCATCTATTTGCCATGAACTGATGGAACCGGATGCCATGATCTTAGTTTTCTGAATGTTGATCTTTAAGCCAAATTTTTCACTCTCCTCTTTCACTTTCATGAAGAGGCTCTTTAGTTCTTCTTCATTTTCTGCCATAAGGGGGGTGTCATCTGCATATTTGAGGTTTTTAAAAGTACATAAATGCTGCATCTGCTGAAATACATCGTCTCATCCCCTTACCAGGCAGTTAATTCCAAAGAATTTAAAAAATTAACATAATTAATGGGGTTTCCCTTCTTTATTTAATAGTGGAAAGATTAACCCTGCCACACATTAAACTGTTTGTTTCTTCATTTCTCATTGCTGTTGCTTTTGATTTAGTTTCTTGTTAACTTTTAACTTACTTTTTGATTTCATATATTATTTATGTTAATTATGCATTACCCTTCTTAAGCTATACTGACAGTGATATTGAAGGGAATGGGACAGATGAGTTTCAGCAGGATTTTAGCAACTACTTCAAAATTTTTATTTATATGTACATTTTTGATGCTTAGATCTAGGAAACTCTAGGAAAGAAAACAGGCAAAATTCTCTTCAAAGATCAAAAGCAGCTATCAGTGAATGAAAACCTTTGAAAATGTTGTCTCCAACGTTCTTTTTTTTTTCTTTGCATCACATGTAAGGAAATCTATAGCTTAGTTGTGTTTTGTGTTTACACATTTCAGGCTCTATAGCAGCACAATTTGGCTCTTCTTTCTCACATTCCCCATGCAAAGAGTCACCTGCACCTCGGAACTAGGGGACTGTGGGATGGGGACTTTGCTCACTGAGATCCCTGAAGGACTTGGGGGATGCTTAGCCATTATCTCATTTTACAGAAGAAGTTTAAGGTGAAAGAAGGCACTTACCCAGAGCCCACATTTACTGAAATACAATGCCAAGGGCAAACACTGGTCTTCTGATCCTCACATTGAAGACCCTATATGCAAGACAGCAAAAGAGACACAGATGTAAAGAACAGACTTTTGGACTCTGTGGGAGAAGGTGAGGCTGGGATGATTTGAGAGAATAGCATTGAAACATGTATTTTATCATATATGAACTAGATCACCAGTCCAGGTTCGATGCATGAGACAGGGCGCTCAGGACTGGTTCACTGGGATGACCCTTGAGGGATGGGATGGGGAGGGAGGTGGGAGGAGAGTCAGGATAGGGAACACATGTACACCCATGGCTGATTCATGTGAAATGTATGGCAAAACCCACCACAATATTATAAAGTAATTAGCCTCCAATTAAAAGAAAAAAAAAGACTTAGTGTCTGTGGTTTGTTGTTTTTGCCTTGGGGTGACAGCTTTCACAAAGGTAAGAGTTCTGGAGTGATACTTTTGGTAATTCCATACTGAAAGGATTTTATATGAATGATCCTAAAATTTTTGACATGTATTTTTTTCTTCCCAGGATTCATACCTGTGTGTAGCCTGGGAGTGGCTCAAGTGGGCAGGCTGAACTTTGGAAAGGATGTCAGCACCTTGAAATATTTCACCATCTGTGGCTTACAAGAGGGCTATGAACCATTTGCCGTTAACACAAATAGGGATATTACCATGTGGCTGAGCAAGAGGCTTCCTCAATTTCTTCAAGTTCCATCAAACCATGAACATATTGAGGTTTGCTTTTTTTTTTTAAACTTGGACCATCGGCCAAAACCAGGAGTGGGAGTTCCTACTTAGACAATTACTGTCATTTACTTAAAATAAGGGTTCTAATGTTCCATTATAGGCTAATCTAAGGATAGAATTACCCTCTGATTTTAGGTACTGTGTGAGAGGCTGATTAGACTGATTAACTATGGTTGAGCCTGGAATAGCTTTGTGGTTAATTTGCATTTAATTTATAGTTGGTCCTCTTGCTTCTGCGGATTCAACCAACCGTGGATTATGTAGTACCCTTGGTAGTGTTTCCCCTTGAAAATATCCACATCTTAGTGGGTCCAAGCAGTTCAAACCTGCATTGTTCAGGGTCAACGGTATGCAATTCTTTTTTTTAATATATATACATATATCAGCAATGGCAGGCTCAATCTGAGTATATACAGTTGTAACGGGAATTTCCCAGATTGTCTTCTGAGTTAGAAGCAGAACTGTGAGCATATCCTTACATAGCCATCCCTATGTTTAATGATCTCATTTATAAAATTATGCCATGAGTGGGCCATGTCTGGAGTTTTAAAGGTGTGATGCACTTTTAAAGGGGTTTTGGAATCAGGAAGTCAACAGTGCTGAGCATCTGAATGATTGCTTCTTCATTTGCTAGGTGACCAGAATAGATGGCACCATAGACAGTTCCCCGTGTTTAAAAGTCACTCAGAAGTCCTTTGGCTCTCAGAACAGCAGCACGGATATCATGTTTTATCGTCTGAGCATGCCCATCGAGTGTGCAGAGGTCTTCTCCAAGACGGCAGCTGGAGGGATCCCTGGCACTGGGCTCTTTGGGCCCAAGAATGATCTGGAGGATTATGATGTGGATTCAGACTTTGAGGTTCTCATGAAGACAGCTCATGGCCATCTGGTGCCAGATCGAGGAGACAAAGACAAAGAAGCTACAAAACCAGAGTTTAATAACCACAAAGATTATGCTCAGGAAAAACCCTCTCGTCTGAAACAGAGGTCATTGATATATGCAAAATGATTTTTAAAGTTTTTGTAATTTTAATTTTTTAAATGATTTTAAATATGTAATTATTATGTGGGGTCACAGGAGAGGGCAGTAGAGGGTAAGGGATGTCCAAAGTCCACTTTTTCCACCTCTTCTTCCTTCTTTATGTACCAAGGATTCCACAGAAGAATAAAGCAGCCTGTTTGCCCTCTGATTTGTTGGCACTAACAATCTATCTCAAGAGTTACTTTTCCTATGAGTTTTTTTTTATTGTAGCAAAACTAAAATTTGCCATCATAACCATTTTTAAGTGTACAGTTCAGTAGTGCTAAGTGTATTCACATTGTTGTGAAACAGATCTCTGGAACATTTTTAGTTTGCAAAACTGAAACTGTACACCCATGTAACAGCGTTCCCTTTCCAACCTGTGCCAACCCCTGCTCACCTCCACTTTTTGTTTCTATGAACTTGACTGCTTTAGATACCTCATGTAAATGAAGTCATACAGTATTTGTCTTTCTGTGACTGACTTATGTAGCATATTGTCCTCAAGGGTCATATGTGTTGCAGCATATGTCAGAATTCACTTCCTGGTTAAGGCTGAACATATTCCAGTGTGTGTATATACACCACATTTTTTTATGCATTCATCCACTGATGGCCATTTAGAGTGATTCCACCTCTTGGCTATTGTGATTCATGCTGTTATGAACATGGATGTGCAAATAGCTTTTCATGACCCTACTTTCAGTTCCTTTGGATATATACTCAAAAGTGGGATGCCTAGTGGTTCTGTATTTAAATTCTTGAGAAAAAAAATTATTGTACTCCATAGTAGTTGTAACATTTTACAATTCCATCACCACTGCACAAGGGTCTCAATTTCTCCATATCCTTGTCAACCATTGTTACTTTCTGGGTTTTTTGCTAGTAGCCATCCTAAATGGTATGAAGTGATATCTCATTGTGGATTTCCTTTCCATGTCCCTGATGATTAGTGATGTTGAACATCTTTTCATATGCTTATTGGTCATTTGTATATCATGTTTAGAGAAATGTCTATTCAACTTCTTGGCCATTTTTTTTTTCTTTGATTGGGTGATTTGCTTTTTTGTTACTGATTTGTAGGAGTTCTTTATATATTGTAGATACTAAGCTATCTTCAGAGATATGATTTGTAAGTACTTTCTCCCTAGAGTTCATTTTTAAGATGTTTCCATTTACAGCATTGGTTGAAATACTCTATCTTTATATTCTAAATAGCATTTTTAGTATTTTATTTTTAATAGTATTTTTTAATGGAGAAGAAGGCAAATTGTTTTAGCCTCCTTTCTTACAATAAATGCAAATTTCTCTGCCTCAGCACTATTGCCAGTGCTCTGGGTCATATAATTATTTATTGTAAGAGTCTGCCTTGTGCATTGATGGGTGGTTAGCAGTGTCCCTGGCCTCCACCACTAGATGCCAGTGGCATACTCCACTGGTTGTTACAACCCCAAATATCTCCAGATATTGTCTGATGCCCTCTTGGGGGTTAATCATACTGTTTGACAACCAGTCTACCAAGTTAATTATATGTTTATGTTTGAGATAGGCAAAACACTTTCAAGTTGCTTATTCCTAATCCTCTAATATATTTCAGGTTTTTGCTTCGAAGAACAAAGCCAGATTATAGCACCAGCCATTCTGCAAGACTCACGGAAGATGTCCTTGCAGATGAGAGGGATGACTATGATTACTTGATGCAAACATCCACGGTATGAGGTTCCCACTTTTGCCATGTATTTCTGTTTGCTGGTGATCATGCTTTGCATTTCAAACAGTTAACTTTGATTCAGATCAAACTCTGGTCTCCTGCATTGTAGGCTGATTCTTTACCATCTGAGCCACCAGGGTAGCCCACTATTTGGCAAGTGTATTTTTAAAATAATTATTCACTTATATTTTAGGGACCAAAAAGTTGAAAGACGTGTATTTTCTGAGGTGGTTGTTGTTGTTGTTGTTCAGTCACTAAGTTCCGTCCGACTCTTTGTGACCCCATGGACTGCAGCACGCCAGGTTTCCCCGTCCTTCACTATCTCCCCGAGTTTGCTCAGACTCACGTCCATTGTGTTGGGGATACTTTCTAACCATCTCATCCACCCTCTTCTCCTTTTACCTTCAATCTCTCCCAGCATCATGGTCTTTTCCACTGAGGCAGCTCTTCACATCAGGTGGCCAAAGTATTGGAGCTTCAGCTTCACCACCACTCCTTCCAATGAATATTCAGAGTTGATTACCTTTATGATTGACTGGTTTGATCTCCTTGCAGTCCAAGGGACTCTCAAGAGTCTTCTCCAACACCGCAATTCGAACGCATCAGTTCTCTGATGCTCCGCCAAAGTTCAGTCATAATTGAACTTATGGTCCAGCTCTCACATCTGTACATGACTACTGGAAAAACCATAACCTTGACTATACGGAACTCTGTTAGCAAAGTGATGTCTCTGCTTTTTAATATGCTGTCTAAGTTGGTCAAAGCTTTCCTTCCAAGGAGCAAGCATCTTTTAATTTCATGGCTGCAGTCCCCGTCCGCAGTGATTTTGGAGCCCAAGAAAATACAATCTTCCACCATTTCCACCTTTTCCCTTTCTATTTGCCTGACTGATGGGACTGGATGCCCTGTATTATGCAAGCTACTTGAGGAAAAATAGCACCTAAGGACACCCTCAGTCCTGGTTTTGCTATCCTCTTTCTTGGCAACATTTTTATTTGCCACCTAAGTTTTCCAAGCACCTTGTGTAATTTCCTTCGTCTCAGTGATGTATCTACAAGACCATTTATCATACTCTGTTAGACATCAAGTTGTGCTGTCTGCCATTTAAAAATTTTAAAGCACTCCTCATAAAACTCCAAACGGAAAAAAAAAATACGTAGCTGTGTCCCTCATAAAGTTCCCTGTGTTTGAACTTGACTTTCACATATTAGATCTGAACTATTTCAAAGTGATTTTAAGCATCTTATGTTAGTGATAGCTAAAGCAAAGGTATAAAGGTATAAAACAATATGAAACAAGTCTAAAACAGGTATGAAAACTCTAGATTAGTGTTCTTGAATAAGCTTGAAGAATTCAAAGCTTACCTGCCTAATGGACTGATGATTTTATTACGTAAACATAGATCTATATAGAGATATATATACACACACACACACACATACATATATATATATACACACACATACATATACATCACCATACATTCATACTTGAAAGTATTTTTAATAAAAAGGTTCAGATCATCTTTGCTCAAGATAGTCTTTTCTCTTTTTCCCATTATTTCTGAAATAATTGCGGATCTCTGTTTCAAGACTTTTCTTATTTTGCCACATCAGTCCTTTGTGCCTATGTTGTTTTAATTAGGCAAAGTTATATTTCTTTTTACTGCTTTAAGCTTTGAGTTTTGTTGCTGTTGTTATAGCCTAATTGAATATACTATTATTTTATTTTTTGTTGAAGTATAGTTGATTTACAATGTTGTATTAATTTCAGATGTACAGCAAAGTGATTCAGTTATACATATATATATATATTGTATTTTTCAGATTCCTTTCCATTATAGGTTATTATAAGATAATATAATTTCCTGTGCTATACAGTAGGACCTTGTTTTTTATGCATTCTATGTATAAAAGCTTCTGTCTGTTAACCTCAACCTCCTAGCCTATCCCTCTCCCAACCCCCTTCCCCATGGTAAGCACCAGTCTGTTCTCTATGTCTGAGTTTCTGTTTTTGTTTCATGGATAGGTTCATTTGTGTCATATTTTAGATTCCATGTATAAGTGATATCATAACATATTTTTCTTTTTCTTTCTGATTTATTTCACTTAGTATGATAATCTCTAGTTGCATTGATGTTGCTGTAAATAGGTCAAATGATTTTAAATAAAGACATATCTTTTTAGGCAAGTTAAAGACATTGAAAGTCAAAGTTTTGTTTCTTTTTGCTTTGCCAATACTTGGTGTTGCTATCTCGACAGTACTATTACTCAGTGAGAATCTTTCCTGGACAAGAACCTGCCAATGTCTGGGTGGGCTGGATCACATCCGATTTCCATCAGTATGATACAGGCTTTGACTTGGACAGAGTTCGTACAGTGACCGTGACTCTGGGAGATGAAAAAGGAAAGGTGCACGAAAGGTTGGTTTTTCCTCCATTTTTTGTTACATAAATGATATCTAATAAAAATGTTGATAAACCTAGGCATCGTTTTCGCTTGGATTTTTATACATAAAATAATATTCTATTTATAGGAACAATATAACCAAACCATTAACGTCAGTATCCTTTTTATTATTCAAACAAGCCAGTGTGGAATCTGAGTGTATTACAAGTGCAAACTCATATAAAGTAAGAGCATTGCATCTTTTGGGGGTACTAATCATATGTTCCTTAGGTGGCATTGGACATGACTAACGACTTGGGTTGCCATTACTTAGCCTTCTTTCCAGGAATTAAGAGACAGGTGAATGTGAGGCATTTAGCCTGTAGTCCGGTCTGTATCTTGGGAACTGGTTAGGTGGTGGGGAGAAAACCGTGAAGACAGTGTGGGCTAGTGGATTAGACCAGATGGATGAATTTGAACTCCAACTGAGGAGCAGTGGATTCTTTCCTCAGCTTTGCCATTGACTTGCTGTGTGGCTTTGGGTAAGTCAGTTACACTTTCTGTGCCATCCTTTCTCATTTGTAAAACAAACGAAACTCAAACCAAACCTTCAAAAAAGTGAAGAAGGCTATCTTCCTTGCAGAATAAGACAAGAGAAGACCTGGCCGGTTGCGTCTGCCCTTTGTGCCTATGCATCCTCTCTGATCTGCCGTGATGGCTCTCATAGAAAGAGCCTCTCTTCCCCTAGAATATTACTTTTCTACCTGTGTCATTATTTTTGGTGACCGGAAGCTCCCTCTCCTGCCTTCAGGTTGTAACACTTGAACCACAGTGAACTTAGCAAAAAATCCTCCAATGAAGAGTATTGTACATCAGTAGGGGGGCCCAAACTACCTGTTTCCAGGCATATTCTGATGGATATATATTGATTTTCATAGATGGGGACAATGAAAGGAGATACATCAGAATAGGGATGTGATAACATCAGCGGTCCCCAGACCTTTTTGGCACTAAGGACCAGTTTCATGGAAGATAATTTTACCACGGGCCAGGGGTAGGGGATGGTTTGGGAATGATTCAAACACATTATGTTTACTTGTGCATCTTGTTTCTATTATTATTGCATCAGATCCACCTCAGATCACCAGGCATTAGATCCCAGCGGTTGGGGCCCCCTGTTATGTGATTGATGATTTTGGTGTAGGAAATACAGGCTAAGGAAGGTTGTTGAAACTTATGTAAAAAGGGCATAGAAACACAGCCAACTCTTGATTATTCAGAAACTGACTTTATCTCGGCCTGTTTACTCTTTTCTTACTGCTTGTCTGCATTTGGCCTTTCTTCTAGCCTCATTCACACATGTACTGTGTAGTGGCAGAGACAGAAAATAAAGTAAAACTCAAAGAATTTAAGTTTGCTACCATCTCTGATAAAGGTTTTGGTGAGCTTGAAACTCAGGTGGGGTTTATTGTTAACATCATGGATCTGGTGCACATCCCAGCTTAAGTCTGTCTCTCATAACAGATCACCAGGAATTATCCAGGGGCCTAATTTTAGCCAAAGTTTACATCTGTCGAGTCATTGACGGCTCACGTAGAATTGGCCTAGGACTCCATAGTGTCTGGAAATGGATGCTTCTCATCTCAGAACAGGAGAAGGCAATGGCACCCCACTCGAGTACTCTTGCCTGGAAAATCCCATGGATGGAGGAGCCTGGTGGGCTGCAGTCCATGGGGTTGCTAAGAGTCTGGCATGACTGACTTCACTTTCACTTTTCACTTTCATGCATTGGAGAAGGAAATGGCAACCCACTCCAGTGTTCTTGCCTGGAGAATCCCAGGGACAGGGGAGCCTGGTGGGCTGCCGTCTATGGGGTCGCACAGAGTTGGACACGACTGAAGTGACTTAGCAGCAGCAGCAGCAGCAGCATCTCAGAACAAGTGGTTTAAAATAAAAACTATGAGAATGAAAATTACCAATTTGGATGATTATTACATACTTAAACTTTTTTGAACCTCAGAAAAAGGTCCAGTTTGGTTTGAGTTTTTGGAGGGAAGGTGCAGGTCAGTTCTTAACCTTGGTTCCTGCCAGTTGACCTGTCTTCATTAGGTGTGAATTGAGAGACTGGAAGACTTGACTCAGAATGTCCACTAAGTCAGTGGAATTTTGCTCAGAATCATAGAATCGGGCCCATTGTGCACCTGTCCCATTTCAGCATGAGCTTGTTGCTTGCACAGCATAACTTAGGTTTATTCTGCCAGACATCCATGCTTTCCACACTGTCTTTGCTTGTACAAAGATAAATATGTCTTTTTGCAATTCAGCATCAAACGCAGCAATTGCTACATGGTGTGTGCGGGTGAGAGCCTGAGCCCGGGGCAAGGACGCAACAACAACGGCCTGGAGATTGGCTGCGTGGTGGATGCTGCCAGTGGGCTGCTCACCTTCACGGCCAACGGCAAGGAACTGAGCACCTATTATCAGGTGTGTGGTCAGGGATGACCTTGTGCCTCCAGAGAAGAAACCTTTGTCCTCGTTAGAGAGGAAAACACATTTTGCAATACCAAAAAGTAAATTAGAAGTTGCGGGGTCTTCATGGTGGTCCAGTGGTTGAGACTCCATGCTGCCAATACAGGGGCACAGGATTGATCTCTGGTTGGGAAACTAGGTTCCCACATGCCATGTGGTATGGCCAAAAAGATAAAAAAAAAAAAAAGGAAATTAGAAAGACAGAAGACACAAATGACTTGATTCTGTATTTTTACTTCTCTTTGAATAATAACCGTGCCACAAGTCCTTCAGAGTAAGCAGTATATTTCTCAAAAAATGTTCACACAGTCCTGAAATGAAATACTCCAAACAATTATTGAAAGAGAATATCCGTATGAGAGGAAGGGAAAGTCTTTTTCTGTAAAAGTGTCCTTTAAGTGTTATGAAGAAAGTATATTTTCTTTGTGTTTCTTCCTTTATTAATATTATGAAATTTATTTGCTTATTTAAGGTGGAACCAAGCACAAAATTATTTCCTGCAGTTTTTGCACAAGCTACAAGTCCTAATGTTTTTCAGTTTGAGTTGGGAAGAATAAAGGTAAGAAAGACCCATTCCTGTTATTATATTTGGGTTATTTTCCATTAGGAAATAGCATTTACTTCTTAAATGAATTCACTTCTTTATTAGTACTGATATTAATCATATAAATCACTCTCTAAGAAAATGTTACCATGTTTGAAAATTCTGTAATTCTTGTTCAGGTCACTAGGGTAATATCATTAATTAGAAAGGGTTTTCTTTGGTCATCATAAATAAATTATTCAATAAAACTAGGCTTACAGAGAACAAATATGCCACATTATATACAAGTCAGTAATCATTGAACTCACAGGTGAGTTAGTGAATGGGATTGAAAGGCTGGAAATGTGCTACATACTGGTAAGTGCTAGAAGAGTGGCAGGTATTGAGTACTCTGGAAACATAACTGAGAAAATGGCTAAGTAGGATGGTGTGGATCAGGTGCAGCTGAAAGAGGAGGGGAGATTTAGGTTTATTTTAAACAGCTGAACAGCAGATCTTAAGGTATATTTGCTTGGAGAAGGCATTCTATACAGAAAGTGAAAGAATAAAAAATTGAAGGCATTAAAAATGCTGTGGGTTAAGGAATTCAGTGTTACTGTATCAAAGGATGCTTCTGGGATGTGGCCAGAGATTAATATGGATGGAAGGTAGACCAAGTTCAGGTTTAAACAGCTTTAACTGCCACACTAAGAAGTTGACACGTATTTCATAGACAGTGGCGATTCACTGGAAGTTTGAAAGAAGGGCCTGAGTAAATCAAACCTGTTTTGGAAAAATATGTTGGTAGTAATATGGAAAACATCTGCTCTCATGAAAATGAGAGCAGGCAGTAATAATTAGATATCACAATTTGATTCTATCCATGTGGGGGAAGAATGATAAGATTCATGAAAGTCATAGGGATAGAATAATACATGAGACGATGTTTTAGGGGAGAAATTGAGTTTGTCAATAAATTGGATTAATAGAGTTTGTTGATGAACTGGATTCAGAACTCAAGGCGAAATGAAGAATTATTTATTTATTTATTTATTTATTTTTTGTGGAGGGGGAGATGTTTCTTTTTTTTTAAATTATAGTTGATTTACAATGTTGTGTTAGTTTCAAGTGTATAGCATAGCCCAGTGATTCAGTATACATATGCATATTCTTTTTGAGATTCTTTTTCTTTATAGGTTATCATAAAATATTGGGTACAGTTCCCTTGCTATGCAGTACATCATTATTAGTTATTTATTTTACATATGGTATTGGGTATATGTTAATCCCAAAAGGATTAATTTAAATAATTTTAGTTGGGCCAGACAATGCATACTAATGCATAACAACAAGCAGAAGAGCCTGTTGAAATTTGGGAAAAGGAATTTAGTTGAAATTTGCAGTTGTACACATTGAGATGCTGGGCACAACTCACAGTGAAATTAATAGACAACTTTACCATGCTGGCTTGGTTACGTTGGACATGTTCCCTAAACCGTGTGAACTCAGTTTCTGCTTTTGTAAAATGAGATTCCAGCTGCCACAGACAAGTCAATATAATATGGACTAAAGGAATCTGCTTTGGTTAAGTAGGAGGGCTTCAGTGACCTTTCAAAAAATTTCAATAAAATGATGAAAGAAGCTATGTTATTCAGTTCAAAATTATTCAATGCATAGTATTCAAGTTTGAACGTGAAGGAAAGGCAGCAAGATTGGACAATTGAAAGAAAGTTAAAATTTGACAGAAAAGTGGTAGTTTCTCAGAACCCAGACTCTAATATTGGTTTATTTGACATTTTCCATTTTTCGTTATAAATATCACATTCTGGATGGATATGTCCAAAACTGGACTGTTGACCATCACTACCCGCCTCCTCCTGACCTGCCTAAGTCCTCCTGTTCTATCAGTTAATAACTCAGACCCCAAACCTTAGAGTCATCCTTGGCTTCCCTCCTTTGCATTCCGCATCCTAGTTCTATCCCCCAGCGAATCCTCCACCTGCTGACCATCAGTCCTGCCGGTCACCACGCTGTTTTCCATCAGCATCATTTCCCATCTGGATTTCTTCAGTAGCCTCTAATTCATCATCACCCATCTGTTTATCATAGAACCACCTGAGTGACTGTCATTATTTTAAAATGAAAATCGGATCATGTCACTTCACTGCTCAAGACCCTGTTTCCCTGAATAAAATTCAGAGGTCTCATGAAGGTTCACAAGTTCTAAACCACCTGACATCCTGTTGCCCTCTGACTTCATTTTCTCCTGATCTCTCCTCTTTTACTTCACCGCAGCCACACTGTCCTTTGACTCTTCCTCAGATTTGCCAGGCAGGCTCCCTCCTTGGGTCCTTTGCATTCACAGATTCCTTTGCACAGAAGTTTCTTTCTCTGCATATCCACATGGTTCTTCTTTGGATTTGTCTTTAAATGTCTTCTCAGTGACACGTATGCTGATAATTCTGTTTATTAGTGCTGTCCTGCATTCTGATTCTTTCATCCTCATTCTTTTTTCCCCTCCATGACTTTTGTTTCTAATAAAATATTCAATTGCTTATTTTGTTTGTTTTATAGCTCTAATAAAAATAGAAGCTGTATGAGGGTAGGAAGTTTGTTTTGTTCACTGATACATTCTCAGTGTCTGATACAAGTGCCTCGTTTCTCTTCCCCATTTGCAGAAGAGAACAGGAAAGTAGCTTGAGGATGAGGAAGTGTAAATAATGCAGTAGAGAAGGTTCTAGAGGAGAGGGAGAGACCAGAAGCAATGCAGAAAGATGAATTCATTGTTTTATTGGTCCAGAAGAGGCAGGCAGGGTGGTATCATGGTCAAAAATGAATGAATAAGCTTTGGCAAAGTAGAGACTTTTTTTTTTAATTTTATTTTATTTTTAAACTTTACAAAATTGTATTAGTTTTGCCAAATATCGAAATGAATCCGCCACAGGTATATGTGTGTTCCCCAGATTGAGACCAAAGTGCAGGAATTGGGATGGCTGAAGGTATGTATTGGAGGTGGAGGAAGGTGGAGAAAGAAGCTGTGTTGGTTCATACCTGGTTAATTCTCTTTTCTTATTTAGTAGTCATGTTTATCTGTTGAGCTGTCTCTGTTATATTTCTGGTTACTCAAACCTGGCAAACCTGATGATGAGTGAGGTAGTAAGTAATTTAAGGATGAATGAGGCAGGTGACAAAGGACAGACAAGAGGAGAGGAAGAAAGCCAAGTGAATGTGACCCATCTTTCAGGACCTTTGGATAAAAGCAGCTAAAGCCTTGCCAGGTGTCCTGGGGACCTTGCTTTGTAAAGATGTAGAACAGATACATGGTTATACTTGCTGCTCTTGCTTTCTCCATGTAGCACTTAGTATGGGGGAGAAAAGATCCTCAGATTTTCTCTGCTGGTCCTTTCAGGAACAACCCAACCCAATTTGTGAGTTTTTGTATTGACTCTGCTCAACACACAGTGTATCTTTCATTATCTCTTTCCTGCACAGAACTCTAGTCATCACTTTTTTGACCCCAAGGAGTGTGTTATCCATTCATTCTTTTTTGCTTTCCCATTTCCTAGAATGTGATGCCTCTCTCAGCGGGATTATTCAAGAGTGAGCACAAAAATCCTGTGCCACAGTGTCCCCCACGTCTCCATGTGCAATTTCTCTCACATGTCCTGTGGAGCAGAATGCCCAACCAGTTCTTGAAGGTAGACGTCTCTCGAATAAGTGAACGCCAGGGCTGGCTGGTGCAGTGCGTGGAGCCTCTGCAGTTCATGTCACTTCACATCCCAGAGGAGAACAGGTCAGACCCAAACATCCCTTACTGTCCAATGGGGACCTATCAAATTAGACCCTGGCCCAGGAGTTCAGGGGTACTGCTGGGGAAACAAAATGGGCTTTATAAAATGCTAATATCATGTGGCAAGGCAGACATTATTTTGCACTTTCCAAGTTTCAGTCTATATCTCAACTCCTTGCTTACTGAAAGAAAATGATTGTATTACTGCTAAAGGTGTGATTTAGTAGTCTGTGATTTCTTTCCTCATTCTTGTTTTGCTGATGAGAAAACAGCAAGTAAAAATTCAGACAGGTACAGCTACCATCTGAGTTAAGGCAGCAGAGTAAGAGAGTATCACAGAATTGCAAGATAGTAGAGAGGGAACCAGAGAAATAATTTCTAAGTGATTTCAGTAAGAACCTAGAGTGTAGGTACTCTGTGTTGCTACAATGAATGGATTTATATATTTTAATCATCAGCTAGGCTGAGGGGTGAGGCAACAGTCTTTTTGGGAGACTGAAGAGCCCAGATAAAATATGGGAATCCTCTACTACACTCAATCATACCTTTCCAAGAGCGAGGTGCTAGTAGCTGGGCCCAGCAGATGTGTGGTTTCCTGGAAGCCTAGGTGCTACACAGGTAGGTAATTACTCTATGAGTCAGAACGTGGGGTCTGGAATAAGTCAGTAGCATCACGTCACAGTGGCTTTTTACAGAATGCCTATGACCTGAAAAGGACACGTACAGTGGATAAGTATGGACAGGATGACAGGGCATCTAAAGATAGTGACAAAGCCTAATGATAAAGAATCACAGATAATTGCTCATTATCTGTTGTGTGCTAGGCTGGGTGCTGGGTGAATACTAATAAGCAAAGTATATAACAGCCCCTGTCCTAATGAGATTATATTACAGTCTCACCAAGGGCACCTTTGGAGATGAAAGAGTAGTTCCTTGATTATGAATGTATCAAATTTCTACCTTTAATGCTATAGTGTTGTCCGTGAAGAATATATGTAATTTAAATAGTTTTGAAAACTTAGTACCTCTAAAGAAATTATGTGCTTTTAAAATAGACTCTCTTCTAACCTGTGGCGGATTCATTTTTTATATTTGGCAAAACTAATACAATTATGTAAAGTTTAAAAATAAAATAAAATTAAAAAAAAATAAAATAAAAGGAATGACTTGACTTTAGGCATATTCTGACCATATGTTAAAAGTTTAATTGCGCTGAAAGGTGACGATGTATGGCAGGAGCAAAATGATCTGATGTAAACTCGAGATTCCCAATAGAAACTTTCCTAAGTGAAAATGTCTCTGATAGTGTTTGTTTCATGAGCAGCACATGCCTGGTGGAAATAGGGTGGCACTGTTTGGGTGGCATATGTTTGGGTCTGTGAAGGACTCATAAGTAGGCAATTATGTCAAATGAATTATCCCTCCGTTTCACCTACTAACTGGTGAAATTGACTGATTTGTGACTATTATTAGGCTAATAGCTGATCCTAAAGTCAGAGACAAGTCAGCCTAAGGCAGAGTTTTCTGGCTTCTTGAAGCTGGTTAGCCAAAGTGGAAAAGGAGATTCCGCATTTTCCAAAGAGTGTTTAAATTCTGAGAGGAGGGGAGTCCCCAGGCTCAACTTGAGACCCAGATATCTATTAATAAAAGTGATGCTCAGAATCTTGGGGTGATGGGCATGAAGAAAGCTCCAAGCACTATTTTCAACATAAATTGTATCTGGAAGAAAAATTTTTTAATATCTAGAATTGATTAAAAAAAAAACAACTGTGCTGTCATCAAACATAGCATAAAAAACTAATTTAAAAAATTACTGTAGGGACTTCTTTAGCGATCCAGTGAAGTGAAGGGGCCACTTCATGGGCGGCCAGTGAAGGGGTCACAGGTTATCTATCCATCCCTGGTCCAGGAGCTAAGATCCTGCATGCCAGATGGTGCAGCCTAAAAATAAATAAACAAAAATAAAACAACAACCAAAAAAAAAAAAAAGCCATAAAAAGGGGATGCAGAAAATACAAGTAGATGTTTTTTTTTTTAATTTTATTTTTAAACTTTACAAAATTGTATTAGTTTTGCCAAATATCAAAATGAATCCGCCACAGGTATACATGTGTTCCCCATCCTGAACAAACACTTACACATACTTATTTAAGTGTCTGTTTCTATAACTTGTGAAACCTAGGAGATAGGCAGTCTTCTCCTCTGATGGAGAACCATTTTCAATGTCCATGCTTAACTTCTCCCGTCTCCAGATCTGTGGACATACTGGAACTGACAGAGCAGGAGGAACTACTGAAATTCCACTATCACACTCTCCGGCTCTACTCGGCCGTCTGCGCGCTCGGGAACCACCGGGTGGCCCACGCCTTGTGCAGCCACGTGGACGAGCCGCAGCTGCTCTACGCCATCGAGAACAAGTACATGCCCGGCTTGCTGCGCGCCGGCTACTACGACCTGCTGATTGACATCCACCTCAGCTCCTACGCCACCGCCAGGCTCATGATGAACAACGAGTTCATCGTCCCCATGACCGAGGAGACGAAGAGCATCACCCTCTTCCCGGATGAGAAGAAAAAGCACGGGCTCCCAGGCATCGGCCTCAGCACCTCCCTCAGGCCGCGGATGCAGTTTTCCTCCCCGAGTTTTGTCAGCATTAATACCGAGGGTTACCAGTACAGCCCAGAGTTCCCGCTGGACATCCTGAAGGCCAAGACCATACAGATGCTGACAGAAGCCGTGAAAGAGGGCAGCCTTCACGCCCGAGACCCCGTTGGGGGCACCACTGAGTTCCTCTTCGTCCCTCTCATCAAGCTGTTCTATACCCTGCTCATCATGGGTGTCTTCCACAACGAGGACTTGAAACACGTCTTGCAGTTGATTGAGCCTAGTGTGTTCAAGGAAGCCGCCAGCCCGGAGGAGGAGAGCGAGGTGGCGGAGAAGGAACCCTTTGTGGAAGACTCCAAGCTGGAAGGAGCCGCTGAGGAAGAAAACAAAGGGGGTAAGAGGCCCAAGGAGGGCCTGCTCCAAATGAAACTGCCAGAGCCAGTAAAATTGCAGGTAAACAGAGAAAAAAGATCGCAGTGAATTCACAACCTATTAACATTGACCTTGGTCTCTTTCTTTCTGTGTGTGTGTGTGTGTGTGTATTTGTGTTCCTGGGTAATTTTATATTTCTTCATAAACGTAACCAGCTTCTTGTTGTACTTGGGAACACGCCCATCTAATTTTCTGGCATTTGGAATGAAATCCATTAATTTTCTAATCAGGTCAATTGACCATAGTTAGTAAAAGATACATTTCAAATTTTTATCAGGGCAAAATTTTCTTGGTCAAGTATGGGCCTGCCTGTCATACACATATGTGATATGGCATGTCACTGTTTCTCTGAGTGTGTGTATGTATATTTGTGTGTGTGTGTGTGCATGTGTGTGTCTGTCTGAAAGGAGCACAGGAGATGGGTTTTTGTCCTGCCAGTGTTACAGAGCCCCAGCTCATCTTCTTCCTATATGACATTCCAATACATTGGGAGTTGAGGTGTTGGAATGAGGAATAGTGACTGTATTCAGAAAGTTTGCAGGCTGAGAAGATGGGGCACTTGTTTCCCAAAGACCCATCTTGCCCCGGTTGGGATGCTAGTTTCTTTTTTAGAACAAATAAGAAGAGATGTGGAGGTTAAGTAAAAAAGGTGTTGAGTTATAGCAAGTATTTCCTGTTTCTGGCCACATTTGGGAGACATGTGGGTGTGTTAGTCACTCAGTCATGTCCAACTCTTTGCGACCCCATGGACTGTAGCCCGACAGGCTCCTCAGTCCATGGGATTTTCCAATAAGAAAACTGGAATGGGTTGCCTTTCCCTTCTCCAGGGGATCTTCCTGACCCAGGGGTAGAACCTGCATCTCCTGCATTGCAGACAGATTCTTTGCTGTCTGAGCCACCAGGGAAGCCCAGGATATGTCAATTTCTTCTTTCCTACAGCCATTCACAGATGGGCCTGGTCAGGATGTTTCCTGTGAGCATAAACAAAGATATTTTAGCTTAATGTTCAGGCATGGGAGGAAAGGCTGAAGATGGGCTATTATGTATACTGTAAGCCTGGTATCCCTAACCCGCTGTGAGAAACTGGGTCACACAGCTGGAGGTGAGAGGCCAGCAAGTGAGCATAGCTTCATCTGTATTTGCAGCTGCTCTGAATCACTCACTTGCATTACTGCCTGAGCTTTGCCTCTTGCCAGATCAGTGGTGACATTAGATTCTCACATGAGCTCTTGAATCATCCCAAAACCACCACCCCTACCCCTATCCATGGAAAAATTGTCTTCCACAAAACTGGTCCCTGGTGTCAAAATGGTTGGCACCTTTTACAATTAACTTGTAGCGAAAACAATGGAGTGTAAAGGTTAAAGAAATGGATCCAATATAGAGTCAGATTTGTTTTCCCTGTTACACGTCTCCTTCTTGTTCATTAGCAATTTCCTTGTGTTTCTCCTTGTTTCTGCAGGTTCACTGACATTCTGTGTCAGTGGTTCACTGACGTTCTGTTGGAATGCCTGAAACGCAAGACTTTCGTACCCCTTTCTACCCAACCTCCACCCTTCCAACCTTAGGATACTTGTTCACCAGTGGGTGTGTCTATTCTCAAATGGCAAGATTTTACTTCCTATCAATGTTTCTAAGGAAACAAAGATCTTACCTGCCTTTGTGCTCATCCAGGTGTCCGAGAGACTTGTTCCTAATGCTTCTTTGGCTCAGTTCAGATGCTTCCATTAATATCAGTTTGATGCTTACATCCTTGACTCCCTTTTCTGCTCTCCTTCTTCAGTCAGCATTGATTGACATCTTCCTCTGATCCAGGCACTGGGTGCTGGCTCAAGGAAGATCACTGTCCCTGGGGGAAATACATATTTATGTATTTCTGTTAGAATATCTTATAATTAATCACATTAAATGCTTGGAAGGAAAAGAATGGATTTCTAGAAGGATGAAAATTTCAACTCGAATACTGTGAGAAAGGTGAGAGAAGCCCTTTCTGAGGCCTTTTAAGCTGAGGTCAGGTTGATGAGCAGAAGTTCAACACTTGTGACGAAGGAGGGGAAGAGTGCTTGTCATACAGGCTCTGAGGTGAGAAGAGACCAGTGTGGCTGCAGCTTGATGAGCTGAGGAGGGAGGGTGAGATAGGCGGAAGGCAGTTGATACAGAGTCTAGCTCTTTGCTAAAGCTAGCCATATGGTAATTCAACTTAATACCTGTTCAGATGTGTTTGTAGATTGTTTCTCTATTTTTTTTCTTTGTCATGTTTATGTGTGGGTTTGGGAGGTTCTTTTTTAAGCTTTACTTACTTTCAATTGAATGTGATCTGATATCAATATCATTCTCTGACAATAAAACAAATTTACTAATAAAAAAAAATAAATTTTGAATTTTATTCTAAGTTCAATTAAAACCATTGAAGAATTTTAGCAGGATGAGTCTATTCTAAAAAATCTCAACATAGCTACTGTGAGGAAGATAGATAAGGGGAGTAAGGGAGGGTGGTCCAGAGCCCACCTAGTCGGGAGGCTGACATGCAGGGTCAAGGCTGAGAAGACAGTGTTTCCACTGGAGTGGGACAAAGCAGATGGAGAGTGGGGCTTAGACCCTAGGGCTAGCTTACAGGTAGCATTGACAGAAATGGCTATATTTAGGATGGTGGAATACGAGGATTTAAAGTCCTCTAACACTGCTTTGCATTTATATCACAGTTGGTATAAAGTGTATTTAAATATTTCCCAAAACTTGGGCCGAACATTCTCTGGAAGGCATGTTTCTATGATGCACTATATCAGTTAAAAATCCTCTTGGCTTCTGGTAAGAAAATACCCAACTGACTATTTAATGAATAAGCAATGAACCACTTAGTTAACGTACATGCAGAGTCTGGAGGTAGACAGTTCTAGAATGAATGTAGTAGTTTAATGGTGTCATCAGGAACCCAGACTGTAATATCTTTCTGTGATCTGCAGTTTATGGTTTTTATCCTAAAGTGTGTTACCTCCTTCTTCCATCAGTGATCGTGCCATTAGCCAGTTTTTGAAAATAGGATATTCTAGTCTTTTGTTAATGGTGAAAAAGCTTTCCCAGAAGACCCCTTGCAAACTTTTCCTTATCTACCTCATTTGCTATAGCCCCTCTAGCTGCAGAGGAGGATGGCCAGTGAGTGTTCATCAAAGGGACATCAAAGGGTATTTGCCATTTGAGCTTAGACAAATTGTATTTCATCCCCTGGACTGAGCACACTGCTGTCTACATAAAATCAGGATTCTGTTAATAAAGGAGACGAGTTGACAACTAAGTGTGTCTGTCACAAATTTTGATTTGATACATATTAACTATTGAAAAATTCAGAAAGTAAACTTGGTGTCTTTTTAATCATCTCTTTAGATGTGCCTGCTACTTCAATACCTCTGTGACTGCCAGGTCCGGCACCGGATAGAAGCCATTGTGGCCTTTTCAGATGACTTTGTAGCCAAGCTCCAAGACAATCAACGATTCCGATATAACGAAGTTATGCAAGCCTTAAACATGTCGGCTGCACTCACAGCCAGGAAAACAAAGGAATTCAGATCCCCGCCTCAAGAACAGGTATAAGAAAGAACAGAAAAGTCTTCCTTCCTTACTTTGGGTTTTAGTTCATTCATATTTGACACCTTGCAGAATTTTACCAGAAGTTGCAAGTGTATTTTTTTTTTCCTGTTTTTCTTTATACTGGCTAAGTTCATTGTGTCAGTATTCATAGGTCTCACCAATAGTATCTACTTGGTTAGTTTAAACAAATGAGAGACTTATTAAAAGGTATTAAGCATATTATGGACCCTTGGAGGAAGCCAGTGTGCCAGATTCTGAAGTTCTTCAAATAGGAAAAGTATCCAAGCACAGGGTGGGGGTCTTCATTGGCTGGCACAGCAGCACCCCAGCTAATAGGAACCCTTGACAGGTTCTAAGACTTAATACTCTTTATTTTCTGTCTCCTAGAAGAACCCCATGTCACTGCCACCAGTCTTGCAGGAATATTGGTCACCTCTTTGTGGGTCTTCCTCTGGTTGCTCACCTTCAAACCCAGGTCTCCCTAGGGTGCAGCCAAGTCAGAAGCCTGTGCCTAAATCCAAGAATGAGCTATTCTAGGGCTGTGAGCTTTCTGGCATCTGCCTCAGGATGGGTCTCTGACTGTGACAAATTACCAAAATGTATTGAGTTGGTCAAAATGTTTATTTGGGTTTTTCCATAGGATGATACATAAAAACCCAAATGAACTTTATGGCTCAGCCAGTAGCTATGATGGTCAAAAGGTATAACTTATACAGATCTCATCTTCAATATCTTACCTTGCTCTTTCCCTCTGTATCCAAGATAGCTCTGAATGGAGGTACTTAGGGAGTAATTGTAGAATTTATCTTTTTCTCACCAGAATGTAAAATCTTTGAGGGAAGGGACATGGAATTTTGTTTATTGCTGTAAATAACATTTATTGAGCAGAGAACAAATCCAGCTTCTCCCAGAGTAACTCCATTTGTTAAAATACTATTGGGAAACTTCTGCTTCTGAAAAGATGGAATACCTCTGCCTATTCTTCCTTCTAAGTACAACTATAACCCTGGACATTACACAAAAGAAAACATAAGAAGACTATGAAAGACAGAAGAAAGACTGGCTATGGAATTTGGGAGCTGAGGAATGACATGGTGGTGAGTGCCCTGGGTAATTATTATTATTTTATTTGCCTCATCTATCACAAACTTGGAGCTAAAGAAGCCAACAACTCAGAAACACCAAGAAAAGCCTCAACAAGTACCTTCTCTGTCTAGCCAAAGAAGCAGAAAAACTGTTTTTCTGGCAAGAGAGAAAACTTTTAGGTAATGACCATGCTACTGCAGCCGACCACCACAGTAATCTTGTGCCACACCCCCAACCCAAACCAGCAGACACTGAGTGGACAGCTTAGACTTCTGCTCGCACCAGGTTGTACACAGGTGCTCCGGCTGAGGCCCTGAGCAGCTGAGACTTTATCCTGGTTGAGTGGTAATGAGGCATATCCCTTCCAAAGTGTCAGTAAGGCCACAGAAGGAGGCGTATCAAGGCGCTGTTACCCTTTCCAGCCAGGGTTGTGTGAATTCAGGTCCGTTGTTCCCAGCCTCACCCAGCAGAAATGAGGTCTCCTCTCTCCTTCAGGGAGGTCAAGTGGAGAAATGGACTTGTATGCCACCTAGCAGTAATGGTATCAGAAGAAGTCGTAAGTTTAAATAAGAAACAAAGTCTCCTGGTTTAGTTGCCAAGTCGTGTCCAACTCTTGTGATCCCATGTACTGTAGCCTGCTAGGCTCCTCTGTCCATGGGATTCTCAGACAAGAATACTGGAGTGGGTTGCCATTTCCCTCTCCAGAGTCTCATAGTGTACTACCAGGAATGTTCAGATTTCAATTAAAAACCACTCATCACACCAAGATCCAGCAAACACTTGAATGAAAAGTGGCAATCAATAGCTACCAACTCTATGATGACAAAAATAAAAAAGTTTCAGCAAAAAAACAATAGAAGCTACAAAGAAGAACCAAATGGAAATTCTACAACTGAAAAATACAATGTCCGAATTAAAAATCATCAATAGATGGATTTAACGGCACAGTGGAGGGGAAAAAGAAAAGAAAAAATTTTGAACTGAGAGAGAATAGATGTTATTTAGCCCCCCACATAGAAAATAATAGTGAAAAAATAGAGCCTGGGGCACCAGTGCAAATATAGCAAAAAGTCTAACATTTATGGCATTAGATCTCCAGAGGGATAGGAGCAAGTGAAATGAAAACATTTTTGAAAAAATAACGGTTGAAAAGATTTCAAATTTGGCAAAAGGTATAGAGATTCCAAAGAAACTGAGTAAATTCCAAATGGGATACACCCCAAGTCTAAGCCAAAGCATATTGTAGTGAGACTTCTGAACATGAAAGAGAAAAATCTTGATAGCACTGAGAAACAAATGACATTTGAAAGAGAAAAACAACTCAAGTGACAACGAATTTCTCATCAGAAAATACAGAGGACAGAAGGAAGTGGCACAGCATGTTTCATATGCTGAAAGAAAAGACCTGTCAACCATAATTCTATATGCAATGAAAATATCCTTCAGCATTGAGGGAAAATCAAGATTTTCTCAAATGAAGGAAAACTACCAGAATTGGATTATCCTAAAAGAATGCCTAAAGGAAGTTCTGTAAACAGAAAGGAAATGATAAAAGAAGAAAATTTGAAAAATCTGGAAAGAAGAAATAAACAACATACAGTGAAGGAAAGTTACAAGGCTCAAAATAGCCTGGAGTTAAAATTCCTCTCTGGGCCCTCTCTACCATTCTATGCAAAACAAAGAACTCTCTCACCAGAAGGAAAAAATGGACATTAGGGTTGATTAAGCCTAGCTCCCAGCTGGTCCCGGCTTCTGGCTGATCTCCAGAATTCCTTGCCCCAGCCGTTTAAGAGATGACTACTCTGAACAACCTTGGAGAAGAATGGGCCCCCTTAAGACAGTAGATTTCCACATATATGCCTACATATACTTATTCTTTTCTTGGGTTTGTGCAGCAGCTCACCAATCTGACTGGTGCCCC
Source organism: Bubalus kerabau (assembly GCF_029407905.1). Taxonomy (NCBI): domain Eukaryota; kingdom Metazoa; phylum Chordata; class Mammalia; order Artiodactyla; family Bovidae; genus Bubalus; species Bubalus kerabau. The sequence continues at coordinate 133,530,596 of NC_073624.1, forward strand.
TTCTTGCCTCATTAAAGGTGATCTGTTCCTGTAAAGTGCTGGTCTTGTTCTTTTTCCGAACCTTGCCTTCTCTAACTCCCTTACCCTACAGAAAGTGTTGAAATAAGGGTAAATACAATTTTTTTCTTCTCTTGAGCCTTCTAAATTATGTTTGATGGGCAAAGCAAAAATGGTAACTCTGATATGTTCTAAATGTATGCTTACTAAATATTTAAGGCAATTGTATTTTCAGTGCTGGTGAATAAAGGACATAAAGGAAGATAAAGTTTCTGTATTTCATTTAAACAGATAGAGTGTTAATATCAGTAGACCGAGATAAATTATGTATATATTAATATAATATCCTGTGTAATCACTAAAATAGCTATGCAAAGAGATACACTAAAAAATACCATGGATAGTTCAAAATAGGGTCCTAAAAATAGTTCAGGGAACCCACAGCACTTTGGAAAAATAAATGAGAGAAAACAAAGAAAACAAGTAAAATGACAGACATATCAATACATTCATGAGTATAAATAATTTAAATACACAAAGTAAGAGAGATTGACAGTGAATTTTCAAAGCTTGGCTTAACTATATGCTGTCTTTGAGAAATTCACTTAAAATGTGATGATATGTTGAAGGTAAAAAGGATGAAAAAAGATATGAAAAATTAATTAAAAGAAAGTAAGATGACTATATCAGAGCAAAGAAATTCGTCATAGATAGAAACATTATATAAGAATAAGAGATCAGTCACCAAGAAGACAAACATGCATGCATTAGACAACAGAGCTGCAAAATATGTGAAGTCAACATAGAATTGAAAGGAGAAATAGACAAATGCAGGGTTGTAGTTGGAGACTTTAACACCCCTCTCTAAATATTTGAAGGACAAGACAGACAGAAAATCAGCAAGAATGGAAGAGAAGAATGGAAGAGATCCAGCCAGTGTTATCACTAGCAGGATCTTTGTATATTTATGGGACTGCTGCCAAGTCGCTTCAGTTGTGTCCGACTCTGTGCTACCCCATGGACTGCAGCCTACCAGGCTTCTCCGTCCATGGGATTCTCCAGGCAAGAACACTGGAGTAGGTTGCCATTTCCTTCTCCAGTGCATGAAAGTGGAAAGTGAAAGTGAAGTCACTCAGTCGTGTCTAACTCTTAGTGACCCCATGGACTGCAGCCTACCAGGCTTCTCTGTCCATGGGATTTTCCGGGCAACAGTACTGGAGTGGGGTGCCATTGCCTTCTCCATTTATGTGACACTCCGCCCAATAATAGAATACAGTTTTATTTTCAAATGTCTGAAACATTTGCAAAGATAGATTATAACCTGAGCCATGAAACAACCTCAACAAATGTAGAATTGATTTTTTTTTTCATACAGAATGGTTTTTGACCATGAATCAAATCAGAAATTAGTAACAGAAATATAACAGGCAAATCTCTGAACACTTGGAAACTAAACAACACACTTAGTTCAAGGAACAAGTCTCAAGAAAAAAAATAAAAAATACATTGAACTGAAAGAAAGTGAAAATATGACATATCAGACTTTGTGGAAACAGCCAAAACTGTGTGAGAGGGAAGTTTATTGTGTTAAATACTTATATATAAAAGAGCAAAAGACTCAGAGTAATAATCTAAACAGCCATCACAAGAATTTAGAAAAAGAACAACATAAGCCTAAAATAAGCGAAAAGAAGGCAGTAATATAGAACAGAGGAGAAATGAATGAAACTGCAAAGAGGACAATTAAAAAAATCAATGAATCCAAAAGCTAGTTATTTTTAAAAATCAGTGAAACCAATAAAACTCTAAAGGAATTAGAAAAGTAAAAAAGAAGACACAAATTACCAAATCAGAAATGAAATGTGATATCGCTACAGACTACACCAATAAAATTCTAAAGGAATTAGCAAAGTAAAAAAGAAGACACAAATTACCAAATCATAAATGAAATGCGATATCGCTACAGACTACAGATGGCAAAAAGATTATATGGGAATACATGTATGTATTATATATGTATGTAGTATGTATACATACTGTATGATTCTGTTTGTATAATGTTCTTGAAATGCCAATAATATAGAAATGGAGAACAGATTAGTGGTTGATAGGAATTAGGGATGAAGAACAAGCAAGAGTGAAGAGGGTGTGGTTATAAAAGGGTTAACAGGAGGGATCCTGAAGTGATGGATTGGTCTCTCTTTTGACTGTATCAGAGCCAGTATCCTGGTTGTGATTCTGTACTACTGTTTTGCAAGATGTCACTATAGTGGATAACAGAGTAAAGGGCACAAGGATCTCTTTGTGTTATTTCTTATAATAGCATATGAATCTATAATTTTCTCAAAATAATAGTGTAACAAAAATTTACATACATAAAACTCTAAAAGGAAAACTTACAGTTGTTTCATAAAGGAAAATTATGGAACAGACTTTTCTTCCTTCATGAATTTAATATTATTGTATCTAAAAATTAAAACAAATGGAAGAAAGTTTCTTAGTTTGTTCAATTGAACCATTAATATTAACATAAAAAGGCATACTGATCCATTATATAGCTCTTCAATTATGTTTGGTTTTCCTTCTTTTCTGTATCCTTCTAACAAATAGTTCTTTAAAATAGTCAATAATGCATGGAAATTAACTAGAAAAAAAACCTAGAAGGATAATAAAAATTTAAAAAGTAAATTTAGGTCTTAATTGGTTTAAGAACGCTAAGTATACACAGGTCTAACATTTTGTGAAATTGAGAAAGGAGACTCAAATAATATGACTATTTTAGCATGCTAAGCTTTGAATTACTTGATTGTGTTATTTGTTGGATTGAGTAATAGATAATGATTTTTCATCTGTTGGGTACGAGTCCATGAATACTCAAAAGCAGAGTTTGAACATTTTTGATTTTTATAATTTTCTTTATTATGCTATTCCTAGATTCACCTTTCCTTTATTCTAGTTCTTCCTCTTGTTTTTTCTAAACTTTCAGATCAATATGCTTCTCAATTTTAAGGATGACAAAAGTGAATGTCCATGTCCTGAAGAAATCCGAGACCAACTCTTGGATTTTCACGAAGATTTGATGACACATTGTGGTAGGGTCTTCTTGACCTATAACTCTTACTGAATATATATTTTAGTACACATATATTGGTACAAAAGTTCTGATGTGGAAAGTCTTGAGGGATATAGAGATCAGAAAGGCATTAAGACCAAGCAGAACATGACCAACATTCTTTTCTTTTTACCTCTTCTTCCTTCAGTGGCCCAGGGAATGGGGACATGTAGCCAGGTATTTTGGTCAAAGAGGGAAGTTTTAAGTTGATTTAGTCTAAAGAAGTTTGTTCATAGACTGTTATATTTCAACTGGTTGAGGGGCCCCTTTTAAGGGTTGACCTAGGAAATCTGGCATGTTTGAAATTAATTAATGTCTAAAGAATTCCTTCAATAAGTTGTAGGTCAGTAGCCCAAATCTATTAAGGCAATTATTCCCTCTTTTGGGGGCTTCTCAGATGACTCAGTGGTAAAGAATCTGCCTGCAATGCGAGAGACACAGATTTAGTCCCTGGACCAGGAAGATCCCCTAGAGGAGGAAATGGCAACCCTCTCCAGTATTCTTGCCAGGATAATCTCATGGACAGAGGAGCCTGGCGGGCTATACAGTCCATGGGGTTGCAAAGAGTTGGACCCGACTGAGCACACATGCCCCTCTTTTGATTCTAAATACTTTAAAAATGGAATTGATTGGATGTTCTGAATCCAGTCAGTTGATTTTTTCCTCTCTTTATGGGGTGATGTGAATAAGTCTGTGTCTCAATGAAGGAAAACAAATTAGCCATATCTTAAGTGGTATTTTATTTTAATGAAGACAGTAAAAGTATATTAATTCAGCTTATGAATGAGGAACCATTAAATGACTGCCAGAAGGTTATACTATAAATAAATACACACACATATGCTATAAATAAGGGATACTCTAAAATGGTAGAATTATTGCTTCAGACATAAAATATTCCTTAGTTTTAGATATCTAACTATATATGCACTCTCTGTCTCTCAGATTATAAAATATCATTGATATTTTTGGAGGCAAGTAAGGAGGATAAAAAGCCAGCAGGGTGTTTAGGGAGGGCAGAACCATAGGTCTAGACAGTGCCCATGGTCAAGAGATGCCTAAGGTTAGCTTAAGTAGTAGAATGGATTTTATCTCCTAAAAGAGTCTTTTTGCTCTCTGCTTGGCTTTATATTTTGTGCTAGCTGCTGATAGCTCCAGTCTCACAAAAACAGGGGGAAAAGAGAAAGCAGAAAAAGAGAGCAATGAATGAATCTTACCTGTGAATGCTAGTGGAAAAGATCACTTAACTTGGTTTCCGCAGATGTTTTAGGCATGGTAGCATTGCTTTAAGCTATGAGTGGAAAAAATTGCAAAACCTGAGAATTGTTTCCCCTCAATGTATTTTTTAAACATTATTTGTTCTTTTCTTATTTCTCTTTGTCTTCTTCCTACTAGGAATTGAGCTGGATGAAGATAGGTCTCTGGATGGAAACAATGATTTAACTATTAGAGGACGCCTGCTGTCCTTGGTAGAAAAGGTGACATACCTGAAGAAGAAGCAAGCTGAAAAGCCAGTTGAGAGTGACTCCAAGAAGTCATGTAAGCTATAAAAGGGCACTGCCAAAATGACTCCACCATGGCATTTATTCATTGTTTGAACAAATATCATACTAGATGAACCAGTGAGAAAATTGAATTTGCAACTTGCAAGAATCAGATTGTTAAGTAGATCCCCATAGCCACCAGAAGTAGATAGCAGCATCAGACTGTATTTGCAGGAACAGATTGAGAGATGGCAGTTTTGTAAGGGTGGATGGGCTATCCCTACAGAAGTAAAGATTTAGGGGAACAGATGTACACCCATGGCTGATTCATGTCAATGTATGGCAAAAACCACTACAATATTATAAAGTAATTAGCCTTGAATTAAGATAAATAAATTAAAAAAGGAATTGGATCAGAGTCTATCAAGAGAAAGTATAAAATGAGTAATTTAGCCTTCATATCTAAATATTTGCTGTTGACCTTCAAATATTCTTGCATCAAGTTAAATAAGCCTTTTCTTAAAGTTTAAATAGATATTGTCTGTAACTATATTTTGGTTTGGAAATATTTTCTAGAGCCTTATGCATTTCTGATTCATCCGCATCCTATTTAACTGAAAAGTCTTAGCTGATATCATAGCTGATACTCTGTGAAACCAGATAAAACGCACTGAGGCAACAGGTCTCTCAGACCTGCTCACTCATTCAGAAAAGGTTCATGAAGTAGGTCTGTGAGATCAGCTGATTTACTGTCTCACTTCTGAGACTCCATTCATTTAAGAGGCAGTGTCAGTTTATTAACAGCTTTTATGGAAAGAAAAAAACAAACTCATGCAAATTTTGTCTTTTTTCCCCACTAACTTAGAATGGAAGCCTTTATCCATATAATTACTTCTAAATTTATTTTTCAGTATCACAACCACATTTGAGTCAGGTCTTCAAAATCAGAGTTCAGAGTTTCTTATGAAGCATTTTTTGTTATTATCAGGTTCATGATTTTGAACTATTAACAATGACTACATGGTTTTGAGATATGTAGAAGTATATTGGCATTTTATCTAAATTTTATATTTGGTTAAAATTGGTGAAAAGTAAAGTGTGTCTGACTCTTTGCAACCCTGTTTGGACTGTAGCCTGCCAGGCTTCTCTGTTCATGAAATTCTCCAGGCAAGAATGCTAGAGCGGGTAGCCATTTCCTTCTCCAGAGGATCTTCCCAACCCAGGGATCAAACCTGGGTTTCCTGCATTACGGGCAGGTTCTCAGATGGTAATCTGAGCTTTGTGTGTGTGTTTTTTCCTTTAATAAGGCATAGATTAAAACAGATTAGCAGTTTCTTTTGGAAATCAGCCAGTGTATTGATGATAGGAATTTAGTACCTATGTATGAATTAAGACTCTTGAGAGTCCCTTGGACAGTAAGGAGATCAAGCCAGTCAATCTTGAAGGAAATCAACCCTGAATATTCATTGGAAGGTTTGATGCTGAATCTGAAGCTTCAATACTCTGGCCACCTGATGTGAACAGATGACTCATTGGAAAAGACCCTGATCTGGGAAAGATTAAAGGCAGAAAGAGAAAAGGGCAACAGAGGATGAGATGGCTGGATGGCATCACCAATTCACTGGACATGATCTTGGGCAAACTCTGGGGATGGTGAGGGACAGAGAAACCTGGAATGCTGCAGCCTGTGAGGTTACGAAGAGTCAGACACGTCTTGGCGACTGAACAGCAACAACATGAGTCGTCACATCAACCCTACTTAGCTTTGATAATTTTACTATATATTTTAAGAGATTTGAAAGTTCTGTTGCTTTTAAATGTGTTGTTGCTTATCACACTGCAAGTAATCATCTATGTATGGGATAACTTTTCAACTTAATACAGCTTTACGGTCAAATCCTTTGAAGACATTTTAAGTGACAATTAGGGATACAAATTGAAGTAGAAATGTAATTTTATGAGGTCACTACTACTAAGTACTTAAATGAGGATACAGTTGGATTAAAAAAGAAGCTCCTTGAATGACCATGACTGACCTTTATAAGGATCTATGATGTCAAATCTTTTGGGAGGAAATTAATGAAACAAAGAAAATAAAAGTAATAAGACAACCCATTGATTGCCCTAGGGATTGCCAATAGTAGTTCTGGAAAAGCTGCTATAATTTTGAAATAGGTTAAATGCCTTAGTTATAAGAATAATTTTTAAAGAAAGTTTGTATATTTTTATCCTTGCATACCTGTTAACTCATCTTTATTGACATACTGTCACTGATAATTGTTTAAAGAATATATTTTTTCAAAAAATTATTCCTTTTCAATTCTTGTACAAATATAGATGGCAGTTTGGGTTATATCCTGGTGGCTCAGATGGTAAAGTGTCTGCCTACAATGTGGGAGACCTGGGTTCGATCCCTGGGTGGGGAAGATCCCCTGGAGAAGGAAATGGCAACCCACTCCAGTACTCTTGCCTGAAAAATCCCGTGGACAGAGGAGCGTGGTAGGCTACAGTTCATGGGGTTGCAAAGAGTCAGACACAACTGAGCGACTTCACTTTCACTTTTGGGTTATCTGAAATATGCATTTGAAATGCCCATCTCATCTGCCTTATTATTTTCCTTTCTTAAGAAGTATCCATGATTACTTTGCAGCCACTCTTCAGCAGTTGATTTCTGAGACCATGGTCCGATGGGCTCAAGAGTCTGTTATTGAAGACCCTGAGTTGGTGAGGGCCATGTTTGTATTGCTCCATCGACAGTATGATGGCATTGGGGGTCTGGTACGGGCTCTGCCAAAGACCTACACTATAAATGGTGTTTCTGTGGAGGATACCATCAATCTGCTGGCATCTCTTGGTCAGATTCGTTCTCTGCTAAGTGTGAGAATGGGCAAAGAGGAAGAGAAACTTATGATTCGTGGATTAGGGTAAGTTATTTAACTATTGATATTATAACCTTTGACTTATAAATGTCTTCTTTCTAATTGTTTATCCCAGTAGTAATACAGTAGGCACTTTAGCATAAATATACCATTTAGAGTTTATGATCATGAGATTGTTAGTTTTCTAGAGATTATGTTTTAAAGCTAAATAGGAAAATTGCTCAGTAATAAAGCATGACTAATTTTACAACTAGATGTCAAGGTGGCTGTGGTACATAACAAATATCTTAGATTTGTTTTTTTATTAGTGTCTCGGTGATATCAAATCACATATAAAAATACAGATTAATAAAAACATTAAAATCCATAAGGGTACAGATATTACCAGCAGGAGATAATAAAGAAGTTTCTCCATGTCTCCTGAGAAAATAACAGGGGATAAAACAGCTATTCTGAAAATTCAACACCATAGGTTGTACTTTATGTAAATTTCAGGGTTAACATTTTCTTTATTGAATTATAGTTGATTTACAAAGTTGTCTCAGTTTCTGGTATACAACAAAGTGATTCAGATATATATATATATATATGTTCATACACACATACATACACACACTCAGATATGTCTATATATCTTCTATATATATAGATATGTTTTTGTTATCTTTTTCATGTTCTCTTCCTTTATGGTTTATCACAAGATATTAGAATATTGTTCCCTGTGCTATACAATTGGACCTTTTTGTTTATCCATCCTGTATGTAGCAATTGACATCTGCTTGCCCTAGACAGGATTGACATTTATCCCTCATGCATAGTCTAAGGATCCACTAGCTGAGAAAATACAAAACATAAAATTTGGCCTGAAGCTATGCTTTCTCAGTTCTCTGTGAACAGGAAAAGCCTCCATGCTACCAAAGATTAGCCTCCAGTCAGAAAGTGCCGAGCACCTAAGACAATAGTCCACCATCGGCAGGTCTGCAGATACAATGAAGAGTGGGGTTAGAACACCTCCCCTAAGAACTTCAACTCATAGAAAGCCAGAAAGAGAACACAAAGTTACTATATCTAAAATGTTTAAAAATGCTAAGAAACAAATGAAATCCTCAAAATGAGACACACACAAAGTCCATGAAAAATTGAAAAATATCCACAGAGAAGTTCTAGAAGTGAAAAATATAATAATTGGCATTAAGAGCAGTGATTAATAAAAGTATCAAAAGTGTAGATAAATAAAGCAGAAGAGAATTAATAAATAGAATCATAGATCTGAGGAGATTAGTAATGCAGCGCGGATGGAGAAGTTAAGAAACCTGGGGAATAGTATAAGAAGATCCTTAATATGCCAAGTAGGGTTTATGGAAAAGACAGAATAGATGAACTATAGCAGGAGAACTTGGAAGAGCTATTGGCTTGAGTTTTTCAGAACTGATGACAAACCTGAACTTACCTATTCCTAGAGTACAAATACGTCCACACCCACAGCTGGGTAGATTGTAGTGAAACTCCATAAAGCCAGTGATAAATAGAATATTTTGAAAGCAAATAGAAAAGCCCAGACATTTGAAACAACGTTTAGCATTCTCAACTGCAAAACCAGTGATCATAATTCAACAAAAGGTCACAAAGTTCTAACAGACCACAAAATAATAACCTTTTATTTAGAATGTGTTACTCAACTAAAATTTTATCATCATAAGCTTGTGCTTCATGTGGATTTGAATATTGGAGTTTATATTCCATATTCAAGAGTAAGGGCAAAACAGAAGTGTCAGAATGTTTACTTATAGTCCCTCATTGAAAGGCCTTCTAAAGGCTGTAAGTATATAATGAAAAAGAAAATGGAATTCAGAAGAGTGGGAGGTAATCTGTTTCAGTGAGTATGTTACTGGCACATATATGCATATATGTAAGCATTCATTAACAAGCCTGCATGGTTTGGGAATCAGAAAATATGAGAAAGGCACTTCCCTGTGGTCCAGTGATTTAAGACTTCACCTTCTAGTGTGGAGAGTGTGGATTCAAGCCCTGGTTGGGGAGCTAATCCCACATGCCTCATGACCAAAATCTAAAACATAAAACAGAAGCAATATTGTAATAAATTCAATAAAGACTTAAAAATGGTCCACATCAAAAAATCTTTAAAAAAGAAAATATAAGAGAATTAAAATAACCAGAGAAAAATAAAAGCTTAAATTAAGCTGTATGATATTCATAAGAAAGAAATACCTAAATGTAAAGATGTAAAAATCTGGAATGTAGAATGCTGAAAAGTGATGCAAAAGACAAATACTTAGGCCCCTCACTACCAAAAAAGCTAATTTGGTTCTATGAATAACAGATAAAAGAGATAATGATATCCAGTGACATAGGTAAAATAAAACACTAATAATGTGTGTGTGTGTTAGTCACTCAGTCGTGTTGTGTGACACTGTGGACTGTAGCCTGCCAAGCTCCTCTGTCCATGGAATGCCCCAGGGAAGGATACTGGAGTGGGTAGGCTTTCCCTTCTCCAGGAATCTCATGCATTGAAGCAGATTCTTTACCATCTACAAGTAATCAATAAATAGGATTAAAAAACCTTGGAGTTGGCTCTTTGAAAAACAACTAAGGAAACAGAATAACCGATGTTTTCTCTGGCTAAAAAGTTTATTCTGAGGGGGGAAGAAAAAAACCAAAATATGGAAAGACACAAATTATATGATATTTATGTAAATTTTAAATTCAGAACATTATACTATATATTTCCTGGGGGCTATTAAATATTTGAAATCATAAATTGGAGAGGTTATATTCCAGAAATCCTTATAATGATTGCATACTAAAAATCAGTGTACTTTTGGGACAAAGAAGGAAAACAAAGAGACTGAAACAACATAAGCTAATTTTATGTTCTTTATTTATGACTGTCTGTGCATGAGCCTTTTTTGGGAATATTAGTGCTTAAATCTAACCTGAGGGAGCGTCTGGTGAGAAGTCTTCTTAATTAAATGAGAAAGGAAGCCTTCCAGGAAATGGAGAGCACTTTCTTCCTAAATGACCATGTAACAGTAAGAGGTACTATTAACATATACATCACTCAATAGGGATAAAACTCAAAATGATTATGAAACAAGATAAAATGCTACTTTTTTGTCAGATTAGAAAGATCCCAAAGTGACACATTTAATGAGTGACAACCTGCCTGCTGGTGGTAGAATTAAAGATCCATTTAATTTACCTTGAACTAAAAGCAAATGAGATTTTTCAATTAGATACCTTGCAAAGTTAGGTCATGTAAAAGGATTTGAATTAACAGGAGGACAAATCTCATGATTACATCTGTGGTTTGAGAGTTGAGGTTCTCTTGGCAAATATGCTGCTATCATTTGTGAAGGAAAGGACGTCTTTACCTTATTTGTCCTTGCATGAAATAGATCAGACCTATATTATCCCTGGGTTGCTTTCCAGGTGGCACAGTGGTAAAGAATCTGCCTACCAATGCAGGAGACACAAGAGACGCTGGTTCAATCCCTGGGTCAGGAAGATCTGGAGTAGGAAATGGCAACCCACTCCAGTATTCTTGGCTGGAAAATTCCATGTACAGAGGAGCCTGGCGGGCTACAGTCTGTGGGGCTGCAGAGTCGGACATGATTGAGCAGCTGAACACACACACAATTAGCCCTGGGCCCCCAAGTCATTTTTCTGAGTAGTGCTACCTAAAAGCTGTCTTCATAAGCACAACCTAAACAAAGTGATTAATAAATTAAAAGTGAAGAACTAAAACTAAAAGAAAATAATCATACCATTCCACTTTCTTGATATGGCCAGAATAGGACTAAATGAATAGATGAGTAACTCAGTTAAGGTAATCAGATTCAAAAGGAAAGCTTCAAGTTTCCTATCAGTTGTATGTTATTTTTTTGCTTTGATTCTGACAGAAAAATGTTTTATGGAAAAGACTCTTGCATGATTTGATATATGTAAAAGTTAACCGAGCTCTCTTTTGCTATGGTTGTTAAACATTAAGATCTTTAAAAATGCCTTTATATACATATTATAATAATAATATGTAATGCAATAATAATGAAATATTTGAGGTATCATTTCCTGCCATTTCTTTAAATTAAATGTCTCTTTTAATAAGTAGGATTACTTGTACCTGGACTTCAGTTTAGTTTGGTGTCTCTTGGGGAATACATCTCCTTTAAAAGAATTTCACAAGAATAATAAGATAAATGTAGCAGGAAATAACACTACTGTTCTTAAACGTACAAATCATGAATATAGTTCTAAAAACAGTGTATATGAAAAGGAGAGATACTTGTACAGCAATTATTTATATAGGAACTTTCAAAAGAATGTAAGAATAGCACTGCTTCATATTTCTGTACAAAATAAGGTTGAATTTGGATATCCATGGAATTAGGAATGATAAGTGTCCCAAACTCTATGTCATATAAATGATTATTTACTTACTTAGTACATTTCTTGGCAATTAAAAGAATAATTAATTGGTATAATATCTTTGGAAAACTTTCTGTATTTTTGAGGAAAGCCCAATTAGCCTTATTTACTTTTAAGGTTTGGTGATGATTTCTCTTACTTGTCCATACATGCCAGTAATTATTTCCAAAATACTTAGCATGATCTCAGATAAATTTTTGTTTACATTTTGCTGTAACTCTTTGCTTTGCTTATACTTGTGTTGTCCTTTCTAGGGATATCATGAACAATAAAGTGTTTTACCAGCATCCTAATCTCATGAGGGCACTTGGGATGCATGAGACAGTGATGGAGGTCATGGTGAATGTCCTTGGAGGTGGAGAGTCCAAGGTAAAGGAAACCCTTTAATTCTTGGGATGCCATTGACTACAACCTCCTAGAGTACATTCATTGTGTATTCTTGATGTGGATTTTGTAAATCCCCTTAGGACTGTTTTTTAAACAATCCCTTACAGATTGAGAGGCGGCTGTGCTTCCGCAGTCACCCCCACAGGATCCACAGGTGATTGGTTCCAGGACCTTACTGCAGATACCAAAATCCACATTCTCTGGTCCCTTAGGTTAAGTGCAGAGTATTTGTATAAAACCTATGCACATTCTCTCATTCTCTCATATCTGAATCATGTCTAGATCACTTATAATACCTAATATAAATGCTATCTAAATAGTTACTGGCACGTAGCAAACTCAGGTTTTGCTTTTTAAAACATTCTGTAATTTTTGCTGTTTGGTTGAATGTGCAGATGTGTAACCTGCAGATAAAGAGGTCTGACTGAAGTTTTTTTCTTTGATATTGATAATTTGCTTGAAAAAGTGAACATGTTAGTCACTTAGTTGTATCTGACTCTTTGTGATCCCATGGACTATAGCCCACCAGGCTTCTCTGTCCATGGAATTCTCCAGGCAAGAATACTGGAGTGGTTGCCATTCCCTTTCCCAGGGGATCTCCTGACTCAGGGTTCAGACCCAGGGATCGAACCCAGGTCTTCTGCATTGCAGGCAGATTCTTCACCATCTGAGTCACCAGGGAAGCCTGATAATTTGTCTAATGCCATGTAACTTGCTGTTTTATGTATTATTCTCATTTAGAAGATGTTTAGAAACTGTAACAGTTAATAGTATGCTAATTTTTATAAAATTAAATACATTTCCATCACATTCAAAGTCCATAACAAAAACATGCTATCCAGACCTAACTGTTTCCTTGATTCAGACTACAGTTGGTTCCACTGAATTCCTGAGTCCATATTTCTCATGTTCAGACTCTTGGTTAGGCAAACTTATAAAGATATTTATAAAATATTCTGTTTAATAGAACTTGGAGTCTTTGGGGATTATCCATGGTATACTAGAATAAGATCTAGATGTCAAGGGAGATATGTTTGCTGGGGCCTAGCAGGCAGACCTTCCAGGAAGGGTGTTCATCACAGGAGACAAGTCATGAGCCAGTCAGGGAAGATCTGAATTCCTGGAATCTTAATAATAATACAACAACAACGCTGATGATAAGAGCATCCTATTATGTGGTTCCAAATATTAAACTGGGTATTTTTCACAAAATGCCTCATTGAACTGTCCTTCCTTTGCCTAAAGTAAATATTGTTATCCATCTTATTCCAATTTTGCAGAACAAAATCTGTGAGATCGTTTAATTTTCCAAGGAAGCACAGCTAATAGTGGGCATCAAGAATCACAGTTGAGCCTGCCTGAATCCTAAAGTAGGCTCATGCTACCTTTAAGTATAGGGCTGTAGATTAATTCCATATCAAACCACTGACAATAGTTAGGTTTCCTATTAGGGCCAGGCTTGGTTTTTGGTAGCTCTAGGACTAGGTGAGCCCTCCTCTGGACGTTCAGAGGTCTTCAGTACCCGAGGCTTGGTAGACGTGGGCACACATGGATGCACAATCTGATTGAGACCTCAACTTCAGAACTCGCTATTAACAAAGATTCTTTACTTGCCCAGCTAACTAAATGCTCTTTATGTAGGAAATCACTTTTCCGAAGATGGTGGCCAACTGTTGCCGCTTTCTCTGTTACTTCTGTCGTATAAGTAGGCAGAATCAGAAAGCCATGTTTGATCATCTAAGTTATTTACTGGAAAACAGCAGTGTTGGTCTTGGTAAGTAAATGTATGACTTTCATTGCATCTTTAAGATAAAAGGGATATACAAACTGCATTTTAAAACTAAACTTTAAATTATTTTGGATCGGTACAGTGTGCATTATATTTAGAAATGAAATTCTATGTTTTTATATGGGACTCAGAGTTACAGCACAATTCAGATTTTGTTCCATCTTTGCTTTAATTAACAGCCTCACCAGCTATGAGAGGTTCAACACCACTGGATGTGGCAGCAGCCTCAGTGATGGATAATAATGAACTAGCTTTAGCTTTGCGGGAGCCAGATCTGGAAAAGGTAGGCACAATCTCTGCCTGCTGTGCTTGTGTGAGTTACAGTTGTTTATAGTTGTTTCTCAAGATATTTAGCTATAAATAGTTATAATTATATGTTGTTATAACTATAATATACTATGTATTATAAATATGTTACACTTAGTATATGTAATAGACTTCCCTGGTGGCTCAGACAGTAAAGAATCTGTTTGTGCTGCAGGAGACATGGGTTTGATTCCTGGGTTGGGAAGATTCCCTAGAGAAGGGAATAGCTCCCCACTCCAGTATTCTTGCCTGGAGAATTCCATGGACAGAGTAACCTGGTGGGCTAGAGTCCATGGAGTTGCAAAGAGTCAGACACGATTGAGTGACTAACACACTATATGTTATTATATTAATGCATACTATCATATGTAATATAATTTTAAGTTATAACAAACAATAAATTTAAGATATTTTCTCCAATCACATGCATTTTTCTTTGGAAAGAGAATCAGCTTTATATTCTTGGATGTTTATGTCCTTTCACAGTAATTTGCTGTCACTTTTACTTTATGCATTTTTACTTTCTTAAAAGGTTGTGTTAACATCTCATGTATATAATTTATATCACACAAGTTTGCATATTACACTGCAAGGTATTACTAGTATACTGAAGGCTGTGCACTCTAATTATAGTAAGCCATATGTATGTTTACCAAAATACGGATAAATTTCCCCCATATTTTAATTGCAGTTCCATTCTAAATAATCTACCTGAGCCTCCCCTGCAGCCAGAGTGAGTCTCTTGAAAGTTTCATGTTAATCTTCTGCCCAGAACCTTCTAGACTTTCTTTCTCACTTTGAGCAACGGTAAAAGGCATTTGAATAGTTCCTACCCTATCTGACTATCACGTATTGTCTTACTTCATTTCTTGCCACTCTCCAGTTCTTGTTGGTCCAGTCTTCTTGCTGTGACTGGAACTTGCCAGGTCTGTGCCTGCCCTAGGGCCTTGGTACTTGCTGTTCGCTCCATCTGTAGTATTCTTTTGCCAGATGTCCTCATGGCTCTTTTCCAGACATCCTTCTAGTCATTGCTCCAAAGTCACCCTTCTACTCTTCCATATCTGTGCTATAGTTTAAATATTTATGGTTTAAAATTATATTTAAAATCTATATGTATTTTTCAAAATCTACTTCTTTGTATAATGTCAGGCCAATGAGCACAGGGCTTTTTTTTTTCTCTGTCACTCTCTGCTTTTTTCCAGTCAGTGCATAGCTGTTGAAGGCATTAAAAAGTGGATTCTTCCTCAAATCCTTCTGATGTGCTAGTCAAGCATCATGCAGCTTTGCATCTCTGAATAACCTCTGGAAAATTTTTTCCCATATATAATCTGAAATATTTTAATCTCCACATGGATAAAATGGCTAGTAGTTTTTTTTTTTTTTTAAGTAGACAATGCTGAATGCTGAGTAGGCTTTGGAGCAACTGAAACACTTATCTATTGCTGTTGGGATGAAAAATGGTTAGTCAGTTGGAAAGCAGTTTGGCATTCTTTTTAATAAGTTAAATATTCACTTATCATAAATATATGTGTAGGCTTTCTGGTACTAGGTATTTACTCAATAGAAATATAAATGTATGTCTCTACAAAGATGTGTACATGAATATTGATAATGGTTTTACTCACCTGAGCCCAAAAATGTCCATCAGCTGGTAAAAAAAAAAAAAAAAAAAAAAAAAAAAACAACCTGGGGTATTTCCGTAAGTAGCAAAATGCCATGATTAGGCTCTAAAAAGGAATGGATTGCCGACATGTATTCTAACATGAATGAATCTCAAAGTCATTATTCTGAGTGAAAGAAGCCAGACTCAGAAAGACCCATGTGTGACTGCATGTATCAGTGTTCTAGAACACGCAAACTAGTCTGTAGTGGCAGAACACAGGTGATCAAGACCTAGGCTTGTAGGGAGGGATGGACTGCAAAAAGCATAGGATCTGAGAAGCAATGGAAACACTCTGCATCTTGACTGTGGGTGTTCCTACAGATGGATAAATCTCTCAAAGCTCATTGAATTTATACTTTAAATAGATGAGTTTATTGTACATAAATTATACCTCAATGAGGATGATGTAAAATATTTTTAGCTGTCTTATATAAGACTGACTTCTCTTGTGACTGATCTGGATGTAGGTTTTTGGTGGGTTTTTTTTTTTTTTTTTTTTTTTTGATAAGTTGCTTCTCTTACCATCTGCTTTGGGGATTTCTTTTTAAAACTCGTTCTGTGATGAAATCTTGTAGAGGATCAATATTCACATATTGATGGAATATTTTAAAAGACCAAGCTAACCAGAAATTTTAATGTGTTAAATTTAACAATACAGAAATATAGGGAGTGTTACCCCAGACTTTATAGATAGTAAACCCATGGCTCAGGACACTAAGCCATGATACATGGCTCATGATAGACTAAGTCCTAATGCAGGTCAGATTTGAACCTAAGGATATTTGACTCTAAGCTTCTCTAAGCTTAGATTTCTCTACTTCTCTAGGGTGTCCTCTCACACACACCCATCCCCCCATTAAACTGATACTTTAGTTTGGGAGTAATTAACTTCTTTAAAACATCATTATATCTCAGGTGGAACTTGCAATATCTCAGATGGATTCAGGTTTTACATTGGGCCAGAGATCATTAGGCATTTTTGAAGTTTATCAATATTACAACTCTTGTGGGTAAAAGTCTCAGACAATATGAAATTTAGGGATATTTTTCTTTCATGAAGTTGCTTTGTAAACATTTTTACTGTGACAACACCTTGTTATGATTTATCAGTATTTCTTGATTTCTATGGTTTTATTACAGGGAGTTCATGTAGATGGTCATGAGATTAAAATGAATGTGTTTTTGCAAGTGATTTTTAAACCATCTTTTGAGGATATGATTTACCATGTCTAGTGCAAGCATCTAAATGAGTTCTCACCCCGCAGGTGATACTATGCTTATCTTCTTCTCTGTTGTAGGTGGTTCGATATTTGGCTGGTTGTGGACTGCAGAGTTGCCAGATGCTAGTGTCAAAGGGTTATCCAGACATTGGGTGGAATCCAGTTGAAGGAGAGAGATATCTTGACTTTCTCAGATTTGCTGTCTTCTGTAATGGTAGGATGAATCTTGCAGGGTCTTTTAAAAACATTATTTTAAAACTTAAAAAAAAAATAAAGGGTATAAAATAATGAGGCATCCCAGCATTTTCATGAAGGAAGTAAATAGTAATAAAGAAATTGACTATTTTGTAACCATTAAGTTTTTTCACAGTAATCATTTATTTTAAAATATTTCTTTTGATACATGCTAGGCTTTCATTATTAAATTAAAAATTTTAGGCACTTAGATTCTCGCTCTTTATATCATTAGACTCTAATAATAGCTACGATCTTCACTCCGTGTAACAAATTAACAAAAATAAATAGTTTCTGTCTCCATCATGCTTTTCTTTACTTTGAAAATGTTAAGTGAAAGAAAAGAGCTTTCCTGTGTTTTATGTATAGAACCCTAGTCATTTGGATTGGACTTTGACTCTGCTACTGCCTTATTTGATTTTAGTTATTTTTCTTCAAATGTAAATGAATTAGTATAACGTTATTTCCTCTGAACTTCCATGTAGTCAATGCTTGTTTCCTCCTTTTTCCCATTTGATCCTAGGGGAAAGTGTGGAGGAGAATGCAAATGTTGTGGTGAGATTGCTCATCCGGAGGCCTGAGTGTTTTGGTCCCGCCTTGAGGGGGGAAGGTGGGAATGGCCTGCTCGCAGCCATGGAAGAAGCCATAAAAATAGCCGAGGATCCCTCTAGAGATGGTCCCTCACCAACTACTGGATCCAGCAAAACCCCGTAGGTCAAATATACACACTCTTAAAATTCACTGATACTACTTGACTTTTGGAAAAGGCAATGGCACCCCACTCCAGTACTCTTGCCTGGAAATCCCATGGGCGGAGGAGCCTGGTGGGCTGTGATCCGTGGGCAGGGAGTCGGACACGACTGAGTGACTTCACTTTCCCTTTTCACTTTCATGCATTGGAGAAGGAAATGGCAACCCACTCCAGCGTTCTTGCCTGGAGAATCCCAGGGACAGGGGAGCCTGGTGGGCTGCTGTCTATGTGGTTGCACAGAGTTGGACACGACTGAAGTGACTTAGCAGCAGCACTTGACTTTTAGTTTTACAAAATAAATTTTTGTTCTCTTAATTGTAGTTAATACTCCAGTACTCAGGATTTCTCCCCCTGAAAATCAAACGTGTTTTGGGAGAAGGGATGGAATTAGGGTGGAATAGGGTGAATGAATAAAGAGACATCAGGAATATTGTGTGGATTTAGTAAAAAGAAATTGAGATTGTAGAAGATGTATTTTGTGAATTTTTTTAAGGCTCTATGGCATAGTGAGTTATTACAAAAGATGACAGATGAACCTTTAAAGTTAGAGTTTACTGGGAGGATAGCTGGAATGAGTTTTCATGATAATTGTAAGTGAGAAAGAGGCCTTTAGCAAGAGAATGGGGACTTAATTAAACTGGTGTATTGGCAAAGTAAAGAAAAGGGGATGTTGTCATTTTGAGGAATAAAGGGCTTTGTTTAGGTCTTGGTGATGATAATGGAAGGCTGTGACTAACTTACATTTCTCCATAGTATATGTTGTTAACTCACTTCCAGCAGTAAGTTCACCCAGGCATGTTGCCCCACCTTTTTTTGCCACATCACATGATATTTGGGATCCTAGTTCCCCAACTAGAGATGGAACCTGTCTCCCCTGCAGTTGGGAGTCTTCATGACTGGACCACCAGGGAAGTTCCAGCTTCCTATTCTTTTAATCTGTGGAGTTGAGTGTCCTGCTTGGGGGACATGTAACCACACTACTAACAATGTTGGTAGAGATATAACAGATAGGCTTAGTGAAGGAAAATTTCCAAGCAGAGAAGTTGTCCTGCAAATCCTGGTTTTCCCACTTAAAGTTCTGGGATAAGTGTTCCATTCACTCTAAGGCAAGTGTTTCAGGATGGGAGCACTCCAAAATCATGTTATGTATTTATCAGTTAGTTGTTGACCAACTAGGGATCTCTTAGTTTTTCTAAGTAGTAGAATGTACATCAAGAGCTTGCTGGTCAAGTGTCATGAGAGTGGGTGTACACTTGAGAGCTTTGAAGACAGCCTTGCAGGCCAGGAACAATATTGTCAAGAAGTCTTCCTGTCACTCTGCAGACAGTTAAGTCCAGCTGAGGCAGCTGTCTGCCAGGCCTCCAAAGGGAAGAATGAGATGATTTTCCATGGCCATCCAGATTTATCTCTAATCAATGAGATAATGAAATATTTATATTTTTCATATCATATTACTTGGGAGTGGGTGGTTGGACAGAATAAACAGAAAGGTAAGTAAATGAAATCACGTTTATGAAGTACTCTGGGAAAACCACTGTTCTGGGAGTCTTGTAGGACAGATCTTTATCACCCTTTCTCTAATTGTGTGTTGTATAGAAAATCAAATTTACCACTTCCATCCATCAGTTATTTTCTTTGTTAATATGCTGTTTGCCAGTAGAAGTAAGCAGAAACCATCAAATTAATGTCTACTTTTTCCTTTTGAAGGATGCTTAATATTAAAGTTCCCACACATGTGTTCTTGGGGATAGAATCTCAAATCATATCTGTAACCCATTTTTTTCTTTTAGAAATGATAAGCTGTTTATTAAACATATATGTGAAAAGTGTCAGAGGAGGCAGAATTTATTACCATGCTGGTCCCTTTCGTTTGAGAAATATGTAATAAATCTGAAATGTTACTTTATTATCCTGTTTGCTTTTTTTGTTTCTTTTGAAAAATCCATGAAAGTGATACAGAAGAGGAAGAGGATGATACCATCCACATGGGAAATGCCATCATGACCTTTTATGCAGCTTTGATTGACCTGTTAGGACGTTGTGCTCCTGAAATGCATGTAAGTGTCTTGGAGTCCAGGAGCAAAAATCCTGGCTTATCTCTCTCTGTTAAGAGATCCATCACTGATGAAGAGCACAAAACATCCAAAACCAGTAATCTTCATGCTCCATTAAAAATAATAGCTGCAGCATAATTGCTGAACAAGTGTTTGTTTAGTTGGAAATACCTTGGTTATAAAAATTAGTAATGAGATTTCAGTATGATTCATTAATAGAATAGTCAGTTTCTAATGTATCTCTAAAACTCATATAAGACTTCCCACACTCTAAGAGGGAAAGAGCATATTTTTTCCTATATAATGTCCTTTCCTGTTTTACTGTATGTATAAAGCACCGCTCTGCTCAAGAATTATTTCCTTGCTATATAGTATTTAGTCCTTTTGAAGGAGCTGCTATGAGCTGACCACCTTTTTAAGGGAAAGTGGGAATAAGAGCAGGTTAGGGGAAAGGAAAGAGGTATTGATTAGTGTTTTCATAAACTCTCTGACCAAAATGTAATTGAAGTTTGTGGAATGATTCTCTGTGATACATTCTGATATTTTATACGTTTTTCTGTTTTTCCACATTGTATTAATTTAAAAAATGCTAGCCAGGGTCCATGAAATAAGCTTCATGATCTGTTGATGAGTGGGAAACAACCAGAGTTTGTAACAGATGGACCAGTACTATGGAGGAAGGTAGATATACTTCTAACTGCTCTGAGCATGAAGCCAGAGTGCCTGTTAAATCACCTTTCTCCCTACCCTTCAAATGTTTGGTTTCAGGCAGGCTTTGTTTGTTTCTGTCTTTTTCCTCTCACACCCATAAGTTAAAACGTTCTTGCTTCTGGATGTAATCTTTTGTTGTGAATAGAGAGGAATCGCAGGGTGAAGAAATATTAGAATGTTGGTAAACCTGGAGTCTGATTTTTTGTACGAACTTGGCGCCAGTGAGTTTTTCATTATAGTAAATTGGACCTGATTGTTAAAAAATTGTGTGTTGGGAGTGATTTCAGACAAAAACTTTTATGCTGACAATATGTGTTCTTTCCCTATTAAAATAGATGATCAAAGGAATCACAAGAGAAATAATGCTAGTAAATAGAAGATTTTTATTCTACAATATTAAAGGGAAGAAAAACTAAATGACTTAATAAGGAGCTAATCTTGGCATTTCTAAAATCTATTCATCTTCAGCAACCATTAATTGAGGGGTCTCCTAGGTGTTAGAAATTGTGCTGTGTTTCATACCCTACAGTGAAGGAACAAATGACTCCCTGGCTCTGGAAGTGTCCAGTCTGTTTCAGAGACTGGCTGAGACCTGTAACCATGACAGATCAACATTCTTCATAGGTATTTTATTAGCCAGTGGAGGTCTAACACAGTGGTCCCCAACCTTTTTGACACCAGGGATGGGTTTCGTGGAAGACAGTTTCTCCATGGATTGGGGGAAGAGAGGGATGGTTCGGGAATGATTCAGGTTCATTGTGTTTATAGTACACTTTATTTCTATTATTATTGCATTGATATATAAGGAAATAATTATACAACTCACCATAATGCAGAACCAGTGGGAGCCTTGATCTTGTTCTCCTGCAGCTAGACAGTCCCATCCTGGGGACTGTCTCCCATCTCCCTGGGGTCTGGGAGACAGTGACACCTGAAGTGAGTAATGAGGAGCAAGTGTAAATACAGATGAAATTTCGCTGGCTTGCCCCTCTTCTCACCTCCTGCCATGCAGCTCGGTTTCTAACAGACCAGTAGAAGACTGGGGACCCCAGGTCTAACAGACCTGCTAGCATCCATGTTCATCATTTTCCCCCATTATAAACCCATTCCTGGAAGAAATCAGTGTAGACTATAGGTACAGATACAGTTACATTTTCATCACAAAACAAGGAAGAGACTAAAGAAGTCATAAATATAAGTATGTGTTCAGAGCCTAGAGATAATAATTTTTGCCTTTGTATGATTGCTCATTTTATGGATAGATATGTTATGTAACTTTGGGGGGTAAGCATTCATTGACTTATCAGGCTTAAAATATTGGGTTGGCCAAAAAGTTTATTTGGGTTTTTTTGTAAGATGGTATGGAAAAATCCAAGTGAACTTTTTGGCTAATCCAGTATTTTAATACCCCAAAGAGGATAAAATCTATTGTTCTAATGGATGTACCTGTTGGCCTAGACTGCAACATATGACTCGTGGTGTTGAAGTCAGTGAGACTGGTGTGGGCAAGTAAATATCTGTCTGTAAGCCTGAAGTGGCAATTTCTGAGAGAGGTTCAACTTCATTATTTATTTTTAATTAAATTTTTAAATTTAAAGTATAATTACTTTACTGTATTGTATTAGTTTCACATGTGCAATATAGTAATTCAAGATTGCTACAGGTTACACTCTAAAGTTATTAGAAAATACTGGCTACATTATCTGTGCTATATAATATATCCTTGTATCTTATTTATTTTCTATATAACAATTTTATCTCTTAATTCCCTCATGCTCTCTTGCCCCTCCACCCTTCTCTCTTCCCATTGGTATCCACTGGTTTTTTTTCTCTATAAGTGTGGTCTCTTTCTGTTTTTGTTACATTTGTTCATTTGTGTTTTTTTTTTTTTAGATTCCACATACAATGATAACATACAGTATTTGTATTTCTCTGTCTAACTCATTTCACTAAGGATAATACACTCTAGAGTATCCTGGGTATATATAATAATAATAATACAATAATATATCTTATTATATGTTATATATATACTACAGTTTTATCCATTCATCTGTGGATGGACACTTAGGTTGCTTCTGTATCTATGCAATTATAAATATTGCTGCTATAAACATTTGGGTACATATATCTCTTCAAATTAGTGTTTTTTTCTTTGGATATATACCCAGGAGTGAAATTGCTGGATCATAGAGTGGTTCTATTATGGAGGAGATCTAATTGTGTGTAATTAACAGGAAATTATTTCAGACTTAGATTCCCATTCTTTCACTTTTTCGGATACAATTAGAACATTCATTTCACACAATATTCTTCATTCCTTTGTTTTTCTGCCTGTAGTTGATTCATGCTGCCAAAGGAGAAGCCATCAGAATCAGGTCTATTTTGAGATCTCTGATTCCACTGGGAGATTTGGTGGGAGTGATCAGCATCGCTTTTCAGATGCCCACAATAGCCAAAGGTAAGGCAGTCTTCCATTCTTTGTGATTCAGCAGGGCACTGGATGATGTGATGGTGCCTCAGATGGTAAAGAATCTGTCTGCAGTGCAGGATACCTGGGTCCAGTCCCTGGGTTGGGAAGATCCCTGGAGGAGAGCATGGCAACCCACTCCCATATTCTTGCCTGGAGAATCCCCATGGACAGAGGAGCCTGGCAGGCTACAGTCCATGGCATCAGAAAGAGTCAGACACGATGAGTGACAGAGTACAGGGCATTGGATGATGTGTTGTTTTCAATAATGTCATTAGTACTCGCAGTTTCTTTCCTTGCAGCATAGTACAATTACATAAGTTTCTTTTAAAAAATGAACCTCAAAGTACATTATTCTATAAAATATTTTCTGTAGTCCTTGTTTTTAAACAGCTATGTTTCCAATGGGATTTTATTCTTTTTCATGTGACATTGCAGTTTCCAGAGAAGAGGAAATAGACACCTCAACTGTCTAATATTTCTCCTGGAGCTCTTTGGTCCTCCATTCTTTACTGTCTTTCTTGACAGCAATACTTTAATTCACTCTTTTTGATCGTTTTCATGGACATTTTCTTTCTGTTTTTTTAAAGATTTTTTTTTTTGATGTGGACCAATTTTAAAGTCTTTATTAAACTTGTTACAATATTGCTTCTGTTGTTTATGTTTTGGGTTTTTGGCCATAAGACATGCCATTTTTGGTTTAGAAGCTGCTTAGGCAATGGCAACCCACTGCAGTACTCTTGCCTGGAAAATCCCATGGGCCGAACAGCCTGGTAGGCTGCCATCTATGGGGTCGCTAAGAGTCGGACACGACTGAGCGACTTCACTTTCACTTTTCACTTTCATGCATTGGAGAAGAAAATGGCAACCCACTCCAGTAATCTTGCCTGGAGAATCCCAGGGGCGGGGGCGCCTGGTGGGCTGCCATCCATGGAGTTGCACAGAGTGGGACACGACTGAAGCGACTTAGCAGCAGCAGCAGCATGATTAGTTTACAGCATTAATTCAAAAGCATACAAAATAAAATCAACAGACTCTGCATATAAATACCCGAGAGCTATGGCTCCTCATGCCCCTGCCCGGGTCTAAGGAGAGGATGGGAGTGGGCAGCACAGAAGGGATGGAGTGAGGGGGTAGATAATAAAGTCCCAGTCCTCTCTCACACTGAGCCTCTGTCATGCCCCAGACTACCACACAAATGGCACATGGTCTGGGCCCAAGGCCTAATTCCCTGTTGGTATTATAATTCACTCTGCCTAATATAAAAAGGTATAAGCAGTTACTGAAGGCACCTAAAAGATATGTTAGATCCAAATTATACTTCATTTGCCCTTATTCCAACTGGAGTTTTGTTCACTTTTAAAGACTTTATTGGATATTGTTACGTATGTCATTTAAAAACAGTGTTTATGTGTTTATTTGACTGGGTCAGGTCTTGGTTGCAGGGTGCATGATCGTTGTTGCGTCATGTGGGATCTTTCGTTGCGGTGCAGGGACTATCTAGTTGTGGCACGTGGGCTCAATAGTTGTGATGTGCAGGCCTAGTTGCTCCACTGCATGTGGGATCCTAGTTCCTGGACCAGGAATTGAACCCACGTCCACTGTGTTGCATGGCAGATTCATAACTACTAGACCACCAGAGAAGTCCCATTTATACATTGTTTTTATAGCCAACCAGTCCATCCTAAAGGAAATCAGTCCTGGATATTCATTGGAAGGACTGATGTTGAAGATGAAACTCCAGTACATTGGCCACCTATCGGGAGGAACAGACTCATTGGAAAAGACTCTGATGCTGGGAAAGATTGAAGGCAGGAGGAGAAGGGGATGACAGAGGATGAGATGGTTGGATGGCATCACCGACTCAATGGACATGAGTTTGAGTAAACTCCGGGAGTTGGTGATGGACAGGGAGGCCAGGTGTGCTGCAGTCCATGGGGTCGCAAAGAGCTGGACACGACTAGTGACTGAACTGAACAGAACTGATGAATTTAGACCGAAAATTTGATTAGTTAGGAAGTACATGTGATGGCCCTTTTCTTTCATGAATTATGCCCAGGGAAAATAAGCTGTTAATAACTCAAATCTACAATGAGGAAACGGCTGTGTAACGGAAGATGCTTATCCTACATGCCAGCTGTATGATTGTTAGGAAGTCAAGTTTCATGTGTTAACCTTACTCACTCACATCTCCAGGTGACAGAAAAGTCATATCAGCTGAATACTCATTCTAATTTTAAGGAAAGCTGGACCTTAAAAATTGTGCGCTAGCTTTTTGTCTTCCCCACTTTCAGTTCAGTCACTCAGTTGTGTCTGATTCTTTGAGACCCCACACACTGCTGCACGCCAGGCTTCCCTGTCCATCACCAAATCTCAGAGTTTCTCAAACTCATGTCCGTTGAGTCGGTGATGCCATCCAACCATCTCATCCTCTCTTGTCCCCTTCTCCTCTCACCTTCAGTCTTTCCCAGCATTAGGGTCTTTTCCAATGAGTCAGTTCTTCTCATCAGGTGGCCAAAGAATTGGAGTTTCAGCTTCAGCATCAGTCCTTCCAATGAATATTCAGGACTTATTCCTTTAGGATGGACTGATTGGATCTCCTTGCAGTTGAAGAGACTCTCAAGAGTTTTCTCCATCACCACAGTTCAAAAGCATCAAAGCTTCGGCGCTCAGCTTTCTTTATAGTCCAGTTCTCACATCCATACATGACTACTGGAAAAACCATAGCTTTGACTAGATGGACCTTTGTTGGTTAAGTAATGTCTCTGCTTTTTAATATGCTCTCTAGGTTGGTCATAACTTTCCTCCCAAGGAGCAAGTGTCTTTTAATTTCATGGCTGCAGTCACCATCTGCAGTGATTTTAGAGTCCCCAAAAATAAAATCTCTCACTGTTTCAATTGTTTCCCCATCTATTTGCCATGAAGTGAAGGGACCAGATGCCATGATCTTAGTTTTCTCAATGTTGACTTTTAAGCCAACTTTTTCACTCTCCTCTTTCACTTTCATCAAGAGGCTCTTTAGTTCTTCTTCGCTTTCTCCCATAAGGGTGGTGTCATCTCCATATCTGAGGTTATTGATATTTCTCCCAGCAGTCTTGATTCCAGCTTGTGCCTCATCCAGCCCAGCATTTCTCATTAGGTACACTGCATATAAGTTAAATAAGCATGGTGATAATAAACAACCTTGACATACTCCTTTTGGAACCAGTCTGTAGTTCCATGTCTAGTTCTAACTGTTGCTTCCTGACCTGCATACACTTTCTCAGGAGGCAGGTCAGGTGATCTAGTATTCCCCTCACTTGAAAAATTCTCCAGAGTCTGTTGTGATCCACATAGTCAAAGGCTTTGGCATAGTCAATAAAGCAGAAGTAGTTGTTTTTCTGGAACTCTCTTGCTTTTTCGATGATCCAACGGATGTTGGCAGTTTGATCTCTGGTTCCTCTGCCTTTTCTAAATCCAGCTTTAATTCTGGAAGTTCATGGTTCATGTACTGTTGAAGCCTTGCTTGGAGAATTTGGAGCATTACCTTACTAGCATGTGAAATGAGTGCAATTGTGCAATAGTTTGAGCATTCTTTGGCATTGCCTTTCTTTGGGATTGGAATGAAAACTGACCTTTTCCAGTCCTGTGGCCACTGCTGAGTTTTCCAAATTTGCTGGCATATTGAGTGCAGCACTTTCACAGCATCATCTTTTAAGATTTGAAATAGCTCAACTGGAATTCCATCACCTCCACTAGCTTTGTTCATAGTGATGCTTCCTAAGGCCCACTTGACTTCACATTCCAGGATGTCTGGATCTAGGTGAGTGATCACAACATCGTGGTTATCTGGGTTGTGAAGATCTTTTTTTGTACAGTTCTTCTGTGTATTCTTGCCATCTCTTCTTAATATCTTCTGCTGCTTTTAGGTCCCCTACCATTTCTGCCCTTTATCGAGCCCATCTTTGCATGAAATGTTCCCTTGGTATCTCTAGTTTTCTTGAAGAGATCTCTAGTCTTTCCCATTCTATTGCTTTCCTCTATTTCTTTGCATTGATCTCTGAGGAATGCTTTCTTATCTCTCCTTGCTATTCTTTCGAACTCTGCATTCAAATGGGCATATCTCTCCTTTTCACCTTTTCCTTTTGCTTCTCTTCTTTTTGCAGCTATTTGTAAGTCCTCCTCAAATATGTTGCCTTTTTGTATTTCTTTTTCTTGAGGATGGTCTTGATCCCTGCCTCCTGTACCATGTCATGAACCTCCATAGTTCTTCAGGCACTCTCTATCAGATCTAATCCCTTGAATCTATTTGTCACTTCCACTGTATAATCGTAAGGGATTTGATTTCGTTCATACCTGAGTTGTCTAGTGGTTTTCCTTACTTTCTTCAATTTAATTCTGAATTTGACAATAAGAACTTCATGATTTGAGCCACAGTCAGATCCTGGTCTTTTTGCTGACTGTGTTGAGCTTCTCCATCTTTGACTGCAAAGAATATAATCAATCTGATATTATTATTGACCATCTGGTGATGTCCATGTGTAGAGTCTTCTCTTGCATTGTTGGAAGAGGGTGTTTGCTATGACCAATGTGTTCTCTTGGCGAAACTCTGTTAGCTTTTGCCCTGCTTCATTCTGTACTTCAAGGCTAAATTTGCTTGTTACTCCAGGTATTTCTTGACTTTCTACTTTTGCATTCCAGTCCCCTATAATGAAAAGGACATTTTTTGTGGGTGTTAGTTCTAGAGGGTCTTGTAGGTCTTCATAGAACTGTTCAGCTTCTTCAGCATTACTGGTCGGGGCATAGACTTGGATTACTGTGATATTGAATGGTTTTGCCTTGGAAACGAACAGAGATCATTTTGTTGTTTTTGAGATTGCATTCAAGTACTGCATTTTGGACTCTTTTGTTGACTATGATGGCTACGCCATTTCTTCTAAGGGATTCCTGCCCACAGTAGCAGATATAATGGTCATCTGAGTTAAATTCACCCATTCCAGTCCATTTTAGTTCGCTGATTCCTAAAATATTGATGTTCACTCTTGCCGTCTCCTGTTTTACCACTTCCCATTTGCCTTGATTCATGGACCTGACATTCCAGGTTCCTATGCAATATTGCTGTTTACAGCATTGGACTTTACTTCCATTACCAGTCAAATCCACAACTGGGTGTTGTTTTTATTTTGGCTCTGTCTCTTCATTCTCTCTGGACTTACGTCTCCACTGATCTCCAGTAGCATTTTGGGCTCCTATTGACTTGGGGAGTTCATCTTTTAGTGTCCTGTCTTTCTGCCTTTTCATGCTGATCATATGGTTCTCAAGGCAAGAATACTGATGTTGTTTGCCATTCCCTTCTCCAGGGGACCATGTTTTGTCAGGTCTCTCCACCATGATCCATCTGTCTTGGGTGGCCCTACACTGCATGGCTCATTCCCCACTTTAGGTGGTTTCTTTTTCTTGTTTTAAGGAGACTACCCTCATTTACCTCTTTCACTTCACTTCTAACTCATGTTCATTTACTTATTTAAAATATTTTGTCTTTCCCCTACATTTTGAGCCACAAAATTGATACACTTAGGATAAAATATAAGAATAATACCAGTGACACAGACTAGGAAATAAAGAAATGCTAGATGTTACGTTTGAAATTAGTAGTAACGAGGAACTAAGAACAAGGATTGTATGAGTGTTCAGATATCTCTTTAAGAATTGCTCCAAAAGTCGTAATAGACCTCCTTTACTCCAACTATCTGACTTTTGTTGTTATTGTTATTTAGTTGCTAACTTGTGTCTGACTCTGTGACCTCATGAACTGCAATGTGCCTCTTTCTCCTCTCTTTACTAACTTTTTAGATTTTTCTAGTTAGTTTCTTTCCTGTTCCACCTTGTTGTGTTATAATAAAGTTATGCTTTTTTTTTTGGTCAGAAATATGAGCTGTAAGCGGAGAAGGCAATGGCACCCCACTCCAGTACTCTTGCCTGGAAAATCCCATGGACAGAGGAGCCTGGTAGGCTGCAGTCCATGGGGTCGCTAAGAGTCAGACACAACTGAGCGACTTCACTTTCACTTTTCACTTTCATGCATTGGAGAAGGAAATGGCAACCCACTCCAGTGTTCTTGTCTGGAGAATCCCAGGGACAGGGGAGCCTGGTGGGCTGCCGTCTATGGGGTCACACAGAGTTGGACATGACTGAAGTGACATAGCATAGCATAGCATGGCATGAGCTGTAAGAATGTTCAAACTACCACACAGTTGCATTCATTTCACACGCTAGCAAGATTATGCTCAAATCCTTCAAGCTAGGCTTCAACAGTACATGAACTGAGAACTTTCATATGTACAAACAGGATTTAGAAAAGGCAGAGGAACAAGAGATCAAATTGCTGACATCTGGTGGATCATAGAAAAAGCAAGGTAATTCCAGAAAAACATGTGCTTCATTGACTACACTACAGCCTTTGATTGTGTGGATCACAACAAATTATGGAAAATACTTAAAAAGATGGAAATACCAGACCACCTTACCTGCCTCTTGTGAATCCTGTATGCAGGTCAAGAAGCAACAGTTAGAACTGGACATGGACCAACAGACTTGTTCCAAATTGGGAAAGGAGTATGTCAAGGCTGTATATTGTCACCCTACTTATTTAACTTATATACAGAGTACATCATGCAAAATGCCAGGCCAGATGAATTGTAAGCTGGAATCAAGAATGCTGGGAGAAGTATCAATAACCTCAGATATGCAGATGACACTACCCTTATGGCAGAAAGTGAAGAGGAACTAAAAAGCCTTTAGATCAAAGTGAAAAAGAAGAGTGAAAAAGCTGGCTTAAAACTCAGCCTTCAAAAAACTAAGATCATGACATCCAATCCCATCACTTCATGGCAAATAAATGGGGTAAAATATGGAAACAGTGACAGACTTTATTCTCTTGGGCTCCAAAATCAGTGCATATGGTGACTGTAGCCATGAAAATAAAAGACACTTCTTGGAAGAAAAGCTGTGACCAACTTAGACAGCATATTGAAATGCAGAGACATCACTTTGCCGATAGAGGTCTGTATAGTCAAAGCTATGGTTTTTCCAGTAGTCATGTATGGATGTGGAAGTTGGACCATTAAAGAAGGCTGAGCACTGAAGAATTGATGCTTTTGAACTGTGGTGTTGGAGAAGACTCTTGAGAGTCCCTTGGACCACAAGAAGACCATACCAGTAAGTCCTAAAGGAAATCAGTCCTGAATATGCATTGGAAGGACTGATGCTGAAGCTCCAAGACTTTGGCTACCTGATATGAAGAGCCGACTCATTGGAAAGGACCCTGATGCTGGGAAAGACTGAAGGCAGGAGGAGAAGAGGATGACAGCAGATGAGATGGTTGGATTGAATCATTGATTTGATGGACATGACTTTGAGCAAACTCCCGGAGATAGTGAAGGACAGGGAAGCCTGGGATGCTGAAGTCCATGGGGTCACAGTGTCGGACACGACTTTGAGCGACTGGATGACGACAATGAAGTATATTGCCTAACTTGGGATTATAGAATTTTGTGTATGGGCTATCATAATCACAGTCAAAGTTAATTTTTTAAATGCCATCTACTGGTCATTGTTCTGCATTTTTTATTTAACCTCTGTTGAGAATGTTGCGCTTCCATGGTGGCTCAATGTTAAAGAATCAGCCTGCCAGAGCAGGAGACATAGATTCAATTTCTGGTCCAGGAAGATCCCCTGGAGAAGGAAATGGCAACTCACTCTGGCATTCTTGCCTGGGAAATCCCATGGACAGAGGAGCTTTGAGGGCTAGAGTCTCTGGGGTCATAAAGAGTTGGGCGCAACTTAGCGACCAAATATCAACAAATGGAGAACGTAGAGAGAAACTTTTATGTCTTTGTTTTGCTGTGTTACACCTTAAACCAACTTTAAAACTCAAACCATCAATATTCTTATGTTTCAATGGCAAATCAGTTGGTTCTTTAAGCATCATCAGTTATCAGTGATAATTTGTGTTTTGTATTTAGTATATAAAGCTAAAGCCTTTTTCAAACATTGTTTTCCTTAAGTCTGAGGTTTTTTAACATTTTTATTTTAGAGTATAGCTGCTTTACAATGTTGTGTTTCAAAAGTACAGAAAATTGATTCAGTTATACACACACACACATATTTATATATTCTTTTAGGGTTCTTTCCCCATTTAGGTTATTACAGAGTATTGAATAGAGTTTCCTGTGGTATATAGTAGGTCCTTATTGATTATCTATTTTATATATAGGAGTTGTTTTTGTTTAGTCACTAAGTCATGTCTGATTCTTTGTGACCCCTATGGACTGTAGGCTGCCAGGCTCCTCTATCCAAGAGATTCTCCAGGCAAGAATACTGGAATGGGTTACTGTTTCCTTCTTCAAGGGATCTTCCCAACCCAATAATTTAACTCTCATCTCCTGCATGGCAGGCAGATTCTTTATCACTGAACCATCAGGGAAGACAATATATACTAATGTGTATATATTGATCCCAACCTCATAATTTATCCCTCCCTTCCCCCACCTTTCCCCTTTGGTAACCCTAAGTTCGTTTACTAAGTCTGTAAGTTGGTTTCTGTTTTGAAAATAAGTTAGTTTGTATCATTTTTTAGATTCTGCATGTAAGTGACATTTGTCTTTGACTTAGTATGGTAGTCTCCAGGTCCATCCATGTTGCTCCAATGCAACAATTATTTCATTCTTTTTATGGCTAATATTCCATTGTTTGTATGTACTACATCTTCTTTATCCTTTCATCTGTCAGTGAACACTTAAGTTGCTTCCTGGCTATCATAAACAGTGGTGATCCAAACATGAGGTGTGTTATATTTTTGAATTATGGATTTGTCCAGGGATATGCCCAGGAGTGGCATTTCTGGGTCATGTGGTAGTTCTATTTTTAGTTATTTAAGAAACCTCTACACTGTTCTCCACAGCGGGTACACCAATATACATTCCTACAATAATGTAGGAGGGTTCCCTTTTCTCCACACCCTCTCCAGCATTTATTGTTTGTAGACTTTTTGATGGACCAGTTTTTACCAGTCTTAAAAAGTTTTATTATACTTATCCTAGTCCAAAATGATAATGAAAGAAGGAGGAGTTTAGAAAATGTAAGGGTCAGGTATCTAATCTCAAAAATAGATGTTGTTTTCCTGCAGCTCTTGGTCGGAGCAGATTTCCACAGATTGAGCCAGTAATTTCAGGTGGATGAATAATGAAGGGACCACAGAGGAAAGCCAGTGCAGCTGGTGTTTCTTACTCCAGTTCAGTCTCATTAGAGCTTGCTGATTTAATGTGGGGATTATATTACCTGGGGTGGATTTTAAATGCAATTTTACTTAGTTTAAGTCTAAAGTTTGCCAATGACTAGATACACAACCTTGGACAAGTTAGCTAACTTTTCTGAAAGTTGATTTCTATCTTGTGTTAAAGGAAGATAATAATACCACCTTCATACTGCTCTTGTGAACATTTTATGAGATGTGTCTGGAACATTCCTAACAGAGTAACTGACAACAGCACAAATGTCAAGAGTTGTTATTGTATTAATAATTATAGGAAGGACTATATTAGTTATATTGTTTGTTGAATGGAAATAATTTGGTATTAGCCTTCAATCCAAGTTTCTTTAAAATACCTTTTGTTCATTTTTATGATCAGATTCAGTCATTGAGTATGAATGAAAACAAAAATGTTGTGACTTTGTTATTTCAGGTTGATATGGTCATGTATCATCTTTCTTAGGGGACTGCTTTTCTTCAACATTTGCATCAGTGTTAAAAATTATGTGATATAATTTGTGGACTCTTACAGTGTATTTCAGCAGCAATTTGGCATAACTATCCCATTGTCAAACAGAAAACAAGTTTGTTCTCCAGTATTTTAAATTGGCACATAACTCCCTAACTCTTCATTTCAGTGATCCCATCTATGAATCTATGGAGTTATACTAAGGAATTCACTCCACTCTATAGGCATCAAGTGTTGACTGTTGATAGAGAAAATAATATGGCTCTCAAATATGTTTTACATGTTATTAAATGCTATTATGATTAATGAAACATATTTCATTTGAAAGTCAAACTGGTTCATAGAGTTTTGTTCATTATTTTATAATTCTTTAAGCCATATATATGTAAATGATGTAAATGTACCATGATTATCACATAGAGGACGTGAGTCTTACTAATGTTTTAAAGAGGCTCTTGCTTTGAAAAGACTGCAAACCTTGCTTTACATATTAGCTTTTAGGATGTTTACCCCTAGTTTTATAATTTGGATTATGGATGCCATTTTGTTTCCTTCTCAGAATCTGGCATAATACTGTGTCCTAATCACATACACAATTAACAAGTGGATGCTAAAAAAGCATTTAAATGACCTTGGATTTACAGTGTGCTGCCATATTTCCTGCCCTTGCTTGAATGTATTAGAAGAACAGAAACCCATTCAACTAGTAACTTTATTTACAACATGAGCAGGCTGGAAAGTAGCCATTTGTAATCAGTTTTCATGGATGGCATGGCCATTAACAACAGTGTATCACCTTCTCTCTTTTAGATGGGAATGTGGT
This sequence comes from Bubalus kerabau, assembly GCF_029407905.1. Lineage (NCBI taxonomy): Eukaryota > Metazoa > Chordata > Mammalia > Artiodactyla > Bovidae > Bubalus > Bubalus kerabau. The sequence continues at coordinate 133,564,680 of NC_073624.1, forward strand.
GGAGCCTGACATGTCTGCGGGGTTTTGTCCAGATCACAAGGCAGCCATGGTTTTGTTCCTTGACAGGGTCTATGGAATTGAGGTTCAAGATTTCCTCCTCCATCTTCTCGAGGTTGGCTTTCTGCCAGATCTCCGGGCTGCTGCTTCTTTAGACACGGTAATGATTTGAACGGATGACTTCTGCAACTTGTAACTCTTCAGTCTCCGCCATCTGATATTCTTTCATTCATTCATTCATTGCCCCCACATGTTTATCGAGTGCCAGTTTTTTAGGGTAGCAGAGAGTAAATAGAAAATAAGATAGACTGTATCCTCAAGGAATTTACTGAATAGTGGAGAAAATGTACAGCCCGAAGAGTACAGTAAAAATTCTGATCAGTGCAATGGAAGACAGTAAGAAGTTTATATAACTCTAATTAGGGAGGTCACAGTGGTTCCTGTTCAGCTTCTAAGTCGACATAAATAATTGTGCATCTCAGTAAAAGCAATTAAAGTATTACAAAGGTCTAGTGAGCATTGTTAAGCCTTTCCAACTACAGTATCACCCTGGTGTATTCGTTTTTTAATGTACATATAGATTAAAATCTGTTTTGTGAGATCAGTGGCCCATGTCAAGAACCTGCCGCCATCATTGTAAATGTTCTACTATTTGAAACATGTTTAAAATAAGCTGGAATGCTAAATGTTATTCTAGTAGTTTTAAATAATACCTTGTTTTATTCTCAATTATATGTCTTGTTGATATCAGAGGAAATCAGATCTTGAGTTGGCAATAGCTCCCACATGAAAACCATGAGAGGAGAATCAGAAAAATGAAACTGAATTCTTTTTTCTTTTTTCGGTTGTATTTATGTGAATTTCTGAACCCAAGTATTATAGATGATAACATGGTAAGACAGTCAACCTTTGATTGTTGATTCTGATCGACATGAGTATAAATACGATGAGTATATATATGACATGAGTATAAAGTGTTTGAAATTTACTGTGAGAAAAAACTCCTTTCTTTTGCCTTTTCTAGTAAAGGGAGACTCTCCCACTCTTTGATATCATTAGCATCTTCATCTTTCATCCATCCTAGCCTTGACATTTTATTATAGAACATGAACTTCTGTGGCTTTTTGAAGAGAGAGATATTATTTCATTCATTTTTATCTGTTGATGAGCAATTGAAAATCTGTTGTTTTCAGTGGTAAAAAAAAGCATATGAACCACAGTTAAAGCTATAACAGAGGAATCCATTTCTATATTACATACTTTTGTCAATTTCTGGATAGTGAAATAACATGTCAACATGTATGATCCCTTTGAAAGTTGTCTCCTGACCAACGCAAATGACAGTCTCCTCTCCAATTCCCTTCCAGGCTGCTTTGAGTGCTACAGACATGGCCCTGGCCCTCAATCGGTACCTGTGCACAGCCGTGTTACCCTTGTTAACAAGGTGTGCTCCTCTTTTTGCTGGCACCGAGCACCATGCTTCTCTCATTGACTCATTACTTCACACTGTGTACAGGCTTTCTAAGGGCTGCTCACTTACCAAAGCTCAACGGGATTCCATAGAAGTGTGTTTACTCTCTATTTGTGGGTAAGTGGACTGTGAAATCGATTTCATGTTTCTTTAAATGAGAGAATTTACTCTGTGGTCCTTGACAAATTGTTATGAATGTTAGCAACAATTTCCAGACCAAAAAATTAATTCATGTTAGTCATTGTCGTGTACCGAGTTATGAGTCTTACCAGAGCACTCTTGCTCCTGATCAAATTCAGGAGTGTTCCTCCAAGACTCTATAGGTATCTAGCCATTGAATATGGTGTTGGACTGATGATGCTGTTCTGGATGTTGGTGGGTGAGGTGGTTGTGTGGGGAATCCCTTTCTGTGTTAGTGCAGGATTAACCTTTCAACTGTGTGTAATGGTTTTAACTCCTCTTCTAGAAGAGAAAAGAGAAAAAAAGAGACTTATTAAAGGTAAAAAAAAAAATCTAATAATATAGTAATAATAGGAAAGTATGACCTATGTTTGACAGTGATGAAAATCAAGGGTCTTACTATGAAAACCAGAAACATTTATCTTCTTGTGAAGTTCTGACAAGTGCAAGTGACAATTTCTTAGACCCCTACCTAGGTTAATGGTTTCTTTCTAATAGACAGGAGCTCTTGGAGGTGAAAGCTTGCAGTCTGTCCAGAACATTGGTGAAAGAAGGGTTTTCACTCACAATGGAATGAGTGTATGGGTGTAGGAGCCAGAAGGGACTGAGAGAGGTTAGAAATTAGTTCATAATCTTAGTTCCCCGACCCTACAATTCTGTGAAATGGAATCAAAACCTGTCTCACTGATTTTTTCAAAATATTAAATGAGGTGAAGCACTGGGGATTACCAGAATAATAAATGGTCATAGGGTGTTAGTTTTCTTTCCCTTCCTCCTCTGGCAAAATTTCTTAGTCTTTTTCTCTTCCTCTTGCTCCTACACTCCCTCCTCTTTCTGCTTCTGATCTAGTCCCTGAGACCCTTCCCACACGCTGAAAAGAGAGACTAGCATTTACTAAATTAATAGGAACAGTGGGCTCTGTGGTTATGACTGGTGAGAAGAGAAGGGGCTGAAAAGGAACATCTGCTGTAGCAAATGAAGGTTGATTTTCAGATCAGGGAGCTAGAGATGAGTTTGAAATATAACCTTTTATGAAATTACATAACTCTCAGTTAATCTTTGAATTAGGAACACCTAAAATTAACATCATCTGAAGAGAAGTGTAGGTATAGGTTCTTGGGGTGTATAATCTGGTTTAATGAATGATCTGCTTAGTTTAAGCATTATTAGATATTCATTATTAAAATTAGCTTTGTTCCACCAGCCAATTGAGACCTTCTATGATGCAACACTTACTCAGAAGATTAGTATTTGATGTCCCATTATTAAATGAACATGCAAAGATGCCTCTTAAGGTAAGTACAGGAAATGTTGGTAGTTATTTGATTACTGGGTACTCTGACTTTGTTTCCTATTACAATATGTACATTTCTTAAATTCATCATGTTTAATATTGGATGCTGGAAAATTTCTTCCAGTTATTGAAATGGACATATAAGTTGTATTTGTGTGTACATCAGCCTAAACAAACAAGTAATAAAAGGCCATAGAAATCCTAAGATTGGTTTACTGTATGTCAGTGGAAATAGAAATCAGTGGAAAGAAAACAGGCCACAAGAAAAAGATGAGCCAATATATTCTTAAGCCAATATATTCTTATATACCATGGAAACATGGTAATAGGCCTGGCCTAAAGTATTAACAACCTCAAGTCATTAAGAATAGATTTTTAAAAACAACATTTTCTAAGTCTGTAATCAAATGACAGTTTCCAAATATCATCTCATAAGATTCAAAATAATCCTTATGTATATGCAGTTGCAGTTTACCATAGAGTATAGACAATTCCCTGACATATTTGCTTCCCAGATTTATTATTCTGTACAGGAAATGATCAAGTCTCATTCTGTCTTATTGACTTGGAATATTTTCTTGTCGTTGAATATCCCAATCCAGACTGAGGATTAAGATGTTCAGTTCAGTTCAGTTCAGTCGCTCAGTCGTGTCTGACTCTTTGCGACCCCATGAATTGCAGTATGCCAGGCCTCCCTGTCCATCATCAACTCCCAGAGTTCACTCAGACTCACATCCATCGAGTCAGTGATGCCATCCAGCCATCTCATCCTCTGTTGTCCCCTTCTCCTCCTGCCCCCAATCCCTCCCAGCATCAGAGTCTTTTCCAATGAGTCAACTCTTCGCATGAGGTGGCCAAAGTACTGGAGTTTCAGCTTTAGCATCATTCCTTCCAAAGAGCTGTATACTAATAAATGATCTAGTGGCATGGTCTGTGCATGGAGGTCATTGTCCTGTAATGGGCTTTTTATAGGTGACCACTCTGCTCTGCCACCTGGTAAGCATTATATTTTTTTCTCATGGCCACACAGTATAAGTGCTATACAAAGAGGTTTGAGATAAAAATGAACTGCTATTTTTTGAACTGCCATTACACTAAACATACCAAGGTATTTAACAAAAACAGTCTTTCTCTATGAAAATTAATTTTGGTTTAATAAACCTAGGGAAATTAATGAATTTTGTAAAGTAAATTCTGTCCTTGCTGAAAATCCCATTTTTACCTGGGATAGTGCTTGTCACATAGAATTTTCTTGGTACGAATGAGCTAGAAGATACCTAAAAAAAGATACAGGATCACTTCATGTGATAAAACTCTTTTGCATTATAGATATTCCAAGCAAATTAGATCTCAGTATTTCATCATTTGAGATTCCTAAATTGTGTTTGTGTGTTTTGTAACTGAGAAGGATACTAAGTGAGAAAAAATATGTCTACAGTAAGATATGTAGTTAGTTTTAATAAGAGTAACTCTTATCAGTTTATTTTCCTTGTTAGATATAGGTAAAAGTCCAAAATGTATAGTTGCTTTATAAAGATCATTTTATTAATTTGGCAATTAGTTGTGACTATTTCCTGGTGTATTAATCATGAATACATTATCCAAAGAGTTACTAAATAATGGAATAATGAAGTGTAATGAATAAGGCTAGGCAGAGAGGAAGCAAAAATACCCAGAGGTACTATCCCCTGAGAATGCACATTTTAGGTGCTGTATGCTCTGGGTTACCCTGACATCAATCACTTTGTTAAATGCATGGATTCCAGGAGATAACAAGTCATAAAATTATAAGTAAATGATAGCAACTAAAGTAAATCTCAGTGCACAGATAGCCAAACAACCTTCTAAAGAATTCTTTTCCAGATAATTTGTGGAATTGGGTGTTTGGTCTTTATCTTGTAATCAGTGTTAAATCTTAAAGAGATATCCTATATAAGGTAATAGTATTTTCCAAAAGAATTCATATGGAATTGAGTAGTTTTTTTTCACTTGGCCTTGTTACATGGCATTAAAATGCCATTGGGAGGAAATGGGGAAAAAACAAACAAACAAACATTGAAGTATCTTTAGTTCAGTGCTCCTTATAATTGTTTTCCTACGTAGCTGCTGACAAATCATTATGAAAGATGCTGGAAATATTACTGCCTGCCTGGAGGGTGGGGCAACTTTGGCGCTGCCTCAGAAGAAGAACTTCATTTATCAAGAAAGCTGTTCTGGGGCATCTTTGATGCCCTGTCTCAAAAGGTAATTTACCCTGTCTCAGAAGGTAATTTAATCTTTTGTGGATTTATTTGTATCATAAAATAATTGAAGAACCATAGGTCCTTGATAAGAAAGTGTTCCTAGTAGAATAGTGAAATGCTACCTTTACTTATCAAGACTTGACATAGTTTTGTTTTTTTCTCTTTATAACAAATGTTGAGAATGCAATTTATATTGACTTTTCATAATCATGATGGTAACATGTTTCTTGTAATTACAACACTTTTTGACTTGAAAATGGCTAAGCATTTTAGCAAATTATTCACATGGATTGATCAGTTTCTGGTATATTTGGACTTATTTGGACTCAAACCCTCCCTCGTCAGTCACCTCCCCAATCTTATAAAGCCTGAAGAAATCTTTTCAAATGTAAGAATGCTAAATATTAAAGCTCATAAAATTATAATATTCCAGTAGCCTTATTGACTTTTCACACTTAGCTGCTATGGTGACTTAGTGTCTGCATTCACTCTTGCTTTAAGTGCACAACATCCTCGAATATTTGCCATATTTGCAGTGAATGGTTTTGTACACTTTTCAGGAAACTGAAGCATAGTATTTCAGTGAAAATCAGAACATGCTTGTTATGCTTATGCTTAAATCATTAATCAAAATCAGTTTGAATTCCCAGACAGACATTATCAGATGACTGGAATAGTATAACAGAAGTTTATACATAATAAAGAAAGTTTATCTGTGACAACATGTGGTAGCTACATCTGAATGCTTTTTCTTGTTGAATTGTGTTTGGGAAACTGAGAGTCCTTTTAAAACAATATATAGAATGTATTTTTAGAAGAATTTGCAACTTTAAAAGCACTTAAAGTGAGATAACTTTAAAATAATTATTATTTTTGATTTTTTAAAAAATCTGTAAATACAGTTTAACTATGTAACTAATATACTTTTCCCTGGAAGTTTTGGTTATACATTTTTCCTGTAAAAGTTCTTTCTCTGTTCAGAATTTTTTTTATACCTTGAAATGCAAGGTATAAAATTAAAATTTCTTACTCTCTGGGTGTTATCCTTTAGGTATTTTTCATATATAGTCTTTATAGTGTGGTACAGCAATAATCTGTAACTAGCTGTGATAAACTATAACTAATACACTCCTCAACTGAAATCATGTTTATGTTGTGAAAGCATATTGTACACTTTGAATATTCAGGTTCACCTCACTTCACATATTGGAAAACAAACTTTTAGAGAAGCAAAGATTTTATTCTTTTTATGCTACAACTTCAGGAAAAGCTTCAGTTTCTCTTACGTTTGGTGGGATTTAAGGCCATATTTTCCGTTTTCTGGGGCTTACCTGGTGGCTCAGAGGTTAAAGCATCTGCCTGCAATGCAGGAGACCTGGGTTTGATCCCTGGGTTGGGAAGATCCCCTGGAGCAGGAAATGGCAGCCCACTCCAGTATTCTTGCCTGGAGAATCCCATGGACAGAGGAGCCTGGTGGACTACAGTCCACGGGGGTCGCAAAGAGTCAGACATGACTGAGCAACTTCACACTTCACTTTCACTTTCCGTTTTCTAGAAAAAGAATCTTTGGGGGAATTGAGTTAGCTGAAGGTAATTCAGATTTTCTCCTACAACATCCTGTCCGTCGCAGTGCTCATGTTAACAACTTTTGCCGAGTTGTAATGGGATATTTATTTTTTTGGTCCTCCATTTCTTCCCAGAAATATGAACAAGAACTTTTCAAACTGGCACTGCCTTGCCTGAGTGCAGTTGCGGGAGCTTTGCCTCCAGACTACATGGAGTCAAATTATGTCAGTATGATGGAAAAACAGTCATCAATGGATTCTGAAGGGAACTTTAATCCACAACCTGTTGATACCTCAAAGTATGGACTCTTTCTATTGCAGCAGATTTTTATTGTAAATGATGTGTGAAGTCTGAAATTGAATAAGGTACTAAAGTGAACTTTCTCTCATCCATGCCCCCTTTGAATTGGTATCCTTTTAATAGGGGTCCCTTTACTTGATGAAATGATAGTAGTAGTACTAATGGTTACGTGAATACCAGAAATAGATAAGCTGACCCTCCTAAGAGATACACTCTTAACATCACTAGGATTCTCTGTATGTAACCACATGGTTATATCCATAATCATGAGAATCAAGAAAGGATATCAGTTATCTTTTTAGTTGAAGTTCTACCCTAAATGTTAAATTAGTAATTGCAGTCAACCTCTGTGTAGAGTCTTTGACTGGGATGCTTCCAGCATGCAGGCAAGGCTATTTCTTACGAGCAATGGGGCATCACTTCATCATCACTACATCTCAGCCAGGCCTGGGGTTGGCAGTCAGTGTTCAGCCTCATAAAGCACAGCGTGAGAGTGAACGGAATATCAAATGAGAATATCTCTGCAAAATTTAGCGTGCAGTGAGGGTGCAGGATGACAATCTCAACTACAGATACAATGTTACCTAACATTATGAAAGTTCTTCCATGGACCTGGTTGCGTGAATTGTTCTGCAGATCAGGTGTTTGGGTATGTTAGGTGTTTGAGGTCTCAGCACTTTTGTTTTTGTTAACCATCTTTAAGTAGAATCATGGTTTTCCACTTGCAAAGAGGCTGTTCTTCATGCCACATTGTCTTATCCATTCTGTAGTTACTCAGCAAGATCAGTATTAGCAAGGTAGTGACTTGGTAGTTATCATCCACAGCATCTGAATTTGCTTGGGTGTTCAACTTTCAGGCCTCTTGTGTCCCCCCAGCTGGTTTAGCTTCCATAACCAGATCAAAATTTTGACCCAAGTGGTATGCCGTTAGTTTGATAATGCCTTAAATTTGCATGTTTGGTATTTGATGACAGTCCTGTGAGAAAAGACTCTACCCCCCAGTATTTGGCTTATGTGATTGATTGATCCTTTGTATCTCTTCTAAAGTAAGTAAACCAAAATGTCACATGTTCACATTCCTACATGGGTAAGTTTGTGGTTTGCTAACATACAATGTAATCCAGAATTTTCAAATAACATCAGAACTGTGTCATGGCTTTGATGTTGATTAATTGAATCCAATTAATGAGTAAATGCTGGGCATGTATATTAATTTACCTCAGTTTACCCCTTTGGGGACCTCTTAACAGATTAGGTTTGCATAGTGATATCAGTAGTGTCTACATCTGTATGATTTTTACATATTGTTTTTTAAATATGTGTGTGTAATAAAGTTCAGTTACCAACTAATAACATGTGAGAAAAGAACAGTAAACCTCATTATATCAGGTCTTATAATTCTATTCTCAAAGTTAACTGCATTAATAAGTTATTTTCATCAGTGAATGGAATTATATACATACTTAGTTTTTCATTAATAGATATATGTGATAGTACCAAGTCTTACATTTACCATCAGACTTGGTCACCAACTGCATGGACTTCATGTCTGTTTGAGAGATTAAATATTTATTTAAACATGAAAGAACTCAAGAAGAAATGTTATCAAAATCATAAAGCATGAATTGATTAAATGCTTTTCCCTATTGTTCATATTAGTAACACTTAGAATTTATAATAGATCATTATTATTTAAAACCATTAACACATCACTGGTTATATTCAATTAACTTAAAATTAATTTTAGTACATTTAAAAAATGTAACAGATCAGATTTCAGCAGCCTTTTACCCATTTATAGTTGTTGCAGAAGAGATTAAAATCAAAAAAGAATAACTTCAAAGGACCAATGTGAGAGTAAAGTATGTCTTTAAGCTCGTTATCTAACTATATCTTCATTCAAATTAAAAAAAAATTGGTGCAATCTATTGTCCTTTTCTTGCATACATTTAAATTATTTTTCTCATACTATTTAAATTTTTATTGTGTATAATTTATATTAAGATATAAAGTATGAATAAATATAAGATGAGCAGATAGAACCTTATTCACTTGACTTTTCTCATACTGTTTCTACCATATGGAAAAGTAATACCTTGTTAAACCAATTTTTTAACAGTTTTGCATTGAATGAGATATGAACAGTCATAAGCTGTGGAATAAATTATGAATGATTCCCTGAAAATTCTATGAAAATCAAGCCTCTTTTCTTTGTTTTTCTCATAGTATTACAATTCCTGAGAAGTTGGAATACTTCATTAACAAATATGCAGAACATGCCCATGACAAGTGGTCAATGGATAAGGTAAAAGTCAGAATATCACATTCTAAATCATTAATGAATGTGCCTAATGACTGATTCTGGCTCACATATTTCTGACCATGCCAATTTTCTACTTTCAAGTATGAGCATTAGATTAGGAAAGATTTAATTAGATTTAATTATGATTTGCTAATATAATATTTAGCTCTGCCATGGATGTACATAGGATACACCTATGAATAAGAATATTTGTGTTCATAAAAAGCACAGTGTTAGAGAGAATAAGATGATGAAGGAGTAGTTGGATGTAGAGTACATCTCTCTCCACGGATACATTAGGAATACACCTTCAAACACAGAAGTGCATGCAGAAGACCAGCCGAGAGCAGACAGGAGTACCTGACGAGAGGAAAAGAATATATAGAACCATGCAAAACTCGAGATCAAGCCCTGAGCCTTTGGAGTGGGAGCACTGACTCCAAGACCCTAGACTACCAGAGAAGTAGCCCTAGGGAGTATCCAATAGTGAGAACTCACACAAAGGAAACCACTTGAATACAAGACCTGGCATCACCCAACCACCAGTAGCACACTGTGCAGGACACCTCATCTAAATAACAAACAAAACAAAAATACAAACCCAATCATCAGCAGACAGGATTACCCCTTCACTCAGCCTTGCCCATCAGAGGTAAAACAAACAAACAAACAAAAAATTAGCACAAATCTCACACTAAGTGACTTACACAAACCACTGGACCAACTTTATCAGGGCAAGAATGAAAAGGAAGAAAGAATTCAGCCTTGAAGCCTGGGAAAAGGAGACCTCAAACACAATAAGTTAAAAAAAAAATAATGAAAAGGCAGAGAAATACTGTACAAATGAAGGAACAAACTAGAAACACAGAAGTCCAAATAAATGAAGAGGAAATAGGCAAACTACCTGAAAAAGAATTCAAAATAATGATAGTAAAAATGATCAAAAACCGTGAAAACAAAATGGAGAAAACGCAAGAGTCAGTTAACAAAGACCTGGAAGAGTTAAAAAATAAACACACAGAGACAAACAACACAATTACTGAAATTAAAAATACTCTGGAAGGAATCAGTAGCAGAATATCTGAAGCAGAAGAACAAATCAGTGAGCTAGAAGATAAAATGGTGAAAATAACTTCTGAATAGCAGAATAAAGTAAAAAGAATGAAAAGAACTGAGGACAGTCTCAGAGACCTCTAGGACAGTATCAAACGCACCAACCTTTGAATTATAGGAGTCCCAGAAGAAGAAGAGAAAAAGAAAGGGTATGAGAAAATTTTTGAAGAGATTATAGTTGAAAATTTCCCCAACATGGAAAAGGAGATAGTCAAATCAAGTCCAAGAGGCACAAAGAGTCCCATACAGGATAAACACAAGGAGAAACATGCCAAGAGACATACAATCTAATCAAACTAAGACTAAATGCAAAGAAAGAATATTAAAAGCGGCAAGGGAGAAGCAACAAGTAACATACAAGGGAAACCCCATACTCTTAACAGCTGATCTTTCAGCAGAAACTCTGGAGGCCAGAAGGGAATGGCAGGAAGTATTTAAAGTACTGAAAGGGAAAAATCTACAGCCAAGATTACTGTACCTGGCAAGGATCTCATTCTAAATTGATGCAGGAAGAAAAAGCTTTTCAGACAAGCAAAAGTTAAGAGAATTCAGTACCACCAAACCAGCTTTACAACAAATGCTGCTGCTGCTGCTGCTGCTGCTAAGTCGCTTCAGTTGTGTCCGACTCTGTGCGACCCCATAGACGGCAGCCCACCAGGCTCCCCCGTCCCTGGGATTCTCCAGGCAAGAACACTGGAGTGGGCTGCTATTTCCTTCTCCAATGCATGAAAGTGAAAAGTGAAAGTGAAGTCGCTCAGTCGTGTGCAACTCCTAGTGACCCCATGGACTGCAGCCCACCAGGCCCCTCCTTCCATGGGATTTTCCAGGCAAGAGGACTGGAGTGGGGTGCCATTGCCTTCTCCGACAACAAATGTTAAAGGGACTTATATAGTCAAGAAATACAAGAGAATAAAAAAGATGTACAAAATCAACCCCAAACAATTAAGAAAATGGCAATAGGAACATGTATATCAATAATTACTTTAAATGTAAATGGACTAAACTCTCCAACCAAAAGACACAGACTGGCTGAATGGATACAAAATCAAGACCCATATAAATATATGCTGTCTACAAGAAACCCACTTCAGACCTAAGGACACATATAGACTGAAAGTGAGAGGATGGGAAAATACATTCCATGTAAATGTGACGCAAAAGAAAGCTGGAGTAGCAGTACTCATATCAGAAAAAATAGATCTTAAAGAAGATTACAAGAGATAAGGAAGGACACTACATAATGATCAAGGGATCAATCCAAGAGGAAGACATAGCAATTGTAAATATCTATGAACCCACCATAGGAGCACCTCAATACATAAGGCAAATACTAACAGACATAAAAGGAGAAATTGACAGTAACACAATGATAGTAGGAGACATTAACACCCCACTCACACCAATGGACAGAGCATCAAAACAGAAAATTAATAAGGAAACACAAGTCTTAAATGATACATTAGATGAGATGGGTCTCAGTGATATCTTCAGGACATTCCATCCAAATGCAGAAGAATACACCTTCTTCTGAAGTGCACATAGAACATTTTCCAGGATTAACCACATCTTGGGTCACAAATCAAACCTCAGGAAATTTAAGAAGATTGAAGTTGTATCAAGCATCTTCTCTGACCACAACACTGTGAGACTACATATCAATTACAAGAAAAAAATTGTAAGAAACACAAACAACGTGTTTCTAAATAACCAACAGGTTACTGAAGAAATCAAAAGGGAAATAAAAAAATTTCTAGAAACAAATGACAATGAAAACACAACTCAAAACCTATGGAATTCTGCAAAAGCAGTTCTAAGAAGGAGGTTTATAGCAATACAATCCTACCTCAAGAAAGAAGAAAAGCATCAAATAGACAACCTAACTTTACACCTAAAACAACTGGGAAAAGAAGACCAAAAAAGCCCCCAAAATTAGTAGAAGGAAAGAAATCATAAAGATCAAAACAGAAATAAATGAAAAAGAAAGTATACTAAAGATTAATAAAACTAAAAGCTGGTTCTTTAAGAAGAACCAAAGAATAAGCCTTATCTAGACTCATCAAGAAAAGAAGAGAGAATAAATCAAATCAACAAAATTAGAAATGAAAAAGGAGAGGTTATAACAGACAATGCAGAAATACAAAGGATTTTAAGAGACTATTATGAACAACTAAATGGCAATAAAATGGATAACCTGGAAGAAACTGATAGATTCTTAAGAATGAACCAGGAAGAAATAGAAATTATGAACAACCCAATTATAAGCACTGAAATGGAAGCTGTGATCAAAAATCTCTCAAAAAATAAAAGCCCGGGACCAGATGGCTTCACAGGAGAATTCTATCAAACATGTAGAGAATAGCTAATGCTTATTCTTCTAAAACTCTTTCAAAAAATTACAGGGGAAGGAACACTTCCAAACTTGTTCTACAAGGCCACCATCACTCTGATAACCAAAACCAGACAATGAAAACACAAAGAAAGAAAACTACAGGCCAATATCACTGATGAACATAGATGCAAAAATCCTCAGTAAAATTTTTGCAAACAGAATTCAGCAACATCAAAAAGTTCATACACCACAATCAAGTTGGGTTTATTCCAGGGATGCAAGGATTCTTCAATATATGCAAATCAGTCAGTGTGATACACCATATTAACAAATTGAAGATAAAAACCATATGATCATCTCAACAGATGCAGAAAAAAGCCTTTGACAAAATTCAGCACCCATTTATAATGAAAACTTCAAAAAATGGGCATAGAAGGAACCTACCTCAACATAGTAAAGGCCATATATGATAAGCCTACAGCAAACATTATTCTCAATGGTGAAAAACTGAAAGCATTCCCCCCTAAGATTAAGACAAGGGTGTCCACTTTCACCACTATTATGCAACATAGGTCTGGAAGTCCTAGCTACAGCAATCAGAGAAGAAAAATTAATCTAGATCAGAAAAGAAGAAGTAAAGCTCTCACTGTTTGCAGATGACATGATACTGTACATAGAAAACTCTAAAGACAGTGAAGTAGCTCAGTCATGTCCGACTTTTTGCAACCCCATGGACTATAGCCTACCACACTCCTCCGTCCATGGGATTCTCCAGGCAAGAGTACTGGAGTGGGTGGCCATTTCCTTCTCCAGAGGATCTTCTCGATTCAGGAATCGAACCCAGGTCTCCCGCATTGTAGACAGACACTTTACCATCTGAGCCACCAGGAAAGTCAAGAGAAGAAGAAAACTCTGAAGATAGTATCAAAATATTACTAGAGCTAATCAGTGAATTTAGCAAAGTTGCAAAATAAATACACAGAAATGACTTGCATTTCTATATACTAACAATGAAAAATCAGAAGGAAAACTTAAGGAGTCAATCCCATTCACCATTGCAACAAAAAGAATTAAATATCTAGGAATAAACTTATATAAGGTGACAAAAGAACTGTACACAGAAAATTATAAGACACTAATGAAAGAAATCAAAAATGACATAAACAGATGAAGAGATATTCCATGTTCCTGGGTAGGAAGAATAAATACTGTGAAAATGACTATACTACCAAATGCCATCTACAGATTCAGTGCAATCCCTGTCAAATTACCAATGGCATTTTTCACAGAACTAGAACAAAAAATTTCACAATTCATATGGAAACACAAAAGACCCCAGTAGCCAAAGCAGTGTTGAGAAAGAAGAATGGAGCTGGAAGAATCAACCTTCCTGATTTCCGATTATACTACAAAGCTACAGTCATCAAGACAATATGGTACTGGCACAAAACCAGAAATATAGACCAATGGAACAAGATAGAAAGCCCAGAAATAAACCCATGCACCTATGGGTACCTTATTTTTGACCATAGAGGCAAGAATACAATGGGGCAAAGACAGCCTCTTCAATAAATGGTGCTGGGAAAACTGGACAGCTGCATGTAAATGAATAAAATTAGAACACCTTCTAACATCATACACAAAAATAAACTCGGGAAGACAAATTCAGTAAGACATAGTGACTCTGCATCCAGAAATCTTTTAAGAAAACTTTACCTTTTATGTGTAATTTTACATTACAAAACGATCTTGAAAATTTTTAATCAGAATTTAGTAATTATTTACATCTTCTTGTCTTCAGTTGCATCTCTTATCACTAAGTAGATCTTCACTTCCCTTACAGGGCAAGATGGCATGTTTTATTTGCATTGTTGATAAAAGAGGAGCGACTTGAATGAGATAACTAAGTAGCCCCAATGTCTGACATAAGTCCTACATACTTTTATGAGATTTTTTTCTAGAGGAAACATCGTGCACAGTGGTCACATTTCAGTTGAGCCTAGTAAAACTTGAAAGAAGATGGTTAAAATAGGTTTGTCAGAGAAATTAAGTTGAGATGATGCAGGAATCTAAAATGACGATATACTGCTTTGCTGAAGGGAAAATCAAACAGCAATGGTTCCAAAAGATGTTTGTGTTACGTGGCAATTCAGTATTACCCAGTTTCAATCCTTGCTCTGGCCAACCAGTCCCTTCCTTCTTCTAAGAAACCCCATTTTTGTTTTGTTAAGCACATGACTTATTCTTTGTTCAGTAATTTAACCATGTTAGTAGGTAAGTCAGTAAGAGTAAAGTATCTGCCCTATTTAAAGACGCTATTAGATACTAAGCTGTTGGGGGGTGGTGATGGAGAGGAAGTTTACAGGAAAGCGGTCCTGAGCTGTTTCAGCCTAGTTACTCAGATTCCATAGACATACAGGGAAACAGTGAAGTGTGCCAAATTATATGGGCAAAAGCATGTGGGACGAATGTGTTGATAGGTCGTTGAACATAGGAATAGCAAAACAAATAGCAGTATTTAAGGAGGCTTCCAAATTAAACATCTACTTCAGATTAAAATGAGTGTCTCACATACATGTGTCACAGGTTGAGGTCCTTAGTTAAACATGATGAGCTAAAATGAATATCACATTGGCTGTGCAGCCTGTAGCTTCCTCCTAGGGGAGGGCGATTGACATAATCACAGATCTGTCTAAGGAAGGCTGGATAATATTCATCTCTGCATAAAAAAAATGTATTCCAGGAAATTCCCGGGTGGTCCAGTAGTTACGACTCACCACTTTCCCTATAGAGGCTGCAGGGAAACAAACAAACAAACAAAATTGGTCTGAGAAACAAACAAACAAAAATTGTTCCAGGTGATTACTCAAAATAGTATTGACTAAGATGAAAATCTTTATATTGACTTATACTGGATAAAAGTTCAAACCTTAATGCTTATCTTGGTTGATTTTAGATTTATCGAGTACATACTTAAACACATGCACACCTACACTCTAAAATTAATGCATGTAAAACAATTTTGATTTTTTTTAGTTGGCAAATGGATGGATTTATGGAGAAATATATTCAGACTCATCTAAAGTTCAACCATTAATGAAGCCATATAAACTATTATCTGAAAAGGTGACTTTTTTTAAGTTTACATAGCTTTAATTTGGGGGTGGAAGTTTTTGCTATGTAAATTTCTTATTAAAATGTCTTCTCAAAGGTCTCCTTTTTACATTTTTTTTGTCTTCTGTCTTTTTCTTCATAATCCCATTTTCTGTCAGTATTTAACTGGTTATTCTCCTTCCTATGTAATATTCTTGTTTTTAAAAAAAAATTTTATTCCTCTCCTATATATTTAAGAACTTTAGAAAATATTCTTATCAATCTAGAGTCTTTTGTTAAGTTATAATGAAGTAATATATTTTAATATTTTTATTATTTATGTTTTCATGTACTTTACTTCTGTTGGGGGAAAAGCAGTATCTTAACAAATGAACTGTAAAGGATTTTCTGGCTCCCTGCTTATAGAATAAGTTACTTCTCTGTTTATTCAGATTGTAGAAAAGCCATCAAGCACATGTCATACAATCTGGAACTTTTTCCTAATAGCGATCCTGCTTTCTAGGGAAACTAAAGAAAATTAACCTCATGCTATAGTAAGCCAGGATCCCTCTTAGCAGCCTTAGTCAAACTAGATTTCAGCTCACACTCTGCTGTTCAGAATTGTTACTTTCCTTTTATATTTTTAAATAAACAGTGGTAATCAAAAATGTTTAGGTGAAGGTAGAGTATTTCAGAACAAAGAATTAAATATTTTAAACTTTTATATAGGTTCATAATATGCCATCCTTTTATCTTTTTTTTTTTCTTTCTAGGAAAAAGAAATTTATCGCTGGCCAATCAAAGAATCTTTAAAAACTATGCTGGCTTGGGGATGGAGAATTGAAAGGACCCGAGAGGGAGACAGCATGGCCCTTTATAACCGTACTCGTCGTATTTCTCAGACAAGTCAGGTAAATATCACAGTGATGTTTGTGTCATTTTAAAATAATTTGAGTATTTCATTTAATTATTGTGTTTTCCACAACAACTCATTTGAAAATTCTGAAGACTAATATAAAGTTTAGAAAGTCTACTTTTTCTTTAAGTAAGCTTAGGCCTTGGAGTTTATCTGTCAGGCTGTACTTCTCCTGATGGTATATAAAGGAGTACCTGGTGATAAAGTCTTGAAGGTATGTTAATAAGTGAGTTCCTTACCTACAATTAGGTTGTCTATTAAGGTTTTGTCTCCTTGCCAATAAGAACTGCAGATTGGTTCTTAGGGGCTAGTGGAGTGGTCAGACAGTAGTGATCTGGATCTAAAGCTTCCATGGATGTACTTGCAAAGGGAAGATATACAACTGGACAGGCACAGCAGGAATGAAAGAGCACACTGTTAGTGGGCCGAGTCAAGGAAGTCAGTCAACTGAGCAGAGCGTGGCTGTGGGGCTTCTGTGCTCAAGAGGGCACAGAAAGGACAGCCTTGATCTTGAGAACCTTTGTTGTTGCTGAGTTGCTAGGCTGTGTCCGACTCTTTGCAATCCCATGGACTGCACCGTACCAGGCTTCCTTGTCCTTCACTATATTCCAGCGTTTGCTCAAAGTCGTGTCCATTGAGTCAGTGATGCCATCCAACCATCTTATCCTGTGTCTCCCACTTCTCCTCCTGCCCTCAATCTTTCCCAGCATCAGGGTCTTTTCCAGTGAGTCAGCTCTTTGCCTCAGGTGGCCAGAGTATTGGAGCTTCAGCTTCAGCATCAGTCCTTCCAAATCTTCTGGGTTGATTTCCTTGCTGTTCAGGGGACTTTCAAGAGTCTTCTCCAGCACCACAGTTTGAGAGCACCAATTCTTCAGCACTCAACCTTCTTTATGGGCCAGCTCTCTCATCCATACATGGCTACTGGAAAAACCATAGCTTTGATTATATGGACCTTTGTTGGCAAAGTACCAAACACTTTGCCTTCTTGCATTTCTTTTTCTTTGGAATGGTTTTTGTCACTGCCTCTTGTACAGTGTTATGAAACTCCATCCACAGTTCTTCAGGCGCTGTCTATCAGATCTAATCCTTTGAATCTGTTTGTCACTTCTACTGTATAATCATAAGGGATTTGATTTAGGTGATACCTGAATGGCTTGAGTGATTTTCCCTACTTTCTTCAATTTAAGTCTGAATTTTTTAATAAGGTCTCATGATATGAGCCGGAGAAGGCAGTGGCACCCCACTCCAGTACTCTTGCCTGGAAAATCCCATGGACGGAGGGCCTGGTGGGCTGTAGTCCATGTGGTTGCTAAGAGTTGGACATGACTGAGCGACTTCACTTTCAGTTTTCACTTTCATGCATTGGAGAAGGAAATGGCAGCCCACTCCAGTGTTCTTGCCTGGAGAATCCCAGGGATGGGGGAGCCTGGTGGGCTGCCATCTATGGGGTTGCACAGAGTCAGACATCACTGAAGCGACTTAGCAGCAGCAGCAGCATGATATGAGCCACAGTCAGCTCCAGGTCTTGTTTTTGTTGACTATATAGAGCTTCTCCATCTTCTGCAAAGAATTTAATCAATCTTATTTTGGTATTGACCATCTGGTGATGTCCATGTGTAGAGTTGTCTCTTTGTTGTTGGAAGAGAACCTCTCCTTGACCAGATACCAGCTGGCTCTTTGATTTCTCCTAGGAGCTAAACCTGACCTTGTCCCTTTCAAACTGCTTGGGTTACTATATTTGGTTTAGCCAAAATATTGTGTTTTTTGTTGCCATTTATATTGATAACATTTTTGAAGAAAGAAAATGAAGACACTCAAAGCATGTGTTTCACAGACTTCACATTTGAAATATACTGTTAAATAGATTTAAGTTCTGATTTGGGCCTACTCTACTCAGTCACTCAGTCATGTTTGACTGTTTGTGGCCCTGTGGAATGTAGCCCAACCGACTCTTCTGCCCATGCAATTTTCCAGGCAAGAATACTGGAGTGGGGTGCCATTTCCATTTCTAGGAGATCTTCCTGACCCAGGGATTGAACCTGGGTCTCTTGTGTCTCCTGCATTTGCAGGCAGATTCTTCACAACTAGCACCATCTGGTAGCCCAGGTGCATATTTTACATCAAATTCTCTTAAGTATCATGAACATAGAAGTTTGTAAAAGCATACTTTTCCTGTTATCATGATTGCACATATTTCTAACTAAATTCCATTTTGTTTTAATCTGTTTAAACAAATATTGAGCACAAACTGAGTCCTGGGCCATAGGAATATAAAGATAATAAGATCTGATTCTGTTCCAAAAGACTCACAGTTTGGTGTCAGAGACAATCAGGTTAAACCTACTCCAATGATAAGATTTAGGCTAGTGATACATACAAGGTACTCAGAGTGCAGAGAATGGAATTATCTGGGTTTTTATTTTTTTTCCCCCTCTAAATTGTATAGGAAATAAGGAAATTATTACATAATGGAAGTGATGTGAAGCTTTGCCAGGAAACATAAATTCTCCCCCACTCTTGATAGCAAAAATTATGGGCTCTAATTTAAAACTGCATGTGTTGAATGAGAGCATGCCCTTTGAAATAATAATGGTCCCAATTCTGTGAGCCAGTACTAAAGAGTAGAAATGGTAGAAGGCAGATAAGAAAAAAGACCTTCTCTTAGCCAGAAAAAACTGGGCCTATATAGCATGCTGGAGCATAGCGCAGAGAAGGCAAGGGAGGGGCTGCAGCAGAATGAGGGGAACTCCATTCTCTTGTTGCTGCCTTTGCCAGATATTTTCTCACCGCTGGTGTCAGAGTGGGTAGGGCCAACTGCTAATTAGCCTCTCCCTGTCCTGTCTCTAGAGTATTTCTGGAATACCAGCAAAGGAAGAGAAGCAAAGGGCCATTCTATGGTTTTAGCCATGCTCACCTGAAGATTAAAGTAACTGATGGGTTGCATACTTTTGCAAACACCCCTGAAAAAAAAATAAACAAAAACGGTAACTGATGATGAAACATAACAAGCTCCAAAATGGTTCTGGATCATGTCAGATGTAAAATCTTACCCCAGATTTAAGAAACTGATTCTAAAACACTGAAAGTCATTACAGACTCTGTAAATTATAAGGTATAAACTATAACCAATCCATTGTCAGAAAAGGATTACCTTTTTCTTTAACCCCAGGAAAATTCATTGTTTTGCTGAATTAAACTTTTCTCGAGAGTGCTAAAAAATGCTATGTTGTGTTTATTTCCTTTTTTCCTTACTTCCCCTTTAGCTCGTAATGTAGTTTTCAGTGCCCATTAAGCCCTCAATAAATATGATTTTATATGATACCCATATAACCATCACTTAAGTCTTACTGATTTTCAGTGACATGTGTGATATATGACATATATTGTTAAACCCCCTGTGTCATTCAAAAATATTAGGAGGTGCCTATGCTAGATGTATGGATTAAGAGGGACAGCCCTAGAGGTAGGCTTCAATCCTGGGACTTCCACTCTGTAGAAATAAACTGCTGGGCATATTACTTAATCTGTTTACCTCAGTAGATGGTAACTCATGATTACCATTATTATTTACATATTTTTAATGTCAGGAAGCATTTTTTCAAAGGTAAATAAAAGAGCTTGTTTGTGTTTGTGGTACTTTGACTTTTAGTAAAGAAAGAATATTTCTATCAGTGTCAGAAACAGAAAGCAGCAAATTCTGCAAATATATTTATAATCCTTGTCATTATTTTCACCCTAACATTATTGAAACATAATCCAATATAATTTGAAATGTTAAAATGGATTATCATTTCTTAATTACTAATGTTACAGTATTATCATCTTTTTCAGTTATCATCTTGCCAAGCTTCTTAATGTCGTTCTTCTCTCCTGTATTGATTTCCCGTGTGATTATAAAGATATTTTCTATTATGTAATAGGTACACTCTTGAATAAATTAAGGAACACTTTTGATGGCATCACTTTATATTAAGGACTATATACTTGGATGAATTGAGATCACTTGTTGACATGATTCTGAGCCAGTACGCTTCATTTATTTCTGCTGGGACTCAGCACTGTCTCTGCAAGGCAGAAGTGGCCTGTATTTAACTCAGCAAGATCTGGGTTTGAAATCCTGGCCTCGCTGTTGAGTAGATAGCTTTTTTATGAGCTTGGGCATACTGCTTAACCTTTCTATGCTGCAGTTTTCTCCTTTTAAAAATAAAACAGCAAAGAGCATCTAATTTACAAGATTATTGTGAGGATTGCATCGTAATGCTTACAAATCACTTAAAAGTGTGGTGAGCATATATTGCAGTCAACATTGGACCTTATGATCATTGTAAGCATGATTTCAGGAAATGTACTACTCAATTACAGTTTTATAATTTGCATATTAAGATAATATATGGGCATAGACAAAGCCAATAACTTGATAGAATATAGAATAGAGTGTAGACCTATATGTGCTGCTGCTGCATCACTTCAGTCGTGTCCGACTCTGTGCGACCCCATAGACAGCAGCCCACCTGGTTCCCCCATCCCTGGGGTTCTCCAGGCAAGAACACTGGAGTGGGTTGCCATTTCCTTCTCCAATGCATGAAAGTGAAAAGTGAAAGTGAAGTCATTCAGTCGTGTCCGACTCTTAGCGACCCCATGGACTGCAGCCTACCAGGCTCCTCTGTCCATGGGATTTTCCAGGCAAGAGTACTGGAGTGGGGTGCCATTGCCTTCTCCAATACCTATATGTAGAATCTATCAATAAAATATGACACAAATCAACTTATCTATTAAACAGAAACAGATGTGCAAACATAGAGAATAGATTTGTGGTTGCCAAGGTGAAGGAGTGGGAAAGGGAAGGACTGCGAGTTTGCACTAACAGATGCAAACTATTATACACAGACAGGATGGATAAACAGCACAGTCCTACTGTGCAGCACAGGGAACTATCCTCAGTATCCTGGGATAAGCTATAATGGAAAAGAATGTGAACAAAGAATATATATAAATGTGTGTGTGTGTAACTGAATCACTGTTGCACAGCAAAATTAGTGCCACATTGTAAATCAATTATACATTAATAAAATAAAAAAGAATGAGTGTAAAAATGCTGACAGAATTAGAAGTGGGGAGATCTGATTCGAGGTGCTAAACTGGTGAATTTTGACTTGATAGTCACATCAGCAGAAAAGGAGGACATTTCTGGCAATTTAAGGTGTATTCCATAGGCTCTTAATAGTTACTTTTTAGCCCCAATTTTATTTTCTTGTATCTGGTTTTTATCACGCATATAGAATATACATTATTTAAACAAATTTTAAAAATAAGCTTCTAACCTAAGAAGGAGAAGAGGATGAGTAAAATTTGTTACCTCAGTTCAGTTCAGTTCAGTCACTCAGTCGTATCCAACCCTTTGTGACCCCATGGACTGCAGCATGCCAGGCCTCCCTATCCATCACCAACCCCTGGAGTTTACTCAAACTCACGTCCATTGAGTCGGTGATGCCATCCAACCATCTCATCCTCTGTCGTCCCCTTCTCCTCCCGCCTTCAATCTTTCCCAGCATCAGGGTCTTTTCAAGTGAGTCAGTTCTTCGCATCAGGTGGCCAAGGTATTGGAGTTTCAGCTTCAGCATCAGTCCTTCCAATGAATATTCAGGACTGATTTCCTCTAGGATGGACTGGTTGGATCTCCTTGCTGTCCAAGGGACTCTGAAGACTCTTCTCCAATACCGCAGTTCAAAAGCATCAATTCCTCGGTGCTCAGCTTTCTTTAGAGTCCAGCTCTCACATCCATACATGACTATTGGAAAAATCATAGCTTTGACTAGACAGACATTTGTTGGCAAAGTAATGTTTCTGCTTTTTAATATTCTGTTTAGGTTGGTCATAACTTTTCTTCCAAGGGGCAAGTGTCTTTTAATTTCATGGCTGCAGTCACCATCTGCAGTGATTTTTGTGCCCCCCAAAAATGAAGTCTGTCACTATTTCCATTGTTTCCCCATCTATTTGCCATGAAACAATGGGACTGGATGCCGTGATCTTAGTTTTCTGAATGTTGAGTTTTAAGCCAACGTTTTCACTCTCCTCTTTCACTTTCATGAAGAGGCTCTTTAGTTCTTCACTTTCTGCCATAAGTGTGGTGTCATCTGCATATTTGAGGTTATTGATATTTCTCCTGGCAATGTTGATTCCAGCTTGTGCTTTGTTACCTATCTTGAACTAAAATATAGGCTAGGATAGAGGAATGATTCATTCATTCTTTCAGTAGATATTTCGTGAGCACCTTCTATGTTCCATGCACTGTCCTAAGCTTTTCAGATAGTTCCCTGAACAACATAGACAAACACCTCTGCTCTCACGGAGTTTCCTGCTTATGGGGAAAGTAAACAATAGATTTAAGTAAATTACATGTTATATCACAATATGATCAATATTTTGGAAAAAGAAACCTGCATGGAAAGGCAGATTATGAGTGTAGAGGAGGGAGCTGAATAACCTGTGGGGATGAGTTGCAATTGTATATGGTGTTATCAGAATAGATTTCATGGAGAAGATAAATTGAATAGAGTTGGGAGAGTTAGACATATCCAGGGGAAGAATGTGACAAGTCATGCGCATGCTCTGAGGTGTGGGAGTAGCCTGACTTTGTGAGAAACAGCAAGGAATGCAGTAAAGTTGGAGCTAGGGACCAACAGCAAGATGGGAGGAGAGGTCTCAGGAGCCAAATCAGGCAGGACACAGGGGGCCATTTTAAGATATTTGAGAAGTGCTTTGGAATCAGATATAATTAATTTAAAACCTTGATTCTGCTGTTTACTATTCACATGATGGTCATTAAAATTATTTAATTATTCTGAATCACTTTCTTTCTCATTTTAAAGTGGCAAATAGCAATATCTCCTTTTCAAAGTTGTTCTAAAACTTGAATGAAATAATCTATATGCTTTATATATAACCATTCACATGGTGATTGTTATTTGTTGTTATTATTATTGCTAAGAAGACTAGAGTTAATTAAATTCTGAATGGGTACATATTCCAGGTAACTTGAGATTATAGAAGAAATTGGCCAGTCTTCTGATTTCTGCATATATAAAGAGGAGAAACAGGTGATGAAAACTTTTAAAAGAATCTCTCTCTGAATAGAGAGATGTCTACTTGCATTCTTTAAATCAGTCTCAATAATTCAATGTAAAACCAAGAGGATATACGTTTCAGTTATATAAGCAACATGGTCTAAGAGGATATTAAATACTAAGAATTTTATTTTAGGAACAAATAATGTTATCGACATCAGCTGTATTTTATTCATTTATTCAACAAAAGTTGCAGAGAGTCTAATACTTTTTTATTAGTTGTAAGACATATGATTGCTCTATCTCAATATCTGTGAGATTGGCAATCATTTTATAATCCTAATTTGATGAAAGATGGCCTGTGCCAGACTCTGGGAATACTAAGACAAATACGACTTAGTCCAGGCCTGCAGATTTTTACTGCGCTGTGGAAAGGCTTATAACTCAGGGAATAACACAATAAATATTTTTGGAAGTATATTTCTTACAATAGAGTAGAGAAGGAATCAGAGAAAGGGGAGATAGAAGGCTGAAAGAAACTCCTTAGAAGAAGTTGTATACATCCCACAAAACAAAAACATTAAATATCTAAGTTAGAGCAAAGACAGTGGTTATGGAGGGAAGCGGTTGTATAGCAGAGATGTTTTTGTGGTAGAAGAGATGGAATTTTGTGACTGATCCATAATAGCAATTGAGGAGGAATAATCAGAGGTGGTTGCCATGGGTCTGGACTGGGCAACCTGGTTGGGTATGGTATGTGAAATGAGGTTAGTACTGGGCGGGGTGGTAGCAAGGAGCAGATAATGCTTTTGATTTTAGATTTTGTGTTAGGCACAATTTTGGTTTACAAAGGTGATCCTGAGTCACCGTCCTCTTTGGAATGGTTGCTTTCCTGAGGCTTTGCTATTTGGCCTATAAAGACATTTATAAATACTGACCTCTTATTAGCTAGTATTTGTGTGAGGAGAAGTAAATTTCACTACAGCTGATAAGAATTTATAAGAAACTCAAGAAATCAATTATCCTTTGACTTGAGTAATATTTCAGAATTGTGCACATCCCGAGCATTAACTCTTTGGATTGGCAGACCCTAAGATATTGGGATGTATTATTCAACCTGAAATAATTGTCAGACACCCAAATATAATTTAATCTGCTAGATAACATTTGCAAAATCTGCTTGTTTAGCTATAGCCCATTTTATCTGAGGAGATGGTGCATTTGAGAATTTACTTGCCTTATATTTTCATGGTAACTCTTAAATCTCTCTCCACTGGGTTTTCTCATGAGATGTTATTTGTTGTAAATTACCTAGGTTTCTGTAGATGCCGCCCATGGGTACAGCCCACGAGCCATTGACATGAGCAATGTTACACTATCCAGAGATCTGCACGTGAGTACTTTTAAAAATACTCTGCAAATTTCATTTTTAAAAAGTATACATGCATTTCCTGCATGTATTTTACAGCATGAATTATTGAATGTACTGATCATAGAGAAGGTCCGTGGAATTTATTGATTATGTACCCTAAGCTTTTAATGCTGTGATAGTTGATAGAACTTTTTCAGGGTGTTTCCTTCAAATAATATATTTTCTTTAAAGATCATATCTATTTATTAAAACCCTTATATAATTATATAGAAGAAGAAGAAACTAAATCAGTAATTTATAATGCTCAAAGATCATTTTAATTACTCATGAAAAAATATGTGTTATAAGTTGGAGGTCTCCATCCTGTGGGATCTAATGCCTGATGATCAGAGGTGGAGCTGATATAATAATAATAGAAATAAAGTACACAGTAAATGTATTGAGCTTAAATCATCCTGAACCCCCTGAGTCTATGGAAAAATTTCTTCCATGAAACCAGTCCCTGCTGCCAAAAATGTTGGAGACTGCTGTTCAGTTCAGTTCAGTCACTCAGTCGTGTCCGACTCTTTGCGACCCCATGAACTGCAGCACACCAGGCCTCCCTGTCCATCACCGACTCCCAGACTCCCCCCAAACCCATGTCCATTTAATCAGTGATGCCATCCTCTTCCTCTGTCGTCCCCTTCTCCTCCTGCCCTCAGTCTTTCCCAGCGTCAGGGTCTTTTCCAATGCGTCAGCTTTTCGCATCAGGTGGCCAAAGTATTGGAGTTTCAGCTTCAACATCAGTCCTTCCAATGAACACCCAGATCTGGTCTCCTTTAGGATGGACTGGTTGGATCTCTTTGCAGTCCAAGGGACTCTCAAGAGTCTTCTCCATAAGTTGTTTATTTAACCAAACTGACAACATTTTGCTTGCTGCTGCCATAGTTCTCTTTTGTCAACAAGGAGCCTACTGTGAAATGCCTGATTTGAGTGAAAAGATAAAATTTGTTACCACAGGACATAAGTTGACAGGTCAATATAATGATCACACAATGACATTGGCATTGTTAGTATCATTCTAAGAGAAGTAAGTATACAAAGATAAAAATCTAAGATTATTAAATCTTGGGCTTCCCTTTTGTCATTTTCTGGTATGAATGTGTTAAAATGACATAGTAAACTTGTCTTAAGTGAAAGGAATCTTAGAGGTAATCTTGTCAAAGTCCAAAGGCCACAGAAAAAGTTAATGAGCCTCCAAGGTCTCTCACCTAGATTGGGACAGACATTCATTCAATCTGTTCATTGGATGTTCCCTGTGTTCAGTGTTTATTCAGCAAGGTTTAATCATCTTGTAAAGCTTTAGAAATTGAAATAAGAACTTGTAAATGGACATATTTTTAAAGTCCGTAGCTAGTTTGAAGTTTCATTATTAAATTAATAAAACACGTGTCTTTAAACATTTCAAAGAACAATGACCTTTCCCATCGAATCATCTCTGGCTATTTACTACTTTATAATTTCACAGATCATTAGAAACCTTTGAAATTTCAGATTATAAATAATTTTCTTTTAGATGTATTTTAGCACTAACACACTATAATTTACTCATTTAAAACATGTTTGTTATTACATATTGGAAACCAAAATTATCTTTTTCTAGTATCCTTTTAAAGTATAACTTAGTTGCAAAATATTTTGTTTGTTTAAGGCTATGGCAGAAATGATGGCTGAAAACTACCATAATATATGGGCAAAGAAAAAGAAACTGGAACTGGAGGCCAAAGGTAATATTTTTAAAAATCCTTGTTAAAAAATGACCAGAGGTTGAGTCTATGAACGTACGATAAGGATAAAGTAGTCTTTTTGGCACAAGAGCTCATTATATCTTTAGTTTATTAGAATGGTTCAAATATAGTTATAATAGTTTCAAGGTGGAAATGCTATTTCCTGATTCCTTATTGCTAATATATAGTTCCTGATGTCTCAGAATTTTGATGGCCCATCAAATGGTCTCTCTTGTCCATTTTAGCCTGTAGATATCTATATTTCTCATCCTTTTAATTAATTAGATCTCCTTCAATGATTCCACCCCAGCCTAAATATTTCTCTTATTTCATTGTATCTCCTATCCTCGGCCTCATTGTTTTGTTCAGTCCAGTTGTGTACTGTCTCTTACATGCCTTTGCTTGCCCTTTCCTGCTGTTTTTGTTGAATACTAAAATGACCTAATATTCCCTTAGTCATTTCTAAAATCTTTTCTTAATTTATTAAGAAAATTATATTTCTCAAAAATAAGTATGTAATATTTGCATAAATATTTTGTTCAGTTACATGCATCTTGTACTGATCATCTCTTTCATTGTTATTTATTCAGCATTAGATTATATGCATATTGTTTATGTTTGTGTGTGTTCTCTTATTATCTTCTATGTGGGTTTCTTTTCCCCAATGAAAATATAATTCAAGCTCAGGGCTGTAACTTTTATGATTTTTGTCATCCTTATTGTATAGCTCTGGATACCAGGAAGCTCTATTTCTTACTTATTGATATAGGTAAAAGTATGGAGGAAGATCATTTTGAAGAGTGAGAATATGTCATAATGAAAGGAATAGGTTTCATTGGAGGATAGTACCAGGTACTAAGCACTGGGAAACAGAATCACACAAATTAAAAGTGGTCATAGGAATGAACAGAGAGAATTTCATGTACCAAAATTGCCTCTTCCAGAATTTGGCTTAGGGCTAGGCCCATTTTTCTAGAAACATCCTATAAATGTTTGTAAAATGAATGATCAGCTCTTTGGTTGACAGATAGATGTATGAATAGATAGAAGGATGGGTGGAGAGCAGAGTCACAGTATTTTCACTTAGTAAAGTTCTTGGGGCATTGTCCACATAACTAGTTAACAAAGTTACTCTTTGTTCCATGTGCAAATTACATGACAAATTTAGTTTTTCTTTTCCAAGTATGTTTCAATTACTATGGTTTGGTTATGATTAAAAGTAATTAATCAGACTATATGTAAAATAGATAGCTGGGCTTCCCTTGTGGCTCAGCTGGTAAAGAATCTGCCCTCAGATTCTTTGTGGAAGACTTGGGTTCAGTCCCTGCGTTGGGAAGATTCCCTGAAGGGAAAGGCTACCCACTCCAGTATTCTGTCCTGGAGAATTCCATGGGCTATATATAGTCCATGAGGTCACAAAGAGTCAGACAAGACTGAGCAACTTTCACTTCACTTCACTTCAAAATAGATAGCTAGTGAGAAACTGCTGTATACTGCTGGGAGCTCAGCTTGGTGTTCTGTGATTATCTAGAGTGGTGGGATGGGAGGGTAAGAGGCAGGTCCAAGAGGGAGGGTATATGTATGTGTGTATACACACACACACACACACACACACATAGATGATTGACTTCATTATACAGCAGAAATGAACATAACATTGTAAATCAACTATACGCCAATTAAAAAAAAAAGTAATAAGCAGCTATCTTACTACTTCCTTCTAAGTAAGTGCGCTACAGTCATCATTATCCTGTAATTTCTGAGCCAGCCATTAAGTGCCCTACCATCAGTGTTTTCTTTGAAGGACATCACTTGTAAATGAGGCATCCGTACCTCTGCATCCAGCTTGTCTTGATTCAAATTCATTGTGTGGAAAGACGAACATGGTTACAGCAAAGGGTAAAAGATGAGGTGGCAAAATTAGTATTCTTACTCCTTTCAAAGGAGACAGTGAGTTGTTTAGCATTAAAACAGCAGACTAGTAGGAGAGGTGTTGAAATGCAGAGCACTGGATCTTGGCTTTTAAGTATTGCGGCTGATAGAAGGGAGAAATGAGTCTTGGAACCAGAGAGGCTTGAGACTGTGGGACAGTTTTAGGACAGAAACTCCAGGTGTATTTTCTCCACTTTGTCTCTCTCCTGGAGAAAGCCAACTCATGTCTTGACAACTCTACTTCTGTTTTTAAGAAGATCTGGGTGGAAGTGTACCAGGGGCCTGTCACCTACTGCATGTAGCTCTTGGGGAGGGCATGGTGATGGGGTGTGTGTGTGTGTGTGTGTGTGTGTGTGTGTGATGTTTGAGAGAGATAATAAGGAAACAACTTGAAATACCCCTTTAGTCTTTCAGACACCTGGGCAATTAAGATCAGTGTTGAAGCCGCCCACTTTTCTTTCGGCCCCATCCAGGGCCCTTTTTATCATCCCTACATCTATGTACAGAAGACGGATCCACTTTAGAGAAATCTGGAGAAAGTTTCCTCTTCTGCTCTCCCAGGTTGTCTATTCCTTAGTGCTTTCCCAACCTCCTTGAAGAATCTAGCAGAGTTGGGGGAAACCAGGCCGTTTAAGGAGTATATCAGGAATAGAATAAAGGAGTGAAAGTCCAAGAAATTTTATCTATGCTCCCCAATTAGTGAAAAATGGAAACATCTGGCATTCCTTTTTATTCTTTGTTTCCTACTAACACATATTTTGGGCTCTGATCTGTCATGAAGCCAAGAAAAGCAGAGGTATCAAGCAGTTTTGACCCTTTAGCATGAATGAATGCACTCGGTCGGTGCTGTATGTTTGAGGCAGAGTCCTAGAAATTACTAAACATTTATTCACCTCTCAAGTGTAAGCTAGTTTCTTTACTTCCCTTCCACACAGTATCTTTTATAAATGGGCCAGATCAAGGTAGTCCACTCCCTTTAGCTAAGTGGCACAGCAAAGGACATAATTTCAAGTCTGCTGGCTGACTTTAAGTATCTGCCCTATCTAAGGCTGAAGGTTCTTTGTGTCCTTGGCGGTGGTTTAGTTGCTAAGTTGTGTCAGACTCTTGTGACCCCATAGACTGTAGACCACCAGGCTCCTCTTTCCATGGGATTCTCCAGGCAAGAATACTGGAGTGGGTTGCCATTTCCCTCTCCAAGGGATCGTTCTGACCCAGGGACTGATCCCCAGACTCCTACATTGCAGGCGGAATGTAGGAGCTGCAAGGGAATCCCTTTGTGTCCTTAGGATTTTTAAAGTTTAAGCTTTTTTCTCTTTCTCCCTGTCTCTGTCTCTTTTTTCCCCACTTCCCCCCACCTCCCTTGCCTCTCTACCTTTCCCAAAATGATCTGTTACTGTCTGATCCCTAAATCATTGGGGATTACAAATTAAGTTGTCAGTTTCCCTAGGAATGAAGAACTGCATTCAAAAATAGGTCATAACTGCAGGGTGATTAAATTAAATATTTGCTTTATAAATTTTTTCATAAAATATGCTAGAAGTCAGATTTGTTCTCAGCGGGCTTAGTAATTTATTCCATATCCTTCTTGCTGGTCCCAAATGTTTTTTAGTATTATCATATAACAGTTGTAGTCTATTGACAGTTATAATTGTATCAGACTGTAAAATAACTGACAGCTTCTTAATATGCTTCATAACAGTGGAGTAGCGCCTGACTGCCCCTTGCATTTGCGATCACATAGTGTCACCTAATGGTCAGAAGGTTCATTGCGTGATTACATTTCTGTAGATGGCACTCTCAGTCCAAGCAAGCTCTAGGAGAGCATCGCATATTCTCCTTTGTCCTTTTGTTTGCTTATTTCTTTTTTGAGGGCCAATTCAACATTTATGATTGTTCTGGAACTCCTGACTTAACCCCATTGGACTTTTCATAGGCTTTATGTTTCATTGTAATTCAAACAAAATAGTCATTTCAGTTATTTTTATTCTGGAGTTTCCTTAGCAGTTATATTTCAAGGAATTTCAGCATCTCATGTAAAATATATTCCTTTATGTGTTTTTTAAACTTTTAATCTGGGACATACCAAGCTATTCTTTTTGCTGCTACTTTAATAGTGTTCCTTGTAACAGACCTTTACATCTGGATACAATCTTTTGAAATTTTTATAATTTTTGCAAACATTTTTACAAAATGTATAGTTTTATAAATGGTTTTCTCTTGGTCAGATTTTTTAAAATTTAAATGCTTCCCAGAATTTTTAAATCTAAAAGAATGCTTTTAGTATTTCTTATCAGAAGAGGTATGCTAGAAACTTAGATTCTTGCCAGAATTCCAAGTCAATCAATTACATATGCTACTTAGATAGTTAACAGCAATCAACTTGTACCTTAACAATCTGAGTTTTGTGTGTTTAGAAATATGTGACTGCAAAGTAGGCTCCCTGTGGCTCAGTGGCAGACTCTGCCTGCAATGAAGAAGACCCAGGACCAGGAAGATCCCCTGAAGAAGGAAATGGCAACCCACTCCAGTTCTCTTGCCTGGAGAATTGCAGGGACAGTGGAGCCTGGAGAGCTGAAGTCCATGGGGCACAAAAGAGTCAGACTTAGTGACTAAACAACAACAACAAAGACGATAAAGTACTTTCTGATCTGGAAGGCATAGTGAAAATTACGTATTTAAGACATTTTTTTTCTCTTTTCTCTGTGCATTAGAAAATGAAGCGTTTTGCTTGAAACCTGCCTTGTAATTTTACTGGATCCGGCTGTGCAAATTTTAGTGCATAGTACACTCTGCATTCAGAGTTCATTTGAGCAGGAAGGAAAATGTGGCCTCTTTTTCCTTCTTGTGTGACTCTAAATGTCTTTGGCACTTGATACTACAGGTGTCTTTATGTTCATGCTTTAGTTGCATCTTAGAAAGCATATGCATAGTCTTTTTTGAACAGGTTTCCTAAATTAATTGGACCATTAAAGGCACTAGAGAGAAAAGTCTTGGATGAGTCCTATGTATCCTATGTATAATTAGAGGATACCAGGAATTCTGTAGTGAAAGTGAAAATTCTGTTGTGAAAGTAGTGAAAGTGTTAGTCACTCAGTTGTGTCTGACTCTTTGCAACCCCATGGACTGTAGCCTGCCAGGCTCCTCTTGTCCTTCTTCAGGCAAGATAACTGGAGTGGGTAGCCATTCCCTTCTCTAGGGGATTCTTCCCAACCCAGGGATTGAACCCAGGTCTCCTGAATTACAGGCAGATTCTTTACATCTCAGCTACTAGGGAAGCCCAAATGCACCCATATCTCATTTCAGATTATTTTCTAAATACTATGCTGTGTTCTCATCTTGACATCCTCTTAGGAGGTGGAAACCATCCCTTACTGGTACCTTATGATACACTGACGGCCAAAGAGAAAGCCAAGGATAGGGAAAAAGCACAGGACATCCTCAAGTTCCTGCAGATCAATGGCTATGCTGTATCCAGGTAAAAGCACACCTACTCCAGTTATAAGTAGGTGTTATAAGACTTGTTATAAGACTGTTATAAGACTTGTTATAAGACTGAATATTCAATTAGCCCTGTCAGATTTAATGCTGAAAATGAGCTCCGTGGCCTCTTTAAATGTCAGAGCTCTATTTAGTGTGTTCAAAATATACATGTTGAAAACATTAATGCCCTTAGCTGCCATATAATTGAGTTCCCTGCACTTTTTATGTCAAGTCTCCATTCATCATTTAGGCAAAATCTCTAGGCAGAAATGACAGTCTGTATTTTTAAATGCAAGATCTTATTGTGTAGTAATATTTATTTATTAAGTACAGCTTCTTATATGCAAAGTATTTTTTATAATTTATTTTAGCTATAAAATATTAGCTAACCTTGCAAATGTATCTATATCTGTGTATAAATGTGTATATTGCTATATGTAAAATGTTAAGATACCTCTCTGTATGTAGATATTTAACAAAATATATTTTGTTTTTACCTTGCCTTCTAATAGTCTTTGTTAGATGTTGGTTTCCATTTTTTGTTTTTGCCATCCTAGAGGGTTCAAAGACCTGGAACTGGACACACCTTCTATTGAGAAACGATTTGCCTATAGTTTCCTTCAGCAACTCATTCGCTATGTAGACGAGGCCCATCAGTATATCCTGGAGTTTGGTAGGTACCATGGTCCTGTTACTAACAGCCCAGTTTTTGTTATGTTTGTTATTTACAACATCAGGATCTAGAACAGCATAGACCACTGGGATGCTTATGGTCTGTTTCCTGATGGTGTAAACATTTTTATATCCATCCTAATATTAACTTGAGTCTAAAAGTCAATAGGAAAACTCATTTTTTAAGGATGGGTAAATTTTGAGAACTTTAAAAAAATTCTAACATGCAATTCTTTTCTCCTTAAAATGTATATTGGCATTGATTTTTCATTTTGAAAGATACATTGGATGGACATCAAATTTTAAGGTACAGTTAAATCCTTCCTTATGAAATTAATTGTTCTGCTCTTTTAAAAAAGGAACTAAAACTCTTTGGATTCTCCAAATGTCTAGACATTGGAAAGTCTTCAAGTTTAGCCTTTGCAGGAACACACATTTGTACTAGAGTATCAGCAATGCGAAACTTTATTATCCCCTTAGGGTGAAAGGAAAGACCTCTTCTCCATCTGGCTCAGTGACATTTAAGTACAAAAAGAACTCCTTAATTTAAATCGTAGATTTGAATCAGATCATCAAGACAGCCTCCTCTCACTTCTCTTATTTTGTGTTTGTCCTCAGCATTGTTGAATTAAAATTCAAGTTGTTAATGACTTACCTTCATGTCAGATCCCATTCCAGCCACTGGTTGGTATTAGATATAAAGAGTAGAGTTTTGTCCTTTTTGAAAAACTGTGTGCTCTGCTGGTGGTCATCTTATTTTCTTTTCCACTTTTAGGGTTGTATTTCTGTTTTTATTTTGGTTTTTTTAACCCACATTCTTTCGGTTTTCAGCCCCTTTCCTTGGGGTCCATAGTCCTAGGTCTCATAGCAATACATCAGCAAAAGATCCCTCCTAATCAGGGGCTCTTTTTGCTGCTGTTATCTTAGGATTTATGCTTAGTTTTCAGCATAGCATCAGATTAAAGTTTATAGAAATTTGAGCTCTGATATTTTCTTGTTGCTGGGTCCCTGGATCCCAGATATGATTAGAGATATTCAGTTTGAGCATCAGTCTCTTAGAGAACCTTCCTGTCTTTCAACCTGCCTCCTTATCTACAGTACAAATGCTATATTTTTGATCTCTTAACCAACTTTTTCATAAAGACCAATTATATAAACTAATCCATAATATGCAATCTCTTTGTATGTCATCCATCAGTATTTTTTCAAATATGGTAGTCATCCTGACTAATAGCCAAATTGCCCTCAATGATATTTCACCAGAGAACAAGCATGAGGCCATGGTGGATTTTTGAAGCTTTTATGCACAAACTTAAATGTTGACATTTCTAATCCACATTTAAGAGTATATGAATGAACAGCAATTCTGGCATCCAGCCTTCGTTTTGACCAGAGAAAGGAGAAGAGGGGAAAAAAGAGTGATCATTTGGAGAAGGGAACAAGAAAAGCAAACTTTTCTCTTGCCTTCCTATGGATAACAGAAACAGAACGTTGAAGGATGAAATTTGTTTAGACTTTAGTCGTGCTATATTCCAGTTTCTGAATGAACATCCTAGGACAGTGTTTCTGTATAAGAAGTGGTGAGAAGCTTACTACAGGGCAAGTTCACCTACTTCACACATTTCTTTTTTTTCTATAGGAGAAGGTCTTGTAGACAGAATTCTGGGGAGAAATAAGGTTAGATTAGAATAGAGCCCAACAAAATTAGTTTTTTGTTTGCTTACAATTGCTGATGTTAGTCGTTCCTTTTTCAGATGACTGAAAAGCAAGTTATGTATAAGAACTCTGTTAGAGGATCAGACAGAGTTGAGATTGTCTATACAGTCATTTATTTTCATTTTCCACTGTTACTAAAATCCCAAATTTTTATGATTATTGCCTTTGCAACACATCTTTAATATAGCCATTCTTAAACATAGACTCATGGTGCCGATAAGAATATGCATGTGCCTTTTCTAATTTTTGTGTTATATCATAGATCATCCTCTCTCCAAATCCTTTCATAGTTTCTGCATAAGCATTTTTATTAAAATGTGTAATTAATGGAAAAATATTTCCTATTTAATGCTTTGAAGTGTGGTAAGATTTAGATAGGTACAAAATTCTGTCTGAATAACATTTATTTGAGAAGCCCCTTAGGTAGATCCAACCATTGTGCAAATGTTTGAGAGAGATTTAGTGCCAAGTTGATTTAAAAAATGAAATTCTTAAATGTTAAAAATACATAATTTTCTTTTACTTATTCATGAGAAGATCATTGTCTCATTTTACAAAATATTACCTAGGTTATCTAAAACTTATGCCAAATTTGTGTCTTTAAAAATTTAAAAGCCTATTTTCAATTGTTTTTATTTCTCTTTGCAAAAGAACTTTTTCAAGGAAAAGTCAGTTTGATTCTTATAAAATATGGAAGCTCTGCTTACAAATTTTACTAAATCCTTATATCCAGTTCTGAAATTCTTAGCTCTCCAATCTGTTCTGCATATCGTTGTGATTATTATAGTTTATTACTACCTCTTCAGTATGCATGAAATCTCTTCTGTATGCATGAGGGAATGAGGAAAGGCCACCTTTTAAGCTAAATACATTAGGTCAATCAGTTCTTAACCTTGAACTCATTTTCTATACATGGGGAAACTTTGGGGATTTTTCCTTTGCTTATGGAGATTATCTTTTGACATTGGTGAACTTCTTTGTTCTTTAGCAGAATGTTAATTTTCCAACCTAGTATTATAATTGTAGTCCTCCCCCTCATCACAGGCACTGGCTTCCTGCAATTTTTCCTTTGGTATATTAATATTAATAGCTTTAGCTTTGTCACACCAAGAAGTAACTATCTTTTTGGAGACTAGTATTAAAATCTAATGAATTTTGTTTATTTAAAAACACTTCTCTACTCACTTTTCTTACCTCTGTGAGCTTCTTTCTCACTGAAAGAAAATGTGGGATTTTACTGCTAAAAATGTGGACTTTTTACTTTATTCCAGTTTTCTCAGTACATGTTAATAAGATCTCAGAGTTATATCGGAAGTTTGTGATTGTAACCACATGTGTGGGCTGTCTCAAAAGCTTTTTTATTTTGACTTGGGTACATTTTTCATCTTTTTTTTTTTTTTTCATTAATGACACTGCTAAGGTTAACCTTTCTCTCTTTGTGTTCAGTTTAGGAGGGTAACACGTTTAGCAGTGTGTTCTAAACTTTGCGTTTTGGGTGAATATTTTGCAGTGTTTGAAGTGCAACATGTACCTAAAAAACTCTTCATGTCTACAGATGGTGGCAGCAGAAGCAAAGGAGAACATTTCCCTTATGAACAAGAAATCAAGTTCTTTGCTAAAGTACAGTATACAATCTGTCTTGTTTTTCCTTCAATATGTTTGTTTACCAAATATACTCTTTAGATAGTCGCCTCTTTGCAGAATGCACTTGTCTACAAATATGAATTCTCCTCTAAGTAAATATTCTGTGGCACGAAAATAACTGCATGAATCATGTAGGATAAATTTGCTCCCAGCATCCTTGGTCATACTTAAAATAACTTGTTCTGCTCTCCGTACGGTATTCCTCAAATGACTTTGTTCTCTATGAAGTTTGACTCAAAGTTCTCTTTTTTTGGCTTCATCATATGACTAAAGGAGAAATAGCTACTTCCTAACATTTGAATATTGATCTGACTTTAAAATTTTAGATGCATATTTCTTCATTAAAGAGGAAAAGCCTGAGTTAATTTTTAATGATTATGTTATAGCCTATAGTATAGAGTCTTTATTGTGAAGCCTGAGTCCTACTCAGAAAAGGAAAACTGAAGCTCAGACAGGATCAGTTGTTCATGGTTAGAGTATAGCCTATCATTTTTATTTATTCCACTTAATATGAATTCAGCAAAACTCTGCTCTATGTCTGAAACATTCCTGACTTCCTTTCAGCCAGTACAGGAAAGAGATGAAGAGTTGCAGAGTCTCCACGTTGGGTCCATTCACTTACTCAGTGTTTACTGTATGTCTGGTCTGTGTCATGCATTAGCCTACAAGGATATAGATTCAGCGTCACAAAGACAGAATTCCCTTGGGAAGCTTTCCTATTTACAACATGTTTTAGTTAACCTGAAGACCTGATTATTTCTGTCAGGTTCCTTTCAAAGTACTTGTATGTGGTCATCTGTAAAAGGCCATGTTATTTTGATTGATTAATATTTGGCTTCTATTATGTTTTCAGAATTGTTATTCTTTATTATAAGGGAAATTTCTCCTGTCTGTTCTTTGCATTCAGTATAGCACCCAAAGTCCGTATCAGTCATCTGAAGTTTGTCTTAGGCTGCACATTGCTAGGTATCTGTTCTACCAGGGTGTAATCCTCCTTGATAACCAGTGATCAAGAAATGCTGTATTCATGACCTCTAATCATGCATTTAGAATACATTCTTGTATACCATTGCCAGCGTGCTCAGCACTCCTAGTGATTTTGTTTGCAGATGCCTAATGAGGCTTAATTTCTACTCTGTGATTCATTCATTCACATATTTACTGAGTACCTATTATATGTCAGTTGCTAAGTTCAGGCAATGTCACAACTTTTTAGGCAGATCACTGGAAACTTGTGTATTCCTATTATTAAAAAATAATAAATATATTATTTAAAATATACCATGTAGGAAAAAAACTAGATTTAGACTAGAGTCTAAATACTGATAATGCCTATTATTATCACCTTTTTCATTTATTTATTCAATGAATATGTATCTAGTGCTTACGGCAGGTTTGCAGCAAAGTCCTAGGTACAAGTGAATCATTGATAAATGAAACAGAGCAAGCAGGGGTCATAGAGGCCAAGAGAGGGGTTTAAACAATCCCCAAAATGTTTTTATCTCTCATGAACCTTATAGACGCTTAGGGAGACAGACTAATCCAAAGTCACACAAATAAAATATAAAATTGCAAATGATATTAGAGGACCAGAGGATATGGGGAGTTTATGTCATTGATAGGCCAGCAAAGGCTTACCTGATGAAGTGCTACTGCGCTGAGGCCTGCAGGAGGGGTGGAGTGACTCGGTGGTTACGGGGCGTGGGAAGGACATTTCAGACAGAGGGCATGGCATGTATACAGCCTGTGGATGGGGGAGGGGCGATTGGACAAAGGCCAGCAGGATTAGCGTGCAGAATTGAGAGGTAGGCTTTGATCAAGGCCAGGGATGAAGAACTTTGTAAGTCGGTAAGTGGCGATGTGGCTGAGTAAATCATTCACTGTCTTCATCTCAATTTATCTTCATCTCCATCTTCAACCTCGAAAACAGAGTTGATAACACCTACCATACAAAGTGGTCACTGGGACACATGGGATTATAGCATGTCAGATACAGTCCTCAGACATAGTAGAGACTCCATAGAAGGTCATCCTTGATTGCCGTTGAATCTTTTGGGCACAGAACTGCAGTGTGTGAAAATATTAAGACTACTTCATTTTGAGAAAGTATTGAGACTAATTTCAAACACTGAAAATTCAGTGTGTTTTTCATAATGACACCCCACCCCAACCTACCCCTGCATCCCCCCACCACACACACACATGGACTGGAGAGAGCAGAGAGGGATACTCTGAAATGGTGCTGACTGGCATGGCTGTGAATGTTGGGGACTCATTGCATGTGAACAGAGCTCTGCCTGCACCAAAGACTCAGCATGCATTGGTCCCCCAAAAGATTCCACTGTGTAGATCTGTTCTCTTTTCCTTTCTTTCAGGTCGTTCTTCCTTTAATTGATCAGTATTTCAAAAACCACCGTTTATACTTCTTATCTGCAGCAAGCAGACCTCTCTGTTCTGGAGGACATGCATCAAACAAAGAGAAAGAAATGGTGACTAGGTAAACAGCTATAAAAATAAAGACTATTGTTTAAGTATATTTGCATTTGAGAAAGAGTATCTCAGGATCTTGAAGTAGGAGCATGCAGAGCGTTTACCCATCTTCCTTGGCCCCTGGGAATCAAATGCTACAAAGATGATGGTTTGGGCAAGTTAATACATGTGTTCTAGGTATTGAATTTTCTTATATTTTACTGCTAAATATAATACTGAGTTGAGGGAATAAAAACACACAGTTCAGAATCCACAAGTAGAGACTAGAGATACATCAGTATATTAGTATTTTTGATAAATGATGCTCTTAACATTGGTTTCATTAAAATTTTTTCAAATCTAATATTTTTGCCAGCCTGTGTTTTTCAGGAGGGCAAGATCTCATTTACAGTGATTATAATTTTAAATGAAAAAAATTATTACCAATCCTGGGATAAAATGATGTAAACATATATACTTTCTGAGGTTTTCCATTCACACCACTCAAGCCACATCCTAGTCGTGCTTTCTCATTTATGTTTAAACCTAAATATTCTTTAGATTTGTGATTCTGCTGGCAATTTCAAGTCCGAGTCCTCAAAATTCTGCCAGAAGTTAGGATGCATGAGAATCAATTCCTGAGAAAGTCTGCTTCTGTATTACATTGCTCAGGAGTCTATACCAAGCTTTTAGATTGTATTGAAAAAAATTTCTGTGAAAATGAGTACCGTGTATAAAGCAGAATACAGGAGGTTCCTTGGACTTCACTTTCTTTTTATCTATCTATTGCTGTTTAGCAAAATTATCACAGGTTTAATGTTTTAAAAGAATATGCATTTATTATCTCACAGTGTCTATCTATCTGTCAACAGTACCTTGCTTGGAAAACAAGCCTCTTTTTTTTTTAAGACATTTTAGAGCAGTTTTAGAGTCATAGCATGGACTTGACTTTAATAATATGCTGAATGGCAGTGCAATATCAGCCTATTGAACAGAATGAGATGAGATTGAATATAGCCTGCCACCAGAGGGTAAAAAATAAATAAGATTCCTTTGTTATCTAACACTGGGGGTGGGATGTTAAGCTCATCTCTTGAGTGTGTTTATTGCCTGTTTTACCAAGCAATAAGTAGCCAGTTATGTGACGTAGGATTGCAACAGCATTAAAAAAGTTTCCAAACTTCTTCAAATAATAAGGTTCTTGTGAAGCTGATAAAGATAACGGAGAATCCATCCCAGTGGCTTACTTTGTTTACACCAACTGTGTTACCGGAAGAAAAGAGAAGGAAGAACTATTTTCCAAGATGCAAATTTCATCCCTTGCCCACTTGGGCCTGGCCTTCTTTCCGTCTTCTCTGGGAGAGAGAGGGACCCTTCCCGCCTCATTTCATACATGCACTCATCCACATCGCTGGCCCCATGTCCCCCTGTGGACACTTGAATGCACACAGTAGGTGGAAGAGCACCAGTGCAGCGCTACCCTTAAACACCGAAACCAAGGCAACTGCACAGTCACCTGGTCGTCTCTGGCCAGTTAGCCTTTTGTAACAGAAACTCTGTTCTTACAGGTGGTGTTAATTTAATGACATTCAGTTACATAAGTGAACACAATATAATTAGAGAATATAGGGGGGAAATTAAAAAAAATGTGTGAATTCTGCTCTTTCCCCTCCCCTTTTGGGTTTTGTTATCGCCATTTCAGTTTTAGTCTTACTCTGAGAATAATTCACTAACTATAGAAGTAACTAATTTTCCTTTACCAAATATATCCCTCATATAATAAATCAGAAAATAGCATGAGTCTGTGCTAGCCTCCATTGATGTAGTTTGGGGCCCTTATAGTAATACTTCCCCAGTTTTTAATGGTTTCATCTTCAAATTTTTCTTCACCTCTTGGAAAGAGGGTTGATAAGTTTTACTTCTCCAGTGAGCACTTCCAAAAGGAATATATGCCATTAAAATTCCAACACACAGAAATGAGAGATATAATAGGACAAGTAACTGATTTCTTTACAGTACTTTTGTGCCAAACATAGGTTGAACTTAAGCTCAGAGAGAAAAAAAACTCAGAGTGGAAAAATGAATAAGGTGATGATAAGCAAATTATGGTACATCTTGTCCAGTCATTAAAATGATGATGGATATAAATATGTGACAACTTAGGGAAATTATTTAAAAAATAAAATACA
Source organism: Bubalus kerabau (assembly GCF_029407905.1). Lineage (NCBI taxonomy): Eukaryota > Metazoa > Chordata > Mammalia > Artiodactyla > Bovidae > Bubalus > Bubalus kerabau. The sequence continues at coordinate 133,605,788 of NC_073624.1, forward strand.
TGTTCAAATAGTATTGATCTGGATTTTTTTTAAAACTAAATTTTTAGGTATAGAAAAGTAGTGGTAAGGGATAAATTTAATGTTAATGGTAGTTTTCTTTATGTAGTACATGTAGATTTTGTATTACTATTTTTATGTGTTTTCTAAGTTTCTAAAATGAAAAAAAATCTTACCTTAATAATCATAAAAGTATGTTTTAAAATAACCAACATCATTACCACATTAATGAAAACAAACAATGTGTTTGGCATGTTGAAGTGGAATCACTGAAATTTATAAATCTGATTTTGTACCACTTCAGCTAAGTTTTACTTTAGTGACTAAAATAAGTAAAAAAAAAAAAAAAAAAAAAAAGAATGAAATAGATTAAAAAAACTGACCCTGCTACTGTGAACATACAAGCATAGCTTCATACACATAATAAGCATTGCCATGATTTAATAGCTGTGTGTAGCTATAGTTGAGTGGGTCTAAGTTAACTTTTCCACAGTTAAAACCAAGTTGTTCCCATTAGTTGTTTGAATACCTTCTGGCACTAGAAATTATATATCAAGCATTTATTGCTCTGCTGTACTTCAGGAGTGTTCATGGCAGTGGCTGAGTGTATGGGAATACATATAGTCCCAATAGCAGAAAGCCAAGCAGTGCTATGGGATTCCAAATAAAGTAAGACTCCTTTGGATCGGTATGGATGGGCTTAGAGATGTATGGAAGTCATGACAGTCAAAGATGATCTTAGAAACATGCAGATCAGAGATTAAGAAAGGGGGATATTTTTTAGAAAACAACATAAAGAGTAGAAGCTGGGTCATTTAGGGGAAATGTAGGTTATATAGATTATGGAACACTGTAATTGATAGTAGCAGTCAGAATAAAATTTAATTTTGCTTTTTTTAAAAAAAACATTTTTAAAATAATTCATGAGCACTAAGAAGACATTAATGCTTTTTAAATAGAAGAATTGAGAACAGCCTGGCAGCAAAAGTGGGATTTATAAAAGTGGCATGGCTAGGAGACCACAGCAGCCGTTCAGAGCTATGACAGGGATGCAGGCTGTTGTAACAGAAGTGATGCCTCCAGTAAGTGGTGCTACCCTTGGGTTTGTTCAGCAAGTGTTCTGAATGCCCGCTGGGTACAAGACGCTATCCTAGGTCTGAGGATAAACACACAGGCACGAGGGCACAGTTCCTAGCTTTAATGGATTTAGAAGTACAGCTGAATAGACACATACATATAGAGCTAGGCCATATACTACGTTGTGATGAGTATCATTGGAGCCATATATAAAGCGCTGGGAATGCAGAGGAGACATTAATACAGAAAGAGGCTGTGTGTGAGAAACACAGAACGAGGAAACCAGCGTGCCTCAGTAGTGAGTCTTGTGGCAGAGAAACAAGAGAAGGCCGACGTGGGGCTGAAGTTTCTCCACTGAGTGGTTAGAACAATGCTGGTGTGACTAATGAAAGCAAGATACTTCAGAAGAACTAGTTTTGAGGAAACAATGGAAACAGTGACAGATTTTATTTTTGGGGGCTCCAAACTTGCTGCAGATGGTGACTGCAGTCATGAAATTCAAAGACACTTGTCACTTGGAAGAAAAGCTATGACCAACCTAGACAGCATATTAAAAAGCAGAGACATTACTTTGCCAACAAAGGTCCATCTAGTCAAGGCTATGGTTTTTCCAGTGGTCATGTATGGATGTGAGAGTTGGACTATAAAGAAAGCTGAGTGCTGAAGAATTGATGCTTTTGAACTGTGGTGTTAGAGAAGACTCTTGAGATTCTCTTGGATTGCAGGGAGATCCAGCCAGTCCATCTTAAAGGAAATCAGTCCTGAATGTTCATTGGAAGGACTGATGCTGAAGCTGAAACTCCAATACTTTGGCCACCTCATGCAAAAAGCTGACTCATTTGAAAAGACCCTGTTGCTGGGAAAGATTGAAGGCAGGAGGAGAAGGGGATGATAGAGGATGAGATGGTTGGATGGCACCGACTCTATGGATATGAGTTTGGGTAAGCTCCAGGAGTTGGTGATGGACAGGGAGACCTGGCATGCTGCAGTCCATGGGGTCGCAAAGAGTCGGACATGACTGAGAGACTGAACTGAGGTGGCGCTAGTAGTAAGGAACCCGCCTGCCAAAGAAGGAGACGTAAGAGGGATGGGTTCAATCCCTGGGTGGGGAAGATCCTCTGGAGAAGAAAATGGCAACCCACTCCAGTATTCTTGCCTGGAGAATCTCATGGACTGAGGAGCCTGGTGGGCTTCAGCTGATGGGGTTGCAGAGTCGGACATGAATGAAGCAACTTAGCACAGCACAACACAATTTTGAGAAGAGGTTGAGTTTGTTTAAACTGGTGCTTCTGGAAGAAGTAAGTGCTAACAGGTCATTTTAGCTGGAAGTGTACAGCAGGAAGTGAGAAATAGGTGTTTGGTATTGGAGAGATCAGGGCAAGAAATGACGTATTTGGGGACAATCTATACCCATCTAATGCTTGAAGCTTGGAAAGCAAGAGGAAACCAAGGGAGAAGCGGGGAGAAGCTGAAAGGGCTGAACACAAAAACTTGGAGAATTGTTACACTTGGAGGGTTTTCAGAAGTGGATATTTGAAGAACAGAGAGAACAACTCATTAGCAAAGAAGTGGGAAATAATACTGTAAAACAGAGACCAGGGTTTCACAGAGGTGAGTAAATGATGCTGAGTACTGTGGAGAGCTCTGCAGGATGGAGGCTGAAAAAGAGGTTATTAGATGAACTATTTGGAGGGTATTGAGAACTTCAAGGAGAAGCCACGAGGGGTGGAAAGGACACTCAGAAGGCAGAGTCAGGGAGGAAGCTGCAGATGCATTTTGAATTCTTAAGTATGTTAGTAGTGAAGGGTACAGGGAAAGGGAGTAACAGGATTATGGAAAGTGCTTTAAAGAAACTATAGGTTAGTACTGATCAGACCTAGAGTTTGCACGGGAACTACACCTGGAAAGGGGATAGCACAGAAGGGGAGAGATATGATTTGTCTTTTTTGAGGACCTAAGAGTCAGACATGACTGAGCGACTTCCCTTTCACTTTTCACTTTCATGCACTGGAGAAGGAAATGGCAACCCACTCCAGTGTTCTTGCTTGGAGAATCCCAGGGACGGGAGAGCCTGGTGGGCTGCCGTCTATGGGGTCGCACAGAGTCGGACACGACTGAAGCGACTTAGCAGCAGCTTTCCATTGGGTTTACCAAAGAGTTCATTCAGGTTTTCCCATCTATATGATATGTCCTAAAAAACTGGAATGAACTTTTTGGCCAACCCAACATATATCTGTATGTCTGTCTCTCTGGTGACGCATCTGTTACTAATTAGGAATGACTAGGGTTAGGAATCAGAGAAGGCAATGGCAACCCACTCCAGTGTTCTTGCTTGGAGAATCCCCATGGACAGAGGAGCCTGGCAGACTTCCGTCCACAGGGTTGCAAAGAGTTGGACACGACTGAGCGACTAACAACAGGGTTAGGAAACAGCTGATATCATAAGAAGTCATTTGTCTGTGACAGATTCTCAGACATAAATGTGATCTGATGGGATGGGATACAGAGCAATTCTGTTTCCCATCATCACAAAACATCCCAGGTTTAGATTAATCAGGTTACAACATGATCCGCGTATTACAAATTCAACATCATCTCAGAATGTTTCACCCTAATACTAGAGAGGGTGAGTAACAGGTAAAAGATACTGCTTAAAATAGTTTCCAATAATCCAAAATGTAAGCAATTCTAAGATGTAAACAGTCTCTTCAGGTGGAGACATATCCTTGTGAGGTTTTTTTTTTGGCCGTGTGACTTGGCATATGGGGCCTTCCCCAACTAGGGATCAGACCCATGGCTCCTACAGTGGAAGCTTGGAGTCTTAACCACTGGACCACAAGGGAAGTCCCAGAGACAGATCCTTATTGACTTAACACAGAGAAAGCTCAGTGAATGAGGATACCTGGAGAAAGGTGCTTTTGTTTATTGTCTTTGTTCATTTCAGTTAGAGCTTAAAGATAGATAATGCAGCTCAGTGGACTAAGTTTGAATCTTGTGTCTAATGTCTACTTGACAAGATCATTGAAAAAAAAAAAAGGAGCACTGGTTAGAGATTTCCTAAGACTTCAAAGTCATTTAAGCACTTGTGGATGAATATTTTCTTGGAAAAGCCACCCTATGCCCTATATAATGACTTTTCACCAATAAGTTATATCACATTGTTACTAAAGTGAGAAATAATGGGCAAAACTTACTGTGAAAGTGGTCAACATCAAAAAAGTGATTCTGTCTCCTTTTTCCCATTCTGCCATGAGCAGTTGCCAGCACTGTATTCCGTGGCATAGTCTGTATCCCCAGTACTGAGATGTATATCTGTACCCTGGTAGCGATGGCAAAGATGGCAAGAGAGGGCAGGGCTGTCAGGACATAGCTGCTACCATGACTGGAAAAATCAGGCTGAGTGTAGGTGGTGCTATACAAGTGGATTTTCAAAATTAGAGCTTTGGCAAGTTCTAGCTATGGAACACCTGTGTGTCTGAGAGTTCAGAAGAGTGTGGATAGATGTGAAAATAATGTCAGGTATATAAATATGGAGGTTAAGTGTCATGATAGATATTTGCAAATGGCCCCTGGCTGGGAGGGGACTTCTGTGAGCTTGGGTTGGGAGTGCTAAAGGAGCACTCCCAGGTGTTAGAAAAGGCTTCTTGGAGTAAACATGTCCTGAGCTGAATCCTGAGGGATATTTAGAAGGGGCTGTAATGTGGAAGTGAGATGTTCTTAAAAATAGGACCCAACAAGAAAGTCACCAGACTGCCTGGTGACAGACAAGACAGGACAAGACCAGGTACTGCCCAGATTCTGGGTTCTGATGTGAGCATTTGTGCACAGCAATGCCATTATGCTGAGTGCTGGGCACCCTTATTTGGAGTCTAATGTTGGTGAGCGCCAGGAAGGGCACAAAGACCTGGGAACTCACTCTAGAAGAGAGGTATTTTTGACTCATGCATTAGCATTCAAAGTCCTTTAAATTATAACAGCTGTAATGTTTCTCTTTGAGTGATTATAAATGGTTTAAATTCTCTTTCTAGTTCATTGTGTGAAATTCACTGGATGCTTTGGTATATGTCTATGGGATAATGGTCAAGGTCTAGAAGAAGGAAAGTTCAAATGGGAAAACATACTAAAAGTAGCATTTTGTGCACAAAGCACCATACTTCCATTGTTAAATAATGCCCATAACAACAACAAAAAATTCTAGAATTTCAGTAGTACTTTGGTACAGATAAAATTAATTTTTTTTCCTTATGGTTTTCTGTAGTTATACTTTTGTGGGGTTTGTATAGATTGCTTTTATATTAATTAGCTTTGCTTTCGATTTTTTTTGGTTCCTTTACTTATAATATGTGCTTTTTTAACCGTGTTTGTTAAAGATATGCACTCAAAGACTCTTTATTTAATACCTTTACTCCACATTCTGCTCAGAGAATTGATTCTTTCTGCGTGACATCATGTTGCTTTTTTCCGGCTCATATATCAGCTGTTTATTTTTCTTTTTTTCTTCTTCTTTTTTTTTTTTTAATTTCATTTGAATTTAATTTCTCCCTGTTTTTTCTACCTTCCCTTCCCCCTTTCCCTTTTCTCTTTTGTTTTTCTTTTGTCTTCAGCCTGTTCTGCAAACTTGGAGTTCTTGTCAGGCATAGGATTTCACTATTTGGTAAGGAGACCCTTAAACAAATACTAGCATGGCCATCGCTTGGTTTTCTTTGCCATTTTTGCACTGTGTTGTGTGCTGCTATGTTGCATGAATGCATGTTTGCATGGCTGCATGCATGGTCGTCATAGGCCAAGGTAAGGTCCTCAAGGTTGTTTATGAGTAGCATTACCTATAGTAAAATTGAAGACCGTAACTTTGTATACCAGTCCAAAGCACACTTGAAAATCACAAACTTATGTTATTAAAGATCAAATGAATGAAAACAGCAGTTTCTACCTTATTTTATTTCAGAGGGGTGAAGCAAAACTGGGCCTCTGAATTTGTGTTTGGTTATCTCTGATAGATTAAATACCCATCCACAGTTTTTAATTGAACTTACTTTTTCAGTGCTCTTGACTACAAATTTGCATGTTGACTGTATTCCAGACATTGGAACTTCATAATAGAGACAGGCCTGGGTTTGCCAAAAGCAACTTCCCTGGTACCTCCAAACCCCACGGTAGTCAGTTTTTGTTCATTTCTGAGAATTCATGTAGCTGAAGTTCATGTTCCCAAACACTGCTTTCCATTAGCCATGCAGGGCAGTCACTCACTTTTCACAGACTCTCCTTGCAGTGGGGCTTTAAGACTCTATAGCAGTTGGCAGTTTATTTTTTATACTTTCCTGCATCTGCTTTTATAAACTGCCAAGGCAAATTTTAGCCCAAGGCTGTCTAGATTTTGAGACAGTGTTGTGGTGACTTCAGTAAGAAAACATTGAGTGTGTTTAGATTTATAAGTCCTAGTCCATTCACCAAAAAACCTAAGGATTATGTTATTTCTATAAAAGCCACAAAGGATAAACTGAGAAATAGGTACATGTATATGTGTGTGTATATATATATGCAAATAATTTTTACATTCTTTACATTTGTTTGAGAAATGATAGCTTCTGGATATGACTACTTAATGCTGCATTTGGTTTCTAATATTATTATATCCAACGTTTGGGTACTCTTAAGATATGATTCCCATAAATTGCTGAGCTTTTTGCATTAATGTTTCAGTTATCCAAAATTCAGGGGAAATTGCCTTCAGAATGATCTCCAGTTGACTGCCTTTTGTTTTGACTTCTCTTCAACTTAGAAAAACTTCTATGTAAATTATTCAGACAGAACTTTCATGTACTCTTTAACCTTCTCATAATAATTATGTATTCAAAAATTCTCCATCTGTCTTCAGAGAATACTGTCTAATTATATCTACCTCTGGTGGGGACCCCATAATACTTTCTGTTGTTTATCTCTAGCTTCTTACATATTTTAACCTCTTGGTTTCCAGTGTTACATTTTGCTATAACTTCACTTTTTAAATTTTTTGAGGTATTCCATATATACAGTGAAGTACACAAATCTTAAGAGCAGCATGATGACATAGCTTGATGGAATTTTACATGTATTTGCCCATTTTCTCAGTTCAAGGCATAGAACATTTTCAGCATCCCAGAAGCCTACCTCGTGCCATTTTGCAATTTATGGCCCTCTGCAAAGGACCTATATTTAAACTAGTGGTCTACTAATGTAGACTTTCATTACCATGTATTAGTTTTGCCTGTTGTTTAATCTCCTTTTTTCCCTTTGAATATATTAAGGGCTCAGTAATGGAAGATAAATACATACTGTAACTTGTTGTAATAATCAGAGGAGAAGAACTGGATTTTAACATTCATTTCATCTGTGATTCTAATATTTCATCTAGGCATTGTATATTATAATCCCTTTGCCTTTAAATATAACTATTTTTTATTTTTAACAGGAATTTATTGGAGAACTACTGTGTGTCTTTATCTGGGAAGCATACTTTAATGTGCATTTTATTAATGTCACATTATTTTTTCAAATTTGCTTTGGCATTTGCTTATAAAACAATACAAAGGTCAAGAAGTCTTTATTATTCAACAATACTCTAATATAGCTTTGTCAACATTTTAGCATGTTAGGTCTTAGACTTGTAAACTTTACATATTATAGAAATAGCTTGGTTTTAGACATTAACATGATGTCCTGAAGAAAATAATGGACTTTGATCAGAAAACCTGTATGTAAGTCCCCTCTTTGTAACTGAACCAGTTGAATGATCTGGACAAGGGACTTAACTTCTCTTGATAATTATTTATTTTATTTTTTTCATTTTGAAACTAGATTAAAATAACTACTAACTTTAGAGATCTATTGTATATATAAAATCTCATATGAGATGATGAATGTTAAAGTGCTTTGTAAACTGTAATCATACCACTTTCAAGTCTAAGGTATTCTTAGTCTTATTTGTACAGCTTATATTTAGATGACTCAAATTACATACAGGCTAAACTAGGGCAGTTAGCTATTTAATGTGCATGCACCATGAAATCTTTAAAATCTAGGCATTTTCACATGAAAGCAGAAGTGGTATAATTCAGGTATTTACTTTAAAAAAAATAACTTTTATTATCTTTTGGCCATATCATGGGGCATGCGGGATCTTTGTTACCCAACCAGGGATCAACCTGTGCCCCCCACAGTGATAGCATGGAGTCTTAACCACTGAACTGTCTGGGAAGTCCCAAGTATTGACCATTTGATGTATCAATTTTACCATTGTGGATTTTCCTAAAGAAAAAGAGACCTAACAGCATATATACAGTGGTCTTTTGTATATGGACATATTAATCTCTTAATTTTTTCTTTCACCCTATCTTTACATTATTTTTTTCTGTGTTCTGGGAGATACCAACTGATGATCAAAATGTTTTTCCTGTACTTAGTTCAAAAAATTGTTCACAGCCTAACTTAAGAATAAAGTGAGACAGAAGTGAAAGTTGAATTTAACAAAGAAATACTTGGGCTTGTGTCAAGTAGCAAAAAATATAGAAAGAAATACATTAACCTGAAACATGTCAGGAAGGTGGGATTAGTGATAAGAAGGAAGCATTAAAAAACACCAGGAGGTGAAACTCTTGTCATGATGGTGGTAATTGTGGGGAGCTGAGTTTGATCAGCAATGGAATATTTATTCCAAGGTGGCTGCCAGATTATAATTATATCTCTAAAACTTCATCTCTAGTTCAGAAAATTTTCTAATATATAAAATGAGGATTCCCCAAATTTAAACTTCTATATTTGCTTTATCTTTTACCTACTTTAAAATATTTTCTATACATTGAAGCACACTAAGAATTAAAGAGATGGGTCATGTTTTTATGCCTCATATATGCTTTTGAAGGTGTTTAAACCACTTCATTTTATCTTAGAAAAAGGTAGGATTTTTAAAAAGGGGAACAAGCCATATTCCCAGCATAACAGTAGTTCTGGTATACCTGTAAAATACTTTATGGAAAAAATAGTAAGTAAAATAGCATTTGTTTTATATATAGGGCTTCCCTGGTGGCTCAGTGGTAAAGAATCCACCTGCCAATGCAGGAGATGTGGTTTCAATCCATGGGTAGGGAAGATCCCCTGGAGAAGAGAATGGCAATCCACTCCTGTATTCTTTTTTAGGAAATCCCATGGACAGAGGAGCCTGGAGGGCTGCAGTCCATAGGATCGCAAAGAGTTGGACACAATTTAGCGACTAAATAGCAACAGTTTTATATGTAGTCTTCCCTTTTGACTTCTGAAATGCTTGCTAGTAATTATAAGTTGGTGTATTTTGGAACAAGTAAGTTCTTGTACTTTGGAAAATCAGTTAGAACTGGCTAAGACCCAGGCAGGTTGACAAGGTATAAGGACCCCATGTGCCATATTCAGGGACACATTGTTGACTAATGAAATACTGCTTTTAATGCCTCCATTTTCCCTCACTTATGCTAAGTCCCTCGCTTTGGACTTCCCCGGTGGCTCAGATGGTAAAGCATCTGCCTACAATGCAGGAGACCTGGGTTTGATCCCTGGGTTGGGAAGATCTGGAGAAGGAAATGGCAACCCACTCCAGTATTCTTGCCTGGAAAATCCCATGGACGGAGGAACCTGGTAGGCTACAGTCCATAGGGTAGCAAAGAGTCGGAGACGACTGAGCAACATTTGGTATTTGGTATGCTAAGTGGAAATTCTGAATGTCTAACTGCCTAATTTTAAGGCATTTAGAGAATCCTCAACGTCTACTCTTATAGCCTATTTAAGGCTCTCAGTTATTTTTAGAGGAAGTGGAATCTGGTAACCATAACTCCAACAGGAATAGCAGTAGTGACACAGCACTTCACGGCTTTCTTTTTCCATGTGGAAATAAATCAAGTGCCTTCATGACATTCATTTTATGCATTCATTCAGTAAATATTTTCTGTGTGTGAGGCATTCTCTTAGGCTCTGAGGATGGAAAAATGAAGATGTCTTTACCTCTTTACTACTCCCAACCTAAGCCAATCTACAGGTGTCTTTCACCTGTATGCCTCTAAGAACATGCTAACCCTGCTCTCAGAACTCCCTCTTGCCTTTCTAAACTGTGTTCCAAAACCATCATATCTCTCTCCTCCCCTCCAGAAAGCAAGACAAAGCAAAAAATGATCTCAAAACTGAATATACTCTTGTGTAGCCAGTGGCTTCCCATTTCTCTAGAATTAAGATCAGAATTGTTAATCTGGCCATTTAATCTGGTTAGTGTTTCATAGTCTTCCCCCTGTGTACCCCTCCATCCCTGTTTCCCAAAGAATTCTTGCTTCCTTACGATGCCTCAGCTTAAGTGGTCTTCTCTTTGCTTCTTGAAAGTGTCATTTTCATATCTGCCTCAGGCCATTTGCACCATCCGTGATTACTGACTGTAATGGGATCCTATATATGCCCCTCTCCAGTCCCTGACACCTATAATGGGATGAACTACCCACCTTTCAGATTTCAACCTAAGTAGTAGTCTCTCTGGAAAATCATAGCTGACCTCTCTGATTATACTCTCTCTACTATTATAACATTCTCTTAGCTCTATGTACTTTTTCTTCATCTCACTTGTGAGTTACTAGATTAACTTCTGTCTCTGGTGCAAAACTCAGCTCTTTGAAGGCTTATTTTTGTATCCTCAGAGCCCAGGAGGAAGTCTGGCACATAGTGGCTGTTTTATAAATATCTTATGATGGAATGAATCAACCAACCAGGTCTTACCTTTAAGAAGACTACAGTCTAAAGAGTAGATAAGTAAGCAGATGCTTTTAGCAATGAGATAAGCCTATCAGTTTGGAATTTTCTTACATTCACAAATAGCCCAAACTTTACATTTTTTTCCCCTTGAGAATAAGAAAAATATAGTATCCATTTATCTCACAATTGCAATGGCACCCCACTCCAGTACTCTTGCCTGGAAAATCCCATGGATGGAGGAGCCTGGTAGGCTGCAGTCCATGGGGTCGCTAGGAGTCGGACATGACTGAGCGACTTCACTTTCACTTTTCACTTTCATGCACTGGAGAAGGCAATGGCAACCCACTCCAGTGTTCTTGCCTGGAGAATCCCAGGGACGGGGGAGCCTGGTAGGCTGCCATCTGTGGGGTCGCACAGAGTCAGACATGACTGAAGTGACTTAGCTTAGCTTAGCTTATCTCACAATTGGTGAGAATCACATTTTTAAAAAATTCTTAAAGCCTTCTACTTAGAGCACTTCCATTGAAAAGGAAGTAACACTATAACTCATGACTCTTAAAACAAGATCATTAAACTCTACTAACAATGATCTATTCAGTTCAAGATACTATTCCAGAAGGCTGGCATAAAATAGTTATCATTTAGAGGCTTTGTCTACTTTCCTGTTTTCTGCTGAGTTTTTAACACAATAGCAAGACAGTTAATTAGCAAGACAGTTAGTCCAGAGAGTCCTAGGATTTACTGGAGAATTTCCAGCTTTGATGACAAACAGGTTTCTAGGAATGCCTGGAGTAAAGGAAGCATTTTGCAGCATGATCAGAATATTTCTTATCAGCAATATTTCTTCTGGTTGACCTCAATAACCCTAGAACTCAACATTTGCACATCATTAATACAGCTCCAATATTAGCTTCAGGAATATTGGACAAGTATTATCACATGTTTAAATGAAACAACAGGTTTTGTTAAAATACTTGTTTTCTCTCTCTAGGTGAGTATGACTGATTTAAACTGGTGCCAAAATCTTAATATTGTTTTTAAAATAGTTTTATATTGTGAATTCTATCCATTGATATCTCTCTCTGATTAAAAAATTAGTGGATTAAGTTTATGTTGATTCCCCTGTGACCGCCCCCCCCAAACCCTGTTCATGTATTTAAATGAAGAGTTTTCTTGTATCAGGAGATATTAGGAAATATTACAGTCATCCTTCCATATCCGCAGGCTCTGCATCTATGAATTCAACCAATCAGGGATCAAAAATACTCAAAAAAAAATAATTCCAGAAGGTTCCAAAAAGTACCACTTGAATTCACCATATCTCAACAAATTTGCATAACTTTTACATTATATTCTGTATTATTAGTAATCTAGAGATGATTTAATGTAAAAAGGATGATGCGTGTATGTTATATGCAAATACTATGCTATTTTATACAAGGGACTCAAGCATCCTTGGATTTTGGTGTTGGGGGAGGGTCTTGGGACCAGTCCCCTGCGGATACTGAGGAACGACTGTTAATTTTGTATTGTCCCTAAAAAAGGTTCAGATTGTGTATGTGTTTGTTTAATAGGATACATATAATGAAATGAAAGTCATTTGAAGCACTAAGAATCCCTGAGGATAGTGCCTTTGGGAGAACTGAGAATGTCATTATGCTAAGAATTTAATGGTTTAAATCAAATTTTAAAAGTAGGACAATCTACTTTTTAAAAAGTTCCGTTTTCTATTGGGGTATAATTGGTTAACAATGTTGTGCTAGTTTCATGTCTACAGAAAAGTGATTCCGTCATACATATGCATCTATTCTTTTTAAAATTATTTTCTCATTTAGGTTGCTAGAGAATATTAAGCAGAGTTCCCTGTGCTATACAGTAGGTCCTTGTTGATTACTATTTTGCATATATAGCAAGTTTCCTTTATACATTAGGAAACTCTTGTTTTTATCATACATACTGTCCTAAAACTACAGAATCTTTCAGTCATATTAAGACCTTAAGGATCCTCTTAATGATGAATGGTGGTTTAGTCACTAAGTCGTGTCTAACTCCTGTGACTGAAAGATTCTGTAGTTTTAGGACAGTATGTATGAGAAAAGCAAGAGTTTCAATTTATAAAGGAAACTTGCTATATTAAAAATAGCTTAATTCTTATAGAGGGTAAATATCAGACTCAGACATTTCAATGAACATAATATCAGAAGATAGATAGATACTTCTTTCATTTCAATATGCCACTCTGAGAGGATTTCCTGACTTTGAGCAAAAGAAAAGCATGTACAATATATGTTCTCAGTTGAACTGAAACTTTTCACCAAGTTAGGGACTCAGTAATTTTAATCTTTTCAATATCACAGGCTTCAGAAGTAATGAAATCTTCAGCATGCTTCAATTTCTACCTACTCATAATTTGGAGAGAAATTTTTACCTTTTAGCATAATTTTATTTCATCTTATTAATAAATATTTTTCTAAGGTTAATCATCTCTTCAGAGAAGATAGTAAAATGAGATATTGTATCAGGAGCCATGTTAGGAAAGTAAAGAAGAATAAAAATTAGAATAACTGTTGACTGTTTTCCTAGGAGAAAGTCAACATTCTGCGAATTCTCAGTATATTAGTTTATAAAACAGCAGCAGTTACATGTATCAAATTTTGGATACCATTGAAAACTCCTGAACTGTAGAAACCTTATATTTAAAACCATAAAACAGTTTGAGATTAAAATGCAAAAAGGATATTTTGACTCTAACAGCTTTAGCTTTGTTATTATTTAGGGAGTTGTTTTATTTTATGAGTTGCTAACAATGTTTTTAAAAACCCTGTGCTTGGGTATGTTGTCATTAGATTCTATGAGCTGTAATTTTAATTTTGTACCTTTGTATCTTTGATGTTACACACACACACACACAAACACATAATCTTAAAGATATTAGGTAATCCGTAAGTATTGTCCTGTGTTTAGAAGTATGAGAGTTATGTTTGAAGACAGAGGACATAGCTTGAACTTGGAAAAAACACCAGTTGAAAGTATCAAACTTTTGGTTTTTATACTACTTAGAGCAGTTAAGAAATTGCATACAGTTAAGTATGTGAAAATACAGTCATGACCTTAAAATTTTAACAGCTTACTATGCTCTGAACTAGCCCTTCTGGTTCTTACTAATAGTGTGATTGACATTCCTGATGATGGTGATCTATATCTCCTTCAGAAGGACAATATCCAGGTTGCTATTTTATTTAAAAGTCTTACTGCATACTTTATCTCTTCATGATTAACCATTAGTTTAGGCATCTATACATGCCAATGAAATAGATTCTTTTGCTTGGTCCATACATTATAACACTAAAGTTCAGTTAATACTTTCTTTCATTCCTTAGGGTCTTTTCCCCACCATTTTTTATGGAGGGCTGTTTCCATTTAAAGTTGTACTCTGTCTGATCTGGAGTGTCCGAAAATGTGTATTCTGCCTGAGCTTATAGTTTTGTGACTTTGTTAATCACAGAAATCTCATATTCACCATACAAATGTTCACTTGACCCACAGAACTTGTCTAGCCACTGGTGCCCTTTCTTACTCTTCATACTCACATCCCATTGTCATCCCACAGATACTAATTGAGCTCCTGCTATGTGTCAGGCACTAGTCTAGGTGCTGGGCTACATCAGGGCACAAAGCAAACAAAAATCACACCTCACAAGCTTATACAAATAGAAGTTTAAAATGCCCTGAGCCTCCTTTTGGAAAAAGGCATTGCCAGGCTCAGTATGAAGTACAGATACTGATCATCTGTATAAAGGGACAATAGAACTGTGAGTTTTAGGAAAAGAGTTAGAGGCCAGCCTCTCTGAATTGGTGCTGACTTTGGTTGCATGAGATTCATGGGCATCGCTTTGTATCCCCTCTCCCTCCCAGGCCTTCCCTCTGTCATTTTCTGTGCTGCATCCTCCTTATGGTTTTTACCTCCAAACATTAGAGGTTATTGGACCTTTCTGCCTCTATATTTATGTTCATGCTAACATTTGATTCAGCCCCATGATTCAAAGAAATGTCCATATGCTTAGGAGACCCAGATTTACAGCTCCAACTTAGATCTCATCTCTGCACTCCGGATTTTTGTATCAGTTGCCTATTCCATATCTCAAGCTGAGATGAATAGGCCCATTGCACTTCACCTGTTGAAAGCAGAATATCCAACTCCCACCCCTCCCCTCCCCTTGCATTCTCTGACCTCCACCTTGTACTCTCTGCACATCACTGAATCCTACCACCATTCACCCAACTGCTCAGACAGTTGCTCACCCAAACAGTTGCGGAGTTATCCTTGCCTCCTTTCCCTCTCACCAACAGGCAACACATAAGCAAAAAGTGAACATACGTTCTTAATTGCTTCACCAATAATATCCTAGGCCAAATTTGCCATCTTCAATCTACTGGTTCTAGACGACTGCAAGGGCTTCCTAACTCACTTTTACTCTTGCCCTCCCAGAATTTGGCACACTGGAATGAATCCTCTTAACGTATAAATTGGCTCACATTCTGTTCAAAATGTCTTCCTATTGCACTTAAAAAAAAAAAAAAAAAAGTCCAAAGTGCTTGCTCTGGTTGTGATACTCTAGAACCTGGTTCCCTTGTCTCCACCATATATTCTCCTTCTTTTTCCTGAATTTGTCCACAGCATCCATCTTGACTTCCTTGCCAGGATCAGTAGGTTCATTTTCTGCCCCAGAGCCTTTGCACATCTGTTTGTACCACCTGGGCTCTTCTCCCATATATATGCATGGTTTGTCCTTTCAGTTCATTTAAATCTCTGATCAAATGCCATCTCCTTGGGGAGGACCCAATGACCACTCCCCCTGTTACTCTGTCCAGTTGCTCTCATCCCCATTCCCTGCTATATATACTTTTACCTTGGCTATATATTATGTAACATATTGATTTTTTTTTTTTTGGCTTAATAGTTCATTATGTGTCCTCCATTAAAATGCAAGTACCATAACTCTAGCTTATTACTGGAAGTTTAAGAGTACCTGGTATTTATTGTGTATTTATTGAGTGAATGAATAACTAAATGAATAATACTTCTAAGGACTATAGTAGAAGCCCTAGCACTGCCACGAGTTAATAGACAGGGGCATGGCAAGTTCTGCCCTTCTACGGATTTTATCATCATTATTATTGGAAGTTCTGAGATTCAAAGCATGAGATTAATGGAACATTTACTGAAAGAACTCAAGAGTCTCAGCAATGAATACCTAATTTATTTTTTCGTATTTGTGTTATACCTGGAATGCCCACATACTAAGGAAATGATTAATTTCCATGTATGTTTAATTCATTCATTTTAGGGTACTTTTGTGTATAAAGAGTATAGTATACTCAAATGTTTTAAAAACTCACATTCAAATAAGAGTTGTTAACCTAAGGACCAGGAAATTATTGTATATATTACATGTAGGAAAGCATGAAATGAAGAAGTGATGAGTGTCAGACTATATTGTGCGTGGTCACTTTGTTACTTTGGATTCATATGTTCTTTATTGTATCCTTATCATAAAGTAAAATATATGTATTATATGATTCATATTTCTGTACTTAGTGATGAAATATTCCTATCAAAATGGCTGAGTTTCATCTTATTTTTCAAGGGGAGTTGCCCCATTTTAGATATCTCATAAGTAACGTCTAACTTCTTCAGCCTCTGATACTTTCTTACATGATGGTTTGGTACTTCTTTTTCACCAAAGACCAACAACATTCAGGCATGTTCATGTGAATGCAGTTAAATTCAGGCAAAATAATTCATCTTAATGCAGTTGAATGCAATAAGAAAGCAGACATACTTGGGGTAATTAAAAGGGAATTAAATTTTATTAGACTTTAACTCACCTCATTTCACAGAGGATATTGGCTGACTTAAAAAGTTGACATACAATATGATTTAAAAATAATGTGAACTGGTATTGGGAGGGGGATATGTTTGAAGAATCCAGTTAAAATTCTTTGGATGGTGCAGTGCTTTGAATGCTTCTTGAGTATGTCAGCTATTTGATGAAACATGCTTTATTGCTTTTCTACTTACATTTGCATAACCACTTTTAAGCAGAAAAACTGCATGATTTTAAACTTGATTATCAAAAAGTCCCTTGAATTGAGTTATCCTTATTGAGTTGTGCCTTGACTAATTTTTTGGAACACAAGCGGTAATAGAAAGAGGAACACTGAGAATTTCTCAGAGCAGTTTATACAGCTATTTGTTTCCTCTTTAGGAAATGATGCAACATCAATTGTCAACTGTCTTCATATTTTGGGTCAGACTTTGGATGCAAGGTAAATGGATATGTTTTTATCTCAGTCAATGAGTGTAAAAATGATATATAGGAATCTGAAGAAAAAGCTAGTGTCTTCGTTGGAATTGTAATGAAGACTTCAGGTGAAAAAGAAAATATCTTATAAATTAATAATACAAGTAAGAAAGTGTTAGTCGCTCAGTCGTGCCCAGCTCTTTGTGACCCCATGGACTGCAGCCCACCAGGCTCCTCTGTCCATGAGATTTTCTAGGCAAGGATACTGGAGTGGGTCGCCATTTTCTTCTCCAGGAGATCTTCCCAACCCAGGGATCGAACCCAGGTCTCCTGCACTGCAGGCACATTCTTTACCAACTGAGCTACAAGGGAAGCCCAATAATACAAGAGCATTATATTATTTTTATATATAATCAGATACAGATTGTTATTTAAATTTCAAGTAATTTCTGTAGTGGCTAGGTATATAATTGAGAGTTGCATTGGGACTATATCATGTGAGGTAAAAATAATGAGGTACAACTCTAGACAGCTTATTAACTTCAAAGCATGGTATTTGTACTCCATTTTGTTATAATATTTAGTTTTATAGGAAACATGAGGGTTTTATTCTTATTTTACAGTTGAGTAAAGTGAAGCTCAAGATTCCATAATAAGTGTGGAAGTAGGCCAATTTCCAAGTCCATGCACTTTCTACCCTGCCCTAGTATCACCGTGACCAGAAATCCAAATACAAAACCGATTTGGTTAGCTTGATTCAGCCATTAAACCATTCATTTAATTCATTAATTATCCAGGATATATCTAAATAAAAGTTCCTAAAAGTCTTCCACAGAGAATATTCAGTGATACCTTGAATTATTCATTTTAATGTTTAAGATTTTATTTGAGATGTTTTATATAATAAATGAAGAAAGAAGATACAATTATGCACCTTGATTTTCTACATGAAATAGTGGCTTTTAGCATGCCACTTTCATACAGAGTTCAGTCTTCAGAGACGTATTTAGAAAAAACTGATTTTCTACCATTAAAAGTAAAAAAAAAAAAAAAAAAGTCTATCAGTTGGTAACTTGGTTTAACCGCCATTAAATGTTTCTTTCACACCCATTGCCTCACAAAACAGTCTAGTTTTGTTGGATCTGAGGTGAACTAAACTGGCTCAGGACCTAAGTTTTGTTAGTCATGAAATAAGTATTCTCAAAATTTGAGACCACAGTTGAAAAGCATAAATCATTATAACTTTGGGAGCCATTTGGGATTTCCCTAACAGTCCAGTGGTTGATTCAGAGCTCCCAACATAGAGGGCAGGTTTGGGGTTTGATCCCTGGTTGGGGGATTAAGGTTCCTCATTTGTGCGTCCACAGGGAGGGTCGGGAGAGTAGGGAGGATGTTTAGAAAAAAAAAAAAAAAGAACTACATTTTGCTTCAAGATCCTAATTAAGTTGACTCTAAAGGCATTTAGGAAAGATTATGCATGTATGGAGTGATATTACTATAACTTCAAGTATATAAGAAAAAAAATGTTATTTGAAAGTGGATTAAAAAAATTAAGTTGACTATCGTCATGAACAAATAAACATGATTTAAAAGCATGTTATATTTGTATTTTATGTGCTCCTACCACAAGGTATAAGTTGTCCCTTCTTTCCTCCCTAGGACTGTGATGAAGACTGGCCTGGAGAGTGTTAAAAGTGCTCTCAGAGCCTTCCTGGACAATGCTGCAGAGGATCTGGAGAAGACGATGGAGAATCTTAAGCAGGGCCAGTTCACCCACACCCGAAACCAACCCAAAGGTGTTACTCAGATTATCAATTATACCACGGTGGCACTGTTGCCAATGCTGTCATCATTATTTGAGCATATTGGCCAGCATCAATTCGGAGAAGATCTAATATGTATGTAAATCTATTAGAGTTTCATTATCTAAATAGTACAATCGGAAATTGTAACAGCCACATCATAGAGATTACTCAAACACTGCTTTAAATTTTTTTTTTTTTTGGAAGAACACTTGAGGTTGACATTTGAGTTACAAAACTATTATTATAGAGATAGATCATGAATTCACAGGAGGGACCAGTAAGGTAGTGGTTATAGATAGTCTACATTGTTGACATACAAGTTCCAAATTTTACTCTTTTTATGATGTCTTTTTCCATGGAAATTTTCTAATGCAGTTTCACCATAGGACATGCAGCATTAAGTGTTTTCAAATTATTTCTGAGTTGATGCAAATTGTTTCTGCAAGCTCTCCTACCAATATGTGAAGACTGCTGAGACAAAGTCTGTGTCTAAATAATTGATCTACCAGGGTGGCTCAAATGTCTTTGGTTTATAGATTTCAGTCTGTTTTCATAGGGGATTTCATCTGCTGTTTTTGTCTGGAATTCTGTAGTTATTAAAAATATCCACAGAATGCCCAAGCTCGAGTGGAAAGAGAACACGTGACCTAGGTTCCTTCCCTTCTGCCTATATGAACATGAAGGAAGATAAAAGCCCGTATCTAGCAGTCAAGTGGGTCTTGCCCACAGACCCACCCACTCAGACTCTCAAATGGTGTAGGTCTCCCAGGTAAAGTTCTGTAAAAACCATTGTGGTAATCAGAGAATGGCACAAAGACTAGTTTCAAAATATTGACACTACTTGAACCAGTGGGAACATTACTTCCCATCCCATATTGACACAGAAACAAGTATGGGAGAGGAGAATGATTTCTCCATTCATGATATGGTGTGTCCTCCAGAAAGTGGTAACAGAGTTGGCATTAGAAATCCAAGGTTCTTGTATTTCTTTGCCTGTTGAACATGTTTATTGAATCAGAGATCATCTTAGAAGTTTTATTTTCTAGCTTTAGAAACTACAAGAGTAACTTTCTTACGCTTTGAATTCTAACTTGTTTCAGAAATAAATGATACACCCCATTCTCCAGCATTCTCATTCTTGTTCATTTGAGAGTTAAAATAAAAGATACTGTCTTTATGTACCTTTGAAACAGGAGTCAAAATGGACCTGTCCTCCCAGATATTCTTGTGCTTAGTTTTATTCTTGAAGAAATCCTTATTCTTATGCCTAAAGAAAAATGATAAATTGTTCCTGATAATATTCTGTCTGTATAATCAGAGCATGAGTCTTTAGAATGCTTTTAGCTCCTTGAAGAAGACTTTTATTTGAGAAAAAAGTTTTAAATGTAATTTAAATGTAATTTTAAAATTTTGTGTTTTAAAATATAATCATGAATTTAAATATAATTGTATATGTTCTTATATTTTGTCAAATATTAAAATATTAGTATGTCTTTGATATAGAATTTTGTTTTTAGCCTAAACTTTCTCAGGACAGTGTATTGATAACAAGTGTTTTGAATGAAATTCTCTTTTTCCTTAGTGGAAGATGTACAGGTGTCATGTTATAGAATTCTGACTAGCTTGTATGCTTTGGGAACCAGCAAGAGTATTTATGTGGAAAGGTAAGATTTTAAGAGTTTAACTTCTTACTAATAGTTTTTTTAGATGTTATAATTATTCATTTCCAGGGTTTCATTTTATAACTTTTTCCTTAGTTATAAGCTAAACAACCAGATTGATGTGTTGAATTCCTTGGGAGGAATTATGTAATCTTTAAGCTAAATGCTAAATTTGATTGATATGTTTATTAATATAATAAATGACAACTTATGAATGAAAAATGTAAAGCAATAATGGTAAAGACCATATTTAATATAAAGTTTACACTTTACAGCATTAATGAATCTTATAAAAGACTGAATATGGGTAGTTATTAAACCAGTTTAATTTTTTCTTAAGTTCAAGAGGGGAAGATTTGCAGGGTCAGAGGATGTGGACAGATCAAGTAAGATAAGGTGTCCCCACTGAACTGAAACAAAGGGATCACTGGTAACTTTAGTAAAAAATTTCTATGGAAGAGAGAAGAAAAATAAGACTTTTTTTTTACCAGTTAAAATAAATAAAAAGATATGCTAATAAAAGACCAATAAATGAAGTAAATAAATCAAAGGTATTCTGAGAGAGGAATATTGAGTAGATGTAAATTCTCTTCAAATTAATCTTAATTATAATACAATTTCAAGTAGATATTTGCTTTTTTACTGAACTTGAAAAAATAATTCAGAAGTTCATTAGGAAGAATAAATGCATGAGACTAGCATATACAATTTTGAGAGAGAAAAATAAAATAATAAATGGGTATGTATGTGGCCTACCAAATATTAAAACTTTTTAAAAATGGTAAAGTTGCAATTACCAGTATATAGGAAAGTAGATCAATGGAAAAAAATAATTGCTTTTTTCTAAATATTTCTGAAGTTTTATCTGCATTTTAAGTTAATCTTTTTTAAATAATTTTTTGTGGCTATAAAATATATTTTATCCTAAGGAAGTATCATATTGAAATGTTCCTTCATTTTTGACTTATAGCCTCTTTTCTCTTTTCATTATCATAAATAATGCTAAATCTATGTTCAAAATTTTCTGTGTGTATTTATTTTCTTTCCTTTATCAGAATTTGGAGATCTGGGTTAAAAAGTATGCACATATTAAAGGTTTATGATACACATTTTACTATCTTTTAAAAAATTGATTCGTTTTATACTATAAAGTTTGCAAGAGGATTCTTACTTCCTCACATGTTTCTCATTTCTGATTATTCTTTTTAACTATTTATAAATTTAATAGTTAAAATGGGATATCATTTTTATTTTCAGGTGCATTTCTCTGATTACTCGATATGGGCTACTCTGTTATGTTTACTTTGCCATTTTTATTTATTTGATAAATTACCTTTTCTAATTTTTTGTCCATTTTTCTATTAGTTTATTGTCTTACTCATCAGTAATAACCTTTCTATTTATTCATTATTAACCTCTTGTCTGTCATTTCTCCTGTTTTTATGATTTTTCACATTTTTATCCCTTTATAGTGCTTATATATAAGACATAATGTACAGATAGTTTTTATGTCATGAGAGTTTTGAACTTTTATATAATCAAATCTACCAGTTACATCATATGTGTCTTCCTCTTATTTTCATGATTTTAAAAAGTTTATACTATACCTTAACAACTAGAAATTAAAATATTTGCTCTCCTAGGTTTTTCATGTTTTCATTTGTCTAGATTTACTTTTTCATTCTTTTGTTCATTCAGTAAATATTTATTAAATGTCAGATTCTGGGATACAACAGTGAACAGATAGATCCCTGCTCTCAAAGAGCTTATGTCAAGTGGAAGAAACAGAACAAATAAACTGATAAATGTTATAGTGGCAAGTTATTGTGTGTGAGGAGCACACAATACAGAGAATTACATGGTGTCGTCAGGAATGTATTTTTTAAAACATGGTTCTTTGGAACTCAAAACTTTCTTTACTCAATAGGAAACAAGTAGAAGGTAAGTCTAGGTTTGTGTCTAATAACTTTTGTTGTCTCATTGAAATATGACTGGAGTCTTTAGCCAAATCATGGTTAAAAAAGCAAGCGTGAGAAGCTTGAGGAAGGCAGAGAATATCTGAAATCGTTTGTTGTTCTTCGGTTGCTAATTTGTGTCTCTTTGCGACCCCATGGACTGCAGCACACCAGGCTTCTCTGTCCTTCACTACCTCCCGGAGTTTGCTCAAGTTCATGTCCATTGAGTTGGTGATGGTGTCTAACCATCTAATCATCTGTTGCCCTCTTCTGAAATGATTATCTCAGGGCTAAGAAGAGAATTTACTAGAAATGCATCTGAATTTCGTGTTTCTGTTTGGTGTTTGTTATGTAGAATTTAAATTCAATTTTTAAATCATCCATTGTGTCTAAGATAATGATTTATTAAATGTTTCTTTTATTCACTGATTTAAAATAAACTCAATCATACACTAAATATGATAGGTTATATTTCTAGAATGTGTTCTAGAATATACATTTCTAGAATTCTGTTCTATTGTTTGATTTTTTGAATGATAAGAACAGTACTGTTTAACCTAAATTATTAGTATTTTGTAATTTATTTTAATACCTGGTAGTCAAAATTCTCTTATGCCTCAGCAGTTATTCTCTTATACCTCAGCACTTACTGTTATTGTTTTTTGCTGTTCTTGCCTGGATATTTTTCTTGATAAAATTTGGATCATTCTCTTAGAGTCTAAAAAAAAGGTATATGTGCATTTTATTCAGTTAACTTCACAATTGTAGAGTGATTCTGGGCAAATATAAAAATAAA
This sequence comes from Bubalus kerabau, assembly GCF_029407905.1. Taxonomy (NCBI): domain Eukaryota; kingdom Metazoa; phylum Chordata; class Mammalia; order Artiodactyla; family Bovidae; genus Bubalus; species Bubalus kerabau. Next base: position 133,629,122 of record NC_073624.1, read on the forward strand.
AATTTGAAAGTGAATAAAAGGTATTTTGAAAAAATGATGGTATACTAAAAAATGTAATGTTATAAAAATGTTATTTTTATACAAATAATTTAAAAGAAATGTTGCTATTTCCAGAACACAACACAAATGATCAAAATTAATCTGAGAATTACTATTTGAATTGGTATTTTAAAGTGAATCATTAAGTAATTCAGAAGAATTATTAATGAAATAAAAGGACTAGCTCAATATCCTGGTGGCTCAGTTGGTAAAAAGTCTACCTGCAGTGCGGGAGACCAGTCTTCAATCCCTGGGTTGGGAAGATCCCTGGAGAAGGGAATGGCAACCCACTCCAGTATTCTTGCCTGGAGAATTGCATGGACAGAGGAGCCTGGTAGGCTACAGTCCATGGATGGGATCGCAAAGAGTCAGACACAACTGAACAACTACCGCTTTCACGCTTTGAATCAGATGTCAGGAAACTGATTACCTAACTTGGGGTCATACATGAAGCATTTTAGGCTATTAACTTCTTAAAGTATGTCTCATTATTTTAAAACATTTATTGAACCCGTATCGTGTACTAGATATTTTGCAATTCTGTCCTCATTTTTAGGTAAGGAAAGAAAAACTTGAAAAGTGTAAGTAATTTTCCTACAATGAGTGACGCAGCATTAGGAGTAAGATCAGGTCTTGGATCTGTATGAATAAAAGCCTGTGCTCTTTGTAATTTCTTGATGTCTTATTTTTAGTAATGCAATGTTATTCAATGTGTAAACTGAAGTTTACCTTATTCAGTTTCTTTCTGTGAAGGGATATTTTCTCCTAGCAGAGTACCTATCTAGTTGTTTTAATTAAAATATTAAAGAATCAAGCATTATTTATTATTTTTTAGTAAGAAATTTAAAACTACCCAAGAGAATTATTATCTTGTTAACTCAATCCATTTTATTGACTTTTAAATTAAATATATATACAAAGTCATTTAAAGAGTTCATAATTTGCTGAACTCTCATATTATTCTATATTTAATAAACATTTAAGGTGCCAGTAAAGCCTTGGATTAAGTAGAAAACTGAGGGAGAGAGAGAATTTAAATATATCAGTGGCAGGAGAATTCTTAAATAAATTGATCACAGTTTGATTCCCAAGGCACCACCTTCTCTTAAAAATGATAAATCAGTTTTAAGCGTTATCAATAGTCTTTAGCATCTAGTGTATCTTACTATTTCATAACTAATAACCTGAAATTATTTATATAACCCTGAAATTAATTATATATGGCAAATTTTCAGAAAGTTATATGTGTGTATTAGTACTTTATTTTTTTTAATTTTTTATCAAAATCCATTTATTCATATGGCAAGAATTGTTCCTTAGAACACTGTGTTAAAAAAGAAAGAAAAGGAAACCAAATGAAGTGTCCAAACTCTTGGAGGCATTTATAACTGTGTTTGTTGTTGTTGATATTTTTGGCTGTACTGTTTTTAACTTCTCTTTAGCTGACAGGTGATTTAGCTTTTAAAAAAAATGGTAGGGAACTTGCTATGGAAAGCAGATGATATTTTACAATATAGAGGTTGGATCTGAGGGGTAGTTTTTATCAGTAGCTCAATGATTGTCCTTCTTTTAGGTTGACTTTGCCAATTTTAATATAACTTCTTCCGTTATTCACTTAGAAGGCTTTAAAAATGTAAAGTTTCCATTTACAGGCAACGTTCTGCATTGGGAGAATGTCTGGCTGCTTTTGCTGGTGCCTTTCCTGTAGCATTTTTGGAAACTCACCTGGACAAGCACAATATTTACTCCATCTACAATACAAAGTCTTCGAGAGAGAGAGCAGGTAGCACAGAAGCATGTGTGGTACTTGATATTTTAAACTAAAAATGAATGACATTTGTAGTATTTTACAACCATAATTTTTTAATGGGCTATTTTAGTTTATTATCTCCAATGCTATTTGTTCTTAAGTCTTATTATTTGGAAGTTTTTGGAGTGTTGTATACTATCTCCATTGTTTTTCTGAAAGAAAATTAGTTTCTTTTAAATTAATGAACCACAGACAAGTTAACCCTCTTAATAATAAGACAGAATAATCAGCAGTATGGAAAAAATAGGTCACTCTAATTCAGTTATCTCTTATAGGTAGTCAGCACATGTACAATATTCTTATTTGTTATGATTATGGATTCATTGGACAAGGAAATGGCAACTCACTCCAGTATTCTTGCCTGGGGAATCCTGTGGACAGAGGAGCCTGGTGGGCTGCTGTCCATGGTGTCGTACAGAGTCAGACACCACTGAAGCGGGTTAGCATGCATGCATGCATTGGAGAAGGAAATGGCAACCCACTCCAGTGGTCTTGCCTGGAGAATCCCCAGGATGGAGGAGCCAGGTGGGCTGCCATCTATGGGGTCGCGCGGAGTCGGACACGCCTGAGATGACAGCAGCGGCAGCAGCAGCATGGATTCATACTTTGCTTTTTTCTCAGTTCACTTGCTAGATCCATCTTATTGGGACAGTTTTATTTCATGTGATTTTTTCTAACAGTATTGTCCTCTAAGTCTGATAAACTATATTGTATATTAGTTGTTTTCCAAAAGCCTTGCAATCAGTCACTTCAGTCACTCAGTCGTGTCGGACTCTTTGGGACCCCATGGACTACAGCACACCAGGCCTGCCTGTCCATCACCAACTCCCAGAGCTTACTCAAACTCATGTCCATTGAGTCGGTGATGCCAGCCATCCATCTCATCCTGTGTCATCCCCTTCTCCTCCTACCTTCAATCTTTCCCAGCACCAGGGTCTTTTCAAATGAGTCAGTTCTTCATATCAGGGGGCCAAATTGTTGGAGTTTCAGCTTCAGCATCAGTCCTTCCAATGAATGTTCAGGACTGATTTCCTTTAGGATGGACTGGTTGGATCTCCTTGCAGTCCAAGGGACTCTCAAGAGTCTTCTCCAATACCATGGTTCAAAAGCATCAGTTCTTTGGCACTCAGCTTTCTTTATAGTCCACCTCTCGCATCCATACATGACTACTGGAAAAACCATAGCTTTGAGTAGACAGACCTTTGTTGGTAATGTCTCTGCTTTTTAATATGCTGTCTAGGTTGGTCATAACTTTTCTTCCAAGAAACAAGTGTCTTTTAATTTCATGGCTGCAATCACCACCTGCAGTGATTTTGGCGCCCCCCAAATAAAGTCGGTCACTGTGCCCACTGTTTCCCCATCTATTTGCCACGAAGTGATGGGACCAGATGCCATGATCTTAGTTTTCTCAATGTTGAGTTTTAAGTCAACTTTTTCCCTCTCCTCTTTCACTTTCATGAAGAGGCTCTTTAGTTCTTCTTCACTTTCTGCCATAAGGGTAGTGTCATCTGCAGATCTGAGGTTATTGATATTTCTCCCAGCAATCTTGATTCCAGCTTGTGCCTCATCCAGCCCGTTTCTCATAATGTACTCTGCATATAAGTTAAATAAGCAGGATGACAATATACAGCCTTGACGTATTCCTTTCCCTATTTTGAACCAGTCTGTTGTTCCATGTCCAGTTCTAACTGTTGCTTCCTGACCTGCATACAGATTTCTCAAGAGGCAGGTCATGTGGTCTGGTATTCCCATCTTTCAGAATTTTCCACAGTTTGTTGTGATCCACACAGTCAAAGGCTTTGGCATAGTCAATTAAACAGAAGTAGATGTTGAGTTCCCCAAACTGGGACAAGAATATTTGCTGTTCACAAATGCATAAGTCTCTGTTAATGAGACGTATGCATTTAATTAATGAGATCATTTAGTTAATGAGATCATTTTGTGTAATTCATGTTTGTATGGGAGTTACTGGTTACACTAATTTTATAGTGAATTTTTCAAGTAAGAATGCTTTTTAAAAGTTGAATAATTATCATTTACTTTACCTAGGTAGTTTGTGATTCTAATTTCATATCGCAGAGAGGAAGCTAAAGGAAAATATGTTGACTATAACTTAGTGATATTTTCTAGATAGTTGCACAATATATTTGTAAACAGTAAAACACAGTTGAATTTGTATTATTATCTGTGTAAGCATGTCTTGTTGTCTTATTAAGGATTTTTGATCCTTTAATATTTTTGCAATGAATCAAGAATGAAGCAGATTGCTATTTCATTACAGATAAGCAAATACACAGAGCCAATAATTTACCTGCTTATTTCTTATAATACATCATTTTCATAACAAAGCAAAGGAACTGCATTTAGTGATTCTCCTTCATTCACTTTTTACTCAAGCCATTCAACATATGATTGTTGGTAGGTGGAGGAGACAGGATACAAAGATGAATATGATTTGGTTCTTTTCCTCTGGGAGGTTCTAGATGCATCAAGGGAGAGAAACTGATGAATATATGTGATAGAATTCACAATAAAGAACACTGGGGATGCAAAAAAGCAGTTTGAGCTAAGAGCACCTGGGAAGACTTAGCAAAGTTGGTACAATATGAGCCTTGAAGTTAGGGACACTGCAACGCTGGTACTTAGGGGAAACTTCAAGTACTTTGAGGTGGCGATAGCTTTCAGGGAAGAAAGAGAAAAGATGAGGTAAGTATTGGAAAACCAAGAAGAGGTGAGGCAGGCTTTCCAGGTCAGGTAAGGAATGGGGACTGTACCAGTGCAATAGGACCCTTTCACTGGCTTTGAAAAGTGGAGTAACATGAGTAGATTTGCATTGCAGAAAAACATCATGATAGAAATAAGAGAGATGGAGTAGTGTGTGTCACCAATTAGAAAATGATTATGATAATTCAGAAGAGTTCTGATTGGATAAGGCCCCTTGGTTTAAGTTTGTAGTGCAGAGGTTATGAGAAATCCTCGAGATACAAGCGTCTCCTATAGGAGATGAAGGAGCCTCCCAGCCTAGAATTTCTCCCAGGTTTCTAGCCTGGGTGACTTGCCAGACAACCTTGTCCTCACTGAGATACTACTAGTACAGGTGAAGAGGTAGATTGGAGAGGAAAGGTCAAGTTTAATTTAGACCCATTTGCAGTTGGCTTTTTGACACATTCCTTATGAAGCACATACTCACACAAAGCTTTAGGAAATATGGGATTGAGAGTTAATTTGCCTGATCAGAATCTCAAAGGAATGGCCAGAATTGCCTAGGCAAACATACAAGCTAAGAGAAGGGAGTTCAACACAAATCTCTAAACAAAACCCACATATAAAAGTTCAGCAAGGTGAAAAGATTTAGTAAAAAGAGACTGGAAAAATTTAGAAGAGAGTCAAGAAAGACTGAATGCATTGGAGTTAAGGAAAGGGGGATTTTAGGAAAAGGGAATTTTGGTCAGTGATGTGAAGTTTTACTTTAGATAAGGATTAAAAAAATAAAATTGTTTAGTGGTAGAAAGCAGAGCATTCACATCTGTGGCTAGGAGAGCATCTGAAAAGTGAACAGTCTGGGAGAGACTTAAGCAAATGTATAGGCTGCTAGGGAGGAGACAGTGGAGAAGGAGCTGAAGATGCAATCCTGAGCAAAGCATCTGCTGGAGTGTAGGCTTGACATCAGGTCACAGGTGGAACAGTGAACCTCGGAACTCCTTCCTCTGAAAAGGGGAATAGAGGTGAATGTGAAACCAGATGCACAAATCCTGGCCACATGAGAGCAGGCAGTTGGAGGGAGAGACATCTGATATTCCTGTTTGCTCTGAAGTACAAGGGGTGGTCATTTGCTGATCTTCAGGTGGTGGAGTTGGGACTTGGGGGCAAAGAAAGTTTGAAATAGCTACCATGAGAAGAGGGAGTGGGATCCAGCTGAAGACATGCCAGGTCTGGCTGAGTTTTGAAGCTCAGCATGAAATGGTTGCTCATGTCTGTTATTAACAGTGGCCACGTGGCTGGCAGGTCACTTCTTTGACTGAACGCATGTCACTTGTATGTGTGTTTCTCTAGCTCTTAATTTGCCTGCTAATGTAGAAGATGTTTGTCCAAATATACCATCTTTGGAGAAGCTCATGGAAGAAATTGTGGACTTGGCTGAGTCCGGGATTCGCTACACACAGATGCCACACGTGATGGAAGTTATCCTGCCCATGCTTTGTAGTTACATGTCTCGTTGGTGGGAGCATGGACCTGAGAACAATCCGGGAAGGGCTGAGATGTGCTGTACGGCTCTGAACTCAGAGCACATGAACACACTGCTGGGCAATATCCTGAAAATCATATATAATAACTTGGGTATTGATGAGGGAGCCTGGATGAAGAGGTTAGCAGGTAAGACTGAGAAGGAATGTGCCATTTACGTTTTATTTTCAGAAAGGTTCAAAGTACAGAAGACTAGAATCTTCCTCTCTCAGTCTTGATTAATATTTGCTTCTGTACTCAAAAAATATTCTTGATTATTTCTTTCATGCTGTTTGCTGTTCTTAAAAAAAAAAAGCAAAAAACTAGATTTAATCAGACATTGTGTAACTTTCCATATAGTTAGTACATTTAAGTGAGTAAACATTTTCTTAATTTGACCAATCTCATGAAGATTAATCTTGCTAAGATTAATTAAAACACAGCAATCAAAATTAATGATTCTGTAGACAGAGACAAAAATAAAACTGGATTTTGAACTCACCCACTTTTAGTAATCTATCTTTGCAGGAGTCAGGGAGGATTGCACTATTTATATTGAGTAATTGGAAGCAATCTGAGTGACCAGGCACTAGAGAATGGTTAAATAGGTTGTGTATATCTATATTCCAGAGTATTATGCTTTCTTTAAATGTTAAGATTTCAAAATTTTATGACTTTAGAGAATATTCAGAATATCATGGAGGATTGAAAGAAGAGTTTTAAAAACTTGAGTTCGAAAGTATACATATGAAGTTGTTTATTGACAGAATCCCACCCCCCCAAATACACCAATGTCTTATTAAATTGGGTAGGGTGATTTTGGTTCATTTTTAACATCTCTGTTTTATACATTTCCCCAATGCATCTATTATTACACTTACAGGAAAAAAAATTCATTTTAAAAAAGGCTTAAAAAACAAACTTATGGGAAAGGTTGCCGGGGTTGGGGGGGGGTGCGGGGAGGAATAAATTAGGAGTTTGGGATTAACGTGTACACACTACTATATATAAAATAGACAGTCAATAAGTACCTACCATATAGCAGAGGGAACTCTACAGTATTCTGTAATAACCTATATGGGAAAGGAGTCTGATAAAGAATGGATATATGTATATGTATAGCTGAATCACCTTGCTGCACACCTGAAAGTAATACAACATTGTAAATCAACTATACTCCAATATAAGATAAAAATTAAATTTAAAAAATGGCCCCATCAAGCTTACAACTGTTGTTAACAGCTTCAACTATTATTAAATAAAAAGGCAATAGTATATGTAATCTAACTCTTCCTTTGGAACAAAGATGAAGACAGTTAAAGTGTAATGGCATAGTGGTTATGTCGTAGTAGGCATGTGGTCTCATAGGATTATTCAATGTGTATCTCCTCTTTAAAAAAAAAAAGAGGGGCCCAGGGGACTTTTTCCATTGGAGGACTTTTCTTCTTTGTGGGAAAGTAATTGATTTCCAAAGTGAATGAAGGTCTTTTTTTTTTTTTTAATTCTCAGTTAGCTACCAATTTCTTTTTTGAAAACAAGGAAGCACATCAAATTCAATTCAGTAATCATTTTTGAGCAGCAGCTATGTAATTAGGTTTGGGACTAGAAAAGGGGCTGAGGCATGGGCTGAATTCTGAAGGAAGCCATGTGCTGGAGCAGAGGGAGGCTTAATCATGCTACCATTGTAATGACCATCTAATCCTCATTTAATGAATGTTTATGCAGAACAGCATATTAATGTCTTTCTTCAAACAGTGTTTTCCCAGCCTATTATAAATAAAGTGAAACCTCAGCTCTTGAAAACTCATTTCTTGCCATTAATGGAGAAGCTCAAGAAAAAGGCAGCAATGGTGGTATCAGAAGAGGACCATCTGAAATCTGAGGCCAGGGGAGATATGTCTGAAGCCGAACTTCTCATCCTAGATGAGTTCACCACACTGGCCAGAGATCTCTATGCCTTCTATCCACTCCTGATTAGATTTGTGGACTATAACAGGTAGACCAGCGGTCCCCAACCTTTTTGGCACCAGGGACTGGTTTCATAGCAAATAATTTTTCCATGGACCTGGGGTTGGGTTGAGGGTGATGGTTTTGGAATGATTCAAGCACATTACATTTATTTCTATTATTAATTGCTTTGTGATATATAGTGAAATAATTATGAAACTCACCATGATGCACAATCACTGGGAGCCTTGAGTTTGTTTTTCTGCAAATAAGGGGTACTTCCCGTGGTGAAGAATCTGCCTGCTAATGCAGGAGACATGGATGTGATCCATGAGTTGGGAATATCCCCTAGAAAAGGAAATGGCGATTCATTCTAGTATTCTTGCCTGGGAAATCCCATGAACAGAGGATCCTGGTGGGCTACAGTCCATGGGGTCGCAAAAGAGTCAGACACAACTGAGTGACTAAACAACAACAACATAAAAGGAGAACACACATAGATCTCTCGTGTGTGCAGTTTACAGTAGAGTCTAATGCCACTCATGCTGTGACAGGAGGCAGAGCTCAGACGATAAAGAGAGTGATGGGGAACAGCTGTAAATACAGATGAATCTTTGCTCGCTTGCCTGCAGCTCACCTTCTTTGCAGCCTTGTTCCTAACAGGCCATGGACTGGTAACAGTCGATGGATTGGGGACCCCTGAAGTAGAATGTTCAAAAGTGATTTAATGTCTCTAATTCAGTCATAACTTTACTGGGTTCATATGTCCCAGTGGAATTGCTTCATTCACTACTTAGCAATGAGATTTTGCATGAGGATGACATTACCAGATGTTTGTAGATAAGTGAGTTTCGCCAAGCAAAAATTACAGTGGGCGATCCCATTCTGGAGCAGTCCACCTCTCATATGTGAAAGCTAGTAGTTTGTCAGTTACAATGTTTAAATTATTTTAAAGGTTACAACTGTACACTGAACAATTTTTGAGCTCTGTGAGCAAGCACGATTGCCCTCAGTTTACTTGGTTTCGAACTTTGAGAGGTGATTTTTTTTTTAATTAACTTTAAGAAGTAACTGAGGCACCACTTTATTATATGATCCAGGGCAAAATGGCTGAAAGAGCCTAACCAAGAAGCAGAAGATCTTTTCCGCATGGTTGCTGAGGTGTTTATCTACTGGTCAAAATCCCATGTAAGTAGAAAAATATTGACAATGCTTACTGTTTCATATATGTTAAGGACTTACAAAATTTAATCAATTTCCCAGTCCCCTTAGTTAATACCTATTACAGTTTCTCAAGCTTGTCTCATAAGTATCATTAAACTGGTGAGGAGAGAGACAAGGTTTCTCTGGGGAGTTTGAGGCAGTGTAATCCTTCTGTTGACTTTTGTAACTTATCCTCAGTCACAATGATTTTTAATTGCCCTGAGTTATCATAACTGATTTATCATAATCAGTAGGTTTTTAGATGAATGCCCAATGATAGTTTTAAGAATAATAAAAAATCTGAATATGTGCTTTTGAATTTCATGAATATATTTAAAACACAAATCTGTTCAGTTCAGTCACTCAGTCATGTCTGACTGTGACCCCATGGACTGCAGCACACCAGGCTTCCCTGTCCATCACCAACTCCCAGAGCTTACTCAAACTCATGTCCATAGAATAAGTGATGCCATCCAGCCATCTCATCCTCTGTCATCCCCTTCTCCTCCTTCCTTCAATCTTTCCCGGCATCAGGGTCTTTTTCAATGAGTCAGTTCTTTGCATCAGGTGGCCAAAGTATTGGAGTTTCAGCTTCAGCATCAGTCCTTCCAATGAACACCCAGGACTGATCTCCTTTAGGATGGACTGGTTGGATCTCCTTGCAGTCCAAGGGACTCTCAAGAGTCTTCTCCAACACCACAGGTCAAAAGCATCAATTTTTTAGCGCTCAGCTTTTTTTTATAGTCTAACTTTCACATCCATATGACTACTGGAAAAACCATAGCTTGGACTAGATGGACCTTTGTTGGCAAAGTAATGTCTCTGCTTTTTAATATGCTGTCTAGGTTGGTCAAAAAGAAATTTTTTTTCCCCAAGGAACAAGCGTCTTTTAATTTCATGGCTGCAGTCAACCTGCAGTGATTTTGGAGCCCCCCAAAATAAAGTATCATTGTTTGTTTCCCCATATATATTCTAAGCCAAATTTTTAAAGGTGAAACTATATAAGTATCCATAAGATTAATAGTAAAAGTAGAATATTAATATGAGCTGGATGAAAACCTAGGCTTAGTCTATTCTCTGTCCTCAATAGAAATTGTTAATTACTTATTAATTATTAATATATGTAAATGCTTACTATGAAGCTGTTTTGTTCAGGTTATGCTTCTTTAAAAAAGAAGGACATACAGTTATATTGTTAGCCTCTCTTTTAAAACTCTGTGGTTTCTGCTTTTATTCTATATTTGCTTTAACTACTACCAGTGCTTAAACACTTGACTGCTGGTGTTTTTATGTTCCTAAATTTAAAGTGAATAAAATAATGTTAGGGTACATGAAAAAATAGTTAAAATATCTGACAGAAAGTTGTGTTATAGTTGTGCATGCCCTTAGTAAACCTGTGTTTATTCCAAAAGCAGTACATATGCTTTTCATCAAGTAGTTGGAGTTCGAGTATTCATTTTATCCCCTGGTAGCTGTGTGACTTGGTTACTTAAATTTCCTAAATCTTAGTTTTCCCATCTTTAAAGCATTCATATTTCTATCTTAGTTCCCAGAATCGTTGTTTGCAGCCAGGCACCCTCACTGGATATTCAACAACTATTTGTTTCCTTTCTTTATGTCTTATATATATTAAATTACTACTTATCTTGGTAGAAACTTTGGGGTCCTGTGTAATCTCTAATTATTTGAACTTCTTATCTCTGTGGTATCAATTGAAACTTCCTTTGGAACTTCTCAGAATTTCAAAAGGGAGGAGCAGAACTTCGTGGTGCAGAATGAAATCAATAATATGTCTTTCCTTATTATGGACACCAAGTCAAAGATGTCCAAGGTATGACTATAATCCATTTTATGTTCTAGAAAATGTTTGAATATAATGTTCATTCATTGAATAGGTTGATATTTTTTAGATCTTTTGAAGGTTTATACCTGGAATTTGATAGATTTGATAATATTGTTTACTGAATAAACACACATCCACACAGATTTAAGGAGACCTAGGATTTGTAATCAGGTGTGGTAAGATATAAAGACATGGAAATGACTATCACGGAGGAAGAAGATTTTATTCACAGTTCCATGGAGGCAGAAGGGTAAGTCATGAGGCAGAGGGAGGAAGGGGAAAATGTGAACAGGAACCTTTATTATGGTTTCTGTGGGAAGGAGCTCTGGGAGGAGCAATCAAAGATCAGCAAGGCCCAAGATGTCAAAGCATCAGAATAATAAGGCATGCTTAATAGACATACACATTCACAAAATTGGCAATCAGTATGATGTACATATAATTAGTCAATGATATATATTCATCAAGAGTAAATATATGTACATATATACACCTCAAAATAATTAGCTGCATTGTTTAAGAAAGAACCACATGGATAAATTCCAAATTCTCACACATGAAATGGAAATTTTTGTTTTCTATATCACTCAAGTTGGGGACTGGCATGTGCACATAGTTGCTCAGTCATGTCCAGCTCTGCAGAGGACCTTTCAAAACACTGAAAAATATGTGCTTTTATTGTTTGTATTACCACTAAATAAGAAGATGAATATATTACATGGGATAGCACACAAGGTATGCTAGCGAATGGTCAAGTATGCAAAATAATATGACACTCTAGCCAAGGATATCAGTCTCTACCAACTCAACAAATTACTGAAGAGAGATGCCTTGGGAGAAGGGAGATGGTACCCCACTGACCCCCAAGAGTCCATCTGATTTGTTCCGTTGATGATCACTGGGAAAATAAAACAGCATCACCCAATACTCTAGTCTTATTTAGAGTTGTAAATGCCATGTATTTGACACTACTAGACATGAACTTAAAACTAATGCTAGCTGAAGCTTTGTATCCCTAGTTGTCGGACTGCTATGGGCTATTATTTTGTGTGTCTATGTTATTGAAACTCTCAAAAAGATGATGAATTTTCTTTTCTCTGGGAAGACAATAAGCCTGAAGAGTGAGGAGTTGCTCCTTTGGAAGATGGTGTACTAAGAGTATACATTTCACAGGGGTATTTTGAACTGAAAACTGTTAGTGAATCACTTTGCTTTGTCATTATGTTGTAAGTTTAGACCAGTGTTAACAGAAGGAATGGCAACCCATTCCAGTGTTCTTGCCTGGAGAATCCCAGGGATGGGGGAGCCTGGTGGCTGCTGTCTATGGGGTCACACAGAGTCGGACACGACTGAAGTGACTTAGCAGCAGCAACAAAGGCATAGAGAGAGGCCATAAGAGGTCAGGGATTCTTCAGTATTTGCAAATTATTCAATGTGAGACACCACATTAACAAATTGAAACATAAAAACCATATGATTATCTCAATAGATGGAGAGAAATCCTTTGACAAAACTCAACATCCATTTATGATAAAAACCCTCCAGAAAGCAGGCATAGAAGGAACATACCTCAACATAATAAAAGCCATAAATGATAAACCCATAGCAAACATTATCCTCAATGGTGAAAAATTGAAAGCATTTCCCCTAAAGTCAGGAACAAGACAGTGATGCCCACTCTCACCACTACTATTCAAAATAGTTTTGGAAGTTTTAGTCACAGCAATCAGAGAAGAAAAAGAAATAAAAGCAATCCAGATTGGAAAAGAAGAAGTAAAACTCTCCCTGTTTGCAGATGACATGATCCTCTACATAGAAAACCCTAAACACCCCACCAGAAAATTACTAGAGCTAATCAATGAATATAGTAAAGTTGCAGGATATAAAATTAACACACAGAAATCCCTTGCATTCCTATACACTAACAATGAGAAAACAGAAAGAGAAATTAAGGAAACAATTCCATTCATCATTGCAATGATAAGAATAAAATACTTAGGCATAAAGTGAAGTTGCTCAGTCGTATCCGACTCTTTGTGACCCCATGGACTGTAGCCTACCAGGTTCCACCATCCATGGGATTTTCCAGGCAAGAATACTGGAGTGGGTTGCCATTTCCTTCTCCAGGAGATCTTCCCTCCCCAGGAGATCTTCCCTACCCAGGGATTGAACCCAGGTCTCCTGCCTTGTAGGCAGATGCTTTACCATCTGAGCCACCAGGGGAGTCTCTATACTTAGGAATAAATCTACCTAAAGAAACAAAAGACCTATATATAGAAAACTATAAAACACTGATGAAAGAAATCAAAGATGACACAAATAGATGGAGAAATATACCATGTTCATGGATCGGAAGAATCAATATAATGAAAATGAGTATACTTCCCAAAGCAGTCTATAGATTCAATGCAATCCCTATCCAGCTACCAACGGTATTTTTCAGAGAACTAGAACAAAGAATTTCACACTTTGTATGGAAGTACAAAAAACCTCGAATAGCCAAAGCAATCTTGAGAAAGGAGAATGGAACTGGAGGAATCAACCTGCTTGGCTTCAGGCTATACTACAAAGCAACAGTCATGAAGACAGTATGGTACTGCCACAAAGAAAGAAACATAGATCAATGGAACAAAATAGAAAGCCCAGAGATAAATCCATGCACCTATGGACACCTTATCTTTGACAAAGGAGGCAAGAATATACAATGAAGAAAAGTCAATCTCTTTAAAAAGTGATGCTAGGAAAACTGGTCAACCACTTGTAAAGAATGAAATTAGAACACTTTCTAACACCATACACAAAAATAAACTCAAAATGGATTAAAAATCTAAATGTAAGACCAGAAACTATAAAACTCCTAGAGGAAAACATAGGCAAAACACTCTCTGACGTAAATCGTAGCGGGATCTGCTATGACCCACTTCCCAGAGTAATGGAAATAAAAGCAAAAATAAATAAATGGGACCTAATTAAACTTAAAAGCTTTTGCACAATGAAAGAGACTATAAGCAAGGTGAAAAGACAGCCTTCAGAATGGGAGAAAATAATAGCAAATGAAGCAACTGACAACTAATCTCAAAAATATACAAGCAGCTCCTGCAGCTCAATTCCAGAAAAATAAATGACCCAATCAAAAAATGGCATTTCTCCAAAGAAGACATACAGATGGCTAACAAACACATGAAAAGATGCTCAACATCACGCATTATCAGAGAAATGCAAATCAAAACCATAATGAGGTACCATCTCATGCTGGTCAGAATGGCTGCTATCCAAAAGTCTACAGACAATAAATGCTAGAGAGTGTAAGGAAAAAAAGGAACCCTCTAACACTGTTGATGGGAATGCAAAACTAGTACAGCCACTATGGAAAACAGAGTGGAGATTCCTTAAAAAACTGGAAATAGAACTGCCTTATGACCCAGCAATCCCACTGCTGGGCATACACACCGAGGAAACCAGAATTGAAAGAGACACGTGTACCCCAGTGTTCATCGCAGCACTGTTTATAATAGCCAGGACATGGAAGCAACCTAGATGTCCATCGGCAGACGAATGGATAAGAAAGCTGTGGTGCATATACACAATGGAATATTACTCAGCTATTAAAAAGAATGCATTTGAATCAGTTCTAATGAGGTGGATGAAACTGGAGCCTATTAAGCAAAGCGAAGTAAGTCAGAAAGAAAAACACCAATACACTATATTAACGCATATATATGGAATTTAGAAAGATGGTAATGATGACCCTATATGTGAGACAGCAGAAGAGACACAGATTAAAGAACAGACTTTTGGACTCTGTGGGAGAAGGTGAGGGTGGGATGATTTGAGAGCACAGCATTGAAACATGCATATTATCATATTTGAAATAGATTGTCAGGAACTCCTTCTGAACAGAGATTGAGACCAAATACAAATACCAACCAAGAGACAAATTGTCACATATCAAGTCTTCAGCTAGTCCCTCAAGCAGGGATAATCACTATGTGTATGGAGTACCATTTCTAAAACTACAAGAAGACTGTAAGTTGGCCAGCAGACCAATGTGGAGTAAGGTAATCTGGGATAGGGAAGCTCAGTTTGACCTAAAGCAAAATATCTGTAGCCTAGAGAGAGGCTAGTGTATAGATAATTGGCCATAATACTTGGGTAGTTCTAGTTTTCTTATTTTTTGAGGAACCTTCATGCAGTTCCACAGTGGTTGAACCAATTTGCATTCCCACTAATAGTGCACGAGGGTTCCCTTTCTTCCACTTTGTCACCAAAACTTGTATCTTTTGTCTTTTTGATGTATAGTGTCACTTTTATACTTCATATATCTAAAAATGTTTAAGTCATCTATGATTTTGTTTGTGTCTACTTTGGGAGAGTTGTAGGCCATTTCATTGGGGGAATACTAGAAAATTCTTCCCTTTTTCTTGGTCCTCTATTAAATTTTAGATCATTTTAGGTGAATTTGTTGGAGCTATATCTGTGGTGTGTGTGAGAAAAAGATAGAAATACACACACACAGATTTATTTAAGATAGAGTTTGTTTGTCCTACTTTCCTCCTTAACTATACTGTCAACAGAAATAATCAATGAACAGTTTAATAATAGGAATAAACAAGAGTTTTATCAGAGCCAAACAGAACTGTAACCTGGGGGACACAGATTCAAGAAGCACTCATCAGAGGTGTGTTCTGCTATACTGCAAAATGCAGGAGACTAATAAAGGCAAACACCAGAAAATTACTTAAGTTGTTTGTCTAGAATTATGATTGGAGCTGGCAAGAAGTGTGCTTGTTAAGTAAGGGTTGATTGGGATCTGAAATAGTTGCATAGTTACCAGAGGAGGTCTTGAGACTGTAAGGTTACAGCTGGAAGCTGCTAGCAGATCTTGTTTTGAGGGTGGCTGGTGGTGTCCTTGAGTCTGGTAGAGTTCAGAAAATTCAGGTCTCAGTAATGCAGGATCGTGTCTCCAACCACACTCACAGTGGCCACTGAGCTCCATTTTGGATGCCTGAACGATTGTTACTCTATTTTAATTTTTTAAATGTATTGTTTTCTTTAATGGTTAAAGCAGATGTGCAATGAGTGTTTGGCGGGTCACAAAACAAGCTGTTCTGGTTAGCATAAAATTTCAGTTAAATTATGTGTGACCTAAGAATGACTTCCCCAGATCTCAATATCTGAAATTTTCTTCCATCAGTACCTACATATTGACCACGTTATTGTGTATTCATGTCTGAATCAAATGTTAGGTAATGGATTGAAAATAAAATATGCACATTCAGTAACTATAGCAGTTCTGTTCCCATTATTGAACAGCTCCTATGAGTCAGGCACAGTGCTTAGTTCTATATACTGAAAGGAACAAAATAGGTTTGACCAGTTCCCTAATGGAGCTCCAAAGTCTGGGGAGGAAACAGGCACTGAAGAAGGAAAACCAACACATACAGATGTCCATGAGGATATTTGGTTTTGCGTATATTTAATTTCTTCATACCAACAGTGGACTGTTATCAGCCATAAATGTTCAAAGATATATTAACTGTTCTTTTCGGTTTACAGATTTCCTGTGGTATAGAAAATGAGATTACATAATATTTTGAGCATAAGTGGAATTAATTTTTCTAATATTTCTCAAAAT
This sequence comes from Bubalus kerabau, assembly GCF_029407905.1. Lineage (NCBI taxonomy): Eukaryota > Metazoa > Chordata > Mammalia > Artiodactyla > Bovidae > Bubalus > Bubalus kerabau. Next base: position 133,645,823 of record NC_073624.1, read on the forward strand.
TGAACAGTGTAGAGTTGCCTTTAGTGTTGATTTAAATTATTTTTATTATAAGATTACCTAAATATTTATAAATATCAAACCAAGTTTAAGTTCAATTTATTTATGCAACCATAAAGCTGAAAGAGTTTTAGAAGTTAAAATCAAAGAAAATTTCAACACCAATACAATGTAGGTTTTAATGTATTAATATTTAGTAATATTGTTTTTCTAAGACCGAATTACCAGTGTTAGGTTGAAATATGTTTGCATAATCTGTTTAATTTTTAGGATGGTGTTTCCTCATATGGGTTGATTATTTTAATCACTGTGGCTATGTTTCCTTTTAGCATAGAGCTCATTCAAAACCACTAATTCATTATTTTTATAGGTTAATGAATTTAAGAGTACAAATAACTATTCATTGTACTTTTTTTATGAAACTTAATAATCTCTAACAAATTGGTACAGATGAAAGTGGGATCTATGCAATAAGTGGGCTTCCCACGTGGCGTTAGTGATAAAGAATCTGCCTGCCAGTGCAAAAGACGTAAGAGACACAGGTTTGATCCCTGGACCAGAAAGATCCCTGGAGTAGGAAATGGCAACCCTCTCTAGAATTCTTGCCTGGAGAATCCCCGTGGATAGAGGACCCTGGCGGGTTATAGTCTGTAGGGTCACAAAGAGTTGGACATGACCGAAGCTATAAGTACATCTCTTTGGAATGTGAATGTGATTCTTATTACTATGGTTCAGATTTTATAGATTTAATATATATATATCAAAATATGCTATATATGTAATGATATAATACATTATATAATATATATGACATTATTAACATATCAGCTACTGTCACTACATGATTTCAGTTGTTTGAAAACTTTCACTATGCAAAAGTATCATGAGTATCAATGCTGTGATATATTTTGAGTATCATGTTATGATATATTTTGCCTTCTTTTGGGGAAGACAAATCATTTGTATGTTAAATTTTCTTCTGTTTTTTCTTAGCTCAAAACTGTTACACCATATCATTATCATAAAAATATCTTTAATGTTTGATTTGTTGCTACAAAGAAATTTAACATATACGATCAAGGGTATATGGGACAGTTGTTTTAATTTTAGTCTTCGAACGTGCCCTCTAAATAGGAAAAAGGATCCTCACTACCCAGTGAAAATTAGACTCTGTAGTTTGAGGTAACCCTAGCACAGGCATGGTTTTCAACAGAATTACAAGGGAACTTAAGTATCATGGCTGTGCTCAGTTGTAAGCAAGTCATCCAGAGATAATCCTAAATATTTAAGTAACACTGATTAGTATATTATTAATATGTCTCTTTCTGTTAGATGGGGATTAAGGCCTTGGGGAGACAAGTGTTCAGCCTATATAAAAGGCAAATAAATGTTTGAGAGTTTTATATATGCTGTGTGTGTGTGTGTGACAAAGCAAGCATTTGTCAAAGTAAAAACTATTTATTCTTACATTTTTTTCCTCTTAAGCATTGATAATTATATAACACACAGTATCTGAAATTACCATGAATTTTTCATACATCCATATGCCTCTCTAAAATTACAATGTGCAAGTTCCTTCTGAAATTATATAGAGGAATTCCCTGTTGGTCCAGTGGTTAGGACTCCACACTTCCACTGGCAGGGGCTTAGGTTCAATCTCTGGCCAGGGAACTAATATTCTTCAAGCCACATGGTGTGGCCTGACTAAAAACAAAAACAAGCCAACAAAATAATAACCCTTTTTTTTTTCTTAAAAAATATAGAAATGCCTATGGGGGAATTATAGTGACTTGGGAATCTGAGAAATAGGACTTAAAATCAGCAAGAGATGCTGAAAAGAAAGAGAAGAGGTATCCTCAGTAGGATTTTCAAAAACAGGGACCAGCAGAAAATGAGGAAGATGAAAACCACAGTCAGTTAGAAAAGGCTCATGAATCCTGAGACAAGAAATTGTTGCAGATTCCAATGTTTATCTTTGTTCCATAGGCAGCTGTTTCTGATCAGGAAAGGAAGAAAATGAAGCGCAAAGGGGACCGATATTCCATGCAGACATCTCTTATTGTGGCCGCTCTGAAGCGGTTGCTGCCCATTGGGTTGAACATCTGTGCCCCTGGGGACCAGGAGCTCATTGCTTTGGCCAAAAATCGCTTTAGTCTGGTAAGGCTCCTGTTCTTCCCATTGGGAAAGATCATTTGACCTCCAGCTCCTCAAGTGCTTGGATTCCTTTGTCTCACTGTTCTGTGTCCATGTTTATTTTCATTGAAGGCTTTATTAACCAGTTTTTCTATACAGGCCCTAGGACTCAGACACAGAGATGGCCTAATATTTTTCTTGGAGGCTGTTTTTATTTCTAAATTATGTTAATCACCTGAAGGGTATATTCACACACAAAATGGAAAGATGGCAACAAGTCACTAGTAGTGAGGGAAAAAATGGATTTCATATGAACTCCTATATCAAATTTGTGATGAGAGGTATCTGCAGATTTATGATGGGTATTTTTTCATAAATGCATAATGTGTTAGGTTAGATGCATAATGTGTTATGCTGATCGTGGGTGGATAAGATGTTGACTTTTAAATCAGTTTTTCTCCTTTGTGAGCATCAAGATTAAAGTTCTCAAGATTTCTTGGTGGCCTTCAACTTTCCTCTATGGCTATACAGAGAGAATGAAGTTTTTTGAAAATAGGCATGCTATGTTATATACATGTAAAATAAAAGGTATATTCTCCCTCCCACACTGAGGAACCTCTCTATATATCCACAGTTTGAGGCCCTACTGTGAGCAAGTTGAGGGGCGGTTGTGGCCAAGGGAGCTACAGGGATACAGGCCCGTTGGCTGTTGTTTAATATTTGCTTCTCAGGGTATGCTCCTCATGATTACTGCATATTTGTAGATGTTATTGGCTAAAATGACTTCATGGAGATTTTAGAGAATACTGGAGACCTCCTTATGTTTGAACCTAAAGGAAGATGCCTCTGTTCTACTTCTTGTGACCTGGAAATTCAGTTGCATTAAATCTAGTGAACTTTCAGTGAAGTTGTTAGGCGGTTGTCTTGTTTCAAGTCCCAGCAATATCAAAGAATTACCTGAGTGATAATCCCCCAGATTTATGGCATGTATTAAATCCTATAAAGATGTTTGTTCAGGCATAGACTATTTCAAAAGAAGTTGGAATTATTTCTATTGACTTGTGACCATGGATGCACTGTAAGACTTCTTTTAAGTAACATTTATTTCTTGACAGAAAGACACTGAGGATGAAGTTCGAGATATAATCCGCAGTAATATTCACTTACAAGGCAAGGTAAGCCCAATATTATTCAAAAGGATACTTAGCACCTATAAACTATATAGTTAATCTCTCTTTAGAAGAAATACTACAAATAATGTTACTTTAACAAGTAAGGTAGTGAAAATATATCATCTTATTCATTCATTATTCTGCTTGCAAATCCTTATGAATTAATGACTCTTAAGATAACAAATGATGTATTTCTAAAGTACATCACCAAAGACTGTCAAACTTTGTTAAAAAAAAAAAAAGTGGCACCAGTTGAAATAAAGGTTGGGAATTTCCTTCATACAGCTGAATTTGAGGACTTTTTTATTTTTATTTTATTTTTTTTTTTGAGGACTTTTTTAACATGGAGACAGTTGTCTATGAAAATTTGATATTTTACACCTAGTTCTCAGGAATGAAATAAGTTTAAGAGTCATTAGCACATAGGAGATAGTAAGAATTACCGTAATAGGAAAGCCAGTGTACATTTAGAAGAGAAACATGAATGGAAACCATTATAACGTCTATTTTTTAACTGTGGGTAAAATGTTTGCTGTAAGTAGTTTTTGTTGTCAAAGTATTTACCATTATTTGGAAATAATTTCATAGTAGTGGATAAACTATTCATTTGTTTACTGGACCATTTATTTAATATGAAAAGTCTTGCAGTTAATTATTTTGACTCAACTATTTGCTTCTATTCAGATGTCCCTCCTGAGGATTTTTTAAATTATGAAAATGTCCAGATGTCAAAAAGGATTGATTATAGTATAATGTATCCCTTTCTGGGTATTAAAATGTTTATTTCCAAAGATCCAAACCATATTCATTTTTTTAACTCTTCAGAATATAATGTGATAAAGGTGTGACATGCTTTTGCAATATTTGCAAAGCACAGAAATTATTTAGGACAGATTTCATGTGCACTTGTTTATGAAGTCCATTATTCATTTAATTTTAACTTTAACAGAGTAGGAGGTTAATTCCCATATGAGCATGATGTCTTTGCAGATAAAATCAAAAAGATTTTGAACATTATTCAAAATATTCATAAAGCCTCCAGCTTAACCTCAAGTTTATACATGGGTGTTTGAGGAGATCATGTGTCCCTGAAAGGATCTCAAGATTTTTAGGAAATTTGGGCCCATTCTTTGACAACCATGGTCTCAAATAGAGACAGGAAATATTCAGTACCTCTGAGGTGTGTATGCCACTCTCAGGAAACAGCAAATAAAAAGTTATGTCTTGGATAAGCAGGAGGAAATCCTTCCATTCTATTCTAGTGGTTACTTATAGGAATACTTTGGACAAGGTATGCTGTATATTGTGGTATCAGGAAGAAAGAGAAGAGCTGAGAAGGATGAACATGTATAATCAGTATTTCATCTCCCAATGAATGAAACCTGAAAGTAAAGACATAATGAATACTTATTCTTTGTAACATTTCATTATATACTTTTTATACTAAGGGTTGGGCCCCCATATATATGGACTTACAAACAATGAGTTCTTTTGTTCTCAGCTCCTTCTTGAACACATTGTCTTAAAATTGTAGGACTGGTAATCCTGGGGACAAGAGGGGGTAATTTTATATTAAAAGAATAAAATCTGTACGTCCAATAGTCCTCAAATGAAAAAAGTATATGAATAAAACACATTTTGTTTTATCAGAGGACAAATAGGTGTTGACAAGTTACTCAGTGTACAAAATTCTGTCTCCGACTACGTGAAAGTTATTTTTTTTGAAACATTCAGGCTCTGCTTTCTCTGGCTAGGAGTTGTAAAGCTTTGGATGTTGTTGATCTAATTCTTCTTCATTATTCTACATTTCCCATGTTGAAAGGAAATATTTAATGGGAGGAAAAACATAAAAGTATTGCTTTGCCTGTTTTTAATGACATAGTTATCCTAAATTATTTCTTTGAAGTGATCTATCCCTGGAAAGATGCTTGTATTTGTCCGTTTCTATGGTTTAAAATAATCTTTCTTAAAAACCTTCAGAATTCCTTTATATCTTTAACTCAAGAAATTTGACAGTATTAAAAAGTAGAGTCCATAGATTATCAAAATATGATTCGATATGCCTTCATTGATTTATATTCATTGGTATCTTAGTTTCAGTGAGTCTAGGCTCTGTTCTTGAGTCCTTTTGATCCTATATCATTGCCTCTAAAGTAAATCTTTCACTGATTTGAGTCAAAGGAAAAGAAAAAAATAAAAATAGCTTTTGCCTGTTTTCTTACCCTGATGATCTTCAGTTCATCCTTAAATCCCACTTGTTTAGAGAAATCTTCCCAACCACAACAGATTGGGTTAAGTCCCCAAGGTACCTTATATTTCTTCCTAGCAGCCCTGTACTACTGTAAACATTTATTTGATGTCTGTCTGTCTTACCAGATGACAAGTTTCACGAGTACAAGGTAATTCTGTCTTGATCTCTGCATCATGTTTTCACCCTGAGCCTGTGCTCTATACGTAGCTATAGATTGACTCTTCAGAAGTGGGTGTTCTTCTCTTTTCTCTGTATTTTTTGAACGGTTTTCTTTTTCCTGCAGTTGGAGGATCCTGCTATTAGATGGCAAATGGCTCTTTACAAAGACTTACCCAATAGGACAGAAGACACTTCAGATCCTGAGAAGACAGTGGAAAGGGTCTTGGATATAGCAAATGTACTTTTTCACCTTGAACAGGTTAGCTTTTGTGTTGATTCAGTCACATTTGGATTAACCTTGTAAGAATGTTTTTTTTATTTTTTTTTATTATTTTTTTTTATTTTATTTTATTTTTAAACTTTACATAATTGTATTAGTGTTGCCAAATATCAAAATGAATCCGCCACAGGTATACATGTGTTCCCCATCCTGAACCCTCCTCCCTCCTCCCTCTCCATTCCATCCCTCTGGGTCGTCCCAGTGCACCAGCCCCAAGCATCCAGTATCGTGCATTGAACCTGGACTGGCAACTCGTTTCATACATGATATTTTACATGTTTCAATGCCATTCTCCCAAATCTTCCCACCCTCTCCCTCTCCCACAGAGTCCATAAGACTCTTCTATACATCAGCGTCTCCTCTGCTGTCTCATACACAGGGTTATTGTAGGACGTGTGCTAACTTGTGAGCCAAAAAGCATACGTGTTCAGCATGTTCATTAAAAATAATCTGTGACTCGGGAGTGCTTAGTATCTAATCAACATTATTTCCAAGCTCATAATTTTTGTAACCATCGATAGATAATGTATTGAGGGAGATAAAGGCCTCTCTTTTATTGTCTTTTCCAAAATGTTTCTAAAATTAAACAGATAATTAGGATTATATACTTAATTTTAAACCATTCTAACAAAAATTTCAGGAGTTACTCCTGACTTCAAATGTTTTATATCTTTATTTTTCATTACTGCTCATAGCAACATGTATGAGATACTGTCTTTCCCTGGTCTCATATTTAAATTTAAGGTCACTTGTTTAACCTTAACCCTTCATTTTAATATTTTTGAGCTGATTTTTCTCAGGATCAACAATACATTACATTTAGAGAAGAGCAAAAAGGAAAATCCCATGGATGGGGGAGCCTGGTAGGCTGCAGACCATGGGGTTGCTAAGAGTCAGACACGACTGAGTGACTTCAGTTTCACTTTTCACTTTCCTGCATTGGAGAAGGAAATGGCAACCCACTCCAGTGTTCTTGCCTGGAGAATCCCAGGGAAGGGGGAGCCTGGTGGGCTGCCGTCTCTGGGGTCGCACAGAGTCGGACACGACTGAAGTGACTTAGCAGCAGCAGCAGCAGCAGCAGCAGCAATGCATTGATATTAAAACCATGTGAGAATAATGTTTTATATCATTTTTCAGTTATTTTCTATTTTAAACTACAAAGCTTACTGTGTGTCTTATTTTCTTATTTATTACCTTCGCTCAAGAATTCCCAAACCAATAATATCTGAAATGTTATCAATTGGTGGATTGTGCTTTTGTATAAGGAATCTTCTAGCTTACGTAAAATATCTGCAACAGAGAGACTTTCTCTGTTTCTCATGAGACCCATTCAACCACTAACACCAGACTGAAGGTGCTTAGTGCAAACTCAGAAGTGTGCTGTCCTGGGTCTCCATGACAATACCCGCCTGACATGGAGGGGCAGTTATTTTACATTAAACATAAAATAATAAAGTGCCCTGTGTCGTCTCAGGATATTGTTATCTGAATGTTTTGTAGAACACACTAGAATAGCGATAATAAATATATTTCTTTGATTCCTATTTTATCTCATGATCTCCTATCTCTGCCCCAGCCAGTTAAATAACTAAAGAGATCATCTAATGCAGTATCTGTTAATTTCCTTCTTGTTTACTGAAATGCAAATAACTTCTCAAAAGTCATGCAATTTATCACTATACCCGATGAAATTAAGCTAGGATACTCTTATGCCATATGACTATCAATATGTATTCACACTGTATAACACTGTAATATTAATAATATAATATGATAATAGAATATTATTTAGGCAACTTAATGTTTCCCTAAATATTGCCATGAAATATTAAATAAATATAAATAATCATATATCAGCAGATGACAAGATTTGAGGTAATGATATGTTAAGTGATATGTTAAGGTCATAGAGGATTCCCTGGTGGTCCAGTGGTTGAGACACTGTGCTTCCATGTGAGGGGGCACAGGTTCTGTTCCTGGTTGGGGAACCAGGATCCCACATGCCACGCAGCTTGACCAAAAATTTTTAAAAATAGAAAAGTTAAAAGAAAGTCATAGAATTGTATATCTGAAATGATACACATATTAAAGGAGATTGTGCTACATATGCTTGTGCATGCTAAGTTGCTTCAGTTGTGTCTGACTCTTTGTGACCCTATGGACTGTAGCTTGCCAGGCTTCTCTGTCCTTGGGATTCTCCAGGCAAGAATACTGGAGTGGGTAGCCATTCCCTTCTCCAGGGGATCTTCCTGAGCCAGGGATCAAACCTGCATCTCTTATCTCTCCTGCATTGGCAGGCAGGTTCTTTACCACTGCTGCTGCTGCTGCTAAGTCACATCAGTCATGTCCGACTCTGTGCGACCCCATAGACGGCAGCCCACCAGGCTCCCCTGTCCCTGGGATTCTCCAGGCAAGAACACTGGAGTGGGCTGCCATTTCCTTCTCCAATGCATGAAAGTGAAAAGTGAAAGTGAAGTCTCTCAGTCGTGTCCGACTCTTAGCGACCTCATGGACTGCAGTCTTTACCACTAACATCACCAATTAAATGGCATTACTTTCTCATGAGTTTTTAATTCTTCCTGGTTTTCTTGCACATATCTAAGTTTCCTTGAATGACTTTTAGATACATTAAATGAAGTTTATTGAACTCTAACTATGTTTTATTATAGTCATATGTTATATATTCATAAATACATGTGACATAATGAATGATATCATTTGCACAGTAATGAAATTCATTTTACTGAGCAACTATTTATCCCATGAATATTTATTGTGTTCAGTACAGTGTAACAGCATTGTACTCTGTAGGTCCTGGGGCTTGAATTCTGTTGCTTAACTCAAGTGGCTGGTGCTCTAGGAGAGGATACAGACACATAGTTAACTATGTAATGATTTAGATGTGCTAGGATACAGAATGTACTAAAGAGAGAATAAAAGAAACCCAGACTTTCTCGAGCTGTGATGAGGTTGATCCCTGTGTAAATCTTGAAGATGTGTGAATATCTAGGAAAAGGTAAGCAGGTCAGATTTTAATGGCCAAGTATTCTTCAAAAATGTTAAGAATATGAATAAAAGAACTCATGAATTATCAAAAAACAGAAATGAGTGGGAAATATGTGTGTGCAGAATTCATTCCTTTCATTTCTCTATTATTATGTTAATTCGTGAGTCATAGAATAGTTTGCTAAGAATATTTTCGCTTGCTAAACAATATTTTCACTTGCAAAAGCGGTGGATGCACAGAAAAGACTTAATTTATCTCAAATGCCAGTGACCCATGCAAGTGACTTTTTGTACTGTACATCTGGTCATCTTTCTCAGAAGAGTGAGCTGTCTCCTTGGGATTGTCTAATACTCAAACACTAGACAAGCTAACGCATCAGCACAGCCAGACATTCAAACAGTTGCAAGACACATCTTGATGTTCGTTTTTGGATCACAGATCTTACCAACATCTATTTACTTCATTTATAGGAAAATTCACTATTTAAAGTCTTTCCTTTGGGTATTAAAATGCTCTGCCAAATGGCAGCCTTCATGACAGCGGAGACCTTTTCCAACATGTTCATCAGGGCTTAGGTACTTAATTATGTTTGTTGAGTGTTACCCATGTTAATCACAATGCCTTATTCTCGGGGAATAGCATTATCCTTGATTCTATTTTCACCTACACTGTCTTAACAGTACTTTGTTTTGCTTAACATAACCGAGAAGAAAACTGAACTAACTGGATAGTTATCAGAAAGTGTTTCTTGATCTTATAGAGGAAAGAGGATCACAGAAATAAGTGCTTTCAAATTACACAAATTGCTTTGTTAAAATTTCCAAACCACTGTTATCCAAACATTCTAAATGTTTTCTTCAGGCATTAGTATTACATTCATATTTTGACTCTTTACTGCAGAGGATAATACCTTTAGTTTTACTCTTTTTTTAGCTAACATAACATTTTTATTTCTTCCAGAAATCTACATGTATGCGCCGGAGATATTACAATCTGGGAAGTACAGTGTTCAATTGCCTAGAAATTACTAATGAATGTAGAATTCCATGTTGGGATTTTTTCTCTCTAATACTTATGATTAATCTCTTCCTTGAAATTCCAAATGCTATTAGCTAAACACATAGCTTGCTTGCATCATTTACTGCAACTTATAAATTCTCATTTGTCCCTATCTAACAAAATAATTATATAGTTTAACATTTTTTCAAAATTAAATTCTTTTACTCACTTCTACTAATGTGTTCACAAAGACTTGTCATCTTCTCTCCATCTTATTAAATATATTAAGAAACAATAGACTTCGTTAGAATTTTCTTTAACTGCCTCTATTTATATTTACTGTTGTAGGTCTTAGGATAAAATTAGTGAAAATGCATAAGCCAGGATAGGTTAATTTTTCTTTACTTATGTTTTGGCACCATAACAATTTTAAAAAGGATGCAAAATTATTTCATATAGGATGGTTTCCTATTTCTTTGGTTTTAAAAAAATGATATAGCTTCTAAAGTACACATTGTTGGGAAAATATGTTTTTTCTAAGGAAAATACATAACATCTGAAACTATTTCAAATGTAGCATTGGGTGACTTTGAAGATATTTTCATAATAATTGTAAGATACTTTTGGAAAATTGAAAATCTAAAAGTTTTTAGCTAAAAGGTACAGCTGTTTAGTACTATGTTCCTGAAGATGTTTGGGGGGTTAAATACGTATGTCTCTGTCTTTCTACCTCAGGTTGAGCATCCTCAGAGATCAAAAAAGGCCGTGTGGCACAAACTGCTCTCTAAGCAGAGGAAACGAGCTGTGGTTGCTTGCTTCCGGATGGCTCCTTTATATAATCTGCCGAGGTCAGAATTTCTTTAATGTTGCTAATAGATTAAAATTACTCTTCCTCTAAGAAGTGATAGGAGGCTAGCATATACCTTGACATGGATATAGTAGTCCAAGAGAAGGATGAAGGAGATTTATTGCCTCTTCTGTGTAATGCTTAACTTCATTTTTTCCTGTTGGTTATTCTCATTGGCCTGTAATGTCATTATTGAATAGATTTTATTTTTTTTATTGAAGTACATTTGTGCTTTAGATGTACAGTAAAATGATTTATACATTTATCTTTTCTTTTTCAGATTTTTTTTCCTGTATAGGCTATGAGAGTATTGAGTAGATAGATACTGTGCTATATAGTAGGTCCTTGCTGGTTATCTGTTTTCTATATAATAGCATATATATGTTAATTTCAGACTCCTAACTTGTCCCTCCCCACCCTTTCCCCTTTGGTAACTATAAGTTTGTTATCTGTTACTTTTGAATAATTAGGAGGATCTGCTCACATATTTGAGGCAGGATAGAGAAATCAGCTTCCCTAATAGCTCAGTTGGTAAAGAAGCTGCCTGCAACACAGGTGACCCTGGTTCGATTCCTGGGTTGGGAAGTGCCTCTGGAGAAGGGATAGGCTATCCACTCCAGTATTCCTGGGCTTCGCTTTGGCTCAGCTGGTAAAGAATCCACCTGCAATGCAGGAGACCTGGGTTCCATCCCTGGGTTGAGAAGATCCCCTGGAGAAGAGAAAGGCTACCTACTCCAGTATTCTGGCCTGGAGAATTCCATGGACTGTCTAGTCCATGGGGTCACAAAGAATTGGACACACCTAAGTGACTTTCACTTTCAGAGTAATCAGGAACCAGTCTTTGGGGTCAGACTGCCTTGATTTGAATCCTGACCTCAGAGCTTATGAGTGCATGATTTTGGTCAAGGTTCTTTCCTGACTTTGTTGTAGTTTTCTCAACTGTACCATAATGTTTGCCTCATAGAGTTGTTTAGGTTATTTAATGGGTCGAGGTAGACAGAATGCTTAGAACTGAACATAACACAATGTTAATCGTTGTTTGTTACTTTTGTGATTATTTCATCTTTGGGGAAAAGAATTGATAGGGAACTAACTTTTGGGAATAATGCAAATACATTACCCTTCATGGTACCTCTTCAACTCACTTTATTGACTCAACATCCAGTTCCATCAACTAGCAGATTACAAGTTAGTTTCTACAATACAACAGAGTCTGCTATTCCACTTTCTCTGATATAACATATTCAAAATTGTATTCCTTATTCCAATGGTTCTCAGACCTGGTGCTTTAAGGAAATACACTCAGATTCACTTGAGGAGTATCCAAGCCTCAACCTGTTGAATCAGACTATCTGAGGGCTTAGCATGTGTACTGTGTAGAAGCTCCCCAGGGGATTCTGATGTACCAGTAGAGTTGAGCTTCTCTCTTGTAGAAGAATTGATGGTGAGTTCTGGCCATTCCAGGTGCCTGGTCAGTTCTTCTCCCTGGATTTCAAGGCCCTTCATAAACCTAAGTTTATGTCTCACGATTCCTTAGTCTACCTTTGATACTGTTAATGTTGTAGCATTCCACTCTACAATGGCACCATCTCATTTTAACACGTCTGGTATGCTCTTATGTTCCCTTATTGATGTGACTTTCTTAGAGTGGAACCTTAGCCATATATCACATCAATTTCAAGATGAGTTTAGTCTTTACAGGTCTTCTTTATTTCATAGGCAACTATTTTCATCAGTATTCTAGGATTTAATCTTTGGATATATACTCCCATAAAGTTCCCTTAATATGTTTACTTTGGTAATCCTCAGAGGCTGTATCTGATGTTAACAGGAAGACTGAATAATTCCTCTCTTGAAGCTCACAACTGTTTATCCAGAGCCACTTTATGTCATAAGAGCTACCATGTAATGAGCATCTATCCAACATGTTTTATGTTCTTTATCTCAGTTTGAGTCTCACAAAACTGAAAAATAGATGGGGTTATTCTAGTTTTATAAATGAGAGAAGTAAAGTTAACAAAGTTTACTTTGTTTACAAATGTTACAAATGTTAAAAACTTTGTTACAAAGTTTACAAATGTTACAAAACTTAGAAATAACTGAATCCAGGTCAGGATGTGATCTGAGAAAGCTTTCTCTATCTACTGCAATATCTTGCTTCTCCAGTCGAGATTGGAAAGTTTATTTTTATTTATTCTTTTAGTGCACAGATAATCCAGTGATTAAGTGCTACTGAGTGCCTTTTCAATTTATTTTTTAAAAAGCTCTTGAAATTGTGCTTACCTTTTAGGCATCGGGCTGTCAATCTCTTTCTTCAAGGATATGAAAAGTCTTGGATTGAGACAGAAGAACATTACTTTGAAGATAAATTGATAGAAGACTTAGCGGTATGTTTTTACTGGGTTAGAAGATGAAAGAAGGTCTGGGATTGGTGGAATAACATTGGTGTGAGCCATTTATCTTATAACATTGAAAAGGAAACATTATTGCAGCCTATGGGGCTTAGGAAACTTTATTCTGGATTGTTACTGCATGCAATGTTTAGGGAAAATTCACTCTTCTTATTTTGAAGAGATCTCATCAACAGCCAGTAGTTCAGAATTTAAGTAAATTTCAACTCTATTGTTCTTTAAAATTATTCCTCAAAGGAACTTCAAACACCTCAGAACCAGGATAGAACTATAAAAGCTGAACCATAAAGAATGCTTCACCAAAAATAAGTTGAAACTTAACAAAAGCCAATGAAAAGTGGCTGGTTGTTAAACATACGCAGGGCAGAGAATGATAGATTGGATGCAGGAAGAGCAGAATGTCACAGTAGATATAAAATAAACGGAGAAGTAGAATTTTTCATCCAACCATGATGATAAGGAGGCTTGTGCTACTGAGAATGCTTCACTCAAGGGAGCCATTGTCTCAATTTTTTATAAGCTGTGGATCTATTTAAAAATTTGATCAAGAACCACCTTCTCAGGAAAATTTACAAGCATGTAGTTCCACCGCGTTTTGTAGACTGAGAGGCTCCATAATTCCAAAGTTAAAACTTTGGTCTAAAGTTTTTCGTGAAAAAACACACAAATAATCAGGGAATGTGATGGGCAAACTAATCTAATTCATAAAACCTTAACCCTGATTATTCCCATATATTTTATTTAGTTATTATTTTTATTGGGGTATAGTTGATTTACACTATTGTGTTAGTTTTTGCTGTACAATGATCCTATATATTTTAAGTGAGTTTCATTTTTCTTTAGAATCAAATCTTTAGAATATTAGAATATTTTAACCTTGCAGATTTAGCATACTAGCTGCAACATTAAGCCTTAAATCCAAGAAAGAACATCACTTACATATAAAGAATATCAGTTTGAATGCGTAAGTCTAAAAGAGATACAAAATTCATTAGTCATTCAACAAACAGGATTAATTCATTCTCAAGTCAGTAAAAAATGCTTAATAATTTTCCTTATGGTAATTGTTCAATAAATGAAATTACTTTTTTTAAGTTTTAAAAGTAAAAATGAGAATAACATGTAAGTGGTTCAAACATTAACTCATTCAGCATTCTTTACCTATCTCTGTCTATGTAGGCAACAAAAATGTTTCATTTGATAAAACAGTTTGCCTTGCTAGGTGCACTAAATTTTTATACATGGAGTGACAGCATTTTATTGCAATGTTTTGTATTTGAGATCTCCCTAGAGCTGCTGAAATCCATGTAGCAGTTCACTTTTCAGTTAGTTATGATGCTGCTTATAAGAATAGTATTCAATTTTTTTTAAATGATGTAAATCATGCTTGCCCACAATGTTTTTTTGTCCCATTATTCAACAACTTTTTAAATTAAAAATTTATTTTATTTTTATTTTATTTGGCTATGCTGTGTGGCATGTGAGATCTTAGTTCCCTAACCGGGGATCAAACCTGTGTCCCCTGTATTGGGAGTGCAGAGCCTTAACCACTGGACTACCATAGAAGTCCCAACTTTCTTCTTTAAAACTGTATACTTTTGCATCGATAATATAATACACACATCCAGGTACAATGTATATAACATAGACACAGACATGTACCACAATAGGAAGAAAAAGACTTTCTTTTTATTTGCTATTCCAAGCCTTCACAGTGCTCCTAGGTTTGAGTGAACATTTCACCTTAATGTGAAATTTTATGAATTTGACTTTTTTATAGAAACCTGGAGCAGAACCTCCAGAAGAAGATGAAGGAACTAAGAGGGTTGATCCTCTACATCAGCTGATCCTTCTGTTTAGTCGAACAGCTTTAACGGAGAAATGGTATGGTTGGGGAGTTCACAGGAGACATAGGAGGAACAAACAGAAACCCATGTCTGAGTGTTCTGTTCGTCACATGTTCATGTTTCAATTTCATCTTCTTGAGAGGAGAGAAAATTGTTCAAAGTTAGTTGGGAAGATCCCCTGGAGAAGGAAACGGCTACCTACTCCAGTATTCTGGCCTGCAGAATTCCATGGACTACAGTCCATAGGGTTGCAAAGAGTTGGAGATGACTGAATGAGTTTCATTTCACTTCACTTCACAGGACCAGTCTGGTATACATGTATGAACCAACACTCGTTCAACTTCAGACTTTAATATTTACCTATCAAATATTAATATTTACCTAGCTCCAATTCTTTTAACAATATTGTAATTAGCTGGTTGAGTTGATTCTGAATCTTCTTATAATCTTCTCTTTATCACAAATGTCCTTTAGAAATTAAAACAAAAGAGCCCAAAGTCAATTTCAATACCAAAAGTGTTGGAGACCACCGGTGACCCCAAATATCCTGGATAGATTATCTCCATTGTCAGTGAGTGTTAGGAAACTTCAGGAGATGGCTAAGCCATCCCCTCAATGCGAAGTTTCTTTGAGATCTGTTTTAAAGGCCTTCTCCATTTTTCTTGGTTCTTGTTCTTTTGAATTCATGAAAACCACAGAGGGCAAAACCTCTATGGAATTAAAAAAGAAATGCATTCATAAGCTTCATAATTAAAGTGTGCCAGCACCTGCCCATGATAGGGGCACGGCGTAGATTCATTCTGTAGATGAGACCTTGCAGAGGTTTCAAAACCTTCATCAGCTTCCCTGTCTTGGGAAAGGAAGCCAGCTTTGCCCTAGGCAAAGCAGGAAAAGAATTTAATTATCAATCCCTATTCACGTGAGTCTTGACGAGTTCATCTGACCTCTGTGCATGTCATAATAATGTACATTTCTCCCTCTTAGCTAATGTGATCCATCTTTCTCTCACTATTTCTCTCTCTCTCTCTCTCTTATTATTTCCTAACTAACAAAATCATCTCATCCCTAAGCATAGAGCAGCTCCCTGTCTGGCATTGTCAGGTAATGAGGTATTTCTCATAAGTGGACTTTTCTGATGGCTGTAAGTTTAAAACTGCTAAGATAATTTTGCAAACAGGAGTTTTTTGATGGAAGTCTTTCTTCAGTGAATTAGTGATTTTCATGCTTTTTCAAAAGAAGATAATAAATAGATTTAACCTGTCTTAATTTTTAAGAATCTTTTATGATCGTAATATTTTTTCAGTATGTAGTCATAATAATTTGGGTAGTCTTTCGAACAAATGTCAGATATCACTTCTGCTGTCAAGATACCTGACATCATGTAAATTTTCTCATTTCAATGTTTGTATTTTTAAGAAAATGTTACTACATTTGTGTGTAAATCAGTAAATTGTTTATTTACACACAAACATATTTATTATATTAGACTGTAAGGTAAGATGGGGCCAACTCTTGAGGAAGTCTGATATCTTTGCTTTCTGATTCTACAATATTTTTGAATGATTGCTCTAAGTTTTGTGTTTGTTTCATTTAAAAAAAGACACACTTGTTGAAAGAAGGTTATTTTATATAGTGATGGTAATTTTTCGTGTAACTAACCTACTTAAAAACTGTTGTTTTTTTCTTATTTTTCATAGCAAACTGGAGGAAGATTTTTTATATATGGCTTATGCAGATATTATGGCAAAGGTAAATAAATTCTTGATTTTAATGGTAAAATATAAAAATCTACATATTTCTCAATTAAAATAAACGATTCTTAAATTTTAGAAAACGTAAGTGCATTAATCTCAACTTTTCACTTGTTGCTTGAATATCTGTTCTAACTTTTTCGACAGATAATCATTGTTTCTTCATTTAACATTTTATTTATGGGAATCTCACTAATTTTCCAAACATTCATTTATTCAACAAATATTCACTGGGCATTAAGATACTGGAGATAATATGGTGAATCAGAGAGAAATACACACATCCTGTCTTCTTAGAGTTCATCATCTGATAGAAAGGGCAAACTTTGAACAAATGATTACCCAAAAGATGCTGACAAGTTTAATGGTAGAGGAGCAATTAGGAGTATATGGAGTAAGTTGCATAGCACTGAGTTTTAAGGAAGTCCTTGACTGTTGAATGATGAGTTGACCGTGCAAAAATAGTAATAGCTAAGTATTTACTGGGTGCTTATTTCATTTAACCTTAGAACAAGGAGATGAATGAGGTGATGAGTATAAAAAAGGAGTCAGGTTTCTCTGAGGCTTCTGACTTGGGCATCTGAGTTAACAGTAGTACCATATGCTAAGGTGGGGAGCACCAGAATCAAGGCAGGCTTACAGTGAAGAGGCAAGATGGCAAATTAAATTTTCAACATGTTCGGTAAAGATGCCTGTTTAACGTTAAAGGCATCTAAGCGGAAATGTCCAGTGTGTGGTAAGATAGTCATTTCTGACATTTCTGTATCTCATGGAAGGCTTATAAATATAGCTGTGTTATTGGTCAGCTTTGTAAGGAAACTGAAGCCATAGTAGTAGATAATCTTGCTTAGGCAGAAAAGGAAGCATGAGAAGAACAGTCAGCATAGGACCAAGCCTTTAAAGACATGAATGCTTAAGAGATGGCTAGAACAAAAGGACTTCTCCCCAGAAAAAAAGGAGACAATCTTAAGTGTGAGCACACATAGGAACTGTTGAAATGTGTGGTCAACAAGGTCTTACTCTGCTGAGGGACTGACCATAAGGATTGAATATTCCCCAGGATTTATTCCATGGACATCATGTGACCATGATGCAGAGAATTTTGAGGGAACATTGATGTCCAAGTGTGTATTGTGGGGAAGTAGAGATTTCCATGTGAGTAGACGTGGCAGAAGTCTCTTTATTGAGAAGACTGAGAAGGAGGAGAAAGATACAAGGTGATAAACATCTAGATGGAATTATAAGGTTGAAGGGGGATTATTTTTGCCTGTTTGCCTTTTTTTTTTTTTAACGTTTTAGAAAAATAGATGTTACCATGCTTCTATTCTGGTGGGAAGGATCAAAAAGAATAGACAGGAAATAATTTGTGAAATGAGGCTTTGAACAGGTAGGAGCATGGTGACAAGACAGGTTAGAGAGCATAAGGGAAAAGTCATGGCTTCCCACTCACAGTCAGTAATACATTTACCAGTATATTTATGGAGACATAAAAGCAGATACCTTTAAAGAAAATCATCATGAAATTATATTTATATTATGAGCAGTATATGGTTTATTTTCTATTCTATTTAAATAAAAAGATCTCTGAGATCATGACTCTCTCAATAGATTTCATGTCCAGTTAATGGTTTGAAAGCCATAGTGTATAAAACATGAAAACGATCTCAATGTCCATCATCAGATTAATGGATAAAAAAGATGAATTCCATATATATGTGTGTGTGTGTGTGTGTGTGTGTATGTATACAGTAGAATACTACTCAGCCATAGAAGGGAGAAGGCAATGGCACCCCACTCCAGTACTGTTACCTGGAAAATCCCATGGGCGGAGGAGCCTGGTAGGCTGCAGTCCATGGGGTCGCGAAGAGTCTGACACAACTGAGCGACTTCACTTTCACTTTCCACTTTCATGCATTGGAGAAGGAAATGGCAACCAACTCCATTGTTCTTTCCTGGAGAATCCCAGGGACAGAGGAGCCTGGTGGGCTACAATCCATGGGGTCGCACAGAGTCGGACACGACTGAAGTGACTTAGCAGCAGCAGAAGCCATAGAAAGAATGAAATAATGTCATTTGTAGCAACATGGATAGAATTAGAGATTATCATACTAAGTAAGTCAGAAAGAGAAGGGCAAATACTATATGATATTGCTTACATATGGAATCTAAAATATGACACAGAAAACTTATCTATAAAACAGAAATAGATTCACAGACATAGTAAACAGACTTGTGGTTTTCAGGAAAGTAGAAGGATGGATTGGGAGTTTGGGATAGTTGTATTAAGTCACTTGAGTCATGTCCAGCTCTTTGCGACCCTGTGGACTGTAGCATGCCAGGCTCCTTTGTCCATGGGATGCTCCAGGCAAGAATACTGGAGTGGGCTGCCATGCCCTTCTCTAGGGGATCTTCCCCACCCAGGGATCGAATCCTTGTCTCTTACATCTCCTGCATTGGCAGGCAAGTTCTTTACCACCAGCACCACCTGGGAAGCCATGTATGTGTAACTGAATCACTTTGCTATACACCAGAAACTAACACAACATTGTAAATCAACTATCCTTCAATAAGATAATTTTTTTAAAAACACTTGATTAAAAGATGAAAGAGGAAAGATATTTCCTTCTATGGAAATTGGTACTGAGTATTGACTAGAAACTAAAATGGAACCCCCAGACAGTGTGGAAAGCCTCATTGATGTCGCTTTGTATGAATTTGGGCAGTATCAGTCTTCCTGGTTGGGTGGCTTTTCCCTACCAGTTCCCAGAACCAAATGCAGAGTCAGAGAAGGCAAAAAGTTCGATTCATCAAGGATGGCAATTTTTACCAGACTGTTGTTGAAGGACAGAGGATCATAGGGGTTTTTTCTGTCATTATGAGACTGGCTGAGGCATTGGATCTTGGATTCTGAGTAAGACAAATAAGGAAATGAGACAAGAGGGAGCTGATAAGTAAGGGGATTGTAAAGTAGTCCATGGGCTGTTTTCCTTTCAGCTGAAGAAGCAATGAGCAAGTGGTCTGAAAAGGGAAAAGCTCCTGTTTTGAAAGTAAGAGATTCCTGACCTTCAAATTCTTCCTTGGGACGGGAGAAGAGTCAGCCCCCACCCCACACTTGTCCTGGTTCCATCCTACACTTAAATCTAATCTCTTTTGAGAAAGGATCAAATATTGATGCTCACTTTTCTTCAAGATTTTCCCATCAAAATTAACTAATCTCTTTCCATTGATTGTTTAATGTATCCCAGGAATGCCAAGCTTTCATCACTTCTTCATTCTTCTCTCAATCAGTCATCAAGACGTGTGCCCCTAGAAATTATTTGAACACAGTGTGCTGGCTATGAGTTTACCTGTGTAGAGCACAGTGGGACTTTATCCTGGCTTATTCTGCCCTGGGATTCTATACATTTACAAGAAATTGTAAGAACTCACTAGTTTTTTGACAGCCGGGTTGCATTTTTTCTCTCATTGTGAGCTTGCCTTTTCACCTCAATTCCAGGTCATTTATGAATTTCTTTTGAGGTTTATCATACATATCTCTATTTTGACAGTTGATGTAGGCTTTAGTTAAGTCATCAGTTCTCTAATTGGAGTTGAACCATTGTCCAAGGCCAAAATAGTTTTAAAGTTCAGTTCTTTCATGCAGTATTAAATATCTCTTTACATTTATGTTACCCACAGACTTGGTGGTAAGTGTGCTATCCCAGTGTCTCCCTAAGTTGCTACTCTTGGTGATTCACATCAAACTATTTAGTAAGTAGTTTCAGGAGGCTGTCTTTCTTCACTTTGACAGTCAGCATCCCAGGAGTCTGAAAATTTCTCTTGGACTTCATGGTTTCTCAGAATTTACTAGTGGTCATCTTACTTTTACGTATGATGATTTTTGACTTCAATCTTGACACTTGAACTCTATTCAAAAGACTTATGTCATCCTATCTTTCTTCAGTATTGTAGGACTTTATGAAGGCAGCATTCACATCTTAATTGGTTTTTCTAAAATTTCAGTTTTCATTGTTTTTTTTTTAATCATTGAAGCCCAGAATTGGGTTAATCAGAACTCTGGATCCATGATACATTCCCATTATCGACTCCTTTTTTTTTTTAAATCCCTCTCCACCCCTCAGCACTGCATGGTATGTGAGATCTTAGTTCCCTGAATAGGGGTGGAACCCACGCCCCCTGCATTGGAAACACTAGAATTACAGGGAAGTTCCCATTATTGGTAGTTACTTAGCAATTTCTAATAATGTAGTAACTACCCATAAACTCCCTACTCACAAGAAAAGCTAGTTTAGTTCAGTTCAGTTCAGTTGCTCAGTCCTGTCCGACTCTTTGTGACCCCATGAATTGCAGCACGCCAGGCCTCCCTGTCCATCACCAACTCCCGGAGATCACTCAGACTTACATCCATTGAGTCAGTGATGCCATCCAGCCATCTCATCCTCTGTTGTCCCCTTCTCCTCCTGCCCCCAGTCCCTCCCAGCATCAGAGTCTGTTCCAATGAGTCAACTCTTCGCATGAGGTGGCCAAAGTACTGAAGTTTCATCTTTAGTATCATTCCTTCCAAAGAAATCCCAGGGCTGATCTCCTTCAGAATGGACTGGTTGGATCTCCTTGCAGTCCAAGGGACTCTCAAGAGTCTTCTCCAACACCACAGTTCAAAAGCATCAATTCTTCAACACTCAGCTTTCTTCACAGTCCAACTCTCACATCAGTACATGACCACAGGAAAAACCATAGCCTTGTCTAGACAGACCTTTGTTGGCAAAGTAATGTCTCTGCTTTTGAATATGTTATCTAGGTTGGTCATAACTTTCCTTCCAAGGAGTAAGTGTCTTTTAATTTCATGGCTGCAGTCACCATCTGTAGTGATTTTGGAGCCCAAAAAAATAAAGTCTGACACTGTTTCCACTGTTTCCCCATCTATTTCCCATGAAGTGATGGGACCAGATGCTATGATCTTCGTTTTCTGAATGTTGAGCTTTAAGCCAACTTTTCACTCTCCTCTTTCACTTTCATCAAGAGGCTTTTTAGTTCCTCCTCACTTTCTGCCAAAAGGGTGGTGTCATCTGCATATCTGAGGTTATTGATATTTCTCCTGGCAATCTTGATTCCAGCTTGTGCTTCTTCTAGCCCAGGATTTCTCATGATGTACTCTGCATATAAGTTAAATAAGCAGGGTGACAATATACAGCCTTGACGTACTCCTTTTCCTATTTGGAACCAGTCTGTTGTTCCATGTCCAGTTCTAACTGTTGCTTCCTGACCTACATATAGGTTTCTCAAGAGGCAGGTCAGGTGGTCTGGTATTCCCATGTCTTTCAGAATTTTCCATTTTATTGTGATCCACACAGTCAAAGGTTTTGGCATAGTCAATAAAGCAGAAATAGATGTTTTTCTGGAACTCTCTTGCTTTTTCGATGATCCAGCGGATGTTGGAAATTTGGTGTCTGGTTCCTCTCCCTTTTCCAAAACCAGCTTGAACATCTGGAAGTTCACGGTTCACATATTGCTAAAGCCTGGCTTGGAGAATTTTGAGCATTACTTTACTAGTGTGTGAGATGAGTGCAATCGTGCAGTGGTTTGAGCATTCTTTGGCATTGCCTTTCTTTGGGATTGGAATGAAAACTGACCTTTTCCAGTCCTGTGGCCACTGCTGGGTTTTCCAAATTGGCTGGCTTATTGAGTGCAGCACTCTCACAGCATCATCTTTCGGGATTTGAAATAGCTCAACTGGAATTCCATCACCTCCACTAGCTTTGTTCGTAGTGATGCAAGAAAAGCTAAGACCTTTATAATTACCTACCTTAATTAAAATGGTTCTCTCTTTAACCCATACCCTGCCTCCCCATATGAGGAAATCATCATCTTGTATCCCTTGTTCAGGATAACCTTGCTTTCCTTTGGGGGCTTCCATGGTGACTCAGACAGTAAAGAATCTACCTGCAATATGGGAGATCCAGGTTTGATCCTTGGGTTGGGAAGATTCCCTGGAAAGGAAATGACTACCCATTCCAGTATTCTTGCCTGGAGAATTCCATGGACAGAGGAGCTTTACATAGTTTTCATTAGTTATATGAATTTATTACTATATATATTATATATGTATGCATTGTCAGTTACTCAGTTGTGTCCAACTCTGAGACCTTATGGACTGTAGCCCACAAGGCTGCTCTGTCCATGGGATTCTCCAGGCAAGAATACTGGAGTGAGTAGACATTTCCTCCTCCAAGGGGATCTTCCCAACCCAGGGACTGAACCCACATCTCCTGTGTCTCTGGCATTGGCAAGTAGATTCTTTATCCTTGAGCCACCTGAGAAGCCCTATTACATGTAAACATGCATTTTATATATATGTGGGTACACTATATATATATATATATATATATATATATATATATATATATGTGTGTGTGTGTGTGTATATATATATATATATAATTATGTACTTTTAAAGATTTTAGTTGTTTTAACTTTTAAAAGGGCATGATGCTATGTGTAAAGTTTTGGTACTTAATAGTTATACTGTTGTTTTCTAAGATACATCTATGCTTTCGTGTGTGCTGGAGATCATTTGATTTGACTTATATTCCCCTGTGCAACTATGCCATAGCTTATCCATTTACCTTTTTGTTTGTAACCTTTGTGTTGAATCTTTGTTTTTGCTGATGTGAAAATGGGCTTGAAATGCCTATTCTTATTCACGTCCAAAAGCCATGGGTCATAGGATGTATGAATGTTAAATTTGAGAAGATGCCCAGCCGTTTTCCAAAGTTCCTGCCCCAAATTACAGTCCTCCTTGCTACATTTAAGAGAGATTCTGGTGATATGTATCTTCTCCAATATTTGATATTTTATGTTTTACCAACTTTTGTCAACCAGGTGGATGTGGTATGACATTTCACTGGGGTCTTAGTTTTCATTTCTCTTGGGTAGGTAATTTTCACATTTAAAAATCACTTCTCTTTGGTGGTTAAGTCTGAAGCAAACCGCTGATGAGTAGTTCTGCACTTTGTCTTATTATTACTACAGTTTCTGCAGTAAATCATAACTTAGTATTCCTTGTTCTCCTTCCTTTGGCTGTATGTTTAAAATTCATTTTTAATCTTTGTATTCTTCAAGCCACACTTTATTTCAAACCTTGGGTTAATATGTGTGTGTGTGTGTGTTTTAATCTTCCCAACACCCTCCTTCTATCATATGTATCTCTTCTTGTGAACATCTTAGAAAATTTCCAGTTCATCCATGTTGGTTTGCTGTTGCCCTTTCGTTTTCTCCTCATTGTGATCATTCATGCTTGACTCTCAGAATGTCTCTTTATATCCCAGCATCCTTTCTAAACTGTCTGAAGCTGTTCTGTCCAAATGGAATGGTTTTACCAATTTAAACAAGATAACTATGTAGAAGTATCTAGAATAATACCATCATAAAGTAAATACTCTTTTGAGTTTCTGGCTAACAAAAACTTTGTCTCTTCTTGCTCTTACTAATTTATTGAAAGATACACATTAAGTTATGCCCAGTGTTTCATTCTTCATTGGTTAAAATTATAAAATGCAAGGGTCACTTTTTTATGAAAGTTCTCTCTTCTACCTCATCCAAATCCATCCAAAATGGATTTCAGTTTGAAATTCAACCTGAAAATTTCTTTTTGCATCCTCTGTCTTCTGAGGAGTGACATAATCAGCAAAGCAAGTGAAAAAGATAAGAAACATACTTGTTTTGCAGAATGAAATTTCCAGCAGATGGTGATGGTGAGAAGTACCCCATGTAAACTTTATGCTTATGAATTCTCATTGCTAGTTTTGAGTTTTGCTCTAGATATCTGAATGGTCTGAAGACGTATCCTCTATTTTGGTTCTGATTTTTTCCTTCAAATTCTCTGTCATGCTTCTGCCCCATTATGTATGGATTTTATTCACTTTTGTTTCCTTTCTGGCATACAGTATCACTCTTCCTTGCCTAGAAATGATCAGTTTGATCCAGAAAATTGAGTCCTGTATTTTAGGACCATCTAATACAACCTACAGTTTATCTAGCATTATCATATTACATGGATGCAATTTGCTGTTGAAAAACTTATCTCCTATGCCTATAAATCTTACAGTTTCTCTTAAGTACATTGAAAAGTGCTAGACATCTGCTGTAATTTTTTTGTGGCCCTAGCATGTCCCATGCCAATCAGTACAAGTTTAGCTTATGGATTTGTTGAATTCTGTAGTTCAAACCTAATAGATTATTTTTAATTACAAATTTTTACCTTTTTAGAAGCAAATCTCACTACATTTTCTTAAAAAAAAAAAAAAAAGGTTTAAGGTACTCTTTACAAAGGATTCTTTTGAAATACCTGTCAGATAAGAGTCCCAAATTTCTCTGTATAAGAGCAAACACATCTTTTACTAAATGCCAACTTCTCTAAATGTATTCTTTAACTCACACCTTGTTCATACCCAGTATTTCTGAAGGTAACGAAATACATATAGGAGATGATGTGTTTGAGAGAAGGTACAACTTTATATCCTTAAGAGACGTTTTGTATTCATATTCTCATTTGCTTAAATAGTATTCATATTTGTTCAGTTTAGTTCAGTTGCTCAGTCGTGTCTCACTCTTTGTGACCCCATGGACTGCAGCACGCCAGGCCTCCTTGTCCATCACCAACTCCTGGAGTTTACTCAAATTCATGTCCATTGAGTCGGTGATGCCATCCAACTATCTCATCCTCTGTCGTCCCCTTCTCCTCCCACCTTCAATCTTTCCCAGCACCAGGGTCTTTTCCAATGAGTAAGTTCTTCACATCTGGTGTTCAATACTTCCAATCAAAGTATTGAAATTTCAGCCTCAGCATCAGTCCTTCCAATGAACACCCAGGACTGGTCTCCTTTAGGGTGGACTAGTTGGATCTCCTTGCAGTCCAAGGGACTCTCAAGAGTCTTCTCCAACACCACAGTTCAAAAGCATCAATTCTTTGGTGCTCAGCTTTCATTATAGTCCAACTCTCACATCCATACATGACTACTGGAAAAACCATAGCTTTGAGTAGACAGATCTTTGTTGGTGAAGTAATGTCTCTGCTTTTTAATATGTTGTCTAGGTTGGTCATAACTTTTCTTCCAAGGAGCAAGTGTCTTCTAATTTCATGGCTGCAATCACTATCTGCAGTGATTTTGTAGCCCCAAAAAAGAAAGTCTGTCACTGTTTCCACTGTTTTCCCATCTATTTGCCATGAAGTGATGGGACCAGATGCCATGATTTTAGTTTTCTGAATGTTGAGTTTTAAGCCAGCTTCTTCACTCTCCTCTATCACTTTCATCAAGAGGTTCTTTAGTTCTTCTTTGCTTTCTGCCATAAGGGTGGTGTCATCTGTATATTGGAGGTTAATAATATTTCTCCCAGAAATCTTGATTCCAGCTTGTGCTTCATCCAGTCCAGCATTTCTCATGATGAACTCTGCATATAAGTTAAATAAGCATGGTGACAATATTCAGCCTTGACATACTCCTTTCCCTGTTTGGAACCAGTCTGTGGTTCCATGTCCATTTCTAACTGTTGCTTCCTGACCTGCATACAGATTTCTCAGGAGGCAGGTTAAGTGTTCTGGTATTCCCATCTCTTTCAGAATTTTCCACAGTTTATTGTGATCCACACAGTCAAAGGCTTTGGCATAGTCAATAAAGCAGAAATAGATGTTTTTCTGGAACTCTCTTGCTTTTTCGATGATCCAGCGGATGTTGGCAATTTGATCTCTGGTTCCTCTGCCTTTTCTAAATCCAGCAGGAACATCTGGAAGTTCACTGTTCATGTACTGTTTGAAGCCTGGCTTGGAGAATTTTGAGCATTACTTGCTAGCATCTGAGATGAGTGCAGTTGTGTAGTTTGAGCCTTCTTTGGCATTGCCTTTCTTTGGGATTAGAATGAAAACTGACCTTTTCTAGTCCTGTGGCCACTGCTGAGTTTTCCGAATTTGCTGGCATATTGAGTGCAGCACTTTCACAGCATCATATTTTAGGATTTGAAATAGTTCAACTGGAATTCCATCACCTCCCCTAGCTTTGTTCATAGTGATGCTTCCTAAGGCTCATTTGTCTTCTTCACATTCCAGGATGTCTGGCTCTATCATGTCTAATCATGATAACCATCATGATTATCTAGGTCGTGAAGATCTTTTTTATATAGTTCTTCTGTATATTCTTGTCACGTCTTAATAGCTTCTGCTTCTGTTCAGTGCATACCATTTCTGTCCTTTATTGTGCCTATCTTTGCATGAAAAGTTCCCAAATATCTCTAATTATCTTAAAGAGATCTCTAGTGCTTCCCATTCTATTGTTTTCCTCTATTTCTTTGCACTGATCACTGAGGAAAGCTTTCTTATCTCTCTTTGCTATTCTTTGGAACTCTGCATTCAAATGCATATATCTGTCCTTTTTTCCTTTGCCTTTCACTTCTCTTCTTTTCATAGCTATTTGTAAGTCCTTCTCAGACAACTATTTTACTTTTTTGCATTTCTTTTTCTTGGGGATGGTCTTGATCACTGCCTCCTGTACAGTGTTAGGAACTTCTGTCCATATGTTAAATCATGTGATCCTGTTAGGAATCTTGTTACTGTTTTTATTATTTCCACTTTAAATATGAGAAAACAGAGACTCAGAAAGGTAAAGGAATTGGCCCTAGACTAAACAGCTCTTAAATGGCAACATCAAAATTTGAATTGGGCACTCTTGCATCCTCAGGGCATGTTCCTAACCACCGCACAGCTCTTCTTCCTTAGTCACCAGAACTCTCAGCTGTGGGAATTAATTAAGAATATATGCACAGCTCCTTTATTATTTCTGGAAAAATAAAATAAATCAGTGGTCAGTTTTATAATTTTTCTGTAAACGAAGGATGTTGGTAGCAGTTGGAATTTTACTTTCCTCCTATAGACCAAATATAACAAAAAATGAATTTATCAAAAAAAAATAGATTACAAGATTCACTTTAATTAATAGTGCTTTCTGTTAATTTTAATTCATAGCTATTAAATACGTTTGTATTAACACATTGTAATGGAAGCATAAAAGAGGAGAAAACAGTGATGTTGTCTATTTCAACAAGGAAAATGCGTGAATAAGTAATATGTACAGTATGATACAGACCTCATAAATATCTCTATGATATATATAAAATTGGTGATTTAGTATTTGCACAGTATAGTTTTCTTTTAGTTCACAAATTCATTGATCATGTCATGTAAGCTTATTGCATATAAGGAATATATTCAAATAATATTGATAAAGTAGCACAAGTGATTTATTATTCTGTGCTAATTCATTTATATTTTCCGTCTCAGCATATTCTTATCCTGTTGACCGTTTCTCAATTTTTTTTTTTTACATGTATCAGAGTTGTCATGATGAGGAAGATGATGATGGGGAAGAGGAAGTGAAGAGTTTTGAAGTAAGATGGATCTTTCGCTATTTGTCTTTTATTTATGTTGAAACATTGTTTCATAGCTTATAACTGACATTTATGTTTCTTGCTTCATGGCTTATTGCAGCTTATTGTGTCAAGGAACTGCATGTCAGAAGCTGGATGGACAAATTTGAGTCCTAACATTTGCTGAAGTTAAGGCCAAGGAACATAGGCTAGTTAAAGAATTAAATAAAGCCCATATGTTCAGGATGAGTGTTCCTGACAGCCCTTGGAGATGAGGTTGCTTCACATTGTTCTCATCTCGGTGAAGGATGGGGTCTGAAATTTCCAGCAGCCATGGGAGAAAAATATTTATGGAAGAGCAACCCAACATCAAGTTTCTAATTAAAGCCTTGGTGTGAATTTTTTTCTGAATCAATGAAGTCCAAAAGATTTGGCCTCTTTCGACTTCTGCCCAATTAGGTCACTCATTCCCTGTACATATGTAAACGGTGGCACCCAGTCTGCTTGCATGAGGCAGGATTGCATATATTCCTAGAATTATGTTCTATTATATGATTTTCCCTCAAACCTTCTCAGCTTTTAAATTTCCTTATACTTTGAAATATTGCTCAATATACTTTAGCCAAAAAGAAAGCAAATATTATTTCCCCCCTTGGCTTAGGCTGCACTTTTTTTTTAATATATATATCTAAGAAAGACTAGCTGTTGCTAACTACCACTCTCCTTATTTATTTATTTTTTTTAATTTTCAAAAAGAAATTAAATGAAATAGATTAGACTCTTTTTTTTTTCCTGCTTTTAATTTACATGTCTGTTTTTAGCTGAAAGTTTGGAAATATATTAGTAGCCAGCTGTAAGTCTTTAATTAAAGTGGACCCACAGAAAACGTGTAGGTGAGGAGTAGATACTGAGTAGGACTCCTTTCTGGAACAACTGGAAGAGAGCATCCTTGTGGCATTGCATCCCTGAAGTCATTGTGTAAAAAAAGATGCTGGAACAGGCTAGTTTGAGAATCACCCATGACTATTGCTGGCTGAGAAAAAATGCCTTAAGATTTATTTCCTAGATAACACTATAATCTTTTCTAATGTATGTGTGTTCTAGTCTCAATAAGATAAGAAACTGAGATAAATTAGAATGAGCTGTGAGCGGCAAGTCATACTATTTTTCTGAAGTGCACACCATATATACTCTATCGGTTGTCTTCCGAGCAATTGTTTATTGCGATTTTGCTTCTTGTCCTCATCCTTCCTTAAGGTCACAGGATCCCAACGCAGCAAGGTAAAACTATATATATGTGTGTATTTGTCTGGGTCTGAGTTTCAGTTTCTTGTGACATTTACCTTTGTTAGACCCAACATCTTGGATTCTTTTGTTTAAAAAAAAAAAAAAAAAGATCTTGCAATCTTTGTACCAAGTTTGTAGCTCCAATGCAATTGGTCTCTTCAGTATCCCTTCCTTGACATAAGTTTATTCTTCTTGCAATTTAAATGACTCATAATTTGAAATTTTATCCTCCATGTTGTATTTGAACTGAGTACTGTGCTGAGATGAAAAAGTCTACCCTTTAGGTGATTAAATTTTAGCTGGTGACTTTTCATTGTAACATTTCATGCCTTATCCCTTTTGAGAGTTTTTATACTGGTCTCATTTCTAGAAAAGAGATATGATATATAGTATTGCTGGTGGAATTAGAAATAATCTTCTTTTCCTTTGTGCTAGAAATACCTTCAACTGGTAATTAGAGAGGATATTCCATGATTTCAGTGTTGATTTAGTATTTCCTTATAGGAAAGAGCTAGATGACCTTTTCTATCTCTGAATATTCTGAAGAGCTAAGTGTATGGAAAGTTTGCTAACAGAAAATATTTTAGAATCACAAAAATTTGCCTTTCATTTGAACCCTGTTAAACTTACATTTTATTTTCATGAGACTGTTTAGTCAGAAAATCGGTCATGCTGCTGCTAAGTCGCATCAGTCGTGTCCAACTCTGTGCGACCCCTTAGACGGCAGCCCAACAGGCTCCCGAGTCCCTGGGATTCTCCAGGCAAGAACACTGGAGTGGGTTGCCATTTCCTTCTCCAATGCATGAAAGTGAAAAGTGAAAGTGAAGTCGCTCAGTCTTGTCCGACTCTTAGCGACCCCATGGACTGCAGCCTACCAGGCTCCTCTGTCCATGGGATTTTCCAGGCAAGAGTACTGGAGTGGGTTGCCATTGCCTTCTCCGAATATCAGTCATAAACATCCCAAAAAGAAAATGCCTATAATGACTTTAGTTAAAGAAAAGAAAAAAAAAAACTTTTCTGAGTGTAGAGTGTCCTTTTTTGCCTTCTATTTTATAAAGTGAACTATTGCTGTTAAAGTGAATTTAGAATGTCATAAAGAATCTACTTTTAGGAAACAAATTATAATTTTTTTTACTCACTTATATTTGGAGAAATATATTGTTATATCATTTTAAAATTTGACTTCATGCAGATGCTACTAGATTTAGCTCCAAGCAAATGGATATGATTTAATGGCATATAATATGCATGAAATTTATAAATTATAATTCTCAGTAGGTATAATGGATATAATCCTGATTTGGTGGATTTTTATAGTTTTATCACTGATGATCTCAGATAGAATTCCTGTGACTTGTTGAGGGTTGGAAAATATGAAGGGACCTCTTAACATTCACCAAAGATTTGATTTCGTTAGACACCATTGCAGTTCATGCCCCAGAGTATATATTGACATCCATGGAGTGGGGGTGGATAAGGAAGGCTGGGATAAGAAAGTGTTGCTGGTTAAGAAAACCATTTTACTCTGAAGAGGAATGTAGTTTCAGGAAGAACTAAAAGCAAATACAATTTGGTAAATAGGATCAAATTTGCTGACATTAGAAAGGTTCCCTATTCAGAAAAAAAAAAGTCTGGAAATAACTAGTAGTGGAATCTTAGCATTTAGAGTGTAGGATTCAGGTCATACTGAGAACAAGAAATCAGGAGACTGTGGAGCCCCACCTGGGAGAATGGGCTACATGCCATGGATTTAGGATGTTGGGAGAGAAGCTCACATAATGGTGAAACCTGGTAATTAATCCCCCCAAAGGAGCTAGAGGCCACCAGATATGACTGTCCCAGCAGAAGAGAGGATTTTAAAGTTACTGGTGGTTGCCATATATTCATATGCATAACACAATAGACAAGATTTGGAAATTTTCACTTCTTAACCAGTGCTTTACTCATTCTTCATGTAATTTTGTACTGTAATCATTTATGCCTAATATGTGTAACAATCTATTTGTAAAATATATACTATGTAAGTAAACAACCTGAACTCTTCCCAAGTGAAAAAAGAGAATCATGGTTTTCAGAGAGTTGACAGAGTCAACAACCTATGAAGATAATTTTGTCTGAAATTGACTCTCTGATACGAATAACACAACTGAAAAAATTTGGCCAGACAACTGAATTACTACTTTCTCTTTATAAATTTAGTAACGTCCTAGACTTTTTACATTGAGATGTCTGGTTGGCTAACATCATTTAGCTGTAGTCAGATAGTGGAATTTTTCATCTAAGTTATAATGAATTTGAAAGGTCATTTGGTAGTTTCAGTAATTCTTTAAACAAATTATATTAAATAAATCTGGGAATAACATAGTGTGTGTGATTATTGAATTTTATCCCAATAACTGGCTGATTATTAATATTTGCTGTACTTTCTACTTAAATTCTCTGTCTATAAAGATACTGAGAAGAAGAAAGAAGTAGATTAAAAAGGTAGCATTATAAGGAAAATTTCCATGAGGAATAAAGTAAACTAAATAAAGCTCAAGAAACATGGAAAACAAGGAGTAGAGGCTAAAGTGCCTGGTATTAGCCAGCCCTTTTCTTCCATCACATGTGTTTTACTGATGAGATCCTGTTAAAATTTGCCTGATTTAAGTTGATAATTTAATTCCCAGCTTAATCTGTAATATATGTATATTTACCTACAACTAATTATTAAAAATTTTATTGCACAATTAGTAGTTATATATTTCTTTGACTTCAGGCAACTTTAATATTAAAACTATAAAAGTGAAAGTGAGTGAAGTCGCTCAGTCGTGTCCGACTCTTAGCGACCCCATGGACTGTAGCCCACCAGGCTCCTCCGTCCATGGGATTTTCTAGGCAAGAGTACTGGAGTGGGGTGCCATCGCCTTCTCCGAAAACTATGAAAAGGGATAGTTAAATCTTATAAAGAAACCAGTATGAACTGAAAGGAAAGAAGTGTTTTAGCAATGACCCAGAGTGTTAATTACTACAGTCCAGTGCTTTTCTGGCCTTTGAATTTTTCATAAGCAAAACACATAATAAGAAGAAATAATGTTTCAAGTCAAGTAACTTTTCTGAGCATGACGGGTTTTTCTCACCTAGAACAACAAGAAACTTTGGTACCAGAGCAGACCACATTTTTAAATTAAGATTTTTCAAAACATACAGAAACATTGTTCCAATGGTTACTTCTCCTATTACCATTCTTTAACATCTGAGGGTGCAGCGTTCAGTGATAATTCAATGAAGGCATTTCTGTGGAATGTTAAGTGCTATAATATAGATTTATTACTTATGGAAAAGCCTAAATTAATGACAGTGAAGCTTAAGTAATCTAGAGGAATGGACCATTAACTCGCTTTCTAGACCATCTTTCTCAAGTACAATATTAAGCAAGTTGCGTCATCCTTTGGCAAATGCCCAGTTTCTACTTCACAGATGAATTCTCTGGTGAGTCCCTGAGATCCTATTATTCTGTACCATTGATTAAGGAGAATTCCTTGTGTCTTCAGTGCCAAATATGGCTGTGGCAGAGTTGATATTCTGTAATAAAAATTTAGATTAATCTGTGTTTTCTCCCTGATGGGCCTCAGACATAACAAAAGCAACATCATTCCCACCCAATACTTAGAGCAATACCCAGCTCACATTCCAAAGAATGTATGATTACATGTGGAGGAATCAATTTAGGTCTAAAATGTCTTAAGGACCGATGTTATATAGCTAAATACCATGATAAAAACACTTTTATTTGGCCCCTCCAATGATTCTAATTTTGAATAGAATTCATTTTTTGGGTAATGAATTGACTATAAAATGTTCCCTTTCCAATAGCTACTCATAATTTAATCTCTGAAGGGCTTATTTACTTCTGTTTATAAGAGCACAGTAATTTAAATTATAATAACTTCATGAATCCTAACCAAAGAGAACCATTAAATATTTTAAAAATTGAGATACATCTATGGTTATAAAACATGGAAATAATTATCTCTTTTATTAAGAAAATGTATACTTCTTTCGTTTCTTCCTCAGAAGCTCTGTGGTATCAGCATATGGACTCTAGAGTGTTGAGTTACTGTCATACTGTTGAATGATTGAAGGGAAAGGGGGAAGGAATTTTCATGGCCAGTGTTCTCTAATACTCATGCTTATTGTTGCAGTCTGCCAACTCCATGTTTATATACTGAAATTGTTGATCTCAAGTAATACCCTCCCATCTTAGCCCAGGTTCTGTAGAAAACAGAGCAAAGAGGTTATTTGCTAGCACTTTGTTGGAGTTGTTACAGTCTTAGGGAAGTAAGGGTGAGGAAAGGGAGCACTGATACTTGGAGGCAGAGAGAACACAGTAATGCATTCTTGAGCTGACTAGTTAACCACAGCAAACCAGCAGTATAGCTATTTGCTTGGTTGTGTTAGATGGCCCTGAAGAAGCCATATGCATCATGGAATGGTACTTCCTGGGAAAAAGGGGGCACTTCTGGTCACAGGGTGTTAATTTGTTCATTTATCTCCTGATATTAATCAGCTCTTCCAGAAGGCAGACCCCTGGGGAAACCAGAACCAACTTGGGTTCAGCCTCTTGAGTGTCCAGGCACTTGCTGTCTCTCCATTTCCATCAGTATGTGGTCTCCTTAGACAGTGGTCCTGGTGCTAAGAGTTAGCTTTCATAAACAAATAACTGGTACAAACCATTTCTAGGGCCACTGTACTTCAGAAGCAAGACAAGTTGCTAAGACAGAGAGAAGGGGGTTTAGGGTAGGCTAGAGTACAGGTCCTGATACAAGGAAAATTCCTCCAAAGCACAGTCCTCTAAATTGTATATGTTAATTTATACACACGAATGTGTAGTCCTAAACAGCATATGATATGTAGACAACACATATTTAAACATCTAATTGTGCAGCTAATTGTGTGTTTGATATGCACAATAATTTGACTTCATGTGCTATTGTTTTTAAAAATAATCCCAGTTGAAACTGACATGTGTACACTGTTATATTTAAAATAGATAACCAACAGGACCTACTATACAGCACAGGGAACTCTGCTCAATATTCTGTAATAACCTAAATGAAAAAAAGAATTTTAAAAAGAATAGATAAGGTATAACTGAATCACTTTGCTGTATACCTGAAACTAACACAACATCATTAATCAACTATGCTCTAATATCACATAAAAATAAAATAATAATAATCATAACCTCAGTTGAAGCTTATGCTTGACCACATTATGTACAGGAAATGAGATACAGCAGAATCATTAAGAGCATAGACACTTGAATGAACCACCTGTGTTTGAATCCCAGCTCTACCATATGGATATGTAATCTTAAGTCTTAATTTGCCTATCTATAAAATGGAGCTAATTAAGGTCTCTACTTCATAGGATTGTGGTTAGGATTAAATTAATTTATATACATATTCCACTCAGAACATTGCATATCACATAGCAAGCTCTAAGTATTTGCTATTATCATTATATTTAATCAATTTCCCTTCTTTACTAAAATCAAGCCAGAGAAGTCCACAGAGGAAATTTTTCAGCATAGTGAGCACAGAACCTCACAAGGTAGGAGATCTGGGTTCTCATCTGGATGCTAACCAGATGACCTTTAGCAGGTCATATTTAATTGCCCTGTACCTCAGCGTTTGCATCTTTGGACTGAAAGCTTTGAGCTGTTTTCTAAGGGGTAATATCCATCTTTAAAACTGTCTGATTTGCTGGTTTTGCAGAAGTTCTTTTCCTTTTTCAGGACAATTTCAAAACTCTTATAATTTCTAGGTGCATAAATACCAATTAGAAGCATGCAAATTTTGATTATTTTTCTTCTGATCTTTTCTGAAGGAATGAAAAAGAAAAACTCCATTTTTTTTTTTAGTGTAGGGATTTCACAATAAAAATGATTTCTAGAAAATGTGTAGCTTCTGTACATGTATATGTATCTCTATCACTTCCTCGCTTGTTATTTAAAATACCACATAATTATACCTAATACAGTTAGACAAAGGAAAAAATGTATTGGGAGATGGAAAGCATTTAGGGGTCTTCCAAGAATACGAGTAATCCAGAAGTTCATGCCACAGTGTTGCTAATTTGCTGCAGGTTGTTAGTACTACTGATGCCAAGGTTTCTAGGAGTCAACATAAAACCATATAAATGTAAAAATTTGCTATATCAATAAAATACAGAGACAATGTTCTTGTTTCAGGGAAAAAAAAAAAAAAAAGAATACCTGAAGCATTTTTCTTCCTGAGGATCTTTTTGGGAATAACAATGTGTGATATAATGAAAAAGGTCCTTGGTAATTCAGTAAATGTAATTATTTGAGAATTAATACAATAAAGTCCAGGTGTATAGATGCCATCATGGGATAGTTTAATGTAGAATAAGCACCAGGTGTCTTGAAGAATGGAAGGTCTGTTAATCCTCAAGACGGTCTCAAGAAAAATCCTTCTCTCAGCTAAACAGGGAACACCTGGCAGGGAGTTTGAGACTGTGTTAAGTACTTAAAGTGTAGCTAAGAGTTAGTCTGGGGTGGGATTAATAACCATTCGTGAAAACTTAGAATTGTAAATATTAATACTTGAACTACTAGAATTGAGAGAGCTCAAAATCCAAATAATGAGTTGCTGTGATCATTTTATGATACAGTTTCTTCTAACTGCTTCTTCTAATTATTCCAACCTTCTGGCACCTTCTCATCTAACCATTCCTTCCTGTGATTGGAGGTCATGTTGTTGTTCAGTTGTCAAGTTGTGTCCAAGTCTTTGCAACCCCATGGACTGCAGCACGCTAGGCCTACCTGTCCCTCACCACCTCCCCAGATTTGCCCAAGTTCATGTCCATTGAATCAGTGATGCCATCTAACTGTCTCATCCTCTGTCACCCTCTTCTCCTTCTGCCTTCAGTCTTTCCCAGCATCAGGGTCTTTTCCAATGAGTCAGCTGTTTGCATTTATGGGAGGTCATAAATCACCTTATTGTCCTTATTCTCTCCTTTGTCAGGCTCTCTTAGTAGACTGCATAGGCACTTATTCTCTGTAGTCAGGGCAGTATACAGTGCTTTTAAGGCTTAAACAAACAAATAGGTAGATGAAGCCTGTTTTAAGTCAACATTGTACTCAGGACAAACTGCATGCCCTCTAATGATAAATCAGTGTAACATTGCTAATTTGATAACCTCTGATATTAGAGTTACTCATTCTTTCCTTTCATTTTGTACTTGGTTACTAGAGCTTTTTGTTGCATATTATAAATTTGTCAATAGGATCTTGAATTAGAAAATCATTTTAACTCAGCTGGGTTTATTGCTTTAGCAGAGTAGTGAAAGTCGCTCAGTCATGTCCAACTCTTTATGACCCGATGGACTAGACAGTCCATGGAATTCTCCAGGACAGAATACTGGAGTGGGTAGCCTATCCCTTCTCCAGCCTGATCTTCCCAACCCAGGAATCCAGCCGAGGTCTTCTGCATTGCAGGCAGATTCTTTACCAACTGAGCCCAGCATAGTATTCAGTTCAATCGCTCAGTCATGTCTGACTCTTAGTGACCCCATGGACTGCAGCACACCAGGCTTCCCTGTCCATCACTAGCTCTTGGAGTTTACTCAAACTCATGTCCATTGAGTTGGTGATGCCATCCAACCATCTCATCCTCTGTCGTCCCCTTCTCTTGCCTTCAGTCTTTCCCAGCATCAGGGTCTTTTCAAATAAATCAGCTCTTCACATCAGGTGGCCAAAGTATTGGAGTTTCAGCCTCAACATCAGTCCTTCCAGTGAACATTCAGGACTGATTTCCTTTAGGATGGACTGGTTGGATCTCCTTGCAGTCCAAGGGACTCTCTAGAGTCTTCTCCAAAACCACAGTTCAAAAGCATCAATTCTTTGGCGCTCAGCTTTCTTCACAGTCCAATTCTCACATCCATACACGATTACTGGAAAAACCATAGCTTTAACTAGACAGACCTTTGTTGGTGAAGTAATGTCTCTGCTTTTTAATATGCTGTCTATGTTGGTCATAACTTTTCTTCCAAGAAGCAAGCGTCTTTTTATTTCATGGCTGCAGCCACCATCTGCAGTGATTGTGGAGCCCAAAAAGATAAAGTCTGCCACTGTTTCCCCTGTTTCTCTATTTGCCATGAAGTGATGGGACCAGATGCCATGATCTTTGTTTTCTGAATGTTGAGCTTTAAACCAACTTCTTCACTCTCCTCTTTCACTTTCATCAAGAGGCTCTTTTGTTCTTCTTCACTTTCTGCCATAAGGGTGGTGTCATCTGCATATCTGAGTTATTGAGATTTCTCCTGGCAATCTTGATACCAGCTGTGCTTCATCCAGCCCAGCGTTTTTCATGATGTACTCTGCATATAAGTTAAATAAGCATGGTGACAATATATAGCCTTGACGTACTCCTTTTCCTGTTTGGAACCAGTCTGTTGTTCCATGTCCAGTTCTAACTGTTGCTTCCTAACCTGCGTACAGATTTCTCAAGAGGCAGGTCAAGTGGTCTGATATTCCCATCTCTTTCAGAATTTTCCAGTTTATTGTGATTCACACAGCCAAAGGTTTTGGCATAGTCAATAAAGCAGCAATAGATGTTTTTCTGGAACTCTCTTGCTTTTTCAATGATCTAGCAGATGTTGGCAATTTGGTCTCTGGTTCCTCTGCCTTTTCTAAAACCAGTTTGAACATCTGGAAGTTCACGGTAGTATTAATTAGTTCTAAATATGCCAAGTCTAGTGAAAATGATATTCTAACAAATGCAAGTATATCTGATACAGGAAGAAGTAAAGCATAAAGTCTGACTTTCAGAGCCTCCAACACATTATCTGAACTAAATTTTTCTGGTTTAGTGATTTTTATTGTCTCTGATCATATATTGGTAAATTTTTGGCATTTAAACAAAGTTTATTTTGGGTAAAGACACTTTTTTTAATTAAAGAGAACATTACAAACTTTTACCATCCTATTGAGAACAAGTCTGAAAGATTATTGTACCATTCGATAGTTCAGCAACAAAGAGGATGTGTAGTAATGAAAGGTACAGGGAAAAAATTAAGCTGCTAAATGAATTAAAAACTACAATTTGAGAATTATTCTTTTTTTGTGTGCGTATAATTCAACTTCATAGACCATGTACTAAAAGGAAACTAAACTTTTCACATGTTACTAACTTAGTAGCTCTTCAGATGAAAGAAAATGTTTGTTAAGTTTCAGATTAATTTTGCATACTAAATGATATCACATGATTCAGTTCCATCATTCATTTATGCATTCTTGAACATCTTTAATGTTCAGGGAGCTACTGGCTATTCAGTGTATGTGTACTGGTTCGTGTTTAATATAAAAAAAACAAGCAGTGATCCTTTTCCTCATGAAGCTTTACTTCTAGAAACCTCCATGTACATTTGGTTATTTAAAAAGTTAAAATTTAAAAATTTGGGGAACCATCCATTGTTGAGTAAAATTATAATCTTATAAGTGTTTCCCTAGCACTGGGAGTCACCCATATATGAATATGGCTAATCCATAGTTTTGGAAGCTGGAATACAGAACAGAATTAGGTGAATCTCTGGAAATGTGACTGTTATCTATCACTTTTGTTTCTTTGTTAGTCTGAGTTGGCCTGTTTATGTTGTAAACCAAACTATTAGTACTATTTCACTGCCTTTCAATTTTGTCCTCTTAGGTATTTAATTGAACCTTCTGTATTTTGAAGTTTTCTTCTTGAAATACTAAGTCTCAATATCACCTTGTAGATTATGACTACATTTAAGATGCCAAATAAGATGATTTAATATTGACTTGTAATGTTACTACATTATGACTTTTTTAGAAAGGGTTCATATCCTGGAAATTTCTCTTCACTTATAATCAGCTTTCACATTCAGTTTAAGAGGAAAACATATGAAAAGCTTTTCACCAGTTGCTGAAGACTTGAAAATGCAACAAAATGCAAGCCAGTAGCATGTGTAGGCTATAGAATTGTTGTCCTCAAACTGTGATGTCCATGAAATCAGGAGGGTCCTTCAGAAACAGTGTGAATTTCTTTGCTGTTATCATATTTTCATCTCTATTGTGGGGATAAACTGTTTTCTCCATCAAGAAGCAAGGGACGGTATAATTTATTCTTATCTCAATATTTTTTCTCATATAAGGCAAATTTCTGAAGAATTGAATGGCTTTTTTTTCTTCAGATCTTTCTCCTTCCTTCCTTCCTCCCTCCCTCCCCTCCATCAAGTGCTAAAGACTTGAGCCACTCTT
This sequence comes from Bubalus kerabau, assembly GCF_029407905.1. Taxonomy (NCBI): domain Eukaryota; kingdom Metazoa; phylum Chordata; class Mammalia; order Artiodactyla; family Bovidae; genus Bubalus; species Bubalus kerabau. The sequence continues at coordinate 133,685,664 of NC_073624.1, forward strand.
AGACAAAGTGGAGGATTATTAGCAATTTTATTACAGACTTCAGTTATAGTAGAAGCAAATCATGATGTTGAATACTTCCTTTCAATGACTCTGATTTTATCATGGGTCTGAGGTATGATCACCCTTGACCTTGAAAGACTCATAACAATCTTATTTAGAAAACAGCTGATAATGCTTGGTTGCTTTTGGTGATCAGAACTTTTTGCCTAAGGGAAAATTCAAATTGTGGAGCTGTTCCTGTTTGTTTTTTTTTTTCCCCTTAACCTTCCTTTGTGACCTTGGAATAATTTAAAGACTGAAACTATAGGTTGAAGGTATAGTGCATGTATAACACCCTTAGGCAGTTCAAATGGAATTTGAAGTGGAAAGGGACACGGAACCCTACTTTAAAAAGTAGGATTCCTTGGAGATAGATCTTTTAAAAGTATCTTACTTGGAGAAATGCTATAGTAAATACTTGCTGTTTTCCCCAGGTAAGATACTTTTAAAGGATCTGTCTCCAGTATGCTTAGAAAAGCTAATCTGCAGTAGATATAAAATGGAAGATTTTTTCCACATAGTCCATTATTTTATTGCATGAAAACTTTCTATTTTCGCTTTCAAAGTTTTATTTTTTTATGTCATGATCAAATTTCTAATGAGATTAAATTATACATCCAGAGTTCAGTTCAGTTCAGTCGCTCAGTCATGTCCAACTCTTTGCGAACCCATGGGCTGCAGCACTCCAGGCTTCCCTGTCCATCACCAACTCCTGGAGCTTTATATACCCAGACGCAATCCTCAAAGGACAACAAAGTACAAAAATAAATAATATTAAAGATGTTCTGAAGAGAGAGCTTCCAATTCAGTCTAACAGAAGAAATTCAAAAGAGTGGTCGATCCCTCTTTATGAAATAGTTTTCCCACTTCTAGATCAGCATATCTTTTTTTGCTCAACATTTTTTTTCAAATGAGTCTCATCATCTCCCCCGAAGCATTATTATTGAAATTTATATATTATGTGAGAAAAATGAGTAATCTTTGCTCAGGGGGTTAAGTTTGTAAGGAAGGCAATTTGATACCTTGTCTTTCTTGGTGCTTGTAGGGTCTATCCATCATGAGTGATTTCAGTTACTGAAGAGGATGTTGTGACTTTAGAATCTATTGTGCAAGTGGCCCTGGCAGATCTTTGAGTTGGTCTACCTACTTTTGGAGCACCAATGGCCATTGTTTTTTGTTATTGTTTTTCCTCAAGAATATACAGCATGCTGGCATCTTCCATCTTCTTTGGATGTCTTGATGACTATCTTTGTATGTTCTACTGAGTCAGTAGAAGAATCCCTCTTTCTAGCTCCCTTGCTTCTTTAATTGATAAAAATTATAGTGCAGCTCCTTAAGCCAATAATTTCTTATCACTGTTTTCCGGGCAAAGCCTTTCACAAAGGGAAAACTGGGAAGTAAAAGTTCCATAAGTAGCTCTGGCAATGGGAGGAAAGTCAAAGATTGTTGGGTCTAAAAGGAAGAATCAAATGTTGCTCACTAATTTTATAAAACACCTGAAGAGCAGACAAAAGGGTCTTCTTTGGTTTTTCTCAAACTGTGTTGTAATGACAGTATGATTTTGTGTGTCTGTGTGGTTTTGTTTTCGTTTTGTTTTTGACTTCACAGGAAGAGGTTTAAACATGAAGGCAAACCTTTTAGATGTTAGCATGGCTACATATAAAGCAAAGCTGCCTTTTTTTTTCTTTTCTCTGCTTCCATTTAGGCCTATCACATAATTTAAGAAAAAATAAAATTTAATCACAGGAGCTCTTATATAGTGTGAAAAAAACCCTGATCAATTTTGTTTTCGCAGCACGATATTATCAAAGATTTAAGAGACAAATTTGCCAGCCTCGGCGAGAACTCTCTGGTAACAGCATAAATGTCTGTGTTGGTTGCTTTTGATTTAAAGGTTTCTTTTTTCATTTGTTTGAGCCCATTTCTTCCCCCCCTCCTTTTAGTTTACTTTCTTTTTCATATTCTGTAACTAGCAAGCCTTCATTTTTTAAACCTCTTCCATCTTCCAGTGTCTATTTTCCGTACTTTGGATGGAAAGTTTATGGCAGCAAAGCTGTCACTCTGGCTACTTCTGCTGCAGCTCTTCCTGCTCTTAGGTCATATATGTTTTGGCCGTTGTGTTTATGGACATGATACTAATTGACTGTTTCATGTCCCATTGACTAAGCTTCTCTACCACGCCATTTGATGGACGCGCTGTCATAGGGCTCTATGCAACTTTCATTCTGCAACTTATACTGCTTGGTTCCGTCTCAATTCTCCAGCGAACTGAATAGCTCAAGTGAATGATCCTACCAGTCTTGAACTTGCTGTGCCTTTATATTTTATTTTGATTTCCTTCTGTATATTTTCAGTGGTAGTTTAAGTAGAAAAGAACAATCTCCAGCCATTGCTGTAGCAGTACCATGCAGTATCGTTTGTTACCACCTGAGAATACAAAATATAAAGGCACATTGCTTCTTTTATTCTTTGGGGGGAACTGGGGAGATCTGTTATCATAAGTTCACTACTTAGTTGAAGCCTACCTTTTTATCCATATCAGCTTTCAATTTTGCTTAAACTCCAACACGTCCTCAGTTGATGTTTTTCTGTCACTCAGTGATAACTTGCAACTCAAGCCATTTGCTGAGCAGTATCAAGTTATGGCCATGACTTGGGAGATGATTAAAAACATGACAAACTGATGCACAAATAAATGTATCATTCAGAAAGTGCAAGTTTCAATGATGAAGTATAGTACTTCAAAAGTATGATACAGGCTTTGGACTAATCCAGTCATTAAAATTAAGAAAATTCATCCTGATAAACAAGTACCAAAAGTCTATCACAAGAAATAAAAAGGGAAAAATCAAGAGCTGACTATGTTAACATCTGTTGAATAACATTGTTGGTGTTGAAATGGTCCATAATGTTGTCATAGAGCCCATACATGAAGAAATGATGAAAATATGGTTTATAGAAAGCTACTCTGCTTAATGATAGTCGCAACATAAATGGTTGGGATTTGTGTTCAGGAAAAAGAAATGGAAAAGCAAAAGCTTCTGTACCAACAAGCCAGGCTCCATGACCGCGGTGCTGCTGAGATGGTGCTGCAGACCATCAGTGCCAGCAAAGGTGAGGCTCATTACCATACCTTGGAAGGGCTGATTCTTCAGATTTTTCTGGGAGCGCCCTTATTTGTATTATACTGATATATTTAGTCCCTGAATTTGATGTTTATGATGAAGTCAGGTGAATTCATAAAGGCCAACTCTCTCTTGCCCAATCCAATGTTAATTATTTTCAATCAGAGTCTTACTGAAAGACCTATTTTGTTTCTGTTCATTAAGTTTTGGAAATTATATTGGGACACAACGCTAACAAACTGATCAGGTAAATCAGGGGTGGGCAAACACTTTCTGTGAGAGGCCAGGTAGTAAATATTTTCAGTTTTTCAAGCCATTGGGGTCTCAGGGGCAACTCTTCAACTCTGCCATGGTGTCTGCTATCTAGAGACAATGTGTGGCCTTGTTTCAATAAAACTTTATTTACAAAAATAGGTGCCAAGCTGGATGTGGCCCTCAGGACCCTTGATATAAATGTTGAGATTTTTAACGTGAGTCATTTTTAGCAGTTGAAGTGCTATTGCATTTTTCAATAGCCAGCCAATTCAAGCTGCTTTTTCTTCCATTAGTAACATCTTCTTTATGAAAACTTTTTATTCTAATTTGAATGGAATAGAAAAGTAATAGTGGATATTAAACACTCCTCTCCAAATATAAGGATTGTTTCATTTCTAAGATAAGTGGAGGTGAATTACCTTAAAAATAAAACATAATATGCTAAATTATAGACAAGTTGGATTTTAAATTTTGTCATTATTACTTGAATAACAAAATTATGACTAGTCATCTTAATAAAGCATTACTACAAACACATGAAGATAAAAGTGATGAAATGAAAATCATAAAAGTTGTTCAAACATACTTGAGGGAGGAAGGAGAAAATTTTAAGTGGCTTATGTTCATTTCAATATTATTTTATTACTCATAATAATATATATATAATATATTATATATAATACTGATATTTAAAATTGTTAAAACTAATCAGTTTTAAATTTTAATAATTTTAAGTATCAGTATTTCAAAATCATTTGTTTCTGCCTGTTCTTTTTTTCTGCTTTCTCATGTAATTTCAATTCATGGACATATTACACAGAATTTAGTAAAAACATTGATGGCAAAATATGCATTACGACTCTTAATTTTTTTTTGGTATATAAATCAGTCTGTCCTCCTCCACCATGACACACATTTGTAGGAAGCTGATAAGGACTTTAAAAGGCTCATTTTGAGATATAATTTGTTCATGTAGCAAGTGAAGAGATACAAGGAACACTATATTTTGTATTTTTAAGGTGAAACTGGACCCATGGTGGCTGCTACTTTGAAACTTGGAATTGCTATCTTAAATGGAGGGAACTCCACAGTACAGCAGGTATGTCATTAAGCCTTTCACATAATGTGCTTTTCAAATACATGGACCATATAGTCATCCTGTTGAACAATCATCGTAAAAGAACAATTAGTTGTACTTTTTTTTTTCACTTTCTATGTAAAATATGTCTTTATTTTATGGTCTTGTCCTAGTATCCAGATATCTTCTAGTTAGCGCAATAAACACAGCTTCTAGGTACGACAATAGATAATATTTCTCTTTAGAAGTCTGAAGTCATGTCATGTGGTGTTGTCATTTGTAATGCTACATTTCATGTGACTAAGTCAGCATAAAGCAGCTGTTTTGTTTTAATAGTGAAATATAAATATCCTTACCTAGGCAGCCTAGTTTAGGAACATGCTTTATAGTGTTATACCTCCTATAAATTGACTCTTGAGATTTTGTTAATAGTTAGTATGAAGCTGGCTCATGGGTTAACATGTAAATAGGATGCACTGTTCAGAATTTTTTCTAGTTATAAATCTTTATATTCTCCTAAAATAAGAAAATCACTTCCCAACCAAGTTTTTATATTCAGTTTGAAAGTTAGACATTATCAGGACTGGGGATTTGATAATGCAATGTCTCTATACAACTGAATGCAAAGATCTGTAAGTTTGTTAGAATAAGAGTATCTGAGTGACTTACTATAAATAATAAATTCTAGAGAGTGTGTGGAGAGAAAGGAACCCTCCTACACTGTTGGTGGGAATGTACAGTCACTATGTAAAGTATGTACAGTATGGAGGTTCTTCAGAGAACTAAAAATAGGATTAAGATATAATCCCGCAATCCTATTCCTGGACATATATTCAGAAAAACCTATAATTGAAAAAGAAACATGTATTACTATGTTCATAGCAGCACAATTTACAATAGCTAAAACATGGAAACAACTTAAATGCCAATTGACATATGAATGGATAAATAAGAAGTGGTACCTATACACAATGGAATAATACTCAGCCACTAAAAAGAATGAAATAATGCCATGACACTCACATCAGCATGGATACAACTAGAGGTTTTCATAAGAAGTGAAGTACCTCAGAAAGACAAACACCATATTTCACGTATATATGAAGCCTAAAATATTCCACAATTGAACCTATCTACAAAATGAAAACAGACTTACAGATGTAGAGACTTGTGGTTACCAAGGGGGAGGAGAGTAGGGGAGGGAATAGAAATTGGGATTAGAAGATGCAGACTATCATATACAGAGTGGATAACCAACAACATCCTACTGTATAGCACAGGGAACTGTATTCACTATCCTGCAATAAAGAATATAAAACAAAGGTATGTGTATGTATAACTGAGTCTCTTTGCTATGTAGCAAAAATTAATACAACACTGTAAATCAAGTTTGCTTCACTAAAATATATATATATATATATATATATATATATATATATATATATATATATGAGTGACTTAGGGAGAAAAACAAAACAAAACAGAAACAGGCTGACAAGCATGTACTGCATGACTCTGGGGCCACACCTGACAGTGTGGCTCTGAGCACAGAAAAAATTCTTATGCTCATTGAAAAACAGTAAAATATAATATAAACTTCAGATTGTGTTATTCTAAAACTAAGATCTCTTATTTTTATATCTTGGCTTGTATATGAGAAAGAACAGTTGATGAACAGGGAAGTAATAACTATTCTTTCTTGGCTAAGTATTAGTGAGGCAGGTAAAAAGGGCTTCTCTCATTGAAGGACAGGAAGGCTAGTGAGAACCTTAGAATGTTTGACTTCAAGTTGTTGTGAACCTCAGAATCACTGAGGTGGGAATCACTACAGTGGGACCAAGCCATGAATATGCTCTGAGAAGACCTTTGAGTCTAAGAAAAGAAAAACAGAAAATGTTGACGGCCTCTTTTGGATTGCTTAAGTTTTGAACTAGGTGAAGTATTGAGTTGGCCAAAAAGTTCATTTGGTATTTTCTGTAATATCTTATAGGAAAATATGAACAATATTTTTGGCCAAACTAGTAGTAGAAGAACTGCAAAATTCATCTTTATCTTGTTCTCAAATTGTGTGCTTTTTTTACTGTAAATATAATCATTACATGTTATAATTGGATTGAAATCTCTGGCCTCTTCTTGGTGTAATGTTTGTAAGTGCATGAAGTAAAATTACACAGGTTGACGAAAGAAAGTATATTGAAATGTGGTTATCAAAATGTTATATAAAGTTGTTTATTTCGTTATGAATTCATTAAGTAAAAGATCTAGTGCTTAGTCTAATAATTATTGAGGAGAAAAGATTAAATACTTTTAAGTAGCTATAACAACTGTAATGTGATGGGAAAATATCCAAAATCTTTATTGGTAACAAAATCATAGCCATTATTAATCCTACTTGTGTTTGTTGCTTAGATTACTTGTTGAAAGGAATGCTAAATTTCAGTTAGAATTTAATAAAAATAAAAGTGAATTTTTTTCCTATCCAATTTACAGATTTTCTTTTTTGATTTCCATAGTAAAAGATTATATGACTTCTTTAAAATGTAAGGAAAAATAAAGAAAACTTACCTAATCTCTCCACAATACTGATCAAGAAATAGGTTCCCTTAGCTTATGTATTACTTCAAAAGATCTTAATTTTATATATATCTCCAGAATCCTTGAAGTCAAAAGGAACCTTGGGAGATCATGTAATAAATATACTCACTGTATGTATAGATCTTTTCATTTTCTCTCTAAACCTTCAGATATACCTTCCTTTGCCATATAAACCATGTTCATTTTGTTTTAAAAGACCGGTGATTAATAACTGCTTCATGTTTATTATACCAGTAAGTTATCACACACATGCATACACCCCCAAAACGGATTGTTGTTGTGTTTGTGTTTGTATGTATCTACGCATGTGTGGAGAAGGCAACAGCACCCCACTCCAGTACTCTTGCCTGGAAAATCTCATGGATGGAGGACCTGGAAGGCTGCAGTCCATGGGGTCGCTGAGGGTCGGACACGACTGAGCGACTTCACTTTCACTTTTCCCTTTCATGCACTGGAGAAGGAAATGGCAACCCACTCCAGTGTTCTTGCCTGGAGAATCCCAGGGACGGGGGAGCCTGGTGGGCTGCTGTCTGTGGGGTCACATAGAGTCGGACACGACTGAAGTGACTTAGCACGCATGTGTAGGTGTATCCATATGTGTGCAAACACACACACACTGCACTTTGTGTATGTGTATGCAGCCTTCACATATTTAGTTTTATATTACCTTTAACTCTAATTTCTGGAAAAAGATTACTTACCACCATTTTGACTGCTTAGCTGAGCCCTGTCTAAATAGCACTGATAGTAGGAATTGTTCCCCGCTATTTTCGGACACGACTGAGTGACTGAACTGAACTGATTTAAGATTCAGAGAAGATCAGTGTCTTTATCTTCTTAGTGTTTCTCTTATCATCTTGAATGTATTTCTTATTTGAAACCTACAGCACATCCTGTTCACATTCGAAGTAGCTGTTTCCCTATGGCATGTAACAATATACTCACAGCAATGCATTGTGTTAGTATTTTTTACATTTATGTTTAACCAATATGTTGACTACAGAATCTGGACATCATTCTGAGAACAGAGGAGAAAAATTAATAGTCAAATGATTCCCACCATTCCTTGAGTTTAGAGACTATGGTAATGGAAACTGAATTTCTGTCTTAGCAGCATATGGTAGTCAGAGGTCTTGCTAAGTCACTTCAGTCATGTCCGACTCTGAGCGACCCCATAGATGGCAGCCCACCAGGCTCCCCTATCCCTGGGATTCTCCAGGCAAGAACACTGGAGTGGGTTGCCATTTCCTTCTCCAATGCATTAAAGTGAAAGTCGTGTCTGACTCTTAGAGACCTCATGGACTGCAGCCTACCAAGCTCCTCCATGCATGGGATTTTCCAGGCAAGAGTACTGGAGTGGGGTGCCATTGCCTTCTCCCAGAGCTCTTGGATGACTGCTTTTTAAGGAGCTCACTTTTTTTTTTTTTTATTAATCTGTTTATTTTAATTGGAGGCTAATTACTTTACAATATTGTGGTGATTTTTGCCACACATCAATGTGAATCAGCCATGGGTATACATGTGTCCCACCATCCTGAACCCCCCTCCCACCTCCCTCCCCACCCCATCCCTCTGGGTTGTCCCAGAGCACCAGCTTTGAGTGCCCTGCGTCATGCATCAAACTTGCATTGGAGCTCACTTTTGTAGTGAAATCTGTGAATAGCATTCAGGTGGGCCTTCTTCCCAGTAAACTTGAACTAAGTATCTGAATCTCCAAATACTTACAGAGTGACTTGAAGAGAACTAAGAGTACTATTTTCCCCAATATTTATGCTGCTCCTGGTGTTTTGTAAGGCGGCTCCCTGTTCCAAGCCATGGGCATGTCCTGTGGCACATGCGCAGAAATGTGCCAGTCTCTTGATGTGACATGCCTGTCACTGTTTCATGGTCATGTTTGTATGCACTGGTATTTTTTATCTTTATTTTAGCATAGAAAGAATGTTTTGTTGTTTCTCATTTAACAAAAAAAATAAGATTGTGTTCAGTGACCATGTGGTTTATCTATTTACTGCAGAAAATGCTTGACTACCTCAAGGAGAAAAAGGACGTGGGCTTCTTTCAGAGCCTGGCTGGCCTGATGCAGTCATGCAGGTAAGCACCTGCTTTCCTTGCTTTAGTTCCACTCAGTGGTTGTATCTTTAAAAGTACTTGTTTTACATTACTGACAATACGTATACACAGAAAATTTTTTTATTGAAACAATTTTTTTAATTTAATTTTTATTGGAGTATATAGCTGTTTTAGAATGTTGTGTTCACAGAAGATTTTTTAATGGTTAAATACACTTTCAAGTGGGGCAAAAATGTGCAAGTGTCTTATATTCTATCTTGCTGTTAAATGTTAGTAATGTCTTCATTACTAACTTGTTCCATGTTAATACTGTCTTAAAATAGTCTTCCTTGTACTTAAATAAGGACCTTGGAGAATTAATATATATTCTCCATATTTGAAAATGAATACTATATGATTTTTGAAAACCATAAAATTCCATTTCATCTGTGAGCTTTGAGATCACGTCTCTGCTTCCCTAAAATGATCCTTAACCAACTAATTTATGATCATTTTGTAGTTTTTACAGTATTTAAAATCATTCAGATAGCATTTGACTAAAGAACCTGACACATACTTAATGTGATAAGCTATTCCAATTGGAAAAACATGATTATTATAATTATATTTCAGTATGCCTGCTGACTTTGTAATGTTCTCCCAAGTTGAAACACATTTATGCCATATACTTGACTTTCACATGGATCATTTCAGTGTGGTCCTTGGAGAGGTAGTCTGCTACAAAAAAACCCTGTTGGTAGACATTGAGTCAGGGTGTGTTTTCAATGCATAATAACATTTGGTTCACACTTCATGATATACATTTGCCCTTCTGAAGAAAGGAAAGGTTCTGTTAGTCCTCTAAATGTTTTTCTCCCTGTTACTGCAGTGTCCTCGACCTAAATGCATTTGAGCGACAAAACAAAGCTGAAGGACTTGGGATGGTGACTGAGGAAGGATCAGGTACTGCTCACTTAAATTAAAAAGATCACCTGTCCCCACTTCTTCCCTGAAATTACCTTTCCAGTACAGAGAGATGTGAGGTTATCTAAATGGACACCATGCTTATGTGACTCATTTAAAAGTTCATAGTTAGACACCCACGTAGGTCACATCCAAGACCCCAAACCTAACCTTCCATGTTGGTAATTGACTCCTTTTTATTCCAGATCCACTGTTTGTGACCTTTCCCCTAGCTGGGTAGTAAATAAATAACCCTTATCAGAGAATTATATCTAAAATTATAAAGTGCATGGATGAGCCAAATTAAATAATGTTTGACTTCCTTTGGCCATTTTAGCAAACTGTCAGGTTTCCAGATTCTATCTCCTTAGGCTTTCAGAGCCTTCAGGCCATCAGTATTCTTACTACTCTTCCCTTTTAGCTCAGTTATCCTTCTATTTGATAAATCCGTATGTCTTTGCAAGTACAAATTGTTTAAGAAAACAAAGAGTAATTTTTGTGTTTAAATAACTTTGATCATTTAATGTACGTGTGCATAAAAATAACCCACATAATAGAGTTTTTCTCTCTTTAAATAGATGTATAAACTAGAAAATTTAGCACACTGTGCATTTAAAGCAGAAATAATTGTTGCTTCACATTCATTTTGGTATCTATTAAGAAAAAAGTATCATCTCTATTTTTGGTTTTGATTTGTTTTTATTCTTTTGTGTTTGATTTTTAAGTTATTTTAGTTTGAGTAAGGCCCCGTGTGTTTATCTGTTTTTGTTTGTTTTGTCTGGTTTGGAGTTGTCATCTTATCAATGTATTACTAGTTTTAGAACATTGGGTCTTCTAAAAACTACACTTATTGCAAAAGAATAAATCTTCTCCCCTCTGCCATTGGTAGTCTGCTTGCCTTTCTGAAATAGTTTAGAATTAACAAATCTTTCTAATTATCTCTGTATATTTTTGTTCTCACAACAGGAAAAATAATTTAGTTGCATTTTTCTTCCTGTATTTTAAAGATGATCATTTATACATATTCTAATGCTGCTGCTTCTATATCACCTGTGTAATTTTATTTTCTGCTTGGCATTTGAATGTAGAAGTTCAGACATCAAGTTAATACTTGATTATTATTGGTTATTTAATTGGGTTAGCTACCTTCAAGAAAAATCACTAGCAGAATTCTGAACTTACTTAGATATTCTGAAAAGGAACATCAAGCTAAATATCTTCATTACTAACATTTGTGTCATCCGTTACAACTCCGGGCCCAGTGGACCTGTCTGGAGAATTCCAAGCCACTGCAAAGCCCACATCCCATTAACTGCATTGCCTTTAAGGTTTCACAGAAGTCCTAGGGTTTTTCCAGCTGTAAAGTGCCTAAAAATGAGTCAGTTCTCTATCTAAAGTCTGACTTCCCTGTTTTGGAATTAGAAGTCAATTTTATTTTCCCCTGAAGTTTTTACCTAATGGACCAGAGGCTCTGAACATAATTCCATTCATCGTTCTGTGTCACTCTTTACATCAGCTCCCACAAAGAAATAGTGACCACACAGGTTTATTTTCCTGGCCTCCTAGACTTTTATCAACCAGATATGGATTGGAATAACACTTGTGAGTCCCAATTCAGAAATAACTTGATAAGAGCAGCCATCCTGATGTAAGAATTAATTCTGTCTCTCAATATGAGATTGGTTGGGTTAGTTTATTCTTTTTAAAGATGCACACAAAAGTTGTTGCCCAAATTGATTAACACGTTTATATTTTATTTCCTTACAAACAGCAAAACAAAAACAATGTCTCAACTTCTTTTCTTTTTCCCCATTTCCTTTCCTTTCAACAACTGTCCATGTATATTCTCCCTTCCTCAGTCATCACTCATGAGCGTGGTAATTATTAAAAATGAACTGCCTTTTCTTTATTTGCTCCTTTATTTGTTGTTAGCTTGATGTACAGTCTTCATAGTGACAGTTTTTGTGCCTTTTTCCTTTTCTAGACCATTTTAGCAAGTAGATTATTTACTTTTCATCATTATGCATCCTTTTACTTTTAAAACTTATGTATCAAGCTTTCCTTTTTTTTTCTTTTCTTCCTATGAGGATGTGTAGTTATTAACATAGTAGACATGAAGGGGCAACAAGCATTTAAACGATGGTCTTGGATTTGTTTGGTTCTGTTCTTTCATTTAAAAGAAGTTCTGGTGGACCCAGTGTTTGCAGCTATTGTGTAAATGAGTGAATGTGTGCAATAGTTTCCCTGTGGCGTTTCTGTTTTGGACATACTGTGGCTTTATGGCTGCACCAAGTGGTGCATGGGAAAGTCAATGCTGATCCAGGGTGGGTGGTGAATGGTAGAGTCTCCTTTTAGCCCCTGGACTCCGCCAGTTCACTTCCAAGTATTAAGAGATTTACAGAGATTTTGTCTATGCCTTTGAAAATATCATATATTAAAAACCTAACATGAAATGAACTTTCATTCTTGAGATCAAATTTAAAGAACACTAGTAACAGTAGCAAGTATTTACTCTTCAGGCTAGCATAATAACAAAGATGGCATTGATATTGCAATGTAGTCTTTAAAAGGCATGACATGTGATGGTGATAAAGAAGGGTTGAGATTTTCTTCAACAGTATTTTGTGTGTCAACACAGCTTCAGAGATTAAGCTGTGCTTTCTCAATACACACTGCTGCCTGCATCAAGAGACCTCTTAGGAGACTGTGCAATGATAACTCATTGGCTCTAATGATTACTATACTATTTCCCAGATTGAGAACACCTATACTGACTCTATCTTTGGCATATTTTTAAAATTTTGGTTACGTGGCCATTCTTTTAAGATTCCGCAACTGTTAAGAACAGTATGTACCCTTTATAGGAGAAAGAACTTAGGTCATCCCTCGTGGAAAACACAGAAAAAACTGAAAAATCTGAATCCGTTAGTGATCTCATTGCTTCAGAGCTTGAGGCTTACACAGTATAAGCTCAGGACTGAGAAAATAATCTGGTAGATCTAAATCTCCATCCTAACCAATTGCCTTTATTAAGCTAAATCTGTTCCTGATGATGAAATGACCATAAATTATATTACTATGGAAAATGTGTAACTTAAATACATGAACTTTTTCATACCCATGACTTCCCCATGGTGTTTTCCCTGTTTTATACTTAGAGTGAGGCAAAGTGAGATTCTATGGCTTGTCCAGGGTCACACAGCAGTGTGGCAGGATCAAGGCTAAAATGCAGCCATTCTTTCTCTCTTTAATTTGCCAATTCCACAAGCCGGTTCCCTTTCCTTCCAGTCTCTAGTAGTCTTTGGGGGACTTATTTTGTGTCCAGCACATTGGCTTAGGTTAGAATTATTGGCCCCCTAATGTCTCCCTTCAAAGGCACCCATCTATTGCCAATTTTTGAACCCACTGTTAATGTTTTAATACCACTTTTAAGCTTTTTATGATTACACATGATATTCCCCATCTGGATTGAGATAACATTAAGAAATATATGCTCCTTTGAGGTTTGTATACAGCTGTCCCTCAGTATCCATGAGGAATTGGTTCCAGGACCCTCTTCCTGTCCACAGATGCTCAAGTCCCTTATATAAAATGGCATAGCATGGTCATCCCCCTGTATCCACAAATACAGAAGGACAGCTGTGTAAGGCTATCGGACTACTTGTTGATACTCCTTTTTCTATACTGTCATTGTCATGTAAGTTTGCCATGTATCCTTATCCCACCTTATTAAATTTCCCTCATTTGTCTTGGGTTGGCAAAAAGTCCTACCTGGTTTTTCCATAACATCTTACAGAAAAACCTGAAGGAAATTTTTGGCCCACTCAATACAAGAGTATGGACTTCCCCCTTGTTAAAAAAAAAAGAACATTCTTCAGATGTGTTTAGATCTTGTGATGTGCTCAGTGTCGTCTTCTCTGTATATTTTTTTAGTCCTATGTGTTTTATTTTACTATATGAAATGAAGTTCAAAACCAAAAACTTCTATGAATTTTTGAAATTTCATTCCATCCTTGGATTTTTGATTTGTTTCTCCTCAGTAACATTTATCCTCATTACAAATTCATGATGAGCTTGAAAGTGCAATTTTTCTTCTTTCAAACATCTTCTTGGAATAGAGTCAAAGACACTGCATTATATTTTTAATCATTTTGCAGGGATCCTTGTCTTTATAAACAAGTTAAAATTTGCAAGCTGATCTGATTCCTCAGAAATTGTTTGATTTTCTAAAATGTTATATAAAACATTAATACAAGTTAAGCTTCTTCCATTTACACCTGTATTTGGTAATGTGTTGCATTGAGGTTCTTGCCTATATATTTATAGTGACCTCATGAAGTTTATGTGAAGTTGAGTGAAAAGGTTTCCTTTTAATTAATTAATCAAAAGGATAATTGTAGCAATCTTTAAATATTGACCACCCTATTTTTTTTTTTTAGTGTTTTTAGTGCTTAATTATTTGTTGGCTATCTTCCACCCCAGATTGTCCCAAGGGTACTTTCCCACATGGAATCCAGTAAATCCTGGTATCCATCTGGATCCTAACTATATTACTCTCCCATGCCTGTGTAAATATTCTCTTCAAGGAAAGCCTATGTTTCATGGCACTAAATAGATTTTTTTAAACATCCTTGCACAGTTTTTAAACTTTGAAGCACTCATTTAAATTTGAGTGGCTATTACGTGCTAGATACTGTCCTAGACATTGGATTTATATAGGAAATCCAGAGTATTGTGTAGAGAGAGAGAGAGAGAAGTAGCTCAGTCATGTCCGACTCTTTGCGATCCCATGGACTGTAGCCGACCAGGCTCCTCCATCCATGGGATTTTCTAGGCAAGAGTACTGGAGTGGGTTGCCATTTACACTTGTAAATAAGCAACTTCAGAGCAATGCCCTCTGTTTAAAAGAAAACTGAGCTGATACTTAGCCACCAGGGCTGGGGGAAGTATATCATCATAGATGTAACACACAGCCTGAAGTAGAAGTTTATCTGGTAGATAAGAAGGCAAAGAAAAGCATCCCAGTGAAAGAGATCCCCATATGCCAAGTTTAAGGTACAAAACATATGGGAGAACGGTAACTAACCTGGTGTGATTGAAAAGAAATGAACTCACGAGAGGATGGAAAGGTAGTTTGTGGGAGACCCTAAAGGACCTTCTTTACCCTGACAGGGAACTTGCACTTTCTTTCTGAGACCTTGGAGAGCCATGATATAAGTAACACTTCTGTGATATTATGTTTTGTGTGTTGATTCACTTGGAATCTAAATTCCCACATTCACTCTTTAAAATGCTTCCAGTAGAATCTACTAACTAAAATTCACAGATTTCTCATTCTCAGTAGTGCTAGGATACCAAATAGACTATATATATATTTCAGTTAAAAAAAAGGAAAAAAATGAAGAGAAAAGGCTACAAGGAAAACAATCTGAAATCATGTTTGAAAGCAAAAGATTTTTTTCTCCACTGCTAGCCTTTAACTCGGAGAAGGGAATGGCACCCTACTCCAGTACTCTTGCCTGGAAAATCCCATGGGCAGAGGAGCCTGGTAGGCTGCAGTCCATGGGGTCGCTAAGAGTCCGACACGATTGAGCAACTTCACTTTCACTTTTCACTTTCGTCCATTGGAGAAGGAAATGGCAACCCACTCCAGTGTTCTTGCCTAGAGAATCCCAGGGACAGGGGAGCCTGGTGGGCTGCCGTCTATGGGGTCGCACAGAGTCGGATACGACTGAAGTGACTTAGCAGCAGCCTTTAATTCTATTATCCGTATTATCTATTATCTAATTTATTTCACACAGTGGTCATTTTTATTATCTAGGAATGCATTTTATACATGGTATTAGGTTGTTACCTTAGTTTAAATAAATGCATTTAATCAAATTATAACTGATTTATTATATTCACAACCCATTGGAATTCTGTATTTTAGAAATCTAGGGCTTTTAAAATTACTTCATGCTATTAAAACTTCACATTGATTCCTATTGTGCTTTGCATATTTCAGAGCAGTTGTACTTGTTTGAACCAATTTGATTATCATAGCAGCCCTATGAAATATGGAAGTCAGGAGATTTTTAAGTCCCATATCAAAATGATGAAAAAAGAGTCAGAAAGGTGAATTGATTTTTCCAAAGCCACATGTCTAAAATATGGTTTTCCCTGGGTTCTAAAATTGAAAACAAGTTAGGAGTCTACAATTTAAGATAAACAATAAGCAAAATGATTGTTAGTCAAAGATTGATTACTGATGTGAACTTTATGAAGTGGAGGAACGATGGCACCCTGCATTTAGAGAGACCACACAGTGTAGAAATCACCTGTTTGTTGCCTGACTGTGACCTTCTTGAGGTTAGGAATTGTGTCCATTAGTCTTTTTTATCCCCAGCATCTCACAAAGTGTCTAGCACACAGGGGACATGTAATGAGTGTTTCTTGAAGTTTACTGAATTAAAGTCTTTTACCTGTTAATAGCTCTACGACAGTAGTCAGGTTACTTATTTCTCAGTTGTTTCCCAAACCACAAAATGGGGTCATATCACCTCGTTTTAGGATTATTGCAAACAGGAAATGAAATGATGAGAAAATATGTCTAGCACAATGCCTAGCACACTATAGTCACTAAATGCTAGCTATAAATCCATTTTCAAGTGTTTTATTCTTGGGGAATTCCCTGGTGACCCAGTAGTTAGGACTCTGTGCTCCCACTACAGGGGGCAGGAGTTTGATCCCTGGTCAGGGAATTAAGATCCCCAAAGCCACAAAACATGACCAAATGAATAAATCATAAATTTTTAATTCTTTACTAGTTGAGTTGTTATATTATTTAAGCAGCCATATTTAGATCATTTAAGCAATGATACTAAAACTACACACATGGAATTAAATACCTAACTTTTCACTATTTAAAAGTATGTTTAGCCTTTATCCTTCAGTTTTTCCATATACAAAGTAATTATTTAAGTTCTCTAAAGATCTGTGATCAGAATTATTTCCTCCATGGCAATGGGGGCTCTTGAGATCCACTTAGAAGTAGATTTTTGGGAATTGTTCAATGCAGCCAGTCTCATGTTTCATACTACTCACTTTTTAATCTCCACATTATAGAGATATTGACATAGCAAGACCGTACAACACTGGAGATCTTAGTCTTCTGGAGTCTATTGATGCTTATGCAATTGTTTATATATTTAGTAGTCTTTTTATTTCACTAATTTTAGTAACAGTTATTGATAATTATTAACAATTAAATCTTTTCTGGAGCTAGGTCTGCAAATTTCAAGCTATATCTATGTACAGTCTAAGTAAAAACAACTTTGTTTTAATTGAACTTAAGCAAAACTTTGTGTACTTTTTTATTAATTAGATTAACCATTTGGGAGTAGAAAAGCCTAAAAGTATTTTAATTTTATTAAATCTCTAAAAGAGGAATTACTTTTTATTGGTAGCTTGAATAAATAAGGTCTACCTAATGTTATTTTCAGGTGAAAATTTATATTTTTTATAATATTTGGCCCATTAAAATTCAGGCAACTTTTTGAAAATATAAACATTCTTAACACCTAAGTTCATGTAACTGTATTTATCACATAGGCATGTTGTTCCCATCTTTATTTAGTGTCATTGCCACTGCTCCTAATAATATTAACCTTTCCACAATTGATAAAAAAAGGGTCAGATAGATTATATAGAGCCAGTGAGGTATACAGTATACATTTTCCATTCATTTTATAGATGAGAAACCTAAAGTACAAGGAACAAACTCATCATCACAACAGTATTGAAATAACTTTCCCCTTTATTACGGTGTTAGAAATGATAAGCCCTTTATAATTGAAAACAAAACCAAAGGAGTGCCCTTCACAATAGGTACATTTGGCCATCATGCAGCTATTGCAAATAAGATATTTAAAATGTAAGAGCACTTTCAACTACATTTTACTCCATTTCGTTATTTCTTATTAACCTTAGTTTCCATCTTACAATGGAATTTCTTTTGCGCACATCCCAAAATAGACTGGTGCTCGTGTACCTTCTGCAGACATAAAGCCATCCTCCATCTCTGTTCCTGCAGCACCTACAGGCAGCATGGGCAATGGCAGCATTTTAATCAGATAGGAATGTATTCATTAAGCAGTAGCACCCTAGTCAATAACCTGGTACCGCCTGATGGTAAATGAAGGCTTGACCTGCCCCCTTTCCCCTCCCTTCTCTCTCTCATTCTGCTGTGTGCAGCGTGTCCACCGTAAGTGAAGTCACTTGTGTGTGTTTCGGTGTACAGTCTAAAAGATACTGTGCATGCCAACAAAAAATAAAATGTTACGTTATAAATTAATGTGCATTGTACAGAGCGTTTCTAGGTACACTGGTAGACTACATGTTAATTTATTTCAGTGTTAACTTTTCTGAATACTTTCTACCAGGGGTTACTTATTCCACATTGAAGTTATGAAGATTGATAGTATGTCCTTGGTTTTATTGATTCAGTTTTCTGAAAATCAAAAAAAACAAAAACATTTTAGATGGGTTCAACAAGAAAAAAGTCAATAAGTCTATGTAACTAGCTCATAATATTTTGATTTAAATATCATTTTAAAGTATCTTCATGAAATGATACAAAGTGTCATCAGTGAAGAGTTTAGTTTGTTTATTAGTCTAGACTGTTCCTTTTTTCCTATCCTGTCATGAATGTAAACACTGAGAAATGGGCTTATCAGCCATGTATTGAGATTCAAAACAATACACATTTAAACATTTAGATTTGCCATGTCACATTTATAGACATGGTGACCTTAGTTTGGTCACCAAATATCATATCTTGCAGGCTCATAGGGAAACCAGTACAGTGATTTTATGTACTTTTTTTAATGTTTATATTAGTTTTCAAAATGGTTTTGCTTCCTAACCCTCCCATTATATGAAGCCTCTCACTTTGAAAGTCACAGACTGCAGACTGGTAAGTCCATCACCTCTCTATCATTATGATCATTCATAATTTCAGTTCCAGTAAACACATGATCATTGCATAGTTTTCTTTCCTAGCCCAAAGTATTTCCAGTCTGAAAAGTTATTATTATTTTTTTTTAATACATGAGTATATTCATTCACTTGCCAAACAACATTTTTATGGTTTTTGTCATTTTGCTTTCTAAACAAATTGAGATTCCAGAGCATACACTCATAATGTTGACAGTGTTTTTTTCATGGACACTCTATGCTTTTAAACTCAACTTTCATTTGTGTGGTGCTGGTTTTTTGTTTGTTTCCTTCTCTGTGTTTTTGCTTTCAGAGTAACTTGTGATCAAGATACATTTAAATTGAAATAGAGGTGAAATATCTGAACCCTTTCCTAAGGCTTCATGCTGGCCACCCCCCACACGTATAGTTAATGTTGAATGATGCAGAACACCTCCAATGGCTCTGAGATGTCCTCCTTTGCACATTGCTTTGTTAGGTTTAGCTCTCTTAGCAGGAGTCAGCAAAGTCTTTCTTTTGGTTTGATATTTGGAGTTAGGTCTGCTTGTCAGTTCTTCCTCTTCTGGTGGAATGCTACGACCAATGAGCGCTCTATTTGGACAAGCTCATGAGAGAATTCATTGAAATGAGTTAAGAAACATTTTCTGGTCATTTAGAATTTTCACAGAAATCCTTTAATTAATATGTGAATACCAGAAACTTTTAGCCCAGTTTTATATATATACCGAACGCCTTTGTATTGAAACATTTGGTCAGACTCTAGGAACAAAGCAGATTTAACTTCCACATTTGAAAGAGAGGCAGAGATCCTACACAAAAAGAAAGATAGGAAGGGGGGAAAGGTTCAAATCTCTCAACCTCTTCAGGTTGTTTCTAAAATGTTGCCAAACCCATGCTGCTACTTTTAACAGAGAGAGATCTGAGTTTTTAAGAGTCAAATGTTCTTTTCTTACCAAGAAAAAGTGCATCTATCTGTCAAGCGCATGATCTTAAGAGCTTCAGATAGAAAAGTGGCTATGATTTGTGACTGTTTTTGGTTCAGACGATGCTAGATGAACATGCAAGTTTGATGGAGGTGGGGATACAAAGGGAGGTTGAGGCTAAAGTGGTTGATAACATGGGGTCTCTGGACTTCCTGCAGGAGAAAAGGTTCTGCAGGATGACGAATTCACCTGTGACCTCTTCCGCTTCTTGCAACTGCTTTGTGAGGGACACAACTCAGGTTTGTGAGACCCCAGACCGTTCATGGTACCCAGAAATAAGCATTTTGAAGCCAGTAATAACAGGAGCCTCTTAGTTCTAATTATTCTGCTTCTCCTAGGTTGAGAAACAGTTCTTGAAATTTGAGCATTGGCCCTGGGGTTTTTCTATGTCACTGAGTCTTTCAAAGTCTTTTGCTAGTGATTTCAGTTAATTCTTTTTTTTTCCCCTCTAAATAAATCCTTTTAAGGTATTGATATTCTAAAGAGAGATTTTTTTACTGATAAAATTACAGTAATGCTGAATTTTCTAAAGGAATAATTAATACACTATTGCTTGAATGGCATTGCAGGCAGATTCTTTACCATCTGAGTCACCAGGGAAGCCCATTTGAATGGCATATGGGTACAATCAATACTTTGAAAAGCAAAGCTCTAGAATAGCATTGGTTTGTACATTTTACACATATATGCTATTTTTTAATTAAAATTGACTTGCTTGAAGACAATTTTTAGGTTTTAAAAATGTAATGTGCATATTTGATATAAAGAAAATCTCAAGAAATTTTGTTCACAATGTAGACTTTCAAAACATGAATTTCATAACTCTTATTAGTTCTCATGCTGGAGAAGACAGCTGATAGAAAGATTCAGATTGTGAAGAAAGATGTAGATTAAATACAATAAATAGCTATGGAGACATATGTAGGTTTATTTCTTTTTTACCTCTTCTCTTTAACTGGGGGAATCCACTTCACTATGTAACTTGCCATGATGTATTTCCATTCGTTGTTTACGTATCATATGTATCAGGCTTGTGCATCTGTGAAGGCAGCAGCTTTATCTTGATTTTTTTTTCTTTCCCCAACATATAACACAGTACTGAAGAACAAGAGATTATGGAATAAATCATTTAATTACTCCATCCTACAGGATAGAAGTCCTTTTCAGTCATTCACATGCCCAGAGCTCTAGAGCAAGGAATCAGGACACAGGTGTTAACAAGCCTCTTAGGTGAAATTTAAATATTGATATTCTGTGAAGCACCAAGGTTTGTTTTTGAGGTGCTCACTTTTTATGGAAAATATAAATTATTCAGTGTTCAAACTATCAGATATAACACTACAGAAGCTGCAGTGATTTTGGTGTAGACACCATTTGCTCTTAGAATTGTTCAAAGAATTCATTTTAAATTTTTGAATGCACTTTAATAACATCTTTTGATCTTATGTAGATTTTCAAAATTATCTGAGAACTCAGACTGGCAATAATACAACTGTCAACATAATCATCTCTACTGTAGACTACCTTCTGAGAGTTCAGGTATGTAGCTTTATATTAGTAGCAAATTAAAACGTTGGCTAGTTGTCATGATATGGCAGTTGTGAAACTGACATGGTATAATGTGTTTTGACTTATGAGGTCAAAACTTATTGAGGTGTTTTGTCTTTGATCACAATCTTTCCCCAAATATTAGACTAAAACCGCCCCTATTGTCTTTGCCTCTGATTCTGGCTCTTTCTATAAGTGGGAATATTTTTTTCCCTGCAGTTTTTAGCTTGATGGAATTTTAAATTCCTTTTCAATTTGTAAAGCATGAACATGCTCTTTTCCTTCCTCTGTGGTTGATAAATAAATGGCAGAAGAATATTTGAAACATTACTAAAAATGGGAAAGAAAGGCTTTCAAACTACCTAACATATGCTTAAATATAAGAGACTATGGTCAATTCTTTTCAGCTCTCCAAATGTCTGATGAAAAAATTCAGCCTAACACTCCATCACTTAAAAATATCTTCAATACTCTAGTAATGTTCTCCATGTTACTAGAACTGAATCTGAAGGTGTAGGTCTCTTAATGAAATTTTATACTCTTATTTTTCATTTTATTTAGAAGGAAATCAGGTGTAGCACATTTAAAATCACAAACTCTCTGTTTCTTGCTTAATCTTTGAATATGTAAAAGCACAACACTCTTACCTAAAACTAATGGAGAAAAAGGCTAGTTCTGAAGCACATATATCAAGAAGCTTTGCTGAAATGTATCTGTAACTTTCAAAATCATATCTCAAAACCTGAATGTGGTTTACATGGTAGCCCAAATTATATTATTCATTTAGGCAACTAAAATTCCTTTAAAATGTGAGCCTTTGTTGAAAACATCCTGTTTGGACAGATCGATCATATTTAGATGTTTATTTACAATTGTTGTCAGTATTTATAAGGAATCCAGCCAGTTTCTTCCAGGGCCTTTATACAAGTCAGGAACATTCTGAAATTCTTATTAAAGAAATGTTACTGGCTTTACTGGAGAAAAAGTAGACTAGATGTTTATATTCTATGATTTGTCTAATTTCTATGTTCACATAGTAATATTTAAATATTCTATGGATAAATATGCATTAGTGTTATAAATCCTTATGTTTGTGAATTTCAAGGTCATCAGAGACAAAAAGTCATTTTTAAAGCTAAGTTTTCTGCTTATTTTCTCTCCAGATGTTATTTATATCTAGGGAGGATTTGCCATATTTTATGTTTAGGAAAATCATTGAAAATAGTGTTTATTTCACAGATATTTTTGTTTGCTTCCAATCTGTTATTTAAAATGATTTCCTTTAAAGAGTCCAAAACTGTCTTTGATAGCTTCAGAATATGCCTTAATCCTAAATCCTATCATCTCTTTTTTTTCAGGAATCAATTAGTGATTTCTATTGGTATTACTCTGGAAAAGATGTCATTGATGAACAAGGACAAAGGAATTTCTCCAAAGCTATTCAAGTGGCAAAACAAGTCTTTAACACTCTTACAGAGTATATTCAGGTAAACTTTTAAACATTTCTGTTATTTGAAAAAGAACGAGAAAAAAGAGTCAACTGGTTAGCATTAAATTCCTTGGAAAAAATGCAGCATGCCTATTTTCCTGCTCTCATCCACATTTTCTAATGACCCCTTCTGTAGAATCTTAGCCAATGGGTCATTTAAAATCAGATGTGAAGTTATATGGAATGAACTTGCCTTACCACTTTTAGGATTGAGATATCATGAGATACCAAGGCATGAACCATGAGGTTGAATGTGTCGTATCTCCAATACCTAGTGTATATATTAAGCACTTAATAAATATTAATGAAGAAGGAGAGAGAAGTGAAGGAGAAAGGGCAGAACTTTAAACCACTTTTTATAGTATTCTTGTGAAAATGAGGAGGGAGTTTTTTAGAAACCTTACAAAAAGGAAAAGAGCATTTAAAAACTTCACTTTAATGTATGTGTGTGTGTGTGTGTGTTGTCAACTGAAAAAAAAAATATTGCACAATCTAAAAGTTGGAAGTTGTGTTTTATTTGGTGGACTTAGGACTTAATCCCAGGAGCAGCCTCTCAGCTCTGGGCAACTGTTCTAAAAGGTAAGGGAGGAGCCAGGATATGCAGTTTTTTGCAATAAATAAATAAAGTAGTCAGAACATCAAAAGATTACAATTAAAGAAAACCAGACATCTGAAGTTAGTGAATTTTGTGCGTTTCTATATATGGGAAGATGCAAGAGTCTGGGCTCCCTGAAATCTTTCCTTTGATACGCACCTTAACTCTCAGGGCCTGGATCCTGCTTTTCTCCATCCTGCATCCCCTCAGGTACACCGTTTGGGTGGCTGCAGTTGTTGCTGGGCTGATGGCGACAGCATCCTTTGTTTAATTAAATGGCAGGCTGCATTCTTTGTCCACGCAGTATGTGTACATATATGTGTGTATATATAAATATATAGCAATACAATGTGATAATTATAGGTAAAATTTTCAAGTCCCATGAATAATATACATTTTTTACATTGATTTGCTTTGTATTCTTCTTGGGGTAGACTTCTAGTTTTGATCTACAGATTCTTAAAAGAGTTTATAAAATTCTTCTTTCTTCAGCAAGTAAAACTTTGCCATTTTCTAGAAGACTTGTGTCCATGGCTAATATTACTCTGACTCCATCACTGTGATTGAAGTGTCATGTACAAAAATAAAATAGGAGGAAGAAACTTACAGTTTCTTTTGTCAGACAAAACATAGTCTTAAGGGGGAAAAGGTTAAGTAAAAATAACAGATTGTGTCTCCAAAGCCTGGCATACTTGCAGGTATCTGTAGAATGACTGAGTGAGAGAACTCTTCATGGCCAAGTGAAGCCACCAGGGCTGAGTGGTGCAGAGGAAAGATGGAAGCATGGCTACTCCTTACCTCCCCTAGGTTCACTCTCTCCTCTGTATTCATACCTTGGAAGGATCTCACTTTTTCTCTTTTCTCCTTGGGCAGGGAAGAGGATTCTTATTTTAGCATTTCAAAATGGGAAAGCCACACTTGATAATTCTTATAACTTTTCTTTATTCAAACACAAGTGAAGTTTTAAATCCAGTCCAGACCATTCATGTACCTATTTCCTTATCTCCTTGGCTTCCATTATTGCCTTAATATTCTCATCAGTGTCTAGAAAGAGAGCAATACCACGTTTGGTGTGTACTGTCCTGATTAAATAATAAGATTGATTGATCTTATTGATTGACATTCACAAGCAAGTGAATTTTATAGAAACAGCAAATGGCTTCTTAAAAGAACTAAAACATAAATACCACCATAGCCTTCACTAGACGGACCTTTGTTGGCAAAGTAATGTCTCTGCTTTTGAATATGCTATCTAGGTTGGTCATAACTTTCCTTCCAAGGAGTAAGCGTCTTTTAATTTCATGGCTGCAATCACCATCTGCAGTGATTTTGGAGCCCCAGAAAATAAAGTCTGACACTGTTTCCACTGTTTCTCCATCTATTTCTCATCAAGTGATGGGACCAGATGCCATGATCTTCATTTTCTAAATGTTGAGCTTTAAGCCAACTTTTTCATTCTCCTCTTTCACTTTCATCAACAGGCTTTTTAGTTCCTCTTCACTTTCTGCCATAAGGGTGGTGTCATCTGCATATCTGAGGTTATTGACATTTCTCCCAGCAATCTTGATTCCAGCTTGTGCTTCTTCCAGCCCAACATTTCTCATGATGGACTCTGCATATAAGTTAAATAAGCAGGGTGACATACTCCTTTCCCAATTTGGAACAAGTCTGTTGTTCCATGTCCAGTTCTAACTGTTGCTTCCTGACCTGCATACAGGTTTCACAAGAGGCAGGTCAGGTGGTCTGGTATTCCCATTTCTTTCAGCATTTTCCACAGTTTATTGTGATCTACACAGTCAGAGGCTTTGGCATAGTCAATAAAGCAGAAATAGATGTTTTTCTGGAACTCTTTTGCTTTTTTGATGATCCAGCAGATATTGGCAATTTGATCTTTGGTTCCTCTGCCTTTTTGTGATGCAGGGTGAGCATCTGGAAATTCACAGTTCACGTACTGTTGAAGCCTGGCTGCTTTGCAGTGTGTGAGATGAGTGCAATTGAGCATTCTTTAGCATTGCCTTTCTTTGGGATTCAAATGAAAACTGGACTTTTCCAGTCCTGCAGTCACTGCTAAGTTTTCCAAATTTGCTGACGTATTGAGTGCAGCACTTTCACAGCATCATTTTTAGGATTTAGCTCAGCTGGAATTCCATCACCTCCACTAGCTTTGTTCATAGTGATGCTTCCTAAGGCCCAGTTGACTTCTCATTCCAGGATGTCTGGCTCTAGGTGAGTGATCACACCATCATGATAATCTGCATCATGAAGATCTTTTTTGTATAGTTCTGTGTATTCTTGCCCCCATTCTTAATATTTTCTGCTTCTGTTTGGTCCATACCATTTCTGTCATTTATTGTGCCCGTCTTTGCATGAAATATTCCCTTGGTATGTCTAATTTTCTTGAAGAGATCTCTAGTCTTCCCATTCTATTTTTTTCCCTCTATTTCTTTGCACTGATCACTGAGGAAGGCTTTCTTATCTCTCCTTGCTGTTCTTTGAAACTCTGAATTCAAATGGGTATGTCTTTCTTTTTTTCCTTTGCCTTTAGCTTCTCTTCTTTTCTCAGCTATTTGTAAGGCCTTGTCAACAACCATTTTGCCTTTTTGCATTTCTTTTTCTTGGGGATGGTTTTGATCACTGCCTCCTGGTACAATGTCATGAAACTCCATCCATAATTTTTCAGGCATTCTGTCTATCAGATCTAACCCCTTGAATCTATTTGTCACATTCAATGTATAATCATAAGGGATTCGATTTAGCTCATACCTGAATGGTCTAGTGGTTTTCCCTACTTTCTTCAATTTAAGTCTGAATTTGGCAATAAGGAGTTCATGATCTGAGCCATAGTCAGCTCCTGGTCTGGTTTTTGCTGACTCTCTATAGCTTCTCCATCTTTGGCTGTGAAGAATAAGATCAGTCTGACTTTGGTATTGACCATCTGTTGATGTCCATGTGTAGAGTCTTCTCTTGTGTTGTTGGAAGAGGTGTTTGCTATGACCAGTGCATTCTCTTGACAAAACTCTGTTATGTTTTGCCCTACTTCATTCTGTACTCCAAGGCCAAATTTGCCTGTTACTCCAGGTATTTATTGAGTTCCTATTTTTTCATTCCAGTCCCCTATAATGAAAAGGACATCTTTTTTGGGTGTTAGTTCTAGAAGATTTTGTAGGTCTTCATAGAACCATTCAACTTCAACTTAAGCTTCTTCAGCATTTTGTATATATATATATATATATAATATGTGTATATATGCATATATGTGCATGTGTATATATGTACATATGTACGTGTGTATGTACACACGTACATATGTATATGTACACATGCACATATGTATATGCGTACACATGTATATGTGTACGTGTGTATATGTGCACATATGTATTTATGTATATATGTGCATATATGTATATATTTACATATAGGTATATACGTACATGCATATATATATATACACACACACACACTCTCTTTCATATTCTTTTCCATTATGATTTAACACAGTATATTGAATATGGTGCCCTGTGCTATATAGAGTAGGACCTTGTTGTTGATCCATTCTCTATATAATAGTAGCAAGGATTTTATGTTACAGGCACTGAATAAATGAGGGGGTCTGGTTTTCCACTGGTATGTCATTTCCATAGATACTGGGCATATAGCTCAAAGTCCACAGTCTGGCCCAAGATGGAGTCCTGCTTTCAAGATACAGCCTGTTCTGTTTCCTCCTTCAGGAAAGCCAGCTGACTGAGATGTCAGACTAATTTCTCAAAGTAACCATCTTATTGTGGTCAGGATGACAGCTTCTTTTTTAGAATCAGAGAGAGAGAAAGAAGCAATGAGGAACTAAAGTCAAAAGGCAGAATAGAGAGGGAGAGGCAGTGAGGAAGGAAAGTAAAAGGGTCTTCAGTCTTGGGCAACATCTCCAGGAAGGTTCAGCCTTTGAAAGGGATGTGCTAATCTCTTCCATTCAGAGGTAGGCGGTGTCACACTATCTCTTTTTGAGTTGAACAAAGGCATTTTACTTTACAGTCAGGCAGAGGGTCAGGGTCCTTCTAGGCAGGCCATTATGTATGATAGTAATAACAAAAGCAACAAAAAGCGAGTCAAAGAAACAGTTCCAACATGGAGTCAGAATTGGCTTCTTCTCTACAGCAAGTGCACAGGGCACATTGCCAACAGTGGACCACAGTGAAATCCTGAGAATCTGTTGCTTTGACCCCGAAGCCAGAGAGGACTGATGCACACTATAAAATCAGTTTGGCCAGGTACACTGAACGTGTTAACCTCTAAGTTAAGTGATGCCTTCTCCCCACCGTCTCTTCAAACTTGCTCTGTAGCCCATTTCTTTACCCCTCTTTGAGTGGATCTTGTGCACCAGCCACTCTCAGATAAATAAAATTCTTCAGTCACTTTGTCACAAGAATTGTCTCACTTCAGTCATTGTATGGTGACACCATCACTTAATTCTTACCCAATTTAAAACTCCCCCTCAAAGAACATGTTCCCTCATGCCTGATTTTATGCTGCAAAGGCCTTGTGGGCTGAGGGTGGAGGGCAAGGAGTAGGCTCTGGGCTTCTCTGCCTTCTCTCCAAGGGGTGTCTGTTCCTCCTCCTCCCCCCGCGAGCCAGCCTAGGCCTCCTCGGGGTTGGAACTGTGAAGAGGAAGAGTAAGGAGAGGGAGGTTTTCCTCCAGGCACGTGAAATTCAGGACTGCACTGTGGCCTGGCCACCCGGGTGGCGTATTATATTCTTCCTCTGATGAGGGGGCTTGGCTCTCCTGCTGCTTCCAGTGCCTGGAAAGGTGTCTTTTCCCTTCCAGTTTCAAATTATTCCACAATCTTTGTGCATCTGGTGGCCCCCATCCACTTCTGAAAATCACATTACCGTTTCAGACAGTTTGCTTAGCAATATTTCAAAGTCTTTTTGGACAGAATAGCTCCCCCTTAAGAAATCAATTTTTTGTTACTTTCCATCTTTTACACTTTCTAAAACCAGGCTGTTACCCAAAAACTAGGTTCTTCTCTTGATGGATGTTGAGCCAATAGATACAACCAAAGATTGGGGGAAGGAAAGATTTATTATTACTTGCAGCAAGTAAGGAGAACACCAGGGTTCTTTCCCAAAGTAGTGTTTCTCCAAACAGCAAAATTGGGAAAGTTTTAAGCTAAGGGTACATGCATATTCATGAAGAGGCTTCAGCACTGAAGAATTCGGACAGGGGTTGACAGAGTCCAAGTTTAGTTGACTGAAGTCAGGAGGGATGTCATCATTCTGTCCCCCACCTGGGTGAGGGCCTTAGCTCCTGCAAAACTCAAGGACTGTATCAGATTATGTACCTCCTTCAAGGAGTAACTAAAACTCTGTTTTCACTGCACTATTATTTGACTGCCCTTTCTCTATTCCTCTGTTCCTTTGTTTCCCTAAGATCATTGATTACTGAGATCTATCCAAGGGCAAGCACTGTGACCAGGCTGAGATCACAAAAATGGCTCAGGCCAAAATGGCTTCTCTTATGTCAAAAAAAGATATTCTTGGTTCTCTTTCTCTGGGGACCCCCTAACCTATGTGATTACGAAATCATATCACTGCCCAACTTCAGAAGACAGAAGTCAAGCACTCCTGATGGCTCTCTTGAGGCCTCCTCTCTCTCTTCATGTAAAGGAAGGCAAAGGTAGCCCTGTCCTCACCCACTGCTGCAGGGGTGGAGGTTGGAGAGCACTTTGCAAAGTCTGTCCCTTTTCAACTTCAACACCTTTATGTCTTAAGGCTAGAAAGATCTATTTAGTTTCCTTTCACAGGTACTGAATCTAGCACCTTACTTTCGAAATATGAAGATACTTGGCACTTACTGTCTTTGTTACTGAACCAAATTAGGGTCTGGTTGTCTGTGTGCAATAAAGCCAATCTGCTGACACCTGGTGCTGGTGAAGGAGAGTGCAGCATTTATTGAAGGCACCAAATAAGGAGTCCAGGACAGCTAGAACTTAAAAGGCCTGAAGTCCCTGAAGGCTTTCTGGTAAAGCTTTAGAAAGACAGGATGAGGGAGGGGTCTTGTGGGGTGTGTGATTAGCTCATGGACAAGTTGAGAGAGGGGACTTGTGGGGTGTGTGATCAGCTTGTGGACAGGTTGAGAGAGGGGCTTGAGGGGTATGTGATCAACTCATGGACAGGTTGTGAGAGGGGGCTTGTGGAGTGTGTGATCAGCTCATGGACGTTCCTCTGATTGGCTAGTGGTGAGGTCACTGGGAGTCAACATCATCAACCTGTCTGGGTCTACATGTTGGTGGGCAGTATATAGTTAACTTCACCCACCTGGTAGGAGTTTCAGTCTCTGCCAAACAGCTCAGAGGACATGGCTCAGAATATTATCTGTTGTCCTTGAGAAGGAACTGAAGGTCTTTGACTTTGTTTAATGGCTAAAGTATTATTATTTTGTCTTGCCTGTTTTCCTTTCCTTCTGCATTTTTCCCCTTCTTTGATTAAATTTATTGTTTGACTAAAGTTTTCCTACAGACAAAAGGAAGGCCGAGGACTTGAGTGGAGGTCTGTTTTGGGAGGGCCTCATAGGGTCCTCGGAGAAGGCAATGGCAACCTACTCTAGTACTGTTGCCTGGAAAATCCCATGGGCAGAGGAGCCTGGAAGGCTGCAGTCCATGGGGTCGCTAAGAGTCGGACACGACTGAGCGACTTCACTTTCACTTTTCACTATCATACATTGGAGAAGGAAATGGCAACCCACTCCAGTACTCTTGCCTGGAGAATCCCAGGGACGGGGGAGCCTGGTGGGCTGCCGTCTATGGGGTTGCACAGAGTCGGACACGACTGAAGCAACTTAGCAGCAGCAGCAGCATACGGTCCTGGCTCAGTTATATCTTTTATCCTCAGCTCTAGGTCCTGAAGTGAAGCTTCCATTTTGACATCTTGTCAGTATCTTCAGTGCAGTCCTCTCTTCCAGTCACTTGTTGCTAAAGTAAAATCTATTATTATAAAGTTTAATTTGGCAGTTAATTTATCAGGAATGACTGTTGTTTGTCTGTTTCTGGCCCAGGGTCCTTGCACCGGCAACCAGCAGAGTTTGGCTCACAGCAGGCTCTGGGATGCTGTGGTGGGTTTTCTTCATGTATTTGCCCACATGCAGATGAAGCTGTCTCAGGTAAAGTCACTGTCCTCTGTCAGCCTAGACGAGACACTGTACACTGTGATCACTGGCAAATTAAACACACTTTCCCGTGTCAGAATGTTATCTTTCTTAGATGACTTCTTTATACATCTTTTACATGACATTTTTTAAAAAATCCTTTTTTTTAATAAAAATTTTATGCAAACTGACAATAGGTGGGAGACATTATTCAAGTTTGGGAATAAAAGATAAAGGAATTGACTATAATGGAGAAATAAAAGAGTATAGTCACCAAACACTGTACATTTTACAATCCTTCATAGACCTACATTTCAATGATTACTCGCTGGGATTTTCCTCATCCATACATATAATTGGAAGAGGATTTGTAATCTGCTCCAAATCCCTCGTTAAGGAGAGACAGTTTTCTTATAGGGTCATAAACAAGCAGTTGTTCTCAAAAGATGACATTCACCAATTAACCGGACATTTAACTTCGAAAGCCAAAGAGAAAAAAATAGCAGTACAGTTAGGCAAATGACGAAGAAACAGATTTTTCACCATGCTTAATGTTAATCTGGGAGCACATCTTGGAAACATGAGCATGCTGTTTTCTCATCCCTGTATTGCATGTGGAGTCAGAGATACATGAATAGAAAAACTCTAAATATAAATCTTGAGTAAATATGTCCCTTTGATGCAGGGAATTTTACTGGGATGTCCTGAGATCTGACATATCTGTTGAGCGTGGATATCTGTCAGGTGTCAAGAGAGGAGAGAATGCTAGATTAAAGTCAAAGGACCACCCGTCCAGCCCCCACAATTTCATTTATGTGTCCATCTCTTCCTTGAGTCTCCTTGCCTCCAGCAAAGTGAGGAAACTCACACCTCCACCCTGCCCTCCACGCTGGAAAATATTGTCAAATAGAGCCAGGCACAGGTTAAAGTGGCAAGAACAGATTTAATCAGTGATAACTGTCACTGTAGGGAGGAAAATCTAGTGTGAGCTGAACTCAACTTGGACTTGTACAGAGATGATGGGAGGAGGAGAGGATGATCAGGGCTCAGGGAAGAGAAAAATTATAAAAGGCTGGTCAGTGTAAATGTGATGGGCCAGCTATGTCTGCTAGCTGGCAAGTATTGACATTAGGATTCTACCTCCTACAGAGCCTGGGAGACAGACTCTAGCATCCTCAGGTGTTGGCTGGAACAAATAATAAATTTTTTTGGCAGCCTTGAGTTTTCTCAGGCAAGCACCCTAAGAAGGCTTGAGGTCTTCCTAGTGAAGTAGCTTTGGGCTGTTAGAAACCATGGTCATGTTTTGTTCTAGTCTTTTGGTTTTTTTTTTTTAACTGCAGTGTAGTTGATTTGTTGATGGGACAGTTAGATAGCATCATTGACTCAGTGGACTTGAATTTGAACAAACTCCTGGAGATAGTGAAGGATAGAGGAATCTGGCATGCTATAGTCCATGGGGTCACAAAGAGTTGGACACAATGTAGCAATTGAGCAACAACATGTAGTTGATTTTAAGTGTTGTATCAATCTCTGCTATACAGTAAAATGACTCAGTTATATACATATGGACATTCTTTTTTTAATATTCTTTTTCATTATGGTTTATCACAGAATATTGAATATAGTTCCCTGTGCTACATACTAGAATCTTATTTATCCATCCTATAGTTTGCATCTGCTAATCCCATCTCCCAGTTGTTCAAGGCTTTATAAACCAAGATTAAAGCCTACTTGGGAAGAGGGCCCAGAGGAGTTGGCTAGTTTGGTCAAGGAGAGAATCTTTGTCAGTATCTAGTTATTGGTAACTTCTACCAAATAAGGAAATATCATGATTGCTTTCATCTAATTGCCAGTGACATTTTAGTAAGTAAAGAAAATCAATATGAACCAAATTTATCACAAGAGAGTTCTTATTTGGATGTATTTCCATCATTTTATTAACATCTAGCAGTGCTACCTAACAGTTTTTCATAGTTTATAGACCTAGTTGAGGTACCAACTATTTAGAAAGAAACACATGTCATCCTTCATACAGTGTTGAAATTTGGCTTCCTGTGTAGAAAAACTCATGTGAATAAAATAATACTTTGTGGGTGTATATATATATATATATATATAGTATATGTATTGTTTTGGAAAAAACAGTATAGTTTTAAAATAAAAAACTCAGATGATGCATGGGGTTATAATGTAGATATCAATATTCCATGTTTTCAGGCAATGAATCTAAGCATAATGATGTTTGTACACAGCATAGCTATATAAAATTTTTTGTTTCATGGTGAAAAATCAAAGACAAAAAACCCAGAAAATTTTAAACAGAGAAATATCCAAGAGATTAATCAAGTTGGTAAATAAGATACTTGTGTACATTTTTGGGCTAGATTTATGTAGGGTAAGTTCATCTCATATCACTGTTATTCCTGTGTTTTCCAGAATAAGTTAATTTTACAATGTGTATAGCATCTCAGTGTAGTAAGTTAGAAAGAAGAAAAGACAAGTCTAGTGTTTTCAAGGAGAAGAAAGATGCCCAGTGTTCAAAAGTCCCTGAGTCTTGCCTACCTGACCCGAGGGTCTCCACCATTGCTTTAACTCTTCCATACTCTTGTTAGATTTATTCATTGTCCTTACGAATACTTTAAAAAATATGAGTTGGAATCAACAGTAAATACTCTTTCATTCTGAAGTGCATATTTTTAATAAGCTGCAGATTTTTATTTGGCTTCTTTTTAGCTGTATAATGCTGTAAAGTCTGCTATTGGTAGAAAGGTATTCTTTTTGTGAGAATAAGTATGACATGCTTGCTGCGTAATTTTCTCATGTTATCTCAAATGCACTGTGTTAATACTTTCAGGACTCCAGTCAAATTGAGCTACTAAAAGAATTGATGGATCTTCAGAAGGACATGGTGGTCATGTTGCTGTCCATGTTGGAAGGTAGTTTTGATTTATATCTTCAAATCCCCATTATTCTTTAAAGGATTCCATATATGCTTGCTCTGGGAGTCAGCCTGCTGCAAAGGATAAAATATCAGTGCCGAAATGGGACAGATACCTCGGACTTATTGCTGGCTTGACTACTCTTTTCTCAAGTTAGTTTTTTTTTTAATTAAAAAAAAAAGAAATCCTGCCAATCTTAGGTCACAAAGCTATGGAGTGAAACCAGTAGTAATTCATTTTATAGTGGTATTTTTCATTTCACAGTGATACCTTAAAGGGTATGCTCTTCAGAGAGTACCTTAAAGATGGTTTGTTTGTTGTCATTTTGTTTGTTTGTAAGCAGTAGGGATTACAGATGTTTGGGGACACTCCAAATGCGTAGATTGCTGCTTTGAGCTGACTGCCTGAAAGCTCCTGTGGGTCCTTCCATTTCTGCAGGTGGAGAAGGCAGTAGAGAGCACCCCACCCACCAAGGCTCATGGCAGCCTAAGTTCTCCCCGCTCCATGCCTCTTTCTTGGGTTTTCATTCTCTCTCTTTCCACCTTATTTTCCTTTGCTACTGTGTTTTCTTTCTGTCTCAGGCAGTAAATATAGTGGGTAAGAGATTGGGTTCTGAGATCCGCCACCAGTACCCACATCTCACTTTCTGACCCAGGCAGCGTCACCCTGACGTGAGTAACGTCTCCGTTTCTCACTTCCCTCCTCTATGAGATGGAGCTCAGGACAGCTTCTGCGAGCATTCTGTGAAACCATGTGAATGCGACCAGAGCCACCACAGAATGTTTGCTATTATGTTCCCTATCCTTTTTTTCTTAAGTCCTTCCTAATTTCTCTCTCTCACTTAGTCTGCCCTGCGTTAGCTAATTAAGGTAGTAGACACACCTTGCTCTAGGACTTTAGAGATGCAGGCTTTGCTTGAAACCCTTAGTTGGCAGCCACTCTATATCCTCCAAGCACAGCTCCTTTTCCCAGGACCTCAATTCAAGTTTTAGTCTAAATAGTAGCAACACAGACATAATAACTGAAGGAATAATGAATTAAAATTAACCTCGTTTAAGTACTTTTTCATCTGAATACCAGGTTTGTGTATTGGATAGTATCATTATCACTCTTTTGCAAATAGTGCAGAGAGGCCAAGAAATCTGCCCAGGTTGCTGTGCCAGCAGATGGTGGGATCTGGTTTCAAACCCCAACAGCATGGCTCCTGAGCCAATGCCTTTTTTTTTTTTTTTTTTGCTGTGCTAGGTCTTCATTGCTGCCTGTGAGCTTTCTCTAATTGGGGTGAGTGGGGGCTACTCTCGAGTTGAAGGGCTCAGGCTTCTCATTGTGGGGGCTTCTCTCATTGCTGAGCATGGGCTTTAGGTGTACCACTTCCGTAGTTGTGGCCTATGGGCTTAGCTGCCCCGAGGCATGTGGGATCTTCCTGGGCCAGGGATCAAATCCGTGTTCCCTTCATTAGCAGGCAGAATCTTAACCACTGGACCACCAGGAAAGCCCTTGGGCCCATGCTCTTAACTCTGGTGTTTACTGCCTCACAGATGAACTCCACAAACCCATCATCATGTATCTTTATTCTGATGCCCGTCTTTGTGTTACATACCACATTCTGTTCAAGGAATGATGACTCTATAATTTAGGGTAATATCTCATTTTCTCAGGCTTATTCATAATATGCCATTTTCTAGCTATAAACATTCTGAACCATGAAGAAATGTAAGGAGGTCTTTTACATTTTACATCAGAAAGAACATCTAATTTGCCCTCAGTGGTTCCGTTTGAAGTCCTGGCCCTAGCTCTCAATAATCATGTTACAGCATACACTTTAATTTAACCTTGCTAAACACAGTTTCCTCAATAGTAAAATCATAATTAATAATAAAAAGTACCTGTCTCACAGGTATTTTCAGGTATGAACATGAAATTAGGTGTAATGTCTGTGAGCAGTGATTTTTCATCCCCAAAGGGCTAGGCAAACACTCATTTTTACTATTAATATGAGACTGGATTTCCGTTTCAGGCTTTTGGATAATATAAATGTCTGTCTTTTTTCTTTTTTTAAAAAAAAATCCTAAAGCATGTTGCTTCTAGGATCAATTAAAGGGAAAATATGTCAGCCTTTCATCACATATTGTTTTACATGCATTAGTCTAATTACTTTGTAAATATGCTTTTGCATGTGTTCATATAATCACTTTCTAAAATTAGAGTTTACAAGTAATTATCCATCTTTTCCTTCACACATTGGAAAAGAGCTATCTTTGATTCAGATGTCATATAAGATTTATATTGTTATTTTCTCTATAGACACTTTTTTAAAAGACATTTTAAGATGTTTACTATTTACCTGCTCAAGTTAGCAGCAACTTACTCAGTTGGACCAGGGTACAACAACTGAGCACACACACTCAACATACATTGGCTCCTATCTGCCGTCGACACTGGTTTTATTGGGAATGTTCATTTTGAGCCAATGCAATTCTTTATCCCCAGGCAATGTTGTTAATGGCACCATTGGCAAACAGATGGTTGATATGCTCGTGGAATCTTCCAACAACGTGGAGATGATTCTCAAGTTTTTTGACATGTTCTTAAAGCTCAAGGACTTGACGTCTTCTGATACTTTCAAAGAGTATGACCCCGATGGTAAGGGAGTTATTTCCAAGAGGGACTTTCACAAAGCCATGGAGAGCCATAAACACTACACCCAGTCCGAGACTGAGTTTCTCCTGTCCTGTGCAGAGACAGATGAAAATGAAACCCTGGACTATGAAGAATTTGTCAAGCGGTTCCACGAGCCTGCCAAGGACATTGGCTTCAATGTGGCAGTGCTTCTGACAAACCTCTCCGAACACATGCCCAATGACACCCGGCTGCAGACTTTTCTGGAATTGGCTGAGAGCGTGCTCAATTACTTCCAGCCCTTCCTGGGCCGCATCGAGATCATGGGCAGTGCCAAGCGCATCGAGAGGGTGTATTTTGAAATCAGTGAGTCCAGCCGAACCCAGTGGG
Organism: Bubalus kerabau; assembly: GCF_029407905.1. Taxonomy (NCBI): domain Eukaryota; kingdom Metazoa; phylum Chordata; class Mammalia; order Artiodactyla; family Bovidae; genus Bubalus; species Bubalus kerabau. Next base: position 133,722,445 of record NC_073624.1, read on the forward strand.
AAAAGCCCCAGGTCAAGGAATCCAAAAGGCAATTTATATTTGACGTGGTCAATGAAGGAGGGGAGAAAGAGAAGATGGAGCTCTTCGTAAACTTCTGCGAGGATACCATCTTTGAGATGCAGCTGGCGGCTCAGATATCAGAGTCAGATCTGAATGAGAGGTCAGCGAATAAAGAGGAGAGTGAGAAGGAGAAGCCGGAGGAGCAGGGTCCGAGGATGGGTTTCTTTTCCATCATGACGGTCAAGTCCGCCCTGTTTGCCCTCAGGTACAATATCTTGACCCTTATGCGGATGCTCAGCCTGAAGAGCTTGAAGAAGCAGATGAAGAAGGTGAAGAAGATGACAGTGAAGGACATGATCACAGCCTTCTTTACATCCTACTGGAGTATTTTGATGAGCCTCCTGCACTTTGCAGCCAGCGTTTTCAGAGGCTTCTCTCGCATCATCGGCAGCCTCCTGCTGGGAGGAAGCCTGGTCGAAGGTGCGAAGAAGATCAAAGTGGCGGAGCTCTTGGCCAACATGCCAGACCCCACACAAGATGAGGTTCGAGGAGACGGGGAGGAGGGGGAGAGGAAAACCCTGGAAGGGGCCCTGCCCTCTGAAGACCTGACGGATTTGAAGGAACTGACAGAGGAGAGTGACCTGCTTTCTGATATCTTTGGCTTGGACCTGAAGCGAGAAGGAGGGCAGTACAAACTGATTCCTCACAATCCCAATGCTGGCCTGAGTGACCTCATGAGCAACCCCGTCCCCATCCCAGAGGTGCAAGAAAAGTTCCAGGTAACTTACCTCCAGTCACAGCAGCTCTCTGGACTTCAGGTGGGCATGATAACCTGACATCAGCTGTTTTGCTTGTGCCAGAGTGGTGTTCAGTAGATGACTTGACTTGCCAAAGAGTAATGGCTTTTTAGTAGGCAGAGCCAGCCGGCTTTTTGAAGGTCCTTTACAAATTATTTCATTAAACTATGAAGGTACAAACTCTGGTACTCACTCTCAAGACATTAGGCAGTTGATCAATAATCATTCCATCCATAAATATTTTATGAGGATTGGCCATGTGTCTGGTCCCCCTGGGTATCATATGGAATTAAAAGAAATACAAGATGTAATCATTGCTCTCAAGTTGCCTTAAAGAGTTTATTAGAAAGATAAACCACTCATGAAAAAAATTAGAAAATCATTAAGTGGTGAGTAGCATAGGCCGCAGACTGTGGAGATTACGTGAGAAAATGGAAAGCTCAGTATGGCTTGGAGTACCTGGTTGACACTGAAGAAGTGGGACTTACGTTGGTTTGGAGGATGAGTAAGATTTGAGTAGGTGAATAAAGGAAAGAAGGTGGTTGTGAAATAAGTGGGAAGGAGATTAGAAAGTTGGTGCTCCCTGCTGGCCTGGCGGGTGAGTGTGGGGAAGGGGAAATGCATGAACCAGCAGAAGGAAGGGCTCATGTGGCAGTTTTATCCCCTCGATTGAGGCAGGAGGGTATCATTTATAGGTTACAATTTGACACAGGGTCACAGAGCTTTCTGAACTCATTCAAAGGTGACGTGTTATCCCGCTTCTCTTTTCCCATGGACTCATCCAAGGAGCAGAAGGCAAAAGAAGAAGAAAAGGAAGAAAAAGAAGAAAGCAAATCTGAACCTGAGAAAGCTGAGTACGTGTCATTTCTGTGCCCTTTCCTTTGTGTTAGTGTCTTTCACTCATCCTCTGCCTTCGGGGATGCAGTGGGGAGAATCTCAGGTTACAAGGTAACACCTGTCATCTCAGTGGAGGCCTCATCCTCAGTGGGCGGGGATCAGTGTAAACACCTGCCTGGAGAGGTGTGGGGGGCACTCCTGTCTCTTTCTGGTTCCATGAGAAATTTGTTTGTGTGTTTCTCAGCAGAAACGACTTTATGATTCCATGTGATGTTCTCTGCAAGATGACTGTTGCAGTTTTTTTTTAATTGAGCCTCTATTCTGTCCTTGTAAAGAAGGGAGGGGACAGGCATTCTGAATGCCATCGCATAGACTCTTAGGGAGTGGTGGTCCTCAACACACTGTCCCAGGGCCACCTGCTGAAGAACCACCTGGAGAGTCTGATAAAGACACAGTTTCCTGGGCCCCTGCACAGGTTCTGAGTCAGCAGGGCTGGTGTGGGGCTTAGGAAGCTTCATTTTCACCTACAGTCTTGGTGCTATGGAGAGCACAGTTATAAATGCATTACTAAGACATAAAAAGCTGCATATGAAACAATGAAAATGTGTAATTTCCTATAAAATTGGCTTCCAGTTAACAATGGAAACCTACATCATTCCCCAAGTTTGCACAGTTTTATATGCATATTTTTAAAATTGGAGAAAGCAAATTTTTAACTGCATAAGTGCCACTGTTCTCGCGTGGCACTTTATTTTTCTCCTCTTTTCTGTTATTTTCTTTGGCCTGTTTTCATTGTCTGTTTTTTCCCCCCTAGATTAGACAAATGTTGGTTTAGAATTGTGTTAATTTAGTTATACCTATAACATTAAAATAATATTAAAGTGAATAATTCAGAAATAATTCTTGTTTCTAATATTTTCATGGGGAAACAGTTTTATTCAACTTTTTCACATGCATGCTTGACATTACTAGAGTTAACCTTTTGAGTAATTTAACACTTTTGCAGGGAAAATCATAGTTTTTAATTTCTAAGATATTTGAGAAAATTTAGAAGCATTTTAAGCCCTAACAGCTTGTCATTGTTAAGGACTGAACGTTAAAATCAGAATTTAAAAAACAAGGTATGTTGAAAAGTCACAGCCAAAAAAAGTCATCATTATTATTTTCTTTTCAGTTAAATATTTCATCATACACTTTGAAAGGAATATGCAATATATAGACACAAAGATACTTGAAGCCTGTAAAATTTTCAAACTCATACAAAAGAGAGAAGGTTATAATGTACAGCCATAAACCCATCACCTAGTTTTAATACGGGCTTCCCTGGTAACTCAGCTGGTAAAGAATCTGCCTGCAATGTAGGAGACCCTGGTTCAATTGCTGGGTTGGGAAGATCCTCTGGAAAAGAGAATGGCTACCCACTCCAGTATTCTGGCCTGGAGAATTCCATGGACTATATTATTCCATGGCATTGCAAAGCATTGGACACAGCTGAGCGACTTTCACTTTCACTTTAGTTCTAATAATTATTATCATTTTGCTAACCTTGTTTCATGTAGGTTTTCTTCTGCCAACCATCCCCACCACATGCACATGCACACACACACACACACACACACACACACACACACACACATATTTTGGGGCCTTCTGTGGGACAAGTTGTTTTAAAGAGAGTACTAGTCACCATGTCATTTCACCTGTAAGTACCTTGTATACATTACTAATTGCTAAAGACTGTTTAAAGAACCATATTTATCATTCTATTTACACTAAACAAAATTTGCAATTCTTTAAATACTGTCTAATAGCTGCTAAACATTTAAGCTTCAAGCTTCCTTTATTGTCTCAAAGGTGTATTTTTACCATTGGTTCGTTTGAATTAGGCCTCATATGAGAGTCACTGTTGTCTATTCTTCACAGTCAGAGCCATTCATTGTCACAGATCTTGCACGGTTGGGTCAGTTGTAAAAATGGCCGTGTAAAGGACTATAACAATGAAACAGAGACAAACGTAACAGAGTTTGACAGTCATTTCAGTGGCGACTCTTAAATGTTAAAAATAATGTTGGAAAAGCCTCATATGGGTTAAGTATGAGTTATATCATGTGGCTTACATATATATGATTACATATGTACATAAATGCATCTCCATGAAGGCTTGGTATTTTGTACCTGGAGAGGTTTAGGTATCAAATTTCAGTGCTCCCAATTCCATTATTGTCTGCAGAATCAACATATTGACATTCTCTATATCTGTCAACAACCAAATGCATATGCCTCTGATTTTAAATCCTAATAGCTAGTCAGTGTTAGAGACTGAACATTAAAATCAGAATTGAAAAATAAGGTATGTTGAAAGTCACAACCAAAAGAAAGTCTCCATTATTCCTTTTTAAGTTAACTATTTCATTTTACACTTGGAAAGGAATATGATGGGTAGAGATACAAAGAAAATTGAAGCCTGTAAGATGTCCTCTAGAGCTGAACTTCACAGAATTATCCATATATAAGAGGCTATGATAAGCCAGAAATTCTACCCCTAATTCTAAATTAGAAGAGGTATCAGTTATTTAAACTGATACTATGATTTAAATACTTGTATGTTTATATATTTTGGCATAAAACTTGTTCAGTTCTTTGGTGTCTGGATGGTTTATATTTCACTCATTTGCATTCATAGAGGAGAAGACGGAGAAAAAGAAGAAAAAGCCAAAGAAGACAAGGGTAAACAAAAACTGAGGCAGCTCCACACACACAGATATGGAGAGCCAGAAGTTCCTGAGTCAGCATTCTGGAAGAAAATCATAGCCTATCAACAGAAACTTCTAGTAAGATGTTTTAGAATGATATTGTTTTTGATATATTGTAAGACCATAATCATTCGGGTGCAGTAAATATCTACTGACCTTCCCTCGGGTGGTAATCAGGGAACCAAGTCAGCCCTGAACGTATATTGTGTTTGCCCATCTTAGTGTTTATATGTTAAAATCAGTGTCTTGGTCCATGGCTCCCTATTGTCAAACCCATAATCTCTGCACACATTCACATGACCTGAGACCACATGACTTAGTGACTGCCAGCATCTTCCCAAAAGGACATTTTAAGGGTAAGTTAATGAACATACCCCAAGGCTCCCTCTTTGCAGGACACTATGTAAGGCTCTGCAATACATGATAGCAAAACAGATCTTCTAGGGGACAAGTAATTCATCTTGATGTTTCAGAGTGGGGTTAGTCAATCTTTCTTGAATTGCCCTTTTATTAAAATTCCAGTTATAAAAATATTAATGCAGTGAGCCAACTCTCCAATGATAAGAAGACGATCTATTAGAAATTATTCTTAAAATGGAAATAAGTAAAATGAAAGAAGAGGGAGAAGATAGTTCTTTATGTAGTATCCTAAACATTTTTCAGAAATGTTCCTTTAGTTAATAAAATATCTGCTTATATGTGGAAAACAAAGAAGATGTAGTTCTCTATTCCTATTCATACAGGATGGAATTGTTAAAAATTTTGTCTAAAAGACCTTTTATATGAGTATGTATGTATATGTGTATAAATATGATATATTTGTATCATATAAATAGGAAAAGATTGGGAGATGAATGTCTCAAATAAACCTACATGAGGTACTGACCAAAAATGTCAGACCTAGAAATTAAGAACAACACTCCATAATAAAGCCATTTGAAAGGCAAAATCATTAAACCTTTGGGGAAAAAAAAAGAGCAAAAACTCATATAATATAGAACTTCACCTATAAGGAAAATGGATTGTTCTCAGTCATGATATATTCTAACTGCTTGTACATAAATGTATATATATGACATATTTTAAATAATTTACAGTCAATGGCACCCCACTCCAGTACTCTTGCCTGGAAAATCCCATGGACGGAGGAGCCTGGTAGGCTGCAGTCCATGGGGTCACGAAGAGTCGGACACAACTGAGAGACTTCACTTTCACTTTTCACTTTTCAGCATTGGAGAAGGAAATGGCAACCCACTCCAGTGTTCTTGCCTGGAGAATCCCAGGGAAGGGGGAGCCTGGTGGGCTTCCGTCTATGGGGTCGCACAGAATCGGACACGACTGAAGTGACTTAGCAGCAGGAGCAGCATGCTTTCTTAAACTACATTGTATGTTTCCTGTATTATTTAATAAAGAGTAGACAGAATGCAAATGTTTTTGAGGTAACTCTGGATAATCCATGATTTGGCTTGTTGTCACAGTGGCCATGGCTGCCCGTGTGGTCTGGCTAGGGTGTGAGGTTGTACAGGCGCTGTGATAAGCTGTAGCAGCCCCAGTGGGTTCCTGAAGAGTTTGTGTAACCACAGTTGAACAAAGCAAGTAATGTAGGTTTTTTCCCCATCCTTCTGTCCCAGAGGTGCCTTCTTTCCTGTTTTTCTTTGCACCATCACTTTCTTTGCACACCTGTTTGCATGCACAAGCGACTTCACTCTCACTTTTCACTTTCATGCATTGGAGAAGGAAATGGCAACCCACTCCAGTGTTCTTGCCTGGAGAATCCCAGGGACAGGGGAACCTGGTGGGCTGCCATCTATGGGGTCGCACAGAGTCAGACACGACTTAGCAGCAGCAGCAGTCATCTTGCACTTAATATTAAAACAAATTCTTGGTATGTCCCCAAATCTTTTCACTTAAACCCACTTCTGCTCCAATCAGTGTTTTGTACTTTTCCCCCATAGCTCAATAAATGACACCAAGCATTTACTTACTTGCTCAGACCCCAGGATCCAGAAGTTACCATCTCTTGAATCCTTTCCTTTTTCCTACCTCAGATAAATCCAAGAATAATTCTCAGCTCTCTCTTTCAAATATATCCAGAATCTTCCCAATTCTTAACATTTCCACAGCCACCACTGGTTCAAACCACCACCACCAACATCCTCTTTCTGCATCCTGCAGTAACTTTCTAACCGGTCCCCTGCCTTCCATGCCTCCAGTCTACTTTATACACAGTAGCTGGAATCATCTTTCCAAATCATTATCTGATCACATCAAGCCCTCTTCAGCTCCTTCAAGAACTTGCCATCTCATTTATAGTAAAATAGTAATTCCAGTTATAATAATAAGATTAATGATTACCTTCCCCTATAGTAACTTATCTAATCCTCATAACAAACTTACGAGACAGATTTTGTTATCCCCACTTTACAGATAAGAAAAGTGATGCTTACAAGAGTGATTAAGTCTCTTGTCCACATCCTGCAGTGAGGAAGTGGTGGGGTCAGGCTTCATACCCAGGGAGTATGGTCCCAGCAATCAGACACTGAACCACTGCACTGTAAGAGGCAACACTTTTTCTTTTTTTAACATTTCTTTTGTGTTTATTGAGATATACCTTACAAGCAACAGTTAAGTCTACAGACTTCAATGGTACAGCTCAGCTGGATAAATGTTTACACACATAACATCTGTGTAGTGACCATTATCCACAGCACAAAGCACAGACTTTTTATCAAAGGCCTACAGAACGGTGTCCCCCTCTCACCTCTCTGACCTCATTCCTTCCCACTCTCTCCTCCTCCCACTGTGGTGCCTCCTCACTATCCATCAAATACACCAGCATCACTCAGAATTCAGGACCTTTGCCCTCCAAGCTCTTTCTATGACGTTCCCTTCCCACAGATGTTCACTTGATTATTGCCCTGTGGCATTTGGGCCTCAGCTCAGATGTCACCTCCTAGGAACCTCCCCTGACCACCCATCCAGATAGTACCCCCTTCCCTAAGTCCTTAGTCTGGTGGATTTTTCTTCATAGCATTTACCATTCCCTGAAATTAGGCTATTTTTTAATCTGTGAGTGGCTTCTTTATTATCTGTCTACTCCGTGATGGTTTAAGTTTTCTTATTCACTATTATGTTGATAGCACCAAATATGGGACTTAATAAATGGTAGGCCCTCAAGAAACAGTTTTTGGTAAATGTATGAATGCTTTATTTCAATTGCCTGAAAATTTCAAATCTCTTGATTCAATGACTTTTTTTGTTTGTTTGTTTTTGAATTTTATTTTTTTTTATTTTTTTTAAATTTTATTTTGTTTTTAAACTTTACATAATTGTATTAGTTTTGCCAAATATCAAGATGAATCCGCCGATGACCTTTTAATAATTTTTTTCACCTTCAGAACTATTTTGCTCGCAACTTCTACAACATGAGAATGTTAGCCTTATTTGTCGCATTTGCGATCAATTTCATCTTGCTCTTTTATAAGGTATGTACGCCTTAGTCTTTTAATAACCAATATGAAACTACAAATAGACTGAATTGAATGTAATGATTTGACAGATCCACTAGTAAGCACATGAACACCTTTTATGAAATGTATTTTGATGAAAGAGAAAACCTGAATTTTAGGCACATCACTGACTGTCTAGGACAGCAAAACTAGATTAGCTCCTTAGCACTGAGAAATGCCCCCACTGAAGAATATGGGATTTTAGAGGGTTTGCCCACAATACTTATAGCCAGATTTGGCTGGATATATCACATGTATGAATATGTCACATGTATCTTGGTATGGCATATCTGTATTCCATTAAATTCTTTTGATCATTGACAAGACAGCTTAGCCATATAATTTTCCCCTGCATGCATTTTAACCCTGGTAACTGGTTAGACTAGAGGGAATTTTTAAAATATGATCATTATTTGCCATTTTTTTTCTAGTGAATTTTAGTTGATTTACAATGTTGTCTAAGTTTCAGTTTATGGCAAAGTGATTCATTTATGTGTGTGTGTGTACACATATATTTTCTTTCTTAGATTCTTTTTCATTATAGGTTATTATAAGATATTGAATATAGTTCCCCGTGCTCGGTTTTTGAAAAGCTATCTTTTCAGCCTATGCTTTTAGTCTTTTCATCATGGGGTGGCTAAACATCCAGCTATTTGCTGATAAGTCTGAGTTTCCATTGTTTCTTGTTTACCCTGATCTCTTAAAGAAAATGAACTGACTGTTCTCTAAATGGTTTGAATCAGGTCTCCACTTCTTCTGTGGTTGAAGGAAAGGAACTACCCACTCGCAGTTCAAGTGAAAACGCCAGAGTTAGCAGCTTGGACAGCAGCTCGCCTAGAATCATCGCAGTGCACTATGTGCTGGAGGAGAGCAGTGGCTACATGGAGCCCACACTGCGGATATTAGCCATTCTGCACACGGTCATCTCTTTCTTCTGCATCATTGGATACTACTGCTTGAAAGTAAGATAGTAAGCCACCAAGGAACTTGTGTGTGTCTGCATGCATGCATGCTGTTCTAGGGCAGCAGATTCTGAGATGAAAACTGCAGACACATAGTTTCTTAGGGACTGTTCCATCAACACCTGAGGGGCAAAGGGAAGAAGCAGCATGGGGAAGAGAGAACAGTGGGGCTACAGTACAGACCCAACAGGGCATGTCACAGCCTCTGTTCTGAAGCTGAGACACCCTTTCAGGGTGGTCCTGGGCTGGGGGCATTGGAGCCTGGCCTTTAGAGCTCTGTGTTGACCAGTCACTGGCTACAGGCTGCCCTGGGAAGGGGATGTGGCTGTCACATTGTAGTTATGTTTTGTTTTTCACCCACAGTAATTATTCACATATAGAAAATTTTGCCTATAACTTGACAGCACAGCAGTGACCAACCCACTATGTAACTAGCAATGTTCAGTGTAGTAAAAATTCTAGAAATAGATCATATTCGACCTCCGAGTCATTTCAGTTATTCTGCTATTAGGCACGTATTTCTCACCATCCTTGGCAGAAATGCTTCATAGTTTGTCACACATCACCCAGAAAACAGTGTAGCTTCATTCCTAGACCCTTTAAGGGAGTGGTATAGTTTGGTGAATAGAACTCAAGGTTGTCTCTCCAAGTGCTCAGAGCTTCAAACCTTTGCAAACCTCTTTTATCGTTTCCTAACATGGCACTGTTATGCTGCAGGGTTTTTGTTTCACTGTTCCCTGCTTCTGATTGGGAAGCTTATACAAGAGTTTTGAAAAACTAGGGTCCGGAGTAAATGATTAGAATGTAAAGTTTTCTTCAGAAACACCTGTACCTCCCTTTCCTTCCCTTGTTTTATGAGAGGGAGCGGGGGGTGGGGGGGTGTTCTTAGATACTTGCACAATATTTGCATCTTTTTTGCATCTGTGTCTTGTGTAAACTCTGTGCATATGAAAAGAGTGTCAGTAAATTCTGGACACATTTTGGCAAATTGACAAACAATTTTGCTGATGTTGAAATTAAAATTTATTTCAAAATAGCATATATAGGCATGCTGAGCATGCAGTTATTAAAGAGATTTTTCAAAGCTCTAAAATTTTTTAAAAGTATGCATTTTGGAACATTATAACAGTGCTATCTTTTATTGCATCCATATATATATATATTATATGCAAAAGAAAAGAAATTTTATATAATCTTTTTCTCAATATTTAAAATTTATTTCATTAATGCAAATTATCTATGAATCTCTCTGTGTTTAAAAGCATATGCATACATATACCTACACTATCTTCTGTTTTTCTAGAACCTCTAGATGCCTCTTTCTGCCTAAATATGGCTGGTTCATTTTCACTCACTTTTTACTTTCCTGGAAGTAACATGGGAAATATTTCTTTCCAAAAGCTGTTTTGTATAGATAGTGACCACAAGAGATGCCAGTTAATGTAAACTAATTTTAACATGTTTATTTTTCAAATGTAGGTCCCACTGGTTATTTTTAAGCGAGAAAAGGAAGTAGCTCGAAAATTGGAATTTGATGGGCTTTATATTACAGAACAGCCTTCAGAAGATGATATTAAAGGCCAGTGGGATAGACTCGTAATCAACACACAGTGAGTAAAGAATTAGATGAGACATTTCTGTGCTCAGAAAATTTCAGGACGTAAAATACTTTGCCAGAGTTCCTGCAGATTTGTCAAAAGTTTAGCAGAAGTGAATAATAGTTATATATTCAGCCAAGAAAATCAAATGACTAAGCTCCATCATCCTCTTAATGGATGCCATCAATTTTTGCCCTCTGTGTTCTGATTTCCTCCATCAAAAATGGCTTTAAGTCCATTTCCACGGCAGTAATGGAACTTAACGTCCATTACTCAGTGTTCAGGGAAGTGTGTACACAACCTGCAATGCAAGGTTATCTCACAAAAAAGCATAGAGGAAGCAAAAATTATTCATTAAGGAAAGGGTTGTAGCATTAAAGGCAAAAATATTGATTTCACATGTTTAATCTAACTTGGAAATTTTTAATTGGTATCATCCAGCAGTCTGGCATATACCTAGCTAAGCATTATGACATGTACAATATGACAGAAAAACAAGTGCTTTTTCTGTGTTCTAATTATTTAACCTTACAAGATCAAAATCCAAATGACTATCTGTTGCTTCAGTATAAATCCATCATTGAAGTCTAATTTACACTATTAGAGGTATTAATCGGAGAAGGCAATGGCACCCCACTCCAGTACTCTTGCCTGGAAAATCCCATGGACTGAGGAGCCTGGTAGGCTGCAGTTCATGGGGTCGCTAGAGTCGGACATGACTGAGCGACTTCACGTTCACTTTTCACTTTCATGCACTGGAGAAGGAAATGGCAGCCCACTCCAGTGTTCTTCCCTGGAGAATCCCAGGGACGGGAAGCCTGGTGGGCTGCTGTCTATGGGGTCGCATAGAGTCGGACACAACTAAAGCAACACAGCAGCAGCAGCAGAGGTATTAATTATACAATATTTTCTAGTAGTTTATACTACTTTAGTGAAATAAATTCTTTTTAATTGTAATTAGTTTTTTTATTCTTAAAAAGTTATGATTTCTAGTAAGTTCAAATGGGGATGATTTATATGTGTGTTATTAACATTTGAAGGGCAACCCTGTAGCTCAAACAGTAAAGAATCTGTCTGCAATGCAGGAGACCCGGGTTCTATCCCTTGGTCGGGAAGATCCTCTGGAGAAGGGAATGGCAACCCACTCCAGTATTCTTGCCTGGAGAATCCCATGGACAGAGGAGCCTGGCGGGCCACAGTCCATGGGGTCACAAAGAGTCGGACACAACTGAGCGACCAGCCATAGCACATAGCCACATAAACATTTACTCTAAATGCTCAATATTTTGTTTGAAAGTGAAGTCACTCAGTTGTGTCCAACTCTTTGCAACCCCTTGGACTGTAGCCCACCAGGCTCCTCAGTCCATGGGATTCTCCAAGCAAGAATACTGGAGTGGGTTGCCATTTCCTCCTCCAGGGGATCTTCCCAACCCAGGGATCAAACCCGGGTCTCCCACATTACAGGCAGACGCTTTAGCCTCTGAGCTACCAGGGAAGCCCAATATTTTGTTTAAAGGGAAAGGGAAGTCGCTCAGTCATGTCCGACTCTTAGCGACCCCATGGACTGCAGCCCACCAGGCTCCTCCATCCGTGGGATTTTCCAGGCAAGAGTACTGGAGTGGGGTGCCATTGCCTTCTCTATTTACTAATACTAAATCCAATCAAGTCTGTCCCCTTAGGTGAATTCTTAAGATGCCAGGATCATGTGATGATAATATGCTCAGTTTCCTTGAATTTTCTCAAGGTGGGAATGAGTTTTTTTTTAAAACTTCATAGGAGAAACAAGGACAGATTTTTAGACACTTTAATTTTTAAAGACAATTGACAAAGAAATGTATATATTGACATATTGTACATAAATAAAATATAACTCCTTATTAATAAACATGTTCATATTTTTATCCATAACAATATTAGTCCATATGTTTTGTGATTTACATGGATATATTAACATTTAAAATAATATTTAATATTCTTATAGAAAAATTATAGAATAAGATGGGAAAAATGCATTGTAATTTCTATGAATGAAAGAACACATTTACATATTATTTTTAGGGTTTTGTTTATTCCAAACAATATATTGTTATTTATCATTTTTTTAAATGATACTATGTTTTACTTCTGTGCTTTTATATCTTTTAGGTCATTTCCCAACAACTACTGGGACAAATTTGTTAAAAGAAAGGTAATACTACTTAGAGCACTTTACATTTTCTATTTTTTCCTAAAGTGCAATTCAGATTTGAATTTGCTGTGGCTCATATGTAGAATGAGATATTGAGATATGCTTTATCTGTCAATGTCATTTCAAAATGGAAATAGGATTGAATATAAGTTTGAAAAATTTCATAAGAAATCCATACTCTGCAGCTAAAAATTAAAGAAGCATTGCTCATCCACCCATCCTCTGACTCAGGTGATTAAACAGTGCTCAGCCTGTACATTAAAAAGAACTGGTAAGAATTTTCTCTGAGATTGGGTACCTGACTGAAGGTTCTTTTCTGATAAGACAGCTAAGTTACCAGCGCTGGGATCCTCCCTTACAATAAAGAAGTAAAGTTGTATAACAACAGACGACTAAATTTTATTTACTTTATATAAATTTAAAAGACCTTTTTATTTTGATAGTTTTTTTCTTCTGATGCACACTGCATCATAGGATGGTGGGAAGAAGACAGAGAGTTAAGACTGTCAGCTCTGATTTTGAGAGTCAAGGATTATCTATGTTCTTCCTACCACATATTATTTACTGTAGATCACTTTTTAAAGAAAATATAACAAGGCATACACAGTACTTGTACATTGTAAAATACAGTAAACATTATTTTGCAGCTCCTTCTTATTCCTTGAACCCTCCAGTTGCCAAGCTGAATCAATTCATGCCATGTACCATAATGAGCTGTAGCTCCAGGGTATATATATGGTCTGAGGTAGAATGGCCACAAATATCCGCTGAATGAAGTGATCTTTTCCCCCTTTGATTCCACCAGTTTAGTGGGACTCAGAGGGTGGTTGGTGATTAGCAGCTGCAAATTTTTTGTTACCAGTCTGAGGGGAGAAAGAGAGTTTGCCAAGAATTTAAATCAAGTACATCATTTAAAATGAAACACATTAAAGAAAACAGAACAACACAAAAAACCCTCAAGACTTTCTAGTTGGAAGGAGCAGAATGTTTGCTGATTTTCATTTTGGTGCAAGTTTTTTGTCTCCTTGGGACCGCAAAGTAGTAGCAGTGCACTAATGCAGATGAGTCATCCAAATTAGGCCAGAGCTGTGAAAGAATCATTTTTAAGTAACTTAAAATAGACGATTTGCCATACATCAACATGAATCCGCCACAGGTTAAATTAAAAAAAAATAGATTTGAATATTTTATTCATGTTTATTTGAATATTTTATTCATATTAATTATTTAACAGTATAAAGAAGCAACTTTAAGTTATCTCCAAAGGAAATGGTATATCTAGAGTCAGATAAGTAGACAGATTGTAATTGCGGCTAAGACTCTTTAGGGCGTTCCTGCTCTGGGGTCCAGTCTGTCCTCCTGGGTGAGAATATAACCCCTAAAGAACTCCCACTCAGATCAGCCCAGCCCCTTTTCAGTACTGTGAGAATAATGCAAAACAAATTGTTTTAATGAACCTAAATAGTATACATTCATAGGACTTCTAAATTATCATTGCTCTTTTATGTTTATTTCACTTTACCTGTTTGTACACTTTCCAAAAATGCTTATTTTAATTTCTGCTAATCCTTTCTTTCTATTTATGTATTTTTTCCATTACCTACTCTAATCTTTTAACATTCCCCCTCCTTTCCCTCTGGTTCCCAGTGCCTTTGTTTCTCCTACATCCCTTTTCCTTGCTTTCTTATCCCTCTTTTGCTGCCAGTTCTCTCTCCTTCTGGATTTCTTTCATTACTTTTGCTGTTGCCTCCATTTTCACTGATGTGTAGGATCCTCATGGTATATAAACCCTAGGCCAAGAGTTGCTATATAAGAGACAGAGGTACTGAGCTCACAGGTGATCTGTGAGCCCACGTCTAAGCATTGATTAAAAACCCAGTACTTGGGCAAAGCCAGGCAAATGTGACAGGACAGAGGGGCAAGGCAATCAAGGGGGGTTGCTAAGAAGTGATTCTAGTGATGGATAAAGCATCTATACTAGAATTAACTGAAGACCTGAGGATGTGACAAGGTTTCAGGTTCAGGTGGAGACCACAGAGGGAATACCAGCATGTCGTGACCATCCCAGTGGTGTGCTGTGCTCTATGCAGGAGACCTTTGCTGAGTCAGCCTTGGATGACTTCCTCATCTGCTGTTTTGCCAAGCTGACCAACCCTGGGCATGTTACATTCTCTAAGATACAATTTCTTTGTCTGCAGAGCAGGATGCTAATAAGAGGAAACTTCCATATTGAAACAGCCCCATGATGGAAAACAAGTCAAAATTCTTAGCATAATTCCCGACATAAAGTATGAATTTGGTAGAAGTTACCTTATTCCATTACCTCCCACCACCCCTTTACCCATTTCCTTCAGCCCATCCTCTTCTATTTGCATGCCTTCCTCTTGCCTTAGAAATCATGTTCTTCAGCTAGGTATTATTTAAAATTCTTTAAGTAGACTTGCCTGGCAGTCCAGTGCTTAGACCCCCACATTTCCAATGCAGGGGCACAAGTTCAATCCCTAGTCGAGGAACTAAGATCCCACGTGCTGTGCAGCATGCCCTAAATAAATAAATGCTGTTAAATTCACTTAGACCTTAACAATATGATCATAGAACATGAGCTGTAAGTTAGATTTTTAAGTGAACTTGAAAGTAAGACATGTATTATGTATTAAAATACTCTGATGTTTGTATGTGCATACATAGATGAGACTACTTAATGGTGGAGGTCTGTAAAATGCTTTTATTCTTGCCCCAGGTTATGGATAAATATGGAGAGTTCTATGGCCGAGACAGAATCAGCGAGTTACTTGGCATGGACAAAGCTGCCTTGGACTTCAGTGATGCCCGGGAAAAGAAGAAGCCAAAGAAAGACAGCTCCCTGTCAGCTGTGTGAGTGTTAATTCTGCTCTATTCAAGATGTAGGTAGAAAGGAGGAAAAATGAATACATTTCTGAATTTGCTAGTGCATTGATTTCCTTTCCTTCAGTGTCAGAAGAATAGAGAGATGAGCGAAACAGTATATATACAAAATCTGCCTTTGTACTTCTGAGCTCTGGAATCATTGGATTTAATCTATAACTTTTGAACATGTCTTTTTTTGTTATTTGTATAAAGCAAGAAAAAAAGATTTATGTTCTTCATTTGATTTGCCTTTTTACCCCTAAATGCCACTTAAGTCGAAGTCAGAGGTACAAAAACATAATATTTGACTATGTTTTCTTAAAGCTTCCTATTTGAAAAGAAGTTAATTTTCTTATTTTGGAAAAAGGAGCAATATAGGCCTTTTATTAGAAATGTTCAAAGTTCATATCCTTTTATTATAATTGTTATATTTTATTTAAATAGCAAAGACTTGGTACCATGTCATCATACTAAGAAAGTTTACATTAAAATGAGGCACCCTTATATAGTATTTGTATGGAATGTTATGATATAACTAGGAGAATGTAAACTGGTTGACCTCACCAAGGACTGATTTTCACACACATGTGTAGTGTGAGTATATGTATATATACATCTATTTCTATTTTACAAATTTAATCAACTATAATCTGAAAAGAAATGTAAAGCCCACATGCTTTTAAAAAGTAATTTCTTATTGTAGTCACAACAATTTTAGAAAAAACAGTGGTTACTGTCCCTTATTTAGGTGTATTTAAGGTATCAGTCAACTAGGTATGTGATGATTTCTTTGAAAACATAAATATTTAAGGTTCTGTAGAGCAGTGTTAGATTGTCTTAGATAAATATTTTAGTTAGCATTAAAAAAGACACTTTGGCTGACCTATCTTTTTGGTCATTTTTTTTTTCTCTCTGAAGCCTTGGTTAGAGCTAGTTGAGTCTTTAAAAATAATGTGAACCCAGTTGAAAAGTAGTTCAATAAGCAAATGTGTAACAGAAATGATGAACTTAAGTTTAAAGTATTGTCTGGTACTTTAAGAAAACAAATATGTTTCCTAAAGACCAAAGCACTATATATAAGAAGAAACACAGTTGATAACCCTTAGGCATTAAGACCTTTATGTTAGAATATCATGTGAAACAAGGATAGTGGTGAAAAGTATGCTGAGTTTCCCACTAACATTTTCAGATCCCTGATAAGCAAGGTAGAATTAAATAGTTTTACTGAATTATGCATTTTACATGGGCTTCCCCTGTGGCTCAGCTGGTAAAGAATCTGCCTGCAATGCGGGAGACCTGGGTTTGATCCCTGGGTTGGGAAGATCCCCTGGAGAAAGGAAAGGCTACCCACTCCAGTTTTCTGGCCTAGAGAATTCCACGGACTATACAGTCCTTGGGGTTGCAAAGAGTCGGACACGACTGAGCAACTTTCACTTTCACTGAATTATGCATTTTACATGGTCATATTTGTGACTCTGGAAAATAAGTCTGAAAAAACAGAAAAGTTTAGACTACTGTTTTACTATGAACAGTTATAAATTAGTGGAATTTTCCACTGTTTTACATGGTAAATATTTGCAGGTTTGACCACGAGAAAAGTACCAAGAAATTAATGTGGACTTTATTAATACCATTAAGTAGGGATAATAAAATTACAGTTTGCTAGTGAATAACACACATTACTAGGAAAAAATTTACATGTAGTGTTCCTTTATTAAAGTGTTTAAAAAGATGGAGTTTTAAAAGATTATGTGGTTTCTATATGAATATTATCTTAATGTGAACATTTGCATACAAGGATGATTCATGCATCTGTGTGTGCATGTATTTATCAATCAAATATACAGGGCTTGGTATGTGCACATTTGGGCTGCCCTGTTGGCTCAATGGTAAAGAATCCACCTGCTAATGCAGGAGACATGGGTCCAATCCCTGGGTCAGGAAGATCCCCTGAAGAAGGAAGTAGCAACCTGCTCCAGAATTCTTGCCTGGGAAATTCCATGGACAGAGGAGCCTGGCGGGCTAGTCCATGAGGTAGCAAAAGAGTTGGAAATGACTTAGCGACTAAACAACAACAGCGACAAATGTGCCCATTTAAATAGGTGGCTAACTTACCTCCTGGGGTAGAATGGCCTCCAACAGCCAGAAAGCCTGCATACTTCTTCACTATGTGTCTTCATGGAGTGAGAGTGGAGCTTATGTCTCAGAGCTCTCTGGCTTCTAGTTTACCTCTGAACCAAGTCCTGTGGCTGGGGAGGCCGTGACTGGTCTAGATCAGCTGTGCTGCATCCCTGAGGGTGGAGTCAGCTCTGCCCAGAGAGCGTTACTACCACCATTGATGAGAAGAGAGCACTGTGTACTACAAAATGCTGTTCATGCAGTTGGTAGCGACTTGCTACCCTAACGAGTGATAGGGATAGAAAAGAACTAATCCTAAGAATAAATTTTTAAATCACGAAACTACCATGGGAAATTCAGACATCCTGATAAAACCCTTATTTTATTTAGGATTGCTTTCATGGAATATAATTATGCTCTCATGCAAACTTCCCAGTTTGTTTATCTTTTTAAGAAAAAGTATTGTTATATGGAAACCTATTGTAAATATTCATGAAACTTTAAAAATGATTATTTAAAATCACAAAACTACAACTCAAAGACAGTTTTATTTCCTTAAAAGTCAAAGATTCTAGGCTAAAGTAAATTAAACCTTAACTCCAAGGGGAAAAACCTCCTATGAAATCAACTTTAGATGATAAACTATTTATCACTGCACTTATAACTTAAGATTGGCCTAATTAAAGAAATGATTAAAAAAGTAATTAAAGACTAAAACAGGAACTCTAGAGAAGCCCTTTTGAAAATCGCACTAAAAATTACATCGTATTATTATATCAATTCCTAGAATGTTGGGAAGGCATTGGGAAGAAAATTATAATTTCTAGCCCTATAAACCAGTGCAAGTTCTGAAAAAAGAAAGCTGAAAAGTATATTTTAATACATGTCTATTTTATTCTGCAAAGATCAAAAATATTTATGTTGCAATTCATTCATTCAACATTATTCAATATTATATGATACACTGTATCATATAATGTGCTTGGTGATGGGGATTTTTAGAGACTAGTGAGAGAGGTGTAAATACATGTACATACATACACACCTACAGCTACAAAACTGTGGGATATGATTATAAAGGGAGGTGACTGCAAAGTGCTGTGGGAACCAAGGGGAAGGGTTAAATTCCTTTTTGGATAGAGAAGGATGTGAGAAGGGGCATTTCTGAAATCAAAAGGAAACAAAAATAGAACCAATAAGCCTGTTCACTGGCAAAATCAGTACAGTTATAAAGTAAATGTGGCTATTTATGCAGGTTTTTTATTAGTTGAACTAAAAATAATTCTGTTGGTATGCAGTTACAAATGTATAGCGAAAGTTAGGGAGGAAAGTCTTGATATACCTATGTTGGTTAATTTGTACAATTTTTAGGAATAAGTGTTAAAGTGTTTATCTTACATTTAATGTAGAGAAAAGAAAAGGTCAAAAAAACCTATTTTTAAATAATAGAAGATATACTGATGCTTTGTTTTGTTTTCTAAGATTCCTCTAAAAAAATCACAAAACTCTGGAATACATTGTCCAACGGAGCTCTCAAGCTCTTCCCCGGGCACCTGAACTAGAACTAATCTTCTGAGATGGTTGCCAGCCCTACCCCATCCCATGGGGAGTGAATGCCAGCAGGCTCTTGCAAGCCTGTGAGCCTTTGCTTCATGTACATATCTACAAATTCTTTTGTTTTTCCAGACTGAACTCTATTGATGTGAAGTATCAGATGTGGAAACTAGGAGTCGTTTTCACTGACAACGTAAGCTACCTTCAATACCACAAAGTAAAACGAACTCTGATTAGATGAGTTTGCTGGGCTTCAAGCAGGTGGAAAGACGACTACTTAAGAAAGTTATTCAAATATCGGTTCATTTAATATTGACCATATCTGAGAAAAACCCACAGAAATACATGATTCATCAGCCCATCTCTCATTCCATTTCTTTCAATAGCTGAAAGATTAAAATGAAAATATATTTACACAAGAAAATGAAACAGATGAAAATTCACGTGTATTTTCATTCAGGTTTTAGTTGAACAATGGCATTCTTCAAAATTTTTACAGATGTTAGAAACTTCTAAATACATTTTTTAAAGTTTTTCTTAACATTGATTGCAATCCATTTGTTTCTGCCAAGTTAAGTACATTATTGTGTTCTTTTTCTTGATGGATCTTCCTCTTATCAAAGAGCCTATGAGTTAAACCATAGGACCCACATATATGTACAAATATTATGAAAAAAAATCACCCATGACTAAAAGCCACCAGCTGTCAAGGCAGAGAATCACATTATAGTATCTCATTGGTTCAATAGCTTGACATTTTTTGAATCTTAGAATTTTCAGTTTAAATAACTGTTACTGTCAATTGTTTTTAATGCTACTATTTGCTGCCGGGGAGTTGCGAGAATCGTGAAACATGGCTGAATACACTGACTACAATTGTTTCTGTAGATCTCAGCTCATCCCCTCATTCTTGCTTCTTAATTTTTTTGCCATCTTCTCACATCCACTCAGAAAGGAACATAAGAACATCCCCTAAGGCCTTCTGCTGTTCTCTCTTCTGTGCTTTCTTCCTTGGACATCTCATTTAGTCTCAAAAAATCTCACTCCAATTTTAGCGCTGACTTTTATAGTGACCCTTACTTCCATTCTCCTAAAGACCTGTGACACCCCTCTCCCGCATACTCTTAACCTCTGTCTCCACCCCTGCCTCATTCAGTCATGGCCCAGAATCCTGGGTATCTTAGAGAACCCTCCAAAGAGCTCAAACTTGTCTTGAAATATCTTTTGTCAGCTGCTAGTAAGGTGTCTTTCAGCTAGCTTTTCATCTAACAGTGGAAGCAGCTTCCCTGAATAAAAAGAAGGTCACCTCAACTCAGCCACACGTGGCAACATATAAAGATATTTTGGGTTGTCATGACTGGGAAAAGGGAATGCTAGTGGCAACTGGTGAGTAGAGACCAGGAATGCTGCTTGCAAACCATCCTATAATGCACACGATGGCACCCGTGTCAAAGAATTAACTGCCCTAAACTATCAATAGCGCTGAGGCTGATACAAGCTGCTGTTGAATAGTAAGTCAATTCATTTTTCTCTGTGGGAGAATAAATAAAAACCACCACTCTGGTGTAAAGGAGAGAATGGATGGCATTGAACTCTGCAGAATGAACTAAATTAAAATACACCAACTCATATAACTAATTGGAATTATATGAATATATAATTAAAAGATAAAGTCAATGGAGCAGTTACAATGAGATCAGAGTAGATTTGACAATAATATATATTCTATTTTCTGACATTCTTTTCTCTCATTTCATCTTAATAGTCCTTCCTCTACCTTGCCTGGTATATGACCATGTCCATTCTTGGACACTACAACAACTTTTTTTTTGCTGCTCATCTTCTGGACATTGCTATGGGATTCAAGACGTTAAGAACCATCTTGTCATCAGTAACTCACAATGGCAAACAGGTAAAAGTTTATCTTTTCTTTCCCCTGCAAAAACTGAAAAACTAACAAATATTCCAGCAGGAGTAAAACCAAACCTCAAATACAGTGTACGGTTTTAAAGCTTTTGTGGAGAGAGGAGCTGTACTCTTTCTCCTGGAAACCATAAGGATTTGTAGTTTGAGAGTCCCCTAGACCTACGTTCAAGTCTTGGTTTGATTGATTTAGCTTTGTGACCCTGGATAAATTACTTACCATTCCTAAACCTCAACTCCCTCATTTTGAATGAAAACAACAAAAGTACCTACCTTACCAGGGTTTTGTGAGAATTTAAAATAAAAACATAAACTTGGAGGTCTTAGCACAGGCCCTGGCACAGTAAATTCTCAGGAAAATAGTTACTGTTTTGTTCCTAATATGATATTTGCTGTATTTGATACTGTGAGGAAACCAAAGTATGCTGCAGTATCCTAACACACTAGTTGCATTAGTAATAAAACAGATGCTGCATCTGTAATTTAATACAGTATTTTAAACCAGATCTTCTTGGGCTCTTTTCTCCACTTTTATATTGGGCAAAATGAATAATAATGTTTCACACTTGACAAGGTCATGCCTACTTAGAGGAAAGTTGGCTTAATTTCAGATAATCAGCTTATGTTCTAATGCAACACACTTGTCATGTTAAAACTTTCATTATTAATAAACTTATCAATTCATTCTCTATTTATCAAGTGTCCACTGAGAGGTAACACATTCTATGTTATTTACTTGGAATAAGAGTCTTTCTTTTTCCAGAATTTTATAATCCAGCATATTTTAAAATTGGTGCCCTTCCTAAAACCTTGAACTATGTCCACAGTTAAATTCACATTATCATGACCTTTAGTTTTCTAAATGTCAGCATACTGTTCTTATATATGTCACTCTAGTTTCTGAATATGAGTATGGTATGTATGGCACGGCATAAATCCAGTGACAAAAACTATACTAAGCTTATTTGAAAAGTTAGAAGATTACTTTTGAGCTCCAAGCATATTCAAAGAATTGGAGATGCTGAATCTGTGGAGTATTTTCACACAAAAAATCTAGCACTATTCTCAGTTGCTAAACTTTGCTTGTTTCTAAATTCTATTCCCTCTCTTTTTGAGGTATCAGATTTCCATTTGCAGAGATATAGAGATCTTATAGTAAACATGTAAAATTTACAGTGGCTTTGTACTTAATTGGTAGGAGTGAATTAAGCCCTCTATTAAGACATGTTTTTTTCCAGATAATTATAAAGTGATTTTTCAAAGACCTAATATATGCTGCCACAACATAAGGGGTATGTGTAATCAGAGGAAGTTGACATAAAAAATAATGTATTTTAGTGTGTTTAGAATTTCTGTGATGGAACCAGAAAAGTATTTTCACCAGCTTGGTGGAAAGCACATTTAAAAAATATACATGAACGTGAAAGTGTTAGTTGCTCAGTCATGTCCGACTCTTTGCAAACCCGCCAGGCTCCTCTCTCTATGGAATTCTCCTTGTAAGAATACTGGAGTGAGTAGCCTTTCCCTTCTCCAGGGGATCTTCCCAAACCAGGGATTGAATCTGGGTCTCCCACAATACAGGCAGTTTCTTTACCATCTGAGCCCCCAGGGTAGCCTCCAAAATATTCATATACAAATTATGTGTATATTCATATATATACATATTCTATAAAATGTGTTTATATATACATGCATATATATATAGGGTATAGTTTGGAATTAAAAATTACATACAGCTTTAAGAAGACCTTTCAAACCGTGAATTATATTTATACAACGAGAAAATTAGCCTTTAATACCAAATAACTAACACTGTTTTGAAGTGTTTTTCCCAGTACTTACTTGGCAGTCCAGTGGTTGAGACTCTGATCTTCCAATGCAGGGGGAGTGGGTTCAATCCCTGGTGGGGAAACTAAGATCCTACATGCTATGTGGCACAGCCAAAAAAGTAAATATATAATTAAAGGAGTCTTTCCCTTTGATCACTGCTTTAGAGTAACAAAGCCAGACTTCTTAGTTTTATTTTTTTAAATATGTATATTACATACTATTAACAGTTATGCACTTCCAGGTATTAGAAGAAATTCCTATTTTAATTTAGGATGTTATTGAAGGAAAACATGATTTACAACCCCTCTTACTATCATAACAAAAATGAGATCGTTTTTATTAGGAATGTAAATTATTTAAAGGGAATAGACCTTATGAAAAGAAAGTATTTAGTATAGTATCTACCACCAAATATTTAGATAATAGAAAAATCAACTTATTAAGCTGCTTATTAATATTAATGATTACATAATTATTTTAAATAATTAAATTTTATTAAAATAAATATTAATTAATAATTATCCAAATTGAATTTGGACAGGACACTAAATCAGTGATTATTCATATTCCAGTGATAGTATGCATTTATTAGTAAATCAAGTAGTCAAGTTTTACATAAAGTAATCTGACAACTTGATAAAATAAACAGACCATGAAAATAGATTTCCCCACTGAGGGTATAAGTAAAGGATGATTATAAGGTGTGGATTCCACTAGCTTTTAGTCAGTAAATCCACTGATTTGTATTTCTAATGTATGTTCAACATCACATTGCTTTCCAGCTTGTATTAACTGTTGGCTTATTGGCTGTTGTTGTATACCTATATACTGTTGTGGCATTCAATTTTTTCCGAAAATTCTACAATAAAAGTGAAGATGGCGATACACCAGACATGAAGTGTGATGACATGCTAACGGTAAGTTCACACTCTGATCTCATATGAATGAAAAAAATTCTCCTGCTTATTCAATTCAAGGAACTGTATACTTATTCTTTAAGAGTGCATAATATAAAGTAGTGTATACAGCAAAAAGCTATGTGGCTTTTTAAAGATTTTCATGTTTTGTGGAACATGAAGCATTTCTGCCAGTTTTGCGCATCTGCTGCATCAGCCTGATAATTAATAGAATATCAAGTAAAGTCCTTAGAACTGGAAGAATTAATATAAACCCTTTAACCTGTTGTTCATATATTCTAGGACAGCAGATAAAGTTTTTTCCTTGTAGAACATGTTGAAGGCTTAGGTATTTGTTCACCTTAATGAAAGCTGAAATTACTGATGTCCAAAAATACTTTTTATATTGAGTATCTTGGCTTAAATTATTCTTACTCTTGACTTTAAAATCAACAGATGTTAAAGCTTTTATATTATTTTATCACTCTTCTGTAACCTGCATCTTGGATACTGGCAAATCAGAAATTAACATACATGGGACCCTAGACTAGGAAGTAAAAATTAGACAAAATATTAACCTTTACCTGGAAATAGATGAATCCTTAAATGAGCTCCAAGTTGAGACACCTATACCACTGAGGTTGGTATAAGTTAAAGAGATAGATATAATGATGCTAAAATTATTCTAGGAAAAAATAAACTTCTCAAAGGAATAATGAGAAAGAACTACTAACATTATAAAAGACTAGTTCAGTTCAGTTCAGTTCAGGCGCTCAGTGGTGTCTGACTCATTGTGACCCATGAACTGCAGCTCGCCAGGCCTCCCTGTCCATCACTAACTTCCAGAGTCCACCCAAATCCATGTCCATCGAGTCGGTAATGCCATCCAACCATCTCATCCTCTGTCGTCCCCTTCTACTCCCACCTTCAATCTTTCTCAGCATGAGGGTCTTTTCACATGAGTCAGCTCTTCGCATCAGGTAGCCAAAGTATTGGAGTTTCAGCTTCAACATCAGTCCTTCCAATGAACACCCAGGACTGATCTCCTTTAGGATGGACTGGTTGGATCTCCTTGCAGTCCCAGGGACTCTCAAGAGTCTTTTCCAACACCACAGTTCAAAAGCATCCATTCTTCGCTGCTCAGCCTTCTTCACAGTCCAACTCTCACATCCATACATGACCACTGGAAAAACCATGGCCTTGACTAGATGGACCTTTGTTGGCAAAGTAATGTCTCTGCTTTTCAATATGCTACCTAGGTTGGTCATAACTTTCCTTCCAAGGAGTAAGCGTCTTTTAATTTCATGGCTGCAATCACCATCTGCAGTGATTTTGGAGCCCCCCAAAATAAAGTCAGCCATTGTTTCCACTGTTTCCCCATCTATTTCCCATGAAGTGATGGGACTAGATGCCATGATCTTAGTTTTCTGAATGTTGAGCTCTAAGCCAACTTTTTCACTCTCCTCTTTCACTTTCATCAAGAGGCTCTTTAGCCTCTTTCTGCCAAAAGGGTGGTGTCATCTGCATATCTGAGGTTATTGATATTTCTCCTGGCAATCTTGATTCCAGCTTGTGCTTCTTCCAGCCCAGCATTTCTCATAATGTACTCTGCATGTAAGTTAAATAAGCAAGGAGACAATATACAGCCTTGACGTACTCCTTTTCCTATTTGGAACCAGTCTGTTGGTCCATGTCCAGTTCTAACTGTTGCTTCCTGACCTGCATACAGGTTTCTCAAGAGGCAGGTCAGGTGGTCTGGTATTCCCATCTCTTTCAGAATTTTCCACAGTTTATTGTGATCCACACAGTCAAAGGCTTTGGCATAGTCAAAAAAGCAGAAATAGATGATTTTCTGGAACTCTCTTGCTTTTCCGATGATCCAGCAGATGTTGGCAATTTGATCTCTGGTTCCTCTGCCTTTTCTAAAACCAGCTTGAACATCTGGAAGTTCACAATTTACATATTGCTGAAGCCTGGCCTGGAGAATTTTAAGCATTACTTTACTAGTATGAAGACAATTTTTTTAGTAGAGAATGACAAAACAATTGAATGGCCTAGAAATAGATTTAGATACACATAGATATTAAAAGAATGATAAAAGTGGCTTTAGAAATTATAAAATGAAAAATAATTCAATAAATGATAGAAGTAAGTACCATGGACATGCTTTCGGGGGGAAATTGATAAAAATGAATGCCAGCCAAATTCTTTACATCAAAATAAATCCCAAATGAAATATTAATAAATAAACTTCAATGCAAAAGAAAGAAAAAATGAAAGTTAAAACAGATTTTGACTTTTGAAATAATAACAATTTTTTAATGGGGAAAGGGGTTTGTATGACATAAAACCTGGGACTCATGCAAGCACAGAAAATTACTTTAAGATTTTCCTTATAGTTGTTTCTTTTCAAAGGCAGATGACAAGGTAAGAAAAACACAACACTGTAACAGAGAGCCAGTTTCCTTAATTTATAAAGTCTTAATAGCATCCAGAAGAAGAAAAACAAGCACATTATATGACTAGATAATTCACTGTAAAATAAATTGGGGTTGTAAATATGGAAAGATGCTCAGCTCTATCAAAAGTTTAAGAATGTAAATCAAAACAATTCAGTTGCACCTGAAGTTGCCACCTGAAGACTGTTAATACCTAGAGTTATTGAATTGATTGAAAAACTGGCATCTTCATGAACAGTGCTGCTGCTGCTAAGTTGCTTCAGTCGTGTTCTACTCTGTGCCACCCCATAGACAGCAGCCCACCAGGCTCTGCCGTCCCTGGGATTCTCCAGGCAAGAGCACTGGAGTGGGTCGCCATTTCCTTCTCCAATGCATGAAAGTGAAAAGTGAAAGTGAAGTCGCTTAGTCGCGACCCCATGGACTGCAGCCCACCAGCCTCCTCCGTCCATGGAATTTTCCAGACAAGAGTACTGGAGTGGGTTGCCATTGCCTTCTCCTAGTAGGAAGTTAAATTAATAATTTTAGAGAAATTTTATAATGACTATCAGATTTTTAAGTGTATTAATCTTTGACTTATACTTATGTCCCCCTGCTATCAACTGATCTAATTTCATTCATAAATATGTCTCTGTATATTCAAGGATATTAGTTGCTATCACAAATTGAAAATAATATAAATTATCATCATCTGCTGCTGCTGCTAAGTCGCTTCAGTCGTGTGCGACTCTGAGGGACCCCATAAATGGCAGCCCACCAGGCTCCTCTGTCCATGGGATTCTCCAGGCAAGAACACTGGAGTGAGTTGCCATTTCCTCCTCCAATGCATGAGAGTGAAAAGTGAAAGTGAAGTCGCTAAGTCGTGTCCGACTCTTAGCGACCCCATGGACTGCAGCCCACCAGGCTCCTCCATCCATGGGATTTTCCAGGCAAGAGTACTGGAGTGGGGTGCCCTTGCCTTCTCCATCATCTATAGGGTCCTAATTAAATAAATTATGATAGATCCATATAATGGAAAAGTATGTAGCTTTTTCATATAATAGATAAGTTTGAATATGCTAATAGGCAAAGACATACAAATTATACTTAGGTGGGGACAAAAAGCAAGATCCTGAACAGTATTGTGATAGAATCCTAACATACAATATCACACACTCACACAAATGTATATATTAGATATGTTGGACTATGTATATGATTTTTCTGGAAGGATACATAAACTGTTAACAAGAGTTCTTACAGGAATTGGGGACACAGATAAAGGAGAGAGAAAACTTAGGCGCTGGCAGACTGCCTGGTCACTAGTAATAACCTTCACCAGAGTCGCTAACACCTCCTTCCTGCTTCTCCACATCCCTACCCTGCCATTCCAGGCCCAGGGAGGAAAGTACATTAGGGATCCTTCAACTCCTGTTCTGTGGGCTGCCTTTAAAACCACATTGTCTGTATCCCATGACCCTGAAAACTTGGGGTAGCGGCTGGCCAGAGGCAGGCAGGGGAGTGGAGGACAGATGGAGGCAACAAGACACAGAGGATAAGTATCAAGGGCAGGCATTTGTGCCTACACAACCCAGGGGAGATTCATTAATATTCCAAGAGAAACACCACACTGGTTCTAAATCTCAAAATTCACAAGCCTCGGGTCATAAAGTTTTTCTGGAGTCATTCAGTCCCAGCGAGTGTGATGCTCAGTGAACCCCTCAAGATTGATGGAAAGGAGGAATGGTTTCAGACGGGGATATGCAGTGGCCTGTGTCACAGAGTGGGAACAATATGTGACTTAGATTCCCCTCTCCCACCACAGCAAGACCACCTCCCACCCCTGCTGCCAAATATCCTGGACTCTCCTTATCACATCATGGGTCATATTTGACCCTAATTAAGTTGTGCTAATGGTATCCTTAGATGACTACATTTTGAATTTTGCTCTAGGAATGAATTTCCATTGCTTTTGTAAATTTTGTCAGTGGACTTATTATGAGAAGAATCCATGCATTATTTGAACAAGAGGTGGGTTAGGAAGACCACTGCCTTTATCTGACTGATTTTACCCAATGACATGACATATGTATAAAGAAGGTAGTGGAGTTTGCCTCACCTGCAGATGAGGAAATAGGCTTGTTGATCTTTTCAACTATGGGCTTGGAACTGAGCTACAGCCAGAATTTTGTTCATTTTGAAGAATCTCTGTCCATATGGACTACCTCTGACCAACTCTGTTGCAGGTATTTCTGTCTCTACACAGAAGAGTAAACGTACCTTGCCTTTGACTGAGGCGAGGTTGGAGGCATCATAGTTTTCATCTTAAGTGTTTCTTTCTTACAGAAGAAAACTCAGTTCCAAGATACAAACCATACCTCAGTTCCTACCTGTCTTGTAACTACCTACTGCTGTCAATCAGTTGAACCAGACAAGAGTCTGAGTAGTTTCACACACGTTCAAATCCAGCTGATTGGTCTTAATAACTATGGTGTCAGAGGCCACATTATCTAGAGTAACCTTTCAGTTTTAGATCTGAAAAGTGAAAGTCGCTCAGTTGTGTCTGACTCTTTGCAACCCCATGAACTGTAACCTGCCAGGCTCAGCTGTCCATGGACTTCTCCAGGCAAGAATACTGGAGTGAGTTGCCGTTCCATTCTCCAGGGCCATTCCATTTTCCAGGGCTGTTCCCTTCTCTAGGGGATCTTCCCAACCCAGGAATCACACCAGGGTCTCCTGCATTACAGGTGGATTCTTTACCAGCTGAGCTACCAGGGAAACTTTAGATCTGAAAGCCCCCTTTAATTTGCCTCTTAGAAATGCTTGTGCAGGTAGATTTTGAAGAAGCCAACCGCTGTAGAGTTTATTAAAAGTGGAGGCGCAGTAAAACCAAATATCTAGCAAGACAAAATTATGGAGTAGGAAATGGTTGGATTTAATTATTGTAATTCCCCTAGAGAATCCTTTCTTTATGCCAGTCTCCTTCGCATTTCTTTTTCAACGGGTGAAATCTAGTATGCTCACCTGAGATAGGTTTTCCTCACTCACATCCTGTTTTATTCCTGTCACCCTGAGTTTTCATCTCCTTTGTTGTTTCAGGTCCCTTCTTTGGGTCTCAAGGAACACTGCAGGTTTCCCAAGGATTTAATTCACCCGTCAGTGTTTTATAACTTACAGCAGGTGGCACTGTGGCTGCAGTTTTGCAGACTTAGTGATGAGTCATACTTAAATTTCTTTCCTTCTTTCTTTACTTATTTATTTAGGATCATGGTGTTTTGAGCCAGAGAATCTAATTAAACCAGGAGTAACCTGATAGAATTTGAACCTCTTTGCCATGAATGTAGGAGGAGAAAGTGAAAAGTAAAGTTTTAAAGTTCAGGGCAAAAAGCAGATTGTAGCTAGAAAGACTGACATGTCATATATGAGGGCATTCCTCACAAAAGGAGTGGTTTTCAGCCTCAAATGACTAGAGGAAATACCAGGAAAAATCTTTGTAAATCCACAGATCTTCAAGACCAACCCCAGATCCCTTGAGTCAGAAACTGTAGGGAAGATATAAAGACCCATGTATTTTGGAAAAAGCTTTCTAGGTGGTTGAAATAAAAAGTATACTCCTAGGGAAGTAACCTGCTTAGGTAATTGTTCTAAATTACTTATTTTACCTTATCTTCTCAAGGAATAATTTGTTTTTCTCTAGAGTCAGTCTCTCTTTTTCTCTCCCTGTGTCTTACTCGTCCCTAGCCCTGCTTTTTTCCTTTTTCCAAGATAAAGATCTTATAAGGATCTTGCATGTGTGTGTGTGGACGTGCTAAGTCACTTCAGTCATGTCTGACTCTGCAACCCTATGGACTGTAGCCCGCCAGGCTCCTCTCTCCTTGGGATCCTCCAGGCCAGAATACTGGAGTGGGTTGCCATGCCCTCCTCCAGGGGATCTTCCCCATCCAGGGATCAAACCACCAGTTCACTAGAAACTGCTACTCATCCAGTGTTCCCTAAAGGCAACATAAACAATGATTAACCCCAGAATGTATCAGTTTAGGAGGTAGATCAAGGGGGAAAGTCACTGAACATTAAATCTTGAGGATTAACAACTGCCCTGGCCTGGTCTGTGTAGCACCAGGCATCTTCCTTCCTCATTACTCAGATTTTCTGAAGTAGTAAATCTTTTTGCTGCCCAGCATTGCCCCTCCAGCTCCTATTATCGGGTTGAAGCTGATTCTCTGAAAAGGAAGGTAGATGAAAGAATTTCCCTTTTCAGGAGCAGAATGATCATCTGAAAGCTGAAAGCCTTTCACCCCATGTGAGTGGGTGATCACCACATTTCCTTCTATTCTACCACAGCAGCCATCTCTCTGATATTTCTGGTGATAACTTCCGATAATGAAGGAGAATGCTGGGAAAATCTGTATCAAAATTCCATTGGTGAATTGTACATTTTACTTGTTTTCCTATTAAGAACTTTGGTATCTTATTGAGTCTAATTGATCACATCCACAAAACGCTACCTGTCTTTTCACAGAATGGCCATATTTCATTTTAATGAAATATGGTAGAATCCCCTCCTTAAAATTCTTAGTGCTATTATAGAATGAAGGTGACAGTGAGATAAGGATACTGCTGGAGAGGCTAGGTGGCTGAAGAGAAATCTAAAAAGAAGATATTTACCTCAGTAATTTAGCCTCATCCCATGGTCTTGTTTTCAACTTCAATATTTGAAAGTAAAAGTGGATCATTCGCCTGAAGACAGACTCATATTAACCAGACTCCTGAGTCAGACATATGAGTCAGAATTCCACTCATTAAGAGTTCAAATAATAAGCTGATAGTCTTTATCCCATAGAAAAACTCTATTTGGGGAGCCAAATTGTAATCCAGAGTCTTTATCAGCAGGAATTAGCTGGATGAGCTTAGTCACATACATGTCAAGCAGGCAGGACTTGGAGAGCTGTGATTCTAGGACCTGAACGGGGAACTGCAGTTGATCCACTGTTGACTCACAATACGTGTTAGTGTGAGGAGTTAAAGGGCCAGAATAGGACACAGAGAAGTGCCAGATGATAGGCAGGTAGATTGTCCAAACTGAGGCCCAGGCAAGGGGGAGGGACAGATTGCAAACAGAGCTAAGGATGGAAAAGCCAGTAATGGATGGATGGTGCTAGTTCATTAAATAGTGAGCAGCTGCAGTAATAATTCTGTTTCATGTGGCCACAGTTAAGCACATGTGAAGATAGATTTGGAGAAAAACATATAGCCCCCAGTTTTTCTTAATAAAAGCAAGAAATTCATATGGTAAAAATAATTCCAATAGTATGTAAGAGTATATTAGGAAAATAAAACTTTCTCTTCCCACATATCCACTGTTAACAGTTTCAAGCACTGTTTTAGACAAATAGATATAAGAAATTAATGTAGTATCCAAAGTTTTTTTAATTAATTTATTTTTTATTGAAGGATAATTGCTTTACAGAATTTTGCTGTTTTCTGTCAAATCTCAACATGATTCAGCCATAGGTATACATATATCTCCTCCCTTTTCAACCTTCCTCCCATCTCCCTCCCAACTCCACCCCTCTAGGTTGATACAGACCCCTGTCTGAGTTTCATGAGCCATACAGAAAATTCCTGTTGGCTATCTATTTTACATATGGTAATTTAAGTTTCCATGTTACTCTTTCCATACATCTCACCCTCTCCTCCCGTCTCCCCACGTCCGTAAGTCTATTCTCTATGTCTGTTTCTCCATTGCTGCCCTGTAAATAAATTCTTCAGTACCATTTTTCTAGATTCTGTATATACACATTATAACACAATATTTATCTTCTTCTTTCCGACTTACTTCACTCTGTATAATAGGTTCTAGGTTCATCCACCTCATTAGAACTGATGCAAATGCATTCCTTTTAATGGCTGAGTAATATTCCATTGTGTATATGTACCACAACTTCTTTATCCATTCATTGGTTGATGGACATCTAGGTTGCTTCCATGTTCCAGCTATTGTAAATAGTGTTTCAATGAACAATGGGATACATGTGTCTCTTTCAATTTTGGTTTCCTCAGGGTGTATGCCTAGGAGTGGGATTGCTGGGTCATATGGGGGTTTTATCCCTAGTTTTTTAAGGAATCTCCATACCATCTTCCATAGGGGCTGTATCAGTTTACATTCCCACCAACAGTGCAAGAGTATTCCCTTTTCTCCACACCCTCTCCAGCATTTATTGTTTGTAGACTTTTTAATGATGGTCATTCTGACTGGTGTAAGGTGATATCTCATTGTAGTTTTGATTTGCATTTCTCTAATAATGAGCAGTGTTGAGCATTTTTTCATCTGTTTGTTAGCCATCGGTATGTCTTCTTTGGAGAAATGTCTGTTTAGGTCTTTTCCCCACTTTTTGATAGGGTTGTTTGCTTTTCTGTTATTGAGTTGTATGAGCTGCTTGTATATTTTGGAAATTAATCCTTTGTCACTTGTTTCGTTTGTTATTATTTTCTCCCATTTTGAGGGTTGTCTTTTCACCTTGCTTAGAGTTTCCTTTGCTGTGCAAAAGCTTTTAAGTTTAATCATTTCCCACTTGTTTACTTTTCTTTTTATTTCCATTACTCTAAGAGGTGGGTCAAAGAGGATCTCCCTTTGATTTATGTCATCAAGTGTTTTGCCTATGTTTTTCTCTAAGAGTTTTATAGTTTCTGCTCTTCCATTTAGGTCTTTAATCCATTTTGAGTTTATCTTTGTGTATGGTGTAAGGAATTGTTCTAATTTCATTCTTTTACATGTAGCTGTCCAGTTTGCCCAGCCCCATTTATTGAACATGTTATCTTTGCCCCATTTTTTATTCTTGCCTCCTTTGTCAAAAATAAGGTACCCATAGGTGTACGGGTTTATTTCTGGGCTTTCTATCTTGTTCCACTGGTCTATATTTCTGTTTTTGTGCCAGTACCATACTGTCTTGATGACTGTAGCTTTTTAATATAATCTGAAGTCAGGAAGGAAGATTCCTCCAGCTCCATTCTTCTTTCTCAGGATGGCTTTGGCTGTTCAGGGTCTTTTGTGTTTCCATATGAATTGTGAAATATTTTGTTCTAGTTAAGTGAAAAATGCCATTGGTAATCTGAAAGAGATTGCACTGAATCTGTAGACTGCGTTTGGTAGTATAGTCATTTTCACAATATTGATTCTTCCTACCTAGGAACATGGAATATCTCTCCATCTGTTTATGTCATCTTTGATTTCTTTCAACAATGTCCTATAATTTTCTGTATACAGTTCTTTTGTCTCCTTAGGTACATTTATTCATAAATATTTAATTCTTTTTGTTGCAATGGTGAATGGGATTGATTCCTTAATTTTTCCTTCTGATTTTTCATTGTTAGTATATAGAAATGTCAGTGATTTCTGTGTATTGATTTTGTATCCTGCAACTTTGCTAAATTCACTGATTAGCTCTAGTAATTTTCTGATACTATCTTTAGGGTTTTCTATGTACAGTATTATGTCATCTGCAAATAGTGAGAGCTTTACTTCTTTTCTGATCTGGATTACTTTTATTTCTTTATCTTCTAATTCCTGTAGCTAGGATTTCCAGACCGTTGTACAGCAGTGGTGAAAGTGGACACCCTTGTCTTGTTCCTGATCTTAGGGGGAATGCTTTCAGTTTTTCACCATTGAGAATAATGTTTGCTGTAGGCTTATCATATATGGCCTTTACTATGTCGAGGTAGGTTCCTTCTATGCCCATTTTTTGAAGAGTTTTAGTTATAAATGGGTGCTGAATTTTGTCAAAGGCTTTTTTGGCATCTATTGAGATTATCATATGGTTTTTATCTTTCAATTTGTTAATATGCTTTATCACATTGACTGATTTGTGTATATTGAAGAATCCTTTCATCCCTGGAATAAACCAAATTTGAACATGGTGTATGAGCTTTTTGATGTGTTGCTGAATTCTGTTTGCTAAAATTTTGTTGAGGATTTTTACATCTACGTTCATCAGTGATATTGGCCTGTAGTTTTCTTTTTGTGTGTATTGTCTTTGTTTGGTTTTGGTATCAGGGTGATGGTGGCCTCATAGAATGAGTTTGGAAGTGTTCTGTACTCTGCAATTTTTGAAAGAGTTTTAGAAGGATAGTCATTAGCTCTTCTCTGAATGTTTGATAGAATTCTCCTGTGAAGCTATCTGGTCCTGGGCTTTTGTTTTTTAGGAGATATTTGAACACATCTTCAATTTCAGTGCTTGTAATTGGGTGGTTCATAATTTATATTTCTTCCTGGTTCAGTCTTAGAAGATTGAACTTTTCTGAGAATCTGTCCATTTCTTCCAGGTTATCCATTTTATTGTCATATAGTTGTTCATCATAGTCTCTTATAATCCTTTGTATTTCTGCATTGTCTGTTATAACCTCTCCTTTTTCATTTCTAACTTTGTTGATTTGATTCTTCTTTCTTTTTTTCTTGATGAGTCTGGCTAAAGGTTTGTCAATTTTATCTTCTCAGAAAATAAGCTTTTAGTTTTATTAATCTTTACTATTGTTTCTTTCATTTCTTTTTCATTTATGTCTGCTCAGATTTTAATGATTTCTTTCCTTCTACTAACTTTCGGGTTTTTTTTTTTCCTCCTTCTTTTTCCAGTTGTTTTAGGTGTAAAGTTATTTTGTCCATTCAACGTTTTTCTTGTTTCTTGAGGTAGGATTGTATTTCTATAAACTTCCCTCTTTAAAACTGCTTTTGCTGCATCCCATAGGCTTTGAGTTGTCATGTTTTGTCATTTGTTTCTAGAAACTTTTTGATTTTTCTTTTGATTTCTTCAGTAACCTCTTGGTTATTTAGAAATGCATTGCTTAATCTCTGTATGTTTGTGTTTCTTACAGTTTTTTTCTTATAATTGATATCTAGTCTCATAGCATTGTGGTTGGAGAATATGCTTGATAGTATTTCAGTTTTCTTAAATTTACTGAGGTTTGATCTGTGACCCAAGATGTGGTCTGTCCTGGAGAATGTTCCATATGCACTTGAGAAGACAGTGTATTCTTCTGCATTTGGATGGAATGTCCTGAAGATATCAATGAGATCCATCTCATCTAATGTATCATTTAAGACTTGTGTTTCCTAATTAATTTTGTTTTCATGATCTGTCCATTGGTGTGAGTGGGGTGTTAATGTCTCCTACTATTATTGTGTTACTGTCAGTTTCTCCTATTATGCCTGTTAATGTTTGTCTTATGTATTGAGGTGCTACTATTATGTATTGAGGTGCATAGATATTTACAATTGTTATGTCTTCCTCTTGGATTGATCCCTTGATCATTTTGTAGTGTCCTTCCTTATCTCTTGTAATCTTCTTTATTTTAAGGTCTATTTTGTCTGATATGAGGATTGCTACTCCAGCTTTCTTTTGCTTCCCATTTGCAGGGAATATGTTTTTCCATCCTCTTTTTGTCTATATGTGTGTTTAGGTCTGAAGTGGGTTTCTTGTAAACAGCATATATATGGGCCTTGTTTTTGTATCCATTCAGCCAGTCTGTGTCTTTTGGTTGGAGCATTTAGTCCATTTACATTTAAAGTAATTATTCATATACTTTTTCCTATTTCCATTTTCTTAATTGTTTGGGGTTGATTTTGTAGATCTTTTTTCTTCTCTTGTGTTTCTTGACTATATAAGTCCCTGTAACATTTGTTGTAAAGCTGGTTTGGTGGTACTGAATTCTCTTAACTTTTGCTTGTCTGAAAAGCTTTTTATTTTCTGCATCAATTTTCAATGAGATCCTTGCTGGGGACAGTAATCTTGGCTGTAGACTTTTCCCTTTCAATACTTTAAATATATCCTGCCATTCCCTTCCGGCCTGCAGAGTTTCTGCTGAAAGATAAGCTGTTAAGCATATGGGGTTTCCCTTGTATGTTACTTGTTGCTTCTCCCTTGCTGCTTTTAATATTTTTTTCTTTGTGTTTAGTATTTGTTAGTTTGATTAGTTGTGACCAATCTAGATAGCATATTTGGAGAAGGAAATGGCAACCCACTCCAGTGTTCTTGCCTGGAGAATCCCATGGACAGAGAAGCCTGGTGGGCTGCAGTCCATGGGGTCGCACAGAGTCGGACATGACTGAAGTGACTTAGTAGTAGCAGTAGTAGTAGTATGATTAGTATGTGTCTTGGTGTGTTTCTCCTTGGGTTTATCCCGTATGGGACTCTTTGCGCCTCTTGGACTTGATTTGACTATTTCCTTTTCCATGTTGGGGAAATTTTCAACTATAATCTCTTCAAAAATTTTCTCATACCCTTTCTTTTTCTCTTCTTCTTCTGGGACCCCTATAATTCAAATGTTGGTACATTTGATATGGTCCCAGAGGTCTCTGGGAGAAGGTAATGGCAACCCACTCCAGTACTCTTGCCTGGAAAATCCCATGGACAGAGGAGCCTGGTAGGCTACAGTCCATGGGGTTGCAAAGAGTCAGACACGACTGAGTGACTTCACTTTAACTTTTCAGTTTCATGCATTGGAGAAGGAAACGGAAACCCACTCCAGTGTTCTTGCCTGGAGAATCCCAGGGATGGGGGAGCCTGGCGGACTGCCATCTTTGGGGTCACACAGAGTCAGACATGACTGAAGCTACTTAGCAGCAGCAGCAGCAGAGGTCTCTGAGACTGTCCTCAGTTCTTTTCATTCTTTTTACTTTATTCTGCTCTTCAAAAGTTATTTCCATCATGTTATCTTCCAGCTAACTGATTCATTCTTCTGCTTCAGATATTCTGCTATTTATTCTTTCTAGAGTATTTTTAATTTCAGTAATTGTGTTGTTTTTCTCTTTATGTTTATTCTTCTAGGTCTTCTAGATCTTTGTTGATTAAGTCTTGCATTTCTCCATTTTGTTTTCAAGGTTTTTGATCATCTTTACTATCGTTATTCTGAATTCTTTTTCAGGTAGTTTGCCTATTTCCTCTTCATTTATTTGGACTTCTGTGTTTCTAGTTTGGTCCTTCATTTGTGTAGTATTTCTCTGCCTTTTCATTTTTTTTTAACTTATTTTGTTTGAGGTGTCCTTTTCCAGACTTCAAGGAAAGTTGAATTGTTTCCTTGAAGAAGGTTAAATTCTTTCTTTTGGTTTCTGCCCCCCTAAGGTTGATAACAGTGGTTTGTGTAAGCTTCATATAGGGTGAGATTTGTGGTGATTTTTTGTTTATTTGTTTGTTTTTCCTCTGATGGGAAAGGCTAAGTGAGGTGGTAATCCTGTCTTCTGATGATTGGGTTTGTATTTTTGTTTTGTTTGTTGTTTAGATGAGGCATCCTGCACAGGGTGCTACTGGTGGTTGGGTAATGCTGGGTCTTGTATTCACGTGGTTTCCTTTGTGTGAGTTCTCACTATTTGATGCTCCCTAGGGCTAGTTCTCTGGCAGTCTAGGGTCTTGGATTCAGTACTGCAACTGCAAATGCTCATGCTTGATCTCTGGTCAGGAAGAAGGTTGCACAAGTGGTTTGTTGTGGCATTTAGTGAGATTAAAACAAATATCCAATTCGAGAAACCAAAAATGAACCCCAGACAAATGGCAGTTATAAAATCAGGCAAATAATTAAAATAATGGAATACACACACACACACACACATATATATATATATATACACACACATATATATATATATATACACACACACACACACACCCATGAGCAAAGTCAAAATAGTCCAACAAAAATAAAGTACAGTAGATTGACCCAGCAAACAAAAGAAATAAAAATTTATATTTACCAGTTAAGAACGAAAGCACAAACTGGAAAACAAAACTAAAGCATGGTGCTAAGTGGGAAATAAAGCAATAAAAAGAGAACTAGCAAATATGTGGAGAGGATAGGAAAGAACGAATAGATATGCAGAGTTAAATAGAAGTAGATGAAGAAGATTTATATACATAAAAGATTAAATGCAAGGGAAAAAGAAGAGCAGGAAAGGCAAACAAAGGAATAAATGTAGAAGAAATTTAATAGGTTTAAAAAAATTAAAATTTAAAGTGATAAAAAAGAAAAGAAAAAAAAAAAAGCCAGAAGAAAGAAAAAGGAAAAAAAAAAAGGAAAACTCCACAGAACTGCAAAATCCCAACACATAGGTAGAGGTTTATAACAACAATAAAATGTGTGACAATACACACACACACACATATATACACACACACACACACACACTCATAAATAAAATCAAAACAGTCCAACAAAAATAAAGTACAATAGATTGACCCAGCAAACAAAGGAAACCAAAAATTGTATCTACCATAACTAAACTAACCAAAGCACAAACCGGAAAACAAAACTAAAGCTAGGTGCCAATTGGGGTATAAAGCAATGAAAATAAACCTAACAAATATGTTGACAGGAAAGGAGAGAAAGAAAAGAAAGAAAGAATAGATATGCAAAGTTAAATAGAGGTAGATAAAGAAGATTTATATATGTTAAA
Organism: Bubalus kerabau; assembly: GCF_029407905.1. Taxonomy (NCBI): domain Eukaryota; kingdom Metazoa; phylum Chordata; class Mammalia; order Artiodactyla; family Bovidae; genus Bubalus; species Bubalus kerabau. The sequence continues at coordinate 133,761,167 of NC_073624.1, forward strand.
GATGAACTGCAAGGGGAAAAGAATAGTAGGAAAAGCAAACAAAGAATAAATGTAGAAAAAAATAATAATAGGTTTAAAAACTTAAAAAAAAAAAAAAAAAAAAAGGAAAATTCCACAGAACTGCAAAAGCCCAATGTAGAGGCAGAGGTTTATAACAACAATAAAAATGACTGAGGAAAAAAAAAGCTCAAAAAGCTTAATTGGATTTCTTAGTGCCAATAAAATTGACAACTACAACATAAGGGGGGAAAAAGGAAAATAAATGAAAAAAAAATCCAAAAAAATCCACAGAACAAGTGAAAAAATTAGAATAATAAATGTTTTTCTTGAGTCACTGCTGTCAGAGACCTTTCCCTCGCTGGGAGTCACAGTCCACCTCACCTCCCTAGGATGCCCTCCCACACTGTGCTGATCTCTGGACCTGCTGTGGGGGCAGCTCAGATTCTAATCTGGTCCTACTCCTGTGTGTTCTTGCCTTCAATGTCCACAGCTATCAGAACTAGTGTGTTTTCTTTTGTGGGAGCTCTCAATGGCCTTTTATATAGTCCATGGACACAGAGTCTGCCTAGTTGATCTTGTGGATTTATTCTGCAGCTTGTACAGCTGGTGGGAAAGTTTTGGATCTTCTTCCTTAACCACACTGCCCCTTGGTTTCAATTGTGGTTTTATTTTTACCTCTCCATGTGAGTCATCCACTGGGCTTTGCTCCTGAGGCTGCCCTGGAGGGCATGTGTTTGCCCCTGCGAGGGCCAAGTGTGGAGATGGTGCAGCTGCTTGGGTCACACAGGTTCTGGCAGCACCAGGTACTCAGGGGGATTGGAAGCTAGGGCAGCAGGAAATATAGTGCTCTAGAAGGGTATGGCAACCAGTATTGGCCAATACGCTCCAGTATTCTTGCCTGGAGAACCCCCCTCCCTGACAGAGAAGCCTGGCAGGCCACAGTCTACAGGGTCACAAAGAGTCAGACATGACCAAAGTGACCCTGCAGGCTTAGATGCAAGACATTTTTGCCTGTGGCAGCTCTGCCCCAGTGAGAGTTGAGCGTGGTTTGTAGGGACCCTGGGGGCACCAAGTGTGCAGGGACATGGACTGCCTCCCCTGCAGGAGTTATGGCCCTATCAGTCTTTTTTGAGCCTCTTGTAGCTGGCAATCAGAAGGCCTCTTTGGCCAGTCTCTCTGTAGCTCTGCCCATTCAGGTGCTTAGAGGGCTCCCTTGCCTGGGGTCCTTCCCTGTTGTTCGGCGCATTGGCATATAGAGGGGGGCCCCCCTGGCTGGGGTCCTGCTCTGTAGAATGGAGCGTCAGGAACTTAAAGGGGCACCCTGGGTGGGGTCCTGCTCTGTAGTTCAGTGCATCAGGCGATTGATGGGCCAACCTTTCTATTGTTCAGCTGCTGGTGCTAGCCTGTGGGGAGAGAAGCTATGGTGATGGTTCCACCCCCTATGCATGACTCAGCAGTATCCCCTTGCTTCCATGGCTGCCTGGCTTTGCTCCACTGGCATTTCCTACCACAGTCTCCTCCCTCACATCCCCTCAATCCATCTCTCCGCGGTCAACAGCAGCCCTAACACTGGGATTGCTCCACAATCCCTAAACTCCACCTCCCAGCCACTGTGCCTTCCAGGGGACCAGTGTTCCTGTCCAGGGTATGTATGGCTGCAGCAAGGACTGTGTGAGTTTCATTCCATTTAGGCTGCCACAGATTAGCTGTTTCACTCTCAACCTTAAATGTTTCTCCTCTGACTCAGACAATTGCCCTGATGTGGGGATTGGACCCCCTGCTTCAGTTCCCCCACCCGCCAAGGGCAGGTCCAATCCTACTAACACTCCTGTTTTTCCCCCTAGTTCCTTCATCCTACTGAGTTTTGCGTGGCTCTATATATTCTTTTCCACTGGTCAGGTATTCCTCCTCTGCTCTCAGCTGGTGTTCTGCATGCACTTCTGTGTCCGAAGGTGTATTCCTGATGTATCTGTGGAGAGAGATGTACTCCACGTCCACCTACTCCTCTGCCATCTTGTTCTCCCCCCACCTTAATTACAGTTCCTTGTCTTGACAACCGTATCAGTGCTCTTGTACTAACTGACAAGGAGTCAGTTACTTTGTGTTCTAAAACCTACAGTCCAGTGAAGACGTTCTTTAAAAACATCCCTGTTGGTGGATTTGGCCAGGCAGCAACTTGACTGTGGAAAATACTGCCTTATTCCAAAAAGGCATTGAATATCCTTTTCAAAGGAGGTTAAAATTTGTCATGTAGATTTCAAAAATCATTGAAGAAGCTTCCTTCTTCTCTCTCTGGGTGATCCAGGTTTTCAGTTATCTATTCATTATATACAGGACCACTACCATCAAGAATGCAAATTGTGTGTGGTCTTCCATCAGTATAGACTTGAGTTCTGAGTTTGAGCAAGCTCCAGGAGTTGGTGAACAACAGGGAAGCCTGGTGTGCTGCAGTCCATGGGGTCGCAAAGAGTCGGACACAACTGAGCAACTGAACAACAACAGGAGAGCTCTTGACAGTTTAACCAAAATGAACAACTGAAAGGACACTCGGAATTTGGAAAACAATTTTTTTTGCAAGACTTTCCTTCACTGCACCAAAAACAGTTCTTTCTTTTTTATGCATGATTGACAATTATTCAGTGCAGTACATTTCTTTGAGGTACTTGATAGTTCCAAAACAACTTTAATCAACTTAGAAGAAATACATGTACATCTGAACACACAGCCAAGATGGTCTGGGCCTGTTTCTCACATCCAGGGCATATTCACTCACCCACACTGAGGAGCCTCTTGGAGCATCTCCCCAGAGGCTTTTTTAAAGTGTCTTCAAATCTTACTTCCAGAGACTAATTCAGTAGGTGATACTAGGAATTCGGAATGTTTAAACCTCTGGGAGATGTGGATGTGGAATTAAGTTTAGACACCACTGGTCTCATCAGGCTATCTGTATGAGCATTTTGGTGTTATCTTGTATTCTTTGCTTGAATTTGGTGCTCTGTAAAACTACTTGAGAATTTGAGGTGTATCTGAGCTGTTCTCCAGGAAACAACTGACTAGTCATAATTTTTCACTCTTCAGTCATCCTGAGTGAGTTTTCAGGGCCTATCATGCGCTGAACATTATTTAGGCACTGATGATAGAGGGCTCCCCAGGGTGCCAGTGATAAAGAATCTGCCTGCCAGAGCAAGAAATGCAAGAAACGTGGGTTTGATCCCTGGCTCAGGAAGATGCCCCGGAGAAGCAAATGGCAACCCACTCCAGTATTCTTTCCTGGGAAATCCCATGGACAGAGAAGCCTGGTAGGCTATAGTCCCCGGGGTCACAAAGAGTTGGACACGACTGAGCACTCATGCAAGATGCAAAGATGCAAGATGACAAAGAAGCAACCCAAGTAATTCTTCTTATAATGGGACTAATTATAATGAAATGAGATCATAAAACATCAAATGAAAAATAAGTTGGAGATACAAGTCTGGGATTCAGGAAAGAGACCTGAGGTGTAAACAGAAATATTTTATAATTACCACAGATGATGCTTAAGTATGAAACTAGAAAAGTTTCCTAAGGGAATGTCCTAAAAGAAAAAAAAAAAAAAGGAAGAAGAAGTCAGAGAACCCAATCCTGGGGATTAGTTTATGAAGAGATAGGGAGATGAGGAAGAAGTGCCCGATGGGGCTGAGAAGAAATGACCAGAAATAGAGGGGAGGGAAACCCCACAACCAAGAATTATCTGGTCTGAAATGTTAATAGTGATGAGGCTGAGAAACCCCGCCCCAAAGCATTTTGCTGCACCCTTTTTTCGGCAGCGACATTTGCAGCAGTACATATTGTTGGTTACTTTAAAATTTCAGCATGTTAATGATGAGATGCTGTTTCTTCCCTGCCTCTCTCATTTTTCTTTATTCTAGAAATTAAAAACCTTTTTGCATTATATTTCACATATGATAGATGAGGGGATGATAAGTCTGATTTTTTCCCTTGTTTTATTTCTAACATTCTACTCAGTTATACATTGGACTTTTACTTCCCCATTCCTTTGTGTGTTATGCTCAAAAAAAATTGAACACTGCAATTAAATATAGTTTTGTGCCCCCTAGTATGATCTTAATGCCAGATGCATTTCCTACAAAGTGTGTCAGCAGGTGCTAAGCAGAGTATGCAGTACAGAGTTTTCTCTAAAAGACAGCAAAGTCAAGTGTTTGCATCACAATTACAAATATTGAGACAAAAAGAGATGATGTAGAAGGCAAAGATTCTCATCATTTCCAGAGTGAAGGTTAGGAGCTAGAGAGAACCTTAGGTGTGTTGAGTATAAAAATGGGCAATGATCCTCCAGGCGGTGATGCCATTTCTTTCTTTTCCAGTGCTATATGTTCCACATGTATGTTGGAGTACGTGCTGGAGGGGGTATCGGTGATGAAATCGAAGATCCGGCTGGTGATGAATATGAGATATATCGAATCATCTTTGACATCACCTTCTTCTTTTTTGTAATTGTCATTCTCTTGGCCATAATACAAGGTAAGCTCACTGAATGTCAAGAAGATCTAGAATCTGACCTACTTATTGTTGAAGCTGACATTACAGATAGGGTAAGACTGTCAAGTGTTTCCTGCTGCTGCTGCTGCTGCTAAGTCGCTTCAGTTGTGTCGGACTCTGTGTGACCCCATAGACTGCAGCCCACCAGGCTCCCCCGTCCCTGGGATTCTCCAGGCAAGAACACTGGAGTGGGTTGCCGTTTCCTTCTTCAATGCACAAAAGTGAAAAGTGAAGTGAAGTCACTCAGTCGTGTCCGATCTTAGTGACCCCATGGACTGCAGCCTACCAGGCTCCTCCATCCATGGGATTCTCTAGGCAAGAGTACTGGAGTGGGGTGCCATTGCCTTCTCCTCAAGTGTTTCCTAGAAAAGCCAAATAGAACTTTTCCTTTCAGTGTTTCTTCATTGGAAATCTGTAGAGGGAAAAACAAATGGTAGTGGACCTTGGTCTGGGGGTTGGGGAAGAGATGAATACAGGTTTCTTTGAACTCCTTTCAAATAACATAATGGAAAGAGCACTTTCCTGGGTCTGATTTCCAGCCCTGCCACTGACATCCTTTACAACTAATGGTGGGCGAGCCATTGAACATCTTTGGGTCTATCACATGGAAATTATATAAAGCTCTAAGCCATGGATTATAGAAAATATTTCTCTAAAAATGATGTCTGTTCCATGTGCCCCATGAGCAGAGTATTGTTCTTCATCTTTGAAGAAACTGAGCCATAATAAGTCAAGTAACTCAACTGAAGTGCTCAGCTGCAAAGTGTCGGGGCTGGAATCCAAACCCACAGGGCTGGAAACCAACCCCTCACATGCCACCACAGCACCATGTTGACCCCCTTGTTTTTTCTTTCACCCCAATGTAACTTGGACTGGGTGGTTTTTCTCCCCTCCTTTTATTCCAAGGTAACTTTTTTTCCCCCTTAGAAAAATCATTCATGTTGTCTTTTTCTGCTTATGTATTTCCTACCTTGAATTAAATGTCTATAAATGACACATTATCCTCTAAATTCCACAGGCAAATATGGTACCTTTTTTTTCAGTAAAGCACAGGAACATATTTAAAGGATTTATGATCTTCCCCTTTATGTCTTTCTTTCCTTTATGTCCTTCTTGAGTGCAACAATAATGTGTTTTATAAGAATGCAAAGTCTTAAAACACTTGGAAGATAGTGTACAGTCAGGCAAGTCACAGGAGAAAAGGGGACAGAGCAGAAGGAAGCCATTAGTTGGCTGATTGCCACAGTTAATAACGTTACAGGGAGATTATTGATAAGGAATTTGTGGGGAAAAAAAAGATTTGGGGCAAATTCCTCACAATGAATTAAACATGTTTGACTTGCAAATTAGCACTTGAAAACTCATTGGTGGGATTTTCTATACTTTATGACCATAAATCTCAATTGCTCTTTCTTCGCATGAACATACCATTTATTGATGCCAAGGTAACCAAAGGTTTCCCTGCTCTGTTGCTTCATATTTAAACCCCTTTTTGGATAGTGTGTGGCCTGGTAACTGCATGTATTTCTGCCCCACACCCCAAGAAGATAATGCTACTGCCTTCATAGGAGTATCCAGTGTGTAGATTTCCCAGAGTAGCTGTACATGGTCCTGTCCCTTAGGAGGATTAGCCAAGGGGCTGTGAATTTCATTATCATTTTCTGGCTGCTAAAGATTAAATCCTGTCTTTATTTAACACTAGGTTTAATCATCGATGCTTTTGGGGAACTAAGAGACCAACAGGAACAGGTCAAAGAAGACATGGAGGTAAGTCTGTTTCTCACTCTACGTTTTTGTTGTGGACACTCTCTGTCTTCACTGCCTTTATCAAAGAATTATGGCAGTGGGAGGAAGGGGGAAGAACATGAACAATGTGTAACTTCATTGGCCTGTTTTTGGTTCAGGCAATATGTGTAGTTGAGCAAGGTGGTGGGCTCCAGGTACATACAGACAGTAATATGGCAGCATCCACCCCTCCAGGAGTGGGAAGACCATCCGTTCTAAATGATGGATTCACAGACAGATTAGTTAGCAGGCAATCACAGAGCAGTGTGATGAGCATTTACAGGAGGAAACCCTGAGTACTGGGGTCCTTGAGGCTTGTGTCTCATTTCATCTTGGATAATCAGGGAAGTTCTTAAAAGAAGAGATGCACAAACTGAGGCCTGACGATTGCAGAGATGTGGATGTAAGAGAGAGCGAGCGAGCACAGGATAGTTTAGGGAACCTTCTCACCCCTACTATGTGCCCCACTATGCCCATTGGATTCTGTGAGATGTCACTGCCTGAGGTTCTATATACCAAGACACTTATTTTCAGGAATTTGATATGCAGATTTTTCCCTTGGAAGCATAATTGGTGTAGGATGAAGTATTACATTCTAATAATGGGACTAGCAAGGAAGGCCAACTGATTAAGAGCCTAAAAACGCATTTGAGAAATTTACAGTATAACTTACAAGCTAGGAAACAAGAAAAGGGTTTTAAGCAGGGCAGTGACGTGATCAGATTTACAATAAAAAAAAAATCAATTAAAAAGGGAATGAAGGCATGACCAGGAACAGGGAAGCAGCTGTCAGCGTTTTCTAGGTAGGAGATGATGAGGCTCTTGCTAAAGAAGTGCCACTGAGGAGGCGGGAACCAGATGGACTCAAGGAGCACTTTGGAGCTGGCATGAAAAGAACTTGGTGATTGGCCATATGCAGAGGATGAAGTTTGGAGCAAGCAGAAATGATACTGAGGTTCCGACATGAGCCTCTAGAAAGAAGCATGGTGGCTCAGTTAAACACAGAGTGACCAAGGGAGGTAACAGAGGAAGGGCAGGTTCCTGGGGAAAGCTGTTAAGTGTGAACCTATTTATATAAGAGACACTGAATGGTGTCCAAGACTGGACCTCTGAATGGAGCCTTTCTGTTGTCAGCAGTTGTTGATCAGTAAGACAAAGAGAATTATAAAATATCTTAATAATCTTGATTCTGGGCTCTAGCATCTAGGGCATCATAAATATGCCTCTAGTGGTACAAAATAGCTTCTAATTTGCAGGGATGATGAGCATCTGGAGCTGCATGAGGACAATAGTTATTGAATTCATTTGAGTTGATACATAGGCAGTGCTAATGGTAAAATGGAAAGCCGGCTTCTCCCTGGGTTTTGGGCCTGCAGATGGCAGACCTAGCAAGTGAAGAGAGAGAGGGATGGATGGGAGGAAGCAGGGAGAGAAGGCATCCTATTTCTAGAGTAGATTGTCATCCCAATACATGGCCACTGGTTGTGTACCTGGCACATGGTGGACCCTCTCTGACTTGTTGATTCGATACCTCATAGTTTGGTATTTGGTTTGGTGTCCCCCGCCCACCCAGCTTGGTCATCAGACATGGCTAGGATAGGTACCAATTTTGTGGTTTCAACTGAGGACACATTTAGTCATGCCTAGCTACAGCCAGCGTCATAAACAAGAGTGATCACCAAGCCTGGGTGTTCTCACTCAGGCTGGAGAAAAAAAGAAGACATTGCTTTTCAGCTATCATCACCCTGTACTCTTTCTGCCTCTGTTGCTTCTTGCTGCTGGTTCCTATGTCACTGAAACTCCACAATAAGACATAGTTGTGGCAGCGGTTAAACTGGTATTCAAGTACTTGGTGCAGCCTTCTGGGATGATCTTCTATGTAGACTGAGTAAATCAAGTCATTGCCCCCAAGTGGTGAGTTAGGTTTTCCTTTCTCAACTCTGACCTTTGAATATTTGCCTTTGCCTTCTAGACCAAGTGCTTCATCTGTGGGATAGGCAATGATTACTTTGACACCGTGCCACATGGCTTTGAAACCCACACTTTACAGGAACACAACTTGGCCAATTATCTGTGAGTATGCCTGACTCACTCCCCTGCCCCTCCCAGGCATCCCTCAACTCAGCAAGCTGGAGAAACTGGAGAGAGAACCCCTCTCCTTACCACCGGCCTCAGACTTCGTATAAGCTTCCCGGAGCGAAACAGCCACAGCTAGTGGTTCTTTTTCCTCAAGAGTAGGTTAACTTAGGAAATGAAGTTGCAATGCTCCGTGTGAATGATACCTTCTAAAACATGAAATGAAAAGGTGGAAAGGATGCGCAGAATGTGTACCAGGCCTCTCAGAAAGCTTTGTCTGTGTTTCTTATTTCGAACAGGAATGTTCCATCTGCTCCTTAGAGATATGTGAATCTTCATTTTTCTGTATTTTCTGAGAAAATACAGAGCGCTTTAGGCACTATTGGAAAACCCAGATAAAAGTTACATTTTTTTAATACATAGAAATTTAGCTATTACTCAAGACTAGCCAGAAACTATACTTTGGTACAATATTAATTCTTAATCTGTTTCTAACCTGATTTTAATATCTAAAAGAAGAGATACAGAATAGCATTGAAGTGGACTCTGGGATTCAAAAGTATGCAACATTAGACAAGTTATTTAACCTTTTTAATCCTTGATTTTCCAAATGAGGATCACAGTTCCTGCCTCATAAGTGAGTAAATAGGATATAGTTGCAGGCAGGGTCTGGCACTAAACCTGGCATAAAGCAGCTCCCAAGAAGTATAACTTGACCAGTGCATACATTTTAGCTCTTTTGAAAAAATATTTTAAAAGAAGATAAGCTTTTGGTCCCCATGGCATTTCTTGTTTCTTTTCTTTTTTTTTTTTTTTTTTTTTTGCCCTGCATGTTTGACACATTTCTATGTTCTGCCATAAAGAGTTAGCCCATAGCAAGATCAGAGGTATCTGTTTATGCTATTTCCATACAATCCGTTTCTGATTACTCTCTCTGTATCTGTAGGTTTTTTCTGATGTATCTCATAAACAAAGATGAAACAGAGCACACAGGACAGGTACGTAAACACTGAGCTACATCATCTGAAAACATTGATAAAAAAAATCTCTGCTTGCTGGAATAAGCGTGTACATTAAACATTAATATCAGAATTACTCTCAGATATTGGTCATGGTATCTTAGAATAAAAATTCCTTTTGTTCTGGATGAGTATACAAAGATTGCCATAGTAGAAAAAAGTAAAATTAGAATTGAACATTTATTAGCTGAAAATGCCGAGCTTGGGTTTTGATAATTATAATGTACTTGATTGCTTAATAAGATAGCAGATTACTTCAAGTGAACTTCATCCAACAGTATTACTGTCATTTGAAGATAATTGCATATCCTGGGACAAGATGGCAGAGAAGAAGGACCCTGAGCTCACATCCTCTCAGGAGCACACCAAAATCACAACTAACTGCCAAACAACCACTGATGAAAATGCCTGAACCTACCAAAAAAGATATTCTGTGTCCAAAGACAAAGAAGAAACCACAGTGAGATGGTATAAAGGGGGCACTAGCAGTGTAATTAAATACCATAACCCCTAGGTGGGCAACCCACATGTGAACTGGAGAACAATGATATCACAGAAGTTCTCCCACAGGAGTGAGACTTCGGAGCTGATGTCAGGTTTCCTAGCCTGAGGGTCTGGCATCAGAAAGAAGAGCCCCCAGAGCACTTGACTTTGAAGGCCAGCAGGGATTGAGTGCAGGAGATCCAAAGAACTGGAAAAAACAGATACCATTGCTGGTGGGTGCACACAAGGTCTCATGTGCATCAGACCCAAGGCAAAAGCAATGACTTCATAGGAGCCGGGGCCAGACCTGCATGCTAGTTTTGGAGGGTCTCCTCAGGAGGCAGGAAAATATTAAAAGCAACAAGGGGAAACCAACAAATTACATAAGAGGGGTTCTATATAATAGCACTAACAGCTGATTCTCAGCAGAAACTCTTCAGGCCAGAAGGGAGTGGTGTGATATATTGAAAGTGATGATAAAGTAAAACCCTACAATCAAGAATACTCTACACAGAAAGGTTCTCATTCAGATTTGATGGAGAGAAACCAAAGCTTTACAGACAAGCAAAAACTAAAAGAATTCAGCACCACCAAACCAGCTTTATAATAGATGCTAAAAGAACTTCTCTAGGTGGAAAAGAAAAGGCCAAAACTAGAAACAAGAAAATTACAAAATGGGAAAGCTCACAAATAAGGCAAACATATAATAAAGGTAGGAAATACTTCTCACACATATATGACATATAAGTCAGTAATTGTGGGAGGAGGAGAGTACAAATGCAGGATATTTGAAATTAAGAGATCAGCAATTTAATCAAGTATACACACAGACTGCTATATCAAAATCCCATGCCAACTACAAATCAGAAATCTATAATTGATACACACACACAGAAAATGGAATCCAAACACAACACTAAAGATGATCATCAAATCAAAGAGAACAAAAGAGGAAAGGAAGAAAATAAACTCAAAACAATTAACAAATTAATAAAAATAAACACAAAACAATTAACAAAATGGTAATAAGAATGCCATATCAATGGAGCTTCCCAGGTGGTACTAGTGGTAAAGAACCTGTCTGCCAATGCAGGAGACATAAGAGACTCGGGTTCAATCCCTGGGATGGGAAGATCCCTTAGAGAAGGTAATGGCAACCCACTCTAGTATTCTTGCCTGGAGGATCCCACAGAGGAGCCTGGCAGGCTACAATCCATAGGGTTGCAAAGAGTCTGACATGACTATAAATGGGTTAAATGCTCCAACCAAGACAGACTAGCTGAATGGATACAAAAACAAGATGCCTATATAGGTTGTCTACAAGAGACCCACTTGAGAAATTGGGACACATATAGACTGAATATGAGGGGATGGAAAATTCCATGCAAATGCAAACCAAAAGAAAGCTGGAGTAGCAATACTTACATCAGACAAAATAGACTTTAAAATAGAGACTGTTACAAGAGACAAAGAATGACACTACCTATGATCAAGGGAACAATCGAGAAGATATAACAATTATAAATATCTATGCACCCAACATGGGAACACCTCAGTATAGAAGGTAAATGTTAACATACATAAAAGGAGAAAATGGCAGTAACACAATAATTGTAATATCCCACTTACATCAATTGACAGCTCATCCAGACAAAAAATCAATAAGGAAACATAGGCCTTATATGACATGTTAGACCAGATGTAGTTCATTGATACTTATGAGTATTTCATCCAAAAGCAGCAGAAAACACATTCTTTTTATGTGCACATGGAATATTCTCCAGGATAGATCACGTTCTGTGCCACAAAGAAAGCCTTGGTAAATTTAAGAAAATTGAAATCATATCAAGCATCTTTTCTGACAACAAGGTTATGAGATAAAAATAAATTATATGAATATAACTGTAAAAGACAAAAACACATGAAAACTAAACAATACCGTACTAAACAACCAATGGATCAAAGAAGAAATAAAAACATACTAGAGACAAATGAAAACAAGACAATCCAAAACCTAGGGGATGGAGCAGAAACAATTCTAAGAGGGAGGTTTATAGCAATAAAATCTTACCTCAGGAAACAAAAATCTGAAATAAGAACCTAGCATTACACCTAAAGCAACCCAAGGAAGAACGGACAAACAATAAGTTAGAGGAAGGAAAGAAATCATAATGCCCAGAGCAGAATTTAATGAAAAAGCAATGATGAAAACAATAGCAAAAATCAATGAAACTAAAAGCTGCTTGTTTGAGAAAATAAACAAAACTGATGAACCTTTAGGGAGATTCATCAAGAAAAAAAGGGAGAGAACTCAAATCAGTAAAATTAGAAATGAAAAAAGGAGAACTTATAACTGACACCATAGAAACACAAAGGATCACAAGAGACTACTACAAGCAACTTTACACCAATAAAATGGACAAGTTAGAAGAAATGGACAAATTCTTAGGAAAGTACAACCTTCCAAGCTTGGACTAGGAAGACATAGAAAATATGAACAGATAAATCACAAGTACTGAAATTAAAACTGTGATTCAAAAACTTCTAATAAACAAAAGTCCAAGACAAGATGGCTTCACAGGCAAATTCTGTCTAACATTTACAGAAGAGTTAACACCTATTCTTCTCAAACTATTAAAAAAAAAAAAAAAAAAAAACTACATAGGAAGGAACAGTCCCAAGCGCCTTCTATAAGGACACAATCACCCTGATACCAAAACCATTCAAAGATAGAACAAAAAAGGAAATTACAGGCCAGTATCACTGATAACATAGATGCAAAAATTCTCAGCAAAACACTAGCAAACTGAATCCAACAATACATTAAAAGGATCATACACCATGATCAAAAGGGATTTATCCCAGTGATGCCAGAGGGTTTTCAGTATCCACAAAGAAGTCCGTGTGATACACTACATTAACAGATTTAAGAACAGAAACCATGTAATCATCTCAATAGATGTAGAAAAAACTTTTGACAAAATTCAACATTTATGATAAAAAAAAAACAACTCCCCAGAAAGTGGGCATAGGGGAAATGTACCTCAACATAATAAAGGCCATATACAACAAACACAGAAAACATCATTCTCCATGGTGAAAAACTAAGTATTTCCTCTAACATCATGAAGAAGATAAGGATGTCCACCCTCTCCACTTTTATTCAACATAGATTTGGAAGTCCTAGCCATGGCAATCCAGAGAAGGCGATGGCACCCCACTCCAGTACTCTTGCCTGGAAAATCCCATGAACAGAGGAGCCTGGTAGGCTACAGTCCATGGGGTCGCAAAGAGTCAGAGGGGTTCGCAAAGAGTCGGACACGACTGAGCAACTTCACTTTCACTTTTCACTTTCATGCATTGGAGAAGGAAATGGCAACCCACTCCAGTGTTCTTGCCTGGAGAATCCCAGGGACAGGGGAGCCTGGTGGGCTGCCGTCTTGGGTCACACAGAGTCGGACATGACTGAAGCGACTTAGCAGCAGCAGCAGCCATGGCAATCAGTGAAGAAAAAAAAAAATAATATGAATCCAAATTGGAAAAGACATAAAAGTGTTACTGTTTGCAGATGACATGATACTATGCATAGAAAATTCCAAAGTTGCTACCAGAAAACTACTAGAGCTCATCAATGAATTTGGTAAACTTGCAGGATACAAAATTAGTGCACAGAAATCTATTGCAGTCTTATACACTAACAAAGAAAGGTAAGAAATAGAAATTAAGGAAACAATCACATTTACCGTTGCATCAAAAAGAATAAAATACCTAGGAATAAACCTACTTAAGAAGGTAAAAGAGCTGCATGCAGAAAACTATAAGATATTGATAAAAGACATTAAAGATGACTCAGAGATATACCTTTTTCTTGGATTGGAAGACGCAATATTGTGCAATTGACTGTACTACCCAGAGCAATCTTCAGATTCAGTGCAATCGCTATCTAATTACCAATAGCATTTTTCACAGAACTAGAAAAAAAAAATGTTACAATTTGTATGGAAACACAAAAGACCCCAAATAGCCAAAGCAATCTTGAAAAAGAAAAATGGAACTGGAAGAATCAGGCTCCCTGACTTCAGATTGTACTACAAAGCTACAATCAACATTGTGCTGCAGGTACAGAGGGCTTCCCTGGTGGCTCAGTGGTAAAGAATCTGCTTGCAATACACAAGACATGGGTTCAGTCCCTGGGTCAGGAAGATCCCCTGGAGAAGGAAATGGCAACTCACTCCAGGATTCTTACCTGGGAAATTTCATGGACAGGGGAGCCTGGCAGGCATTCATGGGGTAGCAAAAGAGTCAGATGCTACTGAGCACACAGAGCATATGTAAAACTGACTCACTTTGCTGTACAGCAGAACCTAACACAATACTGTAAATCAGCTATAATAAAGAATATAAGACCAGAAACTGTAAAACTCTTAGAGGAAAACATAAACAGAACACTCTTTGACATTACTTGCAGCAGATCCTTTCTGATCCACCTCCTAGAGTAATGAAAATAAAAACAAAAATAAACAAATGAGACCTAATTAAACACAAAACCTTTTGCACAGCAAAGGAAACTATAAACAAGATGGAAAGATAACTCTCAGAATGGGAGAAAACATTTGAAAGCAAAGCAACTGACAAAGGATTAATCTCTAAAATATACAAGCAGCTCATGCAGCTCAATATATTTTTTTAAAAAACACCCAATCAAAAAATTGACATAAGACCTAAAAAGACATTTCTCAAAGACATACAGATGGCCAACAAATACAAGAAAGGATGCTGAACATCACTAATTGTTAGAGAAATGCAAATCAAAACTACAATGAGGCATAACCTCACACCAATCAGAATGGGCATCATCAAAAAATCTATAAACAATAAATGCTGGAGAGGGTGTGGAAAAAAGAGAACCCTCTTGCACTGTTGGTGGGAATATAAATTGATACAGCCACTATGGAGAACAGTATGGAGGTTCCTTAAAAACTAAAAGTAGAACCGCCATGTGAGCCAGTAATCTCATTACTGGGCATATACCCAGAGAAAGCCATAAATTCGAAAAGATACATGTCTCCAAATGTTCACTGCAGCACTATTTATAATAGACAGGACACTAAATGTCCATCAGCAGAGGAATGGATAAAGAAGATGTGGTGTATATATACAATGGAATATTACTCAGCCATAGAAAGGAATGAAACTGGGTCATTTGTAGAGATACGGATGGACCTAGAGACTGTCATGCAGAGTAAGGTAAGTCAGAAAGAGAAGAACAAATACTGTATATTAATGCATATATACGGAATCTGAAAAAAAAATGGTATCAATGATCTTATTTACAAAGCAGAAATAGAGACACAGTTACAGAGAATAAATGTATGGATACCAAAGGTGAAAGGGGGAGTAGGATGAATTGGGAGCTTGGGATTGACATATATACTCCACTGATACTATGTATACAATTAGTTAAATTAGTTATATCTAATGAGACCCTAGTGTTTAGCAGAGGGAACTCCACTCAGTGCTCTGTGGCAAATTAAATGGGAGGGAAATCCAAAAAAGAGCTATATATAGCTGATTCACTTTGCTATACAGTAGAAACTAACACAAACATTGTAAAGCAGCTATATTCCAATTAAAAAGCAAAACACCATGCACCTATGCTCACCTAATCTATGACAAAGGAGGCAAAAATATACAGTGGAGATAAGACAGTCTCTTCAATAAGTGGTGCTGGGAAAACTGAACAGCAGCATGCAAAAGAATGAAGTTAAAACATTCTCTAACATCACATATAAAAATAAACTCAGAGTGGGTTAAAAATCTACATGTAAAGCCAAATACTGTAAAACCCTTAGAGGGAAACACAACAATAACACTTACTGACAAAAATCAACAGAAAGTATTTTTTGGTCCTCCTCCTAGAGTAACAAAAATAAACAGGACCTAATTAATCTTAAAAGCTTTTGCACAGCAAAGGAAACCATAATAAAAATGAAAAGGTAACCCACAGAATGGGAAAAACTATTTGCAAGTGAAGCACTGACAAGGGAGTAATCTCCTAAATACACAAACAGCTCATGCTGCTGCTGCTGCTGCTGCTAAGTCGCTTCAGTCGTGTCTGACTCTGTGCGACCCCAGAGACGGCAGCCCACCAGGCTCCCCTGTCCCTGGGATTCAGCTCATGAAGTTCAATGTAAAGGAAAAAAAAGCCTAATCAAAAAATGGGTGGCAGATCTAAACAGACATTTCTCCAAAGAAAACATATAAGATGCCCACGAGGTTCTTGAAAACATGATCAACATCACTAATTAATAGAGAAATGCAAATCAAAACTACAACAAGGTATTACCTCACACCATTCGGAACAGCCATCAAAAAATCTTCAAATAACACATGTGGGAGAGGGTGTTCAGAAATAGAACCCTCCTACACTGATGGGAATGTAGATTAGTATAGCCATTGTACAGAACACCATGGATGTTTCTTTAAAAAACTAAAAATACATCTACCGTATGATCCAGCAATCCATTGCCTGGGCATATATGCAGAGAAAACATAACTCGAAAACATTCATGTACCCCAGTGTTCATGGCAGTACTGTCTCAATCATCAGGACATGGAAGCAGCCTAAATGTCCATCTACAGAGGAATGGATAAAGGAGATGTGGTACATACATACAATGGAATATTACTCAGCCATTTAAAAAAAAATAATGAAATAATGATATTCGTAGCAACATGGATGGACCTTAAGATTGTCATACTGAGTGAAGTATGCCAGACAGAGAAAGACAAATATATGATATCACTTATATATGAAACCTAAAGAATGGTACAAATGAAAGTATTTACAAAATAGAAATACCGTCACAAATGTAGAGAACAATCTCCCTACCAAGTAGGGAGAAGGGGGGTGGGATAAATTGTGAGACTGGGATTGGGATTGAGATATATATATATATATATATATATATATATACACACACACATATATACATACATACATTACTATAAATAAAATAATCAACAAATACTGTATAGCACAGGGAAGTCTACCTGAAACTCTCTAATATATATGGGAAAAGAATCTAAAAAGAATGAATATATGTATATGTAAAATGAGAGCATCCCCAGTGGCTCAGTGGTAAAGAATCTGACTGCCAATGCAGGAGATGTAAGAGATGCAGCTTCGATCCTGGATTGGGAAGATCCCCTAGAGGAGGAAATGGCAACCCACTCCAGTATTCTTGCTGGGATAATCCCATGGACAGAGGAGCCTGGCAGGCGTTCCCGGGGTAGCAAAAGAGTCAGATGCTACTGAGCACACAGAGCATATGTAAAACTGACTCACTTTGCTGTACAGTAGAACCTAACACAATATTGCAAATCAGCTATAATAAAGAAAAAGAAAAATTTCATAAAGACACAAAATAAAAGGAAACAACTCCATTTACCATTCCATCAAAAAGAATAAAAGTAGCTAGGAATAAACCTACCTAAGGAGGCAAAGACCTTTATTCTAAAAACTATGAGATGCTGATGAAAGAAAGATGACACAAACAGATGGAAAGATGTATCATGTTCTTGGATTGAAAGAATCAGTATTGTCAAAATGACTACGCCACCCAAGGCAATCTACAGATTCAACGTAATCCCTCTGAAATTATCAGTGGCATTTTTCAAAGAACTAGAACAATAAAATGTTTAATTTGTGTGAAAACACAAAAGACCCTGCATAGTCAAAGCAATCTGGAGACAAAAAGATGGAATTCAAGGAACCAGACTCCCTGACTTCAGATTATACTGCAAGGCTACAATAAAACAGTGCTACTGGTACGAGAACAGAAATACAGACCAATGGAACAAGACAGAAAACGCAGAGATAGACCCACATCAGAGCAGATCAGCTCAGTCGCTCGGTCGTGTCCGACTCTTTGCGACCCCATGAATCGCAGCGCGCCAGGCCTCCCTGTCCATCACCAACTCCCGGAGTTCATGTCCATCGAGTCAGTGATGCCATGCAGCCATCTCATCCTCTGTCGTCCCCTTCTCCTCTTGCCCCCAATCCCTCCCAGCATCAGAGTCTTTTCCAATGAGTCCACATACCTATGGTCAATTAATCTACAGAAAGGCACTATACATAATGGAGAAAGACATTCTCTTCAATAAGTGGTGCTGGGAAAACTGGAGAGCTCCATGTCAAAGAATGAAATTAGAACATTAACACTACATACAAAAATAAACCTAAAATGGATTCAAGACCTAAATGTAAGACCTGACATTGTAAATCTCTAGGGGAGGAAATGGGCTGAACACTCTTTGATATAAATTGCAGCAATGTCTTTTTGGATCAGCTTCCTAGTGTAATGGAAGTAAAAACAAAAATAAATAAGTTGAACTTAATTAAATTTTTGGACAGCAGAGGATCCATAAACAAAATGAATAAACGATCTGTAGACTGGGAGAAAATATTTGCAAATGATGCAACCAGCAAGGGATTAATTTCCAAAAAACACAAACAGCTCATATACCTCAATATTATAAAAACAAACAACCCAATCAAAGAAGGGGCAGAAGACCCAAATAGACATTTCTCCAGAGAGGACATACAGATAGCCAAAAAGCACATGAAAAATGCCCAACATTGCTAAGTATTAGAGAAATGCAAATCAATGATACCTCATTGGAGGTATCCCCTCATACTGGTGAGAATGACTATCATCAGAAAGTCTACAAATAATAAATGCTAGGAGGGCATGGAGACAAAGAGACCCTCCTTCTCTGTTGTTGGGATTGTAAATGGGTCCAGCCATGATGGAGAACAGTATGGGGGTTTCTTAAAATACTAAAACTAGAGCTACTCTGTGATCCAGCAGTTCTACTCCTGGGCATTATCTGGAGAGAACCATTCATTTGAAAAAATACATGCACCCCAGTGTTCATTACAGCACTATTTACAATAGCCAAAAATGAAAACAACCTTTGTATGTATATCACACACATACAAACACAATGGAATATTACTCAGTCATAAACAGTGAAATAATGCCATCTGCAGCAACATGGATGGACCTAGAGATTATCATACTAAGTGAAGTCAGAAGGAGAAGAACAAATATCATATGATATCTCTTAAATGTGGAATCTATAAAAATGATATAAATTTATATATAAAACAGAAATTGATCCACATACATAGAAAACATATCTATAGTTACCAAAGGGGAGAGAGGTGAAGGATAAATTAGGAGTTTGGGATTAACATATACACACTGCTGCTGCTGCTGCTAAGTCGCTTCAGTCGTGTCCGACTCTGTGTGACCCCATACACGGAAGCCCACCAGGCTCCCCCGCCCCTGGGATTCTCCAGGCAAGAACACTGGAGTGGGTTGCCATTTCCTTCTCCAATTCATGAAAGTGAAAAGTGAAGTCGTTCAATCGTGTCTGACTCTTAGCAACCCCATGGACTACAGCCTACCAGGCTCCTCCATCCATGGGATTTTCCAGGCAAGAGTAAACATATACACACTACCATATGTAAAACAATCAAAAAGGACCTACTGTGCAGCACAGGGAACTATACTCAATATTTTCTAATAACCTATAAGGGAAATGAATCTGGAAACAATACACAGACATATATACGCACACACATATATATGTGTGTGTGTAACTGAGTCACTTTGCTATTCACCTGAAACTGTCTCAACACTGTAAATCAACTATATTTCAAGTAAAAAAAAATAATAAAAAGAAATAATTGCATATGACATGTTTAAGGTTCTGATCAAGCTATTTGAAATTCTCCTCTTCAAATATTCACCTCCTGTTGTTAATAGTTTGAATGGTGAAATTAATAATACTAATTTTAAGGAATTCTCAAAATCGTATGTCACAAATAGTTTTTTATCATTATTATGGTCAGGATGAAGATCCATTATTAGTAGAAACAACCTGGAGTATTTAGGCGTCATCTAAATGAATCTGAGACTCTAGTTAATATAACTATATGTAATACACCATGATATTTTGTGATATATATAATAACAAATTTGAGTTTCTTTCTATCTTGTATTTTGTGGTAACACACAGATCCTAAGGAAAGACATGTTGTTAACACATTGCCTTTACTTTTACAGGAATCTTATGTTTGGAAGATGTATCAAGAAAGGTGCTGGGAATTTTTCCCAGCCGGAGACTGTTTCCGGAAACAGTATGAAGACCAGCTAAATTAATCTCAGTCCCAGATCACCTCCAAAAACCAAAACACACACACACATGCACACACACACACACTCTCTCTTTGTCTCTGTCCTTCTGTTTCTAGACTATCTCTCTCTGTTCTCTTGGAAACATCTTGCTGATGTTGTGAACTGCCAGAGTTGGGAGCT
Source organism: Bubalus kerabau (assembly GCF_029407905.1). Lineage (NCBI taxonomy): Eukaryota > Metazoa > Chordata > Mammalia > Artiodactyla > Bovidae > Bubalus > Bubalus kerabau. Next base: position 133,781,457 of record NC_073624.1, read on the forward strand.
GTGTTTCTGAAGACCTGACTCTGCTTTTCCCCCCACCTAGGGTATTTTCTTGAAGAATAATCTAAATTCATACACAGAAAAAATAGGAATTTTGAAAAGTAAGACATTCTGGAGATTCTCAATCATTATTATACAGACAGATTTCCTTCTGAGACTCCTGGAAATCTGCTTGCACTCTGGACATTCACAGGGAAGCGTGGCAGCCACACTCATTCAGCCTCTTTATTTCACCATCCGGAAAGGAACTCTCTAATGGTCACAGAGCACTGTAGCACTTACCAGATTGCTGTGGACACCAGTTACGAAGGGAAATAGTGCCTTACTATATGTGGGTTGAGCTATGCAGAAGATATGTGCATGAAAAAAAAATTCTTTATTTTCTTTATGTCGACTTTTTTTCTTAGTTAGATTGACTTTTGTGAGGTTTTTTTTTTTTTTTTCTTTCATGCTTTTCTTCGGTGGGGGAGGGTAAGAAAAGCAGTTTGCGTGCACCTTTTGAAAAAGACGGGTGGCCTGTCTCAGGACGAGAGGAGGTTCTTCTCATTCATCCAAATTCCCACTTCCCCTCCCCCTGTGCTCCTGCTCTTATTTTGGTAATGCTCTGATGCAATATTGCAACTTTATGAAATCTTTGTATGAAAACAAAAAGACTGCAAAAAATACACTTTCAAAAGAAATAATTTATTGCATGTTTATTATGCAAGTTTAAACAAACCAAGAAAACTTTCAGAAGCAAATTGATCCACGTGAGAGAATTTTCATGATAATTATATTCATAGTAATCAAGTGTTGTGGGCTTAATTGTGTATTTGGAGCCAGTGTCATCCACATATGATACATCATGAACTTGACAGCAGTTTTGGGTTTTTCTCTTTCTTTTCAGCCACCTGTGATCAGTTGTGGATTAAGGACTTCTTTTCAGGCCATTTTTTTAATATCAAAGCTGAAGCAATATCCATTCAGGGATTTCACCAGTTGCATCAAAAACCATGGATGATAATATCAATCACTCCATTTTGAGTCCTTTTAAATGTGATGTGAATCTTTACAAATAAAAAGATTCAGAATGGAAGCAAGGTCATTTTGCAAATATTGGCGCTCTTTTATTACAAGTCTGCTTGTTAATTTTAGAATTGTAAAACTGCTCTGATTAAACTATTTAACTAACTTTCTCACCTTCTTCTTTTTCCATTTCACTTATAACCTGGGATTCATCCTAAAAGCCTTGAACTTTCAGTTGAGTGTGCCTAGGGCAATCTAAACACTGCCTTAAAGCCTGTCATACTTCCCTGTAACTAAGCAGGTTTTCATCACATACGATTATGGAACCTCAGAGCTGTCTAGCATTTTGAATCACCTAGCCCCATCCCCATCATTTCTTTATTTTGGGGTCATCCAGATTTCTTAGAAACCACCAATGACAGAAAAATCAGTTCAGTTCAGTTGCTCAGTCGTGTTCAATTCTTTGCAACCCCATGAACCGCAGCACACCAGGTCTCCCTGTCCATCACCAACACCTGGAGTCTACCCAAACCCATGTCCATTGAGTCAGTGATGCCATCCAACCATCTTATCCTCTGTCGTCCCCTTCTCCTCTGGCCCTCAATCTTTCCCAGCATCAGGGTCTTTTCCAATGAGTCAACTCTTCACATCAGGTGGCCAAAGTACTGGAGTTTCAGCTTCAACATCAGTCCTTCCAATGAACACCCAGGACTGATCTCCTTTAGGATGGACTGGTTGGATCTCCTTGCAGGTCAAGGGACTCTGAAGAGTCTTCTCCAACACCACAGTTCAAAAGCATCAATTCTTCGGTGCTCAGCTTTCTTCACAGTCCAACTCTCACATCCATACATGACCACAGGAAAAACCATAGCCTTGACCTGACAGACCTTTGTTGGCAAAGTAATGTCTCTGCTTTTCAATATGCTGTCTAGGTTGGTCATAACTCTCCTTCCAAGGAGTAAGTGTCTTTTAATTTCATGGCTGCAATCACCATCTGCAGTGATTTTGGAGCCCAGAAAAATAAAGTCTGGCACTGTTTCCACTGTTTCCCCATCTATTTTCCATGAAGTGATGGGACTGGATGCCATCATCTCCCAAATTAGTTTAATTTTTATCCAGCTTTCTTTCATTTTAGACAGCTCTTCCTTGTTCAGGGCAAATTTGTTTCTACACTGTAACCAAGGATTCATTTTCTGTCTTAATCTGAAAGAGGATTGGCCCACAAGTTAGTGATGTATTCAACATTCAATTGTTCATTGGACATTTGCCATGTAGGAAGGATGGTGCTGGGTATCAGCTGTCATTTTTCAGCTCATTGGAGCTCTCATAACATCAGAGCTATAGTACTTAGATTTTGCATTTCTCTTCTGATATTGTAAGGGAGGAAAACTTTGCCCTTCTTCCTTTCTAGGTTCTTTGGCTGTTAAATTGACATAAGACAGATTCACAGGAGAAAAAACAAACTTTGTATGTATATGAGCCTCACAAAAGACATGAAAGGCAGTTGAGGCTTATATACCTTCCTGAGCTCAGAAGGGGTGTGGAGGGGTCTGGGCTCTCAAAGGGAAAGAAAATAATTCACAGGAAAGTGGGAAGAGCAAATATTTGGTGCGTAAATATTTGGTAAACTATGGATTCTCACACTAGGTATAGGCAATGGGACACAAGGGGGACTGAACAAATGGGTCCTGCCAGGCTACCCACAGCTTCCCACACCAGCCTACACTCTTCATAATTATGCCTGGCATCAGTTCTCTTCCTAGACCTGGTCTTCAATATGAATTCTTTTAGACTCTTAAGGGGAAGGTAAAAAAGCTCTTCCTGTGTATTTTGAGGCTTGGTTGACTTTAGCTCAAAGTAATTCACACATCAAAGTGACACATTCTGGAGAAGCTCATACTAAACCTCTCAGTAACATTTTCATTAAACAGAAGGAGTTAATTTGTACTGTCTGTATCCCCAATCCTGCTTAGGAGGTGACCCCATGTATTGAGGAATTTGGATAAAATAAATGACATCAGCTCTGCGAAACATCCAAGACCACGTTTCCTTTGCCACAAAACACTTCAGAGGAAGTACACAGTGGAGAGGAATAAATGTTTTTCTGGGATATAAAATCTGATTCAGATCTTTTGTTTTTGCCAAAGTCAGTGTTTACATGAAACAACAGTACAAGTGAGAGGTGAGTGAACAAATTCCTAGCTGTTACCTGGATACTGCAGATTCTTTTGCCTGGATTCTGCAGATTCTTGTAGATTCTCCTGGTTGACTGCTCCTGGCTTTAGAACCCTAGCAGGTGACAGACAAGTACTCAGGGAGAATCAGAGAAAGAGGCTAAATTCAGGAAACGGAGCTTCCTCCCACTAGTGGACTCGGCATCAGTGTTGGAAGAAGAGGAGAGTAGTTGAGTCGTTCACTTTAGACACTGTGACTGGTGGTGTCAGTGGCCTACCCTTAGAGGAGGGCATCTCTCTATCCCCTTCTCAAGGCCTCAAAGGGATGGAGGGTGGCTTTTCTTCCTTAGCATTATTATTCTCCCATGAAATGCTGCATGAATTACAAATACACTGGGACTCTCTATTTCTCTGATTAAACTCAGGGCTGCCTGACTCAAACTCAAGAAATGTAATCTCTTTAGAAATGTTCAAATATTCAAAAAATCACAAAGAGTGTTGTAATATCATACCTTCACATCTCCACTTCCACTCTCAACATTTTCTCCCTTTCCTATCTACTCTTCCCACCACTCTATTTCTTTGGGAAACATCTCTTGATCCTACTGCATAAAATAAACAGCCGTAGTGCTAAAGCAAGCACTTAGCTAGCCACGAGCAGAGAATAGGGGACCATGGGCCAAAGGGCAGGAAACCCCACATCTTGTAAACAACAAGTATCCTTAGGTAGATGAAAAGCAGGAACTTCCAGAATGACAGGAAACCATACATTTTGGGGTTTGTGGCCTGTCCTGAGTGTCCTGAAGGCAAAGAAAGGTAGGAAAAGGCAGGAATTTCCGGTGCCCAAATACAACATTTTGTTCACTATGCCCTTATTACAATAAAATTAGCCTTGCAGATAAAAGGTTCCCATCATGCACCAATGCCATGACACTTCCGATCAAGGTCAAATAAAACAAAAATCCTTCCTCCCCTCAGGCAGATGGAGCTGGGATGAAAATCAGTAAAAACAAACCTCAAAACCCTCCCTCCCAAATGAATAGTCCACTTCTTCATTTCTATGCCCCACGTAACCAGTTTGTCAGAGAAACATGGCGGCCACCCTGCTCTCTCCTTGAGAGATGTGCGTGCATGCTCAGTCACGTCTGACTCTCTGCGACTCTAAGGACTGCAGCCTGCCAGGCTCCTCTGTCCATGGGATTCTCTAGGCAAGAATACTAGAGTTGGTTGCCATTTCCTCCTCTAGGCAAAATTCCTGACCCAGGGATTGAACTCGTGTCTCGTGTCTCCTGCATTGGCCACTGATCCACCTGGGAAGCCCCTTGAGGGCATACTATCATGTAAATTAATCCTTGCTTTACTTTATTGGTGGCTCAGACAGTAAAGCATCTGCCTGCAATGCGGGAGACTGGGGTTTGATCCCTGGGTTGGGAAGATCCCCTGAAGAAGGAAATGACAACCCCCTCTAGTACTCTTGTCTGGAAAATTCCATGGACCGAGAGGCTCCTGAGAGCCTGGTAGGCTACAGTCCATGGGGTCGCAAAGAGTTGGACATGACTGAGCGACTTTACTTACTTTCTTGACCTGCCTGTTTTGTCTCTAAATTTTTTCTGCGAGACAAGAAACTAGCCTCTTGCCTTCCTTGCACTTGACAGGTGCTGTCTTACTTCCTGCCATTCATTCATTTCTCCTTCCTACCTCCCACCACCCCACCCCTCTCCCTGCCCCTCCCTTTCTAATTTCCCATTTTCAGACCTGTTGCTGCAAAGATGCGGGCATGAGTCAAGCATTTAAAACCATCAGGGCACTCATCACTGGAACACTCTGATCCAGATGACTGGGTCATGGGACGGACTAGAGAGATGATGGGTCTGTCCACCCACCCCAAGGCAATTTCCACGCAACGGTTCTAGGCACACAGTAAAAAGCATAATACTGCCTCCTCCTTGCAGCTTATTCTTGGTTCACCTATGCCTGAACATCCTTGTCTTCCCTCTGTGTCCCTATCTCACTCTTACTTTCCACTCTTATTTCATGCCCTGGAAATGGGGAAAAAATCTGCCAGGCATTTTCTAACCTTGCCACTAGGTCTTCAGTTCAGTCCCTCAGTCGTGTCCGGCTCTTTGCGACCCCATGAATCACAGCACGCCAGGCCTCCCTGTCCATCACCAACTCCCGGAGTTCACTAGGTCTTATACCTCTCATTATGTGCAAGGCATGTCAGGAAAGGTTTCCAACCATTCTCACAGGCAGTGAGGGACCTAAACCATAGAAGCCTGACCCTCTGGATTTGCCTTATCCGCCATTTAACTGTCATCAGGTGCAATTGTGTGGAAATATAAATGCAACCTTAGAGTGTAAGAAAGTTCACACTGCAGCCCTTCAGGAGCTCTTTTGTCCAGTGGGTAGTCTGTGTGCAAAACCCCTGGTGCTGGGAAGGGGGGCAGTCCTGCCCCATGGTGGTGGGACTGCATCTGGGCCGCCATCCTTTGCCACTGGCTTCTGCAAGCCACCCTGTGTTCAGCCAGCCTTCTCCGTGGTCCACCAGGTGATGGGGGTCTGTCCCTGTCCCAGTGCCATCCACCTCACACTGCTGGGACAGGGCAGTGTGTGCCAGCATAGGGTCCATACATGGTTATACCCCAGGGATACATGCCTGGGCAGTGACATTTGCCATGCTGACCTCCCCAGGGTCATATAATTGGGAGTGTTTTGGGGAATGTTCTTGCAGGGATGTTGGGCTCTTCATACCCCTACGTGCAGACACAGTACCTCCACCTCGGACCATGATATCTCCTGCCTGTGTCCAGCCCCACCACCAGCTAGACAGAGTGCTTGTGAGAGGGGGTGGTGAAAGGGCGGCACTGACGTCCAGGGGCATCTCCCACAAAAGGGAAGGGAAAAGAGAGGCTTTTTCACAAACCATCTGCTTTAATGGCCAATTTCCAGAAATTTACCACTCTTTTAGGAAAAAAAAAGCTGGCATCTAAATAGGTCCTAGAACTATGAGGATGTCTATTCTAGAAGAAGGGGAAACAACAGAAGGGGAAAGACTAGAGATCTCTTCAGGAAAATTGGAGATATCAAGGGAACATTTCTCCCAAAGATGGGCACAATAAAGGACAGCAACAGTAGAGACCTAGTAGACACTGAAGAGATCAAAAAAAGATGGAAAGGATACATGGAAGAACTGTATAAAAGAGATCCAAATGAACCAATTGCTACAATGGTGAGGTCAGCCACCAGAGCCAAATATTCTGGAGAGTGAAGTCAAGTAGGCCTTAGGAAGCACTGCTGTTAATAAAGCTAGTGGATGCGATGGACTTTCAAGTAGAACTATTCAAGTGCTAAAGGATGATGCCATTAAGGTGTTGCATTCAATATATCAGCAAATCTGGAAGACCCAGCAGCGGCCACAGGACTGGAAAAGGTCAGTTCCCAAGAAGGGTAGTACCAAAGAATGTGCAAACCATTGGACAACTGCACTCATCTCCCATGCTAGTAAGGTCATGCATAAAATCTTACATGCTAGACTTGAGAACCAAGAACTTTCAGATGTCTAAGCTGGGTTTCAAAAAGGAAAAGGAACCAGAGATCAAATTGCCTACATTGCTGGATCATAGAGTAAGCTAGGGAATTCCAGAAAAACATCTACCTCTGTTTCATTGACTATGCTGAAGCCTTTGGCTGTGTGGATCATGACAAATTGTGAAAAGCTCTTAAAGAGATGGGAATGCCAGACCATCTTATCTGTCTCCTGAGAAACAGGTATGCAGGTCAAGAAGCAAGAGTTAGAACCCTGTATATAACAACTGATTGGTTCAAGATCCAGAAAGAAGTATGACAGGGCTGTCTACTGTCACCCTGTTTGTTTAACCTATATGCTGAGCACCTCATGAGAAATGCTGGGCTGGATGAGCTCCTATCTTGAGCTGGAATCAAGATAGGAGGGAGAAACATCAACAACTTCAGATATGTAGATGATACCACTCTAATGGCAGAAGGCAAAGAGAAACTAAAGAGCCTCTTGATAAGGGTGAAGGAGGAGGGTGAAAGAACCGGCTTAAAACTAAATATTAAAAAATCCAAGATCATGGCATCCAGCTCCATTACTTCATGGCAAATAGAAGGGTAAAAGGTGGAAATAGTGACAGATTTCCTCTTCTTGGGCTCTAAAATCACTGTGGATGGTGACTGCAGCCATGAAATCAGAAGACGATTGCTTCTTGGCAGGAAAGCTATGACAAACCTAGACAGGGTGTTGAAAAGCAGAGACATTACTCTGCCGACAAAGGTACATATAGTCAAGGCTATGGTCTTCCCAGTGGTCATGTATGGTTGTGAAAGCTGGACCATTAAGAAGGCAGAACGCCAAACAATTGATGCCTTCAAACTGTGGTGCTGGAGAAAATTCCTGAAAGTCCCTTGGACAGCAAGGAGATCAAACCAGTCAATCTTAAAGGAAATCAACCCTGAATACTCATTGGAAAGACTGAAGCTGAAGCTAAAGCTCCAATATTTTGGTCATCTTTTTGAATGGCTGACTCACTGGAAAAGTCCCTGATGCTGGGAAAGATTGAGGACAGAAGGAGAAGAGGGTGTCAGAGGATGAGATGGCTGGATGGCATCACCAATGCAATGGAAGTGAACTTGGGCAAACTTCAGGACATAGTGAGGGACAAGGAAGCCTGGTGTGCAGCAGTCCATAGGGTTGCAAAGAGTTGGACATGACTGGGCAATGGAACAGCAACAACAATTCTAGAAGAACATCCCCCAGAACACAGAGGTTAATAAATGGCCACAGGATCCAATATAGAGAAGTCTTCAGGAGGGTCACTCATCTTGGGTACTGAAGGTGCCAGGGTAGGACAGAGACCCCAGGATACTGGGGCCAGTAAGACTACCACATAGGGGAGAAGCTAACCCCTGCTGTGGCCAGTGTCAACAGGACTAAGTGGATGGGGATATCTGGAGCCAATCCTGTCTTCAGAAATGCACTCTGGATCTCCTAATGTTAGTGCTCCTCTCTGTTACGGGAGCCCCCTCTCCCTGAAGGAGCAATGGGAAACACTTCCTCCATCCCCAAGGACCCACCCCTCAGGTGGTTCTGAGTCCCTGGGACAAGTTTTATCTAGATTCTTTAAAATAAGAAAAGCTTACTTTCTTTTGTAACATAGCTTGGCTGAATATAATCTTGAAGATGATGAAGCCTGGCCAGAAAATGAAAGCCTCAATTATAATATCACCCTACAGTTAGACATCTATGGTAAAAGGCAGGGGAAATGGACAGATCTTTCTATATTCAGGCTTTTATAACCCTGAGAGAGAACTCAGAGCTCTGCAAGTCTTATGTTAGATGACCCCCCCTACCAGCTGGGACCAATGGATGCTGCAAAAAAGCCCTCTCTAGTGGCATCTCCAGAGGAAAACGAGCCCCAGACAGAAGACCTTAGCACTCTATCACCATTTTCATATCCTCCCTGCCTTACAAGCCTGTTTACTCTTTGGAAACAAAAGTGCAGCCAGGGCTTCCCTGACCCCTTCAGGAAGTAGCAGGTGGGCCTCAGGGAATTCCCGAGGACTACACTCCTTTTTTCTCTGTCCAATCTCAACTGCACAATTGCACTCATCTCACACGCTAGTAAAGTAATGCTCAAAATTCTCCAAGCCAAGCTTCAGCAATACGTGAACCGTGAAATTCCAGTTGTTCAAGCTGGCTTTGGAAAAGGCAGAGGAACCAGAGACCAAATTGCCAACATTCACTGGATCATGGAAAAAGCAAGAGAGTTCCAGAAAAACATCTATTTCTGCTTTATTGAATATGCCAAAGTCTTTGACTCTGTGGATCACAATAAACTGTGGAAAATTCTGAAAGAAATGGCAATACCAGACCACCTGACCTGCCTCTTGAGAAATCTGTATGCAGGTCAGAAAGCAACAGTTAGAACTGGACATGGAACAACAGACTGGTTCCAAATAGGAAAAGGAGTATGTCAAGGCTGTATATTGTCACCCTGCTTATTTAACTTCTATGCAGAGTACATCATAAGAAACTCTGGGCTGGAAGAAGCACAAGCTGGAATCAAGATTGCTGGGAGAAATATCAATAACCTCAGATATGCAGATGACACCACCCTTACGGTAAAAAGTGAAGAGGAACCAAAAAGCCTCTTGAGGAAAGTGAAAGTGGAGAGTGAAAAAGTTGGCTTAAAACTCAACATTCAGAAAACTAAGATCATGGCATCTGGTCCCATCACTTCATGGGAAATAGATGGGGAAACAGTGGAAACAGTGTCAGACTATTTTTTTGGAATCCAAAATCACTGCAGATGGTGACTGTAGCCATGAAATTAAAAGACGCTTACTCCTTGGAAGGAAAGTTATGACCAACCTAGATAGCATATTCAAAAGCAGAGACATTACTTTGCCAACAAAGGTCCATCTAGTCAAGGCTATGGTTTTTCCTGTGGTCATGTATGGATGTGAGAGTTGGACTGTGAAGAAGGCTGAGCGCCAAAGAATTGATGCTTTTGAACTGTGGTGTTGGAGAAGACTCTTGAGAGTCCCTTGGACTGCCAGGAGACCCAACCAGTCCATTCTGAAGGAGATCAGCCCTGGGATTTCTTTGGAAGGAATGATGCTGAAGCTGAAGCTCCAGTACTTTGGCCACCTCATGCGAAGAGTTGACTCATTGGAAAAGACTGTGATGCTGGGAGGGATTGGGGGCAGGAGGAGAAGGGGACGACAGATGATGAGATGGCTGGATGGCATCACCGACTAGATGGACATGGGTTTGGGTGAACTCCGGGAGTTGGTGATGGACAGGGAGGCCTGGCGTGCTGTGATTCATGGGGTTGCAAAGAGTCAGACACGACTGAGCGACTGAACTGAACACCCCTTTTTTCTCTGTTCAACCTCAACCAGTGCAGCACTCTTTTAGGCTGATTCTCAGAGGACCCCAGTAAATTCCGGGGACTAACTCTATCCTTTGATGTTACCTGGAGGACCTAGATATTGTCCCTTCCCACTGTTGTGCCAGAGGAAAGACCTATATTTGGGCACAGGTTCAAACATATGCTTCTGGATGACATGCCACCCAACCTCACCAATGCCCTGTGGGCATTACAGCAGTGCGTCTGATGGATCCCAATAGGACTATCTGCCAGGCCAGCCTGGAATCACGAGAAGGGACCGTATGATCCTTTGCTTCATGGAAGGGAAGAAATGATGCATAACTACACCTGTTAACCATGCTAAAGTTAAAGAGATCAAGATGAAAATCCAGCCCTATTTCAGGCCTCACTGGGAGATGCCATCAGAAACTAGACAGATGTAGACCCAGACATTTTTGAGGGATACCCTGTATTTGCAACTCACTTCATTAGCGAATCAGCACCTAACATCAGTAGGAAGATTCAAAAGTTTGCTATGGGGTCCCAAATGCCTTGCAACCTTCTTACGGATACAGCCTTCACCATCTCTAACAATCGAGACCAGGCTGAGGAGGAAAGGAAGGTACAGTGTGACATATGAAAGGAACGACTGCAGCCATCATAACAAAACAAGGGTGTATATTGTCACCCTGCTTATTTATTTAACTTATATGCAGAATACATCATGCAAAATGCTGGGACTGATGAATCACAAACTGGAATTAAGATTGCTGACAGAAATATCAACAACCTCAGATATGCAGATAATACCACTCTAATGGAAGAAAGGGAAGAGGAACTGAAGAATGTGATAAAGGTGAAAAAGAAGAGTGAAAAAGCTGGCTTAAAACTCCACATTCAAAAAACTAAGATCATGGCATCCAGTTCCATCACTTCATGGCAAATAGATGGGGAAAAATATGAAACAGTGACGTTTTCTTGGGCTCCAAAATCAGTGAAGACAGTGACTGCAGCCATGAAATTAAAAGACACTTGCTCCTTGGAAGGAAAGCTATGATAAACCTAGAGAGCATATTAAAAAGCAGAGATATCATTCTGCTGACAAAGGTCCAGCTAGTCAAAGCTATGGTTTTTCCAGTAGTCATGTATGATGTGAGAGTTGGACCATAAAGAAGGCAGAGCACCCCAAAAAATGGACGTTTTTGAACTGTAGTGCTGGAGAAGACTCGTGAGAATCCCTGGACTGAAAGGATATCAAGCCAGTAAATCTTAAAGGAAATCAACCCTGAATATTCACTGGAAGGACTGATGCTGAAGCTGAAGCTTCAATACTTTGACCATCTGATGTGAAGAGTGAAATCACTAAAAAAGACCCTGATGCTGGGAAAGACTGAGGGCCGGAGGAGAAGGGGACAACAGAGGATGGGATGGTTGGATGGCATCATCAACTCACTGGACATGAGTATGAGCAAACTCCAGGAGATAGTTAAGGACAGGGAAGCATTGCATGCTGTAGTCCATGGGGTTGCAAAGAATTGGACACAACTTAGCGAATGAACAACAACACTGAAATGGTAGGTAAGCCTATCCAGTTTCTAGGGGACAGAGGAACCATATACTCTGTCCTGACTTCTCACACTGGACCCCTTGCTCCCAAAACCTGTTCTATTGTTGGGGTAGGAGGAAGATAAAAGCTAAAACACTTCATTACCCCTCTATCTTTCGCCTGGTGAAAGACCCTTATAACTCACAAGTTCTTGTCATGCCTGAATGTCCCAGCCCACTATTAGGAAGGGACTTTCTCTCAGCCTGAGGGTGATTCTTACTTTCCATGAAGACCAGAAGCAAGAAATGTTTTTCTCTGTGCTCTGTATTATACAGACATGGACAGTCCACCACAAAATATTCCCCCAAGAAATTGAAAAACTGGGATCAGAGAATCCCAGGGATGTTTAAGTTTGTCATCCCTATAAAAATCACCTTGAAAAAAACTAGTAACTTCTCTTCCAGGCACCAATATTCCATAGAACCAGTGGCTCGACAAGGCCTTCAACCCTGACCTCAAAATTGATCAAATATAGGCTTTTGGTGCCATGTCAATCTCCCTGCAATACTTCAATTCTACCTGTCTTCAAACCTAGTGGGGAATATATAATGGTTCAAGATCTCTGAATCTTGAATGAAGTGATAATTCCTCTTCATCCATTTGTTCCCAGTCCAAATACAACCCTACTCAGATACCCAAGGATACACCCTGGTTTACAGTCCTTCCTCGTAAAGATGCATTCTGCATACCAGCTCACCCTGATTCTCAATACTCTTTCTTTTTTGGCCACACCTTGCAACACTTGAGATCTTAGTCCTTGATCAGGGATCAAACTCTTCCCCCTTGCATTTTGAAGTTCAGAGTCTTAATTTCTGGACCATCAGGAAAGTCCAAATGTAATTTTTTAAAATTTTATTGATTTTTGGCTGTGCTGGGTCTTCATTATAGTACACAGGCTCTTGCTGCATGCAGGCTTTCACTAGTTGCAGCAGGGGAAGGGATACTCTCAAGTTGTGGTGACAGGCTTCTCAGTGTGGTGGCTTCTCTTGTTGTAGAGCTCGGGCTCTAGAGCACACAGGCTCAGCAGTTGTGGCAATCAGCAGTTGTGGCACATGGGCTTAGTTGCCCCTTGGCGTGTGGGATCTTAGTTTCTGGACCAGGATCTGGGATCAAACCTATGTCACCTGCATTGGAAGGCAGATTCTCAATCACAAGACTACCAGGAAAGTACCCCCTTTTTTCTTTTGAATGGACTGACACAGACACTGATGAAACCCAACAATATACCTATAATGTCCTTCCTCATGGATTCCAGGATTGTCCACACCTGCCTGGCAAGGTCTTGGGATTAAGGGAGCTAAAGTTAGATACATGATCTGAGCCACAGTCAGCTCCTGGTCTTGTTTTTGTTGACTGTATAGAGCTTCTCCATCTTTGGCTGCAAAGAATATAATCAATCTGATTTCAGTGTTGACCATCTGGTGATGTCCATGTGTAGAGTCTTCTCTTGTGTTGTTGGAAGAGGGTGTTTGCTATGACCAGTGCATTTTCTTGGCAAAACTCTATTAGGCTTTGCCCTGCTTCATTCCGTATTCCAAGGTCAAATTTGCCTGTTACTCCAGGTGTTTCTTGACTTCCTACTTTTGCATTCCAGTCCCCTATAATGAAAAGGACATCTTTTTTGGGTGTTAGTTCTAAAAGGTCTTGTAGGTCTTCGTAGAACCATTCAACTTCAGCTTCTTCAGCGTTACTGGTTGGGGCATAGGCTTGGATTACTGTGATATTGAATGGTTTGCCTTGGAAACGAACAGAGATCATTCTGTCATTTTTGAGATTGCATCCAAGTACTGCATTATGGACTCTCTTGTTGACCATCATGGCTACTCCATTTCTTCTGAGGGATTCCTGCCCACAGTAGTAGATATAATGGCCCCCTGAGTTAAATTCACCCATTCCAGTCCATTTGAGTTCGCTGATTCCTAGAGTGTCAACATTCACTCTTGCCATCTCTTGTTTGACCACTTCCAATTTGCCTTGATTCATGGACCTGACATTCCAGGTTCCTATGCAATAGCTGAGCGCCAAAGAATTGATGCTTTTGAACTGTGGTGTTGGAGAAGACTCTTGAGAGTCCCTTGGACTGCAAGGAGACCCAACCAGTCCATTCTGAAGGAGATCAGCCTTGGGATTTCTTTGGAAGGAATGATGCTGAAGCTGAAACTCCAGTACTTTGGCCACCTCATGCGAAGAGTTGACTCATTGGAAAAGACTGTGATGCTGGGAGGGATTGGGGGCAGGAGGAGAAGGGGACGACAGAGGATGAGATGGCTGGATGGCATCACTGACTCGATGGACGTGAGTCTGAGTGAACTCCGGGAGTTGGTGATGCACAGGGAGGCCTGGCGTGCTGCGATTCATGGGGTCGCAAAGAGTTGGACAGGACTGAGCGACTGAACTGAACTGACTGAAAGTTAGATACAGGGTCATTATCACCATATGTAGATAACCTCCTTATCTGTAGCCCTTCAAAGAAAGCTTCAGACTAAAACACTGTGTAAAGTGTAGGGTGAAGTTGCTCAGTCCTGTCCAACTCTTTGCAACCCCATGGACTGTAGCCTACCAGGCTCCTCCATCTGTGGGATTCTCCAGGCAAGAATACTGGAGTGGGTTGCCATTTCCTTCTCCAGGGGATCTTCCCAACCCAGGGATCGAACCCAGGTCTCCTGCATTGCAGGCAGACACTTTGCCCTCTGAGCCAATACACTGTATTCTGTATCCTCAATTTTCTGGGCTCCAAGGGGCATAAGTATCCCCACTAAAAGCCCAAACTTTCCCCCAGACAGTCACCTCACTGGGACATGTTCTAAGCCCAGGGAAGTGCACCCTTACGACCCAGCATAAGGAAGCATAAGGAAGCAATTGTCCATTTACAATCACCACAAAAGAAGAAACAGCTTAGACCCTTCTTAGGAATGGCTGGGTTTTATAAGATTTGGGTCCCTGGATTTGGTCTCAAGGAAAAACCATTGTATGAGGGTATTTTCCTGGTGGTCCAGTGGACAATACTCCTCACTCCCAATGCAGAGGACCTGAGTTCAATCCCTGGTCAGGGAACTAAGATCCCACATACTGCTATGCTCCACAACTAGAGAAGCCCACATCCCAAAATGAAGACCCAGCACAGTCAAAAAATAAAAACAAAATCCACCATAAGGCCTTGAAGGGACAAGACATAGAACCTCTAGATTGGACAAGGAATGTATAAAAGAAAATTTGATTATATTAAGACATCCCTGCCTAGTGGCCCAGCCCTAGGGATCCCAGATCTTAACAAGCCCTCTATTGACCTCAAAGCAGAATAACACTGAGAATTCTCACCCAAAAAGAGGGCCAATTCCATGGCCAGTAGCATCTCTCCAAGGAACTGGCCCCAGTGGCCCCCAGATGGCCAGGCTGTCTGAGAGTCATAGCAGCCACAGCTATGCTGGTTGAACAGGCCACAGGAGGGTCAAGCCCTGAGGTTTCCACCCCACACAGGTACAGGGGATATTAGAAACTGAAGGACAAGGGCTGACTGGAGGCTGCCTCACAAAATATCAAGCCCTCCTTCTTGACTCTTGTGAGGTGACCCTTATAAGAGTCAAGTCTTACAAGTATGACATGCCTTAAATCCAGCTATATTTATGCAAGTAGAAAGCCCAGAGGAGCTGTCTCATTCTTGTACTGAGACCATTGAACAATATTCCAGCAGACCTGATCTTAGGGGACCAGCCCCTGGAGGACCCTGATGCTCTCTAGTTTATTGATGGAAGTTAGCTAGATACATGATGGCATCCAGAAATCCAGGTATGCCAGAATAGATTTCCACAAGCTCACAGAGACCGATGCCCTGCCACCTCAAACCTTGGCGCGCACACACACACACACACACACAACCAACCTTATAGCTCTAGTTTTAGCTCCAAACCTAGGAAAAGACAAGAGAGTCAACATTAGACAAATTTTAAGTCTGCATTTTTTTGTGTTACACACTCATGCTGCCATCTGAAAACAGAGGGGACTCTAACTGCACGGGGCTCTCCCCCCGGCACTGCCAGGAGTTCACATAGAACTCCTAGAGGCAGAACAAGACCCTAAGAAAGTAGCACTTTAAGAGTCCACTGTAAGAGACGCCAGAAGGGAAATTTACAGTATCAGGAAATAACCTGGCCGATAAGACAGTAGAGTGTAGTTCTTAAAATCCCTGAAACTTGGGCCACCTTACTCCTTCGTGTACTAACCTGCTTTCACCAGCCCAGCAGACAAACGAGGAAATAAAGTAGGCCAGAACTGCTGCTACTGCTGCTGCTAAGTCGCTTCAGTCGTGTCTGACTCTGTGCGACCCCATAGACGGCAGCCCACCAGGCTCCCCCGTCCCTGGGATTCTCCAGGCAAGAACACTGGAGTGGGTTGCCATTTCCTTCTCCAATGCGTGAAAGTGAAAAGTGAAAGTGAAGTCGCTTAGTCGTGTCCGACCCTCAGCGACCCCATGGACTGTAGCCTACCAGGCTCCTACGTCCATGGGATTTTCCAGGCAAGAGTACCGGAGTGGGGTGCCATTGCCTTCTCCGAGGCCAGAACTAGGGGATACAAAATGGCCCCAGTGAAAGGTGAATTGAGGAACAAACAATAATGCTGCCCAGAGCATTACAGTGGACAATTTTAAAGGCATTCTATGACTCCTCTCTTCTGGGGAGGGGTGATTTCACTAACCTGGTGGAAGAAGTTTTTCCAGCATAGGCTTTCTCAGACTGTCTCAGAAATCACAAAGACCTGTAATATATACTACCATAACAACCCAGGGGGAAAGCTTAGGTCTCCACCCCTCCTCCAGTCCTTCCAAAGAAGAGGAATTTATCTGGTAGAAAACTGACAAATAGACTTTTCACAGATGCCATCCTCAGAGATATAAATACTTCCTGGTTGTTAAAGTGTTAATAGGTTGGTGAAGCCTTTCCAACATGGACCCAGAGAGCTCAGGAAGTAATAATGGCATTATGAAAGAAAATAATTCCTCAGTTCAGACCTTACAGTTTTTACAAAGTGATAATTGCCCCTCTTTTGTGGCTAAGGTCATATAACAAATCTCTACTGCCCTAGGCATTTGCTACCACCTCCATGCTAGCTGGAGAACTTAATCAGTGGGAAAAGGAGAAAGGACAAATCTACTTTAAAAATAACCCTGTCTAAGTTTTCCTCTAGGAGTTTTGTAGTATCTGGTCGTATATTTACATCTTTAACCCATTTTGGGTTTATTTTTGTGTGTGGTGATTGAGAATGTTCTAATTTCATTATTTTTCATGTAGCTGTGCAGTTTTCTGAGCATCACTTATTAAAGAGACTCTTTTTTCCACTGTATATTCTTGCCTCCTTTGTTGTAGATTAATTGATCATAGATATGTGGGTTTATTTCTGGCTTTCTATCCTATTCCACTGATCTATATTTCTGTTTTTATATTTACACCAGTTTGGTAATATTTTGATTAATGTAGCTTTGTAGCATAGTCTGAATTAGGGATCCTGATTCTTCCAGCTCCATTTTTCTTTCTCATGATTGCTTTGGCTATTTGGGGTCTTTCTGTGCTTCTATAAAAAATTTTTTTTGTCCTCATTCTGTGAGAAATGGCACTGATGATTTGATAGGGATTGCATCAAATCTGTCGATTGCCATGGGCACTTTAGTCATTTTGACAATATAGATTCTTCCAACATAAGAACACTATATCTTTCCATATATTTGTGTCATCTTTTAGATTTCTTTCAAAAAATAAATAGGACCTAATTAAGCTTATAAGTTTTGCACAGCAAAGGAAGCCATAAACAAAACAAAAAGACAACATATGCAATGGAATAAAATATTTGCAAATGATGTGACCGACATGGGATAATCTCCAAAATATACAGTTATTTAGCTCAATTAAAAAAAAAAAAAACCAATGAAAAAATGGGCAGAAGACCTATATAGACATTGCTCCAAAGAAGTGAAAAGGCACATGAAAAGATGCTTAACATTGCTAATTATTAGAGTAACGCAAATCAAACCTACAGTGAGGTATCACCTTACACTGGTCAGAATGGCCATTATAGAAAGGCTACAAATAACAAATACTAGAGAGGGTGTGGAGAAAAATGAACCCACCTACAATCTTGGTGGGAATGCAAATTGGTACAGCAATTGGAGAACACAATGGAAGTTCCTTGATAAACTAAAGATGCAACTACAATATGATCCTGCAATCCCACTCCTGGACATATACCTGGAGAAAACCATACAAAAAAATACATACTCCAGTGTTTATTACAGCACTATTTACATTAGCCAAGACATGAAAACAACCTAAAAAGTGTCCATCAACAGGTGAATAGTTAAAGACGTGGCACATATATACAAGGGAATATTACTCAGCAATAAAAAAGAATGAAATAATGTCATTTGCAGCAACATGGATGGGCCTAGAAATTACCATATTAAGTAAGCCAGAGACAAAGACAGGTATTATAGGTTATCACTTATATGTGGAAACTTATTTTTCTAAGATACAAATGTACTTAATATCCAAAGAGAAATAGATCCATAGACATAGAAAACACACTTATGACTACCAAAAGGGTAAGAGGGCAGGAGCAATTAATTAGAAGTTTGGGATTAACATAAACACACTACTATATTTAAAATAGATAACCAAGTAGGACCTACTGGATAGTTCAGGGAACTATGATCAATACTTTTTATTAAGAATTATATGTGTATGTGTGTGCACACTCAGTTCCTTAGTTGTGTCCAACTCTTGCAACCCCATGGACTGTAGCCCACCAGGCTCCTGTCCATGGGATTTCCCAGGCAAGAATACTGGAGTGGGTTGCCATTTCCTTCTCCAGGGGATCTTCCCTACCCAGAGATCAAACCTATGTCTCCTGCATTGGCAGGCAGGCTCTTTACTGCTGAGCCACCAGGGAAGCACATATATATCTATATCTACCTATCTATATATATCTGAACACTCTGCTGTACACTTGAAAACAATATTACAATTAAAAAAGAGAGAAAAATAAATACAATCCTGGCTAAACTCTATCAAGAGATATCACAGGCTAGGACGAATTGAGAAAGTAGCACTGACATATATGTAACATCATGTGTAAAACAGACAACTACTGGGAAGTTCCTGTATAATACAGGGAGTCCAGCCAGGTGCTCTGTGAAGACCCAGAGGGGTGGAATGGGGGCTCGGGGAGAGGACGCTTAAGAGGGAGGGGATACACACACACACACACACACACACACACACACACAGAGTAATGACTGATTCCCATTGATGTATGGCAGAGACCACCACAACACTGTAAAGCAATTATCTTCCAATAAAAAATGACATCATAAACTTGAACATAGCTTTTTTTTTTTTTACTTTACATATTCTTTTTTTTTAAAATTTATTATTCTTTTTACTTTACCATATTGTATTGGTTTTGCCATACATCAACATGCATCCGCCACGGGTGTACACGTGTTCCCCATCCTGAACCCCCCTCCCACCTCCCTCCCCATACCATCCCTCTGGGTCATAGCTTTTATCCATAGCCCTCCTGAGAATCAGGGTTGCACCTGAAATGGGGCTAAGGCTCAGCTCCTTTGAAATGACTTATGGTAGACCCTTCCTACCCTCACATTTTGGTGAATGGCAAAACCAGTGAGCTCATTAAGTACCTAATTATGACAAGTCCTGATGGTGATTTCAGAATATGGAAACTGGCTTTTGCTGGTTCCCAGCTAAGAAATGGGCCCCATTCAGGGTCAGCTAGGAGATTTTATTCTCCTAAAAACACAGAGAGAAAGGTCCCGCTCTGATTAAGTACCGCCTAAGTGCAAGGGCCTAGTTAGGTCCTTCTCAGCACTTCCACCACAGTAAAACTAAAGGGGGCACTAGTTGGGTGCACCTCTCTAGAATTAAAGCTACCCTTCTCCCCGAGTCTTCACAGGACACAGTGGACCTTGGATGGCCGGAAGAGGCCAAGTGGATGAGTGAGCCTCTTCAGAACCTGAAGCTCTTATTCAAAAATGACAAACAAACTTCATGGAGCCAAAGCTGAGTATCCATAGTCACTATTTTCCTTTTTTCCTCCCAATACCTGAGTCCACCCCTTAAATTTAAACCAGTTTGTGCTGAAAATTTGGATACTTATTGTCCTCCCTGATCTCCGTCTTGCTCTCAGAATCTTGTATGAGTGTCTGGCAGGAAAGAATGTGTGGCCACAGCTCCTCGTTCATGATGAGGAAATTATGGTTCAGAAAGGAACAACTTGTCTGAGTTTACACAGCTAGGTGACATATTGGCTGAGACCTGGCTTTTGTCAAAGTCAGTGCTCTTTAAATGTAATCAGAACGTTAACTTGTATGATAACTAATTATAAAAGCTGACATGAGATCCTCAAGATGGCAGGGGAGCAGGAAGGTGAGGAGTTCATCTCTCCTCAGCACTAGATGGTAACGATAACCCTGTATGCGAGACAGCAAAAGAGACACAGATGTATAGAACAATCTTTTTGACTCTGTGGGAAAGGGAAGGGGGGATGATTTGGGAGAATGGTATTAAAACATGTATAATATCATATAAGAAACGAATCACCAGTCCAGGTTCGAAGCATGACACAGGATGCTTGGGGCTGGTGCACTGGGATGACCCAGAGGGATGATACAGGGAGGGAGGTGGGAGGGGGGTTCAAGATGGGGAACACATGTACACCCGTGGCAGATGCATGTTGATGTATGGCAAAACCAATACAATAAAGTTAAAAAAAAAAAAGAATACGTCTACAAAGGGAACAATTTTAACAGAGCACCTGCTGAACACTAGCAGAGAACCCTGGACGTCGAAAAGGATGAGAAAGACCCCCAAATAACCTGGTAGGACAGAATGAAGAAGGGAAAAGGAAGAGGAGAAGCAGGATGGAACCTGCATCCCTGGAGGGACACTGAAGGTGAGGAGAGGGTCCTGCATTGGGTGACACCCCCTCACCAGCAGAGAGATCAGCTAGGACAGAAGGGGAGCGTCAGGCCCTTGGCAGAGAGCACCCGTCTGTGGCAGTCAGGACAGAGTGAGACCTACACAGGTAGTCTGCGCTACAGCTCTGTGTGCTTCAAACTGAGCTGGGTGTCGTCTGGTGCACACGGCAGCTGGGTGCTGCCACGTGGGGTGTGGAGAGCAGACCTGCGGAGAGGACGGCCGCTGGCGGCGAGGGGCAGCCTGAGGGGATGGGAGTGAGGTGCTCTGCAGCCAGGAATGCTTGTGGAGGAAGCGTGGACCGACACAGAAGCAAGATGCCATTGTCGAGTGATGTGCAAAGAGTGGGGCCACCACTGCAATCTCTCTCTCCTTATGTGCCAAGGGCACTGGGGGAGGGAGTCTCCTTTTGGAGCTGGCTAGCATGCCCCCATGATCACCTTTTGGCCCCTCCCCTCCTGCCTGGTGACCTGCTTCACGATCGCTGCTTCGGCTCCCTCTAGACTGACAGGCTTACAGGTTCCGATTACTACTGCCCTCATCTTCCCACCGGGGTGACCCACTTGCTCTGGTTACTGCCTTAGCCTCCTCCCACCTGACAGCCTGTGCGCTCTGGCAACCTATAGAGCAAGACTCCAGTAGAAGGAAGACACACAGAGGTGTGCTGAAACCACAGCTGAGCCCCAGGAGCCCTGTGGCTAAAGAAGAATTAAAAATTTTCCTTATGGCTGTGTGAACTGCAGAGTTACAGCTCTGCTGACATTTTTTTAAATTCAGCACCTGCAGAACATCGAAATGGACAAGTGTTCCTGCTGCTGAGATGTGCCTGGATTTAGCAGCTGTGGGGATCTACATGTGAGGGTTGGATCAAGCCAGAGTCTGAGCTACCTCCATAGCTCCTGTAGCAGACCCAGGTGCCTGGGTACTGCAGTCCTGGGGCTTGAATACATTGGATCTGCCCTGGAGGCTTGGTGAAAATAACATCTGAGAACTACCAGGGCCAACTGCCAGCATACTCACAGAGTTAAGGTGGGACCAAGAGCAGTGCCAACAACAAGTACTTTGTGAGCCTGCACGATGGGCAAAGGGGACTCAACAGAGTACATTCCCAGGAGAACAGCTTCAGAAGAGGAATACTCAATGACATCTCTCCCAGTGGGAGTGCTCCAATCCTGCCTACCTTGCACTGAAAATCAGAAACACAGCTAAGAAACAGATCAGCAACTAGGGAGCAGACCTACCCCTGACATGGCAGTAACAACCATAGGGCAAAGGGAAGGTCCTGCTCAATATCCAGGGCAGGCTCTGGTTACCACATCAGTCAAACCCCCTATCAAGGGGCTAGCAGCACAAGCCTCTGGACCAACCTCATCCACCGGGGTTGGGGGGAGGCGGGGGAAGATCCCAGAAGCAAGAGGAACTACAATCCTGCAGCCTGTGGAAAAAAGACCACAAACACGGTATGTTAGACAAAATGAGTCAACAGAGAAATATGTTACAGATAACAGAGCAAGATAAAAACCTACAAGAACTAAATCAAGAGGAAACAGGCAATCTATCTGAAAAAAGAATTCAGAGCAATGGCAGGAAAGATGATTCAAGATCTTGGAGGAAAAAAAAATGGAGGCACTGATCAAGAAGATGTAAGAAACATTTATCAACGACCTAGAAGAAACAAAGAAAAAATGGAGATGAACAGTAAAATAAATGAAGTGAAAAAATATACTATAGGGAATCAATAGCAGAATAACTGAGGACAAAGAATGGATAAGTGAGCTGGAGGACAAGATAGTAGAAATCACTGCTGCATTAAAGAATAAAGAAAAGAGAATGAAAAGAAATGAGGACAGTATCAGAGACCTCTCGGACAGCATTAAAATGTATCAACATTCAAATTATAGCAGGCCCAGAAGAGAAACAGAAAGGGTCTAAGAAAATGTTTGAAGAGATTATAGTCAAAAACTTCCCTAACATGGAAAAGTTAACAGTCACTCAAGTCACAGAGAGCTGCATACAGGATAAAGCTAAGTAGGAAGATGAAAGGGAAAGTGTTAGTCGCTCAGTTGTGTCCAACTCTTTGCGACCCCATGGACTGTAAGCCGCCAGGCTCATCTGTCCATGGGATTTTCCAGGCAAGAACACTGGAGCAGGTAACCACTCCCTTCTCCAGGGGATCTTCCTAACCCAGGGACCAAACCCAGGTTTGCTGCATTGCAAGCAATTCTTTATCATCTGAGCCAAGGAGGAACATGCTGAGACACAAATTAATCAAACTAACAAAAACTAAATACAAAGAAAAAGACTGAAACCAACAAGGGAACTTTCCTGGTGGTACACTGAATAAGAATCTGCCTGCAACGCAGGGGATGTGGGTTCAGGGGGCACGGATTTGATCCCCAGTCCAGGAAGATTCCACATGCTGTGGGACAACTAAACCCAAGCACCACAATTGAGCCCAGGCTCTAGAACCCACGAGCTGCAATAACTGAGCCTTTGCACCACGACTGAAGCCCTCCAGCTCTAGGGCCCACAAGACACAACTACTGAGCCCCCATACTGCAATTACTGAAGTTCATGTGCCTGGAGTCCGTGTCCACAACAAGAGAAGCCACCACAATGACAAGCCCGTGCACTGCCGCACAGAGTAGCCTCTACACACCACAACCAGAGAAAGCCTGCATGCAGCAACAAACACCCAGCACAACCAAAAATAAGTACATTTTTTAAAGCAACAAATAACATACAAGGGAATCTCTATAATGTTATCAGCTGATTTTTCAGCAGAAATTCTGCAGGCAGAAGGAAGTGGCATGATATCTTTAAAGTGATGAAACAGAACAATCTACAACCAAGAATACTCTACCCAGCAAGGCTTTCATTCAGCTCCAATGGAGAAATCAAAAGTTTTACAGAAAACCCAAACCTAAGAAAATTCAGCACCATCAAACCAGTTTAACAGGAAATGTTAAAGAACTTCTCTAGGAAGGGGGAAAAAAAGGGGCCATAACTAGAAATAAAAAATAACAAATGGGATAACATACAGTAAAAGCAGGAAACCATCCATGCATAAATATGATATCAAAACCAGCAACCATGAGGAGAGTACAAATGCAGGAAATGAGAATTGCATTTGAAATTAAGAGACCAGCAACTTGAAACAATCTTGCATATGTATAGACTGCTTTACCAAAACCTCATGGGAAATGCAAACCAAAAAGTACAAGAGACACATGCACACAAAAGAAAAAGCAACCCAAACATAACACTAGTCATCAAAATATAAGAGAACAAAAAGAGAAAGAGATGAAAAACAGCTACAAAAACAAACCCCAAACACTGAAAACAATGCAATAGGAACATACATATTGATAGCTACCTTAAATGTAAATGAATTAAATGCTCCACCAAAAGATAGTGACTAGCTGAATGGATACAAAAGACCTGTATATATGCTCTTTCTAATAAGAGATCTGCTTGAAACCTAGAGACACATACTGACCGAAAGCAATGGTATAGAAAAACATATTCCATACAAATGGAAATCAAGATAAACCTTGAGTAGCAATGCTCATATCAGACAAAATAGACTTTAAAGATTTTAATAAGAGACAAGAAAGAACACTACCTAATGACCAAGGGATCAATCCAAGAAGGAGACATAGTAGTTATAAATATACATGCACTCAACATAGAAGCACCTCAACATATTATGACCAACCTAGATAGCATATTGAAAAGCAGAGACATTACTTTGCCAACAAAGGTCCGTCTAGTCAAGGCTATGGTTTTTCCTGTGGTCATGTATGGATGTGAGAGTTGGACTGTGAAGAAAGCTGAGCACCGAAGAATTGATGCTTTTGAACTGTGGTGTTGGAAAAGACTCTTCAGAGTCCCTTGCACTGCAAGGAGATCCAACCAGTCCATTCTGAAGGAGATCAGCCCTGGGATTTCTTTGGAAGGAATGATGCTAAAGCTGAAACTCCAGTACTTTGGCCACCTCATGCGAAGAGTTGACTCATTGGAAAAGACTGTGATGCTGGGAGGGATTGGGGGCAGGAGGAGAAGGGGACAACAGAGGATGAGATGGCTGGATGGCATCACTGACTTGATGGACGTGAGTCTGAGTGAACTCCGGGAGTTGGTGATGGACAGGGAGGCCTGGTGTGCTACGAATCATGGGGTCGCAAAGAGTCGGACACAACTGAGCGACTGAACTGAACTGAACTCAAGAGCCATAAAAGGGGAAAAAAGTTGGGGACTTAACAACCACTTACACCAATGGACAGATATCCAAACAGAAAGTCAATAAGGAAATGAAAGCTGTAAAAGACACATTAGACCAGACAGATTTAATTGATATTTTTATTATTATCAATAAATAATTGGAGGATAATTACTTAACAGTGTTGTATTCTTAATTGATATTTATAGGACAATCCAACCAAAAGTAACAAAATACACTTTTCTACTCAAGAGCATATGGAACATTCTTCAGGATAGATCACACATCTTGAGTGACAAATCAAGTCAAGTCTCAGTAAATTTAGGAAAACTGAAGTAATATCAAGTAGCTTCTCCAGCCACAACTCTATGACATTAGAAATCAATTATAGGGAAAAAATGGTAAAAATCAAAAACCTATGAAGTATAAACAATGTTACCAAACAACCAATGGATCACTGAAGAACTTAAAGAGGAAATAAAAAATACCTTGAGACAAATGAACAAAAGCACAAGAATCTAAAACCTATGGGACACAGCAAAAATAGTTCTGAGGGGGAAGTTTATAGCAATACAACCTTACCTCAAGAAACCAGAAAAATATCAAGTAAATACCTTATACCTCAAGTGATTAGAGAAAGAAGAACAAACACAACCCAAAGTTAGTGAAAGAAATCATAAAGATCAGAGCAGAAATAAATGAAATAGAGATGAAGAAAACAATAGAAAAGATCAATGAAACTAAAAGCTGCTTCTCTGAGAAGATAAACAAAATTGATAAATGTTTATCCAGACTCATTAAGAAAAAACAGTGAGAACTTAAATCAATAAAATTGGAAATGGAAAAGGAGAAAATACAACTGACATCACAGAAATACAAAGGATCATAAGAG
Organism: Bubalus kerabau; assembly: GCF_029407905.1. Taxonomy (NCBI): domain Eukaryota; kingdom Metazoa; phylum Chordata; class Mammalia; order Artiodactyla; family Bovidae; genus Bubalus; species Bubalus kerabau. The sequence continues at coordinate 133,807,227 of NC_073624.1, forward strand.
ACTACTACAAGCAATTAAATGCCAATAAAATGGAAAAACAAAAAGAAATAGACAAATTCTTAGAAGGTACAACCTTTCAAGACTAAACCAGGAAGAAACAGAACATATGAACAGATCGATCACAAGTACTAAAATTAAAACTGTGATTTAAAAAACTTCCAACAAACAAAGTCCAGGACCAGATGGCTTCGTAGGCAAATTCTACTATACTAAACAGTTAGTGGAGAGTTAACTCCTACTCTTCTCAAACTATTTCAAAAACCTGCAGAGGAAGGAACACCCCTAAGTTCATTGAAGCCACCAACAACCTGACACCAAAACCAAAGATATCTCACACACACACACGCACACACAGACAAATTGCAGGCCAATATCGCTGATGAGCACAGATGCAAAAATCTGAAACAAAATACTAGCAAACCAAATCCAAAAATACAGTAAAAGTATCATACACCATGATCCAAAGTGATTTAGCCCAGCAATGACAGGGCTTATCAATATTCACAAATCAATCGATGATACATCACATTAATAAATTAAAGACTAGAAATCATATGATCATCTCAAAAAAATGTGTAAAAAGATTTTTACAAAATTCAATGCCCATTTATGATAAAAATTCTCCAGAAAGTGGACATAGAGGGAAACTACTTCAACATAATGAAGGCCATAGATGACAAATCCATTCTCAGTGGTGCAAAACTAAAAGCATTTCGTCTAAGATCAGAAAGAAGACAAGGATGTCCACTCTCCACTCTTTTTCAACATAGTTTTATAAGTCCAACAATAGAAATCAGAGTTAACTACAAGGTAACCACCATAAGGCCATCAGTTGGTTTCTCTACAGAAACATTGCATGCCAGAAGGGAATGGCAAGATATATTCCAAGTCCTGAAAGGGAAAAACGTGCAACCTAGAATACTCTACTCAGCAAGCTTATCATTTACAACAGAAGGAGGAAGAATTTCTCTGACAAGCAGAAAATAAAGACTACAGAGATACTAAAGATATCCTAAAAGAAATGAAAAAAATAGAAAATAAGCAAGAATGTTTAAGAAATAGAGTGAAAAAGTAAATCACTTAAATAAGACAGTACACAGATTAAAAAATTAAAATAAAAAAATTGTAAAAGTGATGATAACCAAAATGAACAGCAAAAAGAAAAGCATGAAGATGCAAAGAAGGACATCAAAAGTATAAAATGTTGGGGAGGAGAGTAAGAAACGTATACTTTTTTTTAGTATGTGTTTGAACCTATATGAGTACCAGCTTAAAGCAAGTAAATGCAGCAATGGGTTAACATACTTGAAAAATAGGATAATCACAAATCAACAACATAAAACAGATTCACAAAAAAAAAAAAAAAAACAAAAAAACAAAAGAAGAGAATGCAAGCGTAGTATAAAAGAAAACAAAACCATAAAAGGAAAAACAAAAAGGAAGGAACAAAGAAGAAATACAAAGTCAATGGGAAAAAAAAAGAGATTTAAGTGGCAATAAATACAAATCTATCAATAACTTCCTTAAATGTCAGTGGACTAAATGCTCCAATTAAAAGACAGAGTGACAGACTGGTTAACAACAAAAGCCTACAATATGCTGTGCATAAGAGGCCCACTTAGGGCAAAGGACACACATAGAATGAAGGTGAGGGTTTTAAAAAGATATTTCATGTAAATGGAAATGACAAGAAAAGTAGGGGGTCACAATATTCATACAAAATAGACTTTAAAACATAGGCCATAAGGAAACATAAAACAAGATACTATATAATGTTAACACATTATTGACTGGGGGATTTTTGCTGAAACTAATGTCTGTGGCCAGCCATTTGTTATGTAAGTGAATACTGAAATCCTCTCAGTTCAGTTCAGTCACTCAGTCATGTCCAACTCTTTGCGACCCCATGATTCATAGCACACCAGGCCTCCCTGTCCATCACCAACTCCCGGAGTTCACTCAGACTCACGTCCATCGAGTTGGTGATGCCGTCCAGCCATCTCATCTTCTATCGTCCCCTTCTCCTCCTGCCCCCAATCCCTCCCAGCATCAGAGTCTTTTCCAATAAGTCAACTCTTCGCATGAGGTGGCCAAAGTATTGGAGTTTCAGCTTCAGCATCAGTCCTTCCAATGAACACCCAGGACTGATCTCCTTTAGGATGGACTGGTTGGATCTCCTTGCAGTCCATGGGACTCTCAAGAGTCTTCTCCAACACCACAGTTCAAAAGCATCCATTCTTTGGCACTCAGCTTTCTTCACAGTCCAACTGTCACATCCATACATGACCACTGGAAAAACCATAGCCTTGACTAGATGGACCTTTGTTGGCAAAATAATATCTCAGCTTTTCAATATGCTATCTAGGTTGGTCATAACTTTCCTTCCAAGGAGTAAGCGTCTTTTAAGTTCATGGCTGCAGTCACCATCTGCAATGATTTTGGAGCCCAAAAAAATAAAGTCTGACACTGTTTCCACTGTTTCCCCATCTGTTTCCCATGAAGTGATGGGACCAGATGCCATGATCTTAGTTTTCTGAATGTTGAGCTTTAAGCCAAATTTTTCACTCTCTTCTTTCACTTTCATCAAGCGGCGTTTGAGTTCCTCTTCACTTTCTGCCATAAGGGTGGTGTCATATGCATATCTGAGGTTATTGATATTTCTCCCGGCAATGTTGATTCCAGCTTGTGCTTCTTCCAGCCCAGTGTTTCTCATGATGTACTCTGAATATAAGTTAAATAAGCAGGGTGACCCTCTAGTCAATAGCATTTGGATAGCAAAAGACATATTAATATGTCTCTGGTCAATAATGTGTTAAAAGTATCAATACAAGACGAGCATATTATACTTGTCAACATATATGTACCCAGTATAAGAACATCCATATATATAAAACAAATACTAACAGACATAAAGGAAGAAATTGATGGGAATACAAAATAGTAGGATATTTTAACACCCCACTCACATCAATGGACAGATTTTTGAAGACAGTGAATCAATGAGGCAATGGAGATCCTAAATGATGCAATAGGACAGTTAGACTTAATTGGTACTTTCAGGATCTTACATCCCCCCCCAAAAAAACTAGAACAAACATTCTTTTCAAGTGCACATGGAACATTCTCTAGGACTGACCATCTATAAGGGCACAGAAACAAGACTCAACAAATTTAAGAGTATAGAAATGATTTAAAGCATCTTTTCTAACCACAATGGCATAAAACTAGAAATCAGCCACAGAAAAAGAAATGAGAAAAACATGACCACGAGGACCATAAACAACATGCTATGAAAAAATTAATGGGTCAACAGTGAAATCAAAGAGGAAATTTAAAAGTATTTTGATACAAGTGACAATAAAAACACAACCATACAAAAATCTATGGGATGCAACAAAAGCAGTTCATAGAAGAAAGTTCATAGCAATATAGACTTTCTTCAAGAATAAACAAAACTCTCAAATAAACAACCTAACATACCACCTAAAAGAATTTTAAAAGATCAAAAGTCAGCAGGTGGAAGAAAATAATAAAGATCAGAGAAGAAGTAAATAAAAGACTAAAAAATAGAAAAAAATGGTAAAACTAAGAGGTGGTTCTATGAAAGGGTAAACAAAAATGACAAGCCTCTGGCCAGACTCATCAAGAAGAAAAGAGAGGGCCCCAATAAACAAAATAAGAAATGAAAAAGGAAACATAACAACCAATATAACAGAAATACAAAACACCATAAGATAATATTATCAATAATTATATACTAACTAATTGGACAAGATAGAAGAAATGGACAAGTTTCTAGAAACACAACCCACCAACAGGGGAACCCACCCACAACCAAGAAGAAACAGATAATTTGAATAGACTGGTCACTAGCAGTGAAATAGAATCTGTTATTAAAAAAAAAAAAAAAAAAAAACCAAAAACCTCCCTACAAACAAAAGTCCAGGGCCAGATAGCTTCACATACAATGTTTGGTACACAGATTACACCAAGCATACAAAGAAGAACCCATACCCATCCTTCTCAAACTCTTCCAAGAGACTAAAAAGGAAGGAACACTCCCAGAGACAGTTTATGAAGCCACCATCTCCCTGATGCCCAAATCAGACAAAGAGATTATCAAAAAAGAAAATTTGATACTGAAAACAAAATATCAAAAAGGTAATGTAAACAATCCCTTTTAAAATTTCATCAAAAAATACTTAGGAATAAACCTCACCAAGGAGGTGAAAGACATATGCTTAGAAGTATAAAACATTAATAAAGGAAACTAAAGTTTATTCAAAGAAATAGAAAGTACATTAATATTATTAAAATGGCAATACTATACAAAGCAGTCTACAGATTTAATGCAAGCCTTATTAGATTACCCCATGACATTTTTCAAAGAACTAGAACAAATATCTAGAATTGCCAAAGTAATCCTGAGGGGTAGGGGAGAACCAGGCAGAAGGAATAACTTTCCTAGATTTCAGACAATACTACAAATCTACAGTAACCAAAACAGTTCAATATGAGAAAAAGAGTCTGTTCAGCAAGTGGTGCTGCTGCATGTAAATCAATGAAGCTAGAAAACACCCTTACACCCTGTACAAGAATAAATTCAAAATGGCTTAAAAGCTTAAACATAAAATATGATACTATAAAGCTGCTAGAAGACATCATAGGCAAAACATTATTTGACAATCGTACCAATATTTTCTGAGGTCATTCTACCAAGTCAATAAAAATAAAAGCAAAAATAAACAAATGAGAAACAATCAAACTTAAAAGCTTTTGCATAGCAAAGGAAACCATAAACAAAATGAAAAGACAACCTACAGAATGGGGGAAAATATTTGCAAATGATGCAACCAATAAGGTCTTAATTTTCAAAATAAATAAACAGCTCATATGACACCACAGAAAAACAAACAACCCAACTGAAAAATGGGCAAAAGACTGAAATAGACATTTCTCCAAAGAAAACATATACATGGCCAACAGGCATATGAAAAGATGCTCAACATCACTAGTTATTAGAGAAATGAAAATCAAACCTAAAATGAGGCACCATTTCACACTGGTCAAAATGACCATCATTTAAAAGTCTACAAATCACAAATGCTGGAGAGGGTGTGTAGAAAAAGGAATCCTCCTACACTGTTGGTGGGAATGTAAATTGGTGCCCCTGCTGTGGAAAACAGCATGGAGATTCCTCAAAAAACTAAATATAGAGTTGTCATTAGACTCTAGCAATCCCAATTCTGGGCATATATCAAGAGAAAACCATAATTCACAAAGATACATGTACCCCAATGTTCACTGCAGCACAATTTATAATAGCCAAGACTGGGAAGCAACATAAATGTCCATTAACAGATGGATGGATAAAGAAGATGAATATGAGGTACATATATACAATGGAATATTACTCAGCCATAAAAAAGATAAAATAATGTCATTTGCAGCAACATGGATGGACCTAGAGATTAATGTACTAAGTAAGTTAGAAAGACAAATGTCATATGATATCATTTACAGGTAGAATTTAAAACATGGCACAAATAAACTTACCTGTGAAACAGAAACAGATTCACAGGGAACAGACATGTGGTTGGAGGAGGATGGGTAGGGCAGGGATGGATTTGGTGTTTGGGACTGTTGTTGTTGCTGGTCAGTTGCCCAATCCTGTCCAACTCTTTGCAATCCAATGGACTGCAGCATGCTAGGCCTCCCTATCCCTCTATTCCCATAGCTTCATTGAGTTATGCAAGCCCCTTTGCCACAAGGCAGTGATCCTTGAAGTGGATAGTTTGGGATTAGCAGGTGAAAAATATTATATATTGAATCAATAACAAAGTTCTACTGTATAGCACAGGAGATCATATTCCATATCCTTAGATAAACCATAATGGAAAAGAATATGAGAAAGAATGCATATATATGTGTAACTGAATCATTTTCTGTACAGTAGAAATTAACACATTGTAAATCAACTATACCTCAATAAAATTTAAAAAGATGAATTGAGCAGAAGGTTTGGCTAGATGTAAATTAATAAAAATGTATAGATTGACAGCTTATTCATCATTTATTATATACAGAAGAAACACAATTATTCATGAAGTTTTCTCACCAGTGAGGTAAATGATAGAAACTCTATAATTTTGCTTAAAAAGTATAAATTGTGAAATGACTGCATATGAAATTGTCATGAAAGCTCAGTTTAAATGAGCAGAGGCAAAATGCTATACACACTATCACTCATTAAGGTACAATATTATGAAAGGAACTATTTCCTGTTTATCTGGGCTTGCACCAACATGGTATTGTCTTAGAAGGTAGCTTGAGACAAGGATATTAAGTGATTATGCTTTATTGTGGCAATCAAGCAATAAGAGTGGGTAAAGGACGGCTGCGCAGCAATGCAAATCAATCCATGTATGCGCTGGCTCCATTCTGCCATGAGTCACAAAGAGCAAGAGAGCAGCTGGGCAGGTGCTGTGTAGTTGGCCCACCAGGACTTCACAAGACATTCTGTAAAGGAAATTGTGTCTTGCAATAGTTGATGAGAGAAGATAGAGCAGAAAGTGAATCCGTTACTTTTCTTCTATCCCCTGTCCTCCTCGGTCAGAGTTCAGCCTGGGACACATCAGCTCCTCCTAACACCTGCTCCACTGAATCACCAGGGTTCCTCTAACAGGACACTCTGCGTAACAGATCCATACTCTCAATGGGTGGCTGGTCCAAGTCTGTAAGTAGGCAAAGGAGCCAACATTCTCTGGGTGCTATAGCCCCAGGCAGTAGAACCACAAGGACATGAACAAAATTGTCTGGTGGGGGAGGCTGAGGGATAGCCAGAGGCTGGAGGCCAGGACTTAGGTGGCATGGAAGAGATCCAAGGAAGCAAATGAGATCTGGGTCTGATACAAGTGTCCATCCTGTAACTTTTTTGTTGGAATGTTATACATTTGAAATATATAATAATCAAAAATGAATGAGAAAAAATAGCTTCAAATCTTAGGGAAATGTGGCATAATGCTAGCAGGTCCAGAAAGAGAACAAAATTTTCTTAACATTTAATTTACTTCCATTTTCTCCAACAAGGAGAATCGTACAATCGATTACTTGAATGAAAGTACAGAGAGTCTGTTTACTGAATTTGAAAATTTTAAGTTCCAGGGGAAAAAAAAGAAAAATCTATTCTGTTTTGTTTCAAGAAGCTAGAACCAACTGTTAGAAGTAATAAAAACAGGATTTTGTTCATCTTTCCAATGGCTTTTTAATGCTTTTCCCTAACAGTGGGCTATGATAGTTTTAGAAGTAAAGTGCTTCCTGGTGAGAATTTAAAAAAATTTTTATTTTTGCCTGTGCTGGGTCTACATTGCTGCAGGGGCTTTTCTCTACTTGTGGTGATTGGGGGCTACTCTTGTTGCAGACCATGGACTCTAGGGCGTGTGGTCTTCAGTTGCAGCATGCGGGCTCAGTAGCTGTGGCTCCCCGGGTCTAGAGCACAGGCTCAACAGTTGTAGTGCAGAGGCATGTGGGATCTTTCTGGATCAGGGATCGAACCTGTATCTCCTGCATTGGCAGGTGGATTCTTTACCACTGCGCCACCAGGGAAGCCCTTATGAGAAGATTTTAAGTAGAGACTGTAATTTTTCAGCATTTCTAGAAAAGTATGCTCAATATAGGTACATAACAATCATCTGAGAATCTGTAAGTTTACAAATCTATCAAATTCCTCAGCCATACCCCAAAGTATTCTGATTTGGAAGGTCTGATAAGGTCAGGGAAGCTGCTTTTAAAATCAGCACCCAATCTCTGCCAATGCACAGTGTTTTGATACAAGTGGTTCACAGATTATAATTTAAGGGAGTTTACATGATCTTGAGGACCCTGAGAGCCTAAGATCATTTGATGATGTTATGATGTACTGGTCTTCAAGCGTAGTGTGTAAAAGCACTAGCCTAGGAGTCAAGAGACCTGGATTCCAGCCCCAGCTCTAACACTTACTAGATACACATTTAATCTGCATTGATGACGTCATTTAAACTGGCTAAGACTAGATTACTTTACCTGATGCTTAATGACAGAATTCTAAAACTCAAAGTAAATGCTAAGAACTGAAAAATACAATTCGAAGAAAGGGATTTTATATTATAAACTTCCCCGAAATAATGAAATGAGATTTCACAGGAGATAATCAGCACTCCTAAATCTAAAGATTTTCCAAGGTCAAGAAAAAATTTTTAATCAATTCAGTGTATTCATAATTGTAAAATTCAGTGTTTTAAACTTCTGAATAATTAGGCAAATCTAAAATAGTCTATTTTTTTCTGTAATTCTGATAGTTTGTTTCTACTTCATTCTCTGTGGTTGCAAAAGAATATTTAGATTGTATATTTACTATTTCATGTAAATTTCATGCTTGGTTTTTCTAAGGTTCCTATTGCTCTTCTGCCTGGAGAAAGAAATGGCAAACCATTCCAGTACTCTTGCCTGGAGAATCCGATGGACAGAAGGGCCTGGCAGGTTACAGAGACCACAAACGCAGTCAGTCATGCCTGAGGCAATAGCATGCACACACATCACTCTTCTGAGGGAGAACCAGAAAGGGTAAGGAGTATTAGCTTCCTAGGATGACTAATCCATTCAGGTTTAAGGTTCAGATGGAAGTCAATCAGTGATCACTTGCTTTGAATGTTATCTTTGGCTGTAGTACTGGATAAGGAGCCATTGTGAAAAGAGGAAACAGCAAGGTCTTGGTTAAAGCTCTAAGTTGGGAGGAAGATGAGGAGATGGGATTGATGACCCCTTTCTTCCCAAGCCTAATATAAAAATCAAAGACTAAAAGCCACTTAGGAACTAGTGACCAGGGACCAAAATTATTAACATAAGGACTTCACCACTTTCTCTTTTTTGTTGTTAGCGCTGCTCCCTCTTTTTTAGTCCTGCTCCCCTTTTAATAGCTGAAATTAAAACTTTTAAGAAGAAAAAAGAAATTAGAGTATTTTAAGAAAAGATGATAATGAAAGTTGAACAAAGTTTATGGGATGTAGCTAAATGTTTAGCTTAAAATTCTTTTATTAGTAAAAAGGAAAGGTTTAGAATCAATTGTGCAGGTTTCTATACTTGAAGCTAGAATTTAAAAAAGAGAACTAAATCCAAAGTAAATCAAATAAGATAGATAAGAGCTAAAATCAACAAAATGAAAACAGAAAAATAGAAAAGATTAGTGAAGTCAAAATTGGTCTTGAAAAGAATAAAAAAGTTGACAAATCTATAGTATTATTACTTGAGCATGAAAATAAAAGCACAACTTATTCATTTCAGGAATAAAAGAGATGATACCATTAAAGATACTACAGATATTAAACACACAATGAACATTAACAACTGTAGGGCAATAAATTTGATAATTTAGCCTTTTTCTAAAATGAACAGATGCCTGAAAAACACTATACCACATTGAAAATGTCATAAGCCCTTAATCTACCAAAGTAATTGAATTTGTCATTAAAAACAGACTCTGTGGGAGAGGGAGAGGGTGGGAAGATTTGGGAGAATGGCATTGAAACATGTAAAATATCATGTATGAAACGAGTTGCCAGTCCAGGTTCGATGCACAATACTGGATGCTTGGGGCTGGTGCACTGGGACGACCCAGAGGGATGGTATGGGGAGGGAGGAGGGAGGAGGGTTCAGGATGGGGAACACATGTATACCTGTGGCAGATTCATTTTGATATTTGGCAAAACTAATACAATTATGTAAAGTTTAAAAATAAAATAAAATTAAAAAAATACAAAAAAAAAAAATAAAAATTAAAAAAAAACACATTCCTTCAAAGGTGATTTCACTAGTGAATTCTAACAAACTTTGTTTCTTCTCTATTATTTTCAAGTGTCCTTTTGTTCTGATTCTAATTCTCATTGCCTAAGAACTTTTTCATATAGTTCAAAGAGAGTCAGCAATGAAGTAATTATATCACTGACCGTGTGATTGTTACAGGGTAGGTGGTTAAAAGCAGTAATCTTGGGACTTTCTTTTTTGATAGTTATATGTATGTATCAATCTGTCTATCCTGTTGGATTTGAATGACAAGCATTAAGCTGTAGCAGGTCAGATATTCATTTTACTACTATATAGAAGACAGTCTGAAAATAAAGTTGACAGAAGGAGAAAGGCAGAAGAGAAAATAACAGGGAAACAGAGCTGTAATCCTGGATGTCATCATGAGCTTCTAAATAAAACCATCACAGGAAGCCTGCCATACATCTTTTCATTTATATTAAACAATGACATTACTGTTTAAACTAATTTGAAGTAGCTTTCTGTTACTGGCAACAATAAATATTTGAACAAATTCTACCTTAGCACCGTATTTTAATTACTAAAATTTTAAAGTATGTTTTAATAATAATAAAGTCAGCCCTCTATCATAATTTATTTTTCCTCTCTAACCTCCCTATATTTCTAATGCTTTAATTCTTTTCAGATACCACTTAACATCATTTTCTCAAGTTCCAAAAAATTTCCTTTGAGGTTTTGGTTATAATTTTGTTAAATTATTGATTAATTTGTTGAAAATGGACATATTTATAGTTTGTTGATTTAGAAACATGTTGAATGCCTTGTGGGTTAGTCACTAAGTCATGTCCAACTCTTGTGACCTCATGGGCTGTAGCCTGCAAGTCTCCTCTGTCCATAGGATTCTCCAGGCAAGAATACTGGAGTGGGTTGCTATTTCCTTCTCCAGGGAATCTTCCTAACCCAGGAATTGAACCAGGGTTCTCCTGCATTGCAGGAAGATTCTTCACTGACTGAGCTATGAGTGAAGCCCAGTTGAATGCCTAGTTTATTCATATTATGTTCTGTTACAAAGCACCACAAATTGAGTGGCTTAAACAAATTTATTGTCTAAGTTCTAGAGGATGCTATAAGGGAGATCTGTCCTATGCCTTTCTCCTAGATTCTGATGTTTTCTAGAAGCCTTTGGAGATCCTTCACTGTGGCAAAGCAACTCTAACCTTTATGTGGCATTCTCCCTGGGTGCGTGTCTTTGGCTATATTTCTTGTTTTTATAAGGCAATCAGTCACATTGGATTAGGGCCCACCCCAATGACCTCAGTTTAACTTGATTACCACTGCAAAGACTCTCTTCAACTAAGACCACATTCTGAGGTTAGAGATGGGGAGCTAGAGATACAACTCAATCCATAACTGTCCTGAGGTAATGAACTTTGAATTTGTTCCCAGAGATCAGCATTTCTCAAACTAATGTTCAAGGGTATAATCTTTAGTGTCAGGGAATTATCTAGAAGAATTTAAAATTTTAGACAAGAGACAAGATGGTGAAGTAGAAGGACTTGAGCTCACCTCCTCTCAGGAGCACATCAAAATTCATGACTGCTGAACAATCATCAACAAAAAAGACTTGAACCTACCAAATAAGATATTGTACACTCAAACAAGAAGTCATGCCATGAAAAGATAGTAGGAGGGCAGTATTCAGGATACATCCCAATCCCCTGGTGGGTTGGCAACCCACAGACTGGAAAATAATTATATCACAGAGGTTCTCCCACAGGAGTCACAGTTCTGAGCCTGTCAGGCTCACCAGCCTGGGGTTCTGGCATCAGGAAGAGGAACCCCCAGAGCATTTGGCTTTGAATGCCAACAGGGATTGAGAGCAGGAGATCCACAGGATAGAGGGAAACAGAGACTCCACACTTGGAGGGCACACACAAGGTTTCATGTGCAATGGGACCCAGGGCAAAGCAATGACTCCATTAGGGCCTGGATCAGAACTATCTTCAGGTCTTTCAGGGTCTCCTGGGTAGGCAAGGGTCTTCTACAGTTCACTGCAGGTGCAAGGACACTGATGGTGGACACCCCAGGGGAAACTCACTGGCATCAGCTCTCCTGGAGGTGGTCGTTTTGACACAGAGACACGGCCCCACCCAACAGCCTACAGGCTCAAGTGCTAGGATGCCTCAGTCCAATCAATCAATAGAGCAGGAACACAGTCCCGCCCACCAGCAGACACAATGCCTAAAGTCATCCCGAGCCCACAGCTGCCTACAGACACACCCTTTGACACAGCTCTGCCCACCAGAAGGACAAGACCCAGCTCCACCCACCAGTGGGCATGCACCAGTCCATCATAAGAGAAAGCCTGCACAAGCCCCTGGACCAACCTAACCCATCAGGAAGCAGACACCAGAACCAGGAAGAATTACAGTCCTGCAGCCTAAGGAACAGAGATCACAAACACAGAAAGTTAGACAAAAGGAGGTGGCAGAGACATGTTACAGAAGAAGGAACAATATAAAACCCTGTAAGAACAACTAAGTGAAGTGGATATAGGCAATCTACCTGAAAAAGAATTCAGGGTAAAGACAATAGAAAAGATGATCCAAGATCTCAGAAAAAGAATGGAGGTACAGACTGAGAAGACACAAGAAATGTTTAATAGAAATAGAAGCTTTAAAGAGCAAACAGAGATGAACAATATAATAACTGAAAAGTACTCTGGAAGGAATCAATAGCAGAATAAATGAGGTTGAATAATGAGTAAGTGAGACGAAAGACAAGCGTAGTGGAAAACACTGCCATGGAACAGAATAAAGAAAGAAGAATGAAAAAAAAAAAATGAAGATGGTCTAAGAGACCTCTGGAACAATATTACATGCACCAACATTCACATTATTGGAGTCCTAGAAGGAGGAGAGAGAGAAAGGGCCTGAGAAAATACTTAAAGAGATAAGAGCCAAAACATTCCCTAACATGGCAAAGGAAACACTCAACTAAATTACAGGAAGCACAGAGTGCCAGTAAGGATAAACACAAGGAGGAACACAATAAGGCACATACTACTCAAATAGACAAAAATGAAAGACAGAAAAAATATTAAAACCAACAAAGGAAAAGCAAGAAGTAACATACAAGAGATTCCCCATAAGACTATCAGCTATGTTTGTAGGCAAGAAGGGAGTGGCAAGATATATATAAAGTAATAAAAGGGAAAAGCTTATAACCAAGAATACTCTACTCAAAAAGGCTATTGTTCAGATTTGATGAGAAAACAAAAGCCTTACAGACAGGCAAAAGCTAAGAGAATTTAGTACCATGTCAGCTTTACAACAGATGCTAAAGGAACTTCTCTTGGCAAAAGAGAAAAGGTCACAACTAGAAACTAGAAAATTATGAAATGGGAAAGCTCACCAGTAAAGGCATATCATATGTAATGGTAGAAAATCATCCATACACAAATATGACACCTTAACCAGAAATCATGAGAACAGAGTACAAATAGGATACTGAAATTGCATTTGAAACTAAAGACTAGAAACTTAGAACAATCTTGTAGATATGTAGACAGTTATATCAAAACCTCATGCACTTGCAGATCAAAAATCTACAATAGATACACATAAAGAAAATAAAAAGCAATTTAAATACAACACTAAAGATACCAACAAATCACAGGAGAATAAAAGAGGAAGGAAAATAAAAAGACTTACAAACAAGTAACAGGATAAAAGTAAAAATATACACATCGATAATTACCTTGAACAGAAATGAATTAAATGCTCCAACCAAATGACACAGACCAACTGAATGGATACAAAAACATGACCTGAATATAGGCTCTCTACAAGAGACCCAATTCAGATCCAGGAACACATACAAACTGGAAGTGATGAAAAAAGTTATTCCATGTAAATACAAATCAAAAGAAAGCTGAGGCAGAAACACTCATTACAGACAAAATAGACTTTAAAATAAAGACTGTTACAAGGGACAGAGAAGAACATTATATAATACTCAAGAGATCAATACAAGAAAAAGATATATCAATTATAAATATATGCATCCTACACAGGAGGAACTCAATATATAAGGCACTGCTAATCACCATAAAAAGGGAAATTGACAGTAACACAATGAGAATGGTGGCTCAGATGGTCAAGCGTCTGCCTGCAATACGGGAGACTCAGGTTCGATCCCTGGGTTGGGAAGATCTCCTGGAGAAGAAAATGGCAACCCACTCCAGTATTCCTGCCTGGAGAATCCCAGGGATGGAGGAGCCTGGTAGGCTACAGTCCATGGGGTCACAAGGAGTCAGACACGACTGAGCGAATTCACTTCACTTCACTTCACTTCAATAATAATGGGGACTTTAACATCCCACTTACATCAATGGACAGATCATCCAAACAGGAAATCGGGACTTAAATGACACATTATACCAATGAACTTAACTGATATTTATAGAACATTCCATCTGAAAACAGCAGAATACACATTCAAGTGCACATGGAATATTCTCCAAGACAGATCACTTGTGGTTTGCTGGGCCACAAGGCAAGCTTTGGTAAATTTAAGAATACTGAAATCAAATCAAGCATCTTTTTACACCACACTATGAGATCAGAAACCAACTACCAGAAAAACTGCAAAAAGGAACAAACATGCAAGGCTAAACAATATGCTACTAAACAATCAAGAAATCAAAGAAGAAATTAAAAATAATGAAAGATAAGTGAAAAAACCTACAATTATCTAAAACCTATGGGACACAGCAAAAGCAGTTATAATAGGGACGTTAATAGTGATACAGTCTTACCTCAGGAAATAAGAAAAACCTTAAACACCCTAAACTTACACTTAAAACCAACTAGAGAGAAGAACAACAAAACCCTAAACTTAGAGGAAATCATCTTTCTTAGAGGAAAGAAATCATGAAAATCAAGGCAGAATAAATGAAACAGAGATGAAGAACACAATAGAAAAGATCAATGAAACTAAAAGCTGGTTCACTGAAAAGATAAACAAAATTGATAAACCTTTATTCAGATTCATCACGAAAAAAGGGAGAGAACTCAAATCAATAAACTAGAAATAAAAAGTTATAATTGGCATCACAGAAATACAAAGGATCATTAGAGATTACTACAAGCAACTATACATCAATAAAATGTACAACCTATTAGAAAGATACAATCTCCCAAGACTAAACCAGAAAGAAATAGGAAATATGAACAGACCGATGGCATGCACTGAAAATGAATCTGTGATTTTTAAACTCCTAAACAAAACCCAGGACCAGATGGCATCACAGGTGAATTCTACCAAATATTTAGAGAAGTGTTCACACCTATCCTTCTAAAACTATTCCAAAAAACTGAAGAATGAACACTACTTCCAAATACATTCTATTAGCCCACCATCAATCACCCTGATACCAAAATCACCATCATCTTGATACCAAAGTCTGATATTTGTATTGGTACCAAAATAATACCACACAAAAAAATTACAGCCCAATATTACTGATGAACACAGACACAAAAGTCCTCAACAAAATATGAGTGAACTGAATCCAATAATACATTAAAAGGATCATACCCCATGATCAAGTAGATCAGTCAGTATGATAGACCAAATCAATAAATTGAAGAACAAAAGCCACATGATCATCTCAACAGATGCAGAAAAGCTTTGAACAAATTGAATGAAAACCATATGATCATCTCAAAAGATGCAGAAAAAGTGCTTTCTAAATAAATTTATTTTTAATCAGAGGATAATTTAATTGCTTTACAATATTGTGTTAGTTTCTGTCATACATCAACATGAATCAGCCATAAATATACTTCAACACCATTTGTTAAATATCCTCAAAAAGTGTGTATAGAGAGAACCTACCTCAACATAATAAAGGCAACATATGACAAATCCACAGCTAATATCATACTCGATGGTGAAAAGCTGAAAGCATTTTGTCTATGATCAGGAAAAAGAAAAGGATGTCTACTCTTGGTACTTTCAACATAGTTTTGTATGTCCGAGCCACAGCCACACAGAGAAGAAAAAGAAATTAAAAAATCGAAATTAGAAAACAAGAAGCAAAACAGTCTCTATTTGTAGATGACGTGATACTATACATAGAAGATTCTAAAGATGCTACTGGAAACTGCTAGCGCCCATCAATGAATTCAGCAAGGTTGCAGGATACAAAATTAATATACAGAAATCTATTACATTTCTATATATTCACAAGAAAAGATCAGAAAAATAAATAAAGGAAACAATCCCATTTATCATCACATTGGAAAGTTCAAATACTTAGGCATAAAAGTACCTAGGGAGGCAAAAACTTGTATTCTGAAAACTGTAAGATACTGATGAGAGAAATCAAAGATGACACAAACAGATGGAAAAATATACCACACTCTTGGATTACAAAAATTAATATTGTCAAAATGACTATACTAACCCAAGGCAATCTACAGATTCAATGCAATTCCTATCAAATCACCAATAGGATTTTTCACAGTACTAGAACAAAAAATTTTTAAATTTATATGGAAACCCAAAAATCCCAAATAGCCTAAGCAACCCAGGGAAAGAAAAAAGGACCTGGAGGAATCAGGCTCCCTGAATTCAGACTATACTACAAAACAATATGCCAATAGCACAAAAATAGACATATAGAGTAACAGGATATGGAATAGGATAGAAAGTCCAGAGATGAGCCCATGCACCTGGGGTCACCTAATCCACAATAAAGGAGGCAAGAATACACAATGGAAAACAGACAGTCTCTTCAATAAGTGGTGCTGGGAAAAATGGATAGCTTCATGTAAAAGAATGAAATCAGAACATTCTCCAACACCATATGCAAAAATAAATTCAAAAGGGATTAAAGACCTAAATGTAAGACCAGATACTATGAAACCTTTAGAGAAACATGTCACAGTAATATCTTTTTGGATCCATTTTCTAGAATAATGGAAACAAAAACAAAAATAAACAAACAGGACCTCATTAAACTTACAAGCTTTTGCATAGCAAAAGAAAACATAAACAAAATGAAGTGACAACCCACAGAATGGGAGAAAATATTTGTAAAGTATGTGACTAACAAGGGATTAATCACCAAAATATTTAAGCAACTCATGTAGCTCAATATAAAAAAAAAAAAACCAAAAAACAATAAAAATAGACATTTGTCAAAAGACATCCAGATGGTCAAATAGCACATGAAAAGATGTTCAACCTCACTAATTATTAGAGAAAAGGAAATCAAAACTACAATGAGGTACTATTACCTCATACCAGTCAGAATGGCCATTATCAAAATGCCCACAAACATAAATGTTGGAGATGGTATGGAGAAAAAAGAATCCTCCTACACTGTTGGTGGGAATGTAAATTGGTACAACTATTATGGAGAACAGTATGGAGGTTCCTTAAGAAAATTAAAATAGAACTACCATATGATCCCACTCCTGGGCATATTATCTGCAGAAAGCTATAATATATCAAAAAGATACATTCACCTCAATGTTCACTGCTGCACTGTTTACAATATCCAAGACATGGAAGCAGCTTAAATTCAACAGAGGAATGGATAAAGAAGATGTATTACATATATACAATGAGATGTTACTCAGCCATAGTAAAGAATGAAATAATTCCATTGCAGTAACATGGTTGGACCTAGAGTTTATTGTACTAAGTGTAGTAAGTCAGAGAAAGAAAAATACAGTTATCACTTACATGATGGAATCTAAAAAAAATGATACAATAGAACTTATCTACAAAATGGAAACAGACAGACAGACTTAGAAACAAACATGATTATGAAGAGAAAGGTAGGGAGAGGGAAAATTAGAGTTTAGGATTAGCATATACACACACAACTATATAAAAAATAGATAATCAACAGGGACCTACTGTATAGCACAGGAAACTCTACTCAATAATCTGTAATCACCTATATGGGAAAAGAATATGAAAAAATAATGGACGTATGTCTAACAATCTCTTTTCTGTATACCTGAAATTAAAACAATATTATAAATATACTATATAATAATATAAAATAAAAACAAAATTTAAAATTGGGCAGACAGCTATCTTATGTGTAGCAAAAGGAAACAGAGTTGTGAAACAGGCATATTAAAAGTATTAAAACTGTTCTATAACTTGATCATGGTTGTGGTTATATAGGCATCAGTTCAGTTCAGTTCAGTTGCTCAGTCGTGTCCGACTCTTTGCGACCCCATGAATCGCAGCACGCCAGGCCTCCCTGTCCATCACCAACTCCCGGAGTTCACTCAGACTCAGGTCCATTGAGTCAGTGATGCCATCCAGCCATCTCATCCTCTGTCGTCCCCTTCTCCTCCTGCCCCCAATCCCTCCCAACAGCAGAGTCTTTTCCAATGAGTCAACTCTTCGCATGAGGTGGCCAAAGTACTGGAGTTTCAGCTTTAGCATCATTCCTTCCAAAGAAATCCCAGGGCTGATCTCCTTCAGAATGGACTGGTTGGATCTCCTTGCAGTCCAAGGGACTCTCAAGAGTCTTCTCCAACACCACAGTTCAAAAGCATCAATTCACATATACATATGTAAAAATTCATCAACTTATATTTTTAAGATTTGTCATTTTACTATATTTATATTATACCTCAAATTATTATGTGATAAAAATATAAGTTTTTTTGTTTTTCATTTCAAAGTAAATATCAATCCACTATTTAAGGTAATGCTGGTTAATTTCTCTTACTTGAAACAACCACCACCACACCTTGTCCAAGTTAACAAGATGTTGCTAGGACTCTGGGGAGGTCAAAGTTGGTTGGTGTTCTGTGGAAGGAGAAGCAGATAAAAAGAAATATACAGAGAGAGGGAGAAATGGAGAGCTCTACAAGTGTGGGGAGGGTACCCTTCTCATATTCAGCTGAGTAGAGATCGACACAAGCAGGTGAGGAAACTGAATCTACGGAGGGAAGTACCTGAAAAAAAATTTCTCAGGCTGAAGGCAAAAAAGACATGAGTCAAAAGGCAATGTTAGAGAGATTGAAAGTGTGATAGGAACTTGAACCACTGTTGCTAGCTTTAAATATGGAGGAAAGGAGACAGGGGACAGGGGATGTGGGTGGCCTCTAGAAGCCAAAATCACTCAAGGGAGGGAACAGGAAGTTCTGATCTACAGCAGCACAGAACTTCCTGCCAATGACCTGAATGAGCCTGGACATGTGTTCATCCCCAGAGCCTCTAGGAAGGAACACGGCCTTGCTGCCACCTTGAGCTCAACAAAGCATAGAATTAACCAAGTCACATGGGACACAGACTTCTGACCTGTAGAACTGTGATGTAATAAGTGACTGTTGGTTTGAGGTGCCACATTTGTGGTAATTTGTTATGATAGTAATAGAAAACAAATACCAGTAGAGACGAAATAATACAACAGTACAGTATCTGAGATGACAGTTATGTGAGATGGGATTAACACTTGAACAGAAGTTTGGAATGCATGAGAAAAGTGAACTTGAAGAAATAGCAAAAAAAAAAAAAAAAAAAAAAAAAAATTACCCAAAATAAAACAAAGAGAAAAAAGACTGAAAATAGAGAGCTAATTTTTTAACTGATTAAAGCACAAAATATACATGATCATCTCAATAGAGGCAAAAAAAAAAATACTTAACAAAACCCAATACACTTTCATGATAAAGACTTCCAACAGACAAGAAAGAGAGAAATTTCCTCAACCTGATAATAGCATCTACCAAAAAACAAACAAAAAACCCATCTAATATCATAATTATTGGTGAAAGACAAAGTTTTCCCCTCTAACATCAGGAACAACAACAAAAAATCTGCTCTCACCATTTCTATTCAACTTTATACAAGAGGTCCTGGCTAAGGAAACTAGGCAAGAAAAATAAAAGGCACCCAGAGAGACAAAGAAGACATCAAACTATCCCTAGGCACAGTGCACTGAGCTGGGGAATATATATGTTTCCATATATACACACTTACATCTATATCTATTTTATATCTATTTCTATGTATTGAAACCATATACACTGATATCTCCAAGTCCAATTCAACACCATAGAGTTCATTCTAGTTTCTCCTCTTCCATATTTGTAACTCCTTTCTCCAGTAGTTAGAAACCTGGATCCCTTTATCCTAAACAAGTTTACTCATTGGACCCTTACTCCATCTATGTAACTAAACTGTCTTTTCCACATCATTCTGCATCTGGTCCCTTCTCCGTATCTCACTTAGCCTTTGATATCTTCACTGGGCTGCTCTTATTGTGCAGCCACCCACACTCAGTCACTTTTGCCAACAGCTGGGTCACTTCCCTCAAATCTGGACACCCTTCTCATCCCTCAGCAGCCCTCTCCTGGCTTCCCCTCCATGTTCACTCTCACTCTCCCATGAAGCTGTGCTCCTCACTCCTCTGAGATTCCTACACTACAGACCAGGTTGCTACCATTGC
Source organism: Bubalus kerabau (assembly GCF_029407905.1). Lineage (NCBI taxonomy): Eukaryota > Metazoa > Chordata > Mammalia > Artiodactyla > Bovidae > Bubalus > Bubalus kerabau. The sequence continues at coordinate 133,827,517 of NC_073624.1, forward strand.
CATTTCCTGTCAGATGCCCCATCTACTGGTTTTTAGGCTGAATTATTAAGGAAGGGCGGAGAAGGCAATGGCAACCCACTCCAGTACTCTTGCCTGGAAAATCCCATGGATGGAGGAGCCTGGTAGGCTGCAGTCCATGGGGTTGCTAGGAGTCGGACACGACTGAGCGACTTCACTTTCACTTTTCACTTTCATGCATTGGAGAAGAAAATGGCAACCCACTCCAGTGTTCTTGCCTGGAGAATCCCAGGGATGGTGCAGCCTGGTGGGCTGCCATCTCTGGGGTCGCACAGAATCAGACACGACTGAAGCGACTTAGCAGCAGTAGCAGCAGCATTAAGGAAGGGAGGAAGGAGGACAGAAGGATGAAAGGGAGGAAACTTTGTCCCTTGACTATTCTTTATGTTCTTGCTAATTCATAAAGGGTGTTTAATAAGATAATTTTCTGTGTAGTAATATCTACTAAAGGTAATCAGATACATACTATGTGAACCAGAAATCCCACTGCTTGGTCTTCATCCAACTGTGACATATGTACACCAAAAAGTAAGTACAATAATTTTCGTAGGAGACTGCAGAGGTGACAGGAAAGGCTTTTTCCCGTGCCCTGTTTTATTCCGGGTTGAGGGACAACTGTTTTCCTGCTTTTCTGGAGGAACGCAAAGTCCTTTTTCCTTAAGACAGATGAGGATCTCTACAATGAAGAATCTCTCCGGGGGAGGAGCCAAGATGGCGGAGGAGTAGGACGGGGAGAACACTTTCTCCCCCACAAATTCATCAAAAGAGCATTTAAACGTCGAGTAAATTCCACAAAACAACTTCCGAATGCCGGCAGAGGACATCAGGCACGCAGAAAAGCAACCCAACTCTTCGAAAGGAGAGAGAAGAAATACAGCTCCATCCACCAGAACATCGACACAAGCTTCCCTAACCAGGAAACCTTGACAAGCCACCTGTACAAACCCACACACAGTGAGGAAACGCCACAATAAAGAGAACTCCACAAACTGCCAGAATACAGAAAGGACACCCCAAACTCAGCAATTTAAACAAGATGAAGAGACAGAGGAATAGCCAGCAGAAAAAGGAACAGGATAAATGCCCACCAAACCAAACAAAAGAGGAAGAGATAGGGAATCTACCTGATAAAGAATTCCGAATAATGATAGTGAAATTGATCCAAAATCTTGAAATTAAAATGGAATCACAGATAAATAGCCTGGAGGCAAGGATTGAGAAGATGCAAGAAAGGTTTAACAAGGACTTAGAAGAAATAAAAAAGAGTCAATATATAATGAATAATGCAACAAGTGAAATTAAAAACACTCTGGAGGCAACAAATAGTAGAATAACAGAGGCAGAAGATAGGATTAGTGAATTAGAAGATAGAATGGTAGAAATAAATGAATCAGAGAGGATAAAAGAAAAACGAATTAAAAGAAATGAGGACAATCTCAGAGACCTCCAGGACAATATTAAACGCTACAACATTCAAATCATAGGGGTCCCAGAAGAAGAAGACAAAAAGAAAGACCATGAGAAAATACTTGAGGAGATAATAGTTGAAAACTTCCCTAAAATGGGGAAGGAAATAATCACCCAAGTCCAAGAAACCCAGAGAGTCCCAAACAGGATAAACCCAAGGCAAAACACCCCAAGACACATATTAATCAAATTAACAAAGATCAAACACAAAGAACAAATATTAAAAGCAGCAAGGGAAAAACAACAAATAACACACAAGGGAATACCCATAAGGATAACAGCTGATCTTTCAATAGAAACTCTTCAAGCCAGGAGGGAATGGCAAAACATACTTAAAATGATGAAAGAAAATAACCTACAGCCCAGATTATTGTACCCAGCAAGGATCTCATTCAAGTATGAAGGAGAAATCAAAAGCTTTTCAGACAAGCAAAAGCTGAGAGAATTCTGCACCACCAAACCAGCTGTCCAACAAATACTAAAGGATATTCTCTAGACAGGAAACGCAAAAACGGTGTATAAATTCGAACCCAAAACAATAAAGTAAATGGCAACGGGATCATACTTATCAGTAATCACCTTAAACGTAAATGGGTTGAATGCCCCAACCAAAAGACAAAGACTGGCTGAATGGATACAAAAACAAGACCCCTACATATGTTGTCTACAAGAGACCCACCTCAAAACAGGGGACACATACAGACTGAAAGTGAAGGGCTGGAAAAAGATTTTCCATGCAAATAGGGACCAAAAGAAAGCAGGAGTAGCAATACTCATATCAGATAAAATAGACTTTAAAACAAAGACTGTGAAAAGAGACAAAGATGGTCACTACATAATGATCAAAGGATCAATCCAAGAAGAAGATATAACAATTATAAATATATATGCACCCAACACGGGAGCACCGCAGTATGTAAGACAAATGCTAACAAGTATGAAAGGAGAAATTAACAATAACACAATAATAGTGGGAGACTTTAATACCCCACTCACACCTATGGATAGATCAACTAAACAGAAAATTAACAAGGAAACACAAACTTTAAACGATACAATAGACCAGTTAGACCTAATTGATATCTATAGGACATTTCATCCCAAAGCAATGAATTTCACCTTTTTCTCAAGCGAACATGGAACCTTCTCCAGGATAGATCACATCCTGGGCCATAAAGCTAGCCTTGGTAAATTCAAAAAATAGAAATCATTCCAAGCATCTTTTCTGACCACAATGCAGTAAGATTAGATCTCAATTACAGGAGAAAAACTATTAAAAATTCCAACATATGGAGGCTGAACAACACACTGCTGAATAACCAACAAATCACTGAAGAAATCAAAAAAGAAATCAAAATTTGCATAGAAATGAATGAAAATGAAAACACAACAACCCAAAACCTGTGGGACACGGTAAAAGCAGTCCTAAGGGGAAAGTTCATAGCAATACAGGCACACCTCAAGAAACAAGAAAAAAGTCAAATAAATAACCTAACTCTACACCTAAAGCAACTAGAAAAGGAAGAAATGAAGAACCCCAGGGTTAGTAGAAGGAAAGAAATCTTAAAACTTAGAGCAGAAATAAATGCAAAAGAAACAAAAGAGACCATAGCAAAAATCAACAAAACCAAAAGCTGGTTCTTTGAAAGGATAAATAAAATTGACAAACCATTAGCCAGACTCATCAAGAAACAAAGGGAGAAAAATCAAATCAATAAAATTAGAAATGAAAATGGAGAGATCACAACAGACAACACAGAAATACAAAGGATCATAAGAGAGTATTATCAACAATTATATGCCAATAAAATGGACAACTTGGAAGAAATGGACAAATTCTTAGAAAAGTACAACTTTCCAAAACTCGACCAGGAAGAAATAGAAAATCTTAACAGACCCATCACAAGCACAGAAATTGAAACTGTAATCAAAAATCTTCCAGCAAACAAAAGCCCAGGTCCAGACGGCTTCACAGCTGAATGCTACCAAAAATTTAGAGAAGAGCTAACACCTATCCTGCTCAAACTCTTCCAGAAAATTGCAGAGGATGGTAAACTTCCAAACTCATTCTATGAGGCTACCATCACCCTAATACCAAAACCTGACAAAGATCCCACAAAAAAAGAAAACTACAGGCCAATATCACTGATGAACATAGATGCAAAAATCCTTAACAAAATTCTAGCAATCAGAATCCAACAACACATTAAAAAGATTATACACCATGACCAAGTGGGCTTTATCCCAGGGATGCAAGGATTTTTCAATATCCGCAAATCAATCAATGTAATACACCACATTAACAAATTGAAAAATAAAAACCATATGATTATCTCAATAGATGCAGAGAAAGCCTTTGACAAAATTCAACATCCATTTATGATAAAAACTCTCCAGAAAGCAGGAATAGAAGGAACATACCTCAACATAATAAAAGCTATATATGACAACCCACAGCAAACATTATCCTCAATGGTGAAAAATTGAAAGCATTTCCTCTAAAGTCAGGAACAAGACAAGGGTGCCCACTTTCACCATTACTATTCAACATAGTTTTGGAAGTTTTGGCCACAGCAATCAGAGCAGAAAAAGAAATAAAAGGAATCCAAATTGGAAAAGAAGAAGTAAAGCTCTCACTGTTTGCAGATGACATGATCCTCTACATAGAAAACCCTAAAGACTCCACCAGAAAATTACTAGAACTAATCAATGACTATAGTAAAGTTGCAGGATATAAAATCAACACACAGAAACCCCTTGCATTCCTATACACTAATAATGAGAAAACAGAAAGAGAAATTAAGGAAACAATTCCATTCACCATTGCAACGGAAAGAATAAAATACTTAGGAATATATCTACCTAAAGAAACTAAAGACCTATATATAGAAAACTATAAAACACTGGTGAAAGAAATCAAAGAGGACACTAACAGATGGAGAAATATACCATGTTCATGGATTGGAAGAATCAATATAGTGAAAATGAGTATACTACCCAAAGCAATCTATAGATTCAATGCAATCCCTATCAAGCTACCAACAGCATTCTTCACAGAGCTAGAACAAATAATTTCACAATTTGTATGGAAATACAAAAAACCTCAAATAGCCAAAGCAATCTTGAGAAAGAAGAATGGAACTGGAGGAATCAACCTGCCTGACTTCAGGCTCTGCTACAAAGCCACAGTTATCAAGACAGTATGGTACTGGCACAAAGACAGAAATATAGATCAATGGAACAAAATAGAAAGCCCAGAGATAAATCCACGTACATATGGACACCTTATCTTTGACAAAGGAGGCAAGAATATACAATGGATTAAAGACAATCTCTTTAACAAGTGGTGCTGGGAAATCTGGTCAACCACTTGTAAAAGAATGAAACTAGAACACTTTCTAACACCATACACAAAAATAAACTCAAAATGGATTAAAGATCTAAACGTTAAGATCAAAAACTATAAAACTCCTAGAGGAGAACATAGGCAAAACACTCTCTGACATACATCACAGCAGGATCCTCTATGACCCACCTCCCAGAATATTGGGAATAAAAGCAAAAATAAACAAATGGGACCTAATTAACCTTAAAAGCTTCTGCACATCAAAGGAAACTATTAGCAAGGTGAAAAGACAGCCTTCGGAATGGGAGAAGATAATAGCAAATGAAGCAACTGACAAACAACTAATCTCGAGAATATACAAGCAACTCCTACAGCTCAACTCCAGAAAAATAAATGACCCAATCAAAAAATGGGCCAAAGAACTAAATAGACATTTCTCCAAAGAAGACATCCAGATGGCTAACAAACACATGAAAAGATGCTCAACATCACTCATTATCAGAGAAATGCAAATCAAAAACACTATGAGGTACCATTTCACACCAGTCAGAATGGCTGCGATCCAAAAGTCTACAAATAATAAATGCTGGAGAGGGTGCGGAGAAAAGGGAACCCTCTTACACTGTTGGTGGGAATGCAAACTAGTACAGCCACTATGGAGAACAGTGTGGAGATTCCTTAGAAAACTGGAAATAGAACTGCCTTATGATCCAGCAATCCCACTGCTGGGCATACACACTGAGGAAACCAGAAAGGAAAGAGACACGTGTACCCCAATGTTCATTGCAGCACTGTTTATAATAGCCAGGACATGGAAGCAACCTAGATGTCCATCAGCAGATGAATGGATAAGAAAGCAGTGGTACATATACACAATGCAGTATTACTCAGCCATTAAAAAGAATACATTTGAATCGGTTCTAATGAGGTGGATGAAACTGGAGCCTATTATACAGAGTGAAGTAAGCCAGAAAGAAAAACACCAATACAGTATACTAACGCATATATATGGAATTTAGAAAGATGGTAACAATAACCCTGTGTACGAGACAGCAAAAGAGACACTGATGTATAGAACAGTCTTATGGACTCTGTGGGAGAGGGAGAGGGTTGGAAGATTTGGGAGAATGGCATTGAAACATGTAAAATATCATGTATGAAACGAGTTGCCAGTCCAGGTTCGATGCACGATACTGGATGCTTGGGGCTGGTGCACTGGGACGACCCAGAGGGATGGAATGGGGAGGGATGAGGGAGGAGGGTTCAGGATGGGGAGCACATGTATACCTGTGGCGGATTCATTTTGATATTTGGCAAAACTAATACAATTATGTAAAGTTTAAAAATAAAATAAAATTGAAGAACAACAACAACAAAAATAATAATTTTCATAGGAAAAATTTCCATAATAGCTAAGCACTGTGGGTATTGGGTTGAACTACGCATGACTAAGGACTAAGCTCTGTGCATCTCCAGCTTCAAAACCAAACAAAGAGTCTGTAGTCAGCAAGAGAATGGATGGGGAGTTTTACATGTCTGAAGTAAGGCCCTGGAACAATACCCCTTCATGTGTGGCACATGGTGGGCAGGGTATGGAGGTAGTCTTTGCTCCTGGTGCAGGGTAGATTGCCATTTATGGAGGGAATTGATGTAAGGTTGGCTCATCAGTTACCAAGGAGATTAGCTGAGGGGCACACCACTCACTGCCCCTTTCATAAGGGCAATCTTTAGCTGGGGCTGAGGGCAAGTACACAGGAAGTTCATTCATGTGAGTAGGGTATAGGTGAAGCAGGCACTGGCTGGGCAGAGCCACCCCCATGGGGAGGAGAAGGCCCTGGTTCCAAAAGAAACATTCTGGTGGCCTAGGCACAAGTCAGCAGTCACAGTACAGGTCTGCCACCCCAAGTTATGCTGCGTGCCATTAGGGGTGGACTGATTAGGTCCTTCTAAACAACAACAACAAAAACAGTTAATCCCACTAGTTGGACTGGTGTGTCCAGAAGTCAGTCTATTCCATTCCACACAGCATAGCCCATAGGCGCTATGTGCTGTCAGCTGTAGAGAAACGCCTACCAATGGGAGTCTTTCTGATGTATTGCCATGTGGTGGTGAGGGTAGATGGTGAGGGTTTTTTCCCCCCATGGTCAGCTTCCTCACATAGTCATTAGCCAGGTCAATTTTTCATGGAAGTCCGGAGGATTACAGCATCTCACTGTAGACCCAGAAATTAGACACACTGTAGTGAGACCAGTGCTACTCAGTCCCCAAATAGATTTCCTCCCTCCTGCCAGAGACGAAATGTAAGACATCTAACAGGCACAACACAGGCGAGATCATGACAATTAAGCAAAATACAAGCAGTAATTGCATTCCAAGATAGTATCACAGCTCCTTGTGGTTTTGAGGAGGTCTGCAATATAGTATGCTGCTGCTGCTGCTAAGTCGCTTGTTGTGTCCAACTCTGTGCGACCCCATAGACGGCAGCCCACCAGGCTCCCCCATCCCTGGGATTCTCCAGGCAAGAACACTGGAGTGGGTTGCCATTTCCTTCTCCAATGCATGGAACTGAAAGTGACAAGTGAAAGTGAAGTCACTCAGTCGTGTCCGACTCTTAGCGACCCCATGGACTGCAGCCTACCAGGCTCCTCTGTCCATGGGATTTTCCAGGCAAGAGTACTGGAGTGGGGTGCCATTGTCTTCTCTGGCAATATGGTATAGAAAACCCAAATTTTCACTTATACAAGACAATGTGTCCAAAAAATTCACATCTACTAGATTGGAGACATGATGGCAAAGTAAAAGGACCTTGAGCTCACCTCCTCCTAGGAATACATCAAAAAATTACAATTAATTGCTGAACAATACTGATTAAAAAAAGACTGGAACTAACAATACCACATCCAAATACCAAGAAGAAACCTCAATGAGATGGCAGGAGGGGTGCACTCACAATACAATCAAATCCCACACCACCCTTCACCAAGTGGGTGACCTACAAAGTGGAGAATAATTATATTGCATAAGTTCTCTTACAGAGTTCTAAACCCCATGTCAAGACTCCCAGATTTGGGGTCAGGCATTGGAAGGAGGAGCCCTCAGAGCATTTAGTTTTGAAAGCCATCAGGGCTTGAATGCAAGAGCTTCACTGAACTGAGAAGAATAGAGACTCCACACTTGGAGGGCATATACAAGGTCTCAAGTGTGACAAGACTCAAGTCTAAAGTGGTGACTTCCTAGGAGCCTGCGTCAGATCTATCTGCTTGATGGTCTCCTGGGGAGGTGAGGAGTGACTGTGGCTCTCTCTGGGGTCATCAAAGCTAGTGGCAGAAATATCAGGATGTGCTCACCTACTTTGACTTTTATTGGAGGTAGATTTCTTACTTGGGTAACTAGTATCAAGTCCAGCTTCCCTGGTGGCTCAGACGGTAAAGTGTCTGCCTACAATGTTGGAGACCTGGGTTTGATCCCTGCATCGGGAAGATCCTCTGGAGAAGGAAATGGCAACCCATTCCAGTACTCTTGCCTGGAGAATCCCATGGACAGAGGAGTGTAGTAGGCTATAGTCCATGGGGTCGCAAAGAGTCAGACACAACTGAGCTACTTCACTTTCACCTTCCAACTAAAGAGCCTCTTGATGAGGGTGAAAGAGGAAAGTGAAAAAGTTGGTTTAAAACTCAACATTCAAAAAACTAAGATCATGTCTTCTGGTCCCATCACTTCATGGGAAATAGATGGGGAAACAATAGAAACAGGGACAGACTTTATTTTCTTGGGCTTCAAAATTACAGCAGATGGTGACTGCAGCCATGAAATTAAATGATGCTTGCTCCTTGGAAGAAAAGCTATGACTAACTTAGACAGCATGTTAAAAAGCAGAGACATTACTTTGCCAACAAAGGTCCATCTAGTCAAAGCGATGGTTTTTCCAGTGATCATGTATGGATGTGAGAGTTGGACTGAAAAGAAGGCTGAATCCCAAAGAATTTTTTTTTTTCAGTTTAAAGAATTCAAAGACTTTTATTTTTCAGTTTTATTTTGATAAATATACAGTTTTAGAATATTCATTTTATTTGATAATGGACATTAGAATTTTATAAAATATGCAATTAAAATATCTGCACTATTTATTTTTTTTTAAACTTTACATAACTGTATTAGTTTTGCCAAATATCAAAATGAATCCGCCACAGGTATACATGTGTTCCCCATCCTGAACCCTCCTCCCTCCTCCCTCCCCATTCCATCCCTCTGGGTTGTCCCAGTGCACCAGCCCCAAGCATCCAGTATCGTGCATCGAACCTGGAAATGATGCTTTTGAACTGTGATGTTGGAGAAGGCTCTTGAAGTCCCTTGGACTGCAAGGAGATCAAATCAATCAATCCTAAAGGAAATCAATCCTGAATATTCATCAGAAGGACTGATGCTAAAGCTGAAGCTCCAATACATTGGCTACCTGATGTGAAGAAAAGACCCTGACTCATTGGAAAAGACCCTGATGCTGGAAAAGACTGATTGCAGGAGTTGAAGGGGACAACAGAGGATTAGATGGTTGGATGGTATCACCATCCACAAATCAGTCAGTGTGATATACCACTCCAACAAACTGAGTTAAAAAAAATTTGATCATCTCAATAGATGCCGGAAAATCTTTTGATAGAACTCAACACTCATTTATGATAAAAACTCTTCAGAAAGTTGGCAAAAAGGGAACCTACTTCAATATAATAAAGGCAACATATGACAAATCCACAGGTAACATCATACTCAATGGTGAAAAGCTGAAAGCATTTCCTCTAAGATCAGGAACAAGACAGGGATGCCCAATCTCACCACTTCCAGTAAACATAGTTTTGTATGTCTGAGCCACAGCAATAAGAGAAGAAATAAAAGAATCCAAAGATTCTAGAGTTTTGGATGAATTCCAAAGCTTATTAATTCAGTAAGTTTGCAGGATACAGAATTAATATGCAGAAATCTGTTGCATTTCCATACACTTAGGATAAAAAGAATAGAAAGAAAAATTAAGGAAATAATCCTGTTTACCATCACATCAAAAAGAATAAAATACCTAGGCACAAACCTACCTAAGGAGGCAAAACTGCACTCTGAAAACTGTAAGACACTGATGAAAGAAATCAGAGATGACACAAACAGATGGGAAAATATACCATGTTCTTGGATTGGAAAAATTAATGTTGCCAAAATGACTATACTACCCAAGGCAATCTACAGATACAGTGCAATTCCTATTAAATCCCCAAGGGCATTTTTCACAGAACTAGAAAAAAATGTTTTTTACTTTGTATGGAAATACAAAAGATCCCAAATAGACAAAGAAATCTTGAGAATGAAAAATGGAGCAGGAGGAACTGGGCTTCCTGTCTTCAAACCATACTATAAAACTACACTAATCAAAACAGAATGGTACTGGCACAAAAACAGAAGTATACACCAATGGTACAGGATAGAAAGCCCAGAGATAAACCCACACACCTATGGTCACAATCTACGCATGATAAAGGAAGCAAGACTATAAAACAGAAAAAAGACAGCCTCTTCAGTAGGTGGTGCTGGGAAATCTGGACAGCTACATGAACAGCTATATGTCAAAGAATGAAACTAGAATACTACATAACACCATACACAAAAATAAACTCAAAATGGATTAAAGACCTAAATATAAGACCAAACGGTATAAAATTCTTAGAGGAAAACATAGGAAAAACACTCTCTGACATAAGTCACAGCAAGATATTTTGTAATTCAGCTACTAAAATAATGAAAACAAAAACAAAAAATAAATAATTAAGACGTAATTAAACTTACAAGCTTTTGCCCAGCAAAGAAACCATAAACAAGACAAAAAGACAACCCTCAGAATGGGAGAAAATATTTGCAAATGAAGCAACAGACAAAGGATTAATCTACAAAATATACAGTTCATGGAGCTCAATATCAAAACAACAAACAACCCAATCAAAAACTGGATGGAAGACCTAAATAGATATCTCTCCAAAGAAGACAGACAAATGGCCAAGAGGCACATGAAAAGATGCTCAACATCACTAATTATTAGAGAAATGCAAATCAGAACTACAATGAGGTATCACTTCACACCAGCCAGAATGGCCATCGATCATCAAAAAATCTACAAATAATACATATTGGATATGGAGTGGAGAGAAGGGAATCCTATTACACTGTTCATCAGAATGTACTTTGGTACAGCCACTGTGAAGAACAGTATGGGTGTTCCTTAAAAAACTAAACATAGAATGACCCAGCAATCCTACTACTAGGCATATATCCTGAGAAAACCATAACTCAAAAAGACACACATATCCCAATGTTCACTGTAGCAAAACTTACAACAGCCAGGACATGGAATCAACCTAGATGTCCACTGGCAGATAAAATGGACAAAAAAGTTGTGGTGCACATATACAATGGAATATTACTCAGCCATAAAAAGGAATGAAATTGAGTCAAAGTGATGTGAATGAATCTAGAGCCCGTCATATTGAGTGAAGTCAAAAAGAGAAAAATATCATATAAAATAAATATTGTATATTAATGCATACATATAGAATCTAGAAAAATGGTACTGAACCTTTTACAGCACAGGAATAGAGGCAGAGATGTAGAAAATGGACTTGTGGACACAGAGGGGATGGGGGCAATGAATTGAGAGAGTATATGCTGCTGCCGCCAAGTTGCTCAGTCGCGTCCGACTCTGTGTGACCCCATAGACGGCAGCCCACCAGGCTCCCCCTTCTCTGGGATTCTCCAGGCAAGAATACTGGAGTGGGGAGCCATTGCCTTCTCTGGAGTATACACTACTGTGTGTAAAACAGATAGCTCACGGGAAGCTGCTGTATATAGCACAGGGAACTTAGCTTGTTGCTCTGTGATGACCTAGACAGGTGGAATGAAAGAGTGGGAGGGAGGCTTAAGAGGGAGAGGATATATGTATGCTGCTAAGTCACTTCAGTCATGTCCGACTCTGTGCGACCCCAGAGATGACAGCCCACCAGGCTCCCCCGTCCCTGGGATTCTACAGGGAAGAACACTGGAGTGGGTTGCCATGTCCTTCTCCAACGCATGAAAGTGAAAAGTGAAAGTGAAGTCGCTCAGTCGTGTCCGACTCTTAGCGACCCCATGGACTGCAGCCTACCAGGCTCCTCTGTCCATGGGATTTTCCAGGCAAGAGTACTGGAGTAGGGTGCCATTGCCTTCTCTGGATATATGTATACATATGGCCAATTCACGATGTTGTACAACAGAAACAAACACAATAATGTAAAGTACTTATATCCCAATAAAAAGATACATGCACACCAATGTTCATTGCTGCAAGATTTACAACAGCCAAGACATAGAAGTAACCTAAATGTTCATTGACAGAGGAATGGAAAAAGGAGATGTGACATATGTAAACAATAGAATATTACTCAGCCATAAGAAAGAATGAAATAATGTCATTTTCAGTAACATGAACAGACCTAGAGATTAGTGTACTAAGCCAGAAAGAGAAAAATTGATATCACATGAAAACACTTTTTTGTGGAATCTTTAAAAAAAAAAAAGATACAAATGAACTTAATATACAAAACAGAAAAAGACCCACAGATATAGAAGGCAAATGTATGGCTACCAAATGAGAAAGTGGGGAGGGATAAGAGTTTATGATTAACATATACACACTACCATATATAAAATAGATTACCAACAAGGACCTACTGTATAGCACAGGGAACTATAATGACCTATAAGAAAAAATAATCTGCAAAAGTTTATTTATATAACTGAATCACTTTGCAGTAGACTTGAAACTAGCACAACATTGTCAATCAATTGTACTTTGATTAAAAAATAAAGACAGTGAATCAAGTCAAAAACAAACAAATAATCACAACTGCAATGTCCATCTTGTTTTACCATGGATGTCTGAAACCAGAGCTATTAAGTTTTGACTTTCAAATGCATTCCCTTCCTTAGTGGACAAAGCATATGCACAGTGCATGTCTAAATAGGCTGCTCTGATCACTAAAATTTAACTTAATGCACAAGCCTTCTGACTTCCCCATACCTCAATATATGCAGATTTTCCCATCATTTCCCCTTATGATTCCAAATATTTAATAGAAAGCACTGATGATCAAAATATTTGTCCCTAGAAGCTGGGGTGGTTCAGCTGCCTGCCCTGGGTATAGCTCATGTCCCTCAGTACTAGGCCTCCTTTATATTTTCCTACTCATCCACACTGGGGAAAACTAATCAGATATGGTGATCATGCATCTTATCATCTATAGCCAATTGTTACACAAGCACTGTACATGTACTTTTAACAGCAGAAAAAAGCAAGCCGTGTCACACATCCTGAGTAGTTATACTCTGACAACTTCGTTAGTTACTTTCCCCCTCCTGATCATCAGGGTAAAAGTATGGTTAATGCAGAAACTTTCATAAATAAAGACCTCAATTAGCAAAACCAGAATTTAATATCCACTGAAACAATACTTTCCTCTCTAAAACGACCTTACTCTCTACCAAACACAGCAAATTAAGGCTAATTTGTCTTTAAAACATGCCTGGTCAATTGGCTCCAACTGGTTGTGGAGGAATTTTTCAGAAGGAATCGCAGACTGAATTCCCCAAAGGGCTCTGGAGGCCAGGAAAGCAATGCCAAAGCCCTGCCATCAGGTTCACCTCTGGAGTTCTCCAAAATATCAAGATTTCTGTACATGTCAGGAAACATTCTTTCCTACTTACCTGATAAGGCTGCTCAGAACACGAGAGTCTCAAATCTATGTAGGGACCAGGCAGAGAGAGAGAGAGAAAAAAAAAAAGTTTCAATTCTACTCACAGGTGTGATTTATCAAATTGCTGTAAATCACAATTAACTTGATGGGAAGGGGAAAACACAGATCAAAATCAGTAACACTCCAGACTAAAACCATACAAATTATAACCATATGCACCAGTTCACTCGGTAAACAATCCTTTTGTTAACTTTTTACGAAGGCATCAGGTTTTCCATTAGGATTTTTAAAATTTTTACCCAGTTCAGTGGCATAATCTGAAATTTATCAGAGACCCATACTGGTCAAGGTCCTTCATATGAATCTTCTTGAAGATGAAGCACATTTGCAAAAGCATCAGAATTAAATACCTGATTACAATTTACTTAATAAAGAAACTTAGTTATAATAACCAGAATTATGACTGGTTATAATCTTATAACCCTTAAAAATTTTAATGTCAGGCAAAAACCAAGAAGTAAGTAATTTAAACTGTCATACCAGCACTTCCTGATTGGAAAACTTATGCTTTAGTCTAACTCTCCCAAGAAGATAAGGTAGGTAAACAGACTGCCTAGCAATTAATGTTCCAATATTTTATTCTACTTGAAATGATACAGATAGTCAATGAATTCTCTTCATTTCAACTTAGTTTCATTTCAAGTTACCAAAATCTGGAGAGATGATTTTAGATAGATAGTCCCCCGAACAATCATTCCTATAGAATTTACCTAGAAGTTCTTTTCCCCCCACTTTTAGAGATCACATTTGATTTAAGTTTCTGAGAGCCCAGGTGGATCATTTACATCTCAAAAGCACAAGAAAAGAAAGACCGATTCCCCCTAGAATCTAGCTTAACCAAATATAAAAAGGCTCACTTTGATTCAACAGCAGAGACATTAGGGTAACGCTGCTCTTTAAATCTCTTGGCAGCCCCCACTTTTCAAGGACAGCCACCACAGGACCCCCATACTAATGGACAGCCACCCCGGGGTTACCCCAGCAACGTTTGGGATCACCTCTGGAATTTTTGGGCTTCCCTCGTGGCTCAGCTGGTAAAGAATCCACCTGCAATGTGGGAGACCTGGGTACAATCCCTGGGTTGGGAAGATCTCGTGGAGAAGGGAAAGGCTACCCACTCCAGTATTCTGGTGAGTCCATGTGGTTGCAAAGAGTCAGACACGACTGATCGACTTCCCCTTTTACATCACTTTCACTGGAACTTTTTGGCACCACGTTAGTGGATGGCCACACTGCAGTTATTCCTGTAACTTTGGGGGTCCCACATATTAGTGGACAGTCACTCTGGGCTAATCCCTGCAAACTTTCAGGCCCCAAATGTTAGTGGAGACCCCTGTAACTTTTCATTCCCATCCTTACTTCTCAACCTCTTGGCGCTCACAGGAGTTTCTTCCGTCTCCTGGCTGGTTCACCAGCTGTAGGACTTCAACTGGAGGACTGCAAGTCCTGTGCTCAACCAACTTCAAGACTGAAGAAAGAACCCAGATGGAGATGTTGCTGCTTTAATGAGTAGGGGGAGCTCGACAGTCTGAAGCAGGATCTTGGAGCAATACCCCATTGTGTGTGTGGCAGACAGCAGGAAGGACACAGAAGGCAGGACACTACAGCAATCTCAGCTCTGGGGGGGAAGGGGAGATTGCCAATTACAGGTGGTATTGATATCAAGCTGGGTCATCAGTTACCAGGGAAACCATCAGAGGTGCTCACCCTTCAACACCCCTTTGACAAGAACAATCAACAGCTGGGATAAGTAGATAGGTAGGCATTTACTGATTAGGAAGGTCAGTCAGGTGAGTAGGTATAGGTGAAGCAGACTTTGGTCTGCCAGGGACGTGCAGAGATCAAGAGAACAGCCACCTTGAGTGGCCTGACCAAACAGTAGGAAAATACCCCTCAATAATTCAGTGAACAAACTCTACTGATATGCCATATTTATGCAATGACCTACTATACACCAATGCAAATGAATGAGCTACCACACAAGCAACAATATGGATGAATCTCACAGTTGAATGAAAGAAGTTAGATCCAAAAGCAATAAATACGGCATAATAACAAATATACAAAAGTAACCTATGGTTTTAAAGTCCACTTGAGGGAAGAAGAGGGGGTTTGTGGCTAAGAAAGGGCACAGGCTGGCTTTTGCAATGGACGCAGGATTACATTTGCTGATCTGGGAGGTTGCTGTGTCACTCTGTGCTTATTCAACTATGTAGTTATTAGCACATTTTTCTCTAAGCATGTTGTGCTTTGATAAAAATTTTTTTAAACCAAAGTCAGCTTTTATATCTCATTTGGTGTTTTTGTTTGTTTTCCAGTGAAGAAGATGATCATGACAGCCCACAAGAAACAACCAATACAATATTGTAAAGTTAAAAAATAAAATAAAATAAATAAATATCACTATACTGAAACGCTTTTTTAAAAAGCAAATCTCTTTTGTTTTATTAGATGGTGAACTCTTGAAGGTCAGCATTACCGCCTTACTCTCCTGTTATTCAGCATTGCCTAGAACAATTTTCCGTAAGTTACAGCTTTTCAGTAAATGTTTGTTACATGAATGTTTGCCTCTTGAGTTGGTGCTGTGAGAGGAATTTTATGCTCCACCTTTACAAAAGTACTTTTTGACTGACGTAAGTCTTCTGACTTTCTTGCATAGCACCCAACTGAATGGGCCTTGGTTTAATCTCACTGAGGCTTTGGATCTGGGGGGCTTTTCACTGTCAGACCCAACTTTTTATGCTCGATCAAGATTCTGGCGGAACTTTCCATCATACTGAAATTGTTTCAGCCGTGGCAGTGTAACTTTGCAACCTAATTAATACCACCGGAGAAGGCAAGGTATAATCAGAGCCAGGAAAAAGCAATTGAATCGAGCTAAACATACTCAGCTTTTATATTAGCACCAAGTTTCAGGCTGGATGTCTCCCTGGGGATCACTAACAGAGGAAACAAGTGAGGAGCATCAGCAAAACACTCTTGCTGGGTGTGTTTGATGCCACCGCTAGTTTGAATCAGCACAGCGTGTTCTGCTCCTAATATAATTATTGTACAATCATGTTGCATCAGGTTTAGACAACTCGACTACTGAATTGAAGGAGATTCACAAGTGAATGTGGGTTTCTCTTTGCTGTGGTGAACATGACATGGATCACCTATGTTGCACAACTTTGATTTTGTTTCTTCTCAGTATTTTGAAACTTCTCTGAAAGGTCTTCACTGTTGTCTCCTGTAAGCATGATTTCTCTTTTTATCTCTCTTTCATTCCCTCCCTATTTCCCTCTAACTCTCTCTCTCTCTCTCTTTTTAGGCTCTTAAAAAATCACTGTGATATATACCTGATTATTGAATACTTTGGAGTTTACTTGTAAGGATAGGTGTTTTTTGGCAGCTACTTCACTTTTTTGTCAATGTACATTTTATTTTTTTGGAATTTTTTTTAGACTACCCTGAAATTAGGGATAAATTTTGGGTTTGGAAAATGAATAAAGGGCTAAATTGCAACTTTTGTCTACTCTCTCCACGGGTGTTTAAATTGTTTTGGTAGCTATCCCATCAGATTTGTCATCAAAATGCCAAAGAAAGGATGTGATTTACTTGTCTTGGTGATTGCTGAAGGTTATTAATATTCTAAAACTAATTTCAAACTGTATTTCACAGTCATATTAGTAATAAACAATAGAGTAGAACGCTTAAAGATTTGGCCTTAGGCAGCTCAGGATATGAGTTTAGGCATCACCAATTCATTTTCTCATCCATTCACTTATCACTCATAGTTACTAAATGCCTTTCTTTATTTGCCAGTCACTAGGCTAGGAGGTAGTATGAATACAGGGTTGAACAAAACCAAATATGGCACATTTTCTAACCCTTTTAAATCTCAGTTTTTCCCCTTGTAGAATGAGGATAACAGTTTCATACCTCATTGCATTGTCAGGAGAATTAAATGAGATAAAGCACCCAATATTACTGTGTGTCTGAACAATGCTCAGCAAATATTATTAGTCTTTATCATATTTGTTAATATTCTGCATCCATGCTTTAGGGGTGTGGTAAATCAAATACATTGAATTCTCTTTAGTGTTTTCAGTTATTTCAGTAGTTTAGAATACTGCAGAATATAATTGTGGCAAGGATTTCTGCATTATAGCAATCTTCACCATGGGATTGTAATAAATTGGATAAACCTCAAGATGACACTTTCCTTTGGCATTTAAGAGAAAGATTATGATCTTTTCTGTTCATTTATCATTTCATTTGCTTACTGGAAGCTGATCACATCTAAAAGTTTCTCTTGTGTTCTTTAATTGGAATTTGTCTCCTATCTGATTTGCATTTGCCTTCCACCTAATTTTCCCAAGCCAATTATAAAGTATCTTATATTAAAAATGTTTTAATCTGCCTTGATGAGAATTTAGAGAAGGAAGTTGATCACATTTATAAATACATTGGCAGGCTGCTTTCATGTGGATGCCTTCCAGAGCATTGCTCTTTCTCTTCCTCTCTCCTTCCCCCATCTCTTTGTGTTATTGTCAAGCTCAGCCTTGAACTTTTGCTGTGTCTTCAATTCCAGAACTGCAAAGGTTAAACTTTTCAGTCATTATTGGAACAGAAGAGTCAAGTCATGGCTTTCTTTTCTTATCCTTAATAATTTTTATTGAGTTGCAGCCAAATATATCCATAGCTTGCAGCTTAATCCCTCACTCATACCAATGTGCCTTTAACATAACCTTTCCAATATACTGCTTCAGCCTCTAAAATCAACTTCATAAATTGCCATTGTTTCTTAATGCCTTGACCTTGTCTGTCTCTCTCAAAATACTTTGTCTTCACTTCTCACACAGTCTAAAGATGACTAGTCTTATAAACGATCCTTCCTAGTTTCTGTCTTGTCTCTGACATTATCTTTAACCCATACCAACTTACTTCACTGGAACATTCTCTCATTGGATCTCCCTTCCCCCTTTCTCTTTCTCATGCCTCCACTGATACTCCACAGTGATGTCTGGGATAGTGACTTTGCCCAAATTCCCATTGCTCTGGATTATAAATAGCATAGACAAATACCATAAGGCCGGTTCTCCAAAAATTGTAACACAGTTGAAATATATGTATTTTTTAAGGCTTTAGACTCACTCTTTAGGCAAATATCCTGCCATGTTGTCCCAATGTCATGCTTTCTTCCTGAAAACATCCTCAGAATGAGAAATCACAGTCAAAGACTACAGCCATGTGAGCCCAGTAGCTCACCTTACTACCGGCTAGAGCACTGGCGTTTCTCCTCAGGGTAATGCACAGTGTTCTTTCCTTAACTTAAATGGTGAAGGACATGGTTTCCCTACAGATCTGAATAGAAACCTCCTGCTGTCAGTTACCATGATGTGATTTTGAACCAGACTCAAGTAATTGATTTCTGAGGACACCCTGGCCTTTGCATCCTGCCTGTCTTAGCATAATTTCCCCATGCCCTTCAAATACATGATTAGTCACAATGTGATAAGTATATAAATCAACTCCCTGCTCTCTAGGACTTTGCACATTTAAATTTATACTCTAATTTACTTTTTGTTACACTGAAAAGATATAAAGATGCTCCATTTGAATCACATTTGAGACACTTCGGGATCAGACAATGGTTTCCTCTATTATTGGAGGAAATTATTTTGCTGAATACATCCTGAATCATCACCGCCTACACCTTTGAGGACTTGAAGTCACTCAGCTCCAGTGTCAAGATGAGTGTTGCTCTTTAAGCTCTTCTAAAGCTTTACAAACAGGGACATCTCACCACGGCTTGACTTAACAATATGCAGCCCTTCCCACCTCAATACTCCTCTGAAATATATTCTAGGGTATGTTAATATGCAGGTTTGAATTATTTTGGAGAGTTTTACAATGTGCTTCAAAATAATTGACAGCACCCAGAGTATCATTAAACAGTGCTGGGAATCACCTTTAATTTGCCTTCTAACCTTCAGTTGGAAATGAGTAGCATCAGATACAGAGAAGGCAATGGCAACCCACTCCAGTACTCTTGCCTGGAAAATCCCATGGATGGAGGAGCCTAGTAGGCTGCAGTCCATGGGATCGTGAAGAGTTGAACACGACTGAGTGATTTCACATTCACTTTTCACTTTCATGCATTGGAGAAGGAAATGGCAACCCACTCCAGTGTTCTTGCCTGGAGAATCCCAGGGATGGGGGAGCCTGGTGGGCTGCCATCTATGGGGTCACACAGAGTCGGATATGACTGAAGTGATTTAGCAGCAGCATATACAGTATTTGAGAAAGCATTGTGCCATTTGTCAAATGAGATTGAGAGTAGAAAATTAAAAGGACTAGTGGGATCCCTGTACTTCCATGTAGGCCTTTGGCCAGCTCTGGACCGCTGCCCCAACAGTGCTGGGTCTGGCTGGTGCTGTGCATCCCTTGTCTCCTTCCTCGGTTTCTCTGGGGCTGCAGTGGGCCAAGCCTGAGGTTTCCCATCACCTTTGAGGTTACTCATACATGTGCTGCTCAGAAGTACAACTCAAGGAGTTTTGTCCTAAGGGATCCCACCTTGACTGACAGGGAAATTAGAGCCAATGGATAAATAATGTCCTTTTCTTATACACCAGGGGAAAGCTTGGAGTCACATGTCAGAAAGCTCCTCAGATAATTCCAGGACATGGAGTCCATCTGTCAGAATAGTTGCTAACATGGCAACACCCTCTTGCATTACCTCTTGCTCTTTCTGTTTCTCTCCTCTTGGTCCCTTGCTCCTCTTCCTAGGTTTCCATGCCCTGCCAACAAACAAACTACCTGTCCAGAGGATGTTGTCTCAGTCTTTGCTTTCAGGAGAACCCAGGCCAAGGCACAAATTGCTTATGAAGTTCCAAAATTCTCATTGAGACCAACTATAGTTGTGACCCCTCTTCTACCTGCTTGCTCAAGTGCACTCCCTCCAAATGTCCATTCTCAAAGCAGCCTGCTGATCCCTGAGAGCCAGCATGAAGAGAACAGTTGAGGGCACGAGTCTCAAGTGCTCACAGGTACTTCCTACAAAAGAACAAGGCATGATCTGAGCTACAGATTGGCAAACCTGGTGTTCTCCTTCCTCTCCCCTATCTAGGTGCAGCCAACATTGCTGCATGGCACTAACCTCGTTACTGATAAGACTGCTGGTTGACATTGGGCCCAATCCATGAAGGCTGAGAAGAGGTGGCAGGTATTTGCAATTCATCCCTTTGGAGGGAAAGAGGAAAAAAACAACTGACATCCAGGCACAAAATTCCCAGAGCCCTCCAGCTACTTCGACTGTTAAGAAAACAAAAAATTCACAAACAAATCATAGTCTAATGAAGGAAAGCAAGTCGGTAATTAGGATAAAATCTCCAGGGAGAGTGGGGGTAGAAGGGAATGACTGTAGCAAATGCATACTTAATAACTTCGCAAGATCAGATAGTTAGACATCATCTACTGAACTGTGGGAGGGAAGGAGGATGGAGAGACTGTCACTACTGAGGAATCAAAGCTCATTTATAAAGTAAGTTTCAAGTGCTATTCTGGCTCAAAGGAATTTAATCTTTCTAAAATTTTAATCGTTGACTCAACTTTTGAGAATTGGTTATATCTAAGCCTTATGGAGAAGGCAATGGCACCCCACTCCAGTACTCTTGCCTGGAAAATCCCATGGACGGAGGAGCCTGGTAGGCTGCAGTCCATGGGGTCGCTAAGAGTCGGACTCAACTGAAGTGACTTAGCAGCAGCAAGCCTTAAGGAAAGTCAGCTGTGAATAAAGCAGAGGTACACTTGGAAACCCAGCTGGACTGATGAGTGGGTTCTTAGAAGCAAGAGCTGTATTTGCATTCTCAGAATCTTCCTGTCCTGGCAAATCAGGTGGACAAGGAAAAGAAAGGGAACTTGTGGCCAGCTCTCTGCCTGGTGCTTCCTCCTTTAACTCCACAACAACCCTTAGAAATAGCTATCCCTTAAAAAACTAAAAACAGAGTTACGGTATCCAGCAATCCCACTCCTGGGCATATATCCAGAAAAAATCCTCTAATTCAAAAAGATACATGCTCCCCAATGTTCACAGTAGTTCTATTAATAGAAGCCAATGTATGGAAACAACTTAAGTGTCCATCATAAAAAAGATGTGGTAAAAAAGATGAATGGGTGAAAAAGATGTGGTACATATATACAATGGAATACTACTCAGCCATTAAAAAAGAATGAAACAATGCCATTTGCAGCAACATAGATGGACCTAAAGATTATTATACTAAGTGAAGTAAGTTGACATAGAAATAAATATCATATGGTATCACTTATATGCTGCTGCTGCTGTAGCTGCTGCTGCTAAGTCGCTTCAGTCGTGTCCAACTCTGTGCGACCCTATAGATGGTAGCCCACCAGGCTCCCCCGTCCCTGGGATTCTCCAGGCAAGAACACTGGAGTGGGTTGCCATTTCTTTCTCCAATGCATGAAAGTGAAAAGTGAAGTGAAGTCGCTCAGTCGTGTCTGACTCTTAGCGACCCCATGAACTGTAGCCTACCAGGCTCCTCCATCCATTGGGGTTTCCAGGCAAGAGTACTGGAGTGGGTTGCCATTTCTTTCTCCAATGAATGAAAGTGAAAAGTGAAAGTGAAGTCGCTCAGTCGTGTCTGACCCTTAGCAACCCCATGGACTGCAGGCTTCCATGTTCCTCTGTCCATGGGAGTTTCCGGGCAAGAGTACTCGAGTGGGTTGCCATTTCCTTCTCTGCACTTATATGCAGGATCCAAAAACTAAAGAGATACAAATGAACTTATTTACAAAACAGAAATAGAAGCACAGACATAGAAAACAAGATTATGGTTACCAAAGGGGAAAGCAGTGGGGGATAAACTAGGAGGTTGGGATTAACACTGTCAACTACAAATTTGCACTTGCTTGTCAACTACAAATTGGTACTGGCCAAGAGCATTTGCCAGTGTCTGAACAACAACGAACCACTAGACCATTTAGGTATGACCTAAATCAAATCCCTTATGATTATACAGTGGAAGTGACAAATAGATTCAAGGGATTAGATCTGATAGAGTGCTTGAAGAACTATGAACAGAGGTTCATGACACTGTTCAGGAGGCAGGGATCAAGACCATTCCCAATAAAAGAAATGCAAAAAGGAAAAATAACTATCTGAGGAGGCTTTACAAATAGCTGAGAAAGAAGAGGAGTAAAAGGCAAAGGAGAAAAGTAATGATATACCTATTTGAATGCAGAGTTCAGGGAGAGATAAGAAAGCCTTCCTCAGTGATCATTGCAAAGAAATAGAGGAAAACAATAGAATGGGAAAGACTACAGATCTCTTCAAGAAAATTAGAGATACCAAAGGAACATTTCATGCAATGATGGGCACAATAAAGGACAGAAATGGTAAGGACCTAACAGAAGCAGAAGATATTAAGAAGAGGTGGCAAGAATACACAGAAGAACTATACAAAAATGATCTTCATGACCCAGATAACCATGATGGTATGATGACTCACCTGGAGCCAGACATCCTGGTATGCGAAGTCAAGTGGGTCTTAGGAAGCATCACATCTGAACAAAGCTAGTGGAGGTGATGAAATTCCAGTTGAGCTATTTCAAGTCCTAAAAGATGATGCTGTGAAAGTGCTGCACTCAATATACCAGCAAATTTGGAAAACTCAGCAGTGGCCATAGGACTGGAAAAGGTCAGTTTTCATTCCAATCCCAAAGAAAGGCAATGCCAAAGAATGTTCAGACTACTGCACAATTGCACTCATCTCTCACACTAGCAAAGTAATGGTCAAAATTCTCCAAGCTAGGCTTCAACAGTTCGTGAACTGTGAACTTTAGATGTTCAAGCTGGAAAAGACAGAGGAACCAGAGATCAAATTGCCAACATCTGTTGGATCATCAAAAAAGCAAGAGAGTTTCAGAAAAACACCTACTTCTGTTTTTTGGACTATGCCAAAACCTTTGACTGTGTGGATCACAAGAAAATGTGGGAAATTCTTAAAGAGATGGGAATGCCAGACCACTATACCTGCCTCCTGAGAAATCTGTAGCAGGGTCAAGAGGCAACAGTTAGAAAGAGACATGGAACAATGGATTGGTTTCAAATTGGGAAAGGAATAGGTCAAGGCTGTATATTGTCACCCTGCTTATTTAACTCATATGCAGAGTACATCATGTGAAATGCCAGGCTGGGTGAAGCACACACTGGAATCAAAATTGTTCAGGAGAAATATCAATAACCTCAGATATTCAGATGACACCACTCTTATGGCAGAAAGTGAAGAAGAACTAAAGAGCCTCTTGATGAAAGTGAAAGAGGAGCATGAAAGCTGTTTGAAAACTCAACATTCAAAAAACTAAGATCATTATTTCATGGCAAATTGATGGGGAAACAATGGAATCAGTGAGAGACTTTATTTTCTTGGGCTCCAAAATCACTGCAGATGGTGACTGCAGCCACAAAATTAAAAGACACTTATCCTTGGAATAAAAGTTATGACCAACCTAGACAGCATATTAAGAATCAGAGACATTACATTGCTGAGAAAAGTCTGTCTAGTCAAAGCTATGGTTTTTCCAGTAGTCATGTATTCATGTGAGATGTGGACTATAAAGAAAGCTAAGCACCAAAGAATTGGTGCTTTTGAACTGTGTTGTTGGAGAGTTCAGGGTCCCTTGGATTGCAAGGCGATCAAACCAGTCAGTCCTAAAGGAAATCAATCCTGAATGTTCATTGGAAGGACTGATGCTAAAGCTGAAGCTCCAATAGTTTGGCTACCTTGATGCAAAGAAAATAGCCTGACTCATTGGAAAATACCCTGATGCTGAGAAAAGTTGAAGGCAGGAGGAGAAGGGGAAAACAGAGGATGAGATGGTTGGATGGCATGACCAACTTGATGGACATGCGTTTGAGCACACTCCAGGAGTTGGTGATGGACAGGGAGACTTGGTGTGCTGCAGTCCATGGGGTACCAAAGTGTCAGACACAACTGAGTGACTGAAGTGAACTGATACGGTTGCTCTGCTGCTGCTGCTAAGTCGTGTCAGTCATGTCCGACTCTGTGTGACCTCATAGACGGCAGCCTACAAGGCTCCCCACTCCCTGGGATTCTCCAGGCAAGAATGCTGGAGTGGGTTGCCATTTCCATCGCCAATGCATGAAAGTGAAAATGAAAGTGAAGTTGCCCAGTTATGTCTGACTCAGCGACCCCATGGACTGCAGCCTACCAGGCTCCTCCGTCCATGGGATTTTCCAGGCAAGAGTACTGGAGTGGGTTGCCATTGCCTTCTCCGATGGTTGCTCTGCTGCTGCTGCTGCTGCTAAGCAGCTTCAGTCATGTCTGACTCTGTGCGACCCTATAGACAGCAGCCCACCAGGCTCCCCTGGGATTCTCCAGGCAAGAACACTGGAGTGGATTGCCATTTCCTTCTCCAATGCAAGAAAGTGAAAAGGGAAAGGGAAGTCGCTTAGTCATGTCCGACTTTTAGCGACCCCATGGACTGCAGCCTACCAGGCTCCTCTGTCCATGGGATTTTCCAGGCAAGAGTACTGGAGTGGGTTGCCATTGCCTTCTCTGATGGTTGCTCTAGTAGCAGTTAAAATTTATATACTGTAGGGACTTTCCTGTAGTCCGGTGGTTAAGATTCTGGGCTTCCACTGCAGTGGGCACAGACTCAATTCTGGTCATGGAATCAAGATCCTGCATGCCCCAAGTGTAGTGAAAAATAAATGAAATAAAATTTATATAGTGTACGTAGTCATGTTAGTCACTCAGTAGTGTCCAACTCTTTGTGATCCCATGGACTATAGCCTGCCAGACTTCCTGTCCATGGGATTCTCCAGGCAAGAATACTGGAGTGGGTTGTCATGCCCTTCTCCAGAGGATCTTCCCAACCCAGGGATCAAACTGCGGTCTGATCAAACCTGGGTCTGTGAAGTCTGATCAAACCCGGCAGATTCTTTACCATTTGAGCTACAGGGAAAACCTATATGGTGTACATTGTGTGTCAGACATTATTCTAAATATATATTCAAAATGTATATATATATATATAATGTATATATTGTATCTATGTATTTAATTCTGACAATTTTTATTTTACAGACAAGGAAACTGAAGTAAAGACTAAGTGATTGAATAGAGAGTAAGAAATCACAAAAGAGATCACTTGGTAAAGAGTAGAGACACAAAGACACTATCCAATAATATGATAATAGAGTTATTATAGAAGCATGTAAGAAATGCTATAGGTAGAGTATTTGCTGTGATTTATATCATCCAGGGGAGCTGTGAAATTTTTGTCAAGCAGCTGACATCTGAGTTACTCTTCGAATAAGAGAAGCAGCTTTCAAAATAGGATAGGCAGCCATAACAGAAAAAGGTCATATATCTTCAGCAGCTTTACAAGATGTTCTTTAGTAGCTGGATGGGTAAAGAAACTGTGGTGCATCCAGACAATGGAATATTATTCAGTGATTAAAACAGGCACTACAAAGCCATGAGAAGACATGGGGAAACTTTAATGAATATTACTAAGTGAATGAAACCAAAGTGAAAACTCTTGTACTTCATGACTTCAACCACATGACATCCTGGAGAAGCACAATTATGGAGACAGTGAAAAGATCACTGGTTACCAGGGATTTGAGTGAAGAAAGGGATGAATAAGTGAAGCAAGGGATTTTTAGGGCAGTGAAATTAATTCTGTGTGATATTGTAATGGTGGATATACAACATCAGGCATTTGTCAAAATCCTTAGAATGTAGAACAATAAGAGTGAACCATAATATAAATTATGTGTGTGTGCTCAGTCACCCAGTCATGTCTGATTCTTTGCGACCCCATGAACCTCCTCCAGGGGATCCTCCCCACCCAGGGATCAAACCTGAGTCCTTTGTGTGTCCTGCGTTGGCAGGTGAATTCTTTACCACTGTGCCACCTGGGAAGCCCTAATGTAAATTATCATTGTTATTGTTCAGTTGATAAGTCATTTCCAACTCTTTCCAACCCCATGGACTGCAGCATGCCAGGCTTCCCTGTCCTTCACCATCTCCATGAGTTTGCTTGAACTCATGTCCATTGAGTCAGTGATGCCATCCAACCATCTCATCCTTTGTAACCCCCTTCTCCTCTTGCCCTCAATCTTTCCCAGCATCAGGGTCTTTTCCAATGAGTTGGCTCTTCACATTAGGTGGCCAAAGTATTGGAGCTTCAGCTTCAGCACCAATCATTTCAATGAATATACAGGGTTGATTTCCTTTAGGACTGACTGATTTGAGCTCCTTGCTGTCCAAGGGACTTTCAGGAGTCTTCTCCAGCACCACAGTTTGAAGGCATCAATTCTTCAGTGCTCAGCCTTCTTTATGGTCCAACTCTCACATCCATACACGACTGCTGAAAAAACCATAGCTTTGACTAGATGTAACTTTTGTTGGCAGAGTGATTTCTCTGCTTTTTAATACAGTGTCTATGTTTGTCATAACTTTTCTTGCAAGGAGCAAGTGTCTTTTAAGTTTGTGGCTGCAGTCAATGTCCACAGTGATTTTGGAGCCCGAGAAAATGAAATCTGACACTGTTTTCACTTTTTCCCCATCTATTTGTCATGAAGTTAATAATAATATATCAATATGTGTTCATCAATTGCAATAAATGCACCACATTAATACAAGATGTTAATAAGTGGGGAAATTGTTGGGGAGGGAGGGAGTATAGGGGTATTCTTGATACTTTCTCTACAATTTTTCTATAAACCTAAACTGCTCTAAAAAACTAATTCCTAATGAAAAAGAGAGTATGAAGAAAAGAAAGAAAAAGCAGGTAACATAGAATACTATGGAAAGAGGGCATCAACTCTTCAGGGTCCTTTAAAAAATCTGACATTTTAGTGAGCAGATGGAACACTGAGCCATGAGTAACTTACAACTTAGTATAAACTACATTATCAGCTAATTTTCTTCCCTGTACTTAGTTGGCTTCAGGATGTGGAGAAAATGAATTTCAGCCAAGTCCTTTGGCTGAAAATGAAATAAACTAACTTAGACTCCTTCCAGCAAAGTGGAAGCATACTGACTGTTTATGAGGTTGGCACTTCATGTACAGGTGAGCCCAGAAGTACAAACAAAAATCACTTTAAAGCTTCTTCTCACTTCTTCCTTCTCTTCTGCCTCCTCCCTCTTCCTTTCTCTGCTCTTTTTAGATTTGATGGGGTTCTCTGTCACGTTCTCTCCACTTGGTTGTAGTGATGGCCTGTAGTAGATTTAGGCTAATATGATTCTCAGAGCTTCTGCTCTCCGAAGACAAACAGCTGTCTGTGTGAACCTAGATCAGTCATGGAAAAGTGACCCTTCCTGAGTCAAACAATGACCCCAAATCTGTCCCTGTCCAGAAGAATGAGATCATTTCTTTTAGCTTAGGCTATATACCCAGCCCAGTGGTGAGGAGGGAGGTGTGCTTTGTGCACTGGAAAGGCGGCTAGTATAAATGAGGAACTGTATTTTTAATTTTATTTCAATAAATTTGCATTTAAACTCTCATCATGGCTGGTGGAAGAGACACCCCAGGCTTACACAATGTCTTCATACTTTGGTACCTGTATGTGGCCATAGTCAATGCCCTTTCTTGTCTCTATCTCTGTATCACAGTTAATATGTTTTTGTTCTTTAGACACTGAGTTCTGATCCTTAGTATCTCGCTCACACAGAGCCCAGCACAGAGTGTTTAAGAAAATATAGGTGAGCAATGAATTTTACTTTTGCTTTCACAAGTGAGTGTGTCTCTCATTCAGACGGATGAGAAACCAAAACAATCTTTGTCAACCTCCCATGATAAATTAAAAAGAGACCTTTGTGTAGATAAGTAAGAGTTTTTCTCTTTTGTAGGATATAGCATACTAGAGGAGAAGGCAATGGCAACCCACTCCAGTACTCTTGCCTGGAAAAATCTCATGGACAGAGGAGCCTGGTAGGCTGCAGTCCATGGGGTGGCTAAGAGTCCGACATGACTGAGCGACTTCACTTTCACTTTTCACTTTCATGCATTGGAGAAGGAAATGGCAACCCACTCCAGTGTTCTTGCCTGGAGAATCCCAGGGACGGGGGAGCCTGATGGGCTGCCGTCTGTGGGGTCGCACAGAGTTGGACATGACTGAAGCGACTTAGCAGCAGTAGCAGCAGCAGCAGCATACTAGAAATAGTAAGTTTTGCTATTTTTGTCTGTGTCTATATATTTAACAACTGTGATATCACAAACTACATCAATATGTAGAAAAGAGTTATGAGAACTAAATATAATGATATATTTAATGAGCTTAGCACAGTGCATACAAAATGGTAGATATTCTCTATATTAACATTATCATTACTATTACCATGTGCTCGGTTGCTCAGTAGTGTCCGACTCTTTGTGACCCTTGGATTGTAACTGCCAGGCTCCTCTGTGCATGGAATTTTCCAGGCAAGAATACTGGAGTAGATTGCCATTTCCTCCTCCAGGGGATCTTCCCAACTCAGGGGTCAAACCCCAATCTCTTGCTTCTCCTGCATTGGCAGGCAGTTTCTTTACCAGTAGTGACACCTTGGAAGCCCCATTATCACCATGGTCATCATCATTTATTAAACATATACTTCTTTGGCATTGTAAGAATTATATAATCCATGGAAATCGCTCACACAGTGTCTGGAATGTTATATATGCTAAAAAGGTTTATTATTTTATGCTTCCTAAACACTTATTTCAGAGGTTAAAATGCACAAATTAATCTTTTCCTTTCCACATCATCTGTTTCATAGAATAACCTTTCACTTAGCTAAGATCACCAGGGTAGACACATGATTAATTCTGCATCTCATTTTGTTTTTTATTTTACCCAATGCATCATTAGCATGAAATAAATATTTACTACAATCATAATATTTAAATACCACTGCTTTTGTGCTCTTTCCACTTTTCCATTAATATATTCTACTAAATTTTTTTTTATCATATCTGAAATGGGGAAGTACTTTCATTGTGCTACACTGTTTCAATTGTTTCCATATTTTGGCTAAAAGAAGATGGTTCTTGACAGCATAGGGAATCTTATAATGTAGACTATGGGGTGAAATGAGGGAAAGTTCATTCCCAGGAAACACAGAACATTAAGTTGATTGTCCCAAACCAAGGGCATCGAGTCATCCTGGAGGTGTCTAAGGGTTTCTGTGTCATCTTACGGAGGCCACTTCAATAGATTATATTAAGCTTTTCTGCATGGTAATTGCAAAAAGGGTTGACTCATCGAATTTAAATGTGCCTTTGACAGAAAGCTTCTTCCCTAGCCATCATTATGAATAAACGTAATTACGAATGCTTTCCTATCACCTGTCCCTGTAGCTTCCTGGGCAACAGCAAATGCCAGAAACAGCATGCTTGCAGGGAAATCTATTTGAAGGAGATATGGTTGAGCGCATGCAGGCATTATCAAGAGCATGGAGCCTGATCTAATCGCCTAGTGCAGAGTACAAAGCAGGCACATAAGAGGACCACTGACCCTGGGCTCAGCTTCCCCATCCCTTGGGCTTTACTTTGGGAAGCTCAGCAGAAAAAGAAAGCCAACACATACACTAGAGTATTCTTCCTGCCACAGTTAAATAAAAAGCCAGCTTGTAAAAATGTTTTTTCTTACATACAGAGTACTTTGGTGAGCCCATGGGAAGACACAAAGGGAAAAGGCACTGCTATGCCCTCCAGGACTCCTGAAGCCTGGCTGGTTATCCTGAGCTGACACGCCCTTATTCTTTGGAGGCTACAGGCCTTCTGGACAAGAGACGGATGACATATACGTATAGCAAGAAATGACAGTGATACCATGTACAGGTATATAACTGCATAGCGAGAGGAGGTGATGGAAAGCCACATGAGCTATTTCAAATCCTGGACGGTGATGCTGTGAAAGTGTGGCATTCAATACGCCAGAAAATTTGGAAAATTCAGCAGTGGCCATGGGACTGGAAAAGGTCAGTTTTCACTCAAATCCCAAAGAAGAGCAATGCCAAAGACTGTTCAAACTACCACAGATTGCACTCATTTTACATGCTAGCAAAGTAATGCTCAAAATTCTCTAAGCTAAGCTTCAACAGTATGTGAACCAAGAACTTAAAGATGTTCAAGTTAGATTTAGAAAAGGCAGAGGAACCCGAGATCAAATTGCCAACATCCATTGGATCATTTAAAAAAAAAAAAAGCAGAATTTCAGAAAAACATCTATTTCAGCTTCACTGACTGTGCTAAAGCCTTTGATTCTGAGAATCACAACAAACTGTGGAAAATTCTTACAGAGTTGAGAATACCAGACCACCTTATCCGCCTTCTGTGAAACATGTATACAGGTCAAAAAGCAAGTTAGAATCAGACAAGGAGTAGTGGACAGATTCAAAATGGGGGAAATAATACATCAAGGCTGTATATGTCACCCTGCTTATTTAACATAAATGCAGAGTACATCTTGTGAAATGCCAGGCTGGAATCAAGATTGCATAGAAAAATATCAATAACCTCAGTTATGCAGATGACACAACCCTTATGGCAGAAAGTGAAGAACTAACGAGCCTCTTGATGAAGGTAAAAGAGAAGAGTGAAAAATCTGGCTTAAAACTCAATGTTCAAAAAACAAAGACCATGGCATCTGGTCCCATCACTTCATGGCAAATAGATGGGGAAACAATTGAAACAGTGACAGACTTATTTTCATGAGCTCCAAAATCACTGCAGATGGTGACTGCAACCATGAAATTAAAAGACACTCGCTCCTGAACAAAAGCTATGACAAACCTAGACAGTGTATTAAAAAGCACAGACAATACTTTGCCCACAAAGTTTCATAGGGTGGAGAATTCTGACAAAATGTGGCCCATTGGAGAAGGGAATGGCAACCCACTTAAGTATTCTTGCATTGAGAACCCCATGAAAAGTATAAAAGGCAAAAAGATAGGACACTGAA
The DNA here is from genome assembly GCF_029407905.1 of Bubalus kerabau. Lineage (NCBI taxonomy): Eukaryota > Metazoa > Chordata > Mammalia > Artiodactyla > Bovidae > Bubalus > Bubalus kerabau. Next base: position 133,859,153 of record NC_073624.1, read on the forward strand.
AGATGAACTCCCCAGGTTGGTAGGTGCCCAATATGCCACTGGAGAAGAGTGGAGAAATAACTCCAGAAAGAATGAAGACCCAGAGCCAAAGCAAAACCAATGCCCAGCTGTGGATGAGACTGGTGATGGAAGTAAAGTCTGATGCTGTAAAGAACAATATTGCATAGGAACCTGGAATGTTAGGTCCATGAATTAAGGTAAATAGGAAGTGGTCAAACAGGAGATAGTAAGAGTGAACATTGACATTTTAGTAATCAGTGAACTAAAGTGGACTGGAATGGGCAAATTTAACTCAGATGACCATTATATCTACTACCGTGGGTAAGAATCCTTTAGAAGAAATGGAGTAGCCCTCATAGTCAACAAAAGTCTGAAATGCAGTTCTTGGGTGAAATCTCAAAAATGACAGAATGATCTCTGTTTGTTTCCAAGGCAAAACATTCAATATCACAGAAATCCAAATCTATGCCCCGACCAGTAATGCTGAAGAAGCCGAAGGTGAATGGTTCTATAAAGACCTACAAAACCTTCTAGAACTAACACCCTCAAAAATGACTTTTTCATTATAGGGGGCTGAAATGCAAAAATAGAAAGTCAAGATATACCTGGAGTAACAGACAAGTTTGGCCTTGGAGTACAAAATGAAGCAGGGCAAAGGCTAATAGAGTTTTGCCAAGAGAATGCATTGGTCATAGCAAACACCCTCTTCCAACAACACAAGAAAAGACTCTACATATGGACATCACCAGATGGCCAACACCAAAATCAGATTGATTATATTCTTTGCAGCCAAAGCTGGAGAAGCTCTATACAGTCAGTAAAAACAAGACTGGGAGTTGACTGTAGCCCTGATCATGAATTCCTTATTGCCAAATTCAGACTTCAGTTGAAAAAGTAGGGAAAACCACTAGATCATTCAGGTATGACCTAAATCAAATTCCTTATGACTATACAGTGGAAGTGACAAATAGATTCAAGGGACTCAATCTGATAAAGCATCTGAATAACTATGGATGGAGGTTTGTGATATTGTACAGGAGGCAGGGATCAAGACCATCCCCAAGAAAAAGAAATGCAAAAAGGCAAAATGATTGTCTGAGGAGGCCTTACAAATAGCTGAGAAAAGAAGAGAAGCTAAAGACAAAGGAGAAAAGGAATGATATACCCATTTGAGTGCAGAGTTCTAAAGAATAACTAAGAGAGATAAAAAAGCCTTCCTCAGCTATCAGTGCAAAGAAATAGAGGAAAACAATAGAATGGGAAAGACTAGAGATCTCTTCAAGAAAATTAGAGATACCAAGGGAACATTTCATGCAAAGATGGGCACAATAAAGGACAGAAATGGTATGGACCTAACAGAAGCAGAAGATATTAGGAAGAGGTGGCAAGAATATACAGAAGAACTATACAGAAAAGATCTTCATGACCCAGAAAACCACGATGGTGTGATCACTGACCTAGAGCCTGACATCCTGGAATGTGAAGTCAAGTGGGTCTTCAAAAGCATCACTACGAACAAAGCTAGTGGAGGTGATGGAATTCCAGTTGAGCTATTTCAAATCCTGAAAGATGATGCTGTGAAAGTGCTGCACTCAATATGCCAGCAAATTTGGAAAACTCAGCAGTGGCCACAGGACTGGAAAAGGTCAGTTTTCATTCCAATCCCAAAGAAAGGCAATGCCAAAGAATGTTCAAACTACTGCACAATTGCAATCATGTCACACAGTTGTAAAGTAATGCTCAAAATTCTCTAAGCCAGGTTCTACAGTACATGAACTATGAAATTCCAGATATTCAAGCTGGATTTCAAAAAGGCAGATACACCAGAGATCAAATTGCTAACATCCATTGGATCCTTGAAAAAGCAAGAGAGTTCCAGAAAAACTTATTTCTGCTTTATTGAGTACATCAAAGTCTTTGACTGTGTGAGTGAAGTCACTCAGTAGTGTCCGACTCTTTGTGATCCCATGGACTGCAGCCCACCATGCTCCTCCATCCATGGGATTTTCCAGTCAGTAGTAATGGAGTGGGTTCCATTTCCTTATCCAGGGGATCTTCCTGACCCATGGATCAAACCCTCATCTCCTGCATTTTAGACAGACGCTTTACCATCTGAGCCACCAGGAAAGTCCTGGTTGACTGTGTCCATTACAACAAACTGTGAAAAATTCTTAAAGAGATGGGAATACCAGACCACCTTACCTACCTCCTGAGAAAGCTGTATGCAGGTCAAGAAACAACAGTTAGAACTGGACATGGAACAATAGACTGGTTCCAAATTGGGAAAGGAGTATGTCAAGGCTGTATATTGTCACCCTGCTTATTTAACTTATATGCAGAATATGTCATGTGAAATGTCATATGGATGAAGCACACACTGGAATCAAGATTGCTGGGAAAATATCAATAACCTCAGATATGCAGATGGCACCCCGCTTATGGCAGAAAGCAAAGAAGAACTAAAGAGCCTGTTGATGAAAGTGAAAGAGGAGGGTGAAAAAGTTGGCTTAAATTTCAACATTCAGTAAACTAAGATCATGGCATCCAGTCCCATCACTTTATGGCAAATAGATGGGGAAACAATGGAAACAGAGAGGCTTTATTTTGGGGGGCTCCAAAACCACTGCATATGGTGACTGCATCCGTGAAATTCAAAGATGCTTCCTCCTCGGAAGAAAAGCCAGATAGCATATTAAAAAGCAGAGACATTACTTTGCCAAAAAAGGTCCATCTAGTCAAAGCAATGGCTTTTGCAGTAGTCATGTATGGATTTGAGACTCCGACCATAAAGAAAGCTGAGCACCGGAGAATTGATGCTTTTGAACTGTTGTGTTAGAGAAGACTATTGAGAGTCCCTTGGACTGCAAGGAGATCACACCAGTCAATCCCAAAGGAAATCATTCCTGAATATTCATTTGAAGTACTGATGCTGAAGCTGAAGTTCCAATACTTTGGCCACCTGATGTGAAGAGTCCACTCATTAGAAAAGACCCTGATGCTGGGAAACATTGAAGGTAGGAGAAGGGGCTGACATCACCAACTCAATGGACATGAGTTTGAGCAAGCTCCAGAAGATGGTGCAGGACAAGGAAGCCTGGTGTGTTGCACTACATGGGGTTTCAAAGAGTCAGGAATTACTAAGTGCCTGAACAACAACAAAATCAAACATACCAAATAAAAAGTATACCATGTACACACGAGACTTCTTTCTTCTGGCCTGACATACTCACTTTCAGGAAGAGTGACTGGGAGAGGGAATTGGAGTACCTTTTATTTGTGCTTTTCTACACAGTTTGAATTTTTCTAATTTGGTCATACATATTAGTATTTTTACTGGTAGAACAATGGGTGCCTTTATTTTCCCTTTTTCCATGTTTAAAAATCATTTTCATCTTACTTTGCAATATGAGACAAAAAGACAAATAGTAAGTGTTGGTGAAGATGCAGAGAAATTGGGACACTTATACATTGTTGGCAGAAATGTAAAATGGTGGAACAATTTAAAAAGCGGTTCCAAAGTTTCTCAAAATTTTAAACACAGTGTTACTGCATGACCCAGAAATTCTACTCCTGGGTCTATAACCTAGAGAGAAACATATGTTCATAGTACAACTTGTATACAATTTTATAGCAGCATTACTCTTAATAACCAAAGGTAGAAATAACCCAAGTGCCTATGATAAATGGACACACAAAAAGTAACAATGGGACATTCAGTTCAGTTCACTCACTTAGTCGTGTCCGATTCTTTGTGACCCCATGAAACGCAGTCCACCAGGCCTCCCTGTCTATCACCAAATCCTGGAGTTCACCCAAACCCATTATATCTAGTCAGTGATGCCAAACAACCATCTCATCCTCTGTCGTCCCCTTCTCCTCCTGCCCTCAATCTTTCCCAGCATCAGGGTCTTTTCAAATGAGTCAGCTCTTTGCATCAGGTGGCCAAAGCATTGGAGTTTCAGCTTCAACATCAGTCCTTCCAATGAATACCCAGGACTGATCTCCTTTAGGATGGACTGGTTGGATCTCCTTGCAGTCCAGGGACTCTCAAGAGTCTTCTCCAACACCACAGTTCAAAAGCATCAATTCTTCAGTACTCAGTTTTCTTTATAGTCCAACTCTCACATTTGTACATGATCACTGGAAAAACCATAGCCTTGACTAGATGGACCTTTGTTGGCAAAACAATGTCTCTTCTTTTAAATATGCTGTCTACGTTGGTCATAACTTTCCTTCCAAGGAGTAAGTGTCTTTTAATTTCATAGCTGCAATCACCATCTGCAGTGATTTTGGAGCCCAGAAAAATAAAGTCAGCCACTGTTTCCCCATCTATTTGCCATGAAGAGATGGGACCAGATGCCACGCTCTTAGTTTTCTGAATGTTGAGCTTTAAGTCAACTTTTTCACTCTCCTCTTTCACTTTCATCAAGAGGCTCTTTAGTTCTGCTTCACTTTCTGCCATAAGGGTGGTGTCATCTGCATACCTGAAGTTATTGATATTTCTCCCGGCAATCTTGATATCAGCTTGTGTTCCTCCAGCCCAGCGTTTCTCATGATGTACTCTGCATATAAGTTAAATAAGCAGGGTGACAATGTACAGCCTTGGAAAACTCAGCAGTGGCCACAGGACTGAAAAAGGTCAGTTTTCATTCCAATCCCAAAGAAAGGCAATCCCAAAGAATGCTCAAACTACCGCACAATTGCACTCATCTCACAGGCTAGTAAAGCAATGCTCAAAATTCTCCAAGACAGGCTTCAGTAATATGTGAACTGTGAACTTCCTGATGTTCAAGCTGGTTTTAGAAAAGGCAGAGGAACCAGAGATCAAATTGCCAACATCCGCTGGATCATAGAAAAAGCAAGAGAGTTCCAGAAAAGCATCTATTTCTGCTTTATTGACTATGCCAAAGCTTTTGACTGTGTGGATCACAATAAACCGTGGAAAATTCTGAAAGAGATGGGAATACCAGGCCACCTGACCTGCCTCTTGAGAAATTTGTATGTTGGTCAGGAGGCAACAGTTAGAACTGGACATGGAAAAACAGACTGGTTCCAAATAGGAAAAGGAGTTCGTCAAGGCTGTATATTGTCACCCTGCTTATTTAACTTACATGCAGAGTACATCATGAGAAATGCTGGACTGGAAGAAACCCAAGCTGGAATCAAGATTGCCAGGAGAAATATCAATAACCTCAGATATGTGGATGACACCACTCTTATGGCAGAAAGTGAAGAGGAACTCAAAAGCCTCTTGATGAAAGTGAAAGTGGAGAGTGAAAAAGTTGGCGTAAAGCTCAACATTCAGAAAACGAAGATCATGGCATCCGGTCCCACCACTTCATGGGAAATAGATGGGAAACAGTGCAAACAGTGTCAGACTTTATTTTTCTGGGCTCCAAAATCACTACAGATGGTGACTGCAGCCATGAAATTAAAAGACACTTACTCCTTGGAAGGAAAGTTATGACCAACCTAGATAGCATATTCAAAAGCAGACACATTACTTTGCCAACAAAGGTCCATCTAGTTAAGGCTATGGTTTTTCCTGTGGTCATGTATGGATGTGAGAGTTGGACTGTGAAGAAGGCTGAGCGCCAAAGAATTGATGCTTTTGAACTGTGGTGTTGGAGAAGACTCTTGAGAGTCCCTTGGACTGCAAGGAGATTCAACCAGTGCATTCTGAAGGAGATCAGCCCTGGGATTTCTTTGGAAGGAATGATGCTAAAGCTGAAACTCCAGTACTTTGGCCACCTCATGCGAAGAGTTGACTCATTGGGAAAGACTCTGATGCTGGGAGGGATTGGGGGCAAGAGGAGAAGGGGATGACAGTGGATGAGATGGCTGGAGGGCATCACTGACTCAATGGACGTGAGTCTCAGTGAACTCCGGGAGTTGGTGTTGGACAGGGAGGCCTGGCGTGCTGCGATTCATGGGGTCGCGAAGAGTCGGACACGACTGAGCGACTGATCTGATCTGACCTGATGTACTCCTTTTCCTATTTGGAACCAGTCTGTTGTTCTATGTCCAGTTCTAACTGTTTCTTCCTGACCTGCATATAGGTTTCTCAAGAGGCAGGTCAGGTGGTCTGGTATTCCCATCACATCTCTTTCAGAATTTTCCACAGTTTATTGTGATCCACACAGTCAAAGGCTTTGGCATAGTCACTAAAGCAGAAATAGATGTTTTTCTGGAACTCTCTTGCTTTTTCCATGATCCAGCAGATGTTGGCAATTTGATCTCTGGTTCCTCTGCCTTTTCTAAAACCAGCTTGAACATCTAGTAGTTCACAGTTCACGTACTGCTGAAGCCTGGCTTGGAGAATTTTGAGCATTACTTTACTAGTGTGTGAGATGAGTGCAATTGTGCAGTAGTTTGAGCATTCTTTGGGATTGCCTTTCTTTGGGATTGGAATGAAAACTGACCTTTTTCAGTCCTGTGGCCACTGCTGAGTTTTCCAAATTTGCTGGTATATTGAGTGCAGCACTTTCACAGTATCATCTTTCAGGATTTGAAGTAGCTCAACTGGAATTCCATCACCTCCACTAGCTTTGTTCATAGTGATGCTTCCTAAGGCCCACCTGACTTCACATTTCAGGATGCCTGGCTCTAGGTGAGTGATCAGACCATAGTGATTATCCAACGGTACAAAAGATTGAAGTACAGACACACCTTGTAGCATAAATGAATCTTGAAAACATCATGCAATGAAACAAGTCAGCCATAAAAGCCCACATATTATATGCTTTCATTTATGTGAGATACTCCAAATCAGGCAGATCTACAGAGATAGATAGTGGATGTCAGGGACTGGGGAGAGGTGGGAATTGGCAGTGACTCAAATAGGGTTTCTTTGAGGATGATGAAGAAAATTTCCTAAAATTGAGTGTAGTGATAGTTACATAGCTCTGAATATCCAAAAAAACCACTGAATAATCATACAATTTAAATGGATGAATTGAATGTGAGTTATATGTCACTAAAGCTAGTGGAGGTGATGGAATTCCAGTTGAGCCATTTCAAATCCTGAAAAATCATGCTAAGATCATGGCATCTGGTCCCATCACTTCGTGGGAAACAGATGGGGAAACAGTGGAAACAGTGTCAGACTTTATTTTGGGGGGCCCCCAAATCACGGCAGATGGTGATTGCAGCCATGAAATTAAAAGACACTAACTCCTTGGAAGGAAATTTATGACCAACCTAGATAGTATATGCAAAAGTAGAGACATTGCCAACAAAGGTCCGTCTAGTCAAGGCTATGGTTTTGCCAGTTGTCATGTAGATGTGAGAGTTGGACTGTGAAGAAAGCTGAGCGCTGAAGAATTGATGCGTTTTAGCTGTGGTGTTGGAGAAGACTCTTGAGAGTCCCTTGGACTGCAAGGAGATCCAACCAGTCCATTCTAAAGGAGATCAGTCCTGGGTATTCGTTGGAAGGACTGATGCTGAGCTGAAACTCCAATACTTTGGCCACCTCATGTGAAGTGTTGACTCATTGGAAAAGACTCTGATGCTGGGAGGGATTGGGGCAGGAGGAGAAGGGGACGACGGAGGATGAGATCGCTGGATGGCATCACTGACTCGATGGACATGGGTTTGGGTGAACTCTGGGATTTGGTGATGGACAAGGAGGCCAGGCATGCTGCGATTCATGGGGTCGCAAAGAGTCAGACATGATTGAGCGACTGAACTAAACTATGAGTACTGAAGGCTAGGATTCCGAAGAGAAAAGCATGATACAGTTGCCATTGGATTTGTGTTTTTGTTTTGTTTTGTTGTGGCAGTTTTATTTCTTGCTTAAGTACTTTTCCTCAAGGGGAGAAAAGAGTTGTGAGTGTTTTAATGAGAAATCTGAAGTCTGTTGCTTTCCTAATTATCACAAGATAAAGACATTTAAGTATGTGCAAAGGGACAGTCCTTAGTTATCATGAAGCTTTTGTCATTTCTGTGAACCACCAGGGGCTGCTGAAGAGGCAGACAGTCTGCATGCCTAATAGGCCTGCCAGGTCAGGAGTTTTGTGCTGGGAGATCAGTGTGTTCTCGTTAAAATCTGGCCATCCAATTTCTGGGAATTTTCAAGACTTCTTTAAATCTGGTTAAATTATGATATAGTTTGGTGTGATTCATTCAGTTCCTGGTCTGTGCCAGGGCTTTTGTCCTGGACAAGGACAAGGGAAGTTTTTGGATGAAAGTCTGAATTTGATGAAGTCTAGGTAGCATAACCAGCCATGAAGGCCACTGGCAACAGGAACCAGACCTCCCAACAACCACCTCCTCATTCTCAGGACTGCTTCTCATGTACACCTTCACCATGGTGAGGAATCCATGTCTGGTGGACACGTGGGTCTCTCTCCCTAGGTTGGCACCTCTCTCATTTTCCTGGTCTCCATCCACTCCTTGTCCCCTAATCCCTACCATTTATCCCACAGAGGACAATAAGGCCAAAGGTAAAAAGCAGATGCCTTATTTGAAACTAACCTCATAGGTTTTTCTGACACATGTAAAACAAATTCAGCCTTCTGAGACAGCAGCATTTCTATGCTATGAGGGGACAAATTAACTGACCAGGCACATAATAAGAACACTTTGTACACTTGAAGAAGCAGCTATTATGATCCAACCCTTTACTGAGATGAAAAGACAAAATTCTGTACATATAACATTTTTTAATCCAATTTCATTGAAACCTATTTATTTTACAGCCATAAATCTTTGTATAGTCAGTCCTTTCTTCTCTGCCCCCTCCCTTCCTAATCACTTTGCTTAAAATGAGAGCCTGTACTTGATTTGGCCACTTTTCAACACCTGAACCGGGCTACTGGGGTGTGCTTGAAGGTGATTTATTTTTCTGTGGCAATGTCTTCAGTCTCATATTAGCAAGGATGAAAAAGCAATACTTCTTGGGAAAAGTAAGAAGAAGTTGGTAAGTGGCAGAACTACTTAATTTCTGCTCCCTCTGGCCTATGGTTGTTTTAGTAAGGCATGCAGAGACTTTTATTAATATTAAATAAAAGCTAAATTTTAGCTTTCAGAAGACAGAAGTATGCTATGGTCTAAAAGACAGAAGCACATCACCAGCTCACAGCATGAAAATTCTGAGCAAGGAATCAGGGAAGTAGAATTTCCAAGGAAGAGCTAGGAATAAGGACCAATGGAAAATTATTGGAGATTAAGAATATTCTTAATTGGAGAAGGAAATGGCAACCCACTCCAGTGTTCTTGCCTGGAGAATCCCAGGGACGGGGGAGCCTGGTGGGCTGCCGTCTATGGGGTCGCACAAAGTCGGATACGACTGAAGTGACTTAGCAAGAATATTCTAAGAATGAAGAATTCAAAGGCAGAAAGAAATAATTTAGTCCTTATTTCAGAAGTGAGATGGTTGAATCTGTAGAGATTAAATGTCTGGCAAACAGTCATGCCATATCCTGTTCTAAATATTCCGGGTGAAGATGCAAGTAGCAGAAGGCTGATATTCTCTATTAAAAATCACAGGATTCCACCTGAATAGCTACTGTGATATCGAACTTCTGGTTTCCTATTGCTTCTCCTGTTCCCAGGCCACATCCATAAGTTTCCTGTTTGCTAAAATAGAGTCCTCTACTGTCAGTCCCTAGTATGAAAGGGAGCTTATTTCACTGAATATTAAGAACATGAATGATGAGGTCTTTTAATGGATCAGAACCTGGTGGTCCAGAGTTGATAATAAGAAAGTAAAAGAGACAGAGAAAGAGGTTGATATTCTTTGGTTTAAGCAGAAAAACAATAAAGCTCTTGACACAGAGCTTGCGTCGCTCATGAAGGCACCAGGCACCCTCTTGAGGGGGTCAAGAAGGCACAGTGTGCCTTCTTGAGAGGGTCTTAGAAGCCCAGGCAGGAGAGTCAGCACGACGGGTTTCTATGCTCCAGAGAATTAGCCGGAGAGAGAGAGAGAGAAAGAAAGAAAGAAAGACACAGGCACCCAAGCTCTGATGGAACAAGGGTGTTTTATTCAACATAGTGTGGGTATATATACTGTCTTCTGTTCAGTTTGGTTCAGTCGCTCAGTCGTGTCCGACTATTTGCGACCCCATGAATCGCAGCACGCCAGGCCTCCCTGTGCATCACCAACTCCCGAAGTTCACTCAGACTCACGTCCATCGAGTCAGTGATGCATTCCAGCCATCTCATCCTCTGTCGTCCCCTTCTCCTCCTTCCTCCAATCCCTCCCAGCATCAGAGTCTTTTCCAATGAGTCAACTCTTCGCATGAGGTGGCCAAAGTACTGGAGTTTCAGCTTTAGCATCATTCCTTCCAAAGAAATCCCAGGGCTGATCTCCTTCAGAATGGACTGGTTGGATCTCCTTGCAGTCCAAGGGACTCTCAAGAGTCTTCTCTAACACCACAGTTCAAAAGCATCAATTCTTTGGTGCTCAGCCTTCTTCACAGTCCAACTCTCACATCCATACATGACCACAGGAAAAACCATAGCCTTGACTAGATGAACCTTTGTTGGCAAAGTAATGTCTCTGCTTATGAATATGCTATCTAGGTTGGTCATAACTTTCCTTCTAAGGAGTAAGCGTCTTTTAATTTATGGCTGCAGTCACCATCTGCAGTGATTTTGGAGCCCAAAAAAATAAAGTCTGACACTGTATATACTGTCATACGAGGTAGCTGTTTTCAGCAAAGATAAAGATCAAAAGTCCAGACTTACAAATTATCAGGGAAACATAAGGCAATCCATATCAAAAAGAGAGGGTTGTAAATAATTACTTTTACCGTATGGTTCATAAAAAGGAAGAGGGTCATAAATAGTTACTTACCACTGTATGGAAAAACTAATGAAGGAAATGCATGCATTCCGCAGCCCTGGGAGCAGTTTGCCACCCCTCTTAATTCCTGAATATTCAGGAATTAATAAGGAACAGAGGATTCATGATAGATCCAAAACAGCACACAGGAAGCCTCCTGTTAAATGCTTCCTGACACATAAACATAAAATCATGTTTCAATTTCTGGGACTGTCAGTTTTCATTCCAATCCCAAATAAAGGCAATGCCAAAGAATGCTCAAACTACCGCACAATTGTACTCATCTCACACGCTAGTAAAGTAATGCTCAAAATTCTACAAGCCAGGCTTCAGCAATATGTGAACCGTGAACTTCCTGATGTTCAAGCTGGTTTTAAAAAAGGCAGAGGAACCAGAGATCAAATTGCCAACATCTGCTGGATCATGGAAAAAGCAAGAGAGTTCCAGAAAAGCATCTATTTCTGCTTTATTGACTATGCCAAAGCCTTTGACTGTGTGAATCACAATAAACTGTGGAAAATTCTGAAAGAGATAGGAATACCAGACCACCTGATCTGCCTCTTGGGAAATCTGTATGCAGGTCAGGAAGCAACAGTTAGAACTGGACATGGAACAAAAGACTGGTTCCAAATAGGAAGAGGAGTTCGTCAAGGCTGTATATTGTCACCCTGCTTATTTAACTTACATGCAGAGTACATCATGAGAAATGCTGGACTGGAAGAAACCCAAGCTGGAATCAAGATTGCCAGGAGAAATATCAATAACCTCAGATATGTGGATGACACCACCCTTATGGCAGAAAGTGAAGAGGAACTCAAAAGCCTCTTGATGAAAGTGAAAGTGGAGAGTGAAAAAGTTGGCTTAAAGCTCAACATTCAGAAAATGAAGATCATGGCATCCGGTCCCACCACTTCATGGGAAATAGATGGGAAACAGTGCAAACAGTGTCAGACTTTATTTTTCTGGGCACCAAAATCACTGCAGATGGTGACTGCAGCCATGAAATTAAAAGACGCTTACTCCTTGGAAGGAAAGTTATGACCAAGCTAGATAGCATATTCAAAAGCAGAGACATGACTTTGCCAACAAAGGTCCGTCTAGTCAAGGCTATGGTTTTCCCAGTGGTCATGTATGGATGTGAGAGTTAGACTGTGAAGAAGGCTGAGCAGCAAAGAATTGATGCTTTTGAACTGTGGTGTTGGAGAAGACTCTTGAGAGTCCCTTGGACTGCAAGGAGATCCAAGCAGTCTATTCTGAAGGAGATCAGCCCTGGGATTTCTTTGGAAGGAATGATGCTAAAGCTGAAACTCCAGTACTTTGGCCACCTCATGTGAAGAGTTGACTCATTGGAAAAGACTGCTGCTGGGAGGGATTTGGGGCAAGAGGAGAAGGGGACGTCAGAGGATGAGATGGCTGGATGGCATCACTGACTCAATGGACGTGAGTCTCAGTGAACTCCAGGAGTTGGTGATGGACAGGGAGGCCTGGCGTGTTGCAATTCATGAGGTCGCAAAGAGTTGGACATGACTGAGCCGACTGATCTGATCTGATGTCAAGATATTGTTTTCAGCCTGCTGCCAGCTGCTTTGGGTTTTCTTAGACTCACCTGAAGAAAACCGTCCCCCTGGAAAATGAAGGAAACTTGATACTTCTTTAGTCTCTAAATGGTTGGTGACCAGTAGATCTTCATCTGTATGACTGAAGGTATTAATTTTGTCTCTCAGCTGTGTAATTTTTGTGAATTCTAGTATATCTCATGGGCTTAAAAGCTCCCTTGCTTGTTGGCCATTTAGACACAAGCAGCAACCCCCCACCCCCTCAGCTTGCAAACACTGAAGAGGAGGAAACAGTCTTAACAAAATATGCAGTTAAACTTGCAGTGTCAAAAACTTGAGTGATGACAGAGAGAAGTGAGACAGCTCTGGGCCCCCATAGGTTGAAGTAGGTAAAAACTAAGGAGGAGCCAATACCTAACTCTAGCAAGTTTTCCCTCCCAACAAGAAGTTGGGAGGGAATCTTAAGCCTATCCTTAAGGGATTTAGAATCATTAGAACTCTTTACAAACCTAGTAAGAATGTAAAGACATTAGAAATACTTTGGAAAATGGTTTGGCAGTTGCTTATAAAGTTAATACGCTTTGAACACTTCTTCTCCTTGGTATTGAAGAGCTGACATGACATCTAAGACGTTGAAAGACTTTGTCTTAGTTATCTTAAAATCCCAAACTGTGATGGCATAACAACATTAATCTTTCATCAGCTGTGGTGGAGCAGGTATTCAGAAATGGTTCAGCTGGGTGGTTCTGGTGCAGTCTTTCCTAAGGTTTTGATTAGATGGGGACTACCACTGGAGGTTCACTGACATGGCTGTTAGCCAGGGAGCCAAAGACCTGCTCCACAGGGCAGCTTCAGCATCCTTACTGTGGTTAGCTTGTCCAGAGGAAGTGATCCAAGGCAGAAGCTGTGACATCTCTCATAAGCCAGTGCCAGCAGTACCATAATGTTTACCATGGTAATTGTCACACAAGGCCATTCTGATTCCAAGCAGGAAATGGTACAAAGTTGTTGTACACAAGAAGGAGGTTGGCTACCCATGTTCATCAGTTAGTTCAGTTGCTCAGTTGTGTCCAACTCTTTGTAACCCCATGGGCTGCAGCACACCAGACCTCCCTGTCCATCACCAACTCACGGAGTTTATTCAAACACATGCCCATCCAGTCGGTGATGCCATACAACCATCTCATCCTCTGTTGTCTCCTTCTCCTTCTGCCTTCAATCTTTCCCAGCATCGGGATCGTTTCAAATGAGTCAGCTCTTCACAACAGGTGGCCAAAGTACTGGAGTTTCAGCCTCAGCATCAGCCCTTCCAATGAACACCCAGGACCGGTCTCCTTTAGGATGGACTGGTTGGATCTCTTTGCAGTCCAAAGGATTCTCAAGAGTCTTCTGCAACACCACTGTTCAAAAACATCAGTTCTTCGGCCTCAGTTTTCTTCCAGTCCAACTTTCATATCCGTACATGACCACTGGAAAAACCATAGCCTTGACTAGATGGACCTTTGTTGGGAAAGTAATATCTCTGCTTTTTAATATGCTGTCTATGTTGGTCATAACTTTTCTTCCAAGGAGCAGGTGTATTTTAATTTTATGGCTGCAGTCACCATCTGCAGTGATTTTTGAGCCCCCCCAAATAAAGTCTGACACTGTTTTCACTGTTTCCCCATCTATTTGCCATGAAGTGATGGGACCGGATGCCATGATCTTAGTGTTCTGAATGTTGGGTTCTAAGCCAACTTTTTCACTCTCCTCTTTCACTTTCATCAAGAGGCTCTTTAGCTCTTCTTCACTTTCTGCCATAAGGGTGGTGTCATCTGTATATCTAAGGTTATTGATATTTCTCCCAGCAATCTTGATTCCAGCTTGTGCTTCTTCCAGCCCAGTGTTTCTCATGATGTACTCTGCATATAAGTTAAATAAGGAGGGTGACAATATACAGCCTTGATGTACTCCTTTTCCTATTTGGAACCAGTCTGTTGTTCCATGTCCAGTTCTAACTGTTGCTTCCTGACCTGCATACAGGTTTCTCAAGAGGCAGGTCAGGGGGTCTGGTATTCCCATCTCTTTCAGAATTTTCCACAGTTTATTGTGATCCACACAGTCAAAGGCTTTGGCATAGTCAATAAAGCAGAAATAGATGTTTTTCTGGAACTCTCTTGCTTTTTCCATGATCCAGCAGATGTTGGCAATTTGGTCTCGGGTTCCTCTGCCTTTTCTAAAACCAGCTTGAACATCAGGAAGTTCACAGTTCATGTATTGCTGAAGCCTGTCTTGGAGAATTTTGAGCATTACTTTACTAGCATGTGAGATGAGTGCAATTGTGCAGTAGTTTGAAGATTCTTTGGCATTGCCTTTCTTTGGGATTGGAATGAAAACTGACCTTTTTCAGTCCTGTGGCCACTGCTGAGTTTTCCAAATTTGCCGGCATATTGAGTGCAGCACTTTCACAGCATCATCTTTTAGGATTTGAAATAGCCCAATGGAATTCCATTACCTCCCCTAGCTTTGTTCATAGTGATGCTTCCTACGACTCACTTGACTTCACATTCCAGGATTTCTGGCTCTAGGTGAGCGATCACACCATTGTGATTATCTGGGTCATGAAGATCTTTTTGTACAGTTCTGTGTATTCTTGCCACCTCTTCTGATGAAATGTGTCCAATGGAGAAGTGAATGGCAAACCACTTAAGTATTCTTGCCTTGAGAACCCCATAAACAGTATGAAAAGGCAAAAACATAGGACACTGAAAGATGAATTCCCCAATGTTTATAGCAGCTTTATTACCAACCACCCCAGGCTAGAAACAACTCCAGTGCTCATCAACAACATACTTCAAAAAGACCTGGAAGTTCCTCCAGGAAGATAAGTGGTGGCATCTTATTTAATCGAGGCATACTTTCAGAGCCTCCCTCTGGGAAGAGAGGGGATCCACAGACTTTGGCCAGCAGTGTTAGTTACAGCAGGGATCCCCAACCTCTAGGATCTAATACCTGGTGATGTGAGTTGGAACTGATTAACAGAAATAAAGTACACAATAAACATAATGCCCTTGAATCATCTCAAAACAATCCCCTGATGCCAGTCTGTGGAAAAATGGTCTTTCATTGAAATGGTCTCTGGTACCAAAAAGGTTAAAGATACAGAACCTGTGTGGGCTCCAAAATCACTGCAGATGGTGACTGCAGCCATGAAATTAAAAGATGCTTGCTCCTTGGAAGCAAAGTTATGACCAACCTAGATAGCATATTAAAAAGCCAAGACATTACTTTGCCAACAAAGGTCCATCTAGTCAAAGCTATGGTTTTTCCAGTAGTCATGTATGGATGTGATAGTTGGACTATAAAGAAAGCTAAGCACCAATGAATTGATGCTTTTGAACTGTGGTGTTGGAGAAGACTCTTGAGAGTCCCTTGGATTGCAGGGAGATCAAACCAGTCAATTCTAAAGAAAATCAACCCTGAATATTCACTGGAAGGATTGATGCTGAAGCTGAAGCTCCAGTACTCTGGCTACTGTATGAGAAAAACTGATTCATGGGGAAGACCCTGATACTGGGAAAGATTGCAGGAAGGAGGAGAAGGGGATGACAGGAGATGAGATGGTTGGATGCTATCACTGACTTGATGGGCATGAGTTTGAGCAATGTCTGGGAGTTGGTAATGGAGAGGGAAGCCTGGCATGCTGCAGTCCATGGGGTCACAAAGAATCGGATACAACTGAGCTACTGAACTAAATACAGAGTGAAGTAAAAAAAAAGAAACATTGTATTTTTATATACAGAATCTGGAAAAATGGTACTGATGAATCTGTTTGCAGGGCAGCAATATAGATACAACAGAAACTTGGGAACACAATGGGGTAAGGAGAGGGTGGGACAAAATGAGTAGCATTGGAACATACATGGCTGTATGTAAAATAGATAGCCAGAGGGTATTTGCTGTAGGACACAGGGAGCTCAAACCGGTGCTCTGTGACAACCTAGAGAGGTGGGATGGGGTGGGGGCTGGAAGGGAGGGGACATATGTATACCTCTGGCTGATTCATGTTGATGTATGGCAGAAACCAACACAACATTATAAAGTAATTATCCTCCAATTAAAAATAAAGGTTGGGGACTGCTGAGTCCTTTGGATAGGATGTCTACATAGGGGAAAAATGAATTATTGTGACTTTCTCTGTCTTTTTCTAATTGTCTTAAAAACTAAACTGGGAAATTACTTGTTGGTTCTAGCTCAAACCAAAGCCTCTTCTGAGCAAGTTACTTCCAACTGATCAATCCATGATCTGATGCTGCTTTTTAGGCATTGTCCTAAGACATTAGTTTTTGAAGTGTGATGCTTGAATAGAAAGCTAAGTATCACCTGAGGAATGGTTACAAATGCAAGTTCATAAGCCTCAGCCCAGACCCACTTAATGATTAATGTTAGGCCACTGCAGTTTAGGGAGATTTTAAGGCACAACAGATAAGACAAATAGTCTTTAAACTTCTTTGAAGATGTCAAAGTCTGGGAGTGGGGATAGTAATCTGTTTATACCAACTCTCCTTTGACCCTGATGCACACTGAAGTCAGAATACTGATGGTCTAGGAGATTCATGACTAGTCTAAACTAGTTCTTCCTTAGTTTGGTTTTCTGGAAGAGTTCTGTTTTACACCCTCATAAGTTTGTAAATATGTCTGCTAAGCCTGAGATATTTTTGTAGGTTCTGCTTGAGTTGTTAACCAACTAGGAAGTTCTACTGAGATGTTCTATTCAGAAGATGGAAGGGCTGAAGAAGAGATTACAAGTTGAAAGGAGGGGAGGCCAACAGCAGATGAGCTAGTCTAAAGAGATTACTTGTCAAATGAGGAGCTGAGGAGACTAGTAGTGCAATCTGGTTTTATTAACACATTTGGGCTGAGCAGCTCATCTCCATTTCCTAATGGCCAGGTAGGACACGAGCAAGGCTCCAACGATAAAGACTCCAGATAGGCCAGCTACCCACAAAGCTTGAGAGTCTACAGGAGACCCTGCAGGATGGAAACGTAGCTTAGTATGCTGAAGCCAAGTGATGTTACATCCTAATAAAGACTGCTAGTCTTGAGCTATAGGGGGAGAAAAAGCTAGGTAATTCCTTTTGAGGTTCATATTGACCAAACCAGTAAGGAATTAAGAAGTAGGGATGCGCAAGTAGCTTTGGTTTGACCAGTGGTTCAGATATCATTCTCCTTACACTCACTTGAGTATTTGTGGAGCTTTTCTGAAGAGTCTTGAATGGCTTGGAGTAGAATCAAAGGACCCTTGCTAGAAATGCTAGCCATGTTGTTCTGAAAATGGATGTCAGAGCTTCTTCTTCCTGTTGGAGAGAGGAGTTAAGGATTTGTTAGTTTTGTACATATGAGTGGTTGTGGAGTACTAAAACAGGACTAGGTCCCTTGTCACAGACAGTTCTGTTCCATTAAGTTTTTCTCCAAGAAAAACCTTAATGCATTAGACACAAAGTCTCAGACTTGCTCATTTGTATTAATGCTAGCAGTTTCAGAGAAATTATGATTTTAGACTATCCCCAAACTGTCATCCTTCCTAAGTACAGGTACTTGAATAGTAATGTCTTAATACTGAGACCCTATGATATAAAGGCACCTGGTAACAGTAACAGCAAAGCTCTGTTTGAATCCTATTTCTATTGCTAATTATAGGGTCTCTGTACTTCTCAAAAATTTTAGATATCTTAAGTATATATAAATATATAATTGCAGTTAGATGTTGAGTATTTAGTTTACTAAATGATAGTTCTGAATAGTAGTATATGAGTTTTTCTTCCTACCAGAACAGGCTTAAACCTTCAGGGGTCATGCTGTGCTGTGTTTAGTCACTCAGTCGTGTCTAGCTCTTTGTGACCCCCATGGATGTAGTCCACCATGCTCCTGTGTCCATGGGGATTCTCCAGGCCAGAATACTGGAGTGGTTTGCTAAGACCTCCTCCAGGGGATCTTCCCAACCCAGGGATCATTAAGAGTTATGACTCCCAATTAATTCAGGAGCCAGGTAAGTGTTGTGGGATCAGGTAGAATATGACTGTATGAGCACTGGGCCTGACCAATTAACACATACTAAGTCTGCAATCCTATGCCATCTATAAGTCTTGAGGCCATGTTGCCAGACCTGCCAACATTTATATCTGATAAATAAAAGCCTACATGTATATCTGATACCACAGAAGTGTTTTATTAGATTATAGGCTGTGAACCCACTTGACTCCCTGCTAAGTAAAATTTTATACGGAGAAAAACTAAGGCTGAAAGTTATAAATATAAGCTATTAATCCTGAAATATTTAGAAGCCTGGAACTCTAGGACACTAGTTGTATTTCTGTTCTATTGCATCATGAAAGTACTTAAAGAAGCCTCGTTAATTAGATGAATCTTCAGTTTGATTCATGCGCCACAGACTAAAGGTTAGCACTGGACTCCAAATAACACTTCACTCTGGCTTCTGGCATAGACAGGTTGGATACTTACGTCTGGCAGGACAGAGTGTCACACAGGATGGTGTCCCAGCAGGCTGGCAGACTGATGCACTGCAGTGCAGATACACCTGGGAACCAAAAGAATTGGGATCATGGGTCTAGCACATCCTAAGTCTTCAAACCTGCTTTCTCTCTCCCAGGAAGAAGTCAAAGAATTATCAGAAAATTGATAAACCAAACTGACATCACAGAAGCACTATGATACCAGACTCTAGTTGACCCATGTCACATGCCACAGGCATCCCTTGATTGCTCTGAGGCAATACCAAAAGCCAATGTTACAGGGCCACCTCAGCTGAAAAGTGGTACTGTGTGGAAACATTTGAGTTGGGGGATTTAGAGCCCAGCTGAAGAGCACAGGAGGCAGCATCATACCGGTCCCTTGAGGGCCTGCTTTGCCACTGAGTCCACAAAGCTGAAGGTGGAAATGCTGAAGCGCTGGTAGTGAGAAGGAAATGGCAGGTCTGAGGCTTCCCAGACAGGGATCAGTTTTGTCTGATAGTTGTCTCCCGTGTAGGGGCACCTAAGCAAGGATATCCAGCAGTCAAGATGGGCTTCTTGGAGGGATGGTAACACAGGTGAAGGGAAGACACTCACCCATTCACCAACAAGGGCCACTGGGGCTGGAGCAGGGCATCTGCGCTGGGTGTTGCCCAACACTGGTCCAGGCGCAGCTTGAGACTGGGGTCTGTTCTCTGATGGATGGAGACTTCCACATAGATGGCATCCCGAAGCAACTTCACCACTGGGTAGTCACTAGCCGTGTAGTAGGAGCGATAGCGTTTATCTGCAACAGGCCAAAACAAGTTGAAGCAGTAAAGAGCTTGGAACCTCTAGGTGGCTTGGGATAAACCATCACCCACATAAATGCCTTTGAAAGGAATAATATCTTGTTACCAAGTTAGAGTCTTCCTGCCCAGAAGATGACTTAGACTACCCAGAGGCCAGACAGTCTACCCAAGAGGGTCATACCTTTGGCAATCTTAAGTTCCAGAGTGAGGTTTCCAGGCTGGGTCTCAGGAAGGGGTGGTGGGAGAGTAAGAACCTGGACATTAACTGGGAGAGCATTGCTACTTGCAGAGTAGCTACAACTGACTTGGAGCCTGCAGAAAAATAAAGATTTTAGCTACTATCTTCAGTGGGTAGACCATGTCACCTCTTTAAGGTTTGAGGAATCATTTTTAAGTATCAGGTGTTAGAACAAGTTTATAAACAAGTGGGGTTTGGTTCTGGCCTTGTGAAAGCTATCATTGGGGAGACCAATAGGTAAACAAGATCCATGTTAGAGAGTTTGATATAACCCTGAGCCACCAGGGAAGCACAGACTATTATATATTGAATCAATAAACAAAGTCCTACTGTATAGGACAGGAGTCTATTCAATATCCTGCCATAAACCATAATGGAAATATGAAAAAGATGTGTAACTGAAGTCACTTTGTACAGCAGAAATTAACACATTATAAATCAACTATACTTCAGTAGATTTTAAAAGATAGATATAGCTCTATGATAAACAGGTGTGTTCTCTGGAGGCGGTAGTCAGGGAAGATGTGGCAGGTAATTTGATGAGGGAAAAATGGAAAGCAGTAACTGAGAGGTAGAGGAAAGAAGGGTAAAGTATGGAAGCAAGAAGTCTGGGGTCCCTTGAATACTCTATGGAAGCACAATCTGAGGTTAGGGAACAGTTAGGGAAGGACTGAGAACATCGGGAAAGTTTTGGCTGAAGAAGTAGCAGCAGTTTCATGCAGGACCCTGCAAGTTATGTTCATAATAAAGTTTAAGCTCTGGAAGACAAAGAGAAAACTAAGTATACTAGCTAAGGTTTTTAAAAAGATTCATTTTACTACAGCTTAGATATTGGAGGTAGAAGGAAGAGACTAGAGAAACAAAGATCCAGTGAAACGAAATTGAAGTCAGGTCGAGTCTGAGGCTTAGATCAAGTCGGTGGTAATAATGCAGGGCTACTAGATCAAATAATGGTCTGTGAGATTGGATAGTCAAGGCAATAGAGATTCTGCCATGAGGAAGATGGTTGTTTATGGTTATTTATGAATGTTTTCTCTAGAACTCCTGTTTATGGAGGGAAATTCAGGCATTCTGGTCAAGCAAGGTCAGATTAACTAAGACCTTTACCTGAAGGTACTGTCTCGGGTAATAGAACCACGACTCCAAGTTCTCACATCCCGAGCTGCAACCAGCTCATTTTCATATACCGCCTGCTTTCCAGTGATCTGCAAGGGCAGGTAAAGAATTCCTGTCACTCCTGCAAGCCAGATGCTGCTTCACTCAATTTTGCTTTCATCCAGCACTCAGAAAGGATGCCCATTGACTAGTAGGGAAATTATCACTTCATCTTACTTTCAGGGCAAAGGAACAGGAAGGGGCTTTGAGTAATGAAGCCAGAAATACTACTTATCTCAGCTGATTTCCCTGGTCCTTTCCCAGGGCTGTGTGGTGGGAGGAACCTGTTATTTGTTCTTCTACACCTTGGTAATGGGGGCTAGCCCCTCACTAGCGGGCAGGTGGGATGACTTAGCCAAGTACCCAGCAGAGGTTTTTGCTTTCTCAGTAATGAAGGCCCCTCTGTCCTAGAGGCCATCCTACATGACAAGCAGTAAGTCAGGTATATTCTTCACAGCTAAGCTAGTCCAGTTCTCCCCCAATCACGAAGGCATTCCTGACCAACTTAAACAGAGCCCAGGGTCAGCTCCTCTCACCTGTTTTGTAGTACCACAGGTAGTAAATGGAAACCGGAACAGAACAAAAGTGTGTGTTGCCATCACGGGTTTACATTCACTGTCATTCCTGAAGGCCAAGTGTACAGAATTCAAGAGCAGTGGGGGCGAGGTCACATTCCGGGACACAGCAATAGAGAAGTGGCCATCTTGGGTACAGTGTGAAGTCACTGAAACACCAGAGCAACTGTGCTGAAGGCAGGTCACCTCAAGTGATTGATCCAGCCAGACAAGAGTCTAAAAATTATAGTTTCATTATTTTAAATTCCCCACCCTCCTCTTCTCCAGCTAGAAAAGCTGGCATTCTAGGTAATGACCTTGAAGGAGGTTCAGCCATCCAGAGTTTAGCTGGGGCTTTGGATGGGCACTTGGATTTGAATCTTGCCTCCACTACTTACTGTGTATTTAACCTCCTTGTATCAGCTTCACCTGTAGAATGAAGATAGCCATACCTGCTGTTTCACTCATCAGCTAGGATTAAGAGCTTAGAATTATGTAGCATCTTGTTTCATGAAGGTCATTTTTACGTGAGAAAGACTTGGAGCATGATTTGAGACAGTGTTCTTTTGAAATAAGGCTCATCTTCTGAAATAAAGTTCTTTACACACAATCAGCCACCAGATTATCTTTCTTGAAACTGGCTAAGTTTCTATCAATTAACATCCTGCACATAGACTTAGCTTCCTGAGTTCATTGAATGTTATTTGCTTTCTGTTGGGTTCTAGGAGAATATGCAATGGAAGACTGTAGAAAGCTGGGTCACTGAAGGTCAAGTGTTCTAAGGAGGTACTAACTTATACATTAACCTTTGGTCATCTTTCAGTATTTGCCTTCTGGATGGGGGGTGAAGGAGATAACCTTCCTTTGGGTTTAGTTAATGGTAATTACAGGCACTCTTCAGCTAATTTCAAAAACATAGTGACTCACCTGTGTTTCCATAGTAACAGGAAATGACCTCTTCAGAGTTGTAGCAGCAGCCTAGCTGTTTGCAGTCTCCTTGAGTGATGGGTGAAGGAGCACATGGCAGTCTGTCCCACACTGGGACAGAGTCACAAAGGCCAGCATTTGGGACATCTAGGATAGATATTGAAGAGTAACTTGAACTAGGTAACAAAGTCTAGTCTTTAGGAGATCTTTTCATTAAGAAACATTAAGTTCCCATAGATATCCATGGGATTGGAAGAGATATTTACATACTAGAAATTAAGTCTGGATTATAAAGATCACTACTTGGTTACCTTATAAGAGTGCCCTGAAATGAGTACTCTTTGGAAGAGGAAATACGAACAAGATTGGTAGAAGCGGTGAGACTTTATTAAAGAATTCTTCCTTCTGTTCTTTAAAAAGTACTTAGTGTACTCTAAATTACCATCATTTTGAAATGCAGTTCAGTAAGCAGGGAGTGGGGCCTACGATTATGTATTTTATCAGTATTACTCCACTGGGTGATCACATAACAATGCAGATGTGAAGAATTGTAGGTTCAACTCTTGGGACCTCCCTGGGAGGCCAGTTAAGACTGTGTGCTTCCACTGCAAGGGTTTTGGGTTTGATCTCTGGTTGGGACCTAAGATCCCACATGCTGCACAGTATGGTTAAAAGTTTAAAAACAGAAGTTTGACTCTTTATGACTGAGGTAGGGCTCTTGGGGGGCAAGGCAAGATTCACTGGAGTTGAGCTGGCATTGTACCTTCCTGTTAATCACCCAGTTAAATACCAAGTTAAGCAGTCGAGTAGCCCCAGCTGAAGGGACTGAGCCCTATTCTCAACAGAGTCTGCTTCTTGAAGGCGTTTGCTGAGTCTCCTTCCAGACCCTTCAAGAAGGCGATCTCTGGTCCTGGGATAACTCTTGGTTGAATCTCAGCTCTGCCACCTACCAGTGAGGGGTGCTTGGAAAGCTCCCTGCTGGGGCTAGCAATAGCGCTAGGTTGGGATTACAGGTAACATGTGAAGTACCCTTCAAAGTTCCTGAGCCCCAAGTAATCGCTCAGGTGGTGTTTATCCTAGGGTCGCCTGTGAAGGGCTGGAACACAGTTCTCGATGGGTGCCTGGTATCACTGCACAGAATGGGTAGAAGATACCCAAGGACACATTTCAGGCAGCTCCACACCACCCAGAACCCAGAAGTATCCAGCCCTTACCTGGGAGATTCACAGGGCACTTGAACAGCTTTGTCTCTATAACTGCTGCAGATCCGCTCACACCTGCTCTTTCAATTCCAACAGTCATGATGTAGTAGGAGTCCTGGAGAGACAGGCCCATGAAGTCAGCCTGGATGGTGGCAGAAGCATCTCAGCCTTCCTAAGGACAGGTCATACTTACCCACTCAGTGACATAGCAGCCACTGTAGGAGGCTTCCCCCACCAGGGAGCGGCCAGGGCCCTCACTGACCCAGGTGCCACAGTCCGAGTCATTCTGCAGGCTGTGTGGCAGCCCATGGTTATCTAGGAGTGCGGATGGGGAAGAAAACACATATGGTCAGTCATCCCTGTCACCAGTGCTGGGGAGGGACAGCCAGCTTTGCCTTAGACTCAAGAGCAGCTGCCAAGAAAGGAGAAACAAGAGGGAAATCAGGTTCAGAGTGAAGTTATACTTCAGATTACTTCTATAGAGAAGCAGCAGAGTTTAGCAAAGGTAGGGAGGCATTTGAACAGGAAACAGAGGCCAATTTTACACAGTAGAGGAGACATGCCATTGCCTAACTCAGGCTTCAAACTTACCCCATGCTACTAGTGCAGGAGGAGTCTCCGTCTCCTGACTGAGAGGGTTTATGGTGAATTGAAAGCTCCTTAGCCCACAGCGTAGTTCGTCAGGATACTCAGGTACCTCGGACTGATGCTGGCTATTCAGACCAAGAGACAATAGAAAACAGAGCCAGACAAATTGCAGCAGCAGCCACATGGTGCTGCTAGGAGTCTTACTGACTACTTTTCTGGTCCTACACTTCCTTTCCCAAGAGCCTGTGCTCCCCCCAAGCCCCTTAAAATACAGAGGGAAAGCTGGTTTCAGGTGCATGTCTGTGTAGTATGCAGGTGGGGCTCCTTTGGAAAGGGTGATTCCTCCAGCATCACTCACTTTAGGCCACAGTCTTCAGCTGCACCACTTGAATATTGAAATCAGGCAGTCTTCAGAGCCCAGGAACAATGTGGTGCTTTTTAGCTAAAATAGGTTTCCTCACAGATACTTAGTGTAGCACTTATCTTACTAGCTTAATGACCTTCCTTTAGAATCTTGCATATTTGGGTATAGCTCTGACACTTATGAGTTGTATGAACTGGTGAGTCACCACCTCTCAGAAACTCAGTCTTCTCATCTGTAAATTGGGACTATCTCCCAGCAGGAGAGGGCATCACAGGTGTTGCAGGGATACAGGATTCACCTACCAATGCAGGAGACACAGGAAATGCAGGTTAGATCCTTGGGCCGGGAAGACCCCCCTGGAATAGGAAATAGCAGCCCACTCTAGTATTTTGGCCTGGAAAACTCCACAGACAAAGGAGCCTGGCAGGCTACAGTCCGTGGGGTCATAAAAAACCAGACACAACTGATTGAGCACTCACACACTTGGCAGGAATGTTCGTCTGATTGTATTCAGCCTAATATTTATCATGTGAACAATTTCCCCAAGTTGACCAAGAATCTGAATCAAAGCATTGAGAACTTATAACCAGGTATCTCTAATTCTCTTCAACTCATCGGAAAAGACCCTGATACTAGGAAAGATTGAAGGCAGGAGAAGGGGATGACAGAAGATGAGATGGTTAGATGGCATCACCAACTCAATCGACATGAGTTTGAGCAAATTCTGGGAGATGGTGAAGGACAAGGAAGCCTGGTGTGCTGCAGTCCATGGGTTACAAAGAGCTGGACACAACTGAGCAACTTAACAACAACAGCAATAAAAGAGAACAAATGAGCATGTGTCTTCCCAGTGAAACTGCATGACTCATTTAACCACAGGGTGACAAACAACACTGAGGGAATGCTGGCCTCTGCCCTCAGGGATGGGATCTGACTTTCCAACATCTGGATTGGGTTTGGCCATTAGTCCATCACATCCCATTTACTTGCTCACAGGACTTACCACACTGGATTTTAATGGCCTCTTATTGACTCAGTGTCCCTATTAGAAGCACTTGAGGGCAGGGACTGTGTTTTATTTTTCACTGCATCCTGAAAGCATTAGACAGTGTGTATTCAGTGTTTCCTGAGGAAAGAAGGGATCAATGAACACGCTTTCATTAGTAGCCATGTCCTAAGGCTAACTCCCTTGAAAATGTGGTTTCCCAACCTCACTGGTATAGATTCATTTCATGACAGTCTCAAACTCATAACAATCTTTAGGTGTTCTTTCTTCAAGTCATTATACATGGGATTCTAAGTATAAGAATAAAGAGGAATACAACAAACTAGTGAATAAAACAAAAACGAAGCAGACTCACAGATATAGAGAACAAGCTAGTGGTTACCAGTGGGGAGAGGAAGGAGAGGGACAATATACAGGTAGGGGGAAAAGGGTTATTATGAAAATATACGAAATCATTGGTATGAAACTTTTGAAGATTGTAAGTCATCTACCCTGATGATGAACGGTGAATCCTAAGATACACCAGCAGGGCTGAGATGAGGTGATTTCACACTTACTTCTGTGCTAAATCCTCTAAGGACATCTTTATTCAATGACATGATTCGGTTTCCTGAGAGAAAACACACTGATAGTGTGTGATCCACTTTGAGAAGTCCCTATCATTTCAAAAGTAACTCTCTGCCCTTGGGATCTGGAAGGGCAAATGCTGTTCTTAGTCTTTTCTTTTGCTAGAATCATCCAATCATTTGAAAATAATTTCAGTAGGACTACAGGTAGAATGGTCTTCCTGGGTGGCGCTAGTGGTGAAGAAGCTGTCTGCCAATGCAGGAGATGTAAGAGACGTGGGTTCAATCCCTGGGGTGGGAAGATCCCTGGAGGGGCGCATGGCAACCCACTGCAGTATTCTTACCTGGAGAGTCCCATGGGCAGAGGATCCTGGCAGGCTACAGTCCAGAGGGTCGCACAGAGTCAGACACAACTGAAGTGACTTAGCACTCACATATAAGTGGAATATAAATCACCATAAATTGTAGAATTATGGAAAACCCCGTCATCACTTTCTGTGTTCTAGGTACACTCATCTAGATCCACTTTGTGTCACCTACCAGAGGACTGGATTATACCCCTGGCTATCCAGGGTCTTTAGCTTGTAGATAGCAGTTCATGGGATTTCTCAGTCTCCATAAACATGTGAGCAAATTCCTCATAATAAATATATATCTTTATCCCCTACTTGTTCTGTTTCTCTGGAGAACCCTAACACAAACACTGCTCATTCCTCATTCACTGGTCTTGCCCCTGAGAGTTCCCAAGAGATGGGAGGACAAGAACAGCCTGTGATACCAAGCAGGGCCCTGTGGGACTCCTGGGCACAAAGTCTTCCTGTGTCCCCCATTTTATAATTACAGGAAACAGCCTTTGTTCAGCTTTCATGACCTTCCCTGAGTCCCTGTGGGCAGATTCAAACAGTTGTTAATTAGGGAAAGGAGAGGATGTGAGACCAGGGAGAAACAAATGGTCAAGAGAAATAGTGCAGCCTTGGGACAAGGTCCTAGTTCCTTATCAATGGATACACATAACAATATCTTTGAATGTTTCACAGATATTGAAAATGCCTCCAGGTGGGAGAAGTTAACGATTAATGATGGCATGCTACTTATAAGCATGAAGACCACCCTAGACCAATTGGAACCTGAAGATTGATGATGCTGACTCCCACTTATCTCACCACCAACCAAACAGAACAATGTCCACAAGCTGATAACCCTCTTCAAACCATTACTATAAAACTTCTCACTATCCTCTTCAAGTGGAGACACAGGACACAGTTTTGCAAGGCAGGAGCCCACTGTGTCCCCCATTCCCCAGTAAAGTAATAAAGCTACTCATTTCTACTTCTCCAAATCACTGTCTCCACATTTTACTTGGCTCTGGTGAACAGAGGCCAGGTTTTTAGGCAGCACCTGCACCACTGTGGAAAAGCAACCTCTGATTTCCAAAAATCTCGGTCAGAATGATACCATGCAGGGACCTCTGGGGTTCCTGGGCACAGAGACTTTCTGTGTCCCCCATTTCTTTGACTTTAGGAAACAGCCTTCATTCAGCCTCTGTGACCTTCTCTGAGTTTCAATGGGCAGATTCAAGCAGTTGTTAATTAGGGGAGGGAGGGGATGTGAGACTAAGAGAAACAGTTAAGAGAGTAGGCTTCAGACAAGGTCCTGTTTCCCATCAAGGGATACACACAATATCTTTGAGTTATTTTGCAGATACTGAAACCCCCTTCAGGTGGGGAAGTTAATGACTAAGGATGGTAGGCTGCCCACAAGCACGTAGACCAGACCAGTTGGATCTGAAGGTTGATGACGCTGACTCTCACTTACCTTACCATCAACCTGTTGGAACAATGTCCATGAGCTGATCACATCTTCTTTGAACAATTACTATACAGCCTCTCAATATTGTCCCCAAGTGGGGACACATGGTTTTGAGGGCAAGAGCCTGCTATATCCCTCTCCCTTTGCCCAGCAAAACAACAAAGCTATCCTTTTCTAGTTCACCTAAAACTCTGTCTCTGACAATTGACCCAGCACCAGTATATAGAGAACTGAGATTTTGGCATCAAGTCTGGGCTTATCTTTTTTGAGTTACATATGAATGTTTCAATTTAAACTAAAGAACAAGCTGTGCCAAGTTAGCTAATATGTTCCTTATTGAAAATGGGCACACATAATGATTTCTTTTCAGATTGGCTTCAGACAGCGTTTTCCTTGCTGTGACTGGAGTGTGCCCTCCTGGCTGGAAGGTGGGGTATCATATAAACAAAGCCCCAGGAAGCCCTTGCCAAGTGTGGAAAAGCAATAATCAAAATTACCCCTCAAATATGGAGGACCAATTAGACCATGTGTGTGCCAATCAGTAGGGGGCACCTAGCTGTTCTTGGTGTGTGGTAGAAATTAGGACACTCTGCTTCTGAAGGAGGACATTAGGCAACATCCTCTAAGTACTGCATGGTTTTCCTTCTCAGCAAGCAGGAACACATTTTGAGCCTGAGTCAGTTGTGAGGTGATGAGTCTCAACCCCAGGTCTTCTTCTGGCTCCCTCCCTCCCTTCCTGGTCAGGAAACCCTCTGCCCTAGCTGCCCAGCCCCAACTCTACTCTGATTTGTCTTGCCTCTCCTGCTCCACCGCTTCCTCCATCACCAAGACCATTGCCAGTAGGGGAAATTATCCTTCCTTTTCTCACAGGTAGGAGGGTGCCCAGCTGAACAGCCTTTTGGACTTTGAGACGAATGGCAATGTACTGGCTACCTCTCTCTCAAAGTCAAAGAGTAGTTAAGAAAGTCATAAAGTAATTAAGAAAGAGATAGCAGAGTAATTTGCTAAAGAAAAAAGAATTAAAATTAAGGACTTCGGGGTGGGAATATCAGGTAAAGTTGGTGTGAGTTTTCTGGCCTCAGTTCAGTTCAGTTCACAGTACTTATTATAATACCTGTCCCTCTCCTTAATTATGCTCAACTGGACACCAGCCATATTTGATAAGGGTCCACACTAATCCCATTTTAACTTGATTACCTCCATAAACACCCGATTTCCAAATAATGTCACATTTTTGTATGATAGCAGATAGGTTAGGAGGTCCCCAGAGAAAGAGAACTGGAAATGGCCTTCTTGACATAAGAAAATTCATTTTGGCCTAAGCCATTTTGTGATCTAAGATGGGCATGATGCTTGTCCTTGAACACATCTCAGTAATCAATGATCTTAAGGGAACAAAGGAATGCAGAAACACAGAAAAGGCAAACAGGAGTTCAGTGACTGAAGCAGAGGCCTAACTCATCCTCAAGGGATGTATGTAACAATCTGATACTTGTCTTTGAGTTCTGCAGGAACCAAGACCCCCCAGACCAGTGGAGGACTAATGGTGATGTCAACTCTCCTGACTTCAATCAACTAAAGATTGGACTTTGTCAACCTCTGTCTCAATTTCATGCTAAGTTCTCCTCTGCTCAAGCCCCCTCCTGGAGAAGGAAATGGCAACCCACTCCAGTATTCTTGCTGGGAAAATCCCATGGACAGAGGAGCCTGGCGGGATACAGTCCATGGGGTTGCAAAGAGTTGGATATGACTGAGCATGCATACAAGCCCTTTAGGGAAATGCATGTGAAAACTTAGCTTAAAACTTCTCCAGTTTTGCTGTTCAGGAGACACTGTTTTGGGAAAGATCCCTCGTGTCCTTACTTGCTTCAAGTAGAAATAAGTCCTTCCTTCTCCCAATCTTTGGCTTGGTTGTGTCTTTTGGTTCAACATTCACTAAGAGGTAAATCCAGCCATGTTTTCTGGGCTAGGATTTCAATGTATATTTAAGCACAATTCAGCTCAAAACACCTTGCAAACCATTGTACAGCTGCATCGGTCAAACTAGTCTTTGCTTGGGGCCCTTTTATTTTTTTTTTAAGTGACTTGAGAACTTGATGTATACAGAGAATACTTCTGTTTCTTTTTCTTTTTTTCCTTTGAGTACTTTCATTTTTTATTTTTATAATCTTTCTTACCTTGTTAAAAGCTCTTTTAAACATTCCCAACTTCAGGTAACTAAAGGGATTTTTAAGTTCCATTCTGTTTAGATCAGAATGCATAAAAGGTCAGTAATGCATACAATGGCTGAGTTGACTGGTACCAATCAATGGCTGTTTCAGTTCAGAGAGGAGGGCAGACCAGTGAGCTAAGACCGCTGCAGGGTCTTAGCTCCTTCCTGCAGGAGGAAATGCTCACATTGGCCATTACCTTATGCTGGATAACTACTCTAGTATGACTGCTCTCAGCTAACTGGAGTTGACTGGGTAATTAATTTACGAAGTTTATTGTGTCTGATAATACCTTATATACTTACAGGTCTTATATTTTACTTCAACTTGGCTGTAATCAGGATATAGCCTTGCTTTTCTAGCCATGTGCCTTACATACATGGTTTCCTCTTCATGAGCTACTTAAAGCTTCATTTCTATCTGACCAGTTCTGTCACAATTGAGTAAACGTTCTCCAAAGCCTTGCCCTTGGACCAGCAGAATCAGCGTCACCTGGAGACTTATGAGGGCTGCAAGTTTGGGGCCTCACTCCAGATCCAGTGATTAAACTCTGGGTGGGGCCCAGTGGTCTATGGTAAAGTCTTCCAGGTAATTCTGACACACATTTAGGCTTGAGAACCATTGCCTTAGGGTAGAACACCCAAGTCACCTTCTCCATGAAACATTTCCTGATCGCCCAGCTGGAGGGAATTCCTACCTAGTTTGAAAAACCAACACGCGTTATCTGTATTCCTCCTGGGACAGTAACCATTCAGGACTCTCCCTTTCTGGATTGTAATGTCTTTGAAGCACATGTCTTACTCATCTTTATGTTCTCCACATTACTTTCCATATTTTTGAGATGAGTGAACTCTGGTCCACTGGTCCAGTGGTTTGCATCCATGAGGGGTCCCCAGTCTCCAGTATCTAATGCCTGATGAGCTGAGGTGGAGCAGATGTAATAAGAATAGAAGTAAAGTGCACAATACATGTAATGTGTTCAAACCATTTTGAAATCATCCAAATCCCCACTCCCCAACCTGGTCTGTAGAAAAACTGTCTTCCATAAAACTAGTCCCTGGTGCCAATAAGGTTGGGGATTGCTGTTTAGAGGAAGCTGGTTTTGCAAGGCCTACTTTCTACTTGCCACCAGTCTGTGTTTCTGTGCTAACTGAGCATGTGAATGATACTTCCTGTTTTCTCCAGAGGAAGACCCAGGCTCCTCAGCATGGCCACCTCTCCCTAATCATGTCTCTGTCCATGTTTCTAGGGTGGCCCCCTTCTTCCCAGTGGCTGGTCAAATAAAGATCCTCTGAAGTCTCTCAAACCTGCTCTGACCTCTCCCCTCTGTTCTGTGGTCTGTGCTCTTTTCACCGCTGGGATGCCCCATGGACTGTGACATATCAATCCACAAAGGATGTTGTGGACATCAGGCCACTGGCCACTGCAGCTGCCCCTGCCTGTATACCCTGAGGGGATTCAGGATGTACTAAACAGGATTCTGGCCTAGATACTTAAGGTGCACATTGAAGAGATGGTTTCAGTGAGCCCAGACTTGCCATCTTCCCCATACATAGAAAAGAACTAAATTCATTAACTTGAGATGTCCGGTTTTCTTTAATTAACAGCAATCTTTTGATGTTCTGACTACCTGCTTCTTGATTTGTTTGCTTGCAAAAGCTCCCCTATATCCTGGTTCTTCCCTTACCTGTTCAGAGCAGTCCTTCAGAGCTATGAGAGGTTGCATTCTGAGCTTAAATCCTCAGCAAATCTACAGAACAAAACATAATCGTTAACTTTTAGGTTGTACTTTCATTTTGTTTTTCTTTTCCCCCAGTCAACAACCCTCTCCTGCTTTGTCTGCTTGTTTGCTCCTGTTTGGCTTACTTTTATTTCACTGCATCTTACACTTTATTTTTTTTTAACTTTTTACTTTGTATTGGAGTAGAGTTGAGTAACAAGGATGTGATAGTTTCAGGTGAGAGCAAAGGGGCTCAGCCATGCATACACATGCATCATGACATCTTATTCTTTAAAAAATCTGGTTGAGGCATCACCTCCTCTGGAAACCCTCCTCTGGTCACTGGCCACCTAGCCGGGTTGGGGGCTGTGCCCTGAGCAGTTTAGTGCTTTCTGCTCTTGTAACCCTTCCCAGTGCATCTCATCCTCTGTATGGGTCCTTTACAGCCACGGGGTCTTTGAGTGCAGGGTCTGTCCCTTCTAGCTCAATGTCTTCAATGTAGCAAAGCCACATCTTGGAATTCAGCTTAGACAAAATTTTAAAATCCCACTAAAGGCCCCACCTTCCCCCTTGCATCTTTATTCCCTGCATTTCATATAAAACTAGCAGTTCTTTTTGCTCCCAGTTAAAGTTTTCTTAATCTTCTTTACAACCTTCCCCAGAAGAGGTCTAGTTAAATGAGTTTGCCAAAATATACTCATGATTATTGTGGCCTTCCTAGTGGCTCAGATAGTAAAGAAATTGCTGGCAATGAAGGAGACTCAGGTTCGATCCCTGGGTTGGGAAGATCCCTTGGAGAAAGAAATGGTAACCCACTTCAGTATTCTTGCCTGGGAAATCCCATGGACAGAGGAGCCTGGCAGGTTACAGTCCATGGGGTCACAGTCGGACATGACTGAGTAACTAACACTTAATTCATGTACAAAGAAGAACACACTGTGAAGAAGAGTAGCTGCCTACTGTGTTCATTTCCCTCTAAGCAAATATCAATAGAAGCATAAAATGTTTGCATTAAGATCTTTTTATACAGCCTGAACATAAATAACTAGAGTCATACAGTGTAGTCAATGTTTTGGGAATTAATTCCACTATGCTAAGTCGCTTCAGTCGTGTCTGACTCTGTGTTACCCCATAGACGGCAGCCCAGCAGGCTTCCCCATCCCTGGGATTCTCCAGGCAAGAACACTGGAGTGGGCTGCCATTTCCTTCTCCAATGCATGGGGAGGGAGGAGGGAGGAGGGTTCACAATGGGGAACACATGTATACCTGTGGCAGATTCATTTTGATATTTGGCAAAACTAATACAATTATGTAAAGTTTAAAAATAAAATAAAATTTAAAAAAAAAAAAGTGAAAGTGAAGTCGCTCAGTCGTGTCCGACTCTTAGCGACCCCATGGACTGCAGCCCACCAGGCTCCTCCGGCCATGGGATTTTCCAGGCAAGAATACTGGAGTGGAGTGCCATTGCCTTCTCCTAATTCCACTATATGCATAAACAATAGCTAACATTCACTGAGCATCTACTCCAGACAGGATATTTTCCAAAATCCTGGGAATTAAACTCAGCTCTCTCCTGCCTCATTTTCTGGTTCTCTTTCTCTTTGCATCCTAATCTCTCTCTCAAAGGATGTATTTTCTGCCACATGCTATTCCAGGCTCAGAGATATATGTTAAAAAAAGAGAGAGAGAGAGAGACTTGGTTTCACAGAACTTACAGGTGATATAATTTGCTGAACAATAATTAATCACACATGTATCCCTCAGACCTAGCCCAATGTCTGACAGAGAATGTTTGTTAAGAATGAATGAATAAATGAAAGTATAAAATCATGAGTAAACTCTTTTCAAATATTTCTATACACTTTACTTCAAAGCACCCAGCAGCTCTGAAGTGTTTTATTGAGGCATGTGATTTAGGGGCTGTCCTTTCTGACTAGGTGCTGAGTGTTCCGGAGAATCCCTTCAATATTCTTATTTATTTTCCATCTATCTTCCTTTTCCTTTTTTCCTTAGCATGGCAGGTAAGTGACAGGTTAGAATCAGAAGTAAAGAGCCTAATCAAGGTTGCTTTTTTTTCCCTCTCAAACTTCAAAGCTCTAGTTTTATAGAACCATCTGATTTACTTGATGCTGACAATATTTGAAGTCAGTTTCCTCCAAATTCAGCAGGAGCCTGACAACAACTAGCTTTGAGGCTAGTGCCTATGATTGAGGGAGTCACAGATTCAAAAGCTAAGCAGAGCTGCCCCTGTGACTGTTCCCTGGAAGCTGACTGTGAACTCATCTGATTTCCTCTGATGGAGAACACAAATCCCTCCTCATTCCTTTACCTCCACTCCTATGATACTTGCAAAGTTTTACTACATAAAATTCTCTAGAACTGATGAAAATGGTTGCAAGGACAAATTGAGGTAACAGCTGGAGAAAGACTGCTTGTGAATTGGAGATGCAAATTGGCCACAGCATTGGGTAATGAGTGCTCCAATATATGTAAGAGACTGGGGTCATGCTTATTACATCCCCCATGTCGACACTACTGAGAGTGAGACACTGGCAGGGATTTATCACACAGTATATTAAAAATGTCATTAGTGAAAAATTAATATTACAAAACAGTTTAGAAGGGCCGAAGCAATCATCTCAGTTTAATAACAGAGGACAGTTCTCATAAATACCCTTTACTTTTTCTTCAAGCAGAAAATGAGGAACAGGCTAGGATTATCAGATTTCACTCCCTCCTTCCAAATTGCAAAAAGAAACTGTTGATTGTTTCATTTCTTTCTTCTTAAATTGGGTCATGTTGTCAGCTTATTGTGTGACAGTTCGTGCCTTTCCCTTTATTTAAAAATACAGAAGACTCCTGGCCCCTGGAGGTAAAGGAATTGCTGCTCATTGGTTGAAAATTATAAGTTTGAAGTTGGATTTATAGGAAAGCTTTTGTTCCAACAAACACTGAGCTGTGTTTCC
Organism: Bubalus kerabau; assembly: GCF_029407905.1. Taxonomy (NCBI): domain Eukaryota; kingdom Metazoa; phylum Chordata; class Mammalia; order Artiodactyla; family Bovidae; genus Bubalus; species Bubalus kerabau. Next base: position 133,894,100 of record NC_073624.1, read on the forward strand.
ACATCCTCTCCCATACTTTGAAGGAGAAAGACACTTCTGATACAGCATAATAGGAAAAGCCTTAGGAATTGAGGTACACTTTCAAAGAAACCTCAATTTAACCCTTGGAATTCCTGTACTTGCACAGAATAGCCTGGGACATGATCTCACTGACCTTACTTAAACATATTCCTTGATTAAGCATCTATTACATACCAGGATGGTGCTAGAAAATCAAAAGAATAATACAAATTACATTCAAAAGAACAAATCTGAAATAATAACAAATCTGAAAAAAGAAGACATCTGAAATCTAAATAAAATCTCAAACTTACAGATTAGTAGAGCTGAAAGCAATTTTAAGGAGCTCTTATTTTTTATACAAGAAAGTGGAAGATCATTGGTTTTGCTCAGAGTCACATGGAATAGTTGAGACTAGACAAGAAACTAGGACTTTTAATTTTTTAGAGAAAGGGGGTTGAGATTTAGATGGGAGGCAATGCAAATATCATGAAGCCATTAATAAATAAAGCAAAATAATCTAAAACAGTAATATGAGACATTGAATAACCAAGTGAAAATTATGTGATACAAATAGAAAACAGCTGGGACTTCTGAGCAGGACAAGATTGATGGCATTAAAACTGAAAAGCTATACTGAAGTGAAATTTGAGCTTCAGCTGAGGATGGTTGGGATGGGATAAGACAGATGCTGAGGAAGGAGGCTGTTCTAGATTTGATGAATGAAGGCCTGCTGCTGCTGCTAAGTCACTTCAGTCGTGTCCAACTCTGTGCGACTCCATAGACGGCAGCCCACCAGGCTCCCCCATTCCTGGGATTCTCCAGGCAAGAACACTAGAGTGGGTTGCCATTTCCTTCTCCAATGCATGAAAGTGAAAAGTGAAAGGGAAGTTGCTCAGTCGTGTCTGACCCTCAGCGACCCCATGGACTGCAGCCTTCCAGGCTCCTCCGTCCATGGGATTTTCCAGGGAAGAATATTGGAGTGGGGTGCCATTGCCTTCTCCGGAATGAAGGACTAATGAAAATCAAATGACCAAAGGCATGAATAAGCACTTAGAACAGAAATCAACAGGATAAAGGTGGGAGACAAGGAAAGGATCATGCCCAGCAGAGAAGGGAATTTCTGGTGGGAGAGAAATTTGATAGATGATGTAGCTTTAGCTCCTCTCTTGTGCCAGGCCCTGGGAGAGAAACATACGGGGGTGAGTATTTTAGTTCCCGAGACATTAATATTTGAATATCAGATCTGGAACCAGAACCCAGCTCTCCTAAATCCCTGCCTAAGAACTCTTCTATAGAAGCAAATAGCTTCTCACAGCTGTTCTCTTTGATGGTGTGTGTGTGTGGATTTTCCTCTGTGTAGTTTAAACATAGATTCATACTTGCTGAGATAGATAAGGGATGTCTTAGCATGGAAAACCATCAATTGTAATATATATAGTAATATTATTACTATATATATAATTGTTATATATATATTAAAAAAGGAAAACACCAGGATGACAGCCACAGTGGCGGTGGTCTGGATAGCTCAAGGGGAGAGAATCAGAAGTTAACATAATTGAAACAAAACCAGAACATTTGGGAAGTGGAGGCAGTTGATCAGGTCTCCTATTTTATCTGCATGCTAAAGCCCTTCCCTAAAATCACAAGGAATTCACTCTGGTCAGAAGTTTCAAGCCTTTTCCCAAGTAAGCAGGCTCAGTGCCCCTGCTTCCCTTCTCCTATCTACAGCTTTCTTCTCTGCTATTAAATGATGTGGCAAATAAACATTTCTGCAATAATATAGGAAAGGAAAGAAACATTCATTTTTGATGTATGTGTGGCATCTTTATGCTCTGTGGCAGTGGCTTGAAATGAAAAAGAATTTAAAGTCATGAGGGGATTTGATATTACCACTGGATTCAAAGTGGCATGTGTGACTTCGGAAACAACTAATTTCCCAAATGTTTATTTTCAAACAGAGGTTATTAGTCTACTACTACTACTACTAAGTCGCTTTAGTCGTGTCCGACTCTGTGCAACCCCATAGACAGCAGCTCACCAGGCTCTGCCATCCCTGGGATTCTCCAGGCAAAAACACTGGAGTGGGTTGCCATTTCCTTCTCCAATGCATGAAAGTGAAAAGTGAAAGTGAAGTCTCTCAGTCATGTCCGACTCTTCACGACCCCATGGACTGCAGCCTACCAGGCTCCTCCATCCATGGGATTTTCCAGGCAAGAGTACTGGAGTGGGGTGCCATTGCCTTCTCCGGGTTACTAGTCTAGTTGTTGTATAAGTGAGCCCTTGGTGGTAAGTGAAGCTCTGAGAGTGGGATGTTGGGTGGACAACAAGGTGTTAAATGGTCTTCCACTTCAAAATCCAAAGGGAGCAGAGGTCATTCTAACAGCCTGCCTTCAATGGAAGAAAAGAACTTCATGCTTGAAGTGAGGAGTTCTGATTCCCAATTCCAGTGGAGTTTTCCATGTATGATTCATCCTTGAACTTCCCACCATATGGCTGACATATAAGATATGTCAATTAATGTGTGACTGAATGGATAACAAGCGATTCATGGACTTTGTGCATATGCCTCTCTGGGTCTCAGTTTCTCCTGCTGGAAAATCAAAGTATGCTTATTGATCACTTTTACTGCACTAAAATTCTATGATTTAAGCCTTGTGAATTAAAAAAATCATATATTAAAGATAATCATAACATGATATCACTTTTTTGTGGAATCTAAAAAAATGAGACGAACTTATTTTCAAAATAGAAATAGACTCAGAGACATAAAAAGTAAACTTGTGGTTACCAAGGGGGATAGCTGGGGTTGGGGGGTGGTGGACAGAGAGATAAATTAGGATGTGGGGATTAACATATACACACTGCTATATATAAACTAGGTAAACAACAAAGACTTACTGTATGGCATGGGGGACTATACTCAATATCTTATAATAGCTCATAAAAATCTGAAAAAGAATATATATAACAGTCACTTTGCTGCACACTTGAAACTAACACAACACTGTAAATTAAACTTCAATTAAAAACTCATATATAGATAGTTATGAAATATTTAGTCATTTGAGTCCATACCAATACCAATGATATAACATATTATTTTAAAAAATGAATAATTTTCAGTTAAGAGTCAAGACACATTAACTTGGTCCTTCAGCTTTATTTGCATTTTTAAGAACTAGTCCAAATGGGTGATTTTTGCTATTAAGAGTTGCCCAGTAAGATAAAGGGAATGAGAGAATGGCTTTGCCTGACATAAGGACTTGAGAAGCTGAATCAGATCTGCTGGTGAGATATGGGCTCAGTATAATTTATTTTATTTTGCTTTTGTGTATCCTCTACAGATGCTGTGGGAGCCCTTCTAGGGAAGAAGAGCCAGAAAAGTGCTTTGGAACATGGGAAGGGAACCACCCATTGCTCAAGAAGGCGTGTTGGTTCTCCTGGAATCCCCAACCAGGCTCCTCTCAGAAGGGTAAGAGCTTTTGGGATCACTGAAGAACTTTCTTTTAGATGGGTAGAGCTGAACAATGAGCTCTGCTCATGTAGAAAATTCCATGGACAGAGGAGCCTGGAAGGCTGCAGTCCATGGGGTTGCTAAGAGTCAGACATGACTGAATGACTTCACTTTTACTTTTCACTTTCACATGTTGGAGCAGGAAATGGCAACCCACTCCAGTGTTCTTGCCTGGAGAATCCCAGGGATGGGGGAGCGTGGTGGGCTGCCGTCTATGGGGTCGCACAGAGTCGGACACAACTGAAGCGACTTAGCAGCAGCAGCAGCATGTAGATAAAGGGAGTATATTCAGATTCTTTGTGTTATGAATTTACAAGGAAAGGCTGGGGATCTTTAGAGCACTGTTGGGGGTGGTGGGGAGAGGCAGCCATGGGGGAGGAGACCAAGGTGGTCTAGTGAGTGGTGAGGTGGGTGGACACATCAGAGCCAGCCTTGAGTCTGCATGAGAAAGCCAGCTGGCCTCCCAGGAAATAACTGGGTGTGGCAGTGGAAAGATCTAAACTCTAAGTTCTGCAGACTGGGGGCACACTATATTGTTTTAACATTACAAGAGTGGGTGGATGGACCCTAGTGTAGACACCCTGTAGGCCTGGGCAGATAGCCATTCATGTAGAGGCTCAGGTCCCTTTTGGAGTGGGGAGAGGCTGGCCATCCACAGGCATGGAGACTTCATGAGGCAGAAGCACTGCTTGGGTGAAGAGATTTCCATCCCATCCTCTCCTCTCTTTTGGACTACTAGAGTATCTGGACAATTCTGGGGACAAAAGCCATCCCAGAAGTAGATAATGGACTTCCTGCTAATAAAGGAGATCAGGGCTTAAATCATTAATTGAAAAACAATTAAAAAATGATTGTGTGGCAACTTTAGAGTATGGAACAATTCATACCATTATTGTTAAGTAATACATAAGCCTTAGAGCTCTCATGCAAAGTATAGTGAATATAGACAAAATATTGTATTATAATCACCATACTTTCCAAGAGACTAAAATTAAATTATTCTAATCACTGAAAAGAAAGGGTAATTATATAACATGATGAAAGTGCTAATTATTGCCACAATGGTAAGCACATCAATATATAAATGTATCAAATTAATTACATACACCTTAAATTTACACAGTGCTAGAGAAGGAAATGTGGAGAAGGCAATGGCACCCCACTCCAGTACTTTTGCCTAGAAAATCCCATGGACGCAGGAGCCTGGTAGGCTGCAGTCCATGGGGTCGCTAGGGTCAGACATTACTGAGCGACTTCACTTTCACTTTTCACTTTCATGCATTGGAGAAGGAAATGGCAACCCACTCCAGTGTTCTTGCCTGGAGAATCCCAGGGATGGGGGAGCCTGGTGGGCTGCCGTCTACGGGGTTGCACAGAGTCGGACACGACGGAACGACTTAGCAGCAGCAGCAGAGAAGGAAATGACAACCCACTCCAGTATTCTTGCCTGGGAAATCCCATGGACAGCGGAGCCTGGTGAGCTACAGTCCATTCAGTCACAAAGGGTCGGACAGAACTAAGCACTCATGTCATACCATACATATATCAAACATATTTCAATAAAAAATAAGTATATATCCTCATTTAGAAAATGAAAAAAGTAAAAAAAAAAAAATCATTGAACTCCCAAACTTAATGACAAGGAGTTGAAAGTGTTTGAAGGGCAACTACCTGCATATCTTTTGACTGAGGGCAGCCTGTGCACAGTAGTGGGCTGGGACCATCCTCAGGCAGGCAGCTGGCCAGACTCCACATGCACCTGGGTTTGTTCTTTATTATGGACTGAAAGTTCAAATAGGTGATGAATGAACAAGTGGACTTTACTTAGAGCTCTCAGATTTAGCAATAAATATACAGTATGCTTAATAAATATGAATTTTCATTAAACAATGAATTATTTTATAATATGTCTAAACACTGCACAGACATATTAAAAACTGTTATTTATCTGAAATTCAAATTTAACTGGGAGTCCTGTATTTTATCTGGCATTGCTTTTATGAGGTTCAATATTCTTGCTGTATTTTTATCTTCCTTGCTATTGGGATATTTAAGTTACCCTTTCCAGGAGAAGGAAGGTGTTTGATTGACATGTGACTTTCAGAACACACAGGAGGTTTGTAATAGCCACTTCACCCAAGTGGGTCCTTCAGCTGCACTCCTACCACCTATTAGAGAGTGAAGCCTTTGCACCTGGAAGATGTGTATGACACACCTGTGCTGCCAATTTCTGAGGGAATGATGCCTTGGAAACCTAAGGAGAGAATTCAGTGACAATTGCTCATTAGTGAAAACAAGTTGGTACTCATTTCATCTTAGGCTATAAAGCAAGTCTCTACTCCACAAGGAAAGGATAACAGTATATCCATGAGAAACTTTGTATTTAGTTCTGTTAACAAATCAGAAGAAATAAGTTAAATTGGAGAAAAAGTAACCAATGTTAAGGAGTTACTTTTTCAGAGCTACTTTAAATAGTCCTGCTGCTGCTGCTGCATCGCATTAGTCGTGTCCGACTCTGTGCGACCCCACAGACGGCAGCCCACCAGGCTCCCCCGTCCCTGGGATTCTCCAGGCAAGAACACTGGAGTGGGTTGCTATTTCCTTCTCCAATGCATGAAAGTGAAAAGTGAAAGTGAAGTCACTCAGTCGTGTCAGACTCTTAGGGACCCCATGGACTGCAGCCCACCAGGCTCCTCCATCCATGGGAATTTCCAGGCAAGAGTACTGGGGTGGGGTGCCATTGCCTTCTCCATTAAATAGTCCATATTGGTTTAATTTTCTACAATTGGGACTACCCTACACATTCTTTCTCAAGTCCCCTGAATGGACTCTCACAGGCTTATTTCTTTGATCTACTTGCCTTCCCATTTTAGCGGAGCTCATCCACTCCCATGCTTTTAACTGATGAATCACAAATCTGGTATCTCCAATTCAGACATTCAGCTAATAAATGTGAGGAGAACCTACTATGTGTGAGCAAAATGCTTGAGATAAACTGTTGAGCAAAGTATACATGATTTGGGCCCTGATTTTGACAACAGTCTTTTGGAGGAGACAGGTAATCAAGTGCTCAAAAAATGATAGATAAAAATTACAATAAGAGCAGTGAATAACAAATAAAGAGGGCTATGAGATTGGCCAAAAAGAACTAAAAGAAGGGTAGTGTGGCGGGAGTGGGGAGAGAGAAGAGAAAAGATGCTGCAAACATGAGTCTAGGCCAGATCACATGGAGCCTCCTACAACAAATACATTAAAGTATTTTGTTTCTTATCAGGAGAGCAATGCAACCCATTACAAGGTTTTACTAGAGAATGAAATATACAAATCTGCCTTTTGAAGAGCTTACTTTGGTTGTAGTGTGAAGAACAGATTAAAGATCAATATTGGACATGGCAGGGTCAGTTAGAAACTTTAGCAGTAGCCCAGGTAGGATGAAATGGTAGTTTGGTTTAGGATGGTAGTGATTGAGACAAGAGAAGTGACAATATGAAATTAGGTGAGAAGCAAGTGGCAAGATTGGTGACGTGAAGGGGGTGGGGTTGATGGTGTCAGGATTGGCCCTTAGATTTCTGGTGTCCACAGCCTGATGGTTTGGATGCCATTCACTGAGATAGGGAAGACCAGAGGAAACCCAGGTTTAAGGGTGTGAGGGGAGATCCTGAGTTTGGTTTGGGACATGCTCTATTTAATGTGCCTTCAGAGCTTCATGTCCTGATGCTGTCTTGATGCTCAATAGGCAGTTGGCTGTACTGGGATTGGAACTCAAAGAAAAGCTCTGGGTTACATACTTAGATTGGAACATCTGGATGGTGTTTGATGCCATGAGTTGTCTGAACAAAGAGAACAGTAAAACAAGAGGGAAGCACCTATAGTTTAATTTCTGAGGAGTCAAGCCTCCTTATTTAAAATGGTAGGCAGAGAAGGATGAATTAACCAAGGAGACTGGAGAGTGGATACAGGAAACCAGTGATGTGAAGTGCATGAGAACCAATAGAAGAGAACATTTTAAGAAGGTCAGCAGAGTTTTTTGAAAGATTAAAGTGAGATGAAGTCTGAAAAATTCCCATTGGATTCTTTGTCATCACAGACACTGACAATCTCTATAGAACTAATTTGATAGAGAAAGTGATGAAAGCCAGATTAAAGAGAGTTGAGGTTGGGGAGATGAGAACATAAAGATAGAGAGCTGAGACAATACAATTATTTTGCCATTTTTGTCTCAAGAGAGGACAAAGAGCAGTAGCTTGGAGAATAAATGGTAAAGGCAGAAGGAAATTTATTTTAGGATGAAGGAGACTTCAGACTGTCTAAAAACTGATGGAGTAAAATAATTAACTAGACAGAGAAGAAGAAATCAGGAAAAGAAGAGGTCATTGGTAGTGTAAGAATCCTGCAAAGGCAGGAGAAAACAGGCTCATTACATAATTTGAGGGACTGATCTTAAATAAAAGAAGGAACATTTCCTCCATGGTAACAGGAAGAAACAGACATGTTTTCCCTCCAAAAAGCTAGTAGGTTTGATATCACAAAGTTGAGATCTGCTGAACTCTATTCTTGGGAGATAGGTGGGGAGGCTATGTACCTATCTGAGAGGAAGAGGAATTGGACAGTACTGTTTTCCAAGTGAATTGATTGGGCAGTGCTGGTTCCCAGGTGAATGCCACTAGTGTTTATCATATGCATCGAATCAGAATGGTAAATCAGAGCCTGCTCTGAATTGGAACTCTTTTATTGGATGATTAGGACAGAGACAGTACAAAATGTTTCTTTCAAAAATCTTTCTGACCCCAATAGATGCCATTAGTGTTTTATTGCTCCCAATTTTTTTTAGCCTAAAATAATTTATTTCAGTAAGGAATTCATCTAATACAAAAAAGCCAGAATTCCTTTCAAGTGTAATTAATTTTATCACAGAGCTAAAACATTAGATTTGAAGTTATTTCCAATATGCAATGTTATGATAGTCTAAAAAAGACTTACTTGCTTCATTTTATGCTTAAAGATGGTTAATACTTATTATCAACAATAAAAACTCTTTTCTGAAACCATTGAATTGGAATTAACTTTAAATGACATATGTGATGTTAAGAATATGAATGATCAATGTTTAATGAACAAAAGATAACTCATTTTGAGTTTTTTGGTTAAAATTATGTATTTCTTTTAAAAGTACAAGAAAAAGTAATCATAAATACCAATGCTTAAGAGAAAAGTAAAAGGTTTTCACTGAATAAGAAAAAACTATCTCAGCAATGTTAACTTTTCTCAAGCTCTGAATTAAAGCAGGAATTATATCAGCATTTTTTTCCCTCATTTAACAATTTGCCATTCATGCAGAGTATGTATATATATTAATATATATCATATATGTATAATGTATATATGGTAGTGCTGGAGAAGACTCTTGAGAGTCCCTTGAACAACAAAGAGATCAACCCAGTCAGTCCTAAAGAAACCAACCCTAAATATTCACTGGAAGGACTGGTGCTGAGGCTGAAGCTTCAGCTGCCTGATGTGAAGAGCTGACTCATTGAAAAAGACTGTGATGCTGGGAAAAATTGAGGGCAGGAGGAGGGGGAGGCAAGTGAGGATGAGATGGTTGGATACCATCACCAACTTAATGGACATCAGCTTGAACAAACTCCAGGAAAAAGTGAAGGACAGGGAAGCCAAGTGTGCTACAGTTTATGGGGTCACAGAGAGTCAGATACAACATTAGCTACTGAACAACATTCAAATTGTTATGCTCACATTCAGAATAGGGCTCAGAATATTAAAAATGACCTACCACTTGTAACTGTGTACTAGTTTTTAGACCATGTGCCAAGTGATTTTTATATTTGATCTCATCCTGGAATGTGAAGTCAAGTGGGCCTTAGAAAGCATCATGATGAACAAAGCTAGTGGAGGTGATGGAATTCCAGTTGAGCTATTTCAAATCCGGAAAGATGATGCTGTGAAAGTGCTGCACTCAATATGCCAGCAAATTTGGAAAACTCAGCAGTGGCCACAGGACTGGAAAAGGTCAGTTTTCATTCTAATCCCAAAGAAAGGCAATGCCAAAGAATGCTCAAACTACTGCACAATTGCACTCATCTCACACGCTAGTAAAGTAATGCTCAAAATTCTCCAAGACAGGCTTCAGCAATATGTGAACCGTGAACTTCCAGATGTTCAAGCTGGTTTTAGAAAAGGCAGAAGAACCAGAGATCAAATTGCCAACATCTGCTGGATCATGCAAAAAGCAAGAGAGCTCCAGAAAAACATCTATTTCTGCTTTATTGACTATGCCAAAGCCTTTGACTGTGTGGATCACAATAAACTGTGGAAAATTCTGAAAGAGATGGGAATACCAGACCACCTGATCTGCCTCTTGAGAAACCTGTATGCAGGTCAGGAAGCAACAGTTAGAACTGGACATGGAACAACAGACTGGTTCCAAATAGGAAAAGGAGTACATCAAGGCTGTATATTGTCGCCATGCTTATTTAACTTATATGCAGAGTACATCATGAGAAACGCTGGGCTGGAAGAAGCACAAGCTGGAATCAAGATTGCCAGGAGAAATATCAATAACCTGATATGCAGATGACACCACCCTTATGGCAGAAAGTGAAGAGGAACTCAAAAGCCTCTTGATGAAGGTGAAAGTGGAGAGTGCAAAAGTTGGCTTAAAGCTCAACATTCAGAAAACTAAGATCATGGCATCTGGTCCCATCACTTCATGGCAGATAGATGGGGAAACAGTGGAAACAGTGTCAGACTTTATTTTTTGGGGCTCCAAAATCACTGCAGATGGTGACTGCAGCCATGAAATTAAAAGACGCTTACTCCTTGGAAGGAAAGTTATGACCAGCCTAGATAGCATATTCAAAAGCAGAGACATTATTTTTGCCAACAAAGGTCTGTCTAGTCAAGGGTATGGTTTTTCCAGTGGTCATGTATGGATGTGAGAGTTGGATTGTGAAGAAAGCTGAGCACTGAAGAATTGATGCTTTTGAACTGTGGTGTTGGAGAAGACTCTTGAGATCCCCTGGGACTGCAAGGAGATCCAACCAGTCCATTCTAGAGGATATCAGTCCTGGGTGTTCTTTGGAAGGAATGATGCTAAAACTGAAACTCCAGTACTTTGGCCACCTCATGTGAAGAGTTGACTCATGGGAAAGGACTCTGATGCTGGGAGGGATTGGGGGCAGGAGGAGAAGGGGACAACAGAGGATGAGATCGCTAGATGGCAGCACCGACTTGATGGGCGTGAGTTTGAGTGAACTCTGGGAGATGGTGATGGACAGGGAAGCCTGGCGTGCTGCAATTCATGGGGTTGCAAAGAGTCAGACACAACTGAGCGACTGAACTGAACTGAATTATTCTGATAAGACTATTGTTGGGGATTTTCTCCCTGGGACTTGGAAGCGATGAACCTGAAAGAATGACACTCGGACAGTCTCTTGCAAGGACTGACAAGTTTATTTCTGCAGTCAAGCTTTTTTATAGAAGTAGAAACAAAGAGCTTAGAGTATACAGCCAGCAGAGTGTGTACAGGGTTAACACCTAATCAGTAAAAATATTTCAAGGACAGCGCGCTCTAAGTGACCCATGTACTTATCCCATAACCCGTTTTCTCAAGCAACATCCTTAATATTTATTATTAAATCTTGGCGCCGGGCATAACCAAAGGCAGGAGATGTTTTTCTGCCCGCAGCACCAAGCCGGGGTACTTCTGGCCCTTCGCCATTTTCCCAAGGACTTCCTCCCGGCTATTTTGTACTGGGCTTCCCAACAACTATGAAGGAATTATCTCCACTTCACAGATGATAGACAATAAAGTATTTACTATAAAATACCTCACAGGTTTATTTTATTTTGCAGAGCAAAATGATTATTTACCTGTATCTATATGGTTCTGAAGCTACGATACTTTGTATTGGCCACCTGATGCAAAGAGCTTGCTCATTAGAAAAGACCCTGATGCTGGGAAAGATTGAAGGCAGGACAAGAAGGGGACGACAAAGGATGAGATGGTTGGATGGCATCACCAACTAGATAGACATGAACTTGAGCACACTCTGGGAGTTGGTAATGGACAGGGAAGCCTGGAATGCTGCAGTCCATAAGGTCACAGAGTCAGACACGAATGAACGAAAGAACTGAACTGATACGGTTTTGAAAAAACAGATACTAATTATTAATTCACTGGGGAAAATTTGACATCTCACATTAACTTTTTTGGGTTTAAGAGTTAAAAACTGATTTCCAAAAAGTTAACTTATGAAAACCTTAGCCCATATATACTTGCTCAGTTAGCCTTTGTAAGGTTCTGTCAGATGGCACTAGGTCCACTGGCCATCAGTGGAGGTAGGCGTGGAAGAAAGCAGTTTTGGACCTTGAATGTAGGGATCCAGAGGGCACTGAGCATGTAGACTGTCAGAGAAGTGGACCAAAGCATCTGCTTCACCACCGTCTTAGCCCTGGTGGTAGACAACCCTCACCCCAATTCTCAGTGCTTCTGTTTCATTCCACACTTCCCTGTTTATTTAATTTCCCTGGCTTTTAGTCAGAAATAGACTGTGTAAAATATTTGGAATAGAAAGTAAAGTGAAACACTGAAAATCCAAGGCAACAGGATATACACAGTGAACACAATATCCTTGGCCAGTGACTTCTTGTTTCCTCTCCTTAGGAGTGCTGTGGATTCTCAGCACACTCTGAGAGACCTGAGTGAGCCCTGCTTGTGGTCTGTGAACCTTATAGGACTCACAGTCCTCTATTTGCAGGATCCTTGTTACCAAGGAAATGGAAACTGGGCCAAAAATAGAAATGATGCCCATTTGCAAAATCCTAAAGGAAACAGAGAAACTGGCAACAATGGACAAGCCATTCTCGTGGGTTCTTATTTCTCAGATAAACATGCCTTAATTTAAGAATCACCCTTGTTATAATATTAATTCCTTCTATTCAATTTTCAAATTTACATAAACATTACTTAAAACTGATTAGGCAAGGCTTAGAAGAAACAATTATTTTCCATCTAATTAAACAGCAAAAATGCCAGGCTAATTATTAAACAAATTAATGGAAATGTCAGAGGATTTATATTGCAAATTTAATCCATTTGAATATCTCCTCTTTAAGAGCTCATCCCTGGGATGATTTTGTACAAACATCCATAAAATGTTTTCCTTTGGAGAAATGCTGTCCTTTCCTATTTGTGGAATCCATTATTTCACATCTGGTGGGAAGGTCCCAGGGAAGCAAGAGTTACAGAGAGACTGCCCATTTTCTTATTTTCCAGCTTGCTGGGGAATGTTGGCAAGTGATCTTGTTAACAGAGGATAAATCCAAGCCATTTTGAGCAGGCAAACAAAGAAGAAAACTGGGATTAAAAAGAGAAAGAATGCAAAAAGGAACAAGGCACTTCACATGGGCATGTAAGTGCTGTGTTTTTTACTGATGTCAACAGCTTACAATTCTCCCTCAGTGTTGGAAAGTGAATTTCCAGTGACTACTTTGAAATTACCCAGAAAATGGTTTTCACCACCAAAAAGTCTAGTTTTTATTATGTCAGTAACATAAGAAAAGATAAGACAATACTATGCATAACACACCAACACACAAATAAATACTTCTTTGATTGTGGAGCACATACTTAAATCTAAAATGCGTACTGAATCCATGAAGCCACTTGCAAACATCAGGGAGACTGCATGCCAGGCTGACCATACCCCCAAGCAATGGTTACTCAGTTCTTCAAAATGGAATTGATCCAATCATTATGCTGCAAGCAATTTTGTGGCAATGTCAAGGCTAGCAATAGAAAAGCAAACACTCACACGTTCAAAGAAAGGAAAATAGTATTTGTGTTAACAAATAAGTAATGGTTATTTACATAAAAGGTAGTTGGTGGGGGCTGAGGAGTGTTGTGGGACTTCTCAGACCTTGAGGAAACTTCAGGGAGCACAGAGTGCATTTGTTGGGAACTGCTATCTGTCCCTATACATCCTGTTCCAATGGCAGAACTGGTGGGAGATGTGGTGAGATGCACGTGTGCCCAAGTTCTACGGTGAGACAGGTAGGGTTGGGTTCCCTTACAAACTCTGTGACCTTGGATAGTTCCTTAACCTGAGTCTCAGTTTTCTCATCTTTAAAATGGAGATAACAGTACACACTTAATAAGTTGTATGTATGAAAGGATGTATGCCTAAACACCCAGAACACTGTTATTGATAATGATATGATATGAATTGTTATACTGTAATCATTTCATCTTTTCATCTGATGATTGGCTAGAGCCACTTTCCATGTGAGTGCCAAAGAACAAGAGTGAGTAATATTAATAAGGCAGCTCATTCCAGATAATGAGTGTGCAAATAGCAAGTCACGCAGTCTAGTATTTTTGCTGCAAGTGTCTAGACAAATATGAAGCACAATTACCATAAAGCTGATTGTAGTTTCCATAGGAATACTATTATAATTTAACTCCATGAATGTGAATTGAGTACCATTATGCCACAGGCATTGTGCCAAGGGCTGGCTAGGTACGAGGAGGAATAAGATGTTGATTTTCTACCCCAGTTCACACCCCTGCTCCTAGGTTCACTATCCAATGAAAAGTGCAGGCTCAGAAAACAGTAACTTTTATATAAGTAGGATTCTTGTCACTGGGATCAAAAGCCCATGGATGGTTCTAGAATCAGTCTGCCTGAGTTTGGATACCAGCTCTGTTTTTTAAGATAGGCATCTTCGACATTTATGCATCTTGATATCCTTAGTAGAGTTGGGATTAATAACACCTTCATCATGAAGGATACTGGAAGGATTAAAAGAAGTGATAGATCACTGTAGTGTTTAACATTAGGGCTTGTCGCATAGCAAACTCCCAACCTGTTAGACTTAACCATTTCAATTCAATTGGAGCACAGAGAAGACACCATCATGATGGAAGGGAGAGGGAAAGTTTTTAAATATGGATACGGTAGGATTTTCTTTTTTTATTATTATTTTATTGAAAGATAATTGCTTTATAGAATTTTGTTGTTTTCTGTCAAACCTCAACATGAATCAGCCATAGGTATACATTTATCCCCTCCTGTTTGAGCCTCCCTCCCATTTCTTGCCCCATCACACCCCTCTAGATTTACAGAGACCCTGTTTGAGTTTACTGAACCATACAGCAAATTCCTGTTGGCTCTCTATTTTACATATAGTAATGTAAGTTTCCATGTTACTCTCTCCATACAGCTTACCCTCTCCTCTCCTCTCCCAAGTCCATAAGTCTATTCTGTATGTATTTTCTCCATTTGTACCCTGTAAATAAATTCTTTAGTACCATTTTTCTAGATTCTGTATATTATGCATTAGAATATGATATTTATCTTTCTCTTTCTCACTCACTTCACTCTGTAAAATAGGTTCTAGGTTCATCCACCTCATCAAAACTGACTCAAATGTGTTCCTTTTAGTGGCTAAGTAATATCCCATTGTGTATCTGTACCACAACATCTTTATCCATTCACCTGTCGATGGACATCTAGCTAGCTTCCATGTTCTAGCTATTGTAAATAGTGCTGCAATGAACAATGGGATACATGTGTTTTTTCAGTTTTGGTTTCCTCAGGGTATATGCCTAGGAGTGGGATTGCTGGATTATATGGTTGTTTTATTCCTAGTTTTTTAAGGAATCTCCATACCATCTTCCATAGGGGCTGTATCAGTTTACATTCCCAGCAAACAGTGCAAGAGCCTCCACACCCTCTCCAGCATTTATTGCTCATAGACATTTTGATGAGGGCCATTCTGATTGGTGTGAGGTAATATCTCATTGTGGTTTTGATTTGAATTTCTCTAGTAAAAAGAAATGTTGAGCATCTTTTCATGTGTTTGTTAGTCATCTATATGTCTTTGGAGAAACGTCAGTTTAGGTCTTTTTCCCACTTTTTGAGTGAGTTGTTTGTTTTCCTGGCATTGAGTTCTTTGAGTTACTTGTATATTTTGGAAATTAATCCTTGGTCAGTTGTTTCATTTGGTATTATTTTCTTCCATTCTGAGGGTCATCTTTTCATCTTGCTTAGAGCTTCCTTTGCTGTGCAAAAGCTTTTAAGTTTAATCAGGTCCCACTTAATTTACTTTTATTTCCAATACTCTAGGAGGTGAGTCTGAGTGAACTCCGGGAGTTGGTGGTAGACAAGGAGGCCTGGCGTGCTGCGATTCATGGGGTCGCAAAGAGTCAGACATGACTGAGCGACTGAACTGAACTGAACTGAGGAGGTGGGTCATAGATGATCTTGCTTTGATTTATGTCATTGCGTGATCTGCCTATGTTTTCCTCTAAGAGTTTTAGTTTCTGGTCTTCCATTTAGGTCTTTAATCCATTTTGAGTTTATCTTTGTGTGTGGTGTTAGAAAGTGTTCTAATTTCATTCTTTTTGTCCAGTTTGCCCAGCACCATTTATTGAAGAAGCTGTCTTTGCCCCATTGTATACTTTTGTCTCCTTTGTCAAAATAAGGTACCGATAGGTGTATGGGTTTATTTCTGGGCTTTCTATCTTGTTCCATTGGTCTATATTTCTGTTTTTGTGCCAGTACCATACTGTCTTGATGAATGTAGCTTTGTAGTATAATCTGAAGTCAGGAAGGTTGATTCCTCCAGCTCCATTCTTCTTTCTCAAGACTGCTTTGGATGTTTGGGGTCTTTTGTGTTTCCATATGAATTGCAAAATTTTTGTTTTAGTTATATGAAAACTGCCATTGATAATTTGATAGGGATCACATTGAATCTGTAGATTTCATTTTGTAGTAAAGTCATTTTCAAAATAGGTGGCCTAGACGGTAAAGCATCTGCCTACAAAGCTGGAGACCTGGGTTTGATCCCTGGGTTGGGAATATCCCCTGGAGAAGGAAATGGCAACCTACTCCAGTACTCTTACCTGGAAAATCCCATGGACAGAGGAGCCTGGTAGGCTAAAGTCCATGGGGTCACAAAAAGTCGGACATGGATGAGTGACTTCACTTCACTTCACTTCACCCAGGAACATGGACTATCTCTCTGTTTATGTCATCTTTGATTTATTTCACCAGTGCCTTATAATTTTCTGTGTACAGTTCTTTTGTCTTCTTAGGTAAGTTAATTCCCAGATATTTAATTCTTTTTGCTGCAGTGGTGAATGGGGTTGATCTCTTAATTTCTCTTTCTGATTTTTCACTGTTAGTATATAGAAATGCAATGTGTATTGATTTCGTATCCTGCAACTTTGCTAAATTCACTGATTAGCTCTAGTAATTTTCTGATACTACTTTTAGGGTTTTCTATGTACAGTATCATGTCATCTGCAAACTGTGAGAGCTTTACTTCTTCTTTTCTGATCTGGATTTCTTTTATTTCTTTTTCTTCTCTGATTGCTGTAGCTAGGACTTTCAGAACTATGTTGAATAATCGTGGTGAAAGTGGACATCCTTGTCTTGTTCCTGATCTTAGGGGGAATGCTTTCAGTTTTTCACCTATTCATAATTCATCTATTTCATAATTTTCATTGAGAATTATGTTTTCTGTAGGCTTATCATACATGGCCTTTACTATGTTGAGGTAGGTTTCACCTGTACCCATTTTTTGAAGAGTTTCCATCGTAAATGGTTGCAGACTTTTGTCAAAGGCTTTTTCTATATCTAGTGAGATGATCATATGGTTTTTATCTTTCAATTTGTTAACATGGTGTATCACATTGATTGATTTGCATATATTGAAGGATCCTTGCTTTCCTGGAGTAAACCCAACTTGATCATGATGTATGAGCTTTTTGATGTGTTGCTGAATTCTGTTTGCTAAAATTTTGTTGAGGATTTTTACACCTATGTTCTTCAGTGATATTGGCCTGTGGTTTTCTTTCTTTGTGTTGTCTTTGGTTTTGGTATCAGGGTGATGGTGGTCTCATAGAATAGGTTTGGAAGTGTTCCTTCCTCTGCAATTTTTTGAAATAGTTTCATAAGGATAGGGATTAGCTCTTCACCAAATGTTTGACAGAATTCTCCTGTGAAGCCATCTGGTCCTGGGCTTTTGTTTTTTGGGAGATTTTTGATCACAGCTTCAATTCCAGTGCTTGTAATTTGGTTGTTCATAATTTCTATTTATTCCTGGTTTTTCTTGGCAGACTAAACTTTCCTAAGAAACTGTGCATTTCTTCCAGGTTATCCATTTTATTGCCATATAGTCATTCATAATAATCTATTATAATTTTTTGTATTTTTGTAACCTCTTCTTTTTCATTTCTAATTTTGTTGATTTCATTCACCTCTCTTTGTTCTTGATTAGTCTGGCTAAAAGCTTGTCAATTTTGTTTATCTTCTCAAAGGACCAGGTTTTAGTTTTATTAATCATTACTATTGTTTCTTTCATTTCTTTTTCATTTATTTCTGCTCATTTCTTTAATTTCTTTCCTTCTACTAATTTTTGGATTTTTTTGTTCTTCTTTCTCTAGCTGTTTTAGGTGTAAAGTTAGGTTCTCTCTTCAACGTTCTTCCTGTTTCTTGAGGTAGGATTGTATTGCTGTAAATTTCCCTCTTAAAACTGCTTTTGCTGTATCCCATAGGTTTTGAGTTGCCTTGTTTTCATTGTCATTTGTTTCTAGAAATTTTTTGATTTCTCTTTTGATTTCTCCAGTAACCTGTTGATTATTTAGAATGTGTCATTTAATTTCCACATGTTTGTGTGTCTTAGTTTTTTCTTGTAATTGATATGTAGTTTCGTAGCATTGTGGTCAGAGAAGATGCTTGATATGGTTTCAATTTTCTTAAGTTTACTGAGGCTTGATTTGTGACCCAAGATGTGGTCTATCCTGGAGAATGTTCCATGTACGCTTGAGAAGAAGGTGTATTCTTCTGCATTTGGATGGAATGTCCTGAAGATAGCAATGAGATCCATCTCATCTAATGTATCATTTAAGAGTTGTGTTTCCTTATTGCTTTTCTGTTTTGATGATCTGTCCATTGGTGTGAGTGGGGTGTTACTAACTCTCATACTACTATTGTGTTACAGTCAATTTTTCCTTTTATGTCTGTTAATGTTTGTGAGCTACTCTCATGTTGGGTGCATAGATATTTACAATTGTTATGTCTTCCTCTTGGATTGATCCCTTGATCATTATGTAGTGTCCTTCCTTATCTCTTGTAATCTTCTTTATTTTAAGGTCTATTTTGTCTGATATGAGGATTGATACTCCAGCTTGCTTTTGCTTCCCATTTGCAGGGAATATATATTTCCATCCTCTCACTTGCAGTCTATATGTGTCTTTAGGTCTGAAGTGGGTTTCTTGTAGACAGTATATATATGGGTCTTGTTTTTGTATCCATTCAGCCCGTTTGTGTCATTTTGTTGGAGCATTTAATGCATTTACATTTAAAGTAATTATTGATATACATGTTTCTGTTGCCATTTTCTTAATTGTTTGGGGTTGATTTTGTAGATGTTTTTTCTTCTCTTGTGTTTCTTGACTATATAAATCCCTTTACATTTATTGTAAAGCTAGTTTGGTAGTACTGAATTCTCTTAACTTTTGCTTGTCTGAAAAGCTTTTTATCTCTGTATCAATTTTGAATGAGATCCTTACCGGGGACAGTAATCTTGGCTGTAGATTTTTCCCTTTCAATACTATAAATATAGCCTGCCATTCCCTTCTGGCCTGCAGAGTTTCTGCTGAAAGATCAGCTGTTAAGCATATGGGGTTTCCCTTGTATGTTACTTGTTGCTTCTCCCTTGCTGCTTTTAATATTCTTTCTTTGTGTTTATTCTTTGTTAGTTGATTAGTATGTGTCTTGGCATATTTCTCCTTGGGTTTTTCCTGTATGGGACTCTTTGTGCCTCTTGGACTTGACTGACTGTTTCTTTTTCCATGTTGGAGAAATTTTCAACTATAATCTTTTCAAAAATTTTCTGATACCCTTTCTTTTTCTCTTCTTCTTCCTGGACGGCTATATTTCAAATGTTGGTGCATTTGATATTGTCTCAGAGGTCTCTGTGGAGAAGGCAATGGCAACCCACTCCAGTACTCTTTCCAGTACTCTTGCCTGGAAAATCCCATGGACAGGGGAACCTTGTGGGCTGCAGTCCATGGGGTCGCGGAGTCAGACACGACTGAGTGACTTCCCTTTCACTTTTCACTTTCATGCATTGGAGAAGGAAATGGTAACCCACTCCAGTGTTCTTGCCTGGAGAATCCCAGGGACAGAGGAGCCTGGTGGACTGCCGTCTATGGGGTCACACAGAGTCAGACACGACTGAAGTGACTTAGCAGCAGTAGTAGAAGAGGTCTCTGAGACTATCCTCAGTTCTTTCCATTTTTTTTTTACTTTATTCTGTTCTTCAAAACTTATTTCCACCATGTTATCTTCCAGCTCATTGATTCATTTTCTGCTTCAGATATTCTGCTATTGATTCCTTCTATTGTTAATTTCAGTAATTGTGTTGTTTTTCTCTATGTTTATTCTTTAATTCTTCTATGTCTTTGTTGATTCATGCTTGCATTTTCTCCATTTTAAGGTTTTTGACCATCTTTACTATCATCATTCTGAGTTCTTTTTCAGGTAGTTTGCCTATTTCCTGTTCATTTATTCGTACTTTTGTGTTTCTAATTTGTTCCTTCATTTTTGTAGTATTTTTCTGCCTTTTCATTATTTTTTGTTTTTAGCTTATTGTGTTTGATTTCTCCTTTTCCCAGGTTTCAAGTTTGAATTCTTTCTTCCTTTTGGTTTCTGCCCTCCTTAGGTTGGTCCAGTGGTTTGCGTGAGCTTTGTATAGGGTGAGATATGTAGTGAGTTTTTGTTTATTTATTTGTTTTTCCTCTGATGGGCAGGTCTGATTGAGGCGGTAATCCTGTGTGCTGATGATTGGGTTTGTATTTTTGTTTTGTTTGTTTAGATGAGGGGTCCTGCGCAGGGTGCAACTGGTGGTTGGGTGATGCTGGGTATTATATCCAAGTGGTTTCCTTTGTGTGAGTGTTCACTATTTGATACTCCCTAGGGTTAGTTCTCTGGTAGTCTAGGGTCTTAGAGTCAGTGCTCCCATTCCAATGGTGCAGGGCTTGATCTCTGATTTATTTGAAGCATGTTAAAACAATACTGACCAAAGAGCTGTATCCCTCACTGGCTCCAAAAACTTTTCGCCAGGGACACTCTGGAGATGACGCCAACATTGGCAAACACTACAGTGAACTGACCCCACTCAGCTGCTGCTGCCGTCTGCTTCCACCCCTCAGGTTTCCCGCCCCCGCTCCATCTGCCAGCCTTTGGGGTGCTCCTGCCCTGCCCTCCCTGCCCACAGGGATTTTGATACGTAGAGGAAGAGAGACCAAAGGAGTGAAAGAAAGTGAGAGACAGAGAAAAGAGATGAGAATGAAAGGGAATCCCAGAGATAGGGACCTTCCAAGAATGGAGAGTGCCCTGCCTAGTAAGGGAACAGAAAATGTGTGGGGAAGATGGGTTTGATGGGAGGAACAGGAGGTAGTTTGGGTCAGAAAACACAGATGTCCTTCAGAGTACACACTAAGCCTGCTTTCCTGTCCAACTTTAACAAAGGAGATCTTTGTGCTAGACAAAGGAAAAATAACACAACTATAAACCTATAAACTATTTATAATGTTAAAATACTGTGCCAAGTAAATATTTATATCCCTGTTATCTAAAACTATACCATTAATTATATAAAAGGATATAAAATATTATGATACACCGAATAGGTAAAGTAGCACCAACAATGAATAGAACTAATCCTAGTGCTAATATTAATAAGGGTTTAGTGAGAGTTTGCCTCTGTATAATTTACAATGATTTTGCCAGGTATGATCTGCATATACATGTAAAAGTGACCTGTGACATTTTAATGGTATAATTTGTCATTGTTCCTTTGATTTGAAATGATTTATCAAAGATGGACTCTTGAATCATTTGCTTCAAAGTAGCCAGTACAGAGTAAGATTGTTGGGTATATGATATTTCTGTTTTAAGTAACTCATTCCTAAAGGGGCTGCACCATTTTATAACCCTACTAGCCATGTCTTGAGGGTTTTACTTTCCCTGCATCTTCAACCACATTAGTAGTTGCCTATCTTTTTGATTATAGCTATCCTTTAAAGTGGTATCTCATTGTGGTTTTAATTTTTATTTCCCTTATAGCCAGTGATGTTGAGCATCTCTTCATGTGCTTATTGGTTATTTGCATATCTCCTTTGGAGAAATGTCTATTCAAATTTGCCCGTTTAAAAAGTGGGCCATTTGTCTTTTTACAGTTGCATTGCAAAGTTGTTTTTTTTTTTTTTTTTTTTTTTTAACACATTGTGGAAGTCCCTTATCTGGTATATAATTTCAAAACCTCTCCAATTCTATGGGTTCTTCTCACTTTCTTAATGGTGTCACTGAAAATACAATTTAAAAAAATGTTGATGATGTCAATTTATCTGTTTGGTCCCTTGTGCTTTTGATGTCATATCTAGAAAATCTTTGCCTAACACAGAGTCATACAGATATACGTTTATGCTTTTTTTCCTAAGAGTTTTTATACTTCTAGCTCTTACAGTTAGGTCTACACATTTTGAGTTGATTTTTATATAAGATATAAAGCAGGAGTCCAGTTTCTTTTGCATGTGAATATCTGGTTGTCCCAATACCACTTGTTGAAAAAACTTTTCTTGGTACCCTTGTCAAAAGTCAATTGACCATAAATGAATGGGAGGTTTTATTTCTGGTTTCTTTATTCTTTTACACAGACACACATACACCCCTCTTGTGCCAATACCATGTGGTCTTGATTACTGATCTTTGTGGTAAGGCTTGAGCTCAGGAAATGTGAGTCCTCACATTTTGTTCTTCTTTTTTCAAGACTGTAAGGCTGTTTTAGCTACTTGAGTTTCTCGCATTACTGCATGAAGTTTAAGATCAGAATGCCAATTTAAGAAAAAAGAAGTTGAAAATTTGACACATTATACTGAATCTATAGATCAATCTGGAGAGTATTGCCATCTTGACAATATGAAATCTTCTCATCTATGAATATTGGATGCCTTTCCATTTATATAGATCTACTTTAAACTAGCAATGATATTTTGTAGTTTTTATTACACAAATTTTGTATTTTTTTGTTAAATCTATTTATAAGTATTTTATTCTTTTGAATTCTATTGTAAATGTAAATTGTCCTCTTAATTTCTTTTTTAGATCATTCAAAACTATTATATAAATAGAATATATTTTTGTAAATTAATCTTAATTCTGCAAGTATGCTAGTTTATTAGTGTTAATGATTTTTTTTAATGGGATTCATTAGAATAGTCTATATTCAAGATCATGTCACCTGCAAATAGAGATAGTTTTACTTCTTCTTTAGCAATTTGGATGTCTTCTGTTTCTTCTTCTTGACTAATCTTCATGGCAAGAACCAATCAGATATAATTTTGACAAGATTCATCTTTGTCTCTAATAATACTTATTCATATTCATCTTTAATATTTTGTTTTTCTAGACTTTATCTTAGCTGATGGCCTCAGGAACCATAAATATGTGCTAGTCAAGCTGCAGAAAGGTAGTCTTGTGAGAGATTTTGATGCAGCATCAGACTGGGACAAATAGATCAACAATCTGTTTTCTTTCCCCTTTCTTTTTCTACTTTGAAGATCAGTCAGGAAAACAAATAAAGAACAGCTGATGTTTACTAAATGCAAGGCACTAAGTTAAGAGTTATAGAGTGATGATCTTATTTAAGTCTCAATATAAAACAGTGAGGTAGATATGATTCAGTTCAGTTCAGTTTAGTCACTCAGTCGTGTCCGACTCATTGTGACCCCATGAATCACAGCATGCCAGGCCTCCCTGTCCATCACCAACTCCTGGAGTTCACTCAGACTCATGACCATCGAGTCAGCGATGCCATCCAGCCATCTCATCCTTTGTTGTCCCCTTCTCCTCCTGCCCCAAATCCTTCCCAGCATCAGAGTCTTTTCCAATGAGTTAACTCTTCGCATGAGGTGGCCAAAGTGCTGGAGTTTCAGCTTTAGCATCATTCCTTCCAAAGAAATCCCAGGGCTGATCTCCTTCAGAATGGACTGGCTGGATCTCCTTGCAGTCCAAGGGACTCTCAAGAGTCTTCTCCAACACCACAGTTCAAAAGCATCAATTCTTCAGCACTCAGCCTTCTTCACAGTCCAACTCTCACATCCATACATGACCACTGGAAAAACCATAGCCTTAACTAGACGGACCTTTGTTGGCAAAATAATGTCTCTGCTTTTGAATATGCTATCAAGGTTGGTCATTACTTTCCTTCCAAGGAGTAAGAATCTTTTAATTTCATGGCTGCAGTCACCATCTGCAATGATTTTGGAGCCCCAAAAATAAAGTCTGACACTGTTTCCACTGTTTCCCCTTCTATTTCCCATGAAGTGATGGGACCAGATGCCATGATCTTCGTTTTCTGAATGTTGAGCTTTAAGCCAATTTTTTCACTCTCCACTTTCACTTTCATCAAGAGGCTTTTTAGTTCCTCTTCACTTTCTGCCATAAGGGTGGTGTCATCTGCATATATGAGATTATTGAGATTTCTCCTGGCAATCTTGATTCCAGCTTGTGTTTCTTCCAGTCCAGCGTTTCCAATGATGCACTCTGCATGAGTGCAATTGTGCGGTAGTTTGAGCATTTTTGGGCAGTGCCTTTCTTTGGGATTGGAATGAAAACTGACCTTTTCCAGTCCTGTGGCCACTGCTGAGTTTTCCAAATTTGCTGGCATATTGAGTGCAGCACTTTCACAGCATCATCTTTCAGGATTTGAAATAGCTCAACTGGAATTCCATCACCTCCACTAGCTTTGTTCGTAGTGATGGTTCCCAAGGCCCACTTGACTTCACATTCCAGGATGTCTGGCTCTAGGTCAGTGATCACACCATCATGATTATCTGGGTCGTGAAGATCTTTTTTGTACAGTTCTGTGTATTCTTACTACCTCTTCTTAATATCTTCTGCTTCTGTTGGGTCCATAGCATTTCTGTCCTTTATCGAGCCCATCTTTGCATGAAATGGTCCCTTGGTATCTCTAATTTTCTTGAAGAGATCTCTAGTCTTTCCCATTCTGTTGTTTTCCTCTATTTCTTTGCATTGATCGCTGAGGAAGGCTTTCTTATCTCTTCTTGCTATTCTTTGGAACTCTGCATTCAGATGCTTATATCTTTCCTTTTCTCCTTTGCTTCTCACTTCTCTTCTTCTCACAGCTATTTGTAAGGCCTCCCCAGACAGCCATTTTGCTTTTTTGCATTTCTTTTCCATGGGAATGTCTTGATCCCTGCCTCCTGTACAATGTCACGAACCTCCGTCCATAGCTCACCAGGCACTCTATCTATCAGATCTAGGCCCTTAAATCTATTTCTCACTTCCACTGTATAATCATAAGGGATTTGATTTAGGTCATACCTGAATGGTCTAGTGGTTTCCCCTACTTTCTTCAATTTAAGTCTGAATTTGGCAATAAGAAGCTCATGATCTGAGCCACAGTCAGCTCCTGGTCTTATTTTTGTTGACTGTATAGAGCTTCTCCATCTTTGGCTGCAAAGAATATAATCAATCTGATTTTGGTGTTGACCATCTGGTGATGTCCAAGTGTAGAGTCTTCTCTTGTGTTGTTGGAAGAGGGTGTTTGCTATGACCAGTGCATTTTCTTGGCAAAACTCTATTAGTCTTTGCCCTGCTTCTACCATCATTTAATAAAGAAAACTAAGGTTAGAATTCAACCAATTTGTATCAACTCATATGGGTTGGAAACTGTGGCTTCATGAATGGACAAACTGATGAACAAAGGTGTTTCTGTGCTTTATCAATTTGAAGAAGCCCACCTTGATTTCTAGTTTTATGAGTCTTTAATATACATTGATATTGGATTTTTTCAAATGCTTCTTTTGCTTCTAGTAATAGAAATTCTCTTCTTTATCTTGTTGATATTATGGGTTAACTGATACCATTTGGTCACAGTGTGTAATTCTTTTGATCACTGTTGGATTCAATGTGCTATTATCTTATGGAGGAGTTCAACAAAATCTGTTCATGATATAGAAATGTTCATAAAATGTTCATGTTCATAAAATCTGAACATGACATGTTCATGACATATGTTGGTCTGTACCTTTTCTTTCATGTAATGTCTTTATCTGGTTTTGGTATTAGGGTAATTCTGGCCTCATAGGATGAATAAGGAAGTGTTCCTTCTGCTTCTGTTTTCTGGGAGGAATTGTCAAGAATAGTTTCTGTTTCTTCCTAAAATATCTGGTAGCATTTACCAAGGAAATTATCTGGGCCTCGTTCTTTCTGTTTTGGAAATTGTCAATTATTGACTCAATTTATTTAATAGTCACAGCTCAATTCACATTATTTATTTATCCCTGGGTGAGCTCTGGTAGATTGTCTCTCTCAAGGAATTGATCCATTTCATCTAAGTTATCAAACTTGTGGGCATGGAATTGTCCATAATATTTCTTGGTTACCCTTCTTTGTCCACAGGATCAGTAGTGATGGCCCCTCTCATATTTTATAATAAAAGGATATGAAAAGCATGAATTTTAGAGTAACAAGATCTTCCATATGAAGTAATAAAGTATTAGTCCTCCAATCAACAGTATTTATTGAGTCCTCATAATATTAATGAGACACTGCTTTAGGCACAGTAGCGAACAAAAAAGACGTCCCTGTACTCACTAAGCCTCCTTTATTCTACTAGAAGAAAGAGACAGTGAAGGATACCTATATATTGAATAAATAAAGTCCAGTATATTGAGATCTTTACCATATATCACACACTTTGCTAAACACTTCTCAAACATCTCATTTCAGGCTTAGGGCAATCTTGTGAAATATGCAATATTAAGATCATTGAACAGATGAAATATTAAACTTAGAGAAAATGAGTAATGCACTAAGCTCACAGTCACTAATCAGAAAAGTCAAAAATTTAACCAAGTCTGAGTTCAAAGCCTTGACCCTGAAAGTTCTGTTGTTCACGTTGGTTATTTAATGTTAACATTGGGTCTTTTAAATAACAGAATGTTTTCTTAAGAAAGGCCTCTTCAACTTTTTCTTATGAATTGAAAACTCTAAAATAAGGTTGTTCATGTAGAAAATACTTTGAACTTTTCCAAGAGCTTTAATTTTGCCTAATAAAATATGAACCAATTAGATCTATTATTTAGAATGATTAGAGCTCTGCAAGTACTCTCAGCAAATCCTTTGAAACTGATAAAAATCTGTGCTCTAATCTGACAGGGATCATCAATTTGTTACTTCATTCCAAACTTCCCTGTTATATTCTGTGACATTTCCCAAGTCATCTAGGGAATTCAAGCTGTTAGAACAGCTTCTTTTATCAGTCATCTCCAGAGGCTCATCAAACTGAGACTTTTATAATTTTTTTGGAATCCGCGTGGTACTTGCCAATGATGGATCCTTTGGAAGATGATATGTTGATGTGTAGCCTCTGGTTAAGATCAACACTTGCTGGGTGATTTTAATATTAATAAAAACAGCTAGCTCAATGCTAAATCTTTGTTCTTTAAAGGAGCAATGAGGATTTTCTTAGAGAAGCAGAGTAACCACACTTGGTATTTTTTAAAAATGTGAAAATTTAGTGTTAACTCTACTTTGGAAATTAAGTTTATTCTTCATATTCCATCACCCAGATCTGTACTTTGTCATTATATACTTGTAATTCCCTGTGCTTTCACTGTGACTTGGGTATCTTCACAAACACCCAATAGACACACTATTTTTTAAAAAAATCATCAACATTTTATATTTAATAATTGCCTTTATGTCTACAAAGAAATAATATTGCCTCAGAAGACTACTTTGTTATGGCATCTACTGTCCTTTGTGAGATGAATAAAGAAATACATCAGCACTGTTCAAGAATACCCAGTGAAACGTAGATAACAACTCTCTGAAAACCTCCACCAGCCCTGACAGACTACAGCTTGACTAACTTACATGTACATTAGTGCCAGTTCCTAGACCTCATGTTATACTGGTTGGACCAGAAGTATTGGTTTCTAGAGATTTACAGTTTATAAAGTGTTATACAACAGGTTGTTAGACAGTTTACACGTTGTGAAAACTGGGAAAGTGTAATTACTTGTCTTCCAAATTCCTACTACATTTACCTTTTAATTTTCCTGTAGGTGAAAGGAGATACCGAGCCTGATGTGTTTCTAAGAGTTCCATTGAAGGTTAAGTTGATACCTGACACCTGAGGTGAACTGTGTTGCTGACATCTGCAGAATCAGTTCCAAACCTCATTACACAATAGCACCATGGTTCCCAGCATGGAGTCTGATGCCAGACAGCCAAGCCCAGTCCCAGCTGTGCCCCTACTGGTCATGTAATTGCAAGCA
The DNA here is from genome assembly GCF_029407905.1 of Bubalus kerabau. Lineage (NCBI taxonomy): Eukaryota > Metazoa > Chordata > Mammalia > Artiodactyla > Bovidae > Bubalus > Bubalus kerabau. Next base: position 133,922,017 of record NC_073624.1, read on the forward strand.
AGTCATTTAACCTTTCTGCTCCTTGGTTTGCTCACCTGTAGATGGAGATGACAGTATTACCCATATCTGACACCTAGGAAATATTCAATAAAGATTAACTAACATACTTATTCTCAATACATCAGTCAGCCTTACTTCATATTCTTGCTCCAGTTGATAGAAAAATCGGTTTCTCTAGGATCACACAGTAAGGTGGGATCATGACTGTGACAGTAATATTAATGTTTATAAAGCCAATACATTGAAATGCTTTAGCATTTACTTATTTAAAGGAAGTAATGAAGAATCTGGTATTTAGAAAATCAGTTTCATAGTGCAGTTGATTCAGGAAAATATTTTCAGAGTCATGCAATGGTAAATTAAAAAAGACACTCAATACTGGGCTTTTTGAAAACCAAGACCATATCTCTGAAACATTTGACAATTTTTTCTCCACTCACTCAGGAAGAAATGTGCCAAGCTCAATTATTTTTAGGCAGGTAATTTAAGCTAAGGGAATGTGATTCCTCCAAAGGAATTGTGGTCAAAACAAATAATCTGTACTTGTACAAAAAGTGCCAGAGGATTCATTTTGGATATTACAGCTTGAGAGCTGAGTGAAGTGAGTTCAGGAGAGTACAGAGTGTGGATCTGAATTGCCTGGTCTAATATCAAACCCTCTAAGAGGTTGGATAAGCACAAACTAGGAAAGCATTATTATCCATTCAAGTAGCTATTTAACCATAGATGCATCCAAATTAAATTTCTCTCTAGTTCCCCTTGCTCTGATTTATTTAGTTGGTATTTCCAAAAGCATCAGTTTGAAATCTCTCTTCCACAGAAGTATCTTATAGAGCTGCTGACTTTAAATGTAATTTCCTCTCTTTTTGTTTCATGAGTCATTTCTGGACAAAACATTACAATGGAGGTTTAAATGGCACCAGAAGATTCAGGAAAACACTTTGATGATTATTCTAGCTATAAAAAATTATGTGTTTCATGTGAGACTTTATTTTCTGCTTTGACATGAGAAATACTGAAAAAAATATAAGGATAGATGTTAACATGTGCTTTACATTTTGGGGAGAACAGAATAACCCCTTAAATAAAGGTTAAGGTCATACATAGTAAGACACAGTAAACAGGCAACAGACACTTCTGGTCTAGGTTTATGTAAGCCTACAGTTCATTAAAGAAAGCTGAGTGCAGAAGAATTGATGCTTTTGAACTGTGGTGTTGGAGAAGGCTCTTGAGAGTCCCTTGGACTGCAAGGAGATACAACCTGTCAATCCTAAAGGAGATCAGTCCTGGGTGTTCACTGGAAGGACTGATGTTGAAGCTGAAACTCCAGTACTTTGGCCACCTGATGTGAAGAGCTGACTCACTTGAAAAGACCCTGATGCTGGGAAAGATTGAGGGCAGGAGGAGAAGGGGATGACAGAGGATGAGATGGTTGGATAGCATCTCTGACTCAATGGACATGAGTTTGGGTAAACTCTGGGAGTTGGTGATGGACAGGGAGGCCTGGTGTGCTGCTGTTCATGGGGTCACAAAGAGTTGGACACGACTGAGCGACTGAACTGAACCGAACTGACAGTTCATTAGAGCTGCTTGGAGGATTTCTGGAAATTCTTTCAGAAAGTGTTTCTTAGCACTTCACATCTGCTATGACACTATAAACTGTTCAACATTGGTAGGTTTTTAATGTAATGACCTGATATTTTGGTTGTGACAAATTACCAAATTGGAAGTGGGAGAAAACAATCCATGAGGAGGTAAGCAGGCAACAGCTGAATGAATGATGGAGGCTTCCCCAAGAGGAACACAGTGCTGCCTTCCGATGCTCGTTGACTGATCGGCAAGAGACTCCCTGGGCATTTTGTGTTTTCCTGCTATGACCAAATATGTACAGCTGGTTTCTCACACACATTGAAAATGCTGCTTCTGGATATGAAAGGCTTTCCCTTGGCAAATTGGGGAATGAGATATCAGCACATGAACACAGAAGCAAACTGTTTCCAGAATGACTTCAACTTTGTTCTCTGCTTTTTCTATAAACCAATCAACAAAAACAATGTTTTTAACCTCGAAACAGATAAAGTTTTTTAATGTTTTATGATTTGTACTGTGCTTAAAAAGTAAGCTGGCTGCCAAAAAGCTGCAGGGGAAGAGTTTGTGCAAACATTTCGAGGCTCTGCAGCCAGGACCCACACAGTGAAATATATTGATATGAAAATTGGAATTAAGATGTTTCCTTGTTCACACATGGTAAAAAATAGATGATTATTCTGTCAGAAGTAGACATTTAAAATTCTTTTATATATAATAAATGCTTGTCATGAAGTGTGAAGAACTACAGGGAATGTAAAGAAGTCAGTATTTCAGAGATGAATATTAATGCTGGGTACAATCCTTGTTTACATGTTTAGTCCAACTGTGAGATTCTCGACTTGCTATTAGCTTAACTTATATGAAAAGTGATTAGTGGTTCTTTCTATCTATTTAAATAAATGGTTTTTGGCTTAATTTGGCTGTTGATAGAGGCAGCCAGGGGCCACAGTGATAAAACAGCACTATTTGATTTAGACTTTGTTGCATGCTGCTCCCCTTCTGTGCGGTAGCACATTATTCTGCCTTCAAAAGATTTTGCGAATTTCCTATATGTCAACAGTCAAAGCAAATTTGGCTGGAGCTAGAAAAGAGTGTGAGGAGAGGCAGCCACCTCGCAGACCATGGACACAGAGGAAGGAGTGGGCTTTAGATATCTAGACACTTCACAGAACTAATGAAAGTCTAGGTTATAAAGTGGGTGGGCAGATTTATTTTCAAATTTGTTTTTCTTCTCACTTTTGGTACATTTGAGGAAAAGTATGTTCCATTTGGTACCTGATTAAACATAAAACTGCTATCTTCTTAGATTGCCTATTATCAAGCATAGGTATTAAGCCAGCTGCTAAATTCTATTCAAGTTGTTTAAGCACTGTAGTCAGTGAATATTCACGGTTGTTAAAACTGGAAGACTTTTAAAGGGTTCATTCTTGTGGAGACTGGAACAGAACTGGGATAAGGGAGCTATTAGTTATTCACAGACAGATTTTTTTTTTTAAGTGACTAACTATACATATATATCTATTGGGAAAAAAAAAAAAAAAAAAAAAAGGGCTTCACTGCTGGCTCAGATGGTAAAGAATCTGCCTGCAATGTGGGAGATATGGGTTTGATCCTTGGGTTGAGAAGATCTCCTGAAGAACAGAATGGCTACCCACTCTAGTACCCTTGCCTGGAGAATTCCATGGACAGACGAGGCTGGTGGGCTACAGTCCATGGGGTCACAAAGAGTAGAACATGACTGACTGATTAACTTTCACTTTTCTTCTGAAAAAAAAAAAAAAAAAAAACCAAACCTTTTAAATTAAAACTCAAATTTTAATAGTTAAGGTATATATTCAAAAACATACTGAATACAGGATTACCTCATTTTACTGCACTTTAGCTTTATGGTGCTGTCCAGATATTTCCTTTTACAGATTTAAAGTTTGTTGACTTTGAAATCTGAAAGTTTGTCAACCCTGAGCTGAGCAAGTCCATTGGTGCCATTTTTCCAACAGCATTTGCTCACTACATGTCTCTGTGCCACATTTTTGTAATTCTCACAAAGCATCAAACTTTTTCATTATCACTATGTTTGCTATGATGATCTGTGGTCAATGATCATTAATGTTACTACAGCTTACTGAAGGCTCAAGTGATTAGCATGTTTAGCATTGTACATTTAATAGACTACAGCGTAAACATAACTTTTGCATGCACTGAGAAATAACTCATGAGGGATGCATTACTTCCAAGGGATGCTTGTATTAATGTTACTTTCAGTTCCTAGTTCCTGTTTCCTCATTTGGGGAATTTTGGTCATAACATACATATTTATGGTTCTCTGCCAAACAGCATAAAACACATTCATGAAAACTATTGCAAAATACAGTGAGATGCACTGAGAAAGAAGGGTTTCTACAGTTTGCAAAGTTTGGGAAAGTTTGTATTTTGTGGTCTGTCTTTGAAATTTACAAAGTAAACTCTCAGAGAGGTCTTTTAATAAAGATATTTAACTGGATTTCCCAGGCATGAACCCTTTTCTAAATTGTATATATTAACATCTCACAGAACACTTTGGGAAATGATGGTGGAAAATGTGGTAATTTGATCCATTGTGCTGAAGCATCTTATAGAAGTGAAACTGCCAGCAAAGCCATCTTGGTGGTGAATCCATTTTGATGTCGGAATTCAAATGTTCCAGTAGCTAGATTCCTGCATTTGGTTGTTTTTTGTTTGTTGTTGTTTTCCAGTGTTTTAGGTTCTACAGACTAGGTCACTTTGTGCTGCTCTGTAACGAAAAGTCCTGACCAATACCCTAGTTTTCTTGAGAATGTAATTATTTCTCTGGAACCTGTGTGTCCTTGGGGCCAGGTTTCCGGGGCAGGGGGAGGGGCAGGTCACTTGGCATACTAACGAATTGCTTGCCCACACACATCTGCTCATAATTGCTATTTGAGTTGAGTTCAGTTGCTCAGTCGTGTCCGACTCTTTGTGACCCCATGGACGGCAGCATGCCAGGCCTCCCTGTCCATAGCATGAATTCTTTGCACCAAATCCTGGATACTGACGTTATTCATTTAACAGATATTTATTGAGTGCCTACTCTATGCTACACATTCTTCTAGATGCTAGGTACAACAGGGAACATATCAGACAACTTCTTCATTCTAATGGAGCTAATATGGGGGACACCAGGCAACAAAGAAGCACATAGATAAATAAATAATGATATATGCTACAAATAGAAATGAAGCAGGGCCAGAGGGTTGAAAGTCTGAAGGGACAGAATCCATGGCTATTTTAGATGGTGTGGGTTAACCAAATCTGCTTCATGAGAACCTGAGCTTCAGTCCAACTGCTTAGATCTATTTCTCTAGTGATCTGATTTGAGTAAAAGTGCCAACCATGTAATTAAGCAAATTTGCTTATGATAAAAATGATGGCATACTGGTAAATTGCATCTGAAATAGGAGGTACAGCAAATAATCTCTAAGTATCTGATGGAGGCCTGAGCTTTCTGGGCTTCTCTGAGTCTGTGAGTCTTGTAACTGGCGTGTTGGTTTTGGGGACTCTGGAAGATATGTCCATGAATGGATTGCAAGACTTATTGACTCTTGTGGGGCAGGAGGCTTTTTAAGTCTGGGCAGCTCCTGATGAGGGTCTTTACTCCTTGCCCTGGTGTGGATGGTCACACCTGGGTTACTGCAAGGTCACCCACTGCTGAAGAGGAACACCTGAGGCCATGGTTTAGAAGGCTCAGTTTCCTTCTTGTTGAGAGCCTTTCTCAGGACACCAGTGACTCATGTGGCGCAGGGTAATTTTTTGAGACTACACATGTTGTTTAACCTCAGAAGGTCTCTTGGGCATAGAAGGGCTGGTGCTGTGAGTAGAAGAGAAACGAGGCAGTGAGCCAAAGGAAAAGTGTTTCAGGCAGGGAGAAAAGGAAGTGTGGAAGTTCTGAAGCAGGAACCAGTATAACATGACTTGAGGAAAAACAAGAAGGCTAGTGTCACCCTGGCAAGGGTTTTGGAGACTTTTTATATTCACACTTTCATTTGTGGGACTAAACTTCTAGAGAAGTTGGCATGGTCATGAGTGTGCCTTCCAAAGGCAATGTTCTCAGAGTCACTTTCTCTTTCCTTCTCAAAAATGTTCATTCATGATTTTACACATTGTAATTATATACTGTTTTGAAAAAAAGTAGACTGTGATTTATATTTTACAATATACATAGGTGTTTTCGTGTGCTTTTCTTGTCAAGATCATATTACCTATAGCTACACATTTCCCCCCAATCTGGGATTTGGGGGAGAGACTTCCACCCCTTCTATTACCCTCTCCTCCTGCAACTTTCCCTCTTCACTGAATGTTTTATATAACTGACACAATGCTCAGGTAAGAAAAGCATTATTCTCTATAGTTTTTAGATGCAAAAATTAAATGATAAACAACTGGAAGTGTAATTGGGAGACAGGGCTGAGACATAAATTCAGATCTTTTAACATTTTTTCTATGGCCCCCTGGTGGTTGGATCTTTGATTTAGGAGATTTTCTCTTTATCTTTACTCTACACTTGAATTTCTCAGCTTTGAATCTTCCCATTATTCCCCTCTGCCTTACAAACAAGCAGTTCCTGTTCGTAATCTCACATTTAGACCCTAACAGCCATCTGACTTGCTCTGGACATTTTCAGTTGTGGTCTCAGCTATTCTACTTCTTTTACCACTGCCCATGCTACTCCACAGACCATTAGTAAGTTATTATCAGCGTGGATCACCTACTTCACTTGCTTAATCAATCAGCCACTGGTGGACTACTGTATGATGGCCGAATGCCCTGCAAAAGAAGGTGTACTCCAAGTCAGGGGGGAAGAGCTTGACTATCTTCTCACTTCCCCATTTAAAATCTGATCTCTTGCCATGTATCTGAAAGAACTCACAGGAAACTAAGAGTGCTGGAATTGATGGGGTCTGGCTAGAAGAACTGAAATCCAGCTCAGAGTTCAGACATTTCCTGGCAACAGCAGTGGGCAGCAGAGAGCTGTAGCTTAGGGAGGCTATTGTGGACTGAGGAAAGATGGAAGAACTCATCACATGAAAGCCAGACACAAGGCTGCAGCCAAGAGCCAACAGCTAAGGAATATGAAGGACCATCCATCCTTGAAATGGAACAGGAAGCCACATAGAAGCAAGGCAAACAGAAGAATCAAAGATGGAAGATGAAAGCCTTTATGGGAGGGCTATCCAACAAAAACATAATGCAAGCCATAAATATGAGCCACGTGTTTCTTTGCATTTTCTAGTTACCATATTATAAGAAAGTAAAAGGAAATAGATGAAATTAATTTAACACTATATGTTCTCTAACTCAATTATATTCTAATATTATAATGTCAACATGTGATCAACATAAAAATTATTAATGAGATACTTAACGATCTCATTTTCATACCAGTCTTCAAAATCTAGAGTATTTTATTCTGATGGCATATTTCAGTTCGAACTAGCTACCTTTTCATGTGTTCAAAAACCATATGTGGATAGAATTGCCATGTCAGAGCAGATCGAAGTTAACGCCAGAAAAGAGACAGGGAAGCAGAGAAGGCTGGGGAAAGGTAAGTCGGAGAGAAGGTGCACAGGCAGTCCAGTGTGGCAGTTGAACTCTTGACAAGGTGAGAGTTTTATGTTTCACTCACCTAAGATTTTGCCTTTTATAATTTATTACAATGAAATATATAATAAAAACTATTTTATTCATTTAAAGTTTTTATTGTAAAAATGTCTTATTATAATAAAACTCTTTAAAGGATGTAGGTAGGAGGTATAGGGTATCAGAGTTGGAAAGTTTCTTGGAGACTATATGTCTGATTTCAAATTTGCAATTTGTTTTCAACTCCTGAATGAACTATGATCAATTGACAGAAGCTGCCCAGAACACTGTATTGAGTCAGATTCTGAGGTTATATATTGGCTCAGTAAGGTAGGCAAGATTGCTTGCCAGGGATGTGGCGCATATTTGCCATCCTTGCTATAGCAAGAAGATCTCCAGGTTCTGGAGACCTAGGGGGAATTGTGAATTGTTAAACATTACTGAACTCAATTTCTTCATTTGTAGAATATGGATAACTGTCCATGCTATTCAGGATAACCTGGGGCTCATAATGACATAATGCACACCAAGGGTTTGGTACATCATTATTCAATAAATGCTGGTTTCCTTCTTGTTTTCTGCTTTATTGTGTAATCAATATTTGTTGAGGGACTGGTTTGTGCTCAGTAATGTCCTTTAAAATCTGAGAATTATGATATGAAACTACTCCTTACCTGTGAGAAGCTAGGTTTAAAAAATCAAATATTATATAGTGAACAGTCTAGTGTAATACATATTTGCATGCCACCTTATGGTTCAGAATATGTGTTATTACTGTTAAAAGGGAAAGACAAGAGAATCAGGGAAGGTTTGCAAAAGTTGTAGATCTTGAGTTAAACAGATACATAAAATTATTCATGCTTTTCACAAGAAATAGACCACTTTAAAGGACAGAGACTTAGAACTCTCAAATTAATTCCCAAAGTGAACTCTTCAGCGGATCAATTCAACCCCAATCGATGACCACATTTTTGAGTTGTGGCTTATGTTAATGAGTTAATGGGAGTATTATGACATCTTACAGTTGGCTATGGATATCACTGTGTTTAGCTTCATAGTCACTGACTGTCAAAGGTCAAAACTGAAACTTTTTACCAGGTTTTAAAATTTACAGACATATACAAGGGCCAATGATTTCAATACAAATTGTCTCCTCTGATAATCTACTCCTGTTGAAACTCCACTGAAGGTGAGAGACTAGTACCAGAGCAGTAGTTTAAGCCATTTCAACATTTCACCTGCTTTAGTTCCTTCATCTTTAATTCTGAATCATTTAATTTCTTTCCTGCAGCCAAAACGAGTCTTTGAACTTGGCAGTCTTTAATCAGAAGATTCATTATTCTAGAAACATGCCTAGTTTTATGATTAAAATAAGTCAGGCTGCACACATTTTATTTTTTCCTGTAAGGCTCAGAAGCAGGAGTAACAAAATGTCAAAAGTTTGCTTCTTTTAACAAATATGGAGGCCAGCTACTGTGAGCCCTGAAGCTGTCAGAGTAATTCCAGACTTAATGAATTTATGCATTATGGTTTTTTTTTTTTTTTTTGGTACAGAGAGATTCTAGGGGAACTCTGGAATTCTGCTGTTCTAAAGGCTTCTCTAGCTAGATTCATTATTGTTTCAAGTTTTAAAATTTGTGTTCATTTTACTTTGTGACCCAAGCAAACATACACCCATATAGCTAAAGTTCATAATCCAATATCTGCATTTTCTTCCTGTGATGCATATACTCACTATTTCTCTACTCCTTTCTCTTCTAGTAGGTTTTCTAAAGAATGAAATTGAGTTCACAATACGTTAAATAATGATGGCCTAGACTCTGAAGATGCTGCTCGAAATGAGCCCTCAGGTCCCATCAATGTAATGGTTTTCGAAAGATATAAAGTTATTGTACATAGATAGCAGAGTGTGTGTGTCAGTCGTCAGTCATGTCTGACTATTTGTGACCCCATGGACTGTAGCCCACCAGGATCCTCTGTCCAGGGAATTCTCCAGGCAAGAATACTGGAGTGGGTAGCCATTCTCTTTTCCAGGGAATCTTCCCAACCCAGGGATCAAACCCAGGTTTCCTGCATTGCAGGCAGATTCTTTACCATCTAAGTCACCAGAGAAGCCCTTAGACAGCAGAAACCTAGATTAAAAGTTGAAACTCACATTATTTGGCAGTGAAGGAGCATCATGGCTTCCCGCCATTAGAGGAAGGCGTTTGGACATGGCATAGGAGAGAGTTAAGATAGGGATGTTGCCTGATCCAAAGTCTCAGATCTATAGTCTCAGTCTACAGATTCTAGGTTTCCAAAGGTCAAGAGGAACTTGCATTGAAGATAATTGTTTCCAATCATTTTGTACTATATACTATTAAGCATATTAAGAAAATTCTCTGTCTTAAATTAGCTGATTTCTCTGACATATCACTAAGGGAAAAAAACAATTACATAATAAAATAGTATATACAATATGACCCTGTTTGTGGAAAATAGACATATGTATGCATAGAAAAAAAGATTTGTATTTTTGTATATGTACATATATATGCACGAGTCTGAGATTTTATTCTTGGCTTACTTTTTTTCCTGAGAAAAACTATTATTATTAAAAAAAAGATATTTACATATGTTCTAACAGCACAATCTAGTCCCAAGCTCCTGGCATCCTGTGACATTCTCTGAGGAATACAAAAGAGGCCTAAATTGTCTAAATGGTGCTACTGTTCTGTCAGTAGCACCGTGTGGACAACTGTTCATCTCCATCAATGGAGATGGCAGCAAGGCATAGTGAAAAGAATTAAGTTGTAATCTTATTTTTAAATGTGACTAGTTGTGAATTCTGTAAAATGTGGGCCTCACCCCACTCCCAATCTTGCTTATTGGTAGTGAAAGACTGGCCCTTTCCTATCTGGTCCCCTGGTGTCCACCAGCAAAAAGGCTGTCCAGGGTTTGGGCATTTTATCTTTAGTCATGGAGTTGGGTAAAACTAAGTGATCCTTCTTGACCCTTACCTCATCTTGTACTACTGATAGTAGTAATAGCTCTGTGAACAAACTAGCACAGATAACTAATCTTTATTCTTGCTTATTTAGTGTTAGAATCTGGGAAGGTTGTACAGTGGGATAATTTCAATTCAAAATACCAAGGGTTTTGACAAGGTTATTATACTCCACAAACTAGGTGTAGTTGAATTTTAACAAACCTAATCTATTTTCCTTCTGGTTTTTCTATGCAACATCTTATAACATTAGCTTTGGATGACTGACATGGCAAGCAGCTTCTAATATATTCTTATCATGTCGCTATCTGTTTAGAGAGTCTTTAACAAGTAAATGCCTCTGCTGAAACTATTACACTGTGACTTAACAGAATCTCACCAGGGACTCTTTCATGCTATGCTCTTGATGTAATGTGCCATATTGGTTCCTTGGGTGTAGTTAGAGTTTATTATGTCAGTTGGTACATACGAATCACAAAACATACTGGCTCAAATGAACACAGGAAAAAGCGGTATTGATGATTCCCAGGGACTTTACTGAGTGTGAGTGCTTGAACAGGATGCATTGTAGTAAAGTGGCAGTGTGTGAAACTGAAATGACCTTTATCTCTCTCCCAGCTGCCTTATGACAACAAGGTGCCTGCATCTTGCAGCTCTGTTACTGAGGTGCTATACATCTCCATTTAGTATAGCTACTGCGTATCGTTGTTCTTCTCATGTTTATACTAAGATGGCAACTGCTTCCTCAACAGCAATGACCTTGGTGTCTTTAAGGCAGTGCCTGGTAGCATGCCTTGCATAAACTTGAACTTCCATTAAGAAGCTGTTGGCATTTCTTCTTGTTCTCTGTGTGAGGCTTTCCCTGGGGAGAAAGTCTGAGCTCTGAGTTGATTCCTCTTGCCAGCATGCACTGGCAGGCTCCCTTTCAACAACTGGCAGTGTTATTAGTGCTTTGACTTAAACAGATACTGATTTAGGTGTTTAAATTCTCATGTTTGGAGTTTACAGCAAAAATGATAAAATATAAATGAAAATACAAATTATCATCAGAGAAATAAGATAAAGTAGAAATTTTAAACTATGAGGAATATTTTCATGGTTTTATCCGATCATAAAATATAAATGAGAATACAGATTACCAGCAGGAAAATAAGACAAAGTAGAAATTTAAAACTATAAGCTGTATTTTCTTTCTCCCAAATCTTTAACCTTTTTGGTTTTCTTTAACCACTTTTAGAATCTAATAATAGCTATAAAATTCTTGCAAAAAAAAAAAGAACACACAGAACAATTGTTCTCTACAATTTTAGGTTATCTTGGATTCTCTGAAATCCAAGTTCAGACCAATAAAAGTGCACTGGACCCACATTAATACCCTTGCTCATTCAAAACTACAATGAAGTACCACCTGACACCAGTCAAAATGGCCATGATTATTAAAAAGTCTACAGATAATAAATGCTGGAGAGTATGTGGAGAAAAGTGAACCTCCTACATCATTCATGGAAATATAAATTTGTGCAGCTACTATGGAAAACAGTACAGAAGTACCTCAAAAAAACTAAAAACAAAGTTGATATATGATCCAGCAATCCCACTTCTGGATATATATATACAGGTAAAACTATAATCCAAAAAGATACATGCATATCTAAGTTCATAGCAGCACTTTTCACAACAGTCAATACATGGAAACAATCTAAATGTTAATTGAGAGATGAATGAATAATGAAGATTTGATACACAGATACAATGGAATACAACTCAGCGATAAAAAGAAAGAAAGAATGTCATTCACAGCAACATGGATGCAACTAAAAATGATCATACAAAGTGATATGTCAGAAAGAGAAACACAAATAGCATATCATGTCATTTATATGTAGAATTAATATATGATACAAATGCACTTATCTACAAAACAGAAACAGACTCACATACATAAGGATCATATTTGTGGTTACCAGGAGGGGGAGGGGATAGGGGAGGGGAAGACTGGGAGTCTGGGATTACCAGATGTGAACTAGTACATATAGAATGGGTACATAACAAGGTTCTACTATATAGCACAGAGAACTATATTTAATATCTTGTGATAAATTATAATGGAAAATAATATGATAAAAATCACTGGGCTGTACAGCAGAAAGTAACACAGCATTGTAAATCAGCCATACTTCAATAATTAAAAAAAAAAAAAGACCCTTGCTTAAGACTTTTTTTTTGGGGGGGGGGCAGGATATTAGCTGAGATAAGCAGATGCTGCAGAAAGTATATGTCCTGCAGGAACATCCCTCAGAACATGGGGTTATTGGTGCTAAAGAGGACTGAAGTTACATTTTAAGAAACACATGCAGTGACTCAGATCCTTATCCAAGGTGAATATATGCTATTTGTTGATTTGGGTCAAACAGCTATTGGCCTTGGTGATTTATTTGCTGAATTGAGGCAGGGGTGCTTCACTGATGAACCACACAATGAGGGTGATGGCAGTTGGCTGTAAACAATTGAAAACTTACAGAATATTGAAACTTTTCTCCCCTGGTCCCTTAACATACAGCAGGTCCAGTCTTTTCTTTCTCCATGATTGCTGATTTCCCTAAATCAGTGTTGTTTTTCAGTTACTAAGTCGTGTTTGACTCTTTGTGACCCCATAGACTGCAGCTTGCCAGGCTTCCTTGTCATTCAGTATTTCCTGGAGTTTACTCAAGTGCATATCCATTGTGTTGACAATGCTATCCAACCATCTCGTCCTCTACCTCCCTCTTCTCCTGCCCTTAATCCTTCCTAGCATCAGGGTCTTTTCCAATGAGTTGGCACTTCACATTAGGTGGCCAAAGCATTGGAGCATCAACTTCAGCATTAGTCCTTTAAATGACTATTTAGGGTTGATTTCCTTTAGGATTGACTAGTTTGATCTCCTTGCTGTCTGAGGGACTCTCAAGAGTATTCTCTACAACCACAATTCAAAAGCATCAATTCTTCAGTCCTTAGCCTTATTTATGGTCCAACTCTCACATCCATACATGACTACTGGAAAAACCATAGCTCTGTCTATACAGACCTTTGTCTTCAAAGTGATGTCTCTGCTTTTCAATACACTGTCTAGGTGTGTCTTTCCTTTCCTTCCAAGGAGCAAGAATGTTGTAATTTCATGGCTGCAGTCACCATCCTCAGTGAGTTTGGAGCCCAAGAAAATAAAGCTTGTCACTGCTTCTTTTCCCCCTTCTATTTGCCACGAAGGAATGGAACTGGATGCCATGATCTTAGACTTTTTGAGTGCTGAGTTTTAAGCCAGCTTTTCACTCTCCTCTTTCACCCTCATCAAGAAGAGGCTCTTTAGTTTCTCTTCATTTTCTGTCATTAGAGTGATATTATCTGCATATCTGGGGTTGTTGATATTTCTCCCAGCAATCTTCATTCCAGCTTGTAATTTATCCAGCCCACCATTTCTCCTGATGTACTCTGCACATAAGTTAAATAAGCAGAGTGACAATATACAGCCTTGACAAACTCTTTTCTCAATTTCAAATCAATTCGTTGTTCCATGTCCAGTTCTAAATCAGTGTTAAAGATGCTTTAATTTCACATCCTCCAAAATGCAACCTCCCAAATTTAGGATGAGAGAAGAACCTTGTTAGGTGGTGAAAAAAGAAACTTTCACTTCCTACTCTCTCCTAATCCCCACATATTGGAAAACAGGATGTAAAATAAGAACTATTTGGATAGTAAAAAGATCACAGGCTTTAATGCCAGGGTTAGTTTTAAATCCCAATCTCACCATGTACTAGTTGTGTGACTTTGGTCAATGTCATGGAACATCTCTGAACCTTATGAAATAATACAGGTGAATGACTATACGGAGTCCAATATATGATTGCTTCCCAGTTTTCCCATGGGCTTCCCAGGTGACTCAGTGGTAAAGAATTCGCCTGCCAGTGCAGGAGATGCAAGAGACAATAGTTCAACCCTTGGGTCAGGAAGATCTCCTGGAGGAAGAAATGGCAACCCATGCCAGTATTCTTGCCTGGGAAATTCCACAGACAGAGGAGCCTGGCGGGCTACAGTCCATGGGGTTACAAAGAGTTGGACATGACTTAGAGACTAAGCAAGAACAGCTTTTCTATTCTTTCTTATCCCATCCCCTTTGAAGGTTTAGGGTAATTCAGTGTCAAGGGAAAACAACTGACTGATTGATTCATTCAGTCATCTATTTATTCATTCATTTATTTAATTCTGTAAATAGGCTTTGAATATTTACATGCATTCAGTGCTAAACAGAAGTAAATAAGTCATAGTTTCTGTTCTCAAAGGAATTAACTGTATCTTAAGGATATAATTATATGGGAGAGGGCAATGGCACCCCACTCCAGTACTCTTGCCTGGAAAATCCCATGGACAGAGGAGCCTGGTAGGCTGCAATCCATGGGGTCGCTAAGAGTCAGACACAACTGAGCGACTTCACTTTCACTTTTCACTTTCATGCATTGGAGAAGGAAATGGCAACCCACTCCAGTGTTCTTGCCTGGAGAATCCCAGGGACAGGGGAGCCTGGTGGGCTGCCATCTATGGGGTCGCACAGATTCGGACATGACTGAAGCGACTTAGCAGCAGTAAGGATATAATTATACAGGCTTCCCTAGTAGCTCAGTGGTAAAGAACCCACATGCCAATGCAGGAGACATGAGTTCGATCCCTGGGTCAGGAAGATCCTGTGGAGAAGGGAATGGCAATCCACTTCAGTATTCTGGCCTGGGAAATGCGATGGACAGAAGAGCCTGACAGGCTACAAACTCACAAAGAGTCTGACGTGACTTAGCAATTAAATAACAAACATGGTTACACATAACTAACCCTAGTTAGAATGTGATAGTTTCCTTAGTTGGATCTACTATGCTCTTTCCCTTATGGGAGGTCCTTCCTACATTTTTGTAGCTAGCGTTTAAGAAAAAAGCAAGAAGGGAACTTTCAAATTGTTTCTCGGTCCTACCACATGGAAAAGGAAAAGGCATTGACAAATCCGGCCACAAATCCAGTGACTGGATTGTAAGGCTTAAGGTGAGAAGATGGCTGTATCAGGCCAAAACATCTGACCAATAAAACCACCAGGTAATGAATAAAAAGTCAAAAGACTAGCTTAGCTTAATCACTTATGGATCTAAATAATGGCTGAGTAGACTTTGTGTTCAGTGTTAATATCATAATATCATAAAAATGCAAACGTATGGTGAGAAATACTAAAGTAGTAACCATTAATGACTTTGGTTCTCAAAAATTCTTTCAATTTAAAATGACATTCCTGGAACCTCCCTAGAGGTCCAGTGGTTAAGACTCCATGCTTCCACTCATGGGAGCACAGGTTCAATCTGGGTTCCGGAACTGAGATTCTCCATGCTGTGCAGCCAAGAAAAGATACACCTTTTTTGTTCAATGGCTCCCTGGTAAGTATTTAGATACAAGTGAAGAATATTAATTTAGACCTTAGGGTTTCCTTTTAGTGTATGTTAATTTCTTTAGGCATTTAACTTAAAAGAAGTTACATATGTTATTTATGTTCCAGGGAGAACAGAGTACATTACTTTCAAAGACTTTAGTTGCCACTACATGCACATATATATTTTTTAAAGACTCATGAGTAACATTTTTATATTTTCAAATGTTAAACTCAATTCATATAGCTTGCATTTGAAATGAGAAAATTATAAAAACCCTCAAGACTTGCTCCAGAGAACATGGGGTTTAAAATGTCATTGGAAATTAATCGAGATGGTTTGATTTTTAACTGTGGTAAAGCAAAAACATTTGGTATCTGCCCTCCCTCTCCTAAAAAACATTAAAAAGAAAAAGCCCTCTAGATTTTGGAGTTCACAAACTGTGAATGTTGAAAGTAGTTTTGCTAATTCCATTGAAACTTTCTGAAATAGAGTACAAGAATCTTTTTTTTTTTTTTTTTTTTTCTAAAATGCTCTACTCTTGAAGAAGCTTCTAACATCAACACTTCCTGTGCCTGTAGAGCATAACATGGCTGTAACCCATCATCAGTTATTTTTGTCATTAAATGTAGGAGGGAGGCAATAAGAGAGAAAATTAGATGTCTAAGAATTGTGACCATTTCTGAGCTCTAGAATAAAAAAAAAAAATGTTTACCAGTTCTTAGTTTCTAGTTTAGTACTTTTTACCACTGGAATATGCTGTTTCTTCAGTGGTGTTGTTTTCAGGGTGAAGCCTCAAATCTCAATTATGGCCATTCTCTCAGTAACCCAAGATGGAGTTCTCATTCTGCTCCTTTCCAGGACATCCTTTCCCCTTCAGATAATAGAATGCTTTTCAATCTAGGAAAATACGACTTATTATTATTATTATTATTTTGATGAAAGGACAGAACTTCTAGACTTGGCAAGAGAAGATAACTTAAAATTCCAAGATAATTTTTTTCCAATGAGGCCAATTTGAAGGGAGGATATTTATACTAAATGCAAACAGTTGTCATTGGAGTAAACACAATAGATATCTTCTGCTGTGATTACTACCACTGCTCTATGAATAAAAGTTATTTTGGTCATGATCCACCTTCCCTATTTAGCAAAAAAGACCCAATACCAATGCAGTAAAATTTGAAGGGCCACACTAAAGAAAGCAATTTTGTGTTAAGGAATTTTGCCCCATGGGACAGCTTACTGATTCATAGTAATTCCAACTGAAAGTGCGCTATGAGGCTAAAATATTTTCATAAATGTATATAATATTTCAACACAAATATCTAATGCAGCAAAGTATGTGTCTTCTTGTCAACTTCCAACAGCCAATTAAAACTGTCTATTTATCTTGAGAACCTGTCATAACTACTTTCTGTCTGTCCAGTTTCAGCACATTCACTATTCCCAGTGTTCTATCCAAATTGGAGAACTGCTACCAAAAAAAAAAAAAAAAAAAGATCAAGGTTTTTCTGTTTCTCTTCATATCATCTTGCCAACATTTTGTCAGTTCTTTAAGAACTAATTCGTATAATATGTTGTAAGAGACAACTAGGGTGTCCCCAGATTTAATACACTTTCTCTTTTCTAGAAGGACAGGGAAGTCACTGGCATGTTGATGCTATGAGACTCCTCTGTTTGTCCATAGACAACTAAAGTGGGCACTGATTTCAATCAGATTCTTTGAATGAGGTACTGAAGCATGAACAGAAAGACCCAGGAGCCTCTGATTGAGAGCTCTGAGGCTCCTTCCTGAGCTGAGTACCTAAATCAATGAAGTTATGGTCTCTGGATGATCTCTACTGAATGTTTTTTAAAAACAATGAGAAATTTCTTACTTCTGGTTTCTCCCACCAGCTTACCTTCTGTCCCTTTCTTATGCTCTCTTCCTTCAGCTGACATTTTCTCTTTATAAATTAAAGCCCATTGTCCTTATTTTCTCTGGAAATGTCAGATCTTAAAACTCACATCTGTTGAAAAAGTCATTGAGCCATTTACAGAATGTTCTTATTGATGCAGCATGATTTTATCAAAAGGAAACATTCCAAGCTTAAGAATCAAAAGTTGTCCATTCTGTCCTGTCCACTTTGAACATGAACTAACCCTAGGATTTGGGGCAAGTCACACCTGACTTGGGCAAGTCACACAACCTCAGTCCTCCTTTATAACTTGTAGCCAATAATTAAATCTTGACTCCTTCACAAAATTTTGTGAGAAGCAAATAAGACAAAGGTTGTAAAAGGTGTTTGGAAATTATAAAGTACTTTGTAAACCCAAATATTCATGCAAATGTTAATGGATTCATTTCTCTTTTAAGGCTTAATAATATTTTACTGTATACATATGTATTACATTTTCTTTGTCCACTTATCTGTGCAAGAACATTTAAGTTGTTTCAATATCATGGCTATTATGAAAAAAGCTGCAATAAACATGAAAGTATATATAACTGTTCAGTTCAGTTCAGTCGCTAAGTCAAGTCCGACTCTTTGCGACCCCATGAATCGCAGCACGCCAGGCCTCCCTGTCCATCACCAACTCTCAGAGTTCACTCAGACTCATGTCCATCGAGTCAGTGATGCCATCCAGCCATCTCATCCTCTGTCATCTCCTTCTCCTCCTGCCCCCAATCCCTCCCAGCATCAGAGTCTTTTCCAATGAGTCAACTCTTTGCATGAGGTGGCCAAAGTACTGGAGTTTCAGCTTTAGCATCATTAGGTGATGGAATTCCAGTTGAGCTACTTCAAATCCTGAAAGATGATGCTGTGAAAGTGCTGCATTCAATATGCCAGAAAATTTGGAAAACTCAGCAGTGGCCACAGGACTGGAAAAGGTCAGTTTTTATTCCAATCCCAAAGAAAGGCAATGCCAAAGAATGTTCAAACTACCACACAATTGCACTCATCTCACATGCTAGTAAAGTAATGCTCAAAATTCTCCAAGCCAGGCTTCAGCAATATGTGAACCGTGAACTTCCTGACGTTTAAGCTGGTTTTAGAAAAGGCAGAGGAACCAGAGATCAAATTGCCAACATCCGCTGGATCATGGAAAAAGCAAGAGAGTTCCAGAAAAGCATCTATTTCTGCTTTATTGACTATGTCAAAGCCTTTGACTGTGTGGATCACAATAAACTGTGGAAAATTCTGAAAGAGATGGGAATACCAGACCACCTGACCTGCCTCTTGAGAAA
Organism: Bubalus kerabau; assembly: GCF_029407905.1. Lineage (NCBI taxonomy): Eukaryota > Metazoa > Chordata > Mammalia > Artiodactyla > Bovidae > Bubalus > Bubalus kerabau. The sequence continues at coordinate 133,940,888 of NC_073624.1, forward strand.
TTTGTATGCAGGTCAGGAAGCAACAATTAGAACTGGACATGGAACAACAGACTGGTTCCAAATAGGAAAAGGAGTACGTCAAGGCTGTATATTGTCACCCTGCTTATTTAAATTGTATGCAGAGTACATCATGAGAAACGCTGGGCTAGAAGAAGCACAAGCTGGAATCAAGATTGCTGGGAGAAATATCAATAACCTCAGATATGCAGATGACACCACCCTTATGGCAGAAAGTGAAGAGGAACTAAAAAGCCTCTTGATGAAGGTGAAAGAGGAAAGTGAAAAAGTTGGCTTAAAACTCAACATTCAGAAAACTAAGATCATGGCATCTGTTCCCATCACTTCATGGCAAATAGATGGGGAAACAGTGGAAACAGTGTCAGACTTCATTTTTTTTGGGCTCCAAAATCACTGCAGATGGTGATTGCAGCCATGAAATTAAAAGAGTCTTACTCCTTGGAAGAAAAGTTATGACCAACCTAGATAGCATATTCAAAAGCAGAGACATTACTTTGCCAACAAAGGTCCGTCTAGTCACGGCTATGGTTTTTCCTGTGGTCATGTATGGATGTGAGAGTTGGACTGTGAAGAAGGTTGAGCACCGAGGAATTGACGCTTTTGAACTGTGGTGTTGGAGAAGACTCTTGAGAGTCCCTTGGATTGCAAGGAGATCCAACCAGTCCATTCTAAAGGAGATCAGCCCTGGGTTTTCTTAAAGATTCTAATTTCAGTTCTGTTCAATCCCCTGAAGTGGGATTGCTGGATAATATGGTAGGTGTGTTTCTAATTTTTTGAGAGAATTTTATGTGGCTGTACCAATTTACATTCTTACCAACAATGTACAATGGTTTTAATTTCTCCACAACCTTTCCAATACTTATCTTTTAAAAAAATCATAGCCATGCTAACAGATCTGAGGTGATATCTCATTGTAGTTCTGATTTGCATCTCCCTGATAATTCTGCCATTTTTGATAACAAGGATGATCCTGGAAGACCTTATGCTAAGTGAAATCAGTCACAGAAGGATAAACACTGGATGATTCCCCGGACCTGAGGTATGTGAAATGGTGTAAGTATTAAAAACAGAGAATATAACAGTGTTGTCAGGGGTTGAGTGGAAATACAAAGTTATTATTCAAATAGTATATAAAGTTTTAGTTGTGCTAGATGATTTGTTCTAGAGATTTGCTCTACAATACAATGCCTGTAGTTAACAATACAGTTGTTGTTTAGTCACTAAGTCATGTCTGACTGTTTTGCAACCCTATGGACTGTAGCCCACCATGTTCCTCTGTCCATGAGATTTCCCAGGAAAGAATATTGGAGTGGGTTGCCATTTCCTTATCCAGGAGATCTTCCGAATCCAGAGATCAAATCCTAGTCTCCTACATTGGCAGGCAGACTCTTTAACAGGGAGTCACGAGGGAGGCCTAATAACACACTCAAGTGTACACTTAAAATTTTGTTAGGAGGGTAGATCTCATGTTAAGTGTTCTCATCACAAAGCAAACAAATACAAAAGAACACAAGGAAACCTTGGGAGGTGATGAGATACATCTATTGCCTGATTGTGGTGATGGGATCATGGGTATCTGCATATGTCCAAATTCATCAAACTGTACAGAACAAGTATGTGCAGTTATTTATGTATCAATTATTCCTCAAAAAGAGCTTTCTTGGTGACTCAGATGGTGAAGAATCTGCCTGAAAAGCAGGAGACCTGGGCTCAATCCCTAGGTTGGGAAGATTCTCTGGAGAAGAAAATGGCAATCCAGTATTCTTGCCTGGAGAATCTCATGGACAGAGGAGTCTGGTGCACTATAGACCATAGGGTTGCAAAAAGTCAGACACGACTGAGCAACTAACATTTTCACCCTATCTCAATAAAGCTGTTAACAATGTTAATTGAGTAGGAGAAATACTTGTATTAGTACTAACAGCAGCAACAATAGTAAAGAAGAGAAAATTTAGAATATAAATGGAATTTCAACACAGTCCAAAGATGAAGGAAATACACACACACACACACACATATTATATATATATATATATATATATATATATATATATATATATATATAGTTCAATAGGGTGAAGAAAAAAATTACACCACTATATATTTCAGTGAAGGAAATATATATATTTGTAAAATCTCCTTGTTGATTACTTGCTGTAAAGGAATAGACATCTAGGTGTGTGTAGAGTTGACCAGCATATAGTAATGAGACAGCTCCCAGATGCTTCAGGAGGGAAGGATGTGTGATAACAGAGAAAGAGAAAGTTGGTGGACAGGGAGCCACAGTGATGGCCAGTTTCATGCCTTCCTGTGAAACCCACATCATCAGTACATCTAAAGCATTTCTTTTGGAGCTGATGAAGGCAAGCACAAACATCCAACTCTGTGGCACAGGAGGGGCAGGGAGGAGACAGTTGTATGCAACTGAACCAGAGAAACTAGTGGAGATGAGGGGGGAGGCTGTGGACAGTCACTGGCCATGGATTTGAATTAAGGTCTGCTCTCATCAGTTTTTTTAAGAGCAACTAAGGTCTGGCTTATACTACAAACCAAATTTGGTTCAAAGTACTGCATAATCGCACTCATTTCACATGTTAGCAAAGTAATACTCAAAATCCTCCAAGCTAGGCTTCAATAGTATTTGAGTAGAGAGCTTCCTGATGTTCAAGCTGGTTTTAGAAAAGGCAGAGGAACCAGAGATCAAACTGCCAACATCCCTTGGATCATAGAAAAAGCAAGAGAGTTCCAGAAAAACATCTACTTTTGCTTCACTGACTATGCTAAAGTCTTTGACTGTTTGGATCACAACAAGCTGTTGAGGGAATACCAGGCCACCTTGCCTGCCTCCTGAGAAACCAGTATGCAGGTCAAGAAGTAACAGTTAGATCCGGAGATGGAACAATGGACTGGTTCAAAATTGGAAAAGGAGTACATCAAGGTTATATATTGTCACCCTGCTTATTTAAATTTTATGCAGAGTACATCATGCAAAATACCAGGCTGGATGAAGCACAAGCTGGAATCCAGATTGCCGGGAGAAATACCAATAACTTCAGATATGCAGATGACACCACCCTTGTGGCAGAAAGCGAAGAACTAGAGACTCTTGATGAAGGTGAAAGAGGAGAGTGAAAACCTCACTTAAAACTCAACTTTCAAAAATTAAGATCATGGCATCTGGTCCCATCACTTCATGGCAAATAGATGGGGAAACAATGGAAATAGTGACAGATTTTATTTTCTTGGGCTCCAGAATCACTGTGGATGGTGACTGCAACCATGGAATTAAAAGACGCTTGCTCTTGAAAGGACTGATGTTGAAGTGGCCAATACTTCGGCCACCTGATGTGAAGAGCTGACTCATTAGAAAAGACCCTGATGCTGGGAAAGATTGAAGGCAGGAGGAGAAGGGGACAACAGAGGATGAGATGGTTGGATGGCATCACTGACTTGATGGACATGAGTTTGAGCAAGCTCTGGGAGATTGTGAAGGATAAGGAAAGCCTGGTGTGCTTTGGTCTATGGGGTTGAAAAGAGTCGGATCCGGCTGAGAAACTGAACAACAGCAACAAAATTTGCCATCTTCCCAGCAATACTGGTTCCTATTTGCAGTATAGTATTTTTTTTCCCTCTTGTGCCTCATATCTAGCTAGTGCCCAAGCCCTGGCAAATATTTTATTCATCTATCCACAGAAGTTATGCATGATATGCACCAATCACTTTCAATCCTGACATTATTCTCCTTGCCAATTCAAATTGGTTTCAAGGGAGCCTGGGCTACATTTAACATTTAGAGTTATTAAGTGCAGTCCCATAATGATCTTACTAGCACCTCAGTTGTTTAGAAAATATCGGTCATTTCCTGTGGAATTATAGATACTCTGTCCACTATTTGTGTAGGACAAACAGTTTCATGTTAATGGGTAGCCATTAGTTTTGCCTTCAGGGAAGATTTTACTTTATTTACATAGGCTGCTAGGAGAAAAATGAGGTTACGCAGGGTGAGGATAATTGATGGTGGAGTTTCCAGGGCACAGTGATCCCCAGCTGAACAGTCCAAGTTCTGCAGAGGGTTTCAGTGTCCCAGTTTTCATCAGTTGTTGGATCTTTTTATTTTTGTTGGTTGTTTGCCCCAGTAGGAGACACTCAGCTAGTTGCCTGGGCTTTGTTATCTGCCTTTGCCTTAATCAGGCTGCCCAGAGGAGGGGAAGGATGAGGCCTGAGATTCTGAGGCAGTGAGTTAACAACTCATTCCAGAGTTTCACCACAAGGGTGAAAGGTAGCAGGAACATGGAAACCAGTTCTAGACTCTCCCGACCTACTAGTTATCCTTTAAAATATTTCCAAAGGAATGCGTCATTGAAATGTTGATGACTCTCCTGCATCAAACTTCTTGTTATTAAGAATCTTTTAAAATGTTCTCTTCTTAATTAAAATTATTTGTTCTCTTATAAATAACAGCCTAACAAGTGATTTGACCAATATAGGCTGATTCAGTTATTCTTTTCTGATTCATGTTGGGTTTAAAATTTCTAGTTTGGACATTTACAATAATTAAGTTAGTTAAGAGATAGGTAAGGCACATTATTCCAGTATTCTTGCCTGGAGAATCCCATGGACAGAGGAGCTTGGCAGACTACGGTCCATGGGGTCACAAAGAGTTGGACACGACTGAGCATGCACACAGATACAGAGGGTGTTTAACGGTTTCCCCAGTGGTTCAGTGGTAAAGAATACACCTGCCAATTTGGGAGACACAGGTTCAATCCCTGGGTCAAGAAGATCATCCGGAAGAAGAAAGGGCAACCCACTTCAGTATTCTTGCTGGAAAAATGCCATGGTCAGAGAAGCCTGGTGGGCTACAGTCCAGGGTGTCTCAAAGAATCACACAACTAAGCAACTGAGCATGCACCCACACACGCAAAGGTGTTTAAAGCAGGGAAAGCAATGGAATAGAGTACAGAAAATAGTAAGAAGAGGCTAACTAGTCAAGATCACTGAATAGGTTAGTGGTGGAAAGTCCAAAGCCCATGCTGACAAGTAGCACTAAGAGGAGACTCAATAGGACAGGACCCAGTTGTCAGTGAACGGTGTCATCAGATACCTAGGTAGACATATGGGTTGGGTCATACCACAGAGCAGGGGCAGGGATGGGATCCGGGCTGCTTGACAGGAGTGTGAATCCAGAGGTAGGTCTGAAATAAACAAAAACACCTTGAGGAGGGGAGTAGATGTGCTAATTACCTTAGCCAAAGGACCTTGGGCCTCTAATAAGCAGGGACAAGAGGGCAGTTTGTAACTCTAAAGATGCAAGAGCAAAGAGGCTCAAGCAGGCAGATCAGCAACATTAACAAGTCAAACAGTAGATTCACCAAAAGTAGAGCTTTGTTTGCTGAGATGCTGGGCAGTCCCAGGCAACCAGGCAAATATGTGTTGGTAAAGAACTGAGCTTCCAGTTAGATACTGCCTTCTACTAGGTGATACTTTCTTGTTTACTTTACTCTGCTGACACTTCTCCTTCTCAAGAGCAAGGCTGTGTCCTAATCCCCTTTGTGCCTCTACCTCTTGGGCACAGTTCTTAGCATAGGTAGGTATTTAGGAAATTAAACTGATTCAGTCAAGGATCAGTTTCAGGGTACAAACTAGGAGCTTGAAGAAGCAAAGGTCCTGAATGAAGGGAAGACCAGTGTTAAGTCTGAATTAATGCTGGCCATTTGTGTAACTATTCTAGGGCTTATGCTATCATTTAGGCTCAAAACTGGGCCTACAGCCTTTGGTAAGCTCTACTTACAGATGTGTGGGGAAGAAATTCTTCATGTGGAGTTTGAAGAGTGATGGAAGTTGGAAACTGATCATTACTTATAATGCTTTTTTTTTTTAATGACTATATCAGAGAGGATAAAAAACAGAAAAGATGATTATCTTTTGATGTATAACAATCCATCCCAAAACTTGAAAGTGAAAGTCGCTCAGTCATGTCTGACTCTTTGCAACCCCATGGACTATATAGTCCATGGAATTCTCCAGGCCAGAATACTGGAGTAGGTAGCCTTTCCCTTCTCCAGGGGATCTTCTCAACCCAGGGATTGAACCCAGGTCTCCTGCATTGAAGGCAGATTCTTTACCAGCTGAGCCACAAGGGAAGCTTGAGAATACTGGAGTGGGTAGCCTATCCCTTCTCCAGGGGATCTTCCTGACCAAGGAATCAAACTGGGGTCTCCTGCATTGCAGGTGGATTCTCTACCAACTGAACTATGAGGGAACACCTCCCAAAACTTAGTGACTTAAAATAACATTTATTAATGAAGTTACCCTAAACTTGGCCAAAAGTACTACAGAGAAAGGAAGGAAACTAATGTTCATTGTTTGCTTAAGATGCCAGGCATTTTACCCCAGTTGTTCCACTTAGTTTTTGCAATAATTCTGTGAATTATTGATCACTATAACACATATGAGGAAACTAAATCTCAATTAGAGAAATGTACCAAGTTCACCTAGCTGATAAGTGGAGGGGGTTGGTGTCAGAACTTCAGTTTCTCAGGCTCTGTAGCCCTATGTGGTGTCTGGGTGTTTTCCATCCTGAAGGAAATATTAATGGGTAAAAGCAAATAAATTTACAAGGTGACCTTGTTGGTTTGCAAACTGGCTTCTGTACATGTAAGGAGAGAGGCAGATAACTCTAGGCTGGTAGGTGGTAGGTATAACAAGCAAGGGAATTTACACATATGTTTGTCTTGGGCAGCCACAAAATGAGGAGATCTCTACACTTTCCCACCAGAATCTTAAAGATTTATAGAGGCCTTAATTGGGTTCAGTCACGTATTCAGTCCAGAAGGTGTCAACACACATTACTGTATCAAGGTTATATCCTTGAAACAGCTCCAGCCAGGAGTATCATGGGCAGAACATACGTTTCAAGCACAGGAGAGGGGATGAAGAGTCTCTGATTGCTGGCATCCAGCCTGTGGGTCAGCTGGTAGTTATATCTTCTCAATACTTACAATAGATGTGAATTCTGTTGCTGCTGCTGCTGCTAAGTCGCTTCAGTCGTGTCCAACTCTGTGCAACCCCATAGATGGCAGCCCACCAGGCTCCCCCATCCCTGGGATTCTCCAGGCAAGAACACTGGAGTGGGTTGCCATTTCCTTCTCCAATGCGTGAAAGTGAAAAGTGAAAGTGAAATCACTCAGTCATGTCTGACTCTTCGTGACCCCATGGACTGCAGCCCACCAGGCTCTTCTGTCCATGGGATTTTCCAGGCAAGAGTATTGGAGTGGGTTGCCATTGCCCTCTGTGAATTCTGTTAGGCTACTACAAATGCATAACCCAAGAAATCAGAAGCAAACCAGAGAATTTTGGAGGTTGTCCTTCTCTAAGATAACCAAGCAGTTGGCTCTAGATGGAGTCCCAGTGTTCAGAACATGACATAAAGCACAGTGACCTCTCTCTCATTGGCAAGAGATAGCAAGCCAGCAATTCCTCACAAGTTAAAAAAACAGAGACGGCCACAGATAATGGATTGCAACCTCCAAACAGCGAACTCTTATCAAATTTGTTAAAACTTTCCAAACTAACCCTATGTCTTTTAGGGTTCTCCACGGAAAAGAACCCATAGGGTATGTATACCTATATGGATTATTGTTGTTTTTCGGTCGCTCAGTTGGGTCCTACTCTTTTTGCAACCCCATGGACTATGGCACACCAGGCTTTCCTATCCTTCACCATCTGCCAGAGATTGCTCAAACTCATGTCCATTGAGTTGGTGATGCCATCCAACCATCTCTTCCTCTGTCGTCCCCTTCTCCTCCTGCTTTCAATCTTTCCCAACATCAAGGTCTTTTCTAATGAGTCAGCTCTTCACATTAGGTGGCCAAAGTATTTGGAGTTCAGTTGTAGCATCAGTCCTTCCAATGAATATTCAGAGTTGATTTCCTTTAGTTTACTGGTTTTATTTCCTTGCAGTCCAAGGGACTCTCAAGAATCATCTCCAACCAAAGATGCTCCAACCAAAGAAAATAAATTGGCTGAATGGATGCAAAAGCAAGACCTGTATATATGCTGTATACAAGAGACCCACTTCATACCTAGGGACACATATAGATTGAAAGTGAAGGAAGAGAAAAAGATACTCCATGCCAATGGAAATCAAAAGAAAACAATTACAAGAGACAGAAAAGATAAGACATAATGATCAAGGGATTTATATATATTTCTTATGATTTAATAAGGAATTAGCTCATGTGATTATGAAAGCTAACAAGTCCCAAGAGCTACAGAGCAAGATAGCAAGCTGGAGACCCAGGAGAGTTGATGGTATTCAATCCACTCCAAGCCCCAAAGCTTGAGGACTGGGAGTCAGTAGTGTAATTTAAGACCAAAGGCTGGCAAAGAGACCAGGAATAGCTGAAGTTTCAGTTGAGTTCAGTTGAGGGAAAAAAACAATGACCAAGCTCAAAAACAATAAGGTAGGAGGAATCTCCCCTTGTTTGGGAGATGTATGCACATCCTGACATAGACTATAGCCCACTAGGCCCCTCTGTCCGTGGGATTTCCCTGGCAAGAATACTGGAGTGGATAGGGCCCACCCACCTAAGGGTGAGCAATTTAGTTTAGTCATTTAAATACTAAATCCATCACAAAACACCCTCAAAGATACATTTAAGACAATGTCTGACCAATTATCCGAGTACCCAAGATCCCAATTAAATCAATACATAAAATTAAAGATCACACCATGCATTTAAATTTGGGTTGAGAATTGTGTTACTGTCAGTTTCTCTTTTTTATGGCTGGTAGCATTTGCCTTATATATTGAGGTGTTCCTATGTTGGGTGCATATCTATTTACAACTGTTATATCTCACTGGATTAATCCCTTGATCATTATATGGTATCCTTCCTGTCTCTTGTAATTATTTTCTTTTGATTTCCATTGGCATGGAGTATCTTTTTCTCTTCCTTCACTTTCAGTCTATATGTGTCCCTAGGTATGAAGTGGGTCTCTTATAGATGGTATATATACAGGTCTTGCTTTTGTATCCATTCAGCCAATTTATGTCCTTTGGTTGGAGCATTTAACCCATTTACATTGCAAATATTTACAAATGAAGTGATTGACAAGGAGTTAGTCTCCAAAATATGTAAACGACTCTTCAGCTCAATAACAAAAAAGCAAACAACACGATAAAAAATGGAGGCAGATCTAAGTAAACATCTATCCAAAGAAGACATACAGATGGCCCCAAAGCACATGAAAAGATGCTCAATACCACTAATTATTAGAGAAATTCAAACCCAAACTACAAACGAGGTACCACTTCACACTGGTCAGAAGGGCCATCATCAAAAAATCTACAAACAATAAATGCTGGAGGGATGTTCAGGGTTTGTGGCAATGCAAATTGGTACAGCTACTATGGAGAACAGTATGAAGTTTCCTTAAAAAGCTAAAAATAGAGCCACTATATGATTCAGCTTTCCCACTCCTGGGTGTATATCTGGAGAAAAACATAATTCAGAAGCATAGATTCACCCCAGTGTTCACTGAAGTACTATGTACAATAGCCAGTACATAGAAGCAACCTAAATGTCCATCCACAGAAGAATGGATAAATATGTAGCACATACATACAATGAAATATTACTCAGCCATAAGAAATAACAAAATAATGACATCTGCAGCAATATGGATGGACCTAGTGATTGTCTTGTTGTACTGAGTGAAGTAAGCCAGACAAAGACAAATATCATATGATATCACTTATATGTGGAACCTATTTACAAAACAGAAACAGGGTTCCAGGTATAGAAACAAACTTATGGTTTCTGGGGATGAATGGGAGCAGGGAGGGATAAACTGGGAGACTGGGATTAACATATACACACTACTATATGTAAAATTTCTCCACTGATCTCCAGTAGCATATTGGGTACCTACTGACCTGGGGAGTTCCTCTTTCAGTGTCCTATCATTTGGCCTTTTCATGCTGTTCATGGGGTTCTCAAGGCAAGAATACTGAAGTGGTTTGCCATTCCCTTCTCCAGTGGACCACATTCTGTCAGATCTCTCCACCATGACCCGCCTGTCTTGGGTTGCCCCACGGGCATGGCTTAGTTCTATTGAGTCATATTAGATTTACTAGTTTTCTGTGAGTATGGTTTCAGTGTGTCTGCCCTCTGATACCCTCTTGCAACACCTACCGTCTTACTTGGGTTTCTCTTACCTTGGGCGTGGGGTATCTCTTCACGGCTGCTCTAGCAAAGCGCAGCCGCTGCTCCTTACCTTGGACGAGGGGTATCTCCTCACCACCGCCCTTCCTGACCTTCAACGTGGGATAGCTCCTCTAGGCCCTCCTGCGCCCGCGCAGCCACAGCTCCTTGGACGTGGGGTTGGTCCTCCCAGCCGCCGCCCCTGGCCTCAGGCGTGGGGTTGCTCCTCCCAGCTGCCGACCCTGGCCTCAGGCTTGGGGGCGTGGGGTAGCTCCTCCGGGCCGCCGCGCCTGACCTCGGACACAGGGTAACTCCTCTCGTCGTGGCCCTTGACTTCAGATGCAGGGTAGCTCCTTTCGGCCAATCACGATGGTGTGATCACTGACCTAGAGCCAGGCATCCTGGGATGTGAAGTCAAGTGGGCCTTAGAAAGCATCACTACGAACAAAGCTAGTGGAGGTGATGGAATACCAGTTGAGCTATTTCAAATACTGAAAGATGATGCTGTCAAAGTGCTGCACTCAATATGCCAGCAAATTTGGAAAACTCAGCAGTGGCCACAGGACTAGAAAAGGTCAGTTTTCATCCCAATCGCAAAGAAAGGCAATGCCTAAGAATGCTCAAACTACCGCACAATTGCACTCATCTCACACGCTAGTAAAGTAAGGCTCAAAATTCTCCAAGCCAGGCTTCAGCAATATGTGAACTGTGAACTTCCTGATGTGCAAGCTGGTTTTAGAAAAGGCAGAGGAACCAGAGATCAAATTGCCAACATCCACTGGATCATGGAAAAAGCAAGAGAGTTCCAGAAAAGCATCTATTTCTGCTTTATTGACTATGCCAAAGCCTTTGACTGTGTGGATCACAATAAACTGTGGAAAATTCTGAAAGAGATGGGAATGCCAGACCACCTGACCTGCCTCTTGAGAAATCTGTATGCAGGTCAGGAAGCAACAGTTAGAACTGGACATGGACCAACAGACTGGTTCCAAATAGGAAAAGGAGTTCATCAAGGCTGTATATTGTCACTCTACTTATTTAACTTATATGCAGAGTACATCATGAGACATGCTGGACTGGAAGAAACACAAGCTGGAATCAAGATTGCTGGGAGAAATATCAATAACCTCAGAAATGCAGTTGACACCACCCTTATGGCAGAAAGTGAAGAGGAACTAAAAAGCCTCTTGATGAAAGTGAAAGAGGAGAGTGAAAAAGTTGGCTTAAAGCTCAACATTCAGAAAACTAAGATCATGGCATCTGGTCCCATCACTTCATGGGAAATAGATGGGGAAACAGTGGAAACAATGTCAGACTTTATATTTTTGGCCTCCAAAATCACTGCAGATGGTGACTGCAGCCATGAAATTAAAAGACGCTTACTCCTTGGAAGGAAAGTTATGACCAAGCTAGATAGCATATTCAAAAGCAGAGACATTACTTTGCCAACAAAGGTTCGTCTAGTCAAGGCTATGGTTTTTCCTGTGGTTATGTATGGATGTGAGAGTTGGACTGTGAAGAAGGCTGAGCGCCGAAGAATTGATGCTTTTGAACTGTGGTGTTGGAGAAGACTCTTGAGAGTCCCTTGGACTGCAAGGAGATCCAACCAATCCATTCTGAAGGAGATCAGTCCTGGGTGTTCTTTGGAAGGAATGATGCTAAAGCTGAAACTCCAGTACTTTGGCCACCTCATGTGAAGAGTTGATTCATTGGAAAAGACTCTGATGCTGGGAGGGATTGGGGGCAGGAGGAGAAGGGGATGACAGAGGATGAGATGGCTGGATGGCATCAGTGACTCGATGGACGTGAGTCTCAGTGAACTCAGGGAGTTGGTGATGGACAGGGAGGCCTGGTGTGCTGTGGTTCATGGGGTCACAAAGAGTCAGACGCGACTGAACTGAACTGATACGTAAAATAGACAGCCAACAAGGACCTACTGTGTAGCATAAGGAACTCTTCCCAATGCTGTATAATAATCTACATAGGAAAAGAATCTAAAAATGAGTGGATATATGACACAAATCCACTTTGCTGTACACCTGAAACTAATACAATATTGTAAATCAACTATACTCCAATAAAATTTTTAAAAAACATAAATTTAGGTTGAGGAGAAGCAATATTAGACAGGGCACATGAAGGTCATATGTCGCGTTTCTTTCCACTGGTTACCAGTCATGGATTTTGGCCAATATATTTTCTAATGGGGCTCAGTGGTAAAGAATCCATGTGTCAATGCAGGTGACACAGATTTGATCCCTGGGTCAGCAAGATCCCTTGGAGAAGGAAATGGCAGCCTACCCCAGTATTCTTGCCTGGGAAACTCCATGGACAAAGGAGCCTGGTGGGCTACAGTCCATGGGATCTCACACACACACACATACACACAAATATGACAGCGACTAAACAACAACAGTTTCCTAATGAGGACATTACAGCATGAGTTTAAAATGTAATTATGTAGAGAAGTGATTTACTAAGCTATAAAACAATAAACAAAGAAAGATTCTGGCATTTTAATCAGGATGGTAGTAGTTTGGAAGCATGAACTTTTATTGAGACTGGACAGTTAGTAATTTGTAACCCTGGTTATGAGAGCAACCTCACTGTGGATGCTGAAGAAGCCCTTGTCTTGCAGAGTACATTAAATCACTTTCAGGGTCTCCCCTCAGGGCATCCCATGAGCATCACTGAAAGGAGAATAGCAGAGAAGAATAACTGCTTTGCATCTGTCAAGTCTTCCACTTCTTCTTGAGTGATGAGCAGAGGTGGCACAGAAGCTGGGAATAAGAAGGCATCATTACTCTGAGACTCAGGCAGAACAGTTGTTTTATACTGTCTCATAGGAAATTTCCTGGCCTCAAGATCATTTTAAGAGGCAGAGGAAATAGAAATTCTGTTCACAAGAGGCATCATGTGGCACTATTGGATTTTGGAAATGAGCAGTCCAGCCAATAGTGGGTTTGCTGGCCAGAGAATTTTTCTTGTAGTTCTTGCATGTATCAAATAAGCTGAAGTTAAATGTGAACATAATTGCTTTTTGGTTGTTGTCAGAATGGATGTATTTTGATATGAACTGATTTTTTTTAGGTCTAATCTGAAATCAGATCTAATTTCAGCAGACATTCTCCCTTTGAAGGAAGAAGTTAAGGATGCTTATATCTAGCTTAAAAAAAATCACTCAGGCTATTAAAATACATGTTTTCAGAGTCAAGATAAGAGATGGATGTTATTTGTTAAGTATAAATATATCTCACCAAGTGTAAAAACTTAGGAATTCTTTTAGACACATTCAACATTCAACTTCAGTTTTATACTGAGGCCCCTGTGGAGAAGGCTGACTGTAATCTCAGTAGATTTGGAGGGCTTGTGTATTGACAGGGATAGGGTATTTTTGGAGGTAGTGAAGAGGTGGGATGAGGGGAGGAGGTGGATTTTGTCCTTCATGCACCTGGCCAGTCAAATATCAGCTGGCATGATTATCTTCTAGTCTAAGATCTATGTCTCCTTCCATTGAGAATCTTCCTCTTCCTCTTCTCAGCCACTCCCAAGCACACAGAATGTATACTGAGTCTGTTTTCAAGAGAAATCACAGATATCTCCCAAATTAGCTACTTGTCCTTCCCTAGGAAGTCCATATGGCCATTTAATTTCACAAGCTTGACTGCTCCTGAGTTCTAGCAGGGAAATGGACATAATTTGCCTCCTTCTTTGATCTGACAAATGTATTTCAAAGATATTTTAAAAATCTTTTTACCTGGAAATAATTTAAAATTTCCAGAAAAAAAGTCAAGAACAGTACAAAGTATCCTGTATATTCTTTATCCAACTTGGCTAATTTTTAATATGTTGCTGCACGTCTTTATACATACATATTTAAAATTAACAACACTGATGAATTGATGAAGGTGAAAAAACTGGCTTAAAACTCAACATTCAAAAAACTAAGATCATGGAATCCGGTTCCATCATTTCATGGCAAATAGATGGGGAAACAATAGAAACAGTGACAGACTTTATTTTCTTGGACTCCAAAATCACTGCAGATGGTGACTGCAGCCATGAAATTAAAAGACTTTTGCTCCTTGGAAGCAAAGCTATGACAAACCTAAACAGCATATTAAAAAGCAGAGATAATACTTTGCTGACAAAGGTCTGTATAGTCAAAGCTATGCTTTTTCCACTAGTCATGTATGGAGGTGAGAGTTGGATGATAAAGAAGGTTGCACGCCAAATAATTGATGCTTTTGATCTGTGTGTTGGAGAGGAGAGGACTTCTTGAGGGTCCCTTGGCCGGCAAAATTCCATCTAGTCAAGGCTATGGTTTTTCCAGTAGTCATGTATGGATGTGAGAGTTGGACTGTGAAGAAAGCTGAGCACCAAAGAACTGATGCTTTTGAACTGTGGTATTGGAGAAGACTCTTGAGAGTCCCTTGGACTGCAAGGAGATCCAACCAGTCCATTCTAAAGGAGATCAGTCCTGGGTGTTCTTTGGAAGGAATGATGCTAAAGCTGAAACTTCAGTACTTTGACCACCTCATGTGAAGAGTTGACTCATTGGAAAAGACTGATGCTGGGAGGGATTGGGGGCAGGAGGAGAAGGGGACGACAGAGGATGAGATGGCTGGATGGCATCACGGACTCGATAGATGTAAGTTTGAGTGAACTCCTGGAGTTGGTGATGGACAGGGAGGCCTGGTGTGCTGCAGTTCATGGAGTTGCAGAGTCAGACACTACTGAGCAACTGAACTTAACTGAACTGGCCTGCAAGGAGATCAAACCAATCCATTCTATAGGAAATCAACCCTGAATTAGAAGGACTGATGCTGAAGCTCTAATACTTTGGTCACCTGATGCAAAGAGCTGACACACTAGAAAAGGCCCTAATATTGGGAAAGATTGTAGGCAGGAGGAGAAGGGGATGAGAGAGGATGAGATGGTTGGATGGCATCACTGACTCAATAGGCATGAGTTTGAGCAGGCTCCAGGAGATGGTGAAGGACAGGCAGGCCTCTCATGCTGCAGTCCATGGGGTCATAAAGAGTCAGACATGACTGAGCGACTGAACAACAAGCACTTCTTTATCATTCTCCCTCTCTTAATACACATTTTAATTCTCAAATCTTTGAGGTAATTTGCATGAATCATTCCATTTTACCCCATAATATTTCAGTGTGTATTTCCTCAGAACAAGTAGTCTCCTACATAGCCATAGTTCAGCTAATAAACTCAGGAAATTTAACCCTGGTACAGTATTTTAATGTCATCTACAGTCCATATTTCAACTTGTCAGTGTTTCAGTTCCATCAATTGTTCCAATTATTTCTTTTCTGTACCCATTTTCCTAGTCTAGTTATATTGCATTTGGGTGTCATTTTTGTTGAATATAATTTAATGTAGAACAATTCAACAGTTTTTCTTTTTCTCTCATATTATGGGTATTTGTGAAGACCTCCATAAAATAACATCTCTCCATTTCAGATTCTTCAAAGTTTCCTCAAGATCTGTGTTTCATTACAACACAGCACGAGTGACATTTTGTCCTCCTCAGATTGCATAGGTTTCCGTGTGGCCCTTACTGGAGATGGTAACTTTGAGCATTTGGTTAAAGTTTTGTCCCATTTCTCTACTACATAATTTTTTCTGTCAATAATAAGGATATTGTAAGGAAATGCTTTGAAATTATATGATATTCTGTTCCTTATCAAAACTGGCCCCCCTCAACTATTGATGATGCTTGCTTAAATTGGTTTTTACCATGACAGGATAAATAGCAATTTTCTGATCTATCATTCTTTTATAAGTTGATACATGAGGATAAAACAGAGCCTTCTTTCCCTTTACATCTACCTATTACCTACCTATCTACCTACCTACCTATCATCTACATATTATCTACATATCTACCTACCCATCAATCACTTATTTATATGTCATCTATCTAATCTATCATCCCTATTATCAGTATAAACTCATGGATCTTTACTTATATAATAAATTATAAGTTCTTAATATCCTTATTTATTTTGATGCTAAAACTGCCATGCATTTGTCCAACAAGACTCCCAGGCTTGCTCCTGTGTCTTTCTGACACATTCCTTTTCCACTGAGGAGCACCTTAGCTGTGACACAAGATGTTCTATGCTTATCTTATCCATTTGTGGCACCAGCCCCACAGTCATTCATTTTTCCAAGGATGCTAATTCTTTTTCATTAAGAATTATATTTAGAAACCAATTTCTGGGGCCTAGATGTACTCTTTGCTTCTGTGCTCTTTCAAAGGACAGAGTTAGAAACACACAGGGAACTGTGAATCCCATAGTGTTTCTGCCTAACTCATTCCATAATTGTAGCTCCTTTTCTTCCACAGTGAGACCTTGACTGCCAACCACATCCATATTTATTTACTCAATCTTACAATACATACAAAATAGTTTCAGAATCCTCATTCCTGTATTAACTCCACAATATAAACAAACAGATCAAGACTTGTTTGCAGCTCTTTATCTTTCTTTGAATGAGGGCACATACAACCAAAATACAATATGCAATTTTACTTGGATGGGATTTATTGTTTTCCCCTCAGTGGACTTACTCATTTGAAACAATGCATCAGTTCTAGGGTTCCACTGATTCTTGTTGATTTAGTGTTATTTTTTAATACGTTGAACATTAATATGAAAAAAGCAAAACTATACAAGAAAATAGACTCAGACAAGGGTCCTTCCCTTTTCCATACTTCATAATTCTTTTACTTTATTTTCAAATCCCTTATAATTAGCCAGTTTACATTACTTTCTGGTGGATTCCACCTGTATTTATTTTTGAAAAATTAAAAAGAACATGTATACCTTCTTGTTTCCCCTCTGATTTTAATATATATATTGCAGAAAGGGAGACCCCTTCCAGGGCCTGAAACTGGGCTCTTATCTAACACTTGGAAATGAATTGTCCGAGGAGACACATGTGCTGACAAAGCAAGAGATTTTATTGGGAAAGGGCACCTGGGTGGAAAGCAGTAGGGTAAGGGAACCCAGGAGAACAGCTCTGCCACATGGTTTGCAGCCTCAGGTTTTATGGTGATGGGATTAGTCTTTAGCAAATCTTTCTGACTCAGAGTCCTTCCTGGTGGTGCACACCTTGTTCAGCCAAGATGGATGCCAGAGAGAAGGATTCTGGGAGGTGGTAGGACATGTGGTGTCTCCTTATGACCTTTCCCAAATTCTTCCGGTTGGTAGTGGCTTATTAGTTCCGCCTTACCAGGACCTCCTGTCGTAAAACTCATGCAAATGGTTACTATGGTGCCTGGCCAGGGTGGCTGGTTTCAGTCAGTGTGCTTCCCCTAACATATATATTAAAATTTTCAGGCTGTGAGTCATACTCAGTAAGAATCCCTAGCATAAAGCACTTTGGTCTTGTCACTTCAATCATATCCTGGGACTCACTCATCATTTCACAGAGATATTTTTATTCCTTTTTACAGATGCAGTTTTCTAACATTTCTCTTATGCTTGCCCATTTAGATAGCTTCCAGTATTTTATAATTATAAATAATGCTGCAAGAAATGACCTTCTATGGAGGTATTTTTGTATTGTTGGAGGTATAATCTCAGAGCAAATTCTTAGAGGAAGAGCCAGATCTCCTTGGGAAAATGCCTGATTCTGGGCTTGGAACAGGGAAGGTGTGAAATAATTTGAATATCTTCTGACAGAAAGTAAGATAGTGCTCTGAAAGTGATGGAAGCAAATCAAAAAGACCCAAGGGCAAGTTTGAATGAGTTCTCGACAAATCTGGTACAACTTGAGCATCAAGATAAGTGAGTGTTCTAGGGTGAATGTCAATGTAGGTTTTGGGACAAATTGTTGACAAATTCCCCTCTATAGAGGTCATGTTTTTTGGTAATCCCCTTCAGTAGTACATGGAGTGCATCATTCTTCATTCTAATAACAGACAGGAATGATCAAGACCTTGAATTTTTGTCAATCTGATGATGAGAAATGATATATCATATGGTTTTGTCTTCTTTTACTATGAATGAAATGGAACAGCTTTTCATATGTTTGTGTTATTTTTGCATTGTTGTTTAATCAGTAAATCATGTCCAACTCTTTACGACCCCATGGACTGCAGCCCACCAGGCTCCTCTGTCCATGGGATTTCCCAGGCAAGAGTACTGAAGTGGGTTGCACTCCCTTCTCCAAGGGCTCTTCCTGACCTAGGGATCAAACCCATGTCTCCTGCACAGGCAGGCAGATTCTTTCTCTGTTCCAGTCTGTTTCCTATGTTTTCTCTAGAATTTGTGGGTTTTGTTTTCTTAATTTTTAAATGCTCCTATTTGTGTAGTAGGGATATTAGTCTGTCATATATGTTGCAAATATTTGCTTCCAATTTGTCTTTTTACTTTGCTTATGTTGTTTTTCAATTCAAAATAAAGTATTTAAAATTTTTTTGTATAGTCAATTTCTCAACCTTTTCTCTGTGTGTATGTATGTGTGTGTGTGTATGAACCTTCTTTTTGCTATAATTAGAAAACCTTCCCTTACTCTGAGGTTACAGTGAAATTCACCTGTTGTCTTCTAACACTTAAGTAATTGCATTTATCACATTTAGATTGCTGAGTCACTGGGACTTAGACTTCTTTTTTCTCTATTGTGTTTCACTGGCTTGATTTACATTTCCCTCCCATTTTGCTTCCTAACATTTTGCATTCTTGGTGAATGTAAGATTTTATTCTTCATGTCCCTTTTACCCTGGCATGCTTTTAGTTTCCATTTTGTGCCGAGGATGGGCCTGGTTTATAGAAAGAGCTTTAAACAATCCTTATCATTTTGCTGTTTAGGATCTAGAACACTGCAGTTGGAAGAAACCAACAGAAATATAAATATAAGTCATACATGGATTTCTACACTTTTTTACTCAGTTCAGTTCAGTCGCTCAGTCATGTCCGACTCTTCATGACCCCATGAATTGCAGCACTCCAGGCCTCCCTGTCCATCACCAACTCCCGGAGTTCACCCAGACTCATGTCCATCGAGTCAGTGATGCCATCCAGCCATCTCATCCTCTGTCGTCCCCTTATCCTCCTGCCCCCAATCCCTCCCAGATTTTTTTTACTAGCCATATTAAAAAAAGTCAATATAACAGGAGAAATTAATTTTAATCGTATATTTAAGTTATACATCCAAAAATAACCATTTCAGCAAGTAAATAATGTAAAATATTTTATAAATTTTTCTCTATTAAATCTTCAAAATCTGTTGTGTATTTTACACTCAAAACCACCTAATTAGAACTAGCCATATTCAAGTGCCCAAAAGCCACATGTAGCCAGCTGCTACCATATTGCATGACAAAGAGCTAGATAATTCTGCTTATTCTCATGGAGAATACTCTGGCTCAGATCAGTATGTCTAGCATCCCAGATTTGGGAGAACTAATCCAGAAGGAGGATTTTAAATGGTTCTGTGAACTTTTAGAAATCCCTGGATGAAAATTCCGATGATACAATCCTTCAAACAGGGGACAAGGATCCCTGTTTGTCGGTTCCCTTTTCTGGCTTTTTTACATGTGTTCTTAAGAGTCTGAACAGGCTGTGGGGAGCATGCACAACAAGATACCTTTGCTGGCAGGCTGCATTATGAGCATGATGGTACAAAGCTTTCTTTTTTTTTGTACTGACCTATGGCAACTTCATTGGTAAAGTTATCAAGACTCAATAAACTTGATTGGTTTTTGTTACCTTGATGACTTCAGGGAGGTCATGGCCATTAGATAGGCATTCTAATGTTGGGGAAAGTTAAAGTTATGTTTAAAGTAATCCCTATGAGTTTAGAAACGTGACTGGGGACCATTTTCTGTGGGTCAATATTGGATCATCTATTTCTTAAAAAATGGTGACCAATCATTCTGAAATGGAATAAGTTCTAAACTGAAGATTATTTGGCTGGCACTGAGCAATGTTTATTGTATGATCACTCTATTTCCAAGACACATTTGCAAAATGGATCATGGGTTATAAAACTGCCTCAGTACAGGATATCACAGATCAGAGGGAAGAAGAAACACTGTAAAGACTTGACAAAAATCTCAAAAAAAAAATGTTCTAAGGCTAGCAGAGTATTCTTAATTCTCTATTCAAAATCTTTTGTGAAATGAAAAAGAGGAGAACCTTGAAAAACTTACACATGCATACAGTATTTGGGTGCAATTTCAGGGCTGACTGAAGATTTAGTGTTCACAGACCTAAGAATGGGAGGTTGAGTTGGGGCAAGGGAGCTGATCTTAAGTTCATTCTTACTCAGAGCAAAATGTAGCTATTTTACAATCTATCAGGATAAGAGAGACAGAAAGAAACAGGGGTCTTTATTTGTGGTTTTAAGAAACCCGAGATCAGAATCTTTAGTCAATGAGTCATTCCTACTTATTTAGAGCCCCTAGCGCCTCTAATGCTATGAGGAGAAGCCTATAAAAGAAGAGTCATAAATAAATACTTTTTTATACTCAGGAAGAAAATACAGAATATGACTGCATACTCAGAAATGGCATTCTATACTGTAGATTTACAAATACAGATTACAAAACCATTTATAAATACTAAGGAAAAATATATTATACAGAATATGTTGATAGGACTTACTTGATTTTTACTTTTGATTTTCCATAAATATAATTCATGATCAGGGATCAGAAATTCACTATGACATTTTGCTAAAGGGACCATAGTTTAAGCTTACTGGCCTAGTTCCTTCTTGCTTTTGCAGAAAAGTTGCTTTATAGTCAGGAAGGAGCAGCTGCCAGCAAGCAGTCAAGCAGACAAGTTTCTGAGGCTGTCTCTAAAAGGATGTTATGTCTTTGGGCTAAGATATTCTGGGAATAAAAAGCCTATTGACTTTGGCTGAACCCTGTGAAACAATATCACTGCTGACTGCAGCATCTACTCCTCAAAACATCTAAAGCAAATACTTGCACTGCACAGAAAGGCATTTTGTTTAGTTTTCTGACAGCTATGGATCCTAGAGAGTTGGTCTCCTGGGTCATTCATGCTGCATACAAAGTGAAAGTATTTTCTATTTCCTCCAAACTTTAAATAAAAATATGAACAGTGTTTGTATTTGGGACCCTGCCACAGAGTTACAAACCAGACTCCCCAGAAAACCCAAACCTCCAGTGGAAGTAACCTGGCTTTGTGTTTTCTAACAATGGCCATGTCCCAGTTGGGACCTGAAACACACACACCTTTTATCAGGGTACATATTCGAAAAAAACTCTTTGTGAAGAGACGGTGTTTGGTAACATGAGGAAGCAGACAGAACAAACAGTCAATAGACAGAACTGAATCCAACTGTCTGTGAGGCTGTGGACCTGTCTTTCATTCTCAAAAGCACAGGTTTAATGTAAAGGTAAATGAGTAAATGGACATAAAAGAGTTTTGAAAACTAACTCAAAGTAAATATTATCTGAACTAGACTATTTCTGGGAATTTCTTTTTATTTTATTGAATGATCAGAAAAATCTCAATATAGACACAAGACAATGTAATAGGACTGTGGTTGTTTAGAGCTCCCTGGGAATGATATGATAGACGCAAACCAGTGAGGGTTTCTCCACTCTTTACTTCCCAGGCTTCCTAGGCTTGTCCTCCCAGAGGACTGCATTTACAAGGTAGTAGCTATCAATAACCTCAGATATGCAGATGACACCATCCTTATGGAAGAAAGTGAAGAAGAACTAAAGAGCCTCTCGATGAAAGTGAAAGAGGAGAGTGAAAAAGTTGGCTTAAAGCTCAACATTCAGAAAACGAAGATCATGGCATCTGGTCCCATCACTTCATGGCAAATAGATGGGGAAACAGTGGAAACAGTGTCAGACTTTATTTTTGGGGCTCCAAAATCATTGCAGATGGTGATTGCAGCCATGAAATTAAAAGACACTTACTCCTTGGAAAGAAAGATATGACCAACCTAGGCAGCATATTAAAAAGCAGAGACATTACTTTGTCAACAAAGGTCCATCTAGTCAAGGCTATGGTTTTTCCAGTGGCCATGTATGGATGTGAGAGTTGGATGGTAAAGAAAGCTAAGCACTGAAGAATTGATGCTTTTGAACTGTGGTGTTAGAGAAGACTCTTGAGAGTCCCTTAGACTGCAAGGAGATCCAACCAGTCCAACCTAAAGGAGATCAGTCCTGGGTATTCATTGGAAGGACTGATGTTGAAGCTGAAACTCCAATAGTTTGGCTACCTGATGTGAAGAGCTGACTCATTTAAAAAGACCCTAATGCTGGGAAAGATTGAGGGCAGGAGGAGAAGGGGACAAAGAAGATGAGATGGTTGGATGGCATCACGGGCTCTATGGACATGGGTTTGGGTAGACTCTGGCAGTTGGTGATGGACAGGAAGGCCTGGTGTGCTGCGGTTCATGGGGTTGCAAAAAGTCGGACACGACTGAGCGACTGAACTGAACTGAACTCTGCATATAAATCAAATAAGCAGGGTGACAATGTACAGCCTTGAGGAACTCTATTCTCAATTATGAACCAGTCTGTTGTTTCATTTCTGGTTCTAACTGTCGCTTCTTGACCTGCATACAGATTTCTCAGGAGGCAGGTAAGGTGGTCTGGTATTCTCAAATCTTTAAGAATTTTTCACAGTTTGTTTTGATCCACACAGTCAAAGGATTTAGTGCAATCAATGAAGGAGAAGTAGAAGTTTTTTCTGGAACTCTCTTGATTTTTCTCTGATCCAACAAATCTTGGCCTCTGGTTCCTCTGTCTTTTCTAAATCCAGCCTGTACATTTGGAAGTTCTCAGTTCATGTACTGTTGAAGCCTGCTTGAAGGATTTTGAGCATTATCTTACTAGCATGTGAAATGAGTGCAATTGTACAGTAGTTTGAACATTCTTTGGCATTGTCTTTCTTTGGGACTGGAATGAAAACTGACCTTTTCTTGTCCTGTGGCCACTGCTGAGTTTTCCAAATTTTCTGGCATATTGAGTGCAACACTTTATCAGCAACATCTTTTTGGATTTGAAAATAGCTCAGCTGGAATTTCATCATCTCCACTAGCTTTCTTCATAGTAATGCTTCTTAAGGCCCACTTGACTTCACATTCCAGGATGTCTGGCTCTAGTTGAGTGACCACACCAGCATGGTTATTCAGGTACTTAAGATTTTTGTATAGTTATTCTGTGTATTCTTGCCAACTCTTTTTAATCTCTTGTGCTTCTGTTAGGTCCTTACCGCTTCTCTCCTTCACTGTACCTATCCGTGCATGATACCTTCCCTTGATATATCCAATTTTCACAAAGAGATCTCTAGTCTTTCCTATGCTATTGCTTTCCTTTATTTCTCTGCACTGTTCATTTAAGAAGGCCTTCTTATCTCTCCTTGCTATTCTCTGGAATTCTGCATTCAGTTGGGTATATCTTTCCCATCCTCCCTTGCCCTTCGCTTCTCTTCTTTCCACAGCTGTTTGTAAAGCCTCCTCAGACAATCACTTTGCCCTCTTGCCTTTCTTTTTCTTTGGGATTATTTTGGTCACTGCCTCTTGTACAATGTTATGAACCTCTGTCCATAGTTCTTCAGGCACTCTGTCTATCAGATCTAAACCTCTGAATCTTTTCATCACCTCCAAAAGGGATTTCATTTAGGTCATACCTGAATGCCCTAGTGGTTTTCCCTACTTTCTTCACTTTAAGCCTGAATTTTGCAATACAGAGCTCATGATCTGAGCCACAGTCAGCGCCAGGTCTTGTTTTTGCTGACATTAAGTTTGTCATTTACTGCATGGATAACCCCTACTTTTGTTATATGGTATTATCCTGGAGATTTCTACAGATAAAAAAATGATGGATTAAGTGTGATGCAGCCCATGAGAGGCAGAGCTGGGATGTGAAACTTTAGCTGCTTGTATGGCTCCACATTCTAATCTATTTCATTGCATCCAGTGGTTTTCTATGGTCTCCCACATCAACAAAACAACTGTAGCGAAAACATTTTCCAGCTAATTAGCTAAGACCCTGACTAGCAGCAAGTAGGAGATTTCAGTAACTACCTTGCTCCCCATCACTTTTAATTTCATTCCCTGAATGTACCATGCATCCTTGCCTCTCACCTGTTTGCTGTTCCACTTATTGCACCATGTATATAAATTCTGGCCATGCTTTCTTCCATTTTTAGGCTTTGGGATTTCTTTTAGGTTCTCTTTCCAGGACTCTGGGAGGAGGCAGAGGCTCACATATTATAAGTCATCAACAAACTATAGCTGCCATCATCATTAATATTATAGAACTCTGGCTTTACTCCAGTTTTTTTTTTTTTTTAATTTTTTTTAAGCAGCAATTTCCTAGTTCCAACCACCTCGATTCTTTGCAAACACATAACAAAAGCTAGACCTGCATATGACCTTTTTCAGGATAAGGTGACTGTTAAGCTGAAATTCAACTTTCAGCATTAAAATGTACAAATCATTTGGATCCTAACACTGAGGAAGGTTTTAAAAAATGTGCATGAACTTTCCACCTTATGTCAGAATCTTTCCA
Source organism: Bubalus kerabau (assembly GCF_029407905.1). Taxonomy (NCBI): domain Eukaryota; kingdom Metazoa; phylum Chordata; class Mammalia; order Artiodactyla; family Bovidae; genus Bubalus; species Bubalus kerabau. The sequence continues at coordinate 133,965,653 of NC_073624.1, forward strand.
GGAAGGTTATAAAATTTAATTTTCTTCTATTATGTGGGTTTATATGTATGTTTTCAAAAGTCTATCATCTCAGTTTATAAAGAATATTTTTTTAAAAAAATCTTCAAATATTCTAGACTGGCCTATAGCTCAAGTTAAAATTTTAAGAAAAAGGAGGAAAAGACATGCAAAGTGGACTATGCTGATTTAAAGTAACATCTGTTCTGCTTTTTGAATATTTTTTTGAACATAGCTTATTTTTTACACAAAAATAAAACTCAAGGAAAAAATGTTCAGATGTGATTCTTAGGATAGGTATTTTATACATGTGATAGATAGATAGATGCCCTTTAAGACAGAACCCTATAGTAACATCCTGAGTGTATTAGATACTAGTCTATTCAATTTATTATTATTACATTTGACTCTATGATGCTTATTTAATCATTTTTCCTGACTTTAAACATTCTTCCCTATCCTTTGTACTATAGGAAATACATTACTAACGAAAATAAAAGAGGTAAAATACTCTATTTTTACTGCTATCACAATACTAACTTAATACCTGTGTATATAAATTCTCAGCTATTTTTTAAATGGAAATACTAATACCTACATATTTCTGCTTTGCAGAGTTAGCTAGTAATTGATCATATATGAAAATACTTCATAAACTGAATAACTTGGACAACTTTGTATTTTATCTTCTAGAATCAGTCTTTGTTATCATTTCTCTTCCTTGCTATCCCAGCCATGTTAGACTTTTCCTGCCCCAGGGCTTCATTTATGTTTTCCCTTTTTCTGGAAGGCCTTTCAATCTACTGTGCATTTAGCCAAATCTCTTCGTTCAAGACTCAGTTCAGATCTTGGCTCTACAGTAATGCCATTATCTCTCCAACTCAAAAATCCTATAGCAAGAGATCAAATCAAGATGGTGGATTAGAAGGACATGAGTGCGATCATCTCCTCCTATGAGAGCACCAAAACTGCAATGAGCTGTTGAACAATCATCAATAGGGGAACACTGGAACCCACCAAAAAAAGACAACCCAAGTCCAAAGACAAAGGAGAAGCTACAACAAGTTGGTAGGAAGGGCACAATCACAATAAAATCAAATCCCATACCCATTGGGTGGGCGACCCACAAACTGGAGGTAAGAAGTTCTCCCACTGTGGTGAAGGTTCTGAACCCTGTGTCAGGCTTCCCAGCCTGGGGGATCCAGCAAAGGGATTAAGAACCCCCAGGGAATCTGTCTTTGAAGGTCATCAGGATTTGATTATAGGACTTCCACAGGACTGGGGTTAACAGAAACTCCACTCTTGGCAGGCACAAAATCTTGCATGCACCAGGACCCTACAGGAGATGACCAGATCTACCTGCTAGTGTTGGAGGGTCTCCTGTGGAGGTGTGAGTCAGCAGTGGCTCACTGTGGGGACAGAGGCACTGGCAGCAGTGATCCTGGAAGGTGACCCTTGGCAAGTGAGTCCTCTTGGAGGCTGCCATTAACCCTACCATAGAGCCTGCACCAAGGCTGGGTTGCCTCAGCCCAAACAGCTAACAAGAAGAGAGTGTAGCCCCACCCATCAACAGATTAAAGCTTTACTGAGAAGGACCCTGCCTACCAGAACAATAACCTGTTTTTCCCACTGTCAGTCCTCATCAGCCTCATCCACCAGAAGGCAGATAGAAGAATCAATATCCCACAGCCTCCAGAATGAAAACCACAACCATAGAAAGTTAATCAAAATGAAAAGCAGAAGATTATCTCGCAATGAAAGAACAAGATAAAACCCCCAAAAAACAACTAAATGGAAGTGCAGATAACAACTTTGTAGAAAAAGAATTCAAAAATAATGAATAGTGCAGATGATCCAGGATCTTGGAAAAAGAAGGGGCAAGATAAAAGAAATGTCTACCAAAGACCTAGAAAAACTAAAGAACAAAGATGAATGATAATTGGAAGAAATTAATAGCAGAATTATTGAGGCAGAAGAATGGATAAGTGAGCTGGAAGACAAAATGGTGGAAACCACTACTGTAAAGCAGAATATAGAAAGATGAAAAAAATGAACACAGCCTAAGAGTCCTCTGGGACAACATTAAACAGACCAACATTTGCATTATAGGGGTCCCAGCAGAAGAGAGAGAAAAAGAACTCAAGAAAATATTTGAGGAGATAATAGCTGAAAACTTCCCTAACATGGGAAAAGAAACAGTCAGCCAAGGCCAAGAAGCACACAGTCCCAGGCAGGATAAACCCAAGGAGAAACACACCAAAACAGATTAGATATTAATCAAGCTGACCTAAATTAAAGACAAAGATAAAATAATAAAAGCAACAAGGGAAAAAAGACAAATAACATACAAGGGAGCTCCCATAAGGTTATAAGTTGATTTCTCAACAGAAACTCGATAAGCCAGAAGGGAATGGCATGAAGTACTTCAAGTGATGAAAGGGAAGAAACTATAAGCAAGAACACTCAACTCAGCAAGACACTGATTTGGATTTGATGGAGAAATGAAAAGCTTTCTGGACAACAGACAAACAAAAGTTAAGAGAATTTAGCACCACCAAACCAGCTTTACAACAAATGTTAAAGGAACTTCTCCAGGCATGGAACGCAAGAGAAGGAAGAGACCAACAAAGAATAAACCCAAAACAATTAAGAAAATGGTAACAGGATCATACATATCAATAATCACCTTAACTGTAAATGGAGTAAATGCACCAACTAAAAGACATAGACTGGCTGGGTGGAAGAAAACATGCGCTTGTTTGCACTTCCATTTACCACATCACTCTCCTTAAACCCCTAAATCGTATGTAATTATTTTGTCCCTCCATCCATCCAATGTTCAGTCATGTCCAACTCTTTGTCACCCTCTGGACTGTAGACCACTTGGTTCCTCTGTCCATGGGATTTTCCAGGCAAGAATACAGGAGTGGGTTGCCATTTCCTCTTCCAGAGTATCTTCCCAACCCAGGGATTGAACCTGCATCTCCTCCATTTCAGGCGGATTCTTTACTGCTTGAGCCATTATGACTGTTTGGTTAGTCATGTTACCATCATGGCTTGCAATTATAATTATCTTTTATTTTTTTGTCTGCCTATTGATTGTGAAAACTGAAAAACATCTTTTACTATTGTGATTATGTAACTATTATTCATGGCTCCAAAATCACTGCAGATGGTGATTGCAGCCATGAAATTAAAAGATGCTTACTCCTTGGAAGGAAAGTTATGACCAACCTAGATAGCATATTCAAAAGCAGAGACGTTACTTTGCCAACAAAGGTCCGTCTAGTCAAGGCTATGGTTTTTCCTGTGGTCATGTATGGATGTGAGAGTTGGATTGTGAAGAAAGCTGAGCACCAAAGAATTGATGCTTTTGAGCTGTGGTGTTGGAGAAGACTCTTGAAAGGCCCTTGGACTGCAAGGAGATCCAACCAGTCCATTGTAAAGGAGATCAGCCCTGGGTGTTCTTTGGAAGGAATGATGCTAAAGTTGAAACTCCAGTACTTTCGCCACCTCGCCACCTCATGAGAAAAGCTGACTCATTGGAAAAGACTCTCATGCTGGAGGGATTGGGGGCAGGAGGAGAAGGGGACGACAGAGGATGAGATGGCTGGATGGCATCACTGACTCGATGGACGTGAGTCTGAGTGAACTCCGGGAGTTGGTGATGGACAGGGAGGCCTGGCGTGCTGTGGTTCATGGGGTCACAAAGAGTCAAACACGACTGAGCGACTGAACTGAACTGAACTATTATTCATTATAATACCACTGTATCATGATTGGTCAACAGAAAATAACAGAATTCTATTATCACTGAAACTACCATTTAATAGAAAAACCTGTAATCACTTTTAAAAAATCAGATACACATTCCTATTATCTTGGAATTTTTTGTCAAATACAAATGCCCAGGTATTGTTTTTTACTCAAAAACTCCAGATATGATTCTAATGAGTAGCCATATTTTTAAAAATGGACTATATGATGATCTTTTACTTTTATTTAGCTTGTTTCACTTTTTCTATTTCATATTCAGGGCTTTCATTTCATTTATGTTTTTCAATTTCTCCATCTTTTCTTTTTTTAGGCTCTTTCTCAAGCCTTTATCAAGTGTAGTAAAAAAGCTTTGTGTGTGTGCATGTATACATATATATTAAGTATAATATATGTATTTTAGAAAACATGAATTTTTCCTTAGCTAAAAAATTTATAACATTTTGGTTTCACTTGTTTGACTAAGTATGAATAGAATACTAGATTTCTAATTTATATTTATTCAAAACTTTGATATAATTCCATTTATTCTGGCATCTAGTATTATTGCTAAAAGTCTAGAAATATTATTTTAGCGATTTTTAAAAAAGTTTTTGAATGAGGCTTGAAATTCTAATCCAATTCTGAAAATATAAAGAAATATCACACTGGAAAAAACACTAGGAAAGTAGCATGTGATACAGTATTAACTAAAACACAAATTTTGTTCAAATTTACAAAATTTTATGTTAGTGTCCATTATTTGTTTTCATACCTTATTCAAGATTCCACACTGTATTTAGTTGCATTGAACAGCTTCAGTGCATGCAACAAAATCTGGTAAATTCTCTTTTAGTTTTTATTCTGTTACAAATATTTTCTAATCTTCCTTGTTATGGCTTCTCAGACACATCAATCATTTAAAAGTGGACATTTAATTTCCAAATACATGGCGTATTTACAGTATTCTTGATATTAATTTCTCATATAAATGCTTTCTTCTCTGCAATCACCCTCTGTGATTTTTCACACAGAATCACCCTCTGTGTTCTTTGAACCTTCCCGAGGCTTTCAATGGCTAAGTCAAAGATCCCTTTTGGCAAATGTCACTTTGCATTTGAAAATATGTGGGTTCTTTTCAAATATCTTTTGATATTGATTTCTAATATAATTCCACAGTGATAAGAGAACAGGCTCTGTATGATTTCAATACCTTTAGACCATGAAATTTTTGCACCTTGTTTTACGTCCCTGGATATGTTCCAGTGTCTCCTGGTTTATAGTATATGGAACTTGAATAGAATTTGTACCCTGCTGTTGTGTGGAAACTGTGTAAATCTTGATTATGTTGAACTAGTTCACTGTGGTTTTCAGGTCTACTATATCTTTCTACTTTTCTCTCTATCCTTTCTATTAGTTTTTGAGAATTGATATTGAAACTCCAACTAAATATCTTTTTTTTCTCCCCCAACTAAATATCTTAATTTATCTACTTAAAAATAATTGTAATACATAGCGGAACTATATGCAACTTTGTTCTATATTTTTCAAGTCTCCTGTAAATGTGTTAACATATTTTCATAATTTAGAAAAAAATCCTTTAGCATGTAATACCTGAACCATACAATTTACTTCAATTTTTTTCAGAAGCCCATGCTCATCATTTGAGAGCAAATGCTTGCTTGCTGCTGCTGCTGCTATGTCGCTTCAGTCGTGTCTGACTCTGTGCGACCCCATAGACGGCAGCCCACCAGGCTCCCCCGTCCCTGGGATTCTCCAGGCAAGAACACCGGAGTGGGTTGCCATTTCCTTCTCCAATGCATGAAAGTTAAAAGTGAAAGTGAAGTCGCTCAGTCATGTCCGACTCTTAGTGACCCCCTGGACTGCAGCCCACAAGGCTCCTCTGTCCATGGGATTTTCCAGGCAACAGTACTGGAGTGGGGAATGCTTGCTTAGTTACCCTTTATTAGGCATTATGCATCCTAATGATGAGTATACAGTGAACCTGCAATGATTATTTTTTACATGTATGAGAACGATATTTAATCGGTCCAACTAGATTACCATCTACTCAAGAGCAGCAACACTGTCTTGTATCCTGATAGTAGTGCATATTCTGGCTCCTTCAACTTTACTTTTGTTTGGCATACTGGTAGATGTCACGATTTTAGGTGGGTTATTTTCACCCAAGTTAATAAAGTGTAATACGGATTTAACTTATGGTTTGTTCACTGAGTTGTCTTTTGTTATTTATGGTTCACTTGTTTCTGCTGACAATCCAGTCTCTCAGAAATACGTAAAAATAGCTAGTACACCTTTGATGTAATGGCTATGATACATTATATGGCTTGTGTCTTAACTGGAGTCAGACTGACAGAGGATTGATTCTCCCTCTATCACTTCCTAGCTCTGCAACCATAGGTGAATAGCATAACCTTCCCTAGTCTCATGTCATTACTTATAACATGGGGATTTTAATTATATCAACTTCAGAAAGTTGATTGTGATCCTTAAATGAGGGTTATTATGAAGAATAAATGAGGTAGTATGTGAAACACACCAACAATAAGATTCCAGCTGTGCTAGGCATGATATAAGTGCATGCTGTACATATATAGCTGATGAGAGAAGTTCAGTTCAGTCGCTCAGTCATGTCCGACAGTTAAGTTTAGTTCAGTTCAATTGATCAGTCATGTCCAACTCATTGTGACCCCATGGACTGCAGCACGCCAGGCTTCCGTGTCCATCACCAAGTCTGGGAGCTTACTAAAATCATATCCATCGAGTCAGTGATGCCATCCAACCATCTCATCCTCTGTCATCCCCTTCTCCTCCCGTCTTCAATCTTCCCCACGATCAGGGTTTTTTCCAATGAGTCAGTTCATGGCATCAGGTCACCAAAGTAATGCAGTTTCAGCATCAGCATCAGTCCTTCTAATGAATACTCAGGACTAATTTCCTTTAGGATGGACTGGTTGGATCTCCTTGCAGTCCAAGGGACTCTCAAGAGTCTTCTCCAACACCACAGTTCAAAAGCATCAATTCTCTGGTGCTCAGCTTTCTTTATAGTCCAACTCTCACATCTATACATGACTACTGGAAAAAACAAAGCTGTGACTAGACAGACCTTTGTTGCAAAGTAATGTCTCTGCTTCTTAATATGCTGTCTAGATTGGTCATAGCTTTCCTTCCAAGGAGCAAGCATCCTTTAATTTCATGGCTGCAGTCACCATCTACACTGATTTTGGATCCCCAGAAAATAAAGTCTCTCACTGTTTCCATTGCTTCTCCATCTATTTGCCATAAAGGGATGGGACCAGATGCCATGATCTTAGTTTTCTGAATGTTGAGTTTTAAGCCAACTTTTTCACTCTCCTCTTTCACTTTCATCAAAAGGCATTTCAGTTCTTCTTCGCTTTCTGCCATAAGGGTGGTGTCATCTGCATATTTGAAGTTATTGATATTTCTCTGAGCAATCTTGATTCCAGCTTGTGCTTCACCCAGCCCAACATTTCTCACGATGTACTCTGCATATAAGTTAAATAAGCAGGGTAACAATATACAGCCTTGATGTACTCCTTTCCCGATTAGGAACCAGTCTGTATAGTTCCATGTCTAGTTCTAACCGTTGCTTCTTGACCTGCACACTGATTTGTCAGGAGGCAGGTCAGGTGGTCTGGTATTCCCATCTCTTGAAGAATTTTCCAGTTTGTGGTGATCCACACAGTTAAAGGCTTTGGCATAGTCAATAAAGCAGAAGCAAATGTTTTTCTGGAACTCTCTTGCTTTTATAATGAAACAACTGATGTTGGCAACTTGATTGATCTCTGGTTCCTCTGCCTTTTCTAAATCCAGTTTGAACATCTGGAAGTTCACAGTCATGTACTGTTTAAGCCTGGCTTGGAGAATTTTGAGCATTACTTTGCTAGCATGTGAGATGAATGGAATTGTGTGGTAGTTTGAGCACTCTTTGGCATTGCCTTTCTTTGGGATTGGGATGAAAACTGACCTTTTCCAATCCTGTGGCCACTGCTGAGTTTTCCAAATTTGCTGGCATATTGAGTGCAGACTTTCACAGCATCATCTTTTAGGATTTGAAATAGCTCAACTGGAATTCCATCACCTCCACTAGCTTTGTTTGTAGTGATGCTTCCTAAGGCTCATTTGTCTTTGCATTCCACGATGGCTGGCTCTAGGTGAGTGATCACACCATTGTGATTATCTTGGTCGTGAAGATCTTTTTTGTACAGTTCTTCTGTGTATTCTTGTCACCTCTTCTTAATATCTACTGCTTCTGTTAGGTCCATACCATTTCTGTCATTTACTGTGCCCATCTTTGCATGAAACGTTCTCTTGGTATCTCTAATTTTCTTGAAGACATCTCATCTTCCCATTCTATTGTTTTCATCTATTTCTATGCATTGATCACTGAAGAAGGCTTTCTTATCTCTCCTTGCTATTCTCTGGAACTCTGCATTCAAATGGGTATATCTCTCCTTTTCTCCTTTGCATTTATCTTCTTTTCTCAGCTATTTGTAAGGCCTCCTCAGACAACCACTTTGCCTTTTTGCATTTCTTTTTCTTGGGGATGGTCTTGATCCCTGCATTCTGTACAATGTCACAAAACTCTGTCCATGTTCTTCAGGCACTCTGTCTATCAGATCTAGTCCCTTAAATCTATTTCTCACTTCCACTGTATAATCATAAGGGATTTGATTTCATACCTGAATGGTCTAGTGGTTTTCCATACTTTCTTCAATTTAATTCTAAATTTTGCAATAAGGAGTTCATGATCTGGGCCATGGTCAACTCTCAGTCTTGTGTTTGCTGTCTGTATATAGCTTCTCCATCTTTGGCTGCAAAGAATATAGTAAATCTGATTTTGGTATTGACCATGTTGATGTCCTTGTATAGAGTCTTCTCTTGTGTTGTTGGAAGAGGGTGTTTGCTATGACCAGTGCGTTTTCTTGGTTAAACTCTGTTAGCCTTTCCCCTGCTTCATTTTGTACTCCAAGGCCAAACTTGCCTGTTACTCAAGGTATATCTTGACTTCCTACTTTTCCACTCCAGTCCCCTATGATGAAAAGGACATTTTTGGGGGGTTTTAGTTCTAGAAGATCTTGTAGGTCTTCATAGAACTGTTCAACTTCAGCTTCTTCAGCTTTACTAGTCGGGGCACAGACTTGGATTACTGTGATACTGAATTATTTGCTTTGGAATCGAACAGAGAGCATTCTGTCATTTTTGAGATTGCATCCAAATACTGCATTTCAGACTCTTTTGTTGACTATGATGACTACTCCATTTGCTCTAAGCAATTCTCCATTTCTTCTAAGGGATACAGTAGTAGATAAAATTGTCATCTGAGTTTAGTTCAGTTCAGTCACTCAGTTGTGTCCAACTCTTTGCAACCCCATGAACCACAGCACGCCAGGCCTCCCTGTCCATCAACAAATCCTGGAGTCCACCCAAACCCATGTCCATAGAGTAGGTGATGACATCCACCCATCTCATCCTCTGTCATCCCCTTCTCCTCCTGCCCTCAATCTTTTCCAGCATCAGGGTCTTTTCAAATGAGTCAGCTCTTCACATCAGGTAGCCAAAGTATTGGAGTTTCAGCTTCAACATCAGTCCTTCCAATGAACACCCAGGACTGATCTCCTTTAGGATGGACTGGTTGGCTCTCCTTGCAGTCCAAGGGACTCTCAAGAGTCTTCTACAACACCACAGTTCAAAAGCATCAATTCTTCAGCACTCAGCTTTCTTTATAGTTCAAATCTCACATCCATACATGACTACTGGAAAAACGATAGCCTTGACTAGATGGACCTTTGTTGGCAAAGTAATGTCTCTGCTTTTTCTTTTTCTTTTTTTTTTTTTAATTTTAGTTTATTTTTAAACTTTGCATAATTGTATTAGTTTTGTCAAATATCAAAATGAATCCGCCACAGGTATACATGTGTTCCCCATCCTGAACCCTCCTCCCTCCTCCCTCCCCATACCATCCCTCTGGGTCGTCCCAGTGCACCAGCCCCAAGCATCCAGTATCGTGTATTGAACCTGGACTGGCAACTTGTTTCATACATGATATTTTACATGTTTAAATGCCATTCTCCCAAATCTTCCCACCCTCTCCCTCTCCCACAGAGTCCAAAAGACTGTTCTATACATCAGTGTCTCTTTTGCTGTCTTGTACACAGGGTTATTGTTACTATCTTTCTAAATAACATATATATGCGTTAGTATACTGTATTGGTGTTTTTCTTTCTGGTTTACTTCACTCTGTATAATAGGCTCCAGTTTCACCCACCTCATTAGAACTGATTCAAATGTATTCTTTTTAATGGCCGAGTAATACTCCATTGTGTATATGTACCACAGCTTTCTTATCCATTCATCTGCTGATGGACATCTAGGTTGCTTCCATGTCCTGGCTATTATAAACAGTGCTGCGATGAACATTGGGGTACACGTGTCTCTTTCCCTTCTGGTTTCCTCAGTGTGTATGCCCAGCAGTGGGATTGCTGGATCATAAGGCAGTTCTATTTCCAGTTTTTTAAGGAATCTCCACACTGTTCTCCATAGTGGCTGTACTAGTTTGCATTCCCACCAACAGTGTAAGAGGGTTCCCTTTTCTCCACACCCTCTCAGCATTTATTACTTGTAGACTTTTGGATTGCAGCCATTCTGACTGGTGTGAAATGGTACCTCATAGTGGTTTTATTTGCATTTCTCTGATAATGAGTGATGTTGAGCATCTTTTCATGTGTTTGTTAGCCATCTGTATGTCTTCTTTGGAGAAATGTCTGTTTAGTTCTTTGGCCCATTTTTTGATTGGGTCATTTATTTTTCTGGAATTGAGCTGTAGGAGTTGCTTGTATATTTTTGAGATTAGTTGTTTGTCAGTTGCTTCATTTGCTATTATTTTCTCCCATTCTGAAGGCTGTCTTTTCACCTTGCTAATAGTTTCCTTTGATGTGCAGAAGCTTTTAAGTTTAATTAGGTCCCATTTATTTTTGTTTTTATTTCCAGTATTCTGGGAGGTGGGTCATAGAGGATCCTGCTGTGATGTATGTCAGAGAGTGATTTGCCTATGTTCTCCTCTAGGAGTTTTATAGTTTCTGGTCTTATGTTTAGATCTTTAATCCATTTTGAGTTTACTGGCTTGACTGCTCTCTCTCCCTTTGGACTCTCCTTTTCCTCCACCAGGTCTCCTGTGTCTCCTCCCTAACCCCTCTCTACTCTACCCAACTCTGAATTTCTGTATGTTTCAGACGGTGGGGAACACTTAGGGAACTGATTACTGGCTGGATCTGTCTCCCTCCTTTTCATTCCCCCCTTCTATCCTTCTGGCCACCTCTGTCTCCTTCCTCCTTCTTCTCTTCTCTGTATAACTCCATGAACATCTCTGAGCGGTCCAGATGTGGAATGCACATAAGGAAGTGATTACTGGCTAGCCCACTCTCTCCACTATTGATTCCACCTCATCTCATTTGGGTCACCTCTAACTCCCTCCTCCCTCTTCTCTTCTCCATGTAACGCTGTGAACCTCTCTGAGTGACCCTCATGGTAGAGAAACTTTTCATCTTTAATGTAGATGTTTTATCAGTGGTGCAGTATAGAAGGAGAAGTTTTGAAACTACTGTAAAAATAAGACCAATAACTGGAAGCAGGAGGCTTAAGTCTAAACCCTGACCCCAGGGAACTCCTGACTCCAAGGAACATTAATTGACAGGAGTTCATCAAATGCCTCCATACCAACACTGAAACCAAGCACCACACAAGAGCCAACAAGTTCCAGGGCAAGACATACCAAGCAAATTCTCCAGCAACAAAGGAACACAGCCCTGAGCTTCAAGATACAGGCTGCCCAAAGTCACCCCCAAACCATAGACATCTCATAACTCATTACTGGGCATTTCATTGCACTCCAGAGAGAAGTAATCCAGCTCCACCCACCAGAACACTGACACAAGCTTCCCTAACCAGGAAACCGTGACAAGCCACCTGTACAAACCCACACACAGCGAGGAAACGCCACAATAAAGAGAACTCCACAAACTGCCAGAATACGGAAAGGACACCCCAAACTCAGCAATTTAAACAAGATGAAGAGACAGAGGAATACCCAGCAGATAAAGGAACAGGATAAATGCCCACCAAACCAAACCAAAGAGGAAGAGATAGGGAATCTACCTGATAAAGAATTCCGAATAATGATAGTGAAATTGATCCAAAATCTTGAAATTAAAATGGAATCACAGATAAATAGCCTGGAGACAAGGATTGAGAAGATGCAAGAAAGGCTTAAAATGTCTCTGCTTTTTAATATGATATCTAGGTTGGTCATATCTTTCCTTCCAAGGAGTAAGCATCTTTTAATTTCATGGCTGCAATCACCATCTGCAGTGATTTTGGAGCCCCCCAAAATAAAGTCTGACACTGTTTCCACTGTTTCCCATCTATGTGCCATGAAGTGATGGGACTGGATGCCATGATCTTCGTTTTCTGAATGTTGAGCTTTAAGCCAACTTTTTCACTCTCTTCTTTGACTTTAATCAAGAGGTTCTTAGTTCTTCACTTTCTGCCATAAGGGTGGTGTCATCTGCATATCTGAGGTTACTGGTATTTCTCATCTGAGTTAAATTCACCCATTCCAGTCGATTTTAGTTCAGTGATTCCTAAAAAGTCGATGTTAGCAGAGGTTACTATAACGGAGGTTCATGTAAAGAGTCTTAACAACCTGGAGGTGGCAGAGCAGGGACTTGAATATCCGCATCTGACTCTAGAACCTGGGCTTTGAATCACTGTGCTCTCGATATAACTGTGATTCAAACCTTGAAGGCATCAGAAATGCCCTCTGATGCAGAAAATAGAATGAAGTTGGTAACGAATCTGTCTGCAATGCAGGATATCCCAGTTTGATTCCTGGGTTGGGATGATCCACTGGAGAAGGATAGGCTACCCACTCTGGTATTCTTGGACTTTCCTTGTGGCTCACCTGGTAAAGAATCTGCCTGCAATGCAGGAGACCTGGGTTTGATCCCTGGGTTGGGAAGATCCCCTGGAGAAGGGAAAGGTTACGCACTCCAGTATTCTGGCCTGGAGAATTCCATGGACTCTACAGTCCATGGGGTCACAAAGAGTCAGACACAACTGAGCTACTTTCACTTTCCAAACAAGACAAAACACAAATATTTACATCACAACATTGGTATTGAAGGAGGACACAAGATCTTTCTTTATTCATTTTAAGTAATAGTAAAGATAGAAAACTTCTTAGGAAGGGAAGATCATGAGGGCACCATGGGAGGCCCTCCCTTGCTCTTGCCTGTTAGTAGCACAGGCTCACATTGGCTAAAGTGGTTCTTGTTGTCTGTTGTTGCTATTTAGTTGCTAAGTAATTTCTTTTTTGTGACCATAAGGACTATAGCACTTCAGGCTCCCCTGTCCTTGGGGTTTTCCAGGCAAGAATACTGTAGTAGGTTGCTATCTTCTCTTTCAGGGGATCTTTCTGACCCTGGGATTGATCCATGTCTCCTGCATTGGCAGGCATATTCTTTACCATTGAGCCACCAAGGAAGCCCACAGAGTGGTTCTATTTACCCTAAAAGTAATAATAACTTTGCAGGGCAAGTAAACTGAACTCCAGTGCTCTCTGAGGCCAGACCACAGTTGAAAAGCTAATTCTGCTCCTGTCAGCAACAGCCCTGTTCTCATCACTTTAGAAGTGTGATATCCCCAGGGTTTGATTACAAAGGTTCAAAGTTATATGCCAGATGTTGAGTCAAGTCTAAAACCCATGTATCCTCATTTAGTATGTTGCATGTGTGGTCACTAAAGATGCCTTTCTGCTTGGGAACTGGCCAATGTACAAATGTTGAATCATTAATATAACTTGTTAAGTAAACTTTGCTTTTGCAAATTCCTTAACAATTTTGAGGGGAAAAGTGCTGACAAAATAAAAAATGCAGTTTAAGAGAGACAGGTATCCATTGCTTACTCTATGTCAAATGATGATCAGGTCCTCTGGGGAAGACAAGAATGAACTCTCAGCAGCATCCATTCACAGTTCCAGGCAGTGGTGCAGCCCTCACAGAATGTGGAGTTACTTGGACTTTATTATTACAGAATTGCTCTCAAACAAATATTTAAAATAAATACCCTAGGTGTGTCTCTCTATCTCCAATTCTTTCCTTTTTATTTATTTATTTTTCTTCTTAGCTTACTCAATCTTTTTTCTTGTGGTACTTAGTGTGCACTTTGTCAGTTAAGGAGCATCTACTGGGTCTCATGCTCCATACCCTGGTCCCAACTATCTTGCTCTCTCTTTCTTCCCCAGCAACAGCACCTTCTGCTAATAAATCTGACAAGACAATAAGGATCTGAGGTTAGTAAGTGAAAAAATCTAAGGACTCTCTCCTTCCAATGAACATGCTGCTGCTGCTAAGTGGCTTCAGTTCTGTCCGACTCTATGTGACCCCATAGACGGCAGCCCATCAGGCTCCCCTGTCCCTGGGATTCTCAAGGCAAGAACACTGGAGTGGGTTGCCATTTCCTTCTCCAAGGCATGAGAGTGAAAAGTGAAAGTGAAGTCGCTCAGTTGTGTCTGACTCTTAGCGACCCCATGGACTGTAGCTCACCAGGCTTCTCCATCCATGGGATTTTCCAGGCAAGAGTACTGGAGTGGGGTGCCATTGCCTTCTCCGCCCAAGGAACATACTTAAGTACTAACATGGCTTTTATGGTCTTATCTACAAGTGATTCAGTTCAGTTCAGTTCAGTTACTCAGTCGTGTCTGACTCTTTGCGACCCCATGAATAGCAGCACACCAGGCCTCCCTGTCCATCACCAACTGCCAGAGTTCACTTAAACTCAGGTCCATCGAGTCGGTGATGCCACCCAGCCATCTCATTCTCTGTCATCCCCTTCTCCTCCTGCCCCCAATGTTTCCCAGCATCAGGGTCTTTTCCAATGAGTCAATTCTTTGCATGAGGTGGCCAAAGTATTGGAGTTTCGCTTTAGCATCAGTCCTTCCAATGAACACCCAGGACTGATCTCCTTTAGGATGGACTTGTTGGATGTCCTTGCAATTGAAGGGACTCTCAAGAGTATTCTCCAACACCACAGTTCAAAAGCATCAATTCTTCAGTGCTCAGCTTTCTTCACAGTCCAACTCTCACATCCATACATGACCAGTGGAAAAACCATACCCTTGACTAGACAGACCTTTGTTGACAAAGTAATGTCTCTCCTAAATATGCTATCTAGGTTGGTCATAACTTTCCTTCCAAGGAGTAAGCATCTTTTAATTTCATAGCTGAAATCACCATCTGCAGTGATTTTGGAGCTCCCAAAAATAAAGTCTGACACTGTTTCCACTGTTTCCCCATCTATTTCTCATGAAGTGATGGGACCAGGTGCCACGATCTTAGTTTTCTGAATGTTGAGCTTTAGGTCAACTTTTCCACTCTCCTCTTTCACTTTTATCAAGAGGTTCTTTAGTTCTTCTTCACTTTCTGCCATAAGGGTGGTGTCATCTGCATATCTGAGGTTATTGATATTTCTCCCTGAAATCTTGATTCCAGATTGTGCTTCTTCCAGCCCAGCATTTCTCATGATGTATTCTGCATATAAGTTAAATAAGCAGGGTGACAATATACAGCCTTGATGTACTCCTTTTCCTATTTGGAACCAGTGTGTTGTTCCATGTCTAGTTCTAACTGTTGCTTCCTGAACTGCGTATAGGTTTCTCAAGAGGGAGGTCACTGACAGAATGTGGTCCACTGGAGAAGGGAATGGCAAACCACTTCAGTATTCTTGCCTTGAGAACCCCATGAACAGTATGAAAAGGCAAAATGATAGGATACTGAAAGAGGAACTCCCCAGGTCAGTAAGTACCCAATATGCACCTGGAGATCAGTGGAGAAATAACTCCAGAAATAATGAAGGGATGGAGCCAAAGCAAAAACAATACCCAGATGTGGATGTGACTGGTGATAGAAGCAAGGTCCGATGCTGTAAAGAGCCATATTGCATAGGAACCTGGAATGTTAGGTCCATGAATCAAGGCAAATTGGAAGTGGTCAAACAAGATATGGCAAGAGTGAATATTGACATTCTCCGAATCAGCGAACTAAAATGGACTGCAATGGGTGAATTTAACTCAGATGACCATTTTATCTACTACTGTGGGCAGGAATCCCTTAGAAGAAATGGAATAGCCATCATGGTCAACAAAAGAGTCCAAAATGCAATATTTGGATGCAATCTCAAAAACGACAGAATGATCTCTGTTCATTTCCAAGGCAAACCATTCAATATCACAGTAATCCAAGCCTATGCCCCAACCAGTAATGCTGAAGAAGCTGAAATTAAACGGTTCTATGAAGACCTACAAAACCTTTAAAACTAACACACAAAAGAGATGTCCTTTTCATTATAGGGGACTGGAAAGCAAAAGTAGGAAGTCAAGAAACACCTGGAGTAACAGGCAAATTTGGCCTTGGAATACGG
Organism: Bubalus kerabau; assembly: GCF_029407905.1. Lineage (NCBI taxonomy): Eukaryota > Metazoa > Chordata > Mammalia > Artiodactyla > Bovidae > Bubalus > Bubalus kerabau. Next base: position 133,981,919 of record NC_073624.1, read on the forward strand.
AATGAAGCAGGGCAAAGGCTAATAGAGTTTTGCCAAGAGAACGCACTGGTCATAGCAAACACCCTCTTCCAACAACACAAGAGAAGACTCTACACATGGACACCACCAGATGGTCAACACCGAAATCAGATTGATTATATTCTTTGCAGCCAAAGATGGAGAAACTCTACACATCAGCAAAAACAAGACTGGGAGCTGAATGTGGCTCAGATCATGAACTCCTTATTGCCAAATTCAGACTTAAATTGAAGAAAGTAGGGAAAACCACTAGAACATTCAGGTATGACCTAAATAAAATCCCTTATAATCATAAGGGAAGTGGAAGTGAGAAATAGATTTAAGGGACTAGACCTGATAGAGTGCCTGACAAACTATAGATGGAGGTTCATGACATTGTACAAGAGACAGGGATCAAGACCATCCCCAAGAGAAAGAAATGCAAAAAAGCAAAATGGCTGTCTTAGGAGGCCTTACAAATAGCTGTGAAAATAAGAGAAGTGAAAAGCAAAGGAGAAAAGGAAAGATATAAGCATCTGAATGCAGAGTCCCAAAGAATAGCAAGGAGAGATAAGAAAGCCTTCCTCAGCGATCGGTGCAAAGAAATAGAGGAAAACAATAGAATGGGAAAAATTGGAGATCTCTTCAAGAAAATTAGAGATACCAAGGGAACATTTCATGCAAAGATAGGCTCGATAAAGGACAGAAATGGTATGGACCTAACAGAAGCAGTAAATATTAAGAAGAGGTAGCAAGAATACACAGAAGAACTGTACAAAAAAGATCTTCACGACCAAGATAATCACGATGGTGTAATCACTCACCTAGAGCCAGACATCCTGGAATGTGAAGTCAACTGGGCCTTAGAAAGCACACTCTCCGACATACATCACAGCAGGATCCTCTATGACCCACCTCCCAGAATATTGGAAATAAAAGCAAAAATAAACAAATTGGACCTAATTAAAATTAAAAGTTTGTGCACAACAAAAGAAACTATAAGCAAGGTGAAAAGACAGCCTTCAGAATGGGAGAAAATAATAGCAAATTAAGCAACTGACAAACAACTAATCTCAAAAATATCCAAGCAACTCATGCAGCTCAATTCCAGAAAAATAAACGACCCAATCAAAAAATGGGCCAAAGAACTAAATAGACATTTCTCTAAAGAAGACATACAGATGGCTAACAAACACATGAAAAGATGCTCAACATCACTCATTATCAGAGAAATGCAAATCAAAACCACAATGAGGTACTGTTTCACGCCAGTCAGAATGGCTGCGATCCAAAAGTCTACAAGCAATAAATGCTGGAGAGGGTGTGGAGAAAAGGGAACCCTCTTACACTGTTGGTGGGAATGCAAACTAGTACAGCCACTATGGAGAACAGTGTGGAGATTCCTTAAAAAACTGGAAATAGAACTGCTATACGACCCAGCAATCCCACTGCTGGGCATACACACTGAGGAAACCAGAATTGAAAGAGACACGTGTACCCCAATGTTCATCGCAGCACTGTTTATAATAGCCAGGACATGGAAGCAACCTAGATGTCCATCAGCAGATGAATGGATAAGAAAGCTGTGTTACATATACACAATGGAGTATTACTCGGCCATTAAAAAGAATACATTTGACTCAGTTCTAATGAGGTGGATGACTGGAGCCTGTTATACAGAGTGAAGCCAGAAAGAAAAACACCAATACAGTATACTAACGCATATATATGTTATTTAGAAAGATGGTAACGACAACCCTGTATGCGAGACAGCAAAAGAGACACAGATGTATAGAACAGTCTTTTGGACTCTGTGGGAGAGGGAACGGGGGGATGATTTGGGAGAGTGGCATTAAAACATGTATAATATCATATAATAAATAAATCGCCAGTCAAGGTTTGATGCAGGATACAGGAAGCTTTGGGCTGATGCACTGGGATGACCCAGAGGGATGGTATGGGGAGGAAGGTGGGAGGGGGGTTCAGGATTGGGAACACATGTACACCCGTGGTGGATTCATGTTTATGTATGGCAAATCCAATACAATATTGTAAAGTAAAATAATAATAATAATAATTAAAAAATGAATAAAAAACATAGGAAAAGAAAAAGCATCACTATGAACAAAGCTAGTGGAGGTGATGGAATTCCAGTTGAGCTATTTCAAATCTTGAAAGATGATGCTGTGAAAATACTGCACTCAATATGCCAGCAAATTTGGAAAACTCAGCAGTGGCCACAGGACTGGAAAAGGTCAGTTTTCATTCCAATCCCAAAGAAAGGCAATGCCAAAGAATGCTCAAACTACCGCACAATTGCTGCACTCATCTCACACACTAGTAAAATAATGCTTAAAATTCTCCAAGCCGGGCTTCAGCAATACGTGAACAGTGAAATTCCAGATGTTCAAGCTGGTTTTAGAAAAGGCAGAGGAACCAGAGATCAAATTGCCAACATCTGCTGGATCATGGAAAAAGCAAGAGAGTTCCAGAAAAGTGATTAGTACTGGAGTTTCTGAAAACTTATCAAGGGACAGAGAGGTAATAGGGAAATATTTGGGGCAGAAAGTATAGATAATGTCTTCCTTTAAAGTAATTTCACAAAGTTCAAAGTTTTAGCAGAGATAACTTTCCTAAGGATAATCTTTTGAGTGATTATCCTTAGCTCTAGAAGCCCCCTGTATCCCCAGAACTGGGGTTCTTTCATTATAATTCCTCCTTCTATCACACTTAGCTCCGGGGGCACACTGCTCATTCTAAACCCATCTCCTGGTTCTATTTTTATCATAATCCTCATAAGCTTACATTTTCAAAACAGATCTTTAATAAATAATAAGGGCAAACAAGCAAAAACTATAGAAAACATAAACAGAATTCAAATGATCATTTTTCAAAATATAGAATTCTTACACTAAGATTGTTACCCTGTTTATTTAACTTATATGCAGAGTACATCATGTGAAATGCCAGGCAGGATGAAGCACAAGCTGGAATCAATATTGCCGGGAGAAATATCAATAAGCTCAGATATGCAGATGACACCACCATAAGGCAGAAAGTGAAGAGGAACTAAAGAGCCTCTTGATGAAAGTCAAATAGGAGAGTGAAAAAGTTGGCTTAAAACCCAACATTCAGAAAACTAAGATCATGGCATCTGGTCCCATCACTTCATGGCAAATAGATGGGGAAACAATGGAAATAGTGAGAGACCTTTTTTTTCTTGGGCTTCAAAATCAGTGCAGATGGTAAATGCAGCCATGAAATTAATAGACACTTGCTCCTTGGAAGAAAAACTATGACCAATCTAGCCAGCATATTAAAAAGCAGAGACATTACTTTGCCAACAAATGTCCATCTAGTAAAAGCTATGGTTTACCCAGTAGTCATGTATGGATGTGAGATTTGGACTATAAAGAAAGTTGAGTGCTGAAGTATTGACGCTTTTGAACTGTGGTGTTGGAGAAGACTCTTGAGAGTCCCTTGGACTGCAAGGAGATCCAACCAGTCAATCCTAAAGGAGATCAGTCATGAGTATACATTAGAAGGACTGATGCTGAAGCTGAAACTCCAATAGTTTGGCCACCTGATGCAAAGAATTGACTCATCGGAAAAGACCCTGATGCTGGGAAAGATTGAAGGCAGGAAGAGAAGGGGATGACAAAGGATGAGATGGTTGGATCACATCACCAACTCGATGGACATGAGTCTGAGCAAGCTCTGGGAGTTGGTTATGTACTGCAGTCCGTGGGTTCGCAAAGAATGTGACTGAACTGACTGAGTAAAGATCACTATATTCTATTACCAAAGAACTGATGTAATTTGTCTCCTCTTACATGGAATTTTCCAGGCAAGAATATTGGAGTAGGTTGCCATTTCCTCTTCAGGGGATCTTCCCAAGTCAGGGATCAAACCCGCATCTCCTGCATTCGCAGGTGGATTCTTTATCCCTGTGCCACCTGGGAATTATGATTTAAGTAGTGCCATGACAGTCCTGGTTAGACCACATACGGTCAAAGGAGGAACTACTGATGTAAGCCTTGACGTCTGGCCAAGAATGAGGAAGAAGGTGGTGTTCTTCCCCTCCCCACTTTTCTTTTGCTTATAAAGTCCTCTCAGTTCTCAGGGCAGAGCTTTCCTTCCTGCCCACTTGTATCTCTCACAAGCATTCTATGCTAATAAACTCACTCTTCACCTCCCACTTTGTCTCTTGCTGCATTCTTCCTGCACTGAGACTAAAGAACCTGGACTTTGGAAAGTTCTGACACCAGGTGAGTAGTTTCAATTAAAAGACAGTGGGTTCAAGTCCCAACTCTGCATTTTAGCTGAGTTTGAGATCTACCTGAGAAGTGTGGTTTCACACACACAAGATACGGGGGACACAGAAAGGACTTGTACCAGGGAGGGCCCCATAGGGTCCTGCTCTGTTTCAGAAGGTTCAAAGCATTCAACGACAACCTAATAGTGTGATAACCATGGCATAATACTGCACAGTTACTACAGCACACTTGTGCTGTGAAGAGGCCATGGTCTCACAGTGGGTTTTGTGGCAGCCACCACACCATACCAAAAAAGCAGTAACTTCCCTACTTACTGTATCAGTGGTCTATTTCATATACAGATTGTAGCTTCCTGATGTGATCAATGAAATCTAGGCTCTCCACTGCCTCACACAGGGTTTTCCAGCAAGCAAAGGAAAGACAAGAGAGAAGAAACTTATTTACCAATGGCTAACCACTTGCCAGGCATTCTATTATGTACTTATATATATTTTTTCTTATCTTTACTCTTAGAATTCCATGAGGGAGGTACTCATCTACCTACTAATCTAGTTCTATAGACTAGGAACTGTGCTCAAGGAAGTTGAGCAAATTATCCAAGGTCAAAAACTTATTAGTGGCTGAGCTGACATTGATATCCATTGTTTTGGCTCTTGGGCCAGTTTTATTTCCACCATATCATGTTAACTTTTAAATGTACTTATCTCATAAGACCCATTTTCTAATATTTTCCCCTTGGTGTACCAGAGAGAGAAAAGTCTTTTATTTATTAGCAATGTGGTTCAAAGTTTTGTTTTCCCATCCAAGTACCGCAGGAGGCATTCACTATCCTGAAATAGGGCCTTTGGGACTGAAATAATTTAGTAAGTTATATAAAAAATATGCTTATATTAGAGTAGGCTCAAATCTCAATTTAATTATTTCAGCTAAAACATTGAAGAACTGTGGAGATGTCACTATAAAGTACACTCTTTCCCACCTCAATGCTGTTCCTCGCCTCTCACTATCTCATTTTGAGGAGTAAGTTTATTTTAAAGCAACCAACCTAAACTTTTAACAAAGCCACAGTGTTCTAAGAGAAATTGTTAATTTGAAAACTGAAGTTTATCTTGAAAAACTCTGAAAGATACTTAATAATAATTCCTCATGAAACAAAAATTGGAAGCCTTATAAGGGAACTGTGAAATGAGATTTCCTTCTGCAAAAAAGTGAGTGCCACATGGTATCAAAGATTATGTTACACTGCACTCCTGATCCTAGAGAAATCATATCACCTCTGGTCATAATAAGAATGTGGTGACTTGTGAGCATGTTAATTAAATTCATTTGTATAACTCTTTGAAATTCAGAAAGGCTAGAATAAAGGCAACACATCATCTAAGAGAGTTGTTCCAACTTAGAGATCATCTAAGCATGATTGTTTCCCTGGGTCATGGGGATTCTAGAGGGAGAATGAAGGTAAGGAGATGAATCAGAAACCACATTTTGATAAAATGGTGTATCTGACTCCAAGACGGTAGGGGTCCGTATCTGATTTTCTTACCACCTTCTATTCTTGGCACACATCAGTAATTCAATACACAGTTGTTGAATGAAAGAGGAAAGGAGAGCAGTTCTTTTGAGTAAATATAGGAATATGTCTGAAAACAGATTGAATGCAGAGATAGAAATGTGACCTTTTCAAACCAATAGAAGCATTTTCACACTCAATAAATAATAAAACAAGAGTTTCACATATTTTATCACCTGGCTTAGCTGTTTGGGGACCTGAAGTGAATGAGGGCACCAAACCATCTAGTTCAGTTTCCTGCTCAAAGGCATGTGGTAAAAGTGAGGATAACAAAGGAAAAAATTGGGAAAATGAAAATGGAGACAGAGAGGAATTTCCAAGTCCTGAAGGCAAATAATCAAATTGCCAACATCTGCTGGATCATCGAAAAAACAAGAGAGTTCCAGAAAAATATCTATTTCTGCTTTATTGACTATGCCAGAGCCTTTGATTGTCTGGATCACAATAAACTGTGGAAAATTCTGAAAGAGATGGGAATACCAGACCACCTGACCTGCCTCTTGAGAAACCTATATGCAGGTCAGGAAGCAACAGTTAGAACTGGACATGGAACAACACACTGGTTCCAAATAGGAAAAGGAGTATGTCAAGGCTGCATATTGTCACCCTGCTTATTTAACTTATATGCAGAGTACATCATGAGAAACGCTGGGCTGGAAGAAGCACAAGCTGGAATCAAGATTGCTGGAAGAAATATCAATAACCACAGATATGCAGATGACACCACCCTTATGGCAGAAAGTGAAGAGGAACTCAAAAGCCTCTTGATGAGAGTGAAAGAGGAGAGTGAAAAAGTTGGCTTAAAGCTCAACATTCAGAAAACTAAGGTCATGGCATCCAGTCCATCACTTCATGGGAAATAGATGGGGAAACAGTGGAAACAGTGTCAGACTTTATTTTTTTGGGCTCTAGAGTCACTGCAGATGGTGACTGCAGCCATGAAATTAAAAGATGCTTACTCCTTGGAAGGAAAGTTATGACCAACCCAGATAGCATATTCAAAAGCAGAGACATCACTTTGCCAACAAAGGTCCGTCTAGTCAAGGCTATAGTTTTTCCATTGAACCCAGGTCTCCACATTGCAGGCAGATTTTTTACCAGCTGAGCCACAAGGGAAGCCCTGTACATATGGGAGCCAATAAAAATATGAAATCCCAGGGCAAAATATTTTAGACAGTCTAGATTTTTGACAAGGAAACAATAAATTTGTGAAGAACTAGGCTGCCGTCTATGGGGTTGCACAGAGTCGGACACGACTGAAGCGACTTAGCAGCAGCAGCAGCAGCAGCAATACAAAGGAGTTTGGGCATGGGTTAGTAAATTAGTTAAGAAGTAACAAGGTTTGTTTGTGTACCCTTCTTGACCCTAAATTCCCTATCTCTGATTATAAGGATGCCTTCCACCCCCACAGTACAGGGATATTTTAAATAAATATTTATAATCAAATAATTTAAATAAATATTTTATTTTAAATAAATTTCATGGAGTATTTATTTTGTGCTTTCAGAACATAGAAAGGAGGGTAAAGTGCCTTGTTGAGCTGGCTGTTTCCCATGTAACTTCAGTTCAAAAGAATTAGTATGCCAAAGAGGCATATTTGGCGGTGGTATTATTCTGCTCCCCTTCAGAAAATAATTCTAAATTTATACTTAAGCAACTCTTATTTGTTCTTCCCTTCTACAAAGATCCAGGCATGAATAAAGAATAATAGAAATGATCTCATCAAGCATTTAAAATTAAATTATTCTTCTGAACAAGATCATTTATCTGATTTTGATTGTCCCCTCCTAAAGACTAGGTGTTAGCAGTTGCCATCTCACTGTTGTAATGTTCTAATTTCATTTTTCTTCATGACTTTAAAAACACTGGGAAGTATTATTTAAAAATCTATGACTATTTGTCTGCTCCCTTAACTGTTGACAATCATGCACTAAGCATGTACTGAATCACCGTTCCAACTGATGTTGCAGATAAACGTTAAGATCTGCTCTTGTTTGGAGGAGCTGATGGAGAGGACCTGAGCACCGGCTGACCCATGAGCTGGACCCAGGTGATCAGAGGTTCCTCATTTCCTCCCCATCCTTTGAATAAATGTTCTGACCACTGTTCTTATAGCCAGAGCTGTTTCAAGGATGCAGCTTTCAGAGAGTGAGGTGTTATGGCCATGTGGATGGTATGTGCAATTCAGTTCAGTTATGAACAGTTATAAAACTTTTAAATAAACTTTAAAAATTCTGGTTGATGGCGTGAAGCCATTTACCCATCTGTGGCCATACAAAACAAGCCACACATGTGAGCTCCCTTGCTTATTAAACCTTCCACCTACCCATCTGGAGTGCTCAGCCTCTTTCTTCCCTCTTTATCCTCCATGTGTGGGACCAACTTGCAAACCAGCAACTTTATGGACAACAATAAAGAAGCTTGTTTTTGATGCTGGTGTGCTGACTACATTAGTTTTCTATTTCGCTTCTGAAAAACATTTTGAGCTCCTTGCCTTTATAAAACCAGTTTTCCTGGGTTCCGCGTCTATATACATCCTATTCTTTTCCTAGATAAGAACAATTCTAGAAGAGTTATTAAATAGAATTAGTAGAACTAGTTTGCACAAATGGAAAAATTCAATTTAGCAAGGTTCTTTCAAAACCCAGGCAAAATAAATGAATGGTGTTATTTCAAGGACTTTATAAGCTGCTCTCTTTTCCGTACCCTTTAAAATTCTGTCACCATATGAACAAAACCCCTATGCTATGGGCTTCTTATAACAGAAGGAAAAAATGAACTAGCATTGTTTTTATTACAAAATAAGTTTCCTGATGGTCAAGTATAGAATTGAGGGAGTTATTTCTGGGCAGGAAGGCTAACCCAGAATTTCTCAGGTAGTAGTTTGGCAAAGAAATCCATAAAGATGGATGTGAAAGCAAGTGAATAAATCTATACTTTGATTTTAAAGTTCACTTAACATATTAGTGACAAAAGATGACAGATTAGGGTCCTGGAAGAAAATTTATCAACAGTATCAACTTGTCCTCATTTAACCAACATGGCACACTGTTGGTATGCTCTTAGAAGGGAAAATAGAGGAACTGATGATTCTTTGAAGCCAAAAATTTATTTATTTATTTATTTATTATTTTTTTTAAATTTTATTTTATTTTTAAACTTTACATAATTGTATTATTTTTGCCAAACATCAAAATGAATCCGCCACAGGTATACATGTGTTCCTCATCCTGAACCCTCCTCCCCCCTCCCTCCCCATACTATCCCTCTGGGTCGTCCCAGTGCACCAGCCCCAAGCATCCAGTTTCAGGAAAAGAAATGCCAATTTCTGGCCAAGGATTGACCCTCTGATAAATGCAATGAGGTATCAGGACTTTCACTGCATTAGTCCAGAGTGAGTTTCTGAAACACTAGCACCAATTACTTTGCCAACAAAGGTCCGTCTAGTCAAGGTTATGGTTTTTCCAGTGGTCATGTATGGATGTGAGAGTTGGACTGTGAAGAAAGTTGAGTGCCAAAGAATTGATGCTTTTGAACTGTGGTGTTGGAGAAGACTCTTGAGAGTCCCTTGGACTGCAAGGAGATCCAACCTGTCCATTCTAAAGGAGATCAGTCCTGGGTGTTCATTGGAAGGACTGATGCTAAAGCTGAAACTTCAATACTTTGGCCACCTCATGCGAAGAGTTGACTCATTGGAAAAGACTCTGATGCTGGGAGGGATTGGGGGCAGGAGGAGAAGAGGATGACAGAGGATGAGATGGCTGGATGGCATCACCAACTCGATGGACATGAGTTTGAGTGAACTCCAGGGGTTCGTGATGGACAGGGAGGCCTGGCATGCTGCAATTCATGGGGTTGCAAAGACTTGCACACGACTCAGTGACTGAACTGAACTGAACTGAGCATCAATTATTTTCCATGATTCCCTCAAATATTACTCAGGAGAGTGTTTTACTCCTTCATATCAACAGGGAGGCCTGGCGTGCTGTGATTCATGGGGTTGCAAAAAGTCACACACGACTGAGCAACTGAACTGAACTGAACTGATGTGGTCTCTGGATGGACTCAACTTTGGCTGGTACTTGGAGACCTGCTCTTCTGTTTATTTTTCCAGTGCCAATTTCCCATCGTTGCTGTACAGTTGCACAGTGGTGTCCAACTCTTTGTGACACCATGCAGCATGCCAGGCTTCCCTGTCCTTCACCATCTCCTTGAGTTTGCTCAAACTTATGTCCATTGAGTTGGTGATGCCATTCAACCACCTCATCCTCTGTCGTCCCCTTCTCCTCCTCCTTCCCAGCATCAGGGTCTTTTCTAACGAGCTGGCTCTTCTCATCAGGTGACCAAAGTATTGGAGTTTCAGCTTTAGCATCAGTTCTTCCAATATATATTCAGGATTGATTTCCTTTAGGATTGACTGGTTTGACCTCCTTGTTGTCCAAGGGACTCTACAGAGTCTTCTCCAGCACCACAGTTTGAAAGCATCTGTTCTTTGGTGCTCAGCCTTCTTTATGGTCCAGCTCTCACATTCGTTCATGACTACTAGAAAAACCATAGCTTTGACTATATGGACATTTGTCGGCAAAGTAACGTCTCTGCCTTTTAATACACTGTCTAGGTTTGTCATAGCTTTTCTTCCAAGGAGCAAGCGTCTTTTAATTTCATGGCCACAGTCACTGCAGTGATTTTGGAGCTCAAGAAAACAGTCTGTCACTGTTTCCAATGTTTGCCCATATATTTGCCATGAAGTGATGGAACCAGATGCCATGATCTTAGTTTTCTGAATGTTTCTTGTTCTAACTTGTGAGTCATCCAGCCCACTATTTTGCATGATGTACTCTACATAGAAGTTAAATAAGACAATATATGTACTCTGCATAGAAGTTAAATAAGACAATATACAGCCTGGATGTACTCATTTTCCAGTTTTGAACCTGTCTGTCGTTCCATGTCTGGTTCTAGCTGTTGCTTCTTGACCTGCATACATGCTTCTCAGGAGGCAGGTTCCCATCTCTTTAAGAATTTTCCATAGTTTGCTGTGATCCACACAACCAGCGGTTTTACCATAATCAATGAAGCAGAAGTAGATGTTGTTTTTTCTGGAATTGCATTGCTTTTTCTATAATCCAGTAGATGTTTTCAATTTGAAACTTGGAAATTTCCCACAGCCGAACCTTTAAACCTTGCCATGAGGAATTCCAGAAAGCCATCTTCCTTTCCTGGACTTGATATAAAGTATTCCTATATGGGGAGATGTTAATCAAATAGTACAAACTTTCAGTTAGATGAATAAGTTCTAGGGAATCTAATGTACACCTTGGTGATTATAGTTAATAATACTGATATATATACTTGAAAGTTGTGAAGAGAAATCTTAAATGTTCTCACCACAAAAAAGAAATAGTAATTATGTGAAGTGATAGAGGTATTAAATAACTCTATGGAGTTAATCATTTTGCAAAATAATGTAACAAATCCACACCTTGTGTACATTAAACTTACACAACCCTATATGTCAATTATATCTCAGTAAAACTATATGTGTTCCTAAAAGAGTTTCTTAGCTGGTTACATTTCTATTTCTCAATCATATGCTATGGTTCATAAACATTAAGGCAGGCATTTTTACATTTAAAAATTTTAACAAACAATAGTATCTGAAATTTTAAGGCATATGATATAATGTCTTATTTATGGAATAATACTTATGTTTATTTCTAGGTTTACAATGTTAATCTTAAACTCTTAACTTCAAGTTTGTGAATGTTGAATTCTATCAGTGTTTCAGTTCCTAAATCTGACTGCATACTTACCTTCTCTTATTAACAAAGATGAAATGTGTTAATTTAAAAAATTACCTACTTAAAAATTACCTCCACTTTATTGTTCTGTATGTTTTCTGCATCCATGAAGGAAGTAAATTTGGTGCTTTTCAGTCCTAGTCACATTCCTACTGTCTCAATTTTCAAATATAGAAATTCCTTGATTAAATGTGCAATTAAAGTTAAAGATAGATGTGCAGAACTGAACAAAATCTAGGTATTGGTGTCATCTACATAGGTACTTTATAGTGTGGGATATATGCACAAAATTAAGATATACAAGAACTGTCCATTAATAAGGGTTTCCCTTGTGGCTCAGCTGGTAAAGAACCCACCTGCAATGAGGAAGACCTGGGTTCAATCCCTGGGTTGGGAAGATCCAATGGAGAAGGGAAAGGCTACCCACTCCAGTATTCTGGCTTATTAATAAATATCAGTATACATATTGGGCTTTCCTGATAGCTCAAATAGTAAAGAATCCACCTGCAATGTGGGAGACCTGGGTTTGATCCCTGGGTTGGGAAGATCCCCTGGAGGAGGGAATGATAATTCACTCTAGTATTCTTGCCTGGAGAATCCCCATGAACTGAGGAGCCTGTTGGGTTACAGTCTATGGGGTCACAAAGAGCTGGACACGACTGAGTGACCAAGAACAGCACATACATATATTATAATAAATATAAGTATTCATATACTCAAAACTATTTTTTTTTTCCAGTAGTCATGTATGGGTGTGAGAATTGGAATATAAAGAAGGCTGAGCACTGAAGAATTGAAACTTTGAAACTGTGGTGTTGGAGAAGTCTCTTGAGAGTCCCTGGACTGAAAGGAGATTTCATCAGTCAATCCTGCTGCTAAGTCGCTTCAGTCGTGTCCGACTCTGTGAGACCCCATAGACGGTGGCCCACCAGGTTCCCCCGTCCCTGGGATTCTCCAGGCAAGAACACTGGAGTGGGTTGCCATTTCCTTCTCCAATGCATGAAAGGGAAAAATGAAAGTGAAGTCTCTCAGTCATGTCCGACTCTTCGTGACCCCATGGTCAGCAGTCTACCAGGCTCCTCCGTTCATGGGATTTTCCAGGCAAGAGTACTGGAGTGGGGTGCCATTGCCTTCTCCACAGTCAATCCTAAAGGAAATCAATCCTGAATGTTTACTGGAAGAACCAATGCTGAAGCTCCAATATTTTGGCCACCTGATGCAAAGAGCCAAATCATTGGAAAAGACCCCAATAGTGGGAAAGATTGAAGGTAGGAGGAGAAAGGAATGACAGAGGACAAGATGATTGGGATGGTATCACTGACTCAACAGACATGAATTTGAGCAAGCTCCGAGAGTTGGTGAAGGACAGGGAAGCCTGGTGAGGTGGAGTCCATGGGGGTCCCAAAGAGTCAGACCCGACTGAGAGACAGAACAACAACAATATATATAGATACATCGAGGTATATCTAGGATCTCCTGATTAATGGGTGCATTCTATTTAATACTTTTAGCAAAGTATTTAACATACTAAATGGATACATGCTTCAGTTAAGTCGCTCAATCATGTAACCCCATGGACTGCACCCCATGGACTGCAGCATGCCAGGCTTCCCTGTCCATCACCAGCTCCAGGAGCTTACTCAACTCATGTCCATCAAGTCTGTGATGTCATCCAACCATCTCATCCTCTGTTGTCCCCTTCTCCTCCCGCCTTCAGTCTCTCCCAGCATCAAGGTCTTTTCAAATGAGTCAGTTCCTCCCAACAGGTGGCCAAAGTACTGGAGTTTCAGCTTCAGGAACAGTCCTTCCAATGAATATTCAGGACTGATTTCCTGTACCATTGACTGGTTGATCTCCTTGCAGTCCAAGGGACTCTCAAGAGTCTTCTACAACATCACAGTTCGAAAGCATCAATTCTTTAACACTCAGCCTTCTAAGCTGACCATATATAGCCTTGACAGATTCCTTTCCCTATTTGGAACCAGTCTGTAGTTCCATGTCCAGTTCTAACTGTTGCTTCTTGACCTGCATAGAGATGTCTCAGCAGCCAGGTCAGGTGGTCTGGTATTCCCATCTCTTGAAGAATTTTCCACAGTTTGTTGTATCCACACAGTCAAAGGCTTTGCCATAGTCAATAAAGGAGAAGTAGATGTTTTTCTGGAACTCTCTTACTTTTTCAATGATCCACCACATGTTTGCAATTTGATCTCTGGTTCCTCTGCCTTTTCTAAATCCAACTTGTACATCTGGAAGTTTATGGCTCATGTACTGTTGAAGCCTGGCTTGGAGAATTTTGAGTATTACTTTGCAAGTGTGTGAGATGAGTGCAGTTGTGCAGAAGTTTGAGCATTCTTTGGCATTTGTTTCTTTGGGACTGGAATGAAGACTGACCTTTTCCAGTCCTGTGGCCACTGCTGAGTTTTCCAAATTTGCTGGCATATTGAGTGCAGCACTTTCACAGCATCATCTTTTAGGCTTTGAAATAACACAACTGGAATTCCATCACCTCCATTAGTTTTGTTCGTAGTGATGCTTCCTAAGGCCCACTTGACTTTGAATTCCAGGATGGCTGACTCTAGGTGAGTGATCACACCATCGCGACTATCTGGGTCATGAAGATCTTTTTTGTACAGTTCTTCTGTATATTCTTGCCACCTCTTCTTAATATCTTCTGCTTCTATTAGGTCCATATCATTTCTGTCATTTACTGTGCCCATCTTTGCATGAAACGTTCCCTTGGTATCTCTAATTTTCTTGAAGATATATCTAATCTTTCCCATTCTATTGTTTTCATCTATTTTTTTGCATTGATCGCTGAAGAAGGCTTTATCTCTCCTTGCTATTCTTTGAAACTCTGCATTCAAATGGGCATATCTTTCCTTTTCTCCTTTGCCTTTCACTTCTTTTTTTTTCACAGCTATTTGTAAGGCCTCCTCAGACAACCACTTTGCCTTTTTGCATTTCTTTTTCTTGGGGATGGTCTTGATCCCTGCATTCTGTACAATGTCACAAAACTCTGTCCATGTTATTCAGGCACTCTGTCTATCAGATCTAGTCCCTTAAATCTATTTCTCCACTTCCACTGTATAATCTTAAGGGATTTGATTTCATACCTGAATGGTCTAGTGGTTTTCCCTACTTTCTTCAATTTAAGTCTGAATTTTTGCAATAAGGAGTTCATGATCTGAGCCACAGTCAGCTCCTGGTCTTGTTTTTGTTGACTGTATAGAGCTTCTCCATCTTTGGCTTCAAAGAATATAATCAATCTGATTTTGGTGTTGACCATGGTGATGTCCATGTGTAGAGTCTTCTCTTGTGTTGGTGGAAAAGGGTGTTTGCTATGACCAGTGAGTTCTCTTGGCAAAACTCTATTAGCTTTTGCCCTGCTTCATTCTGTACTCCCAGGCCAAATTTACCTGTTACTCCAGGTGTTTCTTGACTTCCTACTTTTGCATTCCAGTCCCCTATAATGAAAAGGACATCATTTTTGTGTGTTAGTTCTAAAAGGTCTTCAAAGAGCCATTCAACCTCAGCTTCTTCAGCATTACTGGTCAGGGCATAGACTTGGATTACTGTGATATTGAATGGTTTGCCTTGGAAACGAACAGAGATCATTCTGTTGTTTTTGAGATTGCATCCAAGTACCGCATTTTGGACTCTTTTGGATACATGCTTAAAGCAAGGAAATATCAAGCTGCATTGAAAAGTTTCTTTAAAAAAAAAGACAAATACAATATGATATCACCTGTATGCAAAATCTATGAAACAGAAACAGAATCACAGATGTAGAATACAGACTGGTGGTTTGCCAAGGAAGAGGGGTTGTGGGAGGGATGAGGTGAGAGGCTGGTGTTAGCAGATGTCAGCTTTATATATAGAATTGATAAACAATAAGATCCGGCTGTATAGCCCAGATTTACATTAAATATCCTATGATAAATCACAGTGAAAAAGAATATATGAAAATGCATACAGGCATAACTGAATCACTTTTTTGTAGAGCAGAAATTAATATTGTAAATACATACTTCAATAAATATACTGATTTTAAAAAACTTCACTTTTTTTATGAAGAAAGTGGTTTATGCTTCCCAAAGTGCTCTCACACTCAGCTCATTTTACTCTACATTGAGAGGCATGCCCCACGTCATGGAAGACTTCCTAGAGGCCACGCCGCTCAGATGCTCCAGATATGGGTTGCGTCAGACAAGGCTCTCAGAGCCTATTAAAACAAAAGTGACCAAAGAGGGCCAATCAAGCATAGACACTTTTCCTTTTTAAAAAGTGTCATTAATTTAGCTAGTTAGTACCTTGAATGCCAACGGATGGTGCTTTACTATTTCAGACCACACAGTGTACAGATATGAAGCCTGTATTCAGTTTGAAAGGAAACACATTTACTCGAGTCTAGCTTAGACTTCCTATCACTGTGTTGGGCCCCTCTGTTTTTCCTTCAAACTGAATATTGAGTTGATTTTTAAAAACTGAATAAGTCTCCCAAGTGTGTTTCTCACCATTCCTGTTGGGTGCCATCATAACAGTCCATAGTTGGGCTGTGTAAAAGGAGGAAATAGAAAGGGACTATCATGCAGTGAAAAGAAGAGAAGCGAAAAGCAAAGGAGAAAAGGAAAGACTTACAAGAGAGGCTGGATGATGCTGAGCAGACGGCCATAGTGGGGAACAGAAAGCAAATCCAGAAACTAGATATAAGCATCTGAATGCAGAGTTCCAAAGAATAGCAAGAAGAGATAAGAAAGCATTCTTCAGGGATCAATGCAAAGAAATAGAGGAAAACAACAGAATGGGAAAGACTAGGGATCTTTTCAAGAAAATCAGAGATACCAAAGGAACATTTCATGCAAAGATGAGCTCGATAAAGGACAGAAATGGTATGGACCTAACAGAAGCAGAAGATATTAAGAAGAGATGGCAAGAATACACAGAAGAACTGTACAAAAAAGATCTTCATGACCCAGATAATCACGATGGTGTGATCACTGACTTAGAGCCAGACATCCTGGAATGTGAAGTCAAGTGGGCCTTAGAAAGCATCACTATGAACAAAGCTAGTGGAGGTGATGGAATTCCAGTTGAGCTATTCCAAATCCTGAAAGATGATGCTATCAAAGTGCTGCACTCAATATGTCAGCAAATTTGGAAAACTAAGCAGTGGCCACAGGACTGGAAAAGGTCAGTTTTCATTCCAATCCCAAAGAAAGGCAATGCCAAAGAATGCTCAAACTACCACACAATTGCACTCATCTCACATGCTAGTAAAGTAATGCTCAAAATTCTCCAAGCCAGGCTTCAGCAATATGAGAACCGTGAACTTCCTGATGTGCAAGCTGGTTTTAGAAAAGGCAGAGGAACCAGAGATCAAATTGCCAACATCCACTGGATCATGGAAAAAGCAAGAGAGTTCCAGAAAAGCATCTATTTCTGCTTTATTGACTATGCCAAAGCCTTTGACTGTGTGGATCACAATAAACTGTGGAAAATTCTGAAAGAGATGGGAATACCAGACCACCTGATCTGCCTCTTGAGAAATTTGTATGCAGGTCAGGAAGCAACAGTTAGAACTGGACATGGAACAACAGACTGGTTCCAAATAGGAAAAGCAGTTCATCAAGACTGTATATTGTCACCCTGTTTATTTAACTTATATGCAGAGTACATCATGAGAAACGCTGGACTGGAAGAAACACAAACTGGAATCAAGATTGCCAGGAGAAATATCAATAACCTCAGATATGCAGATGACACCACCCTTATGGCAGAAAGTGAAGAGGAACTAAAAAGCCTCTTGATGAAAGTGAAAGAGGAGAGTGAAAAAGTTGGCTTAAAGCTCAACATTCAGAAAACGAAGATCATGGCCTCCGGTCCCATCACTTCATGGGAAATACATGGGGAAACAGTGTCAACAGTGTCAGACTTTATTTTTCTAGGCTCCAAAATCACTACAGATGGTGACTGCAGCCATGAAATTAAAAGACGCTTACTCCTTGGAAGGAAAGTTATGACCAACCTAGATAGCATATTCAAAAGCAGAGACATTACTTTGCCAACAAAGGTTCGTCTAGTCAAGGCTATGGTTTTTCCTGTGGTCATGTATGGATGTGAGAGTTGGACTGTGAAGAAGGCTGAGTGCCGAAGAATTGATGCTTTTGAACTGTGGTGTTGGAGAAGACTCTTGAGAGTCCCTTGCACTGCAAGGAGATCCAACCAGTCCATTCTGAAGGAGATCAGCCCTGAGATTTCTTTGGAAGGAATGATGTTGAAGCTAAAACTCCAGTACTTTGGCCATCTCATGTGAAGAGTTGACTCATTGGAAAAGACTCTGATGCTGGGAGGGATGGGGGGCAGGAGGAGAAGGGGACAACAGAGGATGAAATGGCTGGATGGCATCACTGACTCGATGGACGTGAGTCTCAGTGAACTCCGGGAGTTGGTGATGGACAGGGAGGCCTGGCGTGCTGCGATTCATGGGGTCGCAAAGAGTCGGACACAACTGAACGACTGATCTGATCTGATCTGATCATGCAGTTATGATTTCCTTGCTCCTTGAACAGTTTAGGATTATGACAAATGCAAACAGTGCTGGGTTTGCTTGTAAAAAAAAAAAAAAGATAAAATAAAGCAAACTAATATTTATCACAGTAGATTTCTTTCATTTGGAGAATTCAACAGTTATAACATCGATTTGAGTGAAATGAGGCAAAGAAAACTTGTGCTATTTATCTTATTTACTTACTGATATTGAAGTAGTATGACCAACTATGGTATTCATGAAGGTGACTGCTTATTGATAACACTCAATTTTTACTAGTAAAATAGTCTTTTTAACAATCACAGCATGTTTAATAAAAGCTTTTTCCACACATACTGAATGTGTTCAGCTTAGCAACAGCCAATGAAATCAGGGGCTAAGTACAGTGAATAGGAGCAGATTACTCACCCCCTCACTCCCTCCCTGGGAGTCCCACAGCTGGTTTGTGAGTGCCTTGTCATGCTCCTGGGTGTTCTGCTCCTGTCATCAGGTGGATGTGCCTTGGGAAGGGAACTTTTATTTTTTGAGACAGCATGTGAATTTGAGAAGTGATGTGAACTCAGACTGCTAATCAAATCACAGGATGTTGAAGAATTTCAGTCCTAAAATCAAGGGTGAATTAATAAATAAACCATAGGTCTTAAAATTTCTGACTCTTAGTATTAGTGACTAAATTTGGATCTAGATTCTCTGCCCTTAAACATATTTTATCCTTCTTAACATTATCTGTAATTGTTTTAAAAATATAGTGTTAAAAAAAAAAACAAACACATTCTTTACACTCCCTAGTTCTGGGCTGCAAACAGGTATTGTGATTTTATGCTGTATATAGAATACCCAGATCTCAATGGAATCCCAAAGGATTTCGATACAAGACAATTTTAAATATCAACATGTTAATCTAGCAAAAAAATGACTAATTCACCTTTTTTTTTCTTTTCATAATTTGTTAATGTGGACTTTTCTTATACCACCCAGGAAAATCAGATGTTTGTCAAAGCATCATTGATACCTACTAGGGTAAAAATAACTAAGGAGAGTAAGGCAGAGAGAAAAGAAACCACATAATAATTGAATTTAAGAACTATGACTTTATATGGAAGATTTTAACCAAACACGAATATTTAAACTGGAAAATTGGGCTTCTCAGTCTTTTTATTTCTATGCAGTAATAAAAGACTTGCCAATGATAAAATTATGTGTACAATGAGCATGAATAACTTCCGTTAGTTATCAAGGGCTAATATCTACCCTCAATTAACATGTGTAATTCCCTCAGGAAGTAATGTTCAATTTTTGTCCCCAGATAATCTGGTCAATTCTGTGCATGAATATCTAAGGACAGCATTGAGACCTTCAGTTCAGTTCAGTTCAGTCGCTCAGTCGTGTCCGGCTCTTTGCGACTCCATGAATCGCAGCACGCCACGCCTCCCTGTCCATCGCCAACTCCCGGAGTTCACCCAAATTCATGTGCATCGAGTCGGTGATGCCATCCAGCCATCTCATCCTCTGCCGTCCCCTTCTACTCCTGCCCCCAATCCTTCCCAGCATCAGGGTCTCCTCCATTGAGTCAACTCTTCGCATGAGGTGGCCAAAGTACTGGAGTTTCAGCCTCAGCATCAGTCCTTCCAATGAACACCTAGGACTGGTCTCCTTTAGGATGGATTGGTTGGATCTTCTTGCAGTCCAAGGGACTCTCAAGAGTCTTCTCCAACACCACAGTTCAAAAGAATCAATTCTTCGGCACTCAGCTTTCTTCACAGTTCCAACTCTCACATCCATACATGACCATTGGAAAAACCATAGCCTTGACTAGACGGACCTCTGTTGGCAAAATAATGTCTCTGCTTTTGAATATGCTATCTAGGTTGGTCATAACTTTCCTTCCAAGGAGTAAGCCTCTTTTAATTTCATGGCTACAATCACCATCTGCAGTGATTCTGGAGCCCCAAAAAATAAAGTCTGACACTGTTTCCACTGTTTCCCCATCTATTTCCCATGAAGTGATGGGACCAGATGCCATGATCTTCGTTTTCTGAATGTTGAGCTTTAAGCCAACTTTTTCACTCTCCTCTTTCACTTTCATCAAGAGCCCTTATTTAAACGTTAATTGTAAAGATACATGACGAAAAAAATGATAAAATAGTTCTAAGAATGGTGTTAAAAAATAAAAAGCTTCAGCCTTTGCTAAAATAATTTTGATTGTAGAGCTATTGAATTAATTACATTTACAGGATTATATGCTAACATATCAACTTGAAATGCTAAGATGTAAATTCATGAAGATAGAATAATTACCTTCACTGAATCCTCCCTAAAGCACCATTACCAAAATATAACAGCATTGTCAATATCTTGAAAATATCTTGTTGCAGTGTAGTGATTAGGAAGTGGCACTAGAATGAGGCCAGGTGCAAGGTGTAAATTTAAATATGGAATCAACCTCAATTGCTTAGGTTAATGTGAAACCTTCTAGAAGATGTATTTGTACTTGAAAAAATATATATAGATGATTAGTATTGAAAAATTCTACATATCTTTTAAATATGCCTTAGTTTAAAACAGTCTTTGAATCTGAGTTTTCTGGTATAAATTATCAAGGTAAAATAATAATTCATCATGTCTATAAATATTAGTCATTCTATATTAAGACAGATATTATTTTGCCAGAATATTGCTTACATTTGAAGGACTAAAAGTGACACTTAATCAGTGACATGCTTTGTTAGAACATCCACATGAAAATTCAGTTTTCTAATTGCTTTGTCTACAAGCAACACCAAAAACAAATAATAAACCATTAGGTAATGACTAATAAGTAAATTCTCATCTTGGCATTATTTGTCATTAAGCAGATACTTTTTTATTAGCTAAGTTTTTATTATATTCATTCCACATGTGCACCATTTTCATCAACAGACATTACCTCTAACATCTGCTTATTCTAATTTTCTCTTTCTATAATAATAGAACTTTTCCTGAAATAGGAGTTTTTCTTTTACCTTTTCTGCTAAAAGTTTCTTGAAATTGAACTTTCAGAAAAATTTTTTCTGAATGTTTAAATGTGTATTATTTTAAAATAAATATAAACAACAATTCAGATAACATTTTGATACTATTTTTACATAACAACGTATCTATTGTTAGTGTAAAGTGATCAGGTATTTGTAAAAACCCAAAGGAAAAAACCATCCAATAGGTCTGAAGTAGGAAATAGAATATTAATCAGAAGGCTTAAATCAGGGATAAATCATATCATTAAATGATATATACACCTGTGATTAGCAAAAGGCTCCTACTGAGGTGGCTTTCTTATTTCCATCCCATAAATCTAATCTTCTGGGGATGAGAAGCAACCCAGGATGGTCTATCAGTCATGGTCTAATCCAGTCATTAGACATAGTGTCCTGGGAGAACGTTTGTTCCATTCCTATTTATGATCTTAATATTTTTCACACAATTAATTCCTCCCACCTCCTTTTTGTAGGCAGAAAACAAACAACATTGGTAAATTGTTACTGCTGTCTACTGCTCTTAAATAATTCACACTAAGATCGGTTTGTAGCTTTTACAGAAAAGTAAGTATCTTTATTGGAACAAAGGGAATAGAAAATGCTTGCTTGTTTAAAATTCTGAACACGGACTAATTTCTATCTCGGTGCAGGTGTCCTACATGCAGTGGTTCAGTTTTGGTCCTGACAGGGGTCAGTCCATCTAGTGGCACAGCATGAAGGAACTATAAAATGTTTATTTTATATTTATTCTGAGTAATTTTAAAACTACTGCAAAGGTTGGAAGGTAACCACACAATTCCAAAAAATAAAAATTTCTCATAATACCATATATACCTTTAAAATTTTTTTGCATGTTTTCCTTGTATGGATTTACTTGCACAGTTACACGGTTTAAATATAAGTTAAGTTGCAATTTATAGGCAGATATTAAATGGCATTTTAATGTTTCCTCTGCTGTTTCAAGAAACTATTTTCTTGTATTTGCTGACACATATGAAACATTAATGATGAGTAACTGCTGACTGAAAACTTTAAAAACTTTAGGGAAATGACTAACTTTACTGTTCTGGAACTTACTGGCATTCAGGCCAATCTTCCATTATGAATATGATTTATACTTAAGACTTCTGACTTCACCATCCATTCAAACTTGCAGATCCTCTTGATAGCTAAATCTTACTCTTTTAGAAATTTTATCTTAAATGGCACTCTGGAACTAGCTGTCTCTCTTTTTTTAATGGATTAGGGTTTCAAATTCACTGATAGTCATCTTTCATCATAGTGCACCCTTTGGTCTTCAAACTTTGATTGAGTATCCACTCTGTGCCAAGCACTCCACCAGTTGATTACTGGCCTAAATTTTATAATACCACGTGTGCCTTTCATCTCTCTCAGCCTCCCTTTATAATCATGGCCAGGTGTAAAGCATCTGTCTGTGACGACCTGTCAGCCTCACTTGCAACTGCTTTGTCTGACCTGTCAAACTGTGACTGTTAGTAGAGTGAGGAAACTTTCCTGAATCTAGGAAAGATTTCTTGAAAACACACAAGAACAGATAAAGCAGGACAGAGATGTAAACGTAGGACTGGGAGGCATTCTTTACAGTGCATCTTATTTAATGATTACAGAGAGAGAATGAAAAAGTTGGCTTAAAACTCAACATTAAAAAACTAAGATCATGGCACCTGGTCCCATCACTTCAAGGCAAATAGATGAGGAAACAATGGAAACAGTGACAGGCTTTATTTTCTTGGGCTCCAAAATCACTGTGAATGGTGACTGCAGCCATCCACAAAGACCCTTGCTCCTTGGAAGAAAAGCCATGACAAATCTAGACAGTACATCACTTTGCCGATGAAGGTCTACATAGTCAAAGCTTTGGCTTTTCCGGTAGTCATGTATGGATGTGAGAATTAGACCATAAAGAAGGCTGAGTGTTGAAGAATTGATGCCTTCAATTGTGGTGCTGGAGAAGACTCTTCAGAGCTCCTTGGACTGAAAGGAGGTCAAACCAGTCAATCCTAAAGGAAATCAACCCTGAATATTCACTGGAAGGACTGATGCTGAAGCTGAAGCTCCAATACTTTGGCCACTTGATGCAAAGAGCCAACGCACTAGAAAAGATCCTGGTGCTGGGAGGGACTGAAGGCAAAAGGAGAAGGGGGAGGCAGAGGATGAGATGGTTAGATAGCATCACTGACTCAATGGACATGAATCTGAGCAAACTCTGGGAGATAGTGAGGATAGGGAAGCCTGCCATGTTGCAGTCCATGGGGTCACAAAGAGTCAGACATGACTTAGAGACTGAACAACGACAGACACGGAGAAGCAAATAAGTGACCTGTAAGAGGCACTGTAGCTTACTGGTTAAGTATGAATCCTGGCTCAACCATGCACTATTACTAGCAGTAATGAGCAAGTTACTAAAGTTCTCTATTTAAAAATTTCCAGTCATAGTATGGGGCTCATAAGGGGCATGTATTTTAAGATGCATGAGGACTAAATGAGTTACTGTCTGTAAAGTATTAAGATCAGTACCTGCCATACAGTAAGTATCTCATGTGTTTTTTAATTAGGTCAACTTAGTGACTGGGGCTTCCCTAATAGCTCAGTTGGTAAAGAATCCACCTGCAATGCAGGAGACCCTGGTTTGATTCCTGGGTCAGGAAGATCTGCTGGAGAAGGGATAGGCCACCCCCTCCAGTATTCTTGGCCTTCCCTTGTGGCTCAGCTGGTAAAGAGTCCACCTACAATATGGGAGACCTGGATTCAATCCCTGTTTTGGGAAGATCCCCTGGAGAAAGAAAAGGCTACCACTCCAGTATTCTGGCCTGGAGAATTCCATGGACTGTACAGTCCATGGAGTTGCAATGAGTCAGACTCAACTGAGAAACTTTCACTTTCACTTCAGTTAGTGACTGTGTCAAGAACCAAGGCCCCAGAAAGCCTCTAGACTGTCTTCTGCTTATCATGACAACTTCTGAATGAAATGGAAATCAGAGAAGCAACAGAAATCAATCACTCAGAAATCCCAAATGGTGAGCAGAGACTGGTGGAGGGAGGCAGCTGCTGTCAGGTGGTGGTTTAGCTGCTAAGTCGTGTCAGACGCTTGTGACCCCATGGACTGTAGCCTGCCAGGCTCCTCTGTCCATGGGATTCTCCAGGCAAGAATACTGGAGTGGACTGCCATTTCCTTCTCCAGGGGATCTTCCTGACCTAGGAATCAAGCCTAGGTCTTCCGCACTGCAGGAACATTCTTAACCAACTGAGCTATGAGGGAAGCCCTGCATAGATAAGAACTAATGGAGGGACAAGTAAGCTGTGCCAGATGCTACAGAGGCAGGCCAAAGCCCCCACCTGTCCTCTGGACCCAGTGCTACCTGTAGCAGTTGGGTCATCTTCCACTGTCTCTTACAGCTGAGCTTCCTACCATTATAACATCCTGGGAGGCAATCATATGACCACTCACATCACCAGGCCTTGCATCAGCTGAAAAGAGCTAAAGAAAAGTGAAGCTGTCACCAACAAGGTCAGCATTTAGCATGTGGGGGAGAGGACACAATGTGTAATCTTGCTGAAAGGTTAAGATATATTGAAGTCAAGCAGAACAGGAGGCTTATTTCAAGAACTTCTCAGAGCTTTTGATGTACTAATGTATATTCCAATCCTTAAGAGATGGATACAGTAAATAATGTTTTTCAAACATATTTGACCACAAAATCCTTTTCAAATGGTGTATTTTGTGGTATAGGAAACATACTTTGGATATGCCACCATAATCCATACATCCTTTATAAATAAAATAGTTTATGTTCAAATCTATAAAACTATTTAAGACATGACTTGAATCAAGTGTGAATTAGATTGCTATGATTAATTGATAAAAGTTAGTGTAAAGTAATTTATTATAAGGAGAGCCTCCATCATTAAAACAAGAGTCACACTGTGGAAGATTTTCTCTTATCTACTACATTTTAACAGACTTTATGCACTTCTCACGCCAAGCCACTATCATTAAAACTAACTAAATACCAACTTTCTTCGTAAAGCTGTACATTGTTTTATTTATTTGTGCCAGCCTATAAACCTATTATGTTCTAAATAGTACACCTTTTATCAGTAAAACTCTCAGGGCCTGACTGATGTTGTAATAGTACACTTTGCAAACTTAAACCATGTGAAAAATTTTGCTTTTAATTGTAATTCATTGAAAACAAGTCTATCTGACATAATCCTGAAGGAGAACTGATGTTACTTTAGAAAAGTGAATTACACAGGTGTAAATTACTGTTTCAAGGATGCAAATCACTCTAAAATTGTATTTTTTCATATAGTTTTTCTCTTCAGTTTAACTTAACTCTGCTATCCTATAAAGAATCAACTCAAGGCACAGCGGCCAAGATGGCAGAGTAGGAAGACCCTGAGCTGAACCTCCTCCCATGGGCACACAGAATTGCAACTATGTATAAAGCAAGTATCCATGAGAACACCCTGAGGAGTAGAAATGATTTTTCACAACTAAACATATAAAGAAGGAACCACAATGAGACAAGTAGTAGGGGCAGAGACAGGGTATAGTCAAGACTCAACCCACAAATGGGAGGTAATCACAATTATAGAGGTTTTCCCCAAGGAGCAAGGAATCTGAGCCCACATCAGGCTCCCGCACTGTGAAGACAAGCAGCCAAAATGTCTGGCTTTGAAGGCCAATAGAGCTTGTACATGGAAGAGCCAGAGGAGTGCAGGAAACAAAGACTACGCCTTTAAAGAACTTTATAATAGCCAGGACATGGAAGCAACCTAGATGTCCATCAGCATATGAATGGATAAGAAAGCTATGGTACATATACACAATGGAGTATTATTCAGCCATTAAAAAGAATACATTTGAATCAGTTCTAAAGAGGTGGGTGAAACTGGAGCCTATTATACAGAGTGAAGTAAACCAGAAAGAAAAACACCAATACAGTATACTAACGCATATATATGGAATTTAGAAAGATGGTAACAGTAACCCTGTATACGAGACAGCAAAAGAGACACTGATGTATAGAACAGTCTTTTGGACTCTGTGGGAGAGGGATAGGGTGGGATGATTTGGGAGAATGGCATTGAAACATGTATAATATCATGTATGAAACAAGTCGCCAGTCCAGGTTCGATGCACGATACTGGATGCTTGGGGCTGGTGCACTGGGATGACCCAGAGGGATGGTATGGGGAGGGAAGAGGGAGGAGGGTTCAGGATGGGGAACACATGTATACCTGTGGCGGATTCATTTTGATATTTGGCAAAACCAATACAATATTGTAAAGTTTAAAAATAAAATAAAATTAAAAAAAAATAAACCTAAGAAAAAAAAAAAAAAGAACTCATGCAAAATTTCACACACTCTGAGACCCAACAGGGAAGCAGGAGTTTGCAGGAAGCCTGGGTCAGACCCACTTGCTGATCTTGGAGAGGCCCCTGGAGAGGCAGGAGGCAACCATGACAAATCCCCTGCAAATATTAACCCTGGCAGCAGCCATTTTTGAAAGTTAATCCTACCATCAGGTTGGCAAGTACCATTTTGGAGTGCTCTCTCTAGGGGGTTAGGGCCAGAGGCTTATTTTCCCACCAGTTGGTCTGTACAGCTCCTGAGAACTTCCAGTCTGATCAACCAGCTGCTAAGGGACCCAGCCCTGTACACCAATGAGCCTAGCAGCTTCTGTATGGGGCAGGACCTGGCAGCCAAGAAAACTTTAAATATCTTTTTCTTTTTTTAATTTAAGTGCAGTTGATTTACAATATAAATACTTCTATTTGAAGTATAAAAGCATCTTTGACACAAAGCCATATCTCCAAGATTGGGAAATGTAGCTCACTTATCTAAAAGATTGAAAGAAACACAGAGAATTAGGCAAAAATGAGAGAACAGAGGAATATATTCCAAATGAATGAATAAGATAAACTCCAGAGAAAGAACTAAGCTAAGTGATGATAAGCTATCTGTCCAATAAAGAGTTCAAATAATGATCATAAAGATGTGCAGTAAACTCAGGAGAAGAGTTGAACACAGTGAGATATTCAAAAAGAAAGAATGCCTGTTATTCATTTCTAACTTAGTTCTGTTGTCACTGGAAAGCTATTTCATATGATTTTAATTTTTGGAAAATTTTTGAAACATTTTCTTGCTTAGCATATGATCTGTTCTAGAGAATGTTCTGTATGCACTTAAAAATAATTTTTATTGTGCAAATGTTGAATTAAGTATTCTATATATGTCAGTTATATGAACAGTATGAAAAGACAAAAAGATATGACACCAGAAAATGAATCACCAGGCGGAAGGAGAGCGGACAGCAATTACAAATAGCCCCAGAAAGAATGAAACAGCCAGGCCAAAGCAGAAACAATGCCCAGTTGTTGATGTGTCTGGTGGTGAAAGTAAAATCAGATGCTGTACAGAACAATATTGCATAGGAACCTGGAATGTTAGGTCCATGAATCAAGATAAATTGGATGTGGTCAAGCAGGAAATGGCAAAGAGTAAAGATCAACATCATAGGAATCAGTGAATTAAAATGGACAAGAATGGGTAAATTTAATTCAGATGACCATTAGTAGTGTGGGCATGAATCCCTTAGAAGAAATGGAGTAGTTCTCACAGTCGACAAAAGACTCCAAAATGCAGTACTTGGGTGCAAGTTCAAAAATGACAGAATGATCTAGGTTTGTTTCCAAGGCAAACCATTCAACATCATAGTAATATGTCTATGCCCCAAGCACTGATGCAGAAGAAGCTAAAGTTGACCGGTTCTGTGAAGACCTACAAGACCTTCTAGAATCAAAACCAAAAAAAAGATGCCCTTTTCATCATAGGGGATTGGTAAGCAAAAGTAGGAAGTCAGAGATATCTGCAGTAACAGGCAAGTTTGGCTTTAGGGTACAAAATGAAGCAGGGCAAAAGCTAACGGAGTTTTGTCTAGAGAACACACTGGTCATACCAAAGACCCTTTTCCAACAACACAAGAGACGACTCTACATATGGACATCACCAGATGGTCAAAACTGAAATCAGACTGATTATATTCTTTGCAGCTGAAAATGGAGAAGCTCTACACAATCAGCAAAAATAAGACCTAGGGCGACTGTGGCTCAGATCATAAGCTCCTTAGTGCAAAAATCAGAATTAAATTGTAGAAAGTAAGGAAAACCACTAGGCAATTCATACATGACCTAAATAAATTCCCTTATGATTATACAGTTGAGGTGAGAAATAGATTCAAGGGATTGGATCTGACAGACAGAATGCTTGAAGAACTGTGGATGGAGGTTTATAACTGTACAGCAGGCAGTGATCAAAACCATCCCAAAGAAAAACAAATGCAAGAAGACATTGTCTGAGGAGGTTTTACAAATAGCTAAGAAAAGAAGAGAAATGAAAGGCAAAGGAGAAAGGAAAAGATATATCCAAGTGAATGCAGAGTTGCAAAGAATAGCAAGGATAGATAAGAAGCCCTTCTTAAAGGAACATTGCAAAGAAATAAAGGGAAAAAAAAAAAAACAGAATGGGAAAGACTAGAGATATCTTCAAGAAAATGGAGATATCAAAGGAACATTACATGCAAGGATGGGCACTTTAAAGACACAAACAGTAACAATTTAACAAAAGCAGAAGACATTAAGAAGAGGTGACACAGAAAAACTACACAAAAAAAGGTCTTAATGACCTGAATAATCACGATGGTGTGGTCACTCACCTAGAGCCAGACATCTTGGATTATGGGCCTTAGGAAGCATTACTAGGAATAAAGGTGGTAAAGGTGATGGAATTCCAGCTGAGCTACTTCAAATCCTAAGATTATGTTGTTACATGCTGCACTTAATACATTAGCCAATTTGGAAAACTCAACAGTGGCCACAGGACTGGAAAAGGTCAGTTTTCATTCCACTCTCAAAGAAGGGCAATGCCAAAAATGTTCAAACTACTGTACAATTGTACTCATTTCACATCCTAGTAAAGTTATATTCAAAATCCTTCAAGCTAGGCTTTAGCAGTATGTGCATTGAGAATTTCCAGATGTATAAGCTGGTTTTAGAAAAGGCAGAGGAACCAGAGATCAAATTGCCAACATTCACTGGATCACAGAGAAAGCAAGAGAATTCCAGAAAAACATCTACTTCTGCTTTCTTGACTATGCTAAAGCCTTTGACTGTGTGGATCACAACAAACTGTGGAAAATTCTTAAAAAGATGGAATACCAGACCATGTTACTTGTCTCCTGAGAAATATGTATGCAGGTCAAAAAGCAACAGTAATAACTGGACATGGAACAATGGACTGGTTCAAAACTGGGAAAGGAGTATGACAAGGCTGTATATTGTCACTCTGCTTATTTCACTTATGTGGAGAGTACATCATGTGAAATGTCAGGCTGGAGGAATCACAAGCTGGAATCAAGATTGCCAAGAGAAATACCAGCAACTTCAGATAGGCAGATGATACCACTCTAATGGCAGAAAGTAAAAAGAAACTAAAGGGTGAAAGAGGAGGGTGCAAAAGCTGGCTTAAAGAACTGCACATTCAAAAAACCAAGATCATGGCATCTGGTGCCATCACTTCACGGCATATAGAAGGGGAAGAAATGGAAGTAATAACAGATTTTGTTTTCTTGGTCTCCAAAATCACTGCAGACAGTGACTGCAACCACGAAATTAAAAGATGCCTGCTCCTTAGAAGAAAAGCTATGACAAACCTAGGCAGCATATTAAAAAGCAGAGACATCGCTTTGCTGACAAAGGTCTATATAGTCAAAGCTGTGGTTTTTCCAGTAGGCATGTATTGATGTGAGAGTTGGACCATAAAGAACGCTGAGCATTGAAGAACTGATGCCTTCCAAATTGTGGTGCTAGAGAAGACTCTTCAGAGTCCTTAGACTACAAGGAGATCAAACCAGTCAATCCTAAAGCAAATCAACTCTGACTTTTCACTGGAAGTACTGTTCATAAAGCTTAAGCTCCAACACTTTGGCCACTTGATGCAAAGGGCCAACTCATTGGAAAAGACCCTGATGCTGGGATAGATTGAAGGCAAAAGTAGAAGGTGGTGGTAGAGAATGAGATGGTTTGATAGCATCACTGACTCAACAGACATGAATCTGAGCAAATTTGGGTCGATCGGAAGGACAGAGAAACCTGGTGTTCTGCACTCCCTGTGGTGGAAATGGACAGCACTTAGTGACTGAACAACAGAAACATGTCAGTTATGTTGCTTAAGTTGTCCGTATCTTTTGCTGATTTTCTGTCAAGTTCTTCTTATTTTTAAGCCTGACTCCTTAGTGGTTGCCCCAACACCTGCAAAGTTGGACGTCAGTCAATAATTTCACAGAGATTGTGCTCAAAGATCTTAAGCCAGTAAGTCTTCTTACTTACTAACCAATAGATCTATGTGTGGGCAAGGGAGCACCTTCAAACTTCAGTCTGTTTTCAAGCATGCCCAGCTTTTACTTTCCCTTAGGGTCTTAGGG
The DNA here is from genome assembly GCF_029407905.1 of Bubalus kerabau. Lineage (NCBI taxonomy): Eukaryota > Metazoa > Chordata > Mammalia > Artiodactyla > Bovidae > Bubalus > Bubalus kerabau. The sequence goes on from NC_073624.1 coordinate 134,012,635, forward strand.
TCGGAGAAGGTGATGGCACCCCACTCCAGTACTCTTGCCTGGAGAATCCCATGGACAGAGGAGCCTGGTAGGCTGCAGTCCATGGTGTCATGAAGAGTCGGACATGACTGAGCAACTTTACTTTCACTTCTCACTTTCATGCATTGGGGAAGGAAATGGCAACCCCCTCCAGTATTATTGCCTGGAGAATCCCAAGGATGGGGGAGCCTGGTGGGCTGCCGTCTATGGGTCTTATAGAGTCGGACACAACTGAAGTGACTTAGCAGCAGCAGCAGCAGGGTCTTAGGGTAAGCAGCCATCTGCGGACAACTTGGTCCTTCTGTGGTCTCCACTGTTAGGCAGTTTTATCCAGGAAAAGGTTTGCCCCAACTATATCCAAAGACATCAGGATAACAGAGCCATTAACCCTTTTTGCTAACTCACTGTCAAGATTATCACTTTTACTGACAATTGCAATGCGCATAGGTATCTTCTACCGCTGTCAACTGAGTGACCTGTTTTCGACCATGGCAGCAAAAATGCTGGTCTAATGGCTTACTGTGCTTAGCAGAACCTCCACACTGACTGAGCCACAGGGGAGAGGAGGTGGACAGTCCAAGCCCTATCCACAGACTCCTAGTCTCACCTGAAGTTCAGTAACTCTTCAAGCATAAGCTCTTTTCAGATTGCTGTATGTTTTTGGTCAATTTATATAACACTGAAATGGTTAATTTCACTAATTTTTCTCAGCTGTATCGTTGCTCTTTGGGCAGAGGATTAGACAACCTCCTTTTTTAACCACAGTCAGAAGTCAAAAGAGTGTTCTCTCATTTGGAAGATAAAACCTAAACAGGAAAAGGTTGGATTTTCTTTCCCTCTAATTTCTTAAGGCAGTGGCAAGGGGTGGTGGGTGTACAGCAAAAACAGTGTTTACCAGAAATTAGGGTGAGTACAGAGGGAAAATTCAGAGTGATGAATTCAAGATTACATGACTAACAGAAGTATAAGTGCATGAAGGGTACAAAGAGATTCAACTGATGTATAATTCATTGACCTCTGTGTGAATAGATATGCAAAGGACTTGTAAAAGAGAGGGAAGGGATACTTGCAAATAACAGTGTTTCTAAGCTGTCACTTGCTTGACTAGTTCTTGTCAATTGGGGAAAAGAAAACATTCCAAACGCTTGACTCTGAAAGGTTTTATATTCCAGGCACAGAAGCTTGTGACCTTGGACTCTCCGTTACACCTTCTGTCTGACTTTCTATACCTTTCCAATAGAGATATAATAATATTAATAGAGTCAGGCTGAGTAAAGCTAATGACAGCAAAACATTTTTAAGAGCCTGGAAAAATAGGTATCAGGGTATATACTTCAGAGGATGTGCTATTTAAACTGGCATTTTTACATGCACCTCAGCTTTTAATAATGTAGATTTCTTTCAATATCTAGAGTACATGTCTCAAATGTTCACCACTACTTTTGTCAGAAAAAAAAGAAATACTATCTAGTAGAATGAAAATGTAATGTCACATTTACGCTTAGAGTAAAAATAAAACATTTGTATTTGCTTATCGTTTACAAGCATGTTTAGAAACTGAAACATAAGGAGAGGACCTAAAATAAATGGGGCTGCCTCTGTGAGTGAGGCTCAGGGAACGGGAGTGATGAAGGTAAAGTAAGGCTCTAAGCAGTGCTTACTGCACCCCTTCCAGCCCTCTGCAAAAGGAATCAGGTCTGTTCATGATGTTTCATGAGCTCAAAGTGTTCCTTAGAAGTGCAACAAACTTTTAAGTCTTCTCTCTAAGGTTACTTTCTTCCCAGATGAGATGAAAAATAGAATTACTTACAGGTAGAGTTCTCTTGAGGGTGTGGCTTTGGTTGAAGGAAAAATGAGAAGGGCAGGTTCCCTTCCAGGAAAGAAGGCATTAAAAACTACATATATATACATATATGCGTGTGTGTGTGAGTGTGTGTGTGTGTGTGTGTGTGTGTGTGTGTATATATATTTATTGCAAGGAATTGGCTTATGTGATTATGGAGGCTGAAAATTTCAACACATGCAGTTGCCAAACACTCAGGAGAGACAATAGAGTTAGTTCTAGTCCAAGTCTGAAATCGAAATCAGCAGAAGATTGATGTTCCAGTTCAAAGACAGTCAAGTAGAAAGAATTCTGTCTGACTCAGTCTTTTATTCTATTCAATTATTCAATGGGTTGAATGAGATCTATCCACATTGCAGAGGACAATCTGTTTTATTTAGTCTAATGATTCAAATATTAACCTCATTCAGAAACATCCTCACAGGCACAAACCAGAAACAATATTTAACCAAATATGTGGGCACCCTGTGACTCAGCCAAACTGACACACAAAATTATCACCACACTATTTCCTGAGTGTGAAAAGATTCCCTTCCCAGAGACAATCAAGGCCAGACAATTATCTGACCACTTCCAGTTTAGAATCATTCATAGATTCCAGACTGTGGGCACCCACTTTCCACAAGGGTTCTATTATCTAACGCTGTGTAACAAATTATCAAAAACTTAAGAGGCTAAAAGTAACACACATTTATTATTTCATAGTTTCTCTGGGTCAGAAGTCTAGGCCTGACTTAACTGCGTTCTCTGTTTCTGGGTCCCTTGCTGCTGCTGCTAAGTTGCTTCAGTTGTGTCCGACTCTGTGCCACCCCACAGATGGCAGCCCATTAGGCTCCCCCGTCCCTGGGATTCTCCAGGCAAGAACACTGGAGTGGATCGCCATTTCCTGGGTCTCTTATCAGGCTGCAATCAAGATGTCATACCTTGGGTCTCAACTGAAGAGTCTATTAAGGAAAGATCTGCTTCAAAACTCACTTGGTTGTTGGCTAAATTAGTTGTTTGCAGGCTGTTGCCCTGAGGGCCTCAGTTTCTTGTTGCTTGTTGGGAACGGGTCACCAATAATCTCTTGGTCACACAGCCTCTCCAACGTGACCACCTGCTTTATTAAACCATGAAAACCGAGAAGGCAAGAGAAACCAGGGTCTGGCAGTAAGGAAGAAAACATAAACTTATGTAACCTAATCATGCAAGTGACATCCATTACCTTTGCCATATTCCGTTGGTTAGAAGAAAATCACAAGTTCCACCCAAAATCAAGGATAGAAAATAAGGCAAGGCATGAATACCAGGAGGTGGCGCCATTGGGGAACATCTTAGAGTCTGACCTTGTGATACTGTGATTTCCTAAATCATGAAACATAAAGGTGTCTTTTGCTACTTATAACAAATCCTTTCCAATCACGACCGTATTTATGTTAATGAGATGACTTTTAGAAACCCTCTAAAGATGGGGGGGTGATTGCCAGGGGAACCAGCCAAGTGGTTAGATACACTTTTTGTCCCAAACTCCTGGGAGGGAAGAGGAGTTGGATATTGAGTTCAATCATCAATAGCCACTGATTTAACAAATTATGCCTATGTAATAATATCTTTATAAAAATCCCTGAAGTATGGGATTCAGAGCTAAGTTGGTGAACTGGGAGGTGTTGGGAGGGTGGCACAGTCAAAAAGGGCATGGCAACTTTGTGCCCCTTCACCACATTGTATCTTATGCATCTCTTCCATATGGCTATTCCTGAGTTATAACCTTTTGTAATTAATTGGCAATAGTAAGTAAACTGAGTTTTGTGAGCTGTTCCAGAAAAAGATTGAAACTGAGACAGGACTGTGGGAACCTCCGATTTACAGCAAGTCTGTTAGAAGAACAGATGACAACTTGGCCTTGTAATTAGTGTCTGAAGGTGGGCAGTCTTATGGGACTGAGTACTTTAACCCATGGGTTTTGTGCTAACTAAAGTAGGTAGTGTTAAAATTAAGTTAAATTTGTTGGACATCTAGTCTGTGTCTGCTGAACAGTGGGAGAATTTCTTGGTGTGGAAAATCCTTACACAATTGGTAACCAGAAGTGTAGCATGCTGTAGACTAGAAGAGAAACACAGGAGAGTTTTTACCTTTCAGAACTCTGCCCCACAGCAGGGCAGGAAGGACTAAGAATGAGCATCAATTCTGTTTCCAATTTGTTCCTCTGCAGCTTGTGTAAGTGTGCTCTTGGAGTTTTCTGGCATCTCCTTTGATTTGCCACAGGCTCAAAAGCTTCAGACCCCGGCTCCTCTTGACCTCTTTGTCTTGCTCTGCTGCTGCTGCTGCTAAGTCGCGTCAGTCGTGTCCGACTCTGTGCGATCCCATAGATGGCAGCCCACCAGGCTCCACCATCCCTGGGATTCTCCAGGCAAGAACACTGGAGTGGGTTGCCATTTCCTTCTCTAGTGCATGAAAGTGAAAAGTCAAAGTGAAGTCACTCAGTCGTGTCCGACTCTAGCAACCCCATGGACTGCAGCCTACCAGGCTCCTCTGTCCATGGGATTTTCCAGGCAAAAGTACTAGAGTGGGGTGCCATTTCCTTCTCCGGGGGAGAAAGCTTAAGTGGCAGCATTTCTCCTCTCACCTTCTCAGGATACCACCTGGAAAAGGGAGCTGAGATTTCTTTCACTGGTGCAAATGAATAACTCTAGTCTCCTGCATTCTTGCATGTGCTTCATGGAGAGCTTCATCATCCTAACTACACTTCTGTCTCCTCTTGGAAGCATCTGTCTTGTTGTAGAGCATCTGGATGTTATCCAAATCATTCACCTTTTGTCGTGTTCATGGGTACTTTGCTTGACAAGAGGATCCTGTGGCCCTGACTTTCAGAAATATCCCCATTGTCTGCCATGGGCTTCTCAGATAATTCTGTTAACAGTCTTCTGTCAATATGTCCTGACTACTCCAATCTCTAGCATCTTTCCAATATATTTATGCATATATTACACATACACTGAAACTCTGAGGGCTTTTAAACCATTGAGTTGAAGAAATTAATACTTGTTCCCAGTGCTTTAGACAAAAAACATGGCACTAATAATTAGATTCTCTCTTGGGACTCTTGGGACTCTAGGACACACTTTCATATGCATTGATTTGTTTACTGAGTATACATTTGCTTCAATTTATATAATTTTTACACTGGAAGAGGAAACGGGTAAGTATTTTCCTAAATATTTATAGTAATTGTTAAGAACTCCATTCAATACCTTTTTTTTTTTCAAAACAAGTATAGATGATTCACTAAATCCAAACCACTGTGTTAACTGATGGGGGCAACACAAAGAGACTTTAGCTTTTGGCCTTGTTCTTTAAGGAAGCCAGTCCAGGTTCGATGCACAATACTGGATGCTTGGGGCTAGTGCACTGGGACGACCCAGAGGAATGGTATGGGGAAGGAGGAGGGAGGAGGGTTCAGGATGGGGAACACATGTATACCTGTGGTGGATTCATATTGATATTTGGCAAAACTAATACAATATTGTAAAGTTTAAAAATAAAATAAAATTTAAAAATGAAAAAAAAAAAAGAAAGTACAAGTACTTGTATGGTGAAAACCTACACTCATATTTAAAAAGTTCACCTGATAGTTAAGTTTGGCTGGCTCAGTTCTCCACACCTCCTGTGCCAACCAGTTATCCCCATTATACGCTAAGCTCCTTGAAGACATGGATTGCATGTGTTCTCTCTTTATCCTTCAAGTGGAGTTCAGTAGATTCCTTTCAGAAAACAGAATATTTCTGTGTAAATTACTAGACTGAAAATATTAGCAGAGGAAAAAATAAAGACCAAGGTTATGGAGAGGGGCCAATCTGCCGTTCTGTCTCCAGCATTCTCTCCTAGCCAAAAAATGCTAAAGCAGTCTGGTCTGGAATTGGCTTCTTTGATGTGGTGATTTGGTGGACATTGCCACATTGCACCCTTTGCAACAGGAAACTGAATTACAATCTCCATTCACAAAAATCACACATATTACTGAAAATTCAAAATAGGACTCAGATAAATGACAGTCTCACCACTTGTGCTTACAGATCAGCTGGGTCTGTCTTCCTAAACAGGCAATGCTCTTCATTAGAAGCTTTCCAGGGTGTCTTCATTCCCAGTACATCCCATCCCACTGTGCCAAATACAGCTTGAAGTTGTCCCAGGGTCAAATTTAAGATTCTTTGGAGGAGCTGAATCATTTCTCCATCAGTTCTGTGGCTATTTATCCCTGTCTTATGAAGTTTGCTGATACCTGTAAAGTCACAGCCAACAGCAGCCTTGGGAAGATGTCCATAAGCCCAGGTAGTGTGTGTGCAAATGTGGCACAGGAAGACATTATGTAGACATTGTACCCTCTAACCTTTGGAGAAGTCATGTAATGATTTCTTGAGCTGCAAAGGGAGAACAGGACTGATATCTGTTCATGAAAAGCTGTGAAATAACGGAGTCAAATGCTTTTTGGTGTATCCTTATAAGAGGAAGAAATATTTGGAAGGGTAAAGAGATTAAAGAAGGAAAACAGCAACATTTAATGGAGAAACATTTTTTCAGGTATAATTTTATGTGGGTTTTCATATCTCTAGTGGTCTCTTTAGAGATTGGAGTTCCCTGGTGAGGGATTATATCCCTTTTGGGGGACCAGGAATCGGGCATCTCAAAAGAAAAATCAAATGGCTTTTAATCTCCCAGTTGAAAGTCCTTTATTAGAAACTAAGACCTTTAAATATGCCTTTCTCTGAATTAATTTTCATTTTCCAAAAACAAGTGCAGGTGTCTGAATCAGACAGACTGAAAGTGGGTGTGGGGAAAAATAATTACCTGGCACCTATACCACTTAATCTCATCTCAGAAGGATATCTGCAAAGCCATTCGATAAAATTATTTCCCAGGTCCAAAATGAAAAGGTTATAAGAGGTGAAAATCCATGATTTGATTTTTGTGGTCTTATCTCTCTTCTTTTTTCTTCAACAAGTTATCAAAGGCTTGCAATTCTGAAAAGACAAGTGCTTTGTAAAAGCCAAACTTTGGCAAATAAGCATCAAAATGCAAAGTATCAACTGCCACGTGCCAGAGGGAATAAATATTGTAATTGCTTTCTTCAGAATGCTCACTTGTTAGAATGCCAGCCTGGATAACCCCTGAGGTGGGTAACATTAGAGATAATCAACTTAATGCATATGTTTAAAGACTGTTTGTTCAATAAGGGCACAAAAGAAAGACCTGCCCTTAATATATGGGATACAATGCTATATGATAAACTGAAGGCAGTTAGATAACTTAGGATACCAATATTAAGAACAAACTATGTGATTAGCAAAGCCTTACTACTATGGGGCTTAATTTTCTGATTTTATATATTCTCACCAGGCACACTTTCAGTAACATGTTTATTGCTATTTTTTAGTGGCTTGATACATCCTTGTGTTGATTAATATAGATCAAAAGATTCTTTTTCTTTTTTTTTGGACACACTGCACAACATGTGGGATCTTAGTTCTTCATCCAGGGACTGAACTTGCAGCTCTTGCATTTGAAGCACACAGTCTTAACTGCTGGACTGCCAGGGAAGTCCAAAGATCATAAGATTCTTGATCATGGAATCAGTGTTGATTTCTGGTTTTGCTTTAAGAAGATTAGTAATTGTACTGATACTGACCTTCCTCTCTGTGAGTTATTTCTTCCTATTAGTGAAGCACTTAATTATGAGTGAATTGCATGGATAGTGTAAGAATTTGCAGAACACTTAACAGGTTTATTGCAGATGAGCTAAGCATTCTAATTTGATAATGAAATCTTTAAAAAAAAAATGGGGCACTGTTCAAACTCCTAAGCTCCTAGCTTCATCCTTGGTGCCATAACTAATATTCAACACCAAAGTACAATGGTTCTTCATGCACCATATTGAATTTGCTTCTTGGGCATTTGTTGGTGTTGTTCCCCTTTGCTTAGGATATATATTCCAAGCAGTATATATATTCTGTAGGATTAATCATTTAAGACTTAGAATTTGTATTACCTTCTTCAAAAAGCAGCCTTTGTTTTTTCACACCTGGACTTTATGCTTCTTTCCTGTCCCTCAGCATCTTGTAATTATAAAATCACAACTCTAAGGCAGTTATCTGATTCACTCTATTTCCTCAACTATAAACTTGTTGTTTTGAAGTACAATAAACACACTTTACCCTTCATGGATCACTGTCTTGCGATGGTGCAGAAGCTTGCCTAACTCAATGAATCCATGAGCCATGCAAGGCCACCCAAGATGGATGGGTCATACCAGGGGGTTCTGACAAAATGTGATCCACTGGAGGAGGGAATGGCAAATGACCCCAGTATACTTGCTGTGAGAACCTCACGAACTGTATAAAAGGACAAAAAGATCTGATACCAAAAGATGAATTCCCTAGGTCTGAAGGTATCTGATATGCTACTATGGATGATGAGTGGAGGAGAATCACCAATAGTCCCAGAATGAATGAAACGGCTGGGCCAAACCCATCATATCTTTGAGGATATGATACTCAGCTGTAGATGTGTCTGGTGATGAAAGTAAAATCCGATGTTGCAAAGTACAAAATTGTATAGGAACCTGGAATGCTAGGTTCATGAATCAAGGAAAATTGGATGTGGTCAGTACATCATGAGAAATGCTGGGCTGGAAGAAGCACAAGCTGGAATCCAGATTGCTGGGAGAAATATCAATAACCTCAGATATGCAGATGACACCACCCTTATGGCAGAAAGTGAAGAGGAACTCAAAAGCCTCTTGATGAAAGTGAAAGAGGAGAGTGAAAAAGTTGGCTTAAAGCTCAACATTCAGAAAACGAAGATCATGGCATCCAGTCCCATCACTTCATGGGAAATAGATGGGGAAACAGTGGAAACAGTGTCAGACTTTATTTTTCTGGGCTCCAAAATCACTGCAGATGGTGATTGCAGCCATGAAATTAAAAGAGGCTTACTCCTTGGAAGAAAAGTTATGACCAACCTAGATAGCATATTGAAAAGCAGAGACATTACTTTGCCAACAAATGTCCATCTAGTCAAGGCTATGGTTTTTCCTGTGGTCATGTATGGATGCGAGAGTTGGACTGTGAAGAAAGCTGAGCGCTGAAGAATTGATGCTTTTGAACTGTAGTGTTGGAGAAGACTCTTGAGAGTCCCTTGGACTGCAAGGAGATCCAACCAGTCCATTCTGAAGGAGATCAGCCCTGGGTGTTCTTTGGAAGGAATGATGCTAAAGCTCAAACTCCAGTACGTTGGCCACCTCATGTGAAGAGTTGACTCATTGGAAAAGACTCTGATGCTGGGAGGGATTGGGGGCAGGAGGAGAAGGGGACAACAGAGGATGAGATGGCTGGATGGCATCACCGACATGATGGGCATGAGTTTGAGTGAACTCCGGGAGATGGTGATGGACAAGGAGGCCTGGCGTGCTGCGATTCATGGGGTCACAAAGAGTCAGACACGACTGAGCGACTGAAGTAAACTGAAGCAGGAGATGGTAAGAATAAACATCAACATCCTAGGAATCAGTGAACTAAAATGGACAGGAATGAGCAGATTTAATTTAATAGATACAAGATGACCATTGTATCTACTACTGGGGCAAGAATTCCACAGAAAAAAACAGAGTAGCCCTTATAAACAACAAAAGAGTCCAAAATACAATACTTGAGTGCAACCTCAAAAATGACAGAATAATCTCTGTTTGCTTCCAAGGCAAGCCATTCAACATCACAGTAATCCAAGTCTATGCCTCTGATGCTGAAGAAGCTGAAGTTGATCAGTTCTATGAAGACCCAGAAGACCTCCTAGAAATAACACCTAAAAAAGATATTCTATTCATCATCAGGGTTTGGAATGAAAAAGTAGGAAGTCAAGATATACCTGGAATACCAGGCAAGTTTGGCCTTGGAGAACAAAATAAAGCAGGGCAAAGGCTAACTGAATTATGCCAAGAGAATGCACTAGTCATAGCAAATACTCTTTTTCAACAACTTAAGAGATGACTTTACACATGGACATCACTGAACTAGGGGAACTAGAGATCAACTTGCCAATATTCCTTGGATTATAGAGAAAGCAAGGGAATTTCAGAAAAACATCTATCTCTGTTTCATTGACTACACTAAAGCCTTTAACAGTGTAGATCATAACAAACTGTGGATAGCTCTTAGATGGGAATACCAGACCATCTTACCTGTCTCCTGAGAAACCTGTACGTGGGCCAAGAAGCAGCAGTTAGAACCCTATATGGAACAACTGATTGGTTCAAGATCGAGAAAGGAGTACAACAGGACTGTCTGCTGTCACCCTGTTTGTTTAACCTATACGCTGAGTACATTATGAGAAATACCAGGCTGGATGAGTCAAAGCCGGAATCAAGATAGATGGGAGAAACATCAACAACCTCAGAAATGCAGATGATACCACTCTAATGGCAGAAAGCAAAGAGGAACAAAAGAGCCTTTTGATGAGGGTGAAGAAAGAGAGTGAAAGAACAGGCTTAAGACTAAGTATTTAAAAAAAAAAAAAACAAACAACACTAAGATTATGGCATCTGGCCCCATTACTTCATGGCAAATAGAAGGTGTGAACTCCGGGAGCTGGTGATGGACAGGGAGGCCTGGCGTGCTGCAATTCATGGGGTCGCAAGAGTCGGACACGACTGAGTGACTGATCTGATCTGATCTGATCTAAGTGACAGATTTCCTGTTCTTGGGCTCCAAAATCACTGCGGATGGTGACTGCAGCCATGAAATCAGAAGATGACCGCTTCTTGGCAGAACAGTGAAGACAAACCTAGACAGGGTGTTGAAAAGCAGAGACAGTACTCTGCAGACAAAGGTTTGTATAGTCAAGGCTATGGTCTTTTCAGTGGTCATGTTTGGTTGTGAGAAATGGAACATAAAGAAAGCAGAATGCCAAAGAATTGATGCCTTCAAATTGTGGTGCTGGGGAAGACTCCTGAAAGTCTCTTGGACAACAAGGAGGTCAAAGCAGTCAATCTTGAATGAGATCATCCCTGAATATTCACTGGTTGTGATGCTGAAGCTGAAACTCCAGTATTTTGGTCATCTGATGCGAGCAGATAACTCATTGGAAAAGTCCCTGATGCTGGGAAAGATCAAGGGTGGAAGAAGAAGAGGGTGTCAGAGGATGAGATGGCTGGATGGCATCACCAATGTAGCACACCGGGCCTCCCTGTCTCTCACTATCTCCCAGAGTTGCCTGAGTTAATATTCATTGCATCAGTTGCAAAAAGTTGGACACAACTGGGTGACTGAACAACAACAATAACAAAACATGCCTTACTCATTTTTTTTTATTATGGTCTAGCACCTAACACATTATAAGTATTCAATAAATATTTGTTAGAAGGCAAACTAAAGATTTTATGGTATGCTGCAGGTCTAGTAAATCTTTTAATATATATAGATATAGAAATATTTTCATAGCACGTAGTATGTATTAGCTGTTTTCCTTGCAACAAATAGCTATTATAGTTAGATGATAATTGTGTGTATGCATGTATATGTGTGTTTCCAGCTTAATGTCTTCTGGCTTTAATTTTTGTTGCCTGGAATAAAAATTATGAACTCTGAAAAAAAAAAAAAAAGACTGAATGACTTGCTGAATGGATGAATGAAGCTTTGAGCTCCTGAAAATTCAGTGGTGGTAGGGAAAATACCAGTTATGTTTCCTTGGTTGAAATAAAAACTGCCTCTGAGAAGCCTGAGCAGGAAGAGAGGCTATTTGGAAAGCTACTAAGATAGCTCAAGAATAGAAAAACATAATGAACAATCCAGCTTTGTGCTGACAGTACTCAGCCTCAGCGCAGTTCTGAGTATTCAGCCAAGGCAACTTCATAAAAATGCTAAGGTGCTGCCACAAGGAGGGAAGTTCCAACTACCTCCTGTCCCTGTGTGTTCAATGCCAGGAGAGACAGGCTGCCTGGCCCTGAGACTCTCAAGTGCTCACCACTTACGATCAGAGGATTAGGATCTATTATAAGGGTTTGTGCTGGGAATAGTGTCTCTGCAGACATTAGTATTAACTGCCAGAAGACCTATTCCTCAAAGCCTACTATACAGAAGGGCTGGAGAGAGAGGCTGAAGGTAGAGAAATTTTCTATTATATTTCAAGATCTGTGCATTTTTGAAAAGTGAGTGTAGGGGATGGCTTTCACAAGTTTCAATACTGTCATGGCTTTCTGAACAACTGCTTCCTCTAGTCTTCTTTCTGTTTCCTTACAATGCTTCATCCATTTTGGTGTGAGCAAAATTATCATGGGGGTTTGGAATAAAAGTATTAAAACACGGTCTATTCACATTTATTTTAGCTAAAACTTTCTAATGCCCATATTTTTGCATACTTTGTTAGATTTATAATATATTACATATGTGTATAGGATATGAATACTTACACATTAAAGAAGCATTTAATTACTTTTTAACATCAAAGCTATGTGATCAAAAAATTTGAGAAAACTGTTCTGAAAGACTTAAAGTCTATTGAATTTGAAAGCTATTAAAAAGCTACCACTGGAAAGCTATTAAGATGCATATTCATAACAATAAAAAACTTTGTAACATGGCAAACTATTTATTGAAAAATAATATGACATAAAACAGTATTTTATATTTTAATATATAAACTATATTAATATTTTTATTATAAAATCATTTATTTTTCTGTGTTAAGGACCCAATGAAGTTTCACTGTGATAGCATTCTATTAAGGTACATGTTGCTGCTGCTCTTTAGTTGTTAAGTCATGTCTGACTCTTTTGTGATCCCATGAACCCTGGCAGGCTACTCTGTCCATGGGATTTCCCAGGCAAGAATATTGCAGTGGGTATATGCTGCTTAATTTTTATTTAATCTAGCATCTTTCTCTTTTTTCTCCTGAAAAAAACTTGAATATTTCCTTATGATTGTACTATAAATGCTTATTTATAGAGGGGGCTTCCCTAGTGGCTCAGTGGTAAAGAATCTGCCTGCCAAGCAGAAGACATGTGTTTGATCCCTGGATCAGGAAGATCCCACAGAGAAAGAAATGGCAATGCACTCCAGTATTCTTACCTGGGAAATCCAATGGACAGAGAAGCCTGGCCTGCTACAGTCTGTGCAATTGCAAAAGAGTCGGACATGACTTAGCAACTAAACAACAACAACAATTATAGAGTTGCTTTCTTCAAGGAAATACATAAACATTAAATTCTTCAGATGATTTCATCAAGTAATGAGTATTACTATGAAACTTATGGGGACAAGTGACTTGTTTGCTTGGTGTATTTCCCAAACTTAGTGCTCTAGTTCAATAGCCACAGCCTGGAAGAGTAAAAGAAAAAGTCATGCTATTTCTAGATGTACAATAGTCTATTTTGTGATCTAAAGTAATTAAAATACTCACATGGCTGCATCAAAAGCTATTTTAATTATCATAAGTTATTTCAATTGGTTACCATTACAAAAAGTGTTTACCTAGTCTAGTTGTATGATAAAACGAAAAAAAGTTTGCCACTAGGCAGCAAAATTCTTCAGGAATAAGTGGCCAAATTATATACTATCAGTGGTGTTTGTAAAGGCTGGTGAATTCATCATGAGGAAATGCAGCTCTTCCCAATTATGTTCTATATTTCTGGCAATCTGTTAAGACTCAGATACATTTCAGGGAATAAGAAATATGGAGAGTCACACATTTGTTAATGTTTATTTTTAGACCAACTGGTAGAATATGAAGGGACATTTCAGAGATATGTACCTCAAAATCATACATTTATTCAATGATTCAGTTCAGTTCAGTTCAGTCACTCAGTCGTGTCTGACTCTTTGTGACCCCATGAATCTCAGTACGCCAGGCCTCCCTGTCCATCACCAACTCCCAGAGTTCACCCAGACTAACGTCCATCGAGTCAGTGATGCCATACAGCCATCTCATCCTCTGTCGTCCTCTTCTCCTCCTGCCCCCAATCCCTCCCAGCATCAGGGTCTTTTCCAATGAGTCAACTCTTCGCATGAGGTGGCCAAAGTATTGGAGTTTCAGCTTCAGCATTAGTCCTTCCAATGAACACCCAGGACTAATCGCCTTTAGAATGTATCTCTTTGCAGTCCAAGGGACTCTCAAGAGTCTTCTCCAACACCACAGTTCAAAAGCATCAATTCTTTGGCACTCAGCTTTCTTCACCGTCCAACTTTCACATCCATACATGACCACTGGGAAAATCATAGCCTTGACTAGATGGACCTTTGTTGGCAAAGTAATACCTCTGCTTTTGAATATGCTGTCTAGGTCATAACTTTCCTTTCAAGGAGTAAGTGTCTTTTAATTTCATGGCTGCAGTCACCCTCTGCAGTGATTTTGAAGTCCCCCAAAATAAAATCTGACGCTGTTTCCACTGTTTCCCCATCTATGTGCCATGAAGTGATGGGACCAGATGCCATGATCTTTGTTTTCTGAATGTTGAGCTTTAAGCCAACTTTTTCACTCTCCTCTTTCACTTTCAATAAGAGGCTTTTTAGTTCCTCTTCACTTTCTGCCATAAGGGTGGTGTCATCTGCATACCTGAGGTTATTGATATTTATCCCCAGCAGTCTTGATTCCAACTTGTGCTTCTTCCAGCCCAGCGCTTCTCATGATGTACTCTGCATATAAGTTAAATAAGCAGGGTGACAATATACAGCCTTGAGGTACTCCTTTTCCTAATTGGAACCAGTCTGTTGTTCCATGTCCAGTTCTAACTGTTGCTTCCTTACCTGCATATAGGTTTCTCAAGAAGCAGGTCAGGTGGTCTGGTATTCCCATCTCTTTCAGAATTTTCTACAGTTTATTGTGACCCACACAGTCAAAGGCTTTGGCATAGTCAATAAAGCAGAAATAGATGTTTTTCTGGAACTCCCTTGCTTTTTCCATGATCCAGCAGATGTTGGCAATTTGATCTCTGGTTCCTCTGCCTTTTCTAAATCAGCTTGAACATCTGGAAGTTCACGGTTCACGTATTGCTGAAGCCTGGCTTGAAGAATTTTGAGCATTACTTTACTAGCGTGACAAACATTTATTAAGGAGCTGCTATGGGGCAGACTATCATTATTGTTGTCAGTGAAAGACAATGGTCAACTGTTAGAAAAAGTCATGGCTTTATGAAGTCTATATTTTAGTGGGTTATACAAACAATAAACAAATCAATATATTAATATAATTAGACTGTATTATCAGGTTGATTTAAATGATATAAACAATTAAATGAACAGAGTAACAGGAGAGAGTATAATGGAGAAGGGTGGTCAGGGAAGGCCTCTGTGAGGAACCCATAATAAAGCAGATGCCAGATTGAAGTAAGAAGATGAGGCATATAAATATTTGGAGGGGACATCTCAGACAGAGGGCATTGCATGTGTAAAGAGAGTAATGAGTGTGAAAACAACATATGCAGAAAGAGTTTACTTCTTACAGCCTAAAATTTTTTCTACTGTGGTTTATCTGTCTGATTCTCTGAAAGGAGTGAAAGAGGTTAAAAGCAAAATCATAGCACAAGAAGCAGGAGGTGAAACTGTGAAGGGACAACTGGGTACCATACAGAAAAGAGTGTATCAGATCATCAAAGAAGAAAAGGGTTATTAATAGACATGTTTATTTGCAATCATGGTAAAGAATATCTTTTGATTGGAGTGGAATTGTGATCAAGTGGTTGTATACAATCGGAAAAAGGCAAAATGGTTGTCTGTGGAGGCCCTACAAATAGTTGAGAAAAGAAGAGAAGATAAAGCAAAGGAGAAAAGAAAGATATACCCATCTGAATGCAGAGTTCCAAGGAATAGCAAGGAGAGATAAGAAAGCCTTCCTAAGTGATCAATGCAAAGAAATAGAGAAAAACAATAGAATGGGAAAGATGAGAGATTTCTTCAAGAAAATTAGAGATACCAAGGGAACATTTCATGCAAAGATGGGCTCGATAAAGGACAGAAATGATATGGACCTAACAAAAGTAGAAGATATTAAGAAGAGAGGGCAAGAATACACAGAATAACTATACAAAAAAGATCGTCATGAACCAGATAACCACAATTGTGTGATCACTGACCTAAAGCCAGACATCCTGGAATGCGATGTCAAGTGGGCCTTAGGAAGCATCACTACGAACAAAGCTAGTGGAGGTGATGGAATTTCAGTTGTGCTATTTCAAATCTTAAAAGATGATGCTGTGAAAGTGCTGCACTCAATATGCCAGCAAATTTGGAAAACACATCAGTGGCCACAGGACTGGAAAAGGTAAGTTTTCATTCCAATCTCAAAGAAAGGCAATGCCAAAGACTGTTAAAACTACTGCACAATTGCACTCATCTCACATGCTAGGAAAGTAATGCTCAAAATTCTCCAAGTGAGGCTTCAACAGTATGTGAACCGATAAATTCCAGACGTTCAAGCTGGATTTAGAAAAGGCAGAAAAAGCAGAGATCAAATTGCCAACATCCTCTAGATCACAGAGAAAGCAAGAGAGTTCCAGAAAAACATCTACTTCTTTATGGATGATGCCAAAGCCTTTGACTGTGTGGATCACAATAAACTGTGGAAAATTCTGAAAGAGATGGGAATACCAGACCACCTTACATGCCTCCTGAGAAATCTGTATGCAGGTCAAGAAGCAACAGTTAGAACCGGGCATGGAACAATGGACTGGTTCAGGACTGGGAAAGGAGTACGTCAAGGCTGTATATTGTCACCCTGCTTATTTAACTTCTATGCAGAGTACATCATGAGAAATGCTGGGCTAGATAAAGCACAAGCTGGTATCAAGATTGCCGGGAGAAATATCCATAACCTCAGATATGCAGATAACACCACCCTTAGGGCAGAAAGCGAAGAGGAATTAAAGAACCTCTTGATGAAAGTGAAATCAGTGCAGATGGTGACTGCAGCCATAAAATTAAAAGACGCTTACTCCTTGGAAGAAAAGTTATGACCAACCTAGATAGCATATTAAAAAGCAGAGATATTACTTTGCTGACAAAGGCCCATCTAGTCAAAGCTATGGTTTTCCAGTAGTTATGTATGGATGTGAGAGTTGGAGCATAAAGAAAGCTGAGCGCCGAAGAATTGATGCTTTTGAACTGTGGTGTTGGAGAAGACTCTTGCGAGTGCCCTGGACTGCAAGGTGATCAAATCCACCAATCCTGAAGGAAATCGGTCCATCACTGGAAGGACTGATTGTGAACCTGAATCTCCAATACTTTGGCCACCTGATGCAAAGAACTGACAAATTGGAAAAGACCCTGATGCTGGGAAAGATTGAAGCCAGGAAGAGAAGGGGATGGCTGAGAATGAGATGGCTGGATGGCATCACTGACTCAATGGACATGAGTTTGAGCAAGTTCTGGGAGTTGGTAATAGACAGGTAATCCTGGTGTGCTGCAGTCAATGGGATTGCAAAGAGTCAGACAGGACTGAACAACTGAACTAAACTGATATGATTGGATAAAGTCTCCTATTGATTGTAATTCAACCCTATGAACAGATTTCTTTGGACTATCATTGGCCATTCTATAGACCAATGTTTTTCTTACCTAGTAACTTCACCTAGATAAATTCTCGATATTAATCAACAAACTCATTACTAGTAAGTTAATAAAATATTTCATGAACAATCCTACTTTGTTTACACTAAAAAGATGATACCTAAATGGACTAACCTCATCTTGACACACTGGATTGAGTGGATGTCTCCCCAAAATCCATGTCCAATAAGAGCCTGCAAATATGATCTCATTGAAAATAAGGTCTTTGCAGATGTAATCAACTTAAGGTGAGATCCTACTGGTCTAAAGTGGGCTCTAAATTAATGGCACAGACTGTCCTTCAGAACTTCCAGAGGGATCATGGCCTATTAAAACCCTGACTTTGAACTCTGAGCATCCAGAATTGTGAGAAATAAATTTCTGTTGCTTTAAGTCACCAGATTTTTGACAATCTGTTACAGTCTCCCCAGGAAAGTAATACACTTAGAAAGAGATCACAGGGGTACTCATTCTTATGGCTGAGAGTGACCACACTTGGTTGATGATATGATAAAATAAAATAAAAAGAACATGATAAAATACATTCAAAATTAATTGTTTTGATATACAAACAGCTCACATAATTCAGTAGGAAAAAACCAAACAACCCAATTGAAAACTGGGCAGAAGACCTAAATAGACATTTCTCCAAAGAAGATATACAGATGGCCAATGGGCACATGAAAAGATGCTCATCATTACCAATTATTATCAATTATAATTATTATAAATATAATAAATCAGATAAATGCAAATAAAAACTACAATGAACTATTGCCTCACACTGGTCAGAATGGTCATTATTAATAAGTCTACAAATAACGTACGCTGGAGAGGGTGTGAAGAAAAGGGAACCCTCCTATACTGTTGGTGGGAATGCAAATTGGTACAGTCACTATGGAAAACAGCATAGAGGTTCCTCAAAAACTAAAAATAGAGTTGCCTTATGATCCTGCAGTCCCAATCCTGGGCATATACCCAGACAAAACTATAATTCAAAAAGATATATGCACCCCTATGTTCATAGTTACACTATTTACAATAGCCAAGCCATGAAAACAAACTACACATCCATTGACAGATGAAGGGATACACATATAAACACATGTACACAAAATGGAATATCACTCAGTCATAAAAAAGAATGAAATAATGCCATTTGCAGCAATATGGATAGACCTAGCATTATCATACTAAGGAAAGTAAATAAGAAAGATAAAGCAGATATTACATGATATCACATATATGTAGAATCTAAAATATGATAAAATGAACTTATATATGAAATAGAAACAGACTCACAGATATAGACATCAGACTTGTCGTTGCCAAAAGAAAGGGGGTAGGGGTGGGGGAGGGAAGGATTGGGAGTTTGGGATTACCAGATGCAAACTATTATATATAGGATGGATAAACAACAAGGTCCTATTGTATATCAGAGGGCACTATATTCAATATCCTATGATAAACCATAATGAAAAAGCATACATACATATATTACATATATACATAATATATATATGAATATATACATATATAAATATTAGTAACTATCACTTTGCTGTACAGAAGAATTAACACAAAATTGTAAATCAACTATATAAAAATTTTTTAAAAAATTAGAGTAAAATATTCCCAGGTAGCACTCGTGGTAAAGAATCTGCCTGCCAATGCAGGAGACATAAGAGACTTGGGTGTGATCCCTGTGTGGGGAAGATCCCCTGAAGAAGAAAATGGCAACCTACTCCAGTATTCTTGCATGGAGAATCCCATGGACAGAATCCCTGGTGGGCTATAGTCCATGGGGTCGCAAAGAGTTGGACAAGACTGAAGCGACTTAACACTAAGTATAGTATTTCTTGAAAGAATAAGAAAATACTGCAGGACTTTGTAGGGTCACAATGAAGATGATGTAAATTTTCTCAGTTTATACTGTCTCACTGTAAATAACTTGAAAAATTAAAATTAAAATGTCTTTTTATAGACCATAAAGAGCAATAGTTTGGGAGGCTTATTTATTTAACAAAAGCTTATGGAGTGTCAAGCACAGTACTAAATGCTGAGATAAACAGATAAATATTTTTGAGTTCGATCCTTATGATACATTTTGATATACTTTGAGAATTTCCTTAAAAATAAGTTCTAGTTGTTTAGATCACTGAAAGTAACCCAGAATGTTTGTAGATACCATACACTGCCTGCCAATTGTCTTTTCCTGATTCTTCATGCCTAATTAAGGAATGAAGTGGAACGCTAATGAATATGCTTTCTCAAGAATGTCAAGACTAATTTTATCCCAATTGTTATGATCCATATGTCAAAAGGATATTAAGAATGGGGTAGAAAATAAAATTTTAGGCAAAGCCTGAGGGTAATTAATGCTGTGGTATATGTCAAACCATGCCTGGTTAAGGATATTAAAGTACTTCAGTTAAGTCAAAGTTGACTAATGTTCAGTGCTTTCCTGTTGACTTTATAGCCTGAACTAACAATAAAGACCATTTGTCATTGTCAAAGCCTGAGGCTCCATCTGAAAATGTCAATAGCAGTAGCAACAATTCTCTGAATAAAATGTTATGTTTTCTAGCAGTATTTCAATATTTTTACTTTTTCTGTGCCTCACACCTCAGTACCTCCTAAATATTTTTCAGAACACTTCGGCTTCAGAGAGCATACGTGGTATGTACCAGGGTTAGAGGAGGGTTTAAATTTTACTAGGATTCAGGAAGTTTTTCTCTGTTTTGCTGAAAAATGGAGGACGTTAAAGGGAATCATTGAGAGCTCTCACGCATTCAATATAACTCAAAATTATTACTCAATCATATAGACAATCAGTAATGATTGAATAGATGTACAAGAACGTACAGACACCATAACAACAAAGTAGAAATGATAAAGGACTTAGGATTGTTTGATTTTAAGGACGAGGGCTGAACAATGACTTAGTATCAAGGCAATGACAGAGACTGTTATGCAAAGTGCAACATAGTAGAAAGACCAAGACTTGAAATACTGTTCAGCCATGTGCTATGTGACTTTGCAAAAGTTATTTAAATTTTCTGTTCCTCAGTGCCCTTATCTTTAATGTAGGGATAATGATATTGACACTGCAGGGTCCAGTGACCACTGGAGCTAGGCTCATACAGATGTTGAAACAATGGTATGCTACCATTATCTCTATGCTTTCCACATACGATGAGATCCTTGAAACTAAGGATGATGCAATGTTTATCTTTTTATACCACAGACCAGTTAGTTCAATGCTTGACACTAAATGGGAATTTAGTATCTATTAGTTGGACTAAACGGAGAAGGCAATGGCACCCCACTCCAGCACTCTTGCCTGGAAAATCCCATGGATGGAGGAGCCTGGTAGGCTGCAGTCCATGGGGTCGCTAAGAGTCAGACATGACTGAGCGACTTCCCTTTTACTTTTCACTTTCATGCATTGGAGAAGGAAATGGCAACCCACTCCAGTGTTCTTGCCTGGAGAATCCCAAGGACGGGGGAGCCTGGTGGGCTTCCGTCTCTGGGGTTGCACAGAGTGAGACACGACTAAAGCGACTTAGCAGCAGCAGCAGCACTTGGACTAAAATTTAATACCTTGATGAAAATTAATCAGTTTGTCTAAGAAAGAAATGGAAAATTTTATTCAAGCCAAATTTGAGGATTATAACCTGGGGAAAAGCATCTCAGAGATCTCTGAGAACTGTTTTGCCCCTTAGAAATCAAGGCATAGTTATATAAGTTTTTTGAGACAGACGGCTGTATATCAAATAATGTATTATGGACAGTTTATATAATTCAGATTTAAGCATCATTGTGGCCCTTTGCGAGATCAAGAAGGAATATGATCTTTAAGGAGCTGTTTCACTGATGCTAGAAGAACGTTTCTCTTTATGGTTGAGAGGGTATTTCTGCCCATGGGGAAGGTTTGGTCCATGCATAATGTAGATACACAACGCACAGTGTGGGAAGAGAGGAGGCCAAAGGGCACAGACTTTTTTGTTTATATTTTTCTTGTATTCCCCCAAAATATGAATTTTATTTCAAATTTTATTTCACAAATATATATGATTTGTTTAGACATAAAAGAATCATTAAAAAAAAAACAGACATGTTCTGCTAATTTCTGGACCAATGAGGAGAAAGAGTAGAATCTTCTTTTTAGGCTTTTAGGAACAGGAGATTCTAGTGTGTCTGTACGCTCAGGTACAGTTTAACTTCCTCACCACAAAAAGCAGCATATCCGCCCTAAGATTCTATGTGATCAAGGGCCACAGGCCAAGTGGATGAATAGTCACTTGACTATATCTGCAGGAATAATTATGGGAGTCCTGGTGGCTCAGATGGTAAAGACTCCACCTGCAATGCAGGAGACCTGGGTTTGATCTCTGGATTAGGACGATCCCCTGGAGAAGGGAATGGCTATTGTAAAGACCTGGAGTTCACATGTTATTCAAGGTGGCAATTGATGCATCTCTAGGGCCTGTATATCTATTTTACTTGTTAAAAACAAAAAGATTTGCAAGAGTGATTGCTTACCTAAGAAGCTGAAAAAAGAAAATATCAGACTTAGGTGGAAGAAATGGGAACGTGGAGAGGTTTATATTCCTACTTCTTTATGTTGTTTCCTTTGAATCAAAAACTCTCAAGTCTTCAAATCTGTAGAAAGGAGGGCTGTGATGGGGATTCCTTTTCCTATTTAAGGGAATTAGGGCCCCAACATGAACCAATGTGGGGCTTCCCTAGTGGTTCAGATGGTAAAGAATCTGCCTGCAATGCAAGAGACACAGGTTTGATCCCTGGGTGGGGAAGATCCCCAGAAGAAGGGAATGGCTGCCCACTCTAGTATTCTTGCCTGGAGAATTCCATGGACAGAGGAGCCTGGTGGGCTACAGCCCATGGGGTTGCAAAGAGTCAGATAGGACTGAGCAACTACCAAGGCAAGGCATAAACCAATGTACTCTGTGTGTACAGAGTACATGCCCCTTACGCATGTGACTTTCCTCTTCCTATTTATAAATGGAGTTTAGAGGATGTAGAAATTCCACCTCCCCAACTTTTACCAGGCTGCAACTATTATTTCAAGTTTTAGGGAAATTCAACCTTGCCCTTCCATCTAAAAATCATAAGTAAAATGATACCTCCAATTATTAACTCTAAAACAATAAGACAATAAGTAGCTCAATGAAAATGTAGTTAGTGGGATTATTCTTGTCTTTTAAAAAGTTCCCCAAAGTTCTGGCTTATCCCTCCCCAAACTAAAAGAACACCCACAAAGAAAAGAGCAGAGCTAAGCTTTCCTCCCATGCGGTCATTTCCTCACTGTCTAGAGTCCTACCTTTATGCAAGCTGGCAGCTGAGTTCTGACTGTTTTGTTTTCTAATTCTGTGTGTCTAAAAGCTCTTGAAGAATTTTTTTTTTCTGTTTACTCTTTGATTGCTCTGAGCAAGATAAATGAATTCTGTTGAATGCCTACATTGTGTGATTCAATTTACATTGCTATAATCCTCCCACCCTCCCCTGTTTCCACTTTTGCTGATAATCATTCCTCTTAACTAAACATTATAATTAGTCTTTTGTGTTTCTTAACAGCCTCTTCCCCTCTGCTGAAGCTACTGCTGCTAAGTTACTTCAGTGGTGACTCTGTGTGACCCCTAGATGGTATCATAAGAGGAAATCCTGTGTTTTTCTTGAAGTCATTTTTGTCTTTGGATTTCTAGTTTTAATTGTTTTTTTTCATCTGCTGCTCTTCAGAAATAATTTTTTTTTCACGTAATGCAATTTAAAATAAGTTTTGTACAAAGCTGGTTCTTGAGTACTTGTTTTCCTTTCAGTTTTTGCTCTTTTATTTTAGAACATGATTAAAAAAAAAAGTCTTCTGGAAGATATTCATTAAACATATGAGTCTCATGATGTATTTTCTGAAATTTGTAATCTTTTTATTAAGGCATAAAATACTCAAGGTTTAAATGTAAAAAATAATTTGAGAACATCTATATCTAATTTGAGAATATTAAAGTATGAGGCATATAGATAAATCATATACTTACCATGATTCTTTATAAAGATAATTCCATAAATATCTTTAAACAATGTCTGTCTGGCATATATAATTAATAAAATATTAGAATTTTAGAGTAGAAAGATGTTAGAAATATGACTTATAGCTATTAGAACAGAAAGAAAGTTAGAAATATGATCCCCAAATTTTAAACTATGAATGTTTATGTGCAACACACTTATTCATAGAAATAGGTAAATGAGAATCAATTAAGAATTTCTGCCATAAGATGTGATGAAGCAAAAACTTAGTTCAGATAATTCTGCTAGTAAGGTATTCCAACGTGGCCAAAGATTTATTTTAAGCAGACATCTGACTTCATGCTTAAAGAAATTCATTTTATTCCATGGTTTACTTTGAGAAATGTTACATGTCAATGACTAACACTATTCCTTAGCTTTTCTAACTTTGCAATGGTGTTCATGAATATTAATCACTTTATTTCCTCTTGCCTGATAATACAAGTTACCTGAGGTCAGGGAGTGCAGAAGGTACACCAATGTCTAATAGAATGTGGAAAGTAAACCACCGTTTAACAATGGACAAGACCAAACTTTAGCCTGAAAAAATAATGCTCTCTGAACTGTGCCTAGATAGGACATTTTGGATTTGCTTTTGGGATATATGATTATTTATAGATGTGGTTGTTTTTTTTTTTTGCCTTTTTCAGCAGCTACCAGCCACTTGAATTATTTCTACTTTCCAAGAAGATTGTATATGATAAAGAAATATTTGTGAATTTGGTGAAAGAATGCAAGGTCAGGAAATTATTCAGAGAAAAGTTATAACAAATATCTCATTACAGAGTTGTTTTTCAGTTGCTAAGTCATATCCTACTCTTTGTGACCCCATGAACCTTAGTACACCAGGCTCCCCTGTCTTCTACTATCTCCTGGAGTTTGCTCAAACTCCAGTTTGAGCAAAGAGTCAGTGATGCTATCCAACCATCTCATCCTCTGTCACCCCCTTCTCCTCACTAGTAAGTACAGATTCATACTATGGGACTCAGCATAAACATTATTTTTTATTGCTATTTTGTCAGTTTATATTAAAATCTATAGACAATATTTAAAATATTTAGCAAATGCTGTGAAAAATCAATATTTATAAAATGGCAAATAGCTTTTAAGGCAAATCTCTGACTTAGAAAGTTTGTAAAAGCATTTGGGGAAAAACAAACAAACAAACAAAACCCTAGGCAATCATCTATCTCCAGGCTTTTCTATATTATTTTCCAAGAAATATTTTCCAACCTCTGATGTAAGATCTATCTACTAGTATATTGTCATTTAAATTACCACCTTAATAAAAGATCCCCTGACCATTCCTGCAAAAGCATATTAAAAAGGAAAAAGAATGCAAGAAGAAAAATAAATAAAATGAAATAAATCTTATTAAAGCTCCATATGGGCCTAGAGATTACTTGTTCATTATAATACACTGTGTTATTTCTTCATAATTGATATGAAAAAATGAGGAAGACAAAAATATAAACACTTTCTATATAATTTTAAGTGGAAAGGATACATTCATATCGACTTTGATTTTGCCAAAGCTCATTTTTGAAGAATCACATGGTGTAGTTAAAAGAAATGTGCAAACAGGTGTGGATTGGGGTGCCCAAGCTTGAGTGCCCTTCATACTTGACAAGCCACATGCCCTTTCTGGGCCTCAGTATCCTCAGTATAAAATGGACATAACAATGGTATAATACTAAATATTTCACAGGCTTTTTTTGTTTAAGTATCAAATGATATATATATATATATATATATGTATATGCAAGAGCATTCTGAATATTTAAGACTGTCATTACTACATAAACATTTTATTATTACTATACACACTAACATTAACTGAAAAAGACAACATATCAAAATCCTCAAGGAGAAATTATCAAAGAAATCATCATACTGATATTCTGCCCTACTTCACCTATCCTTATTTTTTAAGAATCAGAATTACATAATTGATGAGCCAAAATAATTAGGCATTTGTCTATGACTGTATTACCAGTTAACGGCAGAACCATGACTGTTTTCCTTGTATACATCATGAAAGAGCTTAGTTATCAGGAAGTGATCACATATCACACAAAAAAAATACAAAATCTTAAGTATCTGGAATTAAATGAAACTAAAGTGTTTCCTAGATACTAAAACAACAACTACAACAACAAAAATGTAAGAGTTATGAGTATGATCTCTCAACATCTGCACATTTAATTAATTCATTTATCCATTATTTAATGACAACTTATATACAGCTCTGTGCTAGAGAATCAAATGTTAATATAATACAATTCTTGCCTTAAGGCACTCACTGTGACTTGATTTGCTTTCTCTTTAACATCTAAAGACTTGACAGAGACAGACTCTAAAAAAACGTCTAGGAGACAGTCTATATTCATGCAGTCCAATATTGACTGCAAAGGATCTCTGACCAAAACAGATCAATAAGACAAGGGCCCTACCTGTAAAGAGTGTACAAACGAGGTGAACAGTAAGTTTTACATTTTCGTTCATGTATTTTAGGCATATTTTTCCCAGTGGAGTCAGGAACATTATGGCTAAATCAATGCTACTGAAATACTCATTTCAGTTCAATTCAGTTCAGTCACTCAGTCGTGTCCGACTCTGTGACCCCATGGACTGCAGCATGCCAGGCCTCTATGTCCATCATCAACTCCTGGAGTTTACTCAAACTCATGTCCATTGAGTCAGTGATGCCATCCAACCATCTCATCCTCTGTCGTCTCCTTCTCCTCCCCCCTTCAATCTTTCCCAGTATCAGGGTCTTTTCAAATGAGTCAGCTATTCTCATTATGTGGCCAAAGTATTGGAGTTTCAGCTTCAACATCAGTCCTTCCAATGAATATTCAGGACTGATTTCCTTTAAAATGGACTGGCTGGATCTCCTTGCACTCCGAGGGACTCTCAAGAGTTTGTTCCAACACCACAGTTCAAAAGCATCAATACTTCGGTGCTCAGCTTTCTTTATAGTCCAACTCTCACAACCATACATGACCACTGGAAGAACCATAGCCTTGATTAGATGGACCTTTCTTGGCAAAGTAATCCCTATGATTTTTAATATGCTGTCTAGGTTGGTCATAACATTCCTTCCAAGGAGTAAGTGTCTTTTAGGTTCATGGCTGCAGTCACCATCTGCAGTGATTTTGGAGCCTCAAAAAATATAATCTGCCACTGTTTTCACTGTTTCCCCATCTATTTCCCTGAAGTGATGGGACCGGATGCCATGATCTTAGTTTTCTGATTGTTGAGCTTTAAGCCAAGTTTTCACTCTCCTCTTTCACTTTCATCAAGAGGCTCTTTAGTTCCTCTTCATTTTCTGCCATAAGGGTGTTGTCATCTGCATATCTGAGATTATTGATATTTCTCCTGGCAATCTTGATTCCAGCTTGTGCTCATCCAGCCTAGAGCTTCTCATGATGTACTCTGCATATAAGTTAAATAAGCAGGGTGACAATATACAGCCTTGACGTACTCCTTTTCTTATTTGGAACCAGTCTGTTGTTCCATGTCCAGTTCTGACTGTTGCTTCTTGACCTGCATACAGATTTCTCAAGAGGCAGATCAGGTGGTCTGGTAGTCCCCTCTCTGCAAGAATTTTCCACAGTTTATTGTGATCCACACAGTCAAAGGCTTTGGCATGGGTAATAGAGCAGATATTGATATTTTTCTGGAACTTTCTTGCTTTTTCGATCATCCAGCAGACGTTGGCAATTTGTTCTCTGGTTCCTTTGCCTTTCCTAGAACTAGCTTGAACATCTAGTAGTTCACAGCTCACGTATTGTTGAAGCCTGGCTTGGAGAATTTTGAGCATTACTTTGCTAGTGTGCGAGATGAGTGCAACTGTGTAGTAGTTTGAGCATTCCTTGGCATTGCCTTTCTTTGGGATCGGAATGAAAACTGATCTTTTCCAGTACTGTGGCCACTGCTGTGTTGTCCAATTTTGCTGGCATATTGAGTGAAGCACTTTAACAGAATCATCTTTTAGCATTTGAAATAGCTCAACTGAAATTCCATCACCTCCACTAGCTTTGTTCATAGTGATGCTTCCTAAGGCCCACTTGACTTCACATTCCAGGATGTCTGGCTCTAGGTGAGTGATCACACCATCGTGATTATCTGGGTCATGAAGATCTTTTTTGTATAGTTCTTCTATGTATTCTTGCCATCTCTTCTTCATATCTTCTGCTTCTGTTAGGTCCATACCATTTCTGTCCTTTATTGTGTCCATCCTTGCAGGAAATGTTCCCTTGGTATCTCTAATTTTCTTGACGAGATCTCTAGTCTTCTATGTTCTATTGTTTTCCTCTATTTCTTTGCACTGATCACTGAGGAAGGCTTTACTACCACATTCCTAATCTCAATTCCATTCTGATTATTTCAATTACCTATGCTTCCCAATAGAAATAGTATAATTTTTACAAGTGGATTTATGTAGTTTGCTTTCTAGGCAGGGTGAGTAATTAAGCATGGCTTACTTCTGTTCTCACTCCCCCAACCTAAACAAAGGAGCACTGTGTGTATCTCTTTTAGGAATGATCCTTTAGAATATTTAGATTGAGGATAGAGACCCGTACTTAAAAATACCAATGCACTGTTTTTATCAATTTAGTTTTTAAATGCAGGGTAACGGTTGAGTGTTGTTAAGTATTTAAACAAGGAGGGCATTAGACAGAGATGACCCTAATGCTTCACAGACTATGTAAACTAATGTATGCTAGATCAATGCACTTAAACCTGAGAAAATGAAACTTCAAAATGACTAATCACAAACAGACAATTAGGCTTTCTAAATAAGGCAACTGATAAAGCTATAACCAAATAAATATATTGCCTTGCTTTGCTTGTGTCTTTTCTCCCATCCAAGCACAACCAGGCCTAACCAGGTTTGACCTTGCTTAGCTTCCAAGATCAGATGAGACTGGGCACATTCAGGGTGGTAGGGCTATAGACTGCTTCTATCTTTTCTTTATAAAAATCTGTCCCCTGTATCAAGCAGTTAATCCTAAAGGAAATCAACCCTGAATATTCATTGGAAGGACTGATGCTGAAGTTGAAGCTCTTATATGCTGGCCACCTGATCTGAAGAGTTGAGTCACTGGAAAAGACCCTTTGTGTGCTGGGAATGTGCTGGGAAACATTGAGGGCAGGAAGAGAAGAGGGCAACAGAGGATGAGATGGTTAGATGGCATCACTGACTCAACAGATATGAGTTTGAGCAAACTCCAGGAGGGAAGCCTGGTGTGCTACAGTCCATGGGGTTTACAAAGAGTCGGACATGACTTAGTGATTGAACAACAGTCTCCTATCAATGGAGTCCCAACCACTTTAGGTCTGGTACTGACCAATTTGAATAGATGTTTATTCAAATAAGCTCTAATAAATTTTAATGTGCAGTTTACCTTTTGATGGTGGACAATATGACTGAAAATGAGTATGCCTTAAGCTGGCTTATAACACTATTCTCCACTTTTTAATATTATTTTTATAATTTGAATCTATGCCATTTTAGAAAAGGTATAACACTATTGCAAAGACAATAAATATAACATACACGATATCTTATTTAGAGTAATTTTAGTATCTTGTGAGTTAAATAAGTGAAGTATTACTTTTCTGTTTTAGTGATGTACAAATACCAATACAGAGATGAATGTCTCCTTTGAGTGAACAGTCTTGATTTTTCTACATGTCTGGTGTCAAAGGGCTATAGATATGTGGGATTGGTGTAACATTCTTCAAGAATCACATCAAGTGTTACCTTTTGCAGTTAAGCCTTCCTCAGCTTCCCCAGGTGACGTGGTGGGTTTTTGGCATGTGGTCTATAACAGCACTTAAAATTTCAGGTTGAAATGATATATATCTTTCTTTTATAGGACTATAATTAGTATAGATATTGGCCAGAATTTTTATTTTAAACATTTTAAATCAAAGCATTCTAAAATACTGGCTAAGACTTGTCACATCAACTCTCACCAAATATTCATTCAAAGTGACACTTTTGCTTTGAAGCTTCTGAAGTTGTCATCAATGACTTAGATATATGTAGGGATGTGAACAGCATCTGGTATCACGATGTGGTAAAACATATTATCAAACATACGACAGTAGATTACTAATGGCCTGAAGTCTTGGATGTTGACATATCATTTTTTTAAACAACCAGAACAAGAATATTAACATTACCTTTTCAAAACAATAATGAATTAAGCAAAGATGGCATTTTTATCCCTAAAAAGTATGAACAGCATTAAGAAAATGAGCCTATTAAAACAAATTATGCAGATGAGCTCATTAGTAGAACTGCCCAGTATGGGATATTTTCTGAGTCTTTTGTTTTTATTCCGGTATGTATATTGTCTGTTCTATGTATGTTCATGTCTTTTCTCATCCTTTGAGGTTTAATTTCTATGAAGACAAGATTTATATCTTCTTCAATTCCCCACCCCCCCTACTCCATCTTGTATACATAGCAAATCACATCAAATTCTGAATGAATGTTTAAACAACTCTGGAACAATTTTATAATCTTGATAACCCTGTCAGTAACTACCATTATGATGAACTGATCAATTTATGTACATGAGTTTTTTGGTACTTCCATTACTGTATCTTATAAAGACATACCAGCTTACTAAACATTTGTTTAAATAATCAATAATCTCTATTTTTTTTACCTCCTCTCACTGCCTTTCATTATCAATTCTTTTCTAACAGTATGTGCACACTGTTCTAACTTTCTCATACCCATCCATACTTTCTTCAATCCACTTCTCTCTTGCCTCCCCTCTCCAGCAAAACTGTCTTATCAAGGTCTACAAATGATTTCAAGACAGTCACAGTGTGTGCTCATATGACAAGATGGTATTTTGAAAGATTAAGGTTTTGTTGTTCTGTGTGGGGGAGAGGTTTTCGCATTGACTCCTTTTAGCTCCGCCTTTCCCTAGTTTAAGTGTAGCACGGTGTCCTGTGCTTCAGTAACACAAAGGGACCCGAATGAGGGCCTCCCAGTGCTGCAGTGGCAAGGAATCCACCTGCCAAGGCAGGAGACACAGGGTCAACACCTGGCTTGGGAAGACCTCTGGAGCAGGAAATGGCAACCCACTCCAGCATTTTTGCCTGGAAAATCCTACAATCCACGGAGTCTGAAGCAACTTAGCATGCATACATGTACACACTGTAAGATCATTGCCAGAAAATAGTGGATAGACATCTGGATTCTTCCTAAAGGATTCAAATAAAAAACGAAAAGAAATACTATAACAGAATAAATAGAATGATAGCGCTTTCTTAATAAAATGGCTGTAGCTTTAAAAATCCAGGAGACATTAAAAATCTACTAGATTAGTAAAGGAATGGCAAGAACTCTTAATACAAGTACATATATCAAAAAGTTCTTCTCTATTAATTCTAGTCTCTAGAACATTATTGGCTTCCCTGGTGGCTCAGAGGTTAAAGCGTCTGCCTCCAATGCGGGAATTCACCTAGAAATAGAATTGCAAAAATATTTTCCATAGTAGTGATAAAAATAATAATATAAAATGAATTTAACAAAAATATAAAAACCTCAATGAAGAAACATTTACCAAACAAAAATACAAAATTTGTAATGATGTTTATGTTCTTACTGAGTAATATAAAACAGGGTCAGGACAAATGAAAATATATGAGAAGAAAAGGTCAATGCTCCTAAAAGTGACATAAAAACTTAATACAATTACATTTTGTATTCATTGTCTATTGCTGTATCAGAAATGACCTCGAATTTAGCAACTTCAAACACAAACATATAAGAATTGACATTTCATATAAGCATTGACATCTCATATAAGCATGGACATTTTTTTGAAATCAAATATTTAAAAATAGACATCAATTTTATTTCTAGGTGAATTAATAATAATGCCTACTGAATTTACTGATATGCAACTGATATAGCCTTGGTTACTTAATTGTTAACATCTTTTTGAGTTTTGGGTATTTATTAGTTATGCTTTCATTCTGTAATAAAATTTACTGTAGGTAAGCTCTAATCTCTGAATAATATTGTAAAACTCCAGTGAATTTGTCTCATACGTCAAAAAGTGCAATCTTGGAAAATAGCTAACATCTCTAAAAAATTAAATATCAAGGAAAATCATCATGTTCACTTTCATATTTTAAACAGGTCCACCAAAAATGTATGTTTAGAAAAATTCATAAAAGGATGTACTTATTCAGATTGCTTGCCACATTTAGAAGTATAGATTTATTGATTGTAAAGTTTTCTATATTCCTCTCATTCCATGGATCAAATTGACATGGATAATCAGTAAAATAATAACAGAAATTTTGTGTTCTATTTTGTGTGTATGTGTATGTATACATATATATATATATATATATAGAGAGAGAGAGAGAGAGAGAGAGAGAGTATACAGAGAGAGACAGAGAGGTGTTAGATGGTGCTTTTAATGGATAATAATATATTAAATGTTGTTACCTATTTGTCTATACTGCTTGGAAACTAATTACTTAGCATTTTCTGTTCCTATTCATTATCTGTATTGCTTTTGAAATGTCTTCCCTCTCTTTCCAGTAATAAGGGAAACAAAAACAGAGAAATAGACAAAAACATCAAAACAATGTGTATTCAGCTTCAGGAGAAACTAGTGATTTTCAAATGTTGTGCTTCACATTAGTTGTGCTATATTAACTGTTGACTAAAAATTGTGTTAAGCCTAGGAGTATGATTTGTTCTCACTTCCAGATATTTGAGTATAAGGAACATAGCCCAGTTACAAACTGGGATTGAAATACCAATATAATCTGGTTATACATACTGTGTTGTCCCCTAAAACAAGTGGGTAAATATTTCTTCTTTTTATATTGTCTGGAAGAAAATTTTTAAGATTGATAATGAAGCCATCTGAATCTGAACATTTCTCTGAGACAGTTTTAAATTACATATCCATTTAGTTGACAGATACATATATATTTATATTTTTTATTCTCCTGGTGTCAGATTTAAGTTTTGTCTATTATTTCAAAGTTTAAATTTATGTAAGTTAAGTGCTATTATAATAATCCATATTCTTTTATTGTGTCTATGGTACATAGTGATGCCTAGTTTTTCATTTCTGATATTGGTGATCTCTGTTTTCTCATTTTTCCCTTGCCAAGGCCTTATGCAATTTTCTAGTCTTTTTGAAGAACCATCTTTAGATTTTATTGATTTTTTCAACTGGTTTTCTACATCATTGTATCTGCTCTCACTTTTTTAATTTTTTGTCATCTAGTAGATTCTTGCTGTTCTTTTTCTACCTTCTTGAAATATATACTTAAATCATTAATTATAATATTTTTTGTGTTTCTATTCTATACATTTCAAGATATAAATGTTCTTTATATAGAAATGCTAAGCTGCATCATACATGTTTTGGCATGTTGTTCCAATATCACTCAGTTAAAAATATTTTATAAATTTTAATGATAAATCATTCAATGATTTATCTTTCACTCATGAGATATATAAAAGTATATGTTTAATTTCCAAGCCCCAGGAGTGTCCCATAATCTATGGTTGTCTATTTCCAGTTTAATTATATATAACTGAAACCATACTTTGTATGACTGAAATAATAGAGAATTATTTACAGTCCAGCAAATAATAAATTGTGGTAAATGTTTTATGTGCACTTGAAAGTAGTATGTATTCTTTCATCCCTGGGCGTGATGTTGCTAAGTCACTTCAGTCGTGTCCGACTCTGTGCGAACCCATAGACTGCAGCCCACCAGGCTGCCCCGTCCCTGGGATTCTCCAGGCAAGAACACTGGAGTGGGTTGCCATTTCCTTCTCCAAAGCATGAAAGTGAAAAGTGAAAGGGAAATTGCTCGGTCGCGTCCGATTCTAGCGACCCCATGGACTGCAGCCCACCAGGCTCCTCCATCCATGGGATTCCCCAGGCAAGAGTACTGGAGTGGGGTGCCACTGCATGATGTTAATTTTTGTTAAATAGGTCAGATATGTGTATATTGCTAGTAATAACTTCAGTTCAGTTCAGTTCAGTCTCTCAGTCGTGTCTGACTCTCTGTGACCACATGAATCGCAGCACGCCAGGCCTCCCTGTCCATCACCATCTTCTGGAGTTCACTCAAACTCACGTCCATTGAGTCGGTGATGCCATCCAGCCATCTCATCCTCTGTTGTCCCCTTTTACTCCTGCCCCCAATCCCTCCCAGCATCAGAGTCTTTTCTAATGAGTCACCTCTTCGCATGAGGTGGCCAAAGTACTGGAGTTTAAACTTCAGCATCATTCCTTCCAAAGAACACCCAGGGCTGATCTCCTTTAGAATGGACTGGTTGGATCTCCTTGCAGTCCAAGGAACTCTCAAGAGTCTTCTCCAGCGCCACAGTTCAAAAACATCAATTCTTCGGCCTCAGCTTTCTTCACAGTCCAACTCTCGCATCTATACATGACCACTGGAAAAACCATAGCCTCGACTAGACGGACCTTTGTTGGCAAAGTAATGTCTCTGCTTTTGAACATGCTGTCTAGGTTGGTCATAACTTTTCTTCCAAGGAGTAAGCGTCTTTTAATTTCATGGCTGCAGTCACCATCTGCAGTGATTTTGGAGCTCCCCAAAATACTGTTTCCACTGATACTGACACTGTTTCCACTGTTTCCCCATCTATTTCCTATGAAGTGATGGGACCGGATGCCATGATCTTCGTTTTCTGAATGTTGAGCTTTAAGCCAACTTTTTCACTCTCCTCTTTCACTTTCATCAAGAGGCTTTTTAGTTCCTCTTCATTTTCTGCCATAAGGGTGGTGTTATCTGCATATCTGAGGTTATTGATATTTCTCCCGGCAATCTTGATACCAGCTTATGCTTCTTCCAGCCCAGCATTTATCATGATGTACTCTGCATATAAGTTAAATAAGCAGGGTGACAATATACAGCCTTGACATACTCCTTTTCCTATTTGGAACCAGTCTGTTGTTCCATGCCCAGTTCTAACTGTTGCTTCTTGACCTGCATATAGGTTTCTCAAGAGGCAGGTCAGGTGGTCTGGTATTCCCATCTCTTTCAGAATTTTCCACAGTTTATTGTGATCCACACAGTCAAAGGCTTTGGCATAGTCAATAAAGCAGAAATAGATGTTTTTCTGGAACTCTCTTGCTTTTTATTAAAAATATTTTTTCTGAGTGTTTTATCATTTTTATTGTTTTATTATTTTATTAGTTTTATTAGAAAGGCATTTATTAAATTCTCCAAGTATGACTTTAGATTTATCTGTTTCTCCTTTTAAGTTTGACAATATAGGCTTTCAATATCTTAAGGTTAAAATAAATCTCAAAAGATATTTCTTAAAAAAATATCTTAAATATTCATGTTGAGGTTAGACAGAAAACAACAAAATTCTGTAAAGCAATTATCCTTCAATTAAAAAATAAATTAATTAAAAAATATCTTAAACATTATATTGTTAGAGACATACACATTTGTAATTATTATAACTCTGTGTTATAATAATTTGTTATAATAATACTTTGACCTATTTATCATAACGAAATATCCTTCATTATTTTGAATGTTCTTATTTTTAAGTTCAGATTCTTTGATATTAATATAACTATGTCATGTCTTTTGGTATAACATAGTATATATTTCGGAGAAGGCAATGGCACCCCACTCCAGTACTCTTGCCTGGAAAATCCCATGGATGGAGGAGCCTGGTGGGCTGCAGTCCATGGAGTCCTAAGAGTCGGACACGACTGAGAGACTTCCCTTTCACTTTTTACTTTCATGCATTGGAGAAGGAAATGGCAACTCACTCCAGTGTTCTTGCCTGGAGAATCTCAGGGATGGGGGAGCCTGGTGGGCTGCCGTCTATGGGGTTGCACAGAGTTGGACACGACTGAAGCGACTCAGCAGCAGCAGCAGTATATACTTACATATTTTATATTGTATGTTTTTATCTTTTTGCTCTGTCATTTTTTCCCACGCTTCAGTTTGAATACTTCCAATGAATAGTCATCCTCTTAACTGACGTTATCTTTTAAAATAATTTAATTAATTCATTTATTTTTTAGGTGTGCTGGGTCTTGGTGCTAAGCAGGCCTTTCTCTAGTTAGGATAAGCAAGGGCTACTTTTTAGTTGCAGTTTTCAGGATTCTCATTGTGGTCATTTCTTGTTGCAGAGCACAGGCTCCAGGGCACATAGGCCTCAGCAGCCGTGACTGCAGGGTTCTAGAGAACAGGCTCAATAGTCGTGCAAGGGCTTAGTTGCTCTGCGGCATGTGGGATCTTTCCGGATCAAGGATCGAACCTGTGTCTCCTGAATGGGCAGATGGATTCTTTACCACTGAGTGACCAGGAAAGACCCTGATTTTCTCTTTTGCTGCTTCTAATATTCTGTAAACCTATATTAAATTCCAACTGTCAATTACTGTATTTTAGTTCTGAAATACTCACGTGACTATTTAGTTCACTTTATTAAAGATTCTAGTCTTGTGCTGAACTTTCCCACTTTTGCAATTATTTTTTTAAGCAAAAGAAAGTAACTACATTTATCTTCGCTGTGTATGAGAACTCCAGTATGTGTATAACCTAACAGATCTGTGGTTTTTGATATCTTCACTCATTTTATTCTATCTTCTGGCATTCTTGTATATTTGTTGATATTTTCTGATACTGTATATAAAAATTAAACAGGTAATTTGAGACTTTGGATGATACTATATTCTTTTAGGTGATTTTTTAAAAAACCCTCTGGCCATAAGATAGAGTAAGGGAAGCCTATCAAATGTGGAGACTGAGCTGTTTGATGCTGGGTATCAGTTTTTTTGAAGGCTTATCTATTTTGAATTCATTATACAACTGCAATATAGTCCCATCAGAATTCATAACTGGAATTCTATCTTTGTTTTTGTGTCTTCTCTCAAGGGCCATAGAAATTACTAAATGTTGAGCTCAATTTCCCATCCTCTTAGATGAAATCTTCTTAGCTTCATAGATTCTCGACCTTAAGCCACAATTACCTCAGGAAGAAAAGTAGCATGGACTGCTGGGTTTATATCAATGCTCTTCTGATATAGCTTGGATATAATTTTAACAAACTTATAATTTGTTGATTCCACAGACACATAGGATGCTAACAGTTCAGCTCAGGATACTATCTTCTTAGTTATCACTTTCTGCTTGGCTTCTTATTTCTATTTATAAATCAGATAACTTTTACTGTAGGGAAAAGAATTAGAAAGTTTCAAAACATACTTTTGATTAAATAAAAACCTCTTACAAAGCTTGGTTGATAAAATAACTTCCTTGACCTGGTTAACATTATGCACCAAAAACCTACTTCAAACATTAATGGAAATTAATTAAAATCTTCTTCCACCAACACAAGAGAAGACTCTACACATGGACATCACCAGATGGTCAACACCGAAATCAGATTGATTATATTCTTTGAAGCCAAAGATGGAGAAGCTCTATACAGTCAACAAAAACAAGACCAGGAGCTGACTGTGGCTCAGATCATGAACCCCTTATTACCAAATTCAGACTTAAATTGAAGAAAGTAGGGAAAACCACTGGACCATTCAGGTATGACCTAAATCAAATCCCTTATGATTATACAGTAGAAGTGAGAAATAGATTTAAGGGCCTAGATCTGATAGATAGAGTGCCTGATGACCTATGGAATGAGGTTTGTGGCACTGTACAGGAGACAGGGATCAAGACCATCCCCATGGAAAAGAAATGCAAAAAAGCAAAATGGCTGTCTGGGGAGGCCTTACCAATAGCTGTGAAAAGAAGAGAAGTGAAAAGCAAAGGAGAAAAGGAAAGATATAAGCATCTGAATGCAGAGGTCCAAAGAATAGCAAGAAGAGATAAGAAAGCCTTCCTCAGGTACCAATGCAAAGAAATAGAGGAAAACAACAGAATGGGAAAGACTAGAGATCTCTTCAAGAAAATTAGAGATACCAAGGGAATGTATCATGCAAAGATGGGCTCGATAAAAGACAGAAATGGTATGGACCTAACAGAAGCAGAAGATGATAAGAAGAGATGGCAAGAATACACAGAAGAACTGTACAAAAAAGATCTTTACGACCCAGATAATCACGATGATGTGATCACTGACCTAGAGCCAGACATCCTGGAATGTGAAGTCAAGTGGGCCTTAGAAAGCATCACTACGAACAAAGCTAGTGGAGGTGATGGAATTCCAGTTGAGCTATTCCAAATCCTGCAAAATGATGCTGTGAAAGTGCCGCACTCAATATGCCAGCAAATTTGGAAAACTCGGCAGTGGCCACAGGACTGGAAAAGGTCAGTTTTCATTCCGATCCCAAAGAAAGGCAATGCCAAAGAATGCTCAAACTACCACACAATTGCACTCATCTCACAAGCTAGTAAAGTAATGTTCAAAATTCTCCAAGCCAGGCTTCAGCAATACGTGAACCGTGAACTTCCTGATGTTCAAGCTGATTTTAGAAAAGGCAGAGGAAACAGAGATCAAACTGCCAACATCCGCTGGATCATGGAAAAAGCAAGAGAGTTCCAGAAAAACATCTATTTCTGCTTTATTGACTATGCCAGAGCCTTTGACTGTGTGGATCACAATAAACTGTGGAAAATTTTGAAAGAGATGGGAATACCAGAACACCTGACCTGCCTCTTCAGAAATCTGTATGCAGGTCAGGAAGCAACAGTTAGAACTGGACATGGAACAATAGACTGGTTCCAAATAAGAAAAGGAATACGTCAAGGCTGCATATTGTCACCCTGCTTATTTAACTTATATGCAGAGTACATCATGAGAAACGCTGGGCTGGAAGAAGCACAAGCTGGAATCCAGATTGCTGGGAGAAATATCAATAACCTCCGATATGCAGATGACACCACCCTTATGGCAGAAAGTGAAGAGGAACTAAAAAGCCTCTTGATGAAAGTGAAAGAGGAGAGTGAAAAAGTTGGCTTAAAGCTCAACATTCAGAAAACGAAGATCATGGCATCCGGTCCCAACACTTTATAGGAAATAGATGGGGAAACAGTGGAAACAGTGTCAGACTTTATTTTTGGGCTCCAAAACCAGTGCAGATGGTGACTGCAGCCATGAAATTAAAAGACGCTTACTCCTTGGAAGGAAAGTTATGACCAACCTAGACAGCATATTGAAAAGCAGAGACATTACTTTGCCAACAAAGGTCTGTCTAGTCAAGGCTATGGTTTTTCCAGTGGTCATGTACGGAGGTGAGTGTTAGACTGTGAAGAAGGTTGAGCACCAAAGAATTTATACTTCTGAACTGTGGTGTTGGAGAAGACTCTCGAGAGTCCCTTGGACTGCAAGGAGATCCAACCAGTCCATTCTGAAGGAGATCAGCCCTGGGGTTTCTTTGGAAGGAATGATGCTAAAGCCGAAACTTCAGTACTTTGTCCACCTCATGTGAAGAGTTGACTCATTGGAAAAGACTCTGATGCTGGGAGGGATTGGGGGCAGGAGGAGAAGGGGACGACAGATGATGAGATGGCTGGATGGCATCACTGACTCGATGGATGTGAGTCTGAGTGAACTCCAGGAGTTGGTGATGGATAAGGAGGCCTGGCGTGCTGCGATTCATGGGGTCTCAAAGTGTCGGACACGACTGAGCGACTGAACTGAACTGAATGGAAAACATTTAGCTAGATCCACTCTCTTTCATATTGAGAATAGTATTAGGATAATCACTACTTTTCCCACTACTAAACATTCTCCAAGTAATCTTGGACACTGGTAGAAAGAAGAAAAATGAATGTATTTATATTTGATAGGACTATCATGATCTGAACCATGGTCCACTCCCAGTCTTGCTTTTGCTGACTGCATAGAGCTTCTCCATCTTTGGCTGCAAAGAATATAATCAATCCGACTTTGGTATTTACCATAGTGATGTCCATGTGTAGAGTCTTCTCTTGTGTTGTTGAAAAAGGGTGTTGCTAAGACCAATGCACTCTCTTGGCAAAACTCTATTAGCCTTTGCTCTGATTCATTCTGTACTCCAAGGCCAAATTTGCCTGTTATTCCAGGTATATCTTGACTTCCTACTTTTGCATTCCAGTCCCCTATAATGAAAAGGACATCTTTCTGTGGTGTTAGTGCTAGAAGGTCTTGTAGGTCTTCACAGAACTGTTCAACTTTAGCCTCTTCAGCATTATTGGTCAGGGCATAGACTTGGATTACTGGGATACTGAATGGTTTGCCTTGGAAACGAACAGAGATCATTCTGTCATTTTTGAGTTTGTATCCAAGTACTACATTTCGGACTCTTTTGTTGACTATGATGGCTACGCCATTTCTTCTAAGGGATTCTTGCCCACAGTAGCAGATATAATGGTCATCTGAGTTAAATTCACCCATTCGAGTCCATTTTAGTTAGCTGATTCCTAAAATGCAGACGTTCACTCTTGCCATCTCCTGTTTGACCACTTCCAATTTGCCTTGATTCATGGAGCAAACATTCAGGTTTCTATGCAATATTGCCCTCTACAGCATCTTTCTTTATTTCCATCACCAGTCACATCCACAATTGGGTGTTGTTTTGCTTTGGCTCTGTCTCTTCATTCTTCCTGGAGTTATTTCTCCACTGATCTCCAGTAGTATATTGGGCACCTACCAACCTAGGGAGTTCATCTTTCAGTGTCCTATCTTTTTGCCTTTTCATGGGTTTCTCAAGGCAAGAATTCTGAAGTGGTTTGCCATTCCCTTCTCTAGTGGACCACATTTAGTCAGAACTCTCCACCATGACCTGTCTGTCTTGGGTGGCCTTACATGGCGGTATGGCTCATAGTTTCCTTGAGTTAGACAAGGCTGTGGTCCATGTAATCAGATTGGTTAGTTTTCTGTGACTGTGGTTTTCAGTCTGTCTGCCCTCTGATAGAGAAGGATAAGAGGCTTATGGAAGCTTCCTGATGGGAGAGACTAACTGAGGGGGAAACTGGGTTTTGTTCTGATGGGCCAGGTCATGCTCAGTAAACCTTTAATCCAATTTTCTGTTGATGGGTAGGGCCATGTTCCCTCCCTGTTATTTACCTGGGGCTAAACTATTTCTCCTTTATTGACTATGCCAAACCCTTTGACTGTGTGGATCACAATAAACTGTGGAAAATTCTGAAAGAGATGGGAATACCAGATCACCTGATCTGCCTCTTGAGAAATTTGTATGCAGGTCAGGAAGCAACAGTTAGAACTGCACATGAAACAACAGACTGGTTCCAAATAGGAAAAGGAGTACGTCAAGGCTGTATATTGTCACCCTGGTTATTTAACTTATATGCAGAGTACATCATGAGAAACGCTGGGCTGGGTGAGCACAAGCTGGAATCAAGATTGACAGGAGA
Organism: Bubalus kerabau; assembly: GCF_029407905.1. NCBI lineage: Eukaryota > Metazoa > Chordata > Mammalia > Artiodactyla > Bovidae > Bubalus > Bubalus kerabau. Next base: position 134,053,528 of record NC_073624.1, read on the forward strand.
AATATCAATAACCTCAGAAATGCAGATGACACACCCTTATGGCAGAAAATGAAGAGGAAGTAAAGAGCCTCTTGATGAAAGTGAAAGAGGAGAGTGAAAAAGTTGGCTTAAAGCTCAACATTCAGAAAACAGAGATCATGGCATCCGGTCCCATCACTTCATGGCAAATAGATGGAGAAACAGTGGAAACAGTGTCAGACTTTATTTTTTGGGGCTTCAAAATCATTGCAGATGGTGACTGCAGCCATGAAATAAAAAGATGCTTACTCCTTCGAAGGAAAGTTATGACCAAACTAGACAGCATATTAAAAAGCAGAGACATTACTTTGCCGGCAAAAGTCCATCTAGTCAAAGTTATGGTTTTTCCAGTAGTCATGTTGTAAGAGCTGGACTATGAAGAAAGCTGAGTGCTGAAGAATTGATGCATTTGAACTGTGGTGTTGGAGAAGACTCTTAAGAGTCCCTTGAACTGCAAGGAGATCCACCCAGTCCATCTTAAAGGAAATCAGTCTTGAATGTTCATTGGAAGGACTGATGTTAAAGCTTAAACTCCAATACTTTGGCCACCTGATGCGAAGAGATGACTCATTTGTAAGGACCCTAATGCTGGGAAAGATCAAAGGCAAAAGGAAAAGCGGATGACAGAGGATGAGATGGTTGGATGGCATTACCAACTCAATGGACATGAGTTTGAGTAAATTCTGGGAGTTGGCAATGGACAGGGAGGCCTGGCGTGCTGCAGTCCATGGGGTCGCAAAAAGTAGGACCTGACTGAGCGACTGAACTGAGCTGAACTAAACTGAAACTATGGAGGAGGTAACGAAGATAATGGCTACCTCCTTCAAAAGGTCCCATGCACACACTGCTACAGTCAATGCCCCCAACCCTGTAGCAGGCCACCGCTGACCCACTCCTCTGCAGGAGACTCCTGAACATTCATGGGCAAATCTGGGTCAGTCTCTTGTGGGGTTACTGCTCCTTTCTCCTGGGTCCTGGTGAGCACAAGGTTCTGTTTGTGCCCTCCACAAACATGACTCAGCAACTGAAATGACTGACTGACTGACTGACTGATCTAAATAAAAAAGAAAATAACTGAATCAACAAAGCAACAGAACCAATTAATGAGCTCATCAGAGATTGCTAGATTTGAACCTATCAGTTCAGTTCACTTCAGTCGCTCAGTTGTGTCTTACTCTTTGTAAGTTGTGTCACACTCTTTGTGACCCCATGAACTGTAGCATTCCAGGCTTCCTTGTTCATTACCAATTCGCGGAGCTTACTCAAACTCATATCCATGGAGTTTGTGATACCTCATCCTCTGTCATCCCCTTTTCCTCCTGCCTTCAATCTTTCCCAGCATCATGGTCTTTTCCAATGAGTCAGTTCTTCGCATCAGGTGGCCAAAGTTTGGAGTTTTAGCATCAGTCCTTTCAATGAATATTCAGGACTGATTTCCTTTAGGATGGACTGGTTGGATCTCCTTGCAGTCCAAGGGACTTTCAAGAGTCTTCTCCAACACCACAGTTCAAATGCATCAATTCTTCGGCACTCAGTTTTCTTTACAGTCCAACTCTCACATCCATACATGACCACTGGAAAAACCAAAGCTTTGACTAGACAGACTTTTGTTGGCAAAGTAATGTCTCTGTTTTTAATATGCTGTCTAGATTGTTCATAGCTTTTCTTCCAAGGAGCAAGTGTCTTTTAATTTCATGGCTGCAGTCACCATCTGCAGTGATTTTGGAGCCCAGGAAAATAAAGTCTGTCACTGTTCCCATTGTTTTTGCATCTATTTGCCATGAAGTGATGGGACCAGATGCCATGATCTTTGTTTTCTGAATGTTGAGTTTTAAGCCAACATTTTCACTCAGTAATTTCCTACACTAACAAAATAAAGTCATTTTTCTCAGCATTAACAAGCAATAAACAATGCCTAGGATCTAACTGGGGCTTCCCAGATGGCTCAGTGGTAAAGAATCCACCTGCCCATGCAGGAGACATGGGTTCAATCCCTGGGTCAGTCAGATCCCCCGAAGGAGGAAATGTCAACTCACTCCAGTAATCCTGCCTAGAAAATCCTATGGACAGAAGAGGCTGACAGTCTACAGTCCATGGGCTCGCAAAGAGTCAAACACAACCGAGAACACATACAGCCACAGGAACTGACTTACTGCATGGTAAACAGGGCCTCTGCAAACAAGATGCTAACCACTAAAAAGGCACATAGTGGATAATCAGAAATAAATTAAAAACTGTTTATTTTCTTGGATGAGATGGCATAATATAAAATGCCCAATTCTCTCAAATTAATCTACAAATGTCATTAATCCCAAATCAAATTTCTGTTTTATATATATATATATATATATATATATATATATATATATATTTTGCAGAATTCCATAAATTTACTTGAAATCATTCTTCTGTTGGAGAACAATTCAAAGAACAACTCAATGTATCTTAAAAAAGAAGAAGGGAACCAGCCCTACCAAATATTAAGTAATTCTATAAAGCAAAGAAAGTACAGCAGTGTAGAGTTGGCATTGTTGTTCTTATTCTTTATTCACTAACTCATATCTGACTCTTTTGCGACACCATGGACTGTAGCCTGCCAGAACAGACGGATGGAAAAAAATGGAAGAAATTAATAACTTACAGATAGTTATTTATATTTGGGGCTAAATGTAAAATACATGTTTTATCTTCTTCAAATCAATTAAAAAAAGGTGGGGTAGAAAGTGAATGGAATAACTGTGGTACATCCGGACAATGGAATATTATTCATTGCTACAAGGAAATGAGCTCTCAAGCAAGGAAGACTCTTAAAAACATATTATTAACTGAGAGAAGCCAATCTTAAAAGGTTAAAAACTGTATAATTCAAATTCTGGAAGAGGCAAGACTATTTAGACAGTACAAACACCAGTGGCTCCCAGGGGAGGGGGAGTGGAAAAGGGGGTGATATCTACATGTGGAGCATAAAGAATTTTTAGGGCAATGAAAATATTCAGTATGATAACATAATGATGGATACATGTATATATTTGGATATATAATACCAACAATGAACTGTAATGTAAATTATGGATTTAGGATAATTATGATGTTTCAGTGTAGGTTCATCAGTTGTAACTGATGCACCACTCTAGTGAGGTTGATAATCAGGGAGGTTGTGCCTTTGGGGCCAGGGGATATTTGGGGCAATCTCTGAACTTTCCTCTCGATTTTGCTATAGACCTAAAACTGTTATTAAAAAGTAGTCATAAAACAAACAAAAAAACCCCAAAGTATTGCCACCAACTGCAAATGAGTGGCACTACTAAATTTTATGGCACTACTCAGATATAATCACTATGATTATCCTAGCATATTTTCTGACAGATTTTTCCCTACAGGTAAATATTTTACATACACATATGCACAAAACTTCAAAAGTTCAACCAAAAAAATAAAAAGCTGATCTATGTGACAACCACAAAATTGGTGGTAGTTTAGTTGCAAGTCATGTCTGACTCTAGTGATCCCATGAACTGTAGCCTGCCAGACTCCTCTGTCCATAAGATTCTCCAGGTGAGAATATTGGAGTGGGTTGCCATTTCCTTCTGCAGAGGATCTCCCAGCTCAGGAATCAAACCTGGGTCTCCTGCATTGCAGGCAGATTCTTTACTGACTGAGCTATGAGAAAAGCCCTACCACAAAAATAAAGGATTGATGTTAAACAAAAGTCCATGAACAAAGTTAATTTTCATAACTGGAGGAAATATTTTCAATGTCTAAATTAGACAAGATATTTGCATCTACAGTTTTCAAGACAAGATATCTGTACCTACAATTTTCAAGGCACTTCTGCAAATCACAAGAAAAAGAGCAGTAGGATAGAACAGGCAATTTATAGGAGAAAAATCCAAGGTTGTTAAGCACATGTTCTAATTCATTAGTAATTATAGACATTAAAATAAAACAATGTAAAATACACTATCATGTATCTTTTAGGCTGGAAGAATTAGTGAGCTCTATATTTGCAGCTCTGAAGTTGAATGATTCTATGATGAACTATAAGACTTTCTAGAACTAACACCAAAGAAAGACGTCCTTTTCATCTTAGGGAGCTGGAATGCAAAAGTATGAACGGAAGAGATACCTGGGGTAACAGGTAAGTTTGGCCTTGGAGTACAAAATGAAGCAGGGCAAAGGCTAACAGAGTTTCGCCAAGGGAATGCACTGGTCATTGTAAACACCCTCTTCCAACAACACAAGAGACGACTCTACACATGGACATCACCAGATGGTCAATACTGAAATCAGATTGAATATATCCTTTGCAGCCAAAGACAGAAAATCTGTATACAGTCAGCAAAAACTAGGTATAGGGAGTCTGCCTGCCTGCCTTTTGATTGTGACCCATGTACTCCTTTTTGAAAAGTTCAGCCTGCCAGAGCACTACTGTGTTCATTTAGTATGCACTCAGCAAATCTGCTTGGGAAAATTTTACATTTATCCACAAGGGACATGTACAAGGAAGTGTCCATAAAAAACACGGGGTGTAGGTGGCAATCTAGGATTCTTTCACCGAGACGGTAGAAAGGAATATGGTAGCTGCCTACTGAAATATTATGCAGAGATGTGTGGTTTGACCACTCATTTTGTAAACAAAGTCTTACTGCAACTTAGCCATACCCATTTGGTTACATATTGTCAATGACTGCTTTTAAGACAGGGTTGTAATGTAACAAAGACCAAATGACACACAGAACTGCAAATATTTACACTATCTGGCTCTTTCAATTCATCCCATTATTAGCCATTAATCTTGCTGGTTATTTACTTAGAGTTGACATAAATTATTGAGAATCATTCTCCTGCTTTATACAGTGGAGTACAAATGTAAGTTAGTAAAAATTTGTAAAAGCTGACATATTTTGAACATTTATTCATGTTGACATTATACTAAGAGCTTTATAATTTTTACTCAATTGAATGCTCAAAACTCCATGTCACACATGAAAAAACAGAAATACAACAAGGTTAAGGACATTGCCCTAAGTTTAAAAAGCTAATGCAGGGGAAACAGGATTAGAATTGAAGTACTTTGAGAAACACCCTAGAGAAGGCAATGGTTACCAACTCCAGTATTTTGACTGGAGAATCCTATGGTTAGAAGAGTCTGGTGGTCTACAGTCCATGGGGTCATAAAGAGTTGGACACGACTGAACGACTAAGCACACACACACTTTGACAAACCACACTCAACTTCTGAACTACATGGTGAGACATTTTCCTTAGGGGGAAACGAATGGTGAAAAAGAACATATAGCAACAGATTAAACAGCTGTCAGTATCACCACCACACAGCAGGCTATGTTCTGTTTGCAGCCCCCAGAATAGTTTAACAAAGGACTGAAAGTAACTTTTTCAAAATATGTCTCATTAGGAGCTACCCCTGGAAAAGTCAAATAATCCTCCTATTTAGGTTTCCAACAGTAGATTCCTTTGGCAAGAATAACTGCACTGTAATTTCCAAGTCTGGAGCAGGAATATACTGAAATAACAGATGCTACTACTGGGGCCCACTATTATATACAAAATATACAAGAGAATGAAGGTTATATGTGCTGAAAGAGACCTGAGTCATTGCTCAGCCCAAAGCCTTTGTTTACTAGATGAGGAAACTGAAGTTCCAACAGGGTAAGAGAATTGCTCAGATTCACTTCCATGTATCCCAATGATACTATGATAGAAAACCTTATCCCAATGTTTGTTCTCTTGATGAAGTTATAAGGGTATGAAGACTGGGGACATTGTTGTTGTTCAGTGGCTAAGTGGTGTTTGACTCTGTGACCCTATGCGCTGTAGCATGCCAGGCTACTATGTCCTCTGTTATATCCTGGAATTTTCTCAAATGCATGACCACTGACTTGGTGATGCTATCTAACCATCTCACCCTCATGGATACATATATAATGACATTATATGTATATAAAACAAACAGCTAATATAGTCACTGACACATAACATATTAGACACTCAAAAAATGCATCCCTTCCTCTTTCTCACTCTTTTTTTTTTTTTTTTTGGATTCTCCCTTCTTATCCAAGGTGGCACTTAAGTTACTCTCTACTGTAGAAAGATAGACTAAAATCACTTAACACCATTTCAGACTCTACGATATCTATTTCTTTGGGAAGATACAAGTTCACTGGAGTGTCCTGAAACCATAAATAGTTAGATATTCAATGAAGATACATCCAAAATATAAAATAAATCCCACAGAATTGACAAAGCAAATACAGGTCATATACAATTACACAGCCCAATTTATAAATGGTATGCTAAAAACCATGTTTAAAATGGCTTTCTTTTATAATTCTTGCATAAACACAAAAAGTGGCATATTATTATTTTCCAAGATCATGCTGATAATTTGTTTTAACTACTAAATTGAATTGATTAGTGTTTCTGATGCTTGAACAGGTTGCTAGCATGGAAACAGTAGGTAATGAGATAAATTGTATGTCATGGCTTATTATATGTCTGTACCTGATATCTACTTTATTCTCTCTGATACTTGTCAAAGTCCTCACAGCTAATGCTTCTCTTCAAGTCCCTGTACAAATAAATTATTACCATAGAATAACATATTTAATTTCCTATTTCAACAAAATAAAATTACCCATCTAGGTAATATTTTAAATTCTTTTAAAAATTTTAGAATTAATTGGCACTTTAACTATTTAATGTTATTTTAAAATTTGGGCTTATTAAACAGGTAATCCCAGACCCTGATGCTGGGAAAGACTGAAGGCAAAGGGTGAAGAGGGCAGAAGAGAATGAGATGGTTAGAATGCATCACCAACTCAATGAACATGAATTTGAGTAAACTTCGGGAGATGGTGGAGGTCAGGAAAGCCTGGCATGCTGCAGTCCATGGAGTCACAAATGTTGTCCAATTAACATGCTGATAAAGTTGTCCAATTAACAACATAGACGTTAATTGTGACTAGTAATAAAACATGTTTCTTAAGCTAGAAACCTCCTCTATTTTCCTTTCTCTGTGTCTATTTTCTCTGTCAATAGTGCCCCATATATCTGAAGTGAATTCTGGAAGAAAGCTGTGATCTAGAATTTTCTATATTAGGAATGGTCAATCATGTAAAATGTTAAATAGAACTCTGTGACACAATGAAGGTCATAGCAACAGGTCTAAAAGATCAGAACACTAAAAACAAGGCAAAAGGAAAAAACAAAAAACGGAGAACTTCTGCAAGCTAACTTTGTGACCATGGCAAGAAGGTCATCCTTTATGGATCTATTTTTTCATTTGTAAAGAAAAGTTGTTGCTTAGTCACTAAGTCATGTCTAACTCTTTTGCCACCTCCATGGACTGTAGCCCACCAGGTTCCTCTGGCCATAGGACTTCCCAGGCAAGAATACTGGAGTGGGTTGACATTTCCTTCTCCAGGGGATTTTCCCGACCCAGGAATCAAACGTGCGTTGGCAAGTGGATTCTTTACCACTGAGCCCCCAGGAACGCCCCACAAAGCAAAGTAAAGGAATTAAAATTGACAATTTCAGGGATCCCCTTTGGCTCTAAAAATCTATGACTCTCCATTGGAAAAAAAAATCAAACCATCATTAGATTACATATTGATAGGTTATAGCAGATGAATTAGTCCAGAGAGCATATGTTTTACTGTTAATCAGTCCTTAATCAAGTCCTCAACCATTTTGAGTATATGTGTAATAAAACTAAGTTAAATATTCATATATTTTGGTTCTGTGTGAAATTTTTACTCTTATCTATTTTTAATTTTTATAACATATAAGCAAGAAAGATTTTTCTCTTTTGACAGATCACTTGCTCTTTATCCAGTCTCTGGGGAGAGATTAAAGTGAAAACAGAGGAGACATTTTAACTACCAAATTAAAGGTAGGGGCAAGCAAAGCACCTACCTAATATTCCCACTGATCTACTCCCAGCCAAGTTGTTCAAGCTTCTCGGAAATAATAATTCAACATTGGGTATGTATATAGTAGACTGAAACTGGCACTCCCAAAGATATCAGATACTAATCTCTGGAAACAGTACATGTTACCTTATTTGGGAAAATAAAAATAGCCTTTTCAGATGTGATTATTACTAAAACAGATATCTTGAGATGTGGACAGCATCTTGGATTATCTGGATGGGCCCTAAATGCCATAACAAGCGTCCTTGTGGTAAGAGAGAAGTAGTCTAAATTTCACAGGCAAAAGAGAAGAAGGTGATGTGAAGACAGAAGCAGAAATTGGAGTAATGTGATACGAGACAAACAATACTGACAGTCATCAAAATCTGGCAAAAGCACGAAATAGATTTTCCCCTAAATCTTGCAGACACAGAGTGATTTTGCCAAAACCTTCGTTTCAGCTCAGTGATACTTATTTTGGACTTCTGGCCTACAAAACTGCAAGGAAGAAAAAAAAAAAGTTCTATTGTTTTAAGCCACCTAGTTTGTGGTAATTTGTTATAGCAGCACAGGAAACTAAAACAGATTTCGGTACTGGGAAGTGAGATGTTACTGTACCAAATATCCAAAAATGCAGACAAAGCTTCAGAAGTGGGTAGAGGGCAGATGATAGAAATGATAGGAAAAAAAAAAAACAAAAACCAAAAAACAAAAAACGGTGGATCTGACTGAAAAATCCACATGCTCTAAATAAATTATTGATAGAAATATGGATGTTAAAGATTCTGCCAATGAGAGCTCAGGAGGAAGTGAAGAACACAGTAGAAAAAGAATGTATTATGTTAGAGAATACACATATCATCACAGAAAGAAAAATGTTGTTAAGGTGGTGTTATTGAGGGTCCAGAATAAAGTAAGGAAAATGTTACTTGAAACTTGAGAAACAGAGGAGAAATTTGTTATATTGTGGTCAAAAATTTAACTGAATTGAGTCCTACAGTTGTGTAGAAAGCAGAACTTTTAAGAAATAAGCTTGGATATTTAGGGGAACAGATTTTCAAGCAAAGTGTTGATTATGCATCCTTGCTGCTTCTTGCTGCTCATGCGAAAACATGAGAGTAAAAAGGTAGGCTGACGAAAGAACTGTTGAGGAAAAAGTAACCATCAATTCCTGATATTGAAAGTTCTGAACCTACGAAGGACTGCAGAAGATGTTGAAATTAGTACATTCCCTTTTGGGAAAGCATGCTCTAGAGGGAAGGTCAAACTTTTGCTGCTGTTGCTGTTCTCCCGATAATTCACGTCCAGTGCTTTATGACCCCATGGACTGCAGCATGCCAGGCTCCTATGTCCTCCACTATCTTCCAGAGTTTTCTCAAACTCACACTCATTCGGTCAGTGATGCTATCTAACGATTTTATCCTCTGCCGCTGCCTTCTCTTTTGCCTTCAATCTTTCCCAGCATCAGGATCTTTTCCAATGATTCTGCTCTTCACAACAGGTGGTCAAAGAATTGGAGCTACAGTTTCAGCATCAATTTTTTCAATTAATATTCAGGGTTGGTTTCCTTCAGGATTCATTGATTTGATCTCCTTGTAGTCCAAGAGACACTCAAGAGTCTTCTCTAGCACCACACTTTGAAAGCATCCATTCTTTGGCACTCAGCCTTCTTTATGGCTGAACTCTCACATCCATACATGATTACTGGAAAAACCATAGCTTCGACTACATGGACCTCTGTTGGCAAAGTGACGGCTCTGATTTTTAATAGGCTGTCTAAGTTTGTCATAGTTTTCCTTCCAAGGAGCAAGCCCCTTTTAATTTCATGGCTACAGTCACCATCTGTAGTGATTCTGGAGCCCAAGAAAATAAAATCTGTCACTGCTTACAATTTTCCCCCATCTATTTGCCATGAAGTGATAGGACCAGATGCCATGATCTTAGCTTTTTGAATGTTGAGTTTCAAGCCAGGTTTTCATCCTCATCAAGAGGCTCTTTAGTTCATTTTATACCATAAGAGTGCTAACATCTGCATATCTGAAGCTGTTGATATTTCTCCCAGCAATCTTGATTCCAGCTTGCATTTCACCCAGCCTGGCACTTCACATATAAAGGTGACAATATACAGCTTTGTGGGACTCCTTTCCCAGTTTTGAACCAGCCAGTTGTTTCATGTAAGGTTCTGTTGCTTCTTGACCTGCATACAGGTTTCTCAGGAGACAGGTAAGGTGGTTTGGTACTCTCATCTCTTTAATAATTTTCTATAGTCTGTTGTGATCCACACAATCAAAGGCTTTTGCACAGTCAATGAAGCAGAAGTAGATGTTTTGATGGAATTCCCTTGTTTTCTCCATGATCCAATGAATGTTGGGAATTTGAACTCTGGTTCCTCTGCCTCTTTGAATAATCTGGAAATTTTCAGTTCATGTACTGCTGAAGGCTAGTTTAAAGGATTTTGGGCATAATGTCACTAGCATGTGAAATGAGTACAACTGTACAGTATTCTAAACATTCTTTGGCATTGCCCTTCTTTGGAATTAGAATAAAAATTGATCTTTTCCAGTCCTGTGGTGACTGCTGAGTTTTGCAAATTGGCTGACTACTGAGCGCAATACTTTAACAGCATCATCTTTAAGGATTTTAAATAGCTCAGCTGTGATCCCATCACCTTTGCTAGCTTTGTGTAGAATAATGTTTCTTAAGGCCCACTTGACTTGACACTCCAGGATGTTTGGCTCTAGGTGAGTGAACACACCATCGTGGTTATGTGGATCATTAAGACCTTTTTAAAATAGTTCTGTGTATTCCTGCCACTTCTTATTAATCTCTTCTGGTTCTGTTAGGATCTTATTGTTTTTGTCCTTTATTACACCCAAACTTGTTGAAAACTCCCAACTTTCTTGATGAGATCTCTACTCTTTCCCATTTCCATAATTTCTATTTCTTTGCATTGTTCATTCAAGAAGGCTTTCTTAACTCTCCTTGCTATTCTCTCACACTCTGCATTCAGTTGGGTATATCTTTCCCTTCTCTCTTGCCTTTCACTTCTCTTATTTTCATGGATATTTGTAAGGTCTCCAAGACAACCACTTTGCTTTCTTGCATTTCTTTTTCTTTGGGGATGGTTTTGGTCACTGCATCCTGTACAATCTTATGAATCTCATCAGGCACTCTGTCTATTAGATCTACTTCCTTGAATTTACTTATAACCTCCACAGTATAATAAAGAAATTGATTTATGTCATACCTGAATAGCCTAGTGGTTTCTCCTACTTTCTTCAGTTTAAGCCTGAATTTTTTAATAAGGAGGTCATGATTTGAGCCATGGTCAGCTCTAGGTTTGTTTTTCCTGCCTATATAAAGCTTCTCCATCTTCAGCTGCAAAGAACATAAATCAATTTGATTTTGGTATTGACCATTTGGTGATGTTCATGTGTAGAGTCATCTCTTAGATTGTTTGAAAAGGCTGTTTGCTATGATCAGAGTATTCTTTTCACAAAACTGTTAGCCTTTGCCCTGCTTCATCTTGTACTCCAAGCCCAAACTTGCCTGTTCTTCCAGGTATCTCTTGACTTCCTATTCTGCATTTCATCCCCATGGACATCATTTTTGGTGTCAGTTCTAGAAGGTTTTGTAGGTCTTCTTAGAACCAGTCAAGTTCAGCTTCTTCTGCATCAGTGGTCGGGGCACAGACTTGGATTACTGTGATGTTGAATGGTTTGCCTTGGAAATGAACTGAGATCATTCTGTAGCTTTTAAGATTGCACCCAAGTACTGTATTTCAGACTCTTTTGGTGATTATAAGGGCTATTCCATTTCTTCTAAAGGATTCTTGCCCATAGTCATAGATACAATGGTCATGTGAATTAAAATCATCTATTCCTGTCCATTTTAGTTCATTGATTTCTACAATTTTGATGTTTAATCTTGCTATCTCCTGCTTGACCATGTCCAACTTACCCTGATTTGTAGACCTAACATTCAGGTTCCTACACAATATTGTTCTTTACAGTACTAGACTTTACTATCACCACCAGATACACCCATTACTGAGTGTCATTTCTGCTTTGGCCTAGCCACTTCATTCTTTCCACAGCCATTAGTAATTGCTCTCCAACTCAGTGGTAATGAATCTGCCTGCCAATGCAGGAGATGCAGGAGACTCTGGTTTGACCCCAGGGTCAGGAAGGTCGCCTGTATGAGGAAATGTCAACCCACTCCAGTATTCTTACCTGGAAAATCCCATTGACAGAGCAGTTTGGTGGGCTACAGTCCATAGGGTTGCTAAGAGGACAAGAATGAGTGACTGAGCACGCAGTTCCCGTGTATCACATCAGACCTGGAGACTCGTCTTTCAGTTTTGTATTTTTTGCCTTTTCATACTGTCCATGGGGTTCTCCATGCAAGAATACTGGAGTAGGTTTCCATTTCCTCCTTCAGTAGACCAAGTTTTGTCAGAACTCTTCACTATGACCTGTCTGTCTTGTGTGGCCCTGCACAGCATGGCTCACAGCTTCACTGAGCTATGCAAGTCCCTTCCACAGGACAGGCTGTGATCCATGAAGGAGCAAGCTTTCACTAGTGGTGAAGAAATCAGGCATGGACCCACTCAGACATCTCAACAAAAGCCAGGAATAGAGATGTGATTATCTTGGAAAGATCTATTGTGAACCTTTTTTCCTAATGGTGTTAATTCTCATAGCATATATAGGAGACCTTCATGCGAATGTCATATCAGCAGAAACACTACAAGTTTGGCCTGATCAGGGCAGAGACAAGATGAAGCAAAAAAAAGACTGTCAAAATTCTAAAACTCTACTGGCATGAAACCGGTTTATCAAATCATTCTGCTCCAAATGCACTATACTTGAGGAAAAGAATGACTGTGAGAGGAGAGACTTGAGCTGTTGGGCAGACTGAGAGCCACAGAGGATTTACTTCTAGGCCTTGAAACCTAGTGAAATTTTCCCAATTGAATTTTGAAATTGCTTGAAACTGATGACATCTTTTATAAAAAATGTTCTCCCTTTTGGAATGGGAGTGGCTATAACTGCTGTACTGTACGTGCCCCACTCCTGTGTTGTGGAAATAAACTTGTTTTCTAGCTTCAGTGGTCTGCAGATGGGGACAAATTTTATCTCATGATGAATTATACCCAGAGTCTCCCCCATCTGACTGAATTATTTAGATGATATTTGAGACTGTGGAGCTAATGAAAATGTGATGTGATTTTTAGACTTGAGTTGATACTCTAATGGGTTGAGATCTGGGGGGATGTTGGGATGGAATGAAAGCATTCTGCAAGAGGGATACCTATGACTCATTGGAAGCCATATCATAAATTGTGGAAGGATAAAAAAATGCTCTCCTCAAAATATCAGGTCCTAATCCCTGGAATTTATAAATGTTACCATATTTGAGAGAAAGTCTGTGCAGATGTAACTAAAATAAGACTGGTGTGCCCTAAATGCAATACTAAGTGCCCTTAAAACAGAATAGCAAAGAAATTTCACTACACAAAGAGAATTAGGTGATGTGATGAAAAAGTAGAGAGATTTTAAAATTGGAATGATGTGACAAAAGACAATGAATGCTGGAAGTCACTAGACTAGAAGAAACAAGGAAGATTCTCTTTTAGAGCTTCTGGAGAGTGTACAGTGCTGTCAACACTCTGATTTCAGCCCAGTGATATGTAATTAAAGCTTCTGGCCCGCAAAACCATGAGATAATACATTTCTATTGTTTTAAGCCACCATGCTTGTGACAATTTGTTACAATAGGCATAAAAAACTAGTAGAATGCATAAAGATTCAAGTGATTCAATCAGGTTAGACAGACAATACACACAAATTTCCAATACCTCAGTTCAGCTCAGTTCAGTTCAGTTGCTCAGTCATGTCCAAATCTTTGTGACCTCATGGACAGTAGCATGCCAGGCTTCACTGTCTATCACCAACTTCTGGAGCTTACTCAAACTCATGTACATTGAGTTGGTGATGCCATCCAACCATCTCATCCTCTGTCATCCCCTTCTCCTCCTGCCTTTGATCTTTCCCAGCATCACAGTCTTTTCAAATGAGTCAGCTCTTCACATCAGGTGGCCAAAGTACTGGAGTTTGAGCTTCAGCATCAGCCCTTCCATTGAAAATTCAGGACTGATTTCCTTTAGGATGGACTGGTAGGATCTCCTTGCAGTTCAAGTGATTCTCTAGAGTGTTCTCTAAAACCACAGTTCAAATGCATCAATTCTTCAGTGCTCAGCTTTCTTTATAATCCAGCTGTCACATCCATACATAACTATGAAAAGAAGAGGAGCAAAAGCAAAGGAGAAAAGGAAAGATATATCCATTGGAATGCAGAGTTCCAAAGAATAGCAAGGAGAGTAATAAAGCCTTCCTCAGTGATCAATGCAAAGAAATAGAGGAAAACAACAGAATGGGAAAGACTAGAGATCTCTTCAAGGAAATTAGAGATGCCAAGGGAATATTTAATGCAAAGATGGGCTCAATAAAGGACAAAAATGATATTAAGAAAAGGGGGCAAGAATACACACAAGAACTATACAAAAAAGATCTTCACGACTCAGATAATCATGATGGTATGATCACTCACCTAGACTCAGATGTCCTGGAATGTGAAGTCAAGGGGGCCTTAGGAAGCATCACTACTAACAAAGCTAGTGAGATGATGGAATTCCAGTTGAGCTATTTCAAATCCTAAAAGATGATGCTGTGAAAGTGCTGTACTCAATATGTCAGTGCATTTGGAAAACTCAGCAGTGGCCACAGGACTGGAAAAGGTCAGTTTTCATTTCAATCTCAAAGAAAGGCAATGCCAAAGAATGCTCAAACTACCACACAATTGCACTCAGCTCACATGCAAAGAGTCGGACACAACTGAGTGACTGAACTGAATTGAACAGATGCTAGTAAAGTAATGCTCAAAATTCTTGAAGCCAGGCTTTAGCAATATGTGAACCGTGAACTTCCAGATGTTCAAGCTGGTTTTACAAAAGGCAGAGGAACCAGAGATCAAATTGCCAACATTTGCTGGATCACTGAAAAAGCAAAAGAGTTCCAGAAAAACATCTATTTCTATTTTATTGACTATTCCAAAGCCTTTGACTGTGTGGATCACAATTAACTGTGGAAAATTCTGAAAGAGATGGGCATACCAGACCACCTGACCTGCCTCTTGAGAAACCTGTATGCAGGTCAGGAAGCAACAGTTAGAACTGGACATGAAACAACAGGTTGGTTCCAAATAGGAAAAGGAGTATGCCAAGGCTGCATATTGTCACCCTGCTTATTTAATTTATATGCAGAGTACATTATAAGAAACGCTGGGCTGGATGAAGCATAAGCTGGAATCAAGACTGCTGGAAGAAATATCAATAACCTCAGATATGCAGATGACACCAGCCTTATGGCAGAAAGTGAAGAAGAACTAAAGAGCCTCTTGATGAAAGTGAAAGAGGAAAGTTAAAAAGTTAGCTTAAGGCTCAACATTCAGAAAACGAAGATCATAGCATGTGGTCCCATTACTTCATGGCATCAGATGGGGAAACAGTGGAAACAGTGACAGATTATATCTTTTGAGGCTCCAAAATCACTGCAGATGGTGATTGCAGCCATGAAATTAAAAGACGCTTACTCCTTGGAAGGAAAGTTATGACCAACCTGGATAGCATATTAAAAAGCAGGGACATTATTTTGCCAATGGTGGTCCATCTAGTCAAGGTTATGGTTTTTCCAGTAATCATGTACGGATGTGAGATTTGGACATAAGAAAGCTGAGCACCGAAGAAATGATGCATTTGAACTGTGGTGTTGGAGAAGACTCTTGAGAGTCCCTTGGAGAGCAAGGAGATCCAACCAGCCCATCCTAAAGGAAATGATCCCTGAATATTCATTGGAAGGACTGATGCTGAAGCTGAAATTCCAATACTTTGGCCACCTGATGCAAAGAGCTGACTCATTTGAAAAGACCTTGATACTGGGAAAGATTGAAGGTGGGAGGAAAAGGGGATGACAGAGGATGAGATGGTTGGATGACATCTCCTATTCAATAGACATGAGTGAGTAAACTCCGGGAGTTGGTGATGGACAGGGCAGCCTGGCGTGCTACAGTCCATGGCGTTGCAGAGAGTTGGATACAACCGAGTGAATGAACTAAACTGAACAATTTTTAATAAAACAAAAGTGACCTGTTAGTAAACAGTATTTCTATCCTTCAAACCAGAAGTTCCATCTTTTGTATAACTGTTGTTCTTTTTATTTCCCCATATTACAGTACTTGTTAGTGGCATATAGTCTCAGTTGTCCAAGTATGAAGCTTAAAAATAATTTATTATTGATTTCTTCCAAACCTTTACTATCCTAAAGAAAGGAATCTGCTCCTTATATCCGTTACAACAACCCTGTGCCAAAAACACTCACATGTGTGCTCAGACACACAGAAAAATGCATGCTGCCTCTCCTTTACATTTCAACACTATCATCATCCAAACCTTTATTATCACTTTTCTGTGAACTCGGACATAAGGCCACTGCTTGATGGCTTCTCCTCATAATAGACTATAGTTTACGCTACCATTAGCTGAAGCCCATAAAGCCAGCTATGTTCATTTTACTTAGTGATCTGAAGACTTCAATGATGCCCTTCTGCTTATAAACTGAAGGTTAAACCTTCTGGTCACACAGTTGAGATCCTCTACCATCAACTGCCTCTCCTAATTTCATCTCTCATAACAGTTCCTGAAATATAGGTGACACTGTACTAAATTTGATGACACTCGAGTTCAACCAGAATTTATTTCATGTTTCTTTGCACTTTCTTAAGTCACTTCCTCTGATTAAATGTACCAATCTTCTCCTTTAACCTTTGGAAATGTCTTCATTGTTTAAGGCATACTCTAGATGTCACATTCTCCATGAAAATTTTCCAAATTCTATTTATGTAACAGAATAGTACTCCATTGGCTTGAATTGGTTTTTAATAATCTTCGCTTCTATAATAGCTGCTTGTATAATTGTCTTATCTCCTTTAATGGATTATCACCTCTTTTAGGACAAGCACCAGCCTTAACCACTTTAAATTCCATCAATGAGCTTAATGGCTTGCACAAAAACCTTAATAAATATTTGTTACGTAAATTAGTTGTATGAGTAAACGTTTGAGTGAATTTGAAGAAGGCTGGAACTTTGTATCAGCAGCCAGTGTTTATGATTCTCAAATGCAGTAAGACATTATAAGCATGATTGCATGTTGATACATTACATATAGCATACATATATACACACTCAAGTACATATGTATATATGTATATACATATACATCCACACACATATTTCTATATATTAACATATGTGTGCACATATGCATGCACACATAGACATATATCGTTTTAAAGTCAGACGCATTGAAGAAGATCAGATTTTTTAGAAGTTAAATATTAAAAGTAACATATATATAAATAATGTTACATTTAAAAAAATTAATTTTGATCATAGTCTGAAAATATACACATACCTTTGAAACAGTTTATTCCCTTTTGGATAGTCTCTTTTAGACACATGTAAAGAACCACACCAAAGACATTAGAAATTGAGAATACACTGCTCTATGTCCCTGCATTTTCACTTGCTCTTGATTAGGGATGGGGCTGATATTATCACAATTTTCCCTCTCCTTATGGAAAGTGCAGTATTCATAGCAAATAATGATGTATCACAGAGGTAAGTGAAGTTGAAACAAAATGTATAGAGCCCATTACGACAGTAATAGTCCAGACAGATATAATAAACATCAAGAGATTGCTGTTGTTTTGTGTCACAGCAAATGCAAAGTCCCCATTCTGTAGCTGGGCTCATACACTTGTTTATCCCCTTTGCCATTTTACCATTCAGTTTACTATGTAGTGATTGTTTGACACGATGAAAAAGAGAAAATCTTCCATTGAGCTACGTCATGCTGTCACCTAGCTCTTTCCAGCGAGAAGATAGGATGCAACAAGGTTATTAAATGAAGTAGCACTGCTACATATTGGAATATGGTGAATATATAGAATTTTTTTCTCAGCTCTTTTGCATCACAAAATCTCAGCCTTTGCCCCTAGAAGAATGGTTTTTGTATATGACTCACTTTTTGGAGAGTTTTGTCCTATATCCTCTTGCCTGCTTCAAAACAGATGACCTAAAACAATAAAACAGGATACGAGAGAGGGCAAATATGTATCATAATTAAGTAAAGCAAGAAATATTGAAATAGAAAACAGATCAAGTTTACCCTTATTTTGAGTTGCTATTTTGCAGAGATGCAAAATAATTTTACGTTCTTTAATATGGAAATGGACAGTAAACTGTTCATTCTTAGACCAAATCTCCTAAGGCCTGTGCAATTTTGTAACCATAAGCCATTTACATGCTTTACCAGTCCAATCCAAAACTGAGGCTTCGATCCCTCAGGAAGCATCCATTAGCATTATAAAGCAGCCAGGCTCCAAAACATTCTCTGACATAAATTGTATCAGTGTTTTCTTAGGTCAGCCTTGTAAGGCAATAGAAATAAAAACAAAAATAAACAAATAGGGCATAATCAGACTTAATCTTTGTACAACAAAGGAAACCATAGAAAAATGAAAAGACAACCTATAGAATATGAGAAAACATTTGCAAATGATGAGACTGGCAGAATTTTGTCTCCAAAATATACAAACAGCTTTTATAACTCAATAACAAAAAACAAACAACCCAATTGAAAAAAGACCTTACTAGACACTTACCCAAAGAAGACAAACAGGTAGTGAAAGGGCATATGAAAAGATGCTCAGCATCACTAATAATTAGATATACGCAAAGCAAAACTAGCACCATCTCACAATGGTACCTCACACTGGTCAGAATGGCCATCATCAAAAAGCTTACAAGTAATGAATACTGGAGAGGGTGTGGAGAAAAGGGAACCCTCCTACATTGTTGGTAGGAACATAAACTGGTGTAGCTACTACAGAAAACAACATGGAGTTTCCTCAGAAAACTGAAACTAGAGTTGTCATGGGATCCAGAAATTCTACTCCTGGGCATATACCCGGACAAAACTAGAATTCAAAAAGATACATGCACCCCTATGTGCATAGCAGCACTGGTCACAATAGCCAAGACATGGAAACAAAGTAAACGTACACTCATAGATGAATGGATAAAGAAGATGTGGTACATACACACAATGGAATACTTTTCAGCCAAAAGATAACTAAGTAATGCCATTTGAAGCAACAGGGATGGACCTAGAGATTACCATACTAAGTGAAGCATATCAGAAAGAGAAAGACAAATGTTAAATGATATCACTTATATGTGGAATATAAAATATGACACAAATGCACTTATCTATAAAACAGACACAGGCTCACAGAGATCAGACTTGGGGTTGCCAAGGGGCAGAGACGGAGGTAAAAGGCTGGACTGGGAGTTAAGAGTCAGTAGATGGAACTGGCTATTACTCGTAGTTCAGTCAGTAAAAAGTCTGCCTGAAAAGCAGGAGACCCGGGTTCAATTCCTGGGTCAGGAAGGTACCTTGGAGAAGGAAATGGCAACCCACTCCGGTATTCTTGCCTGGAGAATCCCACGGACAGAGAAGCCTAGCAGGCTACAGTCTATGGTGTAGCAAGAGTTGGACATGACTTACTGGCTAAGCATACAGCACACAAATTCAGATGCAAACTACTGGTATTAACAATAAGGTCTAACTGTACAGACAGGAAACTGTATCTGATCTTCTGGGATTAAACCATAGTGAAAAAGTATATTATGTATATTTGTGTATAACTCAGTCACTTTGCAATACAGCAGAAATTAGCACAATAATGTAAATCAACAATACTTTGGTTGGAGAAAAAGGAAGAAAAAATATGTAGGGAGTCCCGTAGTGGTCTAGTGGTTAGGATTCTACGCTGGGCTTTCACTGATACGGCTGCCTTCAATCCTTGGTCCAGGAACTGAGATGCTGCAAGTCCCACAGAGAAGCCAAAAAAAAAAAAAGAAAAATAGACTGAAGTCAAGAAAATACTGGAAAAAATGTAATAAAAGAAATATAAGAACATCCAAAGTTTCACCAGAAAATGAGGAATATAGGTGAGGGATCACCTTTTCCCTCATGGAAGAGGATGTAGAATGGGGCCAGGGAAGTTCAGAGACATTGGTAGCGAATAGACTGTAGGAGAATCTGAAGCAGGCAAGTTGTAAGACAAACTGCTCCTACTGTTTACACCCATTCTTTATGTTCTCTTTGCTTACCTCCTAGTGTTTAGTTACCTCTTTTAATGGAAATATCCTTCTTGCCTAGGCTCAGGCATGATGACCCAAGGGAACAGCAGTGTTGACAGAATAAAACCTGAAATATTTAGTCATTTCTCTCTTCCTGTCTCCAGAGTCTATTTTCAGATTTAAAACAGAGGGTCTGAATTTCCTTATATTGTTGAAGGCCATGTTCTCCCAGGAGAAACACTACCACAACAAGACTTCTAACAGAAAGTTATTACCTCTGAATTTCCTGGCAACCAACACAGAGAAACATGACTTGCTAAAGAGTTATTTAATCCAATACTGAGGGAAGGGAGGCTGGGGGAATGAGAAAAAACAGGTGAGGAAGATTCATAGGTACAAATTTTCAATTATAAAATAAATGAGTCATGGATATGAAAAAAAAAAATCTGATACTATGCATGACACCACTTTAGAAGACACAAACCTTTATTTGGCACTACCCTCTAAAAGGATTTACTATTTTATTTACATTATAAAAAGGATTCTAAACATCAAAATTGGCAGCATCTCCAAAGGCAGGTGTGCAAAAGAGGAAAACACCTTGTCTGATTTTTTGCATCACATTTTATACACAATGAAGTTTAGAGTCATAATATTAAATTATAACTTTCTAACCTCCTCTTCTCTGTGATTATTAGATACATCTTAGATCTTAGATCTAAGTGATCTTCGATCACTTTTTCTTCCAGGCATGTGTTTACCAGGTACTTTAAATGGTCTTCCTTGAATATTAATTAGCCCTACTTTACTTAAGAGATAATCTGTTTATAAGATGCAAAATAAATTAATTGGAAAATAAACATCATTTAATTATAAAAATGAATACACATACAAATATAAGAGAAACTGGGAGAGAGAGAGATGGGAAGTAGGTTATAATAATTACACTTAATTTTTTTTGCTGTACAACATTCCTTTCTCCAAGTCTGCTATTTTTCTCTTAGAAATCTTTCTGGTATAGCACACTCTAAAGAATAATAATGTTATAAAGAGTTGTAGAAAATAAATATTTTGGATGTGTTGGTTATTTCTGAGTGCATTCTTTCCTTACCACACTGGTTCTTAGCATCTCTATTATCTGAAGCCCATTTAGATGTATATTCTTTCCTTTGATTCCTCAGGATCCTACATTATGATGGATCTTTGCTGCTGCTGCTGCTTCTGCTGCTAAGTCGCTTCAGTCCTGTCCGACTCTGTGCGACCCAATCGACGGCAGCCCACCAGGCCTCCCCGTCCCCGGGATTCTCCAGGCAAGAACACTGGAGTGGGTTGCCATTTCCTTCTCCAATGCATGAAAGTGGAAAGTGAAAGTGAAGTCGCTCAGTTGTGTCCGACTCTTCGTGACCCCATGGACTGCAGCCTACGAGGTTCCTCCATCCATGGATTTTCCAGGCAAGAGTACTGGAGTGGGGTGCCATTGCCTTCTCCATGATGGATCCTTAGAAACTGCATTAAAATGTAAGAGCTCCTTCACCCCTTATCTAGAGTCTCCACAGGTCAACATAAATAAAATCAATTTAAAAGGTCATCAATACAATTTCACAGCTAAAACTGTTCTTCCTGTTGAGCTCTTATTTTTTAAAGACCATAAATACTGGGGTGATCACACAATAACAATTATTTATTAAGGGGTGTATTATGCTTTTGAAACAGCACGGGGTTAATAACAATATTATTCCAAAGGCATCCAAAAATGAAATAAAAATTTTTGTCACAGTATATTCTTTCATCAACAGATTTCATAATAAATTTAGTTTTCCCTCAAGATAGTGAGCAGTGGGATACTAATTTTATGCTAATTTTGACTTTGATTCCTCTATTCCATTAATTTATTCATCAGCAGTGACATGCCCTGAACTTCAGAATAAAGCCAAAGGCCTCTAGAGATTGAGTTAATTAGGTCAATGGGAAGGAGAGTATATAAAGTTCAGTGTGCCAGCTCCTTTAAAATAGTGAAAAGTCCATAACTAACCCCACTTATTTTAAAGTTAATTATGAACTCTTCCTAGATTTTACTTTCTAGGATTGATTGTGTGATATACTATTTAAAAAGTTGGAATAGTTGATATTTCTTTGCAAAATTCTCCTGATAAAGAGGAATATTTACAAAAGTTGTTAAATATCATTTTTCTTTTGCTCCATTTTTCCCTCAGTGGACAAAATATGACTTATGAATGTGATTCAAGTGTGAAAGATTTTGGTATAGCTTGTGTGTGTGTGTGTGTGTGTGTGTGTGTGTGTATGTGTAGTATAGGTGCTAGTGGTAAAGAATCTGCTTGCCAATTCAGGAGAGATGAGAGATGCAGGTTCAATCCCTGGGACAGGAAGATCCCCTGGAGTAGGAAATAGCACCCCATTCCAGTATTCTTACCTGGAAATCCCATGGACAGAGGAGCCTGGTGGACTACAGTTCACAAGGCCACAAAGAGTCAGACAGCACTGAGATACTGAGCACACACACACACACACGGACAGCTTTGGTATCTGGTCTTGGCCTCTGGGAGGCAAACTCTAAACCCTCAGAACATCATTTCTGACATGAATGTAACAATATGATTTAGGGTAGGGGCTGGCCACTCACACTAGATAGTCTAAGAGTGTGATTTGGGGTGGGGGTTTTGGGTCACACAGTAACAGCTGACTCTTTAAAGGAACTGGACTCTGAGATGGGCCATGTGGGTGGTCAACTATGCCTCAGTGATGGAACCCCATTAAAGTTTGGACCCAGGGTTTGTGTGAGCTTTCTTAGTTGCCATCACTCAGTACTTATTATCATGTAATGATGCCAGGAAAGTGATACTGTTCCTGACTCTACTCTGAGAGGACAACTGGAACATTCAGCAACTTCTAGGACTTGGCTCTAAATCCCTCTTCCCTTGGCTGATACTAACCAGTACCCTTCAGCTGCAGTCATCTATAAACATGAGTGTAACAGCTTTCTAGAGACCACTCTTATTTACAAAAAGCTTTGCTTGGAATATATAATTTCACTCTCAAATATCCTTCTGTTTGGGTTGGGATGGGTATTGCTGAAGCACTTCTAGTCCTATCTCATGAAGAGGGCCATAAACTCAAGTTTAAACATAATGGCTTTGAAGAGCTCACTAACATTTCTCATGCTGTGGGTCTTTCCCAGTCTCACACTTTTGTTTCTTTTTGACGATTAGTAAGAAAGAGACATGAAAGGATCTAAAGAGAGAATATAAAATGTGCCACTAATCCTTAGAGGGAGCAACTATTTGGGGCAGGAGTAGGGTGACCAAGTCCTTAGAGGTACCAGACAGGTAGATGCTGGAGCACAAAAGATCTGCTGAGAATTTACCTTAAGGCTTAAGTTTGGGAAGAATTGGGAAGATTGCTGAAAAGAACTTCAGTGGTAAAAGTACTTGTAAGCTTTACTATGCAAGAAAAAATTGCAAAATAAACAGTCTGTCCTTGGTATCAACACATGCCATTTATATTTTCATTCCACTTTTCTGTTATCCAACCCAGTCTTGCATGTGGCTCATGGGACACTGCATGCCAGACCTGTCATCATTTCATATCATGAACATAATTCTCATACATATGCAAAGCATATTATAGATTATTAGGTAATTTAAACCTAATTATTAATTAGATTACAGATGAGTGTGTTATTCTCGCACGGCAATTTATACTTCAGTTCAGTTCAGTTCAGTTCAGTCACTCAGTCGTATCTGACTCTTTGCGACCCCGTGAATTGCAGCATACCAGGCCTCCCTGTCCATCACCAACTCCCGGAGTTCACTCAGACTCACGTCCATCGAGTCAGTGATGCCATCCAGCCATCTAATTAAGGAACAGCAATGCCTTCGGTTGAAGAAATGAACACTGAGATTCCAGACACCATAATTTCAGGCCAATGGGAAGAGATATTTAATACTTTTGATGTTTGTTCTTCCAGACATATCTTAGGTTTGCTTTTCCAATCTGTTGGGACTGGGAGGGGGTCATGTAACTAATTCTGGCTGGAGTTGTATATGTAAGTGCTGGAGCGCTGAATTACCAGTGTAATACTGCAGAAAGCTCGCTCTCCCTCTCAGGTGTTCACTGTCTCTTCAGATTGAGTTCCTGAGGGGCTATAAGAAACAGTGCACCACAGCTCTCAACAAAAATAAATTGGAAGTGGGAACAAGAAATAAAACTGTGTTTTTTCAAGCTACCAAGTTTTTTGGTTTGTTTGTTCATTCAGAATAATCTAGCCTATCCAGAATAATAATGTGCATGGGTATGTGATGTGGTGGTAGGGGGCAGTATATAACCTCTCAGAAGTCAGTTTCGTCATCTATGAAAGGATGGTAATATAGTAATCTGGTTCATGGGGCTGTTGAAAAGATTAAATCATCATTATATGTCCAAAGTGGTAAATTTGGACTTCAATGCAGTACAAATATTCAATGACTATTAGGTTATTAGTATGGAAGCACATGATATTACAGCAACTCTTTATGGATAAGCACCATACATCCAATATGCATTTACTATGAATTCACCATTTCCAACATCAAATCATTAATACATTTAAAATATTAATATCAGGCTAAGAAAGCAGTATTAAATAAGATCTATTGAAAAAAGTCATATTTTTCTTAGCTTTATGGACAGTTTGAACCATTCATACCCTCACTGAGAAGCAGCACAACAAAGTGAGGATATTTGGAAGCAGGTATTCAAAAGCACTTCCTTTAGGTAACAGTTTTGTGATGCTGGGAGTTACTTAAATTTCTAACAATTAGGTTCCTCATTTTCAAAATTCAGCTGACTCACTCTGGCTTATAATCCATATCTATTAATCAATCAATCAATCTACTTCTGTAATAGCTATTTATTTAATTTTCCAAGAACATCTCCTTTCTCCCCAAAACCACCCCCACATTATGTCTTGGGAACTATTCCTCTCTTGAGTCCAAACAGATACTTCCAGTGTACCCCACCAATCACAGAAGCCATTCTCCATTCCACCTCTCCCCTGCCATCCTAGCTACAGATGGCACACTCCCAACAATGAATCGGTCTTTGATGTAATTTTTCATACTAGAACTAATAATGGGGAAAAGTCATTTCATATCTGATCAGAGAGTTAGAAAGATGAAGCCATAGTTGCCAGCAGCCAAGGGCCCAATTTCATAGTAAGAGTCGCTCAGAAAATAAAGCCTTTTCCACAAGGCTAAGATGAGAGTTGGAGATGCTGTGTGTTTCTCCACTTTCAATTATTCGTGAGTTCCTGTTGTTGTTTAGTCACTGAGTCATGTCTGACTCTTTGTGAACCCATGGACTGCAGCATGCCAGGTTTCCACATCCTTCACTGTCTCCCAGAGTTTGTTCAAACTTATGTTCATGAGTTCCTGGAAATACCCTCATCTGACTTCAACATGTTTATGTAAGCCAATATAGTCTCTTTTGCCTCAGCTAATTTGCTAGTTTTATTTTTATGTGGCTAACTGTTTTCATTTTTAAATCATTTTTAACCAAATGAATTCTGACTACTGTTCTTTAGTCCCTAATTTATAGTGACTGCTCAATAAATTTTATTTTTATTCTATGTTTCCTCAAACTATTTCATAATTTTATGTAGAATAACAATTTCTAAAGACTAGGAATTGCTTTCGGGGGTCTTTAAGATCAAAACTAGGCATTCTTTGTCCTTTTTATGGTGTTGAATTTGCACTGATGGTTCAAAACCAGTGGTGGTGAAGACTGCTGGTGCCTAAGCACAAATGAGGACAGTGGCCCTAGGGGAGCCATTGTATTTTTCCTCCATATGCTTGCAGGACAAAAAGAAAACAACAACAAAAAAAAAACTAGTTAGCTGGTTTCATGTAAGAATGTCCTTGATAAAGCAGCAAAAATTACTAATTTTATTATATTTTGATCCTTGAGTCATACTTTAATATTGACTACATGCTACTGATGCAGTATCATCAGACTTTCTGATGAGATTATTGGTGATATTAACAAATGTAGGTTTTGTTGCTGAATAAGGATGTGGCAACAAGATTTGCATAACACAAGTAAGCCATTATTTTCCAAATGGACAGCATATAATTTTACAAAATTTTTCATGGGTAAGTAGTCTATTCACATCAAAACACAGATCAATGATTTAAAGATAACTATGAAAAGTTTATTAGTATAATTTCAGATTTGTCATTCCAACAAACCTTTAAACCTGCCACTTGTAAAATTTTTATGTAGAATTAAAGAAGAACAACCACAATTATCTGTAAAGGCTATTTACAGATTAAAAAAAAACTCCCCCTCCTTCCAGTTACCTGTCTGTGCAAGGTCAGATTCTTTTCATATATTTCAGGCAAAAAAACATAGTGCCACTGCTAAAATACTGAAGTTCTTTTACTCCCCTGCCATAGAGCCCAGATGATGACCATGACATTGGCAAAGTCAAGTACTTCTACCAGCAAGCTAGAAGCAAGGAATTGAGACTCATGGCTAGGCTTCATAGGGAAAGCAATCACAGAAGAAGAGATATCATACTGCGGCTTGAGGAAATCTGGAGATCTCTAAAAATTTCCAATATTTTTTAAGTGCTGTAATAGGTAATATTTACTTTCCATTGTCCATCTTTATCCATGAAATTACAACAAACTGTGGAGTTATCCTGAAAGATTTAGTTCAGTTAGTGAAAAGAAAACTGCCAGCTGGCATTATCTGCTGGAAGCATCAGAGATACATGGCACAAGGGCTTTTCCAAAACTTTTCTAATTGGATGAACGTGGAACATTTCTCAAGATTAATAAGGGTGTCAAATCATGTCCAGCTGGCAACCCTGAGATCTCACCAAGTGTTTAATCACACAACATGGGAGCATCAAAGCAACATTAAGTAGTGTCCTGGAGACCCTGCTCAGTGGAGGGTAGTTCCTCTTGTGGGCTGCCAAGCTTACTTTTACCTGTGATTGGTGACCACTGCCTAAGGCTAAAACTCAGAGTAAATAGCAACAGTGTTCAAAATAAAGACTTATCGAAAAAAAGCAAATATTACTTACAGCCACAAGCCAATCTGACATCTTCCATGCTGTTCCCATCTGCTTCAGATATTCATATTGGACAGTTCTCAAATGATAGCAGATGTCCCAGCTAGAAAAAAAAATTAATCAGCTGAAAACTATGCCATTAGCTAGCTGATTTTATACTTCCAGAAGTCAGAAACTGCTTTTGGCCATTACCTTGACTCCTCAATTTAAAACCAGCTCTCTTATAAAATGAACAGTGTTTGCCTAGCTATGTAGAGTTTATAACATGAAACATCTTTAAACTTAAGTAGCCAGGTGAAAAGGTTGCACTGACCTATACACACACACACACACACGTATATCTTTCTTTTGGAGGAGGGGGACACTTTCCCAGTGGCTCAGAGAGTAAAGAATCTGCCTGCAATGCAGAAGACCTGGGTTTGATTCCTGGGTTGGGAAGATCCCCTGGAGAAGGAAATGGCAACCCACTTGAGTATTCTTGCCTGGAAAATCCCATGGACAGAGGAGCCTGGCAGGCTACAGTCCATGGGGTTGCAAAGAGTTGGACACAACTGAGCAACTAACACACTAAAAACCAATTTAGAAGGGAAAAAATACAGCCAAGTAATATAGAACCTCTTGTAAAGAGCGACTGTAAAAGGGTTGAGGAAAGCAAGTCAT
The DNA here is from genome assembly GCF_029407905.1 of Bubalus kerabau. Lineage (NCBI taxonomy): Eukaryota > Metazoa > Chordata > Mammalia > Artiodactyla > Bovidae > Bubalus > Bubalus kerabau. The sequence continues at coordinate 134,081,475 of NC_073624.1, forward strand.
AGCTGGAGGGATGCAGGGAGTTTAATCATTTGCCAGTTTTTACACTGAGTTGAGAAGTCTGTTGAGCCAGTGGGCCCTGACCAAGGTGCTGAATTTGTGCGCCTGCTGTTTCCTCCTTGCAAGATTTACCCTGAGGAACTAGAAAATGGATGGGGGGCGCGGGGAGCAGATTTTCTTTGCAGACCAGTGGCAGGAGTTGATCCAGCACAGCAGTGGTTGTGTAAGATAGGAGAACTGCTGAAAACCTTTGTTTTTCCTTTGACCCTGCTTTGTTGGCCTCCACATTTGCCATGAGCAAGAACTCTGCTCCAGATATTCATAAGAGTATGTAAAGTCAACACAGGGCTGAAGCCCTCTTTTTCTTATAGAGAGAAAGTGAAAAAAATACAAAACAAAACAGAAAACAAGTGGCAATAATAGTTTTTGGGCAGTTGCTTTCTGATTCTCTCCTCTAAATGGGGTAATTTTAATCTAGCCCAGCTACTTGAAGTGATGTCTAGGACCAGCAGTATAACCATCATTTGGGAGCTTATTAGAAATGTAGAATCTTGGGTCCCACCCAGTCCTTTTGAAGTAAAAAAATCTGAATTGTATTATGGTGTCCTTGGAGAAGGGTGAAAATCAGACCAAAGAGTTGTTTTTAGGAAGACAGTAATTGACTATAGTTCTTAGGTTAGATATGACTTATCTATTCTTAGGTCTGTGCACAGGTTCAGGGTCATCCTTGGGCTTATCTGTTCTCTGTCCAATTTTACCCTTTGCAAAATGCTTAGGAGAGTAATTAGGCTGCTCTATTCTCCTTTCAAATTCTCTTATCTCTTTTCATATGCTTAAGGTCATTTAAATTGCTGGGCCCTTTGCTGCAGAGATTGAGGTTGTCAAAAGGCAGAGTAAATTACTCTCTATCCCACAGATACACTCCTTCTCCAGGGGTAAAATAAGCACACAAAGACACGGGAGGGGCACAATCATTGTTTTTGTTTTTAAAGGCTGAAGGATTACAGATTTGAATCCTGCAGATGGATCATGTGTTTAATATTGAACTAAAATAACATAAAAGAGTTCAACAGTGAAAGAATATACATTTTATTTTAAGCACATACAGAGCATTTATAGAATTGTTTAGGTATTAGGAAATTTAAAAAACCCTGAATATGTTAAAAGTAGATTTAATACAAATTAAGATCTTTGATAACAAAATAATTACATTAGAATTAAATAATAAAAAGTAAACTAAAAAAGACATTCCAGAACATTTGGAAACAAGAGAAAGCCTCCTAACTATGCAAGGGTTTAAGAAGAAATCAAAATAAAAATTTAAATAATATTTGGAATTGAAAGACTGTGAAAATCCATATGTATCAAAATTGGGGAGGGCTATAAAATGGTATGAACCTAAAAAGTTAAAGCTCTAACTAATGAAGACAGCCAAAATTAATGAAGTCTGTCTCTATTTAAGTTTACAGTGAAAATCCCAAAGAATACATGGGTAAGTTATTTAAGACAATATGAAAGCTTGCATTATAAGCTGGGTATAAAATTAATGTAGAAATAGTAACACATTTTTGTTTATCAGAAGTAAATAACTAGAAAATAAAGAGAGTATGCCATTTATGAGACTATCAGATAATATTGAAATAATCAGGAATAAATCTAACAAAATATACTAAAGAACTTTCCTGGGGAAATTATAAGAATTTTATTGAGTGATACAGAATAAGACTAAATGAATGAACAGGCAAACTGTGTTCATATATAAAGAATTATATTACAAAAATATCACTTCTCTTTACTCTTTAGACTCAATGCAAATTCCAACAGGATATGTTAGGAAACTTAAGAGATAATTCTAAAATGTCCAAGTGAGTCAGAAAGAGAAAGATGAATACCATATTCTAACAAGGACAGAAATAGTAGAGACCTAACAGAAGCAGAAGATATTAAGAAGAGGTGGCAAGAATACACAGAAGAACTGTACAAAAAAGACCTTCACGACCAAGATAATCACGATAGTGTGATCACTCACCTAGAGCCAGACATCCTGGAATGTGAAGTCAAGTGAGCCTTAGAAAGCATCACTACGAACAAAGCTGGTGGAGGTGATGGAATTCCAGTTGAGTTATTTCAAATCCTGAAAGATGATGCTGTGAAAGTGCTGCACTCAATATGCCAGCAAATTTGGAAAACTCAGCAATGGTCAAAGGGCTGGGAAATGTCAGTTTTCATTCCAATCCCAAAGAAAGGCAATGCCAAAGAATGCTCAAACTACTGCACAATTGCACTCATCTCACACGCTAGTAAAGTAATGCTCAAAATTCTCCAAGCCAGGTTTCAGCAATATGTGAACCGTGAACTTCCAGATGTTCAAGCTGATTTTAGACAAGGTAGAGGAACCAGAGATCAAATTGCCAACATCTGCTGGATCATGGAAAAAGCAAGAGAGTTCCAGAAAAACATCTATTTCTGCTTTATTGACTATGCCAAAGCCTTTGACTGTGTGGATCACAATAAACTGTGGAAAATTCTGAAAGAGATGGGAATACCAGACCCCCTGACCTGCCTCTTGAGAAACCTGTATGCAGGTCAGGAAGCAACAGTTAGAACTGGACATGGAACAACAACTGGTCCAAATAGGAAAAGGAGTACGTCAAGGCTGTATATTGTCATCCTGCCTATTTAACTTATATGCAGAGTACATCATGAGAAATGCTGGGCTGGAAGAAGCATAAGCTGGTATCAAGATTGCCAGGAGAAATATCAATAACCTCAGAAATGCAGATGACACCACCATTATGGCAGAAAGTGAAGAAGAACTGAAAAGCCTCTTGATGAAAGTGAAAGAGGAGACTGAAAAAGTTGGCTTAAAGCTCAACATTCAGAAAACTAAGATCATGGCATCTGGTCCCATCACTTCACGGGAAATAGATGGAGAAACAGTGGAAACAGTGTCAGACTTTATTTTTTTGGGTTCCAAAATCACTGCAGATGGTGACTGCAGCCATAAAATTAAAAGATGCTTACTCCTTGGAAGGAAAGTTATGACCAACTTAGATAGCATATTCAAAAGCAGAGACATTACTTTGCCAACAAAGGTCCGTCTAGTCAAGGCTATGGTTTTCCCAGTAATCATGTATGGATGTGAGAGTTGGACTGTGAAGAAAGCTGAGCACAGAAGAATTGATGCTTTTGAACTGTGGTGTTGGAGAAGACTCTTGAGAGTCCCTTGGACTGCAAGGAGATCCAACCAGTCCATCCTAAAGGAGATCAGTCCTAGGTGTTCTTTGTAAGGAATGATGCTAAAGCTGAAACTCCAGTACTTTGGCCACCTCATGCAAAGAGTTGACTCATTGGAAAAGACCCTGATGCTGGGAGGGATTGGGGGCAGGAAGAGAAGGGGATGAAATAGAATGAGATGGCTGGATGGCATCACGGACTCGAAGGACATGAGTCTGAGTGAACTCCGGGAGTTGGTGATGGACAGGGAGGCCTGGCATGCTGCAATTCATAGGGTCGCAAAGAGTTGGAGACGACTGAGAGACTGAACTGAACTGAACACATATATACAGAATCTAGAAAAATGGTACTGAAGAAGCTACTTTCAATGCAACAATGGAGAAACAGACATACAGAATAGACTTATGGACATGGACATGGACTTATAGACTTATGGACATCCCCTTTCCAGGGATCAAAGGACATATGGAAAGAATAACATGGAAACTTACATTAACATATGTAAAATAGATAGCCTATGGGAATTTGCTCAGGAAACTCAAACAGGGGCTCTGTATCAAACTAGAGGGGTGGGATGGGGAGGAAGATGTGGGGGAGCTTCAAAATGGGGAGGATATATGTATACAAAAAACAATAATGTCCCAGAATTGTGTGTGTGTTGTGCATGTGTGTGTGCGTGCACATACACATGCATGGGAGCATACATGAATAAAAGTAGAGGTAGAGCAGTTACTATGATTCTTTATGAAATAGCAAATATGATAATCTAGTTTTTGTGTAAAAGAAGCAAATTAAGTAGTTAACCAATCAGAAACTGACTGAGCCATGTAAGTACAGATATTAGACATGGGTTAGAGGTGATATGATAAATGAGTAGGAATCGAACTAGATTGAACTATCGAATAAGATAGTTCGATAAACTGAGTTGGAAAAATAATTTATATGGAAAAATACGAATGTTGGATTCCTTCCTCACATCATTTTAAAACAATAAACTCCATATTTTAGCAGTTATAGGTTTTAGGACTAAATCTAAAAAAAAAAAATTTGAGCATTGAAAATATCTTTAGAGTTCAATATATGTGTGGTGTCTTAAACAATGCATGAAAACAATTTTATATAAGAGAAATTACTAAATTTAAAATACTGATTAATCACATTTATTCATCAAAGATTGATTTTTAAATTAAAGAAATTTCAAACCTAACTTACAAACTGGAAAAAGATATTTACAATACACACAATTAGATCAGTATCAAGAAAAATATATGAGCACAAATACCCCAAAAGAAAAACTGGCAAAGGAATAGACAGAAGTTCAACATTATTGGTCTTCAGGAAAATGCAAATCAAGACTGCAATTAAATAGCATTTTATAATGATTCTACCAGCAAAATGAGAAATTCTGTTCAAACAAAGTAGAGAGATCTGGGTCCACAGAATCCACTATATATTGTTAGTAATAAAGTAAATAAAAGTTTGAAACCACTTTGCAGCCAGTATGAAAACATTTTAACATTTCCTCCTGAAATCAAACACTCATATATGCTATGATTTAGCTATTCAACATCTAGATACATAACTAAGAGAAACTCTTGAATATTAATCAGATCAGATCAGATTAGGAATATTCATAGAAACACTGCTTTCATAATAGCGAAAATAACTCATTTCTTTTAAATAGGAAAATAGAATAAATTATGCCACATTCCCACAAAGGAATGTATAGTCAATATGAATAAGCTACAGTGAAATATTGAAAAATCTTAGTGCCACTATAGTCAGCAGATAGAGTCCAAAGGACTGAATAAAAAGTGATACCTTTTTATGAAGTTAAAACATAATATACATACATACATATATATACACACACACATACATATATATGTATGTATATGTATGATCGAACTATGTATTTGGGAAAACAATGAAATGACAAACATAAAATTCAGAATGATGGTACATGATGTAAAGAAAACTAAATATCTAGATCTAGGTCAAGATCCTGGCATTGTGTTTTGGTTGGAGGGTTTAGAAGCATGTAACATTATTTACACTAACTTGGTAAATAGCTAATTAAGTAAAATAGGTACATAATGGGTTAATGATGACAATGTGTCATGAAACAGGACTGCACTGCTGCTAAGTCACTTCAGTCGTGTCCGACTCTGTGCGACCCCATAGATGGCAGCCCACCAGGCTCCCCCATCCCTGGGATTCTCCAGGCAAGAACACTGGAGTGGGTTGCCATTTCCTTCTCCAGTGCATGAAAGTGAAAAGTGAAAGTGAAGTCGCTCAGTCGTGTCCAACCCTCAGCGACCCCATGGACTGCAGCCTTCCAGGCTCCTCCATCCATGGGATTTTCCAAGCAAGAGTACTGGAGTGGGGTGCCATTGCCTTCTCTGGAAACAGGACTATAATGAATCTAATTTTGCCCTAGTCAAGGTCCAAGACAACGACAAGAAAAATATGACCTCTGCTTAGAGAGAACCCATTGAAATTTTGAGTGTGAAAATGTAGAAAAGTGATGAGATAAGCTCTAAGGTAAAGATGCTTGCTTCTTGAAAGAAAAGCTATGACCAATCTAGACAGCCTATTAAAAAGCAAAGACATTACTTGACCAACAAAGGTCCATCTAATCAATGCTCTGGTTTTTCCACTAGTCATGTATAGATGTGAGAGTTGGACTATAAAGAAAGCTGAGAACTGAAGTATTGATGCTTTTGAACTGTGGTATTGGAGAAGACTCTTGAGAGTCCCTTGGACAGCAAAGAGATCCAACCAGTCCATCCTAAAGGAAATCAGTCCTGAATATTCATTGGAAGGACTGATGTTGAAGCTGAAACTCCAATACTTTGGCTACCTGATGCTAAGAACTGACTCATGTGAAAATACCCTGGTGCTGGGAAAGACTGAAGCAGGGAGGAGTAGGGGACGAAAGAGGATGGGATGGTTGGATGGCATCACCGACTTGATAGACATAAGTTTGAGTAAGCTCTGGGATTTGGTGATGGACAGGGAAGCCTGGCATGCTGCAGTCCATGGGGTCGCAAAGAGTCGGACACAACTGAGTGACTGAACTAAACTGACTGAAGATCCTTAAGAAGGCAGAAGAGTTAGATGCTAAGTATAGGTGGAAGGATTAGCCTTCAGTGAAGGAAGTGAGATCTGCTTTACTGTAGCAGAAGGAAGGAAACATTCAGAACTGCTTATGTTTGCCTGTTTGTTATATGAAGATACTGAAATTTTGGAATACCAGTGCCTGGAAATTTAGGATGTCCCCTACCTAATAACCTGATTCTCACATCACTGAAGTGAACTGGAGTTTGTGTGCATGTAGTTTGTTTGTGCTGGTGTGGGCCTAACCACTGAAAATGTTAGTGCATAGGAACACAAAAATAAATTTGAAGGGATAATAAGGTTTAAAATTAAGAAATATGTGCAAATATTTTATTTTGAATAAACAAACTTTTAGGTGGGAGGTCATTTAAATTAGCTTATTGCAAAGAATATCATTTAAATTAAGATTTTCAAATATGGGGGGAGGGATCACTTAGAAGTTTGGGACTAAAATATACATGTAAAATAGATAACCAACAAGGACCTACTGTATAGTACAGGGAACCATACTCAATATCTTGTAATAACCTATAACCTATAATTTAAAAGAATCTGAATATTTGGCAAAACTAATACAATTATGTAAAGTTTAAAAACAAAATAAAATTAAAAAAAAGAATCTGAATATATATATATATGTATATAACTAAATCACTTTGCTGTAAACCTGAAATGAATACAACACTGTAAATCAACTCTATTTCAATACAAAAATTTTAATTGAAAAAATTTTAAATATGAACTAGCACACAAATTCTACTCTTCAAACTACAGAAGTTGAAGAAATGAAAAATAAGATATTGAATGTCCTTTTTATATAGAAAGGTGAATGGCAAAGCTCAGGCCACATGATTTTTACTTTCAAACTTTTATAAATGTTTATATATTAATGACATACTGTTATGTATAAAATTAAGAAGTTTTAAAAAGTTAAATTAGTCTCAATCAATGTTCTCAGAATCATCAGGCATTTAAATCTGACATGCAAATTGAAATGAGGGAAAATTAAATTTTTTTCAAAAGAATTTGAAAGAAGGCAAAAACTTATTTACATGTAAGCTATCTTTATGCTTATTTCCAAAAATTTACTTCATGTTATTAAAAATTACTAAAAATTATTTTCTCAAGAAATTATAGAAAAATTATAAAATGTCATTTCTTTAGAATGATAAAATGTCATTTTAGACTTAATTTAAGAGAATTTTATTCCTAGCCATCCATTTTGAGGTTCATCATAAATTATGTCTAATCAAAGTATTATACTATTGGAGGGCAGGGGAGGAATCCTACTGAAAAACACATAGGCCAGGGTTTGGCAAACTATATCCCAGTGGTAAAATCCAGTCTGCCACCTTTTGGTACAGCCCACTACTTAAAAATGGTTTTACATTTTTAAATCATTGAAAAAAAAAATATTTTGTGACAATGTAAGAAATTTAAATTTCAGTGTCTAAATAATTTTCATTTGCTCATAGCCATCTCCATTCATTTATGAAGTTTTTATGGCTGCTTTTCTGCTACTGTGGAATAGCTGTGACAGAGACAGTAGGGCCTGCAAAGCCCAAAATTGTTACTCTCTGACCTTTTAGGAAAAAGTCTGCTTATCTCTGATCTAGGGGCTTCACATTTTAGATACCGTACATTAAAAAGTTAATTTTTTTGGCTTGTGGGACTCTCAGTTCCCAGACCAGGGACTGAATCTGGGCCCCAAGCAGTGAAAGCACGCAGTCCTAACCACTGGACCACCAGGGAATTCCGAGAAAACGTTAATTTTTAATCAAGCTTTTCTGGGACAAAAAGATGCCATGCAAAAGTATAAAATTATGCTATTATTTGTTTGTGGAATGCCCTCTTATTCCTTAAGTGGCTGAGCTTCTATGTTCTATGTCAGGTCCTCTCAGCCATCAGCATGTTTCATGCTTTGTAACTATGATGATGGCTTATTCCGAGGATTCTTTTCTTTTTTTAAAGAAAACAGTATTGTATGGCTTTTTATTTTTCTATAATAAAGACAAATGAATGCATTGATGACTAGAAGAATAAGAAATTACATCACATAGTTACTTACATAAAATATTAAACAAAAACTTTTGCAAAAATCAAACTCAACATTCAAGCACCAACATTATACATATCAAACCTGCAATGTAGATTAATATATAAGCTTGTTAAATACACACTAAATTCATCTGTGTTGTGTTGTGTTTCTCTGTGTTGTGAACACAGAGAAACATTCCCTCAAAATATCAGCATAGACACAGTGGACAATCTTCAAAGAAATTACGACTAAACTGATTACACATCTTTTCATTAGATGGAAACTTCTTTACTCAATTAGCCTCAAAATTCACGGTTATCCTCTTCAAAGCACTAAAGCATTGCCCATAGCCCTAATCTTGAAAAGAAGGTACACACACACACTTTCATACTGTTAAAAGGCCTTACCAGTATGCATCTACTATACATAATGCATATACTCTTCAAAATTCAGAACTCATACAATTATGATACCACCATCAAAATTATGCATCCTGATATACTTGATTTTTCCTGAAACGTACTTTAAGAAAAAAGTAACTATTTGAAAATCTATAAATTCTCTCTAACCAATAAAATAGAGAAGAAACTACTAGGTGTTACTTCTTTTTTCCTTTACTAGTTTAAATTTTTAAAATAATTTTGACTTCTCAACCAAAAAAAAAAAAAATTGGAATTCACAACACAAGACCCATGATAGGATGTTCAATTTAACAAAATTTATATGGTTAACTGAAAAGCTATCTAATAAAAAAAAATTATCTCCAAGGTATCAGAAATGTAGGAAGTAAACATTTGATTATAGTTTGGTTTTCGTTTTTAGCTAATCCCTAATATGGACTTACATATTTAATTTCTCTTGGTTTAGTTTTAAAAAGGTTCAGTTCAGTTCAGTCGCTCAGTTGTGTCCGACTCTTTGCGACCCCATGAATTGCAACACGCCAGGCCTCCCTGTCCATCATCAACTCCCAGAGTTCATCCAAACCCACATCCATAGAGTCGGTGATGCCATCCAGCCATCTCATCCTCTGTCCTCCCCTTCTCCTCCTGCCCCCAATCCCTCCCAGCATCAGAGTCTTTCCCAATGAGTCAACTCTTTGCATCAGGTGGCCAAAGTATTGGGAGTTTCAGCTTTAGTATCATTCCTTCCGAAGAACACCCAGGACTGATCTCCTTTAGAATGGACTGGTTGGATCTCCTTGCAGTCCAAGGGACTCTCAGGAGTCTTCTCCAACACCACAGTTCAAAAGCATCAATTCTTTGGCACTCAGCTTTCTTCACAGTCCAACTCTCACATCCTAGGAAAAATAAAACAATGAAAAACTTCTGCTTCTTGAAGCCTTCTAACCCTTAAAAGTCCAGCAGGAGGACCAAGCCTAAGAACTTAGATCCTGAATTACGACTTCTTTTTTCTACCTTTCAGCAAACCAACAAAGTCTAGATAGAAAGGTTTTAAAACAAGGGTCTAGCAACTGTTTGGAAACAGAAGTACAGCATTTTTAAAACTCAGGAAATAAACTGAGAAAAGAAGGAAAAATGAACTTAGTCCATGATTTATAAACACCACAGAAAAATCGGACACTGACCTCCACCCAAATGTTATTTAAAATACTATTTTGGAAAGTAAGGACATCTATGTGGCAACTGTAAAATACAATATTCCCCCAACTTTAGAGAGGCAAAAAATTAACTCATTCATTTCATGCAGCTTTGTACCACTTAAACCCTATAAGCATGAAGAAAACTGGCTGGGAGAAAAAGAACTTTAAATCTTTCGGAAAACTCAGAGAGTTAAGCATGCCGCGTCACCGGCATGGCCACGCCAAAAGCAACAGAGGCAGAACCGTGGGTGTGGCACTGCAGGCATGGGAACCAGAAACCCACACCGCTTTCATACCAGGAATAGGAGCACTCCATCTCACACCAGAAATAGGAACCCTTCATGGGATGCAGACCTTCTCTGCACAGGCAAGCCTGTGCCTGAGGGTTAGTCACACAAATCCCGAAGAGGAAGAGGAGGAGGATCGACCATTGCGGTGTAAAAGCATACTGAGCACTCTTTGTGCAGTGGAAAACAGATCTGGACTGAGTGCTCCGTGTAACCAATAGATGGCCCTTCTAAGACAACTGCTGGGAGCTTTAAAACTTCCTTCAGAAACCTGTAAGTCTAACTTACTAAGTATCATCAGGCAAATGGAATCTGACACCTGGGAGAAAACACGTCTCAATTTGTCTAGCATTTTCCCACCACACACACACACTGCATCGCTAAAACAGGAAATACCGTCAGCTTGCCTCGGGCCTCGGGCCTCACTGCCACAGACACGGATCAAGACCTTGAGGAGTTGAGAAGATGGTCCACGCCCACTGGTGAGGCGAGGGAAGGTACGTGGTCAGCTGGTAGTAGATGCATGAGAGTCTGTCTCAAGGCGGGACTCACTGATCTCAGGTTGTGTCCAGTGTATCCAGGTCGCCATTTCGGAAGCTTTTTGTCATGTCCCAGGAGTCAACAAGAAGGTGGCTGCATTGTTTTTGCAAAATTAGTAATTTGCAAGCTCTTCTGTCAATTGATAGTCTTAGGACATCACAAGTCTGAGCGTACATTTCTAAGAGCACATGTCTTCTCTGCCACATTCCACTTGTAGCCACTTTCCTCAATTTTCTGGGGCTGGAGTTGGCAGCGTCCACAAGATCTCTAGACTGGAGCCTCCTCCTGCCTGACCCAGAGGTGCCAGGTCAAGTTGTGGAGCCGTCCCGGAAGCAGGGGCTGGTGAGCTAGACAGCAGGTGGGCATGAGTGGCACAAGGAGCGTAAGCGCCATGATTGGTGTGAGAGGCATGAGGGGCGTGAGATTGTGGGGTCGTGAGGGGCGTGAGGTCTCAACGTCGCGCCGAGCTTGGAGGTGGGCGAGTCACCAAGAAGTGAGGGGCGTGTGCTCGCGGGGGCCAGAGGGGCACGTTGGCGTGAGGGGCATGAAGTTGCAAAAGGCGCAGGGACGTGAGGGGCGTGGTCAAGATGGTGCCGGGCCGCGACAGCGTGAGCGCTGTGAGGTTGCAACTGCAGGGGATGCGGATGTGTCTGGAGCTGGCGGTCTGAAGGACGCAAGGCAAAGGGCAGGCTCGAGACTCCTAACAGTATGTATAATGGCTTCCCAAGTCAATTGCTTCATCCCAAACATTTGTATATGTTTTTAACTACCTCTTTACTAACGTCACTGCACATATAAATTTGCCTTTTTTGGCTGTAAAATTGCCATCCAATTGTGACCGTGTTTCACAATGCATATATCTGTCCTTAACTGGCTTTTCCTATCGCCTCTATCAGAGTTTTTATTCAACCATTGCATCCATACCTACATTCATAAACACACGTTTTCCTTTTTTTTTTCCACATCCTTTTACAAAAAATTTATAAAAAGTAAAGCTACAATGTGATCACATTTTTCTTATGAGGGCTTTAATATGTATATGATACCAGTTGCTGATTTTACTCTATAGCTACCCTGAACATAATTGTCCACTGCATTAGTTTTCTTTTAATTAAAAAAAAAAAAAAATTCTTAGGATAAATACCTTACTTCATACTGAAAACAGTTGAGTTTCTCCTTAGCAGTTCATCTGTTTTAGGCTCATGCATATTGAGAAATAAGTACCCAGTTTTATTTCATTTTTTTTCTTTGACTGCTAAAATGTATATAGATTCATCTTACCTCTGTTCTGTTAGAAAACTTGTTCTTACATGTTCTTCCATTTTTTATTTTTATATATTTTACTGTGTACCTTGCTGGAACAATTTATATAACAAATAATTTAAAACATACATGAAAATAATACATTTACTGAGTGCCAGCTGTGTACTAGGAATTTTCTATAAGTTGTGTATACTTTATTTTTATAATAATAATATATTCATTGATAAAGCCAAGTTTTCTAGGGCCTAAAGCTCATTTGGGGACTCTTTCTTTTAAAAATAATACAAAAAACATGTTATTTTTGCAAATATAATAAAAACACCAGTTCATGTTACCCCATAGGTAGAGCCCCATGCAAGGCCTTGAAAGGGGCCTGTGCAAGTAAGAGGCCCTGATTTAAGCTTCAAGTCAGGATAGCTTCAAGGTCAATTTATCTCTGCATATTTTGACTGCTTATGCTGTGTGAGTCAGTTTTCATACACTGTACCGTGTACTGCCAGAAGAAGGCTTACAGGGAAATTAGCTGAGAGAATGTGATGGTTAACTTTATGTCTCAATTTGACTGGGCTAAGAGATGTCCCAATAGCTGGTAAAACGTGATTTGTGGTTGCGTCTCTAAGGGTGTCTCCTGAAAAGATGAACATTTGAATTGATAGACAACAAAGAAGATGACTCTCACCAATGCATGTGGGCATCATCCAATCTGTTGAAGGACTAAATAGAACAAAAATAGCAGAAGGCAAATTTGTTATCTCTCTTTGAACTGGGACATCCAGCTTCTGCCCTTGAAATTAGTGCTCCTGGCTTTTGAACCTTCAGACTCAGACTGGGACTTATACCATTGGCTCCCCTGCTTCTAGGGCCTGTGAGTTTGGACTGGAACCACACTGCCAGTTTTCCTGGGCCTCCAGCTTGCAGATGGCAGATTGTGGGGCTTCTCAGCTTCCATAATTGCTGAGTCAGTTCTTCGTAATAAATCTCTTTCTGTATACTTGACTATATTCTATTACTTTTGTTTCTCTAGAAAACCCTGACAGAGAGGTTACAATTATTTTTCAAAGTCAAAGAAGTGGTGTGTGATAGATGTGTATTTGAACACAGTTCTGTTTGAATCTCAAATCCATTTATTAAAATTACATTTATTAAATGTAAGCATTGGCCTGCTGTGACAAGACTGACAGCTGTCCTGTTCTTATGAAGCTTTTTGTGTGATTATTTCTATTACAGGAGCTGGTCATTCTTCTCATTTATTCATTAATCTTCAGTTTGTGATACATTTTAAAGGTTCTTGTTCACTTAAAAATGAGTGTGCATTTTAAATTTACTGACTTGGCTGGCATAGCTGAAACTCATTTCCTTTTTTTTCAGATTGATCCTTTTTTTTTTTCTATTTTTTTTGTATTTTGTTTTATTTTTGCCCCTGTCATGTGGCTTGTGGGAACTTAGTTCCCAGACCAGGGATTGAACCCCGTCCTTGGCAGTGAAAGCACAGAGTCCTAACTATTGGACAGCCAGGGAATTCCCTCTCTCATTTAATTTTGTTTATTAATTATAACACAGGTTGGCATTTTATGGCTCTTACATTGATCATTAAAAATACATACCTAATGGTTTATGAAAAGAACCTATTTTGTTTCATGAGTATATTAACTTTTCAGTTGGATTTAGAAACTGATGACTAGGTTGATCTTTCTTGCATAGTTGACTATTTTTTGCAATCTTGATCTGAGCACTGTAGAAAGAGGATTAAAGATCTTTAATATCAAACCTGAAATTTTAAACTCTCGTTTTCAGTTTCACATCAATGGAGCTCAGTAAGGCAGTAGTACTAAACCTACTAAACCGACTCTAAAAGAGTCAGACATTACTCAGTGACTGCGCTGAACTGAGGACTAAACCGAGGAAGCTAGTAAAGTCAGATTCTTGGGTCCACATGCCCGATTACTGACTCAGATTTGGAGATAATGCTGAATTTCAAACCAAACCCTTAGTTGATTTTGATGTAAATGGACCACACAATCTTTACAATCTAAAGAGCATGGCTCAAAAATACTAATGAGATGACACTTATTTTGATATTTCAAAGTAAAGAACAAAAGTTATTTAAATTTAATATTATTAAATAGTTGATCTTACAAGGAGGTTGTGAAAACTTATAATTTCTCTCTTTCTTTCTATGTATTTCTTCTGTCTTTCCTGGATACCTCTCCTCTGTATATTCCTCTTTCTAGTTGTTCATCATATATCACTGAACCTTGGCATCCATCCTGTAATCTTGTATTTCATCACTGTTTTTGGACAGTCTCATCACCTCTGTTTTCAACCAGTGCTCATTGGCTAGATCCAAATTTTCATCTTATAACCAGATTTTTTTTTCTGAATTTTGGACCCCCAGCTCCACTCAGTTCTCTAACAGTGATGACTAAATGACTCTCAGTTCAATTCAGTTCAGTAGCTCAGTTGTGTCTGACTCTTTGCAACCCCATGAATTGTGGCACACCAGGCCTCCCTGTCCATCACCAACTCCCGGAGTTTACCCAAATTCATGTCCATCAAGTCGATGATGCCATCCAGCCATCTCATCCTCTGTCGTCCCTTTCTCCTCCTGCCCCTAATCCCTCCCAGCATCAGGGTCTTTTCCAATGAGTCAACTCTTCGCATCAGGTGGCCGAAGTATTGGAAGTATTTCAGTACTTTCAATACTTATTTCAATAAGTAAGTATTTCAGCTTTAGCATCAGTCCTTCCACTGAACACCCAAGACTGATCTCCTTTAGGATGGACTGGTTGGATCTCCTTGCAGTCCAAGGGACTCTCAAGAGTCTTCTCCAACACCACAGTTCAAAAGCATCAATTCTTCTGTGCTCAGCTTTCTTCACAGTCCAATTCTCACATCCATACATGACCTAAAGACCTCAAATTCAACATGTCCAAAATTGAAATTAATGCTGGTCAACCAAAAAAAAAAAAAAAATCTATCCATTTCTTCTTCTAAGTTTTGTATTTCAGCTTTAATTTATACATCACAATGTATCCATTCTCCCAAACCAGATTCCAGGAAGTTATAGTTTTCTCTTCACATCCTCTCACTCATTATGTTATCAGTCAGAAAAATTCTCTCAATTCTTGTTCTTAAAACACACACACACACACACACACACACACACAAAACACTCATTGTTTCCATAACTCTATCACACCTTTGTCCAAGGCCTCATAATTTCTCACTATAATAGCTTTTTGTTTGAGAAAACTTTTTAAGATACTGATTTTCTTCAGAACCATTCTCCACAGTGCTGCCAGGTGGATCTTTCTAAAATGCAATTCTGATCACTTACTTCCTCGCTTAAAATTTCTTAACAGCCTTCCATTGCTGCCAGGATAAATACAAACCTCTTGGCATGACACGTTCTATCTGCTTCTACCTGTCTGGTCTCATTTCTCACATTCTGCTTTTGACACTCCAGTCACATTGAATTCCTGAAAGGTCATATCCAGAATGTACTACATTTCAGAACTTTGCACATTCTGTCCCCATGACTGTGATTGCCTTTATCCCCTTCTTTGTCCTCTCAAGTGTCCTGTATTCTTCCCTCTCACTGAATCTAGTTTATGTGCTGTAGGCAGTGTTTGAGGATTTGGGGGATAAGCAAGGAAAAAGATATGACCTGGCAGTTGTACTCCTAAGCTTTATTTTGATGGGTATACATACAGGGGAGTACCTCACAGCATCAGTCTCTGGAGGCTTAAGGGGTGGGAGCCACCGTATAGAAGGGGAGAGGTAAGTCCCAAGAAAGAGGGGCTCAGAGAAGGCCTTCTGTTTCTAGAGAATGTGCTCAGCAGTCTGGAGAGGACTCTGCTGGGCAGACAGCTCCCAAGGGAAATAACAACTCAGTGTTTTCTATTGTCCTGTGGTTTTATCTTATCTTTATCTAGCAGGCATTAGGTGCAGTTTTGAGGGATATGCAAAACAGGGAGACTTTAAAAGGCTAAAAATATCTGTGTAACTGAGTGCTGTTTAACAATTGGATGTGTAAAATGTTAAGCTAATCACTGTTGGACTTTGAGCCAATAACATCTCAGACTGATGTAAGGAAATAAACAATTGGTACTTCCTTGGTGGTCCAGTGGTTAAGACTCTGAGCTTCCAATGCAAGAGGTACAGTTTTGATCCCTGGTTGGGGAACTAAGATCCCACATGTCTTGCGGCCAAAAAAATAAGTAAATAAATAAAGACATGAAAAGAAATAATGAGTTAAATGCCAATATACAGAAACAATCTTTGGCTCATTTATATGACTGTATCTCTATGATGGCGACTCTCTTATCCCACTATTATTTGTTGTTTGTCTATGAGGTCCTTCAAAGTAGACATGAGTTTTTATTATTCCTAATATGAACTTCATACGACCTAGAATAGTGTGTGCCACAAAGTGAAAATCGCTCAGTTGTGTCTGACTGTTTGTGACCCCGTGGACTGTAGCCCACCAGGCTCCTCTGTCCATGGAATTCTCCTGGCCAGAATACTGGAGTAGGTAGCCATTCCCTTCTCCAGGGGATTTTCCCAATCCAGGGATCAAACCCAGGTCTCCCATATTACAGGTCTGAGCCACTAGGGAAGCCCATGTGCTACAAAGTGGAATTTCAGTAGTGTTTCATGAATAATTATTCATATCATATCCACATATTTTTAATTCATCCATAAGTATTCCTATAACTGGATGCGGTAAGAAAGTCTCATTTACCATTTAGCTGGAGACACAGTATTTAAGCTAGATTTGTGTTCATTGCTGCTGCTGCTGCTGCTAAGTCACTTCAGTTGTGTCTGACTCTGTGCGACCCCATGGACTGCAGCCTACCAGGCTTCTCCTTTCATGGGATTCTCCAGGCAAGAACACTGGAGTGGGTTGCCATTTCCTTCTCCAATGCATGAAAGTGGAAAGTGAAAGTGAAGTTGCTCAGCCGTGTCCGACTCTTAGCGACCCCATGGACTGCAGCCTACCAGGCTCCTCCATCCACGGGATTTTCCAGGCAACAGTACTGGAGTGGGGTGCCATTGCCTTCCGGCAGTACTTTAATTTCAATAACCAAAATCTTCAAACTTAAATAAAAAGTATTTGCTTATGAAATACAACTTGCTTATAAAAACATCATATTAAAACTCAGAATATATGCTGATAAGGCAAGGACATTTTCTTCTTTTTTTTTTTTTTTTTTTTCCAATCCTGCAGTATTCCAAGAGAGCATTTTTAGTAATTTATAGCTACTTCTCTCAGAGCCTATACCAGTGTCAGAGAATATGCAGTCCTGAGGCCAAAGTGTTTCCATGAAAATTGATCTGGGCTGTTGATTCATGGAGAGTATTAAGACGCGTAGCTGAGCAGTCCTCTGTGGTAGAAGGTCAGGGAGACAGAAACATTTGAGGCTAGAAAAGAAATCCACTGTCTGCCCAGGACAGCAGGGTCAACAAGGGGGACATACAGTTTTCAAATGTATAAAACTTCAAACAAAGAGGATTCCATCTTGGGGATTTCCCTGGGGGTCCAGTGGTTAAGACTTCACTGCAAGGGGTTGTGGGTTTGCTTTCTGCCCAGGGAACTAAGATCCCACATAACATGGGACGTGGCCAAAAGTTTTTTTTTTTTTAATTAAAACAAAACAAAACAAAACACCTTTTTTTAAGAAAGTTCCATCATGAATAGGCAGGAGAAATTTTTATTAGAAAATTGAACTCAATTGGATTGAACTATTCATAGATATGATAGGCTCAGCGAAGAGGCCAGCAACAGCAAAGGATAAAATTAGTACAAATTTCAGGTGTGATCTGATTCAGGCTCCAACTTTTACTTCAGATTTCTTCAGCTCCTCTCTTGTTCTTATGTCACCCTTTCCCTGTGTAATAAAATAGTTTTAGTAGTTCCTGTCTTCACTACCATGTATTACACCATTTATAAGGAGAGTGAGCATGCGGGTCCCCAGTTTTTCAGAAAAATAAAAGCCTCAAAATTCCCTTCTTGGATCAGTCTAGGTCATAGTCTCAACTCTAAACTTTTTATTTGTCAAGAGTAAAATGTTCTATTTGGTCTCACCTAGCTCATGGATTCCATCAGGAAAATCTATATTTCTCTTTACATCATGACATCCTCTATAGAAACCTAGAGTGTCGAGATGGCCTGGGGGAGTTGGTGGGAGAAGATAACTAGTGGTCCATACAGGAGGTAAGATGGGACTTCCCGGGGGTTCATTGGCTAAGTCTCTGCACTCCCAGTGCAGGGGGCCCAGGTTCCATACCTGGTTGGGAAACTAGATCCCACATGCTGTAACAAAGGATTCCACATGCGACCGCTAAAAGATTCTGCATGTCTCAACTGAAGATCCCGCATGCCACAACTAGGAAAAAAGAAAAAGTCCATGAGCTGCAACTAAGACCCACTGCAGTCAAATAAATAAATATTTTTTAAAAAGATAATACAATAGAACAGTTCTAATGAGGTGGATGAAACTGGAGCCTATTATACAGAGTGAAGTAAGCCAGAAAGAAAAACACCAATACAGTATACTAACGCATATATATGGAATTTAGAAAAATGGTAACAATAACCCTGTGTATGAGACAGCAAAAGAGACACTGATGTATAGAACAGTCTTATGGACTCTGTGGGAGAGGGAGAGGGTGGGAAGATTTGGGAGAATGGCATTGAATCATGTAAAATATCATGTATGAAATGAGTTGCCAGTCCAGGTTCGATGCATGATACTGGATGCTTGGGGCTGGTGCACTGGGACGACCCAGAGGGACGGAATGGGGAGGGAGGAGGGAGGAGGGTTCAGGATGGGGAACACATGTATACCTGTGGCAGATTCATTTTGATATTTGGCAAAACTAATACAGTTATGTAAAGTTTAAAAATAAAATAAAATTAAAAAAAAAAAAGATAATACAATAAACTAGCACAAACAAACTAGCCCAAATTTTGCATGGAAAATGTTTGTAGTTAGCTTTCGATGTGTTTGCTTAGTTTTCATCAGCGTTTTAAATAACACTGTTCTCCAAAGCAACTTACACATTTTATCTTTTATCTTGTTTATCGTATTCATTTCCTAATGCCCCCTTTTACTGGTAAAGGAGGAGAAGGGGGCAACAGAGGATGAGATGGTTAGATGGTATCTCTGACACAATGGACAAGACTTTGAGCAAACTCAGGGAGGTAGGGAAGGACAGGGAAGCCTGGCGTGCTGCAGTCCATGGGGTCACAAAGAGTTGAACACGACTTAGCAACTGAACAGCAATAACAAACTCCATTTCAAGTCCTGTCTCAGCTCAGATTCCAAATTTGTGTTGTCTGACAAACAAGATCTTGCTTAATTTGACATTCTAGATACATAATAGCTATGAAATATACAAAGAAGAACTCATAAGGTATAAAACTTGAACTGTCAAATAGTGGTAATGGCTAGCTCATTTTCAAATTTGAGTTTTCAGTTTTTTATTAAAGTTCATATCACTTACTAATCCTTTTTGTCTAAATCTTTAGCACTGGGTTTGTGACATCTCCTTCCTTCCCTCCTTCCCTACCTTTTTTCTTTCCCTCCCTTCTGTCTCCTACCTGAGTGTAGTTTCCATATGTCTCATGCATTAGCACATGTTCAGTAAAGTGCCTGTCTCAGAGGAGACACTCATTCATATTTATTAAGCAAGTTCATTGCGTTACCTTTTACACGTTATTATATTGTGTGTCCTCCTTGACCATGGCTATGTACATAGTGGACCCAGACACGTTGTACAGGCTATAGTTATGCCAGAGAGGAGAGCTCAAATGATACATGGGGCTGAGACTCCCGAGTGCGCTGCTGTTTGCATTTTGTTTAACCAACTGAGTCAGCCTTCATTGACATTTACAACTCTCAGCTCTGAATAATGCAAATAAGTTCTTCCAAGGAGACAAATCGTTTGTGAAATGGAATGTATAATATATCTCACCTTAAGTGTTAACAATATGGGAAGAAATTATTTCAAAAATTGGAAATTTGCATTTGAAATATTAGGAACATTTACTGAGCTAAATGTCAACAAAGTTATTTTATATTCTGAAGATAGAAAATATAGCCAAGATTTGATAACCCCACTTGGTCTGATTTTTCTATTCTGTCTTAAGTCACATTTTGTTTCACCATTTTACTGGTACAAATGTATGTGAAATCACTTTCAACATCTTCCTGACCTTGTTCAGCAGATGAGTACAGAGGAAAAATGGGACCTTGGCTTTCTACATGAAATGAGCTTATGGTAGTTATTTGTTTTATGGCAGTTCTTTTAAAGAGGATGTGTCAGTTTTAATTGAATGAAAATGAGCTTCATGAATAGTGTTCAAATTCAAAAAAGATTAATGTCAATAGAGGCAGCTTGATTATATATATCTTTTTCCCTATACTTTTGATATTTCTTGGGATAATGGAAAATAAAATTTTCTTTTATAAAATAGCTATTTTTTATAGTGGCAGAGGAAAATTAAATTCCTCAGATATAAGAATATGAATTTGAAAGAAGTAAAATATTTGGGTTGCCAGGTAGATG
Organism: Bubalus kerabau; assembly: GCF_029407905.1. Lineage (NCBI taxonomy): Eukaryota > Metazoa > Chordata > Mammalia > Artiodactyla > Bovidae > Bubalus > Bubalus kerabau. Next base: position 134,102,131 of record NC_073624.1, read on the forward strand.
AGCCCATGATAAGGTATTTTAGATGTTCTGCCTGAAAGAAATAAGATTATAAAATAAAATTCTCCCCACATAATAAATTAAGAAAACAAAAGGAAGAATTTTCCCTAATAATTCTAATAGGACCCAAATAAACTAATATGAACCTGAATATAAAATTACACTGACTAATGAAAAAGTCACATTATAAATCCCTTTTACCTTTATTGTCTTACATGCTTATAATTTAGTCTTGATAATGCCATGATAATAGCCTCATATCAATCAGCCATTGAATAAGCATAACAAATGATATTTGTATAATGGATCACATGGCTTACAGTTTTTATCTTATTTGATCCTCCCAGCCTTTGGCAGCACAGATATCATCCTTGTATTACATATAAAATGATCAATGGTCAAAGGTGGCAAAAGACAGCCTAAAATGAGACAGCATGAATCTGGGAGTTTTGACCCTCAAGTTATAGGTGGTTTTTTTTCCCCCACTGCCCTTCTGTGTTCCCCTCTGTGTGAAGACATATCCAGAATATCAGAATCACCCTGGAATGCCCTGATTCCCCAGTATCGCACTCTGCATTCTATATGGATGCTTCTATTATGGTTTCATGTTTTATTCCAGTTTGTTATCCTTCCTTCCATTGTCCACTGCTTCATATTCTTGGACGCCTTTTCCTGGTCATGTAGCTGAATGTCCTGCAGTGGCTATAGCTGAGACCCCGTGACAGTTGCTGCACCTTATTTTCTTTCATTCTCTACTTATCAGTACATGTAATTCTTTCATGCTTGTCCTTGACCAAAAATACAAAGTCTTCATAATTTACAGTTTGTATTCAAGGAAGCAGTAGCTTGTATCACAACACACATAAGGAAGAGACTTTGCTCTAAGTGAAAGTGAAGTTGCTCAGTCATTTAAGACTCTTTGTGATCCCATTGACTGTAGTCTGCCAGGCTCCTCTGTCCGTGGGATTCTCCAGGCAAGAATACTGGAGTGGGCTGCCATTTCTTACTCCAGGGGATCTTCCTGACCCAGGGATCGAGCCCAGGTCTCCTGCATTGCAGGCAGACACTTTACTCTCTGAGCCACCAGGGAAGCCCAAGTAGAATTGTTAAAGAAAATACAGGTTAACCCGGTGAACTTGAATTTCAGGTAAATTTTTAAAAAATTTAGTATAAATGTACCCTAGATATTGCACAGGGCATACTTACCCTGAAAAATATTTATTGCTGTTAATATTCAAATTTAACTAGCCTATATTTTTATTTGCTAAATCTAACAACTCTAACAGTAAAAGAAATATGGTTCTTTTTCAAGTCACCTAAGATCTCATTTAATAGTTTAAGTACAAGAGGAATCTATAGATAGGATTGGAATTTGTGAAGAATACACAAATGAATATTCACAAGGAGCATCTTAAATGTCAAAAGAAGAAATTGCTTCCAATCCGGCAACTAATTCTTTCAGAAATCACCAAGATAACATTGAGGCAGAATGCTACATGACAGATGGGACATTAGCCTGCTTTCCATTATTAAATTGGGAAGTGAGTATGCTGTGTAATTGAAAATGTCTGCAATAAAATAAAATTATGCTTCTGTATCTCAGTTCAGTTCAGTTGCTCAGTCGTGTCTGACTCTTTGAGACCCCATGAATCGTAGCACGCCAGGCCTCCCTGTCCATCACTGTCTCCCAGAGTTCACTCAAACTCACATCCATCGAGTCAGTGATGCCATCCAGCCATCTCATCCTCTGTCGTCCCCTTTTCCTCCTGCCCCTAATCCTTCCCAGCATCAGAGTCTTTTCCAATGAGCCAACTCTTCACATGAGGTGGCCAAAGTACCAGAGTTTCAGCTTTAGCATCATTCCTTCCAAAGAACACCCAGGGCTGATCTCCTTTGCAATGGACTGGTTGGATCTCCTTGCAGTCCAGGGGACTCTCAAGGGTCTTCTCCAACACCACAGTTCAAAAGCATCAATTCTTTGGCGCTCAGTTTTCTTCACAGTCCAACTTTCACATCCATACATGACCACTGGAAAAACCATAACCTTGACTAGACGGACGTTTGTTGGCAAAGTAATGTCTCTGCTTTTCAATACGCTATCTATGTTGGTCATAACTTTTCTTCCAAGGAGTAAGTGTCTTTTAATTTCATGGCTGCAATCACCATCTGCAGTGATTTTGGAGCTTCCCAAAATAAAGTCTGACACTGTTTTCACAATGTGCCATGAAGTGATGGGACGAGATGCCATGATCTTCATTTTCTGAATGTTCAGCTTTAAGCCAACTTTTTCACTCTCCTCTTTCACTCTCATCAAGAGGCTTTTGAGTTCCTCTTCACTTTCTGCCATAAGGGTGGTGTCATCTGCATTTCTGAGGTTATTGATATTTCTCCTGGCAATCTTGATTCCAGCATGTGCTTCTTCCAGCCCAGCGTTTCTCATGGTGTACTCTGCATATAAGTTAAATAAGCAAGGTGACAATATACAGCCTTGACATACTCCTTTTCCTGTTCGGAACCAGTCTGTTGTTCCATGTCAGTTCTAACTGTGGCTTCCTGACTTGCATACAGGTTTCTTAAGAGGCAGGTCAGGTGGTCTGGTATTCCCATCTCTTTCAGAATTTTCCACAGTTTATTGTGATCCACACAGTCAAAGGCTTTGGCATAGTCAATAATCTGTACCTCAGTAGATTTCAAATTGCAAAATTCATGTTATGTTTCCTGGAAGCTTTCTTGTTAACATATTAATTTCAAAAATTACTGGATGTGCTTAATATCAACTTCTGACTTTTAATAAAGAAAAGCTAAACATTATTGGTTGAGTTTCAGACTACACTGTATTAATTCAATACATTGACTCTCATGCGTAAGACTTGGCCAGATCTTGTGGTGGATACAATGCTGGGGTTTGCAATGGAGGAGCTTAACATTTAGATAGGACATGTAATCAAAAAATACAAAGTCTTTAATTCAGTTCAGTTCAGTTCATTTAAGTCGCTCAGTCGTGTCCGACTCTGCGACCCCATGAATCGCAGCATGCCAGGTCTCCCTGTTCATCACCAACTCGCGGAGTTCACTCAAACTTATGTCCATCGAGTCGGTGATGCCATCCAGCCATCTCATCCTCTGTCGTCTCCTTGTCCTCCTGCCCCCAATCCCTCCCAGCATCAGGGTCTTTTCCAATGAGTCAACTCTTCGCATGAGATGGCCAAAGTATTGGAGTTTCAGCTTTAACATCAGTCCTTCCAATGAACACCCAGGACTGATCTCTTTTAGAATGGACTGGTCGGATCTCCTTGCAGTCCAAGGGACTCTCAAGAGTTTTCTCCAACACCACAGTCCAAAAGCAGCAATTCTTCAGCACTCAGCTTTCTTCAGTTAAGATGTCAATAAAAACCCTGAGTAGATTAGTAAATCTTTGCATATCTTCCCTGTTGTTTTACCCATTTTATTGCATTTTCAATTTTGTGTATGTGAACTCTCCATTTCTTTCTTTCAGATCTATATTTTTATTCTAACACTACAAAATCTCATTTGTAAATTAAGCCTCTTGCTTCTCAATTCTACTGTGCATATTCTAATGGTGTTTGTTCTTTGTGCTTCCAATTGTGGCTTTCAATTTCTGTGATGATTATTCTCTTTCACTTATTCGATCATGAGAGGTTCTTATGAAAGTGCGGACTGACTTACAAGCAAAACTTACTGGGCCTACCCTAGAGGTGCACTAGTTAATACGCTATACTTCCACTGCAGTGGGCACAGGTTTGATCACTGGTTGGGAAACTAAGATCCTGCTGCTGCAGGGCCAAAAAACAAAAGAAAAGAAAGAAAATTTTTTGAACCAAATAAAAATGAAAATGCAATATACCAACTTAAAACAATTATATGGGAAAAGTAACAACAACAACAAAAGCTTAGTAAGACTTACTGAGAAACTGAAATCCAATTATTCAGCATATCTATTGTTACGTGTGTGTGCATTCAGTCATGTCCGACTCTGTGGTCTCATGAACTGTAGCCCATCAGGTTCTTCTGTCCATGGAATTTTTCTAGGCAAGAATATTGGAATGGGTTGCCATGTCCTACTCCAGAGGATCTTCCTGACCCTGGGATTGAACTGTGTCTCTTGTGTCTCCTGCATTGGCAGGTAGATTCTTTACCATCAGCACCACCTGGGGAGCCCATCTATTGTTATGCTTAACAGATATTTTTATTCATCAAACGTCTTAAGTATTTTACTTGTGTCTATAATATATAAGTAATCTTACAATTGTCATCAAGATCATTGACTAGTGTTTCTTTGATGAAATTTGTAAGTGTGAGTTAGCACATTCTATTTCCAAAATGTGGGATTATGATAATTTTACTTATTAATATTTATGTTGTTTCCTTAAAGGAATAGTTAACAGACTTAAAAAAGAGCCACTTTTACCTTGGTAGTTTTAGAATTGTGTGTGTGTGTGTGCTTAGTCGCTCAGTTGTGTCCGACTCTTTGTGACTCCATGGACTGTAGCCCACCAAGCTCCTCTGTTCATGAGATTCTCCAGGCAAGAATTTAATTGTCATCAAATCACATTCTTAATAGAATTCTTAATAGAATTTGGGTCCACAAAGTCAAAAGCCAGAGTGTCTGCTCACTATGATATTATCAGTTTTATTAGGCATAAATCATTAGCACTGCATTAGTCAGGGTTCTTTTAAGAAACAGAACCAATAGGCCATATATATATATATATATATAATTACATATATTATGTGTTTATAGTTAATAAAATATATTTATATATGTTTAATATAAAAGTAAATTTATTATACAAAATTAAGTCATTTGACTATGGAGGCTAGCAAGTCTCAAGATATGTAAGGCAAGATGGAGAGCAAAGAAACCAATGTTTCAGTTCATAAACCATCTGAAGGAAGGATTCTCTCTTACTTGGGGGATGATCAGGCTATTTGTTCTATGCAGGCCTTCCACTGATTGGGTTAGGCACACCTACATTAGGAAGAGCAATCTGCTTTACTTAGTCTATCTATTTAAATGTTAAACTCATCAGAAAACACCCTCACAGACATACCCAGGATAATATTTGACCAAATATCTGGGTATCCTGTGGCCCATTCAACCTGACACATAAAATTTGCCCATCACAATTTCTAAAATCATTCAGAAATTCAGTAAAAAAATGGTCATTTGGAAACTTTCAACAGTTATCTTCAGAGGGATTCATTTTGTTGTGTTACTGCAGAAGTGTAGTGTATTTGAAATATTCAGCTTAACTTTGTAGAATTATACTTGCTGGGATCCAAAAGTCTACAAGCAATAAATGCTGGAGTGGGTGTGGAGAAAAGGGAACCCTCTTACACTGTTGGTGGGAATGCAAACTAGTACAGCCACTATGGAGAACAGTGTGGAGATACCTTAAAAAACTGGAAATAGAACTGCCATATGACCCAGCAATCCCATTGCTGGGCATACACACTGAGGAAACCAGAATTGAAAGAGACACATGTACACCAATGTTCATCGCAGCACTGTTTATAATAGCCAGGACATGGAAGCAACCTAGATGTCCATCAGCAGATGAATGGATAAGAAAGCTATGGTACATATACACAATGGAGTATTACTCAGCCATTAAAAAGAATACATTTGAATCAGTTCTAATGAGGTGGATGAAACTGGAGCCTATTATACAGAGTGAAGTAAGCCAGAAAGAAAAACACTAGTACAGTATGCTGCTGCTGCTGCTGCTAAGTCACTTCAGTCGTGTCTGACTCTGTGACCCCATGGATGGCAGCCTACCAGGCTCCCCCGTCCCTGGGATTCTCCAGGCAAGAACACTGGAGTGGGTTGCCATTTCCTTCTACAGTGCATAAAAGTGAAAAGTGAAAGGGAAGTCGCTCAGTCATGTCCGACTCTTTGCGACCCCATGGACTGCAGCCCACCAGGCTCCTCCATCCATGGGATTCTCCAGGCAAGAGTACTGGAGTGGAGTGCCATTGCTCTCTCTGCCAATACAGTATACTAACGCATATATATGGAATTTAGAAAGATGGTAACGACAACCCTGTATGCGAGACAGCAAAAGATGCACAGATGTATAGAACAGTCTTCTGGACTCTGTGGGAGAGGAAGCGGGTGGATGATTTGGGAGAATGGCATTAAAACATGTATAATATCATATAAGAAATGAATCGCCAGTCCAGGTTCAATGCAGGATACAGGAAGCTTGGGGCTGGTGCATTGGGATGACCCAGAGGGATGGTATGGGGAGGGATGTGGGAGGGGGGTTCAGGATGGGCAACACCTGTACACCCGTGGCGGATGCATGTTGATGTATGGCAAAACAAATACAATATTGTAAAGTAAAAAAAATAAAAAATAAAAAATATATAATCAAAGCAGACACTGGTAGGTCTTGCCAAATTAATCAACTCAAATACCAAGAGAATTGGCTGTTTTGTTTTTTTTTTTCCTCATTTGTGGATAGAAAAAGCTATAAATTAGGTAATATTGGAGTGAAATTACTCATTATATCACCTTAAAAATAGAGCCTAAATTGTGTCTATCCAGTGTAGTGTAACTGTGGCTATAATACAGAGATACAAAAAGTACAGTGTCTTTGTATTAATCATGTTTTTAATTTTTTGAATTTTTTGATTCTTTGACATCTAGGGCCTGAGAGTTTTCATCTCCCAGTGTTAGCTAATTTCTAGAGATAGCAAACTACTTTCTTCTGAGTGCAACTTCCATATGCAACCCAATGAATGCAAAGCCCATGTCCCCCATTACTTTCTTTATTGGCTTCTCAGGAGGCTCATACATTGCATGCCCTGTCTGGTATCAGAGGGTCAGTATCAGACAAAGTACAGCCCCAATACCTGAGAGCCCACTGATTCATTCAAACTAGATGATTCTAAGCCTGTTTTCACTTAGTCACATATTTCTTCCCACATAAAATTAATAAAGAGGCTTATCATGTTTTCTTCCTGCTCCACTCTGCCTCCTGACTGAGCCTGTTATTTCTTCATGTGTGCTACCCCTACCCCTCCTCTGTACGCCCTCCCCTTGGGAACTGTAACAAGCTATCTTTTCAATAGCAGTTGTCTCCTTATCTGCTGGCCTCATCACATCTGAATAGTAGTGAAACCTACATTTTAAGACAATCTTATATAATACATTATGTATACGCAAAAGTGTGTATGTATGGGTGTATATTTGTAGTTCCTTTTTACATAAATGCCTCCAGTAATTTGAATCAGGTATAAATAACTTGCTTGCTCAAGGTCGCACAAGAAGTTTTCAAAACTGCCTTTAAAATCTGTATGGGTAGCCACATGACTAGGCTGTTTTTCTTGCATCCACATGTCAGGATTGCAAAGCTGAGTCTATGTTGCTTTTGAATATTGTCAGGCCAGGATGTACCCATCCCAACTTGAGATGAGAGGGAGGCAGCAATTTCCCCTCAGACATGATGTGTTTTTCAAATCTCATCTTATTAGATTCTCCATTGGGTTCTTAGGCACTGTCACAGAAGTAAATCCAGGGGTCCCTTGGTGTTTATGGTCCTATTTTTCCTACACAGCTTGATTAAAAACTCTGCTGGGAAAAAAAGGTAACTGGGAGGAGAACAGAACATTCTTAGGTTCATTGGGCATAATATCACAAACCAGAAAGGTATGCGTGTGTGAACACACACACTAAGTTTGAGTCCTAACAAATATTTCCTCATGTGTTTAAGATCATTTTCTACAACCAGTTTCTCTAAAAAGTGAGAGATATTTGTAGCTGTTTTCATGAAATGGAAAAGCACTTAGACTTTAAAAGGTAAAAAAAAAATAAGTTGACTGGTTTTTTGCTCTACAAAATAGCCAATGTATTCCATTTTTAAAATTTCAAAATAGAAATTTAAATAAAGATATGAAAGGCAAATAAAATACTTTCAATCCTTTTTTATGCATTTTGAAAATATCTGTACCTTTGTTTGATACAGATTTATTGTAGATTTGTTTCATATTCCTACATTCTATAAAAAACAATATTTTTCACCTGTGACATCTTAATAGAACCCTCACAATGGAAATAACCAGTATATTCCCAACTTTCCAATTTGTAGAACTTATGCCTTGAGTGACAGAAAAACCAACATTACTTCTAAAATGAGAAATTCTCATGAAAATATGGTGGGTTTCTGTGTTTCTGCAACTGTATTAATAGTGACTATTACTAAAGAAGACAGTGTCTGTACTTCTGTCCCCTTAAAAGTAATATTTTAGGATGAATTAGAGGAAATATATTTTCTATATGACAAAAAATCGGAACATTAGAGAAAATTACCATCCCAATCCATGTATAATCATCTTGTCGTAGTCAGAATCTGGATGGCCCTATTTATAGCTGGTAAAGAACAAAACTCTTCCTAATATTTTCTTATAACATAAAATTGTCATTTCAAAATATAAAAGAGGTGGCAAGCTTGTTTTTCCTTTGCAGCTTATTGATGTGTTCTCTTTCTTGTCAACAGACTTGTGGGCAGCTCAGGAGAACTGTCAGTGAGTGGGTCCTCTGGGGGTGCAATATGCCCATTGAACATGATAAACTGTCCAGTTTCCCAGCCATCCATCCAGGGAGAGGAAATCAACATTGTCTGTAACAGAATCCTTCAAGTAGGGCAGGTCAATTTCAATAGTGTAAGTAAGTGTTAGTCACTCAGTCGTGCCCGACTCTTTGCGACCCCATGGACTGGGGCCCACCAAGATCCATCTGTCCGTGAGATTTTCCAGGCAAGGATACTGAAGTGGGTTGCTTTTTCCTTCTCCAGGGTATCTTCCCAGCCCAGGGATCGAACCTGGGTCTCCTGCACTGCAGGCAGATTCTTTACCGACTGAGCTAAGGTTTTAATTCCAACTCTACCAAAAAGCACTGTCAAGCTAGAAAGCCATTCTTTGCTTGTGTTCCTGTATGTTGTTTTCTTGATTGCTCTGACTAGTATACACAGGTGGAAAACTTGTAACTCTTTTCATTACTGTCAAGTTCTTTCTCTAATAACTTTGATCATAGGAGCAACAAAAATTTCTGATGCCAAGAAAAGGCTTAGCCTGATGAATTACACACCATCTCCTCTTAGAGAGCCATAAATAACTGCTCTGTAAAAACCTTGATGTTAGCAGTACTGGCTACTATTGGCTAACAGGCAGGGCTCCTGAGCTATGGAGACATGGGTCAGTTATAGATCATAGACCAGGGTGCTGATCTATGATGGAGTGTGGACTGTTGGTCATGGTTCCCTGATGGTTTCAAATTCTAGTTTGCAATTTCCTTGAAAAATACAGTGAATGGACATACACAGAATGCATTTTGATTGTGATACTGTAAATTAGAATATTTTGGCATCAGTAACCCATACCTTTGTGCATTTGTTTCTTTATTTAGAATTATGCTTCCATTTTACCACTTGATTGTTAAAATGTTTACTGGACACAAGAGGATGAAGTCGAACACAGGCTAGGATAAGTAAAGGGACTAGACATAACCAGACCTGTATTCATTAACATTTATTTATTCATTAAGCAGATATTTATGGTCATCTTACCATGTGCAAGCATTATTTAATGCATGGGATAGAGCAGCGGGAAAAACAAAGTCTTACTGCATGCATAATTTTGAGAAAATTATTTTTAACTTTTATAAACCTCAATTCTGTCATAAATATTAGATCATAACAATATCTAAGCATTGGAGGATAATATCAAATATAAATTTATTGGTTCTGGCTTATAATAGGTAAGAAAAATTTCAGAAAATATTATTATTTAAATAATACTAGACATTGACTTTCTGATTACTATTTCTAATATACTAGTAATGACACAAGGGGAGAGAAAATGTAAAAACAAATTATTTACTTAAATGATGGTAGAAATAATTTGTATCTATTTGCTTATTAGATAAACTTGGCACAAATTCAGAAAAACTCATTTAGGATTACTTAGTGTCACTTTTGGAGAAGGAAATGGCACCCCACTCCAGTGTTCTTGCCTGGAGAATCCCAGGGACGGGGGAGCCTGGTGGGCTGCCGTCTATGGGGTCGCACAGAGTCGGACACGACTGAAGCGACTGAGCAGCAGCAGCAGCAGTGTCACTTTAGGGGCTTCCCCAGTGGCTCATCAGGTAAAGAATCTGCCTGCCAAAGAAGGAGACATAAAAGATTTGGGTTCAATCCCTGGGTTGGGAAGATCCCCTGGAGGAGGGCATGGCAACCCACTCCAGTATTCTTGCCTGGAGAATCCCATGGACAGAGGAGCTTGATGGGCTAAAGAAGGCAAAAATGTCATAATTTGATTGGGGGGGATGAGGGTTGGTTTCCATCCAACACAGGATATAGCAATGTTGTCAGTGTATTAAGATTTTCCTTGTGGTTTTATAAACTTTGGCAAAAATCCTATGGTGATATTGATGTTCAGTTATAATAGTTTTGTAAGAGATCAGGTGAATTCAAGAACTTGCAAAAGTCTTGATTGTGCTGATTTCTACCTTGGGTTGAAACATATTGATATTCAGTCAAAATGCTTTTTTAGATATTGACAAAGCCTGAGTAACTACAGGAAACTGACATAATGAATTGGATTACAGATTCAAAGAAATTGTAAAAATCCATACATTATGCAGATCCTTCAGGGGTTGCATCTGGCTCTATTAAATTACAGATCTTCACAAGCTTAGGGCCTGGTTTTATTTATTCTTATCCAAACCACTGCTCTGAAGATGGAAAACAAGAGAAAAACTGAGTGTACAATAGCAAATTATTTCATGAAGATAAAAGTGAGAGAGTTTCTTGCTAATGGAAGATCTATGGTCACACAGGAAAGTGAGTCTAAACTGGGCTATTTTTTTTTTTCTGGCTCAAGCAGCATAAAGGATCTTAATGCCCTAACCAGGGATAGAACGTGTGCTCCCTGCATTGGAAGCATGGATTCTTAACCACTGGACCTCCCTAAACCGGGCTATTGTTGAGAAAGGAAAATAAATAGTGTGAGCTCAGTAGAAATATGATGGTAAATCTGGGTGACTAAAAAGGGGGAGGGGTAAGGTCAGTGGGAGTAGAGAGGTTATAATGGAGGTGACCTAGACTAACAGGAGAGGTAATCTAGATTAGCCTCAGAGCTGATAGCTGTCTCATGTACTACTGAGGTAAGTAAGGTAAGTAGGGAATCTGGTTTGTTGTTGATGTTCAGTCCCTAAGTCATGTCCAACTCTTTGCAATTCCATGGACTTCAGCACTGGCTTCCCTGTCCTTTGCTATCTCCTGGAGTTTGCTCAGACTCATATCCATTGAGTCAGTGATGCCGTCCAACTCTCAGATTCTCTGTCAACCCCTTCTCCTTCTGCCCTCAACCTTTCCCAGCATCAGGGTCTTTTTGTCGGCTCTTCACATCAGGTGGCCAAAATATTTAATCTTCAGCATCAGTCCTTTCAATGAGTATTTCGAGTTGATTTTCTTTAGGATTGACTGGTTTGATTTACTTGCTGTCCAAGGGACCCTCAAGACTCTTCTCCAGCACCACAATTCAAAAGCATCAGTTCTTCAGCGCTCAACCTTCTTTGTGGCCCAGCTCTCATCCTTACATGACTACTGGAAAAACCATAACTTTGACTATATGGAAAAGTTATGTTTCTGTTTTTTAATATGCTGTCTAGGTTTGTCATAGCTTTTCTTCCAAAGAGTAAGTGTCTTTTAATTTCATGGCTGCAGTCACCATCCGCAGTGATTTTGAAGCCCAAGAAAATAAAATCTGTCACTGTTTCTACTTTTTCCCCATCTATTTGCCATGAAGTGATGGGACCAAATGCTATGAGCTTAGTTTTTTGGATGTTGAGTTTTAAACCAGCTTTTTCACTCTCCTCTTTCACCCTCTTTTTCACCAAGAGGCTCTTTAGTTCCTCTTCACTTTCTACCATTAGAGTATTATCATCTGCATGTCGTCTACATAGGGAATCTGCTCGGATCAAGCAGGTTCATAAAGTGATCACGTAAGCCAATATGTTAAGAATGATGAGAGCTAAGTTTACCACAGTTAAAGGTAAATTAAGGCTAAAAAGAATCATGAGGTGATGGGTTAAAATTGGACATACATATCACTGTGAACTCATGGCTTAAGGGAGGAGGGAGGAGGGTTCAGGATGGGGAACACATGTATACCTGTGGCAGATTCATTTTGATATATGGCAAAACCAATACAATACTGTAAAGTTAAATAAAGTAAAATTTAAAAAAATAAATTTTATAATCAATTTGTCTAACTCAAGAAAAAAAATATATCTATATACAGAACTAGATCTTTGTCAAGAGATACTGAATTAGTTAGAGATATGTGTGTGTGTGTGGTTGTATATGTATGTATGCATGTGCATGTATGTGTGTGTGTGTGTGTATGTGTATATATATATATATATATATATATATATACACATACACTGTCTGGTTGTCTGGCTCTGTCCACCAAGAAGGCCTAGGAGCATTGAGACTTGGGTAGCAATGAGCATAATAAACACCTAGTCTTTGGTTTCCAAATACAAAACCTACACTGAAAGAACCAAGATTGGAAAAACTGTTGATTCTGGGCTAGGGCATTGAAATTCCAACTTTTCTTAGAACACCTTGCTATGACAGAAAGTAAAAAAATGTTCAAAGAATGATAGGAAAGTGCCACAATATCACTTTCAGGGTTCTCACTGGCCAAATTTAGGGAAATTGGAGCCTCAAAATAGATAATGGTAGGAAAGGAATATACCTCACTGAATAAAAATATAAATATGTCTATACTTATATGTCTATTACATGAATATACAAATGTATATGTCTACTATATAGATATGTCTGATTCATTGGAAAAGACCCTGATGCTGGGAAAGATTGAAGCAGTAGGAGAAGGGGATGACAGAGGGTGAGATGGTTGGATGGCATCACCGATTCGATGGACATAAGTTTGAGCAAGCTCTGCGAGTTGGTGATAGGGAAGCCTGGCGTGCTGCAGTCCATGGGGTCACAAAGAGTTGGACACGACTGAGCGACTGAACTGAACTGATATCTATACTGATATAACTAAATGAATTAAAATGAATAAATCAGAAAATAACTGGGAAAAATGAAAAACTTTTCTGTGTAGTAGAATGCTAATAATAAATGTAGAAAAAACAATAGACTACAAAGACACTACAGGCCTACTATTATTGTGGTAATTGATTCAGAAGAGAATTGTTCAATGGAAATCGAGCTGATGGGTGGTGATTTGATGGGAAATAGGATATTAATATAATCCTGGATTATGTCTCCATAAATTGAATATATCAGTTACAAAAGGTAGGGGAAGAAGGTGATTATGTGGGGAAACCTGGTTAAAAGAATATGACCAGGTGTTAAAGGTTAACATCCCCACTGTGGGCCCCTCATGTGAAGGACAGAGAAAAGTGCATGATTTCTGTAGTTTCCCTACCGTGAAAGCACATCTTGAGTCCAGTAATGAGGAAACCTCAGGTGGACCCCAATTCAGGGTCATTTGACAATATTTAAGACCAATATTTTTTATTTTGTTTGTTTGTTGTTTTTATGTATTTTTTTACTTGACCACGCCATGTGTCATATGGGATCTAGTGTTCTGACCAGGAATCAAACTTGTGCCTCTTACCCTGGCAGCTCAGAGCCTTATTCATTGGACCATCAGGGAAGTCCATTGATCTACATTTTTTAAAGTTATGAGGCTCAAGAACACAGACAAGAGAGGAAGTCTTCCCTTAGGAGAAAGCAAAAGAAACAATAACAATTTAATGAAATAAGTACTCCTGAAGGGAATTCTGAACTAAGAAAATAGGAGATTTGACTTGCATAGTTAGTGAAATTTGAATGCTATGTAAGGATTAGAAGATTATATCACATCGATTATAATTTCCTAACTTGAAGGGTTGTACAGTAAGGGTAATGGGGCATCCCAACTATAACTTGTTATATGGCTCAGAAAAAGGCGACTAATAATGGGCATAAGCATATATACATTATGTATGGAATTGAGAGTTAACAGCTGGGGAAGTCTTTGTATAACCTATTTAAAATACGGTGGTATTGACTAAGATCTATAGGTGCAATTGGGACTTGAAAATCTAACTCAGAATCAATATTCATTATCACATTTCAGCACAATTTGTAATTTTGTTACCATTGACAATATTCTCTGGGATGCCTTTGCTTATTTCTGACTTCGCTTTTAAATTTGACCTGAAGTCTTCTTGACAATGTGACTGTATCTCTCAAACTTGTGATGCATCAATGCCTTTCCCATCCTTGACAGACACAGTCAGGCCAGAGCATGTGCAGTTGATTCTGTGGAACTGTAATGGTATACTCTTTTTATATATACTTTTGTTTTTAATGGTTAGCTGCTATTTTTTTCAATATTTATTTTTATTTATTTAATTGGCTGTGCTGGGTCTTAGTTGCAACATGCAAAATCTTTGATCATCATTGCGTCATGCAGGAATTAAAAAAAATTTTTTTTTAAAGTTGTGGCTTGCAGGATCTTTAGTTGCATCATGTAGGATCTAGTTCCCTGACCAAGAATCAAACCTGGGTCCCCAGGATTGGAAGATGGAGTCTCAGCCACTGGACCACCAGGGAAGTCCTCTTTAACAGTATATTTGTAATTTCATTGCTGTAATAACTGTATTACAGCCCTAATAGAATTGTTAGAGGTGAATGAGCATGTTGGAACTAGAAGGGAACTTGTAAGATGATGCAGTCCAACTCTTTCATTTTATAATTGAGCAAAGTGGATTCCAGAGAGCTGAAGTAATTTTCCTAATATCAGCTGTGTAATTAATGGCAGAATCATTATGTGTACTTTGGCCTCCCAGATGCTGCTCCTCAACAGCTGCTATGTAGGAATCCTGCATTTGGTTCATAGAGCCTCATAAATGTAGCTGTCTACATCTAATGGAAAGGTTAGTATATATTGTGTGTGTTTAGTCGCTCAGTTGTGTCCGACTCTTTGCGGCCCCATCAACCGTAGCCCACCAGGCTCCTCTGTCCATGGGATTCTCCAGGCAAGAATACTGGAGTGGGTTGCCGTTTCCTTCTCCAGGGGATCTTCTAGACCCAAGGATTGAACCTGCATCTCTTGTGTCTCCTGCATTGGCAGGCAGAGTCTTTACCATTGCACCACCTAGGAAGCCCTAAGCATACAGTGGGGCACACTTATACTCACTTTGCTGATCAGTCTATCAGTCCTGCAGAGTATTAAGAGCCCTAGCATTGTATGCTCCTTGCCTTTATTCTACCACACCCCCTCTTTGTTGTTCCTCTTACGTACCAGGCATACTCCAGCCTAAGGGTTTATCCTGGTCTTTTCAGGCTGTTATAACAAGTTGTCATAAACTGCGTGGCTTAAACAACAAACATTTACTTTCCCAATTCTGGAGGCTGAAAATTCCAAGATCAAGGTGTCAGTATGGTTGAGCCCTGGTGAGGGCTCTCTTCCTGACTAACAGGCAATCACCTTCTTGGTGAGTCTTCACATGGTGAGAGAGATAGTGTTCCAATCTCTTCACCTTCTTAGTATAAGGATATTAATCCCATCATGGGGGCTTCACTCTCCTGACCTCATCTAAGCCCAGTGACCTTCCAAAAGCTCTTCTTGCAAAGACCATCACATTGGGAGGGAGAGCTTCAACATATGGATTTTGGGGGGCACACAAACATTCAGTCCATAGCAGGGCCGTTGCTCTTAACCATTCCCTCTGCCTCGCATGCTGCTCCCCAGATAACCTCTTGTCAAATTTCCTCCTCTCCTTCAAGCTGTCTCAGTCTCTCAGTATGATGGATACTTATCACCACATTCAGTTCCACAAACTGTACCACCTGCTTCTCCATTATCCTTAAGCCAAGTAAAAGTACCTGGTTCTACTTTTTCTTTTTTCCATTATTTTAAAATATTATTTCTTATGTTTATTATTCATTATCTGTTTCTCTTATCATAATATAGGACCCACAGAGCAAGGATCTTTACTTCACTGACTGATGGGCACAGTGCACAGGCCAATGTCTGATACGTAACATGCACACAATAAATATTTAATGAGTGACTCCATCAGAGTTATTCCATAAATCCATGACTAACTAAACCAATGGCAATAGATTATACTGACAGGTTTAGACAAGTGGTTCTCAAAGCATAGTTCCCACATCCATGGAATTAGCATTACCCAGAACCTGGTTAGAAATGACTTGTCAGGTCCCAAATCAGACCTACCGAGTCAGAAACTCTGGTTTTAAGGCCCACTTGTGTTTTAACAAGCTTATTGAGTCTGATGCACATTCAAGTGTGAAACAATTGGTTTTCCAAACCAGTAACCCCTAACAGCTATCTGAACAAACCAGAGGCAGGCAGGTAGACAAAAATAATGTGTAACTCACGTCTTTCTATATTTTAAAATTTGTAGCAAATAATCATACTCTTGGTAAGTCAAAGAGTTATGCTCCATGACAAACAAGGAAATAAACTAGGAGGAGCAAGTTCAAGGGCTGCTGCTGTAGGAGAGGAGCTAGTATTATCACTGCCCTACCCTCCTTCCCCAGCTCACCATATACTATTACCTGCCTGTAACCTGTCCCTACCTGACTCAGTGAGAAGGGCCATTGTGGACCTGACCAATCACATCATAATTCTCTGCCGCTTTTCTGATTTGTTAAATTACATGACTTTCCAAGTTTCTTTGCATTATTCGTGTAGTGTTCATTTCTATTACTGGGCAGCATCTGGAGGGAAGGTTGCATAAAAAGCACCCCTGTTTTAACTTGACTCCAGATTTTAATCAGGCAGAGGAGGCTACAACCCGGACTCTCTTTTGAAATAAAAATGTCATTTTTTAATTTGTTTAAATACATTTTGCTAAGACAACTACTTGAGATTCCATCTTATCCATCATTTTATTATTTAAAGTCACTGGTGATAAGACACAGTCCTGTTAGACTTCCCTGGTGGTACAGTGGATGAGAATCCGCCTGCCAAGGCAGGGGACACAGGTTCAATCCCTAGTCCAGGAAGATTCCACGTGCTGGGGGAGCCTGTACGCTAGAGCCTGTGAGCTGTAACTACTGAGCTCGTGAGCTACAACTACTGAAGCCCCTGTGCCTAGAGCCTGTGCTGTGCAAGAGAAACCACCACAGTGAGAAACCTGCACACCGAAACGAAGGGTAGTACCGGCTCACTGCAACTAGAAAAAGCCTGTGTGCAGCAACGAAGACCCAACACAGCCAAAAAAAAAAAAGACATGGTCCTTTTCCTGAGGGAACACCTAGTCTAGTGGAAAATCATATGAGTAAATCAGAGGCGGTACAGGAGTAAAATTCGAGCAGAAAGGACAAGGCAAGCATGAACTATAGTTGCATTTCTATGCATACTCAGTCATGTCAGACTCTGTATTTGACTCTTTGGGACCTCACGGACTGTAACCCACCAAGCTCCTCTGTCCATGGGATTTTCCAGCCAGAACACTGGAAAGGATGGCCATTTCCTTCTCCAGAGGATATTCCCAATCCAGGGATTGAACCCATACCTCCTGCATGGGTAGGCAGATTCTTTACCACTGAACCACCTGAGAAGGCCATTACAGGCACTTAAAGACAGAGAAGAGTATATCCTAGAATGTTAGGTATTAAGGAATATCAGTAGTCATACAGAAGCTTGATGGTTAAACTAAGTTAGGAAAACTCTGATGAAGGTATGATAGTTTTATACTTTCTTCTAAAATCAAAATGACTTTCTTGTTATTATTTTTGTATTTCTGATGCCTCAGTTAATTTATTTAAGAGGTGTCTGCTCTTTCTCTTGGATGAAAGAAACTTAATAGGAAAAACATAATACTGAAACGTGCACCTTAGATTAACTGACAGGCCCAAATCATGACAGTGGTTGTGTTCACTGTGGAAAATCCTATGTCCAGGAGGGTCAGAACAGGACAGCACCAGGGATAGCTCCCTCTTGCTCTCTGCGCACTATGTTAGGGGAGCAATGGGTTCAGAGGAGATACACAGAGGGTTGTCAGGCTGTTCCCTGTGGCTTGGTAAATTGCCCATGATTAGTCACATTTTAAAGTATGTTTTGATCAAACAGGTCTTTTTCAGACTCTAAATCATCCAGGAATACCAAGAAACCATATCTACTAAGAAAAGGAGTCGTGTATAATTCTAGTCTATGTTAATTAGCCACTCAAGGATCCTCGTTATTTTAGATGTTTTCAGTACATCAAAGACTTAATAGACATTATTCATGCGACTGTATTAAGAAAGTACTGTTAAGTGAAATACCTAGTTAATTTGATCTGAAATTAATGTTTATCAAATTCATCTTGGTAACATTCAAGATGATAAGAAATTTGATGACCTTATGTGGTCTTTGATGAACCAGACTCTGTGCCATAATCACATAAGATTTCATGGATTCTTTCACGGAAGTGACTGCAGACTGGCATAGGCAGAGTATTGCTTCAGTTGCATATGTTGGGAGAAACACAGAACAACCAAAGGGAATGAAATGGTTAAAGATACAGCCCTTTATCCACTTAGAATAAAATTCCCATTCCTTTGTAAAGGGTCCCCCCCATGATTCTGACTCCAGTTTATGAGAGGCTGCGCTAGGGGAATGCTGTATAGTCACCAGACTAACAATTCAGGGTCGGGAGGATGAGAGCTGGAAAGACTCCCAGAGGAACGTAAAGCTGTCTTTACATCTTTCCATTTAGGTTCACTGTCTGATTCAGCTTGGAATGCTTTCTTTATTTAAAAAAAAAATTCACTACCCTCTGAACTGACTGAAGTGAGTTGCACTAGGATCTCAACAGTATTTGTAGTGAAATATCCTGTGCCAGTCACACACATACACATATCCCTTCTTGGGGAATGCTCCTTGTAAATGCACAGGCACTTTTTGGTCCTTATTGATCTTTGCACAGTGTTTATACAATACTGTATCAGTGACAGGTAAGGTATTGATGACATCACCAAAACTAGTTCCCATCACTTAGTAATTCCTTTAAAAGAATCAGGCAATGGGAACCATAAAGCAATTTATTAACATAGCAAAAATGAGAGTAATGTTTTAAGTTCCAATTGTAATGATATTTTGTCTAGAGGACACTGATTTTTTTCACCATGCTGCTTCTGTAAATGGAAGGGAAACAGAATTATGATTCAAATTACTAGCATAATGAAAAATCATTTGTATTCCTTTTTATTGCATGGGCAGACACCTGGTGAATAAGATAACCACATATTACTGAGAAGAGCTTTACAGGGAGAGGGAGGCAAAATCCTCATTAAATATCTGTCAAGTGTTTATAAAGTCATGAGGGGGTGTAAAATTTAATGTTACAATGCAAGACCTACTTTAGCCAGGATTAATAGCAAATTTTTAAACACAGTGAATAGTTGTGAGTTTCTTATTAAAAGGGCTTTTGAAAGGGTTATGGTTACAGGTAGTTCAAAAATGCTGACAAGTGAGGTTGGCACAGTTGTATATTTGAGACCTGTCAGAGCTAACAAATTCAGAGCATGACATACTGGGATTGAAGGGAGGTGAAATGTATTCAGTGAATGTACTGTTTTTTTTTTTTTTTTCTCCATGTCAGTTGGTTGGGCTTTGCACAGTGTGGAAATAAGTATTCTGTGTGCTCTCCACCAAAGTCTGATGACTTTGCATTGAATGTTATCTCGATATTACATTTGAAACTTTCCCACCAATTCCTTTTGTTTTCTATCCTAAGTGTCCTGGATACAGATAATAGACCTTAGAGATCTAACTTGAATTTCAAGTCCAAGTTCTTCCCTTCAAGGAAGATCTTTTGGGAGATTGACCAGAGTTCTGACGGGAAGCACAGGGCACAGGAGATTAGATTCTGAAGACAAATTAATAAAGGCATGATTTACAAAGCCATGTTCAGAGATTGGGAAATCAACAAAGGATGCTAAGGCATCCAGGAATTAGTGACTGTGAAAACTGGGAACCCTTTTAATTCTTAGATCCTTAGGAGGTAAAAGATGGAAACATGGAGAAGTACTGTCCTAGTAAGCACATTGGTTGTTTGGATATAGCTACCTCCAGAAACATGATTCTAGAACATGGAAATTTCTGAGGGGAGAAGTATCCAGAATTCTGTCTCCTACGCCAAGTTCTTGCAGATACACCCCATTGGCCAAACTAAATCAGAAGTAAGAAGGCAAGATAGTCTTGGGGGTGAAATCAAAGCAGTATCAGGAACACAGTGGGAAGAGAAGCGCAGAGAATGCTGAAGGGTAAGGGGCAAAATGAGGATAAGGCTGCTCACTGGATAAGACTGGATAGAAGAGAGTGGCATAAATAATTAGTCTCCCTTTTGGACATTGTTCTGAAGAGACACACTTACGGGCAATGTCACAGAGAAGAAAAAATCCTGACTCCATACTTAATCTATTCTTTTAGCTCTAACCCTCATGCTCTGTTGTCTGTGCCTGGTTATGCGGGCTCTGCACCTTTTGTAAAAACTGTTGTCAATGGCACCCACTCCAGTGCTCTTGCCTGGAAAATCCCATGGACGGAGGAGCCTGGTGGGCTGCAGTCCATGGGGTTGCTAAGAGTCGGACACGACTGAGCGACTTCACTTTGACTTTTCACTTTCATGCATTGGAGAAGGCAATGGCACCCCACTCCAGCACTCTTGCCTGGAAAATCCCATGGACGGAGGAGCCTGGTAGGCTGCAGTCCATGGGGTTGCTAAGAGTCGGACACGACTGAAGCGACTTAGCAGCAGCAGCAGCATAGCCCAAAATATATAGGATGCCCCCTCTTCTCAAGGTTCTAAGCTTTAAAAGTATAACACTTTTCCATTCATATAAAGATAAAAAGTTGCAGAACAGAGAATAATATTTGTCTTGCTGGAGATTTATAGAAACATTGTGACCGGACCTACAGGGACAGATGCAAGAACAAAGGATTCTAGCACCAAGAAGTTTGTTACAACCAGCCACACCCCTCTACTTCTAGTATAAAAGAAGCCTGATGTTCAACTTATTGGCCTGTTGTGTGACGAGCAGTACAAGCTTGGGTTCAGTGACAGTCAGGATACAATAATTGTTAGCTAAGGCCCTTCTCCCTGGCTTTATGTGAAAGTATTACTTTGATTTTGAAGTTTATAAAGTCAAGAAAAGGGTCAGTTGAGAAGAACTAGATCCATGTGGTTGAAACAATTACATATACTACTTATAACACTTTATCCACCTTTCCATTTTTTTTCAACCATGAACAAAACAGGGTTTCAACTAGGAAGCTGGGCAAAGTGTCAGCTCCTTATGGAACACAGAAGTGCTTTTGGAGAAATTCAATTAGTTACTGGATCTAGTTTGTCAGGAGTAGGGAATCATGGAACCCCTTGATGGTACATGGAAACCCAGGGCTCATCCTTAGTGATTCAGATACCAGGCTGATAGCAGACTAATTCAGACTCTTCTAGTTGGTGGGCCCAGGATTACTGAAGCAGCCTCCTTACTGACCAAGATTGGCTTAGTACCAGGGCAAGTTCAAGTCTGGAAGCAAAAGTCACCAGTGGTTATAGCTGTAAGTGATTGAGTGCACAAACATCTACAGTCTTTAGAGATGGTTAAGCAGTTGGAAACAGTTTTTAAGCAGTGTAAGTGCTTTCTACTTATTGAAGGAGGAGACTTTACAGTAAATTAGTCCTTGTGACATTCTGAATTCAAAATATTCAAACTTCTTAAGCATATTTGAGTAATTTGCTCACACTGACCTCTGAAGATAATATTAAAGATAAATTTGTTATACCTCAATGGCATAGGACAGTGGCTTAGGACTGTTGACCTAGACAGTACATTTCTAGTATTTCAATATTTATTCTTGGAGAGTCAAGATACTAATTTTTTAATTTTAAAAAATTACATTCAGTAATATGTTAGAATATTTTAAAGTCACAAAGTGCAGCAGTAAAAAAGCCCATGATACTATCATTTAATTAAAATATTCTGACTTCTTATTTAACTATGAAAATGCAACTAAAATTAATTAGACCAACAATTAATTAGACTGAATGTCTTTCTATGCTCTATTATATCAAATGAACATAATGACTCATTTTGCATAAGAAAAGATATAAATTGACCTAATTGGAAGAAAATTACGAAATGTTTAACACTGTGCATTTCTCAGTTTATTAAAATTTGCTAACCTATATATAACAAAATCACTGCAGATGGTGATTGTAGCCATGAAATTAAAAGATGCTTACTCCTTGGAAGGAAAGTTATGACCAACCTAGATAGCATATTCAAAAGAAGAGACATTACTTTGCTAACAAAGGTCCGTCTAGTCAAGGCTATGGTTTTCCCAGTGGTCATGTATGGATGTGAGAGTTGGATGATGAAGAAAGCTGAGCACTGAAGAATTGATGCTTCTGAACTGTGGTGTTGAAAAGGACTCTTGAGAGTCCCTTGGATTGCAAGGAGATCCAACCAGTCCATCCTAAAGGAGATCAGTCCTGGGTGTTCATTGGAGGGACTGATGTTGAAGCTGAAACTCCAATACTTTGGCCACCTCATGCGAAGAGTTGACTCATTGGAAAAGACCCTGATGCTGGGAGGGATTGGGGGCAGAGGAGAAGGGATCAACAGAGAATGAGATGGCTGGATGGCATCACCGACTTGATGGACATGGGTTTGGGTAGACTCCGGGAATTGGTGATGGACAGGGAGGCCTGGCGTGCTGCGATTCATGGGGTGGCAAAGAGTCGGACACGACTGAGCGGCTGAACTGAACTGAACTGATATAGCAAAAGTTAAAATGGAGTTTTGTGGCTTTCAAGAATATCTTTTTCAAGACACATCCAATATTCAGATTGTTTATTTGTTTTGAGTCATAGGATATGTTTATGCCAAAGTGAAAGTGGAGAGTGAAAAAGTTGGCTTAAACCTCAACATTCAGAAAATGAAGATCATGGCATCCGGTCCCATCACTTTATGGGAAATAGATGGGGAAACAGTGGAAACAGTGTCAGACTTTATTTTTTTGGGCTCCAAAATCACTGCAGATGGTGATTGCAGCCATAAAATTAAAAGATGCTTACTCCTTGGAAGGAAAGTTATGACCAACCTAGATAGCATATTGAAAAACAGAGACATTACTTTGCCAACAAAGGTCTGTCTAGTCAAGGCTATGGTTTTTCCTGTGGTCATGTATGGATGTGAGAGTTGGACTGTGAAGAAGGCTGAGCACCAAAGAATTGATGCTTTTGAACTGTGGTGTTGGAGAAGACTCTTGAGAGTCCCTTGGACTGCAAGGAGATTCAACCAGTCCATTCTGAAGGACATGAGCCCTGGGATTTCTTTGGAAGGAATGATGCTAAAGCTGAAACTCCAGTACTTTGGCCACCTCATGCAAAGGGTTGACTCATTGGAAAAGACTCTGATGCTGGGAGGGATTGGGGGCAGGAGGAGAAGGGGACGACAGAGGATGAGATGGCTGGAATGCATCACTGACTCGATGGACGTGAGTCTGAGTGAACTCCGGGAGTTGGTGATGGACAGGGAGGCCTGGCGAGCTGTGATTCATGGGGTTACAAAGAGTTGGACACAACTGAGCGACTGAACTGAACTGAACTGATGTATTCATTATCCATACATCATATAGTTTACTAAATATGCATTTTATATAGTTACTTCAGCTAATTTGGGATTCCTGTAGTTATCTCCATGTTATTATCAATAAAATCATAAAGTATCAGCATATTAACACTTTAAAAGATATATTTGTTACCCATCCTCTTTGAGAACAGGAGGTTAAATCAAATAGCATATTTTCATGATTCTAGGAATGTTGTATAATCAGTAAAAGAAAGCAAACTTTGAGTTTGAAATGCATGGATTAATTAGAAAAAATGTTTAAAATTTTTGTTTTCACTTGTAAAATGGTGTAGCCACTATGGAAAACTGTTTGGCAGTTTCTTTAAAAGTTAGACATCAAACTACCATATTGACTCAGCAATATACTCCTATACTCCTAGGTGTGAAATAAAATTCATATTTCATAACAAGAGAAGAAAAATTTAAGCAAAAAAATCTTCTCTGCCCTTTGGCCTCTTTTCTCCCCTGACTGCATTGTGTATCTGCATTATGAGTGGACCAAACCTTCCACTGCAGAGACACCTGCTCAATCATAAAGACCAACGTTTTCCTAGTATCAATAAGATAGCTCCTTAAAAATATCATTCCTGAATCTGCCTGCCAATACAAGGGACATGGATTCAATCCCTGCACCAGGAATATTCCACGTGCCACAGGGCAATTGAGCCCATGCATAACTACTGAAGCCCGCATGCCCTAGAGCCCATGATCTACAATATGAGAAGCAACCCCAATGAGAAGCTACACGCTGCAACTGAAGAGCAGCCCCGGATGCTCACTACTAGAGAAAGCCCGCATGCAGCAATGAAGACCCAGCACAGTCAAACATTTTAAAAATTAAAAAAAAAATAGCATTCCTTCTTGATTTTCTAAGGGGTCACTCGGGGCTTAGATCTGGATTATGTAAGCTGTCAATAACAAATCATTCAATGTACAACTCCCCTACTCAAAAGACTCACGTAACTGTGCCTTGACTTCTAAAGGGTAGAACAGTTCTCATAGCATCCTGAGAGGCATTTCCTGGATTATAATCCTCAAATTGGGCTCAAATAAAAGTTTCCATTTCTTTCTTAGGTTGATTGATTAATTTTTCATCAATATAGGTATATATCCAAAATAATTGAAACACAAACTAGAACAGATATCTGTACAATCATGTTCACTGCGGTAATGTTCACAACAGCCAAATGTGGGCCCTGTGTGTTCATCAACAGATGAATGGATAAACAAATTGTAGCATATACATACAATATACTACTATTAAGTTATAAAAAGGAAAAAACTTAGACGTATGCTACACTACAGATGAACCCTGAAAACATTACACTAAGTGAAATAAGAACTTCCCTGGTGAGTCAGTGGTAAAGAATCTTCCTGCCAATTCAGGAGACATAGGTTCGATCCCTGGGCTGGGAAGATCCCCTGGAGAAGGAAATGGCAACCCTCTCCAGTATTCTTGCCTGGGAAATCCCCTGAACAGAGGAGCCTGGCAGGCTAGAGCCCATGGGGTCAAAAAAGAGTCATACACAACCTAGCAACTAAACAAGTGAAATAAGCCAGACATAAACTGACAAATGTTAAATAATTTCACTTACACGAGGCTTGCAGAATAGGCAAATTCATAGAAACAAAGAGCAGAATAAGATTATCAAAGTCTGTAAGGAAAGAAAAACTAATTATTATTTAATAAATACTGAGTTTATGTGTGTTGAGAATAATGAAAAAGTTTTGGACATAGACAGCGGTAATGGATACATAGGATTATGAATGTAATTAATGGCACTGATAATGGAGCAAAATTTACCACTCTAAACTGTCTCTTTGGAAAGCAGACTTTTTCAAGCTGAAAACAATCAAGACCCAAAACCCTCAGGAAGAAACTCTGCCTTTCCCCCTAACTGCCTCAGAAGAATTTAGAAAGAGGGCCTACCATATATATTTCCAGAGATATGTACAAAGAATGTGGGCTAAGTGTGGTGAGAGAAGCTCAGAGTGTTCCATTGTCTCTGCATGACTTACCAAATATTTGTTTACCAAACATTCACTTTTCCAGTTACAAGTTAATTGCCTGCCTTCCCTATTGATTGAGAGGAATTGGGTAAGGAAGAAAGGAACTGGTGGATTATTAGACAGGCTTTGAAGGAAATCTGAAATGCTACAGATGGCATGCAAGCAGAAGGAAAATCATAAGAGACACACTGAGTCAGAAAACAGTTTATTTTTAAATAAGCATTGGGATGCTTGGGAAGGGAATGATGAGAGATAAGGCAGCAAGTGAAGATCTATCTTGGGAAGCTGAGATTATGGTGTTCCATTACTGATAGCCCAGAGTTTTTCGACCTTGAACTATTTTTATGCATGTGTGCTCAGCCACTTCAGTTGTGTCATCTTTGTGACCCCATGGACTATAGCCTGCCAGGCTCCTCAGTGCATGGTATTCTCCAGGCAAGAATACTGGAGTGGATTGCCATGCCCTTCTTCAGAGGATCTACCCAATCTAGGGATTGAACCCACATCTCCTGTGCCTCCTGCCTTGCAGATGGACTCTTTACTGCTGAGCCACCTGAGAAGCACTTGGAACCAAAAAAGACTCCAATTACCAGAGCAATCTCGTGAAAGAACAACGTAGGAGGTATCACACTTCCTGATTTCACACTATATTACAAAGCTATAGCAATCAAAACAGCATGTTGCTGGCATGAAAACAGATACATAGACCAAAGAAACAGATGCAAGACCCCACTCATAAATCCACACATCTATGTTCAACTGGCATTTGGTAAAGGAGCCGAGAATACTTAATTGGGAAAAGATAATCTCTTCAATAAATGGTGCTGAGAAAAGTTGATAGCCACACACACCAGAATAAACTTGGATCCTTACCTTATACCAGTCACAAAAACTAACTTGATAAATGTAAAACAACCAGGGGAGAAAAGGAGGTTAGTATTAACATATATTTCTATGTAAAATAGATAACAACCAAGGACCTACTGTATAGCACAGGCAACTATACTCAGTATTTTGTAATAACCTATAAAGGAAAAGAATCTGAATCATATATAAATATATATTGGAATATGTATATGCACATATATATACATCTGAATCAATGTACTATATACTTGAAACTAATGTGATATTATAAATCAGCTATAGTTCAGTTTCTAAAAAATGTACACGAGAGGACATGAAAGGATGAAAAGAATTATAGATACAGAAGAGAGAATAGGAAAGGTAATATTGAAATCTTAGCATCTTTCAAGATTAAAATATTTGATAGGAGAGGGTGCCAGAAGTAGAGGAAACATTTGATAGTGCCATTGTTTTCCTTTGTGAATTATGTACACAGGTGGTTATTAAAGTCACAATGTCAATTTTAATTTTGGCAAACTTTGTTCACCAAAAATCCTTGAAGTTTTCACTTTATTGAAGTATTCTTGACAGAAGACATGCAGATGGGCTCATGACACCTGATTTTCTAGCTAATTTTCAAGAAACAAAATCATTCTAGAGCAAATTATTTTACATTAAAATTGACATAACAAAGTTAATTGTTTTTAAGCAGTGAGAAGATGATTGAGTAGGAGACTTAAGTGTATTTTGACTAAAAAGTAAGCCCACATAGATTAAATATAACTTCCTTATTTAAAAAAAAAAACCTTCATAAGCAGTTTTTCTTTTTTAAATTTTAGAGGAACTTGCTAGGAGAATGAAATCGGGAGATAAGAATAGTATCAGCATCTTCTGTGCTTTTTAATGATTTTTTCCAAGGTTAAAGTTTCATTTATTTTTGTGGAGATGCCAATGGAAGCACAATTTTTCCTGCATGCTTCCCATTGCCCTCAGCCCCTTTGCTGGCCTCAGAGTAGTGACATAATGAAAAATTAAGTGCTGAGTCTCTGACCAAAAAGCCCTCAATCAAGAGTTAGTGAGCTTTTTTTTTTTTTCCCCCACTTATTTCTCTACTTTAAAAAATGCCCAGATTGCTCAAAGAGAGCTAAAGTGAGAGATGAAACAGAATCTGGAACCACAAAGTTGGGAGTTGAGTTGATCTCGGCTTGAGCTGTTTAAGAGCTGGTGGAACATGGGTTGGTGCATCCATATTAAAGCCTGGAAAATCACCTGGTTCTATAATCAGTTGTAGGGGTGGAATCTCATTCTACCAATTTCTAATACTTTATCACTGGACAAATCTCTTAACCCCAGTAAGCCTTCATTTTCTCATATTTAAAATGAGGACATGAAAATCAATACTAACTTCACAGGTTTACAGGGAGGATTATATAGAGTGATATTTGTAACCTACTCAGGGAACCACTGGCATGTGGCATTATTCAGCAAACTGGAGATGCTATAATTCCCCAAGAAATGTTCTCCCAAAAAAGTGTTTTTGAGTTCTTCTTCAGCATAGAATTGTTGGTACTGAAAAACACAAAGAAATTTTCTATATCATCTCTGTCAACCAAGGAGTTATTAGAATATCTTGGGAAGGTTTGTTATTTAGAAAGTTAATTAGCAATGAAGAGCAGAATGGTGTTTGGTAGGCTTAATATGAGGGAAGCAACTGAACACAGAAAATGCCTGGAGGAGATAAGGTCTTCAGTAGATATTTCAAACTTGCTGCACCACTTTCTCTCCTTTGAGATTCCCTTGTGTTCTCCCAAGGCTGTTTATAACAACAAAGCCCAGTGTCCCCTGATCTGCCTTTCTTGACCTTTCCTTTGGTCCACCTGAGTTATCCTATCCTTTCATCTTATAATATCTTCTTTTTTCATCAACGTGTAACTAAATGAAGCCTGTATTCTTTGCAGTTGTTGTGTTCAAATCTTTGTGACCCTATGTACCATAGCCTGCCAGTCACCTCTGTTCATGGGATTTCCCAGGCAAGAATACTGGAATAGGTTGCCATTTCCTTCTCCAGGGGATCTTCCCAACCCAGGTCTCCTGCATCACCAGTGGATTCTTTACAACTGAGCCACCAGGAATTCTAAGACAAACTTGTGTTTATTTGTTTATTTTAATGCTTCAAAGTAGGTTGTCTTACAAGCAATGTTAGAGACTTTCAATTTGTGAACTCAAATTTCAAATATAACTTTTCCACTACCTGGTAATCCTACTAAACTCCAGTATGTTCACTTTCTCATTCATCATATTTATGCTACTCTCCTCCTCCTCAAACATCCAATACCAGCTCTCCTTTGAAGCTTTCTTGACTTATTAAACTTGCTTCATTTTTTTCAATAACAAAGATTTAGTAACTGTCCCCATCTGCTGTCTAAGAGGGCTACCAAGACATATGTATCCCTAGGTATACCTTTTGTCTTATCCTTTGTGTATTTACTAATGTAGCTTGACAAATAAGAGAAAGAATTCCAGCCTTGCAATCATTTCCCATGTCAAAGGCTATGTATCATGCTATCATGCAAAGTAAGTCCAATAGCGCCCTTCCAGTGTGGCTTTCCTGGGTATCTTTCTTTCCAGCAATCCTTTAGAGATTCAGGTCACATTCCTTTTGGAGACCATTTTCAACACATGGCCTCTGTGGTCAGCACAGAGGCAAGAGAGAAGCGATAGAGCAGACTTAACTGCTTTAGTTCAGATGCAGCATTTTACTTATTGCTGTGATCCTTTTGTGGAAACTAATCATATGGCCCTATCTATACCCAAGACAAACAGAAAATACAGTTGTGTGCTCAGAAAGGAGAAACAGCTTGGTGCTTAATTGGCCACATTATGGATGAAGTATTCTTGTTTCTATAAAATACAAACCCTTTCACTTGTGCTCTGTGCTCTGTTCTTGCTCAACTTATCAGGAATCCTACTTCTGAAATTTTTATTTCTCCCTCCTAACAATTTCTCTTCTTTCATTAGATCATTACTGTTACTATATAAACATACTTCCATTCTTTTATATCTCTTGTCATAAAGAACAACAGCAACAAAAACTATCAAAGAATACTTGCTTCACCCCTTTGCCTCTCTATCACCCAGGTTTCTAACAGCATTCAAACTTCTTCAAAGAGGCTCCCGTTTCTGTGTGCCTTCTGTTTCCTGGCAGGATGCTAACTGGTACATGCCCTCTAATGAGGAAAGAAATTGGGTGTGGAAACTCAAGTTAGATACTAAGGTCTTGTGTTTATAACTGTCACCATGGTGACAGAGAAATTTAAAAACTGTCGATGGGTAAATTTCAGAAATAAAAATTCTAAAACCTGAAATTCAATATAAATGCATCAGCTATGACAGATAAAGAATATCTATTTTCACACTGTAAAAAAGTTCATCCTGAAATTGTTACCTCTTCTACATCTGTGCATTCTACCCCCAGTAATCTAGTCGACATTAATGCCATCAGTGATGCCATCTTAAAAAATAAAAAACAGCACAGAATTTTTCTTTGACCCTCCTACATTCCTTATTAACTACCACTCCATTCTCTTATACCATTTAAAACTTGGAGTTTATACCCTCTTTGTTTTCTCTTTTTCAATTTCTGTCTTCCATCCCATTTGATAGAACTTTCATCTCCAGCACTCTACAGTTCAGTTCAGTTCAGTCACTCAGTTGTGTCCGACTCTCTGCAACCCCATGAATCACAGCACGCCAGGCCTCACTGTCCATCACCAACTCCCAGAGTTCACTCAGACTCACGTCCATCGAGTCAGTAATGCCATCCAGCCATCTCATCCACTGTCTTCCCCTTCTCCTCCTGCCCCCAATCCCTCCCAGCATCAGAGTCTTTCCCAGTGAGTCAATCCTTCACATGAGGTGGCCAAAGTACTGGAGTTTCAGCTTTAGCATCATTCCTTCCAAAGAAATCCCAGGGCTGATCTCCTTTAGAATGGACTGGTTGGATCTCCTTGCAGTCCAAGGGACTCTCAAGAGTCTTCTCCAACACCACAGTTCAAAAGCATCAATTCTTCGGCGCTCAGCCTTCCTCACAGTACAACTCTCACACCCATACATGACCACAGGAAAAACCATAGCCTTGACTAGATGGACCTTTGTTGGCAAAGTAATATCTCTGCTTTTCAATATGCTATCTAGGTTGGAGATAACCTTCCTTCCAAGGAGTAAGCGTCTTTTAATTTCATGGCTGCAGTCACCATCTGCAGTGATTTTGGAGCCCCAAAAAAGAAAGTCTGACACTGTTTCCACTGTTTCCCCATCTATTTCCCATGAAGTGATGGGACCAGATGCCATGATCTTTGTTTTCTGAATGTTGAGCTTTAAGCCAACTTTTTCACTCTCCTCTTTCACTTTCATCAAGAGGCTTTTGAGTTCCTCTTCACTTTCTGCCATAAGGATGGTGTCATCTGCATATCTGAGGTTATTGATATTTCTCCTGGCATTCTTGATTCCAGCTTGTGTTTCTTCCAGTACAGTATTTCTCATGATGTACTCTGCATATAAGTTAAATAAGCAGGATGACAATATACAGCCTTGACGTACTCCTTTTCCTATTTGGAACCAGTCTGTTATTCCATGTCCAGTTCTAACTGTTGCTTCCTGACTTGCATACAGATTTCTCAAGAGCACTCTACAGACATTGTCAAAGACCTTACATGTTGGCAAATTCATTTTTGATGTTTTAATTTTATGAACAATTATCCTCTAAATCCTGGAGTGCCTGATGGCTTCTCACTATATTCCCTTCATAGGTGATCCCATTCCAAACGCAAGGCTTTAAGTACTTTTTAAATATACAAATACCTCCCAAACCTATATCTCCAGCCACGACCACTTCCCAGAACCCTAGACTCATATATCAAACACTCACACTTGATGTATTTATTTTACTATCCAATTTATATCTGTAACATGCCATAGCCAATGAAGAATTCTTAATCCATTCCCAAAGATCCTGCTTTTCCACTGGTCTTCAAGTCAGTAATTGGTACCACTACCCACCAAATTGACCAGTTAATGAATTAATCTCAATTCATCTCATTTCCTCATCCCTACATTCAATCTATCAGCAAGTCATGCTGACTCCTGTTAAGTGTAGCTTTGAAACTTTTTGTAAGTGGATCCACTCACATCTCTCCATCCACTGATATCATCCAGGAAGGAACAGCATGATTACTAGGCTAGGTTATTGCAAAAAGGCCTCCACAGGTCTTCCTGTTTCCATTTTTGCAGCACTTGTCATTAACCCATTATTATATATAATAGTAAGGCAAACTGTATTACTCCCAGCTCAGTAAGTTCAGTTGCTCAGTTGTGTCCAACTCTTTGTGACTCCATGGACTGCAGCATGCCAGGCTTCCCTGTCCATCACCAACTCCTGGAGCTTGCTCAAACTCATGTCCATCAAGCCAGTGATGCCATCCAACCATTTCTTCCTCTGTTATACCCTTCTCCTTCTGCCTTCAATCTTTCCCAGCATCAGAGTCTTTTCCAGTGAGTCAGTTCTTTGCATCAGGTGGCCAAAGTATTGAAGTTTCAGCTTTAGCATTAGTCCTTCCAATGAATATTCAGGATTGATTTCCTTTAGGATTGCCAACAAAAGTCGGTCTAGTCAAAGCTATGGTTTTTCCAGTAGTCATGTATGGATATGAGAGTTGGACTATAAAGAAAGCTGAGAGCAAAAGAATTGATATTTTTGAACTGTGGTGTTGGAGAAGACTCTTGAGAGTCCCTTGGACAGCAAGGAGATCCAACCAGTCCATCCTAAAGGAAATCAGTCCTGAATATTCATTGGAAGGATTGATGCTGAAGCTGAAACTTCAATATTCCCAGCTACTAATATCATATTTAGATTAATATCTGATTTCTTTAACCTGCTAATTGATGCCCACAAGAGATGAGTCCTTCATTTCTCTCCAGCCTCAGCTTGTCTACTTTGTCTCTCCCCCAACCACTCTCCAGAAACACCAGCTTTATTTTTTTTTCCTTATACGTGACAAGCTCATTCTATTGGCAAGCCTTTACTGTAGCCCCTATCTCTATAAAAGCTCCTTTTGCCTGGCTGGCTCCTTATTGCTCTTTAGATTCCAGGTTTAAATATCATCTTAGAAGAAAGTAAGTCAGCAATGACTAATTACTGATTTATATTAACTGCTAATAATTATTATTTTCTAATGATGTATTTAATACTACTTAGAAAAAGCTAATTACTACTTTAGTATAATGTAACCATCCAATCATTTACTAATACATCACTTTATTTCAATTTGGTGCAAGACTTATTATAATTAATTAGTATACTGGTTTATTGTCTCTTATTCACCAAAATGTAAACTGTTAGTAAAGGCCTAGTCTATTTGTTATCCATTGATTTCTCTAAATATTAAGACAGTTCCTGGAGTATTGCAGATATCTGGTAAATTTTTATTGAAAGCCTAAAAATAAAATCATGTATTTGATGCAGTATTTTCATTTGATATTTTATCAATATTTGTATTTTATTTGATACAGTTTTTGTGTTTGTATTTGATACAGTATCTATATAGTATTTTATGTTCCACAAACATCATTACATTGGTGGTGATTTGTCTTATGTTGAATTTTTGGGAAACAAATACTAAGATACAGATTTGTCATATTGCACGCGTGCATGCTCAGTCACTTCAGTCATGTCTGACTCTTTGCAACCACAAGGGCTGTAGTCCACCAGTCTCCTCTGTCCTTGGGATTTTCCAGGCAAGAATACTGGAATGGGGTGTCATTTCTTCCTCCAGGCGATCTTTCCAACCCAGGGATTGAACCCATGTCTCCTGCTTTTCCTGCACTGAAGGCAGATTCTTTACCACTGAGCCACTAGGGAAGACTAGATTTGTCATATTAGGAAGTAGTAATTAGTAATTAATATTAGGATGATATTATGGGTTGGATTGTATCCCCCATATGTATATGTTGATGTCCTAACCCTAATAGTACCTCAGGGTGTGACTCTAATCGAAAATAGCATCCCTGCAGTTGTAATTAGTTAAAGATGAGCTCACACTAGAACAGTGCATGCTCAGTCACTTCAGTCATATCTAATTCTTTGTGACCCTATGAACTGTAAACTGTCCATAGTATTTTCCAGCAAGAATACTGGAATGGGTGCCATGCCCTTCTCCAGGGCATCTTCCCAACCCAAGGATTGAACCTGCATCTCCTACACTGCAGGGGGATTTTTTACTGCTGACCCATTGGGGAAGCCTTGGGGAAAGTTTGTAATCCCATATTACTCATGTCTATGAAAAGGGGAAAGCTGAATACAAATATGCACATAAGGAGAAAGTTATGAAGATGAAGGCTGAGATCACATGATGCAGAAGAAACCAAAGGACCCCAAAGATTGCCAGCAAACCACTAGAAGCATGGAACAGATTCTTCCTCAGAGACTTCAGAAAGAACATACCTTTCACATCTTGACCACATACTTGTGAGACAATGTGTTTCCCCTGTTGTAGCATGTAGTTTGTGGTACTTTGTTACTGCAGCTATAGCAAGCTAACATAGTTATTCAGAGCTGTTTTGATTGAGGCAAGGGTGTCAGGACTTGCAACCTCATAAATAAAGATAAAATTTAAAAGATTTTTTGGTGAAGTGAAAAAGGGAAGAGTGAGTGAGACAGAAAGGTCAAGAATGACATCTGGTTTCTGACCCTTTCAACTAAAGCTTTGAGAAGCCCTTCCAGTGAAGGTGTCAGCTGACCCAGGATTTGAAGAGTAAGTTGTCATTCATTGGATAGATAAATAAAACTAGGGTTAAGGGTTGGAAAGAAGCACTAGGGAAGTAGAAAGAGTGGGCATTGTGCATTAAAAGGAATACAAATGTGGAAGTACTAAGTGTGTTCAGAAGTTACAAAATAGTCCCTATTATCTGAAGGACTTTTGAAGAATATCAGCATATGAGGCTGAAAAGGTGGGTTGGGAAAAGATATCAAAATCCTCAAATGTGTGGTGACAATGTGATTTATTTTCTTACCTGGTATGCCTTTTATAGTGAGGAGGAAGCTATCAGTAATTATGACAATACAGTTGTTGCCAATGGGACTATCTTAAGACACTGGGATATGTGTTACTCTGCACTCTCTAAGGGGGCTGACTCTTATAAGCCATGGAGTGTTGGAAATCTTTGAAGGAGGGCAGGGAAATAATCATAAAGATTTTAGAAAAGGTGGTGTGGAGCCTCTGTAGAGGTGAATATAGAATTTTCTTGTTCCTTAAAAAAAAAATAAAACACAAGCCACTTTTTGAACACCTTTACAAACCTTGTAACTATTTATTTCTCTCTCATTTTTCTTTTTTTTTTTTTTTTTTTGTCCACACCGTTTGTCTTCTGAGATCTTAGTTTCCGGAGCAGGGATCAAACCCGCTCACCCTGCATTTGAAGTGCAGAGTCTTAACCATTGCACTTCCAGGGAAATCCATGCTTATTCATTTAAATTTCATCCAAATTATTACTTTATAAATAAGTTTTATGTATCATTCACCTTTGAATAGTTTTCCAGATTCTGTTTATCTTGATGAGAGAAAATGTGACTCTTGTTTAAAGTGGAAGGACTATGTACTCAAGTTTTGACTATATAAGAAAAGATATATGTGTAAATTTGCATGTATTTTCAGACACCAGGAGAGGACAACATAATTTTAACCCAATCTAAGTTTCTATACTCTTTTCCCATTCTCCATTTAAGTCCATGCTAATTTGTTTTTGTTAGTCATTCTTTAGAACCAGCTTCTGCTCATCTCTAGAGAAAGCCTCCATATTTCTTGAATACTTTTGGTTCTTATCCACTGTTTCTATCATCTATCTCCTGTCATCATTCTAGGATACTGTCAGCTAGAGGCTGGGGAGGGGAGAGACCTATTTAGCAGAAAGAGATACTTGGAATCAAGACCAGATCATCCAGAACGAATGAGCAGATACATTCCAAGGTCTAAAGCACAGAGGTGCAGATAAACAACAAACCAAGGTAACACACAGTAGTGAATAAACTTTTGAGAAACTTGTATACCTTTAGCCCAGAGAAAGCACTGAGATCAGAAGTGGGGGTCTTCATGTCGTTGTAAAGGGCACAGGTGGATGGGCATGTGCACTCACATTCAGTCTCCACTGTTTCAGTTAGAATGTTTATGTAAATTGACAATTCCTCAAATTCTTCAATTGCAATAACTTGTATTTTCCTTCTCTCTCAGTGTCCCTCACTCATGCTCCTCTCTCAGTGCTGTGAAGGACCTTGACCTTTCTCCATTGACCTTTCTACCTCTTTTGACATTTGCCACCCCTTCCCTCCCACTAACTGTGCTCTATGTCTGTGTTTCCTCTGATCCCTTCTATTCCTGTAGTCTACTGGCTACCATGTCTATATCTAATCTCAGGTAAACAACCATTTTTCTCAGTAGTCATTTTTGAAATTGTTCTGCAGTATTTCTGTACCACACTCTATAATGTCTACTTGGTCTGTTTTTCACTCTCCTCAAAGGGCCAATCCCATTTTCCATCATGGCCTTGCTTCCTACTCCTATAAGAAGAGAAAGAAGCAATTTGATGTGAACTCTTAAAAATTCCGCAGACTTGCCTGGTGGGCTAGTGGTTAAGACTCTGCACTTGCAGTTCAGGGGGCCTAGTTTCAATCCCTGATCTGGGAGCTAGATCCCACATGCTGCAACTAAGACCTGGCACAGTCAAATTAAAAAAAAAAAAAAAAAGTTTCCCCTTCCACTCCAAAATTCCCCAGTGTTATTACCATTAATTACTCTACCTTCTTCATCTCAAAACAAAGAGACATTTTCCTTTTTAAAGTTTAGATATCTGCCTACTCTCTTCATTACTCTGGACCTAAATCCATTAAACATTCTCCTTTTTCCTTTTCTATTACACCTTAAACTTTGCCTTACTACTGGCTCTTCATCAGATCAACATGTTTTTTTTCCTCCCCTTTATTTTTATTTTACTTCACAGGTATGTACAAAAATTTTCCTGTCATTTCCAACTTCCCTTTTTAATTTAATTTTTTCTCTTTAACCACTCACTTTCTTACAGCCACATAACATCTTTTCTCTCTTCACACCCTCCACTTCCTTAGCAAATCAATCTAATAAAAACTATTTCCATCTTCTAGCATTTTACAGCTTTTAACTGCACTTTCTTTTTATTTTAGTAAATAAAGTTGTTCATATTTTTCCATTTGTTCTTTCAATGTTTTCAGAGAAGCTTTGGCTTCTGACTGAAGTGAGAATTGTCATGATAAAATATGACAACATAGATTCTGTTCAAGTTCAAGAGAAAGGAAACATATGGGTGGTTGACAGCACACATATTTTATGTTCACTAGGACCGCTTGAGGAGCCAGTTCTCTCAACCATGGATGCTGGTTTTATGAAAGATAAAGTCAATTCTCTTTTAAGTCAGTTTGGGAAAATGTACAACTTGGCAAAATATATTTATTCTTAGCAAAAGGTATTTTCAACAGATATTTTTGTTCCAAAAATAATGTCTGATTATTCTTTAGACAAAGCAGCATCACCAATACATATTTTAACATCCAGTCTGCCTATGGAACAAACATACATCTGTTTGGAGCACAGTTTGATAGTTTGTTAAATGAGGCAAATGTAAATTCAAGTGTCTTCTATGGCAGGATGTAAATCCAGGAAAAATCTGAGTAGAATAAATACGGCAGAGAAGTGTAGAAGCAACACCAAATTGGTTGGGATGAGTCTATGGCTTCCTGACTTATTCCCTGAGATTCTTAGTTTCAACCTCTCTATTCTTTAGCTGTCTCCATCTTCTCTTCCTCTCTCATTAAGAAAGTATTCCTTTTACTCACTTAACCCTATTAATAAAGGTTTTAAGAGTATCATTCAGAAAATTTATAATTGCCTCAAAAATTTTATGATACCAGGATAGTAAGACACCTAGAGATGTGTGTAGTTGATTTCTAACTCTATTTCACTAAATGTTGCTCAAATAATTAAAATCATTAGAAATTAATTTTCAGTGAAAAAACAGTTCACTTTTATAGGTAATAATCATGTAATATTTAAGCTTTACACACTTCATTCAGTACATTTAAATTGTCTTTTTTTTCCCCCGGGTAACTTTTGTTCTTTATATCAGAACTTCCTCTTATGATTTCCCTTGTATACAGGTTTCACTTAGAGAACACTTCAGTGAAACCATTTCCAGTGTTCAGTCCCCCCTCCTCTGCTCCTCTCTCTACAACTTAAAGAATTGACCCACTTCTAGGGTATAGTTTCAAATTCCATGGTTACCCAAATACATGATTCTAGCCTTCACACCTTGGAAAATGTCCATTCTTATGCCTTAATCTATACATGGGACCTTTACATTTTTATGTAATTTTCTTAATAAATATGCATAAAATTAATAACTGGACTTCCCTTGTGGTCCAGTGGTTAAGAATCCACCTGTCAATGCAGTGGACATGGGTTTGTTTCCTGGTCTGAGAAAATTCCACATGCAGATGATACCATTGTAATGGCAGAAAGCAAAGAGGAACTAAAGAGCATCTTTAAGAAGGTGAAAGAGGAGAGTGAAAAAGCTGTCTTAAAACTCAACATTCAAAAAAATAAGATCATGGCAACCAGTCCCATCATTTCATGGCAAATAGATGGGGAAAAAGTGGAAACAGTGGCAGATTTTATTTTCTTGGGCTCCAGAATCACTGTGGACAGTGACTGCAGCCATGAAATTAAAAGACGGTTGCTCCTTGGAAGAAAAGCTATGACAAACCTAGACAGCATATTAAAAAGCAGAGACGTCACTTTGCCAATAAAAGTCTGTATAATCAAAGGTATAGTTTTTCCAGTAGTCATGTACAGATATGAGAGTTAGACCATAAAGAAGTCTGAGAGCCTAAGAATTGATGCTTTTGAATTGTGGTGCTGGAGAAGACTCTTGAGAGTCCCTTGGACAGCAAAGAGATCAAACCAGTCAATCCTAAAGGAAATCAGTCCGGAATACTCATTAGAAGGACTGATGCTGAAGCTGAAGCTCCAATACTTTGGCCACCTGATGCAAAGAGCTGACTCATTGGAAAAGACCCTGATCCTGGGAAAGATTAGAGGCAGGAGGAAAAGGGAGTGGCAGAAGATGTGATGTTTGGATGGCATCACCAACTCAATGGACATGACTTTGAGCAAACTCCAGGAGGTAGTAAAGGACAGGGAAGCCTAGCATGCTGCAATCCACAGGGTTGCAAAGAGTTGGGTGTGACTGAGTGACTGAACAATGGGGAAACTAAGCTTGAGCTCCATAAGTACTGAGCCTGAGCTCTAGAGCCAACAAGCTGCAACTACTGAAGCCCATGTGCCTAGAGTCTCTGCTCTTTAATAAGAGAAGCCACCATAATGAGAAGCCTGTGCACCACAACTAGAGAGTAGCTTGTGCACTGCAATAAAGATCCAGCACATCCAACTATATATATATATATATGTATATAAAATTAATCACATGCTTCCTTTAATAGTGGACATTAAATTATTATGAATTGTATATCATGATGAAAACACTGAGACACAGATATTTATTTAAATATTTACTCAGATAACAAATGATACAGCTTGTTGCATCTGGACAGCTGGAAGATCTGAGTAAGTTCACGCTGAGATTTGGCTGCACAGCACTCCCCCACCCCACACTAGCATTTCTGTCCCCTGAAGCAGTATTTGGTCCACATCCTGCTAACAGCAGTCTGTGTGAAGTGGGTTTGTCAAGCCTGAGCACCATCCATGTATTACCAAATCACCTTTTGTAACCAAATGTGCTTGATGTTGGATAGAGAGGCTGCTTGGAAAGTCAGCGCTTCCCCCTCAGCCCCAGCCCACCACCAAGGTTACTTTTCTATTAAAAAAGTCTCTTGCACATGTGCACCAGATTGAAAGTTAATAAAAAGTTCTTCCTCTAGACATCTTTTTAGGTGAATCTGCCTTCTATGCTCCAAATAAGATTTGCCCCTCAATTTCCTTGTCTTTCCTAAAGATATTACCATTTTTAAAATTACTTTCACTCAGAACCTAGGAGTTCTCTGTGACACATCTCTCTCCTTTTCTCACTGTGTCAAAAATTAAAAATTTCTCACTGTTCCCACTGACATCTTCTAAATCCAGGTTCATTTTCATTCCACTCAGCAAACCAGCTGACTGGATTTCAGGAAGATTGTTGCTGTACCACAACCCATCTCTAATTATGACACCAAATAAGTATCTCTCAAGCAACATGTCACTTTTCTGCTGAAGTACTTCATTGTGCGTCTGTAACATTTTCCAGCCAAGGTTCTTCTTTCAAATGTCTCAGAACTTCAATGTATCTTCTTTTTCATCTTATTTCTCCATGTTTTCTAATGTGAAGCTTCTACACTGATAGGGCCAGTCTCTTTGTTCTCCTCGAATTTAGCGTGCTTTCTTTTTCATTAAATTCTTTATATTCCTCAATGCCCTGATTCTGACATTTGAAGCCTAGACAACTACCCTGCTTTTCAAGTTCCTCACATCTATTAACTCCTTTAAATAACCCCATCCCTATGATAGGCATTAAATTATAGACATGGAATCATAACCTTAGGATAGTGTTAGTGTCTCTTCCTGTCCTGGAAATAGGTTTATCTATACCATTTTTTCTGGATTTCACATGTATGTGTTAATACATGATATGGACACAGGGTGGAGGGGGGAAAGGGAGGGTGGGACACATTGGGAGATTGGGATGGACATACACTACCATGTGTAGAACAGATAACTAGTGGGAAGCTGCTGTATGGCACAGGGAGCTCAACTCGGTTCTCTGTGATGACCTAGAGGGGTGGGGTGGGGGCAGGGAGGGAGGTCCAAGAGGGAAAAGATATATGTACACACATAGCTGATTCACTTCATTGTACAGCAGAGACTAACACAACACTGAAAGCAATTATACTTCTATTAAGAAAAATAGTATTGGTATTATATACTGAAATGTTCCCTGGCATGTAAAGTTTAACCTGGAGTCTGCTGGATCCTGGCACTCTAGGCCTCCACACCTTAATGACTGGTGACCTGCATCTCCAGCCTTCTTCTGTCCCTCTAAGGCAAACTTTTCCTTCCTTTACCAAATCTGACTACCCATAAAAATGAAATTCCTTTTGAATCTTCTCTCTCATCCTTGCTTTGATTCTAATCTAGAAACACAATCTCATCTAAAACTATGCCTGACTTGATTATCTGGGGTGTAATGACTCAATAAAAGGATATGAAATTTTTCCTGTAACCAAGAGAAACTAAAATCTCTAGAACAGATGTAGATTCATTGAACTAGACAAACAAGCCAACAATCCCTAATATGTTAGTTAACATCTGAGGCAATATATCAAAATTAGATGAAACCAGATTAAGTATGGTTTCCTAATTCAATTTGGTTCAGTTCAGTTCAGTCACTCAGTGACTGTGTCCGACTCTTTGCAACCCCATGAACCACAGCGCACCAGGCCTCCCTGTCCATTACCAGCTCCCAGAGTCCACCCAAACCCATGTCCATTGAGTCAGTGATGCCATCCAACCATCTCATCCTCTATTGTCCCCTTCTCCTCCTGCCCTCAAGCTTTTTCAATTTGGTTACTTAGACTCTGAGGCTAAAATTATAATCTTTGTAGAATTCCTTTAACATGAATATTGTATATTAGTAAATTTTTGAAGGTCTGAACTATTCATTTTCTTTCTATTGTGTCTTCATGTGCCCTGGCACAAAGACTGCTGCTAAGTCACGTTAGTCGTGTTCGACCTCTGTGTGACCCCATAGACAGCGGCCCACCAGGCTCCCATCCCTGGGATTCCCCAAGCAAGCATACTGGAGTGGGTTGCCATTTCCTTCTCCAGTGCGTGAAAGTGAAGTTGCTCAGTCCTGTCCAACTCTTCATGACCCCATGGACTGTAGCCTACCAGGCTTCTCCATCCATGGAATTTCCCAGGCAAGAGTACT
Organism: Bubalus kerabau; assembly: GCF_029407905.1. Taxonomy (NCBI): domain Eukaryota; kingdom Metazoa; phylum Chordata; class Mammalia; order Artiodactyla; family Bovidae; genus Bubalus; species Bubalus kerabau. The sequence goes on from NC_073624.1 coordinate 134,143,749, forward strand.
GGAGTGGGGTGCCATTGCCTTCTCTGACACAAAGACTAGTATGCTTCTGCGGTCACTTCAGTCATGTCTGACTCTGTGTGACCCCATAGACGGCAGCCCACCAGGCTCCCCCATCCTTGGGATTCTCCAGGCAAGAACACTGGAGTGGGTTGCCATTTCCTTCTCCAATGCAGGAAAGTGAAAAGTGAAAGTGAAGTTGCTCAGTCATGTCCGACCCTCAGCGACCCCATGGACTGCAGCCTAACAGGCTCCTCTGTCCATGGGATTTTCCAGGCAAGAGTACAAAGACTAGTACTTGTCAATTATTTTTATGTATATATTATTGATCTAAGACAGTGGTTGGTAATCTCCTTCTTGGAGACAAAATGTGACTAGCTATCAGTTTTTATAAAGTTTTATTGGAACATGGCCACATCCAATTGTTTACATATTATTATTTACACATTGTAGCTTCCCTTTCCTTGGGACTGCAGAGTTGAGTAGTTGTGACAGAGACCATGCAGCTGCAAAGTCTAAAATATTTACTATCTAACTTTCTAGAGAAAAGTTTTCCCAGCCCAGATATAAGGAGGAGGTCTTATATATTGTTAGCCATCTAACATTTATATTTTACAAGACAACACTTTCAAGTTGGCAAATTCAAATGAATAGCAGTGCAAATACTCAAGAATTAAATCTAATTTCTACTCTTCTGTAAGATTTTCCCTATTCTCTCAACAAAGTTAATTTTCCTCCTCTTTTGTGCCATAGAGCACTGTTCTAACAATGGAAACATTAATAGTTCTTTAAGTGTTTGGCTTCCTAATTAAAACATAATCTTTACTGGGGCAAGGAGCATATTTTATTTTTTGCAGACCCTAATACCTACAATCGGAGAAGGCAATGGCACCCCACTCCAGTACTCTTGCCTGGAAAATCCCATGGACAGAGGAGCCTGATAGGCTGCAGTCCATGGGGTCGCTTAGAGTCTGACATGACTGAGTGACCTTACTTTCACTTTTCACTTTCATGCATCGGAGAAGGAAATGGCAACCCACTCCAGTGTTCTTGCCTGGAGAATCCCAAGGATGGGGGAGCCTGGTGGGCTGCCGTCTCTGGGGTCGCACAGAGTCGGACACGACTGAAGTGACTTAGCAGCAGCAGCAGCAGCAGCAGCAATACCTACAATAGGACCTAGTAAATACTACGTGCTAAATAATTGCTAGTTGAGGGAAAGGATGAATTTTAAGTAAGAAACTGCAATCCAGTGAAAGGTAAACTTTAGCATTTCTATTCATTGTATCCCTTCAGAATTTTGGTAAATATTTGCAATTAAAAGGCTTACCTGGCATGGTTAGAATGGTGATACACTCTTATGTGTAAACATTTCCTGAAGGCATGACAAATGTTGAAATCACTATTAGTTTCATGATAAGGTGAATTTTATAAGGCTAATAGATAAATTCAGATTTTAACTTGTGTGATATTCTTAAGAAATTCTTGTCCTACTTTAAAAACTGCAATGTTCTCTTTCTGTTGAGCAGGTCTGTTATAAATATCAAAGACAGACACTGATTGGGATAGAGAATTGCTCAATCTTAATAGAGCAAACAGAATATTCCTGTAAGTTAGGTCATTTGGCAAGATAGATGCTTTTCATTTATTTACTGATTAATTTTATCAACAACTGATCACTTATTGTATTAGACTGGTGCAAAAGTAATAGCTGTTTCAGACCCTGAATTTTAAATCACTATAACTAGGCTCAAACACATCTTTAAAAAAGAAATTTATTTATTTTTAATTGAACAATAATTGCTTTATAATACTGTATTGGTTTCTGCCAAACATCAACATGAATCAGCCATAGGTATACATATGTTCCCTTCCTCTTGAACTTCCCTCCCTCCCATTCCCATGCCTCTAGGTTGTCATGGAGTCCTGGTTTGAGTTCCTTAGTCATACAGCAAATTCCCATTGGCTACAAATATATCTTTATTAATAAAAATAGAAAGCATTTCAATCAACACACTTTTTGCCAATGAGAAATATGTTTGTTTATTCTGTAGCGTAAAAATATGTGGTTTGGGATTCAACAAACTCTTGGAAAGCCTTTTCTGCCTCTAGCTGGCTATAGAAGCATTTTCTTTGCAAAAAGGTGTCAAGTTGCTTGAAGAAGTGATAATCGGTTGGCAAGAGATCAAATTTGTAGCCCAATTTGTTCAATGAAGCATTGGTTGTGTGACATTCTGTGGGGCGTTGTTGTGGAGAAGAATTGGGCCCTTTCTGTTGACCAAAGCTGGCTGCAGGCATTGCAGTTTTCAGTGCATCTCACTGATTTGCTGAACATACTTCTTAGATGTAATGATTTCACCAGGATTCAGAAAGGTGTAGTGGATCAGATGGGCAGCAGACCACCAAACAGTGACCATCACCCTTTTCTTTAGTGAAAGTTTGGCTTTGGGAAGTGTTTTGGAGCTTCTTTTCAGTCTAGCCACTGAGCCGGTCTTTCCAGGTTGTTGTATAAAATCCACTTTTCATCGCGTATCACAGTCTGATCAAGAAATGGTTCATTGCTATTGCCTAGAATAAGAGAAGACAATATTTCAAAACAACATTTTTTTAAAAATTTTAGTTAGCTCATTAGGCACCCATTTATTGAACTTTTTCACCTTTCCAATTTGCTTCAAATGCCAAAAGACCATAGAATGGTCAATGTTATGTTCTTCATCAACTTCTGCAGTTATAAGAGGATCAGCTTTGATGATGTCTCTCAATTGGTCTTTGTCAATTTCCTATGGCCAGCCACGATGCTTCTCATCTTCAAGGCTCTCATTTCCTTTGCAAAACTCCTCAAGCCACCACTGGTTCATTAGCAGTTCCTGGGCCAAATGTATTATTGATGTTGCAAGTTGTTTCCACTGCTTTATGACCCATTTTGAACTCAAATAAGAAAATTGATCGAATTTGTTTTTGTCTAATGTCATTTCCCTAGTCTAACATACATATAAAATAAACAGTAAATAATGAACTGTGGTGTTGGAGAAGACTCTTGAGAGTCCCTTAGACTGCAAGGAGATCCAACCAGTCCATTGTAAAGGAGATCAGTCCTGGGTGTTCTTTGGAAGGAATGATGTTAAAGTTGAAGCTCCAGTACTTTGGCTACCTCATGTGAAGAGTTGACTCATTGGAAAAGACTCTGATGCTGGAAGGGATTGGGGGCAGGAGGAGAAGGGGACGACAGAGGATGAGATGGCTGGATGGCATCACCGACTCGATGGACGTGAGTTTGAGTGAACTCTGGGAGTTGGTGATGGACGGGGAAGCCTGGCAAGCTGCAATTCATGGGGTCGCAAGGAGTCGGACACGACTGAGTGACTGAACTGAACTGAATCATTTACTAGAAAAAACATAAAGCAAGAAATGCACAATAAAATTATGTATAACATAACCACATTTATTTAAGATTGTATTCCTATATCAAATGACAAAATTCAATAATGCAAAACCACAATTATTTTTCCATCAACCTAATATATCAAGGACTAGATTATGTATGTTTACTTTAAAAAACATCCATCAACTTTGTGAAGTAAACAGTCAAATTTTCTTTTGTAGGTTAGGAAATTCTTATAAATACACAATTTACTATAGGTGTAGTGGCCAGAAAGTGAGGGATAAAATTATTAGTCTGTTATTAGCCTTTGTTTTTTTCTACCAGGTTCAACAACCATTCCATTACATCATTTAATCATATTAGAAAAATATGTGTCAATCCATGTTACTACTTAAATCACAAAATTAATGTACTCATTATCTATCACTGTCATACAAATGAACACAAATGCAGTTGTAAAATAAAACACAAATTTGTTATCTCATAATTCTGTAGGTTAGAATGCTGGGTCCAATGTGGCTCAGCTAATCTCTTTGCTTAGAATATCATAAGACCTACATCTCAACTTTTCACGATGTATGCATTCTTTCTTGAGGCTCTAAGAATAAAACCATTTCTAAACTTATACAGGTTGTTAGCTAAGCTTAGTTATTTGGGGTCATGGAACTAGGGTTCCCTTTTCCTTGCTGGCTATCATTGGAAAGCTCTCTCAGCTCCTTCAGACCACCTGAGACCCTAGTTGCAACTCCCCTCCCCCTCAATCTCTATCTTCAAATCAGCATCTGTTCGATGGAGTCCTTGTTGTTTAGTCACTAAGTCATGTCCAACTCTTTGTGACTTCATGGACTATAGCCTACCAGACTCCTCTGTCCATGGGATTTCCCAAGCAAAAATACTGGGATGGATTGCCATTTCCTCTTTCAGGGAATCTTTCTTACCCAGGGATGGAACCCATGTCTCCTGCATTGGAGGATGAATTCTTTATTGCTGAGCCACCAGGGAAGCCCCACTGAAGTCCATCTCACTCCTTAAATCATCTCTCTGGCTTCATCTTCAGCTGCACTTACCTCAAGCCAGAGAAACTTATGTTTTTAAAGGCTCATGTCATTAAAGGCCCACTAGACTATTCAGGTATGACCTAAATCAAATCCCTTATGATTATACAGTGGAAGTGAGAAATAGATTTAGGGACTAGATCTAATAGACAGAGAGCCTGATGAACTATGGATGGAGGTTTGTGACATTTTACAGGAGACAGGGATCAAGTCCATCCCCAGAAAAAAGAAATCAAAAAAGCAAAATGGCTGTCTGAGGAGGCCTTACAAATAGCTGTTAAAAGAAGAGAAGCGAAAAGCAAAGGAGAAAAGGAAAGATATAAGCATCTGAATGCAGAGTTCCAAAGACTAGAAAGGAGAGATATGAAAGCCTTCCTCAGGGATCAATGCAATGAAATAGAGGAAAACAATAGAATGGGAAAGACTAAAGATCTCTTCAAGAAAATTAGAGATACCAAGGGAATATTTCATGCAAAGATGGGCTCAATAAAGGACACAAATGATATGGACCTAACAGAAGCAGAAGATATTAAGAGGTGGAAAGAATACACAGAACTGTACAAAAAAGATCTTCATGACCCAGATAATCATTGTGATCACTCACCTAGAGCCAGACATCCTGGAATGTGAAGTCAAGTGGGCCTTAGAAAGCATCACTACAAAACAAGCTAGTGGAGGTGATGGAATTCCAGTTGAACTCTTTCAAATCCTAAAAGATGATGCTGTGAAAATCTGCACTCAATATGTCAGCAAATTTGGAAAACTCAGCAATGGCCACAGGACTGGAAAGGTCAGTTTTCATTCCAATCCCAAAGAAAGGCAATGCCAAAGAATGCTCAAACTACCACACAATTGCACTCATCTCACATGCTAGTAAAGTAATGCTCAAAATTCTCCAAGCCAGGCTTCAGCAATATGTGAACCATGAACTTCAGATGTTCAAGCTGGTTTTAGAAAAGGCAGAGGAACCAGAGATCAAATTGCCAAAACATCCATTGGATCATGGAAAAAGCAAGAGAGTTCCAGAAAAACATCTATTTCTGCTTTATTGACTATGCCAAAGCCTTTGACTGTGTGGATCACAATAAACTGTGGAAAATTCTTCAAGAGATGGGAATACCAGAGCCTTTTGAGAAACCTGTATGCAGGTCAGGAAGCAGCAGTTACAACTGGACATGGAACAACAGACTGGTTCCAAATAGGCAAAAGAGTACGTCAAGGCTGTATATTGTCACCCTGCTTATCTAACTTCTATGCAGAGTACATCATGAGAAACACTGGGCTGGACGCAGCACAAGCTGGAATCAAGATTGCTGGGAGAAATATCAATAACCTAAGATGGCACCACCCTTATGGCAGAAAGAGAAGAAAACTAAAGAGCCTCTTGATGAAAGTGAAAGAGGAGAGTGAAAAAGTTGGCTTAAAACTCAACATTCAGAAGACTAAGATCATGGCATCCAGTCCCATCATTTCATGGCAAATAGATGGGGAAACAGTGGAAACAGTGGCTGACTTTATTTTTCTGGGCTCCAAAATCACTGCAGATGGTGATTGCAGCCATGAAATTAAAAGACGCTTACTCCTTGGAAGGAAAGTTATGACCAACCTAGACAGCATATTAAAAAGCAAAGATATTACTTTGTCAAGAAAGTTCAATCTAGTCAAGGCTGTGGTTTTTCCAGTGGTCATGTATGGATGTGAAAGTTGGATTATAAAGAAAGCTGAGCACAGAAGAATTGACATTTTTGAACTGTGGTGATGGAAAGAATCTTTTGAGTCCCTTGGACTGCAAGGAGATCCAACCAGTCCATCCTAAAGGAGGTCAGTCCTGGGTGTTCACTGGAAGGACTAATGTTGAAGCTGAAACTCCAATACTTTGGCCACCTGATGTGAAGAGCTGACTCATTTGAAAAGACCCTGATGCTGGGAGGGATTGGGGGCGGGAGGAGAAGGGAACAACAGAGGATGAGATGGTTGGATTGCATCACAGACTCAATGGACATGGGTTTGGGTAAATTCCTGGAATTGATGATGGACAGTGAGGCCGGGCGTGCTGTGGTTCATGGAGTCGCAAAGGTTCAGACACAACTGAGCGACTGAACTGAACTGGAATCTTTAGAAAATCTCACTCTTTTAAGGTTCATTGCTTTAGTTACATCTACAAAGTCCCTTTTCTGAGTAAGGTAACACATTCACAGGTTCCAGAAATTAAGGAACATCTTTGGGATGGACATTTCTGGGGACCATTCTGTCTACCTACCACACCTGGTAGGACACCTTTCTTAGAAAATTCTTTGAAGAAAAGTATGTATTTCTGAATTGGCTTGATTATTTTGTAATAGTAAGTGACCTCAAAATCTCCATAGTTTATGAAAACAAAGATTTATTTTTGAATCATGCTTCATTAAAGTTGGATTTCTGTTCTGCTCTGCATCATCTTTTCTCTATGACCCAAAGTGACAAAGCATCCCTTATCTGGAACATCACCAGTGATCAAGGTAGAGTAAAAAGGGAAGTTCTGAGTCATCAAACACTTCTGCCCAGAAATGACACCATTACTTTCACATGTCATTGGCTGAAGCAAGTCAAAATGGTTCATGGAACCCCACCTCCACAACTCCCTGCTTTCCAGTGAAGGTCAATTCAAAGAGGAAAATGGGATATTTAGTACAATATAATGTAGGATAACTTTTACAAGCCTCTTATCATTGTTTTATATGCTGTTTAAGACTAGTGGTCTCAAACAACCCACAATGATCCTTTAGAAGAGGATACCAAGGATCATAAGGGTATTTTATTCCCAATATCAAGACTGTACATAGACTATTCAGACTATTCAAAGCTACCTAGTACCTAGGAGGATAAAAGAATTAACACAACAGAAGAACAAATTTAGTAAGAACACTAAGTTAGCCAACAACAATGAATATTTTGTGAATAAGAAAAGCAAAAAAAAAAAAAAAAAAAAAAAATTGAGCTTATATTTTCCAAAGTTCTACACAGAAGCAAAATTAGAAAATGGCAAGATGTGACTGGGGAAATGTTGACAACCCTGTAAATTAAAGACATTTTATTTATTTATTTATTTTTTACAGTCAACATAAGATTTTTATTTTATACATGAACAAAAACAAAAATAAATCTGTTAATATTTCTCCTGTAAAAACAAAACTTTGGAAGACTTCCTTAAAGTTAATACACTTAATCATTTACTTTAGAAATTAAGAAAACATTTTAAATATTAAGGATCAGAGTTGAGTTGTGTTATATGTTATCCAAATAATCGTCCCAGCCTGGCTTTTGAAATCAGCATGACATGGCTCTAATCTTCAAATAAATACCAGGTTTGTTTGTTTGTTTGTTTTTTTACAGGGGTGGGGGGTGGAAATCCAGAGAGAGTGTCTAACATTTACTTAACACCTCCTTTGAGTCTTACTGAGTAGCGTGAAAAGTTTTTGCTTTCTCTTTTGCTTTGCACCAAGCACAGCTGGTATCATTCAAACCTTGCAGGACTAAACCTGAGGATTATGGTTGACAGGTAGGGTGGCAAGAAGCATGAGTGTTGGGCTGTGGGTTGCCATGGGGAGATTGGCATTGAGGGGAGAGGCTACTGTGTATGTTTCTGTTACTGCTTACGCATGATTCTATCCAATAAACAATTAACGTCCTGTAAGTATGCAAGGACAACACATGCTGTTTTTTTCTGTGGAGGCTGCAAAGATACCTAAGAAATTGTCTTGGACTTCAAGAAACATTTCATTTGTGCTATATAGGGACCCCTTGGGAGTTAAGGTCATGTCAGTAGTTCAGCTGACTTTTGCATTGTGCAGATCATTGTTCAATATTTATTAACTATAGCCTTCCTGTGTTCATGCAGGAAAACTGTTTAACAGTCCCTCCCACCCTTGAAATTCTCTCTGATTTCTCTAGTCACTTTGAGTGAAGAAGCCCCACACCCTCTCCGTTCCTTTAGGCTCCCTTTTCAGGTACCTGTTACAGCATGTTTGCCTGCTTTGTGGAGTTGTATATACTACTGCCCCCTGCTCTGTATTGAGAACTTACTGAAGGCAGAGGATGAGTCCCTGATTCAGTGTTGCAATCCACATCTCCTACCGACAAAGTATCTTGCATTTAGAAATAGCAATAATGTCAACAGTATTAACAACAATGCCAAACTGAACTGTATTTATGTGGAATTAAATTCTATATCAATGCAGAATTTTAGAGATGTGGGCCATGTCTAGAAGTCCTATCAATAGAAGGAAGAATAGATCTTGGCCAGATCTTTGAAACTGAGCTTCATAGAATAGTGTTAAATGCCAGTGAAAAGAGGGTGCAAAATGATGGTCTACTTCTTTTGAATCAGGGATGGAAAGTAAATTCAGATTTTGGAATGCCAGGCAAGAGAAGAAATGACCCCTTGTTAAAGATTTTTGCTGATACTTAACATTTTGTTGACTCCTGTGTTAACCCAGAGAACAGACACATTGAGAGATAAAATGTTTCCTAGACAAGCTGTCTAAGCCTAGGATTCCCAGAAAGCACCTGTGGAGACAGAGGGTTTAGTAACTCTAGTGGAAAGCCCAATCCAGGAAGCAGAAGGGGTGAAGGGATGGAGACAGGGAAGGAAAAAAGTCAACACAAAGATGAATCACAGAACTGGCCACTTCTAGGGTGACTGACTACTGATACTAGGGCACAATATAGCTCAGGACCATTGCTTGGGAAGGCAAAGGGGAAATGATCTACTAACCCCCTTTATCTACCAACCCCCCTTTTCTATTGGTTAAATGTTTATCCTGCAGGACACAAATCTCTCTGAACTTCCAAGCCGTGCCTGCATGAGCCAGCATGAGTACCAAACAGGATCTCACTGCAGCACTGAGAGGGAAGTTAGAACGGTGACAGGCTAGAAATCGGCCAGGAAGGCAGGATGGTAGGTTCTGATAGACTGACTGCATCTGTGCAATACAGAGCCTACTCAGAACTAGAACAGCAGAGTGGGGAGCTCAAGAGAATAAGAAGCTTGGGATTTCAATGGAAGAATGCACTTAAGATTCATGGTGCATCTTTTACAAGGTCTTTAGTCTATGGATGCAAATCCCTTTCTTCAATCCTCCAGATTTTAAAAAAGAGAATATTCCACTAGACCTTTGGAGCATATTGCTAAATGAAAAAGTTGTAAGCTTAGTACTTAAGGTGAATAAAGTTTAATGTAATTTAAGTAGGTGTTGCATAAGCACTTTAATTAGAACCAAGCCAGCACTCTTCACTTGGGATAATGTCCAACAGTAACTTTCTTAGAGACCAATAGTGAGAAAATAATCCATGTATTAAAAAAAAACTTGTCTATTTTAATTTGGGATCTATAAGAGAATCTTGATTATTGAAGATAATTGCAACCATATTAATGATAAGATTGTTATTTTAAATCATTCCAATATTGCAGATTAACAGATTTGGAGTGATGACAAATAGATTTGCTCACAACATGCCTTATAAATTTTAAACTCTTTCCTTAAATTTTTAAAACTGTATTAAGACAGGCACAGTTCTAGACTCAATTGATTAAACATAATAACAAATATGGATCATTTTAGAAGATTTCACAGTCTGGAGGGGGAGCAGATAAATAAGCAAGCAGTTATAAAACAGTGTGAGAAGTTGATATTGGTAGGAGTGAGTGGAGTGGGTTCAGTAAATGGGGTGCCAATTCTTGACTGACAGATCCCAAGAGAGGACTTGAGGGGAGCTAACAGCCAAGCAGAACTTTAAAGGAATGCTGGATTTTGACAGCCACTGGCAGTGGGGAGAGGGTGTTGCAAGGTCTCCTTGGAGAGGAGCAGATACAGAGGCCATTTTAGGAAAATGTAACCTTCAGGGAATTGCAAACAGGGCTGGCAGTGTGAATAGAAGTGATATGGAATGGTGACCTCTAAGGAGTCTTCATGCATGAAGTCATGAGTAACTGGAAGTTTTCAAGCAAGAAAGTGGAACATTCAGATTAATATCTTTGAAAGATCACTTTGACAATTGAGTGGAGTGAGAGAGGAATCAGAAGGATAAGTTATGAGGTGGTTTCTATACACCAGTAAAGAAACAAAATCTCAAGCTGAAGTTTTAGGAGCATGGATAGAGATCTGTGATTTGTTTAATGAGAATCCACAAAACTTGGAAACATAGGGGATGAACTCAGGAAGACAGAAATGAGTCAAGATTTCTGGCTGGAACGTCTCAGTAGGTGGCATTATTGTTCACTAAATAAGGAATGCAGGAAGAAGCATAGGGTTAGGGGGAGGGAGTGTGGGCATGGAAATAGAGGATGGTGTCATTTCACTTGTTTAATAATATTTAATCATTATTTCTAGTCAATGAATGAATCAAATAGACTTTCTCAGTGTATTAGAAGTCAATAATTTTTTTATGACTCTTTATAGATTTTACTTATGTAAAATCAAGTTTGAAATGAAATGATCATGAAATTAGTCAATCATTTAATCCATGGAAATTTCAAACTTTAAACCCAATATTTGTCATATGTGTATAAAGTAATTCTGAATTGTCCATTTTCCTTCTGTTTCTAATACATGTTCTAATAGCTATTTCTAAATAGATTTTGAAATGTATTTTCAATGGATTATTTGAACTTATTGTTTGGTGCAACGTCACCACAGTGATTTTATTGCATTAGTACAGATGTAGCTCAAAATTGGACTTTAATATTCATTGGTGGATCCTATCTGTGGCCATTATTACTGGGGTGTATATAAATGGTGCCTTTTTGTTTCTCTCTGTCTCTGTTCCTCTACAAGTCTCTGTCTCTCTGATTTTTAGACACTTCCTTACTTTACAATATACACTACATTCCAGGAACATCTTTTTCCTGCTGCAGTCCTGGAATCAACCTTTTTGCCATTGAGCGCTGGATCCTTTTATTGGCACATTGACGAGAACTTCCAGTACAATGTAAGATAGGGCTTATGAGAGAAGACATCCTTCTCTTGCTCCCAAACTCAATAGAAAAATTTTAGTCTCTCCATTAAGTATATTGTTAAATCTAAAGTATTTTGTAGATACCTTCTATCAGGTTAGAAAGTTTACTTCTATTCCTGATGGCTACAGTTGTTTTGTTTGTTTTATCAAGAATGCATGCTGAATTTTTGCCAAATGATTTTTCTGTATCTATTGAAAAGGTCATATGTTTTTTTCTTCATTCATGTTTTAATATGATGAATTACATTGATTTTTGAAAGTTTAAGTAGGGTAGCTTAAAATTATTGTTGATGCTTTCTTACCCCAACCCATCTCTCAACAGATTAACATTCATGCTTCTCATTTCATATAACTGTCTTGACAAAGTAATGGTTCATTTTGGGTCATCTTTTCACATTAACATCTTTTATATAACTATTAGTTATGACAACATTCTAGAAATGTTCTTTCCTGGTTTTCTTTTTTTGTTTGTTTTTCTTATAGTCACTGCTCACCTATTTCCTTTGTCCAATCTAGAGGGATGTGTTCCTTAAAATTTCATTTCTTGCTCTATGTGTATTTTTCATTTATGTATTTACTCCTTAAGTCAATGTTTTCAGAAATCATGTATATGCAGATGACTTCCAAAACCCAAATCTCCAATCTGGAATCCTCTCTGGTAAGTTCTACCTCCAACACATTTATTTGGATATCATTTCAGTTCAGTTCAGTTCAGTTCAGTCGCTCAGTCGTGTCCAACTCTTTGCGACCCCATGAATCGCAGCACGCCAGGCTTCCCTGTCCATCACCAACTCCCAGAGTTCACTCAGACTCAGGTCCATTGAGTCAGGGATGCCATCCAGCCATCTCATCCTCTGTTGTCCCCTTCTCCTCCTGCCCAGTGTCTTTTCCAATGAGTCAACTCTTCGCATCAGGTGGCCAAAGTACTGGAATTTCAGCTTTAGCATTATTCCTTCCAAAGAAATCCCAGGGCTGATCTCCTTCAGAATGGACTGGTTGGATTTCCTTGCAGTCCAAGGGACTCTCAAGAGTCTTCTCCAACATCACAGTTCAAATGCATCAATTCTTCGGCGCTCAGCCTTCACAGTCCAACTCTCACATCCATACATGACCACTGGAAAAACCATAGCCTTGACTAGATGGACCTTTGTTGGCAAAGTAATGTCTCTGCTTTTGAATATGCTATCTAGGTTGGTCATAACATTTAGTAATCAGTATAAATTGCCAAGCTAACCACATGAACTTGCCTCAGGTTTTCAAAATTTCCTGTTACTTTTAGCCGAAAAGTTATTAGCCCATTAACTCTAAGCCCTGTTCATTTTTCCAGCTTTATTTCTTGTTTGTTCTTTACTCTGAGCTCACTGATACTAGTTATTTTTCATTTCTGTATGAAATCACACTATGCTATGTCACACCTCTAAGCTTTTGTGCTTATTTCTTCCTCTATCTGAAATACTCTTTTCTCTTTAAATTCCTCCTCATCTTTATTTATTTATTTTTCAGTCAAGGCTTTATTGGGGTTCCTGCTGCAGCAGGAGGGAGGGAGAACAACAGTTTCCCTTGTTTTTTTGCTCCTTGGGCAGGGATTGAGCTTGCTCCTTACATGGGGTGAGGGTAGAGGTTTGTTAAGGGGCGGGGCTGGAGGGATGGCTTAGGTGATTTGCCCACCCCTTAGGTGGTGTTGTGTGCAGGGGGCATGTGTAGTACCCTGCTTTTGTTCTAGACTCTTTAGAAGTGGCAGTTGGGTTTTTTGGTCTCTTTGTATCTTTTGTCCAGAATTTGCCCTAACTGCCCATGCATGCAATTATTTTTAGTCCCATGTAATTTATTTACATTTTGTTGCTCCATCTTCCTCATCTTTCTTTTTTTGGGTGGCCCGGGGGCTGGGTCCTGTGACATGTGGAATCCTAGTTTTCCAACCAGGGGTCGGACCCGTGCCCCCTGCAGTGGAAGGGCTGTGTCTCAACCACTAGACCACCAGGGAAGTCCCCAGATCCTTCTTATCTTTAAAGCTCAGTCTATTTCATTTCCTTTGAGTTTTGAAACCTATATCTCTCTGCACTGCCCTAGGCCAGGATAATAATGATTTAATGTCTGCACTCTCACATTTACCTGTTTACCACACAATGTTATGCTGTAATATTGTAATGTTACTGTCATCATTGATTTACATGTTTACTTCTCACACACAGATACCCATATGTTACTATGCATTGTGAGGTCAGGGGCAGTGTATTGACCCCTCAGCATGTGAAAAGACTGTGCTACATAGCTGGCAATGAGTACATTTGTTGAATATATAGCCCATGAGTCTAGAGTTTTGCCTTTATAAAAGCAACACTGAATTCTGAAAATTTCAGCCTTTTAGTTTAAATTCAGATCTTAATGTGGTCAACTTTTGTAGGAATATGATCTGTAAGGTGGGAGTTTCAAGCAGTATGTTGAGAAAGAGAAAAGTTGAGCAACAAAATGGGTTGTTGAAGGATAACTTAGATCTCAGAAAACATCTCAGTTGGACAAGGGTTCCATCAGCACAGAATGTTTTTCAATATAGAGGGCACCGGAAGTGTGATAGGGCTCTGCCAAAGCGGCACAATATAGGAGCTGGCAATAGCACATATGCATCATTTTAAAGTTGCTGTTCCTCAGCTAATGGCTTCCTATATCGTATGTCTCTATGATAAATTTCTGGAGACTATGAGTATGAGATGACTCACATCCTAAAGATTAAGCACCATCTCTAATGAAGTGATGACTGATACATCATAAAATCAATGCTGCATGGCAGCCAAGCTTCCTTCTCACAAAGGTTTTGAAGGGTCATTTCTTAAACCTCACCCCATATGCCTAAAGAAAGTTAAACTTTGGGTTTTACTTTTTAAAAACCTATGTTTTAAAAAATAAAGTTTAAATACAAAACAACTTTGTGAAGCATTTGTTTAGTTTAATTGTATTAGGCTATGGGCCAAAGGAAAAATAAGGGTCAAATATTCCAGACTGGAAAAGGAGCAAGTTATGAATCAGCATCTTAGTGTCATCTTAGTTTAATAGTGTCATCTTACACTGACACAATTAAACATCAAGGTCACTTTTTTCTGGTAGAATGGATGAATCTGTGTCTTAATACTAAATACAGGAGAAAAATCTGAACAGTACTTCACTTAATCTGCTTTCTGATTAATTGATGCTGTGTGTTTTCTGTCTAAAAGATAATGACACAGTGAAACCTGTGATTAGAGGTCTATGCCCTAGGACAAGGGTTGGCAAATATGGCCTGTGAACAAAACACAGACCCTTGCCCATTTTAAATAAGTAAAATGCTATTGGAACATATCTACCACCATTTATTTGCTTGTCTATGACTCTTGCACTAAAACAGCAGAGTTAAATTGCTGTGACAGAGACCTTTTTTGCCACAAAGCAAAAAGTATTTATTAACAAAGCTTAACAGAAAGTTTTTCAATCCCTGCTCTAGAACATTTCTACTTTATAAAATGTAGAGGCAGTGCTGTTGTTCCTAATCCTCAATGTTGATTGCTTTATTATGTCAGTATTCTAATTTAATTATATATTTTAGAACAATGATGGCATGTGAGTTCAGTTCAATTCAGTTGCTCGGTCAAGTCCAACCATTTGAGACCACATGGACTACAGCATGCCAGCTTCCCTGTTCATCATCAAATCCCAAAACTTGCTCAAACTCAAGTCCATCATGTTGGTGATGCCATCCAGCCATCTGATCCTCTGTTGTCCCCTTCTCCTCAAGCCTTCGATCTTTCTCAGCATCAGGGTCTTTTCCAGTAAGTCAGTTCTTCGCATCATGTGGCCAAAGTATTAGAGCTTCAGCTTTAGCATCAGTCCTTCTAATGAATATTCAGGACTGATTTCCTTTAGGATGGACTGGTTGGATCTCCTTGCAGTCCAAGGAATTCTCAAGAGTCTTCTCCAACACAGTTCAAAACCATCTATTCTTTAGTGCTCAGCCTTCTTTATGATCAAACTCTCATACATGACTACTGGAAAAACCATAGCTTTGACTAGACGAACCTTTGTTGGCAAAGTCATGTCTCTGCTTTTGAATATGCTATCTAGGTTGGTCATAACTTTCCTTCCAAAGAGCAAGCGTCTTTTAATTTCATGGATGAAATACATGGATGAAATCACCATCTGCAATGATTTTGGAGCCCAAGAAAATAAACTCTGTTATAGTTTGCATTGTTTCCCCATATATTTTGCCATGAAGTGATGGGACTGGATGCCATGATCTTCATTTTTTGAATGTTGAGCTTTAAGCCAGTTTTTTCACTCTACTCTTTCACTTTGATCAAGAGGATCTTTAGTTTCTCTTCATTTTCTGCCATAAGGGTGGTGTCATCTGAATATCTGAGGTTATTGATATTTCTCCCAGCAATCTTGATTCCAGTTTGTGCTTCATCCAGCCCAGGATTTCACATGATGTACTCTGCATATAAGTTAAATAATCAGGGGGACAGTATACAAACTTGACATGCTCCTTTCCCAGTTTGAAATCAGTCTGTTGTTCCATGTCCCATTTTAACTCTTGCTTCTTGACCTGCATACAGATTTCTCAGGAGGCTGTTAATGTGGTCTGGTACCCCCATATCTTTAATAATTTTCCACAGTTTGTTGTGATCCACACAGTCAAAGGCTTTAGCATAGTCAATAAAGCAGAAGTAGATGTTTTTTTCTGGAACTCTCTTGCTTTTTCTATGATCCAACAGATGTTGGCAATTTGCTCTCTCGTAACTCTGCCTTTTCTAAATCCATCTTGAATATCTGGAAATTCTTGGTTCATGTGCTGTTGAAGCCTAGCTTGGAGAATTTTGAGCATTACTTTGCTAGCATGTGAGATGAGTGCAATTGTGCAATTGTGCAGTAGTATGAACATTCTTTGGCATTGCCTTTCTTTGGGATAGGAATGAAAGCTGGCCTTTTCCAGTCCTGTGGCCACGGTGGAGTTTTCCAAATTTGCTGGCATATTCAGTGCTGCACTTTCACAGCATCATATTTCAGGATTTGAAAGAGCTCAGGTGGAATTCCACCACCTCCACTAGCTTTGTTCGTAGTGATGCTTTCTAAGGCCCACTCGACTTCACATTCCAGGATGTCTGGCTCCAGGTGAGTGATCATACCATCATGGTTATCTGGGTCATGAAGATCTTTTTTGTATAGTTCTTCTGTGTTCTTGCCACCTCTTAATATTTTCCTCTTCTATTAATTTCATACCATTTCTGGCCTTTATTGTGCTCATTTTTGCATGAAATGTTCCTTTGGTATCTCTAATTTTTTTGAAGCGCTCTCTAGTCTTTCCCATTCTATTATTTTCCTCTATTTCTTTGCATTGTTTACTTTGGAAGGGTTTCCTTTCTCTCCTTACTATTCTTTGGAACTCTGCATTCAGATGGGTGTATCTTTCCTTTTCTCCTTTGCCTTTCACTTCTCATCTTTTCTTAACTATTTGTAAGACCTCCTCAGACAACCTTTTGCCTTTTTACATTTCTTTTTCCCTCATATACATTGTTTTAAACCTCTGTCCATAGTTCTTCAGGCATTCTATCAGATCTAGTCCTTAAATCTATTTGTCACTTCCACTGTATAATTATAAGGGATTTGGTTTAGGTCATACCTGAATGGTCTAGTGGTTTTCACTATTTTCTTCAATTTAAGTCTGAATTTGGCACTAAGGATTCCATGATCTGAGCCACAATCAGCTTCTGATCTCATTTTTACTGACTGTATAGAGCTTCTCCACCTTTGGGTGCAGAGGATATAATCAGTCTAATTTCAGTATTGAGCATCTCATGATGTTCATGTGTAAAGTCGTCTCTTGAGATGCTGGAGCTGGATATTTGCTATGACTAACTCCAGGAGTTGGTGATGGACAGGGAGGCCTAGTGTGCTGCGATTCATGGGGTCTCAAAGAGTCGGACACGACTGAGCGACTGATCTGATCTGAATGTGTAATCTTGGCAAAACTCTAGTAGCCTTTGCCCTGCTTCATTTTGTACTCCAAGCCAAATTACCTGTTATTCCAGGTATCTCTTGACTTCCTACTTTTGCATTCCAGCCCCCTATGATGAAAGGAGATCTTTTTTTTACTTCAGTCTTCAGCATTAGTTTTTGGGACATAGACTTGGATTACTGTGATATTGAATGGTTTGCCTAGCAAACAAACAGAGATCATTCTGTCATTTTTGAGACTGCACCCAAGTGCTGCATTTTGGACTCTTGTTGACTATGAGGGCCACTCTATTTCTTCTAATGGATGCTTGCTTACATTAGTAGATATAATGAATATCTGAATTAAATTCACCCATTCTGGTCCATGTTAGTTCACTGATTCTTAAAATGTTGATGTTCACTCTTGCCATCTTTTGTGTGACCATTTTCCATTTACCTTGATTAATGGAGTTAACATTTCAGGAATGGAGTTGCATTCCTCTGCAATATTGTCCTTTTAACATCAGTCTTGACTTCCATCACCAGTCACATGCCTAACTAGGTGTTTTTTTTGCTTTGGCTCCATCTCTTTATTCTTTGCGGTGGTATTTCTCCTCTCTTCTCCAGTAGTATATTGGGAACATACCAACCTTGGGAGTTCGTCTTTCAATGTTATATCTTTTTGTCTTCTCATACTGTTCATGGGGTTTACAACCAAGAATACTGAAGTGGTTTGCCATTCCCTTCTCCAGTGGACCACGCTTTGTCAGATCTCTCCACTGTGACCTGTTCATGTGGGGTGGCCCTATATGGCATGGCTCATAGTTTTATTGAGTTAGACAAGACTGTGATCCATGTGATAAGTTTGGACATGTGAGTGCAACAACAAAAATGTCATATTGAGTCTAGAGAAAAGCAATAAAATCAAGGATTTAAAATATTGTTATTGAATTAGGTATGAAAATCCTATTAAAAAACACCCTAGGATTCCAGATACCTTTGCAATTTTTTTCAACTTCCTATTCTATACTTCAGAAACTGAAGCTTAAAAATAATAAACAGTACATTATAGGCATAATTTACACACACACACACACACACACAATGTGGGACTTTTATCGGCAGAACTATAGTCAGTGAGCCATCTTAGGTCGTCCAGTGATTTCCAGAACCAATATTTTATATGAAAATATGGGTGGTATAGGTATTAGGAAAAAAAATCCCAGAGTATCCATTTATTGAGTACAAATGGGATTACAAGGGCTTCCCTCATAGCTCAGTTGGTAAAGAATCTGCCTGCAATGCAGAAGACCTGGGTTCAATCCCTGGGATGGGAAGATCCCCTGGAGAAGGAAATGGGAGCCCATTTCAGTATTCTTGCAGGGAGAATCTCATCGACAGGGGAGCCTGGCAGGCTACAATCCATGGGGTCTCGAAAGTCAGATACAACTTAGTGACTAAATCACCACCACCAATGGGATAACAAAATTATTCAGTGACTCTCCTTAGCTCAAAAATAGAAGTTAAATAGTTGATTAATCTCAGTTGTAGAATAACTTTAAATATGGATCAAAGAGTATAAAGTTTACTTCTACCCTATATGATAACACAAAAATCAGAGCAGAATCAAAACAACTTTAAGAATTATAACTTGTAGGTGACATCTGTAGCAATGTAATATGAGCTTACTAATTATAAATTTTATTTATTTATTTTTCTTTTTTTATTATTTTCCTCATCAGAAAGATCACTGAATCTTAGGATTTTGAAAACTTTTTATGATTTATCCTTTCTAATTTTCCACCCTTACAAAAATATTTATGCAAGGATTTTAGATTATTTAAAGGTTTGCATGAATTGAAATGTTGTATTAAATACTTAAAAAATAACTTAGAGAAAACATTTATAGACAGTACATCTTTCCTCTTTAGTTACAAAGAACTTGAGTAAGCTCATTAATTTACCACCATATAAAACCTTTGATGCAACTGGGTCAAGAAACCCTGGAAATATTGAAATAAATGATATAAGAAAATTTTATGAATTATATTTTTGAAAAATTTAGAAGAAAATTCTTCCATAAGTGTTAAAACACCATTAAAATATAGCATGCTATTTACTTTATCACATTAGTGGAGAATGAAGTTACCAATAAATTTGCTAAATGTTATGGAAAACTTGGCTTGAGGTCAATAGATCTACAGAAAAATCTTATACTATAAAGAGATAATAAAGACTGTGCTATTTATTAATCAGAGAGAATGAAAGTTCCAGTCATTTGTAGCAATGGTCCCCAACCTTTTTGGCATCAGGGACTAGTTTCACAGAAGACAATTTTTCCATGGACTGGGAATGGTGGGGAGGATGGTTTTGCAATGATTCAAGTACATTACATGTATTGTGCACTTTATTTCCATTATTATTACATCAGTTATACCTCAGATCATCAAGCATTTGATCCCAGAGATTGGAGATTAGAGACCTTGATTTATAGGAAGATGATATACAATAAAGGATTAGTGTGGAAAAGAAACAAATCCAAGTATGTAGGATAAGAAAGGAATGGAGAAGGGAGAAGAGGATAAAGAGAGCAAGTTAAGGAAAGATACCTTTTCAGCAGCCAGAGATATTCTAGATACCACTTTATATTTAATTGACTAACAACAGAAATCAAGTCAATGATGTTCATTGGAAGTATTGTGTTGAGAAAAGACAAGTGAATTTATAAATATCCTTATTGAAATTTTAAATTGTAAAAACAATAACCTAAATCATTATTTTTAAGGTGTATAGGTATATAAGTATAGTTTTTTAAATTAAATTATTAATCTTTTTTAAGAAGGAAGCCACATTGATTAAAATGTAGGGGATATTAACTATAGAATGATGGAAACCTAGACTAAGTGGGGACTTTGCAGGTTGTATAAAGCAATCTGTCATACTGGACTCTTTAATACAATCCCATTTTTTATATTTGCTCCTTAGACTGCATCACATTTTACTAAGGAGTTTTCAGAGAGGAAAGATTGAGTGGGACTAACTCTGGGTCCGTCTAGTCAAGGCTATGGTTTTTCCAGTGGTCATGTATGGATGTAAGAGTTGGACTGTGAAGAAAGCTGAGCACTGAAGAATTGATGGTTTTGAACTGTGGTGTTGGAGAAGACTCTTGAGAGTCCCTTGGACTGCAAACAGATCCAACCAGTCCATTCTGAAGGAGATCAGTCCTGAGTGTTCATTGGAAGGACTGATGCTGAAGCTGAAAGTCCAATACTTTGGCCACCTCATGTGAAGAGTTGACTCACTGGAAAAGACCCTGATGCTGGGAGGGATTGGGGGCAGGAGGAGAAGAGGACAACATAGGATGAGATGGGTGGATGGCATCACCGACTCAATGGATATGGCTTTGGGTAAACTCCGGGAGTTGGTGATGAACAGGGAGGCCTGGCGTGCTGCAATTCATGGGGTTGCAAAGAGTCCGACATGACTGAGCGAGTGAACTGAACTGAACTGAACTCTGAACAAGATATCAGATCTGAGAATCCAAATATCAGTAACAAATCTAAAAGACAGGAGCCTTTTTAAGTAGGAGATGGAGCCAGGAGTAAGAAATTAGGCATATTGGAAACAGAAAACGAAGCTCAAAGAAGCTCTGTGGCTGTGGCTCACATGTGGGCAAGTGGTATCTCTGGATGTTTCATACTAGCTTAAGGAAGCTTTGGTAAGAGTGAAGAAAAGAAATGTTTCACTACATTACATTTCTGAAAAATCACACAGCCTCTGTTTGGATATTTCCAGGAACAAAATGGGAACCAATTTTTTACTTCTATGTTAGGAAGCTATCCTTCATATTGATCCCAAATTCTCTCTTTGGCACTTCTAGATGTATATTTAACTGAGGTAACTATATAAAATAAACTTGATACTTCTTTCATAAAATATTTAATATCATCATTTAGTGTTCTTCAGACTTTTCCTTTATCAGTTTAAACGGCTTAATTCTTTTTCAATAATCCCTACAATGAAACCTGTCCTCATATTTCCACACACTCTCTGCACATATTTAAGTCTATGTGTTATCTGGAAATGAACATCACTGGAAAAAACTATAATTCAAAAAAATGAAGACACCCCTATGTTCCCTGCAGCACTATTTACAATAGCCAAAACATGGAAACAACATAAATGTCCATCAACAGATGAATGGATAAAGAAGCAGTCATACATCTATACAAAGGAATACTGCTTAACCATAAAAAGGTTGAAATAATGTCATTTGCAGCAACATGGATGGACCTAGAGACGATCATACTCAAGTTAAGTAAGTGAGAAAGAGGAAGACAAATACCATATATCACTTATATGTGGAATCCAAAATATGACACAAATGAACTTACCTACAAAACAAAAACAAACTCCTAGATATGGAGAACAGACTTGTGGTTGTCAAGGAGAGGAGTGATGGAGAGGGATGGATTGGGATTTGGGATTAGCAGATGCAAACTATTATATATAGAATGAATAAACACGGTTGTATATATAAATATATATTAAACTGAAACACTTTGCTGTACATCAGACACCAACACAACATTGTAATCAGCTATACTTCAATAAAATAAATTAAATAAAAGATGAGCATCAATAACTAGTTGTTTATTCTCAGAGGAAATGGGATTATTACTTCCATATTATAGACTTTGTTGTCCACCTGTAATGTTATTGAAAGTTACAGTGGATATTTTCAGGAGTTATGCAATGGAGTTATCTCAGATTGAGTTAATATTTAATAATCAATTACTGCCATTAGGCCTTGTTCACACACTGTCACTGGTGAGCAGTGACATATGCATATGCATATGCAGTGGAACATTTGAGTTTATTGACTTCTCAGACAGTAAAGCATCTGCCTACAATGCAGGAGACCCAGGTTCAATCCCTGGGTCTGGAAGATCTCCTGGAGAAGGAAATGGTAACCCACTCCAGTATTTTTGCCTGGAAAATCCCATGGACGGAGAAGCCTGGTAGGCTACAATCCATGGGGTCGAAAAGAGTCGGACACGACTGAGCGACTTCACTTTCTTGAGTCAATAAGTAAAATGCATTTATGAGTATTAGTCTGCCAAAAACCTAATAAAATTCAGAATTTTGATGTAGTTGTCAAAAAAATTAATGTGATGAAATCAATTGAGGATATTCATCTTGAGAAGCTGAGACAGAAATTTGTCTTCTAATATTTAAAGATTAGTCATCTGAAGAGGATTAGAGGTCAAAAAAGTGCCCTTAGTATCAAAGGATGAACTTGATAGTAGAATATCTGGGTTTAAGTGCTTGTTCTGGTCTAATATTACCATATATTTGGGCAGCTTATATACTCTTTGAATGTTCTTTTCCTGGTTTGTGAAATGACAACCCAAAGGATTCTTAACTCAAAGAGTTGATAAAATAATGTGTTTGCAATTGTTAAACCTAATATAAATAGTTTTACTTGGGCTTAGTCACTTAGCTTCTCTAAACTTACCTTTCTTACTGGCTAAATATGTGTTCATTCCTGCAAGCATTTCTCTGGTCACCTCTGCCTCTGGAACAATGGTCCCCATCTTCGCAGTTCACGGACTCTACTACCACATACCCCTGTACTCCTATGGTTTCTTGCTCTCTGCATTGTTGTATGGAAACTTCCTCCAGGCAGTAACTTGGGATGATGGCCAAAATCACATCCTTTACTTCCCTTCTAAGTAGTTGTTGCATGATTTTTTTCTGAGTTAGTAGTTCATAGCAGTGAGTGAAAAATTCCTACAGCTATTAACACTTTATGGGCAAAAGTGAAAATCTCATGTATTCTTTAGTGATTTATTCAGTAAATTAAATGTGCATTTAATTCCTCACCAAACGTTGCAGTATGCCAGCATATATAATTTGGATATAAATAATATATAATCTCTTTTTTCAAGGATCTTAAAGTCTCAGGGAAAACAAAACAAACAGTGTATACTTTAATAAGTTTAATGAGAAGCATTATATGTTAACTATATGGACATGAGTTTGAGTAAGCTCTGGAAGTTGGTGATGAACGGGGAAGCCTGGCATACTGCATTCCATGGGGTTGCAAAGAGTCGGACACGACTGAGTAACTGAACTAAACTGATTATATGTTAATACTAACTGGCATATGTTACTTGCAAAATTATTTGCAAAATGAGTACCACAATATTATCGATCAGTTGTCATTGAAGATATTGGAGAAGGTTGATGCAGACATTGAAGCAAGAAAAGCATTTAACAGATGAAGAAGACATGGAATGTCTTCTGTTAAGCCTTCTCCAGTCTCTTCAGTAAAAATTTGTTACTCATTCTTCTGTACTTTGCTCAGATTTATTGTATCAATTATCCTTGATTGCTTTATAATGTAACTGTGGAGGTGGATGACAGTATCAACTCCCAAATAGTGGGCCCCTTGAAAGTGGGAATGCTATCTAATATGATTCATCTTTGCAGCATTGTCCTTCAAATTTAGGCTTAAAGTCTTTTTACTTTAGTAATGAATCTTTGGCCTTTTAGGCAAATGTAGCAAAATCTGAGAAAAAATATTTATAAAATGAGATAGAAACTGGGAGTTAAACTGAATTGGGGATAAGGGATAAGAAAGGATCAGTTACAACAAATATCACTAAATTATATCATAATATGCATAGAGCTATTTCCAAACTCTCTGTGTCGTACTGTATTTGTCATATCAGGAACTACTGGAAATAAGCATTTCAGTAATAAATTATTGGTAATCCTTGCACTAATTAGAGATGTTTAGTTTTATAGTTTGTATAGCATAGAGATATAGTGTTATAGTTTGACTACGCCAAAGCCTTTGACTGTGTGGATCACAATAAACTGGGGAAAATTCTAAAGGAGAAGGGAATACAAGACCCCGTGACCTACCTCTTGAGAAACCTGTATGCAGGTCAGGAAGCAGCAGTTAGAACTGGACATGGAACAACAGACTGGTTCCAAATAGGAAAAGGAGTACATCAAGGCTGTATATTGTCACCCTGCTTATTTAACTTCTATGCAGAGTACATCATGAGAAATGCTGGGCTGGAGGAAGCACAAGCTGGAATCAAGATTGCTGGGAGAAATATCAATAACCTCAGATGACACCACCCTTATGGCAGAAAGTGAAGAAGAACTAAAGAGCCTCTTGATGAAAGTGAAAGAGGAGAGTGAAAAAGTTGGCTTAAAGCTCAACATTCAGAAAACTAAGATCACGGCATCCAGTCCCATCACTTCATGGCAAATAGATGGGGAAACAGTGGAAACAGTGGGAGACTTTATTTTGGAGGGCTCCAAAATCACTGCAGATGGTGATTGCAGCCATGAAATTAAAAGACGCTTACTCCCTGGAAGGAAAGATATGACCAACCTAGACAGCATATTAAAAACCAGAGACATTACTTTGCCAACACAGGTTCGTCTAGTCAAGGCTATGGTTTTTCCAGTGGTCATGTATGGATGTGAGAGTTGGACTATAAGGAAAGCTGAGCGCAGAAGAATTGATGCATTTGAACTGTGGTGTTGGAAAAGACTCTTTAGAGTCCCTTGGACTGCAAGGAGATCCAACCAGTCCAACCTAAAGGAGACCAGTCCTGGGTGTTCATTGGAAGGACTGATGCTGAGGCTGAAACTCCAATACTTTGGCCACCTGATGTGAAGAGCTGACTCATTTGAAAAGACCCTGATGCTGGGAAAGATTGAGGGCAGGAGGAAAAGGGGACGACAGAGGATGAGATGGTTGGATGGCGTCACCGACTCAATGGACATGGGTTTGGGTAAACTCTGGGAGTTGGTGATAGACAAGGAGGCCTGGCATGTTGCGGTTCATTGGGTTCCAAAGAGTTGGACACGACTGAGTGACTGAACTGAACTGAGCATTATAGTGTTTGTTTTTAACAAGATTTGACCTGTATTAAATATCATCAATTATAAGATGTTTCCTATAAAAACGAATCCTTATCAGGGTGTTGGAAGTTTTGAAAATGAAGTGAGAGAATTGTCTACAATCTGCAAAGGAGTTTGGAGGATAAGAAATCAGAAACATATAAAAGTGATTACAGCCTTCTCATGTATTTAATCTTCATGTATTATAAACTTCAACGTTTAGGGAAAATGTAACAGGAATAAATTTAAAGTGGGAAATTACATATCAGAGTCCCAATAGAATAGGAGAATTATGTATTAGGCTAGAAAATTTAGCTCATCAATCTTTTCAATCAGTAAAAATTTTGACATTACTGCATTTTATCAAATACAATAATAAACATAATTTGAAAAATAATGTAGTCAGCATTGAAACATTTTTACTTTTTCTGAAGGGAAAGAAGAAGCTATGCTGCTGCTGCTAAGTCACTTCAGTCGTGTCCAACTCTGTGTGATCCTATAGACGGCAGCCCACCAGGTTCTGCTGTCCCTGGGATTCTCCAGGCAAGAATACTGGAGTGGGTTGCCATTTCCTTCTCCAATGCATGAAAGTGAAAAGTGGAAGTGAAGTCGCTCAGTCGTGTCCAACTCTTAGCGACCCCATAGACTGCAGCTCACCAGGCTCCTCTGTCCCTGGGATTCTCCAGGCAAGAATACTGGAGTGGGTTGCCATTTCCTTCTCCAATGCATGGAAATGAAAAGTGAAAGTGAAGTCGCTCAGTTGTGTCCGACTCTTTGCGACCCCATAAGAGGCTGAGTAATGGACATGTCAAGATATCAAGTCATGATTGTGGAACATGGAGACATTATTTGAAAAAGGGTGTTTGCAGATGCAATTAGGATTAAGATCTTGAGATGGATGGATTATCCTGGATTATTCAAGTGGACCATAAATGTAATCACATGTCCTCATAAGAGAGAAGGATGAGATGGCTGGATGGCATCACTGACTCGATGGACGTGAGTCTGAGTGAACTCCGGGAGTTGGTGATGGACAGGGAGGCCTGGCGTGCTGCGATTCATGGGGTCACAAAGAGTTGGACACGACTGAGCGACTGAACTAAACTTAATGGGTCCAGATGCCATGATCTTAGTTTTTTAAATGCTGAGTTTTAAGCCAACATTTTCACTTTCCTCTTTCACTTTCATCAAGAGGCTCAAAAGGGTGGTGTCATCTGCATATCTGAGATTATTGATATTTCTCCCAGCAATCTTCATTCCAGCTTGTGCTTCATTCAGCCCAGCATTTCAGATGATGTACTCTGCATATAAGTTAAATCAGCAGGGTGACAATATACAGCCTTGACAGACTCCTTTCCCAATTTGGAACCAGTCTGCTGATCTGCATCCAGTTCTAACTGTTGCTTCTTGACCTGCATACAGATTTCTCAGGAGGTAGGTAAAGTAATCTGGTACTCCCATCTCTTTAAGAATTTTCCACAGTTTGTTGTGATCCACACAGTCAAAGTTTTGGTATGGTCAGTAAAGCAAAAGTAGATGTTTTTTTCTGGCACCCTGTTGCTTCTTTGATGATCCAATGGATGTTGGCAATTTGATCTCTGTTTTCTGAATCCATCTTGAACATCTGGAAGTTCACTGTTCATGTACTGTTGAAGCCTGTTTTGGAGAATTTTGAGCATTACTTTACTAGTGTGTGAGATGAGAGCAATTGTGCTGCAGTTTGAGCATTCTTTGACGTTGCCTTTCTTTGGGACTGGAATGAAAACTGACCTTTTCCAGTCCCATGGCCACTGCTGAGTTTTCCAATTTTTTTGGTGTATTAACAGCATCATCTTTTGGGATTTAAAATAGCTCAACTGGAATTCTATCACCTTCACTAATTATGTTTGTCATGATGCTTCCTATAGCCTACTTGATGTGGCATTCTATGATGTCTGGCTCTTGGTGATCACATCATCGTGGTTATCTGGGTCATGAAGATATTTTTTGGATAGTTCTTCTGTGTATTCTTGGCGCCTATTCTTAATGTCTTCTGCCTCTTTTAGGTCCCTACCCTTTCTGTCCTTTATTGTACTCATCTTTGCATGAAATGTTCCCTTGGTATCTCTAATTTTCTTGAAGAGATCTCTAGTCTTTCCCATTCTATTGTTTTCCTCTATTTCTTTACATTGATCACTGAGGAAGGCTTTCTTATCTCTTCTTGCTGTTCTTTGGAACTGTGCATTCAAATGGTATATCTTTCCTTTTCTCCTTTGTCTTTAGTTTCTCTTCTTTTTTTCAGCTATTTGTAAGGCCTTGTCAGACAACCATTTTGCCATTTTGCATTTCTTTTTCTTGGGGATGGTCTTGATCACTGCCTTCAAACCTCCATCACAAACCTATCACAAACCTCCATCCATAGATCTTCAGGCACTCTATCATATCTAATCCCTTGAATCTATTTGTCACTTCCACTGTATAATCATAAAAGATTTTATTTATGTCATGCCTGAATGGTCTAGTGGTTTTCCCTACCTTCTTCAATTTCAGTCTGAATTTGGCAATAAGGAGTTCATGATCTGAGCCACAGTCAGCTCCTGGTCTTGTTTTTGCTGACTGAATAGAGTTTCTCCATGTTTGGCTGCAAAGAATATTATCAATCTGATTTTAGTATTGACCATCTGGTGATGTCCATGTGTAGAGTCTTCTCTTGTGTTGTTGGAAGAGGGTGTTTGCTATGACCAATGCATTCCCTTGGCAAAACTCTGTTAGCCTTTGACCTGCTTTGTTTTGTACTCCAAGGCCAAATTTGCCTGTTACTCCAGGTATCTCTTGACTTCCTACTTTTGCATTCCAGTCCCCTATAATGAAAAGGACATCGTTTTTGGGCGTTAGTTCTAGTAGGTCTTGTAGGTCTTCATAGAACCATTCAACTTCAGTTTCTTCAGCATTGTTGGTCAGGGCATAGACTTGGATTATTGTGATAATTAATGGTTTGCCTTGGAAACGAACGGAGATCATTTTGTCATTTTTGAGATTGCATCCAAGTACTGCATTTTGGACTCTTTTGTTGACTGTGATTGGCTACTCCATTTCTTCTAAGGTATTTTTGCCCACAGTAGTGGATATAATGGTCACCTGAGTTAAATTCACCCATTCCAGTCCATTTTACTTTGCTGATTGCTAAAATGTTGATGTTCATTCTTGCCATTTCCTGTTTTACCACTTCCAATTTGCCTTGATTCGTGGACCTAACATTCCAGGTTCCTATGCAATATTGCTCTTTATAGCATTGGACTTAACTCCATCACCAGTCATACCCACAGCTTGGTGTTGTTTTTGCTTTGGCTCTGTCTCTTCATTCTTTTTGGAGTTGTTCCTCCACTCTTCTCCAGTAGCATATTGGGCAACTACCAACCTGGGGATTTCATCTTTCAGTGTCCTATCTTTTTGCCTTTTCATGCTCTTCATGGGGTTCTCAAGGCAAGAATACTGAAGTGGTTTGCTATTCCCTTCTCCAGTGAACCACGTTATGTCAAAACTCTCCACCATGTCCTGTCCGTCCTGGGTGGCCCTACAAGGCACAGCTCATAGTTTCATTGAGTTAGACAAGGCTGTGGTCCATGTGATCAGATTGGTTAGTTTTCTGTGATTGTGGTTTTCATTCTGTCTGCCCTCTGACAGAGAAGGATAGGTGGCTTATGGTAGCTTCCTGATGGGAGAGACTGAGGGGAAATTGGACCTTGTTCTGATGGGCAGGGCCATGCTCAGTAAATATTTAATCCAATTTTCTGTTGATGGGTGTGGCTGTGTTCCCTCCCTGTTTTTTGAGCTGAGGCCAAACTATGGTGGAGGTAATGAAGATAATGGTAACTTCCTTCAAAATGTCCCATGCACTCATTGTTACACTCAGTGCCCCCAACCCTGCAGCAAGCCACTGTCACCCCACACCTCTGCTGGAGACTCCTGGATCTTCATGGACAAGTCTGGGTCAGTCTCTTATGGGGTCACTGCTCCTTTCTCCTGGGTCCAGTTCTGGCACACACAAGCTTTTGTTTGTGCCTTCCAAGAGTCTGTTTCCCCAGTCCTGTGCAAGTTCTGGCAGCTCTGTTGTGGGGTTAATGGTGACCTCCTCCAAGAGGGCTATGCCATACTCAGGTCTACTTCACCCAGAGTCCCTGCCCATGTAGCAACCCACTGCTCATCCGTACCTTTGCAGGAGACACTCAAACACAGTTCTGGCTCAGTCTCTGTGGGGTCTCTTGGTCCTGGTTCACACATTTGTTTGAGCCCTCTGAGCATCTCTGGTGTATATGGGGTATGATTCTAAAAGTAATATTGCCCCTCCTACCATCTTGCTGGGGCTTTTTCTTTGCCCTTGGATGTGGGGTATCTTTTTTGGTGGAATCCAACATTCTCCTGTTGATGGTTGTTCAGCAGTGAGTTGTAATTTTGGAGTTCTTACAGGAGAAGATGAGCATAGAGAACTCCATTTGAGCAGACCCCTGCACAGGACTCTCAGGAAACAGGATAGATTCCTTTCAAGTGCACATGGAACATTCCCCGGGATACATCACAGGTAGGCTGCAAAACAAGTCTCAATAAATACAACAAGATTGAAGTCACATCATGCACCTTGTCCAACCACAATACATTGGTTAACTATGATAACTATAGGGGAAATATTTTTCCCTTATAGTTAATGTTTTCCCCTTTAGTCTCCCAGTCATGTCTGACTCTTTGTGACCCCATGGTCTGCAGCATGCCAGGCTGCCCTGTCCATCACCAACTTCTGGAGCTTACTCAAATTCATGTCCATCAAGTCAGTGATGACGTCCAACCATCTCATCCTCTGTCATCCCTTGTCCTCCTGCCTTCAGTCTTTCCCAGCATCAGGTTCTTTCCCAAGGAGTCAGTTCTTCACATTAGGTGGCCAAAGTATTAGAGTTTCAGCTTCAGCATCAGTCCTTCCAGTGAATATTCAGGACTAATTTCCTTTAGGATGGACTGGTTGGATCTCCTTGCAGTCCAAGGGACTCTCAAGAGGTTTTATCCAACACCACAGTTCAAATGCATCAATTCTTTTGCACTCAGCTTCCTTTATGGTCCAACTTTCACATCCATACATGACTACTGGAAAAAGCATAACTTTGACTAGATGGGCCTTTGTCAACAAAGTAATGTCTGTGCTTTTTAATATGCTATCTGTATTGGTCATAGCTTGTCTTCCAAGGAGCAAGAG
This sequence comes from Bubalus kerabau, assembly GCF_029407905.1. Classification (NCBI taxonomy): domain Eukaryota; kingdom Metazoa; phylum Chordata; class Mammalia; order Artiodactyla; family Bovidae; genus Bubalus; species Bubalus kerabau. Next base: position 134,174,284 of record NC_073624.1, read on the forward strand.
TCATTTAATTTCATGGCTTCAGTCACTATGTGCAGTGAGTGATTTTGGAGCCCGCCAAAATAAAGTCTGTCACTGTTTCCATTGTTTCCCCATCTATTTTCCATGAAGTAATGGGACCAGATGCCATGATCTTAATTTTCTGAATGTTGAGTTTTAAGCCAGCTTTCTCACTCTCCTCTTTCACTTTCATCAAGAGGTTCTTTAATTCTTCTTCACTTTCTGCCATAAGGGTGATGTCATAAGGGTGGTATATATTAAAATGAATATATAGAAGGCAATGGCACCCCACTTCAGTACCCTTGCCTGGAAAATCCCATGGATGGAGGAGCCTGGTGGGCTGCAGTCCATGGGGTCACTAAGAGTCGGACATGACTGAGTGACTTCACTTTTCACTTTCATGCATTGGAGAAGGAAATGGCAACCCACTCCAGTGTTCTTGCCTGGAGAATCCCAGGGACGGGAGAGCCTGGTGGGCTGCCGTCTATGGGGTCGCACAGAGTCGGACATGACTGAAGTGACTTAGCAGCAGTATACATGTATATGTACAACTGAATCACTTTGCTGAATATCTGAAACTAATATAACACTATTAATAAACTATACTCCAATTTAAACAATAAAAACTTTAGGGTATTCTTGTTTTAATTATTTCACTAATTACATGATATCTTTTTTACTTAGATTCTATATTCATGTATCTTCATGCCCCCACTGTTTTAGGGATTCAATTGGATTTAAGGTTTTCATGTATTTAGAAGAAATTGTAAAACTGTGAGTGTAAAAGAAATCTCTGGAAGAGGGGAAAGAGTAGAGAGTCTAAGGCTGATCTTGGGGAGTGTTTGCCTTGAGCAGAATAGAGCAAGGCTGCGGGTATTGACAACTAATGACATAGAGGAGTATTCCAATGGGCTGCCAAGAGTGAGAATAGGGGTGTTTTGCCAAATTCTAATCAACTATAAAAGATTTTTGTAGCTATTACTTCAGTATTAATATTAGTTTTACTTGAGAAAACTGAGTTTTACAGAGTTTTTATAATTGACCCAAAAACCATTCAGCAGCTGAAATACACAAGCAGAATTTGAATATAAAGTTTTTGTATTGTCTTTATTTCCACTCTCCACTCTTTTGCCTATTATTAACCTAAGATTTCAGATGTGCTTATAAAACCAAAGAGATGTAGAGGTTCTTATAGCTTTTTGGACACCCTTCCATTATCATTAAAAATTTCGAAGAGACATCTGTTTTTATCTAGCAATGAATGAAAATATTTATCAAGGGATTTCCTGAAGATCATGTAGCTAGTTCGTGGCTAGGTTAACACATAAGTCTTTTTTTTTTTTTTTAACTAAAAGCACACTTCCAAAGAGAATACACAGTTTCACACTTTATACAAAGAAATATGTATTTATAAAGTGTTATATTAGCTATGGAGTATTGCAGTTTAAATATATTGCTTATTATTGATGAATCTGTGCAAGCCTAAGTTAAAAAAGATCTTAGGTTAAGTGGAGTTTTCCCCAATGATTTATCATAGAAAATTATACAAAACATTACAAAATTTAAAGATACAGAGCAGAAAAATATTTGATAGATGAAGGGTTTTTGTGGCTGTAAAACATGGATTTTGTCTTCAAAGAAAAATGCGTAAGCAACTTAGAGATCGTAATATAGGCTTAAGTCCTTGCTTTCTAGCATGCTTTTGACATATTCCTATTTGTGAACAAAGTAAATATATAACTTCCATAATTGGCAGCTCTACTTATGATCAATATTATTGCTTCATTGGGACATTTAGTATTCACTGATCAAACTTAAACTTTATTTCATAATTATTACTGTGCTTAGATTTCAGCTTTAAAGCAATAATGAAAGAAATAATAAAGCAATAATGTTTATTATAACTTTATGATTTCCAGTAACCAGTAAGATCAGAGTAGACCACATAAAGACTTTTAATAGCAGGATTTGTAAAAACACACCAGAATGTCTCATTGGAGATGTAATTAAAGAAGTCCATGAAGTAATTAATATAAACTCACACTTTAAAAAAAAAAAACAGAGAGAGATAAGAAAACTTTCCTCAGTTTGACACCTCAAAGCAGAAGCAATTTCAATTCTTTTCATCAAAACAGTTTCTTTTGCTTGATAAAGACCACATGAAAAAACATTAGGTTTCACATTTTTTCCCTTCTGTCTTCTAAGGTTTTTATCATTATGCATTATGACTTCATTCTCCAGAATCCACAGTATCATCATAGTAAGAATGAAATTATTGAATGTCATTTTAGACACATGTTGCAATTTGAAAGCTCAGTCTAAATAGTTTTTTTGATAGGTAGTTACTTGAAATTCAGATTTAAATTGCTACTTATCCACACATTAAAATGAAACCATTTAAATCCATAAAATTACAGTTAAATAATATCATTTCAATGCTATCCAGCATAAATCATTGAATATTTAAAAGGATTCTAGTAAAAAAAATCAATTTAGCAAATATTTCATAATTTGCATAGCTCTAAAAGACTCCCTGATAGCTCAATTGGTAAAGAATCTGCCAGCCATGCAGGAGACCTGGGTTTGATCCCTGGGTTGGGAAGATCCTGGAGAAGGGAAAGGCTACCCACTTCAGTATTCTGGCCCTGGAGAATTCCATGGACTATAGTCCATGGGGTTGCAAAGAGTTGGACATGACTGAGCAACTTTCACTTTCACTTTCAAAAGACTACAAGAAATTCTAAAACTAACACCAAAAAAAGATGTTCTTTTCATCATAGGGGACTGGAACGCAAAGGTGGGAAGTCAAGAGATACCTGGAAAAACAGGTAATTTGGCCTCGGAGTACAAAGTGAAGCAGGGCAAAGGCTAACAGAGTTTTGCCAAGAGAATGCATTGGTCAGGGCAAACACCCTCTTCCAATTATGACTCTACCCATGGACATCACCCAATGGTCAATACAGACATCAGATTGATTACATTCTTTGCAGCTGAAGGTGGAGAAGCTCTATACAGTCAGCAAAAACAAGACCAGGAGCTGACAGTGGCTGAAATCATGAACTCCTTATTGCCAAATTCAGACTGAAACTGAAGGAAGTAAGGAAAACCACTAGACCACTCAGATATGACCTAAATCAAATCCCTTATGATTATCCAGTGGAAGTGACAGATTCAAGGGATTAGATATGATAGACAGAGTGCCTGAAGAACTATGGACAGAGTTTTGTAACATTGTACAGGAGACTGTGATCAAAACCATCCCTAAGAAAAGGAAATACAAAAAGGCAAAATGGTTGTCTGCTGAAGCCTTACAAATAGCTGAGAAAAGAAGAGAGGCTAAAGGCAAGGAGAAAAGGAAAGATATACCCATTTGAATGCAGAATTCCAAAGAATAGCAAGGAGAAATAAGAAAGCCTTCCTCAGTGATCAGTGCAAAGAAATAGAGGAAAACAATAGAATGGGAAAGACTAGAGACTGCTTCAAGAAAATCAGAGATACCAAGGGAACATTTTATGCAAAGATGGGCACAATAAAGGACAGAAATGGTATGGACCTAACAGAAGCAGAAGATAATAAGAAGAGGTGGCAACAATACACAGAAGAATTATCCAAAAATGATCTTCATGACCCAGATAACCACGATGGTGTGATCACTCACCTAGAGCCAGACATCCTGGAGTGTGAAGTCAAGTGGGCCTTAGGAAGCATTACTAAGAACAAAGCTAGTAGAAGTGATGGGATTCCAGCTTAGCTCTTTCAAATCCTAAAAGATGATCCTGTGAAAGTGCTTCACTTGAAATGCCAGCAAATTTGGAAAACTCAGCAGTGACCACAGAACTGGAAAAGATTAGTTTTCATTCCAATCCCAAACAAAGGCAATGCCAAATAATGTTCAAACTACCACACAATTGCACTCATGCCACACACTAGCAAAGCAATGCTCAAAATTCTCCAAGTGAGTCTTCAATAGTATGTGAAGCAAGAACTTCCAGATTTTCAAGCTGGACTTAGAAAAGGCAGAGGAACCAGAGGTCAAATTGCCAACATCCATTGTATCTTAGAAAAAGCAAGAGTTCCAGAAAAACATCTGCTTCATTGACTACGCTGAAGCCTTTGACTGTGTGGATCACTACAAACTGTGGAAATTTCTTCAAGAGCTGGGACTACCAGACCACCTGACCTGCCTCCTGAGAAACTTGTTTGCAATCAAGAAGCAACAGTTAAAACCAGACATAGACAACAGACTGGTTCCAAATCGGGAAAGGAGTACATCAAGGCTGTATATTGTCACCCTGCTTATTTAACTTATATGCAGAATACATCATGTGAGATGCCGAGCTGGATGAAGCACAAACTGATGTCAAGATTGCTGGGAGAAATATCAATAATCTCAGATATTCAGATGACATCACCGTTATGGCAAAAAGCAAATACGAACTGAAGAGCCTCTTGATAAAAGTGAAAGAGGAGAGTGGAAATTTTTGGCTTAAAATTCAACATTCAGAAAACTAAGATCATGGCATCTGGTCCCATCACTTCATGGCAAATAGACGAGGAAACAATGGAAACAATGACAGACTTTATTTTTTTGGGCTCCAAAATCACTGCAGATGGTGACTGCAGCCTTGAAATTACATATGCTTGCTGCTTGGAAGAAAAGCTATGAGAAACCTAGATAGCATATAAAAAAGCAGAGATAGTACTTTAAGGATAAAGGTCCATCTAGTCAAAGCTATGATTTTTCCAGTAGTCATGTATTGATGTGAGAGTTGGACCATAAAGAAGGCTGAGCATTGAAGAATTAATGGTTTTGAACTGAGGTGTTGGAGAAACCTCTTGAGAGTTCCTTGGACTGCAAGGAGATCAAATCAGTCAATCCTAAAAGAAATCAACCTAGAGTATTCATTGGAAGGACTGATGCTGAAGTTGAAATTCCATCATTTTGACCACCTCATGGGAAGAACTGACTGACTGGGGAAGACCCTGATGCTGGCAAAGATTAAAGGCAGGAGGAGAAGGGGACGACAGAGAATAAAATGGTTTGATGGCATCACTGACTTGATGGATTTGAGTTTGAACAATCTCCAGGAGATTTTGAAGGGCAAGGAAGCCTGGAGTGCTACAGTCCATGGGGTTGCAAAGAATCAGACATGACTGAGTGACAAAACAACAACAATATTCTATTCTCTATATATACTCTGACACATCTTCTTTATCCATTCATCTGTCGATGGATAAGAGAAATGATTGATAACCATATTCTGACAAATGTGATGGAAGAATTGGAAAAATTCTGTTATAATACAGTAGCACTGCACAGAAATCAGTATGTGCTATTTGAAGGAGGGCTTAGGGTTATCCATCTATGATCCATCATTCTAAAGAGCAGATTATTTTAAAGTATAATTGCTACATTAAGCAAATAGGTAAAATTGAAACATACTATCTTCAATTAAGCCCTGAGGAGGGAGTAAAACTGGGAAAAAAGTTAAACAAAAAATTTAATTGATAATAAATAGTTAAAATAGTGGATACCAACTGAACAACATCAAAGATATCTTTAAATATTATAGATAAACATACAGCAATTAAAAGAGATTATCAGAGTGGATAGAGAATAAGGCCCAATTATATATTGTCTACAAAAAACCCCTTTAAATATGAAGTTTAAAAGTAAAGGTATACCATACTGTAACTAATTCTCATTACTATAATTGGAGACTTCAATACTCTCCATCAGTAATAATAAACCAAACAGACAGAAAATTAGTATAGATGTAGAGGGTTTGAAAGATATATTTTTTTTAATGTTAGAGCAATATTAATGAATTGAAAAACAGGAAAACAATAAAGAAATTCAAGGAAAAACAAAGTCTTTTTCTTTGAAAACTTCAATAAAATTGATAATAGTAGGGGTGATAGTCCAGCTGAATAGGATTTCTTTTGGGGTTTGTGAAATGTTCTAAAATGGATTATGTTAATGAATACATAATTCTCTGCATTTATTTGTATGCTGTCATCTGTCTCCTTAAAGCCCATCCAATCCAAATAATAATAGTATTTGATATCAAACACTGTTCTTTTAAAAGGTCTGCATAAACTACCATTAGGAATGTTTGGTATTTTTATTAATCTGTATCACCCAATCCAGTACATGCAGTGTCTATCATATGTTGATACTACAGTAAGTCCGGTCTTTCAAACACTGTAACTCCCAAAAGCATTTTAAGAGGGTGTCTTATGTGAGCACTTTTTATAGGAGTGCTAACGCTGCCTCCAGAACAGAGTCTGATTTTAATAAACGCCTTTCACTTATCCATATGCTATATTCACATGATACTTATTGCTTTAAAAAATTTATATTTTAGATAAATTAGGGAAAAGAAAAGTATATTTTATTTTACCTTCACTTATTCCTTTTGGTTGTACTTCTTTTCTTTGTGTAAAACCAAGTCTCTTACTTATATCATTTCCATTTCACTGGAAAACCTTTTAACATTTAGTGAAAAAAAGTCTGAGGATGATGAATTCCATCGGTTTTTGTTTGTCTGAGAAAGTCTTTATTTTGCTTTCTACTCTTAAGAACAATTTCCCTGATTTTTTTTCTTTTAACCTTTGTATTTCATTATTCTTTTGTTCGCATCATTTCTGACAAGATAGCCACTTAATATATTATTCTTTTTTTCCATCTATAGTTAAGCTTTCCTTCTCCCCAGACTTCTTTTAAGATGTCCTCTCCTCTGTTATTATAATCACATCTATATTACAATTTTGAAAATAAGATAATTCCCAGTAATCCCTGCCTTCTGGTGCCCCTCTCCCAATTTAGTGTAATCCAAACAGTGAAATCTGTGACTTGATTCTAACCTATTATATGATACAGGTGATGGAATATCACTTCCATGATTTCATTTCATTATAAAAATGTCTAAGCAGACTGTTGAGAGACTTGCTGAAAATTGAAGAAACAAGGTGTCACGTTCTGAACTACATATATAGAGGGACATGTGGCAGAAGAACTTAAGGGCACCCCTAAGGCAGCAGTCTGTAAAATGCCAGGGCCCTCCATCGTACAGTGCCAATGAAATGAATTCTGCCAGTAATCTGATTGAGCTCGGAAGAGGATTCTTCCCCTTTTAAGCCTCCAGATGAGAACACCATCTTGACTGCAATCTTGTGAGACCCTATGAAGAAGGCCCAGCTAAGCCAAACCCAGATTCCTGGCCCGTGGAATCTGTGAGATAATATGCATCTTTATACCACTAGGTTTGTGATCATCTGTTACATGGCAATAAAAATTCAATACAGTTTATAACAACATTTTTTGAATGATCTGTCTGAAAAAAAAAAAGTTAAGTTTAAGGGGAGTAAAAAGAAAATAATTGATCCAATTAGATCTTTATGTTGAGCAATTATTGCTTATATGGTCAGAAAATTATTGTAATGTGTATTAAAATTATAAAAACTGATAACAGAAACCTTAGTTAAGTAGAGGTTTCCCTGGTGGCTCAGATAATAAAGAATCTGCCTCCAATGCTGGAGACCTGAGTTCAATGCCTGGGTCAGGAACATCCTCTGGAGAAAGGAATGGCTACCCACTCCAGTATTCTTGCCTGTAGAATTCCACGGACAAAAGAGACTGGCAGGGTACAGTCCATGGGATTCCAAAGAATCGGACAGGACTGAGCAACAAACACTTTCACTTTTCACTTTCAGTTAAATAGAATCAGAAGACCAGCATGGGAAGCTCTCAAGCCTGCAAAGCTAGCAGAGCCCAAAAGAAAGAAGAGACTCCTTTCCTGGCAAGGAATCAGTCAATGAAAATCATGGACTTTGTTTACTATATATAGCCTTCCTCCTTTCCTTGCTGTGTATAAACTGGCTCATAGCTCACCATGGTTGCAGACCCTGAACTGCAATCTTTTGTGCTGTGCTGTACTATATGCTTAGCCATTCAGTCATGTCTGACTCTTGCAACCCCATTGACTGTAGCCCACCAGGCTTCTCTGTCCATGGGGATTCTCCAGGCAAGAATACTGGAGGGGGTTGTAGTTTCCTCCTCCAAGGCATATTTCCAACCCAGGGATTGAACCCAAGTCTCCCTCATTGCAGACGGATTCTTTACTGTCTGAGCCACGAGGGAAGCCCAATTTTTGCTGACCCCAAGTAAACCTTCTGGCAGTCTATGTATTTCAGTCAGGCTCCAAATGGGAATGTTTTTCATGCTGTAGAAGACTCAGATGCTTTATGGAAGGATTATTCTGTTTGACGCTGTATAGTGGAAAGAGCACTGCTATGGTTTCTAGATAGATATGAGTTATGTGAAGAAAGCTGAGTGCCGAAGAATTGATGCTTTTGAACTGTGGTGTTGGAGAAGACTCTTGAGAGTCCCTTGGACTGCAAGGAGATTCAACCAGTCCATTCTGAAGGAGATCAGCCTTGGGATTTCTTTGGAAGGAATGATGCTAAAGCTGAAACTCCAATACTTTGGCCACCTCATGCGAAGAGTTGACTCATTGGAAAAGACTCTGATGCTGGGAGGGATTGGGGGCAGGAGGAGAAGGGGACAACAGAGGATGAGATGGCTGGATGGCATCACTGACTCGATGGACGTGAGTCTGAGTGAACTCCAGGAGTTGGTGGTGGATAGAGAGGCCTGGCGTGCTGCGATTCATGGGGTTGCAAAGAGTCGGACACGACTGAGGGACTGAACTGAACTGAACTGTTACTATTTTTCCCCAAATTTTTCCAGCTTTCTGGATTGTGTTTTCTACCTCTCTGTGAGTCAAATATGGGATCATGTGATAAGTTCTAGGCAGTGAGTTAACTTAGTTTGTTCTGTGCTGGAGCATTTAATTGTTGTTTCAGGATTTCCTGTCCCTGTATTATAAAATATTGTAAACTTGGAGATGGTAATTGCTCCACTAGCCTAGATCCGTGAAAAAAATGTGATGAGAAAAACACTGCTATCAGCCCATAATGAGCGTATAGCATGGAAGAGAAACAAACTTTTGTTGTTCTAAGTCACTGAAATTTTGGGTTTTATGTTGTGAAGCAAAATAACTTACTCTTTCTGACTTATGAATGGTTCACACACCTGCTTCACAATTTACTAGCTCCGTGAACTTCAGCTAATTGCCCAACTTCTCTTATTCTCTTTCCTTAACAACACAATAGTGGAAAATATAGCATCTAGTTCTTAGGGTTATTAAGACCTAATGAGATAAGAAAAAAATTATACGGAATGGTGCAGTTGTTGTACAATGTGTTTGTTGTTGCTGTTGTCAGCTTTATAATCCTTTGATACCCAATTATTGTGTGACTTAGCCTTGCTTCTGACATCTGGTATCTGGCCTAACCAAGAGAAAGAATTCATAGAACACATAATTCAGACCAATAGGTCTGAGGTTACCTAAAGAGTAGCTCCTAAAAGCAATTTTATCATATTGTCCATTTGTATTCTGGGTGCCCACTTTTGATTGGATTTTATAAGCGGTCTTGAACTGAATGTTGAATTAGAAAAAAGGAATGTATGTGTAAGTGTGTTCACATGTGTATCATATATTTTTATATTTTCCACTTAGTTTGGAAAATAATATATATGTCTGTATCTACATACCCATATATACACACACACACAAATCCATATCTCTATCTATTTACTATTGTGGAAAATAGAGACTGTATTGTGACAAGGAAGGCAAGGTAAATAGTCAAGCAGGAGAAAGGTCAAATACTGAGGCAAAACCTTACATGCTCGGTGGTTCTGCATGCTTATATCTTTTAGACTGTTCTATTTTCCTATCATTGAGTAAGTGAGACTTGTCATTTTATATAATCTCATATCAGAATTCATAGCTGGATTTACTTGCTAGGAAAGCAAAAATATTTTCAGGCAATTTCTTAGATCCTTAGTATGTAAACAAAAGACAAAAATGACCATGCAAAATAAAAGTAATCATTAAACCACATAATTTTGTGAGAAATAGACATATTAATTTTAAAAAATCCATCTTAATTTTGAAAAACAATATAACCCTTATTATATATCATCAGTTCAGTTCAGGCACTAAGTCATGTGCGACTCTTTGTGGCCCCATGAACTGCAGCACGCCAGGCCTCCCTGTCCATCACCAACTGCTGGAGTCTACCCAAACCCATGTCCATTGAGTTAGTGATGCCATCCAACCATCTCATCCTCTGTTGTCCCCTTCTCTTCCCACCTTCAATCTTTCCCAGCATCAGGGTCTTTTCAAATGAGTCAGCTCTTCACATCAGGTGGCCAAAGTATTGGAGTTTCAGCTTCAACATTAGTCCTTCCAATGAACACCCAGGACTGATCTCCTTTAGAATGGACTGGTGTGATCTCCTTGCAGTCCAAGGGACTCTCAAGAATATATCATCAGATATGTTATAAAACACTTTTTATAGGAAATTATCATAAATTATCTGAAACATGTATATGCATACAGCTTTTCATAGGCATTGTTTTATTTTATATGGAAAACTTTTAGGAGAGATAGGCAAGGCAGTCATTCCTCCCATTTTGTAGATGAAATTGATATTTAGAGAAACTAAGTGACTTAGCCAAATCCCCAGTGAAAGATACCCCTTAAGCCCCTGTTCCCCTCTTTGAATTTGTGGGTGAGCTGGGGGAGATCTGTGGGGTTGGTAAATTGGAGACCAACCAGCCGCTGAGGTCATGGAATTACCTTGGATCTCTTATCCAGCCCTCTACCACCAACCATATCCTGTCAGCTTTTAAATTCTGATATTTTATGCCCCAAATATATCACCACTATCATTTTCATCTCACATCTGAATTTCCACTATACGGAGAGGTAGTCAAGTACTAACTCAAGTTTACACTCTGATTCTAAGTTGACTTCGATTTTGAGGCAGGGTCCAGAACGTTTAGTCCATACGCTTTGTTGTCAGAAAGACTTGGCCTTGGCTACCTACTAGATGCAAAAATTTAGATGAACTAGTTACTTATCTTATTTTCTTCTATTTTAAAATGTGGGCAACACAGTACATTTAATAGGTTGTTTTAAGAATTCAGTGAGATTCTATAAAATAGATAACTAATAAGAACCTTCAGAATCACACAAGGAACTCTACTTAATACTCTGTGGTGGCCTGTAGGAGAAAGGAATCTTTAAAAGAGTGGATATGTGTGTATGTTCCCAGGTGATGCAGTGGTAAAGAATCCGCCTGCCAATGCAAGAGACTCAAGAAATGCGGGTTTGATATATGAGTCTGGAAGATACCTTGGAGAAGGAAATGGCAACCCACTCTGGTTCCATGGACAGAGGAGCCTGGTGGGTTACAGTCCATGGGGTTGCTAAAAGTCAGCGTGACTGAACACACACACACACACACACACACACACATATATATATATGTATAACTGAGTAACTTTGCTGTACACCAGAAACTAACACAACATTCTAAATCAATTGCACTCCAATACAAAAAATTTTTTAAAAGTTAATTTAGGTCTAAAGGTGAGGGAACTGCTTACTGATGTTTGTGTGTTACTTACATACAACCACCTTAAAGAATCATGGGAAATTATTTCCTAAGAGTCAGGACTCCCTTATGTGATCCTACCAGATTTTTGCTTTGCTGTTAATATTTTAATCTACAAAAGAATCTCTTCTTCATATGTACTTTAGTTTTTAACTTGTCACTTTCAGTGTTCCACTATATATTTTTAAATCCATTCAACATGTTTCTGGATACTATGAGATTTTGAGACTGGTGTTGATCTAATTAACATTATTCAGGTTTCAAAAAAATTTTTTTAATTAAAAACAAAAAAAGAATTAAATGATATTTTAAGAGGTAAAGAGATTCATATGGTGCAGATACAGAATAAATGCATAGCACATGCTAGTTATTTTTATTATTTTATTGTTGATTATGATTACTTGTTATCTGATACCCTCTTGATTTTATGTTTGCTCCTTAGTACTTATCATCTATTCTTGACTTTTGAGGAAATATATGAACAGCAACCAAATGAGAAAAGCAAAGGCTGTTTATTCAGTGCTTGCTATAGCAAGGAAGTCAGTCACCATCACATGTATTTTGGTAAACACAGAGGCAGGTAGCAGAGTGGAAAATCTTTACAGTAGATAAAAGGGTTATGCCCTTCAGATATGTCCTGATTGTAAGCTGTTGGCCCCAGAAAGCTGTAGACAGGCTGATTAGAAGGTGGGGTTCCTGTGGTTAGGAGAGCATGTTTGGCTTTGTCTGGCTTGTCCTAAATTGGAAATGGGGACTCAGATTAAGAAATATGTCAGTTATTAATTGGAGAAGGCAATGGCAACCCACTCCAGTACTCTTGCATGGAAAATCCCATGGATGGAGGAGTCTGGTAGGCTACACAATCCATGGGCTCGCGAAGAGTTGGACACGACTGAGCAACTTCATTTTCACTTTTCACTTTCATGCATTGGAGAAGGAAATGGAAACCCACTCCAGTATTCTTGCCTGGAGAATCCCACGGACAGAGGAGCCTGGTGGGCTGCCATCTATTGGGTCACACAGAGTCGGACATGACTGACGTGACTTAGCAGCAGCAGCAGAAGCAGTTATTAATCAAGTTCTGACTACTTTGGGCCAATTTTGCAACAGTTACAATGTTGCTTCTCAGATTATTACTAGAGATAGCAATCTGACTTTCTTTTAAGTCTGACCTGTAGCAGCTTGTCTCTCTTTGTTTATTGTACATAAGGGGTTGGTTTTCTTGGCAGGATACTTCAAGTTATGGGTCAGAGTTAAGTTTTTGCATGTGGTTTGTCCATTGTCCTTTTATATGTTTAGTCTCACTTTTCCCTCATAGTGATACATTCAAGACACAGATCATAGAGAGTGACTTCTCTGTTTAAAATCCTTCAATGGCTCCCCGTGTTTTTAGGATAGATTCAAAGGCCTTGAGCAGGGCACTCTAGATCCCTCAAGGTCTTACTCTTTCTTATATTTTGTTTCATCTAATACCACTTTGCAAGGAAATCAAGCTTTATCCAGACAGAAGCCCTTGCGTTTCCTCGGTTTATAGCATGCTGTTTGTCAGCTTTACTCATTGTTGTCTCTACAAGGACACCCTCCAACTCACAACTCTCTTCCTGTACCTTCTTTCAGCCTCAGCTCAGCTGTCTCCTCCTAAAGCCTTCACCTAAAGTCAACAGGCTCCTGAACTACCTTATGACCCACGGATCCACTCCTGGATATATATCTGGAGAAAACTCTAATTTTAAAAGATACATGCACCCCAATGTTTATAGCACTAAATAGAAGTGCTGTAAGTGGAAGCAACCTAAATGTCCATCAACAGAAGAATGGATAAAGCAGATGTGACATATACATATACACACAATGGACTATAACTCAGCCATAAAAAAGGATGAAATAATGCCATTTGTAACAACATAGATGGACCTACAGATTGTGATACTAAGTGAAGAAAGTCAAAGACAAATATCACATGTTGTTATGATTTATATGTGGAATCTAAAAAATTGACCCAAATGAACTTATTTGCAAACAGAAATAGATTCACAGCCATAGGAAAAAAAAAAAAAAAAAATCTATGGTTGCCAAAGTGGGGAAAGTGGGAGGAAGGATAAATTAGGAGTTTGGGATTAACATATACACACAACTATATATAAATAGATAAACAAGATTCTGCTGTAATGCACAGGGAACTATATTCAGTATTTTATAACAACCTATAAAAGAGAATCTGAAAATGAATGGATATATGTATAACTGAATTGCTTTACTGTACATCTGAACCTAACAGCATTGTTAATCAAATTCACTTCAATTTTTAAAAAGTTAATAATCTATTAACTTTTTAAAAAGTTTTTTTTAAAAAACTATTAACAATTTTAAAAAGTTAATAGATAATCTCTGTGATCCTAGAACACCATGTGTAAACTTCTGCCCAGAACTTACCCATGTTGTTGTTCAGCCACGAGGTTGTGTCCCACTCTTCTGTGACTCCATGGACTGTAGCCTGCCAAGTCCCTCTGTCCATGGGATTTCCCAGGCAAGAATACTAAAGTGGGTTGCCATTACCTCTTCCCAGCACTTACCACCATATCATAATGCAATTCTATCTTTATGTTTGGGAAGCTCAAATAGTGAGCTTTAAGATACTGCACTGAATAAGAGTGAAGGATGAAAATCAGCATTTTCATTATCTGACATCTGTTTCAGAGTTTTTCCCTCAATACTTTAAGTCTTATGAAAATGTGACATTAAAAATGAATGCTGGAAAATAAATTCAAGTGGTGGAGTGGAACCAAAGGCGATTAAGGCATTTTCAATTTGTCCTTCATGACATTTCAGAAAATGTCTCTATTCTGAGGTTAAGTATTACTTGAGCAGTCCACCGACCACAATTGGGAGGCAAAAACTGCTCTTTGCCTGACCGTAAAAATGGATGTACCTATGACTGATGCTTGTTTATGTTTGACAGAAAAACACAAAATTCTGTAAAGTAATTATCCTTCAATTAAAAAAAAAATAAACTGGCAAAAAAAAAAAAAAAAAAAAAAAAAAAAAAACCCACACACACACAAAAAACAAATACTGTTCTTACTGAAACATTTGTGTCCTGGAATGAAAATACTTGCTGTTTCTCCAATTAAGACTTCAGTAATGGGGACCTTGACACACTGATCAAAGAGTCCACCTTAAGGCAAAAAGAGAAACCAGTTTTCTCAGAGAGAAAAGCAGCTAAGCACCAATACATTAGACTATGTATTTTTGAAGTGGTTACTATCTGGGGAAGCCAAGGTCTGCCTAGCTGTGAGGCCTCTTCTGGATAACGGGGATCAGATTCACCTGGACCTTTGTCTCATAACCACCTACCACTTTCCTTTCTCCCTGACTCTATGCCATTGCTCTCTCACAAGTAGGAGTGACAATGGACACTGAAACCAGTATTTCCATCTGTTTTCTTGCCATTTAAATTCACCAACAGGAAGTTTCTAATGCACACTGCTGATCATGTCATTCACCTGCTCAAAATTCCAGTTTCCTCATGGACCAAGATGTAGGTTTGTGCCCAAGATCATCTGTCTGGTGTCTGCAATTTACCTTTTCATGGCTACCTCACCATATAGCCTTTGAATTGCACTCCAGATAAATTAATTTATGTACTTTTTCTGAACACATTGCATGGTCTCACTTCCATGGAATTCCTCAAGTGCAAATTTTCTACATGTCTATGAAGATTTTGCTGCTCTCTCTACCCTAGGTTTTCCCAGTATGAATGAAAAACATTGCCTACCATATAAGTAAACAAAGCATGTTGCAGTCAACAAGCCATAGCATTACAGCCACCCTGAAGGTGAGCCCTGAGGAAACTCAGGATGAGAATGCATAGGGTATTAGCCCCAGATAGCTAAGGTGCACACAAAGGATGGTCTCACTAAGTCCAGACTCTTGTATCTTCCCCCACATAGAAAAGTGCTAAATTCACTAATTTAAGATGTCTGCTTTCTTTAAACATCTTTGATGTTCTGACTACCTGGTCTTCATCGCAAAAACTCCTACATATACAGGCTCCTTCCTTACCTCTTCGAAGCAGACTCTCAGAGTTATCTGAGATGCTGTGTTCTGGGCTTAAGCCCTCAGTGTTGTCTGGTGAATAAAACAAAACTTTCAACGTCTAGGTTGTGCATTTTTTTTTCCAGTTAACAAAAGGCTTACCTGAACAAGGCAGGAAGAAGCATATTAAAGTACAGACTTCTTGGTGATAACAAAATGGCAGAGGAGTAGGAGGATGTGAAGTGCATCTCTCTCCATGGATACATCAGGAATACACCTTCAGACACAGAAGAGCATGCAGAACACCAGTTGAGAGTGCACAGGAGTACCTGACCAGTGGAAAAGAATATATAGGATCATGAAAAACTTGGTAGGACAAAGGAAATAGGGAGAAAAATAGGAGTGTTAGTAGGACTGGACCTGCCCTTGGTGGGTGGGGGAACTGAAGCAAGGGTCTGACCTCCACATTGTGGCAATTGTCTGGGTCAGAGGAGAAAGATTCAAGGCTGAGAGTGAAAGAGTTGATCTGTGGCAGCATATGTGGAAAACTCAGCAGTGGCCACAGGACTGGAAAAGGTCAGTTTTCATTCCAATCCCAAAGAAAGCCAATGCCAAAGAATGTTCAAACTACCAAACAATTGCACTCATCTCACACGCTAGTAAAGTAATGCTCAAAATTCTCCAAGCCAGGCTTTAGCAATACATGAACCGTGAACTTCCAGATGTTTAAGCGGGCTTTACAAAAGGCAGAGGAACCAGAGATCAAATCTCCGATATCCACTGGATCATGGAAAAAGCAAGAGAGTTCCAGAAAAATATTTATTTCTGCTTTATTGACTATGCCAAAGCCTTTGACTGTGTGGATCACGATAAACTGGAAAATTCTGAAAGAGATGAGATTACCAGACCACCTGACCTGCCTTTTGAAAAACTTATATGCAGGTCAGGAAGCAACAGTTAGAACTGGACATGAAACAACAGACTGGTTCCAAATAGGAAAGGGAGTACAACAAGGCTGTATATTGTCACCATGCTAATTTAACTTATATGCAAAGTACATCATGAGAAATTCTGGGCTGGAGGAAGTACAAGCTGGAATCAAGATTGCCGGGAGAAATATCAATAATTTCAGATATGCAGATCACACCACCCTTATGGCAGAAAGTGAAGAACTAAAGAGCCTCTTGATGGAAGTGAAAGAGGAGAGTGAAAAAGTTGGCTTAAAGCTCAACATTCAGAAAACTAAGACCATGGCATCCAGTCCCATCACTTCATGGCAAATAGATGGGGAAACAGTGGAAACAGTGGTTGACTTTATTTTTCTGGGCTCCAAAATCACTGCAGATGGTGATTGCAGCCATGAAATTAAAAGACGCTTGCTCCTTGGAAGGAAAGTTATGACCAACCTAGACAGCATATTAAAGAGCAGAGACATCAGTTTGTCAACAAAGGTCTGTCTAGTCAAGGCTATGGTTTTTCCAGTGGTCATGTATGGATGTGAGAGTTGGACTATAAAGAAAGCTGAACACCAAAGAATTGATGCTTTTGAACTGTGGTGTTGGAGAAGACTCTTGAGAGTCCCTTGGACTGCAAGGAGTCCAACCAGTCCATCCTAAAGGGGATCAGTCCTGGGTGTTCATTGGAGGAACTGATGTTGAAGCTGAAACTCCAATACTTTGGCCACCTGATGTGAAGAGCTGACTCATTTGAAAAGACCTTGATGCTGGGAAAGATTGAGGGCAGGAGGAGAAGGGGACGACAGAAGATGAGATAGTTGGATGGCATCACTGACTCAATAGACATGGGTTTAGGTGGACACCAGGAGTTGGTGATGGACAGGGAGGCCTGTCATGCTGTGGTTCATTGGGTTGCAAAGATTTGGACACAGCTGAGAGACTGAATTGAGCTGAAATGGAATGAGAACCAGTCAGGCCTTGCTACAACCATGCATACCCTGGACAGGAACACTGGTTCCCTTGAAGGCACAGCAGCTGGCAGTTGGAGTTTAGGGATTGTGGAGCAATTCCAGGGCACGGGCTTCTGTTGACTGCAGAGAGACAGATTGAGGGGGTGTGAGGGAGGAGATCATGGTGGGAAATGCTGGTGGAGGAAATCCAGGCAGCCATGGAAACAAGGCAATACTGCTGAGTCATGCGTAGAGGGTGGAGACATCACTATAGCCTATCTCCGCCCACATGCCAGCATCAGCAGCTGAACAAGAGACGTTGGCCCATCAAATGCCTAATGCACTGAACTACAGAGCAGGACCCATCCAGGGTGCTCCTTTAAGTGACTGATCTACTGATCTACAGTATAGGAGCCTAGCCAGGGGGGGCCCTCTATGTGCCTGATGTACCAAACAATAGAGAAGGACCCCAGGCAAGGGAGTCCTCTAAGTACCTGAATGGGTGGAGCTATGGAGAAAGACTGTGCCAAAGAGGCCTTCTGATAGCCAGCTACAAGACGATCAAAAAAAGACTCTGATAGGGCCATGACTCCTGTGGCAGAGGCAGTATGTGTCCCTGTGCACGTTGCACTACCAGGATCCCTGCAACCCAAGCAATTTCACCACCTTCATGCTCAACTCTCACTGGGGCAGAGCTGCCACAGGCAAAAAAATGTCTTGCATCTATGTGCACAAGGTCACTTTGGTAGTGCCCAACTCTGGCCCTGTAGACTGTGGCCTGCCAGGCTTCTCTGTCAAAGAGCCGGGTTTTCCAGGCAAGAATGCTGGAGCATATTGGCCAATACTGGTTGCCATACCCTTCTAGAGCACTATATTTCCTGCTGCCCTACCTGCCAACCCCTCTGAGCACCTGGTGTTGCCAGAACCCCTGTGACAAGAAGCTGCACCACCTCCACACTTGGCCCTCACAGGGGCAAACCCAATCCTCCAGGGCAGCCTCAGGAGCAAACCCCAGTGGACAACCCACATGCAGAGGTGGAAATAAAACCATATTTGAAACCCAGGGGCAGTGTGGCAAGGAAGAAGACCCAAAACCTTCCCATGAGCTGTACAAGCTGCAGATTCAATCCACATTATCAACTAGGCAGATTTTCCCTTAAAGCCTGGGAAAAGGAAACCTCAAATACACTAAGTTAAAAAAAAATGAAAAGGCAGAGAAGTTTCCTACAAAAATGAAGAGAAAAATTAGAAACACAGAAGTCCAAATAAGTGAAGAGGAAATAGCCAAACTTCCTGAAAAAGAACCCAGAATAATGATGGTAGAGATGATCAAAAACCTTGAAACCAAAATAGAGAAAATGCAAAAATCAATTAACAAAGACCTAGAAGATTAAAGAAGAAACATACAGAGACAGACTACACAATTACTGAAATTAGAAATACTCTGGAAGGATCAGTAGCAGAATATCTGAAGCAGAAGAACGAATGCATGAGCCAGAAGATAAAATGGTGGAAATAACTTCTGAAGAGTGGAATAAAGCAATAGGATGGGGAGGGAGGTGGGAGGGGGGTTCAGGATGGGGAACACATGTACACCCATGGCTGATTCATGTCAATGTATGGCAAAAATCACTACAATATTGTAAATTAATTAGCCTCCAATTAAAATAAATAAATAAATAAAGAATGAATGAAAAAAACTGAGGATAGTCTCAGAGACCTCTGGTACAATATCAGATACACCAACATTCAAATTACAGGGGTCCCAGAAGAAGGGAAAAAGAAAGGGTATGATAAAATTTTTGAAGAGATTATAACTGAAAATTTCCCCAACATGGAAAAGGAAATAGTCAAGTCCAAGAGGAGCAAAGAGTCCTATACAGGATTAACCCAAGGAGAAACATGCCAAGACACAGATTAATCAAATTAACAAACTCTAAACACACACAAAAATATTAAAAACAGCAAGGGAGAAGCAGCAAGTAACACACAAGGGAAACCACATACACTTAACAGCTGATCTTTCGGCAGAAATTCTGAGGGCCAGAAGGGAATGGCAGGACATAGTTAAAGTACTGAAAGGGAAAAATCTACAACCAAGATTACTATACCTAGCAAGGATCTCATTCAAAATTTATGGATAAATAAACTTTTCAGACAAGCAAAAGTTAAGAGAATTAACTAACACCAAGCCAGCTTTGCAACAAATGTTAAGGGAATTTTATAGTCAAGAAATACAAGAGAAGAGAAAAGATCTACAAAATCAACCTCAAACAATTAAGAAAATGTCAATAGGAACATATATATCAATAATTACCTTAAATGTAAATGGATTAAGTGCTCCAACCAAAAGACACAGACTGGCTGAATGCATACAAAAACAAGACCCATAGATACATATGCTGTCTACAGAAACCCACTTCAGACCTAAAGACACATATGGACTGAAAGTGAGAGGATGGAAAAATACATCCCATGCAAATGGGAAGCAAAAGAAAGCTGGAGTAGCAATCCTCATATCAGACAAAATAGACCTTAAAATAAAGAAGATTATAAGAGATAAGGAAGAATGCTACATAATGACCAAGGGATCAATTCAAGAGGAAGACCTAACAACTGTAACTATCTATGCACCCAACATGGGAGCACCTCAATACATAAGAAAAACACTAACAGACACAAAAGGAGAATTTGACAGTAACACAATAATAGTAGGAGGCTTTAACACCCCACTCACACCAATGGACAGATCATCAAAACAGAAAATTAATAAGGAAACAAAAGTCTTAGATGATACATTAGATGAGATGGATCTCATTGATATCTTCAGGTCGTTCCATCCAAATGCAGAAGAATACACATTCTTCTCAAGTGCACATGGGACATACTCCAGGATAGATCACATCTTGGGTCACAAATCAAACCTCAGGAAATTTAAGAAAATTGAAATTGTATCAAGTATCTTCTGACCACAATGCTGTGAGACTAGATATGAATTACAAGGAAAAAGAAACACAAACACGTGGAGATTAAAAAAAGACGTTTCTAAATAACCAACAGGTTACTGAAGAAATCAAAAGGAAAATAAAAAAATTTCTAAAAACAAATGACAATGAAAACACAACAACTCAAAAGCTACGGGGTGCAGCCAAAGCAGTTCTAAGAGGGAAGTTTATAGCAATACAATCCTACCTCGAGAAACAAGAAAAATATAGAATAGACAACCTAACATTACACCTAAAACAACTGAAAAATGAAGAACTAAAAAACCCCAATGTTAGTAGAAGGAAAGAAATCATATAGATCCGAGCAGACATAAATGAAAAAGAAATGAAAGAAACAACAGTAAAGATTAATAAAACTAAAAGCTGGTTCTTTAAAAAGATAAACAAAATTGAAAAACCTTTAGCCAGACTCATCAAGAAAAAAAGAGAGAAGAATCAATTCAACAAAATTAGAAATGAAAAATAAGAGGTTACATCAGACATTGTAGAAATACAAAGAATTGTATGAGACTATTATGAACAACTATATGGCACTAAAATAGATTACCTAAAAGAAATGGACAGATTCTTAGGAAAGTTCAGCCTTCCAAGGCTGAACCAGGAAGAAATAGAAATTATGAACAACCCAATTACAAGCACAGAAATTGAAGCTGTGATCAAAAATCTCCCAAAAAACAAAAGCCCAGGACCAGATGGCATCACAGGAGAATTCTATCAAACATTTAGAGAAGAGTTAATGTCTATCCTTCTAAAACCCTTTCAAAATTTGTAGAGGAAGGAACACTTCCAAACTCATTCTATGAGGCCACTGTCACCCTGATACCAAAACCAGACAAAGACAACACAAAGGAAGAAAACTACAGGCCAATATCACTGATGAACATAGATGCAAAAATCCTCAACAACATTTTAGCAAACAGTATTCAGCAACTCATCAAAAAGCTCATATACCATGAACAAGTTGGGTTGATTCCAGGAATTCAAGGATTCTTCAATGTATGCAAATCAATCAATGTGACACACCATATTAACAAACTTAAAGATAAAAATCATAAGATCATCTCAATAGATGCAGAAAAAGCCTTTGACATAATTTAGCACCCATTTATGATTAAAACTCTTTAAAAAGTGGGCACAGAATCAACCTACCACAACATAGTAAAGTCCATATATGATGTCTACGGCAAACATGATTCTCAATGGTGAAAAACTGGAAGCATTCACCCTAAGATCAGGACAAAGACAAGGGTGTCCACTTTTGCCACTATTATTCAACATAGTTCTGGAAATCCTAGCTACAGCAATCAGAGAAGAAAAAAAAATAAAAGCAATCCAGATCAGAAAAGAAGTAAAGCTCTTACTCTGCAGATGATATGATACTGTATATAGAACACCCTAAAGATAGTATCAGAAAATTACTAGAACTAATTAGTGAATTTAGAAAAGTTGTAGGATACAAAACCAATACACAGAAATCACTTGCATTTCTACATACTAACAATGAAAAATCAGAGAAATTAAGGAATCAATTTCATTCACCATTGCAACTAAAAGAATTATATATCTAGGAATAAACTTACCTAAGGTGACAAAAGAACTGTACACAGAAAATTATAAGACACTAAATGAAAGAAATCAAAGATGACATAAACAGATGGAGAGATATTCCATGTTCCTGGGTAGAAAGAATCAATATTCTGAAAATGATTATACTACCAAATGCAATCAACAGATTCAATGTGATCCCTATCAAATTACCAATGGAATTTTTCACAGAATTAGAACAAAAAGTTTCACCATTCATATGGAAATGCAAAAGACCTTGAATAGCCAAAGCAATCTTGAGAAAGAAGAAAGGAGCTGGAGGAATCATCCTTCCTGACTTCAGATTATACTACAAAGTTACAATCATCAAGACAGTATGGTACTGGCACAAAACCAGAAATATAGACCAATGGAACAAGATAGAAAGCCCAGAAATAAACCCACGAACCTATGGGTACCTTATTTTTGACAAAGGAGGCAAGAATATACAGTGGAGCAAAGATAGTCTCTTCAATAAATGGTACTTGGAAAACTGGACAGCTACATGTAAATGAATGAAATTAGAACACTTCCTAACACCATACACGATAAACTCAAAATGGATTAAAGACCTAAATGCAAGACCAGAAACTATAAAATTCTTAGAGGAAGACATAGGCAGAACACTTGATGACATAAATCAAGGTGAGATCCTCTTTGACCCACTTCCTAGAGTAATGAGAATAAAAACAAAAGTAAAAAGTGAGACCTGATTAAACTTAAAAGCTTTTGTACAGCAAAGGAAACTCTAAGGAAGGTGAAACGACAACCCTCAGATTGGTAGAAAATAATAGCAAATGAAACAACTGACGAAGGATTAACTTCCAAAATACACAAGTAGTTCATACAACTCAATACCAGAAAAACAAACAACCGAATCAAAAAGTGGGAAAATGAGCTAAACAGACATTTCTCCAAAGAAGACACACAGATGTAACAAATACACGAAAAGCTGCTCAACATTGCTTGTTATTAGAGAAATGCAAATCAAAACCACAAGGAGCTATCATCTCACACCAGTCAGAATGGCCATCATAAAAAAGTCTACGAACAATAAATGCTAGAGAGGGTGTGGATAAAAGGGAATGCTCTTGCACTGTTGGTGGGAATGTAAATTGATACAGCCACTATGGAAGAAGGTATGGAGATTCCTTTAAAAACTAGGAATAAAACCACCATACAACCCCACAATCCCACTCCTTGGCATATACCCTGAGGAAATAAAAATTTAAAAATATACATGTATCCCATTGTTCATTGGAGCACTATTTACAATAGCTGGAACATGGAAGCAACCTAGATGTCCATTGACAGATGAATGGATAAAGAAATTGTGGTACATATACACACTGGAATATTACTCAGCCATAAAAGGAACACATTTGAGTCAATTCTAATGAGGTGGATGAACCTAGAGCCTATTACACAGAGTGAAGTAAGTCAGAAAGAGAAAGGTAAATATCATATTCTAACGCATATATACGGAATCTAGAAAAATGGTACTGAAGAATTTATTGACATGGCAACAGTGGAGAAACAGACATAAAGAATAGACTTACGGACATGGGGAGAGGGGAGGAGAGGGTGAGCTGTATGGAAAGAGTAACATGAAAATTTACATTACCATGTATAAAATAAATAGCCAACAAGAATTTGCTGTATGGCTCAGGAAACTCATACAGGGGCTCTTTATCAACCTAGAGGGGTGGGATAGGGAGGGAGATGGGAAGGAGGTTCAAAAGGGAGGGGATATAGGTATACCTACGGCTGATTCATGTTGAGGTTTGACAGAAAACAGCAAAATTCTGTAAAGCAATTATCCTTAAATAAAAAAGAAATTAATTTAAAAAAAATACAGACTTCTTGTTCTGGAGGCAGCTTCAGCACTCCTATAAAAAGTACTCATAGAAGATACCCTCTTAAACTATTTTGGGGGGTCACAGTGGTTCAAGGACCTGACTTAATGTAGCATCAACATACTATAGATACTGCTTGTACTTGGATTGTGTGATACAGATTAATAAAAATACCAAAGTTTATTAACGACAGTTTATATAGATATTATATAAGAACAGTATTTCATATCAAATATCATTATTATTTGGATTGGGTAGGCTTTAGGCAGATAGATGACAGAATCCAAATCTATAGCCTTCCAATTCTGGGGCATGTAGAAGCTGTGTTATTAAGAGGCACACAAAGCAATTCTTCTTTAAACCAAATTTTGAGGGAAATATTCTAACTTTTTTCATTACTTTCTTGTGGTTGGCAAAACTTTATAATTGGGTACTTATTTCCTTTAATGGGTTTTCAATGTCACAAGAGGCTATGTCTTTTATGTCTTAAATCTCCAGAGTCTAGCAAGGATGATATATATATATCTTGGAGCATAAATTGCCTTACAATGTTGTGTTAATTTCTGCTGTACAATGAAGTGAATCAGCTTCACTGATATATGTTTACCTATATCCTTCCATCTTGGACCTCCCTCCAAAAATGTTTTTAAACCAGAAGGAAACTTTCAGATGATCAGTTATTAGCCTAGAGAATTTTGAGGTAACATGTTACTTGCTGCTGCTGCTGCTAAGTCACTTCAGTCGTGTCTGACTCTGTGTGACCCCATAGACGGCAGCCTACCAGGCTCCCCTGTCCCTGGGATTCTCCAGGCAAAAACACTGGAGTGGGTTGCCATTTCCTTCTCCAATGCATGAACGTGAAGTTGCTCAGTCGTGTCCGACTCTTCGCGACCTCATGGACTGCAGCCTACGAGGCTCCTCTGTCCATGGGATTTTCCAGGCAAGAGTACTAGAGTGGGGTGC
Source organism: Bubalus kerabau (assembly GCF_029407905.1). Lineage (NCBI taxonomy): Eukaryota > Metazoa > Chordata > Mammalia > Artiodactyla > Bovidae > Bubalus > Bubalus kerabau. Next base: position 134,199,162 of record NC_073624.1, read on the forward strand.
CATCACCCCACTGATGATGATGCAATATCATCATCCATGATATTGCTACAGATCACTAATCAATAATCATTTGCTACAGATCAAATGAAATCCCAGATTTCATTTATTTCATTTAGAAGATATATTCTTCTATTATTTCATTTAGAAGATATATTCCTGCTAGTATAAAGTCTTCCTACCATTTGTAGCCAGAATATAAAAGGAGAAACAAAGTTTAAAATATTAAACTATAACTAATGGAGGCAGCCCACTCCATTATTCTTGCAGAGAGAATCCCATGAACAGAGGAACCTGGAGATATACAGACCATAGGATCACAAAGAGTCAGACACGATTGAGCACACATGCAGACATGCTCCACATACAACCTAGCAGAATGTACACTGGAAGAATTTGACTTGGAAGACTGTGTTTAAGTAAGTGAGGGTTTTGGATATTTGTCTGTAGTTGGTGTATTGATAGTAGCCCAAGAATATGCTCAGTTCAAGTATGTGTCATCCTGGTATATGAAAGATGACCAACAAAAACTCAAGAGTGAGCAATAGAAGAGGAAATCAGCAGAGTGGAAAGAGATTCAAAGTAACAAACATCCCCACATCAGGAATCTACCAGTTCAGTTCAGTCTCCCAGTCATGTCCAACTCTTTGTGACCCCACAGACTGCAGCACACCAGGCTTCCCCGTACATCATTAACTCTCAGAGTTTGCTCAAACTCATGTCCATCAAGTCGGTGATGCCATCCTACAATCTCATCCTCTGTCGTCCCATTCTTCGCCCACTGTCAATCTTTCTTAGCATCAGGGTCTTTTCAAATGAGTGAGTTCTTCACATTAGGTGGCCAAAGTATTGGAGTTTCAGCTTCAGCATCAGTCCTTCCAATGAATATTCAGGACTGATTTCCTTTAGGGTGGACTGGTTGGATCTCCTTGCAGTCCAAGGGACTCTCAAGGGTCTTCTCCAACACCACAGTTCAAAAGCATCAATTCTTTGCTGCTTAGCTTTCTTTATAGTACAACTGTCAGATGGACTACTGGAAAAACCATAGCTTTGACTAGATGGAGTTTTGTTGGAAAAGTAGTCTTTGCTTTTTAATATGTCTAGGTTTGTCACAGCTTTTCTTCCAAGGAGCAAGTGTCTTTTAATTTCATGGCTGCAGTCACCATCTGCAGTGATTTTGAAGAGCAAAAAAATAGTCTGTCTCTGTTTCCATTGTTTCCCCATCTATTTGCCATGGAATGATGGGACAGGATGCCATGATCTTAGTTTTCTGAATGTTGAATTTTATTTTTTTTTTAATTTAATTTTATTTTTTAAACTTTACATAATTGTATTAGTTTTGCCAAATATCAAAATGAATCCGCCACAGGTATACATGTGTTCCCCATCCTGAACCCTCCTCCCTCCTCCCTCCCCATACCATCTCTCTGGGTCGTCCCAGTGCACCAGCCCCAAGCCAACATTTTCCACTCTCCTCTTTCACTTTCATCAAGAGGTTCTTTAGTTCCTCTTCGCTTTCTGCCGTTAAGTGTGGTGTCATCTGCATATCTGAGGTTAATGATATTTCTCCTGGCAAACTTGATTCCAATTTGTGCTTCATTCAGCCAGATTTCACATAATGTACTCTGCATATAAGTTAACAAAGCAGGATGACAGTATATATCCTTGACCTACTCCTTTCCTGATTTGGAACCAGTCTGTAGTTCCATGTCCAGTTCTGACTGTTTCTTCTTTATCTACATAGAGATTTCTCAGGAGGGAGGTCAGGTGGTCTGGTATTCCCATCTCTTTAAGAATTTTCCACAGTTTATTGTGATCCACACAGTCAAAGGCTTTAGCGTAGTCAATAAAGCAGAAGCATATGTTTTTCTGGAACTCTCATGCTTTTTTGGTGATCCAACAGATGTTGGCAATTTGATCTCTGGTTCCTCTGCCTTTTCTAAATCCAGCTTGAACATCTGGAATTTCATGGTTCATATACTGTTGAAGCCTGGCTTTGAGATAAACCCAAGCTGAATTATAATTGGGCTTCCCAGGTGGCAGAGTGGTAAAGAATGTGCCTGCAATGCAAGAGCCACAGGAGATTCAGGGTCAATCCCTGGGTCAAACAGATCCCCTGGAGACGGGAATGGCTACCCACTCCAATATTGTATATGTTATTCATTTGTAATGCTCTTGTTGTCTTAATGGTGTTTTTAAAAATTACAGTAAGCAGCATTATTTAAATAATATATAAATGAGCTTAATTAATCACTGATATTCTGATGAAAATCCCTGCTGGATTGGTAGAAAGCAAAGGTAAATCCACAGAGTTTTGGTCAGAGAATAAATACAAGCTACAGGATTTGTTCCGTAGTGGTGAACACCCAATGAGCTATATAGATTCATTTGTGGCTGAGTGTTTTTGATTTGAAGCCTCATTGCTTTTTCTTTATCATTAGGTAGCAAATGTACTTCATCTGAGTTGAGTTAATCATTTATCTAATTAATAGTTATCTAAAATTTTCAACAGTTGAAGGGAGATGGGGGAGGGAAGAGGAAGACAGATATTGATGTGCATTATTTGTAATGTAGCCATCAAGCCAATCCAGTTTGACAAGTGGGATATAAAGCTAACAGATCCAGGGTGTGTTTTATGTTTTAACCCCAAACATCTATAATGCAAAGTGAAAAAAATTTTTTTTCTGTAAATATACCCTACCCTACATCACTCTAAGCAATTACCATTACATGCTGTACTGTACCACTGAGGAGTCTCATTAGGGTATTACACCACATGCATTTGGAATAAAAGAAGAGATAATTAGTTTTACCAAGACTTGGTCTAACATGTCATTGTGTGTGGCTCCATCATGATGCTGCAGTACATAGATACTATCATACATCAACAGTGTGGTTTATTAGGAATGTTTAGGACCATAAATTTAGTCAATCTTTAAATAGTGGTCTAGACTGTGAAAAAAATAAGATGAAAAATGAGAATCTTAAGTTTTAAGCATGAATTTTGAATATTTTCCTTATTTTAGCAAGTGTAAATTGCTAAAGAATTGTAATACAATTATTGTAAATTGTGACCCAAGTGCTCTCACTCGCTCCCCTTACATCCATAGCAGGTACGGCCGCTTGACTGTACAACAATGCTTTTTCACCAAAGACTAACATCGTTTTACAAATCTTCTCCACTGAGATCTCCAGCAGCCATTACCCACAAAACAGACCTAACCTAGTTTTCATTTTGAATTTACTGTCAGTTTTGTAATTACATTAGACAGACCTACAAAAATTATTCAACTCATGTTTCTATATTTTCTATCAATGTTTGTCTTCATCAATAGACTAGGTATTGAAGACAGAGATTGAATCACTGTAGAAATGACGAATACATGAAAGTGAACCTGGCAGAATTTAGGAGAAGAAGGGAAAACAAACCATAAAGCCCTCACTTCTTGAAGACAATCTTAGCTTCCAAACAGTTTTGTCCAAATTGCACACATCACACTTAGAGGGGAGGGTGGAGGTGTACACAAGAGAGAATGATGAGATTTTACTGAAGCCATTTGTACACAACCACAGCAACTGAATATTTGCTAAATTAGAAGCAGAAAATGGTTCTTTCTTTCCCTAGCCTCTCATCCTGAGAGTTAATCATAAAAAGTGTGTGATGTCTGTAATTCACATTCTGGTGTTATACTGGTTTCTGCTGTTCTCCATTTGCACCCCAGACTTTGAAATCAGCTGATATGAAAACCCTGGATACCAAGCTGGCAGAATCCAAACAGCGATGAGATGTCAAGAGTCCTGCTTTATCCATGCCTTGTATTCTGAACCATTTTCCCTTGTCAAGTTTTGGATTCAGGTTCTTTATTTGCCCTGGTTGCCCTGTCTCCTGACCTGTTGTCTCATCCCTTGTCTCTTGCAGCTCATACAGGAGGTGAATGATTTTTCTGGTGCTGACCACGGCTCTTCTGCTGGGTCAGAATTTCACATCGCCCATCAGTCTATGCCTGCTTTTGATTTCTGTACTGAATAGTGCATCTAGATTCTACTGGCATCCCTTTAGCTAGCCAGCATTTCCCCTAACTTTGTCATTCATCTCAGGACAGGATGTAATAGTCCTGTTTTTCATAAGTCAAATAATTTTCCTTTTTTTCCCTTTGTTAAAATAACAGCAACAACAACAACAGTCTTCTCGGGTCCTAACTCCTTCTGTGGTGCTCTTACTTGTCAGAGTGAGTCTGGTTATTGGCAGATGGAATTCCTGCCAGTTCATGTATCATGTGGATGGGTTAACTTAAGAGGCACAGCTCCACTGTTCTGTTAGGGCTCAGCAGAGGGGCACGTTCTTTCTGGGAAAAATATCCAGACTTTAAAAAATAATAAATAATACTTTAGATTTATTTTTCCCTTGGTCTTTTAAGTAAAAAGACTCCTTTTCTGTTCCAGTATCCTGTTGAGGGTGACACATGTCATATAATTTTCATGTCTCTGTAGGCTTCTGGCTATGACAGTTTTTCAGGGTTTCCTTGTTTAGGGTAAACTTGACAATTTTGAAGAGTAATGGTCAACTATTTTGTAGAGTGTCCCTCAGTAAGAATTTTCTGACTTTTTTCATGATTAGACTGAGGTTGAGTTTTTCGTTTGTTTGATTTTTGGCGGGGGGAGGGAGGGGGGAAATGTTGCACTGAGTCTTAGTTGTGGCATGTCAGATCTACTTTCCTGATGAGGGATCAAACCTGGGCTGCCTGCATTGGGAATGCGAAGTCTTAACCACTGGATGACCAGGAGAGTCCCAGACTGAGGTTTAGTTTTGAGGAGGAAGACCACAGATGTAAAGTGTTATTTTTTTTCCCATCATGTCAAAGGTCCATACTATCAACATGACTTCTCTCTGTTGTTAATCTCAATCACTTGGCCAGGGTAGTGTTTGCCAGATTCCTCCACCAGAAAGATACTCCCACCCCCATGTCTACACTGCACTCACTGGAAGGAAGCCACTGCCCAGTCCATATACTTGATTAGTAGGGGGTTAATGCCCCAATTCCTTGAGATCAGAATATCTACATACATATTTGGAAATCTAGAAGGGATATTTTTTATTCAATCATTTAAAAAATATCAGTATGGGCTCGTGGTTATTTACTTTATACCCTGGGTTATAATCCAACACCATTTTACATATTTTGTTGTTCAAATTGTTTCAGCTTTGGGGGGTTTTGTTTTGTAATGCAAAAAGTACCTCTTTGATGGGGATTTCACTTCACATTTTCTTTTTAGATCAGAAGGAAGACAAACTAGGCTGGCAATAGAGGTGTTTGAATTTGAGGTTTTTGGCATAGAGTATAAGCAACAGCCTACTTGTATAATCCACTTGTGCTTTTGGTATTGGTTTCTATGAACTGTGCAATTAGAACATCATGCTTCAAATATTCCTTTTGTCTAAGATATTAGAATCCTAATATTCTTGCCTCATTAGAGTGGAAAAGAAAACCTTTAGGTTTCCATAAACTTTTGTATTCCATGAAGTCTCTGTTAACTACCTATTTACACAGGCATCCTTTGGCTCAGCAAGAGTTAGACATGGGGCAAGTTAAATGCTCCACTCAACCCTTCCCAAACAAGAGGATTAGTACAATTAATACAACTATTATTATTATGTGATAAAGAGTAATGTTATCAGAAAACTCCAGATGTTTTGAATCATAAAACATTCAATTAAATATTAAATACACCCAGTACCTCCTGGAATAGGAAATGGCAATCCATTCCAGTATCCTTACTTGGAAAATGCCATGGACAATGGAGCCTGGCAGGCTACAGTCCATTGGGTCGCAAGGATTTGGACACGGCTCAGCATGCATGCACACCCAGTACCATACCAGGGGATGTAGTAGACACAGTAAATATTTACTGAAATAATCAATTCATAACACTTAGAATGTTTTCTTCATTTAATCTTATTAATTGATTAAAATGCAGTAACTATGCTAATCCCATTTCTGTGTGTTACTCTTCTGAGTCCTTTTTACCATGTATCAACTACTCCAGGTCCTCCAGGTAGGCACCTAACCATTATAATTTTTGACAAGGTTGCAGCTATGTGAAAAACCATATGAGTAAGAAATCTATGAAGAAATGTACCAAAAGAGTCATTATCTAGATACTGATACTACAGATGATTATAAAGCTCATTCTTCATTTATATATTCTCACATTTTCTGTAATAACCTTTAATGCCTTGTTAGTGGTTAAACATGCTTTATTTATTTTTTTGATGCAAATGCTTCTACGGCTGCTACATTTGGTCAGTTAGTGATATAAATGTTGTTCCATATTTTGCTCCTGTTGCAATGGAAGCTGAAAAAAATTAACCTGGAAATTTAGATAAGTAACAAAACTATATTTTCATCATCAACAAGACTTTATCCCCAATATATTGGGTCTGTTAAAAACAAGTAATATAGGATGTTATATCTTAGCCCCTGGTAACCTATGGAAATTTGTGGTAAACCTATGGTGAAACTATGGAAATCACTGAAAAAAAGATCATAGAGCAACTAAGAATTCTTCTCTAATAAACTGTGGCTATCAGCATGAAAGCAAATCCATTCATGCTCTACAGAGACTCTCATTAATTACATGAGGAGAGTTATCCTCCTGGATATTTATATAAGTGAGCATTTTATCCCCACCTCCATTATTCAGGGATGCAGTCAGGCACACTTACACTTGGAGGAGTGTGCCTTTGATTCTCTTATTTCTGACTGAATTACAAGTCAGAATATTGTGTGGAAGTGGATCTGCAGACTAATCCACATGAAGGAAGATCACTTAGTATGCTGTGAGTGTACTGAAGTTTCCCTTTGAAGTCTGTTCAAGGGAAAGTTTTTGCTTTCCAACAACATAGGCATGATTCTCCCGAACTGTGCTTTGAGTTTATCAATTTGTGGAGGTTACAGCAAGAGCAAAACTACAAAGACTCATATTCAGCAAACATCTAAGACCTTTGTCATGTGAGAATGCTCTGTGCTGAGGGGATTTAGGGTAGAGGTGAACAGGCACAAAAAGAAAAGAAAATTAAGGGTGATAAACTTTAACTGCCCTAAACATGTACTTTACTTTTCTTCTTTAACAGTTAAAGTATTAAATTATAAAAATATTTATGACCCTCTCAGATACAAGTCTTTCTGTCACTAGTTATGGTGATAATGAGCATGATGATAGGGTTTCTTTCAAACACTATGAATCTCTACAATTTCTTTGAATCTTTGTAAACTTTATGCCTCAAATCACATAATCTTGGAGTTAAAATGAGGCCAAGCTAGCAATCATCTCTTATTCCTTTGACGTGTGCCCCCACAAACAGTTTCAGAAGCTTCAATCTTCATGTAGTATCAGAATTTATTTTTGTGAGTCTCTAGTTCATGTCTCAAAGATGCTTATGAAATGGTCTTATTAACTTCCAAGTGTGATCCTCAGTTGACTCTCCCATTTTGGCGCAATTCCTGCTTCCACTGTCACCACTACCAATACCATTGCAGATGCTTCACAGTGTCAAAGAAGCACATCCTTGGTCTCCAGAATCACCGACAGAATGATGGAGCTGTGCTGTGTGGGAAGAATGCAGCCTCTACCAATAACTGATTTGACATCTTGTTACATGGATGTACAGGTGACGCAGCGGTAAAGAATTTGTCTGCCAATGCGGGAGACATAGGAGACGTGGACTCGATCCCTGAGTCAGGAAGATCCCCTGGAGGAGGAAATGACAACCTACTCCAGGATTCTTGCCTGAAAAATTCCACAGAGGAGCCTGGTGGACTATAGTCCATGTAGAGTCAAATATGACTGAGCACACTTTGTATATGTTCCATGGGTCTGCATTCCATGACTCCCAAAAGAAACACAGCTCTTGGTTTGGGTTTGCAGCCCCATTCTCACTAGCATTTAGAAAGAAGCCCATGAAGTCTGACACAAAGAGACTTTGGAGGAGAATATGGGCTGCATTTTCTGCTTTCAACCCATCTAGTGCTCAAGCTCCTTCCATCAGAGCCTCACTCCCTTCTTCAAGGTTAACGCACTGCTCCCTCGAGTTCCATCATCAACTGAGTCAACGCAGTGGGTCACATTCTAACTTCTGCTGCATTACAAGATAAGATTTACAGCAGAGAACATTGTTTTCATGATAACTTTACTAATTATTAATTTCTGTGGGCATATCAGATTCCTTACCTCTCTGAATTTCTATTATCTCATTTGTCAAACAGGGCAGAAACTCTTCTTTGTTATAACAAGTTATGAAAATGGCTGATATAACATATACAACATTGAAATATCTGTTCTACCATTATAAGACAGTAAAATGCAAAGTATTAGAATTGGGTAACTTAGTGAGCTGAGAGTCTTCTGTAAGAACTCTGGAAAAATAAGTTATCTGGTCAAAACAACAAATTTCTCCCTGCTCTAGAAATTTTCCTGTTTGGTGAAAACTGGACCTAGGAAATGGATACAAACACGGCATTGTTTCGAGAAAGGGGAAAGAGATCACCCATAAAGCCAACAGGATCATGTCGTTATCAACCTTAAGTCTGAGCATTATGCTAATTATCCTCACCAAACTTACAGAGTTTTGTTGATTGTAGCATCAGTGCTAGGTCAGTGGGAATCAAGGTGCTTTGGGTTTCATGGACTGGAAATGTGGAAAAACATTACTGGGTTTAGTTAAGGTGAAAGGAATTTACAAATGCAAGTCATCCAGAAGGTCTCCATATCTCCATATGCAGTCTTGGATTTCAAATAATTTCATGACTTCTGAGAAAGGGAAATATTGCCTTCAAGTCAATATGTTGATGGAGTCATTGCTTTAAAGCATCGAAAAAAGTTGCACATATTATGATAGTGTCATTATGTCACTGCTCCCAAATTAAACATTAAAGGGAAGGAAACATACTTTTATTTTTGTTTCTGTCGAAGTGTGAGCTCACAGTCTTGGACATAGAGAGTCCACAAATAATTTTTTATTTGTTGAGATAAAGAAGTGAATGGCTAAATTTGCCTTAGAGAAGTCATTTGACTATATGTACAGGACTATGACACAGTTTCACAAGTTACTATTGATGGCTCCTTATTTTCTGAGCAGCTTTCTCTGGGCTTGCTGAGGAATCTGCTGTAACCAGAACCCTAGGGAGTTCAGAGTTCTGGCCCAGAGGGAAAGGAAAGCACTCTGACAGCTATATGAATGGGGTAGAGTGGCTCCACAATTTTTTGATGATGAATATTCCCGTGACCCTGTTGAACTGCGCTATGGTATATTCTTTACACTTTTCTCCTTCCTGGCTTTTGTCCAATTGCCTTCATTCAATTCATCAAGATGGATGTCTCTGTGTTAAGGTTTTACCTTATTTTTTTCTAAACATGTTTAGTGTCGTATAGCCAGAGACCAATAAACTTGCCCTTTAATTCTTAAAACCAATGGCAATTCAGAACCTCATTTACTGAGGGCTTTGTCCTGCCACTTTCTGTTAAATGAAATGAGTGGAAATGCTGGTGAAAGTTGTTCAGACTCTGGCTCTGACACTGCAGTTTCGGAGCTCACAGGCTGCTGGAAAGAACAATCATTAGATAGGTCAGGCAAACTCAGGATTTCAATCCGGGGAGTCTCACTGAAGTTGAATTAGTTCTGTGCTTGTGAGGAAAAGGTGGAGAGCTGTGCTATCCCATACCAGCAATAGAAATCATGGAGGAGGGTGGGTGGATACTATATGGTAGCCTATTGAGCAAATAAATCTTTCAATTCTGAGATAGGTTATATAAAGATCTTTCTGTTTTAAAAAGCCATCTAAAGGTACATATCCAAATCCAAGTTGGAAAGACCTACAGAGAAGTTTGTAAGTAGTAAGTGCCTGTTAGTCACTCAGTTGTGTCTGACACTTTAGGACCCTATGGACTTTAGCTTGCCAGGCTCCTCTGTCCTTGGGATTCTCCAGCCAAGAATACTGGACTGGGTAGCTATTCCCTTCTCCAGCAAATCTTCTCAACCCAGGGATCGGATCTGGATCTCCTGCATTGAAGGACTGTTTACCATCTGAGCCACCAAGGAAGCCCAGTAATTGGCTGCCTTCAACAAATATTTATTTGTGAATACTTGCTGTTCGTACAGCTTTTTTAAATTTTTACTGAAATTTAATGTGACTGAAAGACTGAAGTTTGTTGAAGTGGAGACCATATGAGATGCTGATAATCAACTGACCTTGAAATATTCTTTCATCATTTGGACTTCAGTTTTCTTGGGAATAAAATGGGATAATAATTATTCCCTTATTTGATTATTAAAGGACACTTTTTCTATTACCTTGGAGTTTCATCAAAAGTTGAAAATCTGAGAACAATAGGTGATTAATGAATCACCTATCATCTATTAATGAAGTCACCTATTAATGAATCTTTTATTCTAAAAATTAGGCTGAGCCTAGGACCCTCTCCAGGGTTTTCTATGACCTTCAACCTTCCATTCCCATAGGCTTCTAAGGAGAGAAGACTAGAGAACTTGAGAAATTTCATAGGAGTAAAGAGTTTCAGGCAGTAGGAATGTGAAGGCATTTGGTCTCTTTCTATCAAGGCATAGAAGTTGTACTCCCCACCCTGGTTCTAATTGGTAGGTGAGATCCCAAGTAGATCCTCACAGAGATGTCCTGGGTGGAGATGGTATGGGGTAAAATCAGGAAGGCTCTGAAATTTTCCTTTAAAAGTGAGATCCATATGAGGATATAGCACCTCTGGGAGGCATGAAAAGCAAGAAGAGAAGGCTCTTGATGAGGGCTACACCTTTCACCATTTGGCAAGAGCACATGTGCACTTGTGTTATTAAATGAAATGTGGATGCTATTATATGAAATCAGTCCTTAACAAGGAGATGGCCACAAGAGTCAAGTTAGATGTATAACTGGAACTGGTGGCAGGGCCTTGAGATGTTAAACAAAGTCCACTTTCCCTTTTGAGAAGCTGCAGTGCAGAAGATGCTGTGTCTGTGTGAAATGTGTGAGGAGTGCCTCTTTGAGAAACTCACCTACTCTCTAACACACAGCTTTGAAATCAAGGATAGTGACAGCTGAATGCATCAGTATTAACAACTTTTTGCCATTTTCTTCTAATTCTCAACCTTTCCTGTGCACACTACCCCTCAAGTTCAGGCTTATACGCACTAGTCAATAACTCAGGGGATGAGAGTCAGGATCGCATGAGGCAGTACATAGTGCACACCTGGTACATAGTGAGCACTCAGAGGAAAGGCTCTTATGTACATGAGTACAATGACTCAGGGAAAGAGGAGTATTTGTTTTATGTGTGATATGTCATCACATGAGTTTTATGGTTACTATAATAGGCTTATTTCTGAAAAGTTCATCATGAAATGAATCTCGTTATAGAAAATACACTTCTTGCTACCAACGTAAGTAATGAAACTAGAATTCTATTTCTCTAAAAATATTTCCATATTTTCTCATAAAGCAAGTAAGTTATTAGAATCGAAACAAAGGAAACCAGAGATGAACAAGTCAAAAATAGGACATTAAACCATTTGATTTTTGGTTCTGATTTATTGGCATTAAAATCTAAAGGACAAAAGGAAAAAAATTCTAAGCTAGGAAACATTGAACAGGCAAATTACTAATCTGCCATCAAAAATTTCTTCCTAATTCATTTTGTTTTTTCATACCATCCTTTCCAATATTTTTGAAGTTATATCTTTATACAATTTTATTTATTTAATTATTAATTGGTTTTCTCTATATTATAACTCAGTGGACATGTACTTGGAGCTTGTAAGTTGCTTATCCTACACTGAGAGAGTATGGAGAGAGAAAGATACACAGACAGCAAAATAACGGTTCAACTCTTACACTAAATCATAAAATAAGGGCTTCTTTGGTGGGCCAGTATCTTGGACTCCATGCTCCCAATGCAGGGGGCCTGGGTTCAATCCCTGGTCAGGGAACTAGAGCCCCCAGACCACAACTAAAGATCCTGTATGCTGCAATGAAGACCTGGCATAGACAGACAAATAATTAATTAAAAAAAATGAATCATAAAGGAGAAACTGCAAAGCATGCAGAACTATAGTAGAGATGACACTAAAATTGATAATGTGACTTCTTGCTATTGTTTTTTAAATATGTTACAATACTTAAAAATTTAATATTATTCATTAGCATACTTTTATATTCTGAGTCATATTTGTTCAGTTCCAGCTCAGGGCTTTGTTTGCAAGATACTGGTTGCAGAAAATACATAGGTCATATATTCTAAACCTTTTTAATAATCCCCACAAAGGTTTATCTCATCTCTAAATTGTAACTTGATTTTACAGAGTCCTGGATGTCTTTTCCTTAGAAATCTAATCATTGTTTCTTGGTGGTATAAAGAAGCAAGGGTAAAAATCATTTCTTTTCTTGGCACTGGGTCAGGAAAATGGAGCAACTTCTTTTTTAAGCTGGTAGAGATTTGTGTTAGAGAGCACTGAATGATGTGCAGCATTTTTTCAATACAAACTGACCCATTTTACTATTGATTGACTACTAAAAATCTTTCATTTAGGATTTCTGTCAGGGATTCTTATTTCCAGCAATGTCAAATTGGGATATTCAAATCAAACCTTCAATGATGCTTAAAAACTCCTTAGAAATATCAAATAGCTGACAAGAAAGTAAGGAGCTTCTTGGCCAACATCTAAGAGGAAATGAAGGAGAGAAAAACCAGATGATCACAGCCACTTTAGCTATGAGGTTACTGGTGGATCTCAGGGATCACGGGCCCATGGCTTCTCAAACACAAGCAACAGAGAATCTCTACATGGATCTGAGAAGAGATGAATTAGATCTATGCCAACACCACCCACCCCAGGGAGCATCAGGGTAATAGGTGTTCTGTGCCTTAGGTCTGGTTTCCACAGGAGCTAACTTGAGAGTCAGATTTGAGTGCAAGAGGTTTATTGTCTGGCTTCCCAGGTGCTGCTAGTGTTGAAGAATCTGCCTGCCAATGTAGGAAATGCAGATTTGATAATCCTTGGGTTGGAAAGATCCCCTGGAAGAGGGCATGGCAATCCACTCCAGTGTTCTTGCCTGGAGAATCCCATGGACAGAGGAGCCTGGTGAGCTACAGTCCATAGGGTTGCAAAAAGTCGTACACAACTGAAGTGACCTGGCACACACATGCAGTTTATTGGCAGGTGTAGTGGATGCTATACTATGTGGCCTATGTCCCCATTCAAGAATGACACACTCATTCCACTACACCTATGAATGTGGAATGGACCCAACTCTTGAGTCCTGAGGCTGTCTTCAGAATTTGCCCTCAGCTGAAGAGAGCTGTTCATGCAAGGTCATCCCCTCCCTGTCTGTAGCCCACATCTAACGGCTGGATTGTGTCATCGTTGTCTCAAAGTGGAAAATCTCTAAAAGCTGGTCTATTGGGTTGACCAAAAAGTTCATTTGAGCTTTTCTGTAACACTTTATGGAAAAACCAGAATGAACTCTTTTTGGCCAACCCAATAACTCCAGAGCCTTCCAAGGAGTCATTTGGGGTCTCTGGGGGCAATTACACTAAGGTTCAACTTTTCTCTCTGCCCAGTCCTGCTTGATCAGTCTTTAGATATGGTAAAAGTACTCTCTCTTTGTTTGGCTGCACCACATGGCTTGCAGGATCATAGTTCCTCAGCTAGGGTTTAAACCCGGGCCCCAGGAGTGAGAGTGCCAAGTACGAACCACTGGACTATTGGGGAATTCCCCAGAAGTACTCCCCAATAAGCCTCTTTTATTTAAAATAAAAGGTCTCAGAAAAAAGTTTGTTTCCTGGGAAACCAAACTGACAGGAAGTGATCCTAGAGCATATGCATATGAGCCAGGGTAGGTAAGAGGGTCAACATGGGTTTTGTTAAGCTGATAAATACTGCTTAGGGCAACTGCGGCTCAACATGACTGGGGAGCCCTGGGAGATGGTGTAGAATTTCCTCAGAGAGACAAGGAAATGGGATTACACATCCACTTTCATACATCATTGATTGAGGATTATTTTTAGAATTGTCAATTGTCATGCCCTCTACATCATTTGAAAGACATACCAGCACTTTTCCATGGTTAGAGAAGGAATTTCTTCCTTGGAGTAAGAGGGCAATGTCATGAATGGGAATGATGAGTTTTGGGTGTGATCAAGACATCAATGCTATTTACTATACCTTCATTCTATGTGAGCAAAGTGAAAAAGGAAAGGGAAAAGCTTGATCCTGAGTCCTTGTGATAAAGATCTAGTTCTGATGTGAATTTATATCTTGTGTACACAGTATCTCTCTGTGGTCCAAGGAATTCTTCATGTGAGCTTGCTCTAAGTGGTTCTAGACTAGTCGTGTCTCCAAGAGCCTGGTAGAAGGAAATTCAATATATTGTAAAAAGGGAGTTTATCATCCTAAACTTGGTAAATCCCCACCTATATATTTTTAAAGGAGAGTAAAGAGAAAAACTTAAAAAAAATCAAGATGAGAAGAACTAAGGAATCACAGTGAAGGAAAACCTTTAGAAATAATAAAAAATAACATTTTTACTTATAAGGACTCTAGATATTGAACTTATAATAGATAATGCAACAACTAGCTTATTATGTATCAGATCAGATCAGATCAGTCCCTCAGTCGTGTCCGACTCTTTGCGACCCCATGAATCGCAGCATGCCAGGACTCCCTGTCCATCACCAACTCCCGGAGTTCATTGAGACTCACGTCCATCGAGTCAGTGATGCCATCCAGCCATCTCATCCTCTGTCGTCCCCTTCTTCTCTTGCCCCCAATGCCTCCCAGCATCAGAGTCTTTTCCAACGAGTCAACTCTTCGCATGAGGTGGCCAAAGTACTGGAGTTTCAGCTTTAGCATAATTCCTTCCAAAGAAATCCCAGGACTGATCTCCTTTAGAATGGACTGGTTGGATCTCCTTGCAGTCCAAGGGACTCTCAAGAGTCTTCTCCAACACCAGAGTTCAAAAGCATCAATTCTTCAGTGCTCAGCCTTCTTCACAGTCCAACTCTCACATCCATACATGACCACAGGAAAAACCATAGCCTTGACTAGACGAACCTTTGTTGGCAAAGTAATGTCTCTGTTTTTGAATATACTATCTAGGTTGGTCATAACCTTCCTTCCAAGGAGTAAGCGTCTTTTAATTTCATGGCTGCAGTCACCATCTGCAGTGATTTTGGAGCCCAGAAAAATAAAGTCTGACACTGTTTCCACTGTTTCCCCATCTATTTCCCATGAAGTGGTGGGACCGGATGCCATGATCTTCGTTTTCTGAATGTTGAGCTTTAAGCCAACTTTTTCACTCTCCTCTTTCACTTTCATCAAGAGGCTTTTTAGTTCCTCTTCACTTTCTGCCATAAGGGTTGTGTCATCTGCATATCTGAGGTTATTTATATTTCTCTCGGCAATCTTGATTCCAGTTTGTGTTTCTTCCAGTCCAGCATTTCTCATGATGTACTCTGCATAGAAGTTACATAAACAGGGTGACAATATACAGTCTTGACGAACTCCTTTTCCTATTTGGAACCAGTTTGTTGTTCCATGTCCAGTTCTAACTGTTGCTTCCTGACCTGCATACAAATTTCTCAAGAGGCAGATCAGGTGGTCTGGTATTCCCATCTCTTTCAGAATTTTCCACAGTTTATTGTGATCCACACTGTCAAAGGCTCTGGCATAGTCAATAAAGCAGAAATAGATGTTTTTCTGGAACTCTCTTGCTTTTTCCATGATCCATCGGATGTTGGCAATTTGATCTCTGGTTCCTCTGCCTTTTCTAAAACCACCTTGAACATCAGGAAGTTCACAGTTCACATATTGCTGAAGCCTGGCTTGGAGAATTTTGAGCATTACTTTACCAGCATGTGAGATGAGTGCAATTGTGCAGTAGTTTGAGCATTCTTTGGCATTGCCTTTCTTTGGGATTGGAATGAAAACTGACCTTTTCCAGTCCTGTTGCCACTGCTGAGTTTTCCAAATTTGCTGGCATATTGAGTGCAGCACTTTCACAACATCATCTTTCAGGATTTGGAATAGTTGAACTGGAATTCCGTCACCTCCACTAGCTTTGTTTGTAGTAATGCTTTCTAAGGCCCACTTGACTTCACATTCCAGGATGTCTGGCTCTAGGTGAGTGATCACACCATCGTGATTATCTGAGTTGTGAAGATCTTTTTTGTACAGTTCTTCTGTGTATTCTTGCCATCTCTTCTTAATATCTTCTGCTTCTGTTAGGTCCATACCATTTCTGTCCTTTATCGAGCTCATCTTTGCATGAAATGTTCCTTTGGTATCTCTGATTTTCTTGAAGAGATCCCTAGTCTTTCTCATTCTGTTGTTTTCCTCTATTTCTTTGCATTGATCGCTGAAGAAGGCTTTCTTATCTCTTCTTGCTATTCTTTGGAACTCTGCATTCAGATGTTTATATGTTTCCTTTTCTCCTTTGCTTTTCACTTCTCTTCTTTTCACAGCTATTTGTAAGGCCTCCCCAGACAGCCATTTTGCTTTTTTTCATTTCTTTTCTATGGGAATGTTCTTGATCCCTGTCTCCTGTACAATGTCACAAACCTCATTCCATAGTTCATCAGGCACTCTATCTATCAGATCTAGGCCCTTAAATCTATTTCTCACTTCCACTATATAATCATAAGGAATTTGATTTAGGTCATACCTGAATGGTCTAGTTGTTTTCCCTACTTTCTTCAATTTAAGTCTGAATTTGGCAATAAGGAGTTGGAAACTTGAATATATCTGTAGGAATTTTTGTTGCTGTTTTAGTCACTAAGTTGTGTCTGACTCTTTTGCCTCCCCATGGATTATAGCCCACCAGACTCCTCTGTCCACAAGATTTCCCAGGCAAGAATATTGGAGTGGTTTGCCATTTCCTTCTTCAGTGGATCTTCCTGACCCAGGATTGAACCCATGTCTCCTGCATTGCAGGCAGTTTCTTTACCACTGAGCCACCTGGGAAGTCCTATCTGTAGGATAGAAAACTTTAAAAACTTTAGTATTTGAAAAAGTAGAGCTTCTAGAAATTAAAATGGAAATTTAAGACAATCTGAAATTCAATACTCAGTAAGTAGAAGAATTAATAACTGAATAGAATCCACTGACAAGAAAAGCGGTAAAGTGGAAAGTAGACCAGAAAAATGATAAAGAATGTAACATATGGAAACAAAAGAAATTGTAAAATATGAAAGTACAACAAAAAGACAAGGATGAAATGGACATAATTGGAGTTACAGAAAAACGGAGGCGGCCTGAGAGATATTTGAAGAAATATTGGCCAAAATTTTGCAAATTTGCTGAACCTATAGATGTACAAACCCAAAATGCTTGGAAAAGCCCAGGAAGAGAAATATAAAGAAAACTACACTAAATCACATAATAATCTGTCATTCAAATTACATGATAAAGAAAAAAAATCTTAAAACAGGCAGAAAAAAATTACATATGGAAGAACAATAATAACAGTTATAAAAGACTTCTCGTCAGAAATTCTGAAATTCTGAAGAGACTGTCATAGAGTCTGTGAAGTACAAAAAAAGAAAAAAGAAAGAAAAATCAACCTACAATTCTATACCCAGAAAAAATATCTTTCAAACATGAAGATGAAAGCCATTGCCAGCAGACCTGTATTAAAAGAAATAGTAGGCTGTAGCATATTCACAGGACAAAATGCTATTTAGTAATTGTAGGAACGGCTACCAATGTACAGAACAATGTAGTGTGAGTATGAGTGAAAGTTGCTTAGTCATGTCTGACTCTTCGTGACCCCATGGAATGTAGCCCACCAGGCTCCTCTATCCTGGGGTTTCCCAAGCAAGAATACTGGAGTGCGTTGCCCTTTCCTTCTCCAACAGAACAATGTAAGTGAATTTCAAAAAATGATTTGCTGAATGATGCATATTCATAGTATTTAATTCCATTTACATTAAGTTCTAGAACAAGCAAAACTAATCTACATTGAAAATATCAGAACAGTATTTTTTTTTTCTTTTTTTTTTTTTAAAGTTAATTTTTTTTTTTATTTTATTTTTAAACTTTACATAACTGTATTAGATTTGCCAAATATCAAAATGAATCCGCCACAGGTATACATGTGTTCCCCATCCTGAACCCTCTTTAGTTGTTTTAAGCATGCGGATCGACAGGAAAGGAAAATGATATTTCCTGAGGTTCTGGTAATATTGTGCATCTTGATAGAGGTTTGACTTTCAGACCTGTATATGTTTTTCAAAATTCAGTGAATGAACACATCAGACTTATTCATTTCACTTAAGTTTCCCTTCTAAGAAAAAGCTAAATAAGTATTAAACACAAATTATCACTATGAGGCGGAGAAGGCAATGGCACCCCACTCCAGTACTCTTGCCTGGAAAATCCCAGGGACAGGAGCCTGGTAGGCTGCAGTCCATGGGGTCGCTAGGAGTCGGACACGACTGAGCGACTTCACTTTCACTTTTCACTTTCATACATTGGAGAAGGAAATGGCAACCCACTCCAGTGTTCTTGCCTGGAGAATCCCAGGGACTGGGAGCCTGGTGGGCTGCCATCTATGGGGTTGCACAGAGTCGGACATGACTGAAGCGACTTAGCAGCAGCAGCAGCAGCAACAGCACTATGAGGAGGTCTTAGGCTGTCTGAAATTTACTTTGAAATGTATCAAGGAGGAGGATGATTAATAGATTATAGGGGTAAATAGCTGGATGAATGGGTACTTGATAAAATGTATAATAATATGTTAATGTAGAAGATCTAAGTGGAACATATACAAGTATTTAGTGTAAAATTATTTTTTTTGCTCTATAATTGAAATTGTTCATAATAAACTTTGAAAAACAACCAGTACAAAGGGGAAAATGTTATAACAAAAATTAGAAATATTTTATAATTTAATATTAAAAATACCTTTATGACACTGTGGATTTCTTGTCTAGAACAGGACATAAAGAAAATGAACCATAAAGTAGTGGCTTAAATTCAACAATTACTGTTTATCAGAAGACAGCATTAATATAGCAAAAAGATGAGTTAGTGAGTGCAAGATGATATTTGCAACGCATATACTTGACAAAGAAACAGTTTCCAAATGAAAGAATTTTTACAAAATAATGTTTAAAATGACCAAGCAACACAAAACAAAAATTAAGCAAAACATTTGAGCGGACATTTCAACAAAATTCAATCAAAATAATTTTTCAGTTCAGTTCAGTTACTGAATTGTGTCTAACTCTTTGGGACCCCATGGATCTGCAGCACACCAGGCTTCCCTGTCTATCACTAACTCCCAGAGACTACTCAAACTTATGCCCATCACATCTGTGATGACATCCAACCATCTCATCCTCTGTCATCCCCTTCTCCTCCCACTTTTAATCTTTCCCAGCATCAGGGTCTTTTCCAATGAGTCAGTTCTTCACATCAGGTGGCCAAAATACTGGAGTTTCAGCTTCAGCATCAGTCCTTCCAATGAATATTCAGGACTGATTTCCTTCAGGATGGACTGGTTGGATCTCCTTGCAGTCCAAGGGACTCTCAAGAGTCTTCTCCAACACCACAGTTCAAAAGCATCAATTCTTTGGTGCTCAGCTTTCTTTATAGTCCAACTCTCACATCCATATATGACTACTGAAAAAACCATAGCTTTGACTAGATGGACCTTTGTTGGCAAAGCAATGTCTCTGCTTTTTAATATGCTGTCTAGGTAGGTCATAGCTTTTCTTACAAAGAGCAGGCGTCTTAATTTCATGGCTACAGTCACCATCTGCAGTGATTTTGGAGACCAAAAAAATAAAGTCTGCCCGTTTCCCCATCTATTTGCCATGAAGTGATGGGACTGGATGCCATGATCTTAGCTTTCTGAATATTGCATTTTAAGCCAACATTTTCACTCTCCTCTTTCACTTTCATCAAGAGGCTCTTTAGATCTTTGCTTTCTGCCATAAGGGTGGTATCAACTGCGTATCTAAGGTTATTGATATTCCTCCCTGCAATCTTGATTCCAGCTTGTGTTTAATCCAGGCTGGCATTTCACATGATGTACTCTGCATATAAGTTAAATAAGCAGGGTGACAATACACAACCTTGACTTATTCCTTTCCTGATTTCGAACCAATCTGTTGTTCCATGTCCAGTTCTAACTGTTGCTTCTTGACCTGCATACAGATTTCTTGGGAGACAGGTCAGGTCGTCTGGTATTCCCATCTCTTTAACAATTTTCCACAGTTTGTTGTGATCCACACAGTCAAAGGCTTTGGTTTAGTCAATAAAGCAAAAGTAGATATTTTTCTGGAAACTTCTTGCTTTTTCAATGATGCAAAGGATGTTAGATCTCTGGTTCTTCTACCTTTTCTAAATCCAGCTTGAACATCCACAAGTTCATGGTTCATGTGCTGTTGAAGCCCGGCTTGGAGAATTTTGAGCATTACTTTGCTTGCGTGTGAGGTGAGTGCAATTGTGTGGCAGTTTGAACATTCTTTGGCATTGCCTTTCTTTGGGATTGGAATGAAAACTGACCTTGTCCATTCCTGTGGCCTCTGCTGAGTTTTCCAAATGTGCTGGCAGCAAATTTGCTGACATATTGAGCACTTTCACAGGATCATCTCTTAGGATTTGAAAGAGCTCAGCTGGAATTGCATCACCTCCCCTAGCTTTGTTTGTAGTGATGCTTCCTAAAGCCCACTTGACTTCTCATTCTAGGATGTCTGGCTCTTTGGTGAGTGATCACACCATCATGGTTATCTGGGTCATGAAGATTTTTTGTGTGTAGTTCTTCTGTGTATTCTTGCCACCTCTTAATATCTTCTGCTTCTGTTAGGTCCATACCATTTTTGTCCTTTATTGTGCCCATCTTTGCATGAAATGTTCTGTTGGTATATCCAATTTTCTTGAAGACATCTCTAGTCTTTCCAATTGTATTGTTTTCCTCTATTTCTTTGTGTTGATCACTGAGGAAGGCTTTCTCATCTCTCTTTGCTAGTCTTTGGAATTCTGCTTTCAAATGGGTATATCTTTCCTTTTATCCTTTGCTTGTAGTTTCTCTTCTTTTCTCAGCTATTTGTAAGGCCTCGTCAGACAACCATTTTGCCTTTTTCCATTTCTTTTTCTTGGGGATGGTCTTAATCACTGTCTCCTGTGCAATGTCATGAGCCTCCGTCCATAGTTTTTCAGGCACTCTATCTATCAGATCTAATCCCTTGAATCTATTTGTCACTTCCACTGTATAATCCTGAGGGATTTGATTTAGGTCATATCTGAATGGTCTAGTGGTTTTCCCTACTTTCTTCAAGTCTTTTTTTAAAGTCTGATTTGGCAATAAGGAGTTTTATTTATTAACTTTTGATTAATAAATTAAACCATAGCAAGAAACCATGTATATCACAACAGACCATGTAAACTTACAAAGTCTATAACACATCATGCTATTGAGTATGTGGATCAATGCAATTATGTTACATTGCTGGTATTTGGTAAAATTTTGGGGGGAAAATTATTTGGCATTATCTATTAAATCAAATATTTATTGGAATTAAGATTTCCGGGAGAACTATCAATAACCTCAGATATGCAGATGACACCACCCTTATGGCAGAAAGTGAAGAGGAACTAAAAAGCCTCTTGATGAAAGTGAAAGAGGAGAGTGAAAAAGTTGGCTTAAAGCTCAACATTCAGAAAACGAAGATCATGGCATCTGGTCCCATTATTCATGGAAAATAGATGGGAAAGAGTGGAAACCGTGTCAGACTTTATTTTTTGGGCTCCAAAATCACTGCAGATGGTCATTGTAGCCGTGAAATTAAAACATGCTTACTCCTTGGAAAGAAAGTTATGACCAACCTAGATAGCATATTAAAAAGCAGAAACATTACTTTGCCAGAAAAGGTCCGTCTAGTCAAGGCTATGGGTTTTCCAGTATGGATGTGAGTGTTGGACTGTGAAGAAAACTGAGCGCCAAAGAATTGATGTTTTTGAACTGTGGTGTTGGAGAAGACTCTTGAGAGTCCCTTGGACTGCAAGGAGATCCAACCAGTCCATCCTAAAGGAGATCAGCCCTGGGTGTTCACTGGAAGGACTGATGCTCATGTGAAGAGTTGACTCATTGGAAAAGACCCTGATGCTGGGAGGGATTGGGGGCAGAAGGAGAAGGGGACGACAGAGGATGAGAATGCTGGATGGCATCACCGACTCGATGGACATGAGTTTGGGTAAACTCCGGGAGTTGGTGATGGACAGGGAGGCCTGGTGTGCTGCTGTTCATGAGGTTGCAAAGAGTCAGACACGACTGAGCAACTGAACTGAACTGAACTGAACTGAATCTATATTGATTAACAGTGCATACATAATTGTTAAAACCATACAACAAATATGAAATGATCAATACAAACTGGAGGATAATGGTTCCTCACCATTATTTGTAAGGCCTCATCAGACAACCATTTTGCCTTTTTCCATTTCTTTTTCTTGGGTGGGGGTGCTCAGTTCAGTTCAGTTTAGTCGCACAGTCCAACTCTCACATCCATACATGATCGCTGGAAAAACCATAGCCTTGACTAGACGGGCCTTTGTTGGCAAAGTAATATCTCTGCTGGTGGGTGCTAGTAGTGTTCTATTTCTTGACCCAGGTGGTGTTTACATGCATGGTCATTTTATTTATTAAACTGTACCAATACATGTTTAATTCACTCCTTCATATTTATACCATAATTTGCAATCCATTCTGTTTTTTTAAATAATACAATATTATTGATAATGCTATAATTCTATGTCTTATCATCAGCACAATATGTTTTTCTTGATGGTAAACTTAGCTTTAACATTATACAATCTCTCTAGTGGTATTTAGCGCCACCCCTCTCAACTTCAGCCCCCACCACACACACAAACACACACACATGCACATGTATGCGCACACACACACACACACACACGCACAATTATTTCATAGGATACTGTGAGGCAGAGAGGGTAACCTAAGAAAGAGTACCCAAGGACAAACTTGCTGCCTCATCATTGACAATTTGTTCCAAAAAGGCACAATTTGTCTGCACATCCTGATTTGTCCCTCCAACATGAGACAATGTACTCCTTTTACATTGGATTTCCATGTGATCTGGCTCATGACAGCACCTTTCTATCACCATGATTCTCTTCCACATTTGATTCACAGTCAATTTGCCTGGTGACTTATATGGTAAAGAATCTGCAACGCAGGAGACCCAGGGTCGATCCCTGGTTTGGGAAAATCCCCTGGAGAAGGGAATGGCAACCCACTCCTGTATTCTTGCCTGGAGAATCCCAGGGAGAGAGGGGCCTCGGAGGCTGCAATCTGTAGGTTTTCAAAGAGATGGACATGACTGAGAGACTAACACTTTCATTTTCATATCAAACATATGAGAATATGGTAAGTAGCTGAGGTGCATAACTAAGTAGTAATAATTAATAATTAATTAATTATTAATTAGTTAATAGTAATAATTTTAACCGGCTAATTCTTATTAAGTACTTACTATGGGCTGGGGGTGTTTTAAGTGTTTTAGATGTATTACCTCTTTTAATCCTTTTAGTGATTCTCTGAAGTTGTAGTAGTTATTTTTCTCATTTTACAGTTTAGAAAATTGAGGCACAGACAAGTCAAGTCATGGACTTGAAGTCACAGAGCATGTAAGTGTCAGAGCTGGATTTCAGACTCAGGTGTTTGCTTCCACACTTGACTTCCATGCTTTTGAGAATAGTGATATTATAATATTATAATTATTTTATTATAATGATGACATTATTAATATAATGTTAATTATATTATTGTTATCATTCTCACTTTTCTCATCTACAAAGCAAGAATAATAATGATACTCACCTCTGCTGCTGCTGCTGCTGCTAAGTTGCTTCAGTCGTGTCCAACTCTGTGCAACCCACATAGACGTTAGCCCACCAGGCTCCCCCGTCCCTGGGATTCTCCAGACAAGAACACTGGAGTGGGTTGCCATTTCCTTCTCCAATTCATGAAAGTGAAAAGTGAAAGTGAAGTCATTCAGTCGTGTCCGACTTGTAGCGACCCCATGGACTGCAGCCCACCAGGTTCCTCTGTCCACGGGATTTTCCAGGCAAGAGTACTGGAGTGGGGTGCCATCACCTTCTCTGTATACTCGCCTCAAAAGGTTTTAAACAGAATTTAAACAAGTCCTTAAATAGCATCTACTTCCTACACCTGTGTCAGTAGTATTTCTAATACAGTTTGGAAAATTAAATGACACATGCACTTTAAATTTTCATCAACATTGCACATTAAGTGTCTCTTTAAAATCAATAGGTATTTGAGGGATTTTATAGTATGTGTGGAAGAATTAATAATAAATTATGATTTTTGAATTGAGTGACTAAAATCAAATTCTAGTAACTTCACTGTCAAATGATAGATGGCTCTATAATTCTATAAATAATTTAAGAAATTAACCTTCAATTATATAAAGAAGAATTAAATGTCAAGTTGAATAAGTGAGCTGTCTGTATTCCAGATGAGCCATAGAGGTTTAAGATTTTATGTTTTTGCTTTTGCTCATCTTTATTTTTTGCTAATCTTTATTTTTTGCTAGCGTAACACAAATATTCTTTTCCCAGAATCACTTTCAGAGTTGCCAAAATGTTAATTAATGGTTGTTGGGATTTTTTTTTTCTGTTATCATTTTTATAACATACTTGGCTGCTGGCTCTGTGTTTCCTGAAATTAATGAAGCCAGAATTGCTATACCACTTCAAACCCAAAAGGAGAACAATAATAAGCTCTATTACTACAGATTTTTATATTACTAAGCATCCATAAACTGAGAATAATAACATCACTCACCTCAACCTTGCAAGGCTGTTAAGAACAGTAAATAAACTAATAAGTGAATTGTGCTCATTTCTCAAGGAGATTTGGAAACTCCACCAGAGTGTGACTAAGTTGGCTCAGAGCAAGAGCTTCTCGCGTGAGGTAGAGAGGCAGAGAGCCACGTTCCGCACGTCTGAGGAGCGTCACTCAAGCACAGTGCTTTTGCACAGTGCTGGAGCTCAGAGGCAAAACTCCTTTAAAATTATGTCAGCCCACTCCCCAGGCTTAAACTTAGATCCAGTCACAATTTTGTGCCTCCTAATCCACTGGGGCACCTGAGAACTAATTTACCCTGAAAAGCTATCTATGGAAAAGTCTTGAAAACAAAATGCCACTTCTGAAATATATGCCAAAAGAAAAAGACTTAAGGAATAAAACAAGTTTTGGGCTTTTGGCCAGTAAAGTCAAAAACATAACTGGCAAGGGCAAGTTTGTCTGAATTGAAATGACAGAAACTCTGCCATTCATAATAAGAATAAGAGGAAAGGTCATTCAAATTGAGAACCTACTCAGTTAACATATGCTGTTACTTTTAATCTTTACGTTTTTTACTAGTTTTTACAAATGATGAAACTGAAATAAAGTTTTATACCTAGTGTGAAACATGTATTAATAGCAAGTGGCTGGTCCATGATTAAACTCTCTTTTTCATAGTAAATGACTTCCCTTAGTTAATTTCCCATAGTAAATGGGCTCCCCTTGTGACTCAGCTTGTAAAGAATCTGCCTACAATGCAGGAGACCGGGGTTCAACACCTTGGTTGGGAAGATCCCCTGGAGAAGGGAAAAGCTACCCACTCTAGTATTCTGGCCTGGAGAATTCTAAGGAATATAGTCCATGGGGTCGCAAAGAGTCGGACACGATTGAACGAGTTTCATTTTCACTTTTCATAGTAAATTACACCCATGCCTCTAACTTCACAATCTCTAAACTAATAGAGGCCCTCAGTATAACCTCATGCTTTTCACATCCGTCATGTCCCTTTTTCCTGTTTGGCTGTCACTGACTAGCTGTGTGACTTCAGGCAAGTCACAAACTCTCTGTCTGTGGTTTTCTCATCTATAAAGCTAGAAGAATAATACTATTTACCCTAAGGGAGTTTAACAGCATTTTTAAAAAGCTAATAAAAATATAACCCTTAGAATAATGCTGGAAGCATAGCAAGAACTATGGAAATTGATGACTAGGATTCTTATTTCACTGTAGACTCAATCAGATGAACGCTTCCTTATGCTCTATTGTTGGGTTACACTTAACTGCCTGTATCTTATGCTGGTCCTCTTGTAAACATCTTTGTTCCTATCTAGAGCCAATCTTTGCACTTTTAAACTGCAATGCATCTACCACTCAAGGTCATCACTTTAGCTCTTCATCCTTTTGTCTCTATGCATCATCACATTTTCTTACACTGCTGGGTCACTGCTATCAACGTAATGCAAATTGCAATGTTTTTCATCTAAAAATAAAAATGCCACAGTCCCTTCAGCCTTCAACCGGCTTGTGTCTCCCATCCACTCCCATCTCTGAAATAAAACTTCATCAAAGGGTTACAGAGTTACCATGTTTTGTTTCTTCAACTCCTCTCCTTTCTGGATTAAATTCCAATTGATTTTCCTCCTTTCCACTAAACTGATCTTTTCATGATTTCCGTAATCCTTACATTGAAATCCAATAATCAGTTTTCTTCTACTATCATACTTGATTCACCAGCATATGATGTGTCTTAACAGTATACCTTGTAAAACCCGATAGACCCTAAAGGGTGCTCCCCAGTACAAAGGCCCTTCAGTGTTCCCTGATTCTTGTTTGTAGCGAAAATGTTGCAGCCTTCTAGACCTTCCCTGAGTTCTAAAGGGCAGATTCAAAGAATTATTGATCGTGCAAGTAAGGGAATGCAGAGGCAAAGGAAAGACCATTAGGAAACAACAATTCAGCTTTAAAGTAGTCCTAGTTCCTCCTCAAGAGGTGAACAAAACAATCTGACACAGATCTTTGAGTTCTTCTACAGGAACTAAGGGCCTCCCAGCTGGCACTAGTGGTAACGAATCTGCCTGCAATGCAGGAGACACAAGAGACATGGGTTCAATCCCTGGGTTAGGAAGATCCCCGGAAGAGGGCATAGCAACCCCACTACAGTATTCTTGCTCGGAAGATCCCATGGACAGAGGATCCTGGCAGGCTACAGTCCATAGGGTCGCAAAGAGTCAGACATGACTGAATGGCTGAACACACACACACATAAAAACTAAGGCCCCCACACAGCTGGAGGATTGTGACTACATGCTGACATCAAACACATAGACCCCAGACTGACTGGAAACAGAAATCTGATTATTGAGACTCCAGAGCCATCACCCTGCTACCTCACCACCAACCAATGAGAAGAATGTCATGCATCCTGCAACTCTCATTCCCAAATGTGTGACCTTTAAAAATGCTTCCCTGAAAATCATAGAGAAGTTTTGGTCTTTTGAACATGAGGGGCCCATTCGCCTTGCTCGGCCCATGCAATATACCCTTCTCTGCTCCAAACTCTGATGTTTAGGTTTGTTTGGCCTCACTGTACGCCAGGCACCTGAACTTGGGTTCAACAACACTTATCCCCCATTAAAAACACTATCTTCAGTTGGCTTCTAGAACATCCTACTCTCTGGAGTTTTCTTCTATTGATCTGCTTTCACAGATTTCTCCTCATTTATTCTAAATATTCAGATGTCACAGTGCTCAGTCTTTGTATTTCTGATTGCTTTCTTTTTCTGACTCTTATTCTTCTGGTGATCTCATCTAGCATTATTGCTTTAAAACACATTCTATAAATTCTGTTCAGTTCAGCCGCTCAGTCGTGTCTGACTCTTTGTGACCCCATGAATCGCAGCACGTCAGGCCTCCCTGTCCATCACCAACTCCCAGAGTTTACCCAAACTCATATCCATCGAGTCAGTGATGCCATCCAGCCATCTCATTCTCTGTTATCCCCTTTTCCTCCTGCCCACAAACCCTCCCAGCATCAGAGTCTTTTCCAATGAGTCAACTCTTCGCATGAGGTGGCCAAAGTATTGGAGTTTCAGCTTCAGCATCAGTCCTTCCAATGAACACCCAGGACTGATCTCCTTTAGGATGGACTGGTTAGATCTCCTTGCAGTCCAAGGGACTCTCGAGAGTCTTCTCCAACACCACAGTTCAAAAGCATCAATTCTTCAGCGCTCAGCTTTCTTCACAGTCCAACTCTCACATCCATACATGACCACAGGAAAAACCATAGCCTTGACTAGATGATCCTTTGTTAGCAAAGTAATGTCTCTGCTTTTGAATATGCTATCTAGGTTGGTCATAACTTTCCTTCCAAAGAGTAAGCGTCTTTTAATTTCATGGTTGACATCACCATCTGCAGTGATTTTGGAGCCCAAAAAATAAAGTCTGACACTGTTTCCACTGTTTCCCCATCTATTTCCCATGAAGTGATGGGACCGGATGCCATGATCTTCGTTTTCTGAATGTTGAGCTTTAAGCCAACTTTTTCACTCTCCTCTTTCAGTTTCATCAAGAGGCTTTTTAGTTCCTCTTCACTTTCTCCCATAGGGGTGGTGTCATCTGCATATCTGAGGTTATTGATATCTTTCCCGGCAATCTTGATTCCAGCTTGTGCTTCGTCCAGCCCAGCATTTCTCATGGTGTACTCTCCATATAAGTTGATTGTCCCCAAAACAGAATAGTTCTCAAAATTATTTGTTGAAATAATGACTAAAATTTTTGTTTCTTTTTTTCACATCTTCTAATGGTGTACTTTCCAGTTTGTTAACATTTTTACAATATAAGCTTATTCTAACCTCATAACAAAGCTATAACTTACATTATAAAAATTCATCTCTAAATCATATATAAATAATCTACTATAAAGAGTTTATTGACTTGTGTAGAATTAGTCAGAGAGTCCCTAATCCTATCTGTCTAAATCCATGTTACTAAATCTATGTTGCATAATTCAATGAAAATGTAAATAAATTTTTACTTTTGAAATTTGTAGAAAATCTACCTGAACTTTTTCTCTATTGAATGGTGTAAAAAAAAAATAAATGAGTTCTACATATACTGTTTCTTTCTTCCTTTTTTTCTCAGCATTTAAAATTGATTTATTAAAGACTATTTATTGAGTGCTACCCTGAGTTAACACTGGAGATAGAACAGTATGAAATGCATGGGATTTATTCTTAAGAATTTTGCTATCTCTGTTAGACAAACTGAAGGCCTATGTCTTACATTATTTTCATTCATAAGCATGTTCAAAATAACTACTTATATGTTAAATCTTTATGTTTGCAAGATCCTTTAGTTTTAAACCACTAAAAACTGTCTTTTGAATGCTTTTCCTAGAGATAAAGGATGACCTATGAAATTTTCATAAAAATGCAGGAAAGCAGGCAATGTGAAAAGCAATGAAATCAAGAACTACTAAGGTCCTGGGTGAAGAAAGGATTAGGCTGAATCCAGTGAGATTTGGGAGCAGATGTTAAATACACAAAAATCTACCAGCTCTGGAACAACAATGCAATGTATCCCTGGTTCTTTCACTATTTATATTTCTATTCTTTTCATATTTCTTTTATGTTTCTAACCTCCCATTATTCAAGTTTTTCCCACTTCTGAATACTCCTTGACTTTGATTATAGGATATTTTCTAAAAATTATATGGTAGACATAGATACTAATAGGAGGTTCCCACTATTTTTAGGCAAAAGCTTGTTGCTCCCTTTTTTGGATACAAATCTTTGACCTTCGTTTAACTGCACTGATTGTCTTTATCCCTGCCTGCCTTCTCTGTACCCATTGTCTTCTTGGCTAGTTCACTGCAGCTGTCTCATTTATATAATTCAGCAAATGTTCAGAGAGGCAGAATTGTGAACCCAATTGTTTCTAGCTGTAAATAGAATCGAATTGCATTGTGTGTTTCTGAGTAATTTCAACTGTGCTTTCATTCAGATACCCTCACAAATGTTCTCGTCTCAGAAAAAATTTACTTCTTTCCTCTATCGCCCCTGACTCACTAAAATGTATGTGATCCATAAACTTAGCAAAACCTTTTATTTAAGTTTGCTAATTCTAGCTCTGCAACCTAGCTACTTCATGTTATGCACACCGTCTTTCAATGCTATCTCTAGAAGTGAGCTAAAGAATTTAAACCTAGGCAGGTTGCAAATTACAAAGGAACTGTGTACTTCTGAAGGTCAGACATTTTATCTTATTCAATCTGGTAACTGCATAGTTCTAGCAGAGTAGAAGACTGCATGAGTAAATTCCTGTGAATTACATAATGGTATTTAAACATCCTTATCAAAGAATGAACAAAATGCACATTGCAGTCTGAGGCCTTTTCTTTTCTTGATGTTAGTTTGTCTAACCACCTCTCAGATGTCACTTTCAAGTTTTCACTCGCCTAGTGCAACCTAGCCCTATAACATTTAGCAATAAGCTTTTCTCAATATACTAGTAACCAAATTAATGACATATAAATTGATAAGAATATAAAAAGTGGATGAAATTCCCTGGCAGTCCAGTGGTTAAGACTCCACACTTCCACTGCAGGTGGCACATATTCGCTCCTTGGTCTGGGAAGTAAGATCTGGCATGCCATGTGGTACAGTCAATATATATTATATGCAATATATACAATATATATTATATACAATATATACAATAAATATTATATATATAAGGCTTCCCTGGTGGTTTAGATGGTAGAGAATCTGCCTGCAACACAGAACACCAGCATTCTATCCCTGGGTTGGGAAGATCCCCTGGAGAAGGGAATGGTTATGCTTTCACAGAATACACTCCAGTAGTCTTCCTTAGACACTTCCAGGGACAGAGGAACCTGGTGGTCTTCAGTCCATGGGGTCATAAAGACTCAGACATGGCTGAGCAGCTAACATGTATGTGTGCATGTGTAGAATTGTTGAGAAATATTTAAAGTGCTAATCACAAGCAGTTAAATGATATTGACTACCAAGTAGCTAGTAAACAATGATTTTTTTTCTGTGGCAGTAGTGGTACTTTGGGTTTCCCTTGTGGCTCAGATGGTAAAGAATCCACCTACAAAGCAGGAGACCTGGGTTTAATCCCTGGGTTGGGAAGATCCCCTGGAGAAAGGCATGGCAACCCACTCCAGTATTCTTGCCTGGAGAATCCCCATGGACAGAGGAGCCTGGTGGACTACAGTCCATGGGGTCACAAAGAGTTGAACACAATGAGTGACTCAGGCACAGCGCATGGTGCTACTTTACATGCATTATTTCATTTAATCGTCAAGACAGCTGAGTTTTGAATATAATGTGAGGAGTGGTTTATAGTGGCTAAAGAACTTGCCAAAGATGCCAGTATGATTAAAAAAAAATGGAGTAGAATTTTATTCTAAGTTATATCCCAATCAGAGCCTTTCCTTCTTCACTCTAAGCCATAATTTTTCAAAAGATAGTACATTAAGGTCGATGCTCTTGGGGAGCTTCATAGGCTAGGTAAAATGCATACAAATCCCAAGTTGGACAGGGCAATTCAACAAACTCTGTTTTGAAAATTTGTGTAGGACACCAAATTTCTCTAGAGAACTTATACATAATCAGGGCTCAGTCTCTTTCCATATGAAAGTGAAAAAAACTTAGACAAGCACAAACAAAGCTCCAGTACAAGGCTGATGATGGAAAATTTGATTAAGGATGTTTGCAGTGCTTTGAGGATGTCTAAAGAAGGAAAGAGCATATTCTGTTGAGAGTGCAGGTTGATAGGGGAGAGAAGGAGAGAAAAAAATGTCCTTGTTAAATGTGTTGCAGTGTCTTACAAAATGGGCAGGAGTCCAACAAAGGTGATGAGAAAGGAAAGAGAGAAAGGCATTCCTTAAAGAAGAAGGCCGATGAAATGAGGTGCAGAAATCAGTTTACAAATCTCTCAAAGTAGAAACTGGATGGGAGACTGGAGAGAGTTTGGAGCCTAAGTTTTAAAAAGAAAAACTCATATCTTATTGAATAATTAAAAAAAAAATGTAGCCTAGAGAAGAAACTCTCAAATACACAATAGCCATGTGCTGTGTGTAACCTGTGATAGAGGGCACGGGTAAGATTACAGGATGCAGGGCACTGAGGAATATAGATGACTTAGAAGTGATGCTGGTTTTCTTAAAGCACACAATGTTGACTATTAAATAGTATTCAGTTAATACTGATTTGATTGACTTTATTTGATTTATTAACTTTATTCAATGCCAGTGGTATGGAAGTCTCTCATAGTAAGTTATGCCAGTGTTAACAACAACACAACTGTCTCACGAGTCACATTTAAAAATTGAGAACCAGTAGGAAGTAGGGCTCCTGAAAAGAAGGAGGTAGGCACCTTGCTCCACCTGTGTGCTGCAGCCACTCAGGGACTGCATAGGTGGTGACTCATTTCAGTGTCTGAGGTTGCCCTTTGATTGACAGTCAGAGAATCATTGCTGTTTTGTGCTTCCCCTGAGTCCAGAATCCCACCTCCAGAATATTGATTTAAGCAGAATACAGGAAACAGGGGGTCATAGAACCAGTATAAAGCAGAAATATGCCATTCTTTAAGGAATTTTTGAAAGTGAACTTGTAACTGTAATAGAGAATCTTTAAAGCATAATTTATAGAAATATCTTGATTTTGTTTTTTGGTAAATCAAAGTATGTTGTGTTAAATATTTTTCTCAAACAACTACGCATCTCTTCAATGAATTCTGTTTTACGTCTCTGACAGCTCCATACTCAAAAGGGAACTCTATAAATATTATTCTAAATAGAAAGTCTTTAACATTTATTTCTTTAAGAGACTCAGAAGCTTTTATTAATTCATGATGTGATGCAAGCTAGCTGTGAAATGATAGAAATAAGAAGATTTATGGTATAATTGACTCCAGATCATTTATGTAATATAGACTATCATGATTTTCTTGTCGTTGTGGCAAATGGGCAATCAAGAGATGTAGACTGAACAGCTATTTTGTGTAGAGTACTTTACAAGTGACAGTGGGGAAGGGGGAGAAGAATAAAACACAACTTCTACCCCACAGAAACTTATAAAGTAACATAACAGAGAAATGTGCTTCTGTTAACAGAGAAATGTGCTTCTATGTTTAAAATATGAACAACCAACTTTCTCCAAGAGATATGTTAGATTCAAGGGCTTTGGTTGGCACCTTCCCTGCTTCCATTTTAAGTTGTCGAGAGCCCAAAGTGATCTGAACAAATGTTCAAGTGCTCTAGTCAATTATCTTTACTTAATGAAAAAAAAAATGTTATTTACTCATTTACTGAGAAGAAAACAATTCGATAAGGATTATTCCCCTCTTAGAGGACTGCATCTTTTCTCTTTAATCTTTAATTCATTATAAGTAGAGAATGTTAATTAGTCCACTTTTTCCTTCTATCAGTATTTTCCTTTTTATAAGTTCAATGTTTCCTCTACCACAGTGTTTAGGTTAAAACCGCACACACACATGCACACACATTCAACTAAGTAAACACGACTAGTGACTCCCTGATGGACAAGCATGTAGTGAGGTGTGCAGACTGCTACTGAAGTGTTGTAGTCTGTTCTGTCTAATCATTTCTAATACTACTCTTTGAAAAACTCATGCTTTCCAATAAAGAAAGTAAGAAAGAAATTGATAATTTTATTCTGAATCCTCAACAGCATTGGTTCACAATTGTTGCTCATCCAAAATGCTAAATAGTGCTGACATAACTTGTGGCAGATAAAGTGAGATACTATTTCACGCCAGGCATCCTTATCATAGTTGGAACTATTTCTCAGGTTTTTGATGTTAAGAATTCTATTAAATTGATGCAGAGTTAAGCAACTTAAAGAACTTGTGCCTCTTAAAAAAAAAACCTGTAAGATAACAGTGTCAGTTGCCAGGAAAAATAAAACGTTCATACATTGCAACTGGTTAACCATTCATCTCTGAACTATAGTAAGTTTGTAAATACACCTTTGTAGGATGTCAAATAACTATTTATTGCTAGGTGACATTGAATGTTCCCAATAACCAGGTTGGGACAGTTACCCCAAAATCCTGCCCCAAATCCTGTTCATCAAAATTTCTCTCCATAATTTAAAGATGCACTGACAGACCTTCCCTATCAACCTCCATCCATGTGTGCTCTCTGTGTACCACCTGCCTTCAGTTACTATTATAGTACTACTTAAACCTGACGCACCTTAAATTAGTCTGCAGCAGAGCACTTGGGAACACAGATCGCCACTTGTCAACTGTGTGACCTTAGCAGCTTCTATAACTGCTTTTGACCTTAATTTCTTTACCTTTGAAATGAAAATGATGCTATTATATGTTCATAGTGTAGTTGTTGAGTAGATTAAAAAATAGAATTCATGTAAATGTATTGGTTATATGACTGTATGTCACATAATAATTTCTTGCATTGGGTGATGGTTTTCTTAAGTTTTCATTTAATTCATTTTTTATCTTAATACATGTTTATCAAGCTATTATATTTTTAAATATTAATATTTATATTTGTTTATTTGACTGTGCTGGGTCTTGGTTGTGGCATGGAGGATCTAGTTCCCTGACCAGGGATTGAAACCAGACCCCCTGCTTTGGGAGTGTGAAAGTCCAAGCCACTGGACCATCAGGGAAGTCCCCCAGGTTATTATTTTCCTAAGCATTTACTAAATGGATTAGGCTGCAGGTTCTATTGGAGGTGTTCAAAGAGGTGGTGAGAATGAACAGATTCCAAGTGGTTCTCCCTTGATGGAGAATACACTCCAAGGGAGAAACAAATGACAAGGACTAATGTGTACTGTGACAGGAGTCACAAAGCATTATGATAGCTCAGAGAACACAAATTCCTTTTGCAAGATGCAGACATAGAAAATGGACGTGTGGACACAGCGGGGGAAAGGGAGGGTGGGACAAACTGGGAGAGTAGCATTAACGCATATAGACTACCATGTGTAAAATGGACAGCTAGTGGAAAGTGGCTACATAGCACAGGGAGCTCAGCTCAGTGCTCTGTGGTGATCCAGAGGCAGGGGATGGGGGTGGGTTAGGAGGGAGGCTCAAGAGGGAAGGTTTATATGTGTACTTACAGCTGATTCACTTTGTACAGCAGAAATGGACACAATACTGTAAAGCAATTATACTCCAGCAATAAAATGAAAAGTAATAACAAAATGCATTTTAAAAAAGAAAACAAATTCCTAAAGACATATTCCTATCATCTTCTTTGACTTGTATGTCAACACTTCTCAAATCTCAGCAAACACATGCACAAAATATCTTCTAAACTGTGCTCTCTCCCTAGGGAAAACATCACCGCACATTAAATATTCTCAGGGTATCATATCCAGAGGCACATGTGTTCCTTATTAGTGATGTTAATTTTGATCATTATATGAAGGTTCATTTTCTCCACTGACTAGTTATCGTATATTCACCAGGAACGATCTCGATTTGGTATTCTCAAACCATAGGTAGCTGACACGTAGCTTTACTTGTGTCCTTTACTGTGTCAGCTACCTATCACCATGACAGATGGCAAATGTGTAAGAGCAGGAAAGACCCACAAGGCAAAACCATCTGCTAGACTCTGCTTAAATCATTCTTGTTAATGCTCCACTAACTAAAGCAAATCCCATAATGGTGCAGAGCCAGTTTAGAAGGCACTACAAAGACACGTGACAGAGGGAAGGGATAGGTAAAGAATTAGGGCCACGGATGCAATCAATCTACTATGTATAATGCTAAATTAAGGCTTAATCAATGTAGATGCTCGGCTTCCCTGGTGGCTCAGGTGGTAAAGAATCCACCTGCAATGTGGGTTTAATGCCTGGGTTGGGAAGATCCCCTGGAGGTGAGCATGGCAACCCACTCCAGTACTCTTGCCTGGAGAAGCCCCATGACAGAGGAGCCTGGCAGGCTACAGTCCATGGGGTCACAAAGAGTCGGACACAACTGAGCAACTAAGCACAACACAGCACAACGTAGATGCTAAGGGAAATCTTGATAGAAATATTCTAAGATAAACAAATTAATGTATTCATACTCTGCAACTGTTGCCTTAATAATTACAGTACAATATAAAATACACAATTTAGGGATAGGTGCATTGTTTTATTCCAGTTCTTTTTGGTCTTTGGAATTGAAATGGAGCAGGATGCTGTGGTTCTTCCCCTGACCCCACCCCATTCCTCTGCCTGCCATTTTTCTGTAGAAAAACTTTAGCCAAAGATTAAGTTTAATCAGAGAAATGAAAACAGGCATAAATGAAGGAAAATAAAGGAGACCAAATAATAATCGTTTAGTCATTAAGCATAGTCAAGGACCTTTAGTTCCTTCTCAAGGGACATAATATTCTGAGCCATATCCTGTGAGCTGTCTTACAGATACTGAAACACTTGGTGAAGAAGTTAACCATATAGTGACCAG
Source organism: Bubalus kerabau (assembly GCF_029407905.1). Lineage (NCBI taxonomy): Eukaryota > Metazoa > Chordata > Mammalia > Artiodactyla > Bovidae > Bubalus > Bubalus kerabau. The sequence goes on from NC_073624.1 coordinate 134,235,533, forward strand.
ACTGTAGCCATGACACAAGCTGCCACCATTCCAAGAACTGGCGTTAAGGAAATGGAAACAAACAGACCCTGGAATTGAACGTTAACTGTACCTAAAACAATCAAGATGATGCTGGTCAGACCACTGATGACCATTTCAAGATGACTGTTGGAGCAGACTGTGTTGTTTCTGTATGTAACTTCCTCTATCAGCCTTTAAAAGCTCTTGCTGGCTGACTGTCAGTGGGGGACGTCAGCCTTCGGATAGGTGTCTATTCCTGCCCCACACACCACCATCTCCCACTATTGCAGGAGCCAAACGAAAGCAAACTTTCCACCAACCTTGCCTCTTTAATAAATTTTGAGTGGTGAAGAGCCAGACCCTGGTTCTGTAACAGATCTATTTAATCATTTATTAGTCTTTTCAAACATTAGATGCTAAATTTCTGGTGTGATATTGACTACAACGATGGAGCAGATACAAATTAATCATTTTAGAATTTATGCTTGCACTCAGAAATGTCCACTGAACTATTGTTTATATAGGGTTCTACATAAAACAATAGTAACAATGTAATAGACTGATAGATCAACTTCCATAAAACATGATTGTTATCAGTTCTACGATACCCCTTTTAGAAGCCATGACCTTGATGTCTCATGGTAAACTATAAGAAGACAAACTTTATATAGCAAATTTACAGACATTATCCTTGTGTAAAATGCCACAAAATGAGCTATGCAGCTTATTTCCTCAAAATGTTCTAAAAACCCTTCATTTGGGATCAAATTTTAAATAGCTTATACGGACATCCTTTCCTCCAATAGAACTTTTGTCATTGCTTCACCTTTCACTGAATAAATCGATAGGAATGACCTAGATCACTGGAACTGAAGCCCTACTTATAATATCAATGCCTCACAAAAACTGTGCTCAAATGAAGATTTGATAAGAACTGATGGAAACTGACTGGCTGCCCTTGGGCATTCACTCCTTACATTCTTTTCTGAGCAAATGTAAAACTTTTGATACTGCTTCAAGCTATTGTTTCTTTACCTTGAGGGTTTATGCTCTCAAGGGCTTATAATCCTTACCACAGAAATTATCTGAAAGAGTGATAGCAATTAAAATTGACAGTGAGAGTGCTGAGGTGTCAGGCTGTCTCCATTGGGGTTCATTTCCTTTTCTGTATTTAAATTGGCTTTGGGGCATGATAGGGGTATGGGATTAAGACACATGAGCAACTATGTGCGAGATAAATGTGCAGCAAGGATATACTGTACAGCATAGGGGAAAAGAGCCATTATTTGTAATAATTTAAAATAGAGTATAATCTATAAAAATATTGAATCACTATGTTGTATAGTGGAAACTAATATTGTAAATCAACTATATTTCAATAAAAGTAAACTAAAATATCGGAGAAGGCAATGGCACCCCACTCCAGTACTCTTGCCTGGAAAATCCCATGGACGGAGGAACCTGGTAGGCTGCAGTCCATGGGGTCGCTAGGAGTCGGACACGACTGAGCGACTTCACTTTCACTTTTCACCTTCATGCATTGGAGAAGGCAATGGCAACCCACTCCAGTGTTCTTGCCTGGAGAATTCCAGGGACGGGGGAGCCTGGTGGGCTGCCGTCTATGGGGTCGCACAGAGTCGGACACGACTGAAGCGACTTAGCATAGCATAGCATAGCATAAACTAAAATATAAAAAATAAACAGGCTTTTCTCCAATGTGCTTTTGTGTGCTAAGTCGCTTCAGTTGTATCCAGCCCTTTACAACCCTTGAGACTGAAGCCCACTGGCTCTTCTGTGCATGGGATTCTCCAGGCAAGAATACTGAAGTGGGTTGTCATGCCCTCCTCCAGGGGATGTTCCCTACCTAGGGATTGAACCCACATCTCTTAAGTCTTCTGCATTGGCAGACAGTTCTTTATCACTGGCATCACCTGGGAAGCCCTTTTCTCCAATATGTAATACCAAATAGGACAGAATATCTATACTCCCATGTCCCTGCAGATCATAAACTCAAAGGCCAATATAATTGCAAGAGAGGAAAACAATAGAATGGGAAAGACTAGAGATCTCTTCAAGAAAATTAGAGATACTAAGGGAACGTTTCATGCAAATATGGGTACAATAAAGGACAGACATGGTATGGCCCTAACAGAAGCAGAAGATATTAAGAAGAGGTGGCAAGCATACACAGAAGAGCTTTACAAAAAAGATCTTCATGACTCAGGTAACTATGATGGTGTGATCACTCACCTAGAGCCTGACATCCTGCAGTGTGAAGTCAAGTGGGCCTTAGGAAACATTGCTAAGAACAAAGCTAGTGGAGGTGATGGAATTCCAAGTGAGCTATTTCAAATCCTAAAAGATGATGCTGTGAAAGTCCTGCACTCAATATGCCAGTAAATTTGGAAATCCCAACAATGGCCAGAAAATTGGAAAAGGTGAGTTTTCATTCCAATCCCAAAGAAAGGCAATGCCAAAGAATGTTCAAACTGCCACACAGTTGCACTCATCTCACATATTAGCAAAATAATGCTCAAGATCCTTCAAGCTAGGCTTCAACAGTATGTGAACTGAGAACTTCCAGATGTACAAGCTGAATTTAGAAAAGGCAGAGGAACCACAGATCAAATTGCCAATATCCACTGGGTCACAGAAAAAGTAAGAGAATTCCAGAAAAAATACCTACTTCTGCTTCACTGACTACACTAAAGCCTTTGACTATGTAGATCACAACAAACTGTGGAAGATTCTTAAGGAGATGGGAATACCAGACCACCCTACCTGCCTCCTGTGAAACCTGTATGCAGGTCAAGAAGCAACAGTTAGAACTGGACATGGAACAATGGACTGGTTCAAAATTGACAAAAGAGTATGTCAAGGTTGTATATTGTTACCCTGCTTATTTGACTTATATGCAGGGTACATCATGCGAAATGCCAGGCTGGATGAAGCACACACTGGAATTAGGATTGCAGGGAGAGAAATATTAATAACATCAGGTATACAGATGACACCAGCCTTATGGCAGAGCGTCTTGATGAAGGTGAAAGAGGAGAGTGAAAAAGCTGGCTTAAACCTCAACATTCATAAACTAAGATCATTGCATCCAGTCATATCACGTCATGGCAAATAGATGGGGGAACAATGGAAACAGTGACAGGCTTTACATTCTTGGACTCCCAAATCACTGCAGATAGTGACTGCAACCGTGAAATTAAGACGCTTGCTCCCTGGAAGTAAAGCTATGACAAACTTAGACAGCATTTTAAAAAGCAGAGATATTACTTTGAGGACAAAGGTCCGTATAGTCAAAGTTATGGTTTTACCAGTAGTCTTGTATGGATGTGAGAGCTGGACTATAAAAAAGGCTGAGCGCCAAAGAATTGATGCTTTTGAACTGTGGTACTGGAGAAGATTCTTGAGAGTCCCTTGGACAGCAAGGAGATCAAAACAGTCAATCCTAAAGGAAATTAACCCTGAATATTCATTGGAAAGACTGATCCTGAAGCTGAAGTTCTCATACTTTGGCCACCTGATGAGAAGAGCTGACTCATTGGAAAAGACCCTGATGCTGGGAAAGACTGAAGGCAATAGGAAAAGGGGACAAGAAAGAATGAGATGGTTGGATGGCATCACTGACTCAATGGACATGAGTTTGAGCAATCTCCAGGTGATGGAGAAGGACAGGGAAGCCTGGCATGCTGCAGTCTATGGGGTCACAAAAAAATCAGACAGGAATGAGGGACTGAATAACTTCAACAACAAAAAAGTGAGACAATGCCTATATCAGTCAGAATGGGAAAGGTTTTTCTGGGATAGTAAAAACTACAGAAATCTCCATCATGCAAAAGCATTAAATGCTGTTGGTCACTCATGTTACATGAGGAGCATGTGTTGGTGGGGACGGGGGGAGGGAGGTGAGGAGAGAGGCTCTTTTCCTCTTGTTCACAGACCTAAGCTGATGAAGCCATCTTCCATTTGCACCAGTTGAAACACAGGGCATCTTGGTCACTAAAGAAGACAAAAACAGCACTGGATAATAAAGTACTGGCAATCATCCTGAAACAGACATATGTACCTTCTACTCATTTCATTGTCCAGCACTAAATACATGGTTCTGTCTACCTTTAATGGTGTGGAAAAATGTGAATTCCTCAACATCTAAAAAAAGAAGAAGAGAGCTAAATGTGGGAAAACACTATTAATACTTACCACAAACTCTTTCAGATAAAGACTTTAAGAACTGACAGATCAAACTTTTAAGATAAGTAAACCAAACATACGCAAAGAAGATAAGAAAAAAAATTAAGATTATGACAAAGAATACCAGAAAAAAACTTAAGATTATGATGCAAGAAAATCATAAATAAAAGAACTACGTGAAAACATCAAGTCTGAGAAATTTCATAGTTGAAATAAAAATGCTGTAAATGAGATAAATGGTAGCTTGATATGTAATTACTGTGTTAGAAGACCAGATCAAGGACTTCCTTTAAAAAGTGTCATGGGAGGAATACATAGACAAAAATAAATGAAGCCTTGCTAAGGACTTGTCTTATTAGGAGGAATATAAAGATATTGAAAAATCTAAATAATCAATAAACTCACTTATGGGTTTTAAGTTATAAGCTACTACTGTAAGAACTAAAATATAATATACAACTTTTAAATAAGCAGCATATTAAATGATTCATCAGATAGAAAACAGAAATAAAGAAATGATAAAATTAGTATTATTAAATGAAATGTGAATGACATAACTTAGTATAACAATAATAAAAATTAGCAGGTTAAACTCACCAGTTAAAACACAGAGATTCTTAGGCTAGCTTAAAATACATAAGAACCAACAGAGACACACAAAGGGGCAAAAACACAGACAGGTTGAAGCAAGAACAAAACTGGAATATTGGTGACAAGAAGTCTTAATGAAATGACGTAAAGACTGACTCTGAATGGCCACAGTGTATGAGAGTGGTATCTTGTATTAACATTTCCCCCAGATACTTCAAATATGGAGGTGGCTCTCAGTTGTCATATTATGAAATGCCTGTTAAGGCTCTTTCTCTTTGCTTACTCATAGGCTCATGAACAACATGCAGCTGGTGAAAGGGAGAGAAGTTATCCACTGTAAACTTAACTCCATGGTGTATGTATGGGCATGGCTGATTCAGTTTGCTGTACAGCAGAAGGTAACACAACATTGTAAATCAACTATATGCCAATAAAAATTAACTAAAACAAAAGCAGAAATGCAAGTCCATGGACTTTCCCTCACCAAAGACGAACTGGCTACCATTGTTATTGATTTGCAATCTGCAAAGAGCAGAGACAAATGCTGAGCCCCTAGCATCATACTTAGTAGTGACCAGTCTCCCATTTGAGGGCAAGTTGCTCATATGCGGTGAAGGGGAAAACAGTTTTCCTTCACAAAAGGGAGAATGTGTTTCACTACTTCAAGTTTCACTAATTCTGATATCACCATCTGCAGATTAACTGAATTCCTTATTCACCATCACAACATCTCAAACAACAATTCTGACTAAGGAATTCATTTTATGAAGAAATAAATGAGACAACTGGTTAAAAATCCTGGGATTCACTGGTATTCTCAAGTCTTATAAGCAGGAAACAGTTGAACTAATTGAATATTTAGCTTTTTTCAAGGTGTGGTGTTGTTCTACAAGACAAAATATATGCTTCTATAAGCAACTTACTATTTCTTTTGAGTAACAGTAAGTTACACGTGATAGAAAGTGAAGAGGAACTAAAGAGCCTCTTGATGAAGGTGAAAGAGGAGAGTGAAAAAGCTGGCTTAAAACTCAACACTCAGAAAACAAAGATCATGGCATCTGGTCCTATCTCTTCATGGCAAATAGATGGGAAAACAATGGAAACAGTGACAGACTTTATTTTCTTGGGCTCCAAAATCACTGCAGATGGTAACTGCAGCCATGAAATTAAAAGATGCTTACTCCTTAGAAGGAAATTTATAACCAACCTAGATAGCATATTCAAAAACAGAGACATCATTTTGTTGACAAAGGTCCGTGTAGTTAAAGGTATAGTTGGACCATAAAGAAGGCTGAGTGCCAGTGCCGAAGAATTGATGCCTTTCAACCGTGGTGCTGGAGAAGACTCTTGAGAGTTCCTTGGATAGCAAGGAAATCAAAACAGTCAATCCTAAAGGAAATCAACCCTGAATATTGATTGGAAGGACTGATGCTGAACTGAAGTTCCCATACTCTGCCCACTTGATGCAAAAAGCTGACTCATTGGAACAGACTCTGATGCTGGGAAAGATTGAAGGCAATAGTAGAAGGGGACAACAGAGGATAAGATGATTGGATGGTATCACAGACTCAGTGGACATGAGTTTGAGCAAACTCCAAGAGATGGCAAAAGACAGGGAAGCCTTGTGTGCTTCCCATGGACTATCATGGGATCACAAACAGCTGAACATGACTTAGCTACTGAACAACAACAACAGAAGTTGCACAACAAAAAAAGTTGCTTGCAAAGAGCATACACTGAACTCATGGGTTCTTGTTAAGAGCACACACTAAACTCATGGGTCCAGAAACTGAAGGTTAGATGTAGAAGTGACAAGTTGCCTTTTTATATATCTTGAGAAGCTCATAAAATTTTTGCTTTTTATCCTATTAATTAGGACTAAGTTCCAAAAAAAAAACAAAAAACAAAAAACAAAAACCTTCCACTGCTGGATATACAACAGTTGCACTGAATTGGAGATTAAGACCACTACCTGAATATTTTGATGCCTTATGTCACTGAATCAATAGGTACAAACAGTGTTTACTATTTTAGCAGGGACTATTACCTCTGAATAGCAAGGGGAAACTGCCACTATACAATGGGCCCAGTGAAAAGAATGAAGTTATCCTCTAGAATTCCTCCTGATATTTTTATGTCTAGCTGGCAGAGTATGTTCTTAGTCGTTCAGTTGTGTCTGACTCTTTAGGAGCCCATGGAGTGTAGCCTGCCAGGCTCCTCTGTCCATGGGGATTCTCCAGGCAAGAATACTGGAGTGGCTTGCCATGACCTCTTCCAGGGGGTCTTCCCAACCAAGGGATCAAACCCAGGTCTCCCACATTGCCAGCAGATTCTTTACCATCTGAGGCACCAGTGAAGCCCAAAATTTAACAGAAGCCCACAGCAATCTAGTAGTAGAACCACTACAGACTCAGACTCTTCAACAATAAAAACCTGGGTTACCCCACAAAGTAAAGATCTTTAACCAATTGAGAGGTAGGCTAAAGCCAAGGGAACATGGATTGGGTAGCAGAGGAGTAAAGTTATAAATACCAATTATCTTCTCTTTACCAGTAACAGAAGCAAGAATTATAAATAACTAGTTAGATTTCTTTCCTTGTTTAAATTAAAAAATATAGTTTGATTTATTCATAAATTTCCGAGCATCTACTGTGTGACTGACAGTATTCCAGGTATTGGAGATACAGCTCAGAGCACAGCAAAATATCCCCTCATGACACTTAATTCTAGTGAGACTGACAAACTATTGAGCTTCCCTGGTGGCTCAGACGGTAGAGAATCTGCCTGCAATGCAGGAGAACTGGGTTCGACCCCTGGGTCATGGAAGATCCCCTGGAGAAGAGAATGGCAACTCATTCCAGTATTCTTGCTTGGAGAATTCCATGGACAGAGGAGCCTGGAGGGCTATAGTCTGGGGAATCGCAGAGAGTCTGACACAACTGAGTGACTAACACTTTGACAAAACATAACTGACCAGAAAAATGGGTACAAAATTTACTGTCAGGTCGTGATACGTGCCAGGAAAGGAAGAGACTGTTTTTACTGATCTGTGTGTCTCTGTTTAATTGCTCCTTAAGTTGTTTTATCAATAAGAAAACACTCAAGATTTTATGAGTTTCTGTGATTCACCAAGAAGAATAAATGAATGATTATCTGCACATACTCACAGACATACACACACACGACCCTTTAAAGAGTTCTTAAAATGTAAATTATTTCAATCATCTGATGCCTTCAGACTCTTTAAGAAGCCAGTCTCAGTCAAACTGGAAATAGAGAAGCCATCAATCTGAAGTCATGAGGAAACTCATTAAGTAATTAATTTTGTTTTATGCTCTTACACATCAATCTTCTCTGACGATCCATTAAGATTTAATCCAAAAATTCATTCTCAAAGGAAGGTATATGGACTTCAGAGCACAGAAAATATCAAGGTTACTGTTAGGAAGATATATCATCTCTAAAATATGGAGCTTTGTTAATTTGGCATTTTAAATCTCTCTTTTATCCATCAGTATTAAAATGAGTTTGAAGGGCTGGAATGTGCACTGCACTAAACCACTGGATTTTTTTAAACTCCAATACATCTCATTGAACTTTTACAAGTTCACTTTTATATTGAACTGTTTTTCAACGCTCATTACCAGGTATATCTCCATTCATTGATTTCTTTTTGTTTTTGGCCTCTATCTTTTCTGAGTCATCAGAAGTAATTCAACAAATGGAGAAAGTAGCATCGATATGTATACACTATCTTGTGTAAAATAGATAACTGGTGATAAGCTGCTATATAACACAAGGAGCTCAGCCTGGTGCTCTGTGATGACCTAGAGGGGTGACTCGCAGGGAGGGAAGGGAAGCTCAGGAGGATAATTATGGCTGAACTTCACTGCCATATGGCAGAAACCAACACAATATTGTAAAGCAATTTTCCTCTAATTAAAGAGTAAATTTGAAAAGAAGTAATTAAATGAAGTGTTATGGCACTTTAAGAATAACGGGTTGAATGTATATCTATTGCTATTTCCTTCCAGGAAACTTTTCAAAAGTAAATTTTAAAGAATGCATAAAATGAAGTGAAAAGTGAAAGTCGCTCAGTCGTGTCTGACTCTTTGTGACCCTATGGACTATACAGTCCATGGGATTCTCCAGGCCAGAATACTGGAGTGGGTAGCTGTTCCCTTCTCCAGGAGATCTTCCCAACCCAGGGATCAAACCCAGGTCTCCCACATTGCAGGCAGATTCTACACCAACTGAGCTACAATGGAAGCCCAAAGAAAGGATAGGCAAATTAAAATCTATAGCACTGTTTCCTTAAACCTCTTCTTTACAAGAGGAAGTGTAATTTTGTTGAGCAGTTAACAGTTTTTTGGAAAACATGGGTGGACTGAGGAACTTTTATTAAATCTACTGATGTTGATTATTCTTACTAATTTTTGAACTCAATTTTTTTGCTATACAATTATAGCAGGGTATACAGTTGAATGATCTCTGAATATGACAGTGAATGGAGAAATGCATATTAAACTTTCTAATAATAATTTTTTAAAATTTCCTTTTCTTTCCTTTTATTTTTCTTTCTCAAATTTCAGCCTATACTTTCTAAAGAAGTAAGTCACAATGGAAACTAACTGTCATTTCTAATTACCTATGGAGAAGAAAAGATCGTCCAAAGCACATAAACTTCTCACAATAGGCTTCAAATATTTTGAACCAAGAATTGAGTTTTGAATCACTACTCATAAACCTGATGAAGAGCAAGTACACCTCAACTAGGCATTCAAAATTGACAAAGTACAGTTCAGTTCAGTCACTCAGTCGTATCCGACTCTTTGCGACCCCACGGACTGCAGCACGCCAGGCTTCCCAGTCCATCACCAACTCCCGGAGCTTACTCAAACTCATGTCCATCGAGTCGGTGATGCCATCCAACCATCTCATCCTCTATGGTCCCCTTCTCCTCCTGCCCTCAATCTTTCCGAGCATCAGGGTCTTTTGAAATGAGTCAGTTCTTCACATCAGGGAGCCAAAGCATTGGAGTTTCAGCCTCAGCATCAGTCCTTCCAATGGTATTCAGGACTGATTTCCTTTAGGATGGACTGGTTGGATCTCCTTGCAGTCCAAGGGACTCTCAAGAGTGTTCTTCAACACCACAGTTCAAAAGCATTAATTCTTTGGCACTCAGTGTTTTTTTAAAGTCCAACTCTCATATCCATACATGACTACTGGAAAAACCATAGCTTTGACTAGATGGACCTTTGTTTGCAAAGTAACGTCTCTGTTTTTTAATATGCTGTCTAGATGGGTCATAACTTTTCTTCCAAGGAGCAAACATCTTTTAATTTCATGGCTGCAATCACTATCTGCAATGATTTTGGAGGCCCCCCCCCAAATAAAGTCTGTCACTGTTTCCATTGTTTCCCCATCTATTTGCCATGAAGTGGAATTCCATGAAGATGGGAATACCAGACCACCTGACCTGCCTCTTGAGAAATCTGTATGCAGGTCAAGAAGCAACAGTTAGACCTGGACATGGAACAACAGACTGGTTCCAAATCAGGGAAAGAGTATGTCAAGGCTGTATATTGCCACCCTACTTATTAAACTTATATGCAGAATACATCATAGGAAATGCTGAGCTGGATGAAGTACAGCTCGAATCAAGAGTGCCGGGAGAAATATCAATAACCTCAGATATGCAGATGACACCACCCTTATGGCAGAAAGTGAAGAAGAACTAAAGAGCCTCTTGATGAAAATGAAAGAAGAGTAAAAAAGTTGGCTTAAACTTCAACATTCATAAACTAAGATCATGGCATCCAGTCCCATCACTTCATGGTAAATAGATGGGGAAACAATGGAAACAGTGACAGATTTTTTTGGGGGGGTTCCAAAATCACTGCAGATGGTGACTTCAGACATGACAAAGCACAATGGAAGATAAAAGGAACCAATGGTTCCCAGGCACTATAAGGTGCTGTTAAATTCAACAGAAGCCACTTTGGGCTCTATCAAAGCTTACTGTCTTCTCATTTATCCTTGAATCCTTCTCATGCTTTTTTTTAAAATTCTAGATCATTTGATTTTACATTTCATGTCCATGTTACTATACTGGTCATGTTGTTGTATATAACTGTCAGCATAGGGTCTGGAGGAGAACCTCACACTTGTTTACAGCTTAGATTTGGCAGTCAGCAATACTAGCCTTCAGCAAAATTGAAACAGTAATCTTGTGTTTTCCCAATTTATACCATATTTCCCTTCTTCTTTCTCTTTTCTCCCTTTCCATTTGTCAATGAATATTTGCTATTCTCCTGTTCCCTTTGCCATTTTCCAGCTATCCAAAATCTTATTAGAGTGTCCATACTCAAGTTTCTTTGCCCCCAAATCACTCCTATTTTACCTTGTCACTTCATTAAGAGAAGAATAATTCAATACATTATTTACAGAAAACTGTATGACTAAATTACATGTCATTAAATGTGAAAGAGTTTTGGTTAGATTTGCAGTAATGAGTTTCAAAGAGTACCTATTATGCACAGAATATCTCACTATATAGGCAAATTAATTTGAGGCATGAGCATATGTCTATAACATTTCCACAACCGTAAGTCAGAAATAAGGCAGTAGATTCCTTTACCTGTAACTAAATTCAATCTACTTCAGAAGCATAAAAATATAATATATTTATTAGACACACACTAAAAACTAAACAATAGATGTAAAATTCTTGAATTTTTTCAAGAAAAAATTTGTTTTGGATTTCTCTTTGAATTTTTCGGATGACAGAGTGGATAGGAATCTCAATCTATATCCTTGGGGGTGTGTGATAAATAGGGATTTCCTTTTTTTTTTTTTTTAAGTTCAACTTATCTCAGATTTTCAGGCTTCATCTTTCACTGATGAACCTGTACTGTCAGGAAACTCAATCTTAGTCAGTTCTTCAGTATTTGTTTTTCACTGAGGTCATGATTTATAGCACTGGACACTTGAGAGGACCCTGGTGTGGTCTGAGGAAAACTAGTCCCACCATGCCTTGAATTTACCAAAAGCCTTGAGGTCATCTGCTTCTAGGCCACCACTGGGGATAAATCTGTGGTGGGACTGGTGACATGTGCATTAGGGTGCAGTCTCCCTAAGTGCACTACACAGGCATTCTTGCTAGAGGTCATCACATTACCACTGCCCGGGATCAGGATGGGGAAGAAGATATATAGAAATAAGGGGATTATGTTCTAGGTTATAAAAAAGTCCTACTTATAGCAATTGAAGCCTGTATGGAGAATATTTTCAAAACATCACTGAATCAAATAAAATGTCAGTAAAAAAAAGACATGTCAAAATCACAAATATTTTCAAACAAATTTGTAAATAATGAATTAAAGACAAAATATAGCAAGGAAAATTATAAAAATAATTTGAACTAAATGATAGTGAAAATAAAACATATCAAAAGTTTGAGGATGCAGCAAAAGCAGAACTTCAGAGAAATTCATAACAAAAATTTATACTTTAAAAGACGAGAAACCCCAAATCAATAGCATAAGGTTATATTTGAAGCAGCTAGAGGGAAAAAAAGGACAAAATAAATACAAAGTAATTTGAAGAAAGGGAATATAAAGATGAGAACAGAAATCAGCAAAATAAGGAACAGAGAATTTAAGCAAAAAGCTGATTTTTAAAAAGAGCAATAAAATGTATAAATCTCTAGATGCACTGATCAAGAAAGGAAAAGAGCATAAATCATCATATTAGGTAAAAGCGAGTTATCACCTAATATCCTTCATGAGTAGAGTAATAAAGAATATCATGAAAAATATGCCAACACTGGCAAACCTTTGTGAAACAAACAGATTGCCTGAAAAACACAGTTTACCAAAATTGACATAAGATGCAACAAATTTGAAGAGCTCTATGTCTGTTAAAGAAAGCAAATTTGTTACCTCAAACCTCCCCTAAAGAAAATGCTGCTGCTAAGTCTGCTGCTAAGTCGCTTCAGTCGTGTCCAACTCTGTGCGACTCCATAGACGGCAGCCCACCAGGCTCCACCATCCCTGGGATTCTCCAGGCAAGAACACTGGAGTGGGTTGCCATTTCCTTCTCCAATGCATGAAAGTGAAAAGTGAAAGGGAAATGCTATACTCCAACAATAGCATTACTATGTTTTATCAGTCAAGAAAAACAACAAAAATACCACCAATCAAGTACAAACTCTTTCAAAAAATAAAGGAAAAAAGAACTCTGCTGAACTCATTTTAAGAACCCAATGTATTCTGATACTGAACCTTGACAGAATAATACAGACTGCTACTCACAGAAGTATAGGCTTCCCAGGTGGTGCTGCCAATGCAGTGGACGTAGAAGACACAGGTCCGATTCCTGGGTCAGGAAGATCCCCTAGAGGAGGGCATGACAACCCACTCTGGTATTCTTGCCTGGAGAATCCCATAGACAGAGGAGCCTGGTGGTTTATAGTCCACAGATTCACAGAGTTGGACACAACTGAAGCAACTTAGCATACATGCACACAGAAGCAGACTCTCAAGGAGTTCTAGGAAATTTTAATGAGTGATGACATAATGGGGAAGAACAAATCTGACTCCATATTAGATCTGTTTATTTTAATCTTTGTATTATATTGCTTTTCCTACAAGTTAAGAATATTGGCTACAGTGTGAGATATATAGGCTAGCTCCTTCTCAAGGTTCTGACCTTGAAAGGTATAAAAAGTTTCAGAACAGAAAGTAACACTCATTGGAGGTTTGCAGAAACATCATGACCTGACCTACTTAGATAGCTACAAGAGCAAAGGATTCTGACACCAAGAAGTTTGCAACCACACTCCTCCCCTGAGGGGAGCAAGATGATTCTCTGGTATACATGAGTTCACCATGTTCTTGATCTGCTGACTTTTTGAATTAAGTCGCTATTCCTTCCTCCAGACTGTCATGGAGTGAGAAGTAGAAGCTTCCATGCCTGGAAGTGGTAACATTTAAATTCTTCTTCTTTGATTGTGGGGAAAGTTAACTGAAGGAAGCAGAGAACCCAGGTGAACACATTTGTCAAATCATATTAAATTGCATATTTTAAACAACTACAGCTATTCATGTAATTATACCTCGATCAAGTTGAATGTTTTAATTCAAAAGAAGATTATGGGAATTAAAATGGCACATTTGGGCTGGAAATGGAAAGCAAAGCATTTAGTTATATTTTTCCAATTGAAACAGAAATAACAATGAAACTGACAATGAGAGAGTCAGTTGACACATTGTAGTTGGCTCTTTGAATCATCTGTGGTTCTATAGGTATTATAATCAGTGCTGTCTTTATACAGGTTGCTGCATGCATGCACCATAAATCATTTTAGATTGCCTCCTCAGTAGAATATTATTGGCAACCTACCAGTTGTTCCATGGGGCAGACATCCCTTCTGAATCAGATTATAAGGTGATGCTGCTGCTGCTGCTGCAAAGTCGCTTCAGTTGTGTCCGACTCTGTGCGACCCCCTAGACGGCAGCCCACCAGGCTTCCCCGTCCCTGGGATTCTCCAGGCAAGAGCACTGGAGTGGGTTGCCATTTCCTTCTCCAATGCATGAAAGTGAAAAGTGAAAGTGAAGTTGCTCAGTCGTGTCCGACTCTAGCGACTCCATGGACTGCAGCCTACCAGGCTCCTCCATTCATGGGATTTTCCAGGCAAAAGTACTGGAGTGGGGTGCCATTGCCTTCTCCGACAAGGTGATGAGTCAATCAAATGTCTCTCACATGGTTTCTTTTGTTCTTGTTTTCTAAACACCACATGCACCTGTAGATAGCGAAGTGGGAATCAGAACACCACAGACTGAGTGTAAGAGTAAAGAAGTAAGAAGTAGGAACTGATGTTCAGCAGAGAGGATCCCTTAGCCTTTCAATTGTGAAATTTAATCCCCTGGGAAAAACACATAATTATTCTCTAAGAGATCCCTTTTCAAAGATGATATTTACATGGAAGATTTTGAAACTGAAATGCTAGCAGTGCCCATAATACTCCTGCAAATGTTCAGTGAGTAATTCCCTAAACCAGGAATCTAGAGTACTTGTACCCACAATCACTGAACTTCTTAAAGCATCTTCAGCCAGTAGTCCTTTAGCGAGTTGGTTCTTCTTCATTTTAGTCACAAGGATAACTTTCTTGGAGGGTCTCTGCAAGGCTGCACAAGGATAGCTGTACTCTTCAATTCTGTGTACATTTCTGTATGGGAATTTCACACCAATTTAATAAAAATGCAAAAATTTTCCAAATAATCTTAGTGGTTTGAGGTATTTTTGTTTTTTTCTCATGAAGGGCTTATGTGTATAATCCATATTTAGATCTCAAAATTTTAAAATCCTTTGAGTTTTTTATCATGTTAGATCATTGTTAAAAGCAACAAGGAGTAATATAATGTTGCTACATCAGATTTGACAGTCGAGCTATGTTATAAAGTGAGGAAAGGAATAATAATACTCTTGCACTTCAAAGAGAGTAATGTCTCTAAAACCCTGGTTTGGTTCTCAGAATCATTTGTCAAGAAATGTGATGGTTTTAGTGTCCTCATGCATGCATGCCCACTCTGTTGTGTCTGACTCTTTGCAACTCTGTGAGCTGCAGCCTGCCAGGCTTCTCTGTCCCTGGAATTCTCTAGGCAAGAATACTGGAGTGGGTAGCCATTCTGGACTACCCAGGTTCAATTCCTGGGCAGGGAAATGAGATCTCTTTTCAGGACTTCTCACTGCTGTCTCTCTGAGATCAATATTGAGGGCTGTTCTACTCAGACTGTGCGATAGCTAATGAAATAAGAGATTATGTTCATGTTTTGTAGTTACCCTACCTACCTTTTGAGTCATTTATACTTACTGTGACAAATTCTTACACTTTTTGTATTATGTGCAACAAAGATTACTTGAAATATTTTGTAGGATTATACTTTGTTGATCTAAGCTTGATTTCATACTAATGAAAGCAGCACACAAACTGTTTTGAATGTAGTCATAGTCTGTTCACTTCGTGGAGCAACTCAGACAAGCACACAGGTAAAACCCAGAACACCAAATTGAGGCTGAGAAAAGTGGAGGCAGGGGCCCATCAGTTGGTGCTTTAAAAATTGAAAATACATTTCAGCCTTGAAACGGTCATTTCTGTAGAAGATAGGAAAACACCCAGGATTTTATTTTCATAGAAAAGGGAAATTTGAAGGCTATAGATCTCTAGCACCTGAGGGGAGCAATTAAAGGTGCCCGTGCTTTGTAGCAATTGCTTGAAGCAATGCCTGTAGCCTAACTGCCCTGGGAGGCTACAAAAGTTAAATATCATGTATGAAACGAGTTGCCAGTCCAGGTTCGATGCACGATACTGGATGCTTGGGGCTGGTGCACTGGGACGACCCAGAGGGATGGAATGGGGAGGGAGGAAGGAGGAGGGTTCAGGATGGGGAACACATGTATACCTGTGGCAGATTCATTTTGATATTTGGCAAAACTAATACAATTATGTAAAGTTTAAAAATAAAATAAAATTTAAAAAATAAAAAAAATAAAATAAAAAAAAGTGAAGTCAATTATTTTGGCTTTCTTATTTTGGAACTTTCTTATATTTTCTCTTGAAGGGCAAGGAGACAATATTTGATATATGTAATAAATGTATTTATTTATTTAACAGACAGATTACCTGTCATAAATTTATCTTTAAAACTGAGCTTCTCTCTTGAGAAACAGATCTTTTTTTTTTCCCCCCCATTTGGGAACAGAAAGACTTGGAATTACTGCAGCAAAGCTAGGGTGAGGTTTTATTGTGGAGTTTACTACTAAGTGTATAGATGAGTTGGAGCTGACGTAACTCATTCTATTATCTAGGGAAAAGAATAGAATTCTGCTAAGGGACCATTTGATAAAAAGAAATCCCATTTCTTGGGAACATTTGTCCTTCTCCTCTGAGCTGAGTTTTGTGCCTGAGATGACAGGCTTTGAGCAGGGCAGCATCTCCCCCTTTTAGCCAGTAACATAAATGTCACGAGCCTCAGTAAAATTACATCCCTGCTTGTAGTTTACATTCATCAATGTAAACATATGCTTGACAACTCATATTGTCCGATAGAACCATTGTCATAAATGACATGTAGGTGTGTGCTAAGTCCCTTCAGTTGTGTCCTGATCTTTGCGACGCTATTCACTGTAGCCCACCAGGCTCCTCTGTCCATGGGATTCTCCAGGCAAGACTAGTGGAGTAGGTTGCTATGTCCTCCCCCAGGGGATCTTACCAACCCAAGGGTCAAACCCTGTGGCTCCTGCATTGCATGTGGATTCTTTACCACTGAGTCACCATGGAGGCCCAAATTATATGTATACACACACATGTTTTTTCAGTAACTACAAAAAAATGAAAAAAAAAGTTTAATTTTTCAGCTTTGTGATATAACTGACATATCACATTACAGTTTAATGTTAAATATATATATATATTGAAACTCAAAGGTATAATTACTTAACAAATTGTGTGTGTGTGTGTGTGTAGGCACAAGCATATAGAATATGAGGGAGAGTGTTTAATTAGTTGGAGCTGGCATGGGTTCCTCACATCAAGAGAAAAGGAAGAAACTGTCTGTCTAAACTGAAAAGATATAGGCCAGAAAGTAAATTAGAGCCTGTGGGTTTTGGGAATTTACTTTGACAGAATTTTTTTTTGAATAACCTTGTTGTCAAAATTGATTTGGTGCAATTAAAATAGAGAGCAAGTATTGTGTAAATCTCCTTGTCTATCAATTTAAAACACAGGAAATTTTATATAATTTAATAAACATAAAAGGGAATGATAAAAGGAACTCAATTAAGAGAATGAATGCTCTTCAACCATTGGCAAGTAATTCTGAGATAATTGAATAATTCTAGAGAGAATGAATGGCAAATTTTAAATTGCAAATCATTTAATGGCATTGCAGAAGGATTGGCAATTGAAAGGAAATTGAGATGAGAGTTATTTGAATGTTTACAAAACTATAAAGTTAACTTCTGGGAAAGAGAATTCACAAGAATATAAAAATACAGACATCTTGCTTCAGTCAGTCTGTTCAGTTGCTCAGTCGTGTCCGATCCCCCTTTGCGACCCCGTGGACTGAAACACATCAGGCTTCCCTGTCCATCAACAACTCCCGGAGTCTACTCAGACTCGTCCATCAAGTAAGTGATGCTATACAACCATCTCATCTTCTGTCGTCCCCTTCTCCTGCCTTCAATCTTTCCCAGCATCAAGTTCTTTCCCATGAGTTGGTTCTTCAAATTAGGTAGCCAAAGTATTTCAACTTCAGTTTCAGCATCAGTCCTTCCAATGAATATTCAGGACTGATTTCCTTTAGGATGGACTGGTTGGATCTCCTTGCAGTCCAAGGGACTCTCAAGAGTCGTCTCCAACACCACAGTTCAAAAGCATCAATTCTTCAGCGCTCAGCTTTCTTTATAGTCCAACTCTCACATCCATACATGACTACTGGAAAAACCATAGCTTTGACTAGACGGACTTTTGTTGGTAAAGTAATGTCTTTGCTTTTTAATATGCTGTCTAGGTTGCTTCAGTGAATATGAACAACAATATAACACAATAGGTAAAAGGGTAGGTTTACTCCAATCATTAAGGCCATGCCCCATTTATCTCCAACTAATATGTTGATTTCCATTTTGTTCTGCTTTGTTTGTGTACCCAGTATTGATTTTTCATTTTCTTTTCTTCACCAAACATATGTGAAGCAACTGATCTTGTTTTCCCTGTGAATTTTATCTGCTTTCTAACTTTTTACCTATTTTCATTTTACCTGTCAAATTTCATGTACTCATGGTATCATGCTATATTTTCCCCATATATTTTCTCATGTATTTCAGCTCTTCCTTCAATGTGTACAGTTTTAATGAGCCAATTATGTATAAGACATAGTTCATTTTACATTTGTTTTACCTAAATTTAAATATCAAAATATTTCCTTAAATTCTCCAGATATTCTCTTCCTGTTGCCTTTTCTTAGCGGAAAAAAAAATTCTCATTTGCACATTCAGTGATTAAATTCCATTTTAAAGAAAGCCCATTGAGGGTTTTCAATATATCAACATGGATTTGTTCACAACTAAAGAAAGAAAGCAAACTCTTTGATATATTTCATAGAGGGATAAGCAAGCATACTGGGACACATTGCCCAAGTCTAATCAAGAATTGCAATTATAATGTGATCTGTGTACCTCTACAGGCCAGTATAACTCAGTGTTCTTATTCCCATAAGATCAGAGCAATTCTGATTGTTTTCAATTCATTGCTCTGACACACTTGGTTAGCACATAAATAATTTTGTTCTATTTATCAACTTGAATCTTTGTTCTTCATCATTAAAGCCCCATATTTAATTATAGACTAGTTATTAAAAGAAAGCCAAGAATATAAAATTCTCTATAGACTTTTAATGAAATAGCCTATTAAAACAATTTCAAGCTAACATGACTCTCTCTGCTGGACAGCTGAAATTCAATATGCAACCCACAATTCTAATCATAAACATCAAAATATAATTGCTCAACTTTTCTGTATTATATTTTTGTAAATATCCTTGTCTTCAAATTGGCAGATGATATAAATATACATCATTAATCTCATTCCAATCAGGTAGCTGAAATGTAATTTTCAGTGACTATTCTCATTCATTATGAACTTGCATGCAAAACAGATGATTTTACTTCATTATTTTCTTCCTTCCTATCTGGCTTTATTCCATGATTGCCTTGTTCTCCTTGAAGTACTAAAACACCAATCTAAGGTTCAATCTAAGGTCAAAATATATTTTTACCAAGTGCGCAAGTGACCCTTAGTTTCTCTAATTATACTTTCTTTCTTGATTATGAGATTGACATTTGCCTTTCTCTTTAAGATGGTATCATGTCTTCCCATTACGCAGTGTATCAGATCCTAGATTTTCTTATATAGATCTTCCTCATAGCAACTCATTAAGATACTGTGATACTCTTAACTGTCATTTCATCTTTGATTTATACTCACCATTACTTCTTCTGAGTAAGTTTGTTTCACTCCTTTAAGTAGTATTTTTTGGTAAATTTTACCTGTAACCCTAAGATATAGCAACTTTGTGTGTAGGGGGAGCAGGGTTCAGTCTTCAGGTAAATGTGTCAACGTAATTCCTCTAAGTATTTTAGAAATTCCTTTAAGTGGATTATCTGGAACATGTCACCATTTTATTGAGGTCATTTTATTTAATGGTTAACATTTTCTAACTTCAGTGCTACCATAGTAAAGGAAAGTTTATTTATTTTCCATTACAATTATATGCCACCAAGGTCAGAAAATTTAATCTACTATATTATATAGAATAATAAATGATATGTAAGTTCTTCCACTTTTGGTATTTTTAAATTGATGCACTTACTGAGATAATGAGCACTGACTATGGTGAAATCTACAAATTAATAGGGTATAGAATAGGGTAGAATTCTTTTGTGCTCTTGAATTAAAATAGTGATCTGACCTTTCTGTGTTTATTTGATGAAAATTATATAATATTTCACATTTTTATTGGGGCTAATCTTTAAGTCCTGTAGGCAATAGTGATACTTGGACATTTTGTTCAAAAGAATTAAACTATAAACATAGTTGATCTCTACATTTCAATCAACTTTACAATTGTGAGACTATCAATAACACTATTAAAGTGTGCGTGAGTGTGTGTGCGTGTGTGTGTGTGTGTAGTAGTAGTGCCTTGCTGTTTTGGCTTTGTGTCATTACACAGCAGTAATCATACACTTTAAAAGTTGTTGAATGTAATCTTATTAAGAATTGCTGGATTCAATATCCTTCCTTCACAACTAATTTTTAAAAATCTTTTTAAAATGTGCAGACTTGGAAAATGTTTCAAATAGAAAATAGTAGTAGTTAACAAAGAGTGTAATGGAACTATAAGAAAAAAACATAATCATTAAAGGAGACTGAGTTTATGGTATGTTTTTAGCTGAATCTGTGTCTCAACACAGATGTGAGCATAGATCTTGCACTAAAAACTATAGTTACGTTGACATATTTCATTCCTTCAATTTGCAAACGTGTCAGGGACCTATTACCTACTTATACTGTAGTGAGGTGACACGTCATAACCAAATCAGCACATTATGAACAAACTGATTTGTCAGTAAAATGTGATGGTGGTTTTTCTCAGTGGTTAAGTCCATGACTGACATTTAGTAGATTCTCAGTGCATGTATATTAAATGACTGGATCTAGTGTATTTTGTGGTAAATCAAATGCAAGCTCTGTACATGTGAAATTCACCCTCTGTTTCTTAGAGTTGGAATAAGAAATTTACATTTTATAAAAATTCACCCTGATTGTTAATAATTTTGGCAACATAAAGTGAAACTAAGAGGGAGAAAATTTTACATAAAAGACTTATATTTAATTGATAATAAAACATAATTTACTGTTGTACTCTTAAGAAGATTTTAGAGCCTCAAGACAACACTGCAGTTACAAAGTCAAAATGGACTATAGCTTTTACATCGGTAGCATAAAAAGCATATCACAGCTACCTAGCTTATTAATAAATGCTTTTTATACTTAAATATAAAGTAACAATATTTTGCATCCAAATATTATACATCTATTGGAGAAGGAAATGGCAATCCACTCCTGTGTTCTTGCCTGGAGAATCCCAGGGATGAGGGAGCCTGATGGGCTGGCGTCTATGGGGTCGCACAGAGTCGGACACGACTGAAGCGATTTAGCAGCAGCAGCAGCATTATACATCTAATTCTTTTTACGTTAACAAAAAAATCAACTAAAAAATAAGCAAAAAAGAAATACTCATCACTTGGCAACCAAATGAAAGATTGTAAGAGATTCATTGCTCCTTGCTATCTATCTTTGTTGGTTTTGATATCCATTTTTATTCATGTTATTAGATTCATTACTGCTAAGAGATATATAATTCATTAAAACACATGATTAAAGACTGACTCCCTTGTATTTCCATTTGTAATGCAACTTCTAGCCCCATTTTAATTGCTTATAAAACTTTACGTTAACAAAAAGTTCCAAAAAACTTTATTTCAAGTCACTGATATATGAATTATTAGTGTAAATATTAGTTATTTGATAACAAGCAAAACAGAAGAATGCTAAACCAGATCACAATCATCACCTGGTATCTATTGCTGCCTCTACTGAAGCTTTTTAAAAATGAAAAATAATTGATTGGAAAAGATTTTCAGAGGCTGAAAATTTGAGAAAGAATTTTTGAATATGGAAATGCATGGATGACCTTTATGCAGCTGTTTTCATAAACTAGTTAGCCATGAATTTTATGTTCATTTGATAATTTGGCCAAATAATTCAAAGTTAGCAAAAATTATTTTAATTCACTATATGATATATTTCCAAATTGCTGGTATTCATGCTAGTGTTGGTTGCTTCAACCATAAAAAGTGAAGATGTTAAGTTATGTAAAATGTAAGAGATGGGAAATCTAACTACACAAAAATATATTTAAGTTCAAGTATAGGATATACTTTCTACTTGATATATTTTGAAATTCTTAAGAGATGAATTTCTAAAAGTTATGATTTATTTAAATTTAAGCTTCTTAACTATGGTCTTCTTATTCTAAAGCAGATTTGCAAGCAGTTTTCAAACACCATTATTTGTGCAAATATTAGTAGTATTTATATTCACAGTATTGTTCAATGAAGCTCTGGTATGTTTTTGTTTTGCAAAACTGAAACTCTGCCCCACTAGACACTGCTCCCCATCCTTGGCACCCATGGTGTTAATTTCCATTCCTACTAACTGGCCACTTGAGGGACTTCACATAAATGGAACCATACAGCAAAAAAATAAAAATCCAAAATATTTACTAGGGTTGACTTGCTGTTTGCTCTCTTTAACTCAGTTTACCACCCATCTCTATTTCTTTGCATCTATTTGTATTTTCACTTCGAAAGATTTATTTGAAAAAAATCAATAAATTAAAAAAAAAGTTACAGAAAAAAAAAAGAAAAAAGAGATCACAAAGTTTTAAAATTTATGTTGAAGTCTTAAAATATTAGCATTATATAAAGCTGTTGTTGTTTTGTTGCTATATAAAGTTCAATAAATAGTTATTGAATTGGAAGTAATGTGAGGTGAATTTTGGTTCAGATTTTGGGAAACATATATAAGAATAGCAGAAAAAAGTTTAATCAGCTCGACTTCCTCCATCTTGAATGCACCATGTGACCCTCTAACACACACTTTAATGTCTGTGTAAAATGAAAATATTTGATGAAGTTACTTCCATTGTTGAAAGTTTATTACTCAGCTCTTCTTATTACTAACATGAAAATTCAATTTGAAAAATGTTTGAGAATATTTAACACTATGACATAACTCTTGTGTTCTATTAAAAATAACAAAAAATTTGTCTCAAGATAAAACTAAGATTATACAAAAATCATAAGAAATAAAAGTGGAAACATAATCATTAAAGAAATAGTTATACTTAAAATGCTTGAACAAACAGAAAGTGTTCAAATACCAATTACCTAGCATATCAACTATTCCTTTATAATTATAAAGCATTAAAAAACCTGTAGTAGACTGCGTTTGGAGAAGGCAATGGCAACCCACTCCAGTACTCTTGCCTGGAGAATCCCATGGACGCAGGAGCCTGGTAAGGGTGCAGTCCGTGGGGTCGCTAAGAGTAGGACACGACTGAGTGACTTCACTTTCACTTTTCACTTTAATGCATTGGAGAAGGCAATGGCAACCCACTCCAGTACTCTTGCCTGGAGAATCCCATGGACGCAGGAGCCTGGTGGGCTGCTGTCTACGGGGTCGCACAGAGTCGGACACGACTGAAGTGAAGCGACTTAGACTGCGTTAAAAATACAGTTCTAAGTTTTGTTTTCACATTTTCTCACATGGATAGCAGTCACTGCAGCCAAATGTGTATTTGCTTAAGGAGCTTAATGTTCAGAGAGAAACTAACTCCTTTCCAAATTTTGAGCTTTGACATATCTACAATAAGTAACCAAGAGAAGGAAAATCAATACTTTATGTATGTCAATCTCAATAAATTAAAATTCACAATTCAACGGAAAAGAGGCTACTTTCCTTTCTCATCCAAGCTCAAATATGTGAGATAAGCAAATACATAAAAATGGTAAATCCCATAAATTTGGACTTTACTAATTAAATTCTTATAAATCCCTAAAGCAGAGATATTAGAGTTATTAATATACCATCTAAAGAGGGGATATAAAACAAATATAAATCATAAATTAAGAGACTGTATCTCATAACTGAATACATTATTTTCAAGTTACTGTAGAAAAATTTTTGTTATTTCAGTATAAGCAAAAGCTAACATCACTGACTCAGTGGACCTGAGTTTGAGCAAACTCAGGGAGATAGTGAAGAACAGGAAAGCCTGTTGTGCTGCAGTTCATGGGGTCACAGAGTCAGACATGACTTAGCAACTGAATAACAAAATACTCATTAGCTTCATAATATCATATTTTAATTTTAAGTATGCTGCTGCTGCTAAGTTGCTTCAGTCTTGTCTGACTCTGTGCAACCCTGTAGATGTCAGCCCACCAGGCTCCCCTGTCCCTGGGATTCTCCAGGCAAGAACACTGGAGTGGGTTGCCATTTCCTTCTCCAATGCATGAAAGTGAAAAGTGAAAGTGAAATCGCTCAGTTGTGTCCGACTTTTTGTCACCTCATGGACTGTAGCCTACCAGGCTCCTCCGTCCCTGGAATTTTCCAGGCAAGAGTACCCACTGGGTCCACTCCAGTACTCTTGCCTGGAAAATCCCAGGGATGGAGTATCTTGGTAGGCTACAGTTCATGAGGTCACAAAGAGTTGGACATGACTGAGCTATTTCACTTTCACTTTCTTTGGAACTAAGTATATGTATTTTTAATAATCACAGAAGCAATAAGTTTAGTTCAAGATATCCAATTTACATGAAAATTTGTAGATAGTAGGGCTTCCCTGGTGGCTCAGTGGTAAAGAATCTGCCTGCCAATACAGGAGACACAAGTTTGATCCCTGGGTTAGGAGGATCCCTTGAAGAAGGAAATGGCAATCCACTCCAGTATTCTTGCCTGGGAAATCTCATGGACAGAGGAGCCTGTTGGCCTACAGTCCATGGGGTCACAAAAGAGTTGGATGGACATGACTTAGTGACTAAACAATAATAGCAATGTAGATATTATGTAATAAAGTAAAAAAAGTCCTATATTTTTTCATACAAATTGGGAAGAGGACACGATTAAGAAGAAAAAAAAAAACTTGAATAAATAGCTTACTTAAAAAAATAATAGTATGTTTGAAAACATATGCCGGTGCCCATTGTTCTCCCTTGCCATTCAAATGTTAAAGGAAAATGTACTAGATCTTATCTGTATAGACTTCCATCTTTGAGCCAAGATCTCTTTCAGGAAACAACAAAAACAAAAAAGAATTAAGAGAGAAAATATGTTATTATCTCAGGAAAATTAGATAAATCCTAGAATTGATTAATAAAAAGATAAAAAATAATAACAAGATACATCTTCCAATAATAAAGCGTCAGCCAAGTTAAAGAAATACAGGAAAGTTTGGAATTTGTTACTGTTAGAAGTTCATAAGTGTTAAATCATCACTTCCTAAAATAAAATTCAGTGACTCTGGGAACACATACAATCAAAGGTATCCCTGGTATACACTCAAGAGATGAAATAGCATTTTCCACACAAAACTCAGACACAAAGAAACGGACTTTAAAATTATTCTATCTTTTATCTGGCTTCCCTGGTGGCTCAGACGGTAAAGCAGCTGCCTACAATGCAGGAGTCCCGGGCCACATGGAAAATATTTACTAACTTTCTATATTCAATTATGGTAGCATTTTTAGGTATTTGGCTAAAAAAAAAAGAAAGTTAATAAGACTTCCAGGTCAAATTCAAAATTAGGAAAATAAGAGTTTGAATATTATACTTCAAATAGCCTGGAGCAGGAATAATATTGATCAAAATATATTTATGTGTTACTAAATTTTTGACTTGCCAAAGAATAAAACAAAAACCTCTATAATAAATGTACTAAATAAATTTATACTTTGAATATTCTATCTATATTAGTATGTTATTATTACATATCATTTAACTATGGGTTAATAGCATGTTTACTGGAATAATGTGAATGGAATCAGATGCTGAATATAAAATAAATGTATGACTTGAAGGAATCACCTTTTATATTCTATCAAGGTAATAATGCCACTTTTACCAGAACCACTAAAAATTGAGAATGATAATTTTCCATTAGGCCAAGAAAGATGGATATTTTCTGGAAAATACATTAATAGATACTGAAATTGCTGAATTGTTATTAACAGCATTTCTCAGCAAGCAGTGCTACTGAGATGTTTAATGCAAGAAAACACTTCCTAACAGCTGAACATCTTCATACTTGCCTGTACAGCCTACTCTTTATTCTATGGATCCTGTGGGAGTAGGAGTATGGAGGGAAGAGATAATGTGAAAGTATTGTGAGTGGTACAAAGGAAATAAATTCAGTTAGACCTGGTTCAACTTAGCAATCATCAGGCTGTGTGGGGTGCTTCCTTGGTGACGGAAGGATTGCCCAGGGAACAAAGCGTCATCAAATGCTGGTAAGTGAAAAGCATTTCCATGCTACAAAGCTGCCATTGAAATATTTACTGGTCAAGGAAAGCAACTTATCTAATACTACACTCAAACAAGAAACAGTTATCTTATTGTAGAAAACAAGCATTAAATTGCCTAGTACTCTACAGTTAGTTTTGAATATCTAGAATTAGCCTTGTGTAGGTTGATCAGAGATTATTTGTTTCTCCAGGTGATTAATTCAAAGGCTAGAAAATGCCTATTACTAGCAATGATAGAGAGCACATTTGAGCATCAGAATGATATATCTATACCTGTATCTATAAATAGATATGTTAAATTTGTTATACATCTAGAAGAGTCAGAAGAATTGATGTTTTTGAACTGTGGTGTCAGAGAAGACTCTGGAGAGTCCCTTGGACTGCAAGGAGATCCAACCAGTCCATCCTAAAGGAAATCAATCCTGGGTGTTCATTGGAAGGACTGATGTTGAAGCTGAAACTCCAATATTTTGGCCACCTGATGCAAAGAGCTGACTCATTTGAAAAGACCCTGATGTTGGGAAAGATTGAAGGCAGGAGGAGAAAGGGACGACAGAGGATGAGATGGTTAGATGGTATCACCGACTCAATGGACATGACTTTGGGTAAACTCTGGGAGTCAGTGGTGATGGACAGGGAGGCCTGGCGTGCTGTGGTTCATGGGGTCACAAAGAGTTGGACACGACTGAGTGACTGAACTGAAGAAGAGTCATTATTGAGTTTTAGGTATTTTTCTCTGAGAAAATAGTATGGGAAGAAAAACACCAACGAAAGTTCATCAGTTCAGTACAGTTCAGTCACTCAGTCATGTCTGACCCTTTGCGACCCCTTGGACAGCAGCATGCCAGGCTTCTCTGTCCATCACCAGTTCCCAGAGCTTGCTCAAACTCATGTCCATTTAATCAGTGATGCCATCCAACCATCTCATCCTTTGTCATCCCCATCTCCTCCTGCCTTCAGTCTTTCCTAGCATCAGGTTCTTTTCCAACGAGTCAGTTCTTCATGTCGGGTGGCCAAAGTATTTCAGCTTCAGCATCAGTTCTGCCAATGAATATGCAGGAGTGATTTCCTTTACGATTGACTGGTTTGATCTCCTTGCAGTCCAAGGGACTCTCAAGAGTCTTCTCCAACACCACAGTTCAAAACCATCAATTCTTTGGCACTGAGCTTTCTTTATAATCCAACTCTCACATCCATACATCAGTTCAGTTCAGTTCAGTCGCTCAGTCATGTCTACTCTTTGCAACCTCATGGACTACAGTACACCAGTCTTGCCTGTCCATTACCAACTCCCGGAGCTTGTGCAAACTCATGTCCATCGAGTTGGTGATGCCATCCAACCATCTCATCCTTTCACGTCCCCATCTCCTCCTGCCTTCAATCTTTCCCAGCATCAGGGTCTTTTCCAATGAGTCAGTTCTTCACATCAGGTGGCCAGAGTATTGGAGTTTCAGCTTCAGCATCAGCCCTTCCAATGAATATTCAGGACTGATTTCCTTTAGGATGGACTGGTTGGATCTCCTTGCAGTCCAAGGCACTTTCAAGAGTCTTCTCCAACACCACAGTTCAAAAACATCAATTCTTCAGTGCTCAGCTTTCTTTGTGGTCCAACTTTCACATCCATATATGACTACTGGAAAAACCATAGCTTTGACTAGACAGACCTTTGTCGGCAAAGCAATGTCTCTGCTTTTTAATATGCTGTCTACGTTGGTCATAGCTTTTCTTCCAAGGAGCAAGCATCTTTTAATTTCATGGCTTCAGTCACCATCTGCAGTGATTTTGAAGCCTATAAAAAAGAAAGTCTCTTACTGTTTCCATTGTTTCCCCATCTATTTAGATTATTTTTTTTCAATTCAATATGTCTTAGTCTCAATTGAGAATTGCTTCTAAGACTCTTCTCTGTGGGTGTCCCTCCAGATTACCTGCTACAGATGCCAAATACCTAGTTCTTTGGTTGCGAAGATAGGGCTAAGGTACAGCTGTGCCTCCAGGAATTAGAAGAATTGAATGTGTGTGAATTTTGTGGGGTTAAAACAGAAAAGCAAGGACTTCCGTGGTGGTCTAGTCATTAAGAATCTGCCTTCCAATATGGGGGACACAGGTTTTATCCCTAGTCAGAGAACTAAGGTCCCACATGCTGCAACCAAGCCAGCTTTCCACAACTAGAAAGCCCACATGCCACAACTAGAGAAAGCCCATGCACCACAACAAAGACCCAATGAAGCCAAAATAGAAAGACAAGAAAGGAAATCAGAAAGAGGAAGGGAGGTCCTAAAGAACTACTGTCTTCGGTATTGCAAACCAGGATTTCAAAAAAATTAAAGGAGAAAAATTTGGCTTGGCTTGATTTTTGATTGCCTTTTTAAGAATGTTTTATTTCTGATCATTTATGGATAATAAGCATTCTCCTCTTGGCTCTGGTCTGAATTTATCCAATAAAGATAGACGTAAGAGGTGACATCACAAAGACAGATCATTCCTGACTTTCCTCCCTCTCACAAGTGCAACCAACAACTTTTCAAGAGCATATACCACTGAGAACCATAGAACACAGGAATGAGACTGAACCATCCCCTTGCACCTACAGATCAAGGCAAACTGTATTAGAAGGGTAAGAGAAGGGGCAACACATTAACCTCACTGTTCCTCAGGCCAATGTGGCACCACGTGGAAAGGTCTCTCCTTAGCCTCTCGTTCTTTCTGTGAAAAAGAGAACCCAGAGGGGACAACCAATACCCACCAGCATTGTGGATTGCTTTTATGGGAGCCCCTACTCTGATCTCTCACTATGGATATAGCACTATGTGGGGCTCAATCACTGAGAATCCCACTGTAGTGGAGAAGCGGAGAGAAGATTACAACAACCAGCATATGGATCTTGGCAGATAGAGTTCATAATTGCAGTGTCCAAGTAGTAATCCCAATCAGAAACTTTGGTCACCTGCAGAACCATTGGGAAATGGACTCTGACCAGGGAACCCAGCAGGGTACAGATCTGTCTAAATCAGATCCTCAAATGAGAAGTTCTACTGATGCTAGAGCCTAGTTTGCCCATACCTAGGCAAGGTGCCGAGTCACAGCACACACACACACCCCTGCCCCACCCTGTGAAGAGTGCCTTCCAGCCCTCTCTGACCAGAAGGTCAATGAATAGAGCAAAGGAACTTCTTTACATGGATTGGTCACATTATAGGAACTAGTACACTGATAACTAAAGGATGATTCATGTGAAATTTGGTGGAAATGGTATTATAAGATGATCCCCTGGAGAAGGAAAAGGCTGCCCACTCCAGTATTCTGGTCTGGAGAATTCCATGAACTGTATGGTCCAGGGGGTCGCAAAGACTCGGACACGACTGAGTGACTTTCACTTAAATCACTTAAGGCAGTGTTAATAATGTGTACGAAGATCCTAAACAAAGATCCTGAACTGAACAAAACATGGCACAGTCAAGCAACAGAAAGAAGTCCAAAGTGAGTGAGGGATTGTGGCATATCAGGAGGGACCAGCGAGACCATTGAATATGAGGCTTAACAGGGCCCTCTTGACAGCGATCAAATTGCCAACATCCAGTGGATCAGTGAAAAAGCAAAAGAGTTCCAGAAAAACATCTATTTCTGCTTTATTGACTATGCCAAAGCCTTTGACTGTGTGGATCACAATAAACTGGGGAAAATCCTGAAAGAGATGGGAATACCAGACCACCTGACCTGCCTCTTGAGAAACCTGTATGCAAGTCAGGAAGCAACAGTTAGAACTGGACATGGAAAAACAGACTGGTTCCAAATAGGAAAAGGAGTACGTCAAGGCTGTATATTGTCACCCTGCTTATTTAACTTATATGCAGAGTATATCTCTTGATGAAAGTGAAAGAGGAGAGTGACAAAGTTGGCTTAAAGCTCAACATTCAGAAGACTAAGATCATGGCATCAGGTCCCATCACTTCATGGCAAATAGATGGGGAAACAGTGGAAACAGTGTCAGACTTTATTTTTTTGGGGCTGCAAAATCACTGCAGATGGTGATTTCAGCCATGAAATTAAAATATGCTTACACCTTGGAAGGAAAGTTATGACCAACCTAGGCAGCACATTGAAAAGCAGACATTACTTTGTCAACAAAGGTCCAACAGGTCAAGGCTATGGCTTTTCCAGTGGTCATGTATGGATGTGAGAGTTGGACTATAAAGAAAACTGAGCCCTGAAGAACTGATGCTTTTGAACTGTGTTGTTGGAGAAGACTCTTGAAAGTGCCTTGGACAGCAAGGAGATCCAACCAGTCCATTCTAAGGAGATCAGTCCTGAGTATTCATTAGAAGGAATGATGCTGAAGCTGAAACTCCAATACTTTGGCCATTTGATGCAAAGAACTGACTCATTTGAAAAGACCCTGATGCTGGGAAAGATTTAGGGCAGGAGGAGAAGGAGAAGACAGAGGATGAGATGGTTGGATGGCATCACCAACTCAATGGATATGGGTTTGGGTGAACTCTGGGAGTTGGTGATTGACAGGGAGGCCTGGCATGCTGTGATTCATGGGGTCACAAAGAGTTAGACAGGACTGAGCCAGTGAACTTGACTAGATAAGTATTTCAATCTACTGGAGAGCTTTACTTAGTGCAATGTTATCATCTTATTTAGATTTTTTCAGAATGATAGTCTTGTTATTGGGTAAACAAAGGCAGGACCCAATCATGGAAGTTGTGGGATTGAATAAGAAGAGACTTAGAACAATCCCTGAAGTGTGACATCATTAGCAATTAGGTGGAAGAAGAGAACAAAGAAAAATCTGAAAGAACAGGAAAAGAAAGTGACACTATGCCCCAAAACACAAGACTATTTCAAGGAAAAAACAACAACAACAACAACATTATCTCTGGAATGTTATGCTGAAGTCACATTATCTTAAGACAAAAATTACATCATAAGAAGCATTGATTGTATGGAAAAAGTTCCCAAGAGTTGGGGTGTTGAGGAGTGAAGGTTATCACCCACTATCAACAGGATGGGGTCCTCTCTACTAGCTCTGCAGGACACAATCTGTTTCCCAAACACCATTTTACCACTTGTTTTCTTGGCCCACTCCTGATACTGTGTGATGTTGGGTGCTCTGGAAAGTAGCTGAGGTGGAGTTAGGATTGCAAAAGGTGTACTGTAGATTCAGAGCTTCACTCTCAAATCCTAAACTAAAGGGATCATTTTACTGAGGAATTTATAATCAATAAGAAGAAAGGAAACTAGGTCATTTTTCTGCCATTGGCATAGTCAAAGTTTTATTTATTCACCAGTGACTCATCGCCAAATGCCAAAAAATACTGGAATTTCAACTAATACATATGCATACATGCATGCTAAATCGCTTCAGATGTGTCTGACTCTGTGTGACCCTATGGACTGTAGCACACCAGGCTGCTCTATCCCTGGGATTCTCCAGGCAAGAATACTAGAGTGGATTGCCATTCCCTCCTGCAGGGGATTTTCCTGACCCAGGGATTTTCCCGAACCTTCCTCTCTTATGGCTCCTGCATTGGCAGGTACTTTTTTTACCACTGGCATCACGTGTGAAGTCCATATATATATTATATATTTTACATTTGGCCCCACATATACAGCTGACCCTTGAACAATACAGGGATTAATCTGCCTATAGCTTATAGTTGGGCTTCCTTAACTGGAGTTCCTTCACATCCACAGACTCTTGTTCAAGGGTCAACAGGACCTTGTTTCCACCACATTTCTCTTTACTTCCCTTTGGGAAAATGCTTTTGCATGTGTCACATTTTTGTGATTTTCATGCTGCTTACCTGCACCTCTGTATTTTCCTTTGCTGGTTCTTCCTCCTTTTCCATTCTTCTAAACTTGATCTGTCCAGTAGCATATATATCTAATTAGATCTCAACTAATTAAAATAAACATAATTAAGATGAAATTCCCTCAGTCACATGGGAGTCACATTTCTAATGCTTAATAACCACAGGTGGTAATAGGTACTCTATTAGTCATTTCTGTTATCATACAAAGCTCTGTTGAACAGCCGAGAATACAACCTACTAAAAAATCTTCACTTTTGTCTATGAAGTTTCCCACACCCAATACATCAGAATCAGAATTATGTTTACCTCCTTCCACCTGATTTTCAAATTTCAGTCTTTCTATCTTAATAAATGGCACCAACCCAGTTACCCAAGCCAAAAATGTAGGTGTTATTTTGAATTCCATTTTCCTGCTTACCACCTGATATTAAATTTCTCAGTCAGTCCTGTGAGCTTACCTCAAAAATGATTCCAGCAATCAACTGCATCTCATTGCCAAATTTTTAGATTAACCTATCATCATTCTCATCTACTGAAATTTTAATTTGCATTCATCCTTCTGCTCTTCCCTTCTACACTCAGTGTTATACAGAATAGCAGAGTGATCTTTAAAAAATGTAAATCAGACTACATCACTGCTTCAAAATCCTCAATGGCTTGCCAGCACATTTGGAATACACTCCAAACTTTTTGTACAGCTTATAAATACTGTGTGAAATTATCTTTTCCTAAATCTCAGACATCTTATGTTGTGTGTACCCTTTCTGCCTCCCACCCACTGAGATCCCTTCTGCCCAGCCCCACATTGGCTGTTCTCACCCTCTGAACTCTCTTCCTCAAGATTTAGTTTATTCTTTTACTTCAATTGGGTCTCTATGTAAATATTGTTCCCTTGCTGCGTAGGGGGTATTCCATGAAGATACTATATAAAATAGCCTTTTCTCCACATTGGTAGGTTGCTTCTTACTGATTTATCTGTTTTATTTCTTCCTCTGAGCACTAATCAGTGTCTTAAGTTGTATCTCTCCTGCTGGAATGTCAACTCAGGGAACCCTGGATCTTTCTTCTTCTTATTCACAGTGTTAGCATATAGTGTGTGCCAATAAATATCTGTGGAATTGATAAGTGAAAGATAGTATTATCAAGGGATATCAGGGATTTCAGAGCTAAAAATAAAAAGGAATATAGTCCAAGAGGACTTGCATCTTTGGTGTTTTGTTCGACCAGTGATATGAATGAAAGGAGGACTTATTCTGATTAATACTACAAAAGACAAAATCCAGTTTCTATCCTGTTTGCCTGGTACACATTTGTGTTACTCATTCTAAGATGAAGGTGCCTATGCTCTGGGCCCAAGGCTATATAAAAGTGTTGGATGTGAACAGTTGTTATAACTAACAGTCAGTGAACATTATATTTCTCACTAGTATCATAAGACCGGAAATAAAAGTATATCTATGTTTGATCATTTCAAGCAATACTTGACTGCTTTACCCATGAACAATAGCCTATGTGGATCTCTCAGTAGACAGCAGAAATTCTAAGAAGTGAAAAACTGCTAAAGTTATAGGGAGCTATTTCAAAAAGAATTTTATTTCCTAGTGATAATTATGATGATAATGGTGATGATGTCTATACACAATTTTAAATATGTGTTATGAGTTAATACCGTGTTTTGTGTTGTGGGCACTTAATAGTCAAGTTAGTTATTTAAAATAGTACATATAATAAAAAACCACATAATTAAATGGACTTCTATATTGTATTGTATTGTATTGGGCTTCCCTGATAGCTCAGTTGGTAAAGAATCCACCTGCAATACAGGAGACTTGGTTGGATTCCTCGGTTGGGAAGATATGCTGGAGAAGGCATAGGCTACCCTCTCCAGTATTCTTGGGCTTCCCTTGTGGCTCAGCTGGTAAAGATTCTGCCTGCAATGCGGGAGACCTGGGTTTGATCCCTGGGTTGGGAAGAGCCCCTGGAGAAGGGAAAGGCTACCCACTCCAGTATTCCAGCCTGGAAAGTTCCATGGACTGTATAGTCATGGGGTCACAAAGAATCGGACACAACTGAGTGACTTGCACTTTCACTTTCTATATTGTATCATCTATAGGAAGGTTAATTATATTCATTCTTTTTACATATATTTTATTAGCTGATAAAAAGGAGATAGATAAGGGAAGTTGAATTGTTATAGATAAACAATTACTAACAATGTAGATGAAGAAAATGAGATTTAGACTTTCATTTGAAGTTTCTCCTCTCCCATTTTTCCCAGTTTCAGAATTCTAGAATAGTTCATTTTCCTTCAATTACATTATTATAAAAGAAAATAGGTTTTAGTAACCATTTATAGTCACAAGGATCATTCAATAGATAAAGATTTCTTTTAACTATAATAAAAATCCATTTCCCAACAAAAGAAAACAAAATATGAAGAGAACGTAGAGATCCTATAATGTTAATTTTTGTAAGTAAGTTTGCAAAATACTTTTGTATTTATACCCTCATTACTACTTGTTCAAGATGTATGAACTTTTACTCCTTATTAGTCATTTATTTAGTTTAGAACTGATTTAATATAAGGCTTTGATACTCTGTCTCATGATACAACTAGAGGAAATAAACCACTTAATTATTTTTTCTGAGAAAATAATATTAAAATACAGGGCAAGAAGCATCTTAGCTTTGAAATTTAAGATTGAGAAACTAGGATGTTTCTTTTTCTTTCTAAAGTAATAGTTTAGAGCATCGATATGCTAACAGATGATTCACCACTGTAGCCACTTTTCTCCTCAGAATTACATGTCTTGAAATGTACTAGGAGTTTTATGACTCCCAGTGTTTTAGTGTTTGTTTTTAGCTATACTCTCCTTGGAATATAGAGTTGCATGCATGCGAAGTTGCCTCAGTCTTGTTTGACTCTTTGCAACACCATGGACTGTAATCCACCAGACTCCTCTGTCCATGGAATTCTCCAGGCAAGAATACTGGAGTGGGTTGCCATTTCCTCCTCCAGGGGATCTTCCCAACCCAGGCATCCAACCCTCATCTCTTATGTCTCTTGCATTAGCAGACGGGTTCTTTACTGCTGAGCCACCAGGGAAGCCAATATAGTTGTTGCTGCTGCTGCTGCAGGTCGGACACGACTGAGCGACTTCACTTTCACTTTTCACTTTCATGCATTGGAGAAGGAAATGGCAACCCACTCCAGTGTTCTTGCCTGGAGAATCCCAGGGACTGGGAAGACTGGTGGGCTGCCATCTGTGGGGTCATACAGAGTCGGACACGACTGAAGCAACTTAGCAGCAGCAACAAGACATTCAACTTGGTGAAGAGGAATATAGGAGTAGAGAAAAACTAAGGCTATTTGTACTAGAGAACTATATTGCAACTATGAAAAATAACCAGCTGTGGCTTGGGCTCACTGTTCAGGCCATTAGTAACTAAAGTGCTGCTGCTGCTGCTAAGTCGATTCAGACGTGTCCCACCCTGTGCGACCCCATAGATGGCAGCCCACCAGGCTCCCCCATCCCTGGGATTCTCCGGGCAAGAGTACTGGAGTGGGTTGCCATTGCCTTTTCCGCCAATATGGTTATTAGGGTCCAAAATATGAATTTTGAGGACTAAATCCTCACAGGACACCATTGTCTGTGGTTTACTTTCTAGCCATTCATGTTTGCAATAAGAACGATCTCTTTATCTGCTTAACCCTTTTATTTCAGCTTCAAAAACTTAGTTATAATGTACTGAAGAAGTACAGAAATAGAGCACCATGAAAATAACAGAGTATGCTAGAACTCTATTGTGATTCCTAGGTAGTTCAGTGATAATGCAGGAGACTCCTGTCAGTGCAGGAGACAGGAGACATGGGTTCAGGAAGATCCCCTGGGAGAGGAAAGGGCAACCCACTCCAGTATTCTTGCCTGGAGAATCCCATGAACAGATGAGCCTGGTGGACTACAGCACATAAGGTTGCAAAGAGTCGGACACAATTGAACACACATACACAGAACTCTACTGTAAAGTTTTTTTCATCCTTAATCCTACATGAAATTCATTAACTTTTAAAATTTTTATACAAATGAGCAGCATGGTACATCAGGTGGAATCCTAAAGGCAAGTTGGGAACCCTCAAGTTCAATTCCATTCCTGCTTTTGAAAAGCTGTGCATCTTGGTAACACATTACTTGGTAACATATAACTCTTGCCATAAGCTTTCATATGAGAAAAATGTAGGAGATGACGTTTCTTCAAAGATTGCAGTGATTTTTGGAGTTTAGTGTGCAAAGTTTTCTGAACCTGAAGCTGTGTCTGTATTGTCAGGAACATATATGGTGGAAAGAAGAAAATGAAAACAATCAAGGAGATTTTATGTAAAGCAAAATGTTATCCCACACAAGGAAAGAGAGAAATGATAAGGTGCATGTTCTATCAGGTTCATGCATGGTCTAGTAAGTCTGCTTGAACCTTTACAAAATCCACTGTGACTGTCAATTTGGTCCAAATCCTCAGCCAAATATATCCTCCAAAGTTAGAATTTAATCAATGAAAATTGATAAGATGCTGTAACTTCATGACTTGTAAGAAGTGGACCAGGCTTCTAACTAATTTAGCATCTTATTTAGGCAACCCCTTTCAGTTCAGTTCAGTTCAGTCGCTCAACAAATAGCTGTGAAAAGAAGAGAAGCGAAAAGCAAAGGAGAAAAGGAAAGATCTAATCATCTGAATGCAGAGTTCCAAAGAATAGCAAGGAGATATAAGAAAGCCTTCCTCAGCGATCAATGCAAAGAAATAGAGGAAAACAACAGAATGGGAAAGACTAGAGATCTCTTCAAGAAAATTAGAGATACCAAGGCAACCCCTTTAAAACTATGTAAGTCTCCATTCTTCAAGTGCTTCTTAAAATAGATCCTTAACCAACCTGTTGGTTCATTCATTAATAAGTTAAATAAAATATTGACATGCAGAAATGCCTTTTGAGAACTGCCCTATAATATTCTTGGTCTACTTTGTGTTAAATGCCTTTTAGGTTTCAGTCACCAAATAAGTTAACCCATTTTTTAGTATAATGATGCTTTGGCATGATGACATTTGGCTTATCTTAAAAATTTTTTCAAAGTATATACCGGTGTTAAAATATTTCAGAAAGTCTAAATATTGCTCCCTAAACACATCAGCATAGCTCAGATGTCAGGGCCACTGCTGTGATTCCCTTAGGGTATGGATTTGCATTGTTTCATGCAAAGCTACTTCTTTAGTGTAGGGAACTTGTCCTGAGAGGTTGACCATGGTGCTGAGAGGTGGCAGCATCTACCTTGCAAATGGCATTAGCCTTGCTTCTCTTATACAGCATTGCTGGAGAAGGACTGAGGCACAGAATTGAAGCAAATTCCTCCTACATAAGGTGAAGGAGTTAGCTTAGTTTATGACAGTTCACACCCCTGCAGTGTTCAGCCATCTGTGAAAAGCATTATTTTATTCGGTTTATTTATTATCTGCCTGCTCACCACATGCCAGTGATTCAAGTGCTTTCTAGTAGTAATATGGAGAAGAAATGTTTTTCTTATAATTTTGGACTCTTCATGTTGGTTTATGCCCAATAGAGTCAGAGTTGGCAGCCCCGTTTCACGAAGGGAAGTGTACACTTGTCTTTGTTTCCTCATTTCAAAATATACTTCAAATCAGGTTTCTCTATTTATCCTTTTCCCATCTCATGTCTCGTTACCTAGGTACTATCTATAATGGCTACAACTTTGGAAATGTTTTATTATTCTTTACTTGTTTCTGTATTCTATATTTACAGATATATTGCAAAGCTTTGAGCACTGTATAATGGTCATTATTGTATGGTGTGTGTGGCATAATAGTTATTCTATTTATTCTCTGATTACATGATATGCCAATAAATTAATGCCAATAAAACATAATGTAACCCAATGAGAAATCAAGCTGATGTTGAAGATTTTATATATTCTAACTAAAAAAAAAAAACAGAGGGACTTTTCCACTTTCGTTTTCTTTCTGATTGATTTTCAATCCATAAGACACTCCCAATTACCAGGTATGATTTTCTGCAGCTGTGAACTTTTAGTGAAAATCATGCCTTTCTGAACAGGCTTAATTTAATATGATTAAAGCAGCATGATTAACTGTGGAATACACTGCTTTGTAGTCAGTTGTTCAATGAGTTTAGGTTCTCAATGCAGAGGAATAGGGCCAGCAAGCATACTTGAGGGAAAGTGCATGTCATGCCTTTTTATTTGCTGGTTTCCACTCATTCCTCAGAATAGGACATCTTCCTGTAATCCTTACTGTCGAGTCAAAGCAGATCGGTATTCCATAGTTTACTTATTTCAAATTGTCAATTTGTTGTTAAGTTTGAAAATATGCTCTGTGTTACTGTAAAAATGAATCAGAATTTTTGATGCGCCAACATTCCTATGCTAGAAACTTGATAGCATGCCACTTCTGTAACTTTTGGCAGTCTCTGTTTCTAGAATTCAGTGTGATATTGACAAACACAGACATTTAACATTCTAACACTTTGTAGCTGACTGAAAGAAGAAGATCAGATTTTGCAAGGAAAACCCCACAAAACACATTGCACATCAGAGGATAAACAAGGGCTAGCTGAAAGCATTCCATTATTTTTTAATGGAAAAGTTAGAAGCAGAACTACAGAACTGATCTTTCAAAACAGATTTCTAAGTTACAAAATGCAAAAGATTAACACTGTGGAATATGAGATTTCTTTTGTATGAACATGGTAGCTCAGAGCTCAAACTCCACACTAATATGGATTTTGCAAAGAAAAAATTATTTGGGGAAATTTTTGTATGTTGTCAACTGTAGTCCCTTGTTCCTTTCATCCCACAGACAATGAAAAAATCTCCTCCCAGATAAGCTACAGAAATGAGCACCAGCCAGGAGTGATATGAGGGTTCTAGTTCTGCCTGTAGTCCAGATAATTCTATATCTGCCAGATTTCTAGCATATGTGTAGAAAGTAAAACTTTGGACAAAGAGCCATAAAGTCAGAAATCGATAGCACTTTAAAAACGATAGACAGATAAAAACAATAGAGCGCAAGAAAGAGAGAGAGAAACAAACAGCTAGGTAAAGACAGAGAGAGTTAGTTAAAAGCTTCCATAAGATGATGAGATAGTAATGACACTGCCAGAGCGCCTGGCAGATATGAATACTTCTTATTTCTCATTCAGCTATGAGAGATTATGTCCCTTTAACTTTGTTAATTTCCCTTGAATTTCCTTTGTATATTTCCTGACACATGTAGATATTAATGCAGATATTTTATCCACAATACAACTAGCAAATTAAAAATTGCTGACACATAAAAGCTATAACTAGGTACGCAAAATTATGTAACGGTTCACTTTGGCAATGATTAAATTAAAATTTCCACTCAAGTTTATATCCAGAGTAAAAATATGGGATGACCTGCCTAGTTTTTCAAATTTATGGCATAGTCAACAAATTGATTTTTGTATAATTAATAGAGCATTTTGGCATCATGTACACTGAATATTAAATCAAATGTAACATTTGGGCATTGATGTGAACGTAACACTGAATTCAGTATCTCAGAGTATAAACAGCAATGTAGATATTCTAATTTCTCTTAGATTATTATTATTCCTCTTATTATTACTATAAAAATTTAACAAAGGTATAAGTACTTATTTTGTCAGGAATATATCACCACATTGGTCTCCTGAGTGATATTAAAAAATACTTGCACTGATTTTGATCATCTTAGAGGCCTGCAGTAACTTAATATTAAAGTTTTGAGAGAAGTAAGTTTTGCTAATAGATTCTTTTTTTTTTGTTTGTTTTTATTCAGTAATTTTTTTTATTTTTATTTTTAAACTTTACATAATTGTATTAGTTTTGCCAAATATCAAAATGAATCTGCCACAGGTATACATGTGTTCCCCATCCTGAACCCTCCTCCCTACTCCCTCCCCATTCCATCCCTCTGGGTCGTCCCAGTGCACCATTAAATGATTTCAGACACAAATGAGAATTTCTAAAAAGTATTAAGCTTAAAATTTAAGCTTCATCTACGTAGTAGAGAGAAAAAAAAGCAAACATTCTTCCAAAATACTCAATACAGATCAGTTCACTGATTAACTTGTAACATTTCTTGTGTTCCATTTATTATTTATCTAATGGATGGGGATCACTGCAATCTTGAGGTGCCTTATTACGATTGTAGTAGCCAAGCATCTCTGGATCCATGATCATTTTTTTTCCTTACAGTCTTCAAATAGCCTCCCAGAAAAGAACAAAAACCCAGTGAAATCTCTGACAGATGGAAACACAGATGCAAAGCCAAGTCACAGAGGAGTCAAGATTTTAGTGGAGATGAATTGGGTTATACTCCTGGGGATAGAGATTAAACCACTCAACCATAATGCTGAGTGCCCAGACGAAGGAATCAGATTAATTACAGGTCCACAGAGATGGGAGCAAAAGTCAGAATCTGCCAAATAGACAGGCTAAAAACCGATGAAGAAATCAAATGTAATTTATATGCTAAATGCTAAAAATACCTAACTACAAAATTTAAATTTGCTTCCATTATAATATATAAAAAATACATTGGTATCATTGTTCTTAAAGGAAAGTAAACATTCAAAAACATTCATTCAAATAATTTTTTCAGATCATTCTCTACTCCATCAATTGTAAAATATCTTCTTTTTTATTATTTTATTTTATTTTTTAACTTTACAATATTGTATTGGTTTTGCCATATATCAACATGAATCCGCCACAGGTATACACGTGTTCCCCATCCTGAACCCTCCTCCCCCCTCCCTCCCTGTACCATCCCTCTGGGTCCTCCCAGTGCGCCAGCCCCAAGCATCCAGTATCGGGCATCGAACCTGGACTGGCGACTCGTTTCATATATGATATCTTCTTTATTTATTTGTTCAATCATTTA
Source organism: Bubalus kerabau (assembly GCF_029407905.1). Taxonomy (NCBI): domain Eukaryota; kingdom Metazoa; phylum Chordata; class Mammalia; order Artiodactyla; family Bovidae; genus Bubalus; species Bubalus kerabau. The sequence continues at coordinate 134,276,818 of NC_073624.1, forward strand.
CAGGGAAAGTGACAAGAATTAAAGTATCAGTATCTTTACCAAGGCTCTTTTAATCTCAAATTGAAACAAATATTGATTTTTATCATTTAATAGTAACTGAACAGTTTCTCTTTGTGTAAGAAAACTTTCTTAAATTCTATTTTCTATTTTTTTAAGAAAATAATTCCAAAAGTAAAACTTACTTGAGGTATTAAATTTATAACAAGATGCATCATCTGTTGACATTTCAACACAATGAAGTATATGCTTAGTAATAAATATTGAGCCTAAATTTCTGAGTGCCTATTTTAAACTAGGAAAAAAAAGTAGAGCCCTACAATGTTTTAATTTAGCTATATTTGTGAATCATTTAATGAGGTGAAGTCAGAGGAGAAAATCCTGGTTTCCTTAATTCAATGTTAGTTATAAATACAACTTGAATAAATACAATTTCTGAATAAACATACTCATTCTAGATGCTTATCTCAGATCCTGCTATGCTATAATAGATACCTAATCATGGTATGTGCTCAATAAGCACTTATTAAAAGTAAAATGATCTAGAAGGAAGGCAAAGATGGGAGGACTGTCAACTAGGAAAATACTTTGTACAGAAATGCTTGGCTTGTGAACATCCTGGTTAAAATTTCCAATTGAAAAAGCATTTCAGACAACTATCTAAAACTAATAGTCACTTTATCAGCTCAGAAGAAATGGATACTCTATCTGTAGTTATGGAAGTTTATGCTCATATGTGTAATAGATATTAAACTTAAATGTTCTGCCCACTCTGTTGGTATGAAGATACTTTAAGCAAGTTGTGAACAAGAGACAAAATCATGCTTTGTTAGCAAAATGGCTTATTATGTTGTTATTGGTGTTCAGTCGCTCAGTCATGTCTGACTCTTTGCGACCCCATGGACTGCAGCGCATTAGGCTTTCCTGTCCATCACCATCTCCTGGAGCTTGCTCAAACTCATGTCCATTGAGTCGGTGATGCCATCCAACCATCTTGTCCTCTGCCATCCCCTTCTCCTCCTGCCTTCAATCTTTCCCAGCATCAGGGTCTTTTCTAATGAGTTGGCTCTTTGCATCAGGTAGCCAAAGTATTGGAGCTTCAACATCAGTCCTTCTAATGAATATTCAGGATTGATTTCCTTTAGGATTGACTGATTTTATCTCTTTGCAGTCTAAGGGAATCTCAAGAGTCTTCTCCAAAACCACAGTTCAAAAGCATCAATTCTTTGGTGCTCAGCCTTCTTTATGGTCCAACTCTCACATCCAGACATGACTACTGGAAAAACCTTAGCTTTGACTAGATGGACCTTTGTTGGCAAAGTAATGTCTCTTTATGTACTTAGTCACTATTTCAGTAACTTTAGAAATATGTTTTCAATACTGAATAGGAATAATATTTAGATATTAAATATGTTTTATGTTTTAGAAATAATTGTTGTCACAGAAAATATCCTATTTTTCTATATGCCCTGTACAAATTTTTCATGCATTTTGTTCCTTGTCATTGGTTGTGTCTAATGCAAGCTGTATAGTTTTATTACAACAAACTTCACCTTCTGTGGATGAAGGAAAAAAAAATCTTTTTCTGTTGAGACTGTGTATATGTAAAAAGCAATTATCTAATTGTGCATGCAATTATCTGAAAAGGGTAATTAAAACTTTATATACATGTATTATCATAAATAATAGGGATAGCTTCCATTTCATGGTTTTATAATGTACAGATATTCTTTTATTTATCACTATTTTCTCTAATTTCTGTCAAAATTTAGCTGATTTCCAATATAACTTGTTTATGTAATATTTGTATGTAACTTTAATGAAGATTTCAATCAAATGTCTTTAGGGCCATCTGATTTTTTTTGTTTAATAAATCCCTTTATAAAATATATATAATAAATGGATCTTAATTAAATATTATAGAATGTTCATATGAAATTACACCCCCACAAGAATATAACAGTGCCACTATGGACACTTTAATATTGCATATTTTGTTTAAATATCTGAACTCTACAATATTAATATATTATTTTCCATTTACTTGACTAGCAGTATGGTAAAATATTTTAAATGTATAGATGTTTTTTAAATATATATTTTTAATCTTTGGTTTACAGAGCATGGATGATTATTTCATTCATGGGCTTTTCTAAATGCTCTTTAAAGATCTTTCAGTACTTTTGTACTAATTTGAAGAAACACCTTACATTTAAGATAAAAGTAAAATTGTAATAAGTAATATTTTATAATGCTGTATGCCTTAAAGATAGCATATTTTATAATAAAATTACATGTTACACATAACTTTTATATAATTTAGTTTAATGCATTTATATATCATAAAGTAATAGTTGTTATATAGCTTATATGTTGTATTTTAGTGTAATACTAAATATATAGTATATTATGTATATTGGTAGGTTTATATTATATATTTCATAGTTTGAGTATTATTAATTTTATATAATGTACACTACATAAAATATTTTGCTTTAAATTTTTTGCAAATAATTATCTACTCCTTCAATTGGTGTTTAATTAATTCATGATGTTTTTTGTATACACATTTTCAATTTTTATATATTTAAACATATCATTTTATACTTCCATTGAATTTATTCTTTAAAATCATTCCAACTCAAGTAGCTGATAAATATTATAACTTTCTTTGACTTATATTATTGATTCAGTTTTCATAATGCTTTGGAAATGATTTGACTTATGTTAGATAGAGAATATTTTCCCCAAATTATTATAATCATAAGAAAATTGTTATTACAACACTATTTGTAAGATGTTGAACCTCACTATAATAAAATCTTCTTGTATTATATTTTTAACAATATTTTTTGATGTGGACCATTTTTAAAGTCTTTATTAGATTGGCTACAATATTACTTCTGTTTTGTCTTTGTTTCTTGGCTGTGAGCCTATGGGATCTTAGCTCCCCAACCAGAGATTGGAAGGTGAGGTCTTAACCACTGGTTGCCAGGGAAGTTCCTTCCTTTAGTATATATTTGTTCTTGTACCTGGAATTTTTTTCTTATTCCATTCACTATCTGTGCTGTAGCTCCATAGTATGGATCAGTTCAGTTCAGTTTAGTCACTCAGTTGTGTCCAGCTCTTTGTGACCCCATGGACCGCAGCACATCAGGCCTCCCTGTCCATCACCAACTACTGGAGCTTGCTCAAACTCATGTCCATCAAGTCGGTGATGCCATCCAACCATCTCATCCTCTGTTATCCCCTTCTCCTCATGCCTTTAATCTTTCCCAGCATCAGGGTCTTTTCAAATGAGTCAGCTCTTCTCATCAGGTGGCCAAAGTATTGGAGTTTCAGCTTCAACATCAGTCCTTTCAATGAATACCCAGGACTGATGTCCTTTAGGATGGACTGATTAGATCTCCTTACACTTCAAGGGATTCTCAAGAGTCTTCTCCAGCACCACAGTTCAAAAGCATCAATTCTTTGGTGCTCAGCTTTCTTTATAGTCCAACACTCACACTCATACTGGAAAAACCATAGCCTTGACTAGAAGGACCTTTCTTGGCAAAGTAATGTCTCTGCTTTTTAATATGCTGTTGAGGTTGGTCATAACTTTCCTTCCAAGGAGTAAGTGTCTTTTAATTTCATTGCTTCAGTCACCATCTGCAGTGATTTTGGAGGCCCCCACAATAAAGTCAGCCACTCTTTCTGCTTTTTTCCCATCTATTTCCATAAAGTGAAGGGACCAGATGCCATGACCTTATTTTTCTGAATGTTGAGCTTTATACTTTTTCACTCTCCTCTTTCACTTTCATCAACAGGCTCTTTAATTTTTCTTCACTTTCTGCCATAAAGGTGATGTCATCTGCATATCTGAAATTATTGATATTTCTTCCAGCAATCTAAATTCCAGTTTGTGATTCCTCCAGCCCAGCATTTCTCCTGATATACTCTGCTGATAAGTTAAATAAGCTGGGTGACAATATACAGCCTTGACGTACTTCTTTTCCTATTTGGAACCAGTTTGTTGTTCCATGTCCAGTTCTAACTGTTGCTTCCTGACCTGCATACAGATTTCTCAAGAGGCAGGTTAGGTCTGGTATTCCCAACTCTTTCAGAATTTTCCACAGTTTATTGTGATCCACACTGTCAAAGGCTTTGGCATAGTCAATAGCAGAAATAGATGTTTTTCTGGAACTCTCTTGCTTTTTTGATGATCCAGCAGATGTTGGCAATTTGATCTCTGGTTCCTCTGCCTTTTCTAAAACCAGCTTGAACATCTGGAAGTTCACAGTTCACATATTGCTGAAACCTGGCTTGGAGAATTTTGAGCATTACTTTACTAGCGTGTGAGAAGAGTACAATTGTGCGGTAGTTTGAGCATTCTTTGGCATTGCCTTTCTTTGGGACTGGAATGAAAACTGACCTAGTCCAGTCCTGTGCCCACTGCTGAGTCTTCCAAATTTTCTGGCATATTGAGTGTAACACTTTCACAATATCATCTTTGACGATTTGAAATACCTCAACTGGAATTCCATCACTTCCACTAGATTTGTTCATAGTGATGCTTCCTAAGGCCCATCTGGCTTCACATTCCAGGATGTCTGGCTCTAGGTGAGTGATCACACCATTGGGATTATCTGGGTCATGAAGATCTCTTTTGTACAGTTCTTCTGTGTATTCTTGCTACCTTTTCTTAATATCTTCTGCTTCTGTTAGGTCCATACCATTTCTGTCCTTTATCGAGCCCATCTTTGCATGAAATGTTCCCTTGGTATCCCTAATTTTCTTGAAAATATCTCTAGTCTTTCCCATTCTATTGTTTTCTTCTATTTCTTTGCGCTGATCACTGAGGAAGGCTTTCTCATTTCTCCTTGCTATACTTTGGAAGCCTGCATTCAAGTAGTTATATCTTTCCTTTTCTCCTTTGCTTTTTGCTCCTCTTCTTTTCACAGCTATTTGTAAGGCCTCCTCAGACAGCCATTTTGCTTTTTTGCATTTCTTTTTCTTGGTGATTGTCTTGATCCCTGTCTCCTGTACAATGTCACGAACCTCTGTTCATAGCTCATCAGGCACTCTATCATATCTAGTCCCTTAAGTCTATTTGTCACTTCCACTGTATAATTGTAAGGGATTTGATTTAGGTCATACCTGAATTGTCTAGTGGTTTTCCCTACTTTCTTCAATTTATGTCTGAATTTGCCAATAAGGAGTTCATGATGTGAACCACAGTCAGCTCCTGGTCTTGTTTTTGCTGACTTTGTCTGCAAAGAATATAATCAATCTGATTTTGGTGTTGGCCATCTGGTGATGTCCATGTGTAGAGTCTTCTCTTGTGTTGTTGGAAGAGGGTGTTTGCTATGACCAGTGAGTTCTCTTGGCAAAACTCTATTAGCCTTTGCCCTGCTTCATTCTGTACTCCAAGGCCAAATTTAACTGTTAGTCCAGGTGTTTCGTGACTTCCTACTTTTGCACTCCAGTCCCCTATAGTGTAAAGGACATCTTTTTTGGGTGTTAGTTCTAAAAAGTCTTGTAGGTCTTCATAGAACTGTTCAACTTCAGCTTCTTCAGCGTTACTGGTTGGGGCATAGATTTGATTTACCGTGATATTGAATGGTTTGCCTTGGAAACAGAATAGTAGTAAGGATAGTTGCTACTTAATAAAATAGCTTATATCTATGACTGATTTTTTATAGTCATATGCATTCTAGATTCAAACTCTTTCCTGTGTGTGTGTGAGTGTGTGTATGTGAGTGTGTGTGTGTGTGTGTGTGAGTGAAAGAGAGAGAGAGACAGAGAGAGAGAGAGGTGGAGGGAGGAAGGGAGATAGACATTAGGGAGATAATTTTTAGCTCTAGCTGATGTAGTGGGTATGCCTTTTTCCACATCATTATATCAAAAAGGGTACTCAATCTCAGAAGAGAGAAGTATTTTTTTTCCAGGTAAAGACTTGGTAGGTAGGAAGTTAGGCCTGAGCAACGAGCGGTGTGTGCTTGTGCTTAGTTACTCAGTTGTGTCCAACTCTTTGCGACTCCATGGACTGCAGCCTGCCACGGTCCTCTGTCCATTGGGATTCTCCAGGCAAGAACACTGAGTGGGCTGCCATGCCCTCCTGCAGGGGATCTTTGCAACCCAGGGATCGAACCCAGGTGTCCCACATTGCAGGTGGATTCTTTACCATCTGAGCCACCAGGGAAGTGGCTTAGTGGAAAAATATGCAAGCCAATCTTTAAACCCCACCCCAGACATGCCAGGAGAGCTCACAGATATACTACAAAATTACCATGGAGACTACCATGGAGACTTCCACGGAGACTTTTCCAACTCCTGCCCATTTGCCCTAGGCATACAGTGGATACAAACTATGCAAAGCTGTGTCCTCAGGTAACCTTAGGCAGCTAGGAGCCCATTAGTGTTAGTCACTCAGTCATGTCCAACTCTTGGGACCCCAAAGACTGTAGCCTCTATCCATGGAATTCTCCAAACAAGAATACTGGAGTGGGTTGCCACCCATTAAGGGTTAATAAATATTCTATACATACACATGTCTGATTGCAACAAACTGAATTATGAGAAAGACATGCACAGTAGAGCCTGTTGTTATGTAACTTGCAACCGTCAATCAAAAATCTCAGTCCACACCCACACAGATGAATATGTAAAAGCCTTATTTTGCATATGCCCAGACACACATCCCTTCCCTGATTGGCCTTAAGCATATATCCATTTGCTTTTTACAAAAGGCAGAACCAAGAGGAGGAGACAGGGAGTATAAAAAGGGAAACCAAGAGGGATCATCATCATTCCTTCAGGGACAGCTTGCTCCCATGTCTTGGAACTGTACTATCTGCTGTCTGTTTAACAAAACATCTGTCTTCTTGAGCTGTAACTGAACTATAACTAGTCTGTTCTTTTGAATCCTTGCAACAATGAGAGAAGAACCGAGGAAGAGAAATAAACCAACCTGATAGATCTAAAACAAGGATGAAGGGTCATATACATGACTGTGTCTTTCTCAAGGGAACAGCGGAAGTGTCATTTTGTTCACCTTCACACAACCAACGTCCTGTTTTTGCTGAACAGTCACAAATTCTTGAAACATGTTTCTATTCCCAGAACCTCTGTTACTCATCCTCAGAGTGTGTTCAGCCTCTTCAAAACCTATAAAGTTCTTCCCCTGCTAATTGTTTTTAAGCAGTTTATTTTACAGTCTCTCTTCTCTATCCAGTTAGTGAACATAAACCTCTCTTTTTCTCAGGTTTTCTTGTTTGAAACAACTCAGTATACATTTTTTGGTATCTCAATTATTTCATAATAATTAAATATATCTCTTTAAAAGAGTCTCTTAACAGTTCAGAGTGCAGAGTGCATTTCTTGTTTTGGAAGGGGAGGTGTTAATCAGGAATAGATTAAAATTCCTTCTTTCATGCTTGCCTTCACATTTTCTAGTAGCTCTTCCTCTTCTCTAGTCCAGATATCCATCTTGTTTCCTCCCACGGCAACCATCACAACATTCTCCAACTTTGATCCTAAGCCCTGGAAAGTTCCTGATTTATGACCATGATCTGAAGGCTGAGATGATTTCCCTTAGGCTTGAACTTAGATAGATGTTGTTGATTGCTGCAAATCTCTTTCCTGGGTTGGTAGACACTTCTTTAAGTTTTCCCTATTCACTCTGTCCAGATATTTATGGTGGTGTATAGAACAGTGTTGAACTTTTATTTTTTTGGGCTCCAAAATCACTGCAGATGGTGATTGCAGCCATGAAATTAAAAGATGCTTACTCCTTGAAAGGAAAGTTATGTCCAACCAGAATATTAAAAAGCAGAGACATTACTTTGCCAACAAAGGTCCGTCTTGTAGGTCAAGGCTATGGTTTTTCCAGTGGTCATGTATGGATGTGAGAGTTGGACTGTGAAGAAAGCTGAGCACCGAAGAATTGATGCTTTTGAACTGTGGTGTTGGAGAAGACTCTTGAGAGTCCCTTGGACTGCAAGGAGATCCAACCAGTCCATCCTAAAGGAGATCAGTCCTGGGTGTTCTTTGGAAGGACTGATGCTGAAGCTGAAACTCCAATATTTTGGCCACCTGATGAGAACTGACTCATTGGAAAAGTCCCTGATGCTGGGAGAGATTGGGGGCAGGAGGAGAAGGGGACGGCAGAGGATGAGATGGCTGGATGGCATCACCGACTTGATGGAAATGAGTTTGAATAAACTCCGGGAGTTGGCGATGAACAGGGAGGCCTGGCGTGCTGCAATTCATGGGGTCGCAAAGAGTCAGACACGACTGAGTGGCTGAACTGAACTGAACTGATAGAGCAGAAGAGTAACTTAGAAGAGACAGTGGCAGACCGATTTTTTTTTTTTTTTTTTGGTCTGGTAGTAGAGGAGTGGAGAAAATCTATAATCCTTAATGATCTAAGTGTCTGTGATAGAAATGTTACTAACTGTACCAAAGTACGAATGAGAAACTGCATTAATGCCCATGCAATGTCCACCCTGTCACTACATTTAGTTCTAAAACCATTTCCAACAGGGCCATTACCATACTTTATTGTTGAATACTTTCATCTCTGGATGAAACATATTGATGTGTGAAATGGTCAATTATAACAGGATAAACAAAATCACTTGGATAAAATATTATTAAACTCTATGGCTGGCTGTTTAGCATTCATTTCTCTTTATCGTAGGACAGGGTATAAAGGGAGTGGGTGATTTGGCACTTCAGAAGGATAATTTTGAGAACGAATTCACAGTTAACATGACCAAAAGATCTCAAAGTCAATTTCATGCTGAGTTGTTTAAGCCATTTCCACATCAAACATTTCATAACTTCCTTACTTTGCAAATACTTTCTGAAGTTTGAATTTCTGTGGAAGTAGACCATACATGATTTTCCCCTCTGTAATCCCATTGGGGAATTAATTTAATTGGTAGAAATATTCTCATATATTGATACTGATAAAAATAGATACAGGAGAGAATATTGATAATCTAATTTTAAATGTCTTTCAATACATAGCCCCGATACACATCACAAGTTGATGCATACCCTGTGTTTGCTGAAATGTCACTTATGAAACCCATGGTTCCTGCATTGACTAAGGGCTTAATTAGGTATCTTTTTTGAGATTCTCTAGCTGAAAGCAGGGAGAAGGCAATGGCACCCCACTCCAGTACTCTTGCCTGGAAAATCCCATGGATGGAGGAGCCTGGTAGGCTGCAGTCCATGGGGTCGCGAAGAGTCGGACATGACTGAATGACTTCACTTTCACTTTTCTCTTTCATGAATTGGAGAAGGAAATGGCAACCCACTCCAGTGTTCTTGCCTGGAGAATCCCAGGGACTGAGGAGCCTGGTGGGCTGCCGTCTATGGGGTTGCACAGAGTCGGACACGACTGAAGCGACTTAGCAGCAGCAGCAGCTGAAAGCAGTATTAAGTGCCTTTCTCATGTTGTATAAGAAATATTTCTGGAGTATTTATTCATTTGAGATCTCAGCAGATATGTATTTCTAGGTATAGGCTGGTATTTTCTGGAATATCTGTTCTACACTTAGAATTTTATTTGGGGCTAATTTTAGCCAAGATTGGGAAGCAAATGAACTTTCTCCTTCTAAGTCTCCTAATAAAAAGATTTAATAGGAAATTCTTCAAGTATTATTCTTCATCCTTCAGGTACCCTTAGTTAGTAATCTTTGTGAAGTTCTGTGGAGTTCAATGGACAGAAAATCTAAGAATATAAAAATTTGATGTGAACCATGGTTATCATTTTTTTTTAAATATATGTTTCAAGAGAGATTTGTGAGCAAGCAGCAATAGCAAAAAGAAATTATCTTTACAGTATATTGGCTGGTATGCCTAACTTCCAAAGATCATATTTATTACTATGGTTGGAAGAGATACAGTGAAGACTGCTGTGGTATATAGATAAAGATGAGAAACAGAGAGAGGAAGGAAGAGGAGGGAAAAGGAAGAGAGAAACAGAGAGAGACAGAAGTAGAGGCAAAGACATAATGATAAGAAAGAGAGAGAGTAACTAGAATTGGAGTTGCTTGATAAGATGAAGCAGAAAAGTTGTTAGTCAGTGGTCATACTTAAGGCCTTTAGCACACTGTCCATCACTTAGAATCAGAGGAACATCCTCCTGAGGTGAAGCCTCGAGTAGTAGGATGAGAAAAACCCTACTGATCGTTGCTCTTTCTTAGGTGTCCAGAAAGGCCTATTGATGATTATTCAGATGCTAAGATTTTAAAAAGTGTCTCAGGGGCTCTACGTCTACATATGGCAAATTTTCCCTTAAAAAACTAAAAACAGAGTTGTTGTATGAGCCAGCAATCCTATTCCTGGGTGTTTATTCTAAGAAAACTATAATTCAGAAGGATATATACACCCAAATATTCACAGTATCGTTATTTACAATAGCCAAGACGTGGAAATAACCTAAATGTCCATTGACAGTTGAACGTATAAAGTAGATACACCATTTGCGGCAGTATGAATGGACCTAGAGATTATCATACTAATAAAGACAAATATATTATATCACTTATATGTGGAATCTAAAAAAATGATACCAATGAACTTAATGACAAAACAGAAATAGACTCATAGACATAGAAATCAAATTTACAGTTACCAAAGGCAAAAAGGGAGGAGGAATAAATTAGGAGTTTGATATTAAAATATATATACTACTATATGTAATATAGAAAATGAACAAAGACCTACTGTATAGCACCGAGAATTATACTCAATATCTTTTAGTACCTGTAATGGAAAAGAATCTAAAAAGAATATACATATATATATATATATATAATGTATATATATATACACACACATATATATCTGAATCTTTTTGCTCTACATCTGAAACTAATACAATATTGTAAATCAACTATATTTCTGTAAATTAAAAAATATGGTGACTGTTAAGTACACTAAAAACTTGTGATGAAATAATATTGGTAAGAAAATTTCATTTTTTAAAAAAACAAATTTCCTTATGTTAAAAAATCTAGTTTTGAAGTATCATTATTCACCTGAGAGCATTTCTAATTTTCAGCTAGCAGTTAGATATTCTACATCCATTAACTTGTCAACAAGGAAATAATTTCTGCAAGTATTGTGGACAATTATGTGGATGCACAAGTGTATTGTATTGTGCATGGGAGCAAATAGGATTTGGAAAAGAGAAAAAGAACATTTTGTCACTTTCTTCTTAGGATTGGTTTTCCCAAGGATAAAGAAAATATGAGAGACTGACCTTGAAAGTCTGGGATCGTCTTCCTGGAAATTATCTATGCATTTTAAATAGTTGATTATGCCCTGGTGACTTAACTTTACTTCAGCTTAGAAAAAATGAAATGTCTGGGGGGAAAAAAAAAGAGTGAGCTTGTTTTACAAAAGTTGGAAAATTTTATTTAAAAATCTAATTTTAAGAGTTAAATTAGTAATTTTACAAAGCATAAAGTAAATCATTAATTGTGGCGTGACTGTCCCTTTTCCCCTTGTTTCTGAAAATAGGCCTATGCGTACTGTTCTTCAATTATAAGCAATTTTGTTATACTTCATGAATGACAAAACATGAATTTTAACAAATCTATGTTGAACACAAAGATATTAATTTTGTCTAATCATAAAGTTAACTTTGCATTGATTCAAGACCATCTGGTATAACGATTTTATGGAAATTTTAAACTGAAAAATTATATTGCCAAGCTACATGGGGGTTCTAATTCAGCAGAAAGATAATGTTTTCCTGACAGATAAATGAACCAATTTGGATAATGTACGTCTCTGAATCTATCAGTTTTGCCAAGGGATTAGAAATTTTAATGAATGCCCAGCTCTAGATCTATGGGTATAACTAATAAATTCATATGCCATGGGAAAAAGTGTGGGAAGGAAGATATAAGCAAAGAAACACATGTGTGCTGTTATCAGAATATGATAAAATAAGTAGTAGATAGCAACTAAAGCAAATATTCTAATAAATGCATTAATAAAAAAATCTTTCCTTCCTTATCCATTTGTCCTTGCCAAAAGCAGCAAAAAAAAAAAAAAAAAACTCCGCCCCCCCACCCCCCAAAAAACCTCCACATTTCTTTGTTTGCTGTGGCATGTGGGTGAGGAAAGCTTGCCAAAAAGAAAAAAAAAATCACAATATGTGTGTTAACCTTGATCTGAAATACAGTGCCAAATATATAAGTAATAAGTGAAAAGCCAGCTTTTCTGAAGAGTGACAAAAAATGTATGAATGTCCAAACCTTCTTTCACATTTCTGTTATATTAGCTACCTTTAATTTTACTCTTCTTCAGTGTGAGATGATAAATATTACGTCAACAAGTTGCTACATATTCCTACCAACAAAGATGTGTCATTCATTAATCTACTGCTTATGGTCCAACTGAAGAGAGATCTGTACATGAGAAAAACGTAGTTTTTCATGAAATTAAAGAATGAAGATTGCTCAAAATAAGACTTCAGGTGCTAGGCAATCATTTAAATGACCTTGAATAGCTTTTTGTTCACCAAAGACTAGTGTTCCAACAGTTTTAATGTTGAGAACAGGCTTTGAAATACAGTGACAATTAATTGGCAAAATATTTTGGGATGCATATCTGAGTATCCTGAGCAAAACATAAACTATGGTTTTATAAAATAAAGGTTAAGAATGTTAAATTAGGCAAGTTCTTTTTAATTGATCATTAATTATTTTTTAAATTATTCAGCATCCTTCCATCTGCATTGGCAAGACTTCTCTAATGTTCATTGTCCATTCTATTATAAATAATATTTGCCCTCTGTTTTTTGGGCTTCCCTGGTGGCTCAGATGGTAAAGAGTCTACCTGCAATGAGGGAGAACCTGCAATGTTCGATCCCTGGGTTGAGAAGATCCCCTGGAGAAGGAAATAGCAATTCTCTCCAGTATTCTTGCCTGGGAAATCCCATGGACAGAGGAGTCCGGCACACTACAGTTCATGGGGTTGCAGAGTCGAATGTGACAGCGATTTCACTTCATTTCTGCTTTTATGGTCTGGTGCTCAGGTAACAACTGAATAGAGGTATCCATATAAACAACATCCAGAACAAGAAGCCAGAGGAAGTTGATGAAATCAAAATAGTATGGCAGAGATAAATGAAGTCAAGAATTAAAAATACAATAGAAATAATCAATAAGCCCAAGATAGATTCTTTATAAACAACAATAAAACAAAGAAACTCCAAGCATTTTTGATTAAGATGAATGAGCACATGCAATTAACATGTTCTATGAACAAACACCTGGGGCTTCCCATGTGGCGTTAGTGAAAAGAAACTGCCCGCCAGTGCAGGAGACTAAGAGATGCCAGTTTGATCCCTTGGTAGGGAAGATCCTCTGGAGGAGGGCATGGCAACCCACTCCAGCATTTTTGCCTGGAGAATCCCATGGACAGAGGAGCCTGGTGGACTACAATTCATGGGTTGCAAAGAGTCAGACACGATTAACACACACACATCGACTCCCAAATGCCTAGATTTCTCTTGACCTGCATTAAAATATCATATCCAGCTGCTTCATAAACACCTAAATTTTAACAACACCACAAATAATTTTCTTCTTATAAAGACTATCACTACTTAGTCATCTTAATCTGATGTGTCTTCCTCAGTCTGTTCAGCTTCTAATTGTTATTTTTCTCAACTTCCCAAATACCTTAATGTTCATGAAATATTTTAAGTGCTTTACATAAAATATCTCCAGAACCTAGCACTATGTCTCGATCCTTACTGTCACTAAATTATGCCCTACACGTTTTATATATGAATGTTTATTATATATGTACTCCATTTTTCTCCTTTGGCTTGGCAAAGGAGAAAGGAAAGATATACCCATTTGAATGCAGAGTTCCAAAGAATAGCAAAAAGAGATAAGAAGCCTTCCTCAGTGATCAGTGCAAAGAAATGGAGGAAAACAATAGAATGGGAAAGACTAGATATCTCTTCAAGAAAGTTAGAGATACCAAGGGAACATTTCATGAAGATGGTCACAATAAAGGACAGAACTGTACAAAAAAGATATTCATGACCCAGATAACCATGATAGTGTGATCACACACCTAGTGCAAACATCCTAGAATGTGAAGTCAAGTGGGCTTTAGGAAGCATCACTATGAACAAAGATAGTAGCGGTGGTGGAATTCCAGTTGACCTATTTCAAATCCTGAAAGATGATGCTGTGAAAGTGTTGCACTCAATATGCCAGCAAATTTGGAAAACTCGGTGGTGGCCACAGGGCAGGAAAAGGTCAGTTTTCATTCCAATCCCAAAGAAAGGCAATGCCAAGGAATGCTAAAACTACTGCACAATTGCACTCATCTCACACACTAGAAAAGTAACGCTCAATATTCTCCAAGCCAGGTCAATACTACATGAACCATAAACTTCCAGATGTTCAAGCTGGGTATAGAAAAGGCAGAGAAACCAGAGATCAAATTGCCAACATCCGTTGGATCATTGAAAAAGCAAGAGTTCCAGAAAAACATGTACTTCTGCTTTACCAATTACGCCAAATCCTTTGACTGTGTGGATCACAATAAACTGTGGAAAATTCTGAAAGAGATGGGAATACCAAATCATCTTACTTGCCTCCTGAGAAATGTGTATACAGGTCAAGAAGGAACAGTTAGAACTGGATATGGAACAACAGACTGGTTCCAAATAGGAAGACGAGTATGTCAAGGCTGTATATTGTCACCCTGCTTATTTAACTTATATGCAGAGTACATCATGTGAAATGCCAGGATGGATGAAGGCCAAACTGGAATCAAGATTGCTGGAAGAAATATCAATAACCTCAGATATGCAGACGATACCACCCTTATAGCAGAAAGCAAAGAACTAAAGTGACTTTTGATGAAAGTGAAAGAGGAGAGTGAAAAAGTTGGCTTAAAATTCAACATTCAGAAAACTGAGATCATGACATCCAGTCCCATCACTTTATGGCAAATAGATGGGGAAACAATGGAAACAATGATAGACTTCATTTTGCGGGGATTCAAAACCACTGCAGATGGTGACTGCAGCCATGAAATTAAAAGATGCTTGCTCCTTGGAAGAAAAGTTATGGCCAACCTAGACGGCATATTAAAAAGCAGAGACATTACTTTGCCAACAAAGTTCTGTCTAGTCAAAGCTATGATTTTTCCAGTAGTCATGTATGGATGTGAGAGTTGGACTGTGAAGAAAGCTGAATGCTTCAGAATTGATGGTTTTGAAGTGTGGTATTCCAGAAGACTCTTGAGAGTCTCTTGGACTGCTAGGAGATCCAACCAGTCCATCCTAAAGGAAATCAGTCCTGAATATTCATTGGGAGGACTGATGTTGAAGATGAAACTCCAACACTTTGGCCACTTGATGCAAAATACTGATTCATTGGAAAAGACCCTGATACTGGGAAAGATTGAAGGCAGGAGAAGGGTATAACAGAGGATGAGATGGTTGGATCACTTCACAGTCTCAATGGACATGAGTTTGAGTAAACTCTGGGAGTTTGTGATGGATAGGGAAGCCTGGTGTGCTGCAGTGCTTGGGGTCACAAAGAGCTGGACATGACTGAGCAACTGAACTAAACTGATATATGTTTCAATTATCTCTCCTTTAAAGATAAAATTACATTATCATTATTATAAAAATCACATATATTCACTAAACATTTTTAAACTAGGTGTTATAAGAAGTACAAACAAGGCAAACTTCTACTCCCCAACCCTCAAAATTCTCCTAGCAGAAACATTTTAAAGTTTTATTTGACATAATTATTTGTATATTTCTAGGTATATATAAACACACATGTATGCATTGGCAGGTGGATTCTAGAGGTAAAGAATATGCCTGCCAAGGAGGAGATGTAGGTTGGATCTCTGGGTTGGGAAGATCCCTGAAGAAGAAAATGGCAACCCACTCCAGTATTGTTGCCTGAGAAATCACATGGACAGAGGAGACTGGCAGGCTACAGTCCATGTGGTCACAGAAAGTTGGACATGGCTTAGTGACTAAACAACAACAATGATGAAATTATGAGAATATTAAGAATATGAACTCTTTAGGTGTTTTTAACTACAACTTTAAACAGCATTTATTAATTCCTGTTTTTCCATTCTCCCATCTCTCTATGTTATTGCATATATAGTTGGTTTAAACTTTTAGGGTTTGTATCACGCATTCTCTAGTTTTAAAAACTTTTGGTATTTTAAAACTTTATATTTAAATTGATTCTATGTTTACCACTATTGAGCATTCTTTACTTCTGAGTATTTTTATTTGGTATTTTGGCTTTTTGGACAGCATTTTACTGTTTAGAAGTTTTTTCCTCCTTGAGTTTGTTCTTGTTGGTACAGTATTTTTCAAATTATATTGTTTAAAATGACAGCTTTTTAATTTAAAGCTAAATTAGCTTTTTAAATAATCTCAGGTGCTATATGAATGTAATATTCCTTTAAACAATTAAAACATTTGAATTTTAATGTTAGTTTAAACACTAATATAACTATTATCCCCTCTCTTCATTTAGAATAAGCCTGTATGATACATTTCCTACATCTTGAAATACTTGGAGTTAGCAGACATTAAATATTTTTCCAAACTAATTTATAAAGATTTCTCATTAAATCATATTGATTGACTTATATTTTAATATTCTTCAAATCTCTTCTTCTACTTCTTCTCCATAAATAATAATGTGTGTATATTTGATCTCATTTGTCATATGTATTTTCCTCTAATTACTTTTTAATCTTTTTCCATTGTGTCTGTGTAGCTTCCTTGAGCCAGTCTGTCATTGCAGATTTATAAAATTCTATTTTGTTGCTTAAAATATGTTTCATCTCTGCAATGTTTTTAGTTTGCCTTTCAGTGTTATTCTGAAATTTCCCAAGATTTTAAAAAATTTCCTTGAGTTGCTTTATAATTTCTTCTCTAAAGCCTTATATCTCTTCCTTCAATCTTTTTTTCTTCTTTTATTAGGAGATTGAGTCTGCTGTCTGTACAATTTTTGAAATTATGGAGAACTATTTGTTGAAACCATGTCCTTCACTTTGTCTAAATTATGTATAACTTCTCCACTCATTCCTTTCTTAGTAATATTCATTACTAAGAATGGGAACAAACCCGTGTCTCCTGCATCTCTTTCATTGGAAGGCAGATTCTTCACCACTTAAGCCACTGGGGAATCCCTGTGCAATGGGATGCTGTTGTTCAGGCACTAAATTGTGTCCCACTCTTTGTGACCCCATGGACTGCAGCATGCCAGGCTTCCCCGTCCTTCAGTATCTCCCAGAGTATGCACAAACTATGTCCATTGTGTGGATGCCATCCAACTATCTCATCCTCTGTCAGCCCCTTCTCTTCCTGCCTTCAATCCTTCCCAGCATCAGGGTCTTTTTCAATCAGTAGGCTCTTTGCATCAGGTGGCCTAAGTATTGGAGCTTCAGCTTCAGCATCAATCCTTCCAATAAATATTCAGGATTGATTTCCTTTAGGATTGACTTGCTTGATCTCCTTGCAGTCCAAGGGACTCTCAAGAGTCTTCTCCAGCACCACAATTCAAAAGCATCAAGTCTTCGGTGCTCAACATATGATCCAACTCTCACATCCATGTATGACAACTAGAAAAACCATAGCTTTGACTATATGGATCTTTGTGAAATGGGATAGGTCTTTGCTAAACTCTGGGCTGAGGAGTTAGCAAGGAGTAACCTGAGGCAGGCTCCAGCACTGAATCCAATTCCCCATCCCCACCACTGCTGAAATCTCTCTCATTAACTTGATGCTCTTTTACTGCCAGTCATAGTTTCTTTCAGGTTTGTACTTATAGGGTAGTTTCCAGAATCCCCTAAGTATGGCATTTCTCACTTTATTTTCCATCATTTAATCTGTTTCTTTAGATTTCTTTTTTTTTTAATGTTGCAGATTAATGTTTGCAGTTTTATTTTTTTAATTTTATTTTATTTTTAAACTTTACATAATTGTATTAGTTTTGCCAAATATCAAAATGAATCCACCACAAGTATACATGTGTTCCCCATCCTGAACCCTCCTCCTTCCTCCCTCCCCATTCCATCCCTCTGGGTTGTCCCAGTGCACCAGCCCCAAGCATCCAGTATCGTGCATCGAACCTGGACTGGCAACTCGTTTCATACATGATATTTTACATGTTTCAATGCCATTCTCCCAAATCTTCCCACCCTCTCCCTCTCTCACAGCAGTTTTAATGTTGCAGCACTAAATGCCCTAGGCGCTAGTGTTGAACAGACTATACAGATACCACTTCACATCTTCCAGAGCCTGTTGATATTTGTCTCTTAATAATCAAAGAGATCTTGACAGGGTTTCAAGAATTATGCCTTTCTTCTTGGTCAAATATGCTTTTGCCTGAGGCCTATGATGTGTCTTAGTCTCTTGCTTCATTTTGGTTCAGAGATGATAGTTTTGGGGGGAAATGCTTCATAGTTAATGGTTTGAAGTTGTGCCTTCAGCTTTGTTTCATTGAAGATGCAATTAGCCTCTATTTTTCATTTGTTTAGCTGTTTCCTGTGACTTTTTAGGGAAGAGAAGGCCCCAGAAATCCACAGCAATAATTTCTCAGTTGTCTCTGTGCCAGCAATTGATTTCCATTACAGAGCTCTCCTCGTTTTGTGAACTTGTATACCAACTCTATTTTCACTTCTGTGAAGTCTTCCCTGGTCTCCTTTGTTGGTGATATGCTTCATTTCTTTTTTTCTCTATGGATAATTTTTATTTGGCTTTGTTATTTTAGTTTAATGTAGTTCAATGATAGTTTATTTACAAAATTTTCTTCATTCGTTGGTAAACTTTCCCATTTTTGCCTGCGATTCATTTTCATATTTATGAGCTAGTATAATGCCTAAAAAATAGGATGTCTATAGCAAGCACTCAATGTATTTATGAATTATTTGAATTAATTAATTAGTTATGGGGATGACCTTGAGAACATAATCATTTAATTTTGCAGCAAATATTTCATGAGTGGCTATTTTGGGAAGATTATTCTAGGGGAGAGGGATCAAGTAGTGATCAGGACAAAATTAGTACTGACCATCATACAACTTGAATTCTATGTAAGTGTAAGAAAAAATAAGAACATTTACACTTATCTATCAAAATTCTGCTGTGGGAGAGAAGGTGGAATGGAAATTCAAGAAGAAGGGAACATATGTATACCCATAGCTGATTCATGTTGATCTATGGCAGAAACCAACACAATATTATGCAGCAATTATCCTCAATTAAAAATAAATAAATTAAAAAAGAAAAAAACCAAGGAATATAAATATCTTAAGACAGGGATTATTATTTTATTCTGCTCACTAAGAGATGTAAAATACTTAGGACAGTAGATGCAGTAAGTGGTCAACAAAAATTTGTTGAAAGAATATTTAGGGAAAAAAAGATCAAGTAGTAAGTGGCAGATAATTTAAATGGGATGATATGAGAGTGAATTGGAGGGTGTTTTGTATTATCATTAATGAATACATTTCTGTTGAGTTCTCATGTTAATGCTCTCAAAGCATTTACTATTTGAAACTGAATTTCCCATAAGATTTTAAAAGGAAAACCAAATTTTATATATAACCATGTATATCACCTATAGGCTTGTTGGTCTATAGGCCCCATCACTTCATGGCAAATAGATGGGGAAATAACAGACTTTCTTTTCTTGGGCTCCAAAATCACTGCAGATGGTGACTGCAGCCATGAAATTAAAAGACACTTCTTCCTTGGAAGAAAAACTATGACAAACCTAAGTATCATATTAAAAAGCAGAGACATTACTTTGCCAACAAAGGTCCATATAGTCAAAGCCATGGTTTTTCCAGTAGTCATCTGTGGATGTGAGAGTTGGACCATAAAGAAGGCTGAATGCCAAAGAACTGATGCTTTTGATCTGTGGTGTTGGAGAAGACTCTTGAGAGTCCCTTGGACTGCAAGGATATCAAACCAGTCAATCCTAAAGGAAATCAGTCCTGACTATTCATTGCAAGGATGGATGCTGAAGCTGAGGCCAATACTTTGGGCACCTGATGTGAAGAACTGACTCATTGGAAAAGACCCTGATGCTGGGAAAGATTGAAGGCAGGGAGTGAAGGGGACGATGGAGGATGAGATGGTTGGATGGCATCACGACTCAATGGGCATGAGTTTGAGCAAGCTCCAGCAGATGGTGAAGCACAGGGAACCCTGGTGTGCAGTAGTACACAAGGTTGCAAAGAGTCAGACACAACTGAGCAACTAAAAAACAAAATCACCTATTAAGTTCCGCCTTTCCATAAATTTCAGTACTACAAAAAGTAAAAACAAGGAACGCCATTTTAAAGTTCTTAAATTTAAGAGGAACTTGAATATTTAAATTTAAAGAAATATTATACCTTGAACCAGGAAATAAGAGTTTCCAGTGTAAAACTCAAATAAGAACTAATTCAAACAGGATTTTATTTTTTCTTTCCCTTTTTTGGGCTCCAAAATCACTGTAGCTATGAAATTGCAGCCATGAAATTAAAAGATGCTTACTCCTTGGAAGGAAAGTTATGACCAACCTAGATAGCATATTCAAAAGCAGAGACATTACTTTGCCAACAAAGGTCCATCTAGTCAAGGCTATGGTTTTTCCAGTGGTCATGTATGGATGTGAGAGTTGGACTGTGAAGAAAGCTGAGCACCGAAGAATTGATGCTTTTGAACTGTGGTGTTGGAGAAGACTCTTGAGAGTCCCTTGGACTGCAAGGAGATCCAACCAGTCCATTCTAAAGGAGATTAGTTCTGGGTGTTCATTGGAAGGACTGATGCTGAGGCTGAAACTCCAATACTTTGGCCACCTCCTGCAAAGAGTTGACTCATTGGACCCTGATGCTGGGAGGGATTGAGCGCAGGAGGAGAAGGGGATGACAGAGGATGAGATGGCTGGATGGCATCACTGACTCGATGGACATGAGTTTGAGTGAACTCCAGGCATTGGTGATGGACAGGGAGGCCTGGTGTGCTGCGATTCATGGGGTTGCAAAGAGTCAGACACGACTGAGCGACTGAACTGAGAAACTTTAAAAAATCCTATTTTATATTTTTCACTGGACACATTCCTATATTTTAACTGTATCTTTGTAATTAAGAGTAGCTTTACTCATTTTTTTTCATTGTCCATGCAAATTATCTTAGATTATTATTGCAAAGGCTGGTACTAAAATTTCTGTCTTGCTTACCACTGGGAGGCCCTTCATATTCAGAGTCCAACTTTAAACATAAACTGTTCTGTCAACTGAAAAGACTAAGGCTGAATTTTCTAGGTGGTATTATAACAAATGTTATACTTGTAAAACTAGGTCTCCTTGGAGGCTCATGAAGTAATATTATGGTTGTGAAAAAGACAGGACCATCTGCTTTATTCACTGAACTGATGTAATGACCCTAGTTATGTTCTGCAGAGTTCAGTCCTATAATCCAGCCACATGATTATCTTGTTTCTGATGGGTACAAACAGATATTTACAATTGACTTTTAGATGACATTCTCAACAACTAGAGATATGTGTCAAACAATTATTTAAATCTTATGTGGATTTAGTTTCCATTTGGGTTCCCAAGTCATTTCAAATTTGCCATCAAAATAACCGTGTGTGTGTGTGTGTGTGTGTGTGTGTCTCTGTGTGTGTCTGCTTAGTCGCTCAGTCATGTCCAACTCTTGCGACCCCATAGAATGTAACCTGGCAGTCTCTGTCCATGGAATTCTCCAGGCAAGAATACTGGAGTGGGTTGCCATTTACTTCTCCAGGGAATCTTCCCAACCCAGGAATAAACCTGGGTCTCCTGCATTGCAGGCAGATTCTTTACAGACTGAGCTATGAGGGAAGTTCATATATACATATATATATATATATATATATATATATATATATATATATATAAGATTCAATATGTCAAAAGTTCTTCTTTTTACTTCTTCCTCTCTGTAAACTGACCTATTTCAAGCTTTAAGTTTTCCCTTCCTTTAAAAAAATGGGCATGTTTCATGTACTTGGTTCTGTTCTGAGTGCTTACTACTTACTTAATGGTCACAAACAATCCAGAGGAGGTTTAAGTTTTACCTTTATGTTGCAAGTGGGGAACCTGAAGAACAGAAAGATGAGAAAATATGACTAAGGATATCCAACTAGGAAGAAGTGAGACCTGCAGTATTAAGCCTTCCTACCCACTCCAGTGTTCTTGCCTGGAGAATCCCAGGAATTCTAGTGGGAGCCTAGTGGGCTGCTGTCTATGGGGTCTCATGAAGCAACTTAGCAGCAGCAGTCCTCTTATTACTCTATCTTAGAATTATCCTTAAAAATATCTATTTACCTTACCTACTCACATGACTCATATCCTTTGCCATTTACAAAATCTTCTTGGCTGAAGAGTTCTTATTTTTATTTTGACTCACTTTATATGGAAACTTATCCATTTATCATTTTAATTATCTTTTTCATTCTTTGAATTTTTATTTGTGCCTTATTTCACTTTTGTGTTAGAAAAATATGCCTGGATTACAGATATATAAGGCTTTAGTCATAAATATGGATATGAAATAAAAATGTTTCCCATTTAATTTTTCATATAAAACCTCATATTGTCTAAAATTTTTTCTGTGAAGCAATATATTTGGTTAATGTATTTAGACAATTTCCTGATATTGTCATATTGGTAACTTATACTGGCAGCTTACATTCAATTTTAATATGGGTATAATGATGTAGTATGGTTAATTTTCCTCATACCTTCATTGTGACCATCTTATTACCCATTTATTTATCACATAATTATTTTTTATAAACATTATTGACATCTTGGCATTCTTATACACAATAACAGTTTTATTAGTTTTATTTCTTATAAGAATTCTTTCTCTTCAAGTAAGGTCATTTTCCTGCTCTTTATTAACTTTATTTATTTATCATTCAATCCAATCACCCTCTGAACTTTTAAGAGAGAAATTTAGATGAGGCAATATGCTTGAATGAATGGATAAACAGTTAATTAGCATTTGTACGGCAATGCCAAAGAATGCTCAAACTACTGCACAATTGCACTCATCTCACATGCTAGTAAAGTAATGCTCAAAATTCTCCAAGCCAGGCTTCAATAGTACATGAACCGTGAACTTCCAGATGTTCAAGCTGGGTATAGAAAAGGCAGAGGAACCAGAGTTCAAATTGCCAACATCCGCTGGATCATCGAAAAAGAAAGAGATTTCCAGAAAACCATCTATTTCTGCTTTATTGACTATGCCAAAACCTTTGACTCTGTGGATCACCACAAACTGTGGAAAATTCTTAAAGAGATGGGAATACCAGACCACCTGACCTGCCTCTTGAGAAATCTGTATGCAGGTCAGGAAGCAAGAGTTAGAACTGAACATGGAACAACATATTGGTTTCAAATAGGAAAAGGAGTACGTCAAGGCTGTATATTGTCACCCTGATTATTTAATTTCTATGCAGAGTACATCATGAGAAATGCTGGACTGGATGAAGCATAGGCTGGAATCAAGATTTCCAGGAGAAATATCAATAACCTCAGATATGCAGATGACACCACTCTTATCACAGAAAGCGAAGAGGAACTAAAGAGCCTCTTGATGAAAGTGAAAGAGGAGAGTGAAAAAGTTGGCTTAAAGCTCATCATTCAGAAACCGAAGATCATGGCATCCGATCCCATCACTTCATGGCAAATAGATGCGGAAACAATGGAAAGAGCGGCAGACTTTTTTTTGGGGGCTCCAAAATCACTGCAGATGGTGACTGCAGCCATGAAATTAAAAGACGCTTGCTCCTTGGAAAAAAAGTTATGACCAACGTAGATAGCATATTGAAAAGCACAGACATTACTTTGCCAACAAAAGTCCATCTAATCAAGGCTATGGTTTTTCCAGTAGTCATGTATGGATGTGAGAGTTGTACTATAAAGCAAGCTGAGCACCAAAGAATTGATGCTTTTGAACTGTGGTGTTGGAGAAGACTCTTGAGAGTCCCTTGGACTGCAAGGAGATCCAACCAATTGTCTGAGTTGACAAAGCCATACCAGGCTCTTTTAAGTAGCTTACAAATCAGGAAATGTATCTTTAGGCCAGAGTCAGCTTATAATGGAAAATGAGCATCAAGTAACAGGGTTCTAGTCACCATGCACTAGCTGTTCACTAGATTTCCAGTTTTATAGGTAAGAACTAATCTTGCAGTTTTACTTCAAACATTTCTGGAACTTGAAAAGCTTTCATTTGGAGTCATGGCTGGAGAAATGGCTGACCTGTATTAGAGGAAGTGACCAGAACAAGCCACCATGATGTGACTAGATAGCATGGAATCCCAGGAACTTCTAATTTTAACGTCATGTGCTTTCTACTTTTACTGAAATTATCTTAAAACAAACAAACAAACACTAAATTGATTTGAAGAACAAGTCCATGTATGTGTATGTTTTCTTGGGACTTCCCTGGTGGCCTAATGGTTACTGTTTTGTGCTTCTAACACAGAGGGCACAGGTTTGATCACTGGCTGGTAACTAAGATCCCACAGGCCACATGCGCAGCCTAAATAAATAAATATGCATATGTTTTCTTGTAGGGAATATACAAATCCTTATCTCCAAAAGATATGATAATATATATCATAAAATAAATCCATTCATTATAAATTCCAGACCACAAAGAACAGTGGAGAAAAAACTTTCAGTTGTTAGCTGTAGTTTGTCATCAACATTCTGGATTAGTTGTGCCTCTCAGGTAAACTAGCCAAAACTTGGAAGGTTCTGGGCAACTACAAGCATTTGGAATCAAGAGTTAGTGAGAAAAGGAATATGGTTACAAGGAAAGGTGCCAATAAGTACATCTAGGTTATGTCATAATCATGATAGTCAATAATGGCTTTAGATTCAATTTTCACCCTGGTGTATATGTGCTACATGAACTTAAGGAATTTGAAAATTTGTGGGTTTTATTATTTTTGAGTAATCCAGAAGGTAAATGACCGTTCAGTTTAGTTCAGTTCAGTCACTCAGTCATGTCCAACTCTTTGCGACCCCATGAATCGCAGCATGCCAGGCCTCCCTGTCCATCACCAACTCCCAGAGTTCACCCAATCTCACGTCCATTGAGCCAGCGATGCCATCCAGCCATCTCATCCTCTGTCGTCCCCTTCTCCTCCTGCCCCCAATCCCTCCCAGCATCAGAGTCTTTTCCAATGAGTCAACTCTTCGCATGAGGTGGCCAAAGTACTGGAGTTTCAGCTTTAGCATCATTCCTTCCAAAGAAATCCCAGGGCTGATCTCCTTCAGAATGGACGTGTTGGATCTCCATGCAGTCCAAGGGACTCTCAAGAGTCTTCTCCGACACTACAGTTCGAAAGCATCAATTCTTCGGCGCTCAGCCTTCTTCACAGTCCAACTCTCACATCCATACATGACCACAGGAAAAACCATAGCCTTGACTAGACGGACCTTTGTTGGCAAAGTAATGTCTCTGCTTTTGAATATGCTATCTAGGTTGGTCATAACTTTCCTTCCAAGGAGTAAGCGTCTTTTAATTTCATGGCTGCAGTCACCATCTGCAGTGATTTTGGAGCCCCAAAAAATAAAGTCTGACACTGTTTCCACTGTTTCCCCATCTATTTCCCATGAAGTGATGGGACCAGATGCCATGATCTTCATTTTCTGAATGTTCAGCTTTAAGCCAACTTTTTCTCTCTCCGCTTTCACTTTAATCAAGAGGCTTTTTAGTTCCTCTTCACTGTCTGCCATAAGGGTGGTGTTATCTGCATATCTGAGATTATTGTTATTTCTCCCAGCAATCTTGATTCCAGCTTGTGTTTCTTCCAGTCCAGTGTTTCTCATGATGTACTCTGCATATAAGTTAAATAAGCAGGGTGACAATATACAGCCTTGACATACTCCTTTTCCTATTTGGAACCAGTCTGTTGTACCATGTCCAGTTCTAACTGTTGCTTCCTGACCTGCATACAAATTTCTCAAGAGGCAGATCAGATGGTCTGCCATTCCCATCTCTTTCAGAATTTCCCACAGTTTATTGTGATCCACACAGTCAAAGGCTTTCGTGCAATTTTCCCGAGCCAAGATTTATTTATTTATTTATTTTAAATTTTTAAATTTATTTTTTGGAGGGTAATTACTTTACAATATTGTAGTGGCTTTTGCCATACATTGACACGAATCCACAACAGGTGCACATGTGTTCCCCATCCTGAACCCCTCTCCCATCTCCCTCCCCATCCCATCCCTCTGGGTCATCCCAGTGCACCAGCCCAGAGCACCCTGTATCATGCATTGAACCTGGACTGGTGATCTGTTTCACATATGATAATATACATGTTTCAATGCCATTTTCCCAAACCATCCCACCCTTGCCCTCTCCCACAGAATCCAAAAGACTGTTCTATACATCTGTGTCTCTTTTGCTGTCTTGCATACAGGTTTATGGTTACCATCTTTCTAAATTCCATATATATGCGTAAGTATATTGTATTGGTGTTTATCTTTATGGCTTACTTCACTCTGTATAATAGGCTCCAGTTTCATCCACCTCATTAGAACTGATTCAAATGTATCCTTTTTAATGGCTGAGTAATATTCCATTGTGCATATGTACTACAGCTTTCTTATCCATTTGTCTGCTGATGGACATCTAGGTTCAAGATTTGAATCAAAGTGACTGGACATTGAATTGAGACATTGAGAGAGTAACTTAAAAAAAAATATATGGGTAGATATCCTGCATTCTCACTTCAGGGTTGTCACCATTTTCCTTCACTATCTTGTGAGCATTAATCCTTCCAAAATGATATTGAGACAGTACTCAAGAAAAAGAAAAAAATTAAAGTAGTGACTCTTGTCTAGGACAAAGAAGCACTGGGTAAGTTAAGAGAGGCTGTGCAGAAGTGATTCGGATCTGTTTGGTGAATTAAACCAATATATGCAACAGAAGAATGAATTTTTTTGTAAATGCAAAGAATTATGATCAGAACAAAGTTTTCTGAAAGTTAAATGACATATTTGCTTTTGGTATTAGGCTTTGTGTGGGAAACACAAGACTACTGACAGAAATGTAACTGCACACAAGTGACTAATATAGAGAAAGTCCTTTGGAGATATTCTTAGACAGAGGTCCAAATTATGTCTACTTCTATGTCAAACTACGTTTTTTGGAATGTCTTTATATTCAATAAATCCATTTGTGACAATGAATACAAGAATGATTCCAAATTTGTAGGTAGAAAATAGTTATTGTCTTATCTTGAGCTGAAATGAAAATAGCTTTGGCCAAAATAGTGCTAGTAATGTTAATTCTTAGTGTTTAGTTCAATGGAAGGAGATAGAATATGGCCTCTGAAAATCAGAAGCTCTCTCTACTCTTTTCCACTAAATTGAAATGCACACTCTGAACACGGTTCTCAATGCAAAATTATATCCTGAGGGAAGAAAATAATGCTGTGGAAAGGGGGGTGGCATATTATGATTTGAAACACTCAGAGGCCACTGCAATCTTATTTATCTCCCCTCCACTTATTTCACAGAAAATAAGCTGAGCAACTCTCTCTATGGTAGCTTAAACTCAGTAATGATTAAATCACATGAACTAGAAAAGTAAATCAAATCCTTTTCCAGTCAGAGCAAAAGCATCCTAAGCAAAAGACAAATCACCTACTAAATTAACAGTGAGATTAGTTACACCAAATGCAAAGCCCTAAATTATTTACAAGTATGACACTTTCTAAAT
Organism: Bubalus kerabau; assembly: GCF_029407905.1. Taxonomy (NCBI): domain Eukaryota; kingdom Metazoa; phylum Chordata; class Mammalia; order Artiodactyla; family Bovidae; genus Bubalus; species Bubalus kerabau. Next base: position 134,304,620 of record NC_073624.1, read on the forward strand.
ATGAAATTAAGAGCTACTAAGTTCTGAAGCAACATGGTTTTGCTCTAACTTAATTTTTGCTATTAATTTTTAAGCTAACATAATACCTTGTTAATTTCCTTTTTCTTAACAAAAAGTTTACATTAGAAACTCTTTTATCCTAGTTATTATTCTAGTTCTCAACATATGGAAAGTTTTAATCTTTGACAATAACACTTCAAAGAATGTTTCACTTTTAAAAACATTGCTTTTGCCACTAAGACTCTCTTATTCCTTGAATTGTAAACACTGGCATTTGATTTCTTTTTCTCTTTTGAAACATGCTTGAAAAGAGTTTATGTAAAATGAGGTTTGAAGGATGAATTACTACCAATATACTGTTTTTCACTTAACACAAAACTGAATAATGATTAGACAAGCAAATGCAATATGGTTTTCCCTATTATCTTTTTTCTCTTAATTGTTAATGTGATTCTGTATTTAAATATATAGTTTGTTACTAAAATTCTTCTTTTCCCTGTCTACCCCATGTCAGTCAGTTCAGTTCAGTTGCTCAGTTGTGTCCGACTCTTTTCAATCTTTTCCAGCTTCGGGGTCTTTTCCAGTGAATCAGTCCATCGCATCAGATGGCCAAAGTATTGTAGTTTCAGCCTCAGCATCAGTCCTTCCAATGAATATTCGGGACTTATTTCCTTTAGGATGGACTGTTTGGATCTCCTTGCAGTCCAAGGGACTCTCAAGAGTCTTCTCCAACACCATCATAATTAGGTATAATTAATATAATGTGAGGAAATTACTCTTCAATGTTGTTTAACAAAACTTAAACAGTTGAGCAACTAAAATGCATGCAATAAATGTCTTATTTTCCTCTTTAACCCAATATTAATTAATCTAAGAATAGCTTCTCAGTGAGATAATTACTTCTTAATTTTAAGCAAATATTCTTGAAATCTCTTTACATTTATATTTTAGAAATAAATAATATTTTAAAATAGAATATTTCATGGAAAGTAACAGAATATACATTCTTTTTTAATACACAGGATCCATTTTCCAGGCTATATCACATGCTCGGCCACAAAATAGGTGTCAGTGAATTTAAGAAATCATATCAAGGATCTTTTCCAATTATAACATACGAGACCAGATCAACCACAAGAAGAAAAAAAAAACTGCAAAAAAACAAAACAACAAAACACATACAACACCCTCACAAACATGTGTAGGATAAAGAATATGCTACTAAACAGTCAATGGGTTACTGAAGAAGTAAAAGAGGAAATCAGACAATACCTAGAGACAAATGAAAACAAAAACACAATGATTCAAAATCTACAGGACACAGCCAAAGCAGTACTAGGAGGTAAGTTTGTAATGATGCCTATCTACCTTAAGAAATATGAAAAATCTGAAATAAATAGCCTTATCTTATACCTAAAGGAACTAGAAAAGAACAAACAAAACCCAAAGTTAGTAAAAGGAAAGAAATCATAAAGATCCCAGAAGAAAGAAATGAAATAGAGACTATAAAAAGAATAAAGCAGAACACTATAAATCAACTGTACTTCAATAAAAAGACACCAAATTTTCAAAAAAATAATCAAAGAGATCAATGAAGGTATGAGTGGTTTCTTCGAAAAGATAAGCAAAACTGTTAAATCCTCAGCCAGACTATCAAGAAAAAAGACAAGAGGGCTCAAAACAATAAAATCAGAAATGAAAAAGGAGAAGTTATAATTGTCATCATTGAAATACAAAGTATCATGAGAGATCACTACAATTATTCATTATAAAATGCAAAAGCTAGAAGAAATGAGCAAATTATTAGAAAAGTACAATCTCTTAAGACTGAACCAGGAAGAAACAGAAAATATAATTAGACTGATTACCAGTAATGAAATTGAATTAGTAACAAAAAATATTCCCAACAAAAAATTCAAACACCAGAAAGCTTCAGAGGTAAACTATAACAAATATTAGAGAAGAATTAGCATCTATTTTTCTCAAGTTATTTTTAAAAATTGCAAAGGAAGGAATCCTTCCAAATTCATTCTACATGGTCAACATCACCCTGACACCAAAACCAGAAGATATCACACACAAAAAGAAAATTACAGGCCAATAGCAGTGCATTGATTTACACAAGATAAGAAAGAACAGTACATGTAGAAACTAAAGACATTGGTTGCTATTGAATCATTAATTTAGGGGGTTAGATGTCAGTGGCAAAACTAGAGGCATAAACAGGGCCCAGATTATTCAAGTTCTTACAAACCACATTCAGTGCTTTGGGGTTATTCCTAAGAGAAATGGGGCAGTTATTGAATGAAGTTTTAAACAGAATGGATGTCACCCAATTTGCATTTTAGTAAGATCCTCATGCTAGCACCAAGAGATGCTAAGACAGGAAGTAGCAAGTACATCTGTATGGTGGACAGGGATGTCTTAGCAATCCAGGTGAGATAGGATGCAGGTAGAGATAAATAGTAATGCAGAAGAACTGGCAACACTTTGTGAGCTGTTGTTCAGTTGCTCAGTCATATCCGACTGTTTGCGACCCTATGAACAGCAGTACACCAGGCTTCCCTGTCCTCCACCATTTCCTGGAGTTTTTTCAAACTCATGTGTGTTGAATCTGTGATGCCATCCAACTATCTCATCCTCTGTCAGCCCCTTCTCCTGCCCTCAATCTTTCCCAGCATCAGGTCTTTTCCAATGAGTAGGCTCCTGGCATCAGGTGGCCAAAGTATTGGAGCTTCTACATCAGTCTTTTCACTGAATATTCAGGGTTGATTTCCTTCAGGATTGACTTTAGGATTTTATCTCCTTGCTGTCCAAGGGAGTCTCAAGAGTCTTTTCCAACACCACTGTTTGAAAGCATCTGTGGCATCAGCCTTCTTTATGATCCAAATCTCACATCTGTACATGACTACTGGAAAAACTATAGCTTTGACTCTATGGATCATTCTCAGCAAAGTGATGTCTCTGCTTTTTAATACACTATCTAGGTTTGTCATAGTTTTTACAGACTCACTAGCAGGATATTATAGACATGCCAGTTAACCAATTCCCAAGGTCAGGCAATTTGTCTTAATTCAACTTCTGATCACTTTCATCTAAAATGAAACCTACATTAAAAGTATTCTAAGTTCTAGGGGTGCAATGTACAGTATAGTAGAATGGTGACCAAAGCAAAAGGAGGTATTCTGTAAATATTTCACAGGGAAACACTGCAAGTATTTTGAATGAAAAATAGAGACACCGTGAGAGGTCTAGAATGTTCTCTGATAAAGAAGAAATGGATTGAAATGTCAACATATTGTTCTCACTAATCTTTTCTACCATCTACTCAATCAGAAGTTAATGCCAGTCTTTTAACTCACTAAAAAGTTATTATATTATTTTTTATTATTTTTTCTAATCACTTTTTATTCTGTTTCAAAACCATTCTGACATGGATATTTAAATGTCTGAATCTACTCAGAATATTTCTTAAAATATTTTCTTTAAATGTTTCTTAAAATATATGCTATCTCTTTTTTAGATATAATTATTAAATATAAAAATATATTCTGTGAGAATGTTTTGGTTTGGTAGTTCATCTTCTTAATCAAAAATCTCAAAATAACTTTTATTTGTTTTGTGGATGGGGTACCTATATAGGGAGCTCAGCTGGTAAAGAATCCGCTTGCAATGCAGGAGAATTTTTTACCTCCTGCTCCTGGAACTAGTTTTCCATTGGTGTTCATTGTACTCATGTTATTTAGAATCTCCCTTTTCTCCATCTAAAGATTCTATTTCTCTTGATAATAATAGCTGGTCTATGGTGATTGTAGTAAATGGATGTGGAAAGAGCTGAAGTACAGAGTGTGCCCGTGGACACTTTATTGTGTGGAGCGCCACAGGCACTTCTTTTTAATCCATTCACATGCCACATGCCTTGGTGTAACTGGATCAGGTTGTTCTGAGTAGGAAAAGTGGGAGTTGGGTAGATACATTTGGTGGTGAGAATAGTAAGAGTTCCCCCTAATGCTTCTCTTGTCAAGGAGATATGCATAGTTATCAGCTGAGAGTGAGGGTGAGAGGTAGGGTTGGAGCTTTAAGAAGAAAGTGAAGTGAAGTCGGACTCTCTGCCACCCCAGGGACTATAGCCTATCAGGCTCCTCCTTCCATGGGATTTTCCAGGCAAGAGTGCTGGAGTGGATTGCCATTTCCTTCTCCAGGGGATCTTCCTAACCCAGGAATCGAACCTGGGTCTCCAGCATTGCAGGCAGACGCTTTCCCGTCTAAGCCACCAGGGAAGCCCTAAGAAGAAAATAAACTGTTAATTTTTTTAATAAAGTACAGAGAACACAGAAATAACAACTATAATGTGTACAGCACTGTCTATATGCAGAGCACTTATAAATGCTTTTCCACTCACAATGATTCTGTGGCAAATTCTGTTATCATCCCCATTTTGAGATGAAAATATGGTATAAAAGTTGTTCAGATAGCTCAAGTAAAAGGAGAATCTAATCTCAATCAATAGGTCACGCTGTGGTATACTGTTGAGTATGCAGCTGAAAACTGTAGTCATGACTTTTGAGTGAGCTTTGTCAGCAGACTGGTGTTTTTTGTTTTTTCTCTTCAGCTGCTTTTTTTATGTGGAGGCATTCTTCAGGATTGGGTTGTTGTGCAAGTACAATGGAAATGAAGACTTTAAAATATTTGTCCTTGAATCCATGCTGGAATGTGAGGGTAAAGGGGTGTGACAGATAAGAACATGCTACTGGCTTTAATGCCCTGGATGTCTCAATGAAGAAAGGTTGGTTGACAGCGCAGAATATGTCAGGATAAGAGATGGTCAACAGAAAGAAAAGATTGGAAGTCAAGATTTCAGAAGCTCACAAAGATTTACAATGATGAACCTTCATAGGAAAAAAAAACTTGGTAACATCTAAAATGTTTATTTCCAGGGAGATAATTATAGAAATTTTATTATAAAAGTTTATTTGCATACTAATCATTGGAAATATATGAGACTTTTAAAAAATCTACATAATTAAACAAATTTTTTAAAAAACTTCTGAAAAGTGTGATGAGAATGGTATTCTCATAGAAAGATGATGGGAGGTTGCATTTCACCTGTATATGAAGAATCTTAAGAATTCTTTGACTCAATGATATTAACAGGGATCTACTCTAAGGCAATAATGTATTTAATTTCACAGGAAAATATTTTTTCTTTTTCTTTTTTTAATTCCTTTTTTTTTTCCCTTTGAGGAAAATCTTAATGCTAAGCAATAAGAATACAAAATTGTAATGCAGAACACACATTTTCTAAAAATTTACTGTTTTAATTATAGAATAGATAAAAGGTAAAATATAGTCACTTAGATCAGGATAGATTATTCCAGAAGTCAAAGAAGTGGGCTTTTTGTATTGGAAGTAATTTCTTAATGAAGCTTCAGACTATTTTATTTTTTTCTCAAAATGTAGTACTTGTACTGGTCTTGTAGATCTAAGCTGGATCTATTGAAAATTCTCAAAGCACTTTGTGCCTTAGTCCTTTAATATGAAGAGACAGAACCCGCCCCCCCATATCCTAATTTTCCTTGACTTTTTTTATTTATTAGAATATGAAATAATTCTTAATATCCTATTGTCATCCCCTAGAATATTAAGCGCTGAAAATACACTTAGCATATTAAAAGTATGGTGTAAAATGCACTAGGTCTACACTATGACACAGTGAATATTAATATCAATTAAGTAATTTTTTTTTATTTTTTAACTTTACATAATTGTATTGGTTTTGCCATATATCAACATGAATCCGCCACAGGTATACACGTGTTCCCCATCCTGAACCCTCCTCCTTCCTCCCTCCCCATACCGTCCCTCTGAGTCGTCCCAGTGCACCAGCCCCAAGCATCCAGTATCGTTCATCGAACCTGGACTGGTGACTCATTTCATATATGATATTATTCATGTTTCAATGCCATTCTCCCAAATCATCCTACCCTCTCCCTTTCCCTCTCCCACAGAGTCCAAAAGACTGATCTATACATCAGTGTCTCTTTTGCTGTCTCATATACAGGGTTTTTGTTACCATCTTTCTAAATTCCATATATATGCATTAGTATACTGTATTGGTGTTTTTCTTTCTGGCTTACTTCACTCTGTATAATAGGCTCCAGTTTCATCCATCTCATTAGAACTGATTCAAATGTATTCTTTTTAATGGCTGAGTAATACTCCATTGTGTATATGTACCACAGCTTTCTTATCCATTCATCTGCTGATGGACATCTAGGTTGCTTCCATGTCCTGGCTATTATAAACAGTGCTGTGATGAACATTGGGGTACACGTGTCTCTTTCCCTTCTGGTTTCCTCAGTGTGTATGCCCACCAGTGAGATTGCTGGGTCATAATGCAGTTCTACTTCCAGTTTTTTAAGGAATCTCCAGACTGTTATCCATAGTGGCTGTACTAGTTTGCATTCCCACCAACAGTGTAAGAGGGTTCCCTTTTCTCCACACCCTCTCCAGCATTTATTGTAATATTTTGTTGACACTGTGTGCTTTTTTGAACCTTTGTTTAAATTTGGCAATGCCTCAGTAATATGTTTCAATTGTATTCACCCACACAAAAAAATATCAATTGAAATATAAATACCTTGTACAGTTTTGGTTGAAAAATGTCTATATCTGAACAGATGGCTTAACTGTAGCATTTTTGCTATTTGTTAGATACTTCATCACTCTTCTCTAGACTTTTAATGTAGCAAAAGTGATAGCAGACATGGAACAAACAAATAAGTCAATGATTCATATTTGCTAGCTGTCAATGCTAGAGCCATGGCTAAATAAGTTTGGGGCTTATTCTAGTATGGACAAATGGATACATAGGAAGAAAATCGAGTCTGAAATCCTGAAGTAGCTAAATATTCTAAAGACTTTTGCTATTGACTGATTATTGCTTAACAACAGCAGCAACAACAAAAAACCTTAAATTATCTTTTTAAAATTGAGATATAATTGACATATAACACTATATTAGTTTTTAGGTGTACAACCTAATGATTTAATATACGTATATAATGAAAAATGGTCACAAGACCAAGTTTTGTTAACATCCATCACCTTCAGTTCAGTTGGTCAGTCATGTCTGACTCTTTGCGACCCCATGAATTGCAGCACGCCAGGCCTCCCTGTCCATCACCAACTCACAGAGTTCACCCAAACTCATGTCCATCCAGTTGGTGATGCCATCCAGCCATCTCATCCTCTGTCATTCTCCATCCTGCCTTCAATCTTTCCCAGCATCAGGGTCTTTTCCAATGAGTCAACTCTTTGCATGAGGTGGCCAAAGTATTGGAGTTTCAGCCTCAGCATCAGTCCTTCCAATGAAAATAAAGGACTGGTCTCCTTTAGGATGGACCGGTTGGATCTCCTTGCAGTCCGAGGGACTCTCAAGAGTCTTCTCCAAAACCATAGTTCAAAATCATCAATTCTTTATTGCTCAGCTTTCTTCACAGTCCAACTCTCACATCCATACATGACCACTGGAAAAACCATAGCCTTGACTAGATGGACCTTTGTTGGCAAAGTAATATCTCTACTTTTGAATATGCTATCTAGTTTGGTCATAAGTTTCCTTCCAAGGAGTAAGCATCTTTTAATTCCATCAACTTACATAACAATAGTTTTTTTCTTGTGGTGAGAATGTTTAAGATTTATTTCCTTAGCATGTATAACAGCAGTTAACTATAGTCACATTGTTGTACATTACATCTCAGGACTTAGTTATCTTATATTTGGAAGTGTGCACCTTTTCATCACTTTTTTCCAGATTAGAATTTTTCTACTTAAAATAGTCCCAAATGTTTTATTATTTTCCAAAGCATCAGTTGTTACAATGTATTTTCAAAAACATTAAAAAAATTATTTTATTGAAGTATAGTTGATTTACAATGTTGTGCTATCTTCTGCTGTATAGCAAAGTGATTCTGTTATATATATATATACACACACAGGTTTTCAGGAAATTCATTTCTAGTAGTAATATGGAATATCAAATTATTCACCAGTTCTTTCACTGAAAACAATAAAAACTAGTCAAGGAAATCTTTCTAAATGTTAAATCATCAAAAATCAGACAAACCTGTTTAGAGGAGAAATCATCATTCCTCAATGTAGGTTAGGGCTAGAGATCCTAGAAGACTAACATCACTGAACTGAATTTGTCAACCTAACATTGGGAGTTGCTGGTCTCACTGGAGACAAGTACACCTCAAAATAAATCGCATGCTTGTCCATGATGGACAGTGTGTCAGGAGACCCTTGTCTCCTCATCTATTAATTCGAGAGCTACACCTTTAGGGTAAAAAGAGAGCCTAAGTTAATCTCCCTACTCATTTCATCTAGGCAACAAAAGAGAAAGTTACCTTGGCATTGGGCTGGACACAGAAATAAAATCCAATCAGTTTGCCTTTATGTGACTTCATATCACCTAGATCTTTCATGGCCTTAGATGTCTGTCAGAAACAAATCCTGTCTGGAAGAATACAGATCATTTATTATCGGTCTTAAAGATATCCTAAAATTAATTGTACAAGGAGGTTGGTCAGTGCAAATGCCAGTTACGCCACCTGTGTTTGCCAGCTGGAAAACCCCAAAGTTAGTATTCTATACTCTTTTACAGAGACTGAGAAACAAAGGCCCCATCCATCCTGATTATTACATTCCAAAGAAATGACTTTCAGGTCCTACAGGATACTCTTGAGTTGCAGGAGGTACAGTTCAAGGGGACAAAGGGAGAACTTACAGTTGTAAGCCCTTGGTAGAAAATGTTCTAAGAAATGTGAATAAACTGTAAATCAAGGACAGTATGATATATTTTACCATGAACATTAATGAGTTAAAAAAAATGAGTTTCTGACATTAAAATCCTCTTAAAAACTAAACTACATCACAAAGCATTGCTAAATATTTTTACAAAAACAATATCTCTCACTTACTCCTGGTCAGAATTACTTGGTTTTTAGCCTCTGTTTGACTAAGCTATGTGCTTTGCTTGTTTGAATGGATTTGACCTGCCTGCAGATCTCACTTGTAATAATTCTGCTGCAGGTGACAGGGTGACAGAGTGGAGAATTCACACATTTATCATTCTGTGTGCCTCCCCTGACACCTGCAACAACTCCTGACAATCCCAGTGCTAGAAAACAATTACAGTGAGACACTATGTGGGGAAAATGATTTAGGTGCAACTCCAAGGAGACAGAGAAACTTGAGATGATGGACTGGAAGATCAGAGCAGAGCAGTGCAGCTGGGGAGAAGCTTTGTGGACTTGATCTCTGTTATAGGCACACAGATCTTGTTAGCAATCACAGTTAAAACAACATACACAAGACAGTTTCATATTAAATTTGAATAATAAAATTTCTTATATCTCTGAAAATATTGTGTAGAAATGTAAAAGTATCACAGAGGGTGAGAAGACCTCTGGAATAATTAGGCGATCATGAGTGCATGCTCAGTTGCTTCAGTCGTGTCTGACTTGTTGTAACTCTGTGGACTGTATGTACCTGCGAGGCTACTCTGTCCATAGGATTCTCCAGGCAAGAATAGTCAAGTGGGTTGCCATGCCCTCCTCCAGGGGATCTTCCTGACTCAGGGATTGAATCTGCTGTCTCTTGCATTGAAGGCAGATTCCTTACCCACTGAGCAACCTGGGAAGCCCTAATTAGGAGATCATTGCTTCATTAATATCACCAAGAAATTTCTCTTTTTACGATCTGATTTGCTAAGAAACAATAGGTCTGACTCTTCATATTACTACTGTGTATGGATAAACTCTATACCTCCTTAAGCATTAACTTTATTATCAATAATATGGTGATAAATATTTTAATAATCTAAATAAATAGCATAGTAGAGGAGTCTGCAAGTCATAAAATTCCCAAACCATAGAGCTTCCTTTTGAATTTCTGACTCATAATATAAATGAAGTTAAATGATTAAGTTTTACTTTCATTTTTGGAAGCAGCTCTATAATTCACAGAATACACTCTGCTCTGTTTTACATACACACACACATTTACAAATATACATCATGTATTCATAGATTTTATATTTGTAAAAGTCTTTACACTTTTAGTTATAGGCATCAATCAACACATTCTAAGGAAAATTTACCATTCTGAAAAAAAATGTAATAGCCTTCTAGCTGATAAGATTTATGAAAATCAGAGATTCAAAACACCAAAGACACTAAGCAAGAATCAGCAGAAATAATAGAAGGCATCAAAACACTTCACATTTTGGAATTTTGAGATATAATTTGGTTGTTTTAGTGATATGAGTTGAAGTTATAAACTTACTAATATAATCAGATGAGAAGGAAATAATAGGGAAAAGTAAATATTTTATAGAACATAACTATGAATTTTCCACTTGATTTAAAAAAAGAAAAACAAAACAAAAGAACAAAAACTGAAAAGAAACAAACAAAATCTAAAATAGCACAAGTATAAAGAAATCCACATGTAGAGGGGCAGTTCCAAGATGGCGGAGGAATAGGATGGGGAGACCACTTTCTCCCCAGCAAATTCATCAAAAGATCATTTGAATGCTGACCAACTCCCACAAAACAACTTCTGAATGCTGTCAGAGGATACCAGGAACCCAGAAAGGCAGCCCATTCTCTTTGAGAGGAGGTAGGACAGTGAAATCATTTTAATTGCATTTCTCTCAGGATTCTTGTGGAGAAGGTGATGGCACCCCACTCCAGTACTCTTGCCTGGAAAATCCCATGGATGGAGGAGCCTGGTTGGCTGCAGTCCATGAGGTCGTGAAGAGTCAGACACGACTGAGCGACTTCACTTTCACTTTTCAGTTTCATGCATTGGAGAAGGAAATGGCAACCTACCCAAGTGTTCTTGCCTGGAGAATCCCAGGGACGGGGGAGCCTGGTGGGCTGCCATCTATGGGGTCGCACAGAGTCGGACACGACTGAAGCGACTTAGCAGCAGCAGTAACAGCAGCAGGACAAAATATAAAAGACAAAAAGAGAGACAAAAGAGTTAGGGACAGAGACCCTTCCTGAGGAGGGAGTTCTGAAGGAGAAGTTTGCACACAGTAGGAAACCCTCTCACAAGCAGGACTTTGGAGAGTTTTGGAGTCTCAGATGGCAACATAATTGGGAGAGAGAGAAAAAGAAAAAAAAAAAAAACAAAAAACCCACAGAATATGAGCCTAACAGCAACTGCTAGTGGAGAAGTAGCCCAGACGCTTGTGACCACCACCAGCCAGTGTGGGCTAGACAGGGAGGCGCGGGCTGCATAATCGGTGCTTAGGGTAAGGACCAGGCCTGAATGCCCTGAGGACAATCTAAGGGAATTAAAGTAAGAAAGCAACCCAAACAGTGGGATCACCAGAGAGAAAAAAGAGAACTTTCCCATGAAAGGCTCTAATGTGCAGCCTGGCCCACTAACAGAACAAATTGAACAAATGCCCAAGGAGAGCTAGCCAGCTGCTTATAGGCCTCTCCCCACTCCCCCCTTCCACCCCCCCCCCCCCATTGGAGGCAGAGAGGCAGGCATGCAACAGCCAGAGCCAGAATGCAAGGGGCTGCTGCAATCTTGGCCCCAGAGACCAGCATCCTCCACAAAACTGTGAACAGGCTCTCACTTGCTAATCGTGTCTTCCTGGGATCCTGGATGGTTGACATCTGCCAAGAGGGTTGCAGCCTGAGATCAGGTCCCCAGAGGAGATACATGGCACACCTGAGATGGTGCTATCACAGCACACCTGGGAAACCGAGCAGCTGGGACTGGGGAGGTGATTAAGACCCTCGGCCCAGCTGGGACAGTGCGCTCACAAAGCACCTGATCTCCTGAGCTGCTAGGAGCTGGGAAGGGCACAAAACACATGCCCAGATGAGTCTGTGCCCTTGTGGAGTACCTGAGAACCTGAGCAGCTTGGACCTAGGAAGTGCATGAAGTGTAGGGCCCGCTTTGGACAGTGCCCCTGAAGAGCACCCTGGATCCTAAGCAGTGTAGTCCTGGGAAGCACATACCACCTTGAGCTGGGGCAAACCCAGTGTGATCCATACACTTTGAGCACTCTCCACACACAACAGCAATATTTGTTTGCAGTGTCCCTACTTCCCCACAACACAACTGAAAAAGGGAGCCTAAAGAAGTGATCACCTTTGTACCCTTGTGTCAGGGAAGAAATTAGACACTGAAGAGACTTGCAAACAGAGGAAGTCAAAATAAAGAAGAGGGAACTGCTCTGGAAGTGATAGGAGCAACAGATTAAAACCCTGTAGTCAACATTGACTAAGCATTGGAGGGGGCCTAAGACCTTGAGAAAGAGTGCAAGCTAGAACAAGGAACTATCTGAAACTGAACTGACCCTACACTGCCCACAACAGCTCCGGAGAAATTCCTAGATATATTTTCACTATCACTTTTTAATGTTTTTAAGTTCTTTATTACTCCTTTAATTTTCATTTTTATAATGTACTATGACCTTGCAAATAAAGACCCTATTTTAAAGCAAATCTTATCTATCTATCTATCTATCTATATATATATATATGTAATACTTTTTGTGATTTAATGTTGTATTTTTGAGAGTCTAACCTCTACCCTAGATTTTTAATCATTGCTTTTTGGTATTTGTTATCAATTTTGTACGTTTAAGAATCTAATCTTCAGTATCCATTTAAAATTAGGGGTGTGATTACTGGCTTGATTGCTCTCTCCCCTTCTCCTCTTGGTCACCTCTATCTCCCTTCTCCCTCTTCTCTTCTCCATGTAACTCTGTGAACCTCTTTTGGTGACCCTTGCTGTGGAGAATTGTTTCACCATTAACCTGGATGTTTTATCATCTGTGCTGTATGGATGGAGATGTATTGAGGCTACTGTAAGAATAAGACTGAAAGCCAGAGGCAGGAGGTTTAACTCCAAAACTTGAGAACATCAGAGAACTGATTCCTGGGAACATTAATAGACAAGAGCTCACCCAAAAGCCTCTGTACCTACACTGAAACCAAGACCAACCCAAGAGCCAACAAGTTCCAGAGCTAGACATAACATGTTAATTCTCCAGCAAAGCAGCAACACAGCCCTGAACATTAAAAGACAGGCTGCCCAAAGCCGTGCCAAACCCATAGATGCCCCAAAACTCATTACTGGACACTTCATTGCACTTCAGAGAGAAGAGATCCAGTTCCATCCACCAGAACACAGACACAAGCTGCCCTAACCAGGAAACCTTGACAAGCCACTAGTACAACCCCACCCACAGAGAGCACGCTCCACAGTGAAGAGGAACCATGAATTCCAGCCTACAGAAAGGGCACACCAAACACAGCAATCTAAACAAAATGAAAAGGCAGAGAAATATTCAACAGGTAAAGGAACATGATATATGCCCACCAAACCAAACAAAAGAGGAGGAGACAAGGCGTCTATCTGAAAAAGAATTCAGAATAATGATAGTACAGATGATCCAAAATTTTGAAAACAAAATGGAGTTACAGAAATATAGACTAGAGACAAGGATTGGGAAGATGCAAGAAATGTTTAACAAGGACCTAGAAGAAATAAAGAAGAGTCAATCAATAATGAATAATGCAATAACTAAGATCAAAATCACTTTGGAGGGAATCAACATAGAATAACTGACACAGAAGATAGGATAAGTGAGGTGGAAGATAGAATGGTGGAAATAAATGAAGCAGAGAGGAAAAAAGAAAAAAGAATTAAAAGAAATGAGGACAACCTCAGAGACCTCTGGACAATGTCAAATGCCCCAACATTTGAATCATAGGAGACCCAGAAGAAGAAGACAAAAAGAAAGGGAGTGAGAAAATACTTGAGGAGACAATAGTTGAAAAATTCCTTAAAATGGGTAGGGAAATAGCCACCCAAGTCCAAGAAACCCAGAGAGTCCCAAACAGGATAAACCCAAGGTGAAATACCTCAAGATACATATTAATCAAATTCATGAAGATCAAACACAAAGAGCAAGTATTAAAAGCAGCAAGGGAAGAGCAACAAATAACACACAAGGGAATTCCCATAAGGATAACAACAGATCTTTCAATAGAAACTCTTCAAGCCAGAAGGGAATGGCAGGACATACTTAAAGTGATGAATGATAAAAACCTACAATCAAGATTACTATACCCAGCAAGGATCTCATTCAAATATGAAGGAGAAATCAAAAGCTTACAGACAAGCAAAAGATGAGAGAATTCAGCACCACCAAACCAGCTCATCAACAAATGCTAAAGGATCTTCTTTAGACAGGAAACAAAGAAAAGGTTCATAAACTTGAACCCAAAACAACAAAGTAAACGACAATGGGATCATGCTTATCAATAATTACCTTAACTGTAAATGGGTTAAATTCCCTAACCAAAAGACAAAGACTGGATAAATGGATAAAAAAAATTGTACCCCTATATATGCTGTCTACAAGAGACCCACCTCAAACCAAGGGACACATAAAGACTGAAAGTGAAGGGCTGGAAAAAGATATTTCATACAAATGGAGACCAATAGAAGGAGCAGCAATACTCATATTAGATAAAATAGACTTTGAAATAAAGGCCATGAAAAGAGACAAGGAAGAACACTAAATAATGATCAAAGGATCAATCCAAGAAGAAGATATAACAATTGTAAATATATATGAACCCAACATGGGAGCACCTCAATACATAAGGTCAATGCTAATAAGTATGAAAAGGGAAATTAACAGTAACACAATAATAGTGGGAGACTTTAATACTCCACTCACATCTATGGATACATCAACCAAATAGAAAATTAGCAAGGAAACACAAACTTTAAATGATACAATGGACAGGTTAGACCTAATTGATATCTATTGGACATTTCAACCCAAAACAATGAATTTAACCTTTTTCCTAAGTGCACATGGAACATTCTCCAGGATAGTTCACATCCTGAGCCATAAATCTAGCCTTTGTAATTTCAAAAAAATTGAAATCATTTCAAGCATCTTTTCTGATCACAATGCAGTAAGATTAGATGTCAACTACAAGAAAAAAAACGATTAAAAATACAAGAGGAGGCTAAATAACACGCTTCTGAACAAGCAATAAATCACTGCTGCTGCTAAGTCGCTTCAGTTGTGTCTGACTCTTTGCGACCCCATAGATGGCAGCCCACCAGGATCCTCCATCCCTGGGATTCTCCAGGCAAGGACACTGGAGCGGGTTGCCATTTCCTTCTCCAATGCATGAAAGTGAAAGTAAAGTTGCTCAGTCGTGTCCAACTCTTTGCGACCCCATGGACTGCAGCCTACCAGGCTCCTCCGTCCATGGGATTTTCCAGGCAAGAGTACTGGAGTGGGGTGCCATTGCCTTCTCTGACAAATCACAGAGAAGAAATCAAAAAAGAAATCAAAATATGCATAGAAACAAATGAAAATGAAAACACTACAGCCCCAAACCTATAGGACTCAGTAAAATCAGTGCTAAGGGGAAGGTTTATAGCAATACAAGCTTACCTCAAGCAACAAGAGAAAAATCAAATAAATAACCTAACTTTACACCTAAAGTAACTAGAAAAAGAAGAAATGAAGATCCCAGGGTTAGTAGAAGGAAAGAAATCATAAAAAAAATATAGGGCAGAAACAAAAGAGACTATAGGAAAAATCATCAAAACGAAAAGCTGGTTCTTTGAGAAGGTAAATAAAATAGACAAACCATTAGCCAGAGTCATCAAGAAAAAAGGGAGAAGAATCAAATCAACAAAATTAGAAAGGAAAATGGAGAAATCACAAGAGACAGCACAGAAATACTAAGGATCATAACACACTACTATCAGCAACTATATGACAATAAAATGGACAACTTGGAAGAAATGAACGAATTCTTAGGAAAGTATAACCTTCTAAAACTGAACCATGAAGAAATAGAAAATCTTAACAGACCCATCACTAGCACAGAAATCAAACTATAATCAAAAATCTTCCAACAAACAAAAGTTCAGGACCAGATGACTTCACAGGTGAATTCTGCCAAAATCTAGAGAAGAGCTAACATCTATCCTACTTAAACTCTTCCGGAAAATTGAAGAGGAAGGTAAACTCCCAAACTCATTCTATTCTGCCACCGTCACCCTAATATGAAAACCAGACAAAGATGCCACAAAAAAATAAAACTACAGACCCATATCACTGATGAACATAGATGCAAAAACCCCCAACAAAATTCTAGAAGACAGAATCCAACAGCATATGACCAAGTGAGCTTTATTCTAGGGATGCAAGAGTTCGTCAATATTCGCAAATCAATCAGTGTGATACACCACATTAACAAATTGAAAGATAAAAACCATATGATTATCTCAATAGAGGCAGAGAAAACCTTTAACAAATTCAACACCCATTTATGAAAAGAACCCTCCAGAAATAGGGCATAAAAGGAACATGCCTCAATGGCTGCTATTAAAAAGTCTACAAACAATAAATGCTGGAGAGGATGTGGAGAAAAGGGAACTGTCTCACACTGTGGGTGGAAATGCAAACTAGTATAGCCGCTATAGAGAACAATGTGGAGATTCCTTAAAAAACTGGAAATAGAACTGCCATATGACCAAGCAATCCCACTGCTGGGCATACACACTGTGGAAACCAGAATTGAGAGAGACACGTGTACCCCAATGTTGCAGCACTGTTTACAATAGCTAGGATTTGGAAGCAACCTAGTTGTCCAGTGGCAGACAAATGTATTAGAAAGCTGTGGTACATATACACAATGGAATATTACTCAGCTATTAAAAAAATGCATTTGAATCAGTTCTAATGAGGGGGATGCAACTGGAGCCTATTATACAGAGCAAAGTAATTCAGAAAAAAAATCATCAATAAAGTATAGTAACGCATATATATGGAATTTAGAAAGATGGTAACGATGACCCTATATGTGAGACAGTAAAAGAGACACAGATGTAAAGAACAGACTTTTGGACTCTGTAGGAGAAAGCAAGGCTGGGATGATTTGAGAGAATAGCATTGAAATATGTATATTATGCTATGTGAAATAGATGACCAGTCCAAGTTTGATGCATGAAACAGGGTGCACTGGGACAAACCAGAGGGATGGGATGGGGAGGGAGGAGAGAGGGGATTTTTTGGATGGGGGACACATGTACACCCATTGGCTAATTCATGTCAATGTATGTCAAAAATCACCACAATATTGTAAAGTAATTAGCCTCCAGTTAAAATAAATTAATTAAAAAAAATCCACAAAATAAAACAAAAAAGACAATCTATATATTTTAAGAGAAGTCTTAGAAATAATAAAAAGTATTTTAAAAGGTATATAACTCTGAAGAGATACTAATTATAAGAACAAAATATATATATTGAACATTTATAACTTTCTTAAAACATACTGACAAACACTCTTGGCAAAATTAGAGTCATTCTTTTAACAAGAATGATCATACAGTGACATAATAATCAGTCGAAGTCTATAGTCTAAAGTTTCACTCTTGATGCGTAATACTCTATGGATTTGAACAAAAATATAATGGTATACTCTATCATTATAAAAACATACCGGGTATTTGGCAGACCTAAAATCCTCTGTGTTCTGTTTATTTATCTTCTCTATCCTCTGCAACCACTGATCTTATTATTGTTCTCATAGTTCTGCCATTTCCAAAATGTCATATACTTGGATTCAAATATATAGCCTTTTCAGATTGGCTTCATTTTGTAATATGCATTTAAGATTCCTCCATGTCTTCTCATGGCTTCATTTCTTTTTAGTGTTGAATATATTCCATTGTTTGAATGTTCAACTCTTTTTTTTTTTTTTTTTACCAATCATCTACTTGTAGAACATATAATTCCAAGTTTTATAAATTATGAATAAAGTTGCTATAAACATACATTTGTAGACTTTATGAGGATAAGTTTTCAACTCCTTTGGGTAAATACCAAGAAGTGTGATTGCTATATTGTACGGTAAGAACTTCCAAAACTGTCTTCCCATGTGACTGTACCATTTTGCATTCTCATCAGCAATGTATGAGAATTCTTGTTGCTCTGTATCTATGTTGCAACACTAAAAGGTATCTAATGGTATCTTATTATTGTTTTAATTTGCATTTCCCTGATATGAAACATTTTTTCATATCCTTATTTCCCATTTGTATATTTTCTTATACACACACACACACACACACACACACACACATATACTGCAGATAGTGACTGCAGCCATGAAATTAAAAGACGCTTACTGTTTGGAAGGAAAGTTATGACCAACCTACATAGCATATTCAAAAGCATAAACATTACTTTGCCAACAAAGGTCCGTCTAGTCAAGGCTATGGTTTTTCCTGTGGTCATGTATGGATGTGAGAGTTGGACTGTGAAGAAGGCTGAGCACTGAGGAATTGATGCTTCTGAACTGTGGTGTTGGAGAAGACTCTTGAGAGTCCCTTGGACTGCAAGGAGATCCAACCAGTCCATTCTGAAGGAGATCAGCCCTGGGATTTCTTTGGAAGGAATGATGCTAAAGCTGAAACTCCAGTACTTTGGCCACCTCATGCGAAGAGTTGACTCATTGGAAAAGACTCTGATGCTGGGAGGGATTGGGGGCAGGAGGAGAAGGGGATGACAGAGGATGAGATGGCTGGATGGCATCACTGACTCGATGGACGTGAGTCTGAGTGAACTCCGGGAGTTGGTGATGGACAGGGAGGCCTGGCGTGCTGCAATTCATGGGGTGGCAAAGAGTCGGACATGACTGAGCGACTGAATTGAACTGAACTGAACTGAACTGATATATATATATATTTATAAAGCAGCTTCAAGCTTTTGTAGCATCAAACACAGCAATTACTGATCAAGAACCTTCAAATAAATATGCAACTAGAACTGCTCATCTTGAGCATAGTAGGATCAGATCCACAAATTTATGACTTTGGGCCCCAAAGTCATGTACAGACATGAGAGTTGGACCATGAAGATGGCTGAGTGCAGAAAAGCTGATGCTTTTAAACTGTGGTGCTAGAGAAGACTTTTGAGAGTCCCTTGGAAGGAGATAAAATCAGTCAATCCTAAAGGAAATCAACCCTGAATATTCATTGGAAAAACTGTTGCTGAAGCTCCAATACTTTGGCCATCTTATGCAAAGAGCCAACTCATTGGAAAACACCCTGATGCTGGGAAAGATTGAAGGCAGGAGGAGAACAGAATGACAGAGAATGAGATGGTGGATCACACCACAAACCCAATGGGCTTGAGTTTGGGCAAACTCTGGGAGATGGTGAAGGGCAGGGAAGCCTGGCATGCTGCAATCCCTGGGACACAAAGAGTCAGACATGACTTAGCAACTGAACAACAACAAGGCACAGCAACAATCCATCATGTGATGGAAATAGTACATTAGGAACTGGTTCAAATAGGTTTAAAAGGCACTGATGAGAACACAAACAGGTGTAACCTCTCCTATTGCACAGACATTTCTTCCCCAGTTCACATTTAATCCTTTTTGCAGGATTACAACCAGATGGTGATGAAGAAGTAAACCTAGTTTACAGAAAGGTAAGTTCTGTAGAATGATGTGAGCAGAAAATGGTTGTTACTATAAAACAGCCCAACTCAGAGGTGTCCTTAGAGAAGGATGTAAAAGGAAAATTCTCTTTACATGATGCACATGGAAAAATGGTTTGAGAAAAAGAAAACTATACACTAGCTCTTGAGCAGGGGTAAATTGCTTTGCCTCAATTGACCATGGTCTAAAAGAACAAGATTGTAAGATTGGAAAAAAGGAAGACTGAGAATATACATGTACATGGAGCCATGGGAATGGGTGGAAAATGTGTGGATCTTTATACTTCCCATCAATGTCCACCAGAAAGTGTCCCCCACAGTGGAGCCACTGCACAACCACGTGGATAAAATGACTTGAGTATAGAAGGTCATCCAACCTTTACCTTCAGCCAGCTACGTTGAGGTAGGTTCTTTCTATGCCAATTTTTGAAGAGTTTTAATCATAAATGGGTGCTGAATTTTGTCAAAGGCTTTTTCTGCATCTATTGAGATAATCATATGGTTTTTATCTTTCCATTTTTAATATGCTCTATCACACTGATTTCTTTGCATATATTGAAGAATCCTTGCATTCCTGGAATGAACCCAACTTGATCATGGTGTATGAGCTTTTTGAGGTGTTGCTGAATTCTGTTTGCTAAAATTTTTTTGAGGATTTTTGTGTCTATGTTCATCAGTGACATTGGCCTATAGTTTTCTCTTTTTGCGTTGTCTTTGTCTGGTTTTGGTATCGAGGTGATGGTGGCCTCATAG
Source organism: Bubalus kerabau (assembly GCF_029407905.1). Classification (NCBI taxonomy): domain Eukaryota; kingdom Metazoa; phylum Chordata; class Mammalia; order Artiodactyla; family Bovidae; genus Bubalus; species Bubalus kerabau. Next base: position 134,324,961 of record NC_073624.1, read on the forward strand.
AATGAGTTTGGGAGTGTTCCTTCCTCTGCCATTTTTTGAAAGAGTTTTAGAAGACTAGGCATTACGTCTTCTCTAAATTTTTGATAGAATTCTCCTGTGAAGCCATCTGGTCCTGGGCTTTGGTGTTTGGGGACTTTTTTTTTTTTTTAATCACAACTTCAATTTCAGTGCTTGCAATTTCAGTGCTTGGGTTGTTCATAATTTCTATTTCTTCCTGGTTCAGTCTTGGAAGATTGAACTTTTCTAGGAATCTGTCCATTTCTTCCACGTTATCCATTTTATTGCCATATAGGTGTTCACAATAGTCTCCCATAATCCTCTGCATTTCTGCATTGTCTGTTGCAACCTTTCCTCCCTCATTTCCAATCCTGTTGATTTGATTTCTCTCTCCCTTCTTCCCAAGGAGTCTGACCAGAGGCCCGTCAATTCTGTCCATCCTCTCAAAGAACCAGTCTCAAGCTCCATTAATCCTTTCTATTGTTTCTTTCATCTCTCTTTTAACTCTGCTCTGATCCTCATGATCTCCCTCCGTCTGCTAATTTTGGTTTTGTTGTTGTTGCTGCTGTCCTTTCTCCACTTGTCCCGGATGCAAAGCCAGGCTGCCCCTTCAATGTTTATCTTCTTTCTTGAGGTAGGATCGCATTGCTATGAATCTCCCACCAAGAACTGTCCCCGTCACATCCCACAGGTCCTGAGTTATCATATTTTCATTGTCATTTGTTTCTAGAAATTTCTTGATTTCCCTTTTGATTTCTTCAGCAACCTGTTGGTTATTTCAAAAGGTATTGTTTAATCTCCACGTGTTTGTGTTTTTTTCCACACGTCCCTTCTTGTAATTGATATCCAGTCCCATAGTGTTGTGTTCGAAAAAGAGGTCTGATACAATTTCAACTCTCTCAAATGTACTGAGGCTTGATTTGTGACCCAAGATGTGGTCTATCCTGGAGAATGTTCCATGTGCACTTGAGAAGAAGGTGTATTCCTCTGCATTTGGATGGAATGTCCTGAGGATATCAATGAGGTCCATCTCATCTAATGTATCATTTAAGACTTGTGTTCCTTTATTAACCCTGCATCTTGATGATCTGTCCATTGGTATGAGAAGGAGGGGTACTAAACTCTCCTACTACTATTGTGTTACTGTCAATATCCCCTTTTATGTCTGCTAGTGTTTGTCTTATGTACCGAGGTGTTCCTATGTTGGGTGCATAGATATTTACAATTGTTAGCTCTTCTTCTTGGATTGTTCCCTTGATCATTATGTGGTGTCCTTCCTTATCTCTTGTAATCTTTATTTTAAGGTCTATCTTGTCTGATATGAGGATTGCTACTCCAGCTTTGTTTTGCTTCCCATTTGCATGGAATATATTTTCCCATCCTCTCACTTTCAGTCTGTATGTGTCTTTAGGTCTGAAATGGGTTTCTTCTAGACAGCATATATATGGGTCTGGTTTTTGTATCCATTCAGCCAGTCTGTGTCTTTTGGTTGGAGCATTTAATCCATTTACATTTAAAGTAATTATTGATATATGTGTTCCTATTGCCATTTTCTTAATTGTTTGGGATTGATTTGTAGATCTTTTTCTTCTCCTGTATTTCTTGACTGTATAAGTCCCTTTAACATTTGTTGGAAAGCTGGTTTGGTGGTATTGAATTCTCTTAACTTTGCTTTTCTGTAAAACTTCTTATTCCTCCATCAATTTTGAATGAGATCCTTGCTGGCTACAGTGATCTTCGTTGTAGATTTTTCCCATTCCGTACTTTAAATATACCCTGCCATTCTCTTCTGGCCTGCAGAGCTTCTGCTGAAAGATCAGCTGTTAAACGTATGAGGTTTCCCTTGTATATTACCTGTTGCTTTTCCCTTGCTGCTTTTAATATTCTTTCTTGGGGTTTAGTCTTTGTTAGTTTGATTAGTATGTCTTGGCGTGTTTCTCCTTGGGTTTATCCTGTATGGGACTCCGGTCCTCTTGGACTTGATTGACTATTTCCTTTTCCACGTTGGGGACATTTTCAACCATAATCTCTTCAAAAATGTTCTCATACCCTTTCTTTTTCCCTTCTTCTTCTGGGACCCCTATAATTCAAAGGTTGGTGTGTTTGATATTGTCCCAGAGGTCTCTGAGACTATCCTCAGTTCTTTTCATTCTGTTTACTTTATTCTGCTCTTCAGAAGTTATTTCCACCATTTTATCTTCCAGCTCACTGAGTCGTTCTTCTGCTTCAGATATTCTGCTATTGATTCCTTCCAGAGTATTTTTAATTTCAGTAATTGTGTTGTTTGTCTCTGTATGTTTATTCTTTAATTCTTCTTTGTTAATTGTTAATTGATTCTTGCATTTTCTCCATTCTGTTTTCAAGGTTTTTGATCATGTTTACTATCAGTATTCTGAATTCTTTTCCAAGTAGTTTGCCTTTTTGTTCTTCATTTATTCAGACTTCTGTGTTTCTGATTTGTTCCTTCATTTGTGTAGTATTTCTCTGCCTTTTCATTACGTTGTTTTTTACCTTATTGTGTTTGAGGTCTCCTTTTCCCAGGCATCGAGGCTGAATTCTTTCTTCCTTTTGGTTTCTGCCCCCCTAAGTTTGGTCCAGTGGTTTGTGTAAGCTTCATATAGGGTGAGATTTGTGGTGAGGTTTTTTGGTTTTTTCTTTTTCCTGTTTGTTTGTTTTTCCTCTGATGGGCAAGGCTGAGTGAGGTGTTAATCCTGTCTGCTGATGGTTGGGTTTGTATTTTTGTTTTGTTTGTTGCTTAGACGAGGCGTCCTGCACAGTGTGCTACTGGTGGGTGAGTGACGCCAGGTCTTGTGTTCAAGTGTTTTCCTTTGGGTGAGTTCTCTCTATTTGATACTCCCTAGGGTTAGTTCTCTGGTACCCTAGGGTGTTGGAGTCAGTGCTCCCACTCCTAAGTCTCAGGGTTTGATCTCTATTCAGGAATGAAGATTCCACACATGATGTTTTATGGTATTAAGTGATATTAAAATAAATATCCAAAATGAGAAACCAAAGATGAAGCCAAGAGAAATGGCAGTTACAAAATCAGACAATAATTATAATAATGGAATGTACTTATGTACATATGCACCAATATGCAAATCAAAACAATAAAACTAAAATAAAGAACAGTAGATTGACCTGGTGAACAAAGGAAATCAAAAATTATATTTACAAGTTAAGAACAAAATTAACTAAAGCACAAACTAGAAAACAATACTAAAGCCAGGTGCCAAGTGGTGAATAAAGCAGTGAAAGCAAAACCAACAAATATGTTGACAGAAAAGGAAGGAAAGGAAAGTAAGAGAAAAGATATGTAAAATTAAATAGAGGTAGATAAAGAAGATTTATATACATTAAAGATTAACTGCAAAGGAAAAAAACAGTAGGAAAAGAAAACAAAGGAGTAAATGTAGAAAAAATAATAGTAGGTTTAAAAAAAATACAAGGGAAAAAATAAACAAACAGGAGATATCCACAGAACTGCAAAAGCCCCATGTAGAGGCAGAAGTTTCTAACAAAAAAAAATTTTTTTTAAGTTACTGAGAAAAAAAAAAAGCTTAAATGCTTATATAGATTTCATAGTGCCAATAAAATCAACATCTAAACAGAAAAGGGGGAAAAGGGAATAAAAAAGAAAAAAATAATCCAAAAGAATCTACAGAACAAGTCAAAACATAAGAATAATAAATGTTTTTCTTGAATAACTGTTGTAGTGTCCTTTCCCTTGCTGAAAGTCATAGTCCACCTCATCTCCCTTGGATGCCCTCCAACACTGCTGATCTCTGGACCTGTTTTGGGGTAGCTCAGATTCTAATCTAGTCTTACTCCTGTATGTTCTTGTCTCCAATGCCCATAGCTATCAGAACTAGTGTTTGTTTTTTTTTGTTTGTTTGTTTGTTTATTTTTTGTGGGAGCTCTCAATGTCCTTTTATATATTCAATAGATAGAGTCTGCCTAGTGGATCGTGTGGATTGAATTCGCTGCTTGTACAGCTGGTAGGAAAGTTTTGGGTCTTCTTCCTTAGCTACACTCCCCCTGGGTTTCAATTGTGGTTTTATTTCCATCTCTGCATGTGGGTTGTCCACTGGAGTTTGCTCCTGAGTCTGCCCTGGAGGGCTTGGGTTTGCCCCTGTGAGGACCAGGTATGGAGGTGGTGCAGCTGCTTGGGTTGCAGGGATTCTGGCAGTACCAGGTACTCAGGGGAGATGACGGCTAGGATAGCAGGAAATACAGTGCTCTGGAAGGATTTGGCAACCAGTATTGGCCAATACATTCCAGTATTCTTGCCTGGAGGAAACGCCTGAGAGAAAAGCCTGGCAGGCCACATTCTACAGGGTTGCAAAGAGTTGGACAGGACCATAGCAACCCTGCATGCGTAGATGCAAGATTTTTTTTTTTTTTTTTTTTTTTTGCCTATGGCAGCTCTGCCCCAGTGAGAGTTGAGTGTGAAGGTGGCAGAGCTACTTAGCTTGCAGGGATCCTGGTGGCACAAAGTGTGCAGGGACACAGACTACCTCTTCCCCATGATTTATGACCCTAGCAGAGTCTTTTTCAATCCTCTTGTAGCTGGCAATCAGAAGGCCTCTTTGCCCAGTCTTTCTTTGTAGCTCCGCCCATTCAGGCACTTAGAAGGCTCCTTGCCTAGGGTCCTTCTCTGTTGTTTGGCATGTCAGGCACATAGCGGGCCCCCCGCCCCCCCCCCCCCAGCTGGGGTCCTACTCTGTAGATTGGTAAGGCACTTAAAGGAGCACCCTCGGTGGGGTCCTGCTCTGTAGTTCAGTATGTCAGGCATTTGATGGGCCAGCCTCTCTATTGTTCAGCACCCATGCTGGCGTGTGGGGAGAGGGAGGTACGCATGACTCAGAAGTATTGCCTTGCTTCCATGGCTGCCCAGCTTTCTTCCACAGGCATCCCACCATAATCTCCTCCCTCACATCCCCTTGATTCATCTCTCAGCAGTCAAAAGCAGCCCTCACCCTGGGATTGCTCCACAGTCCCTAAACTCCAGCTTCCAGCTGCTGTGCCTTCCAGGGGACCTGCATACTTGTCCGGGCCATGTATGAGTGCTACAAGGACTGTCTGATTCTCATTCAATTTAGGCTGCCACAGATCAATTGTTTTACTCTCAGTCTTAAATGTTTCTCCTCTGATTCAGACAACTGCCCTGATGTGGGGATCAGACTCTGCTTCAGTTCCTCTACCCACCAAGGGCAGGTCCAGTCCTACTAACACTCCTGTTTTTCCCCTTAGTTACTTCATCCTACCGAGTTTTACATGGTTCTATATGTTCTTTTCCACTGGTCAGATACTCCTGCCTACTCTCAGCTGGTGTTTTGCATGCACTTCTGTGTCTGAAGGTATATTCCTGATGTATCCATGGAGAGAGATGTATGCCACATCCACCTACTCCTCCACCATCTTGCTCTCCCATAATTTGTTTCTTATAATCCTTATTTTAGACATCATAACACATTTTATATTTTTAAATTTTAGTCATTCTAATAGGTGTGTATCTTACACATCTATTATAAATTAAATGTTAAGTTTTTTATTTCTGAAATCACTTATTACATAATTATTTTCTTTTGAGTTCCAGGCTGATTGTAATTTTTTTTTTTCCAGTGGGAATAAGTGAAACAACTAAAAATGAGATCAACAGGTGCCAGTTCACAGTTCACAGGAGGTGAGCATCACTCCAAACTGAGTCCTATTTCTACTAAGGGACAGCTAACTAGAGAACAGTAAGCATTTTGATGGGAGTTGGAAAATGGAAAAAATATAGTGTCGCTTCTATAATGTCCTTGAATATCTTAAACATTTAATAAAGTAATATTTTTGTTTATAGTAACATATGAATGTTAGAGATATCAATTTATTTTCTTAGGCCACAAATCAGGTGGCCTAAGAAGCCACTGGAGAAAATCTAAACAGACATTTATCCAAAGACATACAGACAGCCAAAATGCACATGAACAGATGTTCAATATCACTAATTAATAGAGAAATACAAATCAAAACTACAATGATGTATCACCTCACACCAGTCAAAATAGTCATCATCAAAAATTCTACAAAAAAAAAAAATGCTAGAGAGGATTGGAGAAAAAGGACCCCTCTCACGTTTTTGATAGGAATGTAAATTGATACAGCCACTATGGAGAATATTATAAAGGTTCCTTAAAGAACAAAAAATAGAGCTACCATATGATCCTGCAATCCCACTTCGGGGCATATATCTGAAGAAAACCATAATTCGAAAAGATACATAAATCTCAATGTTTAATGAACAGTATTTATAATAGCCAAGACATGGAACCTAAATGTTCATTGATAGATGAATGTATAAAGATGTCATTCATATATGTGTGTGTGTATGTGTGTGTGTGTTTGTGTACAATAGAGTATTACTTAGCCATAAAAAAGGAATGAAATAATGCCATTTCCCACAACATGGATGGACTTAGAGATTGTCAAACTAAGTGAAGTAAGTCAGACAGGGAAAGACAAATATATGGATCCACTACTCATCTATCTTAACCTATCTTGTGGTTGCTCTGCTAAAAGTGAAATTATTTAATGTGTCCAAATCCTTTCCCAATTTTCACCAAATGAAATGAACCATAAACACTAAAAAATGATTGATGAATAAATGCTGGTTCAAAATCTTCCTACATAATATATGAAGTATGAGAAGCTGGATAATTTTGAGATTGTAACATTACATTCCAGAAGGGTTTTCATGAGTACTACATGAGTTTATGGGCTACCTCATGACTCAGTGGTAAAGAATCCACCTGCAATGCAGGAGCAGCAGGAGAAATGGGTTTGATCCCTGGGTCGGGAAGATTCCCTGGAGGAGGGCATGGCAACCCACTCCAGTATTCTTGTCTGCAGAATCTCGTGAACAGAGACTGAAAGTCTATGGTCCATGGGGTGTCAATGTGTAGGGCATGACTGAAGCGAACTTAGCATGGCACAGAACATGAGTTTACAGTGCAGACATGAAGAAAACCTTACCTATGTTTTTAAAAACTTTGATTAATTTTATATTAATTTTTGATCAGTTAATTTTTTTTTAATTTTGGGGAGTATGGACAATTAACAGTTATGTAAAACAATGTCTATTTTACTTTGAGTAAAATTCTAAGAGGCTGAATGCTAAGGAAAAAACACTGCACCTCTAACTGAGCAACCTCATTCTTCTTTTGAAGATATACAGATAGCTTGTATAGGCAGAAAAAATGGTTACTTGGAATTGAAGGAAAGAATCTAGGAAGGTCAGCAAGGATAATTGGATGCTAATTTGTTGTATGAAATTCTTAGAAGTTTTAGATAGACAATGCAAGGCACAATATGATTGAAGGCCCTTATTTTGATGCTCACTCCTCTTTAGTATCTGATGGTCTTTGAATTGCATAGGAATCCAGATAAATTTAGAACTAGGTAAAGATTTGATCTTGGAGCCCACAATGCTCAGCCATAATTTACTGCTTCTGAATTGAAAGTCCTCCCTCCATGTAGGGGCTGTGTGTGTGTGTGTGTGTGTGTGCGCGCGTGCATGCGTGTGCATGCGCACAACTCAGGAAGACTCTTATTCTGCTATGAGTATAATCCTACTCTCATGAATTGCCTTCACAATCTCTATTTTCTATTCTAGTGTTAAATTTCATCTCTTACAAGCTCTCACAATGTAATCCTACCAGGTAATCTATAAGAACAATAAATTCATATTGGTATATTTTCCAAATTTCAACCTAACTTAGAAATATATATTCATTTTAAAAATTCATTTTTATAACCTTTCTTCCATTATTAGGTTAAGATGAATATTTGCATATTCCTGTAATTTTCTGGGTCCTGAATTCTGAACTTAGGAATAATTGCTCCACAAAGAATACAGTGATAGTGATACTCTGTCCTAAAATGATATTCAGAAGCAACTTTTGCATTGTCAAAGTGACAGATTTTGCAGCCTCTACCATAGTAATTATGTTTTAACAATTTTGAGGCTAAGTGTCAATCAAGTCCCTTCATTTCTCCAAAGATTTGGCAAGAAGAACGGCTTTTATAAGCAAAGATTCTATGAATAAGATCTCATCCCTGAATGATATCAATGGAAAAACATCTTCTTTTCCTCCTCTCACTGATGTGAGAAAACTGAGGCTCAGAGAATTTAAATTATTTACCAATGATCATAAGAATGGTGGAAGTGGGATTCAAAACCAGGTCACTCTTACTCCAGGGCCATCCATACTGCCTTATGTAAGGTAAGGCAGTACTAAATGTAACTTCCCCTTAGCAACTTAAACCACGTGCAGCAAAAAGTTTTACAGTCTCTGTGTGCAGTGAACTATGGTTTTTCATGGCTTTCAAATAAGTTATCTCAGTCCAATCACATACAGTTCAGTCCATTTATTGATCTCTTATTGGTTTCCAGCACTAGGTGCTGGCTATTTAAAGATGAGCTAGAGATAAAGAAGTGTTTGGAGTGAGAGTAGAGGGATTATTTTATTATTTCCCCTGACTCAGAGAGTGCACCTCTTTCACATGACAGTTTTTCTGTAACCTGGTATAGCACTTTGAAATTTAGTAAAGCAGAAGTGACAGCCCTGTGACTCACAAACTCCACTGAGACTGTTCTGGTATGACAAACTTGTCTCAGCTGTCTGTATATAAATTAGGAATTCCTAAAGCTTTCAATATGAAAGCTGCTATGAACTGCTTTGTTTCAAGCAAAACCCATTGAAATGATAATTAGAAAGCATTCTTTTGCCAAACTTTAAATGACTTTTGGGGAAAGTAAACCCATTTACTCTATTTAAAGTTTTTACTGGGAAGGTGTCTCCATTCTTCTTGTGAGAGGAGAATAGGCATTTTTGTAAACTACTGTGGGACATGATATATACATCATAGAGTCACTTTAAATCTTAGGATCTGGCAAATAAAATTTTATACTGCATATATATACATATTCATTTATTGTCATATAGTTGACATAATATATTATATTTTAATGGAAAACCATAAATACAAATAGATTTAAAGAAGAATTTTAAAATATTGGATGCCAGGATATAAAGGGGAAGTGAAAAAAAAAACATAAAATTATCATTTTAATTATTATCTTCTTTCCGAGACTCTCAACCAAAACAAGATAGAAAATACTTATCCCTTTGGGAAAAGAAATAAATTTAATCTTCCTAAGGACACACTCAATCTTGTTGCTCTGCTTTTAATTCTTGTTTGTTTGGTTTTTTCCCCCCACTACAGAATGATTTCTTTTTGTTTTGTTAATTGAAGTGTGAGTGACTATTGTGTGTGCATGTGTGCATGCATGTATAGCAGGGAGCTATATGTTCTGGAGAATCTCTTGAAGATTTTTTTTTTTTTTAATTATGGCATGTTTCTAGGGTTGCTGCGGTTGTTGTTCAGTCATTAAGTCCTATCCAACTCTTTGCAGTCCCGTGGACAGTAGCACACCAGGCTTCCCTGTCCTTTACTATCTCCCATAGTTTACTCAAACTCATGTTCACTGAGTTGGTGATGCTGTCCAACTGTCTCATCCTCTGTCACCCACTTCTCCTGCTGACCTCAATCTTTCCCAGTATCAGGGAGTCAAGCATTACCCAATTTTGAGTGTGGCAGCAGCATGGCCATCTTCTCTCAAATCTATATCTATTCTATTTATGATCATGCAATGGCATAAGCAAACAATTGTAAAATCTGAAGACACAGGATTCATTTAAAATTTTTTATCTTAAATTCTCCAAACTCCTTCTCAGAACAGTTAACCAACTAAAGGTCCATTAAGTCTTAATAATATCTGCAAGCATCAAATATTATCATTTACATTGATATTTTATGATATATAATCTTCATATCATTTTACCATATCATGTTTAATCACATTGTACATAAAATATGTGCAATATGATATATATATATAAATGTCTATTTAATATTATATATGAGATTTTTATTTTGCTATATGGATATTTGCTGTATTAGTATATGAAACAGAAAAGGAAAGAAGGAAAAATAACTTGCATAATAAATATACTTTAACATGTTCACTATTATAAACTGCTATATACACAAAGGTATCTAGCTAATACTCATTTTTTTCTATACACATGGAAAAATACAAACACATTATAAGATTTATCATATGTCATAGAAAATGATAATAAAGGCTGTCTTTGTGTAAAATAGTGAGAGGAATTGAGAGAAAACAGTATTAAGAAAAAATTAATTTTATATAACAAATATATATTTACAAAAAAAATTGTTTCTTGTTAAATATACTGAATCAAATGCTCTATTTAATCTGAACAAATAATACAAAAGATAATTCAATTAATAGTGAAACAATGACATATTTGGGGAAAGCTAAAACTACTGTTTAGACTTAAATTTACAAAGGTAAATGCTTTATTGGTAGTAGGGAAGATGGCAGACTAGTAGGTGGATGTGGAGTGCATTTCTCTCCATGGATACATCTGGAATATGCCTTCAGACACAGAAGTGCATGCAGAACACCAGCTGACAGCAGACAGAAATACCTGGCCAGCAGAAAACAATATATAGAACCACACAAAAATTGAGATCAAGCCCTGACTTAGGAGTGGGAGCACTGACTCCAACACCCTAGGGTACCAGAGAACTAACCCTAGGGAGTATCAAATAGAGAGAACTCACCCAAAGGAAAACACTTGAACACAAGACCTGGCGTCACTCACCCACCAGTAGCACACTGTGCAGGACGCCTCGTCTAAGCAACAAACAAAACAAAAATACAAACCCAACCATCAGCAGACAGGATTAACACCTCACTCAGCCTTGCCCATCAGAGGAAAAACAAACAAACAGGAAAAAGAAAAAACCAAAAAACCTCACCACAAATCTCACCCTATATGAAACTTACACAAACCACTGGACCAAACTTAGGGGGGCAGAAACCAAAAGGAAGAAAGAATTCAGCCTCGATGCCTGGGAAAAGGAGACCTCAAACACAATAAGGTAAAAAACAACGTAATGAAAAGGCAGAGAAATACTACACAAATGAAGGAACAAATCAGAAACACAGAAGTCTGAATAAATGAAGAACAAAAAGGCAAACTACTTGGAAAAGAATTCAGAATACTGATAGTAAACATGATCAAAAACCTTGAAAACAGAATGGAGAAAATGCAAGAATCAATTAACAATTAACAAAGAAGAATTAAAGAATAAACATACAGAGACAAACAACACAATTACTGAAATTAAAAATACTCTGGAAGGAATCAATAGCAGAATATCTGAAGCAGAAGAACGACTCAGTGAGCTGGAAGATAAAATGGTGGAAATAACTTCTGAAGAGCAGAATAAAGTAAACAGAATGAAAAGAACTGAGGATAGTCTCAGAGACCTCTGGGACAATATCAAACACACCAACCTTTGAATTATAGGGGTCCCAGAAGAAGAAGGGAAAAAGAAAGGGTATGAGAACATTTTTGAAGAGATTATGGTTGAAAATGTCCCCAACGTGGAAAAGGAAATAGTCAATCAAGTCCAAGAGGACCGGAGTCCCATACAGGATAAACCCAAGGAGAAACACGCCAAGACATACTAATCAAACTAACAAAGACTAAACCCCAAGAAAGAATATTAAAAGCAGCAAGGGAAAAGCAACAGGTAATATACAAGGGAAACCTCATACGTTTAACAGCTGATCTTTCAGCAGAAGCTCTGCAGGCCAGAAGAGAATGGCAGGGTATATTTAAAGTACGGAATGGGAAAAATCTACAACGAAGATCACTGTAGCCAGCAAGGATCTCATTCAAAATTGATGGAGGAATAAGAAGTTTTACAGAAAAGCAAAGTTAAGAGAATTCAATACCACCAAACCAGCTTTCCAACAAATGTTAAAGGGACTTATACAGTCAAGAAATACAGGAGAAGAAAAAGATCTACAAATCAATCCCAAACAATTAAGAAAATGGCAATAGGAACACATATATCAATAATTACTTTAAATGTAAATGGATTAAATGCTCCAACCAAAAGACACAGACTGGCTGAATGGATACAAAAACCAGACCCATATATATGCTGTCTAGAAGAAACCCATTTCAGACCTAAAGACACATACAGACTGAAAGTGAGAGGATGGGAAAATATATTCCATGCAAATGGGAAGCAAAACAAAGCTGGAGTAGCAATCCTCATATCAGACAAGATAGACCTTAAAATAAAGATTACAAGAGATAAGGAAGGACACCACATAATGATCAAGGGAACAATCCAAGAAGAAGAGCTAACAATTGTAAATATCTATGCACCCAACATAGGAACACCTCGGTACATAAGACAAACACTAGCAGACATAAAAGGGGATATTGACAGTAACACAATAGTAGTAGGAGAGTTTAGTACCCCTCCTTCTCATACCAATGGACAGATCATCAAGATGCAGGGTTAATAAAGGAACACAAGTCTTAAATGATACATTAGATGAGATGGATCTCATTGATATCCTCAGGACATTCCATCCAAATGCAGAGGAATACACCTTCTTCTCAAGTGCACATGGAACATTCTCCAGGATAGACCACATCTTGGGTCACAAATCAAGCCTCAGTACATTTGAGAGAGTTGAAATTGTATCAGACCTCTTTTTCGAACACAACACTATGGGACTGGATATCAATTACAAGAAGGGACGTGTGGAAAAAAACACAAACACGTGGAGATTAAACAATACCTTTTGAAATAACCAACAGGTTGCTGAAGAAATCAAAAGGGAAATCAAGAAATTTCTAGAAACAAATGACAATGAAAATATGATAACTCAGGACCTGTGGGATGTGACGGGGACAGTTCTTGGTGGGAGATTCATAGCAATGCGATCCTACCTCAAGAAAGAAGATAAACATTGAAGGGGCAGCCTGGCTTTGCATCCGGGACAAGTGGAGAAAGGACAGCAGCAACAACAACAAAACCAAAATTAGCAGACGGAGGGAGATCATGAGGATCAGAGCAGAGTTAAAAGAGAGATGAAAGAAACAATAGAAAGGATTAATGGAGCTTGAGACTGGTTCTTTGAGAGGATGGACAGAATTGACGGGCCTCTGGTCAGACTCCTTGGGAAGAAGGGAGAGAGAAATCAAATCAACAGGATTGGAAATGAGGGAGGAAAGGTTGCAACAGACAATGCAGAAATGCAGAGGATTATGGGAGACTATTGTGAACACCTATATGGCAATAAAATGGATAACGTGGAAGAAATGGACAGATTCCTAGAAAAGTTCAATCTTCCAAGACTGAACCAGGAAGAAATAGAAATTATGAACAACCCAAGCACTGAAATTGCAAGCACTGAAATTGAAGTTGTGATTAAAAAAAAAAAAAATGTCCCCAAACACAAAAGCCCAGGACCAGATGGCTTCACAGGAGAATTCTATCAAAAATTTAGAGAAGACGTAGTGCCTAGTCTTCTAAAACTCTTTCAAAAAATGGCAGAGGAAGGAACACTCCCAAACTCATTCTATGAGGCCACCATCACCTCGATACCAAAACCAGACAAAGACAACGCAAAAAGAGAAAACTATAGGCCAATGTCACTGATGAACATAGACACAAAAATCCTCAAAAAAATTTTAGCAAACAGAATTCAGCAACACCTCAAAAAGCTCATACACCATGATCAAGTTGGGTTCATTCCAGGAATGCAAGGATTCTTCAATATATGCAAAGAAATCAGTGTGATAGAGCATATTAAAAATGGAAAGATAAAAACCGTATGATTATCTCAATAGATGCAGAAAAAGCCTTTGACAAAATTCAGCACCCATTTATGATTAAAACTCTTCAAAAAATGGGCATAGAAGGAACCTACCTCAACATAGTAAAGGCCATATATGATAAGCCTACAGCAAACATTATCCTCAATGGTGAAAAACTGAAAGCATTGTCCCTAAGATCAGGAACAAGACAAGGGTGTCCACTTTCACCACTATTATTCAGCATAGTATGGGAAGTCCTAGCTTCAGCAATCAAAGAAAAGAAGCAAGAAAAGGAATCCAGATCGGAAAAGAAGTAAAGCTGTCACTGTTTGCAAGTGACATGATACTGTATGTAGAAAACCCTAAAGATAGTATCAAAAAATTGCTAGAATTAATCATTGAATTGAGCAAAGTTGCAGGATACACAATCAATACACAGAAATCACTTGCATTTCTACATACTAACAATGTAAAATCAGAAAGGGAAATTAAGGAATCAATCACACTCAGCACTGAAGCAAAAAGAATAAAATATCTAGGAATAAACTCACCTAAGGCTATGGTTTTTCCAGTGGTCATGTATGGATGTGAGGGTTGGACTGTGAAGAAGGCTGAGCACCGAAGAATCGATGCTTTTGAACTGTAGTGTTGGAGAAGACTCTTGAGAGTCCCTTGGACTGCATGGAGATCCAACCAGTCCATTCTGAAGGAGATCAGCCCTGGGATTTCTTTGGAAGGAATGATGCTAAAGCTGAAACTCCAGTACTTTGGCCACCTCATGCGAAGAGTTGACTCATTGGAAAAGACTCTGATGCTGGGAGGGATTGGGGGCAGGAGGAGAAGGGGACGACAGAGGATGAGATGGCTGGATGGCATCACCAACTCAATGGACGTGAGTCTGAGTGAACTCTGGGAGTTGGTGATGGACAGGGAGGCCTGGCGTGCTGCGATTCATGGGGTGGCAAAGAGTCGGACTTGACTGAGCAACTGAACTGAACTAAACTGTAGGAGATAAAAGAACTGTACACAGAAAATTATAAGACACTGATGAAAGGAATCAAAGATGACATAAACAGATGGGGAGTTATTCCATGTTCCTGGGTAGGCAGAATCCATATTTTGAAAATGACTATACTACAAAATGCAATCTACAGATTCAATGTGATCACTATCAAATTACCAGTGGCATTTTTCACGGAACTAGAACAAAAAGTTTCACCATTCATACGGAAACACAAAAGACCCCGAATAGCAAGAGCAGTCTTGAGAAAGAAGATTGGAACTGGAGTAATCAACCTTTCCAACTCCAGATTATACTACAAAGCTACTGTCATCAAGACAGTATGGCACTGGCACAAAAAGAGACATGTGGACTAATAAAACAAGATAGAGGCACCAGAAATAAACCCATGAACCTATGGGTACCTTACTTTTGACCAAGGAAGCAAGAATATACAATGGGGCAGAGGCAGCTTCTTCAATAAATGGTCCTGCAAAAACTGGACAGCTACACGTAAAAGAATGAAATTAGAACACTTCCTAACACCATACAAAAAGATGAACTCAAAATGCATTAAAGACCTAAATGTACCCAGAAACTATAAAACTCTTAGAGGAAAACATAGGGAGAATACTCAATTACATTAATCAAAGCAAGATCCTCTATGATCCACCACCTAGAGTAATGGAAATAAAAACAGGAATAAACAAGTGGGACCTGACTAAACTTAAAAGCTTTTCCACAGCAAAGGAAACTAGAAGAAAAGTGAAAAGAAAACCCTCGTTACAGGAGAAAATAAGAGCAAATGAAACAACGGATGAAGGATTACTTTCCCAAATATACAAGCAGCTCATACAACTCAATACCATAAAAACAAACAACCAAGTCAAAAAGTGCAAAAATGACCTAAACAGACGTTTCTCCAAAGAAGGCATACAGATGGCTAACAAACACATGAAAAGATGCTCAACATTGCTCATTATTAGAGAAACGCAAATCAAAACTACAATGAGTTATCACCTCACACTGGTCAGATCGGCCATCATCAAATCGTCTACAAACATTAAATGCTGGAGAGGGTGTGGAGAAAAGGGAATGCTCTTGCACTGTTGGTGGGAATGTAAATTGATACAGCCACTCTGTAAGATGATATTGAGATTCCTTAAAAATACTAGGAATAAAACCACCATATGACCCATTAATCCCACTTCTGCATATATCCCGAGGAAGTCACAATTGAAAAAGACACAGGTATCCTATTGTTCATTGCAGCACTATTTACAATGGCTAGAACATGGAAGCAACATAGATGTCCATCTACAGATGAATGGATGAAGAGGTTGTGGTGCAGATCCACAATGTAACTTTCAGTTCAGTTCAGTCACTCAGTCGTGTACGACTCTTGTGACCTAATGAAGTGCAGCAAGACAGGCCTCCATGTCCTTCGCTAACTCCCAGGGTCTACTCAAACTCATGTCCATCGTGTCAGTGATGCCATCCAGCCATCTCATCCTCTGTCGTCCCCTTCTCCTCCTGCCCCCAATCCCTCCCAGCATCAGGGCCTTTTCTAATGAGTCAGCTCTTCGTATGAGGTGGCCAAAGTATTAGAGTTTCAGCTTTAGCATCAGTCTTTCCAATGAACACCCAGGACTGATCTCCTTCAGGATGGACTTGTTGGACCTCCTTGCAGTCCAAGGGACTCTCAAGAGTCTTCTCCAACACCACAGTACAAAAGCATCAATTCTTCTGCGCTCAGCTTTCTTCACAGTCTAACTCTCACATCCATACATGACCACTGGAAAAACCATAGACTTGAGTAGACAGAACTTTGTTGGCAAAATGATGTCTCTGCTTTTTAATATGCTATCTAGGTTGGTCATAACTTTCCTTCCAAGGAGTAAGTGTCTTAATTTCATGGCCATAGTCCCCATCTTTGGCTGCAAAGAATATAATCAATCTGATTTCGGTGTTGACCATCTGGTGATGTCCATGTATAGAGTCTTCTCGTGTTGTTGGAAGAGGGTGTTTGCTATGACCAGTGCATTTTCTTGGCAGAACTCTATCAGTCTTTGCCCAGCTTCATTCCATATTCCAAGGCCAAATTTGCCTGTTACTCCAGGTGTTTCTTGACTTCCTACCTTTGCATTCCAGTCCCCTATAATGAAAATGACATCTTTTGGAGGTGTTAGTTCTAAAAGGTCTTGTAGGTCTTCATAGAACCATTCAACTTCAGCTTCTTCAGCATTACTGGTTGGGGCATAGACTTGGATTACTGTGATATTGAATGGTTTGCCTTGGAAACGAACAGAGATCATTCTGTCGTTTTTGAGATTGCATCAAAGCACTGCATTTTGGACTCTTTTGTTGACCATGATGGCTACTGCATTTCTTCTGAGGGATTCTTGCCCGCAGTAGTAGATATAATGGTCATCTGAGTTAAATTCACCCATTCCAGCCCATTTCAGTTCGCTGATTCCTAGAATGTCGACATTCACTCTTGCCATCTCCTGTTTGACCACTTCCAATTTGCCTTGATTCCTGGACCTGACATTCCAGGTTCCTCTGCAATATTGCTCTTTACAGCATTGGACCTTGCTTCTATCACCAGTCACATCCACAACTGGGTATTCTTTTTGCTTTGGCTCCATCCTTTCATTCTTTCTGGAGTTATTTCTCCACTGATCTCCAGTAG
The DNA here is from genome assembly GCF_029407905.1 of Bubalus kerabau. NCBI lineage: Eukaryota > Metazoa > Chordata > Mammalia > Artiodactyla > Bovidae > Bubalus > Bubalus kerabau. Next base: position 134,342,416 of record NC_073624.1, read on the forward strand.
CATATTGGGCCCCTACTGACCTGGGGAGTTCCTCTTTCAATATCCTATCATTTTGCCTTTTCATACTGTTCATGGGGTTCTCAAGGATGCTGGACTGGAAGAAACACAAGCTGGAATCAAGATTGCAGGGAGAAATATCAATAACCTCAGATATACAGATGACACCACCCTTATAGCAGAAAGTGAAGAGGAACTCAAAAACCTCTTGATGAAAGTGAAAGTGGAGAGTTAAAAAGTTGGCTTAAAGCTCAACATTCAGAAAACGAAGATCATGGCATCTGGTCCCATCACTTCATGGGAAACAGATGGGGAAACAGTGTCAGACTTTATTTTTCTGGGCTCAAAATCACTGCAGCCATGAAATTAAAAAACACTTACTCCTTGGAAGGAAAGTTATGACCAACCTAGATAGCATATTCAAAAGCAGAGACATTACTTTGCCAACAAAGGTTCGTCTAGTCAAGGCTATGGTTTTTCCTGTGGTCATGTATGGATGTGAGAGTTGGACTGTGAAGAAGGCTGAGCACTGAAGAATTGAGGCTTTTGAACTGGGGTGTTGGAGAAGACTCTTGAGAGTCCCTTGGACTGCAAGGAGATCCAACCAGTCCATTCTGAAGGAGATCAGTCCTGGGTGTTCTTTGGAAGGAATGATGCTAAAGCTGAAATTCCAGTACTTTGGCCACCTCATGCAAAGTGTTGACTCATTGGAAAATACTCTGATGCTGGGAGGGATTGGGGGCAGGAGGAGAAGGAGACGACAGAGTATAAGATGGTTGGATGGCATCACTGACTCATTGGATGTGAGTCTGAGTGAACTCCGGGAGTAGGTGATGGACAAGGAGGCCTGGCGTGCTGCGATTCATGGGGTGGCAAAGAGTCGGACACGACTGAACGACTGATCTGGTCTGATCTGATCTGATAGTCTCCATCTTTAGGGATTTTTGAGCCCCTCCAAAATAAAGTCTGACAATGTTTCCACTATTTCCCCATCTCTTTGCCATGAAGTGAGGGAACCAGATGCCATGATCTTCGTTTTCTGAATGTTGAGTTTTAAGCCATCTTTTTCACTCTCCTCTTTCACTTTCATCCAGAGGCTTTTTAGTTCCTCTTCACTTTCTGCCATAAGGGTCGTGTCATCTGCATATCTGAGGTTATTGATATTTCTCCTGGCAATCTTGATTCCAGCTTGTGCTTCTTCCAGCCCAGTGCTTCTTCCAGCCCAGCGTTTCTCATGATGGACTCTGCATATAAGTTAAATAAGCAGGGTGACAATATACAGCCTTGACGTACTCCTTTTCTTATTTAGAACCAGTCTGTTGTTCTATATCCAGTTCTAACTGTTGCTTCCTGACCTGCATGTAGATTTCTCAAGAGGCATGTCAGGTGGTCTGGTATTCCCATCTCTTTCAGAATTTTTCACAGTTTATTGTGATCCACACAGTCAAAGGCTTTGGCATAGTAATAAGGCAGAAATAGATGTTTTTCTGTAACTCTGTTGGTTTTTTCATGATCCAGCGGATGTTGGTAGTTTGATCTCTGGTTCCTCTGCCTTTTCTAAAACCAGCTTGAACATCTGGAGTTTCATGGTTCACTTATTGCTGAAGCCTGGCTTGGAGAATTTGGAGCATTACTTTACTAGCATGTGAGATGAGTGCAGTTGTGTGGTAGTTTGAGCATTCTTTGGCATTTCCTTTCTTAGGGATTGGATTGAAAACTGACCTTTTCCAGTCCTGTGGGCACTGCTGAGTTTCCCATATTTGCTGGCTTATTGAGTGCAGCACTTTCACAGCATCATCTTTCAGGATTTGAAATTAATCAGACATAAAAAGGAACACATTTGAGTCAGTTCTAATGATGTGGACGAACATACAGAGTGAAGTAAGTCAGAAAGAGAAAGGTATATATTGTATTCTAACACATATACAAGGAATCTAGAAAAATGGTATTGAAAAAATCATTTACAGAGCAATAGTGGAGAAAGACATAGAGAATATACTTACAGACATGGGGAGAGGAGAAAAGAGGGTGAGATGTATGGAATGAGTAACATGGAAACTTACATTACCATATTTAAAATAAATAGCCAATGCGAATTTGCTCTATGGCTCAGGAAACTCAAACAGAGGGCTCTGTATCAACATAGAGGGGTGGTATGGGGATGGAGATGGGAGGGAAATTCAAAAGGGAGGGGATATATGTATACCTATGGTTGATTCATGTTGAGGTTTGACAGAAAATAACAAAATTCTGTGAAGGCTAAATGAGGGCATTAGGGCAGATCCTAATCCAATATGACAGATGTCTATATAAAACACGAAGAGAGAAGACCATTTAGCCTTCAATTAAAAAAATCAATAAATTTATATTAAAAAGCTAAATGCTTTCTAGGGATGAGTTGGAGTCTCTTCTTACACAGATATTTTTATTTTACCATGTCTTGGTTTATGTGCTTTCATTTTGCTCATGTGGTTTGTGTTTTCTTTTATTATTTGTTTTAACCTTACATGTGGTTAAGAATTTGGAATCTGGAATTTTGATGTATATGATTCTCCCAATTTGAGATTTGAAAATATCCCAAAATAAACTATATCTGCAAAGAATTGTGAACTTAATGATTTTCTCTGGTTGGTGTTAAATTCATTGTTAACTGAATAAAATACAAATAAATGAATAGGGCTATTTTATAAAGAAAATAACTTCCATGCAAGGTTACTTCTAGTAATTAATATATAAAACTAAATATCATTTCTCATTATAAAATATCATTTAAAATAGATCACCATTTTTCATTATTAATTACTTTTGGCATACATGATCTGGTAAAGAAGAAAAGTTTTAAATGTTGATTTGGCATTCTAGTTGTAGAAAAAAGAAAATTCTTAGTTTTGCATAGAGTACTAATACTTTTTTGTTTAAATGTAGTATAAAATTCAGTGATTTATTCTAACATTTCAACATTAATTTATATTCATTCATCAACATTCATTTATTCTTTATATTTTTATTTCATGACACATAATTGTTAATTTTTATGTAATTTAGCTCTGTATTCCTTTAGATCTTATTAAAGTTGCCTTTTTTAAGCAAATATGTATTTTTATTTGAAATCATTATAATTTTATTTTAAAATTAGTTATAATATTGGTATTGTAGGACTGCCATAACAAAATACCACAGATTGGGTGAGATAAACAAGAGAAATATATTTGCTCCTAGTCTGGAGACTGGAAAATTAAGATCAAGGTATGGATAGGTTTGTTTTCTGAGGCTTCTCTTCTTCCTTGCAAATGGCCACCTTCTCTATTTTCTCACACAATTGTCTTCTCTCTTCATGTTTTATATAGAAATCTGTCATATTGGATTAGGATCTGCTCTCTGCTGCTAAGTCGCTTCAGTCGTGTCTGACCCTGTGTGACCCCATAGACAGCCCATCAGACTCTGCTGTTCCTGAGATTCTCCAGGCAAGAACACTGGAGTGGGTTGCCATTTCCTTCTCCAATGCATGAAAATAAAAAGTGAAAATGAAGTCACTCAGTCATTTCCCACTCTTCGCGACCCCATGGACTGCAGCCCACCAGGCTCCTCCATCCATGGGATTTTCCAGGCAAGAGTACTGGAGTGGGGTGCCATTGCCTTCTCCAAGGATCTGTCCTAATGGCCTCATTTAGCCTTAATTATCTCTTTAAAAACCCTATTTCCCAATACAAATCACATTGTGATTACTGGGTGTTAGGACTTCAATATATGAATTTGAGTGAGTGAGTGAGGAGTGAAAGTCGTTCAGTCATGCCTGACTCTTTGCAACACCATGGATTATACAGTCCATGGAATTCTCCGGGCCAGAACACTGGAATGGCTAGCCTTTCCCTTCCCCAGGGCATCTTCCCAACCCAGGAATCCAAGCTGGGTCTCCTGCATTACAGGTGAATTCTTTACCAACTGAGCAAGAATTTGGAGGGGCACAAGTTAATCCAAAGCAATAATAAAAATGTAATTCCTTTAGAAAATAAAAGCTTTTAGCAGCATCATTTACTAGATTTCTTCTCCAGTCATTTAAGATATATCCCTGGTAGCTCAGCTGGTAAAGAATCAGCCTGCAATGCAGGAGACCTAAATTCGATCCCTGGGTTGGAAAGAGCCCCTGGAGAAGAGAACAGCTACCCACTCCAATATTCTGGCCTGAAGAAGTCCATAGACAGATGGGCCCGGTAGGCTATAGTCCATGATGTCACAAAGAGTGAGTGACTTTCACTTTCAAATAGGTATTCATTTTTTTCTAATCACTGTTTTATTGAGTCTGTTCTTTTATTCTTAGAAGCTCTCAGAATGACTTTTTATCCTTAATGTCCCTAAATGTCATTATAATTCTTCTAAACACACAGATAATTTTTATTAAAAACAATCTTGCTAATTACATGGTAGTGGTGGTAGTTTAGTTGCTAAGTCGTGTCAGACTCTTGTGACCCCATGGGCTATAGCCTGCCAGTCTCCTCTGTCCATGGGATTCTCCAGGCAAGAATACTGGGGTGGACTGCCATTTCCTTCTCCAGGGGATCTTTCCGACCCAGGAATTGAACCCCGGTCGCCTGCAATGCAGGCAGATTCTTTAACAACTGAGCTATGAGGGAAGCCCAATTACATGGTAGATAATCTAATTTACTGAGATTGCATCAATGTGTATCTTTCCTCCATTAACTCATTTGTCCTAGACTACCTAAAAGAAATCTGCCCAAGTTTTGGGATCTTACCTCCAAACTTTTAAAATTAATATTTGCTATTCTTATTTACATTTTATTGTTTTCTGTTTAGGAAGAATTCCTCCACCCAGTCTTCCTAATGCTAATTTGTACTTCTTTTTGTAAATTTGGTAAATCAGCCCATATATTGAAATCTTTTAAATCAAACAACCATAATTTTATCTTTAGTGAAATCATAGTAATGCTGTTTGATGAATCTAAGACTTATTTTGAGGTCTTTTCCTGCTTACCCTGTTAATATTTTCGTAGGATGTCATGTCACCTGCTTGTTTACTGGGGTGTCTTTTTTTGATTATGTCCTTATTCTTCTTAGAAAGTAATTTGGGGAATTACACATCCATTTAAAGAAGGTGCCATATACATGTATTCTCTGTATTCCATCCTATTTGATGAATATGAGATGGAATCTTCTATTCCATCCTATTTTAATGAGAATGAGCACATATCTGAAAGTGTTTGCTTAGGATCTGGCTTGGTACCTTGGTTGCTAGAGCTCAATCTCTCTCTCCTGGGTGTTACCAAGTATAAGGAGAACTGCCCTATCTCTCTGACTTAAGCTCATATACACACCCCCTGTACTTGCCTGGAGGTAGAATGTCATGCTAGTTAGTTGGACAAGCTGGATCCAAGTGTATCGTATGAGTTCTGGAGATAGGGTGATCACTTATTTACATCTTCTCTTGCCTTTCAGCTAATCATCTGCCCTCTGTTTCAATTCTTCCCTTTTTCCTTTCTCTCTGGTACTTCTGGGTACATGAAGCACATATATAAGTACTCTCGCTGCCATTCCCTGTTTACCACCAATATTTTCCAATGGGAAACTAGTTTAAGGCTTCATTCCTTAATCTTTTCTGTTATCAATTTTCCAGGTATATCTCAAAATTTCTCATTCCTGATACTTCTGTTATTATTACCCCGCTTGTTTAAGAGGTTTTATTATTATTATTATTATATTGTTTAGGACTGTTGTGTGTGTTTAGTGTGTATATGCTTAATTTATTATTATTTGTGGTGGGATGAGAGACAATATAAACTTAGTTTACAGACTATACCTAGAAAATCTACTTTTAATTAAAAAGCATAATTAGGACAGGCTTCTCTGGTAGCTACAATAATGGTAAAGAATCTGCCTGCCAATGCAGGAGACCTAGGTTCAATCCCTGGGTCAAGAGATGTCCTGTAGAAAGAAATGAAAATCCACTCTATTATTCTTGCCTGGGAAATTCCATGGACAGAGAAGCCTGGTGTGCTGCAGTCTTTGGGATTGCAAAAGAGTCTGACATGACTTAGCGACTGAAGGGCAGCAGCAATAATTGGGATACTTACATGGAGACAAGTTGAAAACATTATGTGAAGAATGTTTTTATGTATGTGGTTCTAAAAGGAGCATGTTGACATTTGTCAGAGTTTATAGCTGTGTGGCCAACTAGCTTATCACAACATAAATCTTTCAATGCTGAGGGATAAATAGTTAACAAATCCCAGACCTTTAAATGACAATATTTTGTTTTAGCATGTAAAATATTTTTCCAAAGAAAATTACATACAGCATCTCAGTATCTGGGACTTTAATGCAGAGTTCTCTGGTTTAAGTTGGAGAAAGTGGTGGAAACCCTGCCAGACGGTCTTCTCATTTCTAACATAACATCACACTCTGAGGCTTCCCTAAGAAATCCTTGGCCTCCAAAGGGCACTGTTTGAAAGCCTTTGCTGTAGACCATCCAAGATGATTAAAATGAAAATAATTTTTTTGAAAAATATACAAACATTCAAAAATGAGCCAGAAATATTTTAATTCCAGAATTCTTTTACCAAATATTGAAAAATACTTTACACTTGTATTGCTTTTATTTCTTATGAGGTCAAAACTTATATAAAGAATGGGAGTCTAATCTTTTCCCTTTGAATTTCTTTTCAGATGTTCTCAACCTTACTAACAAGACCACAAGAGACAAGACTGCCCAAGGAAACATATAGAGTGCTCATTAAAAACAGTAGTGTTGTATTCTTACCATAATGGATGAATACTTTTTGAGTAGCCAAATATGGGAAGAAGTTTCCTAGGCATATTAAATGTTCCTGGTAAAAACTGTGCTTTTCTGGAGCAGCTGTGAAGAGATAGCCCACGCCCAAAGTACAAGAAACCCAAGTAAGTCGAAGGTGTTGCAAGAGGGCATCAGAGGGCAGACACACTGAAACCATACTCACAGAAAACTAGTCAATCTAATCACACTAGGACCACAACTTGCTTAACTCAATGAAACTAAGCCATGCCCGTGGGGCCACCAAAGACAGGTGGGTCATGGTGGAGAGGTCTGACAGAATTGGTCCACTGGAGAAGGGAACGGCAAACCACTTCAGTATTCTTGCTTTGAGAACCCCATGAGCAGTATGAAAAGGCAAAATGATAGGATACTGAAAGAGGAACTCTCCAGGTCAGTAGGTGCCCAATATGCTACCAGAGATCAGTGGAGAAATAACTCCAGAAAGAATGAAGGGATGGAGCCAAAGTAAAAACAATACCCAGTTGTGGATGTGACTGGTGATAGAAGCAAGGTCCGATGAGGTAAACAGCAATATTGCATAGGAACCTGGAATGTCAGGTCCAGGAATCAAGGCAAATTGGAAGTGGTCAAACAGGAGATGGCAAGAGTAAACGTCGACATTCTAGGAATCAGTGAACTGAAATGGACTGGAATGGGTGAACTTAACTCAGATGACCATTATATCTACTACTGCGGGCAGGAATCCCTCAGAAGAAATGCAGTAGCCATCATGGTCAACAAAAGAGTCCAAAATGCAGTGCTTTGATGCAATCTCAAAAACGACAGAATGATCTCTGTTCGTTTCCAAGGCAAACCATTCAATATCACAGTAATCCAAGTCTATGCCCCAACCAGTAATGCTGAAGAAGCTGAAGTTGAATGGTTCTATGAAGACCTAAAAAAACTTTTAGAACTAACACCTCCAAAAGATGTCATTTTCATTATAGGGGACTGGAATGCAAAAGTAGGAAGTCAAGAAACACCTGGAGTAACAGGTAAATTTGGCCTTGGAATATGGAATGAAGCAGGGCAAAGACTGATAGAGTTCTGCCAAGAAAATGCACTGGTCATAGCAAACACCCTCTTCCAACAACACAAGAGAAGACTCTACACATGGACATCACCAGATGGTCAACACCGAAATCAGATTGATTATATTCTTTGCAACCAAAGATGGAGAAGCTCTATATAGTCAACAAAAACAAGACCAGAGCTGACTGGCTCAGATCATGAACTTCTTATTGCCAAATTCAGGCTTAAATTGAAGAAAGTAGGGAAAACCACAAAACAATTCAGGTATGACCTAAATCAAATCCCTTATGATTATACAGTGGAAGTGAGAAATAGAATTAAGGGCCTAGATCTGATAGATAGAGTGCCTGATGAACTATGGAATGAGGTTCATGACATTGTACAGGAGACAGGGATCAAGACCATCCCCATGGAAAAGAAATACAAAAAAGCAAAATGGCCGTCTGAGGAGGCCTTACAAAGAGCTGTGAAAAGAAGAGAAGCAAAAAGCAAAGGAGAAAGGGAAAGATATAAACATCTGAATGCAGAGTTCCAAAGAATAGCAAGAAGAAATAAGAAAGCCTTTCTCAGCGATCAATGCAAAGAAATAGAGGAAAACAACAGAATGGGAAAGACTAGAGATCTCTTCAAGAAAATTAGAGATACCAAGGGAACATTTCATGCAAAGATGGGCTCGATAAAGGACAGAAATGGTAGGGACCTAACAGAAGCAGAAGATATTAAGAAGAGGTGGCAAGAATACACAGAAGAACTGTACAAAAAAATATCTTCATGGCCCAGATAATCATGATGTTGTGCTCACTCACCTAGAGCCAGACATCCTGGAATGTGAAGTCAAGTGAGCCTTAAAAAGCATCACTACGAACGAAGCTAGTGGAGGTGGTGGAATTCCAGTGGAGCTATTTCAAATCCTGAAAGATGATGCTGTGAAAGTGCTGTACTCAATATGCCAGCAAATTTAGAAAGCTCAGCAGTGGCCACAGGACTGGAACAGGTCAGTTTTCATTCCAATCCCAAAGAAAGGCAATGCCAAAGAATGTTCAAACTACTGCACAATTCCACTCATCTCACACGCTAGTAAAGTGATGCTCAAAATTCTTCAAGCTAGACTTCAGCAATACATGAACCATGGATGTCCAGATGTTCAAGCTGGTTTTAGACAAGGCAGAGGAACCAGAGAAAAATTGCCAACATCCTCTGGATCATCAAAAAAGCAAGAGAGTTCCAGAAAAACAGCTACTTCTGCTTTATTGACTATGCCAAAGCCTTTGACTGTGTGGATCACAATAAACTGTGGAAAATTCTGAAAGAGATGGGAATGCCAGACCACCTGACCTGCCTCTTGACAAACCTATATGCAGGTCAGGAAGCAACAGTTAGAACTGGACATGGAACAACAGACTGGTTCCAAATAGGAATATGCAGAGTACATCATGAGAAACGCTGGGCTGGACGAAGCACAAGCTGGAATCAAGATTGCTGGGAGCAATATCAATAACCTCAGATATGTAGATGACACCACCCTTATGGCAGCAAGTGAAGAGGAACTGAAAAGCCTCTTGATGAAAATGAAAGAGGAGAGAGAAAAAGTTGGCTCAACATTCAGAAAATAAAGATCATGGCATCTCGTCCCATCACTTTATGGGAAATAGATGGGGAAACAGTGGAAACAGTGTCAGACTTTATTTTTTGGGCTCCAAAGTCAGCCATGAAATTAAAAGACGCTTACTCCTTGGAAGAAAAGTTATGACCAACCTAAATAGCATATTCAAAAGTAGAGACACTATTTTGCCAACAAAGGTCCGTCTAGTCAAGGCTATGGTTTTTGCTGTGGTCATGTATGGATGTGAGAGTTGGACTGTGAAGAAGGCTGAGCGCCGAAGAATTGATGCTTTTGAACTGTGGTGTTGGAGAAGACTCTTGAGTGTCCCTTGGACTGCAAGGAGATCTAACCAGTGCATTCTGAAGGAGATCAGCCCTGGGATTTCTTTGGAAGGAATCATGCTAAAACTGAAACTCCAGTACTTTGGCCACCTCATGCGAAGAGTTGACTCATTGGAAAAGACTCTGATGCTGGGAGGGATTGGGGGCAGGAGGAGAAGGAAACGACAGAGGATGAGATGGCTGGATGGCATGACTGACTCGATGGACGTGAGTCTGAGTGAACTCTGGGAGTTGGTGATAGAGTGGGAGGCCTGGCATGCTGAAATTCATGGGGCCGCAAAGAGTCGGAAACGACTGAGTGACTGAACTGAGTGAACTGGTAAAAACTGGTAATGATCCAGAGTAAAAGATATTGATTTACACTAAACTAAGTTAATGTAGCCATGATTTTGAAATTTGAATAGTATTTTTGAAGCTGAATTGACAATCACTGAAGGACTGATAAATCAATTACTTCACAAATTTTTTATGCAAAGTATATTTGAGATATCAAGTTGGCCAGCAGTGTAAATACATGAATTATTATAATAATTAACATTATTTAAAGAACTTAGTTCTTAAGAAATAGTAATATTCCAATTGCATTTTATTCTTTATTATTTTTATAATTTCCAGTCTAATTCTGCCATTTCACTTAATGTTTATGAAAGCTCACCCATGAACCAATGCAAAAGACAAGGACATCATCTTAGTTTATAGACTCCATATCAACCTAGGAAATCTTTCAACTACCAAAAAGTGCTGGAATATTTATATGGAAACAATAACGTAGAAGTTAGCACATTTTTTCTATAAAAGACCAAATAGTCAAAATTTCCAGGCATTGCAAAATACATGGTCTCTGTCTCAGTTACTCAACTCTGCTGTAGCAGCAATAAAGGAGCCATAGACAATACACACATCAGTGACCATAACTGTGAAACAGCAAAACTTTATTACACAAGCAGATGGTATGTAGAATTTGACCTGAACACCATATTTTGCTCATCCCTCATGTAAAGTATTTATTCATTTTGCACGTATTCATTCAACAAACAACTATTGAACACCTATTATATGCCAGAATAGGAATTAGATCCTAAGAAGATGAAAATGATGAAAATATGTGAAGCATTTCAAATTTTAAGTTGATTACATTTTGGTATAAAATACACAGGTAAGGTTAAATACCTGTGATTAGGGATTCCCTGGTGGCTCAGAAGATAAAGTGTTACTTGCAGTACCGGAGACTGAGGTTTGATCCCTGGGTTGGGAAGATCCCCTGGAGAAGAAAATGACAACCCACTCCAGTACTCTTGCCTAGAAAATTCCATGAATGGAGGAGCCTGGTGGGCTATAGTCCATGCGGTCACCAAGAGTTGGACACGACTGAGTGACTTCACTTCACTTCGAGGTTAAATAATAGATAAAAAAGAGAGTGATAAAGTCCAGGATACAGACTTGCGCAGGGAAGAAACAGCTTCTAGCCATTTTCTTTATGATGAAATCAACTGGTCAGAAGATGAGAAGAGGGAAAAAAATATTTTCAAGCCCTGTGATGAGTTAATAGATAAATCTGTGTGTATGTGCTCAGTTGCTCAGTCGTGTCTGATGCCTTGAGACTCCCATGGACTGTAACCCGCCAGTCTCCTCTGCCTGTGGAATTTCCCAGGCAAGATCACATTGTCCTTTCCTACTCTAGGCGATCTTCTGGACTCAGGGATCAACCTGCATCTCTTGCATCTCCTACATTGGCAGGCAGATTCTTCACCATTGCTGCTGCTGCTGCTAAGTTGCTTCAGTCATGTCTGACTCTGTGTGACCCCATAGACAGCAGCCTATAGGCTCCTCCATCCCTGGGATTCTCCAGTCAAGAACACTGGAGTGGGTTGCCATTCCCTTCTCCAATGAAGTAAAGTGAAAAGTGAAAGTGAAGTCGCTCAGTCATGTCCGACCCTTTGTGACCCCATGGACTGCAGCCTACTAGGCTTCTCCGTCCATGGAATTTTCCAGGCAAGAGCACTGGAGTGGGTTGCCATTGCCCTCTCCACTTTACCATTGCACCAACTGGGAAACTCCAGTAGATAAACCTACCCTCTCTATATTTCCACTTGACTTAAGAACCTAGTATATAGTATGAGAATCCATGCAGGCAATGCAGCTACAAAATATCAACATATGTGTGTAGTCTACACAACCCCTTAGATAAGATTTCTAGACTTGCAATGAATTACATTTAAATGAAATTCTCCCTTTAGTTACAATCCCTAAACTTACAGTAGTTGTAACTGAAGAAATAGTATTGTTTGCTTTGGAATTATCTTTTTGTATATTTTACTTTTATGTGTAAAATAGCCTTTTTTTTACACCTTTTTTATATTTGTTCTATGCAAGTTACCACATAAACTATGACTTATTGTTTTACATATTTGCCTTTCCTTCAACTTGAAACATATTCATCTTTCCTTCTCCAAAAGACTGCTATATCCTTGGTTATAAGGTCTAGTAAGTTCTAAATAACAAGAAAGAAAAAAAAGTCTCAAACTTGTGTAATAAAAGGGAAAATTTAGTGGGAAAGGGAATAAAAGGGAAAATTTTTCAAATTGAAAACAGAGATTGAGAGTCCTCTGGGTCTCTTAAGGACTGGGACCAGGGATGGGACTTCACTAATCAAGACAAATCTACCTCTAGGTCCATAGGCTTGCTTCTCTTTGCTTGACTGTGCTTTACTATGATATCTTCTGCAAACTGCTGTATCAGATATTCTGTGTTCATACCTGGTATAAAAGAGTTGCCTTGGTCCATGTTCCAACAGACCTTATAAGAAATCACTCTGTCCTATATCTGGGTTCCTGAGACTGAGGGTTTCGTTCCCAGTGAGGTTAAGACTCCAGCCCTGAGCCCTTCTCCTTGCCCAGAGCAGCAGGGTTATACATAGTACAAACATAATTATAGACTCATTCCTCTTGACATTAGAGACTGATTTTAAGAGTATAGGCTCTTATACAAGGTGGAGACCTTAAAATTTGAATTCTATGGTGATCTTCTTGAGGGCAGGAACAACAGCTTTAACCATTTGTTTCCATCTCCAGGGCTTTGTACAATGCCTGGAACACTGTAGAAATGCAGATTAGAAACAACTGTGTCAGCTAAGGCAGTGGCAGTGAAGATGGCTAGTAGGAGACTGGATAATAAATATTCAAAGGCAGGATAATAGAATTTAATGATGTATAGGATGTGGACAATGAATAAGACCAATGACTGAGAGAGCACTTGCATTTTGTAGACTCAACAAAGAGAAAATCCCATTAAAAGAAATAAGTTTACATGAATTGCTCACTAGGGGATGGAATCTTAAATTTTGTTAAGTATTTCCCTAGTGGGTGAGATAAATGTACTGTGTAATATAATGTGACATGCACTCAATACTCAGGTGATTGTACTGGGTACAAACTCCTTCTCCACCTCTATTCCTACCTTCTTCTGGTATAATTTCAATCAGCAAAGGAAATTTGCCCCTCTAGATGCTATGGCACCACACTCCAGTACTCTTGCCTGGAAAATCCCATGGACGGAGGAGCCTGGAAGGCTGCAGTCCATGGGGTCGCTGAGGGTCGGACATGACGGAGCAACTTCACTTTCACTTTTCACTTTCATGCATTGGAGAAGGAAATGGCTACCCACTCCACTGTTCTTGCCTGGAGAATCCCAGGGACGGGGGAGCCTGGTGGGCTCCAGAGTCTATGGGGTCGCACAGAGTCGGGCACGACTGAAGTGACTCAGCAGCAGCAGCAGCAGCAGCAGATGCTCATGCTGTCAGAAATGGTACTATACAGAAAAACTTATCAGGAGATATGTGAGCCACTATAGTTAAGCAAAGGACTGAAGAGCTAGCACACTTGCACACCATACACTGGCATGTACAATTCACTTCCGTTCAGTTCAGTCACTCAATCATGTCCGACTCTTTGCGACTCCATGAATTGCAGCACACCAGGCCTCCCTGTCCATCACCATCTCCTCGAGTTCACTCAAACTCACGTTCATCGAGTCAGTGATGCCATCCAGCCATCTCATCCTCTGTTGTCCCCTTCTCCTCTGGCCCCAATCCCTCCCAGCATCAGAGTCTTTTCCAATGAGTCAACTCTTCACATGAGGTGGCCAAAATACTGGAGTTTTGGCTTTAGCATCACTCCTTCCTAAGAACACCCAGGCCTGATCTCCTTTAGAATGGACTGGTTGGATCTCCTTGAAGTCTAAGGGACTCTCAAGAGTCTTCTCCAACACCACAGTTCAAAAGCATCAATTCTTCGGTGCTCAGCTTTCTTCACAGTCCAACTCTCACATCCATACATAACCAAGGGAAAAAGCATAGCCTTAACTAGACAGACCTTTGTTGGCAAAATAGTGTCTCATAACTTTTCTTTCAAGGAGTAAGTGTCTTTTAATTTCATGGCTGCAATTACCATCTGCAGTGATTTTGGAGCCCAAAAAATAAAGTCTGATACGGTTTCCACTCTTTCCCCATCTATTTCCCATGAAGTGATGGGACCAGATGCCATGATCTTCGTTTTCTGAATGTTGAACTTTAAGCCAACTTTTTCTCTCTCCTCTTTCACTTTCATCAAGAGGCTTTTTAGTTCCTCTTCACTTTCTGCCATAAGGGTGGTGTCATCTACATATCTGAGGTTATTGATATTGCTCCCAGCAATCTTGATTTCAGCTTGTGCTTCTTCCAGCCCAGCGTTTCTCATGATGTACTCTGCATATAAGTTAAATAAGCAGGGTGACAATATACAGCCTTGACGAACTCCTTTTCCTATTTGGAACCAGTCTGTTGTTCCATGTCCAGTTCTAACTGTTGCTTCCTGACCTGCATATAGGTTTGTCAAAAGGCAGGTCAGGTGATCTGGCATTTCCATCTCTTTCAGAATTTTCCACAGTTTATTGTGATCCACAGAGTCAAAGGTTTTGGCATAGTCAAAAAGCAGAAACAGATGTTTTTCTGGAACTCTCTTGCTTTTTCCATGATCCAGCGGATGTTGGCAATTTGGTCTCTGGTTCCTCTGCCTTTTCTAAAACCAGCTTGAACATCTGGAAGTTCATGGTTCACGTATTGCTGAAGCCTGGCTTGGAGAATTTTGAGCATTACTTTACTAGCGTGTTAGATGAGTGGAATAGTGCAGTAGTTTGAGCATTCTTTGGCATTGCCTTTCTTTGGGATTGGAATGAAAACTGACCTTTTCCAGTCCTGTGGCCACTGCTGAGCTTTCCAAATTTGCTGGCATATTGAATGCAGCATTTTCACAGAATCATCTTTCAGGATTTGAAATAGCTCCACTGGAATTCCATCACCTCCACTAGCTTCGTTCGTAGTGATGCTTTCAAGGTCCACTTGACTTCACATTCCAGGATGTCTGGCTCTAGATCAGTGATCACACCATCGTGATTATC
Organism: Bubalus kerabau; assembly: GCF_029407905.1. Lineage (NCBI taxonomy): Eukaryota > Metazoa > Chordata > Mammalia > Artiodactyla > Bovidae > Bubalus > Bubalus kerabau. The sequence continues at coordinate 134,357,627 of NC_073624.1, forward strand.
TGGATCATGAAGATCTTTCTTTTTTTTTGTACAGTTCTTCTGTGTATTCTTGCCATCTCTTCTTAATATCTTCTGCTTCTGTTAGGTCCCTACCATTTCTGTCCTTTATCGAGCCCATCTTTGCATGAAATGTTCCCTTGGTATGTCTAATTTTCTTGAAGAGGTCTCTAGTGTTTCCCATTCTGTTGTTTTCCTGTATTTCTTTGCATTGATCACTGAAGAAGGCTTTCTTATCTCTTCTTGCTATTCTTTAGAACTCTGCATTCAGATGCTTATATCTTTCCTTTTCTCCTTTGCTTTTCACTTCTCTTCTTTTCACAGCCATTTGTATGGCCTCCTCAGACAGCCATTTTTCTTTTCTGCATTTCTTTTCCATGGGGATGGTCTTGATCCCTGTCTCCTGTACAATGTCATGTACCTCCATCCATAGTTCATCAGGCACTCTGTCTTTCAGATCTAGTCCCTTAAACCTATTTCTCACTTCCACTGTATACTCATAAGGGATTTGCTTTAGGTCATACCTGAATGGTCTAGTGGTTTTCCCTACTTTCTTCAATTTAAGTCTGAATTTGGCAATAAGGAGTTCATGATCTGAGCCACAGTCAGCTCCTGGTCTTGTTTTTGCTGACTGTATAGAGCTCTCCATCTTTGGCTGCAAAGATTATAATCAGTCTGATTTTGGTGTTGACCATCTGGTGATGTCCATGTATAGAGTCTTCTCTTGTGTTGTTGGAAGAGGGTGTTTGCTATGACCAGTGCGTTCTCTTGGCAAAACTGTATTAGCCTTTGCCCCGCTTCATTCCATATTCCAAGGCCTAATTTGCCTGTTACTCCAGGTGTTTCTTGACTTCCTACTTTTACATTCCAGTCCCCTATAATGAAAAGGACATCCTTTTTGGCTGTTAGTTCTAAAAGGTCTTGTAGGTCTTCACAGAACCATTCAACTGCAGCTTCTTCAGCTTTAATGGTTGGCGCATAGGCTTGGGTTACCATGATATGAATGGTTTGCTTGGAAACGAACAGAGATCATTTTGTCATTTTTCAGATTACATCCAAGTACTGCATTTTGGACTCTTTTGTTGACCATGATGGCTGCTCTATTTCTTCTGAGGGATTCCTGTCCACGGTAGTAGATATAATGGTCATCTGAATTAAATTCACCCATTCCAGTCCATTTTAATTTGCTGATTCCTAGAATGTTGATGTTCACTCCTGCCAGATCCTGTTTGACCACTTCCAATTTGCCTTGATTCCAGCCAAGGAGCAGCAGTTGCACAGGTGCAGGTGGACCAAGAAGAGCTACTCCATGTTCAAGGTCAGGAGGGGTGGCCCTGAGGATATACCCCTTGTCCAAAGTAAGGAGCAGCAGCTGCACTTTGCCTGAGCAGCCATGAAGAGATACCCCATGACCAAGATAAGAGAAACCCAAGTAAGATGGTAGGTGTTGCAAGAGGGCATCAGAGGGCAGACACCCTTAAACCATAATCACAGAAAACTAGCCAATCTGATCACACCGACCACAGCCTTGTCTAACTCAATGAAACTAAGCCATGCTGTGTGGGGCCACCCAAGATGGATGGGTCATGGTGGAGAGGTCTGACAGAATGTGGTCCACTGGAGAAAGGAATGGCAAAGCACTTGAGAACCCCATGAACAGTATGAAAAGGCAAAATGATAGGATACTGAAAGAGGAACTCCCCAGGTTGGTAAGTGCCCAATATGCTACTGGAGATCAGTGGAGAAATAACTCCAGAAAGAATGAAGGGATGGAGCCAAAGCAAAAACAATATCCAGTTGTGGATGTGACTGGTGATAGAACCAAGGTCTGATGCTGTAAAGAGCAATATTGCATAGGAACCTGGAATGTTAGGTCCATGAATCAAGTGAAGTTAGTCAGATAAAAAAAGGCAAATATTATATGATAGAGATTATATGTGAAAAATGAACTCATTTACAATACAGAAAGACACTCACAGACATAAAAAACAAAATACAGTTACCAAAAGGGAAAGGAGGGGAGGGACCAATTGAGAGGTTTGTCACTGATAATTCAGCAGTAAAGAATCTGTCTGCAAATGCAGGAGATGCAGGTTCAATTTCTAGGTCAGGAAGATCCCTTGGAGCAATAAATGGCCACCCACTCCAGTATTCTTGCCTGGGAAATCCCATGGACAGAGGAACCTGGTGGGCTACAGTCCGTGGGTTCACAAAGAGTCAGACAAGGCTTATAGACTACAACATATATAAAATAACATATATAACAACAACATACACAACAACAACAATATATAAAATAGCTGGCCAAGAAGGACCTACTGTATAGCCCAGAGAACTATATTTAGTATTTTGCAATAAACTATAAAGGAAAAGATTCTGAAAAAGAATATATATATATAAATATATGTATGTAAACTGAATATATATATGTAAACATATATATATGGGAACTGAATCATATATTATATGTGTGTATATCATATATTATATGTATAATATATGTGTATATTATATGTGTGTGTGTGGGGGGGTTGTTCGTGCTTAGTTGCTTCAGTTGTGTGGACCATGGACCTTATGGACCATGGCCTGCAGGCTCCTCTGTCCATGGGATTCTCCAGGCAAGAATACTGGGGTGGGTTGCCATTTCCTTCTCATATATATATATATATATATATATATATGTATATATGTATATATACATATATTACATGTATAAATAGGTGTTTGGCTCTATACCTGAAACTAACATGCCATTGTAAATAAACTGGACTTTAAGAAAAAATAATAATAAAAATAAATAAATGGCAGACAATAATGGTAAGCACAATCGTTATAATAATGGTTTTGCAGATAAGCATAGCTTGAAAAGAAGAAGAAACAGATGCAACTAAAATATTGGATGTTTTTAATGTGCCTGACACTGTTCTAAGCTCTAAGTATTATATACATTATTTAATTTGAAAAGCAAATAAGCATACAAAGAAGCAGAAAATATCCATGTGGTATGGTTATACTTTTTACAACTATATTTTTACTATCCCCTTCATAAGTGGATACTGGAAAAATAGTCCAAGTAAATTGAACATCCATTAAACTTTGTCAAAACACAACCAAGATGCATATTTCCTTGTGATCCAAACAAAATTCTATTTAATTCTTTAGTCAATACATGCTGTTAGTTAAATGTTTTGAGAGATATTGAGATAATCACATGCATTGTTGGATTTCCAAGAAATGATGGCTGATGTTGCAGTGAAAAAGAAAAAAAAAAAAAAGGAATGAGTTTTTTTGTTCCCTTTCCTGAGAACAAAGAAGGTAAATAGTACAGTGAGCAGGTCTGAACATTCCTAGTTTTTTTTTTGTTGTTGTTGTTTGTTTTTTTACTTTAACTGCTCATATCTCTGAATATCTATAACTGTTTGCTTTTCTGCCCCCTAACTCTGCATGTGCTACACTTGGCACCTGTTTTCCTTTGACTATGTGCTAAATACATCCTTTATCTGGTGTTTACCCTTACAGCACTCTTCCCCTCATAGTTCTTCTTTTTTACAGATCAGAAAGAAGGGCAAAGAACCACCAAACTGCCAGACTCAATTACTGGGTTACTGATGCCAGCCTATGAAAATGCAAGAGGAGGAAATCAAGATCCTAACGCCTTTGTTCCTCATCACCAACTCCTGACTGTGAGCCCTCATGTGATAGGAGTCCTAGACTCCTCATCAAGGTGACGCACAGTTCTTGTGGCATATGCCTATTGTGTCCCTCTCTTCGCAGGCTGAGAATTAAAGCCACCTTCCTGTTTTCTCCAAATTTTGTCTCTGAAATTTTTATTTGATTTCGATGGGCAAAGAAAGCCAAGTTTGGGGACAGCAACACTGATGAGGTCTTTTGAAACAAGCACTAGACTGAATGGAGACTCTGCTTTACCACCAAGTAAGCTACCTTGGGCAAGTACTGTACCCCAGGGTCTTGTTCCCTTACTGGCCTAATATCTAAGAGGTTTTCTTGGTATAAGAGACTTTAACTTCAAAATCACTTAAGTGAACAATTGGCACTTTGCAAAATCTTACAAAATCATTCCCAGTCCTGACATTTACAAGGTTGGTTTTTTTGTTTGTTGTTTTGTATTTTCACAAGATCTTAGTCAAATTTTCACAGTGAAATGACAATCAATGACAGTTGGCTGTTTTTAAACAAAAATAAAATGAAGCAAGGAGCACCTATTACTGAATCTGTCTGTCAAGGTTCAGAATGAAAATAGTCTGAGTTTGCTGATTTCCCTGGGTAAAGAGCTGATATTTTTGAGTTTCAAGAAGCTTCACTGTCCTCAAAAAAGGTTGGGATGAACGCCAAGTTTTGCAGATGGGTCAAATTTTTACATGCTAAAACAGAAAGCAGCTGTGTGCTTTAATAGAATAATTTCAGATAATTTTCCTCTAAAAAGATGCAAAAGAGTCAGATGCCCACCACTTCGTGCTTTTGCCATTGATTTTTAACCACTGTCTGATAATGTGACAAGTTACTGATGTTGACCAGACAGCAGTTGGGAGTTAATACTTATGTTTTTGCCATTACTTGCCATTATTATTATTTGCCATATAGACATACTTACCAAAATGTTTTACAATATTTTTCATACTGATAGATTTCATATTTGACAGTCTATGATCTCAAACTATTTTCTTCCTATAAATTATCTACTCATTATATTATAATAAAAGTAATTGAAGATATGCAAATAACATTACTAAGTTTAACCTAATATCATGCACAGTACTGTACTTAAGGGGAATTTATATATACTACAACAAAAGATAAAAGAATCTTACTTAAAAATTCTTCTGTGTTCTAAGAAAACTACTAATGATGGAATAATTGAAGCAAATATTTTCCAGGTCCTGAATCTTACCTCATTAAGTTTTAGTGTTCCAATCAGATATATGATCATCTGAAAGCACACTTGAAATAAACACATTCACAGGCACAAAATAACCACAGGCATCCAATTCAGTGCTTTGTTGCAAATGTGACTGCCCTGCTATGGTGGCTTGGCTTTCCTCAATAGCTCTATTCCCATCACAGCACAGTCCACTGGTCAGTGCTGAGTCAATGAAGAGATGCAACACTGTCCAGAGATGGCATTTGACTCTGTGGAGTGGCACCCAAGTTTAGGTTTGTGTGTACTTACTTGGAGGTTATCCACAGCATGTAAGCCTTCACAATCTTTAAAAACTCCACCTCCACTTTTCCTCACTTTTTTCTTCCTCCACCAGGTATAATCCACCTGGGAGAACAGGATGGATAATTAAAAGGTATTTTAATGTTTCTATCCACCAGAAAGAAAAGTATCAATACCAGATACTGGAAGTTGGAGAATATAGATCAATGAGATTTACTTATGTTATAACTATGATGAAGAAATACAATACACTGACAATACTGAGAACAATTCAAACTGCTTAATTAAATGTAAAACTGCTACTTAAACAGATATGACATTAATTTTTACTTTGATAACATGAATCCTGTGATTATATTTTGTCCTTATATGCCGGGAGTCAGCACGGGAGTTCCCACCCACGACAAGGTCATGCAGGAGAGCCGTGACCGGCAAGGCAAGTCAGGGCTCGAGGGGCCCCCTGGATCTGCTTGAGCATCTACCCCAAAACCAGAATCTGCCTGTTTTACTATTTTATGACGTTCAGCAACTCCTCTGACATTAACCGGGGGCTATCCCCGACCACCTTTCTTTGAAGAAAATCAACTTAAAGCTCTAGTTAATTAGCCTCCTGGGCATAATAGGAGTGTTTCAATCCAAACCCCTCAGATGGCTCTCTAACTTGCCTGACAGGTTTATCCGGACTCCTACAGCTACGCATATGATTGTTTACAGCCTCCCAACTGAGAGGCAGGGGAAGCTTAAGATATTCAAATAGTATAGAGCCTCTAGAGGAGTTAGAAATTATTAGAATAGAACTGGTGGAGGATTTCATTGTTGAGCCAATGCTTGCTGCCAAGTTTCCACATCCCCTGTATTGTGTCCTTGGGAATATATTAATATAGTTGGTGTATAGAAAAAATAAGTAGTGGCCTTGGTGTTAACAACTTTAGACCCTTAAGGTAATAAATTCTTTCCTTGTTGTGAGCCCACTGCACCTTTGCCCTATAGGAATGCAACTTTATCTAACACTTTCAGAGGATGGCGCCAAACTTTAAAATAATTACTCTTAGAAAAAACAAGTTTTCTGGTTAACTAACCTTTATCAGAACAAAGAGTCATAAAATGTTAATAGGTCTTCTGGCCAGAAGATGATGTAAATCACCTAAAGCATTTGTATACGATAAGTTTGCAGAAAAGAAAGCCTGGTCTCGATAAGGATCAAGGACTGCCGACTTGTCATGACTTTACACCCCCTATCATCCTCTATGCACAACTTAAGGTATATAAGCTCCCTTTGAAAATAAAGCTACAGGCCTTGCTCATCAGCCTTGGTCTCCCCATGTCGTTCTTGCTTCCTTTTCTCTCCTTTTCTTCTCTGTTCTTCCTTCAGGATGACTGATCAGAGCGTGGGGGCTCTCTGAGACCACTTACCTGCCTGGGCTTCTAAGACCCACTCGAGAAGGTGCCTAAGGTGGGGCACCTTCAGCTATTCGAGAGGGCACCTGCGGCCTCCGTGGTCAGAGCAAGTTCAGTGTCACGAACTTTATTGGTTTCCCACGTAAACCAGTCAGATCAAGCCTCTGTCTCTCCCCTTTTGCTATCCTTTCTCCAAAGCCATCCTCCTGAGGATATCCCTGGATCCAACTGGGGCTGGTCCCCGGTACCAATTTCATTTTTATATATAAAGACTTTATTGAAATGGGTATATTTCCATTTAAATTTCTAAAAGTCATATTTTTGTCTTAAGCATCATTTCAAAAATAGCATCTATAGTATAATATAAATATATATAGAAATGTTAAATTAACTTTAAATTAAAAATATTTTAAAACCAGTTTTTGGACTTTTTTTTTAAGAACAACTTTGGGTTCAAGCAAAATGAGAGGAAGGTAAGTTTTTCCATACACCCCTTGCCTATACATGTGCATCAGTTCAGTTCAGTCACTCAGTTGTGTCTGATTCTTTGTGAACCCATGTACTGCACTATTGGACAGGCCTCCCTGTCCATCTCCAACTGCCGGAGTTTACTCAAACTCATGTCCATTGAGTCAGCAATGCCATCCAATCATCTCATCCTCGGTCATCCTCTTCTCCTCCCACCTTCAATCTCTCCTAGCATCAGGGTCTTTTCAAATGAGTCAGTTCTTTGCATCAAGTGACCAAAGTATTAGAGTTTCAGTTTCAGCAGCAGTCCTTCCAATGAATATTCAGGACTGATTTCCTTTAGGATGTACTGGTTGGATCTCCTTGCTGTCCAAGGGACTCTCAAGAATCTTCTCCAGCATGTTCAAAAACATCAAAGAAGATGTTCAAAAGCATCAATTCTTTGGCGCTCAGCTTTCTTTATTGTTCAATTCTCACATCCATACATGACTACTGGAAAAACCATAGCCTTGACTAGATAGACCTTTGTGGGCAAAGTATACATATGCATAGTCCTTTCAATTTCAAGATCCCCCTCCAGAGTGTTACATTTCCTAAAATTTATGAGCCTATATTGATATACTGTGATCATTCAAAATCATACTTTAAATTAGGGTCTCCCCTTGGTTTTGAATATTCTCTGGGTTGAAACAAATTTATACTGACATGTATTCACCATTATAGTATCATTCAGAGTATTTCCATTGCCCTAAAAATTCTATGTGTTCTGCATATTCATTCTCTCTCCTCTTAACTCCTCGCAACTACTGATCTTTTTGCTATCTCCATAGTTTTGCCTATTAATCTTTTTCTTTTAATAGAACATAACTTCAGCATAAGGTGCAAAATTTGGATACATTTTCTCTTACTCTTGGTATAACCAAAATATGTGCATTGTATATGAAATCTCCAAGTAACAGAGCAAGTCTGCTGGTCAAAAGAAGAATTGACAATCTTTTTTTTTTTTTTTTTTTAATAATACCCAGTATTTCCCCACTGTGGTATAATATTTGTTTCATATATTTACTTCAAGATCTCAGCTGACACTTGCAAAAAAATTTTATGAATCAGTTGGCCTTATTTCTTATTCTCTTATTAACATGGAGAAAATTTGTATTAATTGATTTAAAAACATATTTATATTCTGCATTGTTAGAAAAAATATTTTTTTCTGAAATTCTTCAGGGATTATCATTTAAGGGGGATTTTCTTTTTCTTTTTCTTTTTTTTTAAGAGGGATTTTCAAACAAACAGTTTTTCTATTAAGATACTCATTTGTTTTGAAATGGACTTTTGCATTAAATTGGGAAAAAGGGTACTATCTTGGTGGTGACCTCTCAGCAGGGGAATTAATATGTCCCATATAGGCTTACCTGGTGGCTCAGAGGGTAAATAATCCACCTGCAATGTTGGAGACCTGGGTTCGATCCTTGGGTTGGGAAGATCCTCGGGAGAAGGGAATAATTACCCACTCCAGTATTCTGTGAGAATTGCATGGACAGAGGAGGCTGGCAGAGGTCGCAAGACTTGACATGACCAAGTGACTTTCAAATTCATTCACTAAGAAATGCATGTGAGGTGAAATATAAATTTTTACTTCAAGTAAACTGTACTTAGGAATGATGTGAATCACCATTGATGTTTTATAGCTTTGTTGTCATTAAACTGGGCTTCTGTTCAGTCACACAGTCATGTCTGACTCTTTGCGACCCCATGGACTATAGCAAGCCAGACTTCCCTGTCCTTCACCATATCCTGGAGCTTGCTCAAATTCATGTCCATTAAGTCAGTTATGCCATCCAGCTATCTCATCCTATGTCAGACCCTTTTCCTCCTGCCTTCAATCTTTCCCAGCCTTGGGGTCTTTGCCAATGAGTCAGCTCTTACTATCAGATGGCCAAATGATTGGAGCTTCAGCTTCAGCATCAGTCCTTATAGTACATATTCAAGATTGATTTCCTTTAAGATTGACTGGTTTGATCTCCTTGAAGCCCAAGAGGCTCTCAAGAGTCTTCTCCAATACCACAGTTCAAAAACATCAATTCTTCAGCACTCAGCTTTCTTTATGGTCTGACTTTCACATCCATACATGACTACCAGAAAAACGATAGCTTTGACTATATATACCTTTGTAGGCAAAGTATTGTTTCTGCTTTTTAATATGTTGCCTAGGTTGGTCACAGCTTTTCTTCCAAGGAGCAAGTGTCTTTTCATGGCTGCTGTCACCTTCTGCAGTGATTTTGGAGCCCCCAAAAATAAAGTCTCACTGTTTCCATTGTTTCCCCATCTATTTCCCATGAAGTGATGGGACCGGATGCCATGATCTTACTTTTTTGAATATTGAATTTTATGCCAGCTTCTTTACTCTCCTCTTTACTTTCATCAAAAGTCTCTTCCTCTTTGCGTTCTGCTATAAGGGTGGGGTCATCTGCACAGCTAAGGTGGTTGATATTTCTCCTGGTAATTTTGATTCCAGCTTGTGATTTATCCATCTGGGCATTTCCCATGATGTAGTTTGCATATAAGTTAAATAAGCAGGGTGACGATATACAGCCTTGACCTACTCCTTTCCCAATTATGAACTATTATTCCATGTCTGGTTCTAACTGTTGCTTCTAGATTTTCATATGGGTTTCTAAGGAGGTAGATAAGATGGTGTTGTATTTCCATCTCTTTAAGACTTTTCCACAGTTTGTTAGGATCCACACAGTCAAAGGCTTTAGTGTAGTCAAATGGAGCAGATGTTTTTTATGGAATTCTCTTGCTTTTTCTATGATCCAGTGGATGGTGGCAATTTGCTCTCTGGTTCCTCTGCCTTGTCTAAAACTAGCTTGAACATTTGGAATTTCACGGTTCACATATTGCTGAAGCCTGTTTTGGAGAATTTTGACCATTACTTTGCTTGCATATGGAGTGAATACAATTGTGCTGCAGTTTGAACATTCTTTGGCATTGCCTTTCTTTGGGGTTGGAATGAAAACTGACCTTTTCCAGTCCTATGGCCCCTGCTGAGTTTTCCAAATTTGCTGGCATATTGAGTGCAGCACTTTCACTGCATCAGCTTTTAGGATTTGAAAGAATTCAGCTGGAATTCCATCATGTCCACTAGCTTTGTCGTGATGCTTCTTAAGACCCACTTGACTTCACATTCTGGAATGTCTGGCTCCAGGTGAGTGATCACACCATCATGGTTATCTGGGTCATGAAGATCTTCTTTGTATAGTTTTTCTGTGTATTCTTGCCACCTTTTCTTGATATCTTTTGGTTCTGTTAGGTCCATACCACTTCTGTCCTTTATTGTGCCCATCTTCACATGAAATGTTCCCCTGGCATCTCTAGTTTTCTTGAAGAGATCTCTATTCCTTCCCATTCTATTGTTTTCATCTATTTCTTTGCAGTTATCATCTAGGAAGGTTTTCTTATCTCTCCTTGCTATTCTTTAGAACTCTGCATTCCTTTTCTCTTGCCTTTCACTTCTCTTTTCTCAGCTATTTGTAAGGCCTCCTCAGACAACCATTTTGCATTTTTGCATTTCTTTTTATTGAGGATGGTTTTGATCACTGTCTCCTGTACAATGCTATGAACCTCTGTCCATAGTTCCTCATGCACACTATCAGATCTAATCCCTTGAATCTATTTGTCATTTTGACTGTATAATCATAAAGGATTTAGTTTATATATGAATGGCCTGGTTGTCTTCCCTATTTTCTTCAATTTAAGTCTGAATTTGGCAATAAAGAGTTCAAAATCTGAGCCACAGCCAGCTCCTGGTCTTATTTTTGCTGACTGTATAGAGCTTTTCCATCTTCAGCTGCAATGAATATAATCAATATGATTTTAGTATTGACCATCTGGTGATGGGCATGTATAGAGTTGTCTCTTGTGTTGTTGGAAGAATGTGTTTGGTATGACCAGTGCGTTCTGTTGGCAAAATTCTGTTAGCCTTTGCCCTGCTTCATTTTGTACTCCAAGGCCAAACTTCCCTGATACTCCAGGTATCTCTTGACTTCCTACTTTTAAATTCCAGTCCTCCGTGATGAAAAGAACATCTTTTTTTGGTGTGAGTTCTAGAAGGTCTGTGTGTCTTCATAGAACTATTCAACTTCAGCTTCTTCATCATTAATGGTTTTGGCATAGACTTGGATTACTGTGATATTGAATGGTTTTCCTTGGAAATGAACAGAGATCATTCTGTAGTTTTTAAATTGCACCTGAGTCCTGCATTTCAGGTTCTTTTGTTGACTCTGAGGGCTGTTTCATTTCTTCTAAGGGATTTTTGCCCACAGTAGTAGATATGATGGCCATGTAAATTAAATTCACCCCTTCCAGTCCATTTTAGTTCATTCTCTCCTAAAATGTCAGTGCTCACTCTTGCCATCTCCTTTTGACCACTTCCAATTTGCCTTGATTTATGGGCCTAACATTCCAGGTTCCTATTCAATACTGTTCTTTACAGCACTGGACTTTACTTCCACCACCAGACATACTCACAAATGGACATTGTTTTCAGTTAGGCTCAAGCTCTTCATTCCTCCTGGAGCTATTTCTATTCTCCTTTCCAGTAGCATATTAGGCACATACAAACCTGAATTGTTCCTCTTTCAGAGTTATATTATTTTCATATTGTTTATGGGGTTCTCTAGGCAAGAATACTGAAATAGTTTGTCACTCCCTCCTCCAGTAGACCTCGTTTTGTCAGACTGTGAGAAACTAGATCATCAGTAAACAATCCCTGAGACTAGCATCTGCCAATCATGAAAAAAAGCCACCACCCAAAATAGGAGTACAGTGTTCAGTCAGTGTTCTTTTATATTTTAATTCAAAACCTAAGATATGGGTAAAAGAAATAACCCAAATTTTGATCTGGAAATCCTGATCACCTGATGCCAGTCAAAAGAACTGAAGACCTTGTTCTCCACCAGGAACTGGTTGTGAAGAAACATCATAGTGAGTAATTCCAACATCATGTGCTTTTTCACTATGCAGACACATCATTTTAAACTGGGTAGAAAATAAAAATAATGAAATAATGATTCTCCTAATCACTTACTAAATTTGAAGAGCCCTTTTCAGATAGACACTTAGAAGTGGAATAGCCAGATAATATGGTAGTTTGAGTCTTAATTTTTTAAGGAATCTCCATATCTTTGTCCCATAGTGACTGTATCAATTTACATTCCTACTGACAGCACATGAGGATTTCCTTTTTTCCACATCCTTGCCAACACTTGTTATTTGTTGTCTTTTTGATAACAGCCATTCTACAGGCATGAGATAACATGTCATTGTGGTTTTGATTCACATTTCCCGGATGATTAGTATTGTTGGGCATCTTTTAACATACCTGCTGGTCATCTGTACACCATTGGAGAAATGTCTATTCAGCTCCTTTGTCCAATTTTTACTCAGGTTATTTGTTTGTTTGTCTGTTTGTTTTGGTTGGAGAGATGTATGAATTCTTTGTGTGTTTTGTATATTAGTCCCTTATTAAATATGTGATCTGAAAATATCTTTTCCCATTTAACAGGTTGTCTTTTCTTTTTGTTGATGTCTTCCTTTTTGGTGAAGGAAGGATAAATTTGGAACTGGAAGAGAAAAGTAGAAGGAAGACTAGAACTACAAATATGTGCAATGAAGCTGTTGTTGAAGGAGATGAACTAGAATCAAAACCTAGGCCTTGGGGAAGAAACTCAGTCATGGAGCTGAGGCAGTGAATATGGAATGGGATCCTGGCCAAAGTATACTGAAAGCTAAATATTCAAATACACACGTGAAGCTAATATTTCAAAACTAAATTGGGGAAGAGTGGTGAACAAGCAACATTTACTTGACTTATTATTTCTACCATAGTTATGAAGACCTACAAGACCTTTTAGAACTAACACCCAAAAAAGATGTCCTTTTCATTGTAGGGGACTGGAATGCAAAAGTAAGAAGTCAGGAAACACCTGGAGTAACAGGCAAATTTGGCCTTGGAGTACAAAATGAAGCAGGGCAAAGGCTAATAGAGTTGTGCAAAGAGAACACACTGGTCATAGCAAACACCCTCTTCCAACAACACAAAAGACTCTACACATGAACATCACCAGATGGTCAACACCAAAATCAGACTGATTATATTCTTCACAGCCAAAGATGGAGAAGCTCTATACAGCCAGCAAAAACAAGACCAGGAGCTGACTGTGGCTCAGACCATGAACTCCTTATTGCCAAATTCAGACTTAAATTGAAGAAAGTAGGGAAAACAACAAGACCATTCAGGTATGACCTAAATCAAATCCCTTATGATTATAGAGTGGAAGTGAGAAATAGATTTAAGGGACTAGATCTGATAGACAGAGTACCTGATGAACTATGGACAGAGGTTCGTGACAATGTACAGGAAACAGGGATCAAGACCATCTCTGTGGAAAAGAAATGCAGAAAAGCAAAATGGCTGTCAGAGGAGACCTTACAAATAGCTGTGAAAAGAAAAGTGCAAAGCAAAGGAGAAAAGGAAAGATATAAGCATCTGAATGCAGAGTTCCAAAGAATAGCAAGAAGAGATAAGAAAGTCTTCCTCAGCAATCAATGCATGGAAATAGAGGAAAGCAACAGAATGGGAAAGACTAGAGACCTCTTCATGAAAATTAGAGATACCAAGGGAAAATTTCATGCAAAGCTGGGCTCGATAAAGGACAGAAATGGTAGGGACCTAACAAGCAGAAGATATTAAGAAGAGGTGGCAAGAATACACAGGAGAACTGTACAAAAATGATCTTCACGACCAAGATAATCATGATGGTGTGATCACTGACCTAGAGCCAGACATCCTGGAATGTGAAGTCAAGGGCCTTAGAAAGCATCACTATGAACAAAGCTAGTGGAGGTGATGGAATTCCAGTTGAGCTATTTCAAATCCTGAAAGATGATGCTGTGAAAGTGCTGCACTCAATATGCCAGCAAATTTGGAAAACTCAGCAGTGGCCACAGAACTGGAAAAGGTCAGTTTTCATTCCAATCCCAAAGAAAGGAAAAACCAAAAAATGCTCAAACTACTGCACAACTGCACTCATCTCACATGCTGGTAAAGTCATGCTCAAAATTCTCCAAGCCAGGCTTCAGCAATATGTGAACCGTGAACTTCCAGATGTTCAAGCTGGTTTTAGAAAAGGCAGAGGAACCAGAGATCAAATTACCAACGTCTGCTGGATCATCGAAAAAGCAAGAGAGCTCCAGAAAAACATTTACTTTTGCTTTATTGACTATGCCAAAGCCTCTGACTGTGTGGATCACAATAAACTGTGGAAAATTCTGAAAGAGATGGGAATACCAGACCACCTGACCTGCCTCTTGACAAATCTGTATGCAGGTCAGGAAGCAACAGTTAGAACTGGACATGGAAAAACAGACTGGTTCCAAATAGGAAAAGGAGTACGTCAAGGATGTATATTCTCACCCTGCTTATTTAACTCATCTGCAGAGTACATCAGGAGAAACGCTGGACTGGAAGAAGCACAAACTGGAATCAAGATTGCCGGGAGAAATATCAATAACCTCAGATATGCAGATGACACCACTCTTATGGCAGAAAGTGAAGAGGAACTAAAAAGCCTCTTGATGAAAGTGAAAGTGGAGAGTGAAAAAGTTGGCTTAAAGCTCAACATTCAGAAAACGAAGATCATGGCATCCGGTCCCATCACTTCATGGGAAATAGATGGGGAAACAGTGTCAGACTTTATTTTTTGGGCTCCAAAATCACTGCAGATGTTGACTGCAGCCATGAAACTAAAAGATGCTTACTCCTTGGAAGGAAAGTTATAACCAACCTAGATAGCATATTGAAAAGCAGAGACATTACTTTCCCAAGAAAGGTCTGTCTACTCAAGGCTATGGTTTTTCCAGTGGTCATGTGTGGAGGTGAGTGTTGGACTGTGAAGAAAGCTGAGCGCTGAAGAATTGATGCTTTTGAACTGTGGTGTTGGAGAAGACTCTTGAGAGTTCCTTGGTCTGCAAGGAGATCCAACCAGTCCATCCTAAAGGAGACCAGTCCTGAATATTCATTGGAAGGACTGATACTGAAGCTGAACCTCCAATACTTTGGCCACCTCATGTGAAGTGCTGACTTATTGTAAAAATCCCTGAATCTGGGAGGAATTGGGAGCGGGAGGAGAAGGGGACCGTAGAGGATGAGATGGCTGGATGGCATCACCAACTCGATGGGCATGAGCCTGGGTAAACTCCAGGAGTTGGTGATGGACAGGAAAGCCTGGTGTGCTGGGATTCATGGGGTCGCAAAGAATTGGAGTCGACTGAGTGACTGAAGTGAAATGACTAGTTATGCTAGGCTAATGAAACTGATGAATTTAACCTTAATTTTTTTTATATTAAGAATGCAAGTGACCTTAATTAGTGCCAAAACAGAAAGAGAAAACAGAAATAAATATATTCCGGGTTAGACATGCAAAAGATGATCTTTTCATAAAAATAATAAAATGTATTTTATATAGATTATTCAAACAACAGAAGGTAGCACTTCATTTTACATCTTTACCCATCAAAGAGGAATAAAACAGTGAACTGATCCATCTTTTTATAATGTTTTCACTTTATAAAAGTCATTAGTGAATGAATTAGCTATCCTCCCTGGTTTAAAGTTTTTACTGATTTTTTTTCTGTTATGAGTTTGTGTAATTAACCTGTTCATATTTAAAAGCATTTTAAAAGTTGAGAATTTGTTGGTATTTATTTTACTACACCTACTTAATTTTCCTCATTTTCCTTTGTCCACAGTAATTCTCACATGGATTCATGACACAATTAAAGTTTATTTGATGGTAACACCTTTAGTAGCAAAATTCCAGAAAAACATAGAAGTATTTCAACAGATTACATGAACAATTAAAACTCATTTATCCCAACGACGCCCCCTTTCCCTAGGCAACATAATTCTCCTAAAAGAAAAGGGGGGAATGAGAGAGTCATTTCCTAGGCAGGTTGATAAGGAGTCTAGGGCTCCCCAAGGAGAGAGGGGTCTGGAATTCTCAAGAAGGAAGAAAGGACAAACTTTTTTTCTTTCTCCACATTCCTTAGGATTATATAACAATAATGTATCCTGCCTAAGGACAGTCTTTGGATTCAACCTTCTGTTATCTTAAAATGTTAATTATGGGAGTAGACCTGGTCTTTACAAGGATGTATTTTGCCTGAGGACAGTATTATCTCAAAATGTAAATTATGGGAGTAGGTCTGATGAGGTCTTTACAACTTCAAGATATTCTTTGGATTATATAACTTCATTGTTAACACTAGCAAGCGGGTACTCTTTCTGCCCCCTTTTGATGCCTATGTCAGAAGCTTTCTCTATCTCCTTTATACTTTAATAAAACTTTATTACACACACACACACAAAAATCATTTTTGAAATATAATCAATACAAATGAGAGTGTATAAAATATGTATGTCTGCTTTATTCAGAGACTGATACTTGATATTGTCACATGTTTTTCATTTTTGCCAGTCTGGTAGGTATTAAGTATTATTTCATCATGAGTTTAGAATTTGACTTCCTTAATTCCTAATGTAATTGTGTATAGATTCATGTGACAGATTGTAACATAACAGTTAATTAACTTTTTTAAATTTTTTTTTGATATTTGTAATTTTCTCTTTGAATTACAAATGATTTTACTTTAAATTATTATTATTATTATTATTTTGCCATGAAGCTCATCTTGTGGGATCTTAATTCCAAAACCAGAGATCAAACCTGAGTACCCCGCATTGCAAGTGTGGAGTCTTAACAACTGGACCACCAGGGAAGTCCCTACAAGTGATCTTTAAAACTGCAATAATACAAAAAATATTTATTGAACCTCTGCTATGTTTCAGGCACTGATTCAAGTTCAACAAGTATACACCAGGAAATAATGCAGAAAAAATATCAGTGGCCTCACAAACTTACACTCCAATGCAGGAAGAGACAAAAATCATCACAGTAAGTATAATGACAAATCAGATGGTGCAGAGTGGAAAAGTAAACAAGGGGGAAGGCTCTTCTGAAGGGGAAGGTGATGCCTTTTGCAATTTGCACAGGTGTCAGGGGAAGCCTCACTGCAGAGGTGCCATTTCTTAGAAGATTTGAAGGAGTAGTTCAGAAGTAATTTTTGGAGAAGATTTCCCAGAGTTAGGAACTGCACACTGCAAACCCCAGCAATGACTGTTTGGCACATTCAATATAAGTAGGTCCATGGGAGTGGAACTGAAAGTACAATGGTAGTTGTTGTTGGCCATGAGCTAGAAGAGGTGATGGAGGAGCCAGATCACACTGGGAGGAATAGGACATTGTAGAGACTTTGTTTTTACTCTGAAGAGAATGAAGAGTCTTAGAAGACTTTAAGCAAAAGAATGTTGCCATTTGCATTTTTTCCCATCCTGATTTTGAGAAAGATTGTAGAGGACCAGAGAGGAGGAAGCAAGGATACCAGTTAGGGGTGACAGAAAGATCCAAAGGAGAGCTGTTGGTGGTTCATAAGAGGACGGAAGCAAAAACAGTGATGGGCAATTGTCATGCAGAGGAGCAAAACGTTCCTCTCCAAAATGTCTCCGTGCCATGTGGATTGTTTGTTTTCAAAAACAATCAAGGCCCAATATACTCAAGAAGAAACTTTGATCTTTCCCTTAAATACCTAAAAGAATTTGGATAGAGGACCTATTCCCAGAATAGAGCTATCACCAGAGGAATCTGCATAGAATTTGGGCCTAGAGATAACAATCTGTGCTCCAGTCTGCATGACCCAGCAAACATTTGTTTACCAACCACTTCTCTTCCATCTCCATGTAAGTTTCCTTCCTTCCCTTTGAAGTCACAGACTACTGTCCCCAACATCCTCCTTTGACTTTATCTGAAAGTAATATTTAATTGAGGGTTTCACCATTTTGGTGAAATACTCTTCTCCTGAGTCTCTCCTGTGTACACATGATTTTAAACTTATGTTTCATTTTCTCCTGTTAATCTGTCTTCGTTGCTGTTCAGTCACTCAGTCTTGTCTGACTCTTTGTGACCCCATGGACTCTAGCACGCCAGGCTTCCCTGTCCTTCACCATCTCCTGGAATTTGCTCAAACTCATGTCCATTGAGTCGGTGATGCCATCCAACCATCTTGTCCTCTGTCAGCCCCTTCTCCTCCTACATCAGGCTCTTTTCCAATGAGTTGACTCTTCACATCAGGTGGCCAAAATATTGGAGCTTCAGCTTCAAAATATTCCTTCTAATGAATATTCAGGGTGATTTCCTTTAGCATTGACTGGTTTGATCTCCTTGCAGTCCGAGGAATTTTCAAGAGTCTTCTCCAACACCACAGTTCTGTCAATTTAATTATTAGACCAATTGGAAGAACTTAGATGTGTAGAGAAAAACTTCTTCCATGTCTGGAAGAAATTCACAAAAACCTAGATGTAAGAGGAAAATTTTCTTTCTTCTTTTCCTAATAACCAGTACATATTTTGAAGGAAGAGCTTTCCCAAGATTGGATGTGGTGTGTGAGCAAGAGGTGACTACCAAGTTTTGACCTTTCAGAGTAACTGTGAAAGGGACAGAGTAGAGATTAAATAGTTAATTCCACTGGGGGTTTGGAAGCAAAGAAAAAAATTATGAGTAAGTTAATGATCAATCAAGAGAGCAGGTCTGCTTAACCACAAAGCCAAGCAGACTTGCTTAGCCACAAAACCATGCAATAGAAACATGAGACATGCCCCCAAAACAATACAACAGTGGTGCCATGCTACCCACATCCTACTGAGTGAGCTGAGTAAATTAATGATCCTAGGACATGCTCTGCTTGAAGAGGAAAAATTAATTTTTTTTTCATTTACATACATATTTATTTTATTTTATTTGGTTTATCAGCCCTGGGTGTACATGTGTTCCCCATCCTGAACTCCCTTCCCACCTCCCTTCCCATCCCATCCCTCAGGGTCATCCCAGTGCACCAGCCCTGAGCATCCTGTCTCATGCATCAAACATGGACTGGCAATCTATTTCACATATGATAATACACGTGTTTCAATGCTATTCTCTCAAATCATCCCATCCTCACCTTCTCCCACAGAGTCCTAAAGTCTGTTCTTTACATCTGTATCTCTTTTGCTGTCTTGCATATAGGGTCATCATTACCATATTTCTAAATTCCATACATATGTGTTAATATACTGTATTGGTGTTTTTCTTTCTGACTTACTTCCCTCCGTATAATAGGCTCCAGTTTCATACACCTTATTAGAACTGAATCAAATGCATTCTTTTTAATAACTGAGTA
This sequence comes from Bubalus kerabau, assembly GCF_029407905.1. Classification (NCBI taxonomy): domain Eukaryota; kingdom Metazoa; phylum Chordata; class Mammalia; order Artiodactyla; family Bovidae; genus Bubalus; species Bubalus kerabau. The sequence continues at coordinate 134,377,005 of NC_073624.1, forward strand.
ATATTCCATTGTGTATATGTACCACAGCTTTCTTATCCATTTATCTGCCAATGGACATCTAGGTTGCTTCCACATCCTAGCTGTTATAAACAGTTCTGCAATGAACATTGGGATACATGTCTCATTTAATTCTCATTTCCTTGGTATGTATGCCCACCAGTGCGATTGCTGGGTCATATGGCAGTTCTATTTCCAGTTTTTTTAAGGACTCTCCACACTGTTCTCCATAGTGGCTGTACTAGCTTGCATTCCCACCAACAGTGTAAGAGGATTCCCTTTTCTCCACATCCTCTCCAACATTTATTGTTTGTAGACTTTTGGATAATAGCCATTCTGACCAATGTGAGATGGTACCTCATCTTGGTTTTGATTTGTATTTCTCTGATAATGAGTGATATTGAACATCTTTTCATGTGTTTGTTAGCCATCTGTATGTCTTCTTTGGAGATATGTCTGTTTAGTTCTTGGCCCATTTTTTGATTGGGTCAATTACTTTTCTGGAATTGAGCTGCAGAAGCTGCTTGTATTGCTTATATATATATATATGTTTTTGTTTTTTTTTTTTTGTATATTTTTGAGATTAATTCTTTGTCAGTTGCTTAATTTGCTATTATTTTCTCCCATTCTGAGGGCTGTCTTTTCACCATGTTTATACTTTCCTTCGTTGTGCAAAGCTTTTAAATTTAATTAGGTCCCATTTGTTTATTTCCATTACTTTTATTTCCATTACTCTGGGAGGTGGGTCATAGAGGGTCCTGCTGTGACTTATGTCGGTGAGTGTTTTGCCTATGTTTTCCTCTAGGAGTTTTGTAGTTTCTGGTCTTACATTTAGATCTTTAATCCACTTTGAGTTTATTTTTGTGTATGGTGTTAGAAAGTGTTCTAGTTTAACTTTTTTACAAGTGGTTGACCAGTTTTCCCAGCACCACTTGTTAAAAAGATTGTCTTTTCTCCATTGTGTATTCTTGCCTCCTTTGTCAAAGATAAAGTGTCCATAGGTACGTGGATTGATCTCTGGGCTTTCTATTTTGTTCCATTGATCTATATTTCTGTCTTTGTGCCAGTATCATACTGTCTTGATGACTGGAGCTTTGTAGTATAATCTGAAGTCAGGTTATAGTATTATAATCTGAAGTATAATCTGAATTATAATATAATTATATTATTGAACTCCATTTCCATTCTTTCTCTAGATTGCTTTGGCTATTTGAGGTTTTTTTTTGTGTGTGTTTCCATACATGTTGTGAAACTCTTTGTTCTAGTTCTCTGAAAAATACCGTTGGTAGCTTGATAGGGATTGCATTGAATCTGTAGATTTCTTTGGGTAGTATACTCATTTTCACTATATTGATTCTTCTGATTCATGAACATGATATATTACTCCATCTACTTGTGTCTTGTTTGATTTCTTTCATCAATGTTTTATAGTTTTCTACATATAGGACTTTTGTTTCTTTAGGTAGATTTATTCCTAAGTATTTTATTCTTTTCATCACAGTGGTGAGTGGAATTGCTTCCTTAATTTATCTTTCTGTCTTTTCATTGTTAGTGTATAGGAATGCAAGGGATTTCTGTGTGTTGATTTTATATCCTTCCACTTTACAATATTCATTAATTAGCTCTAGTAATTTTCTGGTGGTGTCTTTTGGGTTCTCTATGTAGAGCATCATGTCATCTGCAAACAGGGAAAGTTTTGCTTCTTATTTTCAAATCTGGATTCCTTTTATTTCCTTTTCTTCTCTGATTGCTGTGCCTAAAACTTCCAAAACTATGTTGAATAGTAGTGGTGAGAGTGGGTACCCTTGTCTTGTTCGTGACTTTAGGGGAAATGCTTCCAATTTTTCACCATTGAGGATAATGTTTGCTGTGGGTTTATCACATATGGCTTTTATTATGTTAAGGTATGTTCCTTCTATGCCTGCTTTCTGGAGGGTTTTTATCATAAATGGATGTTGAATTTTGTCAAAGGCTTTCTCTGCATCTATTGAGAATAATCACATGGCTTTTATCTGTCAATTAGTTATTGTAGTTAATGTGACTGATTTGCAAATACTGAAGAATCCTTGCATCCCTGGGATAAAGCTCACTTGGTCATGATGTATCATCTTTTTAACATGTTTTTGGATTCTGTTTGCTAGAATTTTGTTGGGCATTTTTGTATCTATGTTCATCAGTGATATTGACCTGTAATTTTCTCTCTTTTTTTTTTTTTTTTTTGTGGCATCTTTGTCTGGTTTTGGTACTAGGGTGATGGTGGCCTCATAGATTGAGTTTGGAAGTTTACCTTCCTCTGAAACTTTCTGGAAGAGTTTGAGTAGGATAGGTGTTAGATCTTCTCTAAATTTTTGGTAGAATTCAGCTGTGAAGCCATCTAGTCCTGGGCTTTTGTTTGTTGGAAGATTTCTGATCATAATTTTGATTTCTGTGCTTGTGATGGGTCTGTTAAGATTTCCTATTTCTTCCTGGTTCAATTTTGAAAAGTTATATTTTTCTAAGAATTTGCCCATTTCTTCCAAGTTGTCCATTTTATTGGCATATAATTGCTGAGAGTAGTCTCTTATGTTCCTTTGTATTTCTGTGTTGTCTGTCATGATTTCTCCATTTTCATTTCTTATTTTGTTGATTTGATTCTTCTTCCTTTTTTTCTTGATGAGTCTGACTAATGGTTTGTCTGTTTTATTTATCTTCTTAAACAACCAGCTTTTAGCTTTATTAATTTTTGCTATGGTTTCCTTTGTTTCTTTTTCATTTATTTCTGCCATAATTTTTATGATTTCTTTCCTTCTACTAACCCTGGGGTTCTTCATTTCTTCTTTTTCTGGTTTCTTTAGGTGTAGAGTTAGGTTATTTATTTGATTTTTCTCTTGTTTCTTGAGGTAAGCTTGTATTGCTCTAAATCTTCCCCTTAGCACTGCTTTTACTGAATCCTATAGGTTTGGGGTGGTCGTGTTTTCACTTTCATTCGCTTCTATGCATATTTTGATTTCTTTTTTAATTTCCTCTGTGATTTTTTGGTTGTTCAGAAGTGTGTTGTTTAGACTCCATATGTTTGTATTTTTAATAGTTTTTTTTTTTCCCCTTTAGTTGACATTTAATCTTACTGTGTTGTGATCAGAAAAGATGCTTGAAATGATTTCATTTTTTTGAATTTACCAAGGCTAGATTTATGGCCCAGGATGTGATCTATTCTGGAGAAGGTTTCATGTGTGCTTGAGAAAAAGGTGAAATTCATTGGTTTGGGTTGAAATGTCCTATAGATATCAATTAGGTCTAACTGGTCAAGTATGATTTAAAGTTTGTGTTTCTTTGATAATTTTCTGTTTAGTTGATCTATCCATAGGTGTGAGTGGGGTATTTAAGTTTCACACTATTATTGTGTTACTGTTGATGTCCCCTTTCATACTTGTTAGCATTTGCTTTACATATTGCACCAACACCCTATGTTGGGTGTATAAATATTTCATTGTTATATCTTCTTCTTGGATTGATCCTTTGAGGATTATGTAGTGTCCTTCTTTGTCTCTTTTCATGGCCTTTGTTTCAAAGTCTATTTTATCTGAAATGAGTGTTGCTACTTATGCTTTCATTTGGTCTCCATTTGTGTTAAATATCTTTTTCCAGGTCTTTACTTTCATTCTGTATGTGTCTCTTGTTTTGAGGTGGGTCTCTTGTAGACAGCATATATAGGGGTCTTGTTTTTGTATCTATTCAGCCATACTTTGTCTTTTGGTTGGGGTATTCAACCCATTTACATTTAAGGTAATTATTGATAAGTATGATCCCATTGTCATTTACTTTGCTGTTTTGGGTTCAAGTTTATAAACGTTTTCTGTGTTTCCTGTCTAGAGAAGATCTTTTAACATTTGTTGAAGAGCTGGTTTGGTGGTGCTGAATTCTCTCAGCTTTTGCTAGCTAAAGCTTTTGATTTTTCCTTCATATTTGAATGAGATCCTTGCTGGGTACAATAATCTGGTTTGGAAGTTTTTCTCTTTCATCACTTTAAGTATGTCCTGCCTTTCCTTTCTGGCCTGAAGAATTTTATTGAAAGATCAGCTGGGGGGGGGGGGGTGGTCCTAAGATGGAGGAGGAATAGGACGGGGAGACCACTTCCTCCCCCACACATTCATCAAAAGAACATTTAAACGCTGAGTAAACTCCACAAAACAATGTCTGAATGCCGCAGAGGACATCAGACACCCAGAAAAGCAGCCCATTGTCTTCGAAAGGAGGTAGGAAAAAATATAAAACACAAAAAAAAGAGACAAAAGAGGTAGGGATGGAGCTCCGTCCTGGGAAGGAAGTCTTAAAAAGAGAGAAGTTTCCGAAGACCAGCAAACACTCACTGCAGAGTCTGTGGTGAGCCTTGGAACCACAGAGGGCAAAATAACTGGGAGAAAAAATAAATAAATAATCAAAACCCACAGATTATGTGCCCAACTGTAACTGCGCCAGCAAAGAAGCAGCACAGATGCCTGCATCCGCCACTAGCAGGCAGGGGCTGGGCAGGGAGGCATGGGCTGCATTGCTTAGAGTAAGGACCAGGCCTGAATGCCCCAAGGACAATCTGAGGGAACTAACTTGGGCTAGCAAGCCAGACTCTGGGATAGCTGCCATGCGAAAAGCCCTAACCTAAGACACCATCAGGCCCGCTCACAAAACAAAGGACTGTACAGAGCTAGTCGGCTGCAGGCCATCCTCCACCGGTGATAGGTAGCCAGAGCTGGAAGGGGGCAATCGCAGCCCCAGAGAGACATTATCTACCAAACTGTAAGCTGGCTTCTTTGCTAACTAAGACTTCTTGGGTTTCTGGACGGTGAACATCCACCTGAGAAGGTGCACCGGTGGTACACCCAGAAAACCAAGCGGGAGGGATGGGGGAGGTGATAAGTCACAGCAACCATGCTCACCAAACACCTCATCACCTGAGCTGCTCGGACATGGGAAGGGCACAAAAACGCAGGCCCAACCGAGTCTGCACCTCTGAGGACTTCCTGAGTGCCTGAACTTGAGTGGCTTAGAACTGGGAGATGCATGCAGCCCAGGGCTGGCCTCAGATGGTTCCCGGCAGAGCAACATAGAGCCTGAGCAGTGTGGGCAGGGAGGGCATATGCACTGTGAGTGGGGGCAGGCCCAGTGTGGCTGACACACTGCGAGCACATGCCAGTGTTATTTGTGTGCAGCGTACCTCCCTCCCTACAGTGCGACTGAACAAGTGAGCCTAAAAAAGTGTCCACCACCGCCCGCCATGTGTCAGGGTGGAAATCAGCAAACAGAAGAAACTAAAACAGAGGGAACTGCAAACAGAAGAAGCTAAAACAGAGGGAATTACCTTGGAAGTGACAGGTGCAATAGATTAAAACCCTGTAGTTAGTACTGACTACATAGGAAGGGGTCTATAGATCTTGAGAAATATAAGCCAGACCAAGGAACTATCTGAAAACGAACTGACCTCACACTGCACACAACACCAGAGAAAGTCCTAGATATGTTTTTACTATTTTTATGATCATTCTTTAAAAAAATTTTTTTTTAATTTTTGAATCCTCTATTACTCCTTTAATTTTCTTTTTTATAACCTACTATTACTTTGCAAAAAAAAAAAAAAGACTCTATTTTTTAAAGCAAACTTCATATATATATATATTTATAATTTTTGTGACTTTATTTTTCCTTTAATATTGTATTTTTGAAAATCCAACCTCTACTCTAGATTTTTAATCTTTGCTTTTTGTTATTTGTTATCAATTTTGTACCTTTAAGAACCCGATCTTCAGTACCCATTTTTACTTGGGAGTGAGATTACTGGCTTGACTGCTCTCTCCCTCTTTGGACTCTCCTTTTTCTCCACCAGGTCGCCTCTGTCTCCTCCCTCCCCCTTCTCTTCTCTACCCAACTCTGTGAATCTCTTTGTGTGTTCCAGACTGTGGAGAACACTTAGGTAAATGATTATTGGCTGGATCTGTCTCTCTCCTTTTGATTCCCCCCTTTATCCTCCTGGCCACTTCTGTCTCCTTCCTTCCTCTTCTCTTCTCTGTATAACTCCATGAACATCTCTGAGCGGTACAGACTGTGGAGTGCACATAAGGAAGTGATTACTGGCTAGCTTGTTCTCTCCTCTTTTGATTCCACCTCATCTCATTCAGGTCACCTCTAACTCCCTCCTCCCTCTTATCTTCTCCATGTAACTCTGTGAACCTCTCTGGGTGTCCTTCACTGTGGAGAAACTTTTCATCTTTAACCTAGGTGTTTTATCAATGGTGCTGTATAGATGGAGAAGTCTTGAGACTACTGTAAAAATAAGACTGAAAACCAGAAGCAGGAGGCTTAAGTCCAAATCCTGAGAACACCAGAGAACTCCTGACTCTAGGGAACATTAATCGGCAGGAGCTCATCAAATGCCTCCATACCTACACTGAAACCAAGCACCACACAAGGGCTAACAAGTTCCAGGGCAAGACATACCATGCAAATTCTCCAGAAACACAGGAACACAGCCCTGAGCTTCAATATACAGGCTGCCCAAAGTTACTCCAAACCCACTGATATCTCATAACTCATTACTGGACACTTCATTGCTCTCCAAAGAGAAGAAATCCAGCTCCACCCACCAGAACACTGATGCAAGCTTCCCTAACCAGGAAACCTTGACAAGCCACCCATAAAACTCCACCCACAGTGAGGAAACCCCACAATAAAGAGAACTCCACAAACTGCCAGAATACAGAAAGGCCACCCCAAACTCAGCAATATAAACAAGATGAAGAGACAGAGGACTACCCAGCAGGTAAAGGAACAGGATAAATGTCCACCATACCAAACAAAAGAGGAAGAGATAGGGAATCTACCTGATAAAGAATAACAAATGATGATAGTGAAAATGATCCAAAATCTTGAAATCAAAATGGAATCAGATAAATAGCCTGGAGACAAGGATTGAGAAGATGCAAGAAAGGTTTAACAAGGACCTAGAAGAAATAAAAAAGAGTCAATATATAATGAATAATGCAATAAATGAGATAAAAAACATTCTGGAGGCAACAAATAGTAGAATAACGGAGGCAGAAGATAGGATTAGTGAAGCAGAAGATAGAATGGTAGAAATAAATGAATCAGAGAGGAAAAAAGGAAAAGGAATTTAAAGAAATGAGGACAATCTTAGAGACCTCCAGGACAATATTAAATGCCCCAATATTCGAATCATAGGAGTCCCAGAAGAAGAAGACAAAAAGAAAGACCATGAAAAAATACTTGAGGAGAAAATAGTTGAAAACTTCCCTAAAATGGGGAAGGAAATAATCACCCAAGTCCAAGAAACCCAGAGAGTCCCAAACAGGATAAACCCAAGGCGAAACACCCCAAGACACATATTAATCAAATTAACAAAGATCAAACACAAAGAACAAATATTAAAAGCAGCAAGGGAAAAACAACAAATAACATACAAGGGGATTCCCATAAGGATAACAGCTGATCTTTCAATAGAAACTCTTCAGGCCAGGAGAGAATGGCAAGACATACTTAAAGTGATGAAAGAAAATAACCTACAGCCCAGATTACTGTACCCAGCAAGGATCTCATTCAAATATGAAGGAGAAATCAAAAGCTTTACAGACAAGCAAAAGCTGAGAGAATTCAGCACCATCAAACCAGCTCTCCAACAAATGCTAAAGGATATTCTCTAGAAAGGAAACACAAAAAGGATGTATAAACTCAAACCCAAAACAATAAAGTAAATGGCAACGGGATCATACTTATCAGTAATTACCTTAAACGTAAATGGTTTGAATGCCCCAACCAAAAGACAAAGACTGGCTGAATGGATACAAAAACAAGACACCTATATATGTTGTCTACAAGAGACCCACCTCAAAACAGGGGACATATACAGACTGAAAGATTTTCCATGCAAATAGAGACCAAAAGAAAGCAGGAGTAGCAATACTTATGTCAGATAAAGTAGACTTTAAAACAAAGGTTGTGAAAAGAGACAAAGAAGGACACTACATAATGATCAAAGGAGCAATCCAAGAAGAAGACATAACAATTATAAATACATATGCACCCAACATAGTAGCACCGCAATATGTAAGACAAATGCTAACAAGTATGAAAGTGGAAATTAACAATAGCATAATAATAGTGGAGACTTTAATACCCCACTCACACCATGGATAGATCAACTAAACAGAAAATTAACAAGGAAACACAAACTTTAAATGATACAATAGACCAGTTAGACCTAATTGATATCTGTAGGACAGTTCACACCAAAACAATGAATTTCACCTTTTTCTCAAGCACACACAGAACCTTCTCCAGGATAGGTCACATCCTGGGCCATAGATCTAGCCTTGGTAAGTTAAAAAAAATTGAAACCATTCCAAGCATATTTTCTGACCACAATGCAGTAAGATTAGATCTCAATTACAGAAGTAAAACTATTAAAAATTCCAACATATGGAGGCTGAAAAACACGCTGCTGAATAACCAACAAATCACAGAAGAAATAAAAAAAAGAAATCAAAATATGCATAGAAACGAATAAAAATGAAAACACAACAACCCAAAACCTGTGGGACACTGTAAAAGCAGTGCTAAGGGGAAGGTTCATAGCAGTACAGGCATGCCTCAAGAAACAAGAAAAAAGTCAAATAAATAACCTAACTCTACTCCTAAAGCAACTAGGAACGGAAGAAATGAAGAACTACAGGATTAGCAGAAGGAAAGGAATCTTAAAAATTAGGGCAGAAATAAATGCAAAAGAAACAAAAGAGACCATAGCAAAAATCAACAAAGCCAAAAGCTGGTTCTTTGAAAGGATAAATAAAATTGACAAACCAATAGCCAGAATCATCAAGAAACAAAAGGAAAAAAATCAAATCAATAAAATTAGAAATGAAAGTGGAGAGATCACAACAGACAACACAGAAATACAAAGGATCATAAGAGACTCAGTTTAGTTCAGTCACTCAGTCGTGTCCGACTCTTTGCCACCCCATGAATCGCAGCACGCCAGGCCTCCCAGTCCATCACCAACTCCGGGAGTTCACTCAGACTCATGTCTATCGAGTCAGTGATACCATCCAGCCATCTCATCCTCTGTCGTCCCCTTCTCCTCCTGCCCCCAATCCCTCCCAGCATCAGAGTCTTTTCCAATGAGTCAACTCTTCGCATGAGGTGGCCAAAGTACTGGAGTTTCAGCTTCAGCATCATTCCTTCCAAAGAAATCCCAGGGCCGATCTCCTTCAGAATGGACTGGTTGGATCTCCTTGAAGTCCAAGGGACTCTCAAGAGTCTTCTCCAACACCACAGTTCAAAAGCATCAGTTCTTCAGTGCTCAGCTTTCTTCACAGTCCAACTTTCACCTCCATACATGACCACAGGAAAAACCATAGCCTTGACTAGACAGACCTTTGTTGGCAAAATAATGTCTCTGCTTTCAATATGCTATCTAGGTTGGTCATAACTTTTCTTCCAAGGAGTAAGTGTCTTTTAATTTCATGGTTGCAATCACCATCTGCAATGATTTTGGACGACTATCAGCAATCATATGACAATAAAAGGGACAACATGGAAGAAATGGACAAATTCTTAGAAAAGTACAACTTTCCAAAACTGAACCAGGAAGAAATAGAAAGTCTTAACGGACCTACCACAAGCAGGGGAATTGAAACTATAATCAGAAATCTTCCAGCAAACAAAAGCCCAGGTCCAGACGGCTTCACAGCTGAATTCTACAAAAAATTTAGAAAAGCGCTAACACCTATCCTACTCAAACTTTTCCAGAAAGTTGCAGAGGAAGGTAAACTTCCAAACTCATTCTATGAGGCCACCATCACTCTAATACCAAAACCAGAAAAAGATGTCACAAAAAAAGAAAACTACAGGCCAATATCACTGATGAACATAAATGCAAAAATCCCCAACAAAATTATTGAAAACAGAATCCAACAACACATTAAAAGGTCATACACATGACCAAGTGGGCTTTATTCCAGGGATGCAAGGATTCTTCAATATCTGCAAATCAATCAATGTAATACATCACATTATCAAATTGAAAAATAAAAGCCATATGATTATCTCAATAGATACAGAGAAAGCCTGTGACAAAATTTAACATCTATTTATGATAAAAACTCTCCAGAAAGCAGGATTAGAAGGAACATACCTCAACATAATAAAAGCTATATATGACAAACCCACAGCAAACATTATCCTCAATGGTGAAAAATTGAAAGCATTTCCCCTAAAGTCAGGAACAAGACAAGGGTACCCACTTTCACCACTACTATTCAACATAGTTTTGGCCACAGCAATCAGAGCAGAAAAAAAAAAAAAAATCCAAATTGGAAAAGAAGAAGTAAAACTCTCACTGTTTGCAGATGACATGATCCTCTACATAGAAAATCCTAAAGACTCCACCAGAAAATTATTAGAGCTAATCAATGAATATAGTAAAGTTGTGGGATATAAAATCAACACACAGAAATCCCTTGCATTCCTATACACTAATAATGAGAAAATAGAAAGAGAAAATAAGGAACGATTTTGAATTTCATTGCATTCACCATTGCAACGAAAACAATAAAATACTTAGGAACATATTTACCTAAAGAAACAAAAGACCTATATACAGAAAACTAAAACACTGCTGAAAGAAATCAAAGAGGACACTAATAGATGGAGAAATATACCATGTTCATGGATTGGAAGAATCAATATAGTGAAAATGAGTATACTATACAAAGCAATCAATAGATTCAATGCAATCCCTATCAAGCTACCAATGGTATTTTTCACAGAGCTAGAACAAATAATTTCACAATTTGTATGGAAATACGAAAAACCTCGAATAGCCAAAGCAATCGTGAAAAAGATGAATAGAACTGGAGCAATTAACCTGCCTGACTTCAGGCTCTACTACAAAGCCACAGTCATCAAGACAGTATGGTACTGGCACAAAGACAGAAATATAGATCAATGGAACAAAATAGAAAGTCCTGAGATAAATACATACACCTATGGCCACCTTATCTTTGACAAAGGAGGCAAGAATATATAATGGATTAAAGACAATCTCTTTAAAAAGTGGTGCTGGGAAAACTGGTCAACCACTTGTAAAAGAATGAAACTAGAAAACTTTCTAACACCATACACAAAAATAAACTCAAAATGGATTAAAGATCAAAATGTAAGGCCAGAAACTATAAAACTCCTAGAGGAGAACATAGACAAAACACTCTCCAACATAAATCACAGCAGGATCTTCTATGACTCACCTCCCATGATATTGAAAATAAAAACAAAAATAAACAAATGGGATCTAATTAAAATTAAAAGCTTTTGCACAACAAAGGAGATTGTAAGCAAGGTGAAAATACAACTTTCAGAATGGGAGAAAATAATAGCAAATGAAGCAAATGACAAATAAATAATCTCAAAAATATACAAACAACTCCTGCAGCTCAATTACAGAAAAATAATCTACCTAATGAAAAAATGGGCCAAAGAACTAAATAGACATTTCTCCAAAGGAGACATACAGATGGCTAACAAACACATGAAAAGATGCTCAACTTCACTCATTATCAGAGAAATGCAAGTCAAAACCACAATGAGGTACCATTTCACGCCAGTCAGAATGGCCAAGATCCAAAAGTCTACAAGCAATAAATGCTGGAGAGGGTGTGGAGAAAAGGTAACCCTCTTACACTGTTGGTGGGAATGCAAACTAGTATAGCCACTATGGAGAACAGTGTGGAGATTCCTTAAAAAACTGGAAATAGAACTGTCTTATGACCCAGCAATCCCTCTGCTGGGCATACACACTGAGGAAACCAGAATTGAAAGAGACAAGTGTACCCCAATGTTCATTGCAGCACTGTTTATAATAGTCAGGACATGGAAGCAACCTAGATGTCCATCAGCAGATGAATGGATAAGAAAGCAGTGGTACATATACACAATGGAGTATTACTCAGCCATTAAAAAGAATACATTTGACTCATTTCTAATGAAGTGGATGAAACTGGAGCCTATTATACAGAGTGAAGTAAGCCAGAAAGAAAAACACCAATACAGTATACTAACACATATATATGGAATTTAGAAAGATGGTAATGATAACCCTGTATGCGAGACAGCAAAAGAGACACTGATGTATAGAATAGTCTTTTAGACTCTGTGGGAGAGGGAGAGGGTGTGATGATTTGGGGGAATGGCATTGAAACACGTATAATATCATATAAGAAATGAATCCCCTGTCCAGGTTTGATGTAGGATACAGGATGCTTGGGGCTGGTGCACTGGGATGACCCAGAGGGAAGATAAGGGGAAGGAGGTGGGAGAGGGGGTTCAGGATGGGGAACACATGCATACCCGTGGCGGATTCATGTTGATGTATGGCCAAACCAATACAATATTGTAAAGTAATTAACCTCCAATTAAAATAAATAAATTTAAATTAAAAAAAAAGATCAGCTGTTATACTTATGGGAATCCACTTGTGTGTTATTTGTTGTTAAATTTTACATAACCTCCTTCTCCTTCTGCCTCTGTAACTCAGCTTGCTCCTTGCAAAGCCTAGATCATGTAAGTCACCTAATCTCAGAAATTGGGCTCTTGCAATACTAGGAACTGGAGTTTATCTCACTCACACTTGTCCTGCTCTTTGCAATCACCCAGCCCCTGTAAACCTGCTTAATCATGCCTGTCCAGGCCAGGCATCCCCCTCCCCATCTTGACCGCTATTCCTGCACTCTCAAAACCCCTTAATTTAAACCAGCCTATTAACAGCTAGTGTTGCCCACTACCTTCTGTCTATAAAAATGCTGTAATCCCTTTGTTCAGGGCTCAGAGCTTGGAGTGTTAACTCCTCTGGGCACACCAGCATAATAAAGCTGAGTTCTCCAGCTCTCAGAGGGTGGTGCTTGGTTTCTCAAGTACTGGTTTCTGCAACACTCTGAGCACATTAAATACAAGAACATATGGAAAATGTCATATTATACTGAAATATGAGATGATTTACCATCTTTAGTATATGTTACTGCATTTTTGCTCATTTCCATCGTGCCATGACAGTCCTGGCTTGAACATATAAGGCCAAAAACTTCCCTACTCAATATAAAGGAGGAACTGATGATGGAAGCTTGATGTCTACACAAGAATGAGGAAGAAGGTGGTCTTCCCCCCTCTCCACTTTTCCTTTGATATTAAAACTGTAGCCCACTAAGTTCTCAGGGCACAGTGCCCTCTCACCCACTCACTTAGCTTCACAAGCATCCTATTCTAATAAATCACTTCTTATCTATCACTTTGCCTCTTTCTGAATTCTTTCTGCCCTGAGACACAAAGGACCAGAGCTCCTCAGAGCCCCCTGAAAGGCAACTTTAGCAGTTTCAACTGAAGGATTGAAGTTGCAGCTATGAAGTCTGACAGACCTATAGCTGACAAACCTATGGGTGAACACAGTGCTACTTCTACTTATAATATTATGAGATATTTGTGGTTGGATTTAAAAAATAAAACAGAATTAGTAAAAAAGCTTACATGCTAATTAATGTAAGTAAAAGATTTATATGGTTATCACATAATTATATAATAATCTAGAAAATTAGTAAAATTAGTGTTGTTGTTTAGTTGCTAAGTCATGTCTGACTTCTTTTTGCAACCCCATGGATGTAACCCATTAGGCTCCTCTGTCCATGGGATTTTCCAAGCAAGAATACTGGTGTGGGTTGCCATTTCCTTCTCTTGAGTATCCCAACTCAGAGATTGAACTGTATCTCATGCATTGGCAGGCAAATTCTTCACCACTGAGCCACCTGGGAAGCCCAGTAAAATTAATAAAACCATATAAATACTTCTCATTAGTATTCCAAAATGGTGTAAGGAAAATATTTGTATTCAGGATTGTACCATGTCTTTTTTCTCATTTTATCATTGTACTACATTTAACAACCTTGTCTGTATTACAGAATCCACATTAGTCCTTTTCAGAAAAATTCAGTGAGTACATGCAAATGAGTCACAATTTTCCTTTTTTAAGTTTTCAACTATCACACTTTTATTGCAACACCATCAATTCTGCTTGGAAAAAGGTTGCTTTTCTTTGATGTTATTTGCAATTATTTCTGTGTACAGGATGAGCATCTTTATATATGCAAGATGGTTATGCAGTACTCCTTTTCTCAAGCTTTCTTTGTGCTCCAAGTGAAATAAAATTATTCCTTACTCTAATATTGGGAAGGAGGAAGCAGTTCTTGGTTTGTAACTCAAATTTAGCTCTCCTACTGAATTCTATGAGAGTCCCATAAACATTACTGAGCAGCACTTATCAAGAATTTACTGTTTAATCATGTTATGTCAACATTCATAAAACTTCATTGTAGCTATTTAGATAAAGAAAATAAAATGAGTAATAATGATGATTTAAGGAAATGAATTGACTAGTTCTGTGGGTATAGAAGGCTTCCCTTGTGGAGCTAGTGGAAAAGAACATTTACACCAATACAGAAGACATAAGAGATTCAGTTTGACCCCTGGATGGAGACGATCCCTTGGAGAAAGAAATGACAACCCACTGCAGCATTCTTTCTTGGAGAATTTTGTGGACAAAAGAGCCTGGTGGCCAGAGTCCATAGGGTCACGCAGAGTTGGACACGAGTGAAGTGACAGCACACACATATGTGGGCAAAAGAAGCCTAGCATTTGCTTTGGGATTTCTTGAGGAACATGTTTTGTCTGTACATAATTCTATCTCAAAATAATATATTTATATTTTCACAAATGTTTCTCATATGTCTATTTTTGTATAAAGACACACCTGTTTTTTATAATATTACTATCCATCTTTTAAATTCTGTTGTAGTAATCATAACATTTGTTCCTTTAGCATTTTTCTGGAATCAATACTGATTTTGCTGCGATGCAATAGTTTCTTGTTGATTTTTACTGGAAAAGTTGTCCTCCTGTGGATTGAAATATCTTACATCTCTGTCTTTTCACTTGCTGCTTTCCTTTGCCACTCATGCTTCTTGGCTTCACAGCGAGTGTTTCCTGATTCACAGTTTAGTAAATTGCTGCTCACAAAAATGAAACTGTCAAAGTAAAAAATACTTTTCATGAAAGAATCTAAAACCGTGGTGGAATACCAGCAGACAAAATGGTTCAACAAATACTGCTATAATCTTTCTTTCATTTTACCTTTTACTTTAAAAATGGTTTGCAGAACCTTGCTTTCCTTGATTCATTCATATTTACGCTTAGTACCTATGTTTCCAGTTACCCATTTAGTAAATTACTAGAAATTAACTAATATTAGAAAATGTTTATTCTTTTTCTGCTATCTCTTTGTTCCCCCTTCATGTTTGTAATTTGATTATTAATAGGCATAGTACATTTTGAGGAGATATTGGTAATATATAACAAATACTTCAGAAGAAAGCATATGTATACATTAATAATCTGATTTCTTAAAATATGTTCTAAGAAAATAATCAAGCAAATTTCAGCATATTCATTAGTAAGCGGTTTATAATTAGTTCCTTCCACCTCCACCTCCTCCATCATGAAGAAAACAATCCAAATGTTGATAAATATAAAATAAATTTTAACTTTAAAAGTTATGGTGCATGCAAATAATATGCAAATCATTTGCTTTAAAATTTGTGATATGGATATATAAATACACACATACACATATGCACAAAGATGTTTGATCTGTAGAGTTGGTGGTGGTGCTTTAGTAGCTAAGTCATGACCAACTCATGGCAACCTCATGGACTGTAGCCCACCAGCCCCCTCAGTCCATAGGACTTCTCAGACAAGAATACTGGAGTGGGTTGCCATTTCCTTCTTTAGGCTATTTTTTTGACCCAGGGAACGAATACAGGTCTCCTGCATTGCAGGTGGATTCTTTACCAACTGAGCCACCAGGGAAGCCCAGTAGAGAATAGTTTACAAAAATCTATTTATATTACATTGTTGTTAAAAAATATAGTATTTTACATGATATATACATATATAAATATATACACAAATAATTATATAGTGTATATCTTTATATCTGTTAACATATATACATATGTAATGAAGATAGAAAACAACATATGTATTATATGTATTATTGTTGTGCTGAACTTTCTTCTAAGATTAAGACTGAAAGAGATTAGATATTTTTTTCAGGTAGCTGCAATAGGTTCAACATTCAAATATAGAAAGAGGAATTG
This sequence comes from Bubalus kerabau, assembly GCF_029407905.1. Taxonomy (NCBI): domain Eukaryota; kingdom Metazoa; phylum Chordata; class Mammalia; order Artiodactyla; family Bovidae; genus Bubalus; species Bubalus kerabau. The sequence continues at coordinate 134,393,237 of NC_073624.1, forward strand.
AAGCAGATTTATGGGAGAAAGAAATAAAAGTATAGATTATCAACAGCAAATTTGGTTGACAGACCAGAGAGGTACTGCAAAGTTCTTTTGCTCTATGATTTTAGCCATTTCAAGCAGGATATTCAGTTTTCAGAATTTCTGATTCAAAGAAGAATCAGACTTCTTTGAATTGGCCATTCTGATCCAACCAGTCCATTCTGAAGGAGATCAGCCCTGGGATTTCTTTGGAAGGAATGATGCTAAAGCTGAAACTCCTGTACTTTGGCCACCTCATGCGAAGAGTTGACTCATTGGAATAGACTCTGATGCTGGGAGGGATTGGGGGCAGGAGGAGAAGGGGACGATAGAGGATGAGATGGCTGGATGGCTTCACTGACTCGATGGACGTGAGTCTCAGTGAACTCCGGGAGTTGGTGATGGACAGGGAGGCCTGGCGTGCTGCGATTCATGGAGTCGCAAAGAGTCGGACATGACTGAGCGACTGAACTGAACTGAACTGACATTTAATGAGTGGGTTAGTCCTTAAAAACATGGAGCAAGTGTGTCAATGTAAACTCAAAGGAGCAGGAAATCTGATAGGTCTCCACATGTATGTTAGTGAGTTATAAGATTATAGGTAACTTTTGTTATCTGATTGACATTTTCTAATTTCCTAAAAACATTTTAAAATTAAAGTATGTATTCTATAATAAAATATTTTAATAAAATTATGCATACATTATTTTCTCTGGAAAAACAGCATCAAAACAAATTGAACACATTAAGCACTGAAAATAAATTGTTAGTCCAGTGGAATGTGTGTGAGCTGGCCATTCTGAAGCTATTATGGTAAAAAATTGAAACCTTAAAACTAAAATGTTTTTTCAAATAAAAGGACAATTTCTATGGATTTATTTTCATTTTGCAAGTCATAGCATGACTGTGAGAGTGTGTATATGTCTGTGCGAGTATATGTATGTTAGAGAAAACTTTGATTTAAACCAAAATTCAATTTCACCATTATATTTCACTGAAGTTTCCATCAATGCTTGATTCAGATATAAATTAATTTTAAGAATGAGCTTTTACATACATATGGCCAACAAGTACATGAAAAGATGCTTCACATCACTAATTATTCAGTTCAGTTCAGTTCAGTTGCTTAGTCATGTCCAACTCTTTGTGACCACATGAATCGCAGCACACCAGACCTTCCTGTCCATCACCAACTCCCAGAGTTTACCCAAACTCATGTCCATCGAGTTGGTGATGCCATCCAGCCATCTTATTGAGACGGTAATAGGCAGGAAGGCCAGGGTTCCCCAAATGAAGGAAATAGCCTGCAAGTGTCAGACATTTTTATCTCTCTTAAACGGCTGCTGCTACTGCTGCTAAGTCACTTCAGTCGTGTCCAACTCTGTGCGATCCCATAGATGGTAGCCTCCCAGGCTCCACCGTTCCTGGGATTCTCCAGGCAAGAACACTGGAGTGGGTTGCCATTTCCTTCTCCAATCTCTTAAATGGCAGGAAGAAACAAACTAGCGATATTTTTTCCTTCTCTATACAAATTTAAAAGGAGGTTTCTCTTAAAATACTGTGTTGCCATAATGACACCTGGTTTCCCCTGAAGTTAACTATTCTCAAACCTGGAGATAACCAATGCCTTTTTCCTACGGAAATGTTTGTCTTAAGCTATGTTAACGTATTATGCATTTACCCCAAACTCTGTCTTCAAGTCGGTTCCGCCTCTTGGCTCAGCACCTACTTGACAAACCAGTATGTTATAGTCAGATATTTTTCCCATAATCTATGTAAATGAAACTATTTGTATGGTGGTCTGCCCTTCTTCAAGATTCAAGTTAATCATTTTATGGCCCAGGATAAACCATTTGATGCCAAGATTATCCCAAAATGCATCTTATGGGTGAGGGGCCTGGTGCCATTCTGAGTTTTAAGACATTCCTTTCTTTCATTAAGACTGCTAGTAACTATATAACATCCAGCTGAAGACTAGCAAGGGGGTACTCTTTCTGCCCCCTTCTGATGCCTATGTCAGAAGCTTTCTCTATCTCCTTTATACTTTAATAAAACTTTATTACACAAAAGCTCTGAGCGATCAAGCCTTGTCTCTGGCCCCGGATTGAATTCTTCTCCTCTGGGGGCCAAGAATCCCAGCATCTTTGTGTGATTCAACAACAACCTTTCATTATCCTCCGTCGTCCCCTTCTCCTCCCACCCTCAATCCCTCCCAGCATCAGGGTATTTTCCAATGAGTCACTAATTATTAGAGAGATGCAAATCAAAACCATACCACCTCACATCAGTCAGAATGGCCAAATGCTGGAGAGGATGTGGAGAAAAGTGAACCTTCCTACACTGTTGGTGGGAATGTAAACTGTCACAGCCAGTATGTAAAACAGTATGGTGGTTCCTCAAGAAACTAAAACTAGAGTTGCCATATGATTCAATAATCCTGCTCCTGGGCATATATCCAGGGGCAGGGGCAGGGGGTGGGGAGGGAGAAAAACAAAAAAACTCTAATTCAAAAAGATACATGCACCTCTATGTTCATAGCAGCACTAGTCACAATAGCCTAGACTTGGAGGCAGTCTAAATGTCCATCATTAGATGAATGTATAAATAATATGCACTACATATATACAAGGGAATACTGCTGCTGCTGCTGCTAAGTCGCTTCAGTCGTGTACGACTTTGTGCGACCCCATAGACAGCAGCCCACCAGGCTCCCCTATGCCTGGGATTCTCCAAGCAAGAACACTGGAGTGGGTTGCCATTTCCTTCTCCAACAAGGGAATACTACTCATCTATAAAAAGAATGGAATAATGCCATTTGCAGCAACATGGATGGACCCTAGAGATTATCATACTAAGTGAGAAAGTGTTGAAAATGAAAATGTTAGTTGCTCACTCATGTCCGACTCTTTGTGACACCATGGACTGTAGCTTGACTGACTCCTCTGTCCATGGAATCCTCCAGGCAAGAATATTGGAGTGGGTTGCCATTCCCTTCTCCAGGGGATCTTCCCAAGCCAGGGATTGAACCTGAATCTCCTGCACTGCGAGCAGTTTCTTTACCTTCTGAGTCACCAGGGAAGCCCATACTAAGTGAAGTAAGTCAAAAGAAGAAAGGCAAATACCCTATGATATTATTTATATGTGAAATCTAAAATATGACACAAATGAACTTATCTACGAAACAGAAACAGACTCACAAACATAGAAAACAAACTTGTGGTTGCTAAAGGGAGGAATGGATTGGGAGTTTGGGATTAGCAGATGCAAGCTATTATATAGAATGGATAAACAATCAGGTCCTACTGTATAACACAGGGAGCTATACCCAATATCCTGTGATAAACTGTGATGGATAAGGACATGAAAAAGAATACATTAATATGTATATGGGTGACTAAATCACTTTGATTTACAGCATAAATTGACACAACATTGTAAATCAACTATGTGTGTGTGAATGCTAAATTGCTTCAGATGTGCCTGACTCTGTGACCCTATGGAATATAGCCTACCAGTCTCCTCTGTCTAATGGGATTCTCCAAGCAAGAATACTGGATTACTTTGCCCTCTTCCATGAAACCTTCCTGACCCAAGGACTGAACCTGTGTCTCTTATGTCTCCTGAATAGGCAGGTGGGTTCTTTACCACTAGTGCTACCTGGGAACCCCAGAATCAACTATATGTCAGTTAAAAAATGAGCTTTTATTAATTGAATTACAATTAGATAACACACAATCTATTTCATTCCTCCCATCATTTTTTATATTGGCTTATTAAGTAATGCTTTTAGGACAATGCAAAAATAGACATTAAGATAAGTGTAACTAGAAGAAAAGAGCATAAAGAGCTACAATGTGCTGAGAAAAAATAAACAAAATCATAAATACTTATTTCTGCAACACTTTTATCTCCAGCCTTTATTAAGTATGTATATTTCATATGAAGCTGTTCCCTAATTGGGCCCATTTACAAGCAGTCCTGGTTCACTCAGAACTCTCAGAACATTTATGTGAAACTTATCATTAATAATAATATTAGTATTTTAATGATAGATATGTATATTAATATTTTTACTAGTTACTAGTTTACCAGTTTTACTAGGCCGTGAAGTTTTGAAGACACCTAATGTCAGTACTGAGATGTAGGGAGCTGGAAAGAGCTTTGGTCCAATACTACCTTAGGAGTAAATGTGCACAAATTTCAAATGAAGGACTTTTAGTAAACCCATAGAAGATCTGAGGTTACAAGGCAGACCATTAGTTAAGCATCCTAAGAGAGTAAGGCATCAGCAAGGAGAAACAGGCAGGAGATGTGCCCTAAATGCTATAAGTCAGTTGGAAGATTAAACTGGAAAGACTAAACTGCTAAAGATAGAATATGGGTTTTTGTGAGAGTATGAAGCCCTTGGGAAATGCAGACATAGATGTTGTCCCATCCATGTTCAGTGCTTTCCTCATTGAAACCCATTAGATTTTTAAGGGGATGTTTGGAGAGTATCTGGAGGAAGTTTCTCCCATAGTGCAGGAAAAGAGCAGCCACTGTCATAATATAATCAAACTGTCCTCTCCTGCCCTCTCCCTTCATTCATCTCCACTAGAAAAAGTAAACTTAGCCTTTGGGGGTTGACACTGGTATAATTCCATTGCATGTAGGGGAGGGGAGCGGAGGTCATAACCAAAATTTCATCCAGACTCATCTGCTCTTTTCCTAAAAACAAACACGCAAATAAAAAGCAGCTTAATCTGCAAGAAGAAGGACATCAAAGCTGTAGCCTAAGGATAATGGTGGCTACCTACTGCAGTCAAGGGAGAGGAACAAGGGGAAAAATATAGAAGCTCCAGCCCTGGAGGATGGACAGGAACACCTTTGAAGGTCACACCCTTGAGACACACGTCCACAGTGTGTGTCTATGACTGAAGTTAATCAGAATATCAGGGAATACTTATCCTCTCTCACCTTCAACATCATGCTAACAAGCCTCCCCTCAAATGACAAAGGAATACAGATGAAGAGAGGCAAAAAAAGACTCTGAGGATTAAAACAAAGGAGAGACCCAAATCAAGCAAGGAAACAAACATGAAGTATCACTGTAAGGGTTTGAAGTCTCTGGTGCTCTTAGAAACAAGTGCTGTCTCTGGTAACCACAGCACAACAAAAGTCAAATACATCCAAAATCCTGGCCAGATTAACATAAACTGCATACTAAAGCCCTAGTAGAAGGAAGTGTACTCATCTCCAAATCTAAAATACACTTTCCTTAGTGTTCATGGTCATGAATATTATATAAAAGTTTCAACAAGAAAAATCCAAGCATAGCATAACAAAAAACAACATACAATGTAGCTAAAATAAATAAACAATCACTGGAGCTACTCTCAAATACAAAACAATAATGACTTGACAATTCTAAATATGCAGTTTATAATTATAATGAATATGCTAAAGGCTTTAATGGAATAGGTAGATAGCATGCAATATTAGATAGATAAATTTGATTGAAAGTTAGAAATTATAAGAAAGAATCAAACAGAAATACTGAAACTAAAACACAGTAGCTGCTTACTTAACTTATATGCAGAGTACATCAGGTAAAATGCTGGGCTGGATGAAGCACAAGCTGGAATCAAGATTGCTGGGAGAAATATCAACGACCTCAGATATGCAAACACCACCCTTATGGCAGAAAGTGAAGAGGAACTATAGAGCCTCTTGATGAAGGTGAAAGAGGAGAGTTAAAAAGCTGGCATAAAACTCAACATTAAAAAAAACTAAGATTGTGGCATCCTGTCCCATCACCTCATGACAAATAGATAGGGAAAGAATGGAAACAGTGAGAGACTTTATTTTTGGGGGCTCCAAAATCACTGCAGATGGTGACTGCAGCCATGAAATTCAAAGACGCTTGCTTCTTGCAAGAAAATCTATACAAATCTAGACAGCATATTAAAAAGCAGAGAGATTACTTTGTCAACAAAAGTCCATATAGTCAAAGCTGTGTTTTTTCCAGGAGTTTGTACAGTTGTGAGAGTTGGACCACAAAGAAGGCTGAATGCTGAGGAGTTGATGCTTCAAATTGCAGTGCTGGAGAAGACTCTTGATCGTCCCTTGGACAGCAAGGAGATCAAACCAGTCAAGCCTAAAGCAAATCAACCCTGAATATTCATCGAAGGACTGATGCTGAAGCTGAAGCTCCAGTACATTGGCAACCAGATGTGAAGAGCTGACTCATTAGAAAAGACCCTGATGCTGGGAAAGATTGAAGGTGGGGGAGAAGTGGATGACAGAGCACAAGATGGTGGGATGGCATAACTGACCCAATGGATATGAGTTTGAGCAAGCTCTGGGAGATAATGAAGAACAAGGAAGTCTGGCATGTTGCAGTCCATGGGGTTGCAGAGAGTCAGACTCAACTGAACAACTGAACAACAACAGAAATGAAGAATGTTTTTGACAAGCACCTCAGTAGACATTGCCAAGGAAAGAATTAATTAATTTGAAGATAAGCTGAAAGAAATTACAAAGAGAGAAATGGTGGGTGGGGGGAAGCGGAAGGAAAGAGACCAGAGCATTCAAGACCTCTGGGTGATATTAAACATTCTAACAGGGACATAACTGGACTCTCAGAATGAGAAAAAAGGAGACTAGGACAGAGGAAATATTTAGAGAAATAATATCAGAAGTTTACACTGAGAGTGTCTAGAAGAAATTATACCTCAGTAATAAGCACAACTGGCATCTAGGTCTTGATTTTGAATACCATTTTGCAACAAAAGGAACCCTGAAAAGGCCACAGAAGCCATATTAAAAGAGGTTCCAATAATCAAACCTAGGCAATTTGGGTAACAAAATGTTATAACTCAAAATATAAAATATACCTGAGTCCATACTGAAACAAATGATTAAATAAATAAATGAAAGAGAGAAAACAAACAAATCTTCCTTAAATTAGAATTCCAGTTAATATATACAGATACCCTTCTCTAAGAGGGAGAGCTTAATCCACTCTCTTGCACCCTTCAAGTGTATGCTGTATTTAGTGGCTTACTTCTAAACAATAAAATATAGAAAGGGAAGGAAACAGCAATTTTAATGCGGAGAAATTTGACAAGCACTGCCTTAATAAAGTATCAAAATCAACATTAGAATGATGTCATGATGATATTATACACCCTGGATGTGATATGATAATGAGATATCTAGCCTCTCTGTTAATTTTTCTCAGAACTCAATCTAATCATGAGGAAGTATTAGAAAAACTCAGATTAAATGAATTTCTGCAAAACACCTGACCAGTACTTTTAAGGTCATGAAAAATGAGAAAAGACTGAGAAACTGTCGTGGACCACAGAAGACACAGCAATTAAAAGCAATATGGTATCCTTCTTGGGTCTAGAATAGAAAAAAAGGCATTATAAAAATTAATGAAATCCAAATAAATTCTGTAGTTTAGCTAAAGTACCAATATTAAGTTCTTAGTTTGACAAATGTAACAAGGACACGTAAGGTATAAACATTAAGGGAAACTAGCTGGATGATCAGAACTGAATGAGATCTAGCTGTACTATCTCTGGTACGTTTCTGTAAAGCTAAAATTATTTCAAAATAAAATAAGTTTGTTACAAATTAAGTGGATGAAAATATATACATATACTAAATGATTCAGGAAAAAATAGCTGCCAGTAGTTGTTGAATTATTGAGATATAACTTATTTTTTCTTACTATAACGTGCAAAATTACCCATCTCTTGGTAGTTGATTTAATTATTTCCCAATAAACAAGACTAATTTCAAATGATTTTATGGAAGACATCTGAGTTCTGAAACAAACCTCAGAGGAAATGGCGCTATTGCTTTGAGAATGAGCATTTCTTGCAAATTGAAATGTGTGAAATCTGATATATTTTTCAAAAGTATAAATTAAACAAGATATGTGGTGTTTTAAATATTAGAAGCTGTATTTCATGCTCTGCCCAAACATAATGACATTAGAAAAAGACAGTGACCTTGGAATTATTGTTCTGGTTAATGAATTACCTCTTAAATGTGATTTAGAATTTTAAAATTTGTGGCTATTGAGTTATAACATTGGTTCATAGGACAATTAACAATTATTAGGAAGAAAACCTAATTTACTGACAGCATTTTTCAGAGATTTCTAGTAATTAAAATGTCAGGTTCATCAAATCCCTCAGATTATCAGAACAAGTTAAAAAAGGGTATGTAAAAGTTCAAAAAATAAAAAATAGGAAAAAAGAAACAATAAATAGAGCTTCAGGCATCTCTTGGACAGTAATAAAATATCCAATATTGTTAACACTAGAATTCCAGAAGGAGGGAAGAAAGAAAATAAAATGAAAATATTTTAGGAATTAATAACTGAAAGATGTTCAACTTTATGTAAGATACAAACCTACACATTCAAAAAATTAAGTTATCTCCAACCAAATAAGATTAACTCAAAGAAATCCTACTAAGGCACACCATAATTAAACTTGTGAAAACTAAAAACAAAACAAAAACACCCTATGCCTTTGAAATCACCAATAGCTAAACCAGCTCTGTTTTGCCCAACTGGACTTTTATAAGAGCGATAAGTATGTTTGTATCTTACATGAGACACATTACTTGAAAATGTCAGTCATTTCTAGCCAAAACTATTTCTAACATACCAGGTCAGAAAAATAAAACTAGGACTGGCCTTCAAAAGAGGAAGGAAAAGTGGTACCTCTGTTCAGAAACTTACATTTCAGAATTTTGTAGAGTTTTCATGTTATTCTCAAACATTTTCCCAGAATTTCTCATTCTCCAGATTCCCTGTGAATAGGAAACAGGATAAATTCACTCTTATATTCTTGTAAGTGAATAGCAACTGCTACTATTTGGGGAAAAACTGAATGGCACAGCTTCCACCAATTAAAAAATAATACATTGATTATAAAAATGAATGTTAATTTGTAGATAAATTCAGTTTTCTGCATAACTTTTGGACAATGACATTAACTATAAAAAATGGTCCTATTACTCTCAAATTGTAAAATGGATTATGTGTTAAAAAACAAAGCAAAGCAGGGACAAAATACGCCAAGCTTGCAGAACTAGAAAGTTTAAAATTGTAGATTCCTGAAGAATGTCAGCACATAATGGAAATCAAGCCTCATTAACTCTAATTAGGCTTCCTGCACAGACCTAAATTTCATTGCAGGAGGCTTCTTAGGTGGCTGATTCTTTGAAGTAAATGCCTGTTCAGAGTTTCCTAACAAAACAGACTAAATTTTGAGTAGTCTAGTATACTCTGTCTTATTGAAATCTTTCAACACTGTATTTTGACTATCCAGAAGGTTTACCTTCATAAAGTATGCATGACTCACAAAGGCAGAAATCAGAAAGCTATATAGTCTTCCTTATCAAATATTTATTCTACATTTTACCTCTTACACAGTTCAACAAATCAAGCAAGGTTGGTTAATTTCATTGGTGTAATAGAACATGGCATAATTAATTTAAATTATTTACTAGAATCAAATCACCATTACCAAATATGTGAAGTTTCCTTGTACAGCCTTAGCCTTTATTCTGTTCTGATTTATGGTTGAATTACTTGTTGATTTCCCTCATTAAGGTGTAAATTCCTTGAGGATAAGAAAATTTCTCTCATATTTTTCTTATTTCTTCAGTACCTTGATCACTGTTTTACACACTGAATTCCACACAGAACCAACCTTTTAAAAGCAGGAGTGAAACTAAAAATGAAGAAATAAAACCCACCACCTCACATTGAATAACTTGCAAATCTTCTAAGCACAGCTTATCACTGAGCTGGACTAATGCTGCTCATTCTTTTGTTCCCTTTTCAGTAAAGGAAGAAAAATATACAGCTCATGGTGGCTGATGTTGAACTAGCATGGATAAGTGTGAGGGCACTGGATCTTTAGAGTCAGTGTCCTTTGGGACCTATCAATGTCTGAGCTACGCCAAGTGGTCAGTATTAGACTATAACTTCTTTAGTTTATTCTATGAAATCCGATAGGGCAATGCTGAACTGCTTGTTCACTGAAGACGGTTAACTTGATGCTTATACTAATATTTATACATTGTACATTTCTAAATGGACATTACTTGGCTAGAAGACAACTAAAAGATAACAAAATTAAAAGTGTTTAAGTAGTAAAGCTACTTAAAGCTATGAAGCACAAACTTTATTTCTATCTTTCTCAGTCCATGTGGTAGAAAGTGGCTTTATCACACAGCTCTGATGTTAACAGCTCTGTTGAAGGGAGCAGAAAAACCAAGTCTAGTTTATTACAGTCTAATCTCAAAGTTGGAGAGTCTTTGATTCAGGGGCCTCTCCCGGGATCCATCACTTGTTTCCAGTTAGTAGGTTCATGATATATGGTATGATTACTTCTACTGAAACCCTGAGAAGTGGGTAGGAGACAGGATCCCAGGAAGTGATGGCACAGTCTACCGAAAAGGACAAAGTGTTCTGAAAACAATAAGGGAGATGCTCTACACAATGGATATTTGGGTATATATGCCAATCTTCCACCCTCAAACAAGAAGTCCTCCTTTTACCTGGAAGAAGAAGAATTACATATGAGTGCATCCAGCTCATTCATCAGGGAAAAACCAGATTGATCAAAAAATATAATTTTTCAGAATCTGATATTAACGTAAGGATGATCTCAAAACATCTTTCTTGACTTAATTTTACCTTTTCACTTGGCTGAAGTTGACAGCTAATAAATGAATGCAAATATATAATTTAATTAATTCAATTAGCAAATTTAAATTAAATTGTTTCATGGAGAGAAAGGCAATAGATATGTTATACTTATGTGCACGCACACAAACTCTGACATCTAAGACATCGTCTGAAACAATAAGAAAAGTGTTGATTCCAGAATCAAGGTAATCCTTTAATTAAAAATGGACTATTTTGTTCTAAATTTGTCAAGCAAATGAATAGATGCTGAAAAGCCCATGACCTTCTTTTTATTACATCTCATTACTTTGTTTCTTTCTGACTCTTAACAAGAAAGTTTGAAGTATTATTAAGAAGAAGTGGCTTTTTAGCAATGTTCAAAAGATTGGTTTTCAATTCTAGTTGATAATGTCAGCTCCCAATACACGGCAGTTATATCTTTCAGTTAATTCCTTTTGTAATACACCCCATCATAGTTTTCTTTTAATGCACAAATCCAATTTTCTTTTTAGCAACACCAGGAATTACTTAAATGAAGAAAAACATTTTCAAGTGAAATAAGACATCAGAGAGATGATATTTTCAGGAAATTATATTTTTTGTTCAGATTTGAACTAAAATGACAACTCTTCGGAATATAAGCTGGGAATGAATCTATTTTTTTCTTAACACTAAAAGATATTTGAAATAAATTCTGTAGGGAGTTGGTTTTAACAACTAATACTTTTAGGAGAAAGAGAGATGGATAAGAATGTGCTGTTTTTAACTAATGATATTCTACTTATAAATAGCTCTTTTTATCACTATATGCTTTCAAGTCTAGATTTCTTATATGGAATAGACAAATAATCAGTGTTATCTTAGTTAGTAGCAATATGATGTTCTTTCATTAATACTTTGGGAAAACTCAGAAATTTACCTTTAGCAAATATTTCACTTTGCAGCTTGTACCTAGCTTGTTTTCTGGTTTTGTTTCCTTCTCCATGTTCTTTTTTGTTGCATTTGTGGTTTGTTTTTTAAGAACACCACGGACCAGACTGATCTGAGATGCTTGTTGACTGTACAGATTCCTGGACCCTATCTCAGACATCCTATCCTACAATATTAGAATTCCTGGGGCTAAAACTTGGATGGGAATTTTAACAAACTTCCAAGCTGATTTTCTAAATAGTCAATTGGAGTGACTGTACTTACAGATAGAATCTAAGTGTTAAAGCTTTATGAACTTGAAGGATCTATGAAAATATATTCAGTTTAATAAAATTCCTACCCGGTAGGTTTTACTAATTAGTGGCATTCATCTAATTTAATTCAGGGTTTCACTTAATAAGGATTTGATTATTTGGCCCTCAGAGTAGTACTAAGATTATTTTTATATTAGTATTGTAATACATTGGAAGACTGGGCATTTTTCTTTGAGAAGTGAGTTGATTATATAGCTCAGTTTTCTTAAGTTTTTTTTTTTTAATGTGGACCATTTTTTTAAAGCCTGTATTGAATTTTGTTACTTTATTGCTTTTGCTTTATGTTTTTGTTTTTGGCCCTAAGTTATGTGAGATTTTTAGCTCCCTAACCAGGGATTGAACCTGCACCCCCCGCACTGGAAGGCAAAGTCTTAACCACTGGACCTGCAGGGAAGTACCCTATATTGGTCAATATTTATTGCATAAATATTCTCAAACTTACCCTAATAATTGTGTGAGTACCTATATTTCAACATTTTTCTCAAAAGCAAAGATGTGGACTATTTCACATCCTTTGGGGTTGTCCCCTGATCCAAATAAAGATGTCTGGAGAATTAACAATAACAATTTGAAAACCAACAAAAATCCTTCCTGAACACCCTTAAATGCTGCAAAGAATTGAGGTGGTCATCCAGCTCTTTTTTCATTCTGGTGCTTGACCTTCCTCTCTGAATGCTTTCAATCTGCCTACTCATGAAATCTTTGCAACCATGAAGGTCCCTTTGCAAGTGGCTCTAATCATTGCCTAGATATTCCTTGTGTCAAGTTCAGTCTTTCTCTCTTTAGCTTCTACATATTGAAACAAGTTTTAAAATCCAAAGAACACAAAACAAATGCAGTGTTTATTTTATATAATGGCTTTTATACGAATCATTAGAAAATTTTCCCTCTTGATTTTTGCTTCTTCAAATACACACGAGTATCTTTTTTACTCTGCATGTTATAACCTTAAGATCTGCATATACTTGATCACATGGTATGAACTTCAGTTTTTCATATTCCTCTTAAAGCATGTCTTACTGAAAACATTTTATCAGAAAAAAGAAAACTGTGTTTATTATATCATTTAACCTGGAATTTATATCTCAGTTAAGACAATCTAAGACAGATATTTAAACATTTATTTAGTCTTTTTTGAAATTATTGTTACAGTTCTTTTTTATTTTCCTAGTGGCTATATCACAATAATTTACTCATTTTTGACTTTTCAGACAAAGAAAATGGAATAATTTTGCTGTTATTTGTACAACTGTATATTTGTATTAGTGGAGTTATGAATCTACTGAAATGATTAAACATATCTTATTGATTTGACTACATCTTTCTTGCCAAAATTTACTCATTCAGTGAATATTTATGAACAGCACTTTATTCTTATCATTGAAATAGGGAAATTATATAAGAAAAAATTCCAGACTGACAAAGATTTACATTAAAATGAAGGAATACAATTTCATGTGGTATACAAATATGAGAAAAGGAGAAACCATGTGATAAATACTCTAGTAGATTTCCAAGCAGATTCCATTGAGGACACAATGGAAAGAGCAGTCCACAGTATGAAGACAATAAGGAGGAATTTTGAAAAGACTTCAAGTTCAAAGAGACTATACACACAATAGTTTAGAAATATATAATATTTAACTGAAGTATATAAAATTTGGTTTGTCTTTGGTCTTCTTCCAGCTTCCAGTAAGCCCATGACCACCAATGGGGAAAATCATAGGCCAGCAAAATCTGGTTAACTGATCCTTTGCAAGCACTCCAGAGAAACCAAGGGGCATCTCACTAAGCAAAGGATCAAGTTAGAAGTTTTGTAGGATTTTAGGTTGTTGAAATAAATCAGAATTAAAAAAAAAAAGAAGACATTTGTTTGATAGACTCAGAATAAAGTTAAGGCTTTGTAAGGACATCAGCACCAGATCTGGACTGCAAAGTGAAGTTAGTTTCCTGTTTCCCTGGAAACTACAAAGTTAAAATAGGCATGGAAGTATGTGTGCAGAGACCTCATTATCTGAAGCATCTGGGTTGAAGATAGAATCACTTTTATGTGTCAAATAGACTTAGATCTTCTAGTCATGCCAAAGTTTCTGATGGACCATGACTTCAGAGAACTAAGTTATATGATAAGAAAGCAATGATTAGTCAACAAAGAGATTATCATGGTACTTTATATTAATGCATGTAGTATGTGTTTAGAAACAATATGTTTCCTATCAGCTTTGCTACTGGCTTTATCTTTGTTAAGTATTCCTATCTGGTGATAGACTAAGCAGATCTTTACTTCCTCCATCTGAGCTAATTTTTGCTCTTTTGTAACATATTCCCAATCCCTCCTATGCTATGACAGTCCTAAACACCAAGCCATTTCAAACCTTCTTGATTCTGCATCATCTGTCTTCATTTGCTTTGTGAACTACAACTCATTTTCCTGGTTTTGGTCAAGGATTTCCTGTTTTGTGAACACATTCTGAACTCCCTCCCCACCACCTCTCCAGCCCTCTGGCCATCTAATCTGATAGTGTCTTCCTTGGTATTTTGATCATTTGTGCTGATTACTCTCCTTTCACAGTTCAGACCCACTCTTAATCTCTCTCTGACTTACATTTTTTTTTTTTTAATAAGAAAAAGTTTGATAGTGTGAGCAAGACTAAATTGACATCACTTTCTCATTATTTGATGAAACTTTTTTTTAAATCTCTTCTATATTCAGTACACAACTTCTTTTCGCTGAAATCAATTAAGGACAAGAACAGATGAAATCAAATAGCACAAGTACTGACACAATCGACAAGCTGTTTTGATTGTTTTTTTCTTTGTCTCCTGACCCTTTTTTTTTTTTTCATTTGTTGTCCTGATGCTTGTTCTATGAAGCTGATCTGATTTAACTTGATTAACTATACTGCTCTTTAGATTGCAGTTTGACTCACACCGTTTTGAATTATGTCATCTTTCCTTTCTGATTATAGTTTTAGTTGAGTGGTTCTTCTTTGATAGCTCAAGTTCACAGGGAGCTTTTCTTGATATTTCAAGCTGAGTGTCCCTAAGAGTTGTCTGCTGTTGCTAATTCCTGTGAATGTCACCATCCCTTAATGTTTCCATTAAATATGCTCACATCACCTTAGGTGGCATCTTTATTAAATCATTGTAATTAACTTTTTTTGAGTATGCTATTTGTTTCCTACTGTGATTCCAACTAACATACCTCACTTTAGCATAGATTACTGATCCCACTGTTCAGTGTTACTCATATGGTTATCTATTTCCATTAGTATTTTGAGGCCTTGATGATAATAAGAACAGAGATTTGACCTGACCTACACAGAATGCTTGACATATTGAAAGAACTAAAGCAATATTATTGAATGAATGACTAAGTGAATGAATAAAGTACAATTGGCATGCTCATTAATGTCATTGAAACCACAGAGCATCTTTATGGATGTTATGACAGATGAATTCTAACCCTAACCATTATCTTTTGTTCTGGTGATTTAATCAGTTATTAGGTATAGTTGAGCTGCTAGATTCTAGCATGTTTTTCTATTTGGTTTTCAAGACTCTTATGAGAGAATTTATAAACATATGGGAGCTTCCCTGGTGGCTCAGATGGTAAAGCGTCTGGCTGCAATGTGGAAGACCTGGGTTTGATCCCTGGGTCAGGCAGATCCCCTGGAGAAGGAAATGGCAACCCACTCCAATACTCTTGCCTAGAAAATTCCATGCACGGAGGATCCTTGTAGGCTACAGTCCACGTGGTCACAAAGAATTGGACACGACTGAGCAACTTCACTTTCACCTTATAAAATATATGCATATTTCAGATTCACTAGGGCACGAAGATAGTCTGGCATGATTTCCCTTTTTGTGAATGCCCATGCCATTCACAGAGTCTATTTAGAACTATGCCCTGGTTCTAAACTCGCCTGTCATTGATATTCAGAACCTACCTGTGGTGATTGAGATTATTCTTTCACTAACTTGGTTACATAAAAATACCAGGCTATTGTTTTTTTTGAAAACAAGTTGAATGTGAATCCATGATCCTATCTTAGTGAGTCAGCAGGAAATTCAATCACAATCATTATTTAGACTCCCTACCCCACACCTGGAAAAGTCATGCAATGGTCGTAAAGACCTTGTATAGCAACATGGTATCTAATCATCTGAGTACACTGAGTTTCCTGAAATATCCTTTGTTCAAAGCTGTAAGTCACTTTACAGTGGGGAATTCTGTTGCCTCTGTTCTACAGAATACTTTGTCAGGGCTGGAAGCAGTCAGACTCAGAATTCAAGCTCTCTCCATGCACCCTCTATTTCCTTTCTAGACACTGGAAAATTCCTTCCCTCCCTGCACCATAATCCAGTCAAACAGCTCAATATTAATTTGAAAAATCAAGATTGATTGTCTGCAATCAGAGTCTGATTTTAGTTTTGCATAGCAAAGTTCCTCTGAGTTGAAGGAGGGAGCATAAGGCAACTTGGTTTCTTGGAATGGAAAAAAAAATCACAAAGAAGGATAAATGCATGATAAAGAGTTTAAGCATAATGATGTGTTGTGAACTGGTTGATAGCTAGACTTGTATATTCTTTGTAGATTCAAAGTTACCCCAGTAGTTTACAAATAAGCAAATGATTAATATACAAATAAATGTGTGATTAATGAATGAAATGAAATAAAGCAAACAAAGGGCAAATAATAGATTATATCAGAAGCTTTATTGCTTTTGTTTTGCCTTTATGAAAATATATCATGCAGAAAATGTGACTATATTGATAAAATATATGTAAATGTTTGGTATTGTATAAACTAGATATTTAGTTTTTTTTGCTTTGAATGGTTGTTTGTGTGTTTTTTCCTTTTGTATTTTATATTTTGACATATAACAGACTTAAAGTACTGTTACTTGTTGAAATTTATACATAAAATACATTTACATTACAAACAGCATGAATAATATATTGTTCTTTTGTTATGTATTTAGTTATATCCAACATTTTGGAATTACATTAGAGATTGCTTTCAAATTTTGACATTTGAAATTTTAGAGGCAATATAAATTTAAATACACTAAAATTTACTTCAAATGTTTATTCTTTAAAACCATCTTGAATTATTAAAAAAATTATTTTCAGAAAGTACTTGTAAACTGTGTGTGTGTATATGCCAGAAATGGATTAAAAAAAATTATTACAAGAAAATATAGCTGATGATGTTTTAGTAGATGAGGATTTGCTAAGGAGGTCTCAAATATAATCAACATAATAAGATGAAGGATAGATATTTTATAAACATGAAAATTTCAGTTTGTCAAGTATATTCTAAAATGAATATAACAAAAATTAATTAATCAATACACTATATAAATGCCTGTTCAAATAAATAAGAAAAAGATGAACCTCTGCAGCATCAAATTGAACATAAACACAGATAGATAATTTATAAAAGGGATACAGATGCTTGATAATAATTTCTCATTTTGATATTAATTTCTCATTCAAATGCTTTCCTCTCTGCAGTCATCCTCTGGGTTTTTTCAGTCTTTTAACCTTCTTGAGGTTTTCAATGGCCAAGTCAAAGATCTCTCTTTTAAATGTCACATTGCACTTGAAAATATGTGGGTTATTTTCAAATATTTTGATATTGATTTCTAACGTAATTCCACAGTGATAAGAGAACAGACTCTTTGATTTCAATACCTTTAGACCATGAAATTTTTGCACTTTGTTTTATGTCCCTGGATATGTTCCAGTGTCTCCTGGTTTATATTCTGTGGAACTTGAATAGAATTTGTACCCTCTGTTGTGTGAAAATTGTATAAATCTTAACTGTGTTGAATGGGTTCATAGGGCTTTTCAGTCTACTGCATCTGTCTACTTTTCTGTCTATTCATTCTATTAATTTTTGAGACTTTGATACTGAAACTCCAACTAAAAATCTTAATTTATCTACTTAAAAAATAATTGTAATATGTAGTGGCATTATATGTAACACTGTTCTGTATTTTCCAACTCTCCTATAAATGTTTATCATCCTTTCATAATTTAAAACATAAAAAAAAAATTCAAAAAGGGATATAGAAATCTGCAATATGCATATAAAAATGCTTATCTTGCAGGCATTCACAGAATATAAATAAAAATAATAATGTAAAACTGTCTCTCTTCTATCAACTTGCTAAAGATCAAAAAAATAAATATTTAAAATTGCTTATGGCAACTATAGAAAAAACACATTCACACTGATTAAAATGTGATTTTTAAAAATTATTTTTAGGAGAAGTTAATTTCTACCATTAGTATTGTGCATATAGCATGACCTCCAATTATAAATATAATTTACATAATAATACCCACCTAAGAATTGAGACCTTGAGGATTTAAAGTTTTTATTTTGTATTGAGGTTTCGCCAATTAATGTTCTGATAATTCGAAGTGAACAGGAAAGGGACTCAGTCATATGTAAACGTGTGTCCATTCTCCCTCAAACTCCCCTCCCATCCAAGATGCCAGAGTAACATCCAGCAGAGTTTCCTTATGCTATACAGTAGAGTCCGTGACACAAGAATAAAGAAAAAAGAACTTGTGCTTTCTTCTGGGCACAAATAACTCTAAACAGATTTTTGAACAGTTAATTCCACTTAAATTTTTATATTGAGAAAAAAATACGTATGAGACAGGCCTGAGACCTGGGACCCTTTGCTGCAGTGCTTCAATGCTTGCACCTGGACACACCTATCCTTCAGCAACAAAATACAAAGAAACTATATGGAATGGCACCCCACTCCAGTACTCTTGCCTGGAAAATCCCATGGACGGAGGACCCTGGTAGGCTGCAGTCCATGGGGTCGTTAAGAGTCGGACACGACTGAGCGACTTCACTTTCACTTTTCACTTTCATGCATCGGAGAAGGAAATGGCAACCCACTCCAGTGTTCTTGCCTGGAGGATCCCAGGGACGAGGGAGCCTGATGGGCTGCCTTCTCTGGGGTCGCACAGAGTCGGACACGACTGAAACGGTTTAGCAGTAGCAGTAGCATATAGGACTAAAAATAACTGGGTGCATAAGCAGCTGGGGCAAAATCTGAACCCTAAAGATACTGCTGCTGCTGCTAAGTTGCTGCAGTCGTGTCCGACTCTGTGCGACCCCATAGACGGCAGCTCCAGTCCCTGGGATTCTCCAGGCAAGAATACTGGAGTGGGTTGGCATTTCCTTCTCCAATGCATGAAAGTGAAAATTGAAAGTGAAGCCGTTCAGTCGTGTCCAACTCCTAGTGACCCCATGGACTGTAGCCTACCAGGCTCCTCCATCCATGGGATTTTCCAGTCAAGAATACTGGAGGGTTGCCATTTCCTTCTCCGACCTAAAGATACAAAGAGACAAAAAAAAATCCAACTGCCTCTTTTGAAGAGCCTGGAGCAAAAGCAGGGGTTTGTGAGCCAAAACAGGGTACTGAGCACGCTTCCTGCATACAGTCCTCCTAAGTGGTGGGCAAAACACCTAAGCCATGCCTCTGGCCTGACCCCTGGACACATCCCTACCCTCACTCCTTATAACGAACAAGCTTGCACCCCTCAGGGAGCAAGCAAAGCCAGGGAACCTATTTTATGTTCTCCTCGTCCCCCCCCAACCCCACTCCATGCATCAGGAGCTCCAATAAAGCTTTGCCTGAATCACTTGTCTGGCCTCTAGTCAATTCCTATTAATTGGGGGAGGTCAAGAACCCTGGTGGTAACATCAATATATATTAACATATATGTAAGTGGATGTGGGTATGTATATGTACATTTGTGCATGTATTATTTCCAGAATTTTCTCTATCACCTTTAAGTTTAGTATACTAAATACCCAAAATCCTAGTTATCCTCATGCCCCACTAAGAATCCAGATATGAAATGTTCAATATTCTAATATGCTTTAAGTTCCAATATCAGCTGTTTAGGGCTGTTTATCTCAATCAGGAGAAAAAAGAATATGCTGTAATTAATTCAGTAGTTGAGACATGACTGGAACCTTTTATTATTTCAACAATTAAGTTAACAATATTATATGTTTTATGATCTCCTAGATATTAGGATTTTAGGCATAATAGCACAAAGTAAAGAGAGATGTCTTGTGATATAAGAAGATACTCTTTGATAAGAAAACATAATCCCTTCAATAAATGGTACTGGGAAAAGTGGATATCCACATGTAAATGAATGAAATTGAACCTTTATCTTATACATACAAAAAATAAATTCAAAATGGATTAAAACAAACATAAGATATGAAATAATAAAAATTCTAGGAAGAAAACATAAGCGCAAAGGTCCTTGACACTGAACTTGTACAGAATGTTTTTGGATTTGACAGCAAAACTACAGGCAACAAAAGCAAAAATAAATAACTGAGACTAATAATAGCAAATGAAGCAACAGACAAACAACTAATCTCAAAAATATACAAGCAACTCCTACAGCTCAATTCCAGAAAAATAAATGACCCAATCAAAAAATGGGCCAAAGAACTAAATAGACATTTCTCCAAAGAAGACATACAGATGGCTAACAAACACATGAAAAGATGCTCAACATCACTCATTATCAGAGAAATGCAAATCAAAACCACTATGAGGTACCATTTCACACCAGTCAGAATGGCCATGATCCAAAAGTCTACAAGCAATAAATGCTGGAGAGGGTGTGGAGAAAAGGGAACCCTCTTACACTGTTGGTGGGAATGCAAACTAATACAGCCACTATGGAGAACAGTGTGGAGATTCCTTAAAAACTAGAAATAGAACTGCCTTATGACCCAGCAATCCCACTGCTGGGCATACACAATGAGGAAACCAGAACTGAAAGAGACAAGTGTACCCCAATGTTCATCGCAGCACTGTTTATAATAGCCAGGACATGGAAGCAACCTAGATGTCCATCAGCAGATGAATGGATAAGAAAGCAGTGGTACATATACACAATGGAGTATTACTCAGCCATTAAAAAGAATCCATTTGAATCAGTTCTAATGAGGTGGATGAAACTGGAGCCTATTATACAGAGTGAAGTAAGCCAGAAAGAAAAACACCAATACAGTATACTAACGCATATATATGGAATTTAGAAAGATGGTAACAATAACCCTGTATATGAGACAGCAGAAGAGACACTAATGTATAGAACAGTCTTATGGACTCTGTGGAAGAGGGAGAGGGTGGGATGATTTGGGAGAATGGCATTGAAATATGTATAATATCGTATATGAAACGAGTTGCCAGTCCAGGTTTGATGCAGGATACTGGGCTGGTGCACTGGGACGACCCAGAGGGATGGTATGGGGAGGGAGGAGGGAGGAGGGTTCAGGATGGGGAACACATGTATACCTGTGGCAGATTCATTTTGATATATGGCAAAACCAATACAATATTGTAAAGTTAAATAAAATAAATTTTTTAAAAAAAAAGGAAAAAAAAAAGACTGCATGGCAAAGGCAAAATGTTCATCACGTTCATAACATATCAACAAAACATTTGTCACATTTTAGTTTCATATTTTTTTTGCCTTGTCAAAGTCTCTTTGGGAGCATATGAGATAGGGAAGGAGAAGTAAATAAATCAATAAATCAGTTAGGTAACTAATGTCTCCATTTCCTGGGTGACTAAGTGGCAAAGTATCCACCTGTCAATGCAGGAGATCTGGGTTCCATCCCTGTGTCAGGAAGATGCCCTGGAGAAAGAAATGGCAACCCACTCCAGGATTCTTGCCTGGGAAATTCCATGGACAGAGGAGCCTGGTAGGTCACAGTCAGAGGGGTCGCAAAAGAGTTGGACATGACTCAGCAATTAAATACACACACGTACGCACAGGATATGACTTAGCAACTGAATAACAACAAGAACTATTGTCTGAAAGTTGGGAAATGTCCTTAAAGAGAAAACTTATAAATCAATAAGATTTAAGTGAATCTCAACTATGTTTCACCACATTTGAATTCAATACAGAGTTTAAGGGTAATTCCACAGTGTTTAGCAACACTGGTACATTTTCAATTGACTTTAATTTCATTGGTTGTCACATAAAATGTGCTATTCCTAAATATCATTGATAAATATATTTAAAAATTACTAAAAATTGTCAATTGGATATTTAGAAAAATTTCCATATTTTTTCCAAAGTCTGAGATATCAAACATTTTAATATTTTATAGGTATAATTATAATTAGAAGTACAACATATAGGAAAGATAAATTTTAATTTAAAACAAGTTCCTGTTTTAAAAATTTATGTATAACTCAGATATCTCTATGATTCAACAGATCCTACAAAAATCAGATTAATTTTAATATCTATTTAAAAGCTCTGGAGATGATAATATAATCAGAAATTTTGAAAAGCAAAATGCAATTTGAGTGCATACTCAGTCATGTCTGACTGTTTGTGACCCTTTGGACTATAGTCCACTAGGGTCTTCTGTCCATGGGATTTTTCAGGCAAGAATACTGAAGTGGATTGCTATTTCTTCCTCCAGAGGTTCAAACCCCCAGAATTGAACCCATGTCTCCTACATATTCTGCATTGCAGGCATATTCTTTAACAAAATGCAATATACACTTGTACAAATAATTGAAAATGTATAGGCATGCTTGGGGGAAGAACCAGCAGAAGACTCACAACTAATATACATCATTTGGCAGCTGAATGCACTTTTGATTTCAACTCAGCTGTATTATTTTTTCCTCAGCTTTTCTATATCCTGGAACCTGTTGGAACTTTCTCTATGATGCTTAGTTGAAGCATTAGTGAACTATTTTTAGTTCACATATCTAGTAATTGCTTAAATGGGAGGTAAATCCACTAAGAACAAAAAGGAATGGTGAGACTTTTGTGAAACAGTGAATGGAATGCCAGGATATAAATATTCTGTGTAGAGTGTGTGTGTGTGTGTGTGTGTGTGTGCATGTTCACAGGGGCAATAGTGCTCAACTCCATGCAATTAATAATCTGTCTTTAGAGATATAGAACTAGCATATCCGAAACAACATCATCACTTATTTTTGCCACAGTTTAAGTCTGTGTGATATAAGAACTATATCAAATATTGGATGTAATTGAGAGTTTTCTGCTTTAATTTTAACCTTCTTTCATAAAATCTCACTGGCTGAAAATGTATATGTGAATTTTTCCATGATCTTGGAAGAAATTTAATCTTATCCTAACGCTTGATGGAGAAGGAAATGGCAACCCACTCCAGTATTCCTGCCTGGAGAATTCCATGGACAGAAGAGCCTGATGAGCTGCAGTCTATGGGGTCACAGAGTGACTAACTAACACACGACTGAGTGACTAACTAACACACACAACACTTACTTGAATAAGGAAATGGAAACCCACTTCAGTATTCTTGCCTGGAGAATTCCATGGACAGAAGAGACTTGTGGACTACAGTCTATGGAGCCACATACAGTCAGACATGACTGAGTGACTAACACTAACCCTTACTGGTAAATTGAATTAAGATGGTGCCTCTCATAGTAGG
Organism: Bubalus kerabau; assembly: GCF_029407905.1. Classification (NCBI taxonomy): domain Eukaryota; kingdom Metazoa; phylum Chordata; class Mammalia; order Artiodactyla; family Bovidae; genus Bubalus; species Bubalus kerabau. The sequence goes on from NC_073624.1 coordinate 134,416,716, forward strand.
AACAAAGATTCTCATTTCACCTCTAAATTATTTTCATAAAATTTCATTGGTAAAAAATACATATTTTTTCTCAGTCTAAATTTAAGATCAATGGATGTTTAAGAAGATCAATGGTTGGCCCGGAGTCTAGGAAATAATGAAAAAGCTGGACTTGAGCATTTAGCATTTCCAATCTTGGTGCAATCATGTCATTCTACAAGAATATTTCAGTGTATGAAAGCCTATTAATTTATAGCTTAGGAGAGCATGTAAAAGTGGAAACAAAAATAAATTAAACCTTTCATGATCTCCAATAATTGGCAAGATTCTTGGTTTCCCTCCCATTGGACAAAATTCACAGTGGAAACTACAATACTTAAAAAGGAACAAGTGATAGTAATTCATAAAAATATAACCATTTTCAAGGCTAATTAATACTACTGAAGTTAGTTCCAGTAGAATTTAGTAGTCAAATTTAACATTTAATAGGCTGAAAGAAATGAGAATTGAAGGATTTTAAAGTGTCTTAATTTGAATTCAGATTAAAGAAATATTTTCCAACATACACAAAGGTCTCTAAGGGGAGAATATCATGAATTATTTTTGATGATGTTTAAATTTCAGTTAGAATTTTAAAAGTTCATTTTTGTATTGGTTAGAATGCTAGAACATGTCTCTCTTAAGCATCAGTGTCTTCAATTTCTACAAGTGCTCAAAGAAAGTTTTTCACATTTATCTTGGTTTTTGGTTATCATTCCTGAATTATATGTGATATATACCTAGACTCTGTGTATATATTGTTAATATGTCTTCTTAATATTATTTCAAAACCAAAAAATAAATGCACATAAACAAACAAAGCCTTGTTATGTGTATTTCAACTTAGAATATATTTCTTAAAGCAAGACATATGATTGAATTCATCAGGTTTTATGATCTTTTTGAGAAGCATGACTTAGTCAAAGAGAATTACTTTTCAAGCCCAAGTATAGTCCATTCCTCCATTGGCTCTGGGCTTACCATTGGGACTATCTATGAACAAATGGCAAATGAGAAAATATGACAAAAAGTGGAAGCTATATTAAGGCTTTTGAACTGATCTAAATCTCTTAAAATACTGCCAATAGACAACTATTTAAAGAAACCAATCAAACCTACTTAAATTTAAGAGATCACAAGAACTGAGGTTGTTCAGTCCAATAGTCAGAAACAAAAGCTAGCCTCAGTGGTGAGTAAAAGTCTAGATGAGAAAATAAAAGAAAACTACCTTGCTAAGCCCAACCCTAAATTTCCAGAATTGTAAGTAAATAAATGAACATTACTTAGAGTCAGTAAGTTTTAAAGTGTTGTTGGTTTTTTTTTTTTTTTTTTTTGTACCTCAATAGATAACATGTTGGAGAAGGCAATGGCACCCCACTCCAGTACTTTTGCCTGGAAAATCCCATGGACAGAGGAGCCTGGTGGGCTGTGGTCCATGGGGTCGCTAAGAGTCAGACACGACTGAACGACTTCACTATCACTTTTCACTTCCATGCATTGGAGAAGGAAATGGCAACCCACTCCAGTGTTCTTGCCTGGAGAATCCCAGGGACGGTGGTGCCTGGTGGACTGCTGTCTACAGGGTCACACAGAGTCGGACACGACTGAAGCAACTTAGCAGCAGCAGCAACAGATAACTTATGAAGATCCACATTTTCCTAACTTAATTTCTATCTTTCACATCAATTACTCTAGTTGGATAGTCTGGCTATGCAGTTCATTTTCTTTCCTGGCTCATAATAGGAAAGAGATTTAAGGCACATATGTTGGGAAAGAGGAAATATAGTATACATAGCAGTAAAACTAAAAGCCTGAGTCATATACAGCCTAATAAACTCAGAGTCAATTCAAGATCAGGTAATGAGTTACAAGGGATACTAATCTAAGAATCCATGGCGCACAAATCCTGTGTATCTCTCACTGCATCACTTATCTAAGAGCCTTCTACTTTCTCTCTCAATAAATAAATGTTTTAGCCCTGCACCTTTTTCTGCCACTGAAACCCTTTTATTTTTTAGAATCACACCATGAATTCTTACTGATATCTATTTTATGCTTAAAATTTATTTTGTAGTTGGAATATGTAAGCTGATTTTTGCATAGGTAGTGAATCACATCTGCTTATTAAATGTTAAATGTCAGGAAACAATTACCTTAGAATACCCTTCCATAACTAATTTGCATCTTATATCACTCTGCATATTGTAAAAATATAATGAGACTAAATTAGTAATATTTTAATTCAGTATTTTGATTCAATCAAGCTAAGATCACTGGCATAGGGCTTGTGAGATCAGGTAGAATTTGTGTAGGATTTTTTGCATGATTTATTAAGAAATAAAAGTGAATACTTAGAGACATTACAAAAACTCTGAAAAAACTATTAAAAGAAATCAGCACTGATTCTTCTCCTACTTCTTTTTTGACAATTTCAAAATTTTCCCCTTACAACTAACTTCTGGTAGAAATGAGTAGAGAGAAAGTAATTTATTTCCTTCAAATTAATGAAAAAAAAAATCATCTCTAGCTTAGTTCCTAAGTCTCTTGCCTAATTTTAGCTAACACTTTATCACTCAATCGCTGGTGGTTTTCTGATTTGGAAGGAAGAATAACTAGAGTAGATATCAGAAGGCTTTGATAAGGATTAATTAATTAATTCAACAAATGTTTTTGAATGTCTGTTATATCTCACTATTGCTCTATATCCCAAAGATACAGGATTGCACAAAGTGTCCCAAATCTCTAATCTTAAAGAGCTAATATTTTAGTTGTAATCCAAATAATAAATTGTCTTACAGTTGCTCCAAATTCTAATTATATTCCACATAATAAATTCTAATTTTATTCTAAATAAGAAATTGTCTTACCATTGCCCCATAGAAGGGAGGATTAATAATCCCCAGCCCAATATTGGTTCAAATGCTAAAACCGATAACCTTATACCTACACCATGAGATAGAAGAGATTACTCATATGCTGAGACTTTTCAGTTAGATCAGGGAAGGCTTCCCAGCTGGTAGAAAATGCTTTGAGTGAAGGGAGAAGAGTGACTAGTTTTTGTCACAGTGAAGGGGTAAGGCTGGTGTGACGCCTCCTCATACCAGAGGGGACTGCTTTTTCAGAGTTTCAGCTTAGCTAGTGTCCAGAGAAAGAGCACATGAAATTTCTTACTGGATTCCCTGGATGAGGAGCAAAATTATAAAGGAATGTTGGAGTCTGAAAGTTTTCAGAACTCAAACATAAAGTATTGAGTCAGAATCTGTTAAAATTCACCCCTGATATTTGAGTGATGTGTAAAATGTGTGATGTTTAATTTAATTGTATTTGAACTCATTTAAATAAGCCATAATGGTGCTCTAAGAAACTCAGGGCCTAAAGCTGATAAGGAAAGTAAAAATTCTATATAATGCTTCATTCTCGAGTCAATGGGCTTCCCTGGTGGCTGAGTCTGCCTGCAATGCAGGAGACCTTGGTTCAATCCCTGGGTCTGGAAGATCCCTGGAGAAGAGAATGGCTACTCACTCCCATATTATTGCCTGGAAAACCCCATGGACAGAGGAGCCTGGTGGGCTACAGTCCATGGGGTGGTAAAGAGTCTGACATGACTGAGCAACTAATAACAGAGTCAATATTGTGACTTGAATATTTTGAGAAGTAAAGTGATGGATTTCTCCTGTGGTCCAGTGGTTAACAACCTGCCTTGTAATCCAAGGGACACAATTTCAATCCCTGGTTGAGGAGCTAAGATCTTATATGCCAGGGAGCAGTGTGCTGCAACTACTGAAGCCTGTATATTCTGGAGCCCCCCTGCCACAACTAGACAGTCCATTCATTGCAACAAAGATCCCACGTGATGCAACTGAGAACTGACACAGCCAAATAAATGAATAAATAAAATATTAAAGAGAGAGAGAGAGAAGTATAATGGATTATTTGCTCACATTCAATAATGTGACCTAAAACTTTAAAAAGATGAAGTATCTGGTGAAGCCTTGAATTGTAGCTTTTTGGTATGTGGAGAGATATACATGATTTTTATTTTTTATTTTTTTGGTACCTGTGAGAATATTCACAGAATTCTTTACCCTAAATAGGTCATCTTTGGATAACAAAATGCTGTGACTGGTTGACCAGACAGCCAGACCACAGGCAGTGTCTCAAGAGACTAAAAATGTGCAGATGGGGCTGTTTTCTGGCCAAGCCATTTTCTAGTACTAAATGACTGATTGAAATTTAGCCAACTGTGCTGATCATGAGATATTTCTCTTGGTCATGGGCTTCTTTTTAGGGATGTGCAGCAACAAACCTCTTGTGACTCCATCACACGCAATGGTGACATTATTCAGTAAAGTATACAAGTTACTTTTTCTGCTCACTCAATTAATCACAAGAGGCTCTCCAGGTCACCAGTTTGTCTAGGAGAGAGGTGACCTCCTCCAACACCACTGCATCTGACAAGAGACTGAGGACAAAGGAAGCCACTTCTTCCTGTAAGTAGGATATGGCAGAGACAATTCTGTAAGTATCATTTTCATGTCAATAAGAAGTCTTTTGTGATTGTGCTGCATTTGTGGGATTCTGTATCAATGTCCCAAAGCATAATAGGCACCTGGGTCCTAAAATTCATCAGTCAGGACCAGCTAGCTTCATCTCCCAAAAGTTCATCATGCAACCTGCAACATTTGGGTTAGTGGAATATATCTGGGGCCAAACAAGGCAGTACTTTGCACCAGAAGTCCATGATCAACTTATGGTCATCATGACTAATCCAGAGACCTCAAGGTGCTTGAGAGGAAGTTTCTATATCCTCTACAGTGAAGGAGTGTCTGAAGAGTGCTAATGGGAGCTCTTTCTTTCTTTCTTTGTTTTTTTTTTAATTATTTTTCACTGGAGTATAGTTGCTTTCAGTCTTCTCAGGTGGTGTTAGTGGTAAAGAACCCAGTTGCCAATGTAAGAGACATAAGAGACGAGTGTTCAATCCCTTGGTCAGGAAGATCCCCTGGAGGAGGGCATGGCAACGCACTCAGTATCACGCCTGGAGAATCCCATGGACAGAGGATCCTGGCAGGCTACAGTCCATGGAGTCGCAAAGAGTCAGACATGACTGAACAACTTCACTTTCCTTTCCTTTCCATTTTTATTAGGCTTGATTATTGGCAACATTGGCCTTTTCAATGGGAAAGTAGTAGGAAAATGATACCTTCCTTGAGTAGGCCTATATAATAAATGGGTCTTATATTAATTGGTTTTGATTTTGGTATACCTTGTTTTAATCTATGTTCAGGTATATTAAGTAATTTTTCCATTTGTAAAAATGTATTTGACATTAAATGGATCTAAACTACTCCTCTTGGAGCTTTTTTATGGCCATAAAATAAGGACAGTTTTAATATTTCAGATGATTTAAATCATTGTTCTATTCTAAAGATAGAATAATGTGGCAAGAAAGCATAGGAAAATAATAAAATGTGGGGCAATAAATGGAACAGATGGGCAAATCAAATACAATTATTCACCTATGCAGAGGCACAAAAAATAGTGCATTTCTTTCCTTGATATATTTAAGGAAAACTTGGCAGAGATGTTCTTGCAGTATACTTTTAAAAATTTTTATTGGAGTGTAACTGCTTTACAATATTGTGTTAGTTTCTACTGTACAGAAAGGGAATCAGCTGTTTGTTGGATCCAAGTCTTTGTGACCCCACGGACTGTATCCTGCTAGGCTCTTCTATTCATGAGATTCTCTAGGCAAGAATACTGGAGGGTCCAGAGGATCTTCCTGACCCAGGGACTGAACCCCAATCTCCTACATGGCAGGCAGATTCTTTAGCACTGAGCCACCAGGGACTTAATCCTTGAATCAGCTATATGTGTACATATATACCCTCTTTTTTGGATTTCCTTCCCATTTGGGTCACCACAGAGCACTGAGTAGAGTTCTCTGAGCTACACAGTAGGTTCTCATTAGTTATTTATTTTATTAAATAGTGTATATATGTCAATGCTGCTACTGCTGCTAAGTCGCTTCAGTCGTGTCCAACTCTGTGCGACCCCATAGACAGCAGCCCACAAGGCTCCCTCGTCCCTGGGATTCTCCAGGCAAGAACACTGGAGTGGGTTGCCATTTCCTTCTCCAATGCATGCAAGTGAAAAGTGAAAGGGAAGTCGCTCAGTCGTGTCCGACTCTAGTGACCCCATGGACTGCAGCCTACCAGGCTCCTCCGTCCATGGGATTTTCTAGGCAAAAGTACTGGAGTGGGGTGCCACTGCCTTCTCATATACCAATATCCAAATTCATCCCACCCTCTCTGCCCCACCTTGCTATCCATATGTTTGTTCTTCACATCTGTGTCTCTGTTTCTACTTTGCAAATAAGATCATCTATACCATTTTTCTGGGCTTCCCAGGTGGTGCTAATGGTATAGATCATGCCTGCCAATGAAGAAGACATAACAAATTTGAAACCCAGGGGGTTTGATCCCTGTGTCAAAAAGATTCCCTGGAGGAGGGCATGGCAACTCACTCCAGTACTCTTGCCTGGAGAATCCCATGGGCAGAGGTGCCTGGCAGGCTACAGTCCATGGGATCGCAAAGAGTCAAACACCACTGAAAGGACTTAGCACGCACACACACATATTAGTTTGCTAGATTTCACATATATGTCTTATATCTTAATGTAGTAATGTTTTTACATATCTTGGGCGCCCATTAGCAGAGGACCTGACTTCAGCCCAGACAGTGTTCTAAATATTAGGCCTGATATCCTTATGCCTCAGTATTAATAATTAAGAAACAGTACAAGACATCTTAATATTTATCTCTTTGATTTCTCACCACCAAAGGAAAACTTATAACTTCTTATTTTCTTATTCTAGTTCCCATGTTGTAAAGGAATTATATTGTTATATAAAGTGTACAATATAATATCAACACATCTCAAACTTAATTACTTGCTACTCTTGTTAATTAATTTCTAAAATCCTTGGTATTCTTCATTGTGTTTCTTTTACCTCTAAATTCCCAGAGATGAAATGTTCCACAGAGTTCCCAGTGTTGCTAGATATTTGTAATTATTCATTGTAAAAATATGAGGACATATAGTCCTCATTCTTATGAATCATAATCTTGGGGAAAAGAAAATCCTATTGTTTGAAGACCTACTATGTGTCAAGTATTGTGCAAGATATAAACAGTTTAAACAAAAGTGCCACAAGACAACTGCTGTAGGATCAGGGAACTGAAGCTCAAAGAAAGTAAATACTTAGCACAGAATATGCAGCTAGTAAGCAGGAAAACAGGCTTTGGAGCCTAGGTTTGAATGATTCCACATCACCTCCTCTTTCCTTTTCAGATGCTGCCTCCACTGTCAGTGAATCATTGTCATATTGCTGAAAGATAACTGAAGTTCACTAATAGCATACAGAGTGATCTGTCAAGTTATTTGGAATTTTATTTTGCCACCATAATTACTCATACTCTGAATTGTGTCAAGAGATGTTTGACAAATATAATCAAAGAATAGTCAGGAAAAAAATTCACAATGCAAAAGCAATTATCTTGTAATCAGAATATATAAATCATGGTCTTGCCTGTACTGCTAGCCTTTAACTTATTAGATCCCTGTCCCATCACATTTCTAAAGTAGCTTACTGCCTGCCTGAAAATTCTGATATCTTATCAAAAATTTTCTAGACTTATCAATGATTACTTAGTGAAGTAAACTTATAAACTAACTTGCTTGACTATTTTTTGAAGTATATTCAAGAACTTAATGTGTTTATGTCTATTTGTTGTGTTAATTAAAAAAAAATACAACTTGCTTTTCATTGGCTTTTAGGTGGGAATAAAAAAATTGGCCCTAATCAAGAAGGTGCTTTTAACTTTTCAACTCAGATTGTTACCTACCTCTGGGTTAAGTTCTCTTTGAATTTCTTGGTTGTCACATTGTCAGATAAGGAAAAACTAATGCTTTGGAAAGAGCAGTGCCCCACAAGGGTGAAACCCCAAAATTCAGAGATAGGCCAGAAATCCCATGTTCTGAAATTGAGAAAAGTAAATAGAAAATGGAGGAAATATAACTCTTAGTAGATTGCATCCAATCAGATAAATTGGTGAATCATAGATGTATCTGAATCTGAAGATAAGGAATTTTTAAAATTTAGTATTTGGAAAGATAAATGCATAATAATATTATTTTAAATATCAGAATCACTTTGATTTTAACATGGGCAATGTGAAGTAACACTATGAGGACAAAAACTATTTATTACTGCTGCATTAAACATCTTCATCAATATTTTTATATACAACACATTTAACATAAAATCTGCAAAATCAGCTAATTGTGATTGTAGGGACCAGAGGGAGATGAAACTATAATTGCTAATGGCACAAGCTATGCATGGTTGTCAATTAAATCTTTCTGACAGATATGGATCAAATTACTATAATTTTTAACACTGTTCCTTAAAAGCATCCATATTTCATTTATTTGTATTCTGTGTTAACTAAGGGATTTTCTCACAGCAATTTGATCTCCTAAGTAGATTTTTCTATTACATGGTAATTTTGCTGATGAGCTCACTTAAGTATTCCAACCTCCTTGGCAGTTATAACTCTTAAAATGAAACACTGGCTCACCATTTAATAGCAATTTATCTTCCATTGTTTTACTATTCTGAGTTCACAAATAAAAGCAAACTCATCTTCAACTTTAGTAACGTCCCAGATGTAGACTTACATTGATAATCTTCCAGAAAAAGTGTTAGCTTCCTTCTGTTTATGCAAATTACAACTCTTTTAAGGCTTAAATTAAAAGATTCTTACTCCTTGGAAGGAAAGTTATGACCAACGTGCTGCTGCTGCTGCTGCTGCTGCTAAGTCACATCAGTCGTGTCCAACTCTGTGTGACCCCACAGACAGCAGCCCACCAGGCTCCTCTGTCCCTTGGGATTCTCCAGGCAGGAATACTGGATTGGGTTATGACCAACCTAGACAGCATATTAAAAAGCAGAGACATTACTTTGTCAACAAAGGTCCATCTAGTCAAGGCTATGGTTTTTCCAGTAGTCATGTATGGATGTGAGAGTTGCTCTATAAAGAAAGCTGAGCACCAATGAATTGATGCTTTTGAACTGTGGTGTTGGAGAAGACTCTTGAGAGTCCCTTGGACTGCAAGGAGATTCAACCAGTCCATCCTAAAGGACATCAGTCCTGGGTGTTCATTGGAAGGACTGATGTTGAAACTCCAATAGTTTAGCCACCTGATGAAAAGAGCTGACTCTTCTGAAAAAGACCCTGATGCTGGGAAAAATTGAAGGTGGGAGGAGAAGAGGATGACAGAGGATGAGATGGTTGGATGGCATCACCAACTCAATGGACATGAGTTTGGGTAGACTCTGGGAGTTGGTGATGGACAGGGAGGCCTGGCGTGCTGTGGTTCATGGGGTCGCAAAGAGTCAGACATGACTGAGGAACTGAAATGAACTGAACTGAACTAAGGCTTGGAAAGAGAGCCTGAGAAGTCTGTAATTTTTTTTCACAGTAGTCTGTGTACTTTACCTCTTTCAATTTATATTCTTCAATTTTAAGGGAAAGTTGTGTGAGAAAGTTGATGAGTTAATTTTATAAACCTACAAATTAATTATTATCCAAGCTAGGAAAGAGATAGAAGATGGAAGGAGATGGAAGTAAATTGATTCTGTATGACATATCATGACTCAACTGGTCTGAACGGTTTAACTGCACTTCAGTTTTCCTTGTGAGAAGAAAAGCCCTCTCCCAAACATTACCAACTCAATGGACATGAGTTTGAGCAATCTCTGTGAAATGGAGAAGGACAGGGAAGCCTGACATGTTGCAGTCCATGGAGTTGCAAAGAGTTGGATATGACTGAGCAACTGAACAACAGCAACAACAACAATGACTAGCACTGGAAGGAGCAGAGTGGGTAAAGAGCAATTCAATAGCAATTGTCTTAATAAAGAGGCATTAAATATTTGACAGGTAGCTTAGGCGCTGTTTAAACTGGAGTGGACGTGAGTCTGAGTGAACTCCGGGAGTTGGTGATGGACAGGGAGGCCTGGTGTGCTGCAATTCATGGGGTCACAAAGAGTCGGACACGACTGAGCGACTGATCTGATCTGAACCTTTACTTATTCAATATATCATCATTGATTTTAATCAGACATATTTGTTGTCGTCTGTCTCTACTAGAGGGAGGAAAAATCTAATTATATTTTAATGCAATATTTACATATATAGCTGCATAAGACCAGATGCAGTGTTATTCTTCTGAAATACCAATCTTTCTGACAGTCTGATAATGAAATGATCTAATATTGATTGGCTTTTGATACACAAAACTGTTGTTGATGCATATTCACATACTGATGATGTTATATTAAATTGCAAGTCACTTTTCTCTTAAGATACACTGAGAATGCACACATCTAAGGCTGTTTTGAGTCAAAATGGAAAAAGATATTTCATTTGTACATCTGAATTATGACAAAATTCTCATAGCTCTAATAAGACAAAACTTAAGTTGGGAGAATATTTAGGTGAAAAATAACATATTAATAATTATGTACTAAGAAGACACATTGCTGCTGCTGCTAAGTCACTTCAGTTGTGTCTGACTCTGTGCGACCCCGTAGACGGCAGCCCACCAGGCTCCCCCGTCCCTGGGATTCTCCAGGCAAGAACACTGGAGTGGGTTGCCATTTCCTTCTGCAATGCATGAAAGTGAAAAGTGAAGGTGAAGTCGCTCAGTCGTGTCCGATTCTTAGCGACCCCATGGACTGCAGCCTATCAGGTTCCTCCATCCATGGGATTTTCCAGGCAAGAGTACTGGAGTGGGGTGCCATTGCCTTCTCCAAGAAGACACATTAACCTGTAGAAATATGTAAAATAATCAATAAAATTAATTCTTCTTTATTAGCTTTCAATTGAGATATAATTGGCATACTCCATTATATTAGTTTCATGTGTGCAATGTAAACACTTGAAATTTGTATGTATTGTGGAATCATCACCACAGTATGCTTAGTTTAACATTCATTAATTTTAAAATAAGTGTTCTTACTGAAAGTGACCAAAATCTGCTATATAAAAGGATTTTTTTTAAGTTAAAATTTAGAATTTTCTATTTTTGCTGCAACTGTTGCTAATACCACCAATAAAATAGAGAATTTTCATCATTAATTTGAATTATAAAGATACTCCTTTCTGGGATAATGCATAATGTTTTGAGGCTGGAGAGATTGTATGGTATATGTGTGCATACCCATTTAAACACACACTGCACACATACACTGCACACACACTAAATGTTTCAACTTCATTGTTATCAAATAATACTTATAATTTTTATGCCCACCCAATCCAGAATTCATATCTCAACACTATTCATGAGCCTAATTCGGTACTTAATAGTTTTCCACTTCCCTGACCCTCCCTCTCAAGCCATCCTTGACTCCACCCTATCTATCCATGATGTGTAACCCATCATCTTCATATTCCTGGGAACTGAGTTAGAAAGATTATGTTTGAAACTTGAATTGTGGGAGGCTGCTTAGTTGGAGACAGCAAAGAAAGATCAGGAAAGTGTAATGGGTTGTTTTTCAGGGGACCTGAAACTGGCCCAAACTGTACAACTAGTGAAGCTAAAGAAGGAAGTACACATCTAAGCTGTATATGACGTGTGGATGGGGTAAAGGAGCAATTATTTTTATTGTTAGTAATAATAACAATGCACTGGTGACACGTGTAGGTGCTTGTGAAGCTTGAGTATTTGTCAAACACTGTGCTACCCCACATCCGAGGTCAGGGGCAGAAGGCGGGAGGACCCCATATCCAAAGGGCAGTGGTCAGAGGAGTTAACCACATCTGAGGTCAGGGTCAGTGGTCTAGAGTACCAGACTGCGATGGTGCAGGAAGGGCCAAGAGGAGCTACTCCACGTCCAAGGTCAGGAGGGGTGGCCGAGAGGATATACCCAGCGTCCAAGGTCAGGGGCCGTGGCTGGGAGGAGCTATGCCACGCCCCTAAGCCCAAGGCCAGGGGCGGTGGCTGGGAGAACCAACCCCACGTCCAAGGAGCCATGGAGGCGTGGGTGCAAGAGGGCCTAGAGGAGCTATCCCACATTGAAGGTCAGGAAGGGCAGCGGTGAGGAGATACCCCTTGTCCAAGGTAAGGAGCAATGGCTGCACTTTGCTGGATCAGCCATGAAGAGATACCCAATGCCCAAAGTAAGAGAAACCCAAGTAAGATGGTAGGTGTTGCAAGAGGGCATCAGAGGGCAAACACACTGAAACCATACTCACAGAAAACTAGTCAATCTAATCAGACTAGGACCACAGCCTTGTCTAACTCAATAAAACTAAGCCATGCCCGAGGGGAAACCCAAGACGGGTGGGTCATAGTGGAGAGATCTGACAGAATGTGGTCCACTGGAGAAGGGAATGGAAAACCACTTCAGTATTCTTGCCTTGAGAACGCCATGAACAGTATGAACAGGCAAAATGATAGGATACTGAAAGAGAAACTCCCCAGGTCAGTAGGTGCCCAATATGCTACCGGAGATCAGTGGAGAAATAACTCCAGAAAGAATGAAGGGATAGAGCCAAAGCAAAAAGAATACCCAGCTGTGGATGTGACTGGTGATAGAAGCAAGGTCCGATGAGGTAAACAGCAATATTGCATAGGAACCTGGAATGTCAGGTCCAGGAATCAAGGCAAATTGGAAGTGGTCAAACAAGAGATGGCAAGAGTGAATGTTGACATTCTAGGAATCAGCAAACTGAAATGGACTGGAAAGGGTGAATTTAACTCAGATGACCATTATATCTACTACTGCGGGCAGGACTCCCTCAGAAGAAATGCAGTAGCCATCATGGTCAACAAAAGAGTTCGAAATGCAGTACTTGGATGCAATCTCAAAAATGACAGAATGATCTCTGTTCATTTCCAAGGCAAACCATTCAATATCACAGTAATCCAAGTCTATGCCCCAACCAGTAAAGCTGAAGAAGCTGAAGTTGAACGGTTCTATGAAGACCTACAAGACCTTTTAGAACTAGCATCCAAAAAAGATGTCCTTTTCATTATAGGGGACTGGAAAACAAAAGTAGGAAGTCAAGAAACACCTGGAGTTACAGGCAAATTTGGCCTTGGAATACAGAATGAAGCAGGGCAAAGACTAATAGAGTTTTGCCAAGAAAATGCATTGGTCATAGCAAACACCCTCTTCCAACAACACAAGAGAAGACTCTACACATGGACATCACCAGATGGTCAACATCAAAGTCAGATTGATTATATTCTTTGCAGCCAAAGATGGAGAAGCTCTATACAGTCAGCAAAAACAAGACCAGGAGCTGACTGTGGCTCAGACCATGAACTCCTTATTGCCAAATTCAGACTTAAATTGAAGAAAGTAGGGAAAACCACTAGACCATTCAGGTATGACCTAATTCAAATCCCTTATTATTATACAGTGGAAGTGAGAAATAGATTTAAGGGCCAAGATCTGATAGAGTGCCTGATGAACTATGGAACGAGATTCGTGACATTGTACAGGAGACAGGGATCAAGACCATCCCCATGGAAAAGAAATGCAGAAAAGCAAAATGGAGGCCTTACAAATAGCTGTGAAAAGAAGAGAAGCGAAAAGCAAAGGAGAAAAGGAAAGATATAAGCATGTGAATGCAGAGTTCCAAAGAATAGCAAGAAGAGATAAGAAAGCCTTCTTCAGCAATCAATGCAAAGAAATAGAGAAAACAACAGAATGAGAAAGACTAGAGATCTGTTCAAGAAAATCAGAGATACCAAAGGAACATTTCATGCAAAGATGGGCTCGATAAAGGACAGAAATGGTATGGACCTAACAGAAGCAGAAGATATTAAGAAGAGATGGCAAGAATACACAGAAGAACTGTACAAAAAAGATCTTCACGACCCAGATAATCACGGTTATGTGATCACTGACCTAGAGCCAGACATCCTGGAATGTGAAGTCAAGTGGGCCTTAGAAAGCATCACTACGAACAAAGCTAGTGGAGGTGATAGAATTCCAGTTGAGCTTTTCCAAATCCTGAAAGATGATGCTGTGCAAGTGCTGCACTCAATATGCCAGCAAATTTGGAAAACTCAGCAGTGGCCACAGGACTGGAAAAGGTCAGTTTTCATTCCAATCCCATTCCAATGCCAACGAATGCTCAAACTACCACACAATTGCACTCATCTCACACGCTAGTAAAGTCATGCTCAAAATTCTAGAAGCCAGGCTTCAGCAATATGTGAACCGTGAACTTCCTGATGTTCAAGCTGGTTTTAGAAAAGGCAGAGGAACCAGAGATCAAATTGCCAACATCTGCTGGATCATGGAAAAAGCAAGAGAGTTCCAGAAAAACATCTATTTCTGCTTTATTGACTATGCCAAAGCTTTTGACTGTGTGGATCACAATCAATTGTGGAAAATTCTGAAAGAGATGGGAATACCAGACCACCTGATCTGCCTCTTGAGAAATTTGTATGCAGGTCAGAAAGCAACAGTTAGAACTGGCCATGGGACAACAGACTGGTTCCAAATAGGAAAAGGAGTACGTCAAGGCTGTGCATTGTCACCCTGCTTATTTAACTGCTATGCAGAGTACATCATGAGAAACACTGGATTGGAAGAAACACAAGCTGGAATCAAGTTTGTCGGGAGAAATCTCAGTAACCTCAGATATGCAGATAACACCACCCTTATGGCAGAAAGTGAAGAGGAACTAAAAAGCCTCTTGATGAAAGTGAAAGTGGAGAGTGAAAAAGTTGGCTTAAAGCTCAACATTCAGAAAACGAAGATCATGGCATCCGGTCCAATCACTTCATGAGAAATATATGGGGAAACAGTGGAAACAGTGTCAGACTTTATTTTTTGGGGGCTCCAAAATCACTGCAGATGGTGACTGCAGCCATGAAATTAACAGACGCTTACTCCTTGGAAGGAAAGTTATGACCAACCTAGATAGCATATTCAAAAGCAGACACATTACTTTGCCAACAAGGTCTGGCTTGTCAAGACTATGGTTTTTCCTGTGGTCATGTATGGATGTGAGAGTTGGACTGTGAAGAAGGCTGAGTGCTGAAGAATTGATGCTTTTGAACTGTGGTGTTGGAGAAGACTCTTGAGAGTCCCTTGGACTGCAAGGAGATCCAGCTAGTCCATTCTGATGGAGATCAGCCCTGGGATTTCTTTGGAAGGAATAATGCTAAAGCTGAAACTCCAGTACTTTGGTCACCTCATGTGAAGAGTTGACTCATTGGAAAAGACTCTGATGCTGGGAGGGATTGGGGGCAGGAGGAGAAGGGGACGACAGAGGATGAGATGGCTGGATGGTGTCACTGACTTGATGGACGTGAGTCTGAGTGAACTCTGGGAGTTGGTGATGGACAGGGAGGCCTGGCGTGCTGTGATTCATGGGACGGCAAAGAGTCGGACACGACTGAGTGACTGTTCTTATCTGTGCTAAACAACCTAATTGAATCATTGCATTCAAACCTTACAAAGCCCATGAAAGGTAGTGCCACAGAGAAAGTCCAAGAATTCAGGAACCAAATTACCTCAGTCCAATTCTAGCTTTACTACTTGCTGAATATGTGACCTTGGGCTCTTGTTTTAGACAAACTGAAACAGATAGACTTCTGACCATGTATATCAGTGCTTCCCAAACTTTTTGGCACCAGGTTATGTGGAAGACAAGTTTTCCATGGACAGATGGATGTGAGAGGATGGTTTGGGGATAATTCTCACAATGAGTGAGCATCCTAGACCCCTTGCATGCACATTTCATGGTAGCATTCACAACCTATGAAAATCTAATGTCATTGCTGATTTGACAGGAGGCAGAGCTCAGGAGTAATGCAAGTGATAAGGAGCAGCTGTAAATAAAGATGAAGCTTTGCTCTCTTGCCTGCTGCTCAGCTCCTACTGTGCAACTCAGTTCCAAACAGGCCATGGACTGGTACCAGTCTGTGGCCTTATCATTGGGGACCCCCTGATGTAGATTACATTCAATAAGGGTGATATTCAGTGTGTTCACTATTACTGTTGTTATTATTAAATTCATTTCTCAGATGAGGATAGTGAAGCTTAGAAATACTCTGATTCAGCAAAGCTTATTTTTTCAGTATAAGGAAGTTTTGGCTGAGCCATAGAGTTTTGAAATAGTCATGGCTAGAAAATAGCCACTCATCTCACACACTAGTAAAGTAATGCTCAAAATTCTCCAAGCCAGGCTTCAGCAATATATGATCCGTGAATTTCCAGATGTTCAAGCTGGTTTTAGAAAAGGTAGAGGAACCAGAGATCAAATTGCCAACATCCACTGGATCATGGAAAAAGCAAGAGTTAAAGAAAAACAGCTGTTTCTGTTTTATTGACTATGCCAAAGCCTTTGACTGTGTGGATCACAATAAACTGTAGAAAATTCTGAAAGAGATGGGAATACCAGACCACCTGATCTGCCTTTTGAGAAACCCGTATGCAGGTCAGGAAGCAACAGTTAGAACTGGACATGGGACAACAGACTGGTTCCAAATAGGAAAAGGAGTACGTCAAGGCTGCATATTGTCACCCTGCTTATATGCAGAGTACATCATGAGAAACGCTGGGCTGGAAGAAGCACAAGCTGGAATCAAGATTGCCAGGAGAAATATCAATAACCTCAGATATGCAGATGATACCACCCTTATGGCAGAAAGTGAAGAGGAACTAAAAAGCCTCTTGATGAAAGTGAAACAGGAGAGCGAAAATGTTGGCTTAAAGCTCAACATTCAGAAAACAAGGATCACGGCATCTGGTCCCATCACTTCATGGCAAATAGATGGGGAAACAGTGTCTGACTTTATTTTTTTGGGCTCCAAAATCACTGCAGATGGTGATTGCAACCATGAAATTAAAAGGCACTTATTCCTTGGAAGGAAAGTTATGACCGACCTAGATAGCATATTCAAAAGCAGAGACATTACTTTGCCAACAAAGGTCCATCTAATCAAGGCTATGGTTTTTCCTGTGGTCATGTATGGATGTGAGAGTTGGACTGTGAAGAAAGCTGAGTGCCGAAGAATTGATGCTTTTGAACTGTGGTGTTGGAGGAGACTCTTGAGAGTCCCTTGGACTGCAAGGAGATCCAACCAGTCCATCCTAAAGGATTCTAGTCCTGGGTGTTCATTGGAAGGACTGATGCTGAGGCTCAAACTCCAATACTTTGGCCACTTCATGCGAAGAGTTGACTCATTGGAAAAGACCCTGATGCTGGGAGGGATTGGGGGCAGGAAGAGAAGGGGACGACAGAGGATGACATGGCTGAATGGCATCACCGACTCGATGCACAGGAGTTTGGGTGAACTCCGGGAGGTTGGTGATCAACAGGGAGGCCTGGCGTGCTGAGATTCATGGGGTTGCAAAGAGTCGGACACTACTGAGTGACTGAACTGAAATGAACTGAGAAAATAGGAAAGATAATGGTCTTGAGATACGGAGAATTTCTAGTTGGTTAAAAGTGGAAACCATGAGTACATTTTAAGACACAAAACAATTTTTAGGATATTATAGTTCTTACAGTCACTTAGGCCAAATCCTTGGAGTTATCCTTGAATAATGTCAATTTCATAATCCATCAGCAAACTCTGTTGATTGTGAATAGAAAATATATTTATAATTTAGCTATGTTTTTAATTTGCACAATCTCCAAATGAGTTCAAGTTTATAATGATCCCCCTGTGTTACTGTAGTAGCCTTTCACTCTTGCTCTCCTATCATATTTCATGCTCTTTTCTCTTCTTTGTATACACCAAGGACACTCCTGCCACAAAGCCTATCCATTTGCCAGATGTCTTTATGGTTCAATCCATCACTGCATTTAGTTGTCCTCTCAAATGCCACTTGGCTTTATTTGATTGCAAAATACCATATGGTACACACACCATTGACATTTTTGCCTTCCATTATTTATTTTGGACTGACAAATTCATTTATTTAGCTGTTCCTTTGTTAACTGCCATTCATTTACTAGAATATAGGCTCTATTAAAGAAGGGCCTTTGTTTTATTCAGTGCCATTTCCTTTACTTAGCACCAGTGCAGTGCCCAGGTATAGTAAATAATCAATATTAGAAAAACATTTTTTAAATGAGTGAATGAATGGTAAATTGATGCAGTTATCTTGAGCTCTATTCAATCTATTAAGTGTGGCAGCACAGAAGCAGATTGAACCACATTGTTTCCTTTTCTGATTCAAATTATACAAGTGAAGTCGCTCAGTCGTGCCCGACTCTTTGCGACCCCATGGACAGTAGCCTGCACCAAGCTCCTCTGTCCATGGGATTTTCTAGGCAAGAGTACTGGAGTGGATTGCCATTTCCTTCTCCAGGTAATCTTCCCAACCAAGGGATCGAACCCAGGTCTCCCACATTGTAGACAGATGCTTTACCGACAAGACCAAATATCTTGAGGATGGTAATAAGTGTAGTTGGTAAGATGAAGAGATGAATCATTTACTCTAAGTCAATAAAATTGAAGAGCAGATGAGATTGATAGCTTTGAGGAAATAGATGAGCCTCAACAAAACTGAAAATACTTTGTAGGAAAACACTAAGAGTTTTGTAGCAAAGAGATTGTGTTCAGAACAAAGTAGGGGAAAAAGTGTTCTCAACACATGTACAGTATTTTATAGAAATTATTCATATGGAGTTAAAACTCAATTTCTAAGCCTCTAAGCTTTAGGAATTGTTTAAATATACCAGATAATTTCTATATCCTTCAATCAAGCTAAATGTGTCCAGAAATTTTCTAGCTTTGTTTACTGATAGTTACCAAATATCTTACTGAACACAGGAGGAATTTGATGCTTGGATTTCCTCAGCTCTGCTGAGGGCTCCATATGCTCTCACTGACTGTAGACATTTGTATTAGCTAATGTGGTTCAGATCTTAGTGCACAGTCTTACTATTTTGATGGACACCAGTCATATGTTGCTATTTAAATTAAAATTCATATGTGCCTCTGTGCGTGCTAAGTTGCTTCAGTCATGTCTGACTCTGTGTGACCATATGGACTGTAGCCTGCCAGGCTTCTCTGTCCATGGGTTCTCCAGGCAAGAATACTGGAGTAGTTTGCCATGCCCTCTGCCAGAGGATCTTCCCAACACAAGGATCAAACCCAGGTCTCTTATGTCTCTTGCATTTTCAGGTGGGTTCTTTACCATTAGTGCCACCTGGAAAGCTCCTAAAATTCATATTCATTACAATTAATGAAATAAAAATCCCATTCCTGAATCCAAGTAGGTACATTTTAAGTGCTCAAGAACCACATGTAGCTAGTGGCTGCCATACTGAGCAGTGCAGATATAGAATATTTTCTTATTTCCAAAAGTACTATTGGAGAGTGCTAGTGGAGTAGCTGATTAACAAGGCTCTGTGCGAGCCCAGGAGAGCTGCAAAATTTCTATATCTATAGAAATAGATGTCTATTATATTCTATATAATTTTATACCTATATTCTTAATATAAATAACCTGTTAGTTTGCTAATTTTTACATACTAGTTAGTAAGTTTATTCACTTGCATGACAAATAAATAACCATCATCTCACTCAAAAGGTAATAGTTGTATGCTTGAATAAACTGATAAGAGGTATGGTAATTATTAGGTACACTGAAGATCTCTGGACAGATATATTCCCCTGGACTCTAGTAACTGACTAATTAAAAAAAACATTTGACTAATTTTCTCAATGACAGAAAAGAGAGACATTTTTTGTACTTGATCATTTCATACTAGAAATAAAACTTAGTAAACAATTCCATGTCTTAATTTCATTCCTTAATATTTTATTCCTGTAATTTTCAGATGGGTTTGAAACAAAATGAGTTGCTAAAAACATATCAGAGAATAGTACGCTCAAAGATCAACTTTATTGGACATATATACATTCACTGCAAAGTGTGAGGATGTTCAGCAGGAAGGATTTGGACCACAGGAGTATGAATTTAATTGCATATAATTGAAAGGTTGTTGCAGAACCACGAAAAGACGCCAGGATACTTGGCCTCCAGAGGAGAAGAATTCAATCCGGGGCCAGAGACGAGGCTTGATCACTCAGAGCTTTTATGTAATAAAGTTTTATTAAAGTATAAAGGAGATAGAGAAAGCTTCTGACATAGGCATCAGAAGGGGGCAGAAAGAGAGTACCCCCTTTCCAGTGTTAGCAATGGAGTTATATACTTTCTAATTAGTTATTACAGTGAATCAAAAGCGAGTCTGGAGGTTGTAAAGACCTCACTAGACCTACTCCCATAATTTACATTTTAAGATAACAGGATTAGCCAGAAGGTTTTTTCCAGGGACTGTCCTCAAGCAGGATACATTATTGTTATATAATCCTAAGGAATGTAGAAGGAAAAAAAAAAGTTTGCCCTTTCTTCCTCCTTGAGAACTCCAGACCCCTCTCTCCTTGGGGTCCCCTAGTCCCTTCTTATCAACCTGCCTAGGAAATGACTCTCTCATCCCCCCCTTTTCTTTTAGGAGAATTATGTTGCCAAGGGAAAGGGGCATCATTTGCTTTCCATAACTACTTCCTGCTGTTTAGGGCCATGGTCCCTAAATTGTTGAGGCAATATATTCTCCTAACCCTCATATTGAGGGTCTCTGAAACAGGGTCCCCAAGTAATAGTTGGAGGAGGCTGTGGCACTCGTAGGAGCCCGGACAACCATTTGTAACTTAAAAGCTTTTGGACGGTTAGAAAACCCCATTATACAGTTACAGACATAAGGCAAAATAGTCATTAAACCAAGTTAAAATCAAAATGAAAAGTCACATTATGTCCATAGTTATATCGGTCCATCTAATGGTTGTTAGATGTTATCAGTTTAAGAAGAGGCATCACATGCGATTGTTGTTGAAGGTATTTGCAGACTTGGAGAAAGTCTTTTCCTCAAAGTGGAGATGTCCACCATGGGAAGCCTTCCACTGATGAAGAGGGGAGTGCTCCATAGATACAGCAGTTAGACTGATTGTGGGATTCAGCGTAGGAGTGAGCCCAGGACAGGAAGGCATTGTCTTGAGGATGAAACGGCAGACTCATGATTTTTTGGAGTCAGCAGAAGTAGGCTTACATAGATTATCAGGCCCATGTTAAAAGTATAAAGTCAGAGCATAGAAAATAAAGACAAAATTAAGTCACTTAGTTCTGGTCAGGGTGCCACCTCTTAACTTGAGTGTGATGTATCCATGAATCAATTTCTGGCACTTTGACAGCTATGGGAGAAGAAAGAACAACTTGGTAAGGGCCTTCCCAGAGGGCCTCAAGGGGTGGGCCCCCAGACCCCAATGTTTTTATGAGGACCTCGGTTTCTGGCTCAAATAGAGGCTTGCTTGACTCAGAGGCTGGGTCAGGAGTCGTCTCCTGGAGTCATGTTAATGCCTGTTGAAAAGCTGAGAGCTGAGTTACATAATTAGTTAATTCCAAGGCTTTAGGTTCTATAACAATGTCTGTGCATAAGAAAGGCCTTCCATAAATACATTCAAAGTCCCTCCTTTTTGGAGGCAGTTCGAGCCCTCATTAAAATTATGGGTAGGACTTTAATCCAATTGTCCTGGGTCTCTTAAGTTAATTTGCGCAGATGTCTTTTGATAATGTCAGTACCTTTTTCAACCTTTCCTGAGGATTGGGGTCTCCAGGAACAGTGTAAGTGATATTCTATTCCTAGAGCTTTAGACACCCCCTGAGTTACAGCAGCTTTAAAGGCGGAGCCATTGTCACTCTGAAGGCTCTGTGCCAGCCCAAACCTGGGGATAATTTCATGGATTAAAATCTTTATAACCTTCTTAGCCTGTTCACGATGACAGGGAAAAGCCTCAATCCATCTATTAAAAGTATCCATCCAAACTTGTAAGCAAGAATACCCATTAGCTTTTGGCATATGAGTAAAATCAATTTCCCAGTCCTCTCCAGGATACTTTCCACTTCGTTGTAGCCCAGATTCTGCTAGCTTTTCAGTCTTTGGGTTATTTTTCTGACAAACCTCACACCTTTTGATAATGTTCTTTAAAGTTTTCATTACATTTTTACCTTCAAACAAATGAAAAGTCATCTGGTAAGTACTCTTTGCACCCAAATGAAAACTCTGGTGTAAACCCTTAAAAATTTTTCATTGAGAATTTTCAGGAATTATTAATCATTCATCTTCGGACTGTAACCATCCTTTATCAGTAATCTTTGCTCCTCTTTTCTCATATCTTTTTAATTCTTCCTCAGTATATTGTGGTTTTCCCTGTTCCACAGGACCTGTCCAGATCAAAGGCTTCTGTAATTAAGGGGAGTGCCGCTTTTCTGGCTTGACAGTCAGCCAGCTGATTACCTTCAGCTACTTTACTCCCATCTCTGTTGTGTCCTTTGCAATGCATAACAGCTACTTTAGGACAACATATAGCAGTTAAAAGTCTCTTGATCTTTCTGAAATGTTTATTAGGTGCTCCTGTTGCTGTTTTGAACTGTCCTTCTTTCCATATTGCAGCATGAGCATGTAAAGTCAAATAAGCATACTTAGAATTAGTGTAGATATTTACCCACTGCCCTTTGCTTAACTCTATAGCTCAGGTCAGAGCCACAAGCTCTGCTAACTGAGCACTGATTTGCTGGGGGAGAGATTTTGCTTCTAAAACCTGTTCAGCAGTCACCACAGCATAACCCGCTTTATGCTTTCCATCCTGAACAAAAGAACTGCCATCGGTAAATATTTCCATGTCAGGATTGTCTAATGGGGTATCCATTAGATCTTCCCGAGCTGCATAGTTTAAAGTTAGGAGCTGGGAACAATCGTGATCAGGTGTTTCATTTTCCTTCTCAGGAAGGAAAGTGGCAGGATTTAAATTTCCACAAACTTTAAGCTTAGTTACTGGTCTTTCTAACAACAATGATTGATATTTAAGAAGCCTATTCTCTGTCATCCAAATATTAACCTTAGAATTTAAGATTCCACTCACAGCATAAGAAGTCAGTACAATAAGGTTTCATCCATTAATTATTTTTAAAGCTTCAGGTGCTAATAAAGCCACTGCCTCAATTACTCTTAGGTAGTGGGGCCACCCACGTGAAATTACATCTAATTATTTGCTTAGATAAGCAATAGGTTGCTGGTGAGGCCCTCAGGGTTGTGTCAAAACTCCCAAGGCCACACCTTTTCTTTCAGTGACAAACAAATTAAATTCTGACCCTGTGGGCAAGCTTAGAGCTGGAGCTTGCAGGAGAGCAGTCTGAAGAACCTTAAAAGCCTTTTGAGTATCTGGAGACCAAACCAGTTTTTTGGTTTGGGCCTGCTGAGTTTCAGCTATAAGTTTATAATAAGGCCAGGCAAGTTCCCCATAACCCAGAATCCAAATGCGACAGTAGCCTGTGATTCCCCCAAATCCTCTCAATTGTCTTAAAGTCATAGGTAGGGGATGATTTAGTTTAGGTTTAATTCTCTAGGGCCTATGGCCCTAGTCCCTTCTGATATGATTAGGCCCAGATATCTAACAGATTGTTGACAAAGCTGAGCCTTTTCTCTTGATGCCTTGTAACCGCAGCCTGCCAGAAAGTTTAAGAAGTCTTCTGAGGCTCTTGAACAAGCTTCCTCTGTCTCAGCACAGAGCAAAATATCATCTACATACTGTAACACCACTGCTTTGGAGCTATTAAAATTTTGTAGATCCCATGACAAACTTTGTCCAAATAAGTGAGGACTGTCACGAAATCCCTGGGGCAAAAGTGTCCAGGTTAACTGAGAAGCTGGTTGTGTAGGGTCCTCAAAGGCAAATAGAAATTTACTTTCCTCTGCCAAAGGCACTGAATAGAAGGCATCCTTTAAATCAATTACAGAGAAATATATGGCTTGTTCAGGAATTTCAGACAATAGCGTGTAATGATTAGGCACCACGGGGTGTAAAGGAACTACAGCTTCATTTATTATTCATAAATCTTGAACTAGTCTCCATTTACCATTTGATTTCTTTATACCCGAAATAGGAGTGTTGCATGGACTGTTACAGGGAATTAATAGTCCCTGCTCCTTTAAATTTTCGATGATGGGTTTTAACCCTTCCTTAATCTCAGGTTTCAGTGGATACTGCTGCTTTGTGGAAATAAGTGCGGGTCTTTGAGCTTGACAACTACAGGAATAGCATTTTGTGCTCGACCCACAGATTTTCCATCAGTTCATACTCTAGGATTTACATTTTGTTCAATTAAAGGGAGAGAAAGGGAAGGCTCCATATTTATGAAAACAGAGGCATGGACTTTGCTCAGTATATCCCTCCCCAAACGGGGTGAGGGAGACTCTGACACGATCAGAAACTTGTATGAAAATAGCATGGAGTCCCAGTCACAACTTACAGAAATAATACCTTTTGGCTCATCCAGACAGTCCTATTACAGAAGCAGATTGGGAAGAAAGTGGGCCAGGGGCTTCAGTAAGCACGGAGTAAGTTGCCCCAGTGTCTAAAAGGAAATCAACGGATTGGCCCCCTACAGTTATTAATACCCGGGGTTCCTCAGGTGTAATTAGGACAGGAGCTTGTGTGGGGACCCCCAGGCACCATCAGTCCTGTTTGTCTTGAGAGTCCGACCCCTGAAACCTATGCCTCTGGGGGCAGTCTCTCTTACAGTGTGGTCCTTTGCAGACCGGACATGGAGCTGGGGGCAGCTTGGATGTCTGAAGGTAATCTCACTTGATGTGACCCTCCTTTACACAGTAATAGCAAGCCCATCCCTTTTCACCTGGGTCCCTCTGGGCATTTTTCTCAGGCTGTTTAAGAACGGTTCTCATAGCCATTGTGAAGGCTTCTGCCTGTTCCTTTGTCTTTTTCTGCCTTTCTTTCCTTTCCTCATATTCCCTACCATAATAAACTGTCTGAGCCAGTTGTAACAGATTATCTAAAGACTGATTTGGTCCATATGCCCATTTTAATAGCTTACGGCAGATATCTGGAGCCGACTGAGTGAGGAATCTATCTTTTAAGATCACTTTTCCCTCTTCGCTTTCCGGATCAATTTCAGTGAATCTGCGAAGGGTTTCTCTGTCTATCTAGGAATTTACCAGGAGCTTCCTTCTCCTCCTGTTCTATGTTTGCCAATTTGCCATAGTTTAAAGGCTTAGCATGCGTCTGCCTGAGTCCTTTAAGAATACACCTGACAAAATGACTCTGATCTCATCTTCCTTTAGCTGTGTTGTAGTCCCAGTCTGGTTCTGTAATTGGGACTGCCTGATTCCCATTGGGGAGGGCAGTTATCTCGTCCTCCCTCTTCCCTACTGATTAATTACCAAACCATTCATCTCCATAAGCAACCGCTTTCCCCAAAACTCAACTTTTTGAGTCGGGAGTCAGCATTTGTCCCACGATATACATCACATCCTTCCAAGTAAGGTCATAAAGCAGAGTAACAACTTTAAAAGCTCTAATATATTTTTCTGGGTCCTTTAAATAGTCTCCCTGATCTTCCTTGATTTTTTGTATTTCTTGATAAGAAAAAGGCTTATTAACTCTCATAGACTGATTATTTCTCCCGGTGGGTGCTTCATGAAGAGGCAACAGCTTGTGTGGCTGTTTCTCAGTCTTTCTGGCTGCTCTGCGCATATGATCCCAGGGATAGATTGGAGAAACCTGCTTTCTTTTTTGTCTTTGTCTCCTGTCCTCCATCTCATCTAGCAAAGTAGGAGGACAGGAGGGAGCTGAAGGAGTCACACCCAAATCTATACCCTTAGGACATAAGTCTGGCATATTTCTCAGAGAGAAAAAGGGCAACACATATGCTACTTCTACCCATTTTCCTTGTTTTCTACAGAACCGGTCTGATTGTATAACAGTATTATACTTAAGAGACCCTCCAACTGGCCACTGTTCGCCATCCTCCAGTGGGTACCGTGGCCATGCAGTATCACATAGGAAGACTAGGTGTGTCTTCTTTAAGCCCTGGGGATCAAATCTATGCGTTTTTCAGGATACAGTTCAAAGGAATGAGGCTGGAATTGTTAGCTCCCATCTGTAAGAGAGAAAAAAACCGACCAGCGCCCTCTTTCTACTGGAGGCGTCCCTCCCTACTCTAGATGGGGGTGTAGACAGACTTTACACCAAAGCTTTTCTTTCCTGGTTGGACTTAGTCTGTCCCTTACCAATGCAGGTGACCTACTCGTCCCTCCAGGTTCTATCACCGAGATGGGGTGGAGATGCACCAGGGGTAGACCTGATGGCATCCCTGACTGACGTCCAGCTCCTCACCATTAAAACCTTGCTTGCCTCTGATGCCACCTGGGTTGTAATCAGAGTAACTTTCCAGAATGCCTCCAAGGCTAAACCGATGGGGGAAACATTAATCACCTGAGTGCCTGTGCACAACCCTGAGTATATTCCTGACCACAATAAGACCAATACGAACATAAAACTGCGATGTTCCTTCCAAGCATCACCACACCAGTATAAGAGTCTCCTCTGGTCTACTAAGAGCCAGAGTTACCAAAGGAAAAAAAAAAATCCCTTGTAGTTCCAATCTGAGTAACCTTTAACCTCAGAGATGCTCTTGGAGCTAGAGCTCCATCTAGCTTCCAAACTTACCATGCCTAGCAAGGCTAGGCGCCTCCTGACTACCAATCCAAGCTTGGGATCTAAGTAACAGTACACAGTAACAGCATAGATCACAAGTCCCTTGAAAGTGTATGATGTGATAGATTAGGTTAGTACTTCTTATTTCCAAGGAATTTCAAAGTGGTCAAAGAGACTGAAAAGTTTGACTGAGAAAGGAGAGTTTGGTCCACACGCTTTGCCCATTTCTGGTTGGTCCCCAAAGGAGACACTGGGTGCCTTTTGGCATTGGCAAGTCGGTATAAACCCCTGACAGGTTTCGGCCATAAGCCATATGAGGTCACCGTGGAACCGCAGGGCAGGGTTCCTCACTTGCTTCACGCAGGGCATTTCATTCATTCACGCTCAGCACACTGTAGAGTTAGTAAAGTACAACAGAAAACATGTTCGCTAGGAGAACAAAGAACTAGAGCTCCAAGCATCCTTACCTTGTCCTGAAGAATCCCAGACGAGCCCCCAGGATGAAAGGTTTTTGCGGAACCACAAAAGGACGCCAGGATTCTTGGCCTCCGGAAGAGAAGAGTTCAATCCGGGGCCAGAGACGAGGCTTGATCACTAAGAGGTTTTATGTAATAAAGTTTTATTAAAGTATAAAGGAGATAGAGAAAGCTTCTGACATAGGCATCAGAAGGGGGCAGAAAGAGTACCCCCTTGCCAGTGTTAGCAATGGAGTTATATACTCTCTAATTAGTTATTACAGTGAATCAAAAGAGTGTCTGGAGGTTGTAAAGACCTCACTAGACCTACTCCCATAATTTACATTTTAAGATAACAGGATTAGCCAGAAGGTTTTTTTCCAGAGACTGTCCTCAAGCAGGATACATTATTGTTATATAATCCTAAAGAATGTAGAAGGAAAAAAAAAAGTTTGCCCTTTCTTCCTCCTTGAGAACTCCAGACCCCTCTCTCCTTGGGGTCCCCTAGCCTTCTTATCAACCTGCCTAGGAAATGACTCTCTCATAATCAAAGACAGTAGTTATAAGATTGCCCACTTACACCTCAATTTATGCTGCAGTGTCATTCCTGGAATATATTTGACTTGATAGACGATTAGCAAATAATGCCCAGTAAGATGAAAGTTCATGAGAAAAGAATGTCACAGGATGAGTGACTAGAGGGGTTTAGAGAAGAGCCACTTTCACAAAACATTCATAATACATAACTGAGGGTGTACGTAGGTACCCACATCCCTTATTGGGAGAAATGACTAATATCAGTAGATTGTAACCAGTACTTCCTATATGTATACTTACAAGCTAGGTTTCATTAGGGAAGACTTCATGGGCTAGTGAAACTGAGAAGTGTTAGTTGCTCAGTTGTGTCTGACTCTTTACAATCCCATGTACAGTAGCTCACCAGACTCCTTTGTCCATGGGATTCTCCAGGCAAGAATACTGGAGTGGGTAGCCATTCCCTTCTTCAGGGGATCTTCTCAACCCAGGGATTGAACCCAAATCTCCTTTGCAAGTGGATTCTTTGCTGTCCAAGCCACCAGCAAATCCCTCTCATAGGCTAGTAAAGATACTTAAATAATTGGATTTTAACTGGTCATTCATACTAAGGACAAGGATCTGTCTCTGTCAGACTTATGTTTCTGTGTGCCACCCAGGGATGTGGAGAATAATTAATAAAAACACCACAAGTAAAAGGCAACATAAATTTGAAACAGTATTGAAAAATAGGAGGAACAGTTGACATTTTTTTTTGTTCCATCAATATTTTACTTAAGAATGAACTATATATGTGGAATCTAGAAAAAATGATACAGATGAACATATTTGTAGGATAGGTAGGACACAGACTTACAGAACAGACATGTGACACGAGAACAGGAGGGTGTGATGAATTGGGAGATTAGGATTGACATAAATACACTACTATGTGTAAAATAGATAGCTAGTGGGAACTTGCTGTATAGCACAGGGAGCTCAGCTCAGTGCTCTGTGATGACCTAGAGGGCTGAGATGGAGGGGGAGGGAGGGAGGTCTGAGACGGAGGGGGATATATATATATATATATATATATATATATATGTATATATATACACACACACACACACACATATATATATATATATATACACACACACACATACATACATACATACATACAGCTGATTTGGGCTTCCCTCATGGCTCAGACAATAAAGAATCTGCATGAAATGAAGGAGACCTAGGATCAGTCCCTGGGTTGGGAAGATCCTCTGGAGAAGGGAAAGGCTACCCACTCTAGTATTCTTGCCTGGAGAATTCCATGGACAGAGGAGCCTGATGGGCTACAGTCCATGGGGTAGCAAAGAGTTGGACACAACTGAGTGAATAACACTTTCAATTTCATAGCTGATACACTTCATTGTACAGCATAAACTAATACACCAATGTAAAGAAATTATACTCAGAAAAAAACAAACAAAAAAGAAGAATGAACTGCATTTCACCAACTTGATATTTAGTGCTCCTTCAGGGGCTGTTAAGAATACTAATGACAGAAGGGACTCCTGGCGTCCTCATTGTGGCAGTGATTTTTTCGTGCCCTTTGGGTCCTTTCCAGCTCCAGACCACTGTGTCGGGATCGAGGTGACCACATCAAGAAGGTCTGAGAGGAGAGCCTGTTTCCGCTGCATGGAGGCAGATCTGAGACTCAGTAACATCACCCGGGGTGACCCGTGTTAGGCCTGGGAGAGGCCTTGCAGTGCTTGAGTCCTCAGGCCGCTTCCAGCCCTCCTCCGGCCAAAGTCCGATGGCAGCAGCAGCGCTGAGGGACCTGCCTTAGGGTGGTGTGACCTTTGAGAACATTGCCCTGTCCTTCACCTGGAAGGAATGGAAGATTCTTGACGTGGCTCAGAGATGCCTGTACCGTGATGTGATGCTGGAGAACTTATATCCTCACTGGGTTTCTTCAGTGGAGAGGAGAAATTGAGGCTTCCTTTGAACAAAGTGTTTCTGTGGCAGTGTCACAGGCCAGGACTCCCAAGGAGCCTTCATCTTCTCAGAAGACTCACCCCTGTGAAGTTTGTGGTCTGTCAAGTTTTTGGCTTTACATTGTCTCTCAAGCCTGAGCAGCAGGGTACACAACACAGCGAGAAACAACTGAAGTGTAGGGAATGTGAAAAAGTATTTTATTTCAGTGCAGACCCTCAACAGTACCAGGAGCAGCACATGCAAGAGAAACCATTCATAATCAGTGTGGACAGGCCTTCATTTGTGAATAGTTTCAATTTCCATGTGTCAGAGAAACCTTTAACCAGCAAGGAAGTTGGGCATGACTTCTGAGCCACCTCAGAATATCTGAAGCAACAGGTCAGTCACACGGGGGAGAAGCCAAATACAGTC
Organism: Bubalus kerabau; assembly: GCF_029407905.1. NCBI lineage: Eukaryota > Metazoa > Chordata > Mammalia > Artiodactyla > Bovidae > Bubalus > Bubalus kerabau. The sequence goes on from NC_073624.1 coordinate 134,446,725, forward strand.
ACCTACTGCATGGAAACTTTACAAAGCAAAAAAAGTCATTGTACCAGGGGAGAATGCAAGAAAGTCTTCAGCCCCAAACACACACTTGTTCAGGACCAGAGTGCCTACACTGGAAGGGAGTTTTGTGTACAGTAAATGTGGGAGGAAATTCAAGTATAGATCCTCATTTGTTGTGCACCAGAAAGTCCACATTGGTGACAGGCTTTATGAGTGTGGTGACTGTGCAAATCTTTTAGAGGAAGTTCAGCCCTCATTCAACATCAAAAAATCCATACTAGGGCAAGGCAGTACAAGTGCAGCAAATGTGGGAAATCCTTTAGCCAAGAATTTGTCCTCATTTATCCTCAGAAGAGTAACATTGGAGAACATTGCCATGGGTGCTATCATTGTGCACAGTCTTCTGGCCATAGCTCCATATTTATTCAGCAACAGACAGTTCACACTGGATAAATGAGTTATGAATGCCCTGAATGTAGAAAGTTCTTTAAATGAAAATCTGATGTAATTGAACACTGGAGGGTTCATACAGGAGAAAAGCCTTATGAGTGCAGTGAATGTGGGAAATCTTTTACTTCTAGCTTTGCCCTCCATTGTCATCAGAGAGTTCACACTGGAGAGAAGACTCATAAATGTGGGGAATGTAGGAAGTCTTTACCTCTAGCTCTGGCCTGCATTATCAACAGAGAATTTACGCTGGAGAAAGGCCATATGAGTGTACTGATTGTGGGAAGTCTTTTACCCAATAAAGCACCTCATTATACACCGAAGAATTCACACAGGAGAAAGGCCTTATGAGTGCAGTGAATGTGGGAAATCCTTTAGCCATAAATCTTTCCTATCTCAACACCAGAGAGTTCACACTGGAGAAAGGGCTTTTGAATGTAGTGAACGTGGGAAATCTTTTATCTCTGGTTCTGCCCTCTGTTATCTTCAGAGAGTTCATACAAGAGAAAAATCTTACGAGTGCAGTGACTGTGGGAAATCCTTTACCAATGGACCAATACTCATTTGACACTGTAGAGTTCACACATGAGAAAGGCCTTATGAGTGCAGCAAATGTTTTACCTCTAACTCTGCCCTCCATTGTCATCAGAGCGTTCACACAGTAGAAAGGACTTTCGACTGAAGTGAATGTGGGAAATCTTTTAGGGATAGTTCCCAACTGAATAACACCAGAGAGTTCACACTGGAGAAAAGCATTATGAATGTACTGATTGTGGGAGATCCTTTAGCCAGATTTTCATACCTCTCTAAACACCAGAGAGTTCACACTGGAGAAAGGCCTTATGAGTGCAGTGAATGTGAGAACTCCTTTACTTTTGTCTATTCCCTTGGCTATCATTAGAGGGTTCACAATGGAGAATGACCTTATAAGTGCAGTGACTATGGGAAATCTTTTACCAATAGCTCAATACTCATTCGACATTGGAGAGTTGATACAGGAGAAAGGCCTCATGAATGTAGTGATTGTGGGAAATCCTTTACCCAAAGAATTCACCTCATTATTCATCAGAGAGTTCACACAGGAGAAAGACCTTATGAATGCAGTGAATGTGGGAAGTCTTTTACCTCTCGTTCCACCCTTCATTATCATCAGAGAGTTCACACAGGAGAAAAGCCATATGACTGCCTCAAATGTGGGAAGTATTTTAGCCAAAAATCTAACCTCTCTCAGCACCAGAGAATTCACACTGGCAAAAGGCCTTAGACGTATAAGGAATGTATAGTTTCCTTGTTCAGTGTAATGACACTGGACCAAACTGTGAGACATTAATTGTCTCATAAATCCAAACACTAAGAGTAAAGAGATTCTTCATAATTACATGAAGTGAGTGTAACTGTGTTTCACACTAATCTGCTCTTGATAGATTAACATCATTTCCAGTTTCTGTCACCATATCCATTTCATCTCTAACCTGGCAGGTCTCCAAAGTATGCATTAGTCACTACCCCAGAAAGCTCAGGGAGGTCCACTCTGTTCTCTCATTTGTTGGAGGAAATTAGGATTAGCCTGAATCCTTGGGATGTCTTCCTTCCCTTGCAGAACAGCTTGTGCATGGGCCTGATGCAGTATTGGCCCAGAGAACGTCAGGAGTTCATCTGGCAGCATGCAGAGAAGGACCACAATTTCCAGGGACATGTTGGTATGAAGATACTTGTGATGAATTTTTCTAGTCTCCGAGTCACCAATTAAGAATTTCCAGGGATTGCTGGCATATCTGCCTGACCATTGCTTTGGTTTGTACCATAACAAAGACTTTACTGTTTAAGTCCTCCTTAATCTTGGACGTTCCATTTACCATGTAGTGTGTTTTATAAACAGAATTGGGCTCTACAAGCATGAAGAGGTGTACAAATTTCATTTGGGTATCAAAATTTCTGTGCCTCAGAGGAATCAATACAGAGGCAGAAATTAACTTACTAGTTTTTGCCAAATTTGCATTTCTGCCCATTGCCTCCTGTGAAAGACTGCAGAGCTTTCTTGTCCTCACTTCAGGCCTGGATGTTATGATGAGTTTCAGGAGACTTAGATCACCCTGAGGAGGGGTCAGGTGTGACAACATAACTGCTTCTGGGAGCAGCATAAATATTTTCTCTTGTTCACAGGGGATGTCAGCAGTGCTGAGGGGAAAATTTCCCCCAGGTCCTACCAAGAGCAAGGCAGGTAAAAAAGAATAAAGACAGAAAAAAAGGAAAATCTAGCCCACAAATTTATCTGTGACCCAGGTCACATTCCTGTTGGCTCAGGTGGAAGGTCCTTCAATGCTCACTCTATTTACTATCTTTGAGGTAAAACTGATCTACAAAGGGCCTGAGAAAGTGGAATGAATGTAGGATTACCAAACTTACTTTCCAGAAAGTTGGACATAGAGTTTTTTTTTTTTAATCATGAATCATTTCAAAAGCTATCTGATGAGTTCTGAAACATGTATGGAAGTAAAAGCATGATCACAGTGATGGTAATGACTATGTTAGTGAAGTGAAAGTGAAGTCGCTCAGTCGTGTCCAACTCTTTGCTACCCCATGGACTGTAGCCTATAAGGATCCTCCATCCATGGGATTTTCCAGGCAAAAGTGCTGGAGTGGATTGCCATTTCCTTCTCCAGGGGATCTTCCCAACCCAGGAATCGAACCTGGGTCTGCCGCATTGCTGGCAGACGCTTTACCGTCTGAGCCAGCAGGGAAGATTCCAATGACTATGTTACTGTATATTAATTTCATGACCTTTTATACTCTCTCTTCTTGCCCTCCACAGCCCTCCATGTAACCACTGGTTTATTTTCCATTATAATAGATAATTTTTCATTTTCTAGAATTCAAATGATGGAAATCAAAGTATTCACTCTTTCTCCTGCTTTTATTTATGTTGCATAAATACTTGAGTCATCAATAATGTATGAGCAGCTCATACGTTTTTTTCTAAGAAATATTCCTGTTTTTGGACATACCACTATTATCCATTCATTTGCTTATGGACATTTGCTGTTTTCCTAATTTTTCACTATTGAAAAAAAAAAGCTGGTAAAACATTTGTGTATAATACTTTATGTGGATATATGTTTCATTTATCTTTTCTTCAATAACTCAGAGTGCAAGGTGTGAGTCATAAGATAGGTGAGTGTTAACTTTAACAAATTAGCAAATTATGATCTGAAATAATTATTCCTTTTTTTTTTTTTTTTTTTTTGTCACACTTCATGGCTTTGGGGATCTTAATTTCCCAAGTAGGGATTGAACCTGGGCCCTGAGCAGTGAACACCTAGGTCCAGGCACTGGACTGCCTGGGATTTTTTTTTTTTTCCCATTCTTCCCAGCAGTGTTTGAGAGGTCCATTTCCTCCTGTATCCTAGTGAATACTTCACTTGGTCAATCTTTTTTTTTTAAGGAAGCTGTCACTTTAATATATTGTATATATATCTATATCTATCTATCTATCTATATATCTCTTTCTACACATAGGGTAGAGGATAACCTTCCAGGTTATTAGTGTTTTTATTAGGAATATGCTTATCTGTATTTTTTAATTATTATTTTTCTTCTCATCCATTATTGTTAACTTTAACCTTTTTGATGTTTGTCATGCTATCTCACTGTTGTTTTATTAGCATTTACCTAAGGATTAATGATCAGTTTTTTCAGATTGTATCTACTATCTCTATATCTTTAGTGAAATGTTCATATTTGCCACCTAGTCTATGAATTTTGGCTATTTTCTTCCTTTCACAAAAGAACAGTGAAACAGACAAGCCATTGTCTGTTTTCACTCATGGAATTTCACTCATTTTGTGACTTTTTAATTTATGGAGTATTTTAATACCAGAGTAATATGTTCTAATTTTTTCAGTTTTTTAATGCTATGTGCAGTGTAATGTACATCATTCACTTTTAATCTGTTATTAATGTACTCTCCATCACTTTCTAAAGTCCAGGCATTTAATAAAACCACAAATCCTTGCTTAAAAAAAAAAGAACACTAATGACAAGTGGTACCTGAAAATATCCTATAAACCTGCACTGCCCAATACAGAGCTGTTAGCCACTGTCCCTACTGAGCACTTGAAATGTGGCTGATCCAACCTGAGATATACTCTCAGAGTAAAATGCAACATAATCCAAAAGTAGGACAACAAGATGTAAAATATGTCATAGTAACATTGCATTAATTACAAGTTAACATAACAAAGTTTTGGATATGTAGATGTGCTGGTGAGGGACTGATTTAATCAATAAATTATTTTCTATCCAATTTGACCAGTAATTTCTTTTCTATCCAATTTGACCAATGCCTACCCTAATTGGCCCACTGCAAAATCCAGTTAATTATATCACTACTGGTCAAAAATAAAAGTCCAGTTGTTATTACAATATAGTGTGCTAAGATCTAGATTGAATCTGAAAGGTTTTCTTTTCCTGTATATTAATGATTTTACTCTGATTTGAAATAATAAAGAGTAAGTGCATCCTCAACCAAACTGTGAGCAGGCTCCCGGTTGCTGACCACGTCTTCCTGGGATCCTGAATTGTTGACAACTGCCAGGAGGGTCTAAGCCTGAGATCAGCTCCCCAGAGGAGACACACAGCAGACCTGAGATGGTGCTCTTGCGGTGCACCCGGGAAACCAAGTGGCTGGGACCAGAGAAGTGATTAAGACACACGGCCCACCTGGGAGGGTGTGCTCGCCAAGCACCCGGTTGTCTGAGCTGCTCAGACCTGGGAAGGGCAAAAAATGTACACCCAACCAAGTCTGTGCACTTGCGGAGTACATGAGAACCTAAACCTGAGCAGCTCAGACCTGGGAAGTGCATGAAATGCAGGGTCCGTTTTGGACAGTACCCCTGCAGAGCAACCTGGAGCCTGAGCAGTGTAGACCAGGAAAGCACATGCCGCCATGAGCTAGGGCAAACCCTGTGTGGTCCATACATGGTGAGCACTCTTAATACACGCCAGTAATGTTTGTTTGCAATGTTCCTCCCTCCCCACAACACAACTGAACAAGTGAGCCTAAATAAGTGACCACCTTTACCCCCTTGTGTCAGGGTGGAAATTAGACACTGAAGAGACTTGCAATCAGAGGAATTCAAAATAAACAAAGAAGAAGGAGCTGCTCTGGAAATGACAGGTACAACAGATTAAAACCCTGTAGTTAACATTGACTAAGCATTGGATGGGAGTTGGTGATGGACAGGGAGGCCTGGCGTGCTGTGATTCATGGAGTCGCAGAGTGGAACACGACTGAGTGACTGAACTGAACTGAACCGAAATGAAGCATTGGAAGGGCCCTTTAGACCTTGAGAACAAGTACAAGCTGGAATAAGGAACTATCTGAAACGAAACTGACCCCACAATGTCCACAGCAGCTCCAGAGAAATTCCTAGATATATTTTTACTATTTTAGGTCAAAAAAATTTTTTACTATTTAAGTTCTTTATTACTTCCTTAATTTTAATTTTATAAACTACTATTACATTGCAAAATAAAGACCCTATTTTTAAAGCAAATTTCATATTCTTTTAATAATTTTTGTGATTTTGTTTTGTATTTTTAATATTGTATTTTTGAGAGTGTAGCATCTACTCTAGATTTTTAATCTGTGCTTTTTGTATTTGTGATCAATTTCGTACCTTTAAGAATCCAATCTTCAGTATCCATTTTTACTTAGGGGTGTGCTTACTGTCTTGATTGCTCTCTCCCTTTTTGACTCTGCCTTCCCCTGCCCCCGCCAGGTCACCCCTATCTCCTCCGTCCCACTTCTCTTCTCTACTTAACTCTATGAATCTCTCTGGGTAATCCAGGCTGTGGAGAACACTTAGCGAACTGATTGCTGCTAGATTGGTCTCTACCCTTTTGATTCCCCTCTCCTCCTCCTGGTCACCACTATCTCCTTCCTCTCTCTTCTCTTCTCCATGTAACTTTGTGAATACCTCTTGGTGGCCCTCACTGTGGAGAATTGTTTCACCATTAGCTAGATGTTTTATCATCTGTACTGCATGGATAGAGATATCTTGAGGCTACTGTAAGAATAAGACTGAAAGCCAGAGGCAGGAGTTTAACTCCAAAACTTGAGAACATCAGAGAACTCCTGATTGCAGGAAACATTAATAGACAAGAGCTCACCCAAATGCTTCCAAACCTACACTGAAACCAAGACCAAACCAAGAACCAACAAGTTCCAGAGCAAGACATACCATGGTAATTCCCCAGAAAAACAGGAACATAGCCCTGAGCATTAAAAGACAGGCTGTCCAAAGCCATGCCAAACCCATAGATGTCCCAACACTCATTACTGGACACTTCATTGCACTTCAGAGAGAAGAAATCCAGCTCCATCCACCAGAACACAGACATAAGCTCCCCTAACCAGGAAACCTCGACAAGCCACTAGTACAACCCCACCAACAGGGAGCACTCTCCACAGTAAAGAGGAACCATGCACTTCCAGCCTACAGAAAGGGCATCCTAGACACAGCAATCCTAACAAAATGAAAAGGCAGAGCAATATGCAGCAGGTAAAGGAACATGATAAATGCCTACCAAACCAAACAAAAGAGGAGGAGAAAGGGAGTCTACATGAAAAATAATTCAGAATAATGATATTACTATCATTATTATCAGATGATCCAAAATTTTTAAAACAAAATGGAGTTACAGATAAGTAGACTAGAGACAAGGATTGAGAAGTTGCAAGAAATGTGTAACAAGGACCTAGAAGAAATAAAGAAGAGTCAATCAATAATGAATAATGCAATAACTGAGACCAACATCGCTCTGGAGAGAACTAACATAGAATAACTAGGCAGAATATAAATAAGTGAGGTGGAAGATAGAATGATGGAAATAAATGAAGCATAGAAGAAAAAAGAAAGAAATGAGGACAACCTCAGAGACCTTGGGATAATGTTAAGTGCCCCAACATTTAAATCATAGGAGCCCCAGAAGAAGACAAAAAGAAAGGGCATGAGAAAATACTTGAGGAGATAATAGTTGAAAACTTCCCTAAAATGGGGAAGGAAATAGCCACGCAAGTCCAAGAAACCCAGAAGGTCCCAAACAGGATAAACCCAAGGCAAAACACTCCAAGAACACATTAATCAAATTAACGAAGATCAAACACAAAGAGCAAATATTAAAAGCAAAAAGGGAAAAGCAACAAATAACACACAAGGGGATTCCCATAAGGGTAACAGCTGATCTTTCAATGGAAACTCTTCACGCCAGAAGGGAACGGCAGGACACACATAAAGTGATGAAAAATAAAAACCTACAACCCAGATTATTATACCCACAAGGATCTCATTCAAATATGAAGGAGAAATCAAAAGCTTTACAGGCAAGCAAAAGCTGAGAGAATTCAGCACCACCAAACCAGCTCTCCAACAAATGCTAAAGGATCTTCTCTAGAACACAGAAACACAGAAAAGGTTTATAAACTCAAACCCAAAACAACAAAGTAAATGGAAATGGGATCATACTTATCAATAATTACCCTAAATGTAAATCGGTTGAATGCACCAATGAAAAGAAAAAGACTGGCTGAATGGATGCAAAAAGAAGACCCCTGCATATGCTGTCTATAAGAGACCCACCTCAACACAAGGGACGCATACAGACTGAAAGTAAAGGGCTGTATAAATATATTTCATACAAAAGGAGACCAAAGGAAAGCAGGAGTAGCAGGACTCATATCAGATAAAATAGATATTGAAATAAAGGCCATGAAAAGAAACAAAGAAGGACACTACATAATAATCAAAGGATCAATCCAAGAAGAAGATATAACAATAATAGATATACATATACACCCAAACTAGGAGCACCACAATATGTAAGGCAAATGCTAGCAAAAATGAAAGGGGAAAATAACAGTAATCCAATGATAGTGGGAGACTTCAATACCCCACTCACACCTATGGATAGATCAACTAAACAGAAAATTAGCAAGGAAACACAAACTTTATATGACAAAATGGACCAGTTAGACCTAAATGATATCTATAGGACATTTCACCACAAAACAATGAATTTCACCTTTTTCTCAAGTGCACACAGAACTTTCTTCAGGATAGATCACATCCTGGGCCATAAATCTAGCCTTGGTAAATTCAAAAAAATTGAAATCATTTCAAGCATCTTTTCAGATCACAATGTGATAAGATTAGATGTCAACTACATGAAAAAAAAAACTATTAAAAATACAAACTTATGGAGGCTAAAAAGCACGCTTCTGAATAACCAACAAATCACAGAAGAAATCAAAAAAGAAATCAAAATATGCATAGAAATGAATGAAAATGAAAACATGACAACCCCAAATCTATGGGATTCAGTAAAAGCAGTGCTAAGGGGAAGATTTAGAGCAATATAAGCTTACCTCAAGAAACAAGAGAAAAATCAAATAAATAACCTAACTCTACATCTAAAACAACTAGAGAAATAAGAAATGAAGAACCCCAGATTTAGTAGGAGGAAAGATATCATAAAAATTAGGGCAGAAACAAAGGAGACTATAGCAAAAATCAAGAAATTAAAAGCTGGTTCTTTGAGAAGATAAATAAAGTAGACAAGCCATTAGCCAGAGTAATCAATAAAAAAAAATGGAGAAGAATCAAATCAACAAATTAGAAATGAAAATGGAGAAATCACAACAGACAACACAGAAATACAAAAGATCACAAGAGACTACTATCAGCAACTAATGTCAATAAAAATGACAACTTGGAAGAAATGGATGAATTAGTAGAAAATTATAACCTTCCAAAACTGAACCAGGAAAAGATAGAAAATCTTAACAGACCAATCATAAGCACAGAAATCAAAACTGTAATCAAAAAGCTTCCAGCAAACAAAAGCCTGGGACCAGATGGCTTTACAGGTAAATTCTCCCAAAAATTTAGAGAAGAGATAACACTTATCCTACTCAAACCCTTCCAGAAAATTGCAGGGTAAGGTAAACTCACAAACTCATTCTATGAGGCCACCACCACCCTAATACCAAAACTACAAAGATGCCACCAAAAAAAAAAAAAAAAAAAAGAAAGAAAGAAAGAAAAAAAGAAAACTACAGGCAAATATTACTTATGAACATAGATGCAAAAATCCCCAACAAAATTCTAGCAAACAGAATCCAAAAACATATTAAAAAGATCATACATCATGACCAAGTGAGCTTTATCCCAGGGATGCAAGGATTCTTCAATATTTGCAAGTCAATCAATATGATACACCACATTAACAAATTGAAAGATAAAAGCCATATGATTATCTCAATAGATTCAGATAAAGCCTTTGACAAAATTCAACATCCATTTATGATAAAAACCTTCCAGAAAGCAGGCATATAAGGAATGTACCGCAACATAGTAAATACCATACATGATAAACCCACAGCAAATATTATCCTCAATGGTGAAAAATTGAAAGCATTTCCCCTAAATTCAGGAAGAAGACAAGGGTGCCCACTTTCACCACTACTATTCAACATAGTTTTGGAAGTTTTAGCCAAGCAATCAAAGAAGAAAAGGAAATAAAAGGAATGAAGATTGGAATAGAAGAAACAAAACCCTCCTTGTTTGCAGATGACATGATCCTCTACTGAGAAACCCTAAAGACACCACCAGAAAATTACTAGAGCTAATCAATGAATATAGTAAAGTTACAAGATATAAAATTAACACACAGAAATCCCTTGTATTCCTATACACTAACAATGAGAAAACAGAAAGAGAAATTAAGGAAGCAATTCCATTGACCATTGCAATGAAAAGAATAAAATACTTAAAGAAACAAAAGACCTATATATATAGAAAACTATAAAACACTGATGAAAGAAATCAAAGATGACACAACTAGATGGAGAAATATACCATATTCATGAATCAGAAGAATCAATAGAGTGAAAATGAGTATACTACCCAAAGCAATCTATAGATTCAATGCAATCCCTATCAAGCTACCAACGGTATTTTTCAGAGAACTAGAACAAAGAATTTCACAATTTGTATGGAAATACAAAAAATCTCGAATAGCCAAAGCAATCTTAAGAAAGAAGAATGGAACTGGAGGAATCAACCTGCCTGACTTCAGGCTATACTACAAAGCCACAGTTATCAAGACAGTATGGTACTGGCACAAAGTCAGAAATATGGATCAATGGAAAAAAACAGAAAGCCCAGAGATCAATCCATGCACCTATGGACACCTTATCTTTGACAAAGGAGGCAAGAATATATAATGGAGAAAAGACAATCTCTTTAACAAGTGGTGCTGGGAAAACTGGTCAGCCACTTGTAAAAAATGAAACTAGAACACTTTCTAACATCATACACAAAAGCTAAAAATGGATTAAAGATCTAAATATAAGACCAGAAACTCCTAGAGGAGAACAATAGGAAAAGCACTGTCTGACATAAATCACAGCAGGATCCTCTATGACCCACCTCCCAGAGTAATGGAAATAAAAGCAAAAATAAACAAATGGGACATAATTAAGCTTCAAAGCTTTTGCACAATGAAGGAAACTATAAGCAAGGTGAAAAGACAGCCTTCAGAATGGGAGAAAGTATTAGCAAAAGAAGCAACTGACAAATAATTGATCTCAAAAGTATGCAAGCAGCTCCTGCAGGTCAATTCCAGAAAAATAAACGACCCAATCAAAAATTGGGCCAAAGAACTAAACAGACATTTCTCCAAAGACATATAGATGGCTAATAAACACATGAAAAGATGCTCAACATCACTCATTATCAGAGAAATGAAAAGCAAAACCACAACGAGGTACCATCTCACCCCTGTCAGAATGGCTGCTATCAAAAAGTCTACAAACAATACATGCTGGAGAGGGTATGGAGAAAAGGGAACCCTCTTACACTGTTGGTGGCAATGCAAGCTAGTACAGCCACTATGGAGAACAGTGTGGAGATTCCTTAAAAAACTGGAAATAGTACTGCCATATGACCTAGCAATCCCACTGCTGGGCATACACACCAAGGAAACCAGAATTGAAAGAGACACATGTACTTCAATGTTCATTGCATCATTGTTTACAATAGCTAGGACATGGAAGCAACCTAGATGTCCATTGGCAGATAAATGGGTTAGAAAGCTGTGGTGCATATACAGAATGGAATATCACTCAGCTATTAAAAATAATGCATTTGAATCAGTTCTCATGAGGTGGATGAAACTGGAGTCTATTATACAGAGTGAAGTGAGTCAGAAAGAAAAACATCAATACAGTATATTAATACATATAAATGAAATTTAGAAAGATGTTAACTATGACCCTATATGCGAGACAGCAATAGAGACACAAGTGTAAAGAACAGATTTTTGGACTCTGTGGGAGAAGGTGAGGGTGGAATGATTTGAGAGAATAACATTGAAACATCTACATTACCATATGTTAAACAGATTGCCAGTTCAGGTTTGATGCATGAGATAGGACGCTCAGGGCCAGTGCACTGGGATGACCCTGAGGGATGGGAAAGGTAAGGAGGTGGGAGGGGTTTTCTGGATGGGGGACACCTGTACACTCATGGCTGATTCTTGTCAATGTATGGCAAAAACCACTACAATATTGTAGAGTCATTAGCCTCCAATTAAAATAAATAATTAAAAAAAAGAAAAACACCAATGCAGTATATTAATGTATATATATGGAATTTAGAAAGATGGTAATGATGACCCTATATGCGAGACAGCAAAGGATACACAGATATAAAGAACAGACTTTTGGACTCTGTGGGAAAAGGTAAGGGTGGGATGATTTGAGAGAATAGCATTGAAACATGCATATCACGACATGTGAAATAGATGACCAGTCCACGTTTGATGCATGAAACAGGGCACTCAAAGCCAGTGCACTGGGATAACCCTGAGGGATGGGATGTGGAGGGAGGTTGGGGGGGGTACAGGATGGGGAACACATGTACACCCATGGATGATTCATGTCAATGTATGGCAAAAAAACACTGCAATATTGTAAAGTAGTATGCCTCCAGTTAAAATAAATAAATAAATTAAAAAAATTACACATAGGCCATTATGGGAAAGAGGGGTTAAGGAAACTATAATCATAATCAGAAGTTCTCCCAAACCAGTTCTGAGCATTTCCACTTAGAAGTCCATTACTAGGGTATGGAGAGACTGTGGCGGCCACTGCAGAAAATTTGAATGGTAATGTGGGAATAAGAATGTCTTGTGTTTGTTCATGAAATTCTCCCTCTCATCTAGTTTTATGTTAGAGGTATTTGTGGATGAGATAGGTATTATTGCCCTTAATTATTAGGAGCAAGGTGTTTTATAATTCTGTCATTTAGTTGGGGAGCACTTCTAATTGGAAAGAACATATTGGGTAACCAAAACTTCTAATAGTCTCCGAAAAACATTATTTGTGTATCTCTATACAAACGGGCTACCTCTAATGCTCTTTCAATCCAGGTAGGAAAAGCTTCTACCCATCCCGAGAACATACATACTATGACAAGCAGGTAGTGGTAGTATCGGTGAGGTTTAATTTCAGTGAAGTCCACTTCCAGGTCCCAATTGGGCCTCTCATCAGGGGTGGCTAGTTCTGCCCACTGCTGCAGGTTTGCATTACCCTCAGGTGCCATTTCTCTTAACCATTTGACTATTTTCTGGCCTGTTAGGATTCTGTGTCTGTCCTTAGTGCTGAAGACGGAGACTAGTAGTTGGATTATGTCATCCCCTGTAGTGCAGTGGGTTTGAAAAATAGTCTCCATTAGCCTAATCTAGTAATAATAGGCTATGGGAGGCTGATGGTAGTGGCCATCTGCACCCTGAACCGGAGGCTGCTGTAACTCTCTGAGGGGCATTTGTAGCGGGACCCGTTCCTCTGGCTCCTTAGTGAAGTGCAGCCTCTGTTTGATTCTGGTGTCACCTTTCCCCTTCCTGTCAGTACTCACCAGGAGAGGCGTGTATAGCTTGGGCGGCTGGCTGGAGCTGGGTCCTGGAAGTGTTGGCTAGAGGCTTCTGCCACCAGGATCGGAGCCTCTGAGGAAGCGGCTCTACGACCTCTGGGAGAGCTGGCAGAGGAGCAGCAGCTGCTACAGGAACTTTACCTGGCCCTGGATTGGGCATTAGGGGGGGCACTGGGGGGCGGGTGCGTCATCATCCAGTATAGGGGGTGGGGCACAGGTCATCCTCGTCCAAATCCTGCCAGATCCCAGAGGGAGTAGGGGGATCAGCATGTCTTCACCTGCCGGTCAGCATGGCAGAACCAGAACACCATGTGGTCCAAGACTGTTTCTCCCTTAAAGTCCATTCTGCCTTGGTAGGCTTGATCAGGTGTGGATGAAAACACAGGTGGGTTAAATATTCCATGTCCCAGGCCATCTCCAGAAAAGCCAATTCATACTCATTTATATATCCCCCTCCTTCTAGCCTGACAATTGCGAGGGGGTCAAGAATTTCACAGCAGATGGGACACCTCCTGGGGGAGGGTAGAATACGAGCACACAAGGACCAAGTTTCTTCTCCTAAAAAAAATCCCCTAGTGATTGCTTGGTAATAATTTCCCCAGAGACAACGTGGACACACCTCCTAAATGACCTTCACAAATTTCCTTCCTAAGCCCTAACACGCTCGTTGACCTGTGTACCAAGCAATCGCTACCACCTGCCTATTCCAGGTTCCTGTGGGGCCATGACCCTACTAATCCCTCCCAGGGGTGTGATTAGGCCCCTTCTTCCACCCTGCCGGGTGGGTTCCTCTTCACCTGAGCACTCAGTTCCCTTGCTGCTGTCCACTACCTTCTAATGTGAAAGGTCTAGGCGTTGAGAAGCAGAATCCTTCCAGAAGGGCAAGGAATACCACCCCCCCCGCCCTCCCGCCGCTTGAAGATTCAAGCCACAAGGCCTTGGAGTAGTCCCAAATTGGACTTGTCTCCTCAAAGTGAGAAGTTTCCCAGCCAATGCACCAAATGTTGTAGCTATGTGCTCTGGGAAACAAACTCACTCAGAAGGACAATGCAGATAGTGGAGGGCAGTTTATTCCACCGGCGGGCCCAAGGCAGTTTTCTCTTTGCCAAGGACCCTGACCAGTTTTTGTGAAAACCTTATATGCCCTAAGTGTATAAGGATCTGAAACTGGTCTGAACAAAGGAAAAAAAAAGATAAAATCAAAGTTAACCCATGATCATATGCCTTAAGCCTAGGTAGTTAACAGTGGACAATTATCAACAGGCCTGTGGTCATACCTCAATAAGCATAATAGAATGCATGATTCTGTTCGGTTACACAGATAATTAGAGTATTCTTTTAGGTGATGGAGAGGCCTGGGGCTCTTTTTCCAGGGGGCTACTTTTCTGGTTGGTATGTTGTTTCCATAGATACTGGGCATATAGCTCAAAGTCCACAGTCCGGCCCAAGATGGAGTCCCGCTTTCGAGATAGAGCCTGTTCTGTTTCTTCCTTCAACAGGACTGGGAAGAGGGGGTTTGGAGGGTTAGGAAGTAGTTGAAAAAAAGAAAGCAAGAGCTTTCCTCAAATGTTCATAGGATTGAATCATCAGAGTTAAGAAACAACGTTCTATGATATAAATGATAAAATAGTATCCCAAGTTTTGGAGACCTAGCTGTCTCAGTAATGAGGCAGTGAAAGTAATGGACATTTGCCTACCTTTCCTGGCCCAGTGTTGCCATTTTCCTTTCATGTTCTCATTTCACGCTGCTATTGCAATACAGATGTTAGAGTCTCCTTAGCCACCATGGAGAGACAGGGCAATAGTGACAGCAGCCACAGGGTTTCTGTGACTAGATAAGCCTCCCTATGAGACTCAAAACATCCCTAAGTGTGATTAGAGAATGTTTCTAACAATGCAAAAGCCTCTTCCAAAACCATGATTGCAAAACAATCCATGTGAGAGCAGTCTCACTTTCCAAACTCTAGCCTATGCTGTGTGAAATGCATGCCAAATAAAAACCCCATCTAAATATATATTTTATATATTTATGCTTCTTCAAGTCACTGGATTTTTAAGCCATCAATAAAATAGCTACATATCCTTCTTTATCAGTTTACATTTCTTTGGTCTATTAAATGATAACTAGAACAATCAAGCAGCTTTCAATAGCTGTCATTAAAAAGATACTTCTGGAAAACATTTAGAAACCAGAATTTAAGACAAACAAAATTCAAATGTAGACCATGGTTTCATGACATGATGGTTTATTTGATTGATTTAGAGTATACAGAGTCATTTATGGTGCATACAGTCCTTCTGAAAAGCCTTAATTCAACAAAACATGAGGACTGAAAATCTAAGTTTGGAATGTGTGTCTCCATTCTGCTTAAAGGTTTGTATTTTTCCTTTTAGCAATATAGGTTTGAAGAATAATTGGTGATGTAGTATAAAATATAAAAATCTGAATTGCTCTCTCCTATTGCACTAAGTAATCTCTTACAGGTTAATGGGAGGTTTAATGAGATGATTCATGCATTTGTGATGACAGTGAGTGGCAAGGAGCAAAGAAGCAGTCAAGAACAGAGCCAGACATGGAGATTCAGCTTGTTTTCTTTTGCCCTTAAAGATGCTCTATGTGGGAACCCTGGTTTATCAACTACCATTTTGGTCAGATGAAACTTCCAAGGGAGCAAAGACAAATGAAGAGAGCAAAAAGGTTCCTCTATACAGAGTGTAATAAGGAAAAAATGTATGGAAGTACAGCAAAGTTTCCACTGAATATTATATTAATAGAAGTAGGGGTGGGATATGGGGAGGGTGATACTGATTCAGAAAGTCAATGCAAATAAAATGAAGTATCTCAGACAACGGAAATATTAATAAATTGATAATACTATTTGGACTGCTTCATTTCATACCTAACAATATAAAGGGTAATAAAAGTATGTTATTGAATAAAATGTTCAGTTATGAAGAGAAACTCAGGCAATACAAATTAAAAGGTGTACTATAGGTTCAAAATTAAGATATGAAAATAATATTAGTGACAATAATAACAATATTGCCAAGATCTAAAATAGTAATACTATTACTAGTAATAGTAATACTATTACCAGTATTACTAGTGACTAGTAATACTAGTCACTCTAATAACTAGTCAGGTATATAATACCAGATAAACAATTTGGATGTGATCAATCAGAATGTTTTGATTTCTCTTAGAAGTTGCAGACACTACAAAACCATCTTCACTTAGGTGTATAAGTATCTCAAACTTAATATGCATAAAATATATGTTAACTCATTCTCTTCTTGCTTAGGACAAAATTTTGACATTGCTTTAACATCTCTTATCTCTCACACCTTACATCTCTTCTGCCAGTAAATCCTACCAAATTTATATTTAAAATGTATCCAGGTTATGATCATGATAACTGTGGGAAATTCTTAAAGAGGTAGGAATACCAGACCCCTTACCTGCCTCCTGAGAAATCTGTATGCAGGTCATGAAGCAACATTTAGAACCAGACATGTAACCATGGACTGGTTCCAAATTGGGAAAGGAGTCTGTCAAGGCTGTACACTGACACCTTGCTTATTTAACTTATATGCAGAGCACATCATGCAAAATGCTGGACTTAAGGAAGCACAAGTTGGAATAAAGATTGCAGGGAGAAATATCCATAACGTCAGATTCACAGATGACACCACCCTATGGCAGAAAGCCAATAGGAACCAAAGAGCCTCTTGATGAAGGTGAAAGAAAACAGTGAAAAAACTAGCTTAAAATTCAACATTCAAAAAACAAAGATCATGGCATCTGGTCGCATCACTTCATGGCAAATAGATGGGGAAACAATGGAAACAATGAGACTTTATTTTTGGGGGCTCCAAAATCACTGCAGATGCTGAGTGCAACTATGAAATTAAAAGATGCTTGCTCCTTGGAAGAAAAGCTGTGACAAACCTAGACAGCATATTAAAAAGCAGAGACATTTCTTTATCAACAAAGGTCTGTCTAGTCAAAGCTATGGTTTTACCAGTAGTCATGATGATGCTGTAAAAGCACTGCACTCAATGTGCCAGCAAATTTGGAAAACTCAGTAGTGGCCACAGGACTGGAAAAGGTCAGTTTTCGTTCCAATCCCAAAGAAAGGCAATGCCAAAGAATGCTCAAACTACCGCACAACTGCACTCATCTCACACGCTAGTAAAGTAATGCTCAAAATTCTCCAAGCCAGGCTTCAGCAGTACGTGAACCATGAACTTCCAGATGTTCAAGCTGATTTTAGAAAAGGCAGAGGAACCAGAGATCAAATTGCCAACATCCACTGGATCATCAAAAAAGCAAGAGAGTTCCAGAAAAACATCTATTTCTGCTTCATTGACTATTTCAAAGCCTTTGACTGTGTGGATCACAATAAACTGTGGAAAATTCTGAAAGAGATGGGAATACGAGACCACCTGACCTGCTTCTTGAGAAACCTGTATGCAGGTCAGGAAGCAACAGTTAGAACTGGACATGGAACAACAGGCTGGTTCCAAATAGGAAAAGGAGTACATCAAGGCTGTATATTGTCACCCTGCTTATTTAACTTCTATGCAGAGTATATCATGAGAAACGCTGAGCTGGAAGAAGTACAAGCTGAAATCAAGATTGCTGGGAGAAATCTCAATAACCACCCTTATGGCAGAAAGTGAAGAGGAACTAAAAAGCCTCTTGATAAAAGTGAAAGAGGAGAGTGAAAAAGTTGGCTTAAAGCTCAACATTCAGAAAACGAAGATCATGGCATCCAGTCCCATCACTTCATGGGAAATAGATGGGGAAACAGTGGAAACAGTGGCTGACTTTATTTTTGGGGGCTCCAAAATCACTGCAGATGGTGACTGCAGCCATGAAATTAAAAGACGCTTACTCCTTGGAAGGAAAGTTATGACCAACCTAGATAGCATATTCAAAAGCAGAGACATTACTTTGCCAACAAAGGTCCGTCTATTCAAGGCTATGGCTTTTCCAGTGGTCATGTATGGATGTGAGAGTTGGACTATAAAGAAAGCTGAGTGCTGAAGAATGGATGCTTTTGAACTGTGGTGTTGGAGAAGACTCTTGAGAGTCCCTTGGATTGCAAGGCAATCCAACAAGCCCATTCTGAAGGAGATCAGCCCTGGGATTTCTTTGGAAGGAATGATGTTAAAGCTGAAACTCCAGTACTTTGGCCACCTCATGTGAAGAGTTGACTCATTGGAAAAGACTCTGATGCTGGGAGGGATTGGGGGCAGGAGGAGAAGGGGACGACAGAGGATGAGATGGCTGGATGTCATCACTGACTCGATGGACATGAGTCTGAGTGAACTCTGAGAGTTGGTGATGGACAAGAAGGCCTGGCCTGCTGTGATTCATGGAGTCACAAAAAGTCGGACACGACTGAGCAACTGAACGGAACTGAACTGATGTATGGATATGAGAGCTGGACTCTAAAGAAAGCTGAGCACCAAAGAATTGATGGTTTTGAACTGTGGTGTTGTAGAAGTCTCTTGAGAGTCCCTTTGACTACAAGGAAATCAAACCAGTCAATCCTAACAGAAATCAGTCCTGAATATTCAATTGGAAGGACTGATGCTAAAGCTGAAACTCCAATACTTTGGCCACCTTATGCGAAGAACTGACTCATTGAAAAATGTCCTGATGCTGGGAAATTTTGAAGGCAGGAGTAGATGGGGATGACACAGAATGA
Source organism: Bubalus kerabau (assembly GCF_029407905.1). NCBI lineage: Eukaryota > Metazoa > Chordata > Mammalia > Artiodactyla > Bovidae > Bubalus > Bubalus kerabau. The sequence continues at coordinate 134,465,878 of NC_073624.1, forward strand.
GATGGTTGGAAGGCTTCACTGACTCAACAGACATGAGTTTGAGCAAGCTCCAGGAGTTGGTGATGGGCAGGGAAGCCTGGCATGCTGCAGTCCTTGGGGTCTCAAGCAGTAGTACATAATTTAGCAACTGAACTGTACTATGATTATGATAAACCATACTGATATTAATTATCATCACAGGCTTTTTAGACCTGCTCTTCACCAGAGTATACATGAATTGCCTCCTAATTAGTGACCCATCTTCACAGCTTAATTGCTGTCATTCTGTTCCCTACATAACAGCCAAGGGGAAACCATAAAATCTCATTAGACCACATCCCTCTTTGCACATTGCTCTAATGGCTCACCATCGGGTCAACGTCCTTCCTGTTACTAAAGCCTCTCAACATAAGAGTCTTGAAAATGACTTCAATTCAGTTCTTCCTTCACTCCTTTTATTCCTCTCCAGTACTGGGGGCCTTCACTCTTTTTTGGACACACAAAGTAGATGCCTGCATCATGGTTTTGGACTTGTTCTCTCTGCCCTAAATGATCTTCTGTGTCTGCATGACATTTATCAAATGTGGATTTCTTTTCAGTCTTACCAAAAATATTCACACTCATCCATACATATTCCTCTTCTTTGCTTTACTTTTTGTTTTTAATCCTACACACTTTCTGGCTTACACTACTAATTTATGTTTACTTTGTTGCTATTTCCTATACTGGAATGCCAGTTCCATGAAAACAAAGGATATTATTTATCTTCTAGCCTGCCAAAACTTTAGCTGCTGGTCTACTGCAGGCACTCAATAAATATTTGGAGAATGAAATGATAATAAGGACTTCTGAAGAAATAATAGTTAATATTGATTTACTATTAATACTTAGTAGGCACCAAAGGCATATTTAATGCATTCTATATACAATCTCATTTATTCTTTACAATAAATCTATGGGATATATACTAATAACTAGACTTATTTTATAGAGGAAGCAATAGACTTATTTTATAGAGGAAGCAATAGACTAGGGGGATTAAATAGGGTTATAAGGCAGTTTTGTTGATCTAATTTGAGTCTCCTGACATTTTGTTCTTTAATTTGCATTTATCTAGGTATGATTTAAAGTTTTCATTGATTTATAAGTGAGAAGAGCTTTATATAGTTATTGAGACAAACCATTGGATAGAACTGTATATGTTAATCCTATAAGCAAGGTAATAGAGTAAAAATTATTTGCAACTACAATGTATTTACTTTGTTTTAGTAACTAATATTAGAGAAAATTTATCATTTTGAAAGAACAGAGTTCAACCAAGTTGAGCTTTATCTTTCAGAAAATGTTATTATGTTACCATTTCCCCCTGAAGGGCCTCAGAATCTGTTTTGTAAAGCAAAATTAATACAGGACAGAGTGATGCCCTTCACTGTTTTTCAGTTCAGTTCAGTTCAGTCGTTGAGTCATGTCCGACTCTTTGCGACCCCATGAATCGCAGCACGCCAGGTCTCCCTGTCCATCAACAACTCCCGGAGTTCACTCAAACACACATCCATCGAGTCAGTGATGCCATCCAGCCATCTCATCCTCTGTCGTCCCCTTCTTCTCCTGCCCCAAATCCCTCCCAGCATCAGAGTCTTTTCCAATGAGTCAACTCTTCGCATCAGATGGCCAAAGTACTGGAGTTTCAGCTTTAGCATCATTCCTTCCAAAGAACACCCAGGACTGATCTCCTTTAGAATGGACTGGTTGGATCTCCTTGCAGTTCAAGGGACTCGCAAGAGTCTTCTCCAGCACCACAGGTCAAAAGCATGATTTCTTCGGTGCGCAGCTTTCTTTATAGTCCAACTCTCACATCCATACATGACCACTGGAAAAACCATAGCCTTAATGAGATGGACCTTTGTTGGCAAAGTAATATCTCTGCTTTTGAATATGCTATCTAGGTCGGTCATAACTTTCCTTCCAAGGAGTAAGCGTCTTTTAATTACATGACTGCAATCACCATCTGCAGTGATTTTGGAGACCAAAAAAACAAAGTCTGACAGTATTTCCCCATCTATTTCCTATGAAGTGATGGGACCAGATGCTATGATCTTAGTTTTCTGAATGTTGAGCTTTAAGCCAATTTTTTCACTCTCCACTTTCACTTTTATCAAGAGGCTTTTTAGTTCCTCTTTACTTTCTGCCATAAGGGTGGTGTCATCTGCATATTTGAGGTTATTGATATTTCTCCCAGCAATCTTGATTTTACCTTGTGCTTCTTCCAGCCCAGAGTTTCTCATAATGTACTCTGCATATAAGTTAAATAAGCAGGGTGACAATATACAGCCTTGATGTACTACTTTTCCTATTTGGAACCAGCCTGTGTTCAACATTATTCTGTTTCAAAGGGTATTGTGCACTTACAATTCATTTCTTTTGCTGTGACTGGTATCTATGACAGGAAAAGGCATAACACTCAAGAGTAGAAAAAGAAAAATTACTGAAAAACATAATAGTGATTTAAAATAATTACTGAGATAGAAACCACCTGGTCATGAGTCTTTTTAAGTATCATACCCATTGATGAATAATTACCACTGTAATTCACCAAAGTACAGGTAACAAGATAGTAGTCACACTTACATTGTTACTTGAATGATATCATTCAAGAAACAATTTGCTTATGCTAGTAAACTGAATTTCAAATTATTCTGAATTATGTTTATGCTAGTAATCTGAATATTCAAATAATCAATTAAGCACCAAGGTAAAGTTGGAAATTTTAGGTCAGATCATAGCAATAGAAACTATTCAGTGGCTTGAGTCCAGTAATATATTTATGTTCCTATCAATTTTTAACTATTTTCAAGCACTTCTTGAAATATTTCATAATTTCATGTTTGAACCATATAATCTCCAATTTTCCAAGTTGATTGATCTTTTTTGCATGATAAAAGAATTAAATAATCTGATGTTGCTCATCAACATCAATTTGAAAGCCTATCAGAATTAATGAGAAAGACTACAACTTTTGATGACATATCAATTAATCAACAGACAGCTATTTATTGAAAATGTTCTATGTATATGAAATATCGTAGGGCTAGGAGTGGATAAAATTATAAAGTCTATTCTTCAAGTAAGAATATTCTACTTAAAATGTGCAGCTATAAAATAAAACAGGGCAGTGTTGCTGGCACCAGGACTGGGACTCCCCAGCTGATGCAGCCAGTCATGTCAGAATTTGTCCCCACCGACCAGCACTGGCAGCCTATGCATAAGGCAGGATCTGGCAATCAACCTGTCCAGGGACCAGCCATGCTTACCAGCATACCCACAGTAGTCACCCCCCACCATAACAGAAGGGCCCACATAGCCCACATAGGAGGCACCCCTGAGGTATATCGATCTGATGAACAGGGGGGAGTATGCCCCTGGCTGAACCCCAAAGGTCATGTCCTACATAAGGCCACTTCTCCAAGATCAGGAAATGTAACTGACTTACCTAATACATAGAAATGAAAATGTAAAATCAAGCAAAATGAAGTGACAGAAATATCTTTTAAATGAAATAACAAGAACCCAGGAGAGCTAAGCAACATGGAGATAAGCAATATACCCAATAAAGAGTTCAAGAAGGTAATGTTCATAATTATGTGCAATAAACTCCAGATAAGAAAAGACGAATACAATAAGTTTAACAAAGAATTTTTTTTAAAGGCCCAGAGATGAAGAATAAAAAAAAAATACCAGAATAAATCAAAGGTAAATTAGATGATAAAAAAGGATAGGATCAGCAAACTGGAAGACAGAGTCATAGAAATCACCTAGCCTGAACAGAAAAAAGAATTATAAACTTTTTAAAAAATGAGTATAAGATGCTTTGGGACACCACCAAATGGACTAACCTGTGTATTACAAGTATGCAAATAAAAAAAGAAATGGAAAGGGGCAGAGAACATATTTGAAGACACAAAAACTGATAATTCCCTAACCTGGGAAAGCAACAGACATTCAAGTCCAGGAAACACAGAGAGCCCCAGACAAGACAAACCCAAAGTGGCTCAAACCAAGACACAGTGTAATTAAAATGGCAAAAATTAAAGACAAAGAGAGAATGTTAAAATCAGTAAAGGAAAAGTACCTTGCTACATATGAGGCTGTCAGGTGAATTTTCAGCAAAAACTCTACAGGCCAGAAGGGAATGGCATAATATATTTAAAGTAATGAAAGAAATGAACCAAAAACCAATAAAATTCTATGTGGCAAGGCTATCATTCATATTTGAAGAAGAGGTAACAGCCCAGGATTTCTCATGATGTACTCTGTGTATAAGTTAAATAAGCACAGTGACAATATACAGCCTTGATGTACTCCTTTTCTTATTTGGAATCAATCTGTTGTTCCATGTCCAGTTCTAACTGTTGTTTACTGACCTGCATATAGGTTTCTCAAGAGTCAGGTCATGTGGTCTGATATTCCCATCTCTTTCAGAAGTTTCCACAGTTTATTGTGATCCATGCATTTAAAGGCTTTGTCATAGTCAATAAAGCTGAAATAGATGTTTTTCTGGAACTCTCTTGCATGTATAATATATAGATGCTGTATATAATTCTAATAGTAACCAAAACCCCAAAATCTATATAGATACACACACACCACAGGCAAAAGAAAGAAATCCAAGCATAGCAATAAAGGTATTTATCAAATCACAAGGAAATAAATCAAAAGAAGAATAAAGGAATAATAAAGAACTGCAAAAAGAACCAGAAGACAGTATACAAAATGGCAATAAGTACATACCTATTGGGGGTGCTTCCTCAGGGGCTCAGCAGTAAAGAACCCACCTGTAATGTTGAAAAGCTGGGATCAATCTCTGGGTCAGGAAGATTCCCCTGGAGTAGGGCATGGTGACCCCTCCATTATTCTTGCCTGGAGAATCCCATAGACAGAGGAGCCTGGCACTACAGTCCAAAGGGTTGCAAAGATTCTTGTCAGACATGACTGAAACAACCGAGCATGCGTGCACATATCTATTGATGATTACTTTAAGTGTAAATGGACTAAATAGATCATCAATCAAAAGACTAGCGTGACAGAATGAGTGCAAAAGCAGGATCCTTTACAAGCTGCCTACAAGAAACTCAATTCAGGCTAGGGGATGGAAAAAGTATTCCATGCATATAGAAAGAAAAGAAAGATGTTTAGCAATAGTTATATCCGACAAAATATACTTTAAAATGACTCTAAGAAGAAACAAAGAAGAAAAAGCATAATAATAGATCAATCCAAAAAGAAGATAAAACAATTGTAAAATATATGCACCCAACATAGGAGTGCCTCAACACATAAAGCAAATATAAATAAAGATAAATAGAGATAATGACAGTAAAAGAATAATAGTAGGGGACTTTAACACCCCACTTAAACATCAATGGACAGACCACTCAGACAGAAAATGAAAATGGAAACACTGGCTTTAAGTGACACGTTAGGCAAGATAAATTTAATAAATTTATATTAAGTTTACATATATATACAACTGTATATATATATAATAAATTTATATAAAGTATATATATATATATATATATATATATATATATATACACTGCTAAGTGCTAAGTCACTTCAGTCGTGTCCGACTCTGTGTGACCCCATAGACGGCAGCCCACCAGGCTCCCCTGTCCCTGGGATTCTCCAGGCAAGAACACTGGAGTGGGTTGCCATTTCCTTCTCCAATATATATATATATATATATATATAACTTTCATCCAAAAGCAGTGATATACACAATCTGCTATTTGGAAGCAAGAGAATCAGGAAAACCAATGGTACAATTTAGTCCAAGTCTGAAGGCTGAGAACCAATGAAGCCAATGGTATAAATCTGAGTCCAAAGACTTGAGAATCTGAGGGCCATTTGTGTAAGCCTGGTCCAGGTCTAAAGGTTTAAAAATCAGGATCACTGATAACCAAGGTAAGATGGATGTCCAGTTCATGCCAATAGGAAAATTTGTTCTTCTTTATCTTTTTGTTCTACACAGATTTTCAGTAATTTGGATGATGCCCACTAGCATTGGTGAGGTCAATCTTAACTTAGTCTATTGATTCAAATGTTAATCTCTTCCAGAAACATCCTCACAGGCACAGCCAGAAATGTTTTACTCACTATCAGGGCATCCCTTAGCTAGTTAAACTGACAAATAAAATCAAGCATAGTAGGAGTTGCATTTGGTTTTGCTGATTTTGACTCAAATTATGGCCCTCAAACTCCATGACTCTAGACATAGATTTGTGTAAACCTGTTGCCGCCTTTCTGTTTCAGTGTCATAGTCTGTAGTTATACAGTTTAGAATTTCAAACATCTTCAAAATTCTAAGGCTATGATTATATCTTTTCTTGCAATAAAAATAGGAGAATTTGTTAGGTATTTTAGATTCCCTTCTCCAGAAAATGTATATGAGCCATATACAATACAAAAGAATTAAACTAGAATCACTATTTTACACCATATACAAAAATTAACTCAAAATGTATTAATACTTAAATGTAAGACATGAAACATAAACTCCTAGAAGAAAGCATATACAGGGAGTTCCTTAACATGGGTCTTATCAGTGAATTTTTAGATCTGACTCCCAAAGCAAAGGCAACAGAAGCAAAAATAAACAAATGGGGCAACATCAAACTAAAAAACTTATATAAAGCAAAGAAAATCACCAAGAAAATTTAAAAGCAACCTACTGAATGGGAAAAATAATTGCAAATCCTGTATCTGACAAGTGGTTAATATCCAAAATATATAAATAACTCATATGACTCAACAGAAAAAATAAATAAACAATCAAATTAAAAACTGGACAGAGGTGGTATCAAATTCAGTCCTCTAAATTACTAATTTCTCTTGAACAAACAATGTAGTGGAGTGACAATGTGAGACATGTGTGGCCAGCTAGAAAAGTCTATATAAATTATGCCAAACATGCTCCCTTGGGCATTCATTTTTTAGATTCTTCAGCTCTCATGTAAGAAATTCAATGACTGAAGGCTGCTATGTGAAGTGACAAGGGTGTAGAGACCACTTGAAGAGAAAGAAAGAAAGAGAAACAGATAGAGAGACAAACATACAGAGAAACAAAGGGAGAGATCCACATATGGAGTCAACTATTTTAGACATCAGCTATATAAGTCTTACCTTCCCAGTAACCAGAGAAGTGAAAAAATAAGCTTAGAGAAGACCTCAGCCCAACCACCATCTAACTGCAACCTCCTAAGGAACCCTGAATGACAACTACCTAATTGAGATAGTGAAGCAAAATAAATAAAAAATAATTATTTTAAGCCATCATTTTGGGGTCATTTGTTACACAGCATAGACAACTGAATCAACTTTCATTTTTAGAACATATAATTATTCAGTTGAACCAACACAATCATTTTTAACATATGCCAAAAATTTACACATGTGTAGATTTTCACACATGAAAGAATATTCTTATTTTTACTCAGAAATATAGTGCATGCACATATATAGTACACACATATAGAGCATGATATGATGAGTGACTTTCCTTTCAATATATTCACTGACATTTTAAAATCAAGAAACAAAATGGTGCCAAATACTCCTTTATCCCTTTGTTTAAAAGCAAAGGCAAAACCACAATTAACAAAGGTCCCTATAATTAAAGCTATGGTTTTCTCAGTAGTCATGTATGGATATGAGAATTGGACCATAAAGAAGGCTGAGCACCAAAGAACTGATGCTTTTGAACTGTGGTGTTAGAGAAGGCTCTTGAGAGTCCCTTGGACTGCAAGGAGATCAAACCAGTCAATCCTAAAGGAAATCAATCCTGACTATTCATTGGAAGGACTGATGCTGAAGCTGAAACTCCAATACTTTGGCCACCTGATGCAAAGCACTGACTCATTAGGAAAGGCCCTGATGCTGGGATTAATTGAAGGCAGGAGGAGAAGGAGACAACAGAGGATGACATGGTTGGATGGCATCACTGACTCTATGGACATGAGTCTGAGCAAGCTCTGGGATATGGTGAACAACAGGGATGCCTGGTGTGCTGCAGCCCATAGGGTTGCAGAGTCAGACATGACTGAGAGACTGAACAACAACAAACTTTTTGCCACCATTATATGCCATCAAGGCTAAAGCAGATACATGAAGAGTTTGCAGTAGACATTATAATGAGAATTCCTTTGGTGAGGTGTGGTGGTGTAATATGAATCTCATCCCTCCCCATGAAAGAGAAAATATAGTGATCACTAATTTGAAATCAGTCAAATGTATGAAACTTTAGGGAAATATTGGAAAGTGGAGAGAACCAAGACTGGTGTCAGATTCCTGCCAGAAGAAGTCTAAGATGAGAAATTGATTAACAGTAACACACTAAGGCTTAATCAGGGTTGAAGGATGACAGGTTATATATTTTTAAATTTTAAAATAAAAGTAACACTATCACAAGTTACATAAAAACAATTTTTACACAATGATCTTTGAAAGAGAAATATTTGAATACATTGTGACATTTGTAAGAACACCACAACATTTCTGTACCTTCAGCTAATATTTAAAAGAAACTGCATTTATCATAATCAAAATATCCAATATTTATCACAGTCCATTTTTGGAAAGTTCATAGTGTTTTCTGAACAAACAAAGCATTTCCTCATTCAGTTACATTCCCAAACCTGGTAGTCTCCTGTATGTGTGTGTCATACACATTACACACCACAGTGATTACAGACCAAGAGCACTGGAAGGGGCCTTGTGGATTATTTGTCTACACACCTCACTTAAAAAGGAGGAAACTAAAGTCAGAGAGACTGAGACACATCCTCATGGCATCCGAGCCCCACATCAGTGTTCTTCCAATAACTCATAAGTAAATAATCACAGGTCTCAAAAGTTAAGAATTTCACTGTTATAAGATTATAAAAATGAGCTCTTGTATTTTCTTAGTGCTTACATATTTAATCTTTCTAAAATTTATATTCTACATTTTGAGCTAGGACTATGGCTGTATTTCTATCTCAATGAGTAATCAAATATTTTTATTCATTTAATGAAGAATATATCTTTCCCTTATCCCTAAAAAAATATCTCAGTTACTACATGTATTGATGACTTTGTTCTCTTTAAGTTGCTGCCTGTCTTATATTTGATGTTTTGTTTAATTTCATTTTCTACTTATTTAGACTACACTTCATTTATTTAAAAAATCCCAGTAATTTACAAGAAAGGGCTGAATATAACCACGAAGTTTGGGGAGAATACAAATATATTTTTTACACTTAGGCCCAACAAACTATTAAATCCTAGGATGAATTCATCTACCAACATATTAAGTGCAAAGGGTACTGATGATTTAGTCAAGTAAATCAGTGAGTAAAACAAAGCTGACTTAGCTGACAAAAGGTTAAAAAAAATTTCATCAATGGAAGACTAGTATTCAGAATAGAGAAGAAGGCTGGTCTTCTAACTTTATGCAGTTAATATAAAAGCTAGATTTAAAATCTACAATGAGTTCTGAAGTTTACGACTATAACTATGTAGGTCTTCAGACAAATTGCCCAGTAGTAAGAAAACTGGGCTATATGTCATATGGACAATTGTGCAAAATCAATTGAGATTTGTGGTTGTATGGGTGGTAGGAAAAATAGCTTCACATGCTAATAGGAAAGAAAATTTATATTCATTCTGTGTGAATTGCTTTGGTCCATTGCTCATTTGAAGGCATTTCTATGCAAGGAGGCACTGCATTCCCTTAGCTCCTGTTTGGCTGCCAACAGATTAAGTTTATGGTTGGGTGACTGATTTATTCACACTCTGCTTTAGGCTGTGTGGGATAGCTCACATTCTTAGGGAGATAAAGGGTAGAAAACCTAAATTCCTTGTATTAGGGTATGTATATATGTATTTATATATTTATACTTTTAATATCAGATTGAACTATAACTATATAATACCAGATATTAAGCCTGAAAATTGGCTCCAAGTCAGTAGCTTTGCTTTGTTCTGGCTCACTCTGATTTCTCTCTTGTGCAAATTAGATATTTCCTATACAAAGGTATTCCCAGTGTATTCTATTAATTTACTGCTAAATGGAACAATATCTTAATCCAGCAAGTCCACAGTTTCTTTGTAAGGCCCAGTTGTGTGTGTGTGTGTGTGTGTGTGTGTGTGTGTGTGAAGGATGAGATTTAGAAGTTTAGTGGTAAAGAACCCGCCTGCCAATGCAGGAGACATGAGATGTACGTCCAATCCCTGAGTGGGGAAGATCCCCTAGAGGAGGTCATGGCAACCCACTCCAGTTTTCTTGCCTGGAGAATTCCATGGACAGGAGAGCCTGGTGGGCTACAGCCCATAGGGTTGCAAAGAGTTGGACACAACTCAAACGACTTAGCATGATGATCAGAAATATTTAAATAATCAGGACTGGGACTTCCCTGTGGTCCAAGTAGCTAAGACTCTGTGCTCCCAATGCAGGGGGCCCAGGTTCTGTTCCTAGTCATGGAACTAGATTCTATATGCCACAATTAAGAGTTTGCAGGCCACAGTTAAATACCTCCCTTGTCACAGGGAAGATCAAAAATCCTGCATACTGCAACTAACACCCAGTGAAGCCAAATAAATAAATAGATTAGCAAATATAAACAAAAAAAGCAAAAATCCATTAAGATAGAAGGTTCTTGGGGGGATGTAGCTTCACTCTCAAATGATTTACAAATCAAAAAAGAATCACAGAAGCCAAAAATGGCAGTGATAGGAAATACATTTCCCCTATTGTTCGTCCTATTTGCACAGGCATAGAGAAAAGGTGGTAGAATTGTGTAAAGGATACTGTAGAGTAGGCCATCAAAGTTAGAGTGAAAACTCTGATTTTTATCCCTCATCTTACCCTGTATTTCTTTGTCATTTGGAATCTTCAGCTAATTGTACGTGTGTGTGCTAAGTCGCTTCAGTCATGTCCGACTCTTTGTGACCCAATAGACTGTAGCCCGCCAGACTTCTCTGTCCATGGGATTCTCCAGGCAAGAATGCTGGAGTGGGTTGCCATTTCCTACCCCAGGGGAATTTCTCAATCCAGGAATGAAACCGCATGTGTTTTACGTCTACAGTATTGGCAGATGGGTTCTTTACCACTAGTACCACCTGGGTCTGTATAACACAAGTCAACTAATTTATTTCAGTAAAGGCAAGTTTTTACTTCCCTTTGATGTTTTACAGACCATAATCTAAAATTTTCCTGACTAACACATGACTTTAACATAGGAAATTAGGACTGGTCATTATAAATTATTTTTTAAAAAAGTTCTGACAGATTTGTCTTTACAAAGTAACGATGTCCCATCATTGCCTTCAATGTCTTCACTAGCTCTCCACATTCTTTAATTATAGGGTTCTATGTTTCTAATAGAAGCCAAACTGTAACAGTACTGAGAAATTGCATATTTATTTAAATATCCATTTAGTGAATAATTGATAACACAACTTCTAAGTGCAGGATTTGATTATATGACTCTACATAGTTTAACTTGTTCAGAAAGAGTTGTTCTCAATGGAAAATATGTAAGGGCCATCGTGCCTCTGCAATGCAGGAGAGCCAGATTTGATCCCTGGGTCGGGAAGATCCCCTAGAAAAGGAAATGGCAACCCACTTTAGTATTCTTGCCTAGAGAATTCCATAGACATTGGAGCCTGGCAGGAGAATATATTTGTGTGTGTGTGTATATATATAAAATGAGAGGAGAAACTGGGGTTCTATATAAATTTTTTATTATGGTTGGGCCAAACCAAATACAACTTTTAATTTAATTTTGTTCACTCTCCTAACACATGAGCTTTGACTCATTTTTTTTGTTCTGCCATCTCAGAAATGTGCTTGAGAAAGTTGTTAAAGTAGAATGATATACTTTGCAAAGATGAATAGGACTTGGTTATAAAAATGCCAACCATTAATATCTATCTACAAATCAGAATGTATTAGGCACATAATTGAAAACCCAGATGAATAAAATATCCTATATATTCTGATGATGCCAAAATAAATATGACAACATAAATATTATACCCAGAGAAATAAATTATACAGAAAAGAGAATTTTCTCTCTCATATTGTGAATCAAATATATGGTCATGTCTGTTTTACTTACTCTGTATAAAATTATGTCACAAATGTAAATTGATAGCTCTATTAAAACTGTCAAAGGTACTGGTGAAATATATTTGCTGGTTCATGTTTTGTATGCAGCTGTTTTGCATTTGTTGAGCAATTCATTTAATCTGACAGCTCTAATTTTACAGAATTGCTCTTTCAAGAAGTATGGTTGAGGTTACTTCTTATATCAATATTCTATAACCTCCTTCATATTTCTCCACTCTATCTCTGGACATAATCCTTCTCAAAATGACCCACATATTTTGTTGTGAGTGTTACTGCTGCCACTGCCAATATGCAGGAAAAGTCAAGGTATGGTCTCTAGAGGAAAACTTCCTGGCAGCAAGCATTTCAAGAGTAAAGTTCATAACTTAAATAAACATTATCCTAACAAATGCTCTGAAAAAGCACTGAGCATTTTGCATCTTATTAATCTATGAAGTCTGTCATATGCACCAGAATGTGTAAAAACCACAGTGCTTTTTTCTATATAAGAAGGAATTCAGAATAATTATGTTAGTCTTCCGGCACCATTAGAATACGATCAATTGCTTTTTTGATAAAAGTAGAAAAAGCACTGTTCTAAAACATTACAGAAAAAAAATTCTCACTTCTCTTTATATGACTTATCTATTTTATGTCTGGAAATTTGTACCTCTGAATCCTCTTCATTCATTTTACCCACCCCTCAACCATCCTCCTTTTAGGCAACCACCAATTTGTTCCCTGCATGTATGAGTTTTGTTTGTTCATTTGTTTTTTAGAGCCAACATATAAATAGAATCATACAGTATGTGTCAATTCTGTTTGATGCTCCATTTAGCATAATATTCAAGGTTCATTCATGTTGTTGCAAATGGCAAGATTTCCTTGTTTTTATGGCTGAATAGTATTTCATTGTGCATATATATACATATAGATATCATAGGCATATGTTATACATATATACATATATATGCACATATAAATGTAGGTTAGTTTCACATAACAAATCATAAAATCGGTATCAGAATCAAAAAACTTCCAAGTAACTTGACTCTATCCCAGAAAAGACCTCAATAATGTTAGAAATATAAAACATCCAGGACAGTGACAAGTTAAAATTGAAAATGTCTGACATCCAGCAAAAGATTACCAAGCCTACAAGAAAGAAGTAAAATAAGATCAAGAATAAAAAGATAAATTAAATTGAGTCAGAATTGGAAAGATGTTGGAACTGAGAGTGAAAGGCTTTAAGCCAGTCATTAAAAATATTTTCCTAAATAGTACTGTTCTCCTCCCATCCAGATTTCTTTACTATTATTGCCTTTTTGTTTTATTTTTATATATGTTATACGTTGCACACTCCAAGGTTATTATTTTCAAACAAAGAGTCAATATAAATGATAAAAAACTTTTTGAATATGGTTGTTATTTCTGATGCTCTTTAATCCTTTGTTATAGATGAATATTTCCATTAAGCACATTCTTCCTTCTGTCTGCAATCCTCTATTATTATGCTAGAAATCTGTGATTGTGTTGCTAAGGTGTGGGGAAGATGAAGCATTCTAGTCTTAGTCTTTAGAAATCCTATGTCCCTAGGTTATAACCTTCACAAATTTGAGTCAGGAAGCCTGAAGGAGACTGGTAGTGCATAAAGGCCTTTTCCACTGTGTGAGACAAGGCTGGGCTAAAGTTTTCTCCATGGACAGTAGGCTTTTGTTCATGACAATACTCCACACATATTTCAAGATGGTTGCTTTTTCTTCTCCTGCCAGAGCCACTAGGGATTTTTCTCTCGGCTCTTCACAGTGAGAAATTGTTTTACCTAGAGGTAACACCCACAGAGTGTCAAGGCATCCTAAGATTACAAGAGTTTCTTTTATGCAAGGTAAACAGGAATTTGTAAAAATGATCATGTAAGTGTTCCTACCTGTTTATTGCTCCAATAGCTTCTGATCAAGGTTAGACAATCTTTTCTATGTTCTCTATATTTATCTGAATCTCCAGAATTTTAGGTGGCAGTTTACTTTGCTGGGCTTCCCTGGTGGCTCAGATGGTAAAGAATCCACCTGCAATGCAGGTGACTCTGGTTCCATCTCTGCATCAGGGAAGATCCCCTGGAGAAGGGAATGGAAACTCACTCCAATATTCTTGCCTGGAGAATTCCATGGAGAGAGGAGCCTGGTGGGGTGTAGTCCATGAGGTGGCAAGAAGTTGCACAGGACTAAATGACTAACACTTTCACTTTTAGTTTGCTACTTCAATTCTCTGTTAGTTTCAAGAAAAATAATGGTTAACTCATTTGTTCAATTTTTACTTGTTCTAGAAATATGTATGATATCTTCTAAGGTTTTTACTTTTTGAATCTGAAACTAGCAAGTAATACCCTGTTAATAAGGTATTATTCAATATTCCTGGTATTACTGGATACCCAATCTCCAAGTTGGATGACATTCTCATTGACTCACCTCAAGTAGTAGAATTACATAGCAGTAAACAGAGCCCTAACAGGTATACAAACTTACCCACAGTTTAGTCAGTACATGATTGAATTAACTCAGTCAATTTCTCATGAGAAACGCTGGGCTGGAAGAAGTACAAGCTGGAATCAAGATTGCCGGGAGAAATATCAATAACCTCAGATATGCAGATGACACCACCCTTATGGCAGAAAGTGAAGAGGAACTAAAAAGCCTCTTGATGAAAGTGAAAGTGGAGAGTGAAAAAGTTGGCTTCAAGCTTAACATTCAGAAAATGAAGATCTATGGCATCTGGTCCCATCACTTCATGGGAAATAGATGGGGAAACAGTGGAAACAGTGTCAGACTTTATTTTTGGGGGCTCCAAAATCACTGCAGATGGTGATTGCAGCCATGAAATTAAAAGACGCTTACTCCTTGGAAGGAAAGTTATGACCAACCTAGATAGCATATTCAAAAGCAGAGACATTACTTTGCCAACAAAGGTCCGTCTAGTCAAGGCTATGGTTTTTCCAATAGTTATGTATGGATGTGAGAGTTGGACTGTGAAGAAAGCTGATTGCCTAAGAATTGATGCTTTTGAACTGTGGTGTTGGAGGAGACTCTTAAGAGTCCCTTGGACTAGAAGGAGATCCAACCAGTCCATCCTAAAGGAGACCAGTCCTGGGTGTTCTTTGGAAGGACTGATGCTAAAGCTGAAACTCCAGTACTTTGGCCACCTCATGAGAAGAGTTGACTCATTGGAAAAACTCTGATGCTGGGAGGGATTGGAGGCAGGAGGAGAAGGGGACGACAGAGGATGAGATGGCTGGATGGCATCACTGACTCAATGCAGGTGAGTTTGGGTGAACTCCTGGAGTTGGCGATGGACAGGGAGGCCTGGTGTGCTGCAATTCATGGGGTCGCAAAGAGTCAGACATTACTGAGTGACTGAACAGAAATGAATTGAACTGAACGGCCTAGAAAAGAAGGGTAAAACTGACAACACTAAAATATGAAGTAGATAATGTGAAAATAAGACAGGAGATTTTAGCATACGTTTTTTCAGTAACGAAAAGAAAAAAAAATTTTTTTAATTATTTGTGGGAATCTAGGAAGAAGGAATAGGAAGCATCAGAAATGTTTTTCCATCTAGATAATAATTGCACGAACATAATCTGCTTGGTGTAACTATTTTTGAACTCTAGATTTTATTGAAGACTTGCAATTTCCATGGGAATCCTTGGATGGTAAGTTGGAGTTATATTTGGTCATTTTTAACTCTTAATATAGTAGCAGCTATGTAACATTCCTATGGCAAGTAAATGTGTACATGTTCCTAGGGCAGTTTGAATACAGCTTGTAGGAACCTGGGTAGGTAAAAAGACTTTGTTCTTTAAATAGTGGGGATCTCTGATCACTGATTATTGTTTCTGATCACAGAGATTCAGACACAGAGGGGACAGCCATTGTTTTTGCACCCTTTCACCTTGTTGTAGGCTCTTTCCCCTTTGGCTGAAGTGACTTCTAGGGGATTTAAAGGCCAGCACATTTCCTCTATTTTTATTTTCCATTTTCCTCTTTGGGAGTCAAACATTAAAGACTAAGATATTTAAAACCTACTGCATATGTAGAGAAAATTAAAAAGACACAGTACATGATTATGGGAAAGCAGAGACTCAGAAAAGACCTGAGAAGACCCTAAATTTACACTAAAGGCCAATCTTCAGCACAGAGACAGTCTATAATAATAATAATACAAGCAACAGGCAAAATATTCCACAACAAACTTGGAAGAAAGAGGTAAATATGCTTTTAAGATTTACCACATTTTTAAATTCATGTATTCAGTTTTAAACAAAAAATTGAAAGCATATTAAAAAAAAAACCAGAAAAATATGGTTCATTCAAATGAAAAAAAATAAATAAACAAAAACTGTCCCTGAAAAATACCCGATTGTGGCTCTTCTAAGGCTTCCTAGGTGGTGTTAGTGGTAAAGAACCTGCCTGCCAATGCAGGAGACTAAGGGGTATGGGTTCGATCCCTGGATCTGGACATCTGCCTGGAGAAAGGCATGGCAATCCACTCCAGTATTCTTGTCTGGAGAACCCCATGGACAGAGGAGCCTGGCAGGCTACTGTGCAAAGGGTCGCATTGCAAAGAGTCAAAGAGTTGGACACAACTGAAGCTATTTAGTCACAACACATGAATCTTCTAGACAAAGACTTAAATAACTATCTTAAAGACATTTGAAGAACTAAAGGACAACATGGAGAAGGTTAAGAAAATGAAGTATGGACAGAGAGAAATATCAATAAGAGGTAGAAAACATAATGGAGCAAAAAGTAATTTGGAACTGAAAGTAAAATGGCTGATATAAAAAAATCCACTGAGGGATTCAAAGTCAGATTTGTGGACAGAAAAAAGAATGAGTAAACTTGTAAGCAAGATGGTGAAAATTATCAGGTCTGAGAAACAGCAAAGAAAAAGACTGAAGAAAAGTGAACAGAGCTTAAAGACCTGTAGGACTCCAACCAGTGGACCAACATATGCATTGTGGAAGTTCCAAACTGGGGTGTAAGAAAGGAAAAACATAATGTTTGAAAAAAAAATAATGTCTGAAATCTCCCCAGATTTGAAGAAAGATATAACTGTAATTATCCAAGAAGTTTGATGGACTCCAAGTCGGATGAACTCAAAGAGACCCTTAATGAGACACATGGTAATGAAACTGCTGAAAGACAGTGACAAAAAGAATCATGGAAGAAGCAAGAGAAAAGTGAATTATCACACACAAGCTCTCTTCAATAAGATTATCAATTGGTTCTCATTAAAAACTTTGTGGACCTGCAGACAGTAGAATTCATATATTCAAAATGCAAAAAGAAAAAGAAAATACTAACCAGGAATCCTATATCCAGCAAAGTTGTCCTTCAAATGTGAGGGTACTCCCAGGTAAACAAGACCTGAGGGAAATCATTACCATTAGATGTGCCTGGCAAGAATACTAAAGGAAGTGCTTCAGGATGAAAGGGCATCATTCAGTAACTGGGAATCTTATGAAGAATTAAAATTTCAGTAAAGGTAAACAAATGAGAAATTATAAAAGCAGTATTACTGTACCAATGATGTGTTACTCCACTTTTTGCTTTTTACATAAATTAAGAGAAAAAATATATTAAAAAGTAAAAGATATATTCATCTAAAAGTATTTTCATAATTTTGGTTTGTAACTCCTCATTTTATTTTCTATATAACATAAGAGATTAATGCCTTAAAATTATTAGTTTACATTTTTGAGAAAAATGTATAAACATGTAATTCTGAGACATAAACACCTTAAAAGAGTGAGGCTAGAGCTGTTAAGGAGAAGAGCATTCATGTTTTATTGAAGTTAAGTTGGTATAAGTTCAAATTGAGTCTTATAACGTTATGATATTAAATCTAATTCCCATGGTAACCACAAAGAAATACCTATATAATATACATAAAAGTAAGTGAAAAAGACTGTTTCATGGATAACAGCCATGTCATGATGAAGGGGCTTGCAAAACTCAATGAAACTATGAGCCATGTCCTGCACGGCCACCCAAGATGGATGGGTCATAGTAAAGCGTTCTGACAAAACGTGATCCACTAGAGGAGGAAATAACAACCCATTAGTATTGTTTGGAAAACCCCATGGACACGATAGTTTATGGTGAACAATGTCGGATCTGTGATTTCCAAAGAAATCAGTGAACTAAAATGGATGGGAATGGGTGAATTTAATTCAGATGATAATTATATCTACAACTGTGGGCAAGAATCCCTTAGAAGAAATGGAGTAGCTCTCATAGTCAACAAAAGAGTTTGAAATGCAGGACTTGGGTGCAACCTCAAAAACAATAGAGTGATTTTGGTTTATTTCCAAGCAAACCATTCAACATCACAGCAGTCTAGGTCTATGGTGCTGAAGAAGCTGAAGTTGACCAGTTCTATGAAGACCAACAAGACCTAATAAAATAAACACCAAAAAAATATCATTTTCATCATAGGAGACTGGAATGCAAAGTAGGAAATCAAGAGATACCCAGAATAACAGGCAAGTTTGGCCTTGGAGTACAAAATGATGCAGGGCAAAAGGTAACAGGGTTTTGTGAACAGAAAACAATGATTATAGCACACATCTTTTTCCAAAAATCCAAGACATGAATCTACACCAGGATATCACCAGATGGTCAATAAAAAAATCAGATTGATTATGTTCTTTGCAGCCAAACATGGAGAAGCTTCATACAGTCAGCAAAAACAAGACCTGCAGCCAACCGTGGATCAGATCATGATCTCCTTATTAAAAAAATTCAAGCTTAAATTGGAGAAAGTAGGAAAACCACTAGGCCATTCAGCTATGACCTAAACCAAATCCTTTATGAAAATACAGTGGAGGTACTGAATAAATTAAAGGTATTATATCTGATAGAGTGCCTGAAGATGGACAGAGGTTCATAAAATTTTACAGGAGGCAATGATCAAACCCATAGTAAACAAAAATAAATGCAAGAAGGCAAGTAGTTTTCTGAGGAGACTTTACAAATAGATGAAAAAAGAAAAGAAATGAAAGGCAAAGGAGAAAGGGAAAGATGTACTCAACTGAATGCAGAGTTCCAGAGAATAGCAAAGAGAGATGAGAAAGCCTTCTTAAATGAACAATGTAAAGAAATAGAGGAAAATATTAGAACGGGAAAGACTAGAGATCTCCTGAAGAACATTGGAGATATTAATGGAACATTTCATGCAAAGATGGGCACAATAAAGGAGAGAAATGGCAAGGAAATAACAGAAGCAGAAGAGATTAAGAAGAGGTGGCAGGAATCCACAGAAGAACTATACAAGAAAGATCTTAATGACCTGGATAATCATGTGGTCACACACCTAGAGCTGAACATCCTAGAGTGTGAAGTCAAGTTGGCCCTAGGAAACATTACTATGAACAAAGTTAGTGGAGGTGACAGAATTCCAGCTGAGCTATTTAAAATCCTAAAATATGATGCTGTTAAAGTACTCCACTCATATGTCACAAAACTTGGAAAACAGCACTGGCCACAGGACTGGAACATATCAGCTCTCATTTCAATCCCAAAGAAGGGCATTGCCAAAGATGCTCAAATTACCATACAATTACACTCATTTCCAATGCTGGCAAGATTATACTGAAAATCCTTCAAGCCAGGCTTCTACAGTACATGATCTGTGAACTTTCAGATGTTGAAGTTGGGTTTTGAAGAGGCAGAGGAACCTGAGGTCAAATTGCCAACATTTTTTGGATTATGGAGAAAGCAGGGGAATTTCAGAAAAACATTTATTTCTCCTTCATTGACTAGGCTGAACCCTTTGAATGTGTGGATCACAACAAACTGTAGAAAATTCTTAAAGAGATGGGAGAACCAGACCATTTTAACCATCTCCTGAGAAATCTATATGCAGGTAAAGAAGAAAGAGTTAGAGCCAGACATGGAAAAATGGACTGGTTCAAAACTTGAGAAAGGAGTACAACAAGATTATATATTGTCATCCTGTTTATTTAGCTTACATGCAGAGTCAGTCCAGTTCAGTAAATTTGCTCAGTTGTGTCTGACACTTTGCAACCCCATGGACTGCAGATGCCAGGGCTCCCTATCCATCACCAACTCCTGGAGTTTATTCAAACTTATGTCCACTGAATCGGTGATGCCATCAAATCATTTCATCCTCTGTCATCCCCTTCTCCTCCCACCTTCAATCTTTCCCAGCATCAGGGTCTTTTCCAATGAGTCAGTTCTTTCATCAGGTGGCCAAAGTACTGGAGTTTCAGCTTCAGTACTTGTCCTTCCAATGAAATTCAGGACTGATTTCCTTCAGGATTGACTGACTGTATCTCCTTGCAGTTCAAGGGACTCTCAAGAGTCTTCTCCAAAACCACAGTTCAAAACTTTGGTGCTCAGCTTTCCTTATAGTCAAACTCTCACATCCATACATGACTACTGGAAAAAACCATAGCTTTGACTAGACAGACCTTTGTAAGCAAAGTAACGTCTCTGCTTTTTAATATGCTGTCTAGGTTGGTCATCGCTCTTCTTCCAAGTAGCAAGTGTCTTTTAATTTCATGGTTGCAATCACCATCTGCAGTGATTTTGGAGACCAAAAAAAATAAAGTCTCTCACTGTTTCCCCATCTATTTGCCATGAAGTTATGGGACCAAATGCCATGATCTTCGTTTTCTCAATGTTGAGCTTTAAGCCAACTTTTTCACTCTCCTCTTTCACATTCATCAAGAGGTTCTTTAGTTCTTCCTCTCTTTCTGCCATAAGTGTGGTGTCATCTGCCTATCTGAGGTTATTGATGTTTCTCCTGGCAATCTTGATTCCAGCTTGTGGTTCATCCAGTCTGGCATTTCACATGATGTACACTGCATATACATTAAATAAGTAGGATGACAATATACAGCTTTGACGTACTCCTTTCCTGATTTGGAACCAGTCTATTGTTCCACGTACAGTTCCAACTGTTGCTTCCTGACCTGCATACAAATTTCTCAAGAGGCAGGTCAGGTGGTCTGGTATTCCTATCTCTTTAAGAATTTTCCGCAGTTTGTTGTGATCAACAGTCAAAGCCATTAGCATAATCAATAAAGCAGAAGTAGTTGTTTTTCTGGAACTCTATTGCTTTTTCAATGATCCAACAGATGTTGGCAACTTGATCTCTGATTCCTCTGCCTTTTCTAAATCCAGCTTGAACATGTGGAAGTCCGTGGTTCACGTGCTGTTGAAGCCTGGTTTGGAGAATTCTGAGCATTACTTTACTAGCATGTGAGATGAGTGCAATTGCGTGGTAGTTTGAGCATTCTTTGGCATTGCCTTTCTTTGGGATTGGAATGAAAACTGACCTTTTCCAGTCCTGTGGCCACTGCTGAGTTTTCCAAATTTGCTGGCATATTGAGTGCAATACTTTCACAGTAACATCATTTAGGATTTGAAATAGCTCAACTGGAATGCCATCACCTCCACTAGCTTTGTTCATAGTGATGATTCTTAAGGCCCACTTGATTTCACATTCCAGGATGTCTGGCTCTAGGTGAGTGATCACACCATCCTCGTTATCTGGGTCATGAAGATCTTTATTGTACAGTTCTTCTGTGTATTCTTGCCACCTCTTATCAATATCTGCTTCTATACCATTTCTGTCCTTTATTGTGCCCATCTTTGCATGAAATATTCCCTTGGTATCTCTTTTTTTCTTGAAGAGATCTCTATTCTTTCATATTCTATTGTTTTCCTCTATTTCTTTGCATTGATCACTGAGGAAGGTTTTCTTTTCTCTTCTTGCTATTCTTTGGGACTCTGCATTCAAATGTGTCTTTCCTTTCTCCTCTGCCTTTAGGTTCTTTTCTTTTCACAGCTATTGTAAGGCCTCCTCAGACAACCATTTTGCCTCTTTGCATTTCTTTTTCTTGGAGATGGTCTTGATCACTGCCTCCTGTACAATGTCATTAACCTCTGCCCTTAGTTCTTCAGGCAGTCTTATAGGTCTAATACCTTGAATTTATTTGTCACTTCCACTTATGTGTAATCATAAGGAATTTGATTTAGGTCATACCTGAATGGTCTAGTGGTTTTCCCCTCTTTCTTCAATTTAAGTAAGTCTTTGGCTGCAAAGAAAATAATTAAGCTGATTATGGCATTGGTCATTTGGTGATGTCCATGTGTAGAGTCTTCTCTTGTATTGTTAGAAGAGGGTATTTGCTATGACCAGTGCATTTTCTTGGCAAAACTCTTAGCCTTTGCCCTGCTTCATTCTGTACTCCAAGGCCAAATTCACCTGTTACTCAAGGTATTTCTTGACTTCCTATTTTTTGCATTCTAATACCCTATAATGAAAAAAACATCTTTTTTGCAGAGTACATCATGTGAAATGCTGTGCTGGATGAATCATTAGCTGAAGTCAAGCATGCAGGGAGACATGTCAATAACTTCATGCAGATGATACCTCTCTAAAGTCAGAAATTGAACAGGAACTAAATAGCCTCTTGATGAGGGTGAAACAGGATAGTGAAAAAGCTGGATTAAAACTCAACATGAAAAAAAAAAATAAATCATGGCATCCAGTCCTAGCACCTCATGGCAAATATAAGGGGAAAAAATGGAAGAAGTGACAGATTTTATTTTCTTGGACTCCAAAAATCACTGCTGACAGTGACGGCAACCATGAAATTAAGACATTTTCTCCTTGGAAGGAAAGCTATGACCAACCTAGACAGTGTATTAAAAAACAGAGACATTACTTTGTTGACAAACGTCTGTCTAGTCAAAGGTATGGTTTTTCCAGTAGTCACGTATGGACATGAGAGTTGGGGTATAAAGAAAGCACTGAAAAATTGATGCTTTCAAATTGTGGTGTTCGAGAAGATTCCTGAGAGTCCCTTGGAATGCAAGGAGATCAAACCAGTCAATTCTAAAGGAAATCAGTCCTGAAAATTCACTGGAAGGACTGACGCTGAAGCTGAAACTCCAATACTTTGGCCAATAGATGTGAAGAGAAGATACCTTGAAAAAATCCTTGATACTGGGAAAGATTGAGAGCAGGAAGAGAAAGGAGTGGCAGAGGATGAGACGGTTAGATGGCAGTGACTGAATGGACATGAAGTTAAATAAGCCGTGGGTTATAGTGGAGGAATAGGCTGATGTGCTGCAGTCCAGGAAGTTGCAACATTCAGATATGATTTAGCAACTGAACACCACCACTAATAGTTGGTAGTAAAAACAAACAAACAAAAAAAAACAATTAAAACCAATTCAATGACCTAACTGTAGCTTAAAGAATTAAAAAAAAATAATTAAGGCCAACATCTTTATAAAAAATAAATAATAAAGATTAGTGTATTGATAAACAAAATATACAATAGAAAAATCATAGAGAAAATCAGGAAAACCAAAAGTTGATTCTCAAAAAATAAATACATAAAAACTGGTCTCTTAAAAGATCACCAAAAGTGACAGGCCTCTAGCTACATGGACTTTAAAAAAGAAGAAAATATTCAAATTACTAAATTCGGCAATCAAATTGTGAATTTTTCCACTGATTTTACAGAAATAGAAGGATTATTATATAGTACTGTAAGCACAGTAAGCTAACAAATTAGATAACCTAGATGAAGTAGACAAATTCCTAGAAACACAAAACCCACAAGTACGAAAGCATGAAGAAACAGAATATAGGAAATATATTACTAGCTAAGAAACTGAATCAGTGATCAAAGATTTCTCAACAAAGGAAAAATTCTGAACCTAATGGTAAATTATAATACTAAGATTTCAAGAAGAACCAATATCAATCTTTCCAAAGTTTTCAAAAAATCTGAAGAGAGAGAACACCAAAAAATAAGTTAAGAAGACAATTCCATTTACAGTATCATCAACAAGAAAAAAAATGCTAAGGACTACTTAGAAGGTAAATGATTTGTGCAATTGAAAACTACAAGCATTGCTAAAAGAAGTAGAAGACAGAAGTAGAAACATAGCCAGTTTTCAGGGAGTAGAAGTCTTACTATTGTTAAGATGTCAATACTACCCAAAATAATATGAGATTCAATTCAATCCAATCAAAATCCCTACAATATTTTTGAGGAAACAGGAAAAATCATCATAAAACTCATATGGAATCTTATAGAACCCCGAGTAACCTAAAAAATCTTGAAAAAGAAACACAGAGCTGGAGGACACACACTTAACGATTTTAAAACTTAACCAAAAAAACTACAGTAATCCAGGGCTTCCCTGGTGGCTCAGTGGTAAAGAATCCCCCTGCCAGTGTAGGAGAAACATTTTTTTGATCCGTGATCTGGGAAGATCCCACATGCTGGGGAGCAACTAAGCCCGAGTGCAACAGTTACTGAACCTGCGCTCTGGAGCCTGTGCTCCACAACAAGAGAAGCCTCCACAATGAGAAGCTCATGCATCACAACTAGAAAGTACCCCCCACTTGCCACAACTAGAGAAAGGCCCACACAGAAGGAATACCCAGCAAAGCCAAAAATAAATAAATAAATAAAATTTTAAGAGTATCAGTTTAGTTCAGTGGCTCAGTCGTGTCTGACTCTTTGCCACCCCATGAATTGCAGCATGCCAGGCCTCCCTGTCCATCGCCAACTCCCAGAGTTCACCCAAACTCAGGTCCATCTAGTCAGTGATGCCATACAGTCATCTCATCCTCTGTCGTCCCCTTCTCCTCCTGCCCCCAATCCCTCCCACCATCAGAATCTTTTCCAATGTGTCCAACTCTTCGCATGAGGTGACCAAAGTATTGGAGTTTCAGCTTTAGCATCATTCCTTCCAAAGAACACCCAGGACTTATCTCCTTTAGAATGGACTGGTTGGTTCTCCTTGCAATCCAAGGGACTCTCAAGAGTCTTCTCCAACACCATAGTTCAAAAGCATCATTTCTTCGGCACTCAGCTTTCTTCAGAGTCCAACTCTCATATCCATACATGACCCCAGGAAAAACCATAGCCTTGACTAGATAGACCTTTGTTGGCAAAGTAATATCTCTGCTTTGGAATATGCTATCTAGGTTAGTCATAACTTTCCTTCCAAAGAGTAAGGATCTTTTAATTTTATGGCTGCAATCACCATATGGTACTAGCATCAAGATAGACATTTAGATCAATGGAAAAGAGTAAAGCTAATAAATAAATCCTGATATATATAACATTAAATTCATTTCTATGACTCTGCCAAACATGAATGAAGCTATAATTCATCCATAGACAAGTACCTTAATGTTTAAAGTGGCTTAATTGTTTAGAGATAAAACCTGGAATAAATTAATGTGTACATCAACAGTAAAATGGAGAAATGCATTTTAGTATACTCAGTAAATGAAATGCTAAACATCAATGAAAAGGAATGAAAATAATTTACTGCATGATAATATTAGTATTTACTTTGTAACCCAGTTTATATAAAATTCAACAAGCATAGATATTTTATAATGTTAGTGTTCAGAATATTGCTTATGTTTGCAGAGAAGTTAACTATGATGAGCATTAGAGTACTTTCTGGGTATCGAAATTATTTTATGTGGTTGTATGGCTTTGCTCACTTTGTAAAAATGTACTGGGTTTTAGATTTGTGATATATGCAATTAATTATAATTATGTCATACATCAAACAAAACATTACATAGTCTTTCTGGCTTGCATTCACTAAGCCATGTTTTTCATAGGCATCATGGAAGCAAATATCTACAAATCCAGTGGAATAGCGAGTACCATCTAAATTTGACATACTAGGCACAGATCCAGTCAAACGCTGTCATGAAGGATTTTGAATCCAGTGTGGCCATATTTTCTAATACATTAAAGAAACTATAAATTTTGGATTTTTTGTGAAATTTTGTAATTTTAAATGTCTGTTTATCCCACCAAACAGTATGCCAGCATAAAAACTATAAAATAAACTTGGTATGGGGGTATGCTCATTGTGATCTTGGTGTGATCATTAAAATTCTGAAAATAAATTTCTTTCTTTTGTAATTGCTTTTGGAAGAAATTTATACCTGCCTGCTTGTATGTATTTTCTTAGGCCACCTCTGGACAGTATTAGGGAGTTTTGTTTTTTTTTTAATCATGGCATATTTTCCCCTCTAGTACCTTGGCTTTCACAACTCATTTTCATTTATTTTCCCAGATTAGCTGACTGTCAATGAATGCTACTCTGTACTGAATCACCAGTATGGAATGGTGGCAATCCAATTACTTGTCAGGGAATATAACCTGAAATCTGCTATTGCTCAATATTTATGAAAAGCACAGTTGAGAGAACACAATATTTATGGGGAAATTTCTGAACAGTAAGCAGTACACTCATATCACTAAATGCTCTAATAGCTATCCATAAATTATTCCATAGTATAAGTGTACTAGCTGCTTAGACCACATAATTTTACTGCCTTCTAGTATAATAGCATTTACAGAACTGCCTTTTTGGCAAGATTCCATCATCATACAATGAAAAATAGTAAAAGAAATATCCCTAAGTTATTTGTTGCTTTTATGATCCATACCACGTTTCCTGTGACAGATCTGCAGAGAACTGTGTCTCTGTATTCAGTATCAGAAAAGGTGTGCATAGTAACTGGATTGCTTTTGTTGCATGCACCCTCTGACTCATATGCTTCTTTGCTCCTCAAAATAAGGGTCCTGGAACTATGTCCATATACAAAAAACCAGACAATAAATATTGAATATGGATATTTTTCCTGGAAAATGAATTTCATTCAAAGATTTAGAAAAAAACATTTTGAATTTTTGTGCTCTCAAAACATTTTGTCACACATGGACATAAATACATTAATAAGAATTCAATGTCTTCAATTTGATAATTCATTATTTTTGGTTTGTCTTCTACTTTGTTCTGCAAATATCTTAAAAGCATACATTTGCCTAAGTTTAAAGCTAGTAAAAACACAAAGGGCTTGGAATCTAAAGAAGGTATAGAAAAGTAAAGTTTATGACAGACACGGACTAGTTACCAACATAAACTTCAAAAATTTTGTCAAGTAATATAAAAGCATGGCTTCTCAGATGGCTCTAGTAATAAAGAACCTGTCTGCCAGTTCAGGAGATTTAAGAGAGGCTGGTTCGATCCCTGGGTCAAGAAGATCCCCTTGAGGAGGGCATGGCAACCTACTCCAGAATTCTTGCCTGGAGAATCCCATGGACAGAGAAGCTTGGAGGGCTACAGTTCATAGGGTTGCAAAGAGTCAGACACGACTGAAGTGACTTAGCATGCAAGCACATTAAAGCATTAATCGATTATACTGAGCCATTTAGTAGAAAGTGTACTCAAATGATTAATTAAAATGTGCATTGAAGTAGAAATGAACTCTGATTCCAGTTATACTAAAAACCTTGAATTCTAACAACCTGAATATATAATTATTTAAATATAACTACTTAGCACTTTTTGGCTTTTGGTGCAAAGAAAGACTACACAATTATATTTATTGTAATAGAAAAGACACACTTCCACAATTGTCATTTTGCCATATATTATTTCAACCTGGAAATTTCAGTTAAGTAATACAAAAGAGGGTGGTAACTATTTTGAATTTATAAGAAAAGATTACTGAGTTAAAACTTCAGTGAGAGGTAATATCAATCAGTATCAGTTCAGTTGCTCAGTCATATCTGACTCTACGTGACCCCATGGACTGCAGCACGCCAGTCCTCCCTGTAAATCACCAACTCTAGGAGCTTGCTCAAACTAATGTCTGCTGAGTTGGTGAAGCCATCCAATCATCTCATCCTCTGTTATCCCCTTATCCTCCCACCTTCTATCTTTCCCATCATCAGGGTCTTTTCCAATGAGTCAGTTCTTTCATTAGGTGGCCAAAGTATTGGAGTTTCAGCTTCAGTATTTGTCCTTCCAATGAAATTCAGGACTGATTTCCTTCAGAATTGACTGACAGTATCTCCTTGCAGTTCAAGGGACTCTCGAGTCTTTTCCAACATCATAGTCCAAGCTATCACTATTTTGGTGCTTAGCTTTCTTTATAATCCAACTCTCATATCCATACATGACTACTGGAAAAACCATAGATTTGACTAGATGGACCTTTGTTGGTTAAGTAATGTCTCTGCTTTTTAATATGCTGTCTAGGTTGGTCATGGCTTTTCTTCAAAGGAGTAAGTGTCTTTTAGTTTCAAGGTTGCAGTCACCATCTGCAGTGATTTTGAAGACCTAAAAAATAAAGTCTGCCACTGTTTCCATTGTTTGCCCATCAACTTGCCATGAAGTGATGAGATCGGATGCCATGATCTTAGTTTTCTCAATGTTGAGTTTTAAGCCAACTTTTTCACTCTCCTCTTTCACTTTCATCAAGAAGCTCTTTAGTTCTTTCCTTTATGCCATAAACGTGGTGTCATCTGCATATATGAGGTTATTGATATTTCTCCTGGCAATCTTGATTTCAGCTTGTGCTTCATCCAATCAGGCATTTCACATCTGCATATAAGTTAAATAAACAGGGTGACAATAAACAGCCTCGACATACTCCTTTCCCCAATTTGGAACCAGTCTGTTGTTCCATGTCCAGTTCTACCTGTTACTTCTTGACCTACATACAGATTTCTCAGGAGGCAGTTCAGGTGGTCTGTATTCTCATCTCTTGAAGAATTTTCCACAGTTTGTTGTGATCCACAGTCAAAAGCTTTGGCATTGTCAATAAAGTATAGATGTTTTCTGGAACTCGCTTGCTTTTTTGATGATCCAATGGATGTTGGCAATTTGATCTCTGGTTCCTCTACTTTTTCTAAATCCAGCATGAGCATGTGGAAGTCCATGGTTCACATACTGTTGAAGCCTGGCTTGGAGAATTTTGAGCATTACTTTGCTAGCGTGTGAGATTAGCGAAATGTGCAATAGTTTTAACATTCTTTGACATTACCTTTCTTTGGGCTTGAAGTGAAAACTGACATTTTCCTGTCCTGTGGCCACTGCTGAGCTTTCCAAATTTGTTAGCATATTGAGTGCAGCACTTTCACAGCATCATCTTTCAGGATTTGAAACAGTTCAACTGGAATTCCATCACTTCCACTAGGTTTTTTTCATAGTGATGCTTCCTATGGCCCACTTGCCTTCGCATTCCAGGATGTCTGGCTCTAGATGAGTGATTACACCATCGTGGTTATCTGGGTCATGAAGATCTTTTTTGTATAGTTCTTCTGTGTATTCTTGACATATCTTCTTAATATCTTTGACTTCTGTTAGGTCCATACCATTTCTGTCCTTTATTGTGCTCATCTTTGCATGAAATCTTTCCTTGGTATCTCTAATTTTCTTGAAGAGATCTCTATTCTTTCACATTTTATTGTTTTCCTCTATTTCTTTGCATTGATCACTGAGGAAGGTTTTCTTTTCTCTTCTTGCTATTCTTTGGAACTCTGCATTCAAATGGGTATATCTTTCCTTTTTCCCTTTGCCTTTAGTTTCTCTTCTTTTCTCAGCTATTTGTAAGGCCTCATTAGACAACCATTTGCCTTTTTTCAGTTCTTTTTCTTGGAGGATATCAAGAGGAGGATATCAAGAACAGTAACATCAATAGGAGGATAGTAAAATCTTCAAGACTAAGAATAGGATGATAACATTATTTGGAGTCCTATTAGAATCAATCATTAACAATATGGAATGCAAAAGGATCTATATGTTCAAATTGGTAAGGGCACCTAATTATGAACCTACAAGTCCAAAACAAATCAAATGAGGTAAAATAGACATTGCTATATATAAAGTCAGAAGTTAACTTCCTGTCCAAATTTTCCTAAAAAATCCTCAGGAATTTATGCACAGTTTAATAACAGACATAATTTGATTATATAAATGTATAATATCACCGGTGAACACTATTTTCAATCACTATTTGAAATCTAGAGAAAACAGTAAGCATATGGTCCTAGAGCTTGAGAACATAAATATATATAGTGCAAGAAATTTATGATTTCCTTTAAATGTCAAACATTTGCTATTTTCTAAATTATAAGTAATTTTCCATTTAGACAGTTTTGCTGAAGCATAGGTGATTTTTGAAGCAAAGTAAATCTGTAATATCATTATAAATAGCTTCCAGAAGATGGTGAGGGGGGTTAATCCACCTAGACAAAAGAAATCGCTGTTTGATAATCATCTTCTGTATCATGCTGCTTAGTATAAAAACTTTCTTTCCTATTTTAATTTTCCAAACAACATGTTGGTCTTACATGTCTCTACTGATGCAGAAGTAATTGGTAATTCAGAAGAACATATAATACAAAGTACTTGAATATCTCAATATGTTTGTCTCAGCCTAGGTAATCACCTATTTTTTTTCTTCTTTTATTAGTTCATTAATATGGATTAAATACCTGAATATTTGCAGTGATAGTCTCTTCAACTATATTGATATACACTATTGGCTATTAAAATATACATTCTAATAAGCTACTCATTCTCAGAGCTCTGAATATGGAGACTCTGAGCTAGCT
Organism: Bubalus kerabau; assembly: GCF_029407905.1. NCBI lineage: Eukaryota > Metazoa > Chordata > Mammalia > Artiodactyla > Bovidae > Bubalus > Bubalus kerabau. Next base: position 134,496,498 of record NC_073624.1, read on the forward strand.
TCCTTTTTTTTTTTTCAATTTTTTGTTAATGAGGAATAAAGTGAAAATTAATGGGATGAACAGTGATGCAAGAGAAAGATAACACTAAATAATAATTCAAAAGTCTTGTTTTAAAAAATGGAGTTTTTGCTTTATGATAGGAGAGGAATACGAAGAGGAATAGTACAGTTTTTAGTTTAATGTCAACTGATCTTTAGTTTTTATAAGTGGAAGCATCTCCATCTAAACCTTGGCTATCCATTTACAATTACAAATCAGAAGCAAGCTACTTGAAGATGCTCATTATTTGTCAGGGTCCTCAGTTCCTTGCTCCATAATATCCAGGAAAAATTGAGGACAGCAATTTATAGACATGTATACAAAGACATAAATGAATAAGTTCTGTTTTATTCTGTAGAGCTTGTCCTGTGAAAATATCACTTGCATCACTTTTGGGCAGAGATGCTGTAGAGAACACAGCTTATGCAACTAACGTGAGCTGCTGCCAGAATTTCTTTCACTTCTCTGAAGTAGATGCAGACATCAGGCAAGAAAGATGTCAGGAAGTAGTTGCTGCATTATAGAAATTCAAATTCTGGAGTGAAAACATGAGATAGACAAAGCTCATCACATGATATAGGAATGCATGGTACAGTGTCAAGGCTGAGAAAGTACTTGGTCTTTACAGTGGAAGGCAAGCTCCCCTCTTTATAAAGTGAGGAATTCCCAAAGCAGAAAATGTGACTCAGATGCTAGGTAGTCAAAAGGGAGAGCAAGGAGATCAAATCAGTCAATCCTAAAAGAAATCAACCTTGAATATTCATTGGAAGGTCTGATGCTAAAGCTGAATCTCCAATAGTTTGGCCACTTAATGCAAAGAGCTAACTCACCTGGAAAACAATCTGATGCTGGGAAAGATTGAGGGCAGAAGGAGAAGGGGATGACAGAGGATGAGATGGTTGGATGGCATTACCAACTCAATGAACATGAGTTTGAGCAAACTCTGGGAGACAGTGAAGGACAGGGAGGCCTGGTGTGCTGCAGTCCATGGGTCTCAAAAGCAGACACATGTGAATGACTGAACAAGTCAAAAAGAATGGCAAATCTCTACTGTGGATGATCTAGAGTAAACTAGATGCACCACTGACTAATATCAGAGAATACCACAAGCTTAAATTTAATTTAAAAATTCTAATGCCTCTAATTTTGTTTTAACAGAAGTCCATTGAAATAATTTTTCAGAAAGAATGATGCATTATTCAGGAACTTTTTGAAGGTAATAGTGTTTTTGTTCACAGGAAAACAAGTATTATCCAAAGGGAAGTATCTGTTGGTCCTTTGGCAATGGTTCCCTGAGCAAATAGTCTTCTTAAAAAGAAATTCTTCCTGCAGGCAAATCTGTGAGTTTTTATATTTCTAGCTTAAAAGATTTTCTTTTTGTTTGCTTATTCTTTTCTGTTAGCTCATCACCAAGACAAGCAAAAGTATATGTTGACAGTAAGAACATAAATTGGGCTTCCTTACATTGAACTGGCTATGCTTAATCATACTGTCTAATCATACTATCTAAACTCTGTAATTTCAACTATATCTATGAAGACCTTTTGTTTATATGAATCCCTACCTCATTATAGATGAAAAGTATCTCTGTTTTGCAGATGTCCAAATTAATCTATTGTATTTCAGTTAATCGGCTGGATAATGATGATTTTTCTTTGGTTATCTCACAGCATTGCTTATTAAGCTAAAATTACTAGAAGTTTATCTAGAAGATGCAAGTCTACCACCTAGCATGTAAAAGTCAGTCAAATATAAAATAAAAGTTATTTTAAAATGAATAACATCCAGTTACTGTGTATTTGTTGAGCACTATACCAATTTCTTTTCCAGTTTTTTTTTTGTTTTGAATTTTATGTCTATATAAAATTCTACATTAAAAATATATACCTTCATTTAAAACAATATAAATATTAAATATTTTATTCAGGGAAGTATTCAATAAGAATTTATAAAAGATGATACTATTTTCAAATAAGGAGGTGAAAGACATAGAGTTAAATCACTCTCTTGTGAATTCTAGGAACATATCCTGCTAATTTTCTCTGCTATATAATTACATTTCCTTTAACTGTCCTAAAGATTTCTTCATTGTATTTAACTGTCATCCTGTCTACTTTCACCTTACAGTCCTTGTCTTTTGCCTTTAAGCCTAATCAATATTTTTAGTCCCATATTTCTCAAATTCCTAAATGCTTGTGAAAGTGAAAGTGTTAAGTTTCTTAGCTGTGTCTGACTCTTTGTGACCCCGTGGCCTGTAGCCCGCCAGGCTCCTCTCACCTCTCTCGATGGGATTCTCCAGATAAGGGGATCTTCCTGACCCAGGAATTAAATGCAGGTCTTCTGCATTGTATGCAGATTCTTTACCATCTGAGCCACCATGAAGCTCCTAATACTTACCCCAATCTAAATCATGGATCTCATTGACTTTACATTCTAATGATGATTTCCCTTCAAGCCATGTAAAAGCACTGGCTGAAATACTATGCTTATACTATTGAAATAGCAAGACTACAACACAGTTAAAAGGATTGTTTCTACAATTCTCACAACTTCGCTCCTAAAAATAAGATTGTTTTGTTTTTCTTTTCCAAGCGCTGAAAACACTAACATCAACTATGCTCAAGACACTTCTTTCATGGAAAGAAGAATTGGCATGGGGTGTTTACAAACCATAAAATTTAACACATATAAAGGAAAGATATAAGCATCTGAATGCAGAGTTCCAAAGAATACCAAGATGAGAAAAGAAAGGCTTCGTCAGCAATCAATGCAGAGAAATAGAGGAAAACAACAGAATGGGAAAGACTAGAGATCTCTTCAAGAAAGTTAGAGATACCAAGGGAACACTTCATGCAAAGATGGGCTTGATAAAGGACAAAAATGGAATGGACTTAACAGAAGCAGAAGATGTTAAGACGAGGTGGCAAGAAAACACAGAAGAACTGTACAAAAAAGATCTTCACGACCAAGATAATCACGATGGTGTGATCACTCACCTAGAGCCAGACATCCTGGAATGTGAAGTCAAGTGGGCCTTAGAAAGCATCACTACGAACAAAGTTAGTGGAGGTGATGGAATTCCAGTTGAGCTATTTCAAATCCTGAAAGATGATGCTGTGAAAGTGCTGCACTGAATATGCCAGCAAATTTGAAAGACTCAGCAGTGGCCACAGAACTGGAAAAGGTCCGTTTTCATTCCAATCCCAAAGAAAGGCAATGCCAAAGAATGCTCAAACTACCGCACAATTGCACTCATCTCACATGCTAGTAAAGTAATGCTCAAAATTCTCCAAACCAGGCTTTAGCAATATGTGAACCCTGAAATTCCTGATGTTCAAGCTGGTTTTAGAAAAGGCAGAGGAACCAGAGATCAACTTGCCAACATCCGCTGGATCATCGAAAGAGCAAGAGAGTTCCAGAAAAACATCTATTTCTGCTTTCTTGACTATGCCAAAGCCTTTGACTGTGTGGATCACAATAAACTGTGGAAAATTCTGAGAGAGATGGGAATACCAAACCACCTGACCTGCCTCTTGACAAACCTGTATGCAGGTCAGGAAGCAACAGTTAGAACTGGACATGGAACAACAGACTGGTTCCAAATAGGAAAAGGAGTACCTCCAGGCTGTATATTATCACCCTGCTTATTTAACTTCTATGCAGAGTACATCATGAGAAACGCTGGACTGGAAGAAACACAAGCTGAAATCAAGATTGCTGGGAGAAATCTCAATAACCTCAGATATGCAGATGACACCACCCTTATGGCAGAAAGTGAAGAGGAACTAAAAAGCTTCTTGATGAAAGTGAAAGTGGAGAGTGAAAAAGTTGGCTTAAAGCTCAACATTCAGAAAATGAAGATCATGGCATCCGGTCCCATGACTTCATGGGAAATGGATGGGGAAACAGTGGAAACAGTGTCAGATTTTATTTTTCTGGGCTCCAAAATCACTGCAGATGATGACTGCAGCCATGAAATTAAAAGACACTTACTCCTTGGAAGGAAAGTTATGACCAACCTAGATAGTATATTCAAAAGCAGAGACATTACTTTGCCAAAAAAGGTTCATCTAGTCAAGGCTATGGTTTTTCCTGTGGTCATGTATGGATGTGAGAGTTGAACTGTGAAGAAGGCTGAGCGCCGAAGAATTGATGCTTTTGAACTGTGGTGTTGGAGAAGACTCTTGAGAGTCCCTTGGACTGCAAAGAGATCCAACCAGTCCATTCTGAAGGAGATCAGCCCTGGGATTTCTTGGGAGGGAATGATGCTAAATCTGAAACTCTAGTACTTTGGCCACCTCATGCGAAGAGTTGACTCATTGGAAAAGACTCTGATGCTGGGAGGGATTGGGGGCAGGAGGAGAAGGGGACGACAGAGGATGAGATGGCTGGATGGCATCACTGACTTGATGGACGTAAGTCTGAGTGAACTCCGGGAGTTCGTGATGGACAGGGAGGCCTGGTGTGCTGCGATTCATGGGGACACGAAGAGTCAGACACGACTGAGCGACTGAACTGAACTGAACTGAAAATCATAAAATTTAATACTTATAAAACCATAAATTTAACACATATAAAACCCTGGACTAGAACTTTCAGGCAAACCTTTAAACATTAGGTAATCAATTTTCTACTATCTGCTCAAATTGTCTCAATTGTACCTTATATATTTGTTTATTTTTCCAACTAGTCCATAAACTCTTAGACTTTTGACTCTATATGTCACCTGCTGTATTATTGAGAATATAAGAAGCAAAATATTTGTTTGTCTATTATCTAATTTATTTATACATGATGAAGTAAGTTTTTTTTTACTTCAGTTTCATCCAAGATCATAGCCCAACTATTCAGCTAAGAAGGATTGGATATTATACGATAAACCTTAGAATTACACTCACTTTGGCCCAGTCCCAGCCTCACTGTTTTTAGATGAGAAGCACTGCACAAGTTGATCAACTTACATAAGCTCTTTTTAGAAATGGGATGATTACTTATTTATTTATCCCTGACTTTTATTTAGAAAATAAAGATTACAATATTTTCTTTCCAATATAAACTTGAGGTTTGAGATGGCTTGTGCTCTAATAATAGTATTATTTCTTCTGTTATTATTTATTATGGTATGGTACAATAATAGCACTTTGGGGATTGAACTAATGACATATTTTATTACTTATTCTTTCTGAACAAAGACACATAATATAGGTGACTAATACATTCTTTAAACTTTATGTCTTAATTATAGTATAGAGTTAAATATCTCCTGTCAACATATCAGGAAAATGCCCTTATAAGCAAAATACAATAACCAAAATTAGGAAGCTATATAATGAATAATACTATTATCTAATATGAAGGCTATACTCAAATTTTGTCAGCTGTTTCAATAACATCATTTACAATGATTCTCTTTTCTTTAAAATTAGAATCAAGTCTATGAAAATAAATCACATTTATCACTTCCTTATAGTTTCTGTTAATTGTGAACCATTTCTCAATCTTTATAATATTGCTATTATTTAAATGAACAGGTTAATATTTTTGAAGCATGTTCTTCATCTTAGGTTTGCAGAATTATTATAGAGACAGGGTATGCATTTTTACTAAGAACACTTTATGAATAATTTTGTGTTTATTTCACTGCATCTTATTAGGAGCATGATGTCAGCTTGGTTCTTTTTCAGTGATATTAACTCTGACCACTCAGCTAAGTAAGGCATTAACTATTCAATTTCCAACTGTTAAAAGTTTTATTCCTTTTATGATAAATGAGTAATCTGAGAATAGATGCTAAACACAATTGCCCTTTAATTTTAGCAGAAATTAATGATACTTCTCTGAGTTGGTTATTAGTAGGATGACTGCAAATTGTGGACTTTTTTTTCTCTTTTTTTTCCTTGTTTTTTTAAAATTTAAATTTATTTATTTTAATTGGAGGCTAATTACTTTACAATTTTGTATTGGTTTGGCCATACATCAACATGAATCCACCACGGGTGTACACGTGTTCCCAATCCTGAACCCCCCCTCCCACCTCTCTCCCTGTACCATCCCCCTGGGTCATCCCAGTGTACCAGCCCCAAGCATCCTGTATCACGCATCAAACCTGGACTGGTTATTTGTTTCTTATATGATATTATACATGTTTCAATGCCATTCTCCCAAATCATCCCACCCTTCCCTCTCCCAGAGTCCAAAAGACTGTTCTATATATCTGTATCTCTTTTGCTGTCTCTCATACAGGGTTATCATTATCATCATTCTAAATTCCATATATATGTGTTAGTATACTGTATTGCTTCTTTCTGGCTTACTTCACTCTGTATAATAAGCTCCAGTTTCATCCACCTCATTAGAACTGATTCAAATGTATTCTTTTTAATGGCTGAGTAATACTCCATTGTGTGTGTGTACCACAGCTTTCTTATCCATTCATCTGCTGATGGACATCTAGGTTGCTTCCATGTCCTGGCTATTATAAACAGTGCTGCAATGAACATTGGGGTACATGTGTCTCTTTCCCTTCTGGTTTCCTCAGTGTGTATGCCCAGCAGTGGGATTGCTGGGTCATAAGGCAGTTCTATTTCCAGTTTTTCAAGGAATCTCCACATGGTTCTCCATAGTAGCTGTACTAGTTTGCATTCCCACCAACAGTGTAAGAGGGTTCCCTTTTCTCCACACCCTCTCCAGCATTTATTACTTGTAGACTTTTGGATCATGGCCATTCTGACTGGTATGAAATGGTACCTCATTGTGGTTTGATTTGCATTTCTCTGATAATGAGTGATGTTGAGCATCTTTTCATGTGTTTGTTAGCCATCTGTATGTCTTCTTTGGAGAAATATCTATTTAATTCTTTGGCCCATATTTTGACTTTATTATTTCATTTACATGTATTTTTGACAATTTCTTCTTACTTTTTAACTTCCATATTATGTGTACATGCATGAATGTTAACATATGCCTGTTTCCCTATACCAACAGAGTACTTTATCACATTTTGAATTTGATAAAATAATAGGTGATACAATTTTTGATAAAATAATAAGCTAAAAATTATAATAGCATTGCTTGTTTTATATATTAGGGGTCAAGGTGAGAATAGTTTCCTGGGTTTAAGTGTCATGTGTATATACTTTTAAGATTATTTTTTCATATTTTGCAACTTCTGTTTTATTGAACTTTTGTTCTTTCATGATTGTCTATTTTTAGATTCTTAATATTTCCAGATATTAATCTTTTTATGACAAAAGCTGTAAATTGTTGCTCCTATTTGTTGATTTTTGGTTTTGCTTAGCTTTTTTTTTTTTTCTATTCTAAACTTTTTCCCCCTTTCTAAGTGGTTGGACTTAATTTTTTTATCACATCTAAATTTTTAAGTCATAGGTAAAATACTTTCCATCACACCTATGTTATAAGAGAATTAATATTCATTTTCAAATTTATTTTCTTCCAGAATTTGCAGGGCTTCAGTGTTTAGATTTTTTATACATTCAGAGTAATTCTTTTGTGTGTTGTGTGAGAGATGGATCCAGTTATTCCTGTTTCTAAAAATCTACTACAAAGAGATATTGAATAGTACTGTTCTAATGTCTAGATCAGGTTTCTTTTGGCCAATTGTTTTTGTCAATATTTAGTAGTCACAACCTCTTTGAAAATGTGATAACAGGAGCTCTCAAAGAAAAGAGCATTTTCAGACATTTCTACATGCATCAAGAAGTTTTTAGAAACCTTTAAAGTCATTTATGAATCATGGAATCTGTGAACCCTACTGGAACAATAAAAGAGGGGAAATTATCATAATCTTCAGAAAGTATTTTTAAAATAAACGTTTCCTTTCTATAGATGGATCCAGAGCACACAGTAGCATGGAATAGTGGAAATGCCTTATCTTCCAAAACACTGACATGTTTTCATTGAATATGGGAATAAAAAACAATGAAATTATAAGGATATCACTGCCCTCTAGAAAGCTGAGCTCAGACATTTTGCTACTGAATCTTCATATTACTGTTAAAGTAATTTCAAATATTTCTCATTAAAATACAAGTTATAGGGCTATGTATATTAAAGACAAAATGTTCTAATACAAATTTGTGTGGTTCTTGCAATCTGTTATATAAAAGTTGAGTGCTGTATATTTATTTTTTAAATTTATTTTTGAAAAAAATGTATGTCTTTATTGAAATTGTAATGCTTGGGGGAAGTATATCTGACAATGGAAAATAATTCAGAACATTTGTGAGTTGTGAGAATAGAACAGAATACAGAAAAGTGAAAAAAGAAAAAGACACTTGCTCTCTATGAGTTTCTGCATTAACAAACATTTGTTGACAACTAAGCTCTGGAAAGTATGGGAGTAAGTGATATTAGTCTCCTAGGAGGATTGCCTTCTTGGTCAATCTTCTTTTTTGAGTATTGTATATTTAAATATTAACATAAATCTAGAAATAAAAATCTGTCAATTAAGGATTTATCTTATATGTATATGCTAATTTTAAAATTTATTTTAAAAAATTTCACTTACTTCTTTTTATTTAAAACAGCTACTTTCCTAGTCAGCCAGTATCATTTATGAACTGCTATTTTTTTAACCTTTAGTTAAATAAGCTTATGTTGGAAGTTGGTTTTTAATCAATAATTTGTGTCAAGTTAGTGAGTTCTGAAGTAGACAACAGATTAAGTCAATCAAAAATAATATTGAAACTATCAGCTTTTCCTTATGTGAATACAATTTCTAGGTTTCTTCCAGGTAACAAGAGTTCTAGTCAGCCAAAATTGTACCATGTATGTACTGGCCTATTAATTAATTTCCATGTATGTGTACTTGCTAAACAGAAACTATTTCTTACAATGACTTTCATTTAATATATCCTTAAGCATAATCGAAAAAACCAGAGAGTTCCAGAAAAACATCTATTTCTGCTTTATTGACTATGCCAAAGCCTTTGACTGTGTGGATCACAATAAACTGTGGAAAATTCTGAAAGACATGGGAATACCAGACCACCTAACCTGCCTCTTGAGAAACCTATATGCAGGTCAGGAAGCAACAGTTGGAACTGGACATGGAACAAAAGACTGGTTCCAAATAGGAAAAGGAGTACGTCAAGGCTGTATATTGTCACCCTGCTTATTTAACTTCTATGCAGAGTACATCATGAGAAATGCTGGGCTGGAAGAAGCACAAGCTGGAATCAAGACTGCTGGGAGAAATATCAATAACCTCAGATATGTATGCAGATGCACTTTCTGCCACCCTTATGGCACAAAGTGAAGAGGAACTAAAAAGCCTCTTGATGAAAGTGAAAGAGGAGAATCAAAAAGTTGGCTTCAAGCTCAACATTCAGAAAATGAAGATCATGGCATCAGGTCCCATCACTTCATGAGAAATAGATGGGGAAACAGTGGAAACAGTGTCAGACTTTATTTTTCTGGGCTCCAAAATCACTGCAGATGGTGACTGCAGCCATGAAATTAAAAGAGGCTTACTCCTTGGAAGGAAAGTTATGACCAACCTAGATAGCATATTGAAAAGCAGAGACATTACTTTGCCAACAAAGGTCCGACTAGTCAAGGCTATGGTTTTTCCTGTGGTCATGTATGGATGTGAGAGTTGGACTCTGAAGAGAGCTGAGTGTCAAAGAATAGATGCTTTTTTTTTTAATTTTATTTTATTTTTAAACTTTACAATATTGTATTAGTTTTGCCAAATATCAAAATGACTCTGCCACAGGTATACATGTGTTCCCCATCCTGAACCCTCCTCCCTCCTCCCTCCCCATACCATCCCTCTGGGTCGTCCCAGTGCACTAGCCCCAAGCATACAGTATCGTGCATTGAACCTGGACTGGCAACTCGTTTCATACATGATATTACACATGTTTCAATGCCATTCTCCCAAATCTTCCCACCCTCTCCCTCTCCCACAGAGTCCATAAGACTGTTCTATACATCAGTGTCTCTTTTGCTGTCTCGTACACAGGGTTATTGTTACCATCTTTCTAAATTCCATATATATGCATTAGTATACTGTATTGGTGTTTTTCTTTCTGGCTTACTTCACTCTGTATAATAGGCTCCAGTTTCATCCTCCTCATTAGAACTGATTCAAATGTATTCTTTTTAATGGCTGAGTAATACTCCATTGTGTATATGTACCAAAGCTTTCTTATCCATTCATCTGCTGATGGATCTCTAGGTTGCTTCCATGTCCTGGCTATTATAAACAGTGCTGCGATGAACATTGGGGTACACGTGTCTCTTTCCCTTCTGGTTTCCTCAGTGTGTATGCCCAGCAGTGGGATTGCTGGATCATAAGGCAGTTCTATTTCCAGTTTTTTAAGGAATCTCCACACTGTTTTCCATAGTGGGTGTACTAGTTTGCATTCCCACCAACAGTGGAAGAGGGTTCCCTTTTCTCCACACCCTCTCCAGCATTTATTACTTGTAGACTTCTGGATCACAGCCATTCTGACTGGTGTGAAATGGTACCTCATAGTGGTTTTGATTTGCATTTCTCTGATAATGAGTGATGCTGAGCATCTTTTCATGTGTTTGTTAGCCATCTGTATGTCTTCTTTGGAGAAATGTCTATATATTTCTTTGGCCCATTTTTTGATTGGGTCATTTATTTTTCTGGCATTGAGCTGTAGGAGTTGCTTGTATATTTTTGAGATTAGTTGTTTGTCAGTAGCTTCATTTGCTATTTGAACTGTGGTATTGGAGAAGACTCTTGAGAGTCCCTTGGACTGCAAAGAGATTCAACCAGTCCATTCTGAAGGAGATTTGCCCTGGGATTTCTTTGGAAGGAATGATGCTAAAGCTGAAACTCCAGTACTTTGGCCACCTCATGCGAAGAGTTGACTCATTGGAAAAGACTCTGATGCTGGGAGGGATTGGAGGCAGGAGGAGAAGGGGACGACAGAGGGTGAGATGGCTGGATGGCATTAGTGACTCAATGGATGTGAGCTGAGTGAACTCTGGGAGTTGGTGATGAACAGGGAGGCCTGGTGTGCTGTGATTCATGGGGTCGCAAAGAGTCAGACACGACTGATCGACTAAACTGAACTGAACTGAAGGATCACCCTCATAGGTAAAATGAAGTCTAACCTAAAAAACAGATACATATACAAATATAATACATTAATTTTTCTTTTTTATTCTTATGAAGTATAATAGTAAAAGTTAACTAGATCCATTACGTTCAAACCCCTCAAGCATCTACCTTTGACTCATTTTGACAGTGTGATTCTTTTTTTTTCTCTTATCATATTCTTTTTTTTTAATTTTATTTTATTTAAAAATTTTTCATAATTGTATTAGTTTTGCCAAATATCAAAATGAATCTGCCACAGGTACACATGTGTTCCCCATCCTGAACCCTCCTCCCTCCTCCCTCCCCATACCATCCCTCTGGGTTGTCCCAGTGCACCAGCCCCAAGCATCCAGTATCGTGCATCGAACCTGGACTGGCAACTCGTTTCATACATGATATTTTACATGTTTCAATGCCATTCTCCCAAATCTTCCCACCCTCTCCCTTTCCCACAGAGTCCATAAGACTGTTCTATACATCAGTGTCTCTTTTGCTGTCTCGTACACAGGGTTATTGTTACCATCTTTCTAAATTCCATATATATGCGTTAGTATACTGTATTGGTGTTTTTCTTTCTGGCTTACTTCACTCTGTATAATAGGTTCCAGTTTCATCCACCTCATTAGAACTGATTCAAATATATTCTTTTTAATGGCTGAGTAATACTCCATTGTGTATATGTACCACTGCTTTCTTATCCATTCATCTGCTGATGGACATCTAGGTTGCTTCCATGTCCTGGCTATTATAAACAGTGCTGCGATGAACATTGGGGTACACGTGTCTCTTTCCCTTCTGGTTTCCTCAGTGTGTATGCCCAGCAGTGGGATTGCTGGATCATAAGGCAGTTCTATTTCCAGTTTTTTAAGGAATCTCCACACTGTTCTCCATAGTGGCTGTACTAGTTTGCATTCCCACCAACAGTGCAAGAGGGTTCCCTTTTTGCCACACCCTCTCCAGCATTTATTACTTGTAGACTTTTGGATCGCAGCCATTCTGACTGGTGTGAAATGGTACCTCATAGTGGTTTTGATTTACATTTCTCTGATCATGAGTGATGTTAAGCATCTGTTCATGTGTTTGTTAGCCATCTGTATGTCTTCTTTGGAGAAATGTCTATTTAGTTCTTTGGCCCATTTTTTGACTGGGTCATTTATTTTTCTGGAGTTGAGCTGTAGGAGTTGCTTGTATATTCTCGAGATTAGTTGTTTGTCAGTTGCTTCATTTGCTATTATCTTCTCCCTTTCTGAAGGCTGTGTTTTCACCTTGCTAATAGTTTCCTTTGATGTGCAGAAGCTTTTAAGGTTAATTAGGGCCCATTTGTTTATTTTTGTTTTTATTTCCAATATTCTGGGAGGTGGGTCATAGAGGATCCTGCTGTGATGTATGTCAGAGAGTGTTTTGCCTATATTCTCCTCTAGGAGTTTTATAGTTTCTGGTCTTACATTTAGATCTTTAATCCATTTTGAGTTTATTTTTGTGTATGGTGTTAGAAAGTGTTCTAGTTTCATTCTTTTACAAGTGGTTGACCAGTTTTCCCAGCACCACTTGTTAAAGAGATTGTCTTTAATCCATTGTATATTCTTGCCTCCTTTGTCAAAGATAAGGTGTCCATATGTGCGTGGATTTATCTCTGGGCTTTCTATTTTGTTCCATTGATCTATATTTCTGTCTTTGTGCCAGTACCATACTGTCTTGATGACTGTGGCTTTGTAGTAGAGCCTGAAGTCAGGTAGGTTGATTCCTCCAGTTCCATTCTTCTTTCTCAAGATCGCTTTGGCTATTCGAGGTTTTTTGTATTTCCATACAAATTGTGAAATTATTTGTCCTAGCTCTGTGAAGAATACTGTTGGTAGTTTGATAGGGATTGCATTGAATCTATAAATTGCTTTGGGTAGTATACTCATTTTCACTATATTGATTCTTCCAATCCATGAACATGGTATATTTCTCCATCTGTTAGTGTCCTCTTTGATTTCTTTCACCAGTGTTTTATAGTTTTCTATATATAGGTCTTTAGTTTCTTTGGGTAGATATATTCCTAAGTATTTTATTCTTTCCATTGCAATGGTGAATGGAATTGTTTCCTTAATTTCTCTTTCTGTTTTCTCATTATTAGTGTATAGGAATGCAAGGGATTTCTGTGTGTTGATTTTATATCCTGCAACTTTACTATAGTCATTGATTAGTTCTAGTACTTTTCTGGTGGAGTCTTTAGGGTTTTCTATGTAGAGGATCATGTCATCTGCAAACAGTGAGAGCTTTACTTCTTCTTTTCCAATTTGGATTCCTTTAATTTCTTTTTCTGCTCTGATTGCTGTGGCCAAAACTTCCAAAACTATGTTGAATAGTAATGGTGAAAGTGGGCACCCTTGTCTTGTTCCTGACTTTAGAGGAAATGCTTTCAATTTTTCACCATTGAGGATAATGTTTGCTGTGGGTTTGTCATATATAGCTTTGATTATGTTGAGGTATGTTCCTTCTATTCCTGCTTTCTGGAGAGTTTTTATCATCAATGGATGTTGAATTTTGTCAAAGGCTTTCTCTGCATCTATTGAGATAATCATATGGTTTTTATTTTTCAATTTGTTAATGTGGTGTATTACATTGATTGATTTGCGGATATTGAAGAATCCTTGCATCCCTGGGATAAAGCCCACTTGGTCATGGTGTATGATCTTTTTAATGTGTTGATGGATTCTGATTGCTAGAATTTTGTTAAGGATTTTTGCATCTATGTTCATCAGTGATATTGGCCTGTAGTTTTCTTTTTTTGTGGGATCTTTGTCAGGTTTTGGTATTAGGGTGATGGTGGCCTCATAGAATGAGTTTGGAAGTTTACCATCCTCTGCAATTTTCTGGAAGACTTTGAGCAGGATAGGTGTTAGCTCTTCTCTAAATTTTTGGTAGAATTCAGCTGTGAAGCCGTCTGGGCCTGGGCTTTTGTTTGCTGGAAGATTTTTAATTACAGTTTCAATTTCCGTACTTGTGATGGGTCTGTTAAGATTTTCTATTTCTTCCTGGTCGAGTTTTGGAAAGTTGTACTTTTCTAAGAATTTGTCCATTTCTTCCACGTTGTCCAATTTATTGGCATTTAATTGTCGATAGTACTCTCTTATGATCCTTTGGATTTCTGTGTTGTCTGTTGTGATCTCTCCATTTTCATTTCTAATTTTATTGATTTGATTTTTCTCCCTTTGTTTCTTGATGAGTCTGGCTAATGGTTTGTCAATTTTATTTATCCTTTCAAAAAACCAGCTTTTGGTTTTGTTGATTTTTGCTATGATCTCTTTTGTTTCTTTTGCATTTATTTCTGCTCTAACTTTTAAGATTTCTTTCCTTCTACTAACCCTGGGGTTCTTCATTTCTTTCTTTTTCTAGACAGTGTGATTCTTAACACTTTGCTTTTGTTTGACTCAACATATTCTACAAATGCAGCTACAGAAAACTTACTTTGTAGTAACCAGTTCCTTGATCTCAGAATTCCAAGCAAGTCACTGTGTTGCACTGTGTGGCTGCAATCATCATCTGCAGTGATTTTGGGGCCCATACAAATAAAGTCTATCACTGTTTCCAGTGTTTCTGCATCCATTTGCCATGAAGTGATGCCAGATTCCATGATCTTAGTTTTCTGAATGTTGAACTTTAAGCCAACGTTTTCACTCTCTTCTTTCACTTTCATCAAGAGGCTCTTTAGTTTTTCTTTACTTTCTACCATAAAGGTGATGTCATCTGCATATCTGAAGTTATTGATATTTCTCCTGGCAATCTTGATTCCAGCTTCTACTTCATCCAGCCCAGCGTTTCTCATGATGTACTCTGCATATAATTTAAATAAGCAGGGTGATAATATACAGCCTTTACATACTCCTTTTCCTATTTGGAACCAGTCTGTTGTTCCATGCCCAGTTCTAACTGTTGCTTTCTGACCTGCATACAGGTTTGTCAAGAGGCAGGTCAGGTGGACTGGCATTCCCATGTCTTGAAGAATTTTCCACAGTTTATTGTGATCCACACAGTCAAAGGCTTTGGCATAGTCAAGAAAGCAGAAATAGATGTTTTTCTGGAACGCTCTTGCTTTTTTGATGATACAGCGAATGTTGGCAATTTGATCTCTGGTTCCTCTGCTTTTTCTAAAACCAGCTTGAATATCTGGAAGTTCACAGTTTACGTATTGTTGAAGCCTGGCTTGAAAAATTTTGAGCATTACATTGCTAGTATGTGAGATGAGTGCAGATGTGCAGCAGTTTGAGCATTCTTTGGAATTCCCTTTCTTAGGGATTGGAATGAAAACTGACCTTTTCCAGTCCTGTGGCCACTGCTGAGTTTTCCAAATTTGTTGGCAGATTGAATGCAGTACTTTCACAGGATCATTTTTTAGGATTTGAAATAGCTCAACTGGAATTCCATTACCTCCACTAGCTTTGTTTGTAGTGATGCTTCCTAATCCCCACTTGACTTCACATTCCAGGATGTGAATTTTTCCCATTATTTCTCAGATCTTCTTTCTTCATTTTTCTCTTACTCCTCTTCTTCTGAGATTAAATGTGTATGTTGGTATGTTAGATGGTCTATCCGAGTTGTGGTTCCTTTTACTTCTTTCTTTTTTCTTTTTGCACTTTAGAGTAAATAATTTCAACTCACCTATCTTCAAATTCATGGATTCTTTCTTTTACCTATGCAAACATGTTCTTGAAACCCTCTAGTAAGTTTTTCACTTCAATTATTGTACTTTTTAGCTCCAGATTCTTATTTAGTTTCTTTTTATACTTTATATATCCTTATTGAAATTCCCTATTTGTTCACACTTCATTCTCTTGGCTTCCTTTAACTCTGTCCATGGTTTCTGTTAGACTTTGAGCATATTTAAGATAGCTGATTTGGGAGAAGGCAATGGCACCCTACTCCAATACTCTTGCCTGGAAAATCCCATGGTCAGAGGATCCTGGTAGGCTGCAGTCCATAGGATCGCTAGAGGTCGGACACGACTGAGCAACTTCACTTTCAATTTTCACTTTCATGCATTGGAGAAGAGAATGGCAACCCACTCCAGTGTTCTTGCCTGGAGAATCCCAGGGACGGGGAAGCCTGTGGGCTGCTGTCTATGGGGTCGCACAGAGTCGGACACAACTGATGTGACTTAGCAGCAGCAGCAGCAAGATAGCTGATTTAAGTTCAATGTTTATTTCCACAGGGGCATTTATGTTATTTTTTTCTCTGACAACCCTTATTATTGTTTTATTTTATGCTTTCCAATGTTTATTGAAAACTTGATCTTTTGAATATTATTGGGCAGTAACTAAAAATCAGATTATTTCCTCTCCTCAATATTTGTTTTGTGTCTCACTTTTCCCTGTAGATGTTTGTTTCTGAACTATTTTTGTGACATCTATGTTCTCTGTCATATGTGGCTTCTGAATTCTTGGTTCTGGAGCTTTTGTTCAGCTAGTGTTTTGATAAAGATTTTAATCAACACCAGGAGCCATAAAAAGATTAATAGATGGAAAAGAATAAGAACAAAGGAAACCTTTCTAGTCCCTGAAAATTGGCTCTGTACTTGGTCACTTAGCCAGTCTATTTTTTTTTTTTTTAAACTTTTTGTTTTGTAATGGAGTATAGCTGGTTAACAATGTTGTGAAAGCTTCAGGTATACAGCAAGTGGACTTAGCCACACACATACATGCATCATTCTTCCTTAACTCCCCTCCCATCCAAGCTGCCACCTAACATTGAGTAGAGTTCCCTGTACTGTAGAGTAGGACATTGTTGGTTATTCATTTTAAATATAGCAGCAACATGGATGGAGTTAGAGATAGCCAGTCAATTTTTTTTTATTTACAAATCCACCTTAGCTTTCAATTCTTGCTTTCACTGAGTCCAGAGATCAGCCAGCCATTGAGGAAAACTTAGTGTCTTTCTGGTTTTTATGAAAAAGTATCCTACTTTGGGCATGCATGTGGTTTTGTTAATTCCTCTGTATATACAAGTGCTTTTGAGTGCCTTCATTTCAAAGACACTTTCTTTTTTTTTTTTTTAATTTTTTAAATTTTATTTTATTTTTAAACTTTACAATATTGTATTAGTTTTGCCAAATATTGAAATGAATCCACCACAGGTATACCTGTGTTCCCCATCTTGAACCCTCCTCCCTCCTCCCTCCCCATACTCTCCCTCTGGGTCGTCCCAGTGCACCAGCCCCAAGCATCCAGTATCGTGCATCGAACCTGGACTGGCAACTCGTTTCATACATGATATTATACATGTTTCAATGTCATTCTCCCAAATCTCCCCACCCTCTCCCTCTTCCACAGAGTCCATAAGACTGATCTATGCATCAGTGTCTCTTTTGCTGTCTCGTATACAGGGTTATTGTTACCATCTTTCTAAATTCCATATATATGCGTTAGTATACTGTATTGGTGTTTTTCTTTCTGGCTTACTTCACTCTGTATAATAGGTTCCAGTTTCATCCACCTCATTAGAACTGATTCAAATGTATTCTTTTTAATGGCTGAGTAATACTCCATTGTGTATATGTACCACTGCTTTCTTATCCATTCATCTGCTGATGGGCATCTAGGTTGCTTCCATGTCCTGGCTATTATAAACAGTGCTGCGATGAACATTGGGGTACTCGTGTCTCTTTCCCTTCTGGTTTCCTCAGTGTGTATGCCCAGCAGTGGGATTGCTGGGTCATAAGGCAGTTCTATTTCCAGTTTTTTAAGGAATCTCCACACTGTTCTCCATTTCTTCCCTCCTTTCCCCTCAGGCTTTCGGAGCTCTTATTTGCCTAAACTGCAATACTTGTTCCAGGGGCTGCAAGTGGTTTTTTGTCTTATTTTGTTTTCAAGGAATTCTCAACACTTTTTCAATCTCTATGGATTCTGAGTTAGCTGAAACAAAATAAACTCTTAGTATCACCTCTTAAGTCATCCCCAGACAAGAGTAGAACAGACAAGTACAATTTATTGAATATAAGGTTGGTTCTGCTCCCTTCAGAACCAGTGACCAGCATCTCATACTAGAAACACAGGCTTCCATTCTTAAGGTCATCACTAAGTGAGGGATGGGGTTGGGAAAAGAACAAGTACAAGGTCACAAGCAGAAGGGGGCAACAGAGGATGAGTTGATTGGATGGCATCATTGACTCAATGGACATGAGTTTGAGCAAACTCCGGGAGATAGTAAAGGACAGGGAAGCCTGGTGTGCTACAGTCCATGGGGTTGCAAAGAGTTGGACACAACTGAGTGACTGAACAGCAACAACAACAAGGTCACAAGGATTCTGTACTATCTGAAGTTGTCTTTGTATTGATTCAGCACTGTCTTGGTTCCTGTAAACCTCTGACTGGTTTAAAATAAATAACCATTATTTATTTTATTTTAAAATAAATAACCATTATTTATTTTATTTTAAAATAAATAACCATTATTTATTTTATTTTAAAATAAAATAAACAAACTTTATTCATAGAATGTCTTGCCAGATTTTTTTTTTTGATGTTTTTATGGAAGCACAGGACTGTTACATTACATCCTAGATGTTGCCCCTGTTTTTTGTTTTTGTTTTTAAGTGAAGGGCTGTTTGTGAGCTTTCTATTTACCTCCTACCTTATCCACCATTTGCCTTATCCCTTATATGATACATGCACTATTTAATCATAAATGGTTATGGATAGGAGCAGTAAGAAAATGCTGTTGATTAGGCCTGGTGGACTACAAATACCTATTATACTCTTTTGGAAATATAGTTGTCAAGTTTATTTTTAAAAATTGAAGTTTATTTTAAAAATTTGAATTATAAAATAAAAACCCACATGTGTTCAGTTCAGTTGCTCAGTTGTGTCCAACTCTTTGCAACCCCATGGACTGTAGCATGCCAGACTTGCCTGTCCATCATCAATTCCTGGAGCTTGCTCAAACTCATGCCCACTGAGTTGATGACACCACATAGTTTTCCTTAGTTCCTGCATAAATTAACATAAACACACCCCTTCTTTCTTTTTAATCTTGGAGAATTAGCTGTACACCTTATCTTCAAAGACCTCTCGTCTTTCATCTAGTTTCTTCCATTGTTCCCTGGGCTTCAAAATAATTTGCTATTGTTTTAGTTGCTAAGTTATATCTGAGTCTTTTGCAACCCCATGGACTGTAGCCTGCCAGGCTCCTCTGTCCATGGGATGCTCCAGGCAAGAATACTCGAGTGGGTTGCTATTTCCTACTCTAGGGGATCTTTCCAACCCTGGGATCAAACCTGAGCCTCTTGCATCTTCTGCTTTGACATGTGAACTCTTTACCACTGGAGCAACCTGGGAAGCCCCATAATATACTGCAAAGCTTTAAAGAAGCAATCAGATTTTTTTCTTTTGAGTATATTTTAGAATTCTGAATGTCTCTTTTTGAATCATTGTAGCAAAAACTTAAATAAATTTTAAACAAAATTTTATTATTCTTAAACGTTGGACAAAAATCCTTTTAAAACTAAACTTACTTCTTTACAGAGGGAATTAGCCCTGCCTAGAATTCTGCTTTTTGGCTTAAATAAAAATGTAATATTGTCTAAAATCATAGGTGACATGATCTGATAATGTTTTATTTACTTAGTTTTTAAATCTTAGGAGATCACTACATTTTAAAATAATCAGTCTCTGTCACTGTAAATAAGAAAATTATATCTTCATTTAAAAAGTATTTAATTCTTAAAAGTACACACACACACACACACACACAGGGCTTCCCTGGTGGATCAGTGGTAAAGAATCCACCTGCCTATGCAGATGTGGGTTCTGATCTGAGTCAGGAAGATCCCCTGGAGAAGGAAATGGCAACCCACTCCAATATTCTTGCCTGAGAAATCTCATGGACAGAGAAGTCTGGGTGGTTACAGTTCAAGGGACTGCAGAAGAGTCAGACGTGACTTAGTAACTAAACATACACATACACACAGGATGTTTTATTAATCAACACATTTACTATTATACATAAGAAGGGAAAGTGAAAAATGAAAGTGTTAGTCTCAGTTGTGTCCAACTCTTTGTGACCACATGGACTGTAGCCTGCCAGGCTCCTCTGTCCATAAAATTCTCCAGGAAAGAACACAGGAGTGGGTAGCCATTCTCTTCTCCAGGGACCTTCCTGACCTAGTAATGGAACCTGGGCTTCCCACATTGCAAGTGGATTATTTACCATCTGAGCCACCAGGGAAGCCCCACTGTACATAAGTTGGACACAACTATACATAAGAGTTATCAGTAATTATTTCTTAGTTTGATTTGTTAAATATTCCTAGTATTTTCTATTTCTCAGAGTAAAATGTTTATTTAGTTTACTATTATTAAAATAGTCTTTCAGGAATTGTGTAAAGCCTTGCTGCTGCTGCTGAGTCACTTTAATTGTGTCCGACTCTGTGCGACCCCACAGACGGCAGCCCACCAGGCTCCCCCATCCCTGGGATTCTCCAGGCAAGAACACTGGAGTGGGTTGCCATTTCCTTAGAACACAAAAAAATAAAACTTAATGTTCATTCTAATATTAGTTATCTGACATCATGGATACATTATGGATTTATTGCTGCTAATTTGGATGTACCTTTCAGTATTAGATTATTATTTCAGTTTGAAACACATGAGGTTTAGGTAATCACCATTCCCAGGTGACATAAGAGTGAAGAATCTGCCTGCCACTGCCAGAGATGCAAGATTCCTGGTTGGGAAATCCCACAAATAGAAGAGGCTGGTGGGCTACAGTTGGTAGGGTTCCAAAGAGTTGGACACAACTGAGTGAGTGCACACACACACACACACACACACACACATAAGCTCCTTCATATCGTATTTCTCAAATGAATTTTGTAGCCTTGAGAAAAGTCACTAAAAGGATAATTCTCAGCTCTCTGTGGAAACCAAGATCTTACAAGCAAAAAAATACTAATTAGGATTAAATTGCTAATATATACTTCAGCCATCCTCCTTTAAATTTTTTTTTGAAACAAATGAAAGAAAAAAATCATACTAAGCATTTACATTTTTTTAACCTTGAACTATGTGCCTAAAATATACTTTAAAATAAAATACGACTCTTCTGAAGGATTTGTCACAGTGTAAAAAGTAAGTATAAATACAGAAGGAAAATATTGATCAAAACATTTAATATTAATAATCTATGACATCAAGAAGGCTTATTTTTGTTTGCAGATATTGCTATAACAAATATGAGGGTAGATGGTGCAATGTTTTTTGAGTTTTCACGAAATTTAGGTATAGCAGAAGATGGTTAATGTCACTTCAAATGTACTTTTCATGTGGTATAATCTGTTGATGATTGTGAATAGAGTTATCAGTAACAACTCTATCCCTAGGGATAAACTAAGCCAACAACAAAATATTATGATAAATGTGATCAAGGTTAAATTAACTCTCCAGTATTGCATGGAAAGTTCCTCTGAAGCCAAATCATTAAGGGCCAAGTGCCAATACCTGATTAAAATCTGGAGAAGGCCGACAGGGGCTGGCTGAGTAGGGATACACCGTGCTGAGATAAGTGGAGCCCTGGACAAAGAAGGAGACAGATTAGCATTTAGAAGGGTGGTGCTCATTTCTGTCAGTCTGATTGTTAACGGGGATTACTTGAGAACACAGCAGAGAAAACTCATGCAGTGAAAAGGATTAGAAGCTTTACTGCAGCCAGACTCTTGCCACTTTTGCCTTATGCATCTGCTATTAGTAGCCTTATTCAATGTCTTTGTGAATTCTATTTCTAATGTTTAAAAACATATTCCCATTTCAAGGTCATTATATATTTTTATAAAGAGGTATAATGTTTAACCATACTTTACTATTTTCCAAAAGTTTTGGGTAAATTTTAATTAATAGTTCACATAATTTTTATATGTTGCAAGGAAAGTTTTGAGATTGCACTGTATTTTGACAACTGGAATGTTTTTTCATTAAAAATAATCAAATTCTTGAAATTTCATCTTTTGAAAAGATATCAACTGATGCTTAGAAAGTATCTAATTCAGTCTCTAACATGGTATGCAGATTCCTGTGTATAGTCTCAGACAAGTGGCAATCCAAATGCTGCCTAAACACATTCAGACAGAAAAACCAAGGTTTAAATGGACAGTTCATTTCCTCTTCAGAAAGTTCTGCTTTTTAGAAAATTCTACTGTACTGAATCAAAATTTAAGTTCCCATAATCCCTTCTCATTGTTGTTAGCTCTGTCCTTTAGAATTAAATGAGAAAGTAACTTCTACTTATAGATCTGCAAATGTTGAAATAGTTGCTCTATTATTTCTTCTAGGTCTAATAGAATTACTTTTTTAAACTTATTTTTTATAGTTTGTATTGCCATGGCTTATAGTTTCATCACCTATACATATATGTGTTTACCAATAATATTGTTTACTTTTGCTTTAGCATCATATAAAACCATCTAATTATGTGAAGTATTCTGCACTTTACTTTCATGAATTACTACATCTCTAATGTTCTTCTATATTGGTTAAAGGTAATTTTAGTTATTATATTTTCCTTGCTGTATCATATTACATCATGTGAATATACAACAATATCTTGCCATTTTTGTTATATTTTGCAGTTACAAGAACTTTTTCAAGAAAGTTTTCAAGTTTTTGCAGTTATGCAGACTGATTCTGTATATTTTGGTACACTGTACAAGGCTTTCTGCTTGATATAAACCTAGAAGTGTAATGTGCAATTGCTAGGTCTTTGGCTAAGCCAATATTCAGCGAATATGGATTCTGAGCTTCATTTGGAATATTATCCACTATCAGCTGCTGATTGCTAAGTCAACAATGCTTCAATTTTGCTATTTCTGTGAGTATATCTGTATTTCAAAATAAGTGTAACAGTGTTCACTACACTTAGGGAGAAAATGTCCACAGGAATGATGCAACATTGCAATCCATGACTCTACACTTTTAAACAAATGGGGACTCTTTTATGATAGAGAGGCTTCTTTTGAATAATACTTAAGTGACACAATACTCTATTATTAAAGTAAGAAAAAGGCCACAAAATTATTTCTTTAAAACATACTGAAATTGAAAAGGTTAAAGGATACTAAGCCACATAGATCAGGGCTTCGTGATCTCTGATCTCCTTCACGCAAATTTCTTCTCCTTTACATTGTTCTTTTCTTTCCTGAGACATAGCCCACTTACGGCTATGTTTCCTACCTTCACTATCTAATCAATAATCTATTGAAAATAATATATTGAAATTTATTGAAAATAAAAGCTGTTGAATAGAATGAAGTCAAAGACAAAGTTCTTTATTAAATGCCCTCATGCTGATACTGACCTATTCATTAATATCCTACAGACATTCATAGGAACTGCCTATTAAATTAGCGAAGCATATTGTAAGAGAGACAATATTTAAAATTTTTCCAGTGGGGAATCTAACAAATGTTCTAGCTAAATTCAGCATTCATTATATTAAAACTAGGGCCATGATTTCCAAGTGTAATATCTAACAATTGAATATGCTTTGGAGTATTTATTCTTAAGGAACACATTCTGATTCTTGGATCTTCACTTAACTAGATACATGAATAAAGCTTCTAATAAGTCATTGTATTTCTTATGAATTGCTATAACAATTTTCAATTTTAAGAATTTCCTAATTTTGAAATTCTGGACACCTGTCAACTTGCCTCCTAATACCTTTTATGCAAGATTTACAAAGATTTGACAGCAACCATTTATCAAACTGATCTAAAATATTATTTAAGGTTGTGGAATTAAAGATCATGGGAGAAAGATTATTTGAAATGGCTATATCAATTCAAAATATATTAATTTATTTATCTCCTATGTAGGTCCTTCCCTTTGGTCCTATCGTAGAATATGTACATGTAGTAACAATAGAAGATCTCCATCTTTGAGATATATTTTTTTTCTATTTCTTTTTTTTTAATTTTATTTTATTTTTAAACTTTACATAATTGTATTAAGTGAAAAAAAGGAGCATAATATATAGAATGGGATATCTATATTTATAGATACAGATATACATTGATCATAATAGTGTCTCATTGCCTTTTGCCTTTTGGAAAGAATTGAGAATAAATTATGACAAGAGAATATTTAAACATTTGAATTCTTTGTGAAAGAATGAGAAATTTACAATTGAATGTTAATTGCTATAAATTCCACTTCAGCATTAAATTTAAATGCAAAATAGTATTTGGATAAATTAAAAGTGTTCAGAAAGCAAGTTAAATGAGGGTAGGATTGTAAAAAATAAGGTACATAGAATTTTATGGGAAAATGAGAAAAAACAAAACAAAACAAGATGGACCAAAATAGATTCATTGAGTCTAGAATCAAGAGGAAAAAAATTAGATTTTAAAATAAAGGGAAGCATTTCCTTTACTTATAGATGAAGGGTGTGGAATCCATCCTTATGGAATTAATTATAAAATAAGATGCAGGTTTGATAGTTGCTTCAGTATTAAAATTAATAAGATCCTGCACTCCAATACTCATAGCAGTGTTATTTACAATAGCCAATAATATAAGCAATCCAAGTGTTCATCAACAGATGAATGGATAAAGAAGATGTGGTGTATATATGTATTTGTAGTATATATATATATAGTATATATAGTATATGTGTGTGTATATATATAGTATATATAGTATATAGTATATATAGTATATATGTGTGTGTATATATATATATAGGTATATATATTTATAGGTATATATATACCTATATATAGTATATATAAGTTTGTGTGTGTGTATATATATATATATATATATACACCAATATATTATATATATATATATATATATATATATATATACTGTGGAAAATTCTGAAAGATGGGAATACCAGACCACCTGACCTGCCTCTTGAAAAATCTGTATGCAGGTCAGGAAGCAACAGTTAGAACTGGACATGGAACAACAGACTGGTTCCAAATAGGAAAAGGAGTACATCAAGGCTGTATATTGTCACCCTGCTTATTTAACTTAGAGCAGAGTACATCATGAGAAATGCTGGGCTGGAAGAAGCACAAGCTGGAATCAAGATTGCCAGAAGAAATCTCAATAACCTCAGATATGCAGATGACACCACCCTTATAGCAGAAAGTGAAAAGGAAGTAAAAAGCCTCTTGATGAAAGAGAAAGAGGAGAGTGAAAACATTGGCTTAAAGCTCAACATTCAGAAAACAAAGATCATGGCATCTGGTCCCATCACTTCATGGCAAATAGATGGGGAAACAGTGGAAACAGAGTCAGACTTTATTTTGGGGGGCTCCAAAATCACTGCAGATGGTGACTGCAGCCATGAAATTAAAAGACGCTTACTCCTTGGAAGGAAAGTTATGACCAACATAGATAGCATATTGAAAAGCATAGACATTGCCAACAAACGTCCATCTAGTCAAGGCTATGGTTTTTCCTGTAGTCATGTATGAATGCGAGAGTTGGACTGTGAAGAAAGTTGAGCACTGAAGAATTGATGTTTTTGAACTGTGGTGTTGGAGAAGACTCTTGAGAGTCCCTTGGACTGCAAGGAGATCCAACCAGTCCATTCTAAAGGAGATCAGCCCTTGGTGTTCTTTGGAAGGAATGATGCTAAAGCTGAAACTTTGGGCACCTCGTGTGAAGAGTTGACTCATTAGAAAAGACTCTGTTGCTGGCAGGGATTGCGGGCAGGAGGAAAAGGGGATGACAAAGGATGAGATGGCTGGATGGCATCACCGACTCAATGGACGTGAGTCTGAGTGAACTCCAGGAGATGGTGATGGACAGGGAGGCCTGCCGTCCTGCTATTCATGGGATCTCAAAGAGTTGGACACGACTGAGTGACTGAACTGAACTGATACCAAAAAATTGGATGAACCTAGAAAGTATTATGCTTTTTTTTTTGAAAGTATTATGCTTAATTAAACAGGTCAGACAAAGAAAGACAAAAGTATGTCATCTCTTATATGTAGAAACTAAAAAATAAAGCAAATGGATATAACAAGACAGAAACAGACCTACAGTATAGAGAACAAACTAGTGGATACCATTGTTAAGAGGGAAGGAGAGAGAGGCAAGCTAAGGATATAGCATTAAGAGATACAAACTACTATATATTAAATATATAAGTAACAAGGGTATATTGCACAGCAGAGGGAAATACAGCCATTATTTTTTAATAACTTTAAATGAAGTATAGTCTATAAAATATTGAATCACAATGTTGTACACTTGCCTAATATAATATTGTATCAATTATGCTTGAATTTAAAAAGCCCAGAAGATTCTAAGATATAGGTAGAATTTTAGAAGAAATTAACAAACTAATTATATGTGTCTGTTACTATCCTTATGCCCATTGGAACTGTTATTAAGGCACTAATTATTATTAACAGGAAATGGTCTCTCAGTGGTCTCTATAAGATCCTTTTCAAAAATTGCATTTGTCTTCAGCATCACTAAATTTTTTGCTCTGTAACATACATATTATACTTACCTTTTACTATGTACTTTCATGTAAAATGTAAAACACATCAGACATATTTTCAAGTATGTCAAAGTTAATCAATACAAACTTAATTTTTATTTATTTGTGTGTCCAGTCTTATTAAATCTAAATGTTTATGGGTAGAAAAATATACATAAGAATTACATATTTTAAAGGTATTTTTGTGTTTGCCAGTAAGAATATCTTTAAACCAAGTAAACATCATCCAATTTTAAATGAATGCTTTCTGTTTTTAGTTTATCATTATAAATGCACATGCAGGAAAACAACAAATTCTTTGTTATTTTCACTAGCATTGATAATTCAATTAACCATTTAAAACAAGAGTTACGTTGAAACTACTGAACTACTGAACTTAACCAGTAATTTCCTACTCTAATAGTCCATTCTTCATTGTTTTAAATTAAGAAATGAGAATTTGCTTTTGTAAGATACTCTACTTGGCAATATGCAGAATAAAATAATGATTCTTAAGGTCATTGCCATTATAGGCTAAGAAGAGAAAAATATACCTAAATATTAACACAATATCAAGTAATTCAGTTACAAGTAGTAAAAATTAGAAATTCTATCATAAACAGAAAATGATTAAGCATGGAAAAATAACTAGTATTTAGTTATACATGAAATATAGAACAATTCATTTAACGCTAAAACCTTACAATATGTAATTTGATACCCTTTAGATTTTTAAGGCTGTTAAATGCCTTGAAATTGCCTAAGTTCATCATAGCAAATGTTAATTATCATTATTCAATATAAATACAAGACTGGACTTTGGAATGAGATTCAAGGTTGATATTGTCTTTAAAAACTATGTGAACTGTTGCAGGTGAATCTTTTCAAAGATTAATTTTTTAAAGAGTGAAAAATATATAGTATGTATTTTGAAGTGGTCTTGTGATAATTACAGAAAATCATGTCTAAGTCTCTCATCCCTCTGTCTGAGCCAGAGTAAGCACTCAGGAAATTAGATATTGCTATTACTATTCCTGTCACTAATGAAAATTAAAAATAATTCAACATTAGGCCATAGACCTTTGGAGAGGATAGAGTTTGCATACATAGCTCAAGGCATAGGAATGTCAAATTTTATTAAAATGGATTATATATCTATATGTTTCTGATGCATTTTAATTCACAAGAAATAACTTTTATATATTTCATGAAGTGTATTATTAATCTTTTGAAACATGATGGTGACCGTCAATTTTTTTGTCACTATCTATTTTGAAATATTGGTAGACTGACTTTAAATTTGCCTTTCTTTTATATTACCATAAGTACCCCCACCACTATGGATGCTTCTGTCTCTTATATTGGGGAAAGGAAACTCATTTACATTTTTACATTTTCTGTTCTGCCATTTTCTGTTCTCAAATACTCCTCATTTGAGAAACTCACTACTCACTAATTTTGCATTTTAGTGGCCAAGTAAAAGCAACCATAGCTCTGTAAAAATCCCTTCCTTGCAAGTGTTTCCACTCTTTTCCTGAAAATTCTCAATATACATATAAAGACTTTCTTTTTTAAATTCAGTCTTAGATTTTTTGTATATATATTTCTCTGGAAGGAAAATATTTCTTCTGGTAATAAATGAATCTAACATGGAGTTTCTCTATGTGATCTGCTGCATATAAAGCATCTCTGGATTTCCAAGACATGGGAGATGAGAAAACAATAAGGAAAGAGAACAGAGAAAGGAGACAGCAACTTCTGATCACCTGGTCTTATCCTTGTTTTTATTCTAAACTAAGAGCTGCCAAATTATTCTTTAATTCATTGTAACATCACCAAGAGATCATCCATTTCTCTATTAATAGGTTCTCCTGACAAAACACTTTATCCCAAAGCTGTAAGTGATAGAAATGCATTTAAAGGACTATTGAGTTAATATTTTAGAAAAGGAGATAAAATGTCCTTTCCTTTCCTCTGAAAGTATTGCCTTTCAGATCTATCAAATGAAAAAGAATATTTGGTTTTAATAATCTCTGCAGGTAGGTTAAGATCACAAATTTGTTTCTTTCTTCTTCTTTTTGTTTGAATCTTTTTATTTTATCCTCTTTTAAAGACGCATGAAGTTGTTCTGAAAGCATAACAAGCTTTGGAGACAATCAAATCTGTAGTGGAATTTGACTTTACGATTCTAACCATTGGAGAAGGCAATGGCAACCCACGCCAGTACTCTTGCCTGGAAACTCCCATGGACCAAGGAGCCTGGTAGGCTGCAGTCCATGGGGTAGCTAGGAGTTGGACACGATTGAGCGACTTCACTTTCACTTTTCACTTTCACGCATTGGAGAAGGAAAGGGCAACCCACTCCAGTGTTCTTCCCTGAAGAATCCCAGGGATGGGGGAGCCGGGTGGGCTGCCGTTTCTGGGGTCGCACAGAGTCAGACACGACTGAAGCGACTTAGCAGCAGCAGCAGCATTCTAACCATTATGATGTTTCAAGAGAGTGCCTAAAATTCTAGCTTAGATAAATGCTTTGATAACAAAATAGTTGTAGTGAAAATTTTACAAACATGTTGCTTCAAGGTTAAGAATAAAAAGAGTGTTTTCTTCCAGCACATTATGCTGCTGCTGCTGCTGCCAAGTCACTTCAGTCGTGTCCGACTCTGTACTACCCCAGAGACGGCAGCCCACGAGGCTCCAGTCCCTGGGATTCTTCAGGCAAGAACACTGGAGTGGGTTGCCCTTTCTTTCTCCAATGCATGAAAGTGAAAAGTGAAAGTGAAGTCGCTCAATCATGTCCAACTCCTAGCGACCCCATGGACTGCAGCCTACCAGGCTCCTCCGCCCATGGGATTTTCCAGGCAAGAGTACTGGAGTGGGTCGCCAGACTTCTATTCAAATGAAAATATCTGAAAAGAGTAAAATGTACTGTTACCAGATTTTTGATAGAATGGTCTAAGTATTGAATGTTATTTTTAGAAGCATAAATAAATCTTCCAGCGACAACAAATCATTAATGCAGAGAAGCACGTTTTTCTTTCTTTTGTTATTTCCCCATAATCATGTGAAGTTCATTTTCAGTTGCTGAGTGAGAAATTTCTTCAAGAAATGGCACATCTCCCACCACAACAGTAGTGAAAAAGAGGTTTTTTTTTTTCTGATTAATGATATTTTTATAGCATTTTTATTCAATTCAGAATGGAAACAAGCAAAATGAAAATATTAATTCAGTAAATCTCAGGTAAATGTGATTGAATAATTTAAAAGTCAAATAATGAAACACATTTAAAATAATGCATTCATTTTTTTTGATGTGGATCATTTATAAAGTCTTTATTGAATTTATTATAACATTGCTTCTGTTTTATGTTTTTTTGTTTGTTTGTTTTTTGTTTTTTGTTTTTTTTTGCTGCAAGGCATGTGGGATCTTGGCTCTCCAAACAAGGATCATACCTGCATTCCCTGATTGGAAGGTGAAATCTTAACCACTGGACCACCACAAAAGCCTCATGAAATAATATAAAGAATATATTCTTTAACATACCAACTCAAAAATATTTACTGAGTACATGTTGACTGATATTGTAAAACTCAAGGGAGTGTAAGGATGAATTAGACATAGCTCAGATTTGAAGTGACTGACGGGTGAGAGCAACATGAAAATAGCTCAGTGTTACAGGTGCTCTGATGACATAATCTAGAGTGTAACATATTAAGGAAGACAGTGGAAACTGGGAAAAAGCTATACTTTAGGAAAAGGGACAGAAATACTTGTGAAGACACACCTCAGAGACACAATCCATTAACTTCTGACTTAATCAGGGTATAAGACACTTCCATCCCTACTCCACATAAATTGCCACTCTGCCAGCAAATCTCCAGCATAGAAACTATGAACTAAAGCTGAATGATATACAAGGTACAGACTTTCTTTGCAGAGCAGTAAAAGGAATCCATAAAACCAACAGAGGAGACACAACAAGGACCACAGAGAACAATTAAAATCTCTGGTACCTACAGCTGGGATAACATTAAACACAGTTGAACACCTATCCAGATTAATATAACTGTGCCTGACTTTGGAGGCCTATTTACTTGAATACCTTTTGACTATGCTCTTTAGCCTGAAATTCACAATCTGCAAACTTTTGCCAGACATGTTTCTTGTAAATTGTACTAATAGAGAACCAAGTAGACACTAGAAAACAGGAGAGAGAAGAAAGAACTTGGGCCTTCATATTTACTAGTTTGTGTGTGTGTGTGTGTGTGTGTGTGTGTGTGAGCTTGCCCCAGTAGGAGAGATTTTAGTGTTGCTCAGCCGTGTCTGACTCTTTGCAATCCCATGGACTGTAGCCCATCAGGTTCCTCTATCCACTGAACTCTCCAGCTAAGAATACTGAAGTGAGTTGCCATTCCCTTCTCCAGGGAATCTTCCTGACTCAGGGAAGATTCCGGGTCTCATATTTGTTTGCTTCCTGACTCTGGGTCTCCTGCACTGCTGACAGATTCTTCACTGTCTGAGCCACCAGGGTATTGGGTTCAGTTAAATTACTTCACCAAGCATTTCCAGAATCAGTCTCACCGGACAGCCTCAGAATTACCAGAATGTGGACAGCACTGTATCAACAGACCAACCAGTTTCCTCTTCTGAACACCTGAATTATCAACAGAGACCTGATTTTCTGCTCTGCATTGCCTTTCCCCTAACCCCCTCTGTTCTGATAATCCTAAGCTTTCCCCATTGTATTGCCTCAATATAGACTTTTTGTTCTATATGAATGACAAACTATCTTCTTATACATTAACTCCTTTTGTGGACCATCTAGTGTACTTTATATTTTTCTGATTGTGCCCTAACTATATTTTTCTGACTGTGCTTAATAAATTTTCTAAAAATTGAGAAGAGCAACAACCCAATTAAGCTCCAGAGGAAGATATAAACAAACAGGTCAAAGAAAAAGAAACACAAATGATGTATAAACAAATATGAGAAAATGTTCAGCTTCATTTAAACTAAGGCAAAGCAATTAACATTACCATTAGCTGAAATTTCTTATTTAGCAGATTGCTAAAAATTTGAAACTGGAAATATATACTATATATAAGGTTATGGATTAATAGTAACCTGAAATATATCTGGTAAATATGCAAAATGTAACAATTCCTTTGGAGAGGAGTTTGGCATTTTCTAGCAGAGTTATCTAAGACTCTACCCTTTGATCAAGAAATCTGACTTCTAGCAATCTACTCCCAAATTACTCTGGGACAACTATGAAAAGATTAATGAACAAAAATATTCTCTGCAACTCTACTGGTAATGATGAAATTCTTGAAAAAAAAAAAAAACAACTATACACCTAAAGGAAAAAGTTGAATATATTTTTATGTAGCTGCCAAAAGGAAAAAAGGTCACTGTATACTGCTATACACTATTTTCAGGATATATTGTCCAAAAAAGCAAAACAATATATTCCAAAAACATGAACTCAAGTATAAAAAATTTTATACATATATATATATATAAAAATTTATGATGTCTGAAAAGTACAGTGAAGACATAAACCAAACTATCCCAAATGCTTACATGTAGAAGCAGGGATAAACAAAAGATGATCTTTTTTAATGTAACAGTTATATAGGTTTTATTCTAAATCATGGTAGTTTTACATAGTTATAAAGATAGTAATATTCAAAAGGAAAACAAAACAATTGTATTTCACACTGTGGTGTCAGATCAGATCAGTCGCTCAGTCATGTCCGACTTTTTGCGACCCCATGAATCTCAGCACGCCAGGCCTCCCTGTCCATCACCAACTCCCGGAGTTCACTGAGACTCACGTCCATCAAGTCAGTGATGCCATCCAGCCATCTCATCCTCTGTCGTCCCCTTCTCCTCCTGCCCCCAATCCCTCCCAGCATCAGGGTCTTTTCCAATGAGTCAACTCTTCGCATGAGGTGGCCAAAGTACTGGAGTTTCAGCTTTAGCATCATTCCTTCCAAAGAACAATTATTCTGATGATGTTAAAACATAGTATTTTGGTTGTAAAACCTAAGATATATCCTAAGATAAAGATGGAAAAACCTTAAACTGTATTGAGTAGCTGTGTTCTTAGTAATAATATTGCTATTATTGAAAAATTACCATGTATTATGTGTACACATATATTATGGATGTGTATAAGAAAACGAATTGTAAAAAAATACATCACAAGCTATGCAGTCTTTAATCTGAGTAGGAAATGCCAGTATGAAGTCATGATGCATTTTCCTGACAAATATCCTTTATTTTACCTATTTCTGTCACTGAAAATCATGAGAATCAATTAATTATTTAGTCACAATAAGGAACAACACCACCAAGGATGTGATCTCTAAATAGAACTTTCCATTAAAAGGAATGGAGACTCCTTGTGGGGAAAAATGGTTGGTTACAAATCTGGGTCAGGAAATATAAATATAAGCCTACCAGAGAGCAGGAGGCTACCAAAATTCAGACCACCATCAACAATGACTGTAAAAGAGCACTTGTTGAAAGGTTAATGGAGAACATTATAATGGTCTGAGAAAATGGCAACACCTTAACCCATTCATAAATGCTAACATCATTAAAAATAAGATGGCCAGACATTGCTTCATGGTGAGAAGTAATAAAGGTATATTGCATCACTTATGCAGTATTTTCCAGAAGAATTAAACCTGAATCTAATCAACACTGAAAACAGCACCACGCTACAAGAAATGCTAGGGGAAAAAAAACATGTTAAAGTATATAGTAAAGATTGAAGCCAAGTTTGAAATGTGGGGATATTGTTGAGAGATATTTCTAATATATATATGTATAGTATAATCAGGCAATCATGAATATATATGTATTATTACATATTCATATATAAAGCCATATATTGTTTATGCAACGTATGGTTTTTATACATAATAAAATTCTTCATAGAAATAATAAATACCAATTTATTATGTTATTATTTCTGAGAAAAAAGAAAAAATCATATCAGGGAAGATTATTCATTGAACTTTACTCATGCATTAGTTTTCTTCTTGAGAAAAATTACATCTGAATATTATCTATCCCCAATTTTAGGATTTGAGAGAGACGTATTCTGCATGTTAGTCTCTAAGCTTTCTGGTATATTTAAAGCTTAGGGATGCAAATGACTTTGGATCAATATGCCACAAACTATGTAAATTAGCTAATATGAGATTTCTAATTTTGAAAGTTTAGAATTCCTCCAACTCTGCAGGGCTTCTTTTCCAAGCTCTAGAGTCTGTCAATGCCAACTCTTTCCTGAGTTCTCCCAGATTTAGAAATAATAGCTGCTTCTTATACTCATTATTTCTGGTTTGCATAGCTGCTTTTTCAGTTCTCCAATATCTGCTTAACACATTCTTTGTATTAAATCTTATCTATTGGCTGAAACACTTGTGTGGTTTCTATTTTCCTCACTGGATAGAGGTATATAATATTGATAACAATAAGATTCTATAATCAAAATATTGTTATGTGGATTAAAATGATATAATAAATATAAAATACTCAGAAAGGTCCCTGTCACAGTGTAAATTACATAAATGTATTTGATATTTTAAAGTATAGTTTGATCTGCCTCTCCAAATATTTTTTAAAATAGAAAGACTACAAGCAAACAGTATAGAAGGAAAGAATTTGCTATCCCAAAATGTCACTCTTTGGCCTGAGGGTTAATTTAGGGTAGTTATTTTTAAATCCCAAGAGGCTAGGAAGAAACTTTGACCTCTCCCCAACTGCCTAGAAGGATGTAGATAGAGGACCTGTTCTAGGAAGGAAGCTATCATCAGAGATAACTACAATGTTAACTAGGTATGGAGACAGGGAGGAACCCAGCAAAGTTTGTTAAAATTCCTCTCTGTGTCCCTTTGTCTGTGTATGAACTACTCCCAGCACCCTTTTGTCTTTAGCTGAAGGCAGTATTTAAAGTGAGGTTTCAGCATTTTGGTGAGTTAGTCTCTCATGTATTCATGTTATTAAACATCATTTGATTTTCTCCTGTTAATCTGTTAGGGAAATTTAAATGGATCTAGTCTTGTTCAGGCTTCAGAAGTAAGGGAAGCCTCACCTCCCTGGACTGTGTGCCTGCCTGCCATCAATTGTTACCAGCAAGTCAAGCAGTGCTTTAGGGAGTGGGTCTTGGAAATTCTTAAGCCCCTGGGAACCTTGCCAGTCCCTCAGGGTCTAAGGAATATTGTGACTCACAAGATGAAAAAATTGCTTTGTAAAAATTAAAAAAAAAAAAAAAAACAGAGTTGCATTTTTGTGTGCAAACTGATGTTGCTACCAGTCAGCAACATGGGATTATAAGTGGGACCCCCCGCCCCCGCCTCTCAAACTGCAATTTGAAGTCTCATTGCCTGGGACCTTTCCCTAGAGGGACTTTAGACTGCTGTCATTCAGGACTTCTCAACTGTTCAAGTCTGGATGTAAGTGTTGGCTCAATTTGGTGTAGTATGTGTGCTACTTGGGCTTCACTGGAGCTCAGATGGTAAAGAATCTGCAATGTGGGAGACCTGTGTTTGATTCCTGGGTTGGGAAGATCCCCTGGAGGAGGACATGGCAACCCAATTCAGTATTCTTGCCTGGAGAATCCCCATTGACAGAGGAGCCTGGCAGGTTACAGTCCATGGGTTTGCAAAGAGTTGGACACAACTGAGCAACTAAGCACAGCACAGTGCTGTTACTTTGTGATACATGCACTTTTACCTTATTGTTTCTATTTATTTTCTTCTAACATTCAGAAACCAAAGATCATGGCGTCTGGTCCCATGCCTTCACGGGAAATATATGGGGAAACAGTGGAAACAGTGTCAGACTTTATTTTTGGGGGCTTCAAAATCACTGCAGATGGTGATTGCAGCCATGAAATTAAAAGACGCTTACTCCTTGGAAGGAAAGTTATGACCGACCTAGATAGCATATTCAAAAGCAGAGACGTTACTTTGCCAACAAAGGTCCGTCTAGTCAAGGCTATCGTTTTTCCAGTGGTCATGAATGGATGTGAGAGTTGGACTGTGAAGAAGGCTGAAAACCAAAGAATTGATGCTTTTGAACTGTGGTGTTGGAGAAGACTCTTGAGAGTCCCTTGGACTGCAAGGAGATCCAACCAGCCCATTCTGAAGGAGATCAGCCCTAGGATTTCTTTGGAAGGAATGATGCTAAAGCTGAAACTCCAGTACTTTGGCCACCTCATTCGAAGAGTTGACTCATTGGAAAAGACTCTGATGCTGGGAGGGATTGGGGGCAGGAGGAGAAGGGGACAACAGAGGATGAGATGGCTGGATGGCATCACTGACTTGATGGACATGAGTCTGAGTGAACTCTGGGAGTTTGTGATGGACAAGGAGGCCTGGCGTGCTGCAATTCATGGGGTCGCAATGAGTTGGACACGACTGAGCAACTGAACTGAACTGAATGACTATATATTGAAATTAATGTAAATAAATAATATTCTATTAAAAATTGAAATGGTTTTTGTGTGTAAGAGTGGTTTCTTTTGTTAACAAATCCTCTGACTCTAAAAATGAAAATAAAACTCTTGGTCAAACACTGTATTGTGTCAATTTAATTCTTAGGTGAGCCAGAAGAACCTAGAATAGTAGAAGAAATTTTGTTTTTCCCTAAAAATAGAAATTCTCCAAAATTATTTTTTAAACTATTAACATTGAGTTGCACCTTATTTTTGATTCAGATATTACCAAGGTACATATTTATGTGATTTTCATATAAATAGAAATTTGCTCTATGTAATAGATTGGATGCTGTGATTAAATAGACTAATAAAACTAACACAAAAGATTGCCAGAATTTGTTCTAATCAGTTTGATTGTGTTAACTGATTTTTGTGAGTGCTAACTTGTTTTTTAGGTAGTGTGTACATAATATCTTCATTGCTTATTGTATTCAGTAATATTTTTTAGTGTTCTTGATAAAGAATAATAGGAATACCAACAAGCTTGTGTCTTATAATGTGGTTTGTTTGAAATATTAGTGTATATAAAATTTTAAAATGTTAAATTTAATAAGGCAGCTTCTACTTTATGTAGATTAATTATAATCCATTGAAAAATCAAAGTTTACCAGAATTTATCAAAATGAATTAAGAATGCAGCCATTTTAAAGCTTTTCATATGTGTTATATTTTGCAGTTATGAATAAACAACAAACAAACAAAAAAAGCACAATGAAAAATGCCATTGGTAACTTGATACAGATCACATTGAATCTGTAGATTGCGTTTGGTAGTATAGTCATTTTCACAATATTGATTTTTTTCTATCCAGGAACATGGAATATCTCTCCATCTGTTTATGTCTTATAATTTTCTGTGTATAGTTCTTTTGTCTTCTTAGTAAGTTTATTCCTAGATATTTAAATCTTTTTGTTGCAGTGGTGAATAGGATTGATTCCTCAATTTCTCTTTCTGATTTTTCATTGTTAGTATATAATAGAAAAGACCCCAAATAGCCAAAGCAGTCTTGAGAAAGAAGAATGGAGCTGGAGGAATCAAGCTTCCTGACTTCAGGTTATACTACAAAGCTACAGTCATCAAGACAGTATGGTACTGGAACAAAACAGAAATATAGACCAATGAAACAAGATAGAAAGTCCAGAAATAAACCCATACACCTATGGGTACCTTATTTTTGACAAAGGAGGCAAGAATATACAATGGGGCAAAGACAGCCTCTTCAATAAATGGTGCTGGGAAAACTACATGTAAATGAATGAAATTAGATTACTTCATAACACCATATACAAAGATAAACCCAAAATGGATTAAAGACCTAAATGTAAGACCAGAAACTATAAAACTCTTAGAGGAAAACATAGGCAGAACACTTGATGACATAAATCAAAGCAAGATCCTTTATGACCCACCTCCTAAGGTAATGGAAATAAAAACAAAAGCAAACAAGTGGGACCTGATTAAACTTAAAGCTTTTGCACAGCAAAGGAAACTATAAGCAAGGTGAAAAGACAGCCCTCAGAATGGGAGAAAATAATAACAAATGAAGTAACTGACAAAGGATTAATTTCCAATACAAGCAGCTCATACAACTCAATACCAGAAAAACAAACAACCCAATCAAAAAGTGGGAAAATGACCTAAACAGACATTTCTCCAAATAAGACATACAGATGGCTAACAAACACATGAAAAGATGCTCAACATTGCTCATTATTAGAGAAATGCAGATCAAAACTATAACGAGATATCACCTCACACCAGTCAGAATGACCATCATTAAAAAGTCTACAAACAATAAATGCTGGAGAGGGTGTGGAGGAAAAGAAACACTCTTGCACCATTGGTAAGAATGTAAATTGATACAGCCACTATGGAAGATGGTATGGAGATTCCTTAAAAAACTAGGAATAAAACCACCATATGATCTAGCAATCCCACTCCTAGGCATATACCCTGAGGAAACCAAAATTGAAAGAGACACATGTATCCCATTGTTCATTGCAGCACTATTTACAATAGCTGGAACATGGACGTGACCTAGATATCCATGGACAGATGAATGGATAAAGAAGTGGTAGTACATATACACAATGGAATATTACTCAACCATTAAAAGGAACACATTTGAGTCAGTGCTAAAGAGGTGGATAAACTTAGAACATATTATATAGAGTGAAGTAAGTCAGAAAGAGAAATATATTCTAATGCATATATGCAGAATTCAGAAAAATGGTACTGAAGAATTTATTTACAGGGCAGCCAAAGCCTTTGACTCTGTGGATCATAATAAACTCTGGAAAATTCTGAAAGAGATAGGAATACCAGACCACCTGACCTGCCTCTTAAGAAACCTATTGCAGTTCAGGAAGCAACAGTTAGAACTGGACATGGAACAACAGATTGGTTCCAAATAGAAAAGGAGTATGTCAAGGCTGTATATTCTCAGCCTGGTTATTTAGCTTATATGCAGAGTACATCCTGAGAAATGCTGGGCTGGAAGAAGCACAAGCTGGAATCAAGATTGCCGGAGGAATATCAATAAACTCAGATATGCAGATGACACCACCCTTATGGCAGAAAGTGAAGAGGAACTAAAAAGCCTCTTGAAGAAAGTGAAAGAGGAGAGTGAAAATGTTGGTTTAAAGCTCAACATTCAGAAAACGAAGATTATGACATCTGGCCCCATCACTTCTTGGCAAATAGATGGGGAAACAGTGGAAACAGTGTCAGAATTTATTTTTGGGGGCTCCAAAATCATGGCAGATGGTAATTGCAGCCATGAAAGTAAAAGACGCTTACTCCTTGGAAGGAAAGTTATGACCAAGCTAGATAGCATATTGAAAAGCATAGACATTATTTTGCCAACAAAGGTTCGTCTAGTCAAGGCTATGGTTTTTCCAGTGGTCATGTATGGATGTGAGAGTTGGACTGTGAAGAAAGGTGAGCACCGACGAATTGATGCTTTTGAACTGTGGTGTTGGAGAAAACTCTTGAGAGTCCCTTGGACTGCAAGGAGATCCAACCAGTCCATTCTAAGGGAGATCAGTCCTGGGTATTCATTGGAAGAACTGATGCTGAAGCTGAAACTCCAATACTTTGGCCACCTCATGCGAAGAGTTGACTCATTGGAAAAGACTCTGATACTGGGAGAGATTCGGGGCAGGAGGAGAAGGGGTCAACAGAGGATGAGATGGCTGGAATGCATCACCAACTCGATGGACATGAGTTTGAGTGAACTCCGGGAGACAGTGATGGACAGGGAGGCCTGGCATGCTGTGATTCATGGGGTCTCAAAGCGTTGGACATGATTGAGTAATTGAACTGAACTGAACTGAAGTGAGTAGAAAAACAGGCATAGAGAATAGACTTATGGACATGGGGAGAGGGGATGAGAGGGTGAGCTGTGTGGAATGAGTAACATGAAAACTTACGTACCATATGTAAAATAGATAGCCAATGGGAATTTGTTGTATGGCTCAGGAAACCCAAACAGGGGCTCTGTATCAACCTAGAAGGGTGGGATAGGGAGGGAGATAGAAGGTGGTTCAAACAGGAGGATATATATGTATACCTATGCCTGATTCATGTTGAGGTTTGACAGAAAACAACAAAATTCTGTAAAGCAATTATCCTCAATTAAAAAAAAATAAAAAAGAAAAAATAGCACGACAGAACTGTGAGTTTCAGTTTTATTTAGAGACTTACTGAGGACTATAGCCCAGGAGACAGCCTTTCAGATATTGCTGAAGGACTGCTCCAAAGAGGTAAGGGAGGGCTCAGTGTGTATATGATTTTGGCAAAGTGGGTATGTGCAATCATCTTGTATAATAGGAAAAGGTTGCTGCTAATGATGAGGAACAGATGTCTCTGTTAATAATTTTAGTGCATTTCTATGTATGAGAGAATGCAAGAAATTGGGTTCAATCTTTATGTCTGTTTATTTGTTTATTATAAGTCTGTTCCCCACACTTACCAGAATATAACATCCAAGAAGGCAGGAGCTTTGTCTCCTTTATTGGTTA
The DNA here is from genome assembly GCF_029407905.1 of Bubalus kerabau. Classification (NCBI taxonomy): domain Eukaryota; kingdom Metazoa; phylum Chordata; class Mammalia; order Artiodactyla; family Bovidae; genus Bubalus; species Bubalus kerabau. The sequence goes on from NC_073624.1 coordinate 134,536,640, forward strand.
ATGCCTTTAGCACCTAGCACAGTTCTGATGCCTGGCAGGTATCAACAAACTATTTACTGAATAAATGGTTTTTCCTTCTCTGGCATCTCAGTGCCATCCCTCATTGAGTCAAAAACTCCTTGCTAAGCATGTATTCATGATTCTAATTGTAATGATCCTTATCAACACAGTCCACTTAAAACATCTGCAAGTAAAACCAAGAAGGATTCTTTCAACTGGTTACCAGCCAGGAGACAATCCAAACTGAATTTTTAAAAAAGCATCAAAATCCTTTTTGTTCATGCTAAGTGTTATGTGGAATCCTTGTATGTAAAGCAATTAGAGTGTAATTGAACTGATTGTAATGAGGATGCAAAGCCAGGAACCTCAATAATTCTCTTCCTTTTACTGTGCAGGTTGGTTTTGGGGTACAGTATTAGCAACTGTGAAGAAATACAGTCTGAATAGAAGATTGTTTTGGGTTAGTTATTCTACTGAGTAATATTCTGGCATACAACTGTCAAATACTTCATTAAATGTGTGTTTACACATCACACATCCAAGACAGCCTATATCACTGCTAGAAAATACGATTAGAAAACCTTTTTGTTGAAGATGACCTGGAACTAAAATAGAGTGGCTCTACGCTGACTTTCAAACACAGTAAAAAGAATAAACAAAAACACAATCTCTTTCCTATTACACTCACTCATTTATCCTCCAAAAATGCTGCCTGTCCTCAGAGTAAACACATAATCCTGCCCAATATTTTGTTATGGTAGCACAACAACTGAACAATTTAGAACTGGATATAGTATCTAGGGTATATTATAATCTGTTCAGAGTAGAGTAACACTACAATTCCCAGAAATGATCAAAATACTGGAATTTTCTAAATAAACATCAAGACTTCAAAAGTTTTAGGAAAATTAAGAATGTTCAGCATACTTTCATTTGAACCAAAAGTAAAATAATGCTGTGATCTGTGGTTTTTCTTTTAGAGAAAAGCTTGCAATCAATATTTTATTTGATTTCATATGTCTAATTAATATTCAAAAATGCTGAACTACTAAAAAATAATAAAATTAAAAATGATGCTTTTGAATAATTTAACTACACCTATCAAATATGTCAAAGAACCTCGTAAATTCACCTCTGTCTTAGTGATTGATATTTCTTAAACAATGCTGACTGGACAAATAAATTTATACTCAAATGTACACACTCAATCAATAGCCTAAGTCACATAAAGTAGAGAAAGTTATTCTCCTTAGTGATATAATCATCAAACATAATTTACTAAGGCTTTTCTGTGTTTGATACTGATGAAGTGAATAGACAGGTGTGCTCTTTCAAATACACAAGTCCACAAATTGAGGTTAAAATCATTGAATCAAATATAAGAAAGGAAGGCAGGGTATGTAGGACATGAACTAATAAACACTTAGGAATAAAAAATGTTGCAACATTACACATATAGCTGAATTAAAACAGTTAAAAATAGGAAGCAATTTTTGCCAAGTATATCTCAAAAAATTAGATCAAATAAAAAAATTCTAAGGAAAAAATACATAATAGACTCAATGTGGATTGCATTTAAAAGTCATGTAAGCAATCCTAAACACAGACTGAGAAAAGAAATAACATCTTTGTAAAGATACATGCACCCTATTATTCATAGCAGCAATATTTACAATAACCAAGACAGGGAAACAACCCAAGTACTTATCAACAGATGATTGGTTTAAGAAGATGTAATCTACTTTATATATAAATATATATTTATATAGAAAATGGATTATTACTCAGTCATAAAAAACAATGAAAGATTGACATTTACAGCCAAATGGATGACCCTTGACCCTAGACACTAAATCAAGTAAGTCAGGCAGAGAAATACAAATATTATGTGTTATTACTTACATGTGGAATCTAAAAAATATTACAAATGAATCTAAATACAAAGCAGAAACAGACTCAGACATAGAAAATAACCTTATGGTTAACAAAGGACAAAGGGAGGGGTGAGAGATAAATTTAGTTAGTTAATTCAGTCACCTAGTTGTGTCCAACTCCTTGGTACCCCATGGATTGCAGCACGCCAGGCTTCCCTGTCCATCACCAGCTCCCAGAGCTTGCTCAAACTCATGTCCTTTGAGTCGGTGATGATATCCAACCATCTCATCCTCTGTCATCCCCTTCTCCTCCTGCCTTCAATCTTTCCCAGCGTCAAGGTACTTTCCAGGGAGTCAGTTCTTCACATCAGGTGGCCAAAGTATTGGAGTTTCAGCTTCAGCATCTGTCCTTCCAATGAATGTTCAGAACTGATTTCCATTAGGATGGATTGCTTTGATCTCCTTGCAGTCCAAGGGACTCTTGAGAGTCTTCTCTAACACCATAGCTCAAAGGCATCAACTCTTTAGCACTCCACTTTCTTTATGGTTCAACTCTAACATCTATACATGACTACTGGAAAAACCATAGCTTTGGCTAGACAGATCTTTGTTGGCAAAGTCATGTCTCTTCTTTTTAATATGCTGTCTGGGTTGGTCATAGCTTTTCTTTCAAGGAGAAAACGTGTTTTGATTTCACGGCTGCAGTCACCATCTGCAGTGATTTTTGTAGCCCGGGAAAATAAAGTCTGTCACTGTTTCCCTTGTTACCCCATCCATTTTCCATGAAGTGATGGGACCAGATGTGATGTTCTTAGTTTTCTGCATGTTGAGTTTTAAGCCAGCTTTTTCACTCTCCTCTTTACTTTCATCTAGAGTCTCTTTAGTTCCTCTTCATTTTCTGCCATAAGGATGGTGTCATCTGCATATCTGAGGTTATTGATATTTCTCCTGGAAATCTTTATTCCAGCTTATGCTTCATCCAACCCAGCATTAACAGTTACACACTATTATATATAAGTTGGCTTAAAACTCAACATTCAAAAAACAAAGTTCATGGAATCCAGTTCCATCAGTTCAAGGCAAATTGATTGGGAAACAATGAAAACAGTAAGAGACTTTATTTTGGGGGGCTCCAAAATAACTGAAGATGGTGACTGCTACCATGAAATTAAAAGATGCTTACTCCTTGGAAGAAAAGCTATGACCAACCTAGACAGCATATTAAAAAGCAGACACATTACTTTGCCAACAAATGTCTATCTAGTCAAAGCTATATTTTTTCCAGTAGTCATGAATGGATGTGACAGTTGGAGTATAAAGAAAGTTAAGTGCTGAAGAATTGATTCTTTTGAATCGTGGTATTGGAGAGGACTCTTGAGAGTCCCTTGGACTGCAAGGAGAGCAAATCAGTCAATTCTAAAGAAAATATATCCTGAATATTCATTGGAAGGGCTGATGCTGAAGCTGAAATTCCAATACTTTGGCCACCTGATGTAAAGAACTGACTCCTTGGAAAAGACCCTGATGCTGGGAAAGACTGAAGGCAGGAGAAGAGGACAAGAGAATGAGATGCTTGGAAGGCATCACTGACTCTATGGACATGGGTCTGAGCAAGCTCCAGGAATTTGTGATGGACAGGGAAGCCTGAAGTGCTGTAATCCATGGTGTCGCTAAGAGTCAGACATGGTGAATGACTGAACTGAACTGAACTACTATATAGAAAATAGATAGGCAACAGAGATTTGCTGTATACCATGGGGAGCTATATTCAATATCTAGTAAAAACCTATAATGGAAAAGAATCTGAATATATATATATATATATATATATATATATATGTGCGTGTGTGTGTTTGTGTGTGTGTGTGTGTGTGTGTGTATCTGAATCAGTTTGCTCTACGCCTAAAACTAACACATGATTGTAAATCAACTATATTTCCTTTTAAAATAAAAATTGTGTTGGATAAAAATGGAATGAGGGTCCTGATGAATCTGTTATGTACTGACTGAGATTGTCTATTGATTCATCTGTTTTTGATTAGGTGCTGTAGCAGAGAAAACAGAAACAAGCAACATACCTTTATGGGGCTATGTACATATTTAGTTGGGGCTTCCCCGCTGGCTTATAAGGTAAAGAATCTGTCTGCAATGCAGGAGATCCAGGTTCAATGCCCAGGTCAGGAAAGTCCCTTGGAGAAGGGAATGACTATCCACTCCAATATTCTTGCCTGGAGAGTTCCATGGACAGAGAAGCCTGGTGGGCTACATAACTGCAGATCTAAAATATTTCCTGGGCTGCAATGGTCAATATTGACTCAGTGCCATTGCTGTTAACAGCATGATCCCTTAAGTGTGTGATATAATTTGGGGAAATCAGAAGCTGCTGATGAGATTCAATAATGCTGTTATATTATTACTATGCTTCTGTACCATCTCTCCTTCTAATTTCTAAAAGCTACAAAAACATGGTGATGAGTAAAGTCTAGAATGTTCGATGAATTAGAAAAAAACCCTAAACTCAATTTTTACTGATCATTCAAACCTTGTAAGAATTAATGAAGGGGATATCCTAAGTTTAATAGAGGTCATCTACAAAAAATAAAGTAACTGGTTCATCTAGAGCTCAACATCCTGGAGTGTGAAGGTAAGTGGGCCTTAGGAAGCATTGTTAACAAAAAAAACTAGTGGAGGTGATGGAATTCCAGCTGAATTATTTACAATCCTAAAAGATGTCACTGTTAAAGTGCTGACCTCACTATATCAGCAAATTTGGAAAACGCAGCAGTGGCCATGAGACTGGAAAAGGTCAGTTTTCATTCCAATCCAAAACAAGGGCAATGTCAAAGAATGTTCTAACTGCTGAACAATTGTGCTTGTTTCACATTCCAGCAAGGTTATACTCAAAACCCTTCAGCCTAGGCTTCAACTTAGCATGAACCCAGAAATTCCAGATGTAAAAGCTGAGTTTAGAAAAGGTAGAAGGACCAGAGGTCAAATTGCCTATATTTGTTGGATCACACAGAAAGTAAGGCACTTTCAGAAAAATATCTACTACTGCTTCATTGACTACACGAAAGCCTTTGATTGTGTGGATCACAAACAACTATGGAAAATTCTCAAAGAGATTGAAATACCAGACCACCTTATCTGTCTCCTGAGAAACCTGTATGCAGTTCAAGAAGCAACAGTTAGAACTACACATAGAAAAACTGACTGGTTCCAAAGTGGGAAAAGAGTATGACAAGGCTGTATATTGTCACCCTATTTATTTAACTTCTGTGCAGGGTACATCATGTTAAATGCCAGGCTGGAAGGATTACAAGCTGAAATCAAGATTGCTGAGAGAAATAACAACCTCAGATATGCAGATGATACCACTCTAATGGCAGAAAATGAAAAGGAACTAAATAGCCTCTTGATGGGGCTAAGATGATAAGATGCATATAGTCCCATCACCTCTTGGCAAATAGAAAGGTAAAAAGTGGAAACAGTGACAGATGTTCTTTTCTTGGGCTCCAAAATCACTGCAGACCGTGACTGCAGCCATGGAATTACAAGATTCTTGCTCCTTGAAAGGAAAGCTATGAGAAACCTAGACAGCATGTTAAAAAGCAGACATATCACTTTACCAACAAAGGTCAATGTTAGTCAAAGCTATGGTTTTTACAGTAGTCATGTACAGATGTGAGAGGTGGACCATAAAGTAGGCTTAGTGCCAAAGAATTGATGCTTTCAAATTGTGGCATTGGAAAAGACTCTTGAGAGTCCCTTGGACTGCAAGGAGATCAAACCAGTCAATTCTGAAGTAAATCGACCCTGAATATTTATTTTAAGAACTGTTGCTGAAGCCGAGGCTCCAACACATTGAACATCTGATGCAAAGGGCAGAGTCTTTGGAAAAGAACCTGATGCAGGGAAAGACTGAAGGCAAAAGGAGACTGGGGAACGGGAGGATGAAATGGTTAGATAGTATCATCAATTCAATGGACATGAATTTGAGCAAACCTCAGGAGATAGTGGAAGACAGAGAAGCCTGAATCAGTTCATGGGGTCACAGAGAGTTGGATACAACTTAGCAACTGAATAATAACAACACTTGATACTAAAGAATGTAAAGCTTACATCTTAGTTTAGTACTCAGATAAGAAAGGACACTACTGTTTGTATTCAGTATTTCACTTTAGGTACTCATCAGTGCAATGAAAAGCAAAAAAAAAAAAAAAAAAAAAATCAAGAATTAAAAAGAAGATTTAATCTTTTCATTTTAACAGATAATGAACTTACATATGTAGAAATGTCAAAATAATAATCTACACATAAAATATTCAATGTGACAAATGGATTTAGCAAATGATGAAACTAAGATCTATATCCAAAAATATACTTCTACTGACTTCTCTTGCAGTCCAGTGTTTAAAACTCTCGGCTTCCAATGTGGGGGATGTGGGTTTTGACACCTGACTGGAGAACTGAGATCCCACATGCTGCATGGCCAAATATGTATAAAATAAATATATGTTAATAAAGTAAATATATGAATATAAAATAAATATGTATACACACTTCTATTCTCCATTAGAAAGCAATTAGAAAATAAGCATTTAAAAATATGTATCATTTACAAAGGCATCAAACATGAACTATGTGATAAGAGACATAAATAAAATAAAATATGATAAGAAAATAAAAATAATTCTAAATAAATAAGCAACATATCATGTATCTATATTCAATGTGTCAGTATTGTAGAAATATCAATTTCCTCAAACTGATTTATGGATTCAATATGATCCCAATCAAAATTTTAGCAGAATTTTTTAAAAGTCTGTTGCTGCTGCTGCTAAGTCGCTTCAGTCGTGTCCAACTCTGTGCGACCCCATAGACGGCAGCCCACGAGGCTCTCCCATCCCTGGGATTCTCCAGGCAAGAACACTGGAGTGGGTTGCCATTTCCTTCTCCAATGTATGAAAGGAAAAGTGAAAGTGAAGTCGCTCAGTCGTGTCCAACTCTTAGTGACCCCATGGACTGCAGCCTACCAGGCTTCTCCATCCATGGGATTTTCCAGGCGAGAGTACTGGAGTGGGGTGCCATTGTTAACTAGTCATAATTCTTGCTATTAAAATTTGAAGGATCAAATTCAGCCTAAAAAAGTTGAAGAAAATTCTAAACGTTGAGGACCTATTTTACCAGATATTTTAATTTATTATAATGGGATTAATTAGTACAGTTTGGTATTGGTACAGATATAGAAGAATCAAACTATGGAACTTAATTGAGAATTCAAAAACACACCTGTGCATATATAGACCCTGGATTTTATTTTTGACAGCATGATAGTGAAAAGCAGTAGGGAAATTATAGTCCTTTCAAAAAAATATTGCTGGATCAATTGGGTAACTATGTGGAAAAAATAAAATTTAACTTTGTGGTTAAATTTTCCGGATTCAAGAATGGCAAAATTTTTTACAGAGCAAAGTAGCAAATATTTCATGTTTTGAGACTAAATTCCATCTTTGAGTATTATACAGGCTCTCATACAGCCATTTAAAATGCAACCATTTAAAAATGTAAAAACCGGTTTTAGTTCATAGAACACACAAACACACACACAGATATAGGAAACTGGCCAGTTGAGTTTGATGAGAAATCAATAAGAAAAGAACAGACTACTCATTACAAAAATGGACAAAGAATTTGACTGCTGCTCTATAAAAAAAAACGATATGTTTTTTCAATCTCATAAGTAACCAGAGAAATGCAAATGATTCAAATAGATTCCATTACACACTTACAAAATAAGCAGATATTAAAATTACCTACAATGTCACATATTGGGTTGGAGGTGGAACAATTTGAAATTTTTCACATTAGTAGAAGTGAAAATTAATACATTTTGGGAAAATGTTTTACCTTTCAATTTAATTTGATTATGTGCATACTAAAATACTCAACAATTTTATCTTTGGCATGTATCCAATGGATATGCACACATACTTGATCCTGCATACATGTACAAGGATATATATAGCAACATTTTTTGTAATTGGCAAGATCTAGAAAAAGCTCAACTGTCTACCTACAATAGAAAAGGTGAATAAATTAAGTGGATAATAGGATACTATAGAGCAATGAAAATGAGCAAACTACTGCTGAGCACAAAGATGTATTTCACAAACACGTTGAGCAAAGGTCTGAGAAATGTATTCTTCAATACAAAATCATATATAGTAGGGGAATGTTTGTTCGACAGCTAGTTGCGATTTTGGAGATCTCATAGGAAAAGATAAGTGCACCAAAAAAGAATCAAGATTGCTGGGAGAAATCAACTTCAGATGTGCAGATAATACCACTCTAATGGCAGAAAGCAAAGAGGAACTAAAAATCCTCTTGCTGAGATGAAAAAGGAGAGTGAAAAGGCTGGCTTAAAATTCAACATTCAAAAATGAAGATCATGGCATCTGGTCCCATCACTTCATGGCAAATAGAAGGGGAAAAAGTGGAAACAGTGACAGATTTTATTTTCATGGGCTCCAAAATCACTATAGATGGTGACTGCAGCCATGAAGTAAAATAAAAGACACTTGCTCCTTGGAAGAAAAGTTATGACAAACTAGACAGTGTATTAAAGCAGAGATGTCACTTTGTCAACAAAGGTCCATATGGTTAAAGCTATGGTTTTTCCAGTAGTCATGGATGGATATGAGAGCTGGACCATAAAGAAGGCTGAGCAGTGAAGAACTGATGCTTTCAAATTGTGGTGCTGGATAAGAATTTTGAGAGTCCATTGGACAGCAAGGAGATCAAATGAGTTAATCCCAAAGGAAATCAACCCTGAATATTCATTAGAAGGACTGATGCTGAAGCTCCAATACTTTGGCCACCTGATGCGAAAAACTGACTCATTGGAAAAGACTCTGGTGCTGGGAAAGACTGAAGGCAGGAGGAGAAGGGGGCAACAGAGGCAGAGATGGTTGGATGACATCACCAACTAATGGACATGAATTTTAAAAAACTCCAGGAGATAGTGAAGGAGAGGCAAGGCTTGCATGCTGAGATCCACAGTTTTGTAAAGAGTTGGACATAGTGAGTGAACAACAAGGTTTTGTGCCAAAGTACCAAACTCCAAGCAGGAAAGCTCTTCATATTCACATGCACAGTTCAGTAAGTTAGTCAGAGAATAGGGAGATAAAAATATGAACATCAGTTAAAGCAGTATCTTAAGTATCCATCATGCATTGTAACACTCCGAAAAGTGTAAATCAGAAACACATTCCCATTAGAATGCAAAAGAAACAAAAGAGATCATAGCAAAAATCAACAAAACCAAAAGCTGGTTTTTTGAAAGGATAAATAAAATTGACAAACCATTAGCCAGACTCATCAAGAAACAAAGGGAGAAAAATCAAATCAATAAAATTAGAAATGAAAATGGAGAGATCACAACTGACAACACAGAAATACAAAGGATCATAAGAGAGTACTATCAACAATTATGTCACAATAAAATGGACAACATGGAAGAAATGGACAAATTCTTAGAAAAGTACAATTTTCCAAAACTCAACCAGGAAGAAATAGAAAATCTTAACAGACCCATCACAAGCATGGAAATTTAAACTGTAATAAAAAAATCTTCCAGCAAACAAAAGCCCAGGTCCAGACAGCTTCACAGCTGAATGTTACCAAAAATTTAGAGAAGAGCTAACACCTATCCTGCTCAAAGTCTTCCAGAAAATTGCAGAGGATGGTAAACTTCCAAACTCATTCTATGAGGCCACCATCACCCTAATACCAAAACCTGACAAAGATGCCACAAAAAAAGAAAACTACAGGCCAATATCACTGATGAACATAGATGCAAAAATCCTTAACAAAATTCTAGCAATCAGAATCCAACAACACATTAAAAAGATCATAAACCATGACCAAGTGGGCTTTGTCCCAGGGATGCAAGGATTCTTCAATATCTGCAAATCAATCAATGTAATACACCACATTAACAAATTGAAAAATAAAAACCATATGATTATCTCAATAGATGCAGAGAAAGCCTTTGACAAAATTCAACATCCATTGATGATAAAAACTCTCCAGAAAGCAGGAATAGAAGGAACATACCTCAACATAATCAAAGCTATATATGACAAACCCACAGCAAACATTATCCTCAATGGTGAAAAATTGAAAGCATTTCCTCTAAAGTCAGGAACAAGACAAGGGTGCCCACTTTCACCATTACTATTCAACATAGTTTTGGAAGTTTTGGCCACAGCAATCAGAACAGAAAAAGAAATAAAAGGAATCCAAATTGGAAAAGAAGAAGTAAAGCTCTCACTGTTTGCAGATGACATGATCCTCTACATAGAAAACCCTAAAGACTCCACCAGAAAAGTACTAGAACTAATCAATGACTATAGTAAAGTTGCAGGATATAAAATCAACACACAGAAATCCCTTGCATTCCTATACACTAATAATGAGAAAACAGAAAGAGAAATTAAGGAAACAATTTCATTCACCATTGCAACGGAAAGAATAAAATACTTAGGAATATATCTACCCAAAGAAACTAAAGACCTATATATAGAAAACTATAAAACACTGGTGAAAGAAATCAAAGAGGACACTAACAGATGGAGAAATATACTATGTTCATGGATTGGAAGAATCAATATAGTGAAAATGAGTATACTACCCAAAGCAATTTATAGATTCAATGCAATCCCTATCAAACTACCAACAGTATTCTTCACAGAGCTAGGACAAATAATTTCACAATTTGTATGGAAATACAAAAAACCTCGAATAGCCAAAGCGATCTTGAGAAAGAAGAATGGAACTGGAGGAATCAACCTACCTGACTTCAGGCTCTACTACAAAGCCACAGTCATCAAGACAGTATGGTACTGGCACAAAGACAGAAATATAGATCAATGGAACAAAATAGAAAGCCCAGAGATAAATCTACGCACATATGGACACCTTATCTTTGACAAAGGAGGCAAGAATATACAATGGATTAAAGACAATCTCTTTAACAAGTAGTGCTGGGAACTCTGGTCAACCACTTGTAAAAGAATGAAACTAAACACTTTCTAACACCATACACAAAAATAAATTCAAAATGGTTTAAAGATCTAAACGTAAGACCAGAAACTATAAAACTCCTAGAGGAGAACATAGGCAAAACACTCTCTGACATACATCACAGCAGGATCCTCTATGACCCACCTCCCAGAATATTGGAAATAAAAGCAAAAATAAACAAATGGGCCCTAATTAACCTTAAAAGCTTCTGCACATCAAAGGAAACTATTAGCAAGGTGAAAAGACAGCCTTCAGAATGGGAGAAGATAATAGCAAATGAAGCAACTGACAAACAACTAATCTCGAGAATATACAAGCAACTCCTACAGCTCAACTCCAGAAAAATAAATGACCCAATCAAAAAATGGGCCAAAGAACTAAATAGACATTTCTCCAAAGGAGATATACAGATGGCTAACAAACACATGAAAAGATGCTCAACATCACTCATTATCAGAGAAATGCAAATCAAAACCACTATGAGGTACCATTTCACACCAGTCAGAATGGCTGCGATCCAAAAGTCTACAAGTAATAAATGCTGGTGAGGGTGTGGAGAAAAGGCAACCCTCTTCCACTGTTGGTGGGAATGCAAACTAGTACAGCCACTATGGAGAACAGTGTGGAGATTCCTTAAAAAACTGGAAATAGAACTGCCTTATGATCCAGCAATCCCACTGCTGGGCATACACACTGAGGAAACCAGAAGGGAAAGAGATACGTGTACCCCAATGTTCATCACAGCACTGTTTATAATAGCCAGGACATGGAAGCAACCTAGATGTCCATCAGCAGATGAATGGATAAGAAAGCAGTGGTTCATATACACAATGGAGTATTACTCAGCCATTAAAAAGAATACATTTGAATCAGTTCTAATGAGGTGGATGAAACTGGAACCTATTATACAGAGTGAAGTAAGCCAGAAAGAAAAACACCAATACAGTATACTAACGCATATATATGGATTTTAGAAAGATGGTAACAATAACCCTGTGTATGAGACAGCAAAAGAGACACTGATGTATAGAACAGTCTTATGGACTCTGTGGGAGAGGGAGAGGGTGGGAAGATTTGGGAGAATGGCATTGAAACATGTGTAATATCATGTATGAAACGAGTTGCCAGTCCAGGTTCAATGCATGATACTGGATGCTTGGGGCTGGTGCACTGGGATGATCCAGAGGGATGGTATGGGGAGGGAGGAGGGAGGAGGGTTCAGGATGGGGAACACATGTATACCTGTGGCAGATTCATTTTGATATTTGGCAAAACTAATACAATTATGTAAAATTTTAAAATAAAATAAAATTAAAAAAAAAGACATAAACAACTCCTTTTTTGTAAGTAATTTAATAGCTATTTTTAAAAAACATTGAAGCTTAAAATTTTGCTCCGAGAATCAACAAAATACTCTTTAGGCCTAGATCTACAAACCTTGCTACAAAAAGAATAAACAACATGTTTAGTTATGGTAGCCAATTATGCCCAGATGCAAAAGTTTGCAAATGCTAAGGAATCCAACAAACTAATAAAAAGAGATAAAAAGAAATTAGAAACACAGTGAGGAATAACAAAGTTAAGGATGCATACTGAAAAAATAAGTTAACATAATTAAACAATGTGACATATTTAAATTGCAAGTAATTATTGAGAACAATGATATAATGGAATTAATTAATTAACAATTCAGTTAAGTGGTACTTGTCTAATATATAGAAAATGTACCAATATCAGGTATAATTATAATCTTTATAAAAATTATTGTAATAAGAATTAATAATAATTAATTTATTCAAACAATTAAGAAATGATTAATTTAATAAGTGGAGAAGGCAATGGCACCCCACTCCAGTACTCTTGCCTGGAAAATCCCATGGATGGAGGAGCCTGGTAGGCTGCAGACCATGGGGTCGCGAAGAGTCGGACACGACTGAGTGACTTCACTTTCACTTTTCACTTTCATGCATTGGAGAAGGAATTGGCAACCCACTCCAGTGTTCTTGCCTGGAGAATCCCAGGGATGGGGGAGCCTGGTGGGCCACCGTCTATGGGGTCGCACAGAGTCGGACACGACTGAAGCGACTTTCTTATTTTATCTTAATTTAATAAGAATTAGTTGATATGCCAACTACTTTTAAAGAAGCACTTTAATTTTTGTAGTCTCCAGCCAAACATGTCTGATGCAACATTTTCCAGCTCCCTCTGAATACATGGTGAAGATCCACATCAATTCTATAAAATGACCAATATCTATAAACCCACCTAAAAGTGAAAATTCACCTGCTACCTATGTCCATAACTTTAGAATAATATTTAATAGTTTCAGGAAGCTAGACAAAACAATATTAAAAACAAACAAAAAACAAAAAGATGCAAGAACACTGGAGTGGGTTGCCATTGCCTTCTCCAATGCATGAAAGTGAAAAGTGTGTTTATGGTCAATTAATCTATGACAAAGGAGGCAAGAATATACAGTGGAGAAAAGATAGTCTCATCAATAAGTGGTGCTGGGAAAAGTGGACAACTACATGCAATTAATTTTTAAAACACTGAGATAAATCATTCTGTTTACAAGCATCACAAAACAACAGAGAAGAAATACATCTTAATAAATAAAAATTCTAAATATCATTAATATGTAATGTAACCATAATTAATCAAAAAAAATTTAATGTAATAAATTAATGGAGATTTCTTGTAAACTGTAGAAATTACTCTTAAATTTCTTTTCTATTAAAAGAAGGGACTGTTAGACAGTATCACCAGAGAAATTATCTTTTATAGAATATATTTGTTGTTTTCCTTGGTATTTCAATTATAAGATAAGCTGAAATTATTTTTTCTAATAATAAATGTATCACATAAAAACATATGTCTCTAAATTAATTCTCAAACACAAATTTTATAGCAGACATTAAACATAAATTCTATTTGATTTGGTTACTACACATATAAAAGCCATTTGTTATCATTTATCTATGTTCATTTGACAAAGTATCAAAACTACCTAGATATATCTCAATTCTGCAAATTAAAAAAAAATTTGGATAAAATTAAATAGATATTGTGAAATTTTATAAAGATATACTGACCATAGATTTGGTGGGTTATAATATTCAAATTATAAACAGCAAATATATATTACCTATTTATATTAAATATCTATTTTTATGTGTGTGCTTATAAAATTCTGTGTAGCTTTCATAAGAAAGATTTAATACTGAAAGTTTCTGGATATTTGAAGAAATAAATATATTATTAACTGGGCATTTTGCTCTTTCATGTTATTTATTATTTTATTATAAGAAAACATTAAATGTACAATTAATAACAATAGTAAATAATTGTCCCATTCTTACCAAGCTTTGATAAAATTATTTAAGTAGCTCAATTCTATTCCTTCTCTCACTAAATGTGACTTGTATTTCCATATTAGATATAAATGAAAGGAAGTAGTAATTTTTCCTCTGTTTATTATTTGCACATATTCTAAAATAAGAACTTTTAAAAAGCCATAAATCATTAGAAGATTTGCTTACTTAATTTTTTTGCAGCATGAGAGATGTAGGCAAGAAAATGTTTTGAACGAGTCAATGGAAATGAAGGGTTTCTAAGAGTAGCCCAGGTGGCAAAGGCATGGCCACCATTAATCTGTCGGAAACTGTAACTACAACTTTGAAAACAGAACGAGTCACCAGGGGATTGCTTGGAAGAGTAAATCACAGGATACTTAACTTAGCAACTCTGATTCACTACATTGAATTAAGTAACAGGGTTTGTATGATAAAGCATAGTTCACTGCTCCCACACCATCCCACAGAGGGTAGTTGAAATGTCTGTCTGCAATCTTTTCTTAAAAGTCCTGTTTGCGTTCCTCCTTTCCATAACAACACCCCAAAAAGAAGAAAAAAAAAGAAGAAAATGAAATCTGTGAATAGTAGAAAGGACAGTAATATTTTTTGAGGACTTCTTTTAGACCTCACCATAAAAAGACATTGTGACTCCAAGTAGAAAAATGAGGAGGAAATTACAGTAGTAATTTAGTATACATGGAAAGAATACTGAGAGAAAAAATGTGCAAATACTCCAATAATTGAAAAACATGAAATAAGCAGGTAACACTGTGTTAATTATTAACTGTGACTTGGAATATTAACAAAGACATATACATAAGTTGATCTTTAGTAGATAAAGATGGTGAGCTAATAAAGTTTTCAGCCAATTAAATCAAGTGCTGCACAAGTTGCCATAGCAACCCATTTAAATTACACAGCAGCAGAAATAATCTTGGAAAAACCTGCCTCCTGTTTTTAATGAAAACTAAGTTTTAAGAAGAAAATCACTACATTATTTTGGTCAAAAAGTTTAATAGTATAATATATACCTAACTTTCCATGAATGTTTTCTTGAAAACAAGAATAGTCAAGGAATCTAACAGTGGCACCATTGTGGAAATCCTGATAACATGAATGTAAACATTGTAAACTGGACATTGTTTACATGTGGACATATTTGTAATCTAGAATCTTGTCATGCCTTCATTTATCCTTATCTTGTCTTCATTTATCCTTATTGTCCTTCTCTATAATTCCTGCTTAGGTTGTATATGCTCCAAATGTCATTCTGACTTCTCAAAAACTTCTTTTAATTCTTTATTACTGCTAAGGTTTATTTAAAAGTCTATTTTTATATATAATTATTATATAATAAATAATCTCTCTATATGAATTTACTATTAAATTGCATGCTATTATTACATACTGTATGGTATATTTTAAAAATATGTTTTTAAATATAAAAATATTTTCAAATATACTATACAACATGTAATTACAGTATGCAATTGTATTCAAGTGAAAGTCACTCAGTTGTGTCCAATTATTTGACCCTACAGAGAAATCCATGGAATTCCCCAGGCCAGAATACTGGACTGGGTAGCCTTTCCCTTCTCCAGGGGATCTTCCCAACCCAGGGATCAAATCCAGGTCTCCCACATTGCCTGTGGATTCTTTACCAGCTGAGCCAAATTATATTCATGAACTTACCAAAAAATATATTCCACACATACTGTGTATCAGGCATAAATGTTTAATGATCCCATGTGTGTGAATATGCATATATATGGATTCTTATTTATCAGTATGTAAACTCTTTGATAAAAGAGGTAATTGCTTAGAATTTTTGCAAATATTTAACTTTTACTGGCTGCTGCTATAAGGCTTATTATTATGAGGCACTTATCTGTACTTACCAGTGATTGATTTTGAAATATGAACAAATTTGTTAGTGTTTTCCTTCTGTTTTGGAAATAAGTGTGAAAGCATTTCCACCTCCCCAAATGAGAAATCAGTAAAGTACTTAGAATAGTAAAGCCTGTTGCCTTTGTTTCTTTGAAGTTCGCTGAAGTAAAATCTTATGGCCTCAAATCTAAATTCCCATTAGATTTCTCCTATCCCTGTTTCCTTCTAAATCTCATTCCAATAGCCACTAGGAAACCTGACAGCAGGTGTAGCAAGCAAAGTAAATTCAAGAAAGGGAGGCAAAAACAACTCAAAGGGAAAGCAGGTAGAGAGAAATTCTGGGAACACTTGTATTAATTAATGCTTGCCTTAGCACAAAAATAGCAAACTCTCAAACCTTGGACTATTATTATACTGTGCAACTAAATAACAAGGCTTCCCTGGTAGCTCAGATGCTAAAGCAACTAAATAACATTGTATTTATAACTAATACTTGCTCCATTTCCACATTCAAAAAAAAACCTCTGAAATACTATAGGTTTTTGCATAAGTCTCTCTACACAGAAAACTTCTAGTAGAAAACCTTTTTCTTCCTGAACAATCAATCATTCCATAAAGCTGAAAGATTTACTTATAGCTTTTATTTCAACTTTTGTACTCACTATGAAGGTGATAAAGCTATAAAGAAAGCTTAGTGCCAAAGAATTGATGCTTTGAACTGTGGTGTTGGAGGAGACTCAAGAGTCTGTTGGACTGCAAGCAGATCAAACCAGTCCATCCTAAAGGAAATCAGTCCTGAATATTTACTGGAAGGACTGATGTTGAAGCTGAAACTCCAATACTTTGGCCACCTCATGCAAAAAGCTGAAAAGATTGGAAAATATTGGGAAAGATCCTGATTCTGGGAAAGATTGAAGGGAGCAGAAGGGGATGACAGAGGATGAGATGGTTGGATGACATCACTGACTCGATGAATGTGAGTTTGGCCAAACTCCGGGAGTTTGTGATGGACAGGGAAGCCTGGTGTGCTGCAGTCCATGGGATCGCAAAGAGTCGGACATGACTGAGTGACTGAATATTGTCTACATTGTCTCTACACAGTAATTCTCAACTTTGGGGCAACATGAAGACCTGTATTACATAACAAAAACTATTTAACATCTCCCAGAAAAATGTAAAATTATGCACACATTCACAATGTATATTTCACAAGATTAGTGTGTTGTTGAGGTGTGTGTATGCACTATAGCATTAAAACCTATACTATTCTGAAAGAAATTCTGAATTTCTTGTATATTTAGGACACCATAGTAATGATTTTTCACCTTAACACATTCTTATTATCATTCTGATGTAGGTTCTATGTATATTTTTATGCAAAAAGAAATCTAATGGCTATTGCATTTTATGGATTTTGTGGCTGTTACAATAATAACTTGCAGTAAATTAATTTGTATAGTTTTATTTAATTTTTATATTTTTCTGAGTTCCAATTGGAATTTGAATTTTAGCTGGAGTTTAAGTGGAAAAACAGAAATGACTGAACCAGCATCCTTGCCCTAAAGAAGTGTTACCAAGGCTATTGCCCAGAACCATTTGCCTGTAGCACGACAGGATTCCCTGTCCATCACCAAACCCGGAGCTTACTCAAACTAATGTCCATCCCGTCAGTGGATGACATCCCCTACCCCTCCCGCACTCAATCTTTCCCAGCATGAGGGTCTTTTCCAATGAGTCAGTATTTTACATAAGGTGACCAAATTATTGGAGTTTCAGCTTCAGCATCAGTCCTTCCAATGAATATTCAGGACTGATTTCCTTTAGGATGGACTGGTTTGATCTCCTTGCACTCCAGGGGACTCTCAAGAGTATTCTCCAACAGCACAGTTCAAAAGCATCAATTCTTCAGCACTCAGCTTTCTTTATAGTCCAACTTTCACATACATACATATCTACTGGAAAAACCATAGCCTTGACTAGACAGACCTTTGTTGGCAAAGTAATGTCTCTGCTTTTTAATATGCTGTCTAGCTTGGTCATAACTTTTCTTCCAAGGAGCAAGTGTCTTTTAATTTCATGGCTGCAATCACAATCTGTAGTGATTTTGGAGGGCAAGAAATGAAGTCTTTCCTGTTTCCATTGTTTCGCCATCTATTTGCCATGAAGCGATGGGACCAGATGCCATGATCTTAAGTTTTCTCTATGCTGAGATTTAAGCCAACTTTTTCATTCCCCTCTTTCACTTTCATCAACAGGCTATTTAGGTCTTTGCTTTCTGCCATAAGTATGGTGTCATCCACATATCTGAGCTTATTGGTATTTCTCCTGGCAATCATGATTCCAACTTGTGCTTCATCCAGCCTGGAATTTCTCATGATATATTCTACATAAAAGTAAAATAAGTAGGATGACAATAAACAGCCTTGACATATTCCTTTCCTGATTTGGAACCAGTCTGTTTTTCCACGTCTGGTTCTAACTGCTGCTTTTTGACTTGCATACAGATTTCTCAGGAGGCAGGTCAGGTGGTCTGGTATTCCCATCTCTTATAATTTTCCACAGTTTGTTGTGACCCACACAGTCAAAGTCTTTAGCATGGTCAATAAAGCAGAAGTAGATGTTTTTCTGGACTCTCCTTTTTTTTTTTCGATGATCCAGGGGATGTTGGGAATTTGATCTCTTGTTCCTCTGCCTTTTCTAAATCCAGTTTGAATATCTGGAAGTTCATGTGTCATGTACTGTTGAAGCCTGGTTTGGAGAATTTTGAGCATTACTTTGCTAGCATGTGAGATGAGTGCTATTGTGCAGTAGTTTGAGCATTCTTTGGCATTGTCTTTCTTTGGGATTGGAATGAAAACTAATCTTTTCCAGTCCTATGGCCCCTGCTGAGTTTTCCAAATTTGCTGGTATGTTGTGTGCAGCACTTTCTTTTTTTTTAATATAAATTTATTTATTTTAATTGGAGGCTAATTACTTTACAATATTGTGTTGATTTTGCCATACATCAACATGAATCCACCACCGGTGTACACGTGTTCCCCATCCTGAACCCCCCTCATACCGCATCATCTTTTAGAATTTAAAAGAGCTCAACTGCAATTCCATCGCCTCCACTGGCTTTGTTTGTACTGATGCTTTCTAAGGCCCATGCGACTTCGCATTCCAGGATGTCTGGCTCTAGGTGAGTGATCACACACCTTAGTGGTTGTTTGGGTCATGAAGATCTTTTTTCTATAGGTCTTCTGTGTATTCTTGCCACCTCTTCTTAATGCCTTCTGCTTCTGTTAGGTCCATACCATTTCTGTCCTTTATTGTGCCCATCTTTGCATGAAATATTCCCTTGGTATCTGAAATTTTCTTGAAGAGATCTGTAGTTTTTCCCATTCTATTGCTTTCCTCTATTTCTTTGCATTGATCACAGAGGAAGGCTTTCTTATCTCTCCTTGCCATTCTTTGGAACTCTTCATTCAAATGGGTATATCTTTCCTTTTCTCCTTTGCCTTTAGTGTCTCTTCTTTTCTCAGCTATTTGTAAGGCCTCACTGGACAACGATTTTGCCCTTTTTTTTTTTTTTTTTCTTTTCCTTGGGCATGGTCTTGCTCACTGCCTCCTGTACAATGCCACAAACTGCTGTCCACAGTTCTTCAGACACTCTATGAGATCTAATCCCTTGAGTCTATTTGTCACTTCCACTGTATAATCGTAAAGGATTTGATTTAGCTTGTACATGAATGGTCTGGTACTTTCCCATACTTTCTTCAATTTAAGTCTGCATTTGGCAATAAGGAGTTCATGATCTTAGCCACAGTCAGCTTCCAGTCTTTTTTTTTTTTTTAACTGACTCTATAGAGCTTCTTCATTTTTGGTTGCAAAGAATATAATCAATCTGACTTTGGTATTGAGCATGTGTATTATTCATGTGGAGTCTTCTCTTTTGTTGTTGGAAGAGGGTGTTTGCTATGACTAGTGAATTCTCTTTGCAAAACTCTCTTAGTCTTTGATCTACTTCATTTTGTACTCCAAGGAAAATTTGCCTGTTACTCCAGGAATCTCTTCACTTTCTACTTTTGCATTCCAGTCCTCTCTAATGAAAACGACATCTATTTTGGGTGTTAGTTCTCGAAGGTCCTGTAGGTGTTCATAGAAATGTTCATCTTCAGCTTCTGGCAGCATTACTGGTCAGGGCATAGATTTGGATTACTGTAATATTGAACGGTTTGCCTTGGAAACAAACAGAGATCATTCTGTCATTTTTGAAATTGCATCCAAGTGGTGCATTTCAAACTTTTTTTTTTTTTTTTTTTAATGTGATGGCTACTCCATTTCTTCTAAGGGATTCTTTCCCACAGTAGTAGATATAATGGCCATCTGAGTTAATTTCACCCATTCCAGTCCATTTATTTCACTGATTCCTAAAATGTCCATGTTCACTCTTGCCATCTCCTGTTTGACCACTTCTAATTTGCCTTGATTCGTGGACCTAACATTCCAGGTTCCTATGCAATATTGCTCTTTACAGGATCAGACTTTACTTCCATCACCAGTCACATCCACAGGTGAGTGTTGTTTTTTCTTTGGTTCTGTCACTTCTTTCTGGTGTTATTTCTCCACTGATCTCCAGTAGCATATTGGGCACCTACACACCTGGGGAGTTCCTCTTTCAGTGTCCTATCATTTTGCTTTTTCATGCTGTTCATGGGGTTCTCAAGGCAAGAATACTGAAGTGGTTTTCCATTCCCTTCTCCAGTGAATCACATATTGTCAGAACTCTTCACCATGACCCATCTGTTTTGGGTGGCCCTACACCACGTGGCTCATAGTTTCACTGAGTTAGACAAGGCTTTGTTCCATGTAACCAGAGTGGTTAGTTTTCTGTGATTGTGGTTTTCAGTCTGTCTGCCCTCTGATGGAAAGGATAAGAGGCTTATATAAGTTTCCTGATGGGAGAGACTAACTGAGGGGGGAACTGGGTCTTGTTCTGATGGGCGGGGCCATGCTCAGTAAACCTTTAATCCAATTTTCTGTTGATGGGTGGGGCCATGTTCCCTCCCTGTTATTTCAGTTCAGTTCAGTGGTTCAGTCTTATCCAACTCTTTGCAACGGCATGAACTGCAGCACTCCAGGCCTCCCTGTCCATCACCAACTTGCGGAGTTCACACAGACTCATGTCCATTGAGTCAGTGATGCCATCCAGCCATCTCATCCTCTTATGTCCCCTTTTCCTCCTGCCCCCAATCCCTCCCAGCATCAGAGTCTTTTCCAATGAGTCAACTCTTCGCATGAGGTGGCCAAAGTACTGGAGTTTCAGCTTTAGCATCATTCCTTCTGAAGAAATCCCAGGGCTGATCTCCTTCAGGATGAACTGGTTGGATCTCCTTGCAGTCCAAGGGACTCTCAAGAGTCTTCTCCAACACCACAGTTCAAAAGCATCAATTCTTTGGTTTTCAGCTTTCTTCACAGTCCAACCCTCACATCCATACATGACCACTGGAAAAACCATAGCCTTGACCAGACGGACCTTTGTTGGCAAAGTAATGTCTCTGCTTTTGAATATGTTATCTAGGTTGGTCATAACTTTCCTTCCAAGGATTAAGTGTCTTTTAATTTCATGGTTGCAATCACCATCTGCAGTGATTTTGGAGCCCTCCAAAATGAAGTCTGACACTGTTTCCACTGTTTCCCCATCTATTTCCCATGAAGTGATGGGACCAGATGCCATGATCTTCGTTTTCTGAATGTTGAGCTTTAAGCCAACATTTTCACTCTCCTCTTTCACCTTCATCAAGAGGCTTTTTAGTTCCTCTTCACTTTCTGCCATAAGGGTGGTGTCATCTGCATATCTGAGGTTATTGAGATTTCTCCCGGCAATCTTGATTCCAGCTTGTGTTTCTTCCAGTCCAGCATTTCTCATGATGTACTCTGCATAGAAGTTAAATAAGCAGGGTGACAATATACAGCCTTGACGTAATCTGTTTCCTATTTGGAACTAGTCTGTTGTTCCATGTCCAGTTCCAACTGTTGCTTCCTGACCTGCATATAGGTTTCTCAAGAGGCAGGTTAGGTGGTCTGGTATTCCCATCTCTTTCAGAATTTTCCACAGTTTATTGTGATCCACACAGTCAAAGGCTTTGGCATAGTCAATAAAGCAGAAATAGATGTTTCTTTTGCTTTTTCGATGATCTAGCAGACGTTGGCAATTTGATCTCTGGTTCCTCTGCCTTTTCTAAAACCAGCTTGAACATCTGGAACTTCGTGGTTCACATATTGCTGAAGCCTGGCTTGGAGAATTTTGAGCATTACTTTACTAGTGTGTGAACTTCAAAAGTTGTGTGGTAGTTTGAGCACTCTTTGGCATTGCCTTTCTTTGGGATTGGAATGAAAACTGACCTTTTCCAGTCCTGTGGCCACTGCTGAGTTTTCCAAATTTGCTGGCATATTGAGTGCAGCACTTTCACAGCATCATCTTTCAGATTCTGAAAGAGCTCCACTGGAATTCCTTCACCTCCACTAGCTTTGTTCGTAGTGATGCTTTCTAAGACCCACTTGACTTCACATTCCAGGTTGTCTTGCTCTAGGTCAGTGATCACACCATCGTGATTATCTGGGTTGTGAAGATCTTTTTTGTACAGTTCTTCTGTGTATTCTTGCCATCTCTTCTTAATATCTTCTGCTTCTGTTAGGTCCATACCATTTCTGTCCTTTATCGAGCCCATCTTTGCATGAAATAATTCCTTGGTATCTCACATTTTCTTAAAGAGGTTTCTTGTCTTTCTCATTCTGTTGTTTTTCTCTATTTCTTTGCATTGATCACTGAGGAAGGCTTTTTATCTCTTGCTATTCTTTGGAACTCTGCATTCAGATGCTTATATCTTTCTTTTCTCTGCTTATATCTTTCTTTTCTCCTTTGCTGTTCACTTCTCTTCTTTTCACAGCTATTTGTAAGGCCTCCCCAGACAGCCGTTTTGCTTTTTCGCATTTCTTTTCCATGGGGATGGTCTTGATCCCTGTCTCCTGTACAATGTCACAAATCTCAGTCCATAGTTCATCAGGCACTCTAGCTATCAGATCTAGTCCCTTAAATCTATTTCTCACTTCCATTGTATAATCATAAGGGATTTGATTTAGGTCATACCTGAATGGTCTACTTTGGTTGTGGTAATGAAGATAATGTTGACCTCCTTCAAAAGTTCCCATGCGGGCACTCCTGCACTCATTGCCCGGAACCCTGCAACAGTCCACTCTGTACCCATGCCTCCGCTAGAGACACCGGGACACTCATAGGCAAGTCTGTATCAGTCTCTTGTGGGGTCACTGCTCCTTTCTCCTGGGTTCTGGTACACACAAGTTTCTGTTTGTGCCCTCCAAGAATCTGTTTCCCCAGTCCTTGTAAGTTCTGGCTGTTCTCTGGTGGGGTTAATTGTGACCTCCTCCAAGAGGGCTTATGCCATACCCATGTCTACTGCACCCAGAGACCCTGCCCCTGCAGCAGTCCACTGCTCACTGGTACTTCCACAGGAAATACCCAACACACAGTTCTGGCTCAGTTTCTGTGGGGTCTCTGGGTCCTAGTGTGCACAAGGTTTGTTCGAGCCATCTGAGCATCTCTGGTGGGGAAGGGGTTTTGATTCTAAATGTGATTTTGCCCCTCCTACCATCTTGCTGGGGCATCTCCTTTGCCCTTGGGCATGAAGTATCATTTTTTAGTAGGATCCAACATTTTCCTGTTGATGGTTGTTCAGCAATGAGTTGTAATTTTGGAATTCTCATAGGAGAAGATGAGTGCATGTCCTTCTACTCTGCCATATTGGATAAAAGACCTCTAGTTGTGTTTGTATCACAGGAACAAGACCGACTAACCAGAAGCCTATTTAGCTCCAAATGTAGGACTGAGGTTGCCCACAGCTCATTACCATCTCTGTCCATTTGTGCCATGATGGTTTAACAGGCTTCAGACCTGAACATCAAGGGGCCACGAGAGGGCAGAAAAAGTGATGGCCTCCCAGTTCCAAGAAGAACATAGTCTTTTCACAGAAAAAAAAAAAAAATATATATATATATATATATATATATATATATGTATATATATACACACACACCTCCCCTTCATTAACCTTGCCTTTAAAATCTTGTTTTGATTGTCCCCAGTGAGGATAAGCTGGTTTGCAAACTAAGTTCCTGCCTTTATATTGTCTGGCCGGTGAATGAAGCTTGTGCTATTTCAGTCTCAGTATTGATTTTGTTGTTGGTTATGTGAATCCAAACAGGAAGAGAACCTTTTGCACTGAGTCAGGTGGTATCGCCTGAGCAATTGAGTCTTGCACAAGTGGAGGTCCATACAATCAATCTGCCAACAGACTAGGCAACTGGGGTCATCAGGTGAGCCTGGTGCTAGGTGAGGTTGTGATAAGCCTTAGTATGAAAAGGATTGTTTCCAAGTCTGGGAAACAAATTCTAACAGTTTACAGGAAAAACTGATTTTGAGATGCAGATTCATGTAGCCTTTGTATTTTTGTCGTTGTTGTCGCTGTTGTTACTATTTGTTTTGTGTCCTTGTTTGCTTTCTTTGTTGGTTTTTTTTTTTTTTTTTTTTTTTTTGGCTTGGTTTGGTTTCCAATGGGAAAAAAGATGTTGACCTTAGGTTCTGAAATGGAAAAAACCTGGATGATTATTTTATGTTTCCAATATAAACACATATATTTGAACTGGAGCTAGTTTAAATACAAAAGGTCTGTCTCTATCCATTACTTCTCTTATAAAACTTAAATGCATGGAATTTAATTGACCTTAATCATCAGCTTATTGAAGGTTATCATAATTGTGAACACAAAAATATATATTTTAATGAATATTTTTTAGAAAATTATAAATTCACATGGACTTTTAAGAAATGATACTGATAGAGCACATGCACTTTTTGTACAGTCTCCTGAATGGTAATATCTTATAAAACTATAGTACAACACCATAGGTAGTACATTTTCATTGATACAGTCAAGGTACAGAACAACTCCATCCCCAAAAGCATCTCTCATCTTGATCTTTTATAGCCACACCCACCATCATGGAACAAATCAGTAATGTTGCATGGAATAGATGCACCACACTTATTTAACCACTTATCCATTGAATGTTGTTTCTGGTTTGGGGCCATGACGAAATTAGGAGTTTGGAATTAACATATACATGCTACTGCTGCTGTTCAGTCACTCAGTGTTGTGTGACTCTTTGCAATCCCATGTACTGTAGGCTACCAGTCTCCTCTGTCCTTGGGATTTTACAGGCAAGACTATTGGAGGGGGTTGCTATTTCTTCTTCATATACACTCTACTATATATAAAAAACTGGAAAAGGAAATGGCAGCCCATTCCAATATTCTTGTCTGGAGAACCTCATGGACAGAGGAGCCTGGTGGGCTACAGTCCACGTGGTTGCAAAGAATCAGACACAACTGAAGCAACTTGGCACACATGCACATGTGTATGTGAAGTGCCTTCTCATGTCTCTTGACTATATTCTGATTTATTCTGTTTGTTAGTTAGTTACATGGGGTTTTAAAAGTTCTTTATATATTCCAGATATAAGTACTTTGTTGGATATTTGATTTGCAAATACTTTCTCTCAGGGTGTTACTTGCCTTTTTCTTCTTCTCAGAAGGGTTTTCAAAGTCTTGTTTTTAATTTAGTACAGTCAAACAAAAATTTTTCTCTTTATGGATAGTTTTTGGCACCAAATATAAGACCTTTTTGCTTAAACCTATATCCTGACTCTTTCCTTTTATAATTTTCCATAAAATGGTCAATTTTGCAGTTTCTGCATAAATCTGTGATTCAATTTAAGTTAATTTTTGTGTAAAATATGAGTTTAGATTAAAGTTGGTTTTGACCAAGTGTGAGAAGTTTTTAATCATTATTTCTTCAAATATGTTTCAATCCCACTTTCCCTTTCCCTCCTTTTGAGATTCTGATGACACAAATATTAACTCTTTTATTACTATTCCAGAGGCTCATAAAATTCTGTTTATTTTTAATTTCAAATTTTTCTCTTTTCGAATTGGCCAAGTTATATTGAATTATTGTCAATTTTACTGTTCTTATCCTCTGCCATTTCCACTGAGCTCTTGAGCAAACTGAGACTTTTATTTTGATTTTATAGTTTTCAATTCTATAATTCTCATTGGTTCTTTTATTAACTTTGATTTCATTCCTAGAAGTTTCCATTTTTTCAGATGAATCCATAAATGTTTGCTGAAGCATTTCTGTGATGACTAGTTTAAAATCCTTGTCAGATAATTATAACATCTGTTTAATGGCTTAATGTGGATTTTGACATTAATTAGCTTTTCTTATTTTTATTTATTTATTTATTTATTTTGGTTCAAGATATTAAGAGTAAATTTTTTATTCTATTCTGGAACTTTTGGACATTCTATTAGGAGACTCATGATCCTATTTAATCTTGTTTTTAGTGGGTAATCCATCTATTTTATATAGGTGAAGATCTTGCAGGCGTGTATGTTGAGCTTCCTGCTGGGCCTGGCAACACCACCCCAGCAAAAGTAGAGCACTGACTCATGCTGCCCCATTACAGACAGGTGGCACGGAAGTTTAGCTGCCCCTTACCCCAAGTGACACTTTCCTGGTTAATGTGGATACCATTTGTAGCTGCTTTTTTTCTCCCTATGGGCCTGTCCTGCAAAAAAAAAGGGGATGGGAATATGGAAGGCTGATAAACTGCTTTGATGCTGCAGGGTGGAATAGGAACTCAGCTCACTTCCTCCTTGCTCTCTTCCCTCCCCTATCCAATGACACCAGGGGAAGGGAGAAGTGAAGTGCCATCTTGCCCTACCTCACTGATGACCAGTGTGGGTGAAAAGTTCTCACTGATACCAGGGGAGGGTAGAACTGTACATCACAATGCCTGTTCAGTCTTGTTCCTGCCAGGTGGGTGTGGAGGTTCAGCCTCATAATAAGCCTTGCTGACACAATGGAGAGGGGAAAGTGATGTGCTTGATATCTCTGATCTGTATAACCTTGTTCAGTTTCTTTGGCACTGAGTGGGTAAAAAGTCTCAGTTACATACAAGCTCCACTGACTGTGTGTGTGTGTGTGTGTGCGTGTATGTGTGTGTGGCTGGCGGGTGGAGGGGAAGGTGAAACTTCACAGAGACTGCCTTGTTATGTCTCATCATTACTGAGTAGGAGTGGAGGATCACAGAGCCATCTGATTCTGACAAGTGAGGGATAGAATATCTGCGGCTCACTGGGTCCTACAGAAACCACCAGTCATGGGAACTGAAACATCACTTGCTTCAAGCAGGCAGGAGGATTGGTTGGAAGCTCAACTCTCCAACTGGCTCACTGAAACCTCAGGGGAGGTGATGCAGTTTCGCCATTACTGTTGGCTGAAATTAGGGGACTGTTGCCAAAAAGTTTTTATATTGTTTGAGTGGGGGGTTAGTAGGGAAAAACAGGTTTTTCTTGGGATTTTGTATGCCTATGCCCTTTTGGTGGTTTTACATTATAGACTATCGCAAAACCCTGTCTGGGATACATGGGCACCATTGAGAAAATCCATTGCCATTAGAAATTCAGCAAGAAAAGTCTCAGAAGGTCTATTTTCTTCTTTCTATCTGTCAGAGTGTCCTTATGCTTGTTTTGCTGTTTACGATGCAAAAACTAATTTTTTTTTTTTTAGTTATAAAAGGAAAGATATAGGAGGAATGGGGCTACTTCCCCTTGACAGACTGGAAGTTTCCAATTCTGTTGTTTATTGTCTAATTCTACATTGCTTCCAATTTTCTCTCTGCATCTGATACCCCCAATCCTATTCTCTAGCCTCCCATTGACATGCACATGCATCGACATATTGCTTGGCATAGTTTAAATATATGTTTTTCAAATATTTTGTAAATATATATTCATATTGACAGACATCTATGAATGTCTTTATATTTTTAATTATTTATTTTTTAATTATTTTAAAATTATTTTTTAAATAATGTGCTTTTAAATTTACATTAATATGTAAAAATTACAGAAATGTGTCATGAATCTCATTTATCTTTTATGTTATTCATTCACAATTTTGAAAATGTACCTAAAACTATGCATATACTATGAATATACTAAAATTCTTTACTGTGGTGTAAAATAAAATGTGGGAAAATATATCTATTTATACATTTAAAAATTGATACTTACTATGTCTCTTTTCTTCTGATTTGAATAATACTGCAACAAATGTGCTTATAAATATACTCTTGAATATTATTCTCAGTATGTCTCTAGATATAGAAATGGAATTGCAGGACCACAGGGCATGTACATTTGCAATTTCATAAGATATTGTTAAATTTTTCTTCAAAGCAATACCAATTTACACTCTAGTCATGTACTACTGCCAGACTTAATTTGGGCTTAATTTTAATAATCTAATGGTTGTATTCCTTTTAATGTGCAGTTTTCTGATTTCTAGTGGATTGAGCAAGTTTTATCCTAAATCATTGTTTCGTTTGTCCATGCAACCTTTTTTTATATAAACTATTTTCTATTTGATATGAAAGGGCTTGTATTGTGTGCTGTTTTCCATATTTCTTTTTTAAATAATGTAATCTGGATACATGAATATACTACATTTTCTCTCAGTCTGTCATTTGTTTAATATATTTATTTGTATATTCTTCCTTCATTTTCTTTACCTTCTCTTTAAAAGTTTTATTGAAGTGCAAAATATCATATTCAAATTATAAAGTGTGTCTATCTTAAGTGTACTGCTCCATGAAGCTTTGCCCTTCTGTGTAACCAACTCATAGATAAAAATACAGAAACTGGGTAACACTCCAGATGCTTCTTGAGTGGTCCATCCCAGTCATCACCTTCACAAAGTAACCGGTATTCTTTTGAAGCATAGCTTAGTGTCACCTGTTTTGACCATTTTATAAAGTGAGTTATATAGCATGTATGTACTCTTTTGTGCCATTTGTTTCACTCTTTCTCTGAGATTCACGTTTACTCACATAGTAAGTTCTTTATTTTTCCATTGTCATATAGTCTTTATTGTTTGAATATACTACCACTACTATTCACATTACTGTTAATTCATATTTTGTTAAAAATTTTGTTAATTTTTAATATTGCTGCTATAAATTTTCTTAGACATGTTTTTCTAAAGTGGTTTTATCACACGCTCTACTACCAGTCTATTAGAGAGTCAGTGTGTATGTGTTATGAGTGTTTTTTCTTATAATTTTGTAGTGTTTGTTAACTGACATTTTGTTTAGGATATCTGCACCTACATTCATGAGGAAGAGTACCCTTTAAATATATATTTTAGTAGCTTTATTACATAATTTTGATGTCAAGATAATAATTTCGTGAAATAAGTATTTTTGATCTTCTTCCATCTTTTCCTATCACTTTAAGTTTTGGCAAAATTAGCCCATAAAATATATGGGGACAAGGTAATATTTTGGATTACTTTATTGAATAGTTTTAATTATTGATTCATTTGTTTAATGAGTAAGTGATGTTACAATTCTCTTTCTCTATATTTTTTTCTAGAAAACTGTCTATTCTATTGAAGTTTTAAAAATTTATGGTATGACTCTCTTAGGGAAAAAAAAATTAAAATTGGGATATAATAGAATCTTTTAATAAACAGATGTTCTAGAAGGAAAGAACGTTATTTAGGATGGAAGTATGATTTTGCATCATGCATAAACTGATATTGAAGTTTTCTAATGGAGATTGAATTTATAATTGCCATTTACCAATACCCTTTCTAAAACATGGCATACTAGCACTCCTGTGATTTATAGAGTTTGAATATTTTATTTCCTCAGGCTAAATAAAAATTGTTATTTGAACAAAGTGTATCTGGGGTTGCAATTAGGTCTATGTGGAAAACTAGAGAATTATGCCAATATAAATAAGAACATTTTAATCTGAATGAAATTATAAAAAGCAGCTTTGCATTGATAAACCATAATAACTTCCATTGTTTGACATGCCATAGTAATCTTCTCCTGGGCTGCTTTCCCCAGAAGGTATTCTTAGGAAAACTAAGGAATAGTTATTTCCTGAGTACACATACACAAAAAGCAGAGAGAAAAATCAATACTCTAAGACATTATTAAAGAAAATATGATTAGCATATCATGATAAATAATAGGCAAAAAACTGCCTGCAAAATAAATATTGAATAAAGAGAAAAGGAGAAAAATTAGAAGAGAGGAAAATGCTCAACTAGAGGGAAAAAAACCTACACACATTTGTGTCTTTTTTTTTTCTCATTTGTAAAATAG
The DNA here is from genome assembly GCF_029407905.1 of Bubalus kerabau. Classification (NCBI taxonomy): domain Eukaryota; kingdom Metazoa; phylum Chordata; class Mammalia; order Artiodactyla; family Bovidae; genus Bubalus; species Bubalus kerabau. Next base: position 134,567,145 of record NC_073624.1, read on the forward strand.
TTTGTGACAGAAGATATTTATTATGTTGTGAAATTAACTCAATAAAAAACTTTTCATGGATTTCCATTTCTACAAAAGATAGAAATTTCTTATTTGTTGATCTCTAGACTTTAAATTGCTGTGAGACATTTTCTATGGTGTCTGAGGTCAAAATAGAAAAATGAAACATTTGAAACAAAAGCTGAGTATAAAATAAATGTTGTTTACATTACATGTGACTCTATGAAGTGATAATGAGTCCAAAATACATAATATGAAAATGTTTGGATTTTCTACAGGACTTTGTGCAGATTTTTGCTTTTGTAGATGAAACAAATGAGTTTTAACAAAAAGAACCTCATGAAACAGGAACTAAGGACACTGGAAAACAGAACGTAGACTACTATAAATTTCTGGGCTGTACATAGTGACAACTACCTTATATAAACTTCAAACTAACTTATATGCCTCTAGTTGGCTCCTTCGTTACTTTAAGGTTTCAATTTTTAACCTGCAATGAATACCAGTCAGAAAATAATCCAGAGGGACTTCCCCGATGGTCCAGTGATTAAAAATCCATCTTCCGATGGAGGGGATGCGGAATCAATCCCTGATGAGGGAACTTAGTTGCCCACATACCTCAGGCAACTAAGCCCGCAGGCCACAACTAGAAAGAAGTCTGCAAGACACAACCAAAAACCCCACATCTGCCACCAAGGTCTAGGCAATCAAATCAAATAAATAAATAAATATTTTTTTTCCCCAAAGAAAACAACCCAGAGTATAGTATAAAATTGCATAATTCTTGCTGATTCCTATGGGTTCTCAGCCTTCATTCTTCCTTTCCTGACATTATCTTCCTCAGTTGGATTGTTGTGGAATGCTCTGTTTAGTGATGTTGTACAACCAGTCAAGCTGTGAATCCAGTGGCCACATATAAAAATGAGCAAAGACTTTCAGGTTTACTAGCAAATTGATGTGATGTTCAAGCCAGTGCTACTTCACTTTCTAATTTATCTCACTCCCATTGATGGTCTCCAAGTTAGGAAAAGCTATCTTTCCTAAAGTGAAAGATACTTCCACCCAGTTTTGGATGGTCTAACCTGTAAGAAATCATACTTCTGTATTCTTAAGAAGCAATTTGAGTCTTTCAGATTGATAATCTTTAACAACAAAAAATGAGCAGTCAATGAAACACTTCCCATGGATTTCCATTGCTATAAAAGAACATTTCATATTTGCAGATTCCTAGGCTCTAAAATATGGGATATTTTCCCTGATTTCTAAGATTAAAATAGAAAACATAACGTTCAAAATTAAAACTGAGCATGAAAGGAGATGATATTTACTGCACACTCCCCAATGACAGTTCAGCTATTTCAAATCCTAAAAGATAATGCTGTGAAAGTGCTGCACTCAATATGCCAGCAAATTCGGAAAACGCAGAAGTGGCCACAGGACTGAAAAAGGTCAGTTTTTATTACAATCCCAGAAGAAAGGCAATGCCAAAGAATGCTCAAATGCTCAAAATGAGTGCACAATTGCAGTCATCTCACACGCTAGCAAAGTAATGCTCAAAATCCTCCAAATGAGGCTTCAACAGTATGTGAACTGTGAACTTCCAGATGTTCAAGCTGGATTTAGAAAAGGCAGAGGAACCAGAGATCAAATTGCCAGCATCCATTGGATCATTGAAAAAGTGAGAGTTCCAGAAAAACATCTATTTCTGCTTTATTGACTAGGCCAAAGCCTTTTACTTTGTGGATCACAACAAACTGTGGAAAATTCTTCAAGAGATGGGAATACCAGACTACCTGACCTACCTCCTGCGAAATTTGTATGCAGGTCAAGAAGCAACAGAACTGGACATGGAACAACAGATGGGTTCCAAATCTGGAAAAGAGTACACTAAGGTTGTATATTGTCACCCTGCTTATTTAACTTATGTGCAGAGTATATCATGAGAAATGCTGGACTGAATGAAGCACAAGCTGGAAGTAAGATTGTCAGGAGAAATATCAATAACCTCAGATATACAGATGATGACACCACACTTATGGCAGAAAGTGAAGAACTAAAGAGCCTCTTGATGAAAGTGAAAGAGGCGAGTGAAAAAGTTGGCTTAAAACTCAACATTCAGGAAACTAAGATTATGGCATCCAGTCCCATCACCTCATGGCAAATAGATGGGGAAATAATGGAAACAGTGACAGACTTTATTTTCTTGTCCTCCAAAATCACTGCAGATCATGACCACAGCCATGAAATTAAAAGACTCTTGTTCCTTGGAAGAAAAGTTATGACCAAGCTAGACAGCATATTAAAAAGCGGAGACATTATTTTGCCAACAAAGATCCATCTAATCAAAGCTATGTTTTTTCCAGTAGACATGTATGGATGTGAGAGTTGGACTATAAAGAAAGCTGAGCATTGAAGAATTGATGCTTTTGAGTTGTGGTGTTGGAGTAGACTCTTGAGAGTCCCTTGAACTGCATGGATATCCAACCAGTCCATTCTAAAGGAGATCAGTCCTGAATATTCATTAGAAGGACTGATGCTGCAGCTCCAATACTTTGGCCACATGATGTGAAGAACTGACTCATTGGAAAAGACTCTGATGCTGGGAAAGATTGAAGGTGGGAGGAGAAGGGGACAACAGAGGATGAGATGGTTGGATGGCATCACCAACTCAATGGACATGAGTTTGAGAAAGCTCAGAAGTTGGTGATGGACAGGGAAGCCTGGCGAGCTGCAGTCCATGTGGTCGCAAAGAGTCAATCAAGATTGAGAGACTGAAATGAACTGATATCTTATTTAAATGATGAAAATCTCTTCCTATGATGAGATGAGAAGCTATCTTACATTAAATTCTCATCTGTACAAAGAGAGAAACATTAATTACATTGATTTCTACTCATGGGAAATAGATGGGAAAACAGTGGAAAGTGTCAGACTTTATTTTTCTGGGCTCCAAAATCACTGCAGATGGGACTGCAGCCATGAAATTAAAAGACGCTTACTCCTTGGAAGGAAAGTTATGATCAACCTAGATAGTATATTCAAAAGCAGAGACATTACGTTGCCAACAAAGGTCCATCTAGTCAAGGCTATGGCTTTTCCAGTGGTCATGTATGGATGTGAGAGTTGGACTGTGAAGAAAGCTGAGCACTGAAAAATTGATGCTTTCGAACTGTGGTGTTGGAGAAGACTCTTGAGAGTCCCTTGGACTGCAAGGAGATCCAACCAGTCCATTCTGAAGGAGATCAGCCCTGGGATTTCTTTGGAGGGAATGATGCTAAAGCTGAAACTCCAGTACTTTGGCCACCTGATATGAAGACTTGACTCATTGGAAAAGACTCTGATGCTGGGCGGGACTGGGGGTAGGAGGAGAAGGGGACGACAGAGGATGAGATGGCTGGATGGCATCACTGACTCAATGGACATGAGTCTGAGTGAACTCTGGGAGTTGGTGATGGACAGGGAGGCCTGGTGTGCTGCGATTTATGGGGTCACAAAGAGTCGGACATGACTGAATGACTGGACTGAACTGAACTGAACAAATGTTATAGGGCTTACATGCTTTATTAAATGCTCAAAATTTTTATCACAGTTTCAAAGCCTTGTCTAATTGCCAGAGAGCTCTTTTCTTGTAGTTTGGACATTCTGAATATTCTTGAAAAATATACATTTGTGTGTGTGTGTGTGTGTGTGTGTATACATAGCACTGCATTTCCTTTTTTTTTCCCCCCCCTCAGGCCATGTAACAATGTCTTTTATTATGTATGGGTTTTTAAAATTATTTTTGCAATACCTCCATACACAGGCAAAAAAAAAAATAATTGTTTAGCATATTGGAACTTGCAAACCTGATCACTGCATAGAGAAGGCAAAATTATCCCTATAGCACACTTAACCAGGGGGCCAGTTCATCTGCCGACCTCCAAGAACATGGAGATGAATATGATAGACAGACTTGCCCCCATATGAACCTTCATTCACCACCATTTGATATCCCTTCTTCAGGCCCAGATCAGCAGCACATTTCTTGCCAACAATCATCAAATGCCCAAGAAGACTTTCATCATCATCTTCTGATGCAGAAATCTGGGATATATGTTTCTTAGGTATCACCAGAAAATGTGTTGGTGCTTGAGGGAAAATGTCATGGAAAGCAAGACACTGGTCATCTTCATAAATGATCTCCCTGGCTGGCCGCATGGGAGGGAGGCAGAGATGGCAGATGAGATTGCCAAGGCTCAGGTCGCCCAGCCTGGCGGCGACAGGATCTTTGAGAAGATCATTTGCATTTCCTTTTAATTTCAGGAGATTAAAATAGTCAAGCAAAGTATTTCAAATACACTTTTCCAATCATTTAAATACCTACACCTCGTTTACAAAATAAATTTAAGCAGAGATACATCACAACATGAATTCAAAATATCCTCTTCTAAAAATTCATCTAGTTTTCTTAAAGCATAATTTAATATCTGGAGAGCATAACAAGAGAGTTTTTCTTTCAAGTAAAAAGTTAGTTAACTTACCACTAAGTTACTTCAGTCATGTTCAATTCTTTGAGATCTGATGGACTGTATCCCACCAGGCTCCTCTGTCCATGGGATTCTCCAGGCAAGAATACTGGAGTGAGTTGACATGCCTCCTCTTGGGGATCTTCCGGACCCAGAAATCAAACCTCTGTCTCTTGTGTTTCCAGCATTGGCAGACAGGTTCTTTACAACTAGCAACACCTGGGAAGCCCTGTAGTTGACTTATAGTAGCACTAAAATGGAGAAGGCAATGGCTCCCCACTCCAGTACTCTTGCCTGGAAAATCCCATGGGCGGAGGAGCCTGGAAGGCTGCAGTCCATGGGGTCGCTAGGAGTCAGACACAACTGAGCAACTTCACTTTCACTTTTCACTTTCATGCATTGGAGAAGGAAATGGCAACCCACTCCACTGTTCTTGCCTGGAGAATCCCAGGGACGGGGGAGCCGGGTGGGCTGCCGTTTATGGGGTCGCACAGAGTCGGACATGACTGAAGTGACTTAGCAGCAGCAGCACTTAAATATTTAGAAATAATCTACGTGCATAAGAATTCTACTGTTGGCCTTAAGCAGTCAGCTTGAATAAGGTAATTCACTTCACATGCTTTGTTAATATAAAATATTTTTCAATCCCTGTGCCTGGTACTAGAAATACAAAGACAAAAGAATACGTTCCCTATCCTCAACAGATGGCAATCACATAAGAATGTCATATAAATTTAGCGATTTGTAAGTACAATGTTGTAAATGCAATTTTAAAGATATGCCAAAAGGTAATGTGCTGTAACTTTTAATTTCATGCTTTCATTACCTTATTAAAAAAACAAAAATATTCTTCATAGCAGATGGTTTTGCAGAAGATGATGGATATTACATGTAGGAAGATATCTTCAAAGAGAAACTAAAGACACTATTTCCTTTAATTATTATAAAGCCACCTCTATAAATCTATATTAGACAAATCTTTAATCATATCCTGTAATCATATAGATTGGACCAAACTTTATGACCATTGTTTTGCCTCATGGATTACAAATCAAACTTCTCTGGTACTGGCAACAGAAATGAAAAATTGCAGTTATAAAAGTACACAAAACTGTCTTTCAGAAGAACTAGAGATGCCTCTCACTCTCATGGTGTCCTTTACAGGGAAGGACAAAGTGTTATCCTTATTACTGTTATTGCTGTTGAAATTATTGTTAATGCTTTAAAATTTGAATTCCAATTCAGCAGAAGATATTAAGAAGAGGTGGCAAGAACACAGAAGAACTATACAGAAAAGATCTTCACAACCCAGATAATCACGATGGTGTGATCACTGACCTAGAGCCAGACATCCTGGAATGTGAAGTCAAGTGGGCCTTAGAAAGCACCACTACGAACAAAGCTAGTGGAGGTGATGGAATTCCAGTTGAGCTATTTCAAATCCTGAAAGATGATGCTGTGAAAATGCTGCACTCAATATGCCAGCAAATTTGGAAAACTCAGTAGTGGCCACAGGACTGGTAAAGGTCAGTTTTCATTCCAACCCCAAAGAAAGGCAATGCCAAGGAATGCTCAAACTATCGCACAATTGCACTCATCTCACACACTAGTAAAGTAATGCTCAAAATTCTCAAAGCCAGACTTCAGCAATACTTGTACTGTGAACTTCCAGATGTTCAAGCTGGTTTTAGAAAAGGCAGAAGAACCAGAGATCAAATTGCCAACATTCACTGGATCATCAAAAAAGCAAGACTTCCAGAAAAACATCTATTTCTGCTTTATTGACTATGCCAAAGCCTTTGACTGTATGGATCACAATAAGCTGTGGAAAATTCTGAAAGAGATGGGAATAACAGACTACCTGACCTGCCTGTTGAGAAATCTGTATTCAGGTCAGGAAGCAACAGTTAGAACTGGGCATGGAACAACAAACTGGTTCCAAATAGGAAAAGGAGTACATCAAGGCTGTATATTGTCACCCTGCTTATTTAACTTACATGCAGAGTATATCATGAGAAATGCTGGGTTGGATGAAGCACAAGCTGGAATCAAGATTGCCGGGAGAAATATCAATAACCTCAGAAATGCAGATGACATAACCTTTATGGCAGAAAGTGAAGAGGAACTAAAAAGTCTCTTGATGAAAGTGAAAGAAGAGAGTGAAAAATTTGTCTTAAAGCTCAACATTCAGAAAATAAAGATCATGGCATCTAGTCCTATCACTTCATGGGAAATAGATGGGGAAACAGTGGAAACAGTGGCTGACTTTATTTTCTGGGCTCCAAAATCACTGCAGATGGTGACTGCAGCCATGAAATTAAAAGACGCTTACTCCTTGGGAGGCAAGTTATGGCCAACTTAGACAGCGTATTAAAAAGCAGAGACATTACTTTGTCAACAAAGGTCTGTCTAGTCAAGGCTATTTTTCTTCCAGTAGTCATGTATGGATGTTAGAGTTGGACTATAAAGAAAGCTGAGCACAGAAGAATTGCTGCTTTTAAATGGTGATGTTGGAGAAGACTCTTGAGCATCCCTTGGACTGCAAGGAGGTCTAACCATTCCATCCTAAAGGAAATCAGTGCTGGGTGTTCATTGGAATGACTGATGCTAAAGCTGAAACTCCATACTTCGGCCACCTGATGCGAAGAGTTGACTCATTGGAAAAGACCCTGATGCTGGGGAGGGCAGGGATTGGGAGCAGGAGGAGAAGGGGACAACAGAGGATGAGATGGTTGGATGGCATCACCGACTCAATGGACATGAGTTTGGGTAGACTCCGGGAGTTGGTGATGGACAGGGAGTCCTGGCTTGCTGCGGTTCATGGGGTCCCAAAGAGCCGGACATGACTGAGTGACTGAACTGACTGGCTGACTTGCCCATGTTTTTGTCTCCCTACTGATTCTGTAAATTATTGAAATGCTTTAAGCAAGCAAAAATTAACTATTAATTTTAAAATTTTTAAATATTTTCATAAAATACTAAAAACATAGAATTATTTGAATTAAATTTTATTGTTACATTGTATATAAGGGATAAATATATTATGACCAGTGAGTGTCCATCCTTGCCCAGAAACATAATAATTTAATTCATCTTATTAACAGATGGAAAAGAAACAAATTCAACAGGAATTCATTATAAAATTCTCATAGGAAACTAAGAGAAATAGAGCTTTTTCAAACCGGTAAAGGGAATTTATGGAAAACATGCAGCTAATATTCTACTGGACTTAGAATGAACACTCTAAAATGGGGGGGGGGGAGCTAAATACATTTCCCTCAGAATTAGAAAAAGGCAAGAATATTCTCTCTTGCTGCTTCCATTTAACAATGGGCAAAGAGTTCTAACTATTTGAATACAGGAAGAAAAAGAATGAAATTATATAGATAGAAAAAAGAGAGAGATTAATGTTTACTTATAGAAGAAATTATCATCTCTGTAGAAAATAAGGAATCCTCAAAAGAGGTACTAGGAATAATATGGGCTGCTCAAGATACAATTTTAATATACAAAACCATTTTTTAATATAACCATCATATTAAAAATTAGAAATAAAATTCAATTTAAAGTAAATACCATTTACACTACCTTTTAAATCAACATCAAAGATGAATGCATTGAAAAATGTAAAACAATGTTCAGAGAAATTTAAAAGATTTAAATTAATGAAGACATATCTCATGCTCATTACTCGGAAGATTTTTTGAGATGTTTAAAGTGTAATTTTCCCCAAAATGTTCTATAGATTCAATGAAATTCCAATTCCGTTATGCTCTTAAAATGTAAAATAACTTCATTGTCATAGATTAGAGTCACCAAAGCAATTTTAAAAAGGAAGATAAAGCTGAGTACTTTTAAATTACCAATTTCAAACATATTATGAAACAATGATAATCAGTATAGTGCAATACTGGCAAAAGGATAAGCAAGGAATACATAAATAAATGGAACCAAACAGAAAGCCCAGAAAATAGATACAAATGTCATTTCAGTAAGAAACAAAGGAACCTTTCAACAGTGGAGGTAAGACACTTGGATTTCCCTATGCAAAGAAACAAACTCCTACCAAATAGAGAAACTAATTAATATAGATCATATAACCAAATTTAAGCATAAAAACTATAAAACCTTTAAAGGCAACATAGGAGAAAAGTCTCAATGATTTTGAATTAGGCAAAGATATCTTTGATAGAAACAAATTCTAGAATTATAAAAGAAATAGTCATAAGGATCTCATTTAAAATTGGAAATTTGGTTAAAATAAACACTTAAAAAAAAAAATAAAGTTACAGGGATTTCCCTGATGGTACAGTGGTTAAGACTCTGTGATTCTAATGCAGGGGGTGTGGGTTCACTCCTTGGTCAGGGAACTAAGATCCCAAATGCCCCAGTGCAGCTGAAAATGTTTTAAAATTTAAAAATTTTTAAAAATAAAGAAATGAAGATACAGGTCACAGACCTGAAAATTTATATATATATATATATATATATATATATATATATATATATATATAATGTATTTGTATTTAAAATATACTAAAAATATTCTTATATCTCAATTGTACTTGAAGCACCCTAGTAAAATCAGAAAAAAACCATGAATAGATGCTTCAAAAAAATGGTATATGAATGTCAAAGAGGCACATGAAAAAATATATAATTAAATATAAAATAATTACATATTAAAGTAGTATAAATTTAAAAGGAATAATTACATATAACCACACACCCATTAGAAATGCAAAAAATTGAAAAGAATAATAATGCTAAGTGCTGACAAGAATATGGAACAACTCAAAATAGCATGTGTTGTTGGTACAAAAGCAAGGTGACTTGGCCACTTTGGGAGAAAATTTTGTTTCTTATAAAGTTAAAGAAAATTATGATGTAATAGTAGTAGTGTAAAATGACTGCTGAAAAAAAGCTTTAAACATATGAGCAGCATAAAACAATAATTTTCAGCTGATATTTGTAATCTCCCTTCCTTCTGGTTGCTCAGCTACTTGGCCTCTTTCCGTTCTGGTACCCTGTCAATGATTAGAGCTTTTGTATCCTTCACTGATCTTCTGTATCATGCCAGATATTGGGGGAGGGATAGGGAGGTACACCTTGAAATGATAAATTTGACTTTTGTTGGCCCTCATTCCATTCAGCTGACTTGACCAAATGACAAGGCCTAACTAACTATAAAGGATGCTGAAAATGTAATCTAATCATGTGCCCAGGATATGAGGAAAAGGATTTTTATGAACTCTAGGCAGTGTGAACTACTCCTATAAAATGTGAAAAATCAATTGTTTGCTTTCCTTCCCCTAGTGCCTAAATAACATCTAATTTGTTTTTTGTATTAGAGAGTCTGTAGGAAATAACATAAAAATATGTTTTAAATGACAAATGTCAAATTGCTGTGTTCCCTATGACCAACTCCCCATCTCTAGTAATCATATGCATTACTTTTAGTTCACAACAGGTAGAATTAAAAAAACAGGGAATAGAAGAATAATTCATATCATTTTTTGGAATAATTCCTACTCTTAAATATTAAAAAGTCACAAAAGGAAGAACTATGAATTGTTACCTTAAAAAAAATCAATGTAAGTATAAAAACTATGATGCAATTAAAAAAAAAATTCTGCCTGGTAAAATAAAAGGCAAAAATATATAAATATAGAAGCCTGGTGTACTGCAGTCCATGGGATTGCAAGGAGTCAGACACGAATGAGCAACTGAAAGGAACTGAACTGATAGAATTTTTTAAATATTATTAAGAAATGTTATTTTAAATGTTGAGTAATCTTTTAGTTAAAGTTATTATTTTGAGATAACTGTACTAACTGCTGCTGCTACTGCTAAGTTGCTTCAGTTGTGTCCGACTCTGTGTGACCTCATAGACGGCAGCCCACCAGGCTCCCCGTCCCTGGGATTCTCCAGGCAAGAACACTGGAGTGGGTTGCCATTTCCTTCTCCAATGCATGAAAGTGAAAAGTGAAAGTGAAGTCTCTCAGTCGTGTCTGACCCTCAGCGACCCCATGGACTACAGCCTTCCAAGCTCCTCCATCCATGGGATTTTCCAGGCAGGAATACTGGAGTGGGGTGCCATTGCCTTCTCCGAAGTGTACTAAGTTTATATACAATTGCAAGAAATAATAAAGAGAGATCTTAGACATGCTTTACTCAGTTCCCCCAATGGTAACATCTTACAAAATTATAGCACAATATCACAACCAGGGTCCTTCATGTTTCATTTTTATAGTTATATCAACTTCCACTCCTCCCTATACTTTCCTTAGCAATCACTAGTCTGTCCTCCATTTCTAAAATTTTGTAAAGTATATAAATGAATAATATTTGCCACTGGTTTCTTTCACTCACTATAATTTTGTCTATATAAAAAGATACCACACTAAAAAAAAAAAAAAGATACCACACTAGAGATAGCCAATAGACACATGAAAATGTGCTCAACATCATTAATTATCAGAGAAATACAAATCAAAACTATAGTGAGGTACCAGCTCGCACTGGTCAGAATGGTCTATATTAAAAAGTCTACAAATAACAAATTCTGGAAAGAATGTGGAGAAAAGGGAAACTTGCACTGTTGTTGGGGATGTGAGTTGGTGCAGCCACTATAGAAAATAGTGTGGAGCTTCCTCAGAAAACTAAAACTAGAGTTGCCATATGATCCAGCAATCCCACTCCTGGGCATAATCCAGACAAGACTCTTAATTCAAAAAGATACAAGTATCCCTATGTTCACAGCAGCGCTAGTCACAGTAGCCAAGACATGCAGACAACTTAAGTGCCCATTGACAGATGAATGGATAAGGAAGATGTGGTACGTTTGTACAATGGAATATCACTCAGCCATATAAAAGAATGGAATCTTGCCATTTGCAGCAAAACAAACAGACCTAATGGGCTTCCCCAATGGCTCAGCAGATAAAGAACCTGCCTGCAATGCAGGAGACACAGGAAATGTGGGTTTGATTCCTGGGTTAGGAAGATCCCCTGGAGGAGGAAATGGCAACCCACTCCAGTATTCTTGCCTGAAAAAATCTCATGGATAGAGGAGCATGGTGAGCTACAGTTCAAAGGGTCACAAAGAGTCAGACTCAACTGAGCAACTAAGCACACACAGAGATTATCATACTAACTGAAGTAAGTCAGAAAGAGAAAGAAAAAAGCTCTACTATATCATCTGTATGTGGAATCCAAACTGTGATACAAATGAACATATTTATGAGACAGAATCAGTCATGGACATAGAGAACAGACTGGTGGTTGCCAAGGAGGAGGGGGTTGCAGGATGGATGGATTGAGACTTTGGGATTAGCAGATGCAGATTATATATATAGAACTGATAAAAAAAAAAGTCCTACTGTATAGCAGAGAGAGCTATATTCAATAGCCTATAATAAATCACAATGGAAAAAGACATTAAAAATAAATAAATATATATATGGATCACTTTGCTGTAGAATAGTAATTAATGCAACATTGTAAATCAACTATACTTCTATTAAAATGTTATAGTAAAAATTTTAAAGACAAATCAATATAGTTAAAATAACAATCTTAAATTATTAACACAGTGGTGTACTTTAAAACTACTTGAAGCAATATTCAACAGAATGAAAGGAGAAATAGACCAATCTCCAATCATGCTTAAAGCTTTCTAAACCAATCTCTTAGTTACTGAGATCACAAGAAGATAAAAAATCATCAGAATATGGGAGATTTACAATGAGTCAACAAATTTGATATAATTGACATTTTTAGAATGTACATCCATCAAACACTGTAGAATACATATTTTTTCAAGGGCATGTGGTGCATTCATAAAAATAGACCACAGCTTGGACTCCAAAGCAAGAATAAATAATTAGTAGAGAGTGAATTAATTTCAAGTATTTCCTCTGATTTCACAGGATTTAAAGTAGAAATCAATAATGAAAAAGTAACTAGAAATATGCCCTAATATATGGAAATTAAATAACAAATGTAAAATAATTTGAGCTTGAGAGGATAAATTTTCAAATAGTTTGAATTAATATGATAATGAAAATATGAAATAATATAATTTGCAAATTAAACAAAAAGAATTAAGGGAAATTTCCCATAAATATAATAATTTTTATAAAAAGGAAGTTTAAAATCAAACTAGATTTACTCAAGAGTTTATAAAAATAACAGCTTTTTTTTTTTAGTCTAGAAAGAAGAAAACAGTAACGATATGAATAGAAATCAGTGAAGTATAATTTCTACTGCTGGCCATGTTACTGTCTTTTCATTGTAGAAAACTAGAAAACTGTGCACTGTATATGAAACAGCCATTTTCAGGTATTAGACTTCATGCAGCATAGGGCTATGATTCCAGGATAAAATGGAATCAAATGAGGCAATACTTATGATACCCTTGGTTTTTCTTTACTGGAAGTACATTCTAGACAGTAGAATGGGAAGAAGAGACCATTTGGTATTGCATGAGTGAATAAAACAGATTTGAGTTTACAGAGGATGAGTCAGTTGGAATTTATCAGTAAGAATATGGATGAGGAGGGAGTTACTCCGAGAAATATCTCCGTATATCTGCATAATTGTCCCTTTGAATCTGTTACTAAAGAACTCTCTGCACATATGTTGGGTGAAATGCAGCACCAAGAAGAGTATTTCTGAGGACCTGTAAAATGAAAAATTCCAAGAGCTTTCCAGGCCAGAGAGATTGGTTTATAGAGTTTCAATAAACTAGACAGGAGAAACATCATGAAATATCCAGGCTTTACAACAGGGGATCTAGATAGCTCATTCCTAAGCAAGAGGGCTAGACTTGGTAGAGTAGAAAAGGTTACTTTAAACCTACTTTAACAAAGCTTAAAAAAAAACTCATTAAAGTTACTGAGTTGATTCATAAGTTTATTAGCTTCCTGAAAAAATATATCCAATATTCCTTAAAAGAACACAGTAAGTTACAATCACATTGTTCAGTATTTAATCAAAATTACTAGGCATGAAAGGAAGCAGGAACATGTAAGCTGGACCAAGACAAATCAGCAAATAGAAACAGATACAGAGAGGATAGAGTTGATGGATTGGCAAACAACAACTCTAAAAGAACTAGTATAAAGATGCACTGGGACTTAGAGAAAAAATTAATATACAGTTGATCCTTGAACAATTTAGGGATTAGGAGCACCAACCTACAGAGCATTTGAAAAGGCACGTATAACTTATACTCAGCCATCAGTATATGCAGCTCCTCTGTATTTATGTCTCTACATCTGTACATTCAACCAACCACAGATTGTGTAATATTGATAACTTAAAAAACTCCAAGTATAAGTGGATTTGTGCAGTTCAAAACTGTGTTGTTCAAGGGTCAACTGTACTGAAAAGGCAAAAAGAACATTTTTTAAAATCCTATGACTAATTACAAATACAATCTCTCAAATGAAAACTGTTCTTAATGAAGTTAATGGCAAATTAGACAATTGCATAAGAAAAGAAAATAACTGTTCTTGACAATATTTGAGTGGAAAATATCCATATTGAATTATGAAGAGTAAAACAACTGAAAAAATTAATTGTTATCAAAAATCCCATATCAGGCATTTAAATGTTTGTGCAATTTGAATCAGAGTGAAGTAAAAGAAAAATATATTTAAAGAAATATTAACAATTTTTACCAAATTTGATGAAAACCAGAAAACCATAATTTATTGACCACAAAACAGATTAAAATAAATAAAAACAGACCAAGGTATATCATAATCAAATTGTGTAAAAACAACTGAAAAAATAGCCAGAGAATAAAGAAACAATACATAGAGAATAAAGTATAAGAATATCACAATCTTCTTACAAAAAGCAATGCAAGTTAGAATATTATAGGGCAATATTTTTAAAGTGCTGGAAGAAAAAGTCTTGTTACCTCAATACTGTATATTGACATATGCTTCAAAAATAAAGGCAAATAAAGACATTTGTAATCAGCAAACGTTTAGAGAAAGAGTCTGTAGTAGATCTGAACAACAGGAAAGTAAACAGGAATTTCTTTAGGGAAATAGAAACTAATGACAAGCAGAAATTTGGATCTACATAAAGAAATAAAAAAATGCTGGAAATAAAAACAATGTTTGGATAAATGAAAATTACTTTTTTCGCATTTTCTAACATTCCTTAATGAAGTATTTACTGTTTCAAGAAAAATAATTTCAATGAAAATACACTCTAAAATTTTAACACATGTGGAAAGAAGATATTTGACAAAACAGCACAAAGAATGAGGTGGAGTGTGTACAGGTGAAACCTTGTTATGTTATATTTGAATTGCCATGATGTTACAGGGAAGTAGACTTCTTTATGAAGAAGTCTGCAAAGTTTACCTTAAAAGTTAAATATTAAACATTTTAGGCTTGCAGGCCAATCATTTTCTGTCTTATCTACTCAAATCTGGCAGAGTAATACAAAAGCATCCTTAGGTAACTACAGAGACAGCATGTAAATTTATATATTTGGCTCTGTTCCATTTAAACTTAATCTACAAATAACACTGTGTTTTCAAGGCCAGAGTTGCCAAACACTGCTGTAGAGTAATGACTGAAAATTTCAAACAAATGTCATAAACAATAAGCTAGTAGGAGAGATAAATAATAATTGATTATAAATTCAATTAAACTAAAACTTCAACAAAATATAAAAAGATATTAGAGGAGAATGAAAAACTACACAATTAGAACATTTTAAAGGTTTTTTTTCACTTCACTAAAGGTCTACAACTCACTGTTGAACAACCATCGACTGGAGAATGCTGGATCCCACCAAAAAAAGATACCCCAGGCCCACGGGCCAAGGAAAGGCCCCAGCAAGACAGTAGGAGGGGCAAAATCGCATTTAAAATCAAACCTCTTATCCATCAGAGACACTCAGAGTGCTCCAACAAACCTTGTGTGCACCAGGACCCAGAGATTTCACAGAGACTGAGCCAGAACTGTGTTTGAATGTCTCTCGTGAAGATATGGATCAGCAGTGACCTGCCACAGGGGCACGGGCTCTGGGTGCAGCAGACCTGGGTATGGCACAAGCCCTCTTGTAGGAGGTCACCAATAACCCCCCCAGAGAGCCACCAGAACTGACACAGGACTGGGGAAATAGACTCTTGGAGGGCACAAACAGAACCTTGTCTACTCCAGGACCCAGGAGAAAGGAGCAGTGACCCCACAAGAGACTGACCAAACTTGACCATGAGGGCCCAGGAGTCTCTGGCAGAGGCGTGGGTCAATGGTGGCCTGCTGCAGGGTCAGGGGCACTGAGTGCAGGCATGCCTGCATGGGACCTTTTGAAGGAGGTCACAATTATCTTCATTACCTCCACCATAGATTGGCCTCAGGTCAAACAAAAGGGAGGGAACACAGCCCTGTCCATCAACAGAAAATTGGATTAAAGATTCACTGATCATGGGCCCATCCATCAGAACAAGACCCAGTTTCCCCCTCAGTTAGTCTCTCCCATCAGGAAGCTTCCATAAGCCTCTTACCCTTCTGCATCAGAAGGCAGACAGAATTAAAATCACAATCACAGAAAACTAAGTACTCTGATCACATGGAACAAAGCCTTGTCTAACTCAATGAAACTATGAGCCATACCCTGTAGGGCCACCTTAAACAGATGGGTCACTGTTTAGGGTGAAGAGTTCTGATGAAACGTGATCCACTGGAGAAGGGAATGGAAAACCACTTCAGTATTCTTGCCTTGAGAACCCCATGAACAGCATGAAAAGACAAAACAATAGGACACTGAAAGATGAACTCCCCAGGTCTGTAGGTGTCCAATATGCTACTGGAGATCAGTGGAGAAATAACTCCAGAAAGAATGAAGAGATGAAGCAGAGGAAAAGCAGTTACAAGTTGTGGATGTGACTCTTGATGGATGTAAAGTCCAATGCTGTAAAGAGCAATATTGCATAGGAACCTGGAATGTTAGGACCATGAATCAGGGCAAATTAGAAGTGGTCAAATAGGAGATGGCAAGAGCGAACATTGACATTTTAGGAATCAGTGAAATAAATGAACTGAAATGGGTGAATTCAACACAGATGACCATTATATCTACTACTGTGGGCAGGAATTCCTTAGAAGAAATGGAGTAGCCATCATAGTCAACAAAACAGTCCAAAAGCAGTACTTGGATGCAATCTCAAAAATGACAGAACAATCTATATTTGTTTCCAAGGCAAACCATTCAATATCACAGTTCAGTTCAGTTTACTCGCTCAGTCCTGTCTGACTCTTTGCAACCCCATGAATCACAGCACGCCAGGCCTCCCTGTCCATCACCAACTCCTGGAGTTCACTCAGACTCATGTCCATCGAGTTGATGATGCCATCCAGACATCTCATCCTCTGCTGTCCCTTCTCCTCCTGCTGCCAATCCACCCCCGCCCCCAGCATCAGAGTCTTTTCCAATGAGTCAACTCTTCACATCAGGTGGCCGAAGTATTGGAGTTTCAGCTTTAGCATCAGTTATTCCAATGAATACCCAGCACTGATCTCCTTTAGGATAGACTGGTTGGACCTCCTTGCAGTCCAAGGGACTCTAAAGAGTCTTCTCCAACACCACAGTTCAAAAGCATCAATTCCTTGGCTCTCAGCTTCCTTCACAGTCCAACTCTCACATCCATACATGACCACTGGAAAAACTGTAGCCTTGACTAGACGGACCTTTGTTGGCAAAGTATTGTCTCTGCTTTTGAATATGCTATCTAGGTTGGTCATAACTTTTCTTCCAAGGAGTAAGCGTCTTTTAATTTCATGGCTGCAGTTACCATTTGCAGTGACTTTGGAGCCCAAAAAAATCAAGTCTGACACTGTTTCCACTGTTTTCCCATCTGTTTCCCATGAGTGATGGGACCAGATGCCATGATCTTCGTTTTCTGAATGTTGAGCTTTAAGCCAACATTTTCACTCTCCTCTTTCACTTTCATCAAGAGGCTTTTGAGTTCCTCTTCACTTTCTGCCATAAGGGTGGTGTCATCTGCATATCTGAGGTTATTGAGATTTCTCTCAGCAATCTTGATTCCAGCTTGTGCTTCTTCCAGCCCAGCATTTCTCATAATGTTTTCTGCAAATAAGCAGGGTGACAATATACAGCCTAGACGTACTCCTTTTCCTATATGGAACCAGTCTGTTTTTCCGTGTCCAGTTCTAACTGTTGATTCCTGACCTGCATACAAATTTCTCAAGAGGCAGGTCAGGTGCTCTGGTATTCCCATCTCTTTCAGAATCTTCCACAGCTTATTGTGATCCACACAGTCAAAGGCTTTGGCGTAGTCAATAAAGCAGAAGCAGATGTTTTTCTGGAACACTCTTGGTTTTTCAATGATCCAGCTGATGTTGGCAATTTGATCTCTGGTTGCTTTGCTTTTTATAAAACCAGCTTGAAATCTGGAAGTTCATGGTTCAAGTATTGCTGAAGCCTGGCTTGGAGAACTTTGAGCATTACTTTACTAGTCTGTGAGATGAGTGCAATTGTGTGGTAGTTTGAGCATTCTTTAGCATTGCCTTTCTTTGGGGTTGGAATGAAAACTGACCTTTTCCAGTCCTGTGGCTGCTGCTGAGTTTTCCAAATTTGTTGGCATATTGGGTGCAGCACTTTCCCAGCATCATCTTTCAGGATTTGAAATAGCTCACCTGGAATTCCATCACCTCCACTAGCTTTGTTTGTAGTGATGTTTTCTAAGGCCCTTTTGACTTCACTTTCCAGGATATCTGGCTCTAGGTGAGTGATCACACAATCATGATTATCTGGGTCTTGAAGCTCTTTTTTGCACAGTTCTCCTGTTATTCTTGCCATCTCTTATTAATATCTTCTGCTTATGTTAGGTCCATACCATTTCTGTCCTTTATCGAGCCCATCTTTGCATGAAATGTTCCCTCGGTATCTCTTATTTTCTTGAAGAGATCTCTAGTCTTTCCCATTCTGTTGTTTTCCTCTATTTCTTTGCACTGATCACTGAGGAAGGCTTTCTTTTCTCTCCTTGCTGTTCTTTGGAATTCTGCATTCAGATGCTTATCTTTC
Source organism: Bubalus kerabau (assembly GCF_029407905.1). Lineage (NCBI taxonomy): Eukaryota > Metazoa > Chordata > Mammalia > Artiodactyla > Bovidae > Bubalus > Bubalus kerabau. Next base: position 134,585,726 of record NC_073624.1, read on the forward strand.
CTTTTCTCCTTTGCTTTTCAATTCTCTTCTTTTCACAGCTATTTGTAAGGCCTCCTCAGATAGCCATTTACCATTTTCATTTCTTTTCCATGAGGGTGGTCTTGATCCCTGTCTCCTGTACAATGTCACAAACCTCCGTCCATAGTTCATCAGACACTCTGCATTTCTTTTCCATTGGGAAGGTCTTGATCAGTTCAGTTCAGTTCAGTTCAGTTCAATCACTCAGTTATGTCCGACTCTTTCCGACCCCATGAATCGCAGCATGCCAGGCCTCCCTGTCCATCATTAACTCCCGGAGTTCACCAAGACTCACGTCCATTGAGTCAGTGATGCCATCCAGCCATCTCATCCTCTGTTGTCCCCTTCTTCTTCTGCCCCCAATCCTTCCCAGCATCAGATTCTTTTCCAATGAGTCAACTCTTCGCATGAGGTGGCCAAAGTACTGGAGTTTCAGCTTTAGCATCATTCCCTCCAAAGAAATCCCAGGGCTGATCTCCTTCAGAATGGACTGGTTCTATCTCCTTGCAGTCCAAGGGACTCTCAAGAGTCTTCTCCACACTGTCTATTATACAATGTCACAAACCTCCGTCCATAGTTCATCAGGCACTCTGTGTATCGGTTCTAGTCCCTTAAATCTATTTCTCACTTCCACTGTATAATCATAAGGGATTTGATTTAGGTCAAACCTGAATGGTCTAGTGGTTTTCCCTATTTTCTTCAATTTAAGTCTGAATTTGGCAATAAGGAGTTCATGATCTGAGCCACAGTCAGCTACCAGTCTTGTTTTTTCCTGACTGTATAGAGCTTCTCCATCTTTGGCTGCAAAGAATATAATCAATCTGATTTCGGTGTTGACCATCTGGTGATGTCCATGTGTATAGTCTTCTTTTGTGTTGTTGGAAGAGGGTGTTTGCTATGACCAGTGCATTCTCTTGGCAAAACTCTGTTAGCCTTTGCCCTCCTTCATTCCGTACTCCAAGGCCAAATTTTCCTGTTACTCCAGGTTTTTTTTTTGACTTCCTACATTTGCATTCCAGTCCCCTATAATGAAAATGACATCTTTTTGGGGTGTTAGTTCTAAAAGATCTTGTAGGTCTTCATAGAACCATTCAACTTCAGCTTCTTCAGTGTTACTGGTTGGGGCATAGGCTTGGATTACCGTGATGTTGAATGGTTTGCCTTGACAACGAACAGGGTTCATTCTGTCGTTTTTGAGATTGTATCCAAGTACTGCATTTTGGACTCTTTTTGTTGACCATGATGGCTACTCCATTTCTTCTAAGGGATTCCTGCCCACAGTAGTAGATATAATGGTCATCTGAGTTAAATTCACCCATTCCAGTCCATTTCAGTTCACTGATTCCTAGAATGTTGACGTTCACTCTTGCCATCTCCTGTTTGACCACTTCCAATTTGCCTTGATTCATGGACCTGACATTCCAGGTTCCAGGCAATATTGCTTTTACAGCATCGGACCTTGCTTCTATTACCAGTCACATCCACAGCTGGGTATTGTTTTCACTTTGGCTTCATCCCTTCATTCTCTCTGGAGTTATTTCTCCACTGATCTCCAGTAGCATATTGGGCACCTACCAACCCAGGGAGTTCCTCTTTCAGTATCCTATCATTTTGCCTGTTCATACTGTTCATGGGGTTCTCAAGGCAAGAATACTGAAGTGCTTTGCCACTCTCTTCTCCAGTGAACCAGTGATATCCAGTGAACTGATAGAACTGAATTCTATCAGTATTCCAAGTCTATGCCCAACAAGTCATTAGCAGAAGCTGAAGATGAATAGTTTATGAAGACCTACAAGACCTTTTAAAACTAACACCCCCAAAAGATGTCATTTTCAATATAGGGGACTGGAATGCAAAGGTAGGAAGTGAAGAGATTTCTGGAGTAACAGACTAATTTTGCCTTTGAGTACAAAATAAAGCAGGTCAAAGGCTAACAGAGTATTGCTAAGAAAATGCACTAGTCATAGCCAACACACTCTTCCAACAACACAAGAGAAGTCTCTACACATGGACATAACAGGATGGTCAATACTGAAATCAGATTGATTATATTATTTTCAGCCAAATATAGAGAAGCTCTGTACCATCATCAACAATAAGACAGGGATCTGATTGTGGCTCATCATGAACTCCTTAATACAGAATTCAGAATTAAATTGAAGAAAGTAGATGATTCAGGTATGACCTAAAACAAATACCTTAGGATTATACAGTGGAAGTTACAAATAGATTCAAGGAATTAGATCTGATAGACACAGTGCCTGAATAACTATGGACAGAGGTTCCTGACATCGTACAGGCAGTGATCAACACCTTCTCCAAGAAAAAGAAATGCAAAAATGCAAATGGTTGTCTGAGGAGACATTACAAATAGCTGAGAAAAAAAAAAAGAGAAGCTAAAGGCAAAGGAGAAAAGGAAAAATATACCCAATTGAATGCAGATTTCCAAATAATAGCAAGGAGAGATAAGAAAGCCTTCCCAGTGAACAATGCAAAGCAATAGAGAAAAATAGTAGAATGAGAAAGACTAGAAATCTCTTTAAGAAAATGTGAGATACCAAGGGATTATTTCATGCAAAGATGGGCACAATAAAGGACAGAAATGGTATGGACCTAACAGAAGCAGAGATATTAAGAAGAGGTGGCAAGAATATGCAGAAGAACTATACAAAAAAGATCTTCATGACCTAGATAACCACGGTGGTGTGATCACACACCTAGGGCCAGACATTCTGGAATGCAATGTCAAGTGGGCCTTAGGAAGCATCACTAAGAAAAAGCTAGTGGAGGTGATGGAATTCCAGCTGAGCTATTTCAAATCCTAAAAGATGCTGCTGTGAGAGTGCTGCACTTAATATGCTAGCAAGTTTGTATAACTCAGCAGTGGTCACAGGACTGGAAAAGTCAGTTTTCATTCCAATCCCAAAGAAAGGCAATACAAAAGAATGCTCAAACTACCGCACAATTGCAATCATCTCACATGCTAGCAAAGTAATGCTCAAAATTTTTCAAGCCAGGCTTCAACTGTCAGGTTTCAACTGACTATGACTTGAACTGTGAACTCCCAGATGTTCAAGCTGGATTTAGAAAAGACAGAGGAACCAGAGATAAAGTGTCAACATCCAATGGATCATCAAAATAGCAAGACTGCTAAGTCACTTCAGTCGTGTCCGACTCTGTGCGACCCCAGAGACTGCAGCTCACCTGGCTCCCCCATCCCTGGGATTCTCCAGGAAAGAACACGAGTGGGTTGCCATTTCCTTCTCCAATGCGTGAAAGTGAAAAGTGAAAGTGAAGTCGCTCATTCGTGTCCAACTCTTCGCGACCCCATGGACTGCAGCCTACCAGGCTCCTCCGCCCATGGGATTTTCCAGGCAAGAGTACTGGAGTGGGGTGCCATTGCCTTCTCCGCAAAACAGCAAGAGAGTTCCATAAAAATATCTATTTCTGTTTTATTGACTACACCAAAGCCTTTGACTTTGTGGATCACAATAAACTGTAGAAGATTCTGAAAGAGATGGCAATAGCAGACCACCTGACTTGCCTCTTGAGAAACCTATATGCAGGTCAGGAAGCAACAGTTAGAACCAGACATGGAACAACAGACTGGTTCCATATAGGAAAAGGAGTACATCAAGGCTGTATATTGTCACCCTGCTTATTTAACTTCTATGCAAAGTACATCATGAAAAACGCTAGGCTGGATGAAGCACAAGCTGGAATCAAGATTGCTGGGAGAAATATCAATAACCTCAGATATGCAGATGACACTACCTTTATGGCAGCACGTGAAGAAGAACTAAAGAGCCTCTTGATGAAAGTGAAAGAGGAGAGTGAAAAAGTTGGCATAAAACTCAACATTCAGAAAACTAGGAACATGGCTTCTGGTCCCATTGTTTCATGGCAAACAGATGGGGAAACAATGAGAGACTATTTTTTTGGTCTCCAAAGTCACTGCAGATTGTGACTGCAGCAATGAAATTAAAAGAAACTTGCTCCTTGAAAGAAAAGATATGACCAACCTAGACAGCATGTTAAAAGCAGAGACATTAGTTTGCCAGCAAAGGTCCATCTAGTCAAAGCTATGGTTTTTCCAGTAGTCATGTATGGATGTGAGATTTGGACTATAAAGAAAGCTGAGTGCCTAAGAATTGATGCTTTTGAACTGTGGTGTTGGAGAAGACTCTTGAGAATCTCTTGGACTGCAAGGAGATCCAATCAGTCAATCCTAAAGGAAATCAGTCCTGAATATTCATTGAAAGGACCGATGCTGAAGCTGAAACTCCAAAACTTTGATCATGTGATGCAAAGAACTGACTCATTTGATAAGACCCTGAGGCCTGGGAAGATTGAAGCAGGAGAAGACAGGGACAACAGAGGATGACATGGTTGGATGGGTGCACCCACTCTATGGACATGAGTTTCAGTAAGCTCTGGGTGTTAATGATGGACAGGGAAGCCTAGAATGCTGCAGTCCATGGGGTTGCAAAATGCCGTACATGACTGAGTGACTGAACTGAAGTGAACTGAAAGACTTGTTTAATTCTTAGGAAAAACAAATGCAAAATTAGAGCCTATAACATTGATAATTTTATTATATGTAAATGTCTTAACACTAAAAAAAAAAATGTTGAGAAATTAGACTGGATAAAGACACAAGATACAATCCAAGAAACAGTCATATGTTGTCTCCAAGTTACTTACTTTAATATAAAGAGAGGTTAAAACTAAAATGAGGGAATAAGCAGTAACATTAAAAAAATCCTAGGACAATATTAAGTTCAGACAAAATGGTCTTTAATCAAGTAGTATTGCCAGATATATAAATGGATGTTTCCTAATAATAAAAGCTTGATTCATCCTGAACACAAATTTATTCTAAATATGTATGCATGAACATAATAATTAAAATGTAAAACACTTATTACAACAAGAACTGAAGAAAAAAAAAGTACAAGCCCAAAATTACATGTGAATATTCTAATACTCTTCTATTAGTATTTGATGCTATAACTAAAGTGAAATTTAAAGCTAATAGAAAATTTTAACAATGCTACTAAAAATTGATATTAATAGGACACTCTGCCCAATGACATCAGAATACACATTCTTTTCAGATGCGTGTAAAACATTCACACACAAAAAAGACCACACTCTGGGCTATAACACATGAATAAATAAATAAATACAAGATTTTATGTTTTCCAAGTCATAGTTTTTAAAAAAATCAGTAAGATAAAAGAATCTAAAAATTCCTGACATACGTGGAGATTCAAGAATGCAGAATCTTCCAATTGTAAGATAAATAATAAAGATAAATGCACATCATGATTAATATAATTAACACTGCTTTGTGTTATCTATGGGTTTCCCTGGTAGGGTCAGCTGGTAAAGAATCTGCCTGCAATGCAGGAGACCCTGGTTCAATTCCTGGGTTGGGAAGATCTGCTGCAGAAGGGATAGGCTACTCACTCCTGTATTCTTGGACTTCCTGGTAGCTCAGCTGGTAAAGGTAAAGAATCTGCCTGCAATGCGGGAGACCTGGGTTTGATCTCTGTGTTGGGAAGATCCCCTGGAGAAGGGAATGGCTACCCACTCCAGTATTCTGGCCTGGAGAATTCCATGGACTGTATAGTTCATGGGACTGCAGTCAGACATGACTCTGCAGTAAAAGTATGTTATATATAAAACTGTTAAAACAATAAATCCTGAGTTCTCATCACAAGAACAAATATTTCATTTTATTTTCCTTTTTATCTATATGAAATGATCCATATTAACTAAATTCATTATGGTAATCATTTTATGATGTAGGTAAGTGAAATCATTATGCTGAACACCTTAAACTTGTACAATGCTCCATGTCAATCATAATTCAGTAAAACTGGAAGAAAAAAGAATGTAATCAAAATAGTTTATTGTCAGAGAACAAAACACAAGCATACTTAGAAAATAATTTGAACTAAATTTGGAAACCATAACACAACATATCAAAGACATGAGATACAGTTAAATCAGAGCTTAGAAGAAATTTTGCAACTTTAAATATTTATATTTGACTAGAGTAAAAAAGTCTACAAATCAATAATTTGTGTTTCCACCATGAGAAAGTAAAAAAATAGTGTATATCAAATGAAAAATAAGTAGAAGAAAGAAAATGATAGAAATGAGTGAATTAATGAAACAGAAATTGACATAGAGAATATCAATAAAGCCAAGGGCTTTATATTTCCTAAAGATTAGTAAAATTAATAAACTCCTTATCCTGAACAAAGTAGGAAGTTACATACCTCCCAATATTAGGAATGAAAGAAGGGATATGTCTGTAGATAATACAGATATTAAATGTAAAATAAGAAAATATTATAAAAATCTTAATGAAAATATTATAAAAATATTTTAAAAATCTTAATGTAATTTTGACAAGTTAGGTAGAATGAACTAATTTATTGGAAGACAGAAACTACAAAAGCTGATTTAAGGTGAAATAGAAATGAAGAATATAAATAGATTTATATAAATTAGAAACACTTAATTAATAATTAAATCCTTCCCAAAAGTAAACAAGAGGACCAGATGGCTTCACTGATGAATTCACTCAACTATTTCTATAAGACAAAATACCAAATATAAACAAATTATTTTAGAAAATAGAGGAAGAGGAAATGGTTTGCAAGAGACACGGGTTCAATCCCTGGTTTGGGAAGATCCCACGGAGAAGGAAATGACAACCCATTTCAGTATTCTTGCCTGGGAAATCCCATGAACAAAGGAGCCTGGCTGGCTACAGTCCATGGGGTTGCAAAGAGTCAGTCACAAATGAGCAACTGAGTGTGCACATACCCAAAGTGATGATATTATATTAAGATCAAGTTTGCTTATTCCCATAAATGAAAGTTTAACATTGGACATTCAGAATCATTGGCATTTATCATACTGAAAGAATAAGGGTTAAAATAAAAATCAACAAATATGTGGAGGAAAAAGCTTTAGCAAATTCAAAGTCCATTTCCGATGAAATCTATGAGAAAATTAGGACTAGGAGAAAATTTATTTAGCCTTATAAAACATTACAACTAAAACCATATTTTATGATGAGATATTGAAACTGCCTCTAAGAATACTTACAAAACATGTATAACTAGACATACAGCTTCTAGTTGCAGAAGACACGATTATGTCCTAAAGTCTAAAAACAGCTACTGCAAGTGAATTGAGCAGGATTACAAGTAAAAGATGATTAGACAAGAATCAGTTATATTTCTCTCTGCTAGAAATGAACAACTGAAAGATTACATTAATAAAATAAGAACACATAATTACATTAAAAAAACTGGCAAATTTAATAAAATATTTACAAGGACTGTGCATTTTGAGATAGACAAAGGCCTTCTAAAAACCTGAAAGGTGAGCTCTCTAGATCTTCTCTGCTAAGTAATGGAGCTTTATATAATTTAAAAATTATATGTATATATATATATATATATATATATATAATCCTACATGCTTTTTTTTTTAACTGAAGCAAATGTCCACTGATTTCCACAATGCTCTTATTTTTTTAAATTAATTATGCCAGCTTGGGCTGAAAGAAAGAGTGTCAGTGCAGAATGAAAAAATGACTTTGGAACCTCAAAGTACTCCCCTGCAAATATGTGGTATGGGAAAGAAAGAATGACTCAGAAGGTTAGACCAAGAACCCAGATGTCAGTTGAAGGTCATGAAGAACCACTTTTAGGCATGAACCCTAATCAAGAAAAGGGCAATGAGTGCTTAGCTGGATTTCAGAATTGCTAGGGACCAATAATTGCTGTTTGTTCTCCACTCAGTTTCCTACAGTATTATTAAAGATAAGTGTCTCTAGTAGTTTCTCTATGCCTATTCCACTATTTCATGTTGGATACCATCTACATTTAATTCACAATTATTAAATAAACAGAATTTGTCTTCAAAAGTCTGTCTGATCAACCATGCCCAATGAACCTCATTTGCACATGAATTTGATGTAGATGACAAGGACCTGAACTTTTACATAATGCCATAAATGATACAAAGAAACTAAGGAATTTGAATACTTTTCACTTATTTTGATTGCTTGTTTTTTGTTTTGTTTTGTTTTGTTTGTTTGTTTTGCATGTGACAGGGATGTGAATTGTGTCTAGAGAGCAAATTATTTTCCAAAAACGTTCATTATATTATACACACACACACACATACTTCTTGAAATGTGAAATTGATACTACTCTTTAAGTAAGAATATGTAAGTTACTTCATCTTGAAACAGAGTTCACTTTCATGACTATCTGATCAGTAGAGTACAGTAGATGTGATGTTATATGAGTGTAAACATTTAAATTGGTCATAAAAATGACACACACTGTACTTTTCTTGGAATCTTCACTCTTATAACTCAGCCAACATGTGAGAAAGCCAAATAGCCAGATAGAAAGGCATTTTAAACGTGTTTTCTCAGACAGCTCCAGAGAGATCCCCTCTGATAGCCAGACATTGCCACCAGATATACAATGCAAGAATTTTTCAAATGATTCCTGCCCTCAGCTGTCATGTCATTCTAACCTACAGTTTGTCAATAGGTAAATAAAACATCTTTACCTATGTATTCCTTGATGAAATTATTCAAACTGTAGATTTATTTACTTTAAGCCATAAAGTTTGGGATAATTTAGTACACAGCAAATGAACATATGGGCAATAGGAGTGATTCATATCCCTAGTGAATTGAGATGACACAGTTATTGTATTAAATAGTGTATCTGAAAAGTACATTTTTAAATTTCTGAAAAATTGCTTCCAAAATTATTTTTAAATGTTCACCGCTGTTTAACACAGTTGAGCCACACTTCACTTAAAATCACATGAGGTACTCCACAAGGCCTATCTACATAATCAGACTGCTCAGCGGCAAACTGATTTTTCAGGACCAATTCTCTAATAAGGAAATCATCAAAATTAATTCTCCCTTAAATTCTCTGATAACTACTCACTTCTTCACTTAAAGGCAATTTAATGTGCCTTAAGTTTTGTAGCTGAGTACTGGTGTTTAAGTCATAACAAGCAGCTACTTTAGTATCAGTGTATGTATATCTGTGTGTGTGTGTATTCTGTAATAGGAGAGACTTTGGGTAGATGATGTGTGCATGCCTGTGTGTTGAGTCACTATAGTCATGTCCAACTATCTGCGAACCTATGGACTATAGCCCACCAGGATACTCTGTCCTTGGGATTCTTCAGGCAAGTGTATTGGAATCACTTTCCATGCCCTCCTCCATGGGATGTTCCAACTTAGGGACTGAATCTGCATCTCTTATGTCTCCTACATTGGCAGGTGGGTTCTTTACTGTGCATTTGGGAAGTTCTGAGTAGATGATACCAAAACTTATTCTAGTCTTTTAATTCTAGGCATCCTCTAAAATTCTTGAGAATAATGTCATAAGAATGTCATAAGAATGTCATAAGAATAAAGAAGTCTCAAATTGATATTTTCCAAATCTAATAACAAATATTTGAGGAAAGGTTAGGTGGTAATATAACTTTGCTGTTTTACTGTATAAGGATTATACAAGTACTCAATGAAGTCTTAAAAGGATAACTTGTAAGTATAAATTACATGCAGAATAACATCAATAGGCATATTATATAAAAATTCATTTACATAAAATCAATAACTTCATGTATCATCCATCTTCTATTTATTTTAAAGTTAGTTTATTTTAAATTTTTATTTATTTTTTAAAAGACTTTTTGATGTGGACTATTATTTAAAAAATCTATTGAATTTGGTAATATATTATTTCTGTTTTATGTTTTGCTTTTTTTGCCACAAGGCCTGATGGATTTTTGCTCCCCAACCAGGAATTGAATCCATATCCCTTGCATTGGAAGGCAAAGTTTTAACCAATGGCCTTCCAAGGGAGTCCCCAGAGGCTTTTTAAAATTAGTAAATAATGACAGTCATGCTATTCTGCCACAAAAGTTGACTAGCTCAAGGAGCCTAATTAGATGCACAGAAGATGTAACACCCCTTCACGAATCACAATGTTGTTGGAGTAAAGGAGCCTGCATAACTCTGTGAAGCTACGGGCCATGCCATGCAGAGTCACCCAAAATGTATGAGTTATAGTGAGGAGTTATGACAAAACATGGTCCACTGGAAGAGGAAATGGCAACCCATTCTGTTTTTATTCTTGCTGCAAGAACCCAATTAACAGTATGAAAAGGCAAAAAGGTATGACACCGGAAGATGATCCCCCCAGGGCAGAAGGTGTCCAATATGCTACCGGGGAAGAACAGAGTGCAATTACTAATAGCTCCAGAAAGATTGAAGTAGTTGGGCCAAAGAGGAATCAACACTCGGGTATGGATGTGTCTGGTGGTGAAGGTAAAGTTCGGTGCTATAAAGAACAATATTGCATAGGAACCTGGGATGTTAGGCCCATGAATAAAGGTAAATTAGACATGGTCAAGTAGGAGATGGCAAGATTGAATATCAACATCTTGGGGATTAGTGAACTCAAATGAATGGGAATGGGTGAATTTAGTTCAGATGATCATTATATTTACCACTCTGAGCAAGAATACTTAAGAAGAAATGGAGTAGCCCTTGTAGTCAACAAAAGAGTTTGAAATGCAATACTTGGGTGCAACTTCAAAAATGACAGAATGATCTCAGTTCGTTTCCAAGGCAAACCATTCACATCATAGTAATCCAAGTCTATGCCCCAATCACTCATCTGAAAAAGATGAATGGTTCTATGAAGATCTACAAGATCTTCTAGAACTAACACTAAAAAAAGAAAAGAAAAGAAAAGAAAATTCTTTTCATTTTAGGAAACAGGAATGCAAAACTAGGAAGTCAAGGGATACCATTAATAACAGGCAAGTTTGGCCTTGGAGTACAAAATGAAGCAAGGCAAAGGCTAACAGAGTTTGTCAAGAGAACATGTTGGTCACAGTAAACCTGTTTCCAAAACCCAGGGAACTACTACACACATGAACATCACCAGATCGTTAATACCAAAATCAGATTGCTTATATTATTTGCAGCTAAAGAGACAGAAGCTTTATACAGTCAGCAAAAACAAGACCAGGAGCTGACTGAGATTCAGATCATCAGTGACCTATAGCAAAATCATGCTTAAATTGAAGAAAGCAGGGAAAACTACTAGGCCATTTAGGCATGACCTAAATCAAAACCCTTATGATTATACAGTGGGGGTAACACATAGATTCAAGGGATTAGATATGGTAGACAGAGTGCCCAAAGAATTATGGATGGAGGTTTGTAATATTGCGCAGGTGGCAGGGACCAAAACCATCCCAAAGAAAAAGAAATACAAGAAGTCAAAGTGGTTGTCTAAGGAGACTTTAAAGATAGCTGAGGAAAGAAGAGAAGTAAAAGCAAAGGAGAAAGGAAAGATATATCCAACTAAATGCAGAGTTCCAGATAATAGCAAGGAGAGAGTAGAAGCCCTTTTTAAATGAATAATGTGAAAAAATAGAGGACAACAATAGAATGGGAAAGACTAGAGATCTCTTCACAAAAATTGGAGGTATCAATGGAAAATTTCATGCAAGGATGGGCATGATAAAGGACAGAAATACTAAGGACTTAACAGAAGCAGAAGAGATAAGAACAGGTGACACAAATACACAGAACTATACCAAAAAAAGATCTTAATGACCTGGATAAGCATGACGGTATGGTAACTCACCTAGAGCAGACATATTGGAATGTGAACTCAAGTGGGCCTTAGGAAACATTACTATAAATAAAGCTAGTGGAAGTGGTGGAATTCCAGCTAAGCCATTTCAAATCCTAAAAGATGATGCTATAAAAGTGCTGCACTCAATATGTCAGCAAATTTGGAAAACTCAGCAGTGGTCACAGGACTGGAAAAGGTCAGTTTTCATTCCAGTTCCAAAGAAGGACAATGCTAACCATGTTCAAACTACTGTGCAAATGCACTCATTTCACATGCCAGTAAGGTAATGCTGAAAATCCTTCAAGCTAGGCTTCAGCAGTATGTGAACTGAGAACTTTTAGATGTACAAGCTGGGTTTAGAAAAGGCAGAGGGACTGGAAATTGAATTGCCAACATTTGCTGGATCATGGAGAAAGCAAGGGAATTCCAGAAAAGCATCAACTTCTACTTAATTGACAATGTGAAAACCTTTGACTGTGTGAACCATAACAAACTGTAGAAAATTCTTAAAGAGATGGGAGTAACAGACCACCATACCTGTCTCCTGAAAAACCTGTGTGCAAGTCAGTAAGCAACAGTTAGAACTGGACAGGGAACAATGGATTGGTTCAAAATTGGGAAAAGAGAATGACAAGGCTGTATGATGTTACCCTGCTTATTTAACTTCTATGCAGTTAACATTATGCAAAATGCAAGGCTGGAGGAATTCCAAGTTGCAATCAAGGTTGTCAGGAGAAATATCAACAACCTCAGATATGCAGATGATACCACTGTAAAGGCAGAAAGTGAAGAGAAACTAAAACCCTCCTGATGAGGGTGAAATAAAGAGTGGAAAAGCTGGCTGGAATCTCTGCATAAAAAGTCTAAGATCATGACATCTGCTCCCATCACTTCCTGGCAAATAGAAGGGACAAAAGTGGAATCAGTGACATATTTTCTTTTCTTGGTCTACAAAATCACTGAGGACAGTGATTACAGCCATGAAAATAAAAGAAACCTAGAAACCTAGAGAGTATATTAAAAAACAGAGACATCACTTTGTGGACAAAGGTTCACAAAGTTAAAGCTATGGTTTTTCCAGTAGTCATGTACAGATGTGAGACAGACCATAAAGAAGGCTGAGCACTGAAGAATTGATGCTTTTGAATTGTGATGCTGGAGAAGACTCTAGAGTGTGTCTTGAACTGCAGGGAGATCAATACAGTCAATCTTAAAGGAAATCAACCCTGAATATCCGTTTAAAGGACTGATGTTGCAGTTGAAGCTCCAATACCTTGCCCACCTGGTGTGAATAGCTGACTCATTGGAAAAGACTCTGATCCTGAGAAAGACTGACAGTAAATAAATAAGCAGCAGAGGATCAGATGGTTAGATAGCATCACTGACTCAATGGACATGAATTTGAGCAAATTCCAGGAGACAGTGGAGGATGGAGGAGCCTGGCATACTGTAGTCCATGGGTCAAAATGAGTCTACCATGACTTAGTGACTGAACAGCAACAAGAGCTAAGATACAACACAGAATATTTCTAGTTTCTTTTTCATCCTACTAAACTCTATATTACTAATATAAAATGGCTTTTACATAATCCCATATTTTTCATAAATCATTATTTTTCTCCTCATAATTTTTCTAATGGAAAAATCAAGGTAAATTAAATGTGTTTAGTTTACTAAGGTAAGCTAAAATTTGACAAAATTGTCAACTATGAGGAAGTTTCAGATTTCAGAATTTCCTTTCCATGATAAACAACTAGAAAACTAACAAATACATAGAATATGTATTGCACAACAGGAAGTAGACTACTGTACCCCAGAGAGAAGGTAAGTAAATCACATGAGCCTATTATCACTGTGGGCCTACCTAGTTGCTCAGTGGTAAAGAATCCACCTGCCAATGCAGGAGAGGTGGGTTCAATCTCTGGGTCAGGAAGATCCCCTGGAGAAGGAAATGGCAACCCACTCCAGTATTCTTTCCTGGGAAAATCCCATGGACAGAGGAGTCTATTTGGCTACAGTCCATAGAGTCACAAAAAGAGTCGAATATGACTTAGGGACTAAACAACAATGATAACCTTGTTGTTTATATATATACAACAAGATAATATATGTTTTTCTATATAGAAGCAAATCCTTGAATGTAATGGAGTTTGGGAGATTAGGGTGAGGATGTGCATAGGCACAACAAATCCTGATGATAATGTTTTGAAGAGGCAGAGTTACTTTTCAGGAAGCTTAAGGTAGCTATACAAGGCAGGATAAAGTACAGAAAAAAAAATCCTTTGACAGAAAGGTATATTGGAATCTTCTCAGGAATCCCATTTTATGTTTCCCTGCATACTGTACCCACAAGCATAGAATAAACTGCCACAAGACCAGGAGGGAAAAATTAAATATCAAGTTTCTGTTAAATAGTATTGGAGCATATTTAAGTTTGTATCAGCCAGAAAGGAGACATTATTAAACATGTAGGAGAAACAGAAACATTAAAATGTGATGTAAATCAAAAGAAAACTGAGTCAATAGAAATAGATTTAGCAATACCAAAGATAATGGAGGAGAAGAGAAATTAAAGATATTGTAAATTAAATAACTATAGTAGAATAACACAATATACATTTTAAAAATTAATTAAATTAATAACATATTAGATAAATCAGGAAAAAATGACTTGAAGTCATAGAAATAATACTTTTCTGAACTAAAATAGAGAAAAAAAATCTGCAAAGAGACACAGCACTTCAGCAACATTTGAGACAATATTAAGTGGCAAAATATGCAAGTAATTCTAATAGTAGGAGAAAAAAGTGTGGTGTAATATACTTAAAGAAATAATGGCTAGTAACTTTCCAAAATTTTATGTAAACTATTAACAAACATATTTAAGAAGCTCAACAAACTCAAAACAAGATAAAAACAGCGACAAAAATAAATAAGACTGCCCAACTAAAAACTGGCCCTTGCAAGGGCACTTGCCAATATACCTCTGCAAGGATTAAATCATGAGCTGCTGCACCTGCTGTCCTTCAACTCTGCCTGAAGGAGTTCAGGCTGGAGATCAGGAATGAGGCACTGTGCTGTGGGAAAAACTGGCAGAATAGGTCTTCAGACAGTTCAATATTTTCAGGAGATCTTATGAGCTCAATTTTGCATCTTCTGTTATCTAGAAAAGCACTAAAATCCTTCAAGGTGGCATCTGCTCCTTGTGACTAGCAGTAACCGTCACAAGACTAGCAACAACCTTCTGCGAAAATGTTTGCTTAACTGTGTGAACTCCACCTTCACCAAAACCACATATGTACAGACCTTTCCCCACTACCTCTCTGGAGAAGCTTCTCAGACTATGTAAAATGCTTCTCCTGGGGTACAGTCTTCACTTTGTCCCAAGTAAAAATTAACTCACAACTCTCATATTGTGTATTTGGTTTCAGTTGACAAGACCAAAATACATTACAACAAATTTCCTAGAAAAAATCCTCTGAATTCTATATTGAATAAAAAAAAGTCATTCAAAAATGAAATAAAAATAATATTTTTTTTCAGGCAAGCAAAGTAAGATATCTGTTACCAGTAAACTTGCACTGTAAGAAATGTTAAAAGTAGTTCTTCATGTGGAGCTACATAAATATGTGGGCAAACGTAATTTCTGCATTTCAAACTTTTATTTAAAAGAGAATTGACAAACTGAAAAATAATAGTTCAGTGGATTTTATAACATGAGTGCTGTGCTGTACTTAGTTGCTCAGTCATGTCTGATTCTTTGTGACCCATGGACTGTAGCCTGCCAGGCTCCTCTGCCATGGGGATTCTCCAGGCAAGAATACTGGAGTGGGTTGTCATGCCCTCCTCCAAGGATCTTCTCAACCCAGTGATCGAACCCAGGTCTCCTGCATTGCAGACGGATTCTTTACCATCTGAGCCACATATTGGACCATAATATTTAATGATAATAGAAAAAGGGGCAGGAAGAAGAAAATAAAACATAGAGTTTAGGATTTTCATATATGGTGTGAACTGGTATAGTACAATCTAAAGAGACAGTGTGATAAACTAAAAGTTTAGTATAATACACTAAAAGTGTATTATAAACCCTAAAGAAAGTGCTAAGAATAATAAAGCAAAAATCATGGCATATAAGACAATAGAAAAGAAAAAGCAAATCATAAAAATGTTATTTAACTCCAATAAATGCAAAACAAAAGGAAATAAATAGCAAAGAACAAATACAGGAAAAAAGAAAGAAACTAGCAAGATAGATTTAAATCAAATTAATAATTACATTAGTGAAAATTATCTAATAAGTGAAGTAAAAGGAAGATATAGTGAGACTGGATGAGCAAGAAAGATCCAACTCTATACTATTTACAATCAATTTACTTTCCCATTTTATGTATAAATTAAAATACATAAGATGAAAGAAGACATAATAAGTAAATGCTGATCAAAAGAAAGTTGGAATGGCTATACACATATTAATTAATGTAAATGTCAAAGGAAGCAATATTACTAGAATAAAGAAGGATATTTCCTAATAATATAGGATAAATTCATCAGAGACATAAAAATTCTAAATGTGAACACCCCTATCAATTGGACTTCAAAATATATAGAGGAAAACCTGACCAACCTACTAGGGGAAACAGGTAACTGATAAATATGTTTGGATATAACACCACTTATTTTGCAGTAATTGGTGGAACAATTAGATTGAAAAACCAATAAAGTATATAGAAAACTCAAAAAATACTATAAACCAACTTTTCTAACCCACCTATTAGAGCACTTGACCCAATAACCACAAAATGTATAGAACGTATCCCGTTCTTTTCATATTTATATGGGAAGTTTATGTACTATGCCATGAAATATACTCAGTAAACTTAAAAATATGAAAATCATTTGGAGTAGCTCTCTCATCCCCCAGAGAATTAAGTTGTAAACCATAGCAGAAAGGTTTCTAGAAAAATTCCACAGATAATTAAGAATTTAAAAACTCATTTCTTTTTAAGTCTCATCTTGCTCACATTTTATCTATTTTTATAACTTTATTTATTTATTATTTTTCACTATGCTGGGTCTTTGTTGCTGCACAGGCTTTCCTCTAAGTTGCAGCAAGAAAGGGCCACTCCCCAGATGTGGTGCACAGGCATCTCTTTGCCGTGGCTTCTTTTGTGGCAGAGCACTGGCTCTAGGGTGCAGGGACTTCAGTAGCTGCAGCACATGGGCTTAGTAGTCGTGGTTCCTGAGCTCTGGAGCACAGGCTCAATCACTGTGCTGCACAGGCTGAGTTGCTCCATGGCATGTGGGATCCTCCTGGATCAGGGATCAAACCCACATTTCATGCATTGGCAAGTGGACTGTTAACCACTGAGCCACCAGGGGAGCAAAAAACTCATTTCTATTAAATAGCCTATGTGTCAAAGAATAAATCACAAGATATTAGAAAATATAAGAATGGAAAGATAATGAAAACAAAGCACATTAAAATTTGTGGGATGCAACCAAATAAGTGCTTAAATGGAAATTTGTGGCATCATATTCTTATGCTAGAAAAGATTAAAGGTTTCAACGAATAAAGGTCTCAATAATCTAAGTTTTCACTGTAGGAAATTAGAAATAGGAGAGAAATTAAATGAAAATAGGCAAAGGAGAGAAAAAATAGAGACCAGAGAAGAACTCAAAAAATAGAAAAATAATAAGTAAAATGAATGATTAAATTTGTATGAAACTTTACAATGGACTTAACTAACTGGTGGCAGAAAGCTGATCTATTTTTGTCTTGGCCAGTGGGTGAGTAGAATTCACTCTTAGGTGGTGAAAATGTTCTAAATCTTGATTGTGATGGTAGTTATGTGGGAAAATTCATTACAAATACTCATCAAAATAGACATTTAACTGGTTGATTTTTAATTGTCAATTATCTCAGTAACATTTGTTAATTTTTAAAATAAAATCATAAATTAAAATATCCAGGTTAAATTATTTTCTTTTTCTTTCTTTTTTTTGGTAATAATTGCTCTTTGAACTACATCTGTCTTATGAAAACAAATGGCTCTGTTGGATTAAAATAAATTAAGAGTCAGAGCATATTTAACTGGTTCTAAAAGGCTATGACTTTCATAAAGAAAAACTAGTGAATAGGAAATAGATATGAAGTGTTGAAGTAAAATTACGTTTTGGACAAAATAGAGCAAAACATGGATTCAATAAAAATTGGCTTCATTATCAAAATCTGCACTGGTAATTCCCCTCTCAGCCAATTCTGATTCATTTCCAACACTGTCTATTGTGATTTTCAATGACAGTACCTTGGGAATAGAGTCAGCAGAGAAGATATAGATGGTGTTGGAGATTATGGAAGAGACAGAGTTGAATAGCAGTCTCTTAATTGGTGAGAGCTCTTATTTGTAGATAGGGAATCCGCTGTACTGGGCAGAAAGAGATCAATTAGAACATGAAGGGAGAGAGAGGACTGAAAACAGATTCTAAGCTAAATCTCATTGTTAAAATATACCATACAGCAGGGATTTCAAAGAAGCTGATTTTCCTACCTAACTGAAGAGGCTGTAGATGAAAAGCTATATCTGCACATTTGCAGTGACTCTGCTATGATCAGGAAAACACTGACTTAGAAAACCACCTGCCAAACCTAAAACAATTCTGCTCTGGCCATGATTCATGACAAAAGAAAATGGAGGCTCCATGCTGTGCCCCCCTTTATGTAGTTCAGTTTCAAATGACAGACTGGGCTTTATGCATCCCCCAAAAATCAGGGACCTTGATCACAAGAGCATCATCTGAAATCCTAACTGTAGCCTTCAGCTTTTAGAATTTGGAATTCAATAAGAAAACCTAGAAAATGCTTTAACTCAATGCTTAGTGAAGTAATTCAAAGATCCTAAGGGTATCACCAAAGATATCAACAATAATAGTTAAGATTACACCAATTTTAGGGGCCATTTGTATATTTGCTAGGTTAGGTCAGACTGCATTAACACATAAACTACGATATGTAGCAGAAGCAAACAATGGGAGTTTAGATTATGTAATAGAATGGAAAGTTATGGTATAAATCTTTTTATTTTGGAAGACACTTTCCTCTGCCCTTCTGGGGTCTTCTAGCTGGACAAAGAATAAAACTGATATGAAGCAAGTTAACAGGAGAAAACTAAACAAAATTTGAATAACATGTATACATGGGAGAGGGGCTTCCCTGATGGCTCAGCAATAAATAATCCATCTGTCAATGCAAGGGACACAGGTTCATGGGCCAGGAAGATCGTTTGGAGGAAGAAATGGCAACCCACTCTATTATTCTTGCCTGGGAAAATCTCATAGACAGAGGAGCCTTGAGGGCTACAGTCCCCAAAGGCTGGACACAACTTAGTGACTAAACAACAATAGCAAATACATAGGAAAAATCAAGGAAAACTGAGTAACTCACTAAAATGGTAGAATTTTCACCTTAAATATCATCATCAGCAAAAGACAGAAGAGTGTTAGAGGTGGAGAGAGTCAGTTATAGAAAATTACCAAGAAAAGCACAATAAACAACAGTAATGTTTCACATAGATTTCAGTCATGGACTTCTTCACTGATAATGGGTCTTCCTCTTCTTGGTACATAAGGAAGACACCCTAATGGATGGTTCCCTTACAGATGTAAATGTTTATTATGAAAGAGCAACTCTGACTTGGTTTTCAGAGTTTTTTGCCTGTCTGCTGTTTCTTAGAAAATAACCAGCTTAAAAGAATTATACCCCAAAGAGACATATTTTTGGGTGGCAAATTCTGATCCTCTATAATCTAACCATGGTAGTCTACAAACAATAGCTCAATATAATATCAGATTCTTTTCTTTATTATATAACAGATCAGTATAGTTTCAGATTGACAGGAACTCTATTTTCCACATGTGTGTGATGTGGTCACTCATGTGTTGTTTACACTTCAATGTGATTGAGAAAAGAAAAACATGAAGAATTGTGTGTTGTAAAGGTTATGGAACAAACTTGGGAGTAGCAGAATTCAGTTCACTCAAAATGTATTGTTTAGAAATTACTGATATGGCCATACCTAACTGTAGGGAGATTGGGAAATGTGGTTCAGATGTGTGTGCAGAAAGACATGGAAATTAGTTTTGATGAAAAACTACCAATATCTGCCAAAATATAAAAGAGGACTTAGTGGTTGTATAACTGAGAAGTATAGGGCCCTTCTAGTGACAGATGCCTCTCCCATATCCTACCCTGTAACTCCTCTCTGAAGTACTCAGATCACAAATTCTCATGCATATTTCCTATGTTTTTCAGATGCCAAAAGCCACTAACGAATGGAAGAAATTAACTACTTGATTATCACAAGCACCTAATCTCCAGACATTCTGGTGCCTAAGGGTTGATAAAGCTATATTCCTGATCCTGCCCTGTTACCTTAACATCAACCAATACCCTGGGATGTACCTCCCGCACTTGGCCTTTAAAAATGATTTTTTAAAACCCTTCGGGGAGTTCTGTTCTGTTTTGTTTTGTTTTTTGATCAGGAGTCACCTATTCTCCTTGCATAGCCCTGCAATAAACCTTTCCCTTCTCCAGACTCCAACATTTCATCTTCTTTGGGCTCATTGTGGATGAGGCACATGAATTTGCATTCAGTAACACTTTGCTAGGCTTCCCTGGTGGCTTAATGGTAAAGAATCCGCCTGCCAATGCAGGAGAAGCAGGTTTGATCCCTGGGTCGGGAAGATCCCCTGGAGAAGGAAATGGCAACTCCCTCCAGTATTCTTGCCTGGGAAATCCCATGGACAGAGGAGCCTGGCAGGATACAGTCTATGGGTTGGCAGAATTAGACAGAACTTCACTACTAATCCTACAATAACAACAACAATGGATGAATTTGTGGTTGAGCCCAACAAAGAATGAGACTTAAGATGGGCAATGTCTTCAGCTAGAATTAATTATGGGTGGAAACTATTAAAGACTGAATCACAACTTATACAATTAAATATTCATGATTACTGATGATAGAATACAATGAATAAAATCCTACTAAAGTTTCTAATTGAGCTGAAGGACTGTTTTCAGATGAATATGGATGGGTTGAATTTATTGGGTGAGGGAGCTCAAGAGAAGGAAGAGAAATGACAGGCAGGGATCACTGAAGAAAGAAACGAGAGTATGTTTTCCAGAAAGATTTTTAAAGTTCAGCTCATTCTTACTTGCATTAAAATGGATTCACTAACTACAACAAGTTTCATTGAAAAATCTATTCTTTGGATTTTTAGAACACTTATAATCCTCAGTATATTGCTGATACTTAGCAACCATGGCTTAGATTTGGTCACAGTTTCATTTGGGTTTATATATCAAATAAGAATTTTCAAAATTAGATAACATCATGTTATTGACACAAGTGTTACTTACTTCAATATGGTGCAAATTTCTTGAAGGCATAGTATGAGGAATCTTATGTCCATATAAACTTGTTAACACACATTCAGTTAGTTAATAAATGTATCAGAGCCTAGTGGGGCTACAGTCCAAAGAGTTGCAAAGAGTCGGACATGACTGAGTGAATAAGTAAGCAAGAAATAAATGTATAAATGGCAGATAATAATTTGAAGACATACTCTATATTTTAGACCTCTAATATAATAATAATAATACCTAATAATCTGCTGCAATATAGGCCACAAAAATGCAACTTGTACCTAGCAAATTAAGGCAACCCAGCAAATGTGTACCCATTTTGGAAAATAATTTTTCTCAAAATGACTATAAGGGACATTTCATCTAAAGATAATAAATTAAACAAATTGGCACTAATTTTGTTCAAAACTCAGATATGATGCAAATTCTTTTACTAACTGAATATATTTTCAAATGATTAAATAAAATACAGATAAAAATATGTTGAATTCTATTTTAACATGATGCTTATACATTTATGTGATTTGTGCTTATATTTCTTTTTTCTTTCTACTATATAATAAAGTAAAACTCAACAATTAGAAATAAAAATATGCCTGATTTGTTTTTTTCATCAGAATGCATCATTCAAAGGAATGCATATTTATAGGAAAGAAAATACAAATATCATTTTGATAGATTATATTTACTGTATGTTGTTTTATGCAAAATAGATAAAAACATACAAAATACTTAGCTTCATACAAACAAAATATTTGCTAAATCTTTGATAATAATCAATTATCACAGGAAGAAACTGAATTTAAGATGTATCAGTTCAGTTCAGTTCAGTCGCTCAGTCGTGTCCAGCTCTTTGCAACCCCATGAATCGCAGCACGCCAGGCCTCCTTGTCCATCACCTACTCCCGGAGTTCACTCAGACTCACGTCCATCGAGTCAGTCATGCCATCCAGCCATCTCATCCTCTGTCGTCCCCTTCTCCTCCTGTTCCCAATCTCTCCCAGCATCAGAGTCTTTTCCAATGAGTCAACTCTTCGCATGAGGTGGCCAAAGTACTGGAGTTTCAGCTTTAACATCATTCCTTCCAAAGAAATCCCAGGGCTGATCTCCTTCAGAATGGACTGGTTGGATCTCCTTGCAGTCCAAGGGACTCTCAAGAGTCTTCTCCAACACCACAGTTCAAAAGCGTCATTTCGTCGGTGCTCACCTTTCTTCACAGTCCAACTCTCACATCCATACATGACCACTGGAAAAACCATAGCCTTGACTTAGACGGACATTTGTTGGTAAAGTGATGTCTCTGCTTTTGAATATGCTATCTAGGTTGGTTATAACTTTCCTTCCAAGGAGTAAGCGTCTTTTAATTTCATGGCTGCAGTCACCATCTGCAGTGATTTTGAAGCCCCCCAAAATGAAGTCTGACACTGTTTCCACTGTTTCCCCATCTATTTCCCATGAAGTGTTGGGACCAGATACCATGATCTTCGTTTTCTGAATGTTGAGCTTTAAGCCAACTTTTTCACTCTCCACTTTCACTTTCATCAAGAGGTTTTTTAGTTCCTCTTCACTTTCTGCCATAATGGTGGTGTCATCTGCATATCTCAGGTTTTTGATATTTCTCCCAGCAATCTTGATTCCAGCTTGTGTTTCTTCCAGTCCAGCATTTCTCATGATGTACTCTGCATAGAAGTTAAATAAGCAGGGTGACAATATACAGCCTTGACCTACTCCTTTTCCTATTTGGAACCAGTTTGTTGTTCCATGTCCAATTCTAACTGTTGCTTCCTGACTTTCATACAGATTTCTCAAGAGGCAGATCAGGTGGTCTGGCATTCCCATCTCTTTCAGAATTTTCCACAGTTTATTGTGATCCACACAGTCAAAGGCTTTGGCATAGTCAATAAAGCAAAATATGAATCAAATAAAATATTAAAAATAAAACTACCCCTTATAATGCTTAGTACATTTTTCTGAATTTCACTTCAAAGATTAAGCATGCAGTTATTTCTGTTAATAGTGGTTTTGTATATGACCTTACTCAAGATCTCCGATCTAGCAAGGAGTTTATTTCAAAAGAATGACAGCAATTTAACACATTAAATAAGTGGATCACATAGTTGAAAATCAAGACATAGTGAACATTGCTAATATATACTTTATATACTTTATACTTGTATAATATGTACTTTATACTTGCCAAAGTATAAAGTATAAATATATAATTCATACTTGCCAAAACTGTATGCATTTTTGGTAAAAAAAAAACAAACAAAAAAAACTGGTATAATTTCTAAAGAAATAACATGCCAAAGAAATCTTTATATTTTTGATTATTTTTTCATATAATTTTGTGACATGTATGGCAAAACCAATACAATATTGTAAAGTAATTAGCCTCTAATTCAAATAAATTTTCTTGTAATTGTCTGATCTCTGATATTAAAATTAATCAGTTCAAGGATTTAAAGGTTTTTCAAGAATAAAAAATGAAAACAAAGTAACAAAATGCAAAATGTTTTATTTTCTTCAAAGACATCTTTTTAGTAGGTGTCATCAGGAAGGAAGTAATTTCTCTACTCTTCCAGCAAAACTTTGACCCATGGAGTTAGCATAAGGTGATAACTAATTGAAATTCTTGAACTTGTCTTATAGAATAAGAGACAAGGGATCAGCTTGTTAAAATCCATTTGCTTCTTAGTAGCCTTCATTGATTAATTTTACATTTTCCCTTTCTTTTTATCCCACTGTTTAATTGTATAACTTAGTTTCACACTGCCAGAAACTTGGAGTCAGCTCTTACTCGCTGAAAACTGCCCATGGTCTGGTTTGGACCTCCAGTGCTAAAACTGGACCTGTATCAGTTCAGTTCACTTCATTTGCTCAGGCTTATCTGACTTTTTGGGACCCCATGGACTGCAGCATGCTGATTTTCCCTGTCCATTATCAACTCCCAGACCTTACTCAAACTCATGACCATCCAGCCAGAGATGCCATCCAACCATCTTATCCTCTGTTGTCCCCTTCCCCTCCCGCCTTCAATCTTCACCATTATCAGGGTCTTCTCCAGTGAGTCAGTTCTTTGCATCAGGTGGCCAAAGTATTGGAGTTTCAGCTTCAGGATCAGTCCTTCCAATGAATATTCAGGACTGATTTCCTTTAGAGTTGACTAGTTGGATCTCCTTGCAGTCCAAGGGATTCTCAAGAGTCTTCTCCAATACTACAGTTCAAGAGCATCAATTTTTTGGTACTCAGATTTCTTTAAAGTCCAACTCTCACATCCATACATGACTATTGGAAAAACCATAGCTTTGACTAGAAGTACCTTGTTGGCAAAGTAATGTCTCTGGTTTTTAATATGCTGACTGGTTGGTCACAGCTTTTCTTCCAAGGAGCAAGAGTCTTTTAATTTCATGGCTGCAGTCACCATCTGCAGTGATTTTGGAGAACAGAAAGAAAAAGTCTGTCACTGTTTCCCCATCTATTTGCCATGAAGTGATGGGACCGGATGCCATGATCTTCATTTTCTGAATGTTGAGTTTTAAGCCAATTTTTTCACTCTCCTCTTTCACTTTCACCAAGATACTCTTTAGTTCTTCGCTTACTACCATAAGGGTGAAATCTGCACATCTGAGGTTATTGCTATTTCTCTGGGCAATCTTGATTTCAGCTTGTGCTTCATTCAGTCTGGCATTTCTCTTGATATACTCCTCATATAAGTTAAATAAGCAGGGCAACAATATACAGCTTTGACATACTCCGTTCCCAATTTGGAACCAGTCTGTAGTTTCATGTCCAGTTCTAACTATTGTTTCTTGACCTGCATACAGATTTCTCAGGAGGCAGGTAAGTTGGTCTGATGTTTCCATCTCTTGAAGATTTTTCCATGGTTTTCTTGTGATCCACACAGTGAAAGGCTTTGGCATAGTCAATAAAGCAGAAATAGATGTTTTACTGGAACTTTCTTGCTTTTTTGATGATCCAACGTATGTTGGCAGTTTGATCTCTGGCTCCTCTGCCTTTTCTAAATCTAGCTTAAACATCTGGAAGTTCACAGTTCACATACTGTTGAAGCCTGGCTTGGAGAATTTTGAGCATTACTTTGCTAGGGTGAGAATGAGTGCAATTGTGTGGTAGTTTGGAAATTAATTGGCATTGCATTTCTTTGGGATTGGAATGAAAACTGACCTTTTCCAGTCCTGTGGCCCCTTCTGAGTCTTCCAAATTTGCTGGCATATTGAGTGCAGTACTTTCACAGTAACGTATTTTAGGATTTGAAATAGCTCAACTGGAATTCCATCTCCTCCACTAGCCTTGCTCGCAGTGATCCTTCTTAAGGCCCCCTTGACTTCACATACCAGGATGTCTGGCTCTAGGTGAGTGACCACACCATGATGATTATCTGGGTCATTAAGATCTTTATTGTATAGTTCTTCTGTGTACTCCTGCCACCTCTTCTTAATATCTTCTGCTTCTGTAAGGTCCATACATTTCTGTCCTTTATTATGCCCATTTTTGCATGAAATGTTCCCTTGGTATCTCTAATTTTCTTTAAGAGATCTCTAGTCCTTCCCATTCTATTGTTTTCCTCTATTTCTTTGCATTGATCACTGAGGAAGGCTTTCTTATCTCTCCTTGCTGTTCTTTGGAATTCTGCATTCAAATGGGTTTATCTTTCCTTTTCTCCTCTGCCTTTAGCTTCTTTTCTTTTCATGGCTAATTGTAAGGTCTCCTCAGAAAACCATTTTGCCTTTTTGTATTACTTTTTCTTGGTGATGGTTTTGATCACTTCCTCCTGTACAATGTCACAAGCCTCTGTCCATAGTTCCTCAGGCACTCTGTCTATCAGATCTAATCCCTTGAATCTATTTGTCACTTCCACTGTATAATCATAAGGGATTTGATTTAGGTCATATCTGAGTGCCCTAGTGGCTTTCCATACTTGCTTCAACTTAAGTCTGAATTTGGCAATAAAGAGTTCATGATCTGAGCCACAGTCAGCTACCAGTCTTGTTTTTGATGACTTTATAGTGCTTCTCCATCTTTGGCTGCAAAGAACATAATCAATCTCATTTTGGTATTGACCATATGGTGACGTCCATGTGTATTGTCTTTCTTGTGTTGTTGGAAGAGGGTACTTGCTATGACCAGTGCATTCTCTTGGCAATACTCTTGTCAGCCTTTGCCCTGCTTCATTTTGTACTCTGAGGGCAAATTTGCCTGTGACTACAGGTATCTCTGGGAGAAGGCAATGGCAACTCACTCCAGTACTCTTGCCTGGAAAATCCCACAGACAGAGGAGCCTGGTAGGCTGCCGTCTATGGGGTCGCGAAGAGTCAGACACGACTGAGCGACTTCACTTTCACTTTTCACTTTCATGCATTGAAGAAGGAAATGGTAACCCACTCCAGTGTTCTTGCCTGGAGAATCCCAGGGATGGGAGAACCTGGTGGGCTGCTGTCTATGGGGTCGCACAGAGTCAGACACGACTGAAGCGACTTAGCAGCAGCAGCAGCAACAGGTATCTCTTCACTTCCTACTTTTGCATTCCAGTCCCCTATAATGAAAAGGATATCTTTCTTGAGTGTTAGTTCTGGAAGGTCTTGTAGGTCTTCATAGAGTCATTCAACTTCAGCTTCTTCAGGAACTGGTCGGGGCATAGACTTGGATTACTGCGATTTTGTATGGCTTGCCTTGGAAATGAATAGAGATCAATCATTCTGTTGTTTTTCAGATTGCATCCAAGTACTGCATGTCAGACTATTTTGTTTACTGTGAACCCTACTCCATATCTTCTAAGTGATTCTTTCCCACAGTGTTGATATAATGGTCATCTGAGTTAAATTCATTCATTCCAGTCCATTTATTTCACTGATCCTAAAATGTCACATTCACTCTTGCCATCTCCTGTTTGACCACTTCTAATTTACCTTGATTCATGGACCTAACATTCCAGGTTCCTATGATGTATTGCTCTTAACAGCATTGGACTTTACTTCCATCACCAGTCACATCCACAACTGGGTGTTTTTTTTGCTTTAGCTCCATCTCTTCATTCTTTCTGGAGTTTTTTCTCCACTGATCTCCAGTGGCATATTGGGCACTTAACTGACCAGGGGTGTTCATCTTTCAGTGTCCTATCGTTTTGCCTTTCCATGCTGTTCATGGGGTTCTCAAGGCAAGAATTCTGAAGTGGTATGCCATTCCCTTCTCCAGTGGATCATGTTTTGTCAGAACACTTCACCATGACCCATCTGTTTTGGGTGTCCCTACACAGTGTGGCTCACAGTTTCATTGAGTTAGAAAAGGTTGTATTCCATGTGCTCAGTTTGGTTAGTTTTCTGTGATTGTGGTTTTCATTCTGCCTGCCCTCTGATGGAAAAGGAAAGAGGCTTATGGAATCTTCCTGATGGGAGAGACCGACTGAAGGGGAAACTGGGTCTTGTTCTGATGGGCGGGGCTCAGTAAATCTTTAATCCAATTTTCTGTTGATGAGTGGGCTTTGTCCCTCTCTGTTGGTTGACCTGAGGCCTAACTATGGTGGAGGTAATGAAGATAATGGTTACCTCCTTCAAAAGGTCCCATGAGTGCACTGCTGCACTCAGTTCCCTCAGCCCTGCAGCAGGCCCCCATCGACCCACTCCTCTGCCAGAGACTCCTGGACACTCATGGGCAAGTCTGGGTCAGTCACTTTTGTGATCACTGATCCTTTCTCCTGGGTCCTGGAGTACACAAAGTTCTGTTTGTGCCCTACAAGAGTCTGTTTCCCCAGTCCTATGTCAGTTCTGGTGACTCTCTGGTGGAGTTAATGGCGACCTCCTCCAAGAGGAATTATGGCATACCCAGGTCTGATGCACCCAGTGTCTGTTCCCCTGCTGCAGGCCACTGCTGACCTGTACTTTCACAGGAGACACTCAAACACAGTTCTGGCTCAGTCTCTGTGGGGTCTCTGGGTCCTGGTGCACACAAGGTTTGTTGGAGCACTCTAAGTGTCTCTGGTGGGAAAGGGGCTTGATTCTAAATGTGATTTTTCCCCTCCTACTGTCTTCTGGGATTCTCCTTTGCCTTTGGATGTGGGGACTTGTATAGATATACATAAATAGCCTTTTGACTTCAAGAGCTTGCAAACTCCACCCTCAGATAGTGCTAAGAGAATTCATTCTGAAAATGCAGAGGCATGGAACTGAGATGCATCTGTGTAGAAAACTAATTACCTCATTTTTTCCCTCCCTCCAATCATCTTTTCCACTTAAGGATATCTTGCTTATTCCATAAATATCCAATCTCCCTTTTCTTTGGGGAGGCAGGTATGAAAACTCTTTTCCAGTTAAAAGTTGTTAAATTTTAACTTTTATTTTACATTGGAGTATAGTTGATTAACAATATTGTGTTAGTTTCAGGTGTATAGCAAAGTAATTAGTTATACATATACATATACTATTGTTTATCAAATTCTTTTACAATTTAGATTGTAAAAATTGTTGAGGGTTGTTTTAAGATGGAATACTAGCAAATGTTGTACAGTATATACACAACTATGTAAGGAATTCTGAGGTAAAGCATAGTCATTTTTGGTGGCTATGTGTTTTAAAGACTTAATGGAAAAGTTAGTTATGAAGTAAGCATAGGATTTGGGCATTAAGTAGAAAGTATGTTCCAGGTAAGCAAAATAGCATGGTGATGGGGAAAAAGAAGATATATCGAATTGAGAGAAGAGATAAGGGTGTGTTAGGAGTTGAAACAGAATGAATATAAAAAAGAAACAGCTCAAGTTTCAGAGTTTGTATTTGATATGTTAAATAAATAGGTGAAATTAGGTCCTTACATACAAAATTATACAATGATACAAAACGACACAAAAATTGTGGTGACTATTCAATGATCAGATTTTCTGATGATCTATTTCCTTCATAAATAAAGTACTGAACTTACAGATAATTTGAAAGCCTTCTTCTTTGCTATCTATGCTATTTCTGTTATCTATGTGCTAATCTTGTTTATATAAGTTAATTAGTAAAGTTTCCCATAAAATAAAATAAAGTTATGGCATCTAATTCTGTGGAACTCTGGGTTTTCAGCTATTGCATTTTCGCCTTCAGAAAAGGACAACAGATCGTCAAACAACAGCAATAATAATGAGTTCTGCTAACTGGTTTCTGCCAAGGCTTGCTTTATTTCAAAATTCTTCCTGATTACATAGAGTTCTTCACAGGATGAGCCATCTGGCAATTTCTCCAAATGTCTTATTGGGATGATGGCAGAAAATAAGAACAGGGCCAATTCTCAGAGAAAACAAAAGAAGAATGTCTAGATTGCAATGGCAGATTTTACATCAATGCCAAGAATCTCTGCATAGATGCCAGGTAGAATATTACCACTGAAATTTGACTTAACTATCAAGGGACATCTTATTCTGAGCTTACTAATTGAAATTTTCAAATCACCATCATCTGAAAAATTAAAAAATATTTCAACTATATATATATTTGCAAAAGAATTTTGATATTAATTACATAGCATTAAAATTTTAGTAAGCTCATTTTATGACATAAAAGCATAGGATGACAAATTTTACCAGTCAAATGTGGGCTTAAAAAAGCATATCATTAGGACAATGTAAGAATAGATATAAAATATTGGGTTTTTTTGCAAATAGGAAAGCTGCTACTTCATTTATAGATAAATTGTCTTTAAAAAGTTTTGGTAATGAAATGAAAATATGGCTTTAAAAAAGAAGCTCAAAAGAGAATAATGTATATTTCATCCTGATCACATAAAGTCCTTGTTAATAAATAAATAGAAATAATCTCTTTTTCTCCAATTCAAGTATTGAATTAAGTTTTAGTAGTTATGTTTTATTTTCTTTTTACTAATTTACATTCAATAATTTTATACACTCCTCATTCATCAGATGTTTATTAATGTCTACTATTAATAAGTTATTGGGGAACTACTGGAAATGTAAAAATTAACAAAATAGATTCGAAAAATTGGAATTTGTAGAAACCAATATGGAAGACAGAGAGCTAAATAAATTACATGCAAATATTAGATTCTTTCCATCTGGGATAGAAAATATATTTATATTAAAATTTCCTTCAATTCTGATTAGATTTGTCTGTAAGCAGGCAATTGCAACTATAATTGTTTAAATCCTTGATTTCTTAGCCACTCAGTTTCTTTAAGATACGTATTAACACATTCTACCATACCCAAGGCTTCCCTG
Organism: Bubalus kerabau; assembly: GCF_029407905.1. NCBI lineage: Eukaryota > Metazoa > Chordata > Mammalia > Artiodactyla > Bovidae > Bubalus > Bubalus kerabau. Next base: position 134,616,117 of record NC_073624.1, read on the forward strand.
ATAGCTCTGTTGGTAAAGAATCCACCTACAATGCAGGAGAATCCAGTTTGATTCCTGGGTTAGAAAGATCCACTGGAGAAGGGACAGGCTACTCACTTCAGTATTCTTGGGCTTCCCTTGTGGCTCAACTGGTAAAGAATCTGCCTGCAAGCCAGAGACCTGGGTTTGATCCCTGGGTTGGGAAGATCTCCTGGAGAAGGGAAAGGCTACCCACTCCAGTATTCTGGCTTGGAGAATTCCATGAACTGTATAGTCCTTGGGGTTAAGAGTGGGATACTACTGAATGTCTTTCACTTAGGCTTTCCTGGTGGCTCAGTTGGTAAAGAATCTGCCTGCAATGCCAGAGATCTGGATTCAGTCCCCGGGTTGGAAATATCCCCTGGAGAAGGAAATGGCAACCTATTCCAGTACTCTCACCTGAAGAATTCCATAGACAGAGGAGTGGGACAGGCTGAAGTCCATGGAATCGCAGAGTCAGACACAACTGTGCGACTAATTTTCACTTTTTCGCTTTCACCATACCCAAAGCTCTTTGAGATTAGCTGTTGTACCATAGAGCTTATGCTCAATTAATGACTTTTTAAACAAATATTAATGAATAAAAATAGCTTTTTTAGTATGTTACCTGCTTCTCTTATTAATTATATATATTCCCATTTCATGGTAGCATTGGGAGAACTAAGAGCAATAATAGCTCTGAGCTTCAATACCCAGCTTGCTCATTATTGTCACAGGTACTTTCCATTTCTCTTCACTGCCATTTTCAGGGAAGAGGGGGAGGGTGCCCTTGTGGTAATAGATGGCTGTAACAGTTCCACAAATTATACTCATATGTGATAAACCCAGAGAATGTTAGCTATATTGTTTCACTTTAGAAAAAGTACATGTTTCCAGAATCTCCTCCTTAGACTGACTTTCATGTCTTATTGGTCAGTACTTTGTCATAGCAGCCTCCATAATCCTCTCATTTATGGGGTTTACCTAGGTAAACCATTTTACCTTGCAAAGGCGCGTGGGCCTTAGGAAGCATCACTAGGAACAAAGCTAGTGGAGGTCATGGAATTCCAGTTGAGTTATTTCAAATCCTAAAAGATGATGCTGTGAGAGTACTACACTCAGTATGCCAGAAAATTTGGAAAACTCATCAGTGGCCACAGGACTGGAAAAGGTCAGTTTTCATTCCAATCCCAAAGAAAGGCAATGCCAAAGAATGTTCAGACTACTGCACAGTTGCACTTATCTCACACACTAGCAAAGTAATGCTCAAAATTCTCCAAGCCAGACTTCAACAGTACATGAACTGTGAAATTCCAGATATTCAAGTTGGATTTAGAAAAGACAAAGGAACCAGAGATCAAATTGTCAACATCCGTTGGATCATTGAAAAAGCAAGGGAGTTCCAGAAAAACATCTACTTCTGCTTTATTGACTATGCCAAAGCCTTTGACTGTGTGGATCACAACAAACAGTGGAAAATTCTTAAAGAGATGGGAATACCAGACCATCTTACCAGCCTCATAATAAATCTGTATGCAGGTCAAGAAACAACAGTTAGAACTGGACATGGAACAACAGACTGGTTCCAAATCAGGAAAGGAGTACATCAAGGCTGTATACTGGCACCTTGCACCCTTATGGCAGAAAGCAAAGAAGAGCTAAAGAACCTTTTAATGAAAGTGAAAGAGGAGAGTGGAAAAAGCTGGCTTAAAACTCAACATTTAGAAAAAGAAGATCATGGCATCTGGTCCCATCACTTCATGGCAAATAGATGGGAAAACAATGGAAACAGTGACAGACTTTATTTTTTTGGCTTCCAAAATCACTGCAGATGGTGACTGCAGCCATGAAATTAAAAGACACTTGCTTCTTGGAAGAAAAGCTGTGACCAACCTAGACAGCATATTAAAAAACAGAGACATTGCTGATAAAGGTCTTTCTAGTCAAAGCTATGGTTTTTCCAGGAGTCATGTATGGATATGAGAGTTGGCTATAAGGAAGGCTAATTGCTAAAGAACTGATGCTTTTGAACTGTGGTGTTGGAGAAGACTCTTGAGAGTCCCTTGGACTTCAAGGAGATCAAACCAGTCCATCTTAAAGGAAATCAGTCCTGAATATTCACTGGATAGACTGATGCTGAAGCTGAAGCTCCAATAATTTGGCCACCTGATGCGAAGAACTGACTCACTGGAAAAGATCCTGATACTGGGAAGGATTGAAGGTGGGAAAAGGGGAAGACAGAGGATGAGATGGTTGGATGGTATCATCAACTCCATGGACATGAGTTTGAACAAATTCCAGGAGTTGGTGAAGGACAGGGAAGCCTGGAATGCTGTAGTTCATAGGATCACAAAGAGTCTAGGTACCCTTGATTCTTCGATTTATAATTTGGGATGATATGCATGTTTGAGGTTCAACCATTTTAACTGATTCTGAGTTATATTTGAAACATTTTGACTCATTCAGAGATATGAAGACTGAATATTTTCCCAGTAAGAAATTAATTCTAGCAGAATTGATGTGCAGAAGCTCGGCCCATCATATTTAAACATAAAGAAGGAATAGTTTGCATTTGGATACAACAGAGGGCTTCCAAGGTAGTGCTAGTGGTAAGGAATCCACCTGCCAATGCAGGAGACACCAGAGATGCAGCTTTTGGGTCAGGAATCCCTTGGAGTAGGAAATGACAACCCTCTATAGTATTCTTGCCTGGAAAATTCCATAGACAGAGGAGCCTGGTAGGCTAGTCCTTGTGGTCTCAAAGAGTGGGACACTATTGAGCACACACCCATACCCACACACAACATAGTGGATATTAAATATTTAGAGACTCCAGTAGCCCAGTTTTCTCAAAACAGAGAAAGCCTCTGAAAGAAAAGGGTTCAAACATCAGTGTTTTTAAGTTTCCAACTGGGGACTGGGACAACATGGAGAAACCGTGAGTTAAAGTCTCATAAGGTTTTGATGGATAGAAGTTAACGCAAACACTGTTGAAACCTATTGGATAATGAAGAGTTTTACATCAGAAACAAGAGTGGTGCATGTGATCAATGATGGTAGGAAAAGAGGAAAGAAACATAATTACATATTGTAGTACATGTGAACAGTGCTTAGAGGTTGAATATAATTCAGGAAATTTGGTAGATTCAGGCCAAGCCAGAAAGAATATTGACTATTATTAATAAAATACTATATTTCTCATAATTTTTGGCCTGGCAAAATATGAGCTATCAAGACAATTAATGAAGCAGTATTTTAAGGAATAGCAATGGACTTGATTTTGGAAATATTGACATTATTGTGTCATTTAGACACAATTTTCTAATAATTGAATACAATACAGCCATAAAAATGACTATGATTCATGACATTTAATTGACTAACAGTTACTTCAGTAGTATATATTCTAGGTTGTTGTTTTTGTTTAGTCTTTCAGTCATGTATAACCCTATGGACTATAGCCTGCCAGGTTCCTCTGTTCATCTGATTTTCCTCGCAAGAATACTGGAGTGGTTTGCTATTTCCTTCTCCAATATTCCAGATCACATGAATGCAAATATTTCTTTTCAGTATATGAAAGAAATTCCTTTAAAATCAGACACATATACACACATACAACACATGCACATAAAAATTTAATGTTTACTATATGACGTATGAAAGATACTATTTCTTCATAGTTGTTTGTAAAACAGGATGCTATTTCATTTGTTTTCCAAGATGAAATTTATTTGATATTAGCCTAAGTCAGTTGATTGCATTTCATATGACTGTAAAAATTGCTAATAAACTTATATAACTTTTCCATGAATAACCAAAGTCTATTGAAATATGCAGCTGTATTTTTTAAATGGATACATACAACTACTGATTTTATAATCACAGTACCTTAGCAGAATACAGATATAATTTCATCACTCTTTTGAGGCTAGCCTCCCTAAATCTTTGAGGGATTGAAGTAAAATTGTCTATGGGACAATTCATTTCATCCAACTCCTGGAAAAGAGTTTATATTAACTTGAGAATTAATCCATACTGTCTGTTTTTCTTCTTATTTCTTCTTATTCTTCAACTGCAACCTTTGACAAGCTAGCTCTCACAGGGTACTGTTGAAAAATTAAGAATGAAAACATAAAGGATGAGTGTTTCTTATTAATAATAGCCTGTTTTTTCCTTCATTCTCCTTAAATTCAATTATTCAAATCGTTGTCCAAATATCCCTTTAAAATTCTAACAGACCATACTCATGCATCTTCCAACACTCTCCTCGAAGTTCTTACCAAAGCCTGAAACTCTCCCTTCTTACTCTCACTTGCTCATAGAGGTCAAGACTCCAGCCTTTGGGTGATTCTTCTGCTATGCCAAGCCTATTACTGCCTTGAGGCTTTTGCACTTGCTAAGTATCCTCTTCCACTCCACAGTCACATGATCATCTTGCTCCCTTCATTCATGTTTCTATCCAGTTGTCTTCTCAGAAAGGACTCTCTGACTCTTCAGAGTATCAATCCCTACCATTACTTCCATCTTGCTGTTTGTCATGATTGTCTTAGCAATTAATTGATTCTATAATTGTGAAATTATTGATCTATTTTCTTTTCTCTTTCCTACTAGAGTGTAAGTTCTATGAGGTTGAAATTTTTATAGGTATAGTACACTGCTATACCCCTAGTAACTTAAATAATATCTAATATAGAGAATATGTCTGGGAATATATGACTAAGTAAAAGGGACAGCAAGCTCTGTCCTGTAAGTTAAAAATGGTTAGTGGGGACAATAGGTAGTATATTGGTCTGCTAGGGATGCCTTAGCAAAATACCATTGACAGGGTGGTGTAAGCAACAGAAATTTATTTTCTCAGACTTCTGCACTTTCAAAGTCCAAGATCAAAATGCTAAAGAGTTTGTTTCCTAATGAGGACACTCTTTCTCACTTACTGACAGTTGCCTTCCTGCTGTTATCTCACATGGCATTTTCTCTGTGTGGGCAGATAGGGAGAGAGACTTGGAGTCTCTGAGTCTTCTTAAAAGGAGACCAGCCCAATGGGATAAGGACACCATTCTTATAAGCTCATTTAAACTTAATTATCTCCTAAAAGCCCTATCCTCAAATACTATCACATTTGAGGTTAGGATTTCAAAAAATAATTCTGAAGACAAACAGTTAAGTCCATAACAGATAGCAAAATGATATTAAAAAATAAAGGAAAAATCATATAAAGAAGGACTTCTATTTAGTTGAAAGTTTGAAATTTACCTTAGGTGGTTCTCTACTAGGGCTTCCCAAGTGGTGCTAGTGGTAAGGAACCCACCTGCCAATATAGGAGACATAAGAGACACAGGTGTGTTTTTTTAATATACATTTATTTATTTTTAATTGGAGGTTAATTACTTTACAATATTGTATTGGTTTTGCCATACATCAACATGAATCCACCACAGATATACACATGTTCCCCATTCTGAACCCCCCTCCCTCCTCCCTCCCCATACCATCCCTCTGGGTCGTCTCAGTGCACCAGCCCCAAGCATCCAGTATCATGCATCAAACCTGGACTGGCGATTTGTTTCATATATGATATTATACAAGTTTCAATGCCATTCTTCCAAATCATCCCACTTTTTCCCTCTCCCACAGAGTCCAAAAGACTGTTCTATACATCTGTGTCTCTTTTGCTGTCTCACATACAGGGTTATCATCACCATCTTTCTAAATTCCATATATATGCATTAGAAGGCGATGGCACCCCACTCCAGTACTCTTGCCTAGAAAATTCCATGGACGGAGGAGCCTGGTAGGCTGCAGTCCATGGGGTCGCTAGGAGTCAGACAGGACTGAACGACTTCACTTTCACTTTTCACTTTCATGCATTGGAGAAGGAAATGGCAACCCACTCCAGTGTTCTTGGCTGGAGAATCCCAGGGACGGGGGAGAATGGTGGGCTGTCATCTATGGGGTCGCACAGAGTCGGACACGACTGAAGTGACTTAGCAGCAGCAGCAGCATACTGTATTGGTGTTTTTCTTTCTGGCTTACTTCACTCTGTATAATAGGCTCCAGTTTCATCCACCTCATTAGAACTGATTCAAATGTATTCTTTTTAATGGCTGAGTAATACTCCATTGTGTATATGTACCACAGCTTTCTTATCCATTCGTCTGCTGATTGACATCTAGGATGCTTCCATGTCCTGGCTATTATAAACAGTGCTGTGATGAACATTGGTGTACATGTGTCTCTTTCAATTCTGGTTTCTTCAGTGTGTATGCCCAGCAATGGGATTGCTGGATCATAAGGCAGTTCTATTTCCAGTTTTTTAAGGAATCTCCACACTGTTCTCCATAGTGGCTGTACTAGTTTGCATTCCCACCAAGAGTGTAAGAGGGTTCCCTTTTCTCCACACCCTTTCCAGCATTTATTGCTTGTAGACTTTTGGATCAAAGCCATTCTGACCAGCATGAAATGGTACCTCATTGTGGTTTTGATGTGCATTTCTCTGATAATTAGTGATGTTGAGCATCTTTTCATGTGTTTGTTAGCCATCTGTATGTCTTCTTTGGAGAAATGTCTATTTAGTTCTTTGGCCCATTTTTTGATTGGGTCATTTATTTTTCTGGAATTGAGGTGCAGGAGTTGCTTGTATATTTTTGAGATTAGTTGTTTGTTGCTTCATTTGCTATTATTTTCTCCCATTCTGAAGGCTGTCTTTTCACCTTGCTTATAGTTCCCTTTGTGGTGCAAAGCTTTTAAGTTTAATTAGGTCCCATTTGTTTATTTTTGCTTTTATTTCCAATATTCTGGGAGGTGGGTCATAGAGGATCCTGCTGTGAAGTATGTCAGAGAGTGTTTTGCCTATGTTCTCCTCTAGGAGTTTTCTAGTTTCTGGTCTTACACTTAGATTTTTAATCCATTTTGAGTTTATTTTTGTGTATGTTGTTAGAAAGTGTTTAGCTTCATTCTTTTACAAGTGGTGGACCAGTTTTCCCAGCACCACTTGTTAAAGAGATTGTCTTTCTCCATTGTATATTCTTGCTTCCCTTGTCAAAGATAAGATGTCCATAGGTGCGTGGATTTATCTCTGGGCTTTCTATTTTGTTCCAGTGATCTATATTTCTGTCTTTGTGCCAGTACCATACTGTCCTGATGACTGTGGCTTTGTGGTAGAGCCTGAAGTCAGGCAGGTTGATTCCTCCAGTTCCATTCTTCTTTCTCAAGATTGCTTTGGCTTCGAGGTTTTTTGTATTTCCATACAAATTGTGAAATTATTTGTTCTAGCTCTGTGAAAAATACAATTGGTAGCTTAATAGAGATTGCATTGAATCTATAAATTGCTTTGGGTAGTATACTCATTTTCACTATATTGATTCTTCCAATCCATGAACATGGTATATTTCTCCATCTATTAGTGTCCTCTTTGATTTTTTTCACCAGTGTTTTATAGTTTTCTATATATAGGTCTTTTGTTTCTTTAGGTAGATATATTCCTAAGTATTTTATTCTTTCCGTTGCAATGGTGAATGGAATTGTTTCCTTAATTTCTCTTTCTATTTTCTCATTATTAGTGTATAAGAATGCAAGGGGTTTCTGTGTTTTGATTTTATATCCTGCAACTTTACTATATTCATTGATTAGCTCTAGTAATTTTCTGGTTGAGTCTTTAGGGTTTTCTATGTAGAGGATCATGTCATCTACAAACAGTGAGAGTTTTACTTCTTCTTTTCCAATTTGGATTCCTTTTATTTCTTTTTCTGCTCTTATTGCTGTGGCCAAAACTCCCAAAACTACATTGAATATTAATGGTGAGAGTGGGCACCCTTGTCTTCTTCTTGACTTTAGGGGAAATGCTTTCAATTTTTCACCTTTGAGGATAATGTTTGCTGTGGGTTTGTCATATATAGCTTTTATTATGTTGAGGTATGTTCCTTCTATTTCTGCTTTCTGGAGAGTTTTTATCATAGACGGATGTTGAATTTTGTCAAAGGCTTTCTCTGCATCTATTGAGATAATCATATGGCTTTTATTTTTCAATTTGTTAATGTGGTGTATTACATTGATTGATTTGCAGATAGTGAAGAATCTTTGCATCCCTGGGATAAAGCCCATTTGGTCATGGTATATGATCTTTTTAATGTGTTGTTGGATTCTTATTGCTAGAATTTTGTTAAGGATTTTTGCATCTATGTTCATCAGTGATATTGGCCTGTAGTTTTCTTTTTTTGTGGCATCTTTTTCAGGTTTTGTTTTAAGGGTGATGGTGGCCTCATAGAATGAGTTTGGAAGTTTACCTTCTTCTGCAATTTTCTGGAAGAGTTTGAGCAGGATAGGTGTTAGCTCTTCTCTAGATTTTTGGTAGAATTCAGCTGTGAAGCCGTCTGGACCTGGGCTTTTGTTTGCTGGAAGATTTCTGATTACAGTTTCAATTTCCGTGCTTCTGATGGGTCTGTTAAGATTTTCTATTTCTTCCTGGTCCAGTTTTGGAAAGTTGTACTTTTCTAAGAATTTGTCCATTTCTTCCACATTGTCCATTTTATTGGCATGTAATTCCTGATAGTAGTCTCTTATGATCCTTTGTATTTCTGTGTTGTCAGTTGTGATCTCTCCATTTTCATTTCTAATTTTATTGATTTGATTTTTCTCCCTTTGTTTCTTGATGAGTCTGGCTAATGGTTTGTCAATTTTATTTATCCTTTCAAAGAACCAGCTTTTGGCTTTGTTGATTTTTGCTATGGTGTCTTTTGTTTCTTTTGCATTTATTTCTGCCCTGATTTTTAATATTTATTTCCTTCTACTAACCCTTGGGTTCTTCATTTCTTCCTGTTCTAGTTGCTTTAGGTGTAGAGTTAGGTTATTTATTTGACTTTTTTCTTGTTTCTTGAGGTGTGCCTGTATTGCTATGAACTTTCCCCTTAGGACTGCTTTTACAGTGTCCCACAGGTTTTGGGTTGTTGTGTTTTCATTTTCCTTCGTTTCTATGCATATTTTGATTTCTTTTTTTACTTCTTCTGTGATTTGTTGGTTATTCAGCAGCGTGTTTTCAGCCTCCATATGTTGGAATTTTTAATAGTTTTTCTCTTGTAATTGAGATCTAATCTTACTGCATTGTGGTCAGAAAAGATGCTTGGAATGCTTTCAATTTTTTTTTGAATTTATCAAGACTAGATTTATGGCCCAGGATGTGATCTATCCTGGAGAAGGTTCCCTGTGGATTTGAGAAAAAGGTGAAATTCATCGTTTTGGGGTGAAATGCCCTATAGATATCAATTAGGTCTAACTGGTCTATTGTATCATTTAAAGTGTGTTTCCTTGTTAATTTTCTGTTTAGTTGATCTATCCATAGGTGTGAGGGGGGTATTAAAGTCTCCTACTATTATTGTGTTGTTAATTTCCCCTTTCATACTTGTTAGTATTTGTCTTACATATTGCGGTGCTCCTATGTTGGGTGCATATATAGGTATAATTGTTATATCTTCTTCTTGGATTGATCCTTTGATCATTATGTAGTGTCCTTCTTGGTCTCTTTTCACAGCCTTTGTTTTAAAGTCTATTTTATCTGATATGAGTATTGCTACTCCTGCTTTCTTTTGGTCTCTAGTTGCATGGAAAATCTTTTTCCAGGCCTTCACTTTCAGTTTGTATGTGTCCTCTGTTTTGAGGTGGGTCTCTTGTACACAACATATATAGGGGTCTTGTTTTTGTATCCATTCAGCCAGTCTTTGTCTTTTGGTTGGGGCATTCAACCCATTTACGTTTAAGGTAATTATTGATAAGTATGATCCTGTTGCCATTTGCTTTATTATTTTGGGTTTGAGTTTATACACTCTTTTTGTGTTTCCTGTCTAGAGAAGATCCTTTACATTTGTTGGAGAGCTGGTTTGGTGGTGCTGAATTCTTTCAGCTTTTGCTAGTCTGTAAAGCTTTTGATTTCTCCTTCATATTTGAATGAGATTCTTGCTGGGTACAATAATCTGGGCTGTAGGTTATTTTCTTTCATCACTTTAAGTATGCCTTGCCATTCCCTCCTGGCTTGAAGAGTTTCTATTGAAAGATCAGCTGTTACCCTTATGGGAATTCCCTTGTGTGATATTTGTCATTTTTCCCTTGCTGCTTTTAATATTTGTTCTTTGTGTTTGATATTTGTTAATTTAATTAATATGTGTCTTGGGGTGTTTCGCCTTGGGTTTATCCTGTTTGGGACTCTCTGGGTTTCTTGGACTTGGGTGATTATTTCCTTCCCCATTTTTGGAAATTTTCAACTATTATCTCCTCAAGTATTTTCTCATGGTCTTTCTTTTTGTCTTCTTCTTCTTGGACTCCTATAATTTGAATGTTGTAGTGTTCAATATTGTCCTGAAGGTCTCTGAGATTGTCCTCATTTCTTTTAATTCGTTTTTCTTTTTTCCTCTCTGATTCATTTATTTTTACATTCTATCTTCTAATTCATTGAGTTAGACAAGGCTGTGGTCCTAGTGTGATTAGATTGACTATTTTCTATGAGTATGGTTGCAGTGTGTTTGCCCTCTGATGCCCTCTTGCAACACCTACTGTCTTACTTAGGTTTCTCTTACCTTGGGCGTGGGGTATCTCTTCACAGCTGCTCCAGCAAAGAGCAGCCATTGCTCCTTACCTTGGACAAGGGGTATCTCCTCAACACCGCCCTTCCTGACCTTCAACATGGGATAGCTCCTCTAGGCCCTCCTGAGCCCGTGCAGCCACAGCTCCTTGGACCTGGGGTTGGTCCTCCCACCCGCTGCCCCTGGCCTCGGGCTTGGGGTGTGGGTTATCTCCTCCCGGCCACCGCCCCTGACCTCGGATGCGGGGTAACTCCTCTCTTCACTGCCCCTGAACTTGGACACGGGGTAACTCTTCTCGTCGCTGTCCCTGACCTCAGGCAGCTGTGACAGGCGCGCCAAAGTGCAGGCAGCCGTGATGGGTGCGCCAAAACGCAGGCAGCCGCGACAATGAAACTAAGCCATGCCCGTGGGGCAACCCAAGACGGGCGGGTCATGGTGGAGAGATCTGACAGAATGTGGTCCACTGGAGAAGGGAATGGCAAACCACGTCAGTATTCTTGCCTTGAGAACCCCATGAACAGCATGAAAAGGCAAAATGATAGGATACTGAAAGAGAAACTCCCCAGGTCAGTAGGGGCCCAATATGCTACTGGAGATCAGTGGAGAAATAATTTCAGAAAGAATGAAGGGATGCAGCCAAAGCAAAAAGAATACCCAGCTGTGGATGTGACTGGTGATAGAAGCAAGGTCCGATGCTGTGAAGAGCAATATAGCGTGGGAACCTGGAATGTCAGGTCCATGATTCAAGGCAAATTGGAAGTGGTCAAACAAGAGATGGCAAGAATGAATGTTGACATTCTAGGAATCAGTGAACTGAAATGGACTGGAATGGGTGAATTTAACTCAGATGACCATTATATCTACTACTGCGGGCAGGAATCCCTCAGAAGAAATGGAGTGGCCATGATGGTCAACAAAAGAGTCCGAAAGGCAGTACGTGGATGCAATCTCAAAAACGACAGAATGATCTCTGTTCGTTTCCAAGGCAAACCATTCAACATCACAGTAATCCAAGTCTATGCCCTACCAGTAACGCTGAAGAACTGAAGTTGAACGGTTCTATGAAGACCTACAAGAACTTTTGGAACTAACACCCAAAAAAGATGTCCTTTTCATTATAGGGGACTGGAATGCAAAAGTAGGAAGTCAAGAAACACCTGGAGTTACAGGCAAATTTGGCCTTGGAATACAGAATGAAGCAGGGCAAAGACTAATAGAGTTTTGCCAAGAAAATGCACTGGTCATAATAAACACCCTCTTCCAACAACACAAGAGAAGCCTCTATACATGGACATCACCAGATGGTCAGCACTGAAATCAGATTGATTATATTCTTTGCAACCAAAGATGGAGAAGCTCTATACAGTCAGCAAAAACAAGACCAGGAGCTGACTGTGGCTCAGACCATGAACTCCTTATTGCCAAATTCAGACTTAAATTGAAGAAAGTAGGGAAAACCATTAGACCATTCAGGTATGACCTAAATCAAAGCCCTTATGATTGTACAGTGGAAGTGAGAAATAGATTCAAGGGCCTAGATCTGATAGATAGAGTGCCTGATGAACTATGGAATGAGGTTCATGACATTGTACAGGAGACAGAGATCAAGACCATCCCCATGGAAAAGAAATGCAAAAGAGTAAAATGGCTGTCTGGGGAGGCCTTACAAATATCTGTGAAAAGAAGAGAAGCAAAAAGCAAAGGAGAAAAAGAAAGATATAAGCATCTGATTGCAGAGTTCCAAAGAATAGCAACAAGAGATAAGAAAGCCTTCTTCAGCGATCATTACAAAGAAATAGAGGAAAACAAAAGAATGGGAAAGACTAGGGATCTCTTCAAGAAAATCAGAGATACCAAAGGAACATTTCATGCAAAGATGGGCTCAATAAAGGACAGAAATGGTATGGACCTAACAGAAGCAGAAGATATTAAAAAGAGATGGCAAGAATACACAGAAGAACTGTACAAAAAAAGATCTTCATGACCCAGATAATCCCGATGGTGTGATCACTGACCTAGAGCCAGACATCCTGGAATGTGAAGTCAAGTGGGCCTTAGGAAGCATCACTACGAACAAAGCAAGGGAGGTGATGGAACTCCAGTTGAGCGATTTCAAATCCTGAAAGATGATGCTGTGAAAGTGCTGCACTCAATATGCCAGCAAATTTGGAAAACTCAGCAGTGGCCACAGGACTGGAAAAGGTCAGTTTTCATTCCAATCCCAAAGAAAGGCAATGCCAAAGAATGCTCAAACTACTGCACAATTGCACTCATCTCACACGCTAGTGAAGTAATGTTCAAAATTCTCCAAGCCAGGCTTCAGCAATATGTGAAGCGTGTACTTCGTGATGTTCAAGCTGGTTTTAGAAAAGGCAGAGGAACCAGAGATCAAATTGCCAACATCCGCTGGATCATCGAAAAAGCAAGAGAGTTCCAGAAAAAACATCTATTTCTGCTTTATTGATCACAATAAACTATGGAAAATTCTGAAAGAGATGGGAATACCAGACCTCCTGATCTGCCTCTTGAGAAATTTGTATGCAGGTCAGGAAGCAACAGTTAGAACTGGACATGGAACAACAGACTGATTCCAAATAGGAAAAGGTGTTCGTCAAGGCTGTATATTGTCACCCTGCTTATTTAACTTCTATGCAGAGTACATCATGAGAAACGCTGGAGTGTAAGAAACACAGGCTGGAATCAAGATTGCCGGGAGAAATCTCAATAAACTCAGATATGCAGATGACACCACCCTTATGGCAGAAAGTGAAGAGGAACTAAAAAACCTCTTGATGAAAGTGAAAGGGGAGAGTGAAAAAGTTGGCTTAAAGCTCAACATTCAGAAAACGAAGATCATGGCATCTGGTCCCATCACTTCATGGGAAATAGATGGGGAAACAGTGGATACAGTGTCAGACTTTATTTTGGGGGACTCCAAAATCACTACAGATGGTGACTGTAGCCATGAAGTTAAAAGACGCTTAGTCCTTGGAAGGAAAGTTATGACCAACCTAGATAGCATATTCAAAAGCAGAGACATTACTTTGCCAACAAAGGTTCATCTAGTCAAGGCTATGGTTTTTCCTGTGGTCATGTATGGATGTGAGAGTTGGACTGTGAAGAAGGCTGAGTGCTGAAGAATTGATGCTTTTGAACTGTGGTGTTGGAGAAGGCTCTTGAGAGTCCCTTGGACTGCAAGGAGATCCAACCAGTCCATTCTGAAGGAGATCAGCCCTGGGATTTCTTTGGAAGGAATGATGCTAAAGCTGAAACTCCAGTACTTTGGCCACCTCATGCGAAGAGTTGACTCATTGGAAAAGACTCTGATGCTGGGAGGGATTCGGGGCAGGAGGAGAAGGGGATGACAGAGGACGAGATGGCTGGATTGCATCACTGACTCTATGGACATGAGTCTCAATGAACTCCGGGAGTTGGTGATGGACAGGGAGGCCTGGCGTGCTGCCATTCATGGGGTCGCAAAGAGTAGGACATCTGATCTGATCTGATCTGATCTTCTAATTCACTAATCCTATCTTCTGCCTCTGTTAATCTTCTATTTGTTGCCTCCAGAGTGTTTTTGGTCTCATTTATTGCATTATTCATTATATATTGACTCTTTTCTTTATTTTCTAGGTATTTGTTAAACCTTTCTTGCTTCTTCTCAATCTTTGTCTCCAGGCTATTTGTCTGTGATTCCATTTTGATTTCAAGATTTTGGATCAATTTTACTATCATTATTTGGAATTCTAATTCTTTATCAGGTAGATTCCCTATCTCTTCCTCTTTTGTTTGGTTTGGTGGGCCTTTATCCTGTTCCTTTATCTGCTGGGTATTCCTCTGTCTCTTCATCTTGTTTAAATTGCTGATTTTGGGGTGTCCTTTCTGTATTCTGGCAGTTTGTGGAGTTCTCTTTATTGTGGCGTTTCCTCGCTGTGTGTGGGTTTGTACAGGTGGTTTGTTAAGGTTTCCTGGTTAGGGAAGCTTGTGTCGGTGTTCTGGTGGGTGGAGCTGGATTTCTTCTCTCTGGAGTGCAATTAAGTGTCCAGTAATGAGTTATGAGATGTTAATGGGTTTGGAGTAACTTTGGGCAGCCTGTATATTGGAGGTCAGGGCTGTGTTCCTGTGTTGCTGGAGAATTTGCGTGGTATGTCTTGCTCTGGAACTTGTTGGCCCTTGGGTGGTGTTTGCTTTCAGTGTAGGTATGGAGGCGTTTGATGAGCTCCTTTCCCTGGAGTCAGGAGTTCTCTGGTGTTCTCAGGGTTTGGACTTAAGCCTCCTGCTTCTGGTTTTCAGTCTTATTTTTACAGTAGTCTCAAGACTTCTCCTTCTCTACAGAACTGTTGGTAAAACATCTAGGTTAAAGATGAAAAGTTTCTCCACAGTGAGGGACACCCAGAGAGGTTCACAGAGTTACATGGAGAAGAGAAGAGGGAGGAGGGAGTTAGAGGTGACCTGACTGAGATCAGGTGGAATCAAAAGAGTAGGGAGCAAGCTAGCCAGTAATAACTTCCTTATGTGCACTCCACAACTGTACCACTCAGAGATGTTTATGGAGTTATACAGAGAAGCGAAGAGGGAGGAAGTAGACAGAGATGGCCAGGAGGATAAAAGGGGGGAATCAAAAGGAGGGAGACAGATCCAGCCAGTAATCAGTTCCCTAAGTGTTCTCCATCATCTGGAACACAGAAATTTACAGATTTGGGTAGAGAAGAGAAGGGGTAGGGAGGAGACACAGGCGACCTAGTGGAGAAAAAGGAAAGTCCAAAGGAGGAGAGAGCAGTCAAGCCAGTAATCTCGCCCCCAAGTAAAAATGGGTACTGAAGATAGCGTTCTTAAGTGTACAAAATTGATAACAAATACCAAAAAGCAAAGATTAAAAATCTAGAGTAGAGTTTGGAATTTCAAAAATACACTGTTAAAGAAAAGAAGAAAAAAAGAGGGAAAAAAAACCCACAAAGTCACAAAAATTATAAAATATATATATATATATATATATATATATATATATATATGAAGTTTGCTTTTAAAAAATAGGGTCTTTTTTTTTTTTTGCAAAGTAATAGTAGGTTATAAAAGTGAAAATTAAAGGAGTAATAGAGGACTTAAAAATTAAAAAAAAAAGAATGATCATAAAAATAGTAAATATATCTAGGACTTTCTTTGGTGTTGTTGTGGGTATTGTAGGGTCAGTTCATTTTTGGATAGTTCCTTGGTCCGGCTTATATTTCTCAAGATCTATAGGCCCCTTCCTATGTAGTTGGTACTAATGACAGGGTTTTAATCTATTGTACCTGTCACTTCCAAGGCGGTTCCCTCTGTTTTAGCTTCTTTTGTTTGCTGGTCTCTTCAGTGTCTAATTTCCGCCCTGACACAAAGTGGGGGGGGGGGCGGGTGGACACTTTTTTAAGGCTCACTTGTTCAGTCGTGCTGTAGAGAGGGAGGGGCACTGCAAACAAATAACACTGGCGTGTGCTCGCATTTCCTCAGCCACACTGGGCCTGCCCCCGCTCACGGCGCATGTACCCTCCCTGCCCACACTGTTCAGGCTCTAGGTTGCTCCACCAGAACCGTCCGAGGCTGGCCCTGGGCTGCATGCACCTCCCAGGTCTAAGACGCTCAGGTTCAGGCACTCGGGTAGTCCTCAGAGGCACAGACTCGGTTGGGCCTGCATTTTGTGCCCTTCCCAGGTCCGAGCAGCTCAGGTGATGGGGTGTTTGGCAAGTGCGGTCACTGCAACTTATTGCCTTCCCTGTCCCTGCCGCTCAGTTTTCTGGATGTAAAACCAGCACATCTTCTCAGGCGGATGTTGACCGTCCAGAACTCCAAGAAGTCTTAGTTAGCAAAGAAGCCTGAAGCCTACTTGCAGTTTGGTAGATAATGCCTCTCTGGGGCTGCAATTGCCCCCTTCTGGCTCTGGCTGCCTGTCACCGGAGGGGGATGGTCTGCAGCCGGCTATCTCTGTTCAGTCCTTTGTTCTGTGCGAGGGCCTGGTGGTGTCTTAGGTTGCTGCTGCTAAGTCGCTTCAGTCATGTCTGACTCTGTGCAACCCCATAGATGGCAGCCCACCAGGCTCCCCCATCCCTGGGATTCTCCAGGCAAGAACACTGGAGTGGGTTGCCATTTCCTTCTCCAATGCATGGAAGTGAAAAGTGAAAGTGAAGTCGCTCAGTCCTCTCTGACTCTTAGCGACCTCATGGACTGCAGCCCACCAGGCTCCTCCGTCCATGGGATTTTCCAGGCAAGAGTACTGGAGTGGGGTGCCATCGCCTTCTCCATCTTAGGTTAGGGCTGGCTTTTCACGTGGTAGTTATCCCACAGTCTGGTTTGATAGCCCAAGTTAGTTCTCTCAGATTGCGCTTGGGGCATTCAGGCCAGATCCTTACTCTAAGCAGTGCAGCCCGCGCCTCCCTGCCCAGCCCCCACTTGCTAATGGCGGTTGCAGGCATCTGCGCTGCTTCTCCGCTGGGGGAGTTACTGTTGGGCTTGTAATATGTGGGTTTTAATTATTTATTTATTTTTCCTCCCTGTTATGTTGCCTTCTGTGCTTCCAAGGCTGGCCACAGACTCAGCAGTGAGAGTGTTTCCTGGTGTTTGTAAACTAGTCTCTTTTTAAGACTCCCTTCCCAGGATGGAGCTCCATCCCTACTTCTTTTGTCTTTCTGTTTTGTCTTTTATATTTTTCCCTACCTCCTTTCAAAGACAATGAGCTGCTTTTCTGGGTGCCTGATGTCCTCTGCCAGCATTCAGAAGTTGTTCTGGGGGAATTTACTCAGCGTTAAAATGTTCTTTTGATGAATTTGTAGGGGAGAAAGTGGTCTCCCTGTCTTATTCCTCTGCCATCTTAGGACCGCCTCCCGAGATGCAGGTTTAATCCCAGGATGGGGAAGATCCTCTGGAGGAGTACATGGCAACCCACTCCAGTGCCCTTGCCTCGGGAATCCCATGGACTGAGGTGAGGACCCCAGCAGGCTATACAAACAGGGTCACAAAGAGTCAGACATGACTGAAGCAACTTTGCACTCACATATTGCTTTATTCCTCTATTATTCATTATGTTCTATTAACACTATACTAGATCAATAGCTAATCTGCTTGATTTCTTCTACACTAAATCTTTTTTTCATATTTTTCCTTTATCATCATTTTTCTTTCTTATATTACCTGATTCAGAAGACTTTCCTACTGTTGAATTATAGACATTAAATATTATAATATATTTAATGTCATCTGAATGATAAATCATAATTACTTGAAGAGTGTGGCTTAATTTCTTTAGAAAAGTGCTCTTCTTGCTATTTACCATTTTTACAGTTAAATACGACAAATAACATGCTTGATGTGGATGGAGATTATTTCAAATTAAAAATTAAAATAAGAGATAAAAGCACAAACTTTCAGTTACAATATGGATAAGGTCAGAAATCTAGTGTATAATTGGAGACTACAGCTGCTAATATTATATTGTATAAGTGAAATTTGTTAAGAGAATAGAACTTAAATATTCTCACACAGAAAAAGGAAATATGTAAGGTCATGGATTTGTTAATTAACTTGATGGGGAGGGGTCCTTTTCACAATGTATACATATATCAAATCATCATGTATATAGTTTACATACCTTACAGTTGTATTTGTCAATTATATCACCATAAAAGTGGGAAAATATGTTAAAGCATATTAAAACTAAAATAATAAATGTGGGATGACTGGACTTGTGCTATATGTATACATGAAAGAGAAGTATAAAAAGCTCAATGATTACCCACAGCTTGCTCTCAGTTACATCAGATTTACCTGCTATGGCAGCCGACACAGGTTTAATCCCTTGGAGAAGGAACTGGCAACCCACTCCAGTATTCTCGCCTGGGAAATCCCATGGACAGAGGAACCTAATGAGTATTCTCCATGGGTTCTCAAAGAGCTGGACACAACTTCGACAACAATTACAACATCAGATTTAGGCCAAGAGAAAATGTATAAAGTTAAGCTTGTCTGCATATGTTATCTTAAGCCCAAATTACAGTATAAAGGAGAAAAGAAAAAATAATTTATAAAAGGATTGTTTTTTGATACATACATGTTGGACAAGACTCCACAAGAAATTATGATGAAGATCACAGATGCTCACACTTACAGAACGTATCACTGTAAATGCAATAACCATGAATGCATTCTTACATAGACACTTTAACTGCATCTCAACATTCATGGCATTAAAATATTTTTTGAAGTAGTGAATACTTTTCAGTAAAATTCCAATGCATCAAATTACACTTTCTCTCTACTTACATGGTGTTTGCATTCTTGGAAAGCTTATGGTGGCTAAAACTATGCAGAAAGCTTTTCTGTTTGTGTATAAAATGAAATCACCTCTAAGCTAAAATAATTATAAAGAGGTGCTTCACCTACATGACATTCTAAAGTCAAGTAAGACACAGCGTGATATTTAATTACACAGAACTGTTGCAAACACTGCAGGAAAACATAATATCTGGCCCACAGTCATTGAATGTCCTTAATCATTATTACAACCTAAAACATCCTCAGACATTTGCAAATAATCTGCAGTAGAGTGTGGAATTGCATCTCTCTCTATCCCAGCAAAACTACTGAAACACAGTCACTAAAGTATTCAAATCAACTTTCTCTTGTAGACCATACCCGTCTGTTGAAACATTCATTTCTAACACTCTTGATTATAATTCTTAAATGCATTCATTCACAATGCTCCTCCATTCATTTAATCAAACATTTGTTAAGCACATGCTACTCTATGAATCCATAGGAATATTTTTAGAAAGACCAAAAAAAAAAAAAAAAAAAAAAAGATAAAACACGCAAACAAAAATGAGTTCTTCTCTTAAAGAGAGTTACAATCTAAGTACAGAGATTCTTGGACTGTAATTTTAATTAAAAGCCCTCAAAGCCTTTAATTTTAAAGCTCTGAAAGCAACAGTTATTCAACATAGATCACACTGTTTTTAGTTGCACTACTGACCCTCATCCCCTACCCTCGTATCCCAAAGCCGTCACCAAATAAATTCAAGGTAGCAGTAATGACAATGGCTTCCAGGTTTTGGCTACTGTTGGTTGCAAGTAGACAGACCAGTAGAATAAAAGGGGGGGCTTTTTTTTTTTTTAGATTTATTTCTTTATTTTTGGCTGCACTGGGTCTTCATTGCTGCACACAGGCTTTCTCTAGTTGCTACAAGTGGGGGCTAATCTTTGTTGCATTGCACGGGCTTCTGATTGTGGTGGCTTCTCTTGTTGCAGAGCATGGGGTCTAGGCACATGAGCTTCAGTAGTCGCAGCACATGGGCTCAGTAGTTGTGGCTTGTAGACTTAGTTGCTCTGCAGCATGTGAACTCTTCCCAAACTAGTGATTGAACCCATATCCCCTGGATTGGCAAGCAGATTCTTAACCAATGGACCACCAGGGAAGCCCAAAAGGGTAGATTTTTTTAAACTGAGTTATACTTAGGTTCAATTTAAATACAGTGAAATTCCCTATTTTAAAGCACACAGTTCTATGAATTTGGGTAAATAGATAGGGCCATGTTACTGCCAAAATAAGCTACAGACTGTTTCTTAAGCTCCTTAAATTCTCTCATGGCATTTGGCAATTAATCGTCTCTTCCAAAAACCACTAGTTTGTTTTCTGTAGCTTTGATTTTGCCTGTTCCAGGAAGTCATATAAATGGACTCATACATAATGTATCGTTTTGCTTCTGGCTTCTTTCATTTAGCATTAGTCATTAGAGAATCATTCATGGTTTTGCATTTATCAGTAGTTAATTTTTTATTTGAAGTAGTATCACATTTTATACCTAGGAATGTGATTGTCAGAGTGGTAAGTGCATATCTTGCTTTCTAAGAAATTGCTGAAGATTTTACAAAGTGTTTGTACAATTTTGCACTCCCACTAACCATGTATAATGTACCACATTGCTCCACATTTTTGCCAGGACATGGTCTTGTTAGTCTTAATTTTTGTTGTTCTGATGAGTATTGTCATAGTATTGTTCTAATTTGCATTTTTCTGTTGACTAATATGCTTAGAATCTTTTCCTATGCTTATTGGCTATTTATACTTCTGCTTTAATGAAATGTTTGATCAACTCTTTCCTTCATTTTTTAAAGTGGGTTCTTTATCTCATATTGAGTAGTAAGGGTTTTTAAATATTTCCAATACAAGTATGTTATAAAATACACATTTTACAAATATATTCCCTCAGTAACCATTTTGCTATTCATTTGCCTAACAGCATCTTTCAAAACCAGAAGATTTTAATTTTGATGAAGCTAAATTTATCATTTTTTTGATTTTTGTGTGTGTGTGTCTTATTTATAAGCAAATAAGTATATTTGCTTATTGCACGATCACAGAAATATTCTTCTATGTTTTCTTCCACAAGAATTACAGTTTTAACTCCTACATTTATGTTTATTATTCATTTTAAGTTAATATTTACTTGGTATGTGTTAATAGTCAAAATAGTACTAATTTTTGTTCTTCTTTTTATTGGTTTATGGACCACCATTTAGTACAGCACCATTTGCTGAAAATACTTATTCAATTGATTCCTCTTTCTCTTTGTAACAATGAATGGCCTATGTATATGGGGTCCACATGAACTATTTATTCTGTTTCATTTACCTGTGTGGATACCCTCTCCCTCAAACCACATTATTTTGATTATTACAGACTCACAGTAAGCATGTAATTAAGTACATTAAGTATACTTTATTTGTATAATTAGTTCTTTTTCAGAATTATTTGGCCATTCTGGGTCTTTTTAGCATATACATTTTAAAATAAGTTTGTGTGTAGATATAATGAACTGCATTGATTGATTTTTCAAACAACAGCTAGTGTTATTTCAATCTTCTATAATTGTGCTAATTTTTTCTTCACTTGGTTCATCAGTTACTGAAAGAACGTTGTATAGGTCCCAACTATAGTTTTAGATTTTTTGTTTTATTTTTCATTTCATTTCAATCAGGTTTTGCTTCAGAAGCCTTGAAACTCTGTTTTTAGATATATACTCATTTAGAATTGTCTTTCTGCACAGAATTTGTCTCCTACTTCTGAAGCCTCCTTTTTCTGAAATTAATTTATCCACTCCAGTTTTTTTAAGTGTTTATCTCTTCACATTAACTTCCCTGTGCTTTCACATTTAATGTGAGTTTCTTATAGATAGAATCCAATTAAGTTTTATTTTAATTTAATTCAACAACTTCTACTTTTTAACTGGAGCATTTGGACCACTAAGTACTTTAGTTTATGGATGAAAATGGGTTAGTGTAACAATGAATACAGTTGTATATAAACATCTTGTTATTTTCTATTTTTCCAGTGTGTACTTTGATTTTTCTTCTTTATTTCTCTTCCTTCCAACTATTTAGACTATATCTTTAATTTCATATTGTCTCCACTACTTTCTTCTGAGTTAAATTTCTTTATTTTTGCAAATTGTCTACTTTTTCCTCCAGAAATTTGAACACATTTCTCAGTTATTACACAATTCCATATCTGGGCTTTCCTTAAGTGTCTATTTTATCAATCAATTGATTTTATTGCTTCTTTATATACCTCACTTTTTTTTTCATGATTTTTGTACATCAGAGACCAAGATAGTTTTCTTGTCCTGAAATGAACACATTTCTTCCCTGTCTCAGTGCAATATTACTGTGGATTCAATCCACCTCCTAAGTAGTTGAGCTGGATTTGGGTCCAGTTGTAGCTTTTATCATATTCAGTGGCTTTAAATTTCACCAGTGTATTATTGCTGCAACTCTCAGATATTAATAAGTTAAAACTATTCAGGATAAAATTTAAAAACCTACTTGGTCTAAGGGATCCAGAACTCTCTGTCTTCCACCTTCTTCAACCTTTAACCTGTATTCTCTAAGTTTTGTAATCAGGATAAGCTCTCCAGTGTTTCCAGACCCAGTTACTGCTTCCATCCTTTAGAACTGTTCACAATGGGCAATACTGTATTCCTTTTTTGTTTACCTTATTATTTGTTACTCCCTTACTGAATTATAATTTCCATATGTGTTTAATACAGTCTGATATATTATGTGTTCGGAGTAAATATATTTTTTAAAAATAACAAATGAACTTTAACAAGAAGCAAACACACCAATTAAATTAAGACTAGATGTTAATTAGGAGGGTAATGGAATTACCTAGAACATGTGTGCCATACTGAATAATTTAAGACTTTTAAAGTTATTTTACATATGATTTTCTAGTTTAGAATATTATTATATTTGGTGAATTTCCTTAAAGTATGCTAAAGCCAATAGAATTAAATATAATAGATTTTGCTATAAAAGTGGCCTGTTCTGTTTAGTGAAGTGCAATTTCTCTGACTTAAAATGATGGCTGATGGCTTCTGTGTACAAATTCAATATTTAATCTAATTGTATAAATAGAAGCATACCATTAATCCATCCATGTGGGATTTAAATTAGTTACTCTGAAATTTATCCCACATACATACTCACTTTTTAAACTGTCACTGTGAAAATAAAAACTAAAAAAAGAAAAAAAAAATTGGAAAATAGTAGTTTCAACCACTATGATCTTCTTCAAAAAGTGTACATGTTCTTTTTCTTTTGTTTCAACTCATAACATTTAGCTTGATAGTGTAAGCCTCTTCATATTAGAGAAAATATAAGATAATTATAATGTAACTATATGGTGCCAGAAAGTGTCATTTTCACATTAGTGTAACATATTTTAAGAGTCGTTTTTAAATATTTCTAAAACTACCAGTTTTCATATATTTACTAAATAAGCACAGGATTATTAAGAGGTCTCAGTATGCTATAAAATGTATAGTTCAATTTAATATTCATATGATTATTTGCATGTGTATTCAGTTAGTTAGCATAAATTTTTAATTATACTTTAAATCTTCAAATTTTCTTTTAAAAGTTTGACTAACAACAAGTTGAAAAAAAATGATGATTTTGCTTAATAAAAAATAACTGTAACATACATGTAGATAATCAGGAATTATAAAATCTTCAGATACATCTTCCTATTTTGAATTTGGAAGTTAGAGAAATTTGCATAAATGGGGAGAAAAAAGAGATAGAAAAATTGGGGGAATTTTTTTCTAAATTTTGTATTTTGACCAATATAAAATACATGGGGAAAGAAAAGCTAGAGATAAAGAAAATATTTTTTTCTACATTGTGGCATGAAAGTGAAAGTGTTAGTCATGCAGTTGTGTCCAACTCTTTGGGACCCCGTGGACTGTAGTCTGCCAGACTCCTCTGTTCTTGGAATTCGCCAAGCAAGAATACTGGAGTGGGTTGCCATTCCCTTCCCCGGGTATCTTCCCAATCCAGGGACTGAATCTAGGGCTTTTGAATTGCAGGAAAATTTTTTTACTATTGGAACCACCAGGGAAGCCGTATGATTTCTTAAATAAAATTCAGTGTGTCTATGGTTCCATATGGCAGCAAGCAAAGAAGAACTAAAGAACCTCTTGATGAAAGTGGAAAGGGAGAGTGAAAAAGCTGGCTTAAAGCTCAACATTCAAAAAACTAAGATCATGGCAACCAGTCCCATTATTTCATGGCAAATAGATGGAGAAACAATGGAAACATTGACAGACTTTATTTTCTTGGGCTCCAAAATCACTGCAGATGGTGACTGCAGCCATTAAATTAAAAGATGCTTGCTCCTTGGAAGAACAGCTATGGCCAATCTAGACAGCATATTGAAAAGCAGAGACATTACTTTGCTGACAAAGGTCTATCTAGTCAAAGCTACAGTTTTTCCAGTAGTCGTGTATGGTTGTGAGAGTTGGACTATAAAGAAAGCTGAGTGCTGCAGAATTGATGCTTTTTAACTGTGGTGTTGGAGAAGACTCTTGAGAGCCCCTTGGACTGCAAGGAGATCCAACCAGTCCGTCCTAAAGGAAATCAGTCCTGAATATTCATTGGAAGGACTGATGCTGAAGCTGAAGCTCCATACTTTGGCTACCTCATGCAAAGAACTGACTCACTGGAAAAGACCCTGAAAGATCGAAGGCAGGAGGAAAAGGGGATGACAGAAGATGAGATGGTTGGATGATATCGCCGACTCGATGGACATGAGTTTGAGCAATTGCCAGGAGTTGGGAAGCAAGACTGGGAAGCCTGCAGTGCTGCAGTCCATGGGGGTCACAAAGAGTTGGACGTGACTGAGTGACTGAACTGAACTGATGGTTCCATTTATCAGTAAAGTTCATAAAAATGACTGTAAAAATGACTGTAAAATGACAAAGAAGCAGCCTAGTAACATATTTAGCCATGCTACTTAGAAGTTAATCAGCATCTTTGCTTCTTTCAAGTGGGAAAGCAACAAAATCTCACAGCCCATCATGTTACTTCATCACTGTAAAGGGACAGGCAGCAAAGAAAAAATTCATCTGGTCAACAGTACACTAGCTGATCATGTCCAGAGCATCCATATGATCACTACACCATGATTATATATTATCATTTTATGCATTGAATAATGTATAGCATGCATGCTGTTGCTTCAATCATATTCGCCTCTTTGTGACCCAATGAATTATTGCCCCACCAGCCTCCTTCCTTTGTGGGATTCACCAGGCAAGAATACTGAAGTGGGTTGCCATTTCCTTCTGCAAGGGATCTTCCTGACCCAGGAATTGAACCCATGTCACTTACATCTCTTGCATTAGCAGGTGGGTTCCTTACTACTAGTGCTACCTGGGAAGCCCATATAATACATTATATTCCATTAAATTGTATAATACCCATTATCTATCTGCTACAGACTGAATGCTTAGGTCCCCAAATTCATATGTTGAAATCTAATACCCAGTGTAATGACTTTTGGAGATGGGGCCTTCATGGGGTGATGAGGTCATAAGAACAAAACCCTCTTGAAAGGGACTATTGCCCTTATAAAATAGACCCCACAAAGATTCCTCACCCCTCCTCTATGTAACACTACAGAGAAAAGACTCTCTGTGAGCTAGGAAACAGATTGTCCAAATACAAAACACCAAATATGCCAGCTCCTCGATGCCTTGATGTTGGACTTTTCAGCCTCTAGATCCATGAGAAATGAATTTCTGTTGTTTAAAAACCACACTGTCTATAATATTTTGTTATAGCAACCAGAATGAACTAAGGTAATATTATGTAACATTGTGTGTTCTACATAATCCTATAATTATAGTCTAAAGTAGGAAATGACAACCCACTCCAGTATTCTTGCCAGGATAATCCCATGAACAGAGGAGCCTGGTGAGCTGTAGTCCTTGGGGTCCCAAAGAGTCAGACCAATTGAACACAGCACACACATAATTATGTATCAGTATTAAATTTATTATATGTTCTTCTAATAATTATATTTATATTATAATCACTCCAGATAGACATCACTCATTTGCAAACTCACTGTATTCCCTTAGCAGAATCGTAACGCTGATTGCATCTGAATTCTCACCTGCCTTGGGTATATATCACAATGTCCTAAACATAGATGTGGATAAATATATAAAAATGCCGACTGGATCCACTTTGAATTCATGATAACTAATGTGAATTGAGTACTTAATCCTGTTTCCCTGGTTTATTTACTCTTGAAGACCTGAAATATCTATCCACGGTTTTTCTTCTATCTTCCTATTTCTAACACCTACTCCACATCTTCAATCTTGAGGACTTTGCTTTCTTTTCAACTGAGAAAATTTAAAAAATAGAATGAAGACTTTCATTTGTACATCTACAAACATGGATATCTATACAATCTATTCAGATTCCCTTCTTATTGCTCTGAATGAACTATGAATCCATTCTTCTGTCCAAAGTAATTTTAGCCTGGGATCCTGATGTTG
Organism: Bubalus kerabau; assembly: GCF_029407905.1. Taxonomy (NCBI): domain Eukaryota; kingdom Metazoa; phylum Chordata; class Mammalia; order Artiodactyla; family Bovidae; genus Bubalus; species Bubalus kerabau. Next base: position 134,642,557 of record NC_073624.1, read on the forward strand.
GTGGATAGAACTCCTACAGTTTATAAAGCTGGGGGGAGCAAATTAACCTATGTCTTTATTTTCACTAACAAAAATTATAAATTTAGATTATAAATATAGGCAAAAAAAATTATGGTTATACAATATTAGCAGATTTGTTTTGTGCTGTTCTTAGGCTTCCCTGGTAGCTCAGACGGTAAAGAATGTGCCTGCAATTCAGGATACCTGGGTTGGATCCCTGGGTGAGGAAGATTCTCTGGAGAAGGAAATGTCTATGCACTCCAGTATTCTTGCCTGGAGAATCCCATGGACAGAGGAACCTGGTTGACTACTGTCCAAAAGCTCACAAAGAGCCTAACATAACTGAAGCAAATTATTTATCATGCACACACATTCTCAGCCTCTGTTCTGGTTGGACTTGCCCTGTGGTTATTATGACTGCAAGACATCATTTAGCAATAACCATCAGGAAACTTTGGAATATAAAAGTTTACTACTTATAAGACCTGGAAATTACATAGCACACCTTGGGCTGCACACAAAAGTAATGAGGGAATAGAGTGTATATAGGCATTTTGGGGGGTTGGGGGTGGGCACATTGGATTTATGAGGCTTACTGTTTATTGGTAAATTTAAAGCATCATGGGGGGATTTAAACCAAGAGAAGGGAAAAAACAAGTGGGCCAAATGGTCAGTTATTGAAATCAACCAAGATCTCTAAAACAAAAGAGCTTCAGTGGGAGGCGGCTTGCTCATTCTGCAACTCAAAAATTATTTATTCAGGACAGCCTTCTTGAAGTGCATGCTTTTGTAATCAAAGCAAAGGAGAAAAGGAAAGATATAAGCATCTGAATGCAGAGTTCCAAAGAATAGCAAGAAGAAATAAGAAAGCCTTTCTCAGTGATCAATGCAAAGAAATAGAGGAAAAAAATAGAATGGGAAAGACTAGAGATCTCTTCAAGAGAATCAGAGATACCAAGGGAACATATCATGCAAAGATGGGCACAATAAAGGACAGAAATGGTATGAACCTAACAGAAGCAGAAGATATGAAGAAGAGGTGGCAAGAATACACAGAAGAACTGTACAAAAAAGATCTTCATGACCCAGATAATCACGATGGTGTGATCACTCACCTAGAGCCAGACACCCTAGAATGTGAAATAAGTGGGCCTTAGAAAGCATCACTATGAACAAAGCTAGTGGAGGTGATGGAATTCCAGTTGAGCTATTTCAAATCCTGAAAGATGATGCTGTGAAAGTGTTGCACTCAATATGCCAGCAAATTTGGAAAACTCAGCAGTGGCCACAGGACTGGAAAAGGTCAGATTTCATTCCAATCCCAAAGAAAGGCAAGGCCAAAGAATGCTCAAACTACTGCACAAATGCACTCATCTCACATGCTAGTAAAGTAATGCTCAAAATTCTCCAAGCCAGGCTTCAGCAATATGTGAACTGTGAACTTCATGATGTTCAAGCTGGTTTTAGAAAAGTCAGAGGAACCAGAGATCAAATTGCCAACATTCACTCGATCGTCAAAAAAGCAAGAGTTCCTAGAAAAATAGAAAACATCTATTTCTGCTTTATTGATTATGCCAAACCCTTTGACTGTGTGGATCACAATAAACTGTGGAAAATTCAGAAAGAGATGGGAATACCAGACCACCTGATCTGCCACTTGAGAAATTTGCATGCAGGTCAGGAAGCAACAGTTAGAACTGGACATGGAACAACAGACTGGTTCCAAATAGGAAAAGGAGTACGTCAAGGCTGTATATTGTCACCTTGTTTGTTTAACTTATATGCAGAGTACATCATGAGAAACGCTGGGCTGGAAGAAACACAAGCTGGAATCAAGATTGCTGGGAGAAATCTCAATAACCTCAGATATGCAGATGACATCACCCTTATGGCAGAAAGTGAAGAGGAACTAAAAAGCCTCTTGATGAAAGTGAAAGTAGAGTGGAAAAGTTGACTTAAAGCTCAACATTCAGAAAACGAAGATCATGGCATCTGGTCCCATCACTTCATGGGAAATAGATGGGGAAACAGTGGAAACAGTGGAAACAGTGTCAGACTTTATTTTTTTGGGCTCCAAATCACTGCAGATGGTGACTTCAGCCATGAAATTAAAAGACACTTACTCCTTGGAAGGAAAGTTATGACCAACCTAGGCAGCATATTCAAAAGCAGAGACATTACTTTGCCAACAAAGGTCCGTCTAGTCAAGGCTATGGTTTTTCCTGTGGTCATGTATGGATGTGAGAGTTAGACTGTGAAGAAGGCTGAGCGCTGAGGAATTGATGCTTTTGAACTGTGGTATTGGAGAAGACTCTTGAGAGTGCCTTGGACTGCAAGGAGATCCAACCAGTCCATTCTGAAGGAGATCAGCCCTGGGATTTCTTTGGAAGGAATGATGCTAAAGCTGAAACTCCAGTACTTTGGCCACCTCATGCAAAGAGTTGACTCATTGGAAAAGACTCTGATGCTGGGAGGGATTGGGGGCAGGAGGAGAAGGGGATGACAGAGGATGAGATGGCTGGATGGCATCACTGACTCAATGGATGTGAGTCTGAGTGAACCCCGGGATTTGGTGATGGGCAGGGAGGCCTGGTGTGCTGCAATTCATGGGGTCGCAATGAGTCCGACATGACTGAGCGACTGAACTGAACTGAAAACAGCATATTAAAAAGCAGAAACATTACTTTGCCAACAAAGGTCTGTCTAGTCAAGGCTATGGTTTTTCCAGTGGTCATGTATGGATGTTAGAGTTGGACTATAAAGAAAGCTTAGCACCGAAGAATTGATGCTTTTGCACTGTGGTGTTGGAGAAGACTCTTAAGACTCCCTTGGACTGAAAGGAGATCCAACCAGTCCATCCTAAAGGAGATCAGTCCGGGATGTTCATTGTAAGGACTAATGCCTAAGCTGAAACTCCAATTCTTTGGCCACCTCATGGGAAGATTTGAGTCATTGGAAAAGACCTTGATTCTGGGAGGGATTGAGGGCAGGAGAAGGGGACAACATAGGATGAGATGGCTGGATGGCATCACCGACTCGATTGGCATGAGTTTGGGTGAACTCCGGGAGTTGGTGATGGACAGGGAGGCCTGGCGTGCTGCAATTCATGGAGTCACAAAGAGTCGGACACGACTGAGTGACTGAACTGAACTGAATTGATCCCCAATCTTACAGTCTGCTATTTATTGGGCAATAAACAAAGGAGGATGAAGAGAGCATTGATACAATAATATTACAGGAAAATTCAACTTGGTTATTACATCAATCAAATGTTCTATTTTGTAATAAATGTAACAAAAGTCACTGATGTTCTTTGGTATTTCTTTCAAGCATGTTAGCCATATAGTGGCCAATCATAGAGACAGTGAGATATTCTCATTGTCTGTAGATTTGCATTTTCAATTTTGAATATCTATTCTTATGAATCAATGGGGCTACTCTTGTCTGTCATAGTACCACAGACTGATGGCTTAAAATTGATTTTTTACAGTTTTGGAGGCTAGAAAGGTCAAGATCAAGTTGCTGGCAAAGTCAGCATCCAATGACAATCTGCTTCCTGGCTCACAGATGTCCATCTTCTTGCTGTGTCCTCAGGTAGCAGCAGAGGTGCTGCTGTGGTCTCTTTTACAAGGGCCCTAAAGCTATATATGAGGGCTCTATTCTTATGACCTAGTCATCTCCCAAAGCCCCTACCTCTAAATAACATCACACTGGGAACTAGATTTCAAGTTATGGGTTGGTGGGTAGGGGGATACCAACACTGAACCTATTATAATGTTCTAGCTAAATGTCCTTTAATCTTTTTTTCTATTAGAGTATAGTTGCTTTGCAATGTTGTGTTAGTTTCTACTGTAAAGCAAAGCATATCAGCTACATATATATATGTGTGTGTGTGTGTGTGTGTATATATATATATATATATATATATATATATATACATCCCCTCTTCTTTGGATGTCCTTCCATTTAGGTCACCACAGAGCATTGAGTAGACTTTCCTGAGCTATACAGTAGGTTCCCATCAGTTATCTATTTTATACATAGTATCAATTATGGATAAACCTAGAGACTGCCATACAGAGGGAAGTATGTCAGAATGGTTGACTTTATCAAGAGTAAACTATTGATACTGTAGTCACAATGATATCAGAAGTAATACAGGTATGCTTAAGACATTTGGGTTGTCTACACAGTTTTTAGTGATTCATTCCTTTTGGTCGTTACCAACCTTCTGCAAGTTTCCTTTTCAAGCATATAGTGGGAGCAACATATGTGTTCTATATAACTACCTCATGACCACACATAGGAACATACATAGGAACGAGACTAACACTGAGACACTCAAGCTTTTCCCAAGGTCAAGACTGCACAGTAAATTCAGGATTTGATGCCAACTACCTGCCACAAAGATAGATGAGATGTTGAAAGTGATAATCAATAAAAGAGATTGTTGGATTCAGAAATATGCCAACTAACTCCCTGAGCCAGCAACAAAATTGATATTTTGAAGAAGGAACAGAAGCACTTTACTCATCAAATATGAAGTTCTAACACCAAAAACAGTAATTAAGACACTGTGTTGTTGACACAGGGTAAAAATGACCAATGAAACAGAGCAAGAAGGCCTATTCAGAACCACCCATGTATGGAAATTAGGTATAGTATATGACATAAGCATAATAATATAATAAACTCTTCAGTAATTGGTTTTGAGCAACTAGTTATTCTTTTTAAAAAAATACCTCCTACAGAAACAATATCAACTCAATTTAGCATAAAAGTATTTTACCTCACTTAGAAAAAATGTCAGAGAATATGTCATTAGACTTGGGTAGAATAGGATTTATACAGGAAGAAAATGTTAAAGCTAAAAAGTAAAGTTTAATAAATTTGACTACATTAAAATGTAAAATTTCCATTCATAGAATGACACTATAAAAATGTTAATGGACAAGCCACAGTAAAATAAATAATTTTTCAAACACAAATAATCAAGGGAGTATATAAGGAATTGAAATAAATATATGCATTCTTATTGAAAATGAGAAAAAGAAAGATAACTCACTAGAGAATGGGCAAATTCATAGAAGAAGAGACTGAATGATTAATATGTGAGAAGATGTTCAAGCTTTCTAATATTTGGGGAAATGCAAATTAAAATAAGATCCCATTCCACACCAATAAGGTACACAAAATTGTAAAAGCCTGACAATATCAAGAACCATAAAGACTATGAAAAGAAACGTCTAATGTGTCATTCTTGAGCAATCCTGAAAATGTGACTGTCCTACAATCTGAGGGAGGGGAAGAAAGACATAAATATCTTTAGACTAATTATAAAACAAAATGACCCACAGACAGCATATGCTAACTCAGTTTCTAGGGCCTTTGAACTAGCAAATGATGCTATGAAATAGATTTCTTTTAAAAATACTTATTTGCATTTATAGTTAAAACTGTCTCAGAGATTAAACAAAAACTTCTTCAAAATTTTCCAAAAGGAAGATTTGCCACAAGTATTTTATTTAAATAGAAAGAAAGAGAATCTGACTTTCATGGAACCCCAATTTGCTGAAGCCCCTAAAGAGATGCAAACTTTCCAAAACTTTGGGCAATGATAGTACCTGAAAAGAGTACTTTTAAGAATCTGGCTGCTATGAGGACGTCTCTGCTCTTCTGTGTGAGAGGGTACATTGCACAAATTTTTGAAAATGCATTTTTCCAGGATGATCCTGAAAGTTCAATTACTCAAGACCTTGATAACATGGGTAAGTCTGAATCTTCCCCTCTCACTGAACATTCTGCTTTACTGTCCAATCTCCTGGTTCTGATCGTAGTGGTAGATGTTTTGAAAGAGTTGTACCTTAGCTTTCTTATTAGCAATCAAACACATTTCATGGCTCCACTTTCCTGTGGAACCATAAAATCCATAATTCTATACAAAATCCCACCCCTCACTTTCAAAGCCATATTACCAACTGTTGGAAATCGCCAGTTGTAGGTCTACTCTTTGGATTGCCCAACTGAACCTCTAAGACAATGGAAATGTTTTCTGTGTCCATTGTTAGCATAGCCGCTAGCCTCAGGTGGTTAGTGAATCTTTATAATGTAGCTATACCAACCGAGCAACTGAATTCATTTTATTTTAATTATACTTTAAATAACCACATGTGGCTATTGGCTTCAATATTGGAAAGCTTAATGCACCCAAAGCACAAAACGCACTCTATAATGTTTCGATTGTTGAGAATAAATTTCTCCAATTCCCCTTCAGCCTCAGTAGTGTGTATATTCGTGCACATACACACACACACACACATACATATATATATTTTGGTAGCTTTGTCAGTTATCCCAGGGAAATGCCTACTCAGCCTTTTTATCTTCAAATGGTATAAAATAACAATTGACAGAAATGCTCTACAAAAATCAATTCATATTACCTTGTCTTTTAACAAAATTTATCTTTTAACATTTTATATTGTGTGAATCCTATTTTGCTTTACTTCAAGACCTGGAGCTGTGCTGCATTAAATTTTCCTTCCTTTATAAACACCTTCAGTTCAGTTCAGTTCAGTCACTCAGTCGTGTCCGACTTTTTGCAACCCCATGAATTGCATGTAGCACGCCAGGCCTCCCTGTCCATCACCAACTCCCAGAGTTCACTCAAACTCACGTCCATTGAGTCAGTGACGCCATCCAGCCATCTTAGCCTAATGTAAACAAACTTATGTAGAGTCCAACTCTCAAACCAAAATTCTAATCATTTCCAAAGGTAAAATAAAGCCTATGCTCTACCAAAAGTGAGCACATAATTTCTTGATGTGTGATTAGTTTTCTCTGCAGGTAGATGATAGAGTAGAAAATTACAAAAATCAATTAGCTATTGTTTGTGAATGGATAATTATAGACTGGCTGCTTTGAAATTGTTCAGGCAAGAAAAAAATGAAATGAAAAACATGTTGCTCCATTTTAAAACAAAATGTGAGGATAAAAAGCTGGCTGAGAGGAAAACTGAACCATAATAGAGTGGTTACTATCCATGAATATATATGAAGTACTATTGTTACTGTTAGTTTGCATAATGAATAACTTGTCTTTAATTTTTCATTTTAAATAGAACTTTCTTACAATTTAACAACATACAGAACATTGACAATTGTGAATATTCTTTACTAATCCTCTCACAAATAATGTTAATATTCTAACATTACAGTGAGAATTAAGAATAATATTTCCAAGATTATCTCTTTAATATCAATTGGATCAAAATCAGAAATGATTTATTTAGATATTAATAGAATAAATATCTTAAAAATATTTAATTAGACATTAAAAGAATAAAAAAATTAACAGTGGTTCTTTAGAGCCAAGTGATGTGTTCAGGGCATCCTTTCACTTTTCCTCAGATTTCTTCAGACCTGCTTTCATGGGGCACTTAGGGCACAGAGCCCTGCCTTCAAATTCATAAATGTAAAAATTACAATAATAAAATATAGCTCAAATGCAATATATGGTTTTTAATAGGTTATAAACTCGGATCCAAACTTGAACATTCCAAACACACTTACCTACACTCCCAAAAATAAATTACATAAGCCTACAAATGAAAAGGCTAACTGCTCCACATACATATATTTCTTCTTCCCTTTCTTTCTTATGATTGGAGCTATTTCAAAATAAAATGGATCATCTAAAATGTTAGTAAGTTTCTCTCCTTAGATAATTCGAAGTTAAATCAGGACAACTGCAATACCAACTGTTGAAATGGGAACTAAGCAGATGCCAGGGAAATTAATTATGCTTCCTACCTTCTTTATAATATCAATGATCTATGAGTTTTCCCAACTCCATGTTTTGACAAGCCAGAAAGTTTTTAAATGAAGAATTGAAGTTTAGTGGTGTACTTTTATTTCTTACCAAAATTCTAAACTAAGCTAAGAAATATGAAAACAAGGAAAAGCAACTATGAATACCAAAAACCAAGGTGCAGAGCAGTCAAAATAGTCAAAATATAAACTTGCAAGGAATTCTATCAGATGCAGTGAAAATGGAACCAAATATAAAAAGTTGCTCCCTCAAAGAGTGGTAAAACTTTGGGGAAAAAAAGTTGATGTTCTCTAAATGGGCTCTCTTGTGTTGTATTATGAGTTCTGTTACCTTCATCAAATAAATTGAGAAAATTAAAGTACAAAGTCTTATATTGCCTGCACAGTTATTATTCTACTTATATTAGATACCATTTGGAAGTTAATTATATTATTTTCTAAAATTATCTGTACCTGGTAAATTTAGGTTCTAATCCATTAACAACTGTTTGGTATATATTTATTAGACTAGCAAAATATTCTGCTTTCATTTATGTTTCTATAGACTTTATTTAGTAGGAAGCAAGTTCACCACAAAACTGGGAGGGAGATACAAAGATTTCCCATAAGTCCCCTCCCCTCAAAGAGATACAGCCTTTCTCATCAGAGTGGTACATTTCATATAACTGATGAACCTATATTGGCACATCATAATTGCATAAAGTACCTAGTTTTTCTTGGGGTTTATTCTTGGTGTTATATATATTCTATAGGTTTGTGTTTTTCAGTCTTTGTTGATTTCCTTTAAGATTAGCTGGTTTGATCTTCCCTGGTGCCTCAGATAGTAAAGAATCTGTCTGCTATGCAGAAGATCTGAGTTTGATCCCTTAAGAAAGGGAATGACTATCCACTCTAGTATTCTTGGCTGGAGAATTCCATGGTCAGAGGAGCCTGGCAGGCTACAGTCCATGGGATTGCAAAGAGTTGGACATGACTGAATGACTAACACTACATCTTACTACTACATTACTGAAGTTCTATTTACTGCATTTTTTTTCAACTTGCTATGTCTGGGTATAAGAAAAAATTACAAGGGAGACTTTCCTGATGGTCCTGTGGTTAAGAATCTGCCTTGCAATACAGGGGACATGGGTTTGATCCTTTGTCAGGGAACTAAGATCCCATACACCCCGGGGTTACTGAACCCACAAACGACAACAAAGGACGGTGTAGGGGGAAAGAAAGTGTTCTAGGAGCCTATGATCTAGGTCTGTCTTTAGGTGAACCTACATCTCTGGATGATAAACTTCCCAAGTGTTTCTCAGGTGTTTCTCCTCTCTTGAGAGAGAAAGGATAGCTACCATGCACTGGATTTATTTTCTTTCACCTATATCAATGGGGAAACAACAGAAACAGTGAGAGACTTTATGTTTTGGAGTTCCAAAATCACTGCAGATGGTGACTGTATCCATGAAATTAAAAGACACTTACTCCTTGGAAGAAAGGCCATGACCAACCTAGACAGCATGTTTAAAAGCAGAGACATTACTTTACTAAGAAAGGTCCATCTATTCAAAGCTATGGCTTTCCAGTAGTCATGTATGGATGTGAAAGTTGGACTATAAAGAAAGCTGAGTGCCAAAAAATTGATGCTTTTGCACTGTGGTATTGGAGAAGAATCATAAGAATCCCTTGGACTGTAAGAAGATCCAGCCAGTCAACCTTAAAGGAAATCAGTCCTGAATATTCATTGGAAGCTGAACTGAGGCTGAAGCTGAAACTCCAGTACTGATGCGAAGAACCGACTAATTGGAAAACACCCTGATGCTGGGAAGGATTGAAAACGGGAGGAGAAGGGGATAACAGCAGATGAGATGGTTTGATGGCATCACTGATGAAATGGACATGAGTTTGAGCAAGTTCCGGAAGTTAGCGACGGACAGGGAAGCCTGGTGTGCTGCAGTCCATGGGGTTGCAATGAGTCGGACACAACTGAGCAAGTGAACTGAACTAATATCAATTACAGGCTACCCACTCAAGTATTCTGGCCTGAAGAATTTTATGGACTATATAATCCATAGGGTCACAAAGAGTCAGACACAAATGAATGACTTTCATATCAAGTATGCTCTGAAAATACTTTTTACAATAACCTATTTAACTAGTTATTATAAGAATGGAGTGCCATGGCACATTTCAAAATTCCTTTCCCTTCTCTGACTTAAGTAGAATTCTGAAGGCATTTTCCTCCAATTTTTACTATGGGAAACTGGTTGGGCTCCTGAAGGAAAATATCAAAATATGGTGTGGTCTCTACTTGACTAGGTACCCTTGGAGTTTTTGACTTTCAGACTTGTTCACACTGTCCATAAATTCATCTGCTGCTGCTGCTAAGTCGCTTCAGTCGTGTCCGACTCTGTGCGACCCCATAGACGGCAGCCCACCAGGCTCCCCCGTCCCTGGGATTCTCCAGGCAAGAATACTGGAGTGGGTTGCTATTTCCTTCTCCAATGCATGAAAGTGAAAAGTGAAAGTGAAGTCGCTCAGTCGTGTCCGACTTGTAGCGACTCCATGGACTGCAGCTTACCAGGCTTCTCCGTCCATGGGATTTTCCAGGCAAGAGTACTGGAGTGGGGTGCCATCGCCTTCTCCGATAAATTAATCTGCTATAGTTTAAATTTTTCTACCCTAGCCCTGGTTTCTGTGGTGATTTCCACTCATAAGTCTCCATTGCAGTAAGCTATGACTCCCTGTATCCACCTGTTTGTTTTTCCAGTCTTGGCTGCCATGGTTTACCCTTGTGCCCACCTGTCATGGTTCCAAGAATTATTGACTTTTCAGTCTGTTCCACTTTTTACTTTTTGTTAAGACAGAATGGCAACTTCTAAGTTCCTTACACGTGGAACTGGAAACCAGAATTTGATTTCTTTATAGTAAATTCTTTTTGCCTGGAAAACTCATTGTTTCATCATTGATTAGGAAAAATGTTTTGTTGTAGAACTGCCTTACAAAGCAAAATCTATCCTGTTATGATTTTTAATTGAGTGTTTTTGTGCACATATGTTTGTTATTTTTGATATGTCTTGACAGAGTTTCTGCTATATTATTCTTCTACTGAACTGCCTAGTCTTGATTTCTACATTTGTATTAGTTTTCTAATTTCTTAATAACTAGACTTATATGGAATATTTATATTTAACCTCACCCAGAACAAAATCCCTTATAATGGGTGACTGTTGTCCGCATCTAAATATGTAGTTACTTTTGGGGCTATCAATTAGGGAGCTTCCATTTCCCCTCTTCTCAGCTATTTTTGGCATTCCTATTGCTTGTACAAATGTTATATTCTCACAATTCATTTTTATTACATTATTTAAGCTCATTTCACTTGCAAATGATTTAAAACCAAATTAAACCATGTTGAGCAAAAACTGAAAAGAAGGGAGGAATATATTGTCGTCTGTACTGAAATGATAAGAGTAGCCAGAGTGTGGAATTAGATTGATCCAGAAACTCAAATGCTTTTGGAACACTGTCTTTTCAAATATTCTCTAAATTTCCCCATGTACATGGACTTATGGCAACAGGATATGTAGAAATATATATCCTTACAGGGTCCAGAAGTGAGTTTTCCTGATCTGCATGTGATAATAAAATTTAATAAAAAATATTACAGACCCAAGTTGAAGATACTATCCTTTTATGCACCAACGATTTTAGCAAGGTCAATACAAATATGCTATTCACAATACTCAAGTCTATAGAAATTGGAAAGAAAAAATTTAAAAACTATTTTTATTCACAGATGATACTATCCTCTCTGTAGAAAATCTTAAAGAATCTAAAAAAAAACCTACTATAATTAATACTTAAATTTGGAAAATTTGCAGAACGTAAGGTCAATATACAAAATCAGTTGGATTTCTATGAGCTGGAAAACAAAAATGTAAATTTAAAATATGAAACATCAGTTATAACAGCATAAAAAAGTACAAAATAATAAAAATATATTTGTCAAGAGATGCACATGATCTCCATGCTGAAATCTTTAAGCGTTGCAGAAAGAGATTAAAGAATAAAAAAATAAGTAGAGAGATAGCTATACCCTAGTCATTAATTTGAAAACCCTATATGATAGAGGTGTCTATTCTTGCCCCAAATGAAGTACATATGTAATGCAATGACAATAAAAATCTCAGATTGTTTTTGGTAGAAATAAATAGGCTCAATTAAAAATTAGTATGTAAATTCAAAAGACCTAACATAGCCAAAATCAAATTTGAAAAGGAAAAAAATAATGTAGAATACTATGACTACCTGAATTCAAGATTCTTTTAAGGTTACTATAATAAAGCAAGTTTGGAATTTTCCTACAAATGAATACACAGATAAGTGATACAGAATACAGAGTCCAGAAAAAGAACCACACCAATTATTTGATTTTTGACAGAGGCACCATAGAACTAAATGGTAAAATAAAAAAATAATAATGTTTCAATACATTGTGTAGTAGCTATTGGTTATTCAGATCAGATCAGATCAGTTGCTCAGTCATGTCCGACTCTTTGTGACCCCGTGAATCACAGAATGCCAGGCCTCCCTGTCCATCACCAACTCCCGGAGTTCACCCAGACTCACGTCCATCGAGTCACTGATGCCATCCAGCCATCTCATCCTCTGTCCTCCCTTTCTCCTCCTGCCCCCAATCCCTCCCAGCATCAGAGTCTTTTCCAATGAGTCAACTCTTTGCATGAGGTGGCCAAAGTACTGGAGTTTCAGCTTTAACATCATTCCTTCCAAAGAAATCCCAGGGCTGATCTCCTTCAGAATGGACTGGTTGGATCTCCTTGCAGTCCAAGGGACCCTCAAGAGTCTTCTCCAACGCCACAGTTCAGAAGCATCAATTCTTCGGTGCTCAGCCTTCTTCACAGTCCAACTATCGCATCCATACATGACCACAGGAAAAACCATAGCCTTGATTAGACGAACCTTTGTTGGTAATGTCTCTGCTTTTGAATATGCTATCTAGGTTGGTCATAACTTTCCTTCCAAGGAGTAAGTGTCTTTTAATTTCATGGCTGCAGTCACCATCTGTAGTGATTTTGGAGCCCAGAAAAATAAAGTCTGACACTGTTTCTACTGTTTCCCCATCTATTTCCCATGAAGTGGTGGGACCGGATGCCATGATCTTTGTTTTCTGAATGTTGAGCTTTAAGCCCACTTTTTCACTCTCTACTTTCACTTTCATCAAGAGGCTTTTTAGTTCCTCTTCACTTTCTGCCATAAGGGTGGTGTCATCTGCATATCTGAGGTTATTGATATTGGATATTAATATGCCACAAAAATAAATAATGATCATTGACTCCTAATTTTAACCTAATACAAAAATTATTGCCAAAAGTCCTGAACACAGTTGTTAAGTTTACAAAATTTCTAGAATAAAACATGGGAGAAAACCTTAGGGAATTTATGCTTCAGCCAAGATTTATTACATAGGCTTCAAAAATCACATCTTATACAAGGAAAAAATTCAATAAACTGAACTTCTTCAAAATGAAAAAAAAATGTACTTTTTAGAACACAGTTACAAATGAGAAAATTTAATCCACAAATAGGGCGAACATATAAAAAATCATATATCAGACAAATGACATATCCAGTGCAGTACTATTAATATAATAGCCACCTGCTGCTCTTGCTAAGCCATGAGAAAATCACCATAGGAAAAGAATAAAAGCAAACTACAGCAATACAGCATAACCCAAATAAAAGTACATCGGGTTTATTAGTTGGGGTCATCATGCCCTGCTAAGCCAAGGAAAAACATAGTGTGGACCTTGGAACACCAGGTCAGTGAGAGTTCAGAATGATGCTTGCACACACACCAAGATGTTTTCTCAGTGATATGCAGGTCTATGGCCTCCAGTGAGAAGAAAATAACAAAGATAGTTTAAAGTAATCAATAAAATGGGAGACATGACTATAGCACAACAGACACTTTCTGCTTGCCAAGACCCTAAATAAAAGTGATGTGGCTCCAAACAACAGGGCTCTTGATCCAAGAGGCCTTGAGTCCCCCAGTCCAATCTTTAAAACTTTAATTCTGTCTTTAGTTTATTTTTCCCCAAACTGTGTGTTGACCATTTTCTATTCCTATCTGCTGTGCTGGCTGCAGCAAGTGGCATCCAATGTGGGGCTCAAAAGTGAAGGATCACCAAGAATGAAACAGAAGTTGAAATTTCAAGTGAAACTGAGAATCTGAAGCTGAGGCCTCTGAAAATCCCCCTTTGCTGTAAGTAGTACTCTCTCAGGTACTGAAACTGGGGTTAAGTACGGGAAATTCAGGAAGCTCGGAACAATACTGACCATATGTATGCCTCTTAAGGCGGCTTTTGAAAGTAGTTGGAACAAAAACAAGTGAAGGCCAGCTACTGTGGCTTTTACAAACCACTGAGAAAGATTGTTTGTGGTTCCTGTCTCTCAGTACTTTAGATTTAGGAACATGGGAGAAGGTAGACAGTGAATTCCACAATCAAAGAGAACCACAGTCATAGAAAACTAACCAATCTGATCTCATGGACGACAGCCTTGTCTAACTCAATGAAACTATGAGCCATGCCATGAAGGGCCCCCAAGATAGACTGGTCATGGTGGAGAGTTCTGACAAAACGTGGTCCACTGGAGAAGGGAATGGCAAACCACTTCAGTATTCTTGCATTGAGAACCCTATGAATAGCATGAAAAGTAACTCCAGAAAGAAGTAAGAGATAGGCAGAAACAACACCCAGTTGTGGATGTGACTGGTGATGGAAGTAAAGTCCAATGCCGTAAAGAGCAATATTGCATAGGAAGCTGGAATGTTAGGTCCATGAATCAAAGCAAATTGGAAGTAGTCAAACAGGAGATGGCAAGAGTGAACATTGAAATTTTGGGAATCAGTGAACAAAAATGGTCTGGAATGGGTGAATTTAAATCAGATGACCATTATATCTACTACTGTGGGCATAGATCCCTTAGAAGAAATGGCGTAGCCATCATAGTCAAAAAAAGAGCCCAAAATGCGATACTTGAATGCAATCTCAAAAATAACAAAATGATCTCTGTTTGTTTCCAAGGCAAACCATTCAATATCACAGTAATCCAAGTCTATGTCCAGACCAAGTCTATGCTGAAGAAGCTGAAGTTGAACGGCTCTATGAAGACCTACAAGACCTTCTAGAACTAACAACCAAAAAAGATGTCCCTTTCATTATAGAGGACTGGAATGCAAAAGTAGGAAGTGAAGAGATACCTAGAGTAATGGGAAAATTTGGCCTTGGAGAACAGAATGAAGCAGGGCAAAGGCTAGTAGAGTTTTTCCAAGAGAACACACTGATCATAGCAAACACCCTCTTCCAACAACACAAGAGAAGACTCTACACGTGGACATCACCAGATGGTCAATACCAAAGTCAGATTGATTATATTTTTTGCAGCCAAAGATGGAGAAGCTCTATACAGTCAGCAAAAACAAGACCAGGAGCTGACTGTGGCTCAGATCATGAACTCCTTATTGACAACTTCAGACTTAAATTGAAGGAAGTAGGGAAAACCACTAGACCATTCAGGTATGACCTGAATAAAATCCCTTACGATTATACAGTGGAAGTGACAAAGAGATTCAAGGGATTAGATCTGAAAGACAGAGTGCCTGAAGAACTATGGAAAGACATTCATGACGTTGCACAGGAGGTAGTAATCAAGACCATCCCCAAGAAAATGAAATGCAAGAAGGCAAAGTGGTTTTCTGAAGAGGCCTTACAAATAGCTATGAAAATAAGAAAGTGAAAGGCAAAGGAGAAAAGGAAAGATATACCCATATGAAGGCACAGTTCCAAAGAACAGCAAGGAGAGATGAGAAAGCCTTAGTGATCAATGCAAAGAAATAGAGGAAAACAATAGAATGGGAAGAGATCTCTTCAAGAAAATTAGAGATACCAAGGAAACATTTCATGAAAAATGGACACAGTAAAGGACAGAAATGGTATGGACCTAACAGAAGCAGACTATAACTAAGAAGAGGTGGCAAGAATACACAGAACTATACAAAAAAGACCTTCACAACTGAGATAATCACAATAGTGTGATCACTCACCTAGAGCCAGACATCCTGGAATGTGAAGTCAAGTGGGTCTTAGGAAGCATCACTCGGAACAAAGCTAGTGGAGGTGATGGAA
The DNA here is from genome assembly GCF_029407905.1 of Bubalus kerabau. Lineage (NCBI taxonomy): Eukaryota > Metazoa > Chordata > Mammalia > Artiodactyla > Bovidae > Bubalus > Bubalus kerabau. The sequence continues at coordinate 134,658,581 of NC_073624.1, forward strand.
TTCCAGTTGAGCTATTTCAAATACTAAAAGATGATGCTGTGAAAGTGCTGCACTCAGTATGCCAGCAAATTTGGAAAACTCAGCAATGAACTGGAAAAAAGTCAGTTTTAATTCCAATACCAAAGAAACTCAATGCCAAAAATGTCCAAACTACTGCACAATTGCATCATCTCACACACTAGCAAAGTAATGCTCAAAATTCTCCAAGCTAGGCTTCAGCAGTACATGAACCATGAACTTCCAGATGTTCAAGCTAGATTTAGAAAAGGTAGAGGAACCAGAGATCAAATTGACAACATCTGTTGGATCATTAAAAAAGCAAGAGATTTTCAGAGAAACATCCACTTCTGCTATATTGGCTATGCCAAAGCCTTTGACTATGTGGATCACCACAAACTGTGGAAAATTCTTCAAGTAATGGGTATACTAGACCACTTGACCTGCATCCTGAGAAATCTGTATGCAGGTCAAGAAGCAACAGTTAGACCTGGACATGGAACAACAGACTAGTTCCAAAACAGGAAAGGAATATATCAAAGGAGTATTATCATCTTGTTTATTTAACTTATATGCAGAGTACCTCATGAGAAATGCTGTACTGGATGAAGCACAAGCTGGAATCAAGATTGCCAGGCGAAATATCAATAACCACAAATATGCAGTTGATACTACCCTTATGCCAGAAAGAGAAGAAACTAAAAAGCTTACCAATACAATATTGTAAAGTAACTAACCTCCAATTAAATAAATAAATAAATTAATCCCCCCCCCCAAAAAAAAGAGCTTCTTGATGAAGGAGAAAGAGGAGAGTGAAAAAGTTGGCTTAAAACTCAACATTCAGAAAACTAAGATCACTGTATCTGGTCCCATCACTTCATGGAAAATAGATGGGCAAACAATGGAAATGGGGACAATCTTTCTTTTGGGGGGCTCCAAATTCACTGCACATGGTGACACCAGCCATGAAATTAAAAGATGCTTGCTTCTTTGGGAAAAAAAAAGCTATGGCTAACCTAGACAGCATATTAAAAAGCAGAGACATTACTTTGCCAGCAAAGGTCATCTAGTCAAAGCTATGTTTTTTCCAGTAGTCACGTATGGCTGTGAAAGTTGTACTATAAGAAAGCTGAGTGCCAAGTAATTGATGCTTTTGAACTGTGGTGTTGGAGAAGACTCTTGAGAGTCCCTTGAACTGCAAGGAGATCAAACCAGTCCATCCTAAAGGAAATCAGTCCTGAATATTCATTCGAAGGACTGATATGAGCTACAACTCCAGTACTTTGGCCACCTTATGAGAAGAACTGATTCATTTGTAAAGACCCTGATGCTGGGAAAGATTGAATGTGGGAGGAAAAGGGGACAACAGAGGATGAGATGGTTGGATGGCATCACTGACTTAACGGACACGAGTTTGAGTAAACTTCAGTGGTTGGTGATGGACAGGGAGCCCTGGTGTGCTGCAGTCCATGGGGTTGCATAGGATTGGATATGACTGAGCAACTGAACTGACTGATGTAGTGAATTAGAGAAACTTCTTGCAACGGAGTGCCCTTGCCTGTATCTATCTGGTCAACTTGGGCACTGATAAATTCCATTTTAGAACTTCTTCAGACCCCAGAAAGCTCAGAAGGGAGTTGGGATGTGAAATCCCATCAAAGGGAGAATGTGAATATGCAGAGCCTGAGAGGATAGAGCAAAAAATGCAGGAGACTCTTAAATCTGTAGTTCCTTCTATGCCTTTGTTTAGGGAAGCAGAATTTCCTCTGCCACCTCTTCCTCCCCCTCTTGTCTTAACTGCTAGAGCAACTCAAGCTTTTCCTTCATTACAACAGAAGGCAATTTTGTCACCCCTCTAGAAAGATATTTGGTGGGCTCAACGGGAGCGTGACTTGGAGACTATGACTATGATATTTCCAGTGACAATACAATGAACAGATAGCTCCTGGAACAGATCCTAATAATCCTAATGGGGTGTATGAAGTATGGGTCGCTCAGTCGTGTGCAACTTTTTGTGGCCCCATGGACCGTGACTGCCAGGCTCCTCTGTCCATGGGATTCTCTAGGCAAAAATACTGGAATGGGTTGCCATTTCCTCCTCCAGGAAACCTGCCCAACTGTACATAAAGGAGACTTCATTAATGTGCATTAGAGCATGAGGCTGTAAACAGATCCCCTTCAAAATACTAAAGGAAATTAAGCAAGCAGTTCAAAATTATGTAGTAAATTCTCCATAATTTACTCTCCATAATTCTTTACATTGGGAATAGTGCAGGGACTAGCTGAGGGTTCCTCTTTGATTATGGTGGCTTATAACCAAGCAAGACAGATCCCCATCTCTTTAGATCAATTGATAGGCAATGGAAATTGGGAAAAAATTCAAGATCAAGTGCTTATGAAAGTTTAGGCTATAAAACAGGTGAGGTGGTACTGCATAAGAGCCTGAGAGAAAATAGAGGTAAAAGGACAGGCTTGTTTTACTTTAAGAAAAGACCTCACCTCCCCAGAGAGACAAACCCTGCTGAGAAACATGTTAGTCAGGATACTCCTGTCAGCAGAGCCAATTTGAACATTCTCTGGTTTAATTTTTAACTGTGAAACTATGACTACAAAAAAGAGAGATGACATTTTTGACAGTGAATGGCCATGATATTCTTTAGACTCCAGAGAAAACTGGTTAAACAAAATCTTTTTTGATATTGCAAAACTGGTTCTTCTTGCATGTACAATTAGGAAAAAGTTGACTTGTTAAAATACTTTTTTGAAGCTCCAATTCTGCCTGAGAAAAAACAACACCTGGGAAAAAACCTGAAGTTAACTCTTATCATGTCCTTAGGATACACAGCCCACTCCATCTGAGACTCCAGCCATGAACAAATTGGTGGACTCAAACCAAGAATAAAAAAGAAGGGGCAAAGAGATATTTTAAATTTCAAGTGGAAAACTATGAGATCTCTGTGTGTCTAAGTTTATCTGTGTCTCAGTGTGTGTCTTTGTTTTTAGATAATATAAGGTTAATTTATAAATGAGCTCTATTTAAATTCAGGTTCACGTGAACTGAAAAATATTCAATATTAAATATCTAACATTAATGTTTGTTGACAATCTAATTAAGACACGTCTTAAGTCATCAACATTGCATACTACTTTTATTGTGCCTAGGTTTAATGTAAACTAAATTTATTAATAACAAAAAACTAACTCTTTATATATATCTAAGTATATATAAATGAGATGAAAACTTTTAGATAAACTCTATTGAAAATAATTATATTTTAGAAATGTCTATCTAAAAAAATCTCTAATGATTGGGGTAACTTAAATTTCTTGGGTTGTACTAAACTGAATGATAAAAGTTTATTAAATAGCTAGGTTATTTCCAAATAAAATAAAATAAGATTTTGAAACATTAATTACTGAACACTGACTTCCTGTTACAGAAAAACTAAAGAGATTATGGACTATAAATCAATATGTTTGGTGCTATCCTGAGATGTTCTCTATTAAAAAAAAAAAAAAAGTAAATTTTTTTTAAAATTAAAACTGGATTTATGTTCAACCATCTATAAAATGCTAATATACAAGACAGTTCATGGTTGTTTAAGGAAAATAAGATTTATGTTTTTAATAAAAAAGATATAAAAATGAAATTATAGTCTATTAAGAAAAGAAAAAAGAAAATAAATCTAAACATACAGGTAGCTATTCTCTAAATAGATAAATGAAGTGATAACTACAGAAAATGTAAAAAAGGAATTATGACAAATGAAAAAATGTTTTGTACATGATACAAGGTTCTTAAGACAATTTGCCTTTTAAGTTTCATCACTACTTTGACTAAGTAAATAACTACTGTTTCAAAATAAATATAAGCCGGAATCAATCTGGAATTTGGTTTTCTCTTCCTCTTTTCTTGGAATATGGCTTTTGATAACAGACTACGTCAATTTCTTTAACTGATTCATACTTGCTTTTAAAATCTTTTGTTACTTTGATAAAATGAATGTTATTTCACAATGATCTATGGAGACTATGATGCACATAGACAAAACTCATTCTGCTTCTACAAAATTAACCCCTCATCAGAAAATTTAAAATGGATAAATAATGGCTATAAACCAAACAGTCAGGGCTATGGGAAGTCCAAGACGGCAGCTTGGCTTTTCCTGGCTCCCTGACAAACCTCACTTTTATTTGATAGGAAAAAGCCTTTCCTGGCTATAGGGTTAATATTTCAGAATAAAAAAAGTCTTTTCTACAATCTCCAGTGATCAGGGCACCCACTTTGCTAGACAGGTCATACAGCCATTGGCAAAAAACTTCACAAAAGTCTTGGAGAATCTATTGTTTTTACTGATGTCCTCGGTCGTCAGGCAAGGACCACGAAACAAAGGGATCAATTGCATGGAATTGAACAGACTGATAAATATGACTACAATTTTCATGACTTTTTGTCTGACATATTTACTGGCTTCTAATCTTTGTTTTCCAATATAAGAAAGCTCTTCTCTTCAAGTCACTGATAGTTTAAAACAATTCAGTGATTTACATCTGTGAGTAAAATTAAAATATTTTTCTTTTCACTCTGCCTCATCCTTTGAGAAATTAGAGACATTTGGGTTCTGAATATCCACATCAAGGTAAAAAAGACCTTCACCAGCCATACAGAAAAATCTCAGAGTATACTGGGGAGCTCTAAAAGAAAAATCCACCCAACTGTTGTCAGGCCTATGGTATCCATTATGTTTCACTAAATATTAAGTTCTAGCTTTGTTAATTAAGGTCCGTATTTACTAAGACTCACTTCTAAGATAGTTCCTTGTGGTTATGCTACATTGCTAAGAGGCTTCATTAAATTAAATGAAAAAAGATGCTCTAAGTTTGTTTCTAAAGCTTATCTCAGTAACCAGTCTTTACATAAAGACCAGATGCTCCAGGAAATAAACAACAAGCAGTAGTCATTTAACAAACTAAGTTGGGTAACTTAAAGATGTCACTGGACCATACCTAATAAAAGTTCTTGACCTAAGTTATTACTTAGGATTTTACTATTACTGTTAACTATATTGTTTTTTATATTGCCTGTTTCAAGAAATGTTGTCCCTTACATTATCAAATGTGTGACTGAGCCACTGATGATTATGGTATACAGTTCCATATAAAATCCATAGTTATAATGGATGTAACTCATTTATCTTCCTTTGGTAAGCTCTCTTATGTATATGTGACTATTGATATAGTCTCTCAATTTATATGGGTCACTGCTCACTCCAGTGAGACTAAAAAATCTGTACAAATACATTTATATGCTTGTTTTGTTATTATAAAATTACCAAAATCTATAAAAACTGATAATGGCCCTGCCTATAGCAGTAGAGCATTCCAACAGTTTCTTACAATTTGGTCTATAAAACATTCTACTGACATTTGCTATAATCCACAAGAACAGGCCATATTGGAGAGGGCTAAAAAATCACTTAAACATATGATACAAAAACAAAAAGGGGGAGATACCCTAGGACAATAAACAATATTGAATAAAGCTTTATTTACTCTCAATTTTTTGAATATTTTGGCACAAACTATGGAATCTGCAGCTGAGCAGCATTTTCAAGCTACACCCACAAATACAAGTAAGCCTGTGATTTGGTGGCAAGATCCACTAACAAATGCTTGGTCACCAGGGAAGTTAATTACATGGGGAAGAGGATCTGCTTGTATCTTCCCAGGAGAAGGTCTAGAACCTGTGTGGATTCCAGCTCGTAGAGTAAAACTGAGCAGAAACAACCAGTGACTCCAGGCAACCTGACCATGGATATGTTTGCCCTGATAACTATCACAGTGAGTATACCCCTTGCTTTGGCAGAAGCAAAGAATTATACCTATTGGGCCTATGTACCTAATCCCCTGTTGCTAAGGCCTGTTAACTGGGGTGAAGGATCTATCCCTGTTTATGTTAATGACTCCCCCGGGATCCCTGATCCAGAAGACAAGCTTTTGCCCGTTCATAAAAAGGAACAGGGGACCTCGTTTAATAGTACTTTGGGTTTTGATACTTGGCCTGTTTGCCTGGGTGCTGACCATAGCTATCTTAATCTATCAGTACAGGCTTGGCTTTCTGTAAATTCTTTGAACAGAAATCACGCTAAGGCTCAGCTACATTTATGTTCTCGATTGAGCTTTGGATATCAAGAGACTGATCAAATTAATCTAACCAAGCTGGATAGACCCTTATGTGAGAGCAGACCCATATGGGCCAACCGACAAGATCAAATACATTGGGATAATTGTCGCAGGATTGAAGGGGTGATCTTACTTAATGGTTCCTATTGAATTGTCCGGGACTGGACCCCTAAGGGGTATACAGTCTAATTGCTCACACCATAACTCATCCTGCAATCCTTATAAGACGTTGCATTGGCATGTGTCTGTATACAATCATACTAATATTATTGCACATTCAGAATATTCCATTATCTGTCATGGCAATGGCATGTCTCCACCACAGCCACAGCTTGAATTGGGTAGGGCTTCCCTGGTGGCTCAGAGGGTAAAGCATCTGCCTGCAATGCAGGAGACCTGGGTTCGATCCCTGGGTCAGGAAGATGCCCTGGAGAAGGAAATGACAACCCACTCCAGTACTCTTGCCTGGAAAATCCCATGGACAGAGAAGCCTGGTAGACTACAGTCCATGAGATCATGAAGAGTCGGACACGACTGAGGAACTTCACTTTACTTTACTTTACCTTCAAACAGAAATATGAAAGTTGGACATAAGTCTGAAAAAATATCAAATTTGGGATGGAAATTATTCTCATTCCATGAATTATACTTTCTCATACATTAACAAATTGGACATTTTATACTCAAGCTTGTGTTAGAGATCCATATGTGATTATGACTGGCACTACAACTATTAATCAAACAGAAAGGAACCTGATCTGCCAGGATTGCAAACTGCATACCTACTTAAACAGTTTATTATTTAACTCTAACTATTACTATGTGATTTTGTGTAGACATTTAGGAGTTTGTCTGCCAGTAACTCAAAATAGGCCTTGGGAACTCTCCCCGGACGTGCATACTTTGCTCACAGTACTAAATACTATTTTGAAAAGATCCAAGTGTTTCATTTGCCTCCTCATTGCCACCATAATGAGCATTATTGCCATCGCCACCACAGCGGCAGTGGTGGGAATAGCTCACCATCAGATGGTACATACAACTGCCTTTGTGCAGAAGTGGCATAAAAATGCCACTTCTGTTTGGGGAACCAAAATTCATATAGATGAGGAGATTAACATCAGGTTGGTGGATTTAGAAAATGCAGTGCTACTCTTAGGAGAAGAAGTACAAAATCTTAAGTTCCAAATACAGTTAAAGTGTGACTGGAACATTACTACGTTTTATGTAACCCTCCCCCCACCCCCCACCCCCCCACCCCCCCCACCCCGCAGCCATGACCCTCCAGGAATATAACCAATCTGAACACTTCTGGGAAAAAGTTAGATGGCACTTGCAGGGCCATCCAGCTGACAATTTTACTCTAGATATTAAAAAGCTGCAAGCTAAAAATCATTGGCATGAAGCATGCTTCTCTTAGACTATTACCAGGTACAGATACACTTCAAGGAATAGCAGAGGGCCTTAACTCACTGAGTCCTCTCGAGTGGATCAAAGACATCAGAGGTGGTCTCACTGAAACATTAGCTATGTTTTGCGTCTCGCTATAATCTTCTGTTTAGTCCTCAGGTACACGAGCAAAACCCTCTGAGAACTAATGAAGAAAGAAGTTGCAAAATCAACATATCTTCTGCTACATAAACAAAAAAGGGGATATACAGGGGTTAATATAATAGTCAGCCACCTGTTGCTCTGGCTAAGCTATGAGAAAATCACCATGGGAAAAGAATAAAAGCAAAATATAGCAATACAACATAACCCAAATGAAAGTACATCACGTTGATTAGTTGGAGTCATCATGCCCTGCTAAGCTAAGGAAAAACATAGTGTGGACCTTGGAACACCGGGTCAGCACAAGTTCAAAACACTGATTGTGCACAAACCAAGGCATATGCAGGTCTATAGCTTCCAGCCAGGTGATACCCCTTGTACAAGAAAATAACAAAGAGAGTTTAAAGTAATCAATAAATTGGGAGACATGACTGGGGACACAGGAGACTGACTTTACCATAGCACAACAGATACTTTCTGCTTGCCAAGACACTAAATAAAAGTGATGTGGCTCTGAGGAACAGGACTCTTGATCCAAGAGGTCTTGAGTCCCCTGGTCCCATGTTTAAAACTTTAATTCTGTCTTTAGTTTTTTTTGTGTTTGTTTGTTTTCCCAAACTGCGCATTGACCACTTTCAATCCCTACCTACTGCACTGGCCACAGCAATCCAGAATACAGAATATATGAAATATATATATATATATATATATATATATAACTTACACAGTTCAAGTATAAGACAAACCAGTTTTTAAATTGATAAAATATTTGTGTGACATTTAAAAATTAAAATATTCAGGTAGTAAGTATTTGAAAATATTCTTAACATTATTAGTTATGGGGATATTATAATTAAAAGACAATGAAGTATCACTACATATCCACTAGAATGACAAAATTTGAAAGGATATACCACAATTTTGGAAAACAATAATCTCCAAATTTGTGATGATAAAGAGAAGTGTAATGAAACTGAAAATGCCCATGCAAAGTCATGTATGAAGAAGAGAGGGGAGATCAGTGTGGTCATAGTGAGGTGATAAAGGGAGAATGATAGAAAATAAAATGAGGGAAGTAAGTAATGGGGCTGAATTATCTCGAATTTTAATTGTCATGTTAAGAATTTTTAATTTTATTCTGACTTCAGTAAGTAGCCAAAGGAAATTGTTGAGTAGAAGAGTGACAATATCTGGGAGAGATGTAAAGGTTAGTTTATTGAAGAATGATCTACTGAAAGCTGGCTTTTCAGAAAGGAAGCTTTTTTTTTTTTGCAAATCTCAATGAACATCACCTACAGCTTACTGATTAAGAAATTAATCTTGGTCAACTATAAGACATATCAAAGGACCCTCCTCTCCAACCATACGTGCTGAGGGTGAACAATACTATTGGCTTACCTACAGCTGCTACTATAAAGGCACATCACAAATCTTTTCTCACTACAATGGAAGTTATTTTCCAACTATGAGCTGACAGAATAGGGTTAGAGCCAAGGATTTGACACACCATCCTACTATTGGATCTTAGTCCTTGATGAAGCCATGGGGGGAACTTCCATTAATGGCATCAGGGCCAAGATCACTTTCACTATATCTTATGTCAATCCATATTAGATTTCTATGTACTTTCTTATAATACAATGGACAGCAAGGGGCCCATATATTTATGATTTGCTATTGGCTTACTGAGTTTTCAATGTCTTTGATTTGTTTGATACTGGCTTAATATAAAAGAAACAATAATATGGTTGCTATGCTAAGAATAGACTGTATGTGGAAATGGGATAAAATGGTATAGTAGAGAGATCCTGGACCAACCTCCCTTAGAGACACCAAAATTATAATTACTTAAAATCTATATCTGAGAAGGATCTAAAGACTAACAGAAAAGATTTTCCACAATTAAAGGTAAAAAGGAAAAACTGCATTGAGACAAGTAAGAGGAGCAGAGATGCAGTCTGGCTGGGACTCACACCACCAGTCCTGTGACACATGGGCAGGAGGGATATCATAGCCTTGGAGGTTTTCCTTGAGGATGAAGGGCCCCAAACTCCAAGTTAGGCTCCTCAGCCAGGCATACCTGTACCAGGAAAATGACATAATATCTGACCTTAAAAACCAGAAGGGCTTATGTCCAAGAGAGCTAGAGGTTTATAGAAAACTGAGAATTCACCTTCAGAGTGCACATAAAACTCACTCTCCTTGAGTCCTAGAACAGAGGCAGCAGTCTAAAAGGAGCCTGGGTCATACATGAAGGAGATTCATAGACTAATTTTCAGAATTTGTAAGACTTTCTCTGATTATGGAGAAACTTGTAGGTACCACTTTTTTTGTTGTTGTTATTTTTGTTTGTGGCTCATTGTCTACCAGTGATGGCAGGTGCCATTTCTGGCTATTCATCGAACCTATTTTCTCATCTTGTCCCAGTTTCACCTGCAGAAGTGATACATACAGTTAGGGATCCTTCAAAGTGGCCCCCTGTTCTGCCAGTTGCAATGAGTGCCCTTGATCAGCATCAGCAGTCCCCCCCAACATGCACACAAATTGACTCTTCCCTGGAATCTGGCCCCATACAATAAAGTGCCCACAACTGTTAAAACCAGGACTTACAGCCAATTGCACCAGGGGCCATCCCTGTGCACCAGTGTGCCCAGAGCAAGCACAGCTCAGCCCAGCCCCAACAGGAGGACATGCATACTCCACACAGAAGACATTCCAGGAGCACCTGACTCTGGCAACTCGGGGACAGCACTACTGGGCCCCACAATAATGGTATAGAGGACATTAACACGCCATTTACATGAACAGATAGGGCATCCTGACAGAAAGTCACTGAGGAAACTTTAGCCTTAAAGGACACAATAGGCTGGTACACTAAATAAATATATCCTGGAAATTCCTCCTCAAATTAGCAGAATACACATTCTTTTTAGGTTCACATGGAACATTCTCCAGGATGGATCACATATTAGGTCACAAAACATATCTCAACAAATTTAAGAAGACTGAAATTATATCATTTTTTTTTTCACCATAATGGTACAAAACTGGATATCAACTATCAGGAAAAAAATAGAAAAACAAAAACACTTGGAGTCAAAACATATGCTACTAAACAAACAATGGGGCATTTATTGAAGAAATCAAAGAGAAAAAAAAAAGATACCTGGAAATACATGAAAATGGGAACACAATACTCCAAAATTTATGAGGCACAGCAAAGGCAGTTGTTACAGATAAGTTTATGATGATACTTGACAAGGATATCCACTCTCGCTACTTTTATTCAACATAGTATTGGAAATCTCAGTCATGGCAATCAGAGAAGAAAAAAGAGGAAGCATCCAAATTGGAAAGGAAAAAGTAAAACTATTACTGTTTGCAGATGATATGACACTGTACATAAAAACCCTATGCTGCTGCTGCTAAGTTGCTTCAGTCGTGTCCAACTCTGTGCGACCCCATAGACGGCAGCCCATCAGGCTCCCCTGTCCCTGGGATTCTCCAGGCAAGAACACTGGAGAGGCTTGCCATTTCCTCTTCCATAGAACACCAAAAAAAAAAAAAAAACAACAAAAAACCATTAGAACTAATTAAATGAATTCAGTAAAGTTGCAGCTTACAAAATTAAAATACATAATATGCAGCATTTCTACTACAAATTAACTATCAGAAAAATAAATTAAGAGAATAATTTCATTTACAATTGCATCAAAAGTTATAAAATAGTTGGGAATAAATTTTTATAGGGAGGTAAAAAACCTTTATGCTAAAAACTATTAAGACATTGAGGAAAACAATTTCAGATGAAACATAAATGGAAAGATATACCATAATCGTTAATTGGAAAAATTAATGTTGTTAAAATATCCATCTTACCTGAGGCAATCTGAAGATTTAATAAAATCCCTATCAAAATACTCATGGCATTTTTTTGCAGAACTAGAACAAATAATCTTAAAATTTGTGTGGAATCACAAATATCCCAAGTAGCCAAAGCAATCATGAGAAAGAACAAAGCTGGAGGCATCATACTCCCTGATTTCAAACTATACATCAAGGCCATAGTAATCAAAACAGCATGGTACTGGCATAAAAACAGACACAGAGATGAATGAAACAGAACAGGTAACCCCAAAATCAATCCATGAACATATAGTCATTAATCTTCAAAAAAGGAGGCAAGGATATACAATAGGGAAAATACAGCCACCTCAATAACTGGTGTTGAGAAAAATGGACAGCCACATGCAAAAGAATGAAACAACCATTTTATTATACCATATACAAAAAAAAAAAACTCAAAATGGATTCAAGAACTGAATGTAATACCTGAAGCCATAGAACTCTTAGAAAAAATAATAGGCCATATGCTCTTTAACACAGTCCTAGCAATATTTTTTTGGATCTGTCTCCTCAGGCAAGAACAACAATAACAAAAATAAACAAATAGGACTACCTCAAACTAAAAAGCTTTTGCACAGTGAAGGAAACCATCATTAAAAGAAAAAGCAACCTTTTAAATGGGGGAAGGTATTTGTGAATGAAACAATTGATAATGGATTGTTATTTAAAATATATAAAGAAATCATACTACTCATCATCAAGAATAACAAACAATCCAATTGAAAATGGGCAGAGGGGAATGGTGGGCATTCATATACGTATAACTGATTCACCTTGATGTACAGCAGAAATGAACACAACATTGTATATCAATTATATTCCAGAAAAAATAATTTAAAAAAATACAAAATAGGCAGAAAACCTGAATCACCATTTTTCCAAAGAGGACACACAGATAGCTACCAGACACATCAAAAGATGCTCAACATTGCTAATTATCAGGGAAGTGCAAGTCAAAAGTACAAAGAGATACCACCTTACACTTATCAGAATTGTTATCATCAGAAAGATAAGAATTAACAAGTTTTTGCAAGGATGGGAAGAAAAGGGATTTCTCATGCACAGCTGGTTGGAATGTAAACTGGTGTAGCCACTGTGGAAAATATAGTGGAGCCGCTTCAAAATTAAAAATAGACCTACCATATAATCTAGTAACTCCACTTCTGAATATTTACCCAAAGAAAACAAAAATACTAATTCAAAAAGATATATGCACCCCTACGTTCACTGTGGCATTAATCACAATAATCAAGATATGGAAGCAACCTAAATGCACATTAGTAGATGAACGGGTAAACAAGATGTTTGTTTCTTGAATTCATACTTTAATTTTACTACCATCATTTTCTCATTCTGGATTACAATGGTTTTATTGGATTTTAGCAGCATCCAGCATGGAGCTGTGCCTAGTGACTTTTGTTAAATGAATGCATAACAGAATTAATCCTGTTTTACCAAATCTAATTTTAGGTTTTATTTTACAGATCAAGATAATGGATCAAGCTAGAGCCAGAAGTTCCCTGGGCCTTAAAGTCTAGCTTAAATTAGATTATTAATAGAAGTGTCTAGAAGGTAGTTATTTTAAGAGATAAGACTTAAAAAGAAAGGAAAGGGCTAAGGCACCTTTCTAGAAGAGTTTAGGAACCATGTTTCAGAGGCTTGGGTCTGTAGTTGAAAGAATAATGGAGAAACAGTAAGATATTGAGGGAGAGAAAGAGAAAAGAGATTTATGTTCTCTACTATAAATTTGATTCTGTCATTCAACCTGTTGGCATGTTTTCAGAAACTATTAGAAAGATTAGTAATTGCTTAGTAATTATTTTTGTATGCCATTGTAAAACATCTTTGAATGCCACACTGGATCAAGATGGAGCCATAACATAGCTCTAAGCTTTGTTACAAATAAATGAATGCAAATTTTCTAAGATAATATCCGTGACTCTTGAAATTTCTGAAATCAATTTCAAGAATACAGCCAGAACAGAATCTTTTGAAGCAAATTATAGCAAGGTATGGAGAAGACAATGGCAACCTACTCCAGTACTCTTGCCTGGAAAATCCCATGGACGGAGGAGCCTGGTAGGCGGCAGTCCATGGGGTCGGGAAGAGTCAGACACGACTGGGCGACTTCACTTTCACTTTTCACTTTCATGCATTGGAGAAGGAAATGGCAACCCACTCCAGTGTTCTTGCCTGGAGAATCTCAGGGACAGGGGAGCCAGGTGGGCTGACGTCTATGGGGTTGCAGAGTCGGACACGACTGAAGTGTCTTAGCAGCAGCAGCAGCAGTATAACAAGGTAACACTCTGCTTAAAATATTTTGGTGGTTTCATTCTTTGCAATAAAATCCTTACATTTCATGACATCATTACCTAGTCTCTAACTCTTTTGCTCTTCTCCTAATATGGCCACCTTTCCAGTATATTTCTTTCTCTATCATACAAAATAGAGGGGTTTTTTTTTTTTTTTTGCATCTATTAGTAAATTTTTCAAAGGTTCATTTTGGTTTCTGATAATTCATACATTTGATTCTTTGTTCTTTACATTTTGAATAGCCTCATCCTACCTACTTCTCCATGTGAAACTTGGTTCTTACTTAGCTTAAAATTCAGTTTAGATAAGATTTCTTCATAGCATTGACTAATCCCTTATAAAGACCTTGGTATTAATACAACTAGTTTAAAAGTCTCTACTCTGTGTTCTGATAGAGTAAAATAATTCCTTTTTAAACAGATAGTATCTTGTGTGTGTGTATATATATATATATATGTGTGTGTGTGTATTAACCTCAGAACCTAGGCTAGTGCTATGGTCTAAATGTTTGTGTTCCCCAAAATGTATATGTTGACATCCTATTGTGCAGTGTGAAACTATTAAGGAGATGAGGCCTTTGGGAGATGCTTAGATCATGAGACTGGAGCCCTCATAAACGACGTTAGTGGCCTTGTAAAAGAAACTTCACAGAGCTAGCTCCCTAGCCCCTACCACCATGTGAAGACACGGCAATAAGTCAGCAATTTATAAGTTAGAAATTGTATTTATCAGAATGCAACCATGCTGGCACCCTAATCTTCAACTTCTTGCTTTCAGAACTGTGATAAATAAATTTCTATTGTTTATAAGCCACCCAGTCTGTGATACTTTGTTATATCAGGCTTCATGGACTAAGACACCTAGTAATCTCTTAATAAGCACTTAAAAATATTCAATTATGTGATATATCAGGACTTCCTTGATGGTCCAGTGACTAAGACTCTGCACTTCTAATGCAGGGGGCTTGGGTTCGATCTCTGGTCAGGGAACTAGATCCCCATGTGCCACAACTAAGAGCTTGCGTACTGCAACTAAAGATCCCACATGCCACAATGAAAGTCGAAGCTTCCACATGCAGCAACTAAGACCTGGCACAGCCAAATAAAATAAATAAATAAAAATAAACATTGGAAAATGCATGATATATCAATTCAAATTTACTAAACTTACTATATAAATTCAGAAAGAAGTGCTTATTATATTTTAAATGTGTGTGTGTGTATATATATATATATATATATATATCTAACAATGTTTCAAGAAAAAATCAAATGGGCTGCAACCATAAAATATATGAAACATGTACATATGGGGGAAAAAAGTTAAAAACAAGAAGAAATTGTTAAAATCAGTAACTACTGAAAAATCCCATATATTCACTGTACCTTGTCCAACATCTAGTATCACATGTTTTCATTTTAAGGAAAAATCTTGACAATATTATATGTAGTAAAAATGTAAAGGCAGTATTTTAAGTTCAAAGTGAATCCTCTTTATTGGAAAAAGTCTGTTAATATATTCTTTGTGAGTCTTTGGTTGATTCTCAGCTCACTAAGCTTATATGTTGTCTTATCTTCAATGATATGGTATTTGCCTCAGTGTAAAGACATGATCATTTATTTGATTGCAGCCATCTGTTCCCTAAAAGTCAATTATCTTTCTCAGGATTTGGAACGATATCTACAGATTCCTAGGGTGTCCACTTTCTTTTCCCTTGAGAGAAAACTTTTTGATTGTGTTTCTTTTTTATTCTCTCCTGGGTTTTCTCCTAAATCAAACCTGTCCATGAAGAGTTCAAAGGCAGCAATTTACAGAGCTTGAGTCTAAGAACTACCAGTGACTGCATAGAAAAGAAATAACTAGTGTATTCAGGAGCCCCTTAAGACTTTTCATCTAGACTTTTCTAGCTTTTCAAATTCCTATGCAGAAGCAGTAGTGTACAGAAAAGTCCAAACACTTTTTATAACATGGTTTTCACTATATAAAACATGGAGATGTTAGGAAGAGGAAATCAGAGAACTTACCTATAATGAGCAGGTAGTGTATGTCCATTACTATGCAAAGTAATTTGCTTATATAATCCATTGAATCCTTACAATAGATCAATAAGGCAGGCATTTTTCTAGCTATTTTTCATGAGAAAATTAAGAGTTGTAAACTTACCAAGGAGGACCAGTTATGTTAATGGCAGACCTGAATTAAAATCCAAGTCTAAATAACTTCAAAACATGTTATTTCATAAGTCTTTTTACTTCATACAGCTATATAACAGTAGTTTAGTGCACTTTCAACTTGATCTAAACCTCTCTTTCAACTTGGTAGTTTATAGGTTTTCTGAATGTCAAAGTACAATCAGCCCTTGGATATCAACCCAAGGATTGGTTCTAGATCTCTTCCCATACCAAAAGTGACGAATTCTCCATTCCTTTACATAAAATGGTATAATATTTGCATATAACCTATACACACTCTCCCATATACTTTAAATTATCTGTAGATTACTTATGACACCTCAGTTCAGTTCAGTCACACAGTCATGTCTGACTCTTTGCGACCCCATGGACTGCAGCACACCAGGCCCCCCTGTACATCACCAACTCATGAAGTTTACTCAAATTCATGTCCATCCAGCCAGTGATGCCATCCAACCATCTTATCCTCTGTTGTCCCCTTCTCCTCCTGCCTCCAATCTCTCCCAGAATCAGGGTCTTTTCCAATGAGTCAAATCTTTGCATGAGGTGGCCAAAGTACTGGAGTTTCAGCGTCAGCATCAGTCCTTTCAAAGAACACCCAGGACTGATCTCCTTCAGAATGGACTGGTTGGATCTCCTTGCAGTCCAAGGGACTCTCAAGAGTCTTCTCCAATACCACAGTTCAAAAGCATCAGTTCTTCAGTGCTCAGCTTTCTTTATAGTCCAACTCTCACATCCATACATGACTACTGGAAAAACCATAGCCTTCACTAGATGAGCTTTGTTGGCAAAGTAATATCTCTGCTTTTTAATATGCTGTCTAGGTTGGTCATAGCTTTTTTCCAAGGAGCAAGAATCTTTTAATTTCATGGCTTATGACACCGAATATAATGTAAATACTATGCAAGTAGTTGCCAGTGCACAGAGAATTCAAGTTTTACCTTTTGGAAATTTCTGAAAATTTTTTTCTGAATATTTTTAAACCATAATTGGTTGAATATGCAGATGTAGAAACCATAGATATGGAGAGCTGAAGTGTATATATAGGGAGAGTATTAAATATGGTTCTGTCTCACAAAGTGAGTACAGTCTAGTTTAGAAGATAATACATGAACCAAAGTAAAGTATTAAATTAAATAAGATGTAATGAAAATTTGAAGCCACATGTATTTTCTGTTTCCTTTTTCTTCCTTCCATCTTTCCTTCCTTCCTTCCCTCTTTCCTTCCTTCCTTTCTTCTCCTTTTTTTTTTTAATCAGTTTTTAGTGTTGGAAGTAAATTGCTTCCAGTCATTCATCTGGCTAGCACTGGAATTTACTTTTAGTGTTAAAATCAATTGGTATTTTCCTGCAACTTTGTTCATTTCTTTAAAATTTTTGGCTTTTATGTATCATTATTATTTCTTTATTGATTTTATAATAAACAATAATTTCTAAAAGAGTTTTGCTTGAATTATTATTGTAAGTTTTTAGAATTTATAGATCAATTTGTGATTAAATGAAATTTCAAAAATATTAAGCCCTCCATTTCATAAGTGCAACAAATCTCATTTATTTAGGTCTTCTTTTATGTCTCTCAGCAGTTTCAAGTGGTTTTAATGAAGACATCTTAGATATTATTTACCCCTAAGTATTGAATTACTTTTGGAACTATTGCAAAATGTTTTTTAATCTCATGTTATACTTTTATCTTACCAGTAAAATTGACCTTTTTAGAGTTGTTAAATAATTTCATCACGCTTGAGGACCTTCAAATGTGGTTTCTAGTAACTGAATGCTATTTGGAAATTATTGACAAATAATACTGTTCATTTAAGTACTTTTTTTATAATATAGAAAGCCATTTCATATTTACTTCCATCTCATTCCTTCAACACATTGAGGCAGTCTTGGAAGTTATTCTAATTTTCTGTTTATAAGAAAAAAATTCTATTGAGGGCATCATTTATTGAATACTTGTAAGTAACACTTGATTATTATATCCTAAATTTGTGTCCTACAAGCTTATCAGGATCATCTAATAGTTTCGTAGTTGTCTGATCAGTCTATCAAGATTTTCTATGTAGACATTCATGTTATCTACATTTCTCTTCAATGATTAGGATAATCAGTATGAAATTGAATAGAAATGTGAGAATATGCGTCTTTGCTTTGTTCTCAATCTTAAGAGGAAAGTGACAATTTTTTTTATAGGAGACATAACTTTTTTGATAGGTTTTTTTTTTCATTGTTGTAGAGGCCTTTTGCTGCTGCTGCTGCTAAGTCGCTTCAGTCCTGTCCGACTCTGTGCGACCCCAGAGACAGCAGCCCACCAGGCTGCACCGTCCCTGGGATTCTCCAGGCAAGAACACTGGAGTGGGTTGCCATTTCCTTCTCCAATGCATGAAAGTGAAAAGTGAAAGTGCAGTCGCTCAGTCGTGTCCGACTCCTAGCAACCCCATGGACTGCAGCCTACCAGGCCCCTCCGTCCATGGAATTTTCCAGGCAAGAGTACTGGAGTGGGGTGCCATTGCCTTCTCCGTTTGATCCTCTTAACTTTATGCTATTATGAGTTATAGTTAGCTTTATATTCTGGATTTTTGAGATTTTGTATCATGGAAATATATTGACTTGATGAATTATTTTGTCTCCTATTGACATGACTATAAGCTTTTTTTCTATATTATTTTGTAATATGCTGAATTACATTAATTATATTTGAATGTTGAAGTGTAATTGCACTATTGGAATAAATCCCACTTGGTCATAGTGCACAATTATTTTCAATGATGTTTTTCTTGAGTCACTGGACTTCCATGGTAGCTCAGTAAAGAGCTTCTATGGTAAAGAATTCACCTGCAATGCAGGAGACCCTGGTTCGATTCCTGGGTCAGAAAGATCCCCTAGAGAAGGGATAGGCTACCCCTTCCAGTATTCTTCAGCTTCCCTGATGACTCAGAGGGTATAGAATCAACTTGCAATGGGAGACGTGGGTGTGATCCCTGCGTTGGGACGATCCCCTGGGGAGGGCGTTGGCAACCCACTCCAGTATTCTTGTCTGGAGAATAGAACACACATGCATATCAATTCACTTCCTTTTGCCAGATATTTTCAGAACTGATCAGAATTCAAAATTTTATCTGAATATAAGCTGACTGTGGCTCAGATCATGAACATCTTATTGCAAAATTCAGACATAAATTGAAAAAAGTAGGGAAAACCACTAGACCACTCAGTTCAGTTCAGTTCTGTTCAGTCGCTCAGTCGTGTCCAACTCTTTGCAACCCCATGGACTGCATGCACCATGCCAGGCCTCCTTGTCCATCACCAACTCCTGAAGTTTACTCAAACTCATGCCCATTGAGTCAGTGATGCCATCCAACCATTTCATCCTCTGTTGTCCCCTTCTCCTCCTGCCCTCAATCTTTCCCAGGATCAGGGTCTTTTGAAATGAGTCAGCTCTTTTCAGTATGAAAAGACAATTCTGGTATGACCTAAATCAATTCCCTTATGATTATACAGTGCAAGTGACAAACAGATCAAAGGGATTAAATCTGATAGACAGAGTGCCTGAAGAAATATGGACAGAGGTTCCTGACGAGGCAGTGATCAAGAAAATTCCCAAGAAAAAGATGTGCAAAAAGGCAAAATGGTTGTCTGAGGAGGGCTTAATAATAGCAATGAAAAGAAGAGAAGAGAAAGGTAAAGGAGAAAAGGAAACATATACGGATTTGAATGCACAGTTCCAAAGAATAGCAAGAAAGCCTTCCTCAGAGATCAATGCAAAGAAATAGAGAAAAACAATAGAATGAGAAAGACTAGAGATCTCTTCAACAAAACTAGAGGTGCAAAGGGAACATTTCATGCAAAGATGGGCACAATAAAGGACAGAAATGGTATGGACCTAACAAAAGCAGAAGATATTAAGAAGAGGTGGCAACAATACACAGAAGAACTGTACAAAAAAGACATTCATGACGTAGATAACCATGACGGTGATCACTCATCTAAAAGCAGACATCCTGGAATGTGATGTCAAGTGAGCCTTAGGAAGCATCACTATGAACAAAGTTAGTGGAGGCAATGGAATTCCAGTTGAGCTATTTCAAATCCTAAAAGATCATGCTGTGAAAGTGCTGCACTCAATATGCCAGCAAATTTGGAAAACTCAGCAGTGGCCATAGAACTGGAAAAGGTCAGTTTTCATTCCAATCCCAAAGAAAGAACACTCAAACTACCACACAATTGCACTCATCTCACACACTAGCGAAGTAGTGCTCAAAATTCTCCAAGCCAGGCTTCAACAGTATGTGATCCATGAACTTCCAGATGTTCAAACTGGATTTAGAAAAGGCAGAGGAACCAGAGATCAAATTGACAAAATCCGTTGGATCATCAAAAAAGCAAGAGAATTCCAGAAAAACATCTACTTCTGCTTTATTGACTACACCAAAACCTTTCATTGTGTGGATCACAACAAACGGTGGAAAATTCTTAAAGAGATGGGAATACCAGACCACCTGACCTACCTCCTGAGAAATCTCTATGCAGGTCAAGAAACAACAGTTAGAACTGGTCATGGAACAACAGACTGGTTCCAAATCAGGAAAGGAGTAAGCTGAGGCTGTATATTATCACCCTCCTTATTTAACTTAAATGCAGAGTACATCATGAGAAATGATGGACTGGATGAAGCACAAGCTGGAATCAAGATTGCCAGGAGAAATATCAGTAATCTCAGATATGCAGATGACATCGCCCTTATGCCAGAAAGCAGAAAAGAACTAAAGAGCTTCTTCATAAAAGCAAAAGAGAAGAGTGAAAAAGCTGGCTTAAAACTCAACATTCAGAAAGCTAAGATCATGGCATCTGGTCCCATCATTTCATGGCAAATAGATGCAGAGACAATGGAAACAAGGACAGACTTAATTTTGGGGGCTCCAAAATCACTTCAGATGGTGACTTCAGCCATGGAATTCAAAGATGCTTGCTCCTTGGAAGAAAAGTTATGACCAAACTAGACAGTGTATTATAAAGCAGAGATACTACGTTGCCAACAGAGGTCTGTCAAGTCAAAGATACGTTTTTTCCAGTAGTCATGTATGGATATGAGAGTTGGACTATAAAGAAAGCTGAGTGCCAAAGAATTGCTGCTTTTCAACTGTGGAGTTAGAGAAGACACTTGAGAGTCCCTGCAAGGAGATCCAACCAGTCCATCCTAAAGGAACTCAGTCCTGAATATATATTGGAAGGTCTGATGCTGAGGCTGAAATTCCAATATTTGGCCACCTGATGTGAAGAAGTGACTCATTGGAAAAGACCCTGATCCTGGGAAAGATTGAAGGCATGAGGAAAAAAGGATGACAGAGGATGAGATGGCTGGTTGGCATCACCAGTTCGATGGACATGAGTTTGAGTAAGCTCGGGGTTTGGTGATGTACAGGGGGCCCTGCCATGCTGAAGTCCATGGGGTTGCAAAGAGTCAGACATCACTGAGGGACTGAGCTGAACTGAACTGAATAATAAGAGTAGGGTAGGAAGGAATGGTATATATTTTTAAATGTTCTGCAGAGAAAGTTCTGAAATATGCAGCGTTTTTTCCCCTATTTTTTCAGAGGGTAAAAACTATACTTTCATGTATCTGTCAACAAAATGTGTTTGTTTATATAAGATACATTTTTCCAAGAAAACAATTTGACACTCTATTAGTTCTTGCCATTAAGTTTTGAGATCCAGAGATAAAATTGTTAACGTCTTTCCCTATACCAGATTGTCCAGAAACCTACAGAGACAAACAAAGACACACACAGACACATAGACCCAAAGATACACACACACACACACACACACACACACACAGATACACACCCTTGGAAGTGTTTTAGTTTATACCTTTATTCTTGGAACACTGTATATTCAAATTTGTTTATCTAAAAAGAGAAAAAACAATGCCACATTTTATTCCCCATTTTTCATGCTTGCATCAGTTATATCAGAGATTGATGATTTATGTTATTCAGTAGTTCACCTTTCATAAAGTCTGTCTCTAATTATATCTTTAATGTTAAAAAAAAAATAAAGAAAAGTGAGAGAAGGCCTTGGCTCTTACCCAATGCATCTAGTATTTTAAATATTCCTGTTTTTAAAATGTGCTAAGTAATCTTAGTAAAATTTTAGCCAATCACATAAAAAATGCTTGGTAAAGTTGACAATGGTACAGTGATTATGAAGCAGCTGAAATTCTTAAATTCCTTGGCAATTTTCAAAAATATGCTTGTTTTAAAGAGTGATTTTGGTAGAAACTATAGAATATAAAACTTTGAGTTTTATTTGAACTTTGTCTACTCATGACATTTTATCTCATCAGCAGAGACTACATTCTCAAAATGAGGTTGCTAAATGTTTTTAACAACATAATGATTACAAATATGAAATTTAAATTCTTGAGATGTATAGAAGCTTCAGTTTCTTTTAAGATCAAATTGCCAGGGCCATACTGAGATGGGATGATCCCTCCCAAATGATGTGTATTCAGCTCAGTTTTGTTCAGTCACTCAGTTGTGACCAACTCTTTGTGACCCCATGAACCGAAGCACGCCAGGCCTCCCTGTCCATCACCAACTCCCGGAGTCTGCCCAAACCCATTTCTATCGAGTCGGTATTGCCATCCAACCATCTCATCCTCTGTCGCTCCCTTCTCCTCCTGCCCTCAATCTTTCCCAGCATCAGGGTCTTTTCAAATGAGTCAGTTCTTTGCATCAGGTGGCCAAAGTATTGGAGTTTCAGCTTCAACATCAGTCTTTCCAATGAACACCCAGGACTAATTTCCTTTAGGATGGACTGGTTGGATCTCCTTGCAGTCCAAGGGACTCTCAAGAGTCTTCTCCAACACCACAGTTCAAAAGCATCAATTCTTTGGTGCTCAGCTTTCTTTATAGTCCAACTCTCACATCCATACATGACCACAGGAAAAAACATAGCCTTAACTAGATGGACCTTTGTTGGCAAAGTAATGTCTCTGCTTTTTAATACGCTGTCTAGGTTGGTCATAACTTTCCTTCCAAGGAGTAAGTGTCTTTTAATTTCATGGCTGCAATCAACATCTACAGTGATTTGGGAGCCCTGAAACATAAAGTCAGCCACTGTTCCCACTGTTTCCCCATCTATTTCCCATGATGTGATGGGACCGGATGCCATGATGTTAGTTTTCTGAATGTTGAGCTTTAAGCCAACTTTTTCACTCTCTTCTTTCACTTTCATCAAGAGGCTGTTTAGTTCTTCTTCACTTTCTGCCATAAGGGTGATGTCATCTGCATATCTGAGGTTACTGATGTTTCTCCCAGCAATCTTGATTCCAGCTTGTGCTTCCTCCAGCCCAGCATTTCTCATGATGTACTCTGCATATAAGTTAAAGAAGCAGGGTGTATATCTTGTGCCTAATAATAAGCTGATACACAGAAATTTATAGCTCTACAGAGTATTGTTCAGAATTCATGAATTATGTCTGAAATGTAAGAATTGACTCATTCTCAGATAAAGTAGTTTGTGTAAAAATGGGTACATATAGACCTGAGACAAAAGTTAATATATATTAAGATTATATGCTTCTGTTTCCAAAGACCAGACAGACTCTTATGCAACCTGAATCTACTCTGAAGTGAGGATCAGTGTAACACAGAAAGTATCTCAGCTGAGTTTTTCAAATTAATGTTCAGTATATATCATGCTTGATTTATTGTGCTTGTTAAAAGAACAGTTTACATGTATTTGAGTAACATTAAAACTCTCAGGGTCTTAGACAATCCTTATATGTAAGTATTCTCAATCCCTTACATATATATCCCTCACACCCATAAATACTTTTCCAACACTCCTTTGAAGCATTAAACTTAACATGAGACATCCTGAGAAGTGTGCAAGCATGTGACTGAAAGCTTGCAAATATAAGGAGGTGATAGGAAGGGGTAATACATGTGAATAAGAGAATTCGTATGTGATTTTCCACAAAAGTGTTATTTAGAGAGAGAGAGGGAATTATGGTTTCAGCTACGACAATCAAAGTGTTTGGATTTCATCCTTCTCATCATTAGAGTAAGAAGAAGCTGAACAAGCTAAAATTCAGTAAATATTCTTGAACCCATCTTCTTGAACTAAAGACTCAGGGAAATCTGCCATCTCCAAATCAGGAGACATAAGTGAATCTAGAGAGTCACAGCTGTGCTTGGAGTAGAAACCACAGGAGTAGTAAGCAGGTGGGAACACTTAAATGGTAATTTTGAAGATTACTAGAGGCTGAGTGGTAACTAGTGTAAGAGAGAAAATTCTGGGAAACACAGTCTTCGGGGTTCCCCACAATATTGGGAATTTTGCCTCAAGGAAACCATCAAGTTCTCAAAGTGATGATCCAAAAAAGATCATCTCATAGCTCTGGAAGACGGAGAAGAAAATTAATCATCTAAAATGTAACCAAAGTGTTTCTTAGAACAGGAGGCTATTTGCCAATAAATAATGAGATCTAATTATAAGATCTAATTGTAAGATATTTTGGCCAACTAATGCAAAGAACCAACTCATTGAAAAGACCCTGATGCTGGGAAAGATTTAAGGCAAAAAAACAAGAGAGCAGCAGAGGATGAGATGGTTGGATAGCATCACCCATTTAATGGACATAAAATTGGGCAAACTCCAGGAGATAGTGAGGGACAGGGAGGCCTGGTATGCTACTGCCCATGGGACTGCAAAGAGTTGTACGTGACTTAGCAACTTAACAACAACAA
Organism: Bubalus kerabau; assembly: GCF_029407905.1. Classification (NCBI taxonomy): domain Eukaryota; kingdom Metazoa; phylum Chordata; class Mammalia; order Artiodactyla; family Bovidae; genus Bubalus; species Bubalus kerabau. The sequence goes on from NC_073624.1 coordinate 134,683,477, forward strand.
TCATAAAATGACAGGTTGCTTCCCTTTCCTCACTCCTTAACATCACAGTAATAAGAATACAGTGTAGTAACTGTGGATTACAGCAGAAGGAATACGGAGGCAAAGACTCTACTAATGAGGAGATCATAGGGAAGTTTAAAGATAACTCACCAGGCTTCTCTGTCCATGGAATTATCCAGGCAAGAATGCTGGAGTGGGTAGCCATTCCCTTCTCTAGTCAGGGATCTTCCCAATCCAGGGGTCGAGTCCAGGTCTCCCTCAGTGCAGGCAGATTCTTCACCATCTGAGCCACCAGGGAAGCCCCTTAAAGATAACAGGAGGGTACAAATAAGGGCTTTAGAGGAATATGAAGCCTCTAGAATCTACAATTAGAGAAAAATACTGAGCATAGCCCAATAAGTATCCACATATATGTAAAATCTCACAATAAAAATCTATTTTCCACATTTCCTATTTCTCAATACATCATAGTCAGCTTCCAACAACAACAAAATCACAAGGTTTGTGAAAGGCAGGAATAATTGTTATCTGAAGAGATAGTGCAAGCATCTAAACCAGACTCAGATATGACCAACACTGACTGGAATTATCAGGAGACAACATAAAATAGCTAAAATTAATAGGTTCAGGTTTCTAATGAAAAAAAGTAGGAACATGAAACAGAAGTTAAGTAATATAAGATGAGAAATGTAAAATCTAAGAAAACAAATCAAATGAAAATCCAAGACATCAATAAATGGTAATGGAAACAAAGAATATTTTTGATTGACTTACCAATAAACTAAACAAGACCAATGAAAGAATTGTTGAGCTTGATTGAGGTAAACAGTTACCTCTCAAACTGAATGAAAATAGAGCAAAGGATCTCAAAACACAAGGACTATGTCAAAAGGTGTTAGAATACATAATTGGATATTAGAAGAAGAAGAAAGTATGATGGCGCAGAAAACATTAGAAGTAAAGATAGCCAAGAATACTTTAAGGTTAATGACAGACATAAAATCACAATTCAGGAAGCTTAGAGAATTCAAAGCAGGATAAATTACCAAAATACCACATCTAGCCATACTATATTTCAAATGAAAAAACTGAAGACAAACATAAAGCTATGAAAGAATAAAAGGGGTAAAGTATGTTACCTATAGTGCAACAAGAGCAAGAATTACAGTAGATATTTAGCCAGAAATTGTCAACAAAAGGCAATAGAGTGACATATTTAAAGTGTTGAAAGAAAAATTTATCAACCTAGACTCCTATATCCAGTGAAATTATCCTTCAAAATACAGGGTATATAAATAGTTTCAGAAACAAATAAATTAAGACAATGTATATCTAGGACACCCTTCAAGAAATGTTAAAAGAAGTTTTCAGAAAAAAAAGGGAAAAGTAGATAAGAAAGACGTCTAGGTCTGTATAGGAAAAATAAAAGCACTGGAGAAGGAATAAATAAAAGTGAAGAGTTTTTTATAATTAATATAATGATTATAATCATCTATATATAAAATTATATATTTTAATACAATGTATATGTACATATTATAGCCTCAATTAAAATAACAGATAACAGTTTAAGGTAATAATAGTAGGAATGCATTGGTGACTATCACATGGATAAGTCAACTGAATGACATCTCTGTCATAAGGCACACAAATGAGGTACCAAAAATATACTAATATACCATTCAACTACCCATGAATTGTGATTTGAAAGTGAATTTGCAGGGACTTCTCTGGCAGTCCAGTGGTTACAACTTCACACTCCAATGCAGGGATATGTATTAAATCCCTGGTCAGGGAGCTAAGCTCCCACATGACTCATGGACAAAAAAACCAAAGCATAAAATAGAAGCAATAGTACAACAACTTCAATAAAGACTTTAAAAACGGTCCATCCAGAAAAAAAAAAAAATCTGAAAAAAAAAAGAAAGTGAACTTACACCTGTTTTATATGTATGTAAGACTCTAAGAGAAACACAATTACTTTAAAGAATTTTAATTGATTTGTTAAGTGAGAAGATAAAAGAATCACAGAAAGCTTTCAGTTAACATAAGAACTGTTGGGAAAAAAAGGTGGGGGGAGAAAGAAACAAAGACAGCAAATAGAAAAAGTAACAAATATTGAAAATACTAAGATCCCCTTGAGAAGGGAATGGCAACACACTCCAATATTCTTGCCTGGAGAATTCCATGGACAGAGGAGCCTGCCTGGCTACAGCCCATGGGGTGGCAAAGAGTCAGACACGACTGAGCGACTAACACACAACACAGTCCAATTTGATCAATAAACACTTTAATTGAAAATCATCTAAATACACCAGTTTCAGAGTTTCAGAATGGGTAAACCACAAGACTCAATCTTCTTTCATCTACAAAAATAAAAATGGAACACTTTACATACAAAGACTCAGATTAAAAATTAGGCTAATTCCCAGAATCTCTAAAACCATATTGAAAAGAACAAATTTGGTAGATTGACAATACCTCACTTCAAGACTTAAAATAAAGCTACAGTCATCAGAACAGTGTGCTAGTGGTAAAAATATAAACAGAATAGTGTAATAGAATAGAAAGCCCAGAAATAGACCCAAGTAAATGTAGTCAACTGATCTTTGTCAAAGGAATAAAGGCAATACAATGGAAAAGATAGCCTTTTAAACAAATGGTACTGAGACAATTGGACATTCACATGCAAAATAATAAATCTAGACACAGACCTTACACCATTCACAAAAATTGATGCAAAATGGATTATACACCTAAATGTAAAATGCAAAACTGCCAAAATCCTAGACGTTAAGCTATGAAAAAGCCTTGGGTATAGTGATGGCTTCTTAGCTACAACACCAAAGGCATGATCCATAAAAGAAAAACTGGATAAGCTAGGCTTCTTTAAAATTTAAAATTTCTGCTCTCAAAAGACAATGTTAAGAAAATGAGAAGACAAGCCACAGACTAGGAGAAAATATTTTCCAAAAAACATAGCTGATAAAGGACTGTCATTGTCAAAAACGTACGAAGAACTCTTAAAACTCAACACTAAGAAAACAAACAATTCCATTAAAAATATGCTAAGGATCTGGACCTAGAAGAAGATATAGAGATAGCAAATAAGCATATGAAAAGATGCTCTACATTATATCATTGCTTCTAAGTCACTTCAGTCATATCCGACTCTGTGCGACCCCATAGACAGCAGCCCACCAGGCTCCCCCATCCCTGGGATTCTCCAGGCAAGAACACTGGAGTGGGTTGCCATTTCCTTCTCCAATGCATGAAAGTGAAAAGTGAAAGTGTCCGACTCCTAGTGACCCCATGGACTGCAGCCTACCACGCCCCTCTGTCCATGGGATTTTCCAGGCAAGAGTACTGGAGTGGGTTGCCGCTGTCTTCTCTGACATTATATCATTAAGAAATTGCAATTAAACAATGACACCACTATATACCTAATAGAGTGGCTAGAATCTAAAACACTGACATTACCAAATGCAGAAGACTGGGGAGAAATAAAAACTCTCATTCATTGCTGGTATGGATGCAAAATGGAACAGTCCCTTAGGAAGATGGTTTAACAGTTTCTTACAAAACTAAACATACAGTTAGTATGCCACCCAAAAATGTAGTTGAAAACTAACTTCTGCATAAGAACCTAAACACAGATATTTATAATACTTTGTTCTTAAGTACCAAAACTTGGGTGCACCCATAATGCCCCTTCAGTAGGTGAATAGATAAATAAACTGTGGTACATCCAAACAACTGAATGTTTTTAACACAAAAAAAGTAATGATCAAGCCATGAAAAGACATACAAGAACTTAAATGCTTATTACTAAGTTAAAGAAGCCAATCTGAAAAGGCTACATACTGTATGATTTTAACTATATGATATTTTGAAAAAGGCAAAACTCTTCTCCAAGCCAGGCTTCAACAGTATGTGAACCACGAACTTCCAGATGTTCAAGCTGGATTTAGAAAAGACAGAGGAACCAGAGATCAAATTGGCAACATCCGTTGGATCATCAAAAAAGCAAGCAAGTTCCAGAAAAACATCTGCTGCTGCTGCTAAGTTACTTCAGTCACATCCGACTCTGTGCGACCCGAGACAGCAGCCCACCAGGCTCCCGAATCCCTGGGATTCTCCAGGCAAGAACACTAGAGCAGATTGCCATTTCCTTCTCCAATGCATCACAGTGAAAGTGAAGTCGCTCAGTCATGTCCGACTCTTAGCGACCCCATAGACTGCAGCCCACCAGGCTCCTCCATCCATGGGATTTTCCAGGCAAGGGTACTAGAGTGGGGTGCCATTGCCTTCTCTGCCAGAAAAACATCTACTTTTGCTTTATTGACTATGCCAAAGCCTTTGACTGTGTGGATCACAACAAACTGTGGAAAATTCTTAAAGAAAGGTGAATACCAGACCACCTGACCTACCTCCCGAGAAATCTGTATGCAGGTCAAGAAGCAACAGTTAGAACTGGTCATGGAACTACAGACTGGTTCCAAATCAGGAAAGGAACATGTAAGGCTGTATATTATCACCCAGCTTATTTAACTTATCTGCAGAGTACGTCATACAAAATGCCAGGCTGGATGAAGCACAAGTGGAATCAAGATTGCTGGGAGAAATATCAATAGCCTCGGATACACAGATGACACCACACTTATGTCACAAGGTGAAGCAAAACTAAAGAGCCTCTTGATGAAAGTGAAAAAAGGGAGTGAAAAAGTTGGCTTACAAGTCAATATTCAGAAAACTAAGGTCCCATCACTTCATGGCAAATAGATGGGGAAACAATGGAAACAGGGACAGACTTTATTTTCTTGGGCTCCAAAATCACTGCAGATGGTGATTGCAGCCATGAAATTAAAAGATGTTTGCTCCTTGGAAGAAAAGCTATGATCAACCTAGACAACATATTGAAAAGCAGAGACATTACTTGACCAACAAAGGTCTGTCTAGTCAAAGATATGGTTTTTCCAGTAGTTATGTATGGATATGAGAATTGGACTATAAAGAAAGTTGAGTGCCAAAGAATTGCTGCTTTTCAACTGTGGTGTTGGAGAAGACTCTTGAGAGTCCCTGCAAGGAGATCCAACCAGTCCATTCTAAAGGAAATCAGTCCTGAATATTCATTGGAAGGACTTGATATTGAAGCTGAAACTCCAATACTTTGGCCACCTGATGCGAAGAACCGACTCATTGGAAAAGACCCTGATGCTGGGAAAGTTTGAAGGCAGGAGGGGAAGGGGATGACAGAGGATATGATGGTCCGATGACATCACCAACTCAATGGACATGAGTCTGGGTAAACTCCAGGAGTTGATGATGGACAGGGAGGCCTGGCGTGCTGCAGTTCATGGGATCGCAAACAGCTGGACACGACTGAGCGACTGAACTGAACTGATGAGGACATTAAAAGATTAGTGATTACTGAATGTTGGTTAAAGGGGGTAGGAGGATCAATGAATGGATCATGGAGGGTTGTTATAGCAGTGAAAATACTCTTCATGATACTGTAATTATGGATATATGTGAACACACTCTTGTCAAAACCCATAGAAGAAACATCAAGATTGAATACTATTTTTAACTATAGATTTTGGCTGATTATGATGTGTTAATATAGGTTTATCAATTGTACCACTCTGGTCAGGCCTGCTGATAGTGGGAGAGGATGTTCATGTTGAGGAGAAGAAGAACTTGGAAATTCTTTGTACTCACTGCTGAGCTTTGCTGGATCCCAAAATCACACCAAAATACAGTTTATTAAAAAAAAAAAAAAAAAAAAAAAAAAAAAAAACTAGGAAAGAAAAAAATGGTTTAAACTCAGAACTGAAGTGGTTTGGCTTCTGAAATTTGTGGCTGTAGAAGAGTCTGTGTTCTATCCTCTCCACATATTTCCAATGTTCTGAGTTATCTTTTCTGCCTCCCCATTATTGGTCCTCCATTCTCAGGTCAGAAATTCCTTTAAAATTGTTGGAGGCACAATTAGTGATTTGAAATTTTCTCTTCCTCCAGAAGGTTATGCAGTTTGAATACTAAGAGCCAATTTGGAAAATTCAGCACTGGCCACAGGACCAGAAAATGTCAGTTTTCATTCCAATCCCAAAGAAAGGCAATGCCAAAGAATGCTCAAACTACCACACAATTGCACTCATTTCACACGCTAGGAAAGTAATGCTCAAAATTTTCCAAGCCAGGCTTCAGCAATACATGAACTGTGAACTTCCTGATGTTCAAGCTGGTTTTAGAAAAGGCAGAGGAACCAGAGATCAAATTGCCAACATCCACTGGATCATGGAAAAAGCAAGAGAGTTCCAGAAAAACATCTATTTCTGCTTTATTGACTATGCCAAAGCCTTTGACTGTGTGGATCACAATAAACTGTGGAAAATTCTGAACGAGATGGGAATAGCAGACCACCTGATCTGCCTCTTGAGAAATTTGTATGCAGGTCAGGAAGCAACAGTTCAAACTGGACATGGAACAACAGACTGGTTCCAAATAGGAAAAGGAGTACGTCAAGGCTGTATATTGTCACCCTGTTTGTTTAACTTATATGCAGAGTACATCATGAGAAACAATGGACTGGAAGAAACACAAGCTGGAATCAAGATTGCTGGGAGAAATCTCAATAACCTCAGATATGCAGATGACACCACCCTTATGGCAGAAAGTGAAGAGGAACTAAGAAGCCTCTTGATGAAGGTGAAAGTGGAGAGTGAAAAGTTGGCTTAAAGCTCAACATTCAGAAAACGAAGATCATGGCATCTGGTCCCAACACTTCATGGGAAATAGATGGGGAAACAGGGGAAACAGTGTCAGACTTTATTTTTCTGGGCTCCAAAATCACTACAGATGGTGACTGCAGCCATGAAATTAAAAGACGCTTGCTCCTTGGAAGGAAAGTTATGACCAACCTAGATAGCATATTCAAAAGCAGAGACATTACTTTGCCAACAAAAGTTCGTCTAGTCAAGGCTATGGTTTTTCCTGTGGTCATGTATGGATGTGATAGTTGGACTGTGAAGAAGGCTGAGCACCGAAGAATTGATGCCTTTGAACTGTGGTGTTGGAGAAGACTCTTGAGAGTCCCTTGGACTGCAAGGAGATCCAACCAGTCCATTCTAAAGGAGATCAGCCCTGGGATTTCTTTGGAAGGAATGATGCTAAAGCTGAAACTCCAGTACTTTGGCCACCTCATGCGAAGAGTTAACTCATTGGAAAAGACTCTGATGCTGGGAGGGATTGGGAGCAGGAGGAGAAGGGGACGACAGAGGATGAGATGGCTGGATGGCATCAGTGACTTGATGGACGTAAGTCTGAGTGAACTCCGGGAGTAGGTGATGGACAAGGAGGCCTGGCATGCTGCAATTCATGGGGTCTCAAAGAGTCGGACACGACTGAGCGACTGATCTGATCTGAACAATTCCCATGGAACTGTACGTAGTATAGAAAAATTAGCATAAGGCTAGACTTCAGTTATATTTTGGACTAAGCATAAGTTTGAGATTTTGCTCTAAAATTTAACAGAAAAAGCATATTTTCTCCCATGATTGAATATATTACATGTTAAAAGTTTTTTTTTTTTAAGTACAATTTGTATACTCTCTATCTTTGATCTTATTTAAGTAGTTATCTAGACATCATGTGAGGTTTTTTTTTTTTTTAATTTGAGCTTTAATTTTCTCACCTAAGAAGTTGGAATCAATTAAAATTCCCTAATGATATTTAAGTAAAAAATAAATAATAGATGCAAAAACAACAAATGCAAGATTAAAATTCAATGGCATTTGTGTATTTATTCTGAAGAACTATTTAAGTACATTCTTTAAAACCCAAATATTTGTGTTTTAAACAAGATTGGACTATCCTTAGGGCAAGAACTATTAAGTTTTCTTACACAAGTTATGTTTTGAGTTCTTATTCATTTTATTTTTTTATTCACACTATTTTTATTCAACCATCATCTTTCCCTACTCTTTCCTCCCTTCATACCATTCCTGTTTAATAAAAATTTTCCATAAATTTTGCTCCACTACACTTATGGAGATGTTCTAGAGGTAAATGCATACAAAAGATAAAGTATTAAACTAATAAATACCAAAGATACAAATCAAAATTAGTTCTCCTACAAGGGTCACAAGTGGGTAGAGTATATCAACCTTCTTCATGTTATTTTTATGATGAATTCTCCTGTTTTCCAATTTATAGCACAAATGAGTGATCAAGGATCAAAATATTCAGTTCTATTGAGTATACTACACATGTTCACCTTACTAGGTCTACTTTATAATAATTGTTAAAAAACACAGACCACAACAATATTAATTACACTAAGTCAAAACAAAAAAAAACCTGAATTGCTTGAAATAATGGTTGAATTATATGGAAATAGTGTATACAAGGTTTTGGTTATCTTAATCAAGACACTTTTCCTAACATTATAGGTATATTATAAATCATATAACATTTATTTTACATATTTTTTCAAATTATATGACCCTGAATTTGAAAACAGATATGTTATGATTTTAAATATCATATATTAATTTGTGATTTTTAATAGGCATATTAGTTAAGGATTCCTTGGTGGCTCAGATGGTAAAGAATCCATTTGCAATGTGGGAGACCTGGATTTGATTCCTGGGTTGTGAAGTTCCCCTGGAGGAGGGGATGGCAACACACTTCAGTATTCTTGCTTGGAGAACTCCATTGACAGAGGAGCCTTGTTGGGTACAGTCCATGGGGTTGCAAAAGGTCGGTTATGACTGAGAGACTAAGCACAGCACGGTCAGAGCATATAAAATTTGTGATTTTTAACAGGCTACTAGTCAGACCATTAGCTGGAGAATGGCAACCCACTCCAGTACTCTTGCCTCGAAAATCCCATGGACGGAGGAGCCTGGTAGGCTGCAGTCCATGGGGTCGCGAAGAGTAGGACAGAGCTGAGTGACTCAACAAAACTGAATTGAATACACATCATTTGGTAGAGATCATCCCACCTCAGTATGGCCCTGGCAATTTGATCTTAAAAGAAATTGAAGCTCCTATACATCTCAAGAATTTCCATTTCATCTTTGTGATCATTATGTTGTTAAAAACATTTAGCAACCTCATTTTGAGAATGTAGTCTCTGCTGATGAGATAAAATGTCATGAGTAGACCAAGTTCAAATAAAACTCAAAGTTATATATTCAGTGGTTTCTACCAAAATCACTCTTTAAAACAAGCATATTCTTGAAAATTGCCAAAGAATTTAAGAATTTCAGCTGCTTCATAATCACTATACCATGGTCAGCTTTACCAAGCACTTTTTATGTGATTGGCTAAAATTTTGCTAAGATTACTTAGCCCATTTTAAAAACAGGAATATTTAAAATACTAGATGCATTGGATAAGAGCCAAGGCTTTCTCTCACTTTTCTTTTCTTTTAACATTAAAGATATAATTAGAGACAGACTTTATGAAAGGTGAACTACTGAATAACATAAATCATCAATCTCTGATATAACTGATGCAAGCATGAAAAATGGGGAATAAAATATGGTATTTTTTTTCTTTTTAGATAAATAAATTTGAATATACAGTGTTCCAAGAATAAAGGTATAAACTAAAACACTTCCAAGGGTGTGTATCTGTGTGTGTGTGTGTGTATATGTGTGTGTGTGTGTGTGTGTGTGTGTATCTTTGGGTCTATGTGTCTGTGTGTGTCTTTGTTTGTCTCTGTAGGTTTCTGGACAATCTGATATAGGGAAAGACATGTTAACAATTTTATCTCTGGATCTCAAAAGCAAAACTTAATGGCGAGAACTAATAGAAAGTCAAATTGTTTTCTTGGAAAAATGTATCTTATATAAGCAAACACATTTTGTTGACAGATACATGAAAGTATAGTTTTTACCCTCTGAAAAAATAGGGAAAAAATGCTGCATATTTCAGAGCTTTCTCTACAGAACATTTAAAAATATATACCATTCCTTCCTACCCTACTCTTATTATTCAGTTCAGTTCAGCTCAGTCCCTCAGTGATGTCTGACTCTTTGCAACCCCATGGACTTCAGCATGGCAGGGCCCCCTGTACATCACCAAACCCCGGAGCTTACTCAAACTCATGTCCATCGAACTGGTGATGCCAACCAGCCATCTCATCCTCTGTCATCCCCTTGTCTTCATGCCTTCAATCTTTCCCAGGATCAGGGTCTTTTCCAATGAGTCACTTCTTCGCATCAGGTGGCCAAAGTATTGGAATTTCAGCTTCAGCATCAGGCCTTCCAATAAATATTCAGGACTGAGTTCCTTTAGGATGGACTGGTTGGATCTCCTTGCAGGGACTCTCAAGTGTCTTCTCCAACACCACAGTTGAAAAGCAGTAATTCTTTGGCACTCAGCTTTCTTTATAGTCCAACTCTCATATCCATATATGACTACTGGAAAAACCTTATCTTTGACTAGACAGACCTTTTTTGGCAACGTAGTATCTCTGCTTTATAATACACTGTCTAGGTTGGCCATAACTTTTCTTCCAAGGAGCAAGCATCTTTGAATTTCATGGCTGTAGTCACAATCTGGAGTGATTTTGGAGACCCCCAAATTAAATCTGTCCTTGTTTCTATTGTTTCTCCATCTATTTGCCATGAAGTGATGGGACCAGATGCCATGATCTTAGCTTTCTGAATGTTGAGTTTTAAGCCAGCTTTTTCACTCTCCTCTTTTGCTTTCATCAAGAAGCTCTTTAGTTCTTTTCAGCTGTCTGGCATATGGGTGGTGTCATCTGCATATCTGAGGTTATTGATATTTCTCCCTGCAATCTTGATTCCAGTTTGTGCTTCATCCAATCCATCATTTCTCATGATGTACTCTGCATTTAAGTTAAATAAGGAGGGTGATAATATACAGCTTCGGCTTACTCCTTTCCTGATTTGGAACCAGTCTGTTGTTCCATGACCAGTTCTAACTGTTGCTTCTTGACCTGCATACAGATTTCTCAGGAGGTAAATCAGGTGATCTGGTATTCCCATTTCTTTAAGAAATTTTCACAGTTTTTTGTGATCCACACAATGAAGGCTTTGGTGTAGTCAATAAAGCAGAAGTAGATGTTTTTCTGGAATTCTCTTGCTTTTTTTGATGATCCAATGGATTTTGTCAATTTGATCTCTGGTTCCTCTGCCTTTTCTTTTGTGTGTGTGTGTGTGTAATAAAGTTTTATTAAAGTATAAAGGAGATAGAGAAAGCTTCTGACATAGGCATCAGAAGGGGGCAGAAAGAGTACCCGCTTGCTAGTGATCTGGAAGTTCATGGATCACATACTGTTGAAGCCTGGCTTGGAGAATTTTGAGCACTGCTTTGCTAGTGTGTGAGATGAGTGCAATTGTGTGGTAGTTTGAGTGTTCTTTCTTTGGGATTGGAATGAAAACTGACCTTTTCCAGTTCTATGGCCACTGCTGAGTTTTCCAAATTTGCTGGCATATTGAATGCAGCACTTTCACAGCATGATCTTTTAGGATTTGAAATAGCTCAATTGGAATTCCATCGCCTCCACTAACTTTGTTCATAGTGATGCTTCCTAAGGCTCACTTGACATCACATTCCAGGATGTCTGCTTTCAGATGAGTGATCACCGTCATGGTTATCTACGTCATGAATGTCTTTTTTGTACAGTTCTTCTGTGTATTGTTGCCACCTCTTCTTAATATCTTCTGCTTCTGTTAGGTCCATACCATTTCTGTCCTTTATTGAGCCCATCTTTGCATGAAATGTTCCCTTGGCATCTCTAGTTTTGTTGAAGAGATCTCTAGTCTTTCTCATTCTATTGTTTTCCTCTATTTCTTTGCATTGTTCACATAAGAAGATACTTATTATCTCTCCTTGCTGTTCTTTGGAATTCTGCATTCAGATGGATATATATTTTCTTTTCTTTTCTTCTTTGCCTTTTGCTTCTCTTCTTTTCTCAGTTATTTGTAAGGCCCCCTAGACAACAATTTTGCCTTTTTGCACATCTTTTTCTTGGGGATGTTTTTGATCACTGCCTCCTTTAGTGTTGCAAACCTTCACCCATAGTTTTTCAGGCACTCTGTCTGTCAGACCTAATGTCTTGAATATATTTGTCACCTCCGCTGTATAATCATAAGAGATTTGATTTAGGTCATACCAGAATAGTCTAGTTATTTTTTTCTACTTTCTCCAATTTAAGTCTGAATTTTGCAATAAGGAGTTCATGATCTGAGACACAGTCACGAAGGTGCAATCACTCACCTAGAGCCAGACATCCTGGAGTGTGAAGTCAAGTGGGCCTTAGGAAGCATTACTATGAACAAAGTTAGTGTGAGTGATGGAATTCCAGCTGATCTATTTCAAATCCTGAAACATGATGCTGTTAAAGTGCTACCCTCAATAGGTCAGAAAATTTGGAAAATTCAGCAGTGTCTACTGGACTGGAAAAGGTCAGTTTTCATTCCAATCCCAAAGAAGTGCAATGCTAAAGAATGTTCAAACAACCACACAATTTCAGTCATTTCACATGCTAGCAAAGTAATGCTCAAAGTACAAACTACTTTAAGCTAGGCTTCAACAATATGTGAACCAAGAACTTTCAGATGTATAATCTGCATTTAGAAAAGGCAGAAGAACCAGAGATCAAATTGCTAACATCTGTTTTATCATAGAGAATGCAAGGGAATTACAGAAAAACATCTACTTATGCTTCATTGACTAGGCTAAAGTCTTTGACTCTGTGGATCACAACAAACTGTGGAAAATTCTTCAAGAGATGGGACTACCATCTGCTTCCTGAAAAACCTGTATGTAGGTCAAGAAGAAATAGTTAGAACTGCATATGGAACAAATGACTGGTTCAAAACTGGGAAAGGAGAAACTCAAGGCTGTATATTGTCACCCTGCTTATTTAACTTATATGCAGAGTATGTCATGTGAAATGCCAGGCTGGATGAAGCACAAGCTGGAATCAAGACTGCCAGAGAAATATCAATAACCACAGATATGAATATGACAACACTCTAATGTCAGAAAGTGAAGGGGAACTAATGTGCCTCTTGATGAAGTTGAAAGAGGAGAGTGTAAAAGCTGGATTAAAACTCAACATTCAAAAAACCAGAATCATGGCAGCCAGTCCCATCAGTGACGGACTACATTTTCTTGGGCTCCAAAACCATTTAGGACAGTGACTGCAGACATGAAATTAAAAGATGCTTGTTCTTTGGAAGAAAAGCTATGACAAACCCAGAAAGTGTATTAAAAAGCTGAGATATCACTTTGCTGACAAAGGTTTGTATAGTCAAAGTTATGGTTTTTCCAGTAATCATGTATGGATGTGTAAGCTGGACCATAAAGAAGGCTGAGTGCTAAAGAATTGATGGTTTCAAATTATGGTAGTGCAAAAGACTCTTGAGAGTCCCTTGGACATCAAGGGAATCAAACCAGTCAATCCTAAAGAAAATCAACCCTGAATATTCACTGGAAGGACTGATACTAAAGCTGAAGCTCCAATCCTTTGGCCACCTGATGCAATGAGCCAACTCATTGGAAAAGTCCCTGATTCTGGGAAAGATTGAGGACAGGAGAGGAGGATGACAGAGGGTGAGATGGTTGGATGGCATAATCTTCTCAATGGACATGAGTTTGAGCAAACTCTGGCAGATAGTGAAGGACAGGGAAGCCTGGTGTGCTGCAGTCCATAGGGTCGCAAAGGGCTGGACAAGCCTGAGCAACCGAACAACAAAAATGTACATTCTAAATTTGTACAAAATGTAGAAAAACATTATGATTCCCTTAGATCAGTCTCTAGTCCCTCATTATCTATCCAGTAGCTACCAGATAGATATGGGTATTGAACACTTGAAACATATCTAGTCAAAATTGACATAGGATGTGAGTATGAAATAAATACTAGATGACAAAGATTTAGTTTGAAAATATGTAAAATGAACATTTATTTTATATTGATTACATATTGAAATAATGATATTTTGGATTAACAGTCAACCCTCAGTATCCAAAGGTCTCTCATCAGTGGATTCAACTAGCCATAGATGGAAATCGAGATCTTCCCATTGATAGAATCCATGAATGAGAACCTGTGAATATTTAGGACTAACTGTACATTGAAAAACTTTCTCTTATAAGTGGATCCACATAGCTCAAACCTGTATTGTTCTAAAAAAATGAGCCTGTTTTTTCTGGTATCATTTATTTAATTCTTGATTCCTGGACTTCTTTAATTTTTACTCATCATTCAAAATAAAAGTCTTATTTATTGAATGCACTGTGATTTCTGTCTGCTTTTTAAGTGCCCAGATGTTTTCTAAATGTGGTGCTTGGTCATTTGATGTTGTGACATTTTGATAAACACTGAGTGGTGAACACTCTCACAAAACCCTCAAGGACAGAGCACATTAATCTTCTGACACTTGAGTTAATGCAATACAATGCACTTAATTGTATTAAACCAATGTATTGAATACAATGCTACTAATTGTTTCGCTTGGAGGCAAAAAACATTGATGGTCTAGTTGTTTTTGTTGTTCAGTCACTAAATCATCTCCGACTCTTTTGCATCCCTATGGACTGTAGCCCACCAGGCTCCTCTATCGATGGCATTTCCCAGGCAAACACAATGGAGTGGGCTGTCATTTCCTACTCCAAATGGTCTGTTATGTTCAGCTTAAAGCTGAGGTGTCTAATATGTTCTCGGGGTTAAGTATATTTTTTGTATCGTTTATAAAATGTTCAAAAACATAAACTGTAAGTAATTGAATAATTTCTAAAACTAAAAATAGACCATCTAGATTGTTTTATTTATTGTTGTATAAAAGTTATAGATGACCAAATAAATCCAAACTTTATAAAAAACAAAAATCACACCTGTGTTGATGAAGAATGAACTGTACTGTTAATTAAAATTATAATATTAAATTACTATCACCAGCTTCCTTTTATTTTTAATGTGACTACTAGAATATTGAAAAATACATATATGGCTCTCATTACATCTTTTATGAATAGCTTCTCTAGAAGAAAAAAAAAATCTCAAAACTCCTAATCAGGCAAACTTTTATCAGCACTATAGTAATGGCTTACCGGATGACTCATAAGATATGATAAATTCACCCAATGTTTGTTTTTTTTTAAACTTAGTGATATGATTTGACTGCCTTTTGAGAAAGTGAATTTGTCTTTGAGCTTTGGCATTGAGAAGACATGAGTCAGAAAGCACCATTGTGAACCTGTCAAAATTTTAATTCAAAAACAGCATGCATGAGAGTTGTCTGAGTAATAACTTTTGGTATTTCAGCTTTGGCTACATGAATAGATAACAATCATTAACTGTAAAAGACTGAAACATTTATCAAAATTAGTACAGCTGCTTATTTCCATTTAATTAAAATTCATGTGTTTTCATTTGTAAATTTTCTTAAATTATTTGAGATCCATAACACCTTTAGAAGTTTAAAGATAGATGTCATGAATTCAGTAAAAATTTATGAAACATTTTGTGGATTGCTCACTTTTATTTCTTAAAGAGAGGAGTCAAATACTTCATCTGTTTCCTGAAGAACTTGAGATAAAGTTTAATTTCCTTCTTTCAGTTCAGTTCAGTTCAGTCGCTCAGTCGTGTCCAACTCTTTGCAACCCCATGAATCACAGCACGCCAGGCCTCCCTGTCCATCACCATCTCCCAGAGTTCACTGAAACTCACGTCCATTGAGTCAGTGATGCCATCCAGCCTTCTCATCCTCTGGCATCCCCTTCTCCTCCTGCCCCCAATCTCTCCCACCATAAGGGTCTTTTCCAATGAGTCAACACTGTGCATGAGGTGGCCAAAGTATTAGAGTTTCAGCTTCAGCATCAGTCCTTCCAGTGAACACCCAGGACTGATCTCCTTTAAGATGGACTGGTTGGATCTCCTTGCAGTCCAAGGGACTCTCAAGAGTCTTCTCCAATACCACAGTTCAAAAGCATCAATTCTTCAATGCTCAGCTTTCTTCACAGTTCAACTCTCACATCCATACATGACCACAGGAAAAACCATAGCCTTGACTAGATGAACCTTTGTTGGCAAAGTAATATCTCTGCTTTTTAATATACTATCTAGGTTGGTCATAACTTTCCTTCTAAGGAGTAAGCATCTTTTAATTTCATGGTTGCCATCACCATCTGCAGTGATTTTGGAGCCCAAAAAAATAAAGTCTGACACTGTTTCCACTGTTTCCCCATCTATTTCCCATGAAGTGATGGGACCAGATGCCATGATCTTCGTTTTCTGAATGTTGAGCTTTAAGCCAACTTTTTCACTCTCCTCTTTCACTTTCATCAAGAGGCTTTTTAGTTCCTCTTCACTTTCTGCCATAAGAGTGGTGCCATCTGCATATCTGAGGTTATTGATATTTCTCCCGGCAATCTTGATTCCAGCTTGTGCTTCTTCCAGCCCAGCGTTTCTCATGATGTACTCTGCATATAAGTTGAATAAGCAGGGTCACAATATACAGCCTTGACATACTCCTTTTCCTATTTGGAAACAGTCTCTTGTTCCATGTCCAGTTCTAACTGTTGCTTCCTGACCTGCATATAGGTTTCTCAAGAGGCAGGTCAGGCGGTCTGGTATTCCCATCTTTTGAAGAATTTTCCACAATTTTAGAACTGACTTAATTTATTTCCAATACTGTGATGTCTCTTTGCTTGAGATAAAGACTGTGCATAAATTTCTCAATTTAGTCTGTGCTAATTTTTTTTTTTTTAGTTTCATGATTTTTAAGAAATTGACTGGAAATATTGAAAGATAATAAATCCTCAATGCAGGGAGTAGAATGCAAGGTATTGCTTTCTGAATGAAAATTATAGCAATTTTTATGGTTTAAGGGATTCCCAGTTGGCAGTAATGGTAAAGAATCTGCCTACCAAAGCAGAAGATGTAAGAAACATGGTTTCCATTCCTGGGTTAGGAAGATCCCCTAGGGAAGGAAATGGCAACCCACTCCAGTATTCTTGCCAAGAGAATTCCATGAACGAAGTCAAATAATTAACTAAACAATATTTTTATAAAGAATAGTCATTATGTCTAAGTAGTCAAGACATCCTAAATTAATTTCCTATGATGCCATTCACCAAGTTTTATCTAAAGGAAACTGCCTTTTTTGGTATTCTCAGACATCTTCAACTTCAGACTCATAAGCTAATACAGAGCAAAGCCTCCCTTAGGATCTAAAATAAAATAAAACCTAAATTAAAAATAAAATTAATATATCTAATTTAATTTTAGATAAATTAGATTTAGATAAATAATTTTAGATAAATTTAGATAAATAAATTAATAATAAATTTAGATGAATTATTTTAGATAAATTAGATAAATAATTTAAATCTAAATTTTAAAATAAAAACAAACAATTCCCTGCTGCCATTGCAGACTTTAGCATGTGAAACAGTGATTTTTTCCTATCACAGGAGCCATATTTTCTTTAGGGAGCACTTATTTCACAAATTTACCCCCAAACTTGGTATGGTCTAAACACACAACCCTTTAACAGAAAAAAGGCCCATAGTCTTAGAAAAACTGAACCATTTTTTAAAATAAAACTCATGGTTTTATTTCTCTCTATGTCTATGCAGCATAAAAAAACAGTCAATGGTCAACCTAACAATTTCAAAAATTTGAATTCCAGATATGTGTTTATTAGTAAATAATGGGTTGTTTGGGTTTCCAAATTGTTCCTCTCATGTAACAATAGCTCAAATTATAGTGGGATTGGAGGAAAGCAGCCATTGCTACAAAGGTGGTGGGATATGCAGAATTATCTGAGTCTCATGATGCCAATAACTCAGAAAGGCACCAGCCTGGGCTGTGGTGGAGTCCTAGAGATCAGTGACTAGGAGATGCCACTTAGATAGTGTATCACTTGTGAATAACAGGAGTACAGAGGCATGAGTTTGGTCTGGAAAATGGGGTGGATACCAAGAGTCTTGCTTTTGATATTTAACTAATCTCTACAGTAAAGTCATAAACCCTAACCATATATCATGGTTTGAGACCACTTCAGTGGCTCAGGGATATCACAACTATTTTCATAATAATACCAAGACTTTTTGTTTCACTGCCATTTTTTTTATGAGTGTGGAGTGGAGTTTTCAGAGGTTATATGAAATATAAAAGGTAAATATGCATAAAAAATAAATGAAATACAGAAAGTGTGGGCTTCCCCAGTGGTTCAGTGGTAAAAAATCCATCTGCCAATACAGAAGACCTCAGATTTGATCTCTGGGTCTGGAAGATCCCCTGGAGAAATAAACAGCAACCCACTTCAGTATTCTTGCCTGGGAAATTCCATGGACAGAAGAGCCTGGTGGGCTACAGCCCACGAGGTTGCAAAAGAGTCGGACATAACTAAGCAACATCAAAAACAACATAAAGTGTGATAAGTGAATTCAAGAACAAATATAAAAATACAGCCAGATATTAACATTTGCAGCAATATGAAAGAGTGTCATTCCCTCACAATTTTTTCTTGTTTTCTAAAATGCAGTTATTTATTTTTAATTGTTTTAATTTTTACTTTTTTTCCCTTCCAGTTTTATTGAGCTATATATAGAATAAAAGTTTAAAGTATACAGCATAATGATTTGGTGGCACTAGTGGTAAAGAACCTATCTGCCAATGCAGGAGACACAAGAGACATGGTTTCAATACCAGGGTTGGGAAGATCTCTTGGAGTAGGAAATGGCACCCTATTCCAGTACTTTTGCCAGGAGAATGCCATGGGCAGAGGAGCCTAGTGGGCTACAACCCATGGGGTTGCAAAGAGTCAGAAACAACTAATATTTAGCATGCATGCACATGACAAGTTTATCATAAGTTTAGTGAATATGCACCATCTCATATAGATGCAAAATTTAAAAAACAGAAAAAAAAATTTTCCTTGTGATGAGAACTCTCAGGATTTACTTTCTAAACATCTTTCATATATAACATACATCATTATATGTATCATGTTATATATAACATACCTAGTACTTATTTCTCTTATAACTGGAAGTTTGTACCATTTGACCACCTTCCTCCAATCCTCCTTCCCCTTGCCTCTGGTAAGGGGGAAGGGGAATCTATTCACTGCCTCTGATAAGCACAAATCTGATTTCTTTTCCTAAGAGTTTGTTTGTTTTTGAAGTTTAACTGACCTACAACACTATTTAGTTTCAGTTACACACATAGTGATTTGATATTTCTATACATTTCAAAATGATCACTGTGATAGTCTAGTTATCATCTATCAGCATACAAGGATATTAAATAATGATTAACTACATTCCTCACACTGAAATTTTATACTTGTGACATTTATTTTGTAACTGGAAGCTTGTACCTCTTAACTTCCCTCACCTATTTTTCTCCTCCCAATTCTCCTCCCCTCACGCAACCATCTGTTTGTTCTCTGTATCTATGACTCTGTTTCTGTTTCTTTATGTTTGTTCTTATTTTTTCCTTTGGGATTTTGTACATATGATATTTGTCTTTTTCTGTCCAACTTACTTTAAGTAGCATGACAATTTTTAGGTCCATCCATGTTTTTGCAAACGTCAAGATTGCAATGTGATTTATGGCTGCTGGGCTGCTGTCTATGGGGTCGCACAGAGTTGGACACGACTGAAGCGACCTAACAGCAGCAGCAGCAGCAGCAGCAACAACATTCCATAACGGTGAAGGCAATGGCAACCCACTCCAGTACTCTTGCCTGGAAAATGCCATGGACGGAGGAGCCTGGTAGGCTGCAGTCCATGGGGTCTCGAAAAGTCAGACACGACTGATCGACTCACTTTCACTTTTCACTTTCATGCATTGGAGAAGGAAATGGCAACCCACTCCAGTGTTCTTGCCTGGAGAATCCCAGGGACGGGGGAGCCTGGTAGCCTGCTTTCTATGGGGTCGCACAGAGTTGGACACGACTGAAGTGACTTAGCAGCAACAGCAGCAGCAACATTCCATAAATATATAACTTCTGATTTATCCATTTACATATTGATGGGTACATAGCTTGCTCCTTTATCTTGGGTATTGTAAATACAGCTACAATGAACATACATAATATCTTTAGGAATTAGTGTTTTCATTCTCTTCAGATAAATAAATACTCAGGAGTGGAGTTGCTGGATTGTATAGTAGTTCTATTTTTAAAATTTTGAGGAATTTTCATACTGTTTTCCATCAGTTCAGTTCAGTCGCTCAGTCGTGTTCTACTCTTTGCGACCCCATGAATTGCAGCACGCCAGGCCTCCCTGTCCATCACCAACTCCTGGAGTTCATTCAGACTCACGTCCATCGAGTCAGTGATGCCATCCAGCCATCTCATCCTCTGTTGCCCCCTTCTCCCCCTGCCCCCAATCCCTCCCAGCATCAGAGTCTTTTCCAATGAGTCAACTCTTCGCATGAGGTGGCCAAAGTACTGTAGTTTCAGCTTCAGCATCATTCCTTCCAAAGAAATCCCACGGCTGATCTCCTTCACAATGGACTGGTTGGATCTCCTTGCAGTCCGAGGAACTCTCAAGAATCTTCTCCAACACCACAGTTCAAAAACATCAATTCTTCAATGCTCAGCTTTCTTCACAGTTCAACTCTCACATCCATACATGACCACAGAAAAACCATAGCCTTGACTAAATGAACCTTTGTTGGCAAAGTAATGTCTCTGCTTTTGAATATGCTATCTAGGTTGGTCATAACTTTCCTTCCAAGGAGTAAGCGTCTTTTAATTTCATGGCTGCCATAACCTTCTACAGTGATTTTGGAGCCCCAAAAAATAAAATCTGACACTGTTTCCACTGTTTCCCCATCTATTTCCCATGAAGTGATGGGACCAGGTGCCATGATCTTCGTTTTCTGAATGTTGAACTTTAAGCCAACTTTTTCACTCTCCTCTTTCGCTTTCATCAAGAGGCTTTTTAGTTCCTCTTCAACTTTGTGCCATAAGGGTGGTGTCATCTGCATATCTGAGGTTATTGAGATTTCTCCCAGCAAACTTGATTCCGGCTTGTGCTTCTTCCAGCCCAGCGTTTCTCATGATGTACTCTGCATATAAGTTAAATAAGCAGGGTCACAATATACAGCCTTGACATACTCCTTTTCCTATTTGGAACCAGTCGTTTTTCCATGTCCAGTTCTCTGTTGCTTCCTGACCTGCATATAGGTTTCTCAAGAGGCAGGTCAGGTGCTCTGGTATTCCCATCTCTTTCAGAATTTTCCACAGTTTATTGTGATCCACACAGTCAAAGGCTTTGGCATAATCAATAAAGCCGAAATAGATGCTTTTCTGGAACTCTTGTTTTTTTGATGATCCAGTGGATGTTGGCAATTTGATCTCTGGTTCCTCTGCCTTTTCTAAAACCAGCTTGAACATCTGGAAGTTCACGGTTCACATATTTGTGAAGCCTGGCTTGGAGAATTTTGAACATTACTAGCGTGTGAGATGAGTGCAATTGTACGGTAGTTTGAGCATTCTTTGGCATTGCCTTTCTTTGGGATTGGAATGAAAACTGACCTTTTCCAGTCCTGTGGCTACTGCTGAGTTTTTTAAATTTGCTGGCATATTGAGTGCAGCACTTTCACAGCATCATCTTTCAGGATTTGAAATAGCTCAACTGGAATTCCATCACCTCTGCTAGCTTTGTTCGTAGTGATGCTTCCTAAGGCCCACTTGACTTCACATTCCAGGATGTCTGGCTCTAGGTGAGTGATCACATCATCATGATTCTCTTGGTCATGAAGATCTTTTTTGTACAGTTCTTCTGTGTATTCTTGCCACCTCTTCTTAATATCTTCTGCTTCTGTCAGGTCTATACTGTTTCTGTCCTTTATAGAGCCCATCTTTGATTGAATTTTTCCTTTGGTATGGCTAATTTTCTTGAAGAGTTCTCTAGTCTTTCCTATTCTGTTGTTTTCCTCTATTTCTTTGCATTGATCGCTGAGGAAGGCTCTCTTATCTCTTCTTGCTATTCTTTGTAACTCTGCATTCAGATACTTGTATCTTTCCTTTTCTCCTTTGCTTTTCACTTCTCTTCCTTTCACAGATATTTGTAAGGCTTCCTTATACAGCCATTTCGCCTTTTTGCATTTCTTTTCCATGGGGATGGTCTTGATCCCTGTCTCCTGTACAATGCCATGAACCTCAGTCCATAGTTCATCAGGCACTCTATCAGATCTTGTCCCTTAAATCTTTTTCTCACTTCCACTGTATAATCATAAGGGAATTGATTTAGGTCATATATGAATGGTCTAGTGGTTTAACCTACTTTCTTCAATTTAAGCCTGAATTTGGCAACAAGGAGTGCATGGTCTGAGCCACAGTCAGCTCCTGGTCTTGTTTTTGCTGACTGTATAGAGCTTCTCCATCTTTGGCTGCAAAGAATATAATCATTCTGATTTCAGTGTTGACCATCTGGTGATGTCCATGTATAGAGTCTTCTCTTGTGTTGTTGGAAGAGGGTGTTTGTTATGACCAGTGCATTCTCTTGGAAAAACTCTATTAGTCTTTGCCCTGCTTCATTCCATATTCCAAGGCCAAATTTGCCTGTAACTCCAGGTGTTTCTTGACTTCCTACTTTTGCATTCCAGTCCCCTATAATGAAAAGGACATCTTTTTTGGGTGTTAGTTCTAAAAGGTCTTGTAGGTCTTCATAGAACCGTTCAACTTCAGCTTCTCCAGCATTACTGGTTGGGGCATAGACTTGGATTACTGTGATATTGAATGGTTTGCCTTGGAAACGAATAGAGTTCATTCTGTCGTTTCTGAGATGGTATCCAAGTACTGCATTTCAGACTCTTTTGTTGACCATGATGGCTACTCCATTTCTTCCAAGGGATTCCTGCCCGCAGTAGTAGATATAATGGTCATCTGAGTTAAATTCACCCATTCCAGTCCATTTGAGTTCGCTGATTCCTAGAATGTCAACGTTCACTCTTACCATCTCCTGTTTGACCACTTCCAATTTGCCTTGATTCATGGACCTGACATTCCAGGTTCCTATGCAATACTGCTCTTTACCTCATCGGACCTTGCTTCTATCACCAGTCACATCCACAGCTGGGTATTCTTTTTGCTTTGGCTCCATCCCTTCATTCTTTCTGGAGTTATTTCTCCACTGTTCTCCAGTAGCATATTGGGCCCCTACTGACCTGGGGAGTTCCTCTTTCAGTATCCTATCATTTTGCCTTTTCATACTGTTCATGAGGTTCTCAAGGCAAGAATACTGAAGTGGTTTGCCATTCCCTTCTCCAGTGGACCACATTGTGTCAGACCTCTCCACCATGCCCGCCCATCTTGGGTGGCCCTACAGGGCATGGCTTAGTTTCATTGAGTTAGGCAAAGCTGTGGTCCTAGTGTGATTAGACTGACTAGTTTTCTGTGAGTATGGTTTCAGTGTGTCTGCCCTCTGATGCCCTCTTGCAACACCTACCGTCTTACTTGGGTTTCTCTTACCTTGGACGTCGGGTATCTCTTCATGGCTGCTCCTTTCCTTGGACTAGGGGTATCTCCTCACCACCACCCCTTCCGACCTTGAACGTGGAATAGCTCCTCTAGGCCCTCCGGAGCCTGCACAGCCACTGCTCCTTGGATGTGGGGTCGTTCCTCCAGGCTGCCGCCCCTGGCCTCGGTGTGGGGCAGCTCCTCTGGCCACCACCCCTGGCCTTGGGCGGGGGTAGCTCTTCCCAGCTGCCACCCCTGACCTCGGACGTGGGGTAGCTCATAGTGGATATACAAATTTCCATTCCCACCTACAGGGTTCCCTTTGCTCCAAATCCTAACCAGCAGTTGTTTCTTGTTGTCTTAAAAATAACCATCCTGACAGATGTGAGTTATTTCACTGTGGTTTTGATTTGCATTTCCCTGATATTAATGATGCTGAGCATCTTTTTTATATGTATATTACCATCTCAAAATACAGTTATTGGGCTTCCCTGGTGGCTCAGAGGTTAAAGAGTCTTCCTGGAATGCGGGAGACCTGGGTTCGATCCTTGGGTCAGGAAGATCCCCTGGAGAAGGAAATGGCACCCCACTCTAGTACTCTTGCCTGGAGAAACCCATGGAGTGTGGAGCCTGGTAGCTACAGTCCATGGGGTCACAAAGAGTCAGACACAACTGAGCGACTTCACTCACTTAACCATCTCAAAATACAGTTATTTAAAAATATATTAACATGTAATGGATGTATTACTGCTATTGTAAGTGAATTAATAAATACTTAAATTTCTTCTTAGTTTCAATTTGGAATGTGGTAAATATTAATAGAAATAACCCATATAAACAAGTCTATTAAATGCTCAATAACTTTTAAAATTATAAAGGATTCACAAGTCAAAAAAATTGGGGAACCATCATTTTACATTAACAGATGAAAACTGAAAAATTAATCTTCTCAAAAGATATAGAAAATGCATATTATAAAACTAAACATATTTTCTGATAAATAAATAAGCAGGTATTATTCTTAATAATCTTCATCACAGTTTTATTCAAATTATATTTAAATGTATAAAGGACAATTTTTACCTAGCTGAATAATCTGAAAACTTACACTTTCAAATAAATAATAACTTGGTCTTTTCAAATTTAATGACTTTTTTTTTTTTTTTAAGACAGTCAGTATATGTAATATCCAAGGTTTAGATTCCTACTGGTTGCTGGATTTGAAAGTCTTTTTAGAGACCCTCTCTCCTGAGTTAAATGCTTTCAGAATACCACTTCTTTCTTCTCTTCAAAGAGCAGCTGGGATATGAAGATGTCCACTCTGTCTTTATGAAAGCAGAGAAGATCTGTGCTTGGATCCAGATGGTGTCTTACAAATTCACTATCTACTACAGTTCCCATCTGGACTGTTATCTGGGTTGGCAGCTCTCAAGTGTGATATTCATAGCTTCCACTGGGAATTTTGAGTTATATTGGGATATAGTATCTGAGTGAATGCTTTGGCTATTTTCGCTTGCTTTCTGCATCCTCTTCTCTCTGATTAGTTCTTGGGGTGTCCACAGACCCTTTCAGAGCTTGTACATTTTTTCATTTGGGACAGAAATGAATCCCCTCACACTAGGGGCAGTGTTTGCTGTTGGATTCTACAATATTTTTCAACTTACAGGAGTTTTTATTTTTATTTTTAATTTGTATTGGAGTATAGTTGATTTACAGTGCTGCATTATTTTAGATGTACAGCAGGTGAGCCAGTTATACATATACATATATTCATTCATTTTTAGATTCTTTTCCCTTATAGGTCATTACAGAGTACTGAGTAGAGTTTCCTGCACTATAAAGTAGATCTTCATTAGTTATCAATTTTCTATATAGCAGTGTGTATATGTAAGTCCCAATCTCCTAAATTATCCTTGCTCCCCATATCCCTTGGTATTCAGGAGTTCTGAAAGCAACACTTTCTCAGTGATCAGTTTGAAGGGGTGGATACAAGAAATCAAAACCTGGTATGTTAATCACTGTCCTACTGTTATCTTCCTTCTACACCCACTCCCCATCTGTGGGTACAGAGAGACAAGCTTTACTGCCCCTCCAGTTTTATGGGACAACCTTTGGTTCCCTCCCTTTCTTTCTTAATTCCATTTTTCCTGATAAGCTCTCATACTAATAAAAAAAGACAAATCATAATATAATATTTCAAAAGTTGTATATCTATTATGTTTATATTTTTATATAATCTGAGAAGAGATTAAAAATATATTCAAAAATCTATAGAACACTTTATACCAAATAATACCAACCATTATACCAAATAATAAAATGCTGGAAACATTTATAAGAATGTCAAGAACAAAACATGGATGTTAAATATCTGTAATATTCAATGTTTGCCTGCTGGTCTTACATAACACATTTTTTTTTTAAAAAAGAGGTGTAAATAGAATGGAAGAGGCTTAACAGATATATTTATACTGATGTTATAGTTCTGAGAAAATGTGGTCCACTGGAGAAAGGAATGGAAAAGCATTTAAGTATTCTTGCCTTGAGAACCACATGAACAGTGTGAAAAGGCAAAAAGAGGACACTGAAAGATGATCTCACCAGCCCCATAGGTGCTCAATATGCTACTGGAGAAGAGTGGAGAAATAACTTCAGAAAGAATGAAGAAAGGGAGCCGAGGCATAAACAACACCCAGCTGTGGATGTGCCTGGTGATGCAAGTAAAATCTGATGCTGTAAAGAACAATATCACATAGGAACTTGGAATGTTAGGTCCATGAATCAACGCAAATTGAAAGTGGTCAAATAAGAGATGGCAACAGTAAAATCGACGTTTTAGAAATCAGCTAACTAAAATGGACTGGACCGGGCGAATTAACTCAGATGACTATTATATCTACTAATGTGGGCAAGAACCCTTAGAAGAAATGGAGTAGCCTTCATAGTCAACAAAGGAGCCCAAAATGCAGTCCTCGGATGCTATCTCAAAAATGACCGAATGAACTCTGTTTGCTTCCAAGGCAAACCAGTCAGTATCACAGTAACCCAAGTCTATGCCCTGACCAGTAATGCTGAAAAAGCTGAAGTTGAATAGTTCTATGAAGACCTACAAGACTTTCTAGAACTAACACCCACCTCCTGACAAAAAAAATGTCCTTTTCATTATGGCGGCCTGGAATGCAAATGTAGGAAGTGAAGAGATACCTGGAGTAATGGGAAAATTTGTCCTTTGAATAAAAAATGAAGCAGGGCAAAGGCTAATAGAGTTTTACAAAGAAAATGCACTGGTCATAGCTAAAACACTCTTCCAACAATATAAGAAGAGACTACATGTGGACATCACCAGATGGTCAATACTGAAATCAGATTGATTATATGCTTTGCAGCCAAAGATGGAGAAGCTCTATACAGTCAGCAAAAACAAGACCAGGAGCTGACTGTGGCTCAGATCATGAACTCCTTGTTGCCAAATTCAGACTTAAATTGAAGAAAGTAGGGAAAACCACTAGACCATTCAGGTATGACTTAAATCAAATCCCTTATGATTATACGGTGAAAGTAAAAAATAGATTCAAGGGATTAAATTTGACAGATGAAGTGCCTGAAGAACTATGGAAGGAGGTTCATGAGATACACAGGAGGCAGTGATCAAGATCATCCCCAAGAAAAAAAAAAATACAACAAGGCAAAATCGTTGTCTGAGGAGGCCTTACAAATAGCCATGAAGAGAAGAGAAGCTATAGGTAAAGGAGAAAGGGAAAGATATACCCATTTGAAAGGAGAATTCCAAAGAATAGCAAGGAGAGATAAGAAAGCCTTCCCCAGTGATCAATGCAAAGAAATAGAGGAAAACAACAGAATGGGAATGACTAGAGATCTCTTCAAGAAAATTAGAGATACCAAGGGAACATTTCATGCAAAGATGGCCTCAATAAAGGACATAAATGGTATGGACATAACAGAAGCAGAAAATATTAAGAAGAGGTGGCAGGAATACACAGAAGAACTGTACAAAAAAGATCTCCATGACCCAGATAACCACGGTGGTGTGATCACTCACCTAGAGCCAGACATCCTGGAATGTGAAGTCAAGTGGGCCTTAGGAATCATTACTATGAGTAAAGCTAGTGGAGGTGATGGGATTCCAGTTGAGCTATTTCAAATCCTAAAAGATGATGCTGTGAAACTGCTGCACTCAAAATGCCAGCAAATTTGGAAAACTCAGCAGAGGCCACAGGACTGGAAAAGGTGAGTTTTCATTCCAATCCCAAAGAAAGGCAATGCCAATTAATGTCCAAACTACTACACAATGTCACTCATCTCACACACTAGTAAAATAATGCTCAAAATTCTCCAAGCCAGGCTTCAAAACTATGTGATCTGTGAACTTCCAGATGTTCAAGCTGGATTTAGAAAAGGTAGAGGAATAGAGATCAAATTGTCAACATCAGTTGGGTCATAGAAAAAGCAAGAAAGTTCCAGAAAAATATTTCCTTCTGCTTTATTGACTATACCAAAGTCTTGGACTGTGTGGATCACAACAAACTGTGGAAAATTCTTAAAGAGATCAGCATACCAGACCACCTAACCTGTCTCCTGAAACATCTGTATGCAGGTCAAGGAGTAACAGTTAAAACTGGACATGGAAAAATAAACTGGCTCCAAATTGGAAAGGAGTACATCAAAGCTGTATATTGTCACCCTGCTTATTTAACTTGTATGCAGAGTACATCATGTGATATGCTGGCCTGGATGAAGTAGAAGCTGGAATCAAGAATGCTGGGATAAATATCAATAACCACAGATACACAGATGACACCACCCTTATGGCAGAAAGCCGAGAAGAACGAAAGAGCCTCTTGATGAAAGTGAAAAAGGAGAGTGAAAAAGCTGGCTTAAAACTTAACATTCAGAAAACTAAGATCATGGTATCTGGTCCCATCATTTCATGGAAAATAGATGGGGAAAGAATGGAAACAGAGACAGACTTTCTTTTGGGGGGCTCCAAAATCACTGCAGATGGTGACACCAGCCAGGAAATTAAAAGATGCTTGCTCCTTGGGAAAAAAGCTATGACCAACCTAGACAGCAAATTAAAAAGCAGAGATAGTACTTTGCCAACAAAGGTCCATCTAGTCAAGGCTTTGGTTTTTCCAGTAGTCATGTATGGATGTAAGAGTTGGACTATAAAGAAAGCTGAGTACCGAAGAATTGATGCTTTCAAACTGCGGTATTGGAGAAGACTCTTGAGAGTAACTTGGACTGCAAAGAGATCCAACAAACCCATCCTAAATAAAATCAGTCCTGAATTATTCATTGGAAGGACTGATGCTGAAGCTGAAGCTCCGGCATTTGGCTACCTGATGCTAAGTATTTACTCATTTGAAAAGACCCTGAGCCTGGCAAAGATTGAAGCCAAGAGAAGTTGATGACAGAAGATGAGATAGTTGGATGGCATCACCGACTGGATGGACATGAATTTGAGTAGGCTCCAGGAGTTGGTCATGGTCAGGGCAGCCTGTCGTACTTCAGTCCATGAGATCATAAAGAGTTGGATATGACTGAGCAACTAATCTGAATTGAAGTGAACTGAATGTTATCACCAATTTGGAATGACCAAGAGAATTTTTGTTTAATTGGTAGATGTGTAAGAGATTTCAGTAAGGTGGTCTGCTATAAAATAAATATGAGAATGTCAGAGCTTCAGAATGCCTTTAAAAAGCAAGTAAATTAAAAATAAAGCTCAGGGTAGCAATTAAACATCAGTGCGGGTAATAAATTTCCTGGTCCCTCTTTCATTTCTCCCTTCTCTCTCCTTTCTCAGAATCTACAGTTAACAAGCTAGAGAGGAAAAACAAGTAAAGAAAGAAGCCAGAAGTTAAGAGGAGACTTTTGTTGATCAAATAATTCCTTCCTGCAGTACCTATCTGCAGAAGGCAGATATACTTAAAATCACTTTCAAAGCTGTCATTATATAATGGTGCCAGACAATTTAATTTGTAAAATGAGATGATGCCTTTATTTATAATGTAAAAACATGACATGTGACTGCAAAAATCCTGATACCACCTGAGTTTTCATGAAAGGCACTGGGAAAATAATTCTACTCAATGTGTTTTAAAGATACATGGAAGTCAAAACTAAGTTGCTTTGTAATCTCATTATGAGTAATGCTAGTTTAATTTACTTGTTATATTATTGCATAAAAGTACAATATAAAAAAGCCATATATTTTGCTCTATGATTGTATTAAGTCATAAAACAGGTTACATAGAACTATTTTACATAAATGATCAAGTTATGGATCTTTGGCCAATGTTAGGAAAATTTGAAAGTAATTTTTAAAAACTTTTAACTCTGATATCAAAATACACATGTGCATGTGTATTAACTAGAAGGAATTTCAGGTACTTTTGCAATGCAGTACAGGTTATTTTAAATAATGGAAAAAGTAGTTTCAATAGGAAAATAAACTTTTACATCTTTAAGATATTTACACTATTTATTATCTATACCTATAAAATCTTATCTCATAACATGAGATAACATAATAGCCATGAACTCTGTCAAACCTTTTTCCTAAGCTTCAAGATAGAATTAAATGCCTCCTCTTTGTGTGCTCCCTTTGCTCCCCTTAAATAATGTCTGTGTTTTGCGGTACTGCAGTGGGGTCAGCTGGCTCTTCTGTTAGATAAGGCTCCTTTAGAATATAACTAATTTCCTTTTAATTTTTGTATTCCCTGTGCTTCATATATTCTAGATACCAATTAGAAAAGCAATGCATAATAATTCTGTTGAAAAAAATACTAATATATAACAGAATTCTTAGTCATCATTTTTTTTACTATTAAGAATGTTTGATGTTTTTCTAAATTTACTACATTCCTTTTGCTATTTATTACATTATTAAGTATTGTTTCATTACATGGTTTTACATTATTGATGCTTAAAAATCCTCAAGACTGATTCCTTTGCCTTATATTTTCAAAGAGTTAAATTTATATAAACCAAGAAAACTACAATAAGATGTATGTTAAAATTATGATACATTTGAGTGACATTGATATTATGTTTTATAATAAAGTATACTGTAATTTTATTTTCTGACACTAAATAATGGAAACTTTACTGTCACCCTATGAAAAATGAGAATATATTTACTTTAAAAAAGTAAAACAGCCATAAATCTGTGTAATGGTTGATAATAGCGCCAATATTTTAAAGAAAACAAGAGAGTGACTTAATATATTCCAAGTGAATTTTAAATTTTATAAATAAAATATAGCTAGGAAATAGAGTCATCTTTCAAAGGGAAAATAAAACATAGTACATATAAGGCAGATGCAAACTAAAAAAAACATGATGAAGATCTCTGGAAGATATTTTACAATATCATAGTATACCTTGATATAATCTACATACAATCTATCTGATAATGACATTTATTTTCCCAATTTAGCAAATGTAAGAAATACAATTGGTGCATTTACTCTTTCTCTTTTTAAAAATGTCTATGTCTTCTTCTTGAAGTGTGAAATTTACAATATATATAATGTACTGTATCTATTATCTTACTTTCCCCCTACTTTTCCCTTCCTTCCTTCTACTTTTCATCCACCTATTTTTTATCTTTTCTTTTTTAAACCTCTGTCTTTTTCTAAATGAAACCCTGTTTCTTGCCTCCTTTGGCCTTACAATGCACATTAGACATACCTACTTCAAGTCCAAGAATAGGTTTTGATTGATTTAACTCAATCATAATGGTTCTATTCCCTTTTTCAGTGATTGGCTTAAATGCTTCTAAGGGTCACAATTTTGGCTAATGAGAACAAAGGGAAACTTCTGGAGGGCTTCTAGAAAATGTGTCCTTGCTCTTATTCATTATGGGAGACTCCTTTTTATAACCTTAGCTTACAGGGACAAAATGAGATATTTGGACACAAATGAACCAGACTAGGATA
The DNA here is from genome assembly GCF_029407905.1 of Bubalus kerabau. NCBI lineage: Eukaryota > Metazoa > Chordata > Mammalia > Artiodactyla > Bovidae > Bubalus > Bubalus kerabau. The sequence goes on from NC_073624.1 coordinate 134,714,906, forward strand.
ATATAACATAAGCTACCAAAGCAAAATGATTGTGAAAATCTGGGTCCCTGAAGCCATTATTGAACCATGATGTCTCAGTCAGCTTGGGCTGCTCTAAGGAATACTAGGCTTCACAGGCGGCTCAGTGGGTAAAGAATCTGCCTGCAGTGCAGAAGATGCGGGTTAGATTTTTGGGTGGGGAAGATCCCTGGAGGAGGGTATGGAAATCCACTCCAGTATTCTTGCCTGAAGAATCCCATGGACAAGAGGAGCCTGATGGGCTACAGTCCATAAGCTTGCAAAGAGTCAATCACGACGGAAGCAACAGCATACACAACAGAATACCATGGACTAGTTGATAACAAACATTTATTTCTCAAAGTTTTGAAGTCTACAAGTCTGGTGAGGGCCCTCTTCCTGACTTGCAAACAGCTGTGTTCCTGTTATATCTTGCCAAGGTAAAGAAAGAGAGAATGGAAACAAGCTCTCTCATGTCTCTTCCTATAAGGACACTAACCCCATCAAGAGGGCTCCAATCTCTTGTCCTAATCACCTCCAAATGTCTATGTCTCCAAATACCATTACATTAGGAAATTAGGGTTTCAACATATGAATTTTAGGGAAAGACATGAATTTTAGCGAAACACAAACATGAAGTCCATAGTACCTGGGTCCAGCATATCCTGGAGCCCACCTAACCTGGACTTCTTTTATAAGACAATAGATTTCTTTGTTGTTCAGATAAATGTGAATCTCACTTTTTAACATGTAACTGAAAAAATTCTTTTGGAAATGAAACAGTTCTACAGCAACATCACGGGTAATAACATTGGAGATTGATGTAGTAATTCTCTGAATGTATTGTGGTTGTTTTTTTTTTTGTATCTTTCCTCGTTGAGACTCCTTTGAAATCCTCATGCATTAAGAATGCCTTTTCTTTTCTTGGTAATTGTCATATTTTCTTGGTGAAATGAACATTTCCTGTTTTTAACCTTTTCTTAAAGATGAAGCATAGTGTACATCCTAAGCCTTAAACAGAAGTACAGAGAGCACAGTTGCATAACTCAGTAACAAACAAAGCACATGATAATGCAAATTCAACAGACACCAAATATGAGAAGATTTTCAGAACCCTGGAAGCCTCTTTCATACATCTGTTCAATCAAAAGCTCAACTTCTGACAGCATAGATTACCTTTGCTTAACTTGGGACTTGTCATAAATCCAATCATAAAGGATATATTATTTTATAGATAATTTCTTTTATATACAGTATGTTTCTAAAATCATACATTTTTGTAAGTAGCCGCTAATTACTCATTTTTTGCTGTATGGCATTCTCTTTTGTGCATATACCATCATTTATCATCAATTTTATTATTATTTATAATGTTAAATGTATAATTATTATGATTAAATTATTAAAAGTTATCATTAAAAATGTGAAAATGCAAGTCACAAACCATAGAAGATACTTGAAATATATAAAACTGACTGAGATCTCACATCCAGAATACATAAAGAATTCCTATAATTCAATAAGATAAAGATAGATAAAATGATAAATTTGCAAGTGCTGTACAATGGGAGATACCTAAGTGTTCAATAAAATCCTATTAAAATTATTTTTCTTCATAGCAATCAGGAAAATGCATATTAAAACATAATTAAATTCCACTATACACTACATTCCCAAGAACTGCCAAAAGAAATAACAACGTTAAGTATTAGCAAACAAGTAGAACAATAGGAAGTTTTAAACTGTGCCACTGGGATTGGGAAATAGAATGATATTTTAGAAAGTATTTTCCTTGCTCTTACAAACTTGACCATATGCATTTTCTGACTGGAAAATTTCATTCGTAGGTATATCCTCACCTGGTGGCCATTTGGTTAAAGGGATATTTTTAGTAGAATAAATTTGATTGGCCCATAAAACTAGAAAATACTTTTCAAAAATAATCTGAATGTGTTCTTTAAAATCATTCAAATTTCTGTATCAGTTCAGTTGTATGGGTGGTGTAATAATTTAGAAAAGACAGAGCTCTAAAGGATGGGAAAAAATAAGGATTAAGAGTTTAATGTTGAATTTTTACTGAAATTTCCAGAAAGTCTATTGTGTTCAAAAATGAAGAACACGAAACCTAGCTTTATCAATCATAGAATCCATTATTATGTTTATTGAGCCAACTCTCATTCTCCACAACAACAATTTTTCACAATCTCTCAGCTATTTTCATGCCTAATGTAGCAGTCATGGATGTGTGTTGCTCAGATCTCCCTTCAAGAGAAATGCACTGGGAGCAATGTATTGGTTTACTGACCCCAGCTGCCAAAATTTTGAATCCATCACAGTATTCACATACAGGATATATTTCTCCCTGGGCTGCTCCTAGACAACAATTTTGCATGGCGGAGAAAAGAGAGCACTGTTTCTGTCTGACAAAGGAGTTTTCAAATATGTACTCTTTGCTCTGGGACTTGCCATCAAGCCTCGTTGAGAATTTCTCAGAATTGTACTGCCCTCTGCAACTCCTCCTATTCAATCATCCTTCTCTCTTGTCTCCTTCAATAATTAGTTGTCAGACCTGAAATTGGTCTAAAAACTCTACCTGCTTACTGCTACTACTTCTGTCCTTTCCCCCCTTCATTGGTTTTTCCTCGAATACATCTTTTGCTCATCCAATTCTGTCTTGGTGTTTGTTTATAAGAGGACTTGAACAAGCATGTGTAACACATGTCTTCCCCCAAAATTCTGAAAAATAGTATCTCACAGTCTTACCTTACAGAATCAACAGAAATTAATACTTTTTCCCCAGAGATTCAAAAAGCAAACATATTTTTATCAATTAGTTCCTTCGAGATTATTTTAAAAAACCGATCTGCTTTAGATGAAAGGCGACTGAAAATTATTTGCCACACTTTTCAGTGAGTGGTTAAATCTAATTTTTATGCTCTTAAATTCAAGCTAGAGCCTCTGAGGCCAGATCACATGAAGTCTTGCAGATTTCAACCAGGTCTCTTAACAACACTCTTTCAGGGAGGTGTGGGGCACTGTAAGAAGTTAGTTTACCCTGACACTAGAAAGAAATCACATACTGGCCCTTGATCCATAATCCCAGCTAAATCTAGCCTTCTGGATAGATTTCCAACAATGCACATGACATGAAGGAAGTGACCTTGGAAGGTCCGGACCCAACCATCTACCAACAATCTCTTGGTGGCACATGGTGGAGAAGAATTGCACTTTTAAATGGACCCTGAATTCCAGACCGTCAAAATCTTAAGCTATAAGAATATAGAGTGAAATTATCATTGATTTAAGTTTCTAAGTTTCAGAACAGTTAATTATACAATGTATCACATGAACACTCTTTTCCTGTCTATGGGCCATTTCTCAATCTTGTATTCTGTCCTTAACCCTATTGTTTTCTAAAGGATAATATCTCCTTTGTCTCTATCTAAATTCACACTCTCTTCTGATACAATATGCTTAAATCTTAATAACTCAGACCCTGTGGATTAGAATTTTTGATCTAACAAACAGACTTCAAAATTTCAGTGACTTAATAACATAAAAATACACATCTTGCTGTTCTTTGGGTTCTGGGGGAGTGTTAAGACTGTCAGAGGAGCTCCACTATATGATCATATAGAGACTTGTGCTCCTCTCATCTTGTGTCTGCATCCTCTAGGGATGCTCACACTCTACATCTATCATACAGAAGAGGGAAGAGAGAAAGGGGGAAAGGGGGCAGAGAAGATTTTACACACCAGGCATGATAAAGGGACACTTCATAATCTACTGTTTATAACAGAGTCAAATGGCCACACCTACATGCAAGGGATCCTAGAATACAGTCAACTTGCAAAACCAAGAACAGGAAAAACACAGATTCTATCTATTATTACTGCAAGATTAAGCAAGTTATTTGTTAAAATGCCCCAAATAACTGTGAAACCTGAACATTTTGTAATTCTCATTTAAAAGTCAGTAAATAATTTTTTAAAAATTTGGTTGAGTAGTGTGACACGTGGGACCTTAGTTCCCTTACCAGGTATCGAACCTATGCCACCTGCATTGGAAGATGGAGTCTTAACCACTGAATCAATGCGGAAGTCCCAAGAACTAGTAAATAATTTTATGAATTTCCACTATTTAGATAACTCTGTGAGAGCAGACTTTATATGTTCTCTTCCTCCTTCTTCCTTCATTTCCTTCATCCTTAAGGTATCTCTGGAACTACTCATAGAACATAGACCACTATAAACAACTAACGTACATTTTAATGAAAGTATGATTTAATGAATTAGTATGATTTTTTTTCAAAAGTATTCAAAGTCACTATTTTTACTGTAAGATCAGTTGTCCTGCAGCATTGATTGAGCAGTCTAACCTTTTCTTACTGATAAAGGATGCCAGTTTTTCAATATGTTATACATGAATGGATGTATTTTAGGTCTCTCTAGTCCATCTACATGTTCACTCACTATCCGTTTTACACTATTTCAATTCCCATAACTATATAATAATCTTTATATGACAAAGAGCAAGCACCACACACCCAAATTATTCTTCTACAAAACCGTATTTGTTGTATTTGATCTTACTGCTACATTTTGCATCCAACTTGGTAAATCAAAACTCTTTGAGCCAAAATGACAACATGAGGATTTCTATGTACCTTGAGGGGTTCTATGCCATAAAACACCCCTAAGTGGTTAAGGTCTCTAAATTGTCTTAAGGGCATATAGCAAAAAGAAGATTTAGTTATTCAAAAAATTCTGTTAATCTCATTAAGAGCAGCAAGAGTCTGTGGCACTTGAGCAATAACCTCTCCCCTCTCACTCATCACTTATGCAGCAGGTGTGGCCAAGGAAATAGGGCTCTTTCTCCTCTCATTTCTTGGATAATGGATGGATAACATGGATAAATGTTGACTTTAACTGTTTGTTATTGTTGTTCTGTCTCTCAGTTGTGTCCAACACTTTGCCACCCTATGGCAGCACAAAAGGTTTCCCTGTCCTTCACTATCTACTGGAGTTTATTGAAACTCATGTTCATTGAGTTGCTGATACCATCCAACCAACTTGTCCACTGTCATCCCCTTCTCCTCCTGCCTTCAATTTTTCCCCACATCAGGGATTTTTATAAAGACTCAGCATTTCCCATCAAGTGGTCCAAGTATTGGAACTTCGGCTTTAGCATCAGTCCTTTCAATAAATATTCAGGGTTGATTTCCTTTAGGATTGACTGGTTTGATTTCCTTGCAGTCCAAGGGACTCCCAAGAGTCTTCTCCAGCAATAGAGTTCGAACATCAATTCTTCAGTGCTCAGCCTTTTCTATTGTCCAGCTCTCACATCCATGCGTGACTCCTGGAAAAACAATAGTTGTGACAAGACGGACCTTTGTTGGCAAAACAGTGTCTCTGCTTTTTAATATGTTGTGTAGGTTTGTCATAGCTTTTCTTCTAAGAAACAGCAGTTTTCAATTTCATGGTTGCTGTCACCATTCTCAGTGATTTTGGAGGCCAAGAAAAGAAAGTCTGTCACTGCTTCCATTGTTTCCCCATCTATTTGCCATGAACTGATGGGACTCAATGCCATGATCTTTGTTTTTGAATGTTGAGTTTTAAGCCAGGTTTTTCACTCTCCTCTTTCACTTTGATCAAGAGGCACATTAGTTCCCCTTCACTTTCTGACATTAGAGTGGTGTCATCTGCATATCTGAGGTTATTGATATTTCTCTCAGCATTCTTGATTCCAGCTTGTGTTTCATCCAGCCCAGCAATTTTCATCATGTACTCTGCAAATAAGTTAAATAAGCAGAGTGATAATGTAAAACCTTGATATACTCCTTTCCCAATTTTGAACCAGTCAGTTGTTCCATGTCTGGTTCTACCTGTTTTTTCTTGGCCTGCATACATGTTTCTCAGGAGGCAGGAAAGGTGGTTTGGTATACCCATGTCTTTAAGAATTTCCCACAGTTTGTTGTGATCCACAAAGTCACAGGTTTTAGCATAGTTGGTGAAGCAGAAGGAGATTTTTTCTTCTGGAATTCTCTTCCTTTTTCTATGATTCAGTGGATGTTTACTATTTGATCTCTGGTTCCTCTGACTTTTCTAAATCCAGCTTGAACATCTGTAAGTTTTCAGTTCACATACTGTTGAAGCTTGTGCTGTGTTGTGCTTTGTTGCTCAGTTGTGTCCAACTCTTTGTGACCTCATGTGCTGTAGCCCACCAGGTCCCTCTGTCCTGGGGATTCTCCAGGCAAGAGTACTGGAGTGGGTTGCCATGCCCTACTCCAGGACTGTTGAAGCCTAGCGTGAAGTATTTTGAGCATTTACCTTACTAGCGTGTGAAATAAGTGCAGTTTTGTGATAGTTTGAACATTCTTTGGCATTGTCCTTCATTGGGATTGGAATGAAAACTGAACTTTTCCAGTCCTGTGGCCACTGCTGAGTTTTCCAAAATTACTGGCATATTGGGTGCAGTGCTTTCACAGCATCATCTTCTTCAGGATTTGAAATAGTTCAACTGGAATTTCATCACCCCCACTAGTTTTGTTTGTAGTGATGCTTCCTAAGGCCCACTTGACTATGCACACCAGGATGTCTGGCTCTAGGTGAGTGATCAAACCATCATGTTTATCTGGGTCATCACGATCTTTTCTGTATAGTTCTCCTGTGTGTTCTTTTTACCTGTTCTTAATAACCTCTGCTTCTGTTAGGTCCATATCATTTCTGTCCTTTATTGTGCCCATCTTTGCATGAAATGTTCCCTTGGTATCTAATTTTCTTGAAGAGATTTCTAGTCTTTCCTATTCTACTGTTTTCCTCTATTTCTTTGCATTGTTCTCTTAAGAAAGCTTTCTTATCTCTTCTTGCTGTTCTTTGGAACTTTGCATTCAGATGAATATATTTTTCCTTTTCTCCTTTGCCTTTTGCTTCATTTCTTTTCTCAGCTATTTGTAAGGCCTCCTCAGACAAACCATTTTGCCTTTTTGTATGCCTTTTTCTTGGGGATGTTTTTGATCACTGATTCCTTTACAGTGTTGCAAACCTTCACCCATAGTTCTTCAGGCACTCTACCAGATCTAATTCCTTGAATATATTTGTCACTTCCACTGTATAATCATAAGAGATTTGATTTAGGTCATACCTGAATGGCCTAGTGGTTTTCCCTACTTTCTTCAAGGCTGAACTTTGCAAAAAGTTGTTCATGAGTCATATTTTATATGGTGGGAATATTTAGGACTTCAAACCTGAAGACAGCATTTTAAGTAACCTGAAGAGGTGGAAGGAAGAGTCAAATTATATAGAAGTTGGCAAAAAGATAGTATGAACATCAAAAACTATTGTTAGTTAAGGAAAAACATATATCTCAAGTTAAGGAATTTACCACTTTTCTATGTATGGGAAGATGCTTACTGAATTAATTACTTTTATATGCCTCTCAGCTATCTGGGGCCAGCATCCTGAGATTTGATTTTTCACATCCTTAGTTCCTGGCTCACAGTTGGGAGTGGTGGCAGCCTGTAGCTGCCTTAGGTGTTGTTTTGTTCTGAGCACCCACTGGGCTCAGAAATTCACATTTGGAGGGCTAGAATTGCTAATGTTTGTGACCTCCTTGTTTATTGACATGGCAGGAAATACTCCATTTCTCAGCCCCCAGGAGTATCAAGGATTTCTCATCTCCCTAAATTCCCATTTGCAGAGGCTAAATTCTCAGTAAGTATTGCCAAAAAAATAGGGGTTTCCTTCCACTGCATACCTGCCATTCATAAGGCTGAGATATATCCCCAGGAATGGCAGGCTGAGAATACTGGGGGTCTGCTCATTCTCATTCCTGTTTACCCATGGGGTAATCTTCTATTCTGTGAGAGGCAAGTGAACAGGAAAAATATTAATAGCTATTGTTCCAATTTACCCCTGTATTCTAGAACAGAGGTATTATTCCAAGAGAATGGGGCCATTGTTTCCTCCCCCAGCTCTAGACAAAGATTCAAAATTTTTTCCCAGGGGAATAGGAAGTCCATAATAGAAGAGAACTCTGAGATCTCCCATGGAAAATGCCTTTATTTGACAAAGAGTGTGGTGAAGTTCAAGCCTAAGAGAACTCCCAAAACAATGGAGATTTGGGGAGTAAAGAATAAGAGCAATAGGCTATATGTTAGCCCATATAGTTTACCAGAAAGAATCAGAATGAGCCCTTCTAGTATTAGTATAAATCCCAAAGGCCAATTCTTAAAGGAAGCCCAAATCCGATAGGATCAGATTATGGCGGAATCTGGGCCTCCCTGGTGGTTCAGTCAGTAAAGGATCCACCTGCAGTGCTGGAGATAAGGGTTCAATCCCCTGGATTGGGAAGATCCCCTGGAGAAGGAAATGACAACCCACCTCTTAATCAACCAGGCCCTACTGTATAGCACAGAGAACTCTACTCAATATGCTGTAATAACCTATGTGAGAAAAGAATTTTGAAAAGAATGGATATATGTTTATGTATAACTGAATCACGTTGCTGTACACCTGAAACTAACAAAACATTGTAAATCAATTGCACTCCAACATAAAATAAAAACTAAATTAAAAAAAAAAAAAAGGAGCTGAATCCATGGATGTCTAAATATCTAGGAACCAGCATAGATTTTTGGTGCATAAGCCACAAATGGATTGACTAGAGTTCTAATTTCCCCACTACTCTGTCACAAACCCTTGAAGCCACAGTGCCAGTGGTGCTCCCTGAGGTCTGAACAGGAGTTCCTGGGCCCAGATGGCCGAGCTTCTCAAGGAGAAGCTGGCACTGGCAACAGAGGTGGTGAGGTAGTTTGGTGGGAGGGTCCTAGGATGCATCGATGACCATGAGTAAACTTGTCCAAAACTGCATATGACAATCTGCAGGGACTCCTAAAGAAAAATAGGACAGACTTTGCAGCGGGAAAAAGAAGACACTATGATTCCATCACTAATGTTTATTACTCTCTTAGAGTAGTAAAGCTCGAGAACACTCAGGTGCTAAGAGGAGTAGAGAAGTCAATCATCACCGGCAAATGTTTTCAGTGGGTTTTGTGGAAGCAGAATCACTCACTCTGAGATCCTGGTTCAAGCTATGGACTTAAATGGATGCATTTTAAATATATTTATTTATTTTACTTCTTTATTTGGCTGTGCTGGGTCTTAGTTGCATCACTCAGGATCTAGAGTTGCTGCATATGGGATCTAGTACCCTGACCAGGGATTGAACTTAGGTCCCCTGCATTGGAAGTACAGAGTCTTAGCCACTGAACACCAGGATAGTCCCAAATGTGATTTTTAAATGAAAGGTGATCAGAGAAATGTCAGAATAAGATCTTAAGAGATATCCTCATTCATTTACATTAATATATTTTTTCTATAACCACTGAGACTCCAAACTTTTGATTTTTGGTGAATAAGAGTTGAGAAAGGGGAGAAAATGAATCAAATGAAGTAGAATGTGTCTCTAAAGATAAAGCCATGTAAGTCATAGGATACAGATGAGAAGTTTTAAGCATTACTCATAAGAGGTCATTACTGTAGAGACATACATATTAAATTCTGCTTAATTTAAAGATAGAAACATATTGGCACTGTTAAGGTCAATTTAATTAAAACTGGAAAATATCACATGTTTGAAATTCTATATTTCATTTCAGTGGCCCTGATCACAAGCATGCTAGAAAAATTCTTTAGTCTATTTTCAGGGATATATTTTCTCAATTATAGGTTTTGTTACTGTTAAAAGGTGTGAATCACATAATTTTGTATCTTTTGAAATCCCATTGTAAGCAAATCTTCTTTCTTTGTTCTACAATATTCAGCAGCATAAAAACTTATTTTAAGTATATGTCATATGTTAGATGAATCACTGAGTAATTTACACTACATTTTAGTTTCAAATATTTCCTTTTTTATATTCCCAGATTACTACCAATAAGAACAAGACAATACTTTTCCTTGGAGCTGTGCTAAAGAAGCTAAATAAAATCAAGGAGTAGTTTCTATAATCTGGATTTAAAAGAGTGGCAGCTACTGAAACAGGTGGTGTAAAAGTGAATGGTATAAAATCAATATGAATCAAGACTTCCTTGACTTCATCAAGTTTATCGCATAGCTTTACCTTCTAACTCTTCCAATTTAGATTAGTCTGGAGAACACACTGAAATGCTGAGTGGGTTATATAAGCCAATAAAAGAGGGAAATTAGCATTTGGAGGATTTGTATAACCAAGGAGATAATACTGTTAACTGCTAAAATTTAAGGATTATTTAAAATAATAGAATATTTTTAAATTTGATTCTTTCTAGAATTGAAAACAAATCCTTAATAGTCTTCCTAGATGCTAAGTTTTACTAAACCAATGACCAAGTTGAGCAAAACTTGAAAAGCATTTTTCTTTATCTATTTCTAACAGCTGGAATAAGATAACAATGTTAAATTCCAAGGAATGTTTGTAAAATGGAGAAAGTTCGGGTAATTGTTAAAAACATGGTAATATCCTCCTAGAAAATCAACCCTTTATTTGCACACAATTAGTATTTGAAGTAAATAAAAAGACAAAGACTAGAATGTGCCAACCATTCATTCTGTACCAACATGGGATCAAAGGAAATCAAAATGGAAAAATAAAATAAAATTAGAAGATACTGTTCAAAGCTCAAGAATGTAATGATGCTATTGGAAGAAGCCAATGATCCTTATAAATGCAGATACCCTGGGAAAAGATTTTGAAATACTTGCACAGCTACAAGCAAGGACAAATGAAAGCAGAAAGCAGCTATGTGTGCGTTTACTAAAGAAGCCCAGGACAGATTCCCACAGAGGCTTCTGCTCGTTTCACTCATCCTTTCATAAACCTCTATTAAGGGAACATTCTGCCTGTCCCCATGATAAGTAAGGTCAGACATAAAATAATGAAAGCATGTTTCTTTCCACAAGAATTTGTAGCTTGGTTAGACATAAAAAGATCTGACCTGAAATTTGTGATATGGGAAGGATGAACTAGTTTCCAGCATAGAGATGAAGAAGGAAACTGGAACATCAGGAGCAAAAAGCAGTGATTATATCTGCTTAACTGTGATGAAATACAATAAAAATAAAACAATATTTTAGAGATTCAAAGGATGCTATACTTCTGTTTTATAAATTAGGAAACTGGAAACAATGAGCTTACTAACTGTGATATACGTGAAAGTGGAGGTCCGAGATTCATCCCATGTTATTCTAACCTCAGAGCATCTCTGAGTTTCACTCTGAGCCTTGAATGAAAGAGATTATAGTTGATGGAACTGAACTATCAGAAAGTCTTGAGGAACTTGCTTTCTTCTTCTTTCTTTCTTTTTTTTTTTTTTTTTTTTTTGCCACACAGCATGTGGGATTTTAATTCCCTAGCCAGGGATCAAACCTGTATTCCTGCAGTGGAAGTGCAGATTCTTAATCACTGGACTGCCAGGGAAGTCTATTATGGAATTCTCTGACATGAGTACAGTACAAGAGAAAATAGACTGACCAGAAAGAAAGAATAGGAAACTAAAATGTGTATCAAATTTATTCAAGTACAGCTCTTATGATTAAAGCCTCTTTTCTTGATTGAGTTGCTCAATTTGTTACAGTAAAATCAACAGAATTTACTGGCTTTATCTTTAAGGTGTTGATGTGATTTTTTAATGTGTCAATTTTGCTAAGCTGAAGCTACATTTTCCAAACTCTGTTCCTTCTATGGTTCTGGGTTAGTGTTGCCCAGAAGAGAAATAAGCAGGAGATTTGGAAGGCAGGAGTGAAGCAGTGAGCCTTATACTGTAGGCGAAATCCAGCACATTGTTGTTGATTGGCTCATCTCAGCGACATGAAAGAGCCATGATTCCCCGTGGTTCTTCATTACACTTCTCAGAGCTCGGGGCCAGGTGTGTGAGTGCAACCCTAGCATGAAAGGCAGCAACTTGTGCAGGTCACCTATGTAGTAGGGGTTAGATGCAGTAAGAGTCAGACAGAGGTTCCAAATTATGCTTGTGGGTTTCCGATTTTCCCTGAAGATTACAATTTATTTTTGCAGGTCTCAGTTTGTTCCTGATTTTCTCCTTTAACACCGCCTGAAAATGGCCCACCTTGCTGAATTTAATTCAGGGCTACTCATCAGCAAAAACAGAGATCAAAGCACTTCAGAGACGGCTGCAGTTGCCCCTGTCATCCTATCCACCAACCTCTCCCATTCAGAGCTTGATTTCCTGTACTTGTTCCATAATTCTGTAAGGTATCAAGCCTATAATAAGTTACATATTGTATGATACTTACCAGACCCTAGCAGATATAGGCATGAAATGATGAGAGTTCATTTTTTCCCCAATTTAACCAAGAGTTTAATTCTTAATTTTCTATTAGTCAAAATACTTTCAAAATGAATTCAAGAACTCACTTCAGTGCTATTTTACAATGCTTTTATCAATAATAGTAAAAATTATATTGGACAGAAGATCATTAAAATAATACAAGTTGTATTTCCTTTTTTGGCCCAAGGACCATAGAATGGATGTAGTATATTTTCTTCTGATAAGGGCAGACTCTATTCAACAAAAATTTGTGTTTGACCACCCATCATATTATTTACCATATGATCTAACTCCTGGGCATATCTTCAGAGAAAACTCTAATTTGAAAAGATACTTGCACTCCAGTGTTAATTGCAACACTATTTACAATAACTAAAACATGGAAGCAACTTAAATGTCCATAGATAGATAAATGAATAAAGATGATGTGATGTGTATATATATATATCAGATCAGATCAGATCAGTCACTCGGTCGTGTCCGACTCTTTGCAACCCCATGAATCGCAGCACGCCAGGCCTCCCTGTCCATCACCAACTCCTGGAGTTCACTCAGACTCACTTCCAACGAGTCAGTGATACCATCCAACCATCTCATCCTCTGTCGTCCCCTTCTCCTCCTACCCCCAATCCCTCCCAGCATCAGAGTCTTTTCCAATGAGTCAACTCTTCGCATGAGGTGGCCAAAGTACTGGAGTTTCAGCTTCAGCATCGTTCCCTCCAAAGAAATCCCAGGGCTGATCTCCTTCAGAATGGACTGGTTGGACCTCCTTGCAGTCCAAGGGATTCTCTAGAGTCTTCTCCAACACCACAGTTCAAAAGCATCAATTCTTCAGCGCTCGGCCTTCTTCACAGTCCAACTCTCACATCCATACATGACCACAGGAAAAACCATAGCCTTGACTAGACGGACCTTTGTTGGCAAAGTAATGTCTCTGCTTTTCAATATGCTATCTAGGTTGGTCATAACTTTCCTTCCAAGGAGTAAGCGTCTTTTAATTTCATGGCTGCAGTCACCATCTGTAGTGATTTCGGAGCCCAGAAAAATAAAGTGTGACACTGTTTCCACTGTTTCCCCATCTATTTCCCGTGAAGTGATGGGACTGGATGCCATGATCTTCATTTGCTGAATATTCAGCTTTAAGCCAACTTTTCCACTCTCCACTTTCACTTTCACCAAGAAGATTTTTAGTTCCTCTTCACTTTCTGCCATAAGGGTGGTTTCATCTGCGTATCTGAGGTTATTGATATTTCTCCCAGCAATCTTGATTCCAGCTTATGTTTCTTCCAGTCCAGAGTTTCTCATGATGTACTCTGCATATAAGTTAAATAAGCAGGGTCACAATATACAGCCTTGACGAACTCCTTTTCCTACTTGGAACCAGTCTGTTGGTCCATGTCCAGTTCTAACTGTTGCTTCCTGACCTGCATACAAATTTCTCAAGAGGCAGGTCATGTGGTCCTGTATTCCCAGCTCTTTCAGAATTTTCCACAGTTTATTGTGATCCACACAGTCAAAGGCTTTGGCATAGTCAATAAAGCAGAAATAGATGTTTTTCTGGAACTCTTTTGCTTTTTCCATGATCCAGCAGATGTTGGCAATTTGATCTCTGGTTCCTCGGCCTTTTCTAAAACCAGCTTGAACATCAGGAAGTTCATGGTTCACATATTGCTGAAGCCTGGCTTGGAGAATTTTGAGCATTACTTTACTAGCATGTGAGATGAGTGCAATTGTGTGGTAGTTTAAGCATTCTTTGGCATTGCCTTTCTTTGGGATTGGAATGAAAACTGACCTTTTCCAGTCCTGTGGCCACTGCTGAGTTTTCCAAATTTGCTGGCATATTGAGTGCAGCACTTTCACAGCATCATCTTTCAGGATTTGGAATAGCTCAACTGGAATTCCATCACCTCCACTAGCTTTGTTCGTAGTGATGCTTTCTAAGGCCCACTTGACTTCACATTCCAGGATGTCTGGCTCTAGGTGAGTGATCACACCATCGTGATTATCTGGGTCGTGAAGATCTTTTTTGTACAGTTCTTCTGTGTATTCTTGCCATCTCTTCTTAATATCTTCTGTTTCTGTTAGGTCCATACCATTTCTGTCCTTTATCGAGCCCATCTTTGCATGAAATGTTCCCTTGGTATCTGATTTTCTTGAAGAGATCTCTAGTCTTTCACATTCTATTGTTTTCCTCTATTTCTTTGCATTGATCACTAAAGAAGGCTTTCTTATCTCTTCTTGCTATTTATTGGAACTCTGCATTCAGATGTTTATATTTTTCCTTTTCTCCTTTGCTTTTCACTTCTCTTCTTTTCACAGCTATTTATAAGGCCTCCCCATACAGCCATTTTGTTTTTTTGCATTTCTTTTCCATGGGGATGGTCTTGATCCCTGTCTCCTGTACAATGTCATGAACCTCATTCCATAGTTCATCAGGCACTCTATCTATCAGATCTAGGCCCTTAAATCTATTTCTCACTTCCACTGTGCAATCATAAGGGATTGATTTAGGTCATACCTGAATGGTCTAGTGGTTTTCCCTACTTTCTTCAATTTAAGTCTGAATTTGGCAATAAGGAGTTCATGGTCTGATACATAATGGAATAGTATTCAGCCACAAAAAATAATTAAAAATGCTAATTGCAGCAACATGGATGGACAGAGATTATTATACTAAATGAAGTAATCCAGATAAAGACAGATATCACATAATGCAACTTATATGGGGAATCTTAAAATAATGATACAAAAGAACTTAATTATACATCACAAATAATCCCATAGACATAAAAAAGAATTTATGGTTATCAAAGGAGAAAAGGGAAGGGAGGAATAAATGAGGAGCTTGGGATTAACATATACACACTATTCGCTTTGCTGTATACCTAAAACTAACACAACAGTGTAAATCAACTATGCCTCAATTTTAAAAAGGCAATCCATTATTGTTTAGATCTGTTCTCTCTTCGGTGGTTATCTGCTTTTTAGTGCTTCATTCCTTTTACTGTATTAACATTCATATAATCTGGAAATGCAACTTGACAGAAAGCTGTTTGACATGTAAGCTAGTCATTATTAAGAACCTGGAGGCAACACCCATACCTTAAATCCGGCATGGCTTCATAAAGAATAAGGAAAATGGCAACATACAAAGATACAATTGAAACAAATACTACATGATATGCTTCACATATATTCCCACTATTTTTAAAGAACTAGCTTGCAACCTGTGAGAGCAGAAACGTTAAATAAATATACACTTTAAATGAGAATGCTGCATGTATAGAAAATGCAAATAATTTCCTCTGCTATATGGAAAGCTCCTCTCAATTCCTTCACTAGGTACCAGTTCAAAAACAATGAGTTTCTTAAATCCCTTAGTCTGGGTTAATGTGTTTCATTAGATGCTCCTTTCTTCTCAAAATTTATCTCAGTTCAAAGGAAGAGCTGAACAAAATTTGTAAGGCCTGTGGGGGAAACAATGTTATTGGGTTTGCACTGTGGCCCCTCAAGTGAACAGAGACCAGTACTGTTCTCATAAATGTAGATTGAAACAATATTAAATGAAAAAAACAATCCACAGCTAACAGTATAATCTGTCCTAGAATTGAAATTTGCTCATTTTAAAAGAGAAAGACAAAAATGCTGAGAGAAGACAAAGGAGAGAAAGGCTCTATTTCATGTTACCAAATGAAGTATTCCCTGACATTAAACTATAAGAAGAAAACCTCAACTTTTGTGTTAATTTTGCTACTTTTGTATTTTGGAAAGGCATAAAGGCTTAGACTCACTTTCCAGCAAGAAAGATAAAAATGAATGGAAAAAAATGAGAAAGAGAGAGAGGAAATGAGAGAAGATACAAGAGGGGAGAGAGGGCAGGAGGGGAAGGAGGAAGCAAATGGATAGCCCAAGTTGACAAGGACTGAAAATGCTTTTCTTTCTTCGTGACTAGCTGGTCTCTTCTGACCTTATCAAGGGTTGCAGAGTGGATCCCTCAACAACCAGAGCAGAAACAACTGAAGACTGATAATGATAGTATTTTCCTCATGGCATTGCTATAAGGTTTAAAAGATTTCCTAAAGTTCAAATTCCTGGCTAGTTTCTGCAAAGTAGTAAACCTACAATAAAATAGCTCAGTAAAACATGATTCATATTTAGCTAATTGAAGACTTTGGAGATTTTTTAACAATAGATATTAGATATCATTGCCATTACTATTCTTGATGCTTTTATTGTTTTTATTGTTCCAAAGTAGTCAGAATGTTTGAAAGGGTGGGATTGTGCTCTTGATGCATTGCTGAAGTCATAAAATCACTGAGTGATAATGTGCAACATTTAAAGTAAGAACTATAGCAATTAGTCTAAACTAGCTGACCAGGCATAATTTGCTGAGAACAAAAATACAAACACAAAGAGGACCACAAATTAAATATATATATATATATATATATATATATATATATATATGTAGATATATTATTTTATATGTACACCAACTAGAGAAAATTCCAATAATACTGACAAGAAGAAAAAATGATCTTATTTTCCCTTCACATAATGAGCTTATAGAATAAATATAAGTTTTTAAACTGGAGTCTTTTTCTATGTTTTATCTTCTAGAATATAGGTGCTACAAAGGAGTTGATGATATGTTTGAGCTACCCTGATGGTTCTCTTGTAAAGAATCTGCCTGCCAATGTAGGAGATGCAGGTTCAATCCCCAGGTCAGGAAGATCCCCTGGAGGAGGAAAGGGCAATCCACTTCAATATTTTTGCTTGGGAAATCCCATGGACAGAGGAGCCTGGTGTGCTACAGTCCCTGGGGTCACAAAAGAATTGAAGAGGACTGAGTGACTAAACAACAACAATATAATGTTGAGCCTAAATATGAATTTTAAGAACCAACTGACCAGAGATTGTGCAAATATATTAAAAATAGGAAGAGTTTTTTCTAGTGTGTGCAGATTTTGTTATCCAATATTAATAATAAGCACCAGTAATATTTGGTTGACATTAAATATAGGTAGTTAGAAATGACTGTTATTTCTATTAGAGTATTTACTATTATCTCAAGTTGAAGATCATTTTACCATTCATTTAACTGAGAAAGGCTCTAGTTGAAGGTAAAGAAGCAATGATAAGTTTTTAGGTCTTGATTCCACTTTTTTTTTTTTTTGGCGGTTGTGCCCAGGAGGCATGAGGGCACATGTCTCCTTAGTTCCCCAAGTGAAAGTGAAAGTGAAAGTGAAGTCATTCAGTTGTGTCTGATTCTTTGTGACCCCGCAGACTGTAGCCTACCAGGCTTCTCAGTCCATGGGATTTTCCAAGCAAGAGTACTGGAATGGGTTGCCATTTCCTTCTCCAGGGAATCTTCCCGACCCAGGGATCGAACCCAGGTCTACCTGCATTGTAGGCACTTTTACCATCTGAGCCACCAAGGAAGTCCTAACCTCTGGGCCACCAGGGAACTCCTTATTTCATTGTAAATTTCCTTGAGTGAGACAAAATTTAAGTTTATAACTAAAAATTTTATGGTAAGTAAACTACTTATAAAAATGATTTAAATCAAAACAGCTGGCTAGCAACTCAACATGAAATTCAATGGTGGTGGTGGTTTAGTTGTTCAGTCGTTTCTGACTCTGTGACCCCATGGATTGTAGCTGGTCAGGCTCCTCTGTCCATGGGATTTCCTAGGCAAGAATACTGGAGTGGGTTGCCATTTCCTTCTCCAGGGGATCTTCCTCACTCAGGGATACAACCCAGGTCCCCTGCAATGCAGGCAGATTCTTTATCGACTGAGTCACCAGGGAAGCCCTGAAATTCAGTAGACAGATGTAATTTTGTAATTACTGAGACAAAATCTCAATAATTTTGTCTTCAAAACTAAATTCCTCCAAAATATATTTTTTCTTAAAATTACTTGCATCTTTAAAAATATTTCTAGTAAAATTAAGTGGACAAATCATAAATATCTAACAAGCAATGATATGAGTTTAAATTTGATGATTACCTTTTGTCAAATATTTAACTACAGTTAACAGTTAATCAGGGTGTTAGGGTTTTTTAAAGGCCATCGCCTAGGACACTGAATGACTTACATGGATAAAACAGTGTCAGGGCTCTATGTGCTAAGATAGTATTCCTCAGAAATGTGGAAGTGCTGGTACTATTTTCTTTTCAAAGTAAATCTAGTATCATATCTTGAGATCCAAAGCCAGGAATGTAAGCAGATATCTGTAAAGAAATAAGAGCAGAAAGCTGGAAATGGTTCTTAATCCAACTTCTTTTTTTCCCACCATGTGTGGCCATGTGAATCAAAAGAGTTCATTAAAAAAGAAAAATCTCAGCAAGCATTCTGATAACAGTTCATGCTATAGCTCTTTTATGTTACTAGAGGGAAATTGAAAAGAATTTGCCCTACATAGTTAAAAAATTGAGTTTCTTTTGTGGCTGTACTCTGATTTTATTATTACATTTTTCTTTTGTAGTTGAAAAATAATCCTAGATTCTATCTTACATTCCAATTCCCAACCAACATTTTGTATTTAAAATGCTACTTTCACACTGTTATAAAAACAATCTCATATATCAGGCCATCTGTATAAAAATATTTGATGAAATATATCACCGTCTAACTATAGAAACTGATTAAAATTTTGGTATCAGTATTATGAATTTTATTAGACAGAAACTGACAGATGTTTTTACATATTGAAAGTCAAATATTAAAATATATATGTACAATAAAAACCTAGTTAGCTCTACATTGTATTATATTGTTTCACTATAGTTGTATAACTTCATGTTTAAATTTTTTTTAATTTAATTTTATTTTTAGACTTTACATAACTGTATTAGTTTTGCCAAATATCAAAATGAATCTGCCACAGGTATACATGTGCATAGTTTATTAAACAAATTTAATAAATGGCAAGTAACAGCTGCTGTTGCTACTCTAGTGACTGAATGTATAAATCTGTTCTTTAATATGATGTGGACAGAATTGCAACCTACACTATTACACATATATAACAACTTCTCTGAATGTGACATATATTACTTTTCACTAAGGAGACATGGTATTTTAAAATGATGTGGCTAAAAGGATTCAAGCCATGATCACCAAAATTCTTTTTATCTATCTAAAATACTTTAATCACCTGGGAATTCAACTGGTGAAAACCATCTAAATGGTTTAATCTTTTGTTTTAATGTTTGGCTTTGTTAATGGATGAGCTGAAAAAAGGAGGCCGCTACTAAATCTGTTAGCATCAGAGTAGACAATAATCAAGAGTTCATCAAAATGTGTTAACAGAGTAAGAAGCCAGAAAAGGGAGAAAAAGGGAAAGCCACACCCTCTTGGTAAGATGACAGACTAACATTCATATCACACTACAACCAATAAACTATGAGGAACACTTATTCCAATAGAATAAAACCCAGGGGACAGAAGAATACCATCACTTCGCAGCAAATAGAAGGGGAAAAAGTGGAAACAATGATAGATTTTACTTTCTTGGGCTCCAAAATCACTATGGACAGTGACTGCAGTCACAAAATTTAAAAATGCTTACTCCTTGGAAGAAAAGCAATGACAAATCTAGAAATCATATTAAAAAGCAGGGACATCACTTGGCAAACAAAGGTCTGTATAGTCAGAGATATGTTTTTTTCAGTAGTCATGTATGGATGTGAGAATTGGACCACAAAGAAGGTTGAGTGCTGAGGAATTGATTCTTTTCGAA
This sequence comes from Bubalus kerabau, assembly GCF_029407905.1. NCBI lineage: Eukaryota > Metazoa > Chordata > Mammalia > Artiodactyla > Bovidae > Bubalus > Bubalus kerabau. The sequence continues at coordinate 134,734,976 of NC_073624.1, forward strand.
TTGTGGTGTTGGAGGAGACTCTTGAGAGTCCCTTAGATTGCAGGGAGATTAAACCTAAGGAAATCAACCCTGAATATTCATTGGAAGGACTGCTGTTGAGGCTGAAGCTCCAATACTTTGGCCACCTGATGTGAAGAGCCAACTAATTGGAAAAGACCCTGATGCTGGGAAAGACTGAGGGCAAATGAGAATGGGGTGACAGAGGATGAGATTGGTGGATGGCATCACTGACTCAATGGACATGAGTTTGAGCAAACTCCGGGAGATGGCACAGGACAGGGAAGCCTGGTGTGCTGCCATCCACAGAGTCACAAAGAGTCTAACATGACCTAGCGACTGAACAACAAGAGAAACTTGTGGGCTTCCCTAGTTGCTCAGCGGTAAAGAGGCCGCATGCCAATGCAGGAGACTTGGTTCAATCCCTGGGTCAGGAAGGGCACCTGGAAAAGGAAATGGCAACCCACTCCAGCATTCTTGCCTGGGAAATCCCATGGACAGAGGAGCCTGGCAGTCTATACTCCATAGCATCACCAAAGAGTTGGACATGCCTTAGTGACTGAACAACAACATACATATATATGTATATTATAAGCATTAATATAAAAAATTTTGTTAATTATTCAGATTCTATAATTGATATGTAAAATATAAATGTTTTAATAATTCCCACTTTTTTAGTTTACTTAGCAATTTTTCTTGATTTTGTAAAAAAAAACAAAAACCTTAAATTAGCAAATAATTGTGGAGTAAATGAATTAAAGAGCAGCAATACTAAAGAATTCTTTATATAGTAGCCAATCCTTGTAAGTGATAGGTATATTTCATTTATTGCATTCTGTTTTTTCTTTTTATTATTTTCATTCTATTGCTTTATAATTTTCCTGTGATATAATTGTTAGCTTTCATCATCTGTCTCTAGAATGTATTTACAGGGTGTTTTCCACTTTATTAATAATTACATTTTCAGAAGTAATTATTATTTGAAGCTTTTATATTTTAGAGTCAAATGTAAAACATGCTTTATGTTCCAACTAATTAGGTAATTATCAAGTTTTTCCTTAATCCCTATGGCTTTCATCCCACCTGTTACTTTTTAATCTTTTATTCATAGTATGTTATTCATATAATTTTGAAGAATTTTACATTTGCCTTTTCTTTTTTTATTTTTCTTTTTTTATTTTTTATTTTTTAAATTTTATTTTATTTTTAAACTTTACATAATTGTATTAGTTTTGCCAAATATCAAAATGAATCTGCCACAGGTATACATGTGTTCCCCATCCTGAACCTGCCTTTTCTTTACAGTAATATTTATGAGTTATTTTTATCTCATTTCTAGTTTAAATGATTTAAGTACATATAGACTACTTTTTACACCCTGGATTTCTCATTCTTATTTATACTTGCTAAACTTTTTTTGATAGGATCTCCAGTTTAAATGATTTAAGAACACATAGACCACTTTTTATACCCTGGCTTTCTCATTCTCACCTATACTTGCTAAATTTTTTTTGGTAGGATTTTTTTGGTAGGGTTAAAAGATCATTCTATAGCTTTATACATTTAAAAACTGTGATTTAACTCTTGAATGTTAATCTTTTTCTAAACGTTATTAGTGTGGCTCTACTAATTTTAAGACACTGTTTCTTCAAAAACTGAAACCATCACTTTTTTTAGATTTACACGAAAAATAACATTTTATTACCTCACCAATTTTCTTTTTTTTTTAATTTTATTTTATTTTTAAAATTTACAATATTGTATTAGTTTTGCCAAATATCAAAATGAATCCGCCACAGGTATACCTGTGTTCCGCATCTTGAACCCTCCTCCCTCCTCCCTCCCCACACCCTCCCTCTGGGTCGTCCCAGTGCACCAGCCCCAAGCATCCAGTATTGTGCATCGAACCTGGACTGGTGACTCGTTTCATACATGGTATTATACATGTTTCAATGCCATTCTCCCAAATCTCCCCACCTTCTCCCTCTCCCACAGAGTCCATAAGACTGTTCTATACATCAGTGTCTCTTTTGCTGTCTCATACACAGGGTTATTGTTACCATCTTTCTAAATTCCATATATATGCGTTAGTATACTGTATTGGTGTTTTTCTTTCTGGCTTACTTCACTCTGTATAATAGGTTCCAGTTTCATCCACCTCATTACCAATTTTCATACCATACATTCCTTCTTTAAAAAATTTCTCTTTTAAAACAAATCTTTACAACGTTTTCAAAAAGGATCTTTTAATAATAAGCTTTTATACAAAAAGTATTAGCTTCTGAAAGATAGTGTGCTTCTGCATAGGTTCTATGTGGGGGACAATTTTCTCTCATAATTCAAAGTTATCTCCCATTGTCTTCTGTCTGCCTTTGTTATTGCCTTTATTATTCTTGTTTCTTTAACAAGAAGTTATCACCTGATTGCCCTTTCTTCGCAGGTATTCAGCTCTTAATTTTGGTGACTTTTAGAATGTTCTCTTTGATTTGATTTATGTTCTGAGTTTTATCATTGTATCTCTGGGTATAGATCTGTTTGTTATGCCTGATTGCAAACCATCAAGCTTTCTGAAACTGAGGACCTATGTCTTTCATCAATACTGGAACAGTGTCAGCTGTTTTGTATTTTCAAAATTCCACTTCTTCCATTCTCTCTATCCTCTTATTTTTGCTTTTGTATATGTTTTATATGTATGTTTTGCATTTTATATCAAAATATTTCTTTCTCGGTTTCCTTTCCTAGTTTTACTCTCCTTCACATTTCTCATCTCTTGTCTCTATCTCCTATCTTAGGTTTTCTTTTTTTCAGATGTGTCATCCAGTTTACTCTCTCCTCATCTTATTTATTTATTCAGGGCCTTCATTGCTGTGCACAGGCTTTCTCTAGTTGTGGTGAAAGTGGGCTTCTCTTTCTTACAGTGTGTGGGCTTCACATTTCTGTGACTTCTCTTCCTGAGGAGCACAGGCCCTAGAGCTTCAACTGTTGTGGTTCATGGGCTTAATTGGTTCAGCCATGTGGAATCTTCCTGGACCAAGGATCGAACCTGTGTCTCCTGCATTGGCATGTAGATTCTTAATCACTGGACCACCAGGGAAGTCCTTACTTCCTTATCTTTGGCTTATCCCATCCACTGGATGATTTAAAGCTAGTTCTTACATTTTTAATTTCTTAAAGTTCTATTTGATTTTAATCAAATATGTCTGATCACATTGATATTTATTTTTCATCATAATTTTTATTTTCTTTTTTTATAGTTTATTTTAACAACAAAAATTCATTCTTATCTGTGATAGTATATTTTGCTGGTTTTAATGATCATTTTTTCTCTTGTGTATTTAAAGACTTTTGATTGTTAGTTTATGTTTCTTGCCACCTTATTTAAAGGAATTTTGAGGTGTCTGCAATTAAAATGCATCCCCTAAAGAAGACTTTAGTTTTCTTGTGCTGATATCCTAATAGCAGTTAAAGAAAAGTGAAAGTGTTAGTTAGTCAGTCATGTCTGACTCTTTGTGACCTCATGGACTATAGTCCACCAGGCTCCTCTGTCCATGGAATTCTCCAGGCAAGAATACTGGACTGGGCTGCTATTCCCTTCACCAGGAAAAGCACTTAAACAAGGGGACTATTAAAATGTATATTTTAAGTTGGACTTTTTCTGACCACAAGACATTTTCTTGACCCAAATTCAAGTAAGAGTAAGCTTTTCTTTAGAGGCTTTCAAATGAAATTTTTTTCTACTCTGTAAAGGCCAAGATAATTATAGATCACACTATTGCCCTTTGTAGAGTTTTTTTTTTATTTTAATCAGCCCACTGTGAATATGGACTCTCAGTGGTTCCAACAGGAATGAGCAAATGTGTCAGAATAACCCCAAGGTTCTCTTTGCCCCAGTGGAGTTAAAGTTTATCACTTCTGAATAATTTCTTTTCTTTCACATCACCTCAGGTATGTATTTAGGAAGATGAATCTTTCTGCCTCTGACAGTATATCTAGGTGTATTCTCAAAAACGAAGTCCCTCTCATCATTTAGTATACAGTATTTTTGGACTATGTGAGAGAGGGAGAGGGTGGGAAGATTTGGGAGAATGGCATTGAAACATGTAAAATATCATGTATGAAACGAGTTGCCAGTCCAGGTTTGATGCACGATACTGGATGCTTGGGGCTGGTGCACTGGGACGACCCAGAGGGATGGAATGGGGAGGGAGGAGGGAGGAGGGTTCAGGATGGGGAACACATGTATACCTGTGGCGGATTCATTTTGATATTTGGCAAAACTAATACAATTATGTAAAGTTTAAAAATAAAATAAAATTAAAAAAAAAAGAAAGATATACTGAAAAAAAATAGTAAATTAATTTAGTTCTTAGTATACAAAGATATTCACATATTTTTCTCTTTATTTATCTCCTAATTATTGACTTCATGTTTTCCCAGGTTTATCAAGGTGAGTCTATTTCATTAAACTGTCATTCAACATGAATTGGTAAGATAAAGTTTGGAAAGAATTTTTTTAACTCCAAATAAGAGTAGTTTTTACAGGCTTAAAGAAGACAGAAGTTTACGTCTGTTATGTAACATAGACATTCTAAGACAGGTATGCTGGCTTCAAGATCATCAGGGACCTAGGATTCTCCACACCAGATTTCTACTTCACAGTACAAGATGGCCATGTTAGCTTCAACTATCACATTGGAACTAAACCCAACAGAAAAAGATAACACTGGGACCCTGCTTTTGTCATAGGATATATACACTAACTCTACTCATATAACATTTCCCATGACCAGAAAACTGTCACATTGCAACACTTAGCCTCAAGGTGTTAGAAAATGCCAGCTTTATGCTAGCTAATTTTGTGCCTAATTTATATTCAAAGATCCTATTAGTGAAGAATAATACATAGAAACTGGGGAAGAATCATCATTTTCACTCCCAAATAAGCAATTCCAAAGTTGTCTCCAATTGCTGTACCCAACTTCAAGTCCAGAATGTCTAGGGATGTTCATTTCTTTTCATCAAGCTAGGATTTGACTTTTGATGTGCTAGTTATTTATACAACTGTGGAAAAACGTAAGAGTAATAATCATAAAATTTTCCAAATAATAAGCGATTAGCAGTTGGTGGTACAGTAAGTTCTTAAGCTTGTCCAACTGGCAGCCCTTGATTCAACTTTCTGGGGAAAACTCCTTTGTTTTCTGTAGTCACAGTCTCTGTTCTTGGGAGGCTGTCCCCTGTCCAATAGCCTCCAAGGCCCCACCTGAATATGCCCTTAGAGTTTTCAGAGCTACAGATGATGTAGATTTGGGAGCCCTTTCAAAAGTAGGTTGATTTTAAAGTTTGAATTTTCACAATTTTTGTGATTTTTTTTTCTAACAATAATGTCCCATTTGAAGATTTTGATGTATTTACTTGGTTTCAGGTACAAGAAAGCATAGCCAAGTGTTTTTGCCTAGACAGTTTTTAACCCTAAAAGCTGATTTCATATATACTGTTTCCTGAACCCTCCTCTTGCATGTGTACTAAGCCACTTCAGTCATGTCTGACTCTTTGCAAACCTATGGCCTATAGCCCACCAAGTTCCTCTGTCCATGGGATTGTCCAGGCAAGAATACTGGAGTGGGTTACCATGACCTCCTGCAGGGTACCTTACCAACCCAGGGATCAAAACTCCATTTCCTGTAGCTCCTATATTGCAGGTGGATTCTTTACCATTGAGCCACCAGGGAAGCCCCAAGCCTTTTTAATCCCATGTTTGTGGTTTTTTGTTTTGTTTTGTTTTGTTTTTACCAAAGAAGCTATATCCCTTAGTTACAAAACAATAGTCTTGGGTAGAAAGACAATAAGCTAACTTTGTCTCTCCTTTTGGGAGATTTGCGTAAGGGGAAAGAAACTCTTAACCAGTGAAGGTACCTACCTGCTGCTGGAAAGTGCAACTAGAGAGCTACTACTAGGAAGAAGGGAGGAGTAAAGAATATTTTCTGAGGTCTCTTCCATTAAGGTTTCAAGTACTGTACATGTCACTTCCACTTCATTGTATCAGATAGAACATATTCATATGACCATACTCACCTTTAACAGAGCCAGTCAAAAGGTCATTTTATTTCTGGCAACCATATGCCAAAAGAAAGCTTGGGGGGGTTTATTACACTGTAAGTGAGGAGAAAAACATTCAAAGAGCAGTATCTGCCATCAGATGACTTCTTTGTTTTTAGCCCAAATAAGAGCTTGGGTCATGGAGCCAATGCCTGAGTTCAAGCTCTAGATCTGCTATTTCTAGTAACCTCTGTCAAGTTTGTTTCAAATAAGGATAATGTTATTGCTTATGCTTCAGAGTTGTCATATGAATAACATCACATTAGCAAAATGCTGTACAATTTACCTAGAATAGTCAAATTCATAGATTCAGAAAGTACATTGGTAGATGCCAGGGGCTGGGGTGAGGACACAGGGAGGGAATGGGGATTTAGTGTTTAATGGGGAGATGGTTTCAGTTAAGGAAAGTAAAAATTTGGGAGATGGATGATGGCAAGAGTTGAGCAATGTGAATATCCTTAGTGCCATTGAACTGCACAGTTAAATATGGCTAAAATAGAGTTTTATATCATGTGATTTTTACCACCACAACAAAAACATTAAAAAATAATGTCAGCAGAGTGTCTAGCACTAATTACAGAGCTCTGCTGCTGCTGCTGCTGCTAAGTCGCTTCAGTCATGTCCAATTCTGTGCGACCCCATAGACAGCAGCCCACCAGTCTCCCCCGTCCTGGGGATGCTCTAGGCAAGAACACTGGAATGGTTGCCATTTCCTTCACCACAGAACTCTAGGAATATTTTTTATTTTTTTTCTATTTAATTGGATGCTAATTACTTTACAATATTGTGGTGGGTTTTGCCATACATTGATATGAATCAGCCATGGGTGTACATGTGTTCCCCATCCAGACCCTTCCTCCCACCTCCCTCCCCATCCCATCCCTCTGGGTCATCCCAGTGCACCAGCCCTGAGCACCCTGCCTCATGCATCAAACCTGGACTGGTGATCTATTTCACATATGATAATATACATGTTTCAATACTATTCTCTCAAATCATCCCACCCTCGCCTTCTCCCACAGAGTCCGACAGTATGTTCTTTATATCTGTGTCCCTTTTGCTGTCTCACATATAGGGTCATCATTACCATCTTTCTAAATTCCATATATATGTGTTAAAAATACTGTATTGGTGTTTTTCTTTCTGACTTACTTCGGTCTGTATAATAGGCTCCAATTTCATCCACCTCATTAGAACTGATTCAAATGCATTATTTTTAATAGCTGAGTAATATTCCATTGTGTATATGTACCACAGCTTTCTTATCCATTCATCTGCTGATGGACATCTAGGTTGCTTCCATGTCCTGGCTATTATAAACAGTGCTGCGATGAACATTGGGGTACACGTGTCTCTTTCAATTCTGGTTTCCTCAGTGTGTATGCCCAGCAGTGGGATTGCTGGGTCATATGGCAGTTCTGTTTCCAGCTTTTTAAGGAATCTCCACACTGTTCTCCATAGTGGCTGTACTACTTTGCATTCCCACTAACAGTGTAAGAGGGTTCCCTTTTCTCCACACCCTCTCCAGCATTTATTGCTTATAGACTTTTTGATAACAGCCATTCTGACCAGCGTGTGATGGTACCTCATAGTGGTTTTGATTTGCATTTCTCTGATAATGAGTGATGTTGAGCATCTTTTCATGTGTTTGTTAGCTATTTGTATATCTTCTTTGGAGAAATGTCTGTTTAGTTCTTTGGCCCATTTTTTGACTGGGTCGCTTATTTTTCTGGAATTGAGCTGTAGGAGTTGCTTGTATATTTTTGAGATTAATCCTTTGTCAGTTGCTTAATTTGCTATTATTTTTTCCCATTCTGAATGCTGTCTTTTCACCTTGCTTATAGTTTCCTTTGTTGTGCAAAAGCTTTTAAGTTTAAATAGGTCCCATTTGTTTATTTTTGCTTTTATTTCCATTACTCTGGGAGGTGGGTCATAGAGGATCCTGCTGTGATTTATGTCACAGAGTGTTTTGACAAAGGCAGCAAGAATATACAATGGAGAAAAGACAATCTCTTTAACAAGAGGTGCTGGGAAAACTGGTCAACCACTTGTAAAAGAATGAAACTAGAACACTTTCTAACACCATACACAAAAATAAACTCAAAATGGATTAAAGATCTAAATGTAAGACCAGAAACCATAAAACTCCTAGAGGAAAACATAGGCATGAGCTCTAGGAATATTAGGTAATTATGCTAGTTACGATGCTTATAATAATGATGATAATTATTGCATGGTTTGTCCCATATCCTTTAGATTTACTTTAAGATACAGTGGGATGAAGCTGAAAATAACATTTCCTGTCAATTCTCTATATCTATATAACCAGTAACTACTATGTACCAGGTACTGTTTGAGTCACTGAGTTGAAGCAGTGAAGAAAACAAAGATCCTGTGCTAATGGAACTTCTGACAGTCATCTCTACTGAGCCTCATTGCCAATGGGATGGCACCCCAGTCCACTGGGTATATATACAGTAAATGAAAACTATAATTTTCCAGCATGCATTGCTATCAAAGATTTCCCTGACGGCACATGCCTGCCTTTTCTCAAGGAACTGTGCTCCCAGAATAAACCAGCAGTTTACCTGATTCTTCTCTTAGTTATCTAAAGTGTGTCTTATTCTTTGACTGGATTTAAAATTATTTTCATAGGTGAGAAACACAGGCGAGTGCTCACCCTGTGTTTTTACACCTGATACTATACAGTGAAGAAAGTGTTCAGCATCCTCCTACCTTTTCCAGGTAGACTCAAAGTGCACTTTGTGCTCAAGTCTTGGAAGATTATTTTCAATCTATATCTGTTTGCCTTATAAATACTGTTGAATCATCCAAGATTTTACCAGTAGGTGTTTTGCCAGTCTTTACTTTCGATAGTTTTAAAATTTTGTCTCCCTCCAGGCAGGTCTGCAGAAGAATTTAATTAATTAGAGTTTTAGAGGAAACAATGCGGCTCCATTAAAAAGATATCATTGAATCAGATTGCCATCATTTTCAGATAAAATTTTAAATATGTTAAAATCTTGACTACTCATTTGACTTGATTTTCTTCATGTAATATTTTAGCACTTCTTATGTTGTTTTTTAACATCATGAAGAAATTCTAGCCAAACTTACTTATGCAGCATCCTTACCATGAAGGTAATTTTATCATTTAGTGGAAACATTCTTTCCAAAATATGACAATATGTTTCTTAATATACCCACTATATTGTATTCACATTATTAAATTTATAACTTAATTACAAGCTTGCTGCTGCTGCTGCTGCTAAGTCACTTCAGTCGTGTCTGACTCTGTGTGATCCCATAGACAGCAGGCCACCAGGCTCCCCCGTCCCTGGGATTCTCCAGGCAAGGACACTGGAGTGGGCTGCCATTTCCCTCTCCAATGCATGAAAGTTAAAAGTGAAAGGGAAGTTGCTCAGTCATGTCCGACTCTAGCGACCCCATGCACTGCAACCTACCAGGCTCCTCCATCCATGGGATTTTCCAGGCAAAAGTACTGGAGTGGGGTGCCATTGCCTTCTCCAATTACAAGCTTGCCTAACCTATAAAATATAGAGTTTTTGGATTATTTCTGACTTCAAGCACATTTTTTTTAAATGAGAATATTGTTTATTGATGGTACGATTTTACGTAATAAAAAATAATTATGCAATATTTACTTGAGGCTTGTAACCCAAAGTCTCATTCCCATGGATATCAGGACCAAAATAAATAAGAGCAATAAAACAATTGTCCTCACTATAAATCTAGGGATTATTCTGTAACATTGAACAGAAGATAAAGAACAAACTTGTTTTAAAATTAGATTTAGTGTTGTATGAAAGGAGAAGGTTGGCACTCCCCTTGACAAGGATGGAAGAGGCCTGACAATAAGCATATGGTTAAGGCACTGTCACCTACGATGTGACATCTAACCACTGTTTTTATTGGGATTTACACATACACACCACTATATATAAAATAGAAAACTAATTAGAACTTACTGTATAGCAGAGGGAACTTTCCTCAATACTCTAATGATCTATATAGGAAAATAATCTGAAAAAGAGTTGATATATGTATATGCATAACTGATTTCATTTTACTGTATACATGAAACCAACACAACACTGTAAATCAACTGTACTCCATAAAAATATATATACCAGAACACACTCAACAGTTAAATAAATGAGAAATGAACCTTTAAAAAATAAATAAAATAAAATTTTAAATGAAATGCAAAATAATAATTTGTCAGTTCAGTTCAGTCTCTCAGTCGTGTCTGACTCTTTGCGACACCATGAATCGCAGCATGCCAGGCCTCCCTGTCCACCACCAACTCCCGGAGTTCACTCAGACTCACGTCCATCGAGTTGGTGATGCCATCCAGCCATCTCATCCTCTGTCGTCTCCTTCTCTTCCTGCCCCCAATCCCTCCCAGCATCAGGGTCTTTTCCAATGAGTCAACTCTTCGCATGAGGTGGCCAAAGGATGTTAATTATCTACAGAATTGTGACTTATTTTATGGATGAAGAATATTTCTTTTACCTTGAGTAAAAAATGCAAAAGCAAAATGTTCAAGGTGTGTGTCTTTTGAAAAGATTGGCTTTGAGGAATTTTAAACATTAAAATATATATCTCAAGCTGAAACACAAGGAATATTTTCCCATTGGGAAATAGGAAGATTCATATTGTAATAATTAGTAAGTTTTATCAAAAGCGCTGGAATCCAAACCCCCTTCACTGTCTGTTTGTACATCTTTTAGATGTTAGGAAATAAAACAGGAAAGAATAGAACATAATCAAGAACTCTATTTTTATGCAGTTATATTCATTATATCTGTTAAATATTCAGCAGGGCATGCAGAGTAAGCAGAGGGATATATGAATTGGAAATTCTGTGGTGAACTCAGGGGTGAAGATATACATTTAGGTGATATTGGCATGTGTATGATATTTATGACCTGTGGGCTAAAAATAAATCACCTAAGAAAAAGTAAAGATAGCAAAAAAATTTGACTGTACTTTAGATTAAACTTATTTTGTTGAACACATTTATCTCTATTTTATTTTAAAGCCCCACTAAATAAGGGTAATGTAATTAAAGTTCTTTCTCTCTACCAGGACAACACTATCGAGAGATAAATAGCAAGTGGCAAGTGCAAGTGTGGTCAATAACTTTTGGAAGATAGCACATGAAAGAGATAGGAGGCTGGGAAACTGGATCCTAAGTGCCATAAGGGTGAGGTCAATAACAACAATTTATTCCTGTAGAGAACTCTAGGAAAAATACCACAAAAATCATTTACTGCAAAATTTACAGGTGAGGCAGCAAGTTGAAATAGGAAGACTGGTGAAATTCTCCTGGATAGAAGAGCAACTAGAACTTCACATCCTGGGACTTCCCTGGAGGCCCAGTAGTTAAGACACTGTGATTCTACTGCAGGGGCACAGTGGGGAACTAAGATCCTGCTAGCCATGCAGCATGGCCAAAATAAAATAAGTGACTGTTAAGTTGTTAAAATACCATTTTAAAAAATTAAGAACTTCACAACACTTCCTCAGCCTGTTCTAGAAAAGTTTAACTAGGAAGCTACACAGATTAGAGAGGGTTTGGTTAGTACACATACCATGTTGCATTTCAGAAGTTGAGAAGCTAGAAAATACCTCTGCTAGACTTCCTTGCAGCTGAGGTTCATTGTAAAGGCCAAAGCTGTCCTGCTTCTTCACCCCTGATGACACACATAGGCAGAAGAAGTTAGTAATTTCCCAAGGCTGCTAACTAGCTTCCATGTCCAGTCACTGGCTCTGCAAATGCCATGTTAGCCCAGTAGGTAAAGATGGTTCTAGAATCAACAGTGAGGTGCCCTCTTGATTCCTGCTTCTTGATATTGCAATAAAGTCTCTAGGCTCTGTTTTCCTGATCCCAGGGTGCTGTTAGAGAGTGTAGTCTTGTGGTCAACAGGGCCAGTGATAAATCCCTGATTCTTAACCTTCTTAAGAGTAACGTATATTGTGCATCCTTTCACAGGCTAGTTCTGGAGTGTTTTCCTAGGGATCATTTTTGAGAACCTTACCTGGAACTATTTCTCCAATTTTCCCAATGTATTTTTCTAAACAAAAATATGTCTGTGTTAAATTCCTTCAGCTTAAAAAGGCCAGAGTAATTTCTCTTACAGATAAAGTAGTTGGAAAGATGCCATACTTCAAAGAGGAGGTTTACAAAATGTCTAGATACAGGATGATCACACCCACATTCTTACCCCATTGGCTCCATTTCTTTCCAAGGATAAGAGAAAGCTGAAAAACCCTCTTTACTAATGCACATGCATACAAACATTGTGCACACACACACACACACAGAGTCATGTTTGTTTTCTTTTTTTTTAAATTTTTTTAAAATTTCATTTTATTTTTAAACTTTACAAAATTGTATTAGTTTTGCCAAATATCAAAATGAATACACTACAGGCATACATGTGTTCCCCATCCTGAACCCTCCTCCCTCCCATACCATCCCTCTGGGTCGTCCCAGTGCACTAGCCCCAAGCATGCAGTATTGTGCATCGAACCTAGACTGGCAACTCGTTTCACACATGACATTCTACATGTTTCAATGCCATTCTCCCAAATCTTCCCACCCTCTCCCTCTCCCACAGAGTCCATAAAACTGTTCTATACATCAGTGTCTCTTTTGCTGTCTCATACACAGGGTTATTGTTACCATCTTTCTTCTTTTTTTTTTTTAATTTTATTTTATTTTTAAACTTACCATCTTTCTAAATTCCATATATATGCATTAGTATACTGTATTGGTGTTTTTCTTTCTGGCTTACTTCACTCTGTATAATAGGCTCCAGTTTCATCCACCTCATTAGAACTGATTCAATGTATTCTTTTTAATGGCTGAGTAATACTCCATTGTGTATATGTACCACTGCTTTCTTATCCATTCATCTGCTGATGGACATCTAGGTTGCTTCCATGTCCTGGCTATTATAAACAGTGCTGCGATGAACATTGGGGTACACGTGTCTCTTTCAATTCTGGTTTCCTCAGTGTGTATGCCCAGCAGTGGGATTGCTGGATCATAAGGCAGTTCTATTTCCAGTTTTTTAAGGAATCTCCACACTGTTCTCCATAGTGGCTGTACTAGTTTGCATTCCCACCAACAGTGTAAGAGGGTTCCCTTTTCTCCACACCCTCTCCAGCGTTTATTACTTGTAGACTTTTGGATTGCAGCCATTCTGACTGGTGTGAAATGGTATCTCATAGTGGTTTTGATTTGCATTTCTCTGATAATGAGTGATGTTGAGCATCTTTTCATGTGTTTGTTAGCCATCTGCATGTTTGTTTTCTGACAGAGTTCCCTTACAGTCTCCCAGTTGATGGTCCATGCAGATGTACAGAATCCAACTGGCTTTTAGTAGCTTATCCTTAAGCACAAATTGACAAACAAAAATGATCAAATATTTGAGCAAGCCTTTTACATGTAAGGCTTCCCAGGTGGCACAGTGGTAAAGAATCTACCTGCCAATGCAAAAAGACACAAGAGACACAAGTTCAATCCCTAAGTCAAGAAGATACCCTGGAGGAGGAAATGGCAACCCACTCCAGTATACTTGCTTGGAGAACCCAGTGAACACAGGAGCCTGATGGGCTACAGTTCATTTGGTCACAAAGAATCGGACATGACAAAGTACGCACAAACATTACCATCTACGTGTAAGAAAGAGATTTAAAAAAATAAAATAAAATAAGGGAAGAAAAAGAGAAAGGAAGGAAGCAAGGAGGGAGAGAAGAAAGACATGATGTGTGATTCAGAAAAAAATTTCAAAAATAATTAGGGGACTTCCCTGATGGTCCAGTGTTTGGGGGACTGCCTTGCAATGAAAGGAGCGCAGGTTCAGTCTCTGGTCAGGAACTGGGTTTCCACATGCTGCAGAGCAACTCAGCCCTCACGCCACGACTGCTGAGCCTGCATTCTCCAGATGCCATGTGCCACAACTAGAGAGTCCATGTGTTGGAATGAAAGATCCCACATTATGCAAGGAAGATCCTATGTCCTAAGACCTGATGCAGCCAAACAAATAAATAATTGTAAAAACTATAATTAAAAGCTGTAGTGAAGAACAGAAGTATCATCCAGATAACTGATGTTTACAGTAGGTTTTCAAAAGAAGAAGCCGTCAACACTCTGAAGGAGTAACCATTAACTGAAGAAGAAATTCAATAAAGCATGTCATAAAATTTGGAGCAGAGATTTCCATGTTGGCCAAAACACATTTTCTTTTCCTTCTGGGCACAAACTAGAGCACACTTTCCAGAGACCTTGCAATTCACGGCAACTGTGACTTAGACCCACAGAGGCATGTGGTCTGGGAATCAGCCCCCATAAAAACCATCCGTGCTTGTGCCCATGGTCTCTCTTCCTCTCTGGGGCCTTTTTTCCTGAACAGTGACATCCAGAATGGGTCCCTGTATGAATGTGTGAAGCAGAGCCTTCTCTCACCACTGTTGGGAGTTGATGCAAACAAGGACTAAATAAATCCATTTGATTTTGTGGTTGATATTTTCCCAGCAGTTAGCTTAACCCAACTGATTCAGAAGTCAAGTAAAGTGATCAACAAGACTCCCCTTCCAAATTAAGCTGACAGAGAAAGCAAAGCAAGTCTCAATGGTTGGGTGCACTGCGGGAAGGAAAACTATTATAACATTAGTCTCTTTTCTTCACCTAATTTCATCCTCTTTGTGTATTTTCCCCTTTATTAGACTCACTTTAAGAAGGAGTTCACAGATATACAAGCACCACAGGGTACCTTATTCCCTTCATTCAAGTGCTGTGTTCTGAAAGTGGTAAGTATGTTAGCAGCAGATTCTTCTGGGGGCAGTGACTCCTGGAATATCAAAAGGCAGTTAAAATGAAACAGCCAGCTGCAATCATTGCCAAATGTTAGATTCTGTTAAAAAGCTGTTGCAGCAATCTTGCAAGGGAGAGGCTGACCTCAGCATAAAGCACCTGCCCATACAAACCAGAGAAAGTAATAAAGAAGACAGAACATTGTAAAAACATGTGTGCCTATGTTTGTGCAGGCTTGCAAACACGCTCAACAATTGCCTCTCTAACCCTCCCAGTACACAAAGTATTTAATTTAACTCAGGTTAAATTTATATATAACAACACAGAGGATGTTCCAGGTTGTTTTCCTTGCTCCATCGGTGTTCTCACACTCATCTCAGAAACTTGGCCTGAGAATCAGTTTTTCCCAATGTAGTCCAAAGTACCTTAAAACAGGGATACCATTTTGCCAGAAGTCATCTTCTAAGTCTGAGAAGAGTTAAAACTCCTGAATCTTCTTTATTTGATTAAATATTACCTTAATTTGCTAAGTACATCCACACATACATGCACATACCCTGGCAACGCAATTATGGTAGAAGGAGAGTAAGTAGAGAATAAAATGGTTTGGCTTTACTGTTAACAGTAAAGAATCAAATGCACTCTGATCTTAGTCCTAAATAACATCATGATTATTATCTACCAAACACAGTGAAACAAAGAAGTCTATGATGATGATTTTGCACAAGTAGTATGAGGTAATGAGGAACACAGGAGGTTATTTAGACAAATCCAAAATATTGACTGATGTGTCCTAATATTTTCAAGATTCTTCATGTACACAATGGAATATTACTCAGCTATTAAAAAGAATGCATTTGAATCAGTTCTAATGAGTTGGATGAAACTGGGGCCTATTTTACAGAAAGAAGTAAGTCTGAAATAAAAGCACCAATACAGTATATTAATGCATACATATGGAATTTAGAAAGATGGTAATGATGACCCTATATGTGAGAAAGCAAAAGAAACACAGATATAAAGAACAGACTTTTGGACTCTGTGGGAGAAGGCAAGGGTGGGATGATTTGAGAGAATAGCATTGAAACATGTATGTTACCATATGTGAAATAGATCACCAGTCCAAGTTTGATGCATGAAACAGGGCACTCAAAGTCAGTGCACTGGGACAACCCAGAGGGTTGGGATGAGGAGGGAGGTGGCAGGGGGATTTGGGAAGGGGGGAACATGTACACCCATGGCTGATTCATGTCAATGTATGGCAAAAATCAACACAATATTGTAAAGTAATTAGTCTCCAATTAAATTAATTAATTTAAAAAATAAAATAAAAAATGTTCTTCTCATCAGAATTATAAGATGATTCAAGATTTATGTTGCTCAGACTGTCTTAGGTTCCATTTCTAAAATATTTTTAACACCACAAGTCTTGTCAAAACTACAGCTACACATATATAGTTAAATGGGTGTTTGAAGAGAAGAGTTAACAGCAAGTCTAAATTATTTTTCTGTGGAAAGAATGACCTCAGAATTACCTCTCTTAGCATTGTTTCTCTGGAAACCTAATGGTTTAAGTTAAACGTAGGACATAAGCACGGTCACTAAGAAATGATGTTTATTGTAAAACTGATTCAAATTTGGCCAACTGTATTTGGGCTTGCTGGGCTGAGAGTGAGCTATTAAAACCTGTTGATGCATAGACCTCAGATTCCTGTGTGAGGTGGACAACTTTTCCTCAAATTGTTCCTTGAGGGACATGAAAACTTTGTTCAAGGATGTTACAAGATACTGGTCCAATGTTGAGGGAGCCTAATCAAATTCAGGACGGTTTCTGCATCAACCCACATGGGTTCATACTTTACAAAACAACTGATGCTTGGGTGGCATCATGTTCTTAAGTACTGTAAGGATTCCTCTTGAAGACAGCATTCCTGTAACTGTCAGTTATGTTGGGATTCTTGCCCATATCTTTGTACAAAACTAAAGTGAACATGGTACCAGATTATGGACCATAGTTGTGTGAAGGGGAATGCCAAGCCGTACCTGTAACTCTCTCCTATGTTATGTAGAGTAGGTGTGAAAGTCATGCACAGATTTTTTTAATCTCTGCTGTAATTATTTGCTAGAGTAAATGGCACAGATGGTTTAAATGTTTTAACAACATGTCTAGTAAAATTTAAACTGTATCTTCACATTCTGAGCAATTATATTTCTAAGTTAACGTATATTTCCAAATGCTTATTCTTGCTAAAGATATATAATTGGGGGGTGGGGGATTAAAAATACTACTATAAATGCTCCATGATTTAAAAATGTATTTTCTCTTCCTTTTTTACTTTATGTGTCTTAATGTGTATTAATTAATGTGTATTAATTAATACATAAATGCATTTTAAAACACGGCTTGGTAAGCTAGTCTTTTTTAATTCACAAAATTTTATTAAAGATTATTTCTTTATTTATTACAATTTCAGTTATAGTATGGCTTATAAGCAAATTTTATGTTGTAGTTTTAAAAGATTTATGCATTGTCTTTTAACTATATAAAGATTTGCTTTACTTATCTACTTTTTTCTTTACTTATGCCCATGTTAAACCCAGAACTGTATACCTTGAGGTTGATGACATCTACCAGAACTAGCTGGCTTATGCTGAACAAAAATGCTGGCCTATTTTTCAATAGGACTTCTCTGGTGGCTCAGACAATAAAGAATCTGCCTGTAATGCAGAGGACCCAGGTTCAAACCCTGGGTCAGGAAGATCCCCTGGAGAAGGGAATGGCAATCCACTCCAGAATTCTTGCCTGGAAAATTCCACGAACAGAGGATCTTGGGGGACTATAGTCCATGGGATTGTAGTCAGACATGACTGAGAAACTAACATACGCTCTTCAATAGAGGCCAGAAATCTCACTTAAGATGTGAAATCCACAAGTTTTAAAATATTGACAGCCAGGATGGAACCCACTGAATTTTAAATGGTGTCCTTTGTCCTCTTTCTCCATTATTTTAAAAAAATTTAACACCTCTATGTCTACCTTAGTAGGTTAGGGCCATGGTCATCCACAAGCTCGCACAAATACATATGTCATGTCCCTGGGTTCAATGTCACAAAGCATGTGAGCAGAAATGACTGCCCACTTCAGGTTTAAACTTAAAGCATTTAAAAAATTTTTGTTCTTCCTCTAGTCCCTCTTTCCTATGCTATATCACAGACCTGGCATTGTCCCAGCTTCCAGTATATAAATTAGGGGAAAGCAGAGCAAAAATATGAAGGAACCTGTGTCTCTAAAGGCCAGACATTTTGCCAGTCTGTACCACTGACCTTGAACTGATACTGAGAAGGAAGCATTTCAAACCCACTTAAGCCAATTTATTTTGAGAACTCTGTGTTACTACAGAAAACAATTACTTAAACTAACACTATAACTCATTTAATGTATATTTTAAAAGTTTGTGATGGAAATAATTAAAAAAAAAACTCAGTGTGTAAATTGACATGATAGGCCAGTATTTCCAGTCTAGCCCTTACCTCCCACACCAGTTTCATTTCCTCGATGGAGTAATACCAAACTACAGTATCTCTCTGAAAATACCTCAAAATGGGGTTTTAAATATGTTGTACTCAATGCCTGAAATGGGCTTTTACCACTTTCTGTCTACTGAAGTCCTATTTATTATTTAGGGATTCCCTGGTGGCTCAAATGGTAAAGAATCTTCCTGCAATCAGGTTCAATATCTGGGTCAAGAAGATCCCTGGAGAAGGAAATGGCAACCGACTCCAGTATTCTTGCTTGAAGAATCCCATGGACTGAGCAGCCTGGTGGGCTACAGTCAATGGGGTGGCAAAGAGTCTGACACAACTAAGCAACTAACACTTTCACTTTTCTTTATTGTTTAAGACTAACCACCATCTCATATCGTCAGACTTTCCCTTAAACTGATAATGTGACTTACATGATAAATAATAAAATGATAAATTTTAAGACTACCCCAACATCATCAATTCATTGAATATTTTTTTTTAGCTTGCACTGTCATACCCTGGGTATCCTAGGTGGAGCTAGTAGTAAAGAACCTGCCTGCCAATGCAGGAGATGTAAGAGACACTAATTGGATCCCTGGGTTGGGAGAACCCCCTAGAGGAGGGAATGGAAATCTATTCCAGTATTCTTGACTGGAGAATCTAATGGACAAAGGAGCCTGGCAGGCTACAATCCACTAGTTCAGTTAGTTCAGTCACTCAGCCATATCTGATTCTTTGTGACCCAATGGACTGCAGCATGCCAGGCTTACCTGTCCTTCACCACTCCCGGGATTTGCTCAAACTCACGTCCATAGAGTCGGTGATGCCATCCAACAATCTTATCCTCTATCATGCCCTTATCCTACTTCCTTCAATCTTTCCAAGCATCAGAGTATTTTCCATTGAGTCAGTTTGTCACATGAGGTAGCCAAAGCATTGGAGTTTCAGCTTCAGCATCAGTCCTTCCAAAGGATATTCAAGACTGATTTCCTTTAAGATGGAATGGTTGGATCTCCTTGCAGTCCAAGGGTCTCTCAAGAGACTTCTCCCCACCACAGTTGAAAAGCATCAATTCTTTGGTGCTCAGCTTTCTTTATGGTCCAACTCTCACATCCATACATGACTAGTGGAAAAACCATAGCTTTGACTAGAGGGACCTGCATTGGCAAAGTAATGTCTCTGCTATTTAATATGTTGTCTAGGTTGGTCATAGATTTTATTCCAAGGAGTAAGTGTTTTTGAATTTCAGGGCTAGTGTCACAATCTGCACTGATTATGGAGCCCAAGAAAAGAAAATCTGACATTGTTTCCACTGCTTACTTATCTATTTGCCATGAAGTGATGGGACCAGTTACCATGACCTTAGTTTTCTGAATGTTGAGCTTTAAGCCAACTTTTTCGCTCTCCTCTTTCATTTTCATCAAGAGACTTTTTAGTTATTCTTTACTTTCTGCCATAAGGGTGGTGTCATCTGTGTATTTGTGGTTATTGACATTTCTCCTGGAAATCTTGATTCCAGTTTGTGCTCCATCCATCCTGGCATTTTGCATGATGTGCTCTGCATATAAGTTAAATAAGCAGGGTAACAATACACTGCCTTGATGTACTCCTTTCCCTATTTGAAACCAGTCTGTTGTTGCATGTCCAGTTCTAACTGTTGCTTCTTGACCTGCATACAGATTTCTCAGGAAGCATGTCAGGTGGTCTGATATTCCCATCTCTTGAAGAATTTCCACAGTTTGTTGTGATCTACATAGTAAAAGGCATTGGCATAGTCAATAAAGCAGAAGGAAATGTTTTTCTGGAACTCTTTTGCTTTTTTGATGATCCAACAGATGTTGACAATTTGATCTCTGGCTCCTCTGCCTTTTCTAAATCCATCTTCACATACTGTTGAAGCCTGGTTTGGAGAATTTTGAGCATTATTTTGTTAGGGTGTGCTGTTGCTGCTAAGTCACTTCAGTCGTGTCCAACTCTGTGCGACCTCATGGACTGCAGCCTTCCAGGCTCCTCTGTCCATGGGATTTTCCAGGCAAGAGTACTGGAGTGGGGTGCCATTGCCTTCTCCATGCTAGTGTGTGAGATGAGTGCAATTGTGTAGTAGTTTGAACATTCTTTGGCATTGACTTTCTTTGGGGTTTGGATGAAACCTGACCATTTCCAGTCCTGTGGCCACTGCTGAGTTTTCCAAATTTGCTGGCATTTTGAGTGTAGCACTATAACAGCATCATCTTTTAAGATTTGAAATGGCTCAACTGGAATCCCATAACTTCCACTAGCTTTGTTCATATGATGCTTCCTAAGGCCCACTTGACTTTGCATTCCAGGATATCTGCCTCTAGGTGAGTGATCACACCATCATGGTTATCCGGGTCATGATGATCTTTTTTGTATAGTTCTTTTGTGTATTGTTGCCAACTCTTCTTATTATCCTTTGCTTATGTTAGGTCCATACCATTTCTGTCCTTCATTGTGCCCATCTTTTCATGAAAATTTCCCTTGGTATCTCTAATTTTCTTGAAGACATCTTTAGTCTTTCCCATTCTATTGTATTCCTTTATTTCTTTGCATTGATCACTGAGGAAGGCTTTCTTATCTCTCCTTGCTGTTCTTGGTAACTCTGTGTTCAGATGGGTATATCTTTCCTTTTCTATTCATCTTTAGCTTCTCTTCTTTTCTCAGCTATTTGTAAGGCCTTATCAAACAACCATTCTGCCTTTTTGCACTTCTTTTTCTTAAGGATGGTCTTGATGACTGCCTTCTGTAAAATGTCATGATCCTCTGTCCCAAGTTCTTCAGGGACTCTCTATAAGATCTAATCCCTTGAATCTATTTGTCACTTCCACTGTATAATTGTAAGGGATTTGATTTAGTTCATACCTGAATGGCCTAATGGTTTTCCATACTTTCTTCAATTTAAGTCTGAATTTTGCAATAAGGAGTTCATGATCTGAGCCACAGTCAGCTCCTGGATGTGTTTTTGCTGACTGTATAGAGCTTTTCCTTCTTTGACTGCAAAGAATGTCTGATTTCAGTCTTGACCATCTGGTGATGTCAATGTGTAGAGTTGTATCTTGTGTTGTTGGAAGAGGATGTTTGCTCTGACCAGTGCATTCTTTTGGAAAAACTCTGTTAGCCTTTGACCTGTTTCATTTTGTACTCTAAGGCCAAACTTGCCTGTTACTCCAGGTATCTCTTGACTTCCTATTTTTTCATTCCAGTCCCCTTTGATGAAAAGGACATCTTTTTTTGGTTGTTAGTTCTAGAAGATCTTGTAGGTCTTCATAGAACTGCTCAACTTCAGCTTCTTCAGCATTCCTGGTTGGGGCACAGACTTGGATTACTGTGATATTGAATGGGTTTACGTTGGAAACAAACAGATCATTCTGTCATTTTTGAGATTGCGCCCAAGAACTGCATTTCAGACTCTTTCATTGACTATGAGGGCTACACCATTTCTTTTAAGGGATTCTTGCTCACAGTAGTACATATAATGATCATCTGAGTTACAATCCATAGGGTCTCAAAGAGTCACCCAGCTGAAGTGACTTAGCATACACACATCTCATAACCTGGCCAGGAGAATAGTAACACAGATTATAGAACTGTTCTGCTTCCCAGAGGACTTCAGTGTCACCTTTCCTACAATATCTTAGGTTGTATTTCTCTCTCAAATCTTGAGCTTCAATATATCTTATTCACTATGGCATCCTTCATGTTGATAATATTGACATCTCTGCATGCTACTCCCTCCTCTGTATTCTAAGCTCCCTGGGGGTCACTCTAAGCCTTATTTACTTTTGTTTCCTGGGAAATGAGCCTAAGATGGGAACAGACACTGAAACAGAGATCCTCCTCACTTAAAGCTTTGTTGAGGAAGTGAGTGAGTCTAAGAAGAGGGAGATGTTGAACCAGCCAGAAGTTGTAACAGAGCAGCCTGCTGATCCCGCAGAGAGCCGTGGAGCCAGGATGACTCTTCAGAGCTGGCTCAAGTCGATAGCTTCTTAGCTGCTTCCCTTATTGAACACTGTCTTTGAGTTGCCCCTTAGGGAAGGAGTGACTTAACTATGAGTAAGCTATCCCCCTTGTGTTGAGGGAAATTCCCTGAAGACAGACTCATATATGAGCTGCGAACTGCTAACCTTCCCAGGAGCTGGAGAAAGATGAGGTCATCAGGGAGATCCAGACAATTGAACATAGATAGTTTCACTGTGGTATCATTGTCACTGTCCAGGGTATGAAAGTGCCTACTACATAGATGCTTATTGAATTAATAATATCGGGATACAATCCTACTACTGGGCATATACCCTGAGGAAACAAAAATTGAAAAAGACATGTGTACCCCAATGTTCATTGCAGCACTATTTACAATAGCTAGGAAAATCTTATGGACGGAGGAGCCTGGTGGGCTGCAGTCCATGGGGTCACTAGGAGTCAGACACGACTGAGTGACTTCCCTTTCACTTTTCACTTTCATGCATTGGAGAAGGAAATGGCAACCCACTCCAGTGTTCTTGCCTGGAGAATCTCAGGGACGGGGGAGCCTGTTGGGCTGCCGTCTCTGGGGTTGCACAGAGTCAGACATGACTGAAGTGACTTAGCAGCAGCAGCAGGACATGGAAGAAACCTAGTTGTCCATCGACAGATAAATGGATAAAGAAACTGTGGTACATATATACAATGGAATATTCAATTCAGCTCAGTTGAGTCGCTCAGTCATGTCCAACCCTGTGCGACCCCATGAATCACAGCACACCAGGCCTCCCTGTCCATCATCAACTCCTGGAGTTTACCCAGACCTCATGTCCATCGAGTCGGTGATGCCATCCAGCCATCTCATCCTCTGTTGTCCCCTTCTCCTCCTGCCCCCAATCCCTCCCAGCATCAGGGTATTTTCCATTGAGTCAACTCTTCGCATGAGGTGGCCAAAGTATTGGAGTTTCAGCTTCAGCATGAGTCCTTACAATGGAATATTACTCAGTCATAAAAAGGAACACATTTGGGTCAGTGCTAATGAGGTAGATGAACTTAGAGTCTATTATATAGAGTGAAGTAAGTCAGAAAGAGAAAAACAAATATTGTATTTTAATTCATATATATGGAAACTAGAAAGATGGTACTTATGAACCTATTTTCAGGGCATCAGTGGAGACACAGATGTAGAGAACAGATTTATGGACATGGGCAGGTGGGGGAGGGAGAGGGTGGGACAATGGAGAAAGTAGAATGGAAACACATACAAACACTACCGTGTGTAAAATAGATAGCCAGTTGGAATTTGCTGTGTGGTTCAGGGAACTCAAACCTGGCCTCTGTGACAACCTAGATGGGTGGGATGGGATGGGAGGTGGGAGGTATGTTCAAGAGGGAGGAGACACAGGTATACCTAAGATTGATTCATGTTGATGTATGGCAGAAACCAACACAATATTGTAAATCAATTGTCCTTCAATTAAAATAAATAAACTTAAAAAATTAAGGGAAAAATTTTTGCGTTAAAAAGTTGGGGAAAAAAATGTTGGGACAGTCTTAAAATGTGCTACCTGATGTTTGTGAAATGACTGATATGGTCTTGCTGGGCATAGTTTCTCAATCACTGGTGCCATGACATGTGGATTATATGTACCAACTTACTAATTCCCTGTCAGCACAGCTGAGCAGGATCTGTGGAATCAGAACTGTGATTCTGTAACATCAGGTTGTGAACAGCCTTCTCCATCTACTATATTCAGTCTCTTTAGAGTATTTTCATTTTCTTTGTGTGCCATTACATGGAAATGATTCAGAATCACAGAACCCCTGCAAGTAAAATAGAGAAAATAGGTCTCCTGAGGACTCTTCAAGTCATAAGACTTTATAATTTTACTTGTAGAAAACATGATAGGATATGCACTTTACTTTTACTACTGGAAAACTATGATTTAGTGTATGAAAGAAAAAGAAAATTGAGGTGATTATTTTTCAATATTAAATTCCAGTAAGTACCCATGTCTCTAATTCCTGAAGCTATAATCCTAGACATAGATCTAAGCTCATTAATGACCATGGGACTGATGGAGCCCAGAAATAATAAAGGAATTCAACAACAGAAGTTAGGTGGCCTCAACTACCATCACCATCTAGGGGACCTTGAAATGGGGAGTGGTAGAAATGATGGATAAAGCACAGTGTCCATAAGATGAAGGAGATAGGCAGCCAGGAAAAGTGCTGTTCAACACCTACATGAAATAAAAAGTCACATAGCCAATGCACTGGAAAAAAAAAAAAAAAACAAGAATAGGGCAGTTGCATTAGAAACAAGGCGATGTGTGGAAGAGGCTTGTGAATGGAAGTAAGAGAATGGGCATATAGTGTAAAGATGCTTCTATCATATGTTATTAAAACCCAGGATCTCTCACAGAAAAACATTGAAATACCAAAGAAGAAATGGTTCAGCCAATGACAATAGCCAAATTCCATTACAGGACTCTCCATAAGTGACAAGATGATCACATGAACAGAGTGAAAGTAGAAAGAAAACTTACGCATGGACTTAAGAGATGGAACCCTGCTTAGCAAAAACAGATATTGCTGCTCCTGAGTGTGCAACTTTTCAGCAATGAAACCAACTCTGGACCCCTGATAAGGTGCTGTTCATCAAGAAAACCAATCAGCAACTTTCTATCAAATTGAATACAGCCAGTATTTTCCCTCCTGAAAGTACTGGTGATTTATCTTCATAGATATAGACACTTTTTTCCTGGTATGGAATCACCTTTGCTTCCTGCAGAGCATCAGCCATCACCATAATGCAGGGACTCATGGAGTGACTGATCTGTAGACATGGAATCCCACACAGCACAGGCTTTGACTAGAGAAGGAGGGGTAGCACCAAGCCTATGACCATGCGAACAAAAGATCATCTCATGTCCCCCAGTTTCTTAGAATAATGAAGCACCAGCCTAGAGGAATCATGTTGAAAGCAAGAGATACCAAAGTCTAGGACAGAGTGACTTTTCAAATTAAAGAGCATTGTGTGATGCTTTTCTTTCTCAATAAGAATAGGTAGGTTCAAGAACCAAGGAGTTGGAGCAGGAGTGGCTATGCTGACCATCCTTCCCAATGACCTACTGGTACATTTAGTCTTTCTCAGGACTGCAACTCTAATCTCTAAAGATTTAGAAGTCCTGGCCTCCAAAGGGAGAACACTCTTGCTAGGGGACATAGCAAGAGTCCCACTGAATCAGTAAAGTGGCCCTCAGGAAATGTTCAATATCTTGTATTCAAGAAACAGGAGGTGAAAAGAGAAAATGCCATATTGTCACGTATGACTGACCCATATCAGAGGATAGCAGAGCTGGTTTTACACAATAAGGATAGAGAGAAATATCTGCAGAACCCAAGTGATCCTTTTGGGCACCTTCTGGTCTCACTAGCCATACTACAAGTATAAATAGATATGTGTAGCAACTTGGACTGATAAGATTTTAATTATTAAGTGTTTCAATCTCCTGGATATTAGGGTTGGATCATATACAAGCTACATATCACACAGTAGGCATCTTGCATAGTCAGTCATTTACCATTGATTCCTCCATTTCTCAAAACTTTTGCTCCATCCTATAGACTTTTTGTTTCATCTAAATTTGCATTCTATGCCTTTTCAATGAAGAATCCATAAGAACTGATAATGTCCAGACTTCAAAAAAAAAGCAAGCAATAATATTGACTAATAACTGAGATAATCATTGTTGGCAAGGAAACGTTTAAGCCAAAGTCAATATTACTACCTATCGGAATGAATAACTCCATCAAGGTAAAGGCCTCAGACTGTCAAATGCTCTGTGGTTTATTTAACTAGTCTACAAGATTGCTTTAGTTAATCTGGCTATGAAACATCTGTCTGTTATATGGTTTCTGCTTATTTCTGATTTTTTTTCCACTTCTCACTATTTTCAGTGAATTTGGGTAAGAGAGGAAATGATTACCCACTCCAGTATTCTTGCCTGGAGAATTCCATAGATGGAGGAGGCTGATGGGCTACAGTCCTTGGGGTTGCAAAGAGTCAGACTCGACTGAGTGATTAACACTGTACTGTGCTGGGTAAAAGAAGAAAAAATCTTAAAAATGTTTATTATGGAGTATAGTTTCAAGATATGACATACTTACGGAAAAATTGCAATTTGACTCATCTAACTTGTAGGTTTGCACATTTCCATAAGCCTTTGGGAATAGTATATTCTGAGATTGGGAGGCATTTCTGCCCTGTAGTTTGGGCAGGAAAACATTAGGCTCTCATTCTAAGAGCACTGCTTACTTTCCACATGAGTGAATCCCATTAGACCAAGTGGGCACAGTGACTAATTCTGAGCAGATGTCAAGTTGACTTAAATGACTGAGGCACAGAGTACCAGGGGACTTAAGACTCAAAGCAGCTACATTTTAATGAAGGAAGACATATGTGAGGGATTTGAAATCTGCAATGTTTTTCGCCGTCTTGGCCAAATGAGCAGTTGCTATTTTGCTGTCCTAGAACATTTGTTATCATGTTGACACGGATTAGTTTAAAGCCAGGAGATTTGGCTTCTATAGTCCAAGTATTTTTCTTGTAAAACAGGTGAATCCAAAGTCTTATGGTTCTTTCCAGTGATAGAAGAAATTTATATTGATTATAAAAGAACTTCTAACTATCAAGTCAAATGTGAAAAACTTAAATGGAAAAATACAGTGGCAGTGATTGTGCTAATATTTGGTTTGCTTTGTTTCACTAACTTTTTTTTATCTTTATTCTCATCATAACACAGGTATAGGTATCCTACTTAATAATAAGAGTCAATGATCCACAGGGGAAAAATTAATAAGGCCACATAAGAAAAAACACTAAAAAATGTAGCGTAGAACACATACCTATAAACACACACAGAGTTTTATAGATGAGGAAGAAGTTGCTTAAACCTACAAAAATGGAGTTATAAAATAAAGGGAGGTAAAAAGGAAAGCCTTTTTTGTAAATGTGTAAAATATTTTAAAATGATGCTGCTCTACCAAATATTTGAAGATCCGTTAAGATTCGTTAAGAATGATCTCTAAGAACAATACTCCTCACTATCAACAGAGTTGCAGCTTTGAGAATGGGAAGGCCTGTTCCTACTTCACAATAAATATGGTCTTCCTGAACATGGTATTCAGTGATGCTGGAAAGTCGCACTGTGCCTTATCATTGCTAAGTTCTCTCCTTCGCTTGTATGCGTGGGACGGACCAGCTCATGTCAAGGCTGACATACTGTTTTTACACACTGCTTGGGTCTCACCTTGGAAGCCAGATCGGCTGCATTCTCACTCTGACATACAGCTCTTACATTACCTTAAATTATAATTTATTAATGAGTTATGTTTTCCTTCTCAGGAAATTATGTTTCATCTTTAAAAATATGCATGACCAGACTTTTAATTTAAGGGAATACAGAAAAGCAACAAGAAAATGATGTAACACTATTCCTCATATCCTAGACATTTTAAGAAAAAACTAGTTATTTTAGATTCATGCAATAGAGAATAAGTACATATATTTCTATGGCATTTATTACAAGCTAAGGAAAATAATCTCTTTTTTTCCTGGCCCTATATTACAGTGTAAAATTAACTGACAAAAATGAAGAGAATTTTAAAGTAGTAGAGATGGTTTGTGGGAGAAAAGAAAAAAGTAAAAACAGTCCATGATTCTATCACTCTAAGTTATAATAACAATGTTTGTATATTTTCTTCTAACATTTTTATTCCCAATAATATACCTTACATGATTAAATTAAAGTAGATTAAAATTTATATTGAATTTGCTATTGAAATATTACTCACTTTACATCAAATTCTCTTTTTGGCCATAACAACACTAATATTTGGTAAAATAACCTTTTGTAACACATTTAAAAAGAATTATCAAAATAAATTTAATAGAAATCAAAATACATATACATGTCTTTTAATGTCTACTTATAATCAAATTAGAAATTATTCTGAAAATATTAACTTAATATATAAATGAGTATATTTATAATGCTAAGCCATACCCAGATGCCCAAATAGAAAGACTGATTAAATAAGATTAAAATGACTGTATTGTAGAAAATTAGCTTAAATCACCTGAAAAAGAGATATAATACAATGGAAATATATTTTCTAATTTCCTTTTTTACAAATAACTCATAAATAATGGGAGCTTGCTGGGCAAGGGCATGACCTAGAATTTTAAATACAAAATTTGATGAATAAGTTTATACTTATTGAACCTTTAAAACTTAAAGAATATTAAACATTACCCTAAAATTTATGAATGCTGAAGTAGTTGAGTGCTCCTTTTAAAAACCAGGACTCTAGAGTTATACAGTCAGACAATCTATGTACAAATCTCAACTCTAAAACCTGGCTGGTCTTGTGGCCTCAGACCCATCATTTAACCTTTCTGTGCCTCAATTTCCTCATCTGAAGAATGAAGACAGTTGCAATTCATAGATTGCTTCCAGGATTAATTAAATTAAACTTCTTAAGCATTCATGAGACGTTTAGCCACGGTAAGCACTGCATATATATTATCTATTACTAGGATGTTACATTTTATCTACTATAATGATAAATATTAAAGAGATTGACAGTATTCTGTACTAGTAAAGATGAAAAAATACATTATTAAATTCTACTGAAAGTAAATGGCTTTTTAATGGAAATTTTAAATGAAAATATATTTTGATCTATAGGCAGTCTACCTTAAAAAAATAGCCATAGGAAGACAAAACAGTAAATGTCCAAAGTGACATTCACTAAAGCATTGTTTGTAATAGCACAAAAGTAGGACAGATGCTTGAGTATGTTGTTGTAGGGCATTGATTAAGAAAGTGTTGATGTAGCTGTGTAATAAGATGCTGTTGCTGCTGCTGCTGCTGCTGCTAAGTCGCTTCAGTCATGTCCAATTCTATGCGACCCCATAGACAGCAGCCCACCAGGCTCCCCGGTCCCTGGGATTCTCCAGGCAAGAACACTGCCAAAGATGCTATGCAACCATTAAAAAAATATATATATATAGACCTGTGATACTGGAATGAAGCCTGATATATTAAGTGGAAAAAGGAAATTGCAGAACAGTTCATATAATATCAATATACATTGACATTCACATAAGAAAAATTCATTCATAGATTTATGCTTAAACACTTAAAAAATTGCCTAGAAGAAAAAAAAAATGGATACTCCATTCCCTGAAGTTATCTTTGGGAAGTGTCCTTGGAGTGATAGGGAAGGTTTTTTTTCACTTTATATCTTTTTATGGTGCTGAAATTTTTTATAACTGACATGTGACCTTTAAATTTCTCATAAAATTTCTCATAAATTTCTCATAAAACTAGAAATTGTATTGCCTTTAAAGACAAGAACAATAAATAAGTATATTGAGTCTGTCTCAGATTCATTAGGGAAAACAGAAACTCTCAGCTTAAAGCAAGGGCAGACTCCAAATCTTCATATTTTTTTCTCTTGTATCTTTTAAAAAATTTCTTTATATATATATAACAGATTTGTTAGTTGTTTGCAGAGTATGATAGCCTCCCAAATAGCCTGTGTCAGAATCAAATGAGTGCTTTTACAGAATAAAAATAGATTGATTCAGAATCCACAAAAGTGGGCCTCTTAATTTGTTTTTTCATAGTCCCCAAGGAAATGCTCTGAAAGCCACCAAATTCTAAGAAGCACATCTACAATGCAAAAGGATTGCGCTGGATATGAGAGCTGTTCTTCATCCATTTTTGACAATTATTAGCTGTGTGACCTAGAACAGCCTCAAAGAAACCTCTAGAGAATTCAGTTTCTTCATCTGTAAAATTCAGACATTTATACTGATGAATTCCTAGATGTCTTTCAATGCTTCATTCATTTAGCATTCAAACATTTTTAATGTTTACAAAATCAAATAAGTTTCAGTGTAGTTGTTTCAAGCTTAAATAACAATCTATTAGTTCTCTTAAACAAAAGTAGGGCTCTAATTGGTACTGTACTTTGTGAAGCAATTTATCAATGCATATAAATAGCCACAAAATAAAATCTATCTGAGTGAATACTTAAATTATAAGATAAAACTGTATTTCATATGTAGCATATGTAAACACAAAATATCAATCATATTATCAAAAATGGTAACATTTGAGTGGAAAAAGCTTACTGTTCGTTTAATAGGAAAAATCAATGTGATGACATACCAACCTAAAGTATTCCTGTGAGTCATTATAAGTATAGCAATGGATGCAATAAATTTCTCATAAAATTCTTATGAGAAACAATAATACAATAGAAAATGTTCATAATGGGTCAGATGAGTGCCCCAAGTGTCACTAGTTGTAAAAAACCTGCTGGCCAATGCAGGAGATGTGAGAGACACGAGTTAGATCCCTGGGTCCGTAAGATCCCCTAGAGAAGGGCATGGCAACCCACTCCAGGATTCTTGCCTGGAAAATCCCATGGACAGAGGAGCCTAGCAGGCCACAGTCCATGGGGTCGCAAAAAGTTGGACACAAGTGAAGCAACTCAGCACATATACCAAGGTCAGATAAGAAAAACAGTTCTCCAAAATATATACATCATATTTGCAAACTATATAAAATATACACCTGATTTCTTTTATTTTCAGCTTGAAAAAGTGGTATGCTAATTAGATATGTCAACTCCGACTCTACTATATTACATTTACTGTATAGTAATAGATTTTAAATATTTAATCCTAATATTCAGGTGCTCTATTTGAAATGTAGGAAGGATAGATCAATAGAGGGGCTGAATTCCATATCATCAGATCAGATCAGATCAGATCAGTCTCTCAGTCGTGTCCCACTCTTTGCGACCCCATGAATCGCAGCAGGCCAGGCCTCCCTGTCCATCACCAACTCCCGGAGTTCACTGAGACTCACGTCCATCGAGTCAGTGATGCCATCCGAAATACATCTTCTCTCCTTGCTGGAAAAGATCTTTGAGAGCTGGTGTCCTTGTAGAAATTCTGAGATGACTTCTAAGATTCCTGGCTCCTGGTGTATACAGTCTATTAGGTTGAATTACATAAGACTGTCTTAGACTGCAGAGATAAATTCGAAAAGAAAGAGTTTCTCTTTTTGGCCTTGAAAAAGTGAGCTGTCCTACTGCAGGAGTAGGTTCCCTGGTGGCTCAGGCAGTAAAGAATCTGCCTGAAATGCAGGACACTAGGGTTGGATCCCTGGGTCAGGAAGATCCCCTGGAGAAGGAAATTGCAACCTACTCCAGTATATTCTTGCTGAAAAATCCCATGGACCAGAGGAGCCTGGTGGGCTACGGTTCATGGGATCACAAAGAGTTGGACATGACTGAGTGATTAATACATACACTGCAGGAGGATAGGGTCTTGTGATTAGGACCCGAGGGCAGCTTCTCAGAGCTAAGACTGACTCCACCAAGAGCCAGCAAGAAGATGGAAAACACAGTTCTACAATTCCAAGGAGCTGAATCCTGAAGACAAGAAGTGAATTTGGAAGAGGACTCTGAACTCCAGATAAGAACACAGCCCTGATCAAAACCTTGACCTCAGCTAGTAGAAGCATAGGCCAGGAAAATTATAAATTTGTGCAGTTTTAAGCTGCTAATTTGTGGCAATTTGTTAGACATCATCTTCTCCTTCACTAAAGGTACCACAGGTTCTAGTAGAGTGTATTTGCTTTATGAATAAAAATGTATTCAGTGACTAAATAAACAAGTGACCAACTCTGACTTTTAAACTGGCTTTTGGATTTTTTATAGTAAAATCTAAAGTCCTTCTAGTTGAGTCCTTCCTTTGATTCAAAGGCCAAAAAAATCCATTAAAGTCTTTATTTATATCCAAGGTGGTAGAAAAATTAGTAATGAAAATAAAATGCTGAGACTGATTCCATAAATCACTTGAGTTGTGTGTTTTGTTTTGTTTTTTTGCTTTATTGTGTTATTGTATTGTAGTGATAGCACATATTTTGGAAAGGAAATAGAGAAAGGATCATGAAATATGACTTTGACTGGTGAAGCAGGAAAGAATATTAATAAATTAAAGGACACATTTACAGCAGAGTGAAGCATATTTTGCTTATAGTAACATCCAGTTAAAGAAATAAAATAAAATAAACTCTGTTTCCTTGAATTCCACACCTATTTAGGATCACATGTTGATGTATAAAACTACTGATTTATTTATCACCTTCTAGCATAAGTTTATGTTTAATGAGGAATCTCAATGCAATGTGGTATAAACAAGAAAAGGTTTTATTTGTACTTATCACTGCTCCCCTCCTATTCCATATTGAACTCTATTTCTTGTTGAGAACCTGTTGTCTCAATAGCATTTCTGCCAGATCCAAGCATTTACACTCATTTTAGTTGTTTAAATCTTTTAATTGTGTGTGTCCTCACATTCTGGGAGGACGAACAAGCTCTTGAGGTCTATTTTATAAAGACACAAGTCTCAAACACACATGCATGACCTAATAACCTCCCAAAAGCTCTACATCTGAACACCATCATATTGGTAGGTAAGCTGTAATGTGTTAATTTTGAGGGGACCTAAATATTCAGTTTATAGTAAGACTGTTAACGAAACAAACTTGAGATTTGGCCACTGAAAGAATACTTAAGGAATTGTCTCTTTCACAGTCCATCAACATGCCAGCTCCATCAATAAGGGCAGGATTTTGCCTGCAGGTGCAGCACATTAATGTATTTTTTATCACCACTGTATTATTGTATATTATAGCTATAGGAGAACATTCTTTCCTTCTTCATGTCTTGAGGAACTAATAATAATTCCTGGGTAATAGAGCTGGTATTTTTAACTGAATTTAAGCATAAACCTACCTAGGAGTACCTCAAGGCTGTATATTGTCACCCTGCTTATTTAACTTATATGCAGAACACATCATGAGAAACGCTGGGCTGGAAGAAGCACAAGCTGGAATCAAGATTGCCAGGAGAAATCTCAATGACCTCAGATATGCAGATGACACCACCCTTATAGCAGAAAGTGAGGAGGAACTCAAAAGCCTCTTGATGAAAGTGAAAGAGGATAGTGAAAAAGTTGGCTTAAAGCTCAACATTCAGAAAACAAAGATCATGACATCCGTTTACATCACTTCATGGCAATAGATGGGGAACCTGTGTCAGACTTTATTTTTTGGGGCCCCCAAATCACTGCAGAAGGTTATGGCAGCCACGAAATTAAAAGACGCTTACTCCTTGGAAGGAAAGCTATGACCAACCTAGATAGCATATTCAAAAGCAGAGACATTACTTTGCCAACAAAGGTCTGTCTAGTCAAGGCTATGGTTTTTCCAGTAGTCATTTATGGATGTGAGAGTTGGACTGTGAAGAAAGCTGATTGCTGAAGAGTTGATGCTTTTGAACTGTGGTGTTGGAGAAGACTCTTGAGAGTTCCTTGGACTGCAAGGAGACCCAAACAGTCCATTCTAAAGGAGATCAGTCTTGGGTGTTCTTTGGAAGGAATGATGCTAAAGCTGAAACTCCAGTACTTTGGCCACCTCATGTGAAGCGTTGACTCATTGGCAAAGACTCTGATGCTGGGAGGGATTGGGGGCAGGAGGAAAAGTGGAGACAGAGGATGAGATGGCTGGATGGCATCACTGACTCGATGAACGTGAGTCTGAGTGAACTCAGGGAGTTGGTGATGGACAGGGAGGCCTGGCATGCTGCAATTCATAGGGTCGCAAAGAGTCGGACACGACTGAGCTACTGAACTGAACTGAATATTCATTAAAAGAACTGAAGTTCCAATACTTTGGCCACCTGATGCAAACAGCCGATTCACTGGGAAAAAACCTGATGCTGGCCAAGATTAAGGGTAGAAGTAGAAGGGGGAAACAGAGGATGAGATGGTTGGATGGCATCACTGACTCCAAGGACAAGAGTTGAACAAACTCCAGGAGACAGTGAAGGACAGGGAAGCCTGCTATGCTACAGTCCATGTGGTTGCAGAGTCAGACATGACTTAGCAATGGAACAACATGCTTAATATAAGATAACCAAAACTCAATTTCAAATTTGCCTGTTGAGTCTTTCTCCATTATCAATAGGAGATATACTGTACTCTGTTATACATAATTATTTTTAATCATAAACCATATTCACAAATCTTGATGCAAAACTGTTGCTCTGTTGAAAATGTCTATGGAAAGTGTCTAAGCCCTTTATGAAGTGTTTTCCTTTAATTGAGATTACCTTATTAAATGCCCATGTAGACTTTCTGCAACCTCACTACACTTATTTGTAATTCCCTGCTCTGGATATTATATGAAGAGCTTGCCACCTACATATGCTTGAATTCATCTGAACTTTTCCTCTGTGCTACAAAAAGAAAAACATACATCTTATTACTCCATCTCATGGAGGTGGGGCTCATATTATCTTTGAAGGACATTCCCTGCTAGGAAAAAAAGAGTGCAAGGACATGAGAATGAACCGTATGATTCTTTGAAACAGCAGGTACAGAAAAAAGATAAAAAGGCTTTCAAAAATGCCTTTGATGTCTACTGGCAGCCTAGAAACTTGAGGACAGCACCCTTCCTAACAATCCTATTAACGGTTATTGACCAAAGTAGTATTTTTTTAAAGGTCTTTTACATTTATTTCGGGGTTTTTTGGACTACATGTCAACTTTTACAACTTTTATTCTCCCAGGAGTGTTTTTAGAAGCTGATTACTGATGAGAGTTAATTTAATAATGGATACGCTGCTCCAGTTGATCCTGCCTTTTGTCATGCTGCCAGCAAAGCAATGCATTATTTTGAGTCCAGGAAATAAAAAGAACAGATAAAGTATGATTAAATTGGCTGTTAAGAAATTTGGCTAAAACCTGGGAACATATGCCTTTATTTTTTCTCTATTAAGTACCAAAGGACACAGAAAATAACAAACTTATTGCCTTGAATGAGAATTGCATGAAAAGATGTAACTTTGAGAAATTATTTAACCTTTAATTAATATGGAGGAATAATACTTATCTCTGCCATTTTGCATTTCCTTTTTTTGGAGGATGGTCTTGATTCCTGTCTCTTGTACAATGTCACAAACCTCTGTCCATAGTTCATCAAGAACTCTATCAAATATAATCCCTTAAATCTATATCTCACTTCCACTGTGTAATCATAAGGGATTTGACTTAGGCCATACCTGATTGGTCTAGTGGTTTCCCCACTTTCTTCAATTTAAGTCTGAATTTGGCAATAAGGAGTTCATGATCTGAGCCACAGTCAGCACCTGGTCTTGTTTTTACTGACTGTATAGAGCTTCTCCATCTTTGGCTGCAAAGAATATAATTAATCTGATTTAGGTATTGGCCATCTGGTGATGTCCATGTGGAGAGTCTTCTCTCGTGTTGTTAGAAGAGGGTGTTTGCTATGACCAGTGCGTTCACTTGGCAAAACTCTATTAGCCTTTGTGCTACATAATTCTGTACTCCAAGGCCAAATTTGCCTGTTACTCCAGGTGTTTCTTGATTTCTAACTTTGGAATTCCAGTCACCTATAATGAAACATCTTTTGGGGGTGTTAGTTCTAAAAGGTCTTGTATATTTTCATACAACTGTGAAACTTCAGCTTCTTCAGCATTACTGGTTAGAGCATAGACTTGGATTACCATGATGTTGAATGGCTTACAAATAGCTGTGAAAAGAAGAGAAGCAAAGAACAAAGGAGAAAAGGAAAGATATAAGCATCTGAATGTAGAATTCCAAGGAATAACAAGGAGAGATAAGAAAGCCTTTCTCAGCGATCAAAGCAAAGAAATAGGAGAAAACAATACAATGAAAACACCAATACAGTATACTAACGCATATATATGGAATTTAGAAAGATGGTAACAATAACCCTGTGTACGAGACAGCAAAAGAGACACTGATGTATAGAATAGTCTTATAGACTCTGTGAGAGAGGGAGAGAGTGGGAAGATTTGGGAGAATGGCATTGAAACATGTAAAATATCATGTATGAAACGAGTTGCCAGTCCAGGTTCGATGCACGATACTGGATGCTTGGGGCTGGTGCACTGGGACGACCCAGAGGGATGGAATGGGGAGGGAGGACGGAGGAGGGTTCAGGATGGGGAACACATGTATACCTGTGGCGGATTCATTTTGATATTTGGCAAAACTAATACAGTTATGTAAAGTTTAAAAATAAAATAAAATTAAAAAAAAACAATACAATGAGAAAAACTAGAGATCTCTTCAATAAAATTAGAGATGCCAAGGGAACATTTCATGCAAAGATGGGCTCAATAAAGGACAGAAATGGTATGGACCTAACAGAACAGAGGATATTAAGAAGAGGTGGCTAGAATACACAGAAGAACTGTACAAAAAAGATCTTCATGATCCAGATAATCATGATGTTATGATCACTCACCTAGAGCTAGATATCCTGGAATGTGAAGTCAAGTGGGCCTTAGGAAGAATCACTATAAGCAAACCTAGTGCAGGTGACAGAATTCCAGTTGAGCTATTTCAAATCCTAAAAGATGATGCTGTAAAAGTGCTGCACTCAATATGTCAGCAAATTTGGAAAACTCAGCAGTGGCCACAGGACTGGAAAAGGTCCGTTTTCATTCCAATCCCAAAGAAAGGCAATGCCAAAGAATGCTCAGACTTCCACACAATTGCACTCATTTCACACACTAGTAAAGTAAAGCTCAAAATTCTCCAAGCCAGGCTTAGCAATACTTGAACCATGAACTTCCAGACGTTCAAGCTGGTTTTAGAAAAGGCAGAGAAACCAGAGATCAAATTGCCAACATCCGCTGGATCATCAAAAAAGCAAGAGAGTTCCAGAAAAAAACATCTATTTCTGCTTTATTGACTATGCCAATGCCTTTGACTGCATGGATCATAATAAACTGTGTAAAATTCTGAAAGAGATGGGAATACCAGACCACCCGACCTGCCTCTTGAGAAACCTGTATGCAGATCAGGAAGCAACAGTTAGACCTGGACATGGAATAACAGACTGATTTCAAACAGGAAAAGAAGTACATCATGGCTGTATACTGTCACCCTGCTTATTTAACTTCCATGCAGAGTACATAATGAGAAACGCTGGGCTGGAAGAAGCATAATCTGGAATCAAGATCGCCAGGAGTAATATCAATAACCTCAGATATGCAGATGAACCACCCTTATGGGAAGAAGAACTAAAGAGCCTCTTGATGAAAGTGAAAGAAGAGACTGAAAAAGTTGGCCTAAAAATCAAAATTCAGAAAACTAAGATCATGGCATCTAGTCCCATCACTTTATGGCAAATAGATGGGGAAACAGTGGAAACAATGGCTGACTTTATTTTGGGGGGCTCCAAAATCACTGCAGATGGTGACCGCAGCCATGACATTAAAAGACACCTACTCCTTGGGAGGAAAGTTATGACCAACCTAGATAGCTTATTAAAAAGCAGAGACATTACTTTATCAACAAAGGTCCATCTAGTCAAGGCTATGGTTTTTCCAGTAGTCCTGTATGGATGCGAGAGTTGGATTATAAAGAAAGCTGAGCACCGAAGAATTGATGCTTTTGAACTGTGGTGTTGGAGAAGACTCTTGAGAGTCCCTTGGACTGCAAGGCGAACCAACCAGTCCATCCTAAAGGAGATTAGTCCTAGCTGTTCATTGGAAGGACTGATGTTGAAGCTAAACTCCAATTCTTTGGCCACCTGATATGAAGAGCTGACTCATTTGAAAAGACCCTGATGCTGGGAAAGATTGAGGGCAGGAGGAAAAGGCGACGACAGAGGATGAGATGGTTAGATGGCATCACTGACTCGATGGACGTGAGTCTGAGTGAACTCCAGGAGTTGGTGATGGATAGGGAGGATTGGCATGCTGCAGTCCTTGGGGTCACAAAGTGTCGGACATGATTGAGCGATTGAACTGAACTGAACTGAACTGAATGAATGTTTAAGAAAAAAAATATATATCAAGATTTTTGGAAAATATAAAAATTAGTGTTTTGTAAAAAATGTATAGCTTTATATGTTTATTAAGATGAAGAAAATTTCAATTAATGATGCTTGAAAACCTTCCACCATAAGAAGTTTGAAAAAGAATAGAAAATTAAAGTAAAAGGGATTAAATGTAGAAAAGTTAAAAAAAATAGGAAAACAATGGAATTTAAAGCAGATAAATAACAAACACAATTAACAAAGTCAAAAGTTGAGTTTTTGAAAATGTTAATAAAGTTGATAACCTGTAGTAAGCCTCAACCATAAATGGCTCAAACAGAAATTATTAGTAGTAATGGCTAGAGAGTGAACACCCATGTACTACAGCTTCTGATGCTGTTCTCTCTTCTTGACCTCATCTATCTTAATAGACCTTCAGTCCTGTCCTCTGATGAACAGCTGTGGAAAAGACCCTGATGCTGGGAAAGGTTGAAGGCAGAAGGAGAAGAGGGTGATCGAGGATGAGATGGCTGGATGGCATCACTGATTCAATGGACATGAACTCCAGAAGACGGTGATGGACAGGGAGGCCTTGTGTGCTGCAGTCCACAGGGTTGCAAAGAGTCAGACATGACTTAGCGACTGAATGACAACTCACCTGACACTTGCTGCATGCTGCTAATTGTGTTGCTTGTGCTCTACTGTAAAATAGGATTTTAGCAAGAATTTTGTTAAGTTTTAGCTACTAGAGCTTGATGACTTCAGTAGATGAAAATTATCGTGACTTCTTTTTCTTGGTTTTTCTGTTGGCAAGGGAGCCTGACAAGTTGTGCTTGATTTGGTGACTCATTGACAGGATGAGGCAAGTGAAAGAAAAGGGAAATCTCATTTCCTGCTTAATCACAGAATGAATGAGGTAAGAAATGACATGTAGAATAGGTTGAACAAGGTAAGATAATAGAAGTCTTACAGTTCAAAAACATTTATATATGATTTTATTTTAATTTTGTGTGTGTGTATGTTTACTTTCACACTAATAATGTAAATGAGCCAGGGGTGAGTAAATTCAGAACAACTATGATATCTCTAGAATAAAAACTAAACCAAACCAAACCCCAGACTCCTGGCACTGTAGATACTGATCTAGTGTCTTCTACCCTTTAAAATAAAAAAACCCTTTAAAAATGGTTTGGTTATTAACAAAACTAAGTGTTGGTTCTTTGAAAAGGTAAACAAAATTGACAAAACTTCAGCTAGAGTAATCACGGGAAAAAAGAGAGCAGATCCTGATTAACAAAATTATAAGTCAAAGAGGAGATATTTCGACTGATAGCACAGAAATATGAAAGATCTTAAGAATTTACTGTGACTAACTATATGCCAATAAACTGAACAACCTAGAAGAAATAGGAAAATTATTAAAACAAATGACCAACCAAGACTATACCAGGAACAAGTAGAAAAGTTGAACAGACCAATTATTAGAAAGGAGATTGAATCAGTAATCAAAAAACTACCACCTGGAAAAAAATTCTCAGGACCAGATGGCTTCAATAAAAAGTTTTACCAAATATTTAAAGAAAAATCTATGAAAATTCTTCTCAAAATTTTCCAAAATATAAAAGTTATCAACCATTCCTAAATTCATTTTATGAGGCCAGAATTACTGTGATACTAAAGCCATAAAAGGAGAGTACAAGAAAAGAAAACTACAGGCCAATATTCCTGATGACTATAGATATAAAAATTCTCAATAAAATACTAGTAAACTGAATTTAGTAGTACATTAAAAGAACTATTCATCATGATCAAGTGAATTTATTCCTGTAACACAATGCTGGTTCACATAAACAAATCAATAATTGTGATATATCACATGAAAAGGATACAAAAATCATCTTAATCAGTTCAGTTCAGTTCAGTCACTCAGTCGTGTCCGACTCTTTGCGACCCCATGAATCACAGCATGCCAGGCCTCCCTGTCCATCACCAACTCCCAGAGTTCACTCAAACTCACGTCCATCAAGTCGGTGATGCCATCCAGCCATCTCATCCTCTGCCATCCCTTTTTCCTCCTGCCCCCAATCCCTCCCAGCATCAGAGTCTTTTTCAATGAGTC
Source organism: Bubalus kerabau (assembly GCF_029407905.1). Taxonomy (NCBI): domain Eukaryota; kingdom Metazoa; phylum Chordata; class Mammalia; order Artiodactyla; family Bovidae; genus Bubalus; species Bubalus kerabau. Next base: position 134,775,510 of record NC_073624.1, read on the forward strand.
AACTCTTCACATGAGGTGGCCAAAGTACTGGAGTTGCAGCTTTAGCATCATTCCTTCCAGAGAACACCCAGGGCTGATCTCCTTTAGAATGGACTGGTTGGATCTCCTTGCAGTCCAAGGGACTCTCAAGAGTCTTCTCCAACACCACAGTTCAAAAGCATCAATTCTTCAGCGCTCAGCTTTCTTCACAGTCCAACTCTCACATCCATACATGACCCCTGGATAAACCATAGCCTTGACTAGACAGACCTTTGTTGGCAAAGTAATGTCTCTGCTTTTGAATATGTTATCTAGGTTGGTCACAACTTTCCTTCCAAGGAGTAAGCGTCTTTTAATTTCATGGCTGCAGTCACCATCTGCAGTGATTTTGGAGCCCAAAAAACTAAAGTCCGATACTGTTTCTACTATTTCCCCATCTATTTATCATGAAGTGATGGGACCAGTTGCCATGATCTTCGTTTTCTGAATGTTGGATGCAGAAAAAGCACTTGGCAAAGCTCAACATGCATTTATGATAAAAAAAAAAAAACTTAACAAATTAACAATAGAAGGACTATAATTCAATATAATAAAGATCATACATGAGGAGTGCACACCTAACATTATACTCAGTACTAAAAGGTTAATAGCTTTTTCTTTAAAATAGGGAAAAAACAAGGTTGCCCACTTTCACCACTCCTATTCAATACAGTACTGAAATCCTAGTCAGAGCATTCAGGCAAGAAGGAGGAATAAAAGGCATCAGAATAAGAAAGGAAGAAGTAAATGGTCACTATTTACAGGTGACATAATTTTATATATGGGAAATTATTAAAGATCACACCAAAAATCCTATATCTACTTAATGAATTAAGTAAATATGGAGAATAGAAAATTAGCAAGCAAAATAGTAAAATTTATATACACTACTAATTAATTACTTGAAAAAGAAACAAAAAAATGATTCCATACAAAAATCATCAAAAAATAATAAACTTAGGAATAAATTTAACCAAAGAAATAAAAGATCACTACACTGAAAACTGGAAAAGGTCAGTTTTCATTCCCATCCCAAAGAAAGGCAATGCCAAAGAATGCTCAAACTACTGCACAATTACACTCATCTCACACACTAGCAAAGTAATGCTCAAAATTGTCCAAGCCAGGCTTCAACAGTATGTGAACTGTGACCTTTCAGATGTTCAAGTTGGATTTAGAAAAAGAAGAGTAACCAGAGATCAAGCTGACAACATCCTCTGGATCATCGAAAAATCAAGAGAGTTTCAGAAAAAAATCTATTTCTGTTTTATTGACAATGCCAACGCCTTAGACTGTGTGGATCACAACAAACTGTGAAAAATATTAAGCAATGGGAATACCAGACCACCTGACCTGCCTCTTGAGAAATTTGTATGCAGGTCAAGAAGCAACAGTTAGAATTGGACATGGAACAGCAGACTTTTTCCAAATAAGGAAGGAAGTACATCAAGGCTGTATATTGTCACCCTGTTTATTTAATTTATATGCAGAGTACATCATGAGAAATGCTGGGCTAGATGAAGCACAAGCTGGAATCAAGATTGCTGGGAGAAATATCAATAACCTCAGATATTCAGATGACACTATCCTTATGGCAGAAAGCCAAGAAGAACTAAAGAGCCTTTTGATAAAAGTGAAAGAGGAGAGTGAAAATGTTGGCTTAAAGCTCAACATTCAGAAAACTAAGGTCATGACATCTGGTCCCATCACTTCATAACAAATAGATGTGGAAACAGTGACAGACTATTTTTTGGGTTCCAAAATCACTGCAGATGGTGACTGCAGCCATTAAATTCAAAGATGCTTGTTCCTTGCCATAAAAGTTATGACCAACCTGGACAGCATATTAAAAACCAGAGACATTACTTTGCCAACATAGTCCATCTACTTAAAGCTACAGGTTTTCCAGTAGTCACATATGTATGTGAGAGTTGGACTATACAGAAAGCTGAGCACCAAAGTATTGATGATTTTGAACTGTGGTGTTGGAGAAGACTCTTGAGAGTCCCTGGGATTGCAAGGAGATCCAACCAGTCCATCCTAAAGGAAATCAGTCCTGAATGTTCATTGGAAGGACTGAAACTCCAATACTTTGGCCACCTGATGCGAAGAACTGACTCATTTGAAAAAACCCTGATGCTGGGAAAGATTGAAGGCAGGAGGAGAAGGGGACGACAGAGGATGAGATGATTGGATGGCATCACTGACTCAATGGACATGCGTTTGAGTAAACCCTGGGAGTTGGTGTTGGACAGGAAGGCCTGGCGTGCTGCAGTCCATGGGGTCACAAAGAGTCGGACACAACTGAGAGACTGAGCTAAACACTGAAAACTGGAAGATTGATGAGGGTAACTGAAGAAGATGAAAAATAAATGGAAAAGTATTCCATGTTCATTGTTTGGAAGAACAAACATTAAAGTGTCCATACTACCAAGAGCCATTTATAAATTCAATGCAACCAATCTCTATCAAGATTTCAATTGTGTATTTTTACAAAAGTAGAATAAACAATCCCTGAAATTTATATGGACCCACAGAAGCAATCCTGAGCAAGAATAACAAAACATGAGGGCTCACAGTTCCTAATTTTAAGCTGTATTAAAAGATACAGTAATCAAACATGAGTTTAAGTAGGCTTCAGGAGTTGGTGATGGACAGGAAAGCCTTGTGTGCTGCAGTCCATGAGACTGCAAAAAGTCGGACACAATTCAGTGACTGAACTGAACTGAAAGCATGGGCAACGAAGTAAAAAAATAAACAAACACGAGTACATCAAAGTAAAAGGTTTCTGTATAGCAAAGGAAACAGTCAGCAAAATGAAAATATAACATACCATATTAGTATGTTATATCAAAAATATTTGCAAACCTTATTTCTGATAAGTGGTTAGTATGTAAAACATATAAAGAACTCTCAATAGAAGACAATTTTATTATTTTATATTTAATCAAATCTTTCCAACCTAGGAATCAAACCAGGGTCTCCTGTATTGCAGGCAGATTCTTTACCAACTGAACTATCAGGGAAGCCCATTTTAATGAGCAGAGGAACTGAATAGACATTTTCCTAAGAAAGCATCCAAATAGTCAGAAAATACATGAAAAGTACTCAACATCACTAATGATCAGGTGAATATAAACCAAAATACAATGAGAGTGTTACTCTTTTCATTAGCATGGTGATCATCAAAAAGACAAGAGATAACAAAGTCTGATGACAATTTGGAGAAAAGGGAACCTTTGTACACTATTAGTACACTCACTATGGAAAATAGCATGGAGGTTCCTCAAGAAATTAAAAAGAGAACTACCATATTGTCCAGCAATTCCACTTCTGGGAATACAATTGAAGGAAACAAAAACACAAATATGAGATGTATCTGCAACCTTGTGCCCTTTGCAGCATTATTTATAATAGCCAAGAAAAGGAAATAACCTAAGGGTTCAACTGAAAAATGAGTAGCTAAAGAAGTTGTGGTATACACAAAAAATGGAATACTATTTAACCATAGGAGAAGGACATCCTGTCATTTGCAACAACATGGATGGACTCTGGGGGCTCTATGTTAAGTGACATAAGGAAGTGAAACATATAGAGAAAGAGAAATACTGTATGATCACCACTTATTTGTGGGACCTTAACTACAAAACAAACTCATAGAAAGTAAGATGAAACTTGGTATTATCAGAGATGGGAGCTAGGGAGGACAGAGATTGAATGAAGGTGGTCACAAGGTACAAACTTTCCGTTAAAATATAAATAATTGCTAAGGATATAACATACAGCACAATGACTATAGCTGACACTGGTGTATGGAATAGTTGAAAATTGTAAAGAGAATAGATGCTAAGAGCTCTCATCAGAAGAAAATATTTTTTTTCTTTTTTGTATCTATTGGAGATGGTGTATGTTAACTTACTGTGATAATCATTTCAAAATATATATGTTAAGTCACTATGCTATACAATTCAATCTTATATGGTGGTCAGCTCAGCAGTAAACAATTCGCCAGCAATCCAGGAGACACAGGTTCAGTCCCTAGGTCAAGAAGATCCCCTGGGGGAACAAAATAGAAAGCCCAGAGATAAATCCATGCACATATGGACACCTTATCTTTGACAAAGGAGGCAAGACTATACAATGGGTTAAAGACAATCTCTTTAACAAGTGGTGCTGGGAAATCTGGTCAACCACTTGTAAAAGAATGAAACTGGAACACTTTCTAACACCATACACAAAAATAAACTCAAAATGGATTAAACATCTAAACGTAAGACCAGAAACTGTAAAACTCCTAGAGGAGAACATAGGCAAAACACTCTCTGACATGCATCACAGCAGGATCCTCTATGACACACCTCCCAGAGTATTGGAAATAAAAGCAAAAATAAACAAATGGGCCCTAATCAAACTTAAAATCTTCTGCACATCAAAGGAAACTATTAGCAAGGTGAAAAGACAGCCTTCAGAATGGGAGAAGATAATAGCAAATGAAGCAACTGACAAACAACTAATCTCGAGAATATACAAGCAACTCCTACAGCTCAACTCCAGAAAAATAAATGACCCAATCAAAAAATGGGCCAAAGAACTAAATAGACATTTCTCCAAAGAAGACATATAGATGGCTAACAAACACATGAAAAGATGCTCAACATCACTCATTATCAGAGAAATGCAAATCAAAACCACTATGAGATACCATTTCACACCAGTCAGAATGGCTGCAATCCAAAAGTCTACAAGCAATAAATGCTGGAGAGGGTGTGGAGAAAAGGGAACCCTCTTCCACTGTTGGTGGGAATGCAAACTAGTACAGCCACTATGGAGAACAGTGTGGAGATTCCTTAAAAAACTGGAAATAGACCTGCCTTATGATCCAGCAATCCCACTGCTGGGCATACACACTGAGGAAACCAGAAGGGAAAGAGACACGGGTACCCCAATGTTCATCACAGCACTGTTTATAATAGCCAGGACATGGAAGCAACCTAGATGTCCATCAGCAGATGAATGGATAAGAAAGCTGTGGTACATATACACAATGGAGTATTACTCAGCCATTAAAAAGAACACATTTGAATCAGTTCTAATGAGGTGGGTGAAACTGGAGCCTATTATACAGAGTGAAGTAAGCCAGAAAGAAAAACACCAATACAGTATACTAACGCATATATATGGAATTTAGAAAGATGGTAACAATAACCCTGTGTACGAGACAGCAAAAGAGACACTGATGTATAGAACAGTCTTATGGACTCTGTGGGAGAGGGAGAGGGTGGGAAGATTTGGGAGAATGGCATTGAAACATGTAAAATATCATGTATGAAACGAGTTGCCAGTCCAGGTTCGATGCAGGGTACTGGATGCTTGGGGCTGGTGCACTGGGACGACCCAGAGGGATGGAATGGGGAGGGAGGAGGGAGGAGGGTTCAGGATGGGGAACACATGTATACCTGTGGCTGATTCATTTTGATATTTGGCAAAACTAATACAATTATGTAAAGTTTAAAAATAAAATAAAATTTAAAAAAAAAAGGCAAAAAAAAAAAAAAAGATCCCCCGGGGAAGGAAATGGCAGCCCACTCCAATATTCTTCCCTGGGAAATCCTATGCACAGAGGAGCCTGGCAGGACACAATCCGTGGGGTTGCAGAGTCAAACACAACTAAACAACAACAAAAACATCAACTGTATTTCAATAAAACTAGAGAAAAAATGTCTTCACTGCATTTATACTCTCTTACTTCCCAGTCTTTCTTATCCTAATAAGATTATATCATTTCACTGAGATTCCTATTACTTTCATTTTGGTTGCAGATTTCTAAATATAGTACACGACTGTAAGCTTCTGTATTACTTGAGCTCTCTGTAGTATGCAAAAATATCATTGTCCTTTAGACATTTTATTTCAGGATAGCGAAGTGAAAGTGAAAGTCGCTCAGTCGTGTTCGACTCTGTGACCCCATGGACTCCATGGAATTCTCCAAGCCAGAATACTGGAGAGTGTAGACTTTCCCTTCTCCAGGGATCTTCCCAACCCGAGGATCAAACCCAGGTCTCCCGCAATGCGGGCAGATTCTTTACCAGCTGAGCCGCAATGGAAGCCCAAGAATACTGGAGTGGGTAGTTCATCCCTTCTCCAGCAGGTCTTCCCGACCCAGGATAATAACTTCTCAATTCACTGGCAGTCCATTTTGTTGTTTCTGCCGCATTTTCTTTTTTTTTTTTTTTTTTTAAGATTTTTATTTTTTTTTATTTATTTTTTTATATGCATTGAAATTTTTTATTGTGGTAAAATATGTATATAAAACATAAATTTTACCATTTTAATATGTACAGTTCTTTGTCATAAAGTACATTTACAGTGTGGTACAGCCATTACAAACATTCATTTACAGAATTTCTCCATTTATTTCAAAATATTTTTTTTTCATTTCATACATGATATTACACATGTTTCAATGCCATTCTCCCAAATCTTCCCACCCTCTCCCTCTCCAACAGAGTCCATAAGACTGTTCTACAGAGTGAAGTAAGCCAGAAAGAAAAACACCAGTACAGTATACTAACGCATATGTATGGAATTTAGAAAGATGGTAACAATAACCCTGTGTACAAGACAGCAAAAGAGACACTGATGTATAGAACAGTCTGCCGCATTTTCTTGACTCTATTACCATGTCCCATGGATCTAGCATTAGATTTCTCTTCTTATCTCACTGACCCTTTACTCTCATCCAGTCCCATGACTTTACTATTATCCATTTCCTAGTATACCGAAATGTTTTTCACTTTTAAGAAAACAGGCATACTTTAGTTTGATGTGTGTCTATATCTCCCCTAAGTGCTCAGTAAAATCTATGTACATTTTCTGGGAGGAAATTAAGGAACTGGATTCTGTCTAGTCTACAGAACTTGGCATAATGACTATATGAATAAGACACTGAAATTGATGAAATTCAGAAGAAGCAGGAACTTAAAATGAGAAGAAGCTTTGAGAACATAAGAACTACCCACCTTCAGCCCAAGTGATGTTCTTGTTTAGTCGTGAAGTCATGTCTGACTCTTTTGCTACCCCATGTACTGTAGCCCACCAGGCTCCTCTGTCCATGGGATTTCACAGGCAAGAATACTTGAGTGGGTTGCCATTTCTTTCTCCAGGGACTCTTTCCCACCCAGGGATGCAACCCACATCTCCTGCATTGGCAGGCAGATTCTTTACTGCTGAGCCACCAGGGAAGCTCTTCAGTTACTTTAGTGAAGTTTGAAGGAAGGAATTGGATTTCTTTACTAATCATTATCTGGTGATTTAGATTAATTTCACCTAGGTCTTGGGGAAAGGAGTGTCTCTTTATATATACAGTACACTTAGATAAAACACAATAAACTCTCAGTTTTACCAGATAACCTATTAATAATAAATGTTTAAAATTTTTAATTTTTTAAAATTGAAAGGTAGCTCCAAATTTGTAAGTACTTGCATGAAAACCTCCCTTATAAAGCATAATTCCAACCTAAAAGAAACAACTCAAAGATCATTTGAATTTTTCTATTCATAGTTATATAAAATTATACCAAGATGACTGTTCCCCAGAGTAGGAAAGTACTTCTTCAGAGTATGAGTTATTTTGTTTTTATCATAGCTATTCTGGGTTTGAAACAGAGAACAAAATTAGACTGAAATACTACTGGTTTCTGAATTCATTGGCTTGTGGTTACCTATTGTTTTGCAATAAATAACCACTGAATTTAGGGGCTTCACTTATTTTTTCAGCTTTGCAGACTATAGTCAGTCAACACTCCATATCCATAGCTTCCTGAGCCCTGGACTTAACCAACTGCAGGTCAAAAATATTTGGAAAAAATCCAGAAGGTTCCAAAAAGTAACACTTGATTTTGCCAGATTGGGCAACTATTTATAAAGCAATTACATTGTGCTTACAATTCTTCCTATAGCATTAACTTTGTATTAGATGTTATAAGTTATAGAGATAATTTAAAGTGTATGGGAGGGTGTGTATAGGTTATATGAAAATAATTTGCCATTTTATAGATGACGCTTGATCATCCTCAGATTTTCATATCGGAGGAGGGTTCTGAGATCAATCCCCTGTGGATACCAAGGAAAGACTGTACTGACCTTAGCTGGATGCTTGTCACTTGGGCTCTCCCACGTTGTAGATGAAGCTGCAGTCAACTGAAGCCTTCACTAGTTGCTTGTGGTAGATGGGTCACTCGTATGACTGAAATTTAATGCTGGATCTAGGCTCAGCTGGCTGTAGGCAGAGCTCAACTATGGCTGTTGATTGGAGTGTCTACATAAGTGCTCATCTTGTGGCTTGGGATTCTACCTGATGGCTGGGTTCTCAGAAGTCCAAGAGCAGGGATTCTAAAGTAACCAAGCAGGAGTTGTTATTCATGAAACTCAGCCTTGGAAATCATACAATGTTACTTAGTTCTTTCTATCTTTTTTATTTTATATTAGAATATAGTTGATTAACAATGTTGTATTAATTTCAGGTATAAGACAAAGTGATTCAGTTATACATATATATGCATCTATTCTTTTTCAGATTTTTTTCTCATTTAAGTTGCTACATAATATTAAGCAGAGTTCCTGGTGCTATATGGTAGGTCCTTGTTGGTTATCCCTTTTAAATATACCAGTGTGTACATTCCAATCCCAAACTCCCTATTACCCCTAACACCTTTCCTCCCTGATAACCATAAATTCATTCTCTAAGTCTGTGGGTGTGTTTGTTTTGTAAATAAGTTCATTTGTAGCATCCATTGAAGTTCTTTCACTTTTTATCTGTTAAATGTATCACAGGGTCAGTCCAGATTCAAGGGGTAGGGAACTAGATTTAACCTCTTGAAGAGAAGACTAAGAATTTGCAGCCACCTCTAATTTCTATATATTATGAGTTTTAGTTGTATCTGTGGTTAGACTAGGGATGCCTGCATTGACCAGTATTACCTAGAGTTAACAGAGAGATCATAAGTAGGCATTCACATAGATTCATAAAGTGACTAAGCTATTGACAAGTACACACACACACACACACACACACACACACACACACACACACCTTGCTGCTAATGGAATACCACTAAGGATAAATTGAATAAGGACCACTCTTGTGAGTCAATTTTTCCCTTCCAAACCAAATGCAATGAGCACTTTAAGAAATGAGGAATAATTTCAAAAGCATTTCTATGAAGTACTGCTCTATTAATAGTCTCTTGTGATAACTTTGTTAAACATACTCGCCCTTATATGTTTAAAGTTAATGGAATAATTGAGATGAGTGGGTTTGTAAGTTTATGGGTTTGTAAGTTTAACCTTTATAATGCTACAACCATGAGAACAGTTGGGGAAATAAATTTTAAAAGTATGATTGAAATAGCACATTATGATATTTAAAGTAAAGGATCTAAAGGAGATATTCACAAGTTGACTGGTTTTGTTTTGGGACCTCCAGAGAAACAAATGACTAAAAATCCAAAGCTAGGTGGTTTATTGCTGTGGACAAGCACTTAGTCATGTCCGACTCTTTGTAACCCCATGTGCTACAGCCCACCAAGCTCCTCTGTCCATGAGATTTTTCCAGGCAAGAATACTAGAGTAGGTAACAATTTCCTTCTGCAGGGGATCCCCCCAACCTGGGGACTGAACCTGGCTCTCTTGCATCTGCTGCATTGGCAGGTATAGTCTTCTTCAAAAATATTCTTTTCAATTGTTCAGTCTCTAATTAGTCTTATCTAATACTCATTCACTGTCATAATCATCATTTTCTTTCTTGTTTCTACGTGAGCATTTTGAAGTCAAGGACCGGTGTCTTGAAAAAAAAAAAAAAAGAAAATATCTGTAATTCTTATAGGACCAAGTATGCTTTCTTTCACATTAAAGACAAGCAATAAAGGGACTGTGTAGGAAAAGTAATATTTGATCATCTTTGAAAACAGCCAACAAATCTTTCAAGGCAATTTTACTGCATAAAATTCCTGAATATATCATGCACCTTGCTTTTCTTCAGGCACAGCAACTCTAACTTGTTTAACAAACATGCAGTAACATTTACTATGGACATAAGGTCCCATGCTAGAGTCCAAGGAGAAAATACAAATATAAAATGCAGTCATATTTTACACTGATTTGAGTTTAAGTTGATGGATTCAGTTAAGGTGGCATGAGGATATTTAAGTTATTTTCACTCAGTGATAATATAAAATAACTATTTTGAAGAAATTAATTTTCCCACTTTTCAATAATGAAAACAAAACCCATGAAGTACTTTTTGTATAAAAAGAGTTGGAAAAAATATATGTGTTGTAAAACAAGTATTCATTGTAGTCATTTACTTAAAGTAAAATTCTATTGGAACCAATTCTGAGTTTTGAAACTGTCTAAAACCTAAGAAATAGGTAATAAGCAAAGGCATGATTTTAAAAGTAGTGGCCCTCTTATTCTGCTTCTTTGCTGCCATTCCAGGATTCATTCCTTATCCCTGCTGCTGCTGCTGCTAAGTCACTTCAGTCGTGTCCTACTCTGTGTGACCCCATAGACGGCGCCCCACCAGGCTCGGCTGTCCCTGGGATTCTCCAGGCAAGAACACTGGAGTGGGTTGCCATTTTCTTCTCCAATGCATGAAAGGAAAAGTGAAAGAGAAGTCGCTCAGTCATGTCCGACTCTTGGCGACCTCGTGGACTGCAGCCTACCAGGCTCCTCCATCCATGGGATTTTCCAGGCAAGAGTACTGGAGTGGGGTGCCATAGCCTTCTCCTTATCCCTAGGTATTCTCTTTGACCTGACTGATTCTACTCTGTCCTCATGTTTCCTGGCTGACTTTTGGTTCCTTATTGTGGAAGAGTCATTTTGATGTTTACATGTGGCTTTATGCCCTTACTTAGTTCTGACCTTGTCAGACTTTGTTGTTTAATCTTACTCAGGCTGTAATTGGAACATTCTTCCAACTGGATCCTGTGGCCTAGGTAACACCTCTAGGTGCCCCTTAATGATGGCAAATAATTGCTCAACCTTCCAAGAAAAATCACTCTTTCAGAGGGCTTCCCTCTGGAGTCCTGTTTCTTAATGGACCGTCTGTACCAGAATTGGGCTTCCTAGGTGTCACAAGTGGTAAAGAGCCTGCCTGCCAATGCAGGAGAGATAAGAGATGTGGTTTCGATCCCTGGGTTGGGAAGATCCCCTGGAGGGGGGCTTGACAACCCACTCCGGTATTCTTGCTTAAAGAATCCCCATGGACAGAGAAGCATGGTGGGCAACAGTCCATGGGGTCACAAAGAGTCGGATACGATTGAAGCCACTGAGCGAGTGAATACCAGAATCACCTGTAGACTAGCAAAGATGCAGACCCAGTGTCCTGCCCAGATTCTTGGGGGCTGAAGTCCATGCATCTGCATTTAAACAAAGAATTTCTGGTGATACTTATGCACACTGAAGAGCTTTCCTGATACTTCTTCTCTACCCCAAAACTCCAGACCTTATGCTTGCCTTCTGTAATAGTATTCTAGTTAAACATGATGTTAACTCCAGAGTTTTTTTTTTTTTTTTCGTAAATACTTTTTACTAGGTTGAGAAAGTTCCTTTTATTTCTTAGTTTACTAAGAATTACTATTGTGCACGGGTATTATTTTCTTTGCATTCAATTTGCTAATACTTTGTTAAGGATATTTGCATCCATTATAATGAAGGATATTGGGTTGTAGTTTTCTATTGTTATGATGTCTTTGCAAGATTAAAAATGGCCTAATAAAATGAATTTAATATCAAAAAAATAAAATAAAAATAAAAGTAGTGGTAACAAACAATAGGGGAATCTTCATTATCTCTAAGGCATTCCTTGACCAAGAAACTGATAAGCTGTTCACCATACTTTATCTTCTATTCTTTTATCTAGTCTCCAAAGTCTTTACCTATGCACAGCCATATGACCAAACTCTAGTCGATGGAAAATGGATCAGAGTAATGCAGGCTATAAAGAATACCAATGGACATGACTAACCCATTGTTCCTGCTGCTGCTTCTGCTTCTGCTAAGTCGCTTCAGTCCTGTCCGATTCTGTGAGACCCCATAGACGATAGCCCATCAGGCTCCCATGTATCTGGGATTCCCCCGGCATGAACAGTGGAGTGGTTTGCCATTTCCTTCTCCAATGCATGAAAGTGAAAAGTGAAAGTGAAGCCACTCAGTTGTGTCCGACTCTTAGCAACCCCATGGACTGTTCCTACTCTGCTCCAATAAAGTAGAACTTTGACTTCTCCCAGCCCCACTTTCTACTAACATGAACCCACCCACCATAGACTGTTACATGTGTGAGAATTAAACACTTCTAACTTGTTGACTCATTCTATTGTGGGGCCTATTTGTTACTCCAGCATAGTCTACCCCAATTCACACATCATACAAGACATATTGAAATAAATCTGTATTACATATTAAAAGTTTCTATGAACTTTAAAAAATATCTGTGATTATTTATTCAAAAATATGTCTAAATGAAAACCTTTAGTATACAACTGGAAATAGACTGTCTTTAATCATAATATAAACCTGGTAAGTCTTCTAGCATAAAAATTTAAACTACAAATTCTTGATAAAATAAAGTTCTTGTGAATACCAAATTGACAACTACAGGTTACAATGGTTCATTTTATAAATACTTAAATAAATTTTAACTTTGATTTTATAATTTTTCCTATTAGAAAGCACTACATTTTTTTGCGTTCTATTAATATAATGTTTAATGAGTTATTCAAATAGATATCCACTCCATTCAAAGGCACAATTCTAATTCTCTCCAAAAGTAGAAAAACGTGGTTATCTCTTTTTTCCAGGCAATCTGTGTAGTATACCCTATGCTTATCATATAGTATCTACATGGTAAACGCCAAATAAACAGTTGTTGCATAAGCTGTGGAGAGACTTTCAGTCCTCATAAAACTTGAGCACCAAGTAGGGAAGATCAATATAGTCAGAAATTGGGTAAATGCTTAGAAACTGAGTGTATAAGATAGGCCATGAGTCATATTCAAAGACAAATAGGTAGAATACCAAAACCACCCCAAACTGGGATCAGAGATTGAACAATGCTAACCCTGAGTTCCTCAAAAAATCAAATTAATACTAATCAAGAGCTCTAATGGACCCTGGACCTTCAGGGAAAGCCTGGTGATCTTAAATGTATAGTTGGGGTGATTTTGCGTGAGGCAAAACACAAGAAAATTGTCTGCTTCTACTTTAAAAATACTGGCTTCTCATAGTTTGTTAACCTACTGTTTTTTTTTTCTAAATTAGTTTTAAACAAGTGGACTGAGGATGCACATAATAAAGAATAAGATTTGATTAGTTCTCGACTTTTTCTAAGGAAGCACTCTTGCTTTTGGTGACCTACATGTATATCATTTTTTCCTTTATCCAAGTAACTGATCTTAAGGATATGATCTGATGAATTCTGGTAAATGTATGCACACATGTAACTAAAAATCTTAGTCAAGAAACAGAATAGTACTATCAACCTCATGCCTCTCTTCAGTCAATGCTCAAACCTCTCCTGAAACAAAAACTACTTTAATTTTTGTCAGCATGGCTAAATTTTGCTCTTTATAGAATTTGATGTAAATGGAATCATGGAACATATATGTTTTATTTCTGCACTGTTTTAGTCAACATAATGCATTTAAGATCCATTCGTGCTCTATGTGGGCTTCCCCGATGGCTCAGACTGTAAAGAAACTGCCTGCAATACGGGGGACCTGGGTTTAATCCCTAGGTCAGGAAGATCTCCCGGAGAAGTGAATGCTTACCCACTCCAGTATTCTTTTCTGGAGAATTTCATGGACAGAGGAGCCTGGTGGGCTGCAGTCCATGGGGACTGAGTGACTAAAATTGTCTATGCATATAGTTTGTTCTTTTTATTGTTAAATAGAATATCCTACGTAGTTGATTAACTATTATTCTCTTGTCTAATATTTTCTGCTGTGGACATTTTTGTCTTTGTATTCTTTGTCATTACATGCTTTCATATTGCTGCTGCTAAGTCGCTTCAGTCGTGTCCGACTCTGTGCGACCCCATAGACGGCAGCCCACCAGGCTCCCCCATCCCTGGGATTCTCCAAGCAAGAACACTGGACTGGGTTGCCATTTCCTTCTCCAATACATGAAAGTGAAAAGTGAAAGTGAAGTCACTCAGTCATGTCTGACTCATAGCGACCCCATGGACTGCAGCCCACCAGGCTTCTCCGTCCATGGGATTTTCCAGGCAAGAGTACTGGAGCGGGGTGCCATTGCCTTCTCCAAGCTTTCATCTTGCTTGTGTTTATTACATAAGAAGAGGAACTTCTAGGACATGATAAATATTAAACTTTAAATAAAATTGCCTATCAGTTTTCCGAAGTGGCTGCACTATTTTACACTCCTCCAGAAACACACTGAGAGCGCCTGTAGCTCCATCTCCTTAATAACAGTGGGCATTCTAGCTCTGTGAAGAATACCATTGGTAGCTTGATAGGGATTGCATTGAATCTATAAATTGCTTTGGGTAGTATACTCATTTTCACTATATTCATTCTTCCAATCCATGAACATGGTATATTTCTCCATCAATTAGTGTCCTCTTTGATTTCTTTCACCAGTGTTTTATAGTTTTCTATATATAGGTCTTTAGTTTTTTTAGGTAGATATATTCCTAAGTATTTTATTCTTTCCGTTGCAATGGTGAATGGAATTGTTTCCTTAATTTCTCTTTCTGTTTTCTCATTATTAGTGTATAGGAATGCAAGGGATTTCTGTGTGTTGATTTTATATCCTGCAACTTTACTATAGTCATTGATTAGTTCTAGTAATTTTCTGGTGGAGTCTTTAGGGTTTTCTATGTAGAGGATCATGTCATCTGCAAATAGTGAGAGTTTTACTTCTTCTTTTCCAATTTGGATTCCTTTTATTTCTTTTTCTGCTCTGATTGCTGTGGCCAAAACTTCCAAAACTATGTTGAATAGTAATGGTGAAAGTGGGCACCCTTGTCTTGTTCCTGACTTTAGAGGAAATGCTTTCAATTTTTCACCATTGAGGATAATGTTTGCTGTGGGTTTGTCATATATAGCTTTTATTATGTTGAGGTATGTTCCTTCTATTCCTGCTTTCTGGAGAGTTTTTATCATCAATGGATGTTGAATTTTGTCAAAGGCTTTCTCTGCATCTATTGAGATAATCATATGGTTTTTATTTTTCAATTTGTTAATGTGCTGTATTACATTGATTGATTTGCGGATATTGAAGAATCCTTGTATCCCTGGGATAAAGCCCACTTGGTCATGGTGTATGATCTTTTTAATGTGTTGTTGGATTCTGATAGCTAGAATTTTGTTAAGGATTTTTGCATCTATGTTCATCAGTGATATTGGCCTGTAGTTTTCTTTTTTTTGTGGGATCTTTGTCAGGTTTTGGTATTAGGGTGATGGTGGCCTCATAGAATGAGTATGGAAGTTGACCTTCCTCTGCAATTTTCTGGAAGAGTTTGAGCAGGATAGGTGTTAGCTCTTCTCTAAATTTTTGGTAGAATTCAGCTGTGAAGCCGTCTGGACCTGGGCTTTTGTTTGCTGGAAGAGTTTTGATTACAGTTTAAATTTCCATGCTTGTGATGGGTCTGTTAAGATTTTTTATTTCTTCCTGGTCCAGTTTTGGAAACTTGTACTTTTCTAAGAATTTGTCCATTTCTTCCACGTTGTCCATCTTATTGGCATATAATTGTTGATAGAAGTCTCTTATGATCCTTTGTATTTCTGTGTTGTCTGTTGTGATCTCTCCATTTTCATTTCTAATTTTATTGATTTGATTTTTCTCCCTTTGTTTCTTGATGAGTCTGGCTAATGGTTTGTCAATTTTATTTATCCTTTCAAAGAACCAGCTTTTGGCTTTGTTGATTTTTGCTATGGTCTCTTTTGTTTCTTTTGCATTTATTTCTGCTCTAATTTTTAAGATTTCTTTCCTTCTACTAACCCTGGGGTTCTTCATTCCTTCCTTTTCTAGTTGCTTTAGATGTAGAGTTAGGTTATTTATTTGACTTTTTTCTTGTTTCTTGAGGTATGCCTGTATTGCTATGAACTTTCCACTTAGGACTGCTTTTACCGTGTCCCACAGGTTTTGGGTTGTTGTGTTTTCATTTTCGTTCATTTCTATGCAAATTTTGATTTCTTTTTTGATTTTTTCTGTGATTTGTTGGTTATTCAGCAGCGTGTTATTCAGCGGCGTGTTGTTCAGCCTCCATATGTTGGAATTTTTAATAGTTTTTCTCTTGTAATTGAGATCTAATCTTACTGCATTGTGGTCAGAAAAGATGCTTGGAATGATTTCTATTTTTTTGAATTTACCAAGGCTAGATTTATGGCCCAGGATGTGATCTATCCTGGAGAAGGTTCCATGTGCGCTTGAGAAAAAGGTGAAATTCATTTTTTTGGGATGTAATGTCCTATAGATATCAATTACGTCTAACTGGTCTATTGTATCATTTAAAGTTTGTGTTTCCTTGTTAATTTTCTGTTTAGTTGATCTATCCATAGGTGTGAGTGGGGTATTCAAGTCTCCCACTATTATTGTGTTATTGTTAATTTCTCCTTTCATAGTTGTTAGCATTTGTCTTACATATTGTGGTGCTCCCGTGTTGGCTGCATATATATTTATAATTGTTATATCTTCTTCTTGGATTGATCCTTTGATCATTATGTAGTGACCATCTTTGTCTCTTTCCACAGACTTTGTTTTAAAGTCTATTTTATCTGCTATGAGTATTGCTACTCCTGCTTTCTTTTGGTCCCTATTTGCATGGAAAAACTTTTTCCAGCCCTTCACTTTCAATCTGTATGTGTCCCCTGTTTTGAGGTGGGTCTCTTGTAGACAACATATGTAGGGGTCTTGTTTTTGTATCCATTCAGCCAGTCTTTGTCTTTTGGTTGGGGCATTCAACCCATTTACGTTTAAGGTAATTACTGATAAGTATGATCCCGTTGCCATTTACTTTATTGTTTTGGGTTTGAATTTATACACCGTTTTTGTGTTTCCTGTCTAGAGAATATCCTTTAGTATTTGTTGGAGAGCTGGTCTGGTGGTGCAGAATTCTCTCAGCATTTGCTTGTCTGAAAAGCTTTTGATTTCTCCTTCATATTTGAATGAGATCCTTGCTGGGTACAATAATCTGGGCTGTAGGTTATTGTCTTTCATCATTTTAAGTATGTCTTGCCATTCCCTCCTGGCTTGAAGAGTTTCTATTGAAAGATCAGCTGTTATCCTTATGGGAATTCCTTTGTGTGTTATTTGTTGTTTTTCCCTTGCTGCTTTTAATATTTGTTCTTTGTGTTCGATCTTTGTTCATTTGATTAATATGTGTCTTGCGGTGTTTTGCCTTGGGTTTATCCTGTTTGGAACTTTCTGGGTTTCTTAGACTTGGGTGATTATTTCCTTCCCCATTTTAGGGAAGTTTTCAACTATTATCTCCTCAAGTATTTTCTCATGGTCTTTCTTTTTGTCTTCTTCTTCTGGGACTCCTATGATTCGAATATTGGGGTATTTAATATTGTCCTGGAGGTCTCTGAGATTGTCCTCATTTCTTTTAATTCGTTTTTCTTTTATCCTCTCTGATTCATTTATTTCTACCATTCTATCTTCTAATTCACTAATCCTATCTTCTGCCTCTGTTATTCTACTATTTCTTGCCTCCAGAGTGTTTTTAATTTCGTTTATTGCATTATTCATTATATTTTGACTCTTTTTTTTATTTCTTCTAGGTCCTTGTTAAACCTTTCTTGCATTTTCTCAATCCTTGTCTCCAGACTATTTATCTGTGATTCCATTTTGATTTCAAGATTTTGGATCAATTTCACTATCATTATTCGGAATTCTTTATCAGGTAGATTCCCTATCTCTTCCTCTTTTGTTTGGTTTTGTGGGCATTTATCCTGTTCCTTTATCTGCTGGGTATTCCTCTGTCTCTTCATCTTGTTTAAATTGCTGAGTTTGGGGTGTCCTTTCTGTATTCTGGCAGTTTGTGGAGTTCTCTTTATTGTGGCATTTCCTCGCTGTGTGTGGGTTTGTACAGGTGGTTTGTTAAGGTTTCCTGGTTAGGGAAGCTTGTGTCGGTGTTCTGGTGGGTGGAGCTGGATTTCTTCTCTCTGGAGTGCAATGAAGTGTCCAGTAATGAGTTATGAGATGTCTATGGCTTTGGGGTGACTTTGGGCAGCCTGTAGCTTGGGGCTCAGGGCTGTGTTCCTTTGTTGCTGGAGAATTTGCTTGGTATGTCTTGCCCTGGAGCTTGTTGGCCCTTGTGTGGTGCTTGGTTTCAGTGTAGGTATGGAGGCGTTTGATGAGCTCCTGTCAATTAATGTTCCCTGGAGTCAGGAGTTCCCTGGAGTCAGGGTTTGGACTTAAGCCTCCTGCTTCCGGTTTTCAGTCTTATTTTTACAGTAGTTTCAAAACTTCTCCTTCTATACAGCACCATTGATAAAACGTCTACGTTAAAGATGAACAGTTTCCCTACCTTGATGGTCACCCAGAGAGGTTCACAGCGTTACATGGAGAAGAGAAGAGGGAGGAGGGATTTAGAGGTGACCTGAATGAGATGAGGTGGAATCAATAGAGGAGAGAGTGGGTTAGCCAGTAATCACTTCCTTATGTGCACTCCACAACTGGACCACTCAGAAATGTTCACGGAGTTATAAGGAGGAGAGAAGAAGGAGGAAGGAGACAGAGGTGGCCAGGAGGATAAAAGGGGGGAATGAAAAGGAGGGAGACAGATCCAGCCAGTAATCAGTTCCCTAAGCGTTCTCCCTGTCTGGAACACACAGAAATTCACAGAGTTGGGTAGAGTAGAAAGGAGTTAGGGAGGAGACACCAGTGACCTGGTGGAGAAAAAGAGTCCAAAGGGAGAGAGAGCAGTCAAGCCAGTAATCTCGCTCCCTAGTGAAGAATGGGTACTGAAGATTGGGTTCTTAAAGGTACAAAATTGGTAACAAATACATAAAAGCAAAAATTAAAAATCTAGAGTAGAGTTTGGAATTTCAGAAATATGATGTTAAAGAAAAGAAGAAGGAAAAGAAAGAGAGAAAAAATGAACAAACAAAAACAAGGTTGCGAAAATTATAAAGAGAATATAGGTACAAAATAGATGACTAATACCAAAAAGCAAAAGTTAAAAATCTAGAGTAGAGTTTGGAATTTCAGATATACAATGTTATATAAAGAAGAAGAGAAACAGAAAAAAAAAAAGTCACAGAAATTATAAAAAAAAAACTATAGGTACAAAATTGATAACAAATACCAAAAAGCTAAAATTAAAAATCTAGAGTAGAGTTTGGAATTTCAAAAATACAATGTTAAAGAGAAGAAGAAGAAGAAAAAAAAAAACAAGGTCAAAATGTTATAAGAAATATATATATGAAGTTTGCTGTAAAAAAAAATAGGGCCTTTTTTTTTTTTGCAAAGTAATAGGTTATAAAAGTGAAAATTAAAGGAATAATAGAGGACTTATTTTTTTTTAATTAAAAAAAAGGAAAGAAAGAAAGAATGATCGTAAAAATAGTAAAAATATATCTAGGACTTTCTCTGGTTTTGTTGTGAGTATTGTAGGTTCAATTCATTTTTGGCTAGTTCTTTGGTCCGACTTATATTTCTCAAGATCTATAGGCCCCTTCCTATGTAGTCCATAGTAACCACAGGGTTTTAATCTATTGCCTGTAGCTTCCAAGGTGGTTCCCTCTGTTATAGCTTCTTCTGTTTGCTAGTCTCTTCAGTGTCTGGTTTCCGTCCTGACGCAAAGGGGATGGTGGAGGATTTTTTTTTTTTTTCTTTAGGCTCACTTGTTCAGTCGCGCTGTTGGGAGGGAGGGAGGGATGCTGCAAATAACACTGGCGTGTGCTGGCAATGCCTCAGCCACACTGAGTCTGCCCCTGCTCACGGCGCATGTAGCCTCCCTGCCCACACTTCTCAGGCTCTAGGTTGCTCTGCCAGGAACCATCCATGGCCGGCCCTGTGCTGCCTGCACCTCCCAGGTCCAAGCCGCTCAGGTTCAGGCACTCCGGTAGTCCTCAGAGGAGCAGACTCGGTTGGGCCTGCGTTTTGTGCCCTTCCCAGGTCCGAGCAGCTCAGGTGATAAGATGTTTGGCGAGCACGATTGCTGCGACTTATCGCCTCCCCGCCGCTCGTTTTTCTAGGTATACAACCGGCGCACCTTCTCAGGCAGATGTTGACCATCCAGACCGCCAAGAAGTTTTAGTTAGCAAAGAAGCCTGCTTACAGTTTTATAGATAATGTCTCTCTGGGGCTGCGATTACCCCCTTCCAGTTCTGGCTGCCTGTCACCAGAGGGGGAAGGTCTGCAGCTGGCTATCTCTGTTCAGTCCTTTGTCCGTGCGTGGGCCTGGCAGTGTCTTAGGTTAGGGCTGGTTTTTTGCATGGTAAATATCCCACAGTCTGGTTTACTAGCCCAAATTATTTCGCTCAGATAGCGCTCAGGGTATGAAATACAAAAAACCTCAAACAGCCAAAGCGATCTTGAGAAAGAAGAAGGGAACTGGAGGAATCAACCTACCTGACTTCAGGCTCTACTACAAAGCCACAGTCATCAAGACAGTATGGTACTGGCACAAAGACAGAAATATTCATCAATGGAACAAAATAGAAGGCCCAGAGATAAATCCACGCACATATGGACACCTTATCTTTGACAAAGGAGGCAAGAATATACAATGGATTAAAGACAATCTCTTTAACAAGTGGTACTGGGAAATCTGGTCAACCACTTGTAAAAGAATGAAACTAGAACACTTT
Source organism: Bubalus kerabau (assembly GCF_029407905.1). Lineage (NCBI taxonomy): Eukaryota > Metazoa > Chordata > Mammalia > Artiodactyla > Bovidae > Bubalus > Bubalus kerabau. The sequence continues at coordinate 134,796,362 of NC_073624.1, forward strand.
CTAACACCATACACAAAAATAAACTCAAAATGGATTAAACATCTAAACGTAAGACCAGAAACTATAAAACTCTTAGAGGAGAACATAGGCAAAACACTCTCTGACATGCATCACAGCAGGATCCTCTATGACACACCTCCCAGAGTATTGGAAATAAAAGCAAAAATAAACAAATGGGACCTAATTAACCTTAAAAGCTTCTGCACATCAAAGGAAACTACTAGCAAGGTGAAAAGGCAGCCTTCAGAATGGGAGAAAATAATAGCAAATGAAGCAACTGACAAACAACTAATCTTGAGAATATACAAGCAACTCCTACAGCTCAACTCCAGAAAAATAAATGACCCAATCAAAAAATGGGCCAAAGAACTAAATAGACATTTCTCCAAGGAAGACATACAGATGGCTAACAAACACATGAAAAGATGCTCAACATCACTCATTATCAGAGAAGTGCAAATCAAAACCACTATGAGATACCATTTCACACCAGTCAGAATGGCTGCAATCCAAAAGTCTACAAGCAATAAATGCTGGAGAGGGTGTGGAGAAAAGGGAACCCTCTTCCACTGTTGGTGGGAATGCAAACTAGTACAGCCACTATGGAGAACAGTGTGGAGATTCCTTAAAAAACTGGAAATAGACCTGCCTTATGATCCAGCAATCCCACTGCTGGGCATACACACTGAGGAAACCAGAAGGGAAAGAGACACGGGTACCCCAATGTTCATCACAGCACTGTTTATAATAGCCAGGACATGGAAGCAACCTAGATGTCCATCAGCAGATGAATGGATAAGAAAGCTTTGGTAACATATACACAATGGAGTACTACTCAGCCATTAAAAAGAACACATTTGAATCAGTTCTAATGAGGTGGATGAAACTGGAGCCTATTATACAGAGTGAAGTAAGCCAGAAAGAAAAACACCAATACAGTATACTAATGCATATATACGGAATTTAGAAAGATGGTAACAATAACCCTGTGTATGAGACAGCAAAAGAGACACTGATGTATAGAACAGTCTTATGGACTCTGTTGGAGAGGGAGAGGGTGGGAAGATTTGGGAGAATGGCATTGAAACGTGTAATATCATGTATGAAACGAGTTGCCAGTCCAGGTTCAATGCACGATACTGGATGCTTGGGCCTGGTGCACTGGGACAACCCAGAGGGATGGTGTGGGGAGGGAGGAGGGAGAAGGGTTCAGGATGGGGAGCACATGTATACCTGAGGCGGATTCGTTTTGATGTTTGGCAAAACTAATACAGTGCTTCAGGTTTAAAAATAAAATAAAATTAAAAAAAAAAAAAAGAAGAAAAAAAAACAAAACAGTGGGCATTGTTGGGCTTTTTATTATTATCATTTTAGTTGATATGAAGCAGCAAGTCATTGTATACTTGTGTTTCCCTAATGATTGATGATATTGAGCATCTTCTTAAGTACTTACTTTGCCAACAAAGTCCGTCTAGTCAAGGCTATGGTTTTCCCAGTGGTCATGTATGGATGTGAGAGTTGGACTGTGAAGAAAGCTGAGCACCGAAGAATTGATGCTTTTGAACTGTGGTGTTGGAGAAGACTCTTGAGAGTCCCTTGGACTGCAAGGAGATCCAACCAGTCCATTCTGAAGGAGATCAGCCATGGGTTTTCTTTGGAAGGAATGATGCTAAAGCTGCAACTCCAGTACTTTGGCCACCTCATGTGAAGAGTTGACTCATTGGAAAAGACTCTGATGCTGGGAGGGATTGGGGCAGGAGGAGAAGGGGACGACAGAGGATGAGATGGCTGGATGGCATCACTGACTCGATGGATGTGAGTCTGAGTGAACTCCAGGTGTTGGTGATGGACAGGGAGGCCTGGCGTGCTGCGATTCCTGGGGTCCCAATGAGTCGGACACGACTGAGTGACTGACCTGAACGGAACTGAGTCATTCAGGTATCTTCTTTTAGGAAGTGTCTGTTTCTGTTCTGCCAGTTTGATTGGGATTGTTTGCTCTATATTATTGAGTTACAGGATTTCTTTGTCTAATTTAAATGTAAGCCCCTGTTCAGTTCAGTTCAGTTCAGTCGATCAGTCATGTCCAACTCTTTCCGACCCCATGAATCGCAGCATGCCAGGCCTTCCTGTACATCACCAACTCCCGGAGTTCACTCACACTCACGTCCATTGAGACAGTGATATCATCTGGCCATCTCATCCTCTGTTGTGCCCTTCTCTTCCTGCCCCCAATCCCTCCCAGCATCAGAGTCTTTTCCAATGAGTCAACTCTTCACATGAGGTGACCAAAGTACTGGAATTTCAGCTTTAGCATCATTCCTTCCAAAGAAATCCCAGGGCTGATCTCTTTTAGAATGGACTGGTTGGATCTCCTTGCAGTCCAAGGGACTCTCAAGAGTCTTCTCCAACACCACAGTTCAAAAGCATCAATTCTTCCGTGCTCAGCCTTCTTCAGAGTCCAACTCTCACATCCATACATGACCACAGGAAAAACCATAGCCTTGACTAGCCGGACCTTTGTTGGCAAAGTAATGTCTCTGCTTTTCAATATGCTATCTAGGTTGGTCATGACTTTTCTTCCAAGGAGTAAGCGTCTTTTAATTTCATGGCTGCAGTCACCATCTGCAGTGATTTTGGAGCCCCCCAAATAAAGTCTGACACTGTTTCCACTGTTTCCCCATCTATTTCCCATGAAGTGATGGGATCAGATGCCATGATCTTTGTTTTCTGAATGTTGAGCTTTGAGCCAACTTTTTCACTCTCCTCTTTCACTTTCATCAAGAGGCTTTTTAGTTCCTCTTCACTTTCTGCCATAAGGGTGGTGTCATCTGTATTTCTGAGGTTATTGAGATTTCTCCCAGCAATCTTGATTCCAGCTTGTGCTTCTTCCAGCCCAGCGTTTCTCATGATGTACTATGCATATAAGTTAAATAAGCAGGGTGACAATATACAGCCTTGACGAACTCCTTTTCCTATTTGGAAACTGTCTGTTGTTCCATGTCCATTTCTAACTGTTGCTTCCTGACCTGCATATGGGTTTCTCAAGAGGCAGGTCAGGTGGTCTGGTATTCCCATCTCTTTCAGAATTTTCCACAGTTGATTGTGATCCACACAGTCAAAGGCTTTGGCATAGTCAATAAAGCAGAAATAGATGTTTTTCTGGAACTTTATTGCTTTTTTAATGATCCAGAGGATGTTTGCAATTTGACCTCTAGTTCCTCTGCCTTTTCTAAAACCAGCTTTTACATCTGGAAGTTTACAGTTCACGTATTGCTGAAGCCTGCTTTGGAGAATTTTGAGCATTACTTTAGTAGCATGTGAGATGAGCGCAATTGTGCGGTACTTTGAGCATTCTTTGGCATTGGCTGTCTTTGGGATTGGAATGAAAACTGATATTTTTCAGTCCTGTGGCCACTGCTGAGTTTTCCAAATTTGCTGGCCTATTGAGTGCAGCACTTTCACAGCATCATCTTTCAGGATTTGAAATAGCTCATCTGGACTTCCATCACCTCCACTAGCTTTGCTGTTAGTGTTGCTTTCTAAGACGCATTTGACTTCACATTCCAGGATGTCTGGCTCTAGGTCAGTGATCACACCATTGTGATTATCTGGATTGTGAAGATCTTTTTTGTACAGTTCTTCTGTGTATTCTTGCCACCTCTTCTTAATAGCTTCTACTTCTGTTAGGTCCATATCCATTTCTGTCCTTATCGAGCCCATCTTTGCATGAAATGACCCCTTGGTATCTCTAATTTTCTTGAAGAAATCTCTAGTCTTTCCCATTCTGTTGTTTTCCTCTATTTCTTTGCATTGATCGCCGAGGAAGGCTTTCTTATCTCTTCTTGCTATTCTTTGGAACTCTGCATTCAGATGCTTATATGTTTCCTTTTCTCCTTTGCTTTTCGCTTCTCTTCTTTTCACAGCTATTTGTAAGGCCTCCCCAGACAGCCATTTTGCTTTTTCTGCGTTTGTTTTCCATGGGGATGGTCTTGATCCCTTTCTCCTGTACAATGCCATGAACCTCCATCCATAGTTCATCATAGTTCATTAAGCCCCTGTTAGACCTATTGTATTATATTTTTTTTCCCAGTCTCTGCCTTTTCCTTTCATTTTCTAGAATGGTGTCTTTTGATGAACAGTAGTTCAATCTATTGTTTCTTTCTCTTATAAGTAGAACATTTTATGACAAGTCTAAGAAATATTTGTCTACTCCAAGGTTGAGAAAATATTTTCTGTTGTAAGCTTTTAATAGCTTTATAGTTCAACTTTTATTGTGCAGGTCTATGAGACATTTGGAATTAAATTTTTGAATAGTGTGAAGGAGGGTCAAGGTGCATTTTTCCACTTGCTTCAGCATCATTTATTGTAAAGACTTGTTTCAGCACCATTTATTGTAAAGACTGTTTCTCCACTGAATTGCATTTTCTCCTGACTCTCTATTTTATTCCACTGACCTATTTGCCTATCTTTCTCTTGATACTATGTTACTAAAATTAATGTAATTTTATTGTAAGTTTTACAATTAGGAAGTAAGTATATCTTATAATATAGTATATTACCTTGAAACCCAGTAGTGAAAGCCCTTAGAAATTGCTTTTTCTTTTTCCCCCTCTTTTCTAGATTGCTTTGGCTATGCTAGATCCTTTTCAATTCCATATACTTTAGAAACTTTTTTTACCAAAAAGATGCTGATATTCTCATCCAGATAACATTGAATCACTAGTTTTACTTGAGAATTACAATCTTACCAATATTAATTCCACTTTATGAATGTGGTGTGGCTCTTATATTTAAGTCATCTTTGCGTGTGTGCTGTTGCTCAGTCATGTCCGACTCTTTGCAACCCCATGGACTTGTAGCCCGCCAGGCTCCTCTGTCCATGGGATTTTCCAGGAGAGAATACTGGAATTGGTTGCCTTCTCCAGGGATCCTCCCTACCCAGGGATGGAACCTACATCTCCTGTCTCCTGCATTGGCAAGTGGATTCTTTACCTTGAGTAACCTGGGAAGTCCAAGTCATCTTTAATATATCTCAATATGGTTTATATTTAGTTGTAGAGTTCTTATTTGCTAAACATTTTATTAATATTTATTAAATATTTATAATAATTACTAAATACTTTATATTTACTATATTTATTACAATATTTTATAAAATTAACTATAATTTTTATAAAATTTTATAACATAAAACATTTTATATACTTACTATATTTTTATAATATTTAATATACCATATATAAAGGTTTTTATATATTTATAAATATAAATAATTATTGCTTGCTAGCTTGCTAAGTCACTTCAGTCATGTCTGACTCTGTGCAACCCCATAGACGGCAGCCCACCAGGCTCCCCTGTCCCTGGGATTCTCCAGGCAAGAACACTGGAGTGGGTTGCGATTTCCTTCTCCAGGAGGAATATTTACTATTATTATATTATAATAATTATAATATTAATTATATTAATATAATTAATATTGTATTATATAATTAATATTAATATAATATTATATAATAATATATTTACTAAATATTTTATTTAGTAAATGTATTTCTAAGGGTCTTATGTTTTTGATACTAAAATGTAGTTTGAAAAATAGTCATTTTTCAATTATTCATTCACATTGTATAGAAATGTAATTAAATTTTGTAAACTGACCTCACATTTCCTGTCTTTTCCAGCAGTTTTTAAAAGATACTTTTAGATTCCTATGTTCACTTGAGGACTTTCCTTTAAGGTTTTTTAAAGTGATTTTGAACCAATGAATTCACTCAGCTGTTGATTATCTAAATATTTCTTTATTTTTGCCTTCATTCTTAAAGAACCTTTTTGTTGACTATTGAAAGGAAGCCTTTCTTTTTTCTCTTTGCACACTGGACATCTCTTTTTGTGGTCTACTACCTTCTGTTATGTCTGATAAGTCTACTTCAATTCTTATACTGTATTTCCTTCAATGCAATATATCTTTTCTCTCAGTCTGCATTCAATATTTTAAAATTACCTTAGGTTTTCAGTAACTTGGCTTTTATGGATCTAAAGGTGGTTATTTTTGTATTTATTGAGCATAGGCTTGCTTTGTTTCTTGGAAATGTATATTGAATTTTTACAAAAAATATGGACCTTTTAAACTATGTTTTTCATGAAATATTTTTTCTCTATCATATTCTTTCTCTCTTTCTTTTTTTTTTACTCCAACTATAAATAGATTGGAAATTGGATGTTTTTCTATAGGTCACTAGGTATCTCTTCATTGTTTTTATCTATTTTTGTCTCTGTGCTTCAATTTGGATAATTTCTACTAACCTGTATAAGGATAACTAATCCTTTCTTCTGCTATGTATGAATTGTGTCCAAAATTATCATAGAGGATAATATGTGGGAATATATTTATACTGCTTTAAATTTCTTATTTTAAATGAATTCTACATTTGAGATGTCATACATTTATGTTTTAGAATTTTTCTTTCATATACCATATATATTCTTTTCTACCATAATTTTCCATTTCTTTTCCCAAACTGTTTTTTGTTTTTTATTTTCATTTTTTGCAATACCTTTAAAAATATTTTGTTTATTTTTTTAGCTGTGCTGGGTCTTTGTTGCTGTGTGGGCTTTTCTGTAGTTGTAGTGAGCTGGGGCTACTCTATAGTTGTGGTAGGTGGGCTTCTTATTGTAGCAGCTTCCCTTGTTATGGAGTATGGGCTAAGGGCACAGAAGTTTCAGTAGCTGTGGCACATGGGCTCAGTAGTTGTGGCTCCTAGGCTCCAGAGCACAGGCTCAACAGTTGTTGCGCGTGGACTTAGTTGGTCTGTGGCAGGTGGGATCAGAGTTCAAACCTGTATCTCCTGCATTGGCAAGTGGATTCTTTACCACTGAGCCACCGGGGAAGCCCCTACAATTCTTAACATAGCTATCATCGTCGTTTTAAACTTTTCTGACTCATTATAATATCTAGGTCATCTGTTGCTCTTCCTCTGTTGACCTTCTTTGCTCTTAATTATGGTAACTTTCCCTGCTTTTTTTTTTTTTAATTTTAATTCTGGGCATTTTCATTAAATAGAGATCAAACTATAAAAGAATTTGTTTTCGTCTTGTGTTATCATGTTTCCTAGAGAGCTCAAGTTGTATTCCTCTACTATTACTACTACTACTGAGTCACCTCAGTTGTGTCTGACTCTGTGCGACCCCATAGATGGCAGCCCACGAGGCTCCCCTGTCCCTGGGATTCTCCAGGCAAGAACACTGGAGTGGGGTGCCACTGCCTTCTCCAATGCAGGAAAGTGAAAAGTGAAAGTGAAGTCGCTCAGTCGTGTCTGACTCATAGCAACCCCATGGACTGCAGCCTACCAGGCTCCTCCATCCATGGGATTTTCCAGGCAAGAGTAGTATTCCTCTATCAGGCAGCAAATGGTACAAAGGAATGATTTTTCAGATTCCATGAAGAATTCAGTTGAGTTTGTATGGCCTTGTTACCATAAATTGATTGCATTCAGTTGTGGCTTGAAATTGGATTAATGCCCTCTTTTTACTCTTTAGCTAATCCTTTGATTTTGTCAGACTTGAGCTGGAAGTGATTCAGACTGCAATTTTTGGTAGTTTTGGCTCATTTTTGGATTCTTCTCTAGCTGACCCCTGGGAATATTAAGCACTGTGGAGCTGTGCATATCTGCTGGAAGACTTTCTGCTTTTTACCCTCACCTCCATTGCCTTCACTCAGTGGTATTCTGTGAAGGGAAGTGAGAACAGGCCCACTTCCCTATTTAACTATTCCCACACTGGGCGCTTGACCCCAGGGGTAGAAGTGGCACTTTGATAACCTATAAAGGGCTCATCTCTCTCTCTCTCTCTCTCTGGAATTTAGTTCATTAAGACATCTTAATGTCCACTGTTCTTCAGTAACATCATAAAAATTATACATCTTAGCATGATGTCTATTTTGTCTTGCTTCTACTATAGGAGTTAAATTATTTCATGTACTCCTACATCCTAATTGGCAGTGGAAACCCAAGTAGCTTTTTCAAAAAACATGAATCTCTAAATTTTGTTAATATTTCAGTGTATATCTTGTAATATTTTCCACAGTATTAAGGTTATATTACCAAGATTTTGCCCAATTTATTTGCTCATCTTGAAAAATGTCCATATTTGTCAATGATATCATTAACTGTATTATTGATTGCATGAGAGCAGTACGTTTCTTTTGAGAGTATGAATTTTGGTGTTGGGCGATTTGAGTTGGAGTCCAGAACTGCCGTATACTACTGATCTGACTTGGGTCTCATCTGAAAGTGGTGATGCTAATAGTCGTTTCTTCTTTTAGTTGCTATGAGAGTTACATAAATCACCTCTTGTGAAACGTGTTGCATGTCTGGTGCATAGTAAGCACTGAGTAATGAGTCCTATTATTGTTCTACATTACTGTAAATGTCTTCTATTTTCTTACACCTGTCCTCTATTATTATCTTTTGTTTTTTCACTGTCAAATTATCTAATGAGAATTTAGATGTGTCCTAGTGTATGGTCTGCTGCTAAAACAAGGAACGTATTTGCCTATCAAAGTATCACCAACTCAAGTATGTCTAAATCAATTTGACAGACATACAGATGAAAGGCAACTGAGAAAATGGTTACAATGTTTTAAAGAAAAATCAACATAGTTACTTTTTATTTAATTCTTTGTCAAAACTTTGGCTTAATGAATCATAGGATGATTTACTAAATGAATTAACCAACTCTTCAGTGAATATAATGAATAACTGATAACTTCAACTGATTATTTTAAAAACAGAAGCATGTAAATTTATACATTTTGCTAAGGCAAATACATTGAAATGGTAATGTCATTTATAAAGGGAAAGAAGACACAATATTACAATGATATATTTATAACTGCCATTTGTATGTTAAACAATGTAATAAGGAGTAATATTCATAGTACTTTGTTCTGAGCTGCTAAATGTGCTGCCTAAGTTATAAAATTTATTTATGATATTTATTGAATATTGACATTGTGCCTTCATAAGAAGCTAACACATATTTTATAAGGAACTAATATAAAAGAATAAACTTTCATTTATTTATTACTTTTTGAATATTGACAAAATACTGTCAATATTTCATATTGCTAAACAATAAAAAAAAAACTTGTATGGCTATTCTTTGCCTTCATTTTTAGGCCCCAAAGAGTTATTAGCTAGGGAAAAGTACTCCATGCCAGTTCCCCTGAAAGACACAAAAGCTATGGACATCTTTTCTTTTTGGTTGAGAGTTAAGCTTGCCTAAACTAATTTCTAGTACATTGGGCTTCTGTATTGTGAACATTGGTTTATCTTCCAAATGTAAGAACACCTACAAGCAGAGGTAATCTTCAGGCTACCTTATCACAACTACAACAGGAGAGGGAAAAAAAAAAAAAAAACTGTAAAAGTAAGAACACTTAGAACTCCATTAATATGGCTCCTAAAATCCCACCCATGTAGCTTGTTGATTGGGAATCTTTCAGAACTTCCATTTCGCCGTGATTCACCTATAGAACTTCTTGAGGATGGAATGAAGTGACCTCCCCCAAGAGGTTAGCTGGTTACCTACAACCCAAAATCCTTATTTCTTATTATTTTTATATTTTTTTCCAAAAGGATGTTGTTAGAATTTATTGTTTTATAATGTGTTTCCAGCATTGTTTAATCATTTTCTGACACTAGATCTGCATTATGCTGATACACACAATTTCTACACATGAAAATTCAGTAATTAAACTTCTTTTCTTTAGCCTAAGGATACTTGATTTTCCCAGTCACTCCTCCAAGCTCATCAACAAATCTGACCACCTTAAATGGACAAATGATAGTTTCTGAAATTTGGTTTCCTCCAAGCTGGAATCCAAATCGAGAAAGGAGAACATCAAGGCTGTATTTGTCACCCTGCTTTTTTAACTTATATGCAGAGTACATCATACAAAATGCAGGGCTGGATGAAGAACAAGCTGAAATCAAGACTGCCAGGAGAAATATCAATAACCTCAGATGTGAAGATGACACCACTCTTATAGCAGAAAGTGAAGAAGAACTAAAGAGCCTTTTGATAAAAAGTGAATGAAGAGAGTGAAAATTTTGGCTTAAAACTCAAGATGCAAAAGACTAAGATCATGGTTCTGGTCCCATCACTTCGTGGCAAATAGATGGGGAAACAATGGAAATAGTGACACTTTTTTTTCTTGGGTTCCAAAATCACTGCAGATGGTGACTGCAGCCATGAAATTCAAAGATGCTTGTTCCTTGGAAGAAAAGCTGTAATCAACCTAGACAGCATATTAAAAAGCAGAGATATTACTTTGCCAACAAAGGTCGGTCTAGTCAAAGCTATGGTTTTTCCTTTTCCCAGTAGTCATGTATGGATGTGAGAGTTGAACTATAAAGAAAGAAAGCTGAGGGATGAAGAATTGAGGCTTTTGAACTGTGGTGTTGGAGAAGACTCTTGAGAGTCCCTTGGACTGCAAGGAAATAAAACCAGTCAATCCTAAAGGAAATCAGTTCTGAATGTTCATTGGAAGGACTAAAGCTGAAGCTGAAAATCCAACACATTGGCCACCTGATGTGAAAAACTGACTCCTTGGAAAATACCCTGATGCTGGGAAAGATTGAAGGCAGGAGGAGAAGGGGATGACAGAGGATGAGATGGTTGGATGGCATCCCTGACTCAATGGATATGAGTTTGAGCAAGCTCCAGGAATTGGTGAAGGACAGGGAAGCCTGGTGTGCTAAAGTCCATGGGGTTGCAAAGAGTCAGAGCATCTGAACTGAACTGAAGCTGGAATCAAGATTACCAGGAGAAATATCGGTAACTTCAGATATGCAGATGACACCACCCTTATGGCAGAAAGCAAAGAAGGACTAAAGAGCCTCTTGATGAACTGAAAGAGAGTGAAAATTTTGGCTTAAAACTCAACATTCAAAAGACTAAGATCATGGCATCTGGTCCCATCACTTCGTGGCAAATAGATGGGGAAACAATGGAAACAGTGACACTTTTTTTTCTTGGGTTCCAAAATCACTGTAGGTGGTGACTGCAGCCATGAAATTTAAAGATGCTTGCTTCTTGGAAGAAAAGTTTTGACCAACCTAGACAGGACATTAAAAAGCAGAGACATTACTTTGCCGACAAAGGTCCGTCTAGTCAAAGCTATGATTTTTCTAGTAGTAATGTATGGATGTGAGAGTTGGACTGTAAAGAAAGCTGAGTGTTGAAGAATTGATGGTTTTGAACTGTGGTGTTGGAGAAGACTCTTGAGAGTCCCTGGGACTGCAAGGAAACCAAACCAGTCAATCCTAAAGGAAATCAGTCCTGAACATTCATTGGAAGGACTGATGCTAAGGCTGAAACTCCAATAGTTTGGCCAGCTGATGCAAATAACTGATTCCTTGGAAAGGACCCTGAAGCTGGGAAAGATTTAAAGCAGGAGGAGAAGGGCATGACAGAGGATAAGATGATTGGATGGCATAACTGACTCGACGGATATGAGTTTGAGCAAGCTCTGGGAGTTGGTGATGGACAAGGAAGCCTGGTGTACTGCACTCCCTGGGGCCACAAAGAGTCGGACACGACTGAGTGACTGAACCGAATAAAATGTGAAAGTATATGTGCTCTTTTATCAAATCATTTTTTGATACAAATCATCCATTTGTATTTAAATATTAAATAGATATTTGCAGCATGTTTAAATACATAAGCCAACTTAGAATGTAGGAAATGTGTTAAAAATTTTAAGATAGGGCAAACTGGTAAATAAGTAATAAATAGTTGATATCAAAGGACTATACATGGAACTAGTCTATATACTTAATGAGAATTCCTTTGACTAACATTTTTTTCTTTCATTTTTATTAATTTTATTGGAGAATAGTTGCTTTTGGCTAATCTTCATTGAATTTTCTTTTCACTCTATAGGCTACTATTTTTCTTTAAAATCTACACTAAGGAAAGAATTGCTTGCATTGTCTGCTTAAAATGAAAAATTCACTTGTTAAATACCAGTGTTTTCTGCTGCTTTTGCAATTTTGGGTATGATTTAAAGAATTCATATACTTTAACTTGTGTATGGGCAGCCTGTGGCAATAAATCTAGTGAACAAGCAGCTGCTTGTGCTGGTCAGTATAAAAACTGTTCAAATCATGTTTTCTTAACTGTTGCCTTGATATGATAGCTTCGATGCACTATGGAATTCTATGCTTATCAGTAGAACATTCAATTTTGCCTGCTTTACTAAGAAATTTGCAGCTTGTTCTCATAGCTAACGAGAGATCATAGTGCTGTCTGATTCTGGGGAAGCAACAGTAGGAGTTAACAGTTAATATTGCACACAGAAAATTGTCCTTCAACTAAGTGAGGCAGAAAGAAACTGAAGTTCAGGTTTCCAAATGCATAGAGGATAAAACTTAATGTCACGTCAAGGGTACAACCTCTGCTAATGTAGATTACAGCCTCTCCAAAAGACTAAAAGCTTTTAAGGAAATTATAAATATTTCTTTTCACCACTGCTGAGTCTGGGCAAAAATCTTTCTTAGTCATATTCTCTTAGTTGAACCTCAGATAAGATTTATTTATTGATAATTGCTGCCACAGTAGTAATTATGGTTAAAAGTTCTACGTCTTGAAACAAAAAAACAGCACATATTTCTTAATTTTCTGTTGATTAATGGAAAAAATCCTTTATTTTCATTTTCTTCAAATTTGGCTTTTATTTATTAGCTGTGTGACCCTGAGCATGATTTTTATACTATTTGAGGCTAAATTATATCATCACTCAAAACATTTAAAGATCACTTATATGGAATAATTTAGAAAATACCTAATATACCCAGCAAAGTGTCAGACACATAATAAGTACTATTGGAATTTGTTATTGATATTCATTTGCCAGCACATTTGTTATCTACCCAATCTTAACAAGAATATAATTTTAGTCACTTATCTCCACAAAAAGAGATTACACAACCAAGGCTATTTGGATGAATCGAGATAGTTCTTGAACAATCATCTACTGAGCTATTCTGTCTCAGCTTTCTGACTTGTATTCCATTTATGTTTTAATGACTAGAGCCCTGGAATGAGCTCCTTGAAATTATGACTGGTACTCTTTATAATTTACTGTGCACACAGATCACATGAAGATGTACTAGGACCCAGGTTCCTGCATTTCTGAAAACTTCTGAGTGATGCCAATGCTGCTTATTCATGGAGATGGTGTGAATGTCCCATATCTGTGTTGTATAGTACATCAGCCACTGAGTACTTACATGTGGCAAGAGCTACTGAGGAACTGCATCTTTACTTTTATTTATTTTTAAAACATTCAAATTTACCTATAGCTAGTGGCTGCTGTACTGGACAAGAGCAGCTGCAGTTAACTTGGCTGATTCTCTCCTTGTATTACCAGGCTATGGGTAGGTTCTGTTCTGAAACAAATAACCTTTGTTACAATCCTCCTAAGGATTGTCACTGCCCTGAGATTCCTGGTCCTTTGTTTCATCTAAAAGATCAGACATCCTAGAATATAACTAAGATTGGTATTAGGCCACCTAACTGGCTCCCAACTCTATAAGTTCTCTGAATGTCCTGAATGAACACACTGTCTGTTTTCCCAAGAGTTGCTTGATAGTCAGTATTCCTGAAGGCTGAGTTGATGTGATATTTTTATTTTTCTTTGTTTAACAATTTACTACTTTTCTCATTTTACATCCAACTTACAGTTATGTTTCTCTTTAATTCATTTACCTAATAGTTCAGTTTTTTCAGTGAGGTGCTCACTGTCGCTAATGGACAGATATTTAAAGAGACAGAGGAGGAAGTCGGAAGGGGTTGCACTGTGATAATACAATCTGAAGGATTTGGTATATTAAACTCATATCTTTTTCTCATGATTACCAAAACAAAGGAATGTAAAAATAACATGTTTATATAGAATTTTGGACTTTTTACTTTTACTTATTTTTATTTATTTCATTGAGGTTTAGCCTCTATTCAAAGGCTTCATTCATCCTTTCAAAAAGGATGAATCCTTTCATCCTATTAGTTTATATTTCCTCTTTTTTCACTTCTTTGCTCTTGATTTCCAAAGTGCCTAACACTGGAGATGTGAAAACTCTAAGCAGAACTCTACAAAAAGCTTACTAGATAAATATATTGGCATTTAACACAGCTAAATTAAATATTAAATATGGGGCTTCCCCGGTGGCTTAGCAGTAAAGCATCTGCCTACATTGAGGAAGACATGGGTTCAATCCCAGGGTCAGGAGGATCCCCTGGAGCAAGGCATGGCAACCCATTCCAGTATTCTTTCCTGGAGAATCACATGGATAGAGGAGCCTGGTAGGCTACTGTCCATAGGGTTGCGAAGAGTTGGACACGACTGAAGCATTCTAGCAGGCTGGCATACATATATTTAAATACTTTTGTATATTACACACACACACACCCATACACATACATAATTATATGTACACACACACACACATATATATATATTTTTTTCTAGTAAAAGAGCATTACTGGAACAATACAGTTGATTTGGTAAATATTTAATGTAAAGCAGTTATTAAAATGAAACTTTGGGGAAAATTCTGTCAAGATTCTCTATTACATTACCTAAGTTGGCTTTCCCAAGTAAAATGGTCTAGTCCTGAACAATACTTCAGTTGTAAAAGACATTTCCTCTAATGTTATTTAAGTTATTTGATGTATAAGTGATTTTGCTTTTCTTTTGAAAATTATTTTTCAAATAAATTATTAGGACTTTTATTTTCCTGATTCTTATTTTACCTTTGAAATGGGAAACACCTTATGTAAATATAACAAGTGTTTATGGTTCTTTTTTAGCTACAGATTAGAGAATCTGAGTAAATTTCAGCAGTGATAATTACTATAATTATATTTTGACTCTGTTTCTTACATTTTTTTTTCTCAGACATTCCTGGAAACTCTCTTATTAATGAATGAAATTCACTGGAAAATAACATTTAGCAAAATAATAGGAAAATGGATTGTTTTTAGTGTGATAAAACTAAGAATTAAAGGAAATGTTTTAAAATTAATAGAGACCAGAATATTAAAGAAAAAAAAAAAAAAAGGTCCAAAGATGTTGATCCGAGATACATGAAAGGCAAAATGCCATAGTAGCTTGGGTAGGGGGAGACTTTTTCTATTTTATTTTTAAGAATAAAATATTACAACTAGAAAACAAGAGTAATCCTATGCACTATAGAAGTAGAAGCCCCAAAGCTTTTGATGAAAATGTGACTGGAAATGTACGTAGTTCTAGCCTTTTACAGATGAAGAAACTGTCGCGGGGCAGACACTGACTCATGCTAACCTCCCTGCACGCGTTCTCAGTCTCTCAGTCATGTCTAATTCTTTGTGACCCTTTGGATTGTAGCCCACCAGGCTCCTCTGTCCATTGGATTTTTCAGGCAAGAATAATGGAGTGGGTTGTCATTTCCTCCCCCAGGGGATCTTCCTGACCCAAGGATTGAACCCGCTTCTCTTTTTCTCTTCTCTCTCCTGCATTGCAGGTGGATTCTTTACCTGCTGAGCTATAGGGTAAGCCCACTAACCTCCCTACAGAAGGGCAGAGCCATGAGAAGAACTCAGGTCCCTGATTCTTCTGTCACCAAAGGCATTGTTGAGGGGAAACTAGTTTGCATCTTCCTAAGTCTCACTCCAACACTTGAGACCTTGGAGCCATTTCCTATTGATTCCCACATTGTGTTCTTCTTGGTCTGAAGTGTTCACCTGCCTTTTCACTGATCTTCATATTATTTCATGAGCTCGTTCTTCCTCTTCAATCTACTTCAATCTCATCCCATTCTGTCCTTCCATCTCCTTACTTTTCAGATTGGTTTGATACAAGTATCAATTTCTTTTTTTAATATAAACTTATTTATTTTAATTAGAGGCTAATTACTTTACAATATTGTATTGGTTTTGCCATACATTGACATGAATCCATCAAATATCAATTTCTTCATCATCTACTTACCCATTTTTCAAAATTAAAAAAAGAATTCTAGTATACCTAGAGGTATAGAGGATAATATGAACAATTATGTAGCTACTCAGTTTAAAAAAACAATGAAACAAAGCAACATATGGCTACTTTTGCTTCAGAGCAGCATTTATGGATTTATGACACAATTCCACTTCCTTCCCTCTCTTCCCTGATAACCTTGATACTGAATTTATGTTTATCATGCCAAATATGTTTTTATACTTTCAACTAATTTATGTATATCCAGAAAAGTGCATTATATTTTTATGACTGTCATGCTCATATGCATGACAAATTGTCATGTCTGAAAATATGTTTATTTTAACACTTTTTTGATCTCCTATTTCCCAGCTTTCCTTATGATGTATTTTTAGGAGATTTTCCTCAATAATAGCTTCATATAACTTATTAGATTTTTAAATTTTAATAATCATATTGTAAATTTAAGAAACTTTACTTGTTATCTACCTCTTCTTATTTTTCTTCTTCTATAATGGATAGCCTACATTCTTTCATTGCTATGAGGGTTAATTCTAATTTTGGGAAATTTTTCCTCTTCTTGCATTGTCATTTTATCTTCTGAAATCCCTTTGATCTCTTTGATTTGATCTCAGATTTTCCTCAAATGTAAGTATTTGGGGCTTGAAGCATTATTAACACTGAAATTCTATGTTCTTCCTGTCTGAAAATGATGGACCTTATCATAATAGATAGGATGATGATCTGGGCTTTTCTTCAGAGGAGTATTGTCAGAGTACTCTAGAGAGAATCAGCATATGTGTGTATATATATATATCTATATCTATATCTATATATATATATATCTATATATATAGCATATATAGCATTGCCATTTCCTCCTCCAGGGGATCTTCCTAACCCAGGGATCAAACCTGCATCTCCTGTGGCTCCTGAACTGCAAGTGGATTCTTTACCATTGAGCCATTGGTAAAGATATTACACACACACACACACACACACACACACATATATATATATATATATATATATACATAACACATACACATTTATGATCATATTATTATCAGTATACTAGCATATCAGTATATTAATATATCAGTATATTATATATATATAGGGCTTCCCCAGTGGCTCAGATGGTAAAGAATCCACCTGCAATGTTGGGGAACTGGGTTCAATCCCTGGTTTGGGAAGCTCCCCTGGAGGAGAGCATGGCAACCCAGCCTAGTATTCTTGCCTGGAGAATCCCCATGGACAGAGGAATGTGGCAGGCTATAGTCCATGGGGTCGCAAAGAGTCGGACACAGCTGAGCAACTAAGCACACACAGGTGCATACACACACCCACACACATTATATATAATTAGAAACAGAGAGACAGAGATAGATTTATTTTAAGGAATTGGCTCAAGATATTATGAAGGCTAGCAAATCCAAAATCTGCAGGGTGGCCTGGGAGGCTGGAGACCCAGAGAAGAGCAGTGCTGTAGTTAAGTCTAAAGGCCTTTGCTGGCAGTTTCCTCTTGTCCATGGGAAGGTCAGTCTTTTGTTCTATTCAAGCCTTTAACTCATTGTATAAGGCCTATCCACATTATGGTGGAAATTTTGCTTTTAAATTAGTCCACCAAATAAAATGTTAGTTTCATCTAAAACATCCTCACAGACATATCTGAATAATGAAAAATGTTTGACTAGCTATGGCCCAGCAAAATTGACACATAAAATTAACCCTCACAGTGGGATACCTAAATATAAGTAACAAACAGTAAGTATTCTTTCTTTTACCAGAAGTTATTCCAGGGGAAAGCTCTCTAATCTTTTGCCTGGAGACAGTTAGCAAGTGTTCCTTCAGTCTGGGAGCTAATCAAGGGCTGGGGAACATACTGTCACCAACATTGTATAGAATTTCTGGGTATCTCCCTGTTTGTCATGCAGCCCCTCATGCACACTCTCTGTGTGTGTTATCTCTGGAGACTTTCAGTTCAATTTCTCCAAAGGATTAAAGATGATCTCTGCTAGGGTGTGAAAAGGAACTTGAAACTTTGGCTGGTCCTTTATACAGAAGTCTAATCAATTATCTTATTTTCAGTGCCACAGTTCGCCTATCCCTTCTAGGGTAACTAGATGTCCCTATTCCTGATCATTTCCTAGATTCATAGTATGGATTAGTTTGCTTCTCTTTACATTGCCTTCTGCAAGCCCTTAGATTTCAGCTTTTTTTTTTTACAGTTAACTTAGTTGCCTTCTTTTGCCAGCTGTCTAATCTTCAAAAATTTGTTCACAAACCTTGTCCATCCACATTGTTTCTGTTTTCTTTACTTTCACGTATTTATACTTTTAAAAAACAGCTTTATGAAGATATAATTCATATACCATGCAATTCATTCATTGGGTTAATAGCTATACCTTTTAAAAAAATTTTTTTGGAAATAATGGGGAAAAGTTCCCATTATTTTTTTGCTTTGGCCTTTTAAAACATTGTGTGTAGATATTTTAATCGAAATTTAATTAGCCTATCATAAAATTCACCCTTTAAACCATTCAGAGGTCTATAGTACAGTCCAAAAGTTGTGCCATCATCACCACTACCCAGAGTATTTTCCATTACCCTCAAAAAAAAACCTTATACCTATTATCTGTCACTCTACATTTCTGCCTTCCTCTGGCCCCTGGACACCAGCAAACTACATTCTGTCTCTATGGATTTTCCTGTTCTGGACATTCAATATAAATGATAACATACAATATGTGGCCTTTATGTCTGGTTTCTTTATTTTAGCAATGTATTTTCAAGGTTCACCCATGTTGTAGCATATCAATACTTCACTCCTTTTTATGAATGAGTAATATTCCATTATATAGATATAGCATATATCATTTATCCATTTATCCTTTTTGGATAGTTTCCATATTTGGTTATTATGAATAATATTGCTTTAACATTGTATACAAGTTTTTTGTGCAAATATATGTTCATTTATCTTGGATTCATATTTGAGTGTGAAATTGCTAAGTCACATGGTTATTTTGTTGTTAACCTTTGAGGAATTGCCAAACTGCTTTTCAAAGTTGCTACAATAATTTACATTCCTACCATCAGTTTCTCAGGACCAACTTCATATCCTCCTCAACACTTGCTATTTTCCATTTCTGCTTATAGCTATTCTAGCAGGTATAAAATACCTCATTTTGGTTTTTATTTTAATTTACCTAGTGACTAATAATGTTGAGCATCTGCTCATGGCCATTGTATAAAATCTTTGGGAAAATATCTAATCAAATCTTTGTCTATTTGTAATCTAGTTTTCTCTTTAACATTGAGTTATGAGATTTTTTATATTCTGAATATTAGACCCTTATCAGATACATGATTTGCAAATATATTCTTTCTCTGTGTGTCATCTTTTCACTTTCTTGAGAGTGTCCTGTGAAGCACACTTTTTTTAATTTGAAAATATCCAATTTATATTTTATTCTTGATTGCCTGTGCTTTGATGTCATATTTAAGAAATCATTGCCTAATTTAAACACACAAATATTTATACTTATTTTCCCTTCTAATAATTTTATTGTTTACCCCTTACATTTATGTCTTCAATCAATTTTGAGTTAATTCTTACATGAGGTAGGCCAGAGATTCAATGCTCAATGCTATTATAAGTAAAAATAAGGTCTTTTCTGGTTTTGGTATTAAGACAAAATCAGCCTCCTAGAATAAATTATGACAAGTTCCCTGCTCTTCTTTTTTTTTTTTTCTTTTTAGAATATTTTAAGACCAATTGGTATTCATTCTTTTTTAAACATTTGTAGAATTCCAGAGAATGCATTCAGTCCTGGCCTCTTCTTTGCTGGAAGTTTTTGTTTGCTGCCCAGTATTCTACTTGTACAGCTACTCAGATTTTTCATGTCTTCTTGAATCAGTTTTGGTAGTTTGTGTCTCTTCAGAAATTTACTTATTATATCCAGGTTAACCACTATTTCTTTATAATTCATTTTTTTTTCCCTTTAAGGTCGGTTATAATCTCCCTTTTTCATTTCTCATCATAATAATTGGTATCTCTTCACTTTTTCCTTTTTTAGTTGTCTAGCTAAAGTTTATCCACCATTCATTCTTTCAAAGGGACACTTTCCTTTAAAACAAAAATTTCTCTAAATTTGTGAGTCTGTTTCTATTTTGTAAATAAGTTCATTTGTATCGTTTCTTTCAAAGAGCACATACAAGTGATATCATTGATATCTGTCTTTGTCTAAGGGACTAACATGTACACACTGCTATATTTAAAAGAGATAACCAATATAGACCTATGCCTAACACAAGGAACTCTGATTCATACTTTGTAATAACCGAAATGGGAAAATAATTTGAAAACGAATAGATACATGCATATATATAACTGAATTAATTTGTTGAACACCTGAAACTAACAAAACATTGTTAATCAAATATACTTCAATATAAAATAAAAATTAAAGAAAAAGACACTTTTTTCTCTATTTTTTAATTTCCTATTTCATTTATTTCTGTTCTATTTTTATTGTTTCCTTCTTTCTGCTTGGTTTGGAATTTATTTGCTTTTCTGTTTCAATCTTTTTAAGGTGGAAATTCAACTTCTTTTCATGAGGAACTTAATGTTTTGATATACGCATTTACAGATGTTAATTTCCTTCTAAATCCTGTTTCATTCCATCTCATAAGTTTTGTGTAGTTTTAGAATAAGCTTTGCCTCTGTTTTCATTTTCATTAATCTCAAAATATTTTCAATTATTTTTTCTTTGATTCATTGGCTATTTAGGAGGATATATTTAATTTACAATAAATATTGTAAGTTCAGAACTTTTTTTCTATTATTAATTTCTAACTTTGTTCAGATCAGATCAGATCAGATCAGTCGCTCAGTTGTATCCGACTCTTTGCGACCCCATGAATCGCAGTACGCCAGGCCTCCCTGTCCATCACCAGCTCCCGGAGTTCACTCACACTCACGTCCATCAAGTCAGTGATGCCATCCAGCCATCTTATCCTCTGTCATCCCCTTCTCCTCCTGCCCCCAATCCCTCCCAGCATCAGAGTCTTTTCCAATGAGTCAACTCTTCGCATGAGGTGGCCAAAGTACTGGAGTTTCAGCTTTAGCATCATTCCTTCCAAAGAAATCCCAGGGCTGATCTCCTTCAGAATGGACTGGTTGGACCTCCTTGCAGTCCAAGGGACTCTCAAGAGTCTTCTCCAACACCACAGTTCAAAAGCATCAATTCTTCGGCGCTCAGCTCTCTTCACAGTCCAACTCTCACATCCATGCATGATCACAGGAAAAACCACAGCCTTGACTAGACGGACCTTTGTTGGCAAAGTAATGTCTCTGCTTTTGAATATGCTATCTAGGTTGGTCATAACTTTCCTTCCAAGGAGTAAACGTCTTTTAATTTCATGGCTGCAGTCACCATCTGCAGTGACTTTGGAGCCCCCCAAAATAAAGTCTGACACTGTTTCCCCATCTATTTCCCATGAAGTGATGGGACCAGATGCCATGATCTTCGTTTTCTGAATGTTGAGCTTTAAGCCAACTTCTTCACTCTCCACTTTCACCTTCATCAAGAGGCTTTTTAGTTCCTCTTTACTTTCTGCCATAAGGGTGGTGTCATCTGCATATCTGAGGTTATTGATATTTCTCCCAGCAATCTTGATTCCAGCTTGTGCTTCTTTCAGTCCAGCATTTCTTATGATGTACTCTGCATATAAGTTAAATAAACAGGGTGACAATATACAGCCTTGACGAACTCCTTTTCCTATTTGGAACCAGTCTGTTGTTCCATGTCCAGTTCTAATTGTTGCTTCCTGACCTGCATATAGGTTTCTTAAGAGGCAGGTCAGGTGGTCTGGTATTCCCATCTCTTTCAGAATTTTCCACACTTTCCTGTGATCCACACAGTCAAAGGCTTTGGCATAGTCAATAAAGCAGAAATAGATGTTTTTCTGGAACTCTCTTGCTTTTTCCATGATCCAGAAGATGTTTGCAATTTGATCTCTGGTTCCTCTGCCTTTTCTAAAACCAGCTTGAACATCAGGAAGTTCACGGTTCACATATTGCTGAAGCCTGGCTTGGAGAATTTTGAGCATTACTTTACTAGTGTGTGAGATGAGTGCAATTGTGCAGTAGTTTGAGCGTTCTTTGGCATTGCCTATATTTGGGATTGGAATGAAAACTGACCTTTTCCAGTCCTGTGGCCACTGCTGAGTTTTCCAAATTTGCTGGCATATTGAGTGCAGCACTTTCACAGCATCATCTTTCAAGATTTGGAATACACTGTGATTAAAGTATACAATTTGTATAATTTTTATACTCAAATTACTGAAACATAATATCCTTTCAAAAGGCTCTGCCCCTTTCCCTCCTTTCTCTCCTTCTGGGAATCCCATTGTGTAACTGAAAACTGAAAATATGCTCTTACACATATCTGAGATTCTGGCAAATTTCCTTCATCATATTTTGTTTCGATTCCTCAGACAGGATAATCTCAAATGGGCTACATTCGAGTTCCTCAATCTTTCTTTTACCCAACATGCTCTTGGGCCCCTCTAGTGAATGTTTTTACTTCAGCTATCATACTTTGAAATTAAAAATTTCTACATTATATATATATACACTCAAAAACATATTCAAACATATATATATAAAATATTATTAAAACACAAAAATTACATATGTATATGTGTATGTCTATATGTAATTTTTGTGTTTTAATAATATTTAATGATATTCTCTATTTGATATCCCAATGTGTGAGCATCCTTAAGAGTCATATCTATTTATTGATTTTTCCCTCCTATATATGGATAACATGTTTCTGTTTATCTGCATGTCTCTATTTTTCTTGTTGTTGTTGTGGTTAACTAGAAATTTAAAAATAATACAGTGTGGTAACTCTAGAAACCAAATTCTCCCCTTTGCAGAGTCTGCTGTTATTGCTATCTTTTTTTTTTTTTATCAGTAGGGACTTCTGAATTAACTCTCTAAATTCAGTATTTTTTCTTGTATGTGATCACTGATATCTCTACTCTGTTAACTTTACTTTGGCTTGAATAATGTTTGAACAGATATTTCCTTAAATGTCAGGAACCAACAAATCTCCCAGTCTTTGCTGAGTGGCTTTGTGTTTATGTCCAGGCCTGTTTTCAGCACACCATAAAGCAGTTAACTCTTCTGCATTTTCCTTCATTGCATGCTTATGTAGAGCTTCAGAGTTAGCTAGATATGACAGCTTAGGTTCTCCCAAGTCTTGCCTGGGCAAGTACACCTGTGTATGGTCTCCTAGGTTCTCAGAATGTGGCACAACTTTTCAGGAATATTATGGACATCTCATTCCTTAGCTTTCCTTTTCATCTTTTTGATTGGTCTGTTGTCTGCATCAGCCTTTATCCTATATTATACCAAGGGGTATGAAGTAAAGACACTTGCCTGTAATTGCTTTTGACAAACATCCCCTAGGTGAAGAATTTTTTGCTCCAAGTGAGCTCCAAATTAGGTCAATACAGGCAATCTTGTAAGCGGGATCTTCTAGGGAACTATCAGCAAATTAAATAATGACAGTTCTTTGGTAATGAGGCTTTGAAAGTAATGCAGTCCTGTTCTGCTCCCTCCGATGGCTACCAGGCTGCATTGGGATTGCTATTTTTCAAGGCTGCCACAGAGCTGGAGAGCAAGGAATGAGAATGGGACAAGTTAAAATGCCACAAAAGCTGTGCTTAACTGAGAGTCAACTGATTTTCTTGAATAAATTTTGCATGGATTGCTGCAAATCTTTGGTTGATTTTCAGAGTGCTGAAATAAACAATATTTATATTCAAAAAATTTTTTGTTTTGCAGAAGCTCATTTTCAGAGGCCTTTACTTTACCATTTTATGGTAATGTCTTTGTCATTGGGTTTTGATGATAGAACTTGAGACATTTAGGAAATTATGCTGAAAGGGTAACCTGTAAAGTATACCTTACATGATAAGGCCTATGGCTAGCTAACCATGTCATATGATGTGCCCTGATATAATGGGATGCATACTTCAAATTTTTGTTTTTATCTATGCTTTAATCAACTCACATAACTGTACTTCCTCCTCTGATTGGGTGATGTGAAACAGTTTCATATCTAGGTATGACTAACATGTACCATATTGCTGGAGACTTGAGAAATACAAACTTTATGCTCACAGGACTAGGAAACTCAACTTTCTCCCCAGTTGGACCAGGGTTCAGAGAGGTAGTAATGAAAAATGATTCAGTTTGAAAAATACCTGGAGATATTTTCTGTGTTTAAAGGTCAATTCTGTTAGAGGAAAATAACCAGCTATTAGCTTTATCTTTGATACTAAAAAATTAGCACACTGTCCTTTAAATGTATTAACCTATAAAAGAATACTGCCCAATGAACTATAAGAAGAAAATTATTAATGTGGTATAGTTATGATTACTTTGCCCTAAATGGGTCATAAATAATGAATTCCTTCAGAGGCAACATTAACTGGAATGGTAGCCTTAACTTTTACTACATTCTAGACTCTCTGGCCTTTGGATCACTAATTATACTTTAGTTTATGAGGCCTGGGTGATAATAGTACCCTCACAAGGTGAAAGGCCATAGTTACTGCTCCTTTCAGGGACAGTGTGCAGGGGAAAAAAAAATCTATGTCATTCCCGAATATTTCTACAAGTGTGATGTGTATTCAAACCATGCTCAGGTAATATGTTGATGGCAGTTATTTATGTAGGAGACACAGGAGACCTGGGTTCCATTCCTGGGTCGGGAAGATCCCCTGGAGAAGGGCATGGCACTCTACTCCAGTATTCTTGCCTGGAGAATCCCATGGACTGAGAAACCTGAAAGGCTGCAGTCCAAAGGGTCGCAAAGAGTAGGACTCAGCTGAGTAACTAGGCACCCACACATGACATTTATTTAATGCTTTTCTTTGTTTGTTTTTGTGGCTTTGCTACTGCTATTATCTCTAACCTGAGTAGAAGTAACCATTTTCTTTAGCCGCACAAAAGGTTTATATTAATTTATGATTTCTTTACACAAGGTTTCCTTGAATTGCCTGTGCTATGAATTGCTATTATTCTCCCTGTGAGTGTAGAATGTTATGACAGGCCAAGCATAAAATGTGCAGTTATGTATCCTGGCTTGACTAGTAGCACTTCTAGTGGCTTCCAACTGGATCAGCTCTCTGACACCCTCTCTGTTTTTCCATTTTATTTGCTAACTACTGAAGTTCCATGTATCCTGGAAACAAACCAGGAAGCCTGTGCCACCAGTAGCCTAGAAGATCCACAAACCCTGATTTCTGAATTCCTATCACCTCTCCTCAATCCTCCTGCCATGAGAGATAAGGCTTCCTTAGCTGGATGGAATCTGCCTGACACTGTGTCCCTTTGACCCTGCTTCAAGTTCCTATGGGCTTCCCTGATGGCTCAGCAGGTAAAAAATCTTTCTGCAATGCAGGAGGCACAGGTTTGATCCCTGGGTAAGGAAGATCCCTTGGAGGATAACATGGCAACCAGTCCAGTATTCTTGCCTGGAGAATCCCATGGACAGAGGATCCAGGCAGGCTACAATCCACAAGGTTGCAAAGAGTCAGACACGACTGAGTGACTAAGCACACACACAAAGGTTCCTATGAAAGCATCCCTTGGCAAGATCAGGGATGCTCCTAGGTGCCTTCCCAGGGTACTTAGTGAATTTTACTTACAATTGTTTGTCATATCTTCTCCTCCAACTTTCAGAGTTGAAACGAGTTTACAAACACATTTGCTATACGAAATTTCCATGGACTGTATAGTCCATGGGGTCACAAAGAGTCAGACACAACTGAGCGACTTTCACTTCACTTCACTTCTTGCCAAATTTATCGAGTAACATCTTATTCCTGATCAGAAGCTCCTTGGTAGTACTGGGACTTTGGTTTGAATCAGTAGCATAAGTTTTCTAGTAAGCCTGTTTCACAGTCTACCACCATGGGGGTCAAGCATACACAGATCCCTATGAATCCTTTTTCAGAACTTAATGATATCCTCTTTTTAATTGTTTCCCTGTCATCAACAGAGAGGCAAAAGTAATAAACCTATTAACAAGGGCTGAACCATAGCCATGCAGAGCTATAACAGATAGCATCTGCCTACAGGCAGAAACCTGGCTGTAATCCTAGAATTCAGGTGGCACAACTCCCTGAGATCAGCAGACAGTTCAAAGTCATTATGTAAGGCTCAGTCCCATATTTCTTTGTACTTTTGGCATGGAAAACTCAAACACCAATACAGCACCTCAGAGAGAACTGACTTGACCCAGGAAAGCTTCTGAGTCATCTGAACAGAAGGTATATATGGCTTCATACACTCCAGCCACTGGGGTGCTAGCATGTGCCTTAGTCTGAGAGGGCACAACTAAATATCACAGACTGGGTGGTTTAAACAACAGACATTAATTTCTCGCAACTCTGGAGGCTAAAAGTTTAACATCCAGGAATTGGCAGGATTGGTTTCTTCTGAGGTCTCTCTTTTTGGCTTGTAGATGGCTATCTTCTCCCTGTATATTCAAATTACCTTTTTTTTTTCTGTAGGTATGTAGGTCCAGAGGTCTTCTTCTTCCAAGGACACCAGTAGGATTGGATTAGGACCCATCGTTACAACCTTGTTGTTGTTCGGTTGCTAAGTTCTGTCTGACTCTTTGTGACCTCATGGACTGCAGAACTCCAGACTTCCATGGAGTTCTTCACTACATCCCAGAGTTTGCTCAAATTCATGTCCATTGAGTTGGTGATTCTATCCAACCATCTCAGCCTCTGCCTTCACTACATCCCAGAGTTTGCTCAAATTCATGTCCATTGAGTTGGTGATTCTATCTAACCATCTCAGCCTCTGCCAGCTCTTCTCCTTTGGACTCCAATCTTTCCCAGCATCAGGGTCTTTTCCAATGAGTTAACTCTTCACAAAAGGTGGCCAGAATATTGGAGCTTCAGCTTCAACATCATTATTTCCAATGAATAGTCAAGGTTGACTTCCTTTAGGATTGACTTGTTTGATATCCTTACAGGCCAAGGGACTCTCAAAAGTCTTCTCCAGCACCATAGTTCAAAAATACCAATTCTTCAGTGCTCAGCCTTCTTTATGGCCCAACTCTCGTTTCCATACATAACTGCTGGAAAAACTACGGCTTTGACTATACAGATCTTTGTCGACAAAGTGATGTCTGGTTTTTAATACACTGTTTAGGTTTGTCATAGCTTTCCTTCTAAGGATCAAGCGTCTTAATTTCATGGTTGTAGTCAGCATCCACAATGATTTTGGAGCCCAAGAAAACAAAGTCTGTCACTGCTTCCTCTTTTTCCCCTTCTATTTGCCATGAAGTGATGGAACCAGATGCCATGATCTCTGTTTTTAGAATGTTCACTTTTAAGCCAGCTTTTTCAATTTCTTCTTTCACTTTCATCAAGAGGTTTTTTAGTTCTTCACTTTCTGCCATTAGAATGATATCATCTGCATATCTGAGGTTATTGATATCTCTCCTGGTAATCTTGAATCCAGCTTGTGATTTATTCATCTCCGCATTTCCCATGATGTAGCCTGCATATAAGTTAAATAAACAGGGTGACAACATACACTCTTGTCTTACTCCTTTCCCAATTTTGAGCAAGTCCATTGTTCCATGTCCAGTTCTAACTGTTGCTACTTGACCTGTACACAGATTTCTCAGGAGACAAGTATTATGATCTGATGTTCTCATCTCTTTAAGAATTTTCCACATTTTGTTGTAATGCACACAGTCAAAATTTGCGTAGTCAATGAAGCAGAAGTAGATGCTTTTCTGGCATTACCTTGCTTTCTTTGTGATCCAACGAATATTGGCAATTTGAGCTCTGATATCTTTGCCTTTTCTAAACCTAGCTTGTACATCTGGAAGTTCTCAGTTCATGTACTGCTGAAGCCTAGCTTGAAGGATTTTGAGTGCAATTGTCTGGTAGTTTGAAAAAAATTTGGCACTGTCCTTCTTTGGGATTGAAATGAAAACTGACTTTTCCCATCCTGTGGCCACTGCCGAGTTTTTTAAATTTGCTGGCATATTGAGTGCAGCACTTTAACAGCATCATCTTTTAGGGTTTGAAATAGCTCAACTGAAATTCCATCACCTCCACTAGCTTTGTTTGTAGTAATTCTTCCTAAGACCCTCTTGACTTCACACTCCAGGATGTCTGGCTCTAGGTGAGTGACTTCACCATCATAGTTATCTCAGTCATTAAGAACTATTTTGTATAGTTCTTCTGTGTATTCTTGCCACCTCTTCTTAATCTTTCTGCTTCTGTTTGGTCCATATCATTTCTGTCCTTTACTGAGCCCATCTTTGCATGAAATGTTCCCTTGATACCTCCAGTTTTCTTGAAAAGATCTCTAGCCTTTCCCATTCTATTATTTTCCCCTACTTCTTTTTATTGTTCATTTAAGAAGCCTTTCTTATCTCTCCTTTCTATTCTCTAGAACTCTGCATTCAGTTGGGTATATCATTCCCTTTTCCCCTTGGTTTTGCTTCTCTACTTTCATCAGCTATTTGTAAAGCCCCTTCAGACAACCACTTTGCCTTCTTGCATTTCTTTTTCTTTGGGATGATTTTGGTCACTGCCTCCTGTACAATGTTACAAACCTCCATCCATAGTTCGTCAAGCATTCTATCATATCTAATTCCTTAAATCTATTTGTCACCTCCACTGTAATCATAAGGGATTTGATTTAGGTCATATATGAATGGCCCAGTGGTTTTCCCTAATTTTTTCCAATTTAAGTCTGATTATTACAGTAAAGAGCTCATAATCTGAGCCACAGTCACCTCTAGTCTTGTTTTTGCTAATTATATAGAGCTTCTCCATCTTTGGTTGCAAAGAATACAACATATAGTCTATCTGATCTTAATATTGACCATTTCGTGATGTCCATGTGTAGAGTTGTCTCTTGTGTTGTTGAGAAAGAGTGCTTGCTATGACATGTGTTCTTCTGACAAAACTCTGTTAGCCTTTGCAATTTTGTACTCTGAGATCAAACTTTACTGGTCCCTTACTCTCTAAGTAAAGTACTTACTTTATTCCAGGTATCCTTATAACCTTGTTTTATTTATTTTTTTATAAAGATTTTTTCTGTGGACCATTTTTACAGTCTTTAGTTTGTTTCAGTATTGCTTATTTTTTTTATATTTTGGTTTTTTGGCCATGAGGCATGTGGGATCTTAGTTCCCCAACCAGGGATCAAACCTGCATCCCCTGCATTGGAAGGCAAAGGCTTAACCACTGGACTGCCAGGAAAGTCCCATCTTATTTCAACTGAATCACTTTTTTAAAGGCTCTGTTTCCAAATACAGTCACATTTTTCAGCACTAGTGGTTAGAACTTCAACATGTATATATTAGAAAGATACAATCCAGTTCTTAACAATATTATGTTAACCTAGATCTACTTTTTTCCTTGAGAAAATTATTGCTTGATCACTATCAGGAAATGTGCGTATCTATTCTTATTCCCAATAATACCACCTGTAGGAAGTTATTTGTGCATAGAGTTAAAGGTCTGATATTAACATGTTTTCCAAGTTTGCATCACATGCACATAAAAACATTGTTTTAAATTAGCGTCTCCAAAAGAGTATAGCACACCTTAAATTGATTAAGCTGCCAATCAGCTAATCCATTGAAATTTGCTGTGTGAGTGTCTGCCTGGGTGTAGCTTGGACATTCCAATAGTGCTGTGAGCCGAAGGGATCCCTCCGCCACTGACTTCCTTTGGGAATCTGTCTTTAAGGTATCAGGTGATCTTATCTGCATTAAAACTTCTCTTTTAGAATGAGCATCTATTACTTGTGTAATAATAGATGTCATTTATAATCTTTTGACTATTTGGGCATTAATTAATGACATTAGAATGTCCACAGAAATGTAAGGAGGCCAAGTAAGCAAACTAATGATACAATGTACCATGTTAATACATGAAGCAGCTCCATGCGTGGTGCTAGTCTTTGTAAGAGTGTTCTTCAGATTGGGAACTAACACACAGGTGGTTGCCCTGATCTCCACAGGCAAAAGGTAGCTAGGATCTCCCAGTGGAGGGAACACGCGGAATTAAACAATAAGCAATTTTTGTCTGGAAAATCTTGACTAAGTGATTAAACTTTATGCATACAGTATATGCATACAGTGATCAAACTTTTATGCATAAGTGATAAAACTTTGATGCATATAGTATATCAAGAAGAATTTCCACCTTCCACTCTGCTTTTTTCTCACCTCTTCTTCTGCACCTTCTTGGCCTTCTCTGCTGGGTGAGGAGACAAGGTGCTCAGTGGTTCCTGCTATGCAATGTTTTCCCCATTCCCCTCGACCCCTTCCCAGCAATGACCTGTGTTACCAGGAAAGCGCTCACTCAGGATTTTTTTTTAATAGTAGCAACTGTGTTGTTTTATAGAGGATGCTCCTCTCTTCAACAATGCTTTCTAACCAAAGAAGAAAGTTATTAATCAGTCTGGTGCTTCTTGTCCTCTCC
This sequence comes from Bubalus kerabau, assembly GCF_029407905.1. NCBI lineage: Eukaryota > Metazoa > Chordata > Mammalia > Artiodactyla > Bovidae > Bubalus > Bubalus kerabau. The sequence continues at coordinate 134,826,939 of NC_073624.1, forward strand.
CAAGTTCCCTCTAGATATTCAAAGTAGCAACAGACAGCTTTTTCCCTTGGATTATAACCCATGATCTGTCCAGTTATGTCCAGCTGTGTCCAATTATAGATATCATCTAGTTTCCTTATATAAATGAGCCCAAATTTCTGGTTATAGTATAATCATTTTGCTTTTACATACAATTTTTAGAAACCTAGTAATATGGTAGCTTGCTTCTCAGCATTTTGATAGAGTTGTATGTCACTTATTTTAAAACTATTCACACTTGTTTTATTGGTTCATATAAGTGAGTAATAATTGGTAGTTCTGTTTCACTCTATATGAATGAATTATATATATTTAGGATAAGAATTAATGCCAGTAATGTCTTACAAATGTCAATGAAGTATTTCCATTTGGGGCAAAGAAATATAGTGCACTAGGGAGATAGAAAGAAAAGAGCAAGTATTTAACAGCCTCTGGAAGCAGATCTTAACAGACCTAATAATGTATAATGTGCTATTTGAATTTCAAATTCTAAATTTTTGGTGCTAAACATCTGGAGCACTTTCATAAAAGCCCAGCAATATTTTAGCTGTCTACCATCCTGAGAATAATAAAAGTGAACTAATAACTCCCACAGATCAAATGGTTATGCATATGGTCGGACAAGATGGTTATACAAATAAACCTTGACATGAATGAGCCTGTTGTCAATTCAGTATAAGTGAACATCTGCTGATCATGTAGTATGTTAATAAAACACATTTAGAGTAACTGACTCAGAACATTGGCAAAAAAGTGATAGAGCTCTTAAGCCTGGGCAACTGGCACTAATTTGTCTAACAATGGAAATTAATCATTTTAGTATTTTCTACTTCCATGTTTGCTTAATATTTCCCAGTGGTCTACCCTCTACTAGTACTACAAGTTTAGATCAATATTAAGGGCATGTAAAAGATAGATCATGTCTCGTTCAGAAATTTTTGAGTCTTGTTTAGACAAGAACTAAACATATGGAAGAATTGGACATATTTACATAGAAATATGGATAAAGATAGAGACATATGCTCTTGTTTGAAGGGAAGCCAAACTGATAACTGAGATGGGGGTCAGAAAGTCTAAAATTGGGTTTTGAGTAACTGAAAGAAGATACTGCATTTTCCAATCCAAGAACATGGCATAATATAGCCATTATGGAGAACAGTATTGGGGTTCCTTAAAAAAACTAAAAATAGAGTTCCATATGATCCAGCAATCCCACTCATGGGTATATATCCAGAGAAAACCATGGTTCAAAAGGATACATGCACCCCAATTTTCACTGCAGCACTGCTTACAATAGCTAAGACATGGAAACAACCTAAATGCCTATTAGCAGATAAATGCATAAAGATGTGGTACATACACACACACACACACACACAGAGGAATATTACTCAGCCATTAAAAATAGTGAAACAATGCCATTTGAAGCAACATGAATGGACCTATAGATTATCATACTAAGTGAAGTAAGTCAGAAAGAAAGATATTTGTCTTTCATATAATGATATCACTTATATTCAGAATATTTAAAAAATGATACAAATGAACTTATTTATAAAACAGACCTAGAGATATAGACAATGAATTTATGGTTACCATAGGGGAAGGGTGAGAGGTAGATTGAGAGTGTGGGATTGAGATGTACATACTGCTATATTTAAAATAGATAACCAACAAGGACTTACTGTATAGCACAGGGAAGTCAGTATTCTGTACTAACCTAAATGGAAAAAGAATTGGAAAAGAATATATATATATTTATATACATATATATGTGTGTGTATGTGTATATATATATATGTTTAACTGAATCACTTTGCTATACACCTGAAACTAACATAACTTTTTAAATTAATGGAGAAGGCAATGGCACCCCACTCCAGTACTCTTGCCTGGAAAATCCCATGGATGGAGGAGCCTGGCAGGCTGCAGTCCATGGGGTTGCGAAGAGTCGGACACGACAGAGAGACTTCACTTTCACTTTTCCCTTTCATGCATTGTAGAAGGAAATGGCAATCCACTCCAGTGTTCTTGCCTGGAGAATCCCAGGAATGGGGGAGCCTGGTGGGCTGCTGTCTATGGGGTCGCACAGAGTTGGACACGACTGAAGTGACTTAGCAGCAGCAGCATACTCCAATATAAAATAAAAAATTAAAAAAAAAAAAAAGGAAAGTAGATATTGCAAAGGATGAAAACAAGCATTTCTCTGCAGAGGTGGTGGTGAACGTTGAGCCTAAGTATGGTAAAACAATAATTATGAAATAAATATTTGTAAAAGTTGAATGGAAGTCTTCAAAATAGGACAACCAGGAGATCAGATTTAGAAGTCGTAATGTGATAGAGCAAAGAGAAGCAATAGTTTAAAAAATTATGGTTAAGATATGGTGAGTTACTGATCCAATGTTTGCTTACTAATCTAAAAATTCACCTTTATACAATGAACAGGGTGTTAGAAAATATTTGTGATGCTTTACAAAAGATAATAACTTCTGACAGACATTCATTCACTATTGATTACCTACTGTTATTAACATATAAAAAAGGCATGGGTCCTGATGTAAACTTACAATCTCCAATAGTATTAAGACAAGCTTGTAATGTCTACAATAAAGGTACACTGCTTTAAGTCTCATAAAAGTAACAAAGGTCCTGGGAGTTAAACTACAGAGAAAGTAATTTCAAAAGCGGACAAGATAGCTCTGTTTGTCACTAAGACACTGAACAGGAGAAATTCTGCCATCAGTTTAATGGTGTTCAAAATATGATATAAAAGATTTTCAGCATTCTGGATCCAGTATTCACTTGTGTTGTGTTACTTCAAGTAAGTTATTTAATGTCATTATGTACAATTTTCTCCATCTGTAAAATAAGAATATTAAAACTTTCTTCCTATAAGAGTAAAGTGCAATAATTTATAAAAATTACATACTTAGTTAACAGTACTTGTGCCCGTTCATTAAAGGTTGATTTTTCAGATATGTTTACCTTATACATTAACCAAACAAGGGAATAAGATTGCTTTTTTCTGCTTCCCTTGAAATTATTTACACAGGAATTCTCAAGCAAAAATTAGAATCAGAGTGAAGATGATTTTTAAAAAGATATTCTAATCCTGAATCTAAATGATCACTGAGCAAGTTTCCTTCAGAATTAACAATATCATAAGTTTATGATATCCATCATAACAATACTTCAAGTATTTACTGCTTAGAGTGGGAACTGAGTTATTTGCTGAAGGATTTGATTTGCAAAAGTGAAATACAAGATACAATAGAATAAATTCCACATAAAATACATGAGACTAAGGACCAAATATTTATGATGGTAGATTTTCCAGTACTCAGATTATTTTCACTAGAAAAGACAATCTTTGCATTTATATGTATGCTAAATAGGGCTCCTGAACTAAAACTCTGTTTTTGCAAGTTTGGAGTTTATTTGACAAAAGGAAAGAAAAATTTAAAAATTGAACTAATTTGGTATTATTTTCTTTTGGCCTTCTCTTAAGAGTTTACATGTATTTTGTCATGAGAAATACATTTTAGGGTCTTCACAAAGTAAAATAAAAAGGATATAATTTGCAGTTATAATGGGGGAGTTCTTATAATCATGCAATATCCTAATAAATGTAAAAGGGGAAAATACAATGAAAGGACAGAATTCTCAATCATTAATATGGAGAATATTGGAAAAAATAAAAATCGTGCTTTCTGCATTTTAATATATACACATTTGAAGTGAGATTTTCCTTTAAGAACTTGACTTTAAATATAAATTTTTAATTTTTGAGAAAGCAAATTATGAATTATTGACACATGACTTCTTCCCTCCTTACTCTCCCCAAAAGACAGATATGTCATCCTTCTTTCCAACACCACTGTGTAACTGAGTGGCTTTTCCTACAAACCAAACAAATATGTCTGGCAGTTGGCCCGATTACCTATTTCTAAACTAAGGTTAAGATGAATGCCACCACCCTAACAGCTTCTGCCAAATCTGGCTCCATTTTCCCCTTCACAGTCTTGATACACAATGGCCAAAATTCTGCTACAGAAAAAGCCCCCAAGGAGAAGATAAGTGCCAAAGAAATGAATCATGGGAAGAGACAAGAGATTCTGCTCCACTGAAAGGCATATTCTTAGAAAGAAGGGTATTTCATGCTCTAGCCCTGTTTCACCATTAATTGATGGAGAATGTTTTTCTCCAAGTCCTGGCAGTATTTCTCTACTTATCTAATCAGTGTTCAGAAGTTTCATTTAGGAAAAAAAAAAAGGAATTGGTTTTGGTGACCACATTGAAATAAGTCTGCCAAATTTTCCTTGTGTTGCTGAAGCTCGCAGTAGTTATGTACATATATCTTCCACCATGAATGAGGCAGTCTTTGTTCCTTTGTAAGCTTGTTCATATTGGGTATGCTATGTGCCCATAGTCACATGAATTGGCCTAAGCCTTTTATCCTCACAGACTTTGATAAAGTTAATCTCTTATACAAACTGGACATAAGCCAGTATTCATAAGTCTCTACAGCAGAACAGCCTGTTATGACAAAGCACAAAGTAATATTTTCAGCCAATGGATCACAAAACATATGGATATTTTCCCCTTCTTGGAAGGATTTTATCAGGATGGCAAAGTGTTCATTTGGAACATTTTATGTTTGGGCTGTAATGCTCTTTTCAATACCTTAGAGTTTTAAGTTGTGGCAATCAATACTATTTATTATGAAACATTAAAATTGAGAAAATGTTTTTAAGCACTGTATTTCAGGTAGTGGATTAAGTACTAGAGATATAAAGAGAAGTGGAATGTAAGGCAAATGCATTTTTTCAAGATTTCCTAGTAAGTTTGGAAACAGAAACAGTTATAAGTTTAGAGGTTTAAAAGAGGGAGAGGGTGGGAAGATTTGGGAGAATGGCATTGAAACATGTAAAATATCATGTATGAAACGAGTTGCCAGTCCAGGTTAGATGCACGATACAGGATGCTTGGGGCTGGTGCACTGGGATGACCCAGAGGGATGGAATGGGGAGGGAGGAGGGAGGAGGATTCAGGATGGGGAACACATGTATACCTGTAGCGGATTCATTTTGATATTTGGCAAAACTAATACAATTATGTAAAGTTTAAAAATAAAATAAAATAAAAAAACACTTAAAAAATAAAGGTATTAACTAAAAAAAAAAGATTCACTTCTAATTTTTTTTGCAATTGTATTTTTATATGTGGTTAATTATACTCATTTTTTTATTTTTCCAAGATGGGGCATAATGCCAGTTTTTCTATATAGAAAATATACTGTCCTGTTTTTCTGTTTTTGCCAAGCACTATTTTATTTTTCATGTTAAGAAGCTCAAAAACGCAGAAATTCAGCAATCCAAGATATACCAGATATAACAATGATTGCCTTTTCTTCTTAACTTGGTGATTAATTCAACTTATTTTAACAAGTCTAGCAAGTGTTTAGAATTGCCAGTAGTCCATAACTTTTAGAAGTGTCTCAAAAAACAATATTTTCACTGGATCCCTATGGGGTGAAATACTGATGATATACATCTTTCCCGCTTTTTGGTATAAATCATCAGATAAAACAATAAAATATGGAGTAACAGAGCAGAATGACCAAGTTTGAAATATTGAAAAGTTGGCACTGCATATATTTTTATATAGCTCATAGTCTTTTCAAATCTCTTAGCTGATTCAACTAAGAGATAATCTTTAATATTTGAATGGACTCATGAAATCTTTAATATTTGAATTTAACTGCATAGTGGAAAGAGCTCTGGATTTGAAGTTATGTGTGGATCTATTTTATCTTCAATTTCAATCTGATCTACACATTTGCTGTGGGGAATCTTTCCTTATGATGCCCACAGATTTCACATTTGGGGAAGGAATTATATCAGCTAATATAATTATATATTAACAGAATAATTCAAATATTGGCAAACATTCTATCTTAGGATGTATATGAATGTGTTTTAATTTAAAATTTTCCAGTTATCATGAAAATAAGCTTTTTGGCCAATTCATGTTGATATATGGAAAACCATCACAGTATTGTAAAGATACTAATCTCCAATTAAAATAAATTAATTTACAAAATAAATAATTAAAATTATAGTCACAGCTTGCCCCAATAGCATTAGCTTCCTTTCCCCCGTGTCCCTTGCATTGCTGGATATAAGGGAGCAGGGTAAGATATCTGGATAGAATAGTAAAAGATCATTCATACACCCACATTAACTAAAGCAATTCAGTCTGTGTTTCAAGAATATTACTCTTCCCTAGTGGTTCAGATGGTAAAAAATCTGCTTGCAATACAGGGGACTCGGGTTCCATTCCTGGATTTGAAAGATCCCCTGGAGAAGGGAAAGGCAACCCACTTCAGTATTCTTGCTTGGAGAATCCCTTGGACAAAGGAGCTTGGCAGACTATAGTTCATGGGGTCACAAAGAATCAGCATGACTAAGTGACTAAGACTTTTCAAGAATAGTGAGTCAGTAATATAATCAAAGTTTATGAAATTATGTCTATTCTCCAGCGATGGAAGCTTTGTTATGGGGAACAACTGCTACTACAAGATCTGAATTTGAGACTACTTTTTTTTTTTGACATTTACAATGTGTATGAATCTCTTTTAACCTCATTTCTAAAAGAAATATAATAGTATATATCTCAAAGGTCTATTGAAAATAATCAGTGATGTGATATATTTGAAAGCATTTTTAAATATTAGGAAGTAGTAACTTATCTATGCCTTTTAGCAGATGGGTATTTGGTTCTGGTTTTGAGAGTATATTTTTTTATTCTGTGTTCACTCAAGAAAAACCTAGATGAATAATATAACTAGGTGTGGTTTTTTGATTGTGTATAACTTCTATTTTCATGATATGCAATAATCTTTTGACTAGCAGAAATCAGAGTTTCTAGACTGCAATTGTAAGCACTTAAAGCACAAAGTGTACAAAAAGCACTATGGTTATTTTTTTTTTCTATCTTAAAATATAATTTTTGATTTCTGTGCTTTGAATTCAGTATTATATTTAATTTAGGAATTATGAAATTTGTTGGGTACCTCAATGGTCCAAAGGTTAAGACTCTGAACTACTGCAGGGTGCCCAGGTTTGATTCCTGGTTGGGGAACTAAGACATGCAAGCTATACTGCAAGCTATCCTACAAGGCCAGAAAGAAAAAAAAAAAAAATGAATTATGAAGCTTAAAAAAAAATAACCTGGATAAAGCAGCTTGACATGTGAATCTAAGAGATTCTTAGTGATACTTTGTTTATGACTCTTCAGTACTAGTAACACAACACCTATACGGGAATTTTATCTTGTGCCTGAATTCATCTCAGCTTCCTCTGGTATCAAGTCATTGGCCCTGGTTCACTATAATACTGCTAAAAGCTAAGAAATTGTATTACATTATTATTATGAAAGTGTGTTAGCCACTCAGTCATGTCTGACTCCTTGCAACTCCATGGACTGTAGTCCACCAGATTCCTCTGTCCATGAAATTCTCCAGGCAAGAATACTGGAGTGAGTAGTCATTCACTTCCCCAGGGATGTCTTCCCAACCCAGGGATTGAACCTGGGTCTCCTGTATTGCAGGCAGATTCTTTACCATCTGACCTACTAGGGAAGCCCACATTATACTATATATATATATATATATATATATATATATATATATATATATATATATATAATATATATATATATTAAATTTATGTGTTTATTGAAGGATAATTGCTTTACAGAATTTTGTTGTTTTCTATCAAACCTCAACATGAATCAGCCATAGGCATATTTATATCTCCTCCCTTTTGAACCTCCCTCCTATTTTCCTCACCATCCCAACCCTCTAGGTTGATACAGAGTGCCTGTTTGAGTTTCCTGAGCCATACAACAAATTTTTGCTGGTTATATATTTAACATATGGTAATGTAAGTTTCCATGTTACTCTTTCCATATAGCTCACCCTCTTCTCCCTTCTCCCCATGTCCATAAGTCTATTCTCTATATCTGTTTCTCCATTGCTGCCCTGTGAATAAATTCTTCAGGACCATTTTTCTATATTCCATATATGTGTGTTAGAATTCTCATTCTGACTCACTTCATTCTGTTCTAGCTTCATCCACCTCATCAGAACTGACTCAAATGCATTCATTTTTATGGCTGAGTAATATTCCATTGTGCTATGTGTCACAACTTCTTTATCCATTCATTTGTCAGTGGACATATAGGTTGGTTCCATGTTCTAGCTATTGTAAATAGTGCTGCAATGAACACTGGGGTACATGTGTCTTTTTCAATCCTGGTTTCCTCAGGGTATATGCCTAGGAGTGGGATTGCCGTGTCATATGGTGATTTTATTCCTACACCTAAAACAACTGGAAAAAGAAGGAAAAAAAAAGGTAGAAGAAAAGAAATCATTATGATTTGAGTGGAAATAAATGAAAAAGAAATGAAAGAAACAATAGTAAAGATTAATAAAACTAAAATCTGGTTCTTTGGAAGATAAACAAATTGACAAACCTTTAGCCTGACTCATCAAGAAAAAAAGAGGGAAGAATCAAATTAACAATATTAGAAAAGAAAAAGGAGAGGTTACAACAGACAATGCAGAAATACAAAGGATTATATGAGACTATTATGAACAACTATATGGCAATAAAATGGATAATCTGGAAGAAATGCACAGGTTCTTAGAAAAGTTCAATCTTCCAAGACTGAATCAGGAGGAAATAGAAATTATGAACAACCCAATTACAAGCACTGAAATTGAAGCTGTGATTAAAAAAAAAAAAAAAAAAAAACTCCCAAAAAACAAAAGCCCAGGACCAGATGGCTTCACAGGAGAATTCTATCTAACATTTAGAGAAGAACTAATGCCTATTCTTCTAAAACTCTTTCAAAACATCGCAGAGGAAGGAACACTTCCAAACTCATTCTACGAGGCCACCATCACCCTGATACCAAAACCACACAAGGACAACACACACACACACACACAAACCTACAAGCCAATATCACTGATAAACGTAGATGCAAAAACCCTCAACAAAATTTTAACAAACATTATTCAGCAGCACATTGAAAAGCTCATACATCATGATCAATTTGGGTTTATTCCAAAAATGCAAGGATTTTTCAATATATGCAAATCAATGTGATACACCATATTAACAAATTGAAAGATAAAAACGATATGATCATCTCAATAGATGCCAAAAAGCCTTTGACAAAATTCAGCACCCATTTATGATTAAAACTTTTCAAAAAATGGGCATAGAAGTAACCTACCTCAACATAGTAAAAGCCATATATGATAAGCCTAAAGTGAACATTACTCTCAATGGTGAAAAACTGAAAGCATTCCCCCTAAGATCAGGGACAAGACAGGGGTGTCCACTTTCACCACTATAATTCAACATAGTTCTGGAAGTCCTAGCTACAGCAATCAGAGAAGAAAAAAAAAAAAATTTAAAGGAATCCAGATCGGAAAAGAAGTAAAGCTCTCATTGTTTGCAGATGACATGATACTGTACATAGAAAACCCTAAAGGTAGTATCAGAAAATTTCTGGAGCTAATCAGTGAATTTAGAAAAGTTGCAGGATAAAAAATCAATATGCAGAAATCACTTGCAGTTCTATATACTACGAATGAAAAATTGAAAATAGAAATTAAGGAATCAATCCCATTCACCATTGCAACAAAAAGAATTATATTATATTTTTAAATTAAGGCATAATTAATATACAATATTATATTGGTTTCAAGTGTATGACATAATGATTCAATATTTGTATATATTGCAAAATGATCACAATAGATCTGGTTAACATCACTAAACATAGTGATATTACAAACACCAAACATTTGTTGTGATGAAGGCTTTTATGATGTACTTTCATAGCAACATTCAAATATGCAATACAGTAGTTGCAGTTACCATGCTGTACCTTACAGCTCATGACTTATTTTATAACTAACAGTTTGTAACTTTTACCTTCACTTCACTCATTTTTCCCACCTCCACCCTACTCCTCTGGCAACCACAAATCTGTTCTCTGTATTGATGAGCTTGGTTTCTGTTTGGTTTTGTTTTTAAACTTTGCATATAAGAGAGAAAATACATATATGTCACATCATATTTTTTTTATCCATTCATCTCTCCATGTTCACTTAGGTTGTTTCCATATCTTGGTTACTGTAAACATCGTTGCAATGAAATTGTGTGTGTGTGTGTGTGTGTGTGTGCGTGTGTGCGCTTAGTTGCTCAGTCATGTCTAACTCTTTGTGACCCCATGGCCTGTAGTTCACCAGGCTCCTCTGTCCATGGGGATTTTCCAGGCAAGAGTATTGGAGTGGGTTGCCATGCCCTCCTCCAGAGTATCTTTCCAACCCAGGAATCAAATCTAGGTCTCCAACATTGCAGGTGGATTCTTTACCAATGGAGCCACTAGGAAAGCCCATATATCTACTTATATTTGAAATAAATGTGTCTCCAGTCAAATTATAGGATTTAAAAGTGATTGCAAGTTCAACATCAATGAACAGTTACTGTGAATGAAACATTTCACTGCTAACGAATAGGTTTACCAAAAGAGGGGTGAAGTCGATTTACAGAAGTACCAATGATGGATATTATAGTGAAGATATCCAAGCAGATGATTGGTTTGGATGTGTAGGAAATCTAAGGTTTCCAGTACAAAATTTGTTGTAGCCAGGCTCATCAGTCATTGGATGCCCTTTGTTGTAAGTAAAGAAATTGAACTGTTCTAATGTGCTACACTAGTCTGTAAAGAATCCAATATTACTTCCTGTCATTTTACCTTCTGACATCCCTTGTTCTTCTTAAAAAATTAGAATGCTGGCAAAAGATCAGAAATGTAGGAAAGAGTATACTGAATACCCAATATGTTTAAAGCGATGATTCCAGGAGGTATATCCCAGCCTTGTTCATTATTGGCAAATTTACAACCAGATGCTTATAGCAGACTGGCTTGTAAAGTTAATGAGAATGGACAGCTTCCCTGTGTCATTTTGCAGTGAGGCCACAGAAAGATGCTCCCCATGCCAGCTGGAGATGACATTGGTTCAAAAACTCAATATTTTGCTACATTTTTATTAACTTTGCTAAAAGGAAAAGAAAAGCAGACAATCTCTCTGAGGGATAAGAAAATGGGAATAGAAAGCTTGGTCTTCTTTTGTTTCTTCCCCTGTCTCTTTGTAACTAATTCCATAGACTACTCCAAGCCCACTGGGAAGGGAATTTTGAAGTAGACAAACATTAATAAATATTTAATATTAGAGCAGAATCTTATTAATTTACTATTTAATAAAACAGTTGTAATGCAAAACTGATATTCAATATTTGAATTAAATTACCTTGTAGCCCTCAGTATACTTGCAAGGCATGATCAGAAATATCAGGTTGAAACAAGGTGATTCTCACAGAAATCGTTTTCAGTTGTTATCTTAGTTCCTTCAAGCTGCTATAACAAAATAATACAGATCGGGTGGCTTACAAATAACAGAAATTTATTTTTCATGGTCTGGAGACTGGGAAGTCCAAGATCATGCACAGGCAGATTCAGCATTTGGTGAAGGCTTCTTGGTTCATAGATGGACATTTTCTCACTGTATCTCACATAGAAGGGCAGTGGAGCTCTCTCCTGGGCCTGTTTTACAAGGGAACTACTTTGCCAACAAAGGTCTGTATAGTTAAAACTATTGTTTTTCCAGTACTCATGCTCAGATGTGAAATTTGGACTATAAAGAAGGCTGAGTGATGAAGAATTGATGCTTTCAAATTGTGGTGTTGGAGAAGACTCTTGACAGTCCCTTGGACTGCAAAGATATCAAGCCAGTCAATCTGAAAGGAAATCAACCCTGAATATTCATTGGAAGTACTGTTGCTAAAGCTGAAACTCCCAATACTTTGGCCACAATCTGTGAAGAACTGGCAACAGTCCATGGGGCTCACAAAGAGTTGGACATGACTGAGTAACTGAGCACACACATGTACACATAGCATAAATAAGGTGAAACTTCCACAATATAAATGTTTAGCCATGACTTTGACCTGAACTTAAGACACATTTACCCAATTGTCTACATACCCTTTCCAAATGACTTTAAATATAATAATCTTTAATATTAATTTCAAATGCATTACTCCAAAGAGAATTCTTGCTCTGTACCCCTGAATCTTCCTAACTCATAGGAGCTATTCTTTTTTCCTGTGGTTTACTCAATACTCACATCCAAATCAAGAACAAGCCTTATATGCTATACATTTAAAACTTATCCCCAATTCTACTCCTTGCCACCTCTCTACTGCTTTCACATTATTCCAATCCACTCTCATCAGATGATGGCAATGCCACTGATACAAGCAGTTCTTCCACCTCCAATACAGTACTTGATCCAATACAGTGCAGTCCTCACAAGACAGAGTGGCCATTTTAAACAGTAAACATTCATACCATCCACATGCTCAAAACTCTCCAGTAACTTAGGGAAAAATAATACAACCTCCTCTGCAGAATCTCTAACATCTACACGACTGACCTAAATTTCCAAGCACACTTCCCACCCCTTTTTCTCCTGAAAATGTGTTCCAGATTACTGGCTTCTTGCTCTTTCTTGCAGAGAAGGCAATGGCACCCCACTCCAGTACTCTTGCCTGGAAAATCCCATGGACGGAGGAGCCTGGCAGGCTGCAGTCCATGGGGTCGCTAAGAGTCGGACATGACTGAGAGACTTCACTTTCACTTTTCACTTTCATGCATTGGAGAAGGAAATGGCAACCCACTCCAGTGTTCTTCCCTGAAGAATCCCAGGGATGGGGGAGCCTGGTGGGCTGCCGTCTATGCGGTTGCACAGAGTCGGACACGCCTGAAGTGACTTAGCAGCAGCAGCTCTTTCTTGAGGTAGGCTGCATGGCTCCCTCTTTCTGACCATTTAGTTCGTGATTCAAATGTCAAAGCCTCCTTCAACCGGCTTCCCTGATACTGCTATCTAAAATAGGTCTTTTTCTCTAGTTTGCTGAGATTTCAATACAATGTGTGAGGCAAGGATTGTTTATCTTTCCTTCTTTGTGTCTTCTGTACTTCCTGTACCCATGAATTTGTTTCTTTCATTAATTCTGAGGGATCTCCAGGCACTGTTGTAGTCAGTTCTGGCTACTATAGCAACATACCATAAACTGAGTGACTCAAACAACAAACATTTATTGCTCAGTTCTAGAGACTGGGACTTCTGAGTTCAGGGAGCTAGCATGGTCTAGTTTTTGATGAGGGAACTTTTCCTGGCTTGAAGAAGACTGCCTTCTTGCTATGTCCTCACTTGGCAGAGATCAGAGAAAGCAAGTGAGTGAGCATGGGCACATTAGTGAGCTCTGGTTTTTGGGTTTTTTTTTTTTTTCCCCCTCTCTCTCTCTCTTCTTATAAGGACACTAATCCCATCATAGGGCCTCACCTTCATGACCTCATCTAAATCTCAGTATTCCCCAAATACCATTGAACTGAGGATTAAGACTTCAGTATATGAATCTGTGCATGGGAGTACATTTAACCCATAATCCACATTATTCTTGAAAATACTGTCCCTCCTACCTTATTTCTATTTTATTCTTTACTTTGTGTTCTATCAAGTTAATAATTTTAATAATGACCCCAAATTCCAATACAAAACATTATGGCAATTTAAAGCAAAAAAAAAAAGTTTAATAAATTTTTACTTCAAAATGAAATGAGTCGCCAGTCCAGGTTCAATGCACAATACTGGATGCTTGGGGCTGGTGCACTGGGATGACCCAGAGGGATGGTACGGGGTGACTATTATCAAAATAATAGCAGATAATAAAAGTTGACCTTATAAGATCATAGCATCTGGTCCCATCACTTCATGGCAAGTAGAAGGGGAAACAATGGAAACAGTGACAGACTTTCTTTTTGGGGGCTCCAAAATCACTGCAGATGGTGATTGCAGCCATGAAATTAAAAGACACTTACTCCTTGGAAGAAAAGTTATGACCAACCAAGACAGCATATTAAAAAACAGAGACATTACTTTGCTGACAAATGTCAATCTACTCAAAGCTTTGGTTTTTCCAGTAACCATGTATGGATGTGAGAGTTGGACTATAAAGAAAGCTGAGAGCCAAAAAAAAAAAAAAAGCTGAGAGCCAACGAATTGATGCTTTTGAACTGTAGTGTTGGAGAAGACTCTTGAGAGTCCCTTGGACTGCAAGGAGATCAAACCAGTCCATCCTAAAGGAAATGAGTCCTTAATATTCATTGCAAGGACTGATGCTGAAGCTGAAACTCCATTACTTTGGCCACCTGATGCAAAGAACTGACTCATCTGAAAAGACCTGGATGCTGAAGGCAGGAGGAGAAAGGGGCGACAGAGAATGAGATGGTTGGATGGCATCACTGACTCAATGGACACAAGTTTGAGTAATCTCTGGAAGCTGGTGATGTACAGGGAAATCTGGCTTACTGCAGTCCATGGGGTCACAAAGATTAGGACATGACCGAGTAACTGAACTGAACTGAAGAGTTGACAAAGCTGTGGAGAAAAGACAAATTTTGCACCATTGATGAAAACATATATTGGTGCAGTCATATAAAGCACTGGGTGTTCCTTGGAGACTTAAAAATAGAACTGCCATAGTATCCAGCAATTCCATTTCTGGGTATACAGTACTGGCCTTATCTGTGTGGGATATATTTCAAGACCCCCAGTGGATGTCCGAAACCAAGGACAGCACCAAACTGTCTATATATAATATTTTTCCTATACAAACATACCTTAAGAAAATTTAATTTATAAATTAGGTATTGTAGGGATCCATAATAATAAACTAGAACAATTATAACAATATATTGTAATAAAAGCTATGTGAATATGGTGGTGGTTTAGTTGCTAAGTCATGTCCAACTCTTGCAACTGCATGGACAGTAGCCAGCCAGGCTCCTCTGTTCATGGGATTTTCTAGGCAAGAATACTGGAGTGGGTTACCATTTCCTTCTCCAAAGGATCTTTTGGACCCAGGAATTGAACCCCAGTCTCCTGCAATGCAACGCTGCAGGAGCAGCCGAAAGGAGCTACCCTACGTCCAAGGTAAGGAGCAGTGGCTGCACTTTGCTGGAGCAGCCATGAAGAGATACCCCACGTCCAAGGTAAGAGAAACCCAAGTAAGACAGTAGGCACTGAGAAAGGGCCTCAGAGGGCAGACAGACTGAAACCACAATCACAGACAAATAGCCAATCTGATCACACGGACCACAGCTTGTCTAACTCAATGAAACTAAGCCACTTGGGGCCACCCAAGACAGAGGCATCATGGTGGAGAGGTCTGACAGAATGTGGTCCACTGGAGAAGGGAATGGCAAACCACTTCATTATTCTTGTGTTGAGAAACTCATGAACAGTATGAAAAGGCAAAAAGATAGGACACTGAAAGATGAACTCCCCAGGTCGGTAGGTGCCCAATATGCTACTGGAGACCAGTGGAGAAATAACTCCAGAAAGAATGAAGGGATGGAGCCAACGCAAAAACAACACCCAGCTGTGGATGTGACTGGTGATAGAAGTAAGGTCCAATGCTGTAAAGAGCAATATCGCATAGGAACCTGGAGTGTTAGGTCCACAAATCAAGGCAAATTAGAAGTGGTCAAACAGGAGATGGCATGAGTGAACGTTGACATTCTAGGAATCAGTGAACTAAGATGGACTGGCATGGGTGAATTTAACTCAGATGGCCATTATAGCTACTACTGTGGGCAGGAATTCCTTAGGGGGGAAAAAAATGGAGTAGCTATCATAGTCAACAAAAAAGTCCAAAATGCAGTACTTGGATCTCAAAAACGACCATCAGCAATCAATGCAGCAATCTCAAAAACGACAGAATGAACTCTGTTCTTTTCCAAGGCAAACCACTCAATATCATGGTAATCCAAGTCTATGCCCAGACCAGTAACACTGAAGAAGCTGATGTTGAATGGTTCTGTGAAGACCTACAAGACCTTGTAGAACTAACAACCGAAAATGATGTCCTGTTCATTATAGGGGACTGGAATGCAAAAGTAAGAAGTCAAGAAATTGCTGGAGTATAAGGCAAATTTGGCCTTGGAATACAGAATGAAGCAGGGGAAAGGCTAGTAGAGTTTTTCCAAGAGAATGCACTGGTCACAGCAAAAACCCTCTTCCAACAACACAAGAGAAGACTGTACACATGGACGTCACCAGATGGTCAACACCGAAATTATATTGATTATATTCTTTGCAGCCAAAGATGGAGAAGCTCTATACAGTCAACAAAATCAAGACCAGGAGCTGACTGTGGCTCAGATCATGCACTCCTTATTGCCAAATTCAGACTTAAATGGAAGAAAGTGGGGAAAACCACAAGGCCATTCAGGTATGACCTAAATCAAATCCCTTATGATTATACAGTAGAAGTGAGAAATACATTTAAGAGATTAGAGCTGATAGACAGTGCCTGATGAACCATGGATGGAGGTTCATGACATTGTACAGGAGACAGGGATCAAGACCATGCTCATGGAAAAGAAATACAAAAAAGCAAAATGGCTGTCTGAGGAGGCCTTTAAAATAGGTGTGAAAAGAAGAGAAGCAAAACGTAAAGGAGAAAAGGAAAGATATACCCATTTGAATTCAGAGTTTCAAAGAATAGCAACAAGAGATAAGAAAGCCTTCCTCAGCAATCAATGCAGAAAAATAGAGGAAAACAATAGAATGGGAAAGACTAGAGATCTCTTCAAGACAATTAGAGATACCAAGGGAACATTTCATGCAAAGATGGGCTCAATAAAGGACAGGAATGGTAGGGCCTAACAGAAGCAGAAGCTATTAAGAAGACGTGGCAAGAATACACAGAAGAACTACACACAAAAAAATCTTCACGACCCAGATAATCACAATGGTGTTATCACTCACCTGGAGCAAGACACCATGGAATGTGAAGTCAAGCAGGCCTTAGGAAGCATCACCAAGAACAAAGCTAGTGGAGGTGAGGGAATTCCAGTTGACCTATTTCAAATCCTAAAAGATGATGCTGTGAAACTGCTGCACTCAATATGTCAGCAAATTTGGAAAGCTCAGCAGTGGCCACAGGACTGGAAAAGGTCAGTTTTCATTCCAATCCCAAAGAAAGGCAATGCCAAAGAATGCTCAAATTAAAGCACAATTGCACTCATCTCACACGCTAGTAAGGTAATGCTCAAAATTCCCCAAGCCAGGCTTCAGCAATATATGAACTGTGAACTTTCAGATGTTCAAGCTGCTTTTAGAAAAGGCAGAGGAACCAGACATCAAATTGCCAACATTCGCTGGATCATCAAAAAATCAATAGAGTTCCAGGAAAAAAATCTATTTCTGCTTTATTGACTATGCAAAGACTTTGGCTGTGTGGATCACAATAAACTGTGGAAAATTCTTAAAAAGATGAGAATATCAGACCCCCTGACCTGCCTCTTGATAAATCTGTATGCAGGTCAGGAAGCAACAGTTCGAACTGGACAGGGAACAATAGACTGCTTCCAAATAGGAAAAGGAGTATGTCAAGGCTGTATATTGTCACCCTGCTTATTTAACTTCTATGCCAAGTACATCATGAGAAATGCTGGGCTGGATGAAGCACAAGCTGGAATCAAGATTGCTGGGAGAAATATCAATAACCTCAGATATGCAGATGACACCACCTTTATGGGAGCACGTGAAGAAGAACTAAAGAGCCTCTTGATGAAAGTGAAAGAGGAGAGTGAAAAAGTTGGCTTAAAGCTCAATATTCAGAAAACTAAGATCATGGCATCTGGTCCCATCACTTCATGGCAAATAGATGGGGAAACAGTGGCTGACTTTATTTTTCTGGGCTCCAAAATCACTGCAGATGGTGCTTGCAGCCATGAAATTAAAAGATGCTTACTCCTTGGAAGGAAAGTTATGACCAACCTGGACAGCATAATTAAAAACAGAGACATCACTTTGTCAACAAAGGTCCATCTAGTCAAGGCTTTGGTTTTTCCAGTAGTCATATATGGATGTGAGAGTTGGACTGTAAAGAAAGCTGAGGACTGAAGAATTGATGCTTTTGAGCTGTGTTGTTGGAGAAGACTCTTGAGAGTCTCTTGGACTGCAAGAAGATCCAACCAGTCCATCCTAAAGGAGATCAGTCCTGGGTGCTTCTTGGAAGGACTGATGTTGAAGCTGAAACTCCAATATTTTGGCCACCTGATGCTAGGAAAGATTGAGGGCAGGAGGAGAAGGGGACAACAGAAGATGACATGGTTGGATAGCATCACTGACTCAATTGACATGGTTTTGGGTAGACTCCAGGAGTTGGTGATGGACAGGTAGGCCTACCATGCTGCGGTTCATGGGGTCGCAAAGAGTCAGATACGACTGAATGACTGAAGTGAATTCCTGCATTGCAGATGGACTCCTGCATTTGCGGTGCCACTTCTGCATTGCAGGCGGATTCTTTTACTGACTGATCTATGGGGAAAGCCATGTGAATATAGTTTCTCACAAAATACCTTACTGTACTAATTGAATGCCTTTCTATGTTAACTAAGTGCTATCACACACTGTGGCTGTAACTTCTGTGGTGTGAGGTGCACAGAAAAACTAGGACCCATTTCTTTCTCCTTTCTCACAATTTCAGCAATAGAACGATTCTTTCTTACTGGAAATCTTTGCTACTTCAGGGTATGTTTTTTGTTTTGTTTTTTTTTTTTTTTTTTTTTCCCCTGTCTTTATTCAGTAGAGTACTTTTATTATGAACCCTCCTGAGTTGGTCTCCAACAAGGGTCCTTCTGCCTGTGTCCTTGGATCCAATAGAACGAGACTGAATTCGCTTCAGAAGCTATGGAAAGCTCTCATTGCTGACTGAAGAATGAAAAGTGGACACCTGCGAACTCTTGCTCCAGAGCACAGTCTCTTCAGGGTAGGGTAGGCAGCCACCAGAGCCGCTTTATAGCTTTTTCCACAGTGGGGATAGGGGGTGGGGTTTTAGCGCAGCTCTTGCAGGCGGGTAGCTAATGGCTGAAGATCCACATGCAAGGTCTTAATGTCTCTGCAGACAGCTTGCTGCCGCCATCTTGGATTGAGGGGTCATGCTCAGAGCTTGAACAGCCTGCCAGCTGAGGAGTCAGGCGGCACAGTTTTCAGCCTGCCTGTTGAGGCATCAGGCACTGCCATTTTGCCAAAGGAGTTCTGGTCTCAAGAGCCAGGTGTGGGGCCTCTGCATGTGGCACAATTGAAAAAAAGAAAAAGTCAGACTTTTTTATTTCCCAGATTCTATTTTTATTCCCGAGGAGTTAATGGCCTTTGCTACTAACATGTTCACCTGTTCACTTAAAGGAAGCACTTAATTGCTTCTCTTTGGTGTATGCGAATTACCTGTGTCACTACTCTTGAGTTTTGGGACAATTTAACGAAATAAGGGCAGCTTGAACACAAGCACTGTGAGACCTGGACTATCTGATAACCCGGTGGCTGCTAACTGCCTAACAGGCGGCATGTGCCAGGGCAAAGGGATGAGTCACATGCAGGAAGAGTGGAGCCGAACAGTCTGAGTTTTTATGGTGCTGCTCAGAGTATCATGCGATGTGAAACTTATGACGTGTTTATTTCTGGGATTTTCCATATTTTCTGACCATGGTTGTCTAAGGGTTACTGGAACTGAAGAAAGTGAAACCGTGGATAAGGTAGGAGTACTGCGTACTCAAAGGAAATAAAAACAGAAACTTGAGACATTTGCACACCTGTAGTCGTAGCAGCATTATTTGCAATAGCCGGGATATGGAAACAACCTAAGTGTGTGTGAATGGATGAATTATATTAAATACATGGTTTATATATGTGTGTGCGTGCTAAGTTGCTTCAGTCATGTTTGACTCTTTGCAACGGCAAGGACTGTAGCCCGCCAGGCTCCTCTGTCTCGTGGGATTCTCCAGGCAAGCATACTGGAGTGGGTTGCAGTGCCCTCCTCCAGGGGATCTTCCTGACCTAGGGATGGGACCCGTGAGTCTCCTGTCTCCTGTACTGGCAGGCAGGTTCCTTACCACTAACACCACCTGAGAAGCACAGTTTATATACACTACAGAATATTTTTCAGACATGAGAAAGAAGGATATGCTTCTATTTGTGACAACCCAGATGGACTTTAAGGGCATTATGCTACATGAGATAAGTCAGACAGAAAAATAGGTCTCACACAAATAAACATGATCTCATTTATATGTGGAATTTTTTAAAAATCACATATTCATAGTAACAGAGACAAGAATTGTGGTTAACAGGGAATGTAGTATGGGGAGAAGAGGAGATGTTGGTCAAAGAGTACAGATTTCAGTTATAAGATGAATTAGTGCTGGTCATCTAATAATGTGTGGTAATTATAGTTAGTAATACTGTGTCATATACTTGAAAGTTGCTAAGAAAGTAAATTTTAAAAATTCCAACAAGAAAGGAATGCTAATTATGTGATGTAATAGCAGGTGTTAGCTAAAGCTATGGTGATAGCAATTTTGCAATACTAGTATGTCAAATCAAAGTGTAATACACCTTAAACTTACATAATGTTATATGTCAATTATATCTGAATAAAGATGGGAAAAAGGGATTTTAAAAAAGGAAGCACTACAATTATTGCTCTTGGATAATATACATGAATATATTTACTTTTGTTTCCTTTTTAGTTTCCACTGGCTATATTCAAGCTAGTATTTTTTTCATGCTATATTTATTTTCATAAATATTTCTGAAATTCATTTTATATACCAGTTTTCATTATAGAGGCTAATAATTCAGCATTGAACAAAATTAAAAAAAAAATCTGCCCTCAAGAACTTCCACTCTAGATTAGTATTCATACACTGTGTTAGATAATGTCAGTCTGTACATTCTTGCTACCCTGTTGTGGTCATCTCTGGCCATTTTGTTTACTTAGTTTCACACATGCAAAATGGCACAGACCAAGTAGTCATTGTCCACTAAGGTTTTGGTTTCCACATTTTATGTCAGTCTTAGAGCAGAGCCATATATACAGAATCCTGTGTGAAAGCTAGGATCTGAGCCCTACCTATTTATGTATTGTGAATGGTATACCTGGTCCCAACCTTTCTTTTAATATGTATTTTCCCCAATCTTTCTGGTAATTCTGGATGTTACTACTTGCCTGGTGAATGTCTTCTACTGTACAGACTTAACTCTAAAATTAAAACTTTTCTGTGAAAATTTTCCTTTCAAAGATATCTTCCTTTTATTTTTCTTTCTTCCCCATTCCTTTGTTGCCTTGCTCCTGCTATTCTTTCTTCCCTCCCTTTGTTGAAAACCATATATGATTCAGTCTGTTTTTTACTTAATCCTTGGTATTATTTTATTGCCTCATAGACTAAATTTCTATATGAGCCCATTATGCTATACAGGTTGTGTTTTGCTTGCTTGTTTGGTGTTTGGTCTTTTCCATTATCCAGTGAGTTCCTTATTCTTGGTAGTTGCTCAGTCATGTTCAACTCTTTGAGATCCCATGTACTTGTAGCCCACCAGGCTCCTCTGGCCATGGGATTTCCCAGGGAAGAATACTGGTGTGGGTTGCCATTTCCTTCTCCAGGGGATTTTCCTAACCCGGGATTGAATGGCATCTCCTACATTGGCAGGTGGATTCTTTACCACTGAGCCACAAGTGTGACTCATGACGTAGGACTAAAACAACAACAAAATGGTGCATCTAAGATGCGGATTCACCTACACCAAGCAAAGCTCTTTATAGACAGATCATATTGGTGACATCTTTTTATCTTTAATACCTTGTATGTTGCTTAAAACTTAGAAACACTCCATCAAATTGATGAATTAATATGTTGGACATCTTGTGGAAGATACTGAATGTTAGCATGAGCTGAATGGATTTTGTCCTTTTTTGTTTTAGGTCATGAGAATTCTGGATTGCAAAACTCCGGGATGTTATGAGAGAAGGAGTGATGTCTGAGTAGGGCCTTGCCAGATAGGTTTAGATACTTGACAAATAAACAAGAAACAGAGAATGGCATTCCTGGCATAGGAAGAAGCTTGTGCCAAGGTGCAGAGTTAAGAATCAATATAGTGTGTCAGGGAATTTGAAGTACTGTGTGTTGCTAGAACATAAACCATGAGTGAGGTGGATTGTGTGAGAGATGAGTTGGAGAGGTAGGTGGAAGCAGGATAGATGCAAGAGCCTTTTAGGAAGAAAGCTTTGTAATTTGAAGCCTTAAACCCCTGCAGCATCCCTGCAGCCAGTTCATCTTTAGAGATGTCTACATGAATAGGCAATGACCTGCCAAGACAAGCATGGAATCCAACCAGAGGGCAAAATGAAGCAAAGTCAGCCAGGCTCTGGTGCAGCCTGAAAGCTGATTTCTAGCTAGTCATCAACAGAAAACTGAATTCCCAGTTAAGAGAGTTTGACAGTAAATAGGAGAACAAGTAGGCGTCACATGCAGGTATTTTGTCATTAGTTATATATGTTTCTGGGCTTCTCAGGTGGCCCTAGAGGTAAAGAGCCCATCTGCCAGTGCAGAAAGCATAAGACACATGGGTTTGATCCCTAGGTTAGGAAGATCCCCTAGAGGAGGTCATGGCAACCCACTCTAGTATGCTTGCCTGCAGAATCCCATGGACAGAGGAGCGTGGTGGGCTACAATCCTTAAGGTCACAAAGAGTCAGACATGACTGAGGTGACTTAGGACACATGCACATACATGTTTCTATCTAGTTTATTCAGGAGTGGATAAATATCTCAAATATTGATGCATTTTAGTTAATCACAGATCCTTGTCTGTCACATGCCAGAAGTACATAACAATGAATGTTATGCAATTGTTTTAAAAAATATTTGAAATGGGATAAATTTAATCAACTCTCCATTACAGTATGAACATTTGGTTGAGACTACCAGTTATCAGTGAGTTCACTTGGAAATATTTTTTAACTAAGCTTTTACTTTGTTAGATAGATGCTAGCTACACAGCATAAAAAGGACACAGTTCTTCACATTGAAGAGCTTACTGAGCTTACAGATGGTGAATATCCAAGTAGTTTCTAAAGGAGACTCTCTCTAATTTGGGTATCACTTAGGAAGATGTGAAATGGTTTAAGCAGTAACTAAGTTTAAAAACAAAGATCTATGTTAAAAATAGGATCTGTCATGAATGTTTAAACTATATAGATGTATTGCTAAGTGACATAAGCAAATAAACCAAAAATAGCAGAAAATAATGACACAGACATGTATTTCAATGACATGTATTTCACATTGAAATTTTTAACGTTAATATTTTTAAAATGCATCTCAGAAACTTTACTGTTTTTTAAAGGATTACTACATTACAGTTAAATTGAGGCCACTTGACTAATTCATTAACCTTTATTTCCTCCTAGATATATAATCAGTGGACTAAATTTATTGTTTATTCTTTCTATTTGTGTTTTCATACCTTTCCTACATAGGTATGTATTCACAACTAATGTATCATATTTTTGCTGTTTTTAAAAAAAAATATATATATATATAATATAGTATAATATATATGTTCTGGGAACATATATATTAATTTATTTTATCAATACTGTTGTTTAGTGTTCCATTTGTAAATATATCATTATTTAATTACTCAATTTATTATTGAAGAATTTTTAAGTTTTATTTCCCTTCCTTCCTTCTTGTATTCCCAATAACATTCTAATATACATTCTTGCACCTGCATTGCTGTGTACAATTGTTTCTATAGTGTATATACTAAAAACCAGGACTTCTTGACTCAAGAGGTTCATGTCTTTATTAAGTTTACCTGATATTGGGAAATTGCTTTCCAAAGTGGTTGAACCAGTGTATACTCCCACCAGAATTATCAGAGCATTCTACACTTCCTCATAAGATTTTCAGTATTTATAGCAATTTGTTATATGTGGAATTGCATTTCTATTTTAATCTGTCTAGAAACTAATAGTTCATGACATTGAACCTCTTTCATATTTATTAGCCACTTGTACTTTCTCTTCTGAAAATTGCTTACTTATCCTCATTTCTAGGATATTCTTGTTTAGAGTATAAAGAATAATGATTTGGAGATGTGCAAAGCAACCATTCTTGCCCCAGTGCATACCAAGCTCATATCCTTATAGACTCTTAACAATTATTTGGAAAGACAAAAATTTTAAAGCAAAAAACATTTTCAGTTTCAGCTATAATCCAAATCACTCATATAGGGATATTAAATCTTTTCAAGTATGAGGTTTTCAGTAAAGGTTGTGGATCCCCAAGTGTTTATTGCACTTAAGGCAATAGTATTGGTCAATGTGATGCACAGAAAATGTAAGGACAAATAGGTAAAAAATATATATTTTCACTGTAATTAGGAACTCTAGTTTTGTAGCATAGCATTTACATGGAAAAGAAACTGAATACCTTCTTTTCTGAGAAGAAAAATGCAGTGATGTGGAATGTAGAACTGAACTGATATCTTGCTATTTATTTAGCAGCAACTGCACATGTTCTTGCCTGGAGAATCCCAGGGACAGCAGAGCCTGGTGGGCTGCTGTCTATGGGATCACACAGAGTTGGACATGACTGAAGTGACTTAGCAGCAGCAGCACATCTTTTAACTTATTTAGATTATTATATAGACTCACCAAATAACATATGTGTTAAGATACCACTTAGAGCAAAAGCTGTGGTTGACATTGCTGTTCTCCTCCATGTGGTGGTTTAGGGACATAGGCTCCTCCTACTCTGTGACCTTGCCCCAAAGGGATCAAAGATACTCTGCATCTGCAATCAGTGATGGGAGGGTGAAAATGAACATGCACTTTCTAACTCTTTGGTCTAAAGTGGCCAAACGGATTAAGGATATTCTGCATCTGCCATGGGTGATGGAAGGTGAATATGAACATGCACTTTCTAAGTCTTTGGTCTAAGGTGACCCATATCACCTCAACTACTGTTTTTTAGTAAGAAGTACTTGTATAGCATCAACTAGATTTAAAGGAGAATTCAGAATTTAGTCTCTGGATGGGAAGCTGTTTTTAACAGCTCTATAATATATAAAGAGAAATGGCAAATTTGGGGAGCTAAAAGGTGTCTCTGTGATATAAGAGTGTTTACTTTATAATTTACCTACTACAGATAATATCTTTTATAAATCACTCAGTTGGCATCCTAGTGGTTTAGTTAATGCACATAATTTAGATTCATCTCCTGTTAGTATTTCCTCTTCAGCCTCATGGAATAATGTGTTGAACAGTAAGAGTATTTCAAGTTTCCAACTGTGTTCTCATTTCCTCATATTGATAACACCTAATTAATTGTTCTATAAGTCTTAAGTCAAATTTTATTCTATTGAATAATCATTAACACTACCCAGCATTTACCCTTTTATGATCCAATATCACCCAATATTGCTTCTACTAAACCAGGCCACAATTTTTCCTCTTGGCCAGCCTGAACTGTAAGCATCCTCTGAGCACAGAAAATATGTAACTTGAGCCTCAGCAGAGTATTTAATAAATCCAAGCACTTTGGTCCGAATAGTGATTTGAATGAATAAATTAATATACCTAACCTCACTTCTCAATTAGAGGGAAAGATGTCATGGGTCCATAAGCTTGGGAAATATACTGATCTTGTTTCAACTTTGTCCCAAGTTCTAACCATAACTAAGCAATAGTAATCATCCATTATCTATTTGTTGGATAAACAAACATGAATTTGAATAGGGCTGGAGTCTTTGCAAGGTGGTAGGAGAATAACCAAAATCCCCCAAAGGACAAGGGAACCAGAGTCTTATAAATAAGATACCTTAAGGATGGATGGAGAGCAACATGTATATTCAAGTGTCAGGATCTGAAAGTGAGATGGTAATGTAGAATAAAAATATCTGACATAAGCTAGAACATTTCTTTAAATCTGTTGAATGCAGAGGGAGGGAGCCATAGCCATTCAATTACATATTATCTAAACCTGTGTTCATACTGCAATATCAGAGTTTAGTAATTGGGACCAAGGCCAGGACTACAAATATACTTACTATCTGGATCTTTAAAGAAAAAGTTTGTTAACTTTAGAAAAGATTTCACAGTTGATTTAAATGTTGTAAATATGAGTATGGAGAGCTTGTGGGATGCTAAGAAGAGCTAGAAAAACATGATGATTGTATTAGCTGGGGTATAGGCTCTGATTGTGTTAAAGGAAAAAAGAACCCTAGTAAAACAGATTATGGAGAATATAGATAACCTGCAAAAGCATCTGATCTTTTTCACATGGAAAATGGGAAGATTTGAAAAAATTTTGGTAAGTCAATAGCAAAATCTCTTCCAAGCTTTAGAAAGATACCCTGACAGCAACATGTAGTATATATTAGAGTTAATCTAAGCCAAATGTGTTCTTAAGTCACATAATGCATGCAGTTGAGCATGTAAATACCTGAACTCTTTTCGTGGAAATTCTGATCTGGTTTGTCTAAATGGAAAATTGACATTGGCATTCTTAAAAACTCCCCACATTTTTTATGTCATATATTCATATCTCTTTCTCATATCAAAACTGTTTTAGTGGTTTATAATTCATATCAAAACTAATTTAGTTTTTAAACATCAAGAATTTCAGCACTGAGGTCTGTGATAAAGATCTAATAAAAAATCTAGAACAGAGAAATGTGATAACTAAAACAACCAAATCCTTAGACAGTTACCTGGGAAATTAGATATAGTTGAAAAGATGATTAGTGAATTGGAAGATAAGTTAGTAGAAAATATTTAGACTGCAAAGAAAAAAATTTTAAAGAAAGAAAATATAAAGAAGATATTAAGAGATATTTTGACTCACTGTAAAGGTTAATCAATGTGCAACTGGAGTATCAGAAAGAAATGAGAGACTGAAATTCAGTCGAAATGATAATTATTTTCAAGAATTAGGTAGAATAATAATTGTTATAATATTAATAATATAATTTTTCAAGAATTTCCCTGAACTAAATATATACATTAAGTAAGAAAATAAAGAGTTAAAAATCAAATATAATTACGAAAAGAAAGAAACCATGTATATAAATATCACAGTTAAACAAATGAGAATGAGAGAATCCTAAAAGCAACTAAAGTTAAAAAGAAAAAATTCTTTCAAAAGACCATTAATAAGACAGACATTGGCTTCTTGTTTCAGCAGTCTGTTGACATATTCTCATATATATTCATTCAGAAGATAGAAAATATGGAAACACTTTCCAGTGACTTCAGATAAATATATCTTTGATATTTACAACTTGATAATATATGTTAAGAAAGAAAGTTATACTCCTATCTTTCTTATACACATAAATGCAAAAAATCCTATACAGATATTAGGAAAGCAAATCCAGGAATCTTTAACATTTGTGGAGAAAGAAGTTAACATAGCAAGCCTAAAACTGATCACCTGTTTATAGTCTAGTCTTTGCTTGGCTGATGTCCAGGATCTTATATTTCAAAAGGGTTTCCACCATTCTCTGATAACAATGACTTGTTATGTCCAAACAGTACAAAAAATATGGTTTATACTGAACATCTGCTTTCTTTCTGGGAGTCTGGCAGTTTAGTATATGCTGGGTAGAGGATGCCAACATGACCAGTCCCCAGTAAAATCCCTGGGCACTGATATCTAATTAGCTTCCTTGGTAGACAATATTTCATGTGTATTGTCACAACTTGTTGCTGGAGGCATCAAGCATGTCTGTGTGACTGCACTGGGAAGGACTCCTGGAAACTTGTTCTTGGATTCATCTGGAATTTGCCCCACATATGCTTTCCTTTCGGAGAAGGCAATGGCACCCCACTCCAGTACTCTTGCCTGGAAAATCCCATGGATGGAGGAGCCTGGTAGGCTGTAGTCCACGGGGTCGCTAATAGTCGGACACGACTGAGTGATTTCACTTTCACTTTTCACTTTCATGCATTGGAGAAGGAAATGGCACCCCACTCCAGTGTTCTTGCCTGAAGAATCCCAGGGACGGGGGAGCCTGGTGGGCTGCCGTCTATGGCGTCGCAGAGTCAGACACGACTGAAGTGACTTAGCAGAAGCATCCTTTCCTTTAACTGACTTTTCTTTGTATCTTTCACTGTAATAAACAACAGCTGTGAGTACTATTATCTGCTGAGTAATAGGAGTTCTCCCTGTGATAGATTCTGAAAAGGTATGTGAACACTTCAATACCATGTCATGGTTTGTTTGTTTTGTTTTTTTTTTAATTCCTAGCAAAATAGAAGAATAAAAAAATAATAGAAATAGAATTTCCTTCTGCTAGAAGGAATCTACAGTAAACTTCATGCTTAATGTTAAAATCTTGACACTTCCTTCTGTAAGATGAATTAAGCAAGAACCTGCTGTCATCAATTCTTTGTTCATTTTCAGGAAAATGGTATATAAATTAGAAGCAAATAAATTTATTATTCATAAATGACATGACTTTACATGTAGAAGGTCTAAAAATACATGATAATGTATTAGAATATATAGGTAAATTAAACAAGGTCACTAGATATGAGATCATTATAAAAAGTCAATGTATTTCTAGATCCAATAATAAACATTCAGATAATAAAGTTTTAAAAGCATGATACCATTTCAAATTAACTAAATGTTTTCAGAAACTAAAATAAACAGAAATAAATCTAACAAGGTATGTTCAAAAGTCTTGTACACATTTTTCTATTGCTGAGGGACAAAGTGTCAACCTGAAGCAACACAAAATTATTAGTGTACAGTTCTATTGAAAGCTGGATAGACATGACTGGTTTCTTTTCTAATGGTACCAACAAGGCCAAAATTAAGGTGTCAGCCAGGTGGGATTTTTGTCTGGAATCTCTAAGATAAAATTCATCCCCAAGCCCATTTTTGTTTTCAGAATTCTGCTCATTGTGATTGTAAAACAGATTTATATTTCATTGCTGACTGACAACCAGGATGTATACTCAGCTTCTAGAGGCCACACATGTATCTTGCCACATGTCTCCATTCAAACCTGAAGCCAACTTTGAATCTATGACTTTCTCCTTTTCTGACTTCTAGATCCAGATTTAAACACTGATGTGATTAGATCATTCCCCTCTGGATGATCTCATGAATTTAAGGTCTAACAGTTTGGAATTTATTTGTTTAAAAATTCATTTTACCATACCATGTAACATAACCACAGAGGTGATTTTTCATCATATATACAGATTTTGCCTACATTCATGGTGAGAAAATTATTATGCAAGGGCAAAGGTCATTGAATTTTGCCCACCACAGGCCTGTATGGGAAAAATTATAAAATATTACTTTGAGAAATTTATAAAAAATTAGAGAACTAGACTATGTTCACAAATGGAAATAATGTATATTAAAAATCTTCAATTATTTTAAATTGATCTGTAGTTAGTTCAATCACAATGTCACACTGAAAAATGGAAAATAAAAGATTCATTTCAAAATTTATAAGTATGAATACCTAAGAATAGTCAATATAATTTTATTTTTTTAATTTTATCTTTTAACTTTACAATATTGTATTGGTTTTGCCATATATCAACATGAATCTGTCACAGGTATACACGTGTTCCCCATCCTGAACCCTCCACCCTCCTCCCTCCCCTTACCATCACTCTGGGTCATCCCAGTGCACCAGCCACAAGCATCCAGTACAGTTCATCGAACATGGACTGGCAACTCGTTTCATATATGATATTATACATGTTTCAAAGCCATTCTCCCAAATCATCCCACCCTCTCCCTCTCCCACAGAGTCCAAAAGACTGTTCTATACATCTCTGTCTCTTTTGCTGTCTCATATACAGGGTTATTGTTACCATCTTTTTTAATTCCATATATATGTGTAAGTATACTGTATTGGTGTTTTTCTTTCTGGCTTACTTCACTCTGTATAATAGGCTCCAGTTTCATCCACCTCATTAGAACTGATTCAAATGTATTCTTTTTAATGGCTGAGTAATACTCCATTGTGTATATGTATCACAGATTTCTTATCCATTCATCTGCTGATGGACATCTAGGTTGCTTCCATGTCCTGGCTATTTTAAACAGTGCTGTGATGAACAATGGGGTACACGTGTCTCTTTCCCTTCTGGTTTTCTCAGTGTGTATGCTCAGCAGTGGGATTGCTGGGTCATAAGGCAGTTCTATTTCCAGTTTTTTAAGGAATCTCCACACTGTTCTCCATAGTGGCTGTACTAGTTTGCATTCCGACCGACGGTGTAAGAGGGTTCATTTTCTCCACATCCTTTCCAGCATTTATTGCTTGTAGACTTTTGGATCGCAGCCATTTTGACTGGCATGAAATGGTACCTCATTGTGGTTTTGATTTGTATTTCTCTGGTCAATCTAATCACACTAGGACCACAGCCTTGTCTAACTCAATGAAAATAAGCCATGCCCATGGGGCAACCCAAGATGGGCGGGTCATGGTGGAGAGATCTGACAGAATGTGGTCCACTGGAGAAGGGAATGGAAAACCACTTCAATATTCTTGCCTTGAGTACCCCATGAGCAGTATGAAAAGGCAAAATGATAGGATACTGAAAGAGAAACTCCCCAGGTCAGTAGGTGCCCAATATGCTACTGGAGATCAGTGGAGAAATAACTCCAGAAAGAATGAAGGGATGGAGCCAAAGCAAAAAGAATACCCAGTTGTGGATGTGACTGGTGATAGAAGCAAGGTCTGATGCTGTAAAGAGCAATATTGCATAGGAACCTGGAATGTGAGGTCCATGAATCAAGGCAAATTGGAAGTGGTGAAACAAGAGATGGCAAGAGTGAATGTCCACATTCTAGGAATCAGTGAACTGAAATGGACTGGAATGGGTGAATTTAACTCAGATGACCATAATATCTACTATTGAGGGCAGGAATCCCTCAGAAGAAATGGAGTAGCCTTCATGGTCAACAAGAGTCTGAAATGCAGTACTCGGATGCGGTCTCAAAAACGACAGAATGATCTCTGTTCGTTTCCAAGGCAAACCATTCAATATCACAGTAATCCAAGTCTATGCCCCAACGAGTAACGCTGAAAAAGCTGAAGTTGAACGGTTCTATGAACACCTACAAGACCTTTTAGAACTAACATCCAAAAAAAGATGTCCTTTTCATTATAGGTGACTGGAATGCAAAAGTAGGAAGTCAAGAAACACCTGGAGTAATAGGCAAATTTGGCCTTGGAATATGGAATGAAGCAGGGCAAAGACTAATAGCGTTTTTCCAAGAGAATGCACTGGTCATAACAAACACCCTCTTCCAACAACACAAGAGAAGACTCTATACATGGACATCACCAGATGGTCAACACTGAAATCAGAATGATTATATTCTTTGCAGCCAAAGATGGAGAAGCTCTATACAGTTAGCAAAAACAAGACCAGGAGCTGACTGTGGCTCAGACCATGAACTCCTTATTGCCAAATTCAGACTGAAATTGAAGAAAGTAGGGAAAACCACTAGACCATTCAGGTATGACCTAAATCAAATCCCTTATGATTATACAGTGGAAGTGAGAAATAGATTTAAGGGCCTAGACCTGATAGACAGACTGCCTGATGAACTATGGAATGAGGTTCATGACATTGTACAGGAGACAGGGAGCAAGACCACCCCATGGAAAAGAAATGCAAAAAAGCAAAATGGCTGTCTGGGGAGGCCTTACAAATAGCAGTGAAAAGAAGAGAAGCTAAAGGCAAAGGAGAAAAGGAAAGATATAAACATCTGAATGCAGAGTACCAAAGTATAGCAAGAAGAGATAAGAAAGCCTTCCTCAACGATCAATGCAAAGAAATAGAGGAAAACAACAGAATGGGAAAGATTAGAGATCTCTTCAAGAAAATCAGAGATACCAAAGGAATATTTCATGCAAAGATGGTCTCTATAAGGACAGAAATGGTATGGACCTAACAGAAGCAGAAGCTATTAAGAAGAGATGTCAAGAATACACAGAAGAACTGTATAAAAAATATCGTCACGACCCAGATAATCACTATGGTGTGATCACTGACCTAGAGCCAGATATCCTGTAATGTGAAGTCAAGTGGACCTTAGAAACCATCACTATGAACAAAGCTAGTGGAGGTGATAGAATTCCAGTTGAGCTATTCCAAATCCTGAAAGATGATGCTGTGAAAGTGCTGCACTCAATATGCCAGCAAATTTGGAAAACTCAGCAGTGGCCACAAGACTGGAAAAGGTCAGTTTTCATTCCAGTCCCAAAGAAAGGCAATGCCAAAGAATGCTCAAACTACTGCACAATTGCACTCATCTCACACACTAGTAAAGTAATGCTCAAAATTCTCCAAGCCAGGCTTCAGCAATATGTGAACCGTGAACTTCCTGATGTTCAAGCTGGTTTTAGAAAAGGCAGAGGAACCGGAGATCAAATCGCCAGCATCCCCTGGATCATGGAAAAAGCAAGAGAGTTCCAGAAAAACATCTATTTCTGCTTTATTGACTATGCCAAAGCCTTTGACTGTGTGGATCACAATCAACTGTGGAAAATTCTGAAAGAGATGGGAATACCAGACCACCTGATCTGCCTCTTGAGAAATATGTATGCAGGTCAGGAAGCAACAGTTAAAACTGGACATGGAACAACAGACTGGTTCCAAATAGGAAAAGGAGTACGTCAAGGCTGTATATTGTCACCCAGCTTATTTAATTTATATGCAGAGTACATCATGCGAAACGCCGGACTGGAAGAAGCACAAGCTGGAATCAAGATTGCCGGGAGAAATACCAATAACCTCAGATATGCAGATGACACCACCCTTATGACAGAAAGCGAAGAGGAACTACAAAGCCTCTTGATGAAGGTGAAAGTGGAGAGTGAAAAAGTTGGCTTAAAGCTCAACATTCAGAAAACGAAGATCATGGCATCCGGTCCTATCACTTCATGGGAAATAGATGGGGAAACAGTGGAAACAGTGTCAGACTTTATTTTTTTGGGATCCAAAACCACTGCAGATGGTGACTGCAGACACGAAATTAAAAGACGCTTTCTCCTTGGAAGGAAAGTGATGACCAACCTAGATAGCATATTCAAAAACAGAGATATTACTTTGCCAACAAAGGTTCGTCTAGTCAAGGCTATGGTTTTTCCTGTGGTCATGTATGGATGTGAGAGTTGGACTGTGAAGAAGGCTGAGTGCCGAATAATTGATGCTTTTGAACTGTGATGTTGGAGAAGACTCTTGAGAGTCCCTTGGACTGCAAGGAGATCCAACCAGTCCATTCTAAAGGAGATCAGCCCTGGGATTTCTTTGAAAGGAATGATGCTAAAGCTGAAACTCCAGTACTTTGGCCACCTCATGCGAAGAGTTGACTCATTGGAAAAGACTCTGATGCTGGGAGGGATTGGGAGCAGGAGGAGAAGGGGACGACAGAGGATGAGATGGCTGGATGGCATCACTGACTCGATGGAAGTGAGTCTCAGTGAACTCTGGGAGTTGGTGATGGACAGGGAGGCCTGGGATGCTGCGATTCATGGGGTCGCAAATAATCAGACAGGACTGAGCGACTGATCTGATCTGATAATGAGTGATGTTGAGCATCTTTTCATGTGTTTGTTAGCCATCTGTATGTCTTCTTTGGAGAAATGTCTATTTAGTTCTTTGGCCCATTTTTTGATTGGGTCATTTATTTTTCTGGAGTTGAGCTGTAGGAGTTGCTTGTATATTCTCGAGATTAGTTGTTTGTCAGTTGCTTCATTTACTATTATTTTCTCCCATTCTGAAGGCTGTCTTTTCACCTTGCTTATAGTTTCCTTTGATGTGCAGAAGCTTTTAAGTTTAATTAGGTCCCGTTTGTTTATTTTTGCTTTTATTTCCAATATTTTGGGGGGTGGGTCATAGAGGGTCCTGCTGTGATGTATGTTGGAGAATGTTTTGTCTATGTTCTCTTCTAGGAGTTTTATAGTTTCTGGACTTATGTTTAGATCTTTAATCCATTTTGAGTTTATTTTTGTGTATTGTGTTAGAAAGTGTTCTAGTTTCATTCTGTTACAAGTGGCTGACCAGTTTTCCCAGCACCACTTGCTAAAGAGATTGTCTTTAATCTATTGTATATTCTTGCCTCCTTTTTCAAAGATAAGGTGTCCGTGTGTGTGGATTTATCTCTGGGCTTTCTATTTTGTTCCATTGATCTATATTTCTGTCTTTGTGCTAGTACCATACTGTCTTGATAACTGTGGCTTTATAGTAGAGCCTGAAGTCAGGCAGGTTGATTCCTCCAGTTCCATTCTTCTTTCTCAAGATTGCTTTGGCCATTCGAGGTTTTTTGTATTTCTATACAAATTGTGAAATTATTTATTCTAGCTCTGTGAAGAATACCGTTGGTAGCGTGATAGGGATTGCATTGAATCTATAGATTGCTTTGGGTATTATAGTCATTTTCACTATATTGATTCTTCCAATCCATGAATATGGTATATTTCTCCATCTATTAGTGTCCTCTTTGATTTCTTTCACCAGTGTTTTATAGTTTTCTATATATAGGTCTTTAGTTTCTTTAGGTAGATATATCCTAAGCATTTTATTTGTTTCGTTGCAATGGTGAATAGAATTGTTTCCTTAATTTCTCTTTCTGTTTTCTCATTATTAATGTATAGGAATTCAAGGGATTTCTGTGTGTTGATTTTATATCCTGCAACTTTACTGTATTCATTGATTAGTTCTAGTAATTTTCTGGTGGAGTGTTTAGGGTTTTCTATGTAGAGGGTCATGTCATCTGCAAACAGTGAGAGTTTTACTTCTTCTTTTCCAATCTGGATTCCTTTTATTTCTTTTTCTCTTTTGATTGCTGTGCCAAAACTTTCAAAACTTGGTTGTATAATAATGGTAAAAGTGGGCACCCTTTTCTTGTTCCTGACTTTAGGGAAAATGCTTTCATTTTTTCACCATTGAGGATATGTTTGCTGTGGGTTTGTCATATATAGCTTTTATTATGTCGATGCATGTTCCTTCTATTCCTGCTTTCTGGAGAGGTTTGTTTTTTTTTTTTTTATCATAGATGGATATTGAATTTTGTCAAAGGCTTTCTCTGCATCTATTGAGATAATCATATGGTTTTTATTTTTCAATTTGTTAATGTGGTGTATTACATTGATTGATTTGTAGATATTGAAGAACCCTTTGATCCCTGGGATAAAGCCCACTTGGTCATGGTGTATGATCTTTTTAATGTGTTGTTGGATTCTGATTACTAGAATTTTGTTAAGGATTTTTGCATCTATGTTCATAGGGATATTGGCCTGTAGGTTTTTGTGTGTGTGTGTGTGTGGCATCTTTGTCAGGTTTTGGTATTAGGGTGGTGGTAGCCTCATAGAGTGAGTTTGGAAGTTTACCTTCCTCTGCAATTTTCTGGAAGAGTTTGAGTAGAATAGGTGTTAGCTCTTTTCTAAATTTTTGGTAGAATTCAGCTGTGAAGCCGTCTGGACCTGGGCTTTTGTTTGCTGGAAGATTTCTGATTACAGTTTCAATTTCCATGCTTGTGATGGGTCTGTTAAGATTTTCCATTTTTTCCTGGTCCAGTTTGGAAAGTTGTACTTTTCTAAGAATGTGTCCATTTCTTCCACATTGTCCATTTTATTGGCATATAATTCCTGATAGTAGTCTCTTATGATCTTTTGTATTTCTGTGTTGTCTGTTGTGATCTCTCCATTTTCATTTCTAATTTTATTGATTTGATTTTTCTCCCTTTGTTTCTTGATGAGTCTGGCTAATGGTTTGTCAATTTTATTTATCCTTTCAAAGAACCAGCTTTTGGCTTTATTAATTTTTGCTATGGTCTCTTTTGTTTCTTTTGCATTTATTTCTGCCCTGATTTTTAAGATTTCTTTCCTTCTACTAACCCTGGGGTTCTTCATTTCTTCCTTTTCTAGTTGCTTTAGGTGTAGGGTTAGGTTATTTATTTGACTTTTTTCTTGTTTCTTGAGGTATGCCTGTATTGCTATGAACTTTCCCCTTAGGACTGCTTTTAGAGTGTCCCACAGGTTTTGGGTTGTTGTGTTTTCATTTTCATTCGTTTCTGTGCAAAATTTGATTTCTTTTTTGATTTCTTCTGTGATTTGTTGGTTATTCAGCAGCGTGTTATTCAGCAGCGTGTTGTTCAGCCTCCATATGTTGGAATTTTTAATAGTTTTTCCCCTGTAATTGACATCTAATTTTACTGCAAGGAATGATTTCAATTTTTTTGAATTTACCAAGTCTAGTTTTATGGCCCAGGATTTTAAAAAACAAAGTTGGAGAACTTATATTTAATGCTGACAGAAACCATTGTTTATGACAAAGCTATATAAATACAATGTTGATAGGTATAAAAGAGCATAAAAGATGGCTCAACACCAGTTTCACACATATTTTGAACATCTGATTTTTGGCATAGGTGAACTACAGAATGAAGGAAGAACAGTTGTTATAAAATGATGTAGTGAAACTTGGATCCCATATGAAAAAAATGAGCAAACCACAAACCTTGACCCCCTTCATCACACAATACACACACAAAATCTATTTTAAATGGATGGTAGTGTTGGTGAGGATGTGGAATAACATTATTTGTGAAACAGAATTGTTAAATTGTTTTAGCAAATTTCTTGGCAGAATTTCATAAAGCTAAATATATGCCTAACCTATGATTCAGCAGTGCTATTCCTGAGTAAAAACCAACAGAAATGTGTAAAAATGTATACAACAGATACATACAAATATGTTCACAGAAATATTATCAAAATAGCTCCAAATTGAAAACCACAAAGTAGTCCATTGACATTAGAATAAATAAATTGTAGTATATGCACAAAAATAAATATTTTATTATAGTAAAAATGATTAAAAATATACACAAAACACTGTAGATGAATCTTAAGTATATGAAGTTAAATGAAAAAAACCCAGTCATTACAGACTGCATACTATATATAACTATCCTCATTTCACTGAAGATAGTGAGCTAGAGAAACATGACACATCTAGTATTCCTATTTCCCCCTAATAGGCATGGTATCATACCATGGGGTCTTCTTAGGTAGCTCACTGGTTTAAGAGTCCACCTTCCAATGCAGGAGATTCAAGAAATGTGGGTTCAATCCCTAGGTGGGGAAGATCCCCTGGAGAAGGAAATGGCAACACACTGCAATATTCTCTCCTGGAAAATTCCGTGGACAGAGGAGCCTGGTGGGCTACAGTCCGTGGGGTTGCAAAGAGTCGGACACGACTGAGCACATGCACATTTACATACACTTACACACACACACTCTGGGGATTTAGTAATCAGCAATAAACAAATCAAATCAAATCCACATGTAGTTTTGCTTTGCCTTTTAAGTCTAAGATACTAATCTTTATACTTTCTCCTCAAATGATAATGAAATAATTGTATGTTATATATATAATTGTAAAATATAAAATATATATGTATGAAATTTCCTTACTCTCCTGATAACCAGGTACAAATTAGAACCAAAAAATGAGTTATATTTCATAATAAAAATTAAATACTGAGTAAATAATACTTCTTAGTAGTACATTTAAGTGTATGAAATAACAGATTTCTTAGAAATATAGGAGATAATTACATGGGATGCTATGCTTTACATAATGGAAAGGAGAGATATTTTAAATGTTAACAACTCTTCTGATATTCCTTTGCATTTTTATCACAATCCCATGAAAAATAACATAATATTTTTTAATAATTATTATTAGTTTGATAAAACTCAAATGCCAAAGCCTTTGAATATGTGGATCACAATAAACTGTGGAAAATTCTGAAAGAGATGGGAATACCAGACCACCTGACCTGCCTCTTGAGAAACCTATATGCAGGTCAGGAAGCAACAGTTAGAACTGGACATGGAACAACAGACTGGATCCAAATAGGAAAAGGAATCCGTCAAGGCTGTATATTGTCACCCTGCTTATTTAACTTATATGCAGAGTACATCATGAGAAACGCTGGGCTGGAAGAAGCACAAGCTGGAATCAAGATTGCTGGGAGAAATATCAATAACCTCAGATATGCAGATGACACCACCCTTATGGCAGAAAGTGAAGAGGAACTAAAAAGCCTCTTGAAAGTGAAAGAGGAGAGTGAAAAAGTTGGCTTAAAACTCAACATTCAGAAAACGAAGATCATGGCATCTGGTCCCATCACTTCATGGCAAATAGATGGGGAAACAGTGGAAACAGTGTCAGACTTTATTTTTCTGGGTTCCAAAATCACTGCACATGGTGACTGAAGCCATGAAATTAAAAGATGCTTACTCCTTGGAAGAAAACTTATGACCAACCTAGATAGCATATTCAAAAGCAGAGACATTACTTTGCCAACAAAGGTCTGTCTAGTCAAGGCTATGGTTTTTCCAGTGGTCATGTATGCATGTGAGAGTTGGACTGTGAAGAAAGCTGAGCACTGAAGAATTAATGCTTTCGAACTGTGGTGTTGGAAAAGACTCTTGAGAGTCCCTCGGACTGCAAGGAGATCCAACCAGTCCATTCTGAAGGAGATCAGCCCTGGGATTTCTTTGGAAGGAATGATGCTAAAGCTTAAACTCTAGTACTTTGGCCACCTCACGCGAAGAGTTGACTCATTGGAAAAGACTCTGATGCTGGGAGGGATTGGGGGCAGGAGGAGAAGGGGACGACAGAGGATGAGATGGCTGGATGGCATCACCGACTCGATAGATGTGAGTCTGAGTGAACTCCTGGAGTCGGTGATGGAGAGGGAGGCCTGGCATGCTGCGATTCATGGGGTCGCAAATAGTTGGACACGACTGAGTGACTGAACTGAACTGAAAACTCAAAGGTTAGATTATATGATCCTATCAATGAATGTATAAAAGATGAATATGATGACAAAAGTATCACAGATATATATGTCAGAATATATCAAAGCAACAACATAAAAAAAAATGAGTGTTTCTGACTTACAATGGATTTCCCTGGTGGCTCAGTGGTAAAGAATCCATCTGCAATGCAGGAAACATAGGAGACATGGGTTCAACTCTTGGGTTGGGAAAGTCCCCTGGAGAAGGTTATGGGAGCCAAATCCAGTATTCTTGTGGAGATTCCCATGGACAGAAGAGCCGGTGGGCTACAGTCCATGGGGTCGCAAAGAGTCAGATGCAACTGAGTGACTTTCACACACACACACACACACACACACACACATTCTCTTCTTAAAAACTGATTCAATCTAGTCAAAGGCAGGGGACCTGGATCTTTGATTTTAAGCACCTGGGGCATCTGAGCACACTGAGGCACCTCATGGGTCTTTCTTAGCCTCCCTGGAACTTGATTTGCTTACCTGTGAAATGAAGCAGTTGGCCTAAATGATGCTTCAGGTTCTTCCATTTCTGGTATACCATGTCTCTATTTTGCTGCTGCTAACTGACAGGAAATCCAGATATAATCACTTAAGTAGTTCTTTGGCATTCTAGGATCAAAGCGGTATGAAAACATAACTAATGTAACATCTTACATCATTATTATTTGGTCATGTCTTTGCTTCCTTTATTCTTTCCTCATTTATAAACAAAGGCATTTTCTCATTTAAGCAATTTTATCCACTTTATACTATGTGTGCTTAGTTGCTCAGTTGAATTGAGTTCAGTCGCTCAGTCGTGTCCGACTCTTTGGGACTTCATGGACTGCAGCATGCCAGGCTTCCCTGTCCATCACCAATTCCTGGAGTCTACTCAAAATCATGTCCTTTGAGTCAGTGATGCCATCCAACCGTCTCATCCTCTGTCATCCCCTTCTCCTCCTGCCTTCAATCTTTCCCAGCATCAAGGTATTTTCCAAGGAGTCAGTTCTTCACATCAGGTTGCCAAAGTATTGCAGTTTCAGCTTCAGCATTAGTCCTTCAAATGAATATTCAAGACTGATTTCCCTTAGGATGGACTGGTTGGATCTTCTTGCAGTCCAAGGGACTTTCAAGAGTCTTCTCAAACACCACAGTTCAAAAGCATCAATTCTTCGGCACTCAGCTTTCTTTATAGTCCAGCTCTCACATCCATACACGACTACTGCAAAAACCATAGCCTTGACTAGATGGATTTTTGTTGGCAAAGTGATGTCTCTGCTTTCTAATATGCTGTCTAGGTTGGTCAAATCTTCCCTTACAAGGAGTAAGTGTCTTTTAATTTCATGGCAGCAGTCACCATCTGCAGTGATTTTGGAGCCCCCCAAAATAGTCTTTCACTGTTTCCACTGTTTCCCCATTTATTTGCCATGAAGTGATGGGACCGGATGCCTTGATGTTAGTTTTCTGAATGTTGAGCTTTAAGCCAACTTTTTCACTCTCCACTTTCACTTTCATCAAGAGGCTTTGTAGTTCCTCTTCGCTTTCTGCCATAAGGGTGGTGTCATCTGTATATCTGAGGTTATTGATATTTCTCCCGGCAATCTTGATTCCAGCTTGTGCTTCCTCCAGCCCAGTGTTTCTCATGACATACTCTGCATAGAAGTTAAATAAGCAGGGTGACAATATACAGCCTTGACTTACTCCTTTTCCTATTTGGAACCAGTCTATTTTTCCATGTCCAGTTCTAACTGTTGCTTCCTGAGCTGCATACAAATTTCTCAAGAGTCAGGTCAGGTCCGGTGGTCTGGTATTCCCATCTCTTTCAGAATTTTCCACAATTTATTGAGATCCACAAGTCAAAGCCTTTGGCATAGTCAGTAAAGCAGAAATAGATGTTTTTCTGGAACTCTCTTGCTTTTTTGATGATCCAGCGAATTTTGGCAATTTGATCTCTGGTTCCTCTGGCTTTACTAAATCCAGCTTGAACATCTGGAAGTTCTCAGTTCATGTATTTTGTTGAAGCTTGGCTTGGAGAATTTTGAGCATTACTTTGCTAGTGTGTGAGATGAGTGCAATTGTGCAGTAATTTGAACATTCTTTTCCTTTGCCACCTTTCCTTCAGAATTGGAATGAAAATTGACCTTTTCCAGTCCTGTGGCCACTGTTGAGTATTCCAAATTTCCTGGCATATTGGGTGCAGC
Organism: Bubalus kerabau; assembly: GCF_029407905.1. Classification (NCBI taxonomy): domain Eukaryota; kingdom Metazoa; phylum Chordata; class Mammalia; order Artiodactyla; family Bovidae; genus Bubalus; species Bubalus kerabau. The sequence continues at coordinate 134,868,049 of NC_073624.1, forward strand.
ACTTTCACAGCATCATCTTTCAGGACTTGAAAGAGCTCAACTGGAATTCTATCACCTCCACTAGCTTTGTTTGTACTGATGCTTACTAAGGTCCACTTGATCTTGCATCCCAGGATGTCTGGCTCTAGGTGAGTGATCACACCATCTTGGTTATCTGGGTCATGAAGATCGTTTTTGTATATTCTTTTTGAATATTCTTTCTGTGTATTCTTGCCACCTCTTCTTAATATCTTCTGCTTGTCATGTCCATACCATTTCTGTCCTTTATTGAGCCCATCTTTGCATGAAATGTTCCCTTGGTATCTATAATTTTCTTGAAGAGATCTCTAGTCTTGCCCTTTCTATTATTTTTCTCTATTTCTTTGCACTGGTCAATGAGGAAGGCTTTCTTATCTCTCCTTGCTTATTCTTTGGAACTCTGCATTCAAATGAGTATACCTTTCCTTTTCTCCTTTGCTTTCCATTTCTCTTCTTTTCACACCTATTTTTAAGGTCTCCTCTGACAGCCATTTTGCTTTTTTGCATTTATTTTTCTTGAGGATGATCTTGATCCCTGTCTGCTGTACAATGTCATGAACCTCCACCCATAGTTCATCAGGCATTCTATCAGTTCTAGTCCCTTAAATATATGTCTCACTTCCACTGTATAATCTTAAGGGATTTGATTTAGGTCATACCTGAATGGCTTAGTGGTTTTCCCCACTTTCTTCCATTTAAGTCTGAATTTGGCAATAATGAGTTCATTATCTAAACCACAGTCAGCTCCCAGTCTTATTTTTGCTGACTGTATAGAGCTTTTCCATCTTTGGCTGAAAAGAATAATCAATCTGATTTTGGTGTTGATCATCTGGTGATGTCCATGTGTAAAGCATTTTCTTGTGTTGTTGGAAGAGGGTGTTGGGTATGACCAGTGCGATCTCTTGGCAAAACTCTATTAGCCTTTGCCCTGCTTCATTCTGTACTCCAAGGCCAAACTTGCCTGTTACTCCAGGTGTTTCTTGACTTCCTACTTTTGCATACCAATCCCCTATTGTGAAAAGGACATCTTTTTGGGGTGTTAATTTTAAAAGTCTTGTAGGTCTTCATAGAACTGTTCAACTTCAGCTTCTTCAGCATCACTGGTTGGGGCATAGACTTGGATTACCATGATATTGAATGGCTTGCCTTGGAAATTAATAGAGATCATTCTGTCATTTTTGACATTGCATCCAAGTACTGCTTTTTGGACTCTTTTGTTGACTATGATGGCTACTCCATTTCTTCTAAGGGATCTTGCCCACAGTAGTAGATACAACGGTCATCTGAGTTAAAATTACCCATTCCAGTCCATTTTAGCTCACTGATTCCTAAAGTGTTGATGTTCACTCTTGCCATTTGTTTGCCACTTCCAATATGCCTTGTTTCATGGACTTAACATTCCAGGTTCCTATGCAATATTGTTCTTTACAGCATTGAACCTTCCTTCCATCACTAGTCAGATCCACAACTGTGTGTTGTTTTTGCTTTGGCTCCATCTCTTCATTCTATCTGGAGTTATTTCTCTACTGATCTTTTGTTTAACTTATATGCAGAATACATCATGAGAAACCCTAGACTGGAAGAAGCACAAGCTGGAATCAAGGTTGCCGGAAGAAATATCAATAACCTCAGATATGCAGATGACACCACCCTTATGGCAGAAGTGAAGAGGAACTAAAGAGCCTCTTGATGAAAGTGAAAGTGGAGAGTGAATAAGTTGGCTTAAAGCTCAACATTCAGAAAACGGAAATCATGGCATCCGGTCCCATCACTTCATAGGAAATAGATGGGGAAACAGTGGAAACAGTGTCAGACTTTATTTTGGGGGGCTCCAAAATCAGTGCAGATGGTGATTGCAGCCATGAAATTAAAATACGCTTACTCCTTGGAAGGAAAGTTATGACCAACCTAGATAGCATATTCAAAAGCGGAGACATTACTTTGCCAACAAAGGTCCGTCTAGTCAAGGCTATGGTTTTTCCTGTGGTCATGTATGGATGTGAGAGTTGAACTGTAAAGAAAGCTGAGCACTGAAGAATTGATGCTTTTAAACTGTAATGATGGGGAAGACTCTTGAGAGTCCCTTGGATTGCAAAGAGATCCAACCAGTCCATTCTAAAGGAGATCAGCCCTTTGTGTTCTTTGGAAGGACTGATGCTAAAGCTGAAACCAGTACTTTGGCCACCTCATGTGAAGAGTTGACTCATTGGAAAAGACTCTGATGCTGGGCGGGTTTGGGGCAGGAGGAGAAGGGGACGACAGAGGATGAGATGGCTGGGTGGCATCACCGACTTGATGGACGTGAGTCTCAGTGAACTCCGGGAGTTGGTGATGGACAGGGAGGCCTGGCGTGCTGCAATCCATGGGGTTGCAAAGATTCGGACAGGACTGAGCGACTGAACTGAATTGAACTGATCTCTTGTTGCATATTGGGCACCTACCAATCTGGGAAATTCATCTTTCAGTGTCTTATCTTTTTGCCTTTTCATATTTTCATGGAGTGGACCACATTTTGTGCTTAGTCACTCAGTCATGTCCAACTCTTTGCAACCCCATGGCCTATAGCCCACCAGGCTCCTCTGTCCATGGAGATTCTCCAGGCAAGAATAGTGGAGTGGCTTGCCATGCCCTCTTCCAGGGGATCTTCCCAACTCAGGGATTGTAGCCAGGTCTCCTGCATTGCAGGTGGATTCTTTACCATCTGAGCCAGCAGGGAACTGAACCAAAAAAGAAATAATCCTTTCCAAAGTAGATGTATTAATACATTGAATACATCTTTCTCTTGTCAGCCAATTTAATGAATTACACCATTTTGATATCTCAGACTTTATATTATTGGTGTGTAAAATTGTGTAGAGAGTACAGAGTTTTAATTTTTATTTTCTCTACAGAGATCATTTGTATTCTTTGCCAGTTTCAATACGTGTCATTGTTGTTGCTATTCTAACATTTTGTTGTTATTGTTTAGTCGCTAAGTCATGTCCTCTTTGTGAGTCCATGAACTATAGCCCATGGGCTTTCCCAGGCAACAATATGGGATTGTGTTGCCATTTCCTTCTTCAGAGTTTCTCCTGATTCAGGGATCGAACCCGTATCTCCTGCATCGGCAGGTACTGGCAGGCAGATTCTTTATGGCTGAACCACCAGCAAAGCCCTATCCAATTTTAATTGTTTTAATGGTGTGGTGTAGGAAGACTTGTGAGAGGGTCCTGAATAAGCCAATTGGCATAAAAATTACCTTGAGCTGAAGGGATTTGAGTTCCTGAAATCCTTAACTGCTTAAATGCAGAGACTCCAAATCAACTCAGTTGTCAAAAACTCTTTCCTCTGAATAACTTTAGTTTTCTCTTCCCAAAGATAAATCAGTGCTATACCCAAACAGACATTGTCACAAAACTACCATATCACCTATCTTTTCTTATAAGGGCTTATTTATATATCCCCAATTTTTTTTGTTTGTTTGTTTTTTTCATAAGTGACCCTTTTCCCTCATACAAATAAGTTATTTATTCTCCCCTGTGTCCCACCTTAACCCCTATTAAGAGACTATTGTGTTTTGTTCTTGTGCTTGGGTTCAGTTGCTCAGTCATGTCTTACTCTTTTTGACCCCATAGCCTATAGACCGCTAGGCTCCACTGTCCATGGAATTTTCCAGGCAAGAATACTGGAGTGAGCTGCCACTCCCTTCTCCAAGGGATCTTCCCAACCCAGGAATTGAACCCATGTCTCTTGCATATTCTGCATTGGCAGGCAGATTCTTTACCACTGCACTCCTGGGAAGTCCATTAAGATAGTATATAAACCTCAAATTCTAATTTCTTTGAGCCGCATTTCTTTGTCACTCCAGTGCAGACATACATAATTAAATCTATTTTTTTTTGTCTTTGCTAATCTATCTTCCGTGAGTTTAATTCTCACACCCTCATTAAACCAGTCTAAGAGAGTAGAGGAAAAGTTAGTTCTCCTCAACACTGGCTTTCTTTTGTCTGTTAAGCAAAACTTGGCAGATCTGCAGTATGAGTACATGAAGTTCATTTCTTTGGAACTTTTTAGTTTCTTAAGGGAAGAATCTTCAAATCCCGAGTCTTACAAGCATATTCCAGAGAGGAGAGAGAAGGTACAAAATGCCTCATGGTTCACTGGGGCACCTTTCCCTTAATCCTCCTGCTTTCGTTCCTGTGCTTACTCCTCTCTATCAAGAGCTCTTGATATTACTGAGCCCAGAGCCTTTCTGGTTAAATTCCTATAAAAATTAAATGTTGGATCAATCTCCTGTGGGAGGCAAGAGTTCAAGGGCTTACATGCTATTTGTAGGATGCTGGTAGCTTTCTATGGTCCAACTTGTGATCTCTTCCTTATTTTTGAGGGATTATACTTTTTCATTTCTATATTTTAATTCCAGTGAGATTTCAGAGAGAAAGGAGATAAATGTATGTGAGAATTCCTCTATTTCAGTGTACTAGCTGTGGTAAGCAAGTTTGACAACCACCAGCCCCACCCCCCCACCCCCCGCTGCCACCCTTTTTTTTTTCTTGGTGTTACAATTTAGGTGAAATTAGAGAAGTTAGGGGAAAATTGTGAAGGACTTTAAGAAGGATGAAAAGATTATTGTGTGTCTTCAAAAGAAACCTAGGTGCCATCTGAGTTTGTGATTCTGTGGACTCTCTAAGTCTTTCATTTTCTTTAAGTTCTTCTGAAAATTGTAAAATATCAAATATTCATCAGAGAAATGTAAATTTCCTTGTAGATAGGGTAGATTATTGCCTTTTTAATATTGTCTGGTTTTCCATCTATTAGGGAATTTTATGTCAGCATGTCTGACTTCCCAAACATGTGTGTGTACTCTTTGAATTCTCCTTTGAAACCCTTGTAATATATCCCCAAATTAATGAGTTATTATTTGATGTGTGTCCATTTCAGGTTTCTCTGAGTCATTATTTTATCTTTTAAAAATTATTCTAAAGAATATTCTAAAGAATATTGCTAAAGCAATATGAATTTTATGATTTTTGAAATCCTAGAAAATAGTTTTTGTTATATGATTTTATGAGTGAAATTATAGATTCATGTTTCTATTTTCAATGTGGAAACATTATTTAAGAAATAGTGACAGGCTTCTCTGGTGGTTCATTGGTAAAGAATCTGCCTGCCAATATAGGAGACACAGATTCAATCCCTGTCTGGTATGGTCCCACATGCTGCATGACAATTAAGCCCACGCACCACAATTACTAAGCCTGTGCTATAGAGCCCAGGAGTCACAACCACTGAAGCCCTCCTGCCCTACAGCCTGTGCTCTGCAGCAAGAGAAACCATCACAATGTGAGCCCACACACCACAGCTAGAGAAAGCCTGCACACAGCAATGAAGATCCAGCACAGCCAAAAATAAATAATTAATTAAAAAAGAAATAGTGACTGTGGAATGCCTAACATAAATGAAGGTTAAATAAAGTAAGATAATGAAGGAAAGAAGCTTTGTCCTGGAGACATTATGTCAATGACCTAAACTTGGTAACCAGACAGATACCATTTTAAAATGTAACCTGCTCTAATTTCTCAGGGAGTGATCTGAGAAAAAACAATCTTTTTTCTCAAGTACAAATAAAAATTACTTCAAAGGTTTGTGAGGATTAAATTTAAAAATCCATGTAATTTAGCAGAATGCCTGTTATGTAGTAAGTATTAGATAACTGATAAATACAACAGATACCAGATATGTGTACCCAGAGATATGAGGAAATAATAATAGAATTATTGCAAATAACCCTGTTAGATTTAAAGGTGAAGAGTTCCTAATATTTGAAAATTTCTCCTATTATGTCATGGATACAATTAATGAGATGCAGTTTCCATCCCTAGATTGGGAAGATCCCCAGGAGTAAGAAATGGCAACCTGCTCCAATATTCTTGCCAGGAAAATCCCATGGACAGAGCAGCATGACAGATTGCAGTCCAAGGGATCACAAAGAGTTGGGCATGACTGGGCACACACATATCCTTCTGCATTATCAAAATACCATGAATCCTTTGCACCAAGAGAAAATTAACAGCTAGGTTGAATTTTTTTTTCTCCCTTGGAAACTTAATACCAGAATGATTATTATTAATTTTAAAAAGTAGTTTTTCTATTATATACTTGTTATTTCAATCGTGTCTATGAAATATTACAATAATTTGCCACTTTTGTACAAAGCCTTTGAGTATTTTTTCCGTTCTCAAAAAAACCCCTCACATTCTTTCTTCTAAATTTCCATTTCCTTTTATGTATATTGACCTTGAAGGATCATAATAGCTATTACTAGTGAGAGGAAAAATACCATTAGACATACTTTCTTGTCACTGAAAGGGTTTTGGATGCTGCTGCTGCTGGCGGTAATAGTTGTGAAGGTGTTTTAGCTAATGAAGCATGGCCACAAACACACCACTAACTGTTCTTGTGCTGGTTCCTGAGAAAGAGGTTGTTCCTTATTATTAAAAACTCATCTCCTGTTGTTGATAATATAAACACTTTACCTTCCCTCCTTCTTTTGCTAAAAATGTCTGATTGCTTTTACAACAATTTACAGCTTTAAAAGAGGATGAGACAAGATCTGGGGAGAAGAGAAGCACATAAAGGAGAGATATTTGTTTAATTTTTACTTGTTTCCTATATGATAAATGGTTTGTTTTCAACCAAGATTGTTACAAGGATGTTATGGGTTACTACTAATGATTTCAATTGTTTCTATTTCACTGGTTGTTCCCATTAGCACAAATAAGACAAAATGGACCATTTTACCTCAGTCCTGATGTATGAATTCACCAAAACCAAAGTTTAAATGGCTGAAGGACAATACAAGGGGAGAACAAAAATGTTATACAATGGTTTTACTTAGAGTAGTACTAAAATAACTTTTGCTCTGAAAATTTCTTGAGGAATTAAAAAGAAGCTGGGCTGGCTTGAGTTGCAAATAAAATGTAAAGTTTGATATTGCAAAAGAGACACTGATGTATAGAACAGTCTTATGGACTCGGTGAGAGGGAGAGGCTGGGAAGATTTGGGAGAATGGCATTGAAACATGTATACTATCATGTATGAAATGAGTCACCAGTCCAGGTTCGATGCATGATGCTGGATGCTTGGGGCTGGTGCACTGGGATGACCCAGAGGGATGGTATGGGGAGGGAGAAGGGAGGGGGTTTCAGGATGGGGAACATGTGTATACCTGTGGCGGATTCATTTCGATGTTTGGCAAAACCAATACAATATTGTAAAGTTTAAAAATAAAATAAAATTTTAAAAAAAAGGAGACTATTTTTTTTTAATGACTACTGTGAGACACACATTTTCACCATGCTTCATCATTCACTGTTCACAATAAAACCTATTCTCCACCCCACCCCACTCCATTTTTTTTTTTTTTTTGAGAAGACTGAGACAAAGAATGTTTAAAAGGATTGTTTCAGGTAACTCAACTAATAAATGGCAGAGCTAATATTTGAACTCAACCTTACATGGTTTCAAAAACAAGGTACTTTCTAGATTGCTGTCAACTTAAAATGGACAAACAATGTAGGCATGCCTTTAGCTTGGCATGAAATTGAAAGACTTATGGGGAGGGAGGACGGAGGAGGGTTCAAGATGGGGAACACGTGTATACCTGTGGCAGATTCATGTTGATATATGGCAAAACCAATACAATATTGTAAAGTTAAATAATAAAATTTTAAAAAATAAAAAAATAATAAAGTAAAAAAAAATAATAATAAACATTGAGAAACCAGAATGAGTGAGATGATTTTGATTTGTTTTAATTTTGCATAATAGGATTAAGGATTACCTTTTCATAATATTCTTCTCTGATACTGGTTAAACCAAACATCCTGTTCTTCATAGGTGAAAGCTGAAGGTGTCTTATATTTGGTGCATATCCAACAATTTTCAGTCTCTCTTCCTGGCAGTGACGTGACTTTTTCTGATAACTCTTGGATAATATGAAACTCCTCACTGTCTCTGGTGGCTCTGGTGGTAAAGAATCTGCTTGCAATGCAGGAGACCTGGGTTCAATTCCTGGGTTGGAAAGGAAAGATGCCCTGGAAAAGGGAATGATTACAGTCGCCAATATTCTTGCCTGGAGAATTCCAAAGGCATAAGAACCTGGTGGGCTACAATTCATTTGGTTGCAAAGACAACTGAGCAACTTAACACTTTTTTTCCCCACTGTCTCTGGAGCTAATTCAGCCATCAGGATTTACAGTATTTTTCTTTTAAAAAGTTGGCTTAAAGCTCAACATTCAGAAACCTAACACCATGGCATCTGGTCCCATCACTTCATGGCAAATAGATGGGGAAACGGTGGAAACAGTAACTGACTTTATTTTGTGGGGGCTCCAAAATCACTGCAGATGGTGACTACAGCCATGAAATTCAAAGACACTTACTCCTTGGAAGGAAAGATGACCAGCCTAGACATCATATTAAAATGCAGAGACATTACTTTGCCAACAAAGGTCTGTCTAGTCAAGTTTTTCCAGTAGTCATGTATGGATGTGAGAGTTGGACTATATGCAGAAGAATTGATGCTTTTGAATTGTGTTGGAGAAGACTTTTGAGAGTCCCTTGGACTGCAAGGAGATCCAACCAGTCCTTCCTAAAGGAGATCAGTCCTGAGTGTTCGTTGGAAGGACTGATGTTGAAGCTGAAACTCCAATACTTTGGTCACCTGAAGCGAAGAGCTGACTCATTTGAAAAGACCTAGATGCTGGGAAAGATTGAACGCAGGAGGAGAGTAGGACGACAGAGGATGAGATGGTTGGATGGCATCACCAACTCAATGGACATGAGTTTGGGTAAACTCTGGAAGTTTCATGATGGACAGGAGGCCTGGCGTGCTGCAGTCCATGGGATTGCAAAGAATAGGACACGACTGAGCAACTGAACTGAACTAAACTCAAGAAATCTTGTAGTCTTTGCTCTCATGTATAAATCTATAATCCTTAATGATCTAATTTTTAGGGACATTGCTAAGTAAAGATTGAATTTAAGTTAAATTTCTATTTGTTTCCTTCTCTGACAAAGTTTGACTTGAGGTGGGATATAAAAAGGAAGATCATGGGTTAGAGGCTTAGAACGATTAAATAACTTTAAAGTCATATTTCACTTATTAAGAGATGAAGCCAGGACCTATTACATGAAGTCTTTCCTTATGTATTCTAGACCACTAAGCTCTATCTTTATTCACTAAATTATTGAATTTATTATAAATAATTCATTTTCCTAATTATTGAATTTATGATAAATAATTCATTTGAGAATGACACTCTATTCAGGATTTTTGCTGAAGAGAGTATCCTTTATTAATTGAATTATCTATGAAACTTCTTCAAAAATGAATTGACTGTATATGTATCAGTATTATACCATACTTTTTTTTCCAAGTCATTAATATGTTTGTCTAGTTAAAGGCCACACAGTTTTGATGATGCTAAATTTGAAATAATTCCTAAATTGTTTTGGCTTTTCTAGGTCCATTGTGTTTCCATACAAATTTCAGAACCATCTTGTCACCTGTGTTAAAAATTCTGGCTTTCATTGCAATTATGATTGCACCATATCTATAGATCAATTCAATGATTTCTGTTTTAACAAAATTTATTTTCTGATCTATTGAGAAGGGTATATATCTTCATTTATTTATTTTTAATTTCTCTCAGGAATGATTTATAGTTTTGAGTAGAGAAATCTTCTTTCAGGGCTAGCCTCAACTATTTCACATTCTTTGATGCTATGGTAAATGTTATTGTTTATTAGTTTCAATTTCTTATTGTATATTACTAGTATATAGAAGCAAAACTCATTTTCATTTTTATCTTATATCCGGAGACCTTGTTGAACAATTTCTATTAGCATCTTCATAGATTATAAGGCTTTTCCACATAAACAATCGTGTCTTCTTTGAATAAGGACAGTTTACGTATTTTCCTCTCTCTGAATGCCTTTTTCTTTTCATTTCTTTTCTTTTCTTATTTCTTTTTTCTTTTCTTTTTTTGTGGCCTGATTACACTGGCTAAAATGTCCATTATACTACTGAATATAAGTGGTAAAGTAGACATCTTTGCCTCATTCCTGGTATTAATGAGAAAGCATATTGAGATTAATTCTTTGTCAGTTGCTTGGTTTGCTATTATTTTCTCCCATTCTGAAGGCTGTCTTTTCACCTTGCTTATAGTTTCCTTTGTTGTGCAGAAGCTTTTAATTTTAATTAGGTCCCATTCGTTATTTTTGCTTTTATTTCCAATATTCTGGGAGGTGAGTCATAGAGGATTCTGCTGTGATTTATGTTGGAGAGTGTTTTGCCTATGTTTTCTTCGAGGAGTTTTATAGTTTCTGGTCTTACGTTTAGATCCTTAATCCACTTTGAGTTTATTTTTGTGTATGGTGTTAGAAAGTGTTCTAGTTTCATTCTTTTACAAGTGGTTGACCAGAGTTCCCAGCACCACTTGTTAAAGAGATTGTCTTTCTTCCATTGTCTATTCTTGCCTCCTTTGTTGAAGATAAGGTGTCCATAGGTGTGATGACTTATCTCTGGGCTTTCTATTTTGCTCCATTGATCTGTATTTCTGTCTTTGTGCTAGTACCATACTGTCTTGATGACTGTGGCTTTGTAGTAGAGCCTGAAGTCAGGCAGGTTGATTCTTCTAGTTCAATTCTTCTTTGTCAAGATTGCTTTGGCTATTCAAGGTTTCTTTTATTTCCATACAAATTGTGAAATTATTTGCTCTAGTTCTCTGAAAAATACCATTAGTAGCTTGATAGGGATTGCATTGAATCTATAGGTTGCTTTGGGTAGTATACTCATTTTCACTATATTTATTTTTCTGATCCATGAACACGGTATATTTCTACATCTATTTGTGTCCTCTTTGATTTCTTTCACTGGTGTTTTATAGTTTTCTATATATAGATCTTTTGTTTCTTTAGGTAGATATATTTTGCCATATGACCCAGCAAGCCCACTGCTCAGCATATACACCAAGGAAACCAGAATTGAAAGAGATATGTGTACTCCAATGTTCATCGCAGCACTGTCTTTAATAGCCAGGACATGGAAGCAACCTAGATGCACATCAGCAGACAAATGGATAAGAAAGCTGTGGTATATATACAAAATGGAATGTTACTCAGCCATTAACAAGAATACATTTGAATCAGTTCCAATGAGGTAGCCTATTATACAGAGTGAAGTAAGCCAGAAAGAAAAACACTAATACAGTATTCACTTCAGATAAGTTCAGTTCAGTCACTCAGTCATGGCCGACTCTTTGTGACCCCATGAACTGCAGCACGCCAGGCCTCCCTGTCCATCACCAACTCCCAGAGTTCACTCAAACTCATGTCCATTGAGTCCATGATGCCATCCAGCCATCTCATCCTCTGTTGTTTCCTTCTCCTCCTGCCCACAATCCCTCCCAGAATCAGAGTCTTTTCCAATGAGTCCACTCTTTGCATGAGGTGGCCAAAGTATTGGAGTTTCAGCTTCAGCATCAGTCCTTCCAATGAGCACCCAGGCCTGATCTCCTTTAGAATGGACTGGTTGGAGCTCCTTTCAGTCCATGGGACTCTCTTCTCCAACACCACAGCTCAAAAGCATGAATTCTTCAGTGCTCAGCTTTCTTCACAGTCCAACTCTCACATCCATACATGATCACAGGAAAAACCATAGCCTTGACTAGACGAACCTTTGTTGGCAAAGTAATGTCTCTACTTTTGAATATGCTATCTAGGTTGGTCATAACTTTCCTTCCAAGGAGTAAGCGTCTTTTAATGTCATGGCTGCAGTAAAGTACACAAAAGTAGGTTGTTGGCAAAGTAACGTCTCTGCTTTTGAATATGCTATCTAGGTTGGTCATAACTTTCCTTCCAAGGAGTAAGTGTCTTTTAATTTCATGGCTGCAGTAAAGTACACAAAAGCACAACTACTGGTAGAGGCTGAAAACATGTAGCAGTGTACTCCAGACAGGTGAATTAATGTATGTGCCTGGACATGAGAATGCACATTTGCATCTTTGAAAATTCATAAAAACTTGAAGCTTCATATATAGGGGACCTACTGTGTTGTTCAACTCACATCCTGCATGGGGTTTCCTTGCATTCATGCCAAGGCCATGCTTCTCTCAGTTTCTCCCATCAAATAAAAGAATAACAGAATAACTGATAAAGAATAAAGATAACAGATAAAGAATAACAGAAAAACTATGTTGGCCTATTGTTATAGTACCTGGAATTTTCTAATGAAGGCTTTTGAGTCAAGGGTACCTATGGATCTGGTTGAAACTTTCTTAGAACTGAGGTAGAGTGTGAGACTATTGCTATTTAATCTGCCCTCCTTACACTATCCTTTCACAAGTATCAGATATGTATCATGGTCTGCTGAGTCTCCCTACATACTCCTATTCCTCCTTTTAATCCATCACAGTCAGTTAATAATCTCTTGAATGTCTAATCTCATTTTAGCATCTGCTTCTTAGAGGACTCAGACTAACACCAGAACCTACATTTAGATTGCCCACTTCTTTCTCTTTCTTAATTACCAGCACTACATTAAGTTTTCATTCATTCCTACCAAATTCTCTATCCAGTATTTGAACTTCCTCCACACTGCCAGCCTTTATTTCTCTGCTGTCATTCTTGTTCTTACCCATCCTTGAATTCACACTCAGGATTATTTGTTTCATGCCTAGTTATCTGCCTAGGAAAACATCACTGATGTCTTAATGGCATACTTTTCAGTGGTGCACTTGTAAATGTTTATCAACAGACTCTCTGGGTAAAAAAAGCCCTAAGTTGTAGCAACTGTCTATTTCAATTGTGTGAAGAACCCCACCACGGTCCATTTCAAAATGCCAACATACATTAATGAAAATGCATTGGGAAGAGATGTACTCAGTTAGCTGCTGTAAGCCTGTACATACTGACTTCAACACAACACTGTACACTTCCATTCTCAACCCACCCGTATTCTAGTCTCTATATCCTAGAAAAAAAAAATCCTTTGAATAAATTTTTTCTCTTCTGTCTATCCTAGGCAGCAACAATGTGGCAGTGATTTAGTTGTGAATCAAACATTCCTGAATATTAAAAAAAAAATTTGTTTCCTGCTTCTGTCATCCTTCTGGATATCATAAGTGAAATTTCAGAGCAAGAAGGCTATCAGTGTTATGCAGTATATGTTGTTTCTGATTGAGGTAATAAAAAAAGTTTGGGGAGTACATTTTAAAGGTATCATAGATGAAAATATTGGTAAATATGAGACTGCAAGTCAGGTGAGGCTTGAAATCTGTGATAATTCTGAAACTGCTAACCTTTGCTAAAAAGCCACTGCATTAATTGTACAGCTATTTTTAAAAATTGCCTTCTCTCATGCTAAGAGATTTTTTTCCAAATATCATGGTGAGAAAGAAAAAAGGAATGTGAATAAATATGGGAAAATGAATTAATGTGATAAGTAGAATGATGTTACAACTGATAGTTTCTTTCATGGAGAGAAAGGGATTGATTGTCATTTCAGCTGGCATTAACTTCCCCCAGCAACTCCTAGAGATACATATAAGAGCTTCCTTGATAAAAGCACATTAATCTTCCTATTGTTCTCTGAAAACAGAATTTGAGCAGAGTTTGTGGCTTTGGGTTTTTAAAGTTGAGAAACTTAAGGTCATGGAAATTAATTGCCTTATTCCCACCTTGACCAATCTGATTCCAGCAGACTTCTCATCTATCTTGCCAGAATGAGGACTACTAAATATATTTTCCTTGTAAATCTTTAAACTCTTCCCAAACCAATATTCCTAAAATATATTTCTCATAAAGCGAGACTTTTTCCAGATTCCAGAATTTTAAAGATTGTTCCATTCTATCAGTCACCTAGGAATAAAAATACAGTGTTTTATTTGTCCCTTTCATCACCATATTTAATACATTGCCTACTTATATAGAGTTTATACCTGCAATATTTATAAAATTATATCATTTTACAGCTTATTACTTTTATGGCAATAATCTTTATATTGGTGTTTTCTCTTTTATAAGAAAAAGTATAGAGACATATTCAAGAATATAAGCATTGGAGAAATATTCTTGGGTAGAAAAAATGATGCTAACATTAGGACTTGCTGATTAAGAGATAGACAAAGATATTTGAAGTCTAATAACAGAATGAGACTCAAGTGTTGGCTCTTCCATTTACTGGTTTTGTGAAATGTAGAGATTTACCCTTTTAATCCTTAAAATCCTCATCCCTGTACATAAGAGTGATAAAAAATAATGCCTATTTTAGAGAGCAATTGGAAGAGTAAAGGGGAGAATGTACGTTCATTGCATAGTAATCTTCCTAGCACTTAGTGAGAACTTAACAAATATTAGCTATTAGCGCTGTACATGAATAGGTAGTTGTTGTACATGAAGAGTTCACACACACTCTTCTGAACTCCTAATTCAGTGGCTTCCTATTAGTAGCTTGAAATTTGACATTGTGCAATATTAAGCCATAGAAATTGGGACACAATACAAAACAGTTTGGTTTTTGTTTCTGTTTTTTCTAAAGAGCCTACTCCTAAAAATTTACTAGCATACCACTAATGTTTGCTTTATTAGTGTTGTTCTTTGATATAGTTGTTCTAAATAGGTTATAGGTAAAACAATGGACAAGTAATTGAACAAGATGAGTTCTTAGTACAAACTGGCCAGGAAATGAAGTAATTTCTAAAGCAGTAAGCTAGAAATGAAAGTACTGACCTAAGTAGTTGAAGCCTTCCTTTGACTTGAATTATGCTCAGATGTGTAATTCTGAATAATTACCAAGAATCTATCCAAATTTGGTAGCCTGTGGGCTAGGTCCTCTTTAGTGGGTCACAAGCTAAAGATGATGTTTGTATTTTATATGCTAAATTATCCAGATTTTATACTCGGCATCAATGTGCAGATGAGTCTTCAGTATATTATTTCTTAGTTGTTCCAATCTCATCTCTGAGGTGCTATGCAGTCTGTGGAGAAGAAAACTTAGCTCTCCACTCTAGGGTCAAAGAATAGAGGCAGAGCCGTGGCACTGGCCATCCACTCTTATGAGAGTGATCATCACGGGGACCCAGAGGGAAGCTAAATTTTGTGGAGGAAAATTGGGCTTAGTTATTCTTCTGGTTCTTGAAACAAGAAGACTCTTTCAAATACCAACTTTTTACTTTTTGCTTTATTTTTTCTTATATTATCAACAGCTAATTTCAGGCTGTTATTTAAATTTTCATCTTGCTTGTGTTGTTGCAATTGTCTCCTAACTGTATTTACAGCTTCTAATATTTTTCTGCCCTAATTCTCTTTATATTAACTTCTAAAAGATAAAGAGATGGAGAAAGTGAAATAAAGAGTAACCAAAGTTTCTCATTAATTTGTGCTGTGTAAAATATTTTATACACACTCATCTATCTGGAATTCAAGATCCTTCCCAATATGATTTTAGTCTGCCTTTTTAGATTTGCCTCATATTACTCTGTCCCATATACCACAAAGAGAAACTAAATTGAACTATTTAATTGTGGTATATGATTTGGACTTGTTAAAATAAAGAAACCAACTGAGTCCATTTTAAATATTTTATTGGCGTTATTCAGTGATTCATGAATAGAGAAGCATCAAATCCAGTAGATAGAAAGGAGTTCTGAGAAGCTGTAAACAAGGAAAGAATTTTTAGAAGGGGGCAGGAAAAAGGAAGTTATACTGGGAAAAAAAAAGAAAGTCAACTGGTTGTTACAAGATTACTTTCCTTTAGGGAATGGAAAGGAGATTACCCAACTATTAATAGCACTGATTGGGTGAGTCTTGACTGACTGGTTCAAGATTCCATTTCTGAAACAACTGAAACTCTAATTAACTTTAGTCTTGGTTTGGTAATGTGAGGCTTAGCATAAGCAAATCTGTTTTAGGCCTGTTGTCTTGTTGTTGGGAAAAAAAAATAATAATAAACAGAAAATTCAATTAAACAAAATTGGGAGACCAGCAGGGGGAGTTCTCATGCCCTGGGTTTACAGCAGAGGCTAAGAGGAAGAAAAAAGTTTCTTCTTTACTGGAAGGACTCTCCAGTGAAAAGCCATGAACTTTTTGTTCACTGGAGCCTTCCCAGCTTCCTTTTCCCCTCTATAAAAGGGTCCTCCTTCACTTGTTTTGCAGGAACTTGCACATGGCTCACCATGATTTCAGCCCCTTGATTGCAATTTTCTGCTGATCTGAAATGAGCCCATCTTTGCCAGAGACATATATGGCAATCTGTTTGTTTCACGTCAATATTGCTTTTTATAAAAAAAGCATTCAGTTATTTGGCTGCCTTGGATCTTTGTTGGGGCACATGAGATCTTTGTTGCTTCATGCAGGACCTTTCTTTGTAACACTCAGGCTTAATTGTCCCTTAGAAGGAAACGGCAACCCACTCCAGTGTTCTTGCCTGGAGAATCCCATGGACGGCGGAGCCTGGTGGGCTACCGCCTATGGGGTCGCACAGAGTCGGACACGACTGAAGCAACTTAGCAGCAGGTAGGATCTTAGTTCCCCAGCAGGAATGGAGCTCATGTCCCCTGCTTTGGAAGCAGCTTCTTAACCACAGAACCGCCAGGGATTTCCTCGGGTCAGCACTGTTAACAGACTTTGGTTGTTCTATACAGTTGCCAGAGGCTATTCCTCTACTAGCATGCCATTCACCACCTCTGCTTGTCACAAAATTCTAAAACGTGTACCACACATTTCATCGATTGCACTCTCATTGCTTTTTACAATGAAAAAAAATTTTATTTAATCTCTGAAGACCCTTAACAATGTGTAGACACTTATAAATTGTTACATTTGGTTTAGTATCATAGTTATTGGGGGGCTGATTACATTTAGACATAGGGGTATGAGACAAGATAGAGGGATTCCAAAACCAGGAAGTAGTACAACTGCCCTTTAAGACTAGAAAGGTAATAAGAAAAAAGTGCAACTGACTCCAGACTGTGTAGAGTTGAATGGGTAGACTCAAAGTTCAGAGTATGTAGAATGCTCAGATAAGATTCAAGCAATGGCTGGTACTAGCATTTCTAAATGGGAATAGAGTAGGTCAGTAGCCTGTGACATTGAAGATACAAGACAAGACAACCTTAGAGAAGCCAATTATCATCAAAAAATAATCAGAACACAACTCCTGCCATAAAAGGGGATAGAAGAACCAGGCTGAATAAATGGATGAAAGCAAAAGGATTACAATTTTTATGTTTGGGCAAGCATGGCATCAGAGAAAGAAGACCAGGTGAGCTTTGATAAATGTGAGCGCTCAAGAATAATTCCTGCAGATGTACCTGGCTCTGGTTCTTAGTAAAAACCTAGCAGGGTTGCCTGAGTTCAGATTTGGAAAGCCTGACTCAAGTCACACCAGAATACAGGGGAAAGAAGAGGGTGGAATTAAATCTGAAGCTTTAATCTAATCACTGCCCCTGTCAGAATTACCTCAAGAACAAGATGAGCCCAAACCCACTAATGCTGATGCTGGAGGTAACTGAGCAGGAGATCTCTAGGCAGATTATATGAAGGTAGGACTGTGATACCTGATATTGATTTAGCTTTGATTTGAGCATATGGAGAATAGCAACTTGCCATGTTAACACATCTATTGATTAGTATATCTGAGACTTTATATATAGAAGAAATATTCAGAAATATTTGATTGATCATAGTATCACATATTATCGCAAAACATCTTTTGTAGCACAAGCTCAAGATCTGAGTCTTGTGCTTTTTTCATCATCTATAAAATGATAATAGTTTTATATTATAGGGTTATTGTGAGATTAAATGTGATAATTTATATAAGAAAATAAAAATACCTAGTAATTAGCAAGCAATCCATACAAGCGAGAGATCATTTTGTTATTATTAGTATCATCATCATCCTTTACAAAAATTCTTATGC
Organism: Bubalus kerabau; assembly: GCF_029407905.1. Classification (NCBI taxonomy): domain Eukaryota; kingdom Metazoa; phylum Chordata; class Mammalia; order Artiodactyla; family Bovidae; genus Bubalus; species Bubalus kerabau. The sequence continues at coordinate 134,886,032 of NC_073624.1, forward strand.
TTTAAAAAGTCCAGGGAATTCCCTGGCAGTCCAGTGGTTAGGACTTTGCACTTTCACTGCCGAGGGCCCAGGTTCAATCCCTGGTTGGGAAACTAAGATCCCACAGGCTGTGTGTTCAAAAAAAAAAAAAGTACAGTTACAGTAGAGGTGAAATATTCCTATTTTATTTTCTGTTCTACAGACTAAGACTGCTATTAATCATACACTTCAGTCAAAATTGTGTTTATCTGTTTGAGTTGCTTATAATAGGCAACCTATTATACACTATTCAAGCTTTTATGGTTGCTTTTTATAGATTCTCATATATAGTGTTAAAACTGCAAATCTATATTGAATGTGGCATTTTTTCAACTAAAGAAGAAAACGTATAACATTTAAAGGTCATATTGTTTATATCCCTTATAAATACAGTAAAATAAAATGTCAATCTGAATATTTCATTAGGTAGTTGATTTTACTAGGCTGTCATTCTCAGAATTTAATCTACAAGAAAGCATCTGCATTTTTCTTGGATATTATATCTTATAACTTAAAATTACTGATTACAGTAAGTCAGTTTAGTACAGAAAAATAGTTAGAAAGCATATCACTTCTGTTCCTGAAGGGTGGCAGCTCTGTTACCAAAAAGATACATTAAAAAATAAACCTTCTTCTCTGTGGACTAGTATAAGTGGTCTTCAGAGCCTGGGGTTTATCCAGATATTTGGATGATTTTTCACTTGTAAGAAAATTACTAAGCTTCAAAATTTATGTATAAAGAATATTCCCAGAGGCTCTAGTATATACAAACACCCGAGTTGGACAAAATTATCAGCATATTGTCAAATGTATATAAGTTGTTAGATTAAAAATACTTAAAATACCTTCTCATTACTAATATCACTCAATCTCAGAATTCAACAAAGATTTCATGATCAGTCTCAGCCACCAGTATTGTTAGTACACTTGAGAAAATTCACTCCATTATAATTTGCTCAGAGGTTTTGTCTCAGGAGCAAACATTCCCAGTCCACTGGAATTGGTATGTTGCAAAGTCTTATCAAAGCTTGAGAGAATAATTATATCTCCTTGGATGTGAAGGTATTAATTACATTACTTATAATAATAGTAATAGAAAATAATGATGATGATGTTAACTACAATTTTTGATTTTGAATGCTTATATATACTAAGGCTTGTATTTAGTGCTTTTGGGTATTATCTCTTTTATTTGAATCCTTATAGTGCCTTATTTGTTAATACTATTATTAATTTGTTTAACAAATATTCATTGAGTGCCTGTATACCTCATAATCTCAAGGGATGGGAATTTGTCCTTCATAAAGCAAATGTTTTTGAGTGAGTTCAAGAGTTTAAATTTTATTGTTTACTTATCATTAGGCTCCTGAAGCTTTCAAAGGTTAGATAAGTTATCCAAGGTTGCAAATGGCGTGTGGTTTCTAGTGTCCTCCTGTTTCAGAGATGCTAAGGATCACCTTAGTTACAATTAGTATGGATAATTTTTCCCCCCCTTTGGAGAATGTGGAAATAGTAAATTAAAAAAAGTATGCTCTATATGTCATAGCCCCTCCCATATTTTTATATTTATGAACTAGCTTTTACCTTTTCTTTATTCTTGATTTTTATATAGTCAAGATACTTGAATATTAATTGTTGATGGGCTGAATAATAATTTTTGTTTTATTCTATATCTTTTGTGCTATGAAATTATTTTTGAAATCATGACTGATATAAGCCTTTCAAATTTGAATATTGAGATGAACACATGCTTTTCTCTTTCCTTTAAAGTGTTGAGTCACACTAATTATTTTTTTAAAGTCAAACTGTCTTTGCTTAGGATACATCACTACCAAATGATTCAGCTCATAGCTCCCAAGTATAAGAATATTATCCTGCAACCACAATGCCATGTTATCAGACCTTAGAGAACTACCAATAATTCCGTAACATCAAACAGTATCTAGTCTAGAATTTTTCACATTGTTGCAAAATGTTTCCCTCCCCTTAAGTCAAGGGCAACTCAAGATTTGTACATTATCTTTAATTGCTGTGTTTTTCAATCTAGAAAAGTATTTTTCTTGTTTTCATGTTCTTTATCTTCAGTTTTCATATTAATATCCAAAGCTGAAGACACTGAGAATTTAAAATGCAGTTTTAATCATGATACAAACTCACACCCTAGGCCAGAGTCAATATCCATACCATAATCGTTAGCAGAGTTTTTCCAGTTTTCTCCTTTAAAGACACATTAGCTGTCTTTGACTCCAAGCGTGTGTGTGTGCATATAAGTTGCTTCAGTCATGTCCGATTCTTCTGCCCTTGGGATTATCCAGCCAAGAAGACTGGAGTGGGTTGCCATGTCTTTCTCTAGGGGATCTTCTCTACCTAGGGATCAAATATTGATCTTACATCTCTTACATCTCCTGCATTGGTAGGCAGATTCTTTACCACTAGCACCAACTGGGAAGTCCTTGACTCCAAGATTTATGTGGAAAGTACATTTGCATGTCATTTTGATAATGGATTTAACTAAAGACACATTGGCTGTGTCTCTAAGGACATTCACATTGCAGCTTCTAAGGCTTAACTCCAATGCTGATGATCATGTGAGACTTTTGGCTTGATCTTCTGATACCAAGGTTTCAGTACCCTTTTCTTTGATGAAGATTTCATGACTTTTCATTTTGGTTTGCATTCAACCAGATAATTTTTTACATATAAATATTTTAATCCAATATTTCATTGTGCTTATAGTAGGGAAAGATACTGACTCATCATTATAGTTGCCATTTTTAGGGGGTAAATTATATTTTCTGTTTTATTAAACATTACATGTATGAATACAAATGGGTGTTCTTTTGTAAAACAATATTTTTAAGTGCAAAGTGAACCTCATGCATTGAAAGAGGTAAAAAGATAATCTGTTAGGCAACAAGTGCATCAAATAAACACTTAGATGCTTCTGTGTCAATGTCAATGCAGAAAATAATTAGTTCTCTGGTTTAGTCTTACTTACATTAAAAATATTAACCTGTTCTGGGATTTGAAATTTCAATATTTGTATACTATACATATTTATATATGCATTCATATGTGTCTGTTAACTTCTTTTCATCCTAATTATCATGAATTTAAAGTAATGTTTTACCTTATTGAGAGTCCATCCAAAAATCATAGTATACTTCCACTTGATTGGGCTTTCCTGATGTTTCAGATGGTAAAAGAACCTGCCTGAAATTCAGAAGACCCAGGTTCGATCCCTGGGTTGGAAAGATCCCTGGTGAAGGGAATGGCTACCCACTCCAGTATTCTTGCCTGGAGAATTCCATGTCCAGAGGAGCCTGTTGGGCTACAGTCCATGGGGTCACAAAAAGTCAGACATGACTGAGTGACTAACACTTCCACTTGATTAAGAATTTACTGTAGGGAGCTTGCCCTAGACTCTACATTTTTATAGAAGTTTCTATAAATTCCATGTATGCTGCTGCTGCTAAGTCGCTTCAGTCGTGTCCGACTCTGTGCGACCCCATAGACGGCAGCGCACCACGCTCCCCCGTCCCTGGGATTCTCCAGGCAAGAACACTGGAGTGGGTTGCCATTTCCTTCTCCAGTGCATGAAAGTGAAAAGTGAAAGTGAAGTCGCTCAGTCGTGTCCGACTCCTAGCGACCCCATGGACTGCAGCCTACCAGGCTCCTCTGTCCATGGGATTCTCCAGGCAAGAGTACCGGAGTGGGGTGCCATTGCCTTCTCCGGGAATTCCATGTATAAGTTATTTTATATTTTTAGAAGAAAGTAACAATACTAGCAAAGATTTACTGATAATAGAAACTCACTTGGCACATCAGCTTAGAATTTCATTAGATCACTTTCTCATGTGAATAAAGATGAGGTCAGATGTGTCAAAAGAATTATCTTCATAATTTTATGTATTTCTAAGCACACTACTTTCTATTAAAAGAGGATTTAGCAAATATTCTAAATTCTTTTTTCTCTTAAATTAACAACTGCCTTATAAATAAGTATTGTGAAGAGAAGTGGAAATGATATTCTTAACTAAAGGAAATAAAACCTGCCTTAAGGACAGACATATGAAGAACATATCATGGCAAAATACGGAATACATAAAAATACAACTTCATTGCAAAATCCCCAAAGAGTCATTTGAGAAAGAATACCACATGTTGTGTGTGAAAGATTATTTTCTCTAAGGCCTTAGACAAGGTAAAAATGAAAAATAGAATAGCTAAGATAAATAGTACATAAACCAATCCGTGGAAGTGATAAATAACTTAAAGTACAGGACCCTTTATGTCATAGGGAAAATAAAACAAACAAAAAGAACAGGGATGATATGAGCAAAACTTATCCAAGTGCTTTTACTAGCTGAAATTGCTCTCTGCTGACTGGCCATCAATCTGCTTCCCAAATGGAATGCCCCACTCTTCTCACAGTGGACAAATATGCTTTATGAGGAATCATTAGTCTTGAAAATGATACAGTATTTATTTAAGCTCTGAATGTAAGAAAAGGGACAGATGGCATCCCACCTCATTCCATCTTCAACTCTAAAATTGGATTCTAGAAAGCAAAACTGCTCATACCAGCTATCACAATTCTATCTGTATTTTTGAAGAAAGCAGTTTGAAGTAGACCATTTTTTCTTTGAAGTAATTTTAAGGTAGAAAGTTCTATACAAACTGAAATATGTAAGAATATAGGAAAAGTTATAAACTGTAGATATTTCACACACATTTCAAGATTTCTTCAAATGGTATGAAATAATTCTAAGCTACTCAAAATTATATTTCTTCAAAAAAGTAAACCATAGTATTTTAAATTAAAATAAACTTCTCACTGAAAGCATGACCAAACTCCATTTTTAAATCCTAGAGGTTAGTTATGTACTTATTGGAATATTAATTCAGTGGATCCACTTTATGAATAACTTTTTGTAAAAAATTAATAATTACATTAGATTATTTAAATTTTTACAGATGAATTTTAGAGACTGTGTAAAGACATAAAACTCATGTCTTAATCAAAAGTGTGATATTAAAAATTCTCTATTTCTTCCATGAGAATATCTAATCACTAAACTTCTCTTACTAAGTTCTCATGGGATCCACTTTTTTCTTTTTTTTAGTTTACCTTTGTCTCTCAACCTTTAAAGTAATAATTTTTAAGACCACTCCAATTATAAAATGCAGTTCATTAAAATAGTTAGGCCGATATTAAAAATTTTCTTTCCTAATATATGTCTTAAAATCATATTAAACTTCAGGCATAAGCATTATGCAAATCTTGTACATGGTGTTAATGAAGAGTGTAATCACCAGTATTATTTTCTTTTGACAATTTTTAATAGTAAGTATTTATGTGATCATGGGATGCATTGCCTTAAGTCCATAGAGAAATTTTTAGCCATGTCCTGTATCACTTTTGTCCACCTATGATGTCATTTATTCATTTTAAAATATTTACTGAACAGATCTATGGGCTATGTTTGTTCTTAGCACTGGGGTTACAAAAGGGAGAAAGCTCATGGTCAAAACTGGGGAGATGAGCCATCATGGTAGCTCTGAGTGCCTTGTTCTCCTAAAACAGTCAATTTCAGTCTTAAGGAGTCCACCAAGGTTCTGTAGAGAATGTGGCACCTGTGCGTGTGCTGTGTTGTTTCAGTCGTGCCCAACTCTTTGTAACCCTATGCACTGTAGCCTGCTAGGCTTCTATGTCCATGGGATTCTCCAGGCAAGAATATTGGAGTGAGTTACCATGCCTTCCTCCAGGGGGAACTTCTGCTGAGACTAAAATAACTTATTCTACAATATGTCTGTGAATATGTGTGTGTGTGTGTGTGTGCTAATGCTCTAAGGATGCTTGAGGCTGGTGCACTGGGACGACCCAGAGGGAGGGTATGGGGAGGGAGGAGGGAGGAGGGTTCAGGATGGGGAGCACGGGTATACCTGTGGCGGATTCATTTTGATGTTTGGCAAAACTAATACAATATTGTAAAGTTTAAAAATAAAATAAAATTAAGAAAAAAAAATAAATCAACTAAAAAAAAAATTTTTTTTAATAAAATGAAATGCAAGAAGGCAAGCTTCTCTAGGAAATAAAGCAACTGTGCAGTGTATATGATGATTCTAATGGACTAAGATTGAACATTCAGTTCAGTTCAGTCACTCAATCATGTCTGACTCTTTGCGACCCCATGAATTGCAGCATGTCAGGCCTCCCTGTCCATCACCAACTCCCAGAGTTCACTCAGACTCACGTCCATCGAGTCAGTGATGCCATCCAGCCATCTCATTCTCTGTTGTCCCCTTCTCCGCCTGCCCTCAATCCCTCCCAGCATCAGTCTTTTCCAGTGAGTCAACTCTTCGCATGAGGTGGCCAAAGTACTGGAGTTTCAGCTTTAGCATCCTTCCTTCCAAAGAACACCCAGGACTGATCTCCTTTAGAATGGACTGGTTGGATCTTCTTGCAGTCCAAGGGACTTCCAAGAGTCTTCTCCAACATCACAGTTCAAAAGCATCAATTATTTGGTGCTCAGCTTTCTTCACAGTCCAACTCTTACATCCATAATGACTACTGGAAAAACCAGAGCCTTAACTAGACGGACCTTTGTTGGCAAAGGTCCAAATGTCTCTGGTTTTGAATATGCTATCTAGGTTGGTTATAACTTTCCTTCCAAGGAGTAAGCATCTTTTAATTTCATGGCTGCAGTCACTGTCTTCAGTGATTTTGGAGCCCAAAGAAATAAAGTCTGACACTGTTTCCACTGTTTCCCCATCTATTTCCCATGAAGTGATGGGACCAGATGCCATGATCTTTTTTTTTTTTTCTGAATGTTGAGCTTTAAGCCAACTTTTTCACTCTCCTCTTTCATCAAGAGGCTTTTTAGTTCCTCTTCATTTTCTGCCATAAGGGTGGTGTCATCAGCATTATTTACATGTAGACTACTCTGACATTCTAAGTGCTTGTAATTAAGAACTGATAGTAAAAAAATATATTGGTGGGTTTCAAAAGCACTTCTATCCATTCCTCTCCATTATCACAACCACCAAAGCCTTTTTTTTCACTATGCCAAAGCCTTTGACTGTGTGGATCACAACAAACTGGAAAATTCTTGAAGAGATGGGAATACCAGACCACCTGACCTGCCTCTTGAGAAATCTGTTATGCAGGTCAAGAAGCAACAGTTAGAACTGGACATGGAACAACAGACTGGTTCCAAATAGGAAATGGAGTCCATCAAGGCTGTATATTGTCACCCTACTTATTTAACTTACATGCAGAGTACATCATGTGAAATGCTGGACTGGATGAAGCACAAGCTGGAAACAAGATTGCCGGGAGAAACATCAATAACCTGAGATATGCAGATGACACCACCCTTATGGCAGAAAGTGAAGAACTAAAGAACCTCTTGATGAAAGTGAAAGAGGAGAGTGAAAAAGTTGGCTTAAAGCTCAACATTCAAAAAACTAAGATCATGGTATCTGCTCCCATCAATTCATGGAAAATAGATAGGGAAACAGTGGAAACAGTGACAGACTTTATTTTGAGGGGCTTCAAAATCACCGTGGATGGTGACCGCAGCCATGAAATTAAAAGACACTTGTTCCTTGGAAGGAAAGCTATGACCAACCTAGACAGCATATTAAAAAGCACAGACATTACTTTGTCAACAAAGATCCGTTTAGTCAAAGCGTTGGTTTTTCCAGTAGTCATATATAGATGTGAGAGTTGGACTATAAGGAAACTGAGCACCGAAGAACTGATGCTTTTAAACTGTGGTGTTGGAGAAGACTCTTGAGAGTCCCTGGGACTGCAAGGAGATCCAACCAGTCCATTCTAAAGGAGATCAGTTCTAGGTGTTCTTTGGAAGGACTGATGCTGAAGCTGAAACTCCAACACTTCGGCCACCTGACATGAGGAACTGTCTCCTTGGAAAAGACCCTGATCCTGGGAATGATTGAGGGCAGGAGGAGAAGGGGATAACAGAGGATGAGATGGTTGGATGGTATCACAGACTCAATGGACATGAGTTTGAGTAAACTCTGGGAGTTGGTGATGGACAGGGAATCCTGGCATGCTGTAGTCCATGGGGTCACCAAGAGTCTGACACGACTGAGCGACTGAACTGAACTGAACTGATCACAACTGCTAAGTTCAGCAAATGTCTCTTTTTTGTTTTGCTTGTGTTTGATTTATTTTTTATTTTTAGGCTTCTGTAATAAACTTTAATGTGAATTTGTTAGGAAACTAAGAGTATATACTTTTAGCTATCATGTTATACTATGAAAAGAAACATAACAATTTTTACCTTAAGCTAAGACATTTCTGTACAGTAAAGCAATGTACTTCAGAATTTTACAGATGGATTATGGACTGTAAAGGGAGAAGTCTAAACGAATCTAATGATGCTTCTTCCCTTAGTCATCTATTATCACTTATTTATAATTTTGTTCATTAATGCATTAAGATAAACTTCACTGACTACTATGGTCAGTGTGCTTTGTGTAGTGAATGGACAAACAGGCAAAGCCTTGATTATACATCAGGATTTTCTAATTTGCATAAATTGCAGTTTAGGTCTGGTGTCAAATATGCCATGCAGTTTTCCTTTATCGTACCCCTTGTTTGTGTTTTGGCTTTGACTGCATGATGAAGAACAAAACTTAGAAGCAAAAAAAATCTTACTAGGGGGTTCCTCATGAGGCTTTCCTTGTAACCAGAATATGTTGGAATTATACCTGTTGTGTGACATAATATAGACATATTATACTATCAAGGCCTCCCAAGAATTGCTCTCTAAATGTTTCAATTTGGTGGGTTGGTGTCAAAAATCAGATTTAAAAAACTAATTCAAATTAGAAATGATAAATATATGCCTGGGGGGCATGCCAATTAAAATAAATAAATGTTAATTTGCAATTCTTTCTTGTTGACAAGGAAGATCATGCATCTTTTTCACATACTAATAGCCTGTATTACCTCCCACCCCCACCTCCACCCAGGAAAAACTGTATTCAGAACATATGGCTAGTGAATTACAGTGTTATAAACATTACAGATCTATCAATGTATTAAAACCATTGCCGTAAAAAATTTTTCATTTGTTATAGAATATAAATTTCTCTGAACTTATAATTCTATAGATTTTAAGCTGAATAAGAACTTATTGTTTAATTGCCTAATCCCCTAATTTTTCACTGGAGGTAATTAAAGAATTAAAGTTTGACTTGTGCTGGGTCACAGAGCTAATTAATGGCCCAGAGCAGGAGGTGTTGCCAGGATACTTGACTTCTAATCAAGTATTCCAATAAAGAGCACCCTGTATCATATAATAGAAGGTTCATTCCACATATATTTGGCCAATTATGACAAAGGAGCCGGGAATATATAATCGAGAAAGGATAGTCTCTTCACTAAACAATGTTAGGAAAATTAGTCACAGGCAAAAGAATCAAACTGGACTGCTATCTAACATCACATACAAAAGATAATTCATAATGAATTAAAAATTTGAATGTAACCCTGAAGCTATAAATCTCCTAGAAGAAAATATAGACAGTAATCTCCTTGATATTAATCTTGGTGATGACTTTTTGTATTTGACACCAAGTGTAAAGGCAACAAAAGCAAAAATAAACAGTGCAACTACATGAAACTAAAAAACTTCTGCATAGTAAAGGAAACCATCAATGAAATGAAAAAGACTGAAAAAGGGAGAAAATCATCAACGAAATGAAAAGGCAAAAGACTGAATGGGAGAAAAAAATATTTGCAAATCATATTTTACAACTCAATATTAAAACAAAACAATTTGATTTAAAAAAATGGGCAGAAAATCTGAATAGACATTCTTCCCAAAAAAGATATGCAGATGGACAATAGGTACATGAAAACGTACTCAATATCATTAATTATAAAATGAAATACAAATCAAAACCACAGTGAGATATCACCTCACACCTGCTGCTGCTGCTAAGTCGCTTCAGTCGTGTCCAACTCTGTGCGACCCCATAGACGGCAGCCCACCAGGCTCCCCCATCCCTGGGATTCTCCAGGCAAGAACACTGGAGTGGGTTGCCATTTCCTTCTCCAATGCATGAAAGTGAAAAGTGAAAGTGAAGTCTCTCAGTCGTGTCCGACCCTCAGTGGCCCCATGGACTGCAGCATTCCAGGATCCTCCCTCCATCCATGGGATTTTCCAGGCAAGAGTACTTGAGTGGGGTGCTATTGTCTTCTAGAATGGGTATTATCAAAAAGACAAAAAATAATAAGTTTTGGTGAGAATGTGGAGAAAAGGAAAACTTGGGCACTGTTGGTGGGAATGTAAATTAGAGTAGGCATCATGGAAACAGAAAGGAAGTCCCTCAAAAAATTAAAAATAAAACTACCATATGATTCAACCATTTTGTTTCTAATGTTTATCTGAAGAAAATAAAGATACTAACTTGAAGATATATGTACCCCAGGTCCATTGCAGCATTATTTACAGTAGCCAAGCAACAACAACAACCTATGTGTTCAGAATGGATAACAAGCTATCTTTCTGTTTGTCTTTGTATTTATCTATCAATATAGATTTATTGTAGATCCATGGGTTGGGAAGATCCTCTGGAGAAGGAAAAGGCTACCCACTCCAGTATTCTGGCCTAGAGAATTTCATGGAATGTATAGCCCAAGGGATCACAAAGAGTTGGACATGTCTGACTTTTTTTTTTTATAGATTTAATGTGGGATGTTATTCAGCCATAAAAATGAATATAGTCTTGACATTTGTGAAAAGATAGATGGACCTTGGAGGCATTCTTTTAAGTGAAATAAGGTAGACAGAGAAAGACAAATGACATATGATCTCATATATGAAATCTAAAAAAAAAAAAAAAAAATGAACAAACACATAAATACAGAGAATAAGGTAGTCACTACCAGAGGCACAGATGGGAGGTGGGCAGATAGGTGAAGGGAATCAAAGGTATAAACTTCCAGCCTTCCAGTGATAAGATAAAAAAAAAACGTGGGATGTAATGTATAGCATGGAGACTAAACACATACCAATGTATAGCTAATAATATTGTATTACAAATTTGAAAGTTGCTGAAAGAATAGATCTTAAAGTTTCTCATTATAAGAAAAAAAAATTCTGTAGCTATATATGGTAACAGATGTCAACTAAACTTACTTATGATGATATTGCAATATATACAAATATTGAACCTTTTTGTCATACACCTAAAAGTAAAATAATATTCTATTTTAATATGCTGTGAAGAAGCTTTTTAGTTTGATGTAGTTACACTGTTTATTTTGCTTTTGTTGCCTTTGCTTTCTATTTCAAATGGAGTTATTTGTCATTCTTTAAAAATTTATTGTTGACATCAGAAATCAAGTATAGATTAAAAGATTTCCTCTTTCAAACAATGCATCACATTACAAACAAACAATATATTATACTGGAAGCCTATTAAATGAATCTCTTTCCATATGATGCTATGTTGGTTTCTGTGAATTCAGCTCAAGTATTAAGTAGTTATGTAGCTCAGTCTGCAAAAGCAGCAAGTATGTCCTTATTCAGTAAGATTCAAAATATTTTATGAGTGAGCTATTTATGATTTATTAGTGCAGTTAGGGTCTCTAGTCCTTAACATGCAATACCACTTTCTTCATCAAGGGATAGTAAATACAGGATCCAAGTTTTGCTCCTAACTCTTCCTTCTCTACTTTCTCCCTGACCCAGCTTTTTCCCTTGACAACATCACTAGTCAGCCTTTGCCTCTTTTTGACTTAGTCTGGATACAGCCTCACACTCCTTGGCCGCCTAGTGCTTCAGGAAATCCCTAAAAATCAAATGAAGTTGGCAAATAAAGTGAAACTTGCTTAGCCTCCTGGTCCTAGTCCCTTTTGCTTACTCTCTGGTAGTTACCTTATTTTCCCCCACCTCATCTCTGTTTATCTAGAAACCACAAAAACAAATTAACAGCTTGCACTTAGAATCTACAGACATAAATTAACATTTTTTTGACATGAGGATATCACAGAAGTCCACTGAGATAAAGTATGGCAATACAATCTTGAGTTTCTTGGTTCTTTTTGCTATTTTCATTATGTCTTCATTTATCTTGTGATCAGTGATCTGGCAACCAATTAATCTCCTTCTATAAAACAAAACAATGTCAGGTATAATGAGGCACAACCCATGGGATTATTGTTGCAGAAGCCCAAAATCTCTTAAGACCTGAGTGTGAACTGGGTTATGGTACACAGTACAGGTTGTTGTTGTTTTCGTTTAGTCGCTAAGTTGTATCCAACTCTTTGCAATCCTATGGATTGTAACCCACCAGGCTCTTCTGTCCACAGGATTTCCCAAGGAAGAATACTGAAGTGGGTTTCAATTCCCTTCTTTACAGGGGATCTTTCTTACCCAGGGATCAAACCCAGGTTTCCTGCATTGCGGGCAGATTTTTTACCATCTGAGTCACCAGGGAAACCCATTTTCAAAAGTAAGCCCAACTTTGTTGGAGCCCAGATCTGGAATCCATGGGTGAGGAGCAGATAGGGTTGGAGGAGTGTCCTCAGATGGAAGCAGCATTATAAAGGTTATATAAGGAGCTTTCTAATCAGAAGACATCAAGCATGGTGTTTGGTATGAAGAGGCTGCCAGCCCCTGGATATTCTCTTCTACAGGCCTATTTTTTGGAGAAGGAAACGGAAACCCACTCCATTGTTCTTGCCTGGAGAATCCCAGGGACAGAGGAGCCTGGTAGGAGGCCATCTATGGGGTCACACAGAGTCGGACACGATTGAAGCAACTTAGCAGCAGCAGCAGCAGCAGAGGCCTATTTATCTATCAACAGAGTCAATTTCTGTTATCTTGGGATTCTGCAACCACTCTCCCAAGTGTTGGGCAGGCAGGAATCATGGTCTATTTGTCTGTACATGTCCATAATTGCTTCCTTGCCAACATTTGATAAGAAATAAGAGGCAGCCATTGTTATATCTGCATGGTCCTCTGACATTTAGACTTCTGCTGAAATGGAGCTGGTTATTGGAACTTGACTTTCCTCCTCTCAGTTGCAGTTTTATTTAGAATTAACCTCAATTTCAAATTCATTAATGAGCTTGGTGATGCAGTCAGTCAAAACATTTCCCTGGAAAGCTGTCAGTGTTAACCATCAGTAATAAAACCATTGTCACCTTGGCATTCCTTATCAAGTGTGAGGCTCACAATCACCTCCTCTCTGCTTGTTAAAATGATATCCTTGGGTTATTTAGCATTTTATTGAGAAAATGCTAGCAGTCATTCATAGTTTTCAATCCTGTCTTGAATAACTGACATCATCAGAAGCATTATGTTCTTCCTAAGAGTTGTGGATTTTGATTCAGCCAAAGTGATTCTTCTGCCCTTTAAGAGTCAATGTGGATAGGGTTAGTGAAGTACCTTTTATTACTTTGTCATGTAAGGGGCTCCACCTTGAAATGCACTATCTTTTGGACAAGTCCATATGTTTCTTGTTTGTTTCCTTGTATAAGATATAAATGGAGATACCAACAATATCAGTGGTGGCTCCAGAATTGGTTTGAGAAGAGAATGGGTACCACTATTCTGTGTGGAGAGGGCTGGTACTGCGTGTATTCCTGAACATCTTACAGGTTTAGGGCATCTCTTACATCAGAACTTGCATCAGTTCACTACCACATCTAGTGCCTTGTTTTCATAGCAAACTGACATCAGGGAATGAATAGAATAGGTTTGGCAAATGCTGCAGTCAATGGAAGAGTTGCAGACTGGCTTGTAGTGAAGAGAACAGCAATTTAGAGTTAGGAAGGTGATGTACATCATTAGGGCACAAGAATCAAATTTTAATAATTTGAGATATTGTGTGTCTTTCAAGATAATCCCCCCTACTTGCAATTTAAGTCTTAGCAATGGAATACAGCCCCTCATTCCTCTTTCTATACTCCTCTGCTCTCTCTACACTTTTTCTCATTCTAGTCTTAACATAGATGCTAAACCACATAACAAAATTTAGACAACTAGATACTAGATTAGATGGGGGAGGGGGAGGAGAAGTTTTGCTAAACCCCAGAATTGACTCTTCAGTGTGGTTTACAATTTTGGCAAATACTACATCTTACCTTAAAGTGGATATTTATATTCTTCAGGAAGATAAATGATAAAATAAAGGTATTATTTTAGAGTACATTTCCTCATGCACCCCACCAAGCACCCCTGTGCTCATGAGCAAAAGCGGTTTTCTACAGCGTGTGTGTATGCATGCTCAGTTGTTCAATCCTGTCCAAACTCTTTGTGAACCCCTGAACTGTAGCCTCTAGGCTTCTCTGTCTATGGGATTTCCCAGACAAGAATACTGGAGTGGATTGCCATTTCCTCCTGCATGGGTCTTTCCCAACCCAGGGATGAAACCCATGTCTCCTGCATGGGTAGGCAGATTCTTTATCACTGAGTACCTGGCAGTCCAGCTCTATCTCAGCTGCCTCTTCTGTTTATGGCTCCAAGCCCTTTCTTTCTCAAAAATACACAACATGGTGCCAAAGCTCAGACCAGGGAGATGTGTGGCAATTCTTCGGACAAGGCAGTGTACAAGAGTACCTTTTACCAAAGGGCTAGGATGATTCCTGGCCAAAACTGTGCAGTTAGGCCAAACGGTTTATGTTTTTCTGGTCCTGATCTTCTTGGATGTGGCATTGGCAGCTCCTCATGAGTCTCACTAGCTTCCTAGGACTCAAGACTCGCTGTCTTTCTTGAGCCACTCCTAAGTTTGAATCTAGACTTTGCTACAGGTTCTGCTAATCATTGCTTCATGGCTGAGGATTCCCCACCAAAATGAAACGACTGATCCTCAGATCAGTGTGACAAATTAATCACTTTTTTGGTTCCTAACATCAACCCTTCTTCTTCCACCTCACCGAATTAATTAGGATCTAAACCTTATGTGAGAAGGGATAGGTATTTATAATGTGACTGCATTCTATATCAGCATCTTGTCATTCATCACAGACAACAATTCTTCAGGAAAAGAGTAATCACTTCTTTTTTCATATTTTTAATATGAAAGCTAATTTTATCTCCCAGGTAATTTGAGAGTTTATGTAAAATGTATTTAAAATTAGAAAACAAAATTGAAGGGGGAAATAACTGCATTCTTATTACTGTCATCAAAATAATAACACTTTTAGTTATATAATTTAATGACCCTAGATTTTTGTAAGCTACTTTGGTTGAGCTGCCTGTAAAATACGGAATGCATTTGACAATGTTTATTTCATATTTCTGGTAATATTTTGTGACCATCTGCCAGACTTCAAGCTTCTACAAGCAAAAGTATTTTGTGTTTCTCAAGATCAACAAAGTATCTTTGCTTTAGGGAGAGTCTAATCCTCCTTGTGGAAACTGACTATACAAATTATCTTATTTTGATGATGTACCCTTTCTGAATGATTTTGTTTGTTTCACTGTGCCAATTTTATGCAGTCTAAGTTTAACCAATGGGTGAGTTCTTTGGTTTTATTTTTGAAATATTATTAAAAAATTACTAAACACTTTTATCAAATCACATATGGCCAAAGAATACCAAATAGATATTAATTTCTGTTCTCTAGCTTGTCACTTTCACAGCTGACTAATAAAAGTATTATTTTTATTAATATTAATAAAATATTAATTTGGGGAAACTGTCATGGACCGAGCACTTTGTAAGGATTTTACAAAATTATTGAGATGTCTTTTAGGAATAAGGAGCAGAGAGAAGCATATATTGGGCCAGAGAAAGAGACTTGGTAATGTTTGGGCGTGTTTGATTACTGTGATTTGAACCAATATGTGACAGAAGACATACATTTGCTTCAAGAAAATTCTATGGTTAACTATAAGAGTCTTTTGGATAATGTAAGCTTGAAGAAAAAATGATTATAAATTCATCTTAAAAAGAGATATCCATTTTAAAACTACAACCAAATTCATTCCAAAGTTTTTGAAGTTTGAAAGAAAATAAAATATTTAAAGTACTGCAAGGAGGATTTCCCTGGTGGTTTAGTGGCTTAGACTCCACATTCCAAATGCAGGGGACCTGACTTCAATTCCTAATGGGGGAACAAGATCACACATACTGTAACTAAAGATTCCCCGTATCTCAACTAAACAGTTTCCACACATGACAATGAAATCCCAAGTGCCACAACTAAGATCAGTCAGTCAGTTCAGTCGCTCAGTCATGTCCAACTCTTTGTGACCCCATGGACTGCAGCACACCAGGCTTCCCTGTCCATCACCAACTCCTGGAGCTTGTTCAAACTCATGTCCATTGAGTCGATGATGCCATCCACCCATCTCATCCTTTGTCGTCCCCTTCTCCTCCTGCCTTCAATCTTTCTCAGCATCAGGATCTTTTCAAATGAGTCTGTTATTTGCATCACGTGGCCAAAGTATTAGAGTTTCAGCCTTAGCATCAGTCCTCCCAATGAATATTCAGGACTGATTTCCTCTAGGATGGACTGGTTGGATCTCCTTGCAGTCCAAGGGACTCTCAAGAGTCTTTTCCAACATCATAGTTCAAAAGCATCAATTTTTTGGCACTCAGCTGTGCTTATAGTCTAACTCTCACACCCATACATGACTACTGGAAAAAACATAGCTTTGACCAGAT
Organism: Bubalus kerabau; assembly: GCF_029407905.1. Lineage (NCBI taxonomy): Eukaryota > Metazoa > Chordata > Mammalia > Artiodactyla > Bovidae > Bubalus > Bubalus kerabau. The sequence continues at coordinate 134,902,712 of NC_073624.1, forward strand.
GGACCTTTGTTGGCAAAGTAGTCTCTGCTTTTTAATATGCTGTCTAGGTTGGTCATAGCTTTCCTTCCAATGAGCAAGCATCTTTGAATTTCAGGGCTGCAGTCACCATCTGCAGTGATTTTGGAGCCCAAGAAAAAAAAGTCTTTCACTGTTTCCATTGTTTCCCCATCTATTTGCCATGAAATGATGGGACTGGTTGCCGTGATCTTCATTTTCTGAATGCTGAGCTTTAAGCCAACTTTTTCACTCTCCTCTTTAACTTTCATCAAAAGGCTCTTTAACTGTTCTTCACTTTCTTCCATAAGGGTGGTGTCATCTGCATATCTGAGGTTACTGATATTTCTCCTGGAAAACTTGTTTCCAGCTTGTACTTCATCCAGCCCAGCATTTCACATGATTTTCTGTGCATCCCCGGTGGCTCAGAGGTTAAAGCGTCTGCCTCCAATGCAGGAGATCCTGGGTTTGATTGGGAAGATCCCCTGGAGAAGGTAATGGTAACCCACTCCAGTATTCTTGCCTGGAGAATCCCATGGACAGAGAAGCCTGGTAGGCTACAGTCCATGGGGTCACAAAGAGTCGGACACAACTGTGCGACTTCACGTTCACTTCCTTTCACTTAAGTTACATAAACAGAGTGACAATATACAGCTTTGATATACTCCTTTCCTGATTTGGAACCAGTCCGTTGTTCCATGTCCAGTTCTAACTGTTGCGTCTTGACCTGCATATAGATTTCTCAGGAGGCAGGTAAGGTGGTCTGGTATTTCCTTCTCTTTAAGAATTTCCAGGTTTTTTTTTTTGTGTGTGTGATCTACACAGTCAAAGACTTTGGCATGATCAATAAAGCAGAAGTAGATGTTTTTCTGGAGCTTTTGTGATCTACACAGTCAAAGACTTTGGCATGATCAATAAAGCAGAAGTCGAAGTTTTTCTGGAGCTCTCTTGCTTTTTCAATGACCCATTCAATGATGTTGAAATTGGCAATTTGATCTCTGGTTCCTCTGCCTTTTCTAAATCCAGCCTACCAGGCTCCTCCATCCATGGGATTTTCCAGGCAAGAGTACTGGAGTGGGTTGCCATTGCCTTCTCTGATTTTATATCTAGAGTTATTGAAATAAATACCATGTTAGGATTAGTTGAAAAGCAGAATCTCTCTCTATATATATATATGTGTGGATATAAGATAGTAGGATCCCATTTTCTTGTAAAAATATTCTATAGATGCATAACTATTTAAATATTCTGAAGAAAAATCCTGGAAGAGCATACTTACAATATTAAAAGTGTTTGTATCTTGACATTTATTAGCATTACATACTACTAATGCATGAACCTATTATTTCTCTCAATGCCATGATTTTCATCTAAACACAATGTCTCTAAGACAAATGAGTAAATAGAAAGATAACCAGACAACTCAACAGAAGGGAAATAATGAGAAGTGAAGGTACAGGTTTAGTTTGAGTTCTCACAAAAGTAGAGCTTGAGATAAAAAATTAAATGTGGATGATTAATTATAGAGCCCATCACAAGGAGGAGGAATTAGGAACAGGAAAATGAAAGTGGGAAGGAGATAAAATCCATTAAAGACCATGTTATCAATTTGATCACCACCTCTGGTAACGAGTTGTTTGATTCCATGGACCTTGAAGGTAAGACTGATAGTATCTTCCATCTGTTAGATGAAAAGTCTGATCTTCATTGCACCCACTGTGCACCCATCTCTCTGTAAAGGTCAGGAACTTAGAGTCAAGCTCTGTCAGGTGGGTGTGACTGAGCTGTGCTGTGCTGAGCTTAGTTGCTCAGTTGTGGCCAACTGTTTGTGACCCTGTGGTCTATAGCCCGCCAGGCTCCTCTGTCCATGGGGATTCTCCATGCAAGAAGTCTGAAGTGGGTTGCCATGCCCTCCTCTAGGGGATCTTCCCAATCCAGGGATCGAACCCAGGTCTCTTGCATTGTAGGCAGTGACTGAGTTACTTGGAAGGAAATAATGAAAAAATATGCAAATAATTGTCACTGTTAATTTTGTAATGAACACTGCTAGAAGTGAAAATACTAGCAGTAAAATTGGCCTTAAAAGCATTCCTTTGAGAATATTAATTGCTAGTTGGGAAAATTTCCTACAGAGTCCACAGCAGTTTTAGCTATGATTCTGTTTCTGAGGACAGAGATAGAACACATGAGGAAAGCAGCATTCAGTCTTCTTTTTTTTTTTTCCCCTTTTAATTGGAGGCTAGTTATTTTACAATATTGTGGTGGTTTTTGCCATACATTGACATGAATCAGCCATGAGTGTAAATGTGTATTTCATGAGTGTCTAGTATGGATTACTGAACACTTTAGGAGAGACTTTGGCCCCATTTCAGAAATGGGATGAAAGAGCAGATACCTGGTTTGGGGTAGGGCCAGCAATGTAAACCAAGCAAGGGAGTGTCCTGCTGAACATAGCTCTTCCAGTGAGAGGGTTTTTTGTATTCAGAAAATATTTTTAAGTTCTGATCGCTGATAAGAATCTGAAAATTTAGATCAACCACCATACCAAGTGTTTCTTTTTTTTTTTTTTGCTGCCATGGGTCTTCCTTGAGGCATGAGGAATCTTTAGTTGCTGCATGGGAACACTTGGTTGGGGAATGTGGGATGTAGTACCCTGACCAGGGATAAAACCTGGACCCCTTGCATTGGGTGTGTGGAGTCTTAGTCACTGGACCACCAGGGAAATCTCCTGAGGATATTTTTAAATTTAGGGTTAAAGGATAAGGATGTTTTAAGTGCTAGATACTTCTGTTTGGAATGGTGAGGTGACAAAGAGTCTGGGGGTCTTGTTACAATTATGTTTCTCTCAACAATGCCTCACCAACTCCATCAATTTTGCCCTTCTTAAAATAGAAGAAACTTGAATTTGTAAGAATCATTTAGGCATGCATTCAAGAAAGTATATATATATATATATATATATATATATAAGTCATTAAATGTTTTTAATCAAGATGTCTTTTGAACATAGCATTGAGATCTCATTTGTTCAGCTGTCAATAGTAAAGTGTTGCTTATGTAGTGATTAAATACACTTACAATGAAGAGCAGATCTATTTGCATCTAGAAAATGTGAACAGGCATGAATGGGAAAGATAGTGTTATATGTGACATCATTTGCATATACTGGTGAATGAATCTGATGTTTAAAAAATGAATTAATCTTACCAGGCCCATGCTTTTAGGATTGAATAAATGAATATCATTGTAGTTCTGATTAAACTAGAAGTATTCTAAAATGTAACTAATTGCTTTTTCCAAATGAAGAACAATGAGAAAGTAAGTGCTCTTTTTTTTTTCTTTTTAATTAAGGCATAGTCATTCAATTATTTTACATTTCATTCTGCTTAATTCAGTTAACAGGAACATAATCCAGAAGTAAAAGAAAAAAGCTAGGATAATTTTCACAGTGCTGCTCAAACTCAGTGACAACTGAGCCCCACAAGCCAAGGGACTCATTTAGGCCCAGTGCCCGTAACTCTCGAAGAAATGTGGAATACTCTAAGGGGACAGAAAAAAGTCTGTTAAGTATTTCTACTTAAAAAAAAATTTTGAATTAAAGGGCATTTATTCTGCCAGGTCTAATTTTTATTATGGTCTCCAACCCCTTATACATCTTAGTTACAAAAATAAGGATCTGTCATGTCAGTTTATTTCTTTGCCTTGGTCTTTATCTCCTCACAACAAAAACGTGGAGCAATTGACTAAAGAACATTGAATATATAAGTTATACCTCAGTTCAGCTCAAACAGATTTTTTATTAGACAGAGATTCCTAAGGTATGGGAACAAGCTTAATTCCAAAGAAGTCCTTCTTGCTCTTCTTGTCAAGGCCTCTTGGTTTCCCCTATTTATACTTCCAGTTGTCTCTTTTTGGTTATGCCTGGTGCAAAGTAAGGCTTCTATCCACCACCAGTCAATGAAAGGGAATGCAAATAGGCATACACTCAAGGCCAATTGACAATTGCAAGTTTTAACAGCAGGCTGTACTGTTTGTCTTCCAATAATTCAGTCTTCTATAATTAGATGTAGAATATTCATGAGCCCTTAATAGACTCCTAACTACCTAACTACCTAAGGTCACTTGGAGAAGCCCCTATGGTTATTTTGTATGCACTGTGTGCCTAGGGTGCAGGAGTTGAAAATTTTCTGTGGTTATTCTGTAGCATATCTGTGAGCTCTCCTGGGTGTGTCTGGGATGGAGTTTAGAGATCAGTTTAGAGAATTTAGGAATCACCTGGATTCCTTTCAGCGAGGCCACCCCTCATTGCTCATGCCTGTCTTCCTACCTAACAGTTTGTTCCAAGCTAAAGCCTTAATGATCCTCTTTGTTCTCCTACTCAGAATTATCATCCACCAATAACTTGCCTCAGGTAACTGTGGATCCAAAGAAAGGGAAGAGATGACTAAAACTGATCAGAATGTAACCCAGAATCTGGAAGCAAATCCAAATGATCTGTAGACTCAAGCAGAGCAGCCCCAGACAAACCTGTACATAAGGAAAGAAAGGCCTTGGCTTGTATGCCATTGATTTTAGGGTGGTTAATAATGCAGCATCGTTATAGTGATAGGCAAGAGAATTCACCCCTTTTACCGACTGAGATTAACTAAAATCTAATAACTTCCTTCTATTCCTGTAGCCTCACTTAGGTAAAGATTGTTAGTCTATTTATACCATTTGTAAGGTTATCAAATTCATTTGGATAATTGAAATCATTCTGTGGTGTTGGAGAAGACTCTTGAGAGTCCCTTGGACTGCAAGGAGGTCCAACCAGTCCATTCTGAAGGAGATCAGCCCTGGGATTTCTTTGGAAGGAATGATGCTAAAGCTGAAACTCCAGTACTTTGGCCACCTCATGCGAAGAGTTGACTCATTGGAAAAGACTCTGATGCTGGGAGGGATTGGAGACAGGAGGAGAAGGGGACGACAGAGGATGAGATGGCTGGATGACATCACCGACTCGATGGACGTCAGTCTGAGTGAACTCCGAGAGTTGGTGATGGAAAGGGAGGCCTGGCGTGCTGTGATTCATGGGGTCACAAAGAGTCGGACACAATTGAGCGACTGAACTGAACTGAACTGAATCATTCTATAGTACAAACTGACACCATCTATTCAAATTAAACATAAGCCTTCCCTACAACCATATACTCCTGGGTATATACGCCAAAGAAACATTCATGCAAGTAAGTGCACAGAGGACCATGTATGAAGTCATTTAGGTGTAACTGTGTTTCAGAAGTTGGATATAATTGAAATGCAGTCAGTAGCATTTCAAAGGGTCTACTGAATTCAAACAGACTAGTAGGCAGTCAAAGTAATCAATAACAAAAATTCTTGTTTATCTCTCATTCAAGAGATGAAAGATATCTATAAACCATTGATCCATTTACAGTGCTCATCAAATAATCAGAGCATAAAATCAAATCTTCAATCATTGCTTCCACCAATGGGGAACAATAACTTATTCTCCTTTATTAAACCAAAAACAAAACACAAAATCACTCCATGCCAACCCAACATAGAGTATCATGCAAGCAGTTTGAAGCAATATCATAATAGTACACATGGCAACAGGCAGAATTTTAAAAACATGATACTGAGTGAAGAAAACAAAATAATGAGATATATAACAAGGGCATCCATGAAGACTAAAAAACATATGTATACATATGAACATATAAATGGAAACTATCAATATTTGAAAACATAAAACTATTTTCTGGGTGGGAAGGAATATGAGACATGAACATTAGCACAAACAAAAAAAAAATGGAATAAAATGAGAGCTTAGAAGTTACCAAAGACAAGAATATGCCACAGACCAAGAGTACCATAGAATCAAGCTTTCTTATTTGAGTTAAAAAAAAAAACAAAACAAAACAAAAAAAAACACAACAGCTATATTATAAACTCTTATAAACCCCAGTGTAAAAACAACCAGATTTTTTTTGTCTGGTAGTTTTTTAAATGATTGATTTTTTTAAAATTTTGTCAGTTGATATATTTGAACTGGATTGTGCTAGATAGTATAAGACTATGACTTAATTTTATTTTCTTTCTAAATAACTAAATCTCTCGGCCTTTTATTGAATAATTCTTATTTTTTCCACTGATCTGTAATATCTCTGTTGATACTGCTGCTAAGTCCCTTCAGTCATGTCTGACTCCATGCAACCGCATAGACGGCAGCCCACCAGGGTCCTCTATCCCTGGGATTCTCCAGGCCAGAATGCTGCAATGGGTTGCCATTTCCTTCTCCAAATATCTCTGTTAATATATATTAAATTATACTATATACTCTACAAACTTGAGGCTGTTTCACCTTTTATTGAATTATTTTCCTATTTTTGTACTAAGCTTAAATATAATAATTTTATCTAATTTTAGAAGTCTTCCTCAGAGATAACTCAATGGATTTACCTGACAGAACTGGATAAACTTCCCTACCAGAGAAGTGGGCAAGTCTCTTTCCAGTGATTCCAAATCATAGTGGAACTTGGCTGATTTTTCTAAAATTTGATTTCTCCTCTCCAATAATTTTGTTTTCTGTTATGGTGTATTTTTGGTTTGTTAAAGACAGATAAGTTATTATTCCTCACTGATGACCACAATGATTAATAATTTGTTTTATGGTCTTATTATTTGCTAATCATTGTAAATAGACTAAAGGTTTATTGAGATCTTTCATCTTTTGGATGAGAAATGGTAGAGAATCTATTTTGTTTCTCTTAATTTGTTTGATTGCCTATTTGTCTACTTGAGTTTAAATCAATTAAGAATTTTATGACCACTGGTGGGGGAAAAAACATTCTTTAGTATCCAGACTGGTGAATTTTTGTGCTTCTATGTTTATTCTTGGTTAAAATTGGAGAATAACAACTATAAGCATCCTCTATGTCTGTATGTCTGGTATCTATAATTCAGAATGCCCTTTATCACTTATTGTGATTCTATGGTATTTTCTTATTTCTTGAGATTATTAATGAAAAAATAATGATTAAAAATGAAAAAGACTCAGTTTGTGGAGGTGTGGATGCAGGCACAGGGGCTTTCCTCAAACCTAGGTATCTGATCCAAAGCTGTGGAGAACACTTAGACTCTAGCAATTTCTCCAGGCAGAAATTACTGGGCATGGTAAGGTTAACTGTATCTTACAACATATGTATGCATAATGGTTGTATTTATGTGTAATGGTTGCATTCTCTCTGCTTTATTCTAACAACAACATCACAAATTTGGATAGAAATTTCTCAGATGAATTACATGCATTCCATACCCAATTTCTAACAATCACATGAAATTTATATACCTAAGAAATGTGCACAGATATATTCATGTAACATATCTGAGGATAATAGTTTATAGTCACAATTTATTATTGCTATTATTACCCCAAGAGAAAAAGGACAAAATCTTGAGAAACTTAGGAGGTGTTTGGATAAGTCAAAATTTGACCAATAGTCACTCAAAACACCCAAAGTAAACACACATACACACAGCCACACACTTGGAGCCCTGCACACCCAGCAGCATGTACACAAGTATCTGTGCTGTATTTTACAGATAGCCTGGAGCTAAGTGAGCTCATTTACATGGCTCAAATAGAAATAAGTAAAAATGTAAACATCCCTTTTAGAAGCTATAAACAACAAGCAATTTTTTTTAAAACTACCCTCATATAATTAAAAGGATCTCTTTCTAGCTCAGACCACCAACACCAGCTCTGAGACTCTCTGGTCCTAACTTATACAAAAGATAAACTGCTCTACTCTCCTTTTAAGATTTCTTATTTTTCCTCCTCTAGTTGCAAAAAGACTATACAGCTTTATAAAGACAGTGTTCCTCTAGTCACAAACATGTTCCATCATTCAAGACAAAAGTCAGTTATGGTTTAAGTACCAAATCTCTCTCTTGGCTGTATCAAAGCAGTTTGATATTTATACTTCAGTTTCTCCTTTTCCCCAGTATTCATTTGCTGATTGTTTTCTTTTTTTGCTTTATTTTTTTAAAACGTTCACTGTTTCACAAAATTTCAGAGGAGAGCAAAAAAGTTGGCTTAAAGCTCAACATTCAGAAAACTAAGATGATGGCATCCAGTCCCATCACTTCATGGCAAATAGATGGGGAAACAATGGAAACACTGACAGGCTTTATTTTCTTGGGGTCCAAAATCACTGCAGATGGTGATTGCAGCTATGAAATTAAAAGATGCTTGCTCCTTGGAAGGAAAGCTATGACCAACCTAGACAGCATATTAAAAAGCAGAGACATCACTTTGCCAACAAAGGTCCATCTAGTCAAAGCTATGGTTTTTCCAGTAGTCATGTATGGATGTGAGAGTTGAACTATAAACAAAGCTGAGCGCCAAAAAATTGATGCTTTTAAACTGCGCTGTTGAGAGTCCCTTGGACTGCAGGGAGATTCAACCAGTCCATTCAAAAGGAAATCAGTCCTGAAGATTCACTGGAAGGACTGAGGCTGAAGCTGAAACTCCAATACTTTGGCCACCTGATGCAAAGAACAGACTCAGTGGAAAATACCCTAATGATGAGAAAGATTGAAGGCAGGAGAAGAGGTCAACAGAGGATGAGATGGTTGGATGGCATCACCAACTTGATGGACATGAGTTTGAGCAAGCTCTAGGAGTTGGTAATAGACAGGGAAGCCTGGTGTGCTGCAGTCCATGGGGTTGCAAAGAGTAGGAAATGACTGAACAAATGAACTGAACTGATGTTTCAGAAGTGTTTCATATAACTGGTATACAATTGGATCTACTTATGTAAATTAATTTGAGCCATATCCCATTATATTTCCAATTTTTCTTTTCTTTCATCTCTTAATTGCCCCTCTATTTTTACTTTTACTTGTTTAGAATATTTCAGAAACATTTTGTGTAATCAGCATTTAGTTGGATGTAGTTATGTAAACTAATTTGAGTTCTATACCAATTTATCAAGGTTATGGTCATCTTGTACCCATTGTGTCTCATTCTTGGATTTTGAGGATAGCAATTTTCTTCGTAATCTGAAACTTTCTAAGTTTTCTCTTTAATCTTAAGCAAAATTTATAAAACAGTTTGATCTCCACTGGCTTCAGCTTGTGGGCTGCAGCAGTGAGAGCACGGAATCCTAAGCACTAGACCAATGGTCAGTAACAAGACCTTGGCTCTTCATCTTTGCAGAAATTCCACAAAGATGGAAAGTAGTAAACAAGTAAAGTATTTATTAGGAAGGGAAAAAAAGTACAGTACATGTAGACAGACACATGGGCAGACTCAGAATTGCTTAGTTATGCCCATGTGGTAGTTTGAATTACTTGTATGGGGCATTTCTTCTGGGTTTCCTTTGGCCAATCATTTTAATTTGCCTGTAAGTCCATATTTGGTATATTTCAGGATCCTCCTGTGTGTGTGTGCATGCGCACACGTATTTCTTAGCCAGGCCCGTAGGTAGACGATCACTTAGCATCACTCCTCTTTTGAACTCCAAGGAACCTTTCTGCATATATGTAGTAGGAGAGGTCTCCTGACTTTGAGAATGAAAAATACGTGCTCTCTTATCTTCTATCCGGGCAGGGCCCAGTATCCTCTCTCAATTGTCCTGCTACTGATATTTTGGAGGTTAAGTCCATAGGGAATGAAGCTCCAGTTGTTTCACTCTGGGGGATTCATACACCTCCTGCCTGAGCTTCAGATTCCAAGATGTATCACGGCTACAGTCCTCCCGCTTTTCACTTGAAAACAGTTTTCTTTACATTCAGACGCAGTATACCCCCAACCCTTCTATTTTTGACCTTTTTAATGAATGAACCTAGTGAGAGAGAAGATAAGGCATCCTGAAATGGTACCTTGATCTTGCAGCTTTCCATATTCCCTCTGTTGGAAGAAGGATATAATAATATCAGCAGCTTCATAAGCTTTCTGGTTAGAATAAATGAGATAATACGTACATATAATGTTTGACGTAGTGCCTGCCACATAATGAATGGAAATATATGTAAGTAATTACTATTATTATTATTACTGCAAATGAGGTTTGGCTGTGTTTGTTTTTTTATTTTTAATTGGAAGATAATTCTTTTGCAATGTTGTATTGTTTCTGCCATACAACAACATTAATCAGCCTTAAGTGTGTGTGTGTGGGTGTATATATATATGTGTGTGTGTGTGTGTGTGTGTGTATATATATATATATATACATATATATATATATATATATATATATACGCTGTGCTCTTTATGTTATACAGCAGCTTCCAACTAGATCTCTATTTTATATATGTCTTGTGGCTCAGCTGGTAAAGAATCTGCCTGCAATGAGGGAGTCCTAGGTTCGATCCCTGGGTTGGGAAGATCCCCTGGAGAAGGGAATGGCTACCCACTCCAGTGTTCTGGTCTGGAGAATACATGGACTGTATAATGGGGTCACAAAGAGTGAGACACCACTGAGCGACTTCCACTTTCACTTTCAATGTATGCATATGCCAGTGTTGCTCTCTCAGTTTGCTCCATCCACTCTTTTCCCAACTGTGTCCACAAATTCATTCTCCATGTCTGCATCTCTATTCCTGCCCTGAAAATAGGTTCATCAGTACCATTTTTCTAGATTACATGTATATTTATATTACTCAGCCATAAAAAGGAACAAATTTGAGTCAGTTGAACTCAGATGGATGAACCTAGATTCTGTTATACAGAGTGAAGTGAATCAGAAAGAGAAAAACAAATATCGTATATTAACACATATATATGTGGCTGATTTTTAGAAGCTTTCTTCTTGAGCTTAAATGTTTGAAGCATCCCAAATCAGCAGTGAATTCATTGCTCCTACTTTAGAAATCACCACTGTGTAGGAGAGGCTGCAAGGGGAGATACAAGTCAAGGAGATTTTACCATAGTTTGGGCAAGTCAAGATGACAGCTCCTTCTTCTTTTCAGTCTTGGAAATTCCCAAGTGAAAGACAGCATGGCACTGATAAAAGGGCAGAATACTTTAAGATTTACTTCCCACTTCTATCACTTACCATGTATAATCTTGGGGAAATAATTTAAATTCAGGCAGCCCAAGCATCCTTATTAAGATGGGTAGCAACATTATCTATCTCATAGTTATTTTGGAGTCCTGAGGAGACAATATGTGTGGAGCACTTTCATAATCATAAAGCACCATTCAAATGGCAATTATTTAAGTAAAGTATTTTAGGAATGCTGAACTTAATGCTGTAAACAAAAGCTAAATCAAAGTTCTTGGAAAAGTCGGGTAACAGGGCACGAAATATTTTCCACATTCCTTTACCCAACTGTTCCCCCACCATAGAATAACTTCCTGGATGTTTATTTTCCTTCTTAAATAGATACTTCCCTTCTATCTAATTATGCAGCATTCTACAGTTTCATCAGCTATCAGCAAAATCAAGCTGTCCTCACTTGGCTTAGAGTATCATAGAAATGATAAACTGAACAGCTTAGAATAGCACAAACTGGAGAGCATAATGCAACCATCTCAAGTTTAGAGTCTTAACCAGTCTGCACAGATTGTACAAGTTAACTTTTAGGAGCTTATTAAAACTACACACGTTCAATAGTATCATGGTTTGTATTTCATAGCATTTAAGTTCTCATTAGCATGTGGTCTTCATATCAACAGTGTAAAATTGTAAATTAAATTTAAAGAATAGGTTTAAAATTGCCTTCAATACTGACTTAAAACATTAAAGTGAAAGTTGCTCAGTCATTTCTGACTCTTTGCCACCCCATGGATAGTCCATGGAATTCTCTAGGCCAGAATACTGGAGTGGGTAGCCTTTCCCTTCTCCAGGGGAATCTTCCCAACCCAGGGATCGAACCCAGATCTCCTGCATTGCAGGTGGAATTTTAACCAGCTGAGCCACAAGGGAAGCCCAAGAATACTGGAGTGGGTAGCCTATCCCTTCTCCAGTGGATCTTCCTGTCACAGGAATTGAACCGGGGTCTCGTGCATTGCAGTGGATTCTTTACCAACTGAGCTAAACAGGGAAGCCTAAAACCATTAAAAAATCTATTAATTTCCAAGCTTTGAATGTGATTTGTTTGATTTAAGAATAATGCATTCTTTAGTTACATTAATGTTTATTCTGTCATAGACATTTCTCCCTAAGAAAAAATGTTCATTAAGAATAACTTTTTTAAAATGTCAAAATTCACTTTGTTGTGTGTGTGTGTGTGTGTGTGTGTGTGTGTGTTCCTCAGGAAAAACATAATGCACTCTCTCAGACAACTCCCAGGCTTCATTAATGAACATGATCTTCTCTAAGCTTTGAAGAATGTGATTTCTAATGATATAATCAGAGACATACATCTAAATATTTAAAGATCTGAGAGGCCTCATCCCCTCCCCAATCACTCAGACCATTTTCTATACATCATGCTCTTCTCTGAAGGAAAGGTTGCCTAAGTCCAGTCTAAGATGCCTCATCTAGTGTAAGAGTCATTTAAACTTAGCTAAGTTAATATTTATTCATAGAACATATGAGGGGGTAACTCTTTGATCTAGTTCTATATCTGTCATGTCAAATTAGTTCTACATCTCTGTTCTCAACTACAAGTCCCCTACTCCAGAAGCCAGATTGGTATAAGATCCTAGGAAGGGCCATCTATGCTGCAATGGACCAGAGTGCCCTGGTTCATAACCATGCCCTGGGGACAGTAGAGAAGAACTAGTTGCATTCTATAATAATTTTTAAAAATTCAAATTCTTTTTTGCATCCTTACCAGGTGTTCTCTATAGTGTTTTACCTTAGTGAGGATGAATCCAAAGTCCCTAGTCCATAATAAAAGTGTGTTCCTTCTTTGGTGTTTTCACAAAGACTGCACATGCATAACAAACTTTCATTCTTGAGGGACAGATCTTGACAACTGAACAAATGATCATCTGGCTGATTCCATATTCATGTGTGACTCATGGCTCATCCAGCAGTGCTGTCAAGTCTCCTTTATGAGAAGCAACAGCTGCTTTAAATTAAGCATCATTACTAAACAGCTCTTCTCTAAAGATGTGCAGAAAAAATTCCTTTGTCTTAAAAGGTAGATGGCTTTTCAGGTTTAAAGGACTAAATTTAGAGAAGTCCATATTTTTCAATAGGTTTATTAACTCGACACTCTATTCCCTTTCTCCTCTAAAAAAGGCTTTGTGGAACAGTGGATAGCCAAGAGGCGTCCCTGTATTCATTTTGGTTTGCTAGCCACTAACTGATATCTTCAGAGAAGGCAATGGCACCCCACTCCAGTACTCTTGCTTGGAAAATCCCATGGATGGAGGAACCTGGTAGGCTGCAGTCCGTGGGGTTGCTAAGAGTCAGGCACTAATGAGCGACTTCACTTTCATTTTTTACTTTCATGCATTGGAGAAGGAAATAGCAACTTAGTCCAGTATTCTTGCCTGGAGAATCCCAGGGACAGAGGAGCCTAGTGGGCTGCCATCTATGGGGTCTCACAGAGTCAGACACGACTGAAGCGACTTAGCAGCAGCAGCAGCAACAGCAGCAGCTGCTGATATCTTCAGGACTTACCTTTGATTTAATGAGGCAGATGAATGTTTTCTAGGTAAAGTAACTGTGAGCCTCATGAAATGTTAGTTTATATTTCTGGGCTAACCATTTTATTTTTATTTTCATTTAGTTTATGTCCATAGTTTTTTATCTGACTTTCAATAGACTCTTTGATCCCCAATAAGTTAAAAACTCCTGCTATATGTAGTAATTCTCATAATAGGGTTCTATTTCATGGACTTTTCCTTTCTTCCAATCCTCATCCAAAGATGATCAGAACAACAGACCACAACCAAAAGAGAAATGTTATATTTTCATAAAAAATATGTAAACCAGACTTCACTGCTGTAGATTTGATTCTAGATTACTCTGCTGCTGCTGCTGCTAAGTCGCTTCAGTCGTGTCCGACTCTGTGTGACCCCATAGATGGCAGCCCACTAGGCCCCTCTGTCCCTGGGATTCTCCAGGCAAGAATACTGGAGTGGGTTGCCATTTCCTTCTAAGTAAGGCTAAATTTTGAATCATTCACTGAGAAAAGAAATTATTTTGAAGATGATACATTATGAAATTTACTACACAAGTGGACTTTAGAGTTTTGTTTTTTGTGACTCTTGAAAGAATACTGCTCTTTATTTTTTATTTTTTAGGTGTTGTATCATTTTAATTTTATTTATTTATTTTTTTAAATTTAAATTTATTTATTTTAATTGGAGGTTAATTACTTTACAATATTGTATTGGTTCTGCCACACACCAACATGCATTCACCACAGGCGTACAGGTGTTGCCCATCCTGAACCCCCCTCCCACCTCCCTCCCCGTATCATCCCTCCGGGTCATCCCAGAACAGACTTTATCAGGTGGCTCAGTGCTAAAGAATCTATCTGCCAATGCAAGAAGACACAGGAAATGCAGGTTTGACCCCTGGGTTGGGAAGATCCTCTGGAGGAGGAGGAAATGGCAACCCATTCATATTCTGAAGATCCTGTGGAGGAAGAAATAGCAACCCATTCCAATATTCTTGCCAGGAGAATCCCATGGACAGAGGAGACTGGCAGGCTACCATCCAAGAGGTCACAAAGAGCCAGACATGACTGAGGGGCTGAGCATGTACATGCACTCTTTAGAACAAAAGAAAGTGATCAAGTAGAGGAATAATTATTTTATTTATCATAATAAAAGTGGTTCTTTTCTGTCTCTTAGTGTATATCTTCTGTATGTGTGGGATCAGCAGGCAATCCAGGTTTTTGCTGCCTTTTGTTGAAGAGAATTGGTTATTTCTGCTTTCCTCCTTTATGGCTCAGTCTGATGAGGGTCTCTAAGTGATCACACGTCCTAATCTACACATCCTTGCTTTCACAGGATGCTTCGAAAGTGCTTAGCATCCTTTCCTTAGTACTTTCTGCCTCTTCAGTGTTCCCCAGATTATAATAGACATATATCAAAATGTCACTCACATCTCACAGAAGAATTGAGTGTTTTGTTTTTGTTGCTATTGTTGGTTTTAACAGAGAAATACAATGAGAAGAATTCAACAAATTTAATTCTTTACCCACACTAGGATTAGATTTCTTCTTCCACCTTAGAATTAACATACTGCCTCCACCTGGATCTTTAAATGTCCCACCAACCCCATTCTTTTTCCAGAGGTGGCTTTAAGCTTTCCAATGCCATGGTCTCTCTGCTTCATTTGACCATTAGTCCTCTTGCAGAACGATTTTTTTTTTTTTTTAATCCACTCTGCTATCCTACATGGCTTGGGTTTTAGCACAATGCTAATCACAGCTCTTCCTTCAGAGTCATTGCTCCCTGAATTTTATCCTGATCATTAGCAGCTTACTTATTCCACTTGGATGGCTAATAGTAGGTATCTTGGTCCTAAAGATGCTGCATATTGACCTCTTAATCTTTTCCCCCAAACCTGCTCTTTCTCCGGTCTTACTCCACTGCTTTCTTGTCTTGCTCACTAATTCTCTGTACTTATCTCTGACTCCTCTTCCCTTGGCTCACATCCCTGTGGCCACACTGGCCTCCTTGCTACCCCTCCAGCATAGAACACACTACCAGTCACACTGGAAGCACCCACTTCTGCTTGAAAGACAACCCTCCACGCTTTTCATGGTTTGTTTCTGTACACCCTCCAGGTCTGCTCACATGTGTCTTCTAATTTCACACTTCCCAGGACACACTGTTTAAAATTATAATTCTTCTGTCTATGTCCTTTGTCCCCTTCTCTGCTTTGTTTCTCTCTGTAGTACTTATTTCTATGAGTTATAACATATATTTTATTTATGTGCTTGTGAACAGTCTCCCACAATCCAACTAAAATGTAACCTCCATGAAGGCAGAGATTTTTTGTCACTTCACCTGGATTTCTTTCAAAGTCCTTTATCATGCATTTACAGCTATCTCAGCAAAGCTAAAGAAACACCCAATCTTGGGACCATGCTCAAAAATTTTAGCCTAGGGCAGATGTATTTGCCTACCTGGCAACTTGTGTGTGAAGGCATCCAGAGAAACTCCAGAAGGCACAGTATGATGGTACTTAGTATGAGGTTAAGAAATTGGGCAAGGGACTTTCCTGGTGGTCCAATGGTTAAGAATCTGCCTTGCAATGCAACGGTTGTGAGTTTGATCACTGGTCAGGGAACTACCATCCTACGTGCCGCAGAGGAACCAAACTCAGTCCACAACTAGAGTCCATGTGCCGCAACCAAAGATCTCACCTAATGCAATGAAGATCCCACATGATGCAACTGTTTCAGGAACGGGGACCCCCTTCCAGGGCCCGAAAGTGGGTTCTTTTCTAACACTCAGAAATGAATTGCCCAAGGAGACACATGAGCTGACAAAGCAAGAAATTTTATTGGGAAGGTGTGCCCAGGCAGAGAGCATTAGGGTAAGGGAACCCAGGAGAACTGCTCTGCCACATGGCTAGCAGTCTTGGGTTTTATGGTGATGGGATTATTTTCTGGTTGTTTTTGGCCAGTCATTATGACTCAGAGTCCTTCCTGGTGGCTCACGCATTTCTCAGCCAAAACGGATGCCACGAGAAGGATTCTGGAAGGTGGTTGGATGCATGGTGTCACCTTTTGACCTTTCCAGAACTCTTCTGGCTGGTGGTGGCTTATTAGTTACATGTTCCTTACCAGGACCTCCTGTTGTAAAACAACCCACGCCTGGCCAGGGTGGGTGGTTTCACTCAGTGTGCTTCCCCTGACACAACTAATAGCTGACAGAGCCAAATAAATACTATTTTTTTTAATGGGGACAGATCTTTGTGTTGCTTTTTATATTAGATTCCAATTATTCTAATGATAATATTTAAATAAAAAAACAGTTGAGAATAAGTTGTAGGGATAATACTGAGGCTCAGTGCCACATGATCTCAATGCCATTATGTTGAATTTCTCAATAAACCATTTTAATAGGAGTCCAGGACTGAGATGAACTAAAAAAAAAAGTAATGAAAATTTATCACCTGTGTCAGAAAAAAAAATCAAAACCTAGATTTTCTGCTTTTTGGTGATATTCAAAGGTCAACACAATTTATCCTTATATTATGTGACCAAAAATGATACTTTATGACAAAAAAGAAATAAAATGATAAAAAATGAGTATTTGTTCCTAGGGGTAACTGGCTGCCTGTGATTGCAAACATAAGAAGGGTGCTAGGATATTACTAGTGGTTCCACTTATCTTAGTGAAATCACTGCTTAGTATCAAGCAGGTGCATCTAGAATAGAGGCAAAAGTTGATTTCACATGCAGACTTGTGTCTTCTCTGCTCAAAATCCAGCCTCTGAAGTGTGACTTAGAATTAAATATCCACGAGACACATAAAGAAGTTCTAAATTTGCCGTGTTGATAATTCATTTCATTCTCAATCCCTTTAGGAAGACTAAAGAAACTTTTCCTGGCTTCTCATGGAAGAGATTTTATCCTCATACCCAGGGAGATACAGCACTCAAGATATGAAAAGGAACTCATATGGTGAAACAGCTGCATTTGGCTGCCCATCTCTGGCTTCTGATCAAAGTAAGTCACTGTATTAATATATCTCATCCATTGTCTTCACCTTTGCTTTTCTTTCTAATGAGGCCAACTTACTTGCCAGCAAGGGTATCATTCTTTTTCCAAATTTGAAAAGGATTATATGTTGGCACATGTAATTCATCTTTACCTTCTTTCCTTTCTCCGGTTTATTTTATTTTGGCAGGAGAACTTTCTGCTATTCACACAATCCCACTTGGAAAAATAAATTGAATCAAGCAAAACAAAACAAGAGTAACACAGTTTTACTCATTTCACTTTATCTCCCTTAAATAGCCCTGCTTCCACATGAATATATTGCTTAATTCCTACACCCTTATTTTGTATTTGCATGTAGACTTTTTTTTTTTTTTTGCAATTCTTTTTTTTTTTTTTTTTTGTTTTTTGTTTTTTTTTTTTTATTTTATTTTTTTTTAAATTTTATTTTATTTTTAAACTTAACATAACTGTATTAGATTTGCCAAATATCAAAATGAATCCGCCACAGGTATACCTGTGTTCCCCAGCCTGAACCCTCCTCCCTCCTCCCTCCCCATTCCATCCCTCTGGGTCGTCCCAGTGCACCAGCCCCAAGCATCCAGTATCGTGCATCGAACCTGGACTGGCAACTCATTTCATACATGATATTTTACATGTTTCAATGCCATTCTCCCAAATCTTCCCACCCTCTCCCTCTCCCACAGAGTCCATAAGACTGTTCTATACATCGGTGTCTCTTTTGCTGTCTTGTACACAGGGTTATTGTTACCATCTTTCTAAATTCCATATATATGCGTTAGTATACTGTATTGGTGTTTTTCTTTCTGGCTTACTTCACTCTGGATAATAGGCTCCAGTTTCATCCACCTCATTAGAACTGATTCAAATGTATTCTTTTTAATGGCTGAGTAATACTCCATTGTGTATATGTACCACAGCTTTCTTATCCATTCATCTGCTGATGGACATCTAGGTTGCTTCCATGTCCTGGCTATTATAAACAGTGCTGCGATGAACATTGGGGTACTCGTGTCTCTTTCCCTTCTGGTTTTCTCAGTGTGTATGCCCAGCAGTGGGATTGCTGGATCATAAGGCATGTCTATTTCCAGTTTTTTAAGGAATCTCCACACTGTTCTCCATAGTGGCTGTATTAGTTTGCATTCCCACCAACAGTGTAAGAGGGTTCCCTTTTCTCCACACCCTCTCCAGCATTTATTACTTGTAGACTTTTGGATTGCAGCCATTCTGACTGGTGTGAAATGGTATCTCATAGTGGTTTTGATTTGCATTTCTCTGATAATGAGTGATGTTGAGCATCTTTTCATGTGTTTGTTAGCCATCTGTATGTCTTCTTTGGAGAAATGTCTATTTAGTTCTTTGGCCCATTTTTTGATTGGGTCATTTATTTTTCTGGAGTTGAGCTGGAGGAGTTGCTTGTATATTCTCGAGATTAGTTGTTTGCTAACAAGTATGAAAGGAGAAATTAACAATAACACAATAATAGTGGGAGACTTTAATACCCCACTCACACCTATGGATAGATCAACTAAACAGAAAATTAACAAGGAAACACAAACTTTAAACGATGCATGTAGACTTTTAACACACCATTTTGCTTTTATTGTATAGTCATAGTTAAACTGTTCGTTTCTTAAGAAAAAAGTGATCTTTCATTGTTTGGGTAGACACTGTTCTAATACTTTAACACAGACATTTACTACTTTCCTTTTCTCACTATTAAACATGTGAGGTAGGAATTATTATTCCTATCTTACAGATGAGGAAATGGAGGATCAAGAAGTTAACCAATTTGCTCAACAACAGAGAATTAATAAGTCCCAGACTCGAGTTTAAACAGAAGTCTATGTTTCTTAACATTACCAAGCAGCCAGTTTTATTCGAAACATCAGTTAATCTAATGGCTTTTAGGAAAGACTACAAATGAGACTAAAAGATAGGAGAATGACTTAAATACTTGCAGTTTTATTTTCTAAACAAGGCTTCAATCTAGTTTCTCTCCATTCCTATCACCATTACTCTCATTCTAATTCTTTCTTAATGGGGCTTTGTATTTTGTTTTTTTTCTGTCAAGTTTGCTCTTCCCACAGATGCTAGACATATCTTTCAAGCGTAAACCAATAGTATTATTCCCTTCCTTAAAATCCTGGGGTAATTTCCCTTTACCGACACTAGCAGTTTTCAAACTGTTTTTGCAAGCAGGTACTTTAGGGATTCTACAAATTAGTTCAGTTCAGTTGCTCAGTCATGTCCGACTTTTTGTGACCCCATGGACTGCAGCAAGCCGGGCCTCCCTGTTTATCACCAACTTCCGGAGTTTACCCAAACTGATGTCCTTTAAGTTGGTGATGTCATCTAACCATCTCATCCTCTGTCATCCCCTTCTCCTTCCAACTTCAATCTTTCCCAGCATCAGGGTCTTTTCAAATGAGTCAGTTCTTCGCATCAGGTGGCCAAATCCAATGACAATTTTAGTTTAAAATACTGTTAAAGTTCTATACATTTTTATAGATCAAAATTGTTGTAGTAAAACTTGTTTTTAACCCCTTGACGTTGGTGTAGGATGAAGGGTCAGACTATCAAATATCTGGGTCATGGTGCCTACAAATAAGGGACACTAAAATTGCCCTCATAAGAATGAGAGCATCACACACACTGGCTGTGTGATCCCAGTACTGGAGAAGGAAACGGCAACCCACTCCAGTATTCTTGCCTGGAAAATCCCATGGACAGAGAAGCCTGGCGGGCTATATTCCATGGGGTTACAAAGAGTCAGTAATGACTGAGCAACTGAGCACACATGATGCTACTACACTTAGATCTGTATGAGACCCTTTACATCAACAGCAAAATGTAAGCATATTGTTTTTCCTCCAAAATATTTAGTGCTCTAAAACAAAACAAACTAAATCAATAAATAAAAAAATCAATTTTCACTGATATGACCTATGTTAAATATGTTACAACTGACAAGGCTCACTGCATGACCCAATCTCAGTCCTGCAGCAAATTGTCATAACTGACTCAGATATTCTGAACTATCACTTCTTTTTGATGGGTATGGAGCATTCTTTAATTTTAGATATAGCTGATGTCTAAGGTTTCTAATCCTTCAACTGTGGCACCATAGATCTTAGGTCTTAAAATGAAGGTGAGTCTTGGGCAGAATTCTACCACATGTAAAAGCATCTATTAGCAAGAAATTATAAAAACTTGTGCTATCAGAAGTCTCTGCTCTCTTTCCTCACACATTACACAAAGCAGTCTCTCCAGGTAGATGTGAAAGCATTTTAGCAGAAAAATTCACCTGAAGTTTAGGTTAGGGAAAGGAACTATTTCTCTGATTAATTTGCGACAGTTGGGTCTACCTCTGAATCCTAAGCCCAGGGCTCTGCTCCACAAGGTGTAGGACACTGGGCTCAGTGGATTCTTGAAAAGGTAGAATTCTTAAATATTTCTAGTGAAGGGACATATCTTGGGGAGTGTTAAAGTACAGAATGCTAATGAACACATCCTGGATAGAGGTAGTGTTAGCATTTGTGGTAGCCGTATTTGGATTCTGCATTTCTGAATAATAGGCTTTTAATCATAACTAAAAGTGAAATTGTTAACTGGTCACCTCTGAGACAGAAAGTGAAAATGAACCTGAACACCAGCCCCACCAGAATGAGTAAGTAGTATCCAAACAATCCATTTGTATCATATGGAGGTGATCTTGAGATATAGGGCCTAGTGAATATGTAGCATGCTGCCTAATCTTCCAGATAGAAATATTGACTAATATCAGAAAAAGGGCTGGACAGAAGATGGGAGGCTATCACTAGTCAATTCATAATTAAATGAGAGTTTTCATGGAATATTTTATTTTACATATGAAACTATCTATGTTGAAATATTTCAAGATAAATTACAAACCATAAAAGACCTTTATTTTATTGTTGTTCAGTTGCTAAGTCATGTCTGACTCTTTGCAACCCCATGGACTGCAGCACGCCAGGCTTCCCTGTCCTTTACCATCTCCCAGAGTTTGCTCAAACTCATGTCCATTTGGTTGAAGGTGCCATCCAGGCATTTCATCCTCTGTCACCCCCTTCTCCTCCTGTCCTCAATCTTTTCCAGAATCAGGGTGTTTTCCAATGAGTAGGCTCTTCACATCAGGTGGCAATAGTATTGAACCTTTAGCCTCAGCATCAGTCCTTCCAATGAATACTCAATATAAGACCTCACTACCAATAAAATAAAATTCCTGCCAAGACTCCCTGAAGTTGACTGGGCCCATAAACATGAACTCTAAGCTAAGAGATCTGTTACCACTCACCCTTATTTTGATATTTATTTAGTTGGGGGAAATTATATTTATATTTATGGGAACAAGTGGTTAATTTTATATTTCTAAAATTAAAAAAATCTTTAATATAAAATAGGAAAAAGTTTGCTTTGGAAATTTTTATTAATTAATTAAATTATTTTTTGGAGGCTAATTACTTTACTATATTGTATTGGTTTTGCCATACATTGACATTAATCCACACGAGTGTACATGTGTTCCGCATCCTGAAACCCCCTCCCAAAATCTCCCCATCCCATCTCTCTGGGTCATCCCAGTGCACCAACCACGAGCACCCTGTATCATGCATCAAACCTGGACTGGAGATCCGTTTCACATATGATAATATATAAGTTTCAATGCCATTCTCTCAAACCATCCCACCTTCACCCTCTCCCACAGAGTCTAAAAGACTGTTCTATACATCTGTGTCTCTTTTGCTGTCTCGCATATAGGGTTATCGTTACCATTTTCTAAATTCTATATATATGCATTAGTATACTGTATTGGTGTTTTGTTTTTTTTTTTCTGGCTTACTTCACTCTGTATAATAGGCTCCAGTTTCATCCACCTCATTAGGACTTATTCAAATGTATTCTTTTTAATGGCTGAGTAATACTCCATTGTGTATATGTACCACGGCTTTCTTATCCACTCATCTGGATGACTTTCTTATCCACTCATCTGCTGATGGACATCTAGGTTGCTTCCAAGTCTTGGCTATTATAAACAGTGCTGCAATGAACATTGGGGTACATGTGTCTCTTTCAGTTTTGGTTTCCTCAGTGTGTATGCCCAGCAGTGGGATTGCTGGGTCATAAGGCAGTTCTATTTCCAGTTTTTTAAGGAATCTCCACACTGTTCTCCATAGTGGCTGTACTAGTTTGCATTCCCACCAACAGTGTAAGAGGGTTCCCTTTTCTCCACACCCTCTCCAGTATTTCTTGCTTGTAGACTTTTGGATCACAGCCATTCTGACTGGTGTGAAATGGTACCTCACTGTGGTTTTGATTTGCATTTCTCTGATAATGAGTGATGTTGAGCATCTTTTCATGTGTTTGTTAGCCATCTGTATGTCTTCTTTGGAGAAATGTCCGTTTAGTTCTTTGGCCCATTTATTGATTTGGTCGTTTATTTTTTCTGGAATTGAGCTGCAGGTGTTGCTTGTATATTTTTGAGATTAGTTATTTGTCAGTTGCTTCATTTGCTATAATTATCTCGCATTCTGAAAGCTGTCTTTTCACCTTGCTTATAGTTTCCTTTGTTGTGCAAAAGCTATTAATTTTAATTAGTTCCCATTTGTTTATTTTTGCTTTTATTTCTAATATTCTGGGAGGTGGCTCATAGAGGATCCTGCTGTGATTTATGTTGAAGACTCTTTTGCCTATGTTCTCCTGTAGGAGTTTTATAGTTTCTGGTCTTACATTTAGATCTTTAATCCATTTTGAGATTATTTTTGTGTATAGTGTTAAAAAGTGTTCCAGTTTCATTCTTTTACAAGTAGTTGACCAGTTTTCCCAGCACCACTTGTTTAATAGATTTTCTTTTTTTTTTTAATTTTATTTTATTTTTAAACTTTACAAAATTGTATTAGTTTTGCCAAATATCAAAATGAATCTGCCACAGGTTCTTTTCTCTATTGTATATTCTTGCCTCCTTTGTCAAAGATAAGTTGTCCATAGGTGCGTGGATTTATCTCTGGGCTTTCTATTTTGTTCCATTGATCTATATTTCTGTCTTTGTGCCAGTACCATACTGTCTTGATGATTGTGGCATTGTAGTAGAGTCTGATCAGGCAGGTTGATTCCTCCAGTTCCATTCTTCTTTCTCAAGATTGCTTTGGCTATTCGAGGTTTTTTGGATTTCCATACAAATTGTGAGATTATTTGTTCTGGCTCTGTGAAAAATACCGTTGGTAGCCTGATTGGGATTGCATTGAATCTATATATTGCTTTGGGTAGTATACTCATTTTCACTATATTGATTCTTCCGATCCATGAACATGGTATATTTCTCCATCTATTAGTGTCCTACTTGATTTCTTTCACCAGTGTTCTATAGTTTTCTATACATAGGTCTTTAGTTTCTTTAGGTAGATATATTCCTAAGTATTTTATTCTTTTCGTTGCAATGGTGAATGGAATTGTTTCCTTAATTTCTCTTTCTGTTTTCTCATTGTTAGTGTATAGGAATGCAAGGGATTTCTATGTGTTGATTTTATATCCTGCAAATTTACTATATTCATTAATTAGCTCTAGTAGTTTTCTGGTGGAGCCTTTAGGGTTCTCTATGTAAAGGATCATGTCATGTGCAAACAATGAGAGTTTTACTTCCTCTTTTCCATTTTGGATTCCTTTTATTTCTTTTTCTGCTCTGATTGCTGTGGCCAAAACTTCCAAAACTATGTTGAATAGTAGTGGTGAGAGTGGGCACCCTTGTCTTGTTCCTGACTTTAGGGGAAATGCTTTCAATTTTTCACTATTGAGGATAATGTTTGCTGTGGGTTTTTCATATATAGCTTTTATTATGTTGATGTATGTTCCTTCTATTCCTGCTTTCTGGAGCGTTTTTGTCATAAATGGATGTTGAATTTTGTCAAAGGCTTTCTCTGCATCTATTGAGATAATCAGATGGCTTTTATTTTTCCATTTGTTAATTTGGTGTATTTTGCTGATTGATTTGTGGATATTGAAGAATCCTTGCATCCCTGGGATAAAGCCCACTTAGTCATAGTGTATGATCTTTTTAATGTGTTGTTGGATTCTGATTGCTAGAATTTTGTTAAGGATTTTTGCATCTATCTTCTTCATTGCTATGGCCTGTATTTTTCTTTTTTGTGGCATCTTTGTCAGGTTTTGGTATTAGGGTGATGGTGGCCTCATAGAATGAGTTTGGAAGTTTACCTTCCTCTGCAATTTTCTGGAAGAGTTTGAGTAGGATAGGTGTTAGCCCTTCTCTACATTTTCGGTAGAATTCCGCTGTGAAGCCGTCTGGACCTGGGCTTTTGTTTGCTGGAAGATTTCTGATTACAGTTTCAATTACTGTGCTTGTGATGGGTCTGTTAAGATTTTCCATTTCTTCCTGGTTCAGCTTTGGAAAGCTGCACTTTTCTAAAGATTTGTCCGTTTCTTCCAAGTTGTCCATTTTATTGGCATATAATCACTGTTAGTAGTCTCTTATGATCCTTTGTATTCCTGTGTTGTCTGTTGTGATCTCTCCGTTTTCATTTCTAATTTTATTGATTTGATTTTTCTCCCTTGATTTCTTGATGAGTCTGGCTAATGGTTTGTCAATTTTATTTATCCTCTCAAAGAACCAGCTTTTGGCTTTGTTGATTTTTGCTATGGTGTCTTTTGTTTCTTTTTGCATTTATTTCTGCCCTAATTTTTAAGATTTCTTTCCTTCTACTAACCCTGGGGTTCTTCATTTCTTCCTTTTCTAGTTGCTTTAGGTGTAGAGTTAGGCTATGGTTTTTCCTGTGGTCATGTATGGATGTGAGAGTTGGACTGTGAAGAAGGCTGAGTGCGGAAGAATTGATGCTTTTGAACTGTGGTGTTGGAGAAGACTCTTGAGAGTCCCTTGGACTGCAAGGAGATCCAACCAGTCCATTCTGAAGGAGATCAACCCTGGGATTTCTTTGGAAGGAATGCTGCTAAAGCTGAAACTCCAGTACTTTGGCCACCTCATGCGAAGAGTTGACTCATTGGAAAAGACTCTGATGCTGGGAGGGCTTGGGGGCAGGAGGAGAAGGGGACGACAGAGGATGAGATGGCTGGATGGCATCACTGACTCGATGGACGTGAGTCTGAGTGAACTCCGGGAGTTGGTGATGGACAGGGGGCCTGGCGTGCTGCAATTCATGGGGTCACAAAGAGTCGGACATGACCGAGCAACTAACCTGATCTGATCTAGGTTATTTATTTGACTTTTATCCTGTTTCTTGAGGTATAACTGTACTGCTATGAATCTTCCCCTTAGCACTGCTTTTACAGTGTCCCATAGGTTTTGGGTTGTTGTGTTTTCATTTTCATTCATTTCTATGCAAATTTTGATTTCTTTTTTGATTTCTTCTCTGATTTGCTGGTTATTCAGCAGCGTGTTTTCAGCCTCCATATTAATATTTTTTCTCCTGTAATTGAGATCTAATCTTACTGCATTGTGGTCAGAAAAGATGCTTGGAATGATTTCAATTTTTTTGAATTTACCAAGGCTAGATTTATGGCCCAGGATGTGATCTATCCTGGAGAAGGTTCTGTGTGTGCTTGAGAAAAAGGTGAAATTCATTGTTTTGGGGTGAAATGTCCAATAGATATCAATTAGGTCTAAATGGTCTATTGTATCATTTAAAGTTTGCATTTCCTTGTTAATTTTCTGTTTAATTGATCTATCCATAGATGTGAGTGTGGTATTAAAGTCCCCCACTATTATTGTGTTATTGTTAATTTCCCCTTTCATACTTGTTAGCATTTGTTTTACATATTGTGGTGCTCCTATGTTGGGTCCATATATATTTATAATTGTTATATCTTCTTCTTGTGTTGGTCCTTTGATCATTATGTAGTGTACTTCTTTGTCTCTTTTCACAGCTTTTGTTTTAAAGTCTATTTTATCTGATATGAGTATTGCTACTCCTGCTTTCTTTTGGTCTCTATTTGCGTGGAATAACTTTTTCCAGTCCTTCACTCTCAATCTGTATGTGTCCCCTGTTTTGAGGTGGGTCTCTTGTACACAACATATATAGGGGTCTTGTTTTTATGTCCATTCAGCCAGTCTTTGTCTTTTGGTTGGGGCATTCAAACCATTTACGTTTAAGGTAATTACTGATAAGTATGATCCTTTGGCCATTTACTTTATTGTTTTGGGTTTAAGTTTATACACCCTTGTTGTGTTTCCAGTCTAGAGAAGATCCTTTGGCATTTGTTGGAGAGCTGGTTTGATGGTGCTGAATTCTCTCAGCTTTTGCTTGTCTGTAAAGCTTTTTATTTCTCCTTCATATTTGAATGAGATCCTTGCTGGGTACAATAATCTGGGCTGTAGGTTATTTTCTTTCATCACTTTATATGTCCTGCCATTCTCTCCTAGCCTGAAGAGTTTCTATTGAAAGATCAGCTGTTATCCTTATGGGAATCCCCTTGTGTGTTATTTGTTGTTTTTCCCTTGCTGCTTTTAATATTTGCTCTTTCTGTTTAATCTTTGTTAATTTGATTAATATATGTCTTGGCGTGAGAGCAAGCTAGCCAGTAATCACTTCCCTATGTGCTCTCCACAGTCTGAACCCCTCTGAGATCTTCACAGGGTTACACAGAAAAAATATGAAATGCTTCTTGAATTTGTGTGTCATCCTTGCTCAGGGGCCATGCTAATCTCTGTATCATTCCAATTTTAGTATATGTGCTGCTGAAGCGACTACTGGAAAATTATTTTTAAAAAATCAAAGAAAATAAGAATAATAGAATAGCATGAATTTTTTTCACATAAATGACAGAAAAAATATTTTTTTAAAGAAAATTTTGAGAATTATTAGTCACTGTTCTTCATGGATATGAGCAACAAATGTTATCTTTTACACAGGGATGAACAACCTGAAAAATAATTCTAAAAGTTATTTTTGGTGTATACAAATTCTTTATTTTTCATCAAACATAATTGATATGTTTTGAGCATGGTGATGGTGCATGAACATATCCAAAAGGAGCTACCTAGGGAGGCAAGTCAGGGGCCACAGCCAAGAGAAGCTACCCCGCATCTGAGGTAAGGAGTGTCAGCTGCGCTTTGCTGGAGCAGCCATGAAGAGAGACCCCACATCCAAGGTAAGTGAAATCCAAGTAAGATGGTAGACACTGAGCCAGAGGATCAAAGGGCAGACAGACTGAAACTACAATCACAACTAGCCAATCTGATCACATGGACCACAGCCTTGTCTAACTCAACGAAACTAAGTTGTGCCATTTGGGGCCACGCAAGACAGACGGGTCATGGTGGAGAGGTCTGACAGAATGTGGTCCACTGGAGAAGGGAATGGCAAACCACTTCAGTATTCTTGCATGGAGAACTCCATGAACAGTATGAAAAGGCAAAAATATAGGACATTGAAAGATGAACTCCCCAGGTGGGTAGGTGCCCAATATACTACTGGAGATCAGTGGAGAAATAACTCCAGAAAGAATAAAGGAATGGAGCCAAAGCAAAAACAACATCCAGTTGTGAATGGGACTGGCAATAGAAGAAAGGTCCAATGTTGTAAAGAGCAATATTGCATAGGAACCTGGAATGTTAGGTCCATGAATCAAGGCAAATTGGAAGTGGTCAAACAGGAGATGACAAGAGTGAACATCGACATTCTATGAATCAATAAACTAAGATGGACTGGAATGGGTGAATTTAACTCAGATGACCATTATATCTACTACAGGCAGGAATCCCTTAGAAGAAATCCAGTAGCCATTAAGTCAACAAAAGAGTACAAAATGCAGTACTTGCATACAGTCTCTAAAAAGACAAAATGATCTCTGTTCATTTTCAAGGCAAACCATTCAATATCATGGTAATCCAAATCTATGCCCCAACCAGTAACGCTGAAGAAGCTGAAGTTGAACATTTCTATGAAAACCTAAAAGACCTTCTAGAACTAACACTAAAAAAGATGTCCTTTTCATTATAGGGGACTGGAATGCAAAGGTAGGAAGTCAAGAAATACCTGGAGTAACAGGCAAATTTGGCCTTGGAGTACAGAATGAAGCAGAGCAAAGGCTGATAGAGTTCTGCCAAGAGAACACACTGGCCATAGCAAACACTCTCTTCCAACAACACAAGACACAAGACATTACACATGGACATCAGATTGATTATACTTTTTGCAGCCAAAGATGGAGAAGCTCTATACAGTCAGCAAAAACAAGACCAGGAGCTGACTGTGGCTCAGACCACGAACTCCTTATTGCCAAATTCAGATTTAAATGGAAGAAAGTAGGGAAAAACACTAGATCATTCAGGTATGAGCTAAATCAAATCCCTTATGACTATACAGTGGAAGTGAGAAATAGATTTAAGGGACTAGATCTGATAGACAGAGTGCCTGGTGAACTTGGATGGAGGTTCGCAACATTGTACAGGAGACAGGAATCAATATCATCCCCAAGAAAAAGAAATGCAAGAAAGCAAAATGGCTGTCTGAGGAGGCCTCACAAACAGCTGTGAAAAGAAGGGAAGTGAAAAGCAAAGGAGAAAGGGAAAGATATATCCATTTGAATGCAAAGTTCCAAAGAATAGGAAGGAGAGATAAGAAAGCCTTCCTCAGCGATCAGTGCAAAGAAACAGAGGAAAACAATAGAATGGGAAAGACTAGAGATCTCTTCAAGAAAATTAGAGATACCAAGGGAACATTTCAAGCACAGATGGGCTCAATAAAGGACAGAAATGGTAGGGAACTAACAGAAGCAGAAGATATTAAGAAGAGGTGGCAAGAATACACAGAAGAACTGTACAAAAAAGATCTTCATGACCCAGATAATCACGATGGTGTGATCACTCATCTAGAGCCAAGACATACTGGAATGTGAAGTCAAGTGGGCCTTAGGAAGCATCACTATGAACAAAGCTAGTGGAGGTGATGGAATTCCAGTTGAGCTATTCCAAATCCTGAAAGATGATGCTGTGAAAGTGCTGCATTCACTATGCCAGCAAATTTGGAAAACTCAGCAGTGGCCACAGGACTGGAAAAGGTCAGTTTTCATTCCTATCCTAAAGAAAGGCAATGCCAAAGAATGCTCAAACTACTGCACGATTGCAGTCATCTCACACACTAGTAAAGTAATGCTCAAAATTCTCCAAGCCAGGCTTCAGCAATATGTGACCATGAACTTCCAGATGTTCAAGCTGGTTTTAGAAAAGGCAGAAGAATCAGAAACCAAATTGCCAACTCAACTGGATTATCAAAAAAGCAAAAGAGTTCCAGAAAAACATCTATTTCTGCTTTATTAACTATGCCATAGCCTTTGACTGAGTGGATCACAATAAACTGTGGAAAATTCTGAAAGAGATAGGCATACCAGAGCACCTGACCTGCCTCTTGAGAAACCTGTATGCAGATTAGGAAGCAATAGTTAGAACTGGACATGGAACAACAGACTGGTTCCAAAAAGGAAAAGGAGTATGTCAAGGCTGTATATTGTCACCCTGCTTATTTAACTTATATGCAGAGTACATCATGAGAAATGCTGGGCTGGAGGAAGCACAACCTGAAATCAGGATTGCTGGGAGAAATATCAATAACCTCAGATATGTAGATGACACCAACCTCATGGCAGAAGGTGAAGAGGAACTAAAATGCCTCTTTTTTTTTTTTTTAATTTTATTTTATTTTTTAACTTTACATAACTGTAAAATGCCTCTTGATGAAAGTGAAAGAGGAGAGTGAAAAAGTTGGCTTTAAGCTCAACATTCAGAAAACTAAGATTATGGCATCTTGTCCCATCACTTCATGGCAAATAGATGGAGAAACAGTGGAAACAGTGGGTGACTTTATTTTTCTGGGCTCCAAAATCGTTGCATTGGTGATTGCAGCCATGAAATTAAAAGATGCTTACTCCTTAGAAGGAAAGGTATAGCCAATCTAGATAGCATATTAAAAAACAGAAACATACTTTGCCAACAAAGGTCCATCTGGTCAAAGCTATGGTTTTTCCAGTGGTCATGTATGGATGTGAGAATTGGACTATAAAGAAAGCTGAGCACTGAAGAATTGATGCTTTTGAACTGTGGTGTTGGAGAAGCCTCTTGAGAGTCCCTTGGACTACAAGGAGATCCAACCAGTCCATCCTAAAGGAGATCAGTCCTGGGTGTTCACTGGAAGGACTGATGTTGAAGCTGGAACTCCAATAATTTGCCTTTTGATGCAAAGAGCTGACTCACTGGAAAAGACCCTGATGCTGGGAAAGATTGATGGCAGGAGAAGAAGGGGATGACAGAGAATGAGATGGTTGGATGGCATCACCATCTCGATGGACATGGGTTTGGGTGGACTCCGGGAGTTGGTGATGGACAGGGAGGCCTGGTGTGCTGTGGTTCATCGGGTCACGGAGAGTCAAACACGACTGAGCAACTGAACTGAACTGAATTGATATGTTTTAGTTTGTAGACTGTTAGGAGAATTGTAGCCTTTAGGCCATTAAAAAAAAAAAAAAAAAAAAACCATGGACTCAGGAGGCAGGCTGCCTGGGTTTGAAATCTGGTTCTATTCTTTATTTAGTGTTGCTGCTGCTGCTGCTAATTCGCTTCAGTCGTGTCTGATTCTGTGCAACCCCATGGACTGCAGCCTGCCAGGTTCCTCCGTCCATGGGATTTTCCAGGCAAGAGTACTGGAGTGGGTTGCCATTGCCTTCTCCTGTATGACTCCATTATTTAATATGTTTCTCAATACCACATGCATGAAATAGGAATAAGACTAGGACAGCTGACTCTTGAATAACTCAGGTTTGAACTGCACAGATGCACTTATATCCAGATATTTCTCAATAGTAAATGCTACAGTACTACACTGTATGTATTGCATACGCTTGGTTAATCTGTGTATTTATAAGAACCTCTATTACAGGGTACTGACTATAAATTATGCTTGGATTAATCCCCTTCCTGTTTAAGGTCAACTGGAACTATTCTATGGGTTGGTGTGAAGGTAAAATGACTTGAATATGTAAAGTGATAGGACTATTATTGCCTGGCCCACAATAAGTGTTTGAAAGTAAGATTTTTTCCAACATCAAAACTCTATGATATACTCTGATTACTTGCCCTCTCTGGAGATTCCAGAGATTTACAGAGTATACAGAAATTTCAAGGAAGAAGTCCTTCTGAAGCTCAGTATCTCTTGGTAATAGCTGGTATGTAGTCAGAATAGCAATTCTTAGGGAATTAGCCGGAGAAGGCAATGGCACCCCACTCCAGTACTCTTGCCTGGAAAATCCCATGGGCGGAGGACACTGGTAGGTTGCAGTCCATGGGGTCGCTAAGAGTTGGGCACGACTGAGCAACTTCACTTTCACTTTTCACTTTCACGCATTAGAGAAGGAAATGGCAACCCACTCCAGTATTCTTGCCTGGAGAATCCCAGGAACAGGGGAGCCTGGTGGGCTGCCGTCTATGGGGTCGCACAGAGTCAGACATGACTGAATCGACTTAGCAGCAGCAGCAGGGAATTAACTGTTTTCCTATCTTTGTACCAATCTCAGGCATTTTTTCTGTTATGGCCATTGTCTGTTAAAGGTCAAAGACTTGTCTGGTGATCCAGTGGTTAATATTTTACCTTCCAATGCAGGAGATGCAGATTTGATCCCTAATCCAGGGAGCTAAGCATGTCTTGTGGCCAAAAATCAAGACAGAAAACAGAAGAAATATTGTAACAAATTCAGTGAAGACGTTTAAAAAATCATCAACTACTTCTTTCCAATGTCCACTGAATTCCCTAGGATGTTGTGGAAATAAAGAAGTTGAGACCCTGCTATTCACAGAATACATAATATTCCCATTCCCTTCTGAGTTTCAAGGGAAATTCTCTGGGATCTCATTCCTTCATCTTTGACGTCTATCTTCCAAATGCTGGGCACAGTCTCATTCCCCGTCAGCCACCATTGCTCACCTTCCCATTCCAGGGGTTCAAGGGAAAGAGCCTCTTGCTCCCCATTGTCTGAGAGACAGGAATGAAAACATATTCCTGAAACTGAAAACACATTCATGCCTGGGTGGGCTGGGAATGACCCATGACACATGCTGCTGTGTCCTGCTGTGGAGAGTGTGTGAATGCATCCTGGGTGGACTGTCCCTACTGAAGGTAAAGTTTCCATTTTTCCTGATTTGGGAACTTTAAGGTTGTTTTTGTTTCTGTGCACTTTTTAGGCTGGCTTTTCCATCACTTTGTCAATTCTGGGAACCCCCATACTTTTCGATAATTTCTTGCTTTGCTTAAATGTCTAGATTTGAATTTTCTTACTTGCTAATAAGAATTTTTGGATACAAATAAACACATTATTTCCTGAACAAAACTTCTCTTCCTTCATCCTTCACCACTGCCATTAACAAATGTTAAGCAAGTAGTTAAACGTTGTTGATGAAAGACTATGAAATCCTTGACCTGTCCTGGGGGTTCACCTGTAGGACCCATTCCTGTTCAGCTTATTAACCTGTGTTTCATGTTTGCTAGTGTTCAAGCTCTCTCTTTTTCCATCCAGATACCAGAATAATGCTTCTTTTCCCATTTCTGTCTATAAAAGTTGTTGAATGACTATTTGCATGTATTTATCTCTGTGATTTAAGGCTTTTTTGGCTAATATACAACTAAAAGTAAACTTAGAAATAAATTATAAGCCAAGGGTGAGATTTGGGGGGGTTCATCGGATTGCCTCATTGTACATATTGCCTGACTATAAGATTGATGTCACCAACGACTGAGTGACTAACACAAGCACACAACTGTAGCTTCTATAATTATGCTAATAAGGTACATGTTTTCATCTTTTTATGTATTAGATCTCCAGGTAGATGTTATTTGAATAAAGGGTTGTTTTCCTTTAAAAGATTGAGAAGCAATGCCCTACAGAATATGCTTCAAATCATTTACCATAGGATTATAAGACCTTCTATGATTGAAGCCCAACCCACTTCTTTGGCCTCATTTCAGTCTACATAATGACTCATTCTCTAAACATCCTGACTACTGCTAAGTTTGTAGCCCTACTTCTTCCTTCCTACACAATGTATTGTTTTTGCCTCTTGTTTTCTAATCTGCCTGCAAAGCTATCTCCTCTCCTGTGAGTTGGTGAAGTCTTGCTATCCCTTAAGATTAATCCTTAGCAATGCCCTCCCCGACACATTCACTTGGCTGGCTTAGGATCACTTCAAAGTGGCTTCCTTAAACCATATGGAAAGAAAGCTTCCTCAGTGCATCCTTACTGGCTTTGCATTGGTTTTCCTGTCTATCCTAATTGAAGGGGGACTCCTTGAAGGTAGAGGAACACAATGCTTGGCCCCTAACAGGCAGTCTGTAATGTTTTGATTTACAATAGAAAACATATATTTGGTTTTCATTCCATTTTTGGCACAAAGCAACTATGATTTCCTAGGTGATGAGAGCACTAGGAATATCTTTTTGTTCTCAAACTTGGTGTTTTTATTTTTCTATTTCTTTTAATTGGAGTATAATTGCTTTACAATAATGTGTTAGTTTCTGCTATACAACAAAGTGAATCAGCTATATGTGTGTGTGTGTGTGTATGTGTGTATACATATATATATATATATATATATCCTTTCCCTCTTAGACCTCGATCCTACCCCCTCATTCCACCCATTTAGGTCATCACAGATCACCAAGATAAGTTCCCTGTGCTATATAGAAAGTTCCTACTAGATATCTATTTACACATGGTAGAATATATATATATACGTCAAACCCACTTTCCCAATTTGTCCCACCTTCCCCTTCCCCTACCTGTGTTTACAAATCTTTGTTCTACGTCTGTATCTCTATTCCTGCTCTGCAGATAGGTTCATCTGTACTATTTTTCTAGATTCCACACATATGCATTAACATATCATACTTGTTTTTCTCTTTCTGACTAACTTCACTCTGTATGACAGACTCTCAGTCCATCCACATCTTTACAAATGACCCAATTTTGTTCCTTTTTTCGGGCTGAGTAATATTTCATTGTATTTATGTACCACATCTTCTTCATCCATTCATCTGTCAATGGACTCATATTTGGTCTTTGATCCTGGTTCTGGACACAGGACTCCTAAACCTCTTCTAATTTTCTTGAGATAGAACTATCTTTTTTCTAATGAAATGACTCTGGGTAGGCTCCTGGCTGGCTCCTGGATGAGGGTGTTGTTTAGTCACTAAGTTGTATCTGATTCTTTTGCAACTCCATGGACTGTAGCCTGCCAGGCTCCTCTGTCCACGGGATTTCCCAGGCAAGGATATACTAGAGTGGGTTGCCATTTCCTTCTCTAGGGAATCTTCCCAACCCAGGGTTCAAACCTGCATCTCCTGCATTGGCAGATGGATTCTTTAACTTCTGAGCCACCTGGGAAGGGCTGGTCACCAAAAAGGTCAAACCTTGATTAGAAGCTCAGACTTTTCAGCCCTATCCCCCATTCTTTGAGAAGAAAGAGAGGCTGGAAACAGAGTTAGTGATCACTCATATTTACATGATGCAGCCTCCATAAAAGTCCCAATGGTATGGGGTTCAGAGAGCTTCCCAGGTAGGTGAACATGGGGAGGAGGGGAGAGTGGCACTCTGCTTCACTTCTCACATACCTTGTCCTATACATCTCTTCCTCTGGATGTTCATCTGTATATTTAATCACATGCTTTTATAATAAAAGTAAACATTGTACAAACAGATTTTCTGAGTTCTGTGAGACTCTCTAGCAAATTAATCAAACCTGAGGAAGAGATGGTGGGAACCTCAGAGTTACAGCTAAACAGTCAGAAGCACAGTTGACAAACAGGTCTTGGATTGGGGTCTAAAGGGGACAGGACAGTTTTGTGGGCCTGAGTTCTTAACCTGTGGAATCTGATATTATCTCCAAGTAGGGAGTCAGAATTGAGTTAAATCATAGGACTCTGGTGTTAGAGCATGGCTCCATGTTAGGGAATTCCCCCTTTCTCCAGGTATTGGAATTGGTTCCAGAATACCCCGTTAGATTCCATAAATGTTTACACTTGTCGTGACCTTCATATGTTAAAATAGCTAAAAAGTCAAATTTCTCACTTTGCTGAGTGACAATGTTTACATATATAGTTAAAAAAAAAAGAAAGAATTGAGACATGATTGATACTCTTAATCTGCTTTTCTTGCTTTTTATCTTCCCAACTGGACTCTGGTTTGAGGGATTTGCAATGACTTCTGCTGATTATTATGCTGAGCTGGGAGATTGCAGATAAGAACTACAGAGCCACTTTGATTCTTTCTCCTTTGTAAACCTGGGTTTTTGTTTGTTTGCTATTTTTGTTTATTTTGGTACCATTTTTTGTGTGTGCTTATATGTGTTTCTGGAAGCTTGTCACATTTAAATTTTCTTAGTAATTCCAAATTTCTGATAGGATTTGTATCTGTTTGTGTATGTTCCCAAAATGTTCTCCTCTGTTCTAGATATTTGACATACACAGTTTGCTTGATTATTCATTTCCATTATTTGTTCTTTCTATATGCTGCTTAATGTGTGTTGGCTTACCTAGATTTGCCAAGAAGCACATATTCTATCAATCCCTTATGTATTTCATTTTTTCACTTTCCCATAATTTTAATACAATTGATCCTCACAAATTTAGTTTTTAGAAATACACATTTTGTTCTTAAATTGTTACTGAATTAGGACACTCTTCAATCATGCTTTCTACTTCCAAGAATTCTTCTTGCAGCCACATTGACTCTCTCTTTTTTCTTTTTTTTATAACTTGTTTTTGTATTTATCACTGCGATTCTCTTGAATCTGACTGAGAATGCTAGTCAGATACTTTTTAAGTCCTCTTACTTTTTTAAAATAATTCTCTTTTCTTTGGTAGATATTCACTCATTTTAGAGTATGAAATTATCATTTCTGGCTGTTATTTTCCTTGTGTGCCCAGGGTTGTATAATGACTGCTCATATTAAAAGGAAAAATGAAAGGATAGCTCCTAGTCTGGGTTGCTGATGCTGGTTCTTCCAGTGATTCTGTGACCCAGGGATGATTTCTCCAGCAGGGTCAGTGACCACAAATCTCCACTTTGTTAGTGCACTATCTGTGTTTGAGTAAAGCCTGGAATGGTGG
The DNA here is from genome assembly GCF_029407905.1 of Bubalus kerabau. Lineage (NCBI taxonomy): Eukaryota > Metazoa > Chordata > Mammalia > Artiodactyla > Bovidae > Bubalus > Bubalus kerabau. Next base: position 134,939,455 of record NC_073624.1, read on the forward strand.
TGGTTGTGGCAAGAGCTCAGGGTAGAGGATTCAGCACCCAGCTATTCTGCATTCAAATGTTTGATGGAGATCCTGGAGAACTGATTTTTTTTCCCCCTAAAGTGAAAGTCGCTCAGTCTGTGTCTGACTCTTTGCAACCCCATGGACTATAGAGTCCATGGAATTCTTTAGGCCAGAATACTGGAGTGGGTAGCCTTTCCCTTCTCCAGGGGAATCTTCCCAACCCAAGGATTGAACCCATGTTTCCTGCATTGCAGGTAGATTCTTTACTGGCTAAGCCACAAGGGAAGCCCAAGAATACTGGAGTGGGTAACCTATGCCTTCTCCAAGGGATCTGCCTGACCCAGGTGTCTCCTGCATAGGAGGTGGATTCTTTACAAACTGAGCTATCAGTGAAGCCTGTTTCCCCCCCCCCCTTAAATTTCAGTTAATTGACTATGCTCTATTTCTTGATTGACTTAATTCCTTAGCTATTTGTAATGAAAAGGTAATTATGTACTAAATTCATATGAACAAGAATTATAAAGAGAAATTCTTATAGGTAGATCACTGGTACATCTCTTTAGAAACACAATCCATTGACGTTTTAATAACACCTTTACATAAGTAACCTGTTCTTTTACTCATTGAAATTTCAACGTCCTTCTTACACCGTATTAAATATCTTAGTTATTTATTCATTTAAAATTTCATTGAATTTGCAGTCTCACTATAGGATATCAAGTTAACCACCACTGACATTGATTTGAAATTCTTTAAAACTATTTAATGGAAGAATTAAAATTTGAAAAATTCCCTTCTACCTGTTCAGGTATACATTTCTGTTTCTTCAATTAAGATTGTTACATGTGATGCACATTTCTCATTAAAATATCCCTAGGAATTTTATATCTTGTACTTAGTTTTAATGTAATGTTTTATTTCATTATATGTTATAACTGGCTAACATTTTATATTTCATATAATCATTTGCAAGTTCACCTTACACATTTTCCCTTATTTCTGTTAGAAATTCAGGTAACTTCAGCATATTTTTTCACTAAATAAAGTGTATTTCAAACACATAAAATAATATAACAAGCATTTGTACCCTGATATTTAATTATATTTATTTTGGTATCTAAGAAGTTATACATAAATAACTAAGCAAATAAAGTTAAAATCCTATCCATCAACAACCTTGCAGAAGTACTTACCATTTTGAGTAAATGCCTGAGTATTCCATGCCCTAGTCAAGTTGACCCATAAAATCAACCATCACAAGGAATCAATTTTTTGTTGCTTTATGTTTATCATCATATGGACATTAATTTAACAACCTACAGCAGTATGTCATGATTACTATTTGCTAACTGGAAAAAAATTCTAAAAATCACTTCAGAATAAAATATTAAAGTATAGACTTCTACTTCTTGAATTCTTTTTATGTGCCATTTGCACTTAATTTTGGTGGTAGGAAAACTTATCAGGAACGTCCTAGTCCATAATGTAGAGCCTGTCAAGATTTCTTTCCTGTGAGTAAGCCTTAATGCATGAGGAAATTTGGGTGCATTTGGATGAGAACACAGAAAGTGGATGCAGGCAGGTTTGGATTTGACCCCTGACACATCATCCACTTTAGCCAGTCATCCTTGGGTTTCAGAGAGACACAGCAAATGGTTTTTTAATGGATAAATGAATTGATATAACTTGGCCTCCTATTTTAAATTATATTGAAAGTCTTGCAAAAATTAAATCAACTCAAATGTGAACATATAGAGACCCTGGCAGACAGTAATGGCTAGATAAATGGTAATAATAATTGCTATGCTAGTGGTAGCTTTTAATATTCTGAAGCTAACCTGGCCTTTCAACTTGAAGTGAGAGACTAGAATACCTCTGTTGATTCATATCTTCCCTAAGGCTACTGAAAGCCTTATTCAAGTGAAGTTAAAAACTACACCTTCAATGTATTCCTATCAAGAGAAGTCATATATTTCAGCACTTAAGAATCTCTTTGGTGATAATCGTAAAAAGACAACATGAATTATAGTCTGAAACATTTCTTCAACTTACACACATACTTTAAAATGAAATAAAGTTGGTTTGGTCCTCTGTGTATGTATTTTTATCAGTTTGAAATTTTATGCTTAGAAGTAATTTAGTTAATATAGCAGTTAGCAGAAAGTGTAATAACAATTTAAAAAAACCCTTTCTATTATAGAAAATATGTGTCTAAAATGAGGTGATCAGATTGACTGCATTTTCTTAGAAGTTATTTCCTGGGTTATTTCCTCTAACACTGCTCCAAACCATTATGAATTCAAATTTTCTGGGGCAATATTTGTCAGAGTAGAAACTGAGAGACTGAATATACAAATGGAGAGCAGCCAGACCATACGTAAAAGTAGAACACAACCCACAATCTGCAGCAGCTAGTCCAGGAGTAAGTGAAATCAGCCCAAAATGGAGTAATCAATAACTGCCAGTTTCCTGAATTTCTGCTTCCACTTCTAATTTACAGCCAACCATTGAAAGCCAAATATGCTCCCCTAATCAATTGCTTAAAATGCCTCTCTTCTAGATCAGAACATGGACATCTTGGAGGGAACATTATTCAAAATAACATAACTTCCTTGCCATTCATACTTATAATTCAAGCTTTAATGTCCTGTGTTGTCTTTTTAATAATATTTTATATAGCTTTAAAAATACTTTTCCATGCTCATTTAATTTAATACACAGACACATACATACACATAAACATATTTTCATACACATATACTGGAAGTTTTTGTTTAATGAAAATGTATTATATTCACTTGTCTGCAGTTTTCTTTTCTTAATCAACAAAACCTCTTGGAAATCCCTACAAATTATCTGATTTAGCACTCATTCATTTTTTGTTTTTGTTTTTTATATTTGCTGTATTACCTTCCATATGATGGAAGTTTTTTTATCATTATAGGTTTTTTTATTTAAGGTTATTTTATCATTTATGCAATCATTCCTTTACTGATAGTTATTACTTTTGTTTTCAGTTATATGTTGATTATTTTTGTCATATGTACAATCTGCAATAAACATACACTTACAAAGAACAAAAAAGAATGCCCTTCTAATTTAGCCCATCTCCAGCTTCTACGTGCCAACAAACTCCAATTAAGGCAAACTTGAAGCATTTCTTCCCACTATAAAATTTTCTCACTCCTCCACCTGCCTTATGAGCCTCTGACAAGTACAAGTGGTAGTGACTGACTCTTTTGCAAGCTCTGAATAAAGCCTTCACTTGTTTTCATTTAATAAGCTGCATTTATTCCCACAGAAAAGAGGAAGAAACTTAATTTCATATAAAGGACTATATAAAATCATTTCATACAAAGAATTCATATAATCATTCAATATAAAGGACTTCAAACAGTGAATAATATTGAAGATTTGTATGTGTTATGTTAATTAGTTACTACTATGTGATTTTATTTACTTTAGGTTTATGATGCCCTGGTTATTTTATTGCTCTGCTTTCAACTACATTATCTTGACTTTGTAATAGCTGGAGTGGCAAGTTTATGAGCTGCTTAGTTCTCGACCACTGTTAGCGGTATAGTTAAGCATTACAATAATAATCTCAAAGATAGCTTTTCACTGTAAGGCATGGATCATGATAATTTTTACCTGGAGCAGTTAATGTTTAATGGATATTTTCAACAGCTGGCCATGTTAGTTTTTAGAAAGCTTTTGAAGAAAGAACAGACTTAAAGGTGTATGACTGCCTAGATATCAAAGACCGTCTTAAACTGTCTGTGGGAAGCATGTTTAAAATTACTCCTTAACTAATAAAATGACTAGCTAGCTCACTTTACATGTAAACATTTACAGTATCATTGAAATTGTTGTTGTGCTTAAGTAAAACAGAGCTTCCCTGATAGCTCTGTTGGTAAAGAATCTGCCTGCAATGCACGAGACCTCAGTTCAATTCCTGGGTCAGGAAGATCTGCTGGAGAAGGGGTAGGCTACCCACTGCAGTATTCTTGGGCTTCCCTTGTGGTTCAGCTAGTAAAGAATTCACCTGCAATGCAGGAGACCTGAGTTGGGAAGAGCTGCTGGAGAAGGGAAAGGCTACCCACTCTAGGATTCTGGCCTGGAGAGTTCCATTAACTGTACAGTCCATGGGGTCACAGAGTCAGAAACAACTGAGAGACTTTCACTTTAAGTAAAACACTGGGTTAATTTCATTTTGATATTTGGCAAAACTAATACAATTATGTAAAGTTTAAAAATAAAATAAAATTTAAAAAAATAAATAAATAAATTGAATAGAAGGTCTTGATAAAGGCAATGAAAATATGAAATCCATGATGGATATTGCTATGGGTTGAACTGTGTTTCTCTGTCACCCCCAAGTTCATGTGTTGAGGCTCTAACCCCCAGAGTGAAGGCATTTAGAGATGTGACCTTTGGGAAGTAAGTATGTTTAGATGACATCATGAGAATGGAGCAACCATGATGAGATTAGTACTTTTATAAGAAGGTAAAGAGACCAGAACTCTCTTCATACAGTGAGAAGGGCAAGAAAGAGATCTCTCTCTGGGGAGCAAAATTGGCTGACATGTTGACCTTGAAATTCCCAGCTTTCAGAACTGTGAGAAATAAATTCCTATTGCTTCAGCCACCCAATTTATGTTTTTTGTTTTTGTTTTTGTTTTATGACACCCTTGGCTGACCGACACGTTTCAAAAATTTACCAAATTATCCAGATATTTCAAATGTTCTGATTTTGACATTCTAATGAATGTTTCAGTTTTCATCCAATAAACTACTTTATTGAATTTTTATGAATGCCTTTTCTTTTCCCTTAAGAGCAACTGCTGCTGCTGCTGCTGCTAAGTCGCTTCAGTCGTGTCCGACTCTGTGCGACCCCAGACACAGCAGCCCACCAGGCTCCCCCGTAACTGGGATTCTCCAGGCAAGAACACTGGAGTGGGTTGCCATTTCCTTCTCCAATGCATGAAAGTGAAAAGTGAAAGTCAAGTCGCTCAGTCGTGTCTGACTCCTAGCGACCCCATGGACTGCAGCCTACAAGGCTCCGCTCCTCTGTCCATGGGATTTTCCAGGCAAGAGTACTGGAGTGGGGTGCCATTGCCTTCTCTGCCTTAAGACAAACTCCTGCTAATATTATTCAGTTTAATCAGGATGGTTAAATTTAGATATTGAAATGACTGAAAATATGAATCTTACCACATACTGTATGAATTAAGTCCAATATAAAGTATTAACAATCATGATTTGATAATGAGAAATTTCAGCAGAGTAATTGTTTTCTTTAATAATTAAGGCATTTAAGGCAAAACTGTTTTATTATTTACAGTTTTATTTTTATTTTGTAGGTTAGGTATGATGTATTCTTCTTTCCGTACCTTTATAAAAGGTGTTCATTTTTTATTTTGTTCCAAGAGTTGCTTAATTTCTAAGTAGGTAAAATTATGTTAGTATGGTTTTTGTAATTTATTTCCAATTTCATGTCTTTTGTAATGAAAACATAATACACATTTCTTTCTCTTGAATATACATCATATGTGTGTGTGTGTTCAACATTGTTGATTATCCAGTTGCTTTCCTCCATTTTATTTATTTATACTAATAAATCTGTTTCTCTACACTTATTTTTTTCTATCTTAAAAATGTTTTGAAAGCACTGAACACCTTATATTCATTTTTCCTGAAGCTCTTATTTCATTGATAGTCATCACCTCTATCTTGCCTGCCTGTAATTACACTCACGTTTCCCTGTTATACCTCGGGACAAGTCTCCAGCTACTACTCCTTTATCAGGACTGTGGCCCTGGCTCTCCAGCACCATTTTCCACATGCTGTGCTATTTAAACTTACTCACTGTCCTTTATTACCACAATCTGAAAGAGACATTCTTTTTTTTTCTTTTGTCTCTCTTCAATACACCTCAACTTAGAATTTCATTAGGATAGTTCAATACTTTTAATCTCAGATTCTATATTTTCCCTTCAATGGCAAGAATTAATCTTCAATTTTTATAATTTACATCCATTTGATTTCCAGGATTTTTCCTTAATTCTTATCATTTTGTTGCATTCCTAGTGTTTTATCAATGCCCATCATATGTAATATATATATATGACAAATATGAGATACATATAAACTATATATGGGAAATATGAGATTCATCCCACTCCACCTTCTTCTAAAGAAAAGATTGTTCTTCTTTTCTTTACTTTCCCACTTCTGATGGTTTTTTCCCTTAATACAATGTTACTGGTTAGATGAGGAACAAGACAGTGTGTTTCCTAAAGTGTAACAAGTCCATATATGTCTTGCCTCCTTCCCCCAACCCCCAGTCAGTAATGGATTGATCAGGCTACAGTTCTTACTCCTCAAAATTCTGTAGGTGGTTTTCATCTACTTTCTCATTGTCAGTGTGACAGATAACTTGCCTGTGGCTGGTCTGATCCTTTTTACCTTTTTAGGTAATCTGTTTCTTCTCTGGAAGCTTGCAAGAGTTTTCTCATTTTCTTTGAAGTTCTGGAATTTCTCTAAGCTTTTTAAAAAATCACTAACTTTGCCTGGTTGTTAAAGGAATAATTTTCATCTGTCGACTTGGCTTTTTTTCAGCTCAGGTTAGATACATGCTTTATTTCCTGTCCTCTATCTGTTTTGGCCCTTCCCTGCAGAACTCCTACAACTTTTGTACCATGCATGAAATTCCCTAAATGCTATGATTCATGGTCTGGTCTATCACTTCTATATGAATTGATTGGTTTTAGTGCTTAATCCAAGTGAACACTTTCCCCTCTTTCTCAGCTTGCTCAGTCATATTAGATGTATTGCTGTGGTTTATTCGTGCAGAACACCATTCTTCTGGGGTACCTTCAGAGGAAATAGCCACATTTGTGGCAGAATTAACAGGATTCTATACTTAGGGGCCAGTAGTTTATTATTGATAGTTGGTTCTAACTTGAATGAAAAGTTCCAGTGTTTTGGTGGTATATATAAGTGTATACTTTTATTTGGGCTTTGAAGGTGGCTCAGCAGTCAAGAATCCACCTGCCTTGCAGGAGATGCAGATTCCGTCCCTGGGTCGGAAAGATCCCCTGGAGAGAAGTAAATGACAACCCACTCCATTATTTCTACCATGGGAAATTCCATGGACAGAGGAGCCTGACGGGCTACAGTCCATGGGGTAGCAAGAGTTAGACATGACTTAGTAACTAAACCATCACCACTCTTTTATTTATGTATCTTTCGTTATATGCTGCTGCTGCTTCTGCTGCTAAGTCGTTTCAGTTGTGTCCGACTCTGTGCAACCCCATAGACGGCAGCCCACCAGGCTCCCCTGTCCCTGGGGTTCTCCAGGCAAGAACGCTGGAGTGGGTTGCCATTTCCTTCTCTATTGCATCAAAGTGAAAAGTGAAAAATGAAAGTGAAGTCGCTCAGTCGTTTCCGACTCTTAGCGACCCCATGGACTGCAGCCTACCAGGCTCCTCCGTCCATGGGATTTACCCTATGAGAGGCCTCTATTTATTGGTTTCCAGAGTAAGCCTATTCATCATCAGAGAACTAGTTCCTTTTTTTTCCTTCCATGAAGGCTTTGCCTATTCACATTGCTTTCTTCTGTAAATATCTCTTGCTTTCATTCCCTCTTCCTTTAGTTTTACAGCTTGAAGACTTAATTTAGTTTACTGCCATAAACAGTGCTTGCCACAGAATAGTAACTTAATACATATTCACTTACTAAGCAAATAAACGAATTAATACTCATGTACATATATTTAATGTAAGAGCAAATATGGAACATTAATATCTATATATATAGATATAGATATAGATATCACAACATCTAGTACCATATGATACTCTTAATAAGTAAACAAAAGAGTATCTGTAGAATATTTTATAAAAAGCAAATAGTGACTGATCACTGGGAGTCTTTTAGTTCTATTTCTATCAATTTATTTCTATAATTTTACTAAAAAACCATTGACCAAATGTATAGACAAAATATGTTGAAACCATCTAAGATCAGATACTGTGTCTTACTCATCTGTATTATGGCTAGATCCTACTCAGGGTAGGTTTCTGAGGAGCTAAATGTTACTGTGCATAAGAATAACCCAGAGGCCCTGTTAGATGAAGATTCTTTCCCCTCTTCATAAAAGTCTAATTCAATATATATGAGGTGGATCTCAAATACTTGCATGTTTAAAAAGCACCCCAGGTGATTATGATATAGCTAGGTCACCCAAAATTAACACTTACAGACACACTGCTTAAATGCTTCAATAATATTTGTTGAAATGAATTCATTTAAAAAGATTCACCATTTTGTAATGTGTTATTCTTAAAGAAATGAGCTAACAATTTTTCCCCTTAAAAGAGATTTTTAATATATAATTTTTCTATTTAAGAAGATATAAATCTGACTGAAATGTCCAAGTGAAATATGTCAGGCAAACAATGTTGATGATTGTTATGTAAAGCTGTAAAGGAAAAAGAGCAATATGAAATGTTCAGAAGAGACAAATCCATAGAGTCAGAAAGTAGATGAGTGGTTTCCAGAGACTGGAAGAAGGGAGAAATGGAGAGTGACTATAAATGAAGATTTAGTCTTGGGGAATGAAAGTGTTCTGAAATTAGATAGTGATCATAATTCTGTGAATTTACTAAAAACCACTGACTTGTACACTGTAAAAGGGTGAGTTTTATGGTATTTGAGTTACAATTCACATACTATACTGTATATACTCAATAATGCTATTATTACAAAATAAAATAACTAAGTCTAGTAAATTCTATAAAGATTAATAAATAAGATGGAAGAATAAATGAACAACTGTGCACTTGCATCTAGTTTTTTTTAGTTGTAAGGATGAGACCTTTGTGGAAGATATTCTTGTAAAGAACTCTCTTGACTCTGAAGGGAAATTTATATTTCAGTCTGATTGTGGAGGCTTAACAAAGTGTTAGTAGAACTCAAATATTAAATGAGACTATGAACATTGTGATCAGAAGGGAGAACTGAATTTATCATGTAAATAAGCCAGTTGTGCTTTGCATACACGCACACACACACACACACACACATATACACATACACACAATGTCATGTGTTATTGTTCTCATGGTTCTATAGAGAAATAAAGAAACAGAAAAATCCTATCCAGTTTAACTGTGCAAAAATAAAAACTGAAGTCAGTTTTTTAAAACTATACTATTTACTTTTGATTCATCTGATTTCTATCTAGTCTTTTAAAGTGTAAAAATCTACTTTCCTTTCTTGCCATGCCCTTTGCATTAACCAAAAGATTCAGAAGCCCATAACTTTTCTTTTATCTTGACAATGAGTGGCAGAAAGAGCAGAAAGGAAGGGTGTTTTCAAGCAAGGATTGAGTAAAGGTAACAGTTTTCCTTTGTTATCAGGCCTTTTCATTGACAAGGAGTTTGTGTGTGTGTGTGTGTGTGTGAATTTGAGAGAAAGCAACTGTAGAGAAAGGGCTAGGCACTCCTTGAGATATATTTTTTTCAAAACTGATAATAAATGTTCAAAAGATGACAGAAGTCAACCAAGATTATGAGTGACAGAGACATGCTAGTTTTTTTTTTTTTTAAGTTTGTTCAGTTATTTTTTCCTTTTGTAAAGATGAGACTAATATCTTCTGAGCTCTTTACATGACTGAGGTGAAACCAGAAATATCAAGAGTTACTAAATAATCAACATATTTGGATAGAAAGAACAGCATATGTAATATTTATCTTATTCACTATTATAATTTTACTTTATATCATATATTTTTCCAGTGATCACATCAATATAGTAAATGGAATTTGTAGATTCCACAAACCACTTTAGTTAAATTAATCTCCAAACCTCGAGCACTGACATTCTGATACTGTTTGAAATTTCCAGCTTAATTAAAAAGGCCTTCCAAATTAAGAGGTTAATTTCCTTGCTTCATTTGATACTTTATACACAAACATATATAGCTTATTTAACTTTCAAAATATTTAAGAGGGTTTTCCAGATGGCTCATTGGTAAAGAATCCGCCTGCCAACTCATAAGACGCAGGAGACACGGGTTGCATCACTGGGTCATAAAGATACTCTGGAAGAAGAAATGGTAACTCATTCCAGTGTTCTCGCCTGGAAAATCCTGTGGACTGAGGAGCCTGGTGGGCTACAGTCCATGGGGTTGTGAAGAGTTGGACATGACTTACTGACTGAACAGCAACAACATATTTAAATTAAACCCTCTGCTGCTGCTGCTGCTGCTGCTAAGTCGCTTCAGTCATGTCCGACTCTGTGCGGCCCCATAGACGGCAGCCCACCAGGCTCCTCCGTCCCTGGGATTCTCCAGGCAAGAACACTGGAGTGGGTTGCCATTTCCTTCTCCAATGCATGAAAGTGAAAAGTAAAAGTGAAGTAGCTCAGTCGTGTCCGACTCTTAGCGACCCCATGGACTGCAGCCTACCAGGCTCCTTTGCCCATAGGATTTTCCAGGCAAGAGTAGGGGAGTGAGTTGCCATTGCCTTATTCCAAGGTTTGTATAGCCTATCACAGTTTCTGTTGCTATACAACAGAGCAAAAATTATTGACATGTTTCACTGTTTGGTCATGAAGAATAGCTAGTAACTTTGACTGCCAAACACCCTACAGATAGAAGCTGCTAAAGACAGCCTTGATGATACAGGTTATAACTTCCAACCTAACAGATAATACACTCTGTGCTGAATAAATGCCTATTTTCTTATTTATAATTATACTCAATTCCATTAGCAACATTTTAATACCCATCTGGATTCAATGTTGATTTGATTCAATGTTCTATCCTTAAATTATCAGCAGTAACTTCAAACCAAACAAAAACACAGACTGAGTAGAAAAGTCATAACCAAAACTAAATTTTGCATTGGTCTTGTGTTTCCCCAGTCATCAGATAATCCTCTTACACATCTTCTCTCTCTTCAAAGGTAATTACCCAGCTGCTCCCACATTTTTTGATTCAAAATGACAGAAATGGCATTTTAAAAGCTATACATTGCTATAGTTTCTATATACAATACACTTATAAAAAAGGAGTAAAATATACACTGTAGTCTGGTCTGGGAACCATTGTTTACTTTTAGATCCTGCACACAAAAAAGAAATGGGTAGAGTTTGCCCTCCTATCATTTATAGTCTGAGTGTGCTAAGAAAGACTCCCTTGACCCAAATAGGAGAGAGCTAGATTCATATACTGTATGTTTCAGTTTTCACATTCATTGATGTCATATAAGGGGTATACAAAAGTTACAGATGTTAGTCATTCATTGAATGATGCTTATTTTATGTTTACAATCTAATAGCAAGCAATGTCTCAGCAAATTTTAACATAGAGTATTAGGAGCAGGCACACACTTTATTTTCTTAAAATTAGTAAAAAGTTTTGAGGGCATTAGCTAGAACAACAGCCTTTGATTCACTGGCTACCTAAGGGAGGAGTTCAATGGGTTTGATTCTGGGATACTTACTATATTTAGTTATCTCTGAAACCTACATGTAATTGCTTTGGCGTGTAAACCCTGATTTTTTGGTCAAAAGATGTACTACATTTTGGGGATAAATGTACCTGATGGTTTAGCCATTTTATTAGCTTCACCAGGAAGAAGCTAACCCTAAGAAAATTTGCTTTAATGATGTACAATTTAAAAAAAGGTTTTAAGAAGGAGGATAAAATAATTCTGATGTTTTGTTGTCTAGAACAAAAAATGTTAAGGACACTACTTGATAATATTTGTGAATTGTTCTGATAACTCTAAGTTATACCTACATAAAACATCAGAAAGTTTTATTTATAATCTTTATTACCCTCACCCTTCTCAATTCTCCCCTCTGCTGAGGAAGCTAAGCCCAGGAAACTTTTTCTTAGACTTACCTGCCAGCAGTATTCCACATAGATTTTATTAAAAAGAGGCATTTGGCATTTGAGCAAGATGTAAAGAAGGAAGAGAAAGGGAAGCTTTTAATCTCTGATCTCTATATGGTGTCTGACTAAAGTAATCAATCCTCTTCTGGAGTCCAAAGCATCACATAATGTGTGAAACAAGAGAGTAAGGAGGCTTCTCTTCTCAAATATTTACATCACACCAGAAAGGTATTTTCAGAAATTCTGAGCTTATGTTCTGAATAGATGGTTACACTTGTTTTCTGTAAGATCCTTGAAAATTCAAGTGAAGGAGGAAGGAACCTCTAGAATTGCCTAAAATAGTCAGAATTTTACAAGTGGCCCTGAGGGAATCTGACCTATCTTGAACTGATACTATCCCAGGAAATGAAAATATAGCTGGAATCTTAATTAAAGATGACTCCTGACAACTGTTCATAAGCAAGAGATAATTTTAGTTTCTTATAACAGAAACTGTAAAAGTAGAGTGGCAACGTTTTTGTTTGAAACTATCACGTAAAGCTTTGCTACTTAAGGGGATCAGGCGTCCTACCCTGAAGTATGCCATACTGGAATATGGATTACTGTGAGCTGAAGTCAGTTGAGAATTGACAGATTCAGGAAGAAGTCTCCTTATGTCTTCCCTTATCTGACTAAATGCAGAAACTTCTGAGAAATAAAGACTGCCATAAAGCCCCTCTCCAGGAGAAGAAGCACTGATATGACTCTGTACAAACAAAATAAACAACCTTGGAAAAAACCCTTATCTTCCATTAATTTCCTCATATATTTACCTTCCCACAACTTATTGTTCCTAGAAGGCCAAGCCCCCTTTCTTTTGTTTAGTCACTTCTTCAGAATTTATCACCCTTTGTTGAAATGGTATATAAACTCTTATGTCTAACCATTTCTTTGAATTTTCTCTTCTTTTCTGTGAAAATATGCATAAATATTAACAACAGTGAAGTTTGTATGCTTTTCTCCTATTAATCTTTTGTCAATTTTATTTGTAGGCTCCAGTAATTAAATCTAAAATGGTATAGAAAATTCTTTTCTTTTCATACATTACCTCCAGAGAGAAAAGTGACCAATAATATTTTTCCCTTTTGCAAAAGAAAAATTATAAGATGAGACATAGTGATTTTCAGGCTTTTGTTGGACTTAGGAATAAAATTATTCATGAAATGTAGTGGGGGGGTGCTTATCTTCTTATGTCTTTAGATAATTGACTCAAGAATCCAATCTTGATGCTATAATGCTTATTTCATAAATTGTCATTTCCATTAACAGACTTTTATGGATTAGGGTAAAGGCATGGCTGCCAATGGCTTACTTATTCTGCTATTGCAATTCAGTGCAAGATTTAATATAGTGGTAGAAGGGGAATACTGTTGGAAATATTTTTGATGCCAACTCAGATGTGATTTGCAACTTTAATTTTAATGTTCATTATTTAACATATTTTATATCTCTTATTTTATTTTTTTTCCTGCAAAACATAACTTATAGTCAATTACAATTACCAATCAACCTTGAAGACACAAATCAACCAAAACTTGCATAATGACTGAGTGGATTTTTCCTTTAGGCTATTTATACTTAAAGCTTTCTATGCTTATTGTTGTCAACAGGTAGAAGTAAGCGTTGTCTGCTCAAATCATCCAATTTTCACTACTTTTTTCATTCCTACAAATTCTAATCTGAAGCTTTAGCATTCATACTTTCCCTCACAGCCAAAATAAAACAAAGCAAGTGGAAAAAAAAAAAAAAACTGTAACAGTGCTTCACAGACAATAGAACTTAAATAACTACTTAATTGTTTATCATTAGTATAACATTTATCTTATTTTAAAGCTGGGGATGTATCATCACTTTTTAAGTTTTGCAACATCCTTTAGTGGTTGGATGTAGTAGATGCTCCAACATTTATTTTGAATTGAAATAAATCGGTGATGCTAGTGATAAAGAACCTGTCTGCCAAAGCCAGAGACATAAGAGACTTGGGTTTGATACCTGGGTTTGGAAGATGCCCTGGAGAAGGGCGTGGCAACCCACTCCAGTATTCTTGCTGGAGAATCCCATGGACGGAGCAGCCTGGGGGGCTACAATCTATGGGGTTGCTCAGAGCCAGACATGACTAAAGGGACTTAGCACACCACAGTACGTAATTTCTTTAGTTGAGTTCATTCTATCTTATTACTTAAGAAACATTCAATATTCAGATGAATATGTCCTTTTTGTTAATTTTCAGTTTTATGTCTATTTTTCTTCCTTTTCTTCATTGGAAAGTACTGCTATGTTAATGGGAAAAACTGCTGATTTTTAAGGAGAAGAGATCTTTTTGTATGTATATTATTTGGTTGAAAATATTTTATATAGTAACAACTAAATAAAAATGGTTAAGATAATGCTATTAACCACATCCACATTACCCTAGAGCCTTCGATAAATTGCATTTCAATTGTTTCACTCTATTTCTGAGAAGACTGTCTAAAAGAATTTTAAAAATTTGATCTGGAATCTGTTCAACAAAAAGCTCTAATTTCAAATATTTTGCCATCCCCTGCATTTATATGGATAAATGTCCAGAATGCGTGGCCATCTTCGGATTTTTGGTGTTCAAGGATAGTTGGTTTGGGGAAATAGAGAGGTAAACTGTTCTCGTTAGAATTGCAATGATTTGGAGCTGGTAGTTAGCATAAAGGGAGAGATGAAGAAGAGTGTAAATACATGAGAACCAAGATAAGAGAAAATTCCCATAGCACCACATAGCCAGCTAGATTGAAAAAAATGAACTGCTTGAGGTCAGGGGGTATGTTTTATTCATCTCCTTATCTTTATCTCCTAAGCAAATTCTGTCATTGCCTAGGACCTAAGTAAATGTTTGTTGAACTAAGTTAATTGAATTAGCTTAATTAATTCATCCCATGACTCTATTAGGTCAGGAATATTTCCTGTTTACATATGATGATATCAAGGCTCAAAAATGTAATAACAGGCAGAACTGGGAGGAACTGGGATTTGAATGCAGTCTTCAGGAGTCCAGAATCCATAATATTTCCACTATACCATGATTTTTCAGAATATGTTTTCAGTAACTATGATAGTGAAAATGCAAGTTACTCAGTCGTGTCCGACTCTTTGCGACCCCATACACTGTATAGTCCATGGAATTCTCCAGGCCAGAATACTGGAGTGAGTAGCCTTTCCCTTCTCCAGGGAATCTATCCAACCCAGCGATCAAGCTCAGGTCTCCTGCATTGCTGATAGTTTCTTTACCAGCTGAGCCACAAGGGAAGCCCAAAAATACTGGAGTGGGTAGCCTGTCCTTTCTCCATGGGATCTTCCTGACCCAGGAATCAAACCAGGGTCTCCTGCACTGCAGGTGGATTCTTTACCAACTGAGCTATCAGGAAAGCCTCAGTCCTATGATAAGGTTAACAGACAGAAGGGTCCTATGGTTACAGATTTTTGGGAAATCCAATATGCAGTGCTGCCTCTCCTGCAATTTCATAAAGTATATTAAAATCTCTGATAAAACTTTTAGTTAAGCAATTGTTCTAACTTCCTGTCAGCATTTCTCAAAAGTGGTTTGTTGCAGTCTTCCTCTCTTTTTTTGTATAATTAATGTTTTAATTTAAATTTTATTTTATATTAGAGTACAGTTGATTTACAATGTTGCATCAGTTTCAGGTGTACAGCAAATTGATTCAGTTAAACATATACATATATCCATTCTCTTTCAGATTCTTTTCCTATATAGTTTATTACAGAATATTGAGTAGAGTTCCCTATGCTATGTAGTAGTTTTTTGTTGACTGTCTGTTCTGTATATAATAGTATGTATATGTTAATCCCAATCCCCTGATAGCTCAGTTGGTAAAGAATCCACCTGCATTGCAGGAGACACTGCTTTGATTTCTGGGTCAGAAAGATCTGCTGGAGAAGGGATAAGCTACCCACTCCAGTATTCTGACCTGGAGAATTCCATGGACTACACAATCCATGGGGTTGCAAAGAGTCAGACACAACAAAGGGACTTTAACTTCACTTTGGGCTTCCCTGGTGGCTCAGTTGGTAAAGAGTCTGTCTGTAATGTGAGGACAGCTGGGTTCAATCCGTGGGTCACAAAGATTCCTTGGAGAAGGAAATGGCCACCCATTCCAGTATTCTTGCTAGGAGACTCATATGGACAGAGGAGCCTGGTGGGCTACATACAGTCCATGGGGTCACAAAGAGTGGGACATGACTGAGTAACTAACACTTAGGGGCTTCTCTTGTGGCTCAGCTGGTTAAGAATCCACCTGAAATGCAGGAGAACTGGGTTTGATCCCTGGATTGGGAAGATCCCCTGGAGAAGGGAAAGGCTACCCACTCCAGCATTCTGGCCTGATCCCATGATAGTCCATGGGATCATAGAGTTGGACACAACTGAGCGACTTTCACTTTCAGTTTTCATATCTTCTTCTTTTTTTTTTTTTTTAAGTTGTAATATGTTTATTTTTTGGCTGTGCTGGGTCTTCATTGCTGTGCATAGGCTTTCTCTAGTTGTGGTGAGTGGGAGCTACTCTAGTCGTGCTGTTCAAGCTTCTCATTGCAGTGCCTTCTCTCGTGGCAGAGCACTGGCTCTGGAGGGTGCAGACTTCAGTAGTTGTCGCTCAGGGACTTAGTAGCTCTGCAGCACATGAAATCTTTCTGGAGAAGGGAGTGAACCCGTGTTCCCTGCATTGGCAGCAGATTCTTAACCACAGGACCACCATGGAAGTCCCCTCATATCTCTTTTAAATGGGGCTTTTTTTTTTTTTTTGGAAGGATAGGGGAAAATAACAGGAGATGTTTGTTAACTATCCTTGATAGTAAAAGAAAATCTAACACTAGCTAAAAGCATGATGAAATGTCATAGTCACTACATTTTGGTAGAAAATTATTTTAGCTTACAGGAAGATATTAAGGTATAAACTAATGACTTGTAACGTTTTGGTACTTCTGAAGGTAGTTATACAGAATTTCATTAGCTATGTACATCTATATTTCCTAGAATGATAGGACCTAAAATGGGAAACATGCATTTTCCGCATCTACCATTTCCGCCAAATGAAATGAATAGTTTTTTTTTTAATTGCCCAAATACTTGTCATTTAATTGTATTATAAACTTTGACACTTAGAATTGCAAAATCCTTTTCCATTTATGGAGTTTATTATGTGTTATATCATGCATTACTGCTTCCTGTCTTTATTTAAAGTTCAAACAGATTCAACTCTAGATGAAGTTATAAATAATGCAGGCTTTAAAGGAGATGGTTCCAAGTGAATTAATTTATTTTTAAGTAAACAGACAGCCTGTAAAAACTGTACCTTATAAATGACTGGTTCTCGGGAAGATGTTAAACTAAAATATTCTCTTTTCTAGATAAGATATTTGGTAATCACAGGCATATATCCCCATTATTGATAAAGCTTTGTAGAGAGAAATAAGCAAGATATACTGGTAATGAAATGTTAATATAGCCCACTTAATGTTTACACCAAACAAAGTCATGATGTTTTGTTAAAACTCATTTGAAATATAAGACAGCTTATATTAACAGAGAGTAGGCAAACCAGAAAATGTGTATTAGTATTTTGGTATTTTCATTGCACCATATATACATTTTTCTGAGAGAAAAAAAAAAAAAAAACCTATCATCTTTTGTAAAACCTTTCCATATTAGAAAGGAAAATGCAGCTCACTTTAAAGGAGGACATGTTATTTTCTTAATAAAATTTATTCATTGATTCCTTAAATACGTACATTAAATATTTATCTTGTGCACAATTGCTCTATCATAGGAATTGAGAATTTAAAAAGAGAAATTAATAAACACACTGAACACCTATTACTTGTCAGGTTAATGTCAACGAAGAAAAACAGCTTCCTCTACTCATCCAAGGTTCTTTCAGCTAGTCAAAGAATCAAATTGTTATGAGATGGATTAACATAAAATCAAATTTAACTTTGTACATATGTAGGTTTCATAAGAAAATGAGGCTTAAGGGCAAGTTAGGCAATCGAGGCTTCTATGCTATCTAAGAGGAAAAGGGGTTAGGAATTTGAGATCTCCAATAGGAGGAAAATAATTTATAGGAAGATGGGAGAAAGAAATGTTGGGTAAATAAATGTTTTCCATGTTCTGCAGAGAAAACTGGACACAGAGAGGACTTTGATGGAACCAGCCTTGCTAAGTGCCCCCAGTCTACCACATCTAACTCACATCCCTTGTGGTTAGCTCTGCTGAAAACTCTCTTCCTGGGACTAGAGCCCTATCTAAATTATTTAATGAAGTTCAGAGGTGGAGGTGAAAGCTCTTCATGAGCCTTTTGTTTCTTTAGAAAAAGAAAAAGAATAACCTGATATAACCCTCATGCTAAAGAGACATATTTTAACAAATTTTGCTCTCTTACCTTTGTGATGGATGCAAAGAGTCATATTGGAAACTATCCGAGAGGCTTGGTTAAAATATAGTGTCTTACACATTACAAATTCAATAGATTATTTTTGATAAATAATACATGAAAAGGTGAAGACAACACATTATGTTGTACTCTAACAACCTAAGAATGCAAATAATAATTATTAAGGAATTCAGGACACTGAGCTACCAAAGTGAATTGGAATGAAGGAGAAAATCTCAGATAGAAGTAGGGTTTTACTTGGATTTCAAAGGTGAGAAGATTTTTTTTTAATAGGAAATAAGAAAAAACATTAGAAGACTAGGACTAAGAATTAAAGCAAAATCATTCAGAGATACAAGAAAAGGTGGAATACTGGAATCACGGGAGAGAGAGCGCACCAAGATGTTTGCCAACTTGATGGGACAGAACAATACTGAAATGAAAAACTGAGATTGTCAATATAGATTAGAGAAGTGTTTTTAGAGGAAGTTAAATTAGGGGTAGAGGAAATCTAGTAGGATATATATGAATTTAACTCCTGAACATTTTAAACCTATTTCCTTTAATTAAGAAATTCTCTATAAGCTAGATAAGGGTTTGATAAAGCCCTAGACAATGAAGACATTTGAAAAGCTAGTCTGGAAATTCAGGACTGATGTAAATGGAGGCCTGGTGTAAGAAAGGACAAGGTAGTGCATAAGCTAATTGGGTATGAAGAAGGGACAGGTGTGAGAACATTTCAAAGAGAAAGGCCACAGAACTTACAAATCTTTAAAATTAATGAAATGGCAATCTTACTTAGGGTAAGATCAATATACAATGGTGAATTTCATTTCTTATTTATCAAAATAAAAATTTCACTTAGCATAGCAATGTCAAAAGAATACTGAAGTACCAAAGAATATGTCTGAATGCTATTACTCTATGTGACTGCTGATTTTTTTTTAAAAATCCACTTTTCATAATAATAGCAGTAGTAACTAACAAGGAATATATTTAACAAAGTCATGCAAAACCTTTATGAATTAAAGTATAACATTTTATTGAATGGTACTAAATAGGAAAAATTTACTAGAGACATAAAATGCTCATTAGGTATCATATTCATGTCATTTTCACTAAAAATATTATTTCAAGTCTGTGTAATTCTAAACAGAATGCCATTTGTTTTTAACTTGAAAGGGTACTTCTAAAATGTATGTGCGTGTGTGTGTGTGCTCAGTCATGTCCAACTCTTTGTGACCCCATGAACTGTAGCCCACCAGCCTCCTCTGTCCATGGGATTTCCCAGGCAAGAATACTGAAGTGAATAGCCATTCTCTTCTCCAGGGGCTCTTCCTGACCCAGGGATGGAACCCTCATGTATTGTGTCTCCTGCTTTGGCAAGTGGATTCTTTACCACTTGTGCCACCACTTGAAATAAAACACATTATTTTAAGTCTGTGTAATTCCAAACAGAATGACAGTTATTATTATTTTTTTAACTTTAAAGGCTAATTCTAAAATACATACATAAGAATAAATAGGTAGAACTTTCTTACTTGGTATAAAAATTAATATAAAATTTCAGCAACTAAGGCAGTGTGCTTTTGGTTAAATGATAAGACATGTGAGAAATGGAACAGAAAAAAAGAGCTCAGGGTCAGATGCATGCACACATAAGAATGTGGTGTATGAATAAGGTGACATTTTAGATCAGTGGTAAATGGGCAGATTTCTCAATAACATCTGAAATAATTATTTAATGGGACCTGTATCATATACAAATACATTTAAAAAATTCTAGATAGGTTAAAATAAATATGAAACACAAAATATAAAAATTTACCAGAAAATGAACCTTGAGCTAGCTGTGGGGAGAAATCTGTAAATCAAACAAAGAAACAAAATACATTAAGACAAACACTGAATTTTTTAATTATATTCAAATTGAAATTCATTTTCAACAATGAAATAATATGAAGAGTATATAAAATCTTTAAAACACAACAAGAAATTGACAATAAATCCAATAGATAAAAGAAGTTAAAGACATGTTCAGACAGTTTACAGAAGACGTATGAAACACTGAAAACAGATAAAAATACTCTACACATAGAGAATCATTAGAAAATGCAAATTTAAATAAATGAAATAACAGTTTACATGTGATACATCAGCAAAAATTTAAAAATCTGAAAATGTTATAGATGTGGGGTAGGAGAATACTTGGAACATGCTTATGGAATTGCTGTTCTTTAGTTACTAAGTTGTGTCTGACTCTTTTGCAACCCCGTGGACTGTAGCCAACCAGGCTCCTCTATCCATGGGTTTTCCAGGTAAGAATACTAGAGTGGGCTGCTATTTACTCTCTAGGGAATCTTCCCTACAGAGGGATCGAACCCATGTCTCCTGAATTGACAGGTGGATTTTTTACCACTGAGTCACCAGAGAAGCCCCACTTGTGGAATTAAATCAGTATACTTATTTTTGAAAAAATAGTGGTATTACCTAGTAATTTGGATACGAACCAACACTCTGACCTTGTAATTTTGCTACTGGCTAGGTACTGCTAACTGCTAAGTCACTTGAGTCGTGTCCGACTCTGTGCGACCCCATAGATGTCAGTCCACCAGGCTCCTCAGTCCCGGGGATTCTCCAGGCAAGAACACTAGAGTGGGTTGCCATTTACTACATGGAAACTATTATCATGTGCACAAAGAGAATGTTTATACTGACATTGTTTATAGTTACAAGAAAATAGAAAGCACCAACGGTCTATTAATTAGAAAATTAATACACCCAGTTTGGTGAATTCATATGATGAATAGTATACAGCAATGATATTGAATGAATTCTGGCTGCACATTCTAACAGTCTTGGACACACAACATTGGACTGGATGAAATTCAATGAAAAAAATGTTAGTGAAGAATTTAAATACTTATATTTATTAAGGCCTGAGAATAAGTGAAACTAAACAATATCTTCTAAATGAAACACAAATCTCAAGATGAAAGCAATAAAAAAAAAGTGAATGACAAATATAGAATTCAAAAGATAGGTTACCTTTGGTGGGTAGAGAAGATGATAAAACTGGAGAGAAGCACTGTGAAGGCATTAATAATATCTGAAGTGTTCTGTTTTTTATATCAGATCAGATCAGTCGCTCAGTCGTGTCTGACTCGTTGCGACCCCATGAATCGCAGCACGCCAGGCCTCCCTGTCCATCACCAACTCCCAGAGTTCACTCAGACTCACGTCCATCGAGTCAGTGATGCCATCCAGCCATCTCATTCTCTGTCATCCCCTTCTCCTCCTGCCCCCAATCCCTCCCAGCATCAGAGTCTTTTCCAATGAGTCAACTCTTCACATGAGGTGGCCAAAGTACTGGAGTTTCGGCTTTAGCATCATTCCCTCCCAAGAAATCCCAGGGCTGATCTCCTTCAGAATGGACTGGTTGGATCTCTTTGCAGTCCAAGGGACTCTCAAGAGTCTCCTCCAACACCACAGTTCAAAAGCATCAATTCTTCGGTGCTCAGCCTTCTTCACAGTCCAACTCTCATATCCATACATGACCACAGGAAAAACCATAGCCTTGACTAGACGAACCTTTGTTGGCAAAGTAATGTCTCTGCTTTTCAATATGCTATCTAGGTTGGTCATAACTTTCCTTCCAAGGAGTAAGCGTCTTTTAATTTCATGGCTGCAGTCACCATCTGTAGTGATTTTGGAGCCCAGAAAAATAGTCTGACACTGTTTCCACTGTTTCCCCATCTATTTCCCATGAAGTGGTGGGACCGGATGCCATGATCTTCATTTTCTGTGGTGTCATCTGCATATCTGAGGTTATTGATATTTCCCCGGCAATCTTGATTCCAGCTTGTGTTTCTCCCAGTCCAGCGTTTCTCATGATGTACTCTGCATATAAGTTAAATAAACAGGGTGATAATATACAGCCTTGACGAACTCCTTTTCCTATTTGGAACCAGTCTGTTGTTCCATGTCCAGTTCTAACTGTTGCTTCCTGACCTGCATACAAATTTCTCAAGAGGCAGATCAGGTGGTCTGGTATTCCCATCTCTTTCAGAATTTTCCACACAGTTTATTGTGATCCACACAGTCAAAGGCTTTGGCATAGTCAATAAAGCAGAAATAGATGTTTTTCTGGAACTCTCTTGCTCTTTCGATGATCCAGCAGATGTTGGCAATTTGATCTCTGGTTCCTCTGCCTTTTCTAAAACCAGCTTGAATATCAGGAAGTTCACGGTTCACATATTGCTGAGGCCTGCCTTGGAGAATTTTGAGCATTACTTTACTAGCGTGTGAGATGAGTTCAATTGTGTGGTAGTTTGAGCATTCTTTGGCATTACCTTTCTTTGGGATTGGAATGAAAACTGACCTTTTCCAGTCCTATGACCACTGCTGAGTTTTCCACATTTGCTGGCATATTGAGTGCAGCACTTTGACAGCATCATCTTTCAGGATTTGAAATAGCTCAACTGGAATTCCATCCCCTCCACTAGCTTTGTTCATAGTGATGCTTTCTAAGGCCCACTTGACTTCACATTCCAGGATATCTGGCTCTAGGTGAGTGATCCCACCATCGTGATTATCTGGGTTGTGAAGATCTTTTTTGTACAGTTCTTCTGTGTATTCTTGCTTTATAATAAATACTATTTTATATATGCATATATAAAATACATGTGGTAATTCTTTTATGTCAAATATTTTATGAAACCTAAGCCATGAAAAACATAAAATAGTTCCAACAAGGCTTGATAATAAGTTCCAACTTTGGAATGACTCCTGAGTTTTAGGCCTGGTTCCGTGTATGGACTTAAATCATTGATAGTCATAGAAAATTTGAATTTTGAGATGGAACATTCTTTGAATATGGGATGATGCCATAATGGTTTGTTTTTTGCAAAGCAAATTAAAGTAAGGGTAAAATAATTAATTAAATAACACAGTTCAGTGGTCTCCAGACTTTTTTGGTACCAGGGACCAGTTTCCTTGAAGACAATTTTTCAACCAACGGGATGTCGGGGCCTGATTTGGGGCTGATTCAAGTGCATTACATTCACTGTGCCCTTTGTTCCTATTGTTATTATATCAGCTCCACCTCTGATCATCAGGCACTGGATCTTGGAGGTTGGGGACCTCTGGCTCACTTCACATTATTGGTCATAAGTTTTAGGTTGTATATAGAAAATTTGTGAAGATTAACAAAATCACACAAAAAACTGATAGAATGCTATGAGAACTGATGAGTTAGTGGTTCCTGAGATGTGTAACAGGTACCTCTTACTCCTCCCTGCACTTTGAACTGGTGGCATCTTTATCTCTCTTCTATTTCAATTTTTCTGAATCCTGCTCTGTCTAAACTAATTTGATCCTCTCCCTCTGACTAAGTTCTGTTCAGTTCAGTCGCTCACTCGTGTCCGACTCATTGTGACCCCATGAAATGCAGCACGCCAGGCCTCCCTGTCCATCACCAACTCCCGGAGTCCACCCAAACCCAGGTCCATTGAGTCAGTGATGCCATCCAAAGATCTTATCCTAGGTCATCCCCTTCTCCTCCTGCCCTCAATCTTTTCCAGCATCAGGGTCTTTTCCAATGAGTCAGCTCTTCGAATCAGCTGGCCAAAGTATTGGAGTTTCAGCTTCAACATTAGTCCTTCCAATGAACACCCAGGACTGATCTCCTTTAGGATGGACTGGTTGGATCTCCTTGCAGTCCAAGGGACTCTCAAGAGTCTTCTCCAACACCACAGTTCAAAAGCGTCAGTTCTTCGGTGCTCAGCTTTCTTTGTAGTCTAACTCTCACATCCATACATGACCGCTGCCTTGACTAGATGGACCTGTGTTGGCAAAGTAAAGTCTTTGCTTTTGAATATGCTTTCTAGGTTGGTCATAACTTTCCTTCCAAGGAGTAAGCATCTTTTAATTTCATGGCTGACATCACCATCTGCAGTGATTTTGGAGCCCCCCCAAAATAAAGTCTGCCACTGTTTCCACTGTTTTCCCATCTATTTCCCATGAAGTGATGGGACCAGATGCCATGATCTTCGTTTTATGAATGTTGAGCTTTAAGCCAACTTTTTCACTCTCCTCTTTCACTTTCATCAAGAGGCTTTTGAGTTCCTCTTCACTTTCTGTCATAAGGGTGGTGTCATCTGCATAGCTGAGTTTATTGATATTTCTCCCGGCAATCTTGATTCCAGCTTGTGCTTCTTCCAGCCCAGCGTTTCTCATGATGTACTCTGCATATAAGTTAAATAAGCAGGGTGACAATATACAGCCATGATGTACTCCTTTTCGTATTTGGAACCAGTCTGTTGTTCCATGTCCAGTTCTAACTGTTGCTTCCTGACCTGCATATAGGTTTCTCAAGACTCAGGTCAGGTGGTCTGGTATGCCCATCTCTTTCAGAATTTTCCACAGTTTATTGTGATCCATACAGTCAAAGGCTTTGGCATAGTCAATAGAGCAGAAATAGATGTTTTTCTGGAACTCTCTTGCTTTTTTGATGATCCAGCAGATGTTGGTAATTTGATCTCTGGTTCCTCTGCCTTTTCTAAAGTCAGCTTGAACATCTGGAAATTCATGGTTCATGTATTGCTGAAGCCTGGCCTGGAGAATTTTAAGCATCACTTTACTAGCGTGTGAGATGAGTGCAATTGTGCAGTATTTTGAGCATTCTTTGGCATTGCCTGTCTTTGGGATTGGAATGAAAAATGATTTTTTCCAGTCCTGTGGCCACTGCTGAGTTTTCCAAATTTGCTGGCAGATTGAGTGCAGCACTTTCACAGCATCATCTTTCAGGATTTAAAATAGGTCAACTGGAATTCTGTCACCTCCACTACCTTTGTTATAGTGATACTTCCTAAGGCCCACTTGACTTCACATTCCAGGATGTCTGGCTGTAGATGAGCGATCACACCATTGTGATTATCTGGGTCGTGAAGATCTTTTTTGTACAGTTCTTCTGTGTATTCCTGCCACCTCTTCTTAATATCTTCTGCTTCTGTTAGCTCTCTACCATTCCTGTCCTTTATTCAGCACATCTTTGCCTGAAATGTTCCCTTGGTATCTCTAATTTTCTTCAAGAGATCTCTAGTCTTTCCCATTCTATTGTTTTGCTCCATTTCTTTGCACTGATCGCTGAGGATGGCTTTCTTATCTCTCCTTGCTATTCTTTGGAACTCTGCATTCAAATGGATATATCTTTCTTTTTCTGCTTTTCTTTTTGCTTCCCTCTTTTCACAGCTATTTGTAAGGCCTCCTCAGACAACCATTTTGCTTTTTTGCATTTCTTTTATTAATTTAATTTAATTAATCCCCTTGATTTAATTAACTTATTAAATAACTTATTATTAATTATTGAATTTAATTAATCCCTCTGATTACCTGCCTTATAATTTGATTCCATTATATTATCATTCCCAGGTTATTTCAAATTTGTGTTTGATTGGTTACTTGTATGTGACAATAGCTCTAAGAAAGAAGATTATGTCTGTTTCATTTGCAATGGTGTACCTATATCAAAGCCTTGGGTATAGATATTTCTAAATATTACTTTATGAATAATTGACTAAGGACTGGAACCAACCAGTACTTGAGAGAAAAGAGACAACTTTTCAATTCTATACATTATTGAAGGCAAGTCTAGACTAATTCCCTGATGGCTGGTATTTTTCTCAGTGAAATAGATGAGCCTTTGTATTATGATGATCTAAGACACATTGGTCTCAAGGAACTGGACACCAGTCACAGCAGCCACATCCTATATCTTTCTTGCATGTTGTAGCTCTTGTGGTCTGAGGCTAGAGGTATATTTTACAGGATCCTTAAGGAACAATTGAGACACTCGTAGTATTCCTTTGCCAAAATTTCAACAGTGTTGGTGTATTGCTGCTACTTTCTTTTTTTGTTTTCAGTTATGGGATTGGAATATTGAATTCCAAACTGCCTCACACTGAGCTTTCTTCTTCCCTTAATACACATCCATTCTTACCTTCCCAAGCCCTCAGGTCAAGTCAGTCATTCAGCAATGCCCCAGACTGTGACAAACCATTAATTTGTGTCTACACTGGGGCCTCAGTGTCCACAGTTCCAAGTATCAAGCCCATAATTCCCTTAAAAGTAGCAAATTCACTTTCCAAATAAGAACGCAGACCACATTACTGCCATTATATTTCCTCCATGTGTTTTGCAGAGAAAAACATCAGCCTTTGGGGAATTAGTTTGGACTTGTTTCTGGGATCTGTGGAAGTTAAAAGTTATCTCCTTGCCCCCAGCATTACAGGGTTTGTGCATTACAGTCTTCATTCAGATGGCTTCTTGCTCTCCTACCAGTGAAATGTCTTTACCTGCTACCCAATCTTGCAAAATCTGATGGATCATTTGTATTGTACAAAGGAAAGAGTCGGATGTGACTGAGCGACTGAACTCACTCACTCAAGGAACAAGGTACTGACACCTTATGTTGTTGATGTTTGGTCACCAAGGCTTTCTGACTCTTTGCAACCCCGTGGACTGTAGCATGCCAGGCTTCCCTGTCCCTCACCATCTCCCAGAGTTTGCCCAAGTTCATGTCCATTTAATCTGTGATGCCATCCAACCATCTCTTCTTCTCATGCCCCCTTCTCCTTCTGACCTCAGTCTTTCCCAGCAGCAGGGGCTTTTCCAATGAGTCGGCTTTTCACATCAGGTGACCAAAGAATTGGAGCTTTAGCTTCAGCATCAGTCCTTCCAATGAATATTCAGAGTTGTCAGCTTATATTATTGTAGTAAATAAACTTCATGACTAGAAATATCAATTCAAATTTTTTAAACTCAGTATGGACCTTGAATATGACCATATACTCCACAATAAATTGTTTTATTTAACCTTACTATGTTGTAGAGAGATGATGATATGTACTTATAAAATGAAGCTCCAAACATCTTAAAAAATAGAGAACAGTTATTCAGTGATGATGGTGTAGTAAAACATTTCATTCTACTTCTTTCCTTCATTCACTTTCTTTTTCAAATATCCAAACCTATACACTAACAATTAGAAAATGGCTTTAAATAATGTGTACATTAGACAGTGTAAAACTGAAGTGCAAACAACTTATTTTGGTGGAAAAGTGACACTAGTTATTATTTTTTCAACTTACTGAAATATACATATATGCAAAGTTTCATGTAATCCTAGAAATATTAAGATTTGCAGTCCATTCAAGTTGAAATTAAACAATAGCAAAAAAGTTTTCACCAAATATTTGCATTACTAGACAAACCTGGAGATATGAAAGTTGCTTGGTAATCTGAATTGATTAACTTTCTAATAATAACTTTATAGGAGAACAAAACTTGCACCCCAGAATGTAAATTGATGTAGTCACTATGGAAAACAGTATGCAGGTTCCTTAAAAAACTAAAATTATAGCTACTAAATGACCCAGAAATCCCACTCCTGGGTATATAACTGGAAAACATGAAAATTCTAGTTAAAAAAGTATATACACCAGAATGTTCATAGTAGCACTATTTGTAATAGACAAGACATGGAAACAACACAAATGCCTATCAACAGACAGCTTAAGAACATGTGGTATATTTATACACAGGAGTATTCAGCCACAGAAAAGAATAAAATATTTCCATTTGCAGCAACATGAATGGACCTAGACAATAGTTACTTAGTGAACCACATCAGAGAAAGACAAATATTATCTTATATCACTTATATGTGATAATACAAATGAATGTACATATAAAACAGAAACAGACACGCAGACATAGAAAAAAACTTATGGTTACCTAAGGGGAAAGGGAGGGAGGGATACATTCAGAGTATGGGATTAACAGTATAAAGTTAGCAGACTGCTATGGCACCCCACTCCAGTACTCTTGCCTGGAAAATCCCATGGATGGAGTAGCCTGGTGGGCCGCAGTCCATGGGGTCTCTAAGAGTGACTTCCCTTTCACTTTTCACTGTCATGCATTGGAGAAGGAAATGGCAACCCACTCCAGTGTTCTTGCCTGGAGAATCCCAGGGACGGGGGAGCCTGGTGGGCTTCCGTCTATAGGGTCCCACGGAGTTAGACACAACCGAAGCGAATTAGCGGCAGCAGCATACATAAAATAGGGCTTCTCTGGTGGCTCAGTGGTAAAGAATCTGCCAGCCAATGCAGAAGATGTGGGTTTGATACCTGCATTGGGAAGATACCCTGGAGAAGGAAATGGCAACCCACTCCAGTGGTAGCTCAGATGGTAAAAGTGTCTACCTGCAATGTGGGAGACAGGTTCAATTCCTGAGTCGGGAAGATTCCCTGGAAAAGGAAATGGCTACCCACTCCAGTATTCTTACCTGGAAAATTCCATGGACGGAGGAGTCTGGTAAGCTACAGTCCATGAGATACCAAACAGCTGGACATGATTTCACTTTCAATTTCCAGTATTCTTGTCTGGGAAATCCTTAGACAGAGTAGTCTGGCAGGCTACTCAGAAAGAAACTTCGACCTTCTCACTAACTGCCTGAAAGGGGCTTCCCAGGTGGTGCAATGGTAAAGAATCCACCTACAAATGCAGGAGCTGCAAGAGCCATGGGTTCCATCCCTGGGTCAGGAAGTCTCCAGAAGGAAATGGCAATCCACTCCAGTATTCTTACCTGGAAAATCCACGGCCAGAAGAGCCTGGCAGGCTACAGTCCATGGGTTCAAAAAAAACCAGACGTAAATGAGCAACTGAGCATATTGCACAACTGCCTAAAAGAATGGTGATAGATCTGTCCCAGGAGAGGGGCTATCACCGTATATAACTCTATTACGTGCCAGCTGAGGTAGACAGGGAGAAACCTAGCAATGTCTGTTTGTTCCAGTTCCACTCTGTGTCCCATTATCTTTCCATGAAACAGCAAACGTTTATTTACCAAATATTTGCTTTTCCCCTTTCTGCCTTTTGAAGTCCCAAAACATCCTTTTCTGTCTTTAGCCGAAGACCTTATTAAGGTGAGGGTTTCAGCTATTTTGTTAACTCACATATATGTGTTAACAAACTTGTTTGATTTTCTTCTTTAATCTGTCTCATGTCAGTCTAACTCTTAGTACAGTCAGAAAAACCTAGAAAGGTAGAGGAAAATGTCTTTCCCTTGAGATTTTCATTTTTCCTTTATTTTTATGGCTTGTTTCTTGATAACTAATGTTTTACCCCAGGATATTATGACTATTCCACAGGTGAGGAAATGGAATTGTGTAGAGGTTAACTAATATGCCCAAAGCATGCATAATAAATTATAACTTGAGTTATTATTCAAAGTCAGGTCTGTAAGCTTCAGAGTTTGAGTACTTATCCAATATATTATGTAACAGTCAGTCAATAAAACTTTGTTTAAGTGAATTTTTCTACCTGAGAATCAAAGTGTCAAATTATAAGCTGAAAGGATTAATGGAGTTAATTTGGAATTTGAGAGAACGGCAGAATGATTATAAAGAAATTTGAATCTCTTATAAAATGCTGGACTGTGTTATGTGTGCACATAGGGTATGGTATGTATATGTGCCTTTGTATTTTTCGGTCCACAATGTTTGAATACCCCTTTTCAGTAAATATTATAAGAGGCATTGATGAAAGTGTAAGCAACCAGCCAAAAAGAATTCTGTGTTCCATAATTACAAAAAGTGAAGAAGCCAAATTACTTTGAAATGAAAATACTCACATCCTTTAAATCTGTTCTCACAGATCCCAAGTGGACTAGTAATCTGCCTGACTTATTTCTTTTACACTAAAACAACTGATGAAGTGACTGAAAATTGTGTACAATATAGTAGGTTTTTCTTGCTTTTTGTTTGGGCATGATACTCACAAAAACAATTATGAATTGAAGATAACCTGGAAATAACATGGGGAGTGCTTTCTCTTGTAATTAACGGCATTATTTTCACTAAGGTGTTATAGTTGCTTGAATCACATACTAAAAAACAAATGGCTGGGAATAAACTAATATTAAAGTATGTGTTTTAAAATGTGTGACTTGATGAAAACAATACATTTATGTCTCTTCATTTACTTGATATTTTCTTTCTGTTTTGGAGTTTCTGTTTTCAGCATTTCAGTTCATCTTTCCATGATAATCATATTCTCCCATGCCAAAAAACATATTTCTACCTTCCCCCAAACCATACATATGCTCTCCTGCTAATGCACATGAACGTACACATTCAGGCACACAAACACACACGGAGACAGGCATACATCTACAAAAATAAACAAGCAGATATACACACATCCTCACTTAGAGTAGAAGAATTGCCTTGATGTAAATATGATTTATAATTGTTTTTCAACAGGCTCATATTTCACAAGTATCAACAAGCAAAAGAGAAAAGGAGAATTTACAATAAATATCTTCAAAATATTTCTGACTGTTCATCCATATACATTTTTTGATAAAAATTTGACACATATACAAAAAAACCCAAATGAAACCAAAATGTAGGTTTTACGAATTATAAAGGAGATATTTCTATAAACTCAATCAAAGAAATAGAACCCCAAAATGTTTTATTCTTTCCTCTCCTTTCAGATAGCAATGATCTTGAAATATCTTTATACTTTTACTACCTATGGATGTCTGCATAGCAATGATAGTTTGGTCCGTTTTTGAAGTTTTTGTTTGTGTACTCATATATAACCCTTCTGCCTATCTGTTTTCCATAGTTTAACATTTGGATGATTCATCCATATTGTTGCATTGTTTCATTTTCATTTCTATAGTAATTGACTCTATAACAAAACTATAATTTATATACTCATCCTTCTTGTTTTGAGCAATTAAATTGCTTCTATTTTTAAACACTTATACCTGTGGACATTTTTGAGCTTGTCCCTCAGAATTCCTGTCCATAAATCCTTCTGGGTAAATAACAAGAATGTTATTATTCAATCATAAGCAGTGTTACCATATAAGTTATTGTAGGTGTTCTAAAACCAGCCACATGATATAATTTTATTGTTATATATATTTTATGGTATTTTTAATATTTTATTAAATTTATGAATTATGTAATTTATAAAATTTTATTGTATTTTTAATATTTATTTATTTATTTGGCTGTGTTGAGTCTTCATTATATCATTCAAACTCTTAGTTGTGGCATGTGGAATCTAGTTCCCTGACCAGGGGTTGAACCCAGGTCTCCGGCATTGGGAGCAGAAAGTCTCAGCCACTGGACCATCATGGAAGTCTCTATATAATTTTAAATTGATATTTACTGACTAACAGGTATGTTGGTTGGAAGATTAAATAGTCCTAAACTGAAAGTGCTTTTTAGAAATAAAATTGTATCTGAAAAATAGAAACAGCATCTGTGTGCAATGAACAAAATTGGAAAATACTTTATATATTTTATTTATTCATTTAAATAAATAAGCAAAATAACTTTAGATTTAGATATAATCACTTTTATTAATCAGTTGATTAATTAATTTCCAGGTATATGCTGTATTTTTAAAATATCTTCATATTTTCAAACTTCTTCCATAAAATTGCCATATGTATTCTTTAAAATTATTTTTTGTGGGCTAATTAA
Source organism: Bubalus kerabau (assembly GCF_029407905.1). Taxonomy (NCBI): domain Eukaryota; kingdom Metazoa; phylum Chordata; class Mammalia; order Artiodactyla; family Bovidae; genus Bubalus; species Bubalus kerabau. The sequence goes on from NC_073624.1 coordinate 134,971,384, forward strand.
TCTTAATTTTCCACTCTTTTCTGTAACTGAAAAAATATTCTTTCTATAGGAGTTAACATAAATCTATACTCAGAGCAAATTTTGCTCACTGGAGAATATTTTGTATTAGTTTTTTCAATATTTTAGCCTATATATTTTCAGTCATATTAGTTTTTGGTTTCCACTAAGAGTACTTTCTTCCTTCAAATAATTTCATTAGAAAATAAATTCTTTAAATAAATTATTTTGTTCATGATGTAATATTATCAGTTCAGTTCAGTTCAGTCGCTCAGTCATGTCTGACTCTTCGTAAACCCATGAATTGCAGCATGCCAGGCCTCCCTGTCCATCACCAACTCCCGGAGTTCACTCAAACTCACGTCCATCGAGTTGGTGATGCCATCCAGCCATCTCATCCTCTGTAATATTATGGACCTTCTTAATTTCATTCCATTTTGATGACAAATGCACTTATTCTGTTAAAAATAGAAATCTCCTGAAAAATGTCCTTCTGCAAGTCCAAATCTTATAGAAAAGAATTATCTACTTTAGAAATTAAATTATATTTAATTTGTTCAGTTTCTCTCTTGACCTTGTAATGCATCTTTTTTTCAACAACATTCAAAAAAAGGCTTCAATCAGTTTTACTACTATATTTACTAAATAATTTGATTAAATATGTTTTACTGGTGTTAGTAAAACAAAGGATATCCAACTTTGGATCTCCTCAGGTGGCACTAGTGGTAAAGAACCCATTTGCCAGTGCAAGAGCCATTAGAGACACGGGTTCAATCCCTGGGTCAGGAAGACCCCCTGGAGGAGGGTATGGCAATCCACTCCAGTATTCTTACCTGGAGAATCCCATGGACAGAGGACTGTAGACTGGCAGTCTACAGTCCTTGGCTTCACAAAGTGTTGGACACATCTGAAGAGACTTAGCGTTCATACACGCCCAACATTAGAAAACCCATTTAGAAAATAATTTAATACAATTGTAGTATATTTATATTGATTTACAAAATATTTTTTTCTGAAGCTTAGACTTTTCTAAAATCAAATGGGTGGTGCATTCCACTGTGTTGAAGGATTACTTTTTATTTGTCTTCAACATCAACTTTATCTTAAAAAGTTTATGGTTCAGTTCTTCAAATTGTTTAATTTTGTAAAACTTGACAACCACAGTTTCTATCTAGGTCACTGGGATAGTACATCTTGTTTGGATGCAACTATACATTATGTATGACTCACAAATGCAAGCACACTTTTGCTTCCTAGGTTTGTTAATTTTGCAAGAGCTGTGTTTTTAATATGATACTGTGTTCCATCAATATTTATATTTTTATTGTTACCGTAAGTTCATCAATATAGAATTCAGAGCATTAAGATAAACCAGTTAATGCAGTGCTCAAAATAAACAAAGTGACAAATCATATCAGCTTTTGAAAATGTGTAAATTATAACACTGTCTTTGTAGGAAAATTTCACAATCTATGCTCAAGTTAAAAATATGTATGTTTTTCATGCAAAGAGTGGGGCTCCTGCTGCCTATGCTGAGAAATACACATTAGGACAGACGTAGGTTCAAAATTTTTGATTAAAGATACAATGTGATAATTTGATACTAAATTAATTAAATGAAATCTGTAAAATGAATTATGTAAGTTATATATTATTTTTAATGAAAACATAGCCAGTGTAAATTTTTTGGTGATAAAAACGAAGTTGGTATAAATACGGACAGACCAGTTTACCAGAAAGCTAATGAAACATAAGATGCAGAGCTCTTTACTTGAAGGACTGTCGAATTCTTAGATCTGTCCCTGAAAATATGTACATTATAATACCACATATGTAATATAGTTTTTCACAATACATATATGTCTATAATTGCTGTCTATATACAGCAAACAAGTCAAAAGATTATACAGTAAATGCACAAGAGTGATTATTTTTAGAGTTGGAAATTAACTTTCAGAGTTTGGGATTGAGGCTAGAAAAATTTGAAGAAGATTTAACTTTGTATACATTAAAATTTTCCGTAGAATGAGTACCTATTACTATATAATTTATGTAATTGAAATTTAAATGCTAACTTTCAATATTAAAAACTAGAAGGAAAATTCTTGACAGAATGTTATTTTCTTGCAAGAAGTAGAAAAAAGTCAGTAGAAAAAATGATCAAAAATGGAATTGAGACTTAAAGGATCGAAAGTCTGCAACATATTTCTGAATAAATGAAAATGGAGAGACTAGTGTGAAACAATATTCAAAAGGATGAAGTCTGAGAATTTTTATGATAAGTATACTGAGTGTTCAGCTTGGAAGTAACCACAAAAACTAAGATAGAATGAATTTTATTCCTGTATCTTGAAATCCTCCCTTTATCAGGCTATACAGTCCCTCCACTTAGAGGAAAAGTATACTTCTTAACTCTTGACTTTTTATTTGGGCATGTGTCTAGCTTTGCCCAGTTGTACATGCAGAAAAGCAAGAGTGTTACATCTGGGTAGACCTATAGCTCAGTGCTATTAATATATTTTTCCAAATTTTAACTAGGTCAGCTGATCCAAAACAAACGGTAGATTCATAAATATGAATGAATGCTCTTTTAAACTACTGAGTTTTGGGATTGATTGTTTTTATACAACAATAGCTTGACTAACATGAGTGTCATATAGGACATATAGTAGGTTTGACATAAAAGCAATAGAACTATATGTTTAACCTAGAAATTTAAACACAGGTAAAATACTCTTTAAGAATGTGGGCAGAAAAAAAAAGAGATTAAAATGCCCAAAGACATTAAAACTACTACTACTAAAATATTGTTTCATGGATAAAACAATAATTGTATGTTGTAGATATCATGGATGTGGCAATGGTAAAAGAATCTACCTGTCAATGCAGGAGACACAATAGACATGGGTTCATTCCCTGGTTGGGAAATATCCTCTGGAGGTTGTTGTTGTAGTACAGTCGCTAAGTCATGTCTGACTCTTTGCAACCCCAAGAACTGCAGCACACCAGGCTTCTCTGTCCTTCACTATCTCCCTGAGGTTGCTCAAACTCATGTCCATTGAGTCGATGATGCCATCCAACCATCTCATCCTCTGTCACCCACTTCTCCTCCTGTCCTCATTCTTTCCCAGCATCAGGGCTTTTTCAAATAAGTCAGCTCTTTGCGTCAAGTGGCCAAAGTATTGGAGCTTCAAGTTCAGCATCAGTCCTTCCAATGAATATTCAGGGTTGATTTCCTTTAGGATTGACTGGTTTGATCTCCTAACTGTCCAAGGGACTCTCAAGTCTTCTCCAGCACCACAGTTCGAGAGTGTCAATTCTTTGTCAATTCTTTGGCACTCAGCCTTCTTTATGGTCCAACTCTCACATCCGTACACAACTACTAGAAAAATGATAGCTTTGACTATATGGACCTTTGTTGGCAAAGTAATGTCTCTGCTTTTTAATACACTGTCTGGTTTGTCACAGCTATTCTTCAAAGAAGCAAGCATCTTTTAATTTCATGGCTGCAGTCACCGTCCACAGTGATTTTGGAGCCCAAGAAAATGAAATCTGATACTGCTTCCATATTTTCCCCATCTAGTTGCCATGAAGTGATAGAACCAGATGCCATGATCTTAGGGTTTTGAATGTTGAGTTTTAAGCCAGCTTTTTCACTTTCCTCTTTCACTTTCATCATGAGGCTCTTTAGTTTCTCTTCACTTTCTTCCATTAAAGTGGTATCATCTGTGTATATGAGGTTGTTGATATTTCTCCCAGAAATGTTGATTCGAACTTGTGGAATCGCCTCCTCCCTGGATGAGGGCATAGCAACCCACTCTAGTATTCTTGCTTGGAAAATTCCATGGACAGGGGAGGTTCGCAGGCTACTGTCCATGGGGTCACAAAGAATCAGACACAACTGAGTGACTGAGCACGCACAAACTGAAAATCAAACAATTTCAGCCTAAACTGGTAGGGAAAGTACTTGTCACATTTGGAAAAATCCTCCAAGAAAATTCAATGATCATGACTTTGAGATAATATTTGCAGAGTGCTAAGAAGTAAAATATTTTTTAAATAAAAAATCTTACAGAATTTTGAGAACATATTTACTATCATATTATTGATTTTAATATTAATCTACAAGTACTGGTCAAAGAAATAAAAATATTATAAGTACATACTTGAATTGTGTGTAATCAAAAAGCTTAATCTGGTGACTATATACAGAGCATTGTATGCAATAGATAGAAATTCTGTATTTATTTCAAGAAAACAGAAGACATTTAAAAGCATATTATATTTAAAGTTAAGGAAGTCTCAGCTAATATCAAAGAAATTATATAACGCAGACAACTTTCTCTCACCACAATTAAAATACAATATGAAAATATTAATGCCTTATATATTATGAAGGGACAAGTTATTGAAAATAATCCATGGATAGGAGTGGATGTCAAAATGGAGTTAAAATTGAAAAAAATAAAATTGTGTATACAAATTCCTGAGGTGTATTGGTGTATTTAAAGATGAATGTATAGTCAATAGCTACACTTGTTAAAATAGGAGATTTTTACACACACAGCTACACACACAAACAGGCTTCCCAGGTGGCCCAGTGGTAAAGAATCTACTTCCCAATGCAGGAGACACTGGAGATGAAAGTTTGATCCCAGGGTAGGGAAGATCCCCTGAAGCAGGAAATAGCAACCTGCTGCAGTATCTTGTTTGGAAAATCCCATGGACAGGAGCCTGGTGGACTACTTTGAAAGAACCAAGGAGATTGGATTGTACGGTGTCAAGTGTGGAGACTGGGAGAGGATTTTGGAGGCTAAGGAAGGAATCCTGGTCTATGATGATCCAATCTTTGCCTGTCCTCACAGCTTGAGCTCTCAACCATCTTTCACATCTATTACTCACTTGAATAAACACGCATTATTTGAAGAATATTGTTAAAATGAACCCATCCCCTTCCTTTCTAAAGGGCAAGTGTTCCAAGCACATTTTATACTAATTTTATTCTCATTATTTAATCGTTTGACTTGCCTTTATTTAAAACCTCTCCAAATTATGCACATTTATCTAAAATAGTGGGCTTCAAAAATAGAACTAGGGCTTCCTTCCAGAGTGTCCAAAGTAAGATCAAGACAAGTCCAGAATACAATTATTTTTGTTGAAGTTAATATATTCTGATGATTCATACACTTTTCACTTTTTTTTTTAATCAAAGATTCTCCTGCTGCTGGCTTTATAACACCTACAAAGAACTGGTCATTTGAGAACTATGTCCATAGGGAACTTGTTGTTTTAAGTCAGGTTTCCTAAGAAATAGACTCCAAAAAGGAGACTGTGTGCAAGAGGTTTATTTTGGAGTACTCTTCTTAGCAATTGTAACACTGTAATGGAGTGAAAGAAACAGTACTGGGCTGATAGAAAATCTAACCTGCAATAAAATTAAAGCAGAGGTCTCAGCAATTTCAGAACTGCTGTAATTCGAGATAATATCTGGTCTTCACCCTTTTGTATCTATCAATCACTGCCTGCTGGGTGTCCCTGGATGGAGCTATAACCTTGAGCATGGCAGCTACCTTTACTCTGAGGGCCCTACCCAGAAAGGGACTCAGACATGAGACTTCTCATTCACCAGTTGATGAAGGAAAGTTTTGAGCTTGAGGAGGGATGGGTATCCAGTATGGCTGCTTTCTGATTTGTAGTTCCAAACAGTGGTGATAAACAATGCTTATCCTTTTTGTGCATCTCATAATTTCAGACTTGTTACTCTAAATCTGACTGTGACAAACCACTCAGCTGAACTACTTGCGCCTTACAGCCAACCAAGGCTCAAGCACCATTCTCATCTCTTCTGTAGATGCTTTCTTTCTAACCACATCTTGTGTAGTGTGTCAAATTTAGCACTTATATTCTCTGAACTGTGCTGCGCTTTCATTCTGAAATTATATGATAAGATGGGACCAAAAGCCAGGAAACCAGGCAAAGCTCTTTCTACAGTAAAGCAATGCATCCAAAAATAAAAGAGTACCTATTCCATCACTCTAATATTTATTTTGCCATGCCTCTAGCAAGCCTCCTGAAGTTAGGAGACTGTAACTGACCTAACAGTCCTGAACTCTACAACTGGCATTTCTTATCACATGTTTGTTGTAAGGGTGGGAAGGAAGGAGGCAGAATGCAGAGGATTCTAGACAGTGTTTACCCTCAGCTTCTGTTGGGAGTAGCAAGCAACCTGTGGGAGTGGCCTAGCCTTTATTTACATTGCTTTGAGCTTAAATTGTTAATCCTTGAAGAAATGAAATGTTGACATACTTTTGCCATATTTTGGATACTAAGGGCAAATTTTCCCTTATTTCTACACATGGGAAAATGAAGAACCACAATTCCTAAACAAAGGAATTTTGAGTCCATCCTCCATGAGTGCAAATAGGAATAGGCTGCAGTGACATTTTTATAGCTTACTTACTAAATACTGTCATTTTTTCTTCTAGTTGTTTCACAAACTTGTTTAAGAAGGGTATCTCTCACACATTAGTGTTCAGAGTTTCAGTCCTGATTTTTGTATTACCCTAAGCATCTCCCACCACACACAACCACACATGACCTCAGTCGATACAGAATCTCCCTGCAATGCAGGAGACCCGGGTTCGATTCCTGGGTGGGGAAGATCCTCCGGAGAAGGAAATGGCAACCCACCCCAGTATTCTCACCTGGAAAATCCCATGGACAGAGGAGCCTGGCAGGCTATAGTCCATGAGATTGCAAGAGTCGGACATGACTTAGTGACTAAACCATCACCACCAAGCACCTCCCACCACACAAAACCACACACTACCAGGAAAAAAATTATCTCTCTCCCCTTTGAATTAATATGGCAATTGAGATTATAATTATTTATGATCATGATTATTCACATATCAGTAAAAGCAGGCTATTGGTCACCAGAAAAGCTGGGTGTGAGTTTGTGTTCTATTATTTTTTAAATGAGTTGAACAAGGTAATGTGGAAAAAGATTATCCAGGGCACAATAAGCACACATATTTATCTGTAATAAACAAATCTTCTCTGGTGACTCAGACAGTAAAAAATCTGCCTGCAATGCAGGACACCCAGGTCCCATATCTGGGTTAGGAATATCCCCTGGAGAAGGGAATGGCTACCCACTCCAGTATTCTTGCCTGGAGGATTCCATGGACAGAGGAGTCTGGAGGGTTACAGTCCATGGGGTCGTAAAGAGTCAGACACAAATGAGCAACTAACACTTTTATTTGTAATATTGGGACAGGAGAAGAACTCCAAAGCAATGCCCTACTTTACAGAAAGGAAGAGATTTTATACAGTTTTTGTCAGAAATAAAGCTGAAGTTCAGCTAGTTTTAGGAATAGCAGGTCAAAATGATTTTTGGAAAAGGGAGGAATTATTCTTGCAGTTCTGAGATTGCTGGTTGGACAGTTTAGGTTTAGCAAGAAGGTGGAGCAGGGGTTGTTGCAGGGACTAGTCATTTACAAAAGTGCTGTAAAGGAACAATGGCAGGGATCAAAGCAATGTTAGGACCATGGGAGGAACTTTAAGTTTTATAAGGTCTCTTCTGGGCCTTCTTCTTGGTCAGCAGGAAAACTGTAGCTCTACTTGGACTCTATGCAGCTATTCACCTGCATCCCTTGTCTCCTCAGTCTCAATAGAATTCAGTGCCAACAGGACTTCTTGCAGTGTTTGTCACTGTAGTTGGATTTCAATCTTTTGTTGAGTTGTAGTTTTGCAGGAGTGTTTAAGAATCATGAGACCACACAGTGAACAGTAGTGAAAACAAGCACTCACATGAGAATTGTCAAAAGGCTTGAGACAATGCCTCTTAGATCAAATCCTGCCCCACCTGGGGTCTGAAAGAATAGACCCCATCCATTCTGGATTTTATAGATAAGGCAGATTTAATATCTGTGGATTTGTGTTCATCCTCTAGATTTGTCTACAGAACCAATGTTTAAAGGAGAAACTTTAAGAGTATTATTTTAGCCATCAGCATTTTAAAATGGGAGAGAAGAGGGGAAATAGCAATGGGAAAAGGAAAAAAAAAAAAGATTAAAGAGACTGGCAGTCAGAGGCCTAGGGTCTTGATCTAAAGGTCTTGAATAGAAGGAATTCATTAGATGCTTGATGTGAAGTTCTTGGGAGAACAGTCTCCTTCGTGATGTGGTTTGGTTCTGCTGAATCTGGAAGACATTTTGCTTTGAATCTCAAGTCAGTGTGGGTATATAAGAGATAACTGTAGGAAATCTGTTAAACTTGGAAACAAAAATTCAGACTTTTTTAAAAAGCAGTGGACAATATCTTAAAAAATAAAATTAAATACCATATGATACTTTATTAAATAAAACAAAGTCCAAGCTATTCTCTTTGAGGTGATGGATTGGGATTTAAGAGCTATGCAGTCAGTCCTCTCCAGGCTACTGCCTGGCACAATGGTAAACTCCATGATCTCTGACCAAATGAACAAAGGTTTTAGAAAGTCTATTACGGAAAGCTAAACATAAATTTACATATATATGTGTATGTGTGTGTGTATGTATACATGTGTGTATAATGCAAAATAAAACATGTCAAGTCAAGTGCAGCAATACTTAGAAGCAAATTTTATGGCAGTTCAAGAAGGAAACATTATCACACATTGATATACATCAATGTAAGCAAACAAAAAAAAATCTCAAAATGCTGTTGATGATTGCTAAACTAATGGTAGGGTCTGGTTTGGGAGGAGGACAGTTCGATAGGCTATGTTAATGAGTATTTTGTAGGCAAAAGAGAGCTCATGGAACCTGTTTCATCCCGTGAGAAAAAGATTAAAGTTATTCTTGAGGAAGGTTCCTATGGCAACAGTGTGCAGTTTGCCTTGAAGAGAGAAAGTCTGGAGGCAAAAGGACAATTTAAAAGTCATTGGAATAGTCCAGATAAAGTAAAGTAATAAGGATTTAAACTTGTGAAGTAGCAGTATGAATAAAATAGAAGGATATATATATATACACACACACACACACACACACACACATATATAGTTTTAGAAGTAGTTTATTTAAATCTACAGGACTTTGTGACTAATGATATTTTGCAAGGATAGGGGAAAGAGAAACTTAAACACAATTTTGAGGACATCAAGGAGGATGATCATCTAACGGTACCATTAAAAGAGATAAAAGCAACAGAAGCACAGTCAGATTTGTGTGATTGGCAGATTTTTATTTTGGACATTGTAAAGCTGTCATCTTATCACTAGTTCTTACTGATAAGGTGTTAAGTATAAGCCTCTTGATGAAAGTGAAAGTGGAGAGTGAAAAAGTTGGCTTTAAGAAAACGAAGATCATGGCATCCGGTCCCATCACTTCATGGGAAATAGATGGGGAAACAGTGGAAACTGTGTCAGACTTTATTTTTTTGGTCTCCAAAATCACTGCAGATGGTGACTGCAGCCATGAAATTAAAAGACTCCTTGGAAGGAAAGTTATGACCAACCTAGATAGCATATTCAAAAGCAGAGACATTACTTTGCCAACAAAGGTCCGTCTAGTCAAGGCTATGGTTTTTCCTATGGTCATGTATGGATGTGAGAGTTGGACTGTGAAGAAGGCTGAGCGCCAAAGAATTGATGCTTTTGAACTGTGGTGTTGGAGAAGACTCTTGAGAGTCCCTTGGACTGCAAGGAGAGCCAACCAGTCCATTCTGAAGGAGATCAGCCCTGGAATTTCTTTGGAAGGAATGATGCTAAAGCCGAAACTCCAGTACTTTGGCCACATCATGCGAAGAGTTGACTGATTGGAAAAGACTCTGATGCTGGGAGGGATTGGGGGCAGGAGGAGAAGGGGACGACAGAGGATGAGATGGCTGGATGGCATGACTGACTCGATGGACGTGAGTCTGAGTGAACTCCGGGAGTTGGTGATGGACAGGGAGGCCTGGCGTGCTGCGATTCATGGGGTCGCAAAGAGTCGGACACAACTGAGCGACTGAAATGAACTGAACTGAATTGAACTGATAATGCATCAAATCAATCCTTCTCATTAACCTACATTTTGAAAATTACTATTAGAATTACATGTAGCATTATCTTCTTGCAGTTTATTTTTCTTATTTTTTAATATAAATGTATTTATTTTAATTGGAGGCTAATTACTTTACAATATTGTAGTGGCTTTGCCATACATTGACATGAATCCACCATGAGTGTACATGTGTCCCCATCCTGAACCCCCCTCCTACCTCCCTCCCCATCCCATCCCTCTGGGTCATCCCAGTGCACCAGCCCTGAGCGCCCTGTCTCATGCATCAAACCTGGACTGGAAATTTCACACTAGCTTTTGTGATGATCATCAAGGCAACCGACACTGAACAAGTTGGTTTACAAAACCATTAATTCTCAAGAACGTAAAATCTCGGAAAAGTAGAAAAGATCACCGTATTTTTATATAAGAAATAAACTTCATAACATAGAACACAGTATAGAACTGCCAGCCACTTGACAACTTATTTTGGTGCAATAATAAAAGGACAATTTAAATGGAGAAACAGTCCTTACACACACAAGTGTTCAAAAGAGCAGCAACACAGCTCACATGGACATGGAAATTTCTTCTCCAACTTTTGTACCAATGGCACAGTTTCTAATATGAAACAGATTCAGCATTGACTGTGCCTTTGTAGATGTTCATTCTTTCCCTATGTGCTTAGTGGCTCAGTCATGTTCAACTCTTTGTGACCCCATAGACTATAGCCCACCAGGCTCCTCTGTCCATGGGATTCTCCAGGCAAGAATACTGGAGTGGGTAGCCATTCCCTTCTACAGGGGATCTTTCTCTATGGGCATACCTGAATATGTGTCAGAAATCTTCAGTTGTCTATTTGTTGTGGATTATATGCTGGAGTATGAAAGAAAGGAAACTCGTACTTTTTGTAGCTCCCAAATTAAGGCTGGGTGTTTTAAATTTCAAAGCAAACAATTAAAAACATTCTCCTTTATCATTGCTAATTTGCAAAATGAAAGATCTTCATGCCTTTCTGTGAGTCAGGAACTTATTCAATATATTTATGACTCAAAAGGAAAAAAATGGGAATTTTATTTAAAAAATACACTTTTAGAAAATATAGATGTGCATAAAATAAATAGTCCATTTGGGAACATGCTGTCCAAAAAGTGGATTCACAACCCTATATCAATACCCATAAAATGTACCCCAAAGAGGCTTCAATCTCCCCCACCCTCTCAAACCCCAACCAACTCTATACTCCAACCTCACTGATTTCATCTTTCCCCAGAATTCTTTTTCTAGCTTCCTATCTTGGAAATGCTGCTTCTTACACATAAATTTTTCTTGCAATTTACTTAGAAAATATATTTATTTTTTGAGACCAAATTCAAGTGTTAGGTTTTCTATGATTATTCTTGAATTTATTTAGGCAGCATTAGATTTAAATTAACTATTGTTTTAAAGATTTTTTTTTTTTTGAAGTGGATCATTTCTAAAGTCTTTATTGAATTTGTTGAAATATCGTTTCTGTTTTAAGCTTTGGCTTTTTGGCTGGGAAATATGTGCGATCTTAGCTCCCCAACTGGGGATCAAATCCATATCCTCTGTACTGGAAGGTTAAACCTGAACCAATGGGCCACCAGAGAAGTCCCTAAAGTAACTATACTCTCTCATATTTTGCCTTCCATTTGAACATTTAGCACATTAGTGTGTTTTCATATATTAATTTTTCAATTGTTCTGTCTCTTCTGCTTCATGATATGGATCTAATTAAGGACTCCCACAGAAACTCTATTAATTAAAGAAAAATAATAATTCAGAATAATTACTATTGAGAGGTTATTATGTATCAGGAGTTGTACATGCAGTATCTAATCAGAGCAACATTCTATGTGGTAGGAATCATTATCCTTCTTTTGCAGGACAATTGAAGTCCCATAGAAGCCTAGTGACTTGTTTCAAGTCACAAAGCTAGAGAACAAATGAGGAAACAAAGCCTGCTTTACCTGACTCTAAAGACTTGCTATTAAACACAGTAGTATATATCCCCTTTAAAATGTTCCTAATTCTAGTTATTCAGTCTCTCAGTCATATCCACCTCTTTGGGACCTCATGGACTGCCTGGCTTCCCTGTCCTTCACCATCTCCTGGACTTTGCTCAAACTCATGTCCACTGAATCAGTGATGCCATCCAGCCATCTTATTCTCTGTCTCCCCTTCTCCTCCTCCCTTCAATCTTTCCCAGTATGAGGTTCTTTTCCAATGAGTTGGCTCTTCATGTCAGTGACCAGCATTGAAGTTTCAGCTTCAGCATCAGTCCTTCCAATGAATATTCAGGGTTGATTTCCTTTAGGATGGACTGGTTTGATCTCCTTGCAGTCCAAGGGACTCTCAAGAGTCTTCTCCAACACCACAGTTCAAAAGCAGCTATTCTTCAGCACTCAGCCTTCTTTATGGTACAACTCTCACATCCATATGTGACTACTGGAACTCTCTATTTCTAGAGAGTTGTAAATTATACATGCCTTTGTAATAGCTTAGTCAACTTCTAATTTATCTTTTTTTAAAAAACAGCTATGGCACTTAAGCTTAGTATATGAATATTCATACAAAAGATCAGAATGAATCCTGTTCCTCTATGCATTTTAGCTCTAGAATACAGTTGAAACATTGTTCTCTGAAACATTCATTTTCAGTCAACTACAGGAGCCACAGAAAAAGAGCTTGTTGAGGTAGTTAGTGATTGAATTATGAAATAGCACCTATTGTAAACAGACTCTCAATAAATTACTATTGAGTTGAATATAATGGATTAATTGTGCATGAGAATGTGAGTTAAAAGTTTTGACATTTTCCTAAAACTGCTTGTGGCATGTAAATATTGCTCTCACATTGCTGAACTTGTAGTATGTACTTAATTAATTCATGTTATTGATTGTTCTTAGCAATTTATGTGGGCTCTAGCAAAAACAGCATAACAATTACTTAAATGGATCATACTCAAGCTCTAAAAAGTAATCAACTAGAATTATTTAAGTTCATTGGGAGCTAAAACAGAAAGGAGGTGCCAGGTAGGTATAAGGTCAAAATATATAGATGGGCTTTCTGAAACTGCACATACTTTCTTAATTCTTGTGTAGTTTTGCATGATGGTGTTGGACTGCACTTGGAAGATGTTGATACTGACAAAGATTCTCTCCTTAATCAAGTTCTAGCCAGGTACCTCTGAGTCATCTTCTCCATTAGGTCTCAACTCTGGTCTATAAAGACTTGAACACTAACATAGTTTCTGATAGCTCAAGGCCTCATCCCTTGAATGACCCAACCCCTTTTAAAGTGTCTCCCTGAGAAAGCTCCAGACTACTGATTTGGGAGAATGGCATTGAAACATGTAAAATATCATGTATGGAACGAGTTGCCAGTCCAGGTTTGATGCACGATACTGGAAGCTTGGGGCTGGTGCACTGGGACGACCCAGAGGGATGGAATGGGGAGGGAGGAGGGAGGGGGGTTCGGGATGGGGAACACATGTATACCTGTGGCAGATTCATTTTGATATTTGGCAAAACTAATACAGTTATGTAAAGTTTAAAAATGAAATAAAATTAAAAAAAATAATAATAAAGTGTCTCCCTGAGAAAGCTCCAGACTACTGAAAGAATTGATTGTTTCAGCCAACACCTGAGGATGGACCCTCAATCACCCTTTATTAAAGTGTCTACTAAAAACAATTATGCTTGTGAATCCTTCCTTTGTCCCTTTGGGATGTTTATGTATCTCCACAACTCAGGAGTGTCTTTCTCAGTGATCTGAACACCATCCTTTGAAGTGTCATCATCAGCAAGCATAGTGTCTGTCTCTTAGTCTCTTAGATGGATAGAATCCTGAAGTTGATCATTGCCAACTAGCAGAGACAGCTGGTTTAATCACATTTATATTGATAGACTCTTGGCATTTTTACTTTCCTGATTCTACTGAGCCCATGCTTATCCCTTCCCTATTCCTTCATTCTTCCTTTAAAACATGCAGTCACCTCTGTACAACTTGAAGTTGAGTTAACTTGACACTGGGCTTGTTTCTGTATTGCAGTAATTATTACTGATTGAAAATCTGTGCTTACCCATGGTAACTAGTATCCAGCTTTGTTTATCTTTGACAATCGTTTACATATGCTTTAACCTAGGTACTAGGAAATTAAATCTGGATTAGTCAGTTAACTCTGAAGTGAAACATCAATTTTAATGTTTAATAAGGAATGTGAAAGGCACTCAGTCATATCCAACTGTTTGCAACCCCATGGACTATACAGTCCATGAAATTCTCCAGGCTAGAATACTGGAGTGGGTAGACTTTCCCTTCTCTGGGGGATCTTCCCAACCCAGGGATCAAATTTAATAAGGAATAGCAGAAGGTAAAAATGATATGCATCATACTGATAATTGAGAGAATATAAAAAATATTGACAATGCTCTCCACTTTGGCTTTCAAAAATATGAGCCATCTAAATATAAGTTTATTATACTGAGAGAGTGAACATTTTTCCCAACTCCACTGAGTATAAAATGGTTCAGTTTTCCACATAATATTATTTTGCTTATGATGAATTTAATATTTTTTCTCTGAGAAGACATTATAAATAGGGAAATCATACATATAGTCACTGCCCTTTATTGGTCACTGTTAATATTTTATGTTTTCTGCCAAATTTTTTCTCTTTACTTGCAATTAATGTTATATCACAAAAAAGTCTCCCATGTCATTAAGTCTCAAGAACTTGTATTTAATGTCCACATAGCATCCCAATATGTGCATGTATATAACACAATTCATATAATCATTGCTCATTTTTATTGGTTATGATATATTTCCATAAATAATGCATAAAATATCTATATATGCAAATAATTTTTATTAATTAGATTATTAGAAGTGAAATATGAATACAAAGAACAGAAATCCTTTATTTTATATATATATATATATATATATATAGCCAATTTGCTCTCTTTCCTACAAGTCTTTCTCAATTTACAAACACTTTTGAGGCGTGAGAAATTGCTGCCTATACATATTCTTAAAGACATTATTCCTTTTTTTAAACCTTACAATAATTTGGAGATAACTGACATCCTATCAACATTGGATCTTGCCGTGAAGAGGAACAATTTTGTCGACTTTTGTTCAAGTCTTTATGTTCCTCATTAAAATTTTGTTTGTAAAAAAATGTTCTCCTCATTACTCCTTTAAAGTTTTCTCTCATATGATAAAAAAAATGATCTTTTGTATATATATTAATTTATTTGACTATTGTGGGGGTGTATTAAATCCACCAAAGAGAAATGCAGGGTAAAGGTGAAACTGTGCAATATAGCAAGAAAACCATAATGAAGTCTTCCTTCCCATACCTACGTTTAAACTATAAAGATATTTATATCCCTTGAGAAGTTTTGTCTAACAGCACCTGACAAAAAGAAAACATCACATCCCTAAATTCTCACCTCTTGTAGTTTGTATAAACTAGTGGAATCTCAGATATTCTTCAGTTGAAAAAGGGAGAGTATTAGTGGTTCAAGCATGTCCAAGTCTTTGTGACTCCATGGACTGTAGCCCACCAGGCTGCTTTATCCATGGAATTCTCCAGGAAAGAATACTGGAAGAGTTGCCAAGCCCTTTTCCAGGGGATTTTCCCTACCCAGGGATCGAACCCAAGTCTCCTGCATTGCAGGCAGATTCTTGATCATTTGAGCTACCCAGGACACCTATTCTTCAGCTAGAAATCCTCATTTCAAAAGGAATCCTATGACGACTTCCAGGAGAACAATTGCTCAAATTGAAGCAGAGTAACAGCCGCAAGTCTTACTGATTTTAGCACTCCTGGTCAGAGAAGTGCCTGAATGGGCTATAGGGAATTTCACTTTTACACTCCTGATGTATGGTAAAACCAATACAATATTGTAAAGTAATTAACCTCCAATTAAAATAAATAAATTTATATTAAAAATAATAATAAAAAATAAAATAAAAGCCCTGAGAAGAAAAAATTAAAAAAAAGAATAAACAAAAGAAATAGAGGCACAGAGAAATTACACAATTTGTCAAATATCACACAACCTCCAGTGATGCAGCCAGAATATCTCATGATGTTTTACAGACTTATATACACCTTGTAATATATCTTTTTTCCCTCTCCTCTGTCCCACCCTATTCTATTTGACAAGAGGACATTTTTCCTAAAAATGTACTAGTCTTTCTGTTGGCACTATTTGCTTTAAATGTTACTCGTGTTTAACTTCACAGTTGTGGATTTCATGCTATTCTCATAATCCAAATTTTATTGGTTCCTAAAACATTCTCATATGCAAGTATTGAAGAAGAGAGAAATAGACAGGTTGAAGAAATGAATGAAAATTGACTGAATTTATGATTCAGAACTGGTTGCATTTGTTCAAAATAAGCATATTGTCATTACTTGAGAGAAAGAAGCAAGGAAATGTTGCCTACATCTAACCATTTATGGAACATTAGTGACTTTCTGGTGGAATTCATATCAGGGCCTGTATTTTTCTTCCACACAGAAATAGCAGTTTTTATTACTGATTTGGCAACTTTCTCAGCCTCTCAAAATACCGTGATCACTGTTATGTCAAATTTTTTTTCTTTATTTCATGTGAAAGTAATAAATTTTTTTAGTTTTCTTCTTCTTATCAATTAATCTTATTTCCTCCTTACATTTTAAATGGTGTTACAAACAGAATCTGCAATATGGAACATTTTGAGAAATACATAGCTTGAAATACATAGTTTTCTAGAGACTTTAATTGGGTCCCTGTCAGCTACATAACTAGACTTTGACATCCTAGGTCAACTTACTTAGCTCAGCAGGGTTAACGTTTGGGCAGTTACATGCTTTATGAATCAAATTTATAATTTTTCACTCAGCTGTGTATATTTGTATCTGAATTCCACAGCTCAGAAAAATAGTCCTGATTCATGGTGACCTCTGGTCCTTGGTGTGCCCAATTAGCTATTACATATCAACAATCTTTTCCCTTTTCAATGTTTCCTTGCATAATAGCACCTACAATCCTTGTAACTATGAATGCACATCTCAGAACCTCTGCCAAAACTCAGAGGACTTGTTTAGATGTACTTACATGAAATTTGGTAGGTGGAAGACACCAGAAGCCATTATGACCTCTTGGCAGATTCAGGTAAAAGGGCAAGACTCAGTCAGTTCCAGTGACTCTTAACATCCCCCTGTGCAGGGCATGCACACAGCTGTCCCACACAGGGCAAACGGTAGTTGAGTTCACTGATTGTTTTCTGCTATGATACCTGATTTCTTGAACATCAGTAAGTAGCGTTTTCCTGGCATTCATTTCTCAGTCTCCAGATTGTTTTGAGAGCTGCTAAATTTTCTTTATTGAATGCCTTCCTTCTTGAATTATCTGCATGTTTTTCCTAATGAAACATTGATATAATACTTTCCTTCATTTCAGAAAAAAAATGGTAAATTTCCTCCTAGACTAGATTATTCTGTGTTTGCTGAGTCAGAAAGGACATTATTTTTTCACTTCTCAATTTAACATAACATATAAACTTTTCAGGTTGCCCCAGTGTGTGTACTATTTATGAAAAGCATTGTCTGTGGTGCTAATAAAGCATAAGATGAGTAATTTTCAGGAGCTACAAGAACACCTGTGGGAGGATAAAAAAGTGCACAACTTATATAAGATGGACATTGAAATAACATGAGAGGCATAACAGAGCAGTGCATATAGAAATGAAAAATACTTGAACTAGAGAGGTGTAGGAAAGTTTTGTAGGGGATAGGAACTTTATATGTTAAAAGTTGGGAAAGGGCTACTATACTTGTGGCCGATTCATTTTGATATTTGGCAAAACTAATACAATTATGTAAAGTTTAAAAATAAAATAAAATTAAAAAAAAAAGAAAAAAAGAATTCAATAAAAGGAAAAGAATAGTATTATGGATGTGTGTTATACTTGTAAAATAGTGTGAATTTCCATGGTGGGTTGAAGGTAGGGTCAGAAAGAGAGATATTGGGGCCAGTTGGTATATGAATTTGACTGCCATGCAGAGTTTGCTCTATGTTCTGTAGTGAGGAAACTTTCAGTAAAATTTGAGCATGGAAATTATATTGACCTTCATAACATGAACCTGTTTACGGAAGAATACTGAGCAGTATCTACACTTAGGAGATGAGTGGAAGGACAGTCACCTCAATTAGAAAGGTGGTTTGAAATTTTGAGATGTGTGTGTGGTCAGTCACTCAGTCCTGTCTGACTCTTTGCAACTCCATAGACTGTAGCCCTCCAGGCTCTTCTATCTACACGATTTCCCAGGCAAGAATCCTATAATGGATTGCCACTTTCTCCTCAAGGGGATCTTCCTGACCCAGGGAATGAATGTGAGTCTCCTACATTGCAGGCGGATGCTTTACTATCACTATTCTTCCTGGCTCACTATTCTTCCCTGGTAAGCCACTAGGGAAGCCAAGATATAGGTTCTTCCAGACATCTAGGGAAGAGAGATTAAACAGTTTGCAATGAAAATGGCATATATTTGTTGTTCCCTTCTGCTCATCTTTCAGGTGAAATGAATCCATAAATTTTCCTGTTTATGCTAGCTACCCTGTGTCTTTGATAAATGGAAAGTATATTAAAGGAGCTGCTTTCTTCTTTACTTCTTGCCATTCTGCTCTCAAATGTCATTCAGTTCTGTTCAGTTGCTCAGTAGTGTCCGACTCTTTGTGACCCCATGGACTGCAGCACACCAGGCCTCCCTGTCCATCATCAGCTCCCGGAGTTTACTCAAACTCATGTCCATTGAGTTGGTGATGCCATCCAACCATCTCATCTTCTGTCATCCCCTTCTCTTACTGCCTTCAATCTTTCCCAGCATCAGGGTCTTTTCAAATGAGTCAGCTCTTCACATCAGGTGGCCAAAACATTGGAGTTTCAGCTTCAGCATCAGTCCTTCCAGTGAACACCCTGGACTGATTTCCTTTAGGATGAACTGATTGGATCTCCCATTACTTAGTCTCATTTATCTGGGGAAGGAAGGAGGCAAAAGAGCTGCTATGCAGAATCGGTCACAGTGAGTGTAAGTAGAGAATAGATCTCAAAAAAAAAAAAGAGAGAGAGAGAGAGAATAGATCTCAAATACAATTTTCCATCCAGTAGATGGTTTTCTTTTTCAATTAACCTAACTCAAATATTGTCAGCTAACCTCTATCCTTCTGTCAGCTTTCTTACTCAATTTATGGTAGAGTTGTTGTTGTTTATTCACTCAGTCATGTCTTCTTAGTAATTAAAAACAGGGATTTCATAGGCACTAACTAATGTACTACTAAAGGCATTATAGTGTAGGTTGACAAACTGAAGATATAGAACTCTTATATTTAGAAAGTTATTTACAAGAAAGAAAACTGACCTTCCATGGATCACAGTGAAAAAAACACAGTGATGCTAGTCAATGGCATGATGGCAAAGCCTGGGGAGAATAATTTGATTTTTATTTCCACAAGGTTTGATCCAGGGCACTGGGAGATTGGGATAAATTACATTCATTTTCTTGTAGCAGTGTATAGCTAGTGTCCTCTAGCAAGTCTAGCCACTTAGCTCAAGATTGAAAGGAGCACCTATGAAGAGAGGTGGTGCAGAAGAGTAAATGGGGAATGAATAAGACAATCAGGAGGCTGGAGTTCCAGGACAACTTCTGATACAGGTTTATTATGTGCCTTGAGCAATTTGTTTAACTCTGCTAGGCATCCATTTTCCCATTTGTTTAAACTGATAAAGTTGAACCAAGGGCACTTAAGTTGAGTTTTTAGCTCTCAAAAATTATGTCACTAAGATGGAAAAATTGTGTGTGTGTGAGTATGTGTGTGTGTGTGTGTGTGTATGTATACAATAATTTAAAGACTCATATATGTGACCTATAAAATTCACCCTGATTTCTCTCAGAGATTTCTTTTACTACTCACTTTTGTTTTTTCTTCAAGAAACTCAGGAGTAATGTGTCTCCATCTCTTTTACAAAATTCGTTTTCAGTAGACTTAAGAAATAATTTCCAAAGATTTAAGTGCTAAATTTCTGATGGAAGAAAATCATTTGATGGGGAAATCTTTTTGATAAAATTATATTTACCATTTTTGTTTCTGAAGCAGGTTTAAAATATTGAATACTGAGTGGGGGGTGTTTGTCAAAGACATTAATATAAGAATTTTAGATGCTTGGAACATGTTCAAATTAAACTTTGAACTGTTGTAAATATTTATATGATTTAACAGGAAGGATGGTTGCAAATAAACTGGGACCAAGGTAATTTTTTTTTTTTTTTTTTGTAAATTCCCTTTCTTACTACCAGGAATTAGCATGTAAATTGGAAGATGTTTATGTTGACAGAAATAGCATTGCCATTTGGTTTTTACTACAGATTACCTATTTTAATACTTTATTTGTCCTATTCACCAACTTAAAGCAGACAATAAAATTTTGTGTGATTTCCAGGAGTGTTGAAAATTGGCGATATCAATTGCACAAAGGGAGAATGTAGTTGGCTTTGTTTTTATAGGAACTGTTGTATTTGATTAATATTTTTCATACTGTTTTCCATGCTCACATTATTTGCATCTCATTTTCATTTATTAGGTCGGTGCAAAAGTAATTGCAGTTTTGCATTGTTGAACTTCACCATTTGATATCAGAATATATTCTTAATAAATGTGGTTATGTTATACATCATTTTAATGCACATTTCTCACTTTATTTTTTGCTAATGATTTATTACTTGCTGTTCATCTTATATTTATTTTAGATTATGGAAATGATGTTAGACAAAAAGCAAATTTGAGTGATTTTTCTTATTTGATTTCAAAACAGGTTGTAAAGCAGTGCAGACAACTTGCAACATCAATGACACATTTGACTTAGGGACTGCTCACAAATGTACAGTGCAGTGATGGTTCAGGAAGTTTTGTAAAGGTCAGGAGAGCCTTGACGATGAGGAGTATAGAGGCTGGCCATCAGAAGTTGACAACAACAATTGAGAGCAATCATCGAAACTGATCCTCTTACAACTATGTGAGAAGTTGCCAAAGAACTCAGCGTCGAGCATTCTATGGTCATTAGGCATTTGAAGCTTCTCTTACTCTATGCAACAACAACAAACCATTTCTTGATCAGATTGTGACCTGCAATGAAAAGTGGATTTTATATGACACCCAGTGACAACCAACTCAGTGGCTGGACAGAGACGAAGCTCTAAAGCACTTCCCAAAGCCAAACTTGCACCAAAATAATGGTCATGGTCACTTGTTGGTGGTCTGCTGCCCGTGTGAACCACTACAGCTTTCTTATTCTCAACAAAACTGTTACATCTAAGAATTATGCTCAGCAAATCAATGAGATGCACTGAAAACTGTCATGCCTGCACCTGGCTGGCATTAGTCAACAGAATGGGCCCAATTCTTCTCCACAACAACACCGGATTGGTTAATGCTTCAAAGTTGAACAAATTGGGCTGTGAAGTTTTTCCTCGTCTGCCATATTCACCTGACCTCTCAACAACAGATTACCACTTGCTCAAGGATCTCGACAACTTTTCGCTGGGAAGATGCTTCCTCAATCAGCAGGAGGCAGAAAATGCTTTCCAAGAGTTCATCGAATCCCAAAGCATGAATTTTTATGCTCAGGAATAAACGAATTTATTTCTCATTGGCAAAAAAGTGTTGATTGTAATGGTTTTTATTTTGATTAATAAAGATGTGTTTGAGCCAAGCTATAATGATTTAAAATACATGGTCCAAAACCTCAAGTACACTTGCACCAACGTAATATTTGCAATGATCCTGGTTAACTTCTCATGAGTATGATTGTGAGTTTTCTCTTTATAACATCAAGCAAGAGATTCAATCTAAGGCAGATTTCTCCCCCTCTTTCTTTACTGTGTAGGGTCCTCTCATCTCTTTCTGATTTGTTGAAAGCCAAACTTTCAACAATTAAAACTTTTAAAAGTTTCAACTTTCAAAAATTTAAGTTTTTGAACTTTTCTCTAGGTTTTGCCAGGCTCTTTCAGAAAGGAAACTCCAATTTGGAAAGATATGGTAAGGAACTGAAAACACCTTGCACAAAAGAGACAGATAAACAGGTATTTACTAGCATTTCACACCAAGATATTGGCTATTAAGGAAAATGGTTCCTGCACAACACCATGTTGCCAGCCATGTATTAGTAATGGGTAGGCATCTCGAGTATTTTTGCAGTGAGAAGATCCAGATTTCTTATAATATTCAGGACCAACTTAACAAAAATCAAAGCAAAATAAATGATGCTATTCAACTCTATAATACATCTCTGGGGAAGCTGGGATGACTATTTAGAAAACCACTCTTCGTATATTCATAAATAACATTTCTCTGAGTAGCTTGAAATCTCTGTCTTCTGTCCTACTTCTAGCCCTTCAAATTTTGGCTGTCATGCTTTTAATAACCAGCCACCATTTTTTCCCTGGGGTTGTTATTTTAGAAACAACTTTTCTTGAAATATAATAAATATTCAAAAAGTTGTGCCATTTAATGACATTGCCCACTTTTGTATAAAGAGCATTCAGATAAAGAAATAAAACATGAAGCTATCCTTACATCTAGTGACTTTCCATTCCAAGGGAGCTATTGTCTTGATCTCTAATAGCGTAGAATAGTTTTGCCTTTTCTTGAAATTTTTATAAACGGAAATATAAACTAGGCAGTCTTTTTTGTCATTAAGTTTATGGTGTTTTTTCATTTCATTGCATATAGTTATAATTTTTTCATTCTCAATGCTTTATAGAGATTCACTGTCTGATTATAATATAGGTTATTTTTTCACTCAACTCTTGAGTTTCTTAGTTTTTTGTTTTTAAAAATAGGGAACATTTTTACAAATAGTGGACACAGATACCTGAACATTTTTGTGCATGTCTTCTGGTAAGTGTGAATGTGAGTCTATGGGATATATACCTAAGGATGGGATTGCTGGGTTATAGGCATTACATATATTTAGGTTCATTAGTCTTTTTAAAGAGCTTTCCAAAGTGAATAAATCAGTATACACACCACCAGCATTGTATGGATAATAGTTGTATTGCATTCTCACCTAAATTTGGGTTTACATTTTCTTGTTTTTCTTTTCCCTTCCTCTTCTTTTTAAATTGTATCCATTCTAATGGTAATAGAGTTATATGACTTTGTGGTTTTTCCTAATGTCTAATGAGGTTTAAGTATATTTTGTATATATTTTGGCCATTTGAATATACTCATGATGAATTTCTTGAACAAACTTTTGTCCAGATTTTAATTTTATTTTGACTTTTTCTTATTAACTTGCAAAAAAATATTTATATATTGTGAATACAAGTCTTTTGTCAGATATCTCAAATATCTTCTTGAACTCTATGGCATGGCTTTTTCTCTCTATTAATAAAAGTCCTCAATTATAATGTGTTCTAATTCATCAAATTTTGTTATTATTTATGATTATTTTTCCTTCCTGTTTAAGAAAATTTTGCCTTCTCCAAAGTCCTGAAAATATTTTTCTGTTTTCTTCTGAATATTTTGTTGTTTTAACTTTTTCAATTAGATATGCAATGAGTGGTGTGAATTTTGGATCAAGATCCAATTTTTTTTTCAAAATTTGTATCCATTTGATACATCAACATTTATTTTGAAAAATCCTTCCCACACTACAGTGACATCTTTGTTAATGTATCATACATGTGGGTGGTTGCTCTCTTTCTTGAAAATGCAAAACTCAGGTAAATGAAGAAGGATAGAGTGGCTTGGTAAGTGTGTGTGCAGGAATTGTGTGTGTGTGTGTGTTTACATGCACACTTGTTTTAGTTATATTGAGATATAGTTAGTATGCTGACAGAGTAGATTCCAAAGTGGTTATCATTCTCACTAGCAAGTGTGATAGTTCTAATAGTTCTTCGTTCTTTCCATCACTTGGTAATATCAGTTATTTCAGCTTTAGTTCTTCTGGAGGGTTCAGTTCAGTTCAGTTGCTCAGTCGTGTCCAACTCCTTAGAACCCCATGGACAACAGCATTCCAGGCTTCCCTGGAGTTGAGCATGAGTTGAGCATGCTCAAACTCATGTCCCATCTAGGTGGTGATGCCATCCAACCATCTCATCCCCTGTCGACCCCTTCTCCTCCTGCCTTCAATCTTTCCCAGCATCAGGGTCTTTTCCATTGAGTCAGTTCTTCACATCAGGTGGTCAAGGTATTGGAGTTTCAGCTACAGAATCAGTCCTTTCAATGAATATTCAAGACTTTAGGATTGACTGGTTTAATATCCTTGCAGTCAAAGGAACTCTCAAGAGTCTTCTCAAACACCACAATTCAAAAGCACAATTCTTCGGTGCTCAGCTTTCTTTATAGTCCAACTCTCAAATCCATACATGACTACTGGAAAAACCATAGCTGTGACTGGATGGACCTTTGTTGGCAAAGTAATGTCTGCTTTTTAACGTGCTGTCTAGGTTGGTTATCGGAGAAGGCAATGGCACCCCACTCCAGTACTCTTGCCTGGAAAATCCATGGACAGAGGAGCCTGGTAGACTGCAGTCCATGGGGTTGTGAAGAGTCGGACACGACTGAGAGACTTCACTTTCACTTTTCACTTTGATGCATTGGAGAAGGCAACCCACTCCAGTATTCTTGCCTGGAGAATCCCAGGGAAGGAGAAGCCTGGTGGGCTGCCGTCTATGGAGTTGCACAGAGTCGGACACGACTGAAGTGACTTAGCAGCACCAGCAGCAGCAGGTTGGTTATAGCTTTTCTTCCAAGGAGCAAGCGTCTTTTTATTTCATGGCTGCAGTCACCATCTGCATTGATTTTGAAGGCCCCAGAAATAAAGTCTGTCACTGTTTCCATTGTTTTCCCATCTATTTGCCATGAAGTGATGGGACCGGATGCCATGATCTTAGATTTCTGAATGTTGAGCTTTAAGCCAACTTTTTCACTCTCCTCTTTCACTTTCATCAAGAGGCTTTTTAGTTCTTCTTCACTTTCTGCCATCAGGGTGGTGTCATCTGCGTATCTGAGGTTATTGCTAATTCGCCCAGCAATTTGATTCCAGCTTATGCCTCCTTCAGCCCAGAATTTCTCATGATGTACTCCGCATATAAGCTAAATAAGCAAGGTGACAATATACAGCTTTGACATACTCCTTTCCCAATATGGAACCAGTCTGTTGTTCTACATCCAGTTCTAACTGTTGCTTCTTGACCTACATACAGATTTCTCAAGAGGCAGGTAAGGTGGTCTGGTATTCCCATCTCTTTAAGAATTTTAGAATTTAAGAATCTAGTGGGTAGTTCTAGAATGTATTTTTTTCTAATAAGTAGTGCTTTTGTGCATCTTTTCATATGTTCAATAGCCACAGTATACATTCTTTTGAACTGTCTATACAAACATGTTGCCTATTTTTAGGGGACCACTTGTCTTATTGAGTTGCAAGAGTTCTTTGTTCTGGATGCAAACCAGATTCGGGTTTTGCAAACACTTTCTCCCAAATCTGGCTTGTCTTTTAGCTTACCTAAACATGAAAAGAAAGAGTGACGTGAAGTGAAGTGTTGGTTGCACATTCGTGTCTGACTCTTTGCGACCCCATGGACCAGAACACACTACGCTTTTCTGTCCATGAAATTCTCCTGAGAAGAATATTGGATAAAGTTGCCATTTCCTTCTCCAGGAGCTCTTCCTGACCCAGGGATTGAAAAGACCCAGGTCTCTTGCATTGCAGGAAAACTTATTACCATCTGAGCCACCAGGGAAGCTCATTTTTTAAAGAGTGTGATATTTAATTTTATGTGTCACCTTGGCTACAGTACACTGACATTTGGTCAAACATGGTTTTGGATATTTCTGTGGTGTTTTTGTTTGTTTTCTTGCTTTGGAAGGGAATTCAACTGACATTTAAATTGGTGGGCCAAAAACTTGAATATATCTTCCATCTGTATTCTGTGACTTCTATTTCTCTGGAAAACCTTGACCAATATATAGAGTAAATATTTTTAATTTTTTAACAAAGTTCAATTTGTTAATTGCTATATTCTTTTATAGATTGTGGGATTCTGTGTGTATTTTGCTTAAGAAATGTGCCCTTACACAATGTCACAAAAGTTTTCCCCTTTGTTGTCTTATAGTCTGGTTTTAGCTTTCATATTTTGCTTTATGATTCATCTTGGTGTAGGTGGGAGATTACAAGATCTTTACAAGTGTCTGCCTGTACTCAGCATCTCTCACTCAAGCCCCAGCACTAGCGCCTAACTATTGATACAATATAGATCTAGACCATCCCTTCTGGACCTGCTTTAGTGTCTTTCCTGCTTCTGCAACACCTCAATTATATAAGTAATAAACCTCTTCTAGCTTTTAGGTGTGTGCACATATGGCCTCCATCAGTCTTGACCTTGACCCAAATTTAAGATTGGGTTCATCTGCTTCTGAAAGTGACTGTGTATTTTTGTTTGTGTTTAACCACTCAGTCATGTCTGACTCTCTGCAACACCATGGACTGTAGCCTGCCAGGCTCCTCTGTCCATGGGATTCTCCAGGTAAGAATACTGGAGTGGGTAGCTATTCCCTCCTTGAGGGGATCTTCTTGATTCAGAGATCAAACATGGATCTCCTGCATTGCAAGACTATTCTTTACCATCTGAACCACTAGGGAAGCCCCAAATGTCGCCATAACAGCCATTACTTTAGTCACTGTAGTCTTCCTACTGATCTCTCTATATGGTATATGTTTTCCATATATTTACTTTCATTCTACTTTTTAAGCTGGGAAGTGTTACTCTTGTAGACACTACATTTGGGTCTAGTTTTTAAATCCATTCTGACAACCTCTCTCTTTTAGTTGTTGCCCAGTACATAATATAATTTTTCATATGTTTGATTTTAGACCTATCATTTTCTTATTTCTTATCTACATATACATTAAAAAAATTTTAATTCCTTGTATCTCATTTACTGACTTATTTACTCTCTAAATTTTCATCTTAAAATTATTACATGTATCATATCCACATAGACTCAGTCAGTCATTTCAGTCACTCAGTGATACCCAACTCTTTGTGACCCCATGAACATGGACTGCAACACTCCAGGCCTCCCTGTCCTTCACCAACTCATGGAGTTTACTCAAACTCATGTCCATTGAGTCAGTGATGCCATTCAGCCATCTCATCCTCTGTCGTCCCCTTTTCTTCCTGCCTTCAATCTTTCCCAGCATCAGGGTCTTTACCAATGAGTCAGTTTTTCTCATTAGGAAGCCAAAGTATTGGAGCTTCAGCTTTAAAATCAGTCCTTTCAATGAATATTCAGGACTGATTTCCTTTAGAATGGACTGGCTGGATCTCCTTGCAGTGCAAGGGACTGTCAAGAATCTTCTCCAACACCACAGTTCAAAAGCATCAATTCTTCGGTGCTCAGCTTTCTTTATAGTCCAACTCTCACATCCATAAATGACTAGTGGAAAACCACAGCTTTGACTAGATGGAACTGAAAGGTTGTTTTTGAATCACGCGAATACACCAGGATTCTTGGCCCCCGGAGGAGAAGAATTCAATCCAGGGCCAGAGACGAGGCTTGATTGCTCAGAGCTTTTGTGTAATAAAGTTTTATTAAAGTATAAAGGAGATAGAGAAAGCTTCTGACATAGGCATCAGAAGGGGGCAGAAACAGTACCCCCTTGCTAGTCTTCAGCTGGATGTTATATAGTCACTAGCAGTCTGTTAATGAAAGAAAGGAATGTCTTAAAATTCAGAATGGCACCAAATGGTTTATCCTGGGCCATAAAATAATTAACTTGAATCTTAAAGAAGGGCAGACCACCATATAAATAGTTTTATTTACATAGATTAGGGGAACAATATCTGAGTATAACATACTGGTTTGTCAAGTAGGTTCTGGGCCAAGAGGCGGAACCAACTTGGAGACAGAGTTTGGGGTAAAGGCGTAGTACATTAGCATAGCTTAAGACAAACATTTTCATAAGAAAAAGGCATTGGTTATCTCTAGGCTCAAGAATAGCTAACTTCAGGCGAAACCAGGTGTCATTATGACAACACAGTATTTTAAGAGAAACCTCCCTTTAAATTTGTGTAGAGAAGGAAAAAAATATTGCTAGTTTGTTTCCTCCTGCCGCTTAAGAGAGAGAAAAATGTCTGACACTTGCAGGCTATTTCCTCCATTTGGAGACCCCTGGCCTTCCTGCCTGTTACCCTCTCAGAACTTTGTTGACAAAACAATGTCTCTTGTTTTCACTATGCTGTCTAGGTTGGTCATAGCTTTTCTTCCAAGGAGCAAGCATCTATTAATTTCATGCCCCCCAAAATATAGTCTGTCACTGTTTCCACTGTTTCCCCATCTATTTACCATGAAGTGATGGGACCAGGAGCCATGATCTTAAGTTTTCTGAATATTGAGCTTTAAGCCAACTTTTTCACTCTCTTTCACTTTCAACAAGAGGCTCTTTAGTACTTCTTGGCTTTCTGCCATAACGGTGGTGTCATCTGCATATCTGAGGTTATTGATATTTTTCCCGGCAATCTTGATTCCATCTTGTGCTTCCTCCAGCCCAGCTCTACATATAAGTTAAATAAACAGGGTGACAATATACAGCCTTGACGTGCTCCTTTTCCTATATAGAACCAGTCTGTTGTTCCATGTACAGTTCTAACTGCTGCTTCTTGACTTGCATACAAATTTCTCAACAGACAGGTAAAATGGGCTGGTATTTCCATCTCTTTCAGAATTTTCCATAGTTTGTTGTGATCCACACAGTCAAAGGCTTTAGTATAGCCAATAAAACAGAAGTAGATGTTTTTCTGAAACTCTCTTGCTTTTTCGATGATCCAACAAATGTTGGCAGTTTGATCTCTGGTTCCCCATAGACTATGAACCCTATAAGAAAATGTTATAATATTTGCTTGAAATATAATAGTTATATCATTTATATAGAAATGAAGATGAATAAAAGCCAAAAAAATTAATTTTTTTTTGCCTTGGACACTTACCAATTTTAGTATTGTACATTCTATTCTGTGGAAGTGAGTTTCTGTCTGACACTATTTCCATTCATCCTGAAGAACCTCCTTTATAGTATCATATAAAGCAGATCTGCTGGCAAAGAATTATGTCAGTTTTCTTTTATATGAAAATGGCTTCATTTTGCCTAGTTTTTGAAGAATATTTTCACTAAGCTATAGAGTCTTGGATGGATTCTTTTTCTTTTAATCTGTTCTAACCTCCATGACTTCTTATGAGAAATAAGCTATTAATTTGCTCACTGTTCTCTTATTTGTAATATTTCATTTTTTCCCCTTGAGATTCTCAAGATTTTCCCTTTATTTTGGTTTTCAAGGGGTGAATAATAAGAATATCTGAGAAGCGAAGCAGGTGTAGCCACTGCAGAGAGGACTGTGGGAACTGCTGCCTCTGTGAAGCTACTCCCTCTGTGGGAACACATCTAGGGGTACAGGGAAGGACCTGAGGCTGCTCTTGGTCAGTGGGATAGAAGCTGCAAAGGTGAACTGTACATGAGGCACAGAAGAGAGGCCTGATAAACACAGAAGAGCACACCTGAGGCCCGATGGACACTTTTATTTTTGTTTGTAATCATATCTGACCCACTATGACTTTGTTGAGAGCAATGAAGTCTATCCTTCAAATCGCACTCAAGATTAATGAGAAACAATGAAGGTTTTCAAGCACATTTAAAGACATTTTTTTTTTTTTTTTCCATAGCTATTGCTCTGGCTTAATTGTGGAGAGTGCCAAAGAAGGGAGCAAGAGTGCTCCATTACAGCTCTGTAGGCAAAAGCAAATAATCACTAGGATATGAAACGCAATAATAGCATAGGTGGTACGGAGAAAATGTAGTTGAAGTATATGTTGGAGGTAGATCCAAAAGAACTTGGTGGTAGATTATATGTGAAAGAAAAATTGAATTGTGTCAAAGGTGATTCAAGAATAAATAAATAGATGATGAGGGTGGAAGCATTGGAAAAAAGCTGGTTGGGAGACAGGGTAGAGGGGAAAATTGACTTGGGGGCATAAAAATGTAAGATTCTTGTGTCCCATTCACATGGAAATGTTCGATAAGCATTGAGATGTTTGATTCAGGATCTCAGGGCACTGAACTGAGATGAACTTCTGCACTTGAGAGTCAACATCAAAGCGATAGAGATTGAAATGCTATAGATATGATTATATCCCAGAAGAATAAGAACAAAAACTGGGAAAGAAACTATGGGATGGATAGAAGATCTCACTAATGGCCTAAGATGAAGGGTTATATTTCATATAACAATATATGTTTATTGTTCATCATGATAATGATTTGGAAATCAAATTTTGTTTATTGATGTGATTTAAAACATAATGCAATATTGAGGATCATCTTTCCTTGGGTTTATGCTATCTGTTCCACTTTTTATTTTGCTCTGATAAAAAGTGTGTAAAGCATCTTATTAATAAGCTATACACTGTACGTTTCACTACTCCAAATGACCCAGACAGATAACCTATCAGGATTTCTCTCTGGGCATTTCTAATTGAATATTTTCTATTACAATACAAACTGAACTTGACAGCTTTTCCCCAACTGCAATATTACTTTAAATTGCTATCATTTTATCAGTGGAAAATTGAGATAGCATAAAAAATAATACAAATGACTAACTGCTTAGACAGCTAAGGTTTTTGACTTCCACTCTCTGGTAAATTAGGTGGTAAACAGTATTAACCACCATGTCCAGTTAAATATCTACTAGACATAAATAAACTTACTTGCACATTTAAAGACTAAGTTGTTTAAATTTATACCTCATTAAAACAAAGGTGATGTCAGACTTAATGAATGTAACTGCCAGTGATCATCACTTCTCCAGTTGCTTAAGGAGATGCTCATCTATATCTTGTAAATTATAATTGCAGTTCAAACTTTAAAGATAAGCAATTATCAGGATTCACTAAATTAAATATCAGTTGTCTCCCTACAGAATTACCCTTCAGAGACTTTCATTATACTGTGACGCTCTATCTTTTCCCTTTTTAAAAGTTATTTTATTATGGAAAAAGCCTCAATTACAACCATACAATGGTTCTGTCTTCTTAATATTCAGAGAAACAGTTTGATTCAGATACTATGTAGAATAACTACCTTTAAGTAACGCATTGTCACTGGCAAACTCATTAAAGATTTAACTGTGAACTCAGCATTTATTACAATACAGCATGCTACTATCATTAAAATTTGCATAAAATATACAAATCT
Source organism: Bubalus kerabau (assembly GCF_029407905.1). Classification (NCBI taxonomy): domain Eukaryota; kingdom Metazoa; phylum Chordata; class Mammalia; order Artiodactyla; family Bovidae; genus Bubalus; species Bubalus kerabau. Next base: position 135,002,736 of record NC_073624.1, read on the forward strand.
ATGTCATCTCTAGTCTCCTGTAGGTAAGACAGCAGTCTTTATGTTCTCTTGAATGTTGTACCCTGAACATGCTCTTTATTTTGTTGTTTAAACCTTCTTAAGTAACATAAGCATAGAAAACAAACTGCTTTTGTTTGGCATGTTTTCCTTGATTTACATATCATTCTACTTTTTAAAAATATGTATGCTATGGGAGTTCCCTGCTGGTCTCGTGGTTGGAATTCAATGCTTTCCCTGCTGGAACCTGGCTTCAGTCCCTGCTTCTGGCCAGGGAACTTGCCAGAGATCCTGCAAGCCAGGAGGCACAGCCAAAATAAGTAAAATTTAAAAATTAAAGATTTTTAATAATATGCTTTTAGATACACATTAGAGCACCTCTCCCCAATTCACTAGGGACCCCTCCAAAACATTCTGAATTTCTCATTTAACTGACTGGTCTTCACCCCTCTTCAGTTTTTGGATTTGTAATTTTTATAATCATTTACATATGTGGAATCTACTCAGTGGCTGTTTTAAATACAATCTTATCTTTCAAATTAGTTATTATTGTTATTATTAAGATGTCAACACACACATCCCATTAGTAGGATCTCTTTCTGAATGAATTGGTTAATATGGGGTATCCTATGCTAATGTCATGTGTGGCAAATTAGACAGGAAGAGGTATGGCCAATTTCACATTCTTTAAGAGAAGTGTTTATTTGTTCTGCACTCTCCCAGCATAACAATTTTTATCAAAATTGTCATTTGGGTTAACCTCAACCCAATCACTTCAATCATTGTCATAAATAATTGTTATACATAAAAGAATTCAATATTGAAAATGCCATACATGTAGATGCTGACATTGGAATGAGAAATAGATAAAGTTGATTTCATTGCCAAATATAATTTTGTACAAGTTTATAAATAATATAGAGATAGGCCTGTCTTAACAGAAAGTTTTCTGATAGTAATTGGTTGCCTGTGGCTAAAGGGATCCTCTGCAATGATTGTACTTTATTTTGACATGAGTGCTGCTTATCCTCTTTGGGGTGCATTGTGTTGTTTGCTGCCCTCATCAGATTTGTCATTGTTGTTTCTTCTTGGTAGAAACACCTTTATTTACTGGTTGTTTCTACTTGCTAGAAACACCTTTCTTAACTACCTACCCATCTGCAAGGGGGAATTATTCAAAGTTAAGGTGTTTCAATGTTGCTTTTTCTTGAATGATGTTATCTCAAAGTTGTGGCATTCATAAAATCCCCAAAACTATTTTCTCAGTTCCTAGAAGTGTTTCTCTTTCTGGCCTTCACCTTCTTGCCTTCAACTTCATCCACTTCACCCCTTCCTGCTGATGCTGACAGGTCTTGGCAGGGGATGAAATTTATATTTTCTCTGCTGGTAGGAAATATAAATTCAAGACTGAATTAAAAATGAAAAACCCCCTCATTTAGGAGGAATGTAGAGTCTATAGTATGTTCAAATATTCATTTGGCTATAAATATTTAGGTTTATTCATGTCTGAAAAGATGCAGAAGTCAGTTATTGTATTCAAAATACAATATTGTATTAGAACAAAGCTAGTGAAGGTATTGTATTCCAGCTAAGCTATTTCTAATTTTAAAGGATGCTGCTGCTAAAGTGCTGCACTCAATATGCCAGCAAATTTGGAAAATTCAGCAGTGGCCAGAGGACTGGAAAAGATCAGTTTTCATTCCAATCTCAAAGAAGGGCATTGCAAAAGAATGTTCAAACTACCACACAATTGCACTCATTTCACATGCTAACAAAGTGATGTTCAAAAATCTCTAAGGCAGGCTTCAAAAGAATGTGACCAAAAAATTCCAGATATTCAAGCTGGATTTAGAAAGGCAGAGGAACCAGAGATCAAATTGCAACATTTGTTGGATCATAGAATAAGCTAGAAAATTCCAGAAAAACCTATACTTTGGCTTCATTGACTACTCTAAAGCCTTTGACAGTGGGGCCTACAATAAACTGTGGAAAATTCTTCAAGAGATGGAAATGCCAGACCATCTGAAATACCAGACCTGCCTCCTGAGAAACCTGTAAGCAGGTTAAGAAGCCACAGTTAGAACCAGACCTGGAACAATGGACTGTTCAAAATTGGCAGAAGAGTTCATCAAGGCTGTATATTGTCACCCTGCTTATTTAACTTATATGCTGAGTATATTATGCAAAATACTGGGCTGGATAAAGCACAAACTGGAATCAAGAATTTCAGGAGAAATATCAATAACCTAAGATTTGCAGATGATACCAACCTGATGGCAGAAAGTGAAGAGGAACTAAAGAACCTCTTGATGGAGATGAAAGAGAAGAGTGAAAAAGCTGGCTTAAAACCCAACATTCAAAAAACTAAGATCATGGCATCCAGTCAAATCAGTTCAGTTCAGTTCAGTTCAGTTGCTCAGCCATGTCCGACTCTTCACGACCCCATGAATCACAGCACGCCAGGCATCCCTGTCCATCACCAACTCCCAGAATTCACTCAAACTCATGTCCATCGAGTCGGTGATGCCATCCAGCCATCTCATCCTCTGTCATCCCCTTCTCCTCCTGCCCCTAATCCCTCCCAGCATCAGGGTCTTTTCCAATGAGTCAATTCTTTGCATGAGGTGGCCAAAGTATTGGAGTTTCAGCTTCAGCATCAGTCCCTCCAATGAACACCCAGGACTGATCTCCTTTAGGATGGACTGGTTGGATCTTCTTGCACTCCAAGGGACTCGCAAGAGCCTTCTCCAACATCACAGTTCAAAAGCATCAATTCTTCGGTGCTCAGCTTTCTTCACAGTCCAACTCTTACATCCATACATGACCACTGGAAAAACCATAGCCTTGACTACATGGACCTTTGTTGGCAAAGTAATGTCTCTCCTTTTCAATATGCTATCCAGCTTGGTCATAACTTTCATTCCAAGGAGTGCCTTTTAATTTCATGGCTGCAATCACCATCTGCAGTGATTTTGGAGACCAAAAAAATAAAGTCTGAAACTGTTTCCACTGTTTCCCCATCTATCTGCTATGAAGTGATGGTACCAGATGTCATGATCTTAGTTTTATGAATGTTGAGCTTTAAGCCAACTTTTTCACTCTCCTCTTTCACTTTCATCAACAGACTTTTTAGTTCCTCTTCACTTTCTGCCATAAGGGTGGTGTCATCTGCATATCTGAGGTTATTGAGATTTCTCCCGGCAATCTTGATTCCAGCTTGTGCTTCTTCCAGCCCAGCATTTCTCATGATGTACTCTGCATATAAGTTAAATAAGCAGGGTGACAATATATAGCCTTGATGTACTCCTTTTCCTATTTGGAACCAGTCTGTTGTTCCATGTCCAGTTCTAACTGTTGCTTCCTGACCTGCATACAGATTTCTCAAGAGGCAGGTCAGGGGGTCTGGTATGCCCATCTCTTTCAGAATTTTCCACAGTTGATTGTGATCCACACAGTCAAAGGCTTTGGCATAGTCAATAAAGCAGAAATAGATGTTTTTTTCTGGAACTCTCTTGCTTTTTTGATGATCCAGCAGATGTTGGCAATTTGCTTTCTGGTTCCTCTGCCCTTTCTAAAACCAGCTTGAACATCTGGAAGTTCAAGGTTCATGTACAGCTGAGGCCTGACTTGCAGAATTTTGAGCATCACTTTATTAGCATGTGAGATGAGTACAATTGTGCGGTAGTTTGAGCATTTTTTGGCATTGCCTTTCTTTGGGATTGGAATGAAAACTGAGGTTTTCCAGTCCTGTGGCCACTGCTGAGTTTTCCAAATTTGCTGGCATATGAGTGCAGCACTTTCACAGCATCATCTTTCAGGATTTGGAATAGCTCAACTGGAATTCCATCACCTCCACTAGCTTTGTTCATAAAGATGCTTTCTAAGGCCCACTTGACTTCACATTCCAGGATGTCTGGCTCTAGGTGAGTGATCACACCATCGTGATTATCTTGGTCATGAAGATCTTTTTTGTACAGTCTGTGTATTCTTGCCACCTCTTCTTAATACCTTCTGCTTCTGTTAGGTTCATTACATTTCTGTGCTTTATTGAGCCCATCTTTGTATAAAGTGTTCCCTTGGTAACTCTAATTTTCTTGAAGAGATCTCTAGTCTTTCCCATTCTGTTGTTTTCCTCTATTTCTTTTCATTGATCACTGAGGAAGGCTTTCTTATCTCTCCTTGCTATTCTTTGGAGCTCTGCATTCAGATGCTTATATCTTTCCTTTCCTCCTTTGCTTTTTGCTTCTCTTCTTTTCACAGCTATTTGTAAGGCCTCCTCAGACAGCCATTTTGCTTGTTTGCATTTCTTTTCCATGGGGATCCTCTTGATCCCTGTCTCCTGTACAATGTCAAGAACTTCCATCCATAGTTCAACAGGCACTCTGTCTATCAGATCTAGTCCCTTAAATCTTTATCTCACTTCCACTGTATAATCATAAGGGATTTGATTTAGGTCATACCTGAATAGTCTAGTGGTTTTCCCCCACTTTCTTCAATTTCAGTCTGAATTTGGCAATAAGGAGTTCATGATCTGAGACACAATCAGCTCCTTGTCTTGTTTTTGCTGACTGTGTAGAGCTTCTCCATCTTTGGCTGCAAAGAAAATAATCAATCTGATTTCAGTGTTGACCATCTGGTGATGTCCATGTGTAGAGTCTTCTCTTGTGTTGTTGGAAGAGGGTATTTGCTACGACCAGTGTGTTCCCTTGGCAAAACTCTATTAGCCTTTGCCCTGCTTCATTCTGTACTCCAAGGCCAAATTTGCCTGTTACTCCAGGGGTTTCTTGACTTCCTACTTTTGCATTCCGGTCCCCTATAATGAAAAGGACATCTTTTTTGGGTGTTAGTTCTAAAAGGTCATGTAGGTCTTCATAGAACCATTCAACTTCAGCCTCTTCAGCGTTACTGGTTGGGGCAAAGGCTTGGATTACCGTGATGTTGGATGGTTTGCCTTGGAAATGAACAGAGATCATTCTGTCATTTTTGAGATTGCATCCAAGTACTGCATTTTGGACTCTTTGGCCGACCATGATGGCTACTCCATTTCTTCTAAGGGATTCCTGCCCACAGTAGTAGATATAATGGTCATCTGAGTTAAATTCACCCATTCCAGTCCATTTTAGTTCACTGATTCCTAGACTGTCGACATTCACTCATGCCATTTCCTGTTTGACCACTTCCAATTTGCCTTGATTCATGGACCTGACATTCCAGGTTCCTGTGCAATATTGCTCTTTACAGCATCGGACCTTGCTTCTATCACCAGTCACATCCACAACTGGGTATTGTTTTTGCTTTGGCTCCATCCCTTCATTCTTTCTGAAGTTATTTCTCCACTGATCTCCAGTAGCATATGGGGCACCTACCGACCTGGGGAGTTCCCCTTTCAGTATCCTATCATTTTGCCTTTACATACATTCATGGGGTTCTCAAGGCAAGAAAACTGACGTTGTTTGCCATTCCCTTCTCCAGTGGACCACATTCTGTCAGACCTCTCCACCATGACCCTCCCATCTTGGGTGGCCCCACATGGCATAGCTTAGTTTCATTGAGTTAGACAAGGCTGTTGTCCATGCGATCAGATTGGCTAGTTTTCTGTGATTATGGTTTCAGTGCATCTACTCTCTGATGCCCTCTCACAACACCTACCATCTTACTTGGGTACTTCATGGCAAATAGATGGGGAAACAATGGAAACAGTGACAGATTTTCTTTTCTTGGGCTCCAAAATCACTACAGATGGTGACAGCAGTCAGAAAATTAAAACACTTGCTCCTTGGAAGAAAAGCTATGACCAACCTAGACAATGTATTAAAAACCAGAGACATTATTTTGCTGATAAAGGTCTGTATAGTCCAAGCTATGAGTTTTCCAGTAGTCATATACCGATGTGAGAGTTGAACCATAAAGATGACTGAGTGCTGAAGAACTGATGCTTTTGAACTATGGTGTTGGAGAAGACTCTTGCAAGTCCCTTGGACTGCAAGATCAAACCAGTCAACTCTAAAGGAAATCAGTCCTGAATATTCATTGGAAGGACTGATGCTAAAGTTGAAGCTCCAATATTTTGGCCACCTGATTGGAAGAGCTGACTCATAAAATACCCTGATGCTGGGAAAGATTGAAGGCGGCAGGAGAAGGGGATGACAGAGAATGAGATAGTTGGATGGCACCACCGACTCACTGGACATGAGTTTGAGCAAGCTCTGGGAGGTGGTGAAGGACAGGGAAGGCTGGCATGCTGCAATCCATGGGGTCACAAAGAGTCAGACATGACTGTGCGACTGAACATCAACAACAATTTGAGGTAACTTTAAACAAGTCTTCTACAGGACTTCCCTGGTGGTCCAGTGGTTAAGATTCTGCCTACCAATGCATGGTGTGTGGTTTCCATCGCTGGTCTGAGAGCCAAGATCCCAGGGCTAATAAAAAAATAATAATATGTGTATATATATATATATATATGTGTGTATATATATATATATATATATATATATATATGAAACAATACTGTAACAAATTCAATAAAGACAAAAAATGATGGTCCACCTCAAAAAATCTCTTTAAAAAATGTTAAGAAAAACTCTTGTTCTGTATTAATTAACCATTTCATTTAAAATGGCAGTCATTCATTCCATCAAGTAGGACTTATTTAGTGATAAAAAGCAATCTTTACACTCAAACAAATATAACTCTACTTAGATATAACACATAGTAGGTCTGAAAGGCAAGTGATACAGATTGAAATTGAATTTGGCAAGCCACACTTAATTATCATATTGAGTTCAGATTTGACAAACCAGGGTAGGTCATTGAGTTCCTGGGTGAATGAGACAGAAGAGTCATGCGTAGTCTCAAAGGAGGAAGGTGTCCAGTTGCCATCTGGCTGTCAGTTGCTGCCTTTGAAGCTTGTAGCTTCACATTTCCCAAAATAACCACAAACACACCTGACTTGAAAAGAGAACTATCTGATTTTCCCAGATTCTTGATCATATTTTCATTCATCAGGTGTTCTCATGAGAGTCTCCCCAGGTTCTCTTTTCATGGGTGGGTAGAGGGGGAGTCCGCTGGTACAGCGTTGTGGTTAAGGTAGCTTTGGGGCATGAGAAGCTCTGTAGCAAATGTACACTCACTCTTTTTGAACAGCCAACTAATTAGTTACCTTAGTAACTATGTAATACAACAAATTACATTAAAAAAAAAAAACAACAACAAAACTGTGGAGTCAGACATGGAAATTCAAACGGTGTTTCTTCCACACACTGCTGTCTGACTTAAGGCAGGTTAACTATTTTAAGTCTTAAAATTATTTTCTATGGGACAATTTTCCATATCATCTAAACCAGATTAGGTGATCTTTTTAAAAAATATTTATTCATTTATTTGTTTGTTTGTGTTTGGCTGTGTTAGGTCTTAGTTGCAGCATGCAGTATCCTACTTGCGGTGCAAGGGATCCAGAGCATCTGGGCTTTGTAGTTTGGGGCACACAAGCTCTCCATTTGCAGTACACAGGCTCAGTGGTTGCACCATGGGTTTACTGGCCCTGTGACATGTGGGATCTTAGTTCCCTGAACAGGGATTGAACCCATATCCTATGCATTGGAAGGCAGATTCTTAACCACTGGATGATGAAGGAAATTTCAAACCCAATTAGGTGGTCTTTATGTCTGTTTTTGTAGTATTTCTTAACTATCTCTTCTGGACATTTTCAAAACATACAAAGCTTGTAAAAAAAACAATGAACAAATTTAAAACAATGCTAATTTGTACAATATATTTATTCACTGACATTTGTAAACTCCATGAGGCCAAGAGACTGCTTTCATGTTATTTACAATAGGATGTTAGAAATTAGCACCATGCCAGTACACAGAACTTTTTACTTATCTTCCTGACAGATTGAATAAATAATGACAATTTCCTTATCTTTGAATTGGAGAGAGTATAAAATACTGGAAAGGTTTGTGAAGAGAATCAAGTAACAGGTATGTGAAGCACCTAACATAGTTCAAGGTTCTCAGTAAGATGTTCAATATAAGCTCATCATCTTCCTTTCCCTGAATAAAATGCACATACAAGAGGAAAACAGCTTTTACTGCATTTATAAAATTTCTGAAATGCAGTTATTTGCCCTATAGAAGTATTTAGAGATGTCTTTTCTAAAATATCTAGTTTCATTCTTTTACAAGTGGTTGACAAGTTTTCCCAGCACCACTTGTTAAAGAGATTGTCTTTAATCCATTGTATATTCTTGCCTCCTTTGTCAAAGATAAGGTGTCCATATGTGCGTGGAAAGATGCTCAACATCACTCATTATCAGAGAAATGCAAATCAAAACGACTATGAGATACCATTTCACGCCAGTCAGAATGGCTGCGATCCAAAAGTCTACAAGCAATAAATGCTGGAGAGGGTGTGGAGAAAAGGGAACCCTCTTCCACTGTTGGTGGGAATGCAAACTAGTACAGCCACTATGGAGAACAGTGTGGAGATTCCTTAAAAAACTGGAAATAGAACTGCTTTATGATCCAGCAATCCCACTGCTAGGCATACACACCGAGGAAACCAGAATTGAAAGAGACAAGTGTATCCCAATGTTCATCGCAGCACTGTTTGTAATAGCCAGGACATGGAAGCAACCTAGATGTCCATCAGCAGATGAATGGATAAGAAAGCAGTGGTACATATACACAATGGAGTATTACTCAGCCATTAAAAAGAATACATTTGAATCAGTTCTAATGAGGTGGATGAAACTGGAGCCTATTATACAGAGTGAAGTAAGCCAGAAAGAAAAACACCAATACAGTATACTAATGCATATATATGGAATTTAGAAAGATGGTAACAATAACCCTGTGTACGAGACAGCAAAAGAGACACTGATGTATAGAACAGTCTTTTGGACTCTGTGGGAGAGGGAGAGGGTGGGATGATTTGGGAGAATGGCATTGAAATATGTAAAATATCATATATGAAACGAGTTGCCAGTCCAGGTTTGATGCACAATACTGGATGCTTGGGGCTGGTGCACTGGGACGACCCAGAGGGATGGTATGGGGAGGGAGGAGGGAGGAGGGTTCAGGACGGGGAACACATGTATATCTGTGGCAGATTCATTTTGATATATGGCAAAACCAGTACAATATTGTAAAGTTAAATAAAATAAAAATAATAAAAATTTTAAAAAAGTAAAATATCTAATGAATTTCTGACTCTAACTTCTGTCGGGATTTGAAAATAATGCTAGTTGAATTCCAATTCAGCTCAGTTTTGTTGCTCAAGTGTGTACACTTTTTGCACCTCAGGGACCACAGCATGCCAGGCTTCCCTATCCATCACCAATTCCCGGAACTTGTTCAAACTCATGTCCATCAAGTCAGGGATGCCATCTAACCATCTCATCCTCTGTCATGCCCTCTCCTACTGCTTTCAATCATCCCAGCATCAGGGTTTTTTCCAATGACTGAGTTCTTCACATTAGGTTCCCAAAGCATTGGAGCTACAGCATCAGAACTTCCAATGAATATTCAGGACTGATTTCCTTTAGGATTGACTGATTTAATCTCCTTGAAATCCAAGGAACTCTTAAGAGTCTTCTCCAACACCACAGTTCAAAAATATCAGAACTTTTGGGCTCAGATTTCTTTATAGTCCAACTCTCACATCCATACATTACTGCCAGAAAAACCATAACTTTAACTAGATGGACCTTTGTCAACAAAGTAATGTCTCTGATTTTTAATGTGCTGTCTAGGTTGGTCATAGCTTTTCTTCCAAGGAGCAAGTGTATTTTAATTTCATGACTGCAGTCACCATCTACAGTAATTTTGGAGCCCAAGAAAAGAAAATCTGTCACCATTTCCATTGTTTCCCCATCTATTTGCCATGAAGTGATGGGACCAGATGCCATGATCTTAGGTTTTTGAACGTTGAGTTCTAGGTCAGCTTTTTCACGCTCCTCTTTCAATTTCATCAACAGGCTCTTTAGTTCTTCACTATCTGCCATCAGGGTTGTGTCATCTGCATATCTTAGGTTATCGATATTTCTCCTGGAAATCTTGATTCCAGCTTGTGCTTGATCCAGCCCAGCATTTCGCATAATGTACTCTGCATATAAGTTAAATAAGCAGGGTGACAATATGCAGCCTTGACGTACTCCTTTCCCAATTTTGAAGCAGTCTGTTGTTTCATGTCTGGTTCTTACTGTTGCTTCTTGACCTGCTTCCAGGATTCTCAGGAAGCTGGTGAGATGGTCTGGTATTCCAATCTTTTTAAGAAATTTCCACAGTTTGTTGTGATTCACACAAAGGATTTAGCATAGGCAATGAAGCAGAAATAGATATTTTTTCTGGAATTCTCCAGCTTTTTCTATGATCCAACAACTGTTGACAATTTGATCTCTGGTTGCTCTGTCTTTTCTAAGTCCAGTTTGAACATCTGGAAATTCTCAGTTCACTGTCTGTTGAAGCTTCACTTGAAGAATTTTGAACATTACTCTGCTGGAATGAGATGACTGCAATTGGGCAGTAGTTTAAACTTTCTTTGGCATTGCCTTTCTTTAGGCTTGGAATGAAAACTGACCTTTTTCAGCCCTGTGGCCACTGCTAAGTTTTCCAAATTTGCTGGCATATTGAGTGCAGCACTTTAACAGCATCATCTTTTAGGATTTGAAATAGCTCAGCTAGAATTCCATCACCTCCACTAGCTTTGTTTATAGTGATGCTTCCACTTGACTTCACATTCCAGGATGTCTGGCTCTAGGTGAGTGATCACACAATCATGGTTATCTGGGTCATTAAGATCTTTTTTGTATAGTTCTTTTGTGTATCCTTGCCATGTCTTCTTAATATCTGTGCCTTCTGTTAAGTCTGCACTATTTCTGTCCTTTCTTGTGCCTGTCTTTGCATGAAATGTTTCCTTGGTGTTTCTAATTTTCTTGCAGAGACCTCTAGTATTTCCCATTCTATTGTTTTCCTCTACTTCTTTGCAATGACCACTTAGGAAAGCTTTCTTATCTCTCCTTGCTATTCTTTGGAACTCTGAATTCATGGATATATCTTTCCTTTTCTCCTTTGCCTTTTGCTTCTCTTCTTTTCGCAGATATTTGTAAGGCCTCCTCAGACAACCATTATGACTTTTTTCAATGCTTTTTCTTGGGGATGGTTTTGATCACAGCTTCCTATACAATGTTACAAACCTCTTTCCATTGCTCTTAAGGCATTGTGTCCATTAAAGCTAACCCCCTGAATCTTTGTCACTTCCACTGTATATTCAAAGGGATTTGATTTAGGTTATACCTGAATGGTCTAGTGGTTTTCCGTACTTTCTTCCATTTAAGTCTGAATTTTGCAATAAGGAGTTCATGGCCAGAGCCACAGTCAGCTCCCAGGTGTATTTTTGCTGACAGTATAGAGCTTCTCCATTTTTGGCTACAAAGAATATAATCAGTCTGATTTTGGCCTTGAGCATCTGTTGCTGTCTATGTGTAGAGTCGTCTCTTGTGTTGTTGGAAGAGGGTGTTTGCTATGACAAGTGTGTTCTGTTGGCAAAACTCTGTTAGTCTTTGCCCTGCTTCATACTGTACTCCAAGGCCAAACTTGCCTGTTACTCCAAGTATGTCTTGACTTTCTGCTCTTTCATTCTAGTCTCCTATGGTGGAAACGATACATCTTTCTTTTGGTGTTAGTTCTAGAAGTTCTTGTAAGTCTTCACAGAACTGTTCAACTTCAGCTTCTACGGCATCAGTGATTAGGTCATAGACTTGGATTACTGCGATACTGAATGGTTTGCCTTGGAAACAAACAGAGATCATTCTGCCATTTTTGAGACTGCACTCAAGAACTGCATTTTGGAATATTTTGTTGACCACGAGGGCTGCTCCGTTTCTTCTAAGGGGTTCTTGCCCACAGTATTAGATGTAATGGTCATTTGAATTCAATTCACCCATTCTGGTCCATTTTAGTTCATTGATTACTAAAATGTCAATGTTCACTCTGGCCATCTCCTGCTTGACCACTTCCAATTTACCTTGATTCATGGACCTAACATTCCAGGTTCCTATGCAATATTGTTCTTTACAGCATCAGTCTTTACTTCCACCACCAGTCACATTCACAACTGGGTGTTGTTTTTGCATTGGTTCAGCCTCTTCATTTTTTTCCTGAGCTATTTCTCCACTCTTCTCCAGTAGTATATTTAGCACCTGCCAAGTGGGGGAGTTCATCTTTCAATGTCATAACTTTTTGCCTTTTCATACTGTTCATGTGGTTCTCAAGGCAATAATACTGAAGTGGTTTGCCATTCCCTTCTCCAGTGGACCACATTTTGTCAGAACTCTCCACCATGACCCGTCCATCTTGGGTGGCCCTGCATGGCATAACTCATAGTTTCATTGAGTTAAACAAGGCAGTGATCCATGTGATCAATTTGGTTAGTTTTCTTTAATTGTGGTTTTCATCTGTCTGCCTTCTGATGGATAAGAATAAGAGGCTTGTGGAAGTTTCCTGATTGGAGGGTCTGGCTATAGGGGAATTTGAGTCTTGCTCTGATGGGTGGGGCCATGCTCAGTAAATCTTTAATCCAACTTTCTGTTGATGTAGCAGGCTCTGTTCTCTCCCTTTGGTTTTGCCTGAGGCAACCTCCTTCAAAAAGATTTATGCCAGCACCACCCTGCAGCCCCCAGGACTTTTGCATTCAGTGCCCTAACCTCGAAGCAGGTCACTGTCGACCCATACCCACACCAGAGACTCCTGGACACTCACAGGCAAGTCTGGCTCAGTCTCTAGTGCAGTCACTGCTCCTTTCTTCTGGGTCCTGGTGTGTGCAAAGTTTTGTTTATGCCCTCCAAGAATCTGTTTCCCAATCCTGTGGAAGTTCTGAAATCAAATCTCACTGGCCTTCAAAGTCAAATTCCTTGGGGGTTCTCAGTCCCTTTGCTGGATCCCCAAGTTTGGGAATCTATTGTGGACCATAGAACTTTTGCAACAGTGCAAGAACTTCTTTGATACAATTGTTCTCCAGTTTGTGAGTCATTTGCTCGGTGGCTCTATGGTGGGCCTAATGGTGACATCCTCCAAGAGGATTTAGGACATGTGCAGCACCTTCCAGGTCTATTGCATCCAGAGCCCCTGTCCCCATGGTGGCCACTGCTGATCCGTAACTCCTGAGCAGACACTCAAACACTCCAAGGCAGGTCTGACTCAGTCTTTTGTTGGGTATCTGGGTCCTGGTGCACACAAGGTTTTGTTTGAGCCTTCCTTCCAGGCATCTCTGGCTGGTATGGGGCTTGCAATAAACACAGTTTTGTTCCTCCTACCATCTTGTTGGCTCTTCTCCTTTGCCTTTGGATGTGGGGTATCTTTTTGGTGAGATCCAGCATTCTCCTGTCGATGGTTGTTCAGCAGCAAGTTGCAATTTTGGAGTTCTCAGAGTGGAAGATGAGCTCAGGTTCTACTCTGCCATCATCTAGTTGAATTTAACAACAAATCATTTCCTACTAATACTGTGTTCACTGAACTAGTTTAGATGTTTGCAATATACACTTGGAAAATGTATATTCTCTTTATAACAGAATCTAGGTTTTCTCTGTTAGCTTCTATCCCCCTGATATATTTTCCTATCACAGAAGCAGAATGGCTTCCCTGGTGGCTCAGACTGGGGATCTGCCTGCAGAGCAGAAGACCTGGGTTTGATCTCTGGGTTGGGAAAATCCCCTGGAGGAGGGCATGTCTTGCCTGGAGAATTCCCCGGACAAAAGAGCCTGGGGGGTCGCAAAGATTCAGACATGACTGAATGACTAAGTGCACCAGGCAGAATACCCTTCAGTGCAAGGCTAGTTCACATCCTGAACAGGCACAAGCCATGAAAGGACAAACACACTCCTTTCCTCCCTCATTTAAATGCAGTGCTTAATCCATGACACCATTTTTCTTTTTAACAGAAAAGTGTTAATAGTTTATAGAAATGATTGTGCCATATGAGCAAAAGTCCACCAAAGAAATGGTATTATGAACAGTGTTTACAATGCCAAAGAAAAATAGAGATGTTTAGATATTTGGGGATTATTTTGAATCATGAGATGATCCAGGTAAACTGTATGTAAAAGGTCTGAATAATATATATATATATATATATATATATATATATATATATATTTTTCCCCTCAAGGTCAGCCAGAATTAAGTGATCACAAAATGAGAGAGAATGAGAGAGCAAGTGTTTCTTTGTTGGTTTTGATTTTAGTAAGCATGATGGACTTAATATTTCAGCTATGTAAAATGCTGGAAAGAGAAAGACTCCACTCTCCAGACAAGATAAAAGCTGGGTAAATGGCAAATATAAGTGGTTTTTCTTGAGCCCTTCAGAGAACAGAGGTTGCAAAGCAAACAATCTGGGGAGAGAGAGATGCTTAAGGGGAAGTACAGGATCCTAGCATTTGTGTACCTAGAATGGATAGACATCATCAAATACAGTTAAAGCTTCTAAAAAGTTTTATCTAGAACCATTTAATACAGTTCTAAAGGCAAGATGTGGATGACAGTGTGAAACTCTTTGGGAAGCAGACATAAAAGGGTTCCCACCTGCTTGCAGACTTTTCCTCCAGAATTTCCACCATTTACTCACAGGGAGGATTCAGAGAAAACTCCCAGATACTGGTTGGCTGAGGAGCAACCAATATCAGTACCAAAATCTACCCAAACTCATGTCTTCCATCTCCCCTATGAAACTGATCTCAGGGAGACAGCAATGAGTGGTGGCTTGAAGTGGGATCTTGGTTCCCTGCCCAGGAATTGGACTTGGGTAGCCTGGATGAAAATCAGGAGTCCTAGCCACTTGTCCGCTAGAGGCTAGAGGCTAGGAGAAAAGTTGCTCTGGTTTTTACCCCTATGACAAAGTGAATTTCTCAAAGTAGCAAAACCTGTAAAAACAGTTACAAAGTTTATTATTACAGAGACAGCGCAACAAGTGGGAGAGCACACAGAGGAACATTTTGTTTAAAACAGAAGCAAGACAGATACACACCTAGAGAGAAAGGGTGTGGAAGTCCTTGCTAATGATGTGGTGCTCACCAGAGAGGTGACTCAAATCACTTATTTAGGGCAGTTCCCCTGAGTCTTGTTTACCTTTGGCCAATTATTTCATTTCTTTTCCACACCTGACCTGTCCTAGAGTCCTACCCAACATGTATGTACATCTTTTTGCCAAGTCGGCTTCCAGTGCAGAGGCCTATGGGAAGGCTGACACCATCTATTATGGAATGGTGTCCCCTCCCTTTGTGACCCTCATGAATAGTCAGGGAGATCTTGACCTCAAGTATGAGAAATATGTGATCCTTTTACCTTTTATCTAACAGGGCCTGGCTCCTCCTTGCCCCTGCCGTTGTCTTTATCTTGAAGCATCTGTCCACAGGGGACAGGTTCCAGCTGAGATAAATGGGGGCCATTTATCTCCTGCCTCAAAACAAAAGCTTATTTAGACTCAAGCTCCTCTTCTGTATAGAACAAAAACCTTAAACTCTGTGCTTTGGCCTGGAAACTTGATCCAGAAAGTAAACTAAGGCAATCAGAGGGCTCACCTTATTTGTTTCTTATATCTCAGGGATCACTATCCTTCATTGCCTGATGTTCTATGACTAAAAGCTATTGACATATATATTTTCTAGTTGTTTAGCGAGGAGGGTCAATTGGTCTCTGAGCGACTGAACTGAACTGAACTGACTGATACCATCTTGGAACACAAATTCCCAACCAAAGGAGTTTAGTGCCTTATTTATGAAAGCATTTCTCCAGAGCTTTTTGTATTTTGTGCTGTCCTCAGTCACATCTGACTCTTTGTGACCCCATGGACTATAGCCCTTCAGGCTCCTCTGTCCATAGGGATTCTCCATGCAAGAATACTGAAATGGGTTGCCATACCATCCTCCAGGGCAACTTCTCAACCCAATGATTGAATCCAGGTCTCCTACATTGTAGGTGGATTCTTTACCATCTGAGCCACCAGGGAATCCCAAGAATACTGGAGTGGGTAGCCTATCCCTTCTCCAGGGAATCTTTGAACTGGGGTCTCCAGCATTGGTATGGAGAAACCAGTTGGTAAAAATTGGTTAAATTGGTATCAGTTGAGTGACCAGAGAAGCCCTTTTGTATTTTAGGATTGTGAATAAAGTATTAGGGATCCCTATAGTATTTATTCTCTTGAGCTAAGACACAGACTACAAGTTCCTGAGATGCACAATCAATTCTCATGCTAAAGAATAAATATGTTCTGATATGTTTATTTCTTACAATCACAAGTTCATAAGATCACTACAAATTATGTTTATTATTATTTCTACTCTAAGAAAATATTATATTTATTTTATTAAATATAGATACTTTTTTCACAGATCACATTCATAAAAGTTGGCATTTTCGCAAACATCTTCCAATCCTATTTTATAATCTTATTATATATTTTAGTAAAAGATATAATTTTAAATTGTTATTAAATCTGCTTTTGATAATGTAGGGAATCTTTTAAGATTCTTTGAGTCAGTCCTTATGAGGTGGATAAGTCTATTACATAAAGTGAAGTAATTCAGAAAGGGAAAACCAAATATTGTATAATTACACATATATATGGAATTGAAATAGGAAAAGGAGTACGTCAAGGCTGTATATTGTCACCCTGTTTATTTAACTTATATGCAGAGTACATCATGAGAAATGCTGGGCTGGAAGAAGCACAAGCTGGAATCAAGATTGCTGGGAGAAATATCGATAACCTCAAATATGCAGATGACACCACCCTTATGGCAGAAAGTGAAGAGGAACTCAAAAGCCTGTTGATGAAAGTGAAAGTGGAGAGTGAAAAAGTTGGCTTAAAGCTCAACATTCAGAAAACTAACATCATGGCATCTGGTTCCATCACTTCATGGGAAATAGATGAGGAAACAGTGGAAAGAGTGTCACACTTTATTTTGGGGGGCTCCAAAATCACTGCAGTTGGTGATTGCAGCCATGAAATTAAAAGACGCTTACTCCTTGGAAGGAAAATAACGACCAACCTAGATAGCATATTAAAAGGCAGAGATATTACTTTTCCAACAAAGGTCCGTCTAGTCAAGGCTATGGTTTTTCCAGTGGTCATGTATGGATGTGAGAGTTGGACTGTGAAGAAAGCTGAGCACTGAAGAATTGATGCTTTTGAATTGTGGTGTTGGAGATGACTCTTGTGAGTCCCTTGGACTGCAAGGAGATCCAACCGGTCCATCCTAAAGGAGATCAGTCCTGGGTGTTCTTTGGAAGGACTGATGCTAAAGCTGAAACTCCAATACTTTGGCCACCTCAGGAGAAGAGTTGACTCATTGGAAAAGACCCTGATGCTGGGGGGGATTGGGGACAGGAGGAGAAGGGGATGACAGAGGATGAGATGGCTGGATGGCATCACCGACTAGATGCACGTGAGTTTGGGTGAACTCCGGGAGTTGGTGATGGACAGGGAGGCCTGGCGGGCTGCGATTCATGGGGTCGCAAAGAGTCAGACACGACTGAGCGACTGAACTGCACTGAATCTAGAACTGATGGAATCTAAAAAGATGGTACTGATTAACTTATTTTCAGTTATTTTTATTATTTTATTTTTCATTGATAAAATCACAGCCTGTATGACAGAATGCCTCACATTGTACCATGGAATATTTTTACATTATTAAGAATCACATTGACATTATGCTGAACACAGTTATGTTAGATTCAGATTCATTTACAATGTGAAGATTTGAGCATATTTTTTGTATAATAGGGCTATTTATTATACACATTATTTCTAAAGCATACTGTAAAACTGTAATGTTAAAATCATTTCAAGATTGAGAAAACTGAGGTTCCCTTTGTCTTAACCACATAGTTATTAAATGACACACAATTGTAAGTTTTAAATCTAACAGTGTCCAGAAAAGATGAAGATATTTTACTCTGTTTTTCTGGTTTAAAAAACACCTTAATAATAACATGTGATATTATCAGTTAGGGTCATTACTCAATCTCATTATTTAGAGATATCTAGATCTGATTTTAAGTTTAGTTTCTTTCTTCTTCTTTTTTTTTCAAAGAAACTTTATGTCCAATTTAAAAGTGAAAAGAATATGGAAAGGAAAGTATTTTCAAGGACTTGGGATCTATAGTTCATAGGTCCCTCTTCATTTCACTTCAAATTCCAACATCTTCTGTCTTCTTAAATTTGATATAGCCTCTACTTTTTATTCAACCTCATAATTCGTATCAGATTTTATAAGAAACAGCATATGAAAAAGCATTATTTTTAACACCAGTGCCTACTTATTTATATCTATGTCTGAAAAAAAAAAGGGTTTAAGGCAGTGATACACAGTAGAAATTAAAAAGTATTCATTATGCCAATAGAAAAACACTACCTTGATCATTTAAACTGTGGAATTTATGCAATAATCTGAATTAAAGGAGAACAGAAATACAGATTTAATTTAAGGAAATTTACTTTAATTACATTCAAGTACATTGATCAGCTTATAATAAACTATTATAACATTAGCAAGCAAAGATGCTTGATTTCCTAAGTTGAACTGATGATTTTGTGAAACATATTAACTATAAACATGTGTCCAACTTAGTTTTTATCAAATGAGAAAAAAAAAATCCCCTGATCATGAGATTATTCAAGGCTGCTTTGATTTCCTCTGCTGTGTTCCAACCTCATTGTTTTAATAATTAAAGAAAGTGATTATGAAACAAAAAAAATAGTTCATGGTTCATTAAATTTTATTTTCTTAAGAAGAAATTGACAAAAGTATGCACAAATTTCCATTTATTTGGGGGTTAAAAATGATATTACAAAGCAGAAAATGTAAAGTTATTAAGTATATAATTTGACGAGTTGGACAAATAGTTATACTTGTTTCACCCACGCTCCAATCAAGATATAGAACACTGTTATCACCACAGAAATCCTCTGTGCTTCATTCTAAATAATCCCATATGATTATTCCAGTTTCTACTTATGTAAACTTCTTTTGCCATCAAGTGACTCAGCCAATATGAAAGAAGCTACATGTCTTTTCCACCCCACTTTCAGAAGCCATGCAACATCACAGTCACCATGTTCTGTTTAATGTGAGTGACAAGCCCACTAAGACTCAAGCAGAGAGAACATAGATTCTACCTCTCATCCATAATTCTCCCTCTGGATAAGAAGATGTACAATGTAATATTACAGAAAATTATGACGGTGAATATTACTGTGGGATGAATCATTTATGGCTTGATTTAGTCATTTTCTTTTATATTTTTTCTCTTTCCAATATATTTATATTTTGGCATATTTCATCATATTTGATAGTATACCATACTTTTTGTATAGAAAATCAGAAGCAATGTAAGACTACTCTTCTGCTTTTATTTTCTGCAAAGAATGTGAATTTTATTTGATGTCTGGAAGATAAAGTGAGGTAGTGACTCTTTAGAGTTTACCAAGTTTTAAGTTTAGTGGGGCCTATGCTGCTGCTTGCTCTACAGCCTCAAGATACTTGCTTTTATTCTCTGCAAAACTCAGAGCTGGAAGGATGGGAAAATAAGCATAATGCTATACAAAAAAAAAAACACAAAAAACAATTATTATATTTAGGAAGCCCTTAGACTCTAATCCATTTCTGTCTGTCTCTGCCATTGTCAGTGGCTCAGTTGGTCTCTGCCTTTAGCAAGTCTTCTCCTTTACCTGACATTTCCCAACATAAGTTAAAACAATTTGCTGCTAAACTCTGAATGCCACTTCTTTGTGGAAATCACTTTAATAAGGATTTGTGTATGTGTGTCCACTATTCTTTGATACCATCAATAAGGTAGCAAAGATAAGGATCCATTTTTAATTTATGGGATTTTTCTTGGTGTTACCATATGAGTGAAGTTCATTTAGTGCCTTGTACATCTTAATCAGAAGAAAAACCTGTTTACTTAATTTTAACGCAACATTTTAAACAGAGATAAATGCAAACATGCAGGGGAAAAAAATATATATATATGTTTTTTTTTTTTTTCTTTTCAAGCCCATTCCCACCTCCTGAATCTCCAGAATTTTTTTTTTTTTATTGTTTTTAGTGTGTGTGTGTGTGCTCAGTTGCTTCAGTCATGTCCGATTCTTTGCAAGCCTATGAACTGTAGGCCATCAGGCTCCTCTGTCCGTGAGATTCTCTAGACAAGAATACTGAAGTAAATTGACATGCCATCCTTCAGGGTATCTTCCCCACCCACAACATGAACCTGCATCTCCTGCAAGTGGATTCTTTACCCACTGAGCCACCTGGGAAGCCCCCTTATTGTTTTAGATAGTAAATAATAGTCTATGTTTATTTACTTTCCCCACAAATAAACAATTGAATATTTTAAGCACTTACCATATAATATGCTTACACATACACACATGCAGAAATTATACATGCAAAATAATCTCCACTTGATTATGGTATTCAAGATTACAATTTACTTCACAATGTGACTTACAAGAACAAAAATAAAATAATGTGTGAGCGGTTGAGTTGGGTTGATGTTATGTAATTATAGGAGTGCCTGGAAAATACTCTCTCAATATTAAAAAAAGATTTTAAAAAGACTGGGTAGCTTCCAAAATAGACTCAATATGTAGGACGTCTCATTTATTTGATTACAAACCCAATTTTGTAGTTTTGGGAAGCTAGTGTTCTCAGAAAACACTTTAAAAAATATTCTGTATGAACTCTGAGCTTAGAAAAATACTTTTGAGCTGGAGTCATCAGCAGAAATTCCTTAAGGAATCAGAATTTCAGGTAAACGTTATGAATGTAGATAGTTTGGAAGAAATGAAACAGAAAGGTTTTGAAAATTTCAGGCAAGCTGTATGGAAGACATAGCAGCTGAATAAATGGAGCAGTGTGTAAGGGGTGGGGTCACCACAAGCGAGTGGGCTTTGGAAGTGGGTACATATGGCTTGAAAGCAAATTCTGTCACTTAACTAGTTTGACCACCCTATGCAACTTAAATTCACCTGAGACTTAGTTTTTGTTCTCTGTAGTGCTAGGGGCAGTGCCACTCTCCCCCAGGCAGTCATGTGGATTATGTTTACAATGAGCCACCTGTGAAGTAGATCTAAGTGTAAACCTATAGAAAGTATTAGTATATCAGATCAGATTAGATCAGTCGCTCAGTCGTGTCCGACTCTTTGCGACCCCATGAATCGCAGCACGCCAGGCCTCCCTGTCCATCACCAACTCCCTGAGTTCACTCAGACTCACGTCCATCGAGTCAGTGATGCCATCCAGCCATCTCATCCTCTGTCATCCCCTTCTCCTCCTGCCCCCAATCCCTCCCAGCATCAGAGTCTTTTCCAATGAGTCAACTCTTCGCATGAGGTGACCAAAGTACTGGAGTTTCACCTTTAGCATCATTCCTTCCAAAGAAATCCCAGGGCTGATCTCCTTCAGAATGGACTGGTTGGATCTCCTTGCAGTCCAAGGGACTCTCAAGAGTCTTCTCCAACACCACAGTTCAAAAGCATCAATTCTTTGGCACTCAGCCTTCTTCACAGTCCAACTCTCACATCCATACATAACCACAGGAAAAACCATAGCCTTGACTAGACGAAACTTTGTTGGCAAAGTAATGTCTTTGCTTTTGAATATGCTATCTAGGTTGGCCATAACTTTCCTTCCAAAGAGTAAGCGTCTTTTAATTTCATGGTTGCAGTCACCATCTGTAGTGATTTTGGAGCCCAGAAAAATAAAGTCTGACACTGTTTCCACTGTTTCCCCATCTATTTGCCATGAAGTGATGGGACCGGATGCCATGATCTTCGTTTTCTGAATGTTGAGCTTTAAGCCAACTTTTTCACTCTCCTCTTTCACTTTCATCAAGAGGCTTTTGAGTTCTTCTTCACTTTCTGCCATAAGGGTGGTGTCATCTGCATATCTGAGGTTACTGAGATTTCTCCTGGCAATCTTGATTCCAGCTTGTGTTTCTTCCGGTCCAGCGTTTCTCATGATGTACTCTGCATATAAGTTAAATAAACAGGGTGACAATATACAGCCTTGACAAACTCCTTTTCCTATTTGGAACCAGTCTGTTGTTTCATGTCCAGTTCTAACTGTTGCTTCCTGACCTGCATACAGGTTTCTCAAGAGGCAGATCAGGTGGTCTGGTATTCCCATCTCTTTCAGAATTTTCCACAGTTGATTGTGATCCACACAGTCAAAGGCTTTGGCATAGTCAATAAAGCAGAAATAGATGTTTTTTTCTGGAACTCTCTTGCTTTTTCTATGATCCAGCAGATGTTGGCAAATTGATCTCTGGTTCCTCTGCCTTTTCTAAAACCAGCGTGAACATCAGGAAGTTCACGGTTCACATATTGCTGAAGCCTGGCTTGGAGAATTTTGAGCATTACTTTACTAGCGTGTGAGATGAGTGCAATTGTGCGGTAGTTTGAGCATTCTTTGGCATTGCCTTTCTTTGGGATTGGAATAAAAACTGCCCTTTTCCATTCCTGTGGCCACTGCTGAGTTTTCCAAATTTGCTGGCATATTGAGAGCAGCACTTTCACAGCATTGGACACTCAATAAAGGTTAGTTTCCTTCTTGCCCCAGTGAAGCAAAGGACATGGAATATGGGAAAATGGAAATTAAATAGCAGATGACATTAGTTTAAGTATTTTGCTTTTTTTCCCCCCTTTGGAATTGTTTTTTGCTGTTACCCCATGCCAAGTCCTTATGACCATACACATACTGCAATAAGAACAATCTATTCATTTTTTTTCTCAGGTCTACAACATTAATTATGTCACTTCTCTGCCTAGGGTTTTTCCAGAACAAACATCAGTGATGCTTAAACTCAAATGTCTTGAATTGAACTCTGCTCACTCCATTGGGAACAAATTCCTCAAACCTAACCTAGTTCTTTGATTAATTCCTGAACACCTCCACTTACCCTATACTTCTCCCATTATTTGATCTCCTCTGGACACACACTTATACTTCATTCCCTTTTATTCTCTTTCTACCCTCAAATTCTGTGCTTACCTTGATTGATCCCTTTACCATTCCTGGATGACTTCACCCATTTCTCTGGCTTCAGCTCTACACAGATCTCCCTAAAATGTATTTTTCGGGTTGGCAGTTATACCTGTATCTCTGATTTATATCAGAAATCTCCAGCGGCAGAACTGAGGGGCACTTCAAATATACATATTTTGAGTTTATGGTCTACCTTCTTCCTTTTCCTCTGTATCCAGGCCAGGACCTGTCCTGTTCCACCTTCATGAATAGCAGTATGATCCACCAGTAGCTCAAGATAGGATGCTGGATATCATTCTAACTTGCCTTTTTTATTCCAATCCTTGCAGTCCACACACACTCCAATTAAGTATGAAGCTCCTTTGATTCTACTTTCTCAACATTTCATGAATGTATTCATGTGAAGAAGGAAGTGGAACTCCATGAAGGAAAAAGTTTTGGTAGTATCTCAAGTTCTTCACCACATTGAAGATCCTAGTCTTGCATTTTGAAACCAGAGAGACACTATCCTCTCACTGTCCAGAACAAGCTGACAAATTGATTTAGTTAGACAGATGAAAAAGTGAAAGTGTTAATCAATCAGTCCTGTCCGACTCCTTGCAACCCCATCAACTGTAGCCCACCAGGCTCCTTTGTCCATGGGATTTCCCAGGCAAGAATACTGGAGTGAATAGCCATTCTCATCTCCAGTGGATTTTCCTGACCCAGGGATTGAACCCCAGTCTCCTGCATTGCAGGCAGATTCTTTATTGTCTGAGCCACCAACAGGGAAGCCCTAGTTAGACAGCAAGTACAGCTAAATAGTGGAATGACTGTTGATAAATTTGCAATAAGAAAATATTAATCTCAGGAACTAGAATGCCCTCTTTTCCCTTTGGTTCTTTGGATTTCTTCTTATTTATTTATTTTTCCCTTTTTGGCAATTTGTAGCACCATTTATAATAATATATTCATGACAAAGCTTACCAGGCTAGTAAAGACAGGCTGCCTAGAGCTACATCCTATTGACAGACTCAGATGTAATTACTTTGTCACATTCAAATTACTATTTAGGCTAGTGGGTTTAGAACTGACCAAATTCTTCCATTGTGTGTTACTTTCATAATTTAAATATTGGAGCACAATCTATTTTTTCCTCATTTAATAATATCTGTGGGACAACATGCCATGTGTTCACATATCACAAGAATTTACACAGCACTGCTGCTTTATGACATCCACACTGGTCTAGCTGGTCTCCCTATGAAAAACTTTTCACTCTCCAATATTTCTCCTCTATCACCAGAGTGAACTTTCTAAAATGCTTTAGAAAGCATTCTAGATTCTAGAAATTTTTAGATATGTCCCTGTGACTATCCAGCTGCACCCTCTTCAGTTGCTTCACAATAAAGCCTGCCCAGTTTAGAATGTCATGGGGGCCCTTTCTGGATCAACCCTTTATCTTTTCCATCCACACTCACAGATGTGTGGTTTTTCTTCACCAAAAAAAAAAAAAAAGTTTTCTCTTTTTCTCTGGTTATTTCTACAGAATAACGCTTTCTGGTTTTGATGGCCTCATCCCTTAAGAAGGATAGTCCCGCTCATCCTTCAGGATTCCCTTTAGAGGTTTCTCCTAATGAAAACTTCCTGAGCCCTGATTCCCTGATACCTACTGGACCTCAGCTGGATGGGTATCCTAGTTCCCATGTGACACTGCATATATGTCTGTCAATTTATCTCTCTCTCATGCAGTTAGTTCTGACATTAGTGTCTGACTTCCTGCCTAGATTCTTGAGAACACAGACTTGGTCTTAACCCCTGTGGTCACCCTCTGTTTATATAATGCCTAACATATAATAAGAATGTGATAAATGTTTGCTAAATAAGTACCTGCTTAATCATTCAATATATAATTAATCACACATATCTTTATCCTTCTAAGTAGGAATTTGTTTACCTTGACTATAATTCTGTATCTAGAATATGTCTTATATTTCTTTTATATCTTTGACAATGCCTAGCATAGTGTTGCTTATATAGTAAGTGCTCAATAAATAATTTCCAGTGGCTAGATTAATATGTCACATTCTTTATTTTGTAGTTGTGTATATGTTTTTAATTTCTATTATTATTCTAAGACTAGTAATAAAAACATAAACATACCCAAAATGAATCTAAGCCCAAAAGACTGTTGTTAATTAAGCAGTGAGTATGTCATACAAGAAATTCCTGAATTATATCAAGTGTTCTGCAACCCTTTTTCATACATACTCTCTTTGCTCAACATGGAAGAACAACTACCAAATCCATAAATAATTTTACTTATAATAAAATTTCCTAGGTAAATATTAGGTTAAGTCATGCTTTATACTTAAATGAAAGGCAAGAAATTACTCAATAGTTGTGTGAAATGGAGACTGGGAACTGAAAATGTGCTTGAGAAATTCAAATATAATATAATTTTTAAGTAAATTCTAATAGATTATTATTAAAAATAAAATTCTTAGAAAGCAAGATGTAAATTGTAGATAGTTCTTTTCATACTGCAGTAAAAATAAAATAGGACAAGATAAAAATCTGCTTGCTGGGAAGGACTTCCCTTTGATAATTTACATTAGTTTTCTATTCATGCTATAACAAATTATCACAAATTTACCTTCTGAGAACAACATAAATTTATTGACTCACAGTTTGTGTAAGTCAGGAATCTGGGTAGATTGGACTGGGTTCCCTACTTAGGCTCTCCAAAAGCTGAAATCAAAGCCCTGTCAGGCTGCATTCCTTACTGAGGGTTCTAGAGAAGAATTTGGTCCCAAGCTCATTCCAGTTGTTGGCCAAATTCAGTTCCCAGAGGTTGTAAGACTGAGGTTCTTTTTCCTTGCTGGTAGCAGCCAGAGTCTGGGCTCTGCTTCTAGATGCTGCCCATATTCCCTCTCATGCTTCCTGTAAGCATTGTCCCATCTAGAAAGGATGGGTTAATTCCTATTTATATTTGGAAACGTTTGACTTCCCTTCATTGTGAGCATTTCTCTTGTCTCCAGCTGGGGAAAGTTCTCTGCTTTTAAGAGATCATGTTATTCGATTTGGTCCATCTGGATAATCCAAGATAATCTCTCTATTTTAAAGTCCAATAATTATGTTTGTGACTCCCTTTTTGTACTGTAATTAAACAATCTAAAGCTTCCAAAAATTAAGGTATGGACACCTACAAGGGGCAATTTTTCTTACCAAATAACTTGTGATAGCAGAATGGAACAGAAATTCTCACTGCAACTTTTAGGGTTAGGGACATTTGGTAGATAGATTCAGTGGTTATCCCAATTGTTGTGTGACTTTTTTTTAAGAAAGATGTATTTAACTCATCATTTTTATTAACATCTCCAATTAAATAGTTAGATTTGTAGACTTTTAATGTTGAAAGGAAAAATTTCAATATTATATCCAAAGATAATTTAAATAACAAAATTTAAATACTAATATTACAAATATTGATCAAGCAAGATATATTGAAAAAGACTGAAATATTTTTCACTGAGACTCACTTCGTGTGTCAATACAAAGCCTCACTTCTGAGAAATGCAAGTTAATATTGAAATGGCCAAAACAAGGAAGTAGCACAAAACATGTGAAGAGATGAGCATCCAAAGATCCTATGATTCTATAGAAGGTGCCCAAATCATTGAAAGCTGATTCAAATTCTTCAGAGAAACTTGTGGGGTTTGAAGAGAAGGTATGGGATTGTACAGAGAAATCTCTTTTAGAGATAAATTTTACTAATAAAACAGAGCCTTAAAGAAAATCTCTGCAGGAAACAATCTTCTTGATTCCTCTTTTATATAAGCTACACCATTAAAATACTAGGTTGCATTTAAACATAAAGAACTGATGTTAAAATTTTTTTTCTTTTTTTTTCTTTTAATTTTATTTTTAAACTTTACAATATTGTATTAGTTTTGCCAAATATTGAAATGAATCTGCCACAGGTATACCTGTGTTCCCCATCCTGAACTCTCCTCCCTCCTCCCTCCCCATACCTTGCAATGTTCAGTCTCAAAGTAATTAAAGATATAAATGTGATAAATTTATATCCTCATTTAAAGGAAATGGTGAAAGCAACCAGTGAAAATCATAAAGTAGAAACAGGAAAAATCTTGTTCTTATCATTTCTCTATCCTTCTGAATAAAATTTTGCCATGCCATAGCAGATAGAGAAGCATGGCCTTGATGTGCTACACTTAGTCCTCCCATTGTCATGTTTTAACCTACAAGCAACTCTGCCACTTAACATGTCATTGTGAGCGTTTCAGAATCACCCAGGCTATAAATCAGTGAAATCAACTTGACTGGGGTGATTCTGGCTATTAAAGTTTAATTCGAGGTTTGTATCTGAAATGTGTATCAGACATTTCACATCAAGCTACCAATAACTTATGATTAAGTGGGACAATATCTACTGGTAACTAGTTGGTAGCAGTTTCCAAATATTTCAAACAATTTCTAGGTGTGAATGCAACATTTTTACTTAAGAAAGGTCAAACTGAAATTATATAAATTGTTTTAAAATACTATAAAGAGTATAATCAGCATACTCCTCAGCAGCACCAGGAAAGGTCAAGAAATAGAAGCAGTTCAGTTGCTCAGTGGTGTCCAACTCTTTGCGACCCCATGGACTGTAGCACATCAGGCTTTCCTGTCCATCGCCAACTCCTGGAGCTTGCTAAAACTCATGTCCATTGAGTCCGTGATGTCATCCAACCATCTCATCCTCTGTCATCCCATTCTCCTCCTGCCTTCAATCTTTCCTGGCATCAGGGTCTTTTCCAGTAAGTCAGGTGGCCAAAGTATTGGAGCTTCAGCATTAGTTCTTCCAATGAATATTCAGGACTGATTTCCCTTAGGATGGACTGGTTGAATCTCCTTGCAGCCCAAGGGATTCTCAAGATTCTTCTCCAAAACCACACTTCAAAAGCATCAATTCTATGGCACTCAGCTTTCTTTATGATGCAACTCTCACATCCATACATGACTACTGGGAAAACAATAGCTTTGACTAGACAGGCTTTTATTGGCAAAGTAATGTCCCTGTTTTTTTAATATGCTGTCTAGGTTGGTCAGAGCTTTTCTTCCAAGGAGAAAGTGTCTTTTAATTTCATAACTGCAGTCACAATCCACAGTGATTTTGGAGCCCAAGAAAATAAAGTGTGTCCCTGTTTGCATTGTTTTCCCATCTATTGGCCATGAAGTGAGAGGAACCAGAGATCAAATTGCCAACATCTGCTGGATCAATGAAAAAGAGAGAGTTCCAGAGAAACATCTATTTCTGCTTTATTGACTACGCCAAAGCCTTTGACTGTGTGGATCACAATAAACTGTGGAAAATTCTGAAAGAGATGGGAATACCAGACCACCTGACCTGCCTCTTGAGAAACCTATATGCAGGTCAGGAAACAACAGTTAAAACTGGACATGGAACAACAGACTGGTTCTAAATAGGAAAAGGAGTACGTCAAGGCTGTATATTGTCACCCTGCTTATTTAACACATATGCAGAGTACATCATGAGAAACGCTTGACTGGAGGAAGCACAAGCTGGAATCAAGATTGCTGGGAGAAATACCAATAACCTCAGATACTCAGATGACACCACCCTTATGGCAGAAAGTGAAGAAAAACTAAAGAGCCTCTTGATGAAAGTGAAAGAGGAGAGTGAAAAAGTTGGCTTAAAGCTCAACATTCAGAAATCAAAGATCATGGCATCTGGTCCCATCATTTCATGGCAAATAGATGGGGAAATAGTGTCAGACTTTATTTCTGGGGGCTCCAAAATCACTGCAGATAGTGATTGCAGCCATGAAATTAAAAGACACTTACTCCTTGGAAGGAAAGTTATGACCAGCCTAGACAACATATTCCAAAGCAGAGACATTACTTTGCCAACAAAGGACTGTCTAATCAAGGCTATGGTTTTTCCAGTGGTCATGTATGGATGTGAAAGTTCGACTATTAAGAGAGCTGAGTGCTGAAGAACTGATGTTTTTGAACTGTGGTGTTGGAGAAGACTCTTGCGAGCCCCTTGGACTGCAAGGAGATCCAACCAGTCCATCCTAAAGGAGATCAGTCCTGGGTGTTCATTGGAAGGTTGATGTTGAAGCTGAAACTCCAATACTTTGGCCACCTGATGCAAAGAGCTGACTAATTGAAAAGACCCTGATGCTGGGAAAGATTGACGGCAGGAGGAGAAGGAGACGACAGAGGATGAGATTGTTGGTTGGCATCACCGAGTCGATGGACATTGTTTTGGGTGGACTCCAGGAGTTGGAGATGGATTGGGAGGCCTGGCATGCTGAGGTTCATAGGGTCACAAAAAGTCGGACACAACTGAGTGACAACTGAACTGAACTGATGAGATCAGATGCCATGATCTTAATTTTCTGAATGTTGAATTTTAAGCCAACTTTTTCACTTTCCTCTTTCACTTTCATTAAGAGGCTCTTTAGTTCTTTGATTTCTGCTATAATGGTGGTGTCATCTGCATATCTGTGGTTATTTATACTTCTTCCGGAAATCTTGATTCCAGTTTGTGCTTCAACCAGCCTGGCATTTCTCATGATGCACTCTGCATATAAGTTAAATAAACAGGGTGACAATACACAGCCTTGACACATTCCTTTCCCAATTTTGAACCAGTCCATTGTTCCAAGACCAGTTCTAACTGTTGCTTCTTGACCTGCAGGTAAGGTGGTAGGTATTTCTCAGGAGGCAAGTAAGGTGGTCTGGTATTCCCAACTCTTTCAGAATTTTCCACAGTTTATTGTGATCCACGCAGTCAAAGGCTTTGGCATAGTCAATAAAGCAGAAATAGATGTTTTTCTAGAACTTTCTTGCTTTTTCTATGATCCAACAGATGTTGGCAATTTGATCTCTGGTCCCTCTGCCTTTTCTAAAACCAGCTTGAACACCTTGAAGTGCTCAATTCAAGTACTGTTGAACCATGGCTTGGAGAATTTTGAGCATTACTTTGGTAGCATCTGAGATGAGTGCAATTGTGTGGTAGTTTGAACATTCTTTGGCATTGCTTTTCTTTGGGATTGGAATGAAAACTGACTTTTTCCAGTTCTGTGGCCACTGCTGAGTTTTCCAAATTTTCTGGCACATTGAGTGCAACACTTTCACAGCATCATCTTTTAGGATTTGAAATAGCTCAGTTGGAATTCCATCATCTCCATTAACTTTGTTCATAGTAATATATCAATTGACAAAGCCACTTGACTTCAATCTTCAGGATTTCTTGCTCTAGGTGAGTGAGCACACGATCATAGCTATCTGGGTAATTATGTTCTTTTTTGTATAGTTTTTTTGTGTATTCTTGCCACTTTTTCTTAATATCTTCTGCTTCTGTTAGGTCCATACCATTTCTGTCCTTTACTGTGCCCATCTTGGCATGAAATGTTCCCTTGCTATCTCTAATTTTCTTGAAGAGATTTCTAGTTTCCCATTCTATTTTTTCCCTCTATTTCTTTGTACTGATCCCTGAGGAAGTTTTTCTTATCTCTCCTTGCTATTCTTTAGGACTCTGAATTCAGATGGGTATATCTTTCCTTTTTTTCTTTGCCTTTACTTCTCTTCTTTTCTCAGCTATTTGTAAGGCCTTCTCAGACAATCATTTTTTCTTTTTCCATTTGTTTTTCTTGGGGATGGTCTTGATTGCTGCCTCCTTTACAATGTCATGGACCTCTTTTCATAGTTCTTCACATAGTTCTTCACTGTCTATGAGATCTAATCCCTAGAATCTGTTTGTCACTTGCACTGTATAATCATAAGGGATTTGATTTAGGTCATACCTGAATGGTCTAGTGATTTTCCCTACTTCCTTCAATTTAAGTCTGAATTTTTCAATAAGAAGTTCATGATCTGAGTCACAGTCAGGTCCCTGTTTTGTTTTGCTGACTATATAGACCTTCTCCATCTCTGGCTGCAAAGATGATTATCAGTGTGATTTCAGTATTGACCATCTGGCGATGTTCATGTATAGAGTCATCTCTTGTGTTGTTGGAAGAGGGTGTTTGCTATGATCAATGTGTTCTCTTGGCAAAACTTTGTTAGCCTTTGCCCTGCTTCATTTTGTACTCCAAGGCCAAACTTGCCTGTTACTCCAGCTATCTCTTGACGTCCCACTTTTGCATTCCAGTCCCCTATGATGAAAAGGACATCTTTTTTTGGTGTGAGTTCTAGAAGTTCTTGTAGGTCTTCACAGAACCGTTCAACTCAGCTTCTTCAGCATTAGTGGTTGGGGCATAAACTTGGGTTGATGTGATATTGAATGGTTTGCCTTGGAAACGAACAGAGATCATTGTCATTTCTAGGATTATACCCAAGTACTTACTGCATTTTGGACTCTTTTGTTGACTATGAGGAAAAACGATCACAAATGGCAAATATTCATTTGATGTCTTCTTGGATAGCTTGTTCACTAATATTGACTATTTTACAACTTTTTTACATAGAAAATTTGAATTTACATGTTTAATTTTTGTTAAGTGTTCCAAAACCTGAGGAACATGGGAAAATAAAGTAAGCCAAAAAGAGAAAGAAGCAACATGAAATGTCAATCCCAAGGACAACACCATTAATAAATTATATTTTGCTCATTCTTGTATATACAATTCCAATTTTATGTATTATGATTATTTTCAATTTATATTAACATGAAAGTTGAAAATAGTACCTCATTCCCCAAATAAGATTCATTGCAGTCCACTTTTATGGATATATCTTTTTGTGTATATTGGGTATTTCATTTTCTTCTTTTGTGGCATATTTATATAATTGCCTATTTTTCTAGCATGCACTTGGTCTTTCCTTACAGATTTGAACTGCCTCTTGATTTATTGAGGTTATTAGATTTTATGTACAACATATGCTTTTTACCAGCACTTTAACTGTCTTCAGTTTGATTTATGGGACTTTATAAATTTCATGTTTTTATTTATTCAGGATTACTAAATATTTTTGTCATTCCTATGCTCAGAAAGACCTTTTATCACTATATTTTAAAATTTACATATACAGATTTCTACTTTTATGCATTCATGTTTTACATATAAATTTTCAATCTATCTATAGATTGTTTTGGTGTTGCTGGTGATGTATATTTCCAAAATAGCCTAGCTAAACAATGTTAGTTAAGTATATTGACAGAAATATCAGTTCCTTGTTATTTAAAATGACAACTACTGTATATTAAAATTTATATATGCTTGAATCTGCTTCTTGACTTTATCTATTGATTTGTTTGCCTGTTATGATGCTGATTAATTACTTCTACTTTAAATGATTGATAGAGCTTATCCACTTTTATTTAAGCTAAAATTTCAGAAATTTCCCGTCTTTCATATTTATTCACATAAATTTAAGCTGTATTTTTAAATATCTATCAAAATTAGATGGAGAATTTAACTGGGATTATCTTAAAGTTTTAGATTTATTTTGAGGATAATTGAGCCCCTACCTTCAGTAGCCCCATCTTTCCCAGAAGCACTCTAATTTCTACTGGGATAATTTTTGCATACATATTATTACTAGATTATAAGTCTGTCCTGGTCATATTCATTTGATTTAAGATAGACTAGGTGGTGCAGTGGTAAAGAATCCACCTGCCAAAGCAGGAGACACATGAGATATGGGTTTGATCCCTGGGTCCAGAAGATCCCCTAGAGAAGGAAAAGACAAACTACTCCAGTATTCTTGCCTAGAGAATCCTACAAACAGAGGAGCCTGGCAGGCTACAGTCCATGGGGTCGCAAAGAGTTGAACACAACTGAGCATGCATGCACTGATATTTACGTTTATGAAGTCTTACAATATTTTACTGTTTCTGAGCTCTGCATTTAACAAATTTTTCTCTTTACCTCAATAATTCTATTCATTCTTAACATTAAGTACTTTAGTAATTATTTTATTTTTCATTGACTTGTAGTTGATTTACAATATTATAATAGTTTCAGGTGTGCAACACAATGATTCAATGTCTTATTGTAGATTATACTCCCTTTAAAG
Source organism: Bubalus kerabau (assembly GCF_029407905.1). Lineage (NCBI taxonomy): Eukaryota > Metazoa > Chordata > Mammalia > Artiodactyla > Bovidae > Bubalus > Bubalus kerabau. Next base: position 135,035,818 of record NC_073624.1, read on the forward strand.
TTGTTGTAAAATATTGACCATATTTCCTGTGCTGTGCAATATATGCCAGCTGCTTATTTATCTTGTACAAAGTAGGTTGAATCTCTTAATCCCCTACCCCTACCTTCCACTCTCCAATTCCCTTTTCCACTGGTCACCACTAGTTTGTTCTATGTATCTGTGAGTCTGTTTCTCTTTTGTTATATTTGTTTATTTTATCTTTTAGACTCAACATGTAAGTGATGGCACACAATGTTTGTCTTTCTTTGTCTGACATTACTTTAGTGACTATTAAATTATAAGCTACATGCTACCTGCTAATAACTAATTTTATGCGATGAACTCCTTCCATCTTATAATTTAGGAAGGTTTTTATATTGTTAATTTCACAATTGATCTTCCTTCTGTTAAAAGGAAATGCTTTCTCTATATGTTAATTTTTATTATTCATTAACATCTTCTTCATAACAACTTCCATATTTTTCTCACTTTCTTCTCTTTTGTATGTAATTTTCTTAGTGTCATTCCCCACATCATTGACCCAAGTTTCTTCATTGTTGATTCTACTCTTTACTTCTTATATGCCATTTTCTTCCATTATCCTTTTCTATTTTAAAAACTATTTCATATGTCCCTAAGTTCAGTTTTAATAGGATTCATACCAACTCCACATAAATTTCTATATAAGATAGAAAAATTAATTTGGATTTCCCTCTTTAATTATGCTTTAAATATTTTCATAAATTCTTTCTTACTTCCTTATGCAAAGATTACCTGGATAAATACATTTTCTATAACCATGAAGTAAAATTAATGATATATTCTAAATGAATGGAAAAACATGATATTTCATTATAATGTGTACTGATAAGGCAGTTATGGCCAATTAAAGATATAAACAATTCAAAACTTTTTAAACATATCACCCTTTTCTCCTACACATCTATCAAAATGTCAATTAAAATTGAGAATCTATATTTAGTTCACAAAGAAGAATATATATAATTGTATCTGGCATAATTCATTCACCCACATAAACTATTTTACCAAATTGGCAGAACTGATCACATCCCTGGATTGTTACATTGACATCATGCCTCAGACAGACTCTGTCATAAAAAATTTTATAAAGTACTTTCATACCTTAATAAAGGTAAATAATCTTTTCATAGAGTTTTACATACAAAATAATTTATCCTGCATTGTGATAATTATCAATTATCTCTTGAAATTCCAATTCTTGAAATGGAAGTGAAGCAAAAGTCACGTCATGTCTGACTCTTTGCAACTCTATACAGTCCATGGAATTTTCCCAGCCAGAATATTGGAGTGGGTAGCCTTTCTCTTCTCCAGGGGATCTTCCCAACCCAGGGATTGAACCTAGGTCTCCTGCATTGCAGGAAGATTTTTTACCAGCTGAGCAACAAGGGAAGCATGGATACATATAAATCCCTATTTTTTCTGCCTCTCTGAATAACCATCGCTAATACACCATTTTTCAGACGGTTAAACATTGGCTCAATTTTTTTTATTATCTTTTTTTTTAATTTTATTTTATTTTTAAATTTTACATAATTGTATTAGTTTTGCCAAATATCAAAATGAATCCGCCACAGGTATACATGTGTTCCCCATCCTGAACCCTTCTCCCTCCTCCCTCCCCACACCATCCCCCTGGGTCGTCCCAGTGCACCAACCCCAAGCATCCAGTATTGTGCATCGAACCTGGACTGGCAACTCGTTTCATACATGATATTTTACATGTTTCAATGCCATTCTCCCAAATCTTCCCACCCTCTCCCTCTCCCACAGAGTCCATAAGACTGTTCTATACATCAGTGTCTCTTTTGCTGTCTCGTACACAGGGTTATTGTTACCATCTTTCTAAATTCCATATATATGCGTTAGTATACTGTATTGGTGTTTTTCTTTCTGGCTTACTTCACTCTGTATAATAGGCTCCAGTTTCATCCACCTCATTAGAACTGATTCAAATGTATTCTTTTTAATGGCTGAGTAATAGTCCATTGTGTATATGTACCACCGCTTTCTTATCCATTCATCTGCTGATGGACATCTAGGTTGCTTCCATGTCCTGGCTATTATAAACAGTGCTGCGATGAATATTGGAGTACATGTGTCTCTTTCCCTTCTGGTTTCCTCAGTGTGTATGCCCAGCAGTGGGATTGCTGGATCATAAGGCAGTTCTATTTCCAGTTTTTTAAGAAATCTTCACACTGTTCTCCATAGTGGCTGTACTAGTTTGCATTCCCACCAACAGTGGAAGAGGGTTCCCTTTTCTCCACACCCTCTCCAGCATTTATTACTTGTAGACTTTTGGATTGCAGCCATTCTGACTGGTGTGGAATGGTACCTCATAGTCGTTTTGATTTGCATTTCTCTGATAATGAGTGATGTTGAGCATCTTTTCATGTGTTTGTTAGCCATCTGTATGTCTTCTTTGGAGAAATGTCTATTTAGTTCTTTGGCCCATTTTTTGATTGCGTCATTTATTTTTCTGGAGTTGAGCTGTAGGTGTTGCTTGTATATTCTCAAGATTAGTTGTTTGTCAGTTGCTTCATTTGCTATTATCTTCTCCCATTCTGAAGGCTGTCTTTTCACCTTGCTAATAGTTTCCTTTGATGTGCAGAAGCTTTTAGGTTAATTAGGGCCCATTTGTTTATTTTTGCTTTTATTTCCAATATTCTGGGAGGTGGGGCATAGAGGATCCTGCTGTGATGTATGTCAGAGAGTGTTTTGCCTATGTTCTCCTCTAGGAGTTTTATAGTTTCTGGTCTTACGTTTAGATCTTCAATCCATTTTGAGTTTATTTTTGTGTATGGTGTTAGAAAGTGTTCTAGTTTCATTCTTTTACAAGTGGTTGACCAGATTTCCCAGCACCACTTGTTAAAGAGATTGTCTTTAATCCATTCTATACTCTTGCCTCCTTTGTCAAAGATAAGGTGTCCATATGTGCGTGGATTTATCTCTGGGCCTTCTATTTTGTTCCATTGATCTATATTTCTGTCTTTGTGCCAGTACCATACTGTCTTGATAACTGTGGCTTTGTAGTAGAGCCTGAAGTCAGGCAGGTTGATTCCTCCAGTTCCATTCTTCTTTCTCAAGATCACTTTGGCTATTCGAGGTTTTTTCTATTTCCATACAAATTGTGAAATTATTTGTTCTAGCTCTGTGAAAAATACTGTTGGTAGCTTGATAGGGATTGCATTGAATCTGTAAATTGCTTTGGGTAGTATACTCATTTTCACTATATTGATTCTTCCAATCCATGAACATGGTATATTTCTCCATCTGTTAGTGTCCTCTTTGATTTCTTTCACCAGTGTTTTATAGTTTTCTATATATAGGTCTTTAGTTTCTTTAGGTAGATATATTCCTAAGTATTTTATTCTTTCCGTTGCAATGGTGAATGGAATTGTTTCCTTAATTTCTCTTTCTGTTTTCTCATTATTAGTGTATAGGAATGTAAGGGATTTCTGTGTGTTGATTTTATATCCTGCAACTTTACTATAGTCATTGATTATTTCTAGTAATTTTCTGGTGGAGTCTTTAGGGTTTTCTATGTAGAGGATCATGTCATCTGCAAATAGTGAGAGTTTTACTTCTTCTTTTCCAATTTGGATTCCTTTTATTTCTTTTTCTGCTCTGATTGCTGTGGCCCAAACTTCCAAAACTATGTTGAATAGTAATGGTGAAAGTGGGCACCCTTGTCTTGTTCCTGACTGTAGAGGAAATGCTTTCAATTTTTCACCATTGAGGATAATGTTTGCTGTGGGTTTGTCATATATAGCTTTTATTATGTTGAGGTATGTTCCTTCTATTCCTGCTTTCTGGAGAATTTTTATCATAAATGGATGTTGAATTTTGTCAAAGGCTTTCTCTGCATCTATTGAGATAATCATATGGTTTTTATTTTTCAATTTTTTAATGTGGTGTATTACATTGATTGATTTGCGGATATTGAAGAATCCTTGCATCCCTGGGATAAAGCCCACTTGGTCATGGTGTATGATCTTTTTAATGTGTTGTTGGATTCTGATTGCTAGAATTTTGTTAAGGATTTTTGCATTGGCTCAATTTTTTATTTATTCTTGATAACCCAGCTAGCTTTGAGATAGGATTAATGCTAACACAAATGTCTTTAGACTCTGAAATAATGACCTCTTCCACTATAATATAATACTTTTCATTAATGGTGCACCCAGTTTTCATAAGTCACAGAAAATTATGTTTTTATAGATGAGAAGAGAATATATTTGAGCAAATACACCAACACTCTGTCCCTTATGACTAAATTTTCCATTTTTTCAGTAGGCAGCTGATGTTAGAGACTATAGCAAAGTAGAAAAATAACCAGGTCCCTTAAGAACTTTAACCTTAGCTTCATCAGTCTAATGCTTTAACTTGCTGAATAAGTAGCAGCCAGTAGTATCTGGCCATTTTGAGTCAGTAGAAAGTGAGGAATAAAATGATTATTGCCTGGTCAGGTTTTAAAATTATGTTTGCCATCATATCATTTTTGTTTTATGTCATTTATACTTCTTCACTTCAAAATATAAATCCTTGTAGAAAAAGTACTGTTAGAAGCTAAAATTTAGAGCTCACAGAGCTAAAACAAGAGTTACTACTCTGCTAAACTCTTCGGTAAAACTTCCCATATAAGCTCAACCTTAAAAAAAAAAAAAAAAAAGTAAATATTTTTTAGAGTTAAATTCCAATTTCTGACCTAAATGCAGTTTGCAGAACTTACTGAGGATTTTGTTCTTAAAGACTCAAGGGTCAGATGACAGGGGAAGAGATTCAACAGAAAGCTAAAAATGATTATGTTAAAGCTGTCAGGAGGCCACAGTGAAAACAAACCAGAAACCTTGAAATGTTTCAACTCATCCACTGCACAGTGATTGTAGCCATCTGAGGACTTTTCTAAGAGTGAATCACATTCTACTCTTCAAGGACAATGAAAAATGAACTATTTATGTAATGTTTCAGACTTTGTTTTCTGAAATTACTTTTTACAAAGTTGTATTCTGAAGTGGAATATTTAGACAACCAGATGGAAAACTTAGTCATCCAAACATAAACTGCTAAGATACAGCAGGAACTGAGGTAATTTAGTTTGACTTAATTGGTAAAAATCAGCATTAATTTTCCTTTCTAAGTTAATGCCATTGGTTAAAGGATGTAATGCAATTTCTTAGAATAGCCTGAGGAAATAGGATTCTAAGGAGAAATCGCACATATCAAGCAGTTTGGAATGGTTTTCTTGAAGTTGTTGACTTTTTAGTGCCTACTATTCTAGAATTTCCTTGTTGATTTCCAAAATTTAAAAACTAAACTTTTTCCAGTTAAAATCGAGTTCTAAATGAAGAATTGCTAGACTCCTGGTGGCAAAAAGAAAACTATGGCTTATGGCTACATGATTTTATCTCTCTATTGATCATCATATATCTATATACATACTATAAAGATATATATTAACATATTAATGTTTACATATAAATGTTAATAAACATGTAAGTAATTTTTTATTTTATTTTTTATTTTATTTTTAAACTTTACAATATTGTGTCAGTTTTGCCAAATACCGAAGTGGATCCGCCACAGGTATACATGTGTTCCCCAAAGAAGACATACAGATGGCTAACAAACATATGAAAAGATGCTCAACATCACTCATTATCAGAGAAATGCAAATCAAAATCACTATGAGGTGCCATTTCACACCAGTTAGAATGGCTGTGTTCCAAAAGTCTACAAGCAATAAATGCTGGAGAGGGTGTGGAGAAAAGGGAACCCTCTTCCACTGTTGGTGGGAATGCAAACTAGTACAGCCACTATGGAGAACAGTGTGGAGATTCCTTAAAAAACTGGAAATAAAACTACCTTATGATCCAGCAATCCCACTGCTGGGCATACACACTGAGGAAACCAGAAGGGAAAGAGACACGTGTACCCCAATATTCATCGCAGCACTGTTTATAATAGCCAGGACATGGAAGTAAGCTAGATGCCCATCAGCAGATGAATGGATAAGAAAGCGGTGGTACATATACACAATGGAGTATTACTCAGCCATTAAAAAGAATACATTTGAATCAGTTCTAATGAGGTGGATGAAACTGGAGCCTATTATACAGAATGATGTAAGTAAATTTTTATATAAATGTTAAAATATTTATATCTATATTCTATAATATACAAGTATACATGTTTTAATAGGTATGGGCATCCTTGGTGGCTCAGTGATAAAAAATCTGCCTGCTAATGTAGGAGACACAGGTTTGATCCCCAAGTCAGGAATATCCCTTGGAGAAGGAATTGGGAAACTCACTCTGGTATTATTGCCTGGGAAAACTCATGGACAGAGGAGCCTGGCAGGCTACAGTCCCTGGGATCACAGAGAGTTATACAACTAAGTCAGACAACTAACAACACTAAGTCACAACTTGGTGACTAAACAACAACAACAGCAACAACAATATATGTAGGTATGTACAATGTGTATGATCTCCATGGTAAGACATTTAAAATGTTTTCCCATGTATTACCAAAAAGAGCAAATGATTTACCATCATAGTACTTTTGTGCATTGATTTTATATTGGTGAGTTCCTTTCTTGTAACTATCCTCTAAGGCATGCTCCCCAATTTTTCTTCATGAGGTCCCTCAAAATACATCCTAGTAGCTCATTACCTGTACTATTACCTCAGACAATAGTGATTAATATATAACAAACTATGCAGTAAATTTTATTTTGGAAGAACACATTGTAAATAGAAAGCATGTGCATTAAATTAATCAAATGACTATTTTTAATGATAAAATATATCTACTTTCCCAATCTATTTTTGTTTTATCTCACTTTATTGTACCTATATATTGCAAAATTTCCATTTTATTTTTCAATAATAATTGAAGTATAATCAATTTATAATGTTGTACTAGTTTCTACTGTACAACAATATGAATGAGCTATATGTGTATCCCCTCCTCTTGAACCTCTTTCCTACCCTCCCATCCCACCCCTCCTCATCTATTTTTTTAAAGAGATATGTACATTACTAAAGCTTAAGAAGACCACTCAACAACACACTCAAGGTCTTTGGAATCTGCTAGTTTTAATCATAGCTCCATGGAACATTGTCTCATCTGAAGCAAAAACAAAATGCCAAATACAAAAAAAGGTGTAATTTTACTTTTAATTCCCATGGCTTCTTTTTCATATAAACTTTTTTCTTTTATAGTTTTTTTAACTGGAAAAGTAAACACAAGTAATTTCCAGAAGTCAAACTTCATATGCATAAAGAATAATAGCAATTACAGTTGCCTCTTGAACAGTGTAGTGTTAGGGGCACAACCTGGTACGGAAGAAAATCCACATATTGTTATCTCTACCTCAAAAACAAAAGAACTGATAAATGACTTACCCAAAGGAAGGAAACTGAAGCAGTTTGGATAGAATCAGAACTCAAACATCAGATTTTTTTAATTCTAATTTTTTGATCTTTATGTGAACATTGTCATTCCCCTGAACTTTGATCTGTAAAGTGAAAATTAATGAAAAAAATCCACATATAAAAATCCATATTACATGCAGTACTTGGGTGTAACATCAAAATGACAGAATGACCTTGGTTCATTTCCAAGGCAAACCAAACAGCATCACAGTAATCCAAGTCTATGCCCCATCCACTAATGCCAAAGAAGCTGAAATTGGCTGGTTCCATGAAGACCTACTACTCCATCTAGAACTAACACCAAAAACAAAACACCCCTATTCTTTTCATCATAGAGGATTTGAATGCAAAAGTAAAAAGTCAAAAGATGCCCAGAATAACATGCAAATTTAGCCTTGAAGTGAAAAATGAAGCAGAGCAAAGGCTAATAGAGTTCTGTCAAGAGAACATGCTGATCATAGCAAACACCTTTTTTCCAACAACTCCAAGAGATGACTGTACACATGGACATCACCAGATGGTCAATACTGAAATCAGATCTATTCTGTTTTTTGCAGCCAAGGAGTGAGAAGCACTGTACAGTCAGCAAAAAAAAAAAAAAAAAAAAAAAAAAAAAGACTTGGAGCTTCTATGGCTCAGGTCATAAACCTCTTATTGTAAAATTTAGTCTTAAATTGAAAAAGGTAAGAAAAACCACAGAGCCATTCAGGTATGACCTAAATCAAATCCCTTATGATTATACATAGGAGATGACACATTCAAGGCATTACATATGATAGACAGAGTTTCTGAATAACTATGAACTGAGGTTCATAACATTCTACAGGAGGCAGTGACCAAAACCATCCCAAAGAAAAAGAAATGCAAGAAATCAAAGTGTTTGTCTGATGAGTCCCTACAAATAGCTGAGGAAAGAAGACAAGCAAAAGACAAGGAAAGAGGGGGAAGATATACCAAATGAATGAAGTTACAAAGAATAGCAAGGAGAGATAAGAAGGCCTTCTTAAATGAGCAATGAAAAGAAGTAGAGGAACACAATAGAATGGGAAAGACTAGAGATCTCTTTAAGAAAATTAGAGATATCAAGAGAACATTTCATGTGAGGATTGGCACAATAAACAATAGAAATGGTAACAACCTAACAGTAGCAGAAGAGATTAAGAAGAGGTGACAAGAATACACAGAAGAACTATACAAGAAAAGTCTTAATGACCCAAATGACTATGAAGCTGTGGTTACTCACCTGGAGTCAGACTTCCTGGAGTATAAAGTCAAGTGGGCCTTATGAAACATTTCTACAAACAAAGCTATTGGCTGTGGTAGAATTCCAGCTGAGCTATTTCAAGTCTTAAAGATGATGCTATTAAAGTGCTGCACTCAATATGTCAGCAAATTTGGAAAACTCAGCCATGGCCACAGGACTGGAAAAAGTCAGTTTTTATTCCAGTCCCAAAGAAAGACAATGCCAAAGAATGTTCAAACTATCATATCATTGTACTCATTTCACATGCTAGCAAGGTTATGCTCAAAGTCCTTCAAGCTAGGCTTCAGCAGTACATGAACTGAGAACTTTCAGATATACAAGTTAGGTTTAGAAAAAGCAGAGGAACCGGAGATCACATGCCAACATTTGCTGGAGAAAGCAAGGGAGTTCCAGAAAAACATCTACTTCTGCCTCATTGACTATGCTAAAGCCTTTCACTGTGTGAATTACAACAAATTGTGGAAAATTCTTAAAGTGATGGGAGTACCAGAACATCTTACTATCTCCTGAGAAACCTGTATTAGGTAAAGACACAACAACTAGAACCAGATATGGAACAACAGACTGGTTCAAAATTGGGAAAGAAGTTTGACATGATTATGTATTGTCACCCTGCTTATTTAACTTTTACGAAGAAGAGTACATCATTTGAAATGCCAGGCTGGATGAAGCACAAGCTGGAATCAAGATTGCTGGCAGAAATATCAACAACCTCATATATGCAGATGATATCACATATATGCATATAGTGAAGAGGAAATAAAGAGCCTCTTGATGAGGGTAAAAGAGGAGAGTGAAAAAGTTGATTTGAAACTCAACATCCAAAAACGAAGATCATGGCGTCCAGTCCCACCACTTCATGGCATATAGAAGGGGGGAAAGTGAAGCAGTGGCAGATTTTATTTTCTTGGGCTGTAAAATCACTGAGGATGGTGAATGCAGCCATGAAATTAAAAGACACATGCTCCTTGGAAGGAAAACTATGACAAAACTAGGCAACATGTTGAAAAGCAGAGACATCACTTTGCCAATGAGGATCCACATAGTCAAAGCAATGGTTTTTGTTTTTGTTTTTGTTTTTGTTTTACTATGAATGTGAGAGTTGGACCATAAAGAAGACTGACATCCAAAGAATTAATGCTTTGAAATCGTGGTGCTGGAGAAGACTCTTGAGAGTCCCTTGGACTGCAGAGAGATCAAACTAGTCAATCTTAAAGAAAATCAATTCTAAATATTCATTGGAAGGACTGATGCTGAAGCCGAAGCTCCAATACTTTGGCCACCTGATGGGAAGTGTGGGCTCACTGGAAAAGACCCAGTGATGCTGGGAAATATTGAGGGGAGGAGGAGGAGGGGGCGACAAAGGATGAGGTGGTTAGCATCACCAACTCAATGGACATGAATTTGGACAAACTCCAGGAGATAGTGGAGGACAGAGGAGCCTGGTGTGCTGCAGTTCATGGAGACTCAGAGTGGGACATGACTTAGCAACTGAACAACAACCACATCAATTCTTAACCCTAGATAATCTTTAACATTAGCAGTTTCATTCCACACAATATGTTTTCCAAATATATACAAATATGTACTTATCTATATATTCTATATATTTATGTTTTGCTTTTAGTATTTTATGTATTATCAAATATATAGAATACATATTATATATATTTGTGTCTTAATCAACTCACATGCAAACAAATATAGTTGGAAATTTGTTAACAGTAGCTATAGCTTACAACGCTGACCACTGCCTTGAAATACAGATGAAAGTTTAGAGGAAGAATGGTAGGAAACGGCAAAAAAAAAAAAAAGTCCTCCTATCAAAAAATGATATCATATATGCAGCCAAAAATTACACTGCTGCTAATGCAATATATAACTGTGGGCTACAAAGACCAAACTAATACAGAACCCTGTTTTAAAACAATTTGCCACAAAACAAACAATATCACTTAGTATACCATTTTATTTTTTTGCACTTTTTGAAATTCTGTTGTGTGGCGAACCTCTCCTTGTCTCAGGTTTGGAGTATTTAAATGGTAAGGAATGTAGGAAACTCATTCCCAATGAAGTCAAATAGGCACAACCTTCCAAGAAGTGGGGGTGGAGGGTGGGGGATATTTAAAACCACTTGAATCAACTCTTGACCAAGGAAGACAGGAGCTAAGGTAAATGCTGCTTTCTTTCTCTTCAGGAAAACCTGATCTAAGAGATATTTCATGTTATCAGGCAATCAGTTACCTATTGTTTAATCTCTAATATTGATACATACCTTCCTTTTTCCGTGCTTCCATCCCAACAAAGGGATGACCCTGAATGTCATTTGCAAATAAGCTGGTTCCAAATAAACCTTTTTCTCAAGCTCTATGTTGGGAGAAATTATGGTTAAAACATAAAGTATACTTAGAGTTTGAATCTATATGAAGATAAAACATAAACTCATTTACAACATGAATGTTTTCCTTTTTGCCTCATAAATTCTTCAAATTTTTCATTACCTTTTACTACAGAAAACCTAGAAATATGTTACTCCTTTCTGGTAAAAAAAACAACATAGAAATAGGAATGAAAACAAGATCACTGAAAGTCTGGATCTTTGCAATGTTAGCAGTCAATAAAAAGCTCATCCCCAGACATAAAATACTAAGTTACAAACATCTGATTTCCTAAATGAATGGAAAATTATAATTGAACTGAATTGTTGTTCACAAAAGAATTTTATACAAACAAATAAAAACTGGTTACAATGGAAAGAAACATAGGAAGCAAATGCAAGTATTCACCTACTAACCAGTATTGGGCATCTCCTATATGCAATACATAGGATCCTGGGGTAACAAAGGAATCATGTTAACCTGAAAACATTTCCATTATAAAATACTATGAAATGTTGGATAAAATACAGTAACCAACATTTAAATACATATCCAAACTCACAGGTAACACATACCAACAACAAAGGAAAACCTTAAAACTAGACCAGCCAATAGAAGTTCCAGCACATCACTGAATGAATCCTAGCTACAGAGTGCACACATGCTCAATCAGCTCAGTCATGTCCAACTTTTCATGATCACATGGTCTGTAGCCTGTCAGACTCCTCTGTCCATTGAATTTTCCAGGCAAAAATATTGGAGTGGCTAGCCATTCCCTTGTCTAGGGGCTCTTCCTGACCTAGGGATCCAACCCAAGTCTCCTGCATTGCAGACAGATTCTTTACCATCTGAGCCAAAGGGAAGCTTGAGTAGCATGTATAATTAAAAATAAAAATAAAAAACTGCTGGCTAAACTAAGGCACATCTTAATTACTTGCCAAGTTCACAGCCTCACACTGACAAACGTGATCATCACTTCACCTGCATGACTAAGATAATCTAATGGGTCTGTCTTCATGCCTGCTTTCTTTTTTTTCTTTTTTTTTAATTTTATTTTATTTTTAAACTTTACATAACTGTATTAGTTTTGCCAAATATCAAAATGAATCCGCCACAGGTATACATGTGTTTTCTTGCCTTATTTTTATTGGTCCACACAAGATCACCAGTCATCTTTTAAAAATACAAATGTCAAGCAAAACAAGAATAAATCACATGGGACTGAAGGAAAAAAAATAAAAAATAAAAAAAAATTAAAAAGAGCATCTTCTAAGCAAAAAAAAAAAAAAAATACAAATGTCATTATGTTTTTTGGTGTAAAACCTTTCCCTGATTTTCAATTTAGAAAGTGATTGTTTAAAATAATTTCACCATGGTCTACAATACTTTGCATGACCTCCCTGGCTTCTGACTTCCCTGAAACGTATGTCTCAGCTATCTGGCCTTAAATGTGTCATACATGCCATGTTGCTGCTGTTGTTGCTAACTGGTGTTTGACTCCTTGCAACCACATGGAGCCCTCCAGGCTTCTCTGTCCATAGAATTTTCCAGACAAGAATATTGGAATGTCTTCCAACCCAGGTATTGAACCCATGTCTCCTGTGAAGCCATATTGCCAGGCAGATTCTTTTACCACTGAACCACCAGGGAAGCCCCATACCTGGCATACATTTTATCACATGTATAGATTACACTCTTGTCTTCTCTACACAACCTCTCTAATTACTACAATGACTCTTGTTAAAATAACTGCAGATGGTGACTGCAGCCATGAAATTAGACGATGATTGCTTTTTGGAAGGAAAGCTATGACAAACCTAGACAGTGTATTAAAAGGCAAAGACATCATTTTGCCAACAAATATCCATATAGTCAAAGCTATACTCTTTCCACTAGTCAAGTATGGATGTGAGAGCTGGACCACAGGAAAGGCAGAGCACTGAAGAATTGATGTCTTCGAAATGTGGTGCTGGAGAAGACTCTTGAGAGTCCCTTGGGCAGTAAGGAGCTCAAACCAGTCAATTCTAAAGGAAATCAACCCCAAATATTCATTAGAAGGACTGATACTGAAGCTGAAGCTCCAATACTTTGTCCACCTGATGCTAAGATCTGACTCATTGAAAAAGACCCTTATGATGGGAAAGATTGAAGGCAAAAGGGGAAGAGGGTGACAGAGGATGAGATGGTTGGGTGGCACCACCAACTTAATGGACATGAATTTGAGCAAACTCCAGGAGATCGTGAGGGACAGAGAGCTGCAGTCAATGGGGTCACAAAAAGTCAGACACAACTTGGTGACTGAACAACTCTTATTAACCTTTAAGGATTCAGTCTTCTCTAACCTTCAGACAAGGTAAATGTCCCTTGTTTCAGATGTAACCTCTTTCACATTTGTCATGAAACTTCTAGAACTACATAAAAGTATCACTGTAGTTGCTGAATCATTGGATGGTGTGTATAATTAAATTTAAACTTGCATTGTAGCACACATACAAATTAAAAACAAGAAACAAAGCATTAATTTACAGTTCAAAGGAAAATCATAAAAATAAACACATATAATCACCACCATCAAGAAAGAGAACATTATGGACAGACTGAGCATCCATCCAGCATGCCTTATCTCAACAGATAACCTCTCCATCAACCTCAGTTACTTGCTTTTCCTTTTAAAACATAGTTTAGGTATGAGTGTTTTAAACTTTTCAACCATACATTTATTTTATTATTGCTTATTTTTGCACTTCTCATTCTATATGTGTAATTCTTCTGTGCAGTTGTGTAATTAGGTATTTCTTATTAATATAAACATTGAATCTTCTATCTTTAATATTTTTAGTTTTTATCACCTATAATGGTGCTATGACATATTTGTACTTATCTCTTAGTGTATATTTCACACATTTATTTTGGTAGAAAGTAACAATGGATTTTTCATTGTCATAAAGTAGACATTTATTCTGGGTTAATTATTTTTCAATGTGGTTGTAATGATTTAAATTTCACATCAATATATAGGAGTTTCCATTGTCCCAAAGCCTTGCCAATATTTTTATATTTTAGGCATTCTTCTAGGGTATGGAGTGATATTTTACTGTGCTTCTAAAATTATATATATATATATATATTTCATTGTGCTTCTAAAATACATACACATGTATGTGTATGTATTTTATATGTATACACACATACATATATTATTTTGGCAGTGGACCTTAAGGGGAGGTCCCAATTGTGTTTTTAATTTGCCTTTTCTTGATGACTAATCAATTTGATCATATTTTATTATCTGACATAAAATTGGCCATGTAGATAAATTTTTTGAAGTGTTTGTGCAAGTTTTTTTTCCAATTAGTTCTTGGGATGTTCGAACTTTGCTTATTATTTAAGTATGAGATATTTTAAAATTTCATTTATTCTGTAGTTTATCTTTTTCTTGTTTTAACAATATTTGTTGATAAAAATGAGACCTTAATTGTAATGCACATTGCCTTATGAAATTGAATTTTCTGTTGTCAAAAATGGTGAAAAGGTGGCAATTTCAAACGATTCTACACAATGGTTCAATTTTTAAAACATCCTCTTTGAGGATAGTACTTTTCATATCTTTTAAAGAAATATTCACTCTCACAAATCATGATATTCACATATTTGAGGAAATTCTTTAACCTGCCATTTTCATTTTGTGCTATAATTCATCTGAAATTCATTTTCTTGAGATTATCATATACATTCCAGAATCACCCCAGCAATAAATGATTCATCAATGTATATAGATCTCTTTCTGGACTTTTTATTTTGTGTCACTGGCCTATTTGTCTAACATTGCTTTAATAGAGCACTCTTAAACACTGTATTTTATTTTTTATTTAAAAAATTCCATTGCATTTTTATTAAAGTATAGTCAACATACAATATTATGTTAGTTTCAAGTGTACAGCATAATGATTTAATATTTATATATTTATGAATTTATTACCACAATAAGTCTCATAAGCCAGCTGTCACCATACACATTCAGTTATTACAATATTATTGATAATATTTTAAATGCTGTATGTTACTCTCCATGACATTTATCTTATGATTGGAAGGTTATATCTGACCCCAAAGACTGTAGCCTGGCAGGCTCCTCTGTCCATGGAATTTTCCAGGCAAGAATACTGGAGTGGGGTACCATTTCCTCTCCAGGAGATCTGTCTGACCCAAAGTTCGAACACACATCTCATGTGTCTCCTGCATTGCCAGGAAGATTCTTTACTTTACCACCTGGGAAGCCCCAGTCTCAAACTTTTTTGGTTTGAGAAGAATTGCAGTGATTCAATCTTTTAAGTTCATTGAACTGTTTTCTGTCTTCACTAGAGAATGTTTCATGTGCATTTGAAAAGATTGTGCTTTCTGCTGTTTTGGGGATGAAATGTTCTCTATACATCTATTTTAAGTGTATGAGAGCTAATGCGTCCGTAATGCCAATGCTTCATTTTAATTTTCTGTCTGGATAATCTTATCCATGTAAATGGAGTGTTAAAGTCCTCCACTGTTATTACTGTCAATTTCTCCATTTATATCTGTTAATATTTTATGTATTTAGGTACTCTGATAATGGGTTCATATTTATTTACAATTGTTATAGATTCTTTTTTATTTTATCACTTTATACTTATATAATTGTCTCTTGTTACAGTCTTTGTTTTAAAGTCTATTTTTCTGTCCTAAGCATTGCTACCCAGTTTTCATTTTCATTTACATGGAATGCCATTTCCAACCTCTCACTTTTACTCTGTGTATGTCTTTAGATATGAAATGAGTCTCTTGATGGCAACATATATATATGGGTATTGTTTTTCAAAAATTTCAAAAATTCATTCAGTCACCCTCTGTCTTTTATTTGTAGTATGCAGTCTATTAACATTTAATTAGTGATGTGTGCACTTATTTTTATTTTGTTGTTTTCTAATTGTTTTTTGTAGTTCTTCTCTGTTCCTTTCTTCTTTCTCTTATTTTATTCCCTTGTCATCCAATGACCTTATTTAGTGTTATATTTGTATTCCCATCTCTTTTTGCATGTATCTGTTACAGGTTTTTGTTTGTGGTTACCACCATTTCATAAATAACAGCTTATATATATAGCAACCTATATTAAGTTAATGGTTAAGAGTATTCTAAAAGCATTACATTTTTACCATGCCCAAACATTTTATGATTTTGATATGATTTGTTGCTGTTCAGTTGCTAAGTTGTGTCCAACTCTTTGCAACACCATGGACTGCAGCATGCCAGGCTTTCCTGTTCTTCACTATCTCCTGGAGTTTGCTCAAACTCATGTCCATTGAATTGCTGATGCCATCCAACCATCTAATCCTCTGTTACCCCCTTTTCCTCCTGTCCTCAATTTTTCCCAGCATCGGGGTCTTTTCCAATGAGTCAGCCCTTGGCATCAAATGGCCAGAATATTGGAGCTTCAACTTCAACATCAGTCCTTCTGATGAGTATTCAGGGTTGACTTCCTCTAAGATTGACTGGTTTGATCTTCTTGAAGTCCAAGGGACTCTCAAGAGTCTTCTCCAGCATCACAGTTTGAAGGCATCAATGCTTTGGTGCTCATACTTCATATCTTTTTGTGTGTATGTCATTTAGCTAATTATTTTAGACAAAGATGATTGTACTACTTTTGACTTTTAACCTTCATATTAGCTTTATAGATGGTTCATTGCTATATTTACATTGCTTACCTTTACCAGTGAGGTTTTTTCTTCTTCTTTTTTTTTCTTTCTAGTTATGACCTTTTCTATTTAAAGAAGTCCCTTTAATGTTTATTTTAAGAGCAGTTTAGTGGTGATGTACTCCATATGAAATAGTTGCTAGTAGTGTGTTCTTGGTTGTAAGGGGTTTTTTTGTTTGATTTTTATTTATTTATTTTTTTTTGTTTCCCCAGTACCTTGAATATGTGGTATCAATTCCTTCTGGCTTATAGAGTTTCTGCTGAAAAACCAGCTTATAATCTTATGGGCATGGGGGATATCTACATATGTAACTAGTTATTTTTCTTTTGCATTTTTAGATTTTCTCTTTATTTTTAACTTTTTACACTTTAATTATATTTTGTTTTGGTGTGGGTCTCTTTGGATTCATTTTGGGGGAGACTATGTTTCCTGGACTTGAATCTCTGTTTTCTTTGCCAGGTTAGGGATGTTTTCAGCCATTAGTTCTACAATTTTTTTTTTTTTTATTATTCCTTTCTCTTTCTCCCTGACTGAACCGATTTAGCATGCATGTACACACACTCTCTCCCTGCCTTTGGGATTCCTATAATGTGAATATTAGTATGACTGACATCATCCCAGAGGTCCCTCAATCTCTCTTCATTTTTTTCTTCCTTTTTTCTTTAGGATGTTCCAACTAGGTTACTTCTATTGCACTGTGTTACAGATAGCTCGTCATTCCTTTGTATCTGCAACGTACTGTTATATCTGTCTAATGTATTTTTCATTCAAGTTTTTTTTTTCAAGTTTTTATAGTCTTCAGTTTTGACTGAATCTATTTTATGCTATGAATCTCTTTGTTGAAGTTCTTACTGAGTTCACTCCTTCTTCTGAGTCAGTGAGCATTTTTATGATTATTACTTTGAACTCTTTATTTGGTAAGTTTCTCATAACTATTTCATGTTGTTCTTTTTCTGATGTTTTATCTTATTCTTTTGTTTGGAATGTATTTCTTTGTCTCTTTATTTTGCCTAACTCTCTGTTTATATGTATTATGTATATCAACTATGTATCCCAGTCTTGAAAGAGTGGTTTTGGTAGAAACTGTCCTTTGCAGAGCAATGATTAAATCTCCTCTCCACCAGGGCTATCCCCTCTGTGGGCTGCATTTATCTTCCTGTTGTGGTTGAGCTGCAATTGCTACAGGCATGCTGCTGATTGGGGTTGGTATCCAGGCCAGCTGGCTTCAAGGACCAGCTGCAAGTACCATATGCATGCTGGTTTGTCAGGCCAGCCCATTGGAGCTTCAGCCACTAGGGGGCATTAGTGTTGGTTGTAGTGACCCACTGGGTAGAGTGGGACTGGAGTAGCTTCGGAGAACCCAGGGAGGGTGGACATGTTGTACAAGTGGATCCTCATGGAAACACCAGGGAGGAGTGTATGGTTTTAGCTAGGTTGGTGGAGACTGACAGAAATGGTACTCACAGTGCTGAGCTGGCTAGGCAGATTTTTTTTTTTTTTTTTTTTAAGTTCCCACTAGTGCTTCCACTTCTGGAGAAGGTTTCATCAGATCTCTGTCCCTCCAGCACATACTCTTCAATTAGTCAATAAATCTCATATAACCCAGAATGCTTTATCTGCTGCTTTTATGCAAGAATTTGGGTCAAGTGGGTTTATGTGCAAGCCCTTCAAGTGCGGAGTCTTGATTTCCCACAGTTCTCTAGATCTCCTGGACATAAGCCCTGCTGGTTTTCAAAGTCAGATGTTATGGTGGCTCATCTTGGTACAGGTGTCCTGGGATAGGGAGACCACTAGGGGCTCAGAGTCCTCCTCAGGCTTAGAGGGGATCTCCTCAGTTGTGATGTCCCTCTTGCTTGTGGGTTGTCACACTGGGGGTGGGGTATTCCAACTAGATTGCATCTCTACCCCCTGCTACACATCTTGATGTGATCTTTTCTTATATCCTGAGTTGTATAAAATCTGTTCTCCTAGTCTTTAGGTTGTTTTCAGAGATCATTGCTCTATGTGCAATTGCCATTTTGATGTGCAGTGGCCATGGGAGGAGGTGAGCTCAGGATCTTCCTACTCTATCATCTTGATCTGGACTCTAGCCAATACTTGATTATAAACATAACATTTAGTAAGGACTTCCTTGGAGGTACAGTGTGTAAGACTCTGTGCTTCCAGTGCAGGGGGTGTGGGTTGATCCCTGGTCTGGAAACTAAGATCCCACCTGCCATGCAGTATGGCCAAAAAAATAAAAATATTTAGTAGAGAATGTGTCCTCCCTTATACTTCTTTTTCAGAAGTCTTTTTTCTTTCTTTGGTCTTTTACATTTCTACACAAATTTTAAACTGAATTCATCATGTTCTAAAAAAAAAGTTGAGATTTTTGTGGAATTGCTTTCCTTCTTATTTTATCTTCTGGTGGGACTGTGTTTTTCTTTCAGTTGACTGTGAGGTATTATACGAAAAAAACTAGAAATAATTTGAGGTCAAGGTATTATTATCTTCCATTTGTCATGATTTAGGACTGATTTTTAAAGATAGCCAGGTATGTGAGAAATCCATTCTTACTTTAATTCTATTATTTAAAAATAATATAATTTGAAGTTAAGTTCTATTTTCTTTTCAGCCTGGTATATTGCTGGTTCACCTTTTCTTTGTGGCCAAACTCACACTACAGATATTGGTCAAATCTGACCAGCTGCTTGTTTGTGTAAATAAGATTTTATTGAAACACAGTGATGTCTGTCTATTTGTGTATAGTCAGTTATGGCTTTTCTGCTAGAAAAGCAGAACTAAGTAGTTGGTATAGATAGTATGTCTCACAAAACCTAAAATACTTCCTACCTTGCCCTTCACAGAAAATGCTTATTGACCTCTCTTTTAAGATACAGTACTTTCATGATCTCAACACAAAATATAATGTGTTAGTAAAGATTTCCCTCTTTGGAAAACCTGGATTCCAGTGTGTCTTTCAGCCCCAGGAGCCTGCCACAATCATACTTAGTATCTCAGCCTCACATCTGCCTCTTCAGGATATGGCAGATGTCCCTTGCAGAAAAGATGTTCCAAATACTAAGTCAAACAATGCTATTTTTGTTTCTTTCTCTTGCTTCAATGCTTTATAGTTTTCATCACACTGCCACATTCCTATGTCTTCAAATATATTTTAAAAACATATTTTCCAATATTTCTCACCATTCTCAGTAAAAAGTTTGGTGCACATTACATAATACACCATTAGTATGAGTGGAATGTTCTATATTAAATATATATATATATATATATATATATATATATATATATATATGTCTGCTTGACTAGAATATCAGCTCCATGAAGTTCAGAGTTGTATCTAGAAATGTATCTCTAGATTATTCTGCAGACTTTGCATTGAGTTAAATAAATGGAATCATAATAAGCATGTAGAACTCAGGTACATTTGGGATGCAGGATTCTTGTTATACAGAGAATAACTTTCCTATATTAAATTTTCTTCAATTAGTGGAAGCAAGAACATGATAAATGAAACTCATATTATAAAATATTAATAATCCCAAACTGAAACAAAATGGTGCTTTGTCTTATAATAATGTAAAGATGAAATTTATTAGTTAAATAGTTGAATTTATTGAGGTGCTTGTGGTTGTTAAAACCTAAGAAGAACTTGCTTTGACTTTGGAAAAGTGCCTTCTTCTCCTTCTGGGAATAGACCTTTCATATAAATAATAAATAGGCTTAATACTTCCCCTCAGAGAGAAGACCCAAATGTCTGTAGGACAGAGCTTTAGTTCCAAATAGGTTTCATTTTTCAGAAGGCATATAATTGTAATTCAGAAGCTTTTGATTCTTCACTGGAATGCAGAGAGGGTCTTAAAAATAGAGGGTTTTTTTTTTTTAAGATTTTAATTTATACAAAGAGATCATTCATGTTTTACGGCCAGTAACCAATTTTTATGATGTAGAAGAAATAACATCATGTGTGCCATCACATTTTCAGGAAAGTTCTAAATAGTTTGGACTTGATTATGATGACATGCTAACATGAGTCATTCACTTATGCATATTAAAGAAAGTAGCGGGGGTGGTCTTAGGATGGCAGAGGGATAGGACGGGGAGACCACTTTCTCCCCCACAAATTCATCAAAAGAACATTTAAATGCTGAGTAAATTCCACAAAACAACCTCTGAATGCTGGTACAGAACATCAGGAACCCAGAAAAGCAGCCCATTGTCTTCGAAAGGAGGTAGGAAAAAATATAAAAGACAAAAAGAGAGACAAAAGAGGTAGGGATGGACCTCCGTTCCATGAAGAGAGTCTTAAAAAGAGAAAAGTTTCCAAACACCATGAAACACTCTCACTGCCAAGTCTGTGGCGAGCCTTGGAACGATGGAGGGCAACATAACTGGGAGGAAAAATAAATAAATAATTAAAACCCACAGATTACATGCCAACTGTAACTCCCCCAGTGGAGAAGCAGTGGAGATGCCTGAACCCGCCACTAGCAAGCAGGGCTGGGCAGGGAGGCATGGGCTGCATTGCTTAGAGTAAGGACCAGGCCTGAATGCCCCGAGGGCAATCTGAGGGAACTGACTTGGGCTAGCAAACCAGACTGTAGGATAGCTACCACGTGAAAAGCCTTAACCTAAGACACTGCCAGGCCCGCTCACAGAACAAAGGACTGAACAGAGCTAGCCTGCTGCAGACCATCCCCCTCTGGTGACAGGCAGCCAAAGCCAGAAGGGGGCAATCACAGCCTTAGAGAGGCATTATCTACCAAACTGCAAGCAGGCTTCTTTGCTAACTAGGACTTCTTGGGGTTCTAGATGGTCAACATCTGCCTGAGAAGGTGCACTGGTTATACCCCCAGAAAACTGAGTGGCAGGGATGGGGGAGGCGATAAGTCACAGCGACCGTGCTCGCCAAACACCTCATCACCTGAGCTGCTCGGACCTGGGAAGGTCACAAAACACAGGCCCAACCGAGTCTGCACCTCTGAGGACTACCCAAGTGTCTGAACCTGCGCGGTTTAGACCTCGGAAGTGCATGAAGCCCAGGGCCGGCCTTGGACAGTTCCCCGCGGAGCAACCTAGAGCCTGAGCAGTGTGGGCAGGGAGGGCACACACACCATGAGAGGCGAGAGGCGACAGGCCTAGTGTGGCTGAGATACTGCAAGCACACGCCAGTGTTATTTGTTTGCAGCGTCCCTCCCTCCCCACAGTGCAACTGAACAAGTGAGCCTAAAAAAGTGTCCACCACCGCCCCCTTGTGTCAGGGAAAAATCAGACACTGAAGAGACCAGCAAACAGAAGAAATTAAAACAGAGGGAACCGCCTTGGAAGTGACAGGTGCAATAGATTAAAACCCTGTAGGTAGTACCAACTACATAGGAAGGGGCCTAAAGATCTTGAGAAATATAAGCCGGACAAAGGAACTATCTGAAAATGAACTGACCCCATACTGCCCACAACAATACTAGAGAAAGTCCTAGATATATTTTTACTATTTTTATTATCATTCTTTTATTTTTAATTAAAAAAAAATTTTAAGTCCTCATTACTCCTTTAATTTTCATTTTTATAACCTACTATTACTTTGCAGAAAAAAAAGACCCTATTTTTTAAAGCAAACTTCATATATATATATATATATATATATTATAATTTTTCTTACTTTTTTCTTTAATATTGTATTTTTGAAAATCCAACCTCTACTCTAGATTTTTAATTTATGCTTTTGTGTATTTGTTATCAATTTTGTACATTTAAGAACCCAGTCTTTGGTACCCATTTTTACTTGGGAGCGAGATTACTGGCTTGACTGCTTTCTCCTCCTTTGGACCCTCCTTTTTCTCCACCAGGTCACCTCTATCTCCACCCTCCCCCTTCTCTTCTTGACCCACTTCTGTGAATCTCTTTGCGTGTTCCAGATTGTGGGGAACACTTAGGGAACTGATTACTGGCTGAATCTGTCTCTCTCCTTTTGATTCCCCCCTTTATCTTCCTGGCCACCTCTGTCTCCTTCCTCCCTCTTCTCTTCTCTGTATAACTCCGTGAACATCTCTGAGTGGTCCAGACTGTGGAGTGCACATAAGGAAGTGATTACTGGCTACCTTGCTCTCTCCTCTTTTGATTCTACCTCATCTCATTTGAGCCACCTCTAACTCCCTCCTCCCTCTTCTCTTCTCTCTTTGAACCTCTCTTGGTGTCCTTCACTGTGGAGAAACTTTTCATCTTTAACCTAGATGTTTTATCAACAGTGCTGTATAGATGGAGAAGTCTTGAGACTACTGTAAAAATAAGACTGAAAACCAGAAGCAGGAGGCTTAAGTCCAAATCCTGAGAACACCAGAGAACTCCTGACTCCAGGGAACATTAATTGACAGGAGCTTATCAAACACCTCCATACCTACACTGAAATCAAGCACCACCCAAGGACCAACAAGTTCCAGAGCAAGATATACCACGCAAATTCTCCAGCAACACAGGAACATAGCCCTGAGCTTCAATATACAGGCTGCCCAAAGTCACTCCAAACCCATTAACATCTCATAACTCATTACTGGACACTTCATTGCACTCCAGAGAGAAGAAATCCAGCTCCACCCACCAGAACACTGACACAAGCTTCCCTAACCAGGAAACCTTGACAAGCCACCCGTACAACCCCACCCACAGTGAGGAAACTCCACAATAAAGAGAACTCCACAAACTGCCAGAATACCGAAAGGCCACCCCAAACTCAGCAATATAAACAAGATGAAGAGACAGAGGAATATCCAGCAGGTAAAGGAACAAGATAAATGCCCAGCAAACCAAACAAAAGAGGAAGAGATAGGAAATCTACCTGATAAAGAATTCCAAATAATGATAGTGAAAATGATCCAAAATCTTGAAATCAAAATGGAATCACAGATAAATAGCCTGGAGACAAGAATTAAGAAGATGCAAGAAAGGTTTAACAAAGACTTAGAAGAAATAAAAAAGAGTCAATATATAATGAATAAAGCAATAAGTGAGATCAAAAACACTCTGGAAGCAACAAATAGTAGAATAACGGAGGCAGAAGATAGATTTAGTGAAGTAGAAGATAGAATGGTAGAAATAAATGAATCAGAGAGGAAAAAAGAAAAACAAATTAAAAGAAATGAGCACAATCTCAGAGACCTCCAGGACATTATTAAACACCCCAACATTCGAATCATAGGAGTCCCAGAAGAAGAAGACAAAAAGAAAGACCATGAGAAAATACTTGAGGAGATAATAGTTGAAAACTTCCCTAAATGGGGAAGGAAATAATCACCCAAGTCCAAGAAACCCAGAGAGTCCCAAATAGGATAAACCCAAGATGAAACACCCCAAGACACATATTAATCAAATTAACAAAGATCAAACACAAAGAACAATATTAAAAGCAGCAAGGGAAAAACAACAAATAACACACAAGGGGATTCCCAAAAGGATAACAGCTGATCTTTCAATAGAAACTCTTCAGGCCAGGAGGGAATGGCAAGACATACTTAAAGTGATGAAAGAAAATAACCTACAGCCCAGATTATTGTACCCATCAAGGATCTCATTCAAATATGGAGGAGAAATCAAAAGCTTTACAGACAAGCAAAAGCTGAGAGAATTCAGCACCACAAAACCAGCTCTCCAACAAATTAAACAGAGATTCTCTAGACAGGAAACACAAAAAAGGGTATATAAACTTGAACCCAAAACAATAAAGTAAATGACAACGGGATCATACTTATTAATAACAACGTTAAACATAAATGGGTTGGATGGCCCAACCAAAAAACAAAGAGTGCTGAATGGATACCAAAAAAAAAGAGTCCTATATATGTTGTCTACAAGAGACCCACCTCAAAACAGGGGACACATACAGGCTGAAAGTGAAGGGCTGGAAAAAGATATTCCACACAAATAGAGACCAAAAGAAAGCAGGAGTAGCAATACTCATATCAGATAAGATAGACTTTAAAACAAAGGCTGTGAAAAGAGACAAAGAAGGACACAACATAATGATCACAGGATCAATCAATCCAAGAAGAATATATAACAATTATAAATATATATAAATATATATGCATCCAACATAGGAGCACCACAATATGTAAGACAAATGCTAACAAGTATGAAAGGGGACATTAACAATAGCACTATAATAGTGGGAGACTTTAATACCCCACTCATACCTAAATAGAAAATTAACAAGGAAACACAAACTTTAAATGATACAATAGACCAGTTAGACCTAATTGATATCTATAGGACAACTCACCCCAAAACAATGAAATTCATCTTTTTCTCAAGCGCACACGGAACCTTCTCCAGGATAGATCACATCCTGGGCCATAAAGCTAGCCTTGGGAAATTCAAAAAAATTGAAAACATTCCAAGCATCTTTTCTGACCACAATGCAGTAAGATTAGATCTCAATTACAGGAGAAAAACTATTAAAAATTCCAACATACGGAGGCTGAACAACACGCTGCTGAATAACCAACAAAACAGAGAAGAAATCAAAAAAGAAATCAAAATATGCATAGAAATGAAGGAAAATAAAAACACAACAACCCAAAACCTCTGGGACACTGTAAAAGCAGTGCTAAGGGGAAAGTTCATAACAGTACAGGCATACCTCAAGAAACAAGAAAAAAACAAATAAATAACCTAACTCTACACCTAAAGCAACTAGAAAAGGAAGAAATGAAGAACCCCAGGGTTAGTAGAAGGAAAGAAATCTTAAAACTTAGAGCAGAAATAAATGCAAAAGAAACAAAAGAGACCACAGCAAAAATCAACAAAGCCAAAAGCTGGTTCTTTGAAAGGATAAATAAAATTGACAAACCATTAGCCAGACTCATCAAGAAACAAAGGGAGAAAAATCAAATCAACAAAATTGGAAATGAAAATGGAGAGATCACAACAGACAACACACAAGTACAAAGGATCATAAGAGACTACTATCAGCAACAATATGCCAATAAAATGGACAACGTGGAAGAAATGGACAAAGTCTTAGAAAAGTACAATTTTCCGAAACTGAACCAAGAAGAAATGGAAAATCTTAACAGGTCCATCACAACCACAGAAATTGAAACCATAATCAGAAATCTTCCAGCAAACAAAAGCCCAGGTCAAGACAGCTTCGCAACTGAATTCTACCAAAAATTTAGAGACGAGCTAACACGTATCCTAATCAAATTCTTCCAGAAAATTGCAGAAGAAGGTAAACTTCCAAACTCATTTATGAGGCCACCATCACCCTAATACCAAAACCTGACAAAGATCCCACAAAAAAAACTACAGGCCAATATCACTGATGAATATAGATGCAAAAATCCTTAATAAAATTCTATCAATCAGTATTCAAGAACATATTAAAAAGATCATATACCATGACCAAGTGGGCTTTATCCCAGTGATGTAAGGATTCTTCAATATCCACAAATCAATCAATGTAATACACCACATTAACAAATTGAAAAATAAAAACCATATGATTATCTCAATAGATGCAGAGAAAGCCTTTGACAAAATTCAATATCCATTGATGATAAAAACTCTCCAGAAAGCAGGCATAGAAGGAACATACCTCAACATAATAAAAGCTATATATGACAAACCCACAGCAAACATTATCCTCAATGGTGAAAAATTGAAAGCATTTCCCCTAAAGTCAGGAACAAGACAAGGATGCCACTTTCACCACTACCATTCAATATAGTTTTGGAAGTTTTGGCCACAGCAATCAGAGCAGAAAAAGAAATAAAAGGAATCCAAATTGGAAAAGAAGAAGTAAAACTCTCACTATTTGCAGATGACATGATCCTCTACATAGAAAACCCTAAAGACTCCACCAGAAAATTACTAGATTTAATCAATGAATATAGTAAAGTTGCAGGATATAAAATCAACACAGAGAAATCCCTTGCATTCCTATACACTAATAATGAGAAAATAAAAAGAGAAATTAAGGAAACAATTCCATTCACCATTGCAATGAAAAGAATAAAATACTTAGGAATATATCTACCTAAAGAAACAAAAGACCTATATATAGAAAACTATAAAACAGTGGTGAAAGAAATCAAAGAGGACATTAATAGATGGAGAAATATACTATGGTCATGAATCGGAAGAATCAATATAGTGAAAATGAGTATACTACCCAAAGCAATCTATAGATTCAATGCAATCCCTATGAAACTACCAACAGTATTTTTCACAGAGCTAGAACAAATAATTTCACAATTTGTATGGAAATAGAAAAAACCTCGAATAGCCAAAGCAATCTTGAGAAAGAAGAATGGAACTGGAGGAATCAACCTGCCTGACTTCAGGCTCTACTTCAAAGCCACAGTCATCAAGACAATGTGGCACTGGCACAAAGACAGAAATATAGATCAATGGCACAAAATAGAAAGCCCAGAGATAAATCCATGCACCTATGGACACCTTATCTTTTTAAAGGACTCAAGAGTACACAATGGAGAAAAGACAATGTCTTTAACAAGTAGTGCTGGAAAAACTGGTCAGCCACTTGTAAAAGAATGAAACTAGAACACTTTATAACACCATACACAAAAATAAACTCAAAATGGATTAAGATCTAAACATAAGACCAGAAACCATAAAACTCCTAGAGGAGAACATAGGCAAAACACTCTCTGACATACATCACAGCAGGATCCTCTATGACCCACCTCCCAGAATACTGGAAATAAAGGCAAAAATAAACAAATGGCACCTAATTAAAAGCTTCTGCACAACAAAGGGAACTATAAGCAAGGTGAAAAGACAGCCTTCAGAATGGGAGAAAATAATAGCAATTAAGCAACTGACAAACAACTAATCTCAAAAATATACAAGCACCTCCTGCAGCTCAATTCCAGAAAAATAAATGACCCAATCAAAAAATGGGACAAAGAATTAAACAGACATTTCTCCAAAGAAGACATATAGATGGCTAACAAACACATGAAAAGATGTTCAACATCACTCATTATCAGAGAAATGCAAATCAAAACCACTATGAGGTACCATTTCACGCCAGTCAGAATGGCTGTGATCCAAAAGTCTACAAGCAATAAATGCTGGAGAGGGTGTGGAGAAAAGGGAACCCTCTTACACTGTTGGTGGGAATGCAAACTAGTACAGCCACTATGGAGAACAGTGTGGAGATTCCTTTAAAAAGTGGAAATAGAACTGCCTTATGATCCAGCAATCCCACTGCTAGGCATACACACTGAGGAAACCAGAATTGAAAGAGACACATGTACTCCAATGTTCATTGCAGCACTGTTTATAATAGCCAGGACATGGAAGAAACCTAGATGTCCATTAGCAGATGAATGGATAAGAAAGCAGTGGTACATATACACAATGGAGTATTACTAAGCCTTTGAAAAGAATTTATTTGAATCAGTTTTAATGAGGTGGATGAAACTGGAACCGATTATACAGAGTGAAGTAACGCAGAAAGAAAAACACCAATACAGTATAGTAACACATATATATGGAATTTAGAAAGATGGTAACAATAACCCTGTATAAGAGACAGCAAAAGAGACGCAGATGTATGGAACAGTCTTTTGGACTCTGTGAGAGAGGGAGAGGGTGGGATGATTTGGGAGAATGGCATTGAAACATGTATAATATCATGTATGAAACGAATCGCCAGTCCAGGTTCGATGCAGGATACAGGATGCTTGGGGCTGGTGCACTGGGATGACCCAGAGGGATGGTACTGGGGTGGAGGTGGAACGGGGGTTCAGGATGGGGAACACGTGTACACCCGTGGTGGATTCATGTTGATGTATGGCAAAACCAATACAATATTGTAAAGTAATTAGCCTCCAATTAAAATAAATTTAAATTAAAAAAATAATAATAAAGTAGCATGGATAACTCATATAGTTATCCACTACAAAATTATATCAGCTCAAAATGATATGATCAGTACAATCAACGGTGTTGGGATATAAAACCTTACAAAAATAATTTAGTCTACTTTTGTCATCATACTTTGACTTTTTAAGAGACTTTCTAGGTATCTTGAAGAGTCTCTTAAAGAGACTTACTCTCTGTTCTGCTATGTTGGAGAGACAGTTTCAGACCTCTTCTTTCCCCTTCTCTTCTTGCCTTACAGGGTGTCTGCATATAATAGAGAAGGATCTAGCTTACATGATCTGATGGCAGCTGAAAAAAAAGAATAGATCCTAATATCACTGTAAAGTTCACTAGATATTCCTGGGACTGCTATGGAGCTAGGCTGATCTATCCCTTGACCTTTTGAACAAGGAGGAGTAGTATCTTTGGCTACCTGGTTTAGTTATACTGGTTCTAATACCATAAATGAGATTTAGCCCCTGATCCAACACTCTTGCCCTCTACAAGTTTTCAGATGTGCTGCCACTTAATATACTACTTCAGTGTCACCCTGTTGGGTATGCTGCAACTTGAGGTACTCTGCACCCAGTGCAAGGCCTTGGGGAACCAGGGGTTCTTCCTGAAGTCACTTACCTACTTTCCCTCTGATAACACTTTCACATCACCCTTACAAGTGTCATCAATGGTTTATTTATACCTTCTTTGTCTCCTGTGTACAAGTTGTTGTTATATGCATACATACATATACCAAAACACCTAGAAACATATATTTTAAAAGTTAATAGTGTTTAGTTTATTTTACTTTTATATTTTGCAGTTTTTAAAAATTCTATTCAATAATTTATGTTCAATGAAAAGAGAAATAAATGAAAATCAAATAAAAGAATAAAGTGCTTTATTAGAAAATGAAGGGCACAGCCTGTTTGATAAATGGATAAAAATGGTAACTTCATTAGAAAATAAATTAATGATAATTAATTTTTTTAATTTGACTGTTTTCAACTAACAAGAAAATATTATGGCAACTATTTTTCTGCCACAGAGATAAGTTTTGAGGTTTGGGTCAAGACAGATGTAATGAGAAACAAGGCAGGAAGAATTGTTTTGATTTCCTCAGTACTCATTAGGAAAGTATCCAATAAAAAATAATTTATTCCATTACGGAACAGATTAAAAGTTATCTTTAAGGTGGTCATTAACAACCTCATCAGTATCATAATGTCAGCATCACATTAGTGATACTCTCAAAAGAAAAGTCTCCAAGCCTTTAAAAGTGAAAGAAAAATTAATCTTTTAGGACTAAAACAAATAAGCATCTTGAGGAGGAAATTGATGTGAAAGCACAAAATAGGTTCGTGTTTTAATTAACACTTTGGTTGAAATTCAGCCTGTCTAGTAACCCTTATGGTATTTATTTAAACTAATTTTCAAAGTCTTTTTTTTTTTTTTTCTTTTAGAATCATGATTGCTGGTGTTAATAGAAAGTTCCTTCTTAGTGTAATATTCTGGTTATTAATTTAAGATTTAAAGACAACTAAGCCAAAGGTCTGTCTAGTCAAGGCTATGGTTTTTCCAGTGGTCATGTATGGATGTGAGAGTTGGACTGTGAAGAAAGCTGAGCGCTGAAGAATTCATGCTTTTGAACTGTGATGTTGGAGAAGACTCTTGAGAGTCCCTTGGACTGCAAGGAGATCCAACCAGTCCATTCTAAAGGAGATCAGGCCTGGGTGTTCTTTGGAGGGACTGATGCTAAAGCTGAAACTCCAATACTTTGGCCACCTCATGAGAAGTGTTGACTCACTGGAGAAGACTCTGATGTTGGGAGGGGTTGGGGGCAGGAGGAGAAGGGGATGACAGAGGATGAGATGGCTGAATGGCATCACCGACTCGATGGACATGAGTGTGAGTGAACTCCGGGAGTTGGTGATGGACAGGGAAGCCTGACGTGCTGCAGTTCGTGGGGTTGCAAAGAGTCGGACATGACTATGCGACTGAACTGAACTGAACTGAACTGAAGCTGTGTATTTAGTTTGTGAGCACCCCATGTGGCTATTGAGATTAGCAAACCTTTTAGATCTCTTAGAACACTGTATTACTTAAGGCATATTGCATGATGAGTATACTTGTTAAATTAGAAACACTGTAAATAGAGTTCAAAATTTCAAATACGCATAATTTATTAGATTGGTCAGAATTCTTTATGAATTTATTGCTATCAATGCAGTCAAGATTTGTGTAGTGATTTATGGTTTGGAATTTTCTAACAGTATCTCATTTGTTCCTTACAATAATTCATTGTTGTAGAGTTGTTACTCCAATTTCGTAAATGCGGAAACCAAGGCCAAAAGAGGTAAATGCTTCCTTTAAGATTACATAGGTAGCCTGAAATACCAAACATTGAAAACTTACATTCAGGTCTTTCAATTCCATCTTATTTTGTCATTTCCTTTGGTAAAATAACACAGAGAAGGTTCCACTTTGCCTCTTATGTTCTGGGACTTGGCTCCAAATGCAAATGCTTATCAAAATTAGATATAAGAAATGAATGAATGAAGCAAGGGGGTGGAAAATATGATTAACTGGAAAGCACAGGCATAACCAAAGGGGAAATTGTTTTTCAACTACTGGTTTTTCTCTTGTGAATTGTGGACCTAGCATTTCCAACTTTCCAGTATTCAAGAAGAGCTTGAAATTGTTTTTACATATGAACTTTTATAATTGTAAATGACTGAAATGAATTTTATATTATTTTATTCTATATACACCAGAAGCAAAACTAAACTACACTAGACTAACTGAAAAGCATTTCTGCAAGCTAAAAGCCCTGTTGACTCCCTCTTTATGAGCTCTGTTCTAGAGTAAATAATTAATTAAATTGCTACAACTCCAGAATCCTCAAAACAAAATAGGAAAGAAAATATTTTGTAAGTTTACATTTTTGAAATGTTTTCAGACTTCAGGAAATTTGCAAAAACAGTGAAAAGAATTGCTCTTTTCCAAGATTCCCATATTTTCAATATTTACTTGTATTTGTTTTATAGTGTTTTCTCTGCATATACAGACACATATACATACATTAATATAGTGTGTATATATATATATATATATATATATAGAGAGAGAGAGAGAGAGAGAGAGAGAGAAGGCAATGGCACCCCACTCCAGTACTCTTGCCTGGAAAATCCCATAGACGGAGGAGCCTGGTAGGCTGCAGTCCACGGGGTCGCTAGGAGTCGGACACGACTGAGCGACTTCAATTTCACTTTTCACTTTCATGCATTGGAGAAGGAAATGGCAACCCACTCCAGTGTTCTTGCCTGGAGAATCCCAGGGATGAGGGAACCTGGTGGGCTGCCATCTATAGGGTCGCACAGAGTCGGACACAACTGATGTGACTTAGCATAGCATAGCATATATATATATATTTGTACCATTTGAGAATAAGTTGAAACCTGAGGATATAGTGCTCCCCTATATATGTAAATACTGTATGTTTCCTTGGAATAATGACATTCTTTTATTTAACTTCAAATTCAAATCAAGAAATTAAACACTTCATACTATAATATAATCTACGGCTTTTATTCAGATTTCACAAATTGTCCTTAAAATTTCCATTATAAAAACAGAAAATCTCAAATCATGTGTTGCATTAAGTGGTCACATCTTTTTAGCTCAATTTGGAAGTTTCTGAATCTTACTTTGTGTTGCATGACCTTGAGATTTGAGACTACTGGTTAGGTAATTTTTAAAGTGTTCTTCACTTTTGGGTTTGTCTGATGTTTTCTCATGATTTTATTGGGTTTTCACATTTTTGGCAGAAATATACCAAAAGTGATTTTATCCTTAGTTCATCATATCAAGAATCACATGTGGTTGGCTTGTTCCATTACTAATGACATTAACTTTGGTCGTTCATTTAACTAAGATCCTGTCTTAAAGTTTTTTCCACTGTAAATTTATTATTTTTTCCCTTTGTAATTAATATTGCAAGAGAACATTTGAGAATATATCTGTTTCTAAATATATCAGGATTATCTGATTCGTCATTAGTTATACTGCTTCTAAGTCACTTCAGTTGTGTCCGACTCTGTGCGACCCCATAGACGGCAGCCCACCAGGCTCCCCCGTCCCTGGGATTCTCCAGGCAAGAACACTGGAATGGATTGCCATTTCCTTCTCCAATGCATGAAAGTGAAAAGTGAAAGTGAAGTCGCTCAGTCGTGTCTGACCCTCAGCGACCCCATGGACTGCAGTCTTCCAGGCCCCTCCATCCATGGGATTTTCCAGGCAAGAGTACTGGAGTGGGGTGCCATTGCCTTCTCCATTAGTTATACTAGATATGTGTCAAATAGTGATTTTCTAACTGATTGTTATTACTGCACTTATCAGTTGGTATTTTACTACAAGAAAGAATTTGTCTTTATATTCATTTATTTATATTAACAAATACTCATAAATTCTTATTTTATTCAATGAATTCCAATCAATGTGTTATAATCCTTTAATATAATTACTTATTTTTCACTGAAATTATCCCAGACTTGGTAGCCAGGAGCTTCTTCAGGCTGACTTCTGTGTACCAATTTCTGTCATTCTTTGAGTACCTCTTCATTTTCTGGCACAAAAAGCTGTTCCAAGTTCATTGTGTAGTTTCCTGCTCCAGGATTGAAATCACTTTTCTGAGAAGCCAAGCTTACTTTTACTTTAAGTGAATGGTATGTAAAAATTAATATCTGTGTGCCTAGTGTGTTAATTGCTACTGGAGTGCTATTATTTCTGGTCCCTCATAGTAAGCAGAGGTAGAAAATAAATATTTTTAACAAGTACTTCTGATGCTGAAGGACAAGATAAAGTACTACCATGCTTGTGCCAGCAGTTTTAGACTTATCTGAAACAAAATCAATAAATACAATAACATCACAACATTGTATCATATGTATAAAACATTACTTTGAAATATCCCTTAATGTCTCTACATTAAAATACATCCTATGGAATTTTCAACAGAAGAATATTAATTATTAACAGAGATAGATTAAATTCCATAGACCAATCTAATATTGAAAGAAGTTCCAATAACTTTGGTGTCCTCCTGTTTATATTAAACAATTGTTCAAGTGGAATTATATTTTACAACTCCCATTTGATAGATGCTGGCATATCAGCCAAAATCCAAAAATTAATATGAAAAAATTCACATGCAAATAATTATCCTCTCTCTAGCTTTGCTGTTCTTTACAGGCAAACATGTTTCTTCCTTTTTAATGAGAAATACTTCAGGAAGATGAATCTTGAAGAATGTATAACTTCATATAAATAAAAGGAACAGAGTTTCTGTCAAATTTGAGCTAGTTTATTAATAGAGTTCTGAGAAGTTACCTTCCTGAGAGAGACATGAAAAAAAAAAACACCTGGCCTCTTGATTTATAAGACTGTTGAAGAATCAGGGTATACTTTAGAAAGCCATTATAATTCTAGTGAAAGTTTGTAATAAAGGTTATAGTAGAGAAAACAAATATTCTGATATTCTAATAGTGTTTCAAAAAGAATGAACATTTGGGTATTGTTTGAGGAAGTATGAGAAAAATGAAACCTTGAATATGGCTCAAAAATATTTTGAGAACATAGTTACTCATAAATCTAAATAAGTTCACTTCTAGATTTGTCATCAAAGGCTAGAACTTGGTGCTTTATCTTGTTTGCTATAATACAAAACAATACAGTGAAATATGAACTAAAATAAGCTTCCTATATTTCTGAAATACTGTCTGGATCTGATCAAAGACCTTGGCAGAATGTTGGTTTCTAAGTCAAATCTCAGGTATATGCTTTCTTTAATTGAACAGATTTATATTTAAAAGATAAAACATCCTAACTTAATTATTTCTGATTATGCAGCAATAAAAATCTTGGTTTTTATATTAAAAAGTAACCTTTTAATACATAATTATTTAAGCAAATAGACTCTATGAATAAAATTTCTATTTTTAGGAAATAGTTTTTTCATAATTATTTTATTAGCATGTGTCTTTCTATACTTGCATAAAATAAGTAACAAATCTTTTCTAATTTCAATAAACTTACATTCACTGAAATTTCTTCTCTGTAAATTATAAGTGTAAGAATGTCAGTTGGTAAGTTTGATTTTTAATGAATTACCATAATGTAACATAATTATTTGAATAATATGATATGTATTTATCATATGTAGTATATGTTTTTTTATTGACTTACATATATTGCTCAAAATGAATTAGAAAGTCCTTAGGATGTATGATTTATGAAAACCACCCCAGTTCTTATGTATCTCAATTTTCCTTCTTGTGTCAGATTTTTTTCTCATCATTAAATCCTGCTAATTTTCCTAGGTGTTCTTTCCCTTCCTCATCTGCACTGAGATACTGCATATTCACAATTATGACCTTGACTGAGCAACAATTTCTCAGTCTGTCTGTAAAAATACTCAGTTTCTTAAACTTGAAATATCAGATTGCTTTTAAAATTGTCTGTCAATAGTCTTTATTTCCAGATGATGCTAGTAGTAAAGAACCTGCCTACGTTTCTAAGAAATGTAAGAGAGGAGGGTTTGACCCCCGGGTCGGGAA
The DNA here is from genome assembly GCF_029407905.1 of Bubalus kerabau. NCBI lineage: Eukaryota > Metazoa > Chordata > Mammalia > Artiodactyla > Bovidae > Bubalus > Bubalus kerabau. Next base: position 135,071,134 of record NC_073624.1, read on the forward strand.
GATCCCCTGGAGGAGGGCATAGCAACCCACTCCAATTTTCTTGCCTGGAGAATCCTATGGACAGAGGAGCTGGGTGGGCTACAGTACAGAGGGTCGCAAAGAGTTGGACATAAATAAAGTGACTTAACGTGCACACAGGCTCTATAAACCTACATGTCACTTACTTTTGATTCAACAATGCCTTCTCTTTCATTTTCACCCCGTCCATCCAGATTCTGTCCATCACACCTGAGTCATCATGGACATTATTTGTACCAAAATCAGAGCTATGTAACAGTGGAGGGTTTTTCCTTCCTTCTCAGGAAAAAAAAAAGATGGAGGAATAAATTGGGAAATAGGCAACACTACTTATTTTTATTGTGAAAATAAAATCTACCATTTACTGATACATCTTAGATAATATATTGATTGGGGATTTTTTTCATCTGAGAACAACTCATTGATTACAAATCAATTTATATTGGAAATCTATTGAATTGTAACTATGACAATTCCCTCACACACCAATATTGTTGATGAACTCTTCAGGTCTAAAGAATTTAAAGTGTAGTTTTGACATTTGATTCTAGTAATAACAGACTAGCAGTACTAGTTTTGCTTCTTGAGTTTCATTTTCCTTAATAGTAAATTTTGTTGCACCAACTCCTGAAACAGAACTTTGTTCTTCTGGTACTTAGTTAAATGAGTATTAGATTATTACTCAGTGAAGGAGTATTGAAGATGTTAGTCTGACATCTTATTGCTTTTACTTTTCAGCCTCAGTTATTGGTTGTATTAACAGTGAAGTCGCTCAGTTGTGTCCAACTCTTTGCGACCCCATAGGCTGCAGCCTGCCAGGTTCCTCCGTCCGTGGGATTTTCCAGGCAAAACTATTGAGTGGCTTGCCATTCCCTTCTCCAGGAGATCTTCCTGAGCCAGGGATTGAACCCTGGTCTCCCGCATTGCGGGCAGACTACCATCTGAGCCACCAGGGAAAGCCATATACTTGGTGTCAAAACCATGCTCCCCTTGCTGAGGTGCCAGTTGTATGTGTGGGATCTCTGATGAAGCCCTTCATGCTAGGGTTCTAAATATAACTGGACTTCACCCTAACCAGGTATAACAATAGTGACCTACCAGCCAAGTGTGTTTTATTCAAGTACAATTATGACAAGAAAAGTAAAAAAGAATGCATCTATCAAACTCTTTTACTGAAAAATCTCAAAATTGGAACATATGGAAGAACAAAGAATTTTCACTAAGTAAAGAAGATGATGGTTCATCATATATTTGTCTTATAGATATATACAACATATGTATAGGTATAAGTAAAATATTTAATCCCAAATTGTGAAAAGAAACACCATATATTTATCAGACATTGAAATATTGATTAAAATTTGTGGAAAATTAGTGTATATTAAAGTATAGAGAGGCATAGGAATCAGATTTTAAGTATCTCAGCTTTTTAAATTGGAATATAATTGCTTTACAATGTTATGTTAGCTTCTGCTGTACAATGAAGTGAATCAGCTATATGTATACATATATCCCCTCCTTCTTGGACATCCCCCTAGCCCCTATCCCAGCCCTCTAGGTCATCACTGAGCATGGAGCTGAGCTCCCTGTGCTATACAGCAGCTTCCCACTAGCTATCTACTTTCCACGTGGTAGTGTATATATGTCAATCTTAGATATGGGTTTGCGGTAAAGTTATTCAGCTCCTCGTGTTTCTTTCTCCTTATCTGTAATATGAGGATATTAAGCATATATGCTTCAAAGATTTTTTCAAAGGTTTAAATGATATAATGAATGCAGAGTTTATAAGGGCCCACACTTGTGAGATACGTTAAGGTAGCTTAACAGTAAATGTTCAGTTCAGTTCAGTTCAGTTCAGTCGCTCAGTCGTGTACAACTCTTTGCGACCCCATGAATCGCAGCACGCCAGGCCTCCCTGTCCATCACCAACTCCCGGAGTTCACTCAGACTCACGTCCATCGAGTCAGTGATGCCATCCAGCCATCTCATCCTCTGTCGTCCCCTTCTCCTCCTGCCCCCAATCCCTCCCAGCATCAGAGTCTTTTCCAATGAGTCAATTCTTCGCATGAGGTGGCCAAAGTTGTTGTGGAAGAAAATGCATGATTTTCACAACTGAGAAATGAATGATCAATTTAAATAAACTAAACGTGTATTTTGAACCCATAACTATATTCATACCCCACCTTTACTCTCGAACTTACTTCAGCCCCGTTTTGACTTTCTAGTGACCAGGTCAATGATTTTCTCTGATCATATGTGTATCTTATCAAAAGTACTCCTATAGTGGTTAGTTTGAATTTATAGTTATGTTGGGTTCACAGAGAAAAAAGTCTAGCCAGAATGGCTTAATTAATTCATACCACTCTACCCTCATTCTGGCTTGTTTGGAATTTTGAGAAAAATAACTCACTTCCTAGCAAGGAAAAAAGAGGAAGTTTAGACCAACAGAAAAAAAGAAAATTAAACGATCTGTTTTGCATGGCTTTCCCTTTCTATCCCTTAAACTGAAGCCTGACTTTGCACTGGTGACAAGGTCTTTAAATTTTTCATATTTTTATCACTTTAAATCACTTATTGTTTCCATAAGAGCTTTTAATACTGTTAATCTAATTTAAATATCTTGGGGAAGTGGAGTTGCTCAGGTGAGGTTAGTTGAAAGAGAGGAATGACCAAAGATACATATTTTGAGGATAAGACTGAAATTCAAAGATATTCCTCCAAACCCTAATTCATTTATTAGGTTCACTGACTCACCATTTCAGCTCCTACTAGACACCTTCATGAGCTAGTGATATGTCTTATCAACAAAAGTCCTGTGTGTTGCCTCATTTTCACACACTATTCAATACATCCCATTGCATAAGATATTGGACACATAAAGGAATGTTGTTGGACTTATGATTTGTGAATTTTTTCACTCCCATCTGGGAGCCAATGTTCCCATATTTACAGGACACAATTTAGTTTTTAAAATTAAGTTTTTGCTTTCATTTAGAAAATAAGAATCGTGAAATAATTTTATGCTAAAACTCACAGAATCCAGGGAAGATGTCCATAGATGTCATGACTTCAGCAGTGATTGTTCTTGAGCACAAAGATGAAGAAGTGTGAAGCAGTTAATGTGCCTTGATGTAGACTCCATGGGGCTGGCTTTTGGGGCAACCACAAGCTTCCAAGAAATTTTCATTAAGCAGTCTGTGTGCACTCCCAGGAAGACGAGATGGCAGTCTGCCATAGCATCTGTGCTCATTTTCCACTGAGTCACTCTGATCTCTCCTAAATTCACCCACTCTTCCCTGAATCCTTCAGTTCAAAATATGTGGTATACTTAGGAGCCCTCGTTGAGTGAAATAAATAGGAATCTGCAAACTAAAAATAATAGATAATATGGTATGGTAATTGTCAGCCTACTCAATCTTCCCAAGCTGTTCTCTACAGCTTTTAAATATGTGTGTGTGTGTGTGTGTATGTATGTGTATATATATATATAATATATATATATATATAATTTTTTTTCTTTACACCATCTGCTCTAGTCCAGTGAGAGCATTTCCTGCTGTGCCTCTCATGTAAATCCTCCCATGCCAACTTGCTGACATTCTTTCAGATCCTTTGGCATAACTTCTTTTTATTTTCTAATGCTCCTTCTCTCCTATTTAATGGTTTAGCATTCCCAGCCCACATTCCCAACATTGCAGAGATGTCCAGTTTTCTCAGAATTTGCCATCCAACTATGCTAACAAGCTTGTACATTGAAAATAAGATTACTGAGGAAACATGAAAAACATTAACTGAGTTAAGAATAAAACTCCAAGTATGAAAGTAAAACTCTTTATTTTATTTGTCATGAAAGAGATAGAAAATCTTAGCTTGTGTACTTTCTTTTCTGGAAAGCTTCCTAGGTATTCACCATTCATAAACTCAGATAAGTGTTTTTTTCCCACTAGATTCCCTGTCCACATACTATTTTAACATTTACCACACTGACAGAATCTTACCTCTCTTTTATTAGAATGAAAGTTTCTTGTGAATAAAAATCCTCTTGTTCATCATTAGTGATTGGCACATGATATGTATTTAGTATATGTTTTTATAATGAAATATTAAGGAGGCTATCTAATATTTAAGAATTTCATTACTGGCATAACTATATCATTAACAAATTTATCAGATGAAAAAGTAAATAAGAATTGTTCCTCATTATATGTACTAAGCTGTAACAAGAACACAGAATCTCTACAACCTGCCCCTTATATCTTAACTGAGAACCTAATATATTCAGGTATTTTTTCTTGATACAACATGGTTGCATAGAAATGATCATGCATGTGACTTCTCAGCTGTAAGACTCTTACTGTCAAGTGATTAAACTCAGGTTTGTCCTGGCCTTGATTGCTCTCTGATTTGAAAATTTCTTAAACTAAAAATTCACCATCTTACATTTAAAGTAGTTTCATTTTGCTCAAACAGAATTAATGTGTTTTACACAAAATGAATCCTTAGTTAATTTTAAAAGACAAGTATCAGTTCAGTTCAGTTCAGTCGCTAAGCCGCATCCGGTTCTTTGTGACCCCATGAACTGCAGCACGCCAGGCCTCCCCATCCGTCACCAACTCCCTGAGTTCACTCACACTCATGTCCATCGAGTCGGTGATGCCATCCAGCCATCTCATCCTCTGTCGTCCCCTTCTTCTCCTGTTCCCAACCCCTCCCAGCATCAGAGTCTTCTCCAATGAGTCAACTCTTCTCCTGAGGTGGCCAAAGTATTGGAGTTTCAGCTTTAGCATCAGTCCTTCCAATGAACACCCAGGCCTGATCTCCTTTAGAATGGACTGGTTGGATCTCCTTGCAGTCCAAGGGACTCTCAAGAGTCTTCTCCAACACCACAGTCCAAAAACATCAATTCTTCAGCGCTCAGCTTTCATCAAAGTCCAACTCTCACATCCATACATGACCCCTGGAAAAACCATAGCCTTGACTAGACGAACCTTTGTTGGCAAAGTAATGTCTCTGCTTTGTAATATGCTGTCTAGGTTGGTCATAACTTTCCTTCCAAGGAGTAAGCGTCTTTTAATTTCATGGCTGCAATCACCATGTGCAGTGAATTTTGGAGCAAAAAAAAAAAAAATAAAGTATGACACTGTTTCCACTGTTTCCCGTCTATTTCCCATGAAGTGGTGGGACGAGATGCCATGATCTTCGTTTTCTGAATGTTGAGCTTTAAGCCATCTTTTTCACTCTCTTCTTTCACTTTCATCAGGAGGCTTTTTAGCTCCTCTTCACTTTCTGCCATAAGGATGGTGTCATCTGCATATCTGAGGTTATTGAGATTTCTCCTGGCAATCTTGATTCCAGCTTATGCTTCTTCCAGCCCAGCATTTCTCATGGTGTACTCTGCATAGAAGTTAAATACACAGGGTGACAATATACAGCCTTGACGTACTCCTTTTCCTATTTGGAACCGGTCTGTTGTTCCATGTCCAGTTCTAACTGTTGCTCCCTGACCTGCACATAGGTTTCTCAAGAGGCAGATCAGGTGGTCTGGTATTCCCATCTCTTTCAGAATTTTCCACAGTTGATTGTGATCCACACAGTCAAAGGCTTTGGCATAGTCAATAAAGCAGAAATAGATGTTTTTTTCTGGAACTCGCTTGCTTTTTCCATGATCCAGCGGATGTTGGCAATTTGATCTCTGGTTCCTCTGCCTTTTCTAAAACCAGCTTGAACATCTGGAATTTCATGGTTCACGTACTGCTGAAGCCTGGCTTGGAGAATTTTGAGGATTGCTTTACTAGCGTGTGAGATGAGTGCAATTGTGTGGTAGTTTGAGCATTCTTTGGCCTTGTCTTTCTTTGGAATTGGAATGAAAACTGACCTTTTCCAGTCCTGTGGCCACTGCTGAGTTTTCCAAATTTGCTGGCATATTGAGTGCAGCACTTTGACAGCATCATCTTTCAGGATTTGAAATAGCTCAACTGGAATTCCATCACCTCCACTAGCTTTGTTACAGTGATGCTTTCTAAGGCCCACTTGATTTCACATTCCAGGATGTCTGGCTCTAGGTGAGTGATCACACCATCGTGATTATCTGGGTCTTGAAGCTCTTTTTTGTACAGTTCTGTGTATTCATGTCACCTCTTCTTAATATCTTCTGCTTCTGTTAGGTCCATACCATTTTTGTCCTTTGTTGAGCCCATCTTTGCATGAAATGTCCCTTGGTATCTTTAATTTTCTTGAAGAGATCTCTAGTCTTCCCCATTCTGTTGGTTTCCTCTATTTCTTTGCATTGATCACTGAGGATGACTTTCTTATCTCTCCTTGCTATTCTTTGGAACTCTGCATTCAGATGCTTATATCTTTCCTTTTCTCTTTTGACAAGTATAAAACTACCTATTTCTTAAAAATTATATTTTAGTAACATACAGAATTTTGGGGGAAAGTTAAAAAACTACAAGCATACAGGAAAGTATAATTTCTCATCCCAGAAGGGCTATAATCTCTCTTCATAGGTACCCACCCTCTTTCATTTATTGTATTTATTTCTGAAATGTTCTGTAGATCTTAAAACATGCATTTACACAGATACTGTCTTTGTTATCCATTGTGATATAACAAATTACCATAATATTGGCTGCTTTAAATAACCCTCAGTTCTTATTATTTTATTTTTTTAATTGGAATGTGATTTCTTTACAATGTTGTGTTAGTTTCTGCTGTCCAATCATGAAAGTGTATGTGTGTGTGTGTGTGTATATATATATATATATATCTCCTCCCTCTTGAGTTTCCCTTCCACCTCCCCCATCCCAGCCTTCTAGGTCATCACAGAGCACCAAGTTGAGCTCCCTGTGTTATACAGAAGCTTCCCACTAGCTGTTTGACACATGGCAATATATGTGTGCATATATATATATATATAATGCTACTCTTTCAGTTCATCCCACCTACTTCTCCCCCCACGGTGTCTACGCATCTGTTCTCTATGTCTATCTTTCTATTCCTGCCCTGCAAATAGGTTCATTAGTATCATTTTCTAAATTCCATATATATGTGTTAATATACTATATTTGTTTTTCTCTTTCTGACTTAGTTCACTCTGTATGACAGACACTAGGTTCATCTAAATCTGACTCAATTTTGTTCCTTTTTATGGCTGAGTAATAGTCCATTGTATATATATGTACCACAACTTCTTTATCTATGCAACTGTCAATGGACATCTAGGTTGCTTCCACGCCCTGGCTATTGTAAATAGTGCTACAATGATATATGTAGTATAGTTAATTTACAGTGTTGGTTAGATTTAGGTATATAGCCAAGTGATTCAGTTATACATACAGCTATTCTTTTTTTGGACTCTTTCCAATATAAATTATTACAGACTATTGAGTAGAATTCCCTGTTTATAAAGAAGGTCCTTGTTGGTTGTCTATTTTATATATAGTAGTGTGTGTGTATTAATCTCAAGTTCCTAATTTATTCTTCCTCCAAACCTTTCCCCTTTGGTAACCATTAGTTTATTTGTGAAATCTGTGAATATGTTACTATTCTGTAAATAAGTTCATTTGTATCATTTTTTAAATTAGATTCTACATATGAGTGATATCATGTGATATTTGTCTCTGTCTTACTTACTTTTCTAGGTCCATCCATGTTGCTACAAAGCATTATTTCATTTGTTTTTGTGGCTGAGTTGTATTCCATTGTACAATATATATGTACCACATTTTCCTCATCTGTTCATCTGTTGATGGACTTTTAGTTCCACATTTATTATTTACACTTTCTATGAGTCAGAAAGCTGGAGATCACTCAGTTGTACCCACAGCTGCATGGTTTCTTACAAGGCTACTGTCAATGTTATGGCATTGACATGTTATGGATCTCATGTGACAGTCTGGTGAAGAATCCATTTCCAGTCTCACATGTTTGTTGGCAGCATATAGTCTCTGTGGGTTACAGGACCAAGACCCTCACAGACCTCTTTGAGAAGTCAGTAGGGAAAGTCTGAGAGCAAGACAGAAGTTAAAGTCATATGTAATTCTAATCATGGAAGTTATATTCCCTCAAAACTGAGGTATTCTATTAGTTAGAAGCACATTACTTAAGAGCAGGGGTTTGCACAATCCACAGTCACCAGAAGGCAGGGCTTGTTGGCAATCATCAGAGTAACTGCCTGACAGAGTCTGCTCTGTGATGCTAAAACACATTCCTTTCACTGCCAAACACCTTAAACCCCCTTCTCAAAATTCTTTAGAGTACCAACTTTTTACTCAATTTGCTCCAAGTCTAAAATCTCATATTTAGGATCAAGTTTAGGTGAGAATGAGTGTGATTTATGAAGCAGAACTCCTGAAATAGTTTCTCTTCATCTACAGATAGATGACACTAAATAGATGAGTTTATCTACCTGTACATCTACCCAACATACAGTGGTGGATGAGACATAGGAAAATAGCTGCAGACATTCTTATTCAAAATGGGAGAAAATGGAAGATAAAAAGTAGTCCATAATAATTCTGAAATCCTGCTAGGCAAACATTGGAAGGTACTTGATTAGATATCAAGGCCTGGGAGTTACTCTCTGTAACTTTGTTTTTTGGTTTTGGTTTAGTATAGATTTATACATCTAGTTTGGAGTCCATTTTTCCAGGAGTCTATAAAATGTGTTAACTGACCTGATACATTTACTACCTTTCAAAATGCCTGTGGTTTTAGCTAGAAAATTTAAAAGGAATAAAAAATTAACCCCTAGGGACTTCCCTCATGGTCCAGTTGAGACTTTACCTTCCAAGGCAAGAACTGCAGATTAAACCCCTGATTGGGGAGCTAGGACTCCATATGCTATGTGCAAAAAAAAAAAAAAAAAAAAAAACCATAAAACAGAAGCAATGTTGTAACAAATTCAATAAAACTTTAAAAATGGCTTACATCAACAACAACAAATTATAAAAGAAAATAAACTCCAAGTCATTGGCTTTCTGCTTTTCAACTTGCCACCTCTTAGGATGAATCCCAAAAAGTCAAGACCAGTTATGATATACACACCAGTCTTATATATAAGTGTATATATAAAATTAGTGAGAGACTTTATTTCTACCTTTATAATCTTCTGTCTGTGGCAGTAGGGGAAAAACCTTCCTCTATACACCTTTTATTGATATGTATCCATCCTGGCCCAACTGAGTATATACCTGAGAAACAGTGTTAAAATATTGCCCTTTACAAGGACTGGTAGATGGGACCAAAGAGCAGAGAGCACATTTTCTCTTGGTTTGTTTCCTTGTTAGTGTCATAGTTTTCAGAGCTCCTAGCTTTGCCTTTCCATACTCTTGGTTTCATCTTTTGTGTCTCCCCGATTGCTCCTGAGTAGTTTCGTCCGTATGCTCATTGTCAGGAGATATTTAGAAGAAACCAACAGTGTCTTTTCATTTTCTATTCTCTTATTCCTTTTACTGCAAATTTTCATTGGTTTTCATGACATGATTTCCTCAAAAATTTGTGGGCTTTCTATGAATTTCATTAGGATTTATTCCATTCCTCAAAAGCCACATCTGGAAATGTCTCTTCCATAAACCCTTTTCTGCTTTTGGCTACTTGCAGAGTTGGCTGAGGATAATGTCCTAGAGCTTCCAAGATACCCTATGGCTTGATTGAAGGGTTCAATAATCCCTTCAATAATTTAAGTGTTCATTAGTCTCTTTAAATGACTTTTTGCAATGGATTACTCTGATACCTTATCTTTCTAAAGTTTTAACAAAAGGTTTGTCCAATGACACACTCAAATTGATCTCTAAACAAGGTCTCATCAAAAGAATACATTTTTCTGAGTGTTTGGAAGACATTTCTTAATTTTAGCATCTTTTGTCATATGAAGAAGCTGTGCTAAGTCACTGCAGTCATGTCCAACTCTTCGTGACCTGATGAACTGGGTCCTGCCAGGCTCCTCTGTCCATGAGATTCTCCAGGCAAGAATACTAGGCTGGGTTGACATTTCCTCCTCCAGGGGATCTTCCTAACCCAGGGATCAAACCCGAGTCTATTGGATCTCCTGCATTGGTAGGCATGTTCTTTGCCACTAGTGCCACCTGGGAAACCCCCTAAAGAAGCTGAGAACTTTGTAAATCATCAGATCCTGGCTCCTTTTTTTTTTTTTTTTTGACACTGTAGCTCACCCCTCCCTAATTTGTCTTCTCTTGCACTTTGCTGTAAGTAGCAAGAATAAACCAGGTGGCATTTTCAACACTTTGCTTGGAAATTTCTAGCTAAGTAACCAAGTTTATCTCGTAAATGTTCTGTTTCCCACATAACTGAGATGAAAATTTTGCTAAGCTTCCTGCCACTATACAATAAAGATCCCTCTCCCTTCAACTTCTGAAAGCATGCCCCCTCACTTCTTTTGAGCCCTTGCTGGCTGTGTTTTCAATGTCCAAATTTCTACTAACAGAAGAGTCCAGGTAATTTATGCTTTGTTTGTTATTCTCCTGCAAATCCTTCCAGTCTTTAACTATTGCCCTGTTCCAAAGGCACTCCCACACTTTGAGGTTATAGAAGTATCCAAATTCCAGGTACCAAATTGTGTATTAGTTATCTATTGTTGCATGGCAAATTTTCATATAATAAGCAGCTTGAAATAGTGCACACATCCTTACTATCTTAAAGTTTCTCTTACTCAGGTATTCAGATATGGCTTAGTTGGGTCTTCTTCTACATCTTTCATAAGATTTCAATTAAGGTGCCACACTGGCCTGGGGTGTCTTCTGAATATTTGACTGTGGAAGAATCCACTTATATGCTCTCTTTGTGGGAAACTAAAGGCCTCAGGTCCTAGTTGACATAGGTTCAGGGACATCTGCAACATGGCCACTTGCTATGTTAAAGCATGCAAGCCCAAAAGAAACAGAATTTGCTAGTAAGATAGAAGTGGCAATCTTAGGTGACCTATACTTCAGTAACATCTTGCTACCTTAGTCGTATTCTGTTTGTTAAAAACAAGTCAGAGGTCTGGTCCTCATTCAAGTTGTGGGAGTTACATAAGGATGTGAACACTGGGAGGCAAGGATCACTCAGGCCCATCTTAGAGTCTGTCCACTACAAATTCTCCCAACCATTTTCTTCCCATTAAGTGATATGTTTGACAATCATACCATATTAGAGTATATAGATATATCATTTTTTAAGGTGGCTTCTTAATATTTTTATTTATAAAAACTCTTTCTGTGTATTATGTCCTTGATCAATGTCATTTTATAAAGAAAAATGCCATATGAAAGGAAAAATTAATCTTTCCTAAGTCTATAATATGTAAGTGAATAAATTGTACTGAATTTATCCTACTCCATAGAACTGCTTTTAAGAAATTCTTAATTGTCTTCTCCATACCAAAATGCATACAAACATAAAAGTGACAGGGCTTTTCTTATTTGTCATTCATTATATCTTTTCAGCCAAAATTTGACTCAACACAGGGGAGAGAATTAAAATTTGGCAGTATTTTCAGTTTAATATACTACTTATAAAAACCTTCATCATATCTCTTAGTAATAAAGAAAACATGTAGAAATTTTCAGGCTCAAATATACCAGTCAAATCTTTCGAAGCTATGACAAGGAGATAAAGGAAGTACTGCTGTTTGAATACCTTGTTGATACACTGCACTTAAAAGCTGTTTCAGCATTCTTACTGCAGCTTAAGTAAATAAAACTGTGTTTTTTCCCTCTTCTGATTTTTAGATAGCAAACCTTTGTATTGCCATATGTTTCATGCACATTTCAGTTAAACAAAGTAGAGAAAGATGACATGTAAAATAGTTTATTTAAAGATTTGTTTCGAGAATCCAGAAAAACTATGCCTGACTTGAGGAATATGAAATTCACCATATTCCCAATATCAAATGCTTCTCTCCAATAATGGAAAAAAATATTCCCCGGTGGTTCAGTGGTAAAGAATTTGCCTGCCAATGCAGGAGATGCAAGTTCAATCTTTGGATTGGGAAGATCCCCTGGAAAAGGAAATGGCAACCCACTCCAGTATTCTTGCCTGGGAAAGCCCATGGACAGAGGAGCCTGGTGGGCTACAGTCCATGGGGTCACAAAAGAGTTAAACGTGACTAAGCAACTAAACAACAGTAACAACACTGCCATGCAAATAACTCTTGAAATGTTAAAGCAAATCTCTAATGTATAAAAATGTCACCTTTTAAAAAAACTTTCATGATTATAGCAGGAACGTTTAGCACTCCTGTGAATTTCTAACAAAACCTGTGTGTTACTAGGAGCTTATTTTGTTACTTATGTAAAACTGTATAAATAGAAATCTCAATGAAATAGTCAGAATACCAGAGGGGGGAGCTCTCATACCCTATGATAATAGTAGAACCCAACAGGAAGAAGAAAAACTCCTCTTCTTTCCTGGCAAGGACTCAGCAATGAGAGACTGTCAAACTCAGCCAATGAAAATCCATGCTCCTCCCAACTTCCTTTTTCCCTCTATAAAAAGGTTTTCCTGTGCATTTTTGCAGCAGACTTGCACAAAGCTCCCTAGTTTTGCAGACCCCAAACTGCAATTCTTTATTCATCTGGAATCAAGCCATTTTGGCCGGAGAAACAACTGCCAGTCTTCTTGCTTAAGGTGAACATATATTTGATAACAAAAATACATTAGAAGATTTATCAATAGAAAAGAGTTTTTATTCATTTAACACACAAACATGATTGACCCATAAAGTGACCAAAACTGGTAAAAGGATTTTATAACAAAATCATGGCTTAAGTTAGATTAAATCTTGGAGTAAAAGTAATTTTTTTAAACTCTAAAGCTAATCCAAACGATTAAAACTTTTAAAGTTAAAATTTATAGCATTTTCTTCATACTAGTAATAAGATATCTACTTTTTTAAAAATTTTAAATTGGAGGCTAATTACTTTACAATATTGTGGTGCTTTTTGCCATACATTCACATGAATCAGCAATGAGTGTACATGTGTTCCCCATCTGAGGGGGGAGGCGCAGCCCTGCCCCAGAGCCCTGAGTGAGGGGGGAGGCGCAGCCCTGCCCCAGAGCCTGTCTGAGGGGGAAGGCACAGCCCTGTCCCAGAGCCCTGTCTGAGGGGGGAGGCCAAATCCTGAGCCAGAGCCTGTCTGAGCGGGGAGTCCAACAGTCTGTTCTTTACATCTGTGTCTCTTTTACTGTCTCGCATATAGGGTCATCATTACCATCTTTCTAAATTCCATATATATGCATTAATATACTGTATTGGTGTTTTTCTTTCTGACTTACTTCGCTCTGTATAATGGTCTCCAGTTTCATCCACCTCATTAGAACGGATTCAAATGCATGCTTTTTAATAGCTGAGCAATATTCCATTGTGTATATGTACCACAACTTTCTTATCCATTCGTCTGCTGATGGACATCTAGATTGCTTCCGTGTCCCTATACATAGAAAACTATAAAACACTGATGAAAGAAATCAAAGATGACACAAATAGATGGAGAAATACATCATGTTCATGGATTAGAAGAATTAATATAGTGAAAATGAGTGTACTACCCAAAGCAATCTATAGATTCAATGCAATCCCTATCAAGATACCAATGGTATTTTTCAGAGAATTTGAACAAATAATTTCACAATTCATATGGAATTACAAAAAACTTTGAATAGCCAAAGCAATCTTGTGAAAGAAGAATGAAACTGGAGGAATTGACCTTCCTGACTTCAGGCGCTACTACAAAGCAACAGTCATCAAGACAGTATGGTACTGGCACAAAGACAGAAACATAGATCAGTGGCACAAAATAGAAAGCCCAGAGATAAATCCACACACCTATGGACACCTTATCTTTGACAAAGGAGGCAAGCATATACAATGGAGAAAAGACAATGTCTTTAACAAGTGGTGCTGGGAAAACTGGTCAACGACTTGTAAAAGAATGAAACTAGAACACTTTATATAACACCATACACAAAAATAAACTTAAAATGGATTAAAGATATAAACGTAAGACCAGAAACTATAAAACTCCTGGAGGAGAACATAAGCAAAACACTCTTTGACATAAATCATAGCAGGATTCTCTATGACCCACCTCCCAGAATAATGGAAATAAAAGCAAAAATAAACAAATGGGACATAATTAAACTTAAAAGCTTCATACAACAAAGGAAACTATAAGCAAGGTGAAAAGTTAGCCTTCAGAATGGGAGAAAATAATAGCAAATCAAGAAACTGACAAAGAATTAATCTCAAAACTATACAAGCAACTCCTACAGCTCAATTCCAGAAAAATAAGTGACCCAATCAAAAAATGGGTCGAAAAACTGAACAGACATTTCTCCAAAGAAGACATACAAATGGCTAACAAACACATGAAAAGATGCTCAACATCACTCATTATCAGAGAAACTCAAATCAAAACCACAATGAGGTACCATCTCACACTGGTCAGAATGGCTGCTATCAAAAAGTCTATAAACAATAAATGCTGGAGAGAGTGTGGAGAAAAAGGAACCCTCTTACACTGTTGGTGGGAATGCAAACTAGTATAGCCACTGTGGAGAATAGTGTGGAGATTCCTTAAAAAACTGGAAATAGAACTACCATACGACCCAGAAATCCCACTGCTATGCATACACATTGAGGAAACCAGAATTGAAAGAGACAAGTGTACCCCAATGTTCATTGCAGCACTGTTTACAATAAGATATCTACTTAATAAATTATCTTTAGATATGTCATATATTCGGGGGCTTCTGAAGTGACTCATTAGTAAAGAATCAGGCTGCCAATGCAGGAGACATGGGTTCCATCCCTGGGTTGAGAAAATTCCCTGGAGAAGGAAATGATGACCCACTCCAGTATTCTTGCCTGGAAAATCCCATAGACAGAAGATCCTGGTGGGCTATAGTCCATGGGATTACAAAAGAGTTGGACATGACTGAGTGACTAAACAATAACAACATGTCATATATTGAGGGCAAACTGAAGTTCATGTCTTCTTTTTCCTTTTTTGTGCAATTTATTTTTATTAAAAAACCTTCTGCTCATATACTGTTTTCCTGTTTAAATGTTAGTATTGCTACTTCTTTAAATCCATGAAACACAAAGTGTGTATTGGCATGTCACTTTCTAAAATTTGTAATTATCATTTCTTGCAATAAGTTTTACTGTTATGAAGAAATTTCTGTGATAATTCTCTTCAAAAAGCATAATTTTGTACAGAGATACAAAATTTGAAATTCTCACCCACTGGATTTCAAAAGGAACCCTTGGCAATGCCATCTAGAGGTTAGTTTTAACTTCACTGTGGTCACAGTTGCAAGAAATTTACCCACCTAGAAAATTTTATCTTGCACTAATAGAGCTCATGTATTCCTGGTTCAGAATTCCTTTCAAGTCATTGCTTTCATAAAGCTCTTACTTTCCGTGACCCTCAGTTTATGCGTACAGGGTATGACTTTTAAATGAATGAAAATACCCAAGAGTATAATTTCTGGTACTATATGTTAGGTACCTCTATTAGCATTAATAAAAATATCAAATATATATGGATAAACTAACTCCCTCTTTAGTCTCTTTGTAATTTTTAATTTCATGTCAAGGGGTTGTGAAGTACCTACTCAAGAAAGATAAAATTTCTAAAAATGCAAATTGCATAGCAATGGAGATCAGTGTTGTTAGCTGTGATGCATGCTGGACTTTTGTCCCAGGTGTTGTTTCTAATTAATTGCATTAATTCAAGAATCTAGTATGCAACTGGATAGAGTATGAACTTCCTATGACTGTTGTAACAAAATGTTACCAAACTCTGTGGCTTAGAACAATAGAAATTTATTGTCTCAGGATTTTGAGACCAGAGATCTGAAATCGAGGTTTTGGCAGGAACATCCTCCCTCTGAAGGATATAGGAAAGGATCTGTTTCAGGTTTCTCTCCCCACTTCTCTTAGTTCTTTGGCTTGTGGGTGCATTACTGCATCCTTAGCTTTCCCCTTCTATGCATGTCTTTGTTGAGTCCAAATTTCCCTTTTTTACAAGGATATGAGTTGTATCAGATTAGGGGCTGATCCGGCTAATATTAACTTAAATAACAACTTATATGATGAGCTATATCCAAATATGATCATATTCTAAGGTACTAGGGGCTTAGGACCTCAATATAAAATTTTTTCAGAATACATTCATCTTGTATGTGTATGCTAAGTCACTTCAGTTGTGTCCAACTCTTTGCAACCCTACGGACTGTAGCCCACCAAGCTCTTCTATCCATGGGATTCTCCAGGAGAGAATACTGGAGTAAGTTGCCATTTCCTCCTCTAGGGAATCTTCCTGACCCAAGGATCAAATCCCTTGTCTCTTTTGTCTCCTACTTTGGCAGGCGGGTTCTTGACCACAATAAATTAAATGTTATATTACATTAAATTGATGTTGGATATAATCTCAAGTGACATTTAAAGTATTTATAAAAATTGTTTTAAGGAGAGTTTGATTTTGTCAACTTAATAAAATTTCATAGGAGATTAGTCTGCATCTTCCTTAATTTTAAGGTTTTTTTTTTTTTTTACCTGCCCCATTGGCTTACCTCCCCTTGTGGATTTTTCCTCCAAGAAACACCATGAAATAAAAATGGAAGGCCCAGAAATTAAATTCCAGTCTGAGGACAGACTAATTATCACACTGATATTCCTGCAGAAGTTGGGTGTGAAGCTGGATATTTAGGTTTCTCCTATTTAATCAGTGTGTGGGTGTCTCAGAGCTCTATTGCATTTGCATCTGCTCAAAATCCAATAGTGGAACACTCCATAAAATCTATCATGTATATTGTTGCTTCTAATCAGTTTTATTAATTGTTTCCTATTTTTGAATAGAATCATTGTCATTGCTTTTGATGCAATCCCCCTTTTTTCCTTTTTCTCTCTCACTCTCTTTTTGATTTTTGTGTTTTGGGCCATTTTGGCCAGTAATAGAATGCAAATCAACTTTGCCATCACTTGGCTATTTTTGTGCTCAATGTACTTTTTTCCAGAAATGAGCTTTAATATTTAGATGTCTGGAAGTGCTACTGGCTTTTTTAGTGATTATGAGCAAGTAGAAAATAGGAAATCCTTATATTGGCAGTTCTTAGATGCTATGTGTTCTAAGCCCTTTAGACATATTAATGCACTTGATCTTCACAATAACTCTATGAATATGTAGGTACTATAATGTTTTAATTATTTATTTTACTTGTGGCTGTACTGAGCCTTCATTGCTGCACACAGGCTTCCTCTAGTTGCAGCAAATGGGAGCTACTTTCCAGTTGCAGTGCATAGGCTTCCCCTTGAAGTGGCTTCTCTTGTGAAGCACAGTCTATAGAGCATGCTTCAGTAGTTGTGGCACACAGCCTGTGGGATCTTCCCAGACCAGGGATCAATCATGTCCCCTGCATTGGCAGGTGGATTCTTAACCACTGGATCACCAAAGAAGCCCTATAGGTGCTGTAATTATAACCCTGATTATATAGGTGAGGAGACTGAAAAGTGAAGTCGCTCAGTCGTGTCAGACTCTTTGTGACCCTATAGACTGTAGCCTACCAGGCTCCTCTGTCCATGGGATTTTCCAGGCAATAGTGCTGGAGTGGATTGTCATTTCCTTCTCCAGACAAGACTGAATCACAGAGTTTTGTTTATTATGTTATAATTACATTTTACATAAAAATGGTAATATATTTTATGAGTGTTATGAAGCTGGGATTTGTTCAATCCTATTTTTAGGATTCAATTTCACTCTGCTTTTCTCCAAGATGGGTGGTCAGCAAAATTTTTCTCTAAAGAGTCAGATAATAAATATTTTAAACTTAACCTGGCCATGCTATTTTTATTACAACTAATGAATTTTGTCATTGAAAATATGTAAATAAATGACATGACTATGTTTCAATACCTCTTTATTTATAAAAAGAGAAAGTGGGCCAGATTTTGTCCATGGCCCATAATTTACCAATTTTTTTTTCCAGAACATTTTTAAATCCATTGTGTATTCACTTATGCTTACAGTGAAAAAATTTACTTGAGCTGCTACTTCATATGCTGCATAGTTTAATTTTCTTCAGAGAACATTTAGGAACCTTTGTAAGGTAATGCTTTGCCTTAAAAATAAAAGATTTTTCTCAATGTTTAAATTTAATATTTGTGGTAACTACATACCTAAATCCAGAAAGTAAATGTACTTTTCTAATACACTTTTTATTTTGGCCTCAATTCATCATGGTCATGGAGCGGCTTTGTTTGATGCTGATGATCCATGAAAGTACTTATGTTCAAGTGTAGGCCATTAACACCTCCCCATGTGTTCCAGGTCAGCCTCTAGATAGCCAAAGGCTGCTTTTCTATATCTCAATAAGATGTTACATTAATCAACTTATCATGCTGCTGTAAACTTTTAGTTGACAAAAGAGCCCTATATGTAGCTTTTTATTCTTAGAATTTAAGATTTCTTAAAGTAATCAAGTTTGAACTATAGTGACTAGTACAGTCTCCTGAGTGTAGTAGGTAGTCAGTAAATGTTTTTTTAAATAATTTAATTTCACTCCTATGATATGGTTTTATTCATGAATATTGATGACTGAGTTCTAAATAAAATGTATCAGAAGTGAATGACACACAAATGTCCATTATATACTTTGATATGTATAATAGATCTTTTAAACATTAGACAGATGAACTTCAGTTAGTTCACTAAAACACTGGAAATTTTATTTTTTCCTTGCTCTCACTTATGGTAATACCACCTTTGAAACAAAATAAAATTATTTACAGTTAAGCCTAAACACCTCTCAAACATCAGTTTGCCTTAGATAAATATGTAAACTATTCATCTTAAATGAGAAAATAAAAAGCAAAAAATGATTCCAATAATCATAAATTTTAATACTTCTGACTGGAGTATTATTGAATGACTTATTTTGGTTCCTATTCTTTCCAAATCTTGGTTCCAGAAGCTAAGAGATTTATAATAAGGCAAAAAATATCCCTGGCTATTCTTTGAAAGGACCGATGTTGAAGCTGAAACTCCAATACTTTGGCCGCCTGATGTGAAGAGCTGACTCATTTGAAAAGACCCTGATGCTGGGAAAGATTGAGGGCAGGAGAAGGGTATGACAGAGAATGAGATGGTTGGACGGCATCACCGACTCAATGGACATGGGTTTGGTTAAACTCTGGCAGTTGGTGATGGATAGGATGGCCTGGCATGCTGCAGTTCATGGGGTCGCAAAGAGTCGGACATCATAACTGAGCAACTGAACTGAGATGAACTGATAATTCACAATAATGGGGGTGATGAGTTAGAAGTACAGAAAACAAAGCACATAGGATCTAATATAATGGGAACATTATGCATTAATGATCAGGTTGTTGAAGTCATTTAAAGTCTTTGACTTAAATTTTTTGGTTAAGTGCATCATTCTTTTCCAATGATTCTTAAAATGTCATATTTTTCATGGCAACATCATTCTCATAAATAAAATGAAAAGAAACTTATTTCTGAAAGTGTCATTTTTTAACACCAAGAGCAGAGAGTTGTAAAATGTGTTTCCTTATATAAGCAGGAGATCAAATGATGAAATCATTTAAGGAGAAAGTTTTCTGAAAAAATATTTCTTGGAAGTGCTATTTGTATCTTGTTAGGATGGAGTTTAGCTCTGACTTATAGGACCACAAAAACAATCCTTATTAAACTGTCACTCAGATGCTTCACAAGTGAATGGAATAAGCTAATTTTGGGATTTTGCAGTTTAACACTGACAGTTGCTTACGTGTGGACAAGAATGCATATTATTGCTTTTTAAATGTTACTAAATTTAAAGTTGATGATTTAGTTATGACAGAATATTACCCTTTTCTTGACTGTAGTCATGCTTTATATCTCATGTATCTCTGTTAAGGGACATGGCATTTTAAAATTCAACTTCATTAGGTTTTTCAGATGTCATGGACTGCTCAAAATTCTCCAAACCAGGTTTCAGCAGTACGTGAACCATAAACTTCCAGATGGTCCAGCTGGTTTTAGAAAAGGCAGAGGAACCAGAGATCAAATTGCCAACATCCACTGGATCATGGAAAAAGCAGGAGTTTCCAGAAAAGCATCTATTTCTGTTTTATTGACTATGCCAAAGCCTTTGACTGTGTGGATCACAATAAACTGGAAAATTCCAAAAGAGATGGGAACACCAGACCACCTGACCTGCCTCTTAAGAAACCTATATGCAGGTCAGGAAGCAACAGTTAGAACTGGACATGGAACAACAGACTGGTTCCAAATAGGAAAAGGAGTACGTCAAGGCTGTATATTGTCACTCTGCTTATTTAACTTCTATGCAGAGTACATCATGAGAAACACTGGGCTGGAAGAAGCACAAGCTGGAATCAAGATTGCCAGGAGAAATATCAATAACAACAGATATGCAGATGATACCACCCGTATGGCAGAAAGTGAAAAGGAACTAAAAGCCTCTTGATAAAAGTGAAAGAGGAGAGTGAAAAAGTTGGCTTAAAGCTCAGCATTCAGAAAACTAAGATCACGGCATCTGGTCCCATCACTTCATGGGAAATAGATGGGAAACAGTGGAAACAGTGTCAGACTTTATTTTTTTGGGCTCCAAAATCACTGCAGATGGTGATTGCAGCCATGAAATTAAAAGACGCTTACTCTTTGGAAGGAAAGTTATGACCAATATAGATAGCATATTCAAAAGCAGTGGCATTACTTTGCCAACAAAGGTTCGTCTAGTCAAGGCTATGGTTTTTCCTGTGGTCATGTATGGATGTGAGAGTTGGACTGTGAAGAAAGCTGAGCACCGAAGAATTGATGCTTTTGAACTGTGGTGTTGAAGAAGACTCTTGAGAGTCCCTTGGACTGCAAGGAGATCCAACCAGTCCATTCTAAAGGAGATCAGCCCTGGGTGTTCTTTGGAAGGAACGATGCTAAAGCTGAAACCCCAGTACTTTGGCCACCTCATGGAAGAGTTGACTCATTGTAAAAGACTCTTATGCTGGGAAGGATTGGGGGCAGGAGGAGAAGGGGACGACAGAGGATGAGATGGCTGGATGGTATCACCGACTCGATGGACGTGAGTCTGAGTGGACTCTGGGAGTTGGTGATGGACAGAGAGGCCTGGCGTGCTGCGATTCATGGGGTCGCAAAGAGTCGGACACGACTGAGCGACTGAACTGAACTGAAAGAAGAAGGGACTGGAAAATAGTTATAAATAATAATTTTAAAAAAAAGAAGATATGTACTTGGCTGGGGGGGCGGATAAAGAAGGGAAATTAATTGAGTATAAAGTCCTGTTTCCAAAAGCATGCCCCTAATTCAATCATAAATTCCTTCTTGGTGGACATTTTTTTGTCTATCAAAACACCCAACAGCATTTCTTGGCACATAGATAACTATTAAAATTAATCATTTAGTGTAATCTTTCAAGAACTCGGTAGCTGTTGTTCAGTTGTTCAGGATTGACTGGTTTGATCTTCTTACTGTCCAAGGGACTTTCAAGAGTTTCCTCCAACACCACAGTTCAAAAGCATCAATTCTTTGGTGATCAGCATTTTTTATGGTCCAACTCAGAACTGCACATGACTACTGGAAAAACCAAAAAGGTGTAGGATGCTATAGTAGAAATCTTATTTTGTGGCATTGCATTCAATATATCTCTGAATGTAGGAAGGAGGTCACCCTATCAGACTCAGCAACTGACTATCAGTTCAGCAATTGAGGATCTCTTGGAAAACATATGCTTTTAGGACTTGTGGCAACTTGTGAAATCTCTTCTCCAGATGGCATAACACTTTATGCTATCAGTGTGTAAACTGAAGTGATTAATCTGTGAATTCAACAATCTATATTCATTAATAGTCAAACCAAACTCCCCCAATGTGAGTCTTTTTTTATAAGTAGCATGAATAATCTTTGCTAGCTTCATGGTTCTATTTTGCCCTATAAACTGTAGAAACTTCAATCTCTTTTGTGTTAAATTCGCTGTACTCTTTCTGAGTATAAATACCATGGAAACTATTTGGAAATATCAGAACAAGCAAAATGGACTTATAGCACATGATCCAAATATCCATTCCTAGACATATATACAATAGAAATGCATAAATGTATGTTCAATTAAAAATACGAGTAAAAATATTTGTTGCAGCTGTAGCTATATTTCAATAGTCTTAGTGTTAGTTTTCTAGGCTGCAGTAACAAAGTCCACACAACAGGTGACTTAAACAATAGAAATGTATTATCTCAGTTTTAGAGGCTGAAAGTTCAATATGAAAGTGCAAGGTTGTTCCTTCTATATATGGTGAGGGAGAATCTCTTCCTGACCTCTCTCCCATAGTTTCTGGTTGCTGCTGCTGCTGCTAAGTTGCTTCAGTTGTGTCCAACTCTGTGTGACCCGATAGACAGCAGCCCACTAGGCTCCTCTGTCCCTGGGATTCTCCAGGCAAGAATACTGGAGTGGGTTGCCATTTCCTTCTCCAATGCATGAGAGTGAAAAGTGAAAGTGAAGTCACTCAGTCGTGCCCGACTCTTAGCGACCCCATGGACTGCAGCCTACCAGGCTCCTCCATCCATGGGATTTTCCAGGCAAGAGTACTGGAGTGGGTTGCCATTGCCTTCTCCATAGTTTCTGGTGGTTTGCTTCATTTTCACATGATGTTCTCCATATATTAGGGCCCCCCAACCTATTAGGAACCAGGTACAGCAGGAGATGAGTGGTGGGTGAATGAATGAACAAAACTTCATCTGTACCTACAGCTGCTCCACATCACTTGCTTTACTGCCTATGTTCCACCTACTGTCAAGTCACACCAGCATTAGATTCTCACAGAAGCATGAACCCTACTGTGTACATGTAAGGGATCTAGATAGCATGCTTCTTATGAAAATCTAATGCTTGACAAACTGAGATGGAGCTGAAGTGGTGTTGTTAGCCCTGGGGCGTGGGTGCAAATACAGATTATCATTATATATTGCAATGTAATAATCATAGAAATAAAGTACACAATAAATGTAATGCTCATGAATCATCTTGAAACCATTCTCCACCCCCCCACAACCGATCTATAGAAAAATTGTCTTCTATGAAACCTGTTCCTGGTCCAAAAATGTTGGGTACTGCTGCCTTATCTGAATATATGTGGTGACAGTTTCCCTTTTTAAATTTTTTTTTAAATTATGAAAGTATTATAAGACATTTATAGGAGACTTGGAAAACAAAGAACAAACTTACATATAGTTCCACTATATATTACAATTATATTTAAATAGATAAATTGAAATATTTACTTGGAGTTTCAATACCAAAGCCATGGTTTTTCCAATAGTCATGTATGGATATGAAGTGAGAGTTGCTCAGTCATGCCCAACTCTTTGTGACCCCATGGACTATACAGTTCATGGAATTCTCCAGGCCAGAATACTGGAGTGGGTACAGTTTCCTTTCTCCAGGGGATCTTCCCAACCCAGGAATCTAAATGGGGGTCTCCTGCATTGCAGCAGATTCTTTACCAACTGAACTATGAAGGAAACTGATAGGTTCCATATGTTTTTTCCAATAGTCATGTATGGATGTAAGAGTTGGACCATAAAGAAGGCTGAGTGCCAAAGAATTGATGTTTTTGAACTGTGGTTTTGGAGAAGACTCTTGAGAGTCCCTTGGACTGCAAGGAGATGAAACCAGTCAATCCTAAAGGAAATCAGTCCTGAATATTCATTGGAAGGACTGATGCTAAAGCTGAAGCTCCAGTATTTTTGCTACCTGATGCAAAGAACTGAATCATTGGGAAAGACCCTAATGCTGGGAAAGATTGAAGGCAAGAGGAGAAGGGGACAACAGAGGATGAGATGGTTGGATGGCATCACCAACTCGATTGACATGATTTTGAG
The DNA here is from genome assembly GCF_029407905.1 of Bubalus kerabau. Taxonomy (NCBI): domain Eukaryota; kingdom Metazoa; phylum Chordata; class Mammalia; order Artiodactyla; family Bovidae; genus Bubalus; species Bubalus kerabau. The sequence goes on from NC_073624.1 coordinate 135,095,073, forward strand.
CAATCTCTTGTAGTTGGTGATGGACAGGGAAGCCTGGCATGATGCAGTCCATGGGGTAGCAAAGAGTCAGACAACCAAACAACTGGACTGAACTGAACTTCAATACCAAACTCTCAAAATATCTATTTTTTATATATTGGAGAAGGCAATGGCACCCCACTCCAGTACTCTAGCCTGGAAAATCCCATGGACAGAGGAGCCTGTTCGGCTGCAATCCATGGGGTCGCTAAGAGTTGGACATGACTGAGCGACTTCACTTTCACTTTTCACTTTCATGCATTGGAGAAGGAAATGGCAGCCCACTCCAGTGTTCTTGCCTGGAGAATCCCAGGGACGGGGGAGCCTGGTGGGCTGCCGTCTATGGGGTCGCACAGAGTCGGACAAGACTGAAGTGACTTAGCATATATATATATATATATATATATATATATATATATGAAAACTTATGTATCACTGTTTAGCTAAAAAAAAAAAAAATTGTGACATTTTGGCTCCACTTGCTTGACTAAGTATGAAAGTTGTGGTGGTTTATTCACTAAGTCGTGTCTACCTCTTTGCAACCGTGTGCACTGTAGCCTGCCAGGCTTCTCTGTCCATGGGATTCTCTAGGCAAGAATACTACAGGGGGTTACCATTCCCATCTCCAGGAGGTCGTCCTGACCCAGGTATTGAACCTGCATCTCCTGCATTGGCAGGTAGATTCTTTACCACTGAACCACCAGGGAAGTGAAGTATGAATAGATGTCAAATTTCTAATTTATATTCACTCAAAACTTTGATATAATTCCATTTATTCTAGCATCTAGTATCACTGCTAAAAGTCTAGAAAGCTTATTATTTTAGTGACAAAAAAACTGAATTAGAAAATTTCCCTTTTTATATAATATATAACCAGTCATATTGAATGAGGATGCACACTAATGATCTCAGTTTAACTTGTTTACCTTTATAAATATTTTATATTCAAATAAGATCACATTATAAAGTCCTAGAGATTAAGATTCCAGTATATGAATTTTGAAATGACACAACTCAATCCACAACAGTCCACAAATAAAAAATGACCTGAATATCCATCAACTCATAATAGATAAATAATGTGCAGTATATACCTAAAAAGGAAGAAATAGTAAATTTTAATATTAGATGATATATTTACCAGTGAATCAATGTGAATAAATCTCATAATCATGACATTAAACAAAAGCAGCCAGAAATGTACACACTGAATGAGCTCCAGAATATATACATTGAGAATCAGTGCTGATAAAATCCTAAAATACTGGCTACATTTCAGAGGTAGGAGCAGGCCCTAATGGAGAAGGCTCAAGAGCTGTCACTGGGGTATATTTAATTCTTTTTTTTTTTTTTGTCTTTAATTTTTATTCATTTATTCGTTGCAGCATGTCAGACTTCTCTAGTTGTGGCAAGTGGGGAATACTCTCTAGTTGTGATGCACGAACTTCTCATTGCAGTGGCTTCTCTTGTTGCAGAGAACAGGCTTTAGAGCTCAGTAGTTAGAGTGCAAGGGCTTAGCTGCCCAGTCCAGGCACTGAACCCAAGATCCCTGCCTTGGTGGGCAGAATCTTTACCACTGGACCACCAGGAAAGTCCTGGATCAAGTTTTATACTTCAACCCCAAAATGATTGATAGAATCACTTAATTAGTTAATTTACTTAATTGATCTGCATAGAAATTTTTTTTGTGTTTTTTTTTTAATAGATAAAAACACAATATAAAAAGTTAAGGACACAAAATAAAGGAACAATTATTTAGTATCTTTAAGGAAGCCATTGAAAACTGTCTTCAGTCAACTTCAATTAAAATATTTTCCAGCTTAAAAAATTGGTCATGATCTAGAGCAAGATGAATGTTTTCATTAATATGCAAACATGATCACACTGAAGCCCAGAATAATTATTTCATTAGTATATATATAAGGAGAAGGCAATGGCACCCCACTCCAGTACTCTTGCCTGGAAAATCCCATGGACAGAGGAGCCTGGTAGGCTGCAGTCCATGGGGTTGCTAAGAGTCAGACACGACTGAGCGACTTCACTTTCACTTTTCACTTTCATGCATTGGAGAAGGAAATGGCAACCCACTCCAGTGTTCTTGCCTGGAGAATCCCAGGGACGGGGGAGCCTGGTAGGCTGCCCTCTATGGGGTCGCACGGAGTCAGACACGACTGAAGCGACTTAGCAGCAGCAGCAACAGCAGTATATATAAAACTTGAGAGAAAAAGTGATTTAACAGCAGATTTTTTGTGGGTAAGTAAAAATGCTACAGGTGAAAGAATGGAAGAAAAATTCTAGAAAAAAAGGACTCACTGTGAATTGGCTGAGATTCATAAGAAGACTCTGACAAAGCTGAACAGGAGTTATTGAGAGATTTAATGTGATTAAAACACGAAGGAGAAGTCTCAGTGTAGTTGGTGTATGTCTCCTGAAAACTTACAGAATTCACACCTTGGAATGCTTTTCTGTATTTTCCTTGACTGTTGATACTTTTAACATGGTTTCTTAATTTACATTTGTTTTGATGCTTTCCTCAATGTCCACAATTTATCATTGATAATGTATTGAATCACAAATATTTATTTTCTCTGTTCTGGAGATAGTCTAGGCCAATGTTGGCTTGGAGTTTAGTTTCTGAGAATATTGGAGACATTTAAAGAAACATCTCCTAAAAATGTTAGATAATTTTTTTAAGTTTTACAATGCATAAGTGAGTGGAATTTAACGTAAATATAAATCAGTTATCAGAAATACAATAAAGTGCAATACCACAGAGGTTAGGAGATCTATGGCAAATGTTTGTCCTAAGTGCATGTGGCAAACCAAAGCATTTTGATGTTTGAGTATTAAGGTTTACATACCTGTGAGAGAGGAGACAAAGCCTGGGCTGAGCAAAGTGGAAACTTAGATGTCCACTGAGTAAGACTGAGACAGCAAAGGATAATATCTTCCTCTCATTTCCATTTGTACAAAACAAGGAAGGTATGATATGGAAAATGGCCTATCTTTCCCAACCTTATTTCTAAGCGAAGAAAATTCTCACTTAAGAAACCTTAATAAATCATGGGATTGAGGCCATATTCATACTACTTATTGAGGCTCTAAATTCACAATTTGCATTAAATATGCTACTAAACATCTGGCAGAAACCAGCAAAAATTCTCTGTGGAGGAATTCAATTGAAGTACAGATCTCAAAGATTTCCCAAAGTTGAAGTCAAAGAAAAAATAAGCTCAGACTCAAAAATCACTGAAAATGTTAGAAAACAAAAAACAATGCAAATGAGTCAACAGAAAATAAATCAGCAGAATCACTTCCAAAAACTTGTAAAAACAGGCATTCCTCATTTTATTGTGCTTCACTTTGTTGCACTTTGTGGGTATTACATTTTTTATGCAATTGAAGTTTTTTGGCAACCTTTCATGGGCAAGCCTATTGGTGCTATTTTTCCAATGGTATTATTTTTTTGTTGTTGTTGTTTCATAGATTTTATTCCATTATCTCTTTTTTTTCTTGATAATTTATTTTTTTTCATTTCATACATGATATTTTACATGTTTCAATGCCATTCTCCCAATGGTATTATTTTTTAATTAAAGTATGTACATTACTTTTATAGGCATAAAGCTATTGTACACTTAACAGACTACAGTGTAGCATAAATAGCTTTCATATGTTCTGGGAAACAAGAAAATCTGTGTGACTCACTTTATTGTGATATTCACTTCATTTTAGTGATTTGGAACTGAATCCTCAATATCTCCAAGGTACGCCTATAATAGTATTTTTAGAGAGAATATAAAATAAATTACAATTACTATTTTGAAATACATAGAGAAATAAAAACATGAAAATAATAATATAAAAACTGACCAGCTTGATTTGTAAAAGTACTAATATGAACTGTCAAAAATTTAAAAGAGCATAAATGAAATTAAAAATACAGTAAGTGTATTAAACACTAGATATAGTTCAAGAAGACAATGGTAAAATATATTAGAAAATATACCTTAAGAAATAACTCTCTGAATTCAGCACACAGAGATAAAAAATATAAAATTGATGCTTATAGATTTATAGAATAAAGTAATAATAATCAAAATTCATCTAAACAAAGATTTAGAAGTAGGTCTGGGAAAAAAGAAATAATAACTAAAAAGAAATTTTAGAACTGATGAAAAACATCAATCCTCCAACTGATTGGAGAAAGACTAATGAATAAAAAAAAAAATGTTGAATTTGAAGAAGTAAAACTGAAACACATTGACAACAAGTAGAAGACTTTGAGATCAAAGATAAAGGGCAGATTTTCAGTAAATGAATGATTACTTGACTGATGGAAATAATAGATGCAAAGACATTAAAATAAGTTCTTCAACATTCAGAGAGAAAAACAAGCAATTCACCTGGATATCCAGAGAAATTATCTTTCTAAAATGAAGATAAGGTGATAGCAATATTATACAAATAAAACTCAAGAGATATTATTAACTACACACCCTCAAAACAATAATTTTTAAACGATGAACTTTAGAAAGAAGAAAAAGTTTCCAAAAAGAAGGCATCAGATGAAAAAGGAATGATAAAATTATATTTGTGTGTAAATCTACTCAAATATTCTAAATAAAACAATAAAAACAATCACTCTGAATATTGTGGGGTTGAAAAAAATCAAGATAGAAAATGGCACATATCTCACACAGAGAGTGATAATGCTTTAAAAGTTCTCCTCTCCTTGTTTTCTTGAGCTGTGTAAAGTGCTCCCTAAAAGATTAGAGTGTACAATTTTCAAAACAATACAGGCAAAACTAAAAGAAAAGAAAAAGAAATAAATAATGAAAACAAAGGGTATAGAGGAAAAAGAAAAACAGGAAAAGTGTAATGATTGAGTACACAATTATGATGCTAGAAATAAATCCAGGTTTAGCAATAGTTAAAATCAATAATCTCCAATAAATATCACACTGTCATAATGACTCTTCAAAAAACCCAGTTACATGTTATTTACAGGAGGCATTCTTAAAGTATAAGGACATTTAAGTTTAAAAATTAAAACATTAGCAACTTTTATTTCATATGGTTCTTGATTAGTATCAATTGAAATAAGTGTAAAGCCAAACATTGTTAGAGATAAACAAAACCATATGCTAATAGAAAGCTTAGTTTCTCAAGAGTCTCTATCAGTACCTCACCAGTACAGTCACTAATATTACCTACAAGCTCAAGAAGTAAATACTGACAGAATAAGAATGATAATAGAAAACTTCACAGCCATAATAGAATATTTTAGGTTAGCAATCTCAATTACTATTGAATAAAAGAGAGAAATTCAGTATGCATCCAAGTGATTTGTTTAACATGTATAACAAATTTTAATAAACATGTACAATATTTCATTGATTAAATATAGAATGCACATTTGTATACAAACTCTTCCAGAAAACTAAAAATAGAGGAAATACTAATTCATTTTATGAAACCAGTATTGCTCTCTTACTAAAACAAAATAGAGGCATTATAAGAAAGAAAATGTTATTAATACTTATGAATCATTAATGTAAATACAAAATGATAAATGAAATTGGTGAAGCCAGTATGGGAAACAGTATGACATTTATTCAACAAAATTAAACATAGGATTACCATATGATGCAGGAATTCCACTTCTGGGTATATACCCAACACAGTTGAAAACAGTGATTAAAACAGAGATTTGTACATCTGTGTTCACTGTAGCTTTATTCTCAATAGCCAAATGATGGAAGCAACTCAAAAGTCCATTTATGGATGAATAAATAAACAAGGTACACGCACACACAATAGGATATTATTTAGCCTTAAAAAGGGAAACGTGTTAAAAAGCAGAGACATTACTTTGCCTACAAAGGTCCCTATAGTCAAAGCTATGGTTTTTCTGGTAGTCATGTACAGATGTAAGAGCTGCACCATAAAACAGACTGAGCGCTGAAGAACTGATGTTTTCAAACTCTGGTGCTGGAGAAGACTCTTGAGATCCCCTCGGATAGCAAGGAGATCAAACCAGTCAATCCTAAAGGAAATCAACCCTGAATATTCGTTGGAAGGACTGATACTGAAGCTGAAGCTCCAATACTTGGGCCACCTGATGTGAAGAGTCATCTCATTGGAAAAGACCCTGATGCTGAGAAAAATTGAAGGCAGGAGAAGGGGACAACAGAGAATTAAGATGGTTGGATGGCACCACCTACTCAATGGACATGAGTCTGAGTGAAATTCGGGAGATGGTGAAGGACAGAAAAGCCTGGTGTGCTGCAATCCATGGGGTTGCAAAGAGTCAGACACGATTGAGTAACTGAACAACAGCAAAAAAGGCAAAGCATTAAGACACAAGCTTCATCATAGATAAACCCTGAAAATGTTCCTGACCACCTGACCTGCCTCTTGAGAAATCTGTATGCAGGTCAGGAAGCAACAGTTAGAACTGGACATGGAACAACAGACTGGTTCCAAATAGGGAAAGGAGTACATCAAGGCTGTGTATTGTCACCCTGCTTATTTAACTTATACGCAGAGTACATCATGAGAAACGCTGGACTGGAAGAAACACAAGCTGGAATCAAGATTGCCAGGAGAAATCTCAGTAACGTCAGATATGCAGATGACACCACCCTTATGGCAGAAAGTGAAGAGGAACTAAAAAGCCTCTTGATGAAAGTGAAAGTGGAGAGTGAAAAAGTTGGCTTAAAGCTCAACATCCAGAAAATGAAGATCATGGCATCTGGTCCCATCACTTCATGGGAAATAGATGGGGAAACAGTGGAAACAGTGTCAGACTTTATTTTTCTGGGCTCCAAAATCACTGCAGATGGTGACTGCAGCCATGAAATTAAAAGACGCTTACTCCTTGGAAGGAAAGTTATGACCAACCTAGATAGCATATTCAAAAGCAGAGACATTACTTTGCCAACAAAGGTTCGTCTAGTCAAGGCTATGGTTTTTCCTGTGGTCATGTATGGATGTGAGAGTTGGACTGTGAAGAAGGCTGAGCACCGAAGAATTGATGCTTTTGAACTGTGGTGTTCGAGAAGACTCTTGAGAGTCGCTTAGACTGCAAGGAGATCCAACCAGTCCATTCTGAAGGAGATCAGCCCTAGGATTTCTTTGGAAGGAAGGATGCTAAAGCTGAAACTCCAGTACTTTGGCCACCTCATGTGAAGAGTTGACTCATTAGAAAAGACTCTGATGCTGGGAGGGATTGGGGGCAGGAGGAGAAGGGAACAACAGAGGATGAGATGGCTGGATGGCATCACTGACTCTTTGGATATGAGTCTGAGTGAACTCCGGGAGTTGGTGATGGACAGGGAGGCCTGGTGTGCTGCGATTCATGAGGTCGTGAAGAGTCAGACACGACTGAGCAACTGAACTGAACTGGCAGGTTATGAAGGGGATTCCTCATTGCAATTTTCCCACTGATTTTTCCCCCCATTCGTCAGCTCCTCTCTTCATCTATGCCATTGCTTACAAAGTATTGGGCATGTCATCATCTTTCCTGAAGGGGAAAATTTGTGTTTCAAACTGTTTACCTAAGATTGAAACTCAAACCCACGTGGCAGGGACTCTGTGCTGTGCTTAGTCAATCAGTCATGTCCAACCAGGACTTGAGCCAGGACAAAAACCACAGGGCCTGGTTTCAAGATCTAATGAAGCCCAGGTTCCTGATGTCTCATTGCAAAAAATTCAGTGAGAGACACAATGATAGGTAAGAGGTAGATTTGTTCAGATTCAGAGAGAAGCACATTCCACAGGGTGTGGGCCATCACAGAGGGTGAGTATGAGTGCTGCAGCCAAGAAATGTGGTGTGGTTAATTTTTTTTGAGTGGGTGATTTCATGTGGTAATGAGTGGAGGATCATTCCAACAATTGGGGAATCACCCATTCCTTGGTCTTTTGATAGTGTCTTGGAATGGTCCTGGAGCCTCTGGGTGTGTAATTTAGCTTGCAGATTGAGAATCAAGGTTTAGTTAAATTTGACTTGTCTGTCATCTTAGATCCATCTGATTTTAACTGGTTTATGTTATGCCCTTGGGCTATGTCATTCTTTCAAAAGTTATGCCCTGCCCTCTTCCCTCCTGTCTTATGCTCTTTTCCTAAGCCCTGTCTGGGCCCACAGTGTTGCCTTTACAATCTTCTGGAGGGGCAACCAGAAAATAGTTGGCCCCTGGGAGGGAAATACTGCATAATATCCAATCCCTCTAGCTATTCAGGCCTTCATCTTCCATGTTTCCTACAACATGTGCAACAACATCTCTCAGTGAAGCTGCTACGGTGGGTGACAGGTACACAATGCCTGCTAGAAGTTGATCTGTTGGTGGCATCCCTTCAAGGGTAATTGGGCTTCCAGAGATAATGTTTGCCACCTTGGGAGTTAGCCCTGCAGGCTCTTTGGGCCCAAACCCTTACCACCCTTCTCCTAAAGTTACAAACATACCCCCGGATCAAATCTCCACTCCACTTTTATGGAACATATGGTCTGTTGCTTATTATCAATTTGTTCTTAAGCCACTTTCTAACTCCTACAACCAGCACCCTGCCCCTTTGTAAGCAACATCACTCCACCCCGCTTATTATTAAAATATTCTTAATGCCCCTAACAGGATCAGATAATCCACTCCTTTGTCATTACTTCTGTTATTGCCTAAAGTGGGTCTATGACAATGAAATATTTACCATTGGAAACACCCTAAACTGCTCCTGTGAAGGACTAGAGGAAGAAATCAGTGACTTACATTCCCTCAGAGTATTAAAAGGATAAGGTTTACGGCTGTTTCACCAGGTTCCCAGTCTCATGGCACAGGCTTGGGTTGCTTTACATCATGGTATCTACTCCTTTCCATGGTGGACAAACTGGCAATGAGTTAAAATTACAATTCCTTAATCCTACCCAGCACTAGTCACAATGGAGACCTTGGGGACACCCAACTCCAGCCCAGGGGTCCCAGGAGGTCGATCTGCCTCGACCTGCCTAGGGACCTGGTCCCTGGGAGGTTGTCACACCGCAACCTACTCAGGGATTCGCAAGGGGTCCCAGGAGGTTGATATGCCTTGACATATTCACAGACCCAATTCTCAGGTGTCTGAGCTGCCTCGGCCTGCCCAGGGATTCAGTCTCCAGGAGGCTGTCATGCCTTAACCTTCCTGGGGATCTGCTCCCTGACCTGGGGATGGCTGGCTCTCAGGTTGCAACAGTATTGGGTAGGATAAGCTTCAGAAAGACTCACCCCTAAGGAAGTCCACCCATAAAAATAGAAGGAAGCCTATTAGTTGTGGAACTGTGCCCGGTCTCAGCAATAGCTCAGGAGCTCTATAAGAACCCCATTGACTTTCTGGACAGGCTAAAAGAGGCCTTCCAAAAGTTTACCAATCTGGACTTAGACTCTTATGAGGGATAGGTGATTTTAAAGGACAAATTCCTGTCTCAATGTGCATCAGATATCAGGAAAAAGCTACAACAGCTACAGCAGCAGGACCCTGCTGCCTCTTTATATGAAATGGTCCAGACAGCCACCAGTACCTTTTATAACAGAGAACAGGAGAGGGAGGCCAAGGCCCAGGAAAGGGAGAAAAGGAAAGAGACAAGACATGCCCAAATGCTGTCCACCATCCAGGGAAGCCCAGTGGAAAATCCTGAGTCCTTGAAGGACAAGGGAGGAGGCAAATGCCTAATCTGTAGACAGGTGGGACATTGGGCCAAAGAGTGCCCAACCCATGACAAGTCTCCTAAAATGACTAGCTACAGTTCAGTTCAGTTCAGTTCAGTAGCTCAGTCATGTCCGACTTTGTGACCCCATGAATCGCAGCATGCCAGGCCTCCCTGTCCATCACCAACTCCTGGAGTTCACCCAGACTCACATCCATCGAGTCAGTGATGCCATCCAGCCATCTCATCCTCTGTCGTCCCCTTCTCTTCCTGCCCCCAATCCCTTCCAGCATCAGAGTCTTTTCCAATGAGTCAACTCTTCCCATGAGGTGGCCAAAGTATTGGAGTTTCAGCTTCAGCATCCAAATGCCATCAATTGGGACATTGGATGGCACTCTGCCCTGGGGACCCAAGAGCCTCAAGGTGAAGAGCCAAGCCTTCCCTCACAATGGTTTAACAGGACTGAAGTGGCCTACTCCAGCCAGCCCACCTGTCACAGATAACCATCACGGGGCTGGAGACAAGGGTGCAGCAAGATGTGGCAGGTAGTTAGAAGAATTTCTTGGTTGACACAGGGGCTACCTACTCTGTGGTGACCTCCTACTCTGGAGCTTTCTCCTCCCAAACCTGTACCATTTTGGGTGCTACAGAAAAACAGTTACAGAAAGATTCACTTGAGCACTTTGTTGCTGGGATGGACAAGTATTTTTCCACCAGTTTATGGTGGTCCCTTAGTGTCCTACTGCCTTATCGGGAAGAGATTTTTCCCTGCCTTCAAAATCTTGCAGCTATTGCAGTCCTGATAGAAGATGCTTTAAAACTCTCTCTTGGGGGAAAACTAACTATTTTTATCAGCCACCAAGTGAAAGAAACAACTCCTGAATGGGAGAGGCCACTTATGGATGTCTGATCAAAGGATCCTCAGATATCAAGTAATGCTAATGGAAAATCCAGGCCTGACTATATCCCCTTGTGAGGTTCTTAACCCAGCTGCCCTCCTGCCTATCCCCAAGGGCTCTCTCCCTTCACTATTACCTAGAAACCTTGGACCGCTGGACAAAAACCCAGGAGGGATTGTCAGAAGATCCTCTGACTAATCCTGAGGAAATAAGGTACACTGATGAAAGCAGCTTTGTCTTGGATGGAAAAAGAGCCAGATATGCAGTAGTATCCAATTTTGAGGCCATAGAGGCTAAACCTTTGCCACCAGGTACTTCAGCCCAATTAGCTGAGCTCATACCCTGACTCAAGCTTTAGAGCTGGGAAAAGGAAAAAGAGTAACCATTTACACTGATTCCAAGTATGCCTTTCTGGTGCTACATGCACATGCTGCTATTTGGAAAGGAAGAGGCCACCTGACCACCCAAGGGTCTCCAATGAAGTATGGTGATCAAATCCGTAGGCAGAGGGAGGAGCCAAGATGGCGGAGGAGTAGGACGGGGAGAACACTTTCTCCCCCACAAATGCATCAAAAGAGCATTTAAACGTCGAGTAAATTCCACAAAACAACTTCTGAATGCCGGCAGAGGACATCAGGCACCCAGAAAAGCAACCCAACTCTTCGAAAGGAGGTAGGAAAAAATATAAAAGACAAAGAGACAAAAGAGGGAGGGACGGAGTTCCGTCCCGGGAAGGGAGTCTTAAAAAGAGAGAAGTTTCCAAACACCAGGAAACCTTCTCACTGCCGAATCTGTGCCGAGCTTTGGAAGCACAGAGGGCAACATAAAAGGGAGAAAAAAAATAAATAAACAATTAAAAATCGCAGATTGTGAGCCCTACGGTAACTCCCCCAGCAGAGAAGCAGCGCAGACACCTGCACACGGCATTAGCAAGCGGGGGCTGGGCAGGGAAGCGCGGCGCGGGCTGTGTCCCTTAGAGTAAGAATCGGCCCGAATGTCCTGAGCGCTATCTGAGCGAAATAATTTGGGCTAGCAAACCAGACTGTGGGATATCTACCACGCGAAAAGCCAGCCCTAACATAAGACACCGCCAGGCCCGCGCACGGAACAAAGGACTGAACAGAGATAGCCAGTTGCAGACCTTCCCCCTCCGGGGACAGGCAGCCAGAACTGTAAGGGGGCAATCGCAGCCCAAGAGAGACACTATCTATAAAACTGTAAGTAGGCTTCTTTGCTAACTAAAACTTCTTGGGGGTCTGGACGGTCAACATCTGCCTGAGAAGGGGCGCCGGTTTTACACCCATATAACCGAGTGGCAGGGAGGCGATAAGTCGCAGCATTGGCGCCCGCCAAACACATCACCTGAGCTGCTCGGATCTGGGAAGAACACAAAACGCAGGCCCAACCGAGTCTGTGCCTCTGAGGACTACCCGAGTGCCTGAACCTGAGCGGCTTGGACCTGGGAGGTCAGCCCAGGGCTGGCCTCTGATTGTTCCTGGCGGAACAACCTAGAGCCCGAGCAGTGTGGGCAGGGAGGCTACACGCACCGTGAGCGGGGGCAGACCCAGTGTGGCTGAGGCACTGCACGCGCACGCCAGTGTTATCTGTTTGCAGCATCCCTCCCTCCCTCCCCACAGCGCGGCTGAACAAGTGAGCCTAAATAAAATAAAAAAAATAGTGTCCTCCACCGTCCCCTTTGTGTCAGGGGGGGAACCAGACACTGAAGAGACCAGCAAACAGAAGAAGCTATAACAGAGGGAAACGCCTTGGAAGCTACAGGCCATAGATTAAAACCCTGTGGTTACTACAAACTACATAGGAAGGGGCCTATAGATCTTGAGAAATATAAGTCAGACCAAGGAACTAGCCAAAAATGAACTGAACCCACAATACTCACAACAAAACCAGAGAAAGACCTAGATATATTTTTACTATTTTTACAATCAATCTTTCTTTCTTTTTTTTTTAATTAAAAAAAAATTTTAAGTCCTCTATTGTCCTTTAATTTTCACTTTTATAACTATTACTTTGCAAAAAAAAAAAAAAGACCCTATTTTTTTTTCTTCAGCAAACTTCATATATATATTTTATAATTTTTTGACCGTGTTTTTTGTTTTGTTTTTCTTTTTCTTTTTCTTCTTTTCTTTAACATTGTATTTTTGAAATTCCAAACTCTACTCTAGATTTTTAATTTTAGCCTTTAGGTATATGTTATCAATTTTGTACCTATAGTTTTTTTCATAATTTCTGTGACTTTTTTTTGTTGGTTTGTTTGTTTTCTCTCTTTATTTTTCTTCTTCTTTTTTTTTAACATTGTATTTTTGAAATTCCAAACTCTACTCTAGATTTTTAACTTTTGCTTTTTGGTATTTGATATCAATTTTGTACCTGTATTTTCTTTATAATTTTTGTGACTTTTTTTTGTTGGTTTGTTTGTTTTCTCTCTTTATTTTTCTTCTTCTTTTTTTTTAACATTGTATTTTTGAAATTCCAAACTCTACTCTAGATTTTTAACTTTTGCTTTTTGGTATTAGTTATCAATTTTGTACCTGTAGTTTCTTAATAATTTTCGCGACCTTGTTTGTTTCTCTTTGTTCGTTTTTTCTCTCTTTCTTTTCCTTCTTCTTTTCTTTAACATCACATTTTTGAAATTCCAAACTCTACTCTAGATTTTTAATTTTAGCCTTTTGGTATATGTTATCAATTTTGTACATATAGTTTTTTCTTTATAATTTCTGTGACTTTTTTTTTCTTTTTTTTTCCCTCTGTTTCTTTCTCTTCTTCTTTTATATAACATCATATATCTGCAATTCCAAACTCTACTCAAGATTTTTAATTTATGCTTTTTGGTATTTGATATCAATTTTGTACCTGTAGTTTCTTTATAATTTTTGCAACCTTGTTTGTTTTTCTTTGTTCATTTTTTCTCTCTTACTTTTCCTTCTTCTTTTCATTAACATCACATTTTTGAAATTCCAAACTCTACTCTAGATTTTTAATTTTTGCTTTTATGTATTTGTTACCAATTTTGTACCTTTAAGAACCCAATCTTCAGGATCCATTTTTCACTAGGGAATGAGATTACTGGCTTGACTGCTCTCTCTCCCTTTGGACTCTCCGTTTTCTCCACCAGGTCGCCTGTATCTCCTCCCTAACCCCTCTCTACTCTACCCAACTCTGTGAATTTCTGTGTGTTCCAGACGGTGGAGAACACTTAGGGAACTGATTACTGGCTGGCTCTGTCTCCCTCCTTTTCATTTCCCCCTTTTATCCTTCTGGCCACCTCTGTCTCCTGCCTCCTTCTTCTCTTCTCTGTATAACTCCGTGAACATCTCTGAGCGGTCCAGTTGTGGAGTGCACATAAGGAACTGACTACTGGCTAGCCCACTCTCTCCACTACTGATTCCACCTCATCTTATTTGGGTCACCTCTAACTCCCTCCTCCCACTTCTCTTCTCCATGTAACGCTGTGAACCTCTCTGAGTGACCCTCACAGTAGAGAAACGTTTCATCCTTAACGTAGATGTTTTATCAATGGTGCTGTATAGAAGGAGAAGTTTTGAAACTACTGTAAAAATAAGACCGATAACTGGAAGTAGGAGGCTTAAGTCCAAACCCTGACTCCAGGGAACTCCTGACTCCAAGGAACATTAATTGACAGGAGCTCATCAAACGCCTCCATACCGACACTGAAACCAAGCACCACACAAGGGCCAACAAGTTCCAGGGCAAGACATACCAAGCAAATTCTCCAGCAACAAAGGAACACAGCCCTGAGCTTCAAGATACAGGCTGCCCAAAGTCACCCCAAAACCATAGACATCTCATAACACATTACTGGACATTTCATTACACTCCAGACAGAAGAAATACAGCTCCATCCACCAGAACATCGACACAAGCTTCCCTATCCAGGAAACCATGACAAGCCACCTGTACAAACCCACACACAGCGAGGAAACGCCACAATAAAGAGAACTCCACAAACTGCCACAATACAGAAAGGACACCCCAAACTCAGCAATTTAAACAAGATGAAGAGACAGAGGAATACCCAGCAGATAAAGGAACAGGATAAATGCCCACCTAACCAAACAAAAGAGGAAGAGATAGGGAATCTACCTGATAAAGAATTCCGAATAATGATAGTGAAATTGATCCAAAATCTTGAAATTAAAATGGAATCACAGATAAATAGCCTGGAGGCAAGGATTGAGAAGATGCAAGAAAGGTTTAACAAAGACTTAGAAGAAATAAAAAAGAGTCAATATATAATGCATAATGCAATAAGTGAAATTAAAAACACTCTGGAGGCAACAAATAGTAGAATAACAGAAGCAGAAGATAGGATTAGTGAATTAGAAGATAGAATGGTAGAAATAAATGAATCAGAGAGGATAAAAGAAAAACGAATTAAAAGAAATGAGGACAATCTCAGAGACCTCCAGGACAATGTTAAACGCTACAACCTTCGAATCATAGGGGTCCCAGAAGAATAAAACAAAAAGAAAGACCATGAGAAAATACTTGAGGAGATAATAGTTGAAAACTTCCCTAAAATGGGGAAGGAAATCATCACCCAAGTCCAAGAAACCCAGAGAGTCCCAAAGAGGATAAACCCAAGGCGAAACAGCCCAAGACACATATTAATCAAATTAACAAAGATCAAACACAAAGAACAAATATTACAAGCAGCAAGGGAAAAACAACAAATAACACACAAGGGAATACCCATAAGGATAACAGCTGATCTTTCAATAGAAACTCTTCAAGCCAGGAGGGAATGGCAAGACATACTAAAAATAATGAA
Organism: Bubalus kerabau; assembly: GCF_029407905.1. NCBI lineage: Eukaryota > Metazoa > Chordata > Mammalia > Artiodactyla > Bovidae > Bubalus > Bubalus kerabau. The sequence continues at coordinate 135,110,476 of NC_073624.1, forward strand.
AGAAAATAACCTACAGCCCAGAATATTGTACCCAGCAAGGATCTCATTCAAGTATGAAGGAGAAATCAAAAGCTTTTCAGACAAGCAAAAGCTGAGAGAATTCTGCACCACCAAACCAGCTCTCCAACAAATACTAAAGGATATTCTCTAGACAGAAAACACAAAAATGGTGTATAAATTCGAACCCAAAACAATAAAGTAAATGGCAACGGGGTCATACTTATCAGTAATTACATTAAACGTAAATGGGTTAAATGCCCCAACCAAAAGACAAAGACTGGCTGAATGGATACAAAAACAAAACCCCTACATATGTTGTCTACAAGAGACCCACCTCAAAACAGGGGACACATACAGACTGAAAGTGAAGGGCTGGAAAAAGATTTTCCATGCAAATAGGGACCAAAGGAAAGCAGGAGTAGCAATACTCATATCAGATAAAATAGACTTTAGAACAAAGGCTGTGAAAAGAGACAAAGAAGGTCACTACATAATGATCAAAGGATCAATCCAAGAAGAAGATATAACAATTATAAATATATATGCACCCAACACGGGAGCACCGCAGTATGTAAGACAAATGCTAACAAGTATGAAAGGAGAAATTAACAATAACACAATAATAGTGGGAGACTTTAATACCCCAATCACACCTATGGATAGATCAACTAAACAGAAAATTAACAAGGAAACACAAACTTTAAACGATACAATAGACCAGTTAGACCTAATTGATATCTATAGGACATTTCATCCCAAAACAATGAATTTCACCTTCTTCTCAAGTGCACATGGAACCTTCTCCAGGATAGATCACATCCTGGGCCATAAAGCTAGCCTTAGTAAATTCCAAAAAATAGAAATCATTCCAAGCATCTTTTCTGACCACAATGCAGTAAGATTAGATCTCAATTACAGGAGAAAAACTATTAAAAATGCCAACATATGGAGGCTGAACAACACGCTGCTGAATAACCAACAAATCACAGAAGAAATCAAAAAGAAATCAAAATATGCATAGAAATGAATGAAAATGAAAACACAACAACCCAAAACTTGTGGGACACGGTAAAAGCAGTCCTAAGGGGAAAGTTCATAGCAATACAGGCACACCTCAAGAAACAAGAAAAAAGTCAAATAAATAACCTAACTCTACACCTAAAGCAACTAGAAAAGGAAGAAATGAAGAACCCCAGGGTTAGTAGAAGGAAAGAAATCTTAAAAATTAGAGCAGAAATAAATGCAAAAGAAACAAAAGAGACCATAGCAAAAATCAACAAAACCAAAAGCTGGTTTTTTGAAAGGATAAATAAAATTGACAAACCATTAGCCAGACTCATCAAGAAACAAAGGGAGAAAAATCAAATCAATAAAATTAGAAATGAAAATGGAGAGATCACAACAGACAACACAGAAATACAAAGGATCATAAGAGAGTACTATCAACAATTATATGCCAATAAAATGGACAATGTGGAAGAAATGGACAAATTCTTAGAAAAGTACAACTTTCCAAAACTCGATCAGGAAGAAATAGAAAATCTTAACAGACCCATCACAAGCACGGAAATTGAAACTGTAATCAAAAATCTTCCAGCAAACAAAAGCCCAGGTCCAGACGGTTTCACAGCTGAATTCTACCAAAAATTTAGAGAAGAGCTAACACCTATCCTGCTCAAACTCTTCCAGAAAATTGCAGAGGATGGTAAACTTCCAAACTCATTCTATGAGGCCACCATCACCCTAATACCAAAACCTGACAAAGATCCCACAAAAAAAGAAAACTACAGGCCAATATCACTGATGAACATAGATGCAAAAATCCTTAACAAAATTCTAGCAATCAGAATCCAACAACACATTAAAAAGATCATACACCATGACCAAGTGGGCTTTATCCCAGGGATGCAAGGATTCTTCAATATCCACAAATCCATCAATGTAATACACCACATTAACAAATTGAAAAATAAAAACCATATGATTATCTCAATAGATGCAGAGAAAGCCTTTGACAAAATTCAACATCCATTGATGATAAAAACTCTCCAGAAAGCAGGAATAGAAGGAACATACCTCAACATAATAAAAGCTATATATGACAAACCCACAGCAAACATTATCCTCAATGGTGAAAAATTGAAAGCATTTCCTCTAAAGTCAGGAACAGGACAAGGGTGCCCACTTTCACCATTACTATTCAACATAGTTTTGGAAGTTTTGGCCACAGCAATCAGAGCAGAAAAAGAAATTAAAGGAATCCAAATTGGAAAAGAAGAAGTAAAGCTCTCACTGTTTGCAGATGACATGATCCTCTACATAGAAAACCCTAAAGACTCCACCAGAAAATTACTAGAACTAATCAATGACTATAGTAAAGCTGCAGGATATAAAATCAACACACAGAAATCCCTTGCATTCCTATACACTAATAATGAGAAAACAGAAAGAGAAATTAAGGAAACAATTCCATTCACCATTGCAATGGAAAGAATAAAATACTTAGGAATATATCTACCTAAAGAAAATAAAGACCTATATATTGAAAACTATAAAACACTGGTGAAAAAAATCAAAGAGGACACTAACAGATGGAGAAATATACCATGTTCATGGATTGGAAGAATCAATATAGTGAAAATGAGTATACTACCCAAAGCAATTTATAGATTCAATGCAATCTCTATCAAGCTATCAACAGCATTATTCACAGAGCTAGAACAAACAAGTTCACAATTTGTATGGAAATACAAAAAACCTCAAATAGCCAAAGCGATCTTGAGAAAGAAGAATGGAACTGGAGGAATCAACCTACCTGACTTCAGGCTCTACTACAAGCCACAGTTATCAAGACAGTATGGTACTGGCACAAAGACAGAAATATAGATCAGTGGAACAAAATAGAAGGCCCAGAGATAAATACACACATATGGACACCTTATCTTTGACAAAGGAGGCAAGAATATACAATGGATTAAAGACAATCTCTTTAACAAGTGGTGCTAGGAAATCTGGTCAACCACTTGTAAAAGCATGAAACTAGAACACTTTCTAACACCATACACCAAAATAAACTCAAAATGGATTAAAGATCTAAACGTAAGACCAGAAACCATAAAACTCCTAGAGGAGAACATAGGCAAAACACTCTCTGACATACATCGCAGCAGGATCCTCTATGACCCACCTCCCAGAATATTGGAAATAAAAGCAAAAATAAACAAATGGGACCTAATTAACCTTAAAAGCTTCTGCACATCAAAGGAAACTATTAGCAAGGTGAAAAGACAGCCTTCAGAATGGGAGAAGATAATAGCAAATGAAGCAACTGACAAACAACTAATCTCGAGAATATACAAGCAACTCCTACAGCTCAACTCCAGAAAAATAAATGACCCAATCAAAAAATGGGCCAAAGAACTAAATAGACATTTCTCCAAAGGAGACATACAGATGGCTAACAAACACATGAAAAGATGCTCAACATCACTCATGATCAGAGAAATGCAAATCAAAACGACTATGAGGTACCATTTCACACCAGTCAGAATGGCTGCGATCCAAAAGTCTACAAGTAATAAATGCTGGAGAGGGTGTGGAGAAAAGGGAACCCTCTTCCACTGTTGGTGGGAATGCAAACTAGTACAGCCACTATGGAGAACAGTGTGGAGATTCCTTAAAAAACTGGAAATGGAACTGCCTTATGATCCAGCAATCCCACTGCTGGGCATACACACTGAGGAAACCAGAAGGGAAAGAGACACGTGTACCCCAATGTTCATCGCAGCACTGTTTATGATAGCCAGGACATGGAAGCAACCTAGATGTCCATCAGCAGATGAATGGATAAGAAAGCTGTGGTACATATACACAATGGAGTATTACTCAGCCATTAAAAAGAATACATTTGAATCAGTTCTAATGAGGTGGATGAAACTGGAGCCTATTATACAGAGTGAAGTAAGCCAGAAAGAAAAACACCAATACACTATACTAATGCATATATATGGAATTTAGAAAGATGGTAACAATAACCCTGTGTACGAGACAGCAAAAGAGACACTGATGTATAGAACAGTCTTATGGACTCTGTGGGAGAGGGAGAGGGTGGGAAGATTTGGGAGAATGGCATTAAAACATGTAAAATATCATGTATGAAACGAGTTGCCAGTCCAGGTTCGATGCACGATACTGGATGCTTGGGGCTGGTGCACTGGGACGACCCAGAGGGATGGAATGGGGAGGGAAGAGGGAGGAGGGTTCGGGATGGGGAACACATGTATACCTGTGGCGGATTCATTTTGATATTTGGCAAAACTAATACAATTATGTAAAGTTTAAAAATAAAATAAAATTAAAATAAATAAATAAATATAATATATTGAACAATTTTAAAGGGTTCTTTGATTTAAGAAAATATGAAAAGTAAATTAGCATTTTAATGATTGGTTTGGTCTTTAAATGGAAAAAATGTCAATTATTCATCTGATTATATTTTTATATATCAAAGTCATCTGGAATGTGATTATGATTCACAAGTACAAGTGCTAAGACAATATCTGCCCTATATATAAAACATGTTTATAGTTTTTATTCTTCCTATCATTATATATTTTTGAAAACCTGACAGAAATTGAGAGTTGGCCACCACAACAATTTACTTGGTAAACTGACTCAATAAATGTGCTTTAAAAAAAAAAAAATCCTTAGGCATTTGTAGGGGGTCTATCTGCCCACTGAGCTTGCAGTCACCCATTGTAAAGGACACCAAAAAGGGAGCACAGAAGTGGCACAAGGGAACCAAGCAGCCAATCAGGCAGCTAAGAGAGCAGCATTACAGAACAATGACCTAATAGGGGTTGCCACCTTAGTTCCACAGACTAATTTGCCAGGAACTCCTTCATATATGAAAGGTAAGACTCTTAAAGCTGAGAGTGAGGGCTTTCAAGAAGATCATATGGGGTGTTTCCAAAAGGAGGGTCTACTTTCTCTGCCTGGGAGCCTCCAATGGAAGTTGGTTAGCTCCTTACATGCCACCACTCATTTAGGGGAAAAGGCCCTCCAATATTACTAGAAAGGTCCTTCAGAGGAACAGGCCTCCAAACGACTATAAGGCAAATGGTATCCTCTTGTTCCACTTGCCAATTAAACAACCCCCAAGGGGCTTGAAGACCCCAGCTGGCCAAGCCCATCCAAAAGCATGGGACCTACCCAGGAGAGGACTTCATCCAGATGCCAGTTTCTCAAGGGTATAAATGCCTATTAGTCATTATTGACACATTCACAGGATGGATTGAAGGCTTTCCCACCCAGACTGAGAAGGCTGAAGATGTGGCAAAAAACTGCTCCATGAAATCATTCTGAGATTTGGTCTACCGAGGTCATTGCAAAATGATGATGGAACATCATTTACTTCTAAGGTTACCCAAGCGGTCTCTAAAGCATTGGGCATTGCTTATTATCTCCATTGTGCCTGAAGCCCTCAGCCTTCAGGAAAAGTATAAAGAGCCAACCAATTCTAAAAATCTGTATTAAAAAAGATAACCCAGGAGACCTCCCTGGGATGGAAGGAGGCTTTACCAATAGCTCTCCTCCATACCTGTGTTGCAACTAAGGAACAGGTTGATCTTAGTCCTTATGAGATGGTATATGGGAGACCTTTTGTTTATGTCAATGATCTCTTCCTAGATCCAGAGGCTCAGACCCTTTGGTCTTATGCCATGGCCATTGGGCAATTCCAACAGGATATATGATTGTGGGGTGTCAATTAGGACCCAAACGATTCTAAAGAGGCACCACTATATGTTCCAGAGACACAAGTCCTAACTAAATTCTGGAAGATGGGTCCCCAAACACTCAACTCCAACCCACATGGAAGAGCCCCTACTCTGTAATACTTTCTACTACAAAACAGTCAAGGTTACAGGACACGGCTACTGGATTCACTACTCACCAGTCAAGCCGTGGAAGAGAAAAGAAGAGGACATTCAATATACCTGTGAGCCCCTTGGAGATCTCAGATACCTATTCAGGATTACAAATGAGTGTCATTCTAATGAACACTCCTAAAATTAAGTTTCTGGGGATAAGATTTCTCACTCAGTCAGTCAATCAGTTAAGTCACTCAGTCATGTCCAACTCTTTGAGACCCCATGGACTGAGGTACACCAAGCTCCCTGTCCATCACCAACACCTGGAGCTTGCTCAAACTTATGTCCATCAAGTCGGTGATGCCATCTGACCATCTCATCCTCTGTTGTCCCCTTTTCCTCATGCCTTCAACCTTTCCCAGCATCAGGGTCTTTTCCAATGAGTCAATTCCTCGCATCAGATGGCCAAAGCGTTGGAGTTTCAGGTTCAGCATCAGTACTTTCAATACATATTCAGGGCTGATTTCTTTAGAATGGACTAGTTGGATCTTGCTGCAGTCCAAAGGACTCTCAAGAGTCTTCTTCAACATAACAGTTCAAAAGCATCAATTCTTCGGTGTTCAGCTTTCTTTATAGTCCAACCCTCACATCCATACATAATTACTGGAAAAACCATAGCTTTGACTAGATGGACCTTTGTTGCCAAAGTAATCTCTTCTTTTTAATATGCTGTCTAGGTTGGCCATAGCTTTTCTTCCAAGGAGCAAGTGTCTTTTAATTTCATGGCTTCAGTCACCATCTGCAATGATTTTGGAGCCCAGGAAAACAAAGTCTGTCACTGTTTCCTTTGTTTACCCATCTATTTGCCATGTAGTGATGGGTTGGATGCCATGATGTTACTTTTCTGAATGTTCAGTTTTAAACCAATTTTTTCAATCTCCTCTTTCACTTTCATCAAGAGGCTCTTTAGTTCTTCTTCCCATTCTGCCATAAGGGTAGTGAAATCTTCATATCTGAGGTTATTGATATTTCTCCCAGCAATCTTGATTCCAGTTTGTGCTCATCTAGTCCAGCATTTCTCATGATGTACTCTGCATATAAGTTAAATAAACAGGGTTACAATATGCAGCCTTGATGTACTCCTTTCCTGATTTGGACCAGTCTGTTGTTCCATGTCCAGTCCTAACTGTTGCTTCCTGACCTGCATACCAATTTCTCAGGAGGCAGATCAAGTGGTCTGGTATTTCCATTTCTTTCAGAATTTTTCACAGTTTTTTGTGATCCTCACAGTCAAAGCTTTGGCATAATCAATAAAGCAGAAGTAGATGTTTTTCTGGAAATCTCTTGCTTTTCTGATGATCCAATGGATGTTGGCAATTTGATCTCTGGTTCCTCTGTCTTTTCTAAATCCAGTTTGAACATCTGGAAGTCCACAGTTCACTTACTGTTGAAGCCTGGCTTGGAGAATTTTGAGCATTACTTTACTAGTGTGTAAAGTGAAAGTGAAGTTGCTCAGTCATGTCCGACTCTTTGCGACCCCATGGACAGTAGCCTACACTAGACTCCTCCATCCATGGGATTTTCTAGGCAAGAGTACTGGAGTGGGTTGCCATTTCCTTTTCCAGGGAATCTTCCTGACCCACAGATTGAACCCAGGTCTCCTGCATTGTAGACAGAAGCTTTACCATCTGTCTACACCTGTTTACCACCAGGGAAGTCTGAGTGCAATTGTGGGGTAGTTTGAATATTCTTTGGCATTGCCCTTCTTCTGTGGGATTGGAATGAAAACTGACCTTTTCCAGTCCTGTGGCCACTGCTGAATTTTCCAATTTTTCTGGCATATTGAGTGCAGCACTTTCACAACATCATCTTTTAGGATTTGAAATAGGTCAGCTGGAATTCCATAACCTCCACTAGCTTTGTTCATAAAGATGTTTCCTAAGGCCTGCTTGACTTCATATTCTAGGGTGTCTGGCTCTAGGTGAGTGATAACACCATTGTGATTATCTGGGTCATGAAGATCTTTTTTTTTTTTGTATAGTTCTGTGTATTCTTGCCACCTCTTCTTGATATCTTCTGCTCCAGGTAGGTCCCTACCTTTCCTGTCCTTCATTGAGCCCATCTTTGCATGAAATGTTCCCTTGGTATCTCTTATTTTCTTGAAGAGATCCCTAGTCTTTCCCATTCTGTTGTTTTCCTCTATTTCTTTGCATTAATCACTGAGGAAGGGTGTCTTATCTCCTTGCTATTCTTGGGTCTGTACATTCAAATGGGTATTTTCCTTTTTCTCCTTTGGCTTTTGCTTCTCTTCTTTCCCCAGCTATTTGTAAGGCCTCGTCAGACAACCATTTTGCCTTTTTGCATTTCTTTTTCTTGGGGATGGTTTGATCACCACCTCCTGTACAATGTCATGAACCTCTGTCCATAGTTCTTCAGGCATTCTTGTCTATCAGATTTAATCCCTTGAATATATTTGTCACTTCTACTGTATAATCATAAGGGATTTGATTTAGGTCATACCTGTATGGTGTAGTGGTTTTCCCTACTTTCTTGAATTTCAGTCTGAATTTGGCAATAAGGAGTTCAAGATCTGAGCCACAATCAGGTCCAGGTCTTTTTTTTTTCCTGACTGTGTAGAGCTTCTCCATCTTTGGCTGCAAAGAATATAAACAATCTGATTTTGGAGTTGACCATCTGGTGATATCCATGTGTAGAGTCTTCTCTTGTGTTGTTGGAAGAGAGTGTTTACTATGACCAGTGCACTCTTTTGTCAAAACTCTGTTAGCCTTTGACCTGCTTTGTTTTGTACTTCAAGGCCAAACTTGCCTGTTACTCCAGGTATCTCTTGAATTCCCACTTTTGCATTCCAGTCCCCTATAATGAAAAGGACATCTTTTGGGGTATTAGTTCTAGAAGCTCTTGTAGGTTTTCATAGAACCATTCAGCTTCAGCTTTTTTAGCATTACTTGTTGGGCATAGACTTGGATTGTTGTGATATTGAATATTTTGCCTTGGAAACAAACAGAGATATTTCTGTCACTTTTGAGATTGCATAGAAGTACTGCCTTTCAGACTCTTTTGTTGGCCATGATGGCTACTCCATTTCTTCTAAGGGACTCTTGACAACGTAGTAGATATAATGGTCATCTGAGTTAAATGTACCCATTCCAGTCCATTTTTACTTTTCTGTTTCCTAAAATGTTGATGTTCACTCTTGACATCTTCTGTTTGACCACTTCCAATTTGCCTTGATTCATGTTTCCAGGTTCATATGTAATACTGTTCTTTACAGCATCAGAGTTTACTTCCATTACCGTTCACATCCACAACTGGGTTTTGTTTTAGCTTTGGATCTGTCTCTTCATTCTTTCTGGAGATTTCTCGGGATAGCTCTAAAGAGCCAACACAGCTTGGCAGTGATTGTACTCCAAAATAGACAGGAGATAGGTCTCCTGATCCCTGAACAAAGAGGAACTTAAGCCATCTTAAATGGGATGTGTTGTTTCTGAGTAAATACCTCTAGTCAAGTTTAAAAAAGTCTCACTGTCCTCAAGAAAAACATTTAGATCATATGATATCTCAAAGAATGAGCCAGAGAGTCCTCAGGGTGGCTACACGTATCTCTTTGGGAGATTCTTCCCTGGAAAAAGGAGATTTGGAGTTGGCTATAACCGTATTGATGCTGCTTATGTTTGCTCCATGTATTATTAATTGTCTAACCCATTTTGTCTCTGTCCAGGTCAACAAGCTACAACATGCAACATACAACAGTTCAACAAGTATTTATACAACTACACCTGACCATGGAAAATGTCACTCACCCTTAAATGGACACCACCATAAGGACTCTGAGGCTTGGGATTAGCAAAAAGGGGATGCCCAATGTCCCTTGCCATCCCAGCTCAGCAGAAGTAGCCAGAGAGACCTAGATGCCCCTATTTCCAAAAAATTGGGCTTCCCATCTCTTGAGGAATGTTAAGTAGTTAGAATAGGAAAAAGGAGTCCAAAATAGAGGTAGCTAAAAGACAACGAAAGGGAAAAGCCCATGAAAATAGAACAAAGGAAGGTCCAAGGACCAGAGTGAGAACCTCAGGTGAAGCAAACAGTCCTCTTGGCTAGGCCAATTTATATAGGACAGGCTCAGGAAGAGGAGAAAGAAAACATATAAACACAGGTGTCAAAATTGAGCCCCATGCTTCTTTTGGGTCAGCCCACCCTCACGCCTTGAGGATGTATTTTCCTTTGCATGCCAAATAAAACTGAGCTGTTACCAAGCTGTAACACTGGTCTGACATTTAAACTGAGTTGTAACTGAGCTGTAACACAGGTCCACCGCTTCAAATTGTTGCTGTAGTGAGACAGATCTGAGGAAATTACACACTCCCCCAACAAAAGGATTTGGTAACAAAATAAGCCATTCATTATATACAAATAAGTAATACAAATATCCATTAGAATTATCTAGCTTAGTTTCAATATACTAACATTAAAAGAAAAGATAATTAGAAAGAGTAGAGGATACATCACCAAATTGGGTTTTGACCAACATCCAGACTTAATCAGTGCTGGGAAATCCTGTATCACAGCATCTCTGGAGTCCCAATTGGGAAAAGTTCCTAGGCAATACATCTGCTCCATGGATGAGACTTCAAAGATTGCTGTTCAGGCTTCCTGCTTATAATCCCAGGATGGTAACAAACTGATATTATCATCAATCTGTGACCAAATTGCAGCTCTGGCTTCATGTTAATGCTCTTTATTTTGTTGTGTAAAACTCAGAATGTAGTTAAGCCTGGGGCTTGGTTAGCCAGGCCCCCTCCAGGGTTTCAACAATCTCAAGATTCCTCCTCCATCTTATCTATCTATCTGTGATAAAAGTGCCAAAGCCTTTGACTGTGTGGATCACAATAAACTGTGGAAAATTCTGAAAGGGATGGGAATACCAGACCACCTGACCTGTCTCTTGAGAAACCTGTATGCAGGTCAGGGAGCAACAGTTAGAACTGTACATGAAATAATAGACTGGTTCCAAATAGGAAAAGGAGTACGTCAAGGCTGTATACTGTCACCCTGCTTATTTAAATTCTATGCAGAGTACATCATGAGAAACGCTGTGCTGGAAGAAGCACAAGCTGGAATCAAGATTGCCAGGAGAAATATCAATAACCTCAGATACGCAGATGACACCACCCTTATGGCAGTGAAGAGGAACTAAAAAGCCTCTTGATGAAAGTGAAAGAGGAGAGTGAAAAAGTTGGCTTAAAGCTCAACATACAGAAAACTAAGATCATGGCATCTGGTCCCATCACTTCATGGGAAATAGATGGGGAAACGGTAGAAATAGTGTCAGACTTTATGTTTGGGGGCTCCAAAATCACTGCAGATGGTGATGTCAGCCATGAAATTAAAAGATGCTTACTCCTTGGAAGGAAAGTTATGACCAACGTAGACAGCATATTCAAAAGCAGAGGCATTACTTTGCCAACAAAGGTCCGTCTAGTCAAGGCTATGGTTTTTCCAGTGGTTATGTATGGATGTGAGAGTTGGACTGTGAAGAAAGCTGAGTGCCAAAGAATTGATGGTTTTGAACTGTGGTGTTGGAGAAGACTCTTGAGAGTCCCTTGGACTGCAAGGATATCCAACCAGTCCACCCTAAAGGGGATCAGTCAGTCAGTCCAGGATATCCAGCCAGTCCACCCTAAAGGAGATCAGTCCTGGGTGTTCATTGGAAGGACTGATGTGGAAGCTGAAACTCCAATAGTTTGGCCACCTCATGTGAAGAGTTGACTCATTGGAAAAGACCCTAATGCTGGGAAGGATTGGGGGCAGGAGGAGAAGGGGACGACAGAGGATGAGATGGCTGGATGGCATCACCAACTCGATAGACACGGGTTTGGGTAGACTCCAGGAGTTGGTGATGGACAGGGAGGCCTGCCGTGCTGTGATTCATGGGGTCGCAAAGAGCTGACACGACTGAATTGACCTGAACTGTGCTGCAAGTCTTACAGTCACAGCAGGCAGTCACTCACAGTCACGCCCAGTCAGGGCAGTGTCCAGGCAAGTTAGAAACAAGGTCAGAGGCCTGCTCTGCTTTGTCTCTGAAGCCTAAACAAGATTATTCATTTAATTTCCCTAACAGACTCTAAAGAATAACCCATTTACTATAAAAATGCCTGAAAAGAATTCAGGCAGTATGCCACCACCAAAATACAATGTGAGATTCAGAAGACCTGAGTTCAGTCTCCATTCTCCTGCCAATTAGCCTGTGGCTGTGGACACTTAACTTCTGTGTAAGTGACCCAGAAAGTGACCTGAGTTGGATAAGGTTATATCTTAAGCACATTTCTAGCTCTAAGATTTTGTCATATCTTTGATTTCTTTTCCTATTATCATTCATATTTTTGTAGACTTGACAAGAGTAGGTGGAAAGGAGGGTACATCCATGTTAATTTTCCAAGATAAATTTGGCTGCCTATTAGTCTATTTTTTAATCTTTTGTTTGCCTCACTCCTGCTTTATTTTCTTGTCTCTTTTCTTTTTATGTATGTCAACATAAAATCATTGATTATTTTTTTTTCTCTTCATCATTTTCATTAGGAAAAATAAAACCCATGCCTTTGGAATAGCACTGGAGCTTTCTAAAACTATGCACCAACCCACAACCATAGTTTTTTTTATAGAGAATGTAATATACTTTCAACCAACTCTCTAACCCAGTGGTTCAGAAGTGATATTATGTTGCCCATCATTAAATCATTGAAAATATTTTACTAATGTGCAATTCATGAAATTTAATCTGGAGAAACAGCTAAAAAAGAAGAGAAGGCACTCACATTTCTATTACTTGAAAAGTACTTAGATTGCCTGTAGGAAGCAATGAATAAAAATAAGGTATTATCATCACTAACACTAATTAAGTGGAATTAAGAAGTTACACCTCTTGCACTATCAGTCAGCTACCTGGTGGGAAAATACAATTCTTAGTACAGTTTAGAGATTGTTTTTGTAACATATAACAGAGAGGCACTGGGCTCCTGGAATTAGGACAAAAGGAACAAAACTAGTTTCTGGAAGTACTGAAAACATGTTTCACTGCTTTTGTATTTGCTTAGGCATAATCTTGGAAAAAAGGAAGCATAATTAAGTAAACACGTTATAACAACTTCCATATTGATAAACAAGTGTTAAAACAATGAGCCCTCACCTTGGAGATAATAGTAATTATTTATATAAATGGTATTTTAATATACTTCACATCCATTAGTCTAAAAATTATGCTGTAGATAGAATAACCAGGAGAATTCAAATATAAAAGGCATAAATGTTACTGGGAATGTTAGCTATTAATTAAAAGCAATGACTACAATAAATTGTATGGTTAATGAGAAAGCAAATATTATAATTTATAGAGAACTCAACATCCATTCAAATAGAATCAATTCTCTATCTACTGTGAGTAAAGATTCCCATAGATATTGGACTTTATGATCTTCAAGATAAAAGGGAAAATGTCCAGTTAATTTTATAGGAAAAAGGAGATTTTTAGAACAGAAAAAGTCAAGTAGGTGTTGCTTCTTCTGCTACTAACACATCTTAGAGTATCAAAGATTGCAAAAGACAGCAACTTCCTCCCAAGAAAGCAATATACATGTTTTCTGAACTTTCCAAAGAGCTATCATACCTTTATTAACAGGGGATACGTTCCAAGACTCCCAGTGGATACTTAGAGAGCACCAAATCATATCTATACTATGTTTCTTCCTACACAAACATACCTATGATAAAGTTTAATTTATAAATTAGGCACAGTAAGAGATTAACAACAATAACTAATAAAATAGAACAGTTTTAACAGTATACTATAATAAAAGTTTAATGTAGTCTATCTCTTTCTCAGAATATTTGTACAAATGTAATGCTGTTTCATCTTAACCAAGCACTTTTAAGGCTCTGTAGCCATAACTTATGCAGTCTGAGGTGTGACAGCAAAACTAGCATGAATTTCTTTTCATTCTTCAGTTTCAAAGATATAAATTCATTCTTACCATAACATTTTAGCAATGTCAATATAATAATTTTTTCTTTCCTTATTAAATGTAGAACTTTAAAATTTTCACTTTGCAGCTTCTTTCTGGCATATCTGAATTACTAGCATCACTGCTCTTGTGCTTTGGGACCATTTAATGAAATAAGGATTATTTGAACACAAGCACTGTGATACCTAGAGAGAAGATCTGATAACCCAGCTGATACTCAGTGACTAATGGATGGGATGTGCTAGAAAAAGGAATGATTCATGTTTCAGGTGGGGTGGAGTAGAATGGCATAAGATTTCATCTCACTCCTCAGAATAGCATGGAATTTAAATATAATGAATTATTTATTTCTGGATTTTTTTCATTTAATATTTTCTGACCATGGTTGACTATGGGTAACTGAAACCTTAGAAAACAAAACTGTGGATAAGAGAGGACTACTATATACTTTTTGAATATTTCTTTCAATAGTATAAATTGATAAACTATATAAAGAAGCTCATTAGTTGTCAATCATCTGTAAGGGAATATTAACTTTATCAGTTCAGATATATAGAATACTTATATGTTCAACATTCTGCCCCAAATAGTAGTAGTATATATGCATTGGTTATAATGACAAATAATAAAATAATATTTCCCTGTGTTTTTTCAGATTCCCTTCCTCATTCTTCCATTTATGAAAATAAGAATATTAAATAAATTACTCTAGAATAGTAATCTCACTTGAAGATTGAATGGCAGCCAGGCATTTTCTTAGGAAACATTTAAAGGACATAAGTACTTAGAAAATTGAAGATTTTAAAAGAGCAATATTTCAAATGTATCATTTTCTAAAATATCTTAATTTTTAAATTTATTTTATTTTTTAAAGGGGAAAAGAGGAAAAATTGCAAGGAAAAAAATCTAGGGGGAGGAGCCAAGATGGCGGAGGAGTAGGATGGGGAGAACACTTTCTCCCCCACAAATTCATCAAAAGAGCATTTAAACGTCGAGTAAATTCCACAAAACAACTTCTGAATGCTGGCAGAGGACATCAGGCACCCAGAAAAGCAACCCAACTCTTCGAAAGGAGGTAGGAAAAAATATAAAAGACAAAAAAAGAGACAAAAGAGGGAGGGACGGAGTTCCGTCCCGGGAAGGGAGTCTTAAAAAGAGAGAAGTTTCCAAACACCAGGAAACCTTCTCACTGCCGAATCTGTGCCGAGCTTTGGAAGCACAGAGGGCAACATAACAGGGAGAAAAAAATAAATAAACAATTAAAAATCTCAGATTGCAAGCCCTACGGTAACTCCCCCAGCGGAGAAGCAGCGCAGACGCCTGCACACAGCATTAGCAAGCGGGGGCTGGGCAGGGAAGCGCCACGTGGGCTGCGTCGCTTAGAGTAAGAATCTGGTCCAAATGTCCTGAGCGCTATCTGAGCGAAATAATTTGGGCTAGCGAACCAGACTGTGGGATATCTACCACGCGAAAAGCCAGCCCTAACCTAAGATACCGCAAGGCTCGCGCACGGAACAAAGGACTGAACAGAGATAGCCGGCTGCAGACCTTCCCCCTCCAGTGACAGGCAGCCAGAGCCAGAAGGGGGCAATCGCAGCCCCAAAGAGACACTATCTATAAAACTGTAAGCAAAAAAAAAAAAAAAACTGTAAGCAGGCTTCTTTGCTAACTAAAACTTCTTGGGGGTCTGGACGGTCAACAACTGCCTGAGAAGGTGTGCCAGTTTTACACCCAGATTACCGAGTGGTGGGGAGGCGATAAGTTGCAGCATTGGCACTCGCCAAACACCTCATCACCTGAGCTGGACCTCATCACCAGACCTGGGAAGAGCACAAAACGCAGGCCCAACCGAGTCTGCGCCTCTGAGGACTACCCGAGTGCCTGAACCTGAGCGGCTTGGACCTGGGAGGTCAGCCCAGGGCCGGCCTCTGATTGTTCCTGGCGGAACAACCTAGACCCCGAGCAGTGTGGGCAGGGAGGCTACACGCGCCGTGAGCGGGGGCAGACCCAGTGTGGCTGAGGTACTGCGAGCGCACGCCAGTGTTATCTGTTTGCAGCATCCCTCCCTCCCTCCCCACAGCGCGACTGAACAAGTGAGACTAAATAAAAAAAAAAGTGTCCTCCACCGTCCCCTTTGTGTCAGGGCGGAAACCAGACACTGAAGAGACCAGCAAACAGAAGAAGCTATAACAGAGGGAAACGCTTTGGAAGCTACAGGCCATAGATTAAAACCCTGTGGTTACTACGGACTACATAGAAAGGGGCCTATATGAGAAATATAAGTCAGACCAAGGAACTAGCCAAAAATGAACTGAACCCACAATACTCATGACAAAACCAGAGAAAGACCTAAATATATTTTCACTATTTTTTACAATCAATCTTTCTTTCTTTCTTTCTTTTAAATTGTTTTTTTAAAAAAATTTAAGTCCTCTATTGTCCTTTAATTTTCACTTTTATAACCTATTACTTTGCAAAAAAAAAAAAAAGACCCTATTTTTTTTCTTCTTCAGCAAACTTCATATATATATTTTATAATTTTTTCACCGTGTTTTGTTGTTTTTTTTTCTTTTTCTTCTTTTCTTTAACATTGTATTTTTGAAATTCCAAACACTACTCTAGATTTTTAATTTTAGCCTTTTTGTATATGTTATCAATTTTGTACCTATAGTTTTTTTTATTTCTGTGACTTTTTTTTCCCCCTCTGTTTCTTTCTCTTCTTCTTTCATATAACATCATATATCTGCAATTCCAAACTCTACTCAAGATTTTTAATTTATGCTTTTTGGTATTTGATATCAATTTTGTACCTGTATTTTCTTTATAATTTTTGCAACATTGTTTTTGTTGGTTTGTTTGTTTTCTCTCTTTATTTTTCTTCTTCTTTTTTTTAACATTGTATTTTTCAAATTCCAAACTCTACTCTAGATTTTTAATTTTTGCTTTTTGGTATTAGTTATCAATTTTGTACCTGTAGTTTCTTTATAATTTTCATGACCTTGTTTGTTTTTCTTTGTTCATTTTTTCTCTTTCTTTTCCTTCTTCTTTTCATTAACATCGTATTTTTGAAATTCCAAACTCTACTCTAGATTTTTAATTTTTGCTTTTATGTATTTGTTACCAATTTTGTACCTTTAAGAACCCAATCTCCAGGACCCATTTTTCACTAGGGAACGAGATTACTGGCTTGACTGCTCTCTCTCCCTTTGGACTCTCCGTTGTCTCCACCAGGTCGCCTGTATCTCCTCCCTAACCCCTCTCTACTCTACCCAACTCTGTGAATTTCTGTGTGTTCCAGACGGTGGAGAACACTTAGGGAACTGATTACTGGCTGGCTCTGTCTCCCTCCTTTTCATTTCCCCCTTTTATCCTTCTGGCCACCTCTATCTCCTTCCTCCTTCTTCTCTTCTCTTCTCTGTATAACTCCGTGAACATCTCTGAGCGGTCCAGTTGTGGAATGCACATAAGGAAGTGACTACTGGCTAGCCCACTCTCTCCACTAGTGATTCCACCTCATCTTATTTGGGTCACCTCTAACTCCCTCCTCCCACTTCTCTTCTCCATGTAACGCTGTGAACCTCTCTGAGTGGCCCTCACAGTAGAGAAACGTTTCATCTTTAACGTAGATGTTTTATCAATGGTGCTGTATAGAAGGAGAAGTTTTGAAACTACTGTAAAAATAAGACCAATAGCTGGAAGTAGGAGGCTTAAGTCCAAACCCTGACTCCAGGGAACTCCTGACTCCAAGGAACATTAATTGACAGGAGCTCATCAAACGCCTCCATACCGACACTGAAACCAAGCACCACACAAGGGCCAACAAGTTCCAGGGCAAGACATACCAAGCAAATTCTCCAGCAACAAAGGAACACAACCCTGAGCTTCAAGATACAGGCTGCCCAAAGTCACCCCAAAACCATAGACATCTCATAACACATTACTGGACATTTCATTACACTCCAGAGAGAAGAAATACAGCTCCATCCACCAGAACATCGACACAAGCTTCCCTATCCAGGAAACCATGACAAGCCACCTGTACAAACCCACACACAGCGAGGAAACGCCACAATAAAGAGAACTCCACAAACTGCCGGAATACAGAAAGGACACCCCAAACTCAGCAATTTAAACAAGATGAAGAGACAGAGGAATACCCAGCAGATAAAGGAACAGGATAAATGCCCACCAAACCAAACAAAAGAGGAAGAGATAGGGAATCTACCTGATAAAGAATTCCGAATAATGATAGTGAAATTGATCCAAAATCTTGAAATCACTTATTTTACATGTATTGAGTATCTACTACTTATTGGAACTAACTTGGTACTGGGGATGCAATGGAAACAAAATAAACTTGATCCTTTATCCTTATGAAATTATCAGTCTGTCTGGGGTTGAGGTGGTGGACATGTGATGGGTAGGAATTAACCAAATACAAAAAAAAATAATAATAATAATACTCCTTTCCAGAAAAAAACATAAATTGAAAACAAAAAACATAATCATGCCCAAGGACATCAAGGAAAACTTTCCAAAGGCAGTGGCATTTGTACTGTGACTGGAAAGATGGTTAGGAGTTAATTAGCTCAGTAGACAAAAGATTTGGAAAGGGCAAAACTCTTTCAGGCCAACGGGAGCATGGTTCAGTGACTTCAATGGTGATCCACACTCCCAATGGAGGGACCTGGGTTCGATCCCTGGTTTGGAAACTGGACCCCACATGCCACAACTAAAGATCAGTTTCAGCCAAATAAATAAATATTAAAAAAAAAATAACAAGGAATTTTAAGAAGAGAGAGAAAGAGAAGGGAGTATAGTTCATTTAAAGAAATGAAAGTTGGACAATTTGACTGGAATAAAGAGAAGAAAGAATTGCATATCCTGATTCCAGAGGCGTTGACAGTGACCAGATTTTGTCCTTAAAGTTAAGGAAGTTATTGACTGAAGTATTTAAATAGAGGACTACATGATAGGCTCTATAGTATGTAAAAGACTCCTATGACTTGTCTGGAAAAAATGGTCTGGAGGTGCTCAAGAGTACATGTGCAGAGACTATTATCAGACCACAACCATAGTCAAGAAAAATTTGATAGTGATGGGCCTACAGATGGTGAAAAGAGGACAGACTGGTGAGATATTGGGCGGTGGGGGGGATGGATATCAGTTTCTAGAATGTAGTAGTAAAATTTAAAGGACCATCAGTTTATTGCCACAGTTTATTTGTTTTGGGTATATTAAATTTGAAGAACACTTGAATTGTCCAAATATTTAGGTGTGTGTAACTAGAAGTGTAACATATGTCTCAAGCAAGAGTCTTAGATTTAGGAGTTAGCATCAGATATGTGATATTTGAAACTAAGTGGAACAGTCAGAATCATGTAGAAATTTGAAGGAAAAGAAAGTTACATTATCAATTTTGGATTGGAATAAGAAATAAGAGGAAGAAGAAGAAGAAGAATGGTTCAAAGTGACCAGAAGGAAGAAGCAGAAAATTAGGGGGAAAGTTAGGCAGAAAAGAAGAGTAGTACATTTTTTAAATTGAAATGATATAAAAAGCCACTGGACTAATAATGTGCATTACCAGGAACATGGAGGGTCATAGACATTATTGGAGTCTTGACAAGAGCAATTTTAGTGGTTGGCTGCATAGTAGGAATGGAAATAGGATTGCCTTGGGTTCATAAGTAAATGGAACCTGAGGAAAGGGAAAAAGGGAGTGAAGGTACTGTTGGAGTGGGAAGATAAAAAAAAAAAAAGCTCCCCTGCTTCTGTGTAACCTCATGAGGATGGGATATAATAGATTATGTTGGAAAGCTGATGGAGAAGGAGACAGTTGAGAAGGAAATATTTAACATAGGAAATAGAATAATACAGAAAATGTTGAATATGAAATAGTAGTAGGGCTTCCCAGGTGGTGCTTGTGGTAAAGAACCCACCTGCCAATGCAGGAGACAAAAGAGATACAGTTCTATCCCTGAGTCAGGAAAACCTCCTGGAGGAGGATGTGGAAACCCACTCCAGTATTCTTGCCTAAAGAATCTCTGGACAGAGGAACCTGATGTGCTACCGTCCCTAGAGTCACAAAGAGTCAAACACAACTGAAGCAATTTAATGCACACTCACAGAATAGTAGTAGGAGCCATTGGGATCACCTTAATCCAATCAGGCTTTTAGCTCAAAACTTTTGGTATGTCTTCTTCTACCTCTGCTTTGCCCCATATTGTAGGGTGTAAATTTCCAGGGATACCAACTATTTTGTAGGACTCCTTTTATTTTATATATTTAGTATACTCTAATTTTCATCTCTTAATCAGCTTAAGGCCACTGATAACTCCACTCTGCTTTTTTGGTGGCTTATGCTAAGTTTTTAGCATCTTGCTCTTTCTTGGTTAAAATTTCAGCAAATGCATCAAGGAAGGAACCCCTTGAGTTTGACAGTACTTTCCTATACCTCCCTTCTCAAGATTTTGGCTTAGTGAATCAGGGGTCAGCAGTAAAGTTTATCTCACTTGCCCTTCTGAGGTTGAAAACAGTTTGCCTTGTTCTGCTGACTCTTTGTTGTATTTCCATTTTAGCAGCCTTCAGTTCTATATTAGCAAATATCCTGAGTAGAAAAGTAACTCCTGGGATTCCCTTTCTCCAAGATTTTAGCCTCTCAAGAGCTAGTTTCTTCAGCAACTCTGCAATGGATTCCAAATGATTTTGTATTTTATCCAACTCTTCTGGTGGTTCCCAGCAGGAGCATGGCTTTGCTGCAAGCTACTTCATCATATTCCAGACTGGCAGCACTGTGCTTCAACTAACTCCAAATATAAAGACTGATTTATTAAAAATCTCAAAAGTTATGCTCAAGATGTTCTCTTATTTTATGCAGTTAAATTATTATAGTGGCAATTCATTCAGGGTTCTGATTTCGCATGGAAACATTTAAAATGATATGCTGTTAACATTCAATACCCAGTGTGAAAGCAGAATTCTTCCCCTTAGGGACAGTGCATAATCTTCAAAAAACTGATCAACAAATACCAACAGTTTGGGTTCGATTCACAATTCTCAGGCCACACATTTTAGAATGTCCTCAGAAGAGGAAAGGTATGTTTTTTTATTCTGATGATTTTGGAAAAAAAGAAATGCTAAAACCTTGACAGCTAACACAGCACTCCTTAATATTTCTTAACAGGAAATATTTTATTTTGCAAAATTTATAGACATGTAATGAAATAGATTTTTCATATGCTTCAGTTTATTCTAAAAGAATTTTTCTCTAATAGGAGACAGTTAAACAGCATCAATTCTCATGTATAAAGTTGAATTGAAATTATAATTCACTTGGTGAAAGAGTCCTTCCTTTCATTGGAAGGACTGATGCTGAAACTGAAGCTCCAATACTTTGGCCACCTGATGTGAAGAACTGACTCATTGGAAAAGACCCTGATGCTGGGAAAGTTTGAAGGCAGGAGGAGAAGGGGACGACAGAGGACGAGATGTTTGGATGGCATCACTGACTCAATGGAATGCGTTTGAGCAAGTTCCTGGAGTTGGTGATGGACAGGGAAGCCTGGCATGCTACAATCTATGGGGTCACAAAGGGTTGGACATAATCAAGCAACTAAACTGAACTGAACTGGTGAAAGAAGAGAATTCTATAAATGATATGTTGTCAAATTATACCCCTATTATATTCTCCTCCTTCAATTTTATTTGCTTTGTTTTATTAGTGATTGGACACAGTCCCACACTATTGCACTGTGGTTGTGAACTATATATTGATTCAGGACCTTGTCTTCTAAAATCCTATATTTAGATTCAAAGTTTCCACAAGAAATCAAGAATAAAATTATCTTGACATTGGGAGATAACTACAATATCCTTGAAACTTATTTTTAGGACTACAGACAGAAGATTTGTATCTGCTAAATAACCTAAACAGATCTTTCCTTAGCAAGTCAGGTTGATTATAGTGCTCACAAAGTTTGGGTAAGTTGGCTTGTACCTTCTTGTTCTCTACTGCTATAATGACTAGAGCTTCCCAGGTGGCACAGTCGTAAAGAACACACCTAGACTTGGTTCATAAATTGTTCTTCTTTGGTCTTCGTTTTCTAAACAAAGTCTAAACTATTTAATATATATGTGAGCCATCACATTTTCTTCCAAAATACATCTATTAGAACATTGTATAAAATATACTGTAAGAAAATTATGATCTAAATTCTAAAACCCCATTTCTACTTGTTGAAAGTAGGATTTTCAGGGTGTATCAGTTCAGTTCAGTTCAGTCATTCAGTCCTGTCCGACTCTTTGTGATTTCATGGACTGCAGCACACCAGGCTTCCTTGTCCATCACCAACTCCTGGAGCTTGCTCAAACTCAAGTCCATCAAGTTCAGTGATGCCATCCATCAGTGAGGAGTCAGTGATCTCATCCTCTGTCACCCCTTCTCCTCCTGCCTTCAATCTTTCCTAGCACCAGAGTCTTCTCCAGTGAGTCAGCTCTTTGCAACAGGTGGCCAAAATATTGGAGTTTCAGCTTCAGCATTAGTCCTTCCAATGAATATTCAGGACCGATTTCCTTTAGGATGGACTGGTTTGATCTCCTTGCAGTCCAAGGGACTCTCAAGAGTCTTCTCCAACACCACAGTTCAAAAGCATCAATTCTTTGGTGTTCAGCTTTCTTTATGGTCCAACTCTCACATCCATACATGACCACTGGAAAAACCATAGCTTTGACTAGAAGGACCTTTGTCAGCAAAGTAGTATCTCTGATTTTTAATATGCTAGTTAGATTGGTCACATATTTTCTTCCAAGGATCAAGCATCTTTTAATTTCATGGCTGAAGTCACCATCTGCAGTGATTTTGGAGCCCAATAAAATAAAGTCTCTCACTGCTTCCATTGTTTCCCCATCTATTTCCCATGAAGTGACGGGACCAGATGCCATGATCTTAGTTTTCTGAATGTTGAGTTTTAAGACAATTTTTTCACTCTCCTCTTTCACTTTCATCAAGAGGCTCTTTAGTTTCTTTTTGCTTTCTGCCATAAGGATGATGTCATCTGCATATCTGAAGTTATTGATATTTCTCCCTGCAGTCTTGATCCCAGCTTGTGCTTCATCCAGATCAGCATCATGCATGACGTACTCTGCATATAAGTTAAATAAGCAGGTTGACAATATACAGCCTTGACATACTCCTTTCCTGATTCGGAAGCAATCTGTTGTTCCATGTCTGGTTCTAACTGTTGCTTCTTAACCTGCATACAGATTTCTCAGGAGCCAAGTAAGGTGGTCTGGTATCCCCATCTCTTTAGGAATTTTCCAAAGTTTATTGTGATCCACACAGTCAAAGGCTTTGGCATGGTCAATAAAGCAGAAGTAGATGTTTTCCTGGAACTCTCTTGCTTTTTCTATGATCCAATGGTTGTTGGCAATTTGATCGCTGGTTCTCACAGGTATATGAAAGACAATGAAAACAAAGCTAGATTGAGAAATCATATGCTTCCGAGGGGGTTTCCTGGATGGCATTAGTGGTAAAGAATCTGCCTGCCAGTGAAAGAGACATAAGAGATTTTCATTCTATCCCTGGATCAGGAAAATCCCCTGGAAGATGACAGATAACCCACCCCAGTTTTATTGCCTGCAGAATGCCATGGACAGAGGAGTCTGGTGGGCTACAGTCCACAGAGTCACACAGAGTTGGACACAACTGAGCTGGCTTAGTACTCATGTATGCAATGCTTCTGGGGAATACAAATAATAAAATAGTGATAGCTACCAGAAAGCACAAAGTTCTGTTATGTGATGCTTCCTACCTGTAGGATCTTCCTTCATTCTTAGGAATAAAGAACGAAGAAATGGACCTTCTCTTGTTAATAAAGCACTAAATTGAGAGCAGTTTATTTACTTCCCTAAAAAACTAAGTCAAGCTTACCTTGCCTGAGGTGGTCATTGAGAACTGAATCCCACTCCCTAGGCCTCATAAAGCGTTGTGTAAAGGAGGACCACGTACCCAGGCAGGCAGAGACTGGGGAGGTGTGCTTTTTCTTCCTTAACTATTTATTTTATGAAAATCCAATTGAGGGCATTTTGTCCTCTTTTCCTTTGTTCTCTTTTGTCTGGTTCTAGTGGTGAGTGGAGAAGGAAATGGCAACCCACTCCAGTGTTCTTGCCTGGAGAATTCCAGGGACGGGGAAGCCTGGTGGGCTGCCATCTATGGGGTCACACAGAGTCGGACATGACTGAAGTGACTTAGCAGCAGCAGCAGCAGTGGTGAGTGGGTGGTGGGAATAACCAAAAGCAAGCAGGAGAAAGCTGTAGAATATAAGTTAATGCTATGTGCACACACATATAATCAATATAATACAGATTACCAGAAACTGACAGACAGATGTTAACAGGAAGAGCCTTCCCTTAGCTGTCAACCCAACAAAAACACAACAGTGACTGTTCATTTGGGGTATTGATCTGTGATTGTCCTTCCATGTCTACAGGTTTTCCTTTCATCTCCTGTGCTTTTGAATTCCTTCTCTGAAAGCTTTTCTATTGTCTCTGGGATATGACAACCAATGTGATAGGCAACATCTCAGTGCTTTAAAAATCTGCTTCAATTTCTTGTTATTTTTTCTTGGCTCCCTTCTTCTGCATTCTGTGGACTTATGCTCTGGCACAGATTAGTCTGGGACTGCACATTAGTAATAAAAGATTGGATTTGTCTAAGGAAGTGATTAATCCTATTGTATTAGTTAACATTATGAAATAGTTATGAAAAAATACTGCAAAGCAATTGGAAACATCCCTCAAAATATTGTCATGAAAGAATACTAGAACTTTTAAAAGTACTCTAATAAAGGTGTGTTGTTGTGCACATATTGATATGAACCCAAATCAAAGATTATTTATTATATGGTATACAAAGTAATCAGAGAAGGCAATGGCAACCCACTCCAGTACTATTGCCTGGAAAATCCCATGGACAGGGGAGCCTGGTAGGCTGCAGTCCATGGGGTCGCTAAGAATCAGACACGACTGAGAGACTTCACTTTCACTTTTCACTTTCAAGCATTGGAGAAGGAAACGGCAACCCACTCCAGTGTTCTTGCCTAGAGAATCCCAGGGATGGCGGAGCCTGGTGGGCTGCCGTCTGTGGGGTCGCACAGAGTCGGACACGACTGAAGCTACTTAGTAGTAGTAATAGTAGTATACAAAGTAATACAGTGTTTAGGAGAAAGAAGCGAAATGAAAGGCACAGCCCCTGTTTTTATGGATACAGAGTGTAAATACAGACACAAGTAAATATCTAGTTACTGAGGTTGAGCATCTTCATTTGGTAATGATACAGTAATAATCATACAGAGGATAAAATTTTTTATTTGGTAAGATAAGAGAAAACTTTACAGAGAGGTGACACTTGAGTAGAGATTTACAAAATTGTAGCATATAAAATTGAGATTAGTAGGATAGTTTATCCAGCATGAAAGAAAAAATATGGAAAAAATAAGAAACTAAACAATTAGAGAATTGGAAATTATTCATGTGCTTCAATTTTTTCATTAAGAAATAGTTATTTAACACTTGAAAACAGTATTTTCTAAAATAGGATGAACCTTATTGCCTAGTGTAGAATATAAACTTTAAAGAAATGAATAATTATGATTGTAATAAGTACTATGTAAAGCATATGCCACTGTGTTTTCATAGGCCTGTCCTTGGTCAACTCACGGTGGAAGAGCAAAGAAATCCATCTGATAAAGAGATTTTTTATTAAGTTAGAAATGTTGTTTATATTTTCCCATATTTATTTTATCCTTTTTGCTAAATTTTAAAAGTAACCTATAGACATGCATTTCACCTGGGTCTTCCGCACGGCGGGCAGATTCTTTACCATCTGAGCCACCAGAAAAGCCCTAATGTAGATTTTCTCATTGTCAGTTATTTTAAACTTGATCTCTGGGTTAATGTAGTAAAAATTAAAATGTTAATGGCTCAGTTGTGTCCAACTCTTTGTGACACTATGAATTTAGCCCTCAGGCTCCTCTGTCCATGGAATTCTCCAGGCAAGAATACTGGAGTGGGTTGCCATTTCCTCCTCCAGGGGATCTTCCCAACCCAGGGATGGAACCCAGGTCTTCTGCATCGCAGGCAGATTCCTTACTGTCTGAGCCACCAGAAAAGCCACTGGGTTAATGTAGAACTAGCAAGATCTCTTCAATGTGAGGTTATATTTTACTCCCCAAACCAGCAATTAGGCTGAGACAATATCTCAGCTCCATGTGAAGTCCAGTTACCAATTGACCTTTAATCTAATATTTTTAGTGGCTAATAATCATACTTGGTTATCACTTCTACAAGTGCTTCCCTGGTGGCTCAGTGGAAAAGAATCCACTTGCAAATGCAGGAGACTCAAATTTGATTCCTGGGTCAGGAAGATACCCTGGAGAAGGAAATGGCAACCCACTATAGTATTCTTGCCTGGGAAATCCCATGGACAGAGGAGCCTTGCAGGCTATGTCCATTGTGTTGCAAAAAAATAGGAGAACTTAGCAACTAAACCACCACCATCATCATATTTTTATTTTTGTATCTTTCATTATATGAGTGGCCTCTATTTATTTATTTGTTTCTATACTATTGGACTCCAATAGTATAGTGCATTCCAGAGTAATATTATTCATCATAAGAGAACCAGTTGATTTTTCTCCTTACATGAAGCTTTAGCGACTAAACAATAACCAGTTCTACTACTACAGTTGCAAAATTGTGGTTTTCTATCACTCAATATTTACATTAGCTTATAATTTTTAAAAAAGTTCTTTGTAATATCAGTATTTGAGGATATTTGGTAACCTTGAAACACAATTTTTACTGAAATGTATCACAAAGACTATTTCCCATATAAACACCAATGATTCAAATGAGTAGTTTAGTAGCCAATTTGATGAAACCATTTTAAGTTAGGAATAAAGGGAAGAACTATAGGTGGAAAGGAAGTTTTTCAGGCAATACTGTGGTCTGCCAGGCTCTTCTGTCCATAGGATTCTCTAGGCAAGAATATTGCAGTGGGTTGCCATGCCCTTCTTCAAGAAATTTTCCTGACTCAGGGATTGAATCCACATTTCTTGTGTCTCCTGCATTGCAGGTGGATTCTTCCCCCATTAAGCCCCCTGAAAACACTTTTTAAACAATAGGAACAACATTTCAGAGTGTAGACTTTTTTTAAAAAAAGGATATATTTCATTAAAGGAAACAAAAGAATGTGTGAAGATTGGTTGGGGAAAGCAAAATAATGCTAAGACAAATGAGGTCCTAATTGTGGCCTTATAGCTGAAGGTAAGGATTTTGTCTTCATATCTATGTCGTTACAAAATCACTTAAAGATTTTAAGCAACAGAGGCAAATGTGCAGATATGCATATTTTTACCTAGTTCCATTTTTTTTATTACTCTGTTTCTATTTTTTAAATTGAGGCTGGTCATACCCAATGGCACCCCCACTCCAGTACTCTTGCCTGGAAAATCCCATGGACGGAGGAGCCTGGCAGGCTGCAGTCCATGGGGTCGCAAAGAGTTGGACATGACTGAGTGACTTCCCTTACACTTTTCACTTTCATGCACTGGAGAAGGAAATGGCAACCCACTTCAGTGTTCTTGCCTGGAGAATCCCAGGGACTGGGGAGCCTGGTGGGCTGCCGTCTATGGGGTCACACAGAGTCGGACACAACTGAAGTGACTTAGCAGCAGCAGCAGCAGCATACATAGAATAAAATGCACGTATCCTAAATGTACACCTTCATGAATTTTCTCAAATCAATACGTTCATGGAACCACCACCCAGATCAACATAAAGAATATTTCAAACTCCTGGAATGTTTCCTCATGTACTTTCCCAGTCAGTACTCCTGCTCTACCATTCTCAGGATTGATGCTAAGGACTCCTGCCTCCTGGTATCCACATCCTTATATAATACCCTTGCACAATAAATAAGGTTGGGTTTTCTTGTCTCCATGTTTTGCTTTGTTATTACAGATAAGACAGGGGCTGCATTGAATATATAGATCTCTTTAGGTAGTATGGACATTTTAATAATATTATTTATCCCTATATAAGAATGCAGACTATCTCTGTATTTAGTTGGTCTTCATTTTTTCATCAGTGTCTTATAATTTTAAGTGTACAAGTTTTTCATTTCCTGGGTTAAATTTATTCTTAGTATTGTTTATTTTTGTTGCTATTGTTAATGAAAGAAGTGAAAGTGAAGTTGTTCAGTCGTGTCCAACTCTTTGCGACCCCATGGACTGTAGCCTACCAGGCTCTTCCATCCATGGGATGTTCCAGGCAAGAATACTGGAGTGGGTTGCCATTTCCTTCTCTATAGATCCACTTGAATCAAACCTGGGTCTTCCGCATTGTAGACAGATGCTTTACCATGTGAGCCACAATTATCTTAATTTCTCTTTTACATAGTTCATTGTTAGTGTACAGAAATGTATGTTTTTGTATCCTACAACTTCACTAAATTCATTTATTTGTTCTAAAAGTTTGGGGTAAAGTTTTTAGAGTTTTCTTATAAGATCATGTTATCTGCATAGATAACTTTACTTTTACTTTTCCTATTTGGATGACTTTTATTTATGTTTCTTTCATAACTCTGTGGCTAGGACTTTCAGTACCATACAGAACAAAAGTGTTGGACTGGGCATTCTTGTCTTGTTCCTAATCTGGGAGGAAAATCTTACATCTTGTCACTGTTGAGTGTGATGTTTGCTGTGGGCTTGTCACATATGAACTTTACTTTGGTCAAATACATTCCCACTCTTTTGAGAGTTTTTCATCATGAAAAGATGTTGGATTTTTTAAACTGCTTTTTCTGCATCTATTGAAATCATCATAATATTTTAAAACTTTATTAAAATTTTATATCACATTTATTAATTTGAAATATCTTCACATTCCAAGGGTAAGTGCCACATGATCATGGTGCATGATCCTTTTAATTTGATACAGAATGTTGTTTGCTAACATTTTGTTAAAGATTTTTACATCCATGTTCATAAGGTATATTGGCCTTTAGTTTTCTCTTCTTGTACTGTCGTTGTCTGGTTTTGGTTTCAGAGTAATGTTAGCATAATAAAATGAGTTTGGAAGTGTTCATTCCTCTTCAATTTTTTTTTTTTAAACTTGAGGAAAAGGGCATTACTTTTTCCTTAAATATTTCATAGAAATCATTAGTGAAGCCACCTGGCCCTTAGTTTTGTTTATTGGGAGATTTCTGATTCAATCTCTTTTTTAGTATTGATGTGTTCAAATTTTCTATTATTTCATGATTCAGTTTGGATAAGCTGCATGTTTTTAGGAATGTTATCTATTTCTTCTAAGTTATCTAGCTTGTTGGCATGTAAATGTTCATAGTAGTCTCTTATCCTTTTTTATTTCTGTGGTATCAGTTTTGATGCTCCTCTTTCCTATAATTTTATTAATTTGAATCTTTTCTGTTTTTCTTAACATAGCTAAAGGTTTTAGTAATTTTATTTAGCATCCCTATTGCAGAATTCAGACTTAAATTCAAGAAAGTATGGAAAAACACTAGGCCATACAGGAATGACCTAAATCAAATCCCTTATGATTATACAGTGGAAGTGACAAATAGATTCAAGGGATTAGATCTGACAGAGTGCCTGAAGAACTATGGACAGAGGTTCATGGCATTGTACAGGATGCAGTGATCAAGACCATCCCCAAGAAAAAGAAATGCAAAAAGGCAAAATGGTAGTCTAAGTGGGGCTTAAAAATAGCTGAGAAAAGACATAAAGGGAAAGGAGAAAAGGAAAGTTATGCCCATTTGAATGCAGAGTTCCAAAGAATAGCAAGGAGAGATAAGAAAGAAATGCAAAGAAATAGAGGAAAACAATAGAATGAGTAAGACTAAAGATCTCTTCAAGAAAATGAGAGATACCAAGGGAACATTTCAGGCAAAGATGGACACAATAAAGGACAGAAATTGTATGGACCAAAAAGAAGCAGAATATATTAAGAAGAGGTGGCAAGAAGACACAGAACAACTGTACAAAAAAGATCATCGTGATTCAGATAACCATAACGGTGTGATCACTCACCTAGAGCCAGACATCCTGGAATGTGAAGTCAAGTGGGCCTTAGGAAGAATCACTATGAACAAAGCTAGTGGAGGTAATGGAATTCCAGTTGAGCTATTTCTTTTTTCTTTTTCTTTTTTACTTTACAATATTGTATTGGTTTTGCCATACATCAACATGCATCCACCACAGATGTACACGTGTTCCCCATCCTGAACCCCCCTCCCACGTCCCTCCCCATACCATCCCTCTGGGTCATCCCAGTGCACCAGCCCCAAGTTGAGCTATTTCAAATCCTAAAGGATGATGCTGTGAAAGTGCTGTATTCAATATGCCAGAAAATTTGGAAAATTCAGCAATGGCAACAGGACTGAAAAGGTCAGTTTTCATTCCAATCCCAAAGAAGGTCCGTGCCAAAGAATGCTTAAACTACCTCACAATTTCACTCATCTCACATGTTAGCAAAGTAACGCTCAAAATTCTCCAAGCCAGGCTTCAACAGTACATGCAATGTGAACTTCCAAATGCACAAACTGAATTTTTAAAAAGCAGAGGAACCAGAGATCAAATTGTCAATATCTGTAGGATCATCAAAAATTAAGAGCTCCAGAGAACATCTACTTCTGCTTTATTGATTACGCCAACGACTTTGACTATGTGGATCACAAAAAACTGGAAAATTCTTCAAGCAATGAGAATACCAGACCAACTGACCTGCCTCCTGAGAAGGTATGCAGGTCAAGAAGCAACAGTTAGAACTGGACATGGGAAAATAGACTGGTTCCAAACCAGGAAAGGAGTACATCAAGGCTGTATATTGTCACCCTCCTTATTTAACTTATATGCAGTGCACATCATGAGAAATGCTGGGACGGATGAAGCACAAACTGGAATCAAGATTGCTGGGAAAAATATCAATAACTTCAGATATGCAGATGACACCATAATTATGGCAGAAAACGAAGAAAAAACTAAAAAGCCTCTTGATGAAAGTGAAAGAGGAGAGTGAAAAAGTTGGTTTAAAACTCAGCATTCAGAAAAGTAAGATCATGGCATCTGGTCCCATCAGTTCATGACAAATAGATGGGGAAACAATAGAAATAGACACTTTGCTTTCTTGGGCTCCAAAATCACTGCAGATGGTGATTGCAGCCATGAAATTAAAAGATGCTTGCTCCTTGGAAGAAAATCTATGACTAACCTAGAAAACAGAAACTGCAGTCACTCAGTTGTGTCTGACTCTGCATCCCTACTAGGCTCCTCCATCCGTGGGATTTCCAGGGAAGAGTACTGGAATGAGTTGCCATTTCCTTCTCCAGGGAATCTTCCCAACCCAGGGATCGAACCTATATCACCCACATTGCAGGCAGACACTTTACCATCTGTCTGACCAAACTTGACAGCATATTACCAAGAAGAGATATTACTTTGGCAACAAAGGTCCATCTAGTCAAAGCTATGGTTTTTCCAATAGTCATGTATGGATGTGAGAGTTGTACTATAAATAAAGCTGAGTGCTGAAGAATTGATGCTTTTGAACTGTGATGTTGGACAAGACTCTCGAGAGTCCCTTGGACTGCAAGGAGATCCAATCAGTCCATCCTAAAGGAAATCAGTCCTCAATATTCATTGGCAGGACTGATGCTGAAGCTGAAGCTCCAATACTTTGGCCACCTGATGCAAAGAACTGACTCATTGGAGAAGACCCTAATGCTGAGAAAGATTGAAGGCAGGAGGATAAGGGGATGACGGAGGATGAGATGGCTGGATGGCATCACCGACTCGATAGACATAAGTTTGAGCAAGCTCCAGGAGATGGCAATGGACAGGGAGGCCTGGCGTGCTGTAGTCCATGCTGTAGTCACAATGATTGGACACAACTGAGTGACTGAACTGACCTGAACAAGAACCTAGGCAAAAGGGAAGATAGTTTATCATTGAAGTTAGGAAGGAAGATTCAAGTGACTGGAGAGGAGATTTGTAAATGTGTGGAATAATAGGAAGGCACATGACCTTCCACAATGCTCTGAGGGACACACCGCCTGACTCTTTCAGAAGGTGGAAGGATGAAAAAAAGAGGAATGAGTAACAACCCCTACTTCTCTACATGCTGAAATTCAGAGAACAGACTTATTCTCTTACCTTAAACAATAAAACATGACAAAACATAACGTTGTTTTGAAATATGGGATGATAAATAGTGCAGGACTAATTCTTAAACAAAGGGAAACAAACATGGCAAACCCCAGGACTGTGCCAGATTTCTATCCAGAAACCATTTCTGAATCTTGACGCAGTAAAGAAGAACCAAAACAGAGCCAATAGTCTTCCTTAGTTGAGGAGACAGAGATCAAAGTTCAGGAAAACTGCTGCAGGAAGAATTTGGAAGGCAGAATGCTGAAAAGAAGGGCATCATGAAGAGAAAACCCCAGAAATAAGAATGGGGTCTCATTGACCCTTTTGCTGAAAACCTATCAACACTTGCACAGAGTGAAAACTCATGAAGGAGGTGGGAGTCCAGGAATCTTTAAAGTTCACAAGTCCTGGTTCTCAAGAGGACTCGGAAATTTTTGAATTCCAGTCAGTGGAGACCACTTTGGACAATATTTAAATATCAATCAGTGAAGACCCAAGACAGATCAATTCTTATTAGTAAGAACACACTTCTGTTGGTCTATTTCTGAAACTCCAGTGCTGTCTGTGAAGTCAGTTCAAGTTATCAAGTCTACAACATTTTTTATTTCTTTCTGTCCATTTCTGTTTCTTCTCCCTTACCAGTGTTAATCCCAAAGGCAGTCCCTAATAAACTTTAAATTTTGTCTTGGAGGCTGCTTCTAAGAGAATCCAAAATGTGATAACAATTGTGTTTGTGAATGTGGTTGATTTACCCCAATCTTACTAAATTTTTTATTAAAAAAATAACATAATTACTATAACATTAGTTATGAATAGTATACTAGCTTTATTTTTATTAGTTTTTATAGCTTCTATTGTAGAGATAAAGAAGCTATGAGTCCAAAAGTGAAGAGGAAGAAGACACAACTAGAACTGACATTTATTGAACATTTATTATGTGTCAGCATTATAATGTAGAACCTAACCCTTGAGTACTATCCCACTAATCTATACAACACTCTTCAGAGAAGCATATCACTGTTAATAGATGAAGAAACTGATACTCAGAAGTAAATGTCCAGGCTAGTAAAAAATAAAAATAGTGAAGGACAGAAATAATGTTTTAATCCAAATGTCTGACTTCAAATATCTGTCTGCTTCACTAATCAAAACTGCCTTATGTGCAATTGTAAAGAAAATATAAATTGAATCAAGCACCTTCTATTCCAAATTTAGTTTTCTTCAGTGTGCATCTACTGGTCAAAGTATATACTCCCCCATCTACTACTCATTTCAAATTAGTTTTATAGTGTAACAAGTTTTAGTTAATTCTCAAGTGTATCCATAAGTTTTACCCATTTTATGTAAATGGAAATATTCAAATAAATATATGATTAATTAGGAAAATGATTCAAACTAAACTCTAATAATGGTCATTTAAAACATGTTCAATTCAACCCCTGCTTTTTTCCTACAATTTGCAGGGTTTTGTAGACTGCATTTGCAGAAACATGTTCTGACCCAATTATATTGTGCTTTTATTTAACTTTTGACAACTGACTCTAATTTTATATTTGGGGGCATGTCTGTCTTAATTATTGGCACATAGTATCTTCTCTGTCCAGATATCATCACTGACTATTTTCACTTTGAGAGAGATTCCAGTTTTCCTCCCAGAATCCATAGCTTGAAATCCTTTGCTGAGAATCATGAGTGCAAATTTATAGTACAAAGATAACATGGGATATAACTAGGTGTAAAAAGTTATGTGCTCAGAATGAATACAATATATAAGTTTATAACAAGATAGTACAAAGTATTTTATGAAATTACAGATGTACTAGCAAATTTTTGTGGGAATCAACAGGCAGTTAGCAGGGTCATTTTGTTCTTACAATGCTGCCTATAAAGAAAAGAATCATAGACGCAAATAAAGGTAGGGAAGAAGATTGCAATGTGCCTGGAAAATTATAGCCTCTTTTTAAGAATAAAGCAGTAGAGTGGGACTTCAACCACTATAATATTTTTCCTAAATAGTGTTGAAAACACTGGATCTTTCACCAGACTTGAAATGCTCTTAGTTTATAAAACAATTCTCTAGGCTAATTAAGTAATGTAACATTTTAGCTTAGGAATGTATTATAGTATCTAAGATTTGATTACATAGTGTGATTTAAG
The DNA here is from genome assembly GCF_029407905.1 of Bubalus kerabau. Classification (NCBI taxonomy): domain Eukaryota; kingdom Metazoa; phylum Chordata; class Mammalia; order Artiodactyla; family Bovidae; genus Bubalus; species Bubalus kerabau. Next base: position 135,144,760 of record NC_073624.1, read on the forward strand.
GTTTAATCATGATGGTGTGATCACTCACCTAGAGCCAGATATCCTGGAATGTGAAGTTAAGTGGACCTTAGGAAGCATCACTACGAACAAAGCTAGTGGAGGTGATGGAATTCTAATTGAGCTATTCCAAATCCTGAAAGATGATGCTGTGAAAGTGCTGCAGTCAATATGCCAGCATATTTGGAAAACTCAGCTGTAGCCACAGGACTGGAAAAGGTCAGTTTTCATTCCAATCGCAAAGAAAGACAATGCCAAAGAATGCTCAAACTACCGAACACTTGCACTCATCTCACACACTAGCAAAGCAACGCTCAAAATTCTCCAAGCCAGGCTTCAACAGTACGTGAACCATAAACTTCCTGATGTTCAAGCTGGATTTAGAAAAGGCAGTCAAACCAGAGAGCAAATTGCCTTCATTTGTTGGATCATTGAAAAAGTAAGAGAGTTCCAGAAAAACATCTACTTCTGCTTCATTGACTATGACAAAGCCTTTGACTGTGTATATCACAATAAACTGTGTGGAAAATTCTTAAAGAGATGGGAATACCAGACCACCTGACCTGCCTCTTGAGAAACCTAGGTGCAGGTCAGGAAGCAACAGTTAGAACTGGACATGGAACAACAGACTGGTTCCTAATAGGAAAAGGAGTACATCAAGGCTGTATATTGTCACCCTGTGTATTTAACTTATATGCAGACTACATCATGAGAAATGCTGGGCTGGATGAAGCACAAGCTGGAATCAAGTTTTCCAGGAGAAATGTCAATAACCTCAGATATGCAGATGACACCACCCTTATGGTAGAAAGTGAAGAAGAACAAAAGAGCTTCTTGATGAAACTGAAAGAGGAGAGTGAAAAAGTTGGCTTAAAGCTCAACATTCAGAAAACTAAGATCATGGCATCCAGCCCTATCACTTCATGGCAAATAGATGGGGAAACAGTGCAAACAGTGGCTGACTATTTTGGGGGCTCCAAAATCACTGCAGCTGGTTATTGCAGCCAAGAAATTAAAAGAAGCTTACTTCTTGGAAGGAAAGTTATGACCAACTTAGACAGCATATTAAAAAGCAGAGACATTACTTTGCCAACAAAGGTCCGTCTAGTCAAGGCTATGGTTTTTCCTGTGGTCATGTATGGATGTGAGAGTTGGACTATAAAGAAAGCTGAGCACCAAAGAATGATGCTTTTGAACTGTGGTGTTGGACAAGACTTAAGAGTCCCTTGGACTGCAAGGAGATCCAACCAGTCCATCCTAAAGGAGATCAATCAGTCTTGGGTGTTCATTGGAAGGACTGATGTTGAAGCTGAAACTCCAATCCTTTGGCCACCTGATGTGAAGAGCTGACTCATTGGAAAAGACCCTGATGCTGGGAAAGATTGAAGGCAGGAGGAGAAGGGGACGACAGAGGATGAGATGGTTGGATGGAATCTCCAACTCAATGGACATGAGTTTGGGTAAACTCTGGGAGTTGGTGATGGACAGGGAGGCCTGGTGTGCTGCAGTCCATAGGGTTCAAAGGAGTCATACCTGACTGAATGACTGAACTGAAGATTTGACTGACTGTCATTTCAATAACAACTGACAGCACCTTGCTGTCTATGACCAAGCAGAAAACAGTTTGGGACATTAGACCTAATACTTCTGAAATAGTTTCTAATGAGTTGATGAATTGTGTAAGTTTTCTTTTTTTTTTAAAGTGGATTTTTCTTTTAATTGGAGGTTAATTGCTTTACAATGTTTATTGTTTTCTGCCATAAAACAACATGAATCAGTCATAACTATATATATATTTATATACATATATGTATGTATGTATGTATATGTGTGTGTGTGTGTGTGTGTATATATATATATATATATCCCCTCCATCTTGAGCCTCCCTCCAACCTCCCCCACTATCCCACCCTTTTAGGTCATCACAGAGTGCCAGACTGGGCTCTCTGTTATATAGCAGCTTCCCACTAACTATATATTTTACACATGGTAGTGTATACAGGTAAATGCTACTTTTCCATGTTGTCTCACCCTCTCTGTCCCCCAGGTGTGTTCACAAGTCCATTCTCTACATATGCATCTCCTTTCCTTCCCTGCAAATAGGCTCACCAGTACCATTTATCTAGAGTCCATATATATAGGCTAATATATGGTATTTGTTTCTCTCTTTCTGATTTACTGCACTCTGTATAATAGGCTCTAGGTTCATCCACTTTGTTCATTTTATGGCTGAGTAATATTTCATTGTATATATGTACCACAAATTCTTGATCTATTCATCTTTGATGGACATCTAGGTTGCTTCCATGTCCTGGCCATTGTAAATAGTGCTGAGTGAACATTGGGGTACATATGTCTTTTTGAATTATGGCTTCCTCAGGATATGTGCCCAGTTGTGGGATTGCTGGGTCATACAGTAGTTTCATTTCTAGTTAGTTAAGGAATCTCCATAGTGACTGTATCAATTTGCATTCCCATCAATAGTGCAAGAGGGCTCCCTGTTCTCTACATCCTCTCCAGCATTTATTGTTTGTAGATTTTTTTATGATGGCCATTCTGACTGATAGGAGGTGATAACTCACTGTAGTTTTGATTTGCATTTCTCTAATAATGAGCCATGTTGAGCATCTTTTCATGTGTTTATTGGCCACCTGTATGTCTTCTTTGGAGAAATGTTTGTTTAGGACTTCTGACCATTTTTTGATTGGCTTGCTTGATTTCCTAATATTAAGTTGCCTATATATTTTGAAGATTAATTCTTTGTCCATTGCTTCATTTGCAATTATTCCCCCATTCTGAAGGTAGTCTTTTCACCTTGTACTATTTTCTTTCTTGTTGGTTTTATAATTCATGAAGTTTCAGAGAGTTAAAAAAAAATCATACATAAACAGCCTTTTAAACAGGCCCCAAACCTCAGTAATTTATCTAGAAGTTACTCAGATATAGGCAAAAATTGTTTAATTTCCTAGAGTTTTGTCTGTGTATGCTTGACCTGGAATTTGTGATCTTAAAAATTAAGTTTATGCTGAAGTTAATGGACCCAAGTATATTTGTCTAATGAGTTTTGATACTTTAGGCAATTTTGCCTGAAGAGGATGATGCTTAACCAAAGGAAGAAAACTCTAAGGGTAAAATTTTGGAGACTGTAGTGATTCTGAAATTAAAAAAAGAAAATTATAACAGACTACTTAGTCAGCAGGGCTTCCTAGGTGCACTAGTGATCAAGAATCCACCTGCCAATGCAGAAGATGCAAGAGACAGGTTCAATCCCTGGGCCAGGAAGATACCCTGGAGAAGGAAATGGAAACCCACTGCAGTGTTCTTACCTGTAAAATTCCAATTACAGAGGGGCTTGAAGGGCTATAGTCCATGGGGTCATGAAGAATTGGACACAACTAAGTGACTGAGCACACACACACACAAACACACTCAGCACACCTGAACAAATGACTTTTTTTTCCTTCTGGTCAGTGTAGTAGCATATTGCTAACATATTCTCTTTATCTGTCTTTACCTGGTGGATAATTTCAGAAAATAGAGACCTGCAACTTTAAGCATTTAAAAATATATCTAAACTATATGAACATATTTTTTTTAATTTTATTTTATTTTTAAACTTTACATATTTTTAAATATACTGTTCTTGTAATGCATGGTGAAAATTACTATTTTTGCTAGCTGAAGCAGAAATTCTTCTTATGGGAAGAATAGTCTTTATTGAGTAAAATCTCTTAATGTATCTCTTGAAGGTCCATGGTGAGGTCCAATGGCATGAGTTGGAAGGAGACTAAGAAGAACTGTTCAAATTTTCTGCAAAAGAAGAAAACAAACATACAGGACTTGGGGACCACTGAGGGTACCTAGATTCAGGAGAGTCTAGGGTCTGATTAGTTAAAATGATTGAAGAGTGGAGAATTCTACATTTTAAAATTATCCACTGTATAGTCTCATGAGATATTTCTCCCATCTGGTAAACATTTCTGCACAAAAACACTAGTATTCCCAATTGCCTTGCAGGCTTGCCTTTTTAGGGTGTATCAAGACAAATTAGTTCCATGTATTTCACTTGGTGAGTAAATGAACAAGAGGGTGAATGAATTGATGGCTATACTTGTTTTCATTCTCTAGGAAGATGTTCATAATTATACAAGTTATGTTCAAATATTGAAAGGCCACAGAAGCCCTAGAGATACCTAGGCCAATTCACAACTCCATTAAGTGGCCCATGGCTGTTAGGCTATGTGAGTGCTTAGGTTTGCCTTTGGCAGTTTTTGGTCTTTCTTCTGGTTGTCAGTTTTACTTACAGCTCCAGGCACTATGTCTATTGGCTGTGTCCAATTTTCTTCAGTGAAATAAAATTGCCTGTGTGAGTTGAGAACATAGGTAGTAAAAGTTATTTTAAAAAATAATATCAAACATGAGTAATTAGTTTGTGACATAGGTCTGGAACTGTGTGTGATTTTGTAAGTAAATTGCATAATTTTCAGCCCATGGTCTATATTTTGATTGCTCAGGTGGCTGCTTTTTTCTTTTTTGTTGACTTTTGGATATATTCTTAATAGTTGAGATTACTCATTAAATAGGAAGAGATCCAATATGAAAATACCTTGGAATGATCCAAGGGCACATTGGAAATAAGAAAAAAAATTACAGGAATAAAAGGCTTGGGATGAAGAAGTCTTGGAAAATGAAGATAGTAATAATTCTTTCCATAAATAGAAAATAACTATCAATAGTGATATATGTACTCATATAAAATTTACTTCAGATTAGAATTTTTTGGAGTGAGACATTTGAATGCAATAAAGAGAAATCCAAATATTATTCCTTGTCTTAGCTAATATATACAGAATTATTTAATGGGTGCTGAAAAAGATACCATCCTGAAAATCATACTTTTTTTGTTATTGTTGCTTAAGGATACCACTGCCAAAATGAATGTTAAAGAGGAGTAAATTCAGTAAAAGTGAGCAGAATAACACATTAACATGTCTTAAAAATAGTTCTGTGTGTGGGAGAGAAGATGGTTGCTCTAAACTTCATTAAGCCGATTGTTGAAAAGACATCTGGAAGCTGATATACTAGGGGAGGCCAGGCGATAAACATGCATTGCTATTTTACGTTAAAATGCAGTCGTTTAAGCTGGATTTGCTTGAACAAAATGCATTTTTAGTACTTGCAAGTTGAGTTGCTTCCCTGGATCACTGTTGGTGTAGGGGGAGGACAAGAGAGACAGGAGGTGAAGTGGGTGTTCAGTTTCCAAGACAGGACAAAGACAATTGAATGATGGGCGATCATAGGCCAGCTCCCCAAAGTAGAGCAATCTAGGTCTGAAATTACACTTGTGAGCAACTTTATTATTTCTTCCAGAATTATAAGCTCATTGAAAGTAAAAACTTTCATTTTTTTTGTGTTTCTATCAACCAAAATAATAAGTATTTGATGAAAATAATGATTATTTCCCAGTAAATAAAATATAAAAGTTTTATTGGAAAAGATGTCATTCAGAATTGGATATAGTGGGTGTTTAAAGAATTTTTTTTTCTTTTTTTTGCAAAATATAAAAATGTTCCCGGACCACTATATATATGCTTTGTTTCAATCAATAAAGGATTAGACCTTATTGTTAAATAAGACAGAGTAACTGCTTTCAAGAAATTTAAAAGTCACTTGAGCCAAATTATAAGTATACTAAATTTTTTCTTCTTGGAACTTCATATCTAATAATTCTTTAACATTAATTTACTATTTATCCATGGAAAGTGAAGTCTTCTATTCAAGGATAAAGTTGATGTAAAAGTACATATCCAAAGACATTTTGTGAACTTTCATTTTTACTTTACATTATTGCCAAAGACCCACCACAAGGCTGGCTTGAGGCTACAGCATGATATATAGGATTCCACTACTCCAAAAAAATTTTAAATCAAAGCAGTAGAATTAGGTGTATTTAAATATGAACCCTCATGCTGTTATGCTATGATCTTTTGTACAACTTCTGCCTAAATGACAAACTTTCTTTTAATTCTGGCAATGAGCATCAAACAGTAATCATGAATGTACTTATAAGTTCAAATTCATTCATTATTTCATGGTTTTACTTCCCTGAAATTTATTGAATGGCTCCCAGAGCCCAGGAACTATTCTAGACAGTGGTAATTTAACAATGAATAAAAGAGATAAAAATCTTGCATTCAAGTAATTTCTATTTTAGTTCACCCAGAGTCATCCCTCTCTTTCTGTACCATTTACACAAACATTTAAAGTCTGTTCTATATATTTATGCACCTGTGTAACTTGTTCATAATGGTCACTTTCCTGAAACTATAGTCATTTTTGTGTATTCCCAAGGATTCTGAATATGCGTGGTTCCTCAAAGTCACCACTAATTCTTGCTCAACCTTGGTTAACAATCTGGTTTTATTAGTTTGTCATCTCTCCATGTGTCTTCTCTTGCTGTCATCAAAGCACATATTTAAAGGGCTTAATATTTTTTCTATTTTAAAGCAGCTTTTTAAAAAATATATACAAATGAGTTTCTTTAAAAAGTATTACCAGAGATTATGCTCAGCATAATTCTCCTTGACCCTGACTCCCACTTCAATTACAGAGCACTTCTGCTTTCTATTTTATACATCCCTCTACTGTTTGAAGTTTCACAAGCGTGTATTGCTTTTTCTATTCAGGGAAAACAATAAAGATATTAAAATTTTGAGTAAGCTTCTACGGGGATATGTCAAGTAAATATATCCTCAAAAGGGGTTTTCAAATATTAAATTTAATTTGTATGAGTTACTGAGAGAACTGTAAGAAATTTAATTAAGTTTTTCTTATGAAGAATAGAGATGATAAGAAAAACATTTTCCCAACCACATCTCCTATATAATTAGGAATATCATGAAAGATAGAAGTGTCCATCCTCTAGAATAAATGGAATACTAAGCAATTCTCATCCTTCAGCATGAAAATGTTAGTCCAAATACATTACAGCAATCAAACACTTCAAGTATAAAATGAAAATTTTTGAAGGATATCATTTAAACTGTAGGGAATAGACCTTACAATCTGACTGTAATTTCAAAAGGCCCTAAGTCAGATAGACAGATAGGACCAAAACACGACTTCTGATTTTATGTTTCTATTCTAATTCTTATCTGTGTCATTACCCTATTTTTGAGACATTTCTCAACCTTACCACATCAAGATTCCCAGTTCAAAGAATAAGGGTGGAGATAAGATGAAAACCATGGATGAAATTAACCATCTATGGGACTACTACTTTGACTATACTTTTCACTTCTTTTTACTCACTGAACCCTCCAGAAATGCTTGCATATTTTGTTTTATATTTTTCTCCCACTGATGTACATCTTTGTTGTTTCCAAGTAGCTCTATAACACCTGTAAATGAGATCTTTGAGAATATTTTTGTAACTCCTTTCCTAGAGGAGTGCCACCTGATAGAGGATAAATTTATTTGTTAAAAATAGTATTAATTTAATGAATCTTTAACATGAAAATTTAGGCAAGGGGCTGTCAGAAAAAAAAAATAAAACAAGATGTCATTTAAGAAATGTTAATCTAGGACATAGTGCTATAATAGGAATGAACAAGATCTGACAGCTTGTTTCTAGCGCTTTTATATTTATTATTCTGGTTATTTGGGGGTATTCAAAAAGTGTTTTGGTGGTTATAAAGCAAAGACAAAAGTTACAGTAACCAGCTTTAAGGATGGTCCCAGTGATGCTCACCCCTTCGTGTTCATGCCTCTTGTCTCACCTTCCTACATTGAATGGAGCTGACCTGTGAAGCAAGTAGAAGATTGGAGAAATTATTGGAGTTTCTGCCTTTCCATCTCAGATCATTTTCTCTCCATGAAACCAGCCGCCATATCCTGAGAGTTCTCAAGCAATCTTTTGGAGAGTTCTCTGTAGCAAGGAATAGATTCCTCCTGCCAGCAGCCAGCACCAACTAGTCAGGCATCTGAGCAAGTCCACTTAGAAATTATCCTCCAGCCACCATAAAATCTGCAGATGTCAGCAGCTCTGACCATCAACTTGACCACAACCTTATGAGAGGTCCTGAGCTAGAAACTTCTAGATAAGCCATTGCCCAGTCCTTATTGACAGAAGATTTATTTATTGTCTTAGACTGTTAGGTTAGGGGGCAATTTGTTATTCACTAAAAGCTAACTAATAGAGAAATTTATTGCATTGTTTACTTTCAATCATGAAAACATAATACTGCTGCTTCTAAATAGATTAGTGAATCTTCAAATATGTTTTTCAGTAACTCATGGAGCTATTTTGAGGCCATTGTCCATGGTCTGTAAAAATCAAGAGCTGAAAAATCCAGATATTTTCAGTGAAGTAAAAACTGTTCATTAATGTGGTCATTTGTCTTATCTGTGGTCTAATATAAAGGTATGGAATAAAATCTAGAAAAACCTATGACAAAAAAAAATAAAAGCTAACTAATATAAGTACATTTACTAAAGAAATTACTATAACTTTTAAATTTTTTTTCTTTTATTCCATCACATTATAGTTAGAAAACATATTTAAAAATCATAAAAAATTCTGACACAGTCTAACTACTTCATATGAGGTTATAACCATGAGAACACTCTACAACAGGCATATTTAAATATATCTTGCTCCTGATCATTTTTTTTTATTTTTAACAATGCCAGGAGTCAACATAACAAGTCTTATTAGTGCAGAATTATGGAAACACACAAAAGTAGTTTTACAGTTTTTGATTTAAAAATACCATGAATATTTAATCCAAATGATGTTAAATTAAGACATATCTTAATTCAAAAATCCAAGCTTAACATAATTTAATTTAATAAGATATCCTCAAAATTAAAAAAGCATGAACCATGAATATATGCATATCATGTATCTGAAAACAAAGTGATTCCTATTGCTAGGTTTTGACCTGCTACAGTTAAGTGAAAGTCACTGAGTCATGTCCAACTCTTTGTGACCCCATGGACTATATAGGCCAAAATACCGGAGTAAGTAGCCTTTCCCTTCTCCAGGGGATCTTCCCAAACCAGGGATCAAACCCAGATCTCCTGCATTGCAGGCAGATTCTTTACCAGCTGAGCCACAGGGGAAGCCCAATAATACTGGAACGGGTAGCCTATCCCTTCTCCAGGGGATCTTCCCAATCCAGGAATCTAACTGGCATTTCCTGCATTGCAGGAGGATTCTTTACCAACTGAGCTATCAGTTCAGTTCAGTTCAGCCATGTCTGACTCTTTGCGACCCCAGGAACCACAGCACGCCAGGCCTCCCTGTCCATCACCAACTCCCAGAGTCCACCCAAACCCATGTCCATTGAGTCGGTGATGCCATCCAACCTCTCATCTATCGTCCCCTTCTCCTCCTGTCCTCAATCTTTCCCAGCATCAGGGTCTTTTCCAATGAGTCAGCTCTTCACATCAGGTGGCCAAAGGATTGGAGTTTCAGCTTCAACATCAGTCCTTCCAATGAACACCCAAGACTGATTGATCTCCTTTAGGATGGACTGGTTGGATCTCCTTGCAGTCCAAGGGACTTGCAAGAGTCTTTTCCAACACCACAGTTCAAAAGCATCAATTCTTCAGCACTCAACTTTCCTTATAGTCCAACTCTCACATCCATACATGATCACTGGAAAAACAATAGCGTGGACTAGACGGACCTTTGTTGGCAAAGTAATGTCTCTGCTTTTTAATATGCTGTCTAGGTTGGTCATAACTTTCCTTCCAAGGACTGAGCTATCAGGGAAACCCTAAATTTGTTTTTAAAATCTTTTTTTAAATGATGACTAAGATGCACAGCATTCAAAGGTACGAATCTCAATTAAATAGTCCTAAAGAAATGTTCTCAGTTCAGTTCAGTTCTAAAACATCTCAATTGTTCCAGATTAAAATTATAAACTGACATTGGAGTTTATTTCTGCCTCAAACTTTATACTGAAAAAGAAAACAGAGACTATAATAATTCATCCATCCTCCTAGTAATTGTACTCTATCATTCTTCTTATTGATTTATTCAAATAAGCTGCTGTCATTTTTCCTTCTAATATACACCTCACAGGCAATATATCTCTTCCATACTCTTCCCACTAAATGTAATATATCTCTCATAAAAGAAATATATTTTATGCCTTTTTTGAATAAATGTATTTTTAAGAGTTTTGAGGCCCAATATTTCTGTGGTAGCGGTGGTAACCAGAATGAAATGCTAATCTCATCAAAAAGAAAGAAACCATAAAGCCTGACTCAGGTACTGAATTCATTTCTCTTGGTCAGAATTATCAGGTCTCAACTGGGCACTCATATCTCAACCAATACTAAGTTTTTGTTTTTCGGTTGTTAGAGAAATGTTAAATATATTTCACGGGATTTAATTGTCCAAAGCCTTCCTGATGATTTGTCAATAAAGGTAAGGGAAGATAATTAGCACTGCTTCCCTCATCTAACTCCCTTAATGTTGGAAAACTATCAGAGTATTCAGTTGGTAAAAAAGAATCTGCTGAATAGATTCAATCCTCCTGAAGTAAAACTAAAAGCATCTTTTTATATTTAGTTATTTCTAGATATATTCCCTGTAATACTCTCTGCTTTTTTTTTTTTTTTTTTTTTTAACCACACTTAGCTGTAAATCAAATAGATGTGGTTTTGCTACTCGGCAGTTATCCTGAATATATTTCTTAATCATTTATGTTACTTTTCCTATGGTGATTACATTTCTTAATCACGATTTGAATTATGATTATAATAATCATAATTCACAAATCTGAATTATGTTCAGATTTGAAATCAGTGTACTTTAACATTAAAAAGGTAGTTGCTTCTCAGTTTTAGACAGAATGACTCTTTGGTTTGTTTATCTCTTACTTCATATCAGTAGCCCTTGGTCTGATATGTGGTCACTGACCCAAAAAGAACCAGAAGGAGTAAGAAGCTGGATGTGAGGCAAAGGTATTGACGGGGTAATAGGAAGAGGGCAATCCTGGTAGAGAGTCCAGGGCACCTTCAACACTATTTTCAGAGTAGGTTTGTCCAGGATATCTAATGAAGTGGAAAGTTATGGCATATTTTTTAAATTGATGTATAGTTGATTTGGTTGGGGCATGGAATTGAATCACTGTGATGTTGAATAGTTTGCCTTGGAAATGAAGCAAGATCATTCTGTTATTTTTGAGACTGCACCCAAGTACTGCATTTCGGGTTCTTTCATTGACTTGAGGGCTGCTCCATTTGTTCTAAGGGATTCTTGCCCACAGTAGTATATATACTGATTGTCTGAATTAAATTTGCCCATTCTCATCCATTTTTAGCTCAATGATACCTCAGATGTTAATGTTCCATCTTGCCATCTCCTGCATTCAATTTACCTTGATTCATGGACCTAACATTCCAGGTTCCTATGCAATATTGTTCTATACCATATAGAATGTGACTTTTCAGCACCAGACACATCCACAACTGAGCGTCATTTCTGCTTTGGCCCAGCCACTTCATTATTTCTGGAGCTATTAGTAATTGCCCTCTGCTCTTCCCCAGTAGCATATTGGACACCTTCCAACCTGGGTTGGGGGGCCTCATCTTCCAGCATCATATCTTTTTACTTTTTCAAACTGTCCATGGGGTTCTTCAGGCAAGAATACTGGAGTGGGTTTCCATTTCCTTCTCCAGTGGACCACATTTCATCAGAACTCTTCACTATGACCCATCCATCTTGGGTGGCCCTGCACGGCATGGCTCATAGCTTCAAGTCTATGTCAGGAAGGCTTATAGTTTCTAGTTTATCCAAGTTTATGCCCCAGTCACTGATGCTGAAGAAGCTGAAGTTGACTAGCTCTATGAAAACCTGCAAACTTTCTAGAACTAACACCAGGAAAAAAAAAATGTCCTTTTCATCACAGGGGATTGAAATGCTAAAGTAAGAAGTAGGAAGTAGATACCTGATGTGACAGGCAAGTTTAGCCTTCAGCACAAATGAATCAGGGCAAAGGCTAAAAGAGTTTGGTCAAAAGAACACTCTGGTCATAGCACCCAACAACCCAAGGGATGACTCTCCAGATGGACATCATCAGATGGTCAATACTGAACTCAGATTGATTATGTTCTTTGCAGACAAAGATCAAGCTCTATATTATCAGTAAAAATAAGCATTGGAGCTGACTGTGGCTCAGATCATGAGTTCCTTATTGAAATATTCAGGCTTAAATTGAAGAAAGTGGGGAAAGCCACTAGGTCATTCAGATATGACATAAATCAAATTCCTTATGATTATACAGTGTAGGTGACAAATAGATTCAAGGGCTGACACGTGGTAGACAGGATGCCTGAAGCACTATGGACTGAGGCTTGTAACACTGTACAAGAGGCAGTGACGTAAACCAATTCAAGAAGGCAAAGTGGTTGTCTGAGGAGGCTTTACAAATAGCTGAAGGAAAAAGAAAAATGAAAGGCAAAGGAGAAAGGGAAAGATATAATCATATGAATGCAGAGTTCCAGAGAATAGCAAGGAGGTTATTCTTAAATGAACAGTGCAAAGAAATATGGAAACAGAAAACAAAAAAAAAATTCTGTAAAGCAATTATCCTTCAATTAAAAAAAAAGAATAAAATAAAAAAAGAATAGAGGAAAACAATAGAATGGGAAAGACTAGAGATTTCTTCAAGAAAATTGGAGATATCAAGGGAACATTTCATGCAAGGATGGGTACGATAAAGGACAGAAATGGTAAGGACCTAACAGAAATAGAGGAGATTAAGAAGAGGCAGCAAGAATACACAGAAGAACTATACAAAAAAAAGTCTTAATGATCTGGATAACCAAGATAGTGTGGTCACACACCTAGAGCAAGACATCCTGGAGTGTGAAGTCAAGTGGGCCTTCGGAACCATTACTATGAACAGATCTATTGGAAGTGATGGAATTCCAGCTGAGCTATTTAAAATTCTAAAATATGATGCTGTTAAATTGTTGCACTCAATATGTTCAGCAAATTAAAAACCTCAGCAGTGGCCACAGGGCTGGAAAAGGTCAGTTTTCATTCCAATCTCAAAGAAGGGCAATGCCAAAGAATGTTCAAACTACAGTACAACTGCACTCATTTCACATTCCTTCAAGCTAGGCTTTAGCAGTAAGTGAACCAAGAACTTCCAGATGTATAAGCTGGGCTTTTAAGGAGGCAAAGGAACCAGAGATCAAATGCCAGCATTCAATGGAGAAAGCAAGGGAGTTCCAGAAAGACATCTACATCGGCTGCATTAACTATGCTAAAGCCTTTGACTGTGTGGATCACAACAAACTGAAAAATTCTTAAAGAGATGGGAGTACCAGACCATTTTACCTGTCTCCTGAGAAACCTGTATGCAGATCAAGAAGCAACAGTTAGATCTGGACATGGAACAAAACTGGGAACAGAGTATGACAAGGCTGTATATTGTTACTCTGTTTATTTAACTCACATGCAGAATAAATCATGTGAAATGCTGGGCTGGCATCACAAGCTGGAATCAGATTGCTGGGAGAAACATGAATACCCTCAGATATGCAGATGATACCACACTGTGGCAGAAATTGAAGAGGAACTAAAGAGCCTCTTGATGAGGGTCAGAAAGGAGAGTGAAAAAGCTGGCTGGAAACTCAACAATCAAAAACTAAGATTGTGGCATCTGGTCCTATCACTTCATGCAAATATTAATAGGGGAAAAAGTGGAAGCAACAACACGTTTTATTTTCTTGGGCTCCAAAATCATTGCGGATGGTGACTGCAGCCAGGAAATGTAAAGACACCTGCTTCTTAGAAGGAAAGCTATGAAAAAGCTATTTTAAAAGCCAGAGACATCAATCAGCTTACAAAGACATCACTTAGCTGAAAAAGTCAAAGCTGTGGTTTTTCCACCTGTCATATATGGATATGAGAGTTGGACCTGAAGAAGGCAATGGCACCCCACTCCAGTACTCTTGCCTGGAAAATCCCGTGGATGGAGGAGCCTGGTGGCTGCAGTCCATGGGGTCGCTAAGAGTCGGACACACTAAGCAACTTCACTTTCACTTTTCACTTTCATGCACTGGAGAAGGAAATGGCAACCCACTCCGGTGTTCTTGCCTGGAGAATCCCAGGGGCAGGGAAGCCTGGTGGGCTGTGTCTATGGGGTCGCACAGAGTCAGACAGGACTGAAGTGACTTAGCAGTAGCAGCAGAGTTGGATCATAAAGAAGGTTGAGCATTGAAGAACCGGTGCTTTCAAACTGTGGTGCTTGAGAGTCCCTTGGTCTGCTGGGAGATCAAACCAGTCAGTTCTAAAGGAAATAAACCTTGGATATTCATTGGAAGAACTGACTCTGAAGCTGAAGCTCCAATACTTTAGCCACCTTGTGCGAAGAGCCATTAGAAAAGACTCTGACTCTGGGAAAGATTCAAGGCAAAAGAAGAAGGGGCTGGCAGAGAATTCAACTGTTAGATACATCCCTGAATCAATGGATATGAATTTGAGCAAATTCCGGGAGACAGTGAAGGACATATTGAATATAGGTCCTTGTACTATACAGTAGGATCTTGTTTTTATCTATTTTATATAAAGTAGTGTGTTTCTGGGGGCTTCCCTGGTAGCTCAGCTGGTTAAGAATCCGCCTGCAATGTAGAAGACCCCAGATCAATTCTTGGGTGGGGAAGTTCTCTTGGAGAAGGGATAGGCTGCTGACTCCAATATTCTTGGGCTTCCCTGGTGGCTTAGATGGTAAAGAATCTGCCTGCAACGCGGGAAACCTGGGTTCAATCCTTGTATTGGGAAGATCACTGGAGGAGGGCATGGCAACCAGCTCAAGTATTCTTGCCTGAAGAATCCCCATGAACAAGGGACCTTGGCTAGCTGTGGTCCATAAGACCACAAAGTATTGGAAACAACTGAGTGAATAAGCACAGCACAGCGGTGTGTATCTGTTAATCCCAAGCACCCTTCCCCTTCCCCTTTTGATAACCATAAGTTTGTTTTCTCTTTCTTTAGATCTATTTCTGTTTTGTACATTTGTATCATTTTTTAGAGTCCACAGGTATTTGATATTATATGGTATTTGTCTTTCTCGTTCTGATTACTTCACTTAATATGATAATCTCTAGCTCTATCCATGTTGCTACAAATGACATTATTTCATTTTTTATGTCTTAGTTATATTACCTCATGGTAGGTACAACATCTTCTTTATCTAGTAATCTTTCAATAGACACTTAGGTTGCTTCTATGTCTTCATTTCAGTTTAGTTCAGAACCTTAGTCATGTTCCACTCTTTGCAACCCCATGAACTGCAGCACGCCAGGCCACCCTGTCCATCACCAACTCCTGGAGTTCACCCAAACTCATGTGCATCATGTCTGTGATGCCATCCAGCCATCTCATACTCTGTCGTCCCCTTCTCCTCCTGCCCCCAATCCCTCCCAGCATCAGGGTCTTTTCCAATGAGTCAACTCTTCACATGAGGTGACCAAAGTATTGGAGTTTCAGCTTCAGCATCAGTTCTTCCAATGAACACCCAGGACTGGTCTCCTTTAGGATGGACTGGTTGGAACTCCTTGCAGTCCAAGGGACTTGCAAGAATCTTCTCCAACACCACAGTTCAAAAGCATAAATTCTTCAGCACTCAGCTTTCTTCACAGTCCAACTCTCACATCCATACATGACCACAGGAAAAACCACAGCCTTGACTAGATGGACCTTTGTTACAAAGTAATGTCTCTGCATTTTAATATGCTATCAATATTGGTCATAACTTTCCTTCCAAGAACTAAGCGTCTTTTAATTCCATGGCTGCAATTACCATCTGCAGTGACTTTGGATCCCAAAAAAATAAAGTCTGACACTGTTTCCACTGTTTCCCTATCTATTTCCCATCAAGTGATGGGACTGGATGCCATGATCTTCCTTTTCTGAATGTTGAGCTTTAAGCCAATTTTTTCATTCTCCTCCTTCACTTTCATCAAGAGGCTTTTTAGTTCCTCTTCACTTTCTACCATAAGGATGGTGTCATCTGCATATCTGAGGTTATTGAGATTTCTCCCAGCAATCTTGATTCCAGCTTGTGCTTCTTCCAGTCCAGCATTTCTCATGATATACTCTGCATATAAGTTAAATAAGCAGGGTGACAATATACAGCCTTGATGTACTCCTTTTTCTTTTTAGAACCAGTCTGTTGTTCCTTGTCCAGTTCTAACTATTCCTTACTGGCCTGCATATAGGTTTCTCAAGAGGCAGGTCAGGTGGTCTGGTATTCCCATCTCTTTCAGAATTTTCCACAGTTTATTGTGATCCACACAGTCAAAGGCTTTGGCATAGTCAATAAAGCAGAAATAGATGTTTTTCTGGAACTCTCTTGCTTTTTCCATGATCCAGCGGATGTTGGTAATTTGATCTCTGGTTCCTCTGCCTTTTCTAAAACCAGCTTGAACATCAGGAAGTTCACAGTTCACGTACTGCTGAAGCCTGGCTTGAAAATTTTGAGCATTACTGTACTAGCATGTGAGATGAGTGCAATTGTGTGGTAGTTTGAGCCTTCTTTGGCATTGCCTTCATTTGGGATTGGAATGAAAACTGACCTTTTCCATTCTTGTGGCCACTGTTGAGTTTTCCAAATGTGCTGGCATATTGAGTGCAGCACTTTCACAGTATCATCTTTCAGGACTTGAAATAGCTCAACTAGAATTCCATCACCTCCACTAGCTTTGTTCGTAGTGATGCTTTCTAAGGCCCACTTGACTTCACATTCCAGGACGTCTGGTTCTAGGTGAGTGATCACACCATCGTGATTATCTGGATCGTGAAGATCTTTTTTATGCAGTTCTTCTGTGTCTTCTTGCCACCTCTTCTCAATATCTTCTGCTTCTGTTAGGTCCATACCATTTCTGTCCTTTATTGTGCCCATCTTTGCATGAAATGTTCCCTTGGTATCTCTAATTTTCTTGAAGAGATCTCTAGTCTTTCCCGTTCTGTTGTTTTCCTCTGTTTCTTTGCATTGATCACTGAGGAAGGCTTTCTTATCTCTTCTTGCTATTGTTTGGAACTCTGCATTCAAATGGGAATATCTTTCCTTTTCTCTTTTGCTTTTCACTTCTCTTCTTTTCACAGCTATTTGTAAGGCCTCTTCAGACAGCCATTTTGCTTTTTTGCATTTCTTTTCTATGGGGATGGTCTTGATCCCTGTCTCCTGTACAATGTCACGAACCTCCGTCCATAGTTCATCAGGCACTCCGTCTATCCGATCTAGTGCCTTAAATCTATATCTCACTTCCACTGTATAATCATAAGGGATTTAATTTAGAACATACCTCAATAGTCTAGTGTTTTTCCCTACTTTCTTCCATTTAAGTCTGAATTTGGCAATAAAGAGTTCATGAACTGAGCCACGGTCAGCTCCCAGTCTTGTTTTTGCTGACTGTATAGAGTTTCTCCGTCTTTAGCTGCAAACAATATGATAGTCTGATTTCAGTGATGACCATCTGGTGACGTCCATGTGTAGAGTCTTCACTTGTGTTGTTGGAAGAGGGTGTTTGCTATGACCAGTGCATTCTCTTGGCAAAACTCTATTAGCCTTTGCTGTGCTTCATTCTGTACTCCAAGGCCAAATTTTCCTGTTACTCCAGGTATTTCTTGACTTCCTACTTTTGCATTCCAGTCCCTTATAATGAAAAGAACATCTTTTGGAGGTGTTAGCTCTAAGAGGTCTTGTAGGTCTTCATAGAACCATTCAACTTCAGCTTCTTCAGTGTTACTGGTTGGGGCATAGGCTTGGATCACCATGATATTGAATGCTTTGCCTTGGAAATGAACAGAGATCATTCTGTCGTTTTTGAGATTGCATCCAAGTATTGTATTTTGGACTCTTTTGTTGATCATGATGGCTACTCCATTTCTTCTAAGGGGTTCCTGCCCACAGTAGTAGATATAATGGTCATCTGAGTTAAATTCACCCATTCCAGTCCATTTTAGTTCGCTGATTCCTAGAATGCAGTAGTTCACTTGTGCCATCTCCTGTTTGGCCACTTCCAATTTGCCTTGATTCATGGACCTAACATTCCAGGTTCCTGTGCAATATTGCTCTTTACAGCATCGGACCTTGCTTCTATAACCAGTCATATCCACAACTGGGTATTGTTTTTGCTTTGACTCAATCCCTTCATTCTTTCTGGAGTTATTTCTCCACTGATCTCCAGTAGCATATTGGGCACCTACCAACCTTGGGAGTTCCTCTTTCAGTATCCTATCATTTTGCCTTTTCATACTGTTCATGGGGTTCTCAAGGCAAGAATACTGAAGTTGTTTGCCATTCCCTTCTCCAGCAGACCACATTCTGTCAGAACTCTCCACCATGACCCATCCTTTTTGGGTCGCCCCACACGGCATGGCTTAGTTTCACTGAGTTAGACAAGGCTGTGGTCCATGTGATCAGATTGGCTAGTTTTCTGTGATTATGGTTTCAGTGTGTCTGCCCTCTGATGCCCTCTTGCAACACCTACCATCTTACTTGGGTTTCTCTTACCTTGAAAGGTGGGTATTTCTTCACGGCTGCTCCAGCAAAACGCAGCCGCTGCTCCTTACCTTGGATGAGGTCGTCCCTCTTGACCTTGAACGTGGAGTAGCTCCTCTCCACCCTGTTGTGCCCATGCAGCTGCCGCTCCTTGGAAGTGGGGTTGCTCCTCTCGACCGCCACCCCTGACCTTGGACGGGGGGTAGCTCCTCTCAGCCGTGCTTCTGTGTGGTCCGTCGCAGCAAATAGCACTGCTATAAACATTGGGCTGCATGTATCTTCTTGAATTAGTTTTCTCTGGATATATGCCTAAGAGTGGAATTGCTGGATCATATGGTAACTCCATTTTTAGTTTCTGAGGAAACCTCAATAGTGTTCTTCATAATGTCTGTAACAATTTACATTCCCAACAAATGGTGTAGCAAGGTTCCTTTTTCTCTGTATCCTTTCCAGCATTGTTTATTTGTAGACTTTTTAATGGTGGCCATTCTCACCAGTATGAGATAATATCTCATTGTAGTTTTGATTTGCATCTCTCTAATAATTAATGATGTTAAACATCGATTTATTACCTCTTGGCCATCTGTATGTCTTTGCAGAATTGTCTATTTAGGACCTCTGCCCATTGTTTGATTGAATTGTATATTCATTTATTCTTTTTGACATTGACACATAGGAACTGTTTGTGTAGTTTGGAAATTAAGCTCTTCTTGGTTGCATCATTTGCAAATATTTTCTTCTATTCCATAGATTGCCTTTTCATTTTGTTTATGGTTTTCTTTTCTATTCAAAAACTTGTAAGTTTAATTAAGTTCAGTTTGTTTATTTTTGCTTTTATTTTCATTTTTCTAGGAGATAGATCTAAAAAAATATTGCTGTAGTTTATGTCAAAGAGTTCTCTGCCTACTGTTTTCTATAAGAGTTTTATAGTATTTAGCCTTACATTTATGTCTTTAATCCTTTTTGAGTTTATTTTTGTATATGGTGTTAGAGAATATCCTTATGATATTATTTTATATGTAACTGTCCAGTTTTCCCAGCACCACTTATTGAAGAGACTATCTTTTCTCCATTATATAGTCTTGCCTCCTTTGTCTGAGATTAGTTGACTATAGGCATGTGAGTTTATTTCTGGGTTATCTTTCTTCTTCCATTGATTGATAGATATGTTTTTGTGCCAATGTATGTGTGCATGCTCAGTCACTTCAGTTGTGTCTGACTCTTTGCAACCCCATGGACTGTACCCTGCCAGGCTCCTCTGTTCATGGGATTCTCCAGGCAAGACTAATGGGGAAGAGTGTCATACCCTCCTCCAGGGGATCTTCCCAACCTAGGGATTGAACATCCGTCTTCTTGATTTCTTGTGTTGTAGGCAGATTCTTTGCCACTGAGCCACCAGGGAAGCCCTTTTGTGCCAATATAACACTAATTTGATTCATGTAGCTTCACAGAATTGTCTGAGTCTGGGAAGGTTTTATCTCCAGCTTTGTTCTTTATCATCAGGATTGCTTTGGCACTTCTGTGTCTTTTGTGGTTCTATGTAAATTTGGGGATTATTTGTTCTAGTTCTTCAAAAAGTATCATGAGTAATTTGAGAGGAATCACATTAAAACTATAGATTGCTCTGGGTAGAGTTATGACATCTCATAGTAATCCATCTAGGACATAAAAAGTTGGAAGCAGAGGCATGAAGAAAGTCATGATCACAGATGTGTATGTTGGTACTGAAGTGTTTATGATCAGGGTTAGGTGCAAGATCTAAGATGCTGGGAATAAAAGTTGAATAGAGATTGATATAGGGTTTATATGGATAAGTTATACATTTGTTAAATTTATTTGGATAAGTATGGGAGATTCAAGAAGCTTCCATAATCCTCTTATCCTAATTCATCAGAGGGCAGGCAGAATGAAAGTCACAGTCACAGAAAGCTAACATGGACAACAGACTTGTCTAACAAAATGAAACTATGAGCCATGCTATGTGGGGCCACCTAAGATGGACAGGTCATGGTGGAGAGTTCTGACAAAACGTGGTTCACTGATGATGGGAATGGCAAACCACACGTCAGTATTCTTGCCTTGAGAACCCCATGAACAGTATGAAAAGGCAAAGAGTTATGACACTGAAAGATGAACTCCCCCACTTGGTAGGTGCTGAATATGCTACTGCAGAAGAATGGAGAAATAGCTCAGGAAAAAACAAAGAGGCTGAGCCAATGCAAAAACAACACCCAGTTGTGAATGTGGCTGGTTAAAGTCTGATGCTGTAAAGAACAATATTGTATAGGAACCTGTAATGTTAGGTCCATGAATCAAGGTAAATTGGAAATGGTCAAGCAGGAGATGACAAGAGTGAACATCAACATTTTAGGAATCAATGAACTAAAATGGACCAGAATGGGTGAATTGAATTCAGATGGCCATTACATCTAATACTGTGGGCAAGAATGCCTTAGAATAAATGGAGTAACCCTTGTAGTCAACAGAAGACTCCAAAATGCAGTTCTTGAGTGCAGTCTCAAAAATGACAGAATGATCTCCATTTGTTTCCAAGGAAAACCATTCAGTATCACAGTAATCCAAGTCTATGCCACAACCACTAATGCCAAAGAAGCTGAAGTTGAACAGTTCTGTGAAGACCTATGAGACTTTCTAGAACTAACACCAAAAAAAAAAAAAAAAAAAAAAAGTTGTGCTTTCCATCATAGGGAACTGGAATGAAAAAGCAGGAAGCTAAGAGATATCTGGAGTAACAGGCATGTTTGGCCTTGGACTACAAAATGAAGCAGGGCAAAAGCTAACAGTTTTGTCAAGTGAGTGCACGGGTCATAGCAAACACCCTCTTCCAACAACACAAGAAAATACTCTACAGATGGAAATCAAGACCGAAATCAGATTGATTATATTCTTCATAGCTGAAGATAGAGAAGCTCTATACGGTCACCAAAAACAAGACTGGGAGCTGACTGTGCCTCAAATCATGAACTCCTTATTGCCAAATTCAGACTTAATTGAAGAAAGTAGGGGAAACTAATAGGCCATTCGTGTATGACCTAAATCAAATCCCTTACATTTACACAGTGGAAGTGACAAAGAGATTCAAGGGATTAGATTTGATAGAGTGCCTGAAGAACAATGGACATAGGTTCATGACATTGTACAGGAGGCAGTGATCAAGACTATCCCCAAGAAAAAGAAATGCAAAAAGGCAAAATGGTTGTCTGAGGAGGCCTTAAAAATAGCTGAGGAAAGAAGAGAAGCAAAAGCCAAAGGATAAAAAGAAAGATACCTATTTGAATGCACGGTTCCAAAGAGCAGCAAGGAGAGATAAGAAAGCCTTCCTCCATGATCAATGCAAAGAAATAGAGGAAAACAATAGAATGGAAATGACTAGAGATATCTTCAAGAAAATGAGAAATACTAAATGGACATTTCATGCAAAGATGGGCACAATAAAAAATAGAAATTGTATGGACCTAATTGAATCAGAAGATATTAAGAAGAGGTGGCAAGAATACACAGAAGAAGTATACAAAAAAGATCATCATGACCAGATACCTACGATGGTGTGATCACTCACCTAGAGCCAGCCATCCTGAAGTGAAGTCAAGTGGGTCTTAGGAAGAATCACTGTGAACAAAGCTAGTGGAAGTGATGGAATTCCAGCTGAACTATTTCAAGTCCTAAAAGGTGATGCTATTAAGATACTTCACTCAATATGCCAGCAAATTTGCGAACTTAGTAGTGGCCACAGGACTAGAAAAAGTCAGCTTTCATTCCAATCTCAAAGATAGACAATGCCAAGGAATGTGCAAACTTCCCCACAATTGCACTCATCTCACACACTAGTAAAGTAATGCTCAAAATTCTCCAAGACAGACTTCAACAGCATGTGAGTTGTGAACTTGCTGATGTTCAAGCTAGATTCAGAAAAGGCAGAGGAACCAGAAATCAAATTGTCAACATATGTTGGATCATTGTAAAAGCAAGAGAGTTCCAGAAAAACATCTGTTTCTGCTTCATTGACTATGCAAAATCCTTTGATTGTGGATCACAACAAACAGTGGAAAATTCTTCAAGAGATGGGAATCCCAGACCACCATACCTGCCTCCTGAGAAATCTGTATGCAGGTCAAGAAACAACAGTTAGAACCAGACATGGAAGAATCGGCTGGTTCAAAATTGGGAAAGGAGCATGTCAAGGCTGTATATTGTCAACCTGCTTATGAATTTACATGCAGAGAACAACATGCAAAATGCCAGGCTGGATAAAACACAAGCTGGAATCAAGACTGCCAGGGGAAATATCAATAACCTCAGACATGCTGATGACACTACCCTTATGGCAGAAAGTGAAGAGGAACTGAAGAGTCTCTTGATGAAAGTGAAAGAGGAGAGTGAAAAAGCTGGCTTAACACTGAACATTCAAAAAACTAATATCATGGCATCCAGTCCCATCATTTAATGGCAAAATGATAGGGAAACAATGAAAACAGTGACAGACTGTATTTCTCTGGGCTGCAAAATTATTGCTACAAAATCACTGAGATGTTGACAGCAGCCATGAAATTAAAAGACACTTGCTCCTTAGAAGAAAGGCTATGACCAACCTAGACAGCATATTAAAAAGCAGAGTCATTATTTGTCCAGCGTTCTGTCTAGTCAAAGTTACGGCTTTTCCAGTAGTCATGCATGAATGTGAGAGTTGGACCATAAAGAAAGCTGAGCACCAGTGAACTGATGCTTTTGAACTGTGGTGTTGGAGAAGACTCTTGAAAGTCCCTTGGACTGTGAGGAGATCCAACCAGTCAATCCTAAAGGAAATCAGTCCTGAATATTCATTGGAAGGACTGATGAATATTCAGTCCTTAAGAAGCTGAAGCTCTAATATTTTTGCCACCTGATGCAAAGAAGTGACTCATTGGAAAAGATCCTAATGCGGGGAAAAATTGAAGGCAGGAGGAGAAAGGGACAGCAGGGGATGAGATGGTTGGATGGCATCACCGACTCGATGGACATGAGTTTGAGCAAGCTTCGGGAGTTGATGATGGTCAGGGAGGCCTGGTGTGCTGCAGTCCATGGGGTCAAAAATAATTGGACACTACCAAGCGACTGAACTGAACTGAACTGATAGGAGACTTGCCCATACATCCACTATCACCTTCCTTTTCACAATGACTTTATTTACATTAATACATAATATCATTCCCTTTGCTTTGTACAAAATCAATATTAAAACCATTCATATGAATATACTTTGCTGTGTTTCAGAGCTAAAAATCACTTTGGTCCTTGAGTTATTTTTTTTAATGTATTTTTGTGAAATTTGTGAATTCTTACTTTCAGGAGAAAATGCCTCAGAGATTAAATTCCCTTTTAAAAAATCAGATAACAAAGTGTAGCTATACAAATTTGTTTTTGTTGTTACTAAATTATTTTTTCTCAATTGTAGTAGGGATCAAGTAGAAGTTCAACAGCTTCTAACTTGCTTTAACTCAAATATCCTAAGTAGTGAGTTGTACATAAGAACAACTAAATACGTATGATAAAGGTTTAAGCAGAACAAAACCTTCACTTTCTATAGAATTTCTCATGGAAGAAGCATAGGAGGCCTTGTTCAGAGTTCAGATATTTGAGGTTAACTCTACAACATACTCTACTCACTTTTGCATTTAACAAACAGCATTGTATGACCTAAATTTATTTTGAATTTTTTAAAATTTTATTTTATTTTTAAACTTTACAAAATTGTATTAGTTTTGCCAAATATCAGAATGAATCCGGGTATACCTGATTAATAAACAATGTTGTAATAGATTCCAGTGAAGAGTGAAGGGACTCAACCATACATATACTTGTATCCATTCTACCCCAAACTCCCCTCCCATCCAGGCTGGTATATAACATAGAGCAGAGTTGCATGTGTTATACAGTATGTCCTTATAGGTTATCCTTTTAAATATAGCAGTGAGTACATGTCTATCCCAAACTTCTAACTGTCCCTCCTTCCATCCTTTCCCCCAGCAACCATAAGTTAATTCTTGAAGTCTGTGGGTCTGTTTCTATTTTGTACATAAGTTCATTTGTAGCATTTCTTTTTAGATTCCACATATAAAGTATGTCATATGAGATTTCTCCTTCTATGACTTACTTCACTAAGTATGATACTCTCTAGATCCATCCATATTGATGCAAATGGAATTATTTCTTTCTTTTTAATGACTGAGTAATATTCCATTTCATATATGTACCATGTTTTCTTTATCCATTCCTCTATTGATGGACATTTAGGTTGCTTCCATGTCTTGACTATTGTAAACACCACTGAAATGAATAATAGGGTGCATGTATCCTTTTGGTTTATGCTCTTCTTCAGATATATGCTCAGGAATGAGATTCCATGGTCATATGGTAGCTCTGAGCTTCTCTGGTAACTGAGATGGTAAGGAATCCACCTGCAATGCAAGAGCCCTGGGTTTGATTCCTGGGTGGGGAAGATCTCCTGGAGAAGGAGATGGCTACCTACACCAGTACTCTTGCCTGAAGAATTCCATGGACAGAAGAGCCTACCGAGCTACAGTACATGGGATTGCAGAGTCAGATGTGACTGGGTGACTAACACACACACACACAGTAGCTTTATTTTTAGTATTTTAGGAACTGCCATATTAACTGTATCAATTTACATTCCCACCAACAGTTTAGGAGGATTCCCTTCCCTCCACACCCTCTTCAGCATTTATCATTTGTGCATTTTTTGATGGTAGCCATTCTGGCTGGTGTGAGGTAATACCTCACTATAGTCTTGACTTGCATTTATATAATAATTAGCGATGCTGATCATCTTTTCATGTGCCTTTTGGCTATCTGTATGTATTCTTTCAGTTCAGTTCAGTTCAGTCACTCAGTCATGGCTGACTCTTTGCAACCGCATGAACCGCAGCACACTAGGCCTCCCTGTCCATCACCAACTCCCAGAGTCCACTCAAACGCATGTCCATCGAGTCGGTGATGCCATCCAACCATCTCATCCTCTGTCATCCACTTCTCCTCCTGCCCCCAATCCCTCGCAGCATCAGGGTCTTTTCCAATGAGACAACTCTTCGCATCAGGTGGCCAAAGTATTGGAGTTTCAGCTTCAACACCAATCCTTCCAACGAATACCCAGGACTAATCTCCTTTAGGATGGACTGGTTGGATCTCCTTGCAGTCCAGGGGACTCTCAAGAGTCTTCTCCAATACCACAGTTCCAAAGCATCAATCCTTCAGCACTCAGCTTTCTTTATAGTCCAACTCTCACATCTATACATGACCACTGGAAAAACCATAACCTTGACTAGATGGAGAGAAATGTTTATTTCGTCTTCTGCCTATTTTTTGAGTAGTTGTAGAATTTGATGCTGTGTCATGAGCTGTTTGTAAATTTTGGAGACTAATCCCTTATCAGTCACATCATTTGCAAATATTTTCTCCCAATCTATGGGTTGTTTTTGCTAATTTTTTTCTTTGTTTTAAAAAAAGCTTTTGAGTTTAAATAGGTCCCATTTGTTTATTTTTGTTTTTATTTCCATCATTCTGGAAAATGGATTGAAAAAGATATTGCTGTGACTTATGTAAGAGAGTATTCTGCCTATGTTTTTCTCTAGAAGTTTTGTAGTGTTCAGTCTCACATTTAAGCCTTTAATCCATTTTGAGCTTATTTTTGTATATCAAGTTAAAGAATTATCTAATTTCATTTTTCTACATGTAGCTGTCCATTTTTCCCAGTACCATTTGTTGAAGAGACTGTCTTTCCAGCATTGTGGAGTCTTGCCTCTTTTGTCATAGTTTAATTGACCATAGGTACATGGGCTTATTTTTGAGCTTTCTTTCCTGTTCCATTGACCTATATTTCTACTTTTGTACCACTATAGTACTGTTTTGATGACTATAGCTCTAAGGTATAGTTTGAAGTCAGGGAGCCTAATTACTCTAGTTCCATTTTTCTTTCTCAAGATGCTTTAGCTATTCAGGGTCTTTACTGTCTCCATACAAATTTTGAGATTTTGTTTGTTTGTTTGTTTGTTTTAGTTCTGTGGAAAATGCCATTGATGATTTTATAGGAGTTGCCTTGAATCTGTAGATTACCTTGGGTAGTATAGACATTTTGGCAATAATCTGATTCCTCCAATCCATGAACATAGTGTATCTTTCTATCTATTGTGTCTTCTTTGTTATCCTTCATCAGCATCTTATAGTTTTCAGAGTATAAGTCTTTTGTCTCCTTAGGTAGGCTTATTCCTATGTTTTTATTTTATATTTTGATGCAATAGTAAATGGAATTGTTTCTTGAATTTTCCTTTCTGATCTTTCATAGTTAGTGTATAGAAATGCAATAGGTTTCTGTGTATTAATTTTGTAAATGGCGTATTTTCCAAATTCATTGATTTGTTTTAGTAATTTTCTGGTAGCATCTTTAGGATATTCTATGTATAGTGTCATGTCATCTGCAAACAGTGACAGTTTATCTTCCTCTTTTCCAATTTGGATTCCTTTTCTTTCTTTCTCTTCTCTCATTGCTGTAGGTAGGACTTCAAAAACTATGTTAAATAAAAATGGTGGTGTCTTGTTCTTGAGGTAAGAGGAAATGCTTTCAAGTTTTCACCACTAAGGATGATGCTAGCTGTAGTTTTTTCATATATGACCTTTATTATGTTGAGGTATGTTCCCTCTATGCTCCCTTTCTACAAAGTTTTAAAGAAAAATATTTGCTGAATTTTGTCAAAAGCTTTTTCTGCATATATCAAGATGATTATACAGATCTTATTCTTCAGTTTGTTGATGTGATTTATCACATTGATTGATTTGTTGATGTTGAAGAATCCTTGCATTCCTGGGATGAATCCCACTTGATCATAATGTATTATCTTCTAATGTATTTCTGGATATGGATTGCTAGTATTTTGTTCAGAATTTTTGCATCTATGTTCATCTGTAATACTGCCTGTAGTTTTATCTTTTTTGTGATATATTTGTCTGAGTTTGGTATCAGGGTGATGGTGGCCTCATTAAATGAGTTTGGAAGTCTTCCTTCCTCTAAATATTTTTGGAACAATTTCACAAGGATAGGTGTTAACTCTTCTCTAAATGTTTGATAGAACTGGCCTGTGAATCCATCAGGTCCTGGAATTTTGTTGGGAGGTTTTAAATCACAATTTCCATTTCTGTGCTCCTCATTGGTCTATTCATATTTTCTATTTATTCCTGGTTTAGTCTTGGGAGACTGTGCCTTTCAAAGAGTTTGTCCACTTCTTCTAGGCTGTCCAATTTATTGGCATACAATTGCTCATAGTAGTCTCTCATGATCCTTGGCATGTCTGTGGAGTCAGTAGTAGCATATCCTTTTTCCATTCTAATTGTATTGATCTGAGTCTTCTCCCTTTTCATCTTGATGAGTCTGGCTAAAGGTTTATCAATTTTGTTTATCTTTCCAAAGAGCCAGCTTTTTGGCTCATTAAATCTTTGTTATTGTTTTCATTGTCTCCCATTTATTTCTGCTCTAATCTTAATGATTTCTTTCCTTCTACTAATTTTAGATTTTGTGTGTTCTTTCTCTAGTTGTTTTAGGTGTAAGGTTAGGTTGTTTATTTGAGATTTTTCTTGTTTCTTCAGGTCAGCTTGTATTGCTATAACCTTTCCTCTTAATACTGTTTTTGCTGTATCTGATAGGTTTGGACCATTGTGTTTTCATTTTCATATGTCTCTAAGTATTCTTTTTTATTTTCTCTTTGTTTCTTCTGTGATCCATTAATTGTTTAGTAGCATATTCTTTGCTGCCATGTGTTTGGGTTTTTTAGGGTCTTTTTTTGTAGTTTATCTTTAATCTCATAACTATGTAGTCATAAAAGATGCCTGATATAATTTCAAGCATCTTTTCTTTAAATTCTCTTAAATTTACCAAGGCTCACCTTGTGGCCTAGCATGTGGTCAATCCTGGAGAATATTCCATGTACACTTGAGAAGAATGTGTAGTCTGCTCTTTTTTGATGGAATGCTCTATAAATATAAATTAAGTCCAACTTATCTAAAGTGACATTTAAGGCCTGTGTTTCCTTATTAATTTTCTGTAGAGATGATCTGTTCATTGATAAAAGTGGGCATTAAAGTCCATTATTATTGTGCTGCTGTCAATTTCTCTCTCTATGGTTGTTAGTATTTGCCTTACATGTTGAGGTGCTCCTGTATTGGGTCCATATATATTTATAATTGTTATATGTTCCTCTTAAATTGAACATTTGATTATTATGTTGTGTTCTTCTTAGTCTCTTATAGCAGTCTTTATGTTAAAGTCTGTTTTTTCTGATATGAGTATTGTTACTCCAGCTTTCTTTTGATTTCTATTTGGGTGGAAAACCTTTTCCCATCTCCTTACTTTCAGTCTGTAAGTGTCCCTAGGTCTGAGGTGGGTCTCTTCTAGACAACATATATATGGGTCTCATTTTTGTATCCACTCAGTTAGTCTATGTCTTTTGGTTGGTACATTTAATCTATTTATATTTAAGGTAATTATCAATATGTATGATCCTATTACCATTATCTTAATTGTTTGGGGTTTATTTTTTGTAGGTTTTTTTTTTTTCCTTCTCTTGTTTCTCCTGCCTAGAGAAGTTCCTCTAGCATTTGTTGTAAAGCTGGTTTAATGGTGCCACATTCTCTTTTGTTTGCCTATAAAAATTTTGATTTCTCCATCAAATCTTGATGATAGTCCTGCTGGGTAGATTGTTTTTGGTTGTAACTTCTTCTCTTTCATGATTTTGAATATATTGTGTCATTCCTTCTGGCCTATAGAGAGTTTCTGTTGAGAAATCAGCTGGTAGCCTGATGAGAGCTCCCTTGTATGTTATTTTTCATTTTCCTTGTTGTTTTTAATATTTTATCTTCATCTTTAGTTTTTGTTGGTTCGATTACTGTGTGTCTTGGTGTATTCTTTTTTTATTTTATTCTGCCTGGGACTCTCTGTGCTTCCTGAATTTGATTCACTATTTCCTTTCCCATGAGGGAACTTCTCATCTATTATCTCTTCAAATATTTTCTTGGATTCTTTCTCTCTCTTCTCCTTTTGGGACCCCTATAATAATGTGAATGTTGGTGTATTTAATGTTGTCCCAGATGTCTCTTAGACTGTCTTCATTTCTTTTTATTTTTTCCTATATTTTGTTTTGTAGCAGTGATTTCTAACTTTCTGTCTTCCAGGTGACTTATCTGTTCTTCTGCCTCAGTTATTCTGCTATTGATTTATTCTACTGTATTGTTTATCTCTGTTTGATCATTCTTTAGTTCTTTTATGTCTTTGGTAAACATTTCTTGCATCTTCTCCATTCTTTTTCTGAGATCTTGGATCATCTTCACTGTCATTATTCTGAATTCTTTTTCTGGAAGTTTGCCTATTGCCACTCATTTAGTTGCTCACCTGGGGATTTATCTTGTTCCTTCATGTGGGACATAATCCTATACCTTTTTTTTTTTTTTTTTAAGCTTTCTATGATTATGGTTCCTGTTCTGGAGGCATGTTTTTGTTTGTTTGTTTTTATTTTTTTTTCCCCCAGAGTTTGTAATATTCTGTTTTTCCTTTTCTTGCTTTTCAGAAGGCCTGTCTGAAGCGTTTCATCTTAATAAACCTAAGTGAATGCTGGGGTGGCTTAGAACCACTCTAGTCTCTCTCTGGGGAGTTCTGAGGGCCTTTAACAGTGGCAGCAGAAGCTGTAGCACCCAGCCAGACATGCAAGCTGAGCACTGTTTCGGTTCATACCCTCTTGCCCTGACACTCAGGCCCACTGCCAGAAGTCCAACCCAGGTCCCCAGCCTCTGACACAGAGACGGGCAGAGAAGGATAGAAGGGGTCCAAGTTGGGGCTGGGCAGTACTGCAGCTGTGTCAACTAGTATTTTGATATTTTTAATATTTGAAAGCCTATTAATAATATATTTCAAGAGACTGGAGTGTGCATTTATATGTCTTTGTGAATCTGCAGTGGAAAAAGCCAACATAATATTGGGCAAGAATATTAAATTAAGAATCCTAATAGATTCTGGATTTTTATAAGGCTGTAATTGCAAGTGATAAGAAAGTCCATAGATGACAGAGCAAGATGAAAGAGGCCTTGGTCACAACTGCTGACTTGTAGAGAGAAAGAAAAACTAAGATGAATGCTGATAGGACACCACTCCATTAGAATCCTGGACATCATTTGAAAACTTAGCAACATTTTCTTACCAGTGAGTGAAGGGTAAGGCAAAAATAAAGGAATGAAGACAAAAATATACCACTCTTAAAAAGTTTAGCTAAGAGAAGATTGAAAAGTCAGAAATTGAAAGAAAATAAAGGTAATTGGAGGTTTTGTCTTGTTTCACTTTGTATTGTCTGAGAATGCAGTGTCATTGTGATCCTGGCCTATAACACAATGGGAGCTGCAATAAAGAAAATAGTCTGAACATGTTTGTAAAAGTGAAAATGTGTTTAAATGAAGTCTTTCTAATTAATGTTTAATTATATACAAAGATACTGACAGTACGAAACATGCAGAATTGTGAGATGAGTGTGATTACATCTCAACATTTAATGTCACATAAACTCGAGAATATTTTCAATAGCACTTAAATCTTCAAAGCTAACTCCATTATTCAAATTGACTTTAATGGCTCATAACACAATGCTTGATTATTTTCTCTGCTTTCACCCAGGATATGTAAGAATATTAAATAAAATCAAGCATAAACTATCTTTAGGAAAGGAAACTTCATCTGGCCTATAATAGTGTCATATTAGATGGGTTAACAACCACAGTATAGCTTAAATATAAACTCTGGATTTGGGTGTTGAAAAAGAATAACTTGCTGGACTAGCCTCTAAGTGACTAGAACTTTTTACACTGCTGACTTAACAAATGGGTGAACCAAAAGCCAATTACAGTTTGAAAACATCCTCAGTCTTTTGGATGAAACGTATGCCAAGATTGTTCATGTCAATAATTGCTAATGTTAAATTGCATGCCAATAATTGCCAATGTTAAGTTGGATGAAAATTTTTAAGGTAGAAGTTTAAGGTTAAAAGTCTGGTTTTAGCCCCAATATGTAAAGAGCTGGTTTTATGTAAAAAGCCTGGTTTTAGCACAAATATGTAAAGAACTAACAAGTTGCTATTTTTATCCTTATATCCAGACAGTTGAACAAAATGAAAATTGACAGCTTTCTACTTACCAGATGACTGAAGTGCCAGGGCAGACTGACACCTCAGATATATCTACATAAAGAAATCCAGGTCTGGCTACCTGGAGCAGAATCCTTTCAAGTTATAACCTAGTATGAGCAAATAATGGAGTAGGAAATGGCAACACACTCCAGGATTCTAGCCAGGAGAATCCCATGGACAAAGGAGGCTGGTGGGCTACGGTCCATGAGGTTGCAAAGAGTCTGACACAACTGAAGTGACTGAGCACGCAGAGAAGCAAAAATAAATAGTAATTTTGTTTAATTGTGGAGACTCAGTCTGGACTTGGGTAACAAAATCTCCTTGGCTTCATAGTGGAGCCCTCATAGCTTTCACTTTGAAGATCTGAGACCATTCTCTTATAGCCCTGACAGAGGAAGGAGGAAATATATCACATAATGTGATAGAATCCCAGGATATTTTCTACCCAGCTCTCAAAAGTATGGCCTGTGGTAGAGGAAGGAATGAAAGTACTTTCAGTTCAGTTCAGTTCAGTCGCTCAGTTGTGTCCGACTCTTTGCGACTCCATGAATTGCAGCACGCCAGGCCTCCCTGTCCATCACCACCTCCCGGAGTTCACTCAAACTCATGTCCACCGAGTCGGTGATGCCATCCAGCCATCTCATTCTCTGTCGAATACTTCTCCTCCTGCCCCCAATACTTCCTAGCATCAGAGTCTTTTCCAATGAGTCAAATCCGCATGAGGTGGCCAAAGTATTGGAGTTTCAGCTTTAGCATCAGTCCCTCCAAAGAACACCCAGGCCTGATCTCCTTTAGAATGGACTGGTTGGATCTCCTTGCAGTCCAAGGGACTCTCAAGAGTCTTCTCCAACACCACAGTTCAAAAGCATCGATTCTTCGGCGCTCAGCTTTCTTCACAGTCCAACTCTCACATCCATACATGACCACATGAAAAACCATAACCTTGACTTGACAGAACTTTGTTGGCAAAATAATGTCTCTGCTTTTAAATATGCTGTCTAGGTTGATTGTAACTTTCCTTCCAAGGAGTAAGGGTCTTTTAATTTCATGGCTGCAGTCACCATCTGCAGTGATTTGGAGCCCAAAAGAATAAAGTCTAACACTGTTTCCCCTGTTTCCCCATCTATTTCCCATGAAGTGATGGGACCAGATGCCATGATCTTTGTTTTCTGAATATTGAGCTTTAAGCCAACTTTTCACTCTCCACTTTCACTTCCATCAAGAGGCTTTTTGATTCCTCTTCACTATCTGCCATAAGGGTGTGTCATCTGCATATCTGAGGTTATTGACATTTCTTCCAGAAATCTTGATTCCAGCTTGTGCTTCTTCCAGCCCAGCATTTCTCACTATGCATATAAGTTAAATAAGCAAGGTTATAATACACAGCCTTGATGTACTCCTTTTCCTATTTGGAACCAGTCTGTCGTTCCATGTCCAGTTCTAACTGTTGCTTCCTAACCTGCATATAGGTTTCTCAAGAGGCAGGTCAGGTGGTCTGGTATTCCCATCTCTTTCAGAGTTTTCCACAGTTTATTGTGATCCACACAGTCAAAGGCTTTGGCATTGTCTGTAAAGCAGAAATAGATGTTTTTCTGGAACTCTCTTGCTTTTTCCATGATCCAGCAGATGTTGGCAATTTGATCTCTGGTTCCTCTGCCTTTTCTAAAACCAGCTTGGACATCAGGCAGTTCACAATTCATGTATTGCAGAAGCCTGGCTTGGAGAGTTTTGAGCATTACTGTACTAGCGTGTGAGATGACTGCAATTGTGCGGTGGTTTGAGCCTTCTTTGGCATTGCCTTCCTTTGGGATTGGAATGAAAACTGACCTTTTCCAGTCCTGTGGCCACTGCTGAGTTTTCCAAATGTGCTGGCATATTGAGTGCAGCACTTTCACAGCATCATCTTTCAGGATTTGAAATAGCTCAACTAGAATTCCATTACCTCCACTAGCTTTGTTCGTAGTGATGCTTTCTTTTTTTTTTTTTTTCATTTTTTTTAAATTTTATTTTATTTTTAGACTTTACATAACTGTATTAGTTTTGCCAAATATCAAAATGAATCCGCCACAGGTATACATGTGTTCCTTTCTAAGGCCCACTTGACTTCGCATTCCAGGATGTCTGGCTCTATGTGAGTGATCACACCATTGTGATTATTTGGGTCGTGAAGATCTTTTTTGTACAGTTCTTCTGTGTCTTCTTGCCACCTCTTCTCAATATCTTCTGCTTCTGTTAGGTCCATACCATTTCTGTCTTTTATCGAGCCCATCTTTACATGAAATGTTCCTTTGGTATCTCTAATTTTCTTGAAAAGATACCTAGTCTTTCCCATTCTGTTGTTTTCCTCTATTTCTTTGCATTGATCTCTGAGAAAGGCTTTCTTATCTCCCCTTTCTATTTACCTGAGCTCAATTCCGAGACCATATCTCAGCTGGGAGAAGGAAATTTTCCCACCTCCAGCCCCTCAGGGTTTCTCTTGTGGCTCAGCTGCTAAAGAATCCACCTGCAATGCGGCAGACCTGGGTTCCATCCCAGGGTTGGAAAGATCCCCTGGAGAAGGAAAAGGCTACGCACTCCAGTATTCTGGCCTGGAGAATTCCATGGACTGTATAGTCCATGGGGTCACAAAGAGTCTGACACGACTCAGTGACATTCACTTTCTTCCAGCCCCTTAGGCTTTCCTTTCTTACCTGAGGGGGGGAGAAAAAACGCATTTCAACCGGGGGTAGGAATTCAAGAAAATAGATTGGGAATGTTGCCAGGAAAGTCAGCAAGGAATAAAAGCTGTTTGAATGGAAGAGGCAGGGGTTGGGTGGGGGGTTGGGGATCATTTTGAAGTCTACTGTGCGGAGACACAGGTCCCACTAAATGGCTTAGACTTATTTAGAAGATTATAGAATGCTCCTCCTCCCCAAATCAACCACCCCACCAACTGGGATTCGTGGTAATAATAATGAATTACATTTGAAAAGCTGTGGTGGTGGAGAAGACTCTTGCGAGTCCCTTGGACTGTAAGGAGATCAAACCAGTCCTGAATATTCATTGAAATGACTGATACTGAAGCTGAAGCTCCGTTACTTTGGCCACCTGATGAGTAGAGCCAACTCATTGGAAAAGACCCTGATGCTGGGAAAGATTGAAGAAAGGAGAAGACAGAATGGTTGGATGGCATCACTGACTCAATGGACAAGAGTTTGTGCAACCTCCCAGAGATGGTGAAAGACAAAGAAGCCTGGTGTGCTGCAGACCATGGGGTCACAAAGAGTCAGACACAACTGAGTGACTGAACAACAACAACAGTTGAAAGAATAGCAAGATGCAGGTTCTTTGAGGAAGAATTCTTAGATAATTCCACAATATAGAGTACAGAGTAGAGACAACAATGAAAGCTGAAGAGAAATTTGATGCCTCAGACACTCACAGCTAATATTGGCTAGATTCTAGTAAGATTAACATAATACTTAAGCTAAAATGCTGTTTACTGGAATTTCTTTTATCTGATATTACATGTTTGGCTCTCAGAAATCAAAATTACAAGCTTTGATAAAAGGCAATAAAACACACTGTGAGGAGACAAAGCAAGCATCAGAATCAAACTCAGTTATGACACAGATTTTGGAATTATCACCAAAGAAGTTTAAAATAACCAAGAATAACATGTTAATAGAAGAATAACATGTTAATAGATCTATTGAAAAGGAAGACAGCATACAAGGACAGAATGATCATGTAATGGGATACAGCAATTCTAAGAAATAATGAAAAGAATATGTTAAATGAATAAATTTTTAAAAAAGAATTCATTAGAAATTTTAAAACAATAAAGATAGCAACAGAAATGAATAACTTATACTGGCCCTTATGTGGACTAGACATGGCTAAAGGAAGAATCAAAGAACCTGAACCTAGGTCAATATTCTTCCTTTAGCCATGTCAAGTCCA
This sequence comes from Bubalus kerabau, assembly GCF_029407905.1. NCBI lineage: Eukaryota > Metazoa > Chordata > Mammalia > Artiodactyla > Bovidae > Bubalus > Bubalus kerabau. The sequence goes on from NC_073624.1 coordinate 135,180,455, forward strand.
CTTTAGGGCCAGCAAAAGTTATTCATTTCTGTTACCATCACTACTTTTTTTTAATTTCTAATGAATACTCTTTTTCGTTTATTCTTCTCACGTATTCTTTTGATTCAAATAAAAATAATAACAAAAAAACAACAAAACTGAAAACATAATAGTACCTAAAAGATCTGTGAGATAATATTAAAAGATATATTTGTAATTGGAATATCAAAGTAGAACAAACAATGAACAGAACAGAAAACATAATTGAAGTCACAATGGCAGAGAATTCTCTAAAATTACAGACACCATATCATAGGTCCAGGAACTTCAATGAACACCAACTGGGATAAACACCAACAAATAATATATTCAAAATGCAGTAAACCAAAGAAAAGGAAACATTCATAAAGGCATTTAAGGGATGGAGGAGTATCTTACATATAGTGAAATGAATATAAGGAGAGTAGGCTTTTCACTGAAAACAATTCAAGACAGAAGACAGAGGAGCAGCACTTTAAAATGATAGAAAAAATTGAAAAATAATACTGTTAAATTGTGATTCTTTTTTATTGGCGTATAGCTGTTTAACAATGGTGAGCTTCAGGGGTACAACAAAGTCGATTCAGTTATACATACAAGTATCTATACTTTTTCAAATTCTTTTCCCACTTAGGTTATTATAGAATATTGAACAGAGTTCCGTGTGCTATACAGTAGGTCCTTGTTGGTAACCTAAATGTCCATTGACAGATGAATGGGCCAATTAGGATTCTGAATCAACAAATATGTTTAAAAATGAAGGTGAAATAATGATGTATTAAGACATTCAAATCTGACATTAAATTATCACCAGAAGACTCAAATTTTATAAAAGAAGCCCATCAGACAGAAAAAATATATATACACCAGTTGAAAAATCTGTATCCAGGTAAAGAAAGGAAGAAGACTGGAGATGGTTTACATTTGGGGAAAATATCATTTGTTTGCATTGTAAAAACTACAAAGTAAATTGTGAAGACTATGAGTGATTTCCATATGTGTTACGTCACAATTTTTATTCAATAGCTTCCAGATAGAGGCCACATTATAATGTGCTGATTTTTCTGTTACCTGATTTTTTTCTGGTATATCAACCATTCTTTTCTGGGTTTTGTTGTTACTGTTTTTCATTTCCCACTGCTTTAGCTAAAATATGTTGTAGTAATTCTGTCCCTTCCACCCCCAAAATTTGTTGCAGTTTATTATTATTTCTTTTATTTGTTTTGTAGCAGACTGGATTATTTAATTTTAATCTATTCTGCTTTCCAATGTTCTTGAAGAGCCACAGCCTTGTTCATGCCCAAGTTTGCCTGGAGTGACAGTGGCTTTAGCTCGATTCTCTTTGACCGTTTCTTTCCTTAACCACAGCTAGCTCTTAAATTCCATTAATTGCTGAGCTCTGTTGTTATGAATAATATCTTGAGGGATAAATAACTCAAAACAGTATATTCATCAATAATAGACTTCTTTAAAAGAATCATTCTTTAGGTTAGTGTTAAGATATGCTTGGACCCCAATAAGGCTCTTCCTCTCTGTCTCTTTCCCAGGTTTTCACAGGGCAACTAACCAGCCAATAGTTGCTTATATGCAACTGACTCTACCAATCTTTTCCTTTTTGTCTTTTACTACAAATTCCACTGATTTTTTGTTTGTTGGTTGGTTGGTTTGCTTTATTTTGTTTTGTTTTGGCTGCACTGGGTCTTCACTGTGATGCACAGGCTTTGTTGCTATGCACAGGTTCTCTAGTAGCAGCAAGCAAGGGGGTTGCTCTCTAGTTGCTGAAGGCAAACTTCTCATTGAGGTGGCCTCTCTTGTTGTGGAGCATGGGCTCTAGGGCAGGCGAGTTTCAGTAGTTGTGGCTTGCGGGCTATAAAGTGTGGGCTCAGTAGCTGTGGCACATGGGCTCAGTTGCCCCATGGCATGTGGGATCTTAGTTCCCAGACCAGAGATCAAACCCGTGTCCCCTTTAAATAAAGCAGTCTGTTGGAGTAAGAAGAACAATCTGTTTTATACCTTATACCCTGCTTCTGCTCCCAAGAAAAATGTCTGAGCCTTGGATCTGCAGTTGGACTTGGGTATAGTGGTATACTTCTCACTGGATGGCATCACTGCTTTGATAGTGAAGTGTTCAGTGGACAGAAAACAATAGTCTTAGATCTTCTGTGCTTGCTTCTGCTGGCATGGAAGCATTGCTAAAGGAAAGATGCTCAGTTCCATGCCCAAGGCAGACTTTCTGTCCCATAGGTGAGCGCTGAGTGAAAGATGAAATTCTACAGTAATCAACTACACTCACCTAGACTTAACCACAGCAACACATCCTGAAGGCAGGATGAGAAATGCTGACATCCTACCCAACCCAGTAAGAGAGCTCTCCATCTGGGCATTGACAGGACAGGGAGCCCTCTGTCTTTAGCTCTAACAGTCTGAACTGAGATTTTCTTCTAGCTGAACTGGAAATGTGAGTAGAAGAAATATGTCTCAGCTCAAAAACTGCAAATTCTCACTGTTCTTGCCAAACGTTGGTAAAATTTGAGTAAGTGTTCCTTCATTTTTTCAACAGGCAAATGATATTGTGGATGTCATTCCAAACCACCACAATAAAGTGAATATTGCAATAGAGTGAGTCATACAAATTTTTGGTTTCCTAGTGCATGGGTTCCTAGTACATGATGTATGTTATGCTTACACTATACTATAGCTTAACAAATATATAATAGCATCATATCTTTAAAAAGTATACACAATTTTAAAATACTTTATGACTAAAAATTACTAGCAATCATACAAGCTTTTAGCAAGTCATAGTAATAACATCAAAGATCACTGATCACGGTAGCTTGACAAATAATATATTACCAAAATATGACATGGACATGAAGTAGGCAATGCCTTTGGGAAAATGGCACGGATAACTTGCTGGATGCATGGTTTTCATACGCCTTCAATTTTGAAAATGTACAATATCTGTAAAGCACAATGAAGTGAAGCACAGTAAAACAAGGTATGCCAGCATACCCATGGGACCATTTCCAAAGACTATTGATTTATATACATGCTAGAGACCATTTCCAGAGACTACTAATTTATATATATACACATGCTAAACTCTAATACTGCAAAGAAATTCTTAAAGCATTTCAGTTCAGTTCAGTTCAGTGGCTCATTCGTGTCCGACTCTTTGCGACCCCATGAATCACAGCACGCCAGGCCTCCCTGTCCATCACCAACACCCGGAGTTCACACAGACTCACGTCCATCGAGTCGGTGATGCCATCCAGCCATCTCATCCTCTGTCATCCCCTTCTCCTTCTGCCCCCCTCTCAGCATCAGAGTCTTTTCCAATGAGTCAACTCTTCGCATGAGGTGGCCAAAGTACTGGAGTTTCAGCTTTAGCATAATTCCTTCCAAACAAATCCCAGGGCTGATCTCCTTCAGAATGGACTGGTTGGATCTCCTTGCAGTCCAAGGGACTCTCAAGAGTCTTCTCCAACACCACAGTTCAAAAGTATCAATTCTTCGGCACTCAGCTTTCTTCACAGTCCTACTGTCACATCCATACATGACCACTGGGAAAAATATAACCTTGACTAGTGTTCAATTAAAATAGAAAATAAAAAACTTAAGTCCTTGGATTTTAACTTGAGCAAATGAATTATAAAATGAAGAAGCATTGTATATTAAATTTTTTAAAAATTTAGAACTCATCGAGTACCTCCACTTATTTTGAAGGCAGCAAACAGGCAGATAATGAATTAAAAAGAATCTATGATCAACTGTAATAGAGGTTACAAAATCCATCCATATACTTATAATCAAGTCATTCAGTTCTTCATTCAGAATCAGTTTGCTTTGTTTAATGTATACAGAATTCCAACAATCTTAGTTATCTGGTTTTGAAACCCAAAGCTAATTAAATGCAGCTACCTTGAAGGTGAATAAATTCTACTGCTGTAAAGTTTAGTAGCAGAATAGAATAGACCTATTTAGTATAGGGGAAATAATCTGCAATAATACAATAATTTATGTTAGTAATGATCATCTTAATAAAAATCATTAAAACATGCTTCATATATTACTTTAGAAGACTCTAGGGCATATGACACATTTTGTAAGTACTTCCTACCAAATCAACTCAAAATTCAACTCAAAATTGTGAGTGCTCTATAGAGGTTGAATTCTCTGCTCTACAGAAAATTTGGATCTAAAGCAACACATTTCCTAAAATTCCAGCTAGCCAGAACTTACTGAAATTTTCATGCATCTTTAGTTTCAACCCTAATCTCCATTGTTCTAAAACAAATAAATTGAAGAACACATTTGAAATCACATATACAGTATTATAAATTTTATTTTCATGTCTCATCTAGAACAATTAAAAAAGAAGAAAATATTTAACATTTGCCTGAAATAAATGTAATTGTTTATGGAATAAACATATAAAATGATTAAAATCCATTTATTTTTCAAAGACTGAATTCTTTTTTTTTACTTTATTTATTTATTTTTAATTTTATTTTATTTAACTTTACAATATTGTATTGGTTTTGCCATATATCAAAATGAATCTGCCACAGGTATACATGTGTTCCCCATCCTGAACCTTCCTCCCTCCTCCCTCCCCATACCATCCCTCTGGGTCATCCCAGTGCACCAGCCCCAAGCATCCAGTATCGTGCATCGAACCTGGACTGGTGACTCATTTCATATATGATATTATACATATTTCAATGCCATTCTCCCAAATCATCCCACCCTCTCCCTCTCCCACAGAGTCCAAAAGACTGTTCTATACATCAGTGTCTCTTTTGCTGTCTCGTATACAGGGTTATTGTTACCATCTTTCTAAATTCCATATATATGCGTTAGTATACTGTATTGATGTTTTTGTTTCTGGCTTACTTCACTCTGTATAATAGGCTCCAGTTTGAGAAAATAAAAAGAGAAATTAAGGAAACAATTCCATTCACCATTGCAATGAAAAGAATAAAATACTTAGGAATATATCTACCTAAAGAAACTAAAGACCTATATATAGAAAACTATAAAACACTGGTGAAAGAAATCAAAGAGGACACTAATAGATGGAGAAATACACCATGTTCATGGGTTGGAAGAATCAATATAATGAAAATGAGTATACTACCCAAACCAATTTATAGATTCAATGCAATCCCTGTCAAGCTACCAACAGTATTCTTCACAGAGCTAGAACAAATAATTTCACAAAGACTGAATTCTTAACAGAGTTGTAGAAATATAGAAATTCTACATTTCTACAGAAATGTAGAAATATAGAAATATAGACAGCCAAGTGCTCTGTCCCATAACTTATATCACTGGCTCTCCTGCACTAAGGAAATCATTATCTACAATGTATAGAGCTCACTCTCTCAGTCTAAACAAAACTTTTATGGTAGCCATATTGGCAAAAGACTACTGACATAAACTTTATGTGGGGATAAAAATATGCTTGGAGGGGGTGTAAATTTTATATGGATATATAGATTTGAGAATTCAAACCTGACAAATTGATGGAATGGCCAGGGAGACCTGAATTTTCTTTTTTAAAAAGTGATAAAAATAACCTAAGGGCTGTAGACTGAGATAAAAATAAATGCACAACATAATGTATTTGATTTAAAAAAAAAAAAAAAGAAATGCGGATCTATGAAACTTATTGCCATGTGAGTTACATGGTGAACATCACTCAATTCAGTATTTTGGCAAGTTCTTAGTAAATAACTAAAAGATTAGCAAAGTATGCCAAGCACCAAAACTGACATTACAAGCTCCATGTAGTTTACTGATGGAGAGGACCCTTAGCCCTCTGTGAGTTATTTATTATTATTTTAGACACATTAGAAATGCTTGGCAGTGTGGTTTAACCATGTTGGTACTTACAGGAAAAATTATGTTCAGCAGTCTCTAGGAAAAGTGAGGAAATAGAAAATATATATATTAGAAAATTTTTTCTTCAAATAAGTTGAAATAAACTGGATGATCAAATGAATTTATCCTGGGTTGCCTAAAAATTAACATATGTAAATTAATTGGCCATCAGTAATAACAAGCAAAAGAATTATTACCAGGGTTTGGATACTGTTTCCATGTTTTCTCTTTCAAAACTCTTTGTGACTTAACTTTTAATACAAGCATCAATTACACAGATGTCTTCTTAAAAATAGAAGTGGAAAAGTAAATAAATCTTTATGCTTTGATAAAAAGGAATATCTGATAAGTGACTTTCTGTGTCCTCTAAAGAAATAAAACCTGGCTGATATCATTATCATCTTACAGAAAAATGCAAGATGTGAAAAATTCTGTTCATAAACACAATGTAATGTCTCTGTTTAGCCACTGAATTGCACATTTATTTCAAAATAATTGGCAATGATTTTTTTCTAATGCAACCTCAGATTTCATGCACTATGCCTTAGACTATAAGAATCACCACAAAATGGAGGAAAATCTCTAGCTTGAAACAGAGCATCCAGAATAAGCAAAGAAATAGAATAGAAAACAGAAATAATGTCTGAAACAGAAGGAAACTATAAAGCTAAGAGATGAGAGAAAACATTGAATCAATGTAAGGAAAATAAGAAAGAAAAAACATTGAACATTAGAAATATATGATACATACATTTTAATTTTAAAAGTTCAATAAAAAGTTTGAAAGAGCAGGAGAGGAAAATTTTGCAGAAAGGAAAAAAGGAAGACAGACTATAGAAAAAGTGAAAATAAAAGTTGAAAATCAATCTAGGAGAATTAGAAATAATTTGTCCAAATTCATGTCCATTGAGTCGGTGATGCTATCTAACCATCTCACTTGGAACAATTAGTAACAGAGAAAATAAAGAGGATAAAAATTACAAATATATATTGTATATTTTTGTATATAGAACAGCCTTGTCATGGAGAAGGGGCTTGCATAACTCACTGAAGCTATGAACCATGCCTTGCAGAGCCACCCAAGACAGATGGGTCATAGAGAAGAGTTCTAACAAAACATGATTCACTGGAGGATGAAATGGCAACCCACTCCAGGATTCTTGCCTGCCCCATGGACAGTATGAAAAGACAAAAAGATATGACACCAAAAGATGAGCCCCCCAGGTCTGAAGATATCCAATATGCTACTGAGGAAGAGCAGAGAAGAGTTACTAATAGCTCCAAGTGAGATTGTTAGATAGCATCACTGACTCAATGGACATGAATTTCAATAAACTCTGGGAAATAGTGGTGGACAGAGGAGCCTGGCATTTTGAAGTCTGTGGGGTCACAAAGAGTTGGACAAGACTTAGTGACTAGACAACAATAATAATATTTGAGTTGATTAAAGAAGCTGATTATGGACTGGTAATAATGGTAAAGCATTATTTTTAACTTAATTTTTATTGAAGGATAATTGCTTTACAGAATTTTTCTGTTTGCTCTTTTCTGTCAAACCTCAACATGAATCAGCCATAGGTATAATTATATCCCCTGCCTTTTGAAACTCCTTCCCATCTGCCTCCCCATTCCAACCCTCTAGGTTGATACAGATCCCCTGTTTGAGTTTCCTGAGCCATAGAGCAAATTCTCTTTGGCTATCTATTTTACATACGGTAATGTAAGTTTCCATGTTACTCTTTCCATACATTTCACCCTCTCCTCCCCTTTCCCCATGTCCATAAGCCTATTCTCTATGTCTGTTTCTCCACTGTTGTACTGGAAATAAATTCTTCCTGGTGCCATTTTTCTATATTTGTATATATGTGTTAGAATATGGCATTTATCTTTCTCTTTCTGACTCACTTCACTCTATATAATAGGTTCTAGGTTCATCCACCTCATTAGAACTGACTCAAATGCATTCCTTTTAATGTCTGAGTAATATTCCATTGTGTATACATACCACTACTTCTTTTCCATTCATCTGTCGATGGACTTCTAGGTTGCATCCATGTTCTAGCTATTGTAAATACTGCTGCAATGAACAATGGGATACATGTGTCTCTTTCAACTTTGGTTTCCTCCGGGTATATGCCTAGGAGTGGGATTGCTGGGTCATATGGTGGTTTTATTCCTAGCTTTTTAAGGAATCTCCATACCATCTTCCATAGTGGCTGTATCAATTTACATTCCCACCAACAGTGCAAGAGTGTTCCCTTTTCTCCACACCCTCTCCAGCATTTATTGTTTGTAGAATTTTTGTTGAGGGCCATTCTGACCAGTGTGAGATGATATCTCATTGTGATTTTGATTTGCATTTCTCTAATAATGGGTGATGTTGAGCATCTTTTCATGTGTTTGTTAACCATCTGTATGTTATCTTTGGAGAAATGTCTGTTTAGGTCATTTTCCCACTTTTTGATCGGGTTGTTTGCTTTTCTGGTATTGAGTTATATAAGCTGCTTGTATATTTTGGAAACTAATCCTTTGTCAGTTGTTTCATTTGCTATTATTTTCTCCCATCCTGAGGGCTGTCTTTTCACCTTGCTTCTAGTTTCCTTTACTGTCCAAAAGCTTTTAAGTTTAATCAGGTCCCACTTGTTTACTTTTGTAAAGTACTTTTATTTCAATTACTCTGGGAGGTGGGTCATAGAGGATCTTGCTTTGATTTATGTCTTCGAGTGTTCTGCCTATGTTTTCTTCTAAGAGTTTTATAGTTTCTAGTCTTACATTTAGGTCTTTAATCCATTTTGAGTTTATCTTTGTGTATGGTGTTAGGAAGTATTCTAATTTCATTCTTTTACATGTAGCTGTCCAGTTTTCCCAGCACCATTTATTGAAGAGTCTGTCTTTGCCCCATTATATATTCCTGCCTCCTTTGTCAAAAATAAGGTACCCATGGGTGCATGTGTTTATTTCTGGGCTTTCTATCTTGTTCCATTGGTCTACATTTCTGTATTATTTTTATTAAATGTAATACTGATATAGTTTAAAAATATCTTTTCTGTTAATTATGAGTATTGAAATGTTTATACACAAAATAAAGCAATATCTATTGTGTTTTCAAATATTCTCACAAAGAGGAAGAGAGGGATGAAAGGAGACTAGCAAACATTGATAATTGAGTTGGGTGATGGTTATTGGCATGAGGATGGTTATTATGTTGCCCTTTTTAATTTTGCATGCATTCAAAAACTGTGCTGAATAAATGTTAATGGATATATGATGCAAGAAAATACACAGAAATAATGTTTATAACTTGCAAGTGCTCACCATGTCCCCAGTAAAATGAATTTAAAAAGCCTCCTACCTGGTCATTTCAGTTTGAAACATCCTGCTAGAGATAAAAAGAAGATCCTAACAGTGGGAGAGAGGGAGGGAGGAAAGAACTGAAAAGAAAGAAAGAAAGAAAAAGAACTATGGGTCCTGTAGGATAGAGGCATAGGCAAATCTCACCATGTGTATTTGCAAACACTATATAGATAGATTATCAAAAGAGCAACCAAATCCATTCAAATATAAATTTTCAGAATTTCTAGTCCAGAGAATCTAATCAAATTCCTCTTACATGTAAGTGAGGAAATAATTAGTTGAAGACTACAGAGCCAGCTTGGGGGCCAACACTGGAAAATAGCTCCCAAATGAACAGAAAACAGGTGAATGTACTTAGTAGTAACTAAGACCATTGGTGGACAACACAAATAAACCACCCCCAGACACCATCAGTTCAGTTCAGTCACTCAGTCATGTCCAACTCTTTGTGACCCCATGGACTGCAGCACACCAGGCTTCCCTGTCCATCACCAACTTCCGGAGCTTGCTCAAATTCATGTCCATCGAGTCAGTGATGCCATCCAACCATCTCACCCTCTGTCATCCCTTTCTCCTGCCTTCAATCCTTCTCAGCATCAGGGGCTTTTCCAGTCAGTCAGTTCCTAGCATCAGGTGGCCAAAGTATTGGAGTTTCAAGTTCGACATCAGTCCTTCCAATGAATATTCAGGACTGATTAGCTGAATTTAGGATTGACTGGTTGCATCTCCTTGCAGTCCAAGGGACTCTCAAGAGTCTTCAACACCACAGTTCAGAAGCATCAATTCTTTAATATTCAGCTTTCTTAATGGTCCAACTCTCATGTCCATACATGACCACTGTAAAAACCATACCTTTCACTAGACAGACCTTTGTCACCAAAGTAATATCTCTGCTTTTAATATGTTGTCTAGGTTGGTCATAGCTTTTCTTCCAAGGAGAAAGTGCCTTTTAATTTCATGGCTAGAGTCACCATCTGCAGTGATTTTGGAGCCCTCCAAAATAAAGTCTGTCACTGTTTCCATTGTTTCCTCATCTATTTGCCATGAAGTGATGGGACCAGAAGGCATGATCCTAGTTTTCTGAATGTTGAGCTTCAAGCCAACTTTTTCACTCTTGTTTTTCACTGTTATTAAGAAGCTCTTTAGTCTTCACTTTCTTCCATAAAGGTGGTGTCATCTGTGTATCTGAGGTTTTTTATATTTCTCCTGGCAACCTTGATTCCAGCTTGTGCTTCATTCAGCCTGACATTTCACATGATGTACTCTGCATATAAGTTATATAAGCAGGGTCACATCTTGAAGGAGGCATTCCTGAGGGTGGGGTGGAGACTGGTGGATTAGAGCCTTGCATCCTGGGTACCTGAGAAGAAGGACTGTAGGGCATGTGGGCATAGAAGAGGCAAAATGGGTAAACAGAGCTTCCAGGGGAGAAGGAGGTAATCTCGTAGAGGAGTCATCCCCTGGAACCTCTCAGGTGTGGAGAGAGAAGGAAGGACAAGGTGCACATTAAGGGTCTAATGAAATAAGAGGATTGTCACTCCATCTAAGAAAGAGCCATGTCTACACAAAGCAACAAAAGTGGGTACAGAAGGAAATATAAAATAACAAAACCTAAGTCCTCTCCCACTCACTCCTGCAGAGAAACACATCACTGCTGGTCAGAAAAGGATAAAACATTTCAAAAACGGCTGGGCTGTATCTATACAAACCACAATGAGAAGAAAATAGAAAGTGAAACTCAGAGGCAAACATGTGGCCTAGTATCTTGGTATGAATTAAGTATAATTAAGCAAACACTTAAGAATAAGAAAGAGTATCTTGAGTCAAAATTTGAAAATCCCAAATAGAAATGAAGATAAAGAAACATGAAATAAGACCTATATGAAGGGAGAAAGAAAGAGAGAGAGAGGAAGGATGGTAGGAAGCAAGGGACAGAGAGGGGAAGAAGAGGAGACATAAGGGAGAAAAGAAGGGGAAAAAATCACCTCAGAAATGAAGAATAAATTATGAGAATTGATATTACCAAAAGTATAATAAGGGACACTGAGAAGAAGAATGAAAATAGCTAAGAAAAGCAACATGCTGCTGCTGCTGCTGCTAAGTCACTTCAGTCATGTCCGACTCTGTGTGACCCCATAGACGGCAGCCCACCAGGCTCCCCCGCCCCTGGGATTCCCCAGGCAAGAACACTGGAGTGGGTTGCCATTTCCTTCTCCAAGCATGAAAGTGAAAAGTGAAAGCAAAGTCATTCAGTCGTGTCCCACTATTTGCGACCCCATGGACTGCAGCCTACCAGGCTCCTTGCTGCTGCTGCTAAGTCACTTCAGTCATGTCCGACTCTATGTGACCCCATAGACAGCAGCCCACCAGGCTCCCCTGTCCCTAGGATTCTCCAGGGAAGAACACTGGAGTGGGTTGCCATTTCCTTCTCCAATGCATGAAAGTAAAAAGTGAAAGTGAAGTCGTTCAGTCCTGTCCGACCCTCAGCGACCCCATGGACTGCATGCAGCCCACCAGGCTCCTCCGTCCATGGGATTCTCCAGGCAGGAGTACTGGAGTGGGGTGCCATTGCTTTCTCACCAGGCTCCTTAGTCCATGGGATTTTCCAGGCAAGAGTACTGCAGTGGGGTGCTATTGCCCTCTCCAAGAAAAGCAACATACAAAAGAAAAATGGTAAAATTTACTGTCCTAAAGCACAGCAAATGATATGCCATATAATGTTAAGCGTTGCTGATGCTGCTGCTGCTAAGTCGCTTCAGTCATGTCCGACTCTGTGCGACCCCATAGATGGCAGCCCACCAGGCTCCCCTGTCCCTGGAATTCTCCAGGCAAGAGTACCGGAGTGGGGTGCCATTGCCTTCTCCGAATGTTAAGTGTTAAGTACATGTTATTTTTATCGAATGTCATGCACTCAGAATAAACCTAGGATATCTTCTACCAACAGAAAAGTTTTCTTTTGTGATAATGTGTTAGAAAGTTAAGTGAAAGTTACGCCGCTCAGTCATGGCCGACTCTTTGCGACCCTGTGGACTGTAGCCCACCAGGCTCCTCCATCCATGGGATTCTCCAGGCAAGAATACTGGAGTGGGTTGCCATTTCCTTCTCCAGGGGGTCTTCCTGACCCAGGGATCAAACCCAGGTCTCCCGCATTAGAGGCAGATGCTTTAACTTCTGAGCCACCAGGGAAGCCCAATGTGTTAGAAGCAGTGCCTAAAACCTGAGAGACTTGTCAAGTTTTAGGAAGTAGGATGGAAATGTAACAATGGTGAAAACATTTGAGTACTATAATTCTGTTTTTTAGCTACATTATTTAAAATTAGATGTTTGTTACATAGTTATGTGCCAAATTTGTACAGTAACCTCTTGTGTTATCATTGCTAATGAGACATTTTGCTTTAAGATGAATGCAAGTACTTTGTTTTTTACTGCTATGCTGAGGTATGATTTACCTACATGAAAACCCATCCATTGTTGTCCTCTTCTTAAATATAGATTTTGATACAAGTAAATCAACAGCAACTAAGATTTTTACCAAGTCACATTTTTCAAATTTAGTTTTCTGATCTTTTATAGACAAAATTTATTAGGTTAACCACTCATTGAATTATCCCTACTTCCTGACATCTTATCCAAACCGGAGCAAAGCCACACTTCCTTAAACTGTCTCCAAAATCACTCAACCAAGAGCCAAGTTCTGTTACAGGACTACTGAGACATCCCACATTTCCCCATGGTGCTCATTCTCATTGCAACAAGTAATAAACCCAAGTTGTTTAATTACAAGTTTGTTCCTACTAGTCTTTGACTGGAGGGCGTAGATAAATGCTAACTTTTACAATACCTGTTTTCTGTTTCCAACTCAAAAACAAACACAAAAACAACACCAAAAACCAACTTGTATATTGTGTTGTACTTTGTGAATGCTAAAAAAAAAAAAAAAAAAAGCTGATAAATGAAGGGTTAGATTCAAATGTTTTTATTATTTTCAAAGTTAAAACTGTTATGCTTAAAACAGATTCTAAAATATAATGCAACTCCACTAGTTGAAGCCCCCATTATCTGTCCTCTAGAATATTGAAAAGACTACCCAACAAATAGTACGGACTGTATACCTTTAGTCAATACTAAACACTTGTGCACTATATACCTTTTTAACTGGTGGTCTGACCAGTGTCATCTTGTCTGTTTCAGATGCAGTTAATCTTCAGTTGCAGCATTGGTTTGGTTTCATTTCTTGAAGCCAGTTATTGGAATTGTGACAGTTTATGTCATGGCTGCATTCTGGTCATCATCACTTCTTGCACCTGGTGGAGGTTCAGTATCTATAAGTATCTATTTGTCATTTGTTGTTATTCAGTTGCTAAATCATGTCCAACTGCTTGTGACCCCATAAACTGCAGCATGTCAGGCTTCTCTGTCCTTCACTATCTCCCAGGGGTCTCAAACTCATATCCATTGAGTCAGTGATGCCATCCAACCATCTCATGCTCTGTCACCTCCTTCTCCTCTAACCCTCAATCTTTCCTAGCATCTTGGTCTTTTCCAATGAGTCAGCTGTTTGCATCCAGGTGGCCAAAATATTGGAGCTTCAGCTGAAGGCGAAGTACTTCCAATGAATATTCAGGGCTGATTGCCTTTAGGATTGACTGGTTTGATCTCCTTGCTGTCCATGGAACTCTCAAGAGTCTTCTCCAACACCACAGTTCAAAAGCATTAATTTTTCAGCTCTCAGCCATCTTTATGATCCAACTCTCATATCTGTACATAACTACTGGAAAAACCATAGCTTTGATGAGATGGACCTTTGTTGGCAAAGTGATGTCTCTGCTTTTTAATATGCTATTGAGGTTTGCATAGCTTTTCTTCCAAGGAACAAGTGTCTTTTAATTTTGTGGCTGCAGTCACTGTCCACAGTGATTTTGGAGCCCAAGAAAATAAAGTCTGTCACAGTTTTCACTTTTTCCCCATCTATTTGCCATGAAGTGATGGGACCAGATGCCGTGATCTTAGTTTTTTTAAATGTTGTGTTTCAAGCCAGCTTTATTATTCTCCTCTTTCACCTTCATCAAGAGGCTCTAGTTCCTCTTCACTTTCTACCATTAAAGTGGTGTCATCGGCATATTGGAGGTTATTGATATTTCTTCCAGCAATATTGATTCCAGCTTTTGCTTCATCCAGCCTGGCATTTTGTATGATGTACCCTGCATATAAGTTGAATAAGCAGAGTAAAAATATACAGCCTTGGAATACTCCTTTCCCAATTTTGAACCACTCCATTGTTCCATGTAAGGTTCTAACTATTGCTTCTTTTCTTGGATACAGGTTTCTGAGGAGACAGGTAACGTGGTCTGGTATTTCCATGTCTTTAAGAATATTCCACGGTTTGTTGTAATCCACACAGTCAAAGTCTTCAGCATAGTCACTGAAGCAGAAGTAGATGTTTTCTGGAATTCTCTTGCTTTTTCTTTGATTCAGTAGATGATGACATTTTGATATCTGGATCCTCTGCCATTTCTAAATCCAGCTTGTACATGTGGAATTTCTCAGTTCAAGTACTTTTGAAGTGTAATTTGAAGGATTTTGAATATAATCTTGCTAGCATGGGAAATGAGTACAATTGTATATAATTTGAACATTCTTTGGCATTGCCTTTCTTTGGGACATCAGTTCAGTTCAGTCACTCAGTCATGTCCGACTCTTTGTGACCCCATGAACTGCAGCACTCCAGGCCTCCCTGTCCATCACCAACTCCCGGAGCTCACCCAAACTCATGTCCATTGAGTCAGTGATGCCATCCAACCATCTTATCCTCTGTTGTTCCCTTCTCCTCCTGTCCTCAATCTTTCCCATCATCAGGGTGCTTTCCAATGAGTCGGCTCTTTGCATCAGGTGGCCAAAGTATTGGAGTTTCAGTTTCAACATCAGTCCTTCCAATGAACACCCAGGACTGATCTCATTTAGGATGGACTGGTTGGATCTCCTTGCAGTTCAAGGAACTCCCAAGAGTCTTCTCCAACACCACAGTTCAAAAGCCTCAATTCTTCTGAGCTCAGCTTTCTTTATAGTCCAACTCTCACATCCATACACGACTACTGAAAAAACAATAGCCTTGACTAGACAGACCTTTGTTGACAAAGTAATGTCTCTGCTTTTTAATATGCTATCTAGGTTGGTCATAATTTTCCTTCCAAGGAGTAAGCATCTTTTAATTTCATGGCTGCAATCACCATCTGCAGTGATTTTGGAGCCTCAAAAAAATAAAGTCAGCCACTGTTTCCACTGTTGCCCCATCTATTTCCCATGAAGTGATGGGACTGTATGCCATGATCTTAGTTTTCTGAATGTTGAGCTTTAAGCCAACTTTTTCACTCTCCTCTTTCACTTTGATCAGGAGGCTCTTTAATTCTTCTTCACTTTCTGTCATAAGGGTGGCATCATCTGCATATCTGAGGTTATTGATATTTCTCCCAGCAATCTTGATTCCAGCTGTGCTTCATCCAGCCCAGTGTTTCTCATGATGTACTCTGCATACAAGTTAAATAAGCAGGGTGACAACAGACAACCTTGATGTACTCCTTTTCCTATTTGGAATTTTGGGACATAAAATTATCTATATTCAGTATTTATAAGACAGCTCACAGGGTATGGCTAAGAATATTTTTTATAACCCTTAAGAAGGAACTAAAGGTCTTTAACTATGCTTGATAATTAAACTATTATTACTGGTGTCCTGTGCCTCTTTTCCCCTCTGCATGTTCTCAGCTCTCTGATGAAATGTATTCTTTGGCTAAAATTTTTCTGCAGACTAAAGACAAGCAGAGGACATGGAGGGCAAGGCCCATAGGGTCCTACTCTGTTTCATTCCTACCACAGAAATTTTGTATCCCTCTTAGCTTTGCTTCAACTTTTCTTCCCCAAATATCTCCAAAATTCCTTTCTTTGCCTCTGGGGCATCTTTGCCTGAGTTTGAATTTCATGATTGAGCTTCCCCTGTGGCTCAGCTGTTAAAGAATCCACCTGCAATGCGGGAGACCTGAGTTCAATCCCTGGGTTGGGAAAATCACCTGAAGAAGGGAAAGACTACCCACTCCAGTATTCTCGCCTAGAGAATTTATGACAGCAGGAGTCTTTTTTTTTGTTTGGTTGGTTGGTTGGTTCATTGCTAACCCTCAGTTTGTAGAAGTGTTTGACATGATATATCCTCTCAGTAAGTAGTTTTGAAAAAGTAAGTATGACTGGAACACTGGTGTGCTCAAGGCCTTAAGTTTAGTAGGAAAAAGGAATCAATAAAAGATCAATTATAGCAAAAAGAGGAGAAAGCAAGTCATACAAGTAATGGGTAGGAAGAGTCTCATGAAGTTTTGGATAGGTGAAGAATTTACAATGTGACAAGTAGTCAAGACTTTTATGTCAGATCATGCATTTAAATTCTTGACAGTCCTTTGGACAGCAAGATCAAACCAGTCAATCCTAAAGGAAATCAACCCTGAATATTCATTTTAAAGACTGATGCTGAAGCTGAAGCTCCAATACTTTGGCCACCTGATGTGAAAAGCTGACTCACTGGAAAAAACCTTGATGCTGGGAAAGATTGAGGGCAGAAAGAGAAGAGAGCAACAGAGGATGAGATGGTTGGATGGCATCATTGACTCAATGGACATGAGTTTGAGCAAACTCCAGGAGGTAGTGAAGGACTGGAAAACCATGCAGTCCATCAAGTCACAAAGAGTCAGACATGACCATGGGACTGAACAACAACATTCCCTGTTGGGAAATTAGGATCATGGGGTTGATAAAGACTCTTCTACAGAAGTATGGGTCTAAGCAGGAGAATTTGACCATCATGTTACAAAGCCTGATAAAAGCAAGAAGGAACAAAAATTGAAAATAATTCTATGTGAATTTAGGCATAAAAACTGGTTATTTTAAGATGTGAGAGACTTGACAAGAAGGAAGGCAACAGAGATGGACCATGGCTGAAAATAATAAGATAAAGTGTTCTGCCTTAATGCAGCCATCATTCTATCTGGAGAGGAAAAGCCAGAAATCACAGTAAAGAACAAAGTATAATCAATATCATCAGAGGAGTAAGAGAGTTCAGTCAGAACAGATAAATTTTAAATGGTTTCGTCAAGTTTCTGACATTTGAGACAGAGCTTGGAAAATGCATTCACAGTTTTTATACCTTTTTACTGTTAGAGTTTTCATCTAAGAATAAAGTTCAGGAAAAAACCCACTACCTTATGCTTCTGAGTTTTGTAAACCCAGCAGCAGAACTAAACTATTGTAAAAAAAAAATGTATTAAGGTGCAAGCAAAAGCAACTCTATAGAAGCAGACTGTAAACCTATGATCCTGATGGTTTTAACAAGTTCCAGAGTGGATATGCTATACAGAAGGAAATTCCAGAACACAAAACAAACTAAATTGACCCAAGGAAAGGGTATTTGGGTGCAGGGTTATGATGGAATATTTTACCTTAATACAATTCATGTGTCTTAGTAGGGAAATTTTCCTGTGGAAATGGTGTTATAGTCTTAATTCTACTATTTAGATTGATTTCATTCTTTCTGAAGAGTGGTATTGGGTCTTGAACCCAATACATGAACCATGAACTTCCAGATGTTCAAGCTGGTTTTAGAGAAGGCAGAGAAAACAGAGATCAAATTACCAACATCTGCTGGATCATCAAAAAACAAGAGCGTTCCAGAAAAATATCTATATCTGCTTTATTGACTATGCCAAAGCCTTTAACTGTGTGGATCACAACAAACTGTGGAAAATTCTGAAAGAGATAGGAATACCAGACCACCTGACCTGCCTCTTTAGAAATCTGTATGCAGGTCAAGAAGCAAGAGTTAGAAATGGACATGAAACAACAGACTGGTTCCAAATAGGAAAAGGAGTATGTCAAGGCTGTATGTTGTCACCCTGCTTATTTAACCTGTATGCAGAGTACATCATGAGAAATGCTGGGCTGGATGAAGCACACACCGGAATCAAGATTGCCAGGAGAAATATCAATAACCTCAAATATGCAGATGATGCCACCCTTATGACAGAAAGCAAAGAAGAACTAAAGAGCCTCTTGATGAAAGTGAAAGAGGAGAGTGAAAAAGTTGGCTTAAAGCTCAACATTCAGAAAACTAGGATCATGGCATCTGGTCCCATCACTTCATGGCAAATAGATGGGGCAACAGTGGAAACAATGGCAAACTTTATTTTTTGGGGCTCCAAAATCACTGCAGATGGTGACTGCAGCCAGGAAATTAAAAGACACTTGTTCCTTGAAAGAAAAGCTATGACTAACCTAGACAGCATATTAAAAAGCAGAGACATTACTTTGTCAACAAAGGTCCATCTAGTCAAGGCTATGATGTTTCCAGTAGTCATGTATGGATGTGAGAGTTGGACTATAAAGAAAGCCAAGCACTGAAGAACTGATGCTTTGAACTGTGGTGTTGAAGAAGACTCTTAAAAGTCCTTTGGAGTGCAAGGAGATCCAACTATCCTAAAGAAGATCAGCCCTGAGTGTACATTGAAAGGGCTGATATTGAAGCTGAAACTTCAATACTTTGGCCACCTGATGAGAAGAGTGGCTTCATTGGAAAACACCCTGATGCTGGGAAAGTTTGAAGGTGGGAGGAGAAGGGGACGACAGAGGATGAGATGGTTGGATGGCATCACCGAATCAATGGACATGGGTTTGGGTATATCCCAGGAGTTGGTGATGAACAGGGAAGCTTGGCATGCTGCAGTCCATGGGGTCGCAAGGAGTCAGACACGATTGAGCAACTGAACTGAACTGAAATGATTAGGTCTTGAAATTTCTTAGCACCTATTTGTTTATAAAATTTATTTTCTATGTTTTGGAAGGATATTATGAAAATGATAAAGTTAAGCTTGAATAATACTTGCTGTGCAAATAATAGGCAAAAAGATACTGCTTTTTCACTTTTACAGACAGCAATGAATTGACATTTGAAGTCTTTTTAAAGAGTGACAGAACAGTGGCCCTTGAACAACATCAATCCAATCCTTAAGGAAGTATTTACATGGCTTCCTTATTTTGTTGTCCATTCCATGTCATATTGAGAGATTTAATGGTTATGAATTATGTTTGATAATACATAATTTTATAAGGCTTTTGAGTGAGTATAACATTGTATTTTTATGGATAAAGATGAAGGAGTATTTATTTAGAGTGCTCTTATGGGAATGATATTCAAATTGTCAAATCAGTATTGCTGACATGAGAGTACTTAATGAAAACAAGGGGAAATGCAAGGAAAGTGATCTCTGTCAAGAGGAAAAAAGTGTAATTTTGCAGCATTCTGATACATTAATCCAATAGATTTCATGTTTGCTTTCCATTTCCCAGTGGTATGCTAACTTAAGATAATTAGTGCTATGTAAAATATATTATTTTAAGTAATTGGATGTTTGGGGAAAATTTTTTTCTATTTCTATTACATTCTGGATTTTATATTAACACAGTGAAACATGGTTTCCAGGAATATAAAATTTTAATAAAAATTTTTTATTGTGATGTCAGGTATAAAGTAAAGATTATTATTATTTTTTTTTAGTAATACTTCCTTGGCATTATATTTCTTACATTGTTTAACTGAATGAAAATTATCTAATACAAGTTACCCTCTGTTTCTTCTAATGTTTGAAAGGAATGGAATGGGTTTATGGTAATAGTGATTAAAAATAAGAATCATTTCAAATGTAAAATTTATCATTTTAAAAGAAATGAATGATTTCAGAAAAGTTTGTACTCATTTTAGCATTAAGTATGTGTTTTAGGAATAGATTTTCTGCTAGTTTATTTCAAGCAGAAAAATTAATCACCTTTTCAATATTAACCTCTTTTTACAATGTTAAATTATTCAATCTCTCCTTGATTTGAGACTGAGGATTGAGCAAATCAGTTAACACACACACACACACACACAAATTGCTTAAATGCAGAGCTTAGACATTAGAAGTCATTGTTATTTTGAAACTTTTAATTTTCAATGAATAAAAATACTTATGGGCTTCCTTGTAGCTCAGACGGTGAAGAATTTGCCTGCAAAGCAGGAGACCTGGGTTCAATCCCTGGATTGACAAGATTCCCTGGAGAAGGGAGTGGCAACCCACTCCAGTATTTTTGCCTAGAAATCCCACAGACAAGAGTAGCTGGTGAGTTATGGTACCTGGGATTGCAAAGAGTTGGACACGATTGAGATCTGAGACTGAGAATTGAGCAGATCAGTTAACTCAAAGCATTTGCATAGACTCAGAGCTTAGATGTTGGAAGTCTTTGTTATTTTGAAACTTTTAATTTTCACTTAGCCCTAATGTTAACTTCTGAGTCACTGAATTAGTCAGTTCTATCAATAATCACCTATTGTTATATGGTAAGCACGGTGCTAGGCCCTATGGGTGTTGAACAAGACTAACTACTAGACCTCAGGAAACTTACAGTTTAATGGCAAAGAGAGTAAAAAAGAAATTAATTTGACATCATAACTATATGTAGCTAACAAAAGAAATTAAATCTGTTTACCTTTAACAGAAATAGTTTTTATGGGAACAACAATGGAGACCACAGAGATTAGGAGGGAAGTCTGGTGGTTTAGTTGCTATGTCATGTCCTACTCTTGTGACCCCATAGACTGTAGCCTGCTGGACTCCTGTGTCCATGGAATTTTCAGGCAAGAATACTGGAGTGGATTGCCATTTCCTTCTCCAGGGGATCTTCCCGACCCAGGAATCGAACCCAGGTCTCCTGCATTGCAGGCAGATTCCTTACAAACGGAGCTATGAGGAAAGCCCTAAGGACCTTAATTTGAAAAATCCAAAGGAACCAAGGGACGATGTTTCTGCAGCTGGAATTTTGGGCACAGTCGCTGGCTTAGTCACAACTTGATGACTGCTTTACCACTGCTAGAGTCTTATTGAGTGCACTGCTGGTACTGGGAGTGATTTCTCTTCTTCCCCTGCAAGTTGGTGTCACCTACTCAAGATTGAAACTCACAGAGAAGTACAAGTCTGACTGAACTTAAGTAATGCATCCCATGTCCTGTGTGTCAAAGACAAGGGAGAAAATGTTTTCCCCACGTGGTCCTGAGGTTGGATCCAAGGCTAAAGTTCTCATCCTGAGTCAAGAGGAAGGAGCTTGCGCTGATGAAGCAGCTTGAAGAAAGCAAGGTGGCTTGGACCATGTTGAGGTAAGTTCAACTCTTATTCATGTAAATTTGACATAAGAGGAGAAAAATGCAATTTTTCAGTATCTGCTTCAGCTCTGTTCCCATTGTCTCATCCTTTGTAACCACTGTCCTTGATTTCTTCTGTACCTGTCTAGAAATTCTTTCTCTATAATCAAGGAAATATGAATGTAGAGTTTCATTTTCTCCCCCCTTTATACATATCAAAACATATTACACCACAGTTCAATACCCTGCTTTTTGTATTTACTGTATCTTGGAACTCTTTCTCTAGCATAGGTATCTTCTTCCTCCTTTTTCAGTTTTATATATGATCATGCTGCTGCTGCTGCTGCTGCTGCTGCTGCTGCTGCTAAGTCGCTTCAGTCGTGTCTGATTCTGTGCAACCCCAGAGATGGCAGCCTACCAGGCTCTTCTGTCCCTGGGATTCTCCAGGCAAGAATACTGGAGTGGGTTGCCATTTCCTTCTCCAATGCATGAGAGTGAAAAGTGAAAGTGAAGTCGCTCAGTCGTGTCTGACTCTTTGCAATCCCATGGACTGCAGCCCACCAAGCTCCTCTGTCCATGGGACTCTCCAAGCAAGAGCACTGGAGTGGGGTGCCATTGCCTTCTCCACACCATCATGGATTAGCATAATTTATTTATCTTTAAATTACTTAGAATTTAAAATAAACTAATTTAAAATATAAGTTAAATTATCATAATTTAAGATAAATCAATACATTATTGACATCTAAGTTTGTTCTTCAACCTTTGGTCATCACAGTTTTTGCAATGAATATTCAGAAGTCATTTTGCAAGGGTGTGTATACATCTAGGTATAGATATTGGGGAGGTATAGGGAGGCCTGGCATGCTGCAGTCCATGGAGTCGCTAAGTGTCGGACACGACTGACCGACTGAACTGAACTGGAAGTAACAATCCTCAAACTTTCCCTGGCAGCAGTAAACATCAATCATTACTCTGGATGAAAAAAAAAAAAAAAAAAAAACCCTCATTTTAGAATTGTCTTGAAGTTTTACTGCACTCCTGACATAGTACTCAGCAGATTGCTGACTATGGAATTAACCTAATATGGCTTTATGGAAATAAATAGATAAGGAACAGAAAGCTATAAAATCTTTGAATTGGTAGACATCCTTGAAGATTTTCCAGTGCCTCTGATATAATGTAATTTACTCTGGATTTTGACTGCTGTTCTAAGGTTTACCTCTCAGTTCAGTTCAGTTCAGTAACTCAGTTGTGTCCGACACTTAGCAACCCCATGGACTGCAGCATGCCAGGCTTCCCTAAACATCCCCAACTCCCGGAGTCTACTTAAATGCATGTTCTTTGTGTTGGTGAAGCCATCCAGCCATCTCATCCTCTGTTGTCCCCTTCTCCTACCTTCAATCTTTCCCACAATCAGGGTCTTCTCGAATGAGTCAGTTCTTTGCATCAGGTGGCCAAAGTATTGGAGTTCCAGCTTCAGCATCAGTCCTTCCAATGATTATTCATGACTGATTTCCTTTAGGATGGACTGGTTGGAACTCCTTGCAGTCCAAGGGACTCTCAAGAGTCTTCTCCAACACCACAGTTCAAAAGCATCAATTCTTCGGTGCTAAGCTTTCTTTATAGTCCAGCTCTCACATCCATACATGACCACTGGAAAAACCATAGCCTTGACTAGATGGACATTTGTTGGCAAAGTAATGCCTCTGCTTTTCAACATGTTGTCTAGGTTGCTGCTGCTGCTAAGTTGCTTCAGTCATGTCTGACTGTATGACACCATAGACGGCAGCCCACCAGGCTCCCCCATCCCCTGGGATTCTCCAGACAAGAACACTGGAGTGGGTTGCCATTTCCTTCTCCAATGCATGAAAGTGAAAAATGAAAGTGAAGTCACTCAGTTGTGTCCAACTCTTAGAGACCCCATGGACTGCAGACCACCAGGCTCCTCTGTCCGTGGGATTTTCCAGGCAAGAGTACTGGAGTGGGGTGCCATTGCCTTCTCCAGCTATCTAGGTTAGTCATAGTTTTTATTCCAAGGAGGAAATGTCTTTTAATTTCATGGCTACAGTCACCATCTACAGTGATTTTGGAGCCCCCCAAAATAAAGTCTGTCACTGTTTCCATTGGTTCCCCATCTACTTGCCATGAAGTGATGGGACCGGATGCCATGATCTTAGTTTTCTGATTGTTGAGCTTTAAGCCAACTTTTTCACTTTAGTGAAACTTGTTACTTTAGTGTCATCCTTTTCTCATCCTTACAAGTTATAGATGCCAGCTGAACTTCATTCCTGAAATTTGAAAAACATTCCCTAGAGCAGGGCACAAATAAATGTAGGTCCATTTGATGGCAAAACATGAACTTCTAGATTGCAGCTCTTACAGAACTTTTAAATGGGCTAGAATACCAGTATCTCAAGCCCAACAGAACTGAAAAACAAAACCATCTGTTCATTGATCATGTGCTATTATATGAACAGTACCTAAATCCTTACAAGAACAACAAAGGACATCCTTACTTAAAATAGATTTTTTTTTCTCCCTATAATTCATTATATTTTGTCTTAGTTTTCTGTGCACTTTTTATTTAGTTATAGTTTGTACAACAAAACACAACTACATTTTCCTTTTAAATTAATTTTATTAATATGCTATGTCATGAAACAAAATATGTTCATTTTAAGGGCAATTATTTAACTTTTGAGAAGTAATGTGCTCAGATGCTCAGTTGTATCTGATTCTGTGACCCCATGGACTGTAAGCTGCCAGACTCCTCTGTCCATGGGATTCTCCAGGCAAGAATAACTGTAGTGAGGTGCCATTTCCTCATCCAGGGGACGGAAGTATGGAAGTATTAACAGTAGTCTAATCAAAATGGCAAATATTAATTAAATATGCTATCTCCCAGGTGCCATACTAAATGCTATAGGTACATTGTTTCTTCTAATCCTTGTGATAACCCAGACAAAGAAACGGGGACTCAGAGATGCAAAGTAAGTTATCCAAGGTTACATGGGTAGTAAATGGTAGAACAGGGACCAAACCTAGGTTCATCTTACTTCAGGACTTGTGTTTTTTACTATTGTGCTGTGTGACAAAATGTAGGTAAAAATAGATTGATACAGTCAAAATCTTTTAAAGTGTATTTGGTATAATATAATTCAAAATGCTCTTTATTCAATGTATTTTTATTTTAATCTATGAACATAGAGTCATCAGCAGTTGGATGCTTATGTCCATTTGGAATGGTTCTATAAACCTAAAGCACAATTATACAGTTCCTTCTAGATCAGCCTCTGTGACAGCCAGCCACATTACCTTGATCTGTCCACATGATCTATATGTATTTATCTACTGATTTGAACTGTCTGGTCCTTGAGACCAGTGACAGCCATGGAGTGATCACTTTGAAATTATGGAAAAATAATTTGTCATTTCAGAATTTTGTCAAATATATATATATATCATGTAATATACTTCCTTTAACATATGAATATTCAAAACCCAGAAAGATTTCCATCACCAGGAGTACCTGCATGTTCCTTTGTCCCCTTTGTAGTAGATGGAGCACTGCCCCTTGAGGTCCCTAACACCATGCAACCATTAATCTGTTGGCCAGCAGAGATGAGCTTTGCTTTTCTAGAATCGCATAGTAATGAAAGTCATGGAATATGCACTCTTCTGTGGTTTGCTTTTTTCCCTCTCTCAAAAAAAAATTCTTTTGAGATTTATCCATGTGGCTCATTATCAATTTATAAATCTCTGAGGTGCTTAGTTATATCTCCTGCACATTTAAATAAAGCTGCTGTCTTATTAAGTTGTAGACATTATATAATTTTCAGAAATATGTATTAAAATATTTTCTCATCTGTAACAACTTTTCATCAGAAATTAGAAGTTGTTATTTTTGATGAAGTCCAATTCATCATTTATTTTCCTTATATGCCCCAAATAAGATAGCTCTGCCTATTTTTAATTAAAAAACAAATTGCTTCTTGCTAAAAGTTTTATAGGTATACATTTTAGGGTTAATGATCCATTTTCATTTCATTTTTCTGTATGATGTGAGGGAAAGATTCTAATTTGTTTTTTTTCCATCCCAAATGATATCCATTTGTTTGGGCACCCTTCTTTGAAAGGCTTTAATTTTCCCATTAAATTACCTTGGCACTTTTGTTAAAAATCAACTTCACACATATGTACACTTTACTTTTTTAATGCTTTCTGATCCATTGATCTATTACCAATTTGCCTTCATTCCTACAGTCTGTTAAAAATTGAAATAAAATAGTATAAATCCACCTGCTACAAATATGTTTTACTTTTGTAAAATCGTTTTGGTTATTCTAAGTCCTCTTTATCCCTATATCCTTTTAAAAATCAACTTACAAATTTCTACAAAACAAATCATGCTTCTATTGAGATCACATTGAATCTATTGGTCAATATAAGGACAACTGATATCCTAATATTTTTCAAACCGGGAACATGGTACATATCTGCATTAATTTAGGTCTTTAATTTCTCTTTGCAATTAAAGTTTTACAGTTTTCAGTATACAAATCTTGCACATATTTTGTTAAATAACTCCTCAATTTTTTTTTTTTTTAATTTTGGGTTTTTGTTAAATAACTGCTCGAGGGGGGTGGTCCTAAGATGGCAGAGGAATAGGATGGAGAGACCACGTTCTCCCCCACAAATTCATCGAAAGAACATTTGAACCCTGAGCAAATTCCACAAAAAACTTCTGAATGCTGGCAGAGGACATCAGGCACCCAGAAAGGCAGCCCATTGTCTTATAAAGGAGGTAGGACAAATTATAAAAGATAAAAAGAGAGAAAAAAGAGGTAGGGACAGAGATCCATCCTTGAAAGGGAGTCTTAAAAGAAAAGTTTCCAAACACCAGGAAATACTCTCACCGGCAGGTCTGTGGGGCATCTTGGAATCTCAGAAGGCAACATAACCAGGAGGAAAAATAAATAAATAAATAAAACGCACAGATTACCTGCCTAAGGGCAACTCCCAGAGCTCTGGCAGCAGCCACCAGCAAGCGGGGGCTGAACAGGGAGGTGCGGGCTGCATTGCTTAGCGTAAGGACCTGGCCTGAATGCCCTGAGGGCAATCTGAGGGAACTAACATAAGATAGCAACCGAAACTGTGGGATAGCCAGAGAGAGAGAGAGAGAAAACTATCCCGCGAAAAGCCCTAACCAGAGGCGCTGCCAGGCCTGCTCACAGAACAAAGGACTGAGCGCTAGCTGCAGACTGGCCCATCTCCCACCAGAGACAAACAGGCAGGGGGCACCAGAGCCAGAAAGGGGCAATCACGGCCCCAGAGAGGCATCCTCTACCAAACTGCAAACAGGCTCCATAGCTAACCAAGAGTTCTTGGGATTCTGGACGGTTGACATCTGCCAGGAGGGTAACAGCCAGAGATTATCTCCTTAAAAGAGACATGCAGCACACCTGAGAAGGCGCACCCATTGTAAACCCAGAAAACTGAGCCGCTGGGATGGGGCAGGTGATAAGATGCATTGCCCACCTGGGGGTGACTGCTCTCACCAAGCACCTGGGCACCTGAGCTGCTCAAACCTGGAAAGGGCACAAAACGTAGGCCCAATTGAGTCTGTGCCTTTGTGGAGTACTCAAGAACCTGAACCTGAGTGGCTTAGGCCTGGAAAGTGCATGCAACCCAGGGTCTGCCTCAGGCAGTTCCCAGCAGAGCAACCTAGAGCCTAGGAAATGTAGACCATGAAAGCACACACGCCACTGAGTGGGGACACACCCAGTGTGCTGAAACTCTGCGAGCACTTCCCACACACACCAGTGATATTTGTTTGCAGTGTTCCTCCCTCCCCCCAGCACGACTCAACAAGTGAGCCTAAATAAGTGACCACCTTTGCCCCCTTGTGTCAGGGCGGAAATTAAACACTGAAGAGACCAGCAAACAGAAGAAGCTAAAATAAACAGAGGGAACCACTTTGGAAATGACAAGTGCAACAGATTAAAACCCTGTAGTTAGCACCAACTACACTGAAAGGGGGCCTATAGAACTTGAGAAATGTAAGCTGGATCAAAGAACTATCTGAAACTGAGCTGACCCCACACTGTCCACAACAGTTCCAGAGAAATTCCTAGATATATCTGTACTAGTATAATTTTTTTTAATTAAAAAAAAATATTTTTAAGTCCTCTATTACTCCTTCAATTTTCATTTTTAAAATCTACTATTACCTTGCCAAAGGAGAAAAGGAAAGATATAAACATCTGAATGCAGAGTTCAAAAGAATAGCAAGAAGAGATAAGAAAGCCTTCTTCAGCGATCAATGCAAAGAAATGAGGAAAACAACAGAATGGGAAAGACTAGGGATCTCTTCAAGAAAATCAGAGATACCAAGGGAACATTTCATGCAAAGATGGGCTCGATAAAGGACAGAAAAGGTATGGACCTAACAGAAGCAGAAGATATTAAGAAGAGATGGCAAGAACACACAGAAGAACTGTACAAAAAATATCTTCACG
The DNA here is from genome assembly GCF_029407905.1 of Bubalus kerabau. NCBI lineage: Eukaryota > Metazoa > Chordata > Mammalia > Artiodactyla > Bovidae > Bubalus > Bubalus kerabau. Next base: position 135,208,442 of record NC_073624.1, read on the forward strand.
ACCCAGATAATAACGATGATGCGATCACTGACCTAGAGCCAGACATCCTGGAATGTGAAGTCAAGTGGGCCTTAGAAAGCATCACTATGAACAAAGCTAGTGGAGGTGATGGAATTCCAGTTGAGCTATTTCAAATCCTGAAAGATGATGCTGTGAAAGTGCTACACTCAATATGCCAGCAAATTTGGAAAACTCAGCAGTGGCCACAGGACTGGAAAAGGTCAGTTTTCATTCCAATCCCAAAGAAAGGCAATGCCAAAGAATGCTTAAACTACCACACAGTTGCAGTCATCTCACACGCTAGTAAAGTAATGCTCAAAATTCTCCAAGCCAGGCTTCAGCAATATGTGAACTGTGAACTTCCTGATGTTCAAGCTGGTTTTAGAAAGGGCAGAGGAAACAGAGATCAAATTGCCAACATCTGCTGGATCATGGAAAAAGCAAGAGAGTTCCAGAAAAACATCTATTTCTGTTTTATTGACTATGCCAAAGCCTTTGACTGTGTGGATCACAATAAACTGTGGAAAACTCTGAAAGAGATGGGAATACCAGAACACCTGATCTGCTTCTTGAGAAATTTGTATGCAGGTCAGGAAGCAAAAGTTAGAACTGGACATGGAACAACAGACTGGTTCCAAATAGGAAAAGGAGTTCGTCAAGGCTGTATATTGTCACCCTGCTTATTTAACTTATATGCAGAGTACATCATAAGAAACACTGGACTGGAAGAAACACAAGCTGGAATCAAGATTGCCGGGGGAAATATCAATCACCTCAGATATGCAGATGACACCACCCTTATGGCAGAAAGTGAAGAGGAACTAAAAAGCCTCTTGAAGAAAGTGAAAGTGGAGAGTGAAAAGTTGGCTTAAAGCTCAACATTCAGAAAACTAACATCATGGCATCTGGTCCCATCACTTCATGGGAAATAGATGGGGAAACAGTGGAAACAGTGTCAGACTTTATTTTTCTGGGCTCCAAAATCACTGCAGATGGTGACTGCAGCCATGAAATTAAAAGACGCTTACTCCTTGGAAGGAAAGTTATGACCAACCTAGATAGCATATTCAAAAGCAGAGACATTACTTTGCCAACAAAGATTCGTCTAGTCAAGGCTATAGTTTTTCCTGTGGTCATGTATGGATGTGAGAGTTGGACTGTGAAGAAGGCTGAGTGCCGAAGAATTGATGCTTTTGAACTGTGGTGTTGGAGAAGCCTCTTGAGAGTCCCTTGGACTGCAAGGAGAGCCAACCAGTCCATTCTGAAGGAGATCAGCCCTGGGATTTCTTTGGAAGGAATGATGCTAAAGCTGAAACTCCAGTACTTTTGCCACCTCATGCGAAGAGTTGACTCATTGGAAAAGACTCTGATGCTGGGAGGGATTGGGGGCAAGAGAATAAGGGGAGGACAGAGGATGAGATGGCTGGATGGCATCACTGACTCAATGGACGTGAGTCTGAGTAAACTCCAGGAGTTGGTGATGGACAGGGAGGCCTGGCGTGCTACGATTCATGGGGTCACAAAGTGTTGGACAAGACTGAGTGACTGATCTGATCTGATTACCTTGCAAAAAAAAAAAAAAAAAAAAAAAAAACCTTATTTTTAAAACAAACTTCATATATATTTTATAATTTTTGTGACTTTGTTTTGTGTTTTTAATATTGTATTTTTTGAGAGTCTAACTTCTACTCTAGATTTTTAATCTTTGCTTTTTGGTATTTGTTATCAATTTTGTACCTTTAAGAACCCAGTCTTTGGTACCCATTTTTACTTGGGAGTGAGATTACTGGCTTGATTGCTCTCTCCCCCTTTTGACTCTCCTTTTTCTCCACCAGGTCGCCTCTATCTCCTCCCTCCCCCTTCTCTTCTCTACCCAACTCTGTGAATCTCTTTGTGTGTTCCAGGCTGTGGAGAACACTTAGGGAACTGATTACTGGCTGGATCTGTCTCTCTCCTTTTGATTCCCCCCTTTATCCTCCTGGCTACCTCTGTCTCCTCCCTCCTTTTCTCTTCTCTGTGTAACTCTGTGAACATCTCTGAGAGATCCAGACTGTGGAGAGCACATAGGGAATTGATTACTGGCTAGCTTGCTCTCTCCTCTTTTGATTCCCCATCTTTTCCTCCTGGTCACCTCTATCTCCCTCCTTCCTCTTCTCATCTCCATATAACTCTGTGAACTCTCCAGGTGTCCTTCACTGTGGAGAAACTTTTCATCATTAACCTAGATGTTTTATCATTGGTGTTGTATAGATGGAGAAGTCTTGAGGCTACTGTAAGAATAAGACTGAAATCCAGAGGCAGGAGGCTTAAGTTCAAAACCTGAGAACACTAGAGAACTCCTGACTCCAAGGACTATTAATCGATAAGAGCTCATCCAAAAGCCTCCATACCTACACTGAAACCAAGCACCACTCAAGAGCCAACAAGTTCCAGAGCAAGACATACCACACAAATTCTCCAGCAACACAGGAACATAGCCCTGAGCTTCAATATACAGGATGTCCAAAGTCACACTTCATTGCACTCCAGAGAGAAGAAATCCAGTTTCATGCACCAGAACACCAACACAAGATTCCCTAACCAGGAAACCTTGACAAGCCACCCATCTAACCCCACCCACAGTGAGGAACCCCCACAATAAATAGGAACCACAAACTACCAGAATATGGAGAGGCCACCCCAAACACAGCAGTCTAAACAAGATGAAAAGGCAGAGAAATACTCAGCAGGATAAATGTCCACCAAACCAAACAAAAGAGGAAGAGACAGGGAATACACCTGAAAAAGAATTCAGCATAATGATAGTGAAACTGATCCAAAATCTTAAAAATAAAATGGAGTTACAGACAAATGGCCTGGAGACAAGGATTGAGAATATGCAAGAAATGTTTAACAAGGACCTAGAAGAAATAAAAGAGAGTTGATATATAATGAATAATGCAATAAATGAGATCAAAAACACTCTGGAGGGAACCAAGAATAGAATAAAGGAGGCAGAAGATAACATAAGTGAGGTAGAAGATAGAATGGTAGAAATAAATGAAGCAGAGAGGAAAAAAGAAAAAAAAGAATTAAAAAAAAAAATGAGGACAACCTCAGAGACCTCTGGGACAATGTTAAAAGCCCCAGCATTCAAATCATAGGAGTCCTAGAAGAAGAAGACAAAAAGAAAGACCATGAGAAAATACTTGAGGAGATAATAGTTGAAAACTTCTCTAAAATGGGTAAGGAAATAGTTACCCAAGTCCAAGAAACACAGAGAGTCCCAAATAGGATAAACCCAAGGTGAAACACCCCAAGACACATATTAATCAAATTAACAAAGATCAAACAAATATTAAAATACTTAAAGAACAAATATTAAAAGCAGCAAGGGAAAAACAACAAATAACACACAAGGGGATTCCCATAAGGATAACAGCTGATCTTTCAATAGAAACTCTTCAGGCCAGAAGGGAATGGCAGGACATACTTAGAGTGATAAAAGAGAAAAACCTACAACACAGATTACAGTACCCAGCAAGGATCTCATTCAAATATGAAGAGAAATCAAAAGCTTTAGAGACAAGCAAAAGCTGAGAGAATTCAGCACCACCAAACCAGCACTCCAACAAATGCTAAAGGATCTTTTCTAGACAGGAAACACAACAAGGGTATATAAACTCAAATCCAAAACAGAAAAGTAAATGGCAATGGGGTCATACTTATCAATAATTACCTTAAATGTAAATAGGTTGAATGCCCCAATCAAAAGACAAAGACTGGCTGAATGGATACAAAAACAAGACCCCTATATATGTTGTCTACAAGAGACACACCTCAAAACAAAGTACACATACAGACTGAAAATGAAGGGCTGGAAAAAGATATTCCATGCAAATAGAGACCAAAAAAAAAAAAAAAGCAGGAGCAGCAATACTCATATCAGATAAAATAGACTTTAAAATAACGACTGTGAAAAGAGAAAAAGGACACTACATAATGATCAAAGGATCAATCCAAGAAGAAGATATAACAATTATAAATATATATGTACCCAACATAGAAGCACGGCAATATGTAAGGCAAATGCTAACAAGTATGAAAGGGGAAATTAACAATAACACAATAATAGTGGGAGACTTTAATACCACACTCACACCTATGGACAGATCAACTAAACATAAAATTAAGAAGGAAACACAAACTTTAAATGATACAATAGACCAGTTAGACCTAATTGATATCTATAGGACTTTTCACCCCAAAACAATGAATTTCAACTTTTTCTCAAGTGCGTATGGAACCTTCTCCAAGATAGATCACATTCTGGGCTATAAATCTAGCCTTGGTAAATTCAAAAAAGTTGAAATCATTCCAAGCATCTTTTCTGACCACAATGCAGTTAAGATTAGATTTCCATTGCAGGATAAAAACTATTAAAAATTCCAACATATGGAGGCTGAACAACATGCTGCCGAATAACTAATAAATCACAGAAGAAATTAAAAAAGAAATCAAAATATGCATAGAAATGAATGAAAACGAAAACACAACAACCCAAAACCTATGGGACACTGCAAAAGCAGTGCTAAGGGGAAGGTTCATAGCAATACAGGCTTACCTCGAGAAACAAGAAAAAAAGTCAAATAAATAACCTAACTTTACACCTAAAGCAACTAGAAAAGGAAGAAATGAAGAATCCCAGGGTTAGTAAAAGGAAAGAAATCTTAAAAATTAGGGTAGAAATAAATGCAAAAGAAACAAAAGAGACCATAGCAAAAATCAACAAAGCCAAAAGCTGGTTCTTTGAGAAGATAAAATTGACAAACCATTAACCAGACTCATGAAGAAACAAAGGGAGAAGAATCAAATCAACAAAATTAGAAATGAAAATGGAGAAATCACAACAGACAACACAGAAATACAAAGAATCATAAGAGACTACTATCAGCAACTATATGCCAATAAAACGGACAACTTGGAAGAAATGAACAAATTCTTAGAAAAGTACAACTTTCCAAAACCGAACCAGGAAGAAATATAAAATCTTAACAGACCCATCATAAGCATGGAAAGTGAAACTGTAATCAGAAATCTTCCAGCAAACAAAAGCCCAAGACCAGAAGGCTTTACAGCTGAATTCTACCAAAAATTTAGAAAAGAGCTAACATATATCCTACTCAAATGCTTCCAGAAAATTGCAGAGGAAGGTAAACTTCCAAACTCATTCTATGAGGCCACCATCACCCTAATACCAAAACCAGACAAAGATGCCACAGAAAAAGAAAACTACAGGCCAATATCACTGATGAACATAGATGCTAAAATCCTTAACAAAATTCTAGCAAACAGAATCCAATAACATATTAAAAAGATCAGACATCATGACCAAGTGGGTTTTATCCCAGGGATGCAAGGATTCTTCAATATCCACAAATTAATTAATGTAATATACCACATTAACAAATTGAAAGATAAAAACCATATGATTATTTCAATAGATTCAGATAAAGCCTTTGACAAAATTCAACATCCATTTATGACAAAAACTCTCCAGAAAGCAGGAATAGAAGGAACTAACCTCAACATAATAAAAGCTATATATGACAAACTCACAGCAAACATTATCCTCAATGGTGAAAAGTTGAAAGCATTTCCCCTAAAGTCGGGAACAAGAGAAGGGTGCCCACTCTCACCACTTCTATTCAACATAATTTTGTAAGTTTTGGCCACAGCAATCAGAGCAGAAAAAGAAATAAAAGGAATCCAGATTGCAAAAGAAGAAGTAAAACTCTCACTGTTTGCAGATGACATGATCCTATACATAGAAAACCCTAAAGACTCCACCAGAAAATTACTAGAGCTAATCAATATAATATAATCATAATATATATATGAATATATATATATGAATATAATAAAGTTGCAGGATATAAACTTAACACACAGAAATCCCTTGCATTCCTATACACTAACAATAAGAAAACAGAAAGAGAAATTAAGGTAACAATTCCATTCACCAATGCAATGAAAAGAATAAAATACTTAGGAATATATCTACCTAAAGAAACAAAAGACCTATATATAGAAAACTATAAAACACTGATCAAAAAAATCAAAGAGGACACAAACGGATGAAGAAATTTACCTTGTTCATGGATTGGAAGAATCAATATAGTGAAAATTAGTATACTACCTAAAGTAATCTATAGATTTAATGCAATCCTTATCAAGCTACCAACGGTATTTTTCACAGAACTAGAATAATTTCACAATTTGTATGGAAATTAAAAAAAAAAAAAAAAAACTCAAATAGCCAAGCAATCTTGAGAAAGAAGAATGGAACTGGAGGAATCAATCTCCTTGAATTCAGGCTATACTACAAAGCTACAGTCATCAAGACAGTATGGTACTGATACAAAGACAGAAATATAGATCAATGGAACAAAATAGAAAGCTCATAGATAAATCCATGCACGTATGGACACCTTATCTTTGATAAAGGAGGCAAGAATATACAGTGGAGAAAAGACAATCTCTTTAACAAGTGGTGCTGGGAAAACTGGTCAACGACTTGTATAAGAATGAAGCTAGAACAATTTCTAACACCATCAAGTTCAGTTCAGTCGCTCAGTCGTGTCTGACTCTTTGCAACCCCATGAGTCACAACATGCCAGGCCTCCCTGTCCATCACCAACTCCCGGAGTTCACTCAGACTAATGTTCATCGAGTCAGTGATACCGTCTAACACCATACACAAAGATAAACTCAGAATGGATTAAATATCTAAACATAAGACCAGAAACTATAAAACTTCTAGAGGAGAACATAGGCAAAACACTCTCCGACACAAATCACAGCAGGATCCTCTATGACCCACCTCCCAGAATATTGGAACTAAAAGCAAAAATAAACAAATGGGACCTAATTAAACTTAAAAGCTTCTGCACAACAAAGGAAACTATAAGCAAGGTGAAAAGATAGCCTTCAGAATGGGAGAAAATAATAGCAAATGAAGCAACTGACAAGGAATTAATCTCAAAAATATACAAGCAACTCATGCAGCTCAATTCCAGAAAAATAAACGACCCAATCAAAAAATGGACCAAAGAACTAAACAGACATTTCTCCAAAGAAGGCATACAGATGGCTAACAAACACATGAAAAGATGCTCAACATCACTCATTATCAGAGAAATGCAAATCAAAACCACAATGAGGTACTATTTCACGCCAGTCAGAATGGCTGTGATCCAAAAGTCTACAAGCAATAAATGCTGGAGAGGGTGTGGAGAAAAGGGAACCCTCTTACACTGTTGGTGGGAATGCAAACAGGTACAGTCACTATGGAGAACAGTGTGGAGATTCCTTTAAAAATTGGAAATAGAGCTGCCATATGACCCAGAAATCCCACTACTGGGCATACACACTGAGGAAACCAGAAGGGAAAGAGACACATGTATGCCATGTTCATCGAACACTGTTTATAATAGCCAGGACATGGAAGCAACCTAGATGTCCATCAGCAGAGGAATGGATAAGAAAGCTTTGGTACATATACACAATGGAGTATTACTCAGCCATTAAAAAGAATACATTTGAATCAGTTCTAATGAGGTGGATGAAACTGGAGCCTATTATACAGAGTGAAGTAAGCCAGAAAGAAAAACATCAATACAGTATACTAATGCATATACATGGAATTTAGAAAGATAGTTATGATAACCCTATATGTGAGACAGCAAAAGAGACACAGATGTATAGAACAGTCTTTTGCACTCTGCGGAAGAGGGCGAGGGTGGGAAGATTTGGGAGAATGGCATTGAAACATGTACATTATCATATGTGAAATGGATCGCCAGTCCAGGTTCAATGCATGGGGCAGGGTGTTTGGTGCTGGTGCACTGTGATGACCCAGAGGTATGGGATGGGGAGGGAGGTGAGAGAGGGACTCAGGATGGAGAACAGGTGTACACCCGTGGCTGATTCATGTCAATGTATGGCAAAACCACTACAATATTGTAAAGTAATTAGCCTCCAATTAAAGTGAATAAATTTATTTTAAGAAATCAAACATAAATAAATAACTACTCAAAATGTTTTTGATAATGTTGAAAATTTTGCTGCTGCTATTGATGTTATTTTGAAATTGTTCATGACAGGTATATAGGTACACAATTAATTGTTGAGAGCTTATCTTGGTTCTCCTTTTCAGTGGCCTAAGATCATATCTGAAAACTGTTTGCTGTCCACTTAACCCAGAAAACCCTACAAAATCATACAAATCAAGAGACTTGGATCTTTGTGTTCATTTGAAGAACATGAGTAAAACTTTCCAGGCCATCAAGGGCATTCATGTCCAAAAAGCCACCAAGTATCAGAAGGAGGTCACTTTGAAGAAGCACTTTGTGCCATTTTGTCACAGTCATAGAGCCAGTAGGTGTGCTCAGACCAAACAGTAGGGCCTGGACACAAGCTCAGTTACCCACAAAGAGTGCTAAATTTGTGCTGCACATGCATGAAAGTGCAGAGCGTAGTGCTGATCTACTATTTACATGTAGATTCTCTGGTCATTGAGCACTTTCCTGTAAAAAAAAAGCACCTAAGAGGCAGAACTTACAGAGCTCATGGTTGAATTCATCCATACATGAGCGTCCTCTGCCACTCATCTGAGCTGATCCTTAGTGAACAAGAACAGATTGTTCCTGAAATAGAATTTGCACAGAAGAAACTGAAAAAATAAAAACTTGTGACCCATGAATAACTCAGCATAAAATAAATGCAAATAAAAGTAACCAACAACAAACCAACCTTGTATCCTATTAACCTTATTAAGTTAACTTATTACTTATAGGAACATTTTTTCTATATTTTTTTAAGTTTTTAGTTTATATTAGAGAATAGCTGATTGAAAATGTTATGAAAGTTTTAGGTACAGAGCAAAGTGACTCAGCCATACATATACATGTATCCATTCTCATTTTATAGATTCCTTAAGATTATCGACATACTTGGTGGTGTCATCTACAAATAACTGTTCTGTTTCTTCCTTTTCAATTTATATGCATACTATTTGTTTTTCTTGCTTGTTTTACTTGTTATTATCTTAAGTATCATGCTAAAAAGCAGGGTTTAGAAAGAACATCCTCAGCTTGCTCATATCTTGGAAGAAACCTTTCAGAATATCATTAAAAATATTGAGTCTTCATCACTGATTTGAAATTTAGCAAATTTAATTTTATCAAGTTATTGAATTTTATCAAATTATTTATTTTACTTATTAGTATATGGATGTGATTGTTGTTGTTCAGTTACTAAGTCATGTCCGACTCTTTGCAACCCCATGGACTGCAGCAGGCCAGGCTTCCCTGTCCTTCACTATCTCCCTTAGCTTGCTCCAACTCAAGTCCATTCAGTCAGTGATGCCATCCAACCATCTCATCCTCTGTTGCCACCTTCTCCTACTACTTTCTTTCTCTTAAGAAGGTGAATTACTCTGACTCACTTTTCCATGTTAAATCCATATTTTCTTTATGTGTTACTGCATTCCATTCCCTAATATTTTGGTAGGGATTATTGCATTTATGTTTAGCAAGGTAGTATTATACATATTCTGGGTTTTTTTTTCCCCACAAATTTATGATGTTTCACTTTGATTAATTTTGAAAAATTGTATACACCTGAAACAACTGCTTAAAAAAAAAATACAGGACATTTCTGTTACATCAGAAAGTTCTCCCTGCTTCCCTACCCTGTGGGTAACCATTGTTCTGATTTCAATCGCCAAAACTTAGTTCTGTTTGTTCTAGAATTTTATATAAATAGAATCATAATGAATTCTTTGCTTTTTAACTCAACCTAATATTTTTGTGGCTCATTCATGTTTCTTCTATGCAGAAGTAGATTGTTTTCCTTTATTGCTGAATGATAGTTCATTTGGTGAATATGCTACAATTATTGTAAAACAACCCGTTTTTTGAAGGACGTTTGGCTTTATTCCAGATTTTGATGCCTATGAATAAGGCTCCTAGAACATTCCTATAGAGGATTTTTTGAGGACAGATATTTTTATTTTTATTGGGTAAATTCATAGGAGTAAGAATTACTGGCCATATGATGTGTATTTAAATTTTAAAAAACACTAAAGAGTATTTCAAAGTGGTTATACAATTTTTTATGTCTCCCCACAATGTATGAACATTCAAGTTGCTTAATATCCTCATCACTATTTTGTGTTTTCATTCATTTTGATTTAAGCCCTTTTACTGAGTATGAGAAGATATTTAAATATTTTGATTTGCATTTCCATGATGACTGTTAACATGATAAGTTAGAAGTAGTTCTGTGTGCTTATTGGTTATTTATTTATCTTTCTTTTTAATTGCCTTTTTATGTCCATAACATATTTTAATTAGATTGTTTTTCACTTGATAGTTTAGTTTCTCTTCATGTTTTCTAGATATTATGCTTTTGCCTGGCTTTGGTCTACTGATTTATTTTCTTAATTGTATTTTTGATGAGCAAAAAATTTTAATTCTGATGAAGTCCAATTGTTTTCTTTTCCTTTTTAATTGATAGATTTTATGTCTTATATTACAAAATCTTTGCTTATACCCAGTCTACAAAAGCAGCATCTTGTGTTTTTCTTTAACAAAACTGTATAGTTCTAACTTTGTATTTATGCACATGAGAATTGATTTTTGTATACAAAGCATAGCCATGATAGAGCTTCTTTTGTTCATATGGATACCCAATATTACAAAATTATTTAGTAAAAGGATTCTCCTTTTGTCAAATTGAATTGATGCTTTGGTTCAAGATTAACTGTATAGATGTGATTCTATTCCTGGACTCTTCATTCTGTTTCAGTAATTTATGTGGCTAGCTTTTAACCAATATTATACTATCTTGATTACTATAGCTTTATAGTGAATTTTTAATTCATATATTGAGAGTCCTTCAACTTTGTTTTCATTTAAGCTTTTTTTCTTTTCTAGGTATTTAGATCCTTTGCATTTCAATATTAACTTGAGAAGCAATTTGCCAATATATTTTTAAAAGCCTGTGGGATTTTAATTGAGATTGCACTGAATCTGTAGAATAGCTCCATGAGCTTTTACCTGTTTCTACTGATTTAAGTTTCCTTCAATTTCCTTAATGTTCCTAACTGCTTAGGTCTTACATAACTTTTGTTAAATTTATTCATAATAATTGGTGGAATATACTTAGTTATTTTTAAATTCAATTAATTTTAAATTTAATTTCAAACTATTTATGATTACCATAGACAAATATATTATTTTTATACTGACATTGCTAGATTAATTTATTAATAGTTATAGGTTTTTATAAGTTTTATAGTGTTCCCTTACATACACAACCATGTTTGGTGAGAATGGTGACAGTTTTACTTATCCCTTTACATATTTAATGTCATGTTTTTCTTGCTCGTATACTCATGAACCACTATATTAGGCCTTCCAAATGTCTTTTTTTAGCTTTGTTGGAAGTATTTGCTTATTTATTTATTTGGCTGCACCAGGTATTATTTGTGATATGCAAGACCTTTTTGGTTGTGGCATACAGGATCTCAGTTCCCTGACCAGAGATCGAATCCAGGCTCCCTCCATTGGGAGCACAAGGTCTTAACCACTGGATCACCAAAAAGTGAAATCGCTCAGTTGTGTCAAACTCTTTGCGACCCCATCGACTGGAGCCTACCAGGCTCCTCCATCCATGAAATTTTCCAGGCAAGAGTACTGGAATGGGTTGCCATTTCCTTCTCCAACTGGACCACCAGTTCAGTTCAGTTTAGTTCAGTTGCTCAGTCATGTCAGACTGTTTGCGACCCCATGAATCGCAGCACGCCAGGCCTCCCTGTCCATCACCAACTCCCGGAGTTCACTCAGACTCACGTCCGTCCATCAAGTCAGTGATGCCATCTAGCCATCTCATCCTCTGTCGTCCCTTTCTCATCTTGCCCCCAATTCCTCCCAGCATCAGAGTCTTTTCCAATGAGTCAACTCTTCACATGAGGTAGCCAAAGTACTGGAGTTTCAGCGTTAGCATCATTCCTTCCAAAGAAATCCCAGGGCTGATCTCCTTCAGAATGGACTGGTTGGCTCTCCTTGCAGTCCAAGAGACTCTCAAGAGCCTTCTCCAACAACACAGTTCAAAAGCATCAATTTTTTGGCGCTCAGCCTTCTTCACAGTCCCAATATCACATCCATACATGACCACAGGAAAAACCATACCTTGACTAGATGGACCTTTGCTGGCAAAGTAATGTCTCTGCTTTTGAATATGCTATCTAGGTTGGTCATAACTTTCCTTCCAAGGAGTAAGCGTCTTTTAATTTCATGGTGGCAATCACCATTTGCAGTGATTTTGGAGCCCCCAAAAAATGAAGTCTGACACTGTTTCCACTGTTTCCCCATCTATTTCCCATGAAGTGATGGCACCGGATGCCATGATCTTAGTTTTCTGAATGTTGAGCTTTAAGCCAACTTTTTCACTCTCCACTTTCACTTTCATCAAGAGGTTTTTTAGTTCCTCTTCACTTTCTGCCATAAGGGTGGTGTCATCTGCATATCTGAGGTTATTGATATTTCTCCCAGAGAAGTTCCTTAACTTCTGTTTGGAATAAAACATAATTTTCTCTTTTTTAACAGCTTTAATCAGCTTTAATAAAATATAATGGACTAAAACAAACTGCACATACCTAAATTGTATAGATACAATTTGATAAGTTTTGACCTATGTGTATCTGTGAAATCATTGCCACAGTGAATAAAAATTAACAAATTCATCATTGCCAAAAGTTTCTTCTTGCCCCTGTAACATCCCATATTGTCCCTTCCCATAACCATCTCTATTCCATCACTTTTATGGAGCTGTTTTCTATCACTATCAATTAGTTAACATTTTCTAGAATGTTATACAAGTGGAATCACACAGTACTTACTGTTTTTGTCTGACATTTTATTCAGCATAATTATTTTGAGATTCATCCATATAATTGTCTATATAAAGTTTATCCTTTTTATTGCTGAGGGCTATTTTATTGTAAAGATATACTACAGCTTGTTTATCATTCACTTGCTGATGGTAATTTGGAGTATTTTCAGTTTTTGACTTATAGCAATAAGTGTTGCTATAAACATAGGTATGAAAGTGAAAGTGAAAGCTCAGTCATGTCCTACTCTTTGCGACCCCATGGACTGTAACCTACCAGGCTCCTCCATCCATGGGATTTTCCAGGCAAGAATACTGGAGTGGGTTGCCATTTCCTTCTCCAGGAGGTCTTCCTCACCCAGGGATCAAACCCGGGTCTCCCGCATTGTAGGCAGATGCTTTATCGTCTGAGCCACCAGGGAAGTCAAACATAGGTATACAAGTCTTTATAAGAACATAGTCTTTCTCCTGAGCAAATATTCAGTAGTAGAATGTCTAGATCATATGGAAGATGTAAATTCCCAAACTATTTTCTGAAGCTGTACCTTTTTATATTCCAATAGCAAAGGAGAAATCAGGTTGACCCAAATATTTGTCAATATTTGATGTGGTTAGTTTTGTTGTCCTGAAATAAATAGACTGTCAGATATTTCTCCAGCAAAGATGAATTTTTATTCAGGATCAGCGGAGAACTGCCACTTTGGGTCTGCAACTATGGCAAGTCATGTGCAAGTCCCCTGACAGCAAAGGAATGTAAATACCTTTAGAGAAGCAAAAAGGAAGTTGGGAAGGCTCTAGTAAACAGGGGAAAAAAAGGAATTTTCCTTCCTCCTGTTAGGCTCTAATATTCTAGGGTGTGAGACCCCCTGGTTTCCAGACTCTACTTAAGTGAGATTTCTGTTTATTAATTTTATAGTCTTTTTTAAAATATTATATATTCTAATACATGTATAATGGTTACTCGTTCTAGTTAGAATTTGCATTTTCCTAATGGCTCATAATGTTGACATCTGTTTATATGCTTATGTATGTCATGAAATTAAAATAAACTAGATAGTTAAAAATGACACATTTGTAAGAAAAATAAACAAGTTGGCAAGAAAGCACAGATTTACTTATGCTCTAATTAAATTGTGAGTAGAATAATTAGTATATATGAATTACAGTTGTTTTATCTTGGCACTGGTACATTTATCTGATGTTTACACTGTCCCAAGTTTAAAATATATTTGGATATTAAAAAAACAAAAGTGATTATGTATTCAAATACCTCTTTTCACTAGAATATATATTTCTGAATATTCCTCTAGTTTTAAGGTGCACACACATGCAAATACACATACTTAAAAAAATAAAATTAAGGTGGTATAAATATAAAACTGTATCATACTGAGACATAAATTCTTAACTGTGCTGTTCTTCTGATACTATATCTGATATAGCTCCCCGGTGACTTAATACACTTAGTACATTTCTTGTTAGTGGTGAACAATTTGTTTTATCTATTAGGATCTGACCTGTAACAAATATCAATTGAAATTTAGTAGTACTGTCAAAAACTGTACTGCAAGTTGTCTTTAATGAGAAGACTATAAGAATTAAATCCACAACTTTATCAATGTTGTTTGTAATTTCTAACCAAATGTGTTAGCTTATATAGGACTGGTTTCTGTAATTGGTCAGAAATGTAAAATACTGCTGAATATTCATGAATTTGGACTCAGATGACCTGGGTTTGATTTTGAGTTCTGATATTTATTAAGTATATAATTTTGGTCAGATAATTAAATCTCACTGCATCTCAACTTTATATTCTATACAATTGCATTAAGAATCTTTTTTATACAACAGAAAGGCTTCCCTGGCAAATAAAATGACAACCCAGTTCAGTATTCTTGCCTGAAAACTTCAATAGTCAAAGGAGCCTGCTGGGCTACAGTTCACGGGATCTCAAAGAACTGGACATGACTTAGTGACTAAATCACAACCACAGGGTTTCCCAGGTGGCACAGTGATTAAGAATCCACCTGCTAATGCATGAGACACAGGAGACCCAGTTCAATCCTTGGGTCGGAAAGATCCCCTGGAGAAGGAAATGCCAACCCATTCCAGTATTCTTGACTGGAAAATCCCATGGACAGTGGAACCTGGCAGGCTACAGTCCTTGGGGTCGCAAAGAATCAGATATGACTAAGTGTGTACAT
Source organism: Bubalus kerabau (assembly GCF_029407905.1). NCBI lineage: Eukaryota > Metazoa > Chordata > Mammalia > Artiodactyla > Bovidae > Bubalus > Bubalus kerabau. The sequence goes on from NC_073624.1 coordinate 135,223,582, forward strand.
GTGCGTGCACACACACACACACACACATCAAAAACAATAAATATAAGCTTACAGGAATAAAACTGACATGAAGTATTTCAATCAATACATATGTTTTTGATTGCCTATAATGTGCCAGTCATAATGTTAAAGACAGAGATTTAGATATAAGTCACATATGACTCTTGCCTTCAAAGGAATTTATTGTAGTAAAACAGATAACACTAATGAAGTGAGAATTCAGTAAAAATACCTAAGACTAAAGGAATAAACAGGCAAATGAAGTAAAGAGATAATATACCAGGCAGAACAACTTCTATAGGCAAAAGCCAATAGTAGAGAGAAAATAACATTAAAATTTTGTGTTGCAGCTAAGGTTTAGAAAGAAACAAGAGAGAATAACATGAGATGACTAGGAGCGGTCAGCTGGAGACAGATCAGAGACCATGTAAACACATTAATAATATTACAATTAATCCTTAAGACAATTGAACAGTTAGTTTGAACTGTAATAAATTGTTATTCTTGTATATGAAACCAACTATCTGGTTCAAATTCAGTAAATAATAATCTTAAAATGGGTTAATAATCATACCTGACATATAAGAATAGAGATTAACATGATCTAATATATTTAAAGTGCTTAGAAAAATGTTATACTGTGTAAGTGTTGGCTGCATTTGAACAAGGATGATGGCAGTGATGCTGGGGAACAGATGACCAATAAGAGGTTATGTTTAGAAAGTGTGAGATATTTGGAAATTTATTGGTTATAAAGGAGAATAAATCTGGGTCTTTCTTTGATGTGCACCATTTTTAATGTCTTTATTAAATTTGTTGCAATATTGATTCTGTTCTATGTTTTGGACTTTTAGCCCTGGGGCATGTGGGATCTTAGTTCCCTGCTGCTAAGTCGCTTCAGTGGTGTCCGACTCCATGCGACCCCATAGAGGGCAGCCCACCAGGCTTCCCAGTCCCTGGGATTCTCCAGGCAAGAAGACTGGAGTGGGTTGCCATTTCCTTCTCCAATGCATGAAAGTGAAAAGTGAAAGTGAAGTCGCTCAGTCGTGTCCGACTCTTAGTGACCCCATGGACTGCAGCCTACCAGGCTTCTCCGTCCATGGGATTTTTTTTTTTTTTTTTTTTTGCTGTCCAGGCAAAATTACTGGAGTGGGGTGCCATTGCCTTCTCCAACCAGGGATCAAACTCACACTCACGGCATGGGAAGGCAAGTCTCAATCACTGGACTGCCATGGAAGCCCCTGAATGTGGGGTTTTAAGGAGGATCTTCAGGTTTCTGGCTTGATGCAAATGACTGTACCATTTCTTGACAGCATGAACAGTGTTCAAATATCACATCTAGGGGAGCTCAGTTTTAGACATGAGGAGTTGGAGATGGCAAGGGAATGTGAACATGTGTTTGGGGTAAATGCTGTCAGAAAATGCCAATATGAGAGTTGCTAATATTTGAATGATAACTAAAGGCATATGAAGGATGAATTATGGATGTCCTAGATAGAGTGTGCAAGGTCTGGGAGATAGTGAAGGACATGGAAGCCTGGTGTGTTACAGTCCATGGGGTTGCAAAGAGTTGGACATGACTGAACGATTGAACAACAACAAGGGAGTGGGCAGTGGACAGAGTGAAGGTATTATGCTGTAGCACTGAAATACACCCACATTTAAAGGGCAGTTGGAAGATGGAAACAGAGTAAGAGACTAAACGGAAGGAATTTGAAAGCAGGAGAGTATATTGTCATAGAAGTCAAAGGAGAAAAATATTTTGAGGAGAAATCATTCCAAAGGAAAGCAATCAGATTTAGTGGGGCCAGTTAATGCATCACATGAGTGAATACTCTGTACAACTGTTTTTCCTCTATGCACGTTTTATTTTCTGTTTCTCTCTGCCAAGGAATGTACTTCATGTGTCACTCACAGGGACCAGAGTGTACCAAAATCAAGGAAAGAAGATCATTATTCTTGATAAAAGCTTGATAGGATGACCCCCTTAACCTTCTCACTCCACAAGCATAAATAATATTTAATCATTAGTGTTTGGGTTGTTATGCAAATTAATTAGTGATATAAATGTCCATTGGTGTAAATTTTCTATACTTGTCTTAAGGATAGCTTCAGTATATTTCAAAGTAGACACTTGCTTATTTTTTTTTCCTTTGCTAAATGACTACTTGAAAGTGAAAATGGCTCGGTCATGTCCGACTCTTTGCGACCCCATGAACTATCCATGGAATTCTCTAGGCCAGAATACTGGAGTGGGTAGCCTTTCCCTTCTCCAGGGGATCTTCACAACCCAGGTCTCCCGCATTGCAGGCAGATTCTTTACCAACTGAGCTATCAGGGAATCCCAAGGACTACCTAGTGACTAAGATAAATGCACAAGAAAAGGCAGGAAAGGGGAATTCCCTGTTGGTCCAGTGGTTACTAGGGCTTTCCAGGTGGCCTTAGTGGTAAAGAACCTGCCTGCCAATGCAGGAGATGTCAGAGATACAGGTACCATCCCTGGGTCTGGAAGATACTCTGGAGGAGGGCATGGCAACCCACTCCAGTATTCTTGCCTGGAGAATACTATGGACCGAGGAGTCTGGCAGGTTACAGTCTATAGGGTCGAAAAGAATGGGACACAACTGAAGCAACCAAGCACTCACCAGTGATTACTATTTGGTGCTTTTCACCTGTGGTGGCCCAGGTTCCATCCCCAGTCAGGAAACTAAGATCCCTTGCAAACCATGCAGCACAGCTGAAAAAAGAAAAAAAAACAACAGAAAGTTTGAAAATGAAAATTTAATAACTTTAAATATTATTATTTAAAGTCAACATTCATTGCAAACAAAGAGAAAAATATCAATATTTAATTCACAACTAAATAAAACAAATATCACAAATTTTAAATTTTTTAAAGAAAGTTTTATGAAGAGTTTGAACCATCTAGATAACTGATGGAGTATAACAATGATTCAGTGGAGGCCAATTGCCTCACTTAACTTGTGGTGTCTTTGAGAGAGAATATTGATTTGAATACAAATTGGCCTGTATGATGTGTTATCACAATTCAACAAAATATTTTGGAGATGGTTTTACCCCTAATCGTTTTAATTAAAGATTAATTTCTGAAATATTTTCATTTTCATACATGATGCCTATCTTGGAAGATATTTGTAACCTAATTTTACAAACCTGCTTAGAATTGGAGTAGCAAATTATTTATACTTGTCTCAATAATTCTGATATGATTAAGTGTAAGAGTAATAGAAAATTTATACCAATGGACATTTATATTACTAATTAATTTGCATAACAACCTGAACACTGATGATTAAATATTATTTATGCTTGTGGAGTGAGAAGGTTAAGGGGGTCATTGATGATATAATAATGAACTCCCTACTTATTATTTGGCTTATAGAACATTTAATTCTATCACCTAAAAATGGAGCACCAGTGTTACTCTACTCCTCTCCAGGAACATGGTATGAAATAATGTGTTATCATCAATAAATGCAGATGAACTGGACAAGGGTTAGCAGGGCAGTTCCTTATAGTTTCTTTGCAAAGTCAGCCTGTTTCATTATTGACTGTTAAAAAATTGATGTCCTGGTTTAACAGGCTGACAAAGCACTTTATGTCTCCTGTATTACTTTAAAAAGGCTAAAGAAGCATAGGAGAAGGTTAGGGCCATCAGTTGTTGGCAAAAAGCAGAGTATATAGCAGCAAGCTAAATGGAGTGACTGTAAGATAAAGACTATTAGAGACTTACAGTTTATCAGGAGGTTAATTGGACAAAGAAGAAAATAAATCACTAGTGATTAGAGGAGGAAATTGAAGTGAGGAAAGTGCAAATAAAATGAAAAACAAAGAAATAGGGAAAATGTTATCCTACTTATCTGAAGATAGAGATTTACAAATTTACAAAAACCTACTGGAATTGATGAAATTATTATTTGTGCATATGAATTTATGATTTGTTCAAATAGTTCATATTAGAGAACCATGTAGAAGTAGAAGTGAAATAATTCTGAGTGTTTGAAAGATTTACAGCTTTAATGAAATGAAAATTATTTGGGGGAGGGGGTTTTTAAGTATTCTATTAATTTATAGTTTTGTCTTATCATGCACAGAGAGGTGAATTATCACTAAAATTAGTTATTGCTTTCCATTTCACAGATTTCTAAATTGCTTTCATTAAACTAACATTGAAGATATATCAGTAACATTTTCCTACAAAATCTGCTTCCCTAGTGGCTCAGATGGGAAAGAATCCACCTGCAATGTAGGAAACCTGGATTCGGTCCCTGGGTGGGGAAAATCCCCTGGAGAAGGAAATGCCAACCCACTCCAGTATTCTAGGCCTGGAGAATTTCATGAACAGATGAGCCTGGCAGGATACAGTCCTTGGGGTCGCAAAGAGCTGGACATGCCTGGGACACTGACACTTTCACTTTCACAAGATCTAATTGGAATCTCTTTAAATGAATGAGCTGGCTGTCATCTTAACTTTAATTGATACTAAGATCAGGTCAATATCTAAGGATGAGAATGCATTTTCGTTAAGGAAAACTAACAATAAAAGAAAACATCTATTAAATCACAATCTTCTTTGATGCGTTTTAGAATAAAACTTAATGCTATAGTTTCTTTTCAGTCAGAAAGAACAGTATCATGTATTTTTTTACTTCTCTTGCAAACCATTTTAAAGTGACCTTCAGAACTTATCCAAGTAATCTCACTACCAGCTAACTAAAACTTAATTTCTACCTCACTATCCAAGTAACCTCACTACTTCACTAACACTTAATTTCTCTGAAACTTCTCAAATTCTGTTAAACTAAATGAACATTTCTATTACGGTAGCAAGCTTTAAAAAATACTCCATAGAAAATCTAGCATAATTGGCAACTTTGATTTTTATTGATTACTACATCTCCCATGAAACATCAAGTATATCATTTATTTTTTTAACAAATTACAATTGATTTACAATGTTGAGTCGATCTCTGCTATAAAGCAAAGTGATTCGGTTTTACACATATATACATTCTTTTGAATACTCTTTACCATTTTGTTTTATCTCTTTTAACACATCAGATCAGATCAGTCCCTCAGTCGTGTCCGACTCTTTGCGACCCCATAAATCACAGCACGCCAGGCCTCCCTGTCCATCACCAACTCCCGGAGTTCACTCAGACTCATGTCCATCGAGTCAATGATGCCATCCAGCCATCTCATCCTCTGTCATCCCCTTCTCCTCTTACCCCCAATCCCTCCCAGCTACAGAGTCTTTTTCAATGAGTCAACTCTTCGCATGAGGTGGCCAAAGTACTGGAGTTTCAGCTTTAGCATCATTCCTTCCAAAGAAATCCCAGGGCTGATCTCCTTCAGAATGGACTGGTTGGATCTCCTTGCAGTCCAAGGGACTCTCAAGAGGCTTCTCCAACACCACAGTTCAAAAGCATCAATTCTTTGGCGCTCAGCCTTCTTCACAGTCCAACTCTCACATCCATACATGACCACAGGAAAAACCATAGCCTTGACTAGACGAACCTTTGTTGGCAAAGTAATGTCTCTGCTTTGTAATATGCTATCTAGGTTGCTCATAACTTTCCTTCCAAGTAGTAAGTGTCTTTTAATTTCATGGCTTCAGTCACCATCTGCAGTGATTTTGGAGCCCAGAAAAATAAAGTCTGACACTGTTTCCACTGTTTCCCCATCTATTTCCCATGAAGTGGTGGGACCGGATGACATGATCTTCGTTTTCTGAATGTTGAGCTTTAAGCCAACTTTTTCACTCTCCTCTTTCACTTTCATCAAGAGGCTTTTGAGTTCCTCTTCAATTTCTGCCATAAGGGTGGTGTCATCTGCATATCTGAGGTTATTGATATTTCTCCCGGCAATCTTGATTCCAGCTTGTGTTTCTCCCAGTCCAGCGTTTCTCATGATGTACTCTGCATATAAGTTAAATAAACAGGGTGACAATATACAGCCTTGACGAACTCCTTTTCCTATTTGGAACCAGTCTATTGTTCCATGTCCAGTTCTAACTGTTGCTTCCTGACCTGCATACAGATTTCTCAAGAGGCAGATCAGGTGGTCTGGTATTCCCATCTCTTTCAGAATGTTCCACAGTTTATTGTGATCCGCACAGTCAAAGGCTTTGGCATAGTCAATAAAGCAGAAATAGATGTTTTTCTGGAACTCTCTTGCTTTTTCCATGATCCAGCAGATGTTCTTTTTAATACTCTTTACCATTTTGTTTTATCTCAGGAGATTGGACATAGTTCTCTGTTTTTCCATTCTAAATGTAATAGTTTTCATCTGCCAACCCTATATTCCCAGTCCACCTCTACCCTTGTCTTCTCTCCTTGGCATAAGTCTGATCTCTATATTTGTAAGTTTGTTTCTGTTTCGAGTTAGGTTTTTTTATGCCATATCTTAGATTCCACATATAAGTGATATCATACAGTATGTGTCTTTCTCTGACTTACTTCACTTAGTATGATAATCTTTTGTTGTATCCATGTTGCTATAAATGGCATTATTGTGCTTTTTATGGCTGAGTAGTATTCCATTGTATATAAGTTCCACATCTTCTTTATCCATTCATCTGTCAATAAACATTTAGATTGTTTCCATGTTTAGCTATTGAAAATATTGCTGCTATGAACATAGTAGTGCATGTATCTTTTGGAATTATAGTTTTATCCAGGATATGCCAAGGAGTGGGATTGCTGGATAACATGGCAACTCAATTTTTGGTTTCCTGAGGAACCTCCATACTGTTTTCCATACTGGTTATACCAAAATTCATCCTTGCCATAGTTTAGGGGGGTTCCCTTTTCTCTACACCCTTTCCAGAATTTGTTATTTGTTCAAGTATATTATTTCTGTTCCTTGCTTTAAGAATTATTCCAGAAGATATACAGAAATTTGAAATAATGATCCAACAGGAAAAAAAGAAAAAGAAAGAAATTGGCACACTGAATGAGACAGCAGAGGTCAAGGACAGGGAAAAGTCTTGGGCATTCCTTTTACTGGTTGTGTGATTCAACGCTCTAGTTTCTTCTTGTGGAAGTATAATGTATTAGTACCTAATTCATGGAGTTGTGAAGATTTGATAAAGTAATATATGTAAAGTACATAGGACAGAACTCTGTATATAAATGCATATATTTATACACATAATTGGATTTCCCAGGTGGCGCTTGCCAATGCAGGAGAGCTAAGAGACACAGATTCATTGGCACTTGCCAAAGAGCCTGCCTGCCAATGCCAGAGACCTATAAGATGTAGGTTTGATCCCTGGGTCAGGAAGATCCCCTACTGGAGGGCATGACAACTCACTCCAGTACTCTTGCCTGGAGAATACCATGGACAGAGGAGCCTGGCAAGTGAGAGGCCATAGAGTCACAAAGAGTTGGACATAACTGAAGCAACCTAGCAAGCAAGCATGTATGATCTCTTAAGAACCATGTTCTTTTTGAATCCTCTATTCAGCATACACATTAATGATGTTACATGACCAAGTAGGCTATCTGAAACATTCCATTGCTTTAACTGTTGTCAGCAAGTTTGATAAAAATAAAAAAAAAAGCAGTTCCTCTTTACAGAAATAGACATATTTGTCAGTTTCTGCTTATTTCTATGTTGGTATATAAATAAAATGTAGTCTAAGCTTTAGTTCCCTTTGTTTCTATATAATTATTTTAATTCATCTTTAAAAGCATTATTTCAAAAGAAATCATTATTTATTATTATTTCAAAAGATTATTTGAAATGCCTCAAATTTATGCTATAATATTTATCATAATATAGTGTAGGGACTTCTCTGGAGTCCACTGGTTAACACTCCATGCTTCCAAAGCAAGAGGCATGGGTTCCAACCCTGGTTGGGGAACTATTTTATGTGTAGTATGGCCAATAAATTTTTTTTAAATGTAAAATATGCAAAACACATGGAGGAAAAACTTTCTCCAGCTTAACTGAAAATTCTTCCTTGTATATCCCGTGGCATGTAAATCAATCATAGACATGAAGGTGCAGCTGGTGCCAGTCTCATTGACAGGGAAGTGCTTGCTTCCTGATACAGATGGCCCAAGATTTCCTTATGATGATTTCTTTAACCCCCTCTCTCTCTTCTGGATTCTTTCTCTTTGTCTGCCTACCTCCTTTTCACACACACACACACACACACACAAACACATATACATTCACTTATGCACCTACACACATGCATGCCTGGCCAAACAATGAGACATTTTGATCAACTAATTTATGATATCATAATAAGACACTACATGCACTACATACACTACACTTGAGAAACCTACATGCAGGTCAGGAAGCAACAGTTAGAACTGGACATAGAACAACAGACTGGTTCCAAATAGGAAAAGGAGTACCTCAAGGCTGTATATTGTCACCCTGCTCATTTAATTTATATGCAGAGTACATCATGAGAAACGTTGGGCTGGAAGAAGCACAAGCTGGAATCAAGATTGCCGAGAGAAATCTCAATAACCTCAGATATGCAGATGACACCACCCTTATGGCAGAAAGTGAAGAGGAACTAAAAAGCCTCTTGATGAAGGTGAAAGAGGAGAGTGAAAAAGTTGGCTTAAAACTCAACATTCAGAAAACTAACATCATGGCATCTGGTCCCATCACTTCATGGGAAATAGATGGGGAAACAGTGGAAACAGTGTCAGACTTTATTTTTGGGGGCTCCAAAACCACTGCAGATGGTGATTGTAGCCATGAAATTAAAAGATCCTTACTCCTTGAAAGGAAAGTTACAACCAAACTAGATAGCATATTAAAAAGCAGAGACATTACTTTGCCAACAAAGATCTATCTAGTTAAGGCTATGGTTTTTCCAGTGGTCATGTATGGATGTGAGAGTTGGACTGTGAAGAAAGCTGAGCACCGAAGAACTGATGCATTTGAACTATGGTGTTGGAGAAGACTCTTGAGAGTCCCTTGGACTGCAAGGAGATCCAACCAGTCCATCCTAAAGGAGACCAGTTCTGAGTGTTCTTTGGAAGGACTGATGCTAAAGCTGAAACTCCAATACTTTGGCCACCTCATGCGAAGAGTTGACTCACTGGAAAAGACTCTGATGCTGGGAGGGATTGGGGTCAGGAGGAGAAGGGGACGACAGAGGATGAGATGGCTGGATGGCATTACTGACTCAATGGACATGAGTTTGGGTGAACTCCGGGAGTTGGTGATGGACAGGGAGGCCTAGTGTGCTGCAGTTCATGGGGTCACAAAGAGTCGGACATGACTGAGCAACTGAACTGAATTGAATGAGACACTGTAGAGAACCATACAATTAAACACACGGCTTGGGAAATATTGGGGTCTATTATTTTTATTTATTGCTAACCATGTGCTCACTTTCCCTAATTATGAATAAATTTCTCTTTAGAAACTAGATTATCATATTCAAACATTTATGAATACTGTTCCCATACTTGTATCTACTTAAAAAAAAAAATCCACTCTTCAATGTCATAGACTTATCAGGCTACACCCACATTTGAAAAATAATCTTTGTTGCTTTATACTTACTCAAATATTTCTCTACAGGTTAAAGTAGTGGTGATGATGAGGATGATAACAATTTATTTCTTCTCTCCTTTTGCCTTTTCACTCTCTCCAAGAGCCACATAGGACTTCTTGAATATCTTCCATTAGTCTATAGGTTTTTTTTTTTTTTTTTACTTCCAAGCCTGGTCATAATCTGCTCGTTTTACCATTCTCACCTCACCCCTGTGTTACCAGCTTCCTCCTAATTCCTTTCCCTCTATTCTTTAGTTGATCTTGTTCCCTCAGTAATGAATGTGATGCCTCTCTCATATGTCCCAACAGAACATTCTATCTTTTTAATCTTAGCATTTGCATGTGTCCTTGCTGAGTTGCTATGTTGTCTCCTACTCTTTGCAATTGCATGAACTGTAGCCCAACAGTCTCCTCTGTCCATGGTATTCTTCAAGCAAGAATATTGAAATGGGTAGCCATTTCCTCCTCCAGAGGATCTTCCTAACCCAGGGATCGAATCCACGTTTTCTCCACTTGATACTGCATTAAAGTTACTTCTCTGTCTCCCTAACTAGACTACAAATTTAGTGAGAACAGGAGTCTGTGTTGCTTTCCAAGTGCCTAGCCTAATGCTTGGTACTTAGTTTTGAGATCACTGCATTATTGAATGACTGTTTAAAATTTTAGAACTTGCCCTTAAGGAACAGTGATATTTTAAAATGTAACTCTATACTTCTTATATTTTGTGTTAGGCTTTCCATTTTGGAGAACATTTTCAAATTTTATTATTGCTCTAATACACTGAACAAACATGGTCATCAGTGTATATTTTGATGTATGTTTTATGCCCCCTTGAATTCCTGATGCCATTATTTCATTTCTTATTATGCATACCTCAAATGAAAATCCTCAGAGAGTATTCCAATATGCATTTAGAAAAACTTGTGCTAAATCTGGATTTGCAGATTGTTGTATCACTCTTTTCAAATGGGTGGCTGGTTCCCAGTCATTTTTTGAAAGCTATGATTGAATATAGGGACTTTCCTGGTAGATCAGATGGTAAAGAACCCATCTGCAATGGAGGAGACCCTGGTTCAATTCCTGGGTTGGGAAGATCTGCTGGAGAAGGGATATGCTACCCACTCCAGTATTTCTGGGCTTCCTTGGTGGCTCAGCTGGTAAAGAATTCCCCTGCAATGTGGGAGACCTGAGTTTGATCCCCAGGTTGGGAAGATTCCCTGGAAAAGGGAATATCTACCCACTCCAGTATTCTGGTCTGGAGAATTCCATGGAATATATAGTCCATGCCTCCTGAGAAATCTATATGCAAGTCAGGAAACAACAATTAGAATTGGACATGGAACAACCGACTGGTTCCAAATTGGGAAAGGAGTACACCAAGGCTGTATATTGTCACCCTGTTTATTTAACTTACATGCAGAGTAAATCATGCAAAATGCTGGGCTGGATGAAGCACAAGCTGGAATCAAGATTTCTGGGAGAAATATCAATAATCTCAGATACACAGCTAACACCACCCTTATGGAGAAAGTGAAGAGGAACTAAAGAGCCTCTTGATGAAAGTGAAAGAGGAGAGTGAAAAAGCTGGCTTAAAACTCAACATTCAGAAAACTAAGGTCATGGCATCCAATCCCACCACTTTGTGGCAAATAGATGGGGAAACTGGAAACAATAACAGACTTCATTTTCTTGGGCTCCAAAAATCATTGGAGATGGTAACTGCAGCCATGAAATTAAAAGACGCTTGCTCCTGGAAGAAAAGCTATGACCCACCTAGACACAATATTAAAAAGCAGAGACATTACTTTGCCAACAAAGTCCCATCTAGTCAAAGCTATGATTTTCAAGAAATAATGTATGGATGTGAGAGTTGGACTATAAAGAAAGCTGAGCACTGAAGAATTGATGCTTTTAAACTGTGGTGTTGGAGAAGACTCTTGAGAATACATTGGACTGTAAGGAGATTCAACCAGTCAGTCCTAAAGGAAATCAATCCTGAATACTCACTGGAAGGACTGATGCTAAAGCTGAAGCTCCGATACTTTGGATACCTGATGCGAAGAACTGACTCGGAAAAGACCCTGATGTTGGGCAAGACTGAAGGCAGGAGGAGAAGGGGACAACAGGGGAGGAGACGGTTGGATGGTATCACTGACTCGATGGACATGAGTTTGAGCAATCTCTGGGAGTTGGTGATAGACTGGGAAGCCTGGGGTGCTGCAGTCCATGTGTAGTAAAGAGTCGACAGGACTGAGTGACTGAACTGAACTGATAATTTAATATTTCTGTAAATATGTTTTAGGTATTGTTTTAGAATAAACTCAGAAGAAGTTATTTTTATAGCTTGTATAAGGTACCTAAATAATGTAAAATTCCTAGAACTGAATGAAATGCGTCTTAAAGCAGCAGAAACATCACAGTTTCATACTGAATTAGAAATTGAATAGGTATCACTTTGGCAAAACCACCTTTGCTTCTAAACATTAAGAAACAATGTTACCTAAGCAGGTAAAAAATGGAGTGATGAATTACATGAAAACTTCTCCATTATAAGAAATACACAGGAGGAAAAAAAATTTTTTTTAAGGAGAAAGGAGCAGATTCTGTTCAACTCAGAAATTTTACCAGTGAGGAAAATGAGTGTAAGAGAGATTAAATCATTTGCTCTACATCACAAAGCTATGTACTTAATGAAACAGGTGGGAAAATATTGTTTTTTAATTCACAATTATAACTATATTTTCATTAAAATGCATTCCACACATTATTATGCTTCCAAATTATGATTATACTGTTGACAATAATTCATCTTCTCTAAATAAATACATTTAGTTTAATCTGAATATTTACAGACAAAATAAGATTTGGATATCCTCATTAGTTACAGACCTAAATGTAATTTGTGTCTAATAAGAAAGAAAACTAAATTTGTAAGAAAATCAAGTAGGCTCCTGCTGGAAAATAATGACTACATTTAGTAGATGCTAATTCTAGAGTACCTATATTACACTAAACTCTGCATTGTTTGTAGTATACAATTCTACAATACATCAAATAGATGATTCATGAAAATATATTTACATGTATATTAATACATTTGATAGTTTAAGCTTAATTTTTCTTTCTATATAATGGAGGCTTTAGACTATTTGTCCTTTAAGATCTCATCTGATTTTTAAACATTTCTACAGTTACATCTAATTTTAAATAATATTGATTTTATGACAAAGCATTAAATAATAGAACAGTATATATTTATAGTAGAATAGTAGAAGAGCTCATTTCTTTTAGCTCTTGTCTCTTTGCCATTGGTCTCTACTTCTAGGACTACCCTTCACACTGTCAGTTATTTCTTTTCTTTTCAGGCATTTAAAAAAATTTTATTGGAGTATAATTGCTTTAAAATGTTGTGTTAGTTTCTACTATAGAGCAAAGTCAACTAGACATATGTATACATATATCTCCTCTTTTTTGGATTTCCTTCCTATTTAGGTCACCACAGAGCAATGAGTAGGGTTTCCTGTGCTATACAGTAGGTTCTCGTTAGTTATCTATTTTATACATAGTATCAATAGTGTATATATGCCAATTCCAATCTCCCAACTCATTCCATCCCCTTTCCTGCTTGGTATCCATAAATTTGTTCTGTTCGAGTTCTAATATTTCAGTAAGAGAACAAGAAACACAAAACTCTTAACCAACCTTTAATTAAAAAAAAAATACACAACATAAAATGAAATGGTTTAAACACATGAAAACTCACCCCTTGAGGTCCCCAGACATCTCAGAAGACAGGAGTTAGGCTTAAGTCCAAAAAATAGAGGGATTGTTCAGACTTCCCAGGAGGCCAATGTTTACCCTACCCTCTGAAACCTCTTCAAGTCAACCTGATCTACTACTATTGAAGACTGGATTTCTTTTCCAAAGATTTAAAATTTGAGAAATTGAAGAGTAAGGACTATTAGATACAGTGAGGTTTAGTGTTGCAGTTCAGGAATACAGACATTAAATGAAAGTCAAAAAACTCAAAGAAATTTTTCCAAGCTCTCTTGTTCCACCTTATCTAAGAACACAGGCATCCAGGAGAATCCTCTCCAGAGAGAGTGTTCCCTTAGATACTAACATTTGAGAGATTCCCAGTGAAAAATTAGCTCCCTCTTTGCTCATTCTATGTGGAAGCCTACATGTTAAGAATAGGTCCTGCCCAGGCACAGTTAAGCTCCAATCAATGAGACTTGTCTATAAAGAACAAAAGGAATTCTACTTCAGGAAATGCGGTTAAGGTGAATTGGCTACCTTCGCCTCTAAACATACAGCCATTCTTGATTAAGTATATTTTATGTTAAACTATACTGTTCTCTTTAATAAATTTTTTATTTTATTAGAAAATCAATCAAAATATTCAGCTTCAAATGACAAAGAAAGGAAACAAATTGGTAGCATTAAGTTGGAGCTGATGTCGAATAACACAGATGGATTGGTCCTACTTCCAAATTTTTTGTGACATTTCAGGCATGGTAACACTAGCAGTAAAAGACCCTCCTGCCAATGCAGGAGATGTAAGAACCATGGATACAATCCCTGGATCAGGAAGATCCTCTGGAAAAGGAAATGGCAACTCCCTCCAGTATTCTGGCCTGGAGAATTGCATGGACAGAGAAGCCTGGCAGGCTATAGTCCATGGGGTCACAAAGAGTCAAACATGTCTGAAGCAACTTAGAAGCAGCAGCAGCAATAGCAGGCATCAGTGTGACTTTATTAATATATAACATCACATAAACAGTAATCAAAAGTAAAAAATTTCTTCATAATAAAAAATATATAACAGTGAGCCTTATTGACCTAGTATAATGCTATGTTATTATTATTAACATGATTTCTAATCTAAGGATGTACCTAGGGAGTTATTTTCAGCAAATAGTTATGCCTCATAACACTATTTTTCTTCCATGCCAAGAAAAAACTGAGAAATAGCATCTTTGTATAGCCTGTTGTACTAACTGCTAGTCACTTCGTTTCTCAACTTTTAGCCTATCTGTTCAACTGTTTTGACAATCCTCCTTATACCAAGCCTAAAAAGAATTAACCAAAGCAGTAGTAAATAATGACAATAATGATATAGAGAAAATAATTTTGTGTTTTACCCAGAAAAATGTTCTTAGCACAAATAGATCATTTTCAAACCACTAAAGGAGTATGTTTAGAAATATTAAATTACTACTTTCAAAAAAATATAAGACAATACTCTGAATAATCCATTATTTTTCCTGACATAAGCAGCTTATTAAATGGGCTGAACTCAAAGTGTGTAATAAATGGCTTAATTTTTCTCCACCTGCTGACATCTGAATATCAGATGTGTGGTGTCTCTCACATCTTCCCACTTGGGATGACGTCTCCAGCACAAACCTCATTTTTTCAGAAGTTGAGAGAAGTGTAGTAGGCCAAAAGAAGAAAGGGACAGGTCATTTGTTTGCTTGCTCATGTTGCTGTTTATTCACATTTAACTGTCCTGCTATTGCAGGTCTTTCTTGGTTAGCCAAAAAATACTAAAGATGTGGCAATCATCTCAAATCTCACTTGGAGATACATGCATAGGCTATCTGAAGGCCCCTCAAGAGAAACACTAGTACATTTCATGACAGCAATAAGGCACATTCTGGCTACAATCTTGTCACCTATCCCTATTTTAACTCCTTTGCAAGAAATAAAATCTATATCCTTTAAACAGTTGAGGTCCATTAATCTTAGCATCATGCCTAATTTGGAGAAATACTTTCAAGATGGCTCAGTTCAGCTATCATCCAAAAGATCCACGTGCTGGTGGATTCCCACACCTTTGAAAGTCAATCCAGAATGCTCCCTGGCTGCCTTCTGTACTCACCTTGTCTTAAGGGGATACTCCAGATGATTCCATATCTTCATAATCATTAAGGCAGAGAGGTCAAATTCATTCTCAGTGTTTACGTCTGTCCTCAGACTCCAATAAATACATCGCCTTCCCAATAACTTTCTAACCATATTCCATTTTTGTGGTACCCTGATGTATGCTTTGGTTCAGTCACTTAGTCATGTCTGACTCTTTGCGACCCCATGAATTGCAGCACTCCAGGCATCCCTGTCCATCACTATCTCCCGGAGTTCACTCAGACTCACGTCCATTGAGTCAGTGATGCCATCCAGCCGTCTCATCCTCTGTCATCCCCTTCTCCTCTTGCCCCCAAAATAGCATCAGAGTCTTTTCCAATGAGTCAACTCTTTGCATGAGGTGGCCAAAGTACTGGAGTTTCAGCTTTAGCATCATTTCTTCCAAAGAACACCCAGGGTTGATCCCCTTTAGAATAGACTGGTTGGATCTCCTTGCAGTCCAAGGGACTCTCAAGAGTCTTCTCCAACACCATAGTTCAAAAGCATCAATTCTTTGGCACTCAGCTTTCTTCACAGTCCAACTCTCACATCCATACATGACCACTGGAAAAACCATAGCCTTGATTAGATGGACCTTTCTTGGCAAAGTAATGTCTCTGCTTTTTAATATGCAATCTAGTTTGGTCATAACTTTCCTTCCAAGGAGTAAGGATTTTTTAATTTCATGGCTGCAATCACCATCTGCAGTGATTTTGGAACCTAAAAGAATAAAGTCTGACACTGTTTCCACTGTTTCCCCATCTATTTGCCATGAGGTGATGGGACCAGATGCCATGATGTTAGTTTCCTGAATGTTGAGTTTTAAGCCAACTTTTTCACTCTCCTCCTTCACTTTCATCAAGAGGCTTTTTAGTTCCTCTTCACTTTCTGCCATAAGGGTGGTGTCATCTGCATATCTGAGGTTATTGAGATCTCTCCCAGCAATCTTGATTCCAGCTTGTGCTTCTTCCAGCCCAGTGTTTCTCATGATGTACTCTGCATATAAGTTAAATAAGCAGGGTGACAATATACACCCTTGACATACTCCTTTTCTTTTTGGAAGCAGTCTGTTGTTCCATGTCCATTTCTAACTGTTGCTTCCTGACCTGCATATAGGTTTCTCAAGAGGCAGGTCAGGTGGTCTTGTATTCCCATCTCTTGAAGAATTTTCCACAGTTTATTGTGATCCACACAGTCAAAGGCTTTGGCATAGTCAATAAAACAGAAATAGATGTTTTTCTGGAACTCTCTTGCTTTTATGCTTAAGAGTTTCTAAAACTCAGTCTCCCCTTCATTCGGGTATCCTGATCACTACAAAAGATACCCATGAAGCCCCCTTTACCTTACATAACTGTAACATCATGTAAAGCTTGGTGTTTTAGGAGACAAATTATCTACATTAATAACTTTAAAATTGTTTCCCCATTTTTAATAACTTGTAATTCAATATGAATTTCATGAGAAATATCTCAGTGTCATTGTAAAATACTTCTGAGATTAGTAAAATTACACTTAATTTATACATTATTATGAAGAAAATTGGCATAAGATATTGAATCCTTCTATTTATGAACATGGCTTCATTCTTCAATTTGATTCTCATGAGTTTATTTCAGTAGGAATTTATAATTTTTTTAAAAACTCTTGTACAATTTTATTTAATTATTCAGTATTTTCAGTTACTGATGCCATAGCTTAAAAACTATTTTATTGTGATAAACTATTCATAACATAAAGATGATCATTTTATCAATTTTTAATTGTACATTTAGTGGCATTAGATACATTCACATTATTTTGCAACCATCACCACTATCCATCTCCAGGATTTTTAATTGTTGTTATTGTTCAGTCACTCAGTTGTGTCCAACTCTTTGTGACCTCATGGACTGCAGTACGCCAGGCTTCCCTATCCGTCACTATCTCCCAGAGTTTGCTCAAACTCGTGTGCATTGAGTCAGGGATGCCATTAAACCATCTCATCCTCTGTCACCCCATTCTCCTCCTGCCTTCAATCTTTCCCATAATCAGGGTCTTTTCCAATAAGTCAGGTCTTTGGATCATGTGGCTAAAATATTGAAGCTTCAGCATTAGTCCTTCCAATGAATATTCAGGGTTGATTTCCTTAGGATTGACTGGTTTGATCTTGCTGTCTAAGGGACTCTCAAGAGTCTTCTCCAACACCACAGTTCAAAAGCATCAATTCTTCGGTGCTCAACCTTCTTCATGGTCTAACTCTCACATCCATACATGACTACTGGAAAAACAATAACTTTGACTCTATGGACTTCTGTCAGCAAAGTAATGTCTCTGCTTTTTAGTATGCTGTTTAGGTTTATCATAGCTTTTCTTATAAGGAGCAGGGGTCTTTTCCTTGTAAGATCGCATTCTACAGTGATTTTGGAGCCTAAGAAAATAATGTCCACTGTTTCCATTGTTTCCCCATCTATTTGCAATGAAGTGATGGGACTGGATGCCATGATCTTAGTATTTTGAATGTTGAGCTTTAAGCCAGCTTTTTCACTCTCCTCTTTCTCCTTCATCAAGAGGCTCTTTATTTCCTCTTTACTTTCTGCCATAAGGGTGGTGCATATCTTAGGTTTTTTATATTTCTCCCAGCAATCTTGATTCCAACTTGTGCTTCATCCAGCCCAGCATTCTGTATGCTGTACTCTGCATAAAAGTAAATAAGGATCCTGCTGTGATGTATGTCAGAGAGTGTTTTGCCTATGTTCTCCTCTAGGAGTTTTATAGTTTCTGGTCTTACTT
Source organism: Bubalus kerabau (assembly GCF_029407905.1). NCBI lineage: Eukaryota > Metazoa > Chordata > Mammalia > Artiodactyla > Bovidae > Bubalus > Bubalus kerabau. The sequence goes on from NC_073624.1 coordinate 135,241,813, forward strand.
TTAGATCTTTAATTCATTTTTAGTTTATTTTTGTGTATGGTGTTAGAAAGTGTTCTAGTTTCATTCTTTTACAAGTGGTTGACCAGAGTTCCCAGCACCACTTGTTAAAGAGATTGTCTTTAATCCATTGTATATTCTTGCCTCCTTTGTCGAAGATAAGGTGTCCATATGTGCCTGGATTTATCTCTGGGCTTTCTATTTTGTTCCATTGATCTATATTTCTGTCTTTGTGCCAGTACCATACTGTCTTGATAACTGTGGCTTTGTAGTAGAGCCTGAAGTCAGGTAGGTTGATTCCTCCAGTTCCATTCTTCTTTCTCAAGATCGCTTTGGCTATTAGAGGTTTTTTGTATTTCCATACAAATTGTGAAATTATTTGTTCTAGCTCTGTGAAGAATACTGCTGGTAGCTTGATAGGGATTGCATTGAATCTATAAATTGCTTTGGATAGTATGCTCATTTTCACTATATTGATTCTTCCAATCCATGAACATGGTATATTTCTCCATCTGTTAGTGTCCTCTTTGATTTCTTTCACCAGTGTTTTATAGCTTTCTATATATAGGTCTTTAGTCTCTTTAGGTAGATATATTCCTAAGTATTTTATTCTTTCCATTGCAATGGTGAATGGAATTGTTTCCTTATTTTCTCTTTCTGTTTTCTCATTATTAGTGTATAGGAATGCAAGGGATTTCTGTGTGTTGATTTTATATCCTGCAACTTTACTATGACCCACCTCCCAGAATATTGGAAATAAAAGCAAAAATAAACAATGGGACCTAATTAACCTTAAAAGCTTCTGCACATCAAAGGAAACTATTAGCAAGGTGAAAAGACAGCCTTCAGAATGGGAGAAGATAATAGCAAATGAAGCAACTGACAAACAACTAATTTCGAGAATATACAAGCAACTCCTACAGCTCAACTCCAGAAAAATAAATGACCCAATCAAAAAATGGTCCAAAGAACTAAACAGACATTTCTCCAAAGAAGACATACAGATGGCTAACAAACACATGAAAAGATGCTCAACATCACTCATTATCAGAGAAATGCAAATCAAAACCACTATGAGGTACCATTTCACACCAGTCAGAATGGCTGTGATCCAAAAGTCTACAAGTAATAAATGCTGGAGAGGGTGTGGAGAAAAGGGAACCCTCTTACACTGTTGGTGGGAATGCAAACTAGCACAGCCACTATGGAGAACAGTGTGGAGATTCCTTAAAAACCTGGAAATAGAACTGCCTTATGATCCAGCAATCCCACTGCTGGGCATACACACTGAGGAAACCAGAAGGGAAAGAGACACGTGTACCCCAATGTTCATCGCAGCACTGTTTATAATAGCCAGGACATGGAAGCAACCTAGATGTCCATCAGCAGATGAATGGATAAGAAAGCAGTGGTACATATACACAATGGAGTATTACTCAGCCATTAAAAAGAATACATTTGAATCAGTTCTAATGAGGTGGATGAAACTGGAGCCTATTATACAGAGTGAAGTAAGCCAGAAAGAAAAACACCAATACAGTATACTAACGCATATATATGGAATTTAGAAAGATGGTAACAATAACCCTGTGTACGAGACAGCAAAAGAGACACTGATGTATAGAACAGTCTTATGGACTCTGTGGGAGAGGGAGAGGGTGGGAAGATTTGGGAGAATGGCATTGAAACATGTAAAATATCATGTATGAAATGAGTAGCCAGTCCAGGTTCGAAGCACGATACTGGATGCTTGGGGCTGGTGCACTGGGACGACCCAGAGGGATGGTATGGGGAGGGAGGAGGGAGGAGGGTTCAGGATGGGGAACACATGTATACCTGTGGCGGATTCGTTTTGATGTTTGGCAAAACTAATACAATTATGTAAACTTTAAAAATAAAATAAAATTAAAAGAAAAAGAAAAAAGCTTTGTATACACAAGCATGTTAAATGACTATGTCTGTGTAAAGATATATTCCATTTTCTTGCAAATGAGCATATTACATACATTGTTCTGTCACTACTTTTTTCTGAATAAAAAAAGGATAAAGAAAAAAAAAGTAAATAAGGAGGGTAACAATATTCAGCTGTGATATAATCCTTTCCCAACTTTGAACCAGTCTGCTGTTCCATGTTTGGTTCTAGTGATTGTTTCTTGACCTGCATACAGGTTTCTCAGGAGGCAGGTAAGGTGGTCTGGTATTTCCATCTCTTTAAGAATTTTCCATAGTTTGTTGTGATCCACACAGTCAGAGACTTTAGCATAGTCAATGAATCAGAAGTATGTATTTTTCTGGAATCCTCTTGCTTTTTCGATGATCCAACGGATGTTAGTAATTTGATCTCTGTTTCCTCTACGTTTTCTAAATCCGGCTTGGACATCTGCAGGTTCATGGTTCATGTACTGTTGAAGCCTGGCTTGTAGAATTTTGAGCATTTGCTTGCTAACATGTGAAATGTGGGCTATTGTGTAGTAGTTTGAACATTCTTTGGCATTGCCTTTCTGTGGGATTTGAATGAAAACTGACCTTTTCCATTTTAAAATTTACAAAGGAATTTGGAATTTCCTTTTCCATTGGAAAACTGACAATTTCCATCCTTTTCCATGTGGCCACTGCTGAGTTTTTTAAATTTGTTGGAATATTTTTTGGCATATGTGAAAGTGCAGCACTTTCACAACATCATCCTTTAGGATTTGAAAGCACTAAACTGGAATTCCATCACATCCACTAGCTTTGTTTGTAGTGTGGCTTCCGAAGGCCCACTTGACTTCACACTCCAGAATGTCTAGCTCTAGGTGAGTGATCACACCATTGTGGTTATCTGGGCCATTAAGATTTTTTTTTTTTTGTATAGTTCTTCTGTGTAATCTTGCCACCTCTTCTTAATATCTTCTGCTTCTGTTTGGTCCATACCATTTCTGTCCTTTTTTGTACTCATCTTTTCATGAAATGTTCTCTTTGTATCTCTAATTTTCTTGAAGAGATCTCTAGTCTTTCACATTCTATTGTTTCCCTCTATTTCTTTGCATTGTTTGCTTAGAATGGCTTTCTTATCTCTCCTTGCTAGTTTTTGGAACTCTGCATTCAGACGGGTATATGTTTCCTTTTCTCTTTTGCCTTTCACTTCTCTTCTTTTCTCAACTCTTTGTAAGGCTTCCTCAGACAACCATTTTTCCATTTTGCATTTCGTTTTCTTGGGGATGGTTTTGATCGCCACCTCTTGTACAATGTTATGAACCTCTGTCCATAGTTCTTCAAGAACTTTGTCCATAAGATCTAACACCTTGAATCTATTTGTCACTTCCACTGTATAATTGTAAGGGATTTTATTTAGTTCATACCTGAATGGCCTAGTGGTTTTTCCTACATTCTTTGATATAAGTCTGAATTTTGCAATGAGTTCATGATCTGAGCCACAGTCAGCTCCCAGTCTTCTTTTTGCTGGTTGTATAGAGCTTCTCCATCTTTGGCTGCAAAGAATATAATCAATCTGATTTTAGTATTGACCATCTGGTGATGTCCTTTTGTAGAGTCATCTCTTGTGTTGTTGGAAGAGGGTGTTTGCTATGACCAGTGCATTTTCTGGGCAAAACTGTTAACCTTTGCCCTGCTTCATTCTGTACTCCAAGGCCAAATTTGCCTGTTACTCCAGGTGTTTCTTGACTTCCTACTTCTGCATTCCAGTTCTCTGTAATGAAAAGGACATCTTTTTATGGTGTTAGTTCTAAAAGGTCTTGTAAGTCTTCATAGAACTATTCAACTTCAGCTTCTTTGGCATCAGTGGTTGGGGCTAGACTTGGATTACTGTGATATTAAATGGTATTCCTTGGAAATGAACCAAGATCATTCTGGTGTCTTTGAGATTGCACCCAAGAACTGCATTTTGGACTCTTCTGTTGCCTATGAGTTCTACTCCATTTCTGCTAAGCAATTCTTGCTCACAGTAGTAGATATATGGCCATATGAGTTAAATTTGCCCACTCCTGTCCATTTTAGTTCTGTTTCCTAAAATGTTGATGTTCACTCTTGTCATCCATCTCCTGTTTGACCACTTCCAGTTTACCATTTTCATGGACCTAACATTCCAGGTTCCTATGCAATATTTTTCTTTACAGCATCAAACTTTACTTTCACCACCAGACATATCCATATCTGGGTGTTGTGTCCACTTTGGCTCAGCCTCTTCATTCCTTCTAGAGCTATTTTTCTGCTCTTCTCCAGTAGCATATTAGGCACCTACAAACCTGGGAAGTTCATCTTTCAGTTTCATATCTTTTTGCCTTTTCATACTGTTAATGGGGTTTTCAAGGCAAAAATTTATTAAGGACTTTTCATATCCTAAACTGAACTCTATCCTTTTAAGTTAGAATGCCTAATTACTTCTTTTGCCTTATTATTGCCTATTTAATTCTAATAAAGGATAACTATTAATTTCATATAGTTACTTCATATATGAAACTCTCAAGAGTCTATTATCTTTTCTAATAGTTTATCTTGAGATTCTTTTGTATTTACTGTATAAACTTTCAAGTTCTCCTAAAACACGAACTGTGTTATTTCCTGACATTGTAATGTAACTTAATTTTGTATGGAGAAGGAAATAGCAACCCACTCCAGTACTCTTGCCTGGAAAATCCCATGGACGGAGGAGCCTAGTAGGCTCTATGGGGTCACAAAGAGTCAGACACGACTGAGCGACTTGACTTTCACTTTCTTTAATTTTGTAAGTTGTATCTAAACAAAGGGAATGCAACAATTTTTAACTTAGAGCTTGCACTGAATAGAGGTTATAGCTTTTGTCACATACTGAGTTCAAGTTAAAGCCAAATTTACTATCCTTATTTCATGTAAATCATATTTTATAGCACTTTATTTCTCTATTTAAATCTTGGTTTTTTTCCTTACTTTCCTAAATTTCTGCTAATTTCCCTTTCAGTTGGGTATACTTAGCTATTTAATTCAGTTGCTGAGGTTTTTAATTCTTGATTTTAATTTTTCTCCAGTGTACCTGTTCTTTTATTCATAGCATAAACTCTTCTCATTACAACTTCTCCTCTTCATATTTTGTTTCTAAATGATTTTTACATCATTAAAAATGTGTTCTATTTTAATTTCTCTGGGTGCTAATCTTCTTGTATGTTGTTCTTGTATTCTCTTCTTTATGGTAAAATGTTTGACATTGAAATTTTTTCTGTTAGCTCATCTTCTGCTACTCCCTACAATCCTGTAGTCATCCCATGAACTTTAATACTATATGTTCCTCCAGAGTTATTTCATTTTTGTCCTAGCAGGTGCTCAATGGATTTCAAAAGTGATTTTATTTGTCCCTTTATATATTGGCTTACAGATATATAAACAAAGAGAATACAACAATTTTGAGCTCAGTCCTTGCACTGAATGGAGACTATAGCTTTTTTCACATACTGAATTCAAGCTAAAGTCAAGTTTTCTACTTCATGCTGAGCTGTAGGTGGCTACTTTTGCATCCTCTATCCTAGAGGGGGGACTACTGCCAGACTTTCTATATCATGCAGGTATCTCATTTCTAGAGTCTGAAATGTTTGGGTCCAAAGAAAAATTCTTACAGCCACAAGATAACCCAGACACCCAGTCAGTCATTATATCTTATTTCTGAACCTACTTCTTTCAGATTGTCTGTGACTATTGTGTCAAGTTCATTTTGGTTTTGTACATTGAGAATTTTCTTTTCATTAAAATTTTTTCTCCTATATTTAGGAGTTTTTTTCTGTTATTTTTAACCCAGTATTTCTGTGGGTAGAAGGAAGGCCATTAGGTTTATTACATTTTATTTCATACTGCTAACTCAGAAAAAAATAAAATAGTAAATATTATGTGGCAGTTTGGGCTCAAGGAGGAAAACATGATTTTGCAGCATCATGGACATCAAGACTAAGGTGGCTTTTGGAAATTAAAAACAATTTGATAATTACTGTGTAGTTCTTTGCTAGATAAAACAATAGGATTTTTTTTTAAAGGATCAGAATCAGTCAAGTTGTTGGACGCAGAATACATTTACAACACATTGTCTAAATCTGAAGATAGAGACACTTGTATTCCCATAAGCCAGTCATGTCTCAGAAGACTCCTATTTCTGGCTCTTTTTTTTCAGGAGAATATTTTCCTTCATATCTACCTATGGAATTTTAACTGCACAACCAAAATCCATATATGTCTGTACTTGTAGAAATTAACTTTCAAACGCCACATTTTATCAAGTTTCTTGGCAGAACTTGCTTTACAAAAAACACTGTTGCAAACTCTTTTGCCTTTCATGAACTGTAACATTTTGAATCACATTCAGTTTAGTTCAGAACCACATAAATACTATCATTTCCCTTAGAATTTCTCATAAATGTACTAGGAGATACTACCTTTATTTATTAAGAATACTAAGTACATTTTTAAAAGGTATTCTTCCTTTAATTCAAATCCTGAGAACAATTGTTAAAAATCCTAAATCTTGGAGTTTGATTATAACCACATTTTAATAAAAAGATAAATGCTGGAAAAAGTTGAGAGATCTTCATCTAATTCATTTTATAGGGAATCTTATTACTTAAGATTTGGCTACTGACCAAATTAAATGTCCCTTATTCCCTTGCTTTTAAAAGGAAAAAGTCTCCAAGTAATCTGACTAAAGTACAATGATTTAGTCTACTTTTATTCTAGTTCAGTACTGAACATTGAAAACTATATATATATATATATATATATGAATCCAGATGCTTTATTAAGAAGTGACAGAGAAGCAAAAATAAATATAAGGCAAGGAAGAATGGGAAAGAAAGAGACAGTGCATTACACAAAGGTCCTTTCTTCATGAAGAAACTCAAACCTCCCCTCTATTGCTTGCAACATTGGCAGACAGGCTCTAGAGAAAACACCATGCTCCAAGCGGAGAGGGACTTTGTCTGCTTCCACCATCTTCCGTTGGGCAGTGTTTGTCCACAGGGAGTTCCAGTTTGCATTTGACAGGTCAGATGATGGAACTGCCCAGGTGTACATGGGAAGTAGGTCTCCTCAGCAGCAGCTTGAATTGAGCAAAGGATCAAGTGCCCCAGAGAGAGGTAAGCCAATAACCTAAAGCAGTGCATGTGAGTGAGTGAAGTTGCTCAGTCATGTCCAACTCTTTGCGACCCCATGGACTGTAGCCTACAAGGCTCCTCTGTCCATGGAATTTTCCAGGCAAGAGTACTGGAGTGGGTTGCCATTTCCTTCTCCAGGGGATCTTCCCGACCCAGGGATCAAACCCAAGTCTCCCGCATTGAGACACTTTACCGTCTGAGCCACCAGGGAAGTCCTGCATAAGTGTATAAACAGTGCATAAGAGGTGTCAAATAGCACATTCATAGTCCTGACCATTTTTTCTTCATCAAACATGCTTGAGTGTCATGTGGCACCAAGTTCCCTTTCTTAAATCCCTTAAGTTCCTATTGTTGGATTTTAAACAGACATGAGTGAGAGAGGTCTTTCATTCTCAGAAAGACCATAGGTCAATTTGAAGCATACAATACTGAAGGATGTTGAGCATAAAAATTAGATACTGACATTCTAGTCTTGTTGTCCAATCTCAAGCCATGTGGAGCATCGGGGCTCTGGGCAATCGATTCCAATGCTGCATCCCTGGTAAGCTTACCCTGAACTTTCAAAAATGACTTATGGTCAGAAGAAATTGGAATTTTCTGCCCAAGAGGCATTCATTTTCACCCTAGAGTCATCCTTTTTAGTTATAAAAATATCTTCTTAAAGCATATAAACCTAGGGAGATAAATACTGTTGTTATTCAGTCACTCAGTCGTGTCCTACTCTTTGTGACCCCATGGCCTGCAGCACACCAGGCTTCCACGTCCTTCACTATCTTCTGGAGCCTGCTCCAACTCATGTCCATTGAGTCAGTGATGCCATCCAACTTTCTCATACTCTGTTGTCCCATTATCCTCCTACTTTCAATCTTTCCCAGTATCAGGGTCTTTTTCAATGAGTTGGTTCTTCACACCAGGTGGCCAAAATATTGGTTTCAGCTTCAGCATCAGTCCTTCCTATGAATGAATGTTCAGGGTTAATTTCCTTTAAGATGGACTGGTTGGAGCTCCTTACAGTCCAAGGGACTCTCAAGAGTCTTCTCCAACACCACAGTTCAAAAGCATCAATTCTTCAGCGCTCAGTTTTCTTCACAGTCCAACTCTCACATCCATACATGACCACTGGAAAAACCATAGCCTTCACTAGACAGACCTTTGTTGACAAAGTAATGTCTCTGCTTTTTAATATGCTATCTAGGTTGGTCATAACTTTCCTTCCAAGGAGTAAGCGTCTTTTAATTTCATGGCTGCAATCACCATCTGCAGTGATTTTGGAGCCCAGAAAAATAAAGTCTTACACTGTTTCCACTGTTTCCCCATCTATTTCCCATGAAGTGATGGGACCGGATGCCATGATCTTCGTTTTCTAAATGTTGAGTAAATTCTTAGACTAGTCATTATTGAAGTTAGCTATAGAATTCATTTACATTCTGTGAGTTGTCCTATATAAAAGATGTTCTCTGAACTATAATTTATTTTAACACACTTTAAATGAATAGATTTCAGAAGTCACTTTAAAATATAGTAAGTCATAGTTGAGTCTCTCCTTGGTTTCTTTTAGGTTTTATCTAAACATTGCAAAAATAAATTTGTTTAAATGTCAAATGTCCTTCCATTGTGTTTTGAAAGAGGAATCACAAATAGTTCCTCACACTAGCTCCTGATTTGCAGAAATAAAAATCCATAAACCAGATGGAGCTCTTTGGGTAAAAGACAGTATGTAAAAGTCTAGTAAATAAACTACATACTAGAGGACTATATCCCATAGTGTACATGTAATATATAATATATACTATAGACAAATATGTCTTTGGGGAGGAAGGGTTGGAAATGTTATCACTGCAAAAAGAAAATAAGCAAGGAAAAAATAAAATGGCAAGCCAATATCTTGTACAAACTAATGTACTTTGAATTGAGGAACATGTTAACTCAAGTATATGAACTCAGGGAACACCAAAGTTTTAAAATAAAAGTAGAATAGGAAGAAATGCATTTCAAACTTTATTTTATTTTCCTTCTTCTTTATCTGGTGATTTTTCACAGATTTAAAAAGGTATATTGTATTAAATACCTTTGAATTTGTCTTTGTTCAACTTCAATAGTCTATTCTTTTGGAAAATTGAAATTATGCTCTAAATGTATACATGAATCAACCATGGGGATATGTCACACATCAATTTGGCTATATTGTAGTACCCAGCAATTCAAACACTAATCTAGATGTTGCTGTGGAGGTATTTTGTAGGAATGCTTGACACCTACAATCAGTAGACTTGAAGTCAAGGAGATTATCTGCAATAATCTGAGTGAGCCTCAACCAGTCATTTGAATGACCTTTAGAGTGTGACTGGAGTTTTCTGCTGCTGCTGCTGCTGCTAAGTCACTTCAGTCATGTCTGACTCTGTGCGACCCCCGAGACGGCAGCCCACCACTATAAAGAAGCAATTTTGCTTCTCAGCTGCATTCTTTGACCTGCTTATAAATTTCCAGCCTATTTTCCGGCCTGTGGACATCAGGCTTGCCCAGCCAGATTCCACAATCATGTAAGCCAATTCCTTGGAAAAAAAATCTGTGTCTATATGAAAGCGAAAACTACTCAGTCATGTCTGACTCTTTGTGACCCCATGAACTATACAGTCCATTGAATTCTCCAGGCCAGAATGCTAAATTTGGTTGCTATTCCCTTCTCCAGGGGATCTTCCCAACCCAGGGACCAAGCCCAGGTCTCCCACATTGCTGGTGGATTCTTTACCAGCTGAGGCCCCAGGGAAGCCCAAGAATACTGGAGTAGGTAGCCTATCCCTTCTCCCGGGGATCTTTTCTGACCCAGGAATCAAACGAGGGTCTCCTGCATTGCAGCTGGATTATTTACCAGCTGAGCCACCAGGGAAGTCCATGTATCTGTGTGTATTTCTGTTTTTCTGGTAAAACTCTGACTGATACAACCTTCAAACTATGACTGTCAAACACAGTAATCAAAATTATGAACAAAATAATCAGTACTTTCAATATCAGTGGTGAATTTGGTTTGAAGTGGCACAAATCCTCAAAACCAAATAGGCTCTTTGGATTGTTCTCCTTGATTATGAATCAACTATGTTCTGAAAGTCTGACATTGTTGTAGAAAGGTGGTTTTATATATGAGCCTATATTTAGAGGTTTACCTCATTTTCTGAATAGTCTCTTGATTCATATTCTTAGGAGTCTGTTTGTTGGCACATACCTTCACAGTTGCAAGCATGTAGATCATAGGTGATAATTTTAGGTAGACAACTAATGAGTTCATATTGGAATAAAAAATTGTCATCAGCAACAAAACTGTTCTCAATTTTTATACAATTACGAATTGCTTACTTTCACATGAAATGTTTCAAATACTTTCAGTAAAATAACTCATTCATTTTAGCATGCTCCATTTTCAAATATACTCCAAGTCTTTTTTTTTTTATTTCAAAGCATTCGGGCAATTCTCTCAACAAAACAATACCTTCTCTACTGCCCCTAGGGGAGTTAGTACTAATTTGTTAATAGTTTATGTTTTTTGAAATGTCAGTTTTGCTATTTGAATACTTAAGCCAAACAGAAGGGGATCTGAGTAAAGAAAAGCATTGCCTACCTTGTGAAAAAGCAAGTAGGTGACCTTAGAATTATGTCAATTCAGTGTGTACAGTTTGGAAAAGAATTTCCATTCATACTTCTATCTTTTTGTCTGTTCTCATCTGTGAAATGGTGTTTGTGAATACTTCTGTGTATGAATACTTGTGTGTACTGGGCTTGGGTGGATTTCTTTACACTGACTCTCTCTGCCTTATCCCTCAATGTCTGCCATCGCCTTTGATCCTGGCCATGGAAGATGGAGTTCTTTGTTTCTCCCAATACTTTCATCTCTTCATGAGCCTTACCACCACCTCTCCTTCAAATGAAAAGGCAGTCTAGCCAATTTTCCTTGACAGCCACTCACTGGACTTCTTTCTACTACAGACAGTTGAACCTTCAATTATTCTCTTTGACAGAAAAGCAAATGTGGTTTGCCCTAAACATTACACACACTGAAACAAAATATTTTGAGTGAACATTCATTTCTGTATATATAGATTTGTTATCACTTCTTAAAATGCAGGTAATGGGAAAGCAAAAACTTAAGACCAAAACAGTAGTACAAGTAGGGTTTTTCTTCCCCAGATCAAAAACTCCCTGAGATGGAAAATTAAAAGCCTCTATTATCATTGTAGTCATGGACAACTTGTTTAACTCTGAGCTACATCAGTGAAATGCAAATGATATTTATCTTGCAGAATCATTTAATGATTATGTACATAAATTTCCTCATACATGATAGGTATTCAATCAAAGATAGTTACTATCATTAACTTTCCCTCCAGAAATTATTGAAGGACACCATGAGACTTGATTATCTCTTCTTTGTGTTCCACAGCCCAAGATCTGAGGATGGGCAGATAAACTCTGCTCCATCCTTCCTCAGATTAATCCTCTGCCTATGAATGGAATTACCCTTAGTATTAGTGTAGCTTTGTTTACTGTTAGTTGTTCAAGTGTCTTGACCCTAGAATATTAGAACAAGTACATCATCATTTTCTTCCACATGCACCTCATTCAATACAAACTTTGATATCAAGAAATTTTCCATGCACATAACAAATTTGAGAATCCAATTTGCCCTAAGATGTGTTATTGTTTATTCTAGTCAAAAATTGTGAAGCTGATATAGCTGGAGAGGTCAGTTTGAGATAAACTGGATTCCACATAGTCAACAGCCTATATTTGGAAGCATTTATTTTATGGTTCTGCTTTTTAATTTTTCTTGAGTTGAAAGACATATGTAGTCAAGCTTCTATATATGAAAGATATATACAGATTTTTCTCCTAATCTAACAAAGAGTGCTATGCAGTTGACATGGAGATCCAACCAGTAATGAATTTCAGAAGATGAAGATGGAATAAGTGGAATCACAGAGTCAGAACAGCTTTAACACTAGAGTTGCCACTTTGGGACTTGCTAATCAGGGTACATCCATGTAAACACTGAAAGACCAAAGTCAACCAAGAAGCAGAGGACTTGACCTCACTCATTCTCTAGAGACATTTGACCTTCAAAACCCTCTTCCCTGACTTCCAAGACTGGAAGGACTGTAGCCTGAGAAGGGGGAGGACTGGATAAGCCCCTCCATTCCAATATACAGCTGACCCTCGCAAAGGGAAAAGACCCTGATGCAGGGGAAGATTGAAGGCAGGAGGAGAAGGGGACAAGAGTGGATGGGATGGTTGGACAGCATCACTGATTCGATGGACATGAGTTTGAGTAAGCTCCGGGAGTTGGTGATGGACAGGGAAGCCTAGTGTGCTGAAGTCCATGGGTAGCAAAGAGTCGGACACAACTGAGTGACTGAACTGAACACAAAAGGAAGAGAATGCCTTTGAATTAGATATGAAATTGTAATGAGTGAACTAATTTCAGTGATGAAAAAGTGACGGAAGAGTTACAGAATTAGTTCTCTCTACCAGGTGCTTAGGACGCAAGCCAGAAAGGGAGATTTGACACAGTAGATTTGAAAGCAGTGATTGAAACAAAAATAAAAAAAGCTTCATGCTTGTATCTCCAAAGTAACTGAGATGTTTCGTAAGTCAATTTGTTATAGATTCATTATTACTATTCTAAAAAAAATACTGTGTTGTAATATGGTTAATGTGCTTAAACACAGAGTCCAAAAACATTAGGAAATTATGGTTACATTTATTTGAAATAAATAGGCTTAGATAGAAGTTTAGATTGAAATATATTCGTGTTCTTAAAGAATTTGTGTTTGCAGGGTTTACATGTCAACTTTTTTCTTTTCTCCATTGATCACCTATTCGATTGTCAACTAAAAAAAAAGGTTAGACAGCCTAAAAGTTGAGAATTATGTTTTAATCAGTGGACAAAACTGAGGACTTAAGCCCAGGACACAGCATCTCAGTTATCTCTTATAACCGCTCTGAAGAGGTAAGAGAGAAAACAAGCTACATAGGAGGTTTTGCAACAAAGACAAGGTAGTTGGAACTTGAAAAGATTATTGTTAATTAAAGAAAACCAGACATCTCAAGTTAATGAATTTAGCACTTTTCTGTTTGGGAAGATGCAAGCATCTAGGCTCACTGAAATCATTCCTTTGTTTGCACCTCAGCTATCTGGGGCCAGTATCCTGCACTTTCTCACCCTGAGAATCCTCATGGTGCCTCATTTGGGGTGGTAGGGGACTGGCTGCTAGATTGTGGGCATCCTGTTTCCATCCTGAATTCCCTCAGGGTTCACTGTCAGGCAGCTGTAATACGATACTTAGATGGCTGTAACACCTTCTGTTTACTGATGTGGCAGGCAACATATTTCATTGACACTGTAAAGCATTGCATTGTTTTATAAATTAAACATAATTTTGTAAATAATAATGTTAACCTAAAATGTTAATCCTATCTCTCACCTGAGTTTTCATCTAACTACCATAAAATCTTTATCCTCACCTCTGTAACTCAAATTCTTTATTCCACTTCTCATCTCCCATTCAGCCTTCAACCCTTGCCTTCACCTTTACAAAAATACAGAACCTATTCTTCCTAAGATAAAAACTCTTACCTCCTCAAATTCATCTCATGCAGTCATAAGAGCAAGGTTTTTGAAACACCAACTGATCATATCCACTCTTTTTCAAAATTTGTCAATAGCTCTCCATTTCCCATACAATGAAGTATTTAGCTTTGTGTTTGCAATGAAGAATTTTTTTTATATATTCAGAGTATGATCTCTCTCGCTCCCAATTTCTTTTCCATTCTCAGTCCCTTTCATCTGTTTGCTACTGGCTCTCCAATCTCACCTCTCACCTCTTCTTTCTTCAAAGTCTGCAGTCAAATAATACTAGTCTGATTATAGTTACTTTCAAACATTATCAACCCCTTTGCTCTTTGTTCCCTCCTACCGCTAGGAGTGCCGCCACCCTCGTTTTCCCTCCAGTGAGATTTCTACATTCTTATTGAATACTGAACTCATCCAGGAACAGAGTAGGAGATTGTTCTGAGTCTCAGTGTATTAAGTGCTCTTTGTTTGTGCTCCCATTTCCTCATTAAAATTATTACAGAAATATAATTTTTATCTATGTGCTACATTGGACTATAATCAGTTTGACAGCAGAGATGTTATACTCATCTTTGATATCCAGTGTTTAGAATATTGACTGACAAATGAAACAATTTTGATACTCTTTTAGAAAGAATTGCATCAATAAAAAACATTTGTAAGATTCATCTATTCAAACTTACTATACATTTACTTAAGAATACTATTACATAGCTCAAATCTTTATTCAAAAATACATCACAATAAATTTGGCTAGATGATCTGTTAAGCACAAAGGAAAACACAGACTGATTGTAACATATCTTCATGTACAACACTAGAAATCGTTAAGAGAGGAAATGATGTATTTGTTATGATCCCTTAGGTGGCTTGAGTTGGTCCCACACACAAGTTCTTTCTATATCCTAAGGCATGATTTGTTAACATGAAGCCAAGATAAGTCACGTTTTGTCATCTTTTCTTATCTTTGGGGCAGTCCATTTCTGACATGGTAAATTCTCCTCTTCCCTTCTAATGGAGATGCCTTAATTACAGAAAAGGTTTACCATGGGGGCTTTTTCTCTTCATATGGATGTGAGTTTGAGTGCACTCCAGGAGATGGTGAAGGACAGGGAAGACTGGCATGCTGCGGTCCATGGGGGCACAAAGAATCAGACACAACTGAGTGACTGAACAACAACCAACCATCTCAGGTAGTAATTCTATCTTTTGCATCTTTGATCCTTATTGTTTCTTCTCTTTTTACCAAAACACATTTTGAGTAGTTACTAACGTTTGTGAATGTATAAAGTCTTCTCTGCTAATCACTGTAAGGTCTTATTGCTTCCCTCCATGATTTCCTGTAGCATTTTTTCCCTTGTAGTTACTAAAGTTTGTGAATGTATACATTCTTCTGTGGTAATCACTATAAGGTCTTACTGCTTCCCTCCATGATTTCTTATAGCATTTTTTCCCTATACTATTCACTTTGCCATTCAATTCTTTCTCCAACTGATAACAAATGATGTGTGGTCTATCTCCAAATATGATATAAAGTGTGAAGTTTAGTCACTCATTCATGTCCAACTTTCTGTGACTCCCATAAACTATATCCCATCAGGCTCCTCTGTCCATGGAATTCTCCAGCAAGAGTACTGGAGTGGGTTGCCATTCCCTTCTCCAGGGGATCTTCCTGATCCAGGGATCGAACCCAGGTTTCCCACATTGCAGACAGATTCTTTACTGTCTAAGCCACCATGGAAGCCCAAATATATAATGTAAGCTGGCATGTTAACAAATGGATACTATCTCAGCATCAGTTTTCTCAAGCCTGAGACAAGGGAGCATACTCTGACACCTTATTTGAGGAAGTAATTATAAGGGACAAAAGTGGAGGACTAGGAAACATGAAACCAGGAAAGATTGCCAATTCAAGGCTAAATGGTTACTGCTCTGGACAATGGGGAACTAATTCCACTGGGGACTCTCTTAGGAGCTACGTAAAGTAGTCCTTAGAATCATTCACCTTAGTCATTGATTCAGGGCGTACTTATCCACTGACCTCCCCCTCCTCAATGGCCAAAGGTTTGCCATACTTCCTGGTTTATTTTACCTCAGAATGGTGAGTGGACCCTTGCAGACACCCATGTGGAGACCGCAGAGAATTTCCACACCAAAGTGTGAAATATGTGATGCTTCTAAGGCATAGTATTTCAGGTTGTGCTGCATGGTGGTGGTACACTAAGCCAAGAGTGAAAAATGGTTTAGAGAAGGCCAGTCTCCATAGTGCATGAGGAGGGACAGGGAAAGCATTGTAGATGGGGTGATCATCAAGTGGCACAAAATATTGGCTTCAGCCTCAATGAATTACTACAGTACAGAATGAAATGCTTTGGCAAAGTCAATGAATATAAAGGAGAGATTTTTCCATTTCCCTTCTTCGGCATCTTACTTACAGGAATAATTTCATTCTGGCTCTGCTTAATGAGTTTTATGACCCTGGGCAAGTGAACACTTTGGCTGGACTCCAATTTCTTCATTTATGAAATGAGATGATCATTGAGCTCCGCTGCAGCTGTTACTTTATGATTCTATGAATCTACATCCTCATAGTACACTAAAGCCTAAAATCCTACTATCCTTTCAGAAATATGCACATTCGTATTACTGTGCATTGCTTTCCTTCTATATTCTCTGCTTGAATTTCTCTAGGGCTAAGAGATCCCACTAAGGTTCATTTTGGTTTCTCCTGTTCTGTACACTGATAATGATCTGTGAATTGTTTTGGAGTTTCCTAAATATTTATACAAGAAAAAAGTCTATAAAGAATGTAGCCTTGAAGAACATAGTTAACGTTGACTTCACGAATATCTTAGCATATACCCATGCAAATGGTGACTTATAACTGCACACTAAATGGTAAATTTCCTGGTGTTTCCACTAAGATGACAAAAAACAACCAAACTCTGAACTTATTCCCATGGCATCTAGACTAGGGGTCCCCAACCTTTGGTTCATGGATTGGTATCAATCTGTGCTCTGTTAGGAACTGGGTCACACAGCAGGAGGTGAGCAGCAGGCAAACTTAAAACCATTCCCTCACCCCAGCCCATGGAAAAATTATCTTCCATAAAACTGATCCCTGGTGCCAAAGAGGTTAGGGACTGCTGCTCTAGACAATGGACAATCTGACACATGAATTATGCTTCCTCATCTCTATCCATGTTTCCCCTTCTCTCCTAGTTCAAGAAGCACTGGCTTGCTTTCTGCTTCTTACCAGTCTTAGCTCACCTCTGACTCAATATCTTGCCATTTGTGTTCTTCCTGCCTGGACTGCTCTGTCCTTCTGTGTCTTCTCCTTGTCATTCATCTCTCAGAGCAAATATCATATCCTCAAGAGAAGCCTGTCTTGCCCATATGGTCAAAATTCACTCCCGTAACTCTGTATTTCTTTGTTTTATTTTTTCTTCCCCAAACTACTACCATCATATTTTTTGGTTATCTAGTTTATATTTGGGCTTCCTTAATGACTCAGTGGCAGAGAATCTGCCTACAATACAGGAGATATGGGTTCAATCCCTAGGTCAGGAAGATCCCCTGGAGAAGGAAATGGCAACCCAGTCCAGTATTCTTGCCTGGAAAATCCCAGGGACAGAGGAGCCTGCCAGGCTACAGTCCATGGGTTCATGAGAGTTGAATTCAACTTAGCAACTAAACAACAACAAATTTATACTTAGTTATGTATTTATGTGTTGTCTGTCTCTAATAAAAGGTAGTCTTCCTTCAATTGTATCCCCTGTTCCTAGGAGAATATCTGGAACATAATCAATTCAAGATAAATATTTGTTGGCCAAATAAATGATTGCTGAGCAGTCCATGGTCAACATTCAAACAAAAGAGAACAAACATTGAACTTGAAACTAGAATTCTTAAGTTGTTTCTGATAGGAGGTTATATAATCTGAGAATAATAACATGTATCTTGTATTCACAGGTTGTTGCTTTATGTTTCAACTTTATGTTTAATTATTTGACACTTTCCTTTAAAAAATATTCTGTAAGAATGCATTCATGCTTTCATGCTTGATGCTTATGGTTTGAGTCCCAGCCTCATTTTATATTAGCTGTGACAACTTGTCCAAGTTGTTTAGTTACCATATGCCTCAGTTTCCTCATCTACAAAACAATGATGCTGACAGTACCCACTTCATGAATTGTATCTGGAGTGCTTAGAAAGTACCAAGCACAGTTTTAGCTACTATTTTTTTTTTCATTCTATCATTTAGTAGACGTTTCAATACTTTCTTATTTGCTTATTATTTAGTTTTTAACACACAGTAAAAGAATCCACGTGTTTTTCTACCATCTTAGTGCTACTTTATGAATAAATTTCTTTTTCCCAATTATAGAATTCATTCTCTCAATTTATTTAATATGTGTATTTAAAACATTTATGAAAATGATCCCCTTTATAATGATCACTGGTCTCATGAATAGAGGGGAAAATATCACATCTACTTTTTCAAGTCAATTGTCTTTTCATTTCAATATACTCCAAAAAAAGTTCATTTTATTTCACTGCTAAGTCACTTCAGTCATGTCCGACTCTGTGTGACCCCATAGACGGCTGCCCACCAGGCTCCCCAGTCCCTGTGATTCTCCAGGCAAGAACACTATAATTTATTTATTATAATTCAAAATAAAATTTTGAGAAAAGCAGTTACTGAAATTAATGAAAAAGATTTGTATATCTAACCCCAATTGATGTGTATTTGTTGTTTTTCCAGAAGATTTGTAACTTTAAAAGTACAGTAAATTAAACATTTTTCAGAATAGTTCTTATAATTTAAAATAGTTTATACCAAAAATGAAGTGTGAAGCAAAATATTATACATAAATTATAGTTTATATCTATTTTTACAGTTATAGTCAGAAGTGTTAATTTCTTACTAAGAACTTCATATGCTTTATTTTCTAATAATAGAAATATATATGAAACTCCAAAGATGTTCTCCTAAATATATTTAAAAATTGAACAAACATAATTCTTTTATTTATTTGCAGTTATCTCTTCTATTTCCTGAAAAGACAAATCTAAATCTTTATCATTAGCCCTGAGTCCCCAGGTATACACCTGCATGGACATTCATCTGCACATAAAATAGGACCATCAGATATGAACCTTTTTTTATTTCGCTCGGCATCCAGTCATAAAGATCTCTTCATTCACTTATATTTACTTTCTGTTTTTCTGTGAAAGATCAAGAAAAGGACCCCATTTTCAAGTTCAATGCTTTGGTCCCCTTGACTTGCTGGAGTAAAGAGTATTAGATGTATGTGATTTAGATATACCTGAATATGAATCCCATTTCTGTTACTTAATAACCATGGAACAATGGTTATTACAATTTTCTGAGTGCCTTTTGTTTCTCTCTTCTAAAGTAGATAGTAAGTGCTACCTTGTTGAATGATGACAATAACATAAATTATGTGTCAAGCAACCAGTAATGTACACATGTTGCTTAGTTGCTAAGTCATGACCAACTCTTTTGCAACCCCATGGACTGTAGCCCTCCAGGCTCTGCTGTCCATGGGATTTCCCAGGCTTGAATACTGCAGTGGGTTGCCATTTCCTTTCCCAGGGGATCTTCCTAGCCTAGGGATCAAACTCACATCTCCTTCATTGGCAAGCAGATTCTTTACCACTGAGCCACCAGGGAAGTACATACAAGACCTATAAAAGTTTATTTTATTCCTCTGCTTCTTTTTCCTCTTTTAAATTCACAACTTGTCAAACTTCAATTGTCTTTGTTGACACAAAAGATTTCCTTTCCTTTCATCCCTTTCTAACATCTCATTTTCTTATTTTTATCTTGTCTTTAACCAAATTTAACCAGATGCTACCAGGGAAGTCCAGGACTTCCCTGGTAGCATCTGTCTACAATGTGGATGACCCGGGTTCGATCTCTGGATTGGGAAGATCCCCTGGAGAAGGAAATAGCAGTTCACTCCAGTACTATTGCCTGGAAAATCCCATGGACAGAGGAGCCTGGTAGGCTACAGTCCATGGGGTCACAAAGAGTCGGACACAACTGAGTGACTTCACTTTCACTTTCACTTTAACCAAATCACCACCTTACCTCTTGGATTCTAAACTTCCTCTCTGCTTACAGCCAAATTTCTCTAAAATTTTCTCTTGTCTTCATTTCCTCAGTTTCCTATGCATCCTTCTAGCTCCTATAAGGTGGCTAGAATGCCATCATGTTATTAAAACTTCTCTCTGCAAGATTAACAAGAATTGCTTGCCAATTGTATTATTTTCTTTAGGTTCCTTCTGCTTCTTATAGCTCCCTTGAAAGTCTTACCTTTTATGGCTTTGGTGACATGATGTTATTTTCTCCTCTCTAAGTGAATCTCCTTTTTCTAGTTCCTCTTACATACATGTAATTCCTCCTTTTTATTGATCATTGTCCAAAATACTGCCAAAGATGTTAACATTCTAAAACACAAAACTTAAAAATAATTATAAACTTTAATAATTGTAAGTTCATTAGTAGTCTAATTATATATTTCATTACAGTCCCTAGTGTATGGGAAACCACTCTCACCACTATGATTCAACATAGTTTAGGCAGTCCTAGCTATGGCAATTAGAGAAGGAAAAAGAAATAAAAGGAATCCAAATCAGAAAAGACGAAGCAAAACTCTCACCTTGAAGATGGCATGATACTATACATAGGAAACTCAAAAGAAACTATCAGAAAATTACTAGAGCTAATCACTGCATTTAGGAAAGTCACAGAATACAAGGTCAACCCACAGAAATCACTTGCATTCCTATACACTAACAATAAAAACTCGGAAAGAGAAATTAAAGAATCAATCCCGTGCACCATTGCAACAAAAAGAATTAAATATCTAGGAAAAAGCCTACTTAAGGAGACAAAAGGACTGTATATGGAAAATTATAAGACACTGATGAAAGAAATCAAAGATGACATAAACAGATGGAGAGATAGTCCATGTTCCTGGGTAGGAAGAATCAATATCATGAAAATGACTATACTGCCAAATTCAATCTACAGATTCAATGCAACTCCTATCAAGTTACCAATGGCATTTTTCATAGAATTAGAACAAAAAAATTCACAATTCATATAGAAAAACAAAAGACTCCAAAGAGCCAAAGCAGTCTTAAAAAGAATGGATCTGGAGAAATCAACATTCCTGACTTCAGAATACACAAAAAAGCTACAGACATGAAGACAATACAGTACTGGTACAAAAATAGAAATATAGACCAATGAAACAAGGTAGAGAGCCCAGAGATAAACCCATGAGCCTATGGGTACCTTATTTTTAACAAAGGAGACAAGATTATATAATGGGGAAAAGAATGCCTTTTCAATAAGTGGTGCTGGGAAAACTAGACTGCTACATGTAAAAGAAAGAAATTAGAACACTTCCTAACACCATGCACAAAGATAAACTCAAAATGGATTAAAGACCTAAATGTAAGATCAGAGACTATAAAACTCATAGAGGAAAATATAGGTAGAACACTCAGTGACCTAAATCAAAACAAGATCCTCTATGACCCACCTCCTAAAGTAATGGAAATAAAAACAAAAATAAACAAGTGGGGCCTAATTAAACTTAAAAATTTTTACACAGCAAAGGAAACTACAAGCAAGGTTAAAAGACAACCCTCAGAATGGGAGAAACTAATAGCAAAGGAAAGAACTGACAAAGAATTAATTTCCAAAATATATAAGCAGCTCATACAACTAAACACCAGAAAAACAAACAATCCAAACAAAAAGTGGGGAAAAAAGACCTAAACAGACATCTCTCCAAAGAAGACATACAGATGGCTAACAAACACATGCAAAGATGCTCAACATTACTCATTATTAGAGAAATGCAAATCAAAACTACAATGAGATACCACCTCACACCAGTCAGAATGGCCATCATCAAAAAGTCTACAAACAATAAATGCTGGAGAGGGTGTGGAGAAAAGGGAACCCTCTTGCATTGCTGATAGGAATGTAAATTGATACAGCAACTATGGATCATGGTATGGAGATTATACTGATGTATAGAACAGTCTTATGGACTCTGTGGGAGAGGGAGAGGGTGGGAAGATTTGGGAGAATAGCATTGAAACATGTAAAATATCATGTATGAAACGAGTTGCCAGTCCAGGTTCGATGCACGATACTGGATGCTTGGGGCTGGTGCACTGGGACGACCCAGAGGGATGGTATGGGGAGGGAGGAGGGAGGAGGGTTCAGGATGGGGAACACATGTATACCTGTGGCGGATTCATTTTGATATTTGGCAAAACTAATACAATTATGTAAAGTTTAAAAATAAAATAAAAATAAATAAATAAATAAATTCCTAATTTACCATGTAAAAAAAAAAAAAAAAACTAAGAATAAAATTACCATATGACCCAGCAATCCCACTCCTAGGCATGTATCCTGAGGAAACGAAAGTTGAAAAAGATGCATGTACCCCAGTGTTCACTGTGGCACTATTTACAATAGCTGGAACATGGAAGCAACCTAGATGTCCATCAACAGATGAATGGATAAAGAAGTTGTGGTACATATACATAATGGAATATTACTCAGCCATAAAAAGGAACACATTTGAGACAGTTCTGATGAGGTGGATGAACCTAGAACCTATTATACAGAGTGAAGTAAGTCTGAAAGAGAAATATAAATATTGCACTCTAACACATATATATGGAATCTAGAAAGATGGTACAGATGAATTTATTTTCAGGGCAGCAATGGAGAAACAGACATAGAGAACAGACTTATGGATACAGGGGGAGGGAGGGGAGGAGAGAGACGGTGAGATGTATGGAAAGAGTAATATGGAAACTTACAATACCATATGTAAAATAGATAGCCAATGGGAATTTGCTGTATGTCTCAGGGAACTCAAACAGGGGCTCTGTAACAATCTAGAAGGGTGGGATGGGGAGGGAGATGGGAGGAATATTCAGGAGGGAGGGGAAATGGGTGTACCTATGGCTGATTCTTATTGATGTTTGATAGAAGATGGGAGAGGACAGAAAAAGTACTTCATCAAGTCTGTAACTCCTCGTGAGAAGTTCAAGATTATGATTACCATTAAGAACTTATCTCCCTAATGTCCCCTTCACTCCTCAAAATGAAGGAAACCATAGCCACTTAAAAAAAAAACTACTTAAAAGAAGTGATTAAGATACAATTTTTAAATCAGTCAGAGACAAAGTTTGAACCACATACAATGAAACAATGTTATGGATGACAGTAGATTTCTTATTGGAAACAAAGTAAACCAGAAGACAGTAAAGAAAGTCTTAAAACCACTGAAAGAAAAAAAAATTCAACAAAAATTAAAATTCAAAAACAAAGGCAAAATACTTTTCTAGACTAAGAAAAGCTGAAAGAATTAATCATCAACAGACCTACATCATAACATATTCTGAAGAAAGTCCAATAGACAGTAAAATACAGAAGCTGAAAATCTGAATATACCACAAGAAATGGAGAGCACAGGAAATGATAAATGAATAAGTAAATAGAAAAGATGTTTTTCTCATGCATTAAATCATTTTAAATGGTAACCGATTGTTTAAGGCAAAAATAATAATATACTGTGGTATTTGTAACACTTGTCAGAAGTAAACCGTATGACCAAAAAAGCACAGAGGACAGGAAGTGAGAAATAGAAATATGGATTTGAACAAATATTTTATTAGAGTAGATATATAGAAGGAAAGTAAACACATGATAAGCTGTTTAATAGCATTAGTCATTAGGGAAATACAAATTAAAACCATGAGGAGATAACTCATATGTGAATGGCTCAAATAAATGAACAAACCAACCAAGTGTTGACAAGGATGCAGAGCAACTGGAACTGCTGATGGGAATCTAAAATGGTACAATCACTTTGAGCCATAAGTTGACAGATTTCTAACACTAAATAAATAAATCATGTGACCCAGCCATCCTTCTCCTAAGTATTTTCCCAAGAGAAATGAAAGCATATAACAATATATTTCTATATGACTGTTCCTAACAGCTTTGCAATAGCTCAAACCTGGAGTTAACCCATATATCCATCCATAGTTGGATCAATAAACAAATTGTGATATATGCTTACAATAAAATACTACTCATCAATAAAAAGAATGAACTATGGATCTATTTCAAAATACAGATGAATTCCCACCTATTTATGTTTAGTGAAAGAAGACACATTAAGGAAAGTTCAATTTTATGATCCTACTTATAAAACATTCTAAAACTTACATGTAAATCTCTAGTGACAGAAATAAATCAATAGTTTCCTGGAAGGGGACATGGACATTGCACAAATGAAAAACTGTAAAAGGGGCATGAGGAAATTTTTAGATGATTGATATGTTCATTATCTTTATTGCTTTGTCTGTCTCATCAATGTCTACCCATGTCAAAATGTATCAAATTGTACATTCTAAATATATATTGATATAGTAGTTTATCATATATTAATTATACCTCCAATAAATCTGTCAATTTTTTAAAACTTCAATATCCATATTCTTCAGCATATTACAGAAGACACTGTCTTACATGCATAGCCTTAATTCCTACTTTCCATCTGCATGCATCCTATCCTTCAGTCACATGGTTTCACTATCTACTATGCCCCAAGAACAATCTCATACCACTATGGCTCAATATCCAGACCTTCTTCCTAGATCCGACTTTATTCTTTAGCTAGAGAATACCTAATTTTCCTTCAAGATACAATTCAAAAGCCCTTGACTTCGAAATACAACCAAAACAACAAAAATAAGGCAACACTATTTGTTGCTTATGTGTTATTCTGTTGACATATAGTGAGTGAAAAATCTTGATGTCAATAACCAGTAGAAATCAATCAAATCAATAACCAAGTCTCAATGATTCTTCACTCTGGAATTAATAAAGGCAAGAAAAATATTGGCTGAGAATGATTAATTCAACACTAGGAATGAATGATTATAATAGTTTACTTAAGAATTTACTGAATATACTAATAATAGTAGCTAAAGTTTATTGAGTTATTATTATACTATGGACACTATGAATGCATTTTCTCAATGCAGGAATGAGACACTGCAGTGACACAGTTTTATTATATGTATTATAAAAATAAACTTAGTAATTAAATTAAGGCTTCCCAGGTGGCTCAAATGGTAAAGAATCTATCTGCAATGCAGGAGACCCCAGGTTCAATCTGTGGATCAAAAAGATCCTCTGGAGAAGGAAATGGCAACCCACTCCAGTATTTTTGTCTGGAGAATGCCATGAACAGAGGAGCCTGGCAGCTGAAGTCCATGACTACCACTTTCACTTTTGATTTCCCAAAGTCTCAAAGGTCATGAACTGGAAAGCAGAGATTTGAACCTCAGTAGTCCAAATTCAGAGATCTTTCTTATTCTCATCACCCTGCCATTCGTCTATACAACGGATTATAACTAGCACACAGAGGTTCTTATAGGAATTTCTAAAACCACTTCACTGACGAATGGTTTATCTAGGTGTAGTTAAGTAAAATATCTTTTTTTTTTCCATAGATCCTGTTAATTTCCCATTCATAATGTCCTAAACATTTTTCTTCTCCCTTATAAATAATGGAAAGAATGAACTAGTTTTAGTGCTTGGGCTGCTAAACTAATTTCACAGAACTTTATATCTGTGTCTGCTCAAAATCCAGATCCTAAAACTCATCTTTCATCAACTGCATTTACATTGTTTCAAATCTCCCTGACTCTAGTTGTTACTGCAACTATATAATGAGTCTATATAATGCTGAGTCTATATAAACTTAACTATATAACCAAGTCTATATAATGCTTCTTCTGCCATATGCCTGTGTCAGTTGCTTCCAAGATAGTGTTTGTCTCAGTTTATCTGTACTGTCTTCAGGGTTACTAATAGGGGTGGGACGTATTGTATGGTCAGCCCTAACTATTACAGAAAAGAAACATCTTCCAGATTAAGTTTCACTAGATTAAGTCTCCGTTGGAGAGAAATAATTTATTCTTGGTCACTTACAGCATAATATTTTCAAATATTTGTCTTAGCTCTTAACAGTTTTTCATATCAGGGCTTACATAGTTATATCACATTTTTCCTGCACTATTTCTGATCACACTTGGTTAGAATTGCCATCTACCCCCTCTATTTCCCTGGCACTTTGCCTATAGCAGTGTTATAAAACTTTGCCTGCCAGAGTCTGCTAGACTATGAATTTCTCCCAGGGTTTGACCATGTCCTGTTTCTTTCATATGAAAAAGTCATCAGGGACTTCTCAGTCCTCACCTTATTAGAAGACTTAGCATTTGAAACCATTGACTCTCCTTATTCCTTGAATCCCTTCCTTCGTGTGACAGCCAGGTCACCACCCTCTCTCAGCATTCCTAGGCCTGTGCTGGTCCCTGCTTCTCTATCTCTTTCTGGCTAAGGTGAATGATCCCCCAGGGGGTCATGTTGAGCTGGTTGTGCCACTGGATGTGGCAGCCCTGTCCCCAGAGCCAGTCATCTGAGCATTTATGTTCCATCTACTTCAGTTCTTGTTTTGTTTTGTTTCTATCTCATACATTTCTGTGGCTTTAAAAACGGTCTCAAAGCTGACAAACCTCAAATTAATATTTCCAGCACAGACCTCTCCATGAACCCCATCCTCTTACATCTATCTGCCTATTTGACATTTCCACATCTCATAGCTATCCAAGTCCTAACTTGTCCTAAATTGAGCCCTGAGTCTTCCTTGCTCCCAAATCTCCTAACATGGGCTTTCACATTTTGGTAAGGACAGTTGCATCCCTTCTGTTGCTCAGGGTAAAACCTCTGGACTCACTTCTGACTAGGCTCATTTGTCTCCTATAAAATAGATGATCTATTAACAAATCTTCTCATATCTCTTTTAGGTACTTTATTAATACTGAAATCATATTATATATATATATATAATATACACATTTAACATATATTAAATATATACATTTACTATATATTAAATATATATATATAATATATATATTTAAAAACCACACACTTCCTACCTCCTTCACTGCTAGCACCCTGACCCAAACCACCATCATCCTTTACCTGGATTATTGACACAGCTTCCAAATTGTCTCGTAATTGATAGCCTCACTCTCTTCAGCCTATCTTCAATACAGCAGCTAAAAAAATTGTGTTGCCCAAACCTACCCAAGGCTTCACATCTCACTTAGAGTAAAATACAAGCTTATCACAATGACCTACAGGGATCTTTCAGGATGTATCACCTCACCTTTGGCCCATTATATCTACTCCTCCTTTCCCTGCTCATTCTGATCCACCCTGGCTTCTTTACTGTTGTTCAAACATCCCAAGCAAAATGTTCTTTACTTACTGTTCCTCTAACCTAGAACACGCTCACTCCAAATGTCCACATGGCTCATTCTCCTGCTTCTCCCAGGTTTTGACTCAAATGTTATCTTTCTAGAGAGGCTTTCCTTGATCCTCTCTAGAAAAATGAAAAATTTCTGACCAACTTCCTGCTTTGTTTCTTTTCATAAAATGTACCATGGTATAGTCTATTATATACTTTAGTGATTTAGTTAACTTATTGTCTCTTCCCTCATTAGAACATAAATCTCAGAGGGCAAGGATTCTGTTTTTCTCACATTATTTTCCAAACACTTAGAACACTGTCTGATACATAGCAGTCCTTCTAAAAGCATTCATAGAAATTGTAAAAGTATGAACATGTGAATGAGGGAGTGAATGAACTAATATTTCCCATTCAATAAATATTAAATATTTATTGAAATTTGAAGGAGAGCTTGGGCAAATAGGACAAAGTTAAAATGAAAAAAAAGGATGAAGATGAATGGAGAAAGACAAAAGTAATAACAATATTATTCCCTTTTCTTCACAGCTGATGTGGGAAAAGGAGAATCATTTTGGGCAGCTTATACTATTCTTTATTTTAGCACAAGCACTGAATTTTTCTTTTCATTTTTTAAGTTCCCTGTCACCTACTTTCTTTATGTTTATAAATAATGATGACCCACCTACTCAATTGCCTTGTGTCGGCTATCCTGACATTTGTTCCAATCTTATTTTGCTGTTTGACCTATCCTACCATGCTGTAAAGACATTTAGCTTTAAAACTGCTAAATAAATCAAAAGGAAAATGTCAGTTCCTTTTAGAAGAGACTGTACTTTGGTTCTCAGGGAATAAACGTGAAAAATAGTTCAGATGTTAGTGGAGATTTAACTGTTGTCTCTATACATATGTTTTATACGTATAATCAATCCCACTTTCTCCAAGTTATATCAGGAACATTTCCCAGTATTTTTCCTCACTACACATCAGTCCGTTTATCAGGGTTCTAATAATCTGTGTCTTTTCATGGTGGTTGATAAAGACACTCACACTATCAGCACAATTGTCACTACATTTTGAGAGGTATGCTTTTTCTGTAACTAGGTGGACGTTGTAATTTCTGTAGTTAGCTGTTCCCCACTTTCTTTCATATTGGGGAGACTGGCTAAGCGCTTATGAAAATTCCTCATCAATGAAGAATCACTTATTGAGCAGAGCCTATGCCTTCAAGGAGCTAAGGATCCAGCAGAAGTATGAGACTTAAAACCATGGTTACAGTATTCAGGTTCATGTTGCTGTTGTTGTTCAGTCACTAAGTCATGTCCAACTCTTTGTGATCCCACAGACTTCAGCACATTAATCTCCTCTGTCCTCCACTATCTCCTGGAGTTTGCTCAAATTTATATCCATTGAGTCAATAATACTACCTAACCAAGTCATCCTCTGCTTTCCATATTTCCCAACATAGGGTCTTTTCCAATGAGTAGGCCCTTGGCATCAGTTGGCCAAAGTATTGAAGCCTCAGCATCAGTCCTTCCAATGAATATTCCAGGTTGATTTTCTTTAGGCTTGACTGGTTTGATCTCCTTGCAGTCCAAAGGACTCTCTAGAGTCTTCTCCTGTACCACAACTCAAAAGCATCAATTCTTCAGCACTTAGCCTTCTTCATGGTCCAACTTACACATCCATAGATTCATAGCATGCTGCTATTAAAATAGGCATGAGGTCCATGAACCAGAGGCTGCTTTTGAACTTCCAGTAAGACAGCATTCTGCTTCTTTCTTCCTGGAGCCTGGAGTCTGAGACAAAACTAAGCTAGTTAGAAAACAATCAAAAGAAAATTGTGTTTTCTGTTAACACAGGGATTGGGAGACAATTTATGCGCATTTAAATTAAAAGACACTTACTCCTTGGAAGGAAAGTTATGGCCAACCTAGATAGCATATTGAAAAGCAGAGACATTACTTTGCCAACAAAGGTCCGTCTAGTCAAGGCTATTGTTTTTCCTGTGGTCATGTATGGATGTAAAAGTTGGACTGTGAAGAAAGCTGAGCGCCGAAGAATTGATGCTTTTGAACTGTGGTGTTGGAGAAGACTCTTGAGAGTCCCTTGGACTGCAAGGAGATCCAACCAGTTCATTCTAAGGGAGATCAGCCCTGGGATTTCTTTGGAAGGACTGATGCTAAAGCTGAAACTCCAATACTTTGGCCACCTCATGCGAAGAGTGGACTCATTGGAAAAGACTCTGATGCTGAGAGGGTTTGGGGGCAGGAGGAGAAGGGGACGACAGAGGATGAGATGGGTGGGTGGCATTACCGACTCGATGGACATGAGTTTGGGTGAACTCCGGGCATTGGTGATGGACAGGGAGGCCTGGCGTGCTGCAATTCATGGGGTCGCAAAGAGTTGGACACGACTGAGCGACTGAACTGAACTGAACTGAAAGCCAGAGAGGAGTATGTAAACCACCCTTTACTCCCACCCATGCCTAAAGTTACTCTCAAGCAATGCAGCCTAAAATGTATACCTTAAACATGGTTTAGTGGGGCCAAAGAAAGCTTAAAAGAGGCTGAGTTCTTAATAAGGGGAAGATGAAGACAGTCTGTACTGTCAAAATAACCAGGCTGCAGAGAGGATCCTGCTGTTGAAATCAAGGAGGGGGATCCACCTTAGCGATCATGCTGAGGAATTCTGCCTCCTAACAGTCCCTAGGTATTGTCTCTGTGGCTTGGAAGAGTCAAGAATTAGAGGATTCTGCAGGGCATGGAACTCTGCCTATATTTTTCTTCTGGCTCCCTTTTTTCTTAATGGATTTGAGGAGAGCAGCCAGATGACCTCGATGTAACTGCCTCAGAAATGAGCACCTGGCACAAACACCCATATGACTTCCCGTCTTTCTAGTCATTCTAAACCCTGCATCTCTGAACTGCAGGATACGCCCTGTTTGCTCTCAAATCATTTCCTGACAATCTCCTGCCTGCTCTGAATCTCAGGAAACTATTTTCCAAGCTCCCTTGTCCTCTGGCTTGAGTACTATGAGTCCATGGGAAGTGAGGCTGAAAGGAAGGAGAAGCCCTTGAATTGGGTATCACTCTCCCTCAGTCTCCTGGCATCTTTTCAGCAGCTTCAGCTCACAGTGCACAGGACCGGCCTTTATGTCATGACCGCCATCAGCCTCTCGGCTTCTGAGCTCTATGAACTCTGCTTCTTGTTTCCCTGTCCTGGGCTAATAGTGACTTCCTGGACAGCTACGGTATAGGCTGATATCCTGTTTCTCTTTGTCTTGGCAGCCACTCTTCACCTGCATTACCAATGTCATGCACTAAATTATTTTATTTTGAAGGAGTCAGCATCATTTCTGCTTTGCTGCTGGACACTGATTCACAGGTCATCAATCAAGTTGGACCTTTCAGCCTCCTTCTTGGCTGGAGTTATTAAAGCATAGAAAAAGGCAATATTCACTAGACCACCAACTTTTTTCTCAATCACAAATGATAGCCCTGACATGCATATTAATTGTAAATGTTTTATGTTGCATATTCTATTTTAAAGTATTTAATTTTTTACTTATTTGGCTGTGCTTGGTCTTCATCGCAACCTATAGGATCTTCGATCTTCATTTCAACATTCAGGAACTCTAGTTGTTGCATGTGGGGTCTAGTTCCTGACCAGGGATGGAACCCGGGCCCCTTGCATTGGGAGCATGAAGTCTTAGCCACTGGATCACCAGGCAAGTCCCTTATGTTGTATATTCTTGACACTCTGGCATCTGGGGCCTCACTGACTGGTAAGAAACTGCCCCTTACAGGGTTAGCCAATTCTTTTTTTTTTTTTTTAATTTTATTTTATTTTATTTTTAAACCTGAAACACTGTATTAGTTTTGCCAAACATAAAAATGAATCCGCCACAGGTATACATTCTTAGAGATGGTGGACAACTCCTCTGTGAACATGACTCTTGTATGCAAACCAGCCAACCCAAAGACCACAGAGTTCAGTCACAGCCTTCATCTGAATCTCATACTTTTACTGTTATCCACCTGCCCTAAGGACCCTGGCCAGTGCCTGTACTCCAGAGCCCACTTAAACTATTCAAACTAGCCAACCTTAAGCCTGGGCACCCTTCTGCCTCACCCAATCTCCCCACGGAAACCACAGTAAGAGCACTTGCCCATATTTTCCTCTTACTCCTTCTGCCCTCTGACTGACCATAGTGCTCCCACATGGGGCCCCGCATGATGCGTCATGTGTCCTATTTCTAGGGATCTGTGAGCATAAAAATTTCTTCCTTCATGACAGTTAGTTCTAATTCTATTTGACTTACCGTATAGGTTTAAAACAAATCCTGGTACATTTTAAAACAATGAGAGATAGTATTTGGTTTCTGTAGCTTTCTTTTTCCTCTAGCTTTTTAATCTTAAATATCATCTTGGAGTGGTTTAGTCACTAAGTCATGTCCAACTCTTTTGTGACCCCAAGGGCTGTAGCCCACCAAGCTCCTCTGTCTGTGGGATTCTAACACTGGAGTGGGTTGCCATTTCCTCCTTCAGGGGATATTCTAAACCCAGGGATCAAACCTGTGTCCCCTGCAATGGCAGGTGGATTCTTTACCACTGAGCCATCAGGGAAGCCTTAAATATCATCTTAAGTATTTGACATTCTCATAAGGTAGTCGGTCAGGAGATGAGATGAAAGGGAAGGCTTACCTGAAGCTACATCTATCTGAATAGTACATAGAGTCTGCATACCACTGGTCAGCCTTAAGCCACCTTCCTTAATGTTCTGTGTTAGTCACTCAGTTCTATCCGACTCTTTGCAATCCCATGGACTGTAGCCTGCCAGGCTCCTCTGTCCATGGAATTTTCCAGGCAAGGATCCCTGAGTGGGTTGCCATTTCCTTCTCCAGGGCACCTTCCCAACCCAGGAACCAAACCCCAGTCTCCTGCATTGCAGGCAGGTGGTTTACCATCTGAGCTACTAGGGAAGCCCAATATGTCATATTTCCTTAATGGTCATATTTAATTTTAATCTGTGTTATTAGGTCTTCTGGCCTAGAAGAATGACAC
The DNA here is from genome assembly GCF_029407905.1 of Bubalus kerabau. Taxonomy (NCBI): domain Eukaryota; kingdom Metazoa; phylum Chordata; class Mammalia; order Artiodactyla; family Bovidae; genus Bubalus; species Bubalus kerabau. The sequence goes on from NC_073624.1 coordinate 135,274,001, forward strand.
TCCTGGTTCACATTTCTTTCTCTCCTGTTTCACAAAGAGAATCAAATCCACTATATGTGAATTTCTTTGGTTACCTATTCCCTACACACATTATGTTTCTGCAACCTTAGAGAAAGTGGCTTCACTCCTCCTGGAAGCTACTCCCTTCCCCTGGGTTCTGGATCCCACTCACTTCAAACTGCTGCACCCTCAACCTAGCTCTCTTCCTTAGATTCTCTACTTTTTTTTCTTCCCCCCTTCCCTTAAAAAAAGTCCAGGTATTTTCATCTTTTTTTTTAAGAAATTATTTTATTCAACTACTGTCAGTGTTTTGAACTGTGGTGTTAGAGAAGACTCTTGAGAGTCCCTGGACTGCAAGGAGATCCATCAGTCCATCCTAAAGGAAATCAGTCCTGGGTGTTCATTGGAAGGACTGATGCTAAAGCTGAAACTCCAATACCTTGGCCACCTGATGTGAAGAGCTGACCCATTTGAAAAGACCCTGATGCTGGGAAAGATTGAGGGCAGGAGGAGAAGGGGACAACAGAGGATGAGATGGTTAGATGGCATCACTGACTCAATGGACATGGGTTTGGGTGGACTCTGGGAGTTGGTGATGGACAGGGAGGCCTGGTGTGCTGCAGTTCATGGGGTCGCAGAGTTGGACACAACTGAGTGACTGAACTGAGCTGAACTGAACTGTCAGTGTAGAATGTATTTCTGCTGTACATCAAAGTAATTCAATACATAATACATATGTATTGGAGAAGGCAATGGCACCCCACTCCAGTACTCTTGCCTGGAAAATCCCATGGACGGAGGAGCCTGGTAGGCTGCAGTCCATGGGGTCGCTAAGAGTCGGACACGACTGAGCGACTTCACTTTCACTTTTCACTTTCATGCATTGGAGAAGGAAGTGGCAACCCACTCCAGTGTTCTTGCCTGGAGAATCCCAGGGACAGGGGAGCCTGATAGGCTACCGTCTATGGGGTCACACAGAGTCGGACACGACTGAAGTGACTTAGCGTAGCGTAGCGTATACATATGTATTGAATACATATATATGTATATATATATATATAGAATACATATATATGTATATATATCTACTATACACATATATTCATGTTGTTTTTCCTATTTTTTTCCATTATGGTTTATCACAGGATATTGAATATAGTTCTCTGTGCTATACAATGGGACCTTGTTGTATATCCATTCTACATATAAGAGTTTCCACCTGCCAATGCCAAATTTTCACTCTATGCCATGCCCCTTTCCTTCCCACTTGGCAACTACAAGTCTGTTCTCTATATCTGTGAGTCTGTTTCAAGATAAGTTCGTTTATGTCATATTTTAGATTTCACATGTAAGTGATGTCATATGATATTTTGATTTCTCTGACTTCACTTAGAATGATAAACTTTAGGTCCATCCACGTTGCTGTAAACAGCATCATTTCATTCTTTTTATGGCTAAGTAGTATTCCATCACATATATGTAACACATATTCTTTATCCATTCACCAGTTGATGGACATTCAGGTTGTTTCCACGTCTTTGCTATTGTGAAGAGTGCTGCTACAAACATAGGGGAGCATGCATCTTTTTGAATTAGACTTTTGTCTGCATATAAAATCACTGCAGATGGTGATTGCAGCCATGAAATTAAAAGACGCTTACTCCTTGGAAGGAAAGTTATGACCAACCTAGACAGCATATTGAAAAGCAGAGCCATTACTTTGCCAACAAAGGTCTGTCTAGTGAAGGCTATGGTTGTTCCAGTGGTCATGTATGGATGTGAGAGTTGGACTGTGAAGAAAACTGAGTGCCGAAGAATTGATGCTTTTGAACTGTGGTGTTGGAGAAGACTCTTGAGAGTCCCTTGGACTGCAAGGAGATCCAACCAGTCCATCCTAAAGGAGATCAGCCCTGGGTGTTCTTTGGAAGGACTGATGCTAAATCTGAAACTCCAGTACTTTGGCCACCTCATGAGAAGAGTTGACTCATTGGAAAAGACTCTGATGCTGGGAGGGCTTGGGGTCAGGAGGAGAAGGGGACGACAGAGGATGAGATGGCTGGATAGCATCACTGACTCGAGGGACATGAGTTTGAGTGAACTCCGGGCGTTGGTGATGGACAGGGAGGCCTGGTGTGCTGCAATTCTTGGGGTTGCAAAGAGTTGGACACGACTGAGTGACTGAACTGAACTGAAGCCCAGCAGTGGGATTGCTGGACCATATGACAGTTCTCTTTTAGTTTTTTGAGAACCTTCCATACTATTACCTTTGTCATAGTGGTTGCACCAGTTTACATGCCCACCAATGGCGTTGGAGGGTTCCCTTATCTATACACCCATCTCCAGCACTTGTTATCTGTGGACTTTAATGATGGCCATTCTGACTAGTGTTAGATGGTACCTCACTGTAGTTTTGCTTTGCATTTATGTAATAATCAGTGATGTTGAGCGTCTTTTTGTGTGCCTGTTGGCCATCTGTATGTCTTCTTTTGGAAAAAATGTCTCTTTGGAGCTTCTGCCCATTTTTCATTGGAATTGTTTGAATTTTTGTTGTTGTTGAGTTGTAGGAGTCATCTGTATATTTTTGAAAATTAAGCCTAGTTGGTCTCATCATTTGCAAATAATTCAAGTCTTTTCATTTTTAAACCAAATATTTACCTTTCTGTGTTTCTTCTTTTTCTCACTTATCTTTCATACATGAACTTCATGTAGGATTAATACTTATAGTAGCGCTCCTATTTTATCTTCTCTTTCTTAGTTATAATCTGGTTTATGCCCCTTATTTCCATGAGAACTGATTTGGCCAATGCAGTTTTTATCACTTTAAACTCCTCTCTCTTCGTTTAATTGACGTGACACCATCCTCTCTTGATTCTCAAGCAGCTCCTTCTCACTTGTCTTCCTTGTCTCTTCTTTTCGTTTGCCTTTCAAATATGGCAGTTCCTGGGATTCTTCCATTGTCATTCTCAAAGATTCATTCATCTATTTTATTGGTCAAAATGGTGCCACTCCAAGTTACAGTATTGGGTTAAGCCAACCCATTTCCCTAATTGGTATTGCAAAGAAAATATATGTAGATATAATCAAATATTCACAGATATCAGTAGAAATGCTATAAAAGAATGTTTTCTCTAGTCAGATAAGATTGAGTAGCAATTAACTAGAGAAAATTAACTGCAAGGAACCATTTCTAAAATGTTTAATTTAAAAAAAAAAATAAGGCCTATATAACATCTTTTGGCAGAAGCTAGTTTATAAAATATTAGATGATAACACTGTTTCAAAAGGATCTCGCATAAATTTTCACTAAGATACATTAATTTATTAGGACTCTAATAAACTGTCTAGTGTGGGTAAGAATAACACAGTGTCTGTCATATTACAATATGAGATATGCACGTTTTGGTTAAAAAGAAGAAACAGGCCCAAGGCAAAGCAGGAACATGAGAAAGCATGGCACTGGCTAACTTAGACATTCTCAGAAGTTCAGGAAATTTCAGGTAACTGCAGTGAGGCAGTAGACATACCAAAGGAATGAAACATTTGAACAAGACTATTGTTCTGTGCCAGTGAAAGTAAAAATATATTTTTAAGTTGTATAGATTAATGAAAGAAACTCTTCAAAATATATATATAACTTCTCTCCACGATTTCATCAAAACATAATACTCAGATAAAACCTTTGAAAAACTAAAAAAAAAAATCCCCTTTTCCTTATAAACAATTTTATTTCCTTTCACAAAGAATAAGGCTATAACTAACCCAATTTACAAAGAAAGGGACCTAGTTTTAGAATATAATTGAATTTGTGTTATTATATCCATAGAACTAGTCTTTGCTTTCCTTGTAGATGTGATTAGGAATAGGAAAATGAAGAAACAAAATTGAATTTTACCTAAGGCACATATGAAAAGTTTAGTTACAAACATGGTGTATGTTGTTGAGCTTCAAGCTGCAATGAAGTTTTCAAAGTCATAGAAAGCTGTTTTAGAATGATATCCACAGCATCATAGCAAAAATCAAGGCAGAGGTACAATTTTTTCCAATTAAGTTTTAATTGTCCCTTTTCAAAACTGGAACAATTATATCAAGACTTTCAATTGGTTTCATTTATATTGACAAAAAATATAATACTTTTAAATTATATACTTTAGTACCTACACTACTAATAGACAACGAAAATTAGAATACATCTGTAAATAGGAAATTACTCATTTCAAATTATGCTATTAAAATATAATACAATATTACATGATGCATCTCATCTCATAAAAAAAGCATATCACAGATATTTCCAGACTATACCATATTACATGGAATTTATTTCTTATTGCTTACACATATGATTTTTTAATATTAACCACTGATTATGGTATTCAAAATTACACACTTGGCCACATATAAGTTTTACAACGTTTTAAATGCATACATTGAAAGTGTAGATTACACTGTAATCTAAAGAAACAATATTCACCCAGCCAGTAAAGCTCAAAAGAATAGAGCACTAAAAGCTGAACATTTTAATAAATAGCTGTTCACCTGATAGAGTAGTCTTAACTTTGAAGTACAGTTAGGTTTTTATTGATTACTACTGATAGTTGAAACAAAAATCTCAACAATAAAAAAATATAAGCTATAGCTATTATTCATCAAGAAATTAATATGTGGCAGATACTATGCTAAATCTTTTATCTATACAATCTCATTTATTCCTTATTATAATCTTGTATGTTATGCAAGTAAGAAAACTAAGGGTCAAAGGGGCTAAATAATGGTGTAACGAGTCACCTAATCTAGGGGAGACAATTCAGGATTTGAGTATCATTTGGTTTGAAGATCAGTGTTCCTTCTTCACAGGCTCCCTGTAATAGTCACATGGAAAATATCAGCAATGCTATTTTATTATAAGAAATACAAGGACAAAGGGTGGGAGAAGGAAGGATTGGGAGTTTGGGCTTAGCAGATGCAAGTTTTTATATATAGCATGGATAAACAACAAGGCTCTACTGTATAGCATAGGGAACTATAATCAATATGATTTGATACACCATAATGGAAAAGAATTTGAAAAAGAATATATGTATAGCTGAGTCACTTTGCTGTATAGCAGAAATTAACACAGCATTACAAATCAACTATATTTCAAGAATATTTTTAAATGGGATATTTTAATTTAAAAAATTTATGGACAAAAATTTGCTATCTTCTCAATATTTGATGGTACTATTACCAAACTGCAAATAGTCTCTCTTTAGTCCCTCTGGGAGCATCTATGTAGCCAGCATCTGTCCTTGTTCCCAGCTTCACTCCTCAGTGTCACAGCATGTGTTAAAGTATAACATATTTTCTATCACTTAGCAAGCTATTCCTTCTCAAATGCACAGAACTTGGGGTTTCCAAGACTTTATTCTAAACTTTAAAAGAACATCTTTGAGACTGTGGCACTTCTTTGCTAACCCGTCCTCATTTTCCATCTTCAGCACGGACAGAGGCAGCAAGGAAATAAACAGAACAATGCAGTTGTTTGGAGGACTGTATGATGAGGAAGTGTCTCGGGCTCAGTGGATTGTGTAAAACACTGATGTCAATCTATGCACTATTCATTCTTCCTTTCCTCTGATCTGAAAGGCTCCTAGCTGTTCAGGATTACAACATACTAAGATAAAAATTTACAACTAATAGATCCTTTGTGATTAGAACTATCTGAACATTGGCTAATAACACACATATCAGTGAGTGAGGCTTTGAGGAAGTTTCTGTTAAAGGGGGAAGATTTAGCTGACATGTGCCCATTGCCTTTTTTTTTCTTTCTTTCTTCTGGCTTGAAACTCAGTACAACCCTGGAGGCAAGCCAGAGGTGCCAAGTATAATATGTGAAGGATGACTGAATGAAAGGCTGAACCCCACACAAAGTCTTCAGGCTACCGTTCCAGTCCTGGGCAGCCTGTCTCTGAACTGCTCGATGTGTTGAACACACAAACCAAATCCTTCTTGTGTGCACATGATGTTTCGTTTGGTTTACTATTACGTGTAGCTGAATACAATCCTAGATACTACAGTAAGAATAGTCTGCTCTATTTAATTTTTGTAATGCTGACAAGTGTCCACAGTATTTGAGCAGAAAAGCATAACTTTTTCTATAATAGAATGAAAATATTAGACTTTGTCCATATTTAAATCCTTGTTTTATGGATAAACCTATAAGGAGCAAAATCCTCAGCACTATAGCCATTAGAAGGGGCTTTCCTGGTGGCTCAGATGGTAAGGAATCTGCCTCCAATGCAGGAGATCTGGTTTCGATCCCTGGGTCTGGAAGATCCCCTGGAGAAGGCAATAACAAGCCACTCCAGTATTCTTGCCTGGAAAACCCCATAGACAGAGGAGCCTGGTGGGCCATAGTCCATGGGGTCACAAGAGTCAAAGATGACTTAACGACTAACCACTACCATAGCCATTAGAAGTCAGAAATAAGACCAAATAAAATCTGAGTTTGTACTGGATGTTGTTTAGAACTTTAAATTTAATGGTTAATAAATTGTACACTTAGTACATTAATTAAAATGGATAACTCTACAATAGTAAAAATGTATGACATTTGAGCTATTAAATATAGCAGAATTAAATAACAGTTTAAATTTAAATTTTAAAATGTTATAACTTAAAACCACCAGAAACCTACTATTTGAATAGACATTACTTGAATGTAAAATTTAAGGATAAAATAAACAACTATATTATTGAAGAGAAGTGCAGTTTGTAAAAACAAAGTGCTTGTATAAAATCTATGAAACCCAAATGTCAATGCTATATACTATTACACTGAATAGATGCATCAATGAGAGAGAGAGAAATGGTCGATACCTGATGAGTGGATGGATAGACAGATGGTGGGTGGTATAGATGGGTAGATAGATAAATGACACATACATACATACATACATAGGTGATAGAATATGGCAATCATCATGATGCATGTGAGTTAAGTCGTTTCAGTTGTGTCTGACTCTTTGCAATCCTATGGACCAGAGCCTACCAGGCTACTCTGTCCATGGAATTCTCCAGACAACAATATTGGAGTGGGTTTCCTTGCCCTCCCCCAGGGGTTCTTCCAGATCCAGGGATCGAATCCATGTCTGTCTCTTAGTCTTCTGCATTGGCAGGCGGGTTCTATAACACTATCACCATCTGGGAAGCCCCAGTCATCATGGTACAAATTCTTTATGTGGCCCTCATGACTTTCAGAGAAATATCCCAGCATCATTCTCCAATTCCTACCTTCCCACCAAGCACCCTCAAACTCTATAATCAATTCAACACAGAAAACGGTCACATATAGAAGGAGAATCACCACAGCTTCCACTGACTCTCCTCAGAAGAGCAGAAAACGGCTGATAACTGTTCCCACCTTGAACAATGAGTACAAAATGTCTGCCAAAAAAAATTTTAAATGGAAAATTCCGTGTTTATAAACATGCAAGAGTCAAGCCAGCTTCATTTTTTAGATTGTGTAAAGTGTGAGACTATGACTTTACTTTGATAAATGTGTTTGATGATGGCTTAGTTTACTAATACTGTCGAAGTATTTTAACTTATTTGCTGTTGATTGACTCTTGAATTACCTGGAATTCCCCATTTTCCTTGTAAAAACATTAATATGGATCTATTCACCTGATGCAGGTATCCTTCTGATCTAAGTTTTTTATAACTTTATAATCCTTCTGATCTAAGTTTTTTATAACTTTCATTTGTTGTATTCATTGTGCATTTTAATTAGACATCAGAAAACCAAATAAAACATAGGTGTATAAAGAAAAGTAATCAAATAGCTTAGAAACTTATAAAGCTCTCCTCTGCCTCCCAAAACATCTGTGAAAGTAGGTGTGAGACAAATAGCTGTAAAATATGGGTAAAAAATGTAAAAATGTTGGCCAGTCCTTAATTTGCTTTGCATTTATAAGCTACCACTTGACAATAAAAATAAAAAATTGAAACTTTAGATGATGCATTGTGAATACAATTTACATGAGAAAAGCTAAGTGATATCCATCACAGGCACCTAGTCAAGCAAAAGGCTTGGTCTTACATCAAAAGATGGGAGACCGCAAGTATACTGATCAATTTCAAGTTACAAAAATAGTGTCAAGCTATTGGATCAGGTGATCTTTTTGTTACCTCTGAACTCCGAATTCAGTATAATTATGCCTGTCTTATAGAAGAGGAAAGACTCAGAAAAGGAAGCAACATGGCCAAGATCACCTAGTAGAGTTCACATTTGAACAAAATTTTCTCAATTTCAAAACCCCTAAAGGCAAATACTGAATTCCTTCCTTAGATGACAACTATGATACTGTAACAGCATTGAGAATGATTAAATTGTAAACAAGTAAAGAGATACATAGAAAACATATAAATCCCTCAAGCAAACAATATTGATTTTCAGTTTTGCTTTAATCAAACAGAAAATAGACAGCATTTTACATGTAGACACAGACATAGAAAACAGACTTATGGACACTGGAAGGGGGTGGAAGAAAAGGGTGGGACGAATGGAGAGAGTGGCATGGAAACATATACACTACCACATATAAAATAGACAACCAGTGGGAATTTGCTGTATGACTCAGGAAACTCAAACTGGGGCTCTGTAACCACCAAGAGAGGTGGGAAATGGTGGGATGTGGGAAGGAGGTTCATGAGGGAGAGGACATATGTATACCTGTGGCTGATTCATGTTGATGTATGGCAGAAGCCAATGCAATATTTAAAGCAATTATCCTTCAATTAAGAATAAATAACTTGTAAAGGATATCATTTTGCTATTAATATTTGTTACTAATGAATTATGATTTTCATTGAACTGGAATACATTTACTTAGATCCTGGATAATAAGATATTTACTAAATGTATATAGTTGCTAAATAACAGATTTAATGGAACCCACCTCAGGGATTTTAAACAATGGATAAATGCCACCAGTTTTTAAATAGAAAATGTTAAATATTATAGGGTACTCAGTTTTTGGTTCTTGAGTTATATGATTGTATGATTATGACTGGAAACATTAACTTTTAAACTAATTCTCCTTCCCTAAGCCTTTTCTTATCACACGTCATTTCCTTTACCTTCATGTTCTCTTCATGTAAGAAAGCTTGTGTATGTACACAGAAAAAATATGAAGAATCTTTATTTACCACATAGAAATTATAGTCTAAACCTGGAAAGATTTTTAAGTAGATAGTAAAAGATCATTTAATTGTCTTGTGGCCATTAAACCTAATAATCTTTTATATAAACACATTTGTTTGTAGCATTCAAAAGTATAAGATATAACAATTATTTTAGATTTTAAAAATAATCTATTCTTCAAATTGGACATCTTATTTATTTCTGTTATAGGGCTGAAAAGACCTATCCCAATAAATTCCTATAAAGTTTCTTTAGAAATATTTCAGCACCAAGATCAGAAAAGTGTCACTTTAATTATGCAGTTTCTTTACCAAATTCCATGGCTGTTTATGGAGGTATACCTCTTCCTTGGAAAGTCATAAATCTTACAAGGATATGCCTCATTTTACAAAAATTCATCTTGAAAAACCACCACTTATGGAAAAGAAGATAGCATTACATATATTCTTGCATAAGTCTAAGGAGCCTCTTGCTGCTGCTGCTAAGTCACTTCAGTCGTGTCTGACTCTGTGCAACACCATAGATGGCAGCCCACTAGGCTCCCCTGTCCCTGGGATTCTCCAGGCAAGAACACTGGAGTGGGTTGCCATTTCCTTCTCCAATGCATGAAAGTGAAAAGTGAAAGTGAAGTCACTTAGTCGTGTCCAACCCTCAGCGACCCCATTAACTGCAGCTTTCCAGGCTCCCCCATCCATGGGATTTTCCAGGCAAGAGTACTGGAGTGGGATTCCATTGCCTTCTCTGAAGCAGCCTTTTAATTGTGTACAAATCTATAGCTCATAACAAAATCAATAGCGGCAAGTACCTTTAATGTGCTTTTAGCCAGGCAGATCTTAGTTAAACAGATGAACAATTGGTGTGTTTACAGTAAAGAACAAAGAACCAACATGAGTAGAGAAGCTAGATGCTTTCAGTTTGTACAGTGGCTTTTAAAGAATGCCAATCTAAGATAAGATGTTTCTGAGAAACATGTGCACCTTTGTTTGCATTAGGTTTCTGATTTTGAAAAAAAGAAAAAGCTACTCAACTTTCCTCATATTTAAATCTTTGGGCTTCATCCTTGCTTAGGTTTTTATTTTTATCTAGAGTACAGTGTATTTGTTTTCTAGACACATATTGCATTTTTATAACAAAATTTAGAAAAAGCTTAAAGGTTCAATTGTTTTAAGAAGTTGATTGAACATGTATCTTTGTGGAATGTGTCTTTCCACATAATGAAATGGTTTATCCCAGTAATTTAAAACTTGACTTCTTACAAAATCTGAAGAGTTTAAGTTTATAGTCACTATTAATATATTGCCTTTGGTTGTGCAGATCTGGGGGGGGGTAGTTAATTCCAGGCATGAAGAAGAGGATTCTTCACAGTGACCAGGTTATGCACTGGTAAATTATTCTACGGTGGCAAATTATGCACTTCTTAAAAAATACCTTATGTGCATGCTAAGTCGCTTCAGTCGTGTCCTGACTCTTTGCGACCCTATGGACCCTAGCCTGCCAGGCTCCTCTATCCATGGAATTCTCCAGGCAAGAATACTGGAGTGAGTAACCATCCCCTCCTCTAGGGGATCTTCACAACCCAGGGATTGAATCCATGTCTCTTACATCTCCTCCATTGGCCAGTGGGTTCTTTACCACTAGCACCACCAGGGAAGCCCCCCAAAATGCCTTCAGGTCAAGTCAAGTGTTTGTCACTCAGTCATGTCTGACTCTGCAACTCCATGGACTATAGCCTGCCAGGCTCCTCTGTCCATCGAATTCTCCAGGCAAGAATACTGGAATGGGTTGCCATTCCATTCTCCAGGGGGATGTCCCAACCCAGGGACTGAACCCCGATCTCCTGAATTGCTGGCAGATTCTTTACCATCTGAGCTACCACTTAGTGTGTGTGTTAGTCACTCATTCGTGTCTGACTCTTTAGGACCCCATGGACTGCAAGTTAGCATCAGTAGCTTCTTATCTCCAAATCTCATGGCTTTTCTGGTCTACATCTTCATTAGTCTTTTGTATCATTTGCCCCTTGATTATCCTTTTCTTGACATGTCCTCACCAGGGCTCAATAACCTGCTTTTCTGTCTTGCCAATCATTCTTGTTCCTCCTTACAAACCCTGAGCAGCAGTGTCCTGAGTTCTTTCCACCACCTTTGTTTTCTTGATTTCTAGCTCTCTGAAGTCATGCCCTCCTGTTAGCTCCAGCTATCTTCTCTATGAAGATGACTTCAGAATCTACAGGCCCAGCCTTGTCATTCCTTTACCGTCTGGATCCACACTCCCAACTGCCAGCAGTTGTGTCTTCCTGGTTGTCTCATCAACAGCTTAGACTCTGATTTCTTCTCCATCATGTGCAAACTCCTGACACCACATGGTCTCTATTGTCTTCCATGCTTCAGAAAAAATGAATTATTGGCCATTTCCTAAACACAGTTTATGCATTCATTTGACCGTTTTGTCCATTCTGTTCTCTCTGGCTAAAATGTTTTATGCTTTTTATCAAGAAAGAAGTTTACACAAAATGCTTCAATTCAGTGCTTTGTAATTCTGTAGACGTTCATTTTAAATACCCTTTTTAGTCTCTCATGGGTCATTACTTTCATTGTGAATATTTATGTCAAGATGTATTTTCTGACCAAAATCCTAAGTTTCATATGGGCAGGATTACATCATGCCATCCACAGTGCCCATATGAGGTGTTCAATAGGTGGTGTTCAAAAAACATACAACTGCCCATCAACACAGGGCAATGTGCTTGTGGTTCTTGAAGCAGAAAGATACTGTTATTGGTTTGGAAAACTGGGCTCTACAACAAACTGTCTGAAAGGGAGAGTGCTGTAAAGAAGTACATTGGCTTCCAAAAATCTGTAATAAATTTCTAAGGAGGGACATACTCACCAAGATAACCTATCTCTATATTTAAACTTGAAAGCCATGAATTTTGCATTTAAAATAGTTTACTTAAATCATTGTGGAGTTGCATTTTTCCTTGTATAAATGGTTTCAGGAAAAGCAAACCTGAATATACATAAAAACATGCCTCTCTTGTATAGTTATTTTGCTTCAAGCAACAAAACTTTGTATATCACAGTGTAATGCCAACACCCAAATACCTGAGCAACTAGTTTAATTTTTTATTTCGTAGAAATGTAGAGAGCTCTAATTTCCCTTATCACTTTCAATAGATATCTGAAAGGATCTTTTTCAATCAAATTAGTACTATGAAATATTCAGAGAATTGGGGAAATATTTACATCACTTGAATATATCATAGAAAATTCAAAGTAAAAGTGAAAGTGAAGTCGCTCATATGTGTCCAACTCTTTGTGACCCCATAGACTAAACACCTTGGCAATATCTTAATTTATCACTTTTTGTGCCAAAGAGCAGTTTTCAGTCAAAAAATAAATTTTGTCTGAAAAACTAGTTTAGTGGTGTAGATTTTTAAGAAAAAGGGATGAGATGATCATATTATTCCCATAAATGTTGTTTCATATAATGTACTCTTGCTTTTTGCCAAGTCCTGATAATAAATTACATAATACACTGTTAATCAGAGTTCTGGTTTATGAGTCACAGTTTTATTTTGCTATTTCAGATGCCCTAATTTTTTTTCCTATAAACTAATCTGTTCCAAAAAGCCTCCATGATTTATTTTCATATTTTGTTTTCCCAACAACAGAAGCAGGCTCAGAGTCCTTATGGAAGAAAAACATAGGGATCTGTGATTGCTTCCCCTTTGACATATAGCAAGAAAAGTATAGTAAGAAAAGTAACTTTATCTTGAGAAAAGATAGAACAAAGAATAGGTCACATATTTTTACTATAGCCCAGGAATTAAGGCTCTTGAATTGTTCTACCTGTCCCTGGTGAGGGAAAGCATTTGTAGCTTAGAAGCATGCTCCCAGCTCTAAGAAGGTGATCAAGATTATGCATCTTAATGTTTCATCTTTTTAGCTTTTCTGATCAGGACACTGGCTATTGGCTTGGACCAATGCCAAAGACACCATTGGTACTTTTCTTCTGAGGCGTATAGTTTTGGGGTGGTTTGGGGTACAATAAAGACTCTATTGGGGCTTCCCAGGTGGCACTAGTGGTAAAGAACCTGCCTGCCAATGCAGGAGACATAAGAGATGTGGGTTCTATCCCTGAGTCGGGAAGATCCCCTGGAGAAGGGTATGGCAACTCTCTCCAGTATTCTTGCCTGGGAAATCTCATGGACAGAGGAGCCTGGCAGGCTACAATCCATAGGGTTGCAAAGAGTCGGACACAGCTGAAGTGACTTAGCACATACACATGCAAAGAGTCTATTACTCCCAGTTGGAAAACCTCTTTTAGGATGTTCCTTTTAGGATCACCATTTTGGGGCTCAATCTCTTTTCAGCTCAATTGCTTTTGAAATCCTTCTTTCCTATTTTGCATTGATTCTTTAGAGTTGCTTCTGTTTATTCTCCTATTGGGTCTGATAGTACCTCTTCTTGCTTGACATGATAAATCACAGACATCTCCATGGACCACCAAGTGGGAACTGCGGTGAGGGCCAGGGAAGAAAAGATGGGGCAGAAAGCATAGGTTTGTCTCTAGTCCAGGCGGTAGAAATTCCTCAGACTCAGTCTTTTCCATTCCCATAAGGGAGACTTCATGAACATTGGAGGCCAGAGCTTCAGATAGTCATGCAAGGTTATTTTTTCATCTGAAAGTTTCTCCCCTGCCCAACTCACTGAAAAACTTGAGAGAAATGAGACAGCTGACTGGGACTAGACATTCAGATTCATAGCCAGTTCTCTTTAGAGACCCCTTATAAGAAAAAGATTAAGACCAAAGTGTGTATCATTTATATGTAGGAGACTAGAGCAAATAGAGCAAGAGCCTCTGAGGTTTAGAGAAATGTAAAAACCTCCAGCCTAGTCTAGATACCCCCAGGTGAAGGGAAGGTAAATCCCGAACATCAGTTCCATCCAGGGTCTGACATGGAGAGGGCTTCACACAGCACAAAGAGAGTTGAGATTTAATCTGATTTCATCTAAGCAAAAACAGGAAGAGATTGCTAACAGTCATTTTTATCAGAGTGAAAGTAGGTGATCTGAGCCCTAAATGGCAGTTTTTTCCAGGTGACAGTTGTGTGATATTCACTGGTGAAAAGGCACTTATCAGCCAACCTTTAGGCACCTTCCCTGATGATACTGCAGGCCCTCACAGTAAAGGAGTCTTTAGATATTTTCAGGAAGGCATTCCCAAGAAGAAAATAAGGACCCTGCCTAGCCAAATCTTAGAGTGGTAATACCTATGAATGGTGGGCTTTCAAAGGCTCAGTGAGTAAAGAATCTGCCTGCAATGCAGGAGAAGCAGGAGACACAGGTTTAATCCCTGGGTCAGAAAGATCCTCTGAAGGAGAGCATGGCAATGCACTCCAGTATTCTTGCCTGGAAAATCCCATGGACAGAGGAGCTTGGTGGGGTACAGTCCATGGGGTCACAAAGAGTCAGACATGACTGAAGGAACTGAGCATGCACACACCCATGAATGGCATGAATATTCACATTATTCTGACTATTCTAAGATTTGCATCTTACTTATTTGATCTGAAGTCATATTTCATAAACCATAGTAACAAACTTTGATAGTCATTAGAATGCAGTATTTGTGGATGGTTCAGTGGAGGTTATGACATCATGAGTATCAATGTAATCAACATTAAATAAAGGGTATCAGGAAACTGAAAAGGTAGAAATATCTGTATAACAGTGTTTCTACCTTATATTGTGGCAGATATTAAATTAGCCAAGAAGTGTGCATTATGTAAAAGTCCATGAAAAGGTAGTTACTAGGTCTGAACAGGAGATGATAGTGCCTGAACACTGCAGAAAATCTTGACGCATTGATTGGACAATAAACAAAAATAAGTAGCTCTTCTCTGCCCATTATTCTAACTCTAAACCTGTTCATCATTATACCTCACATGGGCCCTTAAATTTTGCTTGTAAATACAAAAGCCCCGCACCCCACCACACACACACACACACACACACACACACAAGTTCCCACATACTGAACAGAGCCCTGCCCACAAACTGGGGTTTGGCAGCTTATTTGACCTTGGCAATGCCAGCACAACCATACCTTAGTGTCTGTCCCAAAGTAGAGCTGATCTCAGCAAGCAAGAACCAGCAGGTTTGTGGTCATTCCAGAGACATTCATTTTATCATAGATGCCAACTACAATACCAGCAACTGAGGTGTGGCTTAGGTTAAGGAAGGGGATATAAAGAGCAAGAACTTAAGGAAAATGAAAGAATGTTTTAACTCTTTGCTTGATCTCTATCATAACCTCCACTACCACCAGCCTCCCAAATAAATGAATAGACCAGAGTGCTAAGGATTGCAAGTAACCTCAACCCAAGTCCCAAGCATTTCTCAGTTTAAACTAGATTGTAACTATTAAGACTTTCTTTTCTAGAAATTACAGAGCCACCACTCTTAGTAGGATTAATATCAACAGACTATGTGGTAGGATGCTAAATGAAACCTCTCCTGATATTCGAGAATTCTTAATGATTTCCCAACTAAGTCTGAAGAAGTGTTAAGTACTCAAATAAGGGATCTCTTCACATTGGAATTTGATACACAAAAAGCTTACTTCAAGGTGAAAGAATGACCAGGTTAAATGTGACTCATCCCAATGCAGAAATTTTTTAAAAGTTTGAGACATTGAAAGGGAGAACTTCTCAGATCTTCTCAGACAAGGCACAAAGTTTTACCCTCCAAATGGGAGAGGAAAGAATGAAGAGCCCTTCCTACTCTCTCAAGCCAAGTGAAGGTAACTGCAAGAGATTCTCCCATAAAACTTAAAGATGTCTTCCAGATGGTGGTCCTAGTAATAGTTTGTGGACCTATCTTATATTTATTCTTCATAGACCAATGTCAGTGACATTAACATGAATAACCATCTGTCTAGCCCTATGCCTAACTACAGTGAATAAAAGGTAATTTTCAGAATGCTGTATTACAGCATCTCCTAAATACCAATAGGGATCTGTATAAAATTATTAGAGTTATGGGAGCCAAAGTGGAGTTAAAGTTTGTAATGATTCCTACTGCTCTTTTCTGACTCAGTTTATAAATAGATTCTAAGAAATTCTTATTCACAAATTACCCAAAAAAAAGCAAGTACAGAAGAAATGCAAATAATTTCCGTGACAATTTATCATTTCCTTCATTTGTCTGTACTCTTATTATCTGTGTCAATTAGCTATGAATTACATAGATAAACTTCTGATAATGTTAACACTGTTAGGATAAGCCCTCAATTTTCCTTGACTTTTTGTGGCATAGTTATTATTTCTTGTTGAACTTTTGAAAAATACCTATATTGGTTTTAATTTCTTAGGTATATTTCCTTAGTCAGTGTTCAGTGTTCTGTTCCCTGTAAAAATTCACTAATCACTTATTGATTGAATATCTCAGAAGAAGAAACATATGAGGGAGTGTACTTGGATTTGAATGTGATTAAAAGCCTAGCTGACACTTTAATGTGCTGTGAGATCTTCACTACGTCATACAAACTTTCAGGGCCCTAGACTTTTCAACTGTAAAATAAAGAGAATTGACTCGAATATCCATCTTGAGGTGTCTAATCCTCCATTTTCTTGAATGTTTTGCTTAGTTTAATTGAGAGATACAACTGTCTTCCAGCCTGAACAATGTTGCCCCTGTATTTCTGGGTTTATTAGCTAAATGTCAGAGACCTTTCTTAAACTGATGAAATGTACATAATTTATACTCTAGCAGAAAAGGTCTGCTTTACCTTGACACCAAGACAGACTTCCCTGGGCACCCCACTCTCACCATCTCTAGTTGACTGAGACCAAGATACTTTCTGAGCAGGAAAGGTCACCTTTACTTTGAGAATAGAGCATAATGAGATGGGCACTTAGTCCTGGGTTATGACTGTGAAAAAATATACTGAGAATTTAAGGAAAACGAATAAGAAATGCCCGAAACCTCTCATCATTATTTGTTGAAATATTTGTATTCTCTCTTTACTGAGGTTTGTTTTCTAACCTCCAAAGAAACATCTGGCCATTTAATGAAAATTATATGGAAAATTCTACCTTTGTTTAATCATGATTTTATAACAGGAAAAAAAAAAATATTCCTTTGAGCACTTTAAAATGTATAAGAACCTAGCATATTTCCTAAATAAGATTCATTCTTTTGGTATATATTTGGGAAGGGGAAAAGAAACTATAATACAAAATTGTCACTGAATTTTTACCTCACAGTTTCAATATATTTGATTTCTTTCCCTTTTGCTTTTAATTTTTACCTTTGGCCAAATTGACTTTTAATGGTAAACTTGTTTTGGGATTTGTTAAGACTGGCAGTGCTCAACTTATTTAAATGTTTCATTTTGCTTATTAAACAGTATAGACATCTTACACTTGCTTTTCTAAATCTTTCTCCCTCTATAAAACTCACTGTTTGGAAAAATTAAATAAGCAACAAAACTGTAATGGAAGAACAAATTCTCCTCTTTAAAATAATATCATAGAATTAAAACCGAAATTTTAGCCATAGAATTTAATGGAGAGTTTCTACTGTAAATAATGTTTGAAGACCACTAGTATCATTTGCATAAGGCATAAGGTATTCTCTCGACACTTAGAGTTACACATTGGATTTCTTCCTATAAACGATTTTTGTTTAATGCTTACATAAAGATAGTGAGGAATTAGTTTCACTTTGAATAACTGTCCCGCACAGCACTGACCTGATAACTTGTTTACCAAAAGCAGCAAGTCTGGGCTATTAACAATTAACCAAGGTAAGCTGCAGTTGTGACTTCTGATAAGAATGACCTTGTTTAATAACACAGTTCACAGGTGAGCAGCAAAGTTTATATAGCTCTAGGCTTAGGATAAGTTCCAAAAGAGACCTAATATATACTTGTATACAAAAACAACAGTGTTCACCAATTTATTCTAATATTTATTAAAAAGTTTATTATTATCTTATGGGATCAGTCATAGGGAAGTTTATTTTGCATGCTTGGATTTCATAAAATAATACCATCCAACTTCCTTATAGGAATTAAAATAAGTCATTGTAAAATGATTTCAGGAACACCATCTTTTAAATTGCATATCACATCTGAAATATTTGGTTTTTGAAAGATTTTATATCCTCAAATCAGTTGTGTCTTGAATTCCGCAGTAAGTATTAAGTAAGCATTTCAAACCATCTAAGCATCTGTTCTCACTATCACTGAAGTAAAAAGGAAAAAAACATAAATATTGCAGCATGTATTCAATGAGCAAATAAATTTGCCTAACCCGGTTTCCTTTTCTTTTTCCTTTCTTTTTTTATTGGTCTGCCTTGAACAATTAGATATTTTAAACTATGGTAATGACTTTTCACTGCAGAGACTATAAGTGAAAATATTATTTGCAGTTTTAGACATTAAAGTGTGAGAATTTAGACTTCCAATGACTCACATGAACAAATATGCAAGGGCCCTCACCTCAGATGACTTAACCAAGCACCAGGAACTTCACATTCTGTGCTGACTGAGAATTTGCAGGGTTCAAGAGAAGATAGGTAAATAAAGACATCTGCTGGTATCCTACACAGTCTTAAAACATTGACTTCAGCAGCTTTCTGTACAAGATTTTTCAAAGCACTTAATGTGCTTTGCGTTGTCTGTTTACCTCCAAGTAGGGGCTCGAGTAAGCAGAATCCTAAACATTATATCCAATGAGACTATTTTTCTGTTGAATTGCTATTACTGACTGAAGGAACTCTGCCTGCGTGTGTGCTCAGTCTCTTCAATCGTGTCTGACTCTGCGATCCCATGGACTCTAGCCTGCCAGGCACCTCTGTCTATGGGATTGTCTAGGCAAGAATACTGGAGTAAGATACCATGCCCACTTCCAGGGGATCTTCCCAACCCGAGGATCGCACCGGCATCTCTTAAGTCTCCTGCATTGGCAGGTGGGGTTCTTTACAACTATCGCCACCTGGGAAGCCCTAGTGCTCCACAAATACAGTTGGGGAATTCTAGGCTGTAGATCCATGTCTGGGGGTAAGGAAGAAATAAATATTCATGTGGTAGTTAAATCCTTAAGACTACATGAGATTGCTGACACAAAAATCAGACAAGAACAAGAACTTTGAAAAAAAAAGGCCACAAGTTCTAGGACAAACAAAGTATTATATTGAGCTTATTGTGCATGCCACAGACTCATAAAATTATTAAATTAGAAGTAAGAATAGGGATCATTTCATTCAACTTCCTCACTACAGAGCCAAGGCAATTAAGGACTGAGGAATTAGGTGACTTATTTAAAGTCACACAGCTTGTTTCCTGATTGCTAGTTAAAGTCAAGAAAGAAAATATATACACCTAAGGAAACTTGCCCTAAACAAAAGCAGCAACTTCTGGTCATAAGTCATTAAAATATGTTAAAAGTAATTTCTTAATACAGAAGATGAAGGAATCCACTGGACTCCTTCCTTCACGTAATTTTTCATAATGAGGAAGGAATGTTTTGAGTGGACAGAGTAGACCAAACACTGGTTGGAAGCAACCACACGGTGATATTTCTCATGATAATAATAAGAAGAGAAAGAAAAAGAAAATTCCTATGGTTTGTAGCTTTATGTGGCCTTTTGTTGTTTCATTTGAGAGTGTTGAATACAGAAAAAATAAAGTTATTTTTATTCCTGTTGACTCCTCAACAACTCAAGTTATCTAATAATATAGGAGGAATGTTTATACCCTAATGTAAAGGACCTTATGTATGTTGGCCTAGAATAATTCAAAATGATATAATACAACTTCTGGCAGCAATTCAGATTCATTTTTATACTAAAAACAACAACAAAAAATGACTGGCAACTTTTTTTAACACACTCTTAAAATGACTAATTTGTGGAGCTGCTGAAAATCTAGTTTCTTGTCCTCATGGATCAAAGTGTTTGCTCCTATAAAAGAGGCTACCTCACCTCTAATTGCTTAACAACTGTACCTTTGATCTGTTCTCATTTTCTATCTAATTAAATGTAAATATTATTTCATATTATAAGCCAATGAAACAAGGTGTCATTTTTCTACCCTTTTCTGTATCTTTCTTATTTACTAGAGCAGGTGCCATAATATATATTTGGCATAAATATCAATAAAATGGAGATAATAATATCTCCCTCATAATCTTATTGACAGGCTTTATTGAGACAAATTATATGAACGTTCTTTGTAAAGAGTACAGCCCTAGATACATATTAAGGATGATGATGATGATGATTACTAGTGTTAGCAATAGTATTTACAAGACAATGTTCCAAACATACAATAGGGGATATTAAAAAGAATCAGGATATTTCTAAAGCTAAGTTCACAACTCAGTACACAATAATCTTCCAAAAACATTTCTTGAATTAAATACAAAATCAGTATAGTACAAATGGATCACAATGGAATGTGGGTACAGAATAAAGGATGAGTAAGAGCCTCATGCTGGGAAAGACTGAAGGCAAAAGAAGGATGAGATGTTTATATAGCATTACCAACTTAATGGACAAGAACTTGAGCAAACTCCAGGAGGTAGTAAAGGACAGGGAAGCCTGGCATGCTGCAGTCCATGGGGTTGCAAAGAGTCAGAAATGACTTTCTGACTGAATAGCAACAAGAACCTCATGAAATTAATGTAGAGAGTGAGAAGTAAGATAATTTTTAAAAAGTTATGCCAAAACAAAGATTGAAGAACCTGTGTACCACAGCTAAGATCATGCCAAATTAAAAAAAAAAAAAGAATAAATGAGTAAAAATTTTTTTAAGAAAAGAAAAGAAAAATAGCCTTGGTGAAATGAAAAATAACAGGAGTAGTTATGAGCAGGGAACTATTATTATAAGGTAATCAAGGAATCAGAATTTAATTACAATAGTTTAGTATCATCAGTTCAGTTCAGTCGCTCAGTCATGTCTGACTCTTTGCGACCCCATGAACTGCAGCACACCAGGCATCCCTGTTCATCACCAACTCCCAGAGTTCACTCCGACTCACGTCCATCGAGTCAGTGATGCCATCCAGCCATCTCATCCTCTGTCGTCCCCTTCTCCTCCTGCCCCCAAGCCCTCCCAGCATCAGAGTCTTTTCCAATGAGTCAACTCTTCGCATCAAGTGGCCAAAGTATTGGAGTTTCAGCTTTAGCATCAGTCCTTCCAATGAACACCCAGGCCTGATCTCCTTTAGGATGGACTGGTTGGATCACCTTGCAGCCCAAGGGACTCTCAAGAGTCTTCTCCAACACCACAGTTCAAAAGCATCAATTCTTTGGTGCTCAGCTTCTTCACAGTCCAACTCTCACATCCATACATGACCACAGGAAAAACCATAGCCTTGACTAGATGGACCTTTGTTGACAAAGTAATGTCTCTGCTTTTGAATATGCTATCTAGGTTGGCCATAACTTTCCTTCCAAAGAGTAAGCGTCTTTGAATTTCATGGCTGCAATCACCATCTGCAGTGATTTTGGAGCCTAAAAAAAAAAAAGTCTGACACTGTTTGCACTGTTTCCCCATCTATTTCCCATGAAGTGATGACCCCGGATGCCATGATCTTCGTTTTCTGAATGTTGAGTTTTAAGACAGGTTTTCACTCTCCTTTTTTACTTTCATCAAGAGGCTTTTTAGTTCCTCTTCACTTTCTGCCATAAGGGTGGTGTCATCTGCATATTTGAGGTTATTGATATTTCTCCTGGCAATCTTGATTCCAGCTTGTGTTTCTTCCAGCCCAGCGTTTCTCATGATGTACTCTGCATATAAGATAAATAAGCAGGGTGGCAATATACAGCCTTGATGTACTCCTTTTCCTATTTGGAACCAGTCTGCTGTTCCATGTCCAGTTCTAACTGTTGCTTCCTGACCTGCATATAGGTTTCTCAAGAGGCAGGTCAGGTGGTCTGGTACTCCCATCTCTTTCAGAATTTCCCACAGTTTATAGTGATCCACACAGTCAAAAGCTTTGGCATAGTCAATAAAGCAGAAATAGATGTTTTTCTGGAACTCTCTTGCTTTTTCCATGATCCAGCGGATGTTGGCAATTTGATCTCTGGTTCCTCTGCCTTTTATAAAACCAGCTTGAACATCTGGAAGTTTATGGTTCACATATTGCTAAAGCCTGGCTTGGAGAATTTTGAGCATTACTTTACTAGCGTGTGAGTTGAGTGCAATTGTGCAGTAGTTTGAGCATTCTTTGGCATTGCCTTTCTTTGGGATTGGAATGAATACTGACCTTTTCCAGTCCTGTGGCCACTGCTGAGTTTTCCAAATTTGCTGGCATATTGAGTGTAGCACTTTCACAGCATCATCTTTCAGGATTTGAAATAGCTCAACTGGAATTCCATCACCTCCACTAGCTTTGTTCGTAGTGATGCTTTCTACGGCCCACTTAACTTCACATTCCAGGATGTCTTGCTATCGGTGAGTGATCACACCATTGTGATTATCTCAGCCACCACCCCTGACATGGGGCGTGGGGTAGCTCCTCTCGGCCAGGCTTCTGCCTTAAGTATCATAATGGGGGTATTTGTTTGTGATGATGATGAAGTTGAGAACTAATGTTTATAGATAGAAGAAAAAAAGAGGTGAGACAATCCAGGATTTAAGGAAGAGACAGTTCTGTTCAGCACAGCTGTCTAATGAAGTCATCTTGGCTTCACTTTAAAGATATATTTTCATCTATTCTACAGTCTAATCTCTCCTTTCAACTCCAGAATTAGACAGCTAGTTATTTAGCACCCAAGCTTGCATGACTAATATAAGCCTCAAAATTAACTTGTCTGGAAGCGAACTCTTCATTCTCTGCACCCCAGACCTTGGCTCCCTGGGTCTTCTCCATGTCAGCCAATAGCATACCTTTCATTTAAGCTAACATGCTTGCATCATTTTTAACTCCTTTGTTTCACTCACACCTCAAATCCAAATCATCGGCAAATTCCATCAGCTTTTAGATCAAACTATATCATACAAATGTGAATTCACCATTTCTCACCATTCATATACTTCAGTGCTAGTCAAACCCACAAATTACAACAGACTCTTAGATGGCATCCATATTTTCTCCTTTGCCCTATGACAGTCTCTAATCTAATTAGCAGCAGTTATTTTTGTTTGTTTTTTGTTGAAGTGTATTTGTTATACAATATTTTATAAGCTACAAGTATACAATATAGTGATTCAAAATTTTAAAGCCCATACTCCATTCATAGTTATAAAATGTTCGCCATATTTCCCATGTTGTACAATATATCCATGCAGCTTATTTTATAACTAATAGTTAGTACCTTTTAGTCCTATACCCCTATATCTTCCCTCTCTGCTTCTGTCTGTACTGGCAACCAAATTTTGCCATTAGCAACAATATGGATGTACTTGGAGAGTATTATGCTAAGTGAAATGACATCAGACAGAGAAAGGCAAATACTGCATTATATCACTTACATGTGGAATCTAAAAAATACCACAAACTAGTGAGTAAAACAAAAGAAATGCCTGATGTGGGAATTTTTGCAGACACTCCTATCTGGCACATCTTTCACATGCTTCTTTCCAATCTCTGCTCAAATATCACTCCTTCATAAAAATCTCTAACATCTCACCTAAATATTACCTATAAGCATTCTCTGTCCCTTCATCACTACAGACTTCACCCTATGTAGACATTGTGTATTTTCATATATCTTGTCTCCTCCACTATAAATTAAGTACATGAGACATGTCATCTGTCTTACTTCTAAGTTCCAAATACCAGTGCCTGGAATAAAATGAACGCTCCATACATGTCTGCATATAACATGTATTAGTCCCTAGAACTCCCTATTTTTTATTCAAGGTAATCTTTGTTTGATATTTTTGATTTTTATATGCGATCACCACTTGAAGAACAAAAAGGCTGAATTGTGCAACTTTTCAACAATACTCTTAAGGCATACTTTTAGCTTCTCAGGAGGGCTTCTCACTTTATCGAAGTGACTTATTACCTGCCCCAAGCATAACACTTCTAAGAGAAACCAGTGTCCACACCAGTGCAGACAGACGTTTAGAACAAGGTTCTGTTCCATGTGAACCTAAGGGCCTGCCCCGCTTATGGGCTTGCTGTGGTCAACAGGTTCGTGTTCATCCTACACACACCACACAGCTTGAAAAAAATGAGCAGAGTCAATCATATTCATATCTTGAGAGTTTAGAAATAGGAAGCTGTCAGATTGAAATAATTAGCTGCACAATATTAAGAGGCAGAGTGCAGAAGCAGTGCTTCTAGGTCTTTTGCAGGTAAAAGAGCATAATAATGAGCAAATGTGTTGAGAGATGCTGAGGTTTCCTGCGTGAGCACCAGGGGAGTCCTAAGAGGGAGACAGAAGAGGGCATCTTCACAATTCAGCTCCTAGCCTGTGAGTGTCTTGAAAATAAATGAATCCCCTCTTTCTTTCTTTAGGTATCAGGGTATCTTTCTTTAGGTATCACTTTTCTCTGAACCCAAGAAAACTATGACATAATCTGCATAATTATAGACTAAGGACTGCAGATGATACAATATCATACATAACATTCTTTTGCTCTCAACCAGGGGCAATTACAGGTGAACGGCAATAGTTTTTTGTTTTTTTTATTTGCTTATTTAAGAATACTTACACCTGATTATTCTTAAAAACTCCAAACTGGAAATAACACATAGATTCATCTACAACAGGATGAATAAGTAAATTGTGGCACATTTATACAAAAAAATAGTACACAGCAACAAGAAAGATATACACCCATGGATGAATCTCACAGATAAATATTGGCTGGGAAAAAACCCAGACACAAAAGAATGTGTAATGTATAAGACCATGTATATGAAGTCAAAAACAAGCAGTGTAGGTGTTACTTCTGGTGGGGAATTGGTTACAAGGGGCCACGAGGGAGCCAGTTGGAGTGCTTGAACTGCCCTATATCTAGATTTTTGTCATTGGCTATATGAGCATACACATATGTAAATGTGTGTATGACATAAATACACATCTGTTAATTCCTATCGATGTATAGGGCAGGAACAATGCCTTTGTGTGGTTCTGTATTAGTTGGCACAGTTTCCTTTGGACCATTATTATTGAACAAGGGAAGTGGCAGTGTTCTGAGGATGGTCTGTGAAGACCATATGGCTTCATCTTTCTCCATAGTCACATAGACACTTTACCTAGCACTTAACTTACCTGGTCCTTGTGTGTGAAGTTAGATTTTTTTGGTTTTGTTTTTGCAATTGCTTGTTTGTTTTTTGACTATATCAGATCTTAGTTGCAGCACACAAGATCTTCTTTGTAGCACACAAATCTTCCCTGCATCATGTGGGATCTTTCATTGCGATGCACAGACTATCTAGTTGAGTACACAGGCTCGATAGTTGTGACATACAGGCTCCAGAGGGCATGGGCTTAGTTGCTCTATGGCAAGTGGGATCTTACTTCCCCAACTAGGAATTACATCTTCATTCCCTGCATTGCAAGGTGGATTCTTAACCACTGGACCCCAGGGAAGTCCCTGAAGTTAGATGTTTTATTCACGTTATAAAAATATAATGAAATCAACTGCCAAGAAAAGTTCCAAGGATGAAGGTTTGAACTGGGATCTCTCAGGCTACTTGCTGTCTTAAGCCATTTTTTTTTAAAATCAAGGTTAGCTTTCAATTAGCAAAGCAAAATAAAAATTTGAAGCATCTCTGGATAATTCAAGCGAAAACATTACTTTGACTTAATTGCCTGAATAATCACAAGTTAATAATCTCTTCACTATTGATTTCCTCTCTAGTGAATTGTCCAGGTAATAGAGACAAAGCATGGTGGTGGCTTAAATTACCCAGATAATTGCATGCTTGCTTTACTCTACCTTGTCAACAAGACCTGGCTATGATGTAAAGAACCTCAGTGGAGAAATGACATAGATTGATAGCTAAGGCCAGATTTATCAATAGCGGATGAACAGTCACCAAAAAACCCCCAAGAAGTCTTATATTAGGGAGTACTAGGGATGTGGGGCACCAGGGACTGCCAGAGTAGGCAGACCTGCCTCCCTAAAAGGCCACTTGATGAGTAAAGTGATTGGAGGTGTGGCATGACAAAGCCCAATGTGACAAATTCTCATAAGTGGGAGATGCTTGGGGAATAAAACAGCCTTCCAAATGCCCAGACAGTTACAATATAACAGGTTTATCTGTTGATTAAAAAGAAGAATTTTTAAATTTTTAGGAACTTTAAGTCCAACATAGTA
Organism: Bubalus kerabau; assembly: GCF_029407905.1. Classification (NCBI taxonomy): domain Eukaryota; kingdom Metazoa; phylum Chordata; class Mammalia; order Artiodactyla; family Bovidae; genus Bubalus; species Bubalus kerabau. Next base: position 135,300,477 of record NC_073624.1, read on the forward strand.
TCATTCGAGTGCCTTATATATGAGACGATTTCAGATGTTGTCTTTTAGTTGTCCAGTCATGTCCAGCTCTTTGTGACCTCATGGACTGCAGCACACCAGGCCTGCCTGTCCCTCACCATCTCCCAGAGTTTGCCCAAGTTCATGTTCATTGCATCTGTGATACCCCATCCATCTCATCTTCTGACACCCTCTTCTCCTTCTGAGCTCAATCTTTCCCAGCATCAGGGAGTTTTCCAATGAGCCATCTGTTCATATCAGATGATCAAAATAATGGAGCTTCAGCTTAAGTCCTTCCAGTGAATATGCAAGGTTGATCTCTCTTAAGATTGACTGGTTTAATCTCCCTGCTGGCCAAGGGACTTTCAGGAGTCTTCTCCAGCATCACAGTTCAAAGGTATCAATTCTCTGGCATTCTGCCTTCTTTACGGTCCAGCTCTCACAATCGTATGTGACCACTGGGAAGATCATAGCCTTGACTATATGGACCTTTGTTGGCAGAGTAATGTCTGCTTTTCAACACACTGTTTAGGTTTGTCATCGCTTTCCTGCCAAGAAGCAATCGTCTTCCAATTTCATGGCTGCAGTCACCATCTCCAGTGATTTTGGAGCCCAAGAATAGGAAATGTGCCACTACTTCTACCCCTTTCTCTTCTACTTGCCAGGCAGTAATGGGGCCAGATGCCATGATCTTAGTTTCTTAATGTTTAGTTTAAGCCAGCTCTTTCACTCTCCTCCTTCACTCTCATCAAGAGGCTCTTTAGTTCCTCTTTGCTTTCTGCCATTAGAGTGGTATCATCCACATATCTGAGGTTGTTGATATTTCTCCCATCTGTCTTGATTCCAGTTTGTATCTCACCCAGCCTGGCATTTCTCATGATATGCTCAGCATATTGATTAAACAAACAGCATGACAACAGACCACCCTTTTGTACTCCTTTCTCCATCTTGAACTAATTACTTGTTCCATGCAGGCTTCTAACCTGCATACAGGATTAGCAGGAGACAGGTCAGATGGTATGGTATTCCCATCTCTCTAAAATTACAAAGAAGAAGCTAAAAGCACAAAGAAATACTCTTCATTGTTATCATTTTTATAGGCTTAAAATGTGAGTTTCTCAATTAAACTCTTTCTAATGCTAGCTAAGGGGGGGAAAGAGGTGACCTTTTACATATAAATAATCTGTGCCATGCTAAATCAACAAACTCCATTTCCAGGACTAAGGGAAATCATGAAATAATGACTCTATATCTCTATTGCTTTAAATCCAACTGCCAATAAAATAATTTCTGCTGAAAGGCTGTCTTATGAGCTGTCAGACATTTGTGTTATGAAAGTTATAACCAAACAATAGCTTAAGATTTATTGGCTCATCATATTTATTCAACAAACTTTTATTATATACCTACAATGTGAGAGGTAATATGCTTTCACATATATTATATCATACTTTTACTTGCACCACAGAGCAAATGATATAGTATCATTGTCTTTCACCATAGGCTACTTTACTTTCCATTCTCAAATCTGTACCTTTTATATTAAAATAAAAAAGAAATCAAAACAAGATAGCGATATAAAGGAAACTAGTATTCAGATATTGTCCAGACGCTATCAAATAATGTCAAATAACTGTGTTTTCTATACTATTAGTATGTTGGTGTAAAGCATAAAACTTTCCCTTCTACTAAAAACTCCAACTCATGGCACATGACTACAGACTCGGGTCTGAAGTACCAGCTCAAAGGCCTCTGGGCCCGGCCACCTTATGCGCCAGTAAAACTAGAAAGCACAAAGGAAAAAACACAGAACAAGATGGCAAAGGAGTAGGTGGACATGGAGTATATCTCTCTCCACGGATACATCAGGAATACAGTTTCAGACACAGAAGTGCATGCAGAATACCAGCTGACAGTGGACAGAAGTACCTGACCAGTGGAAAAGAATATACAGAACCACACAAAACTCAAGATCAAGTCCAGAGATTATGGAGTGTGAGCACTGACTCCAAGACCCTAGACTACCAGAGAACTAACCCTCAGTTCAGTTCAATTCAGTCGCTCAGTCCTGTCTGATTCTTTGCGACCCCATGAATTGCAGCACTCCAGGCCTCCCTGTCCATCACCATCTCCCAGAGTTCACCCAGACTCACATCCATCGAGTCAGTGATGCCATCCAGCTATCTCATCCTCTATCGTCCCCTTCTCCTCCTGCCCCCAATCCCTCCCAGCATCAGAGTCTTTTCCAATGAGTCAACTCTTCGCATGAGGTAGCCAAAGTACTGGAGTTTCAGCTTTAGCATCATTCCTTCCAAAGAAATCCCAGGGCTGATCTCCTTCAGAATGGACAGGTTGGATCTCCTTGCAGTCCAAGGGACTCTCAAGAGTCTTCTTCAACACCACAGTTCAAAAGCATCAATTTTTCTGTGCTCAGCCTTTTTCACAGTCCAACTCTCACATCTATACATGACAACAGGAAAAACCATAGCCTTGACTAGATGGACCATTGTTGGCAAAGTAATGTCTGCTTTTCAATATGCTATCCAGGTTGGTCATAACTTTCCTTCCAAGGAGTAAGCATCTTTTAATTTCATGGCTGCAATCACCATCTGCAGTGATTTTGGAGCCCCAAAAAATAAAGTCTGACACTGTTTCCACTGTTTCCCCATCTATTTCCCATGAAGTGATGACCCCGGATGCAATGATCTTCGTTTTCTGAATGTTGGGCTTTAAGCCAACTTTTCACTTCTCCACTTTCACTTTCATCAAGAGGCTTTTTAGTTCCTCTTCACTTTCTGCCTTAAGGGTGGTGTCATCTGCATATCTGAAGTTATTGATATTTCTCCCGGCAATCTTGATTCCAGCTTGTGTTTCTTCCAGTCCAGCGTTTCTCATGATGTACTCTGCATATAAGTTAAATAAGCAGGGTGACAATATACAGCCTTGACGTACTCCTTTTCCTATATGTAACCAGTCTGTTGTTCCATGTCCAGTTCTAACTGTTGCTTCCTGACCTGCATATAGATTTCTCAAGAGGAAGGTTAGGTGGTCTGGTATTCCCATCTCTTTCAGAATTCTCCACAGTTTATTGTGATCCACACAGTCAAAGGCTTTGGCATAGTCAATAAAGCAGAAATAGATGTTTTTCTGGAACTCTCTTGCTTTTTCCATGATCCAGCAGATGTTGGCAATTTGATCTCTGGTTCCTCCACCTTTTCTAAAACCAGCTTGGACAACAGGAAGTTCACAGTTCACGTATTGCTGAAGCCTGGCTTGGAGAATTTGGGGCATTACTTTACTAATGTGTGAGATGAGTGCAATTGTGCAGTAGTTTGAGCATTCTTTGGCATTGCCTTTCTTTGGGATTGGAATGAAAACTGACCTTTTCCAGTCCTGTGGCCACTGCTGAGTTTTCCAAATTTGCTGGCATAGTGAGTGCAGCACTTTCACAGCATCATCTTTCAGGATTTGGAATAGCTCAACTGGAATTCCATCACCTCCACTAGCTTTGTTTGTAGTGATGCTTCCTAAGGCCCACTTGACTTCACATTCCAGGATGTCTGGCTCTAGATGAGTGATCACACCATCGTGATTATCTGGGTCATGAAGATCTTTTTTGTACAGTTCTTCTGTATATTCTTGCCACCTCTTCTTAATCTCTTCTGCTTCTGTTAGGTCCATACCATTTCTGTCCTTTATCTAGCCCATCTTTGCATGAAATGTTCCCTTGGTATCTCTAATTTTCTTGAAGAGATCTCTAGTCTTTCCCATTCTGTTGTTTTCCTCTATTTCTTTGCATTGATCCCTGAGGAAGGCTTTCTTATCTCTTCTTGCTATTCTTTGGAACTCTGCATTCAGATGCTTATATCTTTCCTTTTCTCCTTTGCTTTTTGCTTCTCTTCTTTTCACAGCTATATGTAAGGCCTCCCCAGACAGACATTTTGCTTTTTTGCATTTCTTTTCCATGGAGATGATCTTAATCCCTGACTCCTGTACAATGTCACAGACCTCATTCCATAGTTCATCAGGCACTCTATCTATCAGATCTAGGCCCTTAAATCTATTTCTCACTTCCACTGTATAATCATAAGGGATTAGATTTAGGTCATACCTGAATGGTCTAGTGGTTTTCCCTACTTTCATCAATTTAAGTCTGAATTTGGTAATAAGGAGTTCATGATCTGAGCCACAGTCAGCTCCTGGTCTTGTTTTTGTTGACTGTATAGAGCTTCTCCATCTTTGGCTGCAAAGAATATAATCAATCTGATTTCAGTGTTGAACACCTGGTGATGTCCATGTGTAGAGTCTTCTCTTGTGTTGTTGGAAGAGGGTGTTTGCTATGACCAGGGAGTATCAAATAGTGAGAACTCTCACTAAGGAAACCACTTGAATACAAGACCTGGAATCACCCAACCACCAGTAGCACCCTGTGCAGGACACCTCATCTAAAGAACAAACATAACAAAAGTACAAACCCAATCATCAGCAGATAGGATTACCACCTCACTCAGCTGTGAAGGGACAAATTAGAAACACAGAAGTCCAATAAATGAAGAGGAAATAGGCAAGCTACCTGAAAAAGAATTCAGAATAGTGATAGTAAAGATGATCAAAAACCTTGAAAACAAAATGGAGAAAATTCAAGAAGCAATTAACAAAGACCTAGAAGAATTAAAGAATAAGAATACAGAGACATAAGGAGGGTTCAGGATGGGGAACACATGTATACCTGTGGCGGATTCATTTTGATATTTGGCAAATCTAATACAGTTATGTAAAGTTTAAAAATAAAATAAAATTAAAAAAAAAAAAAAAAAAGAATACAGAGACAATCAACACAATTACTGAAATTAAAAATACTCTGGAAAGAATCAATAGCAGAAGAATGAATCAGTGAGCTGGAAGATAAAATGAAAGAAATAACTTCTGAAGAGGAGAATAAAGTAAAAAGAATGAAAAGAACTGAGGACAGTCTCAGAGACCTCTGGGACAATATCAAACACACCAACATTCGAATTATAGGGATCCCAGAAGAAAAAGAGAAAAAGAAAGGGTATGAGAAAATTTTTGAAGAGATTATTGTTGAAAATTTCCTGAACATGGAAAAGGAAATAGTCAATCAAGTCCAAGAGGCCCAAGGAGTCCCATACAGGATAAACCCAAGGAGAAACATGCCAAGACACATACTAATCAAATTAACAAAGACTAAGTACAAATCAAGAATATTAAAACCAGCAAGGGAAAAGCAGTAAGTAACATACAAGGGAAACCCAATACGTTTAACAGCTGATCTTTTAAGCAGAAACTCTGCAGACCAAAAGGGAATGGCAGGCTATATTTAAAGTACTGAAAGGGAAAAATCTACAACCAAGATTACTGTACCTGGCAAGGATCTCATTCAAAATTGATGGAGAAATAAAAAGCTTTTCAGACAAGCAAAAGTTAGGAGAATTCAGTACCACCAATTCAGCTTTACAATAAATGTTAAAGGGACTTATATAGTCAAGAAATACAAGAGAAAGAAAAAGATCTACAAAATCAACCCAAAACAATTAAGAAAGTGACAATAGGAACATATATACCAATAATTATTTTAAATGTAAATGGATTAAATGCTCCAACCAAAAGACACAGACTGGCTGAATGGATACAAAACAAGACCCATATATATGCTGTCTAGAAGAAACCCACTTCAGACCTAAACACACATATAGAATGAAAGTAAGAGGATGGAAAAACATATTCCCTGCAAATGGGAAGCAAAAGGAAGCTGGAGTAGCAATACTCATATCAGACAAAATAGACCTTAAAATAAAGAAGAATTACAAGAGATAAGGAAAGACACTATGTAATGATCAAGGGATCAATCCAAGAGACAGACAAAACAGTTGTAAATATCTATGCACCCAACATAGGAGCACCTCAATACATAAGAAAAACACTAACAGACATAAAGGAGAAATTGACGGTAACACAATAATAGTAGGACACCTTAACACTTAACTCATACCAATGGACAGATCATCAAAACAGAAAATTAATAAGGAAACACAAGTCTTAAATGATACATTAGATGAGATGGATCTCATTGATATCTTCAGGACATTCCATCCAAATGCAGAAGAATACACCTTCTTCACAAGTGCACATGGAACATTCTCCAGGATAGACCACATCCTAGGTCAGGAATCAAACCTCAGTAAATTTACGAAAGTTGAAATAGTATCAAGCACCTTCTTCAATCACAATGCTATGAGACTAGGTATCAATTACAAGAAAAAAACTGTAAGAAACACAAACACTTGGAGATTAAACAATACTTTTCTAAATAACAAACTGATTACTGAAGAAATCAAAAGGGAAATTAAAAAAATTTCTAGAAACAAATGACAATGAAAACATGACAACTCAAAACTTATGGGATACAGCAAAAGCAGTTCTAAGAGGGAAGTTTACAAAAATACAATCTTACCTCAAGAAAAAAGAAAAACATTGAACAGGCAACCTAACTTTACACCTAAAACAACTGGAAAAAGAAGAACAAAAAAACCCAGAATTAGTAGAAAGAAAGAAATCATAAATATCTGAGCAGAAATAAATGAAAAAGAAATTAAAGAAACAATAGTAAAGATTAATAAAACTAAAAGCTGATTCTTTGAGGAGATAAGCAAAATTGACAAAACTTTGGCCAGACTTATCAAGAAAAAAAGAGAGAAGAATCAAATCAACAAAATTAGAAATGAAAAAGGACAGGTTACAACAGACAATGTAGAAATTCAAAGGATTACAAGAGACTATTATGAATAACTATATGGCAATAAAGTGGATATCCTGGAAGAAATGGACAGATTCTTAGAAAAGTTCAATCTTCCAAGACTGAACCAGGAAGAAATAGAAGTTATGAACAACTCAATTACAATTACTTAAATTGAAGCTGTGATAAAAAAAAAAATCTCCCAAAAAACAAAAGCCCAGGATCTGATGCCTTCATGGGGGAATTCTATCAAACATTTAGAGAAGAGCTAATGCCTATCCTTCTAAAACTCTTTCAAAAAATTGCAGAGGAAGGAAAATTTCCAAACTCATTCTTTGAGGCCACCATCACCCTGATAACAAAACCAAAGACAACACAAAAAAAGAAAACCACAGGCCAATATCACTGATGAACATAGATGCAAAAATCCTCAACAAAATTTTAGCAAACAGAATTCAGCAACACATCAAAAAGCTCATACACCATGATCAAGTTGGGTTTATTCCAGGGATAAAAGGATTCTTCAATATATGGAAAACAATCAATGTGATACACCATGTTAACAAACTGAAAGATAATAGCCATATGATCATCTCAATAGATGCAGAAAAAGCCTTTGACAAAATTCAACACCTATTTATGACTAAAACTCTTCAAAAAATGGGCATAGAAAGAACCTACCTCAACATGGTAAAGCCCATATATGATAAGCCTACAGCAAACATTATTCTCAATGGTGAAAAACTAAAAGCATTCCCCCTAAGATCAGGAACAAGACAAGGAATGCCCACTTTCCCCACTATTCTTCAACATAGTTCTGTAAGTCCGAGCTACAGCAATCAGAGAAGAAAGACATAAAAGGAATCCATATCAGAAAAAAAGAAGTTAAGTTCTCACTGTTTGCAGATGACATGATACTCTTCATAGAAAGCCCTGTAGAAAGTATCAGAAAATTACTGGAGCTAATCAGTTAATTTAGCAAGGTTGCAGGATACAAAATCAATACACAGAAATCATTTGCATTTCTGTGTACTAACAATGATAAATCAGAAAAAGAAATTAATCAATCCCATCCACCATTGCAACAAAAAGGATAAAATATCTAGGAATAAACTTACCTAAGGAGACAAAAGAACTCTACACAGAAAATTATAAGACACTAATGAAAGAAATCAAAGACAACATAAACAGATGCAGAGATATTCCATGTTCTTCCTACCCAGATTTCTTCCTGGGTAGGAAGAATAAATATTGTGAAAATTACTATACTACCAAATGCAATCTGAAGATTAAATGTGATCCCTATCAAATTACCAATGACATTTTTCACAGAACTAGAACAAAAAATTCACAATTCATATGGAAACATAAAAGACCCCTAACAGCCAAGGCAATCTTCAGAAAGAAGAATGGAGTTGGAAGAATCAACCTTCCTGACTTCAGATTATACTACAAAGCTACAGTCATCAAGACAGTATGGTACTGGCACAAAAAACAGAAACATAGACCAATGGAACAAGATAGAAAGCCCAGAAATAAACCCATGCACCTATGGGTATCTTATTTTTGACAAAGGAGGCAAGAATATACAATGGGGCAAAGACAGCCTCTTCAATAAATGGTGCTGAGAAAACTGGACAGCTACATGTAAACGAATGAAATTAGAACACTTCCTAACATCATACACAAAGATAAACTCAAGACAGATTAAAGACCTAAATGTAAGACCAGAAGCTATAAAACTCTTAGAGGAAAACATAGGAACACTCGATGTTATAAGTCAAAGCAAGATCCTCTATGTTCCACCTCCTAGAGTAACAGAAATAAAAGCAAAAGTAAACAAGTGGGACCTGATTAAACTTAAAAATTTTTACACAGCAAAGGAAATTATAGGCAAGGTGAAAAGACAACCCTCATAATGGGAAAAAATAATAGCAAAGGAAACAACTGACAAAGAATTAATTTCCAAAATATACAAACAGCTCATACAACTCAATACCAGAAAAACAAACAATCCAATCAAAAAGTGGGAAAAATACCTAAACAGACATTTCTCCAAAGAAGACATACAGATGGCTAACAAACACATGAAAAGATGCTCAACATCACTCATTATCAGCAAAATGCAAATCAAAACCACAATGAGATATCACCTCACACCAGTCAGAATGGCCATCATCAAAAAGTCTACAAACAATAAATGCTGGAAAGGGTGTGGAGAAAAGGGAACACTCTTGCACTGTTGGTGGGAATGTAAACTGATACAGCCACTATAGAAGATGGTATGGAGATTCCCTAAAAAACTAGAAATAAAACCACCATATTACCCAGCAATCCCACTCCTAGGCATATAGCCTAAGGAAGCCAAAATTGAAAGAGACACATGTATCCCATTGTTCATTGCAGCATTATTTGCAATAGCCAGAACATGAAAGCAACCTAGATGTCCATCAACAGATGAAAGGATAATGAAGTTGTGGTACGTATACACAACAGAATATTACTCAGCCATAAAAAGGAACACATTTGAGTCAGTTCTAATTCATTAATTTATGAGGTGTATGAACCTAGAAACTATTATACAGAGTGAAGTAAGTCAGAAAGTGTAAGATAAATATAGTATTCTAATGCATATATACAGAATCTAGAAAAATAGTACTGAAGAATTTACTTACAGGGCCGCAATGGAGAAACAGACATAGAGAATAGACTTGAGGACCTGGGAAGACAGGAGGAGAGGGTGAGATGTATGGAAAGAGTAACCTGGAAACTTACATTACCATATGTAAAATAGACAGCCAATGGGAATTTGCTATATAGCTAAGAAACTCAAACAGTGGCTCTGTATTTACCTAAAGGGGTGGGCTGGGGAGGCAGATGGGAGGGAAGTTCAAAAGGAAGGGGATATATGTATACCTATGGCTGATTCATGTTGAGGTTTGACAGAAAACAACAAAATTCTGTAAAGCAATTATTCCTCAATTAAAAAAAATTTCAACTCATTTTTGTTGTTGTTATTCAATCGCTCATTCGAGTCCAACTCTTTGTGACCCTATGGACTGCAACATGCCAGGCTTCCCTGTCCTTCACTATCTCCTGGAGTTTATTCAAACTCATGTCCATTGAGTCAATGATGCCATCCAACCATCTCATCCTCTGTCACCCTGTTTTCCTCCTGCTTTCAATCTTTCCTGGCATCAGGGTCTTTTCCAGTGAGTTGGCTCTTTGCATTAGGTGGTCTCATTATTATCATTAAATCAATAATACACTTTGTGTATTATCAGTGGTGGTAACTATTATTTATAATGTTGCCACAATCTTTTCTCTTACTTTTCATGTATCAAGTGAATCTCCCTGTTGGCAACAGGTCTGCTTTTGTGAAAGAATGATTCTATGAAAGAAAATACGAAAATGTGGTTAAGAGAGTGGTTTGGAATTACTTGAGTTTCTGTTTTGATTGGGAAGAATCATTTCTGACAATATTTAGGTATATCAATAAATTATAGAATACATGGAACTATGCCAAATTACTCCATATAATGTAGACCTGCTTCTTCCTCTTTAATTGATTGGTCTAAATTACTAATGTTAGTTAATTTTATTTTAGAACACATATCCATATTTGAAGACTCACTTTTGTAATTTACTATTCTCAGTTAATGCACTCCAGGTCAGATATGGATACTATGTGAGTGAATTACTCAAGGGCATGCAAGCTGCTCTTAGAGGCAGGCATTGAGAGCTTATCAGAGTAAATCAGCAAGGCATGGCACAGCTTTGAGTTTACGTAAGAGGAGGCAGAAGGGTACAAATAATTGATATACCAAATCAGGTACAGGATCAGTTCTAGAAAACACACGCTATGTATAAATAGCATGTGTTTGCTCAGATGTCTACCTTAATCATTTTCCTCCTTTCTGTTCAAGGAGTGGAAAACCTTCAGGATGACTGATCCCAGGAAAGAAGTCAAATGGTCTAAAGGAGGTACTTGGTGGTTAAGTTACCAATATCACGAGAGCAATTACACTCAATTAGATGCCAACAAATTGGCAGTTGTTAGTGGCTCTCTTTAAAAATCTGTGTGTGTGTGTGTGTGAGCATGCACATACATATGTCTTTCTATATTTCCTCTCATTTCTTCTGTAGTCATACTCTGCAGTTGGTGCTTTGTTGGTCCCTAGAATTTTTGATATACCAAATGGCTTGTTAACATTTTTATTAGGAGACCATTCTAATAAACATTCTTATTAGAAGGCCTTCCCCTTTGCATTTGGTTCAATTTGGCTCTGGTTAGATACATGTTTATTCTTCGTTTTTGTTTTTTTTCTTTTAACTGCTGTGTATGTTAGATGGGAAGTTGGATGACATTTTATTTATTTTAAGTTATCTTTTTGTTTCCCCTAGAGAAGCAAAAAGGATGTTTTTGAGGATAGTCTTTTTTTAGTTACTGATTTCTACAAGGAAAAGCTTTTCCACATATTTGAATAATTCCTTTTATAAAACAGACTACTTAACTTTGAAATACAGCTGGTATACATACTTATGGACTACTCAACACAGCAGTTTTCTACTTGATAGGGTGTCCCCAGGGCTACAGACTATCATATAAAATGATTCTCAACATGCATTGATTACCTACTGAATTTCTGCAACTATATGAAAATTACCTTTTCTTAAGTTTTGCATTGAAAAATATTATGAAATGGTCTGACAAAAGTAAACTTAAAGCTGAATTTTATATCTTAGAACTCCCATGGATGGTACTTTTTTTGTGTTTTATGTGTAATCTTTTCCGTTGTTGTCCATCTTTAAACATTTACTTAGTATCTATTCTGTGCAAGGCACTGACTTAGTACACTGAGCTATGCAAAAGACAAGGTGGTGGTGGTTTAGTTGCTAAGTCACGTCCAGTTCTTTGTGACCCCATGCACTAGCCCTCCGATTCCTCTGTCAATGGAGTTTCCCAAGCAAGACCCTGGAGTGGGTTGCCAGCTCCTTCTCCAGTAGATCTTTCTGACCGAGGGGTCAAACTCATGTCTCCTGCTTGGCAGGCAGATTCTTTACCACTGAGTCACCTAGGAAGTCATACAAAGGACATAACATATCCCAAATTTCAATGAACGTATCAACTACTAACAATGTAACAACGTATGAAAATATAAATTTTAGATATAAACTCTTTGCTTCCAAACCCCAAAATAATATACAATCTGAGCACAGAAGAGGAAAGATAACTTCTGTTTTTTATTGTAGTTTAGTTGATTTACAACACTGTATTAGTTTCAGGTGTACAGCAAAGTGATTCAATCATATATGCATGTATTTTTTTCAGATTGTTTTCCATTATAGATCATTGCAAGATATTAAATATATCTCCTTGTGCTATACATTAAGACCTTGTTACTTATCTGTTTTATATATAGTAGTATCTGTTAATCCCATACTCTTAATATATCACCACCCCTTTTCCCTTTGCTAACCGTAGATTTGTTTTCTATATCTGTGAGTTGGTTTCCGTTTTGCAAATAAATTTGTGTGTATTATTTCAGATTCCACATATAAATGATATCATTAATATCCACTTATATCCACATATAAGAGATGTGATATCATTAATATTTATCTTTGATTTACTTCACTTAGATAGTCTCTACATCCACCTGTGTTGCTGTAAATGACATTATTTTATTCTTGTTAATGGCTGAGTAATGTTCCATTGTGTGTACCACACTTCTTTATCCATTCATCTGTTGATGGACCCTCAGGTTGCTTCCATATCTATATGCTATAGTACTGCTGTGAACATCGGGGTGCATGTAGGAAATACAACTTCTAAATAAGGAATCTGAAGAACACTTCCAGAGGAGATGGTATTTGAGGGAGAGGATGTTTAAGAATTCCACATATGAGATTAAAGTTTGGGAATCTAAAACAAAGAATGTGACCAAAGTGAAGAAAATCCAGGATGCGGTAACTCACTAGGAAGCTACCTACTTTGCTGAAACCATAGAAAAAAACTGTAATAATAGAAGGCTCAAAGGTGAACCAAGACTCAATTGTCAAACAAAAGAGGCAGTTTGTTATTCAGTAGATAGTGAGATTTAAATTTTAAAAAATAATAATAACTAAACAAATATCGTTGTTAAAAATCTAATGCTGAGAATAGGATAAATCAAAATGTAAAAATAATGATGTGTATTAATGTATTACTGTTGCTATAATTGTTAACATTAAAGGAGAACATTTTCATATACTTTCTTTCTCTGGGAAGAAGGAACAAAGTGTAGAAGGAAAGCAAAGTAAACTTAATTCAGAATAGGGTTAAATCAATGGCAGAATGGTTGAATTTTAAACATAAGATGTTGAATTTTAAAATCATAAAGAAGCCGTGCTAGGTAAGAAAAAACCCAATCCAAATTAACTTAGAGAAAAGTATATCAGATCACATAACTGAAAATTTAGGAACAAAGCAAGTATTATCAGGCCCTGGTCTGTTTTTTAGCTTTGTTCTTGTCTATGTGTCAGTTTTATTCTCAAGCACATTGTCGTCCCAGCATAGCTGCTGTACGTCCATGCCCATATCTTCCCATACCAGACACTAGTGTAAAGAAACATCTCTTCCCCAACACCTGAGGAGGGTGTCAGGCCCTGACTCACATTGGCCTCGGTTAATGCACATTTCAGAATAATTTAACTAAAGCCAAACAAGCAAAGAGACAACCAAACTGCTTTGGATCTGACAGCCCAGAATGACCCCATTTCTCAGCAGCCTGTCGGACTTCGTGGGGATGAGTACCTGGTACCTTGCTGGCAACAAGTTCCTACCCCATGGCCATCGCTGAGTAGATAGAGATATTCTTCTGACTCAAACTGAGCTGGTCAGAATCTCTCTCTGGGAATTTGGATTCAGAATGCCTCTGCATTTTTATAGAACATGTAGCAGAGGAAATTCACAAGCTTTTCGAAGAGACAAAGTCCATAAAATAGAGTGAAATTAATGTCCAAAGAGAAAAAAAGGTAGAGACAATGCACCTCCAAAAAGCAAAAATAAATGAAGAGCCTGAGAAATTCAGTTTCTCAGAGCATCCAGAGCCTAGTTCCAGTTCATTCTAAAAGCCCAGCTGCATAGCCTGCAGCTAGCTGCACAGGTCTGGGACATCCTTGTGTGCTTTTTAATAAATACACATGGGCTCACATATCATAATCCTCCCCTTTCTTTTAGTTTCTTAAGATGCTTACAGTTTTCATTTTCAAATGAAAGACATGCACAAAACCAGAAACAAAATAGGGCTTGTGTCAGCCATGCACTCATATACCTGAATAAACTGCAAGGGTTCCTAGAAGCAGTAAATGAAGAAAGTACAGTAAAATTTCTTGCCAGATGATGGCTTCAAGGTCTGAAGCTAAATAGGAAAGGAAGCTAAGAATAACAAAGAAGAAAGCTAGTTATCTCACTAGTAAGAGGAAAAGTCATTTGCACATTCTGCTTTACAATGACTTCTGTCTGCAGGGATCCAAGTTGTCAGCTATAGCAGTTTAGAATATGAATAATTTAATCACAACCTCTCACAGTGGAGACCTATGATTTTTTTTTAATATGCTTTTCTTTAGAGGTAAGAGGAAAGGATTTCTAAATGCATCCTTAATTGCTGTTGTTGTTCGGTCACTGAGCCCTGTCTGACTCTGTTACCCCACAGACGGACTGTAGCATGCCAGGCTCCCTGTCCCTCACTGTCTCCCAGAGTTTGCTCAAATTATTCATGTCTGTTGAGTCTGTGATGCTATCTAACCATCTCATTGTCTGCTGTCCCCTTCTCTTTTGCCTTCAGTTACAAAGTTCAAAAACAGAATTTGGTACCTTTTCAGCCCTATTCAAAACTAAACCCCAAGGCCATTTCAAAACGATACCTCAGTAAAAGAAGCAATGCTATTGGTCTATGGTCATTCTCACATTTGGGGGAGCAGAAAATAATCTGGGTAACCTGATTAAGATGCCATTAACTCATGTGTATTTTGATGCAGTAGATCAGATCAGAGAGCAAAAATCTACATTTAAAAAAAATTATTTTTAATTGAGGCATAATTGCTTTACAATGTGATACTTTCTTCTGTATAACAACGTGAATCAGCTATAAATATATATATATATAAATACATATATATATATATACCCCTTCCCTCTTCAACCTCCCTCCCACCCCCAAGAAATATACATTTTTAACAAATACTCCAATTGATTCTGATGCAATTGATTCTGTCTCTGTACCAAGCCTTGAGAATTCTCAATCCAGGAGTAATTGTCACTGATCCTGACTAGGCAGTTTGGGGCAGCAGATTGATCACTGGCCTGTATATCCGAAGTCACAACTTTTCTAAGGCTGTTTCTTCAGACTAAGAAATACTAATGCTATCCTTACCCATTTCAGTTACTGTCATGTTAAAATAATGTAATAAAGTATGAATATATTAGTTGAGCACCATTTATGTTGCAAATCCCCAGAGTGAAAGCATTTTTATTCCATGGGAAAGTGCCCTAAATATCAAAATACTCCTTCACTGCAATTGTTCACAGGTACAAATTGGACAGCAAAACCAAATGTTTGCAGGATGATTAAAAAAAAAACAACAACTATCTTTGTTTTGATATGAACTGGGTTTCCTTTCTCAAGACCCCGTTCTTTCTCAGTGGCCAAAGGTTAACAAAATCATGACATTTCCAGTTATTCTTTTCTCTTTTAAATTTATGCTTTGTTTGGGTAAATATTCAGTCAAATTCAAGCATTATTATTTCTATCACTATCTTCAACGCCTCACTTCCCCCTGTCTTAAGGTCTTCACCCCTGCTTCTCTCTTCTCTTTTTATAGGTCTTTGTGCCCCTTTCCACCACAGCTGCAGGTAGAAGAGGGGGAATTGTCTTAGATTGGCATTGCATCTCCAGTCTGTGAAGTTCTTTTGTCTTCTGCTCTTGCTGTTGGCAGAGAACGCAATGGCACCCCACCCTAGCACTCTTGCCTGGAAAATCCCACGGATGGAGGAGCCTGGTAGGCTGCAGTCCTTGGGGTCACGAAGAGTCGGACACGACTGAGCCACTTCACTTTCACTTTTCACTTTCATGCACTGGAGAAAGAAATGGCAACCCACTCCCGTGTTCTTGCCTGGAGAATCCCAGGGACAGAGGAGCCTGGTGGGCTGCCGTCTATGCGGTCGCACAGAGTCAGACGCGACTGAAGTGACTTAGCAGCAGCAGCTAGCTGTTGAACTTTAGTCAGTGTCTGGGATTGATCTCAGGTGGCCTCAGTCTGCACCTGCTTGGAGCAGGGCTTGGATTCCCAACCAGAGATTGAGGCTGGGTGGCGGCAGTGAAAGTACCAGATCCTAGCCACTAAACCAGTCATCAGTGACAAAGACTCTGGTGTTTGGCTTTGCAGAAAAGAATTTCCACAAAGACAAAGTAGTGGATCAAGTAAAGAACTTATTAAGAGGAAAAAAGTACAGTACGTGTGGATAGGCATATGGGCAGACTCAGGGAAAGAGAGTCACTGAGTCACACCCTCACGGCAGTTCAAATTACTTTTATGGGTTACTTCTGCGTTTCCTTTGGCCAATCATTTTGAGTTTCCTGGTTCACAGTCCACATTTAGTATATCTCCAGCTCCTCCCATGTATGTGCATGCATCTCTTATCCAAGATGGATTTTACCAAAAAGGCATCTAGGTAGGACATTCTTTGCCCTTGACATTGCTCCCCTCATTGGTCTACAAGGAGCTTTTCTATGCACATGTGGTCGAGGAGGTCTCCTGACATCAGGAGTGAGAGATATGTGATCTGGGCAGGGCCCAGCCTTCTCCCTTAATCGTCCTACTATTCTTGTCTTAGAGATTTGGTCAATAGGGAATGAATCTTCAATTGCTTTACCCTGGGGTGCCCATCTGCCTCCTGCCTCAGGATGAGCGGTATCCCAGCTAGCTTTCAGCCTGGACAGCATCCAAAACTGATCTCAGCATCTGAAGCCTTCTCCGTCTGCAGGTCCCCAGCTGAACCCCAGTTCAGGGAGGGATGACTGCCTCCCTCAAAATCCAGATGGAATTAAGTTCATCTGTGCCATTTACATAGATTCACACATACGCATTAATATAAAATATTTGTTTTTCTCTTTTTGACTTACTTCAATCTCTAAGACAGTCTCTAGGTCCATCCACATCTCTGCAAATGTCACATTTCATTCATTTTAATGGCTGAGTAATATTTGTTTGTATATATGTACCAAATCTTCTTTATCCATTCTTCTGTTGATGGGCATTTAAGTTGTGTTCCTGTACTGGTTAGCCACTTCAGTGTTCTTGTCTGGGAAATCCCATGGACAGAGGAGCTTAGCAGGTTACAGTCCATTGGGCCACAAAAGTCAGGCACTACTTAGCTACTGATCACACAGGCATGTCCTGGTTATTGTAAATAGTGCTGCAATGAACATTGGGGTGCATGTATCTTTTTGAATTATCATTTTCTCTGGATATATGCCCAGGAGTGGGATTGCTGGGTCATATGGTATTTCTATTTTTAGTTTTTTAAGAAAGCCCCACACCGTTCTCCATAGTGACTCTACCAGTTTCATTCCCATCGATGTGTACATATCCACATGTACTATACTTTTTTCCTCTTAGTAGACACTTGACTTGTTTCACTACTTTCTGTCTTTGTGGAAACTATTTTCTGCAAAGTCAAAGGCCAGAGCCTTTGTCACTGACTACTGGTCTGGTGGCTAGGATCTGGTGTTCTCACCACTGCAGCCCACACTCAAAAGAGGGTTTCCTTTTCTCTATACCCTCTCCAGCATTTATTGTTTGTAGGATGGGTTGGGAGATTGGGATTGGCATATATACAGTACTATGTATAAAATAGATAACTAATAAAAATGAACTGTATAGCACAGGAAACTCTACTGAGTGTTCTATGGTGACCTAAATGGAAAGGAAATCCAAGGAGGAGAGAATATAAATATGGGTGACTGATTTACTTAGCTGTACAGCAGAAACTAACACAACATTAAAAGCAATTATACTCCAATTTTAAAGAAATTTTCCAGTTGAAAAAAAATATCCAGATGGGGTTCTAGGCTGTCTCTAATGGGAGTAACCCCATTTGGTGGCAGAGAAATGACTCACCCTTCCAGATTCTTTCACAGACTACCTTAGGCCTATTGGAAATCTATGAATCTTCTCCAGACAAACTCAGTTCTCACGGAAACTGGGGATAGTTTTTGCTCTCTCTCACCATGTTACATCTCTCCCCAAATTCTGCGCTATCCACACTCCCAAATTGCTACATTTTTCTGTAGGCAGTTTTCACTGCCAAACCAACATCACCAAACTTCATTTCCTTACACCAGAATAGCCTCCTTAGTGTCCAGCTATGTCCTTAGAGGCCCCCATGTTAAGGGAAGACTTTGTGAATATACACCCCCCACACACCAGGGCCAAGAAAATTCCATTCTTCAACTTCCATCTCTTTCTTTCTACTGATTCTCTCTTTTTCCCTAACTCAGTTGCCTTTTTACTTCTTGCTGTAATCAAATAAAAAGAACCAATTTTGCCTCATCCACTTGGTTTGAATCACAGGCTTTCAACATCAGTGACACCTCATGTGGCGTGTTCCTTACATTTGGCCTTTTGAAATCCACTCTCTTTTATTCTTAACCATGTACAACCTCCAGGGAATCCATGCATTTTTAGTTTGGTCACCAGATGGGACAAAGAGAATACTTATTTCTTAAAAACAACAACAAAAGTAATAAATGATAAAACAATACACAGCTTATGTTTTAAAGCATATACAATTTAATGGGACTCAGCAGACAATTAAAATATATTATGTTGATTATCATAATAGAGACATGGAGAAGATTCTCTTACGAGTTCTCAGGAGCTAGTCCCTAGAACCAACATAAGCACTCTAGAAATCTCTCCCAGCATCAGGGTCTTTTCCAATGAGTCAGTTCTTCGCATCAAGTGCCCAAAGTATTGGAGTTTCAGCTTCAGCACCAGTCCTTCCAATAAATATTCAGGACTGATTTCCTTTAGCATGGGCTGGTTTGATCTCCTTGAAGCCCAAGGGACTCTCAAGAGTCTTCTCCAACAGGTTTTTCAGAGAACTCTGAAAAATTGATAACCTGTTCAGTTCAGTTCAGTTCAGTCACTCAGTCGTGTCTGACTCTTTGTGACTCCATGAATCGCAGCATGCCAGGCCTCCCTGTCCATCACCACCTCCCGGAGTTCACTCAAACTCACGTCCATCGAGTCGGTGATGCCATCCAGCCATCTCATCCTCTGTCATCCCCTTCTCCTCCTGCCCCCAATCCCTCCCAGCATCAGAGTCTTTTCCAATGAGTCAACTCTTCGCATGAGGTGGCCAAAGTACTGGAGTTTCAGCTTTAATATCATTCCTTCCAAAGAACACACAGGACTGATCTCCTTTAGAATGGACTGGTTGGATCTCCTTGCAGTCCAAGGGACTCTCAAGAGTCTTCTCCAACACCACAGTTCAAAAGCATCAATTCTTTGGCGCTCAGCTTTCTTCACAGTCCAACTCTCACATCCATACATGACCTTTGGAAAAACCATAGCCTTGACTAAACAGACCTTTGTTGGCAAAGTAATGTCTCTGCTTTTCAATATGCTATCTAGGTTAGACTTTCCTAAGTTTAAGTTACAAGCCCTAAGTTACACTCCCAGCTCTATGTACATGGTTCTCTCCAACACATCTTCCCTGAGCTTGTTCTAGATATATCCTCTATGGACCCTCAGTATTGCCTCCTCCATATCTCTCTTAAGATAATAGATACTTTATCTTGTAATTATCTGCCAAATCACCCATTAAATTGTAAATGCCATAAAAATATAGCAGTATGTTTTAGTTTGTCCTTTTTCATCATTTTTGTGTCATCAGTTCCTACCACAACAATTCAAACTTGGTAGAGGCGCCTCAGAGTTTTTGATAATTATTTTACCAATATACTAACTGCATTAAGACAATAATTCATTATTATTAATGAAATGCCACATCAAAGATTGTCATGTGGTATATGCTGCTGCTGATGCTGCCGCTAAGTCACTGCAGTCGGGTCCGACTCTGTGCGACCCCATAGACGGCAGCCCACCAGGCTCCCCCGTCCCTGGGATTCTCCAGGCAAAAACACTGCAGTGGGTTTCCATTGCCTTCTCCAGTGCATGAAAGTGAAAAGTGAAAGTGAAGTCACTCAGTCGTGTCCAACTCTTTGCGACCCCATGGACTGCAGCCTACCAGGCTCATCCGTCCATGGAATTTTCCAAGCGAGAGTACTGGAGTGGGGTGCCATTGCCTTCTCCACATGTGGTATATATAAACTACTTAAATCTAAAATGTAACTAACCATTTAGTAAATGTAACAAGCAGGCTAACCAGTGAGTAGCCTTCTTGTCTAGTGGCAAAGGCACAACTATTTATATCAATCTGATAAGGGTCGTATGGACCTACAAAGTTCTAGGGAAAGAAAGAGAGGTAAATCTATCTTAAGAAAGTTAAAATAACATGAACAGAGAGCAGATTTAAAGATGAGTAAAAGTTTATGAGACAATGGAAGTTGCAGCATGTGCCAATCTAACAAATGAATTAAACACCTAAGCCGCCTAAAGACCACTGGTGGTCGGTCTGGTGTGACTGCAGCATATTTTATGTCAGTTGTGGTAGGAGATAAGCTAATGCCAAAGCTACAAAGCTTTTAGAAGACATCGAAAAACATCTTCACAAATTTGAGTTTTGGAAAGAAATTCTTAGTATGAATAAACTATTAGCCATAATTTTTAATGAAAATTGGATTTCATTAAAATCAGGACTTTTACAAATATAAAGATACCATTTTAAGAAATGAAATGGCAAGCAAGAAGCTGGAAGAAAATTTTTGCCATCAATACATATAGCAAAGGACAGGTGTCCAGAATAAATAAATAATCCATAAAAAAAGAATAATAAAAGAAAAAAGCATATCTAGAATATGCAAAGAAATTTACTACAAAACAATAATAAATAAATAAAGCCCTATATTAAGTGGGGCTTCCCTTGTGGCTCAGCTGATAAAGAGTCTGCCTCTGCCTGCAATGCAGGAGACCTGGGTTCTATCCCTGGGTTGGAAATATCCCCTGGAGAAGGGAAAGGCTACCCACTCCAGTATTCTGGCTTGGAGAATTCTGTGGACTGTATAGTCCATGGGGTCACAAAGAGTCAGACATGACTGAGCAACTTTCATTCACTATATTAAGTGGGCAAAATATACTTTCAAAAGATACTTCACAAAAGAAGATATATGCATGGTCAATAAGCACATTAAATTACATCCAATATTAGTCATCAGGGAAATAAAAATCAAAATGAGATGCCATTTGCCTCCCACTCAAATGGCTAAAATTGTAAAAAGAAGTCAATGCCAAATATTGGCAAGATTTGGAACAGTGGGAACAATTTTACCATCTTGGAAAGCTTTCTGTTTTTTTGTGTGTTTTTCTTTTGTTTTGTTTTTTAATTACCCTTATCTCTACTGGATACCCCTGTAATTTTACTCCTAGCATCTACACAACAGGAATAGAAACGCAGGTCTACAAAAACAGCTGCTGTCGAATGTTCATAGCAGTTTTATTCATAGTAGCACAAACCTGGAAACAACTTCATTCCCATCAACAAGACACATAAATTAACAAATTGTGGTGTAGCCATAGAAGCAAAGATTACTCAGCATTTTTATTTTAATGAAGTAAATTAACCCTCTTCAAAATATTTCTTAATAACAAAGTGAAAGCTAATACTTTTGTAGAAGAGAAAAGGGACAGACACCAACTTAGCCAGGTATCTGATGTAAGCGTCACAACTAATGCGGCAAAATGACCTCATGAGCCTCTTGATAGGAGGTACTGAGGATACAGCATCATCCACATGACATTTCTGCCAAATAAAGCATAGCCTGAATTTAATAATGACGAAATATCCGACAACCCAAATTCAAGGACAAAATGCTCTTCAAAAATATCAAGACTATGAAAGACAAATTCAGACCAAGAAACTGTTCCTAACTAAATAACCCCAAAGAGACCTGAAAAGTAAACACAATACATGACCCTAGATTGGATCTTGAACCAAAAATCATGTTTTCCCTATAAAGGAAAATGTTGGCAAATATGGTAGAATTTCAGTAAGGTGTCTAGATTAGATGTTAGTATTATCTTCATGTGGATTTTCTGACTTTGCTAAGTGCACTGATGTTCTGATATCTTCAGGCAATATAATGGAAATATTTAGGGGTAAAGAGGCATGACTTCTGCAGCTCAACTCAAATGGCTCAGAAAGAGAAAACAAATGTGATAAAACACTGACAATTGGCAATTTGGGTGAATGGTTTTACAGAAATTCTTTGAACTATCCTTAAAACTTTTATGTACAAAGTAGCTTGTTTGTTTGTTTGTTTTAATCTAATAAACACAGTAACAGGGATGAAATTCAAAATTAGTATGCTGAGTGAAAGAACCCAATCAAACATTAAAGGGCATGTAACATGTACTTATATAAAGCTCAGAACAAGCAAAACCAATCTATGGTGGTAGAAATCAGAACATTCCCACCTACTCCCCCTCCATGGGCAATGTGGATTGAACAAAAAGGGGCCCTGGAAAACTAAGAAAAAAATAAAAAACATGAACTGAGGACATATCAGATTTGATTTTGAAGTAAAGTAGGGAGTATTGAATCAAGCTCCTATCTGGCCCTACCTTAACAGGTCAACTGTTTTGTAATAGCTGATTAGGTAGGACAGCTTTCTTCCAGAAACACCCTATCAGTTATATGACACGGGAATTTTTATGTTGTTTCTTTTATTACTGACATCTTACATTAATTTGCCATATAGGAGAAATCTGGACTCTTATGGAAGCTATTTCCAACTCTTTTGAGTAAATATTAAAAAAAAAAAAAAAGACCTTTAGTATGTGTAAAAGCTATATCATTTGTAGTTCACAATTACTGATTACTTAGAACATGGCCAGCCCCATGAAAAGTATGTACTGTCTCACTTAATGTGATTATTCCCATATTACACATGTTGTTGTTTTTCCATAGCTTAGTCATGTCCTACCTTTGTAACCCCATGGAGTGCAGCATGCCAGCCTTCCCTGTCTTTCACTACTTCCCAGAGTCTGCTCAAACTCATGTCCATTGAGTCAGTGATGCCATCCAACCATCTTATCCTCTGTCAGCCCCTTCTCCTCTGGCCCTCAATCTTTCCCAGCATCAAGGTCTTTCCCAATGAGTTGACTCTTCGCATCAGATGGCCAAAGTATTGGAGTTTCAGCCTCAGCATCAGTCCTTCCAATGAATATTTAGGGTTTATTTCCTTTAGGATTCACTGGTTGGATCTCCTTGCTGCCCAAGGGACTCGCAAGATTCTTCTCCAGCACCATAGTTTGAAAGCATCAATCCTTTGGTGCTCAGACTTCTTTATGGTCCAACTCTCACGTCAATATATTACACATAAAGAAACAAAAAGTCAGAGAGTCTAATCACTGATGGAAGTTTACACAGAGGTAGAGCTCTTTCAGGAATCCAGATCCATATTAACCCAGAGGCCCCTATTCAACATATATTAGTATATACATTGTTCATTGTATAGTATCGCTTCCCTTCTGTGACAGAACCTGCATAAACAAGAACCACATATCTAATTATCTAATTACTTATCTTTGTAAAAAGTTAATACCACTCGATCTCTCACATGGATTGTGGTGGTATGATAACATGCTGACTCTTGCCATATGTCATTTAAAAGAAATGTAAAAAAACTCAGAAAAGATCTGATCAAAGCTGTTTTTTGGGGTATTCAAATAAATTATTGGGTATGTTTAGGTTCATTTGTGATTTTATAATTTTTGACAAAATTCACCAATCTCATGTTAAATGATGCCTGGAAACTTCTTTTCCTATTAGAGGATCTAAATAGTAACAATTTTTTTAAAAAAAAGTTTATGTATCTTTCAAAACACTTTTAAATCAATGCAACCCTTTAAAGTTTTCATGTGATTATCATTCTACAGATAGAAAGAACTCCAATCACAAAATGTTTTCTCACTTTTAAAATTAAGGGAAAGTTGCCTGGTTTGGGGTGTGTGCCATACTATTATTTGAATGGTATATTTAAATGTTTTATTTATTTATTTTTTGAGAGACTAAACAACAGGCTCAAGTTTATTGAGCCACATACTAACAGATACAGGATACTGTTCCTGGAATTTCCTTTTTATTCCTAGTTTTATTGAGATATAATAGACACATACCTTCGTATTAGTTTTAGATGCACAACCCACTGATTTGATATATGCATATATTGTGAAATGATTACCACAGTAAGTTATTAACATTTATCACCTCACATAAGTTGCATTTTTTCTGGTGATGAGTATTTTAAAGATAAACTTAGCAAATTTCAAATATACAATACAGTCTTGTGAATTATAATAACCATGCTATAAATCCCAGAGCTTATTTATCTTATAACCAGAAAGTTGTATCTTTTGACCACCTTTACCCAATTCTCTTACCCTCATTCTCACCTCCTGCATCTGGCAACTCAATCTGTTCTATGTTTTGTTTTTTAATTTCATATATATGTGAGGCGATACATTATTTGTCTTACTCTGGTTACATCACTTAGCATAATCGCCTCAAAGTCTATCCATTGTGTTGCAAAATACAAGATTTCCTTCTTGTTTATCACTGACTATGTATATATGTATATATACATATACACTACATCTTCTTTATTCATTCATCAGTTAATGGGATTAAGTTTTCCATGTCTTCTTTATTGTAAATCATGCTGCAGTAAGTGAGAGTGTACAGAATTAGTGGTTTTGTATCTTTGTGGAATTGCTGGATCCTATGGTAATTCATTTTTAATTTTTTAAGGTAAGTCCATGCTGTTTTCCATAGTGGATTCACCAATTTACATTCCCACCAACAATGTACAAAGGTTCCCTTTTCTCCACATCCTCACTAGCATTTGTTATCTCTTGTCTTTTTGATAATTGCCATTCTTATAGGTGTGAGGTGATATCTCATTGCGGTTTTGATTTTCATTTCTGAGGATTAGTGATGTTGAGCGTCTTTTCATGTACCTGCTGACAATTTGGATATCTTTGTTGGATGAATGTCTATTTAGTTCCTCTGCCCATGTTTTAATCATATGGTTTGTTTTATGTGCTACTGAGTTGAATGAATTTTTATACATTTAGATTTTAAGCCTTTATAAGACAGGCAATTTACAAATATTTCTCCCATTCAGTAGGCTGCCTTTTCATTTTGTTGGTGGTTTCCTTTGCTATGCAGAAGATTTTTAGTATGATATATTATCACCTGTTTATTTTTGCTTTTGTGTCTTTGGTTTTAGTATCAAATATAAAAGATTATTGCCAAGATGAATGCTGAGGAGGTTACCCCCTACTTTCTTCTATGAGGTTTATCATTTCAGGTATAATATTTAAATCTTTAATCCATTTTGAGTTGACTTTTTGTATGCTATAAAATCAGAGTCCAGTTTCATTCTTTTGCAAATGGCTGTCCAGTTTTCCATTCAACATTAATTAAAGACTATCTTTTCTCAGTTGAGAGTTCTTGGATTCTTTGTTGAATATTGGCTGACTATATAAGCATGAATTTATCTACAGGTTCTTCATTTTGTTCCATCATCTATGCCTGTATTTTTTTATGCCAGTATCATACTATTTTGATTCCTAGAGTTTTGTAACATAGCTTGAAATCAAAAAGTGTTATGTCTTAAGGTTTATTTTTTGTCAGGATTGTTTTGGGTATTCATGAGTTTTTGTGGTTCCATACAATTTTATGAATTTTTGTTGTATTTTGTACAACAAGCCATTATAATTTTGAGAAGGATTGCATTATATCTTTAGGTTGCTTTGAGTAGCATGACCATTTTAACAATACTACATTCTTCCAATCCATGAGCATGGAGTATCTCTTCACTTATTTGTATCTTCTTCAGTACCTTTCATTACTATTTTATAGTTTTCAGTGTACATGTCTTTCACTCTTGTTTAAATTTATTCCTTGGTATTTTATTCTTTTTGATACAATTGTAAATGAGATTTAAAGAATATTCTGTTTATGATAGCTTGCTATTAGTGTATGGAAATATAACTATTTTTTGTATAGTGATTTTGTATCCAGAAACTTTACTGAATTTGTTTAATAGTTCTAACAGGGTTTGTTTTTTGTTTGTTTTTTTTTGTTTTTGTACTCTTCAGTGTTTAGTGTACATAATATCATGTCATCTGCAAATAGAAACAGTTTTTCATCTTTGTTTTTGATTTAGCTGGCTTTTTTTCTTGCCTAATTCCTCTGGCTGTGACTTCCAGTACTATCTTGAATAAAAGTGGTGAGAATGAGCATCCTCTTGTTCCTCATCTTAGAGGAAAAGCTTTCAGTTTCTCACCATTCAATATGAAGTTAGTTGCGAGCTTGTCCTAAATGGCCTTTATTCTATTGAACTTTTATTCCCTCTATTTTCATTTTGTTGAGAGTTTTTTTCATGAAATGATATTGAATTTTGTCAAATTGTTTTTTGCATCTATTGAGGTGATCATATGATTTTTTATCATTTATTTTGTTAATGTGGTTTATTATATTAATTGATTTGTAAATGTCAAACCATCCTTGCACCTCTAGAATAAATTCCCCTATCATTATGGTATATGATCCTTTTAATGTATTGTTGAAGTCATTTTGTTAATATGTTAACTATGATTTTTGCATCCATGTTCAAAAGGGATATTTGCCTGTAATTTTATTTTCAAATAGAATCTTTGGCTGTCTTTGATATCATGGTAATGCTGGCCTTCTAAAATGAATTTGGAAGTGTTCCCTACTATTCTATATTTTTAGAAGAATTTTAGGGATGGTGTTGATTCTCCTTTAATTGTTTGTAGATTCCACTAGTGAAGTAATCTGCTGTGGGGCTTTTTTTGCTGTTCAGGGGTTTTTAATCACTGATTCAAACTCCTTCCTAATAAATGGTCTATACATATTTTCTGTTTCTTCATGACTCAGTCTTGGTAGATTATATGTTTCTAGAAATTCACTCATGTCTTCCAGATGGCCCAGTTTGTTGACCGATAATTGTTCATGACGGTCTCTTAAGATCCTTTGTATTTCTGTGATATCAGTTGTAATGTTTATCTTTTCAAAAGACCAAGCTCTTAGTTTAATGCATCCTTTTTATTGTCTTTTTTGCCTCTTGTCCAATTTATTTCTGCTCTAATCTTTGATATTTTCTTCCTTCCTTTTATTAATTTGGGGTTTCATTTGTTCTTTTTCTAGTTTCTCGAGGTATAAAGTTAGGTAGTTTATTTGAGCTCTTTTGTTTTCTTAATGTAGAAATTTACTGTTATGAACTTACCTCTTAGAACTATTTTTTTGCTGCATCCTATAAGTATTGATATGTAGTATTTCTGATTTCATTGTCTCAATATACTTTTATTTATTTATTCTTTGGCCCATTTTTATCAGTAGCATGTTGCTTAATCTTCACATAGTTATGAGTTTTTCCGTTTTCTTCTTGTAATTGATTCTAGTTTCATACCATTGGGACCAGAAAAATGCTTGGTATAATTTCAATCTTCTTAAAGTTTCTATGACTTTTTTGTGAATTAGCATATGAAAATACTGTACTTTTTATCAGTTAGCTATTCATACACCTTACTCAGTATGAAAGAAGACACCTATGATCCTTTCTCCATCCAAAATTAGACTGGCACTATGAACTTTTTAGTCCTTCCCATATGTGTTGTGTTTTTTGTTGTTTTTTTTTGTTTTTTTTTTTTTAACAATTCATGCTATAACATTTGGCATAATACAGGTCACAGGTGAAACTTTGTATTTGGCCATTAGATTAGTGAGTTTGATCCCTCAGGGTGGAAGATTCCCTGGAGAAGGGCATGGCAACCCACTCCAGTATTTTTGCCTGAAGAATTCGATGGACAGAGTATCCTGGAGAGCTACGGTCCATAGGGTCTCAAAGAATCGGACATAATTGAAGTGACTTAGTGTGCATTAGTGGATGGAATACTATAGTCCTACAGTTTGAAAAGATGCAAAGTCTTTTTAAATAAAATACTTTTTGGCATGATATTATGGTGTTCATTCTTGGTATTTGACACTAAATAATACTCAAAGTAATGATGAAGCAACCCTGATCAAGCAAGGTTATTTGTACCGTGCTTCAGACATTATCAGTAGGTTTTTGTAATTAAAAGCAGTACAGTCACTAAAAAATAACTGTAATCATCACATCTAATATAGACCACATAAGGAAGTAAGAGAGATCAGACTTTGTTCACTCGTTCTTTTTTACCTGGATTCTTTCACAAGATGTAAATAAAATCAGCTTCACATAAGTTTGTTTCATATTAAAAGAGAAAAATGTATGAGGAAATTTTCTATTTTCACTGTCTCTTCCTTTCACCTTACTTGTTGTTATATGAAGATATGATCATTGGACCATAGTTGAAAAGCCAAGAGACATCACAGATGTGTGTGTTAGTCACTCTGTCATGTTCAAATCCTCTGCCCAAGGAATTCTCCATTCAAGAATTTTGGAGTGGGTTACCATTCCCGTCTCCAGGGGATCTTCCTCACCCAGGGATTGAACCTGGGTCTCCAGCACTGCAGGCAGATTCTTTACCAACTGAGCCACCAGGGAAGCATAAGGAGATTTTCTATTTTCACTATCTCTTCCTTTCATTCTACTTGTTGTCATATGAAGATGTGATCATTCGACCATAGCCGAAAAGCCAAGAGAAATCTAGAGAAGCTGACCAAATACTCTTTGATATTACTGAGTTGCTGAGACAATTTTGAAAATACCTACCTCTACACTTCTTGTAATGGGAGAGATTTAAATGTCTTAAGCCACTGCTAGCTTTTTTGTCATTCATACCCTAAAATGTTTCTAATATAATATCTTTATTAATGTCCTTAATTCTCCTCATATGCCAACTTCTGCAGAAATTCCACTCTTTCTGAAATTATTCATTCATCCCTCATGGTCTTATTATTTATGTGTAAGTAAGTTTGACTTTTACTCCAAACAGACCAACCAATAAAGATATAAATTTGGTATGTGTTCACTTTTATCTTTATTTCTAGTTTAACAAATGTTTCTGTAACTGATATATGCTTTTATCTCTCCTTTTAATGTTGAAAAAAATAACCCCTTTTAATGGCTAAAGCTAACCTGTGTGTTTTAAAGTTCTTTATTCTCATCCTTGAATACATCTATTCCCACAGCTATCCACAAGTGGCTAATGTGAACTGTCTCACTAATGTAGATCCTTTGTCTCTGTCTTCAAATTTGTCTATACTTCCTTTATTATGAAATAAATAAGCCAGTGTCATTCTGCTGTCCTTTTCCCAAGCCTCTTGAAAATTCCTCTCTAATTTATTTCTCCCTGCTTCATTTATAATCTCATTTACTCAGGTGTCTGCCAATTTTCCTATTGCCAAATACAATAGCTTCTACTTGCCATCCTTCTCTTTAAATACTGAATCAACAGAACACCATCTTATATTTTTCTCCCTCAATTCAGATGAACTAGGATATAATGATTTCCCTTCTATCTCTGACCACTCCTGTGATTTTCCTTACTGACTGATATTCCTTTTTTCTCTTTCTCTGCACTTGCATTCCACATATTTAAGCTTCCTGAGTTCTTCTCTAGACAATCTAAGTCTTCTTTGGGGACTCCATTCATTCTCACTGCTAAGATGTCATTATGATGGAAATGATACTAGATCAAGACTGAAACAGATCTGCAAATTCAATTCACAAACTAATTTATCAACTTCTCTGGCTCTCAATTTTTCATTTGCCAATGATGATTAGTTATCTGTAAGATTACTGTTAATTCTAAAACATTAGAGGGAGAGGGTGGGAAGATTTGGGAGAATGGCATTGAAACATGTAAAATATCATGTATGAAATGAGTTGCCAGTCCAGGTTCGATGCACGATACTGGATGCTTGGGGCTGGTGCACTGGGACGACCCAGAGGGATGGTATGGGGAGGGAGGAGGGAGGAGGGTTCAGGATGGGGAACACATGTATACCTGTGGCGGATTCATTTTGATATTTGGCAAAACTAATACAGTTATGTAAAGTTTAAAAATAAAATAAAATTAAAAAAAAAAAAAAAGATGCCACTGAAACCTGCATCTCTTGTCCTTCCTACTGGCTGTTTTCACTTAGAAGTTCTGCTGCTTTTTCAAATAAATATGAATAAAATCAAGCACTTCCTGTCCCTCCTCCTTTTCTCCCTCCAGTCAGCTCCATCATTACTTCTTCTATTCCTGAGTCCCCTCCATGGCTATATGGAGCCTCCAATGGCTCAAATGGTATAAGATCTGCCTGCAATGCAGGAAACCCAGGTGTGAACACTAGGTTGGAAAGATACCCTGGAGAAGGGGATGGCAACCCACTCTAGTATTTCTGCCTGAAGAATTCAACACACAGAAGAGCCTGATGGGCTATAGTCCATGGGGTCTCAAAGAGATGACTATAGTCTCCTCTTTCTAATTTTCATTAATATAATTTTTATTTATCATGATATTTCACTCATCTAAAAATTTTATTCATTTTGTTTGAGATGTTAAAATTAACTCCTGTGGTTTTTTTTTCCACATTCAATACCCTTTGTAATATGACCCTAGCATATCTGTCAAAATATTTTCTGCTATCTCCTTTGTTTCTCTGCACTTCTAAAGCCAATTCCCTAAATGCTTGGGGGAAAAAAATCTCATGTTTGTCCCTTTTGTTTGTAACTTTGTTTATGTAGTTCTCTTGCTGAATTTTTCTCCTCTTTTTTTTCAGACTTCTAAATAGTTTATTTTCAAAACCCTTCTTCCATGAAGTCTTCTCAAATATCTCAGAAGGATCCTTTCACTCTTTTTGAAATCCTGTTCAAGTAATTATCAGCATATCACAGATAACTGTTATGATTAAGAGCTTAGAATTTGCACATTAGAATTCATCTATATAATATCTTATTATTGTTCAGTCACTCAGTATTGTTCAACTCCTTATGACCCCATGAACTGCAGCACACCAGGCTTCCCTGTCCTTCACTATCTCCCAAGAAGCTTGCTCAAACTCAGGTCCATTGAGTCAGTGATGCCACCCATATCTTGCATGGTTTATCTTGTATGGTTTCAGATCAGATCAGATCAGTCGCTCAGTCATGTCCAACTCTTTGCAACCCCATGAATTGCAGCACGCCAGGCCTCCCTCACATCCATACATGACTACTATCACCAACTCTTGGAGTTCACTGAGACTCACGTCCATCAAGTCAGTGATGCCATCCAGCCATGTCATCCTCTGTTGTCCCCTTCTCCTCCTGCCCCCAATCCCTCCCAGCATCAGAGTCTTTTCCAATGAGTCAACTCTTCGCATGAGGTGGCCAAAGTACTGGAGTTTCAGCTTTAGCATCATTCCTTCCAAACAAATCCCAGGGCTGATCTCCTTCAGAATGGACTGGTTGGATGTCCTTGCAGTCCAAGGGACTCTCAAGAGTCTTCTCCAACACCACAGTTCAAAAGCATCAATTCTTCGGCGCTCAGCCTTCTTCACAGTCCAACTTTCACAGCCATACATGACCATACTAATTGTTTAATGTAGGTGACTGAACATGATCCAGTTTTCCAAAGGTGCCCTGGGAGAAATTTCAGGCCTTCTGTTTCTATCATTTGTAGGTCACTTGTTGAATGAATCATATACATTAGCAGCAACCCTTTCAAAAACAAAGTGAATTTTATTCAGTTTATTTCAGTTGTTCAGTCATGTCTGACTCTTTGGGACCCCATGGACTGCAGCACGCCAGGCCTCCCTGTCCATCAACAACTCCTGGAGTTTACTCAAACTTATGTCCATTGAGTCAGTGATGCCATCCAACCATCTCATCCTCTGTCATCCCCTTCTCCCGCCTTCAATCTTTCCCAGCATCAGGGTCTTTTTCAATGAGTCAGTTCTTCACATCAGGTGGCCAAAATATTGGAGTTTCAGCTTTAACATCAGTCTTTCCAATGAATATTCAGGACTGATCTCCTTTAGGATGGACTGGTTGGATTTCCTTGTAGTCCAAGGGACTCTCAAGAATCTTCTCCAACACCACAGTTCAAAAGCATCAATTCTGTGGTGCTCAGCTTTCTTTATAGTCCAACACTCACATCCATACATGACTACTGGAAAAACCATAGCTTTTACTAGATGGACCTTTGTTGGCAAAGTAGTGAACTGTTACTATTATTCAAAATTTATGGTTGAAAGCAATGAGGAAGTCAGTCATCAACTTAAATTTACATAATGATGAAGTTGAAAGCCAAGACTTAACTCTAAATCAGCCTTATTCTAAAGCTTGTTATTGGGATTTCCCTGGCAGTCCAGTGGTTAAAACTCTGTGCTTCCAATATAGGGGGTACGGATTTAATTCCTGGTCAGGGAAATAAGATCCCATGTGCCTGGTGCAGCACAGCCAAAAGATTGAATTAAAAAATTAAAGAATGTTATTGAGTATAGTTTTAAAAAAAAAGTAAGCAGTCTCAGAAAATACTCACTGATTAGTCATTGTTACAAGCTCTATGAATCTATGGGATGTAGGAGGGATTTATAATTCAATTGAGGTATTTGAAATTCCTTTGCTCTCAGAGACCAAGCTTAAACCCAGTGGCACAATACAGTTTGTAGTAGGAAGCTCCCCAATATTGTAAGATTATTCAACATTTTCAAGATTTCACAAATCAAGTCTTTGTCAATCTATGACTTACTCAACAATTTAGTGGTGCTTTAGTCTTGTTACACAAAATGGGTAAATTTACCCATTTTCCCTTGACCACCTGTTCTATATGGTGAATAAATAAGTGGAATAATAAAAATCACTTCCTTAAGAATTCTTATGATAAACTTTGATTTAGAAAAAAAAAAATCACTTGATAAGATTGAAGTTAAAATATTTGGAATTAATAATAATTGTGTGATTAAAAATGTGTGTGTGTATGCCTACATGCATATAAGCACACATGTAAATATAGAGCTGAAGAAGTTTTTGGTGTTGTTGAGGAATTCTTTTTTTATCTTCTCTCCATGTTCCTTTCTTATTCATATTGAACTTGATTTAAATGTAGAACAGATTATTTTTATATTAGGGTCCTTTTGCTTACATTCCAGATATATGTCTCAAGGATATATTTGGTTTTGAAGAAAAAACTAACTGCAACAATAAAAATAGAGATTTCTTTTGTATTTAACCAGTATTGAGAACAAGGCATCAATAAATAAGAAAACTCGAAGAGTATAGTGTTGTTTAGGACATATAGACCATGGGACAAACAATAAGACAGAGGTTATCGCAAAAAAGCACACAACACCTGGGAGATGGGCAGTGCTGCCCAGCCTTGTCCATTCACTTTCTTGAAACAATCACATCATTATTTTAAATTACAGAGTACAGGTCAGATAATAATGGGATGCTTTTTGAGCAAATGGAGCTTGCGTGACTATCAGATCAATGACCTTAGAATTTACTTTCCTGAGAGACAAGTTATAATATAAAAGTGTGTTTACTTAGTTCAATAACTATCTATTGAATACCTACTCTGTACCCGTATTACATTAAGTGCTATTGGTGGTGAAAATGAGCTAGACTGGATCTTGACTTCAAGAATTCTACAGTCTGAGAAAATAAATCATAAGTTATAATGTGACCTATACTGTGGGGAAAAATAAACATTAAAAAAAAAAACTTGTAAAAGGAGATAACAAACCTTAAAGATGAGAAGCTGACTTCCAAATGCAGTTGGGATTTGAACTCAGCACTCAATTATGAGTAAAAGCCCTTATGAGAGTTTACTAACTTGTTTGTAGTCAAAAGGTACATATTGCAGAATAGTTTATGATACAGTTACAATTATCAGGGTGCCAAGTTCTGTGTTTTTTCTCAACAGACGATTAAAATGTATTGAAGTTATTAACCCTCCTTTGGAGATATATAGAGAAGTAGAAAATGCCTTGACCTCCCAGGCTTACATCGCACATGTAGCACAGAATAGGAGAAGTAAGCACATCTGATCGCATCTCATATTTGCGGAGCATATTATGACTTTAAAAACAGATTAACATAATTTTTAAAAAAAGATGTATGAGTAATTAGCAAGAGAATGGCAAAGAAGTTTCAAGACTCATTAATTATGAGGCAGTATAGGAATTGAATCTATTATCACAAGATAAAATTGAAACATCAACTTTGTCAGTAATATGCTCTGAGACCCTGAGCTTATCACTCCACCTTTCTGAAATTTAATATTATTGTCATTGAAATGATTTAATACCTATATTTCAGGTTATTATAAGAATTGAAGGAAGGAAAGGGAGAAGGAAATCTTACATTTTCTTTTGAATATATATTTATTTATTTGGCTTCTCTGGGTCTTAGTGTGGCATGTTGAATCTGGTTCCCTGACCAGGGATTAAACCTGGGCTCCCAGCATTGGGAGTGCAGAGTCTTAGCCATTGGACCACTAGGGAAGTCTCTAGGAGATCTTACACTTATCCCTTTTTGCATATATTTTCAAAGTTAAAAATATTACTGCTTTTTACATCATAAAACATGACACTATTTTTTAAAACAGATTAATTGGTTTGCAAGATATAGAGATGACAAGTTGTTTTTATTTAGTAATGTGTCATACTCTAGCTAATTATTTTTGTCAAATACTTGAAATATAATTTGTTTAGAATTGAAGACAGGAGATAAGCATCTAGTCGAATGGACTGTCTTTACTTCTGAATAACAAAAGCAGCAAGTAAAACAGTTTTGAATAATTTCTCCAGCATTTTATACACTTTAGTACTTTCAGCACTCAAGTTGAAAAAGAATGTGTAAGTCTCACCTAAAGAATTTATGCAAAAATGTGGAGATATGGACATGAAAAAAGAAAAAACTGGACTGGGAACTAACTTTTATTCTGAAGTCTACATTTAAAACACAATAGTTTAGGTCCTTATATTGATCAATTCCTAAACTGAGAAGTTTAAAAAAACAAACACCTACTCAATTCTACTCTGCAGTTTAGAAATAGATTATGTGATGCACATTCCTGGCAGGCAACAGCCTGAAACTCACGTACTTTTGATATTGGCTCAGACCTCTTGGCATTCAAGATGAATACACTACTGAATAGTATTAATTATTCTCACATCCTCTTTTGAGGGGGTAGGAGGCACAACAGTGCCTACGTACATCTTACAGGGTTGGCAAGAGACTAATATAATGTTATCTGAAGCCACAGACATTGTTGCCAAGACTCCATTTGATGTCGGAACTGCAGCTAAAATGCAGTCATTATGGCTCTAAGAATTCTCTGTCACTGTAATCATATAAAAATAAAAATGATGTAATTAAAATTTTACTGAATAAATATATTCATAAAATTAGTTTCTTAGCTGGGAAATCAAATTATGCTTCAGTTAAAGCAGTTCATAATGTAAGTGATAGTTAAAGTGAAAATTTTTAATTGAAATATCAAAATTTGAAATTTAGTGTTTTATTCTCATTTCAAATATTAATTGAAAGTCCTTTATATCCAATCCCCCAACTTTAAATGGCAAAAATACAGAAACATATATATATAAGAATTTTAGGGTCAGGTTTGGAGATAATGCGGTCATATAAAGAAAGATAAAATTAATGATAGAAGACTGTAATAATTCAAATGATAGCATAGACTTTCATTCTGCCTACTATGTAGGTAGTCTCAGATGGTTTTAAAATGTTATATTGTTCAAGCCTACCATTTGCCTTTTAAAATAAGCCTTTTTATTCCAATAATCCAGATGAAGAAACAAGCTCAAAATGGCTATTGTACTTTACCAAAGTAGTGTGGTTATGTTTCTATAGATTGAGCCAAATGCATTTTGGATACAGTCCTGCTTTTTAGTGCATGAGACATATTTACAGTAAATGCCATCAGATATTATAAGAGTGAGAGAGATATGTAGTTTACCTAAGCATGAACTGAGCCCTTACAAATAGGTAGGAAACAGATACAGGCCAAACTTGAGCAAAAATGTGAAGCTCCTCCCTCTACCCCCATTAAGCTCCATAGGGTACATAGCACACAACTGGGGAATTTAGTATAGGTAATCAAAAATAAGCAAAAAGTTGTAATAGTAACCAGTAAAAAAGACCAAATTCAAGTTATCATCACATGGATATGATAGATGGTAATAAAGGATGGGCTAACTGGGGCAGAACATCAGGAAGTAATTGATTTGTAGGTCTGTGTGGTTGAATAAACAACAAAAGCAAAAGAAAGAAAAATGTGTCAAGTTCAGTTAGTTCAGTCAGTCGCTCAGTCGTGTTTGGCTCTTTGCAACCCCGTAGACTGCAGCACACCAGGCCTCCCTGTCCATCACCAACACCCAGAGTTTACACAAACTCATGTTCATTGAGTCGGTGATGCCATCCAACCATCTCATCCTCTGTCATCCCCTTCTCCTCCTGCCTTCAATCTTTCCCAGCATCAAGGTCTATTCAAATGAGTCAGTTCTTCGCATCAGGTGGCCAAAGTATTGGAGTTTCAGCTTCAACATCAGTCCTTCCAATGAACATTCAGGACTGATCTCCGTTAGGATGGACTGGTTGGATCTGCTTGCTGTCCAAGGGACTCTCAAGAGTCTTCTCCAACACCACGGTTCAAAAGCATCAATTCTATGGCACTCAGCTTTCTTTATAGTTCAACTCTCACATCCATACATGACCACTGGAAAAACCATAGCCTTGACTAGACAGACCGTTGTTGGCAAAGTAATGTCTTTGCTTTTGAATATGCTGTCTAGGTTGGTCATAACTTTTCTTCCAAGGAGTAACCGTCTTTTTATTTCATGGCTGCCGTCACCATCTGCAGTGATTTTGGAGCCCCAAAAAATAAAGTCTTCCACTGATTCCACTATTTCTCCATCTATTTGCCATGAAGTAATGGGACCAGATGCCATGATCTTCGTTTTCTGAATGTTGAGCTTTAAGCCAACTTTTTCACTCTCCTCTTTCACGTTCAACAAGAGGCTCTTTAGTTCTTCTTCACTTTCTGCCATAAGGGTGGTGTCATCTGCATATCTGAAGTTATTGGTATTTCTCCCAGCAGTCTTGATTCCAGCTTGTGCTTCTTCCAGCCCAGCGTTTCTCACGATGTACTCTGCATATAAGATAAATAAGCAGGGTAACAATATACACCCTTGACATACTCCTTTTCTTATTTGGAACCAGTCTGTTGTTCTATGCCCAGTTCTAACTGTTGCCTCCTGACCTGCGTATAGATTTCTCAAGAGGCAGGTCAGGTGGTCTGGTATTTCCATTTCTTGAAGAATTTTCCAGTTTATTGTGAGTCATACAGTCAAAGGCTTTGGCATAGTCAATAAAGCAGAAATAGATGTTTCTCTGGAATTCTTTCTCTTTTTAGATGATCCAGAGAATGTTGGCAATTTGATCTCTGGCTTCTCTGCCTTTTCTAAAACCAGCTTGAACATCTGGAAGTTCACGGTTCACGTATTGCTGAAGCCTGGCTTGGAGAATTTTGAGCATTACCTTGCTATCATGTGAGATTAATGCAACTGTCCAGTAGTTTGAGCAATCTTTGGCATTGACTTTCTTTGGGATTGGAATGAAAACTGACATTTTCCAGTTCTGTGGCCACTGCTGAGTTTTCCAAATTTGCTGACATATTGAGTGCAGCACTTTCACAGCATCATCTTTTAGGATTTGAAATAGCTCAACTGGATTGCATAACCTCCACTAGCTTTGTTTGTAGTGATACTTCCTAAGGCCCACTTGATTTCACATTCCAGGATATCTGGCTCTAGATGAGTGATCACACCATCATGATTATCTGGGTCGTGAAGATCTTTTCTATACAGTTCTTCTGTATATTCTTGCCATCTCTTCTTATCTTCTGCTTCTGTTAGGTCCATACCATTTCTGTCCTTTATTGAGCCCATCTTTGCCTGAAATATTGCCTTGATATCTCTAATTTTCTTGAAGAGATCTTTAGTCTTTCTCATTCTATTGTTTTCCTCTATTTCTTTGCACTGATCACTGAGGAAGGCTGTTTTATATTTCCTTGCTATTCCCCTTGCTGTGTCAAAGGCTAACCCTAACACTTTCCTTGCATTTATTATCATGCTTTTGTGTGTCAAACTAGAGAGCTACTTTATAACTCTTAAAAAATGCACTTCACCCCACTGACCTTGAGAATATTCACCGAAACAATGAAGGATTTTTGACTAAAGATCTCTAAGGATTTAAGATTTCTTCTAGATATGCATGTCAGTGATGTTTGCTTAGAGAGTATTTAGTAAACATTTCTTGAATGAATTGTACATATCTCCCATGCAAGAATTCATTATAACTTAATAACTGTAGAACAATGAAACAAGTATCAGGAGATTTCAAATATTGAGTGTTTGAGAGTTATAAAATTATTTTCCCTTTTGATGAGCAAAATAATTAGAAAATGAGAAAGGTAATATATAGGACATGCTAAACTTCATAGCACAATTGCACTCACCTCATACGCTAGTAAAGTAACGCTCAAAATTCTCCAAGCCAGGCTTCAGCAATACGTGAACCGTGAACTTCCAGATGTTCAAGCTGGTTTTAGAAAAGGCAGAGAAACAAGAGATCAAATTGCCAACATCTGCTGGATAATCAAAAAAGCAAGAAAGTTCCAGAATAACATCTATTTCTGTTTTATTGACTATGCCAAAACCTTTGACTGTGTGGATCACAATAAACTGTGGAAAATTCTGAAAGAGATGGGAATACCAGACCACCTGACCTGCCTCTTGAGAAACCTATATGCAGGTCAGGAAGCAACAGTTAGAACTGGACAGGGAACAACAGACTGGTTCCAAATAGGAAAAGGAGTACGTCAAGGCTGTGTATTGTCACCCTGCTTATTTAACTTATATGTAGAGTACATCATGAGAAATGCTAGGCTGGAAGAAGCACAAGCCAGAAGCAAGATTGCCGGGAGAAATATCAATAATCTCAGATATGAGATGACACCACCCTTTTGGCAGAAACTGAAGAGGAACTAAAATGCCTCTTGATGAAAGTGAAAGAGGAGAGTGAAAAGTTGGCTTAAAGCTCAACATTCAGAAAATGAAGATCATGGCATCTGGTCCCATCACTTCATAGGAAATAGATGGGGAAACAGTGGAAACAGTGCCAGACTTTATTTTGGGGGGCTTCAAAATCACTGCAGATGGTGACTGCAGCCATGAAATTAAAAGACACTTACTCCTTGGAAGAAAAATTATGACCAATCTAGATAGCATATTCAAAAGCAGAGACATTACTTTGCCAACAAAGGTCCATCTAGTCAAGGCTATGGTTTTTCCAGTGGTCATGTATGGATGTGAGAGTTGGACTGTGAAGAAAGCTGAGCGCCAAAGAATTGATGCTTTTGAACTGTGGTGTTAGAGAAGACTCTTGAGAGTCCCTTGGACTTCAAGGAGATCCAACCAGTCCATTCTGAAGGAGATCAGCCCTGGGATTTCTTTGGAAGGAATGATGCTAAAGCCGAAACCCCAGTACTTTGGCCACCTCATGCGAAGAGCTGACTCATTGGAAAAGACTCTGATGCTGGGAGGGATTGGGGGCAGGAGGAAAAGGGGATGATGGAGGATGAGATGGCTGCATGGCATCATCAACTCGATGGACGTGAGTTTGAGTGAACTCCGGGAGATGGTGATGGACAGGGAGGCCTGGCGTGCTGTAATTCATGGGGTCACAAAGAGTCGGACACGACAGAGCGACTGAACTGAACTGAATTGAACTGAACCTTCATATGCAGTTGTGGCAAATGAACATTTACAATTGTACTCATTTCAGGATAAGCATTTTTCTTTTTGTAGAGTCAGTGTATTTTCTAGGCCAATCTGCTTCTATCTTCTATCAGTAGTGAATACCGTTTCAATAAAAAGACATGATATGATTGACAGCATAGAATAAAAGCACATGAATTATTCACGAAAGCACTGAAATTCAGTCTATAGTAAAACAGTTTGCAAATAATTAGAAGAGTCAACGTCTTCTTCTCAAAGTGTAAACCCATTTCTGTAGCTAATTAAAACTCAACTATAAGCTGAAATAAAACTGAAAAAAGAAAATCACAATTCCATGAAGTTTGCCTTCTGAGGACAAAACTTATATCTTGAGGACTTAGGGATAATTTTCTCTTATAATAAAACTGCAGCTGTTTCTAAAATTGTCTCCAGGAGAGATGTCAATGTACTTTGAGCTTGGAGTCAAGATATTTTTAAGGAAAATTAATAAGGAAAGTAGCTGATAAAAAGAAAAAATAATTTTAGTTTTATAGTAATAAAAAATTAGCAAAGATAACAATTAAAGTAGGAAAAATGCAATCGAGTAAGACTAAGAGTGTTATCTTTTTAATGACTGAGTTTTGAGTATTCATTCATTTGCTAACATTGAATAAATTGGGGGTTCACACAATCAGTAAATGTTGGGTCAATAGAGCACTTGTGAATGCACCTTGCAGCCATCATCTCTCAGAGCAAACAGAGAAACTGACACTTTTACCATCAGTTTAAAAGAATATTGGGCAACAGAACACATTTACACAGACTCAAATCTATTTCTATTGCTAGAATATCAATTCAAAGGTCCTTTCTTAATAGAATAGGTCAGGCCATCCTCAGTATGAAGACTGTCATGTTCCTATGGTTATGATTATTGACAATAATCTGATTATTTGACAGCTAGCCAGACTTACAGGATTCATCTCATATGCTAGACCAAATATATATGTGTAGGTACTAAAGAAAATACAAAAAATAAGGTAAATGGTAATTAATTTTTACATTACTCTTGGTGGTTTGAATATGGATTTCAGTAAGAACTCTGACCTGATCTTTTTTTTCTCTTACACACTTTTATAATATGAGTTATTATATATATGATATATATATAATTTTTTAATTATATGAGAGTTTTTTAATCATATGAGAATTGAATTAAAAGAGAAGTCTCCTTTCCCTGCAATTCATCTAAAGCTTTCCTTCTTTCATTGCTTTATCTGCTGAAATTTGTTACAGAGCAAAGTATAATATATAATAGAAACTACACTTCTCTCTCATCCAAAATGGCAAGAAAAGAACAGGCAGCACATTTGTTTAACGTATGTTTTATCTAGAGGTGTGGCTTCTCTTCTGTACTTTGTGTAATTGTGACTAAAGCCTTTATGTGATCACACAGGAAACACAGTTTTTCAATTTAATAGAGATGTGACTGTATTTTAGATCATATTAATCCAGAGGAGACCGACACAGTTCATACCACCGTTTCAGTCAGTCACTTCTATGTTCCTTTCTCAAGAAACAAGAATATTAACCCAAAGTTGTTGATAAACTGTTGTTTCAAATTTACTATCAATATTTACAAAAGTTCATCTTAAATTGTTAGACACGGACTTCCCTGATGGTCCCGTGATTAAGAAACCGCCTTCCAATGCAGGGGATGTGGGTTCAATTCCTGGTCGAGGAACTAAGATCTCACATGCCACTGGGGAACTCACACACTGAAACTAGAGAGAAGCCCACCTGGGCTGAGAGAAGCCCAACTAAGACATGACTCAGCCAAATAAATAAGTATTTTTTAGAAATTAATAGACAACAAATAGAAATAATAGCAATAAATGAGTTATATAATACATATCACATTATGGGCACTGGTCTATATACCATAATCGTTAAGATTTGGTACTCAGAGCTCACTTAATAGTCAAGAAACTAAGGGAATATGTAACTCACCAGACTACAACTACACAACTCACAACTCACAACCACAGGGGAAAGTCAGGATGTAAACCCAGGCACTCATGCTCAAATGCTAGAGCACCCACTACTTCGGTTTCAATAGGTATTGTTATTCAAATAATAATTCAAATAACAATAATATTGTTATTCAAAGCCTGACTACTTTGCACCTTCACAGCAAGATAACCCTGAATCAAGCTTCTAAAAATGAAGTAAACATTAAGAAATTAAATGAGTCTTGATTTTTATTTATTCTTGAGGGAAAAGAAGTGAGCAGGGGTATTTTGTAACATTATGACTGCTGAAATACATTTTTAGTTCTCTTTAAAAATACTTCACAATCAGAAAATTAATTTTGAAATAATATCAAGATGTATGGTTGTAAGAATTTTCATAAGCACCTAATTATTGGGGGTTTGTTTCTGTGTGCTTTCTGGTATAATTAATAGAATAGTCCCTTTATAAAGATGAAAAGGAATACAATCCAAACTAATTCAAATCTGCATTTTAACAGAACATTTAATGTAATGTTTTTATTTTGGTTTCACCTTAAATTAAACATCAATAATTTACATTGATCATCACTAATTCTGTGTCTCAAGTTAAAATTCTACTGAAGTTTTCATGTCTTTCTTAATTCTTATTCTTGGCCTTTAGATTTCAAATCTAAACGGGCAGGGAGAAGTATACAATTAGTCAATGTAAGCTTCATTTCTAGTATCATTGCCAACTGTTTCTATTGAAATTACACAAAGAAACAAGTTGACAAAGTAAAAATAGCTGCACAAAATGATTCTGGAGAAATTAAACTATTCCAACCAGTCCTACAATGAAGAAGAAAAGCAGCCTTAGCAGGTAAGAAATTCAGTGAAAATGAAAGTCACGTGCTCAGCAGTAGACAGGGATGACAGAAGAGGACCTTGCTATGTGACTAATGCAAGCCTTGAGATCTCTACTACATAATTTTTGTTTATTTTTTTATTATTATTATTATTTTTACTTTACAATATTGTATTGGTGTTGCCATACATCAACATGCATCTGCCATGGGTGTACATGTGTTCCCCATCCTGAACCTCCCTCCCACCTCCCTCCCCATACCATCCCTCTGGGTCATCCCAGTGCACCAGCCCCAAGCTTCCTGTATGCTGCATGAAACCTGGACTGGTGATTCGTTTCTTATATGATACATGTTTTAATGCCATTCTCCCAAATCACCCCCCCTCCACAGAGTCCAAAAGACTGTTCTATACATCAGTGTCTCTTTTGCTGTCTGGTATACAGGGTTGTCATTACCATCTTTCTAAATTCCATATATATGCATTAGTATACTGTATTGGTGTTTTTCTTTCTGGCTTACTTCACTCTGTATAATAGGCTCCAGTTTCATCCACCTCATTAGAACTGATTCAAATGTATTCTTGTTAATGGCTGAGTAATACTCCATTGTGTATATGTATCACAGCTTTCTTATCCATTCATCTGCTGATGGACATCTAGGTTGCTTCCATGTCCTGGCTATTATAAAACTATGTAATTTTTTTAAGCTTGCTTTAGTTAGAGAAAAAAAGAAACAAAAACACTCAAGAAGTCAAGTCCCAAGAACTCAGAAACTAACATAGTCTCATTCATGCAACTCTGATTGAGCAAAATAAACTATATTTCATGTAAAAAGTATTTGTATTACTTTTGGCTTATGATAAATACCATCAATCTAGTTCTCTCTGAGTGACTTCATGCTCAAGGGATTAAAAACTCAGGACATACAAGTACACTTCTCTAAATACCTTTCCCCAAATTTGTCACAATATTTCACTGGAAATTAAATAAACTTCCCATTCAATGAATGACATTTTTAAAAAATTGTTTGATTTGCTATTCCTTATGAAGTACCAGCTCAAACATCTGTTATCCTATAGGCAGAGATATATCAGGGAAAAGTTAAATAAGTAACAGTTTTTATTAATGTAAAAATGTCCTTATCCTATAATTTAATAAATATTGTTTTGCTTTTGGGGGGAAAAAGCAATTTGTCCATACTTAATAAACTAAGGAAATACTCAAATCTGGGCATACCATGATGCATTTAGTATGTTTATAAGATCATGGAGTATTTTCATGTGAATGAGCCAAAAAGTCATCTTTCCATATCTTAAACTGAGCATAAAATAATATCAGGAAAAAATGCTAACCATAATAACCAAAAGAAAGACCCAGTGCTTACAAAGGAGTATGGTTTCACTTCATCTCTGAACAAATATATAGGCGAGTC
The DNA here is from genome assembly GCF_029407905.1 of Bubalus kerabau. NCBI lineage: Eukaryota > Metazoa > Chordata > Mammalia > Artiodactyla > Bovidae > Bubalus > Bubalus kerabau. Next base: position 135,344,469 of record NC_073624.1, read on the forward strand.
CACTTGCGAGAATATTATTTATCTTTGTTATCTGATTTTACTGAAGTAAAAAATGTGACCCATCACTTCCCCTGGAATGAAATATTCTTCAGGTTTAATTAAATATCCTGTCAGTCAAGTATATGTCCCCCACACTATACCATTTTTTTAATATACAAAGCCCTGACTTTTACTATGGTACATAAATAACCATAAAGAAGATTGCATAAGTAATTAAATGTGCTATATAGTGACTCACCATGGCTATATAAATAACTCTGAATTATACACACATATATAGGTATATTTGCCTCCTTAATAGCAACAAATGATGCAAAATAGATATGGGAAATTAAAAACCAAATGATTCACCTTTTCTTGATACAGTATTGAGTGTCAATAATTCATACAGATGACACATTGAAAACTTTGTGATTTTTTCCCAGAGGACTGTTAGGAGAATCTAATGTTCATAAGCAGAATGCAGTTACTGACAACTGCCATTCTGATTACAAGCTCTGGACTCAAAGAAGAGTAGTTTTCTCACTACCTAAAAGCCACTGGTCATTTGCACTTTTCCACAGAGATGATCTGGAAGAGAGATACTGATGGTCTGGATACTGAAGGTCTTTTTACTTCTATTTTGTGACCTAGCCTCACCAAAGTTGAAAGTGAAAGTGTTAGTTGCTTAGTCATGTCTGACTCCTTGTGACCGCATGAACTGTAGCCCTCCAGGCTATGGGATAGCCCAAATGTCTATGGGATTTTCCAGGCAAGAATCCTGGAGTGGGTTGCCATTTTCTGCTCTAGGGGATCTTCCCGAACTAGGGATCCAACCCGAGTCTCCTACATTGCAGGCAGATTCTTTACCATCTGAGTTAATACTTCCTATTTCTTAATACATTTGAAGAACAAAGAATAAAAAGGAGAGGGAGAGAGATCACCGAAAGAGTAAAAGAAAGAACCAGGAGCATGAAATAACACGAAATTAAGCTAAGGAAATGGTGTTTCCAAAAGAATGGTGCTATCTAGTCTGATAAACAAATTGCTCCCAAACTTAATTGCTTAGAGTAACAGCCACGTGTTTGTTCACGACTCTATGGATTGGCACTTGGGGCTGTGCTCAGTTGGGAAGGATGCTACTGCTCATTGGAGTATGTGGTCCTCAGACAGGACAGTGAAGAAAATCTGGTCCCTGTTTCTGTGCTCTCTCATCCTCCAGGAGGCTAGCCTGGGATATTTGATTCGTTGTGTTTTGGTTTTTAACATTAAGAAAGCAGCAGTGGAGAGTTATCTCCCTGCAACAAGTCCTTTTCAAGTATCTGATGGCGCCCTTGACCAAGCACTGAGGGAATGTAAGAAAACAATCACAGAAGCCTGGGAGTGGAGGGAGTCATGAGTCATTGAGTGCAACTGCTGTAACAATCCAGAGAAGGCAATGGCACCCCACTCCAGTACTTTTGCCTGGAGGATTCCATGGACAGAGGAGCCTTGGTGGGCTGCAGTCCATGGGGTCGCTAGAGTCGGACACGACTGAGCGACTTCACTTTCACTTTTCACTTTCATGCATTGGAGAAGGAAATGGCAACCCACTCCAATGTTCTTGCCTGGAGAATCCCAGGGATGGGGAAGCCTATAGTGGGCTGCCATCTGCGGGGTCGCACAGAGTCGGACACGACTGAAGCGACTTAGCAGCAGCAGCAGCTGTAACAATCGACACCAGATACATGGTCCATCTTGTCACAGGCTGAAAGAAGTGATTAAAAAAAAGATGAAGGCTGAAAAGGCGTGTCATTGGATTTGATACTTAGACACAAGTTTTAGGAGTAAGAGTGGGGCAAATTGACACTGATTTTCCCTGATGGTCCAGTGGTTAAAAGTTTGCCTACAAATGCACGGGACAGGGATTCGATCCCTGATTGAGGAAGATCCCACATGCTACAAGCAATTAAGCCCCCACCTGCCAGCGTTCTAGAGCTTGCATGCAGCAGCTACTGAGCTTGTCACCTTAAAGCCTGCGCAGTACAACTAGAGAAAGCCTGAGTGCAGCAACGAACACCCAGCACAGCCAAAAATAAATAAATAATTTTAAAATGAACATAGAGGAAATACAAAACATAACAACTCACTCTGTACAAAAAAGAAAAATCAGAGAGAGAGATTTGGAGGAAAACATGCTTTCCTTTTTATGAAATTTATTGGCAAAGCAAAGAGGAAAAGCCAGAAGAGGCACCAACAGTAAGGAAAATTGGTCAGCTTTTTTTTTTTTTTTTTGGCTTGTTTATTTTAGGAGGAAGTGATTTCGGCAGTTTTTCCCCCATCCCACACCAAGACAGTAAGTAGAGAGGAAAGTTCAAAAGTTTTTGCAAGACAAAGACACTCCTTTCCACTCCTTAGCAAAGATAAAAATAAAAGAAGGCCAACTCTGGTCTTCTGAAGCTCTGAACTGAGGTGTAATTAACTGCAAAGTTTATACTTACCTGTTAATGATTAAACATGGTAATAATGTAGAAAGATGTTTATTTGCACAGCATTATAACTGGCACTCAAATAAACTTCCTTGGAAATCTCCCTTGCTTTATATTTCTTTGTAGCTGTGGAGCTCTCAGAAATTCTGGGAAACTTGCCTGATTTGCCACCTGCCATAACTGGATTATCAAGAGCAATGAGAGCAGGTTCCGCAAATGATTTTCGATTTACTGTCTTCCTGATTGAGAGGAAAGAGAGCAAACATTTTCCATAATTCTGGAATTTAATCCTTGGGAACTTAAACAAAAGTTTCTTTGTCTCAACAATAAATAAATAAAGGCATGTATGTTGTATTTATGGAATTGTCATTGAAGAGTCTAGGAAGTCAAGTGCCACAGTATGAATAAATGGCTAGAGTTTCCAGTATCACATTTATTTATCTCCTCAAATACTCCTGACACTATTGCTAGTAAACTACATAGCAATTACTGGGCAGCAGGCAGGTAGAAAACAGATAAAATCTAGTTCTTGTCTTTTGATGATTACAATGTTAAAAACAGGGTGTTGGCTGATTGCTCTCCTAACACAGTATTTACACAAACAATTTCCCACATTTCCCTTGAAGTTGAAGATATGAATAGCTTTAAGGAAAAATAAAAAATCTTACTCCTAGCCAAAAGATTTTGTAAAAACCAGTAGAAATAATATACTTACTTATTTTTTTTGTTACTTGAAAATCATTATATTTATTTATTTTTAATTTAAATTTATTTATTTTAATTGGAGGCTAATTACTTTACAATATTGTATTGGTTTTGCCAGTGAGTAAGAAAGTCACCTTTTCACTATTAATTCAGGAAATCTCTCTACCACCACTGTTGTTTGTTTCCCAAGCTAGAAAAGCATAAGTAAGACCTAGAATACCTTTGCAGACATGGAAAACTCCCATAAAAATAAAAAATCAGGAAGTAATGAGTTAGAGCTATAAAACCCCACCCCACCTAGGGAAGAGAAAGCATTTCTCACAAACACTTAAGGCAATCTGAGAGTTTCCCTTTGCATATTAAAAAAAATACAAAGTGTGAGATTAGACAGCTGTATTTTTCAGACTTCTATAAGCATAATAATAATGGATGGTGATAAAAGCATGACTATTTTTTTTTAAAATGATAAGTCTCTACTCCTTCACCCCCCTTCCCAAAGGCTCTAGATTTTTAAAGCACCTTGAATAATTGTAATGAAAGTGGTGGTAAAGCAAAGCTTTGAGAAATATGAACTAAAAGTTAGAGTGTCTTCTACATGTACGTAAACTTCTATTCTATTCTTCCCTGTATATGTCCAGGTCCTGATGACTTCACTTGCGGCATCTGCTTTACCCCTTTCTACAGGTAGGTTTGCAAGATCTCAGTTTATAGTCTTGGATAATACTAAACCAATTTAGATAATGCAGATAGATATTGTTTTGAAATGATATTGACTTTTAGTCTTTCACTTTTTTTCTCCTGTGCTCAGTTGCCATTTAAAGAAGAAGGTAGAATGGAGAGAGACAGATGTCCCATGCCACCCTTAGCCACTAGACATGTAAAAGGGAGAGAGAAGACAGAGTTAGTCTCTAACTGGCTTTCACACAGAAGCACAGTATTTCTTACAGAGCCACCACTAAGTTCAAATGGAGGGAAGAATCTGAATGGCCCATGCTATCAGCATTTTAATGTGGTATAAGAATTCCATCCCTAGGAACTAGAGTAGCAGAACTTCTGGAAAAAAGGGTAGAGGTAGGAAGATAAGGGATTTGAGTCAAATGTCCCAAACTTGATTCATCATTAAGGACAGAGTAAAAAAACCAGCCATTAAGTGTTCAGGCACCTCTGTCCATGACCTACCTTCAATCCAGCCACATAATAACTCAGGCTTTGCTTACAATGAGTGGCATGTGGCTTGGCATTCAAAATACAGACATGATTAACAGGAAGTCTCTGCTTTCAGGGAGCTCAAACTTCAGTACATTGTGGAGAAATATAATCATGAACATGATAAGTATTATAATGAGGTACCTATAACGGGAAGCTTGGCATGCTGCATTCCATGGGGTCACAAAGACATGGGGTCGGACATGACTTAGCGACCGAACAGCAACAAAAAGCTACAAAGCAATATCAGAGCATGGAGACTAAATAATGGTCCGCAGAGTTACGGGAATGTGACTGAAAGATGATAGGTCACCTGGGCAGTGAAGGGAAAGGGCACTAAAGGAATAGGGAACCAGATAAGGAAAAGCACCAAAGACTGATAAAATGAAAAATTTCAGAGTCCTAATGTATTGGCATCTGAGAAAGCAATGGCACCCCACTCCAGTACTCTTGCCTGGAAAATCCCATGGATGAAGGAGCCTGGTAGGCTGCAGTCCATAGGGTCGTGAAGAGTCGAACACGACTGAACGACTTCATTTTCATTTTTCACTTTCATGCATTGGAGAAGGAAAGGGCAACCCACTCCAGTATTCTTGCCTGGAGAATCCCAGGGACGGTGGAGCCTGGCGGGCTGCCGTCTATGGGGTCGCACAGAGTCTGACACGACTGAAGCGACTTAGCAGCAGCAGCACTGTATTGGCATGGAAGATGTAGTGCTGGAGAGCTACATGTGTTTTCAATGCTAGATAGAAGAATAACATTTTCATGAGACACACTAAATAAATCAATATGCAATTACATTGAGAAGTTTGCTAAATAATAATACAAAAGAGCATAAACGTTTTTTGTAAACCTGTGAGAATAAAAGTTTATCTTTCATTTCTTCTTTTCATATATGAATCTTCAGGCAATAAAATATTCACTTAATTCACTGAACATTAATCTCTTTTAAGTATTTATGTGCAGGATTTTCAAAATGTCTGACCAAAGACACATATGAAATTCTTTCATGGCAGACTGCCATTAAGAAGGGTCTGAAATCACAATTGGTCTTTACTGTCAGCATAGGTTTAAAACTTTTGTCATTTAAGGGCTTGATAACTGGGCAGGGTTTCAACAGTCCCCAACCTGAGAAGCTAATCAAGTATAAATTCCCCAAATCAGTTAGCTGCTCCATTGTCTTTGTGATAGGAAAATACAATTCAAGAGTAGAGAAGAGAAATGAATTTTTGAATTTTTTATCTGTTTCAACAAATTGGTTAAATTGGGTCAAGTCTAATTAAGAGATTTTCTCAATTAAAAAAATAAATTTTGGGAAATGTTACATGAACTTGGACTAATTGCCCTTTAGAGAAATTTAGAACTATCTGATTTGTCTCTAAACTTTGAATTGTAAACTTTAAGCAAATATTTATATGATATATATATGTGTATATTACATATATATATATATATATATATATATATATATATATCTCTGCAGATTTGCATGTGTGTCTGTGTGTGTGTGTGAGTGTATGGGTTAGTATACATACACTATTTCCACTGAAAACGCCTACAAACAGTGATACTCCAATAGCAAGTAGCACACGTAGAGCCCAGATATTGATTTCTAAATAACATTCTATACAAGCAACCCAGGATGCTTGGAGAAACCACTGATTCTAAAATTGAGACACAGAAAGTATCTGGCCTATCTGTGGTTCCAGAAAGCTTGTTGTTTTTTTAAAAAGGAGTTAACAAAAAAACAAAAACAGATTAAAAGTATATGTAAAAGGCACAGGGAATGGCAAACCACTTCAGTATTCTTGCCTTGAGAACCCCACGAACAGTATGAAAAGGCAAAATGATAGGATACTGAAAGACGAACTCCCCAGGTCAGTAGGTGCCCAATATGCTACTGGAGATCAGTGGAGAAATAACTCCAGAAAGAATGATGGGATGGAGCCAAAGCAAAATGAATACCCAACTGTGGATGTGACTGGTGATAGAAGCAAGGTCCAATGCTATAAAGAGCAATATTGCATAGGAACCTGGAATGTCATTGACTCAATGGACGTGAGTCTGGGTGAACTCCGGGAGTTGGTGATGGACAGGGAGGCCTGGTGTGCTGCGATTCATGGGGTCGCAAAGAGTCAGACACGACTGAGCAACTGAACTGAACTGAACTGAACTGAAAAGGCACAGAATCTAACCTGAAATAGCTCCAATGGCCAAAGATGGAACTAATTGAGTTATGAAATAAAAAATAATATAATCTCCAGAAAAAATAAGTAAATATCTATGAATCTATAGTGATATAAATATAGAGGGAATAAATGAGGAAGAAAGGTTAAGTCTTCCTCATATAAAAATTACAAATATTAAATATGAAAGGAAAAACACTTTTTAAACAAATCATTAGACCCACCACACTAATTTATGCAGGCAAGATCTACAGATGAATATTAAAATTAGTAGGGGAAAGTTTAAGAGGAAACATTTACATAGTCAATAGTTTCTCCCACAAGTATTTCCTATGTACTTAAAAATACAATGTACAAATGTATCTGTGAATAGATAAGAAACTAGAGTAGCATTAAATAAATTTGACTAGCAAACACACTTTAACCAGACACCATTTTAACCACTGTATCAAGTCTAACATCAGCAGTAATAAGTTTTATTGACATCATATAACTCCTCTATGTAGCACCTACAATAGAATAGCATCACTTCTGTGATGTCCTTGTCAAAAATACATAACCTCAATTTAATCATTAGCAAATACCAGACACACCTGGATGGGAAGACATTCTGCAATATAATTGATCTGTACTTTTCAAAACTGTCAGGGACATAAAAGATAAGGAAGACTGAGGAACTGTCACAGACTGGAGGGAAGTAAGGAACTCTAACAACTAAATATTGGGTGGAATTGTGTGTAGAATCCTAGAACAACAAAAGCCATCAGTTGAAAAACAGGTGAAATCTGGGTACAAACTATACCATACAATGCTTAATGTATTCATTTTATTAACTTTATTACAGTCATTAAGACTTTACATTAAGGGAAGCTATGTTAAGAAGTACACAGAAACATTTTACATTATTTTCACAAATTTTCCGCAGTCTAAAATTATTTAGAAATTTTTTTTTTTAAGTCTAATCCTATACAGACACCCACAGGGCTATTGCAGAGGCTAATATGATTTCGCCCTAGGCATCCACAACCTAGGATTCACCATAATTCCCAGGAAAACAGCTCCTACAGAGGTTAAAACTGCAGTTAACAATTGCAAATCTTGGCAGGAAACTCTCCCATGAAGGAGAATACATGAGATCAACCAGAAGGTGAATTAGGGCCTAAAAATTGGACAAAATAGACCAATATTAAAAAGGCCTTAAAGAATGTATATTTCAAATGTTTAAAAGGTTTACAAAATTAAAAACATAAAAACAGAATATTCTGAAAGTTTAAGGAGACATGACAAAATAAAAAAGTAATCTGAAAAAAGAAGAAAATTTAAAACATATATAGACAGTCTCCAATTTACTGTGGTTAAAATGACTATTTTTTAACTTTATGATGGTACAAAGGAAATGGCTTTCAGTAGAGAACCTTACTTTGAATTTTGATCTTTTCCCTGGCAAGTGATATGTAGTGAGGTACTCAAGAGGAGAAGCAACCAATATATTTACAATCATTCCATTCCCAAGCAACCACTCTATTTTTCACTTCCAGTACAGTACTCAATAAATTATGAGACAGTGAACACGTTATTATAAAATAGGCTTTGTGTTAGATGATTTTGTGCAACTGTAGGCTAATGTAACTGTTCTGAACAGGTTTACGGTAGGGCAGGCTAAATTATGATGTTCTTAGGTTAGGTGTATTAGGTACATATTTGACTTACAATATTTTCAAGTTATGATGGGTTTATTGGGACATAAACCTTATTGTGAGTTGAGGAACATCTGTGTGTGTGTGTGTGTGTGTGTGTGCATGTGTATGTGTATATATACACATACATATACACACACATACTATATAATCCAATATTTTAAATATAATTGAAGAAATAATAATCATTAGTTTTAGTTAATATAGCCTTCAGTTTCAATAAATACAATTTTATATAATGCTATATAAATTTCTCTTCATTGGGATGTGTCTCTGTGTTATTTTATATCTAGTCTGTCATGTAGTCCAAAATAGTCCCCTGAGTATAGTAATAATATTGTAATAGTCCAATGAGTACAGTAATGATGAACAACTTAACAGGTTGCATAAGTGAAATTTCTCATTAATTAAAAAAAGAACAAAACTCTGCCTCACATAAGACATTAATTCCTGGTAGATTAAAGATCTAGTATAGGAGAATATTTTAAAATCAGAATGGGTAAACATAAGAAAATTCACAAATTTGACAAAATAAAATTAAAGTATTTGGATTAGCAAAATTAAATTAACCTATTGGAGGAAGGAGAAAAGTGCAACAAATGATAAACATCTAGATAACTGGTATTCCTAATATCCATAATATTTATAAAAGTTTCTTCTCAAGCACTGATTCACTTATTCAGCATTTATTTATTGAGAATTTACTTGGTGTCAAATGCTGATAAACACTCTGGAAATGCATTTGTGAATAAGGGAGTCATTTGCCATCACAAAACCTAGGTATTAGTGGAATAAACTCTTTTTACTCTAAAAGAGTAAATCAACAAGTAAACAAATGATTGCAGTCTCAATAAGCATTGTGAGATAATCAAAAGTACCTGACATGAAAATTACAGAAGAAAACAGGACTTTTACTGAAACCAAGCTTATACTACTGGCCACATGACAGGTCAATAAATTGAGGCAAGTCGTTGGTACAATTAATAGTGATTTCATTTAGAAAGCCACAGACAGCAAGGATGACAGACTATTATCCCAAAGAACCATGCTACCCAAGTTAGAATTCAGATTTCTTTTATACTAAAAGGGGAGGGGCTGTGGCTGGCTGTTGCAAATTTTTGGTGCCTGAGTCCTTTCATCTTGCAGATGTTCTTTTAAGTCTGGTCATGGTGTTCCTATAAACCTCCAACAAGACAAGATGTTTTTTCTGCAACTTTTTATCTCTATATGAATAGAAAAGTGTTATATCTTTAAAGGTCAGAGCTTCCAGAATGAATAGAAAGGTATTATACCTTTAAAGGTCAGAGCCTCAAGAATGGACTGTCCTATGTATTTCAGGCTATAGGTAACATTTTAGAGAGGTGCTGAGGCAACATGACTAAGTACAGGCAACAGAGCACAAGGCTTAAACATGAAAGAATTGATCCAAGATGGAGCCAAGTTTGTTCTTCTCTATCTGAGAAGGCATCGCAGAGGCAGTGACAATTTAGCTGGGAAGAGAAGCATAATATGAGCCAATCAGCTGAGAAATGGAGAGAAGAATGTTCAATTGGAATAGCATGTGAAAAGTCTCTGAGGCAATGAAACTTTATTTTCTTTGCTATTATTTTAAGAAATCAAAGAATTAGAGTGAATTAGAAAAATAATGGCTCAAGTATATGAAGGCAACTATGTGGAGGCAGAGGTTAGACCATACATGCAGTTACCATGTAGGACATGGTTAAAATGTTTGGATTTTACTCAAGTGACTTGGGGAACTATTTAAATATTTTAGGCAAGGCAGTGGTTTTCACGTCATTTGTTTATCTTAATCTTTACTCCTGTGAGAAAATTGAATTTATGGTGTGAAAAACTGGGAACAGGGAAATCAGGTTGAGAGATTGGCAGGGATGTGTGATGTAGGCAAAAGTGGTGTCAATGGAGATGTAAGTCAATGCCAAATTCAGGGTATATCTCGAGACTTAATTAGCAAATGTTTTTATAGCTCTAACTGTATATTTAGGTACCTAGATTACTGGCTTCAATACAAATTTTGGTTTTAATTGTAATTTTAAATTAGGCTAAAGATATTATCAGAACTTTATAAAATAAAGTGACGGACTTTATTTTGGGGGGGCTCCAAAATCACTGCAGATTGTGACTGTAGCCATGAATTTAAAAGACGGTTGCTCCTTGGAAGAAAAGTTATGACCAACCTAGACAGTTTATTAAAAAGCAGAGTCATTACTTTGCTGACAAAGGTCGGTCTAGTCAAAGCTATGGTTTTTCCAGTAGTTGTATATGGATGTGGATAAAGAAAACTGAGTGCCAAAGAACTGATACTTTTGAACTGTGGTGTTGGAGAAGATTCTTGAGAGTCCCTTGGACTGCAAGGAGATCCATCCTAAAGGAAATCAGTCCTGAATATTCATTGGAAGGACTGATGCTGAAGCTGAAACTACAACACTTTGGCCACCTGATGTGAAGAACTGACTCATTGGAAAAGATCCTGATGCTGGGAAAGATTGAAGGCAGGAGGAGAAGGGGATGACAGAGGATGAGATGGTTGGATGGCATCACCCACTCAATGGACATGAGTTTGAGTAAACTCCAGGAGTTGGTGATGGACAGGGAGCCCTGGCGTGCTGCAGTCCATGGGGTCGAAAAGAGTCGAGCATGACCGAGCGATTAAACTGAACTGAACTGAAAGATCAGGCAAATCACATAATAGGAAATATAAATGTTTAATAAGCCTGTAAATGGATCCTCATCCTTACTAGTTTTAAAATTTGATAATTAAAGAAAAAACAAAAATGAATATCAAAATATTGATAATATCTAATGCTGGAATGGATGTAAGGAAATGAGCATGCTCACATACTGATACTGAATACTGAACTGCCTTAACCTCTCTGGGAAGTAATTCAGCAAAAATTATTTGATCAAATGTATCTAACTTAAAAAATTATATTGGATACATAAAAAATTAATCCACAGATATATTCTGTACAAAGATACATAAAGTAAATTACATTTCTCACAGTATTGTATGTCAAAGGAAAAATAAACATTCTGAATGCTTATCATTAAAGGGTGTTTGAAAACATGACGCTATATTTGTACATGGATTAAACTATGTTTTATAGTACTTCTTGCTGCTGCTGCTGCTGCTAAGTCGCTTCAGACGTTTCCGACTCTGTGTGACCCCATAGACGGCAGCCCACCAGGCCCCGCCGTCCCTGGGATTCTCGAGGCAAGAACACTGGAGTGGGTTGCCATTTCCTTCTCCAATGCATGAAAGTGAAAAGTGAAAGTGAAGTCTATCAGTTGCGTCTGACTCTTGGCGACCCCATGGACTGCAGCCCACCAGGTTCCTCCATCCATGGGATTTTCCAGGCAAGAGTACTGGAGTGGGTTGCCATTGCCTTCTCCAATAGTACTTCTTAGAAGGATCCAAAACTATGTCATTTGTCCACCTTCTGGGCATGGAATATACTTTGCACTTCCTTATCTTTTTGAAGTTAGACATGGCCATATGTGTTGGTTTAACCAATTAAATCAGACCTTCTATGTTGGGCTGAAGCCTATGCACAATTTGTGTTTTCTTACCCTTCAGAACAGATATAACTTGCTCCAGGGGACTAACAATAACTTAGAGAAGAGACTCAAGCAATTTCAATAAATAGGTAACTGAACAAAAAATAAACCATTTGCTTATTTTGTTCTGAAAATACTGAAATTTGGGAATGATTTACTACCTATTACTAAAGCATAACCTAGCCAACCATAACTGATAAAAAGTCTTTTTGTACTTAAAACATGTCCATGATATGTTTTACAGTGAAGAAAGAAAGTTGTAGAATAACATGTGTATTAGAATCCTACTTTTGAAAAAATTAGATATGTTATATGAGACAGGAAAAATGTCAGCTGGTAACTTCTGGAAAGTAGGAAATTATGAGCATTAACATTTTCCTATATACATTTTAGCTTTATTTAAAAGAAGAAGCAATTATTTCTAAACTTACAAATACTAAAGAAAAAGTTATCCTGATCAACCAGATGGAAAAAAACTATACTATAATTCTATATTTATTGAAAAGTATTGGTTATTCATGAGGATAAAATGATCAATTAAAGTGAAGAGCAAGTCCAAAGTCAGATCAAATACAACTGAATAAGTTTATCATTTCAAGACTGTGTGGAAAGAAATATCTACTCAATGAATTTAGTTGATATATTGGTTATACATTTGAAAAGGGTTAAGTGAAGTCTATACCTGTTTTTCCGGAGAAGGCAATGGCACCCCACCCCAGTACTCTTGCCTGGAAAATCCCATGGGTGGAGGAGCCTGATAGGCTGCAGTCCATGGGGTCGCAAAGAGTCGGACACGACTGAGCGACTTCACTTTCACTTTTCAGTTTCATGCATTGGAGAAGGAAATGGCAACCCACTCCAGTGTTCTTGCCTGGAGAATCCCAGGGACGGGGGAGCCTGGTGGGCTGCCGTCTATGGGGTCGCACAGAGTCGGACACGACTGAAGCGACTTAGCAGCAGGAGCAGCATACCTCTTTTAGCAAAACAAATTCCAGATTTATTACAGTTATGAATGTTATAAAATAAATCTCACAGAAAAATGGTCTCTCTCTGCTGGATTGGGATGGCCCTCTAACAGTACTATCAAGGCCAGAAAGAGTTATGAATAAATTGGTAGATTCATCTACATAGTCAATCAACCAAATCAGCAATCAATCAATTACAGAATAGGGGAAATATTTGCAAACACGTGTAACAATGCCCAGTAAAAAATGTATATGCCTATCCAATAACATAGCACTTACATTCCTAAGTAAAATTTAACAGAGATTGAAAGAAAAAGCATTTTTTGCCCTGCTAGGGCATTAGAGACACTCTGGGTGCCCATTTTGGGGAGACTGGACTCATAAACTGTGATTAATGAACAGCAGAGAGTACCTTGCAGAAATCAAAAGTAATCAACTAGGTATATATCCAGCAACATGGACTCTTCTATTTAAAGCAAACAAACAAACAAACATGGTACTGAATTAGCAAATTTTAAAACAGAATGAAATGTGAATCATATATAATTTATGGAAACTATCTTTACAAGTGCTCATAAGGACAACATTCAGAAACACATACAAACAAAAAAATAGTACATTAAGTGCTTTAGAATGGATGTCCTTGTGGGAGGAGATGGGAAATAAAACAAAGGGAAAGGAATATATAAATAAACATAAAACCAAAACAAAGGAACGAAACAGAATCACACTTTGCAGAGACCAATGATGACAATGCACCAACCATACCATTAATGAGTATAATTATCTCAGTGCACTCAAAGTTCAAGGAATTTATCATCTGTATTTTAAAAATAGGCTAAGGCATGAACACGTAAATGAACAGCTAAGAAATACAAATATTAAGTATATAAATAAAGTTTACTTTTTCTAGCAATTAAATAATTACAGATTAATATAAATATTGTTATATGTGTATTTATTGACTAGTCCATTGAGAAGTGTGATACCAAGTAGGAAGTATCATTCATAACCATTGCCAATAGAACTAGACAAGGGTACAAACTTTTAGACCATTCAGACAAGGATCAAGCAATACTTCAACAAAAATGTTTATTATAACATTCTTCATTAAAAATAACAGCTAGGGAAGAAATATACAACCCTTAAGGACTGAATTATATAAGTGCTTTATCCAACAGTGGAGTACTATATAGCCAATGAGAATTGATGATTTAGAGGCATTTTTCTGTTCTCCGCTTTTTTTAATCTTTCTATGATTGATATGAGTTATTTTTTTATAAAACATATAAATAATAAAAGTAGGATAAAATTAATTTGGAGCGACTTCAGAAATTAAATTCCTGTAGAAGAAAAGCTCTACTGTTTATATTCTGTTCTCTGACAAATAAAATTAGAATTTTAATGCATTTTAGTTTGCTTCTTTTCACATAGAAATGCAAGTGGTCTTGATTAACCTGTAACGTCATGCATTTACTTCCCAAAATTAGGAAAGGTTTGTGCTTGCTATTAAAACTCTACATGTACACTTACAATATAGCTAAGAGGGAAAAATACTTAGATTTTACAGCAATAAAAAGAATTTTTTTTAATATGTGCTAAACAAAAAAGTTTCTTGAACAGGAAATGGCATAAAATAGGTGTTTCCCTCATTAATTGATAAAATGTAACATGAAATCATTGCAAATGATATATTTCATGTGATTTCTTGGTTTGTGGGTAAATAGTAAAATTTATGGACAGCATTTTAAAAATTAAGACTATTTTTTAATGCCATTTTAATGCTTTTTTTTTTTTCCACACCAACCTTTCAGTTGGTGTGAAAGATGTATGACTCCATTATGAATGGATAATCAACCATTATTTTGGGTCACCATAGGCTTCTGCTGCTTCTAAGTCACTTCAGTCGTGTCTGACTCTGTGCGACCCCATAGACAGCAGCCCACTAGGCTCCCCCGTCCCTGGGATTCTCCAGGCAAGAACACTGGAGTGGGTTGCCATTTCCTTCTCCAATGCATGAAAGTGAAAAGTGAAAGTGAAGTCACTCAGTCCTGTCCGACTCTTAGCGACCCCATGGACTACAGCCTATCAGGCTCCTCCACCCATGGGATTTTCCAGGCAAGAGTACTGGAGTGGGGTGCCATCGCCTTCTCCTCCCCATAGTCTTCTAGAAGATCATAAACACTTTGATGTCTGTTGAAGATGAGAAAACAGGAGGCTCAAAAAGGGAAGTTCAGCAACTTTTATTTATTTAACCTCATTCATTAATTATTTATTGAGCACTTCCTATGTGCCAGTATTCTGAAAAAAAAAGAAAAAGACTTGATTTTTTTAGAGCAGGTTGAGGTTCAGAGCAAAATTGACTGGAAGGTTCAGAGATTCCCCATTATCACCCTGTCTCACATACACACAGCTGCTCAATTTTTGACTTTCCCCTCCAGAGTGGTACATTTGTAACAATTGTTGAGCCTACGTTAACACACTATAATCACCCAAAGTCCATAGCTTACATTACAGTTCATTCTTGATGCAGTTCATTCTATGGATTTGGAAAAATACATAATGACATGTATCCAGCATTATAATACTGTACTGAGTATTTTAACTACCCTGAAAATCCTCTGTGCTGCACCTATTCATCTCTCTTCACCAATAGCCCATGGCAACCACAGATCTTTTTTGTTGTTTTCATAGTTTTTCCAAAATTTTATATGTTTGGAATTATACAATATGTATCCTCTTTAGGTTAACTTCCAAAATTTTTCCAAAATTTTATATCGTTGGAATTATACAGTATGTAACCTCTTTAGTTTAGCTTCTTTCGCTTAGAAATATTTCCTTAAGGTTCTTCCCTATATTTCCATGACTTGATAGCTCACTTCTTTTTGTGTTGGCTTCCCTGGTGGCTTAGACAGTAAAGAATCTGCCTGCAATGCAGGAGACATGGGTTTAATTCCTGGGTCGGGAAGATCCCCTGGAGAAGAGAGTGGCAACCCACTCCAGTCTTCTTGCCTGGAGAATTCCATGGACAGAGGAGCCTGGCAGGCTACAGTCCTTGGGGTCACAAAGAGTTGGATTCAACTCAGCAACTAACACTTTCACTTTTTTCATTTTCAATATTGAGTCCCTTGTCTGTTTATTTATCCATTCACTTACTGAAAGACATCCTGGTGGCTTCCATGTTTTGGCAATTGTGAATAAAACTGCTATAAACATCCAGCTGTGGGGTTTTTTGTGAACATTAGTTTTTAACTCCTTTGGGTAAATATCAAGGAGTGCAATTATTTTTTTTTAATTTTATTTTATTTTTAAACTTTACATAACTGTATTAGTTTTGCCAAATATCAAAATGAATCCACCACAGGTATACATGTGTTCCCCATCCTGAACCCTCCTCCCTCCTCCCTCCCCATTCCATCCCTCTGGGTCGTCCCAGTGCACCAGCCCCAAGCATCCAGTATCGTGCATCGAACCTGGACTGGCAACTCGTTTCATACATGATATTTTACATGTTTCAATGCCATTCTCCCAAATCTTCCCGCCCTCTCCCTCTCCCACAGAGTCCATAAGACTGTTCTATACATCAGTGTCTCTTTTGCTGTCTCGTACACAGGGTTATTGTTACCATCTTTCTAAATTCCATATATATGCGTTAGTATACTGTATTGGTGTTTTTCTTTCTGGCTTACTTCACTCTGTATAATAGGCTCCAGTTTCATCCACCTCATTAGAACTGATTCAAATGTATTCTTTTTAATGGCTGAATAATACTCCATTGTGTATATGTACCACAGCTTTCTTATCCATTCATCTGCTGATGGACATCTAGGTTGCTTCCATGTCCTGGCTATTATAAACAGTGCTGCGATGAACATTGGGGTACACGTGTCTCTTTCCCTTCTGGTTTCCTCAGTGTGTATGCCCAGCAGTGGGATTGCTGGATGCAATTATTTTTTTAAGCACAGAAACTTTTCAAGTTAATCAGATGTTTTGAATATGCAATATTAAACTTGTCACACTCTAATAGCTTTTAGTCCTTATGATATGGAAAAAAGTTATATTTTGAGATGAATGCTGATAGTTACCTTGCTCAACTGTATTGGCCAATGAAGTTGTCAGAGATAAGAAAAATTTGTCCTTCATGTCATCTATCCACACAAACCTCTATTTCCCTCTATGTCATTCTCATTTCCTGTTGTCAGACTTACTTTTTAAACAAGATGCTTGCTTTCTTTCCATGGACACGCTCATCCACAAAGATGTAGATAATTAAAATAACAGTACAAGAGAGACCCAGAGGTAGTAGGGTCTTAGCCGTGTACAGTGAGAGAGACTGTGTACTCTTGAGAGACTAAGGGGTAGAGTGGTTTTATCCTGCCAAAAAATTTTCTCACTTCTTGTTTCCTCTGCAGCTATGGGGATGAAGAATTCACTCTTTTATTTGTGGTCTGATGACATTTTAAAGTTTTACTGAGGATGTGGTCAGGCAATGGTAATCTGCAACCCACACACAAAACATAGCACTAAAATCTTTATAATTAACTACGTATGATTTAGCAGGGTCATTTAGAAAGATGATTCATCAGCAGTTGGTGTAAACTGGTTCACTAAACCTAAAGCTTAAGGGGAAGAAGAGATGGAACAGTTTCTTGATTCTACTTTAGGCTATTAGCCAGGTGATTCAGAGTCCTTAAGAGCTCTGATTCAGGCATCATTTCTCATCACTGCTGGCAGAGTGATGCTAGAGTTTTATGCCAAAAAACTTACCGTTCCACACTTCACTTATGTAGAACTCTGAAATAAACCTCTAACAGGGTATAGGATTATGCTACTTGTAAGTCTATTTTCCAAAGCACTAATATTTTTCTTCATTCTTCTTTATATTTGATACATCAATTGTTTGTGTATAGAATTTTCTTTTCCCAGTGTGACTGTGCATCTTGGAAAAACTGTGTGATGGGCACTGCTTTCCTTCGGTACCTTTCCATACTTTCCTAGACTGGTCATGCCAGGTCTTCTTATGCTATCTGATCTCTGGCTGCTCAGAGAATTGTTATAACAGACACTCTTTCTAAACAGCCCTTAGCTTCTATAAAAATCTTTACCTTTTTCCCTTTAAACTCTGCTTCCATCAAGCTGCCAACTAAAAGGTATCTGAAAAAAAAAAACTCACCCTCTAAAATAGTTAATAACAGCTCACTGGAGTTCAGTGTTATTCTGTTTAGGAGAACTTGCATCATAAAAGGAAATGGATCCTTGATTTGAGGCAGTGTTCCACAATTAAGGGCAGTAGAATCTCTTGGAATGAATTTTTTGGAATGCAGGTTTCCAGGGTACCAGACATGTATGCTTTAAACAACTTCCTGAGATTGATGTTAGGGAATAAGAATGATTTGCCTGGAGTAAACACCATGCTCAGCTTAGGAGTTATGGTTCAAGCAAGGGGCTTCTTGTATCCCTTAATTATTTTCTACCACAACCTCTAGAGAGATTTTTGTATCCAAGGTATTATATGAATGCTATAATTTGGCCTTGTGCCAAATATCAAGAAGTATAAAATCAAATAATGAGCATTACACATTCATTACAACCTCTAAGATATATTATACTCTTGGTCAACTCAAGATCAAGTTTTAGAAAATTTGTTGATTTTATATTGAAAGATAACTATTAATATATCTCTTATTTAGAGGAAATTATATTCCCTTCATCAGCAAGGTGATACTCTTTAATACCACTGTTTGTCCACATAGTCCAGCAGTCAGTGGTTTACTATTTTATCAGTTTATTAGTTTAAAGCTTTCTGTTGTATTTTTTCATTCCAAAAGTAATATGTGTTTGCTATAGCAAATTTAATAAATGCAATGGAATAATTTCCTTTGTTTATCTTACTACTATTAACATTTTAATGATGATCCCTTCATTCATTCATTTATATATTCATCCATCCTTTCTGTAAATGTTCCAAGAGATGCTGGAAGGCCTATGGATTCATCTGTGAACAAGATACATAAATCCCAAATAGTCAAGAAAGCAGAAGTAGTGAAGGAGAGCAGATAACAATGAAACACATAAGTTCTGTGAAAAAAGAGAAACCTGATTAATGTGACTAAGAAGCTATAGAGAGGAACTGCAGCTATAGATTGGATGGGAAGGGAAGACATTCCCCAGAAGGTACTTTTGAGCTGATATCTGAATGTTAAGAAGGAGCTCACTCTGAGAGTTCTGGTGACTTAATACCTAGACAGATCTGGCAACACAGAAGACTTAAGATGGGAATAAACCTGGCATATTTGAGGAATAGAAGGAAGGTCAATTAGACTGGAGTATGGTGAAAGATATGCAGATTGAGGCAGGAGAAGCAATTAGGGTTAAGACATGTGAAGCTGCACTGTCC
This sequence comes from Bubalus kerabau, assembly GCF_029407905.1. Lineage (NCBI taxonomy): Eukaryota > Metazoa > Chordata > Mammalia > Artiodactyla > Bovidae > Bubalus > Bubalus kerabau. The sequence goes on from NC_073624.1 coordinate 135,363,648, forward strand.
TATATGGAAGCCACTAAGCACCGTGTAACTAGTGAGCACTTGAATCAGAGGTGGTCTGAATTGAGATAGTCCATTTTTCTCTAGAGAGCAGTTCCCAGTCCCCCAAAGCCTGGAAGCTATAGCTATCTGACAACAGGAGTCTGAGGTGGAGCTGGGAATCTAACTGCTTCTTCTGTAAACTTCCAGGCCACCCCAGGCTTCCATCCCATCCACATATATATTCCTTTCTATAGTCAAGGCACCTTAGCTTATAAATCTTTCCAGTATTCTAAAGAACAAAATCCACCTCCTTCTCATTGGTAACCCACTTTGTAGATACATGCATTTGACCTTTCTCTACTTTGTTAAATAATTTAATTCCTAGTTTTTCTTTTCATCTTCATATATTGTAATTCAGAATTATAGATGTCTTCTAGTTTAATGAGAAATTAATGTTTCTACTTCCTTGCAGAGGCCCAACATTGCTGAGCTGCTAACATTGCTGTCTGTTTACGTATGATTACATATGTTTACAGATGATTATAACAATGGAGTTATTTTTAACAATCAAGATTCTTGAACATATTGCCTTTTAGAAACTCTAAATTAATAGCAATATTTACAGTTTCTGTACTCCCATATCTATGCTGAGTATTATCTTTTATTCTAAATATTAATCAAAACATAGTATGGAAAGGATAGCATCCTGTTCAAATTCTCATCACAATAGGGTTATTGTTTTCTGGGGAGAAAAAAGGAAAAAAGAAATCCTTCGGAAACAGAATGGAAGGCAACTAATTCTGCTTTTCTAGTGAAACAGAAGGGACTTCATAAAGGAACTAATATTTCACCTATATCTTGAAATATTTGCCCACCTTTTTAAGAGGCATTTAAAGAGGGGATTATAAATCACAAGCGAATGGAGGGAAAAAGGAGATCAACATATTCAGAGAATAATGAGATATTCTGGAAGAAAAAAGAGATAATATATGAGAAAGGATTTTGAGAAAAGTAAAAAGCTTCCATAAATTCAAGGAAGCATTATTTTTATTGATATCACTTCCATCTTCTTCCTAGAGTTTCATGTCTCCTCAGTGAATAAAATATATGCTTAATGGTCTAGTTTACAAGGAACCCACAAATCTTCTTCAGGAGAGCCCTAGAAGAGATTCAATTCCAATTCCATAAGAATTATTACTTGATAAAAAAATTCATAAAATAGTCTTTTGATTTTTTTATGGTCAAGAATTAGGCTATTGTCAATGGTTGTAATGCATCATGCAAACTTCCCTGAGTCCAGCTGATTTCCGCTCACTGGCGGTGGACAGTTCCCAGCATGCTGCCAATGGCCAATATCTGCTTTTTAAATTTTATTTATTTTTGGCTGCTCTGGGTCTTTGCTGCTGCACACAGGCTTTTTCTAGTTGTGGCAAGCCAAGGCTACTCTCTAGTCGTGGTGTGCAGGCTTCTCACTGTAGTCGCTTTTCTTGATGGGGCACTTTGGACTCAGAGTGCAGGCTTGGTAGTTGTGGTACTTGGGTAATTGCCCCATGGTATGTGTAATCTTCCCGGACCTGGGATTGAACCCTGTAGCTAAATGGCAGGCTGATTCTTAACACTGGACCACAACGAAAGTCCAATGGACAACATCTTGAGTGCCCCCTCTGCTTTGTGGTTCCAAGGTCTTCTAATCCACAGGAGGCCATTTAGCTACAAGCTGGCTCAACCTACAAAAGTAGGAGGATTCATCTCCTGGGAGGAGTCTTCCACAAGCCAGAGACAGGAGTCTTGATAAATGCTCCAGCTTTCCTGTCTTCTGTGGCTGTGGTGCTAAGGCAGGTTCTACACAGTTCCTCACCATGTGCTATGTCACTTCAGTTGTGTCCAACTCTTTGTAACACCAAGGATTTTACCCCACTCGGCTCCTCTGTCCATAGGATTCTCCAGGCAAGAAAACTGCAGTGGGTAGCCATGCTCTCCTCCAGGGACTGAAACTCACTTGGTCTCAGTGGCAACCGATCGTGAAAACATAGAATTGACTCTTTTTCCTTCTTTCTTTTTTTGTACACTTTTAATTCTGTTTGAAATTTCCTCTGGGATAATTTACCTCTACCCATTTTCTTTTCTCAAGTTGGGCCTTTGGGGAAATCAAAATAAAACATATACTTAACAAATTATGCATCTCTACTATTTACCTATTCTATTAACTCTGCATAATTTTCAAGCAGAGAAGGAAATGGCAATCCACTCCAGTACTATTGCCTGGAAAATCCCAAGGACAGAGGAGCCTGGTAGGCTACAGTCCATGGGGTCGCAAAGAGTAGGACACAACTGAGCGACTTCACTTTCACTTTCAGCCTTTCTCTCTTTTTATCTAGGACTGAAGAATAGTTTAAAATTATGGACTTTTTTTCAAATTGTTGGCATCGATTACATTGACATATTTAGAAGAAAGATTCATCAGTGATACATAAAGGAAGAACACTGACGTAAGAACCAGAAAACCCATAATTTATTCCAAGATTTAGATTTAACCAATAGGTATAAAAATCATCTTTATCGCTCTAAAACTTCAATTTCCTGGTTTATTAAAATGAAGGTGATGTAGAAGGTTATCCAAGGCACAGTATTATGACTCCATGAAATTATAGGCCTGCTTTAGACAAAGCTGTCGATTGAGCATGTTGCCAGGTGGTCAGTTGGTCATGGTTTGGAGGCTCACCTGCAACTGTGGCCTGCCATCACAATGCCTGGAGCAACTTCTCACCAGCCTCCAACCCCAATCTGTCCCTTGCTTGCATAGTTCCTCATGTTTCAATTGCCCATGGTCTTAAATATGCATAATATTTAATTTATGTAAATAATCTGCTTCTACAGAATATAACAAAATAAACTATGTAAACAGGAAATTCATCAAGGAAGACAAACCCACAAATCCCATGCTAACCCCAGGTTCTTTCTCTTTCTTAATCAACCCTCTTAGGTAACACACATGAATATAAGCAACTCTCTCCATGCATGTCACCTGGCTTTATGTTGGCACTCAATCTTGACTCTAAAGGTGAAGTTTCTAGACAGAAGGGAGGTGGATACCCAGTGGCAGGTGGAGCCTGGAGGCAGGAAAGGCTTTACTGCACTTTGCAAATCATCCTATGTAATTGGTCGCCAATTCAACTACTTTGAAGACTGGCTCTGCCAGAAGGTATTACAAGGAGAAAGTAAAATAGTCTCTTTGTTCTGAGTCTAGAAATGCTTAAAGGAAATTCCTGTTCACAGCAGGTGATTAAACAAGCTTTATTAGAGGCCATTACATGGAGTCACCAATGCTGCTTCGTTGTAATAAAATGGTTCATTTTCCCATTTTCTCATTCTTTAAATTTCAAAAAGAACTAATTAGATTTACCAACAATTTGATAACTCCAAACTGGCTGCCAGAGTCTTATAAGAGTACTTTGATAACCTGGTCTCTTAAAGTAGTAAAGCTCAAACATATTAACCAAATTCTGCCTCAAATAGAGCAGAATGGAGTTACATCTTGGGATGACCAAGAAGTTTCAGGGACGACCATGAAGCTCAAAGTTTCTAGCAACATGCATGATAATTCTCCAAAGCCTTCTCCTTCACCTTAACAATTCATATGAATTGAATTTGCCTTCTATTTAGTAGTAAATCTCAACTTAAATTAATTTCAATATAATGTATGAAGTTATTTACTAATTACCCCATCAGAATATTTAAGGAAGAATAATTTGGATTTTATGCTTTACTCTTACATTATTTATGAGGATGAAATAGAAATATATCTCTTTCATCTCATGACACCTCTAAACTGTTCCTGTATCATATATTCAAGCTGAATTCATTAATGAAGCATTTTTGGCACATCTGAAATCCTACATCATGTCTAAATATGAATTTCAAATGTCAGCTCCATTATCCTTGCAAGAGAAACATAAAGATCAAAATTAATTGTCTACCAAGTCAAACTAGAAGGGGATATTATGGTTTTAGTGTCTTTATGCTTCAGAATGTATGGGTTTAGCATGATGGTTGCACCAGCTGAACATGTCCAGAAATTACTTTTTGCTGCTGGCAACCGACCTGCCACAATATCTAGGGCAGGTTCAAAGCGAGTGCACCATGTTCAACAGAAACATTCATTTTCTCCCTGTATTCTTATTTTTTAATCTCATGAACTCATTCTTGTTCTTTCCTGTCCTTCCTTTCACTTTACGAACCCATCACTGCCCACCTCAGAGCACTTTTTTGTATATTTTCTCCACCCCATAATCTCCTGTATGGTAGATACCGTTGTTTTGTTACATTAGAAAAAGGCAGAAATATTCTTCCTCTGACTCCTGTAGCCACTCTCTTTGTATTTTGTATTAATGAGATCACTACATTTCCTTGCCTAATCAATTATTACTCTGCTATACATAAATCCAGTAAGTTTGATGGCAAAAATCTGCCAAGTGCTTTGGATGTCACAGAATGGAAACCTCTATATAAATGTCTTCTGTGATTTCTATTAGATGAAGACACTTTAGGGTATGTTTTATTGGCCCATTAATAAATGACTAGAGTGGTAAAGATATCTGGCTAGAAGCCTCGTTTCTTGCAAGCACAAAATATGTGGGTTAATGGAGCAATTACACATACTTTCATATCCTAAGGCCGTAATAATATTAGGAAAAGTAAGTGAACTATTAAAAATGAAAGATAACTGTAAATACAGAGAAAGAACCAGAAGCTTAACTTCTTTAAAAGTGATAAGGAAATACATGACAGAATTTCAAACAGTAAGCAATCCAAACGGCACCAGATAAATTGGTATATTTACATCTTTTCTTGTCTAGAGAGGTATCTTGTTTTACTGAAGTGAATGAAATATGAAGTGGATAAATAATCCTATGAAAGAAGCAAACAGTAAGGCAGTAGTGGGTCCAAGAGGAATAGTGTTCAAAGAGCATTCTAAGAAATGTTAACAGTTACATGATTATGGGGTATCGATATAATAAGGCTCTTTTGAAGATATGATGGAGACAATGTAACAGCTTGTGAAATGAAGTGCAAGGGCTAAGAAAGAACATTATCAGCGCCAGACTCAACATTGGTCATTTCTGTACCCCTAACATAATGTGTATTTGTGCCACGTAGTGCTTGTTCAATAACTGGGAATTTGCCAATATTAGTATACCAGTAATTGGTAATAATGGTAATAAAGGTAAAAGAAAGATTCACTTTACAAGGTAACATTTAGAAGATTTACCCACTCAGATATCACTAGAATATGCATCCTTCCAGGACTCTCACTTTTCTTCTTGAACTTTCTTCCCCTTCTATCCAGCCTATTTCCGAGACATCTCATATCCCCAACTTCCCTGCCACCCTGATTCCCTTGTATTCCAACACTTCCACCATCCAGACTCAGTAGAATCATTACAATAATCTTATTTAGCTTCTACAAGCTGAGGTTCGCTACAAATAACAGCTTAACCATAAACTCTTGTGGCATTAAAAGTGTTGGTGTTTGGCAGAAACCAACAAAATTCTGTAAAGCAATTATCATTCAACTAAGAAATAAATTAAAAAAAATTTTTTAGAGTTAGCTGAGACCTCAGGTCAACCTGTAAAAAATTATTTATTTATTTATTTTTTGCTTCTTCTTTCAATTCCCTCAATGACGTTCCAAAGATCTCTCTTCCTTGTCTCTCTCCTTAAATTTACACTCTCTATTTAAATTCTCTCCTCTACTCTACAAAAAATCATTTGCCCCCTAACTCATGAGTTCTACTTAGTTAGTCATTATGCATAATATCTTGCCATATTTGTCCCCACCTATTACAAATTGTTTACGTGTGTAAATCTTGGCTGAAAGTCACTTTTATAAGAGCTTTATGTCCAAAAGAAACACAACTTTTACATCGAGTGCACTGAAGAGTAATGAAAGTCTATGTGTTGAATTCCCCGAGTAAATACTAACAGAATTATTCAAAGAGCAAGATGTCATAAAATAATCCCAAATTTCACCTCAAACTCATGTCCATTGAGTTGGTGATGCCATCCAACCATCTCATCCTCTGTCATCCTCTTCTCCTCCTGTCTTCAATCTTTCCCTTTCAATAGTCATTGCTGCTGCTGCTGCTAAGTCGCTTCAGTCGTGTCTGACTCTGTGCAACCCAGTGGACGGCAGCCCCCCAGGCTCCCCCGTCCCTTGGATTCTCCAGGCAAGAACACTGGAGTGGGTTGCCATTTCCTTCTCCAATGCATGAAAGTGAAAAGTGAAAGTGAAGTCGCTCAGTCGTATCCGACTCTTCACGACCCCATGGACTGCAGCCTACCAGGCTCCTCTGTCCATGGGATTTTCCAGGCAAGAGTACTGGGGTGGGGTGCCATTGCCTTCTCTGTTCAATAGTCATTAGGGAAACACAAATTAAAACCACCATAAAATATCACTATATAGCTTTTTGGCTAAAAGTAAAACAAAGGATCATATCAAGTGTTGGTGAGAATATGGAGGGACTGGAACTCTCATACATTGCTGGTAGCAACATAAAATGGTACAGTTTGGTAGTTTTTTTAAAAAATTAACATAAGCTTTGTATGATGAAACCATTCAACACCTTGGTATTAACCTCAGAGAAATGAAAGCATACATCCAGAGAAGATTTGTATAGAAATATTCATAGAATCTTTATATGTAATAGTCTAAACCCAATGTTCACTAACAGGTGAGTAGATAAACCAACTGTGATACTCAGCACTAAAAAAATAAATTAACCACTAATAATAATTACAATATGAACAAATCCCAAGAGAATATGCTGAATGAAAGAAGCCAATCCAAAAAGAAAGTATGCATTAGCTCATTCATATAAAGTTATAGAAAATAAAAACTAATCTATAGTGACAAAAAGCAAATTAGTAGTTGCCTGGGGGATGAAAAGGAGAGGTAGGAGTGACAGGTTACAAAGGGCCAGGAGAAAACTTTTGAGGGACTATGTGTATTCATTAAATTGGGGTTATGATGTTCCCTGTATGCATATAAGCATTCCTGTGTTTTCCCTTTACTCTCACAATACAATCACACTCACAACACTCCTGACACCAGATAAGTGACTTTTCCACATGTTGAGCAGTTCTGCAGCACTAGCTGAGTGTACCACATTTCAGTGCAGTCCTGACATTATCCACTTGCAGATAGCATCAGATTCCACAGGTTAAGGGGTTTTCCAGGTGGTGCTAGTGGTAAAGAACCTGCCTGCCAATGCAAGAAATGTATGAGATGAGGGTTCGATTCCTGGGTCGGGAAGATTCCCCTGGAGGAGGGCATGGCAACCCACTCCAGTATTTTTGCCGGAAGAATCCCATGGACAGAGAAGCCTGGTGGGCTACAGTCTATGGGGTGGCAAAGAGTCAGATACAACTGAAGGTACTGAGCACACATGCCCATGGGTTAAGGACTTAGTCGAACATGACTGCTCCTACTTCAGATGCTAATCACAAGTCCCAGGTTGTCACATGTTCTTCTGATCAATGGGCTAAAAGTAGAGATGACCCTTCTTTTGGTTCAATAATTTGCTTAGATAGCTAAGGGAAACCCCGAGTTACATTTATTGGTTTATTGTAAAGAATATAATAAAGATATAAGATAAAAGATAACAGCCATATAAAGAGATGCATGGGGCAAGGGATGTGGGAAAGGGTATAGACCTTCCATTCCCACTCTGGGTGCCACTTTCCCAGCACTCTAGGTGTTCACCAATCCAGAAGCTCTCCAAACCTATAATATTGGGATTTTTATGGAGGTATTATCATGTAAGCATGATTGCTTACAAGTCCGCTTTTAGCCCCTCTCCTCTCTCTGGAGAATGGGAGGGAAGCCTACTAAAAGTTCCAAACTTCTAATCACAGTCTGGGTCTTTCTGGCAACCAACCCCTATCCAGAGGCCTACTGAGAGCTGCCTCATTAGAACAAAAGATACTCCTATCACCCAGGACACTCCAAGGATTTAAGAGTGCACTGTCAGGAAACATGGTCAAAAAACAAATTTTAGAATGAAAGATGCTTCCAGTGCTTTTATCACTTAGGAAGTTGCAAGTGTTTTGGAGTCTATGCCAGAAACTGGGGGATATATATATATATATATGTATATCTCCTATAGCTCATTACATATATCCTATTATCTCATTATATATATTATATATATATATAATATCTATATCACTATATTATATATATACACACACATCAAAACTTACCCAGTTTTGCACTTTAATATGTACATTTTATTGTAAGTCAGTTATACCTCAATAAAGCTATTAACATTTTCATACACTTGCTTTCCTATTTACTTCTTAACCTATTAAAATTTGGTTTCTGTTCCTCTCACTTTAGAGCAACAACTTCACCAATATCTTCACTGGTATTTGAGTTGCTATCTATTTTATCTGAGCTTTCTAGTGCATTTGATAATTGTGGTAAGTCCCACTTTTTAGATTCCTTTACTCCACTGACTTCTGTGACACTGATGTTTTCTAGTGGTCCTCATACATTTCTGAGAGTTCTCTTTCTTTTGTATGTATTCCTTTTTCCCTCCTAATTTCTAAACTGTGGTTGTGTCCCAGGATTTCACTGACATCTCATCTCAATCTAAATATTATTCCTGAATATTTTCCTGTCTCATAGATGCAGGCCACCTACATTGAGCTAGCATGAAACCCACAGTGATCTTCAGTGTATTATTTCCAAATGCTTGATAGACATCTCCACTTTATTTCCCATAGAATAGTGAACACAACAAATGAAACACTGAAATCACCATCAGCACTCTTAAAAAAAACTATTTATTTGGCTGTGTTGGGTCTTGGTTGCAGCATGCAGGATGTTTTTTAGTTGTGGCATGTGAACTCCTGGTTGCTGCATGTGGGATCTAGTTTCCTGGCCAGGGATCAAACCCAGGCTGCATGCATTGGGAGCATGGGGTCTTAGCCATTGAACCATCAGGGAAGTCTCACCATCAACACCCTTAAATAAAGTCATCCTCCAAAACTCACTGCCTGGATTTTAAATATCATAGCTCACCTATCACCAATCAATCACCCTTGCATTATCCTCTTAAATCACCGACTCATTATTTCTTCATATGTTGACTGCCATTTCACTCTTCAGTTGTGATGCTTTGTTAACCACAAGATGAAATGCAAACACCTTATAGGAGTAACCAAGACACAAAAATCTTCAAAAGTCTGGCCTTATCTGTCTTGTTAGCAAACACCTGCATTTACCTTCTGCCACAAACACTCTGCTCTGACAAAACCAAACAACTTTTAGATCTCCACACACACTGCTACATATTGCTAACATGTCACGATTCCCACTGCCCTTCCTGCCTGAAATGCTCTTTCTCATTCTATTTTTTTCTGGATAACTTGTCCTTGTCTGTTCAGATTTAGAAGAAGCTTTAACTACCTTAGGAAGCCTTGCTTTATCACTCATCAACTCAGTCACACCACACTTACTCCTGCTGCCTCCAGAGCCTTTTTCAATTCTCTCTAAATACCATGGTTTGATCTCAATCACTCCACTAATTACCAGAAATATTTAATGTCATTCTGTTCCAAATATACAATATGCCTCAGGTAATACAATAGTAACTTTACAAATAATTATTCCTCTCAACATTCCTTTAAATCAAATATCTCCATTTTAAGGTATAATTTAAGAAACTGAGATGTAAAGAGATTAAGTAACTTAACCAATTATTAATGGGAAGGTATGGGATTTGAACTCATCTCTGTAACTATAGGAGTATCAGCTCTTAATCACCACTATGACCAATTTTGTTCTTCTCTTTCCCTCTCTCTTTTTCAGCAGAAATTGTGTTCACTTCAGAATCCCTAAGAATAAGACCTGGCACAGCTGACATCCAACAAATATTTATCCATTGAATAAAAGAATTTTGACATTTAAATAATTTTATTTCTACTGCATCAAAGTAAAACTGGAAAAATAATAACTTTTTGTAAGAACAATTCTGAAAATTCATCTGCTCTAATTTGTGCAAATTTTTATACCAAGAAAATAAATGTCTGGTAAATTTTATTCTCCAATGACCCTATTCATTCCTCAGTCTTAAAAGTGGAACAAATATGGATCTGAATATCATATTATTTTTTAAAATCCCAAATAAAATACATTCAGTAACTGGCAAGAGCCCAATAATATAATGTCTGTGGTAAAACTCATTTTACATATATTAGAAGACTGAGCTGGTTATAGAATTTTGAATGCATACAGAAAAAAAAACTTGAGAAATGAAAAATTTGTTGAAATTTTGGTAAAGGCTTAATATCTAAATGCCCTTAGAAATAATGATGTACCAAACTAAAGGAAGTTAAAGAAAAATCTTGAGTCAATATGAAGGAATGATGTAGGGTGAGTTCTCATGCCAAGAGTACTTGTGAATCCTGAAGTGGTATGCCTTAATGAGCTCAGAGAGTTCAGAGATAAGGCATTGATTCCGTGGGTTTGTGTACTTTGTATTATCTTCCGTTTGAAGGAAGTTTAATTTTAACATGCATTGAAAGCAGACAAATTATATGTAGCCATAGGAAATATAATAGATACATTTGTACAAAGCATAACCAGTCCTTTGTAGAAGGCACAAATACAGAGCTAAAAAATAGTCAGCTAATAGAAGTTTTTTCTTTTATTTCTTTTTAAGTCAGGTTCCCAGTATCAGTTCAAGTGCCACAACTTCTGAGAGTCCTCAAAGATTTTTTGCTTTTTCTCAGTTAATTTGCATTCTCATTTATTCATTTTGACTAATTTTTATAAGGTTTTGACTAAGTTCAGGGGTATGTAAATGAATAAAATTTATTTTCTACCTACAAGTGCCCTATAGTTAAGAAGATGAAAACAGCCTTTTCTACCTGATATTGCCATGTTCTTCACCTAAGTGTTAGATAAGGCTTGTTTAGGATGGTATAGAGATGTATATATAGCAATACAATCAGTTATACAGGTTAATTCACTTTATAAATAGGGTGATATGGCCAATGATGTAGATTGCAGCAGAATTATAAAAGGATGAGTACAGTGTTCTGTGTCAGAGACTGCCTTATGGCTAGAAGTAGGTGAAAGCAAAAGTCACTTGGGTATGTCCAACTTTTTGTGATCCCATGGACTATAGCCCACCAGGCTCCTGTGTCCATGGAATTCTCCAGGCAAGAATACTGGAGTGGGTAGCCATTCCCTTCTTCAGGGAATCTTCCCAACCCAGGGATCGAATCTAGCTTTCCTGCATTGCAGGCAGATTCTTTACCATCTGAGTCACCAGGGAGGCTAGAAATAGATAATACTTCTAAATATGGTATATATGAATCCTAAGAGAAAAGGACACATGTAGCAGAGATTGTTAGTGTTTTTATCTGATACTCATTTTCCCTTTCTTGTTTAAAAAATTACAATTACATTCTAAGCAAAGGTTCATGGTTCATAACCTCCTTTGCAAATGGAATTGCTAATGATAAATAAAGGGGCAGATACTGGATGGGTTTTCTTGACCTTAAAGTGGACTATCCCAGGCTAGAGATGATCCTTTTATCTTCCCTCCTCTTCATTTCCTCCTTTTTCTTGCTTTCAGCACAGACATCATTACGGGAACTCCAGCAACCACTGTGTAGACCATGAAAAGAACTTGATGAGAGCTCCAGATTTCTGATGAAGCAGAAAGCTAGAGAGATTATGCCTTCCCGAAGATTGTGATACTCTCATACTTCTAGTATTTGTTTTTTTAAGAGTAAGATAAGTAAGTCTCAATTCTTTCTAATGGTGAGGTTAATTTGAAGTTTTATTTTTATATGGATCAAATTTAATTCAAAAAGCAACTATAAAGAAATAGGATTAAAAATACTCAGCCAGTAAGTTCAGATGAGTCAAGACATTGATCTGAACACAGGAGGGCCTAAGATCCCACTACTATCCCTAGAAAGTATGAACACCACTTCTCCCCTATGTAATCATACTTTTCAGCCTCCCCTACAGAACCATAACTCTTCATTAAGGATAGCTTTGGACTTGTTGAATACATCACCTTGCAAATGTAGCTCTCCGTTATTGACATCTATAACTATCAAGCCAACTCTTCCAAGGAGAACAACTAAAAATTGCAGATATATTTTTCTTAATCAAAGGTATAAAACTGCTCTCAGTGCAACCTGGATTCAAGGACGAACATCTCAAAGAAGCAGAAAGCACATTTGGGTGAGCCTGGTGATTCACTACTTTTCCCTTAGAGACATTTGTGTCTATGAGCCAAGTGGCTGATTTTTGTTTGCAATTTCCGGGTTCCTGAGGTGAAATTGAAGCTGGCCCCCTTACACAGAGGGTAAGCAGAGACTGAAGAAAGAGGCAAACCACTCCAGATTGGCAGGTAGCAGATTTAATAAACAAGGGAACTTACATACAAGGCTTGTCTTGGGCAGCTACAAAATGAGATCTCTGCCAGAATCTGAAAAGTTTACAGAGGCTTTAATGAGCTGGTTACATATCAATCCAGATGGTCTCAGCAACACCATACTCTCTGAACATTGCATCCTTGAAACAGCTTTGGCTATGGGAATAGTGGATGGAAGGTGCTTTCCAAGGACAGGGGAGAAGGTAAGGAGACTGATGGCCAGATCCAGCTCACAGGTCAACCGGTGGTCAAGTCCTCTTGTTGACCTCCAATGACTGAATGGCCAAGCAGGAAGAAGGGACTAAAAGTTTAGGCATCAGAGCAAACTTTCGGCAACCTCTGTTTGATGGGAAAACCAAAATTGAAGTTCAGAGCTGTCCAAATATAAGGGTTCTGGTGACCATTCCAGGCATTCTGTTGGAGTCCCTTATAGGATGAAAGCCTAGATGTAAGAGCAGACTGAAAATTGTGCAACTCTCTCCAGGATTAAAACTGAATTTCAAACCAATCCATGCTAGATTCAATTAAGGTCATCTAAATCTTGCATTTTGATAAATTAAAGACTATCTAAATTAATGATGAGACATATCATATTCATAGATTGTGAGACTCAGTGTTACAAGGCTGTCAGTTCTGTCCCAAATTGATCTGTAGATTGAGTGTGATCCCAGTCAACAATCCAGCAGGCTTTTAGTGGGAAGCAACCACTGCTTGTAAAAGTTTTACAGAAATGTGAAAAATTAAGAATAGCCAAGATTGTTTCAACAAAGAACAAAATTGAGCTACTAGAGATAGAGTGATGAGAAAAGCAATGAGGTCCCTGACACTACAGGGTCCTCAGTCCTACAGGAACATTAGAATATAAGCATTCCTTTTTTTTTTTTTCCCCAAAAGAAAAGCATAGGATATAGGAGAAATCCAACCTAGTTTAGGGAGCCTATCTGGAAAAGGGTCTTTAATGTGAATGCTTGAGGGTGAAGAGTAGTTATCTAGGAGAATAGGAAAGGTAAGAACATTGTAAGAGAGGGAGACAATGGTGAGAGAGATGGCTTACAAAATGTAGGAGGAGAGATTGGGGGTTAGAATGAAGGTTGGAAAAGGATGACAATAGGTATGCAAGCAGACACTAAAACTCAGTTGGCCTTACAGGGTGTGGGAAATAATTTGTGCTAAAAGTCAATATTTTAAGGGATTCTCCTCAGCCAAGAAATACAGATATAGAATTTGCATTATTGAAAGACTTCAAACTATAATTCTATCTGCAGAGGGGAAGCTCAAATAGAAAAGTTGGGAGAGAAACTAGCAGTGTTTTCCTAGAAAAGTTCAGGAGAGAAATGCAGCTGTTTATCATGGTGGCGCTAGTGGTAAAGAACCTGCTTGCCAACACACAAGATGTAAGAGATGCAAGTTCAATCCTTGGGTTGGAAAGATTCCCTGGAGAAGGGCATGGTCACCCACTCTAGTATTCTTGCCTGGAGAATCCCATGGACAGAGGAGTCTGACGGGCTACAGTCCATAGGGTCACAAGGAGTCGGACACTTCTGAAATGACTTAGCACGCATACATGAATCGTGGTAGTGAAGAGTAAATGGAATCAAGACTAAGACACATGTATATGGTACTAATAAACTCCAATACATCATTGTTAAATGTTGGGAGAGAGAAGTATTGATTTATGGGCTTTGGAATATTAGGAAAGAAGGAAGGGAGAAAGGAAGGTAGGAGGAAAGAAGTGAGGGAGAAAAGGCAATTCAGAATCCAGAATATCTTTGAGGTATGCCAGCAAAAAGGAGGAGGAGGAGGAATGAAAATTCCAAAACACCAAGCCAAATGAAAGGTTTATAGACAGAGATTGAAACAGCAATATAAAATTTTGTTACCAGTCAAAATACAATCTTCATACTGTTTAGACAAGGTTATGGGTCATTTTAGCACAATCTACATGGTTAATATCTCTGGAAGCATCAGTCAGTAAATTTAATGATAAGTATTTAAGTCTTAATGATATGCATTAACAATTCAACAGATAATTAAGAATAATATATAGATATATTTTAAATCGGCTTTGTGATATTTTTACAAGGACATTCCATTTCTAAACTATGCAATTCTTATTTAGGAGGCTGTTGTAATTATTTTGTTCCTGGATACACACTTTTGAGAGTATGCAACACAAACTCTAAAGTTTGTAAGATGATGAGAAAGAAATTTATGTTAAAACCTACCATACATAATCCACAGTAAATGAGACACATGATAAAAAGTTAAATTTATATATTGTAAAAAATTATGAGAGGATTCATTTGATTTATAATAAAGAGTTTAAAGTTTTATTTCATTTTGTTTTACTTAAGAACAACTGTCTCCATCACCAGAATAATTTTATTTGTAGGCAGAAATCATCACTGTGTGAATTCGGAGGTGATGGAAAACTAAATATGAATCCAATTTCTACCACCTATTAATTTCTGTCACATTGAACGAGACATTCATGCCTATTCTAGTCTGTTTTCACCTCTACAAGATGAGTTTCATCAAGAGATAAAAAGAACAGAAATAAAAGTATTCAATGTATTAAAACATTACATAGACATGTTATACAAATATTACCATATTATTCCTAGCTATGACATTGCCTCAAGTCCCAAGCTAAGGGTCATTTTCTTGTTTTGCAATTGTTCTCAATCTTGATATTTCTTATGAACATTCTGGGTTTTGAATCTCAATAGATCTAAGTTTACAACATGTTTAGAGAATGAATTTGATGACAATTAGTGGTTTATTTCAGGTGTAAAGTGATGAGTCAAAGGAATATAGGACTGTTATGTAATAGGCTCGAGACATCTGTTACTAGGTGACATGAAACATTCAGAAGTAAAAAGGTCTGGAACTGGAGGAGAGGAGGGAAGATGAGTTCCACAGGGCAATGTTTAATTTGTCATCATTAAATCTGAGGTAGTGGCAATCTTGGCTGTGGATGGGATGGCTCAGTATAGAACGCAGAGCAACAGGAAGAGGGCCAAGGACTCGGAGGAACTAAGGGAGCACAGAGACTCAGGGAGAGAAATAAACCAGAGCTCCAGTTGAACCACATTCCAACAAACAGTACTGTCAGAAGAAACAGAGGGAAAAGCAAAACCAAGAGAAAAGCAAAGAGAAAAGGATACATGATTACCAGCATATTTCTCACCAGCTAGTCACAGACCCCTTTTCTCCCACAGTTCTTGGGTCACCTCCTTTTAGTGGTCAAGGTGTCCTAGAGCAGAGGTCATCTCCATTTTTCCAAATTCTGCTGGAGAAACCTGTCATTAGTGGCTCCTTACCAAAGACATTTATGACAAATAGGTAGAGGGTGACTAACTTGGAAGCAAATAAGTTTCAACTTAAGTCTCTCCTTGTATGAGCACTTTTCTAAGGCCTTGAGGCTATTTTAGTATTCATAAATGTGCGTTATTTTCTCCCAAAGAAAATACAGCCCCAAACCAGGGTCCATCCATGCACACAGGATAAATTCACACATCTTTCATTTGGAAAGAACTTTGAAGGTCATATGTGTCCTCCAAACTTACAGAAATCTCGCTGCCAACAGTACTTAGAAATCGTCATCTAAAGGAGGTGAACTGCTAACTGTGTTTGGATCTTGCTCTGTCACTTGTCCAGTTTCCCCATCTCTAAAAGGGCAATAATATGAATTTCCTGAAAAAGGAAGTTGTCAAAATAAATTAGACATTCATAGCAACTTACCTAGCACAAAGGTGAGGTTCAGGAGTGATTATTACTATTATTGCTCTGTATCGGAATATTTCCAGAGATTAAAATCTCACCACTTCTTTAGGACAGATGGACAATTTATCAAGGTTAACCTAGGTCTTCCGTATCATGGGCTGGAGCCCATATCCCCATAACTTCCTTTAGAACCACACAATCTGTTTACTTTTTCTTCAAAAGTTTAAAAGAACCATTCATGTACTCTAAGCCTTCTAAGAAGAGTGGTATTCTTTATTAATTGACATGTCTTAAAATCTATAAAGCATAGCCTAGTGTTTAGCATTTAGCAAAATTAAATGAGCCCTTTAAAGTAAGTGAATAAGTAAGTGGAAAAAAAAGATGAAAGTGTTAGTTGTGTCTGACTCTTTGCGACCCCATGGACTGTAGCCTGCCCGATTCCTCTGTCCATGAAATTCTCCAGACAATACTGGAGTGGGTTGCCATGCCCTTCTCCAGGAGATCTTTCTGACCCAGGGATCAAACCCAGGTCTCCAGTATTGCAGGCAGATTCTTTACTATCTGAGTCATCAGGAAAGACCAAGTGAATGAGTAAGGGAAAGCATAAAAAAAGAAAACAAATCTCCATCATTCTATCCTTGGTTTTCACTTCTTAAAATCTGATGGACTAACTCTGAAGAATCAAAACTATTCTGTCAGGACTTCCCTACTGGTCCAGTGGTTATGAGTCCATCTTGCAATGCAGGCAACTTGGGTTCAATCCCTGTTTGGACAACTAAGTTCCCACATGCTGCGGGGAAACCAAGCCCATGAGCTGAAACTAGAGTACATGTGCCCCAACTAAGACCTAACACAGTTATATATATATATATATATATATATATATATATATATATATATATATATGTATTTTAATTTAGGGGAAAAAAGTCTGTTCTGTACAAAACAGAATGCAAAGGAATTATTGCCTCAGATAATCAAATTACTATTTTTATTCTCTTGACTCAAAGAAAATTGTACAAGTTTTTATAAAATTTGGGTAAATACTAACGAGTGCACTTGTTGGATCATTTAGTGAGAGTATATTTTGTTTTGTAAGAAATTGCCAAAATATCTTCCAAAGTGGCTTATCATTTGCATTCTTTCCAGTAATGAATGAGAGTTCCTTTGCTCCACATCCTTGTCAGCATTTGGTGTTCCAGATTTGTGCCATATTAATAGGTCGATGGCACCTCACTCCAGTACTCTTGCCTGGCAAATCCCATGGACAGAGGAGCCTGGAAGGCTGCAGTCCATGGGGTCTCTAAAAGTCGGACACGACTGAGCTACTTCGCTTTCACTTTTCACTTTCATGCCTTGGAGAAGGAAATGGCAACCCACTCCAGTGTTCTTGCCTGGAGAATGCCAGGGACGGAGGAGCCTGGTGGTCTGCCATCTATGGGGTCGCAAAGAGTCGGACATGACTGAAGCGACTTAGCAGCAGCAGCAGCAATAGGTATATATAGTGGTATCTCACAGTTGTTTTAATTTTCATTTTCATGTGGGAGAAGGCAATGGCAACCCACTCCATTACTCTTGCCTGGAAAATCCCATGGATGGAGGAGTCTGGTAGGCTACAGTCCATGGGGTCGCTAAGAGTAGGACACGACTGAGTGACTTCACTTTCACTTTTCACTTTCATGCACTGGAAAAGGAAATGGCAACCCACTCCAGTGTTCTTACCTGGAGAATCCCAGGGGCGGAGGAGCCTGGTGGGCTGCCATCTATGGGGTTGCATAGAGTTGGACACAACTGAAGCGAGTTAGCAGCAGCAGCAGCAGGTGTCTGTTAAGGTTTTTCACCCATTTTTAAATAGGATTGTTTGTTTCCTTATTGAGTTTTAAGAGTTCTTTGTATATTTTGCACAGCAGTGGCCACAGGACTGGAAAAGGAGAGTTTTCATTCCAACCCAAAGAAAGGCAATGCCAAAGAATGCTCAAACTACCGCACAATTGCACTCATCTCACACGCTCGTAAAGTAATGCTCAAAATTCTCCAAGCCAGGCTTCAGCAGTACGTGAATCATAAACTTCCAGATGTTCAAGCTACTTTTATAAAAGGCAGAGAAACCAGAAATCAAATTGCCAACATCCGCTGGAAGCAAGAGAGTTCCAGAAAAACATCTATTTCTGCTTTATTGACTATGCCAAAGCCTTTGACTGTGTGGATCACAATAAACTGTGGAAAATTCTGAAAGAGATGGGAATACCAGACCACCTGACTTGCCACTTGAGAAACCTATATGCAGATCAAGAAGCAACAGTTAGAACTGGACATGGAACAACAGACTGCTTCCAAATAGGAAAAGGAGTACGTCAAGGCTGTATATTGTCACCCTGTTTATTTAACTTATATGCAGAGTACATCATGAGAAATTCTGGGCTGGAAGAAGCACAAGCTGGAATCAAGATTGCTGGGAGAAGTATCAATAACCTCAGATATGTAGATGACACCACCCTTATGGCAGAAAGTGAAGAGGAACTCAAAAGCCTCTTGATGAAAGTGAAAGAGGAGAGTGAAAAAGTTGGCTTAAAGCTCAACATTCAGAAAACGAAGATCATGGCATCTGGTCCCATTACTTCATGGGAAATAGATGGGGAAACAGTGGAAACAGTGTCAGACTTTATTTTTGGGGGCTCCAAAATCACTGCAGATGGTGACTGCAGCCATGAAATTAAAAGATGCTTACTCCTTGGAAGGAAAGTTATGACCAACCTAGATAGCATATTCAAAAGCAGAGACATTACTTTGCCAACAAATGTCTGTCTAGTCAAGGCTATGGTTTTTCCTGTGGTCATGTATGAATGTGATGGACTGTGAAGAAAGCTGAGTGCCGATGAATTGATGCTTTTGAATTGTGGTGTTGGAGAAGACTCTTCAGAGTCCCTTGGACTGCAAGGAGATCCAACCTGTCCATTCTGAAGGAGATCAGCCCTAGGTGTTCTTTGGAAGGAATGATGCTAAAGCTGAAACTCCAGTACTTTGGCCACCTCATGCGAAGAGTTGACTCATTGGAAAAGACTCTGATGCTGGGAGGGATTGGGGGCAGGAGGAGAAGGGGACGACAGAGGATGACATGGCTGGATGGCATCACTGACTCGATGGACGTGAGTCTGAGTGAACTCCGGGAGTTGGTGATGGACAGGGAGGCCTGGAGTGCTGCAATTCATGGGGTCGCAAATAGTCGGACACAACTGAACGACAGAACTGAATGTTTTTCATTAATGGTCCTTTTTATAGATGTGTCTTTTGAAAATATTTTCTCCTAGTCTGTGGCTTCTGTTCTCATTCTTTTGACATTGCTTTTCACAGAGTAGAAAATTTTAATTTTATCATAATTTTCAATGATTTCTGTCACAAATTGTGTCTTTGATGTTATACATAAAACTCATTGCCATATTCAAGGGCATTGAAGTTTTCTCCTATGTTATCTTCTTGGAGCTTTACAGTTTTGCATTTTACATTTAGATCTGTGACCCATTTTGAGTTAATTATTGTGAAGAATGTAAGGGTTTTGTCTAGATTCAAGTTTTTGCATGGTGGAAGTACAGCTGTTCCAGAACCATTTATTGAGAACACTATCTCCTTTCCATTGTACTGCCTTTGTTCTTTATCAAAAATTAATTAGCTGTATTTTTCAGGGCCTATCACTGGGCTTTGTATTCTGTGCCATTGATCTATTTTTCTATATTTTCACAGTTACCATACTGTATTGATTACACAGCTTTATAATAAGTCTTGAACTTGGGCAATGTCAGCCCTCAACTTTGCTCTTTTCCTTCAATACTGCATTGGCTATTCTGGGTCCACAGTTTCTTCCTATGAACTTTAGAATCTGTTTCAGTCATTTGCTTTTCCTTCTGACAATTCCACAGTTTCCTGATTACTGTAGCTTTGAAATCTGGTAGTAAACCTGAAAGTTCCTTTTTAAAATTCCTCAACACTGTTTTAGCTACTCTAGTTCCTATGCATTTACCTAAAAATTTTAAAATCAACCTTGTTAATTTATAGACAATGTAAGGATTTTGACTAGGATCACACTGGAACTACAGACTTGTTCGAACAGATTCAACATCTTACTGTTTAGTATTTGCATGGTAGAAGTTTTCCATCTTTTATTTTTGACCTTTCTATATTCTTTTGTTTAAAGTATGTTTCTTATAAACAACAAATGTTTTTTTTATCCATTCTGAAATTATTTGTCTTTTTAAAGGCCATTTATATTTGATATAATTAATAATACATTTGAGTTTTCTATCTTGCTCTTGTTTTCTATTTACCTCATCTGTTCTTTGTTCATTCATTCTTCCTTCCCTGCCTTTCTCACATCAATCAACTATGGTTGACAATTCAATTTTACCTTCTCTATTACCTTATTTTTTATACCTATAGTATCATTCTTCCACTGGTTACACTAAAAGAGAATCACCCTTAATACTCTATACCTTAAATCACTACCAAATGCAAAAACAGTATTTTAATCTTTCCATATAATGGTTATTGCTATTATATGTTTGACTTCAATATACATTTTAAACCCCACAGATAGTCTTATTATTTATACTTTAAACAGTCTTTCGATCTTGTCATACATTTACCTTTTCTGGAGCTGTTTATTTTTGCTTATACTGCTGTGATTTATTCCAGAATCACTTTCCTTTACCTTGAAGAATATCCTTGTAGTTTATGGCCAGCTTGCAGTGAATTCTCTTAGCTTTTGTCTGAGTGTATCGTTTCCTACCTTCAATTTTAACTTTTTTTCCAGTGGATCTAGAATTATAGCTTGATGGATTTTTTGTTCCTTTCAGTACCTTAAAGTGTCTTTCTATTACCTTTTGGCTTCCATGATTTTCTGCTGAAGTCAGTGTTCATTCATATTTTTCCTCCAAAGGTGACATTTTTTTTCTTCTGGCTGGTATAAATATTTTCTTTTTATCTTTGGTTTTCAGCAACTTCAATCTTACTGACCTAGTTGAGGTTTTCTTTGCTTTGGGTTCACTGAACTTCTTGAATTTCTGGGTTGACATCTTTCATCAAATATGGAAAGTTCTCATGCATCATTTCTTTGAATATTGCTTCTGGCCCTCCTTCCTCTTTCCTGCTAGTCTCTGTGGACTTATGTTTGACATCATCAGCCCTATCTTCTTTTGTGTCCAAGTGCCTAGTTACTTCCTGATTTAGCAGTCCAAAGAGTTCATTTAATTCTTAATTGAATTCTTTTTCACAGAATGCAATAATCTACTGAAATTCTCAGAACTCATTTACTGCATTTCCAGGGTAGTATATTTAATATATTATTTATGGTTATTTAAAAGTCCTTGACTATTAATTCCAGATCATTTTTTGGTCTCTGTCTATATTAAATGTATTATTGTTAATTGTCATCAAATAGTCTTTTCTGCTTTGCATGTCTGGTAAATTTTTATTGCATACCACCTTTTTGTAAGAGTTCTAGCTTTGGTGCTCTTCCTCAAATGAATTCTGAGCTTTGCTCTAGCAGATAACCTGTTTGTGGATCATCTTAATCCTGCAAGTGCCTAGTTTTAATTTTATTAGGGCGAATTTATTTTGGTTTTATTCATTTTCCTAGGGCATTATTTGTATGGCTCCCCTGGTGGTTCAGACAGTAAAGAATCTGCAGGCAATCCGGGAGACCCAGGTTCGATCCCTGGGTTGAGTAGATCCCCTGGAGAAGGAAATGGCAACCCACTCCACTATTCTTGCCTGGAGAATCCCACGAACAGAGGAGCCTGGCGGGCTACAGTTCATGGGATCGCAAAGAGTCAGAGATGACTGGGTGACTAACACACACACACACACATACATACACACACACACACACACACACACACACACACACACCACATGACATTATTTGCGCACTTAGTAACCTTCAGGAGGGTCTCAATCAGATGTCTAAGTTGTTTACCAAAGTCCATTCTGGCTGAGTCCCAACTTAAATCTCTCTCCAGAATTGTGATTTACATGATCTCAAATTTCCACTTCTCAGCCACTATACTGTATCAGGGCTCCAGAATCTTGCCCCTGGGACTATGCAGCATGGGCATTCAGCTAAGGAAGTCTCGGGAATTTCCACAGAGACTTGTGGGGTTTTCTCTCCGTGGCCCTCTCTCTGCCATATGATTTCCCTGGTGCCCTTAAGTTACCTCTGCAGCTCCAAGCTCTTGAGCTGGTGAAACTCCCTGCTTTGTCTCAGCCTCTCAGTACTTCTACTGGAAAAAAAATGGCCCCAAGGGAAATATCTGTGTGCATGGGCTCCTCCCTTGCCTTCTCTGACTCAAACATTGTAGCCATCCCGACTTTGGCTTCTGTTAATAACTGAAAATGTAGTGTTATATATTTTGTCCAGGTTTTGTAGTTATTTCATGGTAGAAGTGTTTAAGTGTGCTATTAACTATCTATCTTACTCATATCCAAAGTCTTGTCTAATAATTGCATGAATGAATAAATCTTATGCTCACCCTGTTCTTTTTAAAAACAAACCTAAAATGCAGGATTTCAAAATATGTTTTAGTTTATCTCCTTTGTATTAGATCAACATCCAAAGTAAAGTACTCTTTGGGTTCTGATTTTGGCATCCTACAAGTTAGCACTGCCCCTCATAATTGTACTATTCTTAAATCTAACAAGTATCCCTTTTATATTTTTCTCTTAAATATAACTTGATAAATCTGCTGAACAGTAGGGCAGTAAGCTCAGAATCAAACATCTTACTCTGATCTAGCGAGAATCTACTTACTAGGATATTTGTGCCAATTCTGTCTCAACTGTTAGTTTTTAGTTTGTTCAATATTAATGTAAGTTTACATTAATGTAACTTACATTCATGTAAGTTTACCTTGTTCATAAAGATAATGGGAAGGTTGGCTGAAATTAGAAAATGCCCTATATATGAATATAAGGGCTATTTACAAAGTGAAACAAAGTTAACCTGGTAAGATAGTTTTACTACATGGTAATTTTTTCCTATTCTTTTCTGACTACTGCCAAAAAATTCATTATAGGATCTTCTCTGGAATATTGCCAGGAATCCATCTCAAACTTTATCATTTTATAGGTAACAGAATCTACTTTACAAAAATAGAACATTTCTATATGCCCATTTTTCTGGCCCTTTATCTGTCATTTATGGATTTACCAAATATTATCAAATAATTCCTGTTCCTACAGGCAAATAACAATTTTATGTGATGGAAAAGATACAGTAAATTTTAATTCATAATCCTCTTACTAACTAGGTAATGGGCAATTTACTTTAACCTTTAAACTCTGTCCTTTATTACATGGAGATAAAATGTTTGAAAATTTGCTTTGAAGATTAGGGAAATATATGAAGGCAACTATTATATTTCCATCTGAGTTATCCAAACAAAATTGCATCTATATTAATACCATTGCCGCTGTAGTATTCTGCATATAATTCATCTGAGCTTGGATACTTGAACTAATTTAAATAGCCTCATATTTTCTCACTATCTTTTCTCCTATTATGATCTTAATTGTCTCCATCAATGTTTAGTCCTTCCTCTCCTAAAGACGGCTCTGCCTAGAAGGGAGTACATAGCCTCAGAAAGGTATGTGTATATTTCTCTCTTTTCTTATTATTACTTATTTTCAAGAGACTTACCTTTTCCTGTTTATTGTCTTGCTCCAGACAGAATTAACAAAATCATTTTGCCTCTTTTAACATTGTTAATAAAACTTTAATTTCATGCTGTGCTCTTTTTTTCTTATTTTTTTCCAGTTACCGCTACTGATGGTCTTTGCCCTTTCTCGCGGGATTCCCCCATAATTTTTCCTTACCTACTCTAAAACACCCTTAGTCTTCTGTGGTGCAGCCTCACTGACATCTTTGCCACTTTGAGATCTCTCCACTTGTTCATATTTAGTAGCTGAAAGTAGTGGAGTAAGAAACTCATTTTTCCCTCTCTTCCTCCTTTCATTTCCCCCCTTTCTTCACTCCCCTTCTTTCTTCTTAGCTTCTCATTCCTCTTGTTATGAAATTTAAAAGCCTGTTTAGCAAGATCCTAGTGTTTTTCTTACGTTAAAAAAGCGGTGTCTGTTTGCGCGCGCACCTGTGTCCTTTTCACACACGTTTGTCTCATTTACTCCCAAGGCGTAAACTTCGAGAGATGGAAAAGCCAGGAAGTCCTCTATTAGTACATTCCTCTGTATGAACAAACGCTCATCACATGTGAAAAAATAAATGCATCAGGCTGCTCTCTAGAGGAAGGTTTTCAACCGAGTCGTATATTGTAATGGAGCTGAGGTTCTTTCATCAATAAGTTGTGCCCAAGAAATCTACTTCCTTCCAATCCTTCAAAGCAGTTCAAGCAAACCAATTTAGAAGAGAACACGACGAAACCAACTGACCGACTAAAATCTGTTCCTGAAGCACCGGAGGGGGGCACAATTAGGAGACAGTGTGTGGCCGCACTGGGTGGGTGAGTCTCCCATCTCCTGGGAGCCCACCTGGGAGAACGCTTGGCTCCTCCACAGCTGGGCGCTCTCGCCACCAACCCCACCCCCCTCTCCGCCCCACGCCAGGCGCAGCCGGCGGAGCGGAGCGAGCACGCGGGAGTCGAGCGCCACGCCAGCGGGGCAATTGGGCATGCTCAGAAGGCTGGCAGGTTTGGGTCTCACCCAGGCGGCTTGTGCATTACACCAGCTCGCAGCCCGGGGAGGAGGAGGAGGAGGACCGGGGTGGGGGAGGAAGGGAAGGAGGAGTGGCCAGCAGTAGCCACGACCGCCACCACCAGGCAGAGGAAGAGTTAGTGAGGAGGGAAGACCTCCCACTTGAAGCGCCTGGCGTCTGCTTGTGGAAAAAGAGACTACGAGATAAAGGAGGGGACGGGAAGAAGAAGAAGGCGGCAGGGAAAGAAGTGAAGGGGGAGATAGAGGGAGAAAGGACGTGAACTGAAAGGGCTAGAGCGCGCAGGGAGCCCCAGGCGCGGGGGCGGCAGTGCGGAGCCGGGAGCGCTGCCGCTTGGGCAGGTGCCGCGGCCGCTGCCCGGAGGCGGCATGTGACGCGCGGCCGCAGCTGCCCGCGGGCAGAGCGCTCTCGGACCCCGGAGCGCACATCGCGGGGCAAGTCGGTGCCATCCCGAATCCCCACGCTCCTCGTCAGTTCGCCTGGGCGGCGAGGGCGCTTCTGGAAAGACGAGTGATGAACCGAAGGGTGGCTCCGGGCTTGGGCGCTCAGTCCTAGGACACCCTTCCTGAACGCTGAGCGGGAGGCGACCAGCGCACCGTGGACCGGGCGCCTCCCGCGCATCGGGGGATCGCAGACGACTGGCGCGGGACGGCCACCTGGAGCGCAGCGGCCAGGTAACCTCCGCCAGCGCGGCTCTGGGCAAAGCGGGTGGCGGTAGCGGCTGACCGGGTTTCATGCCTTATCGCGTTGCAAAACGAGGAAAAAGTTTTCTGCGCGGGTAGGAAATGTCCTTTCTTTGGGGAGTTTAAAGAGGGTACTGGGGAGGGAGGAGACAGTTGGTCTTTCGATTTGGGGGGGAGAGCTTGAACCTGGGGAGCGCGGAATCTGGTGCGGAGTTGGAGTTCTAGGACCGGAGGTGGGGAACGCCGGGGTGACACCATGTGCGGGGAGAGCGACTGGAATAATAGGAGTGGTGGCCGGGGAAGAACCTGGGATGTCCGCCCCCACCCCGGCTCTCCTTCGCTTGGATTCTCTGTCCCCCGAATGCGGAATCCGAGGCACGGTGTGTCCGGACAAGAGGAGCTTCTTGGCTTCGGTGTGTGTGTGTGTGTGTGTGTGCGCGCGCGCGTTTGTTGTGTGTGTCGGTCCCTCTATTTGATTTCCTAACGCTTTTAAGAAGGCTAAAGCAGACACCTGCCACCCTCGCAGTGGGGCCTCTAGTTGGGATTGCATTTCGCTGAGGGCGAAGAGGCAGATGTGGCACTTAGTTTAACACCTGGGCGAAGGTGCAGAGCCCGGGTGCGAGTCTTTACAGATCCAGGGAGAGCCTGCGCTCGCGGAGCGCGGGCCGCTGAATTGCACAGATCTCCTCTCTGGAACCCTCCCCCAGGGCAGCCTCCTTACAGCTGGGTTAATTTCTTGTGTGATTTTTAAGCTGTGGGGGCTGGAGGGGGGTTGATTTCGAGCAGCAGAATTCAGTTGTCCACTTTGCGCTTGTGCATGTTGGAATTGTGATCCTATTCGGCGTGTGTGCGACTCTCCTGGCACGCGGATTCGAAGTGGTAGATGAAGCAGAGGTTTGGGAATTGCATCCATATGGACAGATTTCAAAACGCAAACATTCGTTTGTCTGTAAGTGCTATTTGAACCTGTCCGATGGCTGTAAGGATATGCTTTCTTCCCGGTGTCCGTGTTTGCAGTGTAAAACGATGGCTCTCCTTAGGAGGTAAATGTATTTATCTAATCGTTTATGTTAAGGACACCGATTATTTCACTGTATGCTTTGCACAGACCTTTCTTTTCTCTCTCGGCCTCAGAATGCCAGCAAGCCAGCAATCCTCCATGTGGGGTCTTTCGGGGTCACGATTTGAAAAATAATCTGTGTGAAAAGTATGTCTTTGGGTTATGTAGTCCCAGATGATCTTATGTGGTGAGCTCATTATATTGCATGAAGCATCCATCACTATTTTTTGTGTTTAAAACAATGCCTCTGTATTTACTTATGGGGCCATGTATGAAAACATACACTCAGAATGAGGAGAGCTGACCCTGGAACAAATCCATAAATATAGACAGGTTTGTGGTAGCAGCTTATTAATTAAAACAAAAGAAAACCCTGAGGTCTTTTTGTTCCAAATGTGGTGGGATAGACATGGCGTTGGGTGCACCCTCTGGTTATGGGAGCTGGTATTGCGGAGTATACATAGAACATGCCTGCCTCTCCAGCCTGCATTCAACATGCCACAGCAATGTGGTCTTGATCATATGTTCCTAGCACTGGATAGCCTATCTTTTGATTTTGTTTGCAATGGTTTGTCGCAATTAGCTTAATATGTAATTAGCTGTTGTTGAGCTAGAAAGCACAATAATTCTGAAATGTGTATCCATATGGAAATATAACTTGAGTTTAAATTACTAATTTAAAATTAATTAATTACAGGTCTGATTTAGACTGTTTCTGTAGGCTTGGGAGGGTGCTATAAGATTGAATTTAATCTGAAAATAGTAGTATTGAAGTACTTATTTTTAAATAGAAACCAATATTTATTTCAAGATACTTGACATTTTAAAAAGAATACTGGAGAAAAAGTAGATTTTGAAAAGGATTTTTGATAATGTGTACTTTCACATGGAAAATTATGAGAAAAGTGTAACTTGGGAAAAAGGAAAGTATGTTTATGGAATTGGTTAAGATTTAAAGAATGATTGAGAGTGTTACAATAATGAGTAGTTCTGCATTAAACCTATATTTAAACTTACTTAGGAAACTTTTTTTAAGTTTAGGGAAATGAGTGCATATGCATTATTTTTCTTCCTGGGACAAAAGGTAAATGTATAACTTCAAAAATTTTATTTCTGAAGAGTATTTAGGCACACTGTAAAGTTCTTTAGGGTGTACTCTTTCATTTATCTTCCTTATAAAGACAAATGATTTATTTCCTTAAAAAAGAAATTTTGTCCATTATTTTAGGCTACAGTGTGTGAAAACATGAACTTCTTTGCATGATATTTTAGCTTTCAATTACAGACAACCTGTTGAACATGAGCCCCAAAAAAAAAAAAAAAAAAAAAAATTCACAGAACTAGAACTTCTTGAATCCATACCAGGAAACGGATTAAACAGAAAATTAAACCATCTGATTTAAAGCCAAGTTGCCTTATGTATTTGAACTTAAGAAAGTAATAGTTTTGTTCAAGTTTTTACCTAGTATTTCCTCTATTATCCCCCAAGCCAACATAGTGTTCTTGCCTAATAAAGTTGTTAACATTGGCAAAATTAGTTGCTTACCCCTAAATGGCCTGGATGTTGTCAGTGTAACTATTAAGAAACTGGGTCTTGTTTGCAGTGCAGGGAAGTTTATGTAGAGAACAGCTGTGCTGTGGTGGCATTCAGATAGGAGATGAATGAACTGTGACTCGCACAAAGCATACACCTCTGATCAGGATGCAGAGTGATGTGCCTGTCCTTCACTTATGAGACCTAATTTGATATCATAATGTATTGTGACTAACAGCATTATCCTCCCATTGTGGTTCTGAAGTATCAATGAGTGACTGGAAATATTTTACACAATAAGTTGGTGAATTTAAAACATATCTGTCTTACCGAAGAATATCAAAAAGGCAAATGTGGCTTCAATTAAAAAAAAAAAATCAAATCCCTCCACAGCTTTAAAAAATTAATCAGGATAATCAAACGTGTCTCATGCTTAGTCCTCAAATGCAGTGCTTTTTAGGTGTGATGGTCGTGAAATGTTCCAAAAGATTTTTCATCTGTCAGTCTCATTTAGTCCAGTGGAATCCCTATCCTGGTTATTAGTCTTAACAGCACTTTGGGTTACAATTTCACCCTGAATGGAAAGCTTTAACTTTAGAGGGAAAGTGTGAAGAGATCATTGAAGGAATTTTACAGGAGGCAAAGCTAGTCAAACTAGAAATTAATTTGTTTCTTGAATCGGACTGTCTGTATCTTCTCCATTAAGGAAGTGTTCCTTGTTCCTGTCAAAATCCAAGTAGCCTCTTTGAATCCTAAATCAGTCATCACTTCTTCCTCCATGGGCCCTTCACAGAAAGGTTGTACAGGTGCAAAAGGGACCCTTTTCCATGGTCAACTTAGCATCCGGAGGACCCTGAAAGTTACATATCCTGGGCAGTACAGATCTGCATTTGCACTGTCCTCAAAGAAAGAAAGAAAGACAGTTTTGTTGCGGTGAAGCTATTGCAAATGTTGAATCACAGTGGGCCTTACAGGAAAAGCATGTTCCTTCTCCAGAGCATGTCTTTCCCGGTGCACAGGTGGAGATGGTCAGGTAGTGGTTGTGGAGTGGCTTTGTGGTTGGAAGGCATGATGCCCGTGCACGTGCTTTCTGATCAGTCTCTAAAGCACTATGAAACGCAGTGCATGTTTTGGATGCATACCTTCCTTAATATTCCTTGGCCTGGAGCCTGGAGAACCAGTGTGTAGGTGTCCCCCTGGCTCAGTAGTTGGCTGCTGTGTGTTCCTTTTTGTCCAGAAGTTTGGGCAGCTTGCAGACTCCCCTGCTCTGGCAGGCTCTCCCCTTCAGGCTGGCTGTTTTTATTCTCCCACCTGTTGGAACTTCCTGCTCACAGGCTCCTGAAGTCCAAGTTCTCTGGCTGGCGTGCACCTTCTCAGACTTCCTCTGCGGCTTGCCACATGGACACAGGACCCGGGATCTACTGGCAATGACAGCAAACAGGCAGGAGGAATATTTGAGCCACTGCTCTCTTCTTACCAGTTGTGCCAGCTCATCCTGAAGCCATCCAGAACGAACATTTTGAGGAGAAACGATGGTGGAAGAAACCCATTTCCATGGTAGCTGGCAGACACACTATGGGCTTTGAGCTCTTGTCTTCCCCAGCCCTGCTCTGGTGAGACTTGGGGTCTGGCCTTCCAGATTCATCAACCAGTGCAACCCACAGAAGAGGGAAGTCTGAGATGGGTTTAGCTGCCGTGACCCTAGTGAACTCTACTGATTCCCATGCCTAGCTAGCTTCAATTTGTGCATCTCTTATTGTATTTGCCATTTCGCAGGACTGAACTTCTCCCCTGTATTCAGTTTGCCTTTGTAGGACTGAAGTCATTTTGGAAAGATTAGCATGACCTTGACAATTAATCTCCCTCTTTCCAAGACCTTTTGCCCAGAAGCAGCAGTCCAGTCCTTCTCTTGCCAGTCCCTGCCGCACCCCTAAAGTGGACAGACCCCTGGGCCTGAGGCACGGCCCACCTTGTGACTCTGTATCATTTCTGCCTGGAGACTTGTGCTGCCAAGTTCCACTTGACAGATCTCCTTGTGTGTCATTGTTGGCAGGATCAAATCTCTGTTCTCCATACTCCTCCTGGCCACTGTAATTTGAGTTGTTGACTCTCACTACAGAATTAATCCTTCATTAGGTCATTTGTTCTAGCCTAGCCAGTGCTTACTTCCTGTCCCCAGTGTTCCCTTGAAATCCAGCACACCAGCTGAGCCATGACATATCCTACCTTCAGTCACCTCTATTGCAGGAAGTGGAGTTTGTCTAGACATCCTGGGTTGAGCAGGATATCCTCCAGTAACTACTGTTCAGGTCAAATTCAGGTGAGGTTAAACCAGAGTAAAATATCACCAGCCGGTTTCAGAGAGGAGGGGGCTGCCAGATGTCTCTTGCAAAGACTGCGCATTTATGATTATGCGGTGCTTTGATGTTCTCCTAAGGAAGCCTTCTCATTGATCATAGGTAACTATGGCCATGGCATTAGAGTCACTCAAAAATATCCTGTCAGTAAGCTCTGGGAAAAGGGATCTGCTGACAACCTTTGTCAGTATTTTTGTATGTATTACTCCAGAGCAGGTTACCTCATTAGAATTGGTTCTGGGACCCAGTCTGGAGAGAAACCTAGTTCCTGCTTAAATAGGTACCATGTTTTGCCCACTGCTGTTTGACGTTTCATCCAGCAACCTCTCACCTTCAATGTACCCCAATCTAGTGGTGTTGTGTAGACTCCAAGAATCCATATAAATTTCAAGTGTCACTACGTTCTGTGTATCTATATATCTATCTTTATTTATCTCTATATTTCTAAATATCTCTATATTTCTACATCTCTGTATCTATGTACAGTCATTTTAGAGGATTATTGAGCCCAGTAGTTTTTGGTGATTTTCAGCTTTTTTTGAGCTCAGCTGTCATGTGCAAAAGCACAACTGTCATGCAGAGATCCCTCAAATCAGTTGCACCAGAAAGAAATTCTCATACATGCTGCATGCTTAGTCACTCAGTCATGTCCGACTCCTTGCCATCCTATCCACTGTAGCCCACCAGGCTTCTCTGTCCATGCAATTCTCCAGGCAAGAACACTGGAGTAGGTTGCCATTTCCTCCTCCAGGGAATCTTCCCGACCCAGGGATTGAACCCGTGTCTCCTGCGTCTCCTTCGTTGGCAGGCAGACTCTTTACCTCTGAAGCCACTGGGGAAGTCCCTCTTATACATGATATGGAAGCAAAGAGACTTCTGTGTTCCTTGCCTGTGATTTCTCACATGCATGGTAATACCTGCCACGTGTCTTACCTGGTGGGAAGGGAGCCCTGCAGGGAAACTGGCATTGCCACAAGGTTCCTTTACCTGGTGTCCTCCCATCTTCCATCTTAACCCCCAAACCCTCCTCGTCACACAGGAAGCAACCAGCCTTTTTCAGCTTTCCTTGGGTGTGGCTATTATTCTGCTTTCCCTGGGATAAATTATTTTCAATCCCTCAGTTCATTTAATAATAAGAAACTAAAAACTTATCTGAGCAACTGGAGGTCATGTATCTTTGCTCTGAATTCTGGTTTTCTCAGTATTTTTAACATTAAAGTTGACAGTCAAGGGTAACCCAAGTAGTATTTATGATTCTCTCTGAGAAAGTTAAGTTCATGAGAGTGTTTAACAAGTACATTTCAATAGTTACTTGCTTGAATAGAATGAGTGTGTCTCTGTGCCTGTCTCTATCAGGCATCTGTCTACCTACATAGCTACCATCTCTTCTTTTCATTTACACACAGGGGTGCATATTCCTGTGGTAAGTTCCCTGTTGCTGTTCTCTAACATATTGGGTATGGTAGACATAGTTTTTCTGGAAGCTCAGGAGGGTGAGTCAGGGACTCCGCCTTCTAGGAGCAGGTGATCACTATGAGGTGAGAGCAGCTCAAGAAATCTCAGAGCTGGAAGGTGATGTTCGATATTGTATTCATTCCCTAGGGCTTGAAACAACACAAATGCACTGTCTCATAATTCTAGAGACCAGAAGTCTGAAATCAAGGTTTTGGCAAACACACTCCCTCTAAAGTCCCCAGGGGAGAACCTGTACATGCTTTCTGCAGCTCCAGGTATCTGTCTGCATTCCCTGACTTGTGACTGCCTCTAGTCTCTGCCCTGGAGTCAGATTGTCTCCTCTCTTTCAGCCTATGTGTCTCCTCCCCTGTGCATCCATCTTATAAGGATACATGTGATTGCATTCAGGGCTCACTCAGAAAATCCAAGACAAGCTCCTCCTTTCAAGAGCCGTAGCTTTACCACACCTTTACCATATTAGGCCATATTCACAGATTTGGGGGATTAAGATGTGGGCAGACATATCTTTTGGGAGACTGTCATTTGGCTCACAACAGAAGTCATCAGTGAAGAGCATTCTACTTTATGACTCCCCATTGGTGATCATCCAACTGTGTAGTTTGTACAATTTGAGAAATTAACACTCATAATGCACTTCATTCCATTTTCGGAGAGCAGGGAGAGGCAGAACCTCCTTTTAACTGAGCCAGAAATCCAATTCCTCCTCACTGTGCTTGTTGGCCTTCCTAATCATTCTGAGAGTTACAATGAGAATACCTCTGATCTTTCTTCCATAAGAAAATCTTTAAAGTTCAACGGCTTAAAGTTAAGTCAACCTAGTCCTTTGCACCCCTTCTAAATTTTCATGTTCATCCCTAACCTTTTCATTTATACTCGATGAGTAGCATCCACATGTCTTTAATTTTTACCAATTTCTGACTGTTTGTTCTGTGACTTCCATCTTCACCAGATTCACAGAAATGACTTAGCCAAAAATGACCTGTCCCCTGTTAGTCACAAAACAAGAGGCCCTTTTCTGGGCATCCCCTTTAATGTCTTAGCAACACCTTCAACCTCCCTTAATTTTCAAAGCGTTGTACTTTGCTGATTCTCTTCCCCTCTGGTTCTTCTTTATCCTCCAAGCCTCCCTGCATTGACTCCTGAGCAGCATGAGGTTCTCAAAGACTTTCTCCTCGGTTGACTGGCCTGCTTTTCCTGCTCCCCTTTCCTTTTGTGACTCCATTTATTGTCAAGGTTTCCAGTACTCTTCAATGTGGATCATCCATATCATCTCCAAGCCCAGTGTGGCTCCTGGAAGGGGCATTTCCATGAGCCTGCTGGACAGTAGCCTTCATCTCTTCCCTCGTCACCACACTCCTTTGAGGTTTCCTGTTCCTGTGCATAGCCTCAGCATTCTATGGCTCCAAATTTTCTGAGTAATCTTGATTTACTCTCTTCCTTCACTTAGATACCAAATTGTAATAATTCAACCAAATAATAGCTCAGCCTCTTGGCTTCTTTTCTTTCCCACTACCTACCTACTTAATTCATGGCTTTTCCAACTTTTATGTGCAGTCAGATCACGTGGAAATCTTGTGAAAAGGCAGATTCTGTTTCAGGAGGTCTGGAGTGAGGGCCTGAGAGTCTGCTTTCCCAACAACTCCAGGTAATGCAGGTGCAATCAGACCTTTATACCTTTCTGTTAGAGTCTCTGGGTTTTCCAGGTGATTTTATTGACTATATTGTCTTCAAATACACTTTAGAGATTACTTTTATTGAAGACCAAATCTGATCGTTTTTTTCTCCTATCCTGATATGAGAAAAACTTCACTGATATCCTTTATACTATCTATTGAATAGCAATGAAATCAGCATCCAGCTAGCATTCCATATGGTCCACGGTTTGGATTTACATTAAATTCAGTCTCAAGTCTCAAGGTTACATTGACTTTACCCACCCTACTTGCTGTTGTGAATACCCTCTGCCATTTTCATGACTTTCTTATGTTCTCATGCTACTTGGAATGCACTTTCTTCCACATCCTCACGGGTCCAAATTTTAGCAGTTTGTCAAGGACAAAGTGCTCGAAGTGACACTTTTCACTATGAATTCATCTTTTAGTAACTTTATCAGATTCTGGGTTTTACCACTGATCACACTCACTTATTTGTGTGTGATAGCTTACAGTGTGTCGGATTCCTGATCTCCCAAGAAGACTTAGTTTTGGGACCAGGGATCAGAGTTGATCACTCAAGAGCTTTTGTGTAGCAGAGTTTTACTAAAGTGAAAAAGGGACAGAGAAAGCTCCTGACATAGACATCAGAAGGGGGATGGAGAGTGCCCTGCTTACTAGTCTTAGCAAGGGAATTATATACTTTTTAAATTGGTTATTACAATAAATCAAAAGAATGTCTCAAGGTTGTAAAGATCTTACTAGACCCACTCCCATAATCTACATCCTAAAATAACAGGATTAGTTGGAAAGTTTTCAAGAAGGAGAAACTGTCCTTAAGCAGGATACCTTGTCGTTATATAATCGTTAGTACAGAGTTAGAACTGAGTTGTTTGTTGTGTAATCATCAGTTCAGGGCTTAAAGAAAAAAATGTTTTATGTGACTAAGACTAAGGAATGTAGAGAGAGAGAGAGAGAAAAGACATTTGTCCTTTCCTCCTCCTTGAGAATTCCAGACCCCTATCTCCTCCTCAAGAACCCCAGACCCTTCTCCCCTCCTTGGGGACCCCAGACTTCTTATCAACCTGCCTAGAAATTGACTCTCATGTGTGTGTATAAGTTGTTTCAAAGACTAGAGTGTGACATGCTTGAATGATGCCATGTTTCATTTGTCTAAAATGAAGTACTTATTACAGAGTCACACTCATAAATGTTCAATGTATGTATGAATATGCAAAATATCATTTTTCTATTTTTCTTATTATAAAAGTAACATGGGTTACACCAAATTCAAACATGAAAGAAACATATTATGTGAAAATTAAAAGTTCATCATGATCTAGTGCCCCCAAAGTAACATTTGATGCATTCAGTTCAGTCAGTTCAGTTGCTCAGTCATGTCCTGTTCTTTGCGACCCCATGGACTGCAGCACGCCTGGCTTCCCTGTCCATCACTAACTCCCAGAGCTTACTCAAACTCATGTCCATCGATTCGGTGATGCCATCCAACCATCTCATCCTCTGTCAGCTCCTTCTCCTCCTGCCTTCAATCTTTCCCAGTATCAGGGTCTTTTCCAATGAGTCAGCTCTTCGCATCAGGTGGCCAAAGTATTGGAGCTTCAGCTTCAGCATCAGTCCTTCCAATGAATATTTGGAACTGATTTCCTTTAGGATTGACTAGTTTGATCTTCTTGCTGTCCAAGGGACTCTCAGCATAATCCTCTTATATTTTTCTGTATACATCCTAACACTTACTTTATACAAAACTGGAATAATAATACACTTCTGTGAGCTGACTTTCAATATAAATCTACCTTCTTAATTTTTAATCTGCAATGTGTTCTAAATGATTGATTGATTTCATTGCATAAAAATCCATCCACTTAAAGTGGCCCAGCAATATAGAAAAATGTTTGCTTTGAATTTCTGATTAGTTAAGCATGTCTGTATTCAGCACTTTCTCTGCCCCTAGAATTATAGTAGACACTTTGGATTTGTAAGAGTAACACAGAAATACTACCCCAAAAGACACAAATTATGCCCGTGCCTTCAGGCTAATGTCAGGCAATGGACTAATGGAGGCATGGTGGTGGTGGTTTAGTCGCTAAGTTGTGTCCGACTGTTGCAACCCCATGGACTATAACCCACCAGGCTCCTCTGTCAATGGGATTTCCAAGGCAAGAGTACTAGAGTGGGTTGCCATTTCCTTCTCCAGGGGATCTTCCTGATCTAGGGATTGAACCCCCATCTCTTGTATTGGTAGGCGGGATTTTTATTGCTGAGCCACCAGGAAAGCACAGTGGACGTATAGTGGTAACTCATTTTGATGCTAGATTAAAGAAGACATGCAGTCTCAGATTTTATATTGAATTTTAACCTTTTGTATTGAAATTTAAGATTTTGTATTATTTAGATCCATAAAGAATAGGTGTCTAATTTTTAATTCTGAAGATATTTTTATTGGTCTAACGCACACGTGTGTATGTATGTTTGTTTTTATTTCATGAGTGTAAATTTGGAATGAAAAACAGAAAACCGTTAAAGACTTAACAAAATCTTGTATATTTAATAAAACCACCATCTAGGGAGAATTGGAGAAGGCAATGGAACCCCCCTCCAGTACTCTTGCCTGGAAAATCCCATGGACAGAGGAGCCTGGTAGGCTGTAGTCCATGGGGTTGCTAAGAGTTGGACTCGACTGGATGACTTCACTTTCACTTTTCAGTTTCATGCATTGGAGAAGGAAATGGCAACCCACTCCAGTGTTCTTGCCTGGAGAATCCCAGGGACGGGGGAGCCTGGTGGGTGCCGTCTATGGGGTCGCACAGAGTCGGACACGACTGAAGCAACTTAGCAGCAGCAGCAGCAGGGAGAATTAGACTGAACACCAACAGGGAGAATTATGGAGAAAAAATAAAGTGTATGATCTATGTCTTAGAATGCCAATAAGACACAGTGTAACACATCTGTTGAAAAAGAAATTTCTTTAGAAGTTTTAATCAATATTCCCCTAAGAATTTTGGAGAGAGAAATCTTAATAATGATGAATGTTATTGCTAGCCTATTTGTCACTTAAAAAAGTCAGTTTGTGGTAGAATTCTGGAAGATAATTTCCCTGGATAGTGGGAAGGCAGGTGTATGTTCAGGGTTGTCAGCAGAGTTGGTTGTGTTTTATGAAGACATACTTAAAAGTCGAATGCCAGACAGTAAGGGGAGAAAACTCTGAACCTATGTGAGATTTTTGCAGTCTGAATCAATGAAATTATATAAAGAAGATTTCTACATCTTATCAAGTGATTTACCCAAGGCCACAAAATTAATATGCTTGGATCTTTTGACTCTGTGTCTGGTTTTCTCTATCCTTTCATGTTAAGTCACTTCCCAGGAATCAACTCACCTCTTCTCACTTGACGGCCCTCTCTGTGATTTCAGCTGCACTTAGAAATTCAAGTGTCAGTAGATGAATTCTGAAGAACAAAACTCTTCCCTTGGGCACTAGATTTCCATTCTGGCATCCTGCTGGACATTTCCATAAAGAATATCAATCAGGTACCTGTAATGTTCCGTTTGGACTTTGGAATCCATCATTTTTCTCCAAAATAGACCATTACTCCTGTTTTTCCTAACTTAATTCCATCACAGTCATCCTAGAGTGGACTTCCTAGTGGCTCAGTGGTTAAAAAAAAAAAAAAAAAAAAATCTGCCTGCCAATGCAGGAGACTCAGGAGATGTGCATTCGGTCCCTGGGTCAGAAAGTTTCCCTGGAAGAGGAAATATCAACCCACTCCAGTATTCTTGCCTGGGAAAATCCCACGGACAGAGGAGCCTGCTAGGCTACAGTCCATGGAATCCCAAAGAGTTGGATGCAACTGAGCATGCACACATCCTAGGAGCTCAAACTTGAACCATTTTGATTCTTTATCTCCTATATACACTCCCTAAATCTTAATGGATTTTCCTGAACTGTCTCATCAGGTCCTTCCTTCCTGCACCACTTGCACTTCTTTGATACGGCTCTCTCCCACCACCCCCATGCACAGTCCCAGTGGCCTCTGACTTGTCTTTTTACTTTGTTTGCTTTTATGTATTCTACAGGGAGATCAAAGTCATTTATAGTTTGACTCTCCGTAACTTTCTATCCTGTCTTCCTTCTGCCCTCTGCTGTGACTCTGTAGCCACACCAGCCTGCTTGAGGATCCTGGAATATGCCTGTTTTCCTGCCTCTAGGTTTCCATGGAGACCTTCCATACTTCTTAAAATGCGCTAGTCTAGGTTTGGCTGTAGTGGTCCTGCAGATATGAGGAGGCTGGACTGCCTCCTCCAAGACAATTCATCTTTTCATTCCCTCTGCACCTTGAGTGTATTATTTTCCTGTATATTGTAACATTTGCCATACTTGTTTGCACTAGAATAAATTATGCAAATACCAGAATTTTCCTTTAGATTTTGAGCTTCCCATCAGGAGTCACCCATTATTTATTTCTCTGTCCCCCAGGACTTACACATTGTAAAATGGGGATGAGCAGCTTACCAAATTGAGTGATGGTTTACATCTCTGTCAGGGCAAAGATGTTTATATTATGTTTTATTCATGATATATTCCAAAGGCCTAAAACAGTGCTTGGCAATACTGTTCTTGAATGTGTTGTGAGTTCCTTCCTTTGGGTTGTGGGGTAGAAGAGAAATCTGAGGTTTAGAAGTTTTCAGTATATTTTGATAATGACAAATTAGTTTACATGTTAATAAACACTAAGATGGTCTTGTTGAATATGATACAGAATGTAATAGAATTATCCCAAGTCGGACTCAGAGTTTCACTTGCTTGAAGGGTTGTCTGCAAGGATATGATGGTTACACTGGTGATCCTAACATTTTGAGAGGCATGGTCCTTTCCAGTAACATCTAACAAATTAGGGCTCCTCTCACGGTCTAATTCTAGTGGCCAGGACTTTTGAAGGAGTCATTTTTGTTGATCACTGGCTGCTGTAGGTAGCCAGGTCTCCTGTGGGCTTTTTGTAATCACTGGAAAGATTTCTATCACATGGACTTAAGGTGATATTTCTACCATTGTGGTCCAGGATCATTTGACCAAAATACCTGGTTTAGTTGTTAAACTGTAGTCTTGGGGATTGAAACCAGATCAGCTGAATCATAATGGAGGCAGGGTCTGTCCATCTGCATTTTAAATAAATAACCTTGAATGATACTTCTGTCTGCTAAATATTAAAATCTAATTGGAGAGAGAGAGTGACAGAATATTTTGATTGAAAGATTGAATGAAATAGAGAAACACTTTGTATTTTTTTAAAAAGTAGATTAATAACCTGGATTGGCAAGGGGTCCATTGTCTTAGGCTGTTCTCTGTTATGATGAGTCATTCAATTTAGGGTGTTTCTCAGACTTTGAGGAAGGGTGGAGTGCTCTTTTCCATTGGAATTTAAATACAATTGAGGCAGGACTAAGATCTCAGGTGTAGAATTAAGGTGAAACTAAGGGCTTCCCAGATGGCACAGTG
This sequence comes from Bubalus kerabau, assembly GCF_029407905.1. Taxonomy (NCBI): domain Eukaryota; kingdom Metazoa; phylum Chordata; class Mammalia; order Artiodactyla; family Bovidae; genus Bubalus; species Bubalus kerabau. Next base: position 135,402,804 of record NC_073624.1, read on the forward strand.
GTGGTGGAGAATCTGCCTGCCAATGCAGGAGACACAGGAGACCCTGGTTTGATCCCTGGGTCAGGAAGATCCCATTGAAGGGAAATGGCAACACACTCTGGTATTCTTGCCTGGAGTATATTCTGTGGACAGAGGAGGCTGGCAGACTATAGTCCATGGGGTCCCAGAGTCAGATGCAGCTGAGTGCACATTTCCATCAAATGTGCTCCTCTGTAGCTAAATTTATAGCTTTTTTTTTTTTTTTAATATGGATAACAGTGTTTACAGGGTGGTGTAAAAACAGAAATTATCTCAAATACATCTAGTCCTCAACAGTTTTTCTTTGTTTTTAGTGTTATATCATGAAACTATATCAGAAGCTGACCCCATTTTTTCCTGTGTATAATGCTATATTTAGGAATTAGCTTTCTGAGCAAGTACATCACATATATCATTGATACAAACAGTAAGATGTTAAGAAAGGAAGGACAAAATAGTCTATAACTGCTGCATATGTGCATAGTAGTTTAATTATTATGAATGTTCTTAGAAATGGACATAGATTAGTTTTGTTCATCAATTAAAGGGAATTTTACAATAGAATTCCAAACATGGGTACATTTTAAAAAGCATATATGATAACACTTAATACTTTTACATAAATTTAATGTAAATTATATTTTAGAGAGTTAAACAAAATTATCAATCTCCCTATTCCTTAAAACTTTAGAAATTCCTCTGGCAGGTGATCCACAGTCTGGTCTATTTTCAGCTTTGAAAATAATAGTTCACATTCAATTTGTGTAAAAGTATTCTGCTGCTGCTAAGTCGCTTCAGTCGTGTCCGACTCTGTGCGACCCAGTGGACGGCAGCCCACCAGGCTCCCCCACCCCAGGCAAGAACACTGGAGTGGGTTGCCATTTCCTTCTCCAATGCATGAAAGTGAAAAGTGAAAGTGAAGTCGCTCAGTCGTGTCCGACCCTCAGCGATCCCATGGACTGCAGCCCTCTAGGCTCGTCTGTCCATGGGATTTCCAGGCAAGAGTACTGGAGTGGGGTGCCATTGCCTTCTCCGGTAAAAGTATTAGGTTGGTGCAAAAATAATTTTGGTTTTGTATTGATGAACTTTGCCATTTGATATGGAATACATTCTTAAATAAATGTGACTATGTTATAAAAAATTTGCTAAGTTGCTGAACTGTTTTAGTTACTGATGTAGATGCTAGAGATAATTAGATGAATAGTCATTCTGCTTTCATGGAACTTATATCTTTGTGAATTCAGCATCCATAAAACCTAAAGTAGTGTTCCTAGGTATTTCTAACCAAGCCTGTTTCCTGCTTAGTGTCAAGAAGAGAAGAGATGGGAGTATGAGGATAGTATAACCAGTTAGATGTGTTATCTTTCTAGACTTGGCTTTCTCCTCATGGGGAAACATGGGACTTCGATTACATTTTTCTCAGCAAAATGTTGACACTTTCCTAGAAAAAGTAGAGTGCCAATACTAATTTTTGCCACTAGATGGCAGACATCTGCACTTGTGTGTCCAATGAGTGAGTCAAGTTTTGAAAAATTAAAATGAGGTTCAAAATGATTCATTTGATACAAAAAATAATGTTAATCTCACATGAATGAGAGGTAGTGGTGACTGTTATGCTCCATGGATACAATACATTATGACCATTTTTAAACTCCCTAGCATCTATTTTTCAGTGTGGCTACCCACTCTATATGTTTTCAAATGCAGGACAACCCATTTTTTAAACTCTTTTGACAGTCACATTCATTACTGAAGTTATGATATAACAGACTCTTTAATATACTTTTACCAGTGTTCTTTTTGTACAAAAAAGTTAAAATAGTCTTTGAAACTGAGGCATAGATGAACACAGTTGGTGAATCTAGGGAGTATGTTACTTTTACAGATGTCACATGAGAAACCAGTGTTTCATTTTCCTGTGAGAGAAGAAACAACATACTAGATACTCTGCGTACTTCATTTGATCTACCCATTGGTTACAAGGGTCCAAAAATGCAGTGGGAACAGAGATTATATCTGGCAAATCACATGGATAAACCAAGACTAGCATCACTGTTACAGAACTGAAAGCTGGCCCAAATCCTGCTGATGAGCAGCCTGCCTGTATCCCCCTTTTATCAAGGAGATCACTAACCAAAGCATGAATCAAAGCATGTCTTGGAAGACTGAAGGTGCCATATAATGTGTTTTTGAAGTCCAAACCAGACTAAGCTATAAAAAGTAGTGCCTGCTGACTCTTTAAATTTCTGAAAAACCCATACGAACTGTGTTCATGTCTGACTAAGTCATGTCCGACATTTGGCAACCTCATGGACTGTAGCATGCCAGGCTTCTCTGTCCTCCACCATTTCCTGGAGTTTCCTCAGGACTCCGTTCATATCTACTGAGTCAGTGATACCAACTGAAGATACTGTCTTTGACTTTCAAAGACAGCATTGTTTTGAGGAAGCTAGGTTCAGAAGGGGTTATACAAATTTGCAGCCAAGTCTTGAACCTTAGATATGTGTTTATAGTCTACAAAGATATTCACTTATAAAACAGAATTTTCTGAGCCAAGTTGTTCTTGGGATTCAAAGGGTGGAGAAGCCAGATCTTTTTGGAGGGATACCAGGAACTCGGTTTAAAGGATTTCACCTGAGAGATCTCACTTTGAAGGACCAGTAAGGTTTAAATAGATAGAGATGTAAGGTAAGCTATTTAGGCAAAACTTACATGTGAAAACCTCCTACTGTTTTCTGGTCTATACCATGCACTCTCCGTCTCAGAGTCTTTGCACTTACTGTTCTATTTGGAACATTCTTTATCCAGAAATCTATATAGCTTGCTTCTGCACTTAAGATCTCTCCCCAACGTCACCTTATCAGGTCAGCATTTTGTGATCACGTCCCATGAAACAGCATGCACCCCTTCTATCAATCATCATCTCCCTAATCTGCTGTCCTTCTCCTGGAAATTTATTACCACTAATAAAGTGCAAATTTTGTTTTTCATTTATTGTCTGTTTATATTCGCTACAGCATGAGCTCTCTGAGACAGAGGAATTAACCTTTTAATTGTTAAATGTCTAGTTCCTAGAACACGGCCTGACCCACAGTAGGCTTCTATCAAACACGAACTGAATAAATGAAAATGCAATGCCACTTTTTATTATTGCAGAAAGGAAAACTGACAGACCTAACCCATATTGTCCTTTGAACCAGGGCCTTTTCTTTTGAGCAATCATGTTGAAATAATTACTGATAGCATCATTTATAGTGAATTACAGGTGACAGATTAATGACTGTAGACATGAAGAACAATGAAATAAACTAGCACATTCAAATTGAAGAGGCCTAGCTTTCTTTTCAATAATGATGTTTTACCCTGTTTTTCTATTACAATTAGATGAGAGGGAAGCAACTTGTTACCTTCTCATTCTTTTCAATCTTATTTTTGTAAATGCCCACTTACTTAATTATGAACATAAGCTTTTCAAAAGGGAGTAAAGAAATTCTTATGGTTATAAAATGGATGAAAAAGATAGAGGAGGGATTATCTGAATTTGGGATTCTATATCATACTTTGGGAAATCAACAGTTGAGTGTCTGCTGTGTGCCACTATGCAAAATATGGCATATAGCCAAAGATATGTTGACCCAGGATGCTCTTGGTGTGTCATAATATAGTTAGTTTTCTGTTACTTTGCTAATATGGTTTAGAGTGGTGCAGTTATACTGAGTCTGTTTAAATAGTGTACTCTTAGGGGCTTCCCCAGTGGCTCAGTGGTAAAGAATCTGCCAGCAATGCAGGAGCCACAGGAAATGAGGGTTTCATCTTTGGGTTGGGAAGATCCCCTGGAGGAGGGCATGGCAACCCACCCCAGCATTCTTGCATGGAGGATTCCATGGACAGAGGAGCCTGGCAGGCTGCAGCCCATAGGGTGGCAAAGAGTTGGACATGCCTGAAACGACTTAGCATGCACACAACCTATTCTGTTAGATTTTTTCACAAGAAATTCTAGGCTTGAAATATTGCTAAACACACTTGAAGGTAATGTTTTCTGTCTTTCCATCTGTCACACATTTATTGAGCGCTGCTAATGCCAAGATGCTGTTCCATGCTGGAGACAGAGTGATGCAGAAAGAAGACAGTGTCTTGTCCTCATGGAGTTTGAGATTTGAGTGGATCAACTAATTTTTCTTTCTGTTGAGAAGTAGCTTTAAAAAGTAATATAGTAATATTACTTAATATATTAATATAGTGTAACAGACTATCTGGTTTGAAAAATGCTGATGTGGACATAATATTGAGAAGATCAACATCCCTAGTGCTGTAATTTGTGTTCTGATAGTGGTTGGGTAGAAGACACTTCCTGGAGACATGATTTCTCTGAAACCTGAAAAAAGGGTAAGTGTTAGTCACTCAGTCATGTCTGACTCTTTGGGCATCACCAAATCACACACAGACACCTAAGTTTAGGAACTATCTTGACTTCAGTTGGGCCTGAGTTTTTCCCATCTCAGACCCTGAAATCGTATGTGTATGTGAAAACCTTTGGCAGTCTGAGCTCTGAATCAAATCAGAAAACAATATTTGTGCCGATGTGACTTCAAAACAGTCTTATGGACTCTGTGGGAGAGGGAGAGGGTGGGAAGATTTGGGAGAATGGCATTGAAACATGTAAAATATCATGTATGAAATGAGTTGCCAGTCCAGGTTCGATGCACAATACTGGATGCTTGGGGCTGGTGCACTGGGACGACCCAGAGCGATGGTATGGGGAGGGAGGAGGGAGGAGGGTTCAGGATGGGGAACACATGTATACCTGTGGTGGATTCATTTTGATATTTGGCAAAACTAATACAATTATGTAAAGTTTAAAAACAAAATAAAATTAAAAAAATAAAATAAAATAAAAACAATTAAAAAAAAAACAAACAGATATTTGAAAAGTTCAGAAGATATCTTACCAAGATCACAGGGAAGTTAGTGGTCTAGTGGAATTTGGGATAATCATGAGCTTGACTCATTGACCTCTAAAAAGATAATGATGTCCTTGGAGTTAATATCAGGGAGTTCACTGAAAAGATAATGTCTTTTGTTTACAATCAGTGATTTAGATAATAGGGCAGTTTTGATTTGAGGGTGTCTACTTGTTCTTTTCTAACTTTTATAGAACCTTCTGGTATATGGTATTAGGTATCTGATATTATCCTTAAAAATGGTTTTCCATCAAAAAATGCTCTCAAGCTCCCAGAGTTTCTAAGGTCCTTCTCAGTTTTTACCAATTTACATTCTAAATTTTTCCAACCATTATTTATTATTTTACCTTTTATTTTAATCCAGTGTTTCTCAATTGGATTTTCATCATTAATGCCACCCTTAGGAGCCTTTTAGACATTTTTTTTCTCCCTAATAATCTCTCTACCCCATGAATATTTTTAAAATGGGGAAAGGACAATTTTTTTTGGACTCCTTTTTTTGGTTAATTAATTTTTTAAAAAATTGTTTGACCATGCTGTGAGGCATATGGGATCCTAGTTCCCCGACCAGGGATGGAACCCATGCCCCTTACATGGGAAACATGGAGTCTTAACCACTGGACCTTCAGGGAAGTCCAACCACGTGAAATTTTAATACCATATATTTATAGTATATTTGTTTATAAAATATGACTATTTAGAGAGTCAGAAACCATTGCAATCTCTAAGACTTTCTGCCCTCTCAGAACTCATTTTCACCCCATTTGGGGCAATATCACTGCCATGGAATGCATACTTTAATCATTTATGTCAGGGTGATACAAAGGCAGGAGTGACCGTCCACCTCACACTCACAGTTCCCCAGTGCCCTTGCTTGGCTCTCTCCCTAGAAGTTCTGCAGTGTTGACGCAATTCGCTCATTAAGCCTGCAACATCCCTCCTCACCCACTTCCTCCATCGCCACCTCTTTCTTGAATCCTCTGGTCCTTTAGGACTGGTACCTGAGTGGGCTCACCTTCAGTCCCTCAAGAAGGATTTCCATGGAAATGTCTGCAGGGTTGTCCCTTAATACTTGGTTTCTGAGCAGTAGAAAAGATCAATATACTTTTTTTCTTAAGCAAAATGAGAAACTCTAAGAATGATTCCCTTGATCTTCCTGCTTTTTTCAGCTCCTTTGGCTCAGGGAATCCTAAACTGGCTGTGTTCTGCCTGGCAAACCTGCCTGTTCTCATCATCCAAGGGCAGTTGAGATAAAGGCCTGCCCAGATACGTCCATTCTGTTGTGTTTTTAATATGATTTACACAGTACTTGGGGGCTTCCCAGGTGGGGCGCTAGTGGTAAAGAATCTCCCTGCCAACACAGGAGATGTGGGTTTGATCCCTGGGTCAGGAAGATCCCCAGGATTAGGAAATGGCAACCCACTCCAGTATTCTGGCCAGCGAAATCCCATGGACAGAGGAGCCTGGTGGACTACAGTCTGTGGGGTTGCAAAGATTCCAGACACAACTGAGCTACTGAACAGTAACAACAATATCCCTGGCATTTAGAAAATCATACTGCCCGAGGCTATGATAAAATGATAGCATCCTCAGGTGCCCACCACTCCCAGATCCCCACTCATGAGAGGCAACCATTTTTATCTCTTTAGGCTCTTTTTAAATTTCTGTTACTTACTCTATATATTTCTAAATAACAGTCTCTGACAGCTATGTCTTGCTTTTCGACTTGCTTTAAGGATTTACTTCTTACTACAGAAAATGAAGTTGTAGCCCTGTTGTAAATCTCTTTTCTTTTACTCCCAAGAGAACCATTAAAATTTTTGTCAAATCAATATTCATTGTAAGCAAGTTATTTTAAACATTTTTTTTTTTTTGGATGTGGACCATTTTAAAAGTGTTTATTATATATGTTACAATATTGCTTCTGTTTCATGTTTTGATTTTTTGGCCACAAAGCACGTGGGATCTTAGTTCCCCAACCAGGGGTTGAACCTGCGCCTCCTGCATCAGGAGGTGAAGTCTTAACCACCAGACCACCAGGGAGGTCCCTATAAGCATGTTTTGACTGTATTTTTTGCTCGCTATAGAACCATTTACAGAACTATGATTTCTTTTTATATTATTTTTTGACTTTGTTGGAATTAATACTGTCTCATATCTCCCTTTCTTCCCTGCATCTCCCTCCTTCCCTTTCTGTCTTTCATCTCTTCGGAGTCTTCAGGCCTTTTGCTCCAATCAGGACTGGATGCTCTCTGGCTTTCCTCTAGCATCTTCCCCTCAGTACACCCGTCCCCAGATTGTCTCTTTTCTTCAGAGATCTTCAGTTTTACTTTCTGCAGAGTGAGAGCAATAATGACTATCCCGGCTCTTGTGAGTTCTCAGGAACATTAAAGGAGCATATATGTAAACAGTAGTAGTACTGGCACACAGTACCCACCCCCAAAATCTTAAATAACAGCTTATTGCTACTGTGTATACTGGTTTTATGGTTATTTTTTCATTGTTATCTTACCTGTCTCGATGGAATATTTCTGTGGGACAATATGAGTAGAACAGGAGCTTACTGTGAAATAAGCAAGAGCCCTGCAGACTGGTAATGTCATCAGGCAGACATGCTGAGTTGACAGAGGATGAGATGGTTGGATGGCATCACAGACTCATCGGACATGAATTTGAGCAAACTCCTGGAGACAGCGAAAGTCAGGGAAGCCTGGTGTGTTGCAGTCCATTGTGTTGCAGAGTTGGACATGACTGAACCACAACAAACACGTGCTCAGTTGCTCGTTCATGTCCAGCTCTTTGCAACCTGTTGGACTGTAGCCTGCCAGGCACCTCTGTTTGTGGGATTTTTCAGGCAAGAATAATGGAGTGGGGTGCCATTTCCTCCTCCGGGAGATCTTCCCGATCCAGGGGTCAAACCCACATGTCTTGCATCTCCTGCATTGGCAGGTGGATTCTTTACAACTGAGCCACCTGGGATGCCCATGATGCCATCATCCTTATTACTGATAATGTAATAAGTAATTACTGTTAACGGTCCAACATACTGTGGACTTCTTTCAAGGGTCAGTTAGAGCAGATACCACCTGAAGGAGAGAAGGATAGTTCTTTTTAGTGTGACTGACGGTTGTTGGTTACCCACTAATGCCCTCACTGCCCTGCACTCTGACCTGACAAGACAAGCCCATTTTCTGTGAATGTGGGGACTGAACTCTAATCTGAATTTAAGATGTGTACTGATGTCCTTTAGGAATGTTTTACATTTTATGAACTTCAATCAGCTACAATATTATTTGAATAAAACTGTGAAGCATGAAAGAGTGAATGTCTATGTTGGAATAGAGAACTCTCTTGTCCAGGATATATAGCTAATTAATAAAATGGAAAGGCTCAAAATCAAGTATTAATATATTTAGATGTTACTTTGCCATTAGTATGGCTTTGGGATGTTGAGGGTACACATACACACATAATAAACATATTTTTAAAAATAAAGAACCAAAGGCCAATTTGTTTTCCATTGTTGTTATCTCCATTACCAATGTTTGCTTGGGTGATTTTAAATCCTATTGATGATACCAGAATGATATGAACCCAAGGGGTAGGTGTTTGTTGAAAAAGATGGGGTGTTTCACAAAAAGAATTTGAATTTTAGACTTGGCTTCCCTGGTGGCTCAGAGGGTAAAGCGTCTGCCTGCAATGCAGGAAACCCGGGTTCGATTCCTGGGTCAGGAAGGTCCCCTGGAGAAGGAAATATCAACCCACTGCAGTATTCTTGCCTGGAAAATCCCATGGATGGAGGAGCCTGGTAGGCTACAATCCATGGGGTCGCAAAGAGTCAGACATGACTGAGCAACTTCACTTCACTTCACTTCAAGCACTTGTCACTAGCAGAGATTCCACAGTAATTTAATGAGCAGTTCCCATGTTGCCATTGGAAGAGCTGGTGTCTGTCACTCAACACCTAAATGTGTCCGAATCCCAGGCCACAGGCACAACTCATCACTGCTGTGCTGTTTCAACTACTCCTTTGCTGGCTTTCTATTCACAATTGATTTTGTATTGAACCACATGCTTTGATGACAGTTAAATACTTGTCCTTGACATAATGAGAAGAATACCTCTGTGGTGAATCACACAAGTGGCCTGCCTTGTTTAAAAGAGATTAATCCCTCTCTCACTTGGATTTCCATAAACCTAAGCAATCTGAATATTCATTTAGGTGTCATCTACCTAAGGCAGGTATTTACAGCCCTTTGGTGTTACTTGGAACAAACCGTCTTCCATCCTGTTCCATTGGCCTGTGCTGTGTGACATTACGCAAACACCAACCTCTATGTTTGCTCCACACCACGTAGTGAAAAATCTGGAACAGAACAAAATAGTTGAGATCACATAACAGGCTTTTTGAGAAGATGGACTAGCACAGACGGTGTGCCTAATTTCATCTATTTCTTTAAATTCTGTCCAGCTGAGATTAAAGAGGATTAATTGGATTAATTGAATGTATACAGTAGAAGTTGAAAGTGTGTTTTATTTCATTAATATGATCAATTTCTTTGGAGCTCCTGCCTTTGATGAACAATGGCTCTTAGTGTAAATAGAGGTAGATTGTAGAAAACCTACAGTTTGAGCCTTTCTGGAGAATGATTCACTGACCGTATAAATATTAACATTTACAAAATATTGTGTGCTTATTCAGTGTTGGAACAGCACTAAACACTTCATTTGTAATGCACCACTTAATTCTTGAAATAATATACAAGGTAGGTACCATCTCTGTTTATTAGATGGGTATAAGCCACAAATAGGTTAAATGACTTGTCTAAATCAGGTTTCAGACAAACGAGTGTTTGACTCTGGTTCTGGCTAAAGATGTTTGCAATCTCTGGACTTAAAAAAAAATGGATTTTATAGTCTGATCAGAGAAAAATTATCTTTTTATAGAAAATACTTTTTATATCCCTTTCTCTGTGTCATAGTAACAGCTTGTTAAATTAAAAAAAAATTAAGGAAAGAATAAAAATATGAAAAGTAGGAAAATTAAAGTAACTGGAGGAAAAAATAAAGTTGTAAATAGATAATGGACCCAAGTTTGGATAAGGAAAAATTTAATGTATCTAAAAGTATGATTCTTTAGCTGCATTGCTGTGACATACCTGTGATAATAAATTTTCATTACCAATGAAGAATGAAGCTAGAACAAGAAAGACTAGTAATTACAGCAGCTAGAGAGGGAAAAAAATTAGCTAGCGTTATAACTAGATTCCAATAACATGTCATTTTATTCATCTAAGTAGGATCATCCAGGGCTCTGAGTATAATGTTCTCTATGCAACTTGGAAACTGATTCAGTGATCTTATGTAAATCATGCATAATTGATATAAAAGATGACAAGTAGAAATACTAAATCTCTATATTTGGTATAGATTTTCCAAGTAGATGAAAATTAAGGGAAGAAGAGCAGACTGTTTAAATATGAACATGTGCTAATAGGATATTGCCATTGTGCTGAGCTTCCTTGACGATCAAGCTGTTGAGAGAAAGACTCTTCAGGAATAGAATTAACTACTGTGGGGAAACCATATTTGATCTGAATTTCAAAATCTGGTGTGTATGTTTATTTTTGGCCCCATGGCATGTAGGACCTTAGTTCTCTGATCAGAGAACTACCCCCCACCTCACCCTGCCCCCCAGACTACCAGGGAAGCCCCTCAGAATCCATTTTAAAGAACTAAAATCATAAAGACCATACTTCATATGGTCGTGGGTCTTCAGTGATCCTAGGTTATTTTTTTTTCATTGTTAGTTTAGTTATGTATAATAACTAAATTAGTTATGTAAATAACTAAATCAGATAATATATCTGATTCCATCACTGATTTTCCTCTGAAGTTTAAACTCAAATGGCAGCATGTTATCAATAGAGAAACTAAACATTTACATGTGTGGTAAAGTAGAGAAGATTCTCTCTATAGAACAATACTGTCTAGAATGAGGAGTACAACCTCTGACAGGCATCTCATTCACTTCCTAATGAATCTCATTGTTTTAAAGGATGACTATTCAACAATGTGAACTAGAATGAAATATTCTGGTATCTTTTTTCCAATGAAAACATATCTGCCTACACTAAAGACTGTGAGTTATCAGTAGTAGTGTGACTGTGTTCTCTCTTTGCTGCCAATTAATAGTTTTTTTCTTTTCAGAAAATGATTTCATGGAGTGTTGATTTGTAAGTTGAAGGAAGGGGGGAACGTTTAAGTTAAAAAGTAAAAGATTTAACAAAGATTATACTCTGATATCTCAGCCTCATTTTATAGTTGGTAGGTTATGAGACTTCCAGAAGGGTATATCTTTAACCCTTGTCATCAATGGATATGGTTTAGCAGCCCAGACCAGTTAGCTGTCTCAACTCTCCCTTTAGAGATGAGGATGGATAGTTAGTGAAGATGAGAAACTGGGTCATGCCATTATTGATGAGGATGAAGTAAGAAGCAAAGGAAGGAAAGTGGTTGCCAGAGTTGCTTCTCGAATTCATGGATACAGGGTACTGAACAAGGAGATAAATTATTACTTTTTGAGAGTTTGGAGTTCATTTGTATGATTTTAAAAGGCTTGAAAAGGATAAAAACCCATGGTATTAGAGGTTACCTGCTAACAAACTGACTCGGTGATTTTGCAATCACCCATAACATCTGCTTCTGAGTTCAGGGAAAGAAGATGCATGTTAATGTTACCTCGTCCTCCAAAGATATAAAGAAAACAATTTCAGCTGTGAATATGTGTTGCTCACACATGCTGTTTTCAAAAGAAAAAAAAAAGTTTGGATAGAAAAAAATTTATAAAATTTATAGACTTCATGATAGAATGAAAAATATACTCTAATATATTTTAGAACAAGTGGTCTCTGCTGCTGGGTAAACTCTGTGTATGTTCCATTTGGGTCTTTAAAGAAAATAAATAGTTATTCCTTGACACCCTTCTGAATCACCGCATCCTACTGGCCAGACATAGCATCTTTTGTTTTAGGAGACTGTCAGAGAGCTGACAACATTTCTGATGGTATGTTTATTATCCTAGATACTCGTAAATTATATGTTTTAAGCCAGCATATGAGATTGAAAAATAAAGTAAAATTAATGTTTTAATTTTTTCTTTTTTCATAATTTTACACATAGAATATATAGCCCCTAGAATATAATTTGATATCAGAAATGATTTTGACTGTCCAAAGACATCTCTTTCAGATATTTCTCATTTTAAATTTTAGAAATTGACTAGGATTTACTACGGAGAAGGCAATGGCACCCCACTCCAGTACTCTTGCCTGGAAAATCCCATGGACAGAGGAGCCTGGTAGGCTGCAGTCCACGGGGTCATGAAGAGTCTGATACGATTGAGCGACTTCACTTTCACTTTTCACTTTCCTGCATTGGAGAAGGAAATGGTAACCCACTCCAGTGTTCTTGCCTGGAGAATCCCAGGGATGGGGGAGCCTCATGGGCTGCCGTCCATGAGGTCGCACAGAGTCGGACACGACTGAAGCGACTTAGCAGCAGCAGCAGCAGTAGGATTTACTAATTTTGATGTTCCATAGGTTTCCTTCTAGGTACAGATTGAAAAACAGCACAGATCTTTAATTCCAGATACATGGATACAATGAGTAAAAAAATAATCCGGGTCATGATTTTTGTTGTAAATGTTTAATAGCAGATAACGAATTATAACAGATTTTTCCTTTTCAACAGATTTTTTTATTTACCTCCCTTTAATTTACCTTATTTGCTTCTGAGCTAAAATCTACATGTTAGGAGGCCAGTACATGTTAATAATAAATAAAGCAAACAAAATATCAGATTTCCTAGATTACTCTATTAAAAGTTTCATAAATGATTGCTGCAACATGTATACATTACGGTGTTGAAGCAAGGGTGCTAAATTTCAGATGCCTGTAGCAGGGAGGCAGTGGACCAAGTAAATATAAAGTGTAGCCCCGGGAAAGGGTAGGAACTCAGGCCAAGTAGATTATGCACACCATTCTGAAGGTGACCCACTGCCTACCTGAGTCTGCCTTTATAATATGGCAATACTGACCCTCTGTTGCCAGATGTTTATTGTGTTAACAAAGGCTTAAAACCAAGTTTTTAACATAACTCTTACTATGTTTAAATGTTACTTTATATGTATATATTTATATGCTTTGGTGAGGAGTCCCCAACCTTTTTGATTCCATAGAAGACAATTTTTCCATGGACTGGGGGAGTGTTTGCTTTCAGGATGATTCAAACAAGTGGATTACATTTATTGTGCACTTTATTTCTATTATTATTACATCAACTCCACCTAAGATCATCAGGTATTAGATCCCAGAGGTTGGGGACCCCCCTTTAGGTATTTGCATTTATTTATTTATTTTAAAAATGTTGTGTGAGCAAACAAAAAATTTACTTGGATTGGGTCTATCTGGGCAGCAGGCATTTTGCAATCTCTGCATGAAGCAATTCATATTTGTGTGTGCACAAAGTGTTCTATAAATTATCTTAGAAACATTTGTGATTTTTTTTTTAGTCCATCTGATATATTGGGGAGAAATTTGTTTTTTTTAAAGCCAACAGATTTTATGTACTTGGCACGCTGTACATTGTGCTGAAAACCACTAGACCATTCAGGTATGACCTAAATCAAATCCCTTTTGATAATACAGTGGAAGTGAGAAATAGATTTAAGGGATAGACAGAGTGCCTGATGAACTATGGACCAAGGTTCCTGACATTGTACAGGAGACAGGGATTAAGACCATCCCCATGGAAAAGAAATATAAAAAAGCAAAATGGCTGTCTGGGGAGGCCTTTCGAATAGCTGTGAAAAGAAGAGAAGCGAAAAGCAAAGGACAAAAGGAAAGATATAAGCATCTGAATGTAGAGTTCCAAAGAATAGCAAGGAATGATAAGAAAGCCTTCCTCAGTGATCAGTGCAAAGAAATAGAGGGAAACAACAGAATGGAAAAGACTAGAGATCTCTTCAAGAAAATTAGAGATACCAGGGGAACATTTCATGCACAGATGGGCTCGATAAAGGACAGAAATGGTGTGGACCTCACAGAAGCAGAAGATACTGAGAAGAGGTGGCAAGAACACAAGAAAAACTATACAAAAAAAAGATCTTCATGACCCAGATAACCAAGATGGTGTGATCACTTACCTAGAGCCAGACATCCTGGAATGCAAGGTCAAGTGGACCTTAGGAAGCATCACTACAAACAAAGCTAGTGGAAGTGATAGAATTACCATTGAGCTCTTTCAAATCCTAAAAGATGATGCTGTTAAAGTGCTGCACTCAATATGCCAGCAAATTTGGAAAACTCAGCAGTGGCCACAGGACTGGAAAAGTTCAGTTTTCATTCCAATTCTGAAGGAAAGGCGGCAATGCAAAAGAATGTTCAAACTACCACACAATTGCACTCATCTCACACGCTAGTAAAGTAATGCTCAAAGTTCTCCAAGCCAGGCTTCAGCAATACGTGAACTGTGAACTTCCAGATGTTCAAGCTGGTTTTAGAAAAGGCAGAGGAACCAGAGATCAAATTGCCAACATCCACTGGATCATTGAAAAAGTAAGAGAGTTCCAGAAAAACATCTATTTCTGCTTTATTGACTATGCCAAAGCCTTTGACTGTGTGGATCACAATAAACTGTGGAAAATTCTGAAAGAGATGGGAATACCAGACCACCTGACCTGCCTCTTGAGAAACCTATATGCAGGACAGGAAGCAACAGTTAGAACTGGACATGGAACAATAGACTGGTTCCAAGTAGGAAAAGGAGTTCGTCAAGGCTGTATATTGTCACCCTGCTTATTTAACATATATGCAGAGTACATCATGAGAAATGCTGGGCTGGAAGAAGCACAAGCTGGAATCAAGATTGCTGGGAGAAATATCAATAACCTCAGATAGCAGATGACACCACCCTTATGACAGAAAGTGAAGAGGAACTAAAAAGCCTCTTGATGAAAATAAAAGAGCAGAGTGAAAATGTTGGCTTAAACTCAACATTCAGAAAACTAAGATCATGGCATCTGGTCCCATCACTTCATGGCAAATAGATGGGGAAACAGTGGTAGACTTTATTTTTTGGGGCTCCAAAATCACTGCAGATGGTGATTGCAGCCATGAAATTAAAGGTACTTACTTCTTGGAAGGAAATTTATGACCAACCTAGACAGCATATTTAAAAGCAGAGACATTACTTTGCAACAAAGGTCTGTCTAGTCAAGGCTATGGTGTTTCAAGTAGTTCTGTATGGATGTGAGAGTTGGATGGTGAAGAAAGCTGAGCACCGAAGAATTGATGTTTTTGAACTGTGGTGTTGGAGAAGACTCTTGAGAGTCCCTTGGACTGCTAGAAGATCCAACCAGTCCATCCTAAAGGAGATCAGTCCTGGGTGTTCATTGGAAGGACTGATGTTGAAGCTGAAACTCTAATACTTTGGCCACCTCATACATAGAGTTGACTCATTGGAAAAGACCCTAATCCTGGGCAGGATTGGGTACAGGAGGAGAAGGGGACGACAGAAGATGAGATGGCTGGATGGCATCACCAACTCGTTGGACATGGGTTTGGGTAGACTCTGGGAGTTGGTGATGGACAGGAAGTCCTGGCATGCTGCGATTCTTGGGGTCACAAAGAGTCGGATATGACTGACCCACTGAACTGAACTGAATGCTGTACATTGGATAACTGTCATTTAATATTGATATATTTTCCTTTATGCATTAGATGCATACTCTAATAAGATTTTCTTGCTCATCATTTTATCAATTGTGGCTTGTAAAATAATTGTTAATTTTGTTTGGCTTTCTTGCAGATTTTATTCCTACATTAAAAAGAAATCTAAGCACTCTTTCATGCATTTATTCACTGACTTTTGGTTTTTGATGTACATTAATATTAGATATAATAAATGAATAATGACCACATCCACTCTGGAGTAACATACATTCCATTATTTTGGAAAAACAGCAAAAATGTACATTACATATGAACTTAACAGAATACTACAAAGTTCTCATACTTTAATTCTTCTTTATAAAGAAAGGATGGTCCTTCTATACATGGTTAGAATAAATAAAAATACTTTCAAGACTGAAATAATTTTAAACCTTTCAAGATTTTCAAGAAACAAAAATAACTTTAAAAAACCAAAAATTTCCCCAGTAAATGGATATCAAATCATAAATGCGTATAAGACAATTAAGTTGAAAAGGAAAACATCTCCCATTGACAGTGAGCCATTTGGATGGTGGGTTTCCTCGATGCTGTTTCATGGGACACTGGTACAGTCACTCTTGGTATCTGCATATTCTAGTCTAAGGGTCCTTGGATTATTTACCTCTGTATTTAGATGTCTATCTGACTCATCCTGTTTTTGAAGGCAGAGACACCTATTCATTCTTTCTGTAATCCACAGTATTGCCTCAATTAATTTGTCTTAGTCTGATTCTATATGTTCAACTCTCAAGAGGATTCTTGTAAGTATAGTCTACTTATTAGAGTCAAACAAATTTCACTATTGGGAGCTCCCACCCAACCTTTTCATATGAATTATTTGTTTTGGAAGAGTCAGGATCGAAATGTTATGCTTTTCATTGTTTTATCCATGTGGAGATATAATTTTTCTTGACATTTGGATTCTTCTGTGAGTTTATATGAGTTGGATTTAAGATTTAATGTCAAGATATCACAAGAGAAGAATATATAAGGGTGTTTAGTCCATCAACCTTTTATTTTAAAGGATGGTAGTTTAAAGAAGGAGCAGATAGTATATGTTTAAAGTTTTCAGACTTGAGATTGTAGTCCATATTGTTCATATATTCCAGCATTCAACAAATTATACATTAAATGTTAACAAAATCTGCATGTAATCATCTGGATGAAAGTGGAAAACAACTGTTTGTACTACAAAGATCAAAATTTAAATAACTTCATCTTTCTCACCCATTTTGCATAATTTTTCCTGATCTTATTTTATATCTCTTGACCTGGGGAACCATTACCCTGAACAGGCACAACTAATATGATGCCGGTGTAAAGCAATTGTATTTATCTTTCTCTCATTGCCTCTTCATGTCATCTCAGTGAGACTGATTATTTCCCTGCTCCTATATGAAAATTCATACAGGCTTCCCAGGTGGCTCAGTGGTAAAGATTCCGCCTGCCAGTGCAGGGGACACCAGAGACACAGGTTCAATCTCTGGGTCAGAAAATGCTAATTGAGTGAAAGTCACTCAGTTGTGTCTGACTATTTGTGACCCCATGGACTGTATAGTCCAGGCCAGAATACTGGAGTGGGTAGCCTTTCCCTTCTCCAGGGGATTTTCCCAATCCAGGGATTGAACCCAGGGTTGGGAAGAGCCTCTGGAAACGGGAATGGCAACCCACTCCAGTATTGTTGCCTGGAAAATCTCATGGACAGAGGAGCCTGATGGATTACAGTCCAGGGAGTTGCAAAGAACTGAACACAACTAAGTGACTGAACACACATGTACATTGGGAAATCCAATAGTCCAGTGACTTCCTGATATCTTCTATCAGACACAGGGATTGAACTTAGTAATACTCCATTAGATATACCATCTAATGGATATACCATCTAATAGATATACCATATATATCTAATAGATATACTGTCTAATGGTCAAGGGTCTAACAGGTCTTCCCTTCATTCCCAAGCTCCCTAAGGAGCAGGACCTTTAGTCAGAAGAAATGAGTGAGCAAGCTGCTCTGTTTTGGAGACTTGAGCCCTCTCATAAATCCACATCTGGTTTAGTCCTCCTCTTCATTGCCTCAAAGCACTCTGTTTGCTTATCTCTATCTAAGGTAAGCTTATCACAGTTATCACACTTCATTGGAAACAACTGCTTCCTCTGTTTAAAGACAGGACTTAATGTTTTCTGCATCCATGCTTTCCTAATGCTTTACATAGTAGGCACATATGCTGGATGAATACATTCATAACTGGAATTCTCAAAGCTCTTGTGTGGCTTTTCAGAAATTCAAATGTGTTGATTCTACCTGGGAGATTTGATTCAATAGATTTTTAAAAGTTTCACAGGGTATCTTAATTTACAACAGAGTTGAAATCCACTGAGCTGGATGTAAAAGTTTTGGTATTAATAGCTTTGACACTTTAATTAAGAGAACTTTACACTTTTAATCTAAAAATGAGTTTTAGAATAAGAAATCTTATGAGGTTTTTCCAGTTTTTCCTCATTCTGAATAAGATTATTTAATATACCCTCTATATTTTAGGACTAATAAGTAGGTATTGATTTCAGTATCATTACTGAAACAGGTATGCCAACTTTCCCGTTATTCTGTTTTAGTAAGTTTTATGCAGATGGTCTAAGTTTAAATGTAGATCTCAATATATCTTTATGTTACATAGTTAGAATAGGGAAAAGGAGTCCAAAATGGTGGTGGCTAAAAGACAAAGAAGGGAAAAAGGAAAGAGTGAAGACCTCAGGTAAAACAAACAGCCCTCCTTGCTAGCCCGATTTACATAGGGCAGGCCAGAGGGAAGGAGAAAAGAAAACATATAAAAACAGAAGCCAAAATTGAGCAGGGGGCAAGGGTGCTTCTCTTCTCTTACAGTCTTTTGGGTCAGCCTACCCTCGTGCCTCAAAGATGTATTTTCCTTTCTTGCCAAATAAAACTGAGCTGTAACACAGAGCTGTAATACTGGTCCATCCGTTGCTTCAAATCTTTGCTGTGGCGAGACAGAACCAAGGAAATTACATACTCCCAGGACATATATGGTGCCATGACTCAGATTTAACCTGGATGAAACAACCTCGTCTTGGACCCTAGGAGGCAGAGGCCAAGCACAGCAGAAGCCCAACTCAGCGAAAGCTCCTGCGGTGGAAGATGAACACGAAGAAAACCGAGCACAGGGGAAGTGACAAAAAGCCCAACATGTTAGAAACCAGGACAGCAAAAACAAATGCAGCAGAAAGCTCACGTGGCTCAGTCTCAGATTCCAGAAGACCTCTGGTTAAGGTAGGAGGTCCTCACTCTTCTAGCTGGAAGGACATATGGATAACAAAATCTTAATTCCTTTGCAATCTCTCGTTTCTTGTTTCCTCGAACCCCCCATGAAGAGGTGAGTGGCAGTGGGTGCAACTGAGGGACTCTGGCAGGGGCTACTTCGTAGCTGTTGCCTAAGTGGGTGGGGGTTCTTCTGTCCTTAATCTTCTTTGTACCAAAGATCAGGCCAGTGAAAACTGTGAGCACAGGTCAGGTATTTGGCAGATTTTCCGGCAGGTTGTGAAGGGGATTCCTCGGCACGTTTTTCCCACTGCTTTTTCCTCCGGTGCTTCAGCTCCTCTCTCCTGGGACTTGAACCGGACAAAAACCCACGGTGCCTGGCTTCAGGAACTAATGACCCTCAGGCTCAGGACGTCTCATTGGAAAAAAAATTCAGTGAGAGACACAGTGATAGGTAAGAGGTGGATTTGTTCAGATTCAGAGAGAAGCACACTCCACAGGGTTTGGGCCATTGCAGAGCTTGAGTGAGTGCAGCAGACATGAAATGTGGTGTGGTTAGTTTTTTATGGGTGGGTGATTTCATATGCTAATGAGTGGGAGGATCATTCCAGGGACCTACCCACTCCTCAGTCTTTTGACAGTGCCTTGGAACTGTCCAGGTGCCTCAGGGTGTGTCACTTAGCTTGCAGATTGAGGATCAAGGTTTAGTTGAATTTGACTTGTCATCTTGGACCCATTTAATTTTAATTTGTTTATGCTATGCCCTTGGGCTATATCATTCTTTCAAAGTCATGCCCTGCCCCCTTCCCTCCAGTTTCATGCTCTTCTCCTGAGCCCCATCCAGGCCCACAATGTTGCCTTTACAATCTTCTCGAGGGACAACCAGAAAATAGCTGGACCTTGGGAGGAAAATACTGTATAGTATCCAATCCCTCTACATATTCAGGCCTTCATCTTCCATGTTTCCTACAACATGTGCAACAACAGCATCTCTCAGTGAACACTCTAGGGCAGGTGACAGGCACAGAATGCCTGCTAGAAGTCTGTCTGTTGGTAGCATCCCTTCAAGAGCAACTGGGCTTCCAAGAATACTGTTAGCCACTTTGGGGGCTAGCCCTGCAGGCCATTTGGGCCCAAACCGTTGCTAGCCTTCTCATAAAATTACAAACACACCCCCAGATC
Organism: Bubalus kerabau; assembly: GCF_029407905.1. Taxonomy (NCBI): domain Eukaryota; kingdom Metazoa; phylum Chordata; class Mammalia; order Artiodactyla; family Bovidae; genus Bubalus; species Bubalus kerabau. Next base: position 135,423,013 of record NC_073624.1, read on the forward strand.
AAATCTCCACTCCACTTTTATGGAACATCTGGTCTATTGCCTCTTATCAGTTGGAACCCTGCCTCTTTGTAGGCAACATTGCTCCACCCAGCTTATTATTAAAATACTCTTAATACCCCTAACAGGATCAGATAACCCACTCCTTTGTCATTAGTTTTGTTATTACTTAAACTGATTCTATGACAATGAAATGTTTACCATTGGAGACACCCTAAGCTTCTCTTATGAAAGACTAGGGGAGGAAATCAATCACTTACATTCCCTCAGAGCAATAAGAGGATAAGGCTTATGGCTGTTTCACCAGGTTCCCAGTCTCAGGGCATAGACTTGGATTGCTTTACATCATGATGGGAGAATGGCACTGAAACATGTATATTATCATATATGAAACAATCGCCAGTCCAGGTTTGATGCATGATACAGGATGCTCAGGGCTGGTGCACTGGGATGACCCAGAGGGATGGTATGGGGAGGGAGGTGGGAGGGGGGTTCAGGATGGGGAACACGTGTACACCCGTGGTGGATTCATGTCAATGTATGGCAAAACCAATACAATATTGTAAAGTAATTAGCCTCCAATTAAAATAAATAAATTTATATTTAAAAAAAATTTTTTAAAGATATCTATTCCCATCCATGGTAGACAAACCAGCGATGAGTCACAGCCCCTTAATCCTACCCAGCACTGATCACGCTGGAGACTTTGGGGACTCCCAACTCCAGTCCCAGGGTCCCAGGAGGTTGACATGCCTCAACCTGCCCAGGGACTCAATTTTCCAGAGGCCACTGTGCTTCAACCTGCCTGTGGTTTTGATCTCCATGAGGCTGTCACATCTCTGCCTGCCTGGGGATCTGCCCCCTGTCCTGGGGATGGCTAGCTTTCAGGTTGCAACAGTACTGGGTAGGTTAAGATTCAGAAAGACTCACCCCTAAGGAAGTCCACCCATGGAAATAGAAGGAAGCTTATTAGTTATGGGACTGTGCCTGGTCTCAGCAATAACTCAGCAGTCCAATGGGAACCCCATTGCCTTTCTGGAAAGACTAAAAGAGGCCCTCCAAAAGTTTACCAATCTGGACTTAGACTCTTACGAGGGACAGGTGATTTTAAAGGACAAATTCCTATCCCAGTGTGCATCAGACATCAGGATAAAGTTACAACAGCTACAGCAGCAAGACCCTGCTGCCTCTTTAGACGAGATGGTCCAGACAGCCACCAATACCTTTTATAACAAAGAACAGGAGAGGGAGGCCAAGGTCCAGAAAATGGAGAAAAGAAAAGAGACAAGGCATGCCCAGATGCTGGCTGCCCTCCAGGGAAGCCATATGGCAAACACCAAGTCCTTGAAGGACAAGGCATGAGGCAAATGCCTAATCTGTAGACAGGCAGGACATTGGGCCAAAGAGTGTCCAAACCGTGACAAGTCTCCTAAAACGACTAGCTACAAATGCCATCAATTGGGACACTGGGCAGCAGTCTGCCCTGGGGACCCAAAAGCCTCAAGGTCAAGTACCAAACCTTCCCTCACAATGGTTCAATGGACTGAAGTGGCCGAGGAAATGGACTCCTCAGCTGCCCTCCTGCCTACCCCCAAGGGCTCTCTCCCCTTTCACTCTTGCCAAGAAACTTTGGACCACTGGACAAAACCCCAAGAGGGATTGTCAGAAGATCCTCTGACCAATTTTGAGGAAATCTGGTACACTGATGGAAGCAACTTTGTCATGGATGGAAAAAGAAGAGCTGAATATACAGTAGTCTCCACTTTTGAGACCATAGAGGCTAAACTTTTGCTACCAGTACTTCAGCCCAACTAGCTGAGCTCATAGTCCTGACTCGAGCTTTAGAGCTGGGAAAAGGAAAAAGAGTGGCCATTTACACTGACTCCAAGTATACCTTTCTGGTGCTACATGCACATGCTGTTATTTGGAAAGAAAGAAGCCACTTGACCTCCCGAGAGTCCCCAATCAAATATGGTGATCAAATTCTTAGACTCTTGGAGGCAGTCCATCTGCCCGCTGAGGTTTCAGTCTCCCACTGTAAAGGACACCAAAAACAGAGCATGGAAGTGGCACGAGGAAACCAAGTAGCCAATCAGCCACCTAAGAGAGCATCATTACAGAACAATGACCTAATAGGGGTTGCCACCTTAGTTCCACAGATTAATTTGCCAGAAACTCCTTCATATACTGAAGGTGAGACTCTTAAAGCTAAGAGTGAGGGCTTTCAAGATCATATAGGGTGGTTCCAAAAGGAGGGACTCCTTTTTCTGCCTGGGAACCTCCAATGGAAGTTGGTTAACTCCTTACATGCCACCACTCATTTAGGGGAAAAGGCCCTCCAAAGATTACTAGAAAGGTCCTTCAGAGGAATAGGCCTCCAAACAACTATAAAGCAAGTGGTCTCTTCTTGTCCCACTTGCCAATTAAACAACCCCCAAGGAACTCGAAGACTCTAGCTGACCCAGTCCATCCAAAGGCATGGGACCTACCCAGGAGAGGACTGGCAGATGGATTTCACCCAGATGCCAGTTTCTCAAGGGTAAAAATGCCTGCTAGTCATGATAGACACATTCACAGGATGGATTGAAGGCTTTCCCACCTGGACTGAGAAGGCTGAGGAGGTGGTAAAAATACTGCTCCATGAAATCTTTCCAAGATTCAGTCTGCCCAGGTCATTATAAAGTGACAATGGGACATCATTTACTTCTAAGGTCACCCAAGGGGCCTCTAAGGCATTGGGCATTTCTTATTATCTCCATTGTGCCTGGAGGCCTCAGTCTTTAGGAAAAGTATAAAGAGCCAACCAATTCTTAAAGTCAGTGATAAAAAAAGGTAACCCAGGAGAACTCCCTCGGATGGAAGGAGGTTTTACCAATAGTTCTCCTCCACACTTGTGTTGCCCCTAAGGAACAAGTTGGTCTTAGTCCTTATGAGATGCTATATGGGAGACCTATCCAGAGGCTTAGACCCTCCAGTCTTATACCATGGTCATTGAACAATTTCAACAACATATATGCTTGTGGGGTGTCAACAAGGACCCCAAAGATTCTAAAGAGACACCACGATATGCTCTAGGGACTCAAGTCCTAATTAAAGTATGGAAAGTTGGGTCCCCAAAGGCTCAATTCCAGCCCACATGGGAGGGCCCCTACCCTGTAATACTTTCTACCCCCACAGCAGTCAAGGTTCCCAGGACATGACTCCTGGATTCACTACTCATGAGTCAAGTCATGGAAGAAAGCGTAACAGGACACTCAATCCACCTATGAGCCCCTGGGAGATCTCAGATACCTATTCAGAACTACAAATGAGGGCCATTCTAATGAACACCCCCAAATCTAAGTTTCTGGGGATAAGATTTCTCAGGACAGCTCTAAAGAGACAACACAGCTTGGCAGGGGTTGTACTCCAAAATAGATGATAGATCTCCTGATCCCTGAATAAAGAGCGACTTGTGCCATCTTGAATGAGATGTGTTGTTTCTGGGTAAATACCTCCAGCCAAGTTAAAGAAAGCCTCACAGTCCTCAAGAAAAACATTCTAGATGCTACAGGACCTCAAAGAATAAGCTGGAGAGTTCTTGGGGTGGCTACAATCTCTCTTTGAGGGTTCCTTCTCCTGGCAATGGGGAATTTGAAGTTGGCTAATGCCCCTACTAATCCTTGTTATCACCATATTGATGCTGCTTATCATTCCTCCATGTATCATCAATTGTCCAACTCGTTTTGTCTCTGCCCAGGTCAACAGGCTACAATACACAGTGCCAGTTTAACAAGGATATATAAAACTACAGCTGACCACAGAAAATATCACTCAGCCTTAGATGGACACTGCTATAAGGACTCTGAGGCTTGAGACTAACAAGAGGGGGAGGCCCAATGCCCCTCATCATCCCAGCTCAGTGGGGTGTAGCCAGAGAGACCTTGACACCGCTATTCCCAAAGAATTGGGCCTCCCATCTCTTAAGAGGGGAATGTTAGGTGGTTAGAGTAGGAAAAAGGAGTCCCAAATGGCTGTGGCTAAAAGACAAAGAAGGGAAAAGCCTGTGAAAAATAGAACAAGAGAAAGTCCAAGAATCCGAGTGAGGACCTCAGGTGAAACGAACAGCCCTCCTTGCTAGCCCAGTTTACATAGGGCAGCCCCAGGGGGGAGGAGAAAAAAACATATAAAAAGAGGAGCCAAAATTGAGCAGGGGGTGGGGTCTTCTCTTTTCTTTGAGTATTTTGGGTTGGCTGCCCTCACATCTTGAGGATGTGTTTTCCTTTGGTTGCTGAATAAAACTGAGCTGTAACACAGAGCAGTAATCCTGGTCCATCCGTTGCTTCAAGTCTTTGCTGCGGCGAGACAGAACTGAGGAAATTACACACTCCCGAGACATATATTTTTTAAAAAAGAAAATGACACTTGTATAAACATATTATAATATTAAAAAATTGAAACATCAGGGCATTGTGATGCAAATTGTCTCCTCTTCTCATTTTGACATGTAGGTCCAGTGGCTACTTGATAACTTTAATCTCTTACAAGTTATTCTCCTTTTTTGAAAAAGAGTATTTATATTTTTAATGGTGAAAAGGGGCAAAAATGTCTATAGAAAATGCATAAAACCTTTAAGATAGATGGTGTGTAAGTAGAGTTAGTTTTATTATTTTTAAGGAAATGGTTACTTCAGCATTCTAATTTACTGACTTTTTTTGAGATTACACCAAATATCTTTTAATAATTCAACAATATTGTAAATCTATAAGGCATATTGTACATTTGGTTGTCAAGAAATGAGAGGAGTGAGATTATGCTGTATGTAGGATGCTTGTTAAAGCAAATTCTTCTGATGTTACTACTTTCTCATTTTCAGGTTTATTAAACAGTTTGCTTGGAAATACAGTGTTATTAGTGATAAGTAGGAGCTGTTTTGGAGAAGGCAATGGCACCCCACTCAAATATTCTTGCCTGGAAAATCTCATGGACAGAGGAGCCTGGTAGGCTGCAGTCCATGGGGTCGCTAAGAGTCAGACCTGACAGCGACTTCCCTTTCACTTTTCACTTTCATGCAGTGGAGAAGAAAATGGCAACCCACTCCAGTGTTCTTGCCTTGAGAATCCCAGGGACAGTGGAGCCTGTTGGGCTGCCATCTCTGGGGTCGCACAGAGTCAGACATGACTGAAGCGACTTAGCAGCAGCAGCAGCAGCAGCAGGAGCTGTTTATATTCTTTTCTGACTCCTTGTATGAAATGCCACAACATTTTAAGTTATTTCTTTGGGGTCATTGACCTTTTCATTAGAGTAAAATGACTTGGGTGGGGGATAAATTTGCATTAAGTTTTGTAAGCTTAACTATCTTTTTTGCTAATTAATACTTATTCAGTTACATTTAAATATTAGACTGTCTTTTAAGATATCCTGTAAATAAGGTTAACTTTTAAAATTGCATTGATGCATCACTTTTATATATTTAAATGTAACTTGCTCTTTATAAAAGTTTCCTTGCTCTCCAAAGATATTAATTGAACTATCATTCTTGATTTGACCTCTGGAACATAGTTTAGGAAATAATAAGTGTTCTTAACCTTTTACTGAGAAATTCCAACCATCAGTGTGATACTTACCCTGTGGAATGCTCCACCTCTAATATATTTTCATCCACCAATTTCTCTATATTAGGCTAGTTTTACAGTCTCTAGTTTTCAATGCTAAATCACACCATACTGATGCCAGACTTTTTATAATTGGGCTAATGAATATGCTTAATTCTTTTCACATGTGAAGAATTCAGAGAGTAATTTATATTACACTGTGGAATGAGCAAAACATAGTAGTTTTAAGATGTGTATGTGTAATTATGCTCTGTAGATAACATGTTACTGTTGTTAAATTATAACACAGAGAATATTAAAGAAAAGTGAGGCCATGTGAAATCTTAGCCAAGAGATAATAAATGAGGCAAGAAACGGCTTACCTATTATGGCCAAAAAGGGAGAGTTTATCTTCCTTTCATATTTTACAAAATGTTTTAATGCAAAAATAAGGAATGGTCTCAATAATACTACCATAAGGAAGCGTTGGGATTACAGTGTTTGGACATAGACTGCATTCTTTTCTATTGCAAACTGCAGCTGAGGGTTGAGATTTTCTTTTCTGCAGCAACTTCATGCTTTAGACCTTGTAAATCCTGAGGAAGTGACTTACCCAGTGCATATATTTAGAGATTTTCTGGGAAGTCAGTAAATAGTCTTTTGTTTTATTTATTTTTCTACTTTGCTTTTTTCGTTAAGAATAAGCATTAGAAAAATACAGATTGTGGTTGTAGTGTGTTGAGCTCCACAAGACAGTCTCATGCAATTGAGAAAATAAAGGTTTTGTAATGATAACTTGTTTATGGAACAGTTGATAGGAAGAAAATCCATTTAACCTGTGAAAGCTGTGATCCTTTAGAACAAATCATTGGAGAGTTCATTTTACAGTTGAGAAAAATGTGTGATTGGAGAGGATGGGCCTGAAGTTCAGATATTCCAATTCTGTTTGATCCTGGCCAATTTTTGTAACTTTGTTTGATCCTTGGTTTTCTCATCTGTAAAGTGGAGATAGTGGTATCAATCTAAAAAGACTTTAGCTGTGGCAAAATGAAGTAGTGTATATCAGTGTCACCTGCATGGTGACACTTGGAATTTGGGGGGAATTAATTGAAATTCCTGAGAAACTTCTTGCTCATTTTTTCTTGGTCTTTTTAGGACATGCAGTAAAAAAATACATACAGCAGGTGTGCAGTGTTGATCCTTGTATTTTTGTATTTTTAAAGAAAATCATATGCAATTACGAAGTTAAAATTCTTGTGATGATGATAACTCATTTATGGAAAATTTTGACTGGAATAGAAACTGTCTAGTGCATGTACTGAAAGGCCACCTGGATTCCATTTATTCAAAGGTATCCATTAACCACTTAGTGTGTGTCTAGCACAGCACTGTGGAAGACGGTACGGAGTGGGGATGAAGGATACCGTATCAGATTACATTTTTTGAGCAGTATTTGGGGAAGCCAAGCCAAGTAGTTGAAACCATGCAAATAATAATCATGCAATATGTATTTGGGTGGGATTTTTATTATCAAACCTCATTACTAAAATTTAGACTGTACTATAAAGTACGATTGGAGAAGGCAATGGCAACCTACCCCAGTGTTCTTGCCTGGAGAATCCCATGGACAGAGGAGCCTGGTAGGCTGCAGTCCATGGGGTGGCTAAGAGTCCGACATGACTGAGTGACTTCACTTTCACTTTTCACTTTCATGCATTGGAGAAGGAAATGGCAACCCACTCCAGTGTTCTTGCCTGGAGAATCCCAGGGACGGGGGAGCCTGGTGGGCTGCCGTCTCTGGGGTCACACAGAGTTGGACACAACTGAAGCAACTTAGCAGCAGCAGCAGCATAAGGTAGGATTAAAATTAGTAAATTTGTAAAGACCATCTATAAGAGTGACTGGTACAAAATAGAAGCCCAATAAGTAGTAGGCTTAAAATGTATTTATGTCATTATATTTTTTCCTAAGAAATAGAAAAACATTCAAGAAGAAAGCTGTAAAACTACAGGCCAAATGCCTCTTCCTTTGTGACACTGTATTGAATATTCAGAGACTTTGTTACTCTGTTTCTCTATTAATCTGTGCTTCCATGGACTTCCCAGGTACTGCTAGTGGTAAAGAACCCACCTTCCAGTGCAGGAGACCTAAGAGATGCATGTTTGATCCCTGGATTGGGAAGATCCCCTGGAGGAGGAAATGGTCAACCCACTCCAGTATTCTTGCCTGGAGACCCATGAACAGAGGAGCCTGGTGGTCTGCAGTCCATAGGGTTACAAAGAGTCAGACACAGCTGAAGGAGACTTAACACACATACATCTGTGCTTCCATAGGTTCTAGTCATAGCAGTATTAGTGATTGGTACGTGTTACACACAGTTAGTGGTATCTTCTCCTGAGTACACCAGACATCCTCATGTGAGCTGGTAAGATCTTGTGCAGCCATATAGTCTCTGCCCCTAACACAGAACATAAGACTTTAATAATGGATATTCTTTGTATTAAATAATGGGTTTTAAGTTGGACATGAAAAGACACATTAGATTTGCATTCATAGCAGGACATGAGGGTGCAAGTTGATGAGGTCACCCAGGAGTGTTTACAATCTTTAGATAGAGATGTGGAGGTTGAAATGAACATGTCATTTTGTTCATTCATTCAACAAACCCCTATTAAGCAGATATTTGGTGCCAAACACTTGAGTAAAAACAGATATAGCCTCTCCCTCTGGAACTTTATGGACTAGTGGGAGAGATCAACATTAATCCAACAGTTGTAAGTACACATTTATGACTGTGATAAATTCCACTAAAGAGAGATACATGGAGCTCTAAGGCAGTGTTTGACCTGGTCAAGAGAGGACAGAATGTATGTGCAATTGGGTGATGAAAGAAGGGGGATGATTCCTATCAGAAGGAGCCACATTGCAGACACTACTTGATGGTCTAAAAGAAGGTTGTGGAACTGGCACAAAAGTATCTTTGGAGAATGTCATGGGTAGTCAGTCTGAAAAAGGCACTGAGACCAGATCAAGTAGGGCCTTGTAGGTCACTTGGAGGAGTATGGACTTCCTTATGAGTCTAACCATAGAAAGACCCCAAATCTCTCTTTTTAAATTTATTTTATTCAGGTGTGGCTGATTCACAATGTTGTGCTAATTTCTGCTGTACAGCAAAGTGATTCGGTTACACACACATATAATTTTTGTCATATTCTTTTCCATTTTGGTTTATCACAGGATATTGAATATAGTTCCCTGTGCTATACAGAAGGACCTTGTTTATCTGTTCTACTTATAATAGTTTGCCTCTGCTAATCCCAAATTCCCAATCCATTCTTCTGCCTTGGCAACCGCAAGTCTGTCCTCTATGGGAAGACCCTAAATCTTTCTTTTAAAACTTCTTATTTTATACTGAAGTACAGCTGATTAACAGTGTTGTGGTGATAGTTTCAGGTGGACAGAAAAGCTCCTTAGCCACACATACACATGTATCCATCTTCCCCTAAACTCCGCTCCCATTCAGGCTGCCATATAGCATTGAGCAGAGTTCCCTGTGCTGTACAGTAGGTCCTTGTTGGTTATCCACCGTAAATATAGCAGTATGTACATAAGACACTAAATCTTAAATGAGCAGTGAAGGACTGAAGGAAATATCAGAGTTTCACGTTGGCATTTTGAAAAGCATAATCTGTCTGCATGAGGGGTGATGCAATGGAGCAGGGCCAGGGTGTATTCTGATTGAGGTTTCTGAGGAGCTGGTGAGATCTTTGGAATGGTAGACCCCAGTGCTAGTGATGGAGACAGAGTAGATGGATTCTGGGACAAAGAACTAATAACTCATTACAAGTGATTTAGGACCACTAAGAATCAAGGTTGAATAGGTAATATTGGGACCAGGTACCAAATGACACAGCCTTAGGCCTAATAGGTCAAACCCAATACAAATGTTATTTCACCTCTCTGTCTTTGCTTTACCCATGTGTCCCTCTTAATTCATTCAGTCAGTCATTTACTTATTTTTTCATTCACTCAGAAATTATTGAGTGCCTACTGTGTGTCAAACACAATGCCAGATTCCCTCGCTGACCTTAATTTCCCTTCCCTCTGTCTTTCAATCTATCATAGTATTTCTTACCAAAGTGCAACTCAAAGCCTCTTCTTCCAAGAGCACTTTGTGGATCTTCCCAGTTAGAAATAACAGACTTCACTTATCTTCCCCCACCTTGGAACTGCCCAGCTCTCAAGCATTAAGTTATTCCACTTTACCAGTCATCCTTGGTCAGAGAGCTTCTTTTTCACCTTTGGTTTCTTCCATTGGAACAGAGTTCCACAGAATATACATACATGGTAAATGATTTTTCAGTTGAGTTAAAATAAATGAAAGAAAACAAAAGTGGGGAATTTTTCATGAGACAAAATTAAATTTCCTCCAAATGATGATTGGATTTCTATGATGCCTCTAGCTTTATGTGCTATTTTTGTTATTTTTTTTTTCATGTAGAATCTAAAATATGCCATTCATTGTAATTGTGTTATTTCAGAAATCTGATGGTTTAGGTAATCTAACCTGTCTTATGACAGATGTGTCTTTCAGTGGCATGTTGGAGCCACCTCATTCCAGTTCAAGAGAGCCAGCTGTGCCCATCTTTTCCTAGCTCCTTTTTCAGTGATGTTGCTTCAGTAGCTTCAAATTGGCAATGCTGACATTGTTTTCACCATGGAAATTGGCACCATGGATATTGACGCTATAAATCAGAGATTTGTCTCCCCCCCCCCCCCACCCCGGAAGCTGTTTAGTAATTATTTTCTGGCACACCAGTGCTGTGAATTCAAAATACAAAACAAGATTAGTGGATTAAATTAGTCCTCAAACATACATGTGTGTACCATGTATGTCTATGGATGCACATGCAGATTGATTTGAAGCTGTTTTTAAGATATATGGAAAAAAGTAAAGATTAGAAGTTATTCTAATCTTCCTCTTGTATTTCATTTATTCAGTTGATCATTCAACCAGGGCACTACTGGTCAAGCTGATTACAACCTATTTGGTGAGAGATAGCAGAGATTCCTATTCAATAGAATGAAGATGGATTTGAAATGAAAGGAGAGACCATGCAGATTAAGAAGAGGAAATAGATTTAAGAACGATGTAGGAGATTTAACCAAGAGTGCTTGGTAACCAGTGAGGTAGTAAGGAATGGAGGATAATTGCCAATTTTCTAGATTGTGCAGGTGGGTAGATGGTTGTCTCTTTCTAAAATGAGAATACAGGTAGGGGTATGGGTTAAAGGAAGGTTTGAAGGGCAAGCAGAGGTGGGTGAAGGAGATGGTTTAATTGGGGTCACGGTAATTTGAAGTTATTTCAGAATATTTAGATGGTGCTTTGAAATATGTATGTATTTGGAAATTAGAAAGAGATTGGGTCCTAGTGAATTAAAGTAATTACCATGTAGTGGTAATTAAAGATGAGTGAGAATATGATGGGGTATTAGTCAGGATCCCAGCAGGAAACAGATGTCATACTCAAATGGGTAATTAAGGAGAATTTGATGAGAAGACTATTCATAAAGGTTATGGGAAGGATTAAGGAAACCAACTGAGTTAGTGAACCACATTGGGATTACTTAGGAATAGCAGAGAGTCTTTACCACTCTTACGCCTGGAGGACCCAAGGGAAGAACACGGACAAGCGGAAGCTGAATCTGTAGATGTTACGTTAGGGGAGAGTTGCCCAGTAGGACCTGTAGTGTCCTGTAGAGGAACATAGCCACTGCCAGCCCTCGGCCCAGCAGGAAAAGAGCGTGGATACACCTGATGACCTCTCTCTCTTCCTGCCTTCTGCCCTTTGGCCTCCCATTAGCCAAATCCATAATGAAGCCCAAGGGCAGGCAAATACCTTGAGGCTCCATAGAGGAGCCTTGGGCACAGTACAGGGTAGAGAAAAGTGGAGAGTGGAGTAGAGTGGACCTAGAATTGCAAGTGAAAAACAACCAATAAGATAATCTAAAGAGACTGATCCAGGACAGAACTTGTAGAAGCACCAACACTGAAGAGACTGGTAGAAGGAGAAGCCTGAGAAACAGCATCCAGAAAGACAAGATGCTAACCAGGAGTGGGTCATTTGGCTGGAAAGAAGGAGAATGACCTAAGAAAGAGGAAACAGTTGTTACATACAAGGAAACAATCTAATAACAAAAGTCCAGAAAATGTCCAGAATATTAGCCACTTAAGGTCCTTGATGACTGTTTTTACTTCACATGGTGATTTGCACAAACACGGTTAGGAAATTGATGGTAGCCACAGGAACATATTTATAAAACCCCATGTCTTGTTCTTGAGTCAGACATGGAGAGAGGGATAGAAAGGTTGCCATCCTAAATGGTGGACCTCTCCCCCTCCAGTATCTGCTCTTCCATGTGTGCCCCCGACTCTGCACACACACAGTCTGAAAGGTACGTAAGGGCAGTTGAGTAATCATCACCTTGAGTCCACCATGACATTGTCCGGGAAAGGAAGGCGGTGGTAACTTCTAGCAACAAGAATGGAGTAGCTTACTCCTTTCAGAAGCCTCTTGGGGTCTGACAGTAGCAGCTGCACAAGCAAGAGTTCAGCATTTTCCATTTCAAAACTGGTGGTGGATTATTTGACATAAATGATTAGTAGTACTACACCTGGTCTGGCATAGTTTGAGTAAATATTTCAGAGTGCAAAATATGACCTGGTTGTGAATTGACAAGGAGTTGGGAATCATTGCATGGGATACTTTAAAGGAAAAAGATAAAAGTCTTTGTATTGAGTAGGCAATGTCAGGAAACTAGCATTTTGAAGCGTAAGTGAAATGCGTATAGGGAAGGGGACCGTACATAGAAAACATCCCCTGAAAATTTAAATGAAGCAAAATAATGCTTAGATGCAGAAACATTTAGTCATGAGAATACTTCAGGCGAGAACTGTTTTCCTCTTAACCTTTTGTGATATCTCACCAAAGAATTAGTAACATTTGCCCTATATGCTATGGGGTCGCACAGAGTCGGACATGACTGAAGTGACTTAGCAGCAGCAGCAGCCCTATATGTTTCTGGTTTATTTTTTAAATTACAAAGTATAACTTCATTAACAAAACAACTACACCAAAAACGTTAATATACCATCTTAGCCATCACTTTGATAAATTCCTTTTAAGACTGTCGTTCTCTGTGCCGCTTTTCTCTATATATTATGTATACAATTTTATATATAGTTTTCCTTATTAGCTCTACGTGATGGCCATTCTCTCTATAACTTTGTAGCATCATTTTTAGTGGCTGAATAATAGTCTGTCCAGAATGGTCTTAGTTTTTTCCGTGTTTCTGGGAGTTTGTGTTTTTCCATGTTTTCACTTTTACCAGTATGCTTAAGATGAGGTCTTGGTACCCAGGATTTTTCCCCAAGTATTGGGTTTGTTTACCTAGGAAATCTTTTGGAATTCCTGAAATCAGATTACTAGGAGCAGAAACATTGGGAGGAATCTTGATGCAATTTGCAGCTTGTCGATATTACTGTTTCTTCAGCTCACCTTTGAATAAATACAGTTTTAATTTCTTCAGCCCTTTGCTTCTCTAGCAGTTCCTGCAACTAAGTAAATGTAGTGGTTTTTATCTTTGGACCTGTAGAATTCAAATGGTAGTACCTCTGGGTAAGAGGGAAATTAACAAACTGACTTAAAAACTCATCATCCCTGTGTACAAAATTAAAGATTGAGTAAGGTTTGAATGCATGGTTCTTAAATCATTATCTGTGATTTATTTCCATCTAATTATGATTTGCTGTAACACTTCAAACTAGATTAAAAAGGCTAGCTGTGATCTTGTAATGGTACCCAGTGTAACATATGCTCTAAAACCAGGATGTAATTGCTATTATTCAGTACCATTTAATGGGTTTCACTCTCACCCCAGTAAACACTGCAGAGCTCATGCATGTGGCACATATTTTTTGTGGTTTGCTCTTTTACATTTCTGAGAATGTGCTGATTTTTCTTATCTGGTGTTTTTATTTGGCTAGTCTGATTGCATTTTTCTTCTTTTTGGATATGATTTTCTCCCCCATTTCTGTCAGTATTTTCTGCCCATCTTAATTATCATGAGTTTTTCTTACCATATTATGACAGTTCTTTTGAATTGTCCAAAACTACTTACATGTGTGTTCTGCCATCTTTCTACTTGTTAAGCTTATTAAACTTGTGAGTGCAATTAAACATAATATAAGTTCAAATTATATAAATCATTTTATTAAGTAAATAAATGCCCAGACACTCCTTTAAATATTTTTGCACTGTATAAAAATAGGTAAAATCTGTAATTTTACACATTTTTAAAATTTTTCATTTTTGATTCCAAGTTAAGTCAGTCACTTCCTCAAATACATAGACTTTCATAAACTCTCAAGAAATACCACCATGCATCAGTCTAAGATAGTTTCAACGTTTGCAACATAATAGGTAGGCTTCTCTGGTGGCTCAGATAGTAAATAATTTGCCTGTAATTCAGGAGACCTGGATTTGATCCCTAAGTTGGGAAGATCCCTTGGCAACAGAAATAGCTACCCATTCCAGTATTCTTGCTTGGATAATCCCATGGACAGAGGAGTCTGGTGGGCTCACAGAGAGTCAGACATGACTGAGCAATTAACACCTTCACTTTCAGGTATAGTGACCACTGGATACTGTTTGATTCATTGATCAAAGTGATCAGAAGAAAACCATGTTCAACCAGCTTTTGGGAAAATATTGGCATGTGTAAACTTGGTAGACTCATTATTTTTACTGAGACTATTTTTAGAGCAGTTGTAGGTTAACAGAAAAGTTGCAGAGAATATGCAGACATTTCGCATATACCCCCTGGCCCTGACACACATTGCCTTCACCAGTTATCAACATCCTCCACCAGAGCAGCACATATTTTGCAATTAATGAACTTTTATTGACACATCACAATTACTCAAAGTCTATAGTCCATATTATAGTTCACGTTTGTTATTTATTGTACATTCTATGGATTTGGACATAATGACATTTGTCCATCCATATAGTATCACACAGAATATTTTCACTACCCTAAAAATCCTATGGGCTCTGCCTGTTTCATCTCTTTCCATCCCTTTAACTCCTGGTAACCACTGATCTTTGAACTCTCTCTATAGTTTTGCCTTTTCCAGAATATCATATGGGTGGTTTGTGTATGTAGCCTCTTCAGCTTGGCTTCTTTCTTTTATTAATGTACATTAAATTTCTTCTATGTATTTTTATGACTTGACAGTTAATTTATCTTTAATACTGAATAATATTCCACTGTCTAGATGTACGCAAGTTTATTGATACATTCACCACCTGAAAAATATCTTGATTGCCTTCAAGTTTTGATAATTGTGAATAAAACTGATAAAAACCTCCAAGGTCTGTATAGTAAAAGCTATGGTTTTTCCAGTAGTCATGTATGTGAAAGTTGGACCATAAAGCAGGCTGAGTGCTGAAAAATTGATGCTTTCAAATTGTGGTGCTGGAGAAGACTCTTGAGATTTCCCTGGACTACAGGAAGGTCAAACCAGTTAATCCTAAAGGAAATCAACCCTGAATATTCAATGGAAGGACAGAAGCTGAAGCTCCAATATTTTGGTTACCTGATGCAAACAGATGATTCATTGGAAAAGACCCTCATACTAGGGAAGATTGAAGGCAAAAAGAGATGGGGGAGGCAGAAGATGAGATGGTTGGATAGCATCACCACCTCAATGGACATGAACTTGAGCAAACTCTGGGAGAGTGAAGGACAGGGAAGCCTGGTGTGCTGCAATCTATGGGGTCACAAAGAGCTGGACAACACTTAGTGACTAAACAATAATGGCAAACCTCCATGGGCAGGTTTTTCTATGGATGTAGGTTTTCAGCTCTTTTAGGTAAATACCAAAAAGCATGATTGCCAGATTACAGGGTAAGAATATGCTTAGTTTTGTGAGAAACTGCCAAACTATCTTCCAAAATGGCTGTACTATTTTGTATTCCCACCAGCAATGAATAGAGTTCCTATTGCCCCTCATCTTCTCCAGTATTTGGTGTTGTCAGCGTTCTAGATTGTGGCCATTCAAGAGCTGGACTATAAAGAAAGCTGGGCACCAAGGAACTGATGCTTTTGAACTGTGGTGTTGGAGAAGACTCTTGAGAGTGTCTTGGACTGCAAGGAGATCCAACCAATCAATCCTAAAGGAAATCAGGCCTGAATATTCATTGGAAGGACTGATGTTGAAGCTGAAACTCCAATACTTTGGCTACCTGCCGCGAAGAACTGACTCATTGGAAAAGATTCTGATGCTGGGGAAAAGATTGAAGGCAAGGGGAGAAGGGGATGACAGAGGATGAGATGGTTGGATGACGTCACCAACTCGATGGACGTGAGTTTGAGTAAGCTCTGGGAGTTGGTAATGGACAGGGAGGCCTGGTATGCTGCAGTCCATGGGGTCACAAAGAGTTGGACACGATTGAGCAACTGAACTGAATGGATATGATGGTATATTGCTGTTCTTTTAATTTGCATTTTGTTGATAATTTACAATGACAGGGTTGACTCAATTTTTTAAAATACTTTCCATGCCTAAAATGACAAAGCTTTCTACCCTCCAGATACAAATGGACAAATACATGTCTGTATATTTCTTCAAATACACACACACACGCACACACACATATCAAATGGCTTATAGGAATTTAGCTCCTTGATGTTTTCTTGTTAGCATTTTGTTTTTCAAACTGAAGTGTAGCCTGGTACATTGATTTTTCTGTAATAGGTAAATTCATTGTAAGATAGGAGTTTTCAGAGCATGAGAGAAGAGTAGCTAATAAAGATATCTTAGTTACTTTGAATATTCAGTAAATAATAGAAAAGCATTTTCAACATACAGTACATCATTAACATGTGTTCCTTTTGGTTGATTTTGGAGTTTCTTTTAAACCAGTCTGGGCCTCTGATCCATACATTACAGTCTTGAGCCAAAGTTTTCGCTGTGAACGATAGAATATGAGTTTCACAATCCTTGCATATTGGAAAGGCTAATGAAATTAACTCATTTATTCTCTTGTCCACAAAATATTTATAGGCACCTACTATGCTTATAAAATGCTCTGGGGTATAAACTTAATTTACATAATAAATCTATGCAACCTAGTTTATTTATCCTCTAAAATAAATTTATGAGGTTTATAAGGATCACATAACAGGTTTTTGTTCAATCAATCCTTCTCAGATTATCCAGTCTGCTTCATTGATTTTCATTCTCAGAAAAAGGATTTTTAATGTCTATAAAATAGTAATTAAAATGCCTGGGGATAAAACTAGGCATGCCAAATAATAAAATTAACAAGGTTCAGTGGATCTACAAGACACAATAGCCTCTTTAATAACAAGGAAATAAATATTATCTCTAAAAGGTACTGTGTGTGGACTTAGGTTGGAGCAAAAATAAACTCACAATTCAAGGTCAGGCCCTGCTTTTCAAGGAGAAAAACTTACTCTCAGTGTAAGTTCCCTGAGATTTCCTGCCTTTCTCAAAATATGCTGTAGTTTAAAATCAGTTACCACTTGAGTGCATATGATTCATTTCCTTCATTTAGTGCTTGTTAAGTACTATGAGCTTCCCAGGTGGCCCAGTGGTAAAGAATCCACCTGCCAGTGTAGGAGATGCAAGAGATGTAAATTCAGTCCCTGGGTCGAGAAGATCCCCTGGAGGAGGAAATGACAACTCACTCCAGTATTCTTGTCCGGAGAATCCCGTGGACAGAGGAGCATGGCAAGCAACAGTCCATGGGGTCACAGTCAGACACTATTTAGCGACTAAACAGCAAACAACAAGATGCTTTAATGTTGAAGACCCAGGTTCAATCCCTGGGTTGGGAAGATCCCCTGGAGAAGGGAATGGCTATCCATTCCAGTATTCTTGCCTGGAGAATTCCATGGACAGAGGAACCTGGCAGGCTATAATCTAAGGGGTTGCAAAGAGTTGGACATGACTGAGTAACTAACACTCCGAAGATCCTTTATGGATGATGATTGTCAGGGGGTTTAGAGGGAGAAGGGGAAAAAGGTAAGTGAGAAGTTCAAATTCAGAACCTATCTGGAAGTAGTCTTTTTGGTGATTATCAACTCAGTCATTCCAGAAGCAGTTTGTTATCTCCTGGGAAAATCCTGGGAACATTGTGTTATTGGTTGATAACTTCTCAGGGGCATTAAATCAACAAGTCTGTGCTTCGGTGATTTGACATGATAGATTTGAAAATGAATTCACCTTCTATATTTATGTTGAAATATATTAATCCTCCTCTTTAGTCATCTGGGTTTTATTTGCATTTAATCTTACCTAATTAGCTGCCACGATGCTGCTGCTGCTGGTTGCTACCAGAAGAGTGAATGGGGGAAATGTTCTGTATGTAAATTGTGAGCAGAGTTGCTTTTGTGAAAGTGAACAAATTTTGGCTTCCTCTGACCCTACCATAGGTCATGTATAAGTGCTGTGCTAGGATGTCCACTTTGTTTACTTGGAAAAGTTGGTTTTGATGTTCACTGTATGAAGATGTGGTGAGATAAACAGCAGGATATGTATGAAAATGGAAGGCATGAAAATCAATTATGGTATAATTTAATATTCCAATTTAGAAAGAAGATGTGTTTTCTTTGATACCACAGAAGTGAAAGAGAAACTCAAATCCAGTCAGACGCATTTTCTATCCAAAGATAATCTGTTAAATAATACACAAATATCACTCTCTCATCTGCTTTTTATTTTTGACTACTGGGGCTTCCCAGGGTATTATTCTGGGTCCTTTTATGAATTCAAGTTATTTACTGAATTCTGTCATCTTCTTTATCTTCTTCCACCACACTCTGGGATACCTTAGTCCCAAACTTGACTTTATCAGTTAAGGCTTTTCAGCCAGCCTAGTGTTCCGTCTTCATCTTGATCAGTGTTCTCAACTGTCCAATTCATGGCTCCATCAGATGCTCCAAACCTCACCTCAAACCCAGGACCCAAACTTATCCCTCCCCAGATATCAGATGCTCCATAGTCACCTCTATCCATGGTCTCAGGGAATGAACTCAGAGACTCTAGTTGT
Source organism: Bubalus kerabau (assembly GCF_029407905.1). NCBI lineage: Eukaryota > Metazoa > Chordata > Mammalia > Artiodactyla > Bovidae > Bubalus > Bubalus kerabau. The sequence goes on from NC_073624.1 coordinate 135,441,724, forward strand.
TCAATTCAGAAAACTCAGATCAGCCTAAATTGCCCTGCTCTCACTACCTCCCTGAGTCATTTAGTTATGCCTGTCCCATTTCCTGAGCTTCCCTAGTGGCTCAGATGGTAAACAATCTGCCTGCCATGCAGATCACCCAGGTTCAATACCTGGGTCGGGAAAATCCCCTGGAAAAGGGAATGGCTATTCAATCCAATATTCTTGCCTGGAGAATTCCCTGGACAGAAGAGCTTGTCAGTCTACAATCCATGGGGTCACAAAGAGTCAGACACAACTGAGCAACTAAACACACACACACACATGCACACACACAAATCCCATTTCCTAAATCTCTCTCTTATCCATTCTGTTTATTCTAAAAGCACCCCTATGGCCTTAATTCAGGTTCTTCTTACTTTTTGCCTAAACAGATGCACTGAATCCTTAGATAGGCTTCAGTTTTCCAACCTTTTCTACCTCTCTTCCTCCCCTGACTGTAAAACTTATTTTTTTTGTAAACTCTTTTTCATTGAAGGATAATTGCTTTATAATATTATGTTGGTTTCTGCCATCTATCAATATAAATCAGTCCTAGGTATACATCTGCCCCTTCCTCTTGAATCTCCCTCCCACCTCCCACCCCTCCCCACCCTTCTAGCTTGTTATAGAAAACTTGTTTTTAAAGATCACAATCTGATCAAATCATTTCTTTGTTTAAACTTTTTCATTGGGTTCGCATCAGTTATACTTGAGCCTTAATAATGCCAAGTAACTTTTGCACCCTCATCTCTAAACAAGTCTCTTAGTAACTGGGCGGGCAATATGTTGTGATCTCCAACTCTATGTCTTTATGTGTCCTATTTCTTATTCCTGGAGGGCCATGTCTCGCTGTGTTTGCTTAGCTAATTCCTATTCCTCTTTCCTTCAGAGAAACACCATCTTCTCTTGGTTATTTCCCAAAACCCTTCATCTACATAAGAGTATAGTTACTATGCTGCCCTTCTATATTCTAAGAACATCTTGTTTCTGCCTCTTATTATCTACCACATATCCCATGTGTTTATATGATAATCTTGTCTGTTTCCTCAAATACATAGTAACTGTTTTGAGAGCAGGAACTGTGTCTTACTTACCACTGTCTTCCTAGGAATGGGCATATTCAGTGTAAGTCAACAAATATTTATTGAGTGCCTACTGTTTGCTTCACATTAAGTGCTTGTAATACATCAGTGAAAAAAACAAACAAAAAATCCCTGTATACATGAGTTTATGTTTTAGCATGTAACATTTGCTTGGTATCAAGAGAAAAGGAGAGAGAGAGAACAGAGAAAGAAGGAAGGAAGCAGGCTTTGAGATGAAATGTGATTGTAATTACTTTGAAAGGAAACAATAATCGATATTTTTGGTTGAGAATTTGAGATATCCAAATGTCAGTCTGTAGAAAAGGAAGTAGACTGCTCGAGATCTTGTGTTTTTTTTTCTTCTCACTCTGGCTGCCACTTTATGACTTTTTTTTATAGGACTTTACTGCGTATGGAGGGCAGTATTGTTCTCATTCTTTCCTATTGGTAAATGTTTTATAAAACTTAAAGAAAGTTATATGAACAGTTATATATTTTTTAGAAATTAAAAAAAATCTAGTTAGTAATACGCAGTGCTGTTGGGATTGCCACTTGATATTATCCCAAGGAAATCCTGAGTGAGTGAATGTTTGTACTTGTAGACATCCTGTTAATCAGTATCTGAGGTAGGCATTTGGAAGTTTCATATTTATTTTGGTAAATGTCCATACATTTAAAAATATGCTTAGCTATTTTTCATGCTTTACAGATAATGTCTAGAGGTAGTGAATTCCAGCATGTTTCTTCAGTGCCTAGATTTAATGTTGAATTCAAATATACATTTGATTTTCCTGGAAATCACTTTATAGCCTTTTTCCCCCAATATTTCCATAGGGTGACACTTTGTACTGCCAGAGCTTTACAGAAGACAGTGTAAGGAATATCATATCTCTTTTGAGAATTAAAGATATGTGACATTTTTTAAAATAATTTTGAAAGATACTCTAGTTATATTATTAAGAGACAGATTTTTTAAAATGAATCTGTATATACGTATGTGTATATGTATGCTCATGCACACATAAAAGGGAGAGGGAGGAAAATCTTGGCTATTTAGCTTAGAATTTTAAAAGGCAGTAAGAAAGGATAAATAAGATGTGGTACATATACAATGGGGTATTTCTCAGCCATAAAAAGGAACAAAATTGGGTCATTTGTAGAGACGTGGATGGATCTAGAGACTGTCATACAGAGTGAAGGAAGTCAGAGAAAAACAAATGTCGTGTTTTAATGCATATATGTGGAATTTAGAAAAATGGTATAGATGATCTTATTTACGAAACAGAAATAGAGACACAGAGGTAGAGAACAAATATATGGATGCCACAGGGATTAAAGGGGGTGGTGGGAGGAATTGGGAAATTGGAGTTGACACCTACACACTATAGATACTATATATAAAACAGATAACTAATGAGAACCTACTATATACAGCACAGGAAACTGCTTAATGCACTGTGGTGACCTGATTGGGAAGCAAATCCAAGGAGAAGATATATGTTTACATTTGGCTGATTCATTTTTCTGTACAGTAGAAACTAACAAAACATTGTAAAGCAACTGTACTATGATACAATTAATTTAGAAATAAATACATAAATAAAAGGCAGTCAATTGATTTGGAAGAATTTTCTTGAAGTTTTCTAGAAGATTGTAAACATATTAATTTAAAAGATAACCATTTTCCACTAGTCAAGGCATCTGTGAACTGGCAATTCTGAGGGACTCCAGCCGCTTGGAATTTGGAGGTTCCAGAGGTACAGTTGGTCTTGAGTGCTGGGGCTAGAGGCACCAACAGGAACACATGCTTCCGCACAGTGTACAGAGCTGTGGGTCCTGAAAGGCTCTCACTAGACCATCATGAACCGAGTGGGGAGATGGTCCCTGTCCCATGGCATTTTACTGTGGGCAGTCCAGTGGTGTGTTCAGTCTGGAGATGACAGTTTTCTTTTTTTATTATTTATTTTTAATTGAAGAATAACTGCTTTACAGTATTGTACCAGACATCAATATGAATCAGCCATAGGTTTACCCATGTCCCCTCCTTTTTTAATTTCCCTCCCACCTTCCTCCCTATCCCACCTCTCTAGATTGTTACCAAGCCCTGGTTTGAGTTCCCTGAGTCATACAGCAAATTCCCAATGGTTATCTATTTTACATATGGTTATGTATGCTTCCGTGATACTTTCTCCATACATCCCACCCTCTCCTTCCTCCCCCAACCCCAGCCATGTCCATTAAGTCTGTTCTCTAGGTCTGTGTGGAGATGACACAGTTTTATTTGTTCCTTTGTATCTACTGCTGTTCTCTTTCCTCTATCTTACCCACCTGTCCAAACCAGCCAGGAGATAGTCCCTTGCTGTTGTTCTGACGGAAAGCAAAAGAGCTTTATGAATTCCTCTCTCACTTCATTCATTGTATTCAAATACTTTTTCTATGTGGTGCTTCTTGCCACTTTCTTTTTCAAAGGTTTTGCAAGTGAAAACCTCCAAGAAATGGTTACTTTTTCTACAGCAAACATATTAATTTTAGTAGCAAGGCAGGGTTTCACCTTTATGCCTTCCTCCCCACCAACCCCCACCCCCGGCACTCTCTCAGATAAAACCCAGACTTGAATGTTGCTTTTATTCTGTCTTTATTAGGAGTTATTCTTTCACCTATTTTTGATTTGATCTTATCATCCAGGAAGACCCCAGGAAATGACCTCTCATGGGATTTCCAGTTCTAGACCATGAGAATGACTCATCAGGCACAACATAGCTTACTTAGGAACTCAATTGTTTTTTTAATAAGTGGGCTCACATAGTCTATAATCCACGAGTAATGCACACTTTAATTTCTGTCTCAGTTAAATTCTTGATGCCTCATTCATATCTTTGAGATAATACCATCATCTCTGCTCTGGGACACTGCTTCTCCCTGCCCCCGGTGGTCTTGGGAATCTCTGGGATTGTGGTAGAATGAAGAGCCTTTCTGGTTGGACCACTGAAGTGGTAGAAGATGAAAATTGACAAAAGAGAAATGAGAGTCCAAAAAGGTCAGTGAAACAGCTCAGGGAGTCTGAGCCCAGAATCTGAAACTAGAGAGCACAGATCACATTTTTCTTCTGGTACTAAAAGTACAAAGTATTTTATCTGTTTAAGGTGAAAATTGGAAGCATTTTGAATGATTCTTGTAAATTTCTGAGGCCTTATGTTCCCAATGCTTTGCTTCCTGAATACCTGTGCTCTCATTGGGGACATCAAAATAGAGAATGGAGGAATCAACATCGAGTAGGTCACAAGGAATAGTAACAGCAGATATAACCATAGATCTTAAAGCCGATTAATGACTTATTCACTGTACTTCTTCAGCCATAAGCATGTTGCACTTTAAAATATACCAAAACGTATTAAAGTTCTCCCCTAAACTATCTTGCATGATGTTACATTTTAAGTACATTTACACTTATTTCCACCCCAGGATGTTTCTTAATGGTTAAGAAAGATGTACTCTCTCAAATTATAGCAAAAGTCTTGAGATATAAAACTTATAAAAGTTACAAATAGTGTGGATTTTTGACACACACATAAACACACACAGACATATTCAAGTAAAGCCAATTTTGTGCTTTCAAATTTATATCCAGTTGAAAATGGAGCTGCCCTTTATAAAATAACTAATAAAAAAACCCTAAAATTTTGCTTTGATTTGCTCAAGCTGAACAGGGCATTATGCTGTTTATCTTGGCATGCTGACCATGGTGGAGTCTGATTATTTGTATTTTACTGTAACACACCGAAGTTTGTCATATATACTCCTTCTTGTAGATTATCTATATGGTATGGAGTCACGGTGAACCTGTAGTTACTACGAACTTGATACAGCTGTTCTGTCAGTCACAACAGTGACTCAATATTTGAGATACCGAAAGCTTTTCTGATCTACAAAAGGTTTAAAAGAGCTACATGTTAAAAGAGATAATGGATATTTTTGTGAAGGTAAGAACCTCTTGTAAAGAATATTGAGACTTTCTAATTGTGTGCAATCTAACACATAGTTATTTCACAGTATACTATTTTTTAGTAGTGATGGGCTTCTGAAACCTATTCCAGAATTCTGATAGAACCTAAGCAAAAGGTTGCCCATATGTGCACCATTCATCAAAGAATAAAAAATCCAAACCAACAGAACTTAGGGTCTCTGGAAACAAAGAATGTCTCATATGAATTGAAGTACAACCCTGACTATAATGAACAATATTGACCCTCCTTCTAAAGAGTTGTGTAATTCAAGCCTAGCTTCTTATCTAATTTCTTAAATAGTTGTTCACTTAAATAGTTAGCATAATGCTAAGCCTCTTGGCATACTTAGTGTTAAAATGTAGATTCAGACAAATTAGTGACAGTTAAAGTGGACTTCCCTGGTGGCTCAGACAGCGAAGTATCTGCCCACAGTGCAGGAGACCTGGGTTCGATCCCTGGGTCAGGAAGATCCCCTGGAGAAGGGAATGGCAACCCACTCTAGTATTCTTGCCTGGAAAATTCCATGGACAGAGGATCCGGGTGGGCTATACTCCATGGGGTCACAAAGAGTTGGACATGACTGAGTGACTAAGACTTTCATTGAAAAGGCACATGGCCCTAGGTAGCCCAGCAATTCTGTAGGCCATTAGATAATGGTTCATGACAATACAGTTTTGAAACATATTCCTTGGGTCTGTGTTGGATTTGAATTCCTGAGTTGTTGTAGGTAGTCAAGTCAAGATTGATGGCTGTCTTCTGAAACCTAAATCCAATTGCAGATATTAATAGCAACACTAGCACTTTGTAGCTTTTTATATTTAGCCACTTGCCTAAAAATGTAAATGTATTGAGAAAGGAGAAGTGTTATAAGCGTTTGTGGTTTTTCTCCTAGTAACTGCTAGGGGATTGGGAACAGAGCTTTGGTTGCTAGTGACCAGCACCAGAACACTGGACACCTGGACAGGAAGGACAGGAAAGTGAAAAATTAAAATTGGGCACACAGAAAGATAAGAGAGGACTTGTTGCACAAATTCTAATTATTTATTTTTCTTAGAATAATGGAAAAGGCAATCAACTAACATACTATTCAGAGTTGATCTTAAAGATATCCAAGTTATTGAAGTACCTTTAAACAGATCTCATTATTGTATTATAATCTACTATAGTCATTTCGATATTATGCCTAGGTCTTCGCACCTAAATGGTGCCGCCTGGGAATGTCTACGACACCGGGGCTTTCAGTACAGAAAAAGTTCCCTAGGGAGCAAAAGGCAGTCATTGTGTCTTCAACTGGGGCAAGGTATCAGCCTGTTAGATTTTAATAATGTGCAAGAAGATGGTGTGAGGACGTTTAAAAGATAAACATCACTCTAAAGCCAAGAGAGCTTGGTAGGTTTGGACATGAGTGAAAAGTGAAGAAGCAAGTTCTTAAAAATGAGTGACAAGGGAAAGAAAAGAGAAAAGGAGGAGACCAGAAAATCCTGGTTGCTGGACTCGGACAACGTGTGTATCCTGTTTAGGAGAAATACTGGCCTTGAGGACTGGACCAACACTATATGCATGTGTTAAATTATTCCAGTGTGGAGGTTTGAAGAACATAAGGCATTTTTATCATTAAAGTGATGTTTGAGGTGTCAGAGTATCTCATAGTCATATTAATACTTATTTGAATGTATAATTTTTTGTCAGAGAATAGGTTGTCAGAGAATAGGTCCTTTAGCCTGTTAATAAATGTATCCCTTAGAATAATGCTAAAACAGCACAACCCCTAAAGAGTTTCTAATTAAATCATTTCTTAATCCTTGCCTGGAAACTTGTAATATTAGCTCAGACATCTTTATGGTTAAACTCCATTAAGAGCTCAGTCTCCCCTGGGTGACTGAATTTGCATTTACTCTTTGTAAGGCAGACGTTACTCTGGGTGATGATTCTCTTTGACAGTCATTCCATGGCTGAGCACGCAGAGTATTGACAGCTAAATTTATAAACCAGCAGATTGAGGACAGAAATGGAAAAATAAGCAAAAATAAATTCTCTTGATAGTGATCATTAACTAGTGGAAAGGTTTATAAAGTTTCCCCAAATTATTGGTTATTATTTTAAGCACGCATCATCATTTGCTGATGAATAGATCTGAAATGGAAACAAAATGTGAAAGAACATTTATAATTGGAAAAATTATTAGAGCTGTTGGTTCTTATCCAAGTTAAGCAGAAGTAAGACAAAACGAAAAAGGAAGCAAAACCACAACCATTACCTAAATCGGAGCTAGTTCTCAGGCTTTTCTGTGTCGTTCTAAGTAAGGCCTTGGATACTTGTATGTTTTGTCAGTATATCTAAGATATTTTAAAATCTCTTATCCCTATAAAAAGTCAGAGTAGTGAGTTGACATTTCTTTTGCTTCATTTTTCATTCAGAACTTCCAGTGTTTCTCTACATTTGAGCAGAATGGAATCTACAAATGGAGAATAGAAGAATTAGTAGATTTATGAGTGGGCACGTTTGTCTGCAAACCAGACTGGCTTTCAAATGTAGCAGAGAGGCATGGACACTAAATGGACCAAACCGGTTGCCAGAACATTTTAAAAAGATTCATAGACAGTGGAAATGTTAAGTTGTGTGTGACCTGTGATGAAATAAGCAATGAAGATGCTTTCAAGTAAGTCCGTGAGGGAGACTAGGAAAGGCTTTGCCAGGTTGTTGAAGTTCTTCCTTATTTTTCATAGTTGTAATTAATAATTTTAAATAAGACAAAACCCCTCTTTAATTCTTGCCCTGACCAGTTTATTTATAAAACTATTTGTGTGTGAAAGAATCCATACATTTCTCATTAGCTGAACTCAAGTTACTGTGCTCAGATGAAGAACTTTCAAATCCTCAAGAACAAACACTTTAGAAAATTAAGGTAAAACTCCAAATATATAATTTATGTTTTCAGCATATGGTGCTATTTGAATTTCATTGTATACCTGGAAAAGAGGTACCCCATATACTAATTGTCAAAGTGTATATGTATATGTGTGTATTTTCTCAAATGCTTCCTTTCACATAACAGGGTTGTCTCAGATTGTATGTCATTTAGCACCGAAGGCATTAAATGCATGTTAGTTCTTAATGCAGGTGTGGATAGACATGACTTTGTTCTTTCTTTCTGTGTTCTTGAGGTTAATGAATTTTCCAGGTTGAGAGGTACAGACTGTTTCTGAAAACAAATATGTCTGCAGCAAGAACTGGCTTGGGAGAGAAAAATCAAAATACTCATTCCCTACTTAGAACTTGTGTAGTTTCTTTTCTGGTGTTCTCTGTGCCAGCTGCCTCTCTCTACCCAAGAGTGGGCTATACAAGTCCTTTGGCTACATTTCACTCAAGGCTGAGATTTTTTTTCATGTATTTACAAATAAGGATAAAATGTCGGTTTAATAGATGCACCCATCCTTAACATTTTCATGTGATTGTGCTAAGTACTATTGCTTGATGGTTTTATGTGTTTAATTTATTGTGAGATAACAAAGCTTACTTTATTCTATTTAATAGTGAATTTCAAAAGTCTGAGGTAATTGTTCTCACTTATAAAAATGTTTGTTTGAAGTGAATTTACAATATTTTTCTCCTCCCATATGTGACTTGCAGCTTTTGGTGTTTGTAGGGAGATGAAAGTCATTTATGGAAGAGTCATGTATTTGAGGAATAATCTGATGATTGCATAATTTGTCATGAGTCATATAGTCTCCTAATATGGTACCAAAGTGAATAGTTCTTACTGAAGTCTTCGGCAGCTGATTAAGGAGAGCTTCTTTTTGTAGAATACAGATATAAAATTGATACCAGGTTTTCTAAATAAATAATTATGAGAACATCAAGTCTGAAAAAATTGCAGTAAACTACAGTTATGTAAGCACCAATGAAGTTGGAATTGCAAAGATCACATCAAAGTGTGAGGAAGAACAGCTGCCAGGTTAAGATTTGGGGGCTTTTTAAGTTGACTGTGACATCAAAAGCTGTATGTGGTAAACACAGAGTACTTCATTGCCAAGTATTTACTTTAATGAAGACTCTGAAGAAAGGCTTTGGGGGTGAAAATGTCAAGAAAACAATTTTTCTTTGTTTGAGTGTTAGTCATATAATATTTGACTCGTTAGAGGTGGGTATGCCCCAGATTGGTCCAGTAGAAACTTCAGTCATCACAGAGAATTTTAGAGTAAGAGAAGAATCAATTAAACATTTGTGGAGGTCTTCCTTTTCTTTTTAATCCTATCACCTGAGCTCTTTCATGTAAAATGTATGTTTCACATTTTATAGTTAAGAAAATCATTCTACATTTACTGTTATGTAATGCCTACCAAAAAAAAGCTTATGAAACGTTCACTTTTAACACATTGTCAGAGATGTACCACACATAGGCTGTTTGTGCAACCCCTCTCACCCCCCAGTCAGTAATGTGTTCATACTTGCAGTCATGACCTTTGATATCAGGAACATCATGTGCATGTCGTCTTCGGTTCTTACAAGAACACTTCAGCTTAGTTATTAATATTCTTGCTTCACTGATGAGTTAAAAAAAGGCCTTAGACTGATTATGGGTCTTCCTGCAAGAGTTGCACAATTCATATGTACCAGAGAAAATATGAAAACCCATTATATTTTAACTCAATCTGGTTTCTATGTATTTTTAATTTTAAAAAAGAAAAAAATAAGATGAAAAGATTTAAATAAAACACACACAGATTCTACTGGGAACAACCAGTCCTACAAAGATAAATAAGACATTTTACAGTATAATAGGAGAGACAGACATTTCATACACAACTGTAATAAAAAGAATGTTTTGAATAAATGGAGGAAGATATAAAATACTGGGGATTCATAAAAGAGGAAGCAATTAATTTGTACTGGAACGAATAAGAAAGACTTCATTAGAGGCCCTGATGGGTGAGCTGAGATCTGAAAGGTGGGTAGACCTTTGTCAGGGAAAGAGGTCAAGTGTGAGGAATAAATAAAGAGGAAGATAGAAGACTGGAAGTGTGGATTGGAACTAGATCGGAGAATGCCTGGAATGCCATGCTGAAAAGTCTGTGTTCAATTCAGTTGCTGTCAGAGAATCTAGGGCAGGAGAGGATCAGCTGAATGATAGAATGATAACTCTAATGAAAGAATGTAATGTATTTTAGATGAAGAAAAAGATAATTCAGAGAGAATAGAGAATATTGTATATTTCCCAGTGGTATAGAGAAAGTACCTGAACTAAGAGAGTGGGAGTAGAAAGGGTGGAGAGCCTGTTTAATCCAAGAAGGATTGGATTGGATGATTATTTGTTTGATGATGACTTACTTGTAGGGGCACATGGAAAGAGAAAGGATGATACTGAGGTCTCTGGTGTTACTAACAGGGAGGATGGGAAGTTTTGAAGGTTTAGGGCATGGAGGATGATTTCATTTTGCACAGCCAGCCAGCCAGCAAATTTAGCACTGAGATGGTGATTGACACTGGAGGTGGTGTCTTCATGAGGGATATCCAATTGTAATGTGGAAGAATATGTGCAAGTTGGAGAAGCTGAACCGTAGAGATGTGAAATCATGATTTTTCAGAAATGTGTCTATCTTGGCAAAGGAGAAAGAATGAAGACACAGGTGATGTTAGCTTGTCTAATACCAGCAATGCTAGCGATCGCAGCTAAGAGTTTCTGAGCTCTTCTAGGGACCAGGCATTGCCCTAAGTGTTTCTCCTTTTCCTCCTCATTGTACTCTCATGAAAGAGATGGTGTTACTAGTTTCTTTCTATGCAATGAAGGAAAAAAGACACATAGAACATAATGAAAAGTGACACCCTTATAACAGTCATGTTTCAAGGTTAAGGCATCTGAATTTAGGAGTGAGGAGATGGATTCACAGCAGGAGCTGAAATGTCATTAATATTTCATATCATTTTACATACACCTTTATTTTATAATTGCTAGTGGACAGGGCGGCCATCCTCTAAGATGTAGGGTGGAGGTATAAGTTTGGTGATGGTTCTCTAGTACCCCTTCATTAGAAAAGCAGACTATTTAAGGTAGATTTCTGACTCTTTCCAAGATTGTTATTAATATGTAAGTGTGATTAAGAATAAAAAGTTTAGTGCATCAAATTAATATTTATAGAAGTGATTAGAACAGTGCTTAATAATAAATCAATAATATTAACTGTTGTTATTAGCATTATCATTCGTCTTTTCACCCATCTGTAGTGCAAGTAAATATGGAGCGCTGTTTACTAAGCACTGGGGAACTGAGATGAAAGACAGAGCCTGCCATTAGGGAGCAGTTCAAAGGGGAGGAAAACCAAAGCAGCCAACTACAAAGTGTACTGATCCATTAAAAAGTTTTTAAAAATTGAGTTAATTATCGAGCATCTTAAGTGGCATGTGCTTTTCTTCTAAGCCTTGAAGACAACAGAAATAATAAAGACAAACAATTGAATGCCTTTGTATTTATAACTTTTATACCAAATAAAAAATCAAATTAGAAGCTGATTAAACTGTGAATATAAGTTGTAGCAAATTAAAAAAGAGAAACTACTGTTATAGTATATAATGGTATCAATTAAATTGTTGAGAAATTAGTAATCATCTCATAGATAAGTGATCAAGTATATGACTTAACCATTTGCTGAAGAGTAATCAGCATGTCTAAACAAGAACACAGATACCACAACTTAAATATGAGCTAGCTCTCCTTTGTAGATTAGACACAAATTTTTAAGACATTTTCAGTGACTGTTAATGTTCAGTGAAGTGAATTTTGTAAAATGTGGTTTTTCTACATTTTACAAAATTTATTTAATTAGAATCTATTCATCAGTATGTGTATATGTAATCAATTTCATCACCAACTTAAAATTGATTAACATTTAAAAATACTCATTAAAGAAATTCACTATGATGTTTCAGAATAACTTGAGATTAAAAAAAGAGGAATTCATGACTGCCCAACATTAAAAATATTATTTTAGAACAACTCATAAAAATTTTATACAAAAAAAAAAGATGTAAAAAAGGATTAGTAAGTAAAAGTAGTTTTTCAAAGTTTCTATACATATTTTCTTTAAAATTTCCAAGACTTTGGAGAGAAAGGGGGTGGAGCAGAAGGGAAAGTTCTAGAGATAAAAATGCATGCAAGTTTTTCCTTCGAGAGCAACTGGGTCCCAGGAAAACAAAGCATTTGCAAATTTTTAATCTTATATAGTAGGAGCTTTTGGTTCAAACAGGAAAGGAGAGACTTAAATTTGGAATCAACTTGTCAAGAAGTCATCTTCGGATTTGACATGAATTAGAGTGTTTTTCTTGGCCTCTGCAGTCCATGGGGTCGCTAAGAGTCGGACACGACTGAGTGACTTTACTTTCACTTTTCACTTTTATGCATTGGAGAAGGAAAGGGCAACCCACTCCAGTGTTCTTGCCTGGAGAATCCCAGGGACGGGGGAGCATGGTGGGCTGCCGTCTATGGGGTCGCACAGAGTCGGACACGACTGAAGCGACGCAGCAGCAGCAGCAGCACACTCTTTTTAGTATCTTCTTGGTATTTGGCTGGATTTGGTGTGTCATCATTAAGTGCTGGACTCATGCAAGCCACACTGGTGGGTGTAAACCCCACCCCGTACCTTGTCCTTGAGAAAATACACACTTCAGGTCAGACGGACCTGGATTCCAGTCTGGATTCTGCCACGTCACCATTACAAGGTCTTGGGTGAATGATTCCACCTCTCTAAGCCTCAGTGTCCTTGTTTTTATACTAAAGGTTTTTTATAAAGTGATTGAGGGGAATTAAATGAAACAACACGGGAAAAGATTTAGTAAAATGTCCAGCACATAATAAATGCTCAAGAAATCTGTCCCTCCTGAATGAGCTGTTGTCAAGTGTTGCTCACTCTGCTGTTGATTCTGAGAAGTAGATACAGTGTTACACTGTGGATACAGAGTCATACTGTATAACTCACTTTCTGTCAGAGTCTTAAGAGTTTTAGGCAAATTGTTAACTTTGTTTTAAAATACTTACACATAAAATAACATACTTGGCTATTTATTAATATATTAGGTTACAGCCTACCATATATTTCATTAAAAGATATGTCAAATTTGGCGAATTATTTTGCCAAGAAATGATATGTAATATTCTGAACTTTAGGTAGAAATGATTTTTTTTTAGAACATGAACACTTTATCACATTTGTAGCAAATATTTAGCCTAGTGTTACCTCATATGAGATTGCTAAATTGCCTAACAATCGAAATAAATGTTCCTTCATAAATGTTCAAAATGATATATCAACAGACTTAATTTATCATGACTAAAATACTGCTGTTGTTACAAGATAATGCTAAAAGAACACAGAAGTATTGGTAATAACCATTACTATAAAACACAAAATTATTTTATTTCAGGCAAATAGTTAATTTTTTTCAATCTGATTATAAATCAGCCAAACCATGAAAAGGAATACTAGAAGGTGGACTACATGTGACAAGATTTAGACCAAAATTCTCCATGGGTCAATATTAGGAATTGAGAGCCTTTCTACTTTTAAAATAATCTGTTCCATGAGTCTTCAGTATCACAAAGTATAAAGCTGAAGAAAATCAGATTCTTTTCAACTAGAGGATGAACACTGAACCTTCCATTTGATTTTTAACACAACGGCTCTGTTTATTATAACCGTTTGTTACCATAAAAGTATAAACTGAAAGGTAGCAATGATGGCTGAGTGTAATATATTACATTAAATAAACTTGTCCCACGCACAGTGCAGGGAAAGCTCTGTTTACATTACAGTAAGCTGTTTTCTGCTGCATTTACAATTCTGCTGGGCAAGTAAATTAAGAGAGCTTATGACAGCTCAATTTACTTTATCTGGTCAACCCTCCAAGACATTATTAGTATAATTTTAGCATATTTAATTTTATTTAGTTATTTAGTAATGCAACACCCAACAAAGTTGTGTTTTGTTTTGTTTTTTTTTAAGGAAAGAATGTTTTAGCTGATCATTCAGAAAAAAGGACAAAAGGAAATTGCTGGACCAAATACTGCACAGTACAAGTCAACAGACACCAGATTTGCAAAGGAAGTGAATATAAAGGTCACTATATGAGGTTGAAGGAGACTTGAAAAACAGAAATATGTGTAAACATATAAAAATAATTTTTCATACTCCTCCCCAGGAGTTGATTGAAGTTTCAACTTTGGTTTATCCCAGGGTAAAAATGGAGGGGTTGAAGGGAGGTGTGGAAATGCAGATAGTTCTGAATTCTATTCTGTGTGAAGTAGAATAGATACCAGGACAAGAAATTTAGTTCATTGCCGTGTTTATTTCACCAGACTTAATTTCCTCAGCTTTCTGGTATTTAGGATGAATTATTACTTTCTGGTGTGTGTGTGTGTGTGTGTGTGTGTGTATGTATGTATAATTGTAGCATAAAGAGGCAGGACAACAACATGGAGTGGAAGGAGTTGTGGGTTTGGGTTAGAAGATGTAAATTCAGTTCCCTGCTCAGCCATGTGTCAGGTAGGTGACCACTTATGCTAAGTAAATTATCGGAGGCTTAGTTAAGGCTCTCAAATTCTGGAAACTCAAAATTAAATGAGAAATATGAGTGCTCTGGTCATGTTAATCATATAGAGACTTTTGCAAGTTACACATTTTGTGCCTTTTCAAGCCAGTCTTCTTTACATTTTCCTCCAGTCAAATAGATCCCACGTGTCTTAAGCATCTCATGGTTCTGCATTTGTACGTGCTGTTCCCTTTGTCTAGAATGCTTTTTCCCCTCCTCCTCACCCAGTTGAGAGCTTTATCTCTGTGCCCATCTTAAATTCCCCTTCTATTCTAAAGCTTTTCTCTAAGATACTTTAAATTATCTCTTCTTTTGTTTTAAATATATATACTGCTTCTAACAGATTTACAGACATATAGAACAGATTACCAAAAGGGAAAAGGAGGAGAGGAGGGGCAAATTAGGAATATGGGATTAACAGATACAAACTACTATACATAAAATAGATAAGCAACAAGGATTTATTGTATAGAACATGAAATTGTATTCAGCATCTTATAATAACCTATAACGGAATGTAGTCTGAAAAAACTGAATCATTGTTGTATACCTGAAACTAACACAATAAGTCATACTTCAATTAATATATATATACTTATTCTAAAATTAATATAAAAACATTATATAAAAATATAGAAATGAAAAAGTAAAATAAATAACAACCATAAGTTCATAATATGAATCATTGGTACAAGTTATTAGCCATTCACTTCTTCAGGGGATGTGCCCAACCCACAGATCAAACCCAGATCTTCTGCATTGCAAGCAAAACCTTTACTCAGAGAAGACCTTCTTCCAATTTGACTTTGTCCTAACCTATTCTCCCCCTCCAAAAAGCAAGCAGATACAACAGCAACAACAAAACCAACTTGGGAACTTACATGCTTTGATCTTCTCTCTTCCATTTAATATTAGATCATGTGCATTTAAAAGATACCTTTCGGTATTCTTAGAAAGCTTAAATTAAAATATTTTTAATGTTTTCTTAATAGCCCATCACATAGTTAGAGTGTAATTAATGTAAGAGTTCCTCTCTTGTTGGCCATCAAAGTATTTAAAGTATTTTCCTTTTATAAACAGAGCATTCTTGTGCACATCTAATACTATTTCTGTAGGACATATTCCTAGAGAAAGAATTCCTGGGCATGTACATTTCTAATACTTCGGAAATATCTTGCCAAATGGGCCCCTAGTGAGATTGCATCATTTTGCACTTCTGCCAGCCCTGAGCACAGTGCTTCTTTTCACCGAGCTCTTCCTGTGAGAGCAGCACTCATCACACTGCACTGTCATGATTTATTACTTGTCTCTCTTGCTCCCTAGACTATTTACTTCCATGTGGCAAGAGCTGTATGTTTCTTACTTTGAATCCTAGGGTCTAGCACACAGCCTGCCCTGGAAGAGAAGTGCCAAGTTAAAATCTACAGAATGAATTCTGCTTTACCAGTTTTTGTTTCTAAACTATTTCTCATGTGTTCCTCTGAGCTGATTTATTTATTTATTTTTGGCTATCCTGGGTCTTTGTTGCTGTGTGGGCTTTTCTCTAGTTGTGGTATGCAAGCTTCTCATTGCGGTGGCCTCTCTTGTTGCAGAGCATGGGCTCGTGGGCTCGTGGGCTCAATAGTTGCAGCTCCCAGGCTCTAGAGCATAGGCTCAAAAGTTGCTGAGAGGCATGTGGGGGATTAAACCAGTGTCTCCGGCATTGGCAGGTGGATTCTTTACCACTGAGCCGCCAGGGAAGCCCTAAGTTAATTCTTAATTGTTAAAGATATTAAGAGAATATGAAATTCTGCCATTTCTGCCACTTTACTGAAAAACCCTGTGATTTCAGTGTGCTAATTTTAGGACTGACTTTGTTCTAACCTGTGACAAATTTCCTCTCTCACATAGTGTTAGGGACTTCCCTGGTCTTCCAGTTGGTTAGGACCTGGCTTCCACTGCAGGAAACATGGGTTTGATCCCTGGTTGGGGAACTGAGATCCTACATGCCACATCGCACAGCCAAAAAAAAAACAAACAAAAACCAAACACAGTGTTAACTGTGTCAAGAGTAAATATGGTCATGAAAAGTGAGTTTGTATCTATCCCACTTTTGACTATGAGTATTTAGAAAACATTGTGAATCTGTATGGAAAAAGTCTTATAAAAAAGATAAATGTTTCCTTTACAATGTATGGGAGTTCCATGCTGCTGGTTACTCAGGTTTGTAAATGCCCACAGTGCTTATATTCATTCTGTATCATGTGCAATTTTAAAAGGTTGATAATTTATCTTTGGTTAGATGTCTCTCCTTAAATCCTCTAATCATTCTTCTCAAGCCAGTATTGAGGTATTACTCATAAAATAGAACATTGCTGGATCTGATCCTAAAAATCACATCATAGTGGTGAACGGAGTGTGGTGAATGGGTAATAGATGGGGTCAGGGTTCAAGTAGCAGTGTCAGTGCTCAGTGGCTTTGTCTGTTATCTGCTCAGTAGGTGCTCACTTGGAGGAAGCACACCTTAGCAGTCTGAATTTGAAGTAAAATACAACATCCTATCTTTTATAACCCCGCAGAATTAAATTTGTAAGTTACACCAGACAATACAAAGACTACTGCCAAGAATGCATATTGAGTTAAGAAGAGACTGTTACGGACAAGGAGATCTGGCCTTTCATGGTATTGAGAGCACAGAATAGGGATTTAGATGCTGGCTTAGATGTGGCCATGGGCAGCTTATCCCAGCTCTTGAGACTTACTTTCCTCTCTGGTGTACCAAGGATGAGAATGGTACAGACTCACTTCGCAGATGTCATGCCGATTAAATGAATTCAACACAAGTGGAGCACGTTAAATAGGGCATGGAATATATTTTTCTAATCAGATTTTCTAATGAGTTAGGATTTCAAACTTACATTAAGATCTTTTTAATAACTTTACAGTAGCCAATAAAAAAAGTCCATGCAAAAGATGGGAAAAAAATAAATTTTACAATGCAGCATTACTGAATGCAAAATATATGAATAAAGTAGTTCAAAAAACAAAATACATATTTGATATTGGTTTCCAAATTCTGTTGCCTTTATAAATTGAATATTATATTTTAATATACCTATTTTATTAGATTTTAGAAATAAAATTAATTGAATGCAATATGCTTAAAAATGCAAGTATGAAATTTAAGCAGTCTGATTCTTACATTATGCAATGTTGTTGTATAAATATTCTTTCCATAAAATAATATGCCCAGCTATAAAAGATGGTTTTTATGCATTACCTATAACTGTGTAATACAAACTAATGTCCACATGTTATAATTCAAAGTCCCATTCTACCCAAATTTGGACACATAAAACAAAAAATTCACAAGTTAAAATAGTTATGAATACATATATATAAATTATTTTTAACCTGAGTTTGGATTCATAAATGTAACAAAAATCGTTGGCCATTTATTTAAGCTAATTGGAATATGTTTCTTTAAAAACTTTATATAGTTTTTTTAAGTTTATATACTTTATTATTGAGCAGCTAATAATACTCTCATTAGCTAGTTATGAATAGCTGCGGTGATAAGTGACTGATGACAGTTCCAGGGGATTGCAACTATAGTGAGAAAAATACTTCAGAAATTCTAGAAATGAGATGGTTCATTAAGCCCAGATATTAAAAACAGTTTCCTGTTTTAAAAGTCTCTGCCCAAAGAAACACTGAACTCCAGAATATGTTCCAGTATTTCTAATATCAATTTTCACTGTAGCCAAGATATTTCCCCAAGATGGAAGTTCTCTGTAATAATGTTGGATCAGTCAGAGCCTGTTGCCTGATATCAGTAAATACATTACCCAAAGGGGGTATAGATTGTATGAAAACTCTAGATTAATATCTGACAGTTATATTTTAAAGGAAGGTCATTCCCATTCCAGAAAGCAGTGAAAGTTGAAATGATGAAACAGACCCTTTGTTTAGCCTTGCTTCTAATTAAACAAGGGAAGGGGGATGATAAGAGAGATAAGGAGAATAGGGAACCTGGTCAGAAACTCCTCAATTCAGCCTCAGTACACTGTCATGAATGTAATCTAAACTCTCCATTTTATTTCAGCCCTACTCCTAAGAAATAAGAAAGAAGAAATCTTTTGGCTATTAATCTTTCATTCCTGTTCATAATGTTTATCAGTATGAAAACATAGCTAATTTAGAATAATAAATGAAAATGAATTCATTGCTTTCCCGTGTCTTGTAGCAAAAACTAAGCTAAAATGCCTACTTTTAGAAACAGATTTAGTTTTTTAATGTGGTTTCATCTAAATATATAACAGTGTCTACAGTAATGTCCACATTCTCATTTTAAATGGCAAAGCTACATTGTCATATGGTTTTGCAAATTGTTGTGTAACCACATTTTATATCATGTTATAGACAAGATGTTGCCCACTTATATTTCCACACAGTAGATATAGGTTCATTCCAAAATGAATAAACAACCTTAGCTATTAAACGATCAGATCAGATCAGATCAGTCGCTCAGTCGTGTCCGACTCTTTGCGACCCCATGAATCGCAGCACGCCAGGCCTCCCTGTCCATCACCAACTCCCGGAGTTCACCCAGACTCATGTCCATCAAGTCAGTGATGCCATCCAGCCATCTCATCCTCTGTTGTCCCTTTCTCCTCCTGCCCCCAATCCCTCCCAGCATCAGAGTCTTTTCCAATGAGTCAACTCTTCGCATGAGGTGGCAAAAGTACTGGAGTTTCAGCTTTAGCATCAGTCCTTCCAAAGAACTCCCAGGGCTGATCTCCTTTAGAATGGACTGGTTGGATCTCCTTGCAGTCCAAGGGACTCGCAAGAGTCTTCTCCAACACCACAGTTCAAAAGCATCAATTCTTTGGCGCTCAGCCTTCTTCACAGTCCAACTCTCACATCCATACATGACCACAGGAAAAACCATAGCCTTGACTAGACGAACCTTTATTGGCAAAGTAATGTCTCTGCTTTTGAATATGCTATCTAGGTTGGTCATAACTTTCCTTCCAAGGAGTAAGCGTCTTTTAATATAACGGAGAGGGCAATGGCAACCCACTCCAGTACTCTTGCCTTGAGAATCCCATGGATGGAGGAACATGGTAGGCTGCAGTCCATGGGGTCGCTAAGAGTCGGACATGACTGAGCGACTTCACTTTCATTTTTCACTTTCACCCACTGGAGAAGGAAATGGCAACCCACTCTAGTATTCTTGCCTGGAGAATCCCGGGGACAGAGGAGCCTGTTGGGTACAGTCTATGGGGTCACACAGAGTCAGACACGACTGATGTGACTTAGCAGCAGCATAGATATAAATTATGTGTTCTACTAGATAAGTCATTAATTATACATCTTATCAGACAATCTTAGGTACTGCAGAAATTCTGAAACAGTTAAAGTGTTCCTATACTCATGAACAAATCTGACTGTATCAATTCAGAAACAGGAGCCAAAATGGATGTACCAGGGATTTTGGGGGGCAGATGCCTGTGAGGGCTAAAAAAGAAGGGCAGGGGCTTGGCAGGCAGGAGGACCTTCTAATCACAGGGCAGGCATCTCTGAAGTGGGGAGGGTAAGGAAGAATAGAATGGGAGGGTCTCAGTGCATTGCAGTTTGGAGAAAGTCTTGGCTAGGTTGATAGGAAGTCTCCAAGGCACACAGCTGAGCAGGAGTAGCCCGATTCTTGGACATGCCCTTGCTTGACCACTGGCTAGGAGTGGCTGGGAGTGAGCAGGGGCTACGCTGGGTGGAGGGCATGTGACCTGCTGTAAACACCACAGTGGATCAGAAAATACAACCACTAGGGTCTGTCAGGCATCAACCCTTCCAAAAACAGGATCTGTCAAAGGGAGCTCTGAGCAGACAGATGTGTGTGTGTATGTTAGTCACTCAGTCGTGTCTGACTCTGCGATCCCATGGGCTGTAGCCCACCAGGCGCCTCTGTCCATGGGATTCTCCAGGCAAGAATACTGGAGTGGGTTGCCATTTCCTACTCCAGCGGACCTTCCTTACCATCTGAACCACCGGGGAAGCCCAAGCAGACAGAGTTATGACCATCTTGATGGCCAATTTGTAAAAAATAAAAATCCATCTTTTGCCAATGAGCAGCATCTGAAAGTTTATCTACCTCTAACCTGTTTTATGTCTGTTTATAGATGTGCACTGTGACTTCGTGGTTTGGTTTCTAAGTGTCAGCACTCCTATTTCTGAGGGCTGGCAGTGGACTAAGCAGCTTGCTACTGTTACTTCACAGGAATCCCCAGCTTGTTGCATCTTTGATGTTTGCCTCATCCTTTCCCGGTTCTAATCAGGGCAGTCAGTGGGAGTTCGTATTCAGCTCTCCTCCTGGCTGTCTTTGTATGATCTTAGGAGGCTTATTTAACTTTTTAAGCCTTGATTTTTCTTGACTTGTAAACTGGTAAAAATATCCTAAAGGATGGAAAGTGAGGACTTAAATATTTATTTATCTGGCCTTGCCGGATCTTAGTTGCAGCATGTGGGATCTAGTTCCCTGACCAGAGATCGAACCAAGGTCCCCTGCCTTGGAAATGTGGAGTCTTAGCCACCAGACCACCAGGGAAGTCCCCAAAATGAGGATTTAATGAGAGAACACACACAAACCACAGAATATGATGTTTGGCATGTGTTAAGCACCTTAAAATGTTTAGCAGTTTTTATTGTGACTCTAATTTTTGAATATCATTCTGTTAGTTATACATTTTATACTCTTATCCAGAAATGTCTGGATGACTGTATATGTTATATTGCTTCCATTTGAGCTGAGGAGCTTTGCTTTGAAAGCTACAATTCAGTCTTTTAACTTCATATTTAGTAGAGAATAAGTGATGTCAGAGGTCTGTAAAGTACCAAATTAGGTCTGTGTCTAGTGCTACAGATTTTAAATGTGACATTCTGCCTATTTGCAAGCAAAATGCAAGTTCCTCATATTTCTGAGGAACAAAAATAAATGCCAAGGACCATGAAGCTTGTGGATGAAAGCAAAGATGTTACCTGTCTGGATAGAGGCCAGGACACCTACAGTTCAGAGATGCTTGGTTTACTAATCACAAAATGATACACATTTTGTTGTTTTGTGAAAAATGCTTACCATAAAATGATGAACTTCTCTAGAATGCACTTGATGGATAGTTTACAAAATACGTATTTTGAGAATTATAAAGAGTGACATTCAATACAGTTTATCATGTGGCTCCAGACCAAGTGATTTGTGAAACTATTTTATCACTTGCCCCTGCCAGTGATAGAAATTGCTCCTTGTGTGAAAGTATAAATTTGTGAGTATCAGTTAAGTTTCCGTTCTACTGCCCCTGTGTTTTGTCCAGGAAATTACACACCACAGGGATAGATGAATAGTAGCTTGCGTTACATTTGGGATAAGAAAGAATAGAATTTATAATCTAAGAAATTATATAAAGAAAGGGTAAAATATATAGTATGTTAGGTGGTGATAAATCTATGGAGAAAAATAAAACTGAGGTGAAGGCTTTGGTTTTAAGTGACAGAGGTTATCATAAACTGTGACTGCTTTTCTGAAAGCCCATATTTTAAGATACTGGCCAAGTTTAGGGAGGTAGCATGTGGTTGGGAAGCAGAGCTTAGATGCATGGTCTGGGTGGTGTTGGTCAGTTCTTACTAATAGAACACTAACTGTGTCCCACTACTTGGGGATTTTACACATATTAATTCATTTCAATTAAGTCTCTGAATAGCCCTATGAGGAAGGTACTGTTATCTCCATTATATAGATGGAGAAATTGAGACATGACATGGTTAGATAATAATGTGCCTGGAAAAAGAGAAGGGCTCTTCTCAAGACCATTCAAGAATGATATGTAACCAGGGAAACTAGTGGTTGATTTCAATCCAAGGTTGCATATTGTATTGTCTTTATACTTCCTCATGGCTACTTTGGGAGGTTATCTTCTATATATTATTGATCCTTGTATCTAAGAAAAGCACCTTTATTTAACTGAAATTCCTTTACATCAAAGAAAAATTCTACACACATTTTTCCCCCAAAATGTTTTAAGGCAGTTTTCAAGAATGTTTCAAATATAATGCAATAAAATGAAATGAGTGTGATAAGGAAAATAATGACAGAAAAAAAAGTAGCAGTAAGTTGACCTCAATTCATATGTACTTAAAAGTGATGAGAAACAAATAGGATTATAGTCTCCCAACAATCAACACAAAAAACGATACTATAAAGTAAAATGCAGTGCTCTTTGGTTTTGAAATGATTAATACAAGTGTAGTTATCTCTATGCCACAGAGAGAAACTTCCATAGTTCTTACATAGAGATGTCATTGTGAAGTAATGAGTATCATCTGTGATATTTATAGTATATTAAACAGTATATGCGTTCTCTTGGCAAAACTCTATTAGCCTTTGCCCTGCTTCATTCCATATTCCAAGGCCAAATAAGCCTGTTACTCCAGGTGTTTCTTCCTACTTTTGCATTCCAGTCCCCTATAATGAAAAGGACATCTTTTTTGGGTGTTAGTTCTAAACGGTCTTCATAGCTTCTTCAGCGTTACTGGTTGGGGCATAGACTTGGCTTACCGTGATATTGAATGGTTTGCCTTGGAAACAGAGATCATTCTGTCATTTTTGAGACTGCATCCAAGTACTACATGTGGGACTCTTTTGTTGACCATGATGGCTACTCCATTTCTTCTAAGGGATTCCTGCCCACAGTAATAGATATAATGGTCATCTGAGTTAAATTCACCCATTCTAGTCCATTTTAGTTTGCTGATTCGTAGAATGTCAACGTTCACTCTTGCCATCTCCTGTTTGACCATTTCTAATTTGCCTTGATTCATGGACCTAACATTCCAGGTTCCTATGCAATATTGCTCTTTACAGCATCGGACCTTGCTTCTATCTCCAGTCACATCCGCAACTGGGTATTGTTTTTGCTTTGGCTCCATCCCTTCATTCTTTCTGGAGTTATTTCTCCACTGATCTCCAGTACCATATTGGGCACCTACCTATCTGGGGAGTTCCTCTTTCAGTGTCCTATCATTTTGCCTTTTCATACTGTTCATGGGGTTCTCAAGGCAAGAATACTGAAGTGGTTTGCCATTCCCTTCTCCAGTGGACCACATTCTGTCAGACCTCTCCACCATGACCCGCCCGTCTTGGGTGGCCCCACAGGGCATGGCTTAGTTTCACTGAGTTAGACAAGGCTGTGGTCCTAGTGTGATTAGATTGACTAGTTTTCTGTGATTATGGTTTCAGTGTGTCTGCCCTCTGGTGAGCAAAAGATACATCAGGCTGTTTCTTAAAATGACTTTTATTGAGGACTATAACATAACATCCTAGAAAAGTCCAGCCAAAATAGTTCTGCTGGGGTCCATCAGGATATGGTTCCCAGGGGCAGCTCCTCGCTACTTTAACATGATTCAAGGATAAAATTTAGAGTATTTACAGAAGAAAGTTCAAGGTTATATTCTCTGACAAATGTTTAAATCTAGATATGGTGTGCCAATAAAGAAGGATAGACATATAAATTATAGATCCTGATTATTTATTTAAAAAATTACATGTTTTTATTTATTGTGTAATGAAAGAATTAATATTTATAAGTTGTATATGACTTCCTCTGAGAAGACATGTAAACTGATGCATGTTCTGTTTATTATATGTAAATAATATGACATCTGAATCTCAAACCATCTTAGAAATCATTTAAAGGTAATAGAATTTGCAAAAGTTTGTATCATTTATTTGATTTTTTAAACCAAATTGCATTATGGGAGGATTGGATTCCTTTACACCATCATGATTCCTTTATATCTATTTTTCTTCTGTGTATGTTTAATGCATATTCTACACAAGCAAACTTTAGAGAATGTGCCTGTCTCCATATATACAATATGTATATTAAAGTATGTGTATACCTATACACATATGTAAATATGTATATATAAGTCGCTTGACGGGATGGACTCTACAGGTAGTGTTTCAGGTTGATTTACAATGTGGTTTCATCCAGCACATGGAAGTGACCTTTCCCTTAGAAGGTCACTGATACCATTTCCTGCCCTAATTCTCCCCCTACTCCCACCATGGCCCAACCTCAGCGTATCCCAGCCCCTCTGGGGATGTCTTTTCTGGTTACATACAGGCTGCCTTCTTTTCTTCAGTGTTTCCCTTCCTATCAGTTCTTTCTACTTCACATTCTCAATTCCTCCTCCTCTCTTCAAAAATAAATAAGTAAATTGATGAAAAAAAAAAAAAAGAAACCCTTGTCAAACCATCCTTTGGCCCCTCTACCCCCAAATAATACTACTACTTTTCACTGGTAAGTAGAAATATCAATTTTAAAAATTATATTTGATTTAGCTATGAGTTGAGTTTCTGTTTCTTACATCCATTCAGCTAATAAATAATTGTGGGAAAGAATTGTCTTTCGTTCTGATGCACAAAATGCTTTGTGCCAAACTTAAAGTGGAAAATGAGATTTAGGGGCATACACTAAATTTGAGACTTCAGGAGGCTTTCCTTTTTTGAAAAGCAGTTTTCTCTGAGCAGAACTGTTTACTGGTATTGCTATTTGTTATTTTGTTTTTCACTGGGTAAATAAATAATGTATTTTGGGTTATGCAAGGTTAGTCCTGTTAACAAGAACCAATTTTTGTTACCCAAAGTTTGTTTCAAAAGTTGTGACTCTGAAAGCCCATAGTCATCAAAAGAAAAGCCTATTTTGTATTTGTGTTCTTGTTCCAGGTCGTAAATACTTTTGTTTTGTTTTTATACTGTAATGCATCCCAGGGATATAAAAACATGTCAGCGTTTTATTTTGTGCATTTACACTTTTACAGCTGCTTGCACAGTAGTGTTAAAATGACTTGACTCCAAGTTCATTTTTCTGGCACATTAGGATAGTACCATAGACGATGGATGTTGAATGACTCAGGAATGCTCTAGTAGAAATAACTTTAAAACATGTGAAATAAAATCATCGCTGAATTTTATGTACATAGCGTGTTTGCAGCTAAAAATAATTTTATGAAGTTTTGAACTTCCATCTCAAGTTTAGTTGACAACTCTTTCTTCAGCTATTTTCTTAATAACTTATATTAACCTAAAATGTTAAAATTCCATAGTGTGAACTAAATTTAATCTGTATATTTTACGGAATCCATTTTGAACATTTTGTGTTAATGTCTCTGCTTTACTCTGACAAAATTAATTTTTTTATCACAGTTCAGCAAATATATGATGAAAGAAATAGAGAAAATTTATGAGTCATGATTACTGTATGCTGAGTCGCTTCAGTTGTATCCAACTTTGTGACTCTATGAACTGTAGCCCTCCAGTCTCCTCTGTCCATGAGATTTCACAGTTAAGAATACTGGAGTGAGTTGCCATGATTCCTAGAAAAAGCAGTTTATTTTTTGTATCTAATATACATGACTACATTTTGATATTATTCCAAGCTGTGCATAATTGCTTCATTAATTGAAAAACAAGTAGAGAATATTAACACCTTCATGGAGTGTTTGTGATGATTGCATGAAATAATACTAAGCTCCTGGCAGAGAGTCTTGTATGTAATAGATAATGATAGTAACTAGTAAACAAATAAATGAAGTGAATAAGTAAATAAATAACATTTGATTATATTAGTGTTGCATGATATGAGACATCATTTTCAAACCAAGAAGAGAATATCTTTTCCATATATAAGCTAATTTTAGTCAATTTTCTTGGTGAAATCTGAAAGCCTTCCAGGGCTTTCGTGACAGTATTACATTCTGCCTCTTGTTATTCTTCCTTTGCTCATTCCTTTGCCCATTCCTTTGCTCTTTTCCCGGAAGAGCTGTACTTCTCTGCTATTGTTTTCAATGTTAACACACTAGTTGACTGTTTGGAATCCAGGCCCTCTCAGTTCTTTTTTTAAGGTTTTACATTCAGGTCTGCAATTCATTTTTTGAGTTAATCTTTATATTTGGTGCAGAGTATGATCAGTTGTTGCTGTTTTGTTTTTGCATAGAGGTATTCAAGTTTTCTATTGCTATTTGTTGTTTCACATTCCATGGCATGTGGGATCCAAGTTCCATGGCATGTACCTTGATTGAACCTGTGTCCCCTGCTTTGGAAGGCGGAATCTTAACCATTGGACCACTGAGAAAGTCCCTTCCAGTTCTGATATATCACTGCCATATTCATGTTTCTCAAATAGTACTTTCATCAGGCATCTTCTTAGGAAATAAATATTCAGTTATCTCCCATCTGCCCTTACAATTAGAATCTGAAAGCCAAGGTATCTTATCTTTCCACCTTTCATCAGCATGCGTCCTCTGTATTTGCTTAACTTACCTTCTTCCATGTTGGACTTCACCTCCCATTCTTGCCAACTTCTTCTAGCCTCCGCTACCATGGGGGCATCTCTTCCTTTGTCTGGAGTGTGCTAAAGCCAATGTAACACTTGACTGTCATAATAGAAGTATATTTGAAATTTTGTATTTGTTCTGATTGTGATGGATTAAAGACGACCACAAATTATTTGACATTTTTTCAATATTATTATTAAAAGTAATCCTGGACATCTGTGTGTATGTGCCTACCTGTGCTTTCTTAAAAAAAAGAGCAATAATTTACTTCTGATGCAGTGTTACAAGTCCCTGAAATGTGGAGCTGTGAAAATAAAAGAGAAACAAGCCCAAACCTCTCTTGGTACAATTCCAGATCTATGCCTCTAATTTGATTTGTTCTCCCTAGATCAATTCAGTTTATTTAGATGCCTACATAGTTTTCCTAACATGTTTCATGATAATATCAAAATGGTATCAAATTCCCCAATTGAATTTGATGTTTTTAAATTTTTCTGTTTTTGTATGGTGCACAAATCAGTATTGACCATTGATGACTATGTAGAACTGGGCCGACGTGGAAGCTGTGGTCCCATTTCTCAGCTCACAGTCTGTTAGTAAAATCTATGCTCTGGGCTATCTGGACAGAAATGAAGTAACAGAGAACTTTCCAGGTTTATGGGGGAGGCATAGGGAAAGGAAATGTCTGGAAATGACCCATGACATTTAGAGGCCAATGACTTGCCCATTCACAGCATAGGATCTATGTCCAATAAAACTCTAAAGCTGAAAGGATGAGATGGGAGAAGAGGGTGTTGACTGACAGAGTGAGGAGTTTGACTTCCCCTCCAAATATTCGAGATATAGCCTGGCAGATGGTTGAGTGGGATCCAGATGGGCTATTGAAGGGACTTTGCTTATCAGTTTCCCTCTATGGCAATCGAAACTTTGTTTGCCAATCGTGGCTTCTCTTCCACAGCTAATCTAGGAGATATGCAAAATTAAGGGTCAGTTTTTACACTTCCAAATTGTCATGGCCACATTGAGGATCAGGTAACTTAGATACGGGTCATGCTTAGTTAGACTGCAGGATTCCAAACCTCCAGATTTGAGTAGTGAAATGTATTTCTGACAAAATTCTTAACTTTCAGTTCATTATGTATGTATGTAACATTTTTAATTTTAAATTATAAATTCCACTCCCAGTAATCTTGATTCCAGTATGTATTTCTTCCAGTCCAGCGTTTCTCATGATGTACTCTGCACATAAGTTAAATAAACAGGGTGACAATATACAGCCTTGACGAACTCCTTTTCCTACTTGGAACCAGTCTTGTTCCACGTCCAGTTCTAACTGTTGCTTCCTGACCTGCATACAGATTTCTCAAGAGGCAGATCAGGTGGTCGGGTATTCCCATCTCTTTCAGAATTTTCCACAGTTTATTGTGATCCACACAGTCAAAGGCTTTGTCATAGTCAATAAAGCAGAAATAGATGCTTTTCTGGAACTCTCTTTCTTTTTCCATGATCCAGCGGATGTTGGCAATTTGATCTCTGGTTCCTCTGCCTTTTCTAAAACCAGCTTGAACATCAGGAAGTTCACAGTTCACATATTGCTGAAGCCTGGCTTGGAGAATTTTGAGCATTACTTTACTAGCGTGTGAGATGAGTGCAATTGTGCAGTAGTTTGAGCATTCTTTGGCATTGCCTTTCTTTGGGATTAGAATGAAAACTGACCTTGTCCAGTCCTGTGGCCACTGCCGAGTTTTCCAAATTTGCTGGCATATTGAGTGCAGCACTTTCACAGCATCATCTTTCAGGATTTGGAATAGCTCAACTGGAATTCCATCACCTCCACTAGTTTTGTTCGTAGTGATGCTTTCTAAGGCCCACTTGACTTCACATTCCAGGATGTCTGGCTCTAGGTCAGTGATCACAAGGACAGTTATGACCAACCTAGATAGCATATTCAAAAGCAGAGACATTACTTTGCCAATAAAGGTTCGTCTAGTCAAGGCTATGGTTTTTCCAGTGGTCATGTATGGATGTGAGAGTTGGACTGTGAAGAAGGCTGAGTGCCAAAGAATTGATGCTTTTGAACTGTGGTGTTGGAAAAGACTCTTGAGAGTCCCTTGGACTGCAAGGAGATCCAACCAGTCCATTCTGAAGGAGATTAGCCCTGGGATATCTTTGGTAGGAATGATGCTGAAGCTGAAACTCCAGTACTTTTGCCACCTCATGCGAAGAGTTGACTCATTGGAAAAGACTCTGATGCTGGGAGGGATTGGGGGCAGGATGAGAAGGGGATGACAGAGGATGAGATGGCTGGATAGCATCACTGACTCGATGGACGTGAGTCTGAGTGAACTCCGGGAGTTGGTGATGGACAGGGAGGCCTGGCGTGCTGCAATTTATGGGGTCGCAAAGAGTCGCACGCAACTGAGCGACTGATCTGACCTGATTCCAATTTTGAGAGTTCACAAAAACCCTATAATATGGACAGGACAATGATATTATCTGTAAGTAACAAATGAAGAAACTGAATCCCAAAGGTCTCAGTCTGCTACTCAAGAACACTTCTCTAAGTGTTCTTATTCAGTTGTTCAGTCACTCAGTCATGTCCAACTCTTTGCAACCCCATGGACTGCAGCACTCCAGGCTTCCCTGTCCTTCACTATCTCCCAGAGCTTGCTGAAACTCATGTCCATTGAGTCAGTGATGCCATCCAACCATCTCATCCTCTGTCGTCCCTTCTCCTCCGGCCTTTTGTTTTTCCCAGCATCAGGATCTTTTCCAATGAGACTCTTCACATCAAATGGCCAAAGTATTGCAGCTTCAGCTTCAGAGTCAGTCATACCAATGAATAATGAGGATTGCTTTCCTTTAAGGGAAAGAGTTCTATTTCAAGGGGCTTCCCTGGTGGCTCAGAGGTTAAAGTGTCTGCCTGGAATGCGGGAGACGCAGGTCCAATCCCTGGGTCGGGAAGATCCCCTGGAGAAGGAAATGGCAACCCACTCCAGTACTCTTGCCTGGAGAATCCCATGGAGGGAGGAGCCTGGTAGGCTACAGTCCACGGGGTCACAAAGAGTCGGACAGGACTGAGCGACTTCACTTTCACTTTCCTTTAAGGTTGATTGGTTTGATCTCCTTGCGGTCCAAGGGACTCTCAAAAGTCTTCTCCAATACCACAATTTGAAAACATCAATTCTTTGGTGCTCAGCCTTCTTTATGGTCCAGCTCTCACAACCATACTACTGGAAAAACCATAGCTTTGACTATATGGACCTTCACAGGCTAAGTAATGTCTCTGCTTTTTAATATGCTGTCCAGGTTTGTCATACCTTTTCTTCAAGGAGCAAGTGTCTTTTAATTTCATGGCTGCAGTCACCTTCCACAGTGATTTTGGAGCCCAAGAAAATAAAGTCTGTCACTATTCCCATTTTTTCCCCATCTATTTGCCATGAAGTGATGGGACCAGATGCCATGATCTTCATTTTTTGAATGATAGGTGAATGAGTACAGGCTGTTGAGTGAAATACCTTTAGATTTTGAGTAAGAAAAACACAGACAAAGAAAAAATTACATTTCAGGGTAAATTATTGCTGTGACATTGGATGTATTCTATAAACTTTGCTTACTGACTTTATTTTAGAAGATTACACTTTGTTAATAATTTGTTTTTTAATTTTTGGCTGCACGGGGTCTTGGTTGCTGTACACAGGCTTTCTAACTGCAGTGAGCAGGGCCTACTCTTTGTTGCAATGCACGGGGATCTCTTTGATGGCCTCTCTCGTTGTGGCACACAGGCTTAGTTGCTCCTAGGCATGTGAGATCTTCCCAGACCAGGGATCAAACCCCTGTCCCCTGCATTGGCAGGAGGATTCTTCTCTACTGCACCACCAGGGAAATTCAAAAAGGTAACACTTTGCTGAGTGTTTGAATCTTGAGTTGAAGAGAATTATGATGAATACCATGCTCTTCTTTTCCTTAGGGGGTTGGATCACTTTTGATTTCTTTATTTCCCTGAGTGTCATCCTTGAAATAGAACTCTTCATTTTCTCTACCAATTTTCCCTACCCCCTCCCAGCTTCATTTCAAGAAGAAAATATGACAAAATGTGATCATTTGTCTCCTAAGACTCTGAGGGTGTTAAAAGAGCGCTGAGTGGTAAAACAGATGGAATTATACTAAAAGCACATGGCCCTTTATAATTTTCTTCTTTAAAAAGCTCCAGAACTTAGGCTTAGTAATGGAGTAGACTTTTCTATTCTTGTGTAAGGCAATAAGAAATCTGTTTCTCCCTATTCTGACTCACTGCTGTTTTCCCAGAGCACATGTCCATTTTCAATCAGTCATTAAGAAATGATGATTTAATAGACTCTCATTACTGCTTCTGAAGAGACCATGATTCCTAATTTTATTGAGAAGGGATATAAAGTATACCAGGTTATAAGAGTAGTATTTACTAAGTTTTTTCTGAAGCTTCTGTTGTTTGATGAAAAATAAACAGATGCCTTAGCTGCCTTTGCCATTACAGTTTATTTCTACCATTACATAAATGGTAAATATACTTTTCTATAAATAATGACTCAGTAGTGTTAAAGTATAGTTTTTCAATAAAACTTAAATTTTTTGAAGTTAATATCTAGCATTGTGTTTCTAGCAAAATGAGGGTGATAGTTGCCAATCCTGTCTGAATGAAAATTGCTGTTTTAGGAGGAATTTTTGTTAGCTCCTAGAAGCAGCAGTAAGATCTTTAAACTCTGTGCTTTAGATGGTACACTCAGTCATTTGGAACAATGCCATTTTGCTGTTTAGCTTTTGACATATTGAAAATAAAGACAGTAGAAATTGAACGTCATTCCTTTTACTTTATCTTCAGCTTTAGTTTTAAAATATTCTTTCTTTATAGATTAATAGCTATATAGTCTCATGTACAAAAATTCTTTGGAAAGATTTAGTATGACCATGTTACTTTGAGAACTCTATTTCTGGGAAATTCAAGAACACATTGAAAACTGTGAAATTCAGATATCTATGGTGTGAATCCTTAGGTCCAGTGTCTTAGCTGGATTAGGAAAGATATGACAGGAAACCCAAGTACAGCAGAAAGCAGATGTCACAAGTTCAATACATTCATTAGGAGACCATTATTAGTAAGTAATATCAACTTACTAGTATTTTCCTACAAAATGAAAAATTATAGTGGGGTTATAAAAGCACCAAGTTCCAAAGAATAGCAAAGAAAGACAAGAAGGCTGTCTTTAATGAACAATGTATAAACATAGAGGAAAACAACAGAAGGGGAAAGGCTAGAAATCTCATCAGGAAAATTGGAAATATCAAGGGAACATTTCTCCCAACGATGTGCACAATAAAGGATGGGAATGGTAGAGACTTAGTAAACACAGAAGAGATCAAGAGATGGAAAGAATACACAGAAGGACTATACAAAAAAGATCTTAATGAACCAGATAACTACAGTGGTGTGGTCGGTCACCCAGAGTCAGACATTCTGGAGTGTGAAGTCACGTGGGCTTTAGGAAGCAGCACTGTCTAGTGGATGTGATGGGAGTCTAGTGGAGGTATCCAAAAACCCTTAAAGATGATGCTATCGAAGTGTTGCACTCAATGTGTCAGCAAATCAGGAAGACCCAGCAGTGGCCCCAGGACTGGAAAAGGTCAATCCTTATCTCAGTTCCCAAGAAGAGTAGTACTAAAGAGTGGACTGTTGCACTCATCTCCCATGGTAGTAAGGTCATGCTTAAGATCTTGCATGCTAGGCTGCAGAACTTCCAGATGTCCAGCTTCCAGATGAACTTGGTTCAACTTCCAGATGAACCAGGAACTTCCAGATGTCCAAGCTGGGTTTAGAAAAGGCAGAGGAACCAGAGATCAAATTGCAGACATTCGCTGGATCATAGAGAAAGCAAGGGAATTCCAGAAAAAACATCTACCTCTGTTTCATTGACTACACTAAAGCCTTTGTGTGGATCATAACAAACTGTGGAAAGATCTTAAAGGGATGGGAATACTAGACCATCTTACCTGTCTCCTGAGAAACCTGTATGTGAGTCAAGAAGCAACAGTTAGAACCCTGTATGAAACAACTGATTGGTTCAGGGTTGAGAAAAGAGTACAACAGGCTATCTGTTGTTACCCTGTTTATTTAACCTATACGCTGAGCACATCATGAGAAATGCTGGGCTGGATGAGTTGTAAGCTGGAATCAAGACAGGCAGAAAAAACATCAACCACTTCAGATATGCGAATGACTCCACTCTGATGGCGAAAGCAAAGAGGAACTAAAGACCCTCTTGATGAGGATGAAGGAGGAGAGTGAAACAACCAGCTTAAAACTAAATATAAAAAAAACTAAGATCATGGCATCTGGGCCAATTACTTCATGGCAAATAGAAGGGGAAAAGGTGGAAGTAGTGACAGATTTCCTCTTCTTAGGCTCTAAAATCACTGTGAATGGTGACTGAAGCCATGAAATTAGATGATTGCTTCTTGGCAGGAAAGGTATGACAAACCTAGACGTTGTGTTGAAAAGCAAAGACATTACTTTGCTGACAAAAGTCTGTATAGTCAAGGCTATGGTCTTCCCAGTGGTCATGTACAGTTGTGAAAGCTGGACCGTAAAGAAGGCAGAGCACCAAAGAATTGATGCCTTTCAACTGTGGTGCTGGAGAAGACTCCTGAGAGTCTCGTGGATATCAAGATAATCAAACCAGTCAATTTTAAAGGAAATCAACCCTGAATACTCATTGGAAGAACTGATGCTGAAGCTAAAGCTCCAGTATTTTGGTCAGCTGATGTGAATGGCTGACTCATTGGAAAAGTGCCTGATGCTGGGAAAGATTGAGGGCAGAAGGATAAGAGGGCATCAGAGGATGACATGACTGGATGGCATCACCAATGCAGTGGATGTGAACTTGGGCAAACTTTGGGAGATGGTGTGGGACAGGGAGGCCTGGTGTGCAGCAGTCCATGGGTTGCAAGAATCAGACACAATTGGGTGACTGAACAAAAACAACAATAAAATCCAGAATTAATATGGGAAGAACAGAAGTGGTTAATTCCTATGGAAGGCAAGCATAAAGAGAAATGTGAATTTGAGTAGGAGTTAGATGCCCTAGATCTAGGCTGTAATTGACATCTATTCCAGAGGGAAATCTGGGTAATGTATCCAGCCTGTCAGGATCTCCTCCCATTAAACTTGCATTTATCACAGAATTGTTGTGGAGAATCAAATGATACAGTATATATTGAAGTGTTTTGTGCTTTCCTGACTATTTCCATCTAGAATAGATCATACTGGTGTCTCTGTCTCCTTCCTCCCATACCTTGTCCATGCAGTTTATTCTACCCATTCATTTTCTATGTCTCTCTCTGCCTCTTCAGAGAAGGCAATGGCACCCCACTCCAGTACTCTTGCCTGGAAAATCCCATGGATGGAGGAGCCTGGTGGGCTGCAGTCCATGGGGTCGCTGAGGGTTGGACACAACTGAGTGACTTCACTTTCACTTTTCAATTTCATGCATTGGAGAAGGAAATGGCAACCCGCTCCAGTGTTCTTGCCTGGAGAATCCCAGGGATGGGGGAGCCTGATGGGCTGCCATCTATGGGGTCGCACAGAGTCGGACACGACTGAAGTGACTTAGCAGCAGCAGCTCTACCTCTTAGACTGTCAGCTCATTTAGGGTTGCTTCTGAATCATCTTGATATCTCCAGCCTCTAGTACATTGAAAGTTCTTAATATATGTATGATAAGCTTTATTTTCATAATCATTACTGTCATGTGAAAATCTTCAAGCTAACTTTATATTTATTTTTTAAATATTTATTTGTTTCATTTATTTACTTGGCTGCCCCAGGTCTTATATGCAGCACGCTGGATATTTGATCTTTGTTGCAGCATGTGGGATCTTTTAGTTGGTGCATTCAGAGTCGTTCTTTTTAGTTGGGGCATGTGGGATCTCGTTCCCTAACCGTGGATGGAACCTGGACCCCCTGCATTGGGAATTTCGAGTCTTAGCCACTGGACCAAAGTCCCCAAACTTAATTTAAATAAATAAATTTGGTGTTTGTTCTGGATGCAAACCTTGAACACTTTCTCAGGTTCCTGCCATGGCCTCCTTCTTTCCTTAAAGTACCTTTTTTTCTGGGACTGTGTCCGCCCCTGCCTTTGCCAAGTTTATTGAGCAGGCTGGAGTCTGCAGTGACACCACTGGGCTATGTGGCTCTTGCACCCTATTTCACTGCACCCTTTCTGTGCCATTCTCCCTGCAGTGGATTGAATAGGGGTCCCCAAAAAGGTATGGCCTAGTCTTTACCCCTCGTATCTCTGAAGGTGATCTTATTTGGAAATAGGGTTTTTCAGATGTAGTTATGGGTCTTGAGGCGAAATCATCTATCTAAATCCAATAACTGGTCTCCTTATAAAGGAAAGAAGAGGGAGTTTTGGGATATACAGACACAGATAAGAAACATCGAGGAGGAAGTGATGGGGGAAAGGGGGCAGAGGATGGAGGGACATGGCAAGAGTTGCCAGCAGCCCCCCAAAAGCTGGGAGAGGATATGGACACATGTGCCCTCAGAGCCTGCCCAGGGAACAGATCTTGTCAGCACCTTGGTTACCGAGTTTTGAACTGAAAACCGAAGCAGCCAACCAGATGTCCCTATTCTTCCTTCCTTAGACTGTGCCATGGTGTGGTGCCTTCTTACACTCTTTCCGGGGACTTCTTAGTGACCACCCATCACACATGCAAAGCTCAGTGCTTTGTTTCTTCCTGGTTCATTGTGGAGGCCAGCACTGTAATAACACAATGTGGTATTGTCTCATGTTTTCACAGTTAGACATAAAGTTTATAAATTTTTCTAAGCTCGTAAATAGTCCTAAGAAATGGGCATACATTCATTACTTGGATTATGTAACTCAGTGACTCATTAATTATACTTTGAAGAATTTTAAAGTAACTTCTGAATTTATGAGACTAAGTTTTAGTTGATTCGTTGATGTTTTATTATTTTTGGACTCTCTTTATTTTTTTAAATCAAAGAGTAGTGGTGCCAGGAGCTGAGCTGAACTGGGAGAGAAGTGAGTTGAACTGGGAGAGAGCTGAGCCGCCCATTGTCGGAGTTGCCGGAATACTCGATTAAAGCACCAAGCCCCAAATGAAGGAGTTAAATAAACCTTTAATCACTTAGTGAGATGATGCAAGCAATGGAGTGAAATAGGATAGAGTGCTGCTTCTCTCATGGAATGGTGAACTTGTGGGAGTTAGCTGGGTTACCTCAGATGATTCACTGTGGAGCCTGACCTAAAGCCTCTGGCAGATTTGTGGATCGTGGAGTGGGGGAGGGGGAGCAAAACAGGTAAAAGAGAGGAAAAGTACTGATTACTGAGTCAGAGTTGAGAGAGGTGTCCTCAAGGTTTTCCCCTCCTCCTCCACGAGGTTATGGCAAAGACCCTTGAAGAAAACAGTTGCCCAGATCCTCCATTAAACAAACCTAGGAATGAAGGCACTCAGGGCTAGCTATGCAAAACTATGTAAGAGTAGAACTAAGCCATAGTTTGGGATGAGTCTCTTGAAGAATTTTCCACAGTTTGCTGTGATCCACACACCCAAAGGCATTGGCATAGTCAATAAAGCAGAAGTAGATGTTTTTCTGGAACTCTCTTGCTTTTTCCATGATACAACGGATGTTGGCAATTTGATCTCTGGTTCCTCTGCCTTTTCTAAATCCAGCTTGAACATCAGGAAATTCACGGTTCTCATCCTGTTGAAACCTGGCTTGGAGAATTTGAGCATTACTTTGCTAGCATGTGAGATGAGTGCAAGTGTGCAGTAGTTTGAGCATTCTTTGGCATTGCCTTTCTTTGGGATTGGAATGAAAACTGGCCTTTTCCAGTCCTGTGACTGCTGCTGAGTTTTCCAAATTTGCTGACATATTGAGTGCAGCACTTTCATAGCATCATCTTTTAGTATTTGAAATAGCTCAACTGGAATTCCATCACCTCCACTAGCTTTGTTCATAGTAATGCTTCCTAAGGCCCACTTGACTTCACATTCCAGGATTTCAGGCTCTAAGTGAGTGATCATACCATCATGGTTATCTGGGTCATGAAGATCTCTTTTGTAGAGTTCTTCTGTGTATTCTTGCCACCTTGTGTATTCTTGTGTATTCAAGAGATGGGAATATCAGACTACCTGACCTGCCTCCTGAGAAATCTGTATGCAGGTCAAGGAGCAACAGTTAGAACTGGACATGGAACAACAGGCTGGTTCCAAATCAGGAAAGGAGTATGTCAAGGCTGTATATTGTCACCCTGCTTATATTAACTTACATGCAGAGTACATCATGTGAAATGCAGGGCTGGATGAAGCACAAGCTGGAATCAAGATTCCCGGGAGAAATATCAATAACCTCAGATATGCAGATGACATCACCCTTATGGCAGAAAGGTAGTAAAGAAGAACTAAAAAGTCTCTTGATGAAAGTGAAAGAGGAGAGTGAAAAAGTTGGCTTAAAACTCAACATTCAGAAAACTAAGATTATGGCATCTGGTCCCATCACTTCATGGCAAATAGATGGGGAAGCAATAGAAACAGTGACAGACTTTATTTTCTTGGGCTTAGAAATCACTGCAGATGGTGACTGCAGCCATGAAATTAAAAGACGCTCACTGGAAGGAAAGCTATGACCAACCTAGACAGCATATTCAAAAGCAGAGACATTACTTTGCTGACAAAGGTCCTTCTAGTCAAAGCTATAGTTTTTCCAGTAGTGATGTATGGATGTGAGAGTTGGGCTGTCAAGAAAGCTGAGCACCAAAGAATTGATGCTTTTGAACTGTGGTGTTGGAGAAGACTCTTGAGAGTCCCTCAGACTGCAAGGAGATCCAGCCAGTCCATCCTAAGGAAATCAGTCCCAAATATTCATTGGAAGGACTGATGCTGAAGCAGAAACTCCAATACTTTGGCCACCTAATGTGAAAAACTGACTCGTTGGAAAAGACCCTGATGCTGGGGAAGATTGAAGGTAGGAGGAGACAGAGGATGAGATGGTTGGATGGCATCACCATCTCAATGGACGTAAGTTTGAGTAGGCTCCAGGAGCTGGTGATGGAAAGGGAAGACCGGCATGCTGCAGTCCATGGGGTCAAAAAGGGTCAGACACGATTGAATGATTGAACTGAACTGAACTGGGCTGAGTGTTGACTGCAACTCCTTTCTTGTGAACTGATAAAATTTTACTTTAGACCGTATTTGCATTAAAAAAATTAAAGTTAAATAATAAAAATAATAAGTTGGTAATACCTACACTGTGCTGTTTTGGGCTATCAGCAGAGCCAGTGATATTGCCTACTTACTAGAGTAAAGTTAAACTATATTTTTACTTTTGTATATGTTTTGGAAAACCAAAACCAGACAGATATATACAATTAAGAGGAAGTTCTGTGAAGAACTGTAGACAGAAAGGAACATGGGATGATTTACTTGCTAAGTAAAATTAAGTTGACAAAATTGTGTTGTCTGGTTAAAGAGTTAGAGCAGACCATCCAGGTTGTATCTGTACCAATATATGCTAGTGAGACTGTGACATGAAGAAAATAAAAACTACACTCTAAGAGAAGAAATGTACACATTGTTATTTTCTATCAACAGTGATAGACCTCCCTGGCAGTCCAGATGCTAAGATTCCATGCTTCCAAGGCAGGGGTTGTGGGTTCAGTCCCTGGTCAGGGAACTAAGATCTCACATGCCTTTCAACCTAAACCAATAAATAATATTTTAAAATATCAAGTGATAAACCATGTATGCATTATGAAATGATTACCACAGTCTAGCTAATAAACACATCCATCACTTCATATTTATTTTCCTTCCTCCCACCTTGCCCCTTTCCTTCCTTCCTTCGTGGTGAGAGTGCTTAACTGTCTTAGCAGATTTCAGGTTTATATATGGAATGTAAATAATCAAACTCGTGGAAGAAACAGGAAGTGGTAGTTACCAGGGGCTGAGGGAAAGGGAGGGAGAAGTGGGAGCTGTTAGTCAAAGGGTACTAAACTTTATGTAGGATAAACTTACTTTAAAAAATAAATGTTGGTTACACCTTCAGATATTTACTCTGCTCAATAGGTTTTGCTTCTTTTCAGGTATCTTTTCAGGAGAAGTACCTCTAAATTGGCTTCTCTGATAGCTCAGCTGGCAAAGAATCTGCCTACAATGCAGGAGACCCCAGTTTGATTCCTAGGTTGGAAAATTCCCCTGGAGAAGGGATAGGCTACCCACTCCAATATTCTTGGGCTTCCCTGTTGGTTCAGAAGGTAAAGAATCCGTCTGCAGTGTGAGAGACCTGGGTTCAATCCCTGGGTTGGGAAGATCCCCTGGAGGAGGGCATGGCAACCCACTCCAGTATTCTTGCCTGAAGAATCCCATGGACAGAGGAGCCTGGTGAGCTACAGTCCATGGGGTTGCAAAGAGTTGGACATGACTGGGTGACTAAGCACACCTCTAAATTGAAGGTTGTTGTTCCCACTGTTAAGCTGAAAAATATAGTAAATACAGTATCAAGCAAAAACAGTCTGGAAACACAGCAAAAATAGGGTAATTTTCAAGGGTGTGGAGGGTATAGAAGACTGCTCATAGGACAGGATCAATTACTTAAGTACTGGAAGAAGAATGGACCCATAGACCTTGCAGGGGATGGCAATCTGAACTTTGGAAACAGGATGAGCAAAAGTGCTGGGGTAAAGAAATTACCATGGCAAACTCATGGGAGCCTGACTCCGTGATTCTGTGTGACTAAGCTCTGACTAAAGCAAGGTCAATAATTTAACCTAACTGCTCCTTAGCTCAAAACCCTGCCTCAGCCACCTACTGCCTATGTCAATTGAGCAAGTTATTTCATCTCTCTGTGACTCAGTTTCCAACTCTGACACTGAGGCAGTGGTAGCAGTGATCCCCTAAAGTCATTAGAAGTAGAACAGTTCATATACAGAGAGCACTTAGATAAGTGCTGGGGAAGTTGCCACTTAACATTAAGATTGAGAAAGTCATAAGAAACTGTTGTTACCACCCTAACAATGAGAACAATGTAGATTTGTTACAAAATAATGGTTTTTAAACCTACTCAAGACCTAAGAAAGCAAAGAAACTTAAACAAACTGAAAATCCAGAGTGCTGAAAAGAGACACCACCCCCAGCTGCTCTAACAGAAGTACTAAGAGAAAGAGGAATCTGCCATTGAGTGAGTAAGAAGCAACCAGTTAAATTTTAATAAACTTTTAATAAGCACATGAGTGATCTCGTGATGGTTTAGAATTCTGTGGAACAGTGACTACAGGATGGGTCTGTATCTATGCGTCAACTCTTTCCTATGTGCCTTCACTGATTTCGTAGTGTCCTTGTAAGTATAAAGCTGAGGGCATGTATGGAAAGCTTATGAAAAGTCTGAGATTTTCACTGAGTTCAAAGCAGTTGGAGGAGCAGGAAATCTGAGAGAATCCTCTTGGAAGCACTCTGGTCTTTACCAAGTGTAAGTAGTGACCTCTTAACACTTTGAAAGGAGCAGGAATGCTGAGAGCCATTCCCTTGAGACTCTGCAGCCTTTATTGCAAGCTCTGCATATGCCGCATGAAGCTAAGGAAGGACAGAAAAAGAGCAGTGAACAAGGACCAGGAGAGAAAGTGAATTCCCAGCAGGAAGAATTGCTGACAGCAAGGTTAATGAGGCAGAGAAAGATCATCCACAGTGTGGAAACCAGGTGTCTTATCTACAAGCAAAATTAAATATCCTGAGTCTTGCTGGTGTTCTCAAGTCCTGCTGAGAGGGAAGTCCAGATTCTTTCCTCAGTGGTTAACTGAGTCAAAGATGTCAAAAGCCCAAACCAAGCTCAAATTCAGAGAAGACTACCGTTCCCACACTGGCAGCATGACAGAAGGAGTGAGCCTTTTCTGAAAGAATATGTTGTTCCCTTCAGTCTTGATTGTTCTTTGCACACATTTAGCATAAAATAATAAAATGTTGAAGAAGCATGAAGAGGTGGCTGACAGTCAAAAGAAAAACAGTCAATAGACAGTAACCTAGAAATGGTACAGATGTTAGTATTATTTTAAAACTACCTGTTATAAATAACCCCAAACATCTAGTAGAAAAGGTAGACAATGTGAATCAACACATGAAAATTCAGACTATAAAAAAAGACTATTTAAAAACAGTGAAAATGCTCAACTTGAAAACTATAAGATATAAAGAATGCATTCCATGCATGTAACAGCAGAATGGATACAGCATAAGATGAAATCAGTCCATTTTAAGATAGAGATTATCTAAACCAAAATATAAAGAGGAGATAAAGAGTGAAAAAAATGACAGATTACCTGACAACTGTGAGACAATATCAAACAATCTATTAATATAATTGCAGTGCCTTTAGGAGAGGGGAACATGGTGAGGCTGAAGAAATATTTGAATGAAAGTAAAAAAGAAAGTGAAGTCTCTCAGTCATGTCTGACTCTTTGCGACCCCACGGACTGTAGTCTACCAGGCTCCTCCATCTATGGGATTTTTCAGGCTAGAGTACTGGAATGGGTTGCCATTTCCTTCTCCAGAGGATCTTCTCAACCCAGGGAT
Organism: Bubalus kerabau; assembly: GCF_029407905.1. Classification (NCBI taxonomy): domain Eukaryota; kingdom Metazoa; phylum Chordata; class Mammalia; order Artiodactyla; family Bovidae; genus Bubalus; species Bubalus kerabau. The sequence continues at coordinate 135,483,400 of NC_073624.1, forward strand.
TGAACCTGGGTCTCCCACATTGCAGGCAGATGCTTTATCCTCTGAGCCACCAGGGAGGCCCAATATTTGAATAAATAATATATTTTTATGCAAAATTGAACAAAGAGCAATCTACAAACCCAGTAAGTTCAGTCATCATAGGCAAACATTGAATACAAAGAAAACCATTACTGATGTGCGATATAATGTCACTGCTGCAACCAAAGATAGGAGGGAAATCTTAAAATCAGCCAGTAGAAAAGACATATGGCTTAAAAGAGAACAAAGATAAGAACAGCTAAGTTCTTATCAGACACAGTGGAAACTAAACCGATGATGGAACCTGTAAATTTAGAATTCCACATCTGGAAAACAGTATTGTTCAAACATGAAGACTCAGTAAAACACTGCAGGCCGACAAAAGCTAAGACATTTTGTTGACCACTAACTTGCACTAAAGGAAGTACTAAAGAGGTATTTAGGCTGAAAGGTATTAATACCAGATGAAAACTTAGATCTGTAGAACAAAACAAAGAACAAAAGGCTGGTTTTGGTGTATGTCTGTCTGTCTCTCCTTCAGTTCAGTTCAGTCACTCAGTCGTGCCTGACTTTTGCAACCCCATGAATGGCAGCATGCCAGGCCTCCCTGTCCATCACCAACTCCTGGAGTTTACCCAAACTCACGTCCATTGAGTCAGTGATGCCATCCAACCATCTCATCCTCTGTCATCCCCTTCTTCTCCTGCCCTCAATCTTTCCCAGCATCAGGGTCTTTTCCAATGAGTCAGCTCCTCGAGTCAGGTGGCCAAAGTATTGGAGTTTCAGCTTCAACATCAGTCCTTCCAATGAAGACCCAGGACTGATCTCCTTTAGGATGGACTGGTTGGATCTCCTTGCAGTCCAAGGGACTCTCAAGAGTTTTCTCCAACACCACAGTTCAAAAGCATCAATTCTTTGGCACTCAACTTTCTTTATGGTCCAACTCTCACATCCATACATCACTACTGGAAAAACCATAGCCTTGACTAGATAGACCTTTGTTGACAAAGTATGTCTCTGCTTTTTAATATGCTCTCTAGGTTGGTCATAACGTTCCTTCCAAGGAGTAAATGTCTTTTAATTTCATGGCTGCAGTCACCATCTGCAGTGATCTTGGAGCCCCCAAAAATAAAGTCAGCCACTGTTTTCACTGTTTCTCCATCTATTTCCCATGAAGTGATGGGACGGGATGCCATGATCTTAGTTTTCTGAATGTTAAGCTTTAAGCCAACATTTTGACTCTCCTCTTTCACTTTCATCAAGAGACTCTTTAGTTCTTCTTCCCTTTCTGCCATAAGGGTGGTGTCATTGGCATATCTGAGGTTATTGATATTTCTTCCGGAAATCTTGATTCCAGCTTGTGCTTGTTCCAGGCCAGTGTTTCTCATGATTTACTCTGCATATAAGTTAAATAAGCAGGGTGACAGTATACAGCCTTGATGTCATATATATTTTATGTCTTTATTAAATAAAACTTAAGTGTTCAAAACTAATATACAGAAATGCATTGTGAGATTTACAGCACATGAACAGCATCTCACAGTACTTAATACAATCTTACAAAAATAAGAGGTATAACTTATTGTGAATGCCTCCTATGTGCCTGACACCATTATTTATACATATAACTCAGGTTTATAGCCCTTATTTTATAAACTAGGAAGCAAAGGCTCAGATAAGTGAAGTCACTTGCATAACACCCTACAGCCTCTAAGTTGCAAAACAATAATTTTGGCCCTTGTTCTCATACACTCGAAAATGCAAGAACAAGGTTTTAACATTGTTTGCATGAAAATAGAATTCTGTGAATAGGAAGCAGGTTAATAAATTATTAATGATTAATAAATATTAATAATAAATTATGTGTGCATTTGATGGGATATTATACAACTGTTAGATATCTAAGTGGGCTGACCTGGAGCAATATCAATGACATAATTTTAAATGGAAAATGTCTGGTTGAATATAATGAGAATAGTGTGTGTTTGTATGTGTGTGTGTGTGCTCAAGCACATAGATATAGATATATATACATATGCATATTTTGATGCTTTTATGCACAAACTCACACTTTCATACATACACATATAGATAAAAACTTGCTATTCGGTTGTTAAGCTGTGTTCAGTTCTTTGTGATCCAATGGACTGCAGCCTGCCAGGCTTCTCTGTCTATGGGGTTCTTCAGGCAAGAATACTGAAGTGTGTTGCCATTTCCTTATCTAGGACATCTTCCTGGATTAGAGATCAAATCTACATCTACTTCATTGGCAGGCAAATTTTTTACCACAGAACCACCAGGGAAGCCCAAAGAGAGACTAGCTCTTCAGTTCAGTTCAGTTCAGTCACTCAGTCATATCCGAATCTTTGTGACCCCATGAATTGCAGCACGCCAGGCCTCCCTGTCCATCATGAACTCCCACAGTTCACTCAAACTCATGCCCATCGAATCAGTGATGCCATCCAGCCATCTCATCCTATGTCATCCCCTTCTCCTGCCCCCAATCCCTCCCAAAATTGGAGTCATTTCCAATGAGTCAACTCTTCGCATGAGGAGGCCAAAGTATTGGAGTTTCAGCTTTAGCAGCAGTCCTTCCAAAGAACACCCAGGACTGACCTCCTTTACGATGGACTGGTTGGATCTCCTTGCAGTCCAAGGGACTCTCAAGAGTCTTCTCCAGCACTATAGTTCAAAAGCTTCAATTCTTCGGCGCTCACCTTTCTTCACAGGCCAACTCTCACATCCATACATGACCACTGGAAAAACCACAGCCTTGACTAGATGACCTTTGTTGGCAAAGTAGTGTCTCTGCTTTTGAATATGCTATCTAGGTTGGTCATAACTTTCCTTCCAAGGAGTAAACGTCTTTTAATTTCATGGCTGCAGTCACCATCTGCAGTGATTTTGGAGCCCAAAAAAATAAAGTCTGACACTGTTTCCACTGTTTCCCCATCTATTTCCCATGAAGTGATGGGACCAGATGCCATGATCTTCGTTTTCTGAATGTTGAGCTTTAAGCCAACTTTTTCACTCTCCTCTTTCACTTTCATCAAGAGGCTTTTTAGTTCATCTTCACTTTCTGCCATAAGGGTGGTATCATCTGCGTATCTGAGGTTTCTGATATTTCTCCCAGCAATCTTGATTCCAGCTTGCGTTTCTTCCAGTCCAGCGTTTCTCATGATGTACTCTGCATATAAGTTAAATAAGCAGGGTAATAATATATAGCCTTGACATACTCCTTTTCCTATTTGGAACCAGTCTGTTGTTCCATGTCCAGTTCTAACTGTTGCTTCCTGACCTGCATACAGATTTTTCAAGAGGCAAGTCAGGTAGTCTGGTATTCCCATCTCTTTCAGAATTTTCCACAGTTTATTGTGATCCACACAGTCAAAGGCTTTGGCATAGTCAATAAAGCAGAAATAGATGCTTTTCTGGAACTCTCTTGCTTTTTCTATGAGCCAGCGGATGTTGGCAATTTGATCTCTGGTTCCTCTGCCTTTTCTAAAACCAGCTTGAACATCAGGAAGTTCACGGTTCACGTATTGCTGAAGCCTGGCTTGGAGAATTTTGAGCATTACTTTATTATCGTGTGAGATGAGTGCAATTGTGTGGTAGTTTGAGCATTCTTTGGGATTGGAATGAAAACTGACCTTTTCCAGTCCTGTGGCCACTGCTGAGTTTTCCAAATTTGCTGGCATATTGAGTGCAGCACTTTTACAGCATCATCTTTCAGGATTTGAAATAGCTCAACTGGAATTCCATCACCTCCACTAGGTTTGTTCGTAATGATGCTTTCTAAGGCCCACTTGACTGCACATTGCAGGATGTCTGGCTATAGTTGAGTGATGACACCATGATGATTATCTTGGTCGTAAAGATCTTTTTTGTACAGTTCTTCTGTGTATTCTTGCCACCTCTTCTTAATATCTTCTGCTTCTGTTAGGTCCATACCATTTCTGTCCTTTATCGAGCCTATCTTTGCATGAAGTGTTCCCTTGATATCTCTGATTTTCTTGAAGAGATCTCTAGTCTTTCCCATTCTGTTGTTTTCCTCTATTTCTTTGCTTTGATCACTCAGGAAGGCTTTGTTATCTCTCCTTGCTATTCTTTGGAACTCTGCATTCAGATGCTTGTATCTTTCCTTTTCTCCTTTGCTGTTTGCTTCTCTTCTTTTCCCAGCTATTTGTAAGGCTTCCCAGACAGCCATTTTGCTTTTTTGCATTTTTTTTCCCATGGAGATGGTCTTGATCCCTGTACTAGCTCTTAATAATATATAAAAATTTCTAAGGGATTTTGAATCTTAACAAAAAGTCCTTTAGAACTTGAGGGTCAGGATTGAAAGAGAGAACTTTTTTTTAACAGCAGTAACTTTTGATGTTTATAAAATTTACTGCATACTAAGATTATTCCCTCAATTTTTAAAAGCCTAGTTTTTAAATAAATGTTTTGCTCAATTCACTACACTGATTTAATGGAGGACTCACACATAAACTTATTAGGGGTAAAGGCCATTAATTCTTTCTTTGCTTTTTACCCAGATTAATGCACTGGCATATAGGCATTAATATTCACTGACTTTTCAATTAGAAGGATGTTGGTAATGGTAAAGGGTAAATTTTCATTTAAATACTGGTATAAGGGAGGAACACAGAAATAAATAGGACTGCTTAGAATAATATATAATATAAGAGGTAACATTTGAACAGATACTGAATGTTTTTTTGGCTGATCTATGAAACCTATCACTTTGGGCAAGAATGATACACAAAAAGAGGGGAAGAAGAAAGGTGTAGATATGTGTTGCTGAAATCGAGTTTTTTTTGTTTGTTTTTTTGTTTTTTTTTTTTGAAAAATGATGAGCTGAGGAAGGTAGGTTGGTACCCAGTTGAAGAGTGAAAAGGGTTCCATCAATGGGTTTTGAACAGGATATACATCAGATTTGAGTGTTTTAAGAAGATTAATTGGCAAGGAGTTCTTTCTTTGAAGCAAAAGTCAGTCCTCTTAGCATTTACAGGGACTCTGTTAATTTTCTCCTTTCTTACTTTTCCAGCCAGCCCTCCCATGTTTTGGCTCTACTTCCCTTTCCTCTGCTCTCTTGTTCTGACACTTTTGTCCCTACTTGGGCATGACAGTAACAGCCCACAGACACCCTCCTGGTTTTCTGAGCTGCTCTTCTTACTCATAGAATAAGTATTCTTTCACACCTCTGTTGAATATATCCGTTCTCTTTTCTGCATGTCTTTTAAAAAAATTATTTATTTATTTTTGGTTGTGCTGGGTTTTTGTTGCTGCACAAAGACTTCCTCTGGTTCCAGAGAGTGAGGACTGCTCTCTTGTTGCAGTGCACAGATTTCTTATTGTGGTGGCTTCTCTTGTTGCAGAGCGCAGGCTCTAGGTGTGTGAGATTCAGTGGTTGGCAGCTTGCAGGCACAGTCGTAGCAGCCTGCTGGCTCCTGGGGACACTGACTTCAATAGTTGTGACTTGTGGGCCCTAGAGCATGTAGGCTTCAGTAGTTGCGGCTCCCAGGCTCTAGAGCACTGGCTCAGTAGTTGTGATGCGTGGGCTTAGTTGCTTCAAGGCATGTGGAATCTTCCCAGACCAGAGATTGAATCCATGTCCCCTACACTGGCAAGTAATCCATTGTACCAGCAGGAAAGTCCCTGCATGTCTTATTTTTTAGCCTCTGTCCACATGGACATGCAACTGTGATGGGAAACACTGTGAATCTTTCAGGGTTAAGTACTCCCACAAGACTTAAAGCCAAAAAAGCAATTTTTCATATTTCTGCTCCACAAAGTAACACGTTGAAGCTTGAAGTAGCACATACCGTACAGGACTACAGTTTCTTATTCTTACCTGCAAGACTAAGACAACTTTTTTTTTTTCAATTTATTTTTATTTCTTTATTTGTCTGTGCCAGGTCTTCATTGTGGCATGTGGGATCTTTGATTTTCGTTGTGGCATGCAGGATCTAGTTTCCTGACCAGGGATTGAACCCAAGTCCCCTGCATTGGGAGCATGGAGTCTTAGCCACTGGACCACCAGGGAAGGCTCAAGATAAACTTTTTCCCTAGAATACCTTTCTCATCCCTACTTTTCTCCCTACCCTCATTTCACCTGGCTAATCTCTACTCATCCTTCACCTCTCACATTGGATTCACTTCTTCCAGGGAGGCTTCCCTGACATCTCACACCCAGGTTACGTCTATATAACCATGAACTGTACACTTCTGTTATTACACTGAGGTGCAGTTGTTCATTTTTCTATATTCTCTGCTGAGTTGTAAATTTCATTCAGTTTTTTAACAAATCTGTAATATTCATCTTTTTGTAACAAATCTGTCATATTCATCTTTTATGACCAGATCTTAGCCTAGTTGTTGGAATTTAGTAGACTCTCAGCCAATGTTACAGGAAAGAATGAATAACATGATATAAAAGTATAAACAGGTATTTCCTTATGGTTTTCATGAAACTCAATTTCTCACAATTTTTTCTTGTCATGCATTTTTTTGTATTCATGTAATTATAAAGCATTGCCTTTTTTTCCCCCCAGAAGACATTATATGTGTGTTGTGATTTCATAACCATGTTTGTAAAAGGCATTATTTGAGTCAAATGAACTCTTTAGTTTTGGTTTCTTGCCCACTGAAAGAATTTGAGAGGGGTAAGGGGAATATTTTAAGGATACTCGTGTGAACATAAAAACAGTTAACAGACTTGTTAAAGTGTTTGAAAAGACTACCTCACAGTAAGTCAGTATTACAGGTCTTCCAGCTATTACATGTCTGTTCTACACTTTTTACACTCTAATTATTCTAACCTTTATTATACAGGAAGGTATTAAGAATTTACTGACTAAGATGAGACTTGAGAATATTGCCCCAGTAGAAAAATGCTCCCTTCTAGAAGCTGTTGAGAAACTCTCATTGTCATAAGCTTTCATTTTAATTCTAATGTGCTCTTCTGTACAACTGTGAAATTAACTAATCATACCCTGCTTGGGTTCCCAGTTGTGGTTCTCCATTTCCTGCACACCACCATAAAAGAAACCACTCACTGTTGGACTCCCCAGTAGGATTGAGCCCAAGTAGTTGAACAGGGTCACTCTACAAAGGTGGTCAGGAGAGGCACGAACTTGGATTTGCAGGAGTAAGTGGGAGTGGTTTGCTCTCTTTTTGCAAAGCTTCTTTAAGAAATAGTTTTTGACAAGATGCTTTGTCACATGCTGGACATTTTTTTTTTTTTTATGAAGGGGTGAATGGAAGATAATTTAATCTGAAATGCTGACACCTATGTAGCTAGAGATTAATTGGATACTGTCTGAAAAATTATTTGACCACCTCAGAGACAGAAGCGACATAAACTGAAGGTGGTTTGAAGGCCCATCATGGCCCTTGCTTGGCTCTTTAACTAGGCTCTTTTACCTAAGTTGTGGGTCAACCACTGCCCTTACTTTGTGTCTACCCTCACATTGGCAAAAAAGATAATTTGGTATCACAGCATACATGGATTTTATAAGACTAGGATATTGTCTACTTCTAACACAGCTATTAATTTAGTGACCTTCCTCTTGGATGCTTATTTTATACAGGAAGGAAAGCAATAATTCTGTTGTGTTAGATGTTGAATCACATGTTTTTAACAAAATGTGTAGTCTCTTTGGCTTTAAAAATTCCTTTCGAGAGCTCCAAAAGATTTTATTGTTTAAAATGTTTCTAGGATCTGATTGCAGCAGGTACAACACAGTTATAAGAATGGAAGAAAGTCAAATATGGGGATAGAGGACAGGAGTGGATGTGGTATAGGGAGTGGATATCCTCCCTTGACCAAGGGAGTGACATGGTCTGAAACTCTCAGTGAGAAACTTAAATCCTCAGTTTGCTATGTTCTGAGAAAGCAAAGAGCTAAAAGAAATCTTATGACAAAAACTTCTGTAAAATAGAATCACATATAAAAGAAAATAATAACTCCAGCATGTGAAGATTCATAAACCTTTATGTTCACCTATCCAAATGTGCTAGGATGCATGCCTCCATCATAGCCATCTTGAAATCAAGTTGATTTTTGATAAACATTTCCCTGTTCAATTAAGGCTCATAAGCAGACCCTTTGTATTTTCTTAATATTCTAAAATACAGCATTATTCATTTTTAACCTATTGCATTTATCCACTTTATCTGGCTATGAAAACATCACTTTATGGGCAGATTTCATTATCTTAGGATGCCTGGGAACCCAGTGTCACCTGTTTCTTTGCTGTGTTTCAAATTTATAGGATTAGAATGCAAAGCTTAGGCTTCCCTGGTGGCTCAGTGAGTAAAGAATCCGCCTGTCGATGCAGGAAACGAAAGAGACATGGGTTCTATCCCTGGGTCAGGAAGATCCCCTGGAGTAGGAAATGGCAACCCACTCCAGTATTCTTGCCTGGGAAATTCCATGAGTGGAGGAGCCTGGCAGGAGTCCGTTGGACAAGACTGAGCATGCATGCACAGCGTAGCACAGGGTACAGAGCTTACCTGTCCACAGGAGTCACAAAGTGGGCCAAGAGTTTGCTATTAAATGGGCAAGACTAGTCTTTTCATTCTCAGACAAAATGTTGCCTCCCATTTCTTTTCTGAAACATGCACCCATCTTGGTCTGCCTTTTCCTTCTCTCCTTTGATAAGAGACATGGGAACAGAAAAATATACCTCCACTAGGGAAAGAATTAAATCCCAGCTTAATGATAAATTCCAAATGAAACTTGGCTTCAGTGTTGGGAAGCATTGGAGATTATGGAGCTCTGACCCCCTGGGGACCCATCCCATCCTGATCCCATCAAGGCCCCCACCACCCTTTAACCAGTACTTGTCCCTGCCATGCTTGAGCAGGGCATTTGTTGTTTAGTCATTGCTGCTGCTGCTGCTGCTAAGTCACTTCAGTCGTGTCCGACTCTGTGCGACCCCATAGACAGCAGCCACCAGGCTCCCCTGTCCCTGGGATTCTCCAGGCAAGAACACTGGAGTGGGGTGCCATTTCCTTCTCCAATGCATGAAAGTGAAAAGTGAAAGTGAAGTCACTGAGTCCTGTCCAATTCTTTTGTGACCCATGGACTGTAGCCTACCAGGCTCCTATGTCCATGGGATTTCCCAGTCAAGAATACTGAAGTGGATTGCCATTTCCTTCCCTAGGGGATCTTCCCAACCCAGGGATCGAACCTGCATCTCCTCTCCTGCACTGAAGTCAGTGTCTTTACCACTGAGCCACCAGGGAAGCCCTGAACAGGGCATAGTGTAGACCAATTTCCCAATTATTTCAAGGGAAAACAGATATTAGATTTTCATTTTAAAAAACTCCTGATTATAAAAGATTGCTCCCCAAAACATGTGTCTTCCTTATATAGTTTATTTAGATCCTTGACCACAAACTCTAGCCTTGCATTTGCCGCTATGTAATGGACATTTTCACTGAGCACTCTCTGCTCACCTTGAGGTTGATTTCACTAACGCTAAGTTGATGATTTCCTATAAACTAGAAACTTTTATCCTCTACCTAATATTTTATTTTGGTTAATGACCATCCCTACCCCAATACTCCTTGTAATGTTATTTTCAAGTTCCTCAATACTGTTAGATAAAGTCTATATTTTTTTCTTCATAATCCTCTCAAAATTATCTTTCCCTTTCACTTCCATTAAGCAGGTACTAGGGTTATTGTCATTAACTTACTCCTGAACTAATGAAATAACCGCTATTTTTCCTCATTCAAAGAGAGAGATTCAGTTGAGTCTGTGGGTGTTGGATGTTGTGTGATGTGCTTGAGACACAAAGCTGAATGTCTGTAAATCCCTTCTGCTAGCAAATGGGTTCTGAATTGCTTAGGATTCAAGGGTTTTCTTCATCTTGCTGTGATCTGCCCAGCACTCCAGGCTTCATTTATCACAATGCCTTCTGGGGCCATGACACTCTTGTAACTTAGCTCCCGACTTGCTTCTCCACAAACCCCATCTGCTCTCCATCCTCTTACCCTCCAACTGTGCCCCACAAACAGTGGAAAATACCTAGTTTTTTTCTATCTATGGGAACTTGTTCATGACATGTTTTAAAACAAGAGTTGGCAAACTTTTTCTGTAAAGGAACAGTGAGTAAATATTTAGGGCTTTACAGGCCACATGGTTTCTATTGAAACCACTTACCTCTGCAGTTGTAGCCTAGAACCAGCTGAATAATATGTAAAAGGAAAATAGTATTCCAGTAAAACTTCATTTACAAAACAGATGGCTGGCAGGCTGTATGTAGTTTACTGACTCCTGACTTAGAATGTCCCCCTGTACCTTTATGTTCCCAAATTTTCTGTTCTCTGATTCTTTTTCATCATCACCACCAGAAAAGAATTCTTGGTTTGATTTAGCACTCACCTCTACCATATCTACTGTAGCAAAGAGGTTACCTTCTTAGAAAGATGCAAATTCCTGGGTAATGGGCTCAAATGTCATTCTTTGCATCTCCTGTATTCAATATTTAGTGAATGAAAATATGAAGACATGAAAATTATATAATAGATAAGCATTACCTCAAAAAATAGGTCTAAAATTTTTAAAATAAGAAGCATTTGCTCTTTTTCACTGAAATTTGTGGATTTTGACATGTATCATAATTCCAGATGTCTAGACAGAACTTACTGGATAAAGCAGCACAAACCAAGGCAAGGAAGACCAAATTCTTATTATAGATACACTACTCTTTCATCCTTTCAAATTTGAAAGCCAATAAGGAAAATTGAAACCATGCATATTTTGAATTTTGTAGCATCAATAAATTCCAATTAAGTGTAAGAAAAAGGCCATAATTTAAAACAGTAAAGTATGATAGAAAGACAAAGCTATTTTCTATGATTTTTCTGCATGATAGTTAAGATGAACATCCAGTCCCAGTTAAAATCTCACGGACTTCCCTGCTGCTCCAGTGGTTAAACATCCACCTGCCAATGGAGGGAACGTGGGCTCAGTCCTTGGTCCAGGAGGATTCCACATGCCGCCGGGCAGCTAAGCTCTATGCTGCAACTTACTCAGCATGCACACTGGAGCTTGTGCTCCACAAGAGAAACCACCACAGTGAGAAGCCTGCACAGTGCAACAAAGAGGTAGCCCCCGCACATCACAGCTAGAAAAAGCAACGAAGGCCCAGCACAGCCATAAACAAATAAATATAAACTTAAAAAAAATCTCATTAGCATTTCAAATGGTCTATAATATTATCAGTAGTTTCAGATAATATATCTATGATAAGTCTGAAAAACTCAGTAAAAATAAATTTCTTAAAAAAGACAACTTAGTAAAGGGTCTGATTTTAAAAATCATTGTAGAGAACTTAGTATAAATTTTTTTCATACACACAACACATAAATACTTTGATTTTGAAAGAAGAGCCCTTATGTATAATGTCAATAAAAAGGATAACATCTGGGAAGAAATTCAGTCTAAATGGATAGGAACAACATGAAGAACTTTAAACCTCCACTATTGGCATAAAACAACGACTGAATGTGTGGAAACGTGTAACATGCTTTTAGATGGGAAGATTTGGTATTGTGAAAATATCAAGTCTTCATTAATTATCTATAACTACATTGTATCCCCAATCAAAATAACAAAGTACTATCAATATTTTAGGAAAGCCTACAAAGACACTAGAAAAATGAACCTAAGATAACATCAAATTTATCAGCCATGTCAAATTTCTAGCTCTTAATCTAGAAAAGAGAAAAATTATTCTTTTCAATAAAATCTTTACTACTATATATCCAAAGTCAAATGACAGACATGCCCATGTAATAGTTGCAAAAAAAAAAAAAAAAATAACAACAAGTAGACAAAAGAGAAATATCCTTGAAATACAAAGAAATACAAACCTTGCAATAGAAAATTAAGTATAGGGTGGCTCACAGTAACTCACAATTAAAAAAACATGAATAAGTAGATAGCAACCATATGGGAAAGAAAGCTCAGCCTCATTACTAAGAAATGCACATTAAAATAAGGTACTTTTAAAACAACCAGATTGACAAAGATTGAAATATTTGTTAAGTCTCAGTATAGTAAAGGAATTGATAAGTGGCCACTCTTCATGGCCTCTTGTTAATTGTTAATAGATCTATTGATAGGCAATTTGGCTAACTGTCAAAATGTGAAATGCACATCTCCTTCAACTCTTTTCCAGTCAAATTCCTTAGGAAGATTTTCAACTTGTGTAGTTTTGAAAGGTATTATTGAAATTAAAGTGGTTACACCTAGATGTTCATTAATGGGAGAGACATTGAATTATGGTAAATCAGTATTTTGGACTAAGTAGTTCTTAAGAATTAGATAGTTTTGTAGATGTTGATATAGGACAGTCTTCAAATTATAGAGGGGAAAAAAGCAAGATGTAGACTATTCTATACATGTTACAATTTCTTCTTTATAAGTTGTTTTGCATTTGACATGCATAAAAATTTCAGATTTGGTAAGAAATTAGTGTCTATAGCACATAGTCTATAGTAGGTTAGGAGATGGTATGAGAATTGGTATGAGATATATCAAAATCAATGTGTTTATTTTCAATTTAGTCCTATTCTATTTTTGTAACAGTAATCTTGTTGAAAATAAAGATCATCAAGCTTTGCCTAGATACTTTGTACTAGAGAAAGTCAGGATACAATTTATGAGAATGAAAAAATGCCTTAGGTTAGTAATATCCCAGCTTCTCATACTGTGTATCACTTATATCACTGTGATAAATGTAATCTAAACCTCAATGTATTTTCAGGACTTCCTGTCTCATAGCTGGATATAGGAAAATCATAGTTGGATGTGTTAGCATTTGTTTTTTCTCTCCTCCTGATTCCTTGGAAGGTATTTTTGCCCAAACACACTTGGCCTCAGTATAGTCTCTCACTCTTTCCTCTACCCCATCCATGGGAAAGTGATTTAGCAGAAATGTGGGCAGAATAACCTTCTGGGTGGTTGCTGTTCTGGGCCAGGCTGTGAACTGGGAGATAAAGCCCCTACCTTGGCAGAGGGAGCCTGCCTGGTCCAGGGCTGCCAGCAACAAGGTGTGCAAAGTCAACCTCAATTAGCCCCTTCTCCAGGTCAAATTTTATCATTCAGGGGGATGAAAGCATCCATATTCGGACTCTGATCTTACTGTTCATTTGTCCAAAACTCATCTGAAAAGACAGATGGTATTTATTGAGTTGCCTCAAAACTCCAGTATTATACTATTCAGGAAATAGTCCCCAAAACTCATCATTGCAAGCCTCCCAGGGTGTAGGTGAAGAAACTGAGGTTCCAAAAATTGAAAAAACTAGTTCCAGTTGAGACAGTAGCTAAACTGAAAACTGGAACACAGATTTGGTCCTTGTCCAGTAATTAAAAGATTTTGCAAGGAACCACTAATATTTAAAACAAACTCTTAGGAATTGCTTCATGTAATCAAATATTAGAAATCTACATCTGATGGGGCTATGCATTGCTGATGGACTGTTGTTTTTATGGAGATTCATGCAAGATGACCCATACAATTTCTCAGTAAGACCTCTGGATCCACCTGGAAGATCCCCAGTTACTATGAGTTTTTGTTGCTAAACTAGATACAATAGGTTAGGATTTACTTGCCAGGTTGTCACATTGAATTAAAACCCAATTATTAGATGAATCTTACAAATATATCCTATCCATCCTGTACTGAAAAAAATGTCAGCTTAATTAATCTCAGTGGGAAGCTGCTCTTACCACATATTTATAAGCTGGAAATTTATTTATAATTGAAGTTTCTTGAAAACTTTGTTTAAAAAAATAACTAAAGATTATTTTAATAGACTTCCAAATACACGACTTCCCTGGTGGCTCAGATGGTAAAGCGTCTGCCTACGATGCAGGAGACCCCGGTTCGAACCTGGGTGGGGAAGATCCCCTGGAGAAGGAAATGGCAACCCACTCCAGTATTGTTGCCTGGAAAATCCCATGGATGGAGGAGCCTGGTGGGCTATAGTCCATGGGGTCGCAAAGAGTCGGACACGACTGAGCAACTTCCCCTTCCTTCCTTCCAAATACACAGTAGGGATTTCAAAAACACTAAGACTAAGAAAAGTAAGAGCTTTACATTTAGTTAATAGGTTCCTACTGAGCAGAAAATTAAAATCCCCAACTTGGAATGTGATTTAACAAGTAACTATGTTTAAGGAGTAATGGGAATTTGAACCTAGTATTATTTATGGTCTAAGTCAGCTTATCCAGGTTATTGCTGTTTCATAGTATCCAGTAGGGTTCTTAAATACAGACTGTGTACTAAGGATAAAAACATAAGTTCCTCCTTGCTGAATTCATGCTACATTCATTTCAGTAGACTGTTAACCTGATGTCAAACATATATGTAGATATTTAATATATATATGTTCAGTTCAGTTCAGTTCAGTTGCTCAGTTGTGTCTGACTCTTTGCAACCCCATGAATCGCAGCATGCCAGGACTCCCTGTCCATCACCAACTCCCAGAGTTCACCCAAACTCATGTCCATCGAGTCAGTGATGCCATCCAGCCATCTCATCCTCTGTGGTCCCCTTCTCCTCCTGCCCCCAGTCTCTTCCAGCATCAGGGTCTTTTCCAATGAGTCAACACTTCGCATGAAGTGACCAAAGTACTGGAGTTTCAGCTTTAGCATCAGTCCTTCCAATGAACACCCAGGCCTGAACTCCCTTAAGATGGACTGGTTGGACCTCCTTGCAGTCCAAGGGACTCTCAAGAGTCTTCTCCAACACCACAGTTCAAAAGCATCAATTCTTCGGCGCTCAGCTTTCTTCACAGTCCAACTCTCACATCCATACATGACTACTGGAAAAACCATAGCCTTGACTAGAGGACCTTTTTTGGCAAAGAAGTGTCTCTGCTTTTTAATATGCTATCTAGGTTGGTCATAACTTTCCTTCCAAGGAGTAAGCGTCTTTTAATTTCATGGCTGCATTCACCATCTGCAATGATTTTGGAGCCCAAAAAAATAAAGTCTGACACTGTTTCCCCATCTATTTCCCATGAAGTGATGGGACCAGATGCCATGATCTTCGTTTTCTGAATGTTGAGCTTTAAGCCAACTTTTTCACTCTCCTCTTTCACTTTCATCAAGAGGCTTTTTAGTTCCTCTTCACTTTCTGCCATAAGGGTGGTGTCATCTGCATATCTGAGGTTACTGAGATTTCTCCCAGCAATCTTGATTCTAGCTTGTGCTTCTTCCAGCCCAGTGTTTCTCATGATATACTCTGCATATAAGTTAAATGATAAGGGTGACAATATATAGCCTTGACGTACTCCTTCTCCTCTTTGGAACTAGTCTGTTATTCCATGTCCAGTTCTAACTGTTGCTTCCTGACCTGCATATAGGTTTCTCAGGAGGCAGGTCAGGTGATCTGGTATTCCCATCTCTTTCAGAATTTTCCACAGTTTATTGTGATCCACACTGTCAAAGGCTTTGGCATAGTCAATAAAGCAGAAATAGATGTTTTTCTGGAACTCTCTTGCTTTTTCCATGATGCAGCGGATGTTGGCAATTTGATCTCTGGTTCCTCTGCCTTTTCTAAAACCAGCTTGAACATCAGGAAGTTCACGGTTCACGTATTGCTGAAGCCTGGCTTGGAGAATTTTGAGCATGACTTTACTAGCGTGTGAGATGAGTGCAATTGTCTGGTAGTTTGAGCATTCTTTGGCATTGCCTTTCTTTGGGATTGGAATGAAAACTGACATTTTCCAGTCTTGTGGCCACTGCTGAGTTTTCCAAATTTGCTGGCATATTGAGTGCAGCACTTTCACAGCATCATCTTTCAGGATTTGAAATAGCTCAACTGGAATTCCATCACCTCCACTAGCTTTGTTCGTAGTGATGCTTTCTAAGGCCCTCTTGACTTCACATTCCAGGATGTCTGGCTCTAGGTGAGTAATCACACCCTCTTGATTATCTGGGTCGTGAAGCTCTTGTTTATACAGTTCTCCTGTGTATTCTCACCACCTCTTCTTAATACCTTCTGCTTCTGTTAGGTCCATACCATTTCTTCCTTTATCTAGCCCATCTTTGCATGAAGTGTTCCCTTGGTATCTCTAATTTTCTTGAAGAGATTTCTAGTCTTTCCCATTCTGTTGTTTTCCTCTATTTCTTTGCACTGATCCCTGAGGAAGGCTTTCTTATCTCTTCTTGCTATTCTTTGGAACTCTGCATTCAGATGCTTATATTTTTCCTTTTCTCCTTTGCTTTTTGCTTCTCTTCTTTTCACAGCTATTTGTAAGGCCTCCTCAGACAGCCATTTTGCTTTTTTGCATTTCTTTTCCATGGGGATGATCTTGATCCCTGACTCCTGTACAGTGTCAAAAACCTCAGTCCATAGTTCATCAGGCACTCTATCAGATCTAGTCCCTTAAATCTATTTCTCATTTTCACTGTATAATCATAAGGGATTTGATATAGGTCATACCTGAATGGTCTAGTGGTTTTCCCTACTTTCTTCAATTTAAGTCTGAATTTGGCAATGAGGAGTTCATGATCTGAGCCACACTCAGCTCCCGGTCTTGTTTTTGCTGACTGTTAGAGCTTCTCCAACTTTGGTTGCAAAGAATATAATCAATCTGATTTCAGTGTTGACCATCTGGTGATGTCCATGTGTAGAGTCTTCTCTTGTGTTGTTGGAAGAAGGTGTTTGCTATGACCAGTGCATTCTCTTGGCAAAAGTCTATTAATCTTTGCCCTGCTTCATTCTGTACTTCAAGGCCTAATTTGCCTGTTACTCCAGGTGTTTCTTGACTTCCTAGTTTTGCATTCCAGTCCCCTATAATGAAAAGGACATCTTTTTTGGGTATTAATTCTAAGAGGTCTTGTAGGTCTTCATATAACTGTTCAACTTCAGCTTCTTTAGTGTTAGTGGTTGGGGCATAGGCTTGGATATATGTCATAAGTTACTAAATATTACTAAAATAAGTTACTAAAGATATTTTGCATAGTTTAGATTTTTGCTTCATCTCCTCCTTAGAAAACATACTTCAATTTCTTTGTTTCGGTTCCTCCCTGGGCCTTTTTATTGTAAAATCATCTTTGTATTAAAGCATTCTTTGATGTGTTTCAATGTTTCATCTTCCATGTCTATCTAGACTGAGGCAGTCAGTGTCTCATATCACAGCTTTTATTCTTTTTTTTTTTTTTTTTTTTTTTTTAATTTAATTTTATTTTTAAACTTTACATAACTGTATTAGATTTGCCAAATATCAAAATGAATCCGCCACAGGTATACATGTGTTCCCCATCCTGAACCCTCCTCCCTCCTCCCTCCCCATTCCATCCCTCTGGGTCGTCCCAGTGCACCAGCCCCAAGCATCCAGTATCGTGCATCGAACCTGGACTGGCAACTCATTTCATACATGATGTTACACATGTTTCAATGCCATTCTCCCAAATCTTCCCACCCTCTCCCTCTCCCAACAAAATTCTTAGTGGCTCTGCTTGCCGTTTTGCAAAATACACATAGTCGGTTCAGGTCTCATAAGTATTTATATTGCTTCATGTATTGTTACTGAGTTTGTCTACCAACTGTGATACTCACAAAAAGGGAAGGTTATGTCAATGTCCTTAGGATTAAACTCATTGGAATTCATGTAGACATCTGGGTTTTCTGTGCATTAAACCATCAACTCTTAGGCAAAAGCTAAGATGAAGAAAGCAGCTCAAGAAATAGGCAGTGGACTTGAACCCTGGCTCTCTTCCTTTTAATTTATCTTCTTTTTAGCTACAACCCTCCTTACCACTTCCCCCGTTGTGCAAATTTGATCTTTTCATTAAACCATTCTCTTATTCTCATCTCTGAAATACTTCTGTTCACCTCTCCTGACCTGTTCTGTGGTGGGACTTAGGCTCTCTGTGGTCACTGGAGAATGTAGATCCCACTTAGGAGATAATCTACCTCCCTTTGAACCTGATTTTGCTCTTCACCAGCTGTGAGCCCTCAGACCAGTCACACTCAGCTTCAGATCCCTCATGTATAAAATGGAGATGGTAGTAATATTTGCTGTTACAGAATACTGAGCAATCAATCAACAAGTACATGTAAAGTTCCCAACACATACTAAGCACTCAATATGTATTAGTTATTGTTATTAATGATCATTGTGCTGCTGCTGTTGTTTTTGTTCATTCTTGCACACCCTGTCTTGGATTTCCTTCTTTTACCTGAAGGTATGCATACTTCTAGCTCTTAACCCACCTCTCCTTACTTTTGTCAACCTATAAAGTAACTAGGATTATGAGGGCAGAGGGGTGGAGAATATATCTACTATTTTGGGGATGTGAGAGGGACCAAGCATTCTGTAGCAATGTTTCCTGTTAACTACCAGTGCCTAGATCTGTACTGTGTTGGAATCTAAGAATGTTCATCATCTTTTATGCATTCCCTGAAATAATGCCTCCACTGTGCATAATTTTCTGATGTCATTCTATATGTCACTTTTTCTTGGGTTTATAGATGCAGATTGGAGAAGGCAATGGCACCCCACTCCAGTACTCTTGCCTGGAAAATCCCATGGACAGAAGAGCCTGGTAGGCTGCAGTCCATGGGGTCGCAAAGAGTCGGACACGACTGAGCGACTTTGCTTTCACTTTTCACTTTCATGCATTGGAGAAGGAAATGGCAACCCACTCCAGTGTTCTTGCCTGGAGAATCCCAGGGACGGGGGAGCCTGGTGGCTGCCGTGTATGGGGTCACACAGAGTCGGACACGACCGAAGTGACTTAGCATAGCATAGCATAGCATAGATGCAGATATCACTGAAGGCACAAGTCAGATGAAAACAGCATCATGGTGTCATCTGAGGGTAGGCTAGAGTGGAAATATTGTTTCCATTCCATGTGTTAAAATTACAAGGCTTAGAGGGACAGAGCTGATTGTCTACATTCAAATTACAGCCCTACACTTGCTGGTTTTATGAGTTGATCTTACTAAGCCTGTTTCTTTACTTGTAAAATATGTACAATATTTGCCATGAAGATTATTTTAGAGATTGAAGAAGATATTATTATCTGCATAACAGATGATATATACATATATGTGTATAAAGCAAATATGCATATAATGACTTTCCTTCAGTGACAACTCTTGTCTCTTTTTTCCTCCAGATTATACCATAAATTAATTCTGGGAAACTCCTTGAATTGATATTTACAATTACCCAACACAGATAATGCATTTTAATATAATATCACACAATTTTTATATGTCAACCATAAGTATATACTCTGAAGTTTTGTTTACATTTTATTTTTTCTTTAACCTTCTTCATTCAGGGTCTTGTTCTGATGAACCCCCATGTTCTCTGATGAGGAGAAGCTGCCACTGAATCCATTCTCTCTGCTTCACCATTGCTTTAGAAAATTCCACTTTTCCTGGCCAGTCCTCTTATCTGCATGTGTGTATACATTTGCTAAACTTGACCCCTTATACTTTTAGTGAGGAATATTCTGGTTTGCGTGTATGCTAAAATAACTAGGCAAACCCAGAAAACACAGTCGCATTGAAGTTCCAAAAAATGGTGTATTGAAAATGGTCACCAGGATCTTGTTTTTGGAGAGTAAACTAACAGAGAAATATTATTCCAAGGAATGTGAAGTGATGATAATTTTGTGGAAGATCATTGGTGATGATACCTGGATCAGTCTGGTTGCTTTGGGATAAGGGCTCAAGGCCTGGCTTTTGCAATTACTTTTCATTTTATCCTGTGTTTTCCAGGGATTGTAGGAATATTAATATACATCCTAGCTTAACAGAATTTGGAAAAAATATATCAATAAATTCATTATTAAGCGAATTTCCATAGGATAGTAATAATGGGTAGATAGTGGGGAGGGCAGCACCAGAGATGAAGCATCATTAACACACTGAGGATGTCGATTGAATGTCTGCCTGTGCTTCTTAGTCCTTTGCTTGTTCATGAGCTTTTCCCCAGTATGTTACTTGGATGAGGAAGCAGTAGAGCACAATGTTATTGTGAGGTCTTCCTTTCCTTGTCTGGAAGCTTCTGTCTTTAAAGAATAATGAAAAGTGGAGAGAGATTACAAATCTATAATACTTTATGTATAAAACTTACTTTTGTCTGTGCTTTCTTTTGCTTCAAGTGATAGGTTGTTAGTCACTCAATCGTGTTTGACTCTTTGTGACCACACGGACTGTAGCCTGCCAGGCTCCTCTGTCCAAACTGATAAGAGAGAGGTGTAATAAAATGGCAGTTTGAGGTCACAACAGGCTTTCCAGCTGGCTCGGTGGCAAAGAATCTCCCTGCCAATGCAGGAAGTGCAGGTTCAATTCCCGGGTTGGGAAGATCCCCTGGAGAAGGAAATGGCAATCCATTCTGGTATTCTTGCCTGGGAAATCCCATGGACAGAAGAGCCTGGCAGGCTACAGTCCATGGGGTCGCGAAGAGTCAGACATGACTGAACAACTGAGCACACACACATGAGGCCAGCGCAGAGAAATGGTGAAGACCTAGCAAGGAATGAGGCCCATGCTTTGAGATGAACTGAATCGAGAAACGAGCTTTGAGTGATATGTAAATCATTGAAAACAACTGGAATAATAGAGACGGCAACCAGTCAGAGAGATGTGGCCATGGTGCTAGAGCAGGAAACTCACGTCACTCGTTAGATCTCCAGTGGAAAAGTGCTTGAGTTTCTTAGGTTATGAACCAGGCCTGTCTGGGCAGCATGGGAACAACTAAGGTAGAGCTATTTATTACACTAACTGATATAAACGTGTCTTAGTAATTTACTGCTATGAATGTCTTCATAGGCTGCAAATGGAAAAAGATTGAGGTCAATAATGAAAACTGCTAGTCAGATATAGACATTAAGCATTGTTGAATTATATAATTGCCTTATTCAACCTTTAATTAATCACATATATGCCCATATCAAGACATTTGCCTGGTGGAACTAAAAATCCTGTGAGTGTGAAGTTGTACTATATACAATAAGAATTAAACTTAGAAGATGTCAAAGATTTAGAGATTTTGAAATACCTAGAATATTGTTTTAATTATTAGTCTCACACATTCTTTACTTTTGTACTTATTGTATTTCTTATTCAAGATAACCTAATAATTGCAAAAATAGATTGCAAGAAATAATTCATTCCTTGATAAATATATTTAAATAAAATTAAATTTCCCCCAGTTGAATCCTTACAGCTCTTTTTTTGTGTGTGTAATCTTAAGTTTTCTAAAGAGCAGGTGGACCCAAAAAAGACCAAAGGTTGCTTTATTAATAAGCAGAATAAGGAAATATAAATTGTAAGTATAGATTTTGAGAAAATCTTTAAGAAAACTGTCTTTAGAAAACTTAAGCTATTACCGAACTAGACAGCATATTAAAAAGCAGACATTACTTTGTCAACAAAGGTACATCTACTCAAAGCTATGGTTTTTCCAGTAGCCATGTATGGATGTGAGAGTTGGAGTATAAAGAAAGCTGAGCACCAAATAATTGATGCTTTGAACTGTGGTGTGAGAAAACTCTTCAGGGTCCCTTGGACTGCAAGGAGACCCAACCAGTCCATCCTAAAGGAAATCAGTCCTGAATATTCATTGGAAGGACTGATGCTGCAGCTGAAAGTCCAATACTTTGGCCACCTGATGGGAAGAGCTGACTCATTGGAAAAGACCCTGATGCTAGGAAAGATTGAAGGCAGGAGGAGAAGGGGACGACAGAGGATGAGATGGTTGGATGGCATCACTGACTCAATGGACATGTGTTTGAGTAAACTCCAAGAGTTGGTGATAGACAGGGAGGCCTGGCATGCTGCACTCCATGGGGTCCAAAGAGTCAGACAAGAATGAGCAACTGAACTGAACTGTACTTGTATGGAAATCCACCTTCCCTAGTAAATGTAAAGATACATTCAAAAAGTTTTATCTTTGTAACCTCTTCAGTACCAAGCAATGCAAAAGGCTCCGAAGAACTGTTTAAACTGAATTTCATTCATGGCTAGGATCTTCTAGCTCTGTAATAGGGAAGATCACTTTGAGGAATGACTAGAAACAAAGTGGGTCCTCTTCAACTTGGTCTGTTAATTTGGATAGTCCTATGATTTGACTACTGAATTTAGGAGACTACACACTAGTATCACGTGTGTTTCAGTTCAGTTCAGCTGCTCAGTTGTGTCTGACTTTTTGCGACCCCATGAATCTCAGCATGCCAGGCCTCCCTGTCCATCACCATCTCCTGGAGTTCATTCAAACTCATGTCCATCAAGTCGGTGATGCCATTCAGCCATCTCATCCTCTGTTGTCCCCTTCTCCTCCTACCCCGAATCCCTCCCAGCATCAGAGTCTTTTCCAATGAGTCAACTCTTTGCATGAGGTGGCCAAAGTACTGGAGTTTCAGCTTTAGCATCATTCCTTCCAAAGAACACCAAGGGCTGATCTCCTTTAGAATAGACTGGTTGGATCTCCTTGCAGTCGAAGAGACTCTCATGAGTCTTCTCCAGCACCACAGTTCAAAAGCATCAATTCTTTGGCACTCAGCTTTCTTCACAGTCCAACTCTCGCATCCATACATGACCACTGGAAAAACCGTAGCCTTGACTAGACAGATCTTTGTTGGCAAAGTAATGTCTCTGCTTTTGAACATGCTATCTAGGTTGGTCATAACTTTTCTTCCAAGGAGTAAGCGTCTTTTAACTTCATGGCTTCAGTCACCATCTGCAGTGATTTTGGAGCCCAAAAAAATAAAGTCTGATACTGTTTACACTGTTTCCCCATCTCTTTCCCATGAAGTGATGGGACCAGATGCCATGATCTTAGTTTTCTGAATGTTGAGCTTTAAGCCAACTTTTTTACTCACCTCTTTCACTTTCATCAAGAGGCTTTTTAGTTCCTCTTCACTTTCTGCCATAAGGGTGGTGTCATCTGCATATCTGAGGTTATTGATATTTCTCCCGGCAATCTTGATTCCAGCTTGTGCTTCTTCCAGCCCAGCATTTCTCATGATGTACTCTGCATATAAGTTAAATAAGTGGGGTGACAATCTACAGCCTTGACGTACTCCTTTTCCTATGAGGAACCAGTCTGTTGTTCCATGTCCAGTTCTAACTGTTGCTTCCTGACCTGCATACAGGTTTCTCAAGAGGCAGGTCAGGTGGTCTGGTGTTCCCAACAGGTGTGTTTAAGGAGGTAAAAATAAAGAACTTATATAGTTCAGGCTGTGCAATTGTTTCTAGCAGGAAGATGAAGATCAGCCCTTCAGAGGAGTTATTATTTAAAAGCACGTTTAAGAGATACATGTGATAGATGTTTAAGGAAGAGGGATGAGTTAGTTACTCATGACCTCATTCAGTAAGCACATATTAGAATACTTGTTATGTGTTAGGCAAAGGAAACAATGTTGAGATATGTAAGGCTGTAACAAGGAGCTTTCAGTGACTTGGAGTGTGGGAGGAAAGGTAAATTGGGACTTTAATGTGCAAGATAGGGTGAGAGATTGCGTTTTTAAATGAGAGAAGGAAAGCTGTCTCCATCCCATGTGTTCTTCTTGAACTCCACCACTGCCAGCACCATCTCAGGGCAGAGTTTGTGTCTCTTCCCTTGCACCTGAGGATATCTTTCTCACTGCTTTGGCCAGTGGATAGAGTGGAGATAACTTCAGAGACCCAGCATAAAAATGACATCCGCTGCCATCTTGTTCTCTTGAAATGCTCATACTAGGAATCCGCCTATTGGGCTGTGAAGGAGCCCCAAGGCAGCCTAAGATGAAACCCACTTGGAGAGGAAGCAAGACCCCTTGCCTTCAACCTCCACTAACTTCACAGTTGGCAACCGATATGCTGGCCCTGTGAGTGAGAGACCGTAAATGTGGCTCCTCCAGTCCTCCATGCAGATGCTCCAGTGGAGATGAGCCATCCCCAGTGAGCCCTGCCCAAACTAAGAGAATGGATTGTTATTGTTCAATAACTGTATTATAATGGAGTTTAATGATAAATAGTTTTAAGCTTTATTAATTAATCATTATCAATCTATATTAAACTCATCTATATTTTATATTTATATATAATTTAATATTTATCATGTATTATATAATATTAATTATTAACACATAGTTAATACTTAGCATATAGTAAATACTATACCATATGATATTATAATTGATAATATTAATAGATCATAGTTCAATAATAACTGAAGATTTCACTGTTTACCAAGTCTCTATTTGGGAAAAGTTACTGACTTTTGAAGATTCTTAGCCTTGGTTTCTTCAGCTTTGAAATTGGGAACCATACTAGTATTTTCCTCTCAATGCTGTGGTAATAACTGGAATTAATATATGGCAAAGTGCGTGAGATGTAGTAAGAAATCAATAGCTGTTGTGATGATAATGACAATGGTATAGTGATGCTGATGAGGAAGATGAAAGCAGCACTTCTCCCTGGTCTACTTGTTTGCTGTATTATATTTTCAATATTATTTTTATGGACCAGTATGTGAATAGACTAAAACTCAGAAATTTGGGGAATTTGTCCCATTTATTTTTGTATGTCAAGCACGATTGTGCTCGTTGGACTGTGGAAGAACAGGCAGTAGAGTGAAAAAGATAAACTCTGTTTTGGGCTTCTGGGGTTTAGGATGTGAGGGGGATAGCCCTATGACTTATGTAAAAGTCCCTGGAAGTAGGAGCTTTGTGCCTATGAAAAAAAAGCAGAGATTTAAGTGATAAATCGTAGACACTGTTGAGAAAATCTCTGTGGTATATGACTGATAAGAATACAAGGCAGAATGCCGTAATTATTTCAAGTATAAGTTACAGAGCCTGAGGCTTAGAATATTAATTCTGACTGAGAAGACAGAAGAAGACTGCCCAGAAACAGTGATACTAGACAAGCTTCTCTTTTAAATCTTGGAGACTCATTGGAAGTGACTATCTGTTTTATTCAAATTTACTTTCCAAAGAAAAGAATTAGATCAGATCTCCCCAGGTTAGTATTCAGAGATAAATTGGAAGTGAAGCTACACATTTTCAGTTTCAGAGTAGTTGGTAGTGGAATAAGGAAGAGCTGTATGAAGTTGGGTAATTCTGTACAATGAAATGGGATCTCAGACTGTGAACCTCAATATTTTCTGTAATTTGAGTGAATTATCATGAATGTTAGAAGTTCTCATTAAAATATAAATGTCTAAGCACCAAATATTGACATGAATGAATCCCTTGTGTTGTTTTTGTTATTATTGTTTATCTTTTTAACTTTAACACCACCTGTGTTTTGGCCATGTTTTTATTATTTTTGCTTTTGTTGTTCTCAATTTAATATTTGCAGTATTCTTTAATCTTCTGAGGTTTAGGGTAAAAATGGTCCCTAGTCTCTTTCTTAACCCACCAAAGTCTGACTCCCGATTTTACTTATGATTAACTTATGATCTGGCCTTATGATTTCACTTCAAGTATAATCACCAATAACCTCCTATTTACAATTTCACTTGGCACATTCTTATGGAAAAGAATAGAAGCTTACAAAGAGGTCCAGAATGTTTCTTGTGTTTGTAACTATTTTTAGAGCATGAAAGTTAAAAGTGTTATAGGTCCCCTTATGAACAAAAGCAACAAGAATTATGTTAATCATGTTCTAAATCATCTGTCTCCTGTGCACACTGTCATTCCAAAAACATTTATTAGATACTTTAGTACATGCTAGCACAGTTTTTATACAATGGGATATGTATAATCCTTGACAAAGTAGATGAGGTCCTTATTGTCTTGGAATTAATATTTGGGTACTCTAAAAATGTGATGTTTATTAAAGACACCTGGGCTGCTTGTTTAAAATTCAGATTACTAAGCCTCCATCCAGATCTCCTGCATCATAATCTGTGCTGAGGTCAGTCAGCAGAACACGCAGTTCTAACACTGGGGCTCCAGAATCTTAGTGCCTTATGAAACCTTTGAATGTGTTCTTCCTCTTTCTTAGTATAAGGAGCTCAGACCTACCTCTTACCTATATGTATATTGCTCTTCATAATATGCCTCTTCGAAGTTCTTCTTCCTGTAAACTTAATTATCTGCTCCATAGCTGACTCTTTCCTCCTCTAAATTATTAGTACCTAAGGACTTCCCAACCGATCTGCAAATTAATCCTGTATGAACCTGAGCAGGCTCTTTTATTTATCTTAAAATATTTCTTCTTCTTTTTGTATTCTCTCTGTTGCTGCTGCTGCTGCTGCTAAGTCTCTTCAGTCGTGTCCGACTCTGTGCGACCCCATGGACTCCAGCCTCCCAGGCTCCTCCGTCCATGGGATTTTCCAGGCAAGAGTACTGTATCTGCATGTAAAGTCCATAAATGCACAGGCATGTGTATGATGCACCCATAACCAGTCCTACAGCCTAACCAAGTGTTTTTGACATAGTGTGTCTTCAGCATATAATTACTGATCAGCTGAACTATGAAGCAAGTATCACATAAGCTCTGTTATAAACCCTGTGCTAGCTGTGACTTGTATTGTGATAAAGGACAAGTCACTCAATCTCCTTCAACTTTGGCTTTTTCATCTGTCGAACAGTGTACACCTGAGGGCCCTTGCAGCTCTATGCTGTGAGATTGATGGTTTGAAAAATGTGGGGGAAAAAAAAAATCAGCTTTTCCTGAATTGTCAGCAGTGGAGAAAACTAGAAAAAGCAGTATTTTATTTCAAAGGAAACAATCCCAAATAAATATGCTGGATGAACAGTTAAACTGGGCCTTCACCTCACACTGTGTAAAATTGCTCTAGTGCAATAAACACTTAAATCACTCTCTCTGAACCAAGTATTTTAGTGATAAGGAATTTGTCACTTTAGTTTCAACACAAGTTTTTCAGAAGTGAGCTACTAGTTAGCTTTCTTGATTTAACTAAACCACCCAGTGAAAATATTCAGGAGAAGAATAAATATATTTGATGAATATTATTTCTTGAAAGATATTCTTTCTTATCACCCTCTCTTCGTAGATATGTTTCAGCAAAATTTTTAAACTTTTTAAAGAAAAATTTGTTTTTAATTAAAGGGTAATTGCTTTACAAAGTTGTATTGGTTTCTGCTAATTACATGAATCAGTCATAAGTATGTATGTGTGTGTGTATATATAATATATATGTGTGTGTGTGTTTTAGTCATTTATTCATGTCCGACTCTTTGTGACCCCATGGACTGTAGCTCGCTAGGCTCCTCTGTCTGTTGAATGCTCCAGACAAGAATACTAGCATAGGTTACCATTTCCTTCTCCAGGGTATCTTTCTGACCCAGGGATGAAACCCAGGTCTCCTGCATTACAGTCAGATTCTTTACTATCTGAGCCACCAGGAAAGCCTATATGTATATATACTGATCCCCTCCCTTTTGAACCTCCCTCCTGCCCCTCTGTTTCACAGAGCACCAGGCTGAGCTCCCTGTGTTATACAGCAACTTCCCACTAGTTATCTATTTTACACATGGTAATGTATATGTTTCAATGCTACTCTCTCACTTTGTCCCACCTTCTGCTTCCCGTGCTGTGTCTACAAGTCTGTTCTCTATGTCTGCATCTCGACTCCTGCCTTGCAAGTAGCTTCATCTGTACCATTTTTCTAGATTACAAACATATGTGTTAATATTTAATACTTGGTTTTATCTTTCCAACTTCACTCTATATAATAAGGTCTAGGTTCATCTACTAGTTCAGCTCACTCAAATTTGCTCCATTTTATGGCCGAGTAATATTCCATTGTACATATATACCACAACTACTTTATCCATTCATCTGTCAATGGACATCTATGTTGCTTTCATGTTCTGGCTATTGTAAATAATGCTGCAGTGAACATTGGGGTACACATGGCTTTTTAAATTATTATTTTCTCAGGGTATGTGCCTAGTGATGGGATTGCTGGATCATATGGTAGTTTTATTCCTATCTTGAGTAATTACATATCCTATTATGATCTTGAAATCAGTTTAATAAATCCCACTAATGGGAATACCCATTTATAGGATATTTTCATTTATCCAAAGAGGAAATTAACCTGAAATTTTCTTTCAGTATCCATGCTTTTGAATCTGGGAAAATCTGTATGAAAATCTGTATGAAAAATACTTGCAAAGATTTCCTTCAGGGTGCAACTGGAGTTAGTTTCCACATAACCACTGCAGCCAGAAATTCACGAAATTCTGAGATCATGTGAAACCACTGCTGTTAATGGGGAAATGTTTATACTGTAGGTAGCAGAAGCAGGCTTGTTCTTGGATGATATATTGTTCTGAACTTTATTTATAGTACTGTCAATAAGAACAGCAGTAAGTATTTCTTTATGTTTTAGAATAAATTCAGTACATAAAAATGTGTCTTTCTGAACATGCGTTTTCCTTTGAAATTGTATGTGTTCATGAGTTTTATTTGCTTCAGTTCAGTCACTCAGTCGTGTCCGACTCTTTGTGACCCCATGAATCGCAGCATGCCAGGCCTCCCTGTCCACCACCAACTCCCAGAGTCCACCCAAACCCATGTCCATTGAGTCGGTGATGCCATCCAACCATCTCATCCTCCGTCGTCCCCTTCTCCTCCTGCCCCCAATCCCCCCCAGCATCAGGGTCTTTTCCAGTGAGTCAACTCTTCATATGAGGTGGCCAAAGTATTGGAGTTTCAGCTTTAGCATCAGTCCTTCCAATGAACACCCAGGAATGATCTCCTTCAGAATGAACTGGTTTTATTTGCTTAGTCAACAGTTTAAAAGTTTTAAGAAGTAAGAGCTATTTATCCTGTGTAAGAATTCTGAGGTATGATAGAAAAAGCCATAGTTTTCATTGAGATTGACTTGTGAAAATATATCCTATTCCCAGATTATTAGTTTAAACCAAGCAGGGCAGTTATTTCTCCTACAAAATATTTTTTAGAATATTACTGGTATAGAGGAAATACAGTAATCCAAGCCTATGAGACATGAGAAGGGTCAGCTGGGGACATAGGAAGAAATCATTGCCTCTTCTTTCTCTGGGTGTTGAGGCATGAAAATGCTGCAGCTGACCTGTGACCATCACTGAGGAGCTAGTGGCACAGCTGAGAGATAAAGGGAACCTGCATCTTTAGTGGCATCATTGGATTGGCTGGTGCCTGCATCCCAGGCTAACACCCTCAACTTCTTATAATGTGAGATAGTAAATTTCAGCTAATCTGAGTCAGCTTTTTCCTGCCTGTAGTTGAAAACTGCCTAGCAAATGAAGGATAATGAAACCTTAGGGGTGAGATAGAATAGTCCAAAAGAACAAAATGAAGCTAGAGCAAAGATAGAATGTTAAAGAGAGAAACAGCTCTATGCGAGTAGAGTGAATGTCCAAAGGCTTAATCCAAGAAAGTACCATATACAGTTAACTGAACAGTGTTCAGTGTTGAGCATCATATGGTTGGTCTTTATAGCTTTTCCACTCTGATGTGAGATGTTGGAGAGAGGTATTAATCAAATTAATTCCATGCAGTTTTATTTTATTAACAACTATGAGGATAGGTTAAAACTATGGATGTTACTTCTAATACTATGGATAATATGTTTGAAAAATTAATTGCATATAGATTAAATAAATCATCTACAGCTGTGAGGTTATTGGTTCCTGTTCCCATTTTTCTCATAATTGTTATATTGCAGATGTATTTAAGGTCAGATTGTTATAAGGGTGAGATTAATCATTTGTTTTGTAATTTGGTGACTCTGCAACTGAGAATAAATTCATTTTCTTCTGGTGAGATTAAGCATTTTAAAGGATTCAAAAATGAAAGTGTCAAATCTGATTTCTATAGTTATTTTTCTCCTTAAAAATAAATTTCCAAAAAGATTAACTATGTCTGTTCCATTTTTATCTTTACTTTGTTAAATGATTTCAACCACGGGAGACTTAAAAAATAAGTCAGACTCAGTTACTTAGGAGTTGGACCGAATTATACTGAGAGAAGAGTTTGGAGAATTTTTGCTTGGCAGACAACAAATTAAATATTATTATTAAATTTGATTTCATGGAGCACAGACTGATACGTTCACATTTATTTCTTTATTGGAATGAAACATGTTTCATGAGAAGTTAAGAGGGAGAGAACATAAAAGTTAAAATCCTGCCATTGTCACATCCATAGCTCAAGGAAGCAAAATAAACTTTTTGTAATCAAAACTGTAATAAATTACACCTCTGGATTTTTATTGCAAGTACATTTTAATTCACTCATTTAAAGAGGCAAAGATTATAGGAATACTAATTGCTTATGATATGTGTATGTAGATTGCAGGGTTAAGACTGAGAGAAGAAAGATGAAATAAGGAACTTGTTTGAGATGAAGATTTGGACTAGGATTTGGCAAGGTAACTGGATGGGAGGAACCAGCCTGAGAGGTGAAAGATTGACTTCACAAGTGAGCAGAAGGGAACGAGGATGAGTTAAGTGAGAAACAGGAATCCAAACAAAAGACAGTCCAATCTGGAAGGGGGCCTTGTTTTGGTGGAAACCCTAGTTTATTCTCAAGACAGTCGTGATGTAAAAAATGGGATGGCCAAGTCCAGGCCTTCAAGCTGCAGGTAGAATTCAGGGCTCTAGTCAGGTGCGTGCAGCTGTGGGGGCTGTCTGAGCTCTGCTGATAGCTAAAGGATTTCAATTCAACTCAACAAACTTTGCCTGAATGCCTAATCTATTTCAGAGATATATGGGAAAGTGACTAAAAGTGAAGGTGCAGGAAGTAGCAGAGGCTTGAGCCTCAGAACTCTTTCCTTGATCACCCTCCTCCAACCCCTCCTCAGTCTCTTATTGACTCCACTACCGTCTGCTAATAGCTTCAGGGTGTTTATTCTCCTTAGAAACTTATAGTTGCTTTCTTTTTTTCCCTTCCTCCCTTCCTCCCTTCCTCCAACCTTCCCTCCCTGTCTTGCCTTCTTCCCTCCCTCCCTTCCTTCCCCTTCCCACCTCTTCCTATTCCACATTCCTCTGCTAATGGACATTTTCTTTTCTTTTTTTTTTTTTTTTTTTGCTGATGCCCTGTTTTCTTAAAGGTGTTTTCAATCCTCTGAAGGACCTAGCTAAATGTGAATGTGTCAGTTCTGCATTTTATTTGACTTCAAGGCTTAACCTCTTTCCCCAAGAAGAAACTATTAGAATCAAAACTCTTGGTTGAACAGTGAGGCAGGTCTCTATCTCTGAGTTTCTATGGTTCTGCAGCATCCCAGAAATTGGCTGTCAGAGTCCCATTCCACCCTTGGCTCTGGTGACTCTCTCATGTTGTTGTAAGGGGAGCCATGCAGTTGAGTGATGCACATTCTCGTGCCCTTTCCAGCATTGATAGGTATTTTATATCAAAAGGGATCTTCTGTTTTAGGTCATACTTCTGAAATCAGAAATCTATATTGGGGAAGTTAATCCAATACAAGCTGATTTTCTAATGATATGTTTTAGACTTTCTATAGGTATTGTAAAAATACTATAGAAGATAACAAAAAGAGCATACAGTTAGACTTTTGCCATCTTAACTTGATGCATGTTTTGTTTTGTATTGATTAAATTAGCTTAAATCTATCTCTCTTAATTTTGTCTTTGTTTTTCTAAATAACATTTATTTAAATGTCTATCATTATTTAAATTGATGCTGGGGTTTTTTTTCCTCCCTATTTTCTACAAACTTTCTAACAATTGGAAATAGAACATTTTCTATGAGGTAGATATTAAAAAATCTAAATTTTTAAGTTATCTTTTTATAAGTCATTTACCCTATTTGTAAGATATTAATTAATCCAGTCAATTAACTGTTTCACAGATATTCATGGCAGTGGGCAGGTACTGTTCTGGGCACAATATTTTTGTTTATTTAGTTGTTAATAAACTTCCCGCTATCACAGCATTTATATTCTTCTGGAGCAGACACATTATTTACTTATTTCAGTTGGAATTTCTTTTGTGAATGATAATAAAGATACCTTTGGAAATTGTATCTTAAAGTAAAGTACAGCTTACTTCGAGGCGCCAGGTTTTTTTTAATTGGATTTTATTTTTTAAAGAAGTTTTAGATTCACAGCAAAATTGAAGGGACAATACAGAGGATCCCCCATACCCCTCACCCTTCTCTAACATTATCAACATTCCCCATGAGAGCAGTACATTGATTGCAGTTAATGAACCTACATGGACACTTATTCATTATCACACAAAGTCCTTGGTTTACATTAGAGTTTACTGTTGATATATGTTCTGTGGGTTTTGACAAGTGTGTAATTTATTCACCACTGATGGAGGAGCCTGGTAGGCTGCAGTCCATGAGGTCGCTAAGAGTCGGACATGACTAAGCGACTTCACTTTCACTTTCCACTTCCATGCATTGGAGAAGGAAACGGCAACCCACTCCAGTGTTCTTGTCTGGAGAATCCCAGGGACGGGGGAGCCTGGTAGGCTGCAGACCATGGGATCACACAGAGTCGGACACGACTGAAGTGACTTAGTAGTAGTAGTAGTAAGTATCCTAGAGAGCAATTTCACTGCCCTAAAAATCCTCTGTGCTTGGCCTATTCATCTTTCACTCCCATCTAACCCCAATAAGCACAAATAATTTTGGTGTCTCTATAGTTTTACTCTTTCAAAAATGCAATATAGTTGAAGTCATACAGTATGTAGGCTTTTCACTTGTTTCCTTCAATTAATAACACACAGTTTAGATTCTTCCAAGTCATTTCCTGCTTTGATGGCTCATTTCTTTTAAGCACTGGATTATATTCCATTGTCTGATAGACCATAATTTATTGATACATTTCATCTATTGAAAGCATTTTGGTTGCTTCCAAGTTATGACAATTATGAATAAAGCAGCTGTAAACATTCTTGGACAGATTTTTTCATGGTTGTAAGTTTTCAACTGACGTGGATTAATACCAAGGAGAGTTAGTGGTGGATCACATTGTAAGGGTATGTTTAGTTTTGTAAGAAACTGCTAAGCCTCCTTCCAATAGCAGTTGTACCGTTTTGCGTTCTCGGGCAGCAGTGAATGCGACTTTCTGTTGCTCCACATCCTTGTCATCATTTAGTGTTGTCAGTGTTTGTGGATTCCGGCTATTTTAACTGGTGTGTATCTTGTTTTAATTTGCAATTCTCCGATCTTGTGGAATGTTGAGCATCTTTCCATATGCTAATTTTCCATCTGTATATCTTCTTTGGTGAGGACTTTGTTCCCGTCTTTTGCCTATTTTTTTTTTAATTGCATTGTTCATTTTAATTTATTTGGCATTTTAAGAGGCTTTTTATTTTGTTTTTGTTTTGTATTTTCTGGATAAACAATGCTTTATCAGATATGTCTTTTGCAAACATCTTCTCCCAGTCTGTCATTTATCTTCTCATACTCTTGGCAGCCTTTCACAAAGCAGAAGTCTTTCATTTTAATGAAGTTGTGCTTATCAATTATTTCTTTCATGGATCATACCATTGGTGTCCTATCTAAAAAGTAAGCCGCTTCCATATCTGAAATCATCTAGATTTTCTCCTATGTTATCTTCTAGGATTTTACAGTATTGTGTATTAAATTTAGGTCTGTGACCCATTTTGTGTTTGTGAAGAGTGTAAAATCTGTCTAGATTTTTTTCTTTCTTTTTTTTTTTGTATGTGGATGCCTAGTTGTTCTAGCACTATTTGTTGAAAAGACAGTCTCTGCTGCATTGTATTGCTTTTGCTCCTCTGTGAAAGGTCAGTTGACTATATGTGAGTCTAATGCTTGGCTCTTCATTCTGTCTCATTGATCAATTTGTTCTTTCTTTCTCAGATACCACACTGTCTTGATTACTTTGGCTTTATAGTAAGTCTTGAAGTTAGGTAGTTGTCAGTTCTCCAACTTTGTTCAATATTTAGCTATCTATTCTGTGTCTTTAGCCTTTCACTGTGTAAACTTGAGAATCTGTTTGATGGTATCTATAAGATAACTTGCTGGGATTTTGATTGGGATTGTGTTGAGTCTATAGATCAAGTTGCGAAGAGCTAACATCATGACAAACATGGGTTCTTCCAATCCATGACATAAAATTTCTATTTGTTCTTCTTATTTCATTCACCCAGTTTTGTGGTTTTCTCAGGTAGAACCAGATTTACGTAAATTTATACCAAAACTTTTCATTTCTGGATGTTAATGTAAATTTTGTTTGTACTTCAAATTCTACTTGTTCATTGCTGGTGTATAGGGAAATGATTGACTTGTGTATTAACCCTGAATTCTGCAACCTTGCTAGAGTCACTTGTTATTCAGAAATTAAATTATTCTGTTGGACAGACTACATAGATGGACTACATAGATTGGCTTCCCTGGTGGCTCAGATGGTAAAGCGTCTGCCTACAAAGTGGGAGACACGGGTTCGATCCCTGAGTCGGGAAGGTCTGGAGAGAGAAGGAAATGGCCACCCACTCCAGTATTCTTGCCTTGAAAATCCCTTGGACGGAGGAACCCAGTAAGCTACAGTCCATAGGGTCACAAAGAGTCAGACACAACTGAGCAACTTCACTGTCCTCCATAGATAGTCATGGCATATGTAAACCAAGTTTATTTCTTCCTTCCCCATCTGTATACCTTTTATTTCCTTTTCTTTTAAATTGCAGTAGCTAGAACTTCCCATGGAACATTAAAAATGTGTGGCCGGAGGATGTGTCCTTGGATTGTTCCTGGTCTTATTGGGAAAGCTGCTAGTTCCTCATGAGGTTCCTTTTCACAGCTAACTAGATTTTGAGCATATTCTATGTGCAGAACCCAAATGTTTTACATGCATCACTAATTTCAGTTCTTAAACCTGACTACTGTTTGCTAAACTTGATCAAGAAGAAAATTTTCAGAGGGAGGTATTCCATTATTTCATGTTGATCCACTGTAGAATTATAAAAGTGAAATTTTAAAGACTCAATTTATCACAAAATCTTCTCTATACCCAAAAATCACCTCAAAATGAAGATAAAATTACTTCATTAACTTTTGGAGAACTTACAAATACTTCCCTTTATCAACATCATCTATTTTTGAATATATAAAAGAAATGTGAGTAAATAAAATGCTCATGGAAGTACAGTGGTTTTCTCTATCAGTATGTGTATTCACTGGCCATATTTTAATGCTTAAAATGTTGCCAGTGTTTGATAATTATATGTATTTTCCTGAAAATAAGCTAAATATTCAAATTGAAAGTTCTTTAAAATACTTATTAAAAATGAAATTTTGTCTAAAACTTGGGAAGGAGTCTCAGTGGCTTCTAAATCATATATTGACTTTACAAATAAACAGTAAGTTAAAAAAATACATATAAATCAAAAGGCAGAAAATGTCATATCACTGTAACTTTTAATGGAACATCTAGAAAAATTTGTGTACTTTAAAAACAAATTCTTGGATAAGGATGGGTAGGGGCAATACTTTTGCTTAGCTTAAAGAATTTCACAATATTTATACTACATGAAGAGCAGTGTCTCTTGCAAACCCAGTTTTCTGCCATAAACAAAGGGAAAGTTATTTCTCTGGCTTTAATTTATTTATTTTTCTAAAATGTGCTGCATGGCTTCAAAATTATTGCAGACAAACAATTATTGTGAGAAATGGAAAGTGACAATCTGTTTAATGCCCTGCACCATATTTTTCGGCAGGCCAGAGTCTGTATCTCAAGTGAATAAAATATAATAGAATACACTGAACTCTGTCATCAGTTTGCCAAGATGGTACAAAATGATTGTGACTTATTCACACAATGATTTAAAGTACAATACCATTAATAACCAGTTAGATATCTAAAACATGCATATTTAAAATTTTTATGACATTTTATATTTATTAAAATAGAAGCTCATTAGAAGCCTTTGGGAGGACATTCCCTGGCAGTCTAGGGATAGGACTCCATGCTGCCATTGCTCTGGGCATGGATTCGATCCCTGGTCAGGGAACGAAGATTCTATGAGGAGCTCGGCTGGGCCAAAACAAAAAACAAAAACCCAAAATAAAAGTAATTTTAAAAAAGCCTTTGAACATTTTAGGAACATGAACTAGAAAATTAAAACTGCTATTCATTGGCTTGGTTGTTAAATAGGACCACAGGACACCTTACTCCTGATAACCTTCTTAAAATAGTTTTTAAGAGTTGGATAACTCATTGCTTCCCTCACCTCCCATTTTTTAGTCTAGGTTTGCAGAAAGCTCAGACCTAATTTTGGAGAAGGCAATGGCAACCCACTCCAGTACTCTTGCCTGGAAAATCCCATGGACGGAGGAGCCTGATAGGCAACAGTCTGTGGGGTCGCTAAGAGTCAGGCAGGACTGAGCGACTTCACTTTCACTTTTCACTTTCATGCATTGGAGAAGGAAATGGCAACCCACTCCAGTATTCTTACCTGGAGAATCCCAGGGACAGAGGAGCCTGGTGGGCTGCTGTCTATGGGATTGCACAGAGTTGGACATGACTGAAGCAACTTAGCAGCAGCAGACCTAATTTTGCTTATGCTTTTTCTAATTTTGTGCTTATTTGCAACAGCCATTTGTAGGCTATTCCTTCTAG
This sequence comes from Bubalus kerabau, assembly GCF_029407905.1. Classification (NCBI taxonomy): domain Eukaryota; kingdom Metazoa; phylum Chordata; class Mammalia; order Artiodactyla; family Bovidae; genus Bubalus; species Bubalus kerabau. Next base: position 135,519,970 of record NC_073624.1, read on the forward strand.
AATACTATTTCCTTCTTTATTTTAGCGGATATTCACCATGTGTAAAAGAACATTCCTAGCAGGAAGAATTTAAGCAATTATGTAAACATATTTATGTAAAGGGAAATAGCTAAGAGAAATATGCTAAGATATTTATTTGCAAGTAGTTTCTCAACAACCTTGAAAATAACACAGACTCTGTCCTTCAACTCCCTTCTCTGTAAAATGGACATCAAACTTATCTTACAAGGCTACCATGAGAATTAGGGCAGATATGGCCTGTAAACGTGTTTTGCAAATAAAATAGCCTTATAAATATTAAGCCTTTTAGTATTTTTTGAGCTCTTATTCTCATATCAATGACTTTGGTAATCTTATGGCTAAACCCAGATTGTTTTCTACTAGTGTGTGAAATAATAGAAATTCTATAAACTCTTAAAGCTTCAGTTCTGTTCCTCTGAATTGGGGGAAACAAGTACAGTGACCTCCTAGAACATCAGAGAGAATTAGAGGAGAAAATGTATATAAACCTTGGCACATTATAAGTGCTTGAGAAATGCTAGCTGTTGTTATCACTAACTGCTGCTGCTGTTAAGTCGCTTCAGTCGTGTCCGACTCTGTGCGACCCCATAGACGGCAGCCCACCAGGCTCCCCGTCCCTGGGATTCTCCAGGCAAGAACACTGGAGTGGGTTGCCATTTCCTTCTCCAATGCATGAAAGTGAAAAGTGAAGTGAAGTCACTTCAGTTGTGTCCGACTCTTTGCGACCCCATGGACTGCAGCCCACCAAGCTCCTCCGTCTGTGAGATTTTCCAGGCAAGAGTACTGGAGTGGGGTAACTACTGTATCACGATACAACCTTGATACTTAGATTAAGATCATTTCTCTCAATTCATGGATTTAAGAGCTGAAGTAAAACGAGGCTAAGTAATTTGCCTAAGTTCATTCAGTTAATAAGCAACTAAGTAAGGTGTTAGTTTCCATAGTTCCAAAATCTTCACTTTCCCTTCTGTGTTACATGTTTCCATTGCTTTTTTTTTTTCTCATTTAAACCATAAACAAATTATCAACTTGGGTTTATCATAAACTCTATACCTTGTAAAGTTGTTCCAGAATTTATAAAGTGTGATACATGGGGTATTCAATTATCAGCTGATATGAATGAAACCAGACAAACAATGTCCTTCAGATCTTCTAGAAGCAAAATGGAGTTAATAAAGTTTTATCTTCTGAATTATTTTTTATTTTTCTCCAGGGAATACTCTTGTCTTTAGGAATAAGCATTTTTGAAGGACACATTTCAGAAAGCACTATTTTGATTGTCATATATTCTACTTTACAGTTCAGTTTAGTCGCTCAGTTGTGTCCAATTCTTTGCAGCCCCATGGACTGCAGCACGCCAGGCTTCCCTGTCTATCACCAACTCCCAGAGCTTGCTCAAACTCAAGTTCATTGAGTCAGTGATGCCATCCAACCATCTCATCCTCTGTCATCCCCTTCTGCTCCTGCCTTCAATCTTTCCCAGCATCAGGGTCTTTTCTAATGAATCAGTTCTTTGCATCAGGTGGCCAAAGTATTGGAGTTGCAGCTTCAACATCAATCCTTCTCATGAATATTCAGGACTGATTTCCTTTAGGATGGACTGGTTGGATCTCCTTGCAGCCTTTAACTAAAGCAAACTGGGGATGAATAATCAGTGTATCTGATGACATAACAACAATTTCCATGTGTGTTTTAATTTAATCACTTTTTAAAGAGCACAAGGGAAGATAAATAGTCAAATTTTCCAGGCTATCTGTAATAAGCAAAAGTAATAAACTCATTAAATATATGCAGTGAAACAGTAAATGTAGATGAAGCATTTCACCCATTTATAAAAGAGAATCAAATAAATGTGGAGTTGAACTTAAGTCCAATTGTTTAACCCCACTGCCCCCCCTCTGTCAATCCAAATCATTCTCCACTTTACAGCTAGACTGTAGATACATAAAATAAGCACAAGAATAGTTGATTGGTTTCAGTGACTTTATGCTATTCAGTCTCCCAAACTGAGGTTCACAAAGGGCATATCCCATGTGGTGGTCTTGGTGGAAGATGGAGAATGCAGATGTGGCCAAGAGAATGTAGATGTAGAGAGTTGTCAGTCTGGGTGAAGACTCTTTCAATTTTCTGCAGGACTGAGATTTTTAAAAATCAGAAGTTTGGATGAAAATAAGCAGAGGCTAGTTCCATGAAGTTAACTGGGTGTTAGAAATTAACATTTAAATGCAGTGAAGACAATAGCATGTTTTAGGGTCTTAATAAGAAAATGTGTACACAGTTACTTATGGGGAGGAAGTTTAAGTTCAGTTGTTCCAGATGAATCCCCTCCCCTAAAAGGCAGAGGGACAGTGGTTGGGCTGCTGAAGGCCGGAAGACAGAAGACTGTTTTCTCATTGCTTCTCCTGAGTTTAACCCAGTCCGCATTTGATACAGAGGGTTCTGTGACCAGGGAACAGTAGACTAGTGGTATTTGCATTAGAATGATATGCCTCTCAAAAGTCATTAACCTGTATTTTTGTTTGACTGTAATTTAGTGATAACTGAAATGTAATTTCTTCAATGTAAATAATATAAAAATTTAATATGTGGTACACACTTATCTAGATAAATAAAAAATTGTACAGGTTTTTCTATGTCATAATTAAAGTTCAAACTCCAAGATTACATACTGTGGTTTAAAAATGCATCTGTTAATGAGGCAGTTAACAAATGTGGCATCTTCTGTATGTATTAAGACCTACCAGAATGAACTTGCAAAGGTTTCTTTGTAGGTTTTTCCCTGATTAGAAATCTTGATTTTCTGCATTTGAAACTTGAAATGTTAGGGATTCCTACATTAAAGAGTTCATTAATAGGGTGAAGGTAGACATAAGTATTCTTTTTATCATCAAAGCAAGACCTATTTTGAAAAAACTCTAAACAGGTACTAGCAGAGAGATTTTTAACAGACAATACTCAACATTCATCAAATTTATTTCAACATCTCAAATATTTCTTTGCAAGAGAACTGTCCTCCCAGTTTCCTTGCCATTTGAACTTTGTTATTTTCTCATGATTAAAACCAGTTCCTTGGTTCTTATTCTTTAACTTTCTTTATCTCCTTAGGTTCAAAGTATATTGTCTCCCATGTCAAATACCAAATGTTTAATTATAAATGTGCTCAATTATTGCCGAGAAAAACTATTTTAATTCTCATAGTATATTAGTATTCTTGCATCCAAGAAATGTACACAGAAATTGAAGCTGAAATCAGGACAATTTGGGGATAGAAGTGTTTTATGGTCTTCAAGTACTCTAGTGTTCAACAGTATAGCAGATCTGTTGTAATTTAAGTCAAATCAATAACTAAAATAGCAACCTTTCCAGGTTCCTCTAGGCCTTGCAGCAGTAAGCTTTCTTGAGCAGATCTAATATTGACCTTGTTTTAGGGAAGCTTTCATGTCTTTGCCGAGGCATTTGTTGACTTTCAAAGGCAACTTCAATGCAAAGCATTTTGTACATACATGACATACTGTTAGTACAAACTTGTGAAGAGTTTCAAGTGTATCCTGGTAAAAATACTGTCTTTTTTGAGTTACATAATTATAAAGCACAGAAAAAGACATCTGACCCAATATGCACTTAAAGAAATCAGATTGTCAGTAGGAGTGCAAATACAGACTTCTGCAGGAAATCCTTTAGAATGTATTTGATTATTCTGATTTCTATTAAAATAATTGGATTAGATGGTCTTCTCACATTGTAGCAATATCCAAAAATCAATTAGCTTTACTTCTAAGCACACCTATAACCTAGACTTCATCCATCAGCTGACAACCAAAGATCTTTTGTAATAGTTGATACTTAGACCAGTTTGAAGCTTTCCTGTGGTTGATAGATAATCATTGCTAAATCTGATATTGCCTGTAACCACCTGTCTTAGGACATGCAAACTATTCTCCTGGATGATAGGCCTTTGAGTTATGGCTCCAGTAAAGCCAGAGGGCTCCAGGTTGCTTTGTGAAGACAGTGGGCCTCTTGAGTGATACAGATAGACAGTGGATCTTCTTCATCCTCATGGAAGACAGCTTCCTTCTAGGATAACTCACTGAAAATTTGTGCTTCGTATAAATTTCAAAAATGCTCCAGTGTTGATATAGTAATAATGGTTCCTGTAAATAGAATTGAATATCTACTATGCATTTTTTGGCTAGTCACTAAATGTTTAAAGTAGTTTCTGATATTGAAATCATATACCATGTGAATTCTGATAAAGCGTCAAAGGATTTTTTCAGTGCATTGATTTTATGAAAAGATAGTGAACTTTCTTTGCACAGCTGGACATACATGCCTACTCTCTGTTTTGTATATGGGAAGGTTGTATAGTGTTTTGGACAATATACTGTTGTTACAGTGTGGTGCTGAAAACCCTCTGTTAAAAGATGGAAATACGTTCTCTTTTCTTGAACACAGATAGACTGTTGTTACTGCCTCAGTTCTTAGAGTAAGAGGTTTTGACTTCTAAGCCATGTCATCAAAGACTTCACAGGCTTCACCCTTGGTCTCCTGGGTTGTTGTAATTATGGGGCCAGGTGCCATAATGAAACCCTTGAAGCATCCTTGGAGCAAGAGGACCATGTAGAGGGTCTGATGCCACAGGCCACCAGCCAGCACCAACTTGCCAGCCATGTGAATGAGCCTTCTGGGATGCCGATGCCCCAGTTCAAACCCTTAGTGGGTCTTCCAGTCTCAACCAACACATGACTACACTGCATGAGAGACCCTAAGTAGACCTACCTACCCAGTCACATACTTCTCCAGTTCATGTTCAACAGATACTCTGAAGAATAATAAACCATTATTATTGTTTTGAGCCACTTTATTTTTTATTGCTTTCTGTAGCAGTTGATAGCAGACACTGATTTTGGTTGGTCATGTGTGTTCATTATATGTTCTTTTTTTGTGTGTGTAGAAAAGTCAGTTTTCTGACTGCTGAAAATCAGGAGGTAGAGACATTATTCAGATAAAGGCGTTTAAATTCACTTTCTCCTTTCAAGGGTTAGGTGCCCTTGCAAATGCTAAACTTGATTAAAGAACAAGGCATTCTCAGTGTTTCTAAAGGTTTCCCTGCAATAGTTGATACATTGTTAGTTTAAGTGTATCTTTAAAGGTTATATAAGCTCACAGAAGAAAAGGTGACTTTATAGCAGAAACTTGAACCTTTCAAAACTCGTAACATCCTTTCTTGAGTATTCCCTGTTACTGAATCTGTGAGTGTCCATATGGTCTCCAGGACTCAGAAAGGCTCTGCTGTAGAAGGCTGAGTCAGCTTCAGCCTTGCCTCATAAGATCAGACATAGTAATTAAGGGGAGCAGAGAATCAATCTAGCCCTCAGTGGGTAGTATTGTGTGAACTCTTTCCACCTATCTAACCCATGTAAAAAGCAGCAGTGAAAAAATCAGAAAACGACAAAAGTCAAGTTGATTGCATACATAGATGGACTAGTCAGGATTCTCCAGAGAAACAGAAGCTTTGAATAATATTAGATGAGGACTTCCCTGGTGGTCCAGTGGCTAAGACTCTGCACTCCCAATGCAAGAGGCCTGGATCAGATCCCTGGTCTGGGGACTAGATCCCACATGCCACAGCTAAAGATCTTGCATGTTGTAACAAAGATTTCCAGTGAAGCAACTAAGTCCTCTCAAACCCAAATAAATAAATATTAAAAAATAATATTGCTGGGTTTAGGGGAACCAGTCCTCGCCTCCCCATTTGTGCTTCTGGCTCCACATCTACAGATGCAAGCTGTAGTACAGTAGTTCATATTTATTGGGGAAAAGTCCACATGTAAGTGGACCTAAGAAGTTTGAGGCTGTGTTGTTCAAGGGGCAACTGTGTCATTTCTTATAAGAAATTGGCTCACCCATTACAGAGGCCGAGAAACCGCAAGAGCTGCAGCTGGCAAGCTTATGTCCCAGGAGAGCCCATGGTGTGTTCCGTCTGAGTGCAGGCCTGAAAACCAAGGGAGCTTATGTTGCGAGTTCCAGCCTGGATCCAAAGGCAGGAGAAGACAGTTGCCCCAGGTCAATACCGTCACGCAGAGAGTAAATTCTCACTCTTTCTTTTGCTCTTGGCAGGTCTCTAGGATGGGATGAGGCCTTCCTACACTGCACTCATGCACATTAAGTCGCTTTGGTTGTGTCCAACTCTTTGCAACCCTATGGACTGCTGCCAACCAGGCTCCTCTGTCCATCGGATTCTCCAGACAAGAATACTGGAGTGGGTTGTCATGCCCTCCTTCAGATGATCTCCCCCAACCAGGGATCTAACCTGTGTCTCTTATGTCTCCTGCATTGGCAGGTGGGTTCTTTAGCACTAGCACCACCTGGGAAGCCCTAGGGAGGGCAGTTTCCTTTCTGCATTTGCCAATTCAGATATTAATCTTATCTTGAAGCATCTTCCAGAGACACACCCAGAATAATGTTTAACCAAGTATCGGGCATTTTGTGACTGTCAGGTTGACCCAAAATTCTTTATCACAGTTGGTAATATATGTGTTTTATGTACAGGCATGTAGAAACATATATATGACTATATATGTATATATGCACATGTATATACATATGTTCTAACCGGTTGTTGACCACTTACAGTACACAACAAATAGCCATTTCTAATGTGTCAAGTCAGAGGTGTTACCTCACTGAATTTTCTCAAAAATCTTCGTTATGATTATTCACATATTTTATAGATGAAGAAACTTCAGCTAAAGAAGTTGTCTGCTCTAGGCTCATACCAGAACTAACTTCAGAATGAAAATTTGAAACAACTCTGGTTTTAAAATCTTCCCACTATGTCTCAGAAATATGTATCACACAGCATCAAGAAATAATTGTATTAGTCTCCTCTAATCAGTTAAGGAACTCGGTATTGTGCCAAGCACACAGCAGGCATCCACAGAACATCTGTGGAGGGGTTGACTTCATTTAAAAACACACATGGTGGAAAGTTGTGCAGCAAAATCATCCAAACACCTAGGCTTAACACTTAGAGACTAAATCACAGACAGCATCTTATCCCACAGTCATACCTGTTAATTGAGTGAACATTGATAATGACATTCTTAATGCTTTTTCAGGGGTTCTTTCAAAAGCATCAAAGGATTTATGCCATTTAGTTGTATTGTTTCCTGTGGTCAGGTTTTATACATTACTGGAAAAGAGAATATCTAGAAGAATTGGTGCTTTTGAACTGTGGTGTTGGAGAAGACTCTTGAGAGTCCCTTGGACTGCAAGGAGGCCCAACCAGTCCATCCTAAAGGAGATCAGTCCTGGGTATTCATTGAAAGGACTGATGTTGAAGCTGCAACTCCAATACTTTGGCCACCTGATGCAAAGAGCTGACTCATTGGAAAAGACCCTGATGCTGGGAAAGATCAAGGGCAGGAGGAGAAGAGGACAACAGAGGATGAGATGGCTGGATGGCATCACTGACTCAATGGACATGGGTTTGGGTGGACTAGGAGTTGGTGATGGAAAGGGAGGCCTGGCGTGCTGCGGTTCATGGGGTCACAAAGAGTTAGACATGACTGACTGACTGAACTGATCTATATTTCACTTGTTATTAATGAATCATTTGATTGAAAACATTTCTCTGGTAATTTCAAATAGAAGTAAGTGTTGTCAACAGTGTTTATCAGAAATATGAATAGTGTCTACACAGTGCAATTCAAAACTGCCCCAGAATTTGCCACAGCAATCTCCCATGCATTCCATGGGATATTATTGAATGAAAAGACTGCTCTTTTCATTTGCAAATCATCATTGCTGCCATCCAGCAAGTTCAGTCTGGTCTAGGAGTTCTCATTTTTTGCCTTCCACAAGCATGTTAGAAGATAACTTTTAGAAAAGTTAAAGAGTTTGTTACACTTTTATTTGGAATGTCTCACTACACTTAAATTTGGAATGTCGAAATAAATTCAGCATTTTAAAATGAGATCAAGTTAATTGTAAGAAATTAAATACAGTTCTTCTGATGTAGTTAATTTTCTTTATTGCCTACATTTCTAAGCCTTTCACTTGGGAGCCTTTCATGAGATCTGGCAGTTAAATGACAGTGCGTGAATGTCAGACCATAGGAACAGACACATACATGTGTGTACTTGTCCAGATTTCCATTTCCTGGGAAGTTTTTCCTCCACTTCTGCCCATGACCAGCTCATTTCTAGCTCATCGTCATCCTTTAAGGTCCTGCCCAGAAGTCACCCCTTTAGGAGAGAAATCATCCCATCCCCCATTGGTTCATTGCATAGTCTGGTTTAGTTTCTTCCTAGCATTTGTTACTTGCAATTACTTGATGTATTTGTTTTCTTGGGTATTGTCTGTCTTCCCCACTGGCACATCAGCTTCACAAAAGCAGGAATATGTGCATTTTATTCATATACTCCTAGGTCCTAGCAGAGGGCTTGGCACATGGTAGGTAGCCAGGTGGCCATTAAATATTTGGTGAATTATTGAATATTTGGCTTTTATTTTGTCCTATTGTTTCACCAACTAGTTACTTAGAATATTCTAAACAAGTCACTTCTTCTTTGATTTGGTCCGTTCCTTCTCACTCAGGAAAGTGCAACACAGTAAGAATCCTTGAAATTTATATGCTTGAAGTTTGAAGTAATCTTATGATCTCTTTAGTCCTGCTCTGTCGTTTAATAGTTGATTAGAGGTAAAGATAATGCCCAGGATTACACAGCCTTAGTAACATGTGTCCAAACAAGAAGTCTGGCTTAAACACACTGGTCTAGATGCTAACAGTGCCATAGGAAATTGATTTTCTCAGTAGTGATGTTTTGCAAATAAAAATATCATTTCAAAGTTACAAGTAAGCTGATGAAAGCAAAGAATCAGAGTGACAGATGTGGTTTAAGATAAAAATAAAATCTGAATCCATTGTCCCTCATATGTGAAAAGGTTTATTTTTTTATATTCTTTGTGTCTCTGTTTTTAATGTTATAATTCTGAAATTGTGATTTCAGTCTATTTTCTTATCAAAATAGAACCAAAACATAAAAGGTACCATAGATGCATCCAGTAACAATTAGCAAGAGTCTATTGTGTGTTTGGTAGAACAGCATTTCAGAAGCGAAATTAATGGGAAGAAACAGTGTGATGATGGTGTCACTTAAAACCTTTTTGTTCATTTTTGTGATTTAGGACAGAAGTTACAATCAGAAAAGGAGTGGTCAGGTCCAGAAATTGAATCAATAAAATAATAAATTAAAAAATGAGATATTCATGATAAGCATATTCAATCTATTAAGTCTGTTAGAAAATAGGATCTGTAGGGTAGAACTGATAACAGGAGGGTCTGAGTTCTGGAACTCCTGTATAATTTTAAGCCACATTTCTCAACTTTTAAGTGTTAAAACCACCCAAATCATTACGCCTGCACCCACTCATCATCAATTTTAAAAATCTAATAACCCCACCTGTTATAATTCTAGATTCCTACTGATTTAAAGAATATATATATGTAAAACACTTTTGCATATTATTATTTGCTATTTTTTTCCAAAAGCAGGTCTTCTGTGACTTTCAAACTAAGTGCAGATTTTACTGACAGCATGTATTTTTATCTTCTTAAGGAGACAGCTCCTTGTCATTGTTCTTTCTAGCAATATGGCATTTGATTTCAGTCACTTCCTCTCCAGTTTGTTATATTTGAACCATCATCCCAGCAACATTGCTGTCTGTCTCTGTAGAGTTGTGGTTTTTTTGAAAACATGGACAAAAACTTATTTGTTACCAAGTCCATCCTTTAGGGTTGGCTATTACCTAGATAAAATTTGATAAATATAACTAAGAAAATTGTTACCGTAGGGCTTTTTCTGTTAAATATAATCAGTGAATTACACAGACTGAATTTATAACCTGAGCATGAAAATCAAGTTTCGTTTCTATTTTTAAATTTTATTTTTTAATATATTTAAAAAAATTAAAGTAACAGTTGATTTACAATGTTCGTTTCAGGTATATAACAAAGTGATTTATATATATATAGCCCTTGTGGGCTACAGTCCATAGGGTAACAAAGAGTTGGACACAACTAAGGCGACTTAGCACACACATATGATTTTTTCCATTACAGTTTATTACAAGGTATTGAATACAGTTTCCTGTGCTATACAGTAAAAGCTTGTTGTTTATCTATTTTATGCATAGTAGTATGTATCTGTTAATCCCAAGCTCCTTATTTATCCCTCTGTACACTTTCTCTTTGGTAACCATAAGTTTGCTTTCTATGCCTATGCATCTGTTTTGTTTATAAACAAGTTCATTTCTGTCATTTTTTTTATTCCACATATAAGTGATATCATATGATATTTGGCTTTCTCAGTCTGATTTACCTCACTTAGTATATAATCTCTAGGTTTATCCATGTTGCTCCAAATGGCATTGTTTCATTTTTAATGGCTGAGTAGTATTCCATTGCATATATGCACCACATCTTATTTTATTCAGTCATCGGTTGATGTACATTTACATGGCTTCCATGTCTTGTCTGTTAATCAGAGTAAACCATGTCTTGCCTTAACAGTAAAAGTAAATACAATTAAATGATTAAATGAATGTAAAATTTTGAAAAAAGAAAATAATGAAATCTAAATGGATTCTTTCAGTTGCAGCTTCTTTAGCATTCTTCCTAGTAGGTTGGCTTAGTTCAAAGGCCTGATCAAGAAACGTTACTTCCAGTCACTATTCTTTGATTTTTCTCAAATCTGTTGTGTTTTTTTTAATCTAATTATCCCTTATTTTAGTACTTGGATAAATTAAGAACACTTTAATACTAAATTTTGTAAAATGAAAATTAGAGCAAGTTTAATTATTTCAAAACATGTTATTGTGCATTTTGCTTCATTTTTCTTATATATATTTTCAAGCAGTGAGATAGTCAACCCTAATTTTTACTTTCCTAGCCACATGATGTATTGCTGCATCCAAGGTTGATTGCCAGTTATGATATTGTTAAGCATTTAGGTTTTCTTTTTCTCTCTTTTTAAAAACTTTTAATCATGTATAGTATTAACACTTATATACAGACCCAGCAGAGCTTCCCTGGTGGCTCAATGGTGAAGAATCTGCCAGCCAATGCCAGAGAGATGGGTTAGTTCCCTGGGTGGGGAAAATCCCCTGGAGAAGGAAATGGCTACCCACTCCAGGATTCTTGCCTGGGAAATCCCATGGACGGAGCCTGGCAAGTCCATGGGATCACGAGGAGTTGGACACGACTTAGTCACTGAGCACAGACAAATCCAGCTATTTAAATTTTAATTCAAAAGCTCAAGTTGAGTAGTGAAAATCATAACATATTCCCAGATTGTTCTTTAGAGAAAATGATGAACTGGCAATATACATATATTCCACCTTACCTTCCTCCAACCCACTATCTCAAGACTGTGTGTATTTTTTTTATTTTAATGTCTGAAAATAGATTAAGCTTGTAGCTGTTTAATCACTCTCAGGGTGATGCATTCTTCCAAAGGACAGCTTATTGTTTGGTCATTATTTGAAATAATGGTAAGTAGGCAGGAGATGAAATACTGTCTGTAACACATTGCCCACCCTAGTGGTTCTGTGCCTTGGCTGCATGTTACAATCAACCCAGGGACCTATTAGAAACCTGATGTTTAAGACACCCCAATTCCACTGAAGTGAGAGTCCCTGGATACCTAGAAGTGGTACTCAGGTATCAATATGTTTTGAATCTTCTCAAATGATTTCACTGGGCAGCCAGATTTAGGAAGCATTAATCAGGAGTTTCAGCTTGTTTAAATGAAGGATAGGAAGGAGAGAAGTAATCTTAGCTCCATCATATGGGGCAATCAAAATTAAGTTGTGTTATTCATTTTTCTCTTATGCTGAAGCAAACCCCGCCTTGACCCACACTCTCCTCCTAGTGTCTGCATCCTCACCTATTTAGTCTCCATATTGGAATAACCCAAAGACAGGGCTTCTTACTCTGTAGTCCCTCTTCCTCTATGGTCAGTATGATATATGTCTTATCCTTTGCTTGTGTGCTTTTTTTTTTTTTAATCCTTTTCTTTGCAGAGCTAGGTATTGCTTCCTGAACCTCCAAATTATCATTAAAGTTGTACTTGCAGTGTGGATAATTGGTATTTTTTACATTATAGTCAGAACAATTGACTTCATTCCAGTGTTTTTACCAGCTGCCAAGGCACACCCTGACCCCTGGATTTGACCTCGGTGCTGAATATGGAGGCTGGCCTGTGTATCGGTACTTGCTAGCAGCCCCTGGCTGGGTTGTTCTCCCATACTATTAATGATCGAGACATTTTCTGGCTTCAGCAAGTATATTCATGCTCTGATTACTTTGATGCAGTTAAGTGAAAGTGAAATATTGATTCTGTATTTGATAGGAACAACTCCTATCAAATAGCAGGGAACAGGTAAAAGGACCTGTTTTCATTTATTAGATTTTTCCTTTGTTACTTGTATTTTCCACCGGCCACCATCCAAGTCTGTTTCAACCATAATGATAATAAACTTGTTAATAATGATGAGAATAACTTTCACTGGAGTCTTTTTACATCTGTATACCACAACATCTTGTAGAAGTGCTGTATCTCATTTACTGCTTTAACAACCTACAAAATAGTTACAATACTTATTCCCATTTTACAGATGAAGAAACAGTGGATTAGATAAGGTTTCTTAGTCAAGCTAATGTATTTAATAAATGATAGTGCTAAGAAGATTCTTACCTAGAATCGTTGAATTCCAAGAACTTGATTTGTTAACCATTGTGTTGTTTAAACTGGACTTCTTAAAAATTATGCAAGGCCCTTAAACCACTTATTCCCAAACTCCATTTGTATCCTCCTGTGCTCTTACTCACACACTTGCACTTACCCTTTCCTCCAGCACTACTGGCCTACTGGTTGTTCCCCGAATCTGTGGCAACTGCATGTCCTTCCCTGTGCTGTTCCTTAAGTCTGGAATTTTTCCTCTCTCCTTCCACGTGAACTCCCACTCACAAATTTCAAGCTGCAGTCCCAGTGTCAAACAGTTCTCTGAAGCTTTAACTGAGCATCCAATTTGGTTAATTGTCTTTTCTCTGTGTTCTTACAGCATATGGGAAAATATCTCATCACAGCATTCATCACTTACTAGCTAATAACTTCTGATGATTTAATTAACCTCTGTAAGCCTCAGTTTCCTCATCTATAAAATTCAAGATTTTTGAATCAAAGACAGCCTATCTCAGAAGCTTATGAATATTAAAAGATAATGAATGTAAGATACACACAACTGCATGGTATTCATAAAGCATTTTAAAATAATATTGACTATTTTTATTATCATCTCATTATAATACATTTTCTTAAAAATCTGTTTTCTCTTTCTGTACTGTTAATGTCTACAGTGATGAGCATATTGACATATATTTTTGTATTTTGCAAAATGCTCAGCACAGAATGGAAACTTGTGAGCTCTTTAAGTTCCTAAACTCCTCTATCTCCAAAATGAAAACCCTCATGGGGTTGCTGTGAGGATTAAGAGAAAATGTAAAACTGATTAGCATAGAAAGCCTTTAATACATGTCATCAGCTGTCATTATTTAATAAATGGGTAAATGGATGGATGAATTCAAGAGGGAGTAAAACCCTTTCATGTTGCTGCTTTCTTTTTCTTATACTGAGATGATGGCAAATCACAGATATCTGTGTCAGCTGTCACTTAGCTAGGCCTCACTGTGTGATGGGATGTGACCAGTCTTGAGACTTCTGTCTTATTAATACTCTCCTGCCATCGTGCAGGGAGTGTGTGATGTATTGATCAGTGAGAGACCTGGCACGTCTTGTTGAAAGTCTCTTGTGACAATAGGATAAACACTTTCTGTAGATCCTTTCTTCTCTGCACTGGGTTTTTGGCTGACCATAAGTTTGACGGTGCATTACATCAGAATGACAGAGTGAGCAAGGTGCCCTCCTCTAAATTTTAGTAATCCAGCTACAGTAAATGCCAAGACATGACTCGAAGAGTGTACTTGACAATAAAATCCATAGATCATATAACAACAGAGTTTAGAGATGGAAATAAAAGTACATTGATTTATTTGGGATGGAGACAGCCATAACAACATATTGTATTCTGGAATAACTCAAGAAACCATTACAGGTATCCTCCTTCCTATTCAGGCTTAAAAGAGTAGTTGATACTTGCTAGATCCTCTTCCTCACCTTCCATTCACTTTTCAACCCACTGATATCTTTTTATAGTACTTGAAGTGTTTCAGCAAGGGTTCCCTATGAGGACAGAAAACAAGACTTTAAAAATTGTTACTGAAGGAATACTTGCAGATCTTGCTCTGTTGGCAGGGATTGATACGTCACGGAATATAGTATATCTTCAGTTTAGTGAGTACCAGCTGCTTTGATGTGGTAGTCTAAGGAGGGAATATAAAAAGTCCTAATTTAAAATTCTTCGATTTTGAAGCTTAACTGACTGATAATTAAGAGATGTCTGTTAATTTTCTGTTACTTTCATGGATTATGTATTTCCACCTCAGTCCATGTATCGTTCATCTTTACATCAACGTTATAGTCACCTGTCTTTAGAAGTTACTTGATGCAGGTTCAGTATTAACTTCAGAGGCTAATCTCAACCCTTTTCTTCTGTTAAAAATAGCAACCCAAATCACTATGTAAATTGGTCAATGTGTATAAATTCTGTGAGTAGTTATTTGCAAAATTGGTTTAATAGCAAAAAATCAGTTACTGTTGTAAGCCAAAATAAGAGAAGAAAGGGAAAAAACCACATGATCTTCTTAGTAGATGCAAAAAAAAATAAAATAAAATAATATCCATTCCTGCTTTAAAAATAAAAACTAAACACTTTTAACAAGCTAGAAACAGAAGGTAACTTTCTTAATCTGTTAAGGGATGTCTACAGAGGACCCTTCAGCTAGCATTATGCTAAAGAATTAGAGACAATCTTTTTTTCCCTGTGATAGAAAAAAAACAAACCAGATGCTCCATTTTAATACTCAGTCTTGTAAAAAATATAGAGATAACTAAGTTAAAGACATCCAGATTAGAAGGGAAGTAAATTATGTTTATTGGCAGTTGATGTGATCCTGTAGGTAGAAAATCTTAAGCAATCCACAGAAGTAGTTTTAGAACTAGTGAACTGTTCAGCAAAACCAGAGAATATAGGATCAATATGCATATCTTGGGCTTCCCAGGTGGTGCTAGTGGTAAAGAACCTGCCTGCCAATGCAAGAGATGTAAGAGACATGTTTGATCCCTGGGTCAGGAAGATCCCCTGGAAGAGGGCATGGCAACCCACTCCAGTATTCTTGCCTGGAGAATCCCATGGACAGAGGAGCCAGGCAGGCTACAGTCCATGGGGTCACAAAGAGTCAGACACTAAAGTGACTGAAGTGACTTAGTATGCATGCATGTGTGCATATCTATATATTACCAATGAACTTTTGCAATTAAAATTAAAATTATTTTATTAACAAAAATTAATATGTATAAATAAATTTAGCAAAATAAGTAAAATACTTATGCATCAGAAATTACAAAACGCTGCTAAGGGAAGATAACTTTCTGAGAGAAGGAAATGAATAAATTTTAATAAATGGAAACTCATCTCCTGATCATTGATTAAAAGGCTTAATATTGCCAAGATGACAGTTCTTTCCAACTTTATCAGTAGATTCAGTTAAACTCTATTGGTATCTCATTCAGATTTTTATGGACATTGATAAACTAATCCAAAAATTTAAGTGGAAATTCACAGGACCCAAAATAATCAAAAGTTTTTTTAAAAAAAAGGACATAGGAGGACTTCACACTTCCTGATTTGGAACATAATATAAAGCTATAGTAATCAAAACAGTGATAGTAGCATAAAGATAGATTATAGATCAGTGGAACATAATTCAGAATCTAGAGGTAAACTCATACAATTATGAGTCTCCCACATATCAGATACACTCAATAAAAGAAAGTGAAAGTGAAGTCATTCAGTCGTGTCCGACTCTTTGTGACCCCATAGACTGTGGCCTACCAGGCTCCTCTGTCCATGGGATTTTCTAGGCAATAGTACTGGAGTGGATTGCCATTTCCTTCTCCAGGGGATCTTCCCAACCTAGGGCTCAAACCCAGGTCTCCTGCATTGTAGACAGACGCTTTAATGTCTGAGCCACCAGGGAGACCCAAAAGGCTTTAATTCATAAGGCATTCTGGAAAAAGTTCAAGAATAGAAATCAGAGCAGTTGTTGCCAGGGATGGGGAAGTAGAAGGGTGCTGACCCAAAGGGACATGGGTAACTTCCTAGGGTGATGGAAATTTATATCTTGATTGTGGACATGGATACACTACAGTAAACATTTATGAAACTCAATAAGCCATATACTAAAAAGGGTAAATTCTTCTGTATGGACATTATCTTTAAACCTAAATCAAATCCCTTATGACTTTACAGTGGAAGTGACAAATAGATTCAAGGTATTAGATCTGATAGAGTTCGAAAAACTATGGATGGAGGTTCGTGACATTGTATAGGATGCACGGATCAAGACCATTCCCAAGAAAAAGAAATGCAAAAAGGCAAAATGGTTCTCTGACTCGAGGTCTTACAAATAGCTGAGAAAAGAGGAGAAGCTAAAGGCAAAGGAGAAAAAGAAAGATATATCTATTTGAATGCAGAGTTCCAAAAAATAGCAAGGAGAGATGAGAAAGTCTTCCTCAGAGATCAATGCAAAGAAATAGAGGAAAACAATAGAATGGGAAAGACTAGAGATCTCTTCAAGAAAATGAGAGATAGCAAGGGAACATTTCATGCAAAGATGGGCACAATAAAGGACAGAAATCCTATGGACCTAACAGAAGCAGAATATATTTTGTGTATTCTTGCACAAAAGGATACACAAAAGAACTACACAAAAAAGATCTTCATGACCCAGATTATCATGATGGTGTGATGACTCACCTAGAGCCAGACATCCTGGAATGCGACGTCAAGTGGGCTTTAGGAAGCATCACTACAAAAAAAGCTAGTGGAGGTGATGGAATTCCAGTTGAGCTATTTCAAATCCTAAAAGATGATGCTGTGAAAGTGCTGCACTCAATACGCCAGCAAATCTGGAAGACTCGGCAGTGGCCACAAGACTGGAAAAGGTCAGTTTTCATTCTAATCCCAAAGAAAGGCAATGTCAAAGAATGTTCAAACTGCCACACAATTGCACTCATCTCACACGCTAGGAAAGTAATGCTCAAAATTCTCCAAGCCAGGCTTCAACAGTATGTGACCCGTGAACTTCCGCATGTTCAAGCTGGATTTAGAAAAGGCAGAGGATCCAGAGATTAAATTGCCAACATCCACTGGATCATCAAAAAAGCAATGAGTTCCAGAAAAACATCTACTTGTGCTTTATTGACTATGCCAAAGCCTTTTACTGTGTGGATCACAACACACTGTGGAAAATTCTTCAAGACATGGGAATACCAGACCACCTGACCTGACTCCTAAGAAATCTGTATGCAGGTCAAGAAGCAACAGTTAGAACTAGACATGAAACAACAGACTTGTTCCAAATCTGGAAAGGAGTATGTCAAGGCTGCTTATTTGTCACCCTGATTATTTAACTTATATGCAGAATACATCATGCAAAATGTCAGGCTGAATGAAGCACAAGCTGGAATCAATATTGTCAGGAGAAATAGCAATACCTCAGATACACAGATGCTACCACCCTTATAGCAGAAAGCAAAGAAGAACTAAAGAGCCTCTTGATGAAAGTGAAACAGGAGAGTGAAAAAGTTGGCTTAAAACTCAACATTCAGAAAACTAAGATCATGGCAGCTGGTCCCATGACTTCATGGCAAATGGGGAAATAATGGAAACAATGAGAGACTTTATTTTTGGGGCCCCAAAATCATTGCAATGGTGACTGTAGCCATGAAATTAAAAGCCACTTGCTCCTTGAAAGAAAAGCTATGACCAACCTTGACAGCATATTAAAAAGCAGAGACATTGCTTTACCAACAAAGGTCTGTCTAGTCAAAGCTATGGTTTTTCAGTAGTCATGTATGGATGTGAGAGTTGGACATATAAAGAAAGCTGAGCGCTGAAGAATTGATGCTTTTGAACTGTGGTGTTGGCTAAGACTCTTGAGAGTCCCTTGTACTGCACAGACATCCAACTAGTCAGTCCTGAAGGAAATCATTCCTGAATATTCATTGGAAGTACTGATGCTGAAGCTGAAACTCCAATACTTTTTCCACCTGATGCAAAGAATCGACTCATTGGAAAAGACCCTTTAACCTAAGTTTGAATCATCAGTTTCCTAATCTGAAAAATGAGGCTAATATACATTTTCAAGGTTGTGATAAGGATTATATGATACAGTACATATTTGGAACAACCAGCACTTTACCTAACTCATGGGAGAACCTCACTAAATGATAGAGAATAATTAAAATAATAATCTGTGATTGTAATAAGGCTGTCATTAATTGAGAGGTGTCATACCGTTGCTAGGAGCTGCTAAACTTGAGTAAAGACTTACTTTGAAGATACTGTTCTCCTCCCAGAATGCTCATCCATTTAAAAATATGCCACTACCTGCCAGGCCCTGTGCTGCGTGCTGTAGACGCAGCAGTGAGAGAGTTTCTGCTCTCATGCAGCTGACATCTTAGATGGATCTTTAGTGTTCACAGCCTGGGCTGCTTTTACAACTTTCTTCCACCAAATGATTATACTTTTAGCAGAACTTCAGTAGTAGAATTAATTCAGCACCAAATCTTTGTGGAGAGGAAGAAGACAGACAAATTAAACACTGGGAGAAATCTTCTGATAGTTAATATTGGCAATATGCACTCAACACCTCTGGGGTAAAAACCTCTCAATCCATCTGTCTCCTCATCCCTAAGAGTGAATGAAGTTCATCATATTGCTGCCATATTACCAAGTTAAGAACATTCAGTGGAGCCCCAGTCACCAGGTCTTACTTAAAAAACCTTTCCTAGCTAGTATGTTTTCAGAGTTTCCCATTTCTTTTTTTCCCCACTCTGGGCTCTGTGTTTCTAGAACACCAAACCCACATTGAGTGGGGGCTCTACCTCGTTAAAACACTTTCACACTCATTTTAGCAAATTCTTCAGGCTCCACATGTTGCCTTTGGATTTTGTTTAGACATAAGAATCCTATCCTGCTGCAAAGATTTTTTTCTCATCATCCCTACATTTGTTTTCATGTTTGGGAATCTTAGCAGTTTCCTGGTCTGGACCTCCCATTGGTACTTCTGAAGCTTGTTCCCTAGGATCATGAAGTCAGCTTCATGGAGGTCAATGGCTTTAGGAGGCAGGGCTATTGCTTACGCCTGAGTAAAGGCAAGGGCTGTGAGAGAGACTGTGAACCAGGCCTTGGGGTGCAGGCTGTTTGCAGTTTGACCTTGAGCCAGAGAGAAGCAGCCCTCTGGCTGAGGGCTGAGGCAGATTGAGGATGAGGCTGAGGCAGATTAGGTATCTTGAACATCATGCACTGTTGCTGCTGCTGCTGCTAAGTCGCTTCAGTCGTGTCTGACTCTGTGCAACCCCTTGGACGGCAGCCCACCAGGCACCCCCGCCCCTGGGATTCTCCAGGCAAGGACACTGGAGTGGGTTGCTGTTTCCTTCTCCAATGCATAAAAGTGAAAAGTGAAAGGGAAGTCGGTCAGTCGTGTCCGACTCTAGCGACCCCATGGACTGCAGCCTACCAGGCTCCTCATGCACTGTTACCAAGCTGCAAACTTGCTGAATGTGTGGAAAAGCATACTTCAGGATCCATCAGTGCATTGCTAGTTCTAAGTCTACTAAACATCTTGAGGCTATTGCTCCCAATTCATTTTGCATTTGGAGTCCAGAAGTCAGGAATAACATTGGGTTCAGAGTTACATGACTAATCCTCTTGGTATCAAGTTTGCTTTCACTGGATAAATTACCTAAATTCTAACTTTAACGTAGTTTTCCAATTCCCAGAATGTCCAGAGGAGAATATGGTTTAAGTAGCTACCCACCCCACCACCACACACACACACACACATTGTATATCAATAACTTATTTCTGGCTCAATACTTTATGTACAGCTGTAGCTAGAGGACAGAGTTATTGGCATAATCTTGGCTAAAGCCATTCTCTTCCTATGGCAAACAATGTTGAGATGGATTCTCCAAAATTAATAATACTCATGAGCTGAGGCTGAGGGAGAAAAGCAACTTTGTGAAGAGAGCATCCTACTAACTGGTCTCAGCAGTAAATAATGGGCCTGGCAACCAGAGTGTTCTCATATCAGTTCTCATGTCAAGCAAACTGGTGCTTGCCATGGGCACTTGCCATGTATTTCTAAAAGGATTAAATCAGGTACTGCTGCAGCTGCTGGTTTTTAACACCCCCTGAAAGAAGTTCAGGGTGGAGTGCAGAAATTAGGCACTCTGTGCTCTGGAAAGAACTGGTGGAACAGGTCCTCAGGTACTTAGATATTTTCAGGAGTATATTTTATGAGCCCAATTCTTGTAATCTCCTCATATCTAGAAAAGCTCTTAAATTCTTCATGGTGGTGACTGTTCCTTGTGACTAGCAGAAGCCTTCTGCAAAAGATATGTACTTGGTTGCATGTACGGCCCCTTCACCAAAATCACATATTTACTGTCCTTTCCCCACCACATCTTTGGAGCAGTTTCTCAGAGCTATCTGAAATGCTATCTTCTTGGCTATCGTCCTCATTTTCCCCCAAATATAATTTAACTCACAACTCTCACCTTGTGTGTATGTGTGTGTGTGTTTTTTTTAAAGTCAACACCACGTCCATCAAGAAGTTAAAAGCTTATGTAATTCAGCAGATAACTGTCAGAAAAGTCGATAATCTTAATTGTAAACCTCACTGTATAAATGCATAGCTTAAAAAGAATCTATACATATTTATGTATTGTAGAAGAGTTCCTAAACATATGTATGTATGCTCAGTCATTCAGTCTTGTCCAACTCTTTGCAACCCTATAGACTGTAACCCACCAGACTCCCCTGTCCATGGGATTTTCCAGACAAGAATACTGAAGTGGGTTGTCATTGCCTCTTCCAGGGGAATCGTCCCCATCCAGGGATCAAACTTGCATCTCCTATATATCCTGCATTGGCTAGTGACAGTTTCTTTACTATTAAGCCACTTGGGAAGCCCCAGAACAGTTCCTGTACAAAGCCTTAATTTTGCTCTCTACTTTAGGATTATTGGTTGTTCTTTGCTTCTTAATAATATTCTTTATTTGTAAGTAACCTAAAAATGTACTTTCTCTAGCATGTAAGTGGAAAAGCCCTCATTTTATCTTCATTTCAAATGATACTTCCCTTGCTTAACTGTGGAGTTTAGAGGGAGCTTGGGCTAAGAGACAGCTGCCTGAAATGATGCACTGGAGTACTGAATGCATAAGCAACACTTGCTACCATCTTAAGCAATAAGGTTGTCTTCTTTCTACCCTAAGAGCACAGTATCCTATTGCCCTGTTTACTTGTAGTCTTTCTTACTTAGTCAAAGAGATCCAGAATATCAGTACTAAGGAATCCTTACTGCTTTTCACTTTAACTCCCCTCTGACATTCATTAAAGGAAGTACTAATACCTCAAGAGACTAAACAGAATTTGTGAAATCTGCAAATATTTTCACTCCAGACATACCTGAGGCATCTCTATACCCAAAATACTAGGAAGCTCTCAACTTTTTGAAAATTCTCTCACATCCACTTGAGGTAACTGTGATTTCTGAGTCATAAATCGCTTCCTTTCAAGACAGTTCTAGGAAAATATCCAGAGACAGTCACAAAGATAACCATCTAAACGTCCAGGCTGATAATGTGAAAAAAGTATTTTCTATGCTGTTTTGGCTGTCTTCCTTCATACTGTGCTTCCAGGAAACCAAGGCCTTTTCAGGTTTCAGAATGAAGAGTGCACTGGGTTCTCAAATACTTGAAAGTAATTATGCATTCTACCAGACAGCTTAGGGGAAGTTGTAAGGGAACCATTTCCATCTCAATGTAAATGCGTATTTCGCCTCTGTAGATGTATTCTGGCAGAAAGCTTCCTCATTCCAATAGCATGCCCTATTAGGTCTTAAAGTAATAATTAAGCTTGCTTTTCTGTTTTTTGTATTTTTCTTTCATTTTTTACATTTCAAAGATGACTTCTAAATTTGCTTTCCTTGGGTTCCATCTCTAATATCCCTAGAATATTTCAGATGGATGACGTAGTCATGAAGTGAAGTGAAAGTGTTAAGTCACTTAGTCGTGTCCAACTCTTTGTAACCCCAATGGACTGTAGCCCGCCAGGCTGCTCTGTTCATGAAATTCTCCAGGCAAAAATATAGAATGGGTAGCCATTCCCTTCTCTAGGAGTTCTTCTCAACCCAGGGATTGAACCCAGTTCTCCTGCATTGCAGGAGGATCCTTTACCATCTGAGGCATCAGAGAATAGACTGCTAATTTTGTTTCAGTTGGTAAAGAAATACCTCTTTAACTACCCTTCCAGGTTAGATATCTGTTGACCTAGTAGCAATTGTCTGTCTGTGTTTTTATCATCCATAAGTTAACTGGTACATTGATTCTAAAAATGGTCCCTCCTAACTAACATTAACTAGACCTCCTAACTAACTAACTAGACCATTCAGGTATGACCTGAATGAAATCCCCTACGATTACACAGTGGAAATGAGAAACAGATTTGAGAGACTAGATCTGATAAACAGAGTGCCTGATAAACTATGGACAGAGGTTCCTGACATTGTACAGGAGACAGGGATCAAGATGATCCCCATGGAAAAGAAGTACAAAAAGTTAAATGGCTGTCTGAGGAGGCCTGACAAATAGCTGTGAAAAGAAGAGAAGTAAAAAGCAAAGGAGAAAAGGAAAGATATATTCATTTAAATGCAGAGTTCCAAAGAATAGCAAGGAGACATAACAAAGCCTTCCTCAGTGATCAATGCAAAGAAATAGAGGAAAACAACAGAATGGGAAAGACTAGAGATCTCTTCAAGAATATTAGAGATACCAAGGGAACACTTCATGCACAGATGGGCTCAATAAAGGACAGAAATGGTATGGACCTAACAGAAACAGAAGATATTAAGAAGAGGTGACAAGAATACACAGAAGAACTGTACAAAAAAGATCTTCATGACCCAGATAATCAAGATGGTGTGATCTCTCACCTAGAGCCAGACATCCTGGAATGTGACGTCAAGTGGGCCTTAGGAAGCATCACTACGAACAAAGCTAGTGGAAGTGATGGAATACCAGTTGCGCTATTTCAAATGCTGAAAGACAACGCTGTGAAAGTGCTGCGTTCAATATGCCAGCAAATCTGGAAAACTCAGCAGTGGCCACAGGACTGGAAAAGGTCAGTTTTCATTCCAATCCCAAAGAAAGGCAATGCCAAAGAATGCTTGAACTACTGCACAATTGCACTCATTTTACACACTAGTAAAGTATTGCTCAAAATTGTCCAAGCCAGGCTTCAGCAATATGTGAACCGTGAACTACTATATGTTCAAGCTGGTTTTAGAAAAGGCAGAGGAACCAGAGATGAAATTGCCAACATCCACTGGATGTTGGAAAAAGCAAGAGAGTTTCAGAAAAAGATCTATTCTGCTTTATTGACTATGCCAAAGCCTTTGACTGTGTGGCTCACAATAAACTGTGGAAAATTCTGAAAGAGATGGGAATACCAGACCACCTAACCTGCCTCTTGAGAAATCTCTATGCAGATCAGGAAGCAACAGTTAGAACTGGACATGGAACAACAGACTGATTCCAAATAGGAAAAGGAATATGTTCCTGCATATTCTCACCCTGCTTATTTAACTTATACACAGAGTACATCATGAGAAACGCTGGGCTGTAGGAAGCCCAAGCTGGAATCAAGATTGCCAGGAGAAATCTCAATAACCTCAGATATGTAGATGACACCACCCTTATGGCAGAAAGTGAAGAAGAACTAAAGAGCCTCTTGATGAAAGTGAAAGAGGAGAGTGAAAAAGTTGGCTTAAAAGTCAACATTCAGAAAACTAAGATCATGGCATCTGGTCTCATTACTTCATAGCAAATAGATAGGGAAGCAGTGGCTGACTATTTTTTGGGGCTCCAAAATCACTGCAGATGGTGATTGCAGCCATGAAATTAAAAGATGCTTACTCCTTGGAAGGAAATGTATGACCAACCTAAACAGCATATTTAAAAGCAGAGACATTACTTTGCCAACAAAAGTCCATCTAGTCAAGGCTGTAGTTTTTCCAGTAGTGATGTATGCATGTGAGAGTTGGACTATATAGAAAGCTGAGTGCCGAAGAATTGATGCCTTTGAACTGTGGTGTTGAAGAAGACTATTGAGAGTCCCTTGGACTGCAAGGAGATCCAACCAGTCCATCGTAAAGGAGATCAGTCCTGAATGTTCATTGGAAGGACTGATGTTGAAGCTGCAACTCCAATACTTTGGCCACCTCATGCGAAGAGCTGACTCATTGGAAAAGACCCTGATGCTGGGAAAGATTGAAGGCAAGAGGAAAAGGGGATGACAGAGGATAAGATGGCTGGATGGCATCGCTGACTCAATGAACATGAATTTGAGCAAACTTTGGGAGATAGTGAAGACAGAGAATCCTGATGTGCTGCAGTTCATGGGGTCAAAAGAGTCAGACACAGCTTAGCAAAATAATAACAGTAAAGTGATAGCTCTCTGATGTGGAATTGTGTTTTGAAGGATAACTTAATTCAGCTCTCAGATTCTACCACCGGAACTCACATCCTTAGATGCTCAGAGTCTGTGATGTTATGCTAAATTCTTTACTTACACTGAGTTCTAGTCCCAGGAATAGAACTTTCTTTTTAGAAGAGAGAGTTCCCTGGGAGCAGAACTTTCCTTTATTAATAAAAGAATTACATAGAATTAGATTTGATTCCTACATTTGTTCACTCCCTGGCTATTTGACTGTGAAATTCACTTGATAAAAACTGCAGGTTTTTAAAAGATAGATAATAATAGCAATTTCAGAAGACTGTGAAAAGAAAACAGATATGTGTATAAAGCACCCACCAAAGTGTATACACACAGGTAGGCACATGAGTAACACTGATTATGATAATGTTCCTGCTGAAAAAGGACAGGTGGAAAGAAAAGTAAAAAGGAAGAGAAGTGAGAGTAGGGGGAGAAGCAGAAATAAGAGGGAAAACAAGGGAAGAGCTGGAGCATGTAATGGGAGAAATAATGAGATTGTACCATTTTGCGAGGGCTTTCCAAGTATCTCGTTCCTTCATCTACCCAGTTCTCATCTTTGGTGTAATTGCAAAGCATAATGAGACTCTGAGAGAGTGTGTTTCCTCTTCCCCCACCTCCCTCAGGAGAAGCCCATAAAAGCTGCCTCTCACTTTTTCTGTGCTGGCTTTGCCCCATCTTTTGACCTCCTTTCTGCATTAGTTCACCTCCCCAGCACCACTCTATCCTATAGCTTGGGAGCGTCTCTACCATCAGGATTTCCTGGTTCATGAGAACCCTTTATCCACAGCCTGTCTAATGGTTGTCTCAGTCCAGTTAGATAACGCTGGAGTTAGATTTGACATTTAAATAGAGTTAGAGGCCGCTGTCTCTGTTTTGTAAACTGCATGTTAAGGAAAAAAATTCCCACTGATTTTTGTCTAGTTAATTTAACTGTCCTAAGTTAAAATTAAGAGAAAAGAGTAACTGGAACACTGAGAGAGCAAATGTAGAATAAACACAGAAGTGAATTCTCAGCACAACTATTCTTTAAACTCTAATGGCCAGTAAACGTAAACATGAAGTGACAGTTTCTTCATTACAAATGTAAACACAAAGAAACTTACCCAGCAGCAGTGAAAACAAACCAAGAGATAAAACCTCCTAGTTTGCTTATGCCTGAGCCTTTTTCACAAAGGCTGTCTTTCTTTTTGGCTTATTATTTCCTACCTTAGCACTGTGGCTATCAAATATATAATTACTGAAAGAGTTAAGCCTGGTGCAAAATAATTCTAGACTCAATGAAGAAAGAAAAAATACTTTTCACATAACTTTAAAATTATGGAAAACCTAGTTAAAATGTGTATTTTCATCCAGAATACCACTTTTTTGCCTCAGGCCTAACCATTAGTTTGTTCAAACCATGGATGAATCAGGCAGGAATCTCTGGGCATAACTGTTTGTTATAGGGGAGAAGAGCCACCCACACGCACAGGAGGAGATGTTTCTGATTCCTTGTTGAGTAGGTTTCATAGCTATGCAATCAGGGTCACTTTCCTGCACTTTCTTTGATAGACAGTTCTTTTGATCAAACAGAATTCTTTCGATCTTTTGTACTGTGTTCTGTTATAATGCAACGAGCATAAAGGAACGTTAGTTGCTTCGTGAGTGGGTGACACTGGTTAGAACTGCCTTCAGAGGAAAGTCTGAAACTCAGATAAGCAGGGCCCTAAATGGCCTAGGGCAGGCTTAGCATGCAGACAGCTGAGCGTAATTCAACACCCTTCTGCGTCTCAACTGTTGCTCTTTTCAAATATTCTTACTCGTTTTTGGATAATTTTCACATTATTCTTCTTGAGGTTCTGCTGAAATAGCTCGTTCTTTCTCTCATATGTGTGTGTGTATAAAACTTTTGTGTATAAAAGTTAGCATCATTATGTGCTAATTGCTTATGCTAATTGGGAAATATTAAGGTAAATGATGTGTATTTTAACTAAAGTGAAAGTGAAAGTCGCTCAGTCATGTCCGACTCTTTGCCATCCCATGGACCATACAGTCCATGGAATGCTCCAGGCCAGAATACTGGAGTTGGTGGCCTTTCCCTTCTCCAGGGGATCTTCCCAACCCAGAGATAGAACCCAGGTCTCCCTCATTGCAGGCGGATTCTCTACCAGCTGAGCCACAAGGGAAGCCCTTTAACTGGAGTAGGTGGTTTAAATGACTCCATTTCAAAGACAACTTCACTTCAGTCATTCTAATTTTTAAATCTGCCTCTAAATACTTCCATTCCCAATAGCAAAATAAATAAATGGACTAACAAACAGGTCTTACTGCAACAGCAGTAATATATTATTTTACTTAAAGAAAAAAGTGAGATTTCAAATGTGCAAAAGGTCTAGGATGTTACCACCACTTTTAGAAATGTATATACATTATTTGCTTTTTAAAACATAAGCTTGAACTCAAGCAGATTCACATCTTCTCAAATAAATTGATGAAGTTCAAATAAGTTACCTATAGTTGCACAATTTTATTATATTTATCACACTGTCTTATAATTTTTGTTAATCTACCCTACATGAAATTGCCTATAATTTTAATAAGCCTATATATAACATTTTGTATTCTGCATTCATGTACACATTTCCTTATATTAGTGTAACTTTCATACTTATTATAGCAATAGAGCATAATATATTTAACAATAGAGCATTCAATAGTGTTAAAACAGTTCCCTTTTGTTAGGTTATGGTATTAATAAAAGCAGTTATAACACCTACCACTTACCAACTGTTTACACAATGAGTGTTCTGTTAAGCACGTCTTTTTACAAAGTAGAGACCATGCCTAGTTTGTTATGTGGAACACCTTGACTTTAGAGTTTGGTAGACTTCGGTCTCAACTTCCTGTGTGATGATTAATCAAGGAAAAAATTCTATTTTGATTCCTCATTTTCAGTTTTCTCCTCTGAAAAAAATAAGAATAATAATAACTGACTTATAGGTTGTATCTACCAGAGTGTGACACATGGTAGATGTTCAAGATATGGGAGAAGATTGTTCTTGGGAACTACTTCTAAAAATTATTTAACCAACTGTATAAAATGAAGATATTTATATGATTTTGTGCATATTTCTATATGGATTTCCAGGATAATTAAGTAGTCAGGATCAGCAACTATATGCTAAGTGTCCTTTTTCTTTTAAATCAAATCCTCACCATCTTTCCATCATTCTTCTTTTTTTCATTCTTTATTTATTCTTTAAAAAAATAATAGAGCCTATTATGACCAAGCATTTATGAAGTCACTGCTTGACTCCAGGTTGTATCTGGCATGAAGGAGATGCTGTCTGTTCAACAAGCATCAGGGCACAATCTCTGCTGTAAGGCCAGTGAATAGGCAGAAATGTAGGCAGATATATTTGTTCACATGTCTGTCTTCTACAGGAGGCTGTAGTTGGTCATCTTGATGTATCATATCAATGCACTTGGCTAAGATATAGCCTCCTGGGAAAGACACATGTAAATAAAAAAGAATACAATATTAATCATAAAAATAGGTTTATACACAAAGTGTTGTGACTTTATATTTTTTGTCTAAGGGATTAAGGAGGTTTCAGGATTCATTTCTGAATTAAATTTTTAAGTAAATACCAATTTACCTGTTAACTAGAGAGGAGTCCAAATTTTAAAAGGTATAGTCCACCCAGCAAGAACAAGATGCCAAGTCAAATATGACAACATGAAAGAGACCTGCCATTTTCCTACAGCTGTAATGGCTGTGGTAGACGATTAGTGTTAGGGTAAGAGGGTGAGAAAGCAAGCAGCATCGGAAAGCACGTAGGGAGCTGGTACATATCCTGTGCCCCCTATGTGACAGGCAGTATGCTGGACATTTTATGCATATTTGGTCCCACAGTTCTCAGAATAACCCTATTTAAGTAGTGATGGAAATAAGACTTTGAATAGAAAGTCAGTTGTCCAAGGTCATACAGCAAGAAAAATAGTGGAATTGATGTTCAGACCCAAGTCTTTGAGATCAAAACCCCATTTCTTGTCATCAAGATGCAATGAATATTTAAACGGGAAACCACTTAAGTGTCTTTTCATTTGTTTCGGTTTAATTAACTTCTCTGAAGATAAATCTTTGGGATTTTATTCTGTATTGTCTCAAACTTCATCAAAAGCATGGAGTGGTTGTTCTAGAAAACGTATTTAACTTTTCTTTGATATTCTTCAAATGAAAATGCTTCCTCTCCATATATTTTCATGTATTATGTAGCAGATTCTTTTAAATATAGTTCTTATGCTTTGTTTTGTTTTGCTTCATCCCCTGTTTATCTGTTATGAGATATGACCCACTATTTGCTTTTCTATGGGATCGATGGAGTGTCTTTCACCTGCTTTAGGATGCCTCTGTTTTCTCTTTTAATCTTTCTAAGATCTTCAGCAAAGAAAACAACAAAAAACAAACCAAAAAAAAAGAAAAAAAAAACTGATTACCTGCCTTTCTAGAGGCTGGCACATGCAGGGAGAGAATCAGAGCCTGGAGATTTGATTTTCTTCATAAGAAATTCATTCTGTCATACTGAAAAATAACATTTATTCTGGTGGCTGGATTTCTCCATCCATCCGCATTGGTCCAGCCTGTAGCCTGTATGCCAGACTGAGTATGGCTGAATCTACTCTCTTTTCTGGTACTTCCTCCGGAAAGAACCCCCATGCCCCCAGAAAAAGCCCTGCTATACTCATAATACTGCACTGCACTGGATCTATATAGGGATCTATATAGGGAAATGGATTCCCAGAGCCTGCTTCCAATCTGCTCTAAAGCACCCCCTTTCTTTAATATCATCCCTTCCAAATTGAGAACTAATAATTCTCTAGACCAGAAATCAGCCTATGATATCTGTAAAGGGTCAAATAGTAAATATATTTTAGCCTTTCAAGTAATACTGTTCTTTCACAACCTCTCAACATTACTGTTATAGCATAAACGTAACCAGAGACGATATATACGTGAGATGTTGTGGCTGTATTCCAATAAAACTTTATTTATAGACTCTGAAATTTGAATTTCAAATAATTTACACTTAAATGATTCCTTTGATTTCCTCCAACGATTTAAAAATGTGAAAACCATTTTTAGCTCACAGGCAGCAGTCTGCAGTTTGCCAGCCCTTGCTCTACACAGGCAGGATGCTTGCTTCTTCTGTAGGGTAAATTGGAATCTGACCATCATGGTCTCCAGTTTGACTGCTTTCTCTACAGCATCTCCAATGCAGAGCAGCACTTTGTAGTTTCTTGTGATCGTGCAGTTTCTACCTGGAGTCTTTAGCTATTTTAGTTTTCTCCTCTATCTTGGTGTCCTCCCCCCTTGAGATCTCGTCACAGGCAAGGTGCTTAGACTGTGTTAGCAGTTAGTATATGATCTAGAAGTCAAAGACGGATTATGTTTTTTTCTCTCTCTCTCTAGAAAATTTTCATTATTTTACCTTTTTTGTTCTTCAGAAACCTCTCCAACTGAACTAAATTAAACTGCCAAATAGTTTGTATTTCTTTTAATGATATATATTTGAACTTCATTCACATGATTTTTAGGTGATTCTTCTTACTCTTTCCTCTTGAGATTGTGTTGCAAACAGGAAGATAATTCTGGTAAGTAAAGGAAAGAATTGACAAAGCAAAAGTGTGACTTGAGACTTTCTCTTTTTCCGTTTCTACTTTTGTTGTTGCTGTTATTCATTTACTTAATCAACAAATATCTGTGTGTACCCAAAAGATCTTACATTTTGACAAAGATGAGTAGAATACCATATTTGTTTTCTAGGATACTAAATGTGAAACAGAGATACGTGTTTTTATAATCCTCTTGATATCTGTTATTTATACCATAAGTCATAGGGAGCACAAGTTAGCATAGGAAGAAGTGTGTGCTTGGCATACTCCACGTGATATGAAAAAGAAGCATAGATTATAGAATAGGGCCCTACTCACAGCCTTAAATATTGTTAAATGAGGGGATTACCTGCATTGCAATGCTGTTGTCAAGACTAAATGAAATTTTATACACAGACATGCTATAAGTGCTTAGCATATAACTCCCCCCAAATTTAGAACAGAATGTTAAATGTTTTGGGTTAGGTTTTTATTGATAAATTTATAACCTTCCAGTAATGTGATACAGTTTACTACTAACTTTATTACTTCTTAATCACTATATAATGTCTAATCACTAAACTTTTTACTTCTTTACATAGTGTGGTTCCACTGCTATACTACTCATTACAGAGTTGTATAAATTAAAGCCCTTTCATTGGATTGTTTGTCAGGTGTCTTTTTGTTTTTTAATGCTGCAGGTTGTAAATATGCTCTTGTACAAATGGTACAAAATGGTATCTACTGACTAACTGTCTTTTCTGTATGTGTCTGCTTAGGTCTGAACAGTGATGGCACTTATTTCTGTTACGAGTTTCTCAGTGGACTGTGGATTGACTGAACCATACCCATTCCCATCATGATGTATACCACCAAGGCTCCTCACTAGTAAGTCGTTCTCTATTCAGTATCACTTGTATGGTTATATATTGAGATTTTCAACACAGTATGCATTTATCTTGCAAAAAACATGTAAGACACGTGTATTGGTGTTACTATTATGAAACGTGGCTAGACAGTCTATGTACCAACCAATTGCAAAATGAAAAAGTACATTTAGATCCATCTATCATATATTTTTACTTTTTGATATATATGGTATAAGTATACCTAAATAGGCAGAATTCAGAAGTATAGAATTTTACCTCCTTTTCAACTGAATGAAAGTAGTCTCTGGAAAGTTTCAGTGACTTTTGGTTCTGTCATCTGATATAAATCTGGCAGTGTAAGACAGAAAAATCTTATTTAGCTTAATATTTTGAAACAGGTCAATTTTATTGCAGTTTTTCCTAACAGGATATCTGATATACTTCCACTTACACAGGTATCATATGGTAATTGACATGGGATATCTATGGTGTCATTGAAAGGAAATTCTACTCAATTCCCTTTATTTTAGTTCCAGCCCCAATATTTATCATCTAACTAGTCCCTTAAATCTTTAGGTCCCAGTTTCTTCATCTACGAAATGAGAGGCAGACATTCTGCTTTGCCTAACTCATAAGATTGCTTTAAAGGATAAATGAGATCCTGATGTGAAATTATTAACAGTAAAACCCCATAAAAAAAATAGATGATATCTGTGGCTCACTAATACCACAAGTAGGAAGGTGGAAAAAAAACTTATCACAATTTTCTTTTAAAATTGGTTAATAGAGTCAAATATTTTATACGTTATTCACCTAAGAGATAAATGATAAGATTATACTTAAATGAATGACCCCAATTACTTTTTTTTTTGTATTTGAGAAAGTTATGATTAAATAAGGAGCTCATGTTCCTCACATATAGTTGCACACACAAATCCCCATCAACCATATAATTAGGCTTCTGGTTCTGACCTCCAGAATATTTACTCCATTAGAGTTTGTTTTTAGGTGTTTTATACTTAGAGGAGACAAGATACAAGATACTTTTTATGTGTAATTTCATTTCAGGATACCAAGAGGACAATGTAGAAATGCAGTCAGATATTACTCATTCAGTTTTAATATATTAAAATTTTTGTTTCTTGAAATATCTATAACACCTCATCTGATCATCCCTTTTAGCCAACACATTGCAGCCCTAGTCTGTTTAAAATAAAAAACTGAAAATGAAAATTTCGACAAATGTATTTAGTAATATAGAGAAAGACTTTTCCACTAAAATTGAATGAATTATTATATACTCAGGCCAGTACAATAAAAGTTGTTTGCAAGTTCTTTTCCAGAAATTGGATATGATTACCATTGAAGAGGCAATGGTTTATTGCTGCTGCTAAGTCGCTTCAGTCATGTCCGACTCTGTGCGACCCCATAGATGGCAGCCCACCGGGCTCCCCCGTCCCTGGGATTCTCCAGGCAAGAACACTGGAGTGGGTTGCCATTTCCTTCTCCAATGCATGAAAGTGAAAAGTGAAAGTGAAGTCGCTCAGTCATGTCCGACTTTTAGCAACCCCATGGACTGCAGCCTACCAGGCTCCTCTGTCCATGGGATTTTTCCAGGCAAGAGTACTGGAGTGGGGTGCCATTGCCTTTTATTACGCAGATAAAATTTTTACATATAAGTGAA
The DNA here is from genome assembly GCF_029407905.1 of Bubalus kerabau. Lineage (NCBI taxonomy): Eukaryota > Metazoa > Chordata > Mammalia > Artiodactyla > Bovidae > Bubalus > Bubalus kerabau. The sequence goes on from NC_073624.1 coordinate 135,552,982, forward strand.
ACAAAAATCTTAATTAACAGATAACATACAGTCACTTGCTTATATTGTAGCATGGTGCTTAAGTATGGTGGGGTGAGGCAGGGCTAGAGTCAGATTGCCTGGGGTTGCAACCCAGTTTCATCATTTTCCAGCTCTGCAGTGTTGGACAGGTCATTTAATTGCTCTTTGCCTTAGTTTCCTCATCTGTAAAATGGGTCTAATAATGAGTATTTATTCATAGGATTGTTGTGTGAATTACATGAGTTAATTTGGCTGAGCACTTAGCAGCAGCAATGTGTGACACTTGTTAGGTAATCAGTCAGCATTAGTGATTATCATTCACTGGATAAGCATGGAATTATGGTGCTAACTATAGGTTTTGGAATCAGAAAGCCCTAAGTTCAAACCCATTTATGAATTAATGGTGAAATCTAGAGTAGTAACTGAACTATTTGAATTTAGTTTCTGAGAAATAAAATGGAAATAATTAAAATATAGTCCATAATGCTTTTGTTAAGATGGTTTAACACAATATCTGGCACCTTTGTTGGGAATTTTGAAGGTATATTCACAGATTACTATCTAATGCAATTGTAAAATAACGTGCATCAGAGATTCTCTGTTTCTGAAAGTGTCTTGCCATATGTTATATTTAGGGGACTTTAAGAAATGTGTCCAATTACAGGATTTGCTCTGTCCGATCCAGAATTTCAAAAAAGACAAACAGATAATTTAAATCAAATTACAAGTATAAGCAACAAATATGACATCCTGATTTAAAAAATGAAAATGACCCACTGCATTTGAAAATATGTGGGTTATTTTCAAATATCTTTTGATATTAATTTCTAACATAACTTCCACAGTGATGAGAGAGCAGGCTTTGTATTATTTCAATATCCTTAGACCATGAAATTTTTGCCCTTTGTTTTATATCCCTGGATAGGTTCCTTGTCTCCTGGTTTATAGACTCTGGGAACCTAAATAGAATTTATATCCTGCTGTTGTATGATAATTGTATAAATCTTAATTATGTTGAAGTGGTTCATAGTGCTTTTCAAGTCTACTATATCCTTCTACTTTTCTGTCCATTTATTCTATTAATTTTTGAGAGCTTGATATTGAAATTCCAACTAAAAATCTTAATTTATCTAATTAAAAATAATTGTAATATAGAGTGGGACTATATGTAGCTTTGTTCTGTATTTTCCAAGTCTTCTATAAATGTATTATCATACTTTCATAATTTAAAAAAATAAAAAATAAAAAAAATAAAAGTAACAGAAATCCATTGACTGTTTTTTAGGCCTAACAGGGAATATCAGTTCCTTATTTGTTAGGCAGATTGGGCTGTTACTACATTTAAAATGACTTTCCGGACAGAAAGGGAAGAAAGAAAGGAGATGGAAAAATAGAATATGTGTCACAAAGTGGTGGAGAAGGAGAGTTTGAACTTTCGTTTTCATAATCCTATGCTCTCAAACAGACTGCATACTTACTCTTATTATGAAGAAATTTAAAACATTTTCTTTTGGACTTGCATTGGACAAAATTCAGTGGTTGGAATAGGTGGCGATTTTCAAATGAGTCATGAGTTGTTTCCAAGGTGGGAAGTATTGATAAATTGGGGCCGTAATCCAGGAGTGGATTGTGGCTGGCTGCTGTGTATCACTCAGAACAGAAAGCCGAGTCTCTTTCCCTCACGTTTTAGTTATAAACCATCTGAAACAATGGCGATGTTCGCTCAGTCCATCTCTGTATCCATCCATATCAGCCTCCAGAGAGTATTTCACGTGTAAATGGAACCCGACTTGTCCATAACTTGGATTATAACATTATTGAATGCTTCTGTACACACTCTCCTTTATTCTTGTTTATTTTTTCAATAACTTTAGCTTTTATCAAGTTTGCACCTGACTAGGAAAATCGTGTTTGTGGAGAAGGCTTTTGAGGGTAAAGGTTTTGAAGGTAGATTCCTAGGTCGGAGCCCACAAACCATGGATGTAGGGTTAGGCTCGGCTGCTGCTTTGCTGTCCCTGCATGGGACCCTAGGTGACCAGATGCACTGACGACTCTGGTGCTTTTCTGTCCTGCTTCTCCTGGGCTCTGCCTTATCCCATGCTTTCAGTCCTTCAGCGTGGCCATCGTTCATATTTTGAACTCTCATATTAGGATTTCGCATGTAACAAAATGAAAAAGCAGCATCATGGTGTTGGAATACCAGCCGTACTGGACAGACAGATGCTCATGTGTCCTTGCTTATTTTCATAATTTTTATAGATTTGTGATGTTTATATTAAACATTTTCATGAATTTAGAAGTCTCCTTCTAAAGGAGTCTGACTTAGATGTCAGTCTAGTACTTGATAAAAGGTATCTCTAAAAACTAGAGAGAAGTGCCAGAATTTGGAGGAGACATGGGGTATTCAGAAAGCAGGAGTACTGGAGTGGGTTGCCATTTCCTTCTCTAGAGGATCTTCCTGACCCAGGGATCAAACCCAGGTCTCCTGCACTTTAGGCAGTCGCTTTACCATCTGAGCCACCAGGGAAGTCCATTCAGAACTGAAGTCTCCTCTAAACTGGAGACACGAGATTGAAGTGTTTATCAATGGAACTTTAAGAATAGGTCTACTCAGTCAGGTAATAATCTTAAGCATAACATCATTGTGATAAGGGGAATAGTGTAAACCTCTGATTCACAGTTGTGTATGAGCAGAAGGTATTCAGGGACAAGCAGAAGAGTTGATTAAAGTTGAATAACTACTGCAGAGTAACCAGAAGTGGAATAAGATGAATTGTGAATGCCTCAAGGAGCTTTACCTGGCCCCCTTTCATTGGTCTACTGTGATCTCCTCCACCTTTTTGCTGGCCAAGCCCAACCTAGAAGCACCCAGCCTTACCTGTGTGATCCCACAAGCCTCCTCCTGTTTGTGGATACTGCCCATCAAACTCCAAGATGTCCTTCCAAACTCATTTGACATGCTCTCCCTTCTATGAAAACTTCCTTAATCCTCCTTTTTAAAATTGACTACTCTCTTTTCTTTCACCCGTGTATTATGTACACGCCTGTTTGGTAGACTACACTCACTTTTTTTCCTATTATTGGTTGACGTTTCTATGTCAGTCCATGCAAGCTGCTAAAACAACACCATTGACTCAGTAGCTCATATAAACAATGGAAGTTTATTCCTCACAGTTCTGCAGTCTAGAATCCAATATCTGCACTGGCAGATTTCATGTATGGTACACGCTTGTTTCCTAGAAAAAGCCATCTTTTTGCTGTGTCCTCACATGGTGGAAGTGTCGAAAGCAATTTCTTGAGCCTCTTTTTTGTATCCTAAGTGTATTAATCCCATTAATGAGAACTCCACACTCATAACCTAATAACCACCTCCCAGAGGCCCAACCTCCAAATACTCTCACACTGGGCATTAGGATTTAACATATGAATTTGGGGGACAAACAAGCATTCAATCCACAGAAGCATCCATCTTTCCTATTGCATTCTTGCCTTATTGAGGGTACTCCTTATCTTCCTCAGTAAGATTATTATTAATTTACATGGTTAAAAATAACCAGAAAAATGAAAAGTGGCAACTTGCAATGTACCATGATGGTTATATCGTTTGTATAAGTTACATAACTGACTCTAGTCTAAACTTCCTTAGTAGTTTATCGTTAAGCATATTATTTTTAGATCAACATTTCAAAACTGATAAAAATTACTTAATTTCATCTTGACTGAGGCTAGCATGATTTCCTCCATGTAAATTAGTAAGAAAAAATAAAGTAGTTCTCAAGGCTTTATTCAGTTCAGTTCAGTCGCTGAGTCGTGTCTGACTCTTTGTGACCCCATGGACTGCAGCACACCAGGCCTCCCTGTCCAGCACCAACTCTCGAAGATTTTATTATATTAATTATATTTATAATGCATATCAAATTTGTGTGTACATGTTTCATATATTCATGAAAAGTATCTATCATTAATTTCATTTGAGAAGGGAGGAATGTATCTATTAAGTGTAATGAAAGTTTCCTATAGGTTCAAACTGTTTTTAAAAAAATAGAGGGAAAAATAATCAAATCCCCGAAACCCCTCTATGTCAATAAGCAAAAAGCCTTTGTAACATAGCTAACTGAAATTTTATCTTAAATTTATTTCAGTAACTGTGTATCACCCAGACAGTACTGTTTTAACAGAAAAGACTGTTAAGTCCACTAAATCATTATGGAAACACTCGACTTTCGTTTTTGTTACTTACTGTACTTCAGTCGTACACACAGGAGTTGGTATAGGCTACGACTTATAAGTAGCGCAGGGTATCTCAAGCTATTCAGCTTTCACAGATGGCTATAGAGAGATAAGTGGGAAGCATTAGGCTAATAAAGACATCTTTAGGAGAGGAAAATGGGTTGACAGGGTACTCCAGTTCTCAATGTGTGAGCTATTTTAGATTGACATGCTTTAAGCAAAAAGGGATAATGTTTGAATGAATCCTATATTAAGAATATTCATCCAGTGTGTCAGCAGAAATATAATGGAGTCATGTAGGCATTATCCCTGAACTAAAGCATGGATACACTCAAGCAAGTAGAGTAATGCAGCAAGAATAATATATTTGAAAGACTCAGGTTTTGTTGTTTTTTAATGTCCAAAGGTAACACTTGAGTGAATTCCAGGTTGTTTCCTGATAGCTTTGTTAGTGTCTTCAAACTGTAGCAACTTGGTTACCATTTTTTGACATTCTTTTTAGCTGAAGGACTTAGAGTTGCATGTTGAAATTTAATGATAATGCTGATAATGGCTGCCATCTACTAAAGTAGTAACTGTGCAGTGGGGTTTCACTGTACAATATCCTTTAATATTCACAATATCTCTACAAGCATGGCTTTGTCTTCTTTTTACAAAGGAGGAAATGCATAAGGAGCAGGGTACACTACCAATTTATATACGTATTTATATAACCTAAATTTGTGACAGCCTCACCACTGTAGAATGGCTTGTAAAAATGGAGGCACATGATATTTTATATGTGGAATTAGAAAACTAATTTTGCTTTCAAAAAGTAAATTATATATTAGTTATATATTCAAAATATGCTTCAGATTTTAAACCATGCCTTTTTTTATATCCTGAAAAGTAATTATAACATAATTAAAGATTTCCCCTTCTATCCTTCTCCAGCAATTGATATGGATAAAAATGAGAATCTGGATCTCATAGAGACATGACCTCAAGCAGATACAGGAAGGTGTCTTTCAGGAGAATGCATTAACCATTTTTAAGATTGAATGGTTTACCATTAAAGTCAGATATCTTTAACATGTTTTATTACATCTTATTTTTTTCACATTAATGTGAGTGTGTGTGGTAGCATAATTAATTGATTCCACGAGGTAAAAACTAACATTCTTGGCCTTAATAAGTATATTATATCCACTAGCGTGTGTGCTCAATCATGTCTGACTCTGCAAACCTTTGGACTGTAGCCAACCAGGCCCCTCTGTCCACAGGATTTTTCAGGCAAGAATACTGAAGTGGGTTGCCATTTTCTTCTCCAGGGGATCTTCCTGACCCAGGGATTGAACCCATGTATCTTGTGTCTCCTGTATTACAGGTGGATTCTTTACCGCTGAGCCATCAGGGAAGCCGTATGTCCACCAGGCATCCCATCAAATTCTTTCATATGAACACTCTCTTTTTAGCTCAGTTATCTGCAAAGAATTGTTCTGATTTGTCTTACATTTGGCTTATCTATATGGTGGACTGGAGAAGACAATGGCACCCCACTCCAGTACTCTAGCCTGGAAAATCCCATGGACGGAGGAGCCTGGTAGGCTGCAGTCCATGGGGTCGCTGAAGGTCGGACATGACTGAGCGACTTCACTTTCACTTTTCACTTTCATGCACTGGAGAAGGAAATGGCAACCCACTCCAGTATTCTTGCCTGGAGAATCCCAGGGACGGGGGAGCCTGGTGGGCTGCCGTCTATGGGGTCACACAGAGTCGGACACGACTGAAGTGACTTAGCATATAGCATAGCATATGGTGGACAGAGATCACCAGTGTTTTACTGTCTCTTATATGTGCCACTCAACTGATCTGAAGGAAAAAAAAGTCTTAAAACAAATAAGCCTAGGAAACAGAGATAGTTTTGAAGAAGCCGTGTTTATTATACCTGTTGTTTAATAAAGAAGATAATTACCATTTTTTGAAGTCATTTGAAATTTAAGGGGATTAAATTACCTGGAAAGAAAATCATGTTTTAAATTATGTTAGTTAAATACTTGAAATTGAAGAACTCAGGTGTCTCATGTACTCATGCTATAAATATTAATGGACCTCTTTCAGTGTAGTAGGCCCTGAGTTATGTATAGTAAACAAAGTTCCCGTATTCGTGGAGTTTATATTTCTAGGTTGCAACTGGGGAGTGAGGGGCAGGAGTTGTGGAAAGAAAGGAAGTAGAATGTGTGTGTATTTATGTATATATATATGTGTGTGTGTGTGTGTACATATAAATGTATGGTGATATGTATCATTAAATATATATATATACACAAATAGTAATAAATTTGATTTTAAATGAATGACCTTTTTATAGCAAAAAGAATTCTTGCTTTAAAGTTTTTCTAAAGCATAGTTTTAGATTAGAGTTTGAAATTCTTACTCACCAAAAGTTTGTATTTTAATCTTTTCCAGAATGGGAAATTTTTATAAACTATCTTAGTCATTGTTTTAAAATGGTTCATGTGTTTGCTATCTTATTTTCTTTATTCATTTTAAGAATATTTGTAGATATGTCAGAATCTGAAGGAGAACCTCCCTCGACTATTTTGTACACCATCAGATTGCACTGAGAGTGCAGTCGGCTGATGAGGGACAGAAAACTTGAACCCTGTGAGACCTAAAGTGGGGCGGGGATGGGGGGAGAAGATTAAATTGAAGGAATAGGAGCAATTTCTAAAATCCAAGTTAAAGTTCTCTCTGTGTTGAACTGTGAAATAGCATGGGCATGTTACCTAATCATGTGAAAATTGGTTATGGAACCAGTTATTGATTCAAATGCTTTACTTAATAAGAAGTATAATTTAATATCAGATGTGTACTTAGAGCTTGTGACAAAAGGAACAATTCAAAACCTAGAAAAACAAAGTGTCAGCCTTGCATGCACTGTGATAAGCCGGTTTTCCAACTCGACAGTGAGCCAATCGTTTTTAGTGATTTTTGGATATAATATAATGACTTCTTTATTAAGCTCAGTGAGTAAGTGGATGTTAAACTCTGTTTACTTTGACTGCCATGATAGATAAAGTAGGCTATTCTTCTGGGATAAGATGAAAACATTATAACAAAGCAATCATTTAAAAAATACTTCTTTCTTCCCATGAAGCACAGGTTCATGTTTGAAAACTTACCTTCTTTTTAACTCTGAATACATGGTTTTCGTGATTTTTTTCCCAAATCATGTAAAAATCAGTGCTTGACACACAAATATGCCACAGGAGATTTTGCAATTGTTCTTAATTCATTTTTGAATTTAGCTCTTATGAAAAAATATAGTTAAAAATAATATAGTCAAATGATAATATCTAACAGCTTTTTTTTTTTTTAATTTATTTGGCTGTATGGGGTCTTAGTTGCAGCACGAGGTATCTTTGATCTTTGTTGCAGCATGTGGGATCTTTTAGCTGCAGTGTGTGGGATGTGAACTCTTAATTCTGACATGTGACATCTAGTTTCCTGATCAGGGATCAAACCCCGGCCTCCTGCATTGACAGCATGGAGTCTTAGCTCCTGGACCACAAGAGAAGTCCCTCTAATAATTTTTGACAGTGAGTTGAGTGTTGAGGTGGAGCAAAACTGGTAATGCCTCAGTGTTAATTTTGCCTTTTTCCATTGCTCACTGTAAGGAGCAAAAATAAATCTGCTAAAGTAAAAATTGTTGACAAAGTAATTATCATTGGGTCCCAGCCCTAGGTACTAACTACCTGAAAAATGTAGCATTTGAATAATACAGTAATTAAAATGTCAAAACTGTATAATCATACCAAATAATGCAAAAAAATAAATCAACTGAAATGCCCTGAATATTAAACCCATTAAAAATACATTAAACAGATTATGGTAATGTCTCAGGCTTCTTTACTAAGCTGGATATATCTACACCTTCCTCAAGGAAGAGGCACATAAATTGCAAGGTAGAGGTGGTAAGTTTAAGGCGAAGAAAAATCATTCTATATAAAGAGTAGTAGGTTGTTTGCTTATTTCAGTTGTTACAGTTCTTCCTACAAAATTAGCACAAAGCAGGGCACATAGAAGTAAATAAATGTTAGTGGAATTTAATGATGCTTCTGCTTATTAATTTGTAAATATAGCAATTTGTCTTCATTATTGTTTTTGTAGAAAGTCATTGATAACCAGTTATTGCTCTGAACTTGGATTATGGTCTTTTTACATGGATTCACCAGTTCATTGGGCTGAAAAGAGTATCCTTGCAGTATATCTCCTAAAGGAATGTTCTATTATGAACTTGAATACTTATTTAAACACATATTTAAAATAAAATCTTGGGTTTCAGCTTAGCTTTGGCCTTAATCTTGACCTTGAATACCATTATATATTTCCCTAATTTCTTTGTTGCAGGCAAACATTTTTAATTAAATGCAAGTCGCTGACATATTAGCTATTGCATCAAATTTTAACACCAGATTCTGAGGGATTGACTTTTACACATATTAGATTTCCTTCATAAGATTTCAGGAAAAATTAAGGAGAATTTCAAGGCACAGCACAGTGATTGATTATTTGGTAAATAAGATGTTACTGTTTAGTACAGAAAGATAATATTTATTACACCTGAGTTAATGACATTGTTGCATCTCAGTAGATGATCATGGGGATGTATATTTGATAAAGGAAGATGTTGCATTAAACCCTCAATTGCAGATCTATATAATAATGCCCAGTGTCTATGATACACCCTATCCATCCTTTCCCCCTTTTGTCCTTGTGCAACCCAGTTCACACACAATTGATCATTCCCAGAGTGGCATCCACATCAGCCATGAAGGGAAAACAAAACATTTCTTGGCCCTAGTCTGTCTGTTTTGGAATTAATAGGAGTGGTTATCACATTGCATTTTTCTAAATAAATATAAGAGTGATGGATGGACTAACCATGTGCCACTTATTCATAGTAAAAGTTAAAAATGGTGAAGTATGACACATGGTATGCAAAGTTCTCTGGAACCAAAAATGTATCTATGCAAAGAACAGGAAGAAATACTGGGACAATTTTTGCTCTGTAAAAATTATGAAGTAATATTTTTATAAGCAAATAGAATATATCAATATTTCTTAGCTAATAAATTTACTGTAATGTTACAGAATGAAGTGTTGCTAAAACTGTTTTTGCTAAATCTTTCTTAGTGCATTTAATGGTTTTGTTATAACTGATCAGTGCAAAGAAATAGAGGAAAACAATAGAATAGGAACGATTAGAGATTTCTTTAAGAAAATTAGAGATAGCAAGGGAACATTTCATGCAAAGATGATGAGCTCAATAAAGCACAGAAATGGTATGGACCTAACAGAAGCAGAAGATATTATGAAGAGGTGGCAAGAATACACAGAAGAACTATACAAAAAAGATCTTCATGACCCAGATAATCAAGATGGTGTGATCTCTCACCTAAAGCCAGACATCCTGGAATGAGAAGTCAAGTGGGCCTTAGGAAGCATCACTGTGAACAAAGCTAGTGGAGGTGATGGAATTCCAGTTGAGCTATTTCAAATCGTAAAAGATGATACTGTGAAAGTTCTGCACTCACTATGCCAGCAAATCTGGAAAACTCAGCAGTGGCCAACAGGACTGGAAAAGGTCAGTTTTCATTCCAATCCCAAGCAAAAGGAATGCCAAAGAATGTTCAAACTACCTCACACTTGAACTCATCTCACACACTAGCAAAGTAATGCTTGAAATTCTCCAAGCCAGGCTTCAACAGTACATGAACTGAGATCTTCCAGATGTTCAAGCTGGACTTAGAAAAGGCAGAGGAACCATGATCAAATTGCCAACATCCACTGGATCATTGAAAAAGCAAGAGAGTTCCAGAAAGACTTCTACTTTTTCTTTATTGACGACACCAAAGCCTTTGACTGTGTGGATCACAACAAACTGTGGAAAGTTATTTAAGAGTTGGGAATACCAGACCACCTCTCATGCCTCCTGAGAAATCTGTATGCAGGTCAAGAAGCAACAGTTAGAACTGGACATGGAACAACAGACTGGTTCCAAATCAGGAAAGGAGTACATCAAGGCTGTATATTGTCACCCTGTTTATTTAACTTATATGCAGAGTACGTCATGTGAAATGCTGGGCTGGATGAAGCACAAGCTAGAATCCAGGTTGCCGGGAGAAATATCAATAACCTCAGATATGCAGATTACACTGCCGTTATGGCAGAAAGTAAAGAAGAACTAAAGAGTCTCTTGATGAACGTGAAAGACGAGAGTGAAAAGTTGGCTTAAAGCTCAACATTCAGAAAACTAAGACCATGGCATCCTGTCCCATCTACTTCAAAGCAAATAAATGGGGAAACAATGGAAACAGTGAGAGACTTTTATTTTCTTGGGCTCCAAAATCACTGCAGATGGTGACTGCAGCAATGAAATTAAAAGATACTCTCTCCTTGGAAGAAAAGCTATGACCAACCTAGACGGTAAGGAGTCTAGGGGTCCCCAACGAGAGAGGGATCTGGAATTCTCAAGGAGGAAGAAAGGACAAACTTTTTTTCCTTCTCTACATTCCTTAGGATTATATAACAAAAATGTATCCTTCCTGAGGACAGTCTCTGGATTAAACCTTCTGGCTAATTCTGTTATCTTAAAAAGTAAATTATTGGAGTAGGTCTGGTGAGGTCTTTACAACCTCCAGACATTCTTTGGATTCATTGGAGAGTATATAACTTCATTGTTAACACTAGCAAGGGGGTACTCTTTCTGCCCTCTTCTGATGCCTATGTCAGAAGCTTTCTCTATCTCCTTTATACTTTAATAAAACTTTATTACACAAAAAAAAATTTTTAAAAAGAAAAAAAATAATAAAAAGCAGAGACATTACTTTGCCAACAAAGTTCCATCCAGTCAAAGCTATGATTTTTCCAGTAGTCATGTATGGATGTCAGAGTTGTGCTATAAAGAAAGCTGAGTGCCGAAGAATTGATGCTTTTGAATTGTGGTATTGGAGAAGACTCTTGAGAGTCCCTTGGACTACAAGGAGATCCAAACAGTCCATCCTGAAGGAGATCAGTCCCGATTACTCATTAGAAGGACTGATGATGAAACTGAAACTCCAATAGTTTTTCCACATGATTCAAAGAACTGACTCATTGGAAAAGACCCTGATGCTGGGAAAGACTGAAGACAGGAGGAGAAGGGGATGACAGAGGATGAAATGGTTGGATGGCATCACCGATGTGATGGACATGAGTTTCCGTAAACTCCGGGATTTGGTGATGCTCAGGGAAGCTGACGTGTTGCAGTCCATGGGGTCACAAAGAGTCAGACACGACTGAGTGACTGAACTGACTGATTGACTGATATTTTTAAAGTAATTTGTGTTTATTACCATTAATTTTCCATTTTTTATAAACTTGAAAATACAAAACCAAAGATACAGAAAGTAATATAAACACTTCTAATCTTAACACTGAAAAACTTCAGAGTAACTCTTCAAATAGTTTTATATTCTTGTCTTCTAAAATTTATATATATTTATACAAATATAGAATCACCTTATTCATACCTTTTTCCTCTCAAAGTATAGTAATGCATTCCCATTTTCCATGTCTTAAAGTATTTCTCTAAAAGAAATTTACAAGAAACATAACATTTTATTGTAATTTATGGTATATTATGGTGATCATTCTGTATTATAACTTTCTTTAACATCCTTCCAAACAAATCTTTGACTATATGTTCATGTTGAGGCAGTCTGAACGTGAATTGGAAAAGAATTTCCAGACATAGCAGTTTGGAAGGAAGTGAGTTTTTTAAGAACAAAGAGCAGAAGTAATGACAGTGCTGTGAGCACAGTGGGCTGACCTCCTGACAGGCCAGGTAAAGTTGACGGTCTTCATGGGTTAATAGCCAATTTTTATGGCCTCAAGACAAAGAAAATTCCTGCTGGAAGGTTGACATTAGGTAGCTGGTTAGGATGCTATAGAGTGACTACCAGGATGCACATTTTTGCCTGATTTGGGATCAGGAAGCCTGCTGGTGATGATCAAGTGGGCTTTTGGCAACAGTTATGAAAGGGCTTAGTCAGCTTAGGAGGTGACCTTGGTTCTGGGCTCCTCATGTATGGCCTTGGTACAAGGCCTTGCACCTGTGGCCTTGGGGCAGGACTCAACAGTTCATGTAACAATTCCAGCTCTGATCCCTGCTTTGACAATCAGACTACATGCAACTAAGATGGTATGCTTTACTTGAATGCCTAATAGTAGATCTAAATTAACTTGTCCAAAACAAGCTTGGAAAAAACATTCCCTTTTACTAAAGGGAAAATGTGAAGGGAGGGATAAATTAGGAGGCTGGGATTAACATATACATGCTCAGTTCAGTCGCTCAGTCATGTGTGACTCTTTGCGACCCCATGAATCGCAGCACGCCAGGCCTCCCTGTCCATCACCAACCCCCGGAGTTCACCCAAACTCATTTCCATCTAGTCAGTGATGCCATCCAGCCATCTCATCCTCTGTCGTCCCCTTCTCCTCCTGCCCCCAATCCCTCCCAGCATCAGAGTCTTTTCCAATGAGTCAACTCTTCAAATCAGGTGGCCAAAGTATTAGAGTTTCAGCTTTAGCATCATTCCTTCCAAAGAACACCCAGGACTGATCTCCTTTAGAATGGACTGGTTGGATCTCCTTGCAGTCCAAGGGACTCTCAAGAGTCTTCTCCAACACCACAGTTCAAAAGCATCAATTCTTCGGTGCTCAGCTTTCTTCACAGTCCAACTCGCACATCCATACATGACCCCTGGAAAAACCATAGCCTTGACTAGATGGACCTTTGTTGGCAAACTAATGTCTCTGCTTTTGAATATGCTATCTAGGATGGTCATAACTTTCCTTCCAAGGAGTAAGCATCTTTTAATTTCATGGCTGCAGTCACCATTTGCAGTGATTTTGGAGCCCCCCAAAATAAAGTCTGACACTGTTTTCACTGTTTCCCCATCTATTTGCCATGAAGTGATGGGACCAGATGCCATGATCTTAATTTTCTGAATGTTGAGCTTTAAGCCAACTTTTTCACTCTCCTCTTTCACTTTCATCAAGAGGCTTTTTAGTTCCTCTTCACTTTCTGCCATAAGGATAGTGTCTTCTGCATATCTGAGGTTACTGATATTTCTCCCGGCAATCTTGATTCCAACTTGTGCTTCTTCCAGCCCAGCATTTCTCATGATGTACTTTGCATAGAAGTTAAATAAGCAGGGTGACAATCTACAGCCTTGACGTACTCCTTTTCCTATGAGGAACCAGTCTGTTTTTCCATGTCCAGTTCTAACTGTTGCTTCCTGACCTGCAATAGGTTTCTCAAGAGGCAAGTGAGGTGGTCTGGTCTTCACATCTCTTTCAGAATTTTCCACAGTTTATTGTGATCCACACAGTCAAAGGCTTTAGCATAGTCAATAAAGCAGAAATAGATGTTTTTCTGGAACTCTCTTGCTTTTTCCATGATACATGCTACTAGATATATAATAGAGAATCAACAAGGACCTACTGTGTAGCACAGGAAAGTTTGCTCAATACTTTATAATCACCTATATGGGAAAAGAATCTGAAAAAGGGTGTATACATACATACACCCAGGGCTTCCGTGTTGGCTCAGACAATAAAGAATCTGCCTGCAGTATGGAAGACCTGGATTCGATACCTCGGTTGGGAAGATCCCCTGAAAAAGGGAATAGCTACCCACTCCAGTATTCTTGCCTGGAGAATTCCATGGATAGAGGAGCCTGGCAGGCTACAGTCCATGGGGTCACAAAGAGTCAGACATGACTGACTGACTTTCACTTTCCTTTCCCTATACGTGTACCTATGCATGCATACATGCTCAGTTGCTTCAATTATATCTGACTTTTTGCCACCCTAGGAACTGTAGCCCACCAGGCTTCTCTATCCATAGAATTCTCCAGGAAAGAATAGTGAAGTGGGTTGCCTTGCCCTCCTCCAGGGGATCTTCCTGACTCAGTGATCAAACCCAGGTCTCCTGTGTCTCCTGCATTGCAAGCAGATTTTTTACCACTGAGTCACTGGGGAAGCCCACATATGTGTATGTATGTGCATATATCTATATATCAGTTCAGTTCAGTTACTCAATCATGTCCGACTCTTTGCAACTCCATGGGCTGCAGCACTCCAGGCTCCCTGTCCATCACCAACTCCCAGAGCCTACTCAAACTCACATCCATCGAATCAGTGATGCCATCCAACCATTTCATCTTCTGTTGTCCCGTTCTCCTCCTGCCCTCAATCTTTCCCAGCATCAGGGTCTTTTCCAATGAGTCGGTTCTTCGAATCAGGTGGCCAAATTATTGAAGTTTCAGCTTTAAGATCAGTCCTTCCAATGAGTATTCAAGACTTGTTTCCTTTAGGATGGACTGATTGGATCTCCTTGCAGTCCAAGGGACTCTCAAGAGTCTTCTCCAACACCACAGTTCAAAAGGATCAGTTCTTCGGCCCTCAGCTTTCTTTATAGTCCAGCTCTTCCATCCACGCTGTACACCTGAAAATAGCACAACATTGTTAGTCAACTATTGTTTAGTCGCTAAGTCATGTCCGACTCTTTTGTGACCCCATGGACTGTAGCCCACCAGGCTCTTGTGTCCATGGGATTTCCCAGGCAAGAATACTGAGTGGGTTGCCATTTCCTTCTCCAGGGGACCTTCCCAACCCAGGGATGGAACCCATGTCTCCTGCATTGGTAGGTCAATTCCTTACCACTAAGCCACCAAGGAAGCCTGGTAATCAACTCTACTCCAATATAAAATTAAAAATTAAAAAACTTGTCCAAAATAAAACTGGAGATTTTATGTGTCCCACCACAAACTTTCTTCTTCCTCATCTGTCTCATCTCTGTTTTCCAGACTATTTCCAGGAGATCCAAACCAAAGGCTAGGTGTTATTTATTTTTTCTTTTCTCATTTCCCACATTCAGTTCATCTATAAGTTTTATTGACTCAGTCTTCAAAACACATTGTAATTCTGTCCTCCTTCTTCCAACTTTTCCAGTACCACTCTAGTCAGCAGTCTTACCCAGAGTGCTCTAAGTGGTCCCTTCTCTCCTGCTTTTCCCTGACCACACTTGTGTCAGTCTTGTCACTCACTTGCTCACAATCCTGCAGGGGCTTTTCAGAATACCTGAATAAAATCTAAATATTGTTATGGCTCTCAGGGTTCCCTATGACCATGACCTACCTGTGTTTTTCACCTCGTCCCACTATCCTTCTCTGCCAAGAGGAGGATATGCTGCTTCATCTGCCAAGCTTGCATCTATTCTGCTGTTGTGGGTTGAAACTCTCTCCCCTCACACTCCAGATGCCTCTTCCCTTTTGTTTAGGTTTCAGTGTAAATGTCACCCCTCCTAGTGGCTTCCTGCCTATCGAGTGCAAAAGAAGCACTCCAGCTACTCTAAAACACACCTCTGCATTGTGTTTCTGTCATATGTGTATCATTTCTTAAACACTCATGGCTTTGCTTATTATCCATCTATTCATCACAATGTAAGCTCCATGGAAGCAGAGAAAAAACCTGGTATTGTTCACACACAACTCTAGCCCTGGAACCAAGAACAGAACTTACTGTGTGGTAGACACTAAATACTAAATGAATGAAACAATTGATGAAGACTTACTACTACTAAATTGTGTAAATAGAATTTCTCAGTCAAAAAATTTGAAGTATAGTTGATGAACAGTTTTGTGTTATTTTCTGGTATAGAGCAAAATGCTTAAGTGATTCATATATATATTCTTTTTCAGATTCTTTTCCATTATAGCTTATTACAGGATGTTAAATATAGTTCCCTATGTTATACAGTGGAAACTTGTTTATCTATTTTACATATAGTAATTTTTATCTGCTAATCCCAAACTCTCAATTTATCCTCCCCTTGTATATATCTTTTGGTATCCATAAATTTATTTTGTTTGTCTGTTTCTATTTCATAAATAAGTTCATTTGTGTCAATTTTTAGATTCCACATAGAATTTATAGCATATGGTGTTTATCTTTCTCTTTCTTACCTACTTCACTTAGTATGATAATCTCTAGGTCCATCATGTTGCTACAAATTACATTACTCCACTCTTCTTTTGGGCTGAGTAGTATTCCATCCTATATATGTACCACATCTTTATCTATTCATTTGTTTATATACATTTAGGTTGTTTCCAAGTCTTGGCTATTGTGAAGAGTGCTGCTATGAACGTTGAGGTCTGTGTTTTTTTTTTGAATTGTAGTTTTCATCATTTCAGGATATGTGCCCAGGAGTTTTTCATTTACATATTTACATTTTAGTCATTTGATCTTCATAACAGCTCTGTAGAATAGATATTATTCCCTTCTGTCAGATGAAGAGACAGCCTCTGAGTTTATGGTTTGTGAAGTTGATAAGTTATAGAACTGATGTCTATACCCGAGACTGGCTGATGCCCAAACCCAAAAACTGTTAGTACAGCATCATCAAAAGAAAAGGTTTGTGTCTGTCATTCAAACTTCCTGAGACTTAATGATTAAATTTAGTGTAAATGCTGGATATTAGTGTTCTGTTCAGAGCATTTTAAAAAGGAACAAGACTCATTCCTTTAGAAGATTTCCACAGACAAATATTTATTTAACTAGGTAAAGGAAATTTTAACAGGTAGTGAAATGGAAGAGACTGGAACTCATTATTTATATAGACAAAGAAACAATAAACTGCTCAATGGACCTTTTATTTATGGCATTAACATAATCACACCATTGTAATTTGCACTGGTTGAACTTATATTATTTTCTAAAAATGCTTACAACCTCAGAGACTTACCTGTCTTCTCAAGAAGGGTGTTTTGTTTTTTTTTTTTCCGTTTGTTTGTTTTATTCCAAGTTGGATGTGGAGCAGTAAGACAAGAGACCCTGAAAAGATCTATCCAGATGCACATTATTTCTCTCAGTTTATATAATCAAAATTATGAATATTTATTTGTTTCTAAAAATAAGTTGATCATCACAAACATAGCTTAGCTAAGGAAGATGAGCATGTATCAAATTGTTAGATTCTCAGATAGCTGACTTAACAAAGAATCATCAGGATGTCATTAAAATAGCTGTATAACACAGGGAACTTAGCTCGGTGTTCTGTGATGACCTCAGTGGGAGGGATGGAGTGTGGAATGAGAGGGAGATTCTAGACACAACATTGTAAAGTAATTATACTCCAATAAAAAGTAGGAGATAGGTACCTGAAAAATAAAGCAACATATATTTTTCCAGTAAAAAAAAATAATAGAATAACCAATATTGGAGAAAATAAGTAAAGTAGAAGAGCTAAGAAATTAGAAATAAATTTGAATTACTTTTATGCTAGTTCCTCAGATATTTGAATGACTTTTCATTATTGCCATTATTTAATCCAAAACAGTTAACCATGTAGTACCTCAATAATCATGAAGAATTACAAATGAGTTCATAGAAGTTTTATATTAACTATAGCAATGACTTGTTTTAAGGCAGGGAGTCAAAATTTCAGTGAAAAAGTTGTGTTTTGTGATTTTTTAATTAAAGGGAGATGGTTGTAGTGAAATGAAGGGTCTCTTTATTCATGGTTACTCTGTGTGGATAGCTAGGCATGCATTTGACAAGAGACTGTTTGTAGGGAGCTAATTTAAAGTGGAAACAAATAGTTGTGAAACATGAGGAAATCCTGCTGGAAAAAAAATGTGGCAGGATCACATCAAATAGGAGTGTTAGAGTAATTTACTGTTCTAGGAAATCCAGCAGCTGGTTTATCTAAAGCATTCCTCTTTTTCATAAGCACTGGAACAAGGGCAGGAAATGGTTCAAAAAGCACGCTGACATTCCTGTCACAGATTTTGTAAACATTTAATAACAGAAAACGATTTTTAGAAACTCAGTGCTTAGCCATGTCAGGGACTCTTTAATGAGATAATGCCTATATTTCTAGCTTTGGTTACTTAGAAATGACTCTAGAATGAAGAACTTCAAGTGGAATGAAGAGGAAGCAAATTTCTGCTTATGTCATTTGTAAAAAGTACACTATGTTGAACTCAACACTTAGAATTAGTTTTATAGAATAATGAAGATTGTAGCTAAACCTTGAAAAAGTAATCCAGTGATGTAGTATAAAGTAAAATATGTATAGCATTTTTAAAAAACTATGCTTAATTGTTCCAAATAAGGAGATAGAAGGACTGGTGTAAAATTAGTTAAAATCCCAAAGAATTCAAGAATAAGAATAGACAAAGGAAACATTGTAGATCACATGATATAAAAACATATCTAGAGGAAACCTGGGAAAATATTTTAATGGAACTAATTACCTGTTACTAGGTTTTATACTTTTAAAAATCATCCCAAGAGATTTAAATGTCTCTTTATAAAGTCCCTGTAAAGAAGGAGACTTCCCTTCCAGAGGCTAGAAGATAGGGAAAATGCAGAGATGTTTGTAAAAGGGTACAACTATTAAGTTATAAGACTGAATATGTTTTGAGGGTCTAATATACAGCATTGGATAATATTGTATTCCATACTTAAAATATGCTAAGAGAGTAGATCTTAAGTGTTTTCATCACACACACACACACACGCAAAAAACATTTTCTTTTCTTTCCATATTCCAAACTGAACAGAAAATTTAATTTTTTATTCCATTAAAAATAGTATCTAAATACTTAAAACCATTTTCTATTCTCATAGTTCACAGAATCATATTTCCTAAAATATCTATTGCAGTTGTTAACCAATGAAAGTAACTATATTTTTAGCAGAAATATATTTTCATTGGGACTTTTGCCTTTTTCTTGTTCCAGGATCATTAAGAAGATGCACACACAGACTATATATATATATATATATATATATATATATAGTACATATATATATATATATGGAGAGAGAGAGACTTTAAAATGGTATAAGTATCTTGGTATAAGAGTCTCCTTGATTCTAAACTTTATTGGAGTCAAGAGGAACAAAAATCAAATGTGTTTTCATTTTCTCTTACCGCTATTAAAACAACAAAACCAAATGACTTTGTGGCTTACACAATAGAAATGTATTCTTTCACAGTTGTGGAGGACAGAAGTCCAAAATCAGGGTGCTGACTGGGTCTTACTCCCCTGAAAATTAGAAGAGAGAATCTGTTCCCAACTTTGCCAGCTTCTGGTAGCTGCCTTTCTTCCTTGCTTTGTGGCCACAGCACTAATGTCTGTGTCTCCATCTTCATATCACCTCCTCCCCTGAGAGTCAAATCTCTCTTTGTCTTCTAGACAAGTAATACGTTTAGGATCCACCTAGACAATCCAATCTCCCCATCTCAAGATCCTTAACATAATCACACTGGGAAAGACCCCTTTATTCCAGTTAAGGTAATATTTGCAGATTCCAGAGATTAGGGATTTCATCCTCATCCAGGGATTAAGATATCTCTGGGGGGCATAATTTATCCTACTGAATGCTGCAGTGTGTAGATTTCTTTTCTCTAGTAGCTTAACATCTGATTCAGTTTAGGACTATATTGGAATGTAGGTGTTAACCAGAGTTTTTAGTTAACTAAAGCTAGTCAAAGCTACATAACTGTAATAGTGTAAAATGGAAAGTGTTTGGGTGAAAATAAAATATCTTTTTATCCAAATTACTTTTTACCTTGAATTTTTACTGTGTTCTCAATTACTTAGAGCATAATACAAAGCTGTCTGTAGTTCTGTGCCAACTAAATGCTGTAGAAATGAAATTTTAAATGTTCAGTAAAAAGTGATTTAATTTACTATAAAAAATTTTTTACAAGGTTTCTTGTAAGGAAACATTGCCTAATGGTGTGCTTAAATGTCTAAATTCCTAAAAAGAATTTCTTGCTTAAATATCCGTCATGATGTTTACTGAAAGTAGATTGGAATACTTCCTATTAAGCATTCTTTCATTTCCATGGGTTTACCTGGTGGCTCAGCAGTAAACAATCTGTCTGCAATGCAGGAGATGCACGAGATGTGAGTTTGATCCCTGGGTTGGGAAGATCCCCTAGAGAAGGAAATGGCAACCCACTCCAGTATTCTTGCCTGGGAAATCTCATGGTCAGCAGAGCCTGGCCGGCTACAGTTGATGGTGTTGCAAAGAGTCAGACATGACTGAGTGTACACACACAACAACAAAAATTTCCACAACTGGGTAAATAGCACTCTTGTTCTCTGGTGATCACTTTCCTCACATTCAGACAATTTGTTATTATGATTAAAGAAATTAAGAAGATAGCAGGCTCTGATTTGTCTTTGTTTTATAGCATGTCCAAATAAGAAAATGATGTATGTTAAAGCACCACGTGGACAAAACACTATTTTCATTTCAAGCATCTTTAATTTTGATTCAGCTGCACATCCTCAAGAGCATGCCAAGCTATAGTTATTAGTGTGAATCCAGAGATTATGTCATCGTGTCTGTTATTATGTTAATCAGTTTAAGTGAATTACAGATGTCCAGCAAGACATTACTCACTTTGCAAAGCATTCCACTAGCAATTTGTCATAGTAATAAGAGGTAGGGAAGACATTAGTTCCGTAAGTGGCAGCAATTGTACCTGCTAATGGAAAGGGAGGCTGTAGTTGTTAGAACACATTATATCTTTTGTATCAGAGTTGATCATCTTTACTTAGATGCCTCATTTCAGTTCCCTTTGATTCATGTTCTTCTGTTTATGTTTACTACCTTTGAGGAATTCTTTGGATCCAGGCTAATTATTTACTTTTCACCCTAAATTGCTGTCATATAGGCATGCGTGCATGCTCAGTCACTTTAGTTGTGTCCAATTCTTTGCCACCCCAGGGATTGTAGCCCTCCTGGCTCCTCTGTGCATGGGATTCTCCAGGCAAGAATACTGGAGTGGGTTGCCATGACCTCCTCCAGGGGATCTTCCCAACCCAGGGATCAAACTTGCATCTCCTGCATTGTAGGCAGGTTCTTTACCCACTAAGCCATCTGGGAAACCCCACTGTCAAGTAGGATGGGACATAAATTCCCTTTGGAGCATGAAGATTTTTCCTAGGAATATAGATTGAAAGAGGATTTGGAGGAAGTTTCCTTGCTCTCCTTTAGGGCAAATGTTTGCAGTCCAGTATTGAATTTTAAGCTCATCAGCACTGCCAGGCTCCTAGCCTTGTGAAATAGTAGTTCCAGTGACAGAGCAGCAACTCCAAGATGAAGGGTTATCAACAAAGTACAGCTTTCTCCAGGTAAATCAATATGATTCCTGGTGGCTTAGACAGTAAAGAATCTGCCTGCAGCATGGGAGTCCCGGGTTGCATCCCTGGGTTGGAAAGA
The DNA here is from genome assembly GCF_029407905.1 of Bubalus kerabau. Classification (NCBI taxonomy): domain Eukaryota; kingdom Metazoa; phylum Chordata; class Mammalia; order Artiodactyla; family Bovidae; genus Bubalus; species Bubalus kerabau. Next base: position 135,574,552 of record NC_073624.1, read on the forward strand.
ACCCCTGCAGAAGAAAATGGTGACCCACTCTTGTATTCTTGCCTGGGAAATTCCATGGACAGAGGAGCCTGGCACGGCACGGTCCATGGGGTCTCAGAGTTCGACACGACTGAGTGACTTAACACTTTCATTAATCACAAATACATATAATGTGTCTGGGTGCAAGCGTATTCTTAATGATAGATTAAAAATTCCTCTATACAAATATGTACCATATTTGTATAGAGTTAAATTAACTAGCTCAAGATCTTTGTTCCAGAATGACTAGAAGATGTTATTCTAAGAAAAGTATCATTGTGCTAGAATGATTGAATGGAATAGTCATTTATTTCATAATTATCTCAGACACTTATTTGCTAAAATTTTATAATTGACCTTTCTCAACAGTAAACATAGTTGTAATTAACCTATCAAAGAAACATTTAAGAGTTAATTGTTGTTCAGTTGCTAAGTCATGTCCAACTCTTTACAACCCTGTGAATTGCAGCACACCAGGCTTCTCTGTCAGAGAAGGCAATGGCACCCCACTCCAGTACTCTTGCCTGGAAAATCCCATGGATGGAGGAGCCTGGTAGGCTGCAGTCCATGGGGTCACTGAGAGTCAGACACGACTGAGTGACTTCACTTTCACTCTTCACTTTCATGCATTGGAGAAGGAAATGGCAACCCACTCCAGTGTTCTTGCCTGGAGAATCCCAGGGATGGGGGAGCCTGGTGGGCTGCCATCTATGGGGTCTCACAGAGTCGGACATGACTGAAGTGACTTAGCAGCAGCAGCAAATAGATATGTGGGCATTGGACATGTGCTTCTTACTTTCCACTCAGATTCAACATCTTGATGCTGATCAGTGCCTTGGAGCAGAGCTGACTTCTTTGACTTTTTTCTCCAAGGATAAAAGCTCAGCCAGTATATCCTGTCAACTACCTTTTAATTATTAAAATCACTTTGGGTCAGAAGCCATGTAATGTACATATCTCAATTAGCTTTAGAAGCATCCTGTGGGCAAGTTGCAGTACTTCCTACTTTAACTTGGATTTGACCTTAAGTTGTGTTATTAGCCATTTTTCCACCCAAAGCTCCCATGATTTGCCAACTAGGATTTACACGTGTGTACAGGATTACAGGTGCAGGAGCTGGGGGAAGTATTCCTCACCCAGAAAGATTTTGAGCCTCATGAGTTTTCCATGACTGTAAAGAATCCCTGGGTCACTTTGGTAAGATAGAGAAGAGATTTCAGTGGATAACTTTTTCACAAGTTCAATCCTCTTTTTTAGGCACTTAAGTGGTTAACAATTACTGCTAATTTTCCTTTCTGAAAATGAGAAACTTTGATTATTTTTTGACTGTATGTCACTAAATATTAGATGTCTAACAGATCAGCTAGATCTCTGATAATGATGAGGATCATGTTGAATGAAATTTCCTAATTCAGTATAAACTGTCATCAGGATAATGCACATTTTCCAGCAAGTATTCTTCATAATAAGCAATCATCAGCAATGAACAAACATAAATTTGTATTTATCTCCACTGTTCTTTTAAACCATTCATTAAATGATGACTTCTATTTCCATACTTAATATATCAAATCTTTGTTCTCAAGAATTACTGGATTTTGTACATCATTTTGGTGCCATGATGTTACTCTGGTAAAATAGTTAAGTGACAATGTTAGGTGACAATGGATGCCTGTTCTTAATGAATGTGATCTGGTACCTATTATATATATGTAGCATTGTTTCAGATTTCTTTCACAGTGATTGTTTTATTTCAGAGAACAAAAAAAATCATGTTATTAAGGATTCCACAATACATTTCAAAGTAAAGAGAGATAAAATGAGCCTGTATGCTTTATATGTAGCCCTCTCTTGCCTATCATTATTTATAACCCTCTTTTGAGTTTGGCTTTCACATTGAGTATCTTTCTTCATAAACATTCTTACCTTCTGCTTCACTGAATGGATATTCTATACTTTCCCATTTCTCCCAAGCTTCCATGGGTGCTTTAACATACCTGACTCTAGATCTACCATACAGAGCAGGGGTCCCCAGTCCCTGCACCACAAATTGGTTACGGCTCTGTGGCCTGTTAGGAACCAGGCCACACAGCAGGTGAGTAGCAAGCAAGCCAGACAAGCTTCATCTGTATTTATTTTTTTTTTTTTTTTTTTTTTTTTTTTTAATTTTATTTTATTTTTAAACTTTACATAACTGTATTTATAACCACTCCCCATCACTTGCATTACTGCCTGAGCTCCAACTCCTGTCAGATCAGCAGTGACATTAGATTCCCATAAGAGCGCAAACCCTATCATGGTCTGTGCATGTGAGGGATATAGGTTGCATGTAATAAGGAGTATGTAATAAGAAATAAAGTGCAGAATAAATGCAGTATGCTTAAATCATTCCTCCCACCCTCAGTCCATGGAAAAATTATGTTCCAGAAAAGTGGTCCCTAATGCCAGAAAGACTGGGGACCACTGGTATATAGTTCATATGTATGACTCACAAAACCCTCATATCTTTTCTTCCATTTTCTACTCTTTCTATTACAAGGCTCATTTTCTTTTCCAGCACCCTTTCTCTTACTTGTATTTAGTGCCAGATTTCCCCCATGCTTAGCCATCACTTCCCCTTTTCATCTCTAATCTCTAGCTCCACCCTTCCAGTGCTATGCTGATTAGCTAACCAGACAATTTGATTGAGTGCCCTCTAGATGAAGATCAAAGAGATGAGGATAGTGAGCAGTATTATCTTGATACTGAAGAAAATATTCTCTGTAGAAAGTTTCTTTGATTCATTTAACTTGGCCCTGGTTCCCTGGCATATCCCAGAAAATTCTCCTTTCCAAGCCACATTCTTCCCAAGGTGATCACTAAAGTTCTTTAGTAATTTTAGTACATAGGATAAGAACAAAATTAAATGCACATAACCTATATTGTTTTGTTCTTATGTTAATTTTGTTCTACATTAATTTTCCTATATTGATTGTGTTCTATATTAATTTTATTCTATACTAACTGTTCCGTATTGAAGAACTTATATGGAATATACATAATGTTGTATAACAGTGTAGTACAGGTCCTGGTACAATATGCTTTTCATTCCCTTCAGCCCTCCTGTTGGTAGTCGGTATTTTGGCCAAGATCTCTTTTAGGTGGCCCTCAGGTTTCCTGGTCAAATCTCATTACAATTGTCCTGTTCTCTTCCGTGTTTTGTTCAGGGCATTTATCTGAGCTGAAATCCCCATTTATAGCCCTGTTAATCTTGTATTTGTTTTAGATATTTCATTTCTTACTCACAATTTGCATATAATTATGTGCCCATAGCTTTATCATTCTGGATCTTGTCTTTCACACGAGGTCACCATCGTGCCCTCAAAAGGCTCCTAGTTAGTTATGCAGTTGCTGATGTGGGTCTGATCTCTTGTCTCCTGATCTAGTGCTCTTTGCACTGTGCAAAGACAGCCCTGATACCATCACATCTAATAGCAATCCGCACTGACTTCCCCTGACAATCCACTGAGAGTCATTCATTTATTTGTACCACAGCTGCATACCTTTTGTTCTGGGAAAGAGATATTTGATCTGCCTGCTCCTGGCCCCATTTTAGTTTACTCTCAGCAGAGCAGCCAAAGTGATCCTTATAAAATATACACCAAAGAACACCGCTTTTCTGCAATATACTACCAGGGCTCCACACATCCCTCAGAGCCCTGATGGTCAGTATGGTTTGAGTGTCCATGTTCTGTAGCCTCCTCTCCTACATCTACTGTTTCTTCCTCTCCAGCCATCGTCCTTGCTGGTCCTCATACCTGCTTCACATGATTCCACTGTGGCCTGGAGCACTTGGCTCCCAGATGCGCTCAAACAAGCCCTTCACTTCCTTCAAATCTTGGATTAAATTTCACTTCCTTTACCAGGGCTCCAGAGACTGCCCTCTACTACAGAGCCAGCTGCCTGTCCTCCTCCCCACTAAACCCTAGCTATTTCCTATCACTCTTGGCATACTCTATTCTTTTTTTGCCATGTTCTTATCACTTTCCAGTGTTGTATAGAATTTACTTTTCTATTGGATTTATTGTTTTGTTCTCTCTGCCATAATTTATATTCAATAAGGGTGATGATTTTCATCTGTATTATTATTACCATCATCATCATCCCCTAGATGAACAAAACCTATATTTGGTATTCAAAAAATATTTATTGGATGGAAGTATTAACTTATCCATCATCATCCATGATGATTTGGCCCTAATATTACCCATAGATAGACTCCATCCCAGAATTTACTAATGCTGATTTTATAGTGGCAGAAACTATGCCTTGATTCTGATGAAAAATAAATTTATCAATTTAATGAAGCTCTTTAAACTTTGTACACCCTAAAATGAGAATTGAAGGATTTAAATTAAGGAGTCTTTTGTTTTTCAACTGGCTTTTACTTTGTGGTGAAATTTCTCCTTTATGACAATAGATTTTAAAGAAAGATTCTTCATATTTATTGACACTCATCCCTTAAAATTCTTTGAGTTCCCCTTTTTGCTGAGTAGCCTTAAAAGTTTTTTTTTGGGGGGGGTGCAGGGAGGTGAGGGAGTATATTTTGCACTTCTGGTTTACCAAAATCATCAGTCTATCATGAATTCAGAGAAAGAAATTGCAAGTTTTAGGAAAACCAAGGACAAAAGCATAGCTCCTATTATTTTTATTGCTAATATCTTACAAGAATCTCCAAGAAGGAACCAGAGTATATATTGACCTAACTGGGTTTTGAATTAGTTGCATCTCACCACATCTCACTTTCTAGAGAAAGGCATAGAACAGCTTTGAGAGAGACGATCTGCTTAACATCATTCATGCCTAGGACACAGAGTCAGTTCTGACTCCTGATCTAGGACTCTGTCACTAGAGTGGGGTGTGAGCTGAAAGCCCTGGATATTCTGTGATATCAGTAAAGGGATTCATGTTTTCCCTAGCCTGAGCCAGTTATTTGGATTCTATGCTGAAATGATTCTTTCCTGGAAGTTGAGAAACCTATGGAATGTTAGAGCCAGGAAGGTGTCTAGCCTGACCTCAATCTCTGGTCAGTGATGGCCACATGCAGCCATTCGTCAGAACTTGAACAGGAAAGCTGTGTGATGGCAAGCTGGGTCTGAACACATGTGTACATGCCCTTCCATGAGCTATGTACATTTTTAATATTTTGCACACACATACATATATATATTTAATTTTTTAATTATGGCAAAAAAACACATGACATTAAATTTACCATCTTAACCACTTTAAAGTGTACAGTTCAGTTGGCTTTAGTATATTCATATTGCTGTGTAGTAAATCCCTAGACCTTTTTCATCTTGCAAAACTCTCCTCATTAAACACTAACTCCCTGTCCATGCCTCCTTCCAGGCCCTGACAACCACCACTCGACTTCCTGTCTCTATGAATTTGACTACTCTAGGTGCCTCATATGAGTGGAATCCAACTTCTTTGTCCTTTATGTCTTACTTTGTATTCTTGGTGACAGTCTTATTTTACTTAGCTTAATATCCTTAGGATCATCCATTCTGTGTCAGGAATATCCTTTTTAAAGCCAAATAATATCCCATTTTCATACTGTTCATGGGATTCTCAAGGCAAGAATACTGAAGTGGTTTGTCATTCCCCTCTCCAGCTAACCACATTTTGTCAGAACCCGCCACCATGACCCATCTGTCTTGGATGGCCCTACATGGCATGGCTCGTAGTTGCATTGAGTTAGACAAGGCTGTGGTCCATGTGATTAGATTGTTTAGTTTTCTGTGATTGTGGTTTTCAGTCTGCCCTCTGATGGAGAAGGATAAGAGGGTTATGAAAGCTTCCTGATGGGAAAGACTGACTGAGGGCACCAGGTCTTGTTCTGATGGGCGGGCCATACTCAGTTCAGTTCAGTTCAGTCACACAGTCTTGTCTGACTCTTTGTGACCCCATGAATCGCAGCACACCAGGCCTCCCTGTCCATCATCAACTCATGTCCATCGAGTCAGTGATGCCATCCAGCCATCTCATCCTCTGTCGTCGCCTTCTCCTCCCGCTCCCAAGCCCTCCCGGCATCAGAGTCTTTTCTAATGAGTCAACTCTTCACATGAGGTGGCCAAAATATTGGAGTTTCAGCTTCAGCATCAGTCCTTCCAATGAACACCCAGGACTGATCTCCTTCAGAATGGACTGGTTGGATCTCCTTGCAGTCCAAGGGACTCTCAAGAGTCTTGTCCAACACCACAGTTCAAAAGCATCAATTCCTCGGCGCTCAGCTTTCTTCACAGTCCAACTCTCACATCCATACATGACCACTGGAAAAACCATAGCCTTGACTAGACGGACCTTTGTTGGCAAAGTAATGTCTCTGCTTTTCAATATGCTATCTAGATTGGTCATAACTTTCCTTCCAAGGAGTAAGCATCTTTTAATTTCATGGCTGCAGTCACCATCTGCAGTGATTTTGGAGCCCCAAAAAAAGTCTGACACTGTTTCCACTGTTTCCCCATCTATTTTGCATAAAGTGATGGGACCAGATGCCATGATCTTCGTTTTCTGAATGTTGAGATTTAAGCCAACTTTTTCACTCTCCACTTTCACTTTCATCAAGAGGCTTTTTAGTTCTTCACTTTCTGCCCTAATGGTGGTGTCATCTGCATATCTGAGGTTATTGATATTTCTCCAGTCTTGATTCCAACTTGTGTTTCTTCCAGCCTCAATAAATCTTTAATCCAATTTTCTGTTAACGGGTGAAGCTGTGTTCCCTCTCTCCCTGGTGGCTTAGAGGGTAAAGTGTCTGCCTGCAATGTGAGAGACCTGGGTTCGATCCCTGGTTCAGGAAGATCCCCTGGGGAAGGAAATGGCAACCCACTCCAGTACTCTTGCCTGGAAAATCCCATGGACAGAGGAGACTGTTCAGCTGTAGTCCACGGGGTCACAAAGAGTCAGACACAACTGAGCGACTTCATTCACTTTTCACTTTCATGCATTGGAGAAGGAAATGGCAACCCATTCCAGTGTTCTTGCCTGGAGAATCCCAGGGATGGGGGAGCCTGGTGGGCTGCCGTCTATGGGGTCGCACAGAGTCGGACACGACTGAAGTGACTTAGCAACAGGTGCAGCAGCAGAGGTAAAGAAGATAATGGTAAAAGTGAAGTCGTTCAGTCGTGTCCGACTCTGTGCGACCCCATGGACTGTAGCCTACAGCGCTCCTCCATCCATGTGATTTTCCATGCAAGAGTACTGGAGTGGGTTGCCATTTCCTTCTCCAGAGGATCTTCCTGACCCAGGGATCAAACCTGGGTCTAACACATTGTAGGCAGATGCTTTACCATCTGAGCCACCAGGGAAGATAATGGTGACCTCCCTCAAAAGATCCCATACATGTACTGCTACAGTCCATGCCCCCAAGCCTGCAGCAGGCCACCATCAACCCACACCTTTGCCAGAGACTCACAGATACCCACAGGCAAGTATGGGACAGTCTCCTGTGGGGTCACTGTTCCTTTCTCCTGGGTCCTGGTACACAAAGTTCTGTTGTGCCCTCCAAGAGTCTATTTCCCAGTCCTCTGTAAGTTCTGGCAGCTCTCTGGTGGGATTAATGGAGACCTCCTCCAAGAGGACTTATGCCATACGCATACCCAGAACCCCTGCCCCTGCAGCAGTCCACTGCTGACCCGTGCCTCCAAAGGAGATGCTCAAACACAGTTCTGTCTCAGTCTCTGTGGGACCCTTGGGTTCTGGTGCACACAAGGTTTGTTTGAGCCCTCTGAATGTCTCTGGTGGGAATGGGATTTGATACTAAACATGAATTTGCCCCTCCTACCGTCTAGCTGGGGCTTCTCCTTTGCCCTTGGACGTGAGGTATCTCCGCACAGCTGCTCCAGTGCCTACCGTCTTACTGGGGTTTCTCTGACCTTGGATGTAGGGTATCTATTCATGGCTGCTCCAGCGAAGTGCAAGCACCGCTCCTGACCTTGGACATGGGGTATATCCTCTTGGTTGCTCGCTGCTCCAATTCCGGACCTTAATGAAAGCAAGGTCCGATGCTGTAAAGAGCAATATTGCATAGGAACCTGGAATCTTATGTCCATGAATCAAGGCAAATTGGAAGTGGTCAAACAAGAGATGGCAAGAGTGAATGTTGACATTCTAGGAATCAGTGAACTAAAATGGACAGGAATGGGTGAATTTAGCTCAGATGACCATTATATCTACTACTGTGGGCAGGAATCCCTTAGAAGAAATGGAGTAGCCATCATGGTCAACAAAAGAGTCCAAAATGCAGTACTTGGATGCAGTCTCAAAAACAACAGAATGATCTCTGTTCGTTTCCAAGGTAAACCATTCAATATCACAGTAATCCAACTCTATGCCCCAACCAGTAACACTGAAGAAGCTGAAGTTGAGAGGTTCTATGAAGATCTACAAGATCTAGAACTAACACCCAAAAGAGATGTCCTTTTCATTATAGGGAATTGGAATGCAAAAATAGGAAATCAAGAAACACCTGGAGTAACAGGCAAATTTGGCCTTGGAATACGGAATGAAGCAGGGCAAAGACTAATAGAGTTTTGCCAAGAAAATGCACTGGTCATGGCAAACACCCTCTTCCAACAACACAAGAGAAGACTCTACACATGGACATCACCAGATGGCCAACTCCAAAATCAGATTGATTGTATTTTTTGCAGCCAAAGATGGAGAAGCTCTATACAGTCAACAAAAACAAGACTGGGAGCTGACTGTGGCTGAGATCATGAACTCCTTATTGCCAAATACAGAATAAAATTGAAGAAAGTAGGGAAAACCACTAGACCATCAGTTATGACCTAAATCAAATCCCTTATGATTATACAGTGGAAGTAAGAAATAGATTTAAGGGCCTAGATCTGATAGACAGAGTGTCTGATGAATTATGGATGGAGGTTCAGGACATTGTACAGGAGACAGGGACCAAGACCATCCCCAAGAAAAAGAAATGCAAAGAAGCTAAATGGCTATCTGAGGAGGCCTTACAAATAGCTGTGAAAAGAAGAAAAGCAAAAAGCAAAGGAGAAAAAGAAAGATATACCCATTTGAATGCAGAGTTCCAAACAATAGCAAGGAGAGATAAGAAAGCCTTCCTCAGTGATCAGTGCAAAGAAATAGAGGAAAACAATAGAATGGGAAGGACTAGAGATCTCTACAAGAAAATGAGAGATACCAAGGGAACATTTCATGCAAAGATGGGCTCGATAAAGGACAGAAATGGTATGGACCTAACAGAAGCAGAAGATATTAAGAAGAGGTGGCAAGAATACACAGAAGAACTGTACAAAAAAGATCTTCATGACCCAGATAATCACAATGGTATTATCACTCACGTAGAGCCAGACATCCTGGAATGTGAAGTAAAATAGGCCATAGGAAGCCTCACTATGAACAAAGCTAGTGTAGGTGATGGAATTCCAGTTGAGCTATTTCAAATTCTAAAAGATGATGCTGTGAAAGTGCTGCACACAACATGCCAGCAAATTTGGAAAACTCAGCAGTGGCCACAGGACTGGAAAAGGTCAGTTTTCATTCCAAACTGTAAGAAAGGCAATGCCAAAGGATGCTCAAACTAGCACACAATTGCACTCATTTCACATGCTAGCAAAGTAATGCTCAAAATTCTCCAAGCCAGGCTTTAACAGTATGTGAACCGTGAACTTTCAGATGTTCAAGCTGGTTTTAGAAAAGGCGGAGGAACCAAAGATCACATTGCCAACATCCGCTGGATCATAGAAAAAGCAAGAGAGTTCCAGAAAAATATCTATTTTGACTATTTTGCTTTATTGACTATGCCAAAGCCTTTGACTGTGCAGATCACAATAAACTGTGGAAAATTCTTCAAGAGATGGGAATACCAGACCACCTGACCTGCTTCTTGAGAAACCTATATTCAGGTCACAAAGCAACAGTTAGAACTGGTCATGGAACAACAGACTGGTTCCAAATAAGAAAAGGACCACGTCAAAGCTGTATATAGTCACCCTGATTATTTAACTTATATGCAGAGTACATCATGAGAAACACTGGGCTGGAAGAAGCACAAGCTGGAATCAAGATTTCTGGGAGAAATATCAATAACCTCAGATATGCAAATGACACCACCCTTATGGCAGAAAGCGAAGAAAAACTAAAGAGCCTCTTGATGAAAGGGAAAGAGGAGAGTGAAGAAGTTGGCTTAAAGCTCAACATTCAGAAAAGAATGATTATGGCATCCAGTCCCATCACTTCATGGCAAATAGATGGAGAAATAGTCAAAACAGTATAGACTTTATTTGGGGGGGTGGCTCCAAAATCACTGCAGATGGTGACTGCAGCCATGAAATAAAAAGACACTTACTGCTTGGAAGAAAAGTTATGACCAACCTAGACAGCATATTAAAAAGCAGAGATATTACCTTGCTATGGTTTTTCCAGTAGTCATGTATGGATGTGAGAGTTGGACTATAAAGAAAGCTGAGCATCAAAAAATTTATGCTTTTGAACTACGGTGTTGGAGAAGACTCTTGAGAGATCCTTGGACTGCAAACAGATCCAACCATTCCATCCTAAAGGAAATCTGTCCTGAATGTTCATTGGAAAGACTGATGTTGAAGCTGAAACTCCAATACTTTAGCCGCCTGATGCAAAGAGCTGACTCATTTGAAAAGACCATGATGCTGGGTAAATTGAAGGTGAGAGGAGAATGGGACTACAGATGAAGGGATGGTTGGATGTCATCACTGACTCAATGGACATGAGTTTGAGTAAACTCTGGAAGTTGGTGCTGGACAGGGAGGCCTGATGCACTGCAGTCCATGGGGTCTCAAAGGGTCATACATGACTGAGCGACTGAACTGAACTGAGTATCCCTTTATGTGCATATATCACTTTTTGTTTATATTCATCCTGTGAGGCTAGACCTCTGGCTCCACCATGTACCTCCTGTAAGGTTCATAGTTAATAGCATTTGTAAATGAAATTATAGTACTTATAGAATGTACTTGAGATTGTTCAGAAATTGGCCTCAGAGAGTATTAGAAAGGATCCCATTTTTAAAATTGTATTTATTTTTAATTGGAGGATAAGTGCTTTATGATTTTGTGTTGGTTTCTGCCATACATTAATATCAATCAGCCATAGGTATACATATGTCCCCTCCCTCTTGAACCTCCTCCCACCTTCCACCCTTTTCCACCCCTCTAGGTTGTCACATAGCACCAGGTTTCAGCTCCCTGCATCATACAGCAAATTCCCACTGACTGTCTAGAATGACTCCTATTTTTAAGCAAGGAAGAGAGTAGTAGTAACATATGAGCAATTTGGCTCATGATGACGAAATATGAAAGTTCACCATTTCTGCAGTTACCCGACAACTCCTCTCTGTGTCACTTGGGAAAACATCCATTGTACACAGAAACATGAACATGCCCAATCCTTCTTGGTAAAGATTACACACATAGAAATTTTAGCTTTAAAGCTTGGTTACTTACTTCTCCATACACAAATATTACCAAAAAAGTAGAACAAATGTTCAGAAACAATTTAGAATTTTCAAGACCATTTGAGGTCCTTAAATTGAAAGCAAAATATTAGAAACTTAATCTGTTTGTTATTGCTCCTTTAAAATATGTAAAGGACTAGGCATTATTCTGGTCTTGCCTCTTCTCCCTTCCTCCCTCCCTCTCTCCCTACCCTTCTCCCCACCTCTCTTCATTCCTTCTCTTTTTCTTTTGATGTTTATTCACTGATAAATTTATGCTATAACCTTAGGCCTTGTAATTTTAAAATGACAAATTCTTTTATATTTCTTCAAATACATTTTGAAAAACATAATAGAGAACAAACTGGTCAGAGAAAATTCACAATGAATAAAGTTCTTCTCCTGAGATGATGACGGCTGGCATGGTTCAGATTGACAAGTGATCTTCTCCTACAAGGGGGCCAAACAGCATGAGTTCTCATCACACCATGCATTATCCCCCCCAACCCTCCGCCTTGGCTGGTGTCACAGGATGATTGGTTATATAAATCCTTACAACTGTTAAAAACATACACTTGAGTTTTGGAATAATGATTGCTTCTGAGTATGAACTGCCTCCTAAATATACATTGCTACCTACTCCATTGTAAAATTCTGGATGAAATTGGTCGGTTTTGAACATAACATTCTAAATTTTTTCCTAATCTTACTCTCTGTCAGATTTATGTGTTGATTGTTATTTCAAATACGCCCAAGCCATACGTTATCTTGAAGGAGAAAAGTCCTATTTGCAGCATTCACATTTACGCTCTTGTTTACCTTCTCTTTAAGTGACAATCACAGGCATTCTGATCCCTCATGAGAATCATTTGTCTTCTCACAAAACTCTGTTCCTAAAGGAAATGACAGCCTTATTAGTGTGAAGATATTAATATCTGAGAGGGCTTACTATGTCATTCTTCCCAAGGGTATGTGCATTTTTGTAACCATCTATGCTATAAGCCTGAGGAGCAGAATACTAATGGTTAGGTCTTAAATGCCTACAGTGGCCAAAAAATGAGGTTTGTTTTGTCAGAGGTAGTCTCTTGAGTACCCCTAAACACATGTCACACACATGATTGTCATTGTAGAAGGCCAGCTAAGTCTCTGAGCACATTCTGTTCATTTACAGCCCATTTATGTCTGCAGTTATAGTAAATATATTCACGAATATGTGTCTTTACAGCTTCTTGTACAAGAGAAGTTTGTGTTTATTTTAATATTTTGTATATTACATATCATATTTTATATTTACCAATTGCTACATTTTACAATGATACATTACATATATCCCAATGATAGCACTTTTTCATGATAATTATCAACAAATTGATTATGTACTTTATTGATATCATTTAGCTTTGAAAAACTGGACATTTTCCAAAACTCAAATCCATCAATAAAGGTCAAATTTTACTACCACAGTCAGCATTCAAAATATCACACTGCAGTATCCGAAAGACATTCCAAAAAAGGCACTCTATCATGCTGTATTCAATGATATTTTCTTTGTCATTAGCATATATCTTATGTGACTATTTTGAAGATAATCTGATGGACTAGAATGTATAGATTGGAGTGTGTTAGATTTTATAAAATGAATATGATTATCTCAGGTTGAGCTCTTTACTAAATATTACCTTTTCAGTGGTTCCCAAGCCTAGATGAATACCAAAACCACCAGAAGGCATTTTATACCTGGACTCTGCTCAGTTCCCCAACCCAGCATCTCCAGGTCTCTAGCTCAGAATGCATAACTGTAATTGGTTCCCCAAAGTGATTCCTCTGTAGCCAAGTCACCTTTTGATGGACCTCTGGGAATCATTGATTTCAGTGGCTCTAGTTCATAAAACTTGGGGCAACCTCAGAGTTTCTCATCCTCCCTCTATTAAGTAAAAAGATCCTACTGACTTTATATTTTAAATATATCACTGTCCAGCTCTTACATTTATTAGCATAAATATATTATCATTTCTCTCAAATAAAGGAATTATGTTCCATTCTAGCTTAATTTTAGCATTTATTAAATATTTATTAAATTAACAATGAAGAGAATGGATGAAAGAAATTATGACAGACCTTGTCACATGACTTTTGGATATCAGTTTTATTAAATTTCATATTTCCCTGGGTTACTAATCTACCAACCCTACCAAAGAAAACAATGAAGTTAGTGTGACATATACTGGTTTTATTAGATCCATACTGCTGCTGCTACTGCTGCTAAGTTGCTTCAGTCGTGCCCGACTCTGTGCGACCCCATAGATGGCACCCACCAGGCTCCCCCGTCCCTGGGATTCTCCAGGCAAGAACACTGGAGTGGGTTGCCATTTCCTTCTCCAATGCATGAAAGTGAAAAGTGAAAGTGAAGTCGCTCAGTCGTGTCCGACTCTTAGCGACCCCATGGACTGTAGCCTACCAGGTTCCTCTGTCCACGGGATTTTCCAGGCAAGAGTACTGGAGTGGGTTGCAAATCCATACTGGTTCTTAGTGATTCCCAGGTGTCTCTTCATGACATTCATTGCCATACTGATCTATTGTGTATTAGTCAATCAGTTGTGTCCGACTCTTCCCATGACTATAGACTGTAGCTCGCTAGGCTCCTCTGCCGATGGAATTCTTCAAGCAAGAAAACTGGAGTGGGTTGCCAGTCCCTTCTCCAGGGGATCTTCCCAACCCAGGTATCAAACCCAAGACTCTGCACTGCAGGCAGATTCTTTACTGTCTGAGCTACCAGAGAAATCCATATTGTTTCTTAGGGATTCCCAAGTGTGTGTTCATGATGTCCATTGCCATGCTGATCTATTAGAGAGTAATTTCTGGAGTATTAAGCATATTAATTCAAGTATTTGGAAATGGCATTGCTTTTAGAATTTAGAATAGCATAGATCATTTTCCAGAATTGTAGGAACTCTTCTTTTGTATATTGTTTTAAAGATCTCAGGCCATAGAGAAGTCTTATTACTCATGGATTCTTTCAGTACATATAAACATATTTTCCATGAGGCCAATATACTAGAATTCACTTCAAGCAGCCCTGTATAACTCCCACATTCATGTAATGGTGTATAGATTTTACCTTAGCAGTTTTCACTTTCACTTAGGTGCTCTTCTCCCTTGACAGAGAAGACAAAAAATGTACGAAGAGTTGAAGGGTTTTTTATTTCTTTTTCACTTTTTCATCCAATAACAACACCATTGCACAAAAGTAGTAAACGTGAGCTTATGTAATCCTAAAATAATCTCTCTTGCCTGTAATAATTGTTGTACACTTAATGTGAATTTTAGATTTTTTAAATACTGTTCAGTCCAGTACAGTCACTCATTAATGTCTGACTCTTTGTGACCCCATGGACTGCAGCACACCAGGCTTCCCTGTCCATCACCAACTCCCGGAGCTTACTCAAACTCATATCCATCGAGTTGATGATGCCATCCAATCACCTCTTCCTCAGTCATCCCCTTTTCCTCCTGCCTTCAATCTTTCCCAGCATCAGGGTCTTTTCAAATGAGTCGGTTCTTCACATCAGGTGGTCAAAGTATTGGAGTTTCAGCTTCAGTATCAGTCCTTCCAATAAACACCCAGGACTGATCTCCCAGGATGGACTGGTCGGATCTCCTTGCAGTCCAAAGGACTCTCAAGAGTCTTCTCCAATACCACAGTTCAAAAGCATCAATTCTTCAGCACTCAGCTTTCTTTATAGACCAACTCTCACATCCATACGTGACTACTGGAAAAACCATAGCCTTGACTAGACGGACCTTTGTTGGCAAAGTAATGTCTATTTTTAATATACTGTCTAGGTTGCTCATAAATTTTCTTCCAAGGAGCAAGATTGAGTCTTTTAATTTCATGGCTGCAGTTACCATCTGCAGTGATTTTGGAGCCCAGGAAAATAAAGTCTCTCATTGTTTCCATTGTTTCCCCATCTATTTGTCATGAAGTGATGGGACTGGATACAATGATCTTAATTTTCTGAATGTTGTTTTAAGCCAATTTTTTCACTCTCCTCTTTCCCTTTCATCAAGAGGCTCTTTAATTCTTCTTCACTTTCTGCCATAAGGGCAGTGTCATCTGCATATCTGAGGTTATTGATATTTCTCCCAGCAATCTTGATTCCAGCTTGTGCTTCATCCAGCCCAGCATTTTTCATGATGTACTCTGCATATAAGTTAAATAAGCAGGGTGACAATATACAGCTTTGACGTACTCCTTTTCCTATTTGGAACCAGTCTGTTGTTCCATGTCCCGTTGTAACTGTTACTTCTTGACCTGCTACAGATTTCTCAGGAGGCAGGTGAGGTGCTCTGCTATTCCCATCTCTTTGAGAGTTTTGCACAGTTTATTGTGATCCACACAGTCAAAGGCTTTGGCATAGTCAATAAAGCAGAAATAGATGTTTTTCTGGAACTCTCTTGCTTTTTTGGTGATTCAACCAATGTTGGCAATATGATCTCTTGTTCCTCAGCCTTCCTAAATCCAACTTGAACATCTGAAAGTTCACAGTTCATGGACTGTTGAAGCCTGGCTTGGAGAATTTTGAACATTACTTTGGTAGTGTGTGAGATGAGTGTAATTGTGCGGTAGTTTGAACATTCCTTTGCATTGCCTTTCTTAGGGATTGGAATGAAAACTGACCTTTTCCCATCCTGTGGCCACTGCTACAGGTGTTATTTGTCCTTAATAATAGTTAATACTTACTTAGTACTCACTGCATGTCAGGCATTTCTGTAATAAGCATTTTATACACCTATGTTAACTTACTGATTCAGTCAGTCAGTCAGTCAGTTCAGTCACTCAGTCGTGTCCGACTCTTTGCGACCCCATGAATCGCAGCATGCCAGGCCTCCCTGTCCATCACCAACTCCCAGAGTACACTCAGACCCACGTCCATCGAGTCAGTGATGCCATCCAGCCATCTCATCCTCTGTCGTCCCCTTCTCCTCCTGCCCCCAATCCCTCCCAGCATCAGAGTCTTTTCCAATGAGTCAACTCTTTGCATGAGGTGGCCAAAATACTGCAGTTTCGGCTTTAGCATCATTCCTTCCAAGTCTTCACTAAAACTATGTGAGGGAGGCACTAATTTTATACTCACTTTACAGAGAAGGAAGCCAGAGTACAGAGAAATTAAATAATCTGCCCAAGGTCCTACAACTCAAAGATACCTGAATTGAAATTTGAGTTTAAGCAGCCTGGCCCCAAACATTAACCACTGTGGCAGTCTGTGTCTTTACTTAGCTCTCTTCTGTTATGTACCATTTGGTCCGTATACTTCATCCCTAACTTAATACTGTATTAATTCATATCCATATTGGTTCTCTTAACTACCTCTCCTTCTATCACTAAAAATTTATGAATATACCAATGACATTAGTTTTTTCCCTGTATTTTCCCAAGCCTCTTGGAACTAGACTATGTAAAAGACACACACACTCACACATGTGCACACACAGATACATGAGCACACACATCATAAGTTGAAAAGAGACTGATTAACATATTTGACTGAGTATTATGATCCGTTTCCATATTTTCTTTTAGCCTAATTAGAATACTATTATCTAACAAGGAATAAAAACTAAAATCCCTCCATGCTGTTCACACTTTTCAACTATTTATATAATATTCTATTTTGGCAAATAGTTTAGCAGCTGTTTATGCTTTGTTGAAAAGTCACTGTTATTCTCCCTCAACAGAGGAAAAAAATGTTAAGTGATTTAATTGTGGTCCTCAAGAATTTAATAAAAATGATAACAATTGAATGTTTCTGCTCTGACCCCCAGACCTAGTATCAGAATAGTTGTATACTATGTGCATATATTAGTTGTATGTATTGTTGTTATACTCATGTTAATTATATACATGAATCATTTAGAAATGTGATTTTTATCATACAGATGTTTGCAGTGAAAATGCTTCTTCTGATGGACTTTCTGGAGAGTATATCTCTCCACTTTGGAAGCAGATGATTCCTTATGTCTAGGATATTTGTCTACCCAAAAGTATGCTAACTGGATCTTACTCTGAGCATTTGACAGTGATCCAGGGACAAAGCCCTTTACACAGACCTCAAGACACTCCAAAGTTGCATTTTGTCCCCCTTTTTTGAATCTTTTCAAGATAGCATTGATGTTCATTTTAATTTAGGGTTTCTTGGCAGGAGGTTAGTATATGAGTCATATAGTAGCACTGCATAACGTGTACTCTTGTATGTACGGTTTTGTTTCTCGAATGGGAATATTAATAATATGAAGGAGGAGAAGGAATATGGTACAATAAAAAAGTTATCTTTTATATTTTAAAGCATCCTTTGAACTAGTTATTGTTACTGTTCTCTTTAGGGTACAAAAAATAAAAACTTAGAGGGTAAGAAATTGTTTAAGGTGACACAGCTGCTAAGTGGCGAAGCTAAAATTCAAATCTAGGCCAGTCTAATGCCATTGCTCTCTCTTCTTAGGGAGGTTGCTGCTGAGACTTGTCTGTGTATGTGTGTACACACCTATGTGTAAAATGCTTACAAAGTGTCCACTTGGCAAATATGTCTTGAGGACCTGCAACACTGAACTCCCTGTGCTGGTCACCTCTAGGTCTTGAGATGATTAAGGCCCAAAGTGATACTTTACTGTGGTTGGCTGTGTGTGGAAAGGTTGGCAGGGTGACCAGCACTGTGCAAATGTCTTGGTTGCATTGTCTCATTTAATGTTTAATCATAATCCTAAAAGGTTGGCAATGTCCCCACTTGATAGATTATGAAACTGAGGCTTAGACAGTTAAGATGTCACTTAGCTAGTAAACAGAAAAGCCAGGACTTGAACCTAGGTTGTCTGATTCCAAGCCTGTGTGTCTAACCACATCATTCTGAGCAAAAATTAGGAGAAAACTTTTCATACTTTCAAATGTGTACAGAACAGACATTGTATGATCACGATGTGATGTGATGTGATCATGATGATATGATCACCAACTTAAGAGCCAGGGATCCTGGAATGTGAAGTCAAGTGGGCTATAGGAAGCATCACTATGAACAAAGCTAGTGGAAGTGATGGAATTTCAGCTGAGCAATTTCAAATCCTAAAAGGTAATGCTGTGAAAGTGCTGCACTCAATATACCAGCAAATGTGGAAAACTCAGCAGTGGCCACAAGACTGAAAAAGTTCAGTTTTCATTCCAATCCCTAAGAAAGGCAATGCCAAAGAATGCTCAAACTACTACAAGATTGCACCCATCTCACATGATAGCAAGGTAATGCTCAAAATTCTCAAAGCCAGGCTTCAACAGTATGTGAACCGAGAACTTCCACACATTCAAACTGGATTTAGAAAAGGCAGAGAACCAGAGATCAAATTGTTAACATCCATTGTATCATCAAAAAAGCAAGAGAGTTCCATAAAATTATCTACTTCTGCTTTATTGACTATGTCAAAGCCTTTGACTGTGTGGACCACAACAAACTCTAGAAAATTCTTAAAGAGATGGGAATACCAGACCACCTGACCTGCCTCTTGAGAAATCTGTATGCAGGTCAAGAAATAACAGTTAGAACTGGACATGGAGCAACAAACTGGTTCCAAATAGGAAAAGGAGTATGTCAAGGCTATATTTAGTCACCCTGCTTATTTAACTTATCTGCAGATTACATCTTGAGAAACGCTGGGCTGGATGAAGCACAAGCTGGAATCAAGATTGCTGGGAGAAATATCAATAACCTCAAATATGCAGATGACACCACCCTTATGGCAGAAAGTGAAGAACTAAAGAGCCTCTTGATGAAAGTGAAAGAACAGAGTGAAAAAGTTGATTTAAAGTTCAACATTCAGAAAACAAAGATTATCGCATCTGGTCCCATCACTTCATGGAAAATAGATGGAGAAACAGTGAAAACCATGCAGACTTTATTTTTTGGGGCTCCAAAATCGCTGCAGATGGTGATTGCAGCCATGAAATAAAAAGACATTTACTCCTTGGAAGAAAAGTCATGAGCAACCTAGACAGCATATTAAAAAGGAGAGACATTACTTCGTCTACAAAGGTCCATCTAGTCAAGGCTATGGTTTTTCCAGTAGTCATGTATGGATATGAGAGTTGGACTATAAAGAAAGCTGAGTGCCGAAGAATTGATGCTTTTGAACTGTGTTGTTGGAGAAGACTCTTAAGAGTTCCTTGGACTTCAAGGAAATCCAACCAGTCCATCCTAAAGGAAATCACTCCTGATTACTCATTGGAAGGACTGATACTGAAGCTGAAACTCCAATACTTTGGTTACCTGGTGTGAAGAACTAACTCATTTGAAAAGATCCTGATGCTGTGAGACTGAAGGCAGGAGGAGAAGCAGATGAGAGAGGAAGAGATGGTTAGATGGCATCATCGACTCAAAGGACATGAGTTTGAGTAAACTCTGGAAGTTGTTGATGGACAGGGAGGCCTGGCGTGCTGCAGTCCATGGGGTTGCAAAGAGTTGGACACGACTGAACGACTGAACTGAACTGAACAGAGCAGAGAAAAATAAGTTCTACATCATTTTAGATGTCTTTCTTTTTATCCTTTCATCATCCCTGCTGTAATGTTGTGACAAAAATATCAAAGAATACATATAAATATCCAATATTTGTAAAATGTTTTTAACATACCCACTTTGCCAATACATGTCATTTAAATAACTAAAACTTTGAATTTCTGGTAAGAGGGCAGTGACACTAAATTGTGTGCTAAGTAAAACCATAATTTATGTACTAGGAACCTAGGAGGCTGCTGGGTAAGACAAATTATGCCAACCTGCTAACTAAGTTTTCCTGTGTTCTGTTAATTTGACAATATCAAACCAGAGAGGACTCAGACTGCACTGTAGAATCAGAGAGTTTGCAGGCTGACTTTGCTACAAATGCTTATTTCTAATCTATATTATCATCTCACTGGGAAGAAATGAACCATTGTGTAAAATATGTATGCCTGGGTTACCCATCTTTTGAGTGTTATTTTATCAGTAATGCAGTTTGTTACCTGTAGAAAAATTGTTCACTCAAGTGATAAATTCTCCCAAGACATTTTCTCCCTGAGACCCATGGACAGCCTGGTTTCAGTTACTAGACAGATATTTGTGGCTCTCAAACAATTTCCCTGGTTGGCAGGGGTTCCCTCAGGTCCAGAATGATACATCCTACATTTTATTGCATATGCTTCTTGTGTGCATCAGGCATCTCAAACTGAACACATTGTTTTCTCCAATTCCCCCAAAGCCATCTCTCATCCATGGTGCTATATTCTGTCAGCTGAGTTATTGAAACAACATCACAGCCTGTCCCTTATCTATTCTCTCCCCTTTGGAATCCATTTTTACACAACAACTAATGTGAACTTCCCAAAATCACATGGGATCTTCCTGGTGAGATCAAGCTGTGCGTTCATGCAGAACTATTCAATGTCTTCCATGGCGATCAAGTCCACTGGCTTTAACTTCAGATCAGTTCAGTTCAGTCGCTCAGTCGTGTCCGACTCTTTGTGACCCCATGAACCGCAGCACGCCAAGCCTCCCTATCCATCTTCAACTGCCGGAATTCACCCAAACCCATGTCCATTGAGTCGGTGATGCCATCTAACCATCTCATCCTCTATCATCCCCTTCTCCTCCTGCCCTCAATCTTTCCCAGCATCAGGGTCTTTTCAAATGAGTCAGCTCTTTGCATCAGGTGGCCAAAGTTGGAGTTTCAGCTTCAACATCCGTCCTTCCAATGGACTGGTCTCCTTTAGGATGGACTGGTTGGATCTCTTTGCAGTCCAAGGGACTCTCAAGAGTCTTCTCCAACATCACAGTTCAAAAGCATCAATTCTTTGGTGCTTAGCTTTCTTTATAGTCGAACTCTCACATCCATACATGACTACTGGAAAAACTAGTAGTTTTTGACTAGACGGACCTTTGTAGACAAAGTAATGTCTCTCCTTTTTAATATGCTCTCTAGGTTGCTCATAACTTTCCTTCCAAGGTATAAGTGTCTTTTAATTTCATGGCTGCAATCACCATCTGCAGTGATTTTGGAGCCCCCAAAATAAAGTCAGCCACTGTTTCCACTGTTTCCCCATCTATTTGCCATGAAGTGATGGGACCAGATGCCATGATCTTAGTTTTCTGAATGTTGAGCTTTAAGCCAACTTTTTCACTCTCCTCTTTCACTTTCATCAAGAGGCTCTTTAGTTCTTCTTCACTTTCTGCCATAAGGGTGGTGTCATCTGCATATCTGAGGTTATTGATATTTGTCCCAGCAATCTTGATTCCAGCTTGTGTTTCTTCCAGTCCAGCATTTCTCCTGATGTACTCTGCATATAAGTTAAATAAGCAAGGTAACAATGTACAGCCTTGACATACTCCTTTTCCTATTTGGAACCAGTCTGTTGTTCCATGTCCAGTTCTAACTGTTGTTTCATTTAGAAGTTAACTAACTTCAGTCAGTTCAGTTGTTCAGTCATGTTTTGGACTCTTTGAGACCCCATGTACTGCGGCATGCCAGGCTTCCCTGTCCATCACCAACTCCCAGAGCTTGCTCAAACTCTTGTCCATCGAGGTGGTGATGCCATCCAACCATCTTATTCACCTCTTGCCTTGCAAGATATAATCCTGCGTGAACTCTCTGCAGTCTGTCTGAGTTATTCTCCTTTTTCCCTGCTGCCCTCCAGCCAGTTGGCAAGTCTCTCGGCTTTTCTGGATGAGAGTTAAACTCACATCCGTGTGTTCTCATGAGCTGGCTCATTGCTCTGACTTACATCTTCCCTGACAACCATTCACTAAAGCTCTGCTCACTGTGGACCAGATGAATTTCCCACACCACCACTCACCGTACCGCAGTAGTGATAGTGTAATATATCTTTTCCTTGAGAGGGTGAAATACTGTGAAGTCAGGTCACATGTATGAATGAACCATATGGGAAGTCAGTATGTTAATAACTGTTTGTGTATTTTGTGTTAAATATGCATATGCATATGTTTATAGCTTAATTATAAATAATGCACTGAGGATATAAAACATGGATAAAGATATATCAGTCTCAAAATATTTATGTTTATTATTATTATGTTTATTACTAAATGTTAGAAGAAAGAATGCATTAGTTCGATAAATACTTAGTAAACACCTTTTCTTTGCCTTGAAAGTGTGCTAAATATAAGAGATATAAGGCACAGTCTGTGTCTTCCACGTTTTAGTTAGTCTACTTGGACTAACTAGGACTCAGACACAAAGAGCTGTGCTAATTTAGGCCAATTTAGTGTAGGGGTACTAGGTCTCAGAATCTATTCTTACTGAAGAATTACTCAGCTAGGAATTACTTTGAAAGTAATTTTTACTTGTTTTTCCTCTCCATTTGCTCCTCCCCCCACACCCACTTTTCCAAGCAGAAGTGCACGATTTACTTAATTCCCTTCATTTGGCGTCATGACAACATAAAGTCATCAGTGTAATCACCGTAAGAGGACTTTGTTTTATTTTTTATCACCCAGCACATTTTTGTTGTCAGAATGGTTACTAATCATTCATTTTTATTTACTCTAGCTGGGGAAGTTTTGCAAAAAATCTTGTTACTATTTAGAAAAAACACTTTAAATGATGGGTTCTCTCCTAGCTTGTTACCCAGTGAACACACCACAGACTCATACCTCATGACTTCATTAGATTAAGCCTGAGTATTGATAAGATCTGTTTCTCTCCTTGTCAACTGGAGCTTCCTGGCCCCAGGGTCCCTGTATATCCGCAGCATCAGAATGTCAGAGCAAGGCTGTATAATCCTCAAGTTTAATTGGAATAACCCTTTCGAGTGACTGAGATAGAAAACAAAGATACAGATAATTTGTGTCTATTTCAAACTCTTGGGCTCTTACTTTCTTTTTTTTTTCTCTTTTGTTTTCCTTTATAGTTTTGTTAAGCTGAATTCAAATATTTTAGTGATATATTTAAGAACACAAGTAAGAAAAGAGAGATGGGGTAAGGGTAAACATAATATAGACTAAAAAATGCCATGATGATGGAAATGATGATTCTTTGGGAGCTGATCAGAGTAGCTAAAATCTTCTGATGAGAATCGAGTCCAGGAGGGTTGGGATTAATTCACATGAATGTCCAGATGTAGCCTTCCACAAAGCCAAGGATAGTAATGTCTTCTCTCCTCTGTTGGGATGTTTTTCTCATGATCTCATTCTAGAAGCCAAGATGTTTGATATACATCTGTTGGTTATGTGGTCATCGTGTTGACCAGCAGTATGTCAGTTGTAGTCTCTCATACTTTTGAAGCTCATTAAGACCTCAAATCCATATTGACTGAGGTATCCATATTATAAAGTCAAATTAATTTTATGAACTTTTGCACTAGGTACTAGTTTGAGGTATTCAAATATGCCCATGAGATACTTCTGCTAGAGGTAGTAGTTCTTCACAAAAGCAACAGCAACAACACCAAAAAAAAAAAACTTGAAAAACTATGTTACTGATCATTTGGAGATAGAATTAATACATATAAATCTCTTCATAGCTTAAGACCCATGTTCACATATATAAAATAGAGTCAAAGTCTAAAGTCTTAGATGCTAAATAGATGATAAAATGGAAATTTCACTTGAATAAAGGGTTGTTGCCCTTCCTTTCTTGAGATTATACAGATGAATTATCTGGGAGAAAAAAATTTGGTGCTCAAAACCTTTATGAGAGTCAACTAGCTACTCAGGGGGAAAGGGTGTATCAGTTTGGTGAGGGTGGAGAGAGATTTGAAGCTGAAGTCAATAGGGAAAGATTTTGACCAGTTTTGTCTAACATAATCAAGGGAAGTGACTCAGATTAGTAAAGGAAGTAATCATGTGATACATTCATGAAACAGAACCCCTAACCTGTAATAGTTCAGAGAAGTTTAGGGGAAACCTCACTTCTGTTCATTTTGCCATAAAAATCATACCTCAGCCTTGCCCTAAATAGTATTCAGGAATAAACACAGAGCTGCTTGGATCTGGGACAGCCTGTGTCTAATGATCACAGTTGAAGGTGCTAGAAATGCTTGGCAGGCATATCACTACCATCTTTTTCAGGCTGAATCTTGCAAAAGCCAATGAGGCCTTGTATTTCAATAAGTCCTTGTACTTCAAAAGAAGAGAGAAAATATGAACTCTAAATGGCCAATTCAGGATTAACTTGGTTTGTAAACTATGATAACCATCCTGAATTGAATTTTGGGTAGTGTGCAAGAAGAAAAAGAATTAGATATTAATGGACACTTGCTATTTACTAGGCAGTTTGTTCCCATTTTTGCAAAAACAAAAAAAAAATGGCATTTATTCTGTAATGTCAGTTTTATTTATTTTTCCCACTTTAGAGATGAGAATACTCTGTATAGTCGAGCAACCCTGTTAGAGCTCGACTAATCAATCATGATGCAAAGTCTGATCCGATAGCTTAGCAGTCCGTGTGCTGTCTACCCCTCATACTGTCTTTCTGAAGAATATTTCTATCTACCCTGTTCTTCCTGAGGAAGCAGACATCCCTAGCACCTCCAAAGTCTGTAAATTAATGTGTTAAAGATGTTTAGATTCTTCATGAGATAGTGTCCGAGGCCAAGCCAAGTCAGACCTGACCTACACTTATATAGGTGTTTTTTATTACTGTCTCTTAGTGGGTTTTAGCTCTGGACTTGCACCAAAACCTAATATATTACTGTGGTCCACGCAGCCATAAGGGTCTTTATGTGACAGCTGCAGAGGTGAGCTTGGACTGTGGCCTGTTTTTTTGCAGCATGGAAATTTCTCAAAGCAAATGTCAGGGTTTTGGATACTCATGAATCAAAACACAGACAGAAATAAAGTTTATGGTCCTTCTTAGAACCAAAACTAAAGGCCAGAATGTAATCCCCTTCTCATTCTTCAATGTCTGAAAGAGATTCTTCTTAAATTCACCATTAATTTATTTGTAAAGTATTCAGGTGTTCTTTGAGAAACATTTCAGTTCTTTTCATTATATATATTCAGATGTTATAAAGCAGATATGTCACACACTTCCATTTATTTCTGTGTGAAAATTACAAGTTTGACATTCAGGGGAAAAATGTGCTATGAAACTCCTTAAATTTTTTGAGTAAGCTAAAATTATTTTCTTGCACTTTATATGATACACCCTGCATGAACAGCCAGTTCCAGAGTTGGTACTGGAAGTTTGGGGTTCCTGTGTATTGCCTCCTCTTCTTTTTAGATTCTGTCCGGCAGAGATGAATAAGAAGGTTGAAGGTTCAGCTTTATGTAGAATGAGTATTGACATCTCTTGATAAGCAGGTGTTTTGAGTAGAGCTGGATTGAAAAGCACAGCTGGTGGCGAAATCTGGGCTTCTCCTAAGCGCTCAGGGCTGTCCCTTTCCAGGCTTGTCGAGAATACTGGGGTACCTCCCTTACCTGACCCAGCAGAAGGTCAACCTCAGGTCTGTCTACTGCACACATTCAGACCAGAGTCAGCAGGGTGACTCTCCTGGCCACCCTCAGGAAAGTGGGCCCCAGACCTTACCGCTGGATTTGAAGAAAGCACCCAGTTGGATCCTGGTGCCTTTTCCTGCAGATCGGTGATGGTCCCACAGGACAGTGACTGGCAGCCCTTCCTCACCTGGGGAGTGAGCTCCGCTATCCATCATGTAAGTGAAAACTCCCATAGAGGCCAGTCTCTTACCAATCAGTTTACTGCAGCCCTTTCCTTTTGATGAAAAATATGATGGAAGGAGGAATATAAAGTTGAAAGAGGGTCTCCTCCTCCCAATCCCATTCCCACACCCAAACACACACACTGGAAAAGACTTGGCTTCTTATCAAGAGATTCCTGCATTTATAGGCAGAGTAGGGATCTGGAGGGCCAGAGGGTCACCCATGCAGGATGCAGGGGAATTTTAAGCCAGCTGTGCAGTTAAAGATAGTAAGATTGGCAAAATTGTTTAAATTACCTACAGACACTTACTAGTCTCTGTTTTATTTTTCTGTTTATATGTCTGTCTCTCCGCCCTGCTCTTTCTCTTTTCTCCATTTCCCCTACCACTAAACAGCAACAAAATAATTTTTCTAGGGCTTAATTCAGCAATTATAGTCAAGGTTACAAAAACATGTTTTGGCAAAGAGAAACATCTCAGATTCATATATAAAGAAATTTTCGATATATGGCAGAACCAATACAATATTGTAAAGTTTAAAAATAAAATTAAAAAAAAAAATAAAAAAAAGAAATTTTCTCCTGTGCCAAGCAACAAAAGAAGCTCCAAAATTTCTTTAATTCTATAGATCTGATATAACCAATATAGTTTTCTCACTCATGCTAATTTTATTTTTACTAGACCAATAAACAGGCTAATGCATTCCAATTTTCTTTTTTCTTTTAAGTGCAAAGGTTTCTGAAATTTGGATTTTGAATATCCTATTAGACCCATAGATGAGCTTCACATCTTTGCTGTCTCAATTCAAATCATGTAGCATATTTTTAATTCTATGTGAATCCTGCATAAAAACTTTTGAATACATTATGCCATTTCTATTTTTAAACAAACTTGATTTAAGCATGTATGCAGATTGGTTCATTTGCTACTTAGAATACCACCCCTGCCGCTTGCAGGGACTAGATGAGCCTGGGAACAATATTTATGAAACCATAGTTTAGAATATTGATCAACCTTTCTACTGTCCAGTTGAGATGAAGTGATGCATCTGCAAGTGCCTGTCTACCATATGGAGGCACTGTTATTCTCTAAAATTTATGGACCTCCATTAGGTAGCACATTGCATAGCATCTGGGAGAAATTCAACAAAAAAATTGTTGCCTGAATAAATGCTCCTTTATTCAGTGTGTGGCCACAATCAAGCCCCCACAAGAAATGTTCAGTTGTCCTTACATTTTACATTTTAAGATGTAATAATGTTGCAGTGATTGAGTGCATAATTATCCTATGAATGAAAGACTAGTTTGAAAATCTAAAGCAAAATTAAAAAACAGAGCATTGAGAGACTTAAAAAAAATACATATATATATATATGTGTATATATATAATTTTTTTTAACTGTCATGTGCGCCAATGTCCTGCTCTATGACAGAGGAACTCATGACTGCCAGCAGGTCTGGGTGAACAAGCTTGAAAAAATCCTGCTCATAATATCATTTTACAGTAACTTGCACAGTCGTTAGATTTGCAGAGCAGTGGAAGGAGTATGTGCACTTGCATATGCATCTTCAAAAATGCCCAGAGCACTTTGTGAAGAAGGAATTTGGTTTTATAAATCCAGCTTAGGCCTCCAGGTGCTACAAGAAAGCAAAAGTGATATCTTTAGTGAGTTACTGAAACATCATTATAAATGAGAACTGAAAAATGGATTAACTTATGAATAGTCAATGTACTGATTATAATGAGAAACCAAATTTAAAATCTACTAAGTCACTCAGCTGAGTGAAAATGGCTTCTACATGTGTACGCATCTCTCTGCCAAAGGTAATTCAAGGTACGAATGTAAGCACCGTTCGTGAAAAAAAATCATGTATCAGTACATGAAGATTGCCTAAAACTATATATTTCCGACTTTGCATCTAAAGTATTGTACTATATAAGTCTCCATTAAATGTATGACTTTAGATACAAGACAATTTACTTACAAATGCCATAAAATGCCTTACTGATAAAGTAGTGGGACCTTTTATTTTTATATGGAAGCCCACATTTTAAATGTCACTACTTAAAAAAAAAATCTCTCATTTTAGATTTCTCTCTGAGACATATTGTAATGTTTGTCTGTAAATGATCTTGAACTAAAATTATGGATGTGATGGATCCACAACACCCATGGTCATCTTCCCAGTTCAACGGGTCTGATTCTTTTACTGTCCTGGAGGAGGCCAAGATGTGATGGCCTTGCCCGGGTGTATTTCTGTCCCTACCTGGAATACAGTAGATGCTGAAGATGCTGATGAAATGACTGAATCCTTTTACCTAGTACTTTTACCTTCAGTTCATTCAGTGAGTTATTAACTATTAAAAATCTGTTAAATGCCCATCATATATCTTGGGATTTAAAGACTGATATGTTTCTTATCTTCAGAGATGTTACAGTCTAGCCTGAAAAAGAGCATGAATAAGAGAAGAAAGGCAATACATCTTGCCAGTATTATGATCTACATATAAAAGAAGATGTATGTGTTACACAAAGAAAAGTTGGCCAGTTTCTCTTGAGACTGGGATAATAGTTTACTTAAAGGACTATGTTTTAACCCTTTTAAAATAAATGTACAAACCAGAATATTTCCCTGTATCTATTCTAGCTTCTCTGTTCTTCCCATAAGGAAATCCTTTATGGCTTACCCAAATTCTTCATTATGCAATTTTAAAGTGAAGTTCCTTAGTTTCTCCAGGGAGGATAGAAAATAACGGATTGATATCCCTTTTTTTAGCAGTCTGAATTTTTGGCAGTCTGAATTGCTGGATCAAAACCAAAATGATTAAATATAACTGAAATAAACATAAAATCCTATATTTAATTTTAAAATGTTATCATACATATAAAAGATAAGAGAAGCACAGTTTTACATGGGAAAAAAAAGTCTAGTATTTTAGTTGGCTACAAATTTAAATATAAGCCTATTTCAGGATGTAGCTGCTAAAATCTAACTCACCTTCTTGCTCACAGTTGATATTCATGGAAACTGTCTTTGGTCAGAATTATGCTCACCATGCTGGGTACTAAGCAGAACATCTGAAAAATAATCAGTTTGGTTTTGTGTGTCCCATTGATAACTATGGAAAATGTGAAAGGTGCTTCTGAGGACCATCCACATATGCATCTCTAGAGGAGCCCTGGCCTCAATCCTGGTCTTGAGCTCCAACCACCTGCTGAGTAGCTATTTCACCTAGTTAGTAACAATTCTGAGTTGTTACAATAGATCAGTTCCTCAATGCAAATGACCCACAATCAGTTCTCTAACACTGACTTGCTCTTCTTCCCTTCCACAAGCCTTCTCTCTGCAACACGTGCTTCCCTTCCCAGCATCCCTTCTCTACACCCACCTACATGGAAAACTTTGGGTTTCTTTCTTTTTTAAGTTGTGGCATACAGACTCGTAGTTGCCCCATGTGGGATCTAGTTCCCTGACCAGGGATTGAGTCTGGGTTCCCCGCGTTGACAGCACGAAGTCTTAGCCACTGGACCACCAGGGAAGTCCCTGGGTTTCTTTTTCTTAACTTCTCCCATTTCTTTCCCTCTGCTTCTCTGGCTTTGTCTGGTACCGGAGACCTGGCTAATGAACTTCATTGTCCTTCCTTTAGCTTTAATCCTCCTGTTCTATTCAGTTCACAGCTACGGTGAAAGAATATGGTCATACTGTCTTAAAATTGCTAAAACAAGTTCTTAAGCTCACTACTGAAAAAGGATTTTTTTTTTTTCATTTTAAAATAAAGGTGATGGCCAAATTCACCCTACACATGGCCTTTATTTTTAAAAAATTACAAGAAGCAAGAAGATGGCTCTGAATTAATATTCTGAACTAGAATTCTGTTACCACTTAAGTAAATGTATTGAACATCAACTGGAAGTTGAGAATAATTTGACTCCCTGCCAAAGATGTTATTAGAGTCATGTGTCTGAGAATGTAGCAAAGTAACATGGTTTGAAGCGTATCTAAGTAGAACTGCTAATACATTTTATGTCCTAAAAAATAAGATATAAAATAAAACATAAAAATATGTCCTGTCTCTTTTTGTAAGGAGGATGGGTGCCATTTCCACCTCCTGTTCTAGGGTGGAAAAATGCAGTGAGTGAAATGGGAGACAGCTTGGGCCTGGGAAGTCAGAGTTCAAAGGTCTTAGTTGGCAAGCCCCAGATCCCTGCTCCAGAATTCTCAGCTGGCAGAACAAATGGTCCCAAAATTGCAGAGTGCCAGTCTTTTATTTTCTCTCCTGCAAAGAAGCCGGCTTTCTGTTAGTGGAGCTTATTCACTTGAATTAGGACTTCTCACCATGTTTTCATTAAAAATAGATAAAATCCCTAATACATGACACCAATGCATTCCTTTGTAGCCTAGATTGTTATAATGACAGAGTTGTATTGAAAAATGAATTTGAGTCTTAGAAAGCTTCATTGTAGTAAAGAGGTTTTGCGTTTTCCCCCTTGATATACAGCTAATCTAGAAACTTATGTCCTTATAATTATTTGAGCATGAATTGATCTGCCATGATTGACCTTAAAACTAACATGTTATTCTGCATCCATAGTAGTCATACCACGTTTTTTCCTCTACAGAAATTGTCAGGTGTTTTGTTCTTGCTTTTTGTGTGTTTGTTTATTTTTTAATCTTCATTCTAGCACCTGAAGGACCTGATTTCTCCTTTAGTTTCCAAAATTTGCCTGGGTGTCAGACCAAAGTAACAATTAGATTCGTTTGATTTATTTCTTACTTTAGAATGTTCCTTTAAAAAAAAAAAGCTCAACTATTTCATTTGGCTGAGATCAATTCTGTGATCTGTTTACTAGGCTTTTATATTTCAATATTGAGTTCATGCCATCTAGAAAAACTATATTAACTTATATTTAAAATTATAATAACTACATTAACTTCAGCAGCTGCCCCCAAACTTCTCCCTTCTCCATTTCCAAGAACAAATGGCTAGGGATTTTTTTTTTTTTCCTGTTATTTTTACTGATTTCCCTAAAAGTATGTATTTATGAGCCAGCTCATAAACAGAAGAGCAATTTCAAATTGTTTGCCTATTTGTAACCTCGGCTTAGAAAATACAGACTTTTCTTTATCAGGCTCAGAATTTCTCTAGAAGCACAACTTGAAGTAATTTGATTTAAAAGATGAATGATACCCTGAGGAGTTCTGGACTATGACAAGTCCAGTAAGGAAGTTACTACTTTCTCAACTAGAGGGCACAGAGTCGCACCCTCGGTGAGCCGCAGGCGCAGAAAACATCCACTGAAAAGACCTTCGTCCGGGCCTAAGAAAAACAGAAGTCATTAATATTAACTGACGTATTACCACAGTGGATCAGTTGGTTATAAAAGCAACCAGCTTATTCAAAAGCAATCCCCAGCAGGTATAATCCTTACTCAAAAGCAATTGCTAGTAAATTGTAAATAAATCTCTTCAGGCTTGTAATTAAGCCCTGATGTTCAAATCCTCTGATAAGCAAGTTTGTCATTCACTGCTTTATATAACCACTTTAACTGTGGTGTTAGGTATTTTTCCATATCATGGGCATCTTTTTTCCCCTTTGAAACTGTATTAATGATTACCGTTGGGCTTGGAATATATCAGGAGGTATTGTAAAACATGTAAGTAGATTAACGTTTTTCTCCCTTTTGATGTCTAAATCATTTTGCTAGGTACAAAATGGGCTTCCCTGGTGGCTCATCTGGTAAAGAATCCGCCTGCAATGTGGGAGACCTGGGTTCAATCCCTGAGTTGGGAAGATCCCCTGGAGAAGGGAACGGCTACCCACTCCAGTATTCTGGCCTGGAGAATTCCATGCACTATACAGTCCATGAGTCGGACACGCAGAGTGTCTGAGTCTTTGAGTCGGACACGACTGAGCAACTTTCACTTTCAGGCTTTGGTGTTCTGACACCACTTAATGTTATTAGTTTTAAAATTTGGAAATCAGAATTAAGTAAAGTACTTTTCAAATGACTCATTTGATTTACAGGCAAAGGACTAAAACTGCATTTCTGAAATGAGACAAATTTGATAAGCACAGTTGTACTACAGTGAGTTTGTTGACTTTTGTTTTAGGAGACTAAAAGTGGCAGTAACAAAACTCTTCCCCAAATGGCTCACTTTCTATATGTGGGTATGGGATTGTGAGATGCTCTGGCAGAGAATATATTTTGCAAGATGTTTGTGTTTATAACAAACACTGTTTGTATCTATACAGGAATATCTTTATTGTGAATAAAGCAGTCATACTGTTGTACCTATAGATTACTGTCTAAAAGCTGTGAATTTAATCTTCTGGAATCCACTTGACATTGATGGAAAGGCTCAGACAAGTTCAAAGTCTGTTTAAGACTTTCTTCAGTGTTTCAGACTTTGATAGTATTTTGAGAAAGTATAATTTCAGATACATTTGTGGCATTTCTCAGTTTGATCAAAGTCTTACTCTATCATTTTGGATGGGTAGAATTCCAATAGACTACAGAAAACTGCCAGAATGCATGATTAAAGTATTTTAAAGAAAGGAAGTACTATTATTTGTTTAACTGAAGAAAGTCTTATGTCTTCAGAAGTATTTTTCATAAATTAAGGTATTGACATATGCAAGTTGACCTCTACTGTAATCATTTATCTATATTTTATTTTTATGAAGCACAAAATCATTGAATTTAAGTATTTGAAACTCATGTATTTCCAAGACATTTCTTATATTAAAGCATTTTTCTAAACTTTTCTTTCAGTTACCCAGCTCTTCAAGATTTTGAACATTTTTAAGTAATCACTGAAACTGTGTTTAATATTTATTCATTTGGGTGGAAGAGATTAGAATTTTCGTTAGACAAACAAATCCAAACTTACTTTAACTCTTTTGCTATAAGATGTTAAAACTAGCTCCATTGCTTGTTGAAAATTGAATTGTCTACCAAGGGAAATCTGTTTGATATAAACATCATTGTCAAAATTCACTCCTGTTTTTCTACTTTACTTCCTTAATTTTAGAGTTGATTTTTAGAATACTGCAGCTTTTCGCAGAGAACCCCATAGTTTTGAACACTCATACACCAGTCTTCCTTACTGCATGTTGTTATATGTGTTATCGTTAAGAGACAGAACCTTGCCTAGTCTCTTTATACTAGGAGTTGGTGTTTGTTCATGCTTCTTAGTTTTAATTAGAGAAAAAAGTTTAAGTACATTTCACCTGGATGGATGTATAAAATGCAAAATCTTAAAAATTTGATATGCAACATTTATTTTCTCTCCCAACTTTCACTAGACCATTTGAGGTCTCTAGAAATAAAGCAATGCTGAGATAACCCCTCTAAGAACGCCTTCTTTAAATCTAGTAATTTTCCATCTCTGACTCTTTATAAGAAAAGCATTTGCAGCTCCTGGGACATTTCAGCTGTTGACACTTTAGGAACCTCCAACTCTGTGTAGGTGTTTTGAAGTAAATTTGAAACATGGAGGTGGAAGAAAAGCCATATGTCCCTGAAAGTTTTATTTTATTTTATTTTAATGAAAGACTGCTGCAAGTACAAATGGAGAGTCAACAAGCAACTCGTTCATAAGGAAAGTCCTGATAAGAGAACCAAAGTAGAGCCTCTAGTGTTTAACAATTCTTAGCAAAATAACAAGCCATTGTTTTACTCCTTGGAGAATATGACAACTTTAAAAAAAGAAACAGCTGCATAACTGTGCAGTTTCTTTTTGATGGATAACAAATTTTTATCAGCAATAAGTGTACTACCTCATAACACTAAATTTTAATTTATAAAGGAATTGATTAATTTTAAATCAGAGGATGGACTCCAGCTCTAGTCATCACACTTTTTGAGAAGAAGGCTTTCCTACACCAATGCATCTGTGTCACAGTGTTCCAGAATATGCAACATTTTCCGAGGAGGCAGATATACTCTCTGTTGATGATTTTAAAATAGGTTGTTATTTAATGGACAGGAATGCACTGGTTTTTTTCTTTGAGTATCTGCATATAAATACAGATATTTTATATATTGTTAATGTCACACAAGGGACCACAATATTTTTAGCAAGATTCAGGGAACACAAAGTAAAAGAAACCTAATTTTTCTGTGTGTTTCTGTGGGAGGGAAGAAAGGAGAATCTGAGAATCAAAACATTTTCACAAAGAAAATAGCTATTTTTAAAAAATTTTTCCAAATAGCTGAGTTTAAACTGAAGAATCAAAATAAAAAGTAAAATAAAAACATCTAAGTAAAATTAAATTAAACCAAAAGGTTTATGGGTGAGAATTCAATTATAATTAAACTTAAACTTATAATTGGGTAATATTCTACTTTTTACATCATCCTACCATTTATTATCATCATTGCAATACATTTTTTGACATTTCTTAGGAGCAGGGCCCTAGGGATACAAGAAGGTGTATGGTATGTTCTCTGTCCTTTAGTGATTTCAATCTGTTTTCACTTTTTGTGTCAGAGAAAAATTATTGCACCTTTATTTTTCTTTCAATGGGTTTATCAAGAGGGAAATTTATTTCTGAAAGCTAAAATGTTGTATAATAGTACAATTACCAGTAGCTAAGCTGTAGCATATTGGAGAAGGCAATGGCACCCCACTCCAGTATTCTTGCCTGGAAAATCCCATAGCCTGGTGGGCTGCAGTCCATGGGGTTGCTAGGAGCCAGATACGACTGAGCGACTTCACTTTCACTTTTCACTTTCATGCATTGGAGAAGGAAATGGCAACCCACTCCAGTGTTCTTGCCTGGAGAATCCCAGGGATGGGGGAGCCTGGTGAGCTGCTGTCTATATGGTCACACAGAGTCGGACACGACTGAAGCGACTTAGCAGCAACCTCTACCGTATACTGAGAAATCTTTTCCAAAATGTGAAGTGAAACCACAGTAAAAATGGTAGGGTTAGAATTTTCTGGTCTAGTGGGCTTTTGTTGTTGTTTTAAATGAAATGACTGCAAGTTAGGTTTCTCATCATGAATTATTTCTAATGATACCTTTTGATTTTTTTAACCTCATATTAAAATTAGGCCAAATGATTAGAATATTAACTTGTGTTTATTCTCCCAGCTGTCCTTGACTCCACTTCAAGCATATAGTTATACTTTAGTATTTTCTTACCTCTGCTTAGGTTTTTGTCATTTTTCTGTCAGGAGCATTTCTCATTTTCTGTTAAAAGCCTAAACTTATTGACAGAGTTGTTTGCCATGGTGTATTTTGTGAGTGCAATAAGAAGAGAGGAAAAAAAAAATGATTTGCTAGAGCTTTCCTTTCCCCTAAAAATACAACTCTGACAATTGAGGTCTCTGAGAATAGGGGCGCCTTGTCTAATTCAGTGGGGAACATGGCAATTCTTCAGAGGACATTCTAGCAAGAATCTGGGCTTAGACACCTAGTTCTTAATTGCATAGTTAATTCCTGTGTATCACCATCACACAGAACCAGAGATTTGAAGGCAAAACCCGAAGTGGATAGCAGAGAAGTGATGGCTAGGGTAGGCAAGGGGCTCCCTTGCACTGGGACCCGGGAAAGGCCTCAGTCATTATTGAGATTGTTATTGTTATGGTGTTATTGTTTAGATTTCCCTGCCCAGCCGAGCAGAGCAGAGTCTTCAAGTTGGATCCTTGTTGATTCAGAGAAAATAAGAAGCATGTTATTTCTTGGCTCCCTTGCATCTTGAATGTGCCCTGAGACACATCCGGATCCATTACTTTTATATTCTCATGAAATTGGTGTAATGAAAAGGACACTGGACGAGGGCTCAGGAAACTCTGAATCTAAGCCTGGGATTGCAACCTCATCTTTGTAGAACCTGGGCCATCAACACCTTTGTAACTATGTTTAGACTGAAGTGATGTTAAGTGGAGTTTTCTGTATCCGTGCCCCCAAATTTAAAGGTAGGCTCACTTGATTAAAGGTTCCTGTTTAAGGATAAGACATGATATGGTTCAAGGACGGAGTCACAGATGACTCAGAGCAGGGTCGGTGCCCCCTGACTTGTTTGGGGAAACAGTGCCAAAGGTTTCCATTTTTACACTTTAACTGGCTCTCAGGTTTTGAGTGGATGCCAACTGCTCAGAACTAATTTTTCTCCTTTACACATCAAAGTGCTCCTAGTCTATCCCCATGTCTTTTCTCTTTTTCCTTCCCTTCCCCAAAATTGAGTGCTTTTTCCAAATTTGAGAAAATGGGCTGTGAGGTCAGAATAGATGAGCTTGTGGACTGATCATGTTCTCCCCACTCCCCAACCCAAATGCATGCTGCCACCAACATCTGCAGAGAGGCTCCCAAACACAACCAAGAATCCCCACACCACCAGCTTCATTTCTAGGCACCCCTCGCTCATGTTGTGGCTCTGCCTCATCTGGTCTCAGCTGCTCCTTTCTGTTGTGACATATCTTTGGGGGATCTTTTTTATCCTCTGTGTTTTTAACCCCTCTCTCTCTTTTAGCTCCTTTCCATAGCCTGGACTCAATTTTCTTTTCTTTGGAGATGATATCCTTCCTCTCATTCTGCCTTCCACGTAGTCATTACTCTACACCTTCCCATCACCTGCAGACTTCTTCAGAGTTGAGAGGCACTGGGCTTTATCTCCCATTTTCAGCTCCTCTAATGTTCATGAAGATGCTCCCTTCCTCACCCAATAAAGCTGCTCTTCCTTAAACGAACAAAGACCATCTCATCACCAGACCCACTGGACACTCCATTTCTCCAATCTTCTCCCATTTCAGCTGTCAGTTTCGGTGACTCTCTGTTCAACTCTCTCCTCCCAGAATGTCTCCTACTTCTCATCCTTTTTCAGTCTCCTTTGCAGGCTCTGGGTGACTTTTCTTCCTCTCTTGGATCCTTAAACATTATATAATATTCTACAGGGTTACTCGCTGACCCTCCATTTTTCTTTCCTGACATCATACCCAAGGGCTTTCTGTCCTTTCCCATGGCTTTAACTTCTACTCATTTGCTGACTATGCCCAAAGTTGATTTCCATAC
This sequence comes from Bubalus kerabau, assembly GCF_029407905.1. Lineage (NCBI taxonomy): Eukaryota > Metazoa > Chordata > Mammalia > Artiodactyla > Bovidae > Bubalus > Bubalus kerabau. Next base: position 135,611,772 of record NC_073624.1, read on the forward strand.
CTCCTATTGAGGTAGTGCAAGACCCACACCCAGTAACATACAGTGTATGATCATTTTGGCGCTTCTCAGACAACATGCACACATAAGGGCTAATTTTCCCTTAAACCTACATGTTCATGTCTATTTAACCTTCTGGTTATAAGCCATGCCACTCACCACCAAAACCAGTAATGTTTCAAAGCCATCTGTGAATGCTCCTCTTTTCCCCCACTTCACACCAGATTCAAAGCTAACTCATATTTAGTTTAACTCTCAAATTATCTCTGGTATCTTCCTCTTCTTCTTTCTCTCCATCCTCACTGCCACAATGATCATCTCAGTAACCATTTTGATGGCTCATCTCCCTTGGCCACTCCCCCATGCCAATACTGTCTCTGCCCGTCCTCCTAAATTGAAGGATTGAGCCCTGGGAGGCTGACTTCTATGTGGGCTCTTCTTCTATTTTTAATACTTATCTATCTGTTTGACTGCATCAGGTCTTGGCTGAAGCATGTGGGATCTAGTTCCCTGACCAGGGATCAAATCCCAGCCACCTGCATTGGGAGCTCAGAGTCTTAGCCACTGGACCACCAGGGAAGTCCCTGGGCTCTTTCTCTTGAGCTGCATCCATGGGAGGCACTGGAGGATGATGGGAGTGAGAAGAGAGGTTGGGTCCCTGAGTTCCGATTTGTTTGCCTTTTTCTAGGGACACGACGTCTTCCAGGGGCCCTCCTTCTATCCCGTTTTCTCCAGGCTCTGACATGGTTCCCTTCTGCCCCTTTCTACTTTGTCCTGGTAACAGATTTTCTTTGTTGCTGGTCTCTGATGCTTCCCCCTTTTTTGTGGTTATTTATATCTACTCACACACCTCTGTAAATAGCCCCTTCAGTAAAGTGTCTTCCATTAAACCCTTCAAGTGTGCCAGTCTGTTTCCTGCCAGGACTCAAGACGGATGCAGCTTTTAACTAGTCTCTGTCTTTAGCTCTACATACCTTCATTCCCTCCTCCACCCTCTTATTGCAGAATGAACTTTTTAAATATAAAACTGAAATCACCTACCTGCTTAAAACCCCACAAGGACTTCCTCTGCTCCAAGAATGAGAATGAAGCTGTCTATGGCAAACAGTGTCCTCTATGATCTGCAGCTTCTCCAGTCTTCTCCCACACCAGCTATCCCTTCTCAGGGTGGAACTAGTGAAGGTTAAGTGTTAATGACCCAAGTGAGTAAGGAAAGCCCTGAGCTTTGGAGAGACTGACTGGCCATGCTCTTTGTGACCTGCTGGTCCTCCTCTTCCAGTGCTCCCACCAGGTAAACCAATAGGTTGTTTATTTTTGTTTGTTTTTTCTTTTTTTTTCAGATTTTACCACCTAGGTTAGTATCCAAGAAAAGGAATGAAAATGAGAAAGATTGCTTTTCCACCTCCCCCCTCACCCCTGCAGTGGATGACTCCCCCCCCTCCCTTGGAAGATGTTAAATTGGAAATAAGGCATATTTTATTTTTCACAAAAACAAGAAGGATGAAATGAGGGTTACTCATGGAAGCTCGAGAGAGAGATATTTTGTCCTCTATGCAGTAACCTCTGAATAGATCAAAGACACATTTTCCTCTACCTCTGTTCCTCTCTTCTTTCTGCTTTTGTTTTCACTCATTCCATCTTTCTCTCTTTCTATTCTTCATGTTTCATTTAACATCAATATGTGGACATGACATGTTTTCCTACATTATATGAAGTATATTTAGATTTTTAAACTCATTGATTTAATTTATGTGGGATGGGAAAGAGGGAGAAGAGTAATTTTAAAGCCCATTGATAGGAGGCTGGAGTCATTGTTCTCGTTTGAAATATTCCTTTCAGAATCCAATGGAGAGGATTATGTAATATCTTAAGTGGATCTTTATATTTCAGGAAAGGTATTAATTTTCCTAAGGGAGTGAATCTCATGCTGGATCATTCCTTTCAGCAACTCCCGCCTGCCTTCCCCCACCACTATCCTCCACTCTCAAATCTTGTGTTTTCCCCAGTTAATTTGCTGAGGTCTGGCTGTTGGGTGATTGATTGGAGATTTTAGAGAAGCAGGGACTCTGAGTGGTGGTGATACAAGTAATGACAATGTTGGGTTGTTTCCTGATCCATAAAACAAGCAAATAATTTCTGTGACCTGATTGATCCCCTGGGATAGAAGTGATTTTTAAAGTGTATTTTCTTAAAGGAAATGGCAGTATGCATGAAAATCTGGCAGAGAGTATTGAATAATAAAGTGGAAATAAATGGGAAGATTTAAAGCCACAAAAAGGGCATGTGTTTAGAGAAAGCTCTGGGTTGGTTAAAGCTTTGTAGTCCCTCGACCAGTTGAGGTGCAGGGGCGGGGGGGGCGGAACACTAGGCTCATGAAACCAAGACTGTGTGACATTGGACTAATGATTTAAATTCACTGAACCTCAGTCTTATTTCTGAAACAAGGGGAAATAGTCTACCACATGTACTTATTGTGGTGAGTCAATAAAAGAGAGAACCTAGAAAAATGTCTAATAGAATGCAAAGCCTGAATGCTCACTAAATGGATAAATGATGGCTCTTGCTCTGTTCTGATGGCTGTTTTCATCATTTTTCTTTGGACATTTTTGGGCTTTTCAATTTTGTCTGTACCTATGCTTTTTATGTCAATTTGGTCTCAATCCTTTTATGCCTAATAGTGCATTAACTTTCCCACCATGTTAGCCTTCAGTTTAAAGCGTTTATAGATGCCTCTTTTCTTCTTATAAAACCTTTAATATATAAATGCTCCAAATGCCAATAGTTTGATCCTTTTAAAAAAAAATTGTGTTTTGAGAAAGAAGGATCATGCCTGCCTTTAAGATTATGATTTTGTAATAAAAATTAAGCATAGTAACAATCCTGAACCATTTTCAGTATTCTTAGAGGTGAGGTCTCCATATAAAATCATGAATTTTGGTATGAAAAGAAACTGAATAACTGGGAGTCTGAAACACTGACCTAACGAGGGGTTTTCATTAGTGATATATTTAGATAGGAGAAAACAGATTATCTGGAGAAAACAGATTATCTGTCCTGAAAAGCCCATCATGAACTCAAAAAAATAAATAAGTAAAAGTGTTCATTGAAGGATCTTTACACAATAAGAGGTAGCATTTTAAATAACATGTAAACAGGGGTTTCCCTGGTGGTCCCGTGGTTAGGACTTCACCTTGCAGTGCAGAGGGTGAGGGTTCAATCCCTTTTCAGGAGTTAAGATCCCACATGCCTCATGGCCAAAGAACCAACCAAAACATAAAACAGAAACAGTATGGTAACGGATTCAATAAAGACTTTATAAATGTTCCACTCAAAAAAATTTTGGAAAAACCTTCATAAAAAAGTAAAATAAACATAATTATTAAAAATAAATAACAGGTAAACAGTAGGTGCTTAATACATACTTTTAAAATTAATGCTCAGTGTGCAAATAATTATTTATGTAACTTGCTGGAAGTATGTCCATATAGGACTGGAAGCACTTTTCTAAAAATGTGTAGGAAACTTCTTTGAACTATTTGCAATGATAGTATAAGGAACTTTCACCATTTTTACATGTACTGTTCAGTTTCATTAAGTGTATACACATTGTTGTCCAGTCAGTCTCCAGAATTTTTCATCTGGCAAAACTGAGACCTTATCCCTATTACACAGCAGCTCACCAATTCCCCCAGTCTTTGGCAAACCATTCTTTGTTTGTATACATTACCATTTAGATATCTCTTATAAGTGGAATCATATAGTAGTTGATTTTTTGTGACTGGTTTATTTGGTGTGTGTAATGTCTTCAAGGTTCATCCATGTTGTAGCCTAACTCTGAAGGCTGAATAAATAATCCATTGTTTGTATGTACCGTATTTGCTTATCCAGTCATCTGTTGATGGACACTGAGTTGCTTCCAGTTGCTTCATGGCTGTTGTTCATAGTGCTGCTGTGAACTTGGGTGTGTAAATACCTCTTTGAGATTCTGCTTTCAATTCATATATATATATATATATACACACACACACACACACACACACACACACACGCACACACACCCGGGAGTGGAACTGCTGCATCATGTGGTAATTCTATTTTTAATTATTTTGGGGAGTCTTTATATTATTTTATATGGTGGTTGCACCATTTTATATTTCCACCAACAGTGTACTTTTATTTCCCCACTTCTCAACGTCACTTGTTATTTTCTAGTTTTTGATAGTGACCATCCTGATGGGTTTGGAGTAGTATTGTGGTTTTGGTTTGCACTTCCTTAATGATTGGTGACATTGGCATCTTTTCATATGCTTACTGGCCATTTATATATCCTCTTTGATGAAATGTATATTCAAGTCTTTCCCCATTTTTCAATCAAGTTGTTTGTTTTTGTTGTTGAGTTTCAGTAGTTCTTTATCCTGTATATAATCCCTTATCAAATATATGATTTACAGATATTTTCTCCCATTCTGTGGGTTGCCACTTCACTCTGTTGATTATGCTTTTTGCACAGAAGTTCTAACTTTTGATATAGTTCAGTTTCTTTAATTTTTAGAATTATTTTTTAATTTTTGTTTTTTAATAAATCTTCATACAGAGTGAACGACTATAGAGTTGTATTATAATACTTATAGTTCATTGTAGTTTGTTATGGTAAAGAAATAACATGGAAATATTTAATAGCTCCTTATCACAATAGGATAGCATTTTTAAGAAGTATAGTACTTATTTTCATCTCAAAATTTGTATAAGGAATTCCTTCAATTAAGAGCAAGAATTTAGACAAGGTTAACTTTCTGGAAAATATAGATAAGAAAAAAAATAAATAATAAAGCACTATTTCAAGAATATCTGAGTTATTCTAAACAGATATTACTACCTAAACTACCACTACTATTCGGTGACAGGCAAGGCCACGTATCCTGTGTCCTGGTGGGCATTCAGTTGTCTTAGACAAAACAGGTCCATGCTCTTTATGGACTACTTGTCACCAGGTTCTCACCTGGGGTTGGTTTTTCAGTCTTTCTTAGCCTTTGGAAGGAAGTTGTCTGTAAAATATGCATGTATAGTAAAAGCCAATGAGTTCTGAGTTTGACCTTTATTCTAGCCAAGTGTTTTTCAAACCATACTTAGGCCACCTGATGTGAAGAACTGACTCATTTGAAAAGATCCTGATGCTGGGAAAGATTGAAGGCAGGGGGATAAGGGGACAACAGAGGATGAGATGGTTGGATGGCATCACCAACTCGATGGACATGAGTTTGAGCCAGCTCTGGGAGTTGGTGATGGACAGGGAAGCCTGGCGTGCTGCAGTCCATGGGGTCGCAAAGAGTTGGACACAACTGAGCAACTGAACTGAACTGAACTGATAGTCAGGGTTTTTTCAATATGGGTGTTGAAACTGACCCTCTGTTTTACCAGAGAAAATGTATTAAAAGCCCATGAAAAAGAGCCTTATATGATTAATGCTGAAGAACTCACAGGGAACCTCAGAAGCAAGCTGAGTTGTGGGTGCATGGATATTTCTTTTAACCTTAATGTAGTTGTTTCTTTAAACTTTACATACACACATATACATATACATATATATATATATGTATATGTATATAGTTAAAGTTATATATATATAAAGTTATATATTATGAAGCAGTTACATAGTGTGTGTATATATATGTGTGTGTATATATATATATATATAACAATCTTATACACACATGTAGACATAGACTCATTTTGGATAGTTTATAGATATGTTAAATTTCACATAAAAATGAATAGCTTTACATGAAGTTCTGTTTGGAGTGAAGATTATAATTATGAACATTTTCTGTAGCTTAGTCATTTGCCACTGGAGAGAGTGGTTTTATGGCTCAAATTCTATTTGATTTTCTTAGATGGTATTGTGAATTTTCAACCATACGGTAAAAGATGAAATTTGAAAAGAAACAAGATACCTAGTTATATGTAAATAAAAATGAAGAGGACTTATAAATTATACCTTTAAAATTCAAATATAGCTTTAAAAATTTCTCTCCTGAGGTAATCCGTTTTTCTTTGATGCATGCATCTTCTTTGTTGTTGAGTTTGAGATTTAAGATGATGGATTAAATGTTTCTTGACTGTCTTTGTGCTCTGTGCTCTGTAAGTGAAAGATTGTGCTTATTTATACTTTAAGAAGTATCATTTCTTAGGTTGGAAATTTAATCAAATTTTAAATTGATTAGAAAGATCACCTATCTGGGAAAACTGAGGCTGGATCTTTTTTTTTTTAATGACAAAAGCAATCTGAAAAAAAAAATCAGTTTTCTAAATACAGCTTTGGTATATTTTCATGATATTCTTTTATTCCAATTATTTCATCTACCCAATACTTGTATTACTTGAGCTAGATAAATTCTTGAATATATTTTCACCTATTTTTGGATAGGATTGAAATTATTAAGAAATTGAAAGTTTCTCTACAGTCTCTGACAATATGTCTAGCAATATTCCTACTTCTCTGAGATTTATGTCTAGAGCCAAGTGAATCTTGGCTGGCTCTCTTTGCCTTGCACATCGAGCATGTCAGGTGGCCCTTGACCTCTAATGAAGTTGCAGGCTATGGATCTCCTGAGACTGGGGTCATTTTCTGTGGCTTACAAATAATCCAAGAGAAATAGGTCCCAGCATCCATGTCATCTGAAATATTTCAACCTGAGAATTTTTAGATACTTCCATTGCTCCTTTCATCTAGGCATTTGTAGTTGTCTTTCCTATGAAGAGGTGCTGTTGGGGAAAACAGAATGCCAACTGATATTTCAAAATTTATGTACCTTTTAAAGATTGTTAGGCTATTTCTTGGGTGATTAATTACAGAGTACGTTTGTTCCGTGTTGCTTTCTTAATTTATGATTGTATGAGTTCATTTCATTAAGGTCTCTTTATTTTCAGTCAAAATGCCCTGTTGAATGATTAAAAACTTTAATAGAAAAATTGGAATTGATAATATATGTTTCTAAAAGTTAGGATGAAATGTGTATCTCATGAGATCATTTATTGGTTCAGTTACACTGGTTTTTATGCCAGGAGGAACCACATGAGCTATCCAGAATTTAATCAGGTAACATTTAAAATATCTGTATGGCTGTGTGGTCCAGATAATATAAATGACTGAAGAATTATTGCCACATTCAGAAGTCCTTAGGCAAGAAGACATTTATATATCTCAAGATCCAGATGCCTTCAAAATCTGATCAGACCATCAGCCATCATCACTCTCTGTGTGAGTGTTTCAAAATTTTTTAGAAGGTCATGCCATAACTGAATTTACTCTTATGGGGCGATGTGTTTTTTCCCACTCAGTGGTCATTGATAAAGCTGTTGATATAGTGACCATGTGGAGTTCAGTGCCTCTTATAAGATAGACCAACAAAATCCCATGAAAGCCTTGATCAAAGGAGCAGGTCAAAAGGAATCACAATCAGGCTGAGAAAGCAAACATCTTTCAACTCTAAGAAGATATGGAATTAAAATATAGGTGTTTAAAAGAATCAAGGCCAGAATATTAATATTTGTGTTTTAAGGATAATCATGCATATTTTGTAATTTTCAGACATGTAACTTTAAGATTGCTTAGTAGAGTTACAGTTCAATAATTCTACTTTAAAATATATAATCACTTACAGCTGGGATTTTGATCATAAACCTCATTAAATTTATATTTTCCATTAGAATATTTAAGATAAAGTTTCTGGCATTTGTACGGTTAGGTTATGAGAACTACTTAAATACTTAGGAAGGTCTTTATTCAGCATTTATAACATTTAAAACAGACTAGACATATTAGTTGCTAACAAGGATCATTCAAGGTCATCCTGAGATCAGTTTCCAAAGTGTGCCTTGGTACCTTATGGGGTCCCAGAGGTGATCTAAGGGGTTTCATGTGGTCAAAACTATTTTCAAAAAAAAAAAACTATTTTCATAATAATGCTAAGAATATGTACTTCAACATTATAAAGGCCATATATAACAAACCCACAGCTAACATCGTACTCAACACTGAGAAGCTGAAAGCTTTCTCCAAGATCAGGAATGAAAAAAGAATGCCAACTCTTACACTTTTATTCAATGTAGTACTAGAAGTCCTAGCCAGGGCAAATAGGCAAGAGAAAATAAATTATACCCTGTGTTCTAAGATTGGGACATAGATGTGCATTATTTTGTTTGCAAAATCTCCAGGTTGCACTAGTGGTAAAGAACCCGCCGACCAGTGCAGGAGACATAAGAGACGTGGGTTTGATCCCTGGATCAGGACGATCCCTTGGAGGAGGGCATGGCAACCCACTCCAGTATTCTAACCTGGAGAATCCCGTGGACAGAGGAGCCCGGTGGGCTACAGTCCACACTGTCTCAAAGAGTTGAGCACAACTGTAGTGACTTAGTACACACGCAGGCAATTTCCCATGGCCTTCCAGGAGTTTATGTAATTTTAGAGGAGGATGCATTTTCATTGGAAGAATTTCACAAATAAGCTTATTAATAAGCTGTGCTTATTAATAACTGTGCTTATTAATAAGCACAGTAGTTTTCATCTATCTGAGGTTCTAAGCTCCTTTATTTTATGGGGCCAACCCTGTATCATAATAAATACAATAAATTTCAAACATACCCTAGGTTATGTATATTATTATTTGTAGAAAAAGTTTAAAGTTCATGTATAATTTCATTTTGAAATCATTTACTTATAAATGAATCAAACTTACTTGTCATTGACTGAGATTTCTTGATAAACATCATAGTAGACACAAGACTTAACTCAATTATTCTGCCATCTGAATCTTGAAGTGCTTATCACATATAACTCCTTTGCTCATAGGTTGCTCTCAAAAATATTCTCCATGTAGTTACTCGAAATGAACTTTTGTAGGTTTTAATAAATTAGAATTTCTGAAAAGAGTTGCTTTGACAAAATTCTTGTTGGCAAGGATATTTCCTGCTAGATACTGCCATCTGTTTTAATTGTTCTGTATGCCCTAAAATAAGCTCATGGATACATTTACATCCAAAGAAGAACCACCATTCTCTTGCCAAACTATAAAGCAATAAACCTTGATAGTTCTGTGGTTTAGAACATGGACAAATTCTTTTAGTCCTTTTGAGTGCTGTCTCAGAAATGCAGAGAGGGGTAATGACGCCACTAGTCAGTGCCATGTATGCAGAAGCATGAATAAAAGGCAGAATTTATCATCTCTGTGACTCAGTTCTAAGGAAAATGTGTCCATTTTCAGCAGAACAAAGGTTTAAAATGGGAAATTATAAGATCGACTGTTTCCACAAAGATTCTTAACTTTACAGATTCGACATGCTTTATATAACAATTTAATTCAAAATTATTTTTCTTGCAAAGCCCCATTTTTTCCTTATTTTCTGCTTTCATAAATTGCAAGACATTGAAACATACTGTAAAGTGAAATGTGCAGTTGATTATTTTACAGCTTTATTAAAGCATGATTTTATCTATAAATTGTATATACTTAGAGTGTACCTTTCTAAGTTATAATGTATACATATATGAAACTGTCAGCAAAAGCAAGATAATAGTATACTCATTACTTTTTAATGTATTATAAAGTGGAAATCTTTACTTTAATTCTTTGTAATCCCTCCCTTTTCCTCCCACGTTTCATTCCCGATCACCAGGAAACCACTGATGTGCTTTCTGTCAGTATAGATTAGTTTGCATTTTTGGGAGTGATATAAATGGAATCCTACAATGGATACTTTTTCTGATCTAGCTTCTTTCACTAAGCATAATTATTTTTATATTCATTCATATTTGTGTATCAATAGTTTCTTTTGTTGCTTATTATTAACCCACTATGCTGATACAGTACTATCTATCCTCTAGATAGATATCTACCTCTGATAGACACTTGGCTTGTTTCCAGCACTGACTTATTAAAAGAAATCTGCTCTGAATGTTTGTGTCCATGTCCTTGTATGAAAGTGCTTTCGTTGCTCTTAGGTAAATATCCAGGATTAGGATGTCTGAATCACATGGTAGGTGTACGTTTAGCTTTTTAGGAAATTCCCAAACTGTTTTTCAAAGTAGTTATAGATTTTACATAGCAGCAGATAAGAGTTCCAGTTGTTCTACATCCTTGCTAAAGCTTACGATGATCAGTGTTTTTAATTTTACTTTTTCCAGCAGATGTTTCATGCTGCTGATTTTTATTTGCATTTCCCTAATGGCCAATGATCTTGAGCATCTTTTCCTGTTGCTTATTTAACATCTGTGTGTATTCTTTAGTGAAGTGGACTGGAATGGGTGAATTTAACTCAAATGACCATTATATCTACTACTGTGGGCAGGAATCCCTTAGAAGAAATGGAGTAGCCATCATGGTCAACAAGAGCCCAAAATGCAGTACTTGGATGCAATATCAAAAACGACAGAATGATCTATGTTCGTTTCCAAGGCAAACCATTCAATATCGCAGTAATCCAAGCCTATGCCCCAAGCAGTATGAAGAAGCTGAAGTTGAACAGTTATGTGAAGACCTACAAGACCTTTTAGGCTTAACACCCAAAAAAGATGTCCTTTTCATTATAGGGGACTGGAATGCAAAAGTAGGAAGTCAAGAAACACCTGGGATAACAGGCAAATTTGGCCTTGGAATACGGAATGAAGCAGGGCAAAGGCTAATAGAGTTTTGCCAAGAGAACGCACTGGTCATAGCAAACACCCTCTTCCAACAACACAAGAGAAGAGTCTACACATGGACATCACCAAATGATCGATACCAAAATCAGATTGATTGTATTCTTTACAGCCAAAGATGGAGAAGCTCTATACAGTCAGCAAAAACAAGACCGGGAGATGACTGTGGCTCAGATCACGAACTCCTTATTGCCAAATTCAGACTTAAATTGAAGAAAGTGGGGAAAACCACTAGATCATTCAGTACGACCTAAATCAAATCCCTTATGATTATACACTGGAAGTGAGAAATAGATTTAAGGGACTAGATCTGATAGACAAAGTGCCTGATGAACTATGGATGGAAGTTCATGACATTGTACAGGATAGAGGGATCAAGACCATCCCCATAAAAATGAAATGCAGAAAAGCAAAATGACTGTCTAGGGGTGCCTTACAAATAGCTGTGAAAAGAAGAGAAGTGAAAAGCAAAGGAGAAAAAGAAAGATATAAGCATCTGAATGCAGAGTTTCAAAGAATGGCAAGAAGAGATAAGAAAGCCTATCTCAGCGATCAATGCAAAGAAATAGAGGAAAACAAGAGAATGGAAAAGACTAGAGATCTCTTCAAGAAAATGAGAGATACCAAGGGAACATTTCATGCAAAGATGGGCTCGATAAAGGACAAAAATGGTATGGACCTAACAGAAGCAGAAGATATTAAGAAGAGGTGGCAAGATTACACAAAAAACTGTGCACAAAAGATCTTCATGACCAAGATAATCATGATGGTGTGCTCACTCACCTAGAGCCAAACATCCTAGAATGTGAACTCAAGTGGGTCTTAGAAAGCATCACTACGAACAAAGCTAGTGGAGGTGATGGAATTCCAGTTGAGCTATTTCAAATTCTGAAAGATGATGCTGTGAAAGTGCTGCACTCAAAATGCCAGCAAATTTGGAAAATTCAGCAGCAGCCACAGGACTGGAAAAGGTCAGTTTTCATTCCAATCCCAAAGAAAGGCAATACCAAAGAATGCTCAAACTACCCCGCAATTGCACTCATCTCACACGCTAGTAAAGTAATCCTCAAAATTCTCCAAGCAAGGCTTCAGCAATATGTGAACTGTGCACTTCCAGATGTTCAAGCTGGTTTTAGAAAAGGCACGGGAACCAGAGATAAAATTGCCAATATCTTCTGGATCATTGAAAAAGGAAGAGAGTTCCAGAAAAGCATCTATTTCTGCTTTATTGACTATGCCAAAGCCTTTGACTGTGTGGATCACAATAAACTGTGGAAAATTCTTCAAGAGATGGGAATACCAGACCACCTGATCTGCCTCTTGAGAAATTATATGCAGGTCAGGAAGCAACAGCTAGAAGTGGACATGGAACAACAGACTGGTTCCAAATAGGAAAAGGAGTGCATCAAGGCTGTATATTGTCACCCTGGTTATTTAACTATATGCAGAGTACATCATGAGAAACACTGGACTGGAAGAAGCACAAGCTGGAATCAAGATTGCTAGGAGAAATATCAATAACCTCAGATATGCAGATGACACCACCCTTATGGCAGAAAGTGAAGAGGAACTAAAGAGCCTCTTAATGAAAGTGAAAGAGGAGAGTGAAAAAGTTGGCTTTAAGCTCAACATTCAGAAAACTATGATCATGGCATCTGATCCCATCACTTCATGGGAAATAGATGGGGAAACAATGGAAACAGTGTCAGACTTTATTTTTTGGGGGGCTCCAAAATCACTGCAGATGGTGATTGAAGCCATGAAATTAAAAGACTCTTACTCCTTGGAAGAAAAGTTATGACCAACCTAGTTAGCATATTCAGAAGCAGAGACATTACTTTGCCAACAAAGGTCCATCTAGTCAAGGCTATGGTTTTTCAAGGGGTCATGTATGGATGTGAGAGTTGGACTGTGAAGAAAGCTGAGTGCTGAAGAATTGATGCTTTTGAACTGTGGTGTTGGAGAAGACTCTTGAGAGTCCCTTGGACTGCAAGGAGATCCAACCAGTCCATCCTAAAGGAAATCAGTCCTGGGTGTTCATTGGAAGGACTGATGCTAAAGCTGTAACTCCAGTACTTTGGCCACCTCATGCGAAGAGTGGACTCATTGGAAAAGACCCTGATGCTGGGAGGGATTGGGGGCAGGAGGAGAAGGGGACAAAAGAGGATGAGATGGCTAGATGGCATCACCAACTCAATGGACATGAGTTTGAGTGAACTCCTGGAGTTGATGATGGACAGGGAGGCTTGGCGTGCTGCAATTCATGGGGTCGCAAAGAGTTGGACACGACTGAGCCTCTGAACTGAACTGAACTAGTACATTTTGAAATATTTTATTCATATTTTCTAGGGCTTCCCTGGTGGCTCAGTGGTAAAGAATCTGCCTGCAATGCAGTAGACGTGTGTTCGATCCCTGTTTTGGGAAGATCCCCTGGAGAAGGAAATGGCAACCCCCTCTAGTATTCTTGCCTGGAAAATCCCATGGATAGAGGAGCCTGGCAGGCTACTGTCCATGGGATCGTAAAGTTTGGACACGAATTAGCGAATAAACCACCACCATTGTATATATAATTTCTTCTTAAATGGTTTATTGCTGTCCCATTTCTCATGCCACAGTTACCAAGTTCTTTTAATGTTGTTCCATATATGTAGTATATTAATAAAACCTTATATTAATAGCTTTATAGAGATATAATAATAGCTAACACTTGTCAGGCACTAAGCCCTTTACCTACATTAAACAAATCAGTCCTCACAACAGCCTGGGTATACTATTGTGATCCTGTTTAGAAATGAGAAACTAGTCTCCGAAAGGAAAAATACTTGCCTAAGGCCACAGCTAAGTGGCAGAACTAGGATTCACATCCGTCTGTCCAGTTCCTGTATGCAAACTCTGTGCTTCTGTTAAAAACTTGACACTTCACTTTTAAAAACATGCTCTGGACAATAATTTTTTTATCAGCAGAGTATAAATCATGCCTTAATTTACCCCCTCCTGTTAACCTTTGTACAATAAAATAAATTTCAGTTTTATCTTATTTGCCTTTTTAAGCAATGAATTTGCCTAAATGTATATAATGGAAGGAAAGAAAACAAAGTTTGCTTATTGAGAAAAAAATCTATAAATTCTAACCTTAATTGTTATCCATTATACACTCTTATACTATTTTTTACAGCATAACTTCGAAGAATATAGTATCTCATGACCAGATACTCCATTAAGCCTTGGCTAAATCTAAAGTTTATAAATGAAATTTTTTGCATCAGACAAATTTCAAGGTGGGTTGTAGACAAAATTCTCTAGCATGGCAAATTTGGAAAGATCTACCTGAAACTTACCTGGTGAGCTTCTCTGGTGGCTCAGATGGTAAAGAATCTGACTGCAGTACAGGAGACCAAAGTTCAATACCTGGGTGGGGAAGATCCCCTGGTGAAGGAAATGGCTGTTCCCTCCAGTATTCTTGCCTGGAGAATCCCATGGACCGAGGAACCTGATGGGCTACAGTCCATGGGGTCACAGAGAGTCAGACACAACTGAGCAACTAACACACACACACACCCCCCTAAAACTCATCGTCAATAGGTTATAATTAACAAGTTTATGGTATTGATGTTGATGAAAATGGAGAAAATTTTAATACTATCGAGGATAAAGAATTCTAGGTACAATTTATAAAATTCAAATTTATGTACATTGTGCAAATAGGCTCATTCATAAAATGACTTAACCACTGGGTCATAGAGCTAGGATGGCTCTTATAGCTTTTCTAGTCTGGATCTCTGTTTTTATCATCTCCTCGTGAACCTAGCAGTAAATGTCTTTCTCTGCTTAAAGATATTTAGAAAGGGAAACACCATGTCTTTTTTGATCATAAATCTCAGTATTTTATCTTGTCAAAGGGACAATTTCTGCTGCCCTAACTTTCTTAGAAGGGAGACTCTTAGGAAACATATGTCAGATTTCCAATTTTATATTCATTGATATGTCACAGATATAATCCACAAACCAGTTGGCAGCTGTTGCTTAATTTTTGTTAGGTAATTTTGTTAATTTATAGATAACTGTAAGTGTGAGTTTTTGTGTATTGTATTGCCACTTCCATAAATCAAAAATTCAGTACTTGTTGAGTTTTGCAAAGACCTCTTTATGATTTAAAACTTTTCCTTAAATCAGAAAATATTTTGTTTCTTTTTGTGTAAAACTTGTGCTATCTTTCTCAGATAAGAAAAAAGCAATCAAACCCACAGATAAACAGAAAACCTAGCCTATTCCTCATTGCCTGTCAAACTCACTCTTCATTATGTACTGAGAAATATAAACCCAGAGAGGGTCCTGTTCACCATCCCAAAAGAAATTACTTTTCTTTTCTTTTCTTCTTCTCCATCATTTCCTTTCCCATTCCCTGCAGGATACACCTAAAGGAACGCTGTTGTCTCATACTTTTTTTTTCTGGACCCAATATGAAATTTACTCCCTACTGTGTTTCCTTTTGGGTGATATGGATTCACCAAACAGCAATGTGCAATCGCACAGCAGGGGAAAGTCCCAGGTCTGGAGTCTTATGGTCCAGGTTCAAACCCTTCCCACATCATTTGTGTCATCTTGAGGAAGCTCTCTAACTCTTCCAGACCTTGGCTTTCTCTTCTCACTTACAGGAATGATAATAACAGTATCCTTGACATCAAGTTATCATGAGAAATAGGGGAGGTAATTTATGAAAAATATCTGGAATATGTTAAGTTCTAGATATATACTCTTTTTTTGTTTGTTTGTTTTTGGATATAAACTCAAGATTAGGTTATTGCTACCTAAAACCATTGGCTTCCCGTGGTTCAATGGTAAATAATCTGCCTGCCAACGCAGGAGACGTGGGTTCAACCGCTAGATTGGGAAGATTCCTTGGAGAAGGAAATGGCAACCCACTCTACTATTCTTGCCTAGGAAATCCCATGGACAGAGGAGCCTGGTGGGCTACAGTCCATGGGGTCACAAAGAGCTGGACATGACTTAATGACTAAACAACAACTTAAAACTATATTGTAAAATAGGCAAATGAGATTTGGGGTTTGCTCTGGAATCAAGATTGCTGGGAGAAATATCAATAACCTCAGATATGCAGATGACACCACCCTTATGGCAGAAAGTGAAGAGGAACTCAAAAGCCTCTTGATGAAAGTGAAAGTGGAGAGTGAAAAAGTTGGCTTAAAGCTCAACATTCAGAAAACTAAGATCATGGCATCCGGTGCCATCACTTCATGGCAAATAGATGGGGAAACAGTGGAAACAGTGTCAGACTTTATTTTCTTGGACTCCAAAATCATTGCAGATGGTGACTGCAGCCATGAAATTAAAAGACGCTTACTCCTTGGAAGGAAAGTTATGACCAACCTAGATAGCATATTGAAAAGCAGAGACATTACTTTGCCAACAAAGGTCCGTCTAGTCAAGGCTATGGTTTTTCCAGGGGTCATGTATGGATGTGAGAGTTGGACTGTGAAGAAAGCTGAGCACTGAAGAATTGATGCTTTTGAACTGTGGTATTGGAGAAGACTCTTGAGAGTCCCTTGGACTGCAAGGAGATCCAGCCAGTCCATTCTGAAGGAGATCAGCCCTGGGATTTCTTTGGAAGGACTGATGCTAAAGCTGAAACTCCAGTACTTTAGCCACCTCATGCAAAGAGTTGACTCATTGGAAAAGACTCTGATGCTGGGAGGGATTGGGACAGGAGGAGAAGGGGACGACAGAGGATGAGATGGCTGGATGGCATCACTGACTCGATGGACGTGAGTCTGAGTGAACTCCAGGAATTGGTGATGGACAGGGAGGCCTGGTGTGCTGCGATTAATGGGGTCGCAAAGAGTCGGACACGACTGAGCAACTGAACTGAACTGAACTCGTCATCTTAGTACAACCCTTCCAACACTTCTAGGGTGACTTAAGCAGGAAGTGAAGCAGTGATGTGACATTCACATAGCCTATGATTTTGCTAAGCCAAGTTCAAACTGTACTGACCTCACAAGCAAAGGCTAAAGTTGCACTCCTCTTACAATCTTTTCTGCCTGTTACACATTATTTTTGAGGAGTAACTTATGACTTGGAGAAGAACATGCAATTTCCACTGCTGTGATTTTTTTAAAAATAGAATTAAGACAATGTGCAACCTTATGCATATTTAAATATAGGATTTGTAGTTATAGAAAAATGAGGATCACACAGATTATGTATTTTTAAAATCTCCCAGCCTCAGAATGGCATAATATAACCTATTTCAATCACTGTCAGTCTCATACACGCACACAAAGGCAAAGCCTCAGTAGTTCCAGGGCTCAAAATGAGTAATGTCAGCTGCTAAAAGGTCTGTAAGTACATGAGAAATGAAAACAGACAGACCATAAGGGGAGGAAGAGCCAATGTCTGTCACTGTGTATGTGTGCATCTATATATGTATCTGTCTTTGTCTCTCTCCCTCTGTCAGTCTTTCTCTGTGTATGTTTCTTACTGTCTGTCTCCTTCTGTCTCATGCTATCTCTCTCATTCTGTCTCTTTCTGTCCTACACATGTGTACAGATACACATATTAATGACTCTGATTATTCAGAAATGTGATATCATGACAGCAATAATCAAGAAAGATAGGGACTTCCCTGGTGGTCCAGTGGTTAAGACTCCACCTTCCAATTCAGGGCATGTGGGTTTGATCTCTGGTCAGGGAACTAAGATCTCATATGCCTCAAAAAATTTAGTCACTCAGTCGTGTCTGACTCTTTGCAACCTCATGGACTGTAGACCACCAGGCTCTTCTGCCCATGGGGATTCTCCAGGCAAGAATACTGGAGTGGGTAGCCATTTTCTTCCCCAGGGGATCTTCCTGACCTGGGGATCAAACCCGGGTCTCCTGCATTGCAGGCAGAGCCCTTACTGTCTGAGCCACCCACGGAAGTCCATATGCCTCGGGGGGTGGCCAATAATTAAAGAAAGATGCAGCATTTTATGTAAGTGAAATGGGTAAGAATAGGGAAGTGAAGTATCCCTTTATCTGGCCGGTGCTTTTTTCAAGATCAAGTTTTATATCTCAAACTGACTAGTTACACGTCAAAAACTAATCTCTCATGAGTCTGACTTACGAAGCAATGCACAAGCAGGGGAAGTGGCCACTTATCTGAAAACAGTTTTGCAACCATATAGATCCCTTGCAACTGTTTAGTTGTAAAGGATGAAATCAAAACATCAATTAGATAATATTCTTTGAATAAACAAGCAAAAGAACAATGTTAGGTATGACATTTTTGACGCAATAAAAATCTGTGTTTAAAGATTCATCATGTTATGTATATGGGATAGTGACTGTCAGTCATGCTAGGAAGATATGGAAAGAATTGCTATAATTTTAATGCTTATTCACAGAACAGGCTTATACTAGGCCCAGGAAATATAAATCTTTAATTAAGTTCCACATCCTTTTTAACCTGTACCTCAGATTTCCCGTAATTCTTACCACTCCTGTAGGTTATCACAATGCAACCTGTTACCTCATCCAACAAAATTTGTATCCTCTCAGTATACCTCTGTGATTAAAGGAAAACAGTGTGCTGTAAAAAAAAAAAAAAGTTTATTTGGCTGTATCAAGTCTTAGTTGTTGCACTGGAATCTTTGATCTTCGTTGCAGTGTGAGAACACTTAGTTGTGGCATATGGGTTCTAGTTCCCTGACCAGGGATTGAACCCAGGCCTTCTTCATTGGAAGCATGACATTTTAGCCACTGGACCACCACAGAAGTCCCAACAGTGTGCTTTAATACATACAAAGGTGAAATATTTCATGGGTTATAGCAATATTTACATTTAAAGTATTTTTGAATCCCTAAATGAGTGCCTGATTGCCAGAAATTTAGGTAATCTTTTTCAAAGCAATGAATGTTTCAAACACAGCAGAATTAATGTATTGTAAAAAGCAAGATGGAATACAAGGTTTTATATTCAAATAAAAATGTTCTACCATTAGTTTGAAAAGTATTCACTTCTTTCTAATCTCAAGATGGGAAAAGTCAATATTTATTTTTAAGTGTTTTTAATTATTTGGTTGACTATAAATAAGTTATTACTGCTGGTTTTTAACAACAAATAGAGGTTTTGTTTGTTTGTTTTTAATTGTAATGTAATTGGCTTACAATGCTGTGTTAGTTTCAGGTGTACAGCAAAGAGGTTCATTTACACATATATATGAATGGATAAAGATGAGCTATATATAATGGAGTAATACTCAGCCATAAAAAAGAATGAAATAATGCCATCTGCAGCAACATGGATGGACCTAGAGGTTATTATATTAAATGACATCAGACAGAGAAAGATATCATACAATATTGCTTATGTGTAAAATCTAAACTATGACACAAATGAACTTATTCTCAAAATAGAAATAACTGATGGACATAGAAAACAAACTTATGATTAGCAAGTACAGTTTTGTTAGAGTCTTATTTTTTTTTTTTATCTTGCCCATGACTTTGGCGAGAGTGATCCCAGAAAAATGGCTGTAACTAGCATGAGACCATTTCTGTGAAATCCAGATGGACCTTTCTAAGGGAAGACAGGGACCCCTCCATGCTGTCAGCCATCAGCCAGAAATAAGCTCCTCCCCTGGCCCAGACCTGGGGTGCCCTCCAGATGGAAGAAGTGATACTTCCTTCTAATGGACTCTAATCCAAAAAAAAAAAAAGAAAGGATCACTATGCTGTACAACTGAAACTAACACACTATTTTAAATCAACTATACTTCAATTAAAATAAATAAGAACTCTTAGCTTCTCTAGCCTTAGCACTGTAGGCATCCTTTGGACTACTTCTGTTTCATGAAGACCAGGGTAAATCCTTGCTTATTAGAAGGCATTGGTTGTTCAATTACAAACACAGCCCAGGAGAAAATGTAACTTCAATGGATATGTTCAGGATTTTAATCTGGGTACTCACAAATGAACTAAGGAGAGTCAAATGTCTTACGTGGAAAAAAAGAATGATACTACATGAATAATACAGATAGCTTCCTTACCATATCGCCTATTCCCTCATATAATGGACAGCATCCTTGTGTTCCTACTTTGGGCCCAAACTGAGGGTAATCCTTTAACAGTGTATGCAGAAAACATTTCTTTCCCTAAACTCTGGGAAACCAGGATCCTTCTTACATGTCAGTTTATGATGAGATGTTGGAATCCACATACAACTCTTGAAAATGATATCTAAATCACAGTCCAGACTCTTCCTTCATTTCCTTTATCTTCCCCTCCAGGAAACAATTTAATCCCTTCATTTACATGTTTGTGCTTCTGTGTGTCTTCTTGTAAAAGTTTAAAAGTATGTTGTATACCTGTGGCGGATTCATTTTGATATTTGGCAAATCTAATACAGTTATGTTAAGTTTAAAAATAAAATAAAATTAAAAAAAAAAAAAAAACGAATGCTCACTGTGAAATTTTGAAAATAAGAGAAGGTATACACATACATACACCCCCACACAAAAGTATAAAAATACACCATCATTTAGTTCCCAAGTTACAACCACTGTGAACATTTTGATCTGCAAGTTGGACTGTATGAAATCGCTGAAAAGTGACTGTTTTGGACTTGCTTAATCAGCAAATTCATTTGGTTAAACCTAAATTTTCTTTGTTTTCTTAAAGATTACTCTGTGTTTGTGCGTATAAGGTTGTGGACCCATTGTCCAGACCACATTATATCTAGGTTGTTGTTTTTTGTTTTTTGTTTTTTTTTAGATTGAGGGCAGGAGGAGAAGGGTGTGACAAGATGAAATGGTTGGATGGCATCACCAACTCAATGGACATGAGTTTGAGCAAACTCCAGGTGATAGTGAAGGGCAGGGAAGCCTGGCATGCTGCAGTCCATGGGGTCGCAGAGAGTCAGACATGACTGAGCAACTGAACAACAGCAAATATAGAGTACTTTTTGCCATTCAACTGATTTTTAAAAATATAATTTTTAAATGAGATTTTCCTTTAAGGAGCTCCTTTATCAGTGTATTTGCTTTGGAGGTTGGGGGTCCTAGGCTCCAGGAGGACTGTTATCTGCAGTATGTGGTAAGCATTTACCAACCAAAAGCATTGCTTAAGCTAGTAGGAAAGAAAAGCTATTAATTTGGGATATTTGAGCATTTTCTAAAAGGTATTTAACAAGAAAAACTCCAGGGAAACCAGTTAAATATGTTATTTACACCACCAACAGTATTATATTTCCTTAGAACAGCTGTACTATAGGAATTGCCAAAATTGTAATTCATCATATCAAAATTGACCTTTCCAAATATTTAAGAGATTGGAATTTTAGCTAAATACAGATTCAGGAGCTCATTTGATTTTAAAGAGTATATCTAAGAATGTCATGGTTTCATTTCAAATTGTGGTATTTAAAAATATATATTTCTAAATATTATTATTGAATTTTTTTCTACCCCAGATCTATTCATTTTTGTTTTGCAATGTAGCATGCACTATTCCCTTTTCAGAAAGATAAATTTATTTTTCATGATGTTTTGAAGTCTATGAGTTTTGAGAGAAATACTTATCTAGACTTGAGCAAATTCATTTTCCAGCTAGGCTAGACACTGAAGAATAGATCTTTTTTTTTTTTTTTCCCTGTTCTGAAGTAGAAAAGGATCCTGAGCTGTTTGTGCTATACAGCATTTACTCTGGTTCCCCTCAGAAAACCTCACTTGGCCAAACAAGATGGGGAAAAACTAGAGTCAGGATGTATCTACCTTGAGGAGATTCAAATGCAAGGCTCAGTTTTAACATTACTAACTAATCCTGTTGTAAAATAATGATAACATAGTATTTAAGCCAATATTTCCCAGATTTATCTGAGCATCAGATATCTTCCTAGAATCTTGTGGAGCTCCTGGGATCGGGTGAAGTCTAAAAAATGTCATAAACACCTATAAAGAGTCCTTTGATTGCTTGATTTTGCCTTCTTGAAACAGTGTCATCTTGGTCACTTATTAAAATCCAGATAGTTAAGATGGCTCTCTACTATAATGCCAGCAAGGGTTACTTTTTATAAAAATGGTAAAGTGTTGTGTCAAAATTTGTCTCTATAATATATTTAAATATCAATATTTTTAATAAGCATAGTATACAACACTGCCCTGGAGGAGGGCATAGCAATCCACTTCTTCCTGCCTGGAGAATCCCATGGACAGAGGAGCCTGGTCAGCTACAATCCATGGGGTCACAAAGAGTCAGACACGACTGAAGCGACTTAGCTCACACGCACGCATACAGCACTGCAAATGATATAGAGTTCTAATGTTAATTTCCATTGTATTCCAGATGCACACACACATACCAATTATAGATAAAATGACTGTGTTAATGGTCACTGAGGTTCCTTTTATATCTGGATTGAATGACTTGTGACAGTCCCCTTTATGTCCCTATACTCTTACTGTTTCATGACAGTATCCCTGACTGCCCTGCTTTCTTGTATCTTCTAGAAGCATTTATAAATCTTCTCAGTTTCTACCTGCAGTTGTTAAGTTTGTTACTTGCTTGTTTGTTTTAATCACCGGTATTCCCAAGGAGTCTGACTTAGCTGAAGTTCTCTTTGAGAAGTGCCCGCAGTTAAGAGTTGACCAGGCAGGGCCTCATTATTTGCTCTGGTCTTGGCTCTGTGTCTATTTTGGCAGCAGTGTGGACTTCAGGGCGTATTTGGGGCACAGAATCCTTACCTACAATCTTGTGGAAGAGACAGACCAGTGAATAAGTGAATAGGAATAACTTTTAACTACAGGGAGTTTGGGAGTCTCCGAAGCACCTAACATCCCAAAAAGGGAATATGGAGAAGAAAGAAGCTGAGAGACGCCAGCAGGGAGGGCATCAGGTGTGGAGCATCCTGTCTGACTTGGACAAGAACTCAGACTTAAATAGAATAGGGGTTTTGTTTTCAAGTTATTTTTCCAGTTTGAAAAATAAATATAGCCATGTTATCATTTAGCTGTAGTGTTTCCTTTCTCTTTTTATAAGGTGCAGTTATTTTTATCATTCCTTTGCAATAAGTTGATGGCTTTAACTTTAGGCTCTGAATGAGAAGACCAAGGCACTGAATGAAGCAACTGCCCAGAGTCCAGGTTAACTTTTGCTGAAGACCCGAAATGGAAACTTCCTGAGTCCTGAAATGAAAAGTGAAAACTGGGAAAAAAGGAAAAACATTATTCTCTAAACAAGCAAGTTCTAGACATAAAGAAAGATATGCCTTTATTATTATTTATTTTATTTTTTAAAAACATATCCACCTTAGATGCTTTAAACTAAGCTAATATAATTACTAATTTATTCATCATCTAATCAATCCCAAACTTTAATTGATGAGTTTGGCTGTGTCATTACCAGGAAGAGATGTTGGATTGCAAATTTGCTAGTGATCCTTTAAGGTGTTTCTCTGATTCCTGATGGAAACACTGCAAAGAATGTGTTGTTCTGTACTTAGTCACTCAGCCATCTCCAACTCTTTCCAACCCCATGGGCTGTAACCCACCAGGCTCATCTGCCCCTGGGGGTTCTCCAAGCAAGAATACTGGAGTGGGTTTCCATGTCCTCCTCCAGGGGATCTTCCCAACCTAGGGACTGAACCCAGGTCTCCTACATTGCAAATGGTTTCTTTACCATCTGAGCCACTGGAGAAGCCCAAGAATACTGGAGTGGGTAGCCTATTCCTTCTCCAGGGGAGCTTCCTGACCCAGGAATCGAAGCAGGGTCTCCAAAGAATATCAATTTATAAATCTAAACTCCAGGTATATTTTTCCTTTTAAAATTGGATCCATGATACAAAGGGGGTCAGGGGAAGGTGGGATGAATTGGGAGATTGGAACTGATATATACACACTGCTGCTGCTGCTGCTAAGTTGCTTCAGTCGTGTCCAACTCTGTGTGACCCCATAGACAGCAGCCCACCAGGCTCCCCCATCCCTGGGATTCTCCAGGCAAGAACACTGGAGTGGGTTGCCCTTTCCTTCTCCAATACATGAAAGTGAAAAGTGAAAGTGAAGTCGCTCAGTCATGTCCGACTCTTAGCGATGAACTGCAGCCTACCAAGCTCCTCCATCCATGGGATTTTCCAGGCAAGAGTACTGGAGTGGGGTGCCATTGCCTTCTCCCATATACACACTACTATGTATAAAATAGATAACTAGTGAGAACATATTGTATAGCACAGGAAAATCGACTCAATATTCTGTGATGACCTAAATGGGAAGGAAGTCTAAAAAAGAGTATGTGTGTGTGTGTGTACAGCAAAAACAAACACATTTTAAAGCAACTATACTCCAATAAACATTAATTTTTAAAAATTAAAATAAAGATAACAATAATAGTATTCAAAAAAATAAGTAAAATTGGATCCTTAAAATACTAGAAACACTATAATTTGACCATTCTCTATAACATTGTTTTGATCAAAACTACAAAATACTCCTTCCTGGTTTTCTTATTCATATTATGATTAACTTCAGAAAGAGAGAGAGATACAATGCAGTCCCCTATATTGGGTCTGCTGAAATGTTACCTTCAAAAAAAAAAAAATGTGGTTAACATTTCCAAGCAGCTAAACCCAATCATGTCTGGCTAAAGAATAGTATTTTACAGATACTGTATTGTTTATGTAATTAAGGAACTCAAGACTGGACCTCTTCCTTTGTTGTGGATTGTTTGAACCTTTCAAGAATACAGGAAACCCTTTGTTGGGTTAAACATTTTTAAAACTTATGGTTTTGTGGGGAAAATAATAGCAGTGACTTTTAAATCAGATTTTTTTTTTTTCACTGTAGAGCATCTTACTGAAAGGAACGTTTATCATTTTCACTTCTTACAACACCACCTTTAAAAATCCTTTCTCCAAATAGTAGTTAATTATTGTTTTCCTGAAATATATTTTTCCAAGGATTATTTCCATTTCCCCAGGTAGCACTAGTGGTAAAGAATTCAACTGCCAGTGCAGGAGCCATAAGAGACACGTGTTTGATCCCTGAGTGGGGAAGATCCCCTGGAAAAAGAAATGGCAACCCAGTCCAGTATTCTTGCCTGGAGAATCCCATGGACAGAGAGGCCTGGCAGGCTACACTCCATGGGGTCACAAAGAGTCGGACACAACTGAAGTGCCTCAGCACATATGTCCATTTTATGACTCAGCTCTGGAACATTGGCCAAGGATTGTTTCCACTCTGCCCTTGGTACAAGACTGCCCCTGAGAACCTACAGATAATAAAGAGATTTTGCTGAGAATACTGTTTTTCTTTCCAAAAATCAGATAGACTTATTGATTGATCAATAGAGATAATGTACAATTATGATGAGGAAAGTGGGAAACAAAATTGTTAAATCTTTTTGATAAGTCACTAACATTATCTACTAAAATAAATGTGATGACCCTAGGACCTATAAATTCTAGTTTTAACTATATAACTACAAAAATTAACATACATGTACAGAGACAAGAGGATTATAATTGCTAAATTGTTTATAATTAAAAAAGTGATTCTAATCCCATAAACATAAATGGATTAAATAAATTGTGGTATATCCATGTTGAAATGGATTCATTAGTTCTTACAATGCATGTTTTAGAATTCAAAGCTAAAAACCATATGATTATCTCAATAGATGCAGAGAAAGCCTTTGAAAAAATTCAACATCCATTTATGATAAAAACCCTCCAGAAAGCAGGAATAGAAAGAACATACCTCAACATAATAAAAGCCATATATGATATACATGATAAACCCACAGCAAACATTATCCTTAATGGTGAAAAATTGAAAGCATTTCCCCTAAAGTCAGGAACAAGACAAGGGTGCCCACTCTCACCACTACTATTCAACATAGTTTTGGAAGTTTCAGTCACAGCAATCAGAAAAGAAAAAGAAATAAAAGAAATCCAGATTGGGAAAGAAGAAGTAAAACTCTCACTGTTTGCAGATGACATGATCCTCTACATAGAAAACCCTAAAGACTCCACCAGAAAATTACTAGAGCTAATTAATGAATATAGTAAAGTTGCAGGATATAAAATTAACTCACAGAAATCCCTTGTATTCCTATAAACTAACAATGAGAAAACAGAAAGAGAAATTAAGGAAACAATTCCATTCACCATTGTGATGAAAATAATAAAATACTTAGGAATAAATCTACCTAAAGAAACAAAAGACCTATATATAGAAAACTATAAAACACTGATGAAAGAAATCAAAGATGACACAAATAGATGGAGAAATATACCATGTTCATGGATCAGAAGAATCAATACAGTGAAAATGAGTATACTACCCAAAGCAATCTATAGATTAAATGCAATCCCTATCAAGCTGCCAACGGTATTTTTCAGAGAACTAGAACAAATAATTTCACAATTTCTATGGAAATACAAAAACCTCAAATAGCCAAAGCAATCTTGAGAAAGAAGAACGGAACTGGAGGAATCAACCTATCTGACTTCAGACTATTCTACAAAGCTACAGTCATCAAGAGAGTATGGTACTGGCACAAAGACAGAAATATAGATCAATGAAACAAAACAGAAAGCCCAGAGATAAATCCACGCACCTATGGACATCTTATCTTTGACAAAGAAGGCAAGAATATACAATGGAGAAAAGACAATCTCTTTAACAAGTGGTACTGGGAAAACTGGTCAACCACATGTAAAAGAATGAAACTAGAACACTTTCTAACACCATACACAAAGATAAACTCAAAATGGATTAAAGATCTAAATGTAAGAACAGAAACTATAAAACTCCTAGAGGAAAATGTAGGCAAAACACTCTCTGACATAAATCATAGTAGGATCCTCTATGACCCACTTCCCAGAGTATGGAAATAAAAGCAAAAATAAATGGGAGCTAATTAAACTTAATGGCTTCTGCACAACAAAGGAAACTATAAGCAAGGTGAAAAGACAGCCTTCAGAATGGGAGAAAATAATAGCAAACAAAATAACTGACAAAGAATTAATCTCAAAAATATACAAGCAACTCCTGCTGCTCAATTCCAGAAAAATAAACGACCTAATCAAAAAATGGGCCAAAGAACTAAACAGTCATTTCTCCAAAGACAGCATACAGATGGCTAACAAACACATGAAAAGATGCTCAACATCATTATCAGATATATGCAAATTAAAACCACAATGAGGTACCATTTCACACCAGTCAGAATGGCTGCTATTAAAAAGTCTCCAAATAATAAATGCTAGAGAGGGTGTGGAGAAAGGGGAACCCTCTTACACTGTTGGTGGGAATGCAAACAAGTACAGCCATTATGGAGTACAGTGTGGAGATTCCTTAAAAAACTGGAAATAGACCTCCCATATGACCCAGCAATCCCATTACTGGTCATACACACCAAGGAAACCCTAAATGAAAGAGACACATGTACCGCAGTGTTCATCACAGAACTGTTTACAATAGCTAGAACATGGAAGCAATCTAGATGTCCATTGGCAGACGAATAGATAAGAAAGCTGTGGTACTATACACAATGGAGTATTACTCAGCCATTAAAGAGAATGCATTTGAATCAGCCCTAATGAGGTTGATGAAACTGGAGCCTATTATACAGAGTGAAGTAAGTCAGAAAGAAAAACACCAATATAGTATATTAATGCACATATATGGAATTTAGAAAGATGGTAATGATGGCCCTATATGCGAGACAGCAAAAGAGACACAGATGTAAAGAACAGACTTTTAAAAAGCATGTGTTAGATCCACTGGGATGGATGAGGAAGTTGTGCTGCATTGTTTACTGAGAAGGGAATATGCATTATAATACAGTGACAGAAGAACAGTAAAGGAAATGGTAATTTTGAATGAAAAGAGAAAATACATGAAATGATAAACATCAAATTTAACATTTAAGGGACTGAATTTGGGAGTGAGAATGAGAGGAAATAAAATCATTTTTTCCTTTTATGTAACTTGAGTATTGTTTCATTTGTTAAATGAGCTTTATTACTTAGAAAGAAACTATTTTATTATGTATTATTATACAGGGATAGTCATTTAATTCTGTTTCTAAGTTGCTAGGCAGCCTAGAATTCAGGCTGACAGAGATTGAACTGTAAGAACAAAAAAATTAATGACAGAACCAGGTTGAGCAAAACAGCTTCCTTCTCCTTAGTATTCTTCCCAGTCTGTTAACATAGGTACTTTAGCATTAGAAATAAGTTGATCTCTAAGCTTATCCACAAATGCATATATCAACTCATACATAACTGTGTCTCCACTATGAATAAAAAGGTAAAAATTAATAATTTCTCTGAATAAAAGAAAAAATGTAAGTTTTTAACCTATGGCTTTTCTTCCTACCTCATTTCTACCAGTTATACACATTAACTACTTTTTGATCACCCTATCTTACCAATTTAATATTGTGGTGAATCATATGCAATAAATAACCTTCATTCTTTGAATTAAAGATATAATAGTTCCTACACAATATCCAGTGATATGAGTTGCCTTCAAATTAATTGTATTATGAAAGGAGCTACGGTTTTGGAATGTCCTCATTTGATTTTTATCTTTATACTGAAAGGTGTTAGTTAGCAAAGAGGGATATTTCTCTTTTGGCATCACACATGTTTTACTCAAAGGTCATATTTCATTTTAAATTCACCACTTGGAAACCAAGGACAAAATTCAGAAATGGTAGGACTTGGGCTAAGTGATTCTTTAATTCTTTTCAGCTTAAACATTCTATAAATTTATGAGTTTTAAGGAAAGGTAGAAGCCAAAACTACAGATAAAGCTCAACATAATCTGTAGGCTTTTGTTCACTGTAGAATTGAATATAACATTGGGAGTGTACTAGTCTAGGGTTGGTATAACAAAATACCAGACTAGGTAGCTTAAACTACACACATTTCTTCTTTCCTAGTTCTGGAGCCTGATGGGTCAAGAGCAACGTGCCATCAGAGTCAGTTTCGGGGAGGCCTCTGTCCTTGGCTTGCAGACAGTGCCTTGTCAG
Organism: Bubalus kerabau; assembly: GCF_029407905.1. NCBI lineage: Eukaryota > Metazoa > Chordata > Mammalia > Artiodactyla > Bovidae > Bubalus > Bubalus kerabau. The sequence goes on from NC_073624.1 coordinate 135,640,495, forward strand.
TGCGTCCTGTGGCCTTTTTTGTATGGATGGGGTTTGGGGTGGGAGGGGAAGGGAGAGCACATGTTCTCAAGTGCACTCAGCTACTTCTTACAAGGACACCATTCTTGTTGAATTACAGCCGCAACCTTAAGATCCTGTTTAAATCACATTGGGACTTATAGCTTTAACCTATTACTTTGAGGAAGACACAATTCAGTCCATAACAGGGAGGAAAATAGGCCTGGGATACTATAGGATACTAGAGTTGTATATGTTTCATTTTATGCTAAGTTTCTGCTTTCTAAGTTTTCACTCCATCTTTTAGTAAAAGCAGTAAATTTAAGTGACATTTAACTGCCTTTTCCAGCCAGCAGTCATAATCTTTAAAGTCTAATTTTATAAAGGCATGCATTATTTTGTTAAATTGTTAAAATGTCTTTAACATTTTATGCATAATATATGCATATATCTTTCTAAAGAGTTATGTTTAAAAATATGTCTTTTAAAAACTTTTCCTTTTAAAACAGCTTTAGTGCAGAAAGAACTGTTTAAATCTCAGATGTTAGAAGTCATCAGTTTCTATTATTTACCTGCCACTATAGAAGTATTAGTTGGTTGCTAATACTTTTTTCTGGTTTATAAAAAAATCAAAATATAAAAGAACACAGAAATCACATCTAATTACAGAAAGAACCAACCAACAAACATTAATATTATTGGTGAAATTCCTTTTAGTCACTCTTCTATGTCCACAGAACAAAAAGTGAAATTACAAAGTTAGAGTAATACTCTTCACCCTGTTTTGTGTATCAAGTTGAATTCAGCCTCCAACTTTTATCTCAGCAGTATGAGATTAGGTTTGCTGAAATTGGATTGACAAGTGGTCCTTTTCTACAAATGAGGGTAACATTTTCTTCTCCCATTAAGACTCTCTGCCAATACTGAAATGGAAAACAATACTTTCCACTTAATTGTCATTTGATACTGCCTTGAATTTCTTGAACTCTTGGTGTAATGAGACTTTATAAGAGTCTCAGTATCCACTCCTGTAGGCCTCAGGCTCAGGGACTTGTAAGAATTTAAAGCTATCACCTTGCAAGTCTCAGGCCTACCCAGTCTCTGTGCATTAAATGGGACTCATTCCTCTGTTAGTGGCTTCTGGGAGAACACTCAAGAGATCTGGAGTAGGTCTTGGCAAGAGACAGTCTTTAGTTTAACTTCTTCAGGTCCTGTTTTGCTCTCCTCATTCTTAAATGTAGATGCCACCTACCCCCACCCCAGCACACCTCCTCCAAAGGTAAGAGATTTAATCATCTGACCTGCTACACTATTAACCAGTCCACTTACCCCAGAATACTGAATTTTGCCCATGTTTCCAATCACTGTCTGAGGGCTTATCAGCTTATATGAGCCAACAAGTTGGCTACCATCTTGATAACAAATATGGAACCTACCCAGAAGACTTCTGATACTGTGCTCTCCATCAGCCCAACCTAGCGCAGTGGCCATTCTTCTGGGTTTGTAGTGTCTCCTCAGACATTTGTCAGCTGAAAACAATGCACTGTCTAAAAGCTGAGAATTATGTTTTGGTGGGCAGACATACTGAGGACTTCAGCCCAGGAGACAGCCACTGTTGGACTGCTCTGAAGAGGTAACGGAGGAGTCAGGATACAAAGGCGTTTTTGGAAAGTAACTCGATACTCAGAACATCAAATGATTATAGTTAATTAAAGAGAAATACACATCTCTAGTTAATGAAATTAGCACTCTTCTATGTATAGGAAGTTGCAAGAGTCTGAGCTTATTAAAACCATTCCTTTGATATGCACTGTAACTATTTCACACTAGTGTTCTGCTTTTCTTCTTCCTGAATCCCCTCAGGTTACACTGTTAAGGGGCAGCTGAAGTGGCTGATGGCCTGATGGCCACAACATCCTTTGTTTTCTAATGTGGCAGGAACAGTCTTCATTCACAAGCTTCAGTCAAGGGTGACACAGCACTCATTGATTTAAAAAAAAAAAAAAAAAAACAAACTGCCAAAGTGAGTGCTTTTCTTTCTCTGCAATGCCATTCTCATTTGCTGTCTCCCCTTCCACAGTGTTGTGCTGCCTGGAATACCCAGGTAGAGCCTGTTTTAGAGCACTTGATATCCACCAAAAACTCTTGTGCTGCTGTAATGCCCATTAATCAAAACAGCTAAACCTCTTTTCACAATCCTTGGAGAGAATAATAGGCCAATGGAACCTCTACCATTCAAACCAGGAGTTGTGTTAATAAGTAAACATGAATTTACTTGGATGACTAAAATAAGGATGGACAAAGGCGAAGGAATGTAGATGGCAAAGGATGACTCAGCACCAAGTTTTTGTCTCAATCTCTGTAGAGCTGTGGTTCTACACAGAGCAAGCGAACAGATATCTGTTTCTTTATCTATAAAATGCAAGTAACAATAGGGCTGTGAAGATGAAATGATTGGATGTATGTCAAGGCCTTGGAATAGCACCTGGAATATGGCAATCATTCAGTAAATATTTGTTGTTGCTGTTCTTGTTAGTATTGATTCTATTGTTAAGTGGAATTTAAAATGGAAAAGATCCAAGCTTTTGTATATCAATTTTACCTGTTTCTTATTGGCCAACTTGGAGACAGTTATTTGATCCCTGAACCTCCTCTGCAAATGGGAAACATAACAAGTCTGGTGCACAAGAAACAACTTCTTCTCTTAACCTCTTTCCCCTGCTGTTATTTTTGTTTTCCTTCAGTTACAGAGGAATGAATAATTTTACTCATAAGAACTGTTGCATCTTTTCATTAGTCCTCTCTCTCTCTGGATGTGATGGGCTGGCTAAAGTGAGAAGGGCTCTGAAGGAAACAAATCAGAATACAAATCTGAATGAACAACGATATTTAGTGAATGCTGTTTTTTCATGAATACAGAATGCAAACCAGACCTAGCATAATATCTACATTTTGAAACTATATTTATCCTATTCCCATGAAACAAATTGTTAGGCTCAGTTTTGTCAAAGCACTTGTTATTTGGTCTTCAAACAAAGATATTGTGAAATTAAGTGGGGAAATATTCTAGGTCTTCTCTGAGAGTTTCGGCTCTAATTTCATCCAAATTCTAGAAGTTAATTAGCTAAGCTTATTTGTTTCAAAACTGTGAGCAGGTATAATGCTGTCCAAATTAGAGGGCTACAGATTCATTTATCATCCACTTAGATTGCAAAATATCCATTAAAATGCTTTGCATCTTCCTAGGTATAAGAGAATATACACATTCAAAATAATTAGAAAATAGGGAAATCTGATTTTTGAAAAACTTTTAAGGAAAAGGAACAACTCAAATTATATTAAGCCTCCAAAACTACTACCTCGTTGAGTGGTCTTTTCAGAGTCTGTGTTCAAGAAACACCTGATAAGCTGATAGAAAGAAACTGATACTTTAAAGATACTATCAAAATAGCCTACCATTCTCTATATACATCCTAAATCAAGGTCATGTTTTGTTGACCTATTAAAAGAGCCTGACACCCGGTCTTCCATAATTATTATTCTGTCTCTTTCTTTGTTTTCCAAATTATTTAGCTCACTGCATAATTACAACGACAGTCTCTGGAATCACCAATCATATTTTGATTATGAAACCTTTTAAGCCATGTTTGCTGGCATTCGAAAGAGCCTGTCATTTATACTAAGAGATTTGAAGCTTATTCCTTCATGAATGTCATATACAATTAATTTGCAATAGAGTGAATGTGAAGTTCAGTGAAAGTGAAAGTGAAGTGAAAGCCAGTTCCCTTGCTGGTTTTCAAAATGAATACTTTGCTGAATCTAATACTAGAGAAACTTAGATAAATTTCAGGGTGTTCAATCTTATTTATTGTTCTCTGGTTCATTTAGCACAGAAGGTCTTTTTATTAGCAGGTACCTTAGTGATTGAATGATGTTTGTTTCTTTTGGTTATTAATCATGCAACTTAATTTTTATTATTGAGAGATATGTATTTACATACTTTAAATGATGTGAATCTCAATATGTAGGCGTGTTGGGACCCCTAATTGTAAATTAGGCAAGTGTGTTCTGGATATTTATTAGTTTTAATGATAAAACCCATATAACAAAGACTTACTCAGAAACTACTGTATGCAAGACACTTAGTAAGTTACTATAAGACTGGCCCATGCCTCAGTGGAACTCACAGAGTACTTGCCTTTTGGCCCATTAGATTCAAAGAAGAATCTATGGTGAAATATGAATTCCAGGCTCACTGGTATGTCCCGTACAGCAGAAAAATGTCTGTTTTCAGAGGAAAGACAGAAGCAGTATTAAAGAGGCCTCCATATTCCTTGATTATACTTTCTTTATTTTAGACTCATGGATTGCATTTTTGGCAGCAAGATTGGTTTTCCTTGTTTGAAGACTTACCCATCACTTCCTCTAGTAGGAATGAGCATGTTACTATACTACTGAATTTTCTCATGAAGTTCCCATTGTAGAGATACTGTTTCCTAAAGAGATGCCAGAATCTAAATAGAGCAGAGCTGTTAGTGGGAAAGATAGCCTGGACTCAAGTGACCTCTGCTCACTGACTCACTAGCCTCAGTCTCCCCATAGATAAAGTGAATGGGTCTCATTAAAGATTAGCTTCTACCATTGCTTTCCTTAAGACACGTTCCTCTGATTGGGGCTCCCAAGAGAAGAGCAATCTAAGAGGCCTCCCTTGGGTCAGGTGCCCTCCTTTTGCCGAAAGTAGGAGAGGGTCCTTTGATGGATAGTTTCAGCACTGGGAGCCATAGCAGAGGGAGAGGCCCTAGAGGGGGAGGGATGCTGAGCTGGCAAAGTGGCTGATGTTCTTTAAAATAGTGCTTCTCAAACTATGAAGGACCAATGGCTTTTTTTCTTTTCTTTCTCCCCAGTCCTTTGCAAATTGATACTTTTTTTAAAAAGACATGTAAGATATAAACCTATCTCTAAATTATCAATCAAGCTTTCCTCCATCTCTTGGATTATCCTGTTGCACAGCCTCAGAAGAGCTTCTCTCATCCTTGCTGAGGAAATCCCTCTACACATGCCCCTAGAATCCCTCTACTTCTCACCTTGCAGCCTCTTCTCATCCTCTGGTCATCTGACTTAACCTTCACCTCTCAGGAAACTGCAAGGTCCTCCTTTTAAAAATCCAATAATATCTTGTCAGGTTTCGTCCTCAAGTTCTCCTCTGGTGCTTACTATTCCTTCCGGATGGATGCTGTATCCTCAAGGACATCCCTCACAAGAACGCATTTCCCTCCTTCTCCTCTCGTGAAACTTGATGCCTTTTTCTTTCTCTCGGCCAACTTTCTAAGAGAGATGCTTTTCTAAGATTCAGGGCCCAATTCTTAGGCTCTGTGCTCTTTAAAATTATGAATACCAGTGTCCAAAATGGGGTTATGGGATTTTCTTTCAGATTTGATTATATCCCAAGATATTTGCAAACAGTATATCTGATAAGGGACTGAAATCCAAAATATGTTTTAAAAACTCATACCACTAAATGTCAAAAAAAAGTAATCTGAAATCTGATTAGGAAATGGACAGAAGACCTGAAGAGACATTTTTCCAAAGATATACAGGTAGCCACCTAGCACATGAAAAGATGCTCAGCATGACTAGTTATCAGGTAAATATGCAAATCAAAACTACAGTGATTCACTTCCCTGTTGGTCCAGTGGTTAAGAATCTACCTTGCAATGCAGAGGCCACCAGTTCAATCCCTGGTCTGAGAAGATCCCCCATGCCGTGGGACAACAAAGTCTGTATGTCACAACTACTGAGCCCATGCCCTGGAGCCTGCAAGCTGCAGCTACCGAGCCCATGTGCCACAGCTACTGAAGCCTGTGCACTCTAGAGCCTATGTTCTGCAACAAGAGAAGCCACTGCAATGAGAAGTCTGTGTGTGTGCTGTACTAGAGAGTAGCCCCCACTCACCACAGCTAGAGAGAGCCCACACACAGCATCAAAGACCCAGTGCAGTCAAAAGTAAGTAAATAGTCCACATTAAAAAAAAAAACAAAACAAAACTATGATACAACCTAATGCCTGTCAGAGTAGCTGTTATCAAAAAGACAGGAAATAACAAGTGTTGGCAAGAATGAGTAGAAAAAGGAACCCTAGTACCCTGTTGCTTGGAATATAAATTGCAGCCACTATGGAAAACAATATGGAGGTTCCTCAAAAAATTAAAAATAGAACTATCAGATGATCCAGCAATTGCACTTTTGGATATTTATCCAGAGAAAATAAAAACACTAATTTTAAAAGATATATGTACCCCTATTATTTGCAGTATCCAAAATATAGATGCAATTGAACTGTGTATTGATAAATGAGTGGATAAAGAAGATGCAGTATTCTGGAATGTTAACCATAAAAAGAATGAAATCTTGTCATTTGTAACAACATGTGTAGACCCAGAGGGTATTATGGAGAAGGAAATGGCAACCCACTCCAGTGTTCTTGCCTGGAGAATCCCAGGGACGGGGGAGCCTGGTGGGCTGTCATCTCTGGGGTCGCACAGAGTCGGACACGACTGAAGCGACTTAGCAGCAGCAGCAGCAGCAGCAGAGGGTATTATGCTAAGGGAAATAAGCCAGAGGGAATAAAATAAATACCATATGATTTCACTTATATGTGGAGTATAAAAAGCAAGTAAATGGACAAAATAAAATAGACTCATAGATACAGAAGACAAATTGATGGCTACAAGAGGGGAGAGAGATGGAAAAACAGATGAAATAAGTAAAGGAGATTAAGAGTTTAAAAATTCCAATTGTAAAATAATCAGTCACATTGATACAATGCACAGCATAGGGAATACAACCAATAATATTGTAACAACTTTGTACCATGACAGATGGTTCATTTCAGTTCACTTCAGTCGCTCAGTCCTGTCAGACTCTTTGCCACCCCATGGACAGCAGCACGCCAGGCCTCCCTGTCCATCACCAACTCCCGGAGTTCACTCAGACTCATGTCCATTGAGTCGGTGATGCCATCCAGCCATCTCATCCTCTGTTCCCTTCTCCTCCCACCTTCAATCTTTCCCAGCATCAGGCTCTTTTCCAATGAGTCAGTTCTTTGCATCAGGTGGCCAAAGTATTGGAGTTTCAGCTTCAGCAACAGTCCTCCCAGTGAATATTCAGGACTGATTTCCTTTAGGATGAACTGGTTGGATCTCCTTGCAGTACAAGGGACTCTCAAGAGTCTTTCCCAAAACCACAGTTCAAAAGCATCAATTCTAGATACCATGGTATCAATTCTAGATACTATGACAGATGGTATCTAGGCTTAATGGCAGTGATCATTTCATAATGTGTACAAATAGCGAATCACTGTTATACATCTGAAACTAATAGGATATTGTATGTCAATTATAGTTCAGTTTATAAAGATTTGGTTCTATCTCTGTGTTAGAATTTAGCTAGTCATAAGATAATAGTGTGTATATACTCCCAATAGTGTCTGGAAGAAGATAGTGGACTAGAACTTCTAAGTAGACAGTGCTGACTCATTTACTGAAAAGTAAGATACCATCACTAACACACAGAATAAGGGATAAGCAACTTCTTTTGTTTCCTTCTTACTTGATGCCTTTCTTTGTGTCTGGAGCTTTGGCAGGTATGAGAGGTGAAACTGTAGAAAGCCTTTCATCCAAAGTCAATAGGTAGGTTTCCTTTGTCAATAACAGGTTCCTTAACTCTCTGACCACCTGTGTCATGATATATGAAATCACTTTCTACAAAATTTTCTAATTTTCTTATATTTCTTCAAATCATTGTGTGTAATAGTTGACTTTCCCTTTTCCAGGATCCTGGCTTTGTGTAAGCTCCATTTTCTTATTCTCTTCTAGCACCTGTGTTCTAATTAGAGGCGGAATAAATGACATTCAGAACTTCCAGTAAGGTACTATAAGGTAAGATCCTTTCATGAGTTGAAATCTTTGCTTTAAAAGGGGCGCTTATGGCTTGATTTATGAGAAGAGATTAAGGAGGAATAGGAATTCTGTTTGGTGCTTTTTAATACAATTTATAATCATTACAGTATACATCTTAATGTAAATATACAGTCATGCTCAGTTCTGTGTATCTTAATAAAGATGCATTTTTTTTTTACTTATTTGCTCATAAGATTCAAAATTACAATGAAGGCATTTGTTGAAATATGAGATAAGTTGATTTTATTTCAAAAGCTTGTTTGTATCTTAACTAGTAACATAAGGGTTTTAAAAATGCCATTAGATTTCTTATTGCATGAGACAAATATTGAACTTCAACAAGGTTGTTAGGTCTTGTGATACTCAAATCTAAATGGATAATTAGCTGGTTCTAGCATTCATATCTGATCAAGATGCTGGACGTATTTCTATACTTTATTTAGTCTTCACAAATAGTGCCAGCAGGGTTAAGTATTATGATCCCCATTTTACAAATGAGGAAACTGATGCTTTGAGATGTTAAGAACTTTAGTGTCAAAGGCAAGGTTTGATCTTGGACATGTCAGATGCCCTTCCCTGTACTCTGCTACCTTAATGCTGGTCCTCACATTATGATGCCAGGAGCCTATACTATTGCTGTGGGATTATTAATACACTAATCCTTTGAATGTTCTTCAGTAACACAGACATTCCACTAAATTATCCATTTATAAAACAAAGTGAACCAAGGCTATTCCATACATAGAAAACAGAAAAATCTGGTTTGGGGGACTCAGGATGAATTGAAATTGCTTGTGAAAGCAGATAAAGGAAATACTAATTCCAAGTTTCTTCTTTGGCTTTTTGTTCTTTTAAAATAAAGGTTTAGGAGTAATGGTGCAAGTATGGCTACCAAAACTAAGCTTTTAAACTATAATCCTGATATAATATACTTTACATTCATTAGGCTCAGAAAAAAATACAGGTTAAAGATAAATTATATAATAAAATTCCTTTCCAAAGAAAGTCATGCAAGATATTGAATAAGGTACTGAGCTGAGTCGGAGGAAGGAGGTGCTGGTTAATGGAAAAGTCCCTGGGCTGGAAAATAGGAAATGGGAAATGCAGGTGACAGCAGCTTTTGAAGGCTTGAAAAAGCTATTTCACCTCTCTGGACCTTTGTTCTTTATTTGTAAATGAACAGTGTACTGGTACTCTCTTAATATAAAATAATAACGTGCCTTTTGGATGTCCATTGCTAATGCAGGGAAGTGGTATGTCTACTAAAGTCAACTTTTTTCTTTATGGCCATTGAACTAAAGAGTTATCAGCTATTTTCCTGTTCCTGTTCTTTATTTTAAATACATCATGAAACTCTGAATTTCTTTTTATTCTGTTACCACCCTGATTATCATTCAGTCTTGCTGGGACAACTGTGTAAGCTTCCTGATGGTCTCCTGGCTTCTATTGTTCCCACACCAAAATCCGTTCAATGTGCAAAACTAGTGTCCAGGGGAACCTGGATTAGAGCTTGTTATTCTGTGTTCTCACGCTTCTGCATGCTCAGTCACGTGGGACTCTTTGCAACCATAAGGACTGGGGTCCACCAGGCTCCTCTGCCCATGAGATTTCCCACACAAGAATACTGAAGTGGATTTCTATTTCCTTCTCCATGAGATCTAGACCCAGGGATTCAACCCTAGGCTCCTGCCTCATCTCCTGAATTGCAGGCGGATTCTTTACCGCCGAGCCACCATAAGAATCCAAATAACTATTCTCTCTCTGTAAATGAGCACTGTTCCAGCAACCCAAATTTAATTCCTTTTAAAAACTAGAAGTTTTATTTTTAAGGCACATTAAAATATTCCCATATGGAAAAAATACTTATTTGTGTAGCTTGAGGGATTTAGGAAAGACATGAAGAATTCTCATGTGTGTTTATGGTTTATTTTATGGCCTAAGCTCCTTGAGGGCAGGGATTCCCTAGTCTCTTCTTCACTGTGTGAACTACAGTGCCTCTAAAGATGCCTGTTCCATGCAAGAAATTTAGTAAATATTTATTGAATGAATGAATATAGAGTCAGAAAATGCCTTAGGTAAAATATCTCAAAACCAAAAAAAAAATAAGCAGTGCTTATAGATGTCCCCAAAAGGCTTATTGCTTTAGATGGCGGGTGGGGTGGGGAGAGAAAAGTAGAGGAAAAGATGAAAAAACAAATTCTGGGAAAGGGGACAGATAGCAATGAACATGAAAATAGCAGTATCGTTTGGAGGGACCACTTGTGGTATTTTCACTAGTGACATTTCCTTTTTTTTAAATAATTTTATTTATTTATATACTTTGGCCATGCTGGGTCTTCACTGCTGTGTGGGCTTTTCTCTAGTTTGGGTGAGTAGGGACTCCTCTCTAGTTGCGGTGCATGGGCTTCTCATTGCGGTGGCTTCTCTTGGAGCACAGGCTTTAGGGAGTTGCAGCACTTGGGCTTCCTAGTTGTGGCTCCCATGCTGAGCACAGGCTCAGTGATTGTGGCACATGGGCTTTGTTGCTCCATGGCATGTGGGATCTTCCCAGATTAGGGATCCAACCCGTATCTCCTGCATTGGCAGGTGGATTCTTTACTACTGAGCCCCCAGGGCAGCCCACTAGTGGCATTTCTTATCAGTTGTAATGGGTGAGAGAGCCCAGTCCTTTGGATCTTACATAGATTTATTAGTTAAGCCTGGCACATAGATGATTAGAAATCTTTGTTGAATGAAGACCCAACAGAATGAAATAATAAATTATCAAACTGCTAGAAGCAAAAGTTAGCCTTTTTTTTTTAATGGCCATGATAATATTCCCTTGATGCCAATAGTTAGTCCCTGTTAGTAACTGAAATTCCAAATACAGTGAGTATGAAAAATGTTCCATGAAACTGAATGCAGTTACTGTGCTAAGCTTCTCCCTTAGAGAGCTTCAGTTATCCCATCTTCCAGTCAGTTGTCACAGGGACAATCCAGGATGGCGCGCTATGCAAATGTGTTAAAATGCTGATGAGAAAACGGAAGCTCGAAAAATGTCTTATCTGTCAATTAAATGATGTAGCCTTGTGGTTAGATTACAGCAATTTGGGGGCTTTTTGTTTTCTGCTGATTGAGATTTGACAGCTGTTTATAAAATATTTACATTCTGATTTCATTCACATTGACAGTACTTTTGGATCTTTGGAAGATGATAATTGTATGTTAGGAAAGTGTTTTAAAAAGTTTGAAGCTGATCTGTTGAGGGGGAAAAATCTTTGAAAAATTTTACAAAGGAAGGAAATCCACTTTATAAAATGATAAACTTTTAATAAAAGTCAGAAATGATAGACATTTGGGACCCAGAGACACTGTATGTGATGGAAAGGAGTATCCTTCTCCACTCTGCCTGTTTTGGGTCCCTTTGCTTTTGTCTAGCTGAGTATACATGCTTCTCACCTTTTTTCACTTAATTATGCTGATGTGATATTTGTATGATAGGTACATGGGTAAATTGGTTAGGATTTGAGGACATCCGTATGGACTTTTTTGAAAAAAAATTCAATACATATACTTGGTATTAAGTGATGAGAAATTAATGAAACAGAAACAAACTCAAGGACATAGAGAACATACTTACGGGTGCCAAGGTCAATGGGGGAGGGATGGAATGGGAATTTGGGGTTAACGGATGCAAACTATTATATAAAGAATAGATAAACAATAAGGTCCTACTATATACCACAGGGAACTATATTCAGAATCCTGTGATAAACCATAGTAGAAAAGAATGTGAAAAAGAATGTATATATATGTATAACTGAATCACTTTGCTATACAGCAGAAATTAACATCTTATAAATCAACTATATTTCAGAAAAATAAATTTTAAAGAGAAGAATAAAAAATAAAAAGTTTGGAAATAAGAGTAAGTATTGAATTTCCAAATGAATATTGTCAAACATTTTACTGAAAACCATAAATTCACAAGTAACTTTTCCTTACAAGATACTATGTTAGACATGATGACTTGTATTTATAATTTTAAATCAGTTGTCTCTCCAAAGTCTTGATAGTTACTATTTGTGGGATGTTTGGTAAGAAAAATGAGATGATAAAAAGTCTAAAACTGATTTTCATAGCCATTCAGAAGGTTCCTTGGATTGAAATTACACCTAAGGAATATGACAGCCATTACATTCTTTCACTGAAAACTGTAATGTTGAAATTTCTTAGGATAAGGCATATGATTCTGGAATCCAACCTAACATTTCATATCCAATATTTAAAATTTTTGTAGAAATCATATATGCTTTAATAGCCTCACCCTGCCCATTGCTTGGACCCCACTAGAAGGGTATATCAGGTATAAATGAACAGAAGTAGCCTCAACCCTGTCTAAGGGACCAGGAGCTAAAGTATAATTGGATGCCCTGGATCCAACCACCCCCCACCCCTCCCCGCAACCCCTGACTCTGCTGCTCCTACAGTGCCTTACATGAATATTCAGCCTGGAAGAGCCCTACCCACCCACTCCCACTGTGTCACAGTGGTTCCTTGACCACCTGCTCGGTCCTGGATGCAGGGGAGGATGTATCTGGTGAAGACCCACTGTGTACCCTAGAAGTGAGTAGTTTTGGGCCTTTGGACAAAGGATTCTGGGGACCTGAGTATATGAAGTCTGCTCAAAAAGGAAGCCAGTTTGCCCTGGCCATGTCCCTTAAAAATTGTGATGTCGAGAGAAAAGCCAGAATGGCTCCTCTGACTCAGTGCTTCTCAAGCACAAATGTGTGTGCAATCTCCTGTTCAAATACAGATTTTGGTTCATAAGGGCTAAGGTGAACTTACCCTTCTGCATGTCGGCTACATACCCAGCTGCTGCTGTTACTGACTGCACTCTGAGAAGCAAGACTGTAATGCACAAGCCCAGGGGTCCCTGCCTGAATCTCAGGGTGGGTACTGAACACAAGTACCAGCTTTAGGTGAAGACAAAGATGTGGGCCTGCTGTGGAGAGCTGTCCTCACCGGAGACCCCCAGCCTGGATCCACTCCTGGTACGCCTCCCTATTCTGTACCAGGTCCCTTGGCAACCTGTCCTTCCAATTCCTTCATCCATTCACAGCCCCTGGTCCCTGCAAGCCAACAGCTCACTCTTTGGCTAGACACTCAGTTCGATGTTTGGGTGGCAGAAGCTACCCCAGCTGTGCTTAGGGCATCTCAGAGGAGCAGCAGGTACTGGGGGTCCCCAATATCCTTGCAGCCTTGAGACTTGAGGCTCATTATCAGACTCTTGAGGACTGGGGCCCCCTACTCAGGGCCTGCTAGCCACATGGGGGTCTCAGGGCTTCAGTGTGGATCTTATACACCAGGGTACTACTGCCCAACACATGGAATGCTCCACAGTTAGGTTTAAAAAGGCACTTTAAGTGAAGGTAGAGACACTGATGTATAGAACAGTCTTATGGACTCTGTGAGAGAGAGAGAGGGTGGGAAGATTTGGGAGAATGGCATTGAAACATGTAAAATATCATGTATGAAACGAGTTGCCAGTCCAGGTTCGATGCACGATACTGGATGCTTGGGGCTGGTGCACTGGGACGACCCAGAGGGATGGAATGGGGAGGGAGGAGGGAGGAGGGTTCAGGATGGGGAACACATGTATACCTGTGGCGGATTCATTTTGATATTTGGCAAAACTAATACAATTATGTAAAGTTTAAAAATAAAATTAAATTAAAAAAAAAGAAAATCTAATAGTTCTCTAGCAAGATTTTAATATATTACATGGGAATAGATGAAAAAGCAATTTCATTTTCAGAAATGACCCCAAAAGAAAACAGTCTCCTTTTCTTAAACAAACAAAAATACTTAAATCCTCAGTGGAACATTTGAACTAAAAGAAATAGAAAATCCAAATCAGGAGCAAAATAAAGCAGAAAATCACAGATAATATTTTTAAATAGAAAGAGCATTTGTGTGTTATGCTATATGCAAAAGAAATAAAAAGCAAAAAAAAATCAAAGTAAATTGATCAAATGATCAAAAATATATCACAAAGTAGTATTTAAGACACAGAACATAAAATTCACAGAAAGAGTATCAGAATATAGACCTAAAAATAAAATAAATCTTATGGGATAATTATAAAAATTGTAACAAAAGAGTAGTTATAGAAAACTAGGAGTGATCAGGTAAAGTAATAGAGATGATTTGTAAAAATCGAAATTTGAAGTTAGTAGTTTATACTTTTTAAAGAAAGAGTGTTTTAGACACTGTTCCATAACATGGCTAGTTTAAATTACATTTGGAGAGAAATGAGGAAACTCATAGGCTTACAGTGAAAATTGTAGAAAGTAATGTGAAAATGAGAAGCTCAATCTTCACATCAAACAACATGCAGCATGCATGCAAGTATAAGAAGAGATAAATTCAAAGCACATATAAAAATGCTTTGGGAAAAAAAACAGATCTCATAATGTGATAAAAGGCAAAAGCTGTGGACATGCTATATTTACATTCCAGCATATCCTAGGGGAGAAAAAAGAAAATTCAATTTACACAGTTTCTTATTATTCTAAGATTGCGAACTCGGTCCTGTTTTCCTTTCAGCAGAATACTTATTCAATTCCTGCTGTATGTTCCTGAGATGAAATTTTAGATCATCTGTACTAATACTTTAATACACAGCTTCTCTCATGAAGAGCTTGCAGTCCAGTTTTGATGACAAGCTACATGCATTTTTTTAGTGAGTGTTATGGTGATGGACAGGGAGGCCTGGCGTGCTGCGATTCACGGGGTCGCAAAGAGTCGGACATGACTGAGCGACTGAACTGAACTGAACTGAGCATGTAAGGCCAGATTTAAGTAATGAGACCAAGTAGTTTAAATACCAGATTATGACTCCATAGTTGGCATGGGCTATATCTTTAGCCTGTTGACATTCTTGATTCTTTTTTACCGTGTATCACTTTTTTACGGTGATACAATGTTTATGATGTGGAATGATGACATTCCAAGGTGGAAGAAAATGTACCATTTTTATATGGCTTCAAGGGCATAGAGACCCTTCTACAAGAAGAGGGTGATATGAGACAAAAAAGGAAACTGTCAGCAAGAGCAAAGAATAGATTCAAAAAACAGCAGGAGGACTTTCCTGGCAGTCCAGTGGTAAAGACTTCTTCAAACGCAAGGGGTGTGGGTTCAGTTCCTCTTCAGGGAACTAAGATCCCACATGCTTCATGGGCAAAAAAACAAAACATAAAATAGAAGCAGTATTGTAACAAATTCAATAAAGACTGTAAAAATGGTCCACATCAAAAAAATTTAAAAAGACAGCATGAAGTCTGGACCTTACTCCTTCCCTATATCAGTTTTATGTTGACTGTCTCTTGGGTCTTCATACTTTTTCATGAAGATTTGAAATTCTTTGGAAGATTTGTCTTTCATATGTAAATGGAAAATGGGTTCAAGTCGCAAAGGGAAAAGAAACAGCACCCCTGCCTAAGTTTTCCTTTGATTTTTATGGCTTCCTCCTTCTCTGTCTCTCACCTTCTTTGACCATGTTCTTTCTTTCCATTTCCTTATGTGTCTAGCACTCCTCAAAGAGCTGCAGTTTGGCCTCTGATTCCACCACTTCACTGGCACTGCAGTTGCCAAAATGAGCAGAGATCCTCTGGCTGATAAACCCCAAGAACTTTTGAGCCTTAACTCTCTTGACTTCTCTGCCAATTTTATTCCCCACTGACCTTTTTGAAATTCTCTCTTTCCTTGCTTTCCAAGGAATTTCAGTCTGATTAAATCTCCTGGTACCCCTTTTCCCTCCTTGTCTTTCTCTCTTTCTCCCTCCCTCCTTTCCTTCCTTCCTTTCTTTCTTTCTTTCTTTTTTTTTCCCCTTCTGTCTGTTGTTTAAGTACAAACCCCCTTCCCTGCCTCCACCAAAATTCTATTCGGAGTTCTTTTCTTTCTAATTCACTTAATTTCCAGGATTAAGATATGGTCTTCAGCCCAGTGACTCAGATCTCTTCTGCCTCGAGCCTACACATCTTTTCCCTAGTCCGCATCTGTGCATCCAACTGGACCACTCTGTGGGCTTTCACCCTTGACCCCGGTCAGGATGGCGGAACCTAACTCCTCTGCTTCTCTTGCCCCATTCCACTTCTCCACGCCTCTGTCCAAGCCTTCTGTGCATTATGCAGGATCTACCCAGACACTAAATGCATCCGTCTCCCTTTCTGAAATGAAAATCTCATTATAATTCAAATTGAGCCACTTCCTTGCTGTCTGACCTTCAGCATCACTTAACTTCTGTGTCTCTCAGTTTTCTTATTTGTATAATGGAAAAAATAATAGCATCTGCCTCACAGGAGTGTTGTGAAAATAATAAATGGCACATTGTAAGTTCTCAGTAAATAATAACTATTTGATTGTTTGACATGAGCAGACTCCTCACTGACTTAAAGGGAGAAAACCCCTAGATTTCTTAGCATGTGATGTGTTTTGTTGCTTAATTTTTAAGCTTTATTTCTTATCAATTCCTCCCCTCTTCTGAGCTCACTTGTGTCTCCTCCCTTTACTGGATCATGACTTATACATGATAATTTCCACTGACCTTCAGAGTGTGTGGGGAAGACCTCTTCTTGGCCTCTTCTCCCCAAGTCTAAATTAGTTTTTCCTCCATGAGAGGAAAACCACTCTTCTCCTAGAGAGCCAGGATCTTAGAGGTTGTTCATTCTGTGTGGCCATTGTGTGTGCATCTTTAAATTACCAGCTTCTTTGTGGTAGAGGATGCGCCATTTATGTGGAAGTGGTATTGAGAGACCTTCTAACCCTAGGGTGTGGACTACAAAAGAATAAAGAGTAGGATGCATCAATTGTACACCTAGTATTGGCCCTGAATAGAGCCAGCCCTCTCCCCTCTAACATTTAAGCCTGAGATAACAGAAAAGGGGCAAATATGAACAGGAGAAAGCAAAAGGCAACCTGGTGCTATCAAGGTAGAGCAAAAACCAAGGTGTGAGGAGGAACATGGAAGCCAGTTAGTAGACTATTCACAATAGATGAGACCTTTCGTGAACCATGGTGGAGGGGCCAACACGGGGGCGGCTGGCAAAAGAGGAGAGTTCATACTAACCTGCTGATAAATTTGTATAAAATCTTCCGGGGCAAGATTTCAGTGTCAAGCATGAGGAAAGGATAATACTGATACATAAATTTGTGATATATAGAGAATTGAGCTATAGAATTGGCATATATGCACAGTTTTCTTTTTATTGGAATATTTTCCTTTACAATATTGTGTTTCTGCTGTACAGCAAAGTGAATCAACCATATGCATACCTACATCTCCTCTTTTTGATTAAGTCACCACAGAGCATTGAGTAGAGTTCTGTGTTATAGGGTAGGCTCTCCTTAGTTTTCTATTTTATACATAGTATCAATATACACAGTCTTATTGAGTCATAGTATCTTTTGGTTTAAGGTGTGTTTGTGTGTGTGTGTGTGTGTGTGTGTGTGTGGTGCCCTATATGAAAGCATGCTGTATATACATTTTAATGTATTTTGATAATAAGAGTAGCACAATGTTTATTATATAAATATTAGGAGTCAGAGAAACATAAGTCTGATATGAAATGGGGTTAAAAACGGAGTTGAAGGTGAGGAAGTGGAGGTAGATGGTATAGCAGACTTTGTAGGCAAGCTTGACTGTAAAAGGAAGAATTGTGTGGTAGTGATTGTCATCCAGAGAGAGGAGGGCAGGTCCTGAAACCAAATGAGGACTTTCTAAATATGAGAGATTTTATAGCCCACTTATGAAATGATGCAAATAATTGAGGAAGGAAGGAAGGATAAACTGACAGTGGATGGGAAAGGTGGGGACACTTCAGGAGTAAAGACCTTGTGTGAATGAGAAAAGTGAACTGAGCTGGCCCTGGGTAGATGCATGAGCACAGATGCCAGTGAGTATACAGATGATGATGGTCAGAAAAGGAAGCAATCCTCAAATCATTATTACTTTTCTGTGTGCCCTTGAGTTCAGATAAATTCCAGATTTAAGCCTGTCCTTTAGGTTGAGAAGGATGGCTCTGAAGAAAGTAAGCCATGTGCACAGTGACCAACTTTAGGGGCTTTATTTTCAGACAGATTTTTGTGTTCTGGATCTGAAACTTTCTATCAGCTCTGGGACCCCCATAGGGTTAGCTGATGGTGGGTAAGAGCACAGGCTCCAGACTGCACTCCAATGCTGGGACCCAGGCTCCATCACTAACTGGCTACATCAACTTGGATCAGGCACTTGGCCCTTTCTACCCGAGTGCTTCTTGTGCAACATGGCGATTAAAGATGACCCTACTCATAGGCAGGATAAGGAATAACTGAGACACTGTAAATTGTGTAGAATATATATATTTTTGCCTACACAATGTTGGTTATTGTTTCACTCTCTACACTTTCCTTTCCATCTGTAATATGGGATTGTTGTGAGAATAGAAAAGATGTGCCATACAAGGTCTCAGTGTTACAGCAAGCGAGTATAAGAGAAAAAAGAAATGTGAGTGAAGATCAGGATACCAGAGATTTGTTGTTCACTCAGTCCATCCAACTCCTTGCAACCCCATGGACTGCATCACGCCAGGCTTCCCTATCCTTCACCACCTCCCAGAGCTTGTTAAAACTCATTTCGATCAAGTCAGTAATGCCATCCAACCATTTAGCCCTCTGTTGTCCCCTTCTCCTTCTGTCTTCAATCTTTCCCAGCATCAGGGCCTTTTCTTGGGAGTCACCTCTTTGCATCAGGTGGCCAAAGTATTGGAGCTTCAGCATCAGTCCTTCCAATAAGTAATCAGGGTTGATTTGCTTTAGGATTGACTGATTTGATCTCCTTGCAGTCCAAGGGACTCTCAAGAGTCTTCTCCAACACTCCACTTCAAAAGCATCAATTCTTCAGTGCTCAGCTTTCTTTATAGTCCAAGTCTTACATCCATACATGTCCACTGGAAAAACCATAGCTTTGACTAGACAGATCTTTGTTGGCAAAGTAATGTCTCTGCTTTCTAATCTACTGTCTAGGTTTGTCATAGCTTTTCTTCCAAGGGACAAACATCTTTTAATTTCATGGCTTCAGTCACTATCTGCAGTGATTTTGGAGCCCAAAATGATAAAGTCTGTCACTGTTTCCATTATTTCCCCATTTATTTGCCCTGAAGTGATGGGACTGGATGCCATGATCTTCATTTTTGGAATGCTGACTTCTAAACCAGCTTTTTCACTCTCCTCTTTCACCTTCATTAAGAGGCTCCTTAGTTCCACTTCGCTTTCTACCATAAGATTGGTGTCATCTGCATATCTGCTGCTGTTGCTGCTAAGTCACTTCAGTCGTGTCTGACTCTGTGTGACCCCATAGACAGCAGCCCACCAGGCTCCCCCATCCCTGGGATTCTCCAGGCAAGAACACTGGAGTGGGTTGCCGTTTCCTTCTCCAGTGCATGAAGGTGAAAAGTGAAAATGAAATCGCTCAGTTGTGTCAGACTCTTCGTGACCCCACTGACTGCAGCCTACCAGGCTCCTCTGTCCATGGGATTTTCCAAGCAAGAGTACTGGAGTGGGGTGCCATTGCCTTCTCCACTGCATATCTGAGGTTATTGATATTTCTACTGGCAATCTTGATTCTAGCTTGCACTTCATCTAGTCTGGCATTTCACATGATGTATTCTGAATATAAGTTAAGTAAACCGGGTGACAATATACAACCTTGACAGATTTCTTTCCCAATTTGGAACCAGTCCATTTTCCATGTCCAGTTCAGTTGCATCTTGACCTGCATACAGGTTTTCCAGGAGGCAGGTAAGGTGATCTGCCGGGAGCCAGCATGGGAGTTCCCACCCATGACAAAGGTCATGCGGAGAGGCCTGACATGCAAAGGCGACTGAGTCAGGACTCAAGGGACCCCCTGGAACTGCTTGAGCATCTACTCCAAAACCAGAATCTGTCTGTTTTACTATTTTACGACTTTCACCAACTCCTCTGACATTAACGCGGGGCTATCCCCGATCACCTTTCTCTGAAAGAAATCATCTTAGAGCTCTAGTTAATTAGCCTCCTGGGCCTAATAGGAGTGTTTCAATCCAGACCCCTCAGATGGGTCTCTAACTTGCCTGACAGGTTTACCCCAACTCCTACAGCTACGCATACGATTGTTTACAGCCTCCCAACCACGAGAGGCACGGGAAGCTTAAGATATTCAAATGGTATGGGGAGTTAGAGATTGTTAGAATAGAACTAGTAGATTTCATTGTTGAACCAATGCTTGCTCCCAAGTTTCCACATCCCCTGTATTGTGTCCTTGGGAGTATATTAATTAATATAGTTGGTATATAGAAAAAAATAAGTAGTGGCCTTGGTGCTAACAACTTTAGACCCTTAAGGTAATAAATTCTTTCCTTGTTGTAAGCCCACTGCACCTTTGCCCTATAGGAATGCAACTTTAACACTTTCAAAGGATGGCGCCAAACTGTAAAATAATTACTCTTAGAAAAAACAAGTTTTCTGGTTAACTAACCTTTATCAGAACAAAGAGTCATAAAATGTTAATAGGCCTTCTGGCCAGAAGATGATGTAAATCACCTAAAGCATTTATTTGTATACATTAAGTTTGCAGAAAAGAAAGCCTGGTCTCGATAAGGATCAAAGACTGCTGACTTTGCATGATTTTATACCCCCCTATTATCCTCTATGCACAACTTAAGGTATATAAGCTTCCTTTGAAAATAAAGCTACAGGCCTTGCTCATCAGACTTGGTCTCCCCGAGTCGTTCTTGCTTCCTTTTCTCTCCTTTTCTTCTCTATTCTTCCTTCAGGATGACTGATTTGGAGCGTGGGGGCTCTCTGAGACCACTTACTTGCCTGGGCTTCTAAGACCCACTCGAGAAGGTGCCTAAGGTGAGGCATCTTCAGTGATTCGAGAGGGCGCCTGCGACCTCCATGGTCAGAGCAAGTTCGGTGTCACGAACTTTATTAGTTTCCCACGTAAACCAGTCAGGTCAAGCCTCTGTCTCTTTCTCCTTTTATCAATCCTTTCAATCACCAAAGCAGTCCTCCTGAGGATATCCCTGGATCTAACCAGGGCTGGACCCTAGGAGTGATCTGGTACTCTCATGTCTTTAAGAATTTTCCACAGTTTGTTGTGATCCACACAACCAAAGGCTTTAGTGTAGTCAATGAAAAAAAAGTAGATGTTTTCCTGGAATTCTCTTGCTTTTTCTATGATCTAGCGGATGTTGGCAATTTGATCTCTGGTTCCTCTCCTTTCTCTAAATCCAGGTTGTACATCTGGAAGTTCTTGGCTCATGTACTGTTGAAGCCTGACTTGGAGAATTTTGAGCATTACTTTGCTAGCATGTGATATGACTGCAATTGTGCAGTAGTTTGAACATTCTTTGGCATTGCCTTTCTTTGGGATTGGAATGGAAACTGACCTTGTCCAGTCCTGTGGCCACTGCTGAGTTTTCCAAATTTGCTGGCATATTGAGTGCAGAACTTTCACAGCATCTGCTTTTAGGATTTGAAATAATTCAAATGGAATTTCATCACCTCCATTAGTTTTGTTCGTAGTGATGCTTCCTAAGGCCCACTTGACTTCGCACTGTAGGATTTCTGGCTCTAAGTGAGTGATCATACCATTGTGGGTAATCTGGGTGATGAAGATCTTTTTTGTATAGTTCTGTGTATTATTGCCACCTCTTCTTATTATCTTCTGCTTCTGTTAGGTCCATACCACTTCTGTCCTTTATTGAGCCCATCTTTGCATGAAATGTTCCCTTGGTATCTCTAATTTTCTTGAAGAGATGTCCAGTCTTTCCCATTCTGTTGTTTTCCTCTATTTCTTTGCATTATTCCCTTAGAAAGGTTTTCTCATATCTCCTTGCTATTGTTTGGAACTCTACATTCAGATGGGTATATCTTTCTTTTTCTCATTTGCCTTTTGCTTCTCTTCTTTTCTCAGCTATTTGTAAGGCCTCCTTGAACAACCATTTTACCTTTTTGCTGTTCTTTTTCTTGGGGAAGGTTTTGATCACTACCTCATGTACAATGTTATGAACCTCCATCCATAGTTCATCAGGCACTCTGTCTATCAGATCTAATCCCTTGAATCTATTTGTCACTTCCACTGTATAATCATAAGGGATTTGATTTAGGTCACACCTTATTGGCCTTGTGTTTTTCTGTACTTTCTTCAATTTAAGTCTGGATTTTGCAATAAGGAGTTCACCATCTGAGCCACAGTCAGCCGCTGGTCTTGTTTTTGCTGACTACATAGAACTTCTGTATCTTCACCTGCAAAGAATATGATCAGTCTGGTTTCAGTATTGATCATCTGGTTATGTCCATGTGTAGAGTCTTCTTTTGTGTCGTTGGAAGAGGGTGTTTGCTATGACCAGTGGGTTCTCTTGGCAAAACTTTGTTATTCTTTGCCCTGCTTCATTTGTACTCCAAGGCCAAATTTTCCTGTTATTGCATGTATCTCTTGATGTCCTACTTTTGCATTCTATCCCCTGTGATGAAAAGGACATAATTTTTTGATGTTATTTCTAAAAGGTCTTGTAGGTCTTCATGGATCCATTCAGCTTCAGGTTCTTCAGCATTAGTAGTTGCAGCATAGACTTGGATTACTGGTATTGAATGATTTGCCTTGGAAAGGAACGGAGATCATTATGTTGTTTTTGAGATTTCACCCAAGGACTGGGAAATGTAATGCACTCCAGTACTCTTGCCTAGAGAATTCCATGGACAGAGGAGCCGGGCAAGCTACAGTCCAAAGGATCACAAAGAGTCAGACACGACTGTGTGACTAGCTTTCACTTTTACAGCATTTCTGACTCTCTTGTTGATTATGAGGGCCACTCCTTTTCTTCTAAGGGATCTTTGTTGCCCACAATAGTAGGTCATGTAGTGGTCATGTGAATTAAATTCACCCATTCCAGTCCCTTTTAGTTCACTGATTCCTAAAATGTTGATGTTCCCTCTTGCCTTCTCCTATTTGACCACTTCCAATTTACCTTGATTCATGGACCTAATGTTCCAGGTTCCTATGCACTATTGTCCTTTATAGCATTGGACTTTACTTCCACCACCAGACACATCCACAACTGAAAATTTTCAGAGATAGGGAATTTTCAAATGAAGATTGGGAGAGAGAAATAGACTCGTGATTTGAAGGCAGTTTTTAGGACTTACTTTGTAACAGAATGGAACCCAATTAAAGGCTGATTACTGGCCAGGGCCAGCCTTTCCATTGAGGCTGATAAGTTTAATAAAAAGTGATTCATTTTCACTTCACTAAAGGTGAGGGGAGATTGTGTGTGTGCATGGGCACATTATAAAACAAATATCTGCAGAAGCTCAGTTATTGTAATGAGTTTTTATATTGGGAAGTGACATTAATTACCACATTATATCAGAGTATCTGAACAAGTACACTAGAACAGTTAAAAATAAGTAAGCTAAATTTATTTAATTAAATTACTGTGTTTTGTAGCATCATGCATGCAATTTAAAAATAGTATATTAAAATATATATCCATTAGGTTTTGATTTCCAAATGAAACACAAGAATCATGAGGCCAAACCTAGCATAATGCCTGGTACACTATAGCTGCTGGAAATGATGGGTGAACAAATGGATGAATAAATACCATATTTACAACTTGTGTGACTTATGTTGGAGATCTTCCTCCTATAAAAAAAAGTAGCTAACACATTCTATTTATTTCCTTACAAACAAATGTAATACAAAATGGTGATTCATGATGGAAATATAGATAGGGACTTTCATATGAGTTGGTGTATCTAATCAAAGAATAAAGGCAGGGCATTATAAAATGCATGTAAGGTAAGTTTAGATAGAATTGTGTTCCAGACAAGAAAATATTGTGGTACTGAATATCATTAAGTATCATCTGAAGCCATGTTTAATGTGCTTCAAGATGAGAATACTCTGAGAAACCAAAGAAGGGAAGAGTTTCAGCTGGAAGCCAAGGAGCATAGCACAAGGTACAGGGAGGGACATTCAGAGAAGCTTCAGCAGTAGGTTTGGCTAAGACAGAGGCAAGAGCCTCTATCCATCCTTCTTTCTCTGTCCCTCAGCTGGTCCCCAGAAATGGAACATCAGAGACTTGAGTTGCTAACTCTAGTACTTTCTGAGAGGAATAGAGATACTAGTACTCAAACTGTGGTCCATTGTTCATCAGCATCACCTGGGAACTTGTATATGCAGCACCTCAGATCCCCTATCTATCATCCCCACTGAATCAGAATTGGTAGATAACAAATTCTGCAAGTAATTCACATTAAATCACGAATTAGATTTTGGAAAGTACTGGCATAGACATTTGCTGCTGCCACTGCTGCTAAGTCACTTCAGTCGTGTCCGACTCTGTGCGACCCCATAGACGGAAGCCCATCAGGCTCTGCCGTCCCTGGGATTCTCCAGGCAAGAACACTGGAGTGGGTTGCCATTTCCTTCTCCAATGCATGCAAGTGAAAAGTGAAAGTGAAGTCACTGAGTCATGTCCTACTCTTCACAACCCCATGGACTGCAGCCTACCAGGCTCCTCCATCCAAGGGATTTTCCAGGCAAGAGTACTGGAGTGGGTTGCCATTGCCTTCTCTGTATAGACATTTGAAATGTGGTTTAATGCTCTATGATCTGAATTCAAATCCCCATTCTACTATGGGCAAGCTAATTTTCTGATCTTGTTTTATCATCTGTACTCTGTAGTTAGAAGCACCCCATAAATACTATTATGTACAGTTAATTAGATTGTTACATACAAAGTCTTTATGTAGTTCCAGCCCTTTAGTAAGCATTCAATACATTTTAGATATTTTTCTTTATTTCCCTCTGCTTTCTCAGTCTTATCCTCAGCATAAACTTGCAGATATATGCGATCATCTTTCTGCTTTCCCTTCCACCACTAAAAGTTTTTTCTATTTGCATTACTACAGACAAGGCACTTACCTTTATTGAGCCTCGTTTTTCTCCTCAGTAGTATGGGATAGCCACATCATCCTATATCAGACTTGTGAAAATGAAGTGAAGTGATTCATAAGACAGCATTTTGTTCACTGTAGAAATTATCATAATACACTTCACAGATTCATCTGAAGATGAGAGGCTAAGTAGCATATGATGCTGAATTAGATCATTTATAATAATGCTTGGTATCAGTGACTGACAGAGGCCATTCCCTCTTTGATAGGGAAAGAGGTGGACTCTGGTTGCAGATGAGGAGGAGATGAAATTGATTCCCTCATTAGAGACAGAGGCCTCTGTATACAGATCCCAGAAAATGTATTGCCAAAAAATGATCTAGATTTATAACAGATACACTTAAGCATTTTGTGCTTTACCTTCATAGCAACAGAAAATGAGACACATTTACTTAAAGAGTAAGGCAAACTTTACCAACCAAGTGTCAAGGAAAGTTTCGAAGGAGGATCAGAGAAGGGGACTGTTGCATCTGGTTGGATGCCAGTAGGGCTTTTGAGACAGATTTTTATGGCTGGCCTTGGTGGAGATAGAATCTTGAAAGGCAGTTGCAGTGCAGTTTTCTTGGAGGGAGTAGCATGAGAACAAACAGAACCAGAAAAGCCTAAAGCACATAAAGGAAGGGTAAAAAAAATCTACTTTGGGAAGTCCAGATTACAAAGGATTGGAAAAGAAAAATGAATGGTGAAGGTAGGTGTGGGTCAGATTTTGAAGGACCTTGATTGCTCAGTTCCCAATTTCTCTTTTCATGGTAAGTCATATATTATTTTGGAGGGGGGAATTGACATGACCAGGGAGGTGTCTCAGAATGTTTACCTGGAATCCAAGGGTGAGTTGATTTAAATCAGGAATCAGTAGGGAGAGTAACTCAGAGCAGATATCTTGTGGCCCAGGAGAAGTGATAAGACCCTGAGCTGGATTTGTTACACTGAGAATGAAAAGGAAAGAACAGTTTGGAACTGATGCCTTTCTAACAGGTTTAGGTTGACTCTTTCATATCAGCAAGAAACTTCAATATTAGGAGAAAAACAAAAATGATTCATCTCATAGTAGGCGTTGTTCTTGCCAAGTTCCATCTCTCGGTGTATTTTTTTTTTAAGTTAGTGTGAGTAGATGTGCAAATATACTAGTTACTTGTTCTATTTTTATGTTCCTATGCAAGGAAAGAGAAAAAGGAAGAATTCTATTCATGTGTCATACTCTTGAGACTTATGGTGGTTTGCTAATTATAAGTTCTATTGTCTTGATCTCAAAAGGCACTCAGGAGCTGAACCAAGTATAGTAAGGTCTCCCAGACCCCACTTATTACCCAGCTGCAAAATTTGTAGCTGAAATGTCAGGCTGCCTCAGTATTTCTGCAGGCCAAAAGGCCAAGCAAAGTCAAGTCAAACTGTTTCTTGTTTCTCTTGAAAATTTGCAGGATCTAACAATAGAGTTCAAGTCAGCTTCAGAAACTCTGATCCCTTTAACCTCCTGGACTGTTGGCTGAGCCTGGTTATTTCCCATCTGTTGAATGAGGGATAATCATACTTTCATCTCTTCCTGCCTTTCTAAGAAAGGCTTTTCGAGCTCCTTGGTTTCAAGATGTTTTTGTAGAGTCAAAGATTAAATATACTTCGGATGTACTCATACACATGGCCATGGGCCAGTTTCAGCCTTGGTGTAATGCTTTAGAGTGAGGATATCTGCCTTCATCTCACTTTACTCTCAGAATTTTGCACCTGGCTGCCTTCTCATCTCTAAAGTCAATTCATTAATTTGCACAATCAGGCATGATATCAGTGTCATCTTGAAATATCTTCTCTGTATAGACAGTCTTTCTAAAGGCTTCCTGTGTAATATGAAATGAAACAATTGATTTAATGCCACCCCTTTGGGGGAAAAATAAATAGTAAAAATTGTAAAGAAAAAGAACTGATACATAAAAATATTGATGTTGGGATTATAAGTGATTTTTTTTAATTTTAGAATTTATAATGAACAATTTCTACTTACCTGAATTTTTTAAAAAATTACTAAAATGCTTTTTCTAATTGTAGTCATTGTACTTCATTTTTATAACTTCTTTGGTTTATTTCTAAAAGACATATCCTTGAAATGTTTTTTGATGATTGCCTACATCAGAGTTATTTTCTTCTATAGTGATGGTTCTCAAATTTTAGGATTTCAAAATAACTTAGGAAGCTGAGAGAGAATTATGAATTTGCAGTTTTGAAAATGGCAATCCCTTAAAGCTGCTAACCTTTGCTGACAACATTTGCAAGGGAAGACTATTATAATACTATACTTTTTATATTTTAAAGGATTTAAGAATAAAATGGGCCCTTTCACAAGATTTGAACCAACATTTATGCATGATGTATTTATATATGTATATACTATTTCAAGTATATCAACTTCAAGTATATACATGTATAAACATATCACACATAATTGTTGTACCATAACGAAGGTTAAGTGCTAAAGAATTGATGCCTTTGAACCGTGGTGCTACAGAGGACTCTTGAAAGCCCCCTGGACAGCAAGGAGATCAAATCAGTCTTAAGGGAAATCAATCCTGAACACTCATTGGAAGGACTGATGCTGAAACTGAAGCGCCAGTATTTTGGTCATCTGATGCAAACAGCCAATTCATTGAAAAAGTCCTTGATGCTGGGAAAGATTGAGGGCAGAAGGAGAAGAGGGCATTAGAATATGAGACGGCTGAATGGCACCACCAATGCAATGGACATGAACTTGGGCAAATTTCGGGAGATAGTGAGGAATAGGAAGGCCTGGTGTGCTGCACTTCATTGGGGTCACAACAAGTCAAACACAACTGGGCAATTGAACAACAACAAAATACTATTTCAAATCCATTAAACTTCTTTTTAATGACATTATACCAGATAAATTATTTTGGAACCAACCATTTTACAGTGGAACATGAAGAAGAGCTAGAATACCTAAAAGTCTCTTTCTATAATGGTCTTTCTATAATTTTATTGCCATTATAAAATCATCTGAATTTATACAGGATGTTGAGAAAATGGAAGCAATAGGCTCTTATACTACTGCACTCAGTTTGGAATGTTTCCAGTAGATTTAGAGAAACCAAGGTGTACCAACCACCCTGCTAAAATTTTTCCACTGCAGAGCCTTGAATTAAGAACTGAGATGACTAACTAACAAGGTGGGCTTAGCAGTTATGGGCCCTGATGATTCAACATTGAGAGGTCAGCAGCTTATATGAGCTGTTCATCAAGATTGCTATCAGAATAGGCATTTGAGAATCCCTTTTCTTCTTTAATTGCCTTTTATACTCTAATATTTTTTTCTCAGTCAGAAATATGTATTAGGTACTAAATTTCATGATAAAACCATTTTAACTCCCATTTGGTTCTGTGATTTAAAGTATGGACACTGGACCTCAGAAAATGTCCACAGTGGTAGGTTGCCTTTTATTAAAATAAAGCAAAATTACATAAAAAATATCATCTGTCTCCACTACTCTTGGTTGCTTTGTGGGCTTAATGTGTCCTTTAAATAACTAATATATCTATTTTCTTCCTCCTACATTCCTTGGAGAGAAATTGGAAGATTTATCTTCTTACTCTGACAGCTTTGTTATTGCATACTTACTGAAAAGCTGAGAACAATGGAATATACTTTCTTGGGGTTATTTTAAGGGGTCTAGTATGTGCTTCTTAGTTAATCTTAATTTGCAATTCTTAATATGCTTTGTTTATGGGTTGCTCAAATAAGGAAAAGTTCCTGGATTAGGAGTTAAATATTTAAAAGTGCTGAGACCACCTATTGCAGTCTACTCTTTTTTTCGGATGAGTGATTAACTCTGGTTTTCAAACAGTGAGATGAATATATTATAGTAAAATAAATCTGCAGCTTTACCATGGGCTTCTTCTTACACTATACAATTCTAATACCGTCTGTGCTGGATTTATAAATAGTTTTTATTTTTCATACTAACTAGTAGATTGAATAATGGGTCTTGTGTTGAAAGGCATCCTGAGGCTTCTTTGGGCTCAACCAGAAAGAATGTCAAAATTGATTCATGGTATCTACTGGAACTTGTAGGTACCAGCCTGAGTGCCAGAGGGTTGCCACTCCTAATTTGAGATAACATGTTTAAGCTGCACTCCATAACTGAGCATTTATTTGTGTTGTTCTCTAAGTTCTTTCTACAAATTGAGACTTTCAATTTCATTATGTTTGCTCAGAAAGCCTGGTGTATTAGTATCCAATAAATAATAGCTGTTTGATTAATGGATGTGAAAGTTATCAAATGTTTTGGCACCTAGAAATGGTCAAGTTGGCTTCCTCAAAATAATTTTACTGACTTTGATTTTCAGTTAAGTACATTTATTCTCAATCCACTGTGTGAAAACACTAGTCCAGTCTAACTTCTTTTTTCTCCATGATTGTTTTTTGATTCTGCTCAAGCTTATCATCACTTCACAGGTGTGTCTTCATCTTCTGTTTCAAATTCTTAGTTTTATACTTGTCCTCTGCTGCTTATGTATCCAGGTAAGCCTTTGTTCTGCCACTATCCTGTGTCCCTCCTGGGCTCTTGTAGCTCAGTTGTTCCCAAGATTTCTCATAACTGCCCTATTTCTCTTCCTCTTGTCTGGACCCTTTCTCATCCTCTGGAGCCTTTCTCGTCCTCTTGTCTGGAGCCTTCCGCTGACCGTATACATCTACCAGTCTCTCCTATTTCAGTATAAACTGCACGTCATCTTACTGGCTCTGTGTCTTACCTCCACATTTCATCCTATTTTTCCCCTCTTATAGGTGCTTCGCTAGCCTCTAAACCTTCTTTCTCCCAAGAAACTTTATTTGTTTTTTTTCCAGCCATGCGACATGTGGAATCTTAGTTCCCCAACCAGGGCTGTAAGCTACACGTCCTGCAATGATTTAACCGCTGGACAACCAGGGAAGTCCCTCAAGAGAGTTTATATGATAATGGAAATGATCTACATCAGTGCAGTAGCCATTAAGCCCTTGTGGTAATTAAACACTTGAAATTTAACTGACTAGAAAAAATTATTTTTTAATTCCTTACATTTAAAATTAAACCATTCCTATGTGGAAGATGGCTATACTATTAGACAACGGGTTAACTTTCTTCCTCACAGAACACAGAATTTTATTTGAATCTATCATCTCAGTTCTCCAAGTGTAACTGGTACTGTTCCAAAATATGTGGAAGAGAAGTTACGTCATTACATACAGTAGATGCTAGAGGGCATTAGAACTTTATTCTCTCTGCTTAGGTAACGGAAGTCTTCCTTTCCTGCCCATTAGAAGACGAAGTTGAAATATCTGTCATTTGCAAAGGTCACCAGCATCTCTAAAAGGCAGTCAGCTTCCATTTCTCATTCCTGCCTCCTAACTCTCTACTTGAATCAAATTAATCACTGTCCTCCAAATGTTCCTTTTACTTTTCTACTTCTCAGCCCAGTATTGTGCTATATCCTCAGTCTTTTATATCTTTATTCTTCTCTTCATTTTCCAAACTATGTATGTTCTTCAAGGTTCACATCTTGGATTTTCTCAGAAGCTTCCACAAACCAAATTAAGCCTATGAAAAGTGGAATCCTCCAGCTTTTAAAAAAAAATGTATGTCAAGTATTGAGGTTTTTCTGTATTCCAGCAAAGATAGAGTGACTGATAATAATAATAGATTAATATTTGCTGAAGTCGTATGTGCCAGATCCTCTTCTTAGCTCTGTGTGTGCAGGATTCATTTACTTCTTATAAGTACTCAGTGCAATAGATTTTGTGTGTGTGTGTGTGCACGCACGCACACTCAGTCATGTCTGACTCTCTGCGGCCTCATGGACTGTAGCCTGGCAGGCTCCTCTGTCCGTGGAATTCTCCAGGCAAGTATAGTGGAGTGAGTTGCCATTTCCTTCTCCAGAGGATCTTCCTGACCCAGGGATCAAACTCGTGTCTCTTGTGTCTCCTGTATCTGCAGGCAGCTTCTTTACCAGCTAAGCCATCGGAGAAGATATTACTTCTCTGATATTACTGATATAATATTATGAATTATATATATAACTAATGTTTATATATAAATATATACATTAGTAATATTTTATATAAATATATATTACTAATATGTTGTTATTACTATTTACTAATATATATTTTAATATTTACATAACTAATACAATATTACTAATATAATAGATGTTACTAATATATAAATTTTCAGTTCAGTTCAGTTCAGTTGCTCAGTCGTGTCTGACTCTCTGCGACCCCATGAATCGCAGCACGCCAGGCCTCCCTGTCCATCACCAACTCCCGGAGTTCACTCAGACTCACGTCCATCAAGTCGGTGTTGCCATCCAGCCATCTCACCCTCTGTCATCTTTCTCCTCCTGCCCCCAATCCCTCCCAGCATCAGAGCCTTTTCCAATGAGTCAACTCTTCGCATGAGGTGGCCAAAGTACTGCAGTTTCAGATTTAGCATCATTACAGATGAGGAAACTTGAGGTGTCTAAAAGTACCATCCCCCATCTGCTGATTAGTAAGTGACAATAAGGTCCTGCTCTCACAGGACACTTGACAGTTCTTCATATTCCTCAAGAGCACTAATAGATTTATAGTTCTGTTCTATTCTTTCTTACCTTTTTGTCAGAAAGCATCTCATAGATGATAGCATCACTGACATGCTGGACATGAATTTGAGCAAACTCTGGGAGATAGTGAGGGATAGAGGAGCCTGGCACACTGCAGTCCACAGTCAATAAGAGTTGGATGCAACTTAGAAACTGAAAAACAGCAGCAACATCTCATAGATTCGTGCCTTTCCTTCCCAGTAACTTTCTAAGCTCCTAAGATAGGGACCAAGCTGTTTGTCCCTTTGTGTCCTGCAAGAACGTAATGTCATATTGTAGGAAAATAGTCCCCAGGCTACAGATGTGGCTCATTCATAGCCTCTGAAATCAGATTATTATCTATGTAATTCACAGCCGAAATACTTTAATGGAAGAGTTCAGTGAATAATATCAAACTGTGGTACTTCGCCATACAATGGAATATTATTCAGCAAGAGAGAGAAAGAGCTCTCAAAGTCATGGAGCAATTTCAGATGCATAGTGCTATGTGGAATAAGCTAGTGTAAAAAGCTACATGCTGTGAGATTCCAAATACACAACTTTCTGGAAACAGTAAAACAGAGACAGTAAAAATATTAGTGGTTGCCAAGCCTTCAGGGAGACAAAGGAGTGAGTGATGAATAAATAGAGCTCAGGTTTGGGTGGTGGGGAGAGTTAGGGCAGTGAAACTATTCTGTCGGATAACGTCATGGTGAATACACGTGCTCAGTCGTGTCTGACTGCGACTCCATGGACTGCGGCCCTCCAGGCTCCTCTGTCCATGAAGTTTTTCAGACAAGAATACTGGAGTGGTTTGCCATTTCCACCTCCATTATATGCTTTATACAATGTCAAAATCCATTAAATGTACAATACAAAGAGTGAACCCTAATGGACACTATGGATTTTAGTTAATAAAGATGTACAAACATGTGTTTATTAATTTTAACAAATATACCACACTCAGGCAAGATGTTACTCATAAGGGAAATGGAGGCTGGGGGTGGTGATGAGAGGGATGCATGCGAATTCTCTGTAGTTTCTCTTCAGTTTTCTGCAGACCTAAACAACCCCAAAGAACAAAGTTTATCAGTGAAGATACCCCAAAGAACAAAGTTTATCAGTGAAGATAAATGGAACAAAATGTCTAAGAACACTGCATTCTGAGAATAAATATTGTTACAGGAAACATCTGTTGCAGTTTTGGATATGCATTTGTGTACAAAGGTATATGGGTACACTGGGTTGCAATGTAAGAAATATATATCTGGTTCTGGATAAGAAGTCAAAAAAAGTTTGAATGCTACTGTTGCAGAGATTATTGTAAATACAAAGCACCTATTTTCCAACTAATTGAAAGCCATCTTAGAATTCTGGTAATGACTGTAAGCTTGCCTCATTTAAGCAGGGACAGTCTTTTATCCGCAGACTTTAGTAGGTATGAAATGTCACTGGTAATGTGTCTGTTTTCTAGAATGGTTGTACATGATGGTTATAGGATGCTATATAGAAGCTTTTAACCATGACAATATAACAGAATTAACCCAAAAGGTATTGGTTCTTGTCAGGACCCTTTTCAGCCTTTCCAATTGGGTGTGATAGCCACTTATTCAGGTTTTAGTAAAATATTGGGAGTATCTTGATTTTTTTCAGTGAAATATAGTTGATTTACTGTGTTGTGTTAGTTTATGGTGTACAGCAGAGTGATTCAATTATATATGTGTGTGTGTGTGTGTGTGTGTGCTCTTTTTCAGATTCTTCCCCATTATAGGTCATTACAGGGTATTGAATATAGTCCCTTGTACTATATAGCAGGACATTGTTGTTTATCTATTTCATATGTAGTAACTTGCATCTGTAAATCTCAGCCTCCTAATTAACCCCTCTCCTTTCCTTCTCCTTGATAACCATACATTTGTTTTCTATGTCTGTGAGTCTGTTTCTCTTTCATAAATAAGTTCATCTGTATCTTTTTTTTTTTTTTTGGCCACCCCATACAATTTGCAGAATCTTAGTTCCCTGACCAGGGATTGAACCCAGGCCAATCACGGTGAAAGAACTGAATTGTAACCACTGGACCACCAGTGAATTCCCCTGTATCATGTTTTAGATTTCATGCAGAAGTGATATCATATGTTTGTCTTTCTATGTCTGACATACTTCATTTAGTATGATAATCTCCAGGTCCATCCATGTTTCTGAAATGGCATTATTTCATCCCTTTTTATGGCTGAGTAATATTCCATTGTGTATATGTACCGTATCTTCTTTATCCATTCATCTGTTGGTAGACATTTGGGTTGCTTCCATGCCTTGGCAAGTGTAAATACTGCTACTGTGAACATAGGGTTGCATGCATCTTTTTTATTTAGATTTTTGTGTAGATATATACCGACGAGTAGGATTGTAGGATCATATGGTAACTCTAGTTTTAGTTTTTTAAGGAACTTCCATACTGTTTGCCATAGTGGCTGTACCAGTTTACATTCCCACCAACAGTGTAGGAAGGTTCCTTTTTGTCCACACCCTGTCTAACATTTATTATTTACAGACTTTTGATGATGGCCATTCTGACTGGTGTGAAGTTGTACCCTCACTGTAGTTTTGATTTACATTTCTCTAATAATTAGCAATGTTGAGCATCTTTTCATGGCCTACTAGCCACCTATATGTCTTTTTTTTTTTTACTTTATCTTTTTTTTATTTTATTTTTTAACTTTACAATATTGTATTGGTTTTGCCATATATCAACATGAATCCACCACAGATATACACGTGTTCCCCATCCTGAACCCTCCTTCCTCCTCCCTCCCCGTACCATCCCTCTGAGTCATCCCAGTGCACCAGCCCCAAGCATCCAGTATCGTGCATCGAGCCTGGACTGGCGACTCGTTTCATATATGATATTACACCTATATGTCTTGTTTGGAGAAATGTCTGTTTAGATCTCCTGCCTATTCTTTGATTTTTGCTATTGTTGTTGTTGTTTGTTATTGAGCTGTATGAGCTATTTGTATAGTTTGAAGATTAAGCCCTTGATGTTTGCATCATTTGCAAATATTTTCTCCCAGTATGTAGATTGTCTTTTTTTTTTTTTTTTAATTTTATTTTATTTTTAAACTTTACATAACTGTATTAGATTTGCCAAATATCAAAATGAATCCGCCACAGGTTTACATGTGTTCCCCATCCTGAACCCTCCTCCCTCCTCCCTCCCCATTCCATCCCTCTGGGTCGTCCCAGTGTACCAGCGGGTTTTTCTTTTTAATACACCAGAACTGAATTATGACCTCAAAACAATATCAGGTGTACTTTTTTACAAAATATCTAAAGTAAGCTATGAGCATAGAGACTGTATTTATTTGATTCCCCCTGTTGTCCCCTAACATTGCTCAGAATGCTGCATGTGTGTGTGTGCTCAGTTGTGTCCAACTTTTTGCAAACCCATGGAATGTAGATTGTCTTTTCTTGGTTTTTCTTTTTAATACACCAGAACTGAATTATGACCTCAAAACAATATCAGGTGTACTTTTTTACAAAATATCTAAAGTAAGCTATGAGCATAGAGACTGTATTTATTTGATTCCCCCTGTTGTCCCCTAACATTGCTCAGAATGCTGCATGTGTGTGTGTGCTCAGTTGTGTCCAACTTTTTGCAAACCCATGGAATGTAGCCCACCAGGTTCCTCTGTCCATGGAATTTTTCAGGCAGGAATACTGGAGTGGGCTGCCATTTCCTTCTCCAGGGAATCTTCCCAATCCAGGGATCAAACTGGTGTCTCCAGCGTCTCCTGCATTGGCAGGCAGATTCTTTACCACTAAGCCACCTGGGAAGTGCTGTGCAGGATAGGTGCCCAATAACTACAAGTAGATTGATTCAAGTTAGCAGTTTTTGGCAATTGTCATTAAAAAATGCTAGGAGTGTTTATTTCATGATTTTGTTTTTTGTTATAGGTTGGCTGGATTTTTTCATTATGGTTTGTCTTTCTTTCTGGATTTTTATGGTGTTATTTCTTTTTAATTTTTTTGTATCTCACATGGATTCCCATGTCTGAGAAGCAGAAGGTCATAGTTTGGGAGCCAGCATGGAGCTGGTGCTGAGGCAACGCTGAACTGAGCTGAAAGGGGCTGCTGTCCTGTCTGCTCTGCCTCCTCAAGCTTTTCAACCTCTCCTCTTTTATTCTTCCTTTTTCTTGCCCCTTTTTAAAACACAGGTCACCCTGAGAGCTTTGACTTTTATCTCAGCAAACTTACAAGAGTATGAAAAGAACTAACACAATGAATTTTGTCCACAGTCTGCTAAACTCCCAGATCCCATTTAATTCACACTTCTTTTTTCACATTTGTTTCCCTTGCTGCCCATTCCAAGAGAGGGAAATGTGAATTCCTTCCTGTGGCAAATATACTGAAGGTGATCTCAGCACATATCAATGCTATTGTGGTCGATGGAATGGAATCATATGAGAAAGGAAGACTATAAAGTAGTAAATTAATTAAAAGTTTATGGTCTAATTATCTTTAGTCCTATTTATATTCTTCAAGAGGAATAAATAAAACCAAAGCCATGTATGTTAGGGTTCCAAATGAAATAACAAGCTAGTTATATATCTGGGACTGGAGTTGAGCAATGCCAGTTTACTCTTAAACTTTGTACAATGTCAATCAAAATATATTTATTCTGCAGTTTGTTAATTATAGTGAGTCCTTACCAGCAGATGACTCTTTCAGTATTCCTTTACAGACTTTTTGTAAAAATACAGATTCTTATGCCCAGTCTTAGGCCTCTAGAATTAGAATCTTGGCAGATATACCAGATATCTTTCTTTCCCTTTGAAGAAGTTTCTGGAGAATTTCAGAAAGTTCATCAGCTTAGAGAACCAGTGGGATAAAACCTTAGTAGAGTCTTTGGTGATATATCGAAGTCATTTACATATCAGAACAATTTTCTAATGTGTGTGTGTGTGTATACATGAAACACTTATAAAGATAACATTTTCTTCTTAGTCATGAAACCAAGTTTCACAAATGTGATGCTCAAATTTATCCTCTGGGTCTTGCTTGTGAGTCCCATGAAGGATTGAAAGCTACCAAAATCCTAATGTTGTCTCCATTTGAAAAGAAAATTTTTTATGATATCAGGAAGCAATAGATAAGTATTCACTGATCTGAGAATGCTCTTTGCCTATAAATATTTACAGAGCCCTTTCTTTCCGAGCATAAAGCAGTATCTTCACTTAAACCATTCTGTTCAATCCGCTCTATTAGTTCATGTACACAGCCTGGAAAGGAAAGTAGCTTTTATTCCATGTTTGATTTATCACTGATTCAACAGTATCAAAAGCATTTTTTAAATTCCTGCTTGTGTGGCCCTGTTCTTTGTGGTCTACAATGAAAGTTACAAGCATACTGGTCTTGCCTCTTAGAACTAAATGGGGCCTTCTATATATATCCAAAATATTTTCCAAACATTTTCATTTTTTATTCTGCAACACAGGGAGCAAAACTATCCTTGTTCCTTTGGCAGAGGGACCTGTACTGGGCAGAGAGGTTTTGTTCTCCCACACCCCTTGTCTTCAAAATCGCTCCTCGTGAATTCTGAACTCTTTTTCTTCTCTGTCTCCCATGAAGTCCTTGCTGTGGGTTCCCTTCTGGCCACACCAGGCATTTTGTCCAGACCCCTTTCTGCCACCTACCCTCTCTGATGCCCCAGCCACTCTTGACCCTTCATGTGGATATGCCCTCTCACCTTCCTTGAAGCAGTCCTCTTCTCATGTTTCAGTGTCATGAGACATCACTGGACAAACCCACGAGGCTTGTAGACAAGACTCATCATAACTGTGGCTCTTCCTGGCTCCTCAGCATGCTTCCTGTCTTTCATCATGGCTTAGTCCACTCTTCACCAAAGCTTTCCCAGAAGATCCCCTTCACTTTCCACCCCTAATCCTGTACATGGTCTTTCTGATCAAAAGTGAATATCCTATCACCTGCTTCTTTGAGAAACCTAGAGCCCAACACATCTATCCTTATTCTGCCTCTTTTCTCATCCCTCTCTCTGTCTATGGAGAAGAAATGCCCCTTCAGCTAAGACATTCACATTTCCATCTGGACTCCCATCCTATTTCTGATCTTTGACATCTGCCCTTTCAGTTTATTTCATGACTTCTAATCCTAGTATTTTAAGCATTAAAACTTAATTTTTTCTTACCACAGGAAACAAAAATTAGGGGGGGGGAGTACTTCCCTGGCATTCCAGTGGTTAGGGTTTTGTGTTTTCACTGCTGAGGGCCTGAGTCCAACCCAGGTCACGGAACTAAGATCCCAGGAGCCTCATGGTGCAGCCAAAAACAAAATATAGTGGCAGATGTTAACTGGACGTATTGTGGTGGTCATTTTGCAGTATTTACATATATTGCATCAGTATGTTGTGCACTTGAAACTCATATAATGTTATATGTTAATTGTACCTCAATAAAAATTTTTAATTAAATTTGTTTTCTTAAGAAGAATAAAATATTTTCTTGAGCTCACCTGCCTGTCTCCTTTTACTCATTCAGAAAGGTTCCAGTGCCATCTGTGTGCTGTATGCCTGGCACTGTCTCCTCTAGCTCCCATGTGTTTTCCTGCTTCCTCTTCTTTGTCAGATTCATCAGCATCTCTGCCCTTACCTGCCATCTCCTCTCATCCTTGATTCACTATCATTAGCATCTCCTTCTCTTTCATTATCCTGAAACATTGGTCTTAAAGGTTATCAATGAACCATTCTGTTTCCTAACCTAAGCTTTTTTTCCCCCTAGTTTTTCTACCTGAAGGCATCTTAGAATTTGAGGCAATTTCTTTTTTTTTTTTAATATAAATTTATTTTTGCTGCCAATATCTCAGCATCCTTGAGTTCTTCTGCTCTCTCTTGCTGGTTCCTAGGTTTTGGCTGGATTCTTTTTTTCTACCTCCTGCCTCCTGAAATAGTTATTCCCTAAAATTGAGTCTTCAACTCCTCTCTTATACTGTCTTAGCTTCCTTTTCTACATCTTTCTTCTCAAGTCACTCTCCCAGCTGTTACACAGATAGGTCATCTTTATATTTTAATCTTTAAATTCTCTCCAAACCTTAATTTCTATGTAACTTATTGTTTCTATTGCTGAATGAGTCCCACTCACACAAAATTCAGCATCTCTGAAACACAGATCTATTTACAGTATTTTCTGAAATATACACACACCTTTCCCTTTTTATCTCAAAGGAAGTACTATTCTCCTGATTCCTTGGCCATATAAAAATATGAGAATAATCACCTTTTACTTTTCCATCCAGTCTTCTGGGGATTTGTCTTGTTTGGTCTCAGCTGACTTATAGTGATTGATAGTGAATTGATAGGCTAAGAATGTCTGGACCTGTATAATTACTTGTATTGATCCCCCACAGACATTACTCCAACTAGACCCAGAGTTGTGGCTTGACCAGCCCATGTGGTTCCTGTTATGATCACAAGATACATCTTAGCAAAAACCATCAGGAAACTTTGAAGAATAGATTTATTACTCATAGGTCCTGGCAGGCACACGCACAACACTGAGGTCACGGGTAGATAGAGGGAGAAAAAGTATGGACCTGAGACTCCACACTTATGGGGTTCAAGGGGGGGCGGGGGTGATTAGGGTTTCATAGGTTTATTCTTTATTAGCAAACTTAAAGCATAAAAGCCAGAATTAGGACGCAGGATGGGGAAAGGAAAAGCAGGATCACTCAAGCTTGTAGTTATTTACGTCACCCAGTGCTTTCTAGAAGGGAACCTTCATGAGTGGGACGGTGTAGTTTCTTATCTAGTTGCTTTTTCAGGAGCTATGTCACACAGCTACAGGCCTCCCAGGTGATACTAATAGTAAAGAACCCACCCACCAATGCAGGAGACGTAAGAGACTCGGGTTCAATCCCTGAGTCGGGAAGATCCCCTGGAGGGAGGGCAAGAACATGACAACCCACCCCAGTATTATTACCTGGAGAGTCCTGTGGATAGAGGAGCCTGGAGGGCTAGAATCCATAGGTCGCAAAGACTCGAACACGGCTGAAGTGACTTAGCAAGCACACATCTGGCAATGTGTGTGTGTGTGTGTGTGTGTATATATATATATATATTTAAATATTACATATTTATTTGACTCTGCCAAGTCTTAGTTGCAGCATATGTGATCTAGTTTCCTAACAGGGGATCAAACCCAGGCCCCCTGTGTTGGGAGCATGGAGTCTCAGCCACTGGACCACCAGGGAAGTCTCCTGGCAATGTTTCCTGAGATGAATGTCTTTGAAATGGATGCCTTGGCAATCAAAAGCTTAATTCCAGGCACATATACTACAATCAAAAAGCTCAAAGTCACACACTTACAGTCAGAAGTCTGGTGACACATTTTCTTCAGCATGTGTCCCTTACATTCCACCCTCACCTGAGCATCCTGTCTGTCGCTCTGTGCTGGGTACTTTGCAGTCATCTCTAAAGTGCTGTCAAGACCTTTTCTCATGGTTCCCACAGTAACTGCTCCCCACAATTTCTCTACATCAATGTTCTCAGTTACAGAGTGATTTATCATTCAACTTTGGGACAGGTCTTCAGTGTGAATTTTAACTATAAAGGTATAAAGTTCTATTGCAGGAAGGGGGACTTCTTCCACAGCACAAAAGCAAGCTCCTGTCTATCACTCAGAAATAAACTGTCTAAGGAGACACACTTGCTGACAAAGCAAGAGACTTTATTGGGAAGGGATGCCTGGGTGGAGAGCGGAAGGATAAGGGGACTCAGGAGAACTGCTCTGCTCACAGTCTCAGGTTTTACGGTAATGGGGTGAGTTTCCGGGTTGTCTCTAGCCAGTCATCTTGCTTGTCTCATATTTAGTCTGACTGGAATCCTTCCTGGTGGTGCAGACATCTCTCAGCCAAGATGGATTCCAGTGTGAAGGCTTCTGGGAGACTAGCAGACATATTATGGGCCGGCATGTCCTCCCTCCTCTCAGCCAGTCTCACATTCTCCCAGTTATTTTTCATTGGCAGCACTGTAGTTTTTTGTCTAGACCTCCTGTTGTGAGGCAACTCAGGCAAGTGGTTATTGTCATTCCTGGTTAGGGCGGGCATTTTCTGTCAGCAGCTCCCCAACAGTCCCATGAAGAAACTGAAGCCAAAAGGGTAGAAGTAATTTTCTCAAGGAAACATTCCGTCATTCTCTCCTTCTGCATGTGCCACCTTCTGTAAACGCAGGGACAGGCACATGTGGAGTCCCCTGATGTGTTCTCGACTGTTGGCCGCCTCTAACGTTTTCCTGTATTTCTCTTCGCCTGAATCCACTTGTCTTCAGTGTCTTCCTGTCAAAACCCAACCCCACTCCACAGGATCTAGCATGAATGAACTTCTTCTGTGTCTTCTTTCAGTGTTTTCCAGGGCCTGGTGGACACCAAACTCATCCTGCTCTGATGCTTATAGCTTTGCAACCCTGTGATAAAACTTGCTGTCTTTCTCAGACAACTTAAAGCCATATGCAGTCAATGTTTCATGTTGAATTGCTTCCAAATTTACCAATGTATATAGACTCTAAGCATTTAATCTTATTAACAGTTTCCTACTACTTAGACATGTTCTTTATTCATCACTTAAGGTCAGTATACAGTTTTTTGTTTTGTTTTGGTTTTTTAAACATTGGCTTATTTTATTTATTTGCTTTTGACCACACCACATGGCATGAAGGATCTTAGTTCCCCAATCAGGGATGGAACCAGTGCCCCCTGCACTGGGAGCACAGACTCCTAACTGCTGGACCACCAGGGAAGTTCTGAGGTCAATACACTTTTTTTTTTTTTTTTTTTTTTTGCAAGTTCATTGTTTTTTTTTGTTTTTTTTTTTTTTTAATTTTTATTTTATTTTTAAACTTTACATAACTGTATTAGATTTGCCAAATATCAAAATGAATCCGCCACAGGTATACATGTGTTCCCCATCCTGAACCCTCCTCCCTCCTCCCTCCCCATTCCAATACACTTTTAAAATTTGATTTAGCCTCTGTTTCTTTAGTCTCTTGGCCTCTGTCTAGTCAGCATCACTTCTATATCTCCTTTACGTAAAAACCATCTCCATCGTGTCCACCTTCTATTCAGAACATTTTTGAGGCTGCCTTGCTCTCAGGATAAAGTGTAAGTTCCTGAGGACCGGCATTCAAAGCTTTCCCAAATCGGGCTCCAACCTAATTTCCCCTGACTTAGCCCAGTGTTTTTCTCCCTTGGTCCCACAGTAGATCATCTCGATTTTTTAACCTTTGTTTTTATTGTCCCCCATCCCAGAAGCATTTACCTCCTGTTACTTTATGAATTGTATTCATATTTTGAGATCTGGCTTAGCTCTCACAAAGCATTTCCTTCTTTCTCAATTTATCCTTTATAAATTTATGCATTTCCCACAGCACTGTGGTCCTCACTGCCAAGAACTTGAGCACCACGTTAGATAAATGGATGGATGGATGGATGGATGGATAGATAGACTCACACTATGTATATAATATACATACATATATAAAAACGCTTTATATCATTTTATTTATGACATGATTATCTTTTTGCATAAATGATAACATAAACTTCCCAAAAGCAAAGAAGATAATTACATTTCTCCACATCCCAGAAACATACTAGTGTATGTATTGTGCTCTTTTTTTTTAATTTATTTTTAATATAAATTTATTTATTTTAATTGGAGGCTAATTACTTTACAATATTGTATTGGTTTTGCCATACGTCAACATGAATCCGCCACGGGTGTACACATGTTCCCCATCCTGAACCCCCCTCCCACCTCCCTCCCCATACCATCTGGGTCATCCCAGTGGACCAGCCCCAAGCATCCTATATCATGCATCAAACCTGGACTGGTGGTTTGTTTCATATATGATATTATATATGTTTCAATGCCATTCTCCCAAATCATCCCACCCTCTCCCTCTCCCACAGAGTCCAAAAGACTGTTCTATACATCTGTGTTTCTTTTGCTATCTCGCATACAGGGTTATCATTACCATCTTTCTAAATTCCATATATATGCGTTAGTATACTGTGTATTGTGCTCTTTACCTGTCATTTCCTTTGGAATAATTAAATATAAAGCATCTTGGTAAAGAAACAAGTGCAATGTGTTTCTATCCTAGGAATTTTTCTGTCCCTTTATCTGTAGTCAGACTCTTTAAAATTTTTATTCTTTAATTCCTAAGGTAAAATGTTTTATAAGAGGATGTACTTTTTTTTTTTTTTTTAATTTTTACTTTTTGATCAAGTCACACAGCATGTGGGGTCTTAGTTCCCCAACCCGGGATTGAACCTGTGCCCTTTGCATTGAAAGCACAGGGTCCTGAACACTGGACCATCAGAAAAGTCCCCAAGAAGATATATTTGAAAAAGGAACATGTCTAAGGGAAAATGAGAGTTCCATAATAATAGGATTGTGTATCGACCCTGTACAGCGAGTACTCTTATCCTGATGCCCTATTGTTCCAGTTTAACATTAAGAACAATTCTCAGTTTGTCCATAATAGGCTGGGTTCTGGAGAACAAAGTTCTAATTTATCCCATCAGAGTGTGATTGCAGAGCTTATGTTCTTTGTTGGTAATTAATACATGTTTTTGGTCCACTCTTGCTCATTAGAAAATCAGTTTGGGGTCTTATTCATAGAAAGAACGGGTAGTTCTAGACATAATAGGAACAGGAGGAAAGCGCTATATTCCGTTTAATGCATCACTAAGAAACTGAAGGGGACATTAATTTCTCTAAAGGCCATTCTTGCCTACATAGTTGAACACTGCCGTCTACATCCTTAATCAAT
This sequence comes from Bubalus kerabau, assembly GCF_029407905.1. Lineage (NCBI taxonomy): Eukaryota > Metazoa > Chordata > Mammalia > Artiodactyla > Bovidae > Bubalus > Bubalus kerabau. The sequence goes on from NC_073624.1 coordinate 135,683,910, forward strand.
TTCCACTTTGACTGACTTCATCTTGGGCTTCATTCTCACTGGAAAATCTATAAAATGATCCATAAAATCTATAAAAATAATGTCAGCATGGAGCCTGTGCACACTCTGTGTTAGCCAGAACCAGGCTCAGCACCTGTGGACCAGAATCCCACTCCTGTGACTAGGAGCCTGGAGCCAACTTTCCCTGAAGTTAGCAAGAATCCGAATGTCTTAAAAGGGAAAAAAGGTAGGATGAAAATAATTAAGTCCAGTTTCCTTTCCCTTTTAAATGTTTCGAACTGTCTCTTTGTGTTCACTGTGTTGAATTGGTTTCTTTGTTCCGTTTGTTTCAATCATCCTGTTAAGCAGACTTCTTAACAAAATGGCATTTCTCCATACCTGGCTGTTTCGTTTGTTCCTGAAGGGGCCTCTCTTCTGCAGGCCAGGCTTATTGAAATTCATGATTGTTGAATGTAAAGGACCAGACTCAGAAGTTTAACTAATTTTCTCTCAAATTACTCAGGTCTTGGCTTAAATGTGCCATGCAGGCTGATTCTGTGTAAGTTGTTGTCGGCTAAGAGATGAAGGGAGAAAAGTAAAGGACAACATGAAAAGTGTAACAAAGACAAAGACTTTACACATAATCAGGAGATAAGGATGTGGAGAGTAAGTAAAGTAGACATCTAATGCTAACTAATATGTTAATAATGTCTTAAAGAAATGCAATCCACTAGATGTTGAAAACATTTTAAATTAAAGAATTACAGACATATTCAAAAGTAGAAAATCATAATCAACCCCCTGTGCTCACCACCTGCCTTCAGGAATTAGCAGCACATAGGCAGCGTATTACTTTCTAGGATACCTTTTTCCCAAAGACACTGATTTTGTTTTTAAATTAATTTATTTGGCTGAGCTGGGTCTTAGTTGCAACATGCAAACTCTTACTTGTTGCATGTGGGATCTTTGTTCCCTGACCAGGGATCAAACCTGTGCCCCCTGTATTGGAAGTGTCTTAGCCACTGAACCACTGGGGAAGTCCCAATACTGGATTATTTTAAAACAAATGCAAGATCTTCACATTCCCTAATGTGCCTAATGTCCTATTTTAAAAAAAAATTTAATGACAAAATAATTTTAAGAGATCAGTTCTGATATTAATAAAAGAATAAGCCACCAATTAAAATTTCATTTTAATCTCAATATTATATTGAGATATAATGTATATACAATAACAAGCACTCACTTTAACTACATGTTTGGATGAGGTTAAACAAATTTATCTGCCATGTTATTACCACTAAACCAAGTCCTGGTACATTTCCCTCACCACACAAAGTTCCCCTAATGTCCTTTCTAGTCGGCTGACACCCCCTTGCCCTACCCCAAACCCAGTCAAATACTGTTCTGCTTTCTGACCCTTAGATTTTTTTCCCCTAGAGTTTTAATAATGAAATCCCTCAATATTCACTTTTGTATCTGGCTCCTTTTGCTCTGCATAATATTTTTACATGGTGTTGTAATGGTTTCAGTGATTCTTCCCTTTCTCTTGGATTTTTTAATTTTGTTGTTTGACAGTATCAAGATTTTGCTTTCTCCAGTCCATCTGATGGACATTTTTTTCCAGTTTGAGGCAATTATGAATGAAGTTGCTATGAACATTGATGTATAAGTTTCTGTGTAGTCATATATTTTTATCTCTCTTGGGTAAATAGGAGTAAAATTGCTCAGCTGCATATTAAGCATATGTTTACCTACATAGTAAACTGTGAAACTGTCTTCAAAAGTGGTTGTATCATTTTATTTTTTATCTTTTTTTTTAATTTTATTTTATTTTTAAACTTTACATAATTGTATTAGTTTTGCCAAATATCAAAATGAATCCGCCACAGGTATACATGGTTGTATCATTTTATATTCCCACCAGCAGTGTAAGAGCACGATAGTTGCCACACATCCTTGCCAACATTCTGTAATCAGTTGTTTTAGGGGTATTGTGGCCTCTTATTGTGGTTTTAATTTATATTTTCCTAGTAAATAATGTTGTTGAGCATCTTCTGCATCGTATTCCTGGAATCCTCAGTGATCACCACTTCCTCAGTTCAATGAAGCAATCAAGATGTGTTTGACTTTCCCTTTCCTGTGCCCATTTTCCAGAAACCTCTCGCAAATAAAGAATCCAGATATAGGGTTTTTTCCTCTTATTGGTTTCCTTTCTCTGTCATCACAGCCCTGTACTACCTATTCCAGTTCCTCAAAATAATTACTTCATTTATTTTTTATAGTTTTCTAGGGTTTGGGGGGAAATAGGAGAGTGCTAGGCTGTAAGTTATACTCCATCCTCATGGTTATGAGAGGAAATCCCAATTACTTTTTGAGAAAGCATCCTTTAGATTTATCAAGGGTAGAGTGATAAAGATTAGATTATCAAGGGTCAGCCTCAAAAACTGAAGTCCTATTGTATAGGGGGGAAACCCTTCAACTTATTACATGTAGGTTCACTCTCTGATATTGAGATTATAATACCAAGAAAGAAAAGGAAGACATGCCCCCTTGCTGAGTCCGAGGAATTCTGCAAAATAAGAATGACTGTGAAAGGAAAGTGACGCAATCTAATGGTGCCTCCCAACTTTCTCTCTTGGAGTTTCAGTCCAGAGAATGAGGTGTGTATTCGTGAGAAGGAGGTGTGTCTAAGACAGCAGCTAATTCATACACAGCCCTCTGCCAGCATCACAGTGAACTTAGCAGTGTAACAAGGTCAATCGGAGGAACGCCTTGGAACTTAAGTTCTAGTGTGGCATGGCTAGGACCCTGAAACAGCTGGAGAATGTGTCACTGGGGCTGGGGTGCCATCCCATAGGAGAAGATGATTCTGATCTGAGGGCTGCAACACCGCAAGGCTGAAGGTGCATCACGGTCAGACCTCTGAGACGGGTACACTGTCAGCAGGAGGTAAGATGAGGTCGAGTTAAACAGAAATGTCTACCCAACTTGAATTGGTCAAGAAATAACAGATGACATGCATGCCAGTGGTAAACTTTACTATGTCAACAGGGTTAGGAGCACCGAGATAAATAAGGAGATCTACCCCACATGTCAAAGGAAATAGACAAAGTCACATTTGGAAATGCAAACTGTGTTCTTCTCTTCTCCATTTATTAAAGCCACACTTCTGTGTGTGTGTGTGTGTGTGTGTGTGTGTGCGCACACACATGTTAGAAGAAAGAGTGGGAGAGAAAAGCTAATAGGCTGGCTTATCCAAAAGAGATTGAACAGTACTGGAATTACATTGAATTTTGCATTTCTCTTTATATACAAATGTATAAACAACTGCCGGGGGAGGGGCAGGGAATGTGGTTTGTGAATTTCTAATGATTTGTGAGATTTACAGGCATAGGAAGGTAGAAGTTCGTTTGCTTTCTAAGAGTTACAGAGCCAGGAGATAGGCACTGTAGCTTTTACCCCTTAATCTTACTTCTAGAGGGTAGGAGATGTTTTGAAGCAGCAAATGCTAGAAATGTACTGCCTAAAGCCAGGAATGAGACCAAGACTAGAGAGAGACGAATATTATACCATGTGAGACAAATGATGAACACTTGCTGGCTCACCCTTATTCTTAGATAGAGGTCAGCAAGCAAAAATTAGCTGTTGCTTCTTCAAAAGCACTTCCCTGCCCTGTTAAGACTAAATGGCTTCCCAGCGGTGGAGGAGATCCTGTTGGGGAGATGGGTGATGTCTTAATGAAGAAAATGAAGAAATGGGAGATTTCTGCAGCTGGCCAATTTTCCTTAGCTTTTTTTTATATTAGGAAATGGGACAGAGGGAATGTAAGAAGATGAAAGCTATGGTACAATAGGAAAAGACTGTTGATCATAGATCTGTTTAAAATCACGTACATTAGTGATCATGTTAACAAGTCTTCTTGTTTTTGTAATCTTACCTAATTTTTCCATGGACCATCATTATAAGAAATTGAATTCTACCTTCTGTTAAAATATATATGTATTTTATCTCAGCATCATCCTAAGTATATCTCAATCTCCAAACTCTTTCCTCCACTATCAAATAGTTAACAATGTAACAAAATAATATTGTGTGTGCTGGAAACCACTTAACCTTGTAAACACATATTCTAAATATATCGTGTTTGTGAGTCTGTATTTCTATTGAGTGGGTATTTCAAATGAGTAAAGCTTTAAAATATATTATGAGAATGGTGTTAAGATTTTTTAATGCATTCATAACTACTCTACCCTAGTACCACAATTTTCTTTATTCTGGTCCTGTGGCTAGTATTTATTCACATATATATTTTGTACCTATTTATAATCAGAACATACAATTTGATATACCACTTTCTCTGTATTGTGATTTAATTGTTACTTTAATGGCAACTTAATATACTATGGAGTTAATATGCCCATATGTTCTTAGATGCCCTGCTGTGGGATACACAAATAGTTTCTATTACTCACTATTATGAATAATGCTGCAATGACATTTTCCTGATTTTGAATTGTTTGCTTGGGATAATTTGTGAGTGGATTACTAGGTCCAAAGATATGAATATATTTAAGGACTCTAAATATAGGTATAGGTGAGGCAGTGATTCAGTGGGCTCTACATATGTATAATACAACTGAAATATGTGAGTCTATCAATTGTTTTCCCAATAATCTCAGCTGCATTGTATTATTTATAATTGTAGTTAATGCAATCTAGTTAGTGCAATAGAAGGCCACTTCTTATTGTGTATTAAGTGAGTTAGCCTATCAAAAAATTATAATTTCTCTATTTGTAAACTAGTGACAGTGATATTTTCTTTACAAAGCTGTTGAAATGATTAGATGAATTCATCAATGCCTCGTGTGTTCACGCCACAAAGGAAATTATTAATCCTCCTTCCCTCTGTCTGTGGCTCCCTCATTTCGTCCATCAACCCTCCTGCTCCTGACTCCTTCTTCAATGGGTTATACATTCAAGTTCTTTTTGTACAAATTTTCATAGAACCTGATTTCTCATTCCAGAGTTCACAGGAGCTAATTGTCAGGTTTCTGCAGAGAACCAGTCTCTACCATGCCAGCAAGTGCTGAATTATACCACAAATCATGGAGGTCAAATCTATCAGACCCCTTGAATTTCTTAAATGTCCATACAAACAAGTCAGAAATATACTCAGAATAAAATTGTTCCATAAATTGCTCATTTTAGAAGTTTGTGTATAGTTCAATTTCTCTTTATATGACTTGTCCAGGTTTTCTTCCTTTAGGTTGCTCGGAGATATTTTGATTTGTTTATTTGCTTCTTTGTTTTGGTTTCGGGTAATGTTTCTGCTTCATCTGCTCTTTGCTGCCAGTACCCAAGAACAAGCTTACTTCTGTGATAACAAGTGTGGTTTGTCAAAAGCAACCGCAACACAAGAGCATTGCTGCAAGTTGCATATCTGGATGGTACTGTCACTTGGATTTTGTCTGTCTTACATCTAATGTTTGTCCATTTTCTAGGCATTATTGCTCATCTGTTGCCTGGAATTGGTTTCTATCTTGAAAGCCTCTGTAGCAGAATCTGCCTTTTTAAGCAACCACGCTTCTTTAAAGCTAAAATAATTCCTAATATGTTATAAGGTCTCAGGAAGCCTATAACAGGCATACAGCATCTCAACTGGAAGCATTGAAAATAAAAGCATTGAAAATAAAAGCTTATATCCTATTTCATGAGGGCAAGGAGATTTGGGGGCTACCACAAGATTTTCCAGTCTCACTCTCATGATGAGAAATTGAACTGAATAAGATGTATTCTAAGCAGTTTCACTTTAGGAGTTTAGAAGAGAAAAAGTGAGAGGAGGAGGAAGAAGAGGAAGGAAAAAATTCCTCTCCAGTCTTTCCAACTTCAGCAACTATATTTCTTGTCCCTTGGAGAACATCACAGGCCCTCTTTAGATTTTTTTTCTTACATAAAGCTATGTGTCATAGACAAGGTTTCTCCATTTTTATATTAATAAACCTGCATTTCCCCCATCTCTGTGCTGGCTCTCCCCATTTTCACATGTTACAAATGAGTGCTGGCCTCTCTTCCTCTCTGAATAGACACACTAATTCAACCTCTGACCACAGTGCAAAGCCCTTTTATCCACACACTGCATCAGCAAAGTTATTAAAGTGCTGATGAAGTCAGAAGCAAAAACCAGGAGGCCTGAGCAAGGCTCATATGTAACAGTTACACAGAGGGCATCTGAGGATCAGAGCTGAATGTAGACAACCACCAGATTCTCCATGGTTACTGGACGGTACACAGTCACCAGTCTTGCCTTCAATATGGCTGCACCGAGAAGTCTTTTTTAAGCATATCCAAACCCAGGGGGTGAAAACACATGAACTAATCATAATCTTTCTACCCCATGCTTGCTTTCCTAAAACGTGAAACAGAAAGGGTGATGGTGGCAGCACTTTGGCTGTGCCTGGAGTCTGAACTGCAGTGCAATCAGGAAAACATGTCATGCAATAAGGTGTCATACCACATGCTACACACCCCTCTCCCTGCACAGAGTGGGGACTAGACTTGTCTATGTGAATCAATTTTTCCCCAATTATATGAAGTTTTCTTTTAGTTTCTTTTATTATTATTTTGTGTTGAATATAGTTGATTTGCAATGATTCAGTGTATAGCAGTGATTATGTTTTATTTACATATGTATGTGTATACACACATTATATATATATAACATATATATATATGAAATTTTTCAGATTCTTTTCCATTATAGGTTATTACAAAGTATTGAGTAAAGTTCCCTGTGCTACACAGTAGGTCCTTGTTTATCTAATTTATATAGTAGCTCATATCTGTTAATTGCAAATTCCCAATTTATCCCTCCCCCTTATTCCTTTTTGGTAGCCATAAGTTTGTTGCCTATGTCTATGAGTCTTATTTCTGTTTTGTAAAAAGTATATTAGTCATGGGCTTTCCTGATGGCTCAGTGGTGAAGAACCTGCTGGCCAGTGCAGCAGAGGCAAGTTTGACCCCTGGGTTGAGAAGATCCCCTGGAGAAGGAAATGACAACCCAAATATTCTTGCCTGGGAAATCTCATGGACAGAGGAGCCTGGTAGGCTACAGTCCATGGGGTCACAAAAGAGTCAGAAACAACTTAGCATCTAAACACCAACAGTATTACTCAGTCATTAAAAAGAATGAAATAGTGCCATTTGCAGCAATGGGTGGACCCAGAAATTGTCATATTAAGTAAAGTAAGTCAGACAGAGAAAGACAAATATCATATGATATCACTTACATTCAGAATCTAAAAAAGTGAACTTATTTATACAAATCACTTTCTGGTCTTGGGTGGGCCCCTCAACCTTGTGAGTCCAGGATGAGATGACATGTGTATAGGAGTTAGGGGATAGTTTCAAATTGTATGCAGTTATTTGGGTGGGTGCTTGTGTTTGTACTGTTGGTCTGATTTATGGTTATTTAAATCTGTAAAAGGGTGTTCTGCCACTTCCTTTGTGCATGTTCTGTTCCCTCACATTATTGTAGACCCAATATAAGGCAACTTTTAGAACATGCCATTCTCCCTCACAGCTTCCTGTGTTTGAACATGCTGCCTGAATAACACCCTCCTCACCCCTCCTTCTTCCTCCACCTCACCTCCATCTCCCTTTGTGTATCTGTTCCCCTCCTACTCACCATTCAAGGCTTAGCTTACAGACCCTCTGCTTTGTGTCACACCCGTGGGTCCTGTCTGCACCGTGAACACGATGACTTCATCCTCAGGGTTGCTGTGGGTCCAAGTGTGGCCTTTCCTACTTGAGTGGACTTGCATTTTTGAGGGCAGGACCAAATCTTACTCATTTTCTCAACCCAATATCTGGTTCTTGTTATTTACTTGGTAAATATTGATCAGAATGATGAGTGAATGTCAGATACTCACCGCCATGAAAGAAATTGTACTAGTCGGGTTCATGATTCTTCACTAATTTGCTATGAAACTTGTGAAAGAAACAACACTCAAGCTTTCTGTATGTGATATAAATATAGGCACCTTATGTGCATATTTTAATGGGGAAGCTTATAAAGTACTCCTAATTATTGAAAGTTTCAAACTGAGAACATGTGACCGCATGACAGTCTACAAGATGTGTCAGTTGTGGAGAAGTACGTTGCACAAGTCGTTTCCCCAGTAACTGCTGTGGATCACTCCTGAGGCAGGATGCTAACAGGTATTGTGGGATGAAAAGGTTTCTTGATGAAATTCATTTGGGGAAACACTGGAATAAATCTCCATTTATGAAACCTGTGATTTCGTTAAAATGCCATCTCACAATTCAGTGGTCCCAAGTTTCCTGCATCTTCTTTTATCTTGTTTTAGATTTGATTACTCCTCCTTTCTCTGGTTTTCAGCTTTCATGGTGACATGGCATCTGGTTTCTTTCTACAAGGAGAGTTCAGCACACAGCACAGTCTTTGATACATTGGATTGGTTTGAGGATCCTACCTGGAATAGGTATGTAAGACTTCCAGTGTTTGCTTTCTCATCCTTTGAATAGCCATGGATGTTATATCCATTTCAACTTTTCTTGTTGTTGATTAAGAGTGGAATTTGTTCTGAAGAATAAACTTCATGTGTTAGAGATGATCTTTGTCTTTTCGGCTTAGAGCATGTGTTTATAATATGACATACAAGACTCCCCGACACCCTTCATTTCCTTTGTTGTGTGATTAATACAAATTAAGAATACATTCATGCCAGTAGAGAATGGAAATTCCATGCTCATATGGCTCTGAAAATAATGGAATTTAATATATAAATCTTTGGAACTCAAGTATACAAAATATGACAGATCCCCTGGTATGTTTATAAATATAGTATACAAAAGTCTAACATCTAACAGAAAGATGTAACTTTTTTTTCCAAAATAGTCCAGTCTTAGACAAACCTAAGTACCAAATTTTAAACTAAATGACTGCACATGGGAATTAATTAATGATTATTTGATCCTGTTAGTTTTTGAGACAAGTATTCCCGTGGTGTAAAATGACATAAATATGACATAAAGGCAAAAAATACAGTATTTGAAGGTGTAATTGTTTTATGAGTTATCTTGAAGGGGATATTCTGAAATTAGATTCTCATGAGATATAAGCTGTGTAGCTCCTGATTTAATTCAGTTCAGACTACTTTGATGAGTGCTCTGTGTGTGTGTTTGAGGGGGGCGGTGGGGCGGGGAGTGGTATGTTAGCTCTAAGAGATACTTAATTATAAGATTCATTGCTTTGTTGTATTCAATTTTCAAAATATTTTGGGGACTATTGTAGACTTTTTGAAATTTTGGTTTGTATTTAGAAAAGAGTCCAGCCTATATAAATTGTATTTTCAAAAAAGTAAAGCTGCCCTGCTCAATCCTCCTTCCCAAAATGTCTGCTGAAAACCACATTTGGGAAGTAGCATAGCCTTGAGACTTAATTAGATATAACCTATGACCTTGGGGAAAAAATGTTATGCTGTACTCCTTAACCCATGACCTTGAAAAAAAATGTTTTGCTTCCTTAGAAAGAGGGAGGGAGAGAGAGAGAAGGAGGGAGGAAGAGAGATAAGGAGGGAGAAAATAAATTCACAGTTGCCATGTACCAAATACTCTAGGTCACCTTTATTCTTAATAAGGTATCAAGTAATTAATCGATGTGTTTCCCTGAGTCTCCAGAGAATTTATCTTCTACATTCTCTGAAAGTCTTAAATCTATAATTAGAGTTTAACCTTCTTAATTTAAGGCAGAAGTTGCAGTTGCATGCACCTGCATGTTCCAGCTCTCTTAGGTTGTTTATTGTATAGGGTTTTTTTTTTTTAATTTTTTGCTTAACACAAAATTAATATATCAATACATGTGTTTAAAAAAATGCCAAATCAAAAAATCAGAAGAGTTCACATAAAAATCTGGGCTTCCCATCTCTGGAAATGAATTAAATTAGTTGCTTGTGCCCAAATTCTAGCTGTCATACAAATTACCTCCCACATCTAACCCATCAGGTCCTCCAAAGCCTTGCTGTGACCACCCAGTGGTTCTCAGCCTCACTGTGAAAAGACAATTTCCTGGGTGCTCAGGCTGTACCCAGAAAATTAAGCCAATAGTTCCGAGTGTAGAGCTGGGCTTCAAAAGTGTAGAAAGTTCTTCAGATGATTCTGATATGCAACCAAGGTTTAGAACCACTGCCCTAACATCTTCCTCTGTCCCTATATGGCAATGGCCATGCCCATAGTCCAGGTCATACTCACCACTTCCTGGTCTTGACAGTTTTGTACCATCATCACTAAATCACCTTCTCATTTCTGTTCTCATCTTTGTTCAGTTCCATCCCCACCCAACAGCCAGAGTCACTGTTTCAGAATTGAACACACCTAGTTAATGCATGCTTGAACCTCTTCAGTAATAATAACAATAATGATAACAGCTGATGACGATCATTGATACCTTGGTTGAATGAAGAATCTGAGTTGAGGCTTTGTTGAAGTCATTGGAGCATTAAATATCAGAAGCAAATGGGGGAGGCCCACGTGAAGCTTATTGCCTAATCTGACAGTATCTTCTGCCTGCCTACTCCTACAGGCAGTGACCCATGGGCCAAAAGCATCCCTGACTTCTATAAATTGCCACCCAATCAGTGTCCTGATGTCACACCACTGTCGGGAGCAAAGGGGGGTTATAGCCTGGCAGTGACGATATTATAAGACTAATGTTAGCACACAGCCACCAGTGCTTATTAAATGTCACTTCTTCCTAGTTGCATGATCCACCCAGCAAAGTAAGTTGATGCTGGTAAATTTTTAGGTGGACTAACTGAACTAAGGGTGTGCGTTTGTCAGTGTTAGAACTTATACATGGAATCATCTCTCTTGCCGCTTTGACACACACTTCCTCCTTGTCACCAACAAATAACATAAATCCAGTTATTTATTTGAGCTGCAGTGGAGACTTTTCTTTTTCAAAATGACTGTGTAGTGGTGGTGTGGGCCATAGAGGTAGTTACTGGAGTCTTTGCTTTAGCCTCCACCCACCCCATAACTGGAGATGATATGCTTCCCATTGCAAGGGAAGAAGATAAGGTGGCATCAGAAACTTTTCGTAAAAGACATCTTCTGACATATAGTGATGTTATTTTACTCAGAGTTCAAAAATAAATCAAGAAATGCAAAGTGTTCTTGCCTGGAGAATCCCAGGGGCAGGAGAGCCTGGTGGGCTGACGTTTATGGGGTCACACAAGAGTCGGACACGACTGAGGTGACTTAGCAGCAGCAGCAGCAGCTTTGAAGTCGAGTGGAACTTGTGTCCATGTCAGTACCCCTTGTGCACACTGTAATCAAGTTTTATTTCATACAGGTGACAATTATTTTCTTCAGTATAAAACCATCACTGCTTCACTACTGACATTATAAAAAGTTCAAGGAATTGTGTTAAGACAAAAATGTGCCTATGACATTCAGGTAATGGAGACCAATAAAGATGTTATAGCCTGAGGTGTTGAATTAATGCCTGAGACACAGTTATCCGCTCTGCCTTAGGGTCCTAGCTTACCCAAATAATATGCCTGGGCAGAGCTGTCTTACATCTAAAGAAACGATTGACATTTTTACTTCTTTCCTAAATGTTTATTTTGGAGGACAAGTGGGAAACAAAATACAGAGAGAGGCACAAGCACATACTCACTGAGCATCCCTAGGGTTAAATTCCTCTGTCCACAGAATTCTCCAGGAAAGAATACTGGAGTGGGCAACCATTCCCTTCTCCAGGGGATCTTCCTGACCCAGGGACTGAACCCAGGCCTCCTGCATCGCAGGGAGGTTCTTTACTGTCTGAGCCATCAGGGAAGCCCCAAATACAGGGTAGTGTTTGTTAATGAGATGCCTTTGTTTTTCCTTTGGAAATCAAGATGAACTGGCCATGTGTATAATTTTTCTTTGTGGTGAGTAGGTTTGTAATAAGGCCATAGATTCTTTTCATGCCATTTTAGAAATCATTTGAAAGGATTCAGGCAGTGATGACCATTATGTTTTAAGATTTTACATTCAGTTCAGTTCAGTTCAGTCGCTCAGTCGTGTCCAACTCTTTGCGACCCCATGGATTTGCAGCACCCTAGGCCTCCCTGTCTATCACCAACTCCTGGAGTTCACTCAGACTCACGTCCATCGAGTCAGTGATGCCATCCAGCCATCTCATTCTCTGTCATCCCCTTCTCCTCCTGCACCCAATCCCTCCCAGCATCAGAGTCTTTTCCAATGAGTCACCTCTTCACATGAGGTGGCCAAAGGACTGGAGTTTCAGCTTTAGCATCATTCCTTCCAAAGAACACCCACGACTGATCTCCTTTAGGATGGACTGGTTGGATCTCCATGCAGTCCAAGGGACTCTCAAGTCTTCTCCAACACCACAGTTCAAAAGCATCAATTCTTCGGTGCTCAGCTTTCTTCACAGCCCAACTCTCACATCCATACATGACTCCTGGAAAAACCATAGCCTTGACTAGACATTAGAACATGCAAAGCTTTTCCAATAAGATAAATCCATTTTTCTAAATTCTTTGTATCACTGAGTGCCTGGGATATGGACAGAGGTAGATTAAAATCTATCTTATTGTCACCACATGAAACAGCTATTGAGAAGGAAATTAATAGTGTCTGAAATGAACCCTGGGTTAAGCATAGCTCACGTGGTATTTCTACCATTATTTTTCACTTGCCATTAATTCACTTTAATCAGAGAGGTTCCCTAAACTAATTAGGATTCATTTTTAAAAATCTAAAGTAACAGGTAAATGTAGTCTATATTTATTTTAAGGCAGGAACAATATGGATGCTGAATTGATTGTGAAGACATTTATTATGTTATATGTATACATCAAATGGCTTCAAAAATATGCATGTTTGTCACAGATATTTACTATTATATCAGACTTTTTCTTATTCCTATCATTCCTCTAGCACTTTGTGTTGACTTTTGAGAATGAACATTTTGGAACAAAAGATGTATTCTTCCAGGATCCTGCATGCTTGAACCATATTAGACTTTAGTAAATGTTTGTGAAATGAATGATGAATAATGCAAAAGTCTTTTAATTTTAGATACAAGCAGATGAAATTGTACTGAAGCTAGGAACTGACTTAGCCAGTGAACTAGATATATAAAATAATGACAAATAAAAATGGTAATTCATCAGAGCTGATATTATATCTGCTATGCTCTGTGGAAGCAGAGAGAGATGGGCATCATTTTTAAAGGATTTGGACAAAGTCAAAGGGCCAGCAAATCTAATATTTTGGTGAGCAGCTCATCCTGATTTCATTAAGGCATGGCTGTTCACTTCCCTTTCTCCTTCACTGAAGTTTTCATCTTTAAAATCTTTTTTAACTGCCATGTTAAGAGGATGTTCTAGTCTAAAGACTCCTGGTTCAGGTACCTTATCTTTAAAAACTTTGCTAGGGGCATGTGGGACATTAAGAGTAAAATACTACAGTATCTCGATAAATACTAGTCTAGTACAGAAACAGCTGCATTTATAACTGAACAGAGTCTAATGTTGTCTGACCATGCAATATGCTGCCCAAGTAAACTCTTTAGGAACTGCTTGAATTATTCCTATGCCTCCCTCTACTTATCTATTCAATCTTTGACTTTTCTTGGCAAAGCTCAAACCCAGTTAAAGTCCATATGCTTTACATTGCTTCACTCTTGAATTTTAGAAAATGATTAGATAGTCCAAATGGATGTGATGATCCTATTAGCCAACAGCAATATAAGCCCTTCATACATAAAATTATTTTTCTCGGAAGGATATGAAATTTCACTTTGAAATTAAGTTGTTTTCTTAATATCACAACATACTGTGCCTCAAGGATAAGTAATTTCATACATTTAGGATCCTTCAATTATATTCCCATATTGGAGAGATATTACATTATTTTACTTTATCTGAATATTAATAATATGATCAATGATAGCTTTGAATATAAGTATTCTGAAATTGGAAACATCCCCATATTTAAGTTAGCCACTTTAATATTCAAACATGTCTTTCTTTATATTATTAGTTTTTTTTCCTTTAAACATTTTCATTCTCCACTGTTCACTTGTTTGTGATGAATGTGATTAATGTATCTGTACTCTGCTTTTTTATACATTAAAATACTTTAGATAGATTATAAAAAGATGAATGAAATAGAAAATTAAGGCAGAATAATTATCAATGAAACAGAATATTAAGAAACAACAAATAGAAATAAAACCACAGAATCAAGAGAAATAAATATCAATCACAATTAGGCAGACCAACAGTTGCTGTGATGATCATCAGACTTGACTCTAGGTTTACTGGGGGCTAAAGCCAAATTTTGTTGAACAATTCTCTTATCTGAAAAAAAGATACATTTGCCTAACATTAAAATACTCATTCTGTAAAAAGAGAAATTACATACCTGACGGGAATGGAAGGGAAAAGAGTACTTATCATACTATGGGACCATTGGACTCATATTTGAGGATCATGCATGCAGGAATGAGATACAGCTGTCCTGAACTATGTGTATTTATCAGCAGCCTCTTTTTATTTATATTTATGGTTGTGGTTCACGGACGATTGAAACAAAACCATTGATGTCTGAATTTATATGGTGAATTCCATTGGCTTTTGAACCTCAGCGTGCTCAGAGATCTTGATTTTGTTTTTTTATTCTTTACCACTATCAACACTAAATTTTAAATGCTGTTTTATGAAATCAAGTAGAAGCTATAGTTGCAAAATTGTTGACTAGGGTCTCATAAAAGTTGAGAAGATTTTATTGATTTAAATTTTGGTAGTTTTTTCCTTTGGCATGAAATTATGTGTTTGCCTACACTGTTTTTATTTATGATATTAGCTACTACTTTATAGGTATATCTTTAATTTCTTACTCTTTGAGCTTTGGGGAAAAAATAAGTCTATATTTTCTTTGAGACCATTGAACTAAGAGAATAAGTGTGTTAGTCACTCAGTCATGTCTGACTCTCTTGTGACCCCATGGACTGTGGCCCGCTAGGCTTCTCTGTCCATGGAATACTCCAGGCATGAATATCGGAGTGGGTTGCCAATTAGGTGCTGCTTATTTTCCGAGATAGCAACTTTGTGGATTCATGGCACAAGCTTTATATTGTTGTCCTATTCTTGAAATCTACCCCATTTTAAATCTTCTATCAAATCCTTTGCAATATAAAAATTGTTGTGATTAATCTTCTAAAAGCATGGCACACAATTTGAATCAGTTCTAATGAGGTGGATGAAACTGGAGCCTATTATACAGAGTGAAGTAAGCCAGAAAGAAAAACACCAATACAGTATACTAACGCATAAATATGGAATTTAGAAAGATGGTAATGATAACCCTGTATGTGAGACAGCAAAAGAGACACAGATGTATAGAACAGCCTTTTGGACCCTGTGGGAGAGGGAGGAGGGGGCATGATTTGGGAGAATGGCATTGAAACATGTATAATATCATATAAGAAATGAATTGCCAGTCCAGGTTCGATGCAGGATACAGGAAGCTTGGAGCTGGTGCACTAGGATGACCCAGAGGGATGGATGGTATGGGGAGGGAGGAGAGAGGGGGAGTTCAGGATTGGGAACACGTGTACACTCGTGGCGGATTCATGTTGATGTATGGCAAAACCAATACAATATTGTAAAGTAATTAGCATCCAATTAAAATAAATAAATTTAAATTTAAAAAAGAAAAAGGAGTCATATTTTGCAAGCAACATTCTATAGTATAAAGGGAGTTAAGAATGCCTAGTACCATGAATTCTGGTCTTAAAAGATTGAAGACATTTTCAGTTTGAAAAACCAGCAGATATAGATGTATTTTAAAGTGTCATTTAAAAAATAAAGCTCTGTATTTCTGGTATATGACTTATATTAACATATAGCTTATTTCCAAATACTGCATTATAAACTACACACAGTAGTAAAAAAAAACAATGATGGCAAATAGAACCAAGTAATGAGTGGGCAAAATCTGAACTTATGTTATACTTCCACGAGTTACTTATGACTTTGAGGGTATTCTGAATTAACTTCTGGTTGTAATACATTTAGTTCCTATTTAGAAAAAAAAAAAAGATTAAAAAAAATTTGAGAGCCTGTCTCAGATTTGTGAACAAAACACGATCCTGGTGGTGCTGAAAGCTATCTTTCTGGGACATTTTTCAACTAACAAAAACTGTTTCAAACTAATCTGATTATCTGTACACTGCAAAGCAATTGACACAGTTGAGTCTCCCCTTTAATCTGCTGGCCCATCTCACATTTTACAAGGCACTGTCATGGGCTAGTCCCTCTTTGAGTCCCCTAACACATATCATCTCTTCAGAATATCTTATTTAATCTTCAAAGTTGCCCTGTGAGATAAGTAATAGCCTTTCTTTACATATAACAAAGAAAAATGTGTTAGAGAAAAATAATGTCATGAATCATTCCTATCTGCCTACTAACAAGAAGGGTAAACTGTGATACCAGAACTTTTTATTTCTTAAAGCATAATCCTTTTCCTCCTAACCAGTGCTTCTCAATCAGAATGATTTTGTTCCCTAGGAGGATATTGGGCAATGTCTGAAACCGTGTTTGGTGTTCATAACAGAGGAGGGAACTCAACTGATTTCACAGCTGAGTTTCTATGAAAGGTCATAAAGACTACTCTCTTCCATGACTCCTGTATATACTCCGCACTCCACTGTTTGTTTCCTGAAAATTATACAGGAAATTGCTTGCATCTACTCATCATTCTGCCTGGAGTACCCTGAACCCCCTTTCCTGCCAAATGTGTATTCATTTTCAAGATCCAAATGAAATCTCCATGGTTCACTGATGCCTTTCCCCATGCCCTGCTCATCTTCTCCCCAGGCAAAGTTCACCATGTTCTTCCCCCAACCCCTGCTAGCTTCATGGTTACCCAGCACTTATAGCTCTGTATTGCAACTTATTGATTTTCCTGATTGTTTTTCCCTAAGACTGAATTCTTTGAGTACTGGCACCAACATCATATTCATCATAGTATTTCCTAGTGGCAGTACAAAGAGTCACTAAACAAATGCTTTATTGTATATTGAATAAATGCTAAGTGATCCATGAATCCCTCCTGATTTATCATTCCCTAGCAGCTAGGGAAATGATGCAATAAATTAATTTGCGCAGTATTCTGGAGTATCCAAAAAGATTAGGAATGAGTTTCATTAACTTGAGCTTTCACACTCTCACCCTTTTTTAGTTGGGAAAAAGTCCAAATAGAGAAAAATGTAGTGTTTCAGAAGGTGACTCCAAAAACTTTAATACTTTTAAAAGATGTAGTCTCATTCACATTCCACTTTACTTATTAATATAGGAACTTTGAAAATTTTAAGGTGTTAAGAAACAAAGCTATCACTTAAGGTCAAATATTGTCCATTCATTAAATAAATTTATATTGATTGCCTATATGTGCTGGGTTACCTGGAACATTATTTTGGATTTTTTTTTTTACTAATACTTTATTTTAATAATTATAGTAATTTGGAGGAAAATTAATGAGTTGTGAGATGTGTTTTCTAATGCCCTAGAATAAATAATTGGTTTGCTTTTGCTAAGAAAGTATCTACATGTTTTATATTTGATCTCTGACTTTATTTGTTAATAATTTTTTAACGGAAGCTAATGTAACCTCTGTACCCCTGATGCTGGGTTCAGAGGTTATTCATCAGTATTGTTTATTATAGGGAATATTCCAGAACAATAACATCATGTGGTAATATCAGAACATCATCTTTATAAGTAAATTAGAGCATATTTATACTTATAATAGATATACTTTAAAAAAGCATTTCACTACATAGTTGAATCCATTCTAAGTTTCAAACTGTTTAGTATGGAACAGGAAACAAATCTGTGGTCTTCATATCACAAAGTTATAAAAACCTGTCTTTAGTAATGTAAATGTGACCTCTTTTAATCAGTTGCACTCAAGAAATATAAATACATGCATGCAGAATCACTTCAGTCGTGTTTGACTCTTTGTGATTCTGTGGACCATAGCACGCCAGGCTCCTGTGTCCATGGGATTCTCCAGGGAAGAATACTGGAGTGGGTTGCCATGCCCTCCTCCAGCGGATCTTTTCGACCCTGGGATCAGACTCGCGTCTCTTAATGTCTCCTGCATTGGCAGACGGGTTACTTACTACTAGCACCACCTTATATTCTTACCACCATCACATACTACTGTTAGTGCATCAGGCCATACTTAGTACTTTACAGTAATCTGTAAATTCTCTGCTTCTAAAGTGGTTGCCAGTCTGAAAAATAAAATGTTTTTATACCTTCTTTTACTTAAAAAAAAAAATATATTGCAATGCTTTTTCAAGGAGCTATTTGCAGAAGGGACTAGTATAACTGGTAAGTAATAATGTATATAATTAGTGTATAACTCTGTGTGTGTGTATATGTATATTTCCCGTTAACTCAAACACATTGTCTTGGGTTTTTCCCTCAAATATTTTACCATACAAAGATCCAAAGACCTTTTTTTCAATTTTATTGAAACTCCATTGTCAGGAAAATATTAAATGTTTTATTTGCTGTCTATTTGAATTCTAAGTTTATCCTTTAAGACTTATAGTGTTCTATGTTGGTGTACCTATGGTTTAGCAGTACTTCCACGTAGTAAGTAGTATAGTTGATGTAAGCATCAGTTTTGCACTCAGCAGCTCTGGATTCAAGACCTGGATTAAAACCTACAAATTGTGTTTCCCTGTCTCTTGAATTATTCTAGCCTCTGCTTTTCCATTCATTCTCCCAATAAGGGTCATCAGGCCCACTTTATGAACAGACTATGTTGAAAGGATTCAATGAGATATAAGAGGAATGCCTGGGTATGGTAAGAGTTTGGAGAATGGCGATTTTAATTCAGACCTCACCAAGGCCCTTACTGGTTCAAATTTACGTCAAAGAGAGGGACATAAAATGGGAAAATGAAAAAAGCGATGTCCCCAGAGACTGTGAAATGTCTAACTCCAGGTCACACAGCTTTGATATGCCAGAGTGAGGGCTCCCCACCTACAGGCCAACAGGAGCCCTGACTCATCCACATTCTGACACATAGTAAGCATTCCAGAAACAATGAGTAAGTGAGTTTTAAGAACTCCTGTGGAGAACTAAAGTCATAGATGAGCGCGTGGAGACTGAGCTACACTAGTGTAGCACGTGATAGTCTTTTGCTGAGGCTGTGTTGTTTACACACCCCATGGGCAAGAATCTTATAATATTTGTTTTTATGCTGCCAATACTTAAAAGAGGGCCTCGAGTAGACACTTAATACATCTTTGTTTAATTACTGAATAAGTAAACAGATGAACTCAAAAAGCTGAGAATTAATTTTTAATTTACATGTTTTTAATTTTAAAAAGCTGTTATTTTTCTTATTTTGCTACTACAATTTGGAGAGAAGGTATGTCTTTCAGTGTGTTTTGTCTTAGAAGTCTGCCTTACTGTAGTCTTTTCTACATTCGGTTTAAAATTCTGCAGTTACTCTAAGTCTTCTCTTAGGTTTTTTTTTTTTTTTTTCATCAACAAGTGATCTTTGTTTTCTCAATATTTAAAGAATATCAATCCCTTTTCATAAGATTCTTTCACTAAAATAATATAAAACTACTCATGTGTACTAAATTAATAGAAAGTCATGACTTGTAGATATTTATTGGTTTTGATTTATACATAGTATATAACTAAAATTCAGGTAGCAAAGTATTGATGGTATTCTGAGGGATTTGTGTTACAAGGTGAAAAAGGAATGATACTCACTGAGCACAATAAGTTGCAATAACACAGACACCTCTAAAGTCGTTTAAGTCATTGTGTGTTCTTAGGACAGTTAATCTTGCCCTGAAATCTTATTTACTCTCATGTTTTTGACAGTTAATTAAAGACCCTATGACTCTGGTCCCACTATTATGTTAAATTCACATTGATTAAGTCATAATTAAAAATTTAGCTCAAAGAATAAAGGCTGAAGATATACTTAGATGATACTTTTCTATTTGTTTCAAAATAATGTAGACTTCACCAGTTCTCTCCATGGGAGTTTTTAATAACAATTAGAATAAAAATGTGATTTGTTTGAATGTCACTAATTTGCCTTGTTGAAAAATAAAAAATGAGATTTTCTCAGTATCCCCCCTTACCCAGGGAGGATTCTGTATTGAAGTATCATAAATTTTAGTTGCAAGAGGAATGATGAGTAATAAAATATTTATAGAGCCAATTGTTACCTTGACTTTGAGCACTTCTGTTTTACACAGAGAGATTTGCATTCAAGTTTAGGTTAAGTAAACATTTGTATAAAACAGTGATAAGAACATGAATAAAAATGTAAATATCTCTGGTTAGAGTGGTTTTAGTTAGTGAAAAAAAAATTATGAAATAGCAGCACCCATGAATTAGACTTTTGAAAAAGCTACATTAAAAAAAAAAACAGAAACTTGGGACTTCCCTGGCAGTCCAGTGGTTGAGATTCTGCCCTTCCAATGCAACAGGCTTGGGTTTGATCCCCGGTCAGAGAATGAAGATCATGCGGCCAAAAAGAGAAAAAAAAATTTTGAGAGAAAATAAAACTGGATGCTTGGGGCTGGTGCATTGGGACGACTCAGAGGGATGGTATGGGAAGGGAGGAGGGAGGAGGGTTCAGGATGGGGAACACGTGTATGCCTGTGGCGGATTCATTTTGATATATGGCAAAACCAATACAATATTGTAAAGTTAAATAAAATTAAATTAAAAAAAAGGATATAAAAATCAAATATAAAACCTCAACTCACTCCACAAATATAGAGAAATTATTTTGTATTTGGAATTTCTTGCACTTCACCAAGGGCTTACCTGATAGCTCAGTCAGTAAAGAACCTACCTGCAATGCAGGACACCCGGTTCAATTCCTGAGTCGGGAAGATCCACTGGTAAAGGGATAGATTACCCACTCCAGTATTCTTGGACTCTCCTTGTGGCTCAGCTGGTAGAGAATCCGCCTGCAATGCAGGAGACCTGGGTTCGATCCCTGGGTTGGGAAGATGCCCCTGGAGAAGGGAAAGGCTACCCACTCCAGTTTTCTGGCCTGGAGAATTCCATGGATTGTATAGTCCATGGGGTCACAAAGAATCAGACATGACTGAGTGACTTTCACTTTCACACTTTACCAAATATGTACTATGTCTTCAAAAAGAATATGCTTCCTCTTTCTGAGGTATCCTAAAACTGGTATATTTATTGACTACATTCTCTGTGCCAGACATTCTTTTAGGTGCTGAGGTTATGACAGCACATAGAAAAGTCTGTGCCTTCATAAAGGTTATATCCTAGTTAAGGGGCAGACAGAAGGAACGTATGTAGATATACAATGTCAAGGGAAATCAGTCTTATTAAATGCATTAAGGAAACAGAGAATCATGGCAAGGGGCAGTATTCTTCTATAGGGAGTGTTCAAGAAAGTCCTTTTTAGTAAGGTCTGTTAAGGTCATATTGGAAGAGAAATCAGAAGCCCAGCCAGGAGAACCAGCATCAAAAAGGCCCTAGTGCTACTTAGTGAGGCCAAGTAGACCATGGTAAGAACCTTGCACATTTTACTAATTGACCTGGGAAGCCATTGTAAGACTTTGAACTGGAAGGGAGGAAGATTTTTCTTCTACCCTTCTAGGTTCTTTTGATTAGTTTAGTAATTAAATTGGCATAACGTGGGTTAACTGGAGAAAAACAAATTTAACTTTGTATGTATAGAAATCTCATGTAGATGTGAGATGCTCTCAGAAGGCAGCTGTGTGCCACCCTGAGCTCAGTAGGAGGGAGGAACGGTCTGGGGCTTCAAAGGGAAGGAAGATTATTCACAGGAGGGTGGAAAGAGCAAATGTTTGGTAAACAAATGTTTGCCATGCCAGGTGGAGGCAATGATTTTGAACAAATAAGCCCTCCCAGGCTCCTCCTAGCTTCTTATACCAGCACACACTCTTATCATTATCCCTGGTGATGGTTCAATTTCTGGACCAAGTCGTCCATCTAAATTCTTTTAGGTGATTAAGTGGGAGGTAAAAAACTCTTCATGAGACAGTTAGGCCTTAACTGTCTTCAAATGAACATAATCTATGTGCCAAAGTGGCACATTCTGGGGCAGCCTGCCCTGAACCCTATCAGAGCAACAGAGTGACCTAATCTGAGGATTTTTTTAGAAGGATGAATTTGGCTTTTCTGTGAAAAGGAATAGATAGGGAAAGGATTACATTTTGTCAACAGAGTGGGAAAGAATGAGCATAGAAGGGAACATTTCTCTCTCGCATAATCACACCTCACTACAGGGAAGGTAACCATGCGACCAGCTAGATATCTGAGGATTTATTATTCCAGGAAAAGGGAGAATGGATCTATGTATGTAAAGAGCAGTTTTGGTATTGCTCCTAGAAGTAGGACTTGGGGTAGTGGGATTACCTCCACTATCTCCACTTGGTAGTGGAGGGGAAGTCATAAGTAGGATTTGAACATGAAGAATCTGAGGTTCTTAGATGGTCTCCAAGGGAAATGATTGGGAGGGGTCTCTAGAAGGTCCAGCAGTCTGGATTTCAGGAGTTGTCTGATTGGAGATTTGGTGGCATTTCGTATTATTTTAAAGCAATTCAAGTTCTGGAAATAAGAGCATGTAAAGGGAGAAGAGAAAGAACTCTGCTGGTGCTTCTAAGCTCATTTGGTTCTAAAATATGCTCAGAGGGTCATGTGACTTTGAAGAAAAAGAGAAGTTCACTCAGCAACCCCTCAGAGGGAGAAGAGGGGTTGCTGGGTGAACTCTTTTTCTTCAAAGTCTGTACATTACCTTTTACCATAACACCCAACATCCCATGGATTCACATTCCAGTTTGTTTCTCCAACTTAACATGAAAGCTAGTTTTAGGAGGTATAATGGTTGAAATTCCTAAATTGATTGCAGCTTGGCAAAATGATTACCCAAAAAAGGAGTTGAGGGGGGGCTACTTCAACATAAATTGAGCAGATCTCATGCAAAATTACTTTCTCATCTTAAAAAAAAAAAGTGCTTAAAATAGGACTGTGTTTCTCAAAAATTACCCCTTAAATGGAAATTCACAGTAATTAATTTTTTTCCTGCTTTGGAAAAGTACCATCATTGAAAGAGTTGCATATTGTTGTTTTTACTAGTATTCCTAAAAATTCAAAATGTTTATGTGACATGTAGTGAATGGCTGAAACTTTTTAATGTGTATTTATTACTAATTTATCTGTTCATAACAAAATACTAAAATATATATAAATACAAGTGAAAGAAATCCAGAAAGTTGATGGAAAACTGCAGAGGATCTGAGGTTGAAGTCATTAAGATGCTCAGACCTCAGCTGAGAACAGCCATAAAAGCAGACACCCTCCGTTAGCAAGTGGTTTCTTGGTCCAGGTGCTGTGCTCAGTCGTGTCCAGCTCTTTGCAAGCCCATGGACTGTAGCCTGCCAGGGTTCTCTGTCCATGGAATTTTCCAGGCAAGAATACTGGAGTGGATTGCCATTTCCTCCTCCAGGGGACTTAAAGAATTAAGGAACCAGCATCGCTCAGGAAAATATATCAGACTCAGTTGGGAGTTGTCAAGGGCTACAGGAAGCCACTCTGGGGTAGGAAAAGCCAGGAAGTAATCCCATTCAGGTGAGGAATCATCCAAGGTCATGGAGCTGGGCAGAGGGGCTTGAAGGGCTACTTGAAGATCTCCAGGAAGCAGTTGGATTTCATTGTAAACGTATAGGAGCCCATGTACGCATGCATGCATGCTAAGTCGCTTCAGTCATGTCTTACTCTTTGTGACCCTATGTACTGTAGCCTCCCAGTCTCCTCTGTCCATGGGATTCTCCAGGCAAGAATACTGGAGGGGTTGCCATGCCCTCCCCAGGGCATCTTTCAGACCCAGGGATTGAACCAGCGTCTCCTGCATCATATGCAGATTCTTTACCACTAAGCCACCCAGGAAGTCCTTGTAGGAACCCATATCCTAGTAAAGAAGGGCATTGGTAAGTGCGATTAAGGACGTTGAAAGGTTTTAATTATAAGAGTAATTTTTAAAAATATTATGAATATGATTTGTGTTTGCTCAGAGAATTTTTTTGTTATTCAACAGTTGTTTGAACATTTCCTGAGTCTTACCCCGCCAAAAAAGAAAATATTTTAAAGGTCAGAGGCTACAAGCTTTTCATCATTTAGCCAAGAGACATAGATAATATGGTCCATGTATTCAGTTTAATTTAAATAAAATGTCAGCTTGAGGGTGTAACTACTAAGCAATTATCTGAAGATAGATTAGAGTGACATTAAGCCATGTTCCTTCTGTCTACCTGGGGATCTCATCATATAGTAATTTATACATTTTAAGTTTTAAATATTGCTTCTATGAAGAAAATAGTCATAATTTTAAATGAACTCTAAATGTTTTATATTCAGTCATGATGATGTCTCCTAATTTGGAGGTGCATATAAGCAGTGGAAGAATTGGCTCTCTCCATATTTTGATGAGAAAGGAAAGGTCCCCTTTTAGACTCAGGGCTTACAGCCCGCTCAGGCACACCATTTGAAGATTTTCCCTCAAGACCAAGTGTCTGGAAAGATCAATTGTGAAGTAATGAAATCAAAGAGTACTTATTCCAGTGTTTTGACAAGGATCCTGAGGCAAGAGACCCCAGGAGATGCAACTATCTCAAAATGTATTAGGAGTTTCAAATATCACCAGTATCTTATGTCAGTTTCCTCTAGGCTAGTTCCCTGGAAGCTGTTCCAGGTTCTTTCTCTTGAATCTGAAAGATGACCAAACTTTTAGGCATCTTGAGCAAAACATTTAATATCTCTTAGATGAATATTTAGAGACTGGAATTTGTTGAGCAGGGGAAAAAAATGATGCATCTTTCTTTTGAAGAAATTGTCTCTATGATGATGGTGCCATTCATCCTGCAGAGAATTTTGCATATGCATGGGCCAAGCAATTGGGAGGGGGTGCAGTAAATCTGTGGCGTTTAAGAGAATTAAGGTTTCAAGAAGCAACACTCTGGGATTTAAACTCTAGTTCAAGATGATTTGTATGTCAAAAATAATTGAAGGCTTGTGGTTAGTTGCAGTTTTGAGAGACAGACTCTCCTGGAATAAGAAATAGCATCTGAGATGATGTGAGGAAGTGTCGTGCCTCTCTGTTTTGAAATTTTGCCAGCTATTTTCAAAAATAGTAAGGTTATCCTGCTGTTATGCTCACTACTGATGAGACCCAAATGAGTATATTGGTTCCATAACTCAAGAGAAGTGAGGTGAATCTGAAGAGGGTTTGAAGGATAATTGCAAAGATGAGCAACAGAAGAGAAGGTAGGATACGTTAGGAAAACTGAAGAACTCGTCAAGAACATCAACAATCCTGAAACTCATGAGCAGCTCCTTGAGGGAAGACGGTGGTCATGTTTGCTCTCTTCCTGGCTGGAAGGCTCTCCACTGCAGGAAGAAAATACTTCCCTGATGGTAAAACTTGGGAGCTAGCAGGAGTGGGAACTAAAAGAGATCATAAATTTGAGTTGTTGGAAGGATTAGGGTGAGGAGAGGATACATTTTCACCTATTTTTTGGCTTCAGTAAATTCTGAACCAGATTGATTCTTTTGTCTTTTCTAACTGTTTCCATGAGATTATTCATGTACTTCAGAGAAATACATCTGAAGTGGAAAATTTAGGAGTAGGAAATCAGATCATCAAATCATGCCTAGTATCTATATTCTTGCTCTGCATTCATACATACCTGTTCCTCCTCTGTATTTCCTCACATGACTTTGTAAGAAAAGTATGATTGCTGCCCTCAGCACTCTACAAAATCATGGCCACATAGTTCAAAATAAACTCACACCATCTCCTTTTTGGGCTTCCCTAGAGGCTCAGCTGGTAAAGAATCCACCTGCAATGCAGGAGACCTGGGTTAAATCCCTGGGTCCAGAACATCCTCTGGAGGAGGGAATGACAACCCACTCCAGTATTCTTGCCTGGAGAATCCCATGGACAGAGAAACCTGGCGGGCTACAGTCTGTGGGGTTGCAGAGTCAGACATGACTGAGCAACTAACACACTTTCACCTCCTTTTTGTTCACAAAGCTACAATAGTTCTTTGACTTTTCAGGGTGCTTTGGGTTGAATTGTCTATACTCAGATTCCTATGTTGAAACCCTAACCCCGAAGGCAATTTTATTTGGAGACAGGACTTTCAGGAGGCAATTAAGGTTAAGTGATCTCACAAATACAGGTCCTCAAAGCATAGGATTGGTGGCCTCTATCCCCACACCAGAAACCAAATCCACCGGAACCCTCATGTTTGATGTCCAGAGCTGTTAGAAATAAATGTTTATATTATCTAGCCTCCTACTGCATAGCATTTGGTTATGCCAGCCTGAGCACACTGATATACAGAAGAATGTTTGCTCCTTGACTGTCATCATTTCATTTGTTTCAAATGATGAGAGGCGAGAGGTAGGGAAACTCAAGGTATCAGGGGTAAAATGAGGATGGTGAGAAAAGTTTGAGGCAGGTGTATCTTAAACCAATTTTTATTAAGGTGAAAACAGAGACTTGGATTACAGGATCATTACAAGATGGCTTGGCCTATGACAAATATATGAATGACAGAAAGCTGTATTTCAGAAGGATATTTAGTTCCTTAGCACATAGTGGTGTTTTTTTTTTCATATATATATATATATATATTATATACTGTGTATTGAGATGCCATGTTATGTGTGGCATGCAGGTTTCAGATCTTTAGGCATCTGTGAAGTTTAAGACCTTTAAGGACAGAAGGCAACATTCAAAAATGTAAAATATAGAGGAGAGTCCTATACGAAAAACAGTTGAAGACTTATGGTTGCCAATTGAAGACCAAGTGATCTGATACCTATACCTAGTACGATAGGAATTCGGCTTAGGAAGGCTTGAACTTAGTCACGTTTTCTCTTAGATAATTACTGTTTAAAACGTCACTGAACAAAAACTTTTTCGTTCTTATATTCATGTATTCATATAAGTGATAAGAATTGCTCTTGAAAGAATGAACATCCAGAATGAAAGACTGAAACCAGTAATAGATATTAATCTAAGAACTGTCTCAAAGATAGGTGATGCCCTGCAGAAGCTTATAATTGAGTGTAGAAACCTCTCATGATACTGTCTGGATTCAGTATGACCTGGCAAATTTATACAATCCTCAGACCTAAAAGATCTTGAGCCATAGAAATTTCTAAGAATTCTGCATTTACTAATTTCTGTCTTCCTCGTAGCAGCCGTTCTTTGAAGCAGGCTCTGTGAATATTGTGCCCACTTCTCAGATGAGGAAAATTAAGGCTAAAGGATGTTGTTTGTGCAGGTCTCAGGAATGGCAGCTGAACTAGGCAGTCTGCGTCCATACCTCCACTGGTCTATGTACTGCTCATCAGTTCTGTTCTCTGTAGAGTCCATACTGCCTCACCTTGAGCTTCTCTGCCCCTCAAACTTGTTTTATTCTTAAAAATTTAGATCAATATGTAACCAAAACTTATGGTAACGAAGACATCTTTTTTAAAGGTTATTACTCTTTTTTAAAAAAAAAGTTGTGTTTAGCTATTCTGGGTCTTCATTGCTGCGCTTGGGCTTTTTCTAGTTCCGGCAAGCGGAAGCTTCTGCACAGCTGCGGATGGCGGTGGCCGCTGTGGTTGCGGAGCATGGGCTCTAGGACGCATGGACTTCGGTAGTTCTGGCACGCTGGCATTATTGCTGCGCGGCATGGGGGATCCCCTCGGACCAGGGATTGAACCCATGTCCCCTGCATTGGCAGGCAGATTCTTAACCACTGGACCACCAGGGAAGTCCCAAGATAACTTTAGATTATCTCAAGATATGAAGTCACATAATGCAGGCAAGGTCTTTTGCCTCATTTACCACTAGGGCACATGAAAGCTTCCCTGAGTCAAAAAGAACAAGGCCTAAATCATCTGTCACAGGTTATAGGGACCTCAGCCAAACTAGGCATATGATTATCTCTGTGCTCCCACATGGTGGCCTTGTGTAAATGCCCCATCTAAGTTCTGAATCTTTGAAATGAGATTAGATGTTCCAAGAAATAAGAAAAGGTCTCTGGCACAATTGAGTAAAGTGCTTTATATAATGTAAATTCGCTCTTGCATAATGATAAATTAATTTTTTTCTGACTGGTGTTAGAACATTAGAGATTTTCCTCCCTCTGTTTTAAAACTATTTTATTTCATTTTTACTTTGAAACTGGGCTTAAAAATCAACGAATTAAAATGTTCCATTCTCTTACACATTAATGAACATATAAAAATGGAACTAACTGAACAAAAAATGGAGTCATCATTTGTCTTTTAATGTAAACTTAACATCCTAAAATTATCAAACTAATCTTGATCTGCATCATCAATGCAAAAAAAAAAAGTCCTCAATTTTATTAATAATGAATAGGTAATTTTAATAAAAACTGCTTTCATTTTTACTAACTTTTATTTACCTTTTAGAGGTATATGTGTATTTTTCATTGACCTCTATGCTGCAAGCAAAAACAAATAAGCAAAAGGAACCATAGAAATGATGACACAGATAAAATTGCAGTAGATTATTAAAGAATACTTTATTTTTGGAATTTTTCTGATACATTTTCAAAGTATGTTACTATACACAGCACTAACAAAATAAAATAGTATTTTGTAGATTATTTAGGGAAATTTGGTTTACTGCTTTGACATGTTGGTACTTTTATATTATTCATAAATCTACTTTTTTTCTTACTTTAACAAGAAATGTGGGAGATCTTGAGAAACCAGTGCCTAAAATCATTAACTAAACTCGGTGTAGTCAACTACAGTTATTGCATATAACATGATAAAGGTTGAACTTCCTGCTGTGAGCTCAAGTGATGAAAATTCAATGTATGCTATAAAATTTTTAAACTATTTTTGTAGTTAGGAAGAAGGAAATTTTTCCCTCATATGCCTCAGGTTAGGCATATTTAGATAAAATGAAAAGGAAAGGAAACTCATTTTTATTTTTGAGAACCAGGGAAAGAATTTTCATTTTCTTTGAAATACTTCAGATTCACTGTTCTTTAACTGGATTTTGAACTAGACTTACACAGTTATTTAATTTCACTTACTTGGAAAATACACTATAAGATATCTACAATTCAAGTGACCTAATTAACTCAAAATCATTTATCTTTTTTCATGTTAATGCATGTATTACATCTAGAAGCATAAAAATATATAGGAAGTGTTACCTCTAACTTCAACATCCTTTTCAAACTTTCCATCTTTGCACTAACAGATTATCTCTTAAGAATATTATTTACAACACAGAAAGTGTGTAAACCATCTTTATCAAGTAAATAGTGGAAAGCACACTTCGGATTAGAAACCAGAAAGCATGCTTTCTGGCCCTATCTTTGTTCAGTTCAGTTCAGTCACTCAGTCATGTCCGACTCTTTGCGACCCCATGAATTGCAGCACGCCAGGCCTCCCTGTCCATCACCAACTCCCGGAGTTCACCCTAACTCATGTCCATCGAGTCGGTGATGCCATCCAGCCATCTCATCCTCTGTCGTCCCCTTCTCCTCCTGCCCCCAATCTCTCCCAGCATCAGAGTCTTTTCCAATGAGTCAACTCTTCGTATGAGGTGGCCAAAGTATTGGAGTTTCAGCTTTAGCATCAGTCCTTCCAAAGAACACCCAGGACTGATCTCCCTTAGAATGGACTGGTTGGATCTCCTTGCAGTCCAAGGGACTCTCAAGAGTCTTCTCCAACACCACAGTTCAAAGCCATCAATTCTTCAGTGCTCAGCTTTCTTCACAGTCCAACTTTCACATCCATACATGACCACTGGAAAAACCATAGCCTTAACTAGACGGACCTTTGTTGGCAAAGTAATGTCTCTGCTTTTGAATATGCTGTCTAGGTTGGTCATAACTTTCCTTCCAAGGAGTAAGCGTCTTTTTAATTTCATGGCTGCACTCACCATCTGCAGTGATTTTGGAGCCCCAAAAAATAAAGTCTGACACTGTTTCCACTGTTTCCCCATCTATTTCCCATGAAGTGATGGGACCAGATGCCAAGTATCTTTGTTACTTGTCAAGTATCTTTGTTACTTGCAAAAATTCTGGCTGTGGGTAAGCCACTTAACCTCCCTAAGCTCTGTGCATCATTAAGATAGAAATAATAGTACCTGCTCTGTGCTTGCATCTCAGGTCATCTCAGGTCAAAAATATAAGCCTATCTTTTGTAAACTGTAACATACAATGGAAAGGCAAGCTCCTGTATGCTCTCACTTTGTAGAAGTTGATAGTTATTAAGGGAGTAGATCTGAAATTTTATCACCACAAAAAGAAATGTAATTATATATGAGGACAGAGGTGCTGGCTAACCTTATTGTGGTAATCATTTTTCAGTATATACATGAATCAAGTCATCACATTGTACACCTGAAGCTTATGTAGTTACATGTCCTTGTCTCAATAAATCTGGGATTATTTTTTAATGAAAAGGAACAAATAGCAAAAAAGACATTACAATAAATAATAAAAAATTATGAATATAAAATTATCATCTGTGGCTTAAATATTCACTAAGGGAGCCACTTGCCACCTGTGGCCATTCAGCACTTAAAACGAGCTCTAAGTGTAAAGTCAATCATGTTATGAGGGCTTACTGTGGAAAAAAATGTATAAAATCATATTAGTAATACTGGTTACATATTGAAAGTATAATTTTTGTAAATTTATTTCTACATAAATTTTGTAAATTTAATTTTCAATTTTTTGAAATTCTAATTTCAACATGTAGTCAAATAAAATTGCTAATATGATTTTATACATTTTTTTTCCCACAGTAAGTTCTCATAACATGATTGACTTCCCACTTACAGCATATTTTAAGTGCTGAATGGCCACATGTGGCAAATGGCTCCCTTAGTGAATATTCTAGCCACAGATGATAATTTTCTATTCATAATTTTATATTATTTACTGTAATATCTTTTTTGCTATTTGTTCCTTTTCACTTAAAAAAAATCCCAGATTTATTGAGACATGGACATATAACTACATAAGCTTCAGATGTACAATGTGATGATTTGATTCATGTATATATTGCAAAACAATTAACACAATAAGGTTAGCTAGCACCTCCGTCCTCATATTTAATTACATTTCTTTTTGTGGTGATAAACTTTCAGATGTATTCTCTTAACAACTTTCAACTTCATATAGGGTTAAATAAAATACATTATTAAATTTTTAAAAAATGTAAGCTCTCATTGGGGAAACAGAGTAGGTGTCTTGGCGGAAACATAAATACTCATGAACTCCTTGTACAATTCACCTCATTCCTTTCACTCTTACCAGCCTACTGACTTAGGATAAGATCCTTCACTTTCCTGAGTTTCAGTTTCTTCATCTTCCAAACAGCAATTATGAAAACATTCCCCTCCCTGGTCAAAGTGAAGTTTAAAACAAGCAAATATATGTAAAGCACTTGTAGAAGAGCCTAGCAGTTTCTGAGTATAAAATAAATCATAATCATTATTATCTTCTTTTAAAATGCACATATTTGACAGCATAATGACACATTTTTGTATTCAGCATTTGTAGTACATGCTCAGTGTAGTCTATGTTTAGAAGAAAAAATGATTTTTTGTATTATTTCTTTTTCTGCAGTAGATAATACATATGTACAGTAAAAGCTCAGAATATACAGAAAAGCATCAAGAGCAAACAAAAGCCACTAGCAATCCAGCCATCAAAATATAATCACTGTTTAGCATGTTTCAGAAGGGAAAATACTTGAGCAAATGTGATTTCAGGGAAAACCAAGGTAAATAGGTGACAGCAATAGAAAGGGGATGAATTTGGGTTGCAGAGAAACCAGTCCCTAGAATGGAAACCAGTGGCGTGAGGACAGGGTGGGAGGCAGATATTCAGGAAGTATAAGAAAAAAAGAAGCAAAAGACTTTGCTGGGGAGGGGTGGAAGGGGGATACACTGGAAGATTTGTACTGACCTTGTTGTTGTCCAGTTGCTAAGTCATGTTGGACTCTTTGCCACCCCATGGACTGCAGCACACCAGGCTTCCCTGTCCTTCAAAAATCACCCAGAGTTTGTTCAAATTCATGTCCATTAAGTTGGTGATACTAACCATCTCATCCTCTGCCGTCAATTCATGTCCATTGAGTTGGTGGTACCGTCTAACCATCTCATCCTCTGCCGTCCCCTTCTCCTTTTGCCGTCAATCTTTCTGAGCTAGAGGGTCTTTTCCAATGGGTTGGTTCTTGACATCAGTATTGGATGGCCAAAGTATTGGAGCTTCAGTTTTCAGCATCAGTTCTTCCAATGAATATTCTGGGTTAATTTCCTTTAGGATTGACTGGTTTGATCTGCTTGCAGTCCAAGGGACTCTCAAGAGTCTTCCCCAGCACCATAATTCGGAAAAACCGTAGCTTTGACTATATAGACCTTTGTTGGCAATGATCAGGATTGACATATATACACTATGTATACTATGTATAAAACAAATAACTAATGAGAACCTACTCTATAGCACAGAGAACTCTACTCAGTGCTCTGCAGTCACCTAGATTGGAAAGAAATCCAAAAAAAGAGTATATATGTATACATATAGCTGATTCACTTTGCTGTATAGTAGAAACTAACACAATATTGTTAAGCAACTATATTCCAATAAGAATTTTTTAATTATAATATTCTGAAAAAAGAAAGACTTTTAAAACTGTAGTAGTTTTTACAAGGACTGTTAATCACTCCAATATGCCAAAGACTAAATAAGTAAAGCGCTTGCCCTTGCTTTGATTTCACTGATTTCACTCTTGCCTCCATAATATTTTAAGCTTCCCTCGTGGCTCAGATAGTAAAGAATCTGCCTACAGTGCAAGAGATACAAGAAATTCTGATTCAATCCCTGGGTCAAGAAGATCCCCTGAAGAAGAGAATGGCAATCCACTCCAGTATTCCTGCCTGGAGAATTCTATGGGCAGAGGGGCCTGGCGGGCTGCAGTACAAGGGGTCGCAAAGAGTCGGATACAACTGAGCAAGTACCACTTTCACACTTCTATAGTATTTGACAGCCCTACTATCAGGGATGTCTCCAAAGCTGGTTTATAGAGTTATCCACATAGACAGAGGGAGAGGGGTCAGGAATATAAACCACCTTCTAGACCTTTCCCAAGAAAAATGAAATAGGAAGAGGAAAGATCACTAAATCCTTATGGTGTCCAAAGCCATTGTCCTGGTGGATGAATGGTAAGTGAGAACTGGCAGAAGAAAAAATGAGGAAGAGAAGGAAATTTGACATTCCTGGATTTATGCAGATGGATTAGCAAATTATTCGTACACAGGAACAACTTTTAAAAAAGATTCTAAGAAAGAAATGACAAACTAAGTTTGTCAAATTCATTTTCTAAAAACAGGCATTAAGCGGTAATTACTATTTTGTAAAACTTTGCACAGTGACAGCTGTATGAACACTACAATGTCAGTACTTGACATTACTACACAATTAAGAATCAGTTCAGTTCAGTTCAGTCGCTCAGTCGTGTCCGACTCTTTTCAACCCTATGAATCGCAGCACGCCAGGCCTCCCTGTCCATCACCAACTCCCGGAGTTCACTGAGACTCACATCCATCGAGTCAGTGATGCCATCCAGCCATCTCATCCTCTGTTGTCCCCTTCTCCTCCTGCCCCCAATCCCTCCCAGCATCAGAGTCTTTTCCAATGAGTCAACTCTTTGCATGAGGTGACCAAAGTACTGGAGTTTCAGCTTCAGCATCATTCCCTCCAAAGAAATCCCAGGGCTGATCTCCTTCAGAATGGACTGGTTGGATCTCCTTGTAGTCCAAGGAACTCGCAAGAGTCTTCTCCAACACCACAACTCAAAAGCATCAATTCTTCGGCGCTCAGCCTTCTTCACAGTCCAACTCTCACATCCATTCAAATCCTGAGAAATCACTCCTTTTTCCTCATTAAAGGTCATTAGTCCTAAACCATTAATCTGAAATATTATAGTGCTTTAGTAGCATGTATGAAAGACAACTTAAAAGTTTAAAGCAGATTTATTCATTACATGGGGCAGTAATTTAGTTTACAGCTGTTAACCCTTGAAAAGATAGAATCATGCCTACCTGATGTGCCTGAAATTCTGGAATTCTATTCTGTACTTCACTGACAAAGAGTGAAGTGAATTGGTTGCATTTTGTGGGGGGGATAAATTACACATTTCTCTGAGGCCATTCAGTTGTTCAGCAGTACATAAGATTGTAAAAAGTGTAAGTGAAAGTTACTCAGTCATGTGCGACTCTTTGCAACCCCATGGGCTCTACAGTGCCTGGAAATATCCAGGCCAGAATACTGGAGTGGGTAGCTATTCTGTTCTCCAGGAGAGCTTCCCAACCCAGAGATTGAACCCAGGTCTCCCACATTGCAGGCTGATTCTTTACCAGCTGAGCCATCAGGGAAGCCCATGTATTAAATCATAATAAATATAACATATTTCCAGCCAAGTATATATGCATTTGGCAAAAGTTAATTCTTCCAAATAAAAAGGTTAGTTAACTAGAATACACACACTTGCTTGGGGAAGAACCACAGTGAGTCTCCCATTGTCCCTATTGTATTCAGACTGTCTTATTGCAGAAACAGTAAGTTAAATAACCAGTTACTGAGGGTGGACCATATGTTTTCTGGGCTGTGACTGCAGTGTATGGGTGCTGCTTCCACATGGCCAGGATCTTGCTTGTTCGTGTCTCTCTTGCTCCTGGGAGTCTCTATATTACACAGGTTGTAGAGACTTAATTCTTGAGAGTTAATTAGCAGATGTATTCTCACAAACTTAATTCTCCTAGCATAATTTTAAAGCTGTACATACTTATTTATTAAAGCCTGGGAAATAAAATTTTTTTTCAACTCAGTCCTATCACACAACACAATCACAACTAGCATATTGGTGTTTTTCCTTAAAGAGTTTTTTTTCTAACTTTTTTCCCCCATGACTTTAATAATATTACATATATAATTTCTGTGTCCTTTTAAAAATTAATTTTTATTAAAGTATAGTTACAATTTTGTTTTAGTTTCTACTGTAAAACAAAGTGAATCAGCCCTATGCATAGGTATATCCCCTCTTTTTTGGATTTCCTTCCCATTTGGGTCACCACAGAGCACTGAGTAGAGTTCTCTGTGCAATACAGCAGGTTCCTATTTGTCTATTTTATACATAGTATCAATAGTATATATATGTCAATCCCAATCTCCCAATTCATCCCATCCCTTCTGTCCCCCCTTGGTGTCTATCCATTTGTTCTCTATGTCTGTGTCTATTTCTGTTTTGCAAATAATCATCTATACCATTTTTCTAGATTCCTCATATGTGTTAATATGTAATATTTGTTTATCTCTTTATGACTTCACTCTGTATGACAATCTCTAGATCCATCCTCCTTTTGACTTAATATATCAAGAGTATGTTCATTATATAGTTTTATAAAACACATAGTTGAATAGTGTTGTGGGCTGAATATTTCCCCCAAAAATTCCTATAGCGAATTCCATACCCTAGTGGTATTTTGAGATAAGGTCTCCTGGGAGGTATTAGAGTTAGATGAAATCCTGAGAGTGGGGCTCTGGTCTCATAATATTCAGTTCAGTTCAGTTCAGTAGTTCAGTTATGTCTGACCCTTTGCAACCCCATGAATCGCAGCATACCAGGCTTCCCTGTCCAAAACAAACTCCCGGAGTTTACTCAAACTCATGTCCATCGAGTCGGTGATGCCATCCAGCCATCTTATCCTCTGTCAACCCCTTCTCCTCCTGCCCCTAATCCCTCCCAGCATCAGGGTCTTTTCCAATGAGTCAACTCTGTGCATGAGATGGACAAAGTATTGGAGTTTCAGCTTTAGTAATGAACTTTAGTGTCAGTGAACCTTCCAATGAACACCCAGGACTGATCTCCCTTAGAATGGACTGGTTGGATCTCCTTGCAGTCCAAGGGACTCTCAAGAGTCTTCTCCAACACCACAGTTCAAAAGCATCAATTCTTCGGTACTCAGCTTTCTTCGCAGTCCAACTCTCACCTCCATACGTGACCATTGGAAAAACCATAGCCTTGACTAGACGAACCTTTGTTGGCAAAATAATGTCTCTGGTTATCTAGGTTGGTCATAACTTTCCTTCCAAGGAGTAAGTGTCTTTTAATTTCATGGCTGCAATCACCATCTGCAGTGATTTTGGAGCCAAAAAAAATAAAGTCTGACACTGTTTCCACTGTTTCCCCATCTATTTCCCATGAAGTGGTGGGACCGGATGCCATGATCTTAGTTTTCTCAATGTTAAGCTTTAAGCCAACTTTTTCACTCTCCTCTTTCACTTTCATTAAGAGGCTTTTTAGTTCTTCACTTTCTGCCATAAGGGTGGTGTCATCTGCATATCTGAGGTTATTGAGATCTCTCCCAGCAATCTTGATTCCAGCTTGTGCTTCTTCCAGCCCAGCGTTTCTCATGATGTACTCTGCATATAAGTTAAATAAGCAGGGTGACAATATACAGCCTTGACGTACTCCTTTTCCTATTTGGAACCAGTCTGTTCCATGGCCAGTTCTAACTGTTGCTTCCTGACCTGCATATAGGTTTCTCAAGAGACAGGTCAGGTGGTCTGGTATTCCCATCTCTTTCAGAATTTTCCACAGTTGATTGTGATCCACATGGTCAAAGGCTTTGGCATAGTCAATAAAGCAGAAATAGATGTTTTTCTGGAACTCTCTTGCTTTTTTGATAATCCAGCAGATGTTGGCAATTTGATCTCTGGTTCCTCTGCCTTTTCTAAAACCAGCTTGTATGTCCGGAAGTTCACAGTTCACGTATTGCTGAAACCTGGCTTGGAGAATTTTGAGCATTACTTTACTAGCATGTGAGATGAGTGCAATTGTGCAGTAGTTTGAGCATTCTTTGGCATTGCCTTTATAACATTAGTAGTGCCTTTATAAGGAAAGACAACAGAGAGCTCATTCTCTCTTCATACAAACACGAAGAGGTCTTGGGAAGACTTAATGAGAAGGTGCCCATCTACAAGCCAAGATGAGAGATCGTTCATTAGCCTGAATTGGCTCATACCTTGATCTTGGACTTCACAGCCACTAGAGCTGTGTGAATGACCAGATGTTAAACCTGGATTTAGGAAAGGTAGCGGAACCAGAGATCAAGTTGCCAACATCCACTGTATCATTGAAAAAGCAAGAGAGTTCCAGAAAAACATCTATTTCTGCTTTATTGACTATGCCAAAGCCTTTGACTGTGTGGATCACAACAAACTGTGGAAAATTCTTATGGAGATGGGAACACCAGACCACCTTACCTTCCTCCTGAGAAATATGGAGGCAGGTCACAAAGCAAAAGTTAAAACTGGACACAGAGCAATGGACTGGTTCCAAACTGGGAAAAGGGTATGTCAAGGCTGCATATTGTCACCCTGTTTACTTAATTTATTTGCAGAGTACATCATGAGAAACTCTGGGCTGGATGAAGCACAAGCTGGAATCAAGATTGCCAGGAGAAATATCAATAACCTCTGATATGCAGATGACAACACCATTATGGCAGAAAGTGAAGAAGAACTAAAGAGCCTCTTGATGCAAGTGAAAGAGGAGAGTGAAAAACTTGGCTTAAAACTCAATATTCAGAAAACTAAGATCATGACATATGATCCCATCACTTCATGGCAAATAGATGGGGAAACAATAGAAACAGTGACAGACTTTATCTTTTGGGGCTCCAAAATCACTGCAGATGGTGACTGCAGCCATAAAATTAAAGATGCTTACTCCTTGGAAGTAAAGCTATGACCAACCTAGACAACCTATTAAACAGCAGAGACATTACTTTTCCAACAAAGGCCCGTCTAGTCAAGGCTATGGTTTTTCCAATAGTCATGTATGGATGTGAGAGTTGGAATATAAAGAAAGCTGAGTGCCAAAGAATTGATGCATTTGAACTGTGGTGTTGGAGAAGACTCTTGAGAGTCCCTTGGACTGCAAGGAGATCCAACCAGTCCATCCTAAAGGAAATCAGTCCTTAATATTCACTAGAAGGACTGATGCTGAGGCTGAAACCCAATACTTTGGCCACCTGATGTGAAGAACTGACTCATTTGAAAAGACCCTGATGCTGGAAAGGATTGAAGGCAGGAGGAGAAGGGGACAACAGAGAATGAGATGGTTGGCTGGCATCCCTGACTCAATGGACATGAGTTTGAGTAAACTCCAGGAGTTAGTGATGGACAGGGAAGCCTGGCGTGTTGCAGTCCATGGAGTTGGACACGACTGAGTGACTGAACTGACTGATATAGCCAAACAGAATGTGAAAAAAAAAAAAGAATGTCTTCAACCTATAGCACTGCACAGAAAAACATGATCAC
This sequence comes from Bubalus kerabau, assembly GCF_029407905.1. Taxonomy (NCBI): domain Eukaryota; kingdom Metazoa; phylum Chordata; class Mammalia; order Artiodactyla; family Bovidae; genus Bubalus; species Bubalus kerabau. The sequence continues at coordinate 135,722,428 of NC_073624.1, forward strand.
AACTCTTTAAATATTAGTTAGAATATCACAGCTAAATTTGAAACCAGCCTTAGGAAAATAGGGAAGACATTTTTATCTTTCCTTTCCCTTCTCTTAATTTTCTTCCCATTCAGCAGGCTTGTATTTTGCTTCACTCTAGAAGGAAAAAGAAGCTTGGATCCATACGCCTTCAGGTTTTTTAATTTATTCTGTACCTTTCTGTCAGGGTACCAATGTTCTTTTCCATTCTCTCCTACCTGAGATTTGATGTTATATAATGCTGGAATCTTAGATGTGCAGAGGATTTCCAAGGTTATTAACCTAATATCCCATCTAATATATGTTGTTCCTTCTGTAACATCTTTAGAAAGTGTTCATTTAATCTTAACTAACCTTCAGTGTTAGGAAGCTCACTATCTCACAAGCCAGTCTCATTTATTGATATTCATCTCTGCCTGTTGGAAAATTGCCCCAAATAGCAAGACCCAAACCCTGACACCTTTCCTATTAATACTGGTATTACTTTCTGAAGGAATCATGAAGAGCAAATCTAATTCCACTTTGACTTAAAAACCTTCAGAAATTTGAAAACAGCTATAGAATCCACATTCTCATGGATAAATGTTATCAGTCCATCCCCTCTCCCTGTGGGATATGACTTTGAGTCCCATTAGCAATCCTGTCACCTCAGCTCTCAACTGTGGGCCTGTTCCTATGAAAGTAGATGTCATAAACCCACAGCCTGCAGCCTAGTCTTTGATCCTTGAGCAGTTGAAAGGAAAAAAGGAAAGATACAAATGGCATTATTTCATTAATTTGGCATGTTCTCCCCTATTTCCTTATGCCTAGAAGTCATGAATCATCTAAGTTACCTGCCAACTTTTGGAAGCATTTCTGTGGCCTCTGTCTTCAAGGGTAGATTCCTCAACTCACCTCAGTATTGTAGGTGATCTGAACAGTTTGGAGGAAGAGAGCTGTCAACCTCCTGCATTTCATTACATGTCTCTAGTGGGTTAAAAACAATGTAGAGCTTTTATCAGCCATTTATTCTCTCAGCTTTTGTTTACTCTTCATTTGTCTTCTTAATAATAGCTTAAATTCCTAAGACCTTTTTCCACTCTTTACATTCCTCTTAAGTAAGTTATCTGCTCTTTTTTTTTTTTTTAATTTTATTTATTTATTTAGTAGCTGTGCTGGGTCTTGGTTCCTGCATGAGCTTTTCTCGCATTTCATTGTGGTGTGTGGGCTTCTTACTGCGGTGGCTTCTCTTGGTGGAGCATGGGGTCTACAGCACACAGTCTTCAGTCGTTGCAACGTGAGGGCTCAGTAGTTGCTCTTCTCAGTCCATGGACTTAGTTGCTCCACAGCATGTGGGATCTTCCCAGACCAGGAATCGAACTCGTGTCTCCTGCATTGGAGGGCATATTCTTTACCACTGAGCCACCAGGGAAGCCTTTGAATTTATTTTTAAAGGATAATTGCTTTACAATGTTGTGTTTGTTTCTGCCATACAACATCTTGAATCAACTATAATTATACATATAGCCCCTCCCTTCTGAGCCTCCCTCCCACCACCCCGTCCCATTTCTGTGGATCATCACAGAGGACCAAGCTGAGCTCCCTGTGCTATACAGCAGCTTCTCACTAGCTGTCTATTTTACACATTGTAGTGTAAAATATGTCAATTCTACTCTCTCAATTCATCCCACCCTTCCCTTCCACCAGTGTGTCCACAGGTCCATTTTCTATGTCTGAATCTCTATTCCTGCCCTGCAAACAGGTTCATCAGTACCATTTTTCTAGATTCCATATATATGCATTAATATGTTATTCTTCTGGTCTCTGCTGTCTTTTACTTGTGCAGTTAGGTTTCTGAACCTAAGCTGAAGACTGTGCATTTATTACAACTGCTCATCTCTTCCTCAGTTCATTCCACCAGGGCAAAATTGGAGAATGTTCTGGTCCTGGATCTGTCAGTCCTATTATATAGGGTTGTTTTATCTGCAAGAAAGCTCTGTCTCGGTCATGTGCTGATAAGCTGGTGAACAGGACCAAACTGCGGCAGGTACCTAGAAACAGGGATCTGCAAATGTTCTTTTTCCCCCCAAATTCAGCTCTCCCTTCTCATCTTTGAGTCTTTCCTCCTTCACCAAAACTTGACACTGAGGTGTGGGAGGTCTGACTTTCAAATGGCTATCTGGTTCTTCTACTCATTCTCATGGTTGGGAAGGAATGGTCCCTCATCTAATTAAGCCTATATCTTGTGAGTAATCAACTGGTTTGGCTAGCTGGCTCTTTCTCTTTTAATCCATTTTTTCATATCATTACCCAACCATGTTCCTAAAATACCACTCTCATCATGTCTGCTCTACTCCTGATCTTTTTAAAAATTATTATTTATTTATTTATTTATTCATTTATTTTGGTCTCCACTGGGTCTTAGTTGCAGCAGATGGGATTTTCATTGAGTCATGTGGGATCTTTAGTTTCAGTACCTAGACTCCCCAGTTATGGTGTCTGTGCTTAGTTGCTCCAAGGCATGTGGGATCTTAGTGCCCACACCAGAGATTGAACCCCACATCCCCTGCATTACAAGGAGGATTCTTAACCACTGGACTACCAGGGAAACCTTCTGATGTTTTAATGGGCTCTAGTTAGCAGTGCAGATTCTTCTCTGTGGGGTTCATGGCCTCCATGATCCCCTTTCTTTCAAACTCACCCATTGTCCTAAGCAGCCTAGACTTCTGTATCCTTAAATATGTTTGCGCATTCTCACTCCTTTCTTGTTCATGCTCTTTCTTTTGCTTAGAATATTCTTTATTCTCCTTATTGACCATCCAGTTCTTACCCATTCTTTAAAGGACAGATTTAATCCCTTTTCCTCTATAATTTATTTACCCTGGTCTGCACTGGCCAACTTTAAGTCAACTCCTGATGTCTAGGTCATGATTATTCTGTTATCACTTTCTTAATAGTTCTACATGTGTTATATTCCTTGCTTCTGGGCTGAAGCAAGGGGCTTCAGCCATGACATGAAGGGGCCATGTCAATTAATACTTTGGGTTTAAACTACTTTTCCTGAAATAATATTAAACCTCTAGTTGATGCTTGGTAAATGTTGCTCTTGGGTTGATACAATTCTCTTGCAAGGGAATGCAGTTCTTAAATGAATCACTGATCAAATGTGGAATTAATTTGATTAATGTATTGATTGTGAAATTTCAAGCTGAGGACAATATTTGGGAGTCATGATTTATTTGCCACTCTGCTAACAATATTTCTGAAGAGCTGCCTACTTGTTCCACAAGCATGGCTATCTTGATTCAATTCTGGCATTCCTATCCAAGGAGGACACTGTGAGTTGTTACTGTTGTTTAGTCACTATATTGTGTCTGACTGTTTGCAACCCCATCGACTGTTTCCTGCCAAGCTCCTCTGTCCATGGGATTTCCTAGGCAAGAATACTGGAGTGGGTTGCCGTTTCCTTTTCCAGGGTATCTTCCCACCCAGGGATCAAACCTGCGTCTCCTACATCTCCTGCATAGCAGGCAGATTCTTTACTACTGAACCACCTGGGTTCAGATTCTTTACTACTGAAACCCACACTGGATGTAGTTCTTCTTTTAAAAACTGCATGTAAATTCTTCCCTTTGCTGAATAACAGTCACTTCTCTGAGCTTTCACAAATGTTCACTCACAACACATTGTGTGTGTGTGTTCAGTTTAAGTCTAGAAAAGTAAACAGTGCCTTTTTCTCAGTTTTTTTTGTTGTTGTTGTTTTTGTTTTTTACTTCTGCTGCTGCTGCTAAGTCACTTCAGTCGGGTCCGACTCTGTGCGACCCCATAGACGGCAGCCCACCAGGCTCCCCCATCCCTGGGATTCTCCAGGCAAGAATACTGGAGTGGGGTGCCATTTCCTCCTCCAGTGCGTGAAAATGAAAAGTGAAAGGGAAGACGCTCAGTCGTGTCCGACTCTTAGCGACCCCATGGACTGCAGCCTACCAGGCTCCTCTGTCCATGGGATTTTCCAGGCAAGAGTACTGGACTGGGGTGCCATTGCCTTCTCCTATCACATACTAAATCAATATCTAACATTTACAAAAACAAAATTCTCCTCATTTGCTGCACAGTAACATTTTTAAGATTTTATTTCAATCCACTGGAGAAGATTCTTGAGAGTCCCTTGGACTGCAGGTAGAGCATACCAGTCAATCCTAAAGGAAATCAACCCTGAATATTCATTGGAAGGACTCATGCTGAAACCCCAATACTTTGGCCTCCTGATGTGAAGAGCCAACTCACTGGAAAAGAATTTGGTGCTGGAAAAGATTGAGACCAGGAGGAGAAGGGGGCGACAGAGGATGAGATAGTTGGATGGCATCACCAACTCAATGGACATGAGTTTGAGAAAACTCTGGGAGATGGTAAAGGACAGGGACACCTGGCTTGCTGCAGTCCATGGGGTCACAAAGAGTCAGACACAGCTTAGCAACTGAACAGCAACAACACTTGAGTTATATATTGCTATGGAGACTTGAGTCTCCATTCAAAAAAGTAGCATGCAGTGTGTAACTTATTTTGTTTGTCCTGATTTACAATATTTTTATTTCAACAACATTTATACTCTTGAATAGTTATCATGTTGTTGTTGAATTGATAAAATCTTAAAGTGCTTTCAAAATTCCAGACTCTTACACCACTTATTTCTGTTTTATGTTGTTATAAATAATTCAAAGTTGTATCACCATCCCCAAAATATTGATATATTGATTAAGCCCCTAATTAGCCACAGCATCAGGTTCCATCTTACATAAAAAGAGCAATATAGATTAGCCATATATTTTTATTCCTCTGGGAAACTCATTGTTGCTTGATTCTCTTGCAAATTTACATCAGTTTCTGGTTCCTAGCATCCTAGGAACCTAGATACAGAGGAAGTATCTAAATTGTCTGGAGATTACATATTCCCACACACTGAAATTCTCTTAACTGGATGATTTAGCTTTCTCTGCTGCTGTGCCTGTGGACAAAAAAGCAAAGTGTGAGGAAATTCCAGACCCAGTTACACTCAGGAGGTGTCAGATTAAGGAAAACATAAAAACAGTAACATTTACTATTATGATTTGATTTGATTGTTTTTGGTAGAGATGTGAGAAATTACTACAGTACAAACCAAGAACTTCATCAGGGCTGCCAGTTGATGGCTATTACCTATTAATCTTTTGTTTTCTCCTTTTTTTTTCCTAATTATATGTCCTCTTATTCCAGGTAAAGAAAGCAAAGTCTTCTTACTTTTTTGAGAAGGAAACATAATAATCATTAAATTCAAATTTTAATATTAGATCAGATCAGTTGCTCAGTCGTGTCCGACTCTTTGTGACCCCATGAATCGCAGCACACCAGGCCTCCCTGTCCATCACCAACTCCTGGAGTTCACTCAGACTCACATCCATCGAGTCAGTGATGCCATCCAGCCATCTCATCCTCTGTCATCCCCTTCTCCTCTTGCCCCCAATCCCTCCCAGCATCAGAGTCTTTTCCAATGAGTCAACTCTTCGCATGAGGTGGCCAAAGTACTGGAGTTTCAGCTTTAGCATCATTCCTTCCAAAGAAATCCCAGGGCTGATCTCCTTCAGAATGGACTGGTTGGATCTCCTTGCAGTCCAAGGGACTCTCAAGAGTCTTCTCCAACACCACAGTTCAAAAGCATCAATTCTTCAGCACTCAGCTTTCTTCACAGTCCAACTCTCACATCCATACATGACCACAGAAAAAACCATAGCCTTGACTAGACGAACCTTTGTTGGCAAAGTAATGTCTCTGCTTTTGAATATGCTATCTAGGTTGGTCATAACTTTCCTTCCAAGGAGTAAGCATCTTTTAATTTCATGGCTGCAATCACCATCTGTAGTGATTTTGGAGCCCAGAAAAATAAAGCCTGACACTTGTTTCCCCATCTATTTCCCAAGAAGTGATAGAACCGGATGCCATGATCTTTGTTTTCTGAATGTTGAACTTTAAGCCAACTTTTTCACTCTCCACTTTCACTTTCATCAAGAGGCTTTTTAGCTCCTCTTCACTTTCTGCCATAAGGGTGGTGTCATCTGCATATCTGAGGTGATTGATATTTCTTCCGGCAGTCTTGATTCCAGCTTGTGTTTCTTCCAGTCCAGCATTTCTCATGATGTACTCTGCATATAAGTTAAATAACCAGGGTGACAATATACAGCCTTGACGAACTCCTTTTCCTATTTGGAACCAGTCTGTTGTTCCATGTCCAGTTCTAACTATTGCTTCCTGACCTGCATACAAATTTCTCAAGAGGCAGGTCAGGTGGTCTGGTATTCCTATCTCTTGAAGAATTTTCCACAGTTTATTGTGATGCACACAGTCAAAAGCTTTGGCATAGTCAATAAAGCAGAAATAGATGTTTTTCTGGAACTCTCTTGCTTTTTCCATGATCCAGCGGATGTTGGCAATTTGATCTCTGGTTCCTCTGCCTTTTCTGAAACCAGCTTGAACATCAGGAAGCTCACGGTTCACATATTGCTGAAGCCTGGCTTGGAGAATTTTGAGCATTACTTTACTAGCGTGTGAGATGAGTACAGTTGTGCGGTAGTTTGAGCATTCTTTGGCATTGCCTTTCTTTGGGATTGTTCCTGTGTTCAAATATGTAGGCTGAAAATAGTTTAATCAAATTATAACAGAAATTGATATGTATGTGTATATGTACATATCACTTTAATAAGTAACAATGTCATCTTGTAAGAATTAATTGGCGAATCCACTTGAAATGTGTTAGATTCACCTCTATTCAGAATTTAGTTATAAATTAATTAATGCAGGAACAACTCTTTTGTATAAATTTGACATTTCAGCTAGAAAGAAGTGGAAGAACTTTGGGGAAATAGTTCTTCAGAATGGTAATAAACATTTGTCCTTTAGACATTTTATGAAGGTCTCAGAGGCTTTATCTAGCTTTGTTCATCCTAAAGAAGGATTGTAGATAAAGTTTTTGAAACACCATTTCACAGCTTTTTTTGGAAATAATCTCTATCAGCTGTGATTTCTGTACAAGTACTTTGCAGATAACAAAAAAAGCAGAAAGAACTGCGCATATACATCAGAAGTATGTACAAACTTCAGAGTGGTTCTGCATCTTGTTACAGTGGTGAAGTGTGGGTAAAACAAGCAATGAAGAGCTGGCCATGGAAGTTATACGTAAATGGGGGAATTCTTCCTTCCATTTAACTGATGAATCAGTCAGAGAAGAACTTTTTGCAGAATGGTGATTTGAATTGTATGGATTACAGAAAGGGAAGTTTTAGTAAACCAGATCCAAGAAGAAGACATAATTTGAAAGAATGTTGAAAAGACAATAAATAATCAAAATTATATTTTAATTTCTTATCACAGAAGCAGGAAAATGGTTCTCTGCAACCTTTTCCCAAGTAGCCAAATCTCTCTTGTGCAACTGAAGTAGCAAAATAAATATGAAGCATCATCTCTCTACAGAGCACTTTGATCAACATCATGAGCAATACCAGAAGGAGGAAGAGGTAGCCCTTGTCTCAAAGGACATGGTTTATTTATTAGAGGGAGAAGAGATATGTATACAAGTAGCCACAATGCAAGAGAGAATTTAGTAATATTTATTATGAAATACAAATAAAGTGCTAGAGAGAACATAGAGGAAATAAATTTACTCCAGCTAGAGTTTTACAGAATTTATGTGGAGATCATCTTCGTGCTAATTATAAACATTAATGAGAAATTCTTTACACATATATGAAAAGAAAAGGCTCTCCAAATAAATATGGAAGAGAGAAAAGGATGGAACATGTATGAGGAAAGCAAATGACCATCTATGAATATAGTTCAAGGTAGTGCTTCCGAGGCAGCTCAGTGGTAAAGAATTCACCTGCAGTGGTAGTACTTGGGTTTGATCCCTGCATTGGGAAAATTACATGGAGAAGGAAATTTCAACCCACGCCAGTATTCTTGTCTGGGAAACCCCATGGACAGAGGAGCCTGGAGGCCAACAATCCATGGGGTTGCAAAGAGTCAGACACAACTTAGCAACTTAAGTAACAAACAATATTTGTCTTAGTTTCCAAGGACTGCTGTAAAAACTAACCACAGACTGAAGGACTTAAACTACAGAGATTGATGGTGTCAGAATACTGGCGGCCAGAAGTCCAACATCAGAGTGTCAGCAGGGTTGATTGTTTCTGAGTGCTGGAAGGGATCGTCTATTTCATGCCTGCTCTTAGCTTCTTAGGTCTGCGAACGATCTTTGATGTTCTTGGGCTTGTAGGTGCATCTCTTCAGTCTCTGCCTTCATCTTTAGGATGGCATTCTCCCATGTCTGTGTGTCTAGATATGTCTAGAATTTCACTTTTTATGAGGTCCTTAGTCACTGGATGTAGGCCCACCCAGATGACCCCACTTTTCACTTGATTACCTCTGTTAAGTCTCTGTCTCCAAATAAAGTCAGACTATGACATGCTAGGACTTTAACATATCTTTTGGAATGGATGCAAATCCTTGTCCTTTATAAACCATGACAGTATGTAAAGAAGATAAAAATGACGGTTTGGGCTGAAAAGAGATTCTCTTTATGTATTAAGAGGCCTTGATATTCATAGACATTATTCTCAGAGGGAAGCTCTGTGACCAATATGGTCAGGGTGAATATGTTTAATTACCTTGGAATAGAATAGCTAATAAGCTAATATATGTAATTGGGATGCAAAATTGTAAAAGAAAGAATAGATGTAAATGATTTTTGAAGGCAACAATAAATAAAGATTTTTCAAAACTTAACTCTTGAGATGAGGAATTTGGATAGGGAGAATGGTCAGTTTATCATAAGATGGATGGAATTTCATTGAGGAAAATAATGCCTTCTTTCAACTTCCAAGAGATGGAAAAGACATTGAACACAGAAAGACCATCCATGACCCAGTGTGCAGACTATTTCCCCAGTGCACACTAGGCTGATATCTGAAAACCTGTTGTCAGATACCATCTCCTGGGTTAGATGGGCTGTCTTCTTGAAAGGCTAGAAGGAGTAGGATTTCCTAGCCATGAAGCAGATTGGGTGGGATTTACACTAACTCCTTGAAACTTAGCATCTAGGAAAAAAGTAATTACTTCTCTGCCCCATACATACACGCACACATAGGCACCAACAGGCACGCTAGCACTTATATGCCAGATATAGAAAAATGCTAAGGGGGCTTCTCTGGTAGCTCAGCTGATAAAAGAATCCACCTGCAATGCAGGAGACCCTGGTTCGATTCCTGGGTCAGGAAGATCCCCTGGAGAAGGTATAGGCTACCCACTCTAGTATTCTTGGACTTCTCTTGTGGCTCAGCTGGTAAAGAATCTGCCCACAATGCGTGAGCCCTGGGTTCCATCCCTGGGTTGGGAAGATCCTCTGGAAAAGGAAACAGCTACCCACTCCAGTATTCTGGCCTGGAGAATTCCATGGACTATTCCATGGGGTCACAAAGAGTTGGACATGTCTGAGCAACTTTCACTTAAGGGGATACATACAGAAACTAAATTTATTATCATAAGTATTTTGTAAAAATGTATAGAAACCAAATGATAGTTTTCAACATACGTGAGGAAAGTGAAGGCAGCATAAAGAAGTGGAAGAAGGGAAGAGTTGGGAGTCTGGCAGGCAGCCTTACACAGAGCTGCACAAGCGATTTTCTGGGTGACTTTGGACAAATGAACTAATCCTACATGCTTGGGCTAATGTGCTATGTAAGGTGGGGATAAATATGTCAACTAGTTATTTGGAGGATTAGGTGGAATAAGCTATATAAAGAGCACAGTGTTACATAACTCTTTCATTATTATGAATTCTAATTTTCATAAGCAAAAGGATTCTAGATGTTATTCCCCATAGATTTAAACATGTGCCTAGACTGACTCGCTATCTTAGGCTGAAAAAATTTAACTAGATAATAAAAGATTTCATCTGAATCTGTGGATAGAAAAACCCACAGCTTTTGTGGCACTGTAATGATTCTTAGCAGAAATGGTAACTATTGCTTGTGTAAAGTTTCCTTCAGTTTTGTTTAGCTTTGCAAACCCAGAAGTTCTGATTAATGAGATCTTAATACTTGTTTTAGTTGTAAATAAAGTCAACATTTTCAAATGCATATACCAGTACTGTTTGTTGGAAGAACTTAAGAAATGATCCTAAACTTTTAATGCAGATGTATAATACTGGGCCTGCAAAGACAGACTAACAAGGAAGCACTGGTTTTGAAATAAGACGTAAATAAAACATCCTCCTTTTTTCATTGCTTTTGAATTTTTTTGTACGCCAAAGTTCCAATAGACATTTTCTGGGCAACAGAGTTTGTCAGCAATTATTCTGTTGAGAGTGTAGAAAACAAAACAGTTATTAAATACCTTCACTTATCCCACTTTATCCCTGATTCTGAAGCTAAACTTAATCATAGATAGATAAACATACCCTGGGATAACTTAATATAGAAAGTATTGGGTAACCTTGCCCTTGAAATAATCTTTTATACAATTATAGACAGTAAGTGCTTTTATATGTACAACTTTAGTTTTTTCTTTCGATCTGTGTCTAACTTGGTAAATAAATGCTCTGGAATATTTTGTTAAATGAAATACTCATCTTGAAGAATATATACCATAGCAGCATCTGAATGTAGTAATTCTGGAATGTGGGAAAGAATGTGGCCTGCAGGATGTGTGAGTCTATGTAATAATTCCTTTCTTTATGGACTAAAAAAAATAACCAAGAGACAAAACAAAGCAAAAAAACAATCCTAGCAATGCAACACTACATAATTGTTTTAGAAAATAGGAAAGAAATCATGATTTCCCTCAGCTGTTGACATTTTTATCCTTTTCCTATTTACAATCAGAGTATGTATAAATGTTTACAGACATTGTATTTGGAAACCTTAAATTTCCCATTATGGTATGGACTTTTACATTGCTTAATTATATTTATAATTCTTTTATTAGTTATATTTCAGAAAATAGTCTTTCATCTTATTAAATTTTCTCTATTTTTAGGCATTTATAGTAATCTCAATGTTTCTATATTTTCAAAATTATAAATAACCATGCAGCAAGTTCTTTCTTATCTTCACTAAGATTTCATGTTCTGTGTCTTGCCTGAGAATATAATTCCTGAGGTTTGATTGTTCAGGTTTCCACTTCCTGGAACCAAGAAAGAAAATATATTTCAAATTAGAAAGACATTTTAGCAGAGTTAATAAGACTGTGTCTGGATTTCTTAAGAAAATAAACCTACAATATTAGCTTAAATATTCTATAAAGAAAGGATAAAATTAATTTTCTGAGAAATTAGGATATCCAAATGAATATTACTTTGAGGATTTAAGCAAAAAATAGACAAAAAAAGTTTTTCCTGCTTCTTGGAAGTGGTGTTTATGAACTTGTAAGATACATATTTGAGTTCCTTTTATGAAATATGCAAGGTAACTTAAGTAGGTAGCTACTCCTCAGAGGCAAAAGGTCTAGAATAGTTAATTAAATAACTTTTAGAGTGTCTGAGTTTGTCTTCCACCTTGGGTGTAGAAGTGGTTTATGAGCCTGAAGGCTAAAGATAGACTTGAGCTTATTTATCTTTATCTTTTGTTGGGCTGTTAAATTGTTCCATTCATAATAGTTCATTCCTGTGATCCCATGACAAGTTCAGTAACATCAACCAGCCTTCAAGGTCCATGTTGCCAGAAAGAAATTTCCAACTTAAAAAAAAAAAATAAAGTTTCCAAAACTCCTTTCTATCTAGTCCTGCCTAGTTATTTTTATATTTTTAAGAATATAATGCTTCTTCTTGCATTCTGTTTTTCTGCAACTAAATCCAATATTCATCAAAAGTTTTAACACTCACACCTAGTACAGTCACACTGACCTTGCAGCTTCTTGAATCTGTGAAGCTGATTCTCACCCCAGGACTTTGCTCTCTCAGGTGCCACTGTCTGGAATGCTTTTACAGACTGCCCCCTGGTGAACAAGGGTCTGCTCAAATGTCTGCACCCTCAGGCAGCTTTCACTGGTGACTAGGTCTAAAATAGTCATACTCCAGACAGTTGCTCCTTTTACACACATTCCCTGCTTTATTTTTTCAGTAAAGCAGCTAATGTTATTGTATTAATTTTGCTGCAATTTTGTGTTCCCCTCTAGAATACAGTTCCTTTTAATCAATTATTTTATCCCTGTAGTTCAAGCTAGAACAATCCTTGTTGTGTGATTGGGACTCCATATTTGTTGAAATGATGATGAATGAGTGAATAAATGAATGAATGAAATCCATCTTATAGACCTGGAGCTGCTAAGAGGGGTTTGCTGCTGCTGCTGCTGCTGCTGCTAAGTCACTTCAGTCGTGTCCGACTCTGTGCGACCCCATAGACGGCAGCCCACCAGGCTCCGCCATCCTAGGATTCTCCAGGCAAGAATACTGGAATGGGTTGCCATTTCCTCCTCCAATGCATGAAAGTGAAAAGTGAAAGTGAAGTCACTTAGTTGTGTCCGACTCGTAGCGACTCCATGGACTGCAGCCCACCAGGCTTCTCCGTTTAAGGAACCCTTTACACTGTATTGGCTGCTATTGGGAATAATTGTCAACAAGGACAGGCTTTTAAGAATTCTCTAACTTAAGAGGCAATTTCTGGCATTTTTAAAAAATTTGTGAAGTTCTAGTTAAGTCACTATATTTCAAATAAGTTTAAAGAGATAACCAATGGTGCACCTAAATTCTTTATTATTGACAAATGATTGCCTGGTAGCAAAGTTACTTGTTTAATTTTATCTTTAACACCTAAGTGTTTATTACTATATGTAAAATAGAAGCCCATAAAAGAGATAGCCAGAGGGAATCTGCTGTGTGATGCAGGGAGTTCAACCCATTGCTCTGTGCCAACCTAGAGGAGTGGGATGGGATGAGAGGTGGGTGGGAAGTTCAAAAGTATACCTATGACTGATTAATGTTGATATATGGCAGAAACCAATGCAACATTGTAAAGCAATAATCCCCCAATTAAAAATAAATAAAATTTCAAAAAGAGAAGTTAAAAAACATAATTGTTTTAAAAAAGTCAATACCATAAGTCAAAACAACATTCATATCAAGTTTAAAATGATGTTAATTGGCATTTGGCATGAAATGCCATTGTATCATGAGGTGCAAATAAAACAAACTATGCAGCCCTTCTATACCATGGCCAGATAGAAAAGAAGCTGATGATGTTTCTTATAATGGCAACTACTTTTCATCATCGTTGACCTTGAAGGCTGGTTAATCTTGTTGAACTTGTCATGGGAACTCAAGACAAGTTTGTGAATGAAACAATTTAATAGCCAAATTAAATGCTAAAAGGTAAACACTCTTTCTTGATATATCTATATATCATGTATCAGATCAGATCAGTTGCTCAGTCGTGTCCAACTCTTTGCGACCCCATGAATTGCAGCATGCCAGGCCTCCCTGTCCATCACCAACTCCCAGAGTTCACTCAGACTCACATCCATTGGTCAGTGATGCCATCCAGCCATCTCATCCTCTGTCGTCCCCTTCTCCTCTTGCCCCCAATCCCTCCTAGCATCAGAGTCTTTTCCAATGAGTCAACTCTTCACATGAGGTGGCCAAAGTACTGGAGTTTCAGCTTTAGCATCATTCCTTCCAAAGAAATCCCAGGGCTGATCTCCTTCAGAATGGACTGGTTGGATCTCCTTGCAGTCCAAGGGACTCTCAAGAGTCTTCTCCAACACCACAGTTCAAAAGCATCGATTCTTCGGTGCTCAGCCTTCTTCAGAGTCCAACTCTCACATCCATACATGACCACCATAGGAAAAACCATAGCCTTGACTAGACGAACCTTTGTTGGCAAAGTAATGTCTCCGCTTTTGAATATGCTATCTAGGTTGGTCATAACTTTCCTTCCAAGGAGTAAGCGTCTTTTAATTTCATGGCTGCAGTCACCATCTGCAGTGATTTTGGAGCCCAGAAAAATAAAGTCTGACACTGTTTCCACTGTTTCCCCTTCTATTTCCCATGAAGTGATGGGACCAGATGCCATGATCTTCGTTTTCTGAATGTTGAGTTTTAAGCCAACTTTTTCACTCTCCTTTTTCACTTGCATCAAGAGGCTTTTTAGTTCCTCTTCACTTTCTGCCATAAGGGTGGTGTCATCTGCATATCTGAGATGATTGATATTACTTCCGGCAATCTTGATTCCAGCTTGTGTTTCTTCCAGCCCAGTGTTTCTCATGATGTACTCTGCATATAAGTTAAATAACCAGGGTGACAATATACAGCCTTGACGAACTCCTTTTCCTATTTGGAACCAGTCTGTTGTTCCATGTCCAGTTCTAACTGTTGCTTCCTGACCTGCATACAGATTTCTCAAGAGGCAGGTCAGGTGGTCTGGTATTCCCATCTCTTGAAGAATTTTCCACAGTTTATTGTGATGCACACAGTCAAAGGCTTTGGCATAGTCAATAAAGCAGAAATAGATGTTTTTCTGGAACTCTCTTGCTTTTTCCATGATCCAGTGGATGTTGGCAATTTGATCTCTGGTTCCTCTGCCTTTTCTAAAACGAGCTTGAACATCTGGAAGTTCATGGTTCATATATTGCTGAAGCCTGGCTTGGAGAATTTTGAGCATTACTTTACTAGCGTGTGAGACAAGTGCAATTGTGAGGTAGTTTGAGCATTCTTTGGCATTGCCTTTCTTTGGGATTGGAATGAAAACTGACCTTTTCCAGTCCTGTGGCCACTGCCGAGTTTTCCAAATTTGCTGGCATATTGAGTGCAGCACTTTCACAGCATCATCTTTCAGGATTTGGAATAGCTCAACTGGAATTCCATCACCTCCACTAGCTTTGTTCATAGTGATGCTTTCTAAGGCCCACTTCACATTCCAGGATGTCTGGCTCTAGGTCAGTGATCATACCATCATGATTATCTGGGTCATGAAGATCTTTTTTGTACAGTTCTTCTGTGTATTCTTGCCACCTCTTCTTAATATCTTCTGCTTCTGTTAGGTCCATACAATTTCTGCTTCTGTTAGGTCCATACCATGGGTCCTTTATCGAGCCCATCTTTGCGTGAAATATTCCTTTGGTATCTCTGATTTTCTTGAAGAGATCCCTAGTCTTTCCCATTCTGTTGTTTTCCTCTGTTTCTTTGCATTGATCACTGAAGAAGGCTTTCTTATCTCTTCTTGCTATTCTTTGGAACTCTGCATTCAGATGCTTATATCTTTCCTTTTCTCCTTTGCTTTTCACTTCTCTTCTTTTCACAGCTATTTGTAAGGCCTCCCCAGACAACCATTTTGCTTTTTTGCATTTCTTTTCCATGGGGATGTTCTTGATCCCTGTCTCCTGTACAATGTCACGAACCTCATTCCATAGTTCATTAGGCACTCTATCTATTAGATCTAGTCCCTTAAATCTATTTCTCACTTCTACTGCATAATCATAAGGGATTTGATTTAGGTCATACCTGAATGGTC
Source organism: Bubalus kerabau (assembly GCF_029407905.1). Lineage (NCBI taxonomy): Eukaryota > Metazoa > Chordata > Mammalia > Artiodactyla > Bovidae > Bubalus > Bubalus kerabau. Next base: position 135,737,949 of record NC_073624.1, read on the forward strand.
TAGTGGTTTTCCCTACTTTCTTCAATTTAAGTCTGAATTTGGTAATAAGGAGTTCATGGTCTGAACCACAGTCAGCTCCTGGTCTTGTTTTTGCTGACTGTATAGAGCTCATCCATCTTTGGCTGCAAAGAATATAATCAATCTGATTTCAATGTTGACCATCTGGTGATGTCCATGTATAGAGTCTTCTCTTGTGTTGTTGGAAGAGGGTGTTTGTATCATGTATAACTGTATTCAAATCACTGAAGATCAATCATTGCAAAATTCCCTGATCTAAGTTGGACAGAGATTTTATAAAGTCTTAGCAATTTCATGTCCATGTCCTAGGCAGATAATGAAAGAAAATACATCCGCAACTAAGAAATAACATAACATTGTGAATGATTGAGATTGTTAACACTGCAGAGATAGATGTGTTGTGGGTCTTACATGACATATGGGAAAGGAGATGGGAAGAGGGTGTCCTTCCCATCAGAGGTTCACTTACACTTACATGTATTTCCCATCAGAGGTTCACTTACACTCACATGTCACTTACATGACATATGGGAAAGGAGATGGGAAGAGGGTGTCCTTCCCATCAGAGGTTCACTTCCAAAACAGGCCTCTATTAAGCATGTGAATTCAAATAATTTACTGCATATTATTTAATTATTTAGCCAGGTATAGTGCAGTGAATTTGATAACTATAACTGAAAATCACACTTAAAGTAATTTAATAAAATGTACTTGTGTCTCATTCTTGAGAAATCACTCCTTTCTATGCATAAAGACAAAAAATACAGCCTATCTCTGAGCACTTCTCATTCATATAAATAGCATTTTTCACTATTCCCCAGACAAGCTATTTGTCTTCCTGTTGAGCCTCATTCATGCTCTATCCTCTGCTGGGAAAGCCCATCCTTTTCTTTTCTGGTTTTATTTGGCTTTATTTTAGGGGATGGAAGTAATACTGGTCTCAGTTTTCACAATTATTTAACCACTCATGCTCCAGAAATGCCATCTGAGTCCTCAGGTGAGATAAGTGGCTGCCTGTTGGGGACCCCCATTGCATTGTGTAAATGTGATCACTTTGGCACAGGTGAGATTATTTCAGTTTAGTTCATTGCTTGCCCATCTGTCTGTCTTTCCCTCCACTCCATGAGGCTTTGGGGCCATGCGTAGATTATGTCTGTAACAAGTTGAAATTTTTCTGCTGCTCTGAGATTTGGTAAACTTGATTCACTCAGATCTAGCTTTGCATTGTGCTAGAGTCCAGAGTTCTCCCCACAAGTCCTGAGAATTATTCGAGTTAATTTCTGTTCAGTCACCAAAGTCTTCATTCCAAGTTCAATGTGTCTCAGTAATTCCCTACCAGACTCACCACTCAGCCCCTTCTCAATTTTCCAGACAAAAAAAAAAAAATTGACTTTCTTCAGAATTTGATGAGCTTAGTTAATGACTCATCAAAGATTTGAGGCGTTATGAGGAAAGGGTCACAAAACACAACAAATCCTCAGTGCCCTGCCACTCTCCCTGTTTCTCCCTATCCCCCTTTAAAGCTACAGCGGGATCCTTCCCCGGAGCTCACTCAGGGCAGCTCCTGATAGACTTGGGCTCCTCAGGATCTCAGTTTTTATTCCTAGCAAGCTTATTCAGAAATATTCCCAACAAAGGTCTCCCTTTAAGAGAAACTCTCAGACTATCCAGAAAGGGAGCAATTGCCTTTATCTCAAGTCTTATTCATCTTTGTCACAAGCACAAGACCAAAATTTTTGTAGATGCTAAACAGAAAATACTTTAATCGACTCTGTTGTCTCAGTTAACTTGGTCCCTAATCAATTTCAGGCAACTTTAGAAGTCTATTTTGGCCATCCTTGGTTGTGATTTGAATGACTTAATTGATTTGTGAGCTATTTTAATTTTCCCTTTGCCCTTTACAAAGTTCTCCTCAGATAAGAAAACTAGATTGTCTGAAAGTCATCTCTTACTTGGAAATACTTGTGTAAAATAAGTGAAATACATGATTTTAAAAAACTAAAAATATCAAAATTCACCTGAGTTGATCAGTAGGATCATATACTAATAGCACTCTATGGTTAGAATGAATAGAAACCTAAAGGTCTTTGTAAGTGGGAGGATATGTCTGATTATTAAAAAATTCTTAGCATTTTAATGAGCTCCTCTTGCCAACATATAGAATATAAGCATGATGGCATATTGCCTCTCTCGCCACGATCACAATCTCAAAAGCAGTTTCCTTTAAGAACCTGACAACAGTGATAAATCTATTTTTTAAAGACTGAGGATACCCCCACAGCACCAGTAAATTAGAATTCATCTGTTAATGATAAAGTAAAATGTTCCATCATGGACAGATAACCTTGTTTTGTGTGGTAGACATGGTTTGATCCCCAAGGGTAGCTAAATCTGGACTATTTCATTACTCCCCTGAAGTGGAATTTGACCATAAAATAAAAGGGCATATTTTTGGCCTTTTAATTTACCCAGGATTTAAACATGATTATGATACATGACGAGCCAATCAGAAATGTGTTTGGCATTCTAAAGCCCCATTAAATCCTTGTCACAGGGCCAGTTCCCAGTGCCTAGAAAGGAAGTCCACACAAGCAATACAAACCCTGCCTGCCGAGCCTGGGCACAGACTGCTTCTGCAGAGATTGTGTAAACATTCTTCATGGGCATTTCTGTGTGGTAGTGGACAAAAGCATAAAACACAGTTAAGGGTGCTGTCTCCATTTCGGTAGTTTAGCAGAATAAACTGAACTCTGAACTGGAAGTCAGAGATTGAATTACAATCCAGCTCTGTGATTTACTGTCTGCATAACTCTACCGAAGTCATTTCTGAGTCCTGGGTGCTAGTTTCTCCATCTGTAAATGCAGGCAGTGCCACTTGCCTTATCGTTCAACAGTCCACTTCGCAGAGTGATCAGGATCTTGTGCTTCCTTCACATCTGCAGTTGTGCCTGGTCCAGTGCTCAGTTAAGTGCCTTTTGAGGAACTGGTTTGTTGTGGTGTTCAAATAAAAAAACAAGATCCAGATAAAATATAGAATGATTAATGCAATTATGTTATCAGCAATGCATTATTGGAAATACATTACTTATTCAGTAGTTTGCATAAACACCCACACTACATGATTTTTGCTGTTTTTTTTTCATTAAACTACAGTTGATTTAAGTGTTTCACATATACAGCAGAGATTCAGTTATATACATATATATTTTTTTTCAAATTCTTTTACATTATAGTTTATTACAAGATAGTAAATGTAGTTCTCTTACAGTAGGTCCTTGTTGTTTATTTTATGTAGGGTAGTGTGTATCTGTTAATTCCAAATTTCCAATTTATTCCTCCTTACCCCCACCTTGGTAACCATGAGTTTGCCTTCTATGGCTGCCAACACCGTATTGTAAGAAGCCTTCTTGTGTAATGGATTTGTCCATTCTGTGACTCCAAACACAGTTCCACACACTCAGAGAATTTAGTATTTACCTATTTTATTCTTTGTCAGCTAAAACTTGGATGACCGTGTGTCCGAGTTTGCCAAGGACCTCCACAATCCACCTGTGTTATCCTGATATAATTATTAATATTACCCTTTTCACCAACTAATGCCCCAGTTTGGATGATAAACTATATGGTCACTCTATTTAAGCATAAATGATGATGTTCTGATATAGTCTACATAGAACATGGACTAAGCAAAAAACTGGAGAAATATATACAGCTCTTTATGATGTTAAATCTTGATCTCGAGACTATACATACCGTTAAAACAACAGATTTCTTTTATATCACTTGAGTAACTCATCTGCTGTATCTAACCAGCAATGTTTATTAAATCAAACTGTAGCTCTGTCAAGGCCTTAATTTCTTGGTTTAGAAGTATCCTCTGCTTGCTGAAGAGAATCTAGTCTACTAGTTTCCCTGCCTGAAAAACTGGAAGTCCCCAAGGTCTGCATTCATTCATTCAGTAAATATTTATAGGACCAGCACAGCTAGCATGACATATGCAGCTCGGGAGTGTAATTGTGAGCAAGAAGGTGACCATTCTTCGTGGAGGTCACCTTCTAAAGAGAGAAACAAATGTTACTAATCACCCAAACATAAAGCTGCATATTTGATAATGTTCAAAAGAGAGGTGGACGAGTAGGGTGCTCTGAAAGCTGACAATAGGGGGATTTGAGTGATCAGGAATATTCAGAGAATATTTCTTTGTGGAAGCTTCATTTGATTTGGGATCAGAATGATTAAGTCATCATTACCTTGGTGAAGAAAGAAAAGCAGATGTGGAAGAAAGCTTGTGCCAAGGTCCTGGGGTGGGAGGGGACTATGGGCACAAGACTGGGGAGGGAAAAAAAAAAGGCCAGAATTTGCACAAATACAGTATAGAAGTCAGGTAAAGCCTCATGGGAAATGAAGCTGCAGAAGTATCACAAGACGTAGGAAAAAACTGGAATGTTTTAAACCAAGGGTATGTGATCAGATTTGTGCTTGGAATATATCAACTCAGTTAAGTTATATAAGATAGATTGAGGGGCAAGTGAACAAGAGTCAACACTTTCATAGCAGTCCTGGCAAGATTCCAAGGTAGAGGCTTTCATAGCAGCCCTGGCTGGAGATGAAGAGAGGCAGATTACAAAAGGATAAAAATATGCTGGTTTGATATTCCATATGAAAGTCATTCTTGGTCCCACCCTAATCGTCACACTCCCATATCTTACCCATCACCTTGACCTACAGATTTTACCTCCTGAATATCAAACCAGCATATGTCTCTCCTTTAGTAATCTGTCCAAAATTCATCTCCAGCCAGGACCACTATCAAAGCCTCCTACCTTGTAATCTTGCCTACTTTGGTTCCCTTGCCTCTCAGTCTATCTTATACAACTTAGCTGAGCTGATATATTCCAAGCACAAATCTGATCACATACCAAGAATGACTTTTCTCTTTCTTAGAAGGAGAAAAACAAATGTCATATATTAACACATATATGTGGAATCTAGAAAAATGGTATAGATGAACCTATTTGAAAGCAGAAGTAGGACACAGATGTAGAGAACAAATGTATAGATGCCAAGGGCAGGAATAGATGGTGGGTAGAATTGGGAGATTGGGATTGATATATATAAACTATTGATACTATGTATAAAATAGATAACTAATGAGAACCTACTGAATAGCACAGGGAACTCCACATGGTGACATGGAAAGGAAATCCAGAGAAAAGGGGATATATGAATATGTTAAGTTGATTCGCTTTGCTGTACAGCAGAAGTTAACACAACATTGTAAATCAATCATACCCCAATAGAAATTGAAAAAAAAAAAAACTCTTCCAGTTCTAGCTTGGGCAACTTCATGGTTCACAAATGCATCTTGACTGCCTTTCATCTTCCACCTTAACTGTCCATCTGACCAATTGTGTATTCATTCTACTGCCAGGATTGGGATGCTATCCTCTAGAGTGGGCAGAGACCTTAATCTTAATTCCCCAGGAGGATAACTGAGACATTTTTTTCTCTTTTAGAAGACTATACTGAAGTTCAGGGGAAAGAAAAGAGAATTATAACAGAGATTAACTTAAAACTCATGAGTTTGAGCAAGCTCTGAGAGTTGGTGATGGACAGGGAAGCCTGGAGTGCTGCATTCCATGAGGCTGCAAAGAGTTGGACACGACTGAATGACTGAACTGAACTGAACTTGAAACTACCCCAAAGTAATTACTTTTGGAGCCCCCAAACCCACACTCCTCCTCACAGAATCTATAACAAGGTGTATCACTACTTACCTAGAAAATACCACCAGGTTTCAAGGGTTGGCTTATATTCACCAACAGGAGTGATTTTACCCATTTAGATGCTTTCTGAAATTAAGGTCCAAAATTCTGAAGTAAGATCATGTCTTTCTTCCCCCAGTTATAAAGTTATTGGCCCTCATTTCCTTTTCTGAGATGATCTTCTCCCCATAATTGACTATGCAGATGACTCTTCTAACAGGAAAACAAACAACCTCCCAGCAAAGGGGTGTCTTGTTAGCTTATGATCTCAATAGGACAATGAGATGAGAACACAAAATCAGGACATTCTGGGATATTCAGACTTAAATTACCCCCTATAGTTAAACTTTTGAGTGGTGTGTGTTATGAGCAGATTTCATAAGCTTTCTTTGGCTGCAATGTGGAAGACGGACTAGAGAGAGTCAAGACTAGGTGTGTGGACGTAAGAAAGAGACTTCTGTAGCAAAGCCAACATGAGAAGAGGATTTGAACCAAGGTAGTGACAGTGGTGATGAAGAGACAAGGAAAAACAATCATTGAGCCAAAATCATTAAGGCTTAATGATTAAGGCAATGCATCACAGTAGTTAAGAGTCAAGGCTTTACAGACACCAAATCTAGTTTCCAGACTTGGTTTACTATATATTAAAAATGTGACCTGAGAAAATTGCTTAATATCTCAAATATCAATCAGCTCATCTATAAAGTGAGAAGGATGATACCTACTTTACTAGATAGTTGTAAGGATCAAATGGGATCATTTTCCAGAGCATTTTGTTACCTGTCACAGAATCAAGTGTTAGATTGAGCTAGGAATTTGAAGGGCTCAATTTGGTGGGTTTGGGGTTAGAGGTACTTGGTGTATTGGACCATCTAGATGGACAATTGTACACTTGTAAATGCAACAAATGAAGTAGATATGGGAGAGAAATGACTTTGTGAGTGATCAGAATTTTGTCAGTAGTAGCAGCCACGGACTATTGAGTAAGACTCAAATGAGTAAGGTATTAAATAAATGAAGGAGAAGAAGGGTTGAGGAAAGAACACTGGAGAAGAACTTGTTAAAAGTGGGCAAATGAACGGTCCCTGAAAATAAAACCTAAGAAAAATTTGGCCAGAGAGGTAAGGGGCAATTTAGGAAATTGTGATATTCTAGAAGCTAAGGCAAGAGAGAATTATAAGGAGGGAATGACCAGTAGTGTCAAACACCACAGATTAAGTTAGTAAACTCTGAAAAATATCCACTAGATTTATCAACTGGGAGGTTATTGATTGCCTTGAAAATATCAACTTCAGTGAAGAACTGATACAAATTGAAGACATGTTTAGGAGTGAGTGATTGAGTATACTGCACATTTTTAAGTAGCTAGAACATAAAAGGAGAGAGAGGGCAGTATAACTAGAAGAGGAGATATGCTAAATGCAAGGATTTTTGTCAGCATTTTGGTTTGTTTTGTTTTGAGCAGGCTTGTGTGCAGTGGTGCCCTGACATACCAGCACCACTGGGAAGGGAAGGGAAACAGAAGCCCTGATTTGTACCTTTTGCCATTGTCTTGGTTACCATAATCCCACCATGACTGAAGTCAAGCTGTAAGTATAATATTACTAAATGCAGATAAAAGATATAGATGCCTAGAATCAGGCACCAACTCCAGTGTACCACTGCGTAGAAGCCAATGGAATGGGGAAGCTTAAAGGTTTGTGTGTGAAATGAAATATCTAATAAAATATATAAGGAGGGTGAGAGCAGAATCAAGAATACAGGGGAAACTCAGAATACAGAGAAAATATATCACTTGTAATAATTTGGGAGGCAGAGGTTTGGGTTGGAATAAGTTAATACTGGAGGAGATGATGTTGAATGTATTCTCACTTCATGGGCTAAGCATGCTGCTGCTGCTAAGTCACTTCAGTCGTGTCCAACTCTGGGCTACCCCATAGATGGCAGCCCACCAGGCTCCCCTGTCCCTGGGATTCTCCAGGTAAGAATACTGGAGTGGGTTGCCATTTCCTTCTCCAAAGCATGAAAATGAAAAGTGAAAGTGAAGTTGTTCAGACGTGTCCGACTCTTCACGACCCCATGGACTGCAGCCTACCAGGCTCCTCCACCCATGGGATTTTCCAGGCAAGAGTACTGGCGTGGGTTTCCATTGCCTTCTCCACAGGCTCAGCATAAGCCAATGTAAATTAGGCAATGAGGGCTTTGCTGAGAGGAAGGAAATGATGGTTGGTATATAATATTGGATTGGAAAGAATAGGTAATATTTGAAGGAAAAGTGGATGTGGTAGGAGAGTTGGACAGTGTTGAGGTGCCAATGATATTGATCCCAGAACTTCATATCAGCACCATTCTGCAGTCGCATGGATTTTCCCAGAATTTAGCACAGGTATATAGCAGCATAGAAATGAAAACCACTGCATTGTTCTTGGGTTGAAATTTTGCAGGAGAATGTGGAGGGTGGGCAAAGATTTGGGGGAGCGGTGGGTATTAACAACAGCAAGTTTAAAGAGATATGCTATGATGTCTAGGATGAAGAGAGAAGAGTAAAGCTGAAAGGATTTTTTCAACCCAAAGAAAATGGTACTTTTCAGAGAGTCAAAGTCTTAATGAGTTTGTTGGACAGATGTAGAGGAACTATGAAATGGAGAGAGCAGAAAAAATGGGGACAGGGGGGATGCTGGTGAGGGAATGTCACAGAGTGAACAAGTAAAGAGGGAACAGAGTTTTGGTGACCATGCATGTGACTGAAGCCAGGTGGAAGTGAAGATCATTACACTGAGTAAGGGAGGGCATTGGATGTTCTTTTCAAAGGACATTATAGTCACTAAGGATCTTGGATTGAATATTAAGACCTTAAACCATGTGCCAAAGTCTCTGATGGATATAAGGAGCTCCCTGGGATTGCAGCCAGTTGCAAGAAAAAATGGGGAATAGTTAAAGAGTTTAGGCCTCAAAAGAGAACATGCTTCATTGGACAATGAAGAAAGCTAGCCATTGGGTCCTGAGACAGTAAGATTTTTTAAAAATTAAGATCCTGCACTTCAGTAAACATTAGTAGGCACAGCAAAAAGCCCAGGTGCAGCAAAGGTGGTTATCAGGGAAAAGCTGCTGTTGCTGCTGCTAAATCGCTTCAGTCGTGTCCGACTCTGTGTGACCCCATAGACAGCAGCCCAACCAGGCTTCCCTGTCCCTGGGATTCTCAAGGCAAGAACACTGGAGTGGGTTGCCATTTCCTTCTCCAATGCATGAAAGTGAAGAGTGAAAGCGAAGTCGCTCAGTCGTGTCCGACTCTTAGCGACCCCACAGACTGTAGCCCACCAGGCTCCTCCATCCATGGGATTTTCCAGGCAAGAGTACTGGAGTGGGGTGCCATTGCCTTCTCTGTCAGGGAAAAGCAGCTCTCTTCTAAGATGAGAATGCCCAAGAGGGTTTGGATTGTTTGACCTGGTCTAGGTTTCTTACTTTACTTTGGTTTTCACTATTCACACACATATGTTTGAAAAATATTTTTCTGAAGATAGTTACAGGATGATCTTGTCAGGATAGTAAGTGAAATGTCTTCAGTTCCAGAAAGACATAGGTATTCTTAATCACCTTCACTGTTTTTTGCATGAATAAATTTGTCATGACTGCATCTTCCAAAAAAGAAAAAGTTCAAGGGTAAGAACAGAGATGAAATGAGGCTCTCAGGAAGTCTTACACCTGTTTTGGACCTATATGCTCACTGAGGAGGTAGCTACTCGCCTTAAAAGCAACCAGTTGTGTTGACTTTGTTATGCTGGTACCAGGAAAACACAGAACAAACTCTTTTGAATGATAGAAGCCTTGCTGGACATTTCAGTATCACGGAAGGGAGTTGGGGCCATTTCTTTGGCAGAAATAGAAGTGTTTTTCTTACCAGATAATTTCATTACCATTGTTGTTGTTATTGTTCAGTTGCCAAGTCGTGTCTGACTCTGCAAACTCATGGACTACAGCAGACTAGGCTCACCTGTCCTCCTCCATCTCAGGCAGATTGCTCAAATGCATGTCCATTGAGTTGGTCAGTGATGCTATCTAACCATTTCATCCTCTGCCACCCCTTCTCTTTTCCTTCAGTCTTTCCCAGCATCAGGGTGTTTTCCAATGGGTCAGCTCTTCTCATCAGGTGGCCAAAGTGTTGGAGCTTCAGCATCAGTGCTTCCAATGAATGTTCAGTGTTGATTTCCTTTAGGATTAACTAGTTTGATCTCCTTGTTGTTTAAGGGACTCGCAAGATTCTTCTCCAGCACAATTCGAAAGCATCAATTCTTTGATGGCTCAACCTTCTTTATGGTCCAACTCTCACATCTGTACATAACTACTGGAAAAACCATAGCTTTGACTATACGGACCTTTGTCAGCAAAGTGATGTCTCTGCTTTGTAAAATGCTGTCTAGGTTTGTCATAGCTTTTCTTCCAAGGAGCAAACGTCTTTTAATTTCATGGCTGCAGTCGCCATCTGCAGTGATTTTGGAGCCCAAGAAAATAAAGTCTCTCACTATTTCCACTTTTTCCCCATATGTTTGCCATGAAGCGATGCGACTGAATGCCATGATTTTAGTTTTGTTAATGTTGAGTTTCAAGCAAGCTTATTCACCTTCCTCTTTACCCTCATCAAGACACTCTTTAGTTCCTCTTCAATTTCTGCCTGTAGAGTGGTTTCATCTGCATATCTGAGGTTGTTGATATTTTTCTTGTTTCCTGTTTGTGATTCATGTAGTCTGGCATTTTGCACGATGTACTCTGCATGTAAGTTAAATAAACAAAGTGACAATATACAGCCTAGACTTGGATTACTGTGATATCAAATGGTTTGCCTTGGAAAGGAATCAAGATTATTCTCTTGTTTTTGAGGTTGCACCCAAGTACTGAATTTCAGACTCTCCTGATGACTGTGAAGATTACTCCATTTCTTCTAAGGGATTCTTGCGCATAGTAATAGATATAATGGTCATCTGAATTAAATTTGCCCATTTCCATTTATTTCAGTGCGCTGATTCCTAAGATGTCAGTATTCAGTCTTGCCATTTCCTGCTTGACCACACCCAATTTACCTTGATTCGTGGACCTAACATTCCAGATTCCTATGCAATATTGTTCTTTTCAGCATTGCAGTTTACTTTCACCACCAGACACATCCAAAACTGAGCGTCATTTCTAATTTGGTCCAGCTGCTTCATTCTTTCTAGCGCTATTAGTAATTGCCCTCTGCTCTTTCCAGTAGCGTATTGGGCACCTGCTGGCTTGGAGGGCTCATCTTCTGGTGTCATATACCTTTTTGCCTTTTCATACTGTTCATGGGGTTCTCGTGGCAAGAATACTGGAATGGGTTGTCATTTCCCCCTCCAGTGGACCACATTTTGTGAGAACTCTTCACTATGACCTATCCGTCTTGGGTAACTGAGCACTGCATGGCTCATGGCTTCATTGAGTTACACAAGCACCTTCTTCATGACAAGGCTGTGGTCCATGAAGAGGTTCATCACCACTGGAAAACCCTAATACAGAATGTAAGAAGGAACAGATTCACATATTTATCAGTTTCATAGTTATGTTACTAAACAGTGGTTGTTGACGATTATCCATTGGTTAGGGCTTGAAGTGACATCTCTTCAGATGTGAGCAGTGACCTATGTGGTAATGTCCTTTGTGGCAGAAATATGAAGTTGGGGATGCTTATACACTGTCTGCTTTCTCAAAGTGTGGTTTACTCTTCTATGCTACCTGTCACTTCTGGCTTAAACATTGTCCAGGAAATTCACCAACACTGAACAAAGAACCAGCTCCCTAACTTGAGTTTTATCCTTCCTCCTCTAAAATTGACATCCCCTGAGGCAATGTCCTGAAACGACTTGTCCTGCTCTGGCTAAATGGTAGTAATTTGTTCTTGACTCCAGCAGTTTATCAAACAAGCTCATGTTATGCCATGTCAGTGCCTTGAATGACACAGCCACAATAGGACAGGGAAGTTGATTTTTCTACATTTATTTCTGCTTCATCAGAAGCATGATTTTGTGTACTGACAAGTAAATGGCATAGGTGTAGGGGAAAGAATAGCAATCACCATATTATTTTGCCAGAATTCTTGTGTTAGGGTAGCAAAAAATGCTGAGAAAGATAACTGCATGTTATAACGTTCTTTTCAAATAATGGCAAAGCTTTAATTAACTGATAATCAGACACACTCAAGATTGAAATGCAGCTTACAAAGTTGAATCATGGCAAGTGGTTCATTGAACACTGCACAGAAAGTAAATGAAGTGTATATGTTCCAATCACAATTGGAATTTTAAGTGAGTGGAATGGAATAAACTTGGTTTGGAATTTGAAATAAATTCAGCTTGGAATGTGTCTTAGAGACCAAGGTTTATACAAGAGCTACACAAACTTCTCAGCATGAAACATGACACAAGGTGAAATTTTCCTGGCATCTTAGAAGAGCCAGATATGGATTTCTGCAGGACTGGGGCACAGACAGTTGGTCCAGAACTATTTGTTTCTACTTGGGGAAGAAACATGGAAGCTTATCTAATACCTTGGGGTGGGAGTAATATTCCACCTGGTGGATGGAATTGTGTATGCTTTCTCAGAAGGTGCTGTTTTTAGCTTTGTGTTACCAATAAAATATTTTCATCCAGTTTTCATTTTTCTATCATTTGATGTCTACTCCAGTAGTTCTAAGTAACTTTATCTATCACATATATTAAAAACTAGTTAGAAAAAAGGAGAAGTGGCTGGAGGAAAAAAAAAAAAGAATTAACTTCCAGTAATTCAGGAGAAACCACTAGCAGCAATTTACCTGTTTTGTTGCCAAAGCTGTTTTCTCAAATTATAGATTCTCGTGAGCTCAGAACTCTGCAGGGGAATTGTAAAGCAGACCAGACTTTGTATGCAAAGCTGAAGAAGCATCTTTTATCGAAAGGTAAGTTTAAGTCATGAGAAGACTTAATCTGCAGAGTAGAAAAACCTGCATCTCTTTTAGGAGCTTAGAAATACCAGGTGAATTAAGGCTCCAGAGAAGGCTCCAGGGAAATTCAAGGTGCTCAACTTCAAAAGAGAGATCATCTGTAGATTAATACACTGGAAAAGGGGGCTGACTTCAGAAAATGGAGGAAATAAAGAGTGAGGGGCTGTAAATTAAAGGTTCATAGAGTTCGAGAGTTTCGGAAGTGAAATGATGAAGTCGGTGAGCTCCAGGAATGCTGGATAATCAGGTTTGATGGATTGCTTGTTCTGAGTTTATTGCTGTTTGGAGGGATGAAATTATTCCCTTGTACTACACGTCACATTTTTCCACTAAACCATATTTCCATTCGACAGTAGCTTGTGATTATTTAGTCCTTGTTTGCATTCAGGTAGAATCAAGATAATGCCCTAGAATTTAGCAAATGTTTGTTTCCCTGGCGATGATAGATCTTCCTGTGTTACTGTTTTGGGGGCAGATGTACAATGTTTACAATTTCCACTGCTTGGAGATTTCTATATATTTATCCTTGGATTAAACTCAAAGTAAGCTGATTTTATTGAGCCACTGGGTAATTCTGACCATTTCATCTGGCGATTCTAGTCTTGTATTGTTGCAGCAGACCTTTAGACATAAGGAATTACTGGGTCACCAGCTCACAGAAATGTCTTTTGATTATGAACGCACTTTCAGCATGTGTCCATTCAAGGTAAGGGGAAAAGTATTTCATGATCTGCTTTAATGCCAATTTTAGTTAAATAAAAGTGGGACTTCAGGCATGGCCCAGTTGTATCTTCTTAAATTTAGATAGTCATTCAGCAATTCTGTGTAAAACAAGAGTTCTTTGAAAAACTGAACACTTGGATGAAGCAACCGTGTCCTTCAAACCACATCCTTCCTGCTGCCTGTGGGAAAGAGGTGGTGTTTGTGTCAGGCTCTGAGCACATGCAGAATAGATCTGTGTGTATTTCCATAAATAAAAGGACATTGTGTGTGTGTTTGGCACCTGTGATGGCAAGAGCAGTTGATTGCTTCCGAAAGCTTTGTTTCAACTCCAGGATCAGCAAGATTTTTAAACACTGAACTAGGAACTGGGCACTAAAAATACATACACAGGAGACCTATGATAGCATTAAGTTTTGGAAGCAGAATGAAGACTTGCAAACTATGTTATAGGTGTGTCATTACTCTCATTATTATGGTTCAGGGGAAGGGATTTGACAGGCTGTGTATCCAACCTTCAGACTAATGAGCCATGTTGTAGTAGCGAAGTGAGTTACTGCTTGTTGTTTCAGTGAAGGTGATCCAGAATATATAGAATACAAGCATCTATTTTTCTAAAACTGGAAACTTTGCTTTGTCTATTTTCTTTGCTTATCTTCTTTGTATTGTGTTTCATAGAGCCATTGGCAATTAACAATCTTGTCCTTTATTCAGAGACAGAGGAATACCCAATCAAAAGATTTTTAATAGAATTGAATGTTATATTACAAATTAGGCTTGGATTATTAAAATGAAGCATTACTTCTCTAATGCTATTTGACTCCCATTTTCTCAGGGCAAAAATTGGGACTTTTCCATGTTGTAAGCAGTTGCCAAGTAAACAAAGAGTGTGACGTTTTAAATGCACCTGATATTTTCAGATGCTTACTCCCAGGTCTTCAAGGGTTTTGTCTGTAGAGATATGGAAATTTGAGGGTATTTTTTTCTTTTTTATATCTTTCTCTTATGTGATTCTCTACAGCTTTTACTATAAAGTTCAAGAATAGGCATGATTTAAAGAGAAAACAAAGTCTTATGAAATTCACATTGGAAATCATGAATATTATATTTGATCCTTACATCAAAGTGGCCATCTCCTTGTATATAATGAAAATAAAGACACTTTCCCCTTAGGTTTATTTGAACGCACTTTTTTTCTTTGTGAATTAAATTTCCTTCTTGAAATACGTGTGACGGAGTGATTTTGTTGAGAGGCAGTATGCATTTTTAAATTTTATTTTTGTTTTATTTACATTCAACTGAAGTAGATTTGAGAAGAATATATATTTATTTAAGGAAAGGTTTCCATCAATTATTATAATATGGGATTATGTATTGTGATATTTTAAATAATCATAATTGTATTCAGGTGATGGACAGAGGAACCTGGCCTCTGAAGCCTGGCAGGCTACAATCCATAGGGTCACAGAGTCGGACACGACGGAAGCAACTGAGCACGCACGCACACACGGTCCAATTAAAGGAGCACTCTTTTGAAGAAGTGGGAATATGACAAAAGCCCAAACTCTGTGCTGTGTAAGGATGTCTATTCCTCAGAAAACCCAGTGTGTTTCAGTTCTTAGAACAGACGTTGTGAAAGAGTCCCTGTCTAATTCAGTGAGTGAAATTCTCTTCAAAGAGAATGCAGAATACAAAAGATGAGGTTAGTGGTAGGTAAGAAAGGAGTGTTCTTCTCCAGCTCGCCTGACAATAGGACCACCTTTCCCCCAGCTCTTCTCTCTCTCCTTAGATCATGATCCCAGAGTTTTCAGGATCAAGTGGGAAGAAACACATTTAAATGATAGGCCTAGCGTTGAACCTTACGGTTGGCAGTTTATTGAGTAATCATTAATTTTCTCAGGGCTTCTCTTTTGTTATTTGCATTTTTATTTTTTGACTGTGCTGGACCTTCATTGCCGCAAGGGCTTTTTTCTAGTTGCAGCGAGTGGGGGCTACTCTCTAGTTGCGATTGCAGGCTTCTTATTGTGGTGGCTTTTCTTCCTGCGGAGCACAGGTTCTGTGTGTGGGCTTCAGTAGTTAACACTCCTGGGCTCTAGAGCACAGGCTCAATAGTTGTGAGGCATAGGCTTAGTTGCTCCGTGCCATGTCATCCCCCAGGTCAAGAATTGAACCCATATCTCTTGCATTGACATGTGGATTCTTTACCACTGAGCCACAAGAGAAGTGCCAGGGTTTTTTTGTTTTGTTTTGAGGCCACACCACACAGTATGTGGGATCTTACCAGAGATTCCTGTACAGAGTTCCAGTCCCAGAGATCGAACCTGTGCCCCCTGCATTGGGAGCACCAAGTCTTAACCACTGGACCGCCAGGGAAGTCCCATTTTCAGGGTTTCTGAAACACAATAATGTGTCATCCATGAACAACATAAATGCATTTCATTAACAGGTAGTACAAAGTTTCAAACTAGGAGTAAGTCAAAATTGGAGATTATATTTTAATGAAGGACAGAAAAAGTACCTTCGTAACAGATTACAAAGAATGAAAAAAAAGTCTTTACATATTCCAGTTCAAATAAAGAACATTTCAGTGAAGTGGTTCCTATACCAACAGTTTATCATGGGGTAATCTAGCCTGGTGGGCTGCAGTCCATGGGGTCGCTAAGAGTCGGACACGACTGAGCGACTTCACTTTCACTTTTCACTTCCATGCATTGGAGAAGGAAATGGCAACCCACTCCAGTGTTCTTGCCTGGAGAATCCCAGGGACGGGGGAGCCTGATGGGCTGCCATCTATGGGGTCGCACAAAGTCGGACACGACTGAAGCGACTTAGCAGTAGCAGCAGCAGCAATCTATACATAATATTCCCTTTGTACAGTATGCAGAATACAAAAGCAGTGTTATAATCTGGTAGGAGATTATATGCACTCACTTGTATGCACCTATAAACTAATTGGAGAAAAATACAACCAAGACCAAAAAATATAAAAATGTAGCATGAAAAAGTAAATGTTGCAAAAGGTGAGAAAAGGCAAAGGAGTTGATGTGGGAAATTTCCAGGACCTTGAAAATGAGTAAAATTTGTACTCTCAACAGAAGATAGGGAACGGTATTCCAGACCATGAAATTCTAGAAGAAAATGAAAAATAATTATTTTCTTACTTCACATTCAGCTTTTGGTTCAAGGTACAAGCATTTAGAAACAGTGCAACTTACTTGATCTTCTCCTGCATATATCATTCAATTTCTCTAATGTTCTACCCAAAGTCTGTGAGGCAGTTTAACCACTTGATTTTGCTGGCAATTTATGAAGACGTAGTTACCTGGAAAATGCTAAAAAGATTGACCAAAATCAATTGTCTTTCATGCCTGTGAAATGTGCCTTTGTTTCAATCAAGTTGACTTGATAGCTGAGAAGACCAAGAAAATCCACTGTATGTTTCTTAGCACCCATTGACCATATGGGCCTAACCACTCACAGGTACCCAGTTAGTTGCATGAACGGATATTATTGCTATCTGCCCCTCCTCATTTAAGTATCATGTTTACCAACTTACAAAATCTTTTCTCTCACAGTTTAATGGTTAAAAGGACACAAAATCTGAAGATATAGATTCTTATCTTAGTTATTCTTAGTTGTGACTTTGGTAAAATCAATTACCTTATTTTCATCTTAGTTTTCTTTCATTGAGTTACTATTTTTTGGTTCGGTATTTATTTATTTATTTGGCTGTATTTTGTCTTAGTTGCAGCAAGCAGGATCTTTGATGTGTCATGTGGGACTTTTTGTTGAGGCATGTGGACTTCTCTCTTGAGAAGGCATACAGACTCCGTAGTTGCAGCTTGCGGGCTTAGTTGCCTGAGGCATGTAGTATCTTAGTTCTCCCACCAGGGACCAAACCTGCTTCTCCTGCATTGCTAGGCACATTGACCACAAGGGAAGTTCCTTGTTGAATTACTATTCATTAATCACACTGAGCATACAAATGCCTTGTCTGCAATGCAAGTATATTGGAGTTAAGAACATTCAATATTTAAGATAACTAATGTATAAGTAATATATTTCATTTAGAGCTAAACCAACATATGCAAGAGTTGCATTTATGATGACCATTCAAATGACTTATTTCTAAGTCTAGAAAAACTACGCATTTATTTAAGAACATTTATAAACACCATTGAGTTTTATTAAATCCTATATTTCTTTTATGTGTGTTTCTTAAATATGTTCTAGGGTAGATATAGAGCAGATATCACTTAAGAGGTTATAAAAAGTTAAAAGGAATAAAAATCAGATTAGGTTTGGTTGATCATCACTGTATTAATTTATTTTGATTAAGGCTTAACAATTCCTTATTGATATATATATAGAGAGAGAGAGAAAGAGAGAGAAAAACAGTGAGAGAGAACCTAGATGAGCACTTGGAGTCAATGGAAATGTATGAATTTACTCAATACCTTTGCTTTCTCTTATTTCCTCTGTGTAATGTGAAAAATATTGCTGAGTTGCAATGTCAGTGGTATCTAAATCTGCTTTCATGAGAAAGGAGCCATTACTTCAATTTTTGTAGCCACATACAAAGCAACATCCCTCAGTTATTTACCAGAAATACCAAACACATGAAACAGTCCCCTTCAGTAAGCATAAAACAGGGTCTAAGTAGATTCTAGATACTTTATTATAAGGATAAAATGCTTTTCTAAAGTGTTACAGTTTTCACCTTTTTACATGTTAATATCTTCAATGTTAATCTTTCTTTGAAAGATAAATAGTTTCTATTACCTTTGATAGCAATGACATAAACAGAATTACATTTTTTACTTTTTTGTACTTGATATTTTCAACTTTATTTTTAAAGTGCATTATGGATCATAAGGACTAGCAAGTTCAACAACTGCACAAATGTTTATTAAGCTTCCATATTGTTATTACTAGAGTATACTCCTATGACTTACAATAATAGCTAACATATATTGAACAATTTGTATGCACCATGCCCAGTGTTTGGTACTTTATATGCTGTATCTCACCGCACTGATTATATGTAGGATGTCAAGTGAATACATATGATCTTTTTCCTTTGGGAAAAATTGTATGAGATGATTCTAGAACTAGATTGGAAATTATTGTGGTCAGTGTGACTGAACCAAGGCTACTGCAGCTCTTTTCGGGAGCTGGTCTTACCTCTGCTGCTGCTGCTGCTGCTGCTGCTAAGTCGCTTCAGTCGTGTCCGACTCTGTGCGACCCTATAGACGGCAGCCCACCAGGCTCCCTCGTCCCTGGGATTCTCCAGGCAATAACACTGGAGTGGGTTGCCATTTCCTTCTCCAATGCATGAAAGTGAAAAGTGAAAATGAAGTCACTCAGCGGTGTCCAACTCTTAGCGACCCCATGGACTGCAGCTTACCAGGGTCCTCCGTTCATGTGATTTTCCAGGCAAGAGTACTGGAGTGGGGTGCCATTGCCTTCTCCGGGTCTTATCACTGAGCCTCTGCTAATTCTGCAACTTAAATATGAGGCCACAGTGTGTAGACCAGTAGCATTTTTCATCTTTACATCCCCAGTTCCATTGAGTGCCAAATTGTTGTTGTTGACCGCTCAGTTGTGTGCAACTCTTGGCAACCCCATGAACTGCAACACACTAGGCTTCCCTGTCCTTCACTGTCTCCCAGAGCTTGCTTAAACTCATGTCCATTGAGTCAATGATGCCACCACCCATCTCATCTCTGCTGTCCCCTTCTCCTCCTGCCCTCAATCTTTCCCAGAATCAGGGTCTTTTCCAGTGAGTCAGCTCATCACAACAGGTGGCCAAAAATTGGAGTATCTGCTTCAGCATCAGTCCTTCTAATGAATATTCAGAGTTGATTTCCTTTAGGATTGACTGGTTTAATCTCCTTGCTATCCAAGGAACCCTTGAAAGTTTTCTTCAGCACCGCAATTCAAAAGCATCAATTCTTTGGTACTCACCGTTCTTTATGGTCCAAATCTCACATCTGTACATGACTACTGGAAAAATCATGGCTTTGACTATACAGACCTTTGTTGGCAAAGTGGTATCTCTGCTTTGTAATATTCTGTCTAGGTTTGTCATAGCTTTTCTTCCAAGGACCAAGCATCTTTTAACTTCATGGCTGCAGTAAACATCCACAGTAATTTTGGAGCCCAAGAAAAGAAAGTCTGTCACTGTGTCCATTTTTTCCCCATCTATTTGCCATGAGGTGAAGGGACCAGATGACATGATCTTTGTTTATTGAATATTGAGTTTTAAGTCAGCCTTTTCAGTCTCCTCTTTCACCTTCATCAAGAAGCTCCTCTTTAGCTTCTTTAGCTTCACTTCACTCACCTCTTTGGCTCCTCTTCACTTTCTACTGTTAGGATGGTGTCATCTGCATATATGGGGTTATTGATAGTATTTCTCCCAGAAATCTTGACTCCAGCTTGTGATTCATCCAGCTTGGCATTTCACATGATGACCTCTGCATATAAGCAGAGTGACAATATACAGCCTTCATATACACCTTTCCCAATTTTGAACCAGTTCATTGTTCTATGTCTGCTTCTTGACCTGCATATAGGTTTTGCAGGAGACAGGTAAGGTGGTCTGGTATTCCCATCTCTTTCAGAATTTTCCACAGTTTGTTGTGATCCACACAGTCAAAGGCTTTAGGATAGTCAATGAAGCAGAAGTAGATATATTTTTGGAATTCCTTTGTTATTTCTATGATGCAGTGGATGTTGGCAATTTGATCTCTGGTTTCTCCGCCTTTTCTAAATCCAGCTTGTACATCTGAAAGTTCTCAGTTCATGAACTGTTGAAGCCTAGCTTGAAGGATTTTGAGCATTACCTTGCTAGGATGTGAAATGAGTGCAATTGTGCAGTTGTTTGAACATTCTTTGGCATTGCTCTTCTTCAGGGTTGGAATAAAAGCTGACTTTATCCAGCCCTGTGGCCACCGCTGAGTCTTCCAAATTTGCTGGCATCTTGAGTACAGCACTTTCACAGCATCATCTTTTAGGATTTGAAATAGCTCAGCTGGAATTCCATCACCTACACTAGCTTTGTTCATAGTAATGCTTCCTAAGTCCACTTGACTTCACACTCCAGAATTTCTGGTTCTAGGTGAGTGATCACATCATTGTACAGTTCTTCTGTGTATTCTCGCCACCTTTTCTTAATATCTTCTGCAGAGCTTGCCAAAAATTCAGGGACTTTCACCACAAAAAGTCAGGAAACAAGCTTCATTTTATGAATAAGTATACTCTGAGATGATAGTCACTAAAGGCAAGCAGTACAATCTCTGTTATTTTCAAATATGGTTGAAAACTCACAAATCTGCCCGTGTCTCTATCCAGATCAGTGTTGACCAAAGCCAGAAGCCATGCCTCTGCTGGCCATATGGTTAGATGCTGGAACAGTGGTCACTCTGGCTAAAATGTTGTCTTAGGAGGGCATGGATAGATTCTATTTCTTATAAACTTCCCCAGTTAACAGAAGAATATCTTAAGCTCTTGTTTAGTCGCTAAGTTGTGTCCAATTCTTTTGCAACCCCATGGACTATAACTTGCCAGGCTCCTCTGTCCATGGGATTTCCCAGGCAAAAATGCTCAGTTGGGTTGACATTTCTTCCTCCAGGGAATCTTCCTGACTTAGGGATCAAACCCTCATCTCCTGTATCTGCTTGCATTGGCAAGTGGATTCTTCACTGCTGAGCCACCTGGGAAATCATCCTTGGACTCCTAGTGAAGTGTAGTAAAGTGTGACTCTCTTTACCAAGTCATTTGTTGAATGGACACTTATGGGGCTAGCATTGGCTAAAAGGGATCATTTTTTGGAGTGTTCTTCAAATTGAGATGTTTTATTAGTACAAGATATGATAATGGCTAAGAGTCAATGTGAAAAGTATGATTTAATGGGTTAAAAACCAGGTTTTACCATTTATGTAATTGTGTGTGCTTTGGGAGGTTATTAACCTCACTAGACTTTAGGTCCCTTACTTGTAGAATGTGTATTCCAGTGGGGCTATCATGAGAATTCAATGAACTTGTGCATTTAAGTGCTTAGCACAGTTCCTGGTACAAAGAACACATATATTAAATGCTAATGTTAGAATAGCATCTAATAATTATTCACTAATCTGGCATTTTTTCCACATGGGTGTTTTCAACTTATCTCAAGTAGAACACCTTAATCTTCTTTCAGTGTGCCATATTTCAACTTTTCACCTAATCATGTAAGCTAGAAATTCTAGTGGCTTACTATTTTTTTCCTCTGTCTCCCACATGTGATCAGTTAGCAAGGCCTGATTCTTTGGTCATGTAAATATTTCTAAAGTTTCTGCTTTCTTATACCAGTTCCTTGTTTCAGGCCCTTGTCTTCTCTGGACCTGATGACTAAAGCAGCAATCACATATTCTCACGTTCAGTTTTGCCTAAGATGTCCCCATCGCACCCTCCCCTGCACTGTTCTTCTACAGCACATGCTCACTATGGCAGTCTTCCCATCGCTTGTAACTATAAGCTGAGCATTTTAGGACAGCATCTTTTTTGATCTGGCTCCTACCTCCCTCTCTAACATAAGTTCCTTCCTCAACATACTTTGCACTTTGGAAGTTACCTACAAAATGATTTTTTTTTTTTTTAATAATTTAGCTATTAGAAAAAGTCCAGCTTTAACATTTTCTGGAGAATAATGGCCCTATATTTTCTTTGCTTTTGTGGTATAATGCTAGTATACTTTACCAAGTAATGGGGCCATTTTTCTGCCATTGTAACCATTAAATTGAAGCTTGGAAAATGAATATTAAGTAAGAGCCTAAAGTATTGATCATTTGTTTCTAAGATATTGTAAATTAAATGCATACCATATTAAGATAGAAATATACATGTGTGTGTAGCTTAGTCCTCAGTCGTGTTCAACTCTTTGTGACTCCATGACCCGCCAGACTCCTTGGTCCGTGGAATTCTCCAAGCAAGAGTACTGGAGTGGGTTTCCATTTCCTTCCCCAAGAAATATGCAAATGTAAGCTTAAATTGAATATACGTCTACTTAAGATGGATACTGACATACTAGATTATATGCGTGTGTGCATGCATGTGGGTGCTCAGTCACTCCATCGTGTCTGACTCTTTGCAACCCCATAGACTGTGGCCTACCAGGCTCCTCTGTCCATTGGATTTTCCAGGCAAGCATACTGGACTGGATTTCCACTTCCTACTCCAAGGGATCTTCCCAACCCAGGAATTGAACCTGTGTGTCCTGAGTTTTCTGCATTGCTAGGTGGATTCTTTACCACTTAGCCACCTAGATTATATACTAGAGTAATTTTTTAAATCTACAAGAGTGCATATGTTTTTATATACTAGAGTAATTCTACCCTCTGCAAACTGATGTGCTTTTTGTTTCTTGTCACAAGATATGACAGTTGTTTCTATGGATATTCATACTTTTTATGCCAAATGTCCCACTGCATAAATTAAGGTGATGTAATTGCCTCATCTATTAGGTTTTAAGCTTCTTGACAATAGGGAAACTCGTAAAAGGTGCTTCCCGCTATGCTTAGAAAAGACAAAACACTTTGTAACCAGTCTGTAAATGATTGTTGACCAGCTTGAGGGTCAGATCATGAATTTTGAATTACTTTACCCAACAATTAGGAGAGTTTTGCTGTCTGATAAATATAAAGATCGCTTGCCCTAAAATCTAGCTTGGATTTGCAAGCTATTTCGAGGGAGTAAAGGTTAATTGGGTTAAAATAATAAATGGTTACTAGTTTGAATTCAAATGAGGAACAGTATACAATTCCCCTTTTTAAAATTTATTAAGCAGTATTATAAAATATGACTAAAAACACTACTGTAAATGTCTTTAAACTCTTTCATTCTTCCATAGTCTGGTACCGGAGTCAGCAAACCATAGCCCTCAAGTAAAATGTGCCCCACTGGCTGTTTTTTAAGTAAAGTTTTTATTGGAACACAGCCATGCTCACCCATTTGCACAAATAGAATAGAAACTCTCAGATCCTTTAATGAAAAGCTTGCTAACTCGATCTAGCATACTAGTTCTTCAATTTTTTGTTTAGATTTAATTATATTAATATGTAATTTTTATACCTTGTGAGTGATTATGTTTTATCTATGAATTATGATAATGTTCATCTTGGCACTGAACTTTTGAATAAAAAATAATGTTAACTAGTTCCCTGGTGGTCTAGTGGTTACAATGCATTGCTTTCACTGCCAAGGGTCTGGGTTCAATCCCTGGGGGGTGGTGGGGGGCTGACTAGGATCCCACAGGCTGCAAGACATGGCCAAAATAAATAAATGGTAATTTCCCAATACCCATGGAGTTCATGTGCCCTATGTTACTAAACTAGACCCCATTTGTTAGACATTTAGTCTTTTCTATTATGTTTTCACTGATTTCAGTTTATCTTT
Organism: Bubalus kerabau; assembly: GCF_029407905.1. Lineage (NCBI taxonomy): Eukaryota > Metazoa > Chordata > Mammalia > Artiodactyla > Bovidae > Bubalus > Bubalus kerabau. The sequence goes on from NC_073624.1 coordinate 135,761,874, forward strand.
TTAAAATTATGACTACCATAGACTTCAAAGTAAAAAATATTAATGTAGCTCCTATTATATCTAGAGATTTATCAAGTGGTTTATCAAGTTTGGGGGAATAGAATTCATCTTTATGGTCTCAACAATTACTTTTCTGATTATCTAAAAGACATATGGTAATATTTAGTGGACAAAACACTTGTCTGAAATCAATGGGCAGTACTTCTGCTTTCCATTGAGTATAAAATCCTGGGCAATCTCTATTTTAGTTTTCATTCTAGAAAAACAGACGTGACAATAAGTGTCTTATGAAACCAATTCTAAGAAATGATCTGCTGATGAAACTATGCTTTTCTGAATAAATAAGAATGACTTATTTACTATTATGATGTCAGCATCTCACAGTGCCTGATAACAGTGCTTATTAGTTATTTATTATCTAAATTAACGATGATATAGGGAGTTGCAGATGTTCTAGAAGGCTACCAGAACAATAGTTAAGAGTGTAGCATCTAGAGTTAGCAACCCTGCATTTGGATATTGGCTACACCACTCAATCACTTTACACACATTAGTTAAACTGTAAGCCACAACCCACTCCAGTACTCTTGCCTGGAAAATCCCATGGGCAGAGGAGCCTGGTAGGCTGCAGTGCATGGGGTTGCGAAGAGTCGGACACGACTGAGCCACTTCACTTTCACTTTTCACTTTCATGCATTGGAGAAGGAAATGGCAACCCACTCCAGTGTTCTTGCCTGGAGAATCCCAGGGCCAGGGGAGCCTGGTGGGCTGCTGTCTATGGGGTCGCACAGAGTCAGACACGACTGAAGCGATTTAGCAGCAGTAGCAGCTTAGCATCATGATATGGATAATAACAGTACCTATTTCATAGAATTATTGTGAAGATCAAATGGTAAAATCCAAATATAGTGCTAACAACGTACTTGGTACATGGACAACTCTCTGTATATATGTTATTATCATGTATTAGTGTGAATCTCAAGGGAAGAGGTATATAGCCTGTCTTGAAGGTAATTCTTCCTAGAAGGTCTTCATCTTCTGTTTGGATATTATTGTTATTCTAAGTAGCCTGGCCCTGACCCCAGTAGAATGAATATTAAAATATTCTCTCATTTCAAAATGTCAGTTTCATAGTTTCTTTGCCAATGGAGCCCTTGACAGGGAGGCACTTTCTCTGACCTTTTTTGGTATTACCAATTGTTTAAAAGTCTCTATTAAATTTTAAAAAAGCTTTTGTGCTACTTTTCCTTGATCCTTATTATAGGTTTGGAATCGTGTGCTATAAAAAGTATTTGGCTGTATGTGCTTTTATAATGGAAGTAATTTAATTGGGCACTCTGCCTCCACAGATCAGCAAGGGTCAAATGACTTTTTAAGAGTGCATGAGAGAAGTATTACATAAGGGGGAAAAAAGGAAGAAAAATAGTCTTCCTACTTGCTTTCAGCACTGAATTGCTTATGCTTCATTAAGGCCATTGGTAAGTCTCCCATGTTATGTATTTGCAAACCTGCTCCACTGGCAGACAAGCTCTCCCCAGTTGTGCCCCTAGAGTGGACAGTAATCACCCCACAGCTGTTTACTTTCTGTCTGCACAATTTGAAAATCCTGGGACAAGGACACCTCATATACGCTACACCTAATATACTTACTCACTGTCTTGTCAGGAACGCTTTCTGCCTTTGAAGTTTCCGCATTAAAATTTTCCAGGATTACACTTGTCACTCTGGAAGAGTACAAGAAAAGAAATATCTTTCTTAAAAAGGTGTTAGATACCCCAACCAAATCCATTTACATAACCTACTTCCCTTTCACACAACATCAGCAAAATTACAGCTAACCACCTCTCTGCCTGTTGTTGATAAGGGTTTCCCATTGAAGTCAAACCAATAGTTTGCCGCTCTCTGAATATACACACACTCATGTCACAACCCCCCCACTGACAGAAATTTAACACTGGTGGTCAGGATAACAGGCCATTTGAATGAGATTAGGATCGAAGACAGTGACACTTGAGGGATTCTGCCAGAAATCCTGAGTTTCTGGTTTATGTAACATTAAGATATACCTATTTTGTGACCAACTCTCTGGTTAAGGATGTAATGTAGAAAACTACATCTAGAAAGCAATGTGTCCATTTATCAATATTTCTGACTCAGTTTTAAGTCTGAAATCTTTCCATCTTTGTCCTCTATTTTATGTTTGCAATAGTAGTTCAGTTATGTATTACATAGATAATTTTTTTCAAAATCGTTTAAATGGCATAAGTTGACAAGTCTTTATAGGAAATGAAGAAATATTATATTCCCTTGTAGTTGACGCTAGTGCAATTAATGGAATCACTTAATCGTTTTGCTTTAGGATATCCCCAAATCACAATGGAAATTTTGGCACAGTCTCTGTTTTTCATTCTAATTTTGACTGAGGCTCTACTTTTCGTCAAGCAGACAGGTCTTCATTGTACACACACACACACACACACACATACATATTTATTTATATTCTTTGAGCCACCAAAAAGACCATCACTGTTACAGATAAAGCCAACACAAGTTCATTCATTCAGTTCTTCATTTGAAATGTTTTGTGTATTCATCATGTTTAAGATGTTGTCTAGATCAGTTCTCCAAGTATGGTCTGTTGAGATGTATTTTTTTTCCTCAAGACCCACCCAGAACAGAGTACACCAGGTCAGAACTCTTTTAAGATACTAAGGTTATAATTATACTATGTTGACACTTACGTTGGTGGTGTAAGCTGCTGCTGCTCAGACGCTCAGTCGTGTCTGACTCTTTGCAACCCCACGGACTATAGCCCACCGGGCTCCTCTGTCCATGCGATTCTCAAGGCAAGAATACTGGAGTGGGGTGCCATTTCCTCTTCCAGATCATCTTCCCCACCTAGGGATAGAGCCCGAGTCTCCTGCATTGGCAGGTGGATTCTTTACCACTAGTGACACCTGGTAGCCCTTGATGGTATAAACGCAATAGTAAGTAAAACTACTGGTTCCTTAGCAGGAATCAAGGCAGGGACACAAAACTGTACTAGTCATTGTATATTTCAGTACCTCTTGCCCACACAGATTTCACTTGTGTGCAATGAAGCAGTTAAAAAACTAGAGCCAAATAATTTTGTTAAATCCCCATCCTTGAGGACACATCAGTTTAATATTCTGTGTACACAGTGTGAAATATGCATAAAATTGTCTCATACTGAAGCATGATGTTTGGCTTTAAAAAAAACAGGTGCTTGTTTCAGATGCAAGCTGAACAAACTACTTTTTTCTTGGAACACCATTTGTACTTGAAAGAATGACTAACAGACAAACTTTGGTTATTCAGACTTGAATATTTTGTGGATATTTTCTTTAAAATGAATGAGATGAGCTGTCATCTCATTCAAAGGAAAATAGTTGACAGTACCTGTTGCCAATGGTAATTTTAAGCTTTCAATTAAAATTTTCAAAGAATTATATCCATCACATGAGTTTGACAACTTAGTAATATTTTAAAGGTCTGAGACAGATATAATGAGATTGGTGGTGATATTAATGTAACTATTTTGTATTGAAAAAAAAATGTTGAAATCTGGAAGGTCTACATAAGGTAATGAACCAATGTGTGTGTGTTTTTTCTTTTTTTTTTTTTTTAATGCAAGATGGTACAGAATTATGCATTGGTTAAAAGAACCATTCAAAATACCATGGGTTTTAATATCACATTGTATAAAAACTATAGTTTAGATTTTACATTGCATCTTATATTTAAGGAATTACTGTTGAGTTTAGATATATTTTCAAAGTAAAATAGCTACAATTATCTGGAAAAAAAGGAATTAAAATAATACTCTGCTTCTAATTATATCTTTATGGAGGTATATTTTCCACATACATATGAAGCAAAACTACATATCTCATTAATGTATTGAATTCAGAAACAGAGATAAGTATCTAGCTGTCTTCTTGTCAGACATTAATGCAATCTGTAAAAATGTAAAACAATGCTACTATTATCAATAAGATTTTGTTTAGAAAATACAACCACTCTTCAGCAAAAAAAAAAATATGTTATCTATGTTAGCATATGATTGCCTTATTGTTTTTAAATTATCAGTTTTAACTTTAAGTATGGTAAATATTGTTCATATATAGTCCCATAAACAAATAATCTTTTATGTACTCAGTAATTTTAATAATAGAAAGAGGAATTGAGACCAGAAATTTTGAGTTTTTTAGACATGGGAATGCAGAATCAAAGACACAAAGTCACCATCTTCGTGGTTTAATAGAGAAGCAGAACAAGGAATGCAGCTATTACATTTCATGTGATATTGAAATAGAAATTTGTAAAAATACAATGAAGAGAGAGAGGCAGGACTTGTAACTCACAGGTGAGACAGGAAAGGCTTCTTGAAAGAAATATCACTGTATCTGAGTTTAAAAGTTCATCTGAATCTTGAAGTTCAAGTACACATTAGGCCAGTAAGGAGAGAGGGCATTCTTGTAGAAAGAACAGTTTGTTCAGAGGAACTCCTGATAGCAGAGTTTTCTGGAAACTGCACATTTATGTTTCGTGAGTGAGCCACGGGTACTAAAGCTGGAGCTATAGAACTTGCATGTGGTTCTGACTGTGTGGGAAGCAATTGAAAGAGTCCCCTGGTAGAAAGATAAACCTTCACAGTAGTATGGATGCTCATGCGGGTTTCAGCAAAGACTTGGAGAGGGAGAAGTAATTTAGGACTCTGTTACAACAGTCTGAAGAAGGATTGATAAAAGCCTGTACTAAGGCAGTAGCGTGGCAAGGGTGGAGAGAATGAAGGAGTGGATTTGAGCAATGCTAATGAGGTTGAATTTATGAACTTGGGATCCAGCTGAATACCAAAGAGAATGAAGAAGGTGAAAACAATAGCTAAGTTTGGGGCTTAGGTGGTTGGACAACAAAAATGTCATTCTTTGAGTGAGAGAACGAAGGAGGGAAAATGTTGGGGAAGGATGCTGTTGGTAAATATAATTTAATACTTTGAACTGTATATGACTATGGATCATCAATCAGAAAGAGCCAATGAGCAGCTGAGTGTGCACATCTGTTAAGAGAAACAGAGAGACTGAAAATAAGATGTGGGAGCCATCAGTATATATATATATATAAAAGTCACTCAGTCGTGTCCAACTCTTTGCAACCCCACGGACTATACAGTTCATGGAATTCTCCAGGCCAGAATGCTGAAGTGGGTAGCCTTTCCCTTCTCCAAGGGATCTTCCCAACCCTAGGATCGAACCCAGGTCTCCCACATTACAGGCAGATTCTACACCAGCTGAGCCACAAGGGAAATATATAGGTGTCAGCCAAAACCATAGGTCTGACTGAGAACACTCAGACAGTAGGTATAGGATGAGAACATAGGAAATCTGAGGGATATCAACATGGAAAAGATAAACAAGGCAGAAGGAATTAATGCTGCCAGTGATATTGGCTATTGTATCAATAGTTCATTTAGCCTCACTGGCTATATTAATAGTTTTGTTTTCAACTTGAATTAACCTAAGGTTAAGTTTAAGGAAGATCTCAGTTAGTGATGTATTCGTAATTGAGGGATTCCGCCACTGATTCTCTGTCACAGTTAGTTTGTGTATGCCATTAATATTTTGCTATTTGTATACATTCTTGTGTGAGCAAGAATAGGAGAGTAGAGAGAAGGGAGGAGGTGCTTAGAGTGTAGCAAATGTGTATGGAAACTATAATACTCTCTAGTACAAATTTTCCCTATTTAAATATTTGGCAGCATTTAGATAATAGAAAATGTTTCAGTTTTGGTCTAGATTCAAATATATCTTTTGCCAATCATTTGTGATCCATAACAAATAGCTAAAGATTTTTCTCTCAAAAAAACATTCAAAAGTCTTTACTGCTGGCCTCAGTGATTTGGCAGAAATGATGGTCCAGAATTGAAAAAAAAAAAAAAATTAACCAATAATTAGTCATTTGTGTTTGTGTTTTGCATTTTTAATGTCTATTAGATTGGTTTATAAAGATTGTATTTCTAGACTATAAAGAGCAAATATAAACAATTAGGCTCAAGCACAATTGTTTAGGAACCTGTAAATTTCAGTTCTAACCCAGAAGCATCTCTGAGTCTAGAAAATGCTCAACTATGGAACACAGCTTGCTTGAGCAAAGGCCTTTCTTCCAAAAATTTATACTTGGTTCGCCTTTACCCACATGCAGGTGAAATTCAGTGATTCAGATGAAGTTATTTAAATAAACCATATAACATTTAAATAATCACAATGTCTCATTTTACTTGTTTGATTGGGTGAGCTTTATTCAAAAAAAGGAACAAATGTCTTTTGAACACTACTTCCATTCTTAGAAGTGATAGTCCCCTCCCCCCATGTCTCCATTGTTTATAGGCTATTTTATTCAGTTAAGATTTCATGGCATCCGTATCCTTTCATCCTGTTTTCCTGATCATTTAATCCTGTTGACCAAATTCTTCTATTCCCCAAATTCTTCAGATGTTTAAGTTACCTTACTGTGGTCTCTGATCTCAAACCATAAACCAACAGCCTCAATCAGCCATGAGGCAAAGTGGAGACAGCTCCAGCTTCTGGACAGCTCCCCCAGCTGTGCATGCTAGGATGAGGCTCCAAGGGCAAGATGGATGCGGAGGAGAACTATAATGAGGACTCCAAAGGTTTCTCCAGGTGCCTCAAAGACTTAGGAACAATTGGAGAGAATTGAGGCAAAAGGTTCTATGAACAGTAGGCAAGTTGCTATTTGTAGATATGTTTGGTTGGCGGAAAAGTTTGTTTGAGTTTTTCCATAAGATGTTATGGAAAAACAATGAAATTTTGGCCAGCCAATATGTGCCCAACATATAGTTAGCATCCAAGAAATATTTCCTCATTTCTATTATCATTTAGTCACCTTCAAGATAGATAACCTTACATTATAGATTAGCAATAAATTCCTGTTTTGCTACTACTCTCTCTGTAGGTGCTCGTAAATGTACTTTAGTATTATCACAAAGCACATTTATTTAACTTTTAATTTTTTTCAGCATAGTTGATTTACAGTATTAGTTTTAGGTGTACAGCATAGTGATTCCGTATTTTTACAGATTATAAAAACTGAAGTTGAAGATGAGGATTAAATAGGAAATTGGGGTAAATCAAGAATTAAACTTAAATATTACTCTAAGTATGGCTCCAGTACATTTTCCAAATGTAGTGAAAGGTGAAAGGAGATAAACAATCAACATTATTAAACATCTATCATCTTTCAGACATTGTAGGTCCTTTCCTTTGCAAACCTTATTTCATATTTAATTAAATTTAATATAAAGCATTTCCTTATACTTCTTCATAGGTTATTAAATTACCCTGAACTTGACTTGAGATGTGAATTCAAATATTATTTTTATATGTGATTCAAATATTATTTTTATATAGGCAGTTTTTTCAAATAACAGAAACTATTGTACTCTGCAGACTTTTCACACATTTACACAGCATAGAAGGTGCTAGTCAAATGTTACTTTTATTGGTGACATTACTATTACCTCTGACTCTGCAAAGCAGAACTTATTCATGAAAGACAATTAACCTAATAGCAATGAGCATCTCAGGCATTCAGGTTCTGATCTCCAAAAATCATCTGCCATTTAAGGAACAGAATCACTCCTGTAGAAATGTCTGGCTTCAGATATGGGACCAAAAATGTTCAGAATGAGCCTTGAGTATCTTGTGCGGAGGAATCCAGAGACAAGTCATGTCAAAATGATTTGGATTCAACTTGAATGGACTTCCACTAGTTAGAGATAGAACAACCTGAAATTCAAAAAGTATATTCACATATAATTGAAATACATTAAATGTGTTACAGTTCTGTGGGTTTGTGATAATACTAAAAAATTAGTACTTTTCAAAGAATACTAGGTACTCAACTTAATATTATGAAAACTGGTAAATAAAGGAAAGAATTTTTTTCTGCCTTTCCTTTGCAAATTATACCTTGGGTTGTACCACATAATTGATAAGAGAAATGTTCTTTTTAGAAGAAATCCAGCTAACTTAGAAAAAATGGTAAATTTGGAATCACTCCTTTTTTAACCTGTAAATGAAATAATGAACTTGAGCAGAGATCATCAATCACTGTCAAAAACCATTACTAGGAAAGCTCATGAGAAATTTACATGTGATAAATAAATTAAGATCAAAAAAAAAAAACAGGGAAAAGGGAGAGCCCATTTTTAAAGGTCAAACAAATGCATGTTTGACTTGAACAAACCAACCATAAAATAACAGCTATGATATAATCAGAAAAATGTCATAAACAAACATTAGGAATCTTTGTTAACTGTTTAGATGTGATATTGATATAGTGGTTATAAATAAGTGGTTATTTAAGCAAAACTGGGATTTGCTCCAAAACAATCCAAAACAGAGAGGAGTAGACGGAGATTTAGATGAAATAAGATTGCCTTACATTGGCAGTTGTTGAAGCTATGTGATGGAGCTCATTATCTCTACTTTTATGTATATTGGAAATTTTCCATTATTTAACATAAAAACAAACATTTCTTATTCTAGAGAGTATACTCATTTGAAATACACGACATTTGCATTTTCTTCAAAATGGTCATTATGTTAGAATAGGGAAAGAATTTTCATACTTTTAATTTACCTATTTTTTTTTAGGAGAGAAAGCAGACTGAATATAAGACCTTTGATACAGAAACATAAATCTTTACTATAAAATCAGTGTAACATGAGCTTATCATCTCTGATGTCACCCTGGCTGAGATCGCCGTGACTGATCTCAATCTCCAGAGGCCCCCACATGGGTCTTCTGTCAAAGCAAAAGTCAAATAGTTTCTACCATCATGTTATAGATGTTGTTGATTCGGTCGATTCGTAAATTGGGTATTCAGAGCACATGGCATGTGTCTGTTTCCTGTACTGCCAAATAATCCTGCTCAGCACTGTCTATCTGCTTCAACAACATGTTTCCTGTAGCTGACAAGTTTTAAATGAGAGACAAATTTTCCCTGCTTTTATTATTTTCAAAAAATGATAAGCCAATTTAAAAATCATGGAGTAGTATTGAATGCTTTTTATCAAAACAAGTCACTGTCAAATTTTTCCCCAGACATGGGTTTATTACTTTTGAATAAAATAAAAGCAGTGAATACAAATAATAAATAATTAATGAAACAGTATTTTGGCTTAAGGCATAAGTTGCTGTCACATTTCTTTTTCCTGACCATATATAGTATATCATTTGATTGATCATTACCTCTGGAAGACTGAGTTTCATTCAATTAGTTTTTCTTTTGTCCCTGAAATGTGCCACAAGAGAAAACTGCCTCCCCTAAAATGAATGCTGACAAATTAACATTATTGCATAATTCACACAAGCAAAATACATCAGAAAAGCAGTTATGCGGAAATAATTTAGTTGCTGAGACCATGCAGGAGGATTTCCTTGGAGATGCATGGATGTGCCATATGGTTTGCTGGTCATACTTTCAGCATCAAGAAGGCCTTCTGTAAGCACTGTGGACAAATTAATGACCTCTTGATCCCCATTTCTACTACTTCCTCTCGAGAGAGAGGACAAGAACTAAATACAATATAATGTTGTGATGTTCTCCACTAAATGACAGCAGCTATTAGAAACTGCTCTCTTTCTATGCGTCATATATAGCTCTAGTACTTTTTGTATATCAAGACCTTTAATCTTCACAGAACTCCCTATGCTATGGTTAGTCACTCAGTCATGTCAGACTCTTTGCAAGCCCATGTACTGTATCCCACCGGGCTCCTCTGTGCATGGAATTCTCCAGGCAATACTGGAGTGGGTAGCTGTTCCCTTCTCCAGGGGATCTTCCCAACCCAGGGATCAAACCGGAGTCTCCTGCACTGCAGGCGGGTTCTTTACCAGCTGAGCTACCAGGGAAGCTGCTATGGCACAGAAGTCCCATAGGGAGGTTATTCTTTATTATTGTAAATATATATTATATATATCTTACGAGGAACTTGAGGTCCAGGAAACAAACTGCCCTGAAGCCAACAGGTTAGAAAACAAAGATTTGAGCTCTGCATTTTGCTCTGAACCCTGCACTTTTAATATCTAATTAATACATCTACTTTGAGAATGACTATTTTATATTTTAACCAAAATATCTACTAAAAAATAATATATGGGCTTCCCTTGTAGTTTAGCCAGTAAAGAATCTCCTGCAATGCAGGAGACCTGGATTCAATTCCTGGGTCAGGAAGATCCCCTGGAGAAGGAAATGGCAACCCACTCCAGTATTCTTGCCTGGAGAATCCCATGGACAGAGGAGCCTGACAGGCCACAGTCCATGGGGTTGCAAGAGTTGGACATGACTTAGCGAATAAATGACAACAACAATGAAAAATAATGTATAGTTAAAGACATAACCAATCACCAAGTAATATAACAAGAAGAAGGAGGAGAAAAAGGATAGGGACAAGGGGAAGGAGAGGAAGAAAAATGTAAAACTTGATATATCATTATTTAGCTCTATCTTCACTTTAATACTGTCCTAAACACCATGACATCAGCTTCAATTGCATTATACATAGGGACATGGGTGTGCCACAGTTAATGCTGTGGGAATAACGGATTTATTTCAGGGTATCTTATCAGATGTTGAAACTAAGGACTGTCAGGTTAATACAGAATGCTACAGATATTGCTTTCTATCATAGATTTGAAACTCCATGTCAGTTTTTTGTTTAGGGGATTTTTCCAAGATTAATTGCTGATCTTGCTGATGTTACTTCCGTAACAGATGATGCCAACAAAATTCACATCTCCAGCATTGAATTGGCAGCATTGAGTCCTTAATGTTCCTTTTCTTTAACCATAATAAAGTGTAATAAAGTAACTTGTAAAGACATTGCCTTTTAAAATGGCTGCAACTTGGAATCCACTTAAAATATTCCATTGAGTAATCACACAAATCGATTTTCTGCTTTTAACATAATTTTGCATGAAAGTTCAGTCTTGCTGAAAAGTGTGTGAATACACTTATATAACACATTTATATCTGTATGGAATTACTGCTGCTGAAGTGTTTTTAAATAGTTTATTGTTTGGAGTTTATTTCAGGGATTTTTTTTTCCCCCTATAGCACTAACTTTTGGGAAATTAAATATATATTTGACTTGATATCTGCATTTTCCACATATTAATTCACTGCAGTATAGCACTCTGAATGTTGAGAATGATATACCTGAGTCTATTTACAATCATTGGTCATCCAGGGAGCATTTAGTTTAGTATGTTGTTTGCCAGTATTTTTAGCCACATTTTAATAAAATGTCAAAATAACTTTTGTTGACTTTTTTTTCCTTTTGTTCATTTTTATTGTCCTCTGTCACCATATGTAAGGGGTATAGCCACTTTGTAATGATCTCTTTGGAAAAAAGATTTTCCACAGAAAATCTGAGTAAATAACCGAATTTAAATCTAATCTCTAGATCTAAGATTCCTCAAGGAAACAATAATGTTACTTTTGGGGCAATTGCTACAGATTATCTAAGGAAAAAGCAAAACACAACTAACCATAGGTACAGATATTTAAACATTCAAATACCATTTAGCAAAGTCCCAAGCACATAGTTCAAAGCTAGAGCTCTGCCAAATAGCTTTGACCTTGCTTGTTCTTTTCATACATCCTCTGCTCCTCACCCTGAAGGTATAACCACTTTCTTCTCTCATATTTGCATCATTATTCTTTGCAGCTTAGACCTGCACTGTTGGTTGACCTGGGGCAGAGAAGTGTTTTCCAGAGTTGAGCTGGCTTTGTTCATGACATAAGACTTCTGTCTCTGCTGTTTGGATTTGTTTGAAGTAACAGAAAACTTAGAAATTCTTCCTAAGATACCCTGACTAGAAGAGAATCATGTTGGATTACAAAAATGCCTGTCCAGGTACCTTTGAGATCGCATCTTTGAGAATCCACAAATGAAGTAAACTGATCTATCAGAACACATGTGAAAACTGTATTTGTTTCTCATGGTTAATCATAAATGATAGTAATTACTCATGGGTGTAGCTTCCTTGGCCTTCCCAGGTGGCGCTAGTGGTAAAGAACCCACCTACCAGTTCAGGAGACATAAGAGACACCGGTTTGATTCCTGGGTCAGGAAGAGCCTCTGGAGGAGAGCTTGGCAGCCCCTCCAGTATTCTTGCCTAAAGAATTCCATGGACAGAGGAGCCTGGTGGGCTACAGTCCCTGGGGTCCCAAAGAGTCAGACACAACTGAAGTGACTTAGCTTCTTTAGTTTGCCCGTTTTTTTAATTGCTAGCAGGAATTAAGAGAGCTGCTTTCAATAAGGAATAGTGATGAGGGTTACAAGTTTTGTTTCATGACAATTTTGCAGGAAAGCATCCATGTGACTGGACATTCTCTTTAATCATACTCTGTACCTGCATTTTGGAAATCAGCTTTTGGTCCCATCCTCATCCCTGAGAACCTTGTGCTCTTCATTTCTCACTCTGATGCCATCTGTGATTGTAGGATCTACTTCTCTTTGTACGGAATTAGAAAAAAAGCTGAATTCCTCAGTTTTGTATGCATCCACACCCCATATGGAGAGCCCTGGCTTGTAGTCAGCACTGAGGCTTGACAGTTGGGAAAGAGGGTGATCCCAGCTGGCTTAATGATGGGGATTATCATCCAGGGTCAGGCTCAGGAAGGTTTGGGGAGCCAGTGATTGTGTATAAATGGGAGATTGGGGATACACTAATACTAGGGAGGGGAAAAAAAATGTTTCTTCCCCAGAAAAGTGAAAGTGTCTTGGAATGGGGTATGTGGTCAGTTTATTATTAGAAACCTGGTAAACAAATGTTTGGACATGAGGAATAAAATGAGACAGAGAAAGCAAAAGCCTAACCTATACTTTCTTTTTCTAGTTCTTGTACGCTGGAAACAGAGAAAGAAAATTAACCACTTGGGCACTCTTTCTGTTCTCAGAAGGTTTGCAGTGTGCTTTGAAAAGCATTGTGTACAAAATAGATATTATTCATAAAGGGTTGAAAGTGACCACCCATGAAGGGCTCCAGAAAGGGTAGGTTTCATTTAAGGCTGGTTTTTCAGGTAGAAATCCTCATCGTGGTCACTGCTGAAGCAAGGGAAGGCATCCTGTCTTGTCACAGGTTGTTCCTGGGGGATTTTACACAGCCCTCCACCCCATTATCCTCTCACCATTCCTACCTGTTTTCTTAGATTCCAATCATTTAACGTTCACTGCAAGAAGCACCTAAGAATAGACTTGCTACTCTAAGCAGATTCTATATCGGGACAGGATGGGTAGAGAACAGCCAAGAACACTGTAGCAAATAGGTGTCCAGTTGGGCTTTTCAATATTATGTATTTGACAGGGCACAGCAGCACCAGCATGCATTGGCATTGGAAAAATGCACTGCCCAGTGCTGTTTGAAGGCACCCTGTCATTTCAGAAGCACTTGGAAACAGGCACGCACTGGCTTTGCTGCTGCGCTTGCAGGGACTATTAATAGGAGTTCAAGACTTGTGCTTGTATTGCCCTTTTTGTCTTAGAAAAAAAATTCCAAGAGCTTTTCTTTTCCAAAAGAGTACCGATCAAGCCAACAGCGGCCATCTTTCCACATAACATCACATAACTCTTAAGACTGAAGTCAGGTGAGCTGAATCACATTCCCATTAGGCAATATATTTCTCTGTGCAGAAGATATTACAGGATTCACACTGAATGAATGCCAGACTTCCCTACCCAGCCAGGGACATAGCCAGTTCAGGGATAATGCCATGGTGTTGGGTGATTCTACTGAAGAGCTCAATAGCATATTATATACCCAGATAGCCACAGTCGTGTGCTGGAGGAAATATAGGTATCAGTGTAGATATATATACTTTTTTGGCTTATTTTAAATACTATAACAGGAAAAAAGGGAGTGTGTTCCAGTTATCTCAGGGAAAAATACTGAAAGTGATGTCAACAAACTTAATGTCTGATTTTTTTTTTTTTAGTAATCTAATATTTTTATTTTTTACCTGACTTTCCATACTATTTTTATTTGTTATATCCAAAACTTGGGTTAAAGGAAGGAGTGTCTGTCAACTGGTGAATAGATAAACAAATTGTACCATATCCCAAAAAGGAATATTACTCAGCCAGGAAAAGGAACAAACCATCAATTCTTGCAACAATGTGGATAAATCCCAAAAGCACAACACTGAATGAAAGATGTCAGACACCAAGGAGTACAGAGTAAATAATTCCATTTGTATGAAATTCTAGAAAAGGCAAAATTGAAATAATGAACAAAAGGTCAGTGATCACCAAAGGTTAAGGTAAAAGAAAGGAATTAACTGCAAATTAGCAAAAGGGAACTTTCTGGGATGATAGAAATATTCTACATGATTACAACAATGATTCAATTGTTGTTGGGTCAATTGATCAGTCTTGTTCAACTCTTTGTGACCCCATGGACTGCAGCACACCAGGCTTCCCTGTCCATCACCAACTCCTGGGGCTTGCTCAAACTCATGTCCACCAAGTCAGTGATGCCATCCAACCATCTCATCCTCTGTCATCCCCTTCTCCTCTTGCCTTCAATCTTTCCCAGCACCAGGGCCTTTTCTAATGAGTCGGTTCTTCACATCAGGTAGCCAGACTATTCGAGCTTCAGCTTCAGCATCAGCCCTTCCAATGAATGTTCAGGACTGATTTCCTTCAGGATTAACTGATTTGATCTCCTTGCAGTCCAAGGGACTCTCAAGGGTCTTCTCTAATACCACAGTTCAGAAGCATCAATTCTTCGGCACTCAGTTTTCTTTATGGTCTAACTCTCACATCCATACATGACTAATGGAAAAACCACAGCTTTGACTAGATGGACCTTTGCTGGAAAAGTAATGTCTCTGCTTTTTAAAATGCTGTCTATGTTTGTCATAGCTTTTCTTCCAAGGAGCAAGCATTTTAATGATTGGTAATAGTGGCAAAATCATCCTGCTGGGAGACATATGGGTGCCTCTTGCAAAGGTCACCTTGCATCCTACAACCTTCTTCTTCCAGGCAGGAAATAGGATGCTCTCTAGGCCAGGAATTTTAGAGGTTAAAACTCAAGTTAAGAAAACTATTGTCTTTTAAAACAACAACTGGAAATCTCTTGAAAATAATACCATGAAGTGTTTTGCCTAGGATTTAAGGGGAAAAATAATATTTCTTTTTTTCCTTACAATTGTTTACTGATATTCAAAGCTGGAAGTTTGGAATTTTGACAAGATGTCCTAGGCTCCATCAGAGCCGCTCAGGCAGGAAACCTGAGTGTTGCTTGCTCTGAGGTGCCGCTGGCTTTCAAGGAAGTTGACATTGAGGATGTTTTGACAACATGCACTGAAGTGCCGGTGAAGGTTAAATTTAGTTAAATAAATCGTTGTTGTTTTTAAAAACGACTTCCCCAGCTTAACCTTATTACCACTCCCTGTTTTTATTCTTTCTTGATGCATTCATATATTTTCTTCTCAGTTCTTTGTGTGTATTCTGTAAGCCATCTCATATACTTTTAGTAAGACATCTGAGTTCGAACAAATGAAAGAATTCCATCACTGAAGCCAATGGAATATTGGCTGAATTCAATCAGTTAAAGTTTTCTTGGAGGTGGTGATGCTGGTTTGCAATTAAATAAGCCCCCACACCCTCTCACATACACTTGTGTTCACACACACTCACACAATCTTGTATTTGCATGTCCACATAGTCAAAGATATATTTAGCTCCACAAGATAGAGTCATGGCAGATTAGGAGAAAAAAGTAAGACTTCTTTTCTAAAAATTAAATCTAATTTCATTTTGCCTATCAGCCTCCTCTCTGCTTGCCCCTCAAATAGTCTGCGTGAGGCAGAGCCAGCCCCACCCTCTGTGACAGTTGTTACTTCTGCTCATCGCTTGAGCTCTTCACCCTATCACCATCTTCTCCAGCCACCTTTGCCCTGTCCCAGACCTTCTCACTCTCCTCCAAACCCCAGGCCTCTCTTGTTCTTCTGCAGATCTATTACATTTCAATTTTGACCTATAGGTATTAGAGGATAGAATTATTTATCCCTGAAGTAATTTGATATTTCTGCTAATTATGTCATGTGTAAAAGGATGTATGAGTTCTGTCTCATGAGTCACACATTGAGGTACAATGTGAGGCACCAAAAGGCACTTCATAATTTCAGTTAGTCGAGAACGAACATAAAAGTTGGTTTTATAATACACTTCTGGAGTAATGTCTCTCAACTTTTAAATTTCTTCCATGATATGATGAATCCAGTTTTTTTCAGGGGAAAAAAAAAAGAAAAAGATACATGAAAACAATTGCCATGTGCGTTTGCCTGAACAGAATGTTACAATTTTTGTCTTATTGCTTGAGCATGCACACATATTTTGGTCCTTTTCTGTTTATATGGCCTTGGCTAAACTTGATACAAGAGAAATTGTACATTAAAGTGACATATTTAAGAAAATATGTTTGTGATTTAAGTTATTTTAATAACTGCTGCCTCAGTTATCAGTTGCTATACAATCACCCCAAATTTTAGTGACTTAAAGCAATAAGCATCTATTGATGAAATTTCTTTTTTTTTTTTAAGATATTTTATATCGACCATTTTTAATGTCTTTATTGAATTTGTTGCATAATTGTTTCTGTGTTTATGTTTCGGTGTTTTGGTTGCAAGGCTTATGCGCTCTTACCTCCCCTACTAGGGAATGAACCCATACCCCCTGCATTACAAGGCAATGTCTTAACCACTGGACCACCAGGGAAGTCCTTATTATGACATTTCTGTACTTTGGTTTGGTTCCCCCCAAGGGTCACTCATGAACCTGGAGTCTCTGCTGGGATCACATGGTCCCAGACTGTCTCACTAACCTGGCTGGACAGCTGGCAGGGCTGTCTGCAGGTGATTCAACCCTCCTTCACTTGGCTGATGTGGCAGGATATCCTGTTTTCTTGTGGCATTCTAGCCAGTCCAGGAGGGGAAGAGCAGAAGCAACAGACTTGAAAGTTATACTTGTCAAGACCTTCATATCCTCTTGGTCAAGGCAAGTCACAAGGCCAGTCTAGATTCAAAGAAAGAGAGGATATATGCTTCCACAATATAGAGCAGGAAGTAATTTGTGACCATGTTTAATCTAACATCTTAATTTTTATCCAATTCATTTAATTAGCAGTAGATATGCAAATAAGATTTTCATGTTCCAAGATTGAATATTAGGCAAACCACAGGCCAGCCTGGATTCAAGGAAGGAAAGGAAGTATACTCCCATGAGGGGAAGAGCAGAAAATAATTTGTGACCATGTTTAATCTAGCATCATCTTAATTTTTATCCATTTCATTTAATTAGTAGTAAATATGCTAATAAGAGAAATAAGATTTTCATGCTGCAAGACTGAATATCAATGAAACAAGCATCTGGTGTCATTTTTAAATCTCTAATAAGGTTCATTCACAAACTATGGCCCTGTGATAGTTGAAAGAAAACTAAAAAACTTTATTGCTGTTTTCCATTTTACTGATACCACCATCTAGCTCTACCTAAACCTCAAATGAATATAGAAGTTTTAAAAAGCTACAAATTTTTATAATCTATTGAAAGAAGAAGCAGTTTGGGGATATGTTGAACATCTAGTCATATTTAATGAAGCCATGCCTTGGAGCCTAAAAGTAAGACCAGTCAGAAAAAGAAATGACTTCTATTTAAACAGAAACAATCAATTGTTTGGATAATGAGGATGCCTTCATTTTACTACTTGTTTTATTTATAATTTGAATATAATTTAAATTATTTATAATTTTGTTTATAATTTGAATAAAATTATAATTTTATTTATAATTTTATAAACTGTAATTAGTTTTCAAAGAAAAGATACACACACACACACACACACACATTTACATTTAGCAACAAGCTTCTTTCTAGCCTTGAAGTATTTAGGGAGTAACCCCCCAGATCACTGGAGAAGGCAATGGCAACCCACTCCAGCACTCTTGCCTGGAAAATTCCATGGACGAGGAGACTGGTAGGCTGCAGTCCATGGGGTCGCTAGAGTTGGACACGACTGAGCGACTTCACTTTCACTTTTCACTTTCATGCACTGGAGAAGGAAATGGCAACCCACTCCAGTGTTCTTGCCTGGAGAATCCCAGGGACAGGGGAGCCTGGTGGGCTGCCGTCTATGGGGTCGCACAGAGTTGGACACGACTGAAGCGACTTAGCAGCAACAGCAGCAGCAGCCCCTAAATCACATGCTACTATAAAATTAGCTAAAGAGGAACTTCCTTAGTCCATGGCTAAGACTCTGAGCTCCCAATGCAGGGGGCCCAGGTTTGATCCCTGGTCTGAAAAATAGATGCTGTATGCTGCAACTAAAGATCCTTCATGCCACAGCAAAGACTTAAGATCCCTTATGCCTCAACTAAGACCCAGCACAGCTAAATAAATTTAAAATATAATTTAAAAAAAATAAAAATTAAATAAGCTAATGATGAAAATAGTAACAACAGCAGCCATTGCACTAAGGTTCCTTGAGTGTCTATTGAACTTTTAATCAGTTATCCTCTTTAATGCTAATTTATAGAAGATGGATCTTGAAAATCTATGAAATGTGCTCAGAGTTACACAGAAAGGAGCTTGGAAACTGGGATTCCTGACTCCTACTCACTTCTATAAATAAGGGCAGGCATTACACCTTCTAACAAGCTTCCTCAGTAAGCATCACTGAATTGAACTTTGGTGCAGAGCTCTGAATTGAACTTTGGTGCAGAGCTCTTCCATCATGCCTGTAATAAAATATACAGCCTATAAGTAAGTGATAAAAAGCTATAGGGAAGATAGGAAAGGGAAAGGTGTGTGGAGCATGGGTGATGATGAATTCATTTTAAATTCATTCATTGAATGGATTTATTCATTGAATCCATTTTAAACAGAGGTCAAGGAAAGCCTTACTGAGTAGATGAGTCAAAGCCTGGAGGACTTGAGAGAGGGGCCCAGTGGCTAGGGAGAAGGATGTTCTTGGCAGAGGCAAAGAAAACTGCAAATGTCCTGAGGCAGGAGTATGAATGGCTTATTGAGGAAAGAACCAGGAGGCCAGCATGGCTGGAAGGCAGCCAGGAAAGGGAGATTAACTGAGATTGGGAAGAAGGGCATGTTGGGAGGGGAGGGTTTCTTTTAGGTATTTTAATTTTCATGGATGCTTATTAAACATCCATGGGGAAATGTTGAAGAGATACATAGATAAAGAATCCAGAGTGCCAGGAGGACAGTAGGGCTGGTACCTACCTGGAAATCAAGGATTGATAGAGCGTTTGAATCTGTGGCAACTCAGAGAGGGAAGAGAATGGCAAACTTGTGGTAAGTTGTCCATGAAGAGATGCTTTCTGGGCAGGATCCTGAAGTAGTCACATGAGATCAAGGAGCAGAAATTGAGGAAGAGGACCGGCAGGGGAAGGGATCAGCTTTGTACAAGGACGCTGGACAAGGGGAGGTTTGGAGTGTGGGGAGCAATGTCAGATGTGGCCACGTGCAGGACACAACACCTAGAGGGAAGAAAGGATGTGAGAGAGGGGCTGGTTAGAGGTTAGAAAAACAGACTGGGGAGCTAAATCGCTAACATCTTTATAGGGCCTGCTAAGAAATTTAGTATTTGTTCTGCAACAAGATGGGAGCCATTGAAGGCTTTCAAACAGGAATGTGACATGATCAGATGCATTGTTTAGGAAAATAACTGTCAGACTGGTGAAGGTTAAATTGGAAACGAGAAAACTTTAATTCATGTACATAAAAGCTGTCAACGATGTTGAAAGTGCTGGTCACACGATGTATAGGTTAAGTGCTATGGAAAGATTGTATGTACCTCTTTCATGCTGAAAAATATTTCTGAAAGGACAAACAATGTGTTTGATGCTACTTTTTTTTCTATATCAGTTCAGTTTATATTTTTCACCTTACAGTCTAATTTAAAATGAACTTTAGAAAGTAGGTTCCAAGCACAAGTTAAAGGGGCCTCTGTCTATAACAATTACAGCATCATGCTTTTTCATTTCATTTTAATTTGTTTTGCCTTCCAATTAAAATATGTAAATATATTTATTTCACAGTTTATTTCACACGCATCAGGAAAATATCAACCTGGGTACTTTATAGTTTTTAATTTAATTTTTATTTTATATTGGAATATAGTTGATTTACAATATTGTGTTAGTTTCAGGTATAAAGCAAAATGATGTTACACTTTATTATACTTTTTGTTAGAGGATAATATGCTGTGACTGACTTCTTTCTCCTAAAGGCCTTTCTTATCTTGACAACTGTCCTTCTAAACTTATAATCTATATTGAATACATTGTAAGTATTCACATCTCTGTCCACAGGGCTTGACTCTCGGTTGTCACAATTAGCTCATTATTTTTACTTGGTTCCTAAAGAAAGCTATCCAACTGACTTGTGATTAAATCCCATTCCAATTAGATATGTGAAAAAAAGAAAGATGGCAACTGAGAAATGCCTTTGTTTTTTCTATTCCAGGATACCATTAGCCATGTAATGCTGGTCAAATTGCAGTACTTCATTCTGGAAAAACAATGGAGTATTTAGCCCAAATAAAAGCTGTAGGAGCCAGAAATACATATCCTATAAAGCTTGCTTAAAGAGATTCCTCATTATCAGACAGGAGCCTATTCTCCCTCTTAATGGAGATTGAGAGCAAAGTCACATTTCTTGCATGTCTATTCTGTGCCTGGCAACTTTCACATGAATTTTCATTTAAGTTTTATAACAGTGTGATTAGGTATAATTTTACAAGTGACAAAATTGAGGCTCAGAGATTTAAATAACTTGACTAAAAGGGCTGCAACTCTTATCTGAAGTGATTGTTACTTCCATTTCACCTCTGCGTACCTTGTTAAGAGAAAACATACTTGATGTCTAAAGCAAAATATCCAGAGAGATAGAAGAGTCTCCTGAATATTTGCCTTAGAGAAGGGTTTGAGTGCTGTTTTAAAGATCCATCCATCTCATTAATAAATTTCAATTGTCTTTCTTTCTAAGGATTTCTTCCTGTCCCTGGTCATTATGCAGGTATAGGTATGAAGGGTTGGAAAAACTTCGATCAAGAGGGTTTTTTGTTGTTGTTGTTGTCTGTTTGCCCTTCAGGACTTAAAGTGAAAGTGAAGTCATTCACCCGACTCTTTGCAACCCCATGGACTGTATCCTACCAGGTTCCTCCATCCATGGGATTTTCCAGGCAAGAATACTGGAGTGGGTTGCCAGGACTTAAAAGTCTTACTAAAAGATTAGCCTTTATTGCTCTAAATATGTCAATCCATTAGCAAAATGTTTGGCTAATTTGGGTGAATAATTGATGAAATTAAAAGAAAAATCAAAATGTATTCTTCTGTCATGTAAAAAAAAGATAAATTATTTGAATTTTCCTGCATTCAAACAAACCAATTTCTACTATCATTTTCTCATCAAGGAACTCTATAAATATCATTCATAGTATGAGTATTTTTGAGCACCTACTCCCTACGAGGCATTGTTCTGGAAACTGAATAATGTAGAACAGTAAACAAAGTAAGCAACCATCTGTGCCTTTTGGGAGCAGGCATCCAGTTTAAGTTTGTGTTATTTTCAATGAAAGATGTACATCAGAATGACCCACAGAGCAGTTTAAAGGTGCAGAGTACCTACCATCAGAATCCAAGGGTATTCACATGTTTTATAAATTCATAGAGGATTCTGATTAGGTCCCTCAGACTAAGAGACTTTTGTAGACAGAAGTGGCAATGCTCACATTTTTCCTCCATTGAAACCGTTCTTGCTCCTCTTTTCTTATCAAATCTCCACCCTTTGGTCAAACATGGAGAGAATATAAGAAAATACAAGGCACAGAGTTCTTGTTTTGAGAAAGTATGATTTGCTCAAGGTTGTAAATGTGTTGATTAAATGTTATAAATCAGTTTTACAAGTAGAATAATGTTTTTAATCCATGAGGAATATTGATATGTAAAGGAACATTATCAAAATAAGAATGAAGAAATAATCTCATTTTAATTGGAACAGACACCTATAGATCTCACTGTTTCATAAAATTGTTCTGGATTATCAGCTCTTGGTTTATCTTAAAAGACTATAATCCAGGAGAAAGTGTACATACACTCACCTATTATCTGCACTAATCTAAAATATTTGTATTGAGTATTGAATACTTTTTATTGTTAACACTCATTTTGAAAGTCACATTCCTCATTTCTGTCTTATTTTGGTTTTCCAAATATCAATGCTTTCTTGTTATGAGAACTGAGTTTTATTGGCATTTCTTTCTAATTTTCAGCCTGATCAGTTTCCCATCCTATAGGGTGCTTTTGCTCAGCCATAATTCTCTTAAAGGATAAATCGTAATACCCACCAGTCCTTGACACTTTTTAATTCCACAAAATTTAAAAATACATGTTTTTCAGTTAATAGAATGTCTGGACAGCTAACTAGTAAATTCTGTGCAGAAGTTGATTTTGAGGTCAGAAAAATTTCAGCGATGAAGTATTAACTAGAATCAATTTGCATATACCTCACTTCATTGTTAGTTCAGTGTCAGGAAGGAAAGAAAGAAGAGCCAAGGAATATGTGATTAGTTCAAAATGGATGAATTGAATTCATTTGATAAATATAATTAGCCGTAAATCACCAACTTCATTAAACAAGGAACAATTTGCAGGAAACAAAGGTGCATGCAAATTTCGGTGTGCCTTGTCTTTTCTGTGAGCCCTTCTCCAGATGTATGCAGCATTGAGATGACTTGACCGGCCTGTTTAGGGGATGGCTTTCTTGAGGGAACATTGTGTGTGGAACACCAGGGCTGCACTGGGCTCTGTGAAGGAAGTTTAAAACAGGTGCTGAAATGAGCATCAGTACTGAAATGCACAGTAATGATGGCTCCTCATTAGGGTGTAGGGAAGGAGTACCTGGGTCATGAGCAGGTTGTTACCAAGGCCATGGACTGTGCTTATCACTAGTTCAGAAGGCCATGGACACATTTATGTTTCACCCCTGATGTTTGCTTTCTCTGTCAGTAAAATTTGGATTAGACACTATGTGCTAGAGAAAGGAATCATTAACAGTGGTGAAACTTTACCTTTTGACCTTTGACAACTTTGCAGTAGTGGAATGGGATTTTTTTTGGGGGGGGGGGGAGGGGACTGGTTTTGATCAGACCACTGTATGTGGCTTCATGGGACAGATAAACCCTGAACTGGGAAAGCAGATGTGTTCTCATTATCCCTCCACACTCTGAGAGCTGGACATGAAGTTTCAAGGATGGCTTTGCGTATTGTGTGAACTGAGTTTCAGGGTGCTGGAAACCCGTTTGAACAGCAGCAACTTAATCACTAACCAGAATGGTTGTACTGCTGTGCTCAGTAACAAAGTCGTGTCCAACTCTTTGCAACCCCATGGACTGTAGGCCTCCAGGCTCCTCTGTCCATGGGATTCTCCAGGCAAGAATACTGGATTGGGGTGCCATTTCCTCCTCCAGGGGAATGACCCAGGGATCAAACTCACATCTCCTGCATTGGCAGCCAGGTTCCTTACCACTGCACCACCTGGGAAGCCCAACCAGAATGGTTGCATTTGGTTAAATAAGAATTTCTTTTGTAAGCAAATTAAAATTTAGGACATCCTAAAAGCTCAACATTCAGAAAACGAAGATCATGGCATCCAGTCCCATCACTTCATGGGAAATAGATGGGGAAACAGTGGAAACAGTGTCAGACTTTATGTTTTTGGGCTCCAAAATCACTGCAGATGGTGACTGCAGCCATGAAATTAAAAGATGCTTACTCCTTGGAAGGAAAGTTATGACCAACCTAGATAGCATATTCAAAAGCAGAGACATTACTTTGCCAGCAAAGGTCAGTCTAGTCAACATTATAGTTTTTCCTGTGGTCATGTATGGATGTGAAATCTGGACTGTGAAGAAGGCTGAGCACCGAAGAATTGATGCTTTTGAACTGTGGTGTTGGAGAAGACTCTTGAGAGTCCCTTGGACTGCAAGGAGATCCAACCAGTCCATTCTAAAGGAGATTAGCCCTGGGTGTTCTTTGGAAGGAATGATGCTAAAGCTGAAACTCCAGTACTTTGGCCACCTCATGCGAAGAGTTGACTCATTGGAAAAGACTCTGATGCTGGGAGGGATTGGGGGCAGGAGGAGAAGGGGACGACAGAGGATGAGATGGCTGGATGGCATCACTGACTCGATGGATGTGAGTCTGAGTGAACTCCAGGAGATGGTGATGGACAGGGAGGCCTGGCATGCTACGATTCATGGGGTCGCAAAGAGTCAGACACGACTGAGCGACTGAACTGAACTGAACCTCAGATTACAAAATACTCCATTTAGGAAGAACTCGTTTACCCAAATGGTAAGTGGATACTTTGACTTATAAGGATCTGCATGAATGGTACAAAACATGTCACATAGAGTCTCTGTTAAGGGTTAGAATACTCTATGACTGCTGTTGAAGAAATAGTTATTCATAGATTGAATTCTTTTCAGTCCAGATAATAACTACTCTATTACATCAGGTTTTATCTTAAATATCACCCATTCTGCAATACCTTCTCTTACTACTCTCTTGTGAAGCTTTCCTTTCCCTAACTGTCCTGACTTGTACTTATCTCCATCTTTTACCTGCCACTCAGCATTAGAATCTGCAGCTTACTTGGTTAGTTGGCTGGCCCAGGATTTAGTAAGTATGTGCAGGATATAAATGGAAAATGATAGATTGTTAGATATAAGTTTGAAAGAAAGTACATGAAAGACTATAATAGTGAATTTGTAAAAATCATACCTATGGCAAATGAATTTTCTAGGAAGTCTCCAATGATATGTATTTATTGTAGTCAAATGCACTTTTCCAGTTTATACAGAAATTTCTTTCTTTGATAACTTGTGTTACTGCCATCATTCAGTTAACTTCAGATTCCATTTTCTATGTGAAGACTTCTCATTAAAATATTTTGTATTGCCATCACCCAAAAATGTTCTTCTTGCCAAGTATCTCCCAATGTTACATCTTATCCTTAACAAAGGATAAAGGAACCTTTTGGGATTTCTTGCTTGCATCAAAAATAATTGTGTAAAATAATTATCCGTTGAAGGGATATTCAATGAATAATTATTGCCACCTCCTGTTTGCATCTTTTGTGTTGCTCTAAGGGAAAACAAAGGTAATGTGTCTGTGCTAAAAGTGCTAACCTCCCAGTCAATTTCTGCAGTGTAAATCTGCAATTTGCATCGGTCATCTTAAACTAACTTGTGCTGTTAAGATAAGAACAAGTAGACATTGGACATCTAAATAAAATTCATATTGTTGGGATTCTTATAAGCTTTCTTATTAAACTGCTTTTATTCATAACATTTCTTTTGGAAATGGACTATGAGTCACAGTTCATGTACATAACTGCTGCTGCTAAGTCACTTCAGTTGTGTCCGACTCTGTGTGACCCCATAGATGGCAGCCCACCAGGCTCCCCCGTCCCTGGGATTCTCCAGGCAAGAACACTGGAGTGGGTTGCCATTTCCTTCTCCAATGCATGAAAGGAAAAGTGAAAGTGAAGTCACTCAGTCATGTCTGATTCTTAGCGACCCCATCCTTCATCCATGGGATTTTCCAGGCGAGAGTACTGGAGTGGATTGCCAATGCCTTCTTCATTGTATATAACTAGCTAGTGTAATTCCAGAGAAGCAAAGAATTGTCAAGTTAGAAGAAAGAGCACAGACAGTCAGATGCATTGGGACTGTGATCTCAGATCCACCAAGTTATTCAAGGAACCTTAGTATTCTCAACTACAGAATGGAGAAAATAGAATCTACCTGAGAATTTGTAATAAATAAATAATATCCATGTAACATGTTTAACACTGGGTGAACCACAAACTAAGCATTATAAAAAGAGGTGCTATAATAATATTAATGCCTTGTTTTAAAGGATGCAAGAAGACACAAAAGATAATTTGCTAAAGAGCCCATCAGATTCCATATATATGCATTAATATATGATGTTTTTGTCTCTTTCTGACTTATTTCACTCTGTATGACAGGCTCTAGATTCATCTACCTCACTTCAACTGACTCAATTTCATTCCTTTTTATGGCTGAGTAATATTCTATTGTATATATGTACCACATCTTCTTTATTCATTCATCTGTCAGTGGACATCTAGGTTGCTTCCATGCTCTGGCTATTGTAAATAGTGCTGCAGTGAACATTCGGGTACATGAGTCTTTTTGAGTTATGGTTTTCTCAGGGTATATGCCCAGCATGTGTATGGAATCTAGAAAAATGGTACTGATGAACCTATTTGCATGGCAAGAATAGAGATGCAGACATAGAGAATGGGCTTGTGGACACTGGGGTTGGGGAGGAGAAGAGGGGACAAATTTAGAGAGTAGCATTGACATATATACACTATCATGTGTAAAACAGATAGTGGGAAGATGCTATATAGCCCAGAGAGCTCAGCTCGTGCTGTGTGATGACCTAGACAGGTGGAATGGTGGGGAAGGCTCAAGAGGGAAGGGATATATTTATACATATGACTGATCCATGATGTTGTACAACAGAAATTAACATAACACTGTAAGGTAATTATATTCCAATAAAAAAAATTTCCAAAAAAAGAGTCCATCAGGACTATGTATTAGAGAATGCTACACTGTCCTAACACAGGATCCCTTGTAGTCCAGGGGCTCAAGGAATGCAGTTTATGTATTGTTCACTTAATCCTTCTTAACAAGTATTCAAAGTCAGTGGGTGCTATTTTATGTGATCATTTTCAAAGTCTCTGTGGTTAGCCTCATTTCAAAAGCACATGGAAAGGACACAAGAACATGGAAAAGCAAATGTGGAAGATTTGGGATCAGACATGGAAATTTCAGCTCTCAGGTCCACTCAGATTGCACTGGGGGAATAAATATTCACAGAGTTATTCACAGTTGTAAAGGAGGATGGGAAAAACATGTAGCTGGGCAGCCATGTGCTTCTGTGGAAGAAGAAGAGGAGGAAGTTTTCTTGAGCTCTTAGTTTTCTGTGGGAGATTGAAGTTTTTGGAAGATTGGCAGGGCACACACCAGTCTTAAGGAAATTGCCTACCTTTAGAGTTTATAAGCCAGCCTGTCTACTGTTTATAGTTTTGTGGTTTCCCTTTTATTAAATGAGGGAGTGGAAATAAATTTGTTTACAGGATCGTTTCCAGTTCTTGGTATTACAGATTTAGAAAATACTGACTTATAGCAAAATATCACCTTGGTTAAATAGTTTTCCTAATTGAAAAATTACCACCAAAAATATACGATAAGTGCTATGTGGATTTATTTTTCCATTCTCACATGTGAATAACGTTAAGTATGAAGTTATGACAAACATCTGCCAACTTAGCCATTCAAACATTTTAAAAACAAATAGGATAGTATAATCATGCTGGTTTTTCTAAGTTGCTTTTATGAACTGGAAAATCCTGAAATTCCTATGATTATCTATTTGATGTGATAATTATATGTTAAAATACACTTTCACTAGGCTTCACCTATTGTGGGACTCACATCCGAAATTAGAGGAGTAGAAAAGGATTAGGCTCAGGTTTAAGGTTAGACTCGTATTTTGGTAAAGAGAATGTGAAGTTTACAATATGCATCATTTTTATTGATATTTATGTGCAATATTAATAGGTAATGTTTTTTAAATTCATTCTTCTTTTAAGCAGCAGAGTATTTGTTTGGAAAAAATACTTTGATAAGCTGCTTAAGCTAGAGGGCAAGACTGCAAAGACATAAACTACTGTGTGTAAGATTAGAATCATTTTTATTCTTTCTGAAATCTAGAGAGAGCATATGAACTTCTCCCAGAGATATTAGCACTTGGAATGACTTTAGATCAAAAACATAGAAATTTTTTTATAGTTTCTTTTTTCTAAACTAAGCTTGATGAACTATATATTTTTCTAATAGAGTCAGACACAACTGCATGACTAAACAACAACATTTATTTATTTGGCTACACCAGGCCTTAGTCGGGGCACTCAAGATCTTCAGTGTTCATTGCAACATGCGGAATCTTTTAGTTGTGGCTTGTAGGATCTAGTTCTCTGACCAGGGATCAAACCTGGGCCCCCTGTGTTTGCAGAGTGGAGTCTTCGCCACTGGAGGTCCCTCTTGATAGTGTCTTGAAGGTGAGAGTTATATCTGTCTTATTTGCCAGGGGGACAAATAAGGATCTGGAAGGGTGCCTATATGTATATCTATCACATAGATGATGGTAGATATGGATACAGATATAGGTGCATATACAGATGATTGAGACAGCAAGTCTTCATATTTTTTTGAATGAATGGATGATTGTGGAAGTCTGAGCTTCAAGGAGACCCCAGCTGACTCCGGGCTTGTATAAGCAACCTGCAGATTGGGAAAATGTCGTTTACCAAGCGACTGCACTTGTTACAAACACAACAGTGGATATTTCCCCAGAGATTATTTTAAGGATGTTTTTTGACAGAGTAAAAAAAAAGTTAACTCAATGGAAGTAGGCAGTTTCCTCTGTTGATGTTTTGAACATCATAAATCATGTGTTACTAAGCTCATTCCTGCTTGATTGTAGGTGTGAAGTGGTTGGAGGAGACCCTGCTGTGTTCATTCATTTACTAATTTACTATTGGTTTTTAGTATTTGTTAATTTTATGTATTTATTTATTTTAGTATTTATGCCAGACCTTGTGTTTATTAGCACTGTGATTACAGCTACAAACACGGAGGGATATGACAACCTATTCTAAATGGGTTTCAGAGGCAAATGTAGCCAAGTCACCAGGCTATTAGGTATATGCTGACTATGTGTTCCAGGTGAGGTTGGTGAGGTTGGGGTGGTCCAAGCAAACGTCTTTCATTTGCAGTTGTTTGTACAGAGGAAATATGTCTGATAACCACAATTACAAGGTATAAATATTTGTGTTCCATGTGAACAAATAATTTAGAACCTAAACATCTTCTGCATATTGATTTAGCAACTGTTTAATGGGAATATCAGTGCTGGCCTAATTTTAATCTGCTTGTTGAGATGGTGGTGGTGGTGGTTTCTACATACATTTCAGCATAGCACAAAGACTAATGTGGTTCTCAGTTGAGGCCAGTATGACCTCTCCAGAAGCCCTTTGGAAATATGTTGGGGCATTTCCATTTCTCACAAAGAAAGGAGAGACTGGGCAGAGGCCAGGATGCCTAGACTCCCTATGACTCATTAACGCAGAGGATTATTGTACCTGAAATGTCACTGGTTCCCCACTGAGAAGCACTGGGAGAGATCAAGTCATTCTTTCTCCCTTTCTGTGGTCTGAAGATCCTGCTCTAGATATCTGCCCTAGGCTAAGCATATAAAAAGACAATCTATTCCCACACTAGGCACAGGACAAAAGACTCATACCAGAATCTGTGATGACTAATGCTTTATTTATAAGGGGAGCTATGGTCCTGGGGTTAACCCTAACCAAAGGACTGTAAGGGAGAAAAAGCATCAAAGCCCATCAAAGCAATGAGTTATGGGCTAGTCCTCCAGAGGCTTAAAGAGGCAGAAGGAAAAAGGAAGATTTTCTTTAATAATTTTCCTGATTGTGGAAAAAAATGTCCACTCTAATTCTCAGGTTAAGATCATTAATGAATTTTAAATGTGCAGACTCAAGGCTATCCTACCCTGTCTTAAAAGGATTATGGATCAGATTAAGGGACTTTTCTGTTCCATCAAAGCTTATAAGAACTTTCCTACTTTATTGAAGTAGAATTCTTTTAATCTTAATGAGATTTATCCTTTCTTTGTTCTCTTAAAACTAAATCCAAAACATGTCCTTATCAGTGCTTCTGCTGCTGCTGCTGCTGCTAAGTCACTTCAGTCGTGTCCGACTTTGTGCGACCCCATAGACGGCAGCCCACCAGGCTCCCCCGTCCCTGGGATTCTCCAGGCAAGAACACTGGAGTGGGTTGCCATTTCCTTCTCCAATGCATGCAAGTGAAAAGTGAAAGTGAAGTCGCTCAGTCGTGTCCGACTCTTAGCGACCCCATGGAATGCAGCCCACCAGGCTCCTCCATCCATGGGATTTTCCAGGCAAGAGTACTGGAGTGGGGTGCCATTGCCTTCTCCAATTAGTGCTTCTACTACCCAAGTTAAATATTCCAGAGGACTCTATCCTCCTATTTTTTTTTTTTTTTTAAAGGAAATCTGTTCAGAATCCCTGGGGATGTTGTGATCAACATTCTAAAAGGTTTCGTTTACCTTAAGTATGTCAGGCAGCCCCCAGGCTTAATTTTGCAAGCCATTGTGTTTTATTTCAGTAACACAATAAAACCCTCACTTATCAGGAAGTGCCTTATCTGTGAGCCTCACATATCTAGGACATGGTAAACTCAGGGAACAAAGTTCCTGATTTTTTTGCCCCAAATGGAAAACTTTTGGCCTCTCCTGGGAGTCAATTCATTTTCAGTCTACATGTAGTTCCGATAAACTTAGTTACTCGGTTCTCTATCTTACAACAGATTAGAAAATGAACAGCCAGAGTAGTTTTTAGTTCAAGTTGGGGACTGGAGCCAGAGACTGCCTATAGCCCAAGAAAGGAAAGGTAGGGAAAAAAATGGTTTCAAACACTTGGAAACAATAAAGGACGTTCAAAACTGCATGCGTCTGGACCATGCTGTTATTCAGAGGAACCATCCCATCCAGGTGGTTCCTGAAGTGTGGCTAGCCAGGGAGAGTCGTTGATGATCATAGTAACCATGTTGTAAGAAATGAGAGGTTTGTGGCATATTTTTAAAAAGTTCCCCTCAAATTTGTAATTTTTTAAATTGTGTTAATTATAAGACTGAGCTATAGTGGTCTAGAGTCTTCCCTGGTGGCTCAGATGGTAAAGAATCTGCCTGCAATGCAGGAGACCTGGCTTCAATCCCTGGGTTGGGGAAATCCCCTGGAGAAGGGAATGCCATCCAGTCCAATATTCTTGCCTGGAGGAGTCCATGGATAGAGGAGCCTGGTGGGCTACAGTCCATGGGGTCGCAGAGAGTCGAACACAACTAAGCAACTAACATTTGCACACCTTCCTAGTGACTGGGGGAAAAATACTTATTTAGAATGTCTTATTTCTTAATAAATTTGGATGGAGGGGGCAGTTACAAGTGAAATTCAGTTGAGAAACCCACCGTTGGAAGTTGAAAGGATTCAAAGCCAAACACAGCCAATTCTGTATTTTCTTATGTCCCTCAAAGAACAGATGTGTTTCTGACCTACAGACTTCCTACTACTGGGTGTAGTTCACTTGATATGCACACTTGGATATGTCACAGCTCATGCTCATGTGAATGGGTATGGTCAGGCTGGTTCATGCATGAGATGGTCATTTCCTAACATTTATTAAAGTGGAGGGAGAGTGCTTCTCCTATTGGGTTTGCACTAGTATAGTTAAAAAGGATTGAGGAACTGGACTGAAATTAGATGCTACCAAAGTAGAAGATAGCTGTTACATAATAACTAAAGCTTGCATGTTACATTACTTTTATATTTTTGTTTATAACACTTAGACTAATATAATTGCATTTGCATTTGTGGAGTATGATTTCTGTGAAATCAGTTTAATTCTGAGAAAGACTAATCATTGTTGATAGAGTAAAATGCATAGATATAAAATGTTTGTATATACTGGATCACTGTTGTTCTATTACCCGATGTATAATAAGGAAGATAATGTCATAGTAGGACTTCCCCAGTGGTACTAGTGTTAAAGAATCTGCTTGCCAAAGCAGGAGTCACAAGAGATGGAAGTTCAATCCCTGAGTTGGGAAGATCCCCTGAAGGAGGAAATGTCACCCGACTCCAGTATTCTTGTCTGGAAAATTTTATAGGCAGAGGAGCCTGGTGGACTCCAGTCCATGGGGCTGCAAGAGTCTGACACGACTTAGTGACTGAGCATGAGCACATGTCATAGTTACTGAAATGATGATAAACAGTGGGAGTACTTTCAGACAATGAACAGAATGCTCAAGGGGGGCGGGGGGGGAATGGTGGGAGGAAGGCTAACCTGTTCTCCATATTAAGTTTTTCATTATCAAACCATACAGTTAGCTTTTGATGTCCAAAGTAGGCAGCATAGGTAAATGGTTGTTCTTACCAAATGTTGCCACACTTGTCTTATTCTTTCCTGAGTTTTTGACATAATATTTCTGACCTCTTACTACAGAGAGGTAAGTTTTTAGACTGTTTATGAGGAAATCCTGAGATGTAGGCTATCACATGCATTTTTAAGCATTAGGCAACTGACTTATAATCATTGAAAAGCTGTATAATTATATATAATCTAGTTAACGGAATCTAAAATAGAACATATACAATGCTTTAGCCTCATATTTCTCATTTAAGAATAAAATAACCATTTCTTTTCCTCACATGATCATATTGTGACTATTGTTTGAAAAGGACTTTGAGAATTTCAAGACAAAGGTGCTAAAAGGTTTTTCAGTACAGAAATGAATATTGTTGCAGTTCTTAATTTATCTCCCTCATTCATGAAGTAGTTTAAATTCCTATTTATCCCAATCTTCATCTAGTTGTTAATTCAAGGAGTGAGATACTGAAAGATCAACTTCATATGTCTTTATCTTTTCCTGTCTAGTTAATAAATGCATGTTATATCTCCATTCAGTATATATTATTGTTCTGTCGCTAAATTGTGTCCAACTCTTTGTAACCCCATGGACTGCAGCACGCCAGGCTTCCCTGTCCTTTACTATCTCCCAGAGTTTGCTCAAACTCATGTCCATTGAGTCAGTGATGCCATCCAACTATCTCATCTTCTGTTGCCCTCTTTCCAGTTTCAGTATCAGTCTTTCCAATGAATACTCAGGGTTGATTTCCTTTAGGATTGATTGGTTTGATTTCCTTGCTGTCCAAGGGACTTTCAAGAGTCTTCTCCAGCACCACAATTCAAAAGCACCAATTCTTAGGCTCTCAGCCTTCTTTATGGTCCAGGTCCCACATCCGTACATGACATCTGAAAAAAACATAGCTTTCATTATATATAGCCTCTTTTAAAATAACTGTAGTGAAGACTTCTTTATTAAGAATGTCTGAGTGGTAGATATGGAGGTACTTTTTGTATATTTGGCCAGCAGCTTTATGAAGTAGAAGTTCAATATAAGCAATCCATTTTAATCCTTTGCTGCTCTGACTTTAAAGCTCAATAAACATTTGCTAAATGAACATTGAATGTTAATGCATTCTGTTTTCCCATCTCATGAAATAGACAAAAGGAAGCAGGTACCTTAATAAAAGCAGCAGTGACTGATGCACATAATCCTGTTGATAGGAAGATGTTTAAATGCAACTCACTCTTCCTGAGTGACTCTAAGTCAGAAGCAGTCAGTTCAACTGCAAACATCTTATATGTGGTTAAGAAATCTAAGTTAATTTGTAGAATTCAATAATTCCAAGCACTGCCCCACAAAGTAGTTCTAGATCTTAACTGTTCGTTGCATAGATAACAATTACTGATATTGGTTTATATCACTGAGTACCTTATACAACTCGCCTGGCCTTAACAGGGATGCCTGACACTGCCCAGGCTCCCTGGACATAATCGAATCATTTATTTCAGAGGAATCCTTTTCTTTCACTTGTCACTAGTATAAGGTTAGACTCTGGCTGTGTTCCCCAAAATATTTTAAAATTAATATAAAAGTTTAGCAAATAGCATATTTTTTTATACAGTGAGTTCAACATCAGATTTAAGACCACAGTTGAAAACAAGGGGTAAGAAAGAACTTGCAATGACCTAATATAATGTTTCCAAGGATTGTATGAAAAAGATATGGTTTATCCAGTAGTCATGTATGGATGTGAGAGTTGGACCATAAAGAAAGCTGAATGCTGAAGAATTGATGCTTTTGAACTGTGGTGTTGGAGAAGACTCTTGAGAGTCCCTTGGACTGCAAGGAGATCCAACCAGTCCATCCTAAAGGAAATCAGTCCTGAATATTCATTGGAAGGATTGATGCTGAAGCTGAAACCCCAGTACTTTGGCCACCTGATGTGAAGAACTGACTCATTGGAAAAGACCCTGATACTGGGAAAGATTGAAGGCAGGAGGAGAAGGGGATGACAGAAGATAAGATGGTTGGATGGCATTCCCAACTTGATGGACATGAGTTTGAGTAAACTCCAGGAGTTGGTGATGGACAGGGAAGCTTGTTGTGTTGCAGTCCATGGGGTTGCAAAGAGTCAGATACAACTGAGCAACTGAACTGAATTGAAGAATTGTAGCTCTTGAAACTGTAGTGTCTCAAAATCATCCTTAGGAAAGGCTTTTATAGCCTGTATCTTAATAACTATGTCCTAGACAGGAGAAAGGAGAAGGCAATGGCACCCCACTCCAGTACTCTTGCCTGGAAAATCCCATGGATGGAGGAGCCGTGTAGGCTGCAGTCCATGGGGTCACAAAGAGTCGGACACGACTGAGCGACTTCACTTTCACTTTTCACTTTCATGCATTGGAGAAGGAAATGGCAACCCACTCCAGTGTTCTTGCCTGGAGAATCCCAGGGATAGGGGAGCCTGGTGGCTGCCGTCTATGGGGTCACACAGAGTCGGACCCGACTGAAGTGACTTAGCAGCAGCAGCAGCAGACAGAAGGAAAGATATATTTTTTGTTCCTCTGAGTGCTATCCCAGGCCTCTGGCTCTGTTCCTGCACATAGTCATTCTTGGTAAGTAAATGCTAAATGAGTCACTGAATGGTACACTACATGATGTCTTCCCCAGCACCCCAGCATACAAGGTGGTGTGTAATGATTATAATGACCCTGTAGGAGAAGCAGCAAGTTTACATGAAAATGGCTGACAATTGCTTATTGGGACATGACTATCTAAAAACATTTATATAGGTGATTCCAGATTTACCCAACTTTTTAGGAGTTGTCTCTGTGCTTCCTCATTTTGAGGTAACAGAAATTGTTAAATGCCTGAACTTTTTTAAAAAATTGCCTTGTCTATTAATAGCATTTCTGAACATAACTGGCTCAAAGGAAAGGCTATTTTTTCCCACTTCTATGATTTCATTTTCCTTAGGAAAACTCTGACATTGTGTTTCTTGTGGTGAATTATTGTGGTTATTGATTGAGCTCAGAAGTGGACAACTTTGTTTTGTAAATATTCATGTAATAGAGTTTGGGCTTGATGAATAGGATTCCTCATTCTCATGCATCTATTTAAGCTCTGCCAGGAAACTCTAAGCCTCAGGCATCTTTTCTGAGAAGTCAGGGAATCAGCAGTACAGATTGTCTCACAGTCAGGTACTTGATGCTTAAATTTGTAGGTTTTTCCAGTGTTTGTGGTCGAGCAATCAGATTTATTAAATGGCTCCATACCTAAATCATCACAGCAGGAGTGGAAGACCAATCAGAACTTGGACATTTTCCTCCTAACTCGATGTTTAGTTTAAGAGGCTTATCCAGAATGTCTGTGGGCTTTAACAAAGAGGAAACTCATATTTTAAAATATATGCATACACAGTTTGGGCTGAATTTTAACTCAATAAAAAATATGTTATTTTGCAGCAAGCTCTTTGATATCTGTTTAATTTTACCTGGGATTTCGTTTCATATTAATTTATCAAAGAGGAAGTGAGGATGAATAGGGATACCATTCATACTTTTAAAAAGGAGCTGCAAGCAAAAGAAATAACAGGCTTTTTGGTATTCCGCATAAATCTTGGCCTTGTAACCACAAAACAAAAGGGACTAGGGGATTTAATCTACAGCATTTTCTAGCCTTTGTAGCATCCAAAATGAAATAAAATTGACTGTGGCTTTTTGTGTGTTCTTTGATATCTAAATTTGTTTTTTCAGTCTGTGTATAAAATAGCAAAAAATAATCATATCGTTCCTCTAAATTTGTTTTGAAGTAAACTGTAAAATTAAGAGATTCTGAAACTTAAAAATAGGTGTGACTGTGCCATGTTTCGCCCATTTTACACAGCCAGGAAGGGACAGAATAAATGAGTGCGGGCCCCTGCTATTCCTTGTTTAACAAAATTTTAAGTACTTAGTTGATTACAGTGTAATTTTAATCTGTGTGTGTGTGTGTTAGTCACTCAGTTATGTCTGACTCTTTGCTACCCCACGGACTATAGCCTGAAAGGCTCCTCTGTTCACGGAACTCTCTAGGCAAGAATACTAGAGTGGGTTGCCATTTTCTTCTTCAGGGGATCATCTTCCCAACCAAGGGATGGAAAGTGGGTCTGCTTCACTGCGGGCAGACTCTTAACCATCTGAGTCACCAGGGAACCCCGCAGTAATAGTAAATAGTTCATAAGTAGTAAATATGACATCGTTCTCTAAATACCTAGAAAAGTGTAGGTGAATAATTTTTAAGCAGTTTCTAAAATATGTCTTTTTATGTCTATTTTTCATAGTCATATTTAAAATAATCCTGTGTATCTTCTGCAATATATAACACTGTTATATAATATGTAACTTTATATATTTTCATCTAGTGAAAGTGAAAGTGTTCACTCAATTGTGTCCGACTCTTTGCGACCCCATGGACCGTGGCCCACCAGACTCCTCTGTCCATGGAATTCTCCTGGCAAGAATACTGGAGTGGGTTGCTATTCCCTTCTCCAGAGGATCTTCCCAACCTAGGCATCGAACTGGGGTGTTGTGCATTGCAGGCAGATTCTTTACCATCTGAGCCACCAGGGAAGTACACACATATATATATAACTTCTAAAAATTTCACCTCACCAGTTGGTTCTCCAGTCTTTATTCAGAACAAGGTCTCTTTATTCAGAACAAGGTCTCTAACAAGGTCTCTAACATACTGAACAATGTTGTGTTGTTCTTAGGCTCTGAAACGG
Source organism: Bubalus kerabau (assembly GCF_029407905.1). Taxonomy (NCBI): domain Eukaryota; kingdom Metazoa; phylum Chordata; class Mammalia; order Artiodactyla; family Bovidae; genus Bubalus; species Bubalus kerabau. Next base: position 135,798,871 of record NC_073624.1, read on the forward strand.
AACAACATGGGTTGTTGATGATGACTGATGTAAATATATAAAGTTACATATTATAAAACTGTGTTACATATTACAGAAGATACACAGGATTATTTTCAATATGACTATGAAAAATAAATAGACATGAAAGGACACATTTTAGTATTATCCCATTTAAAAATTTTCACTGAAGTCCCCACTTTACTTGAAATAAACAGTATTTTTAGTGTAGCTTGAAAGTCACAGATCTCTTAGCTCTGTTGATGACCTGTCTTTTCCTCTTCGTGTCCACACCTGTGCCTCTGTTTACAACCCTGGTGCAACCCGTTTCCTGTCTGTTTCCTGAATTCACACTTCTGCTTCCTACCCACACACCTTCTCTTACACTAGCTCCTTCTCCCTCTGTGCATTCTCTCTTCTCTTTATCCCACCTTTGTATTTGTGAGATAGTTTCTCTGACTCGGAGCTCTAGGTTGGCAGGTGATGTTTTTTGAGTTCAAGGGGCTCCTCTGCTTACTTATGTTTGCATTGTCTCCAACCAGAAGTCAGCTGTTGTTCTTACATTTACTCCTCTATATAATTTCAGCTTTTTTCTCTGAGTGCTTCTAAGATTTTCTCTTTTATCACTAGTTTTAAGCAATTTGATTTTTAATGTTCCTGAGTGTGGCTTTTCTCCATAGTTCTTTTGCTTGGCATTTTTGATGGATATAATTTTCACAGACTGGGACATATTTCAGTCAGTATTTTTTCAGACTGTTTATCCATTTCCTCTTTTCTCCCCTTTCATGACATTCCAGTTACCCATTTATATGGTTATCTGATGACGTCCTACTGCTCAATATATTCCATTCTTTGTTTTTGTCCCAGACACTGTATATTTGATTTGATTTGATTCTTTTCATATCTTGTATGATTCTCTTATCATGTTCATACTTTAACTTCTTGAAACAGAGAGAGAGAATACATTTGTGTGTGCATGCATATCTATGCTCTTTTAATATCTTTGTCATAGCTAAGTTTATTTCTGTTGATTCTCTCTGATTTATAGATTGTATGATCCTACTTGTTTGCATGTCTGAGGATTTTTTTTAAAAATTTGATGGCAGATATTGTGAATTGTATACCATTGGTACTGTTATTTTTGTATTCCTGTAAATGTTTTATCATTGTCCTGGGATGCATTTAAATTGGAGACATTTCCATCTTTATGAGGCTTGCTTTTAAGATTTGTTAAGAAGGACCAAAAATTCCTTTAGTCTAAGGCTGCCAAGTGAGTGCCATTCCAAGTATTCTGCAGGTGTCCAGAGGGTCAGGGGGCCTTTGCACTCCGGCTGGAGGAAATATGGACTCTTCCTGGCCTATTGTGCTCTGGAGGTAGATCTTGATGCTCCTTTCAGGTAGGCCTTTCTCGGGCTTCAGATAGTTTGTTCACACTCCTGCACCCATCAGTCATGCCTGTCAGACTTCTGGAGCTCTCTTTTTTTGCAGCTGTTTCTTCACTGTACTGCTGACTCTTTTCACTTTTCTCTTCAGGAATTCTCAACTTGGTTTCTCCAACTCAGAGAGAACCCTGCCTCTGTTTGAGTTTCTTTTTCCTGAACTGCAACCTGGAAAGTGTTCTCCAGGCCATAAACAGGGACTGTAATAGGACTTCTCTTCTCCTGAGGATCCCTGCCTTTGCTCCCTATTGTCCGACATCACCATGATGTCATATATTTTGTCTAGTTTTCTATTATCTCCCTGATGAAAGTTTATGAATCCCTTTTATCCCTAAGAGAAATAATTGTGACTTCACCTACAGGTTTCCAGTTTTTTACTTCTTCCAGCATTACTGCACGTCTCTGTTCTACTTTATATTATTCCTCAAGGTCCACAAATTACCTTTCAATAAATTATAGGCTTCTTGAAAGTAGAATCCATGACACATTCTTTTTTGAATTTCCCATTGCACATAGCAAAATGTGTGTTGTACACAGAGAGTGCTTAATAAAAGTCAATCAAATGATTAATAAATTGTCTCAAATGTATGTGTAATATATTTTTATATTTATTTTATTGAAGTATAGTTCATTTATGATATATTCCTATTATATAGCAAAGTGATTGTTATATATATATATATATATATATATATATATATATATACACACACACATATTCTTTTTCAGATTCTTTTCCATTATGGTTTTTCACAGAATACTGGATATAGTTCTCTGTGCTATACAGTAGGACCTTGTGGTTTATCCATTCCATATATAGTATTTTGCATCTGCTAATCCCCAACCCTCAATCCAGCCTTCCTCCTTCTCCTACCCCCTTGGATAATATGTTTACATTAATTAAAATATGTGAATTTGGGCCTGTGTTTAACATAGCAGATGAATGAAATCCATTTGCCTATATTTGCATTCGCTCTGCTTCCCCATTTGTCTTTCTTTACAGTTTTACCAGTGATAGGAATGAGAGAATAATAAGCATGTTCATTAAATTTCTAGATATAAGATTAGAGCTAACTATATCCTTGGCAAGTAGGATGAATGATCACAAATAAATAAGTAAAATTAAATGAAACTACCAGGTATTAAATTTTAGAAAGAAACTAAGCTGCATGATATGATAGAAATGATTGGAACCAAATGAGATCATAAGAACCATAGTGAACCACAAGTTGAAAATGCATCAAAAAAGAAATTTCCTATTGTTTTAAGATGCTATGTAAGAGTGGCAAAGGTCCTTTTATAGTCATAATTATGAAACCCTTATAAAATTTGGTGGCATTTTTGAGGTCTATTTTTATCTTGAGAGCATTAACAAATATAGGGTTTTAAGAAGAGGGCTGTTAAAATGCTGCTAACAGATGCCAAGAAGAAAAGATACCTACCTACCTTTTTCCCTTTTGCTTTTACGTTTTTCTGCAAGACCAAGGTGTGTGTAAAGAAAATTAGCATGTTGTAACAAAGCAAACACACAAACAAAAGAGAACAACCGCTGCCTTTAACTGAAACAAAAGCAATGGCCTTAGTTAGTCAGTAAAGAAAACATGACAACCTGTCATTAACATTCTCTAGGTTTTCGGTTGCTGTATTAACTGCTTTTGAAGCATTACAAAGCATCACCTAGCAATCCAATAGCTCTTTTGATGTGTTTTCAGCATGTCATGAATGCATAATCCCATTTCAGCCCCACAGCTATTCTATGAAATATTATTTCCATTTTACAGAAAATAAAATTGAGTTTCAGAGAAATGAATTGTATTTCAAGTCAGGTAGCTATCGGTCTAGTCTAGACAAATATAGAGGTCTCTACAGTACTGTATCAAACAAATGGTTGAATATATGTGGAAGTACTCTGAACACATCAAAGTGCTATAAAATGGGAGCGTCCCTGGTGATTAATACTCTGCTCTCCCAATGTAGGGGCCTGGGTTCAATACCTGGTCACGGAGCTAGATCCCACATGATGTAACTAAGAGTTTGCATGCTGGAACTAAAAAAAAATGCTGCACTAATATGTATTTTGCTGCAACTTGCTACAACTAATATGCATTTTTTTCAACTGGTAAATATTATTAATATTGTCTGTGGTCTGGAGATCATGCCCTCCTGAAAAAGTACTCCTGTGAATTTCAGGGAATCCCTTCAACATTCCAAAAGAAAAAAATCTTATTATTTCCCATATCTGGCATTAGAAATGGAAGGGACAAAAAACCTAAGACATGTGTCCTCAGAGAGGCTTGATTTCACTGACCCCTTGGGTGTGTGGTGGCCATTAATAGCACAAGCTGATGATGTTGCCAACTTCTTTCCCACTGTGTAAAAATAGTCATTTATGTTACTGTACCACCTCTGTTCATTTGTTTTATTGTTATTGTTGTTCTGTATTCCTCTTTAAAAATGTTAAGTTCATAACAATGCCTCTTGAACTGAATGTCAAAAATTTGGATGTAAAAGGATAAAATTGATGCTGAGTCCAAAGAAATATCTTTTACTTTGAGAAGACTCCTCTTCCATTGGAACAAAAAGAAAAGAATGATGAATTGGCACAGAGGCTGTGTGGCAGGTCTTCCTCAGTGAATTCTTTGGAGCAGATCAGATGCCCAGATGTGTATGTTGGGCCTAAGACTTGGGTATGAGAGAGATGAGGAAGTGGAATAGGAGTTTGAATTGGAGTTTTTTTTTTTTTTGTCAGTATGAAGGTGAAGGTGAAGTCACTCAGTCATGTCCGACTCTTTGCGACCCCATGGACTGTAGCCTACCAGGCTTCTCCGTCCATGGGATTCTCCAGGCAAGAATACTGGAGTGGATTACCATTTCCTTCTCCAGGGGATCTTCCCAAGCCAGGGATCAAACCCGGGTCTCCCACATTGGAGGCAGACACTTTAACCTCTGAGCCAGCAGGGAAGCCCATTTGTCAGTATAATGTCCCACAATTTATTTTACTTTTCAGATCGAAGTTGAAATAGGTACTCAAGTTGCCATCTTTACCAATTCATCTGATGGGAACAAGGTGCTCTCTCCACATGTGAACACTAGAGAAGAGTTGGGTGTGGGAGGTTGAGTGTGATTTATCCAGATGTGTACACAAACGCCAGGGGTGGATAAAGACAGAATTTAGCCATTATCTCATTGGGGCTTTACTAAAACTCTATTTCCTCTGTGGAAGTGTTAATCAGTCTGACATTTTGCAGCCCCATGGCTCCTCTGTCCATGGAATTCTCCAGGCAAGAATACTGGAGTGGATTGCCATTCCTTTCTCCAGGAGATCTTTCCAACCCAGGAATTGAACCAAAGTCTCCTGCCTATCCCGGTTGAGGTTGACCCAAAGTTTCAGACCAGCTTCGGGTAGTGTTAGTGGTATAGTGGTAAGCATAGCTGCCTTCCAGACAAGCTTCATGTGCTTACCCTTTTTATTTTTTAAACTGGAATATATTTGCTTTATAATGTTGTGTTAGTTTCTGCTGTACAAAAAGTGAATCAGCTATATGTCTACATATATCCCCCCTTCCTTGAGTTCCCTGTGCTATACAGTCTCTCACTGTTATCTGTTTTGTACAAAGTAATTTATATATGTTAATCCCAATCTCACAACTCATCCCACTTTCTCTATCCCCCTTGGTACCCATGTTTGTTCTCTACATCTGTGTCTCTATTTCTTTTTTCAAATAAGTTCATCTATACTATTTTTCTAGATTCCATATATATGCATTAAAATATGATAATTGTTTTCCTTTCTGACTTTGAAGGAGTTTTAAATAGCTGCCTGGAAAACCCCATTTCTAAAAATATCTTCATATCCCTTCTATGTGCATGAAGTTTTTCACAAGAGAAAGCAATTTTGGTACCTTCTGAATGTCCAAACTTAGCATAATGGGTTAATAAATTAGGTGACATTAACTCAACAGAATAATTTTGGTAAGAAGAGATGACTCTCTAGACACTTCTCATCAAGATTTATCTCTAAAGTTGCCAAATTTTGAACAGGTAAAGACATATCCACATAGTTACTGTTGAAGAGGGGCTTATCCAGATGAGCCTGAAATTGCCTTTGATTGAAACAGGTGTGATCGTATGAAGGAACTTAGTCATGCAGTTGACTGGCTACCACTAAGGTAACATTATATGACTCTAGAAAGTCTCCTCTGCTTCTTTTCATAGTCTCCAATGCAGAATATTCTAGAAAAAAAAATTTTCAAGGTGCTTCTGGAATCATAGACTTGAAACAGGCTAGAAAGGAAAGAGACCTACCTCATCATTTTATTCCCTCATTTTAGAGATGAGGCGACTCTACCAGTCATAGGGTGCCTTATTCAGTGGTCCAGGAGGTATTGATACTAGTGATGCTGCCATTCCACTGCCTAGGCTTCTCCAGGAAAATGCTGATCTTTCACAGTGGGAGCCAGCAGACCTCTCTACTGCTTTCTCTCCATTCGGAGAGCCTTTGGATCTGTCTCGGTCCCCCTGTTGCTCTTCATGGCCTCCTAGGAAGCAGGGAGATCCCTTTGCCGTTGGCCCCTGGGCCCTGCTGACTGTTAAGTTCTCATCACTATGGCAATAAGTCCTGTTCAGGGTCAAATCCGGTTAATGCTCTATTATTTTCTAGTTATGAGGTTTGTAATGCTAATTGCTTATAGCAACAAAACATAGGAACTTATGCAGACTTTATTTTGACAGTCTGTGACATTTGACAGAAATAAGCTGAAAACAACATTTTTACGACAAAAGATCAGTAGTTTATCCTCTTGATGTTGCTGGTGTCAGGTTGGGCATAAAAGCAGAAGTCTATTTCTTTCCTTACTCAAAAAGTGACTTTGTTGGGTAAAAGCCCAACTTCTGACTTTTATGTATTTTATTTGATATATGAATGTATAAAATATATTAGAAAGGCCCTCGAGAGGTCAGTACATTCAGGATGCATGTACATAATCAAACTGAGGAAAAGAATTAAACTGGAAAGAAAATAAATTTAATAAAATGAATGTGCATTTTCTTAACAAAAATATATGCTAGAAGTGGGAGAGATAAGTAAGAAGTGGTATATATAAATAACTGAAATTCTGAGAGCTTATCGTCAAATTACCATAAATGGATATGCTGTCATATAGAAGAAATAATAAAATGAAGGGAAAACAAGAGGAGAAACAGCACAGATGTCACAGCGCACTGTCCTGCCAAGGCTTGTTGAAATACAGGATGAATGATAAGGGTCCTTTAAGCATAATAATATATATAAAGATTTATTTACCAATAATATAGATAAAGAAGTTTAAAAATCTTCCCCTTTAGAATGTAGTGAAGCCTTAATGTCATTTCTTTTTTCTTGATTTTAGTAAGCATACATAGAGAGCTATAGAGAGTTCATGAAATATCTGACCTGTCCTCTTACAAAGTGTTCTCCATGTGATATCAGATATGGAGAATCCAGAAGGAAGGACATTCATGCACCTCAGATCATGAATCTCACTCACCCTTCTGGCCAGGTGGACAGGGAAGTGGTTTTTACATAAGCAAAATAGTCAAGCTTTCAACCAGCTAAACTACTTTAAGAACGTACAGACTCTTACACTTTAGAACAAAAACTTCTAGAAGGCTTAATATTGATTCAGTAGTAGATTTACCAAAGAGATGGAATACAAACCAACAAAAATAACAAATTCACAAAAACCCTGGTGTCTTATTCTAGTTCTGCCTATAAAACACTGTATCCCTTAAAAGTCCTTTAAAAGTTCCTTAAAAGACTTGTACGTAGAAAACTATGCATACCCAGTGCATGTGTGCATGCTAAGTCACTTCAGTACTGTCCAACTCCCGGTGACCCCATGATCTGGAGCCCTCCAGGCTCCCTCTGTCCATGGGATTCTCCAAGCAAGAATACTGGAGTGGGTTTCCATGTCCTCCTCCAGGAGATCTTCCCAACCCAAGGATCGAAACTGCATCTCTTATATCTCCTGCATTGGCAGATAGATTCTTTACCACTAGCACCATGTGGGAAGCCCATATATACCCAGAGAAAAATATAATTCAAAAAGACACATTCACCCCAATTTCATTGCAGCACTGTTTTCAATAGCCAAGACATGGAAACAACCTACATATCCATCAACAAAGGAATGGATAAAGAAGTATGTTACATGTATATACAATGGATTATTACTCAGTCATTGAAAAGAAAAAAAATGGGCCATTTGTAGACATGTGGATGGACCTAGAGACTGTCATACAGAATGAAGTAAGTTAGAAAGAGAAAAACAAATATTGTATAGTAGTGCATAAATGTGGAATTAAGAAAAATGGTATAAATTATCTTATTTGCAAAGCAGAAATAGAGACACAGTGTAGACATCAAACATATGGACACCAAAGGGGAAGGAATTGAGGGTGGGATGAATTGGGAGATTGGGATTAAACTATATATACTGCAAATATATATATATATTATATATATATAGTATATATGTATAAAATAGATAGTGAGAATCTACTGTATAGCACAGGGAACTCTACTCAATGCTCTGTGGTGACCTAAATGGGAAGGAAATTCAAAAAAGGGGGGATATATGTATACATATAGCAGATTAACTTTGCTGTACAGTAGAAACAAGCACAACACTGTAAAGCAACTACACTCCAATAAAAATTGATTTTTTTTTTTTAAGTTTCTTAAATCCTTCAGGGGCCTGAAGCATCCTATTAAAAGAAAAAAAATACTTTGTCTTTTCTAGGAAAATACTGTGAGATATAAAGAGGGATAATGGGAAAGGACCTTCTGAACATTTGAAAGGAGATATTATGTGTGTGTGTGTGTTATATGATACATACATATGTGTGTGTGTGTGTATATATATGGAGAGAGAGAGATTATGGAGAAATCAAAACACGTAATTCCTAGGACTTTCTAATTCTAAGAAAAACTGTGAAGTTCTGGCCATTTAAAGTTCATGTGGGTATAAAATACAAATAGAGTTCGTAGGATATATATTAAATAATGTATCAAATATAGAAAATGTTGGCAGAAAGGATTTAAGCTTGCTGATCAGATTTCTGTTGTTAAGTTTCACCTGTTTCCCAACTGACTTTCATATACTTTTCTTTCTGACAAAATCTCAATAAAAGTCTACTACATGCAACATGGAAAGCAAACTAATGTGATTATTTTAAAAACGAGTATTTTTTGTACATGCCTAAGATAAATTGAAGTAAAATTGCTGATTAAATATTAGGGTACTAAACCAATGGCATGGCAGCCCGGATGGGAGGTGAGTTTGGGGGAGAATGAATACATGTATATGTATGGCTTAGTTGCTCTACTGTGGGCCTGAAACTATGGCAACATTGTTAACCAGTTATACTCCAATATAAAATAAAAAGTTTTTAAAAACTAATGGCATAAAACGTGTTCTCAGGAATCTACGCATTTCAGACCTGAGACTTAAATTCCAATTCTGTGTCCTCCATTTCTCCTGCCGGAAAAGGAAAGCAACCTAATGAGAATCATCTCAGACTTATGTAAAACAACTTCCTGCTTCTCTGAACATGTAGGTCCCTGTAATAAAAACAACTCCTTTGGAGAAGTAAAAGAGAACTTTTGAGGTTATGAAATTCCTGTTTCATTGCAATAAACATTCATTATGCTATCCTTATAGAATCAAAACTATCAACAGATCACTTCTGGTGGTCATTTGAAATGAATAATTATACATTATATAGTGAGTGGAGTATATATAGAGTATGAATAATAATCATAATAGTATTAATAACTGTAATTCACTATATCTTCACAATGACTGTGCAAGATACATACTGTCTTTCAGGAGATAGCATGGTAATCAGGTTCATCTGGTTCCAAAGCTAAAGCCTTTGTTAGTTATACCAGAATTTCCTTAAGTGGGTCCTACAAATATCAATGTATAGGTGAGTCACTCTGGGTATCTTGTTAAAATTTTGGTTCAGGTTCACTAGGGTTGGGGTGAAAGACCTGAGATTCTGCATTTCCGACAAGCTCCCAGGCCATGTCAATGCTGCTGGTCCATGGGCCACACCTCAAGTAGCAAGGTTCTAAAGTGGGATCATTCCAGAGTATGTTAATATAAATGATTAAATCAAAAAGTACTCCTTTTCAACATAACAGGAGAGATGGAGCTACTAGGACTGAACCAATCACTTCAGTACAGGGTTTTTCAGAGCCCTTAGTTTTCAATACTACTCACTTCATGGGAAATAGGTGAGGAAACAGTGGAAATAGTGTCAGACTTTATTTTGGGGGGGCTCCAAAATCACTGCAGATAGTGATTGCAGCCATGAAATTAAAAGATGCTTACTCCTTGGAAGGAAAGTTATGACCAACCTAGATAGTATATTCAAAAGCAGAGACATTACTTTGCCAACAAGGTCCATCTAGTCAAGGCTATGGTTTTTCCAGTGGTCATGTATGGATGTGAAATTTGGACTGTGAAGAAAGCTGAGTGCTGAAGAATTGATGCTTTTGAACTGTGGTGTTGGAGAAGACTCTTGAGAGTCCCTTGGACTACAAGGAGATCTGACCAGTCCATTTTAAAGGAGATCAGTCCTGGGTGTTCTTTGGAAGGACTGATGCTAAAGCTGAAACTCCAATACTTTGGGCCGCCTGATGTCAAGAGTTGACTCATTGGAAAAGACTCTGATGCTGGGAGGGATTGGGGGCAGGAGGAGAAGGGGACGACAGAAGATGAGATGGCTGGATGGCATCACTGACTCGATGGATGTGAGTCTGAATGAACTCCGGGAGTTGGTGATGGACAGGGAGGCCTGGCGTGCTGCGATTCATGGGGTCGCAAAGAGTCGGCCACGACTGAGAGACTGAACTGAACTGAACTGAATGTGCATGTGACTTCCAGAGGTGAATGGTATACACCCCATTTTTCAGATATTTTTGGCAGTAGGAATTTTTTCTTGTAAAGCATACCACAGGATTAGTGTTCACTTCTGAAGCATTGCATTCCATCAGGCTGACTGCCTAAAGGTAACTTTTTTTTCCCTGAAAAAATTGAAATACAACAGTAGTCAGGAGAGGGTAAAATTATATAACCATTATTATGCCTAATATAAGCCAGATAGTTAGCAGAGTTGGGAAGAGATGGGGTGAATAGGGAATACAAAGATGAATAAAGCACGACTTGTGCCTTCAAGGAGAGATCAACATGGTGAAAATAAATGCGTAAAAAATTAACTGCAGGGCAGGATTAAATGAATTCTAAGTGCAGGGTGAAAAAAAAATATGCTGTAAGAAATAATAGGAGGAATTGTTAATTTTAAGCTTTCGTTAGTACTTTGGAATTACACTTTTTTTCTTTATCTAATGCTTCCTTTATTGAAATCCTAGACATGGTAGGGGCTGCTTACAGAGAGATATAGAAGGCTTACTATTTTTTTTCAGGTTTAGCCTTTTCCTGAATCCTAAGTTTCTTCTTTGCTTTACTTTTCCATGGGGCCAGGCTAGAATATCAGTGATTTTATTTTTTACAGAATATGTCCTGCATGAATTTGCACATCTAGATCCGAATGGGCTGTGGGACTAGGGAGGGGTCCCAGGCAGCATCCGTGTTATATGTTCATGTGACTTTGTGACCTTCTGGCAATCTTGCTTAATCAGTCAAGTGAAAGACATAATCTCAGTGAAACGTAAAAGCATCTTTAACTTAGAATGTGAAGATGTTAGCAGGAAATATGTGACTTCCTATGAAAATGCAATTCAGAAGAAAGTTAGGCGCCTGGATAAACATTTCAGTTCAGTTCAGTCGCTCAGTCGTATCTGACTCTTTGCAACCCCATGAACCACATCACGCCGGGCCTCCCTGTCAATCACCAACTCCCAGAGTCTACCCAAATCCATGTCCATTGAGTCAGGGATGCCATCCAACCATCTCATCCTCTGTCGTCCCCTTCTCCTCCTGCCCTCAATCTTTCCCAGCGTCAGGGTCTTTTCAAATGAGTCAGCTCTTCGCATGAGGTGGCCAAAGTATTGGAGTTTCAGCTTTAACATCAGTCCTTCCAGTGAACACCCAGGACTGGTCTCCTTTAGGATGAACTGATTGGATCTCCTTGCAGTCCAAAGGACTCTTAAGAGTCTTCTCCAACACCACAGTTCAAAAGCATCAATTCTTTTGCACTCAGCTTTCTTTATAGTCCAACTCTCACATCCATACATGACTACTGGAAAAAACATAGCCTTGACTAGATGGACCTTTGTGGGCAAAGTAATGTCTCTGCTTTTTAACATGCTCTCTAGGTTGGTCATAACTTTCCTTCCAAGGAGTAAGCGTCTTTTAATTTCATGGTTGCAATCACCATCTGCAATGATCTTGGAGCCCCCCAGAATAAAGTCAGCCACTGTTTCCACTGTTTCCCCATCTATTTGCCATGAAGTGATGGGACCAGATGCCAGGATAAACATTTCAGTGGTCTCAAATTTAAGGATTCAAGGATGTTTGCCTTGGAAGTTTTCTTCACTGTTTGGGTGGACACGGGACAGGACTGCAGGGGAGGTGGCTGCCTAGGTGACCAAGGGAAAGCTAGTGCAGGACATTGGAAGGACAGCAGGGTGATGACCACACCAGAAACTGTTGGATTTAAAATAACTAGTGTTGGTTAGTGAAGGCGATGGCACCCCACTCCAGTACTCTTGCTTGGAAAATCCCATGGATGGAGGAGCCTGGAAGGCTGCAGTCCATGGGGTCGCGAAGAGTCGGACACGAATGAGCCACTTCACTTTCACTTTTCACTTTCATGCATTGGAGAAGGAAATGGCAACCCACTCCAGTGTTCTTGCCTGGAGAATCCCAGGGACAGGGGAGCCTGATGGGCTGCTGTCTGTGGGGTCGCACAGAGTCGGCACGACTGAAGTGACTTAGCAGCAGCAGTGTTGGTTGTAGACCTGAAATTAATTAAATATTGTGAATCCACTAGACTTCAATACAAACAAACTGAATTTTGTCAAACTGAGTAATAAAAAGAATCCAAACCTTTGTTCAGAGTCACACTTGTCCCCAAATGAAAGTAATTGTGTGAGTTTTATATCAATTTGTCCTAACAGTGATATTCAAGCGAAATATATTTCCTTACATTCACATTTCTAACGGTGCTTCTTTTCAATGGATGAGTTACCTAACCTCTTGATTTCAGAAGCATTTTAACCTCAGAAGCATTTAACACCACCTACCTGTTCACCTTGACTTTCTCCAATGTGGCATTCTCAGCATTCCCTCCTGAATCTCTTCAATTCTAACTTCTCTGCCCATTCCCACCTTTGGACTTGCCTAATCTCTAGCCTAGATGATAGGAACCGCCTTCTAGTTGATCCATTTGCTGTAAGAACTACTTACTCCAGACTCTTCACACTGCCACCAGGATTCTCTCCAAAAAAAGAAAAAAGAAGAAAATATAGCAAATCTACTTCTAGAGAACTTCCACAGAAACACTCACTTAAACAGATAAACATATATGTATCAAAATGTTAATTTCAGTTTTCTTTGCAACAGAACAGTTAGGTGACCTCACTGTCAATGTGGAAATGGTGAAATTTGCTCTAGTGCATATACATTGTAGACCAGCAGGCAGCAAACTTGTTTTTTATAAAGGGCCAATAGTAATATTGTGGGCTTTTCAGGCCAAGCTTTCCTTTTATATCAAGAAAACAGCTGTAAACAACATGTGAACAAATGAGTCTGACTGTGTTCCAATAAAACTTTATTTATGAAAACAGAGAGCTGTGCTAATTTGGCCCATTAACCTATGGGCTGCCAAGCCTGTTGTAGATTACCATGCAGATGTTAAGGACAGTGAGATTAATTTGCAAGTGGTAACAGGAAAGGATATCCACAGTATGTGTGGTGTGGTGGTGTTAATTGCTCAATTGTGTCTGACTCTTTGCAACCCATGGACTGTAGCCTGCCAGGCCCCTCTGTCCATGGAATTTTCCAGGCAAGAATACTGGAATGGGTTGCCATTCCATTCTTCAGAGGACCATCTGGACACAGGGATCGAACCTGGGTCTCCTGCATTGCAGGCAGATTCTTTAGCATCTGATCCACCAGGGAAGCCCATAATTCAGCATGCTACAGATACATTCTCTTTGTTATCCTATCTTTGTTTGTGGCTCTATTTTTGTTAAAAAGATAGATACATATCAAACAGAAGAAGATACATACAACAGAGAAATAAATAGATAAACTAGATAACACAGTATGTGTGAAAAAGAGAAATCCAGAAAATACATGCCAAATATTACTAAAAAATTCTCCTGAGATAGAATATATGTGAAGGCAAGGAAACTTTCCATTTTTATATATTTTACATTTTAATGTATTCTGTATTATTTAAACTTTTACATGATCTGTGTATTATATTCTTGTTATAGAAAAACATTGAAATAATGAATTCTATTCCCAAATCTGATTCTATACTTCCAGTGTTCAAAGACCTATTATTCTGCATCATCTGTAGTATAAACTCCAAGCAGTTCATCAGAGCATCAAAGGCAGTTCGTGATGTGCCCAGCTGTCTGCTCTGGTCTCATCTCCCGTCCTCCTGCCTCCTCTGCAAAATCTTCCTACTCCCAAGACTGCCATGCCTCTCCACGACTCCCTCTCTTTGCGAAGACCACTTCCCTTTGTCTAAATGACTTCTGTCTTGCTTCTCCTCCAGACAAACTCATATTTCACAGCCCCACCTAGATGTCCCCTGCTTTCCCAGCTTTCCTGTCTTTTCAGGCAGAAGTTGCTCCCAACCTTTTATGTTAATGGACACTTGGTCCCATTTCCCATATGTTATTAGTTTATTATCATTTCTGAATCCCCACACTCAGCACAGAGCTCAGCATCCAGTATTAACTCATTACCTATGCCGATGAAGTCTTCGAGTTAAGGAAATGTTTTGAGTATCTTAATGATATAATATGGAAATTTTTCAATGAAATTTAAAATATTTCAAAAAGCCTACAACATAGACTCATATGGCAAAAATTTTTAAATATCCCCACCTAGAAAAGGGTTCTTTGTTAATGATCTGTAACAGAAAAGTACACATTCGAGCGTGCTTTAGGGCTTAACGTACTTAGGTGTTTTCAGCATCATCTAAGCAACCAAGATAAACAGAAGCTTTTTGCAGTATAAGTCAAGTGGCACACTTTATTCTAAAATGTTAATTTTATGGCTATATTTGTAGTGAACATATTCAGTAGCAAATGACAGAATATTAAGAACTTTCTAGTCTCAAATATGAAATAGTCTAGAGGAAGGCAGATGTGTTGATCTTGAATTAATTGCTCAATGCTAGATACCCTTTCCATCTTCTGCTATTTCTTACCACATTGGCTTTGTTCCCCATCCTTATTAATACATGGTTGCAGAATGGCTACTCCACCACCAAGAATAGCATCCACATTCAAGAAGAAATTAAACTACAAGAGAGAAAACCTTCACTTCTTTGTCTTTTAATTCTGAAAGAGAAGTCTTTACTAACAGTGGTTGCCTTTCATTTGGGCCCTTATTGAGGGCCATTCATACCAATCTCGGAGAAGGCAATGGCACCCCACTCCAGTACTCTTGCCTGGAAAATCCCATGGATGGAGGAGCCTGGTGGGCTGCAGTCCATGGGGTCCCTAAGAGTCAGACACGACTGAGCGACTTCACTTTCACTTTTCACTTTCATGCATTGGAGAAGGAAATGGCACCCCACTCCCGTGTTCTTGCCTGGAGAATCCCAGGGACGGGGGAGTCTGGTGGGCTGCCGTCTATGGGGTCGCACAGAGTCGGACACGACTGAAGTGCCTTAGCAGCAGCAGCAGCATACCAATCTAGTCAAGGGATGTGAGATGAAGATGATTAGTTTGAATCAGTCATAATTTAACCCTTAGACCCTTTCCACCTATTATCTCAATATGTAAGGATTTTTTTTTAATTTAAACTTTTTATTTTATATTGCTATATCAGTTCAGTTCTGTCACTCATTCATGTCCGACTCTTTGAGACCCCATGAACTGCAGCATGCCAAGCTTCCCTGTCCACCAACTCCCAGAGCTTGCTCAAACTCATGTCCATCGAGTTGGTGATGCCATCCAACTATCTCATCCACTGTTGTTCCCATCCCCTCCTGCCTTCAATCTTTCCCAGCATCAGGGTCTTTTCCAAGGAGTCAGTTCTTCACATCAGGTAGCCAAAGTATTGGAGCTTCAGCTTCAACATCAGTCCTTCTAGTGAATATTCAGGGTTGATTTCCTTTAGAATGGACTGGTTTGATCTCCTTGCAGTCCAAGGGACTCTTAAGAGTCTTTTCTAACACCACAGTTCAAAAGCATCAATTCTTCAGCACTCAGCTTTCTTTATGGTTAAATTCTCACATCCATACATGACTACTGGAAAAACCATAGCTTTGACTAGATGGACCTTTGTTGGCAAAGTAATGTCTCTGCTTTTTAAAATACTGTCTAGGTTGGTCATAGCTTTTCTTCCAAGGAGCAAGCGTCTTTAAATTTCATGGCTACATCTACCATCTGCAATGATTTTGGAGCTCAAGAAAAAAAAGTTCTGTCACTGTTTCCATTGTTTCCCCATCTATTTGCCATGAAGTGATGGGACCAGATGTCATGATCTTCAATTTTTGAATGTTGAGTTTTAAGCCAGCTTTTTCACTCTCCTTTTTCACTTGCATCAAGAGGCTCTTTAGCTCCTCTTCACTTTCTCCCTTAAGGGTAGTGTCATCTGCTTATCTGAGGTTATTGATATTTCTCCCTGAAATCTTGATTCCAGCTTGTGCTTCATCCAGCCCAGCATTTTGCATGATGTACTCTATATAAGTGAAGTAAGCAGAGTGACAATATTGGAGTGTAGCCAATTAGCATGTTTAGCTGATTAACATGGAGTATTAGCCAATTAGCAATATTGTAGTAGTTTCAGCTGCACAGCAAAGCAACCCAGCCATACATATATATGTACCCATTCTCCCTCAAACTCCCCTCCCATCCAGGCTGCCACATGACATTGAGCAGAGTTCCCTGTGCAACACAGTAGATCCTTGTTGGTTATCCATTTTAAATATAGTGTGTGTACATGTCAATCCAAAACTTCCAAAATTATCCTTTCTCCCTTTTTTTCCCCCAAGGGAACCATAAGTTCATTCTCTAAGTCTGCGAGTCTTTTTCTGTTTTGTAAAAAAGTTCAGTTGTATCATTATTTTAGATCCCACATATAAGGGCCATCATATGATATTTCTCCTTCTCTGTCTGACTTACTTCACTCAGTATGACACTCACTCTGTCCATCTATGCTGCTGCACATGGCATTATTTCATTCTTTTTCATGGCAGCATAGTATTCCATTATATGTATGTACCACATCTTTATCCATTTATCTTGTCGGT
This sequence comes from Bubalus kerabau, assembly GCF_029407905.1. NCBI lineage: Eukaryota > Metazoa > Chordata > Mammalia > Artiodactyla > Bovidae > Bubalus > Bubalus kerabau. Next base: position 135,815,736 of record NC_073624.1, read on the forward strand.
GGACATTTAGGATGCTTCTGTGTCTTGGCTTCAATATGTAAGGATTTTGTTAGAATGGAAGACAAAAGGAGGATGAGTCCTTACTAAATAAAGAACTACATCAGTGTTGCTTAGCCATTGTCAGAATGCTAGATGACAGAACTCAAAAAAAAACACTAGAAAAAAATGTCATGGGATTTACAGTTATATAGTAGGATTCTAGTTCTACCTTTAGCAGCTATGGGAACCTGAAATAATTACTTAGCTTCTCTGGACTTTTTGCTCTATATATAAAATAGGAGAGAATACTATATGTCTCATGGCATTATTATGAAGGCTCTATCAAGGTGGCTTACCGCAAAGCCTGATGCGGTGTACCACATGGCTGTCATGCCAGCAACGCCAGATCTCTTTATTAGTCTTGGCACAGGGATTGAACTTGGTAGATTCTTCTTTATCCTTGAGTTTCAGTCTCCATCTGAGTCCACTGGTGTAACTGTTCTTTGTATAGTCATGACTGTGTCAGGCTAGATATAAATTAGGTGCTTTTAAAGCACTAAGTATGTATTTAAATAGTCAAAGTAGGAATACCTTGGCAATCTGTTTATTTAAGGAGAGTGATGAGGTGCTCACAACACAGAGCAGTTCCTGTGTTACTTAATGGTGAAAGTTAAATACTCTTTCAACATGGGGAGAAGAAAAATTTGTACAATCAGGATGTAAAAGAAGAAAATTTAGGAACCAACGCAAAATGAAATATCTTAAATCTGAAGTCCTTAGAAGACATAGCTTTGATTAAATAAAATGTTTTATTCAACAATGACAGATGTTCCATTAAATAAAATAATGAGTCTCGGGATTGCTTTGCACTTCAGAATAGATAGTCTTGACCATCCAGGACTCTTCACCCATCCTTTCCTTCTGGCAACTTCTCCAAACACTAGGGATCCATTGCGTTGTAGAAGGATGTGGCTAAAGTCCCTCAATTTAGAAACAAGAATTATCTGATTTCCGCCCACCCGCCCCATGCTGCCCGTGTCAGAAACCCTTACTAATAAAAAGAACCAGGAAGGTTTTTCCCTTCACAGAGGAAAAATACACCATGCACCACCCAGACATTTCCCAACAGCTGCCGTGGTGCAGGATGCTGAGAAAGAAGGATTTGGGGAAGGGGAAATAGCTTCCTTAAAGCTTAGTGTGCAATAGTTCTGGAATGCTTCCTGCCAAAAAAAAAGAGAGACAACTCCATGGAGGAAAAGGATTTGGAAAAAATTCAAAAATCAGAAAGCCTCCCATGTAGAGAATGGACTGTGTACACAGGGTGGGAAAGAGAGGGTGGAACAAATTGAGAGAGTAGCACTGACATATATACACTGCTGCTGCTGCTAAGTCACTTCAGTCGTGTCCGACTCTGTGTGACCCCATACATGGCAGCCCATTAGGCTCCCCCGTCCCTGGGATTCTCCAGGCAAGAACACGGGAGTGGGTTGCCATTTCCTTCTCCAATGCATGAAAGTGAAGGGTGAAAGTGAAGTGTCACTCAGTCGTGTCCGACTCTTAGGGACCCCATGGACTGCAGCCCACCAGGCTCCTCCGTCCATGGGATTTTCCAGGCAAGAGTACCGGAGTGGGGTGCCATTGCCTTCCATGTATAAAATACAGCTAATGGGAAGCTGCTCTATCGCACGAGGAGCCAGTTCAGCTCTGTGATGACCTAGAGGGGTGAGATGGGGGGCAGGGGCGGTGGGAGGGAGGCCTGAGAGGGAAGCATCACTTGTAGATGATACACGTTGTTGTAGAGAAGAAACTAGCATAACATTGTAAAGCAATTATCTTCCAGTTTAAAAAGCAAAAAACCTCCCATGTATTCATTATATGGATTCTGTCTTTTTTGGAGCTCTACTGAACTGAACTTTGCAATAAGTGAGTCTTATATCCCTTCCTCATCTGACAGCCTTCCATATCTGTTCTAATTTGGGGTCACGGCTCTGGAAAAGTTTATTTCTTTAGGTAAGTTTAAAAAAAAAAGAATTCAGAATAGTTTTGATAATTACTAAAATATCAAACAATAACTTTATCTTTGACACCCACATTAATAATCCAGTCACACTCTTCTATTTATTATTAAAGAAATAGTTTGAAGCTTGAAAGTTTTCCTACTTACTTCTTCAGGAATATTTGAACTGCAGCCCTGCACAATTAAGTATTGCTCTCTGAAAAGTACTTATTTGGGAAACTCCAGGTACTCTTTTTATTTAATATAGTCATCTTTTTTTAAAGTGCAGGACTGTCTTAGACAAATGTTAAATTTCTACCCAGATGGGAGAGATTTTCTGTCTTCAAAACCTTACCTAAAAGAATCCTGCTGTGAATAAGGTTTAAAAACATATATTATCTTTTGTAATATGAACAAAGAAGTGTCCTTAGTCTCCTGAAACATCAATAGCAAATTCAGTTCAGCTTTAACTTGTACTTTGAGAACTTCCAAAATCTCTCAAAGTAGCAGCTGCTGTTTCCTTTGGCTGGCTGTATACATACAACAATTCCTGTAGTATGTTTGATCAAGATTCCATTGTAGGCTGCTTGGTGAAAGAAAGCACAAGGCGTTGTACAACATGAATTGTAGAATATCTTCACGTGGTGGGAGAAACAAACGTCTGGGGTATTGCATTTTCCCATTATATAATCAGTGGAAAGACTGACTATCCTAGGGCAGAATTTGAGGAGAAGCAGCCTGAGGTTTAGGGATACTGCTAGTGAAAACAAAAAGGGTTTTAGTTCAGTACAGGTGAGTTTATAAGAAGAGAGATTTCCAGGAAAGATTAGTTTGGCTATCATGCCCTGGTGAAACATCTCAACCTTAAGAGACTTTTACCTGGTATGCTTAGGGGAACACCTGAGGTCATAGCGTGTTTTATGCACGTCTTAATAAGAGAAGTCTGATAAGTTTTTTGCATCCCTCCTTTCTTTTGTGCTTGTTGTTTATTGTTTCTCCATTCGTTTTCTTTGCACTGTCTTCTCTGATGTCTGGAGATGTTTCTCCTGTTACTTCCATAGCAGCAGAGTATAGGGGCTAAAAGCACAGACCGTGGAGCCAGACTCCTTGGGTTTGAATCCGGGCTCTAATTGTTACCAGCATTGTGCCTCAATTTTCTCATACAAAGTTGTTATAAAGATTACATGAATTAATGATTGTTAAGTCCTTAAAACATGTCTGAAACATATTAAACACCTATATAAGTATGTCCTAAATTAATTTTTAAAACATAGTACCTGTTTTTAAATAAGATATTAATATAAAGGATTGTTCAACGCATTCTAGTTTCTCTCAATGTTGCTACTCAAAACTAGATGCCAAATTCCATATCTCTCTCACCCCCTGTCAGATAGATAAAATTTGACAAAATTTTATGAAAGGAAAGGAGGAGGAGAAGAAAGCAACACTCTGCCCTTGGGAAAGGATATACTAAGTGAAGATCATGCCAGGGAACTGACTGTAGACCTAAGTATAAAGCAGTACCTCCTTCATCTCAGAGCTGGAACAATAATTCTCTCAACCAAAGTTTTCTGACTGTCTATGTAATGCACTGTACCATTTGCATTCTAGAAAGGTTTGTTAAACAGATGATTGTAAACAGTGGGAAAATAGAAGACATCCCTAGGAATAAATAAGAATTCCCCTAGAGAAAGATATGCCAAACCAACATCATCATTTTTTTTAGTAGAAGAGATTAATAGAATTAAACAGTGTGCATCCTGACTTCAGATGAGGATATCTTGACTACTGAAAGATATTTGATACAGTTTCTCTGGGTTCAGTGCTTGAAAAGAGTACAGATTGCTTAATAATACACAGAGATGGATGATTAATTAGACTAATAATTATAAAAAAGAAAACTAACATTATTTCATAAAACTTTTTTCTGGAAATTGTGTTTCATAGGGTGAGATAATTATAATCAACTGCAACAAAAACTTCAAGTAGATGGAACCTTTACTCTCTCAGGTTTAAGTCGGTAAACTTTAAGCCCCAAATTTGGGTGAGGTACAAAGTTTTTGTTAAGGTCATTAGGGGATAGAGCTACATAGAGGTGAAAAAAACACAACCGTCTCCTGTTCTTTGCTCAGCTAGGTTATAAGTCTGACTAATGATTTACGCTATTTAGATGCAAATGAAGTGCAAACAAAAAAAAAAGAAAGCAAGCTTGTAGAGAGCCAGCTGTATTTTAGATTTTTATGTAAGACAATTGCAACAAACTTAAATCCCTCAAATGGTTGGAGGGTGTGTTTCTAGATACATATATAATATACCCTTGGCCAGTTTCTTTTCTTCAGGGGAACATAAGAAACACAGAACTGAGTCTGCTTTTGATCGTCCGCCTCGGTATTCTGCCTAAGAGCAGTGCAGCAAGCAAAGACTGTATCCTTAAACATTACTGGAATAGCCTCAAAACATAAAATTGCGCAATCAGACTTGACATTATGCAAGTCTTTTAGAGTTCTATGTATTTGCAACCTTTACCGATTCCTGAAGTAATAAGTGACAGAAGTTTACTATACACTGATTAGGCAGTACTTTTATTTATCCTGGGCTAAATTAACTTCTGAAATCTCCAAACCATCACCTCACCACCCTCTCTCCATCTCCAGGTTTTAATAGCATCTGGCTATAAAAGTTCCATATTTACCCTCCCCATTCCTTTTTGATTCTGTGGACTTCCATCAGCTCCCTCTTCCACATTCTCATCTTGGCAGATGAGAATTTATACAGATTTAACAACCCCCTCCCAACTGTGATCATTTCTACTCCTTTGCTCTGGCCCCACTCCAGTAACCTTATAGGATTCTCCCAGTAAGTCCTTGTGGTGAGGTGGATGGTTGTGAATTGTTGGTTTGCATACAGTGTTTTCCTGATAGCAGTGAGGGGATTTGGATTGGGTTCAGAAATGACTTGGACATTACCCACACGCAATCCTGTAATTCCTCTCCTTAGAGCCACAATTATAAGGGATGCCAGGTCCTATTCATTTTGGCCTTTTTTGTCCAACTTTTTCTTCTCTGATTATAAACACTTGCCATGACCATATAAAGTCCTATCCTTAAAGGATACTCACTTATAGTTTCAGAAAGGTGATGTCTCTGAGTGCAGCTCCGTTTCCACCCTTCTTCCTTCAAAAAGTGTAGATGAACAAGAACTTCTTGTCACCTGTCAGAAGGAGAAGTGGACAGTTTTTCCTTTCTTTCTATTTACAGTGATCACTTATTAATCAATATTTGTGAGTTTGTTTTTATTTTTATTTTTTTACATTTTTAGGGACAAAACTTATTAACAATGCCTTATATAAATTATTTGAGCCTTGCTGTATAAATATTTGGAGTGGGGGCTAGGGGAAAGAGGGGCTAAGTTATCTCTAATACCTCTTCCAGCTCTATTTTTCAGTGATTTTCGTTGTCTCTTTTTCTTTTATTGCTTACTAGATTTGCATACCAAATTGTTAATTAAAACTGATCAGCATTGCACCCCATAGTTGTCTAGTGTTTCCATTGTCTCCTCAGTTCCCTTACTCTCTTTCCAATTTGCCATCTGTCAGTATGCTGACTTGGCAATATCTCTACCACCCTCGTGCCAGCTTTGCAACCTCGCAGCAAAGCTTGCACAGCTCCTTATGCTGATATGAGGGTCTCAGTATAAATAGAACCAGGGAGGCAGAGGGAAGCCTTCCAGCCCCTGCCGGTGTGATTGTTCCCCTGTAAGCCACGTAGGACACATCCAGCATCCTCTTGGCCCATGATTATAGATGAACCCCCTGTGGCCTCATTTAGAACCTAATGAGTTGGGAAAAATAAAATCTAGTTATGTGACTTCTTCAAGTTAAATTTTGAGTTATAAAGCCTGCATGATTTTAAATGGATTTTGGAATTTAGTTGAGATGAGCATTTGAGGATGTAAAAATAGAAAAATAAATCACTTAAGCCCCTGGCTTTCTGTCCGCCTGCATGGAGGCCACGTAGCTTGTTTTCTTTGTTACAGTCTCACCCTGTCTCTGCGTTCCTTGAGATGTTTGCCATACTCCTCTGTCTTCTTTCAGCATGAGGTTTCTTTCTCTCTCTTGTTTATGTAATTTCTTATTATCTCTGTGATACTTTGTGGATTTTTCATCTCATGTTTGCCTTGGATGATGATTTCTCCTGATCCCACAGGTATTATCCGGGATTGACAAGGGTTAGTTCCTTCAGGAAGAAATGGGGACTAAACTGATTATGGGAACAACTGTCACTAAGAGACTATAATTTTTATTTTAATCTCATGGGAGAGTTAAGCTTGTAGATCCTTCCTACTTTGGCCCTTAGGAGCCTTTCCTAAGCAAGGGAGTGCAAATATTTTGGGCGGGTAAAAATACATTAAAAAAATTGTGTGTGTGTTTGTGTATGTATGTACATATGGGTAAGTGATCTTACATAGTAGGTCCATGGGCTTGCATGATATCAACTGATCTATTAATACTATTTTAAACATTATCTTGGGTAACTGAGATACATTAAAGGAATCATCAGCTGCACCTTTAATCCATCTTCAGTTACCTCTATGATAGCATTAACCTGTACTACTCCTGATGTCCACTTAATTTTAGGAGGACTGTGCATTGCTATCATCAAGATGAAGTCTGATTTCAATTTATTTTTAAAACACATCCTAAGAGCCATCTTGCCTTCATTTAGGTATAGCTCATTATATTAACATTTTCTGCCCACTCTGCTAAGCTGTGCTGTGGCAAAAGTAAATTGTAATTATTACCAATGCTTATAAAATACCATGTGCTGAGTGTCATTTTAAGTGCGTTATAGGTATTGCTTCATTTAATCCTCACAACATTCCTCTGGGACAGAAACTGTTACTAGGCAAGAGAGACAGAAGTATAGAATCAAACAAGTTAGGGCATCATTTTCACAGTGGAAGTCTAGGTAGGAACTGCGTAAACAGAGTGCAGGACAGGAGTTGGGAGAGCAGTAAGCCGGGCTGTGGAATCAGATCAGATCAGATCAGTCGTGTCCGACTCTTTGCAACCCCATGAATCGCAGCATGCCAGGCCTCCCTGTCCATCACCAACTCCCGAAGTTCACTGAGACTCAAGTCCATTGAGTCAGTGATGCCATCCAGCCATCTCATCCTCTGTTGTCCCCTTCTCCTCCTACCCCCAATCCCTCCCAGCATCAGAGTCTTTTCCAATGAGTCAACTCTTCATATCAGGTGGCCAAAGTACTGGAGTTTCAGCTTTAGCATCATTCCTTCCAAAGAAATCCCAGGGCTGATCTCCTTCAGAATGGACTGGTTGGATCTCCTTGCAGTCCAAGGGACTCTCAAGAGTCTTCTCCAACACCACAGTTCAAAAGCATCAATTCTTTGGCGCTCAGCCTTCTTCACAGTCCAACTCTCACATCCATACATGACCACAGGAAAAACCATAGCCTTGACTAGACGAACCTTTGTTGGCAAAGTAATGTCTCTGCTTTTGAATATGCTATCTAGGTTGGTCATAACTTTCCTTCCAAGGAGTAAGCGTCTTTTAATTTCATGGCTGCAGTCACCATCTGCAGTGATTTTGGAGCCCCCCAAAATAAAGTCTGACACTGTTTCCCCATCTATTTCCCATGAAGTGGTGGGACCGGATGCCATGATCTTCATTTTCTGAATGTTGAGCTTTAAGCCAACTTTTTCACTCTCCGCTTTCACTTTCATCAAGAGGCTTTTGAGTTCCTCTTCACTTTCTGCCATAAGGGTGGTGTCATCTGCATATCTGAGGTGATTGATATTTCTCCCGGTGATCTTGATTCCAGCTTGTGTTTCTTCCAGTCCAGCGTTTCTCATGATGTACTCTGCATATAAGTTAAATAAACAGGGTGACAATATACAGCCTTGACGAACTCCTTTTCCTATTTGGAACCAGTCTGTTGTTTCATGTCCAGTTCTAACTGTTGCTTCCTGACCTGCATACAAATTTCTCAAGAGGCAGATCAGGTGGTCTGGTATTCCCATCTCTTTCAGAATTTTCCACAGTTCATTGTGATCCACACAGTCAAAAGCTTTGGCATAGTCAATAAAGCAGAAATAGATGTTTTTCTGGAACTCTCTTGCTTTTTCCATGATCCAGCGGATGTTGGCAATTTGATCTCTGGTTCCTCTGCCTTTTCTAAAACCAGCTTGAACATCAGGAAGTTCACGGCTGTGGAATATCTCTTAGCTAAACCAGTTTGAAGTTACAGCGGGGCCTGGGGTGGGAGGTGCTATTAAAGGACATTATGCAAGCAAATTCAATGATTCAGATTTATTTTTCAGAAAGACCGTTCTGGCTTAAATGCCGAGATGGTTGCATCTAAATGCAGAGGGGCCAGACAGAAGGCAGGATGACTAATTAGTGGGCAGTTGCAATAAACCAGAGGAAAAGGGAAAAGGTTCAAACCTAGGGTATTGGCTTTTGTAAATAGAAGAATGGTGCTAATTCATGTAGAAAATGTGGGAAGACCAGGCAGGAAAGGAGAGATGGCAAGCTCAATTTTGGCTCTCTAGAATCTGAAGTGCCAGAGTCATCAAATCATGGTATCCACCAGGCAGCTGAAGAACCCTGTCTGAAAGTCGGAGAACGTTTGATTTGAAGAAAGAGTTCCCCTTGAGGTAGCTGGTAAAGGCAGGGAGCTCAGGCAGTTAAGTAAAGCCATCCCTATACAGAGAGAGAAGTCCACAGGGCAGAGGATATAGCAGAAGCTATATAGTAGCTTAAAAGAAGCCTGCCAGGAGGAAAGAAAACCAGGAGAGAATTAAATCTTAGAAGCTAGAACAGGAGTTTCCAGTGGCAGGAATGTTCAATAACCTGGATTCCTGAGAGATAAGTCAAATAATAGGAAAAAGGTCAGTAGATTCAGCAGTTCAGAGGTCTTTGTGGCGTGAGGACAGGTCAGTAAGAGTCAAACAGTCCTAGACTGCAGCGTGGGCCGGCAGGCCCATGCTCAGAGGACATGCTCAGAGGTGGGGACAGCACCTCCTTCTAAGGAGAAGGAACATGATAACCAGCACAACTGATTTGACACTGTAGCCCCATCATTTACAAGTTGTCCTGTCTTAGGTAAGAACACACATTTCCAGCAGTTTTCTGACATGTGAAGTTAATACTATGCATCTCAGGGAATACTTGGGGGATTAAATGTGCCAATGTAAGTAAAAGGCTTTTACATATAAAAGATGTTGTATGTGATATATGTCATATATCTATATGTAACATATTTTTATAACATTTTCTTTGTTTTATGATATTTATAACAAATGTATAACATATAAAACCTATATTATATTTACGTAGATGTATTTAAAGTAATCTGTTAATGTGAATAGTTGTTACTTTTAACTGTAATTCTTACATTAAATAGTTAAGTGTTTTTCTTCCTTTGAATCTCATGTTGGGAAAAATATTTTGATGTTAGAAAATCAGACAACCACTGAGCTCCAGCAGCTAGACATTTTTTACATGTTTTATTTGAATAACCCCAAATGAAAATCTGTGTTAAATCACCAAAGAAGGATGAAATTTCATTCACATGCTATTTTAATTATTTGAAGAGATATTAAATATGTATTCTTTATGACTATTCTAGGTGATGTAACTGATAAACTCCAAAAACTCAGTGAATTACAACAGTGTTAACTTATATTACATTTATGCAAGAATCCACTTTGGATTTTTATAGTCATCAGTCTCTTCCCTAAGCAGTGCTTTGAGGATCATTGCATCGTCTGGGTTTATCATGTCTGCTATGGTTTCACAACCACTGTAAGGATGTCTCCATCACCACCACTGGGAGAAGGAAAAGAAGATATAAGACTGGGCATGGGAGGGAGTGCTGTGGGCTGGGCTTGTAGTGATGCATATTACTTCTGTCCATGTCCCACTGATAACACTCAGATCTACCTATTATAAAAGACACTGGAGGAAGTCATCTAGCTGTATGCTCAGAAGGAGAGAAAATGAATTTGGTAATAATTAGCCAGTGTATTGGAGAAGGCAATGGCCACCCACTCCAGTACTCTCGCCTGGAAAATCCCATGGATGGAGGAGCCTGGTAGGCTGAAGTCCATGGGGTAGCTAAGAGTCGGATACGACTGAGCGACTTCACTTTCACTTTTCCTTTCATGCATTGGAGAAGGAAATGGCAACCCACTCCAGTGTTCTTGCCTGGAGAATCCCAGGGACGGGGGAGCCTGGTGGGCTGCCGTCTATGGGGTCGCACAGAGTCGGACACGACTGAAGCGACTTGGCAGCAGCAGCAGCAGCCAGTGTATGCCTAGTATGTAAGCAATAAGAAATAAGGCATAAATTTTTTACTGTTATTAACCAGAATACCACTTTCCCAGCCACATTGAATAAATATGCAGTTAGTTCCATTTTAGTCTTTTGAGGATTACCTGAGATAATTCCTCATTAGTCTTCTGAGGATTACTTAAGATAAATATCTTTTCTCCAGCCTGGCGATTGTGCAACTTCAACAGAAGCAAACACAAAATTGTTAGCAGCAGAACTAAAAGTGGGAAGATCAGTTCTCTGACCTCTTGCACAGAATATTAGTTCCTAAATCGCATTAACCTCCTAGAGCATAAACATGACAGAGCCAAGACCTGGCTTGTACCTCCAAATACAACTTTTTTGACATCAGAGTCAGTTGGAGGGTAGAGAGTCATCTATTCAGCAGATATACAAAATGAGTAACTTTCTGAAAAGAACAGTTTAAAAGAAAACATACAGTGAAATTTTTTTTAACTTAAATATATTTATTTTAATTAGAGGCTAATTACTTTACAATATTGTATTGGTTTTGCCATACATCAACATGAATCCGCCACGGGTGTACACGTGTTCCCCATCCTGAACCCCCCTCCCACCTCCCTCCCCATACTATCCCTCTGGGTCATCCCAGTGCACCAGCCCCAAGCATCCTGTATCCTGCATCGAACCTGGACTGGCAATTCGTCTCTTATATGATATTATACATGTTTCAATGCCATTCTCCCAAATCATCTCCCCTCCCACAAAGTCCAAAAGACTGTTCTGAACACAACATACAGTGAAATTATTCACAAACTGCTTTGTATAGTTTTTACTAGCAAAATTCCACATGCACACACACACACAAAATAGATAAATATGTGCAGGAGTCTCTCCTGAAGAAAAGCTAGCATGTCCTACAGCTTGTCAAGATCAATAGGATTTCTTTAGAAAGGGCACATTTAGCAATTTTAATAATATCATTAAAGATCTGCTGACAAGGAGCATTGTGTTGAGTGAATACATCTGAGAATCTTTGCATCTCTAGCAGCTGTAGAAATGTGATTGGTGGTATTTCAGTTTTTCTCATCAGTTATGTTTTTTGAGGTTCAAGGTAATGATACATTTTGCTGGCCATCCTGAAGCTTGCTTTGCTCTTGGAGATCTTGAACCAAATAGAAACTTGAATGTAATCTCTGTTAGTTCTGAGAACTTGAGGAGAAAAAAAATATATATTCCATTAGAATTCATTAGAATACAGACACTAAGATGGTATGGAAAAGAGGGAATGGGTCTTTGTGAAGTTGGGTGAGGAGACAGGATTAAAAGTCTATGGATTCAGATATGAAGATGAGAAAGTAATGGGGGTGCCAGAACCACATTGGGTGTGTGGGCAGGTACAGGAAGACCTTTAATAATACATGTGTGTGTGTTTAGTCTTTAAAAAAATAAATTATTTAATTATAGTTGATTTACCATGTTGTGTTAGTTTCAGGTATACAGCAAAGTGAATCAGTTATACACACACATATATCCACTTTCTTAGCATCTTTTCCCATGCAGGTCATTGCAGAGTGTTTAGTAGAGTTCCCTGTGCTGTATGCGTGAGTGCGTGCTCAGACACTCAGACGAGTCCAACTCTTTGCGACTCCGTTGGCTGTAACCCTCCAGTCTCCTCTGTCCATGGAATTTTCTCAGCGAGAATACTGGAGTAAGTCGCCATTTCTTCCTCTGGGAGATCTTCCCAAACCAGGGATCCAACTCGCATCTCTTACGTCTCTTGCTCTGGCAGGTGGGTTATTTACACCAGTGCCACCTGGGAAGCCTGTGCATTAGAGTAGATTCTTATTATTGTAGTTATCTATTTTTCATATAGTAGTGTGTATATGTCAATGTATTTAGTCTTCTAAACCCTACTGCACATACTGGTCTAAAGAAGAGGAAGAGGAAGGGTCCAGTGTAAAGAAGAAGCTCTTGGGTGGTCAAGATACAGAAGAGGTTTTCTCACTTCCCCTTCCTTGCATCTCACTGTCACCGCTATCCACAACTCTGGCTACCTTCCCACCTCTCTCTGTCTGAGCTCCTTGGCCACTGGGTCATCAGGCTACCTTCCCACCTCTCTCTGTCTGAGCTCCTTGGCCACTGGCTCATCAGGCTAATAGAAAAAAAAAATCCCATTTTTTTCCTGTGCTCTTTTTTCTCCCTGATTTTCCCTAACAATATCATGGAAGAAAAAAAAAAACAAACCTGCTTTTTATATATGTGTTTATGTATTACTGAGTACCTGCTATAAACTAGGCATTGTACCAGACACGAGAGAAATAATGATGAACAGAATCTCTGCCCACTGAGAGCTTTCATTTTGTTCAGCAAAAAGCTTCTGAGATGCAGAATTAATATTCAGACATCAGCCAAAGAAAGCCTTGCTGCTTTCAGTTCAGTTCAGTCGTTCAGTCGTGTCCGACTCTTTGTGACCCCATGGACTGCAGCACGCCAGGCCTCCTTGTCCATCACCAACTCCTGGGGTTTACTCAAACTCATGTCCATTCAGTCAGTGATGCCATCCAGCCATCTCATCCTTTGGCGTCCCCTTTTCCTCCTACCTTCTCCTGGTAAAAACCTTCGAAAAGATAGAAATAAAAGTCACTTTCCTGCTCTCATGTAGATCCTAGTCAAAACAAACCTTGAGAAACTTTCACTATCAACTTGTCTTTTAATGTTCACAACTGAATGAGATCATTTTTTATTTTTTTTACTCTTATTCAAATCTATAAATTAGATGACTTCCAAATGCATTGTTCTCCCCTTGTTTATAGCAATTTGTTAAAACCAAAATGTGTTTGTATGAAGCTACAGGATGTTAGGACTTGAATGAATTTTAGAGATGGTGGAATTCATGGCTCACAGAGAGTATTTAGTTCTTTCCAAGGACACTCACATTGTGGGCCACAGGGTGAAGTCTAAAACCTGAGTGTTGTGCCCTGGGCTTGAGGCTTGTTCATTAAACTGTAGTGTTACCGGAGTCTTCAGTAAATCATGACATGCTTGAATTACACAGCTATGATTGGCATTCTATAGCTAGACTTAGCCTGTGTTTGTGAATAGCCACGTTACAGATGTCATTAAACAGAAAATGACCATCTTTCATGATACAAGTATTAATAGGAAGCCAAATCCTGAACTTGCTGGCTGTTCTTCTCAGCTAGAGAGAGTTTGACTTGCTCACAATTATTTTTCAGGACACACTACACGTATGCTTTGGTCATTTCTCATCCTGTGTCCCGTGCTTGGCTGTGTTTTAGAATTTTTAGAAATTTTAGAATATGAATTACTGAGCTTCCATAAAACGGTGCTTTTTAAAAAAAATTTTTGCCTTGGAAATTTTTTTTAATTTTCTGTTAAAATCAATCTCCATTCTTAGAGATATTATAACACTGGTTTCTTAATTCACTAGGGATTACATCAGGATTGTTTGTTTCAGTGTAGTTTTTATCTTCTGTTTCAAGAGATTAAGATTTTGTCTGCCTGTGGAAGAGGGGTTAATAAAATCATGATGATCTCACCATCTTTTACTAGGATGGAGTCACGGGGAGGGTTCTAGTGAGACCAGTGGGTTTCCTTTTGATGAGAATCACCTCTCAGATTTTCCACCAAGTTATCACAATTCCAGAAAAGAGTAAAAGGGAACTTACCCATATTAGGGACTTATTCAAAACTGATGGTAAGCAATCAGATCCAAAATCTGAAGCAAAATGATTCCAAGAGACATCCAAAATTTTACCTAACAGAAAAGGACATTCACATCGTGGGCCACAGGGTCAAGTCTAAAACTTGAGTGTTGTGCCCTGGGCAGAAAAGTTAAACATATCAGATTGGGAATCATGGAGTGAAAACTCCTGTAAACACTCTTATCTTTTGAGCTTTTAAGCATAAAAACATTTCCTCTACTAGGATTAAGCAAAGGAACCTGAATGGTGGAATGGGCATATCCCCTTAACTTTTTGAGGAGTTTAGGGAGTTCTTACTTTATTACCACCTTCCAGGTTAGGAGTGAGCAAATGTATAACTTGCAAGAAATGAAATATAATTTCTCCTCCAATTACCTGCTGTCAGTTGTTTAGGTTAGAACATTTTTCTCTTCTGTGCAGCCAGTATTTCTACATGGAAAATATAGAGATTACAGTAAAATAAATGATACTCCAGCTATTAGCTCTAACATTTCTGACAGGAGACAATACAGAATGCACAGGAAAATAAAGGATAGGCTAAATATTTGCTGTAATGATGGTGTGTACATGGTTGAGGGAAAACCTTACAAATGTAGCAAACACTTCAGCATGAACTTGAGTTTTGTCTCATCTACTTAATAGCTTATTTCCTTTTTTGTCATTTCCCCTTGGGCTGACCTGTCATTTGTGTTAGATTGATTGTGTGACCATCATATAACTCACACAGATGTATCAATAACATGCAAGGTTTCAGATTTTAGGGCCAAAGGAGTTGTAACCAAGAATATGTTGTATAAAATCTGTGTTTTGTCTTCATTACTGTTTATTGGGCACTTGATCCCTAATCTCTCTGTGTTTTTATTCTCCTACTAGTAAAATGTGGGAGCTGGACTCTACAAATCTGAAGGTTTCTTTCAGCTCTAGATTGGTGGTTATAATTACCACCCTTTGAACAAGCAGTAGTGTTTCTGTTTATTAATTTGCACACTTTTATAAGATATGAAGCCATTTCTAAGATGAATCAGTAATTGATAATAATACACTGCTGTGTCTCCATTTCATTTTTCTCTTCCATTCTATATTTTTAAGATGTTTCTGTTCATATCAATGAAATTAAACAGCAGAATGACCACTGTGTTGACCAGATAACAGTACTTAATTTGTTATCACATCTCAGTAAATAACTAATATTGGATAATTTCCAGTGTTGCTTATATTATCATTATCTGAGAACAGATTATTCATCTGTTCATTAACTCACATTTGCAAACTAACTGTTGATGTTCCAAACCTTTACAGTATTATACTGGTTATTCATAAGAGTGTACAATCATCTTTAATAATTATTTTATACTTTTTATATGAAAAAAACAATTAATATCTTGCTGCACAACCATGTTTTTTTGAAAACCCCAAATTAAGTAAATATTAGCTTTTCTGATGTTAACTTATCCACAGTTCTTTGATTTGATGGACAGCATTTTGAAAATGAACTGGCATAAAAAGGTAGAAAGTAAGGAATATTTTTATTGATTGTCTTTAAGAATAATTTTACTCAAGTAAATGGGTTTAATGAATACTTTTATTGCAGAATGTTAAAAGTCATTTTTCCTGATATCCTCCAAGAGAATATATGCCGTTGACTAGGTGACTTTAATTTTTTTCACCAGTGGAGTTTAATTGCATCAAGAGTGACTGGAATAAGCACTGGAGGTTTTAGCCCCTTGTGTTGTGAGTTCTTAGAGGGTGTGTTCTGATTAATCCTTTCTGAGGCTGATCTCATGCCTGCTGTCTGAGTTGGCCCTCATCCAGTCCTGGTTAATTGTCCAAGTACATGCTTATTGGAAGCAGGCAGGAGAATAAAGACGAAGGCCTTTCTCTTAATTTCTTTGTTTATTTCCATGCTCTGTAAAGTGCTTTATTAATGTATGATAATAATGGACTCTTTGAGTGGGTTTACTATAACCTAGAAATGGGGAAAACATTGAAAAGAGTCCCAGTTTTTACCAAAAGTCGATCTTTCTTGTGTTTTCACGAGCAGCAGTTTTGTTTTGTTTTGTTTTGTTCAGATTTAGAAGAATTGCATTTTGAAAGAACTGAAAAGTTTGTTTATTTATCTGGCAGCATATTAGATCTGACCAATTTGTCTTAGTCTGAGCTAAGTATAAATAAACTATTATTTCCACATGATAAGGTGTAAGGGGAGTTTATGCTGATATTTTTATGTTGACTGTGTTTGGTGACATTTGCATTCTGGCATGAGGAGGAGAAAAGAGACTTTTTTTTATAGAGTTTTCTAGTTACACATATTTTTCAAGTTCATCAAAGAAATGCAAATGCTGAAAATCCTAATGCTATTGTAGTTTGTTTTAGGACATTTGTTAATACTGCTATTGCTTTGAACAAATATATATTAAATATGTACCCAGATGGAACCTCATCTTTCTAGAAGAACATCTAAAGTTACATATATATAAGTTTTGAGGTTTTTCCTCTTTCCTCTGTACTCTATTTTTTCTATTAGAATTGAAGAAATAAACTAGAATAAGATGAAGTAGAGGAAAGCGATCACAGGGGGAAAGAAGTGCGAGGGAGTAGAAAACAGTGATTTTACCTGTATGTCACAGGGGAAAGAAAGGCAGGACACATTTTTCAGAGCTAGGGGTCTCACAATGAACAGACATCTCAAGAAATGCTTTCAGTGTAACTTTCCAGTTATTCCATAAATAATGAACAGAGACTGGAAATCGGTTGTGTGGACTCCGTGTACATTTTGGTGCACTTAGCTATTTGTCTTAGGCTCTTTTGTCTACTGGCAGGGATCCTTGGTCAGATTACTTAGCTGATCCACCTCTCAGAGGCTTTCTCTCTCCATTGCTGCATTGATGAAAGGCATGCTCCCATTTTTCTTTCTCAGCATCCATCACTTCAGAGTGTAGTCACTGTTGTTTGTAAACTAAGTAAATGAATTCATCAACTACGTAAGTATTTCCTCTCGCATTGCACTAATAGTTATTGCAATAAAAGTAAGACAAAGAGGCCTGAATTTTACCTAAATAATTTGGTTTAAAAATATGAAAATGATTAGGCCTGTTGGAAGGAATACCTCAATTACGTGATAGGAACCTCTTTATATAGTAGATGGCTGTTTGCAGTGCGTAGTGTGCAGAACAACAGCAGCAGCTTGTACGATATGCCTCACTTCTTCCCCTGTGGGATCTATTTCCTTCTGCTACACAGCATTTTAGAAGTTCTATGTTCAGTGCTCTAGTAGACTAAGAGAGGGGCAACTAGGGCGCATATAACAAATTGCTGCCTTGACTCCTTGCCTGATGCACTCACTTCAAAATTAAAAGGTCCAGACCCAAATTCCATATTCCCATAGCCCCAAACCTGCTCCTTCTGTCTTTTGACACGTCTTTTTTTTCCCATTTGCTCAGGTCTAAAACTTTGGGGTTATCCTACTTTCTCCTTTTTCTTCTATTGTTGTTGGTTCTTTCTTTTTAAAAAAATCCAGCCAATTCTACCAGCCCCACACCTATTTCTCAGTCCAGTTCACCCTCAGCTCTCATTTGAATCATTTTAATCATCTTCTCCCTGTATTCTTTGCTTCCATCTTTGAATACACAGGTTTTTCCATATTCTCAAAGTGGCAGCCAGCACAATTCTTACACTTACATCCATTACATTCTCAACACTCTTAATCAAAACTCTCCATCAGCCTCCTCTCTCATCCAGAGTAAAATCTAAAATCTTTGCTGGCCCCTGAGCACCAGGTGATGTGCCCCCTGATGCTTCTCCAATGCCACCTCTCACAACTATCCTCTCCCCCCCCTGCCTGGCCCACAATGGCTTCATCTCTCTGTTCCTACAAGGTACACAGGCTCTCTGGGCGGTCACCTAATATACTGTTCCTACAGTTGTTGTCATGCCTTGCCGTCTCTTCCCTTGGACCTCTGTCCACTATCAGGCTCTTGGAGAGGCTCCCTTGGGCAACCCCTAAATAAGTAGCTCTTCTCTACAAACAGGTCATTTCCTTCCTCATGACTTTTATTTATTTTCCTTCATGGTGCTTATTAATACCACAAATAGATATATAAAATAAATATATATTTTATTGGCCAGGTCCCCCTCCTGTTGCAGAATAGAAGCCTCTTGATGGCAAACCCTGTTTGTCAACTCCTGTTCCTAGAACATAGAACGGTGCCTGGCACACAGCAGACACTCCATAAATAATTGTTAAATGAATGAGTAATGCAAGGCAGAAATCTTACTCTGTACAATGTCAAATGTTTCTCAATGCTGTACCTCCTTGGGGAGAAGAGTAGCTCTGTAAAATTCCAAAGAACAGGAACCTCCATGGAGGTCCAGTGGATAGAAATTCACACTTCCACCATAGGGGACATGAGTTCAATCCCTGATTGGAGCACTAAGATCCCACATGCCATGCAGCATGGCCAAAAATAAATAAATACATTTAAAATTTTTAATAAAAATAAAAAACTACCAAAGAGCAAAGACTACTTTGTAAATCCTAACTGGCAAATATCAGTAGGAAGAGGGGGATTGTTACAGGCTTAGAAGTTGTTGAAGGCTTCACAGCCCAGATAAGACCAGGGCTCAGGCCAGGGTAATAGGGTAGATGCAAGAGTTAGATGCAAGTCAGTGGAGACATTGTCGATCATCTGCAAATGCCAGGGAGACAGCAGGAGATTCGTTACTAGATTCTGAGGAATAGAAACCACAGATGCTTATGTCTATATCCTGGAGGTATTTTTCAGTGGAGCCTCATTTGAAGCTATGGGAGTAGATGAGTATATAAAAATGAGAGTGTAGCTAAAGAAGGCAGAAACTGGACCTCAGAAAGTGGCTGTGTTTAACAGACAGGGTGAGGAGTTAAATCATGAAAGGCAAAACAAAAGAGAAGGCCAGATATGTTGAAAAGAAGCCAAATAATGAGGTGCCAAAGGAAGAAAAGACATTAAAAGACAAAACCATTTCAAATATTGAAGAAAAGCCTAGTAGAAGCAGAACTCTTGGAAGGCCATTGGACTTAAAGATTAAAAGGTCATGGGTAGACTTTGTGTGCCATTTAAATGATGGGAAGGGATGCAGGCTAGATGAGATGGGCTTCAAAGTGAGCATACAGGACATCTGGGTGGCTGGTACTGATAACAGGCTCAGGAATTTAGGCAGGAAAAGGACCGAGATATAAACATGATCAGGAAGTGAGAGAACTATTCTTAGGAGGTGCAGGAGAGAAATCCACCTTTCTTTGCCTGTTCCCAGGTCAGAGGAACCTCCTCACAGAATCCCTCAGCCCTTGGGACTTCCCTGGTGGTCCAGTGGTTAAGATACTGTACTCCCAATGCAGGGGACCCAGCTTCAATCCCTGATCAGGGAACTAAGATCCCACATGCCATATGACCCCCAAAAAGAAAAAGAATATCTTAGTCCATCATCTTAGATAACCCACCAGTTCTATTGTTATCTGGCCATACTGTAGAAGATGCTCCACCACCTTTGTCCCTTATAGTGACACAGGCCCCCTTGTAGATATCTGGAGAAACAGTCCGATTGGACTTACATTGACTTTTTGCCTTTTCTGCTTGAACATCTTTCCTAACAATGCATATCCTATTGTATTCAGGTGAAAATACTGCTCAGCATGACACTGTCCTAGAGAGAAAATAAGAGCTCTATAAAGTACAGAATAGCATTCATTGCCTGGCAGCTTCCAACAAACCCATGAATTATTAGCGACAGAGTCAAATGAGCACATGTCGAAGATGAAATCACATACAGGTGTCTGCAGCAAAGCACACACAACTCGTTACGCACACTAAGAGCTGCCACAAGAAAATTGCTTATTGCTCGTCTTCTGAAAATGGATTTTTATTTCTTGTTCACACCAGGTCTTTTATTTTTTTTTTCAACACTAGTGGTATGTGTAGGAATGTAAACATAATATATTAGAACACTGAGAAATTTTTAACTGGGCGGAGATAGGTAGAGAAGTAGAGAGTGGAATAGATAGAAAGACAATTAAGGTCATTTTTTCAAGATTTCCAGGTAAAGAGCACCCGTCTCCTATATTTTTCACTTCTCTTTCTAGTGGATGATCTCTAAAGAATAGCTAAGTAAATTTCTAATGGAGCAGCTGGCAGGTTCCTGTAGGACCAGCTCACTGCTCGCTCCTTCCTGGTTTCCAGTGAGAAAACCCTCAGGAGAGGGAGGACATATCGCTGTCATCTCTGCGTTCCTCACACCATTTAGCACAATGTCAGGCTCCCATTAGATCTTCAATGACAGTTTGCTGATTTCTCCATCTTACTTAATCACAGTAGGTTAGAGCCTGCAATTCCTTGGAGATGATCAAGTTCAATGCTTCTCAGCTTTAACATGCATACTAATCACCCAAGGATCTTTCTAACATGCAGCTCAGCTCCTGTGAGTCTGCGGTGAGGCCTGATTCTTCACTTCCCAACAGCTTCTAGGGATGCTTCTACCACACTTTGCATAGCAGGGATCCGTGGAGTGCATTTCCCACGGGGCCCACCCACTCCTGTGGCTGGGCTGAGGGGACCCAGAGCCACAAGACGATCGAAGTTCTTCTTCCTGAAATGTCAAAGGTGGTTGAAGAGAATTTGAACTATGACATTAAAAAAAAAAATTAGATAAAGATTTAATATGAAGCAGAATGCAAAATGCGATTAAGAAAATTTGTAAGGAAAAAAAAGTGTAAGCTCTTACAAAAATGTAAGACAAATGGAAGGGACTTTTTTTCACTTGAGAATTCTCTCTTCAGTTTACACTGCCAGCCAGCCTCCAGGGGATGCATTCTGACCAGATGCTCTTATGGGCACTTTAGTGGGAAAGTTTGAGAAGCACTAATATAATACCAATGGGAAATAGGCCCCCAAGGAGGTTCAAATAGCTAGTTTGTTTAATAATAATAAATTTTATTTATTTTTAACTGAAGTATAGCTGATTTACAATGTTGTGTTAATTCTCATGGTACAGCAAAGTCATTCAGTTATACATACTTGGTGGTGGTGGTTAAGCGGCTAAGTCACGTCTGACTGTTGCAACCCATGGACAGTAGCCTGCCAGCTTGCTCTGTCCATGGGATTCTCCAGGCAAGAATACTGGAGTGAGTTGCCATTTCCTTCTCCAAGGGATCTTCCCAACCCAGGGATCAAACACCAGTCTCCTGTACTGCAGGCAGATTCTTTACCAACTAAGCCACCAGGGAAGTGGATTTTTAACTGAAATATAGTTGATTTACACTGTTGTGTTAATTCTTACTGTATGGCAAAGTAATTCAGTTATACATATGTAAATATATGTGTGTGTGTGTATATATGGTTTATATTCTTTTCAATTATGATTTATCACAGGATATTGAACATAGTTCCCTGGGCTATACAGTAACACCTTGTTGTTTGTCCATCCTACATAATATAATAATAACTAACTTTTATTGGACTCTTACTACGTATGAGCCATGCATTGTGTAGAAAACATATCGTATCACATTTAATATCAGGCTAGATTTCTCAAATCACTGTTGTTCCTATTTGTATCTGGGAAAACTGAGGCTTCAAGAAGCTGGATAGTTTGCCCCAGAACTTACCTCAAAGTTCCTGCTGCCAAGAAGGGTGTTTCAGAGCCTCCTGAAGTATGTTGAGCTGGGGCTAGAACCGGATTGTTTCACTTCTGTCCAAGACGCCACAGAGAGGCTGGGATAAAGCAGACAGATGCACTTGGCATTGCTTAGTTTTTCTAAAGAGTGCCTTTGACAGTTATGGAATGGTGTCTAGTAAGAATCAGGATACTTATTCCTTCCTGTTTCTTTCATGATAACAGTAAGCAGATTAACTAGGTTTTCTGTTCAGTAACTGAGCTCTGGTTCTAGGCTCAGAGAAATCAGTACTTTCTCACTAATGTGTACTTTTCCTGCCAAGCAGCCTTCAGTGTTAAAGGAAAAGAGTGTCTATAATGAGCTTTTATAAATTGCATTACTAGGTGACAGTTAATTGGTTTCATTCCTTACACAAATGGGATTAAAAAGAGTAGTGCCCGGAGTGCTATAAAGAGTGACTGCTCTACTGTGCATTTCAACTCAGCATTCTGGAAGCTATCCAGATACATCATCTAGATTTTTCCATGCTTGGCATACTGCACCTTCCATGTCTGTGGTAACAAATATGCTCTGAACTCGTCCTGGGATTACAAATATGCACTGAGCTCATCCTGGCTTTTCCAGTAGTCATGTATGAATGTGAGAGCTGGACCATAAAGAAGGCTGAATGCAGAAAAATTGATGGCTTTTGAGCTGTGGTGTTGGAAAAGACTCTTGAGAGTCCCTTGGACTCCAAGGAAATCAAACCAGTCAATCCTAGAGGAAATCAATCCTGAATATTCATTAGAAGGATTGATGCTGAAGCTGAAACTCCAGTACTCTGGCCACCTGATGTGAAGAGCTGACTCATTAGAAAAGATCCTGATGCTGGGAAAGATTAAAGGCAGGAGGAGAAGGGAATGACAGAGGATGAGATGGTTGGATGGCATCACCGACTCAATGAACACGAGTTTGAGCAAGCTCCAGGAAATGGTGAAGAACAGGGAAGCCTGGCATGCTGCAGTCCATGGGTCACAAAGAGTCAGACACGACTAAACGACTGAATAATAGCAACATCCTGGGATGAGGACAGATGCACCTGCTGCCCCCTGATCTACCTGATGACCAGGGGCGGGTGCAGTGGAAACTTCAGCCCCAGTGTCAGGTCTGATTTTCTTGTGTGTTATGGTTCTCTCATCCTATAAAAATAGACCAGATTTTCTTCCTCTTCCTTCTAATCCTTGATATTTCTGAAAGTGATAAACCCCAGGTCATTTCTATGAAGTGAGATTTTTGTAGAGGTCTGGGTTTGGATGAAGGCAAGTCACCTTGAAATTAGACAGTCTGACATTACTGAGATCATCTGTAGCTCCCAGGGTAAGTGGAAACCATGATGTTTTGTTTCTCTCTCATTAAACTAATAACTATTAAGTATATGTTAAAAGAAAAATATGAATCTGAACCACATGATATCATCATTTTGAAACATTTCATACTGATGGCTGAGAATATGTAAAAATTTAACACAGCTCATTAAGCAAGAAATACAACAGGAACTGAAACACCACACGGCAAAGCAGTTTGGAACACTTCCACAGGGACTTCTGGTTAAAACTCCATGCTTGCACTTCAGGGGGCTTGGGTTCAATCCCTGGTCGGGGAATTAAGAGCCTACATGCCACATAGTATGGCAAATAAATAAGCTCTATATAATATTTAAAAAACAAAACAGATTTTAAAAAACCAAAACACTTCCATGCCTGTGAATTACATGCTAACCACCCTGTCCAACTTAATGGTGTCATCTGTTTATTAGCACCCATAAATAGTGTATAGACTTTATGAGAGTACAAAGCTGAGGGTCCTAGGACTCAGTCTACATGTGAGTGGCATGGGTAGCCAGCTCTAACCTTTTTTTTGTTTTTTAATTTGTTGGCTATATTAATTTGAAGTTGTGGTGAAAATGTGAAAAATTTTATTACATGAACAGGCAAATTTGGTTTTATAAATTATCATTTGGGTAATGCTTGCAAATGTGTACTCTAATTCATGTTGATGTATGGCAAAACCAATACAATATTGTAAAGTAATTAGCTCTAACTTTTAATTTGAGGTTTAATTGAGAGGCACAGGGAAGCTGCCCCATAGGAAAGTATGTCCTCTAATAAAGCTTAAAATCCACCCTATGTAAACTGTGATTCCTGCTAAATCAGACCCTGCTCTTCCCATTGTCTTCATAATACAAATATCCCTGAGAAAAAATAATACATTAAGTTCTTCAGATCACACCATGAAGGCATTTTCAGACTCTTCATTCATACTATAACAGGGTGGAAAGCTGTATTTTCCTAACGCACAGGGACATAAGGTCTTATTACCTTCTTTACAGGATGGGGTCAGTGAAGTATCCTTTCTACTTGAGCCATTTTGATATAATCTCTTATTACAGTGGGCTTCCCCGGGTGGCTTAGTCGTAAAGAATCCGCCTGCAAATGCAGGAGTCATAGGAAACAAGGTTTGATCCCTGGGTCGGGCAGATCACCTGGAGGAGGAAAGGACACACTCCAATATTCTCGCCTGGAAAATCCCATGGACAGAGGAGTTTGGTGGGCTACAGCCACAGACACAGCTGAGCACACACACGTGCATGTTATTGAAACACAAAGCCTAACACACGGCAGCAAATTCAGAAAACACTTTTTTTTAAAGCACATCCTGCTGGTGAACTTAGGTACATATTTGCTTTATCACTTATTAACTTGGATATAGTGGGGGAAATAGAATAAAGTACTTAAAGAATACAGGGTAACCATCTTCATCATCACACTCTTTTCAAAAACATGAGTCAGTTTCCCAGATCCTTTTTAAAAGACATACATTACATTTATCAGAGAGTGTGTTGTATCACCACATTAGGTAAGAGTCCTGGGAAACATTTTCCTTTTTTAACAGCTGGAGATGATACAAAGAGTTTTTAATTTCAAGAGGTGACCAAATTCTCTTCTCATCCTCACTGTGATCATTTCACTGTCAAATTTAAGTATAGACAAAATTCTTAAAGATCAACTATTTTTCTTAGTATGAATTTTCTAGTCTTAGCCACTAAGATAAAATCTGAAAATGGTAAAGAACCCATGCAGGAGACTCAAGAGACATGGGTTTGATCCCTGGATCAGGAAGATCCCCTGGCGAAGGAAACAGCAACCCACTCCAGTATTCTTGCTTAGAAAACTCCATGAACAGAGGAACCTGGAAGACAACAGTCCATGGGGTCTCAAAGAGCAGGACATGGCTAAACGACTAAGCACCGTACATGGTTAACAAGTCAAATGATGCAAGGCAGCCTAAGGGTATAGACCACATTCCAAGCAGAGTGGACCTCTCACTGGGTGATGCAGAGAAGCAAGGCACCATCTCTCCCTATCAGAACTGGCTATTGGAGCTCTCAGTCACTACCTTCAAATGCCATCAAAGTGGCATTTTTCTGAATTTAACTCTGCTGTGGTAGACCAGGGTACAGCACCAGACAAACTGGTATCTTGCCATTCTAAGACTTGCCAAATTTGCCAACCAAGCCAATTTATTTTTTAAACTATGATGATTAGAGGATTTATAGTCTCCAAGATCAGTAGGCATTATGCTAATGGGAGAAAGGCAACCTTCCCCTTCTCAGGGAACATTTATCTCTCCTGGTGATGACAGCTTTATGATTTTACTGCAAAAATCCATGGAAGGTGCTTTTACAAAATCAACTGTCTTTTGAGATATTTCCAAGGGCAATGGCACAGGAAAGGGAAACCATATTTTAAAGCAGAAGCTGAATAAAACTTGGGAGTGAAAAATGAGATGTCATTACCATGAAGGGAAATTGACTTTTTTTCACTTGATTCTTCCCATTGCATCCTCACATATCATCCATTGCATTTCTTTATTCAGAATGGACCACACTGTGGGAACCGTTCTTCCTGTGGCAAAGACTTGTGCATTTGCTGTTTGACATTCTCTGGGAAAGTCTCAAAGTTCCAAGGCTTTGAGCTGCATTCTTCCTGCTTGGCATAGGTGGAGAGCCACTCCACCTCTTCTCACTGCTGGAAGTCTTATCCTCATTTCGATCAGAACTGCCTTTTGTTTTGAAGGGAGTTTGCTTTGCAGTCAGGTTTCTAAGGGAAACAAGCTGATGGCGATCCTGACCTCCACAGCATCTTTCTCATACATCATGTGGTTCACAGGGCATGTCCGAGTTCATCCTCAAATCCTGTGACTCAGCGTGAGTGAAATACAGTCCCTTCCTCCTAACTGGGGCTGACGAGGCAGCAGAAGATGGAGCTGTATCATTCTTCAAAATCTTCCCTTGCTTCTCACCTTGACCCTTTTCCTTTCTGTATCTGTTTACTCCCATATTTTTTTCCTCTTGATTTCTCTCTGGCTGTGATTTGTGCAAACTCTTTTCTTCCCTCTAAAATTTTTCGTCTTTATCATTTCCTTGTATTAATATACCTACTATTCATTTCTTCTCATTCTTCCCAGAGATTATTAACTCATTTCCATCTCCTATTCTTCCACTATCCTAAAGTCATCCTTTGCTCATTGCCTTCCCTTTTATATTATGTCCCTTCTAGACCTAAAGTAGGGGCTTCCCAGGTGGCACAATGGTAGAAAATCCACCTGCCAGTGCAGGAGACACTTAAGACACATGAGTTTGATCCCTGTATTGGTAAGATCCCCTGGAGTAGAAAATAGCAACCTTCTCCAGTGTTCTTGCCTCAGAAATCCCATGGACAGAGTTGCCTGGAGGACTACAGTTCGTGGAGTTGAGTGAGCATACACACACACAGACTTAAAGGAAGTCATAATGATGAGAGTAATAAGTATAGCGTGTAGAAGCTGCTATATTTCAGGACACACTGGACTACATCACGTTTGGCATCTCAGTTAATCCCTGCAAATGAGAGGGTGGTATCATGCTCTTTTAACTGATGAAAATCAATGAGGTTCATACAATGATTAGCTGACAGAGTTGCTAGTCCAGTGCCATTTATCTGCTGCTGCTAAGTTGCTTCAGTCGAGTCTGACTCTGTGCGACCCCATAGACGGCAGCCCACCAGGCTCCCCTATCCCTGGGATTCTCCAGGCAAGAACACTGGAGTGGGTTGCTATTTCCTTCTCCAAGCCATTTATCTGAGTCACACACAAAAAAGCCATGGCTTGTTTATGAGCTGTAACTCATAGGCTTCTGGTGAATTGGAACAAATATTTATGCCATTTCTGTCAGGGTATTCACTGACCTGTATCCAGTGATGCTGATAAATTCCTTTTACTGCAAACCTATCAATAATTATATATTAAGTATTTAAGAAATCATAAATTTTGGTATTATAGGTAGACACAGTAGAGGATCAGGAGGAGTAAGAGGAGAGGAAGGGACAACAGAAGCAGCTGGAAGAGAAAAAGATAAGAGCTGGCTTTGTCTATGCTTTTAAAACCTCCGCTCCAGCTAAGCTCTCCAGGAATCCAGAGCATGTTGGAATGTGAAATGAGGAATCAGAGCCTTAAATTGGGTGGACAAGGAATGAATGAGTTCATCTTGGTCTCACTCACCCCCTTCCCATAAAATTGAAGGCTATTTCTTCCTGCCAAGGAGAAAACTACAAATATATTTTGCAACTGTAAAGGTGGTTTAAGTGAAGTCACTCAGTTGTGTCCGACTCTTTGCGACCCAGTGGACTGTAGCCCACCATGCTCCTCTCAAGGGATTTTACAGGCAAGAGTACTGGAGTGGGTTGCCATTTCCTTCTCCAGAGGATCTTCCTGACCCAGGAATCGAACCCAGGTCTCCCGCATTGTAAGCAAGGCCCTTTACCGTCTGAGCCAAAAGTTAGCTTACCTAAGTATAAAAATTCACACTCTTAGTTTTCAGTCCAAATGTACAGCATGCACATGTGAGTCAAAATCATATTTAACTGACCTAACCAGTGTGGAAAGGGTACCTTTCTGGGCTCTCCTCCCCTCAGCTATAATATCACCCAGCAAAACACCAAATCCATCATAAAATCATGAAATATGTAAAAGAAAGAGAGGAAGGGGATTAGGAGCAGGATAAGCATTAATGGAAAAAACTCATGGGTTTGATTCTAGCCCCATTGGTCTTATCTCTTTATACATATATTTAGATCTTAGTTACATGTTTTGAATAATGGGAATACTAATGCCATGTAGCCTGTCATATGATTGTAAGAGCTAAATTAACTGGGGTACTTCAAAATGCTTTGTGAAATGAAAAACACTCTGCAAGGAAGGAAGTAATTAGCATTCCCAGGTGGCGCTGGTGGTAGAGAATCCACCTGCAATGCTGGAGACACGGATTCAATCCCTGAGTTGGGAAGATCCCCTGGAGTAGGAAATGGCCCCCCGTTCCGGTATTCTTGCCTAGAAAATCCCATGGACAGAGGAGCCTGGCGGACTACAGTCCATGAGGTCACAAAGAGTCAGACACGACTGAGAGTGCATGCACACACACACACACACGCACATACACAACGCACACACTAACTTCAAAGTATCTGATTTCCCTTGTTGATTAATTCTAAATAACTTTCCTTCCACTGTTTCTTTCCAGCATCTTAACAGTGGGTACTTCAGTACTACATTTTTTTAAAAAACAGAATCTCTCCTGAACTTGTTTTGTGTTTTGAAAGCTTTTAATTTCTTGGGCCAAGATGTCAAGGAACCCAGCCTGCCCTGGACACCTTTGGCTCCACATAAAGCCCTTACCCACTGCTGTCTGCAGGTTCCAGATAGAGCTTCTGAGATGGAACAAGCCCTCAACTGCCAGCCTCCAATTCAGTGGCAGCTTTTGCCCAGCTTTGAGCTACCATCTCATGAAGAAACCTGAAAGAAAATCTCAGAACTCCTGCTCTTGCAGTGTCTTGCCTGTTTGCTTACCATTGTCTTGGCTTCATTCACTTAAGAAAAACAAACAAACAAACAAACACTCGTGCCAGCTGTTGAGCAGAGCCCTGCAATTTGAAATGAAGTTATACCCCATGTGCACATCTGTGGGCCTCCAGAGACTGTAATTGTTGAGTTCATCAGGAACAGATGGGCATGCTTAGCAAGAAAATAGGATTGACTGCAGGAATTAAGCTGAGAGCAGTAAGTGCATGAGTGGGCCAGATGCAGTAGGCCTACAGAGTAAGGACGTACAGCATTGCAGGTCACATAACCTTGCGTGTGCTCACAGGCCATCGGGCCAGCCTCCCTCTGAGAAATGGGCCATTACTATGTTCCTATATGTCATAGAAAACAAATACATACCTGCACGCTATTTCTCCTTCTAAAAAATTAGACAAATTGTAACTTTCTTCTCATGGTTCAGAATACGTAGAGGATTTTTGGTTGGTTTGTCTGTTTTAATGTGAAGTATAGTTGATTTACGATTTTCTGTTAGTTTCAGGTGTACAGCATAGTGATTCAATATTTTTTTAGCTTATACTCCATTTGAAATTACTTTAAAATATTGGCTGGATTCCCTGTGCTATACAATATGTCCTTGTAGCTTATGTGTTTCCTACATAGTAGTTTGTACCTGTTAATCTCCAACCCCTATCTTGTCCTTCCCCATCCCTTCTCCCCACTCATAACCACTAATTTTTTCTCTGTATCTGTACATCTATATCTGTTTTGTATAGTAATATAGGCAGTTTGGGCTCAGAAACGTAAACGCTAAAAGAAAAGCTAGAAATATAAGGCCTCTAGAAATTTTAGATGTACTAATATGCATTTTCTTTCAAGATGTGAAGGTAATAGTTCACAGAAGAACCAAAAAGAAGCATGCATTCAGTCATCCTCTGTAGGATGCTCCCTGATCAGTGAACATGTCAAGTGGCTGTGGCTGCACTTGCCTTTTGAAGGTGATGATAATGAAAATTCAAGTTCATTCACTTTCTTTGAGGTATTAGATGATTGCATTGAGCAAAGTACCAGGATTTGACCAATACGTCCTGCAGGTTTGAGTTGTTAACACAATGAGAATACAAGAAAAGAAGCAAAAGTCTTAGTTGGGTGGAAGATCATGTGGCATTTTTAATCTTTAAAAATCAGTTCCTTTTTACTTGTTCGGAAAAGAAAAGTAGCTCAAACTCTCTAATACATCATTGTAAATAATTATTTTTCTGGCCTTTTTATTAGTGGGTTTTAGTTTATAGTTTTATGGCAAGAGTAACATTTATAGGTTGGCACAACCTTAAAAAAAATCACCTTGTTTAAAATTGTCCTACCATTTAAATATCATCATTTTGGCAATGAACACCTTCTAAACTTATCATTCTCAATTGTGGGCATTAAGCCCATAAATAGGAATGCTAGAGGGGGAGAAAAGGGAGTTACTTCCAGGAGAAGAGAAGCCTTGGAGACGTGAATGGAAAATGTTGCCTCTGTTTAGCATGAATGAGCCTAGGATTTAAATAACATTCTTCAGGCCAGATAAATAGTTTTTCTTTGGCTTAGTAATCATGCATTGCATTCAAATATTTAAGTGAAACATTTTCTGGCTTTCCTCACTTCGTCTTTGATCTTTACGTGCCCTGTTGTATTTTAACTCATCAGCTTCACCAAATAAAAAATCTAATTTATTTCTTTTAGTGCATATCACAGAGGCAGATTTGCTGTAAGGGATTGGAAATACACATAATTGAGGTGTTTTACTTTATACATACATGTTCCTCAATGTTGAGATACACCGGAATGATAAAGTAGTTGATGCTTAGTGGCTGCATCATGAGAGAGTATGATGATCTCATTTATTCTTTTCTTTCCTCTAGTTTCAAGCTGTTCTACAATGGCTGTGCATAACTATGCATATGACTATAAATGACTATTTAAAAGTGAAGACTTTTAAAGAGAATTATTCCAAAATTTATTTGAATTCTTTGTCAGTAAACTTCCATGTTTTGCCATTGTAAGACAATGGTTATTTAGGGGATTAGGGGCTTTGTTTGGTTTTGTCTTATTTTTAAATGTTTATTGGAGTGTAGTTGATTTACAATGTTGTGTTAATTTCTTTGGGCTTCTCTGGTGACTTCAGTGGTAGAGAATCTGCCAACTAGGCAGGAGACCCGGGTTCGATCCCTGGATCAGGATGTGTACAGCAAAGTGAATCAGTTATACATACGCATATATATATATATATATATATGCTCTTTTCTAAGATTCTTTTTCCATATAGGCCATTACAGAATACTGAGTAGAGTCCTCTGTGCTATATAGGCAGTCCTGATTAGTTACCTGTTTTATATATAGTAATGTGAAAGTGAAACTCTCTCAGTCATGTCTGACTCTTTGCAACCCCATGGACTATATAGTCCATGGAATTCTCCAGGCCAAAATACTAGAGTAGGTAGCCATTCACTTCTCCA
This sequence comes from Bubalus kerabau, assembly GCF_029407905.1. Lineage (NCBI taxonomy): Eukaryota > Metazoa > Chordata > Mammalia > Artiodactyla > Bovidae > Bubalus > Bubalus kerabau. The sequence goes on from NC_073624.1 coordinate 135,846,790, forward strand.
GGGGACCTTCCCAACCAAGGGATCAAACCTAGGTTTCCTGAATTTGCAGGTGGATTCTTCACCAGCAGAGCCACCAGGGAAGCTATATAGTAATATGTATATGTCAATCTCAGTCTCCCAATTTACCCCTCCTTCCCATCATTACCCCCTGGCAACCATAAGTTTGTTTTCTACATCTTTAACTGTGTTTCTGTTTCTGTAGATAAGTTCATTTGTACCCTTTTTTATATTCCAGGTATAAATGATACTGTATGATATTCATCTTTCTCAAGACATTGGTTTCTTTTAATGCATATCTCAATAGTCCCAATGTCCAGTTGCAATCAGGCTCTTCTGAAATATTCACTCCATGGGAGTTCGATAAAGACAGCCTTCCAGAAAGCTCTCATGCATGCATACATCTGTGACAAGTCATAGCTGAAAATCAGATAAGCAGAAAGGAATTGCAAGTCTGTTTTGTGTCTCTCCCCTTGTGCAACCTTCAGCAAGGTAAATCAGTACAGCCCTCATCACCCAATAAAATGCTAAGCTGTTTTATGGGCAGGATTAATCTGCATCAGAGAAGATGGAAATTCTTGTTGGCCATTCAAATGAAGGGAGACAAATAAGAATTTGCCCTAGAATCATGCTATGGATAAGAAGACAACCTCTTGCTGCCTTAATTACATGTTGTGTGAACTATTTTCACTTTATACAGGTGATCTTTTCAAGGTCTAATGATATATCAAACCTAGAGGAATAAAGAAGTCTCTTATTTGTCACCTGAAAAGTACCTAGTGATAATCCTTGCTGTGTCTATAGGGCTGATTAATCAAGTGTGATAAGACTATCATCCCTTCTGTTTCCTAAAACTCAAAATGGATCAGGATGAAAGATTCAGGGCAAACCACTCATTTTCTTCATAACCTTTAACTTCACATAGACTCTCTGTAAGCCTTTTAGACGATTGTCTAAAGTACTTGCATTTCCTAGAAATTGATTCCAAAAAGAATTAACCAGGTCCTCTATAAAACCCAGCACAGATGACTGCTCATGTTGATGCAGTGGACAGGCAGTTATTGAAAAGGCTTATTTATAATACTGTCTTTTCCCATCAGTAGTATCTTGACAAGCTCCCAGTTAAGCATTGCATGTTAGTCTTTACAAAAGGAGGAGATAAGGCAGTCTGTACTAGGGGTCTGTGACTCTAAAGTCCGTTTCTTTTCTCCAAATGTGTTAGAAAGATCTAAGCTTTCAGCTCTGAAACCAGTGTGTCTCCCACCCTACTTTGTCTTGCCCACTGTCCCTATGCTGGCCCTTACCTGGAGTACATCATCTGCCCACTTGTTCTTTTTCCTTTTTGCTTCAGCAAAGCTGATTTACCACATGAGAACATAAAGAAGCCACTCACTTCTCCACCTAGGTGGTAGACAGGCTCAAGAAAGGCCAAGGTCGCCTCAAGGAGGAGCAGGTGTTTGTGGCCATTCGATCTTGGGACTCGGGAAGGCTCCTCCTCTGCTTGAGGGGCAGTGGACTCTCAGGAGGCCCACAGGTGGAATGTGGCCACTGTTAGTTCTTATGTGGCCGCATTGTTTGTGCTTATCAGGCTGGACCAAGCCCCAGGCTGAGGGGACTCAAGCTGATCTGTGTGCTGCCGCTGCCAGAATGTAGTGTCTGTTCTTCCAAATATCTTCTGCAGTCCCTGGGGCTGGGTTGAAATGCCAGCTGTGAGGTAATCCTCACCAAAAAGGGATCTGGGCTGCTTTGGATTCCCAAGCTATGAAAGGGATGCTGTGCTTTGCTGCTGAAGCTCTGATGAAAAGCCTACAGACCCTTGGAGGCCAAGTCACAGCCTGTAGCTTCACCGTGGCCCTGGGGACTGTTCTGCTGATCTTCCAGAGGAAAGCAAGGCTGGCCCACGGAAACCTTGACTTCCTCCTGTGAGATCAAAGGAAAGGCCCTGTCAGGGAAACACATCCCAGGAGCTTCAAGGGGAACATGCCTGGAGGACTAGGAAGGGGGAGGATTTCCAAATCATGTGCTTAGGATCTCAGAATGTAAGCCCATGTCACTTACTTCAAATGTCATTTTCTTGAAATTGATTGGAAGTTTTGTTTCTCAGTAGCATAGCGTGTTAAATTTCAGAGCACTTGCAGTTATCTTTAGTGTGTCCTTGGCCAAATTCAGAGACACCTTGATCACTTGCTAGAAAGAGCTGACAAAGGGAGCTGGACCAGAGTTGTGATTAAACACTGCCACTTGCTTATCAACCCTTTAAGGCTAAGGCACACAGTGTCCTCATGTAACCTTTCACACCTTGTAATATGGCCCTGGTACCATTTCTAAAAATGGCCATCTGTGACCGTCAAGTTCACTGTGTGTGTACCTGTGTGTGGTTCTAACTTGAGCCATGGTTTCCAAGGATACTCTTAGAATCACTCCAAGTTTTGCTTCTGAGAGCATACAGCAACCTTGATATCTTGCATATTCAGGGCATAAGCATACTCAATATATATGTGTGATTTTTCAGAAAGTTTCCTCTTTTTTTGAAGCAAGACACACTTTATGGATTTGCACTCGTTTGTGATTGGACTTAGTTGGTAAAAGCCATCCTGATTCACAGTCTGGGTAGCATTTCAGGATATCACTGAGAATGCTCTGCCTGTGAACTGTGAGCAGACTGTGGCTACAATGAGGCTCTGCCTTTTGTGTTTCCCAGGTAGTCTGTGATTAGATTTATTTTAGCACTTATGATGTGGCAGCTCAATTGGCACTGGATAGCATGCTGACCACAGGACCTATTGTCTCCCATTCAGGCCATCCAAGACCGCTGTGAAAATTATCTTCTTTGCCAGCCACTTTGATCTTGTCACTCTGGCACTGAAAACTTCTCACTGTTTCCTGAAGCCCTTCACATTAGCCTCAGCCTCCTCGCTCTGGCTGCTGCAGCTTGGCCCTCCCTGAACCACAGATTTTCCCCTGATCTCCTGTCACCTCCTTTGCTGCAGCCAAACAAAGCTATTCTCAGATTCTTTTGACACAATCTGACATTTCTGATACCTTGTTTTCACTAGCACATCTTACCAAAATAGAACAAGGATACATAAACCAAAGTCTATAAGGCATGTGTTAGTTCCATTGGCTTCCTAACCTTTAGAAGTTAGGGAAGGATACATAAGAGTGAGACCTGCATGTTGATTCATGCTTTGCATATTTTACATGGTTATCAGGCATGCAATGTCAGAGTCACTCTAGGAGAAATTTCAGGAGGAAGAAGGAACCCTTCTGTATTATTGTAATCACAGTTTAAGGATGTTTTAAAGCCAATTAAATCCCATGGACAGAGGAGCCCGGTAGGTGCAGTCCATGGGGTCACTAAGAGTCGGACATGACTGAGCAACTTCACTTTCACTTTTCACTTTCATGCATTGGAGAAGGCAATGGCAACCCACTCCAGTGTTCTTGCCTGGAGAATCCCAGGGACGGGGAAGCCTGGCGGGCTGCCGTCTATGGGGTCACACAGAGTTGGACACGACTGAACTGACTTAGCATAGCAAAGCCAACTAAAGACATGATAAAAGAAACAAAACTTATAGCAGCAGAAAGTGTCACAAATGAGGAGACAACCATAAGGAATAGAAGATAAAGCAATTCAGTGACCAATGAATAAATTTTGCAAGTGATCAGCATGAAACAAAGTATAAAATACAGATCACTTTTTAATCCACATCCATTTGTAAATTCATTCATTCATCTGTTTGACAAAATATATCAAGAGCCTGATATGTTTCAGGTGGAATCCAAAAAATAATATGGTCTCTGCCTTACAAAACTAATGATGCAAGTTACCATTATAGGAAAGAGGGACATATGAAATACAGTGGGGACAGAAGCTATAGTGGGTTCCCCATGTAAACCTTTGAGGTATACTTATTTTAAATGTTATTTTAAGTTTCATGTTTGTATTAGGAAATTTTATGAACAAGTTTTGATAATACTAATCTCTTTGCAGTTGTATCTATTTACTATCTTTCAGTCCATTTCTTAGACCTTTGAATATCAATTGTGTAGAGAGTACACCTAGGATTTGTGTATGAGTCTGAAACCATGGCTACCAACCCAGCAGCATGGATCCTGAAATCAACACCAGAAGTAAAGCTTGATTTCATTTCAGGCATGCATGAACTGGCTGATTGCCACCATCCTGGGGAAGGATTTCTGTCCCCTGGAATCTTTTGCTATAATCTAGTATCTAATAGAAGCCATCACTTCTTGTAGAAGAAAGATGATCTGGTCCTGCCATTATGATGACTCGCCAGCAGTAGGATGGGAGATTGTATCCAGTGGTGTTGGTGATTGCTGAGCAACAGAGCCTGGGTCTCACTGAGGTATTCCCAGAACTGATGATGAAACTTGGGGCAATTCCCTTAATCATTTGTTTGAATTTCCCCTACCAAATGAGGAATATTCCCACAAACATTTACATGTTTGCTTATAAGATGCATGTGATATGGCTTCCTAGAAACTATAGAGTCTATTGTTAAACATTTCATATGCAGCAAGTCCTTTGCTAGTGACCTTGGGGACTTAACACCTGTGCTGCTGTTACTTCATTTGTTTGGGATTTCTCAGTGCCTTCTCCCCCATGTGCTATAAGGCCGGGAAGTAGGAGATAAACTGTTTGCTGAAGCAGTTGAGAAAGATGAATATTTGCCAAATTTAGTTCATGGAGAAGTTCTTTTGGTCAAATAAGTGTTTGAAATGCTGGTTAGTTGAACTTAGAATTTTTTCTTCCTACCACCCCCGCCACCCATTGCTTTTTAAATGTAGGTTTTATTTCTCAGGACAATTAATATACTGATATGTATTGTGACTCTCTGAAGAAGAGAATATAGTAGGCATCCTTTGCTAAAACTCATTTTTAATTGAAGTATAGTTGATTTGCAATATCATGTTAGTTTCAGGTGTACAGCACAGTGGTTCAGTTATACATACATACATACACTTTGCCAGTATATTTTCCCTTGTAGCTTAACTTATTACAAAGTATTGAGTATAATTCTCCATGTTATAGTAGGTCCATGTTGCTTATCTGTTTTATATATAGTGGTGGCTCAGTTGGTAAAGAATCTGCCTGCAATGCAGGAGACCTGAGTTTGATCCCTGGGTCGAGAAGATATTCTGGAAAAGGAAATGGCAACCTACTCCAGTACTCTTGCCTGGAGAATGCCGTGGACAGAGGAGCCTGGCAGGCTACAGTCAATGGGATGGCAAAGAGTCAGATATGACTCTGTGACTGACTTTCACTTTTCACTTTTCATGTATCTGTTAATCCCAAACTTCTAATTAATGCCTCCCTCTCTTTCTCCCTTGATAAACAAAAGTTTGTTTTCTATGTCTGTGGGTCTATTTCTGTTTTGTCAGTAATTTCATTTGTATCACTTTTTAGATTCCATGTCTATCTGTCTTATGAAATTTATTATCTCTGTCTTATGATATTTGTCTTTCTCTATCTGATTTACCTCACTTAGTATGATAATCTCTAGGCCCATCCGTGGAGCTGCAAATGGCATTATATCATACTTTTTTATGGCAGAGTAGTAATTTTGCAATTTGTATGGAAAAACAAAAGATGCTTAATAGCCAAGGAAATCTTGAGAAAGAAAAACTGAGCCAGAGATTCAGGCTCCCTGGCTTCAAACTATACTACAAATCTATAGTAGTCAAAACAGTATGGCACTGGCACAAAAATAGATAAATAGATCAGTGGAACAGGATTAAAAAACTAGAAATAAACTCACACACCCATGGCCAATTCATCTATGACAAAGGAGACAAGAATATACAACGGAGAAAAGACATTCTCTTCAATAAGTGGTGCTGAGAAAGCGAAATCCATTTTCTAAAGAAAATTGCATGGAACTAGCTTTCTGCAGAACTCTTTAGGAAGTGGTGCAGTCATGGCCCCATGTCTTTTCTTCTAACGCATTCTATACTGTGCCCTCTTTCCACTGTGAAGTAAAGGTAGCTGTCACACATCGAGTTGCAGATGGCCTTCCCAGTGACAAATCCTTTCCTTTTATTCACACTCAACTTCATAACAATCCTGTGAAAGATATTAACTTGCCTTAGGAAAAACCTGATGAAACAATCTCAAAAGGCCAATTTGAGATTTTTTTTTTTTTGTATTTAAATGAAAAATTGTAGTCATTTTTGGTACTCATGGTCTAGGAATCTAAGGGTAAATATCAAAGTGAGAATGAAGTTCAATATGTGGTTTCTCTCTCACTCACTGTGCTCTCTTTCTAAATCGCTTTCTTTCATTCTCTCTTTCTGATTCTCTTTCTTCATACTCTTTCATTCTCTCTCTCTTTCTCAGTATCACAAAATGCATATGGATTATCTAAGTCTTGCTCATGGGATTTAAGAAAGGCAGTATAGAGCTTATCTGATGTATTTCTCAGCAGACCCAGCCATCTCTGCTTTGCATTGTTGCCTGCTTGTCCTCTTAGTCACTCATGAAAGAAATATCCTGAGTCACATCAAATCCACCTGGGCCTGGAGACAAATATACTGTGCATTTCAGAGGCACCCAAAGCTTCCTTTCCCTCCCACAGCCCTACCCGGGAGAGAATGCACCTGTTTTCCTTTTGCCTGTGGTAACTGCCACGTGTACCCACTGGCACCTTCAGCATTACGGATGTCAGTGAAATTGCCTGTAATGCTGATTCTGTCGTCCCACACTGATGAGTAACTGAGCTTGGAAAAAAGATAGTCTATGGAAGGCAGCACACAGAAGTGCTGTAAATGAGGCTTTGTGTTTCAGCCCAGCAAGAGGTTTCTGAGGGGACTCAGTTGACCTCAGAGATAGGAACAGGACTTTGGCTCCTCTTGATTCTTTTCTGTTTATTATTAACTTATTTTATTGACATATAGCTGATTTAGAATGTTATGCTAGTTTCTGGTATACAGCAAAGTGATTCATATATATATATATATATATATATATATATATATCATTCATATTCTTTTCATTATGGTTTATCACAGGGTATTAAATATAGTTCCTTGTGCTATACAGTAGAACCTTGTTGTTTATCCATCCTATATGTATGTAATAGTTTAGATCTCCTAATCCCAAACTCCTAGTCCCTCCCTCTGCCACCCCATCCACCTTGGCAACCACAAATCTGTTCTCTATGTCTATGAGTCTGGTTCTGTTTTATCAATAAGTGCATTTGTGCCAAATTTTAGTTCCACATACAAGTGATATGATACGGTGTTTGTCTTTCGCTTTCTGACTTGCTTCATTTAGTAGGATCATCTCTAGGTCCTTCCACATTGCTACAAATGGCATTACTTCATTCTTTTTATGGCTGAATAGCATTCCATTGTTTTTATGTACCATATATTCTTTATCCATTCCTCTGTTGATGGACATATAGTTTGTTTCCATGTCCTGACTATTGTAAATAATGCTACTATGAACATAGGGATGCACGTATCAAATTATAATTTTGTCTGGATTTGTGCCCCAGAGTGGGATTGCTGGATCATATGACAACTGTATGTTTAGTTTTTGAACCTCCTGATCCTTCAACTTACTATATACTCACTTTTCTTTCTCTCTCCTCTGGCAAACCATCTGTCAATCCCTTTTATATACTTTAGCACCTTATCATGTTCTAAGAAGGCAGAGATAAAGTCAATTTTGCCAGTCAAAGGTCACAGAAAAGGACTCATGAATAAAACGGAAAGTAGCTGTGTTGATTTCTGTGTACTCTTCTCTGTACCATCATAGCAAGTCAACGCATACCCATTTTCATGACTTACCTGGACAAGGGAATATGTGATTTTAAACTGGACATTTAAACTCTATTTACTTTGTGATGTGGAAATTTTTTCTTCCATTTTTAACCAAATTTCTTTATTTGTAAAATGAAGAGATTTGTCTTAAAACATTGTCAGAACCCTTCTGTCTTTTTATCTGATTCCATAAACTATGCATAAGTCTGTATCTTCATTGAAACAGTACTCATTTCAGAACTTACAGTAAATAAATCCAATAATATAGTAAAGTCTTTCTGAAAGCTTAAATTTTGCAAAAAAAAAAAAAAAAAGAAACTAATTTTAAAAGTAGGAGGATGTTAGCTCATAGACCCAAGTATAAAGAAACTTGCAGAATATTTTCCAGAAGGTAGGTCTAGCTCAACCTACAGGCAATTAAATCAAATGTGAAACAAAGTGTTTTTTGAATATTGAATAGAGATAAATTGACTTTGGGAGGAGGAGGAAGGTGTTTTCATCTTGGGACCTATATTTGATCTTGAGGAACATGCCGCCTGGGTCTGTCTCTCGCTACACCTTCCTCCCAGGGCTTATGTATTTCTGAATTGCAGTCTTAATTGACTCTGCTCCAGGTGAATGATGTTTGGTGGCAGCACTTCAGCAAAATCAGTGCGGCACTTTTATCTCAGTGACAAACTGGACAGTAGGTCATTACAGTTCATTAGACATCAGTACATTTCATTCTGGCATGCATTTATTTTCTCTTTCATTTTGGCGAAAACTTTGTCATTCAGGAAGCCAAAAATAAATAAATAAAATAACCCAGACTTGTAGTCAGCTTTTTTCTTTCAGACTCTCCTCCCAGTGTTACATATCCAGAGGACTCGCTGGTTGGTGCTGTCTGGATGCTCTTGTAGCTGGCAGAGCTGCCAGGCTGCAGAGAAGCTTCTAGAAGGCAGAAAGGCTACACCTCAGTATGAGTGATATTTGCTGCTGCCCATTCCCAGGAGGCTGATTCAGGCTAAGGGAATGTGTTTGTCTTGCTTCAAAGAGATGGTCTTTCCTAATACAGTCTTGCTTTACTACTCCAGCAGAGCTGCTCTTTTTTTTTTTTTTTTTTAATCCATATAATCCTGTTTTCCTGAGTTGAATTATTAATAACTTCTAAGAATTCCCTTAGTAACCCCACAGAGAGTCTATAAGTAAGATCTATACTGAATGGCACTGTTTAAAGGAAGGAAAACTGAGATACGGGGAGAGGAAGAAAAGCGACAATCTCAGCCTTTCTAATACCAAGCTTAAAACTTTGTTGGCCATGCCTGCCTGTCCTTCTCCTGGTCCAGGAAGTACACAGCGAGGTGCATTTCTTCAGGAATTCACCAGGTGGTGGAATTTAGTGGTCAAGAAAAAGGGAGTGAATTTGCCTGGGTTCAAACCTTGCCCCTTCACTGGCTGTGTGACCTGAGAAACTACATCCCTCCTCTCTGTGCTTCACTTTCTTTATCTATAAACTAAGGATATGAGCACTGGTTTCACAAAGCACGTGTGAGGATAGTTGAGATGAGGAAGGCCAAAAGCTTTGCACAATACTTGGACACAGAAAGTACCACCTAAGAGTTTGCGGCACTCATGACCCCCTGGGGAGCCAGGAATGCCTGTCACTAAAACTCCCTGTTAGATCCTGAAGACCTACTTTAATCCAGGTTAGCTTTTCCTTCAAGGTCTCCTTCCCTGAGACTTTGCTGAACTATATTTTTCTCCTTACTTTTCCCTTCCTAACAGGGGTTTCTCAGTCAGTTTGATGTAAGTCATATTTTCTAATTTCCCTGTGCGTTGCATGTTAAGTCACTTCAGGCGTGTCCAACTCTTTGCAACCCCATGGATCGTAGCCCACCAGGCTTCTCTGTCCATGGGATTCTCCAGGCAAGAAAACTAGATTGAGTTGCCATGCCCTCCGCAAGAGGATCTTCCCAAACCCAGGGATTGAACCCGAGTATCTCATGTCTCCTGCACTGGCAGGCAGATTTTTTTTACCACGAACACCACCTGGGAAGCCCCAGAACTGCCCAGATCTTCACGATAGAACACAGCCCCACTGGAATCATCATGGGCCAGAGCTGCCTCTGGGTCCCTGGAACCACCCAGAATCTTTCAAAGGCATGTAGAAGCCTCCAACGGTCTGTTCGTGGCACTGAATTTGGCTCCCTCTGCCTTAACTTTTCCCCACCTCTTCTCAGTTGATGCTTCTCCTGAACACACAAGCACTCACATGCACAATCTCCACCCTCAGCCCAAGCCCACTACTCCACCCACTAGCTTCCACAAGCTCATACGGATCTCTAAGCTCAGATCTTTAAATCATAACTAGACCCTCCCTCTCCAGACTCAGGGAACTATGATTCAGTCAAAAAATGAGCTCCTCTGTTACTGTGCCCCTTCCCTGTTCAGTGTCAACAGACACTTGGGGCGTTAACAGACATGGCTTTCTTTTTCAGAGCCTGTTTCTGCCTGCCTGAAATGGTGATAATAAGGCCTGCCTCACACAGAGGTTTTGAAAATTTATTGAACTAATAGTACCTCTCGTGTCTGCCACGTGGTCTCTGTCAGCTCTGGTGGCCACAACAAACAGCGCAGACTGGGTGGTTTAGGCAGTAGACGTCTGTCCTCTCACATGTCTCAGGAGGACAGGTTCAAGATCCAGATGCCAGCAGAGTTGGTCTCAGGTGAGATCTCCTTCTGGTTCACAGATGGCTACCTGCTCACCATGTCCTCACATGCCCTTTTCTCTGTGCATGCCTAGAAGAAGATCTCTGCTGTCTCTTCCTCTTCCCATAAGGACGCCAATCTGATCAGATTAGGGGTCCCACCTTATGACCTCATCTAACCTTAATTACCTCTTTTACTGTACTATCTCCAAATACGGTCACCTTAGAGGTTAGGGCTTCAATGTAAGAACTGGGAGGGAGGTGGGAAACATTTCAGTTTATAGCACACGTCACAGTAAATGATATTCATAGGACTTCCCTAGTGGTCCAGTGGTTAAGATTCTGTGCTTTCAAGGCAGGGGGTGCAGTTTCCATCCCTGATCAGGAAACTAAGATCCCACATGCCATGCAACATGGCCAAATAATAATAATAAAATACTCTTGCCTTTCCTGTGCTCCTTCCACCCCTTGGCAGCACCTTGATCTCCAATTATTAAATCAAATGTGTGTGTCCCTCTTGTCCTGACTCAAATGTAACCTGTTGCCTGAGAGTCATGTATCATAGTCCTGTATCATAGGTGTAGCCAGGCTCCCAGTGGCCAGGGCCATCTGTGTCCCTGAGAGCATCTCATTTCCTAGGGATGCCTGCTGCCCTGTATCAGTTATCTCCTTGCCCTCCTGCCACTCAGCACACCTGCCCGACCAGAGCTCGGGGCCAAGCTGAGTAGCAGCACCTCTGTGGGAGATGTGCCCTCCAACCAGTGTCACCTTGAATAAAGGAGGCTGCTGGGCATGGATCCCGTAGTTGCAGGAGTGTATCTTAGGTCCCCCTGGGAGGCAAGTGGTCAGGTCCTTCATCACATTCATGGAAAAGGGTGCAGTCAACACTTTCTACAGCTGACATGTCTTATATTTCCAGAGATCAGGTATTCTCCTGGGACCTATTGTTCCTTCAGAGGGAGAATAACAAACAGATGAGTCTGCAGGCCTTTCCTAGCTCAGCCTGCATTTGACCTCAATTTTCTACTATTTCCTGGCCATGATGAGAAAGATAGTTGAAGGCATTGAGATGTAAACGTACACATTTAAAGGATTGGGGAGAGTTGATTGGAAAGTTAAACGCATGTAACAAAAGTCTGTAGTGTAGAGATTATATAATGACATACTATGGCTGTAATAAGTATTTGCTTCACTGGGGCTTCTCTGGTGGCTCAGACGGTAAATAATCTGCCTGCAATGCTAGAGACCCAGTTTGATCCCTGGGTTGGGAAGATACCCTCAAGAAGGCAATGGCAACCCACTCCAGTAGTCTTGCCTGGAGAATTCCATGGACAGAGTAGCCTGGTGAGCTACAGTCCATGGGGTCACAAAGAGTCTGACACAACTGAGTGACTAACACTTTCACTTTCATTGAAGAACCATGTATGGGAAAAATGTCACTGAAGTCCTATTACCATGAGCTCAGACATATATTGACCTGCTAAATCAGAATGCCATCATCCTGTGAATGTGTTGTTCACAATGAAGCCTGAAGTACAGAGAAAGCTAGAGGTGTCTTGCCCTACCAGTCATCTTCTGCTTCTCATAAATGAAGAGCTCTGTGACTGGTCTGGGGCCTACTCCCCTCCCACCCTGGTCCCCACCCTGCTCACAGCTCATTCACAGACCTCACTTCCTAGGGACAGCATCAGGGGCCTCCCCCAAGATATCTACCTGCCTCTGAGCTCATCGGGCAGCCAGGATATGGACAAGACCACACCCTGTATTTATCAAGTGGGCAAGACCTCCAGGGTGTTCAGATAATCCATTTTCAAATTCCCAACCCCAGAAGAACCAGCGGTTCTACAGCACAGTAAATAGGAAGATATCTCATTGATCTTCAAAACAGACAGCAGAACAAGCGGCCAAAACATCTGCTTTCTCTGCTTTGAATTTCAGAAGCAGTTACGTATTTCTTTGAACAATTTCATTGACGCTATAGCCAGCTGGATGTATATGTTGTTCACTTAGGATTCACACAACAGGGGCATTCACTGAGCTTTCTTCTTTTCTTTCTTTACATTCTCTTATGTCATCAAACTGAAGCCATACTAGAAAAGGCATAACCCATGGTGATTTAAATGGGCTTATTATTGTTTTATGATGTCCCTCCAGACCATGAAAGGAGGCAAACAGCAGGAAGAACTACCTGTTCTGACTTAATAGGTTAGATGGTCATCCTAAATCTAGCAGAAAGGATCTATAGTAAAGGATCTATAGTTTCTAGTAGAAAGGATCTATATGTTCTTAAAATTCAATCAGCTTTATTTACTTTACAGTATTTCCATCATTCAGGATAATGTCAGCCAGCTCTTTCAGTGATAGTGTGGTTAAAGTCTATAATCATAGTGTCCCATAATCACTAATCTCTTATTTGGCAAATCTAATACAGTTATGTTAAGTTTAAAAATAAAATAAAATTAAAAAAAAATAAATAAATACAGACAGTTGCTTTCCCATCCTCTGCCCTGGTTAATCTACTTTAGTTCATGGATCAGATCTGAGTTGTCTCCGAGAAAACAAGGCAGTGGGGCCCTTCTGTTTCCTTTACTTTGAATCTTGAAGTGACTCCCCACTCACTTCAGTTATTAAGATATTCCCAGAAATCCTCTGGCACACATTCTGATTATAGCCACTTTCCACTCTGCACTACCTGTGCTGGGTGGGAAATGAAAAACCAGGTGCTGGATACCAAGGGAGTGTCAGTTGTGAAGGGCAGAGGGGTGGGGGTGGAACACAGACCTTATCTGTGCCATCTCCCAGACATTACTCTTTGACATGCACACCAGGGCTCACTTCACTGTGGAATAGAAAAATGACAATATTTTTTTGTTTTTTTTTTGCCACACAACACAGCATATGGGATCTTAGTTCCCTGACCAGGAATCAAACCCACCTCCCCTGCATTGGAATCATGGTGTCTTGCACTGAATCACCAGGGAAATCCCAAAAGGGGCACATTTGAAACTGCTCTGTTAAAGGTTAAGAACAGAATCTTTACATCCAAAAATTAGAATACAGGTTTCTAAAACTGCACTTTGAACATTAGGAAAGTAATAGAAGATAAATATTAACGGAAGTATTTCTGGATGGAAATCTAATCTGCTAAATTATAATGTCATTCAAAAATTTTGACAACACAAATAATAATTGCCCTTTTATAACCAAAAAACAATACATATAACTTAATTCTGATTGTGGGATTCCTAAACAGTGTCATATAACTTGTATTTGAGTTTCTAAAATCAAGATAGAAAATTGACACAGAGGTAGGTAAGATGCGTACCAGGAGTCACAGGAGAGAAACTTTTTGCTACCTTCCAGGGACTGTGCATTTGTTTAACCAGGATCTGTTTCAACACATGTAAAGGTGGGTGTACAGTGATCACAACTTCCCCAACATGACACGTGAGCATATTGAAGAATTGTTATTCTCCAGAAGCTCCGTGAGTAGTTCTCCAAATAATTTTTGCAACTAGAAAAATTACCAACACAGAAGAAAAAGTTCAGACTGAGACCCAGATCCTGCTTTTCAATATTGATCTAGGAAAGTAATTTTATAGTTATATTTAAGTAAATTATTATATAACCTTAGTAAGCAGCGATTCCTATTATCTATCCCCAGATGTACCATAACATGCAAGACAAAAACAACATGTATAAATATCAATAGGAGTGAAACTTGTATTATGAATGCTAATGCCATTACTGATAAATGAGACTTAGAAATGTTTTTCATTAAGTTGTGTCTTTGAGGAGCCTTGGAAATTTGCATTGTTTGCATCATTACCTAACATAGGTACCCAGAGTAGCAAGCAAACAGAAAAAAATAAATAATAATAATGAAAAAGATAAAAAGGACATGCATGAAGAAATAAACCCAAGCTTGTCATTTCCCCACAGTTATAAAATGGCAAAGAAATAGACTAGAACTCTGACATCAAAAAATAATAACTTAAAATAATAATGAGGAGGAAGAGAACTTAATATCTGAAAGAATTGTTTGGCCAGGTACTCAGAAGTTTGGGAATGAAATATTACAAACCAATGGTGAAAGGTTTATCACAGATATATGTCAAAGTCAGATCAGTGCCATTATATATAACCTAATAGACTCAAAGTTTTATTCAGCAGTTTATAAATTTCAAGGCCCTGTGTCCTATATCATGTTATCTAATTTTTCAGAAACCTTGATGAAGGAAGCAGATAAGGTGATCAGCCCTCCAGAAACTAAGACTTGGAATCAGTAACATAATGATATTCAGCTGAGAATATAAAAACCAGCAGCCTTATAGAATAACAGAACCAGAAAAGGCCTCCAGGCACCATGTGGCCATGCCCAGTGCCTTTAAGAAGGATGGTAGCTACTGTTCCCAAGAAAGTTGACAAGCAGATGATGACAGATTCCCCTAGCCTTGCTCCAGGAAGGCCACTTATACGATGCTCAAGGCAGAGCCTGGCTTTTGCTTACTTCCTGTGCATTCTATATATCCAGCAAGTGGACTGTTATGCCTCTGTTCCAACTCCCTTCCCTCTCAGCCTCAAGTCAGTATCATCAAGAGAATATATTCTAATTGATCACTCAAAAGATTCCTTGTGAAATAGCTTACTTAGAGTTGAGATCATCTTTAAGAGACAGCTCAAAAAACAGTTATAACTTTACAAGGCTGATGAAATGAATTATTTTTCTCATAAATAAGTGGCTTACGGAAGGTCTTTCAAATAGGAAAGACAGAAAAAGTAGACAGCTCCCGAACACATTTGTTAAGTAAAATGACAAACTTGGGAAAAAATAGTTTTCCAAAAGGAATTGAAAACTGGCAAGCAAAGAGAATGTCAAATGATACTAAAAGAGTGCAAATGCAGAGAGGGAAACTATAACTGTGTGACTGTAGGTGGAACCAGATCAGACGCTGACCTTTCACAAACATCTAAAGAAAACAACTCCCAAATAATAAATGCCGAGAGTAGCGGGAGGCTGCCATGTGCCTGGGCCAGTGCCTGGAGGCACGCGCATGGCCGTCTGCTTCCCAGACACAGAAGGCCAGGCAGGGGGTGGTGCCCCAGCCCACCATGGCAATGCCTCGTTTCACTCCAGTTTCTCATGCCATGTTTATTAAATATCTTTGGCCTTTAAAACATTTTTAGTGTATTTTGTTGATGTATAGTAGTAAATTTCCAATGTTGTATTAATTTCTTCTATACAGCAAAGTGATTCAGTTTTATACATACACACATACATTCTTTTTTTATATTTCTTTCCATTATGGTTTATCCCAAGATATCAAATACAGTTCCCTGTGCTATACAGTAGGACCTTGTTTTTTATCCATTTTATATGTAACAGTTTGCATCTGCTAATCCATCCCTCCCCCATCCTCGTCCCCCTTGGCAACCACAAGTCTGTAAACATTTGTTTTATCTCCTGAGACTAAGATTGAAAATCCTTATAATTTCATCACCATGGTGAGAATAAGATGTGCTAGAAATAGGCAGCAAACATTTATCATCTTCCATTTAGGCCACAAGCATACACAAGGTGGACTCAGCGTCTTTAGCTAGGGCATTTCCAATGTGGAAATGTAGACTAAACTTTCTTCCTTGGCTTACTTAACGTGCAAAATCATCAAATCTTAGTATTCAGTTTTAGTGCAGTGACATCCATTTATTGCTGGCACGTAACCACAATTACATGAAAATAAATAAATAAATAAAACCTCTAGTGTTTGTGGATAAACAGAAGATAATTAATGAATGCATTGTTTCTTTATCTCCCCGGAAGAAAAAAAGATAGGATAATCTAAGAAAACAAAATTAGTATGTCCTTAATTAGGATAATGTTTGTGTTTCTTTTTTTATTATTAAAATAGTTGACTTACAATGTTGTGTTAGTTTCTGGTATACAGAAAAGTGATTCAGAATACATACATATACTTTCTTCATATCCTTTTCTATTATGGTTTATTACAGGATATTCAATGTAGTTCCATGTGCTACAGTAGGACCTCATTGTTTATCTT
This sequence comes from Bubalus kerabau, assembly GCF_029407905.1. Lineage (NCBI taxonomy): Eukaryota > Metazoa > Chordata > Mammalia > Artiodactyla > Bovidae > Bubalus > Bubalus kerabau. Next base: position 135,863,321 of record NC_073624.1, read on the forward strand.
TTCTATTCTGTATGTGCTAATTCCAAATCCTAATTTATCCCTCCTCCATCCCTTTCCCTTTTAGTAACCATAAATTTGTTTTCTTTGTCTGTGAGTCTGTCTCTATTTCCTTTAGAATTGCCAGTATCTTAATATGAAAATATTGACTACAGGGTAAGCCTTGCAACAGAAAGATAGTGATTGAGAACACATTCAGGGCAGAGGGAAAGAAATTAATACCTTATTAAAATATCCACTGGTTATAGAAAGTTAAAGTAACTTAGAAAAGCTAACATGTTTGAGTATTGACAATAGATATAAACAAAATCCTCGCCAAGGAGTTCTACCATTTTTGTCTCACAGATTCTTCCTTCTTAATTTTTCAGATCTGATACTTTTGGTACATTTGGCATTTCTTACAGCTGTGCCAGTCATCCCTAATTCCTTCAACTGAAACCAGCAGCACAAGCTTTCTCTTTTAGCCTGTCTTCATCAGCGACAAGCATCTTTTTCAGTTGTATGAACATGAAGTGCCTTTTGTTGTTCAGTCACTAAGCTGTGTCTGACCCTTTGCAGCGCCATGGACTGCAGCACACCCAGCTTCCCTGTCCTTCACTGCCTCCCAGAGTTTTCTCAAGTTCATGTCTGTTGAGTTGGTGATGCCATCCAACCATCTCATCCTCTGTCACCCCCTTCGCCTCCTGCCTTCAGTCTCTCCCAGCATCAGGGTCTTTTCCAATATGTCAGCTCTTCACATCAGGTGGTCAGAGTATTCACTCGACAGCTGTTCACTGAGTGCCCCTGGGTACAAGTGCAAGTACTGTTCTCTGGGCACTGGGGCACAGTGACAGGCTAGACCTGCCTTCAAGAGGTGTACAGTCCAATGGATGGCTCTTTAGTTCTGAGAAACTCAGTTTCTTCATTGTCATCATTCTTTGCAGAAGCATTAAAATCGAGGTGTTTAATGTTTTATATCCATTGTATAGGAGAAGGCAATGGCACCCCACTCCAGTACTCTTGCCTGGAAAATCCCATGGATGGAGGAGCCTGGTGGGCTGCAGTCCATGGGGTTGCGAAGAGTCGGACACGACTGAGCGACTTCCCTTTCACTTTTCACTTTCATGCATTGGAGAAGGAAATGGCAACCCACTCCAGTGTTCTTGCCTGGAGAATCCCAGGGATGGGGGAGCCTGGTGGGCTGCCGTCTATGGGGTCGCACAGGGTCGGAGACGACTGACGCAACTTAGCAGCAGCAGCATGTGTATTTTATCACAATTTAAGAATTTATTTTACACAATTACTCATACTTAATCAGTTGTGAATCAGACGCTCTTGCTGTCTTATGATGTTAATGACATTTGTTGTGCTCTCTAGACACTTTCAAACAAATATACTCAATAGATTTATTTAAATAGGGTTTCAAAATGACATTACCTGAGAGAAATTTTTTCAATATCAAAGCATCTCTGTCCTTCCTCTGTTTTCAGTGTCATGCAGGAGTCATAGTCTGATTAAACCAAGGTCAATGTAGCAGATATTTTAAGGAGAGGACCATGGCAAAGAACCAAACAACAACAATAAAATTGCTTAATCCACAGGATTGGAAAAATGAAAAGAATCGGGGAAAGTAATCAATAGAAAAGCTTTGAGATAAATATAGAAGCAGGACACTTTATTAAATAGATTTTTGAAACAGGGTAGGATCAGGCACAGTCATGAATAAAAGAAACCCATGAGACATATAAGATATATGAGTGAAATAAAATAAAGAGAAAGTGCACCAATACTTTGAGGGGAAATGAAAGAAAGTAGCATTTCCGCAATACAGGGAAAGACATGAACCAATGGAAATAATAATAATATATGTCTTTCCGGGCCAATACTGAACACAACTTGCAGAGCTGGCCTGTGGTGGAACTCACAGTTTTATTGGCAATATATGTGAGGAGACAAAAAGCAGCATATGGAGAAATACAAAAATATACTCCCTAGAGACACTGCCTCTTCAGATGTCAAGAAAAACCTGGCTGAAGTGCAGCAAAAGTGGCACACTGCGAAGTTACAGATTCAAGGCCACCCACAGAACCAAACCGAGAGATTTAGGCAGCTTATTACTGAAATAGCCCTTTTCTTCTCTGTGCTCAGAAGAAGACTCTAGGGAATGAAGAGGGACAACCTGGATCACTCCACGATGCTTAATGAGCCCAGCACTAAATGGGAATTAAAAGTGAAAAGGGACTAAGTCCTTGTCCAGTGAAGCATCACCCCACGTAGAGCTGACCTCTCGAGCAGCTGGCGTCTTGCCCACCTCTCTATTTCATGTGAGGGTAGGAGCTACATCACTGTGCTGCATTTTGTGACTCAGAGCCTGACGCATTGTAGCTATGTAAAGTGCTTAGTTGCTCAGTCATGTCCAACCCTTTGTGACCTTGTGGACTGGGTAGTCTTGTGGACTGTCCAAGACTGTGTAGGTCCCAGCCCACCAGGTTCCTCTGTCCATGGGACCTTCCAGGCAAGAATACTGAAGTGGGTTGCCATTTCCTACTCCAGGTAACTTCGTTATAGATGTTTTTAAATTAAAAATGGATGACTATTCCACTCCTCAAATACAACCATTCCTATGAATTAACAGAAAAAAAAATACTTAAAAGGTGTTTAGCGCTCTGCTTTCAAAATAGGTTGTGTACTTTTACACATCTAAAAAGGTTGCTGCTACTAAGTCACTTCAATCGTGTCCAACTCTGTGCGACCCCATAGACGGCAGCCCACCACGCTCCCCTATCCCTGGGATTCTCCAGGCAAGAACAGTGGAGTGGGTTGCCATTTCCTCCTCCAATGCATGAAAGTGAAAAGTGAAAGTGAAGTCGCTCAGTCATGTCTGACTCTTAGCAACCCCATGGACTGCAGCCTTGCAGGCTCCTCCATCCATGGGATTTTCCAGGCAAGAGTACTGGAGTGGGGTGCCATTACCTTCTCCGCTAGAAAGGTTAGATGTTTCAAATAAGGATTTAAGTTTGTCCACTATACATACACATAGTAGCACTGAATACACTGCACACAAAGGCTACAGTCTCCAAGTGTCTTCCAAACAGGAACACTCTAGCCAAGAACCCTTCCCTTTCTCATCTCCATCAACCCAGTGGACAAGTCTAATAATCATCTGTAATGCTTAGAGTGGATTTTAACAATTTCACTTCCGCCAGTTGTTTTCAGAAGTCTTTCCTATGAATTTTAGCATCAAGCATACACAATGTATTTATTGGTTATTTTTGTAATACACTGGCAACCTCTTTAACATCTAGGAAGACTAGGTGTTATAAACGTAGACATTTGTACAGATTTACACTTATGTACGCTGTATACACAGCTAAGTAAAACAAAATGCAGAGACACCTATGGGACAATGCTTAATCTTGTCTAACTATAAACATACTGGTATAAACCCCTTGCACTTTCTCCCTAAACCAGCACAAATAAAAGAATACGTACTGCTCAGAGAGGTGGTTTGATTATTTTTATTATTCCATTTCTAAGAGTATTTCATATGAATTCTAACAAAAGGATATATCTACAAATTATGTTTTTTGATTTCCTATTATGTGCACATTAACTTTTAAGAAATGTTATTTTAAAAACCTTTAAAAAATGGATGACTAAACATATAGAAGTGTGAAGACATTGTTGTGACCCTGGCCCCACTGCTAATGAGCTTTGTGGCCTCCATTGGGATATTTTGTTCTTTTAAATATTTATTTATTTATGTACTTGGCTGTGCCAGGTCTTGGTTACCGCATGCAGGATCTTTGATCGTCCTTGCAGCATGTGGGATCTAGTTCTCCAATCAGGGATCGAACCCAGGCCCTCTGCATTGGGAACGTGGAGTCTTAGCCACCATTCCACCAGGGAAGTCCCTAGGATATTTTAACTCTCTGTATTTCAGTGTCCTCATTGGTAAACTGGAAGTCATAATAGTTCCTACGTCAGAACGAATTAGAAAAGGTGACAGGTTTAGACCAGGGCTTCAGTAAATATTAGCTATTTCTCATATTATTTCTGCTAAGTGATTGAATAAATCTAGTGAAGTGAAGTGAAAGTCACCCAGTCGTGTCCAGCTCTTTGTGACCCCGTGGATAATCCATGGAATTCTCCAGGTCAGAATACAGGAGTAGGTAGCCTTTCCCTTCTCCAGGGAATCTTCCCAACACAGGGATCAAACCCAGGTCTCCTGCATTGCAAACAGATTTTTTACCAGCTGAGCCACCAAGGAAGCCTGAATAAACCTAGAAGCCATCATAAATTTCACTATGAATACAGAATAAGAAAAAAATTTCAGTACAAACTTAACCCACTAAAAAAATATTCAACATAATTTCTACCTAACAATAAAACCTCAATTGTCCATAAATTTTTGGCAGTATATCACATTGAACTGCAAAAGATTTTAATGGTACCTAAGTATTAAATGCTAGGATAATTTTAATGTGTTTTAAATAAGAAAACATTATAAAGTGCAGCATATAATTCTTTAAGTTTTTTGTTATAATATGTGGGAGGTAATTTAATTTTCTCTTTGCATTTCAAATTCACTGTTACAGTCATAAATTATTCATTCCTCATCAAACACATTTTTATTAAGCACTTATTATGTTTCAGGCATTGTTCTAGATACAAAGGATGCAATGATGAGTTAAACAAAGACCCTGCTCTCGTGGAGCTTGTGTTTCTGTTAGTAAAAACAAACATAACATACATATATATATATACACACATGTACACAAACACACATACATAAATATGCATGCATGCATATACACACATGTACACACACATAATGTTATGGGGCGACATCTGTGAAGGAAAATGGTTCAAGAGGGCATAGCATGAAGAAGATGACTTATCTAGTGTAATTAGGAGTGGACTCTGATGCAATGACATTTAAGTAAAGAACTGAATGATGTGATGCTGCTGTATAGGAAGTGACTAGTTCAGGAAACAGAGGACAGGTGATGCAAAGGCCCTGTGGTGGGAACATGTTTGGAGGGATCACGGAGCAGTATATACAGGCTATATGGCCATGGGTAAGGGGAAGAACGGTGTGAAGGATATTCAGGAAGGTAACTAGGAGATGTAACAGGGATTTGGATTTTGCTGTATGGAGTAAGAAGAGATTGGAGGGATTTTCTGCTGAAGAAAGAGATGATTCATGTTTTACAAGGGCCCCCTCTGGCTGCTGTCAGCATAAAGCGTGGTATGAGGCCTAAGGTGAAAGAAGTAGGCAACACAGGAAACTGTTGTGGGAGAGGATCACAGCTTTGACTCTGGATATATCTGAACTCGAGCCATGGGCACCTGCCAATGGGCTGGAGATACTAAGGGCAGTAGATGATGGTAGAGATTCTGTGGACAAGCAAAGTGTGATTTGCCACAATAGGCATGCGGAATTCCTTTCTTGAAATGTGTTTTATGCCAGCTTGCTTTTGTTTTGTTGTTGCCTGGTTTGGTTTGGTGTGAACTTATTTCCATCCTTTTGTGAAAGAAATGAACCTATGTGGTGAATTGGATTGTTTAACTGTAGCTATGCATGGAACTAGCAGTTCTAATTCCAACAGTGGGAATCTTAGCTTCTCTGAGTCTCACTTTAATTATAAGGTAGGAAAAATTACTGCCTCTGAGAATCTATATGATTCTCCTGCCAGAAGCTATGGAAACAGCTTGTTCAAAGGGCCGGTTTAATTTATTTTCTTCCTTCCTTCCTTCCATTCTGTCTTTCCTCTCTTTCATTCTGTCTTTCCTCTCTTTTTCCTCTCTCCATCTCCCCCTCCCTCCATTCCTCAAACTCCTCTTTCTTTCTTTTTCTTGTCACCAAAGAACTTTACAACTTTCAAACTTGATTAGCTTAGTTTCCGTTGCGGTCAAGAGTTATTCCAGCAACCCTGGGGTTTGAAAACACCTGTTATCTAATACAGTGTTTTACTTTCCATATTTAAAAAGCATTTATTTTCAGATCAATTCCAGTCTATCAGTCTTTGGTGTTTCTTTTTGTACCCACTTTCCTTAAAAACCCTCCAACCTGCCTTGTCTGTGTGCAGGTTGGGGAGGGCTGGGAAAGGCAGCCAACAGAGTGGTTACAGCAAGGTCTCTGACCACCTGGATTTCAAACCCAAGTCCACCTCTTACTAACTGTGTGATCTGGAACAAATGGTTCAACCTCACAGGGTTCACTTTTTTCATCTCTGAAAAGGAGAAGACAACAGTATGTCCCTCACAGGATTGCTATGAAGAGCGTATGAATTCATGTCTGATAGGCACTTAGGGCATTGCCTGACATGTGGAAAGCTGAATAGGACTTTCTTATAATTATCATTCCTTTCCCTGCTCAAATACTGTACCTCTCCTTTTACAGAATTTGAAAAAGGTTTAATATTTTAAATACCTGGGTCTCTTTCCAAGAATTCTTTTTAATGGTAAAACGATGCCCATGCCCTGAAACTGTGATTTAAGACAGACTGTGAAATGTGCCTTTTATAACACCATGAATTTTCAAATCAGAAAGAACTCAGTTACTCCCATCCTGCTTATTTATTGGCTCCATGTATCTTGGGGAGATTCTTTCTGAGATTCTATTCCTACATCTGTCACATAAACATTAAAATATGTACTTCTCGAGGTTGTTGTAAAGATTAAAGGAGATAATGTATGTAAAGTGTTGGAAAATATATTGTATTATTTTATCCTTCACCCTCAGTCAAAACCTGCTTCACTTAAACAGCGTATGTAAAATTTAATGTTACATCCCCAAGATTCAGAAATGAAACGTTTCCATGGAACACAATGAAATGAGAATTGCTTACAAGAAAGCGAGGCCATATATATGGTGACTCGTGTGGGTGATGGGAGGCAGATGAGATACCTGTGGGCACTGCCAACGTGTGATCTCTGCAGGACCATTCTATAGCTTCTCACTGCCCTGAAACTACTGTGTTTTTATTTTGTGTTGCTTCTGTCCCAATTTCAGAACATTTAGTACTGGTAGACTGAGGAGGCAGAAAATTCCCCTGTTCATTTCATGAGGATTTTTCTAAATTGTCTTTCTTTGTGTTTGATGAGTTTTGTTTGTTGGTTTGTTTGTTTTTCTTTTTCGAAGTGGGCTTTGTATTCTAAAAGCACATTTAAGAAACATCAGAGCTATACAGTATTGCATTATTTACTTTCCCATCACGTGTCAGCCTGAGAGGTGGGTAAAAGCAGCTTACCTCCAAGGATAGAGTCTGGGCCAAGAATCATAAGAAGGGGTTTGCTCCCACAACACGATACAGGAGCCAGGAAACTCTTGGAGGAATCAGTTCATCTCTGCATTTTCTCAACTCTCAATGGAAGATATTGAATCAAATGCTTTCTAAGGTCTTCTCTCCATCTGTAATCCTTTGATTCCATGAGTAGTTTATTCAGGAGGTGAAATTCAGACATGGTTACACTGCAGGGCCTGGATGGGCCAGGAAGGCAGGGTGGGAGGCTGTTGGTCTCTGAGGTCCATGCCTTCAAGAAAGCCTTTTGGCATCAAGTGTTTTAAAAATATCCTCCTGATGCCCTGAGGGAACTAGGTACACTAGCAGAATACCTGACGGAAGTTTTTCTTTGTATAAGAATTTTTTAAAATATATTGCTATTCCCAATTATGATGGTAGATGTTCTGGCAGTTTTAACACATGTGAGCAGAAAAATGCGAATGCATGCACCACAGTTTTGTCTCCAATGCAGAAGGCATATCAAAGAGATTATGGAATCCATACTGTTGCAAGTCCCAAGGAAGGGGATAATTTATCATTCCAAAGTTACCTTGGCAAATATCCATTCTCTGAAAATTAAGTCAGAAGTTTGAACCAAAGGTGAGGTCTGGAGGTGCCCTGACCTGGAGCAAAAGCCCACCTGTGGGATGCTCACAGCATTCTAGGGACATAATTTACTAAGGGTCCTGTGATGATCAGAACTATTTGAAGGCAATATTTGTATATTTTATCAGAAATAAGCAGTAAAACTTTTAAAGAAATAAGTAGCTAGACTTCTTTTCTCCTCTTAGAAGCATCCTTCCTCAAAAGCAAATGGACATCAGCATTCTTTATGTGATACGCTTTCTCAATGTATTTACAACAAGGCCATTACATTTTTGCTTCAGCTGTCATGCTCATTTTTTTGTTCATGACCTTTATGGAAATGAGGGAAAAAATTAACTCTACCTGCTTGTGGTCTTGGACAGAATGTGTCACTTCATGTTTTATGGTAAAATCACTTAAACCTGCTGCATGTGAATCCGTGCAGTCCTTCCCTTGTAATGCCGACCTCCTGATTTCTGGAGGAAGCAATGGCTCTCCACGGGTTAGCTTCCAGCCAATTACCTTTTGTTCTGTTCTTGTTCTTCAATTATAATTTTGTCAAATGGAGACAAAAGCTGCCACGTCGTGTGAAAAGCATATGATTATTAGTGTCCATGCTGCCTGTGAGAACATCTGGATTTCCATGGCTACTCGTTCAACTTTGACTTATTCTTTTTCCTTTGCAAAACCACTAGCATTTGTCTTCATTCTTAGACAAAACCCTCCACTGGATCCATTCCTTATTAAGAGCATGTTAAGAAAGGTACCCTGACCTTCCTGAGCAACAGGAACATTGCCACTAGGTCCATTGTGCAGGATACAATTGCAAAAGCTACAAAACCTCTCCCAGAAAGTTAATGCAACTCAGCTTTTGTATTGACATAATTTGGGTCCACCTTCCTCATGTGACTGAGTGAGGTTGAGCCATAATTAGATAACTTGCTCCCTCCCCTTGGAAGTGAAGCTTTTTCCTTGAATTGAGCTTATTACCTTGACTCTGTCCTCCTTCGGGGTGAGCTCTTTCTCAGTGAGTTTCTTGACTGTTCATGCAAAGACACCCAGGCCTGTTCTATTACTAGGATGAATATGCCCTATGCTCAGTGGGGCCCTACAACCCAGAGTTTGATGTCCAAGGAAATTGGGAACTAGCGCCTGAGAGGAAAGGCTTCTCAAATTTTTCCAGGCAGTGACTTCTCAGACCCTCTTTCACTCTTACTTTATACTATGATCTTTACCCCAGAGGAGGTCGAAACAAGACCCCTCGAAGGAGGCTGATACCCTTGCATGCTAAGTTGCTTCAGTTGTGTCTGACTCTGTGTGACCCTATGGACTATAGCCCACCAGGCTCCTCTGTTTCATGGGGATTCTCCAGGCAACAATACTGGAGTGGGTTGCCGTGCCCTCCTCCAGGTGATCTTCCCAACCTAGGAATCGAACCCACATCTCTTATGTCTCCTGCATTGGCAGGCAGATTCTTTACCACTAGCACCACATGGGAAGCCCCTGATACCCTTAGACTCAGAGTATTATTCATGGGGTGGCATCTACCCCCATATTTATTGTTACCAACAGAAGAATTCCTTAGTTCACCAACTAAGGAGAATTTTCTTTTAAACATAGAGAAGGGGAAGAAGACCTTCTCTATGTGCTGTTCGTGACTGAATTAAAGCACCCTGGTGGGGTCCAGAGGCCCTGGTTTGTGATGACTTTTGGCATAAAACTGCCTTATTACCAAGTCCTCCTGGTACTCCTGTAGCTCAATTCCCTTGGAAGGGGTCCAAATCAAAGCTACCTTTACACTAAACTCCTCTGTGTCCTGAATAGTGAGATTATCGGGTCCACCCACCTGCTCCTGCACTTCCTTCCTGCTCAATTTAAATAAACAGCGAGCTGTTTTTCTTTTTGACTAAGTGCCAGTCTATACAACAGCAGCAGGAAGATTGCTTTCTATCTATATGCAAATGGGCTGAATTCTCTCCAATCCTTGGGAAAAGACCCTTTTAACCAAATGACTTATACTTCTGTTTCTTCATGTATAAAATTAGTGGCTTGGGGGTAAATAACCTGAGTTTCCTTCCAGCTATTTAATTCCACATCACAAGCACTGAGGAAGACAAGCTTTACATACACTCAACAATTAGAGAATAAACACAGTGGTACATGGTTAAATGCCCAGTAAATATCCGACTCCCTACCATAATCCTCTAGTTTCTTCTCAACTGGATATCTGTGTATGCATGGCCCTTTGCTCGGATGTGTGGTCCTACATTTGAAACACTACAGCAAAGCTTACTGTGTACCTGGCTGCCTGCACCAAACAGTCTGAGAGCTGTTAAGGTTTCACTTATCTTTCATGATATTTAGCACTGTGCCTGATATGGAGCAAGTTCTCAGTGACACTCATTGAATATAGCTTGAATACGAAAGGTTCTTAAAATAATCTGTTTGGACTAAAGTTTAACATGTACACACGGTTGTGTAGTTAAAGTCAAAGATTTAGGAAAGGCAAATGAAGATATGGGCATGCTTTGGTTCCTAGCAAAGTAGTTGGCTTTCATTATTTGGAAATGTGTTTCCCTGGTGGCTCAGCAATAAAGAATTGAAAGGTTGTTGTTGAATCACGCAAAGACGCCGGGATTCTTGGCCCCCGGAGGAGAAGAATTCAATCCGGGGCCAGAGACGAGCCTTGATCGCTCAGAGCTTTTGTGTAATAAAGTTATATTAAAGTATAAAGGAGATAGAGAAAGCTTCTGACATAGGCATCAGAAGGGGGCAGAAAGAGTGCCCCCCTGCTAGTCTTCAGCTGGATGTTATATAGTCACTAGCAGTCTGTTAATGAAAGAAAGGAACCTCTTAAAACTCAGAATGGCACCAGGCCCCTCACCCATAAGATGCATTTTGGGATAATCTTGGCACCAAATGGTTCATCCTGGGCCATAAAATGATTAACTTGAACCTTAAAGAAGGGCAGATCACCATACAAATAGTTTCGTTTACATAGATTAGAGGAACAATATCTGGGTATAACATACTGGTTTGTCAAGTAGGTTCTGAGCCAAGAGGCGGAACCAACTTGTAGACAGAGTTTGTGGGTAAATGCATAGTACATTAGCATAGCTTATGACAAACATTTCCATAAGAAAAATGCATTGGTTATCTCTAGGTTTGAGAATAGTTAACTTCAGGTGAAACCAGGTGTCATTATGGCAACACAGTATTTTAAGAGAAACCTCCTTTTAAATTCGTATAGAGAAGGAAAAAATATTGCTAGTTTGTTTCCTCCTGCCGCTTAAGAGAGATAAAAATGTCTGACACTTGCAGGCTATTTCCTCCGTTTGGAGACCCCTGGCCTTCCTGCCTGTTACCCTCTCAGAATCCTCCTGCAAAGCCGGAGATGCAGGTTTGATCCCTGGGTCAGGATGATTCCCTGGAGGAGGGCACGGCAACCCACTCCAGTATTCTTGCCTGGAGAATCCCATGGACAGAGGAGCCTGGTGGGCATAGGGTCGCAAAGAATCAGACACAACTAAAGTGACTGAGCACGCACACTTGGACATGTTTGAGCCCATCTCTTGTGAAGATTCAGGTGGTGGGGCTAGGGATCAAGGAAGAAGTACCCTTTTACCTTAAATTGCCATTTTGATTTAACATGTTTCCCTGCTAGCAATGATGAAATATAAATCACATGGAGCTCTCAAGGGCCAACATGAAACTCGGCAGATCTTCAGTCTTTCTGGCTTCTCCTTGCCAGCTCAGTCCTATGCCTTTTGTTTGAGAATGAACAGAGCTGGCTGCCTTTCTTTCTTAAAAAAAAAATCTTTTCTTCTTCCTTCCTTCAATGAAGACAATGAAGTATGAATCTTTTCTAGTTTCTGTGGTCTAGAAACTGTGGACAGCAAGCAACTGTCAGTTCCCACTATGTTCTCTGCAGCACACAAAACACAGAGGGAGAAATCAAAAGATGGTTTGGGCAGTGCTGTCCAAGAAATTATTCCTTTTACTCAGAAAAAAATATTTATATAACAACATTTCTTGACTCTCTTCTATGTATGAAGGTGCCTTACAAGATAGAGATGAATAAAGACTGGTTCTTGACCTCAAAGTCCTTAGAGTTTCAAACAGTGGTTTTCTTTTTTTTTTAATTGGAGTATAATTGCTTTACAGTGTTGTGATAATTTCTGTTGTACAACAAAGTGAATCAGCTGTGTGTGTGTGTGTGTGTATACACACCTCCATCCCATCCCCCTATGTCATCTCAGAGCACTGAGCTGAGCTTCTTGTGCTATACAGCAGCTTGCCACTAGCTGTCTATTTAATACATGGTAGTATATATATGTCAGTCCTGATCTCCCAATTCATCCCATCCTCCTCTTCTCCCTCCATGTCCACATGCAAACAATGGTTTTCACAATTCAAGTCATGAAGTCAACTTAGTAGATTTGGTGGAGCATTTTTATTTATTTAGATAGTATAGAATAGAAAACATTAGAACACGTCCCACAAAGTGAGGATATAATTGGTATGTGTGTGCACTGAATCTCAAAGTAGAATTTTTTTTCTGTGAAACATAGTCTGAAAAGTTAAAAGCCCACTGATACAGAATCAGTGAACATGTGTATAAATCACTGCAATTCAGTTTTTAAGAAATTGAAGAAGAGAAATGGGAGTAAGAGGACTCAATGTCAAATCTGTAAGCTTCAAGGATTCCAACTGCCAAAACTGCATCACGTTTGTGCCACTTTATAACTTCTTTTCTAGGACCAGTAAATTCTGCATTAAATTGTTACCTCTAAGAATTCCATCATGAAGTATTGGAATTAGATGAACTAACTCTTTGAATGTCCTCTTTCAACCATTAGTATTATAACAAGCAGAATGAGACTGATGGGAAGAACTTGTATCTGTCTTCTGACTAAAATTTATCATAATTTATTATATCAAAAATACATATTCATCATATTACACCACAGTATGCAGCCATGAAATTAAAAGACGCTTACTCCTTGGAAGGAAAGTTATGACCAACCTAGATAGCATATTCAAAAGCAGAGACATTACTTTGCCAACAAAGGTTCATCTAGTCAAGGCTAAGGTTTTTCCTGTGGTCATGTATGGATGTGAGAGTTGGACTGTGAATAAGGCTGAGCACCGAAGAATTGATGCTTTTGAACTGTGGTGTTGGAGAAGACTCTTGAGAGTCCCTTGGACTGCAAGGAGATCCAACCAGTCCATTATAAAGGAGATCAGCCCTGGGTGTTCTTTGGAAGGAATGATGCTAAAGCTGAAACTCCAGTACTTTGGCCATCTCATGCGAAGAATTGACTCATTGGAAAAGACTCTGATGCTGGGAGGGATTGGGGGCAAGAGGAGAAGGGGACGACAGAAGATGGGATGGCTAGATGACCTGATGGACGTGAGTCTCAGTGAACTCCAGGGGTTGGTGATGGACAGGGAGGCCTGGCATGCTGCGCTTCATGGGGTCGCAAAGAGTCGGACATGACTGAGCGACTGATCTGATCTGATATAGAAAAATGACCTATAACCTCATCTCAGAGATAATCACTTTTAGTATTTTCCTTGAAGTCATTTTCTATACATATCATATGCCATATATTTATACACAGATCACTTTCTTGGATGTCTAAATGTTTCTGAGGAAACCTCATGTATTCAGTCTTCTTAGAGAAATAACCAACCATATCCCTGACACATCTTTTTCATCAACTGAAAGAAAACCTTAAAGACTTTTAAAATTATCTTTAGAGTTTTATCTTCAAATTGAATGTAACAAATATGAATCAACCACCTACGTGCCAGTCACTGAGAACACAGGTATGTAAGCATGTTCCTTGCCCTTAAAGGGTTTGTAATCTAGTAAGGGATAGGAAAAAGTTAAATCACTGGAAAACAAAGCAGAACAATGCAGTAAGTCTCATTTTAAAAATTAAGTATCACATGCATAGGAAAAAATGAAGCAGGTTTTCTGAGGCGCGTCACAGGGAACTTTCCAGAGGACATAACCTAGGTAGAAAAAGTGGTGCTGCCAGCCAGGCAGGGAACCTACCTTATAAAAAGCCAATGTGAGAATCATTTCCAATTCTAGGGACAAAGTTTGAAACTATGTAAGAAGAACCAACTAGTATGAGAGGAATAAATCAGTCTCCTTTATCTTGTATTTGGATTCATGGAGCCCTGGGAATGTCCCCAGAAACCCATTTGTTTTCCCTGTGAAAATTGTATCAAAATATCCAGGAAATAATACCATGTATAGCCCATAAGGTCAGTGCAAAAGGATACATGCATGCATACACAATAATATATTCAGTGCAGAAAGAATGTACTCAGGCAGGGTTATTTAGAGGTCAGCTTCTTTTGAGTTGATGGAGGTACATTAGTAGAGAAGAAGGAATTCAGTGCCATGTGTGCACAGGCATGGATGGCATTTTGTAGATAGAACTGGCCACAGATTCCAGCCAGTCACCTAGCATTACCTTTTGTTTTAACCAAGGGGAATATTAGCTTCATCCTTTTTAATATTTATTTTATTTGGCATGCCAGGTCTTAGTTGCAGCACACAAGATCTTCAGTCTTCGTTGCGGCATGCAGGACTTTCAACTGCATCATGTGGGATCTAGGTCCCTGACCAGGGAATGAACCTGGGCCCCCTGCATTGGGAGCATGGAGTCTTATCCACTGGACCACCAGGGAAGTCCCCAGCTTCATCATGATAAAGCGCAGGTGACCAGTTCCCCAACCAGCAAATCCACAAGTGAGAATTAGAAGACTTAATAAAGCATCAGGAAATGCAAGTTATTTTAGTCCTGTTTCTCTCAGCTATTTCAAAACCAAAATCTGATCCTCAGACCAAGAAAGGGTGCAGCTCTAGAGGAAGTATGCTTTTCTCCATTCTGTTGCCTGGCCAAGCATCTGAGCCTGGCACAGTGTTTGCTGAATGAAGCCATATCAAATCAGTTTTTTTTTTTTTCCTCTCTTTTTTTTTAAAACACTCAGAATATAAATATATTTCAATTGATAAAAATATAAGAAACCCTGTGATTATGTGATTCCTATTCCAGTATTTTTCTTGCCTCGGAGCTGAGATAGGAGCCAGTCTGTCCTTAACACCCTCCTCTGCTACAAGTATGGGGTCCAAATTCACTCCCACCATCCCCAGACATAAACTTCAGAGCTCCTTTTCACCTGAGAGCAGAATCTCCTAGGATTCCTGGAAGGAACACCGTGGATGTGTATGGAGATCAGTAACAAAAGGAAAGTTTCTTAAAATGTAAAATGGATAGAGAGGTGGGGAATCTTTTTGAACACATAGTCAACGTCATTTCCTGCTGTCAGAGATGCATTGTGGGAGGGTTGTGGGAGGAGGAATGGAACACTTTTGCCCAGAACTTCATGTATCTCCCACTGAAATGCCAGCTAAACCAGGAATTGAGGGTCTGTCGTGCCTCAGGGTGTATGAAGCCCTGGGAACACATCTTGCTTTTCTTTCATTTCCATGCTTACCATTTGAAGAGTCTGTTTAGAACCAATAAATTGATACCCTTGTCACATCCCTTAATGACAGCCCAACAAAGAAAAATCCTCAGGGCTCTAGAGTTGCAAAATTAGGATGCAGCTGTATAGGTCATCAGCCCAGCCTCTTCTCTCCAAATTGTCCTGTACCTGACATTGCCAATTAGTTTTGAACTAGGAGGGACCCTGGAGAGGAGATCAGGTACAAGTCCTCACTGTTTCCCTCTCTTAGCCCTACCTTGCTCCTTAGAAAGTGGCAAACCCTGACAGACATTTGCAACCAGTTAATTCCAGAGACTTAATGGCTCCATGATGTTACATAAGTTTTAGGTTAGATTCCCCAGAACACTGCTGTGAAGCACAGCAGTAAAACCTGTATGATTGTAGTGAATTTGAGTTCCTGCAAAATATTTTTACACTTAAGCACTTAACTACACAATTGCATAACCATTACTAGACAATTCTCCTTTAGAATTTCATTGATTGCTGATTTCACTTGTTTGTCTCAAGTTCCCAGTCTTCTAAAGAGAGTTAGAGTTGGAGGTCTCCTTTTGATAATCTCTTATCTGTATCCACTGAATGCAGTCCCTGTCTGTCTGTCTGACTCTCTCAGAGAATGAATATTCTCCATTTGCTAAATCTCTGTTAAGCAACACAGTGGCCCACACCATATAGTTACTATGAGACTGGAACAGACTGGGTTATACCCTGAAATTAAGTGTCATTGGGAAGATACACTGTGTGCATATGTAATAATGTTGGAAGGTAGAAATAGTAAAATGGCAACATTCTGTGGAGCTTTGAAGAACAGGGAGAGTACTTCAGAATGTAGGACTCAAAAATCATGAAAAAGTGGTATTTGAATTTTGTCCTAAAAACCAGGGCATTTAAAAATGGAAGACAGTGTGCTAAGTGATGGATAAACAGTGATGTAGGAAATTTCAGAAAGTATTAAGTGCACAAGAAACAGTTTGCTTTGACTAAAGAATGGGGTGTAATGAATGCAAGCATGGGGCATAAAGTTAGAAGGGTAGCTTAGAGTCTGACAGTCATAGGAAACAGAGCTTCAACATGATTCTAGATTGTGGGGACCAGGGAAGGTGTTTGGGCAGAAGAAAGATTTGATCAGAAACAGATGTTTGTGGTTAAAGATGCCAAGCTACACAAATACCATCTGTTTTCTTGCAGTTTTGGATAACATGGCAATATGTAGAGATCCTGTTGGCTGTAATTGGAACAGAACACATGGTAGACACACTCTTTTTTTTTTTTTACTGTTCCCCTGAACATTTGTAAACTCTTTAAAATTGCCACACCCATTTTGTATGAAACTGATCTCGTTTGTTCCTTACCACACAGGAGCCAATGAAGCTTTATCCCAATGTACAGATGAAGGGAAGTGCTCTCAAGGAGGTTGGGTGATTTGTCTTATGGTCACATAGACAGTTAGTAACTACATGAACAATGGAATCTCCTCCCTCCAGAACCAGGAAATTCCCCATTGTATGACAGCCCGCCCCCCACACCCAACAGACACACATAGTTCTTATTGTACCCTTAACCATAAGCCCTGTAAAATACTATGGGTCCTTTTATGTGTAAAACATTGTACTAAGTAAAGGAGAGAGCTCTTGTTGCAGAAATCGGAAAGGATTTTCTGGGAAACTGACATTTCAAAAAATGCAGCTGGATTTTTTTATATATTCAGAGAAGAATTAAGAAAAATCAACTTAGACTAAGGAATATGTCAAGCAAAGTGTCATATCATCTAGAAAATTAGGAGGAGCAAAATTAAGGGAGTGTTATATTCATCCTTAAAAATAGAGAATGCAAAGTAAATACCCCTTCCCTCTGATCACCCCTCAGGGTATTTTCAAAACACTTGACCCTCCAAATAACCACACAGGAAAGGCATGGTAGGTATTATTATGCCTCCTTTGGTAAATAAGAATATCAAGGCTAATTAACTTGCCTAACATGCTAGTAAATAATTGTGCTGGTACAGGGAACTCTATTCAAGACTCTGTAATAACCTATTTGGGGAAAGAATCTGAAAAAGAACAGATATGTGTATTACTGATTCACTTTGCTGTACACCTAAAACTAATACAGCATTGTAAATCAACTATATTGCTATATAAAATAAAAACTGAAAAAAAAATAATAATTGTGCTGGTAGTTTGGGTAGCTCTTAATTCAAAGCCACTTTCACTGTCCTTACATCTGACTCATAATCAAGGATGATTTGAGATGATTAAATAATTAAGTATTATAGACTACACATTCAGTTTGGGAAATATTTATTCCAGTGGTCCTGTATGGTCATCAACCGCATCTTTTAGGTTTTACAGGGACAGTTCTTTGGCCTTTGGGAAGTGCTATCTCAGTCAGAATAGAATGCTTGGGAGAAACGTTACCATTTGTATTCCTAACTGTTTAAATGCTTTGAAACTTTCAGGATCAGTGATGAGAACCTCCTGAGGATCCAGTCATTCATATCTATCCTTTAAACAGAGAGGCACGGCTAAAGTGACTTACAAAGGGGCCAGCTAATCCATAAATGCTTTGAGAGGTTTGATACTAAATTCAGTGGGGTGTGAGCAGTCCTTTGCACAATGCACCAGAGCTGGAGGAGGAGAGGGAAACAGAGATGAAAGGAGGTAGACATGGGCTCTCTTTCCTGCCTTCGAGGAAGAATATCATGTTCTGGTGCAGAGCGCAGTCCAGCCTCAGCCTCAGCCTCAGTTTCAAGTCATTACTGAAATTGTTACACATTTTATTTATTTTTAATGTTGACAGTACTGCAGAAATACATTCTTGCTCCAAAAACCTCAAACAGTACAGAGGGAATGAACATCTCCCTTGACTAGCACTCTAGTATCACACTCCTCCCTGGATGTAACCACACTCTTCAATTTTGGGTGTATCCATCCAGCTGTCTATAAATTTACTTTTCTGTGTGTATTCAGAAATACATGGGTTTCTTTCGGTTGTGGTTTTTTATTTCTTTTTTTCTTTTTTGTAGCCCATTAAAGATATTAAGAAGTCAATTATCTTAGGACATGTGTAAATTAAAGAATTCACCCCATTAACCTGTTCTCTATGCCCCATAATTTATTCAAGAACCTGTCACTGGATGACAGCCCTTGGCCACTTGACAGGGCATTGATTTCCTATTCTTAATCATGCCCAAAGAAGCAGTCGGGTCTGCAGTTCCAGTTGAACTCCTGACAAACTGATATTTGGAGGAAAGTGACAGATAATATACAAAAGAAAATTCTATAAAGAAGCAAATATCACTATCAAAATGTGGTCTTCTGGCCCGAGGCAAAAGACACGGGCAGCAGACGCAAACACCATTCGTCTGTGGCAGGATGCTAAATTTCCAATTTTTACTGGCCAGGTATGGACTGTTATCCTGGGATAAAAAGAAAATATTTTTAAAGATGTGATTTTAAAAGTCACAATACAATATTGTAAAGTAATTAGCCTCTAATTAAAATAAATAGATTTAATTTAAAAATAAATAAATAAAAGTCACACCTAACAAGGAATTCCCTGGCTATCCAGTGGTTAGAGCTCCATGCTTTCATTGCAGGGCCTGGTTAGGAACTAAGATCCCCTGTGTTGTGTGGTGCTGCCAAAACAACAATAACAAGACAAACAACAAAAAAAGTCACACCAAACAAAATCTATCTGGACAATGGAAATCTCATTTTTGTATTTGTGTGTTCCTCCCATAATTCAAATAACATCAGTTAGAATAATAGAGTTACCATGGTGTTTCTTCTTCAAAACTTTCAGATTACTTCAATTTGTAGTATGCTCTTCAGCAATTCAGCACAGTCACTGTTTGTTCCCTTTCTTTGTGATTAACATTCATTGCTGTCATTCTGGCATATGAAGTGATTGTGTCTTGATTCACGGTGCACGTGTGGGCAGCAGCAGACACAGAGAAAGCATCATAATTTTAGGCCATTGACAAAGGCCCAGCTACCAGAACAGACTGCTCCGAGGTCATCCACCTACATTGTACTTTAAGACACCCTGCCTCTCGGTCTGCTGTGAAACTGACCCGAGGTGTCTTCTTCAGTAATGAGCACAGGTTAAGTGAGAATGTGTAGTGTTGCCTTTCACTGATCCTTGAAGCTTGAGCAGTGACTTCAAATATGATAAAGTTCAGGACACTTAACTCTGAATTTTTTTGTGGAATCAGCCTCTTGTTGAATGAGACCAGTGTAGTATGTGATAGATATTGGCCTTTGAGGGGCCAGTTTGCTAAAACTTTCAATATGAGCCTCGAGCTAGCATGCTCTTGAGATGAATTTAGAAGAAATGTGGAATTTGGTGAGGCATGTCTAAACCTGATGTTGCATTTGGTAAAACATAATTATATTCATTTCTGATGATCTGTTGGGATTCACTGTAGTATTTTATTGTGTGCAGATTCACAAACTTCCAGCTGTCTCTAAGGAGGGGCGGCGGGGGGCGGGGGGGGGGGGGGGGAGGAAAATAAAGCTCTATTCTTTGTTGAATTGCTATGTTTCATTAGCCTTACAGGTCCCCAGACTTTTCCACCATGAGATTTTTCACATGATTAGAAACGTGAAAGTCTTTGGGATTTGGTATCCTGAATCCATTGGCAGTTAAGGTAGAAAATGAATCCTAGGAGTCAGATGGCTGAGGCCCCAGGAACTGACAAGACTTACCTCACTTGCCATTTGGAGTCAAGAGTAGTATATGATTCTTGCATAATGCCCTCAAGGCATTGGCATAACAAGCTTCTTATTTTGTCTCCAGTGGGAAGATGGCCCCAAAGGATAGCCTCAAAAGCCCCAGAAATGGGTTGCCACTCATTTTACTAATGAGGTTCAAGGATACTGAAAGATTTATTTAAGGCTACCCAGCTTCTAACAAAGTTAAAATTTCAATCCATGCCACTCATCTGCATGCCTTATGGTTATTGCATATCATCAAATTATAAAATCTCATTTTCTCCTTCTTCTGTATTGATGATCGGTGGGGAGAGCTAGAATGAGAGAAGAGAAGGGGAGATGAAGAATGATAAATACATGAGAAGACTACAAAACTATATAGGCATATTTTTTTGTCTCACATTTTTGATCACTTTGAAATATCAGGAATCCAAGTGTCTTCATAAAGTCCCAAAATTAGATGGATCATCCAAGCCACTCTAACACACACACACACACACACACCTTTTAAACATAAAGTATAGCAGCAGATTAGAAAAATGCTGGAGTAAAGGATGGTCAAAACAACAGAGGCAAGAAGACCATCTAGGTCTTCTTGCCTCTGTTGTTTTGACCATCCTTTAAATCAGAGCCTAAAGTTTTGTGATGATCGTCTCATTCCTCTCTTCAGTAGACATAATTCACTGACAATTCCTCTCTTCGGTATACATGATAAATTTCAGTAGATATGATCCCACCACTTACTGAATTAAGGACAAAACTTCCGATGTGGCTTTCTTGGCCCAAGCTACTTCTGTTGCTTTTCAGCCTTTTTACTTCTTACTTTTCAGGTAATATAAATTTGGGCCCCCAAACAAGGACCGTGCTTTGGTGACATGGTGGCTTTACTAGTATTAATCCTTCTGCCCGCTAGCTCATCATCATTGTACTCTTTACCTCCATTTACCAAACTTTTGCCCATCCTTAAAAACTTGGTGCAAATGTAGACTATGGTATTTACCTCCATAATCATTCTGTAACAGTACCTTTATAACACCCAAGGATCCCTGCTGACTTAAGTTCAGTTCAGTTCAGTTGCTCAGTCGTATCCAACTCTTTGCGACCCCATGAATCACAGCACTCCAGGCCTCCCTGTCCATCACCAACTCCCGGAGTTCACCCAAACTCATGTGCATCGAGTCAGTGATGCCGTCCAGCCATCTCATCCTCTGTCGTCCCCTTCTCCTTTGGCCCCCAATCCCTCCCAGCATCAGGTCTTTTCCTATGAGTCAACTCTTCACATGAGGTAGCCAAAGTATTGGAGTTTCAGCTTCAGCATCAGTCCTTCCAATGAACATCCAGGACTGATCTCTTTTAGGATGGACTGGTTGGATCTCCTTGCAGTCCAAGGGACTCTCAAGAGTCTTCTCCAGCACCACAGTTCAAAAGCATCAATTCTTCGGCGCTCAGCTTTCTTCACAGTCCAACTCTCACATCCATACATGACCACTGGAAAAACCATAGCCTATTGATGGGTATTTCTTACTGATTCTATTAGAAATTCTGTTGGATTCTAATTTTTCTTGGCATTCCTTTGAGACCTTATCATTTGCCTTTATAGAGGTTAGCTGGAAGCATGAATGATTCAGCAGTTGTACATGGAGAGAGGAAGACATCCAGCAGAAATTTTAGTTATAAATAAAAGAACAAGAGTTTCCCAAACTAAAATTTCAATTAATCCAGTACCCTTAGCCTGTCCACATGTTACCAAGCTGAAAAAACTTTAGTTGTCCATATAAAAGTATCAGGACCCTCTCCCTCCTCCAAAGAAATGGAAAGAAATGGATAAAATATTTAAACAAGGACATAAAGATGTTACTTTTAGTTTCCCTTTCAACATCATGGACAGGTAATTTATATCTAGAGGAGATTATTTGCTGACTTTTATATGAAATTAAATTTTTTCACTAAGACTTAGGGAGGAAAAAATGTAAGGTTCTACACTTGGGTTCAAAAATCAAAGTTTAGATCTGATGTATCAATGAGCTCAATATGAGTCATTAATATCACTCAGTTGTGTCTGACTCTTTGTGACCCCATGGACTGTAGCCCACCAGGCTCCTCCATTCATGGGATTTTCTAGGCAAGAATACTGGAGTGGGTTGCCATTTCCTTCTCCAGGGGAACTTCCTTACCCGGGGATCAAACCCGGGTCTCCCACATTGCAGGCAGATGCTTTACTGTCTGAGCCTAAGATCATGGCATCTGGTCCCATCACTTCATGACAAATAGATGGGGAAACAGTGGAAACAGTGTCAGACTTTATTGTAGGGGGCTCTAAAATCACTGCAGATGTTGATTGCAGCCATGAAATTAAAAGATGCTTACTCCTTGGAAGGAAAGTTATGACCAACCTAGACGGCATATTAAAAAGCAGAGACATTACTTTGCCAACAAAGGTCCGCCTAGTCAAGACTATGGTTTTTCCAGTGGTCATGTGGATGTGAGGGTTGGACTGTGAAGAAAGCTGAGCACCGAAGAATTGAGGCCTTTGAACTGTGGTGTTGGAGAAGACTCTTGAGAGACCCTTGGACTGCAAGGAGATCCAGCCAGTCCATTCCAAAGGAGATCAGTCCTGGGTGTTCATTGGAAGGACTGATGCTAAAGCTGAAACTCCAATACTTTGGCCACCTCATGCGAAGAGTTGACTCATTGGAAAAGACTCTGATGCTGGGAGGGCTTGGGGGCAAGAGGAGAAGGGGATGACAGAAGATGAGATGGCTGGATGGCATCACTGACTCGATGCACATGAGTTTGAGTAAACTCCGGGAGTTGGTGATGGACAGGGAGGCTTGGAGTGCTGCGATTCATGGGGTCGCAAAGAGTCAGACACGACTGAGCGACTGAACTGAATATCAGTCACTACTATTTTCTATGGCATATGATCCCAGACAATGGGAAAAGAAATGCAGTCAGTATCCAGAACAAAAGAGGTGATAGTAAATCCCCTTTCCACATGGATCCAGCCACACTATTCACTCTAAGATTACATTTAAGATGAACATGATTGCTTCAATCCTAAGAAGTAATACTGGGACCAGCAGATGACATTTTAACTCAAATTCAGGGAGAATTCCCTGGAAATTAGAACCATATAATGATAAAATGAGTACCTCTTGCTAATATTTGCTGTTAAGGATAGAGCAGACTCTGATTCCTTATTCCATTCAGCTTTCCCACCTATCAAACCCATTTTACCAATAAAAATATTTAGATACAAAGAGACTAAGTAATTATTTGATGAGTGAGTGGCAGGGCAGGTAGTTACCCCAATGCATTTGACTTCAAAGCCCAGGTTCTTTTTATTTTTTAAGTTGTTTTTTTTTTTTTTTTTAATGTAGAACATTTTAAAATATTTATTGAATTTGTAACCATATTGCTTCTCTTTTATGTTTTGGGTTTGGGGCTGCAAGGCATAATGGATCTTATCTCCCCAACCAGGAATAGAACCCATACCCCCTGCATTGGAAGGCAAAGTCTTAACCACTAGACAGCCAGGAAAACCAAAGCCCAGGTTCTCAACCAAGATACTGATACCCATTTTGGTAATTAAAGATAGAGAAGGGGGAAGGATGGGGAGATGATGGCCTGAGAAAGTTGTAGATGGAATGCAGTGCAAACAAAGAGAAGGGGCTTATAGAAGATGTCTTAGAAATTGTTTCCAACCTCCAGACTCAGGGGAAATTTAATCTGCCTCCTCCAAAAGATGTACTCTTTTAAAGGTAAAGGTCAAAGATGAGTGAGTGGCATGGTACAGCAGAAAAGAGCTTGTAGTCAGTGAGTTTCCCTTAAGTTCTACTTAGTCACAGTACTAAGAAGCTACATAATACCTACAAAAGAGCTAGTGAACAAAGAGATACTAGAAAACTGTAGGAAATGCTTCCTCACTGAGATGATAAGTGAGGAAAAGAGACGGCGTAACAAGAAGTAGCAAGCTGGCAACCACTGGGCCAAATCAGGAATTAGACCCAGTTTGTTTTTTAGCTTTTAGTTGACTTTTACTCTGCTAATATGGGTTGTGTTTTGTGTCTGTTTTTGCTTTTCAAATAATCAGTTGCCATGTATTCTTGCCTGGGAAATCCCGTGGATAGAGAAGCCTGGCAGGCTATAGTCCAAAGGGTCACAGAATCCAACATGACTGAGCAACTGAGCACAGCACACACATTTTAAAACCAGAATATTTACCTACATGCTTTGCTTGAAAAGTCAAATCTGGCACAGCCAGACCTGAATCCTTGTTTCCAGAAAGTTCCTACCGTACCTTCAGGTCTTATACCTTGTCTGTTTCACTCAGTATATTGTCCAGCTCATGTAGTCATTTGAGCATGGACCCACATTTTACTCAAACTTTAAGAGTACTTTTTAAGTTGTTGGAGTTCACTATGTGAATAAAGCATCATTTTGTTTCTGAAACTGTTTTGCATAAAGAGGCATTAGAGAAAAAAAACTAAATCTGAAGAACAGCAACAACAAAACAGTTCAAAGCTTAGGCCTTCCATAAAAACAGTTCAAAGCTTAGGCCTTCCATATCAAATTATAGCTTGTGATCAAATTATAGCTTGAATTACAGATGTCTGCTAAACACATGTCAAGAGTGGACACTTAGGGATTTCCCTGTTGGTCCAGTGACTAAGGCTGTATTTTCCCAATGCAGGGGGCCCAGGTTTGATCCCTGGTCAGGGAACTAGATCCCACATGCTGCAACTAAATAC
The DNA here is from genome assembly GCF_029407905.1 of Bubalus kerabau. Lineage (NCBI taxonomy): Eukaryota > Metazoa > Chordata > Mammalia > Artiodactyla > Bovidae > Bubalus > Bubalus kerabau. The sequence goes on from NC_073624.1 coordinate 135,888,164, forward strand.
AGTAAATAAAAATAAAAGTTTAAAAAAAGAGTGGACACATATATCACTGTAAACCATGTACTGTCACATGAGCCCCTGCTGACTATGGTTAATGTTCCTTTATGTTTCCTTTTATAAAGAAGGGATACCGTTAAGCATTGCCTTTATGAAAATGAATTTTAAATTTGTGTTGATTTTGCAGAATACAAGTTTGGTAGAACGTAGTTTATCAACAGAGGACTAGGTGGAAACGATTCTTAAATGCACACTAATAAAATTTTAACTGCTAAAAAAGAAAATGTATCTTAACACACTTATCTCAGGTTCAGGGATTTTTAAGTTAACCTTCTAACTTTTTTAAAAAGCTATGATTTAATAGACATTTTCTGGGATAGGGCTCCCTGCTGATGTAATAAATCTCTGCTTTGTTTCCTTGTAAATTTTCTTTCTGACATAGATGGCAGTGTCAATGTCATTTTAAAAGTAAATTTCAGAAAATGCTTTCTCTTGAAAGGCCTATAAGAAAAATTATATTCTTGGGACCACTATAGTTATTGTCTGTTTGAGACTTGAACATTTATCTAGACGTAAAGGAAAAATTATTGCTCCTAGTAGATATCTAGTGATTTTTTTTTTGTTATAAACCCAAGAAAAATCTAACAGACTTTATCTAAACTCAGTCAAACTAATTGCATCCATTTCACATAAGGAAAGGATTCTCAGTCTAATGCACCAGTGGACAACACAATGAAATATACTCCAGACATGCTAGTTTGGCCAAAGTCTAAGAAAAAAAAGAGACAGGTCTCCCCAAGCAGCAGGTTAGCAAAAGGCTGAGCAATAGGGACAATTTATGACAAATACAAATTCAGAAGAACAGCAGCACTGAACAGCCTTTCCAAGGTGCATTGTATGAAAGGCGTATTTTTTAACCCAGGGTATTGAAAGGTGTTATTGCAACAATTTAAAAAGCTATGATCATATATGTCTGGGAAACAATGAGTTAATGAAGTCAAGCATTTTCTTTTATTACAGGATTCTCTGCGTTCTTATAGTTATTGTGTTACTATGAATGATGAATTCTAAGGAAAGATATGTGGCATATTGTATCCAGTTTGGATAGAACATCTCTTTGCATAAGTACTCCATAAACTATACCTTGTCTATTTCTAACTGACCAGGGGTCTTGGCCTCCTCAATCAGTAGAAATTGACTAGAGGCCAGACAAGAAATTCAGGCAAGGTATAACTGGGGCCCCTGCTGTAGCAAGGAGGAGCGAGAACAAACAACAGGTTCCCTTGCTTGTTCATTCTCAGAGGGGGTCAAGCTTCCTCCTTGTATGGGGTGAGGATAGGGGTGTGTCCAGGGGTCAAGCCAAAGGGGTGGCTTAAATGGTTTGCCTGCTGCTGCTGCTGCTCAGTCGCTTCAGTCGTGTCCAACTCTATGCGACCCCATGGATGGCAGCCCACCAGGCTCCCCCGTCCCTGGGATTCTCCAGGCAAGAACACTGGAGTGGGTTGCCATTTCCTTCTCCAATGCATGAAAGTGAAAGGTGAAAGTGAAGTCGCTCAGTCATGTCCGACTCTTAGCGACCCCATGGACTGCAGCCTACCAGGCTCCTCCATCCATGGGATTTTCCAGGCAAGAGTACTGGAGTGGGGTGCCATTGCCTTCTCCAAATGGTTTGCATTGCATATGTCCTCTGCATACAATACTACCTAATGGTTTGCCTACCCTTTAGGTAGTATTGTATGCAGAGGACATGTGCAATACCCTGCTTTTGTTCCCTGCTCTTCAAAAGTGGCAGTGGGGATTTGGGGACTCTCTGTATCTTTTGTTCAGAATTTTCTCTAACTGTGCATGCAAGCAGTTATTTTTAGTCGCATACAATTTCTTTGTATTTTGTTACTCAAGAAGAGGTGTGTCCAGGTGCAAGCATTGCAGCACTGCAGCAAAGGGTCTCAGGTCCCAGACCTGTCTCATATTGACTAGGAATATGTCTAGCTGCAGGAGACAGGATACCAAGCTTCAGTAACAGTGACTTGTTTCTCTTACATGTAAAAGAAGTTTAGGAGCCAGGCCGGAATTGACAAGGCTCCATGTCTTATAGAGTCCTCAAACTCCCTCCTGCCCTCAGTCTTTCCCAGTATCAGGGTCTTTTTTCAATAAGTTGGCTCTGCGCATTAGATGGCCAAAGTATTGGAGATTCAGCATCAGCATCAGCCCTTCCAATGAATATTCAGGGTTTATTTCCTTTAGGAGTGACTAATTTGATCTCCTTGCTGTCCAAGGGACCCTCAAGTCTTCTCCAGCATGAGTGACAGATGATGAGATGGCTGGATGCCATCACTGACTCAGTGGACATGAGTGTGAGCAAACTCCAGGAGATAGGGAAGGACAGGGAGGCCTGGCATGATGCAGTCCACAAGGTTGCAAAGAGTTGGACACGATTTAGCAACTGAACAACAACTCACTCCAGTGTTCTGTTCTGTCTTCTTTATTATTATCAAGGATTTCTGCTGCAACTCCACCCATTACATCTGTATTTCAAAAATAAGGTGAAAATGGCGATGATATACCACCTGTCGTTTAAGGAGACTTTCTGAAAGTGCAGCCAACATTTACTTTTATTTCTCAATGGCAAAGATTTAGTCCTGACTGCCAGAGATATTAGAAATGTAGTCTTTTAGCCAAGTAGTTATATACATGAGTTAAAATAGAAATTCAGAGACATAAGGAGAATGAGTATTTTGTAGGCTGTTAGAATCTATGTCATGCCTCAAAAATCACTAAAATATATAAAATAATATATAACAAATATATTTGATTTAGATATATTTAAGGATTATTTGCAGTGACTTTAATGTTTTTACTAGTATGAATTTTGTGAGCCCATAATCAAAAAGAAAGATTAAAAGTAGATGTAAGGTTAACTACATGGGAAAAATAAGTAAATGAAAAATAACCACATGGATTCATGGTACTGAGAAGCAGATCTCACTATTGTAAATATATGAGATAACCGCTCATATTCACCCTCACTTCACCCTCGTATTAAAATATCCTTTTGTCAAGACGTTTATGCATAATTTTGCCTAATTGTAATAGATATATCCATCCATGGCAAGGGAGGCATTGTCTAAATTCAGAAATTTTTCATACTGTCCAATAATAAAATTAGCTCTGACTCAGCTAAGGAATCACACATGCTTTGAAAGGGAGGAGGAGGAGTTATGGTCAATGTTTCCATCATTCAAAGTTATTCTCAAAATTCTCCTAGTTGGCTCGGTTGTCTGTTCTGCTAAGTTCAAACCCATATAAAATATGCAGTACTTTTCAATAGTTTCTAAACATCCTGGTGTTGCAGTTAGTTTTATATGATTTTAATGATTCAAAAAATTAGAAAAAACTGCTGCAATTTACTGACTGCTAGATATCATTAAGTGGTCTATATATATTATGCCCCATTACCCTCATAGCAGTTTATCTCCATTTTTCAAAGGGAAACTGAGGTGCAGGGAGGTTGAACAACCTGACCGATATCTGCATTAAGTAACCAGCAGATGCAAGCTTTTTGGTCTTAGTTTTTAAATTCTATGCTGTATTTTTCCAACTTAGAAAGAAATTATTCATCCTTTCAGAAATACTTATTATATCTATTTGAATTTGTTTCTGCAAGGGCATCTCAATATACCATGTTTAGGTATAGTAGAACTACACGTATCTATTATTTATTATCAAGAATAATAAACTTTGACTCCTTAAACTATGGTATAAATGTGCCATGGTATTTACACAACATGTACAGGAATACTATTCTAAATATTCTTGATCCTATAAAATTGAAAATAATTTGATCATAAAAAATAAATTTCACCAGACCATCATTACAGTATAGAGTTTTCAAAATAAATGGCTCCATTTTCACCATGGAGTCTTTGAGACTTGATCATTATGGGTAAACTTTAAACCATTTTAAGAAAAGGGATTGAATGCTAGTTTCAGCTGATTATATAAAAAAGTGATGATGGATAAGTAGTCTTTTAAAAATCAACATCTGTTCCCTATGTATCCTCTAGTCATATTTGCTTAGTTTACAATTCAAGCAAAATCTGGGCTGTTTTTAGCAAAGCCAACACATGAATGGAGGAAGACGCTGAATAACATTCTGATTTTGCATATTTACTTCCCTGTCCCAGGAGTCTTTATTACTGGTGATGATTCAAGTATCGTTGCAGAACAAAGATAAGACCAACGGCTACATTTTTCCATCTACGGATACTTCCTATTATAAATGCAGTGTGCGACTGGGGGTTGAGTGTAAGACAGACCTAAGATCCTGCCTGTATATGGGTGTTGTTGACTTCACCTCTTTAAATACTAGAAAAATTGTCATATGAGATGATATAACTTATAAGAAGCAAAACACAGATATTTATTGTGCAGCAAAATATAAAGAGACCCTAATAAAATACTTTTACATTCTTCCCATATTCTAAGGTAGTAAAAGACACAATTTTCTATTAATTTTTATCGGCATATAGTTGATTTACAATGTTGAATTAATTTTTACTATATGGCAGAGTGAATCAGTTATATATATATATATATATATATATATATATATATATATATATATATCTCCACTCTTGTAGATTCTGTTCCCATGTAAGTTATTACAGAGTGTTCTCTGTAATAGAGTTCTCTATGCTATACAGTAGTCCTATTAGTTATCTATTTTATATATAGTAGGGTGTAGTTGTTGTTGTTCAGGCAGTAAGCCATGTCCAGCTCTTTGCAACCCCATGAACTGCAGCACGCCAGGCTCCCCTGTCCCTTCACTGTCTCCCAGAGTTTGCTCAAATTCATGTCCACCGAATTGGTATAAGTCAATCCCAATCTCCCAGTTTATTCCTCCCCCACTTTCCTTCTTGGTAACCATAAATTTGTTCTCTACATATATGATTCTGTTTCTCTTCTGTAAATAGGTTCATTTGTACCATTATTTTAGATTCCACGTATAAGCAATATCATATGATATTTATCTTTCTCTGTCTGACTTCACTCATTGTGACAATCTCTAGGTCCATCCATTTCCCTGCAAATGACGTTATTTCATCCTTTTTTATATCTGAGTAAATAGTCTGTTCTGTAATATGTACTATATCTTCTTGATTCTTTTCTCATCAGTGGACATTTAGGTTGCTTCCATGTCCTGGCTATTATAAATAGAAGCACAAACTTTTGATGTAAATTCATCTTGATTTGTTCAAAGAAGCTCTTTCTTTCACTCACTGTGTGAACTTTGTTGATTAACTTCTTGTTTCCTCAGTTTCTTCATATATAAAATGAGATGATAAGATACTTGCTCATGGGGGTTTTCTAAGAAATAAGACAGTTAACATGGGTAACATTCTTTGTAAGTGATCAATAAATGTTAGCTATTCTTGTTAATATTAATAATAGGTGTAATTGGTGTCTTCAGCTCATGAACCCTGGTTTTATTGAAATGTATCTGCTCCCTTTTTTTGACACTTTAGCATATGCTTCTAATATAAATGTGTTTAAATTTCTTGGAAAATACTTAAGAAATGTATAATCTTTTGAACTTGGACATCATTTGGTGGGAAGCATGTTATAATCAGATATCTATAAAAATAAGTTTTCAATTATGTGATATGCCAACTTCTACCAATATTTTTTGCTATATGCTCTGCTGAGAGGGATTGGGGGCAGGAGGAGAAGGGGACGACAGAGGATGAGATGGCTGGATGGCATCACTGACTCGATGGATGTGAGTCTGAGTGAACTCCGGGAGTTGGTGATGGACAGGGAGGCCTGGTGTGCTGCAATTCATGGGGTCGCAAAGAGTCGGACACGACTGAGCGACTGATTTGATCTGATCTGATCTTATTGGTAAAAGATAAAATGCTGTCCACCCAATATAGGAAAATAAGTGGTACTGCCATCTCACATATTTATGTCAAGCAGAAGGAAAATGACTTCTCTGTTTCCCAAACTGTGGGCTTCCATGACACTTTTGGCATTCTTGGATCTGTTACAGACCATAAGATTCAGATCCTATATCCAAATAAAAGAGTGAAAATCTGGGAAAAGTGAGTAAAAACCAAGACTGATTTGGCTTAGGAAAAACAAGATTGATAGGAAAACCTCACTATTATTACTTTCTAGTGAAAAACATAAAATGAACTGAATGAATGAAAAAGTGTAACTCATTTTGGAGAGTAATGTTACCTAGCAAATTTACTCATTGATCTCAAAAATTAACCAAACTTTAAAGGAAGCAATCTAGTGCTTTTTAATCCTTCATTAAGAAATGACTCACTACTTTAATTGGAATGTGATCACTCTGAGATATCAAGGAAATTCAAAGAAAAAATAATTTCTAACTTTTTATTCCAGAAGAACCATATATTTTGCTAAATTATTGCATATTTAAGTGAAGTGTTTTTATCTTCTAATATTATGTTGCAGGAGCAGGTAGAACCATAGAAAGATTTTTCAGCCTCTTATTTACCACTCACTCATTGAGAAAAGGCTATTCCATATAATGCAATTGTCTAACAAATGAAATTTAGGTATAAAAGAATCCAAATTTGATTTCAACCATGTTTGATTAAAAAAAAAAAGCTTTCTAGAAACATGTTAAAGACCCACAGTCCTTTTCAGATAGGAAATAATTAGCAAAACTTGACACCTTCTTAGGAACCCAGGATTGTCATAATATAGATATGGAAGAAGCATGTGCTGCTCTCAGCACTGGCCTAGGACTTAATTTATAGAAACTGTTTAGCTATTGACTGTTTGCTTGTTTCCATAAAGCTCACCTAGGAAAGGTATAGTTTCCTTACCTCTAGTGATATTGTTCATTCACTCAGTCATGTCCAACTCTTTGTGAACCCATGGACTGCAGCACGCCAGGCTTCCCTGCCCTTCACCATCTCCCGGAGTTTGCTCAAACTCATGTCCATTGAGTTGGTGATGCCATCCAACCATCTCATCCTCTGTCATCCCCTCCTCCTCTCCCCTTCAATCTTTCCCAGCATCAGGGTCTTTTCTTGTGAGTCGGCTCTTTGCATCAGGTGGCCAAAGTATTGGAACTTGAGCTTCAGCATCAGTCCTTTCAATGGATATTCAGGATCAATTTCCTTTAGGATTGACTGGTTTGATCTCCTTGCAGTCTGAGGGACTCTCAAGAGTCTTATCCAACACTGCACTTCAAAAGCATCAATTCTTCGGTGCTCAGCCTCCTTTATGGTCCAACTGTCACACCCATACATGACTACTGAAAAAACCCAGTAGATTTCTGTATAGCTTTGACTATACGGACCTTTGTTGGCAAAGTAATGTCTCTGCTTTTTAATATTCTGTCTAGGTTTGTCATAGTTTTTCTTCCAAGAAGCAAGCGTCTTTTAATTTCATGGCTGCAGTCAACCATCTGCAGTGATTTAGAACCAAGAAAATAAAGTCTGCCACTGTTTTCATTGGTTCCCCATCTATTTGCCATGAAGTGATGGGACTGGTTGCCATGGTCTTAGTTTTTTGAATGTTGAGTTTTAAGCCAGCTTTTTCACTCTGCTCTTTCACCTTCATCAAGAGGCTCCTTAGTTCCTCTTCCCTTTCTGCTGTAAGGGTTGTGTCATCTGCATATCTGAGATTGTTGATGTTTCTCCTGGCAATCTTGATTCCAGCTTGTGGATGAGTCTTTATATAGTTGCAGAATGAAAACCTTTCCCCCAGATGACTTTCCTTTTTTATAGTAGACATTCACTTCTCAAAGTGACCAACACTATCAGTACCACCTGGGAACTTGCTAGAACTGAGGAACAAGTATGGGAACTGAACTGAACTGTCTACAAAATCCCTGTAGACACACTGAAGTTTTAAAAAGTACTGATTTAGATGATTTGGTTCACTTATCAGCTGGAACATAAGACAAAAAGTCTAATTCAACTTCAGTTAACTTGCTCGGATCTTCTTTACACTGAATTTGTTGAAGAGTTGTAAAGAAAGTTCTTCCCTCACTAAGTCAAGGAATCACACTTTGAGAATGGCTTGTTATTAAAAGCTAGGTTTGTTTCATAAAAGAAATGTGGCAGCAAATGGAGAAGTCTGATAAAACTGAGAAAGCAATGAATTAAACACTACCTAATTGTACATTAACTGGAATGTGAGCTTGTTCTAGTCATTACAACTCTGAGCCTGTTTCTGCCTCTGAAAATTTCTCAAATCCCTTTCAATACAATGTTATGCCCTTGTGCAAGTATAACAGGCATCTTTTTTAAATCTTCAATTATATTCTTTGTACAGGATTTCAGATACAAGCACTACCATGTCCTTCTAGAGAGAATTTTTCATTTTTAACAAAGACCATGTAGTCATGGATAGTGGCCAAGACTAGAATCCAGGTCTCTTGATTTATCATTCAGATCAATAAATTCCAATAAATTTATTCTTACCAATAAATTCTTTAGGAAATCATATGCAAATGAAAACAGTGCCCATAATTTTGGATTATGAGCAGCCAATCTAAATTGTTTCAATTGCCCATGTTTTATCAATTTTTTGTATACTCTAGAATTATTCAGCAAATATTCAGTACTTTGAATTGGTGATGTAAAGTATTTTCAAGAAACTACTTTCACTGCCTTATACAGTGTATTTTAAAGTTCATAAGAAAGCAAATCCAAAGAGTTCTCATCACAAGGAAAAAAAATTTTTTTAATCTTTACAAGATGATGGATGTTAACTAAACTTATTGTAGTAATCATTTCACAATGTATGTAAGTCAAGTTATTAGGCCAGACATCTTAAACTTATACAGTGCTATATAATGATTAAATCTCAGTAAAACTGGAAAAAAATGAACAGAGATGGACAAATAATAAATAAATAAAAGAAATTTAACATGCTTAAAAATATTTTCAAGAAATTAGATGAAAATGAAAAAAGTTTATACTTGGTAGTATTACTAAAAAAATGCATGTGAAGTTGTACACATTCTAGTTTATGTATTGACAAGAATTACATGGTAATTTTTATTTTGTTTTCTCCTGATCTCATAAAAAATGAATATGTTCTGTTGTTGATTATTTTAGGCCATTATTATACTTGGTTTTTGTATATTCAGATTAATTTATCAATTTATTTTCATTTTTTTTTTCTTTTTACTCCTTGAGGTTTTCATCATTTTTTTCTTACAACTTCTTAAATGAAATACTAAGATGTTTATTTCTTTGCTTCTATTAATATGGGGCTTCCCTGAATATAATGAAATATTTTATGACTAAAAAGTAATTTATTACAAAGGTTTGGTCTCATCCTCTGAGTTTTTATTTATATTTTTATATCTCAGTATCTCCCTCACAACCAAATCAATATTTGGGGAAGTGGTTTTAAATGTTTATAGAGTTAAAAATGTTAAGTTCTTTTTATTGTGATGTTCGACTTTTATTAGACTAAATTTAAAGGCAGATTCTTTTGTGACATGTAATTTGACACCCTTCTAAATTTTAGAAATTAAAAGTAAATCCAACATTTTGAAACATTTTTTAAATTTCAGTGCCAAAAAGGTGTAAGTAACTTGGAAAATAAAATCTATTTCTAAGTTCCAACATTATAAAGAATTGCCTTTTCTGTATAATTTAAATGCTTTTTTAGTTTGAAGAAGGGAATACTCTTTGTACCTCCACTGTTTGTGTAAAAACTTAATGTGTGTGTCTGTTAGAAAGCAGATTCTTTATCTTCAGAGAACATGTCTGGTTCACCAGTGTATTCTTTTTCATCTCCTTTATGCTAAGCTCAATAGAAAATTGGTATTTATGAAATTAGATTAAGTTGAAAGGAGAAGGGATAATGGATGGAATTATGTTGCCTCAAAACCCATAAAACACTTAAGTGTAAAAGTAATCGTCCTGATCTTTGTTTCTATCCTTTACATATTTCATAAAGGGCTAGAACTAAATTGAAAAGAAGAGTTTAAAAAAATACAAAGAAAGGATCCTACCTGATTTTCTCAAAGTTCTGATAAAGGCTCACATTGGTAGAGAAAGCAAGAAATACATTACTCTCTGTTTTCTAGAATTTTAAAGATTTTTGTACATGTAGCTTCTCAGGGGAGGAGGATATATATTTTATTTAAGATATGAGTCAGGTGAAATCTAAAAATATCCAATTAAGGTAAATTCATTCTTCTCTTTAGAATTATGAAATTTACAAAAAGACATAAAAATAGGCATTTCTTCATTTAGACCTTCATTCATTAAATATTTCGGAGAAGGCAATGGTACCCCACTCCAGTACTCTTGCCTAAAAAATCCCATGGACGGAGGAGCCTGGTGGGCTGCAGTCCATGGGGTTGCTACAAGTCGAACATGACTGAGCGACTTCACTTTCATTCTTCAGGTTCATACATTGGAGAAGGAAATGGCAACCCACTCCAGAATTCTTGCCTGGAGAATCCCAGGGACGGGGGAGCCTGGTGGGCTGCCGTCTATGGGGTCACACAGAGTCGGACACGACTGAAGTGACTTAGCAGCAGCATTAAATATTTGCTAAGCCCCTTCTGTGTGTCAGGCAGGCTTCTCTACAAGGGATGGAGCACTAAATAATTGCAACAAAATCCCTTCCCTCTTGGGGCTTATAGGTGGTAACATAAGCAGAAAGGAATGACAAGGAGCGTGAAAGCCCAGCATCACTTGTTTTACCCATGAAAGTACAAGTGAGAAAAAACAATTTAAGAGGAAGAAGGAGTGCTAATCACTAGCAGTAGTATGATAAACTAGTAGTAAACGTTCCCCAGACAACAGAGTTCTGAGGAGAAATGATCAGTAGGGTCAGAGTACAGCAAATAAGGAAACACCTGGGGATATAAGAAAACGGAAACGAATTGTTTCTTCTGTTCACATGCTTTCGTTCAGAGTGTTGGTTTGGGGTGTTCTTAATATCAACCTAAATTATTGTTGTTCCCTAAATCCTAAAATGGATAAAGTGGAAGGTATTTAACTAGATCCTGGAGAACATGATGTGTGCTATTAATATTAAAATATGGTATAGAAGACAAACTAAAGATGTTATTCATATGCTTTTTAAGAGAAAGGCATTTCAGGAGAAAGGTTGAAATTAAAATTACCAATATAGAGAAAAAGATATGCATATATGTATATAGAGATACACATCTGGAGAGAAAAATTATTTAAAATATCAATGCAACCTATGATAAAAGGCAGTTTAAAATATTTGAGACACAAGTACATTGTTTCTAGATAAAATAGAATGCTTTCAATATGAATCTTAAAAAAATATTAGGTCAAGACATACATAAATGTAGTAAATATATAACTTTGTGTTCTTAGGATGGTAAATTCATACATAAATCAATATACACATAGAATGAATAAGGAGAAAGTGTGAGAAGGGAGTTGAATTTTTTTTCATTGAAGTTTTTGATAGTTTTTGAGATATAATTGACTTAACATTAGTTTCAGGTATACAACATGATGATTTAGTATTTGTATATTTTGCAAAATGATCATCACAATAAATCTGGTTAACATTCATTACCACACATACTTACACTTTCTTTTCTTGTGATGAGAATTTTTAAGATCTGCACTCTTAGCAACTTTCAAACATTCATACAGTGTTATTAACCATGGTCACTGTACTGTACATAATATCCCCAGGACTTATTTATTTTATAACTGGAAGTTTATACCTTTTGACCACCTTCACCTATTTCACCCATCCCTCACTCCCTATCTCTGATAACCACCAATCTGTTCTCTGACTCTATAAGCTCATTTTTTTGTTGCTTTTAAAAAATTCCACATAAAACAAAAATTTTGTCTTTCTCTGTGTGACTTATATATCACTTAACATAATGCCCTCCAGGTCCAAGGGTCATCCAAGTTGCCACAAATAACAAGATTTCCTTCTATTTTGTGGCTGAATAATGTCCCATTTTTTACATATTCTATTGTGTGTGTGTGTTCTTTATATATTCATCCATTGATGGACACCTAGGTTGTTTCCATGTCTTGACTATTATAAATAATGGTGCAGTGAACATGTGGGTGCATAAATCTTGTCCAGTTACTGGTCTTGTTTCCTTTGGATTAATACCCAAAAGTGGAATTGCTGGATTTTATGGTGGCTGTATTTTTAATTATTTGAAAAACCTTCATACCATTTTCCATTTTGGCTGCACCAATTTACATTCCCAGCAATAGTATGCAATCATTCCCCTTTCTTCACATCCTCACAAACACTTGTTATTTCTTGTCTTTTATATACTAACCATTCTCACATGTGTGAGATGATATCTCATTGTAGTTTTGGTTTGCATTTTCCTGATGATAAGTGATGTTGAGCATCACTAGTCATGTACCTGTTGGCCATCCATAAAGACTAGAGATATTTCTCAAAAGGGGCACATGTCAATGAAATTCCTGTGTAGGATTTTTAATAAGTATGTTGAATTTAATTGGCCCAGTTGAATCTCTTTCTTCCATGAACTTTCACACTTTTCCCATATTATAAAGATCTAACTTAAAAAGGCCAACAATGTCCTGATAACTGTTAGGAGAATTTAATACAGTTTTATCAATTCTATATACTTACTGTGTTTCATTAACAATAAACTTCTATAGCCCATGTTGTTCTTATTCAGTCGCTTAATCATGTCCAACTCTCTGCAACTCCACAGACTATAGCACAACAGGTTTCCCTGTCCTTCACTATCTCCTGAAGTTTGCTCAAAATCATGTCCACTGAGTCTGTGATGCCATCCAACCATCTCGTCCTCTGTTGTTCCCTTCTCCTCCTGCCTTTAATCTTTCTCAGCATTAAGGTCTTTTCCAGTGAGTTGGCTCTTCGCATCAGATGGCCAAAGTATCGGGGCTTCAACTGAAGCATCAGTCCTTCCAATGAATATTCAAGACTCATTTACTTTAGGATTGACTGGTTTGATCTCCTTGCAGTCCAAGGGACTCTCAAGACTCTCAAGAGTCCCTTCTTCTCCAACACCACAGTTCGAAAGCATCAATCCTTTGGCACTCAGCCTTCTTTATGGTCCAACTCTCACATCCATACATGACTACTAGAGAAACCATAGCTTTTACTACATGGACCTTTGTCAGCAAAGTGATATCTCTGCTTTTTAATATGCTGTCTAGATTTGTCATATCTTTTCTTCCAAGGAGCAAGCATCTTCTAATTTCATAAACAATATGAAAAGGCAAAGAGATATGAAACTGGAATATGAGCCCCCCAGGTTGGTAGGTATCCAATATGCTACTGGGGAAGAGTGGACAAATAGTTCCAGAAAGAATGAAGAAGTTGAGCCAAAGCAGAAATGATGCCCACCTGTGGACATGTTTGGTGGTAAAAGTCCAATGCTGTAAAGAGCAATACTGCATAGGAACCTGAAATGTTCGTTCTATGAATCAAGGTAAATTGGGTGTGGTCAAACAGTAGATGGCAAGAGTGAACATCAACATTTTAGGAATCAGTGAACTAAAATGGGCAGGAATCGGAGAATTTAATTTAGATGATCATGATCTACTGCTGTAGGCAAGAATCCCTTTGAAGAAATGGAATAGCCCTCATAGTGAGCAAAAGAGTCCAAAATGCAGTACTTGGGTGCAATCTCAAAAATGACAGAATGATCTCAATTTGTTTCCAATACAAACCATTCAACATCACAGTAATCTAAGTATATAACCTATGCTACTGTCATTAACACTGCTTTGTACTGGATCTTCTGTCGTTTGCTAATTATTTGCAACCAGACTGCAAGCTCTTGAAAAGCCATGTGGAGGCTGTGTGCTTTCTACTTCTCTTACATTTCACCATAGGGCACAGAGTTGACCCTAATGCCCACTTGATTATTGATCATATGAAATGCATGCAGTGTGAGAACTGAGCAGTCAGTGATTTGTGAAGGCTTAAGTGGATTGTTTCCTGGTTATTCTTGAGAGCACATTTTATTTTATGTATAAATCTCTTTGTTGATAATACCTGGAAAATTCTTAGTCATAACCTATAGGACAAAATATAAAGAAGCTAAAAACCTAGTAATTTCATTTGAAGACTTTGTTAAAATCATCTTGTCTCTTATTAAATAGTCACTTACATCTCTATGATTTGAGAGCATTAAACAACACCATCTATTATGGTCGCCCGTGTCCCTATGATGAGGGAACTTAGCAAGATATTTTGAGCCCATAGGCATTTAAGCTTGCATTCGTTCTTTGTCCGATGCACCAAAAAAAAAAAAAGGGGGGGGGGCATGTTTTAAAAACAAGCAGATGCCTAAATACTCAACTTGTATGGGCTCTATTTAGCCTGTAGGTGATTTGCAGAAGATATGACTCATATGCCACCTGGGTTCATAAGGAAAAACATGAAATCCCTTCCAAACTGCCTGTTGCCTTGCATTTGTGTCTAAAGAGTCATATCCACTATGAAACACGGGCCATTATTGTTTACAGGGAAGAATTATAAATCCAAAGTTTTTACCAATCTGTTCATTCTAAATCACTTTGGCCATTAGAGATTTAAAAAATATTTTCCTGTTTGGAAAACATGAAAAATTTAAGCTCTAGCATTTTCTCGTCACTCTTTTAAGGCTTAATACTGAATGTGTCAAAAGAATTCAGATAAGTGGAAGGAATTTTAAAGTTAATTGCTCCATTTTACAAATTGCATTGCTCAGATTCAAGAATAAAAGCCATTTCCTAGTTTTTGTCAGGTACTTCTTTCACTGTGTATCAGATGTCACTTCATTCATAAAATCTGCAAAGATTGAACAGACTTATTATACAGTTGTTTCTGGCAATGCCCTTCACTCTTGACTTTGCAAATCGAAATATGTTTTATTCATCCAAATGCCTTAAGTGTTTCAGACACGCTTCAGCATGTTCCACCTTGCTCACCATTGTCTTGGGAATGCCTACTGGAACATAAGTGATGAGTGTCCCTTGAATAAACCCTTGCCTTCCTATTAGAAGGAACAATTCCCATTATTATGGCTTTGAAATGATTATGAATTTAAATTTAAAATGATTTAAATAATTTAATTTTAAAATGATTATGAATCATCATACATTCCCAAACATTCTTTAGTACTTGAGTACAGAAGGATTTTTAGGTTTGAGATGGACCTTTTTGATTAGCAGCTTCATTGTGAAATCCATTAAAAAAATTACATAACTCAGTTTTACATCAAATATTTTTATTTAAGCTTCAGATGAATTACTGTTGTGAAAAACACTACCCCCTCCCTCCCCACGTTAGACAAGAATTTCCTTCACTGCATGTAGACAAAGCAGGCTATAAGCAAGATAAACTCACATTAATATTTCACTTCCAAACCTCCATTCATAGTTCTTCAGGCAGATTAGGAAAGGAGTACGCCAAGGCTGTAAATTGTCACCCTGATTATTTAACTTATGGGCAGAGGACATCATGCAAAAGCCGGACAGGATGAGGCACAAGCTGGAATCAAGATTATAGGGAGAAATATCAATAACCTCAGATATGCAGATGACACCACCCTTATGGCAGAAAAGGAAGAGGAACTAAAGAGCCTCTTGATGAAAGTGAAAGAGGAGAGTGGAAAAGCTGGCTTAAAACTCACCATTCAAAAAACGAACACCGTGGCATTCAGTCCTATCACTTCATGGCAAATAGATGGGGAAACAATGGAAACAGTTATAGACTTTATTTTTTTAGTAGATGGTAGATGCAGCCATGAAATTAAAAGATGCTTGTTCCTTGGAAGAAAAGCTATGACAAACCTAGACAGCATATTAGAAAGCAGAGACATTGCTGACAAAGGTCCGTCTAGTAAAAGCTATGGTTTTTCAAGTAGTTATGTATGAATGTGAGAGTTGGACCATAAAGCTGAGAACCAAAGAATTGATGCGTTTGAACTGAGGTTTTGGAGAAGACCCTTAAGAGTCCCTTGAACAGCAAGGAGATCAAATCACTCAACCCTAAAGGAAATCAGTACTGAATATTCATTGTAAGGACTGATGCTGAAGCTGAAGCTCCAATACTTTGGCCACCTGATGCAAAGAACTAACTCACAAGAAAAGCCCCTGAGGCTGGGAAAGATTGAAGGCAGGAGGAGAAGGGGATGACAGAGGATGAGATGGTTGGATGGCATCACCGACTCGATGGACATGAGTTTGAGTAAGCTCCAGGAGTTGGTAAAGGACAGGGAAGCCTGTCGTGCTGCAGTCCATGGGGTCACAAAGAGTCAAATATGACTGAGGAACTGAACTGAGCTGAATATTTTCACTGTGTCCTAGGAAACTTAGTCAATATTAGTGGGTTTTTACTAGCAAATGAATCTTTTTTTTCAGATTCACAACACACACACACACACACACACACACACTCATATAAACGGACTTTATTCACAGATAAACTTGCCTGCTTATAGATTGACAAATGGGTAAAATAAGAGAACATCTCTTTATATTGCCTTTTTATATTATAATTATCTTTCTCTCCCAACTTTGATTATAAAAGTTTTCAAACATACTGAAAAGTTGAAAGAATTTTACAGTAAATATCTTCCCTGGTGACTCAGCAGTAAAGAATCTGCCTGCCAGTGTAGGAGACGTGGGTTCATGTAGTCGATGGAGTCCCAAAGAGTCGGACATGACTTAGCCACTAAACAACAACAACATCCCTAAACCCACCTCCTAGAATCAACAGTTAGTTTTGTGCTATATTTGCTATAGCATGTATCTGCTTACATCCATCCAACAATTTGTCATGTTTTCTTGGTGGATTTTGAAGTTAGTTGCAGACATCAGTACATGTTCTCCTAAATATTTCAGGAGGCATATCATTGTAACTCATTTTTATGTTGTTGTGGGTGTTTTTCTTTAACATTTTCCAAGAGGGAATCACTTCAGGTGATCTTAAGTATTAAAAACTACTGAAAATTTTAGTCTAGTTTTTCTAGCTTCAGCAGAGATCCAATATTCTCTGTTCTCTTTTTGGCTTCATCCACTGCTCCCTTGAAACTGATGTTAATTGTCCTAACTCTGTGTTCCCATCTGTATTCCTTCCCCTTCACCATGCTGATTTCTTTAGCAACCATGAATCACAGTTCTTGAACCAAGATGCTCATAGCCATGTAGGTTATATGAGATCATTACTGGCAAGACAGTTGGCAGCCATATAATATTGCATGAAATATCCATGAAAGACAGGGATAGTTGGCACAGTGTATGTGACACATGGATGGTGGTTAATCAACATTTATGGGTGGAAGGTTGGAAGGAGAGAGGAAGGAAGGGAAACCACGAGCTTAGATAGTAAGTGAAGATTCCTTGGAAGAGCTGACATTTGTTTGAATGACATTTCATAAAGAGAGTAGGCAAGGCCCATCTCAGTACAAAATTTTAAGCAAACCTTCAGCTGAACATAATCTCTATAGCACATTAAAAGTAATGAATCACTTGCTAAATTAAAAGTAGAGCTGGCCAATGCTTTCTTTGTGGCAGCAACTTGGTTGGAAAAAGCTTCCTGAAGACAACTAGCATCCAGGGCTGTCTTTAAAACTTAGATGATTTTGTAGGAGACTGTTTAAAACTTTTGAAAATCAGAAGCCACAGGGTAGAAATGAATGTGTGGTGAGTTTGAGACATACAGACAATTGCTAAAGCAAGACAGAGAACTTTCAGTTACTGATCCCAATATTTTTTTTAAAAAACATAGTATTTTAACACTCCTCCCAAAGGGTAAAAACCATTTTTATTTGGAACAAAAATCTCCTTAAATCTAGGATATGAAAACTAAGGTGCCTTTCCAACATTGATTTATAAAGCTGCTCTGACAAACAGGCAAAACACTAGTCTGTTTCCTAAAGATGAAATGAGATTTATTGCTTTCGAGATGAAAAATTTTAAAGTGATCAAAAAAATTGGATTTTTAAATTGTATGTATATAATAAAAATCAAGTTAAAGATAAAACATCCAGGACTTCCCTGGCTATCCAGTGGTTAAGACTTTGAGCTTCCATTGCAGGGGGCATGGGTTCAATTCCTGGTTAGGGACCAAGATCCCACATGCTACACAGGGAGTGGCCAAAAAATAAATTTTAAAAAACTAATGCAAAAACATCCATGATGAACAAAAGATAAAAATTAAAACATAAGTAAAACATCCTTCTTAAATTAATAATTCCAAAAGATTTTGAAGTTACAAACTAGATCTAAGGAAACTGAACTAATATGTGCCATTTGTTCTTATTTATTTATGACTATTTTAAAATTACTCTTATTACTTAGTGGTGCCAGAGGCTCTCTCTGAGTAATTTGTAATTTCTGCTATTACTTGAGGTGCCTTTTGTTTTTTAACTTTGTCTAGGTCATGAAGAGACCTGGAGGGTAGCTAGCCAAGCATAAGGAATAGCAGCACAGTCAGATTTTCCAGTTCAATTGGACACAAAGATTAAAATAATTTATCAGCTGACAAAGAACTTAATTATCCATAAGTCTTTCATCATATTTTACCCCATTGCTATCTGTCTGAAATCTTAGATGCTGAACTTGCTTTGGACATTAATTAGTGTGGTCCCTAGTCAGTTAAGTGATCTAGATGTTAAAATGTTTATGTTTAAACAATTTATATGTCATAGAAATATGGCTATAAATATGTGTACAAGGTAGAGGTTATGTAGTTCACACTGTGTACATCATAACTCTTAATGGTTGCCTACTAGCAAGAAGACTTCAAATTAATTCACTCAGTGATGCCCTAGTCATTTTATTAGACAGCAAGAAAGCACCAACGTTAAATTCATTGATTGGTTTTCAAGAGCTCTCATAAACTGGCATCCTTGTTTTGATATCACAGTATTGCACAGCCAAGTGGTGCTGTTCTTTAATCATACACATGAATACATTCACTGTAAGTATGCATTAGATCATCCCTTTCCTTCTCCACATACCCGTCTTTAGAATGCTCTTACCTTTTTTTTAAATTTGTTTTTAATTGGAGTATGATTGCTTTACAATGTTGCTTTACTTTCTGCTGTACAACAATGTGAATCAGCCATATGTGTGTATATATATATATCCCCTCCCTCCAGAACCTCAGTCAGACCTATCCCCATTCCACCCCTCTAGGTCATCAACTCTTTTTATTCTCATTGAATCAAATCAAAGAACGTTCAAAAGAAATAGTAAGAAGAACATTAGTAAGTAGTTGTTTGTTTGAGTGTGTGTTCTAGAATCAGACTGCCTAGACTTCTGGTTTTGCTCTTGCATTAACTACTTTTGGAAATTGCAACAAGGTACTTAACCTGCCTGAGTATTTTCATTTGGAAAAAAAAAAGGAGATTGTATTTGCTTGTATTGTGTTATATTTGCTTCATACAGTTTGTAGGATTTTTTTAATCAAGGTAGAATTTATATAGCATAAAATTAATCACTAACCATTTTAAAGTATACAATTCAGTGACATTTCATATATGCACAATATTAGTAATGATGACCTCCATCTAGTTTCAAAAGGAGACCTTGTATGGCTTAAGTAGTCACTCCCCCTACCCCCAGCCCCTGACAACCACCGATCTTCTTTCTATCTCTATGGATTTATTTATTCTGGATATTTCATATGAATGAAATTATACAATGAGTGACCTTTTGTGTCTTGCTTTCTTCACTTAGCATAATATTTTTGACGTTTGTCCACATGGTACCGTGTATCAGTGCTATATTACTTTTTATGGCTGAATAATAATCCATTTTATGGAAATACCACATTTGTTTATCCAGTCAACAGTTGCTAGACATCTGGGTTGTTTTTGCCCTTTGACTATTATAAATAATGCTGCTAAGAACATTTGTGTGCAAGTTTTTGTGTGGACATGTGTTTTCATTTCTCTGAATTGTTGAATCATATTGCAACCCTATGTTTAACCATTTGAAAAACCCCAGGACTGTTTTCCAGAGTGGTTATACTATTTTACATCCCACCAGCAATGTATAAAGATTCCAATTTCTTCATGTCCTTGCCAACACTTGTTGTTTTCCATTTTATTTTGATTTTTTTTTTTTAACTATGGCTTTCCTAATGGCCAGGAAGTAGTACCTTATTGTGATTTTGATTTGTATTTCTCTAATAACGAATGAGGTTGAGCCTGCTTTTCACATGCTTGTTGATCTTGTACTATTTTTAAGTAGGAATTGAATGAGTAAATAATAGATAATACTTATATAGATAGCATATTAAAAAGCAAAGGCATCACTTTACTGACAAAAGTCCATATAGGCAAAGCTGTGGTTTTTCCAGTAGTTATGTATGGGTGTGAGAGTTGGACCATAAAGAAGGCTGGGTACCGAAGAATTGATGCTTTCAAATTGTGGTACTAGAGAAAACTCTTGAGAGTCCCTTGGACAGCAAGGAGATCAAACCAGTCAATCCTAAAGGAAATCAACCCTGAATATTCATTAGAAGAACTGATGCTGCTGAAGTATTGGAGCATACTTTGGCCATCTGATGTGAAGAGCTGACTCATTGGAAAAGACCCTGATGCTGGGAAAGATTGAAGGCAAAAGGAAAAGAGGGAAGCAGAGGATGAAATGGTTAGATAGCATCACTGACTCAGTGGACATGAATTTGAACAAACTCTGGGAGTTAGTAAGGGACAGAGAAGGCTGGTAGACTGCAGTCCCTGGGTTCACAAAGAGTGAAACATGACTTAGCGACTGAACGATAACTTGTATCATATATACCACATTGTACTAAGTTTTGTTTGTGTGTTTATATATATTAAAACATACCCACAGACATAAATATATATAATCACTGAATCTCAAAATAGGTATAGTATTATTATATGTAAAGTATCTAGAACAGTACTTTGCAGACAATAAATATGAGTTAGAAGGGAAAGACAGAACAAACATAGGGAAGAATACCATATCTTCCTTTTCTTACTACACCACTGATTAACACTTAAGATTGACTACCCAAAGATATCAAAATTATTTCTCCTATTCTCTCTGTCATACAGGAATATACCAGAAGTAGGATAATTACTTGATTGCTTTTGGTCCATCAGCAGTGAGGATTTTGTTCTTCTGGTGGGTCAGAATGCTTTTAAGGTTTCATATTCTAGTGGCATTGATATTTTTAGCCAGTCAGGATCCAGAGATGAACTTCACTGATTTTAAATTCACTCACTCCCTAAAACTGCTATAGGGAAATTTTGCAACTTTATTTCTCATACCCAATTGTAATTTTGAGAAAGAGTAAAAACGTGACTATTATATTTTTTCTTTAGCATCTGTATATGACTCAAAGACTTGGTGGCTCCATCTATCACAGCCCATTGATGGTAGCGAGAAATATAAGCTTTGCCATTAGCAGAGACATTTCAACCAACCAGCACAACCTGATTTTTTAGAAGTGTCTGATTCAACTCTGAGCAAACAGGTGCCAAGTATGTACCTAACATCAAAGGTCAGTCTAAAAGTATTTAGCAACAGACATGGCTTGGTTATTACTAACCAATCCGAAAAGATTCTGTCCTTGAACAGCTGTGTGACCATGACAGTGTATGCCAGCCAGATGCATGCTTATCTAAAATCACTCTCTTCCATACTTAGATCCTGTTCTGTGAATTAAAGAGGCAGGAGTATATTAGGAAGAACTCAATCCAGACAGACTTGGTTTTGATTCATCCTTCTGGCATCAAGCAGTCTGGCCTTGGGCAAGGCTATTTGTTTACTATAAAATGTATATACTATTTTGTAAGATCCTTGTAAAAAATGATGTAGATTAAAAGGATCCAGTGAAAGTGAAAGAGGAGAGTGAAAAAGTTGGCTTAAAGCTCAACATTCAGAAAATGAAGATCATGGCATCTGGTCCCATCACTTCATGGCAAATAGATGGGGAAACAGTGGAAACAGTGGCTGACTTTATTTTTCTGGGCTCCAAAATCACTGTAGATGGTGATTGCACCCATGAAATTAAAAGACACTTACTCCTTGAAAGGAAAGTTATGACCAACCTAAACAGCATATTAAAAAGCAGAGACATTACTTTGTCAACAAAGGTCAGTTTAGTCAAGGCTATGGTTTTTCCAGTGGTCATGTATGGATGTGAGAGTTGGACTATAAAGAAAGCTGAGCACCAAAGAATTGATGCTTTTGAACTGTGGTGTTGGAGAAGACTCTTGAGAGTCCCTTGGACTGCAAGGAGATCCAACCAGTCCATCCTAAAGGAGATCAGTCCTGGGTGTTCATTGGAAGGACTGATGTTGAAGCTGAAACTCCAGTACTTTGGCCACCTGATGGGAAGAGCTGACTCATTGGAAAAGACCCTGAGGCTGGGAAAGATTGAGGTCAGGAAGAGAAGGGGACGACAGAGGACGAGATAGCTGGATGGCATCACCAACTCAATGGACATGGGTTTGGGTGGACTCCGGGAGTTGGTGATGGACAAGGAGGCCTGGCATGCTGCAGTTCATGGGGTTGCAAAGAGTTGGACACGACTGAGTGACTGTACTGAACTGAACTGAAAAGGATCCAGGACAGCACCTGAAACAGAGTTAGCACTCAGTACATTACAGCGGTAGTGATTGTCCCTGGGGTTACTGTGATTGATACCATCTGGCCTCAGGTGATCATTACAAGAGCTTCAGAAAGACTCTAAATCCTAGGCTTAAAAAATGAGGACAAAATGTGCAGCCAAAAGAACTTGACACTCAGCAGTTAAAAAGAAAATCTATCTCCTCTAACTCATATTCAGACACAATGAGGAGAAAGCTGCTAAGGAGTTGTCTGGTGGTGGAAATTGCTCAGGGAGTCAGAGCTAAGCACTAAACTTAAATCAGAGAATCTCTTTTCAGGTATCAGCTCTTCATTCACTAGGTCTGTGACCTTGGGCAACACACTTAGTCACTTAACATAAAAGCCTGTTATCTCATTTATAAAATGGGACTATAATAATGCCTGTGAAAGTTCATTGTAAGCTACAATGTATTGTACAAAAACTATTGTTATTAAATATATGAATACCTACATTTCTGCCTTTAACAATAAGCATGATATCAAAGGTATATGGAGATCCCTTTAAAAATTAAAAATAGAACAACCATACAACCACCAATCCACTTCTGGGTGTATGTCCAAAGAAAATAAAAACACTAATTTAAAAAGATGCATGCACCCCTGTGTTCATAACAGCCTTGTTTACAATAACCAAGATATGGAAGCAACCAAAGAGCCCATCAGTAGATGGGCATCAGTAGATTCATCTACTTAGATGAATGGATAAAGAAGATATACATATAATGGGATATTACTCACTTTTAAGAAAGAATGAAATCTTGACACTTGCAACAATATGGGTGGACCTAGAGAGTATTATGTTAAGTGAAATAAGCCAGACAGAGAAAAATGAATAGTGTATGATTTCAGTTATATGTGGAATCTAAAAAACACAACAAATGAACAAGCATAACAAAACAGAAATGGAATTATAGATTCAGAGAACAAACAGGTGGTTGCCAGAGGGGAAGAAGATGGGAAGAGGAAAGAAATAAGTGAAGGAGATTAAAAGGTATAAACTTTCAGATGCAAAATAAATGAGTCATGATATGAAATATTCAGTGTGAGGAATGCAGTCAGTAATTATATAATATCTTTGTATGGTGACATTGTAACTAACTTACCTTGGTAATTGTTTTGAAATGTACAGAAATGTCAAACCATTGTGTTGCATAACAGAACTAACATCAAGGTGTAGTTCAATTATGCCTCAGAAACAAACTCATAGAAAATGAGATCAGATTTGTGGTTACCAGAGGTGGGAGGGAGTGGGGAGCAGAAATCAGAGGAAGATGGTCAAAGCAGAGAAATTTTCCATTATAAAAGCTGTAAGTACTATATGATGTACAATCTTAGTCACTCAGTCATGTCTGACTCTTTGCGACCCAGGGACTATAGCCTGCCAAGCTCCTCCATCCATGGGATTCTCCAGGCAAGAATACTGGAGTAGGTTGCCATTTCCTTCTCCAGGGGATCATCCCAACCAAGGGAGTGAACCCAGGTCTCCCACATTGCAGGCAGACTCTTTACCATCTGAGCCACCAGGGAAGCCATGTAATGTACAACATGATAAATATAATTACCATATCCCAGGGATGGTGGAGCCTGGTGGGCTGCTGTCTATGAGGTCACAAAGAGTCAGACATGACTGGAGCAACTTAGTAGTAGTAGTATATTAAATATGAATGTTGTTAAAACTACTATATATATTCCTATATATAATAGTTTGCACCTGCTAATCCTAGACTCCCAATCCAACCCTCCCTCGCCCCTCATCCCCCTTGACAACCACAAGTCTGTCCTCTGTGTCTGTGAGTCTGTTTCTGTTTTGTAAATAAGTTTACTTGTGTCAGATTTCAGATTCCACATATAAATGATATCACATAATATTTGTCTTTCCCATCCATGTTGATACAAATAGCATTATTTTATTCTTTCCTATGACTGGCTAGTATTCCATTGTATATATATACCACATCTACATCTTCCATCTGTCAGTGGGCAGTTAGGCTGTTTCCATGTCTTGGCTATTATAAATAGTGTGGAGGAGATAGAGTTTATCTAAGATATTTGAAACATTTCAAATATCTTTTTAATTAATCCCTAGAAGCTATAGTCACATATGTTATTTTGTTCTTATAGTTCTTTGAACACTATTATTATTCATATTCAGAAGGTAAGAAAATTAAAGGCCAAATAAATGTAGTCTCCAATATTTCATAAGTCACTTGGTAGAGTAATTATGACTAAAATTTAGAAGGTTGTTTTCTTTCTATAATTATTATCTTTATTAATAACATTCAGTTTATGTCCTGTTGAATATATTTTATGAGTCAGGCCCTCGGCTAGACCCTAGGGATTCAATGTACAGAAAAAGAAGCTGTGGAGCTTATGAAAGAGAAGGAACTATTAATCTAATAACTACACAATTAAACATAAAATCCCCCCAAAAAAAACCCCATAAAAATCACAATTGCAGAAATGTCTTTGAAAAAAAGTTATTTTGGTATTTGGGGAGCCTGCAGTGGGAGATTGATGTAGATGGGGAACCTGGAGAGATTTCCCAAGGAAGTGATAATGAGTTGAGATCTAAAGGATATTTTTGTTAACTCAGCAAGACCAAACAGAGAAAGCTCATTTCAGACAGAGGAAAACAGTATGAAAAGCCTGTTTTGAAAAGAAACAAGGCCAGTGTTAGAGCCTGAAAGAGGACCAAGGCACTGGAGTGCAAGGATGGTACAGAGAAAGGTCCAAGGTGAGGCTGGAGAGGTAGCCTAGGGTCACAAAGACTTTGTAATTATCCGTGTGACCAAGTGGAGCACAGCAGGGGTAAGACAGTGTGTGTTCTGTGTTCAAGATCACATGGGCTTCTTTGTCCCCTTCCCATAGAGACCTAGCTGAGCTCCTAAGAACTGGAAGCATATCTCTAGAACCCTTGGAAAATATCCCTGAGAAATTAAATCTTCCAATCCAATGTTTTGTTTTGTTTTCTTCTTTTGGAACTTCTTCAAGTAATTATAGTAAGGGGTTAAACTGATCAAGTCATTTTTTTAAGTGAATAAATGTCTTAGTAGGAAAAAAAATGGTTTGGGGAGAGATGAACAATTCTGTAGATGGGACATTGAATTCTTTGAAATAGGCCTCTCTTTTGAGACTCTGTGTGGAGCCCAGACAGAGCCATCAGGAAAATCCAATAGAACAGCTTACAGTAAATCAGCCATGCTCTCCAGTTTTCTGGTTTGCAGTAGGGGAATGGCATGACAGTATCCAGACCCTCAGCCTCCAGGTTTAGACAGGATTGCTTGTTTCAATGAAGGCTGCAAAATTAAGGAAGAGACTGCCTTCTGAAGTCCTTGGAGTTCTCTCATGATTTTGTGAATGTTTTCTACTACGTAAACACAAGAGGAAGTTTGCTAAATTTCTCAATAATTATTCAGACTTTTAGAAAAAACAACTTTTATGCAAGTTTATTTTCCTCTTATCTGAGAAATCTAGGATATTAAAAAGGAAGCTGTATGAGAAAATTGAAACATCTTTGCAGCATAACTTCTTGGATAATCATCATCACTTTGACTTATTTGCAGAATAAATCAAAGAAAACAGTCATAATTACAGGTTTGTCAAAATCAGTGCAGTGATGGCTTTGGAAATCATTAAGTGACAATTCCATCAACATGGTTATTTTCCTTTTTTTCTTTGCTAACCCCCAAGAGAGTGGTAGAACACACACACACACACACACACACACACACACACACACAGAAGTGAAATTTAAATATAGCTCTTGGACATAGAGATTTCCAGGTAGAGTGTGTTTGAACATATAGGCAAATAATTAAATTTAATGTTTTTACAGTTGTTCATTTGATTTCTTGGAGAAGGAAATGGCAACCCACTCCAGTGTTCTTGCCTAGACAATCCTGTGGACGGAGGAGCCTGGTGGTCTGCTGTCCATGGGGTCACATAGAGTCGGACACGACTGAAGCGACTTAGCATGCATGCATGCATTGGAGAAGGAAATGGCAACCCACTCCAGTATTCTTGCCTGGAGAATCCCAGGGATGGAGGGGCCTGGTAGGCTGCAGTCCATGGGGTTGCTAAGAGTCAGACACGACTGAGCAACTTCACTTTCACTTTTCACTTTCATGCATTGGAGAAGGAAATGGCAACCCACTCCAGTGTTCTTGCCTGGAGAATCCCAGGGATGGAGAAGCCTGGTGGGCTGCCGTCTATGGGTCGCACAGAGTCAGACATAACTGAAGCGACTTAGCAGCAGCAGTAGCATTTGATTTCTATAAGTGTCCTATTAGTTAGTAACATGTTATGAGAATAAATATAACTAAGGCACACACTGGTTCATAAAGCAGAAAGCAAAACCAGGAGCTCATAGGCTCTGAATCAGGTAAGTACAGCCCACATTCACAGAACCTTCTTTCCATTAGGCTATATAGGTCAAAGCAGATAATCCCCTGAAACTAAGGGACAATTTTAGGAAAATAATCGCAACAGTTTTCTAATTTATTTTCAGCCTTATAATTCTAAATAAAGTGCTTGTGAAAAAAAAAATTCACAGAAAAATTTCCCTAGGCTTGATCGTTAAGATGAGTTCTAGGTTCAATGTTTAGAATCAATGTTTGTATAAATTGTTTGAGTCTCAGGACGTCAGGAGGTATTTTTGCCTGGAGGGAACTTGCAGTCAGTTGATGAGGCTTGGAGTAGGTGGTGGGAGGCTACAAGACGACGGAACCAGAACTCAAACGTGGGCTGTTGAACTCCAAACCCCATATTCCTAATGGCTAAACCACAGCATCTCATATTATGTAGGTTGGCAAGTTGCAGGGAAGAGACACTTTGCATATAAGTTTGGACCTTCTTGCCCTGAAAGCAGAATGACATGCTCAGCTGTCATCTGAGAGAAGGGGGATAGTGGCTGGTCTTTAATCTGGTTATGATAGCAGCACCTTCAGTGACCCAACCATCATCTTAGGAGATCCTCAGAAGCCAGGGCCACTTTGTTCCTTCTGGGTGTGCAGCTCAGACTGAGACTCCCCAAGAGCAAAAAACATTAGGTCCTGTGTCATTTTGCAGTGTGATTGATCTCATTGGCCAGAACCTTGCCCTGAAAGGCCTTAGCCCAGCCCCTCAACATCACAAGAGGTATTCTTGTCTAATCAGTAACAACCAGGGTAGCAAATAGAACAACTATTGGCTGGTTCCTAAAGATGGGAACATGGAAAACATGGAGTCACTATCCCCATTAATACTGAAATAGTTCTAAAGTTACTGTAGTCCAAAAAGAAACCAGAAATCTGAAAGATTTTTAGTGGATTCTCTTGAATTCTCTAAGTATAGAATTATATCCAAATTAAACTATCCAATATCTCATTTTTTTCTATCAGGTTGAAAGAAACTAACAAGCATGGAGACACATTATGTTGTCAAGAGTGATAAGAATCTGGCACCTCTGAGTGTTGCTGATGGGGGTATAAATTGACACATCTTCTAAGATGGAGAATGTGACAACATCTATCACAATTACAAGTCCACTTCTAGGAATACTGACATGTGTTAAATAAATACAGAAGGAAGAATGTACATTGCAGCATTTTGTGTAATAGTAAAAATACAGGAAAAATTCTAAATGGTCCCAGTTGAGTAAGTTATGATCCATCCATACAATAGAAGAGAATGAGGAATCTCGCTGTGAAAGGACATGGAATTATTCTCCTCCTTGGTATTTTACATGAGAAAAAGCAAGATGGAGAACTATATCTATAGTATAAACTCCCATGTGTTTACAGCATGCTCCCATTTGTATGAAGAGAAGGAAGCAGAATCTATAAACTTACACATGCATAAAATATCCCTAAAAGAAATCACGAGACACTGAAAACATTGGTTGCCTGTGGGGTAGAACCCTGGGTGTCTGCGAGATAAGGATGTCAGGGAAACACTTCCATTTAGAGTTCTTAAATTGTGAACCACGTGAATTTATTACCTTCTCAAAAGCAAATGAATAAACTGTTAATTTAAAAAGGAAGGGGAAGGCAGAGGAGCCCAGCAGGAATTTAGAGATGAGTGGCTGGTCTAGTCCAAGTAGCTAGAAGTATGCATCATCTAGAGTAGGGGTGAGAGTGGACCTGTGCAACCCTGGGATATGAAGGGGTGTGTGCAAGAGGGGGATGTGTGGAGCCCCAGCAGAGTGCACAGAAAGGAGCCATAGGATGTGACACTACAGATTGTCAGCCACATGCAAGGGAGTGTGATGCAGACTGAAAGCTGGATACAGAGGTAGATGGAGGAGTTGAGAATTGGTCCTGAAACAATGATGGAGGGCAAGTCAGAAGAAGGCTTATTTCATCCCTGGGAACAAGCCAACAGTTCCTCCCCACTTCCATCTCTAACCTCTCCTTTGGAGAAGAATATGCAGTCTGGAACAGTCTGGTAGCCTAAAACATGACAATTAGGCAATTAGGAGAAACAGTGAATTTACTTGACTGAAGGTTTGCAGCTTCCTTATGGGAGGCGATCCTCTCCCTGGGTCACACAATCAACCACAGTCAAGTCCCCAGTCCTGGCTCATCCGAAAGTAACAGACTGCACTCCCCAAAGCATGCACAACTCAGACCTGCATCCATACCCAAGGTTGCTTCCTTCCTCTCACCCCCAGAGCTCTGAATTTGAACTTACTACAGTATTTATCAGCTCTTAGTAGGTGTTCTCTCTTTCTGTGCATATCTCTTCATTTGCCTAATTTTGAATACCTGTAGGGAAGAGCTGGGTCTAAATTTTGTGTATGCCTTGTTTTACCTGGGTGTTTGGAAAATATTCATTGATGGGACATGAAGCCCATCAGCCTTGATTATGAGAGTGCAGTTGGTGGCAGGCATCTGGAGAGAAGGGAAGTAGCACTTACAGTCACATTCAACTCATTGTTTCTTGGTTCCAGGTACGTTGTCTTCTACTCAAAATGGGCATGCTGTGGGCCATTCTGGTGTTCTTGTGGGCCAGTTATTCCTTGGTTCCCAAAGCTGAATAGGATTAGAAAACATTCTATGAGGTGCTGCTGGGAAGATTCGCAGTGTATAAATCACACAGTCTTTGCACACAAGGAGTTTATTATTTAAAGAAGGAAAGAATAGACATTTGTATGCAAGGCTGACTGAAGGAAGTAGACCTAGAAGTCACATACTCTGAACAGTCACCTGTTTAGACCTAGGGACTTGAGGAGAAGTAAGGAGCAAAGAGCTGAACATGTCCATTTCCCAGGCACCTTACAGTTGTCCAAATAAGTGGAATTACCCCTTCCGGGCAAGGAGGACAGATGAAACTTTGTCTGTTAGTTTCCTGTGCAGGCCTTCAATGAAGTCATATGATAAGGATTAATATTGTTTGTTGAGTGTCAGCAAGGTGCCAGACATCTGACACCATCCCTTCCTGCAAGCGCTAGACAGACGAACAATTCAAACGCAAGATGGATCAGCTGACGAAATGGCTCCTTCTCAGAGGTGAGCTGTTTCAGGGTTTTGAGGGCTGGTTTTTGCTGTTTGTTCTTGAGATATTTTTCCCCAAATTTTCACCTGGTGTTCTGGAGAGGAGTGAAACCACTCCTGGGTGTACTGTGTTGGGTAGTTACTCTACAGTTATGCTTCCAGGATAGCTGTCCACTTTGTTAGCCACTTTCCTTAATATTAAAATCTGTCTAAAGCCGAACTGCTCCAAGAAGATCCTGCTGTCCATCCATTTTCACCAGTGCATTAAATAGATGAGTGATCACAGGTGCTGGGCGTGTTTATCCTCTTTAGACTAAAGAGACATTCATTCATTCATTTTTGCCTGCAGCATTCCTGAAAGCTAGCTTCACTTCAAGGGAGCAGGGACAGAAATAATAACAATTACAGAGGTGATACTGTGCTTTCCTTCTCCTTGTATTTCTCATCATGAATGTGCTGCCCTTCTGATCTAAGGTAACATCTCTGACCTACCCCTGCAGAGAGATGGTCCTACAGGGTTCTGCAAAGCTAGGATTCTGGAAGCACTCCCAAGATTGCTAATGAGAGAAGATTATCAAGAAAAGTGGAAAGTTGGGATTATAATGGCATTTATGTAAACACATATTACTTATATAGAGGCTGTCTGGAATGCACTATAGAGTAGCCTATGGGACTATACTTCCTATGTTTTATGTACTGTATGGATGGAAATAAGTGCTGTAGTAAACCTGAATCAGAATATATGAGTAGTGGTTTGTTTCTTCTCTTCACTTCATTTTGGTTTGTTTGTTTGTAATATGTCTCTGCTGTCATATTTTGAGTAGATCCCTGTAGTTCCATGGGCTTCCACTCTAAGAGGGGTTCTGGAGCTCTAATGCTTACTGTCTTAGACTTATATAAGGACATTAAACTAGAATAGTTCCTTCTTTTCTCATCAGTAAAAGGCAGTATTCCCAAAGACTGGCCAAATATGAAGGGTGCACTAAAAATTTTAACTGGAGTCAAAAGTGAAAAAAGTGGTTGGGCCACAATGTTTATACGTAGCCTTTCTACGTCTTGCTAATTAATTTAGACAGTTGCAGTGATTGAATTCTAAAATAGGAAAACACACACACACAACTAGTCTCTGGTTATTCTGATAAACTTGGCAAGGTGGCCAATATACCCCACCCACTCTGGCCACTTTGGAAACTGCTGCTGTTTATTAAATAGATGAGGCCTGTGTTCCCAGTCCACTCTGACCTGGAGCTGCTCATTAAACACCAGGTCATGGGGAGACTTGAGTGTTTAGAAAGGCAGCTGCATGGTGTGGTCAAAATACAATTTCCTGTGAGTCAGAAGACCTGAACCTTTGTCATGTTGCCATTTCTCAGTTTTAGACTGAAACCCTAAAGGCCTCAGTTTTCACAGGTGAAAAATGGGTGAGAAACTGGCATGTCTGTTGAGGTTGGCGAGCTGATATATCTTCCAACTCAGATACTCTGTGACAGATCAAAGCTCTAGTTATATATACCCAACAAACCTTCAGGGATGGGTAGGCCATGAAGAAGAGTAGCTATGGTGGGGGTCCTCCCACAAAGAACTAACTCACTGCCTATGTGTGAGAGGGGCCCAATCTCAAAATCAGCTCCACAGACAAGCAACAGGGGCTAAACGATTTACCCTGAACAACTGAGGAATGGTGGGCTTCGACAAGCATCCTTTCCTTAGGCAGCCCTCGTTAAGCCTGAGTCTACACAGTCAACTTTTATAAAGAAAAGACAACAACAAAAAAGGTAAACATTGTACTTGTGAAAATGTCCAAATATCAGCAGGAAGTATAAAAATCAGATTATAACATTCTGACAGCCTGCAGTCAGGCTAGACTGTGGAGTATTTTTGGCATCATGGGTCTGTTTTTTTCTAGTCATATACATGCTGTGATTGATGTCATGAACAGACCTCAGGAATCAGCAGGCTCTGAGTCCCTCAGAGTATAAGCCACCTGCCCAAAACAGTGCTTTAGTCAACATGTCTCTTGTTCAGCTTGAAAGATTTGCAGAACAACCCTTCGGTTCTTATTTTTCCTTCTGGAACTGCATGCAGAATCTAGGGCCAGAAGGTCGTCATCTCCAGAAAGTACTTTTGAAATGGCCCTACTACAGGAATTGTTAGGGAAGCATGACTCTTCATGGGGTCCTCAGATGGTTTTAAAATCATAGCAGGGCCCAGCAAGGACATTGGGATGTATGCCTTCAAATGTCTGCAGGGTCTTCAAGGCTAGAACTTCGAAGAAACCAAAAGCCTACATTGGTAATGTGTTAATGTGGAGGGAAATTTTCTGAAAACTACCTTGCAGCTATCACTTCCTGTAGCTGACCTCTGTTATTTTCACACAAGAGTCAAAAGCTCAGAAGCAGGGGTTTCGTATAATTTTCTGTTTCTCTCCCTCTGTACTTCCTCCTGTTTCCCAGTACATGCACCCTCTCGTACTGCCATCTTTATTTTCCTCTGCATGCACCACATACTTCCTGATGCTGACCTGCCCTCTTAGATCCAGAATCTGGTTCTTTGCAGGCCAGCTAAAGGCCCCCCTCTTCTCCCAGTTCTGTCCATAAGGCTCAGGCTCTGTCTCCACGGTGTCCACTCAATAATAAACAAGGACTGTCATTTATCTCATGCCCACCTCTTGACTAGGAATTCTACAGACATCATCTTATTTTGGCCTCACAGGAACCCGGAGAGGTAGGCCCTATCCCCATTTTATAGATGAGGAAACCGAGGCTCAGGAGTACAAGTGACTTGCCAAAGGCGCCAACATTTGTCTTCGGAACTGGTTTTGACTTCAGCGTGAACTCAGTTTGAACTTCCCTGTGTATAGATTCCTTCACATAGCCTCTTTGTAACTTTAGTTTTAGGATATGTATATATTTTAAATAAATATAAATTGATATATGTGTGCATATACATTGTATGTCATTCATTTAGAACATGCACAGATGTATATGTTCAGTGTCCCTGGTTACATTCAAACCTAAGGACAGGGTCTGGAGAAAGAAATGGCAACCCACTCCAGTATTCTTGTCTGGAAAATTCCATGGACAAAGGAGCCTTTCCCATGGTGGGCTACAGTCCATGGGGTCATAAAAGAGTCAGACACAACTTAGCGACTAAACAACAACAAAGGACAGGGTCCGTATATTCTGTCTTTGTATCTAGCTCTCTAGCAGAATGCCCTTAAAAAGTAGTAGTTCACTCTTCAATCATTTGCCATATATATCTGAATGCAAACCATGTGAGAAGCCTGTGCCACATGCTGGATACATAGTAGTAATAAGACACGATTCCTGCCTTTCAGGACAATAAGACTTGAGAGTAGATGCCTGTTACAAAGAAGTATAGACAGGTTTCCATGGCAGGGGGCCACAGACTTTTTCTGTGAAGGGCCAGAAAGCAAATACTGTAGGTTTCCCTGTCCTGTTCTCTTGGTTGCAACTATTCAACTCTGTCATAGCATGAAAATGTAAACAAATGGGGCTGGTTGTTCCAGTAAACTTTATTTTAGAGACTGAAGATGGAATTGCATATACTTTCTATGCATTGCAAAATGTTATTCTTTTGATTTTATGTTGAACCACTTAAAAGGGTAAAAACCATTCTTAACAGACCTTACAAAATAAGGGGGGCTTGCCAGATCTAGTCTACAGTCAGCCCCTGATCTATGGAACAGTGTGACAATTAAGACCTAGCTTAGCTGAATTGTATTTTTTATTGACAGTAATTATGTTAGGAGCTGAATCTTCAGACAGCATTGTGTAGCCATTGTGTTTTTTTATGTTCATTCAGCTTCAGATTGTTAATCTCATCTTGGTCTTTGATTTAGCATGTTGGGGGAAATGACTAGCAATTGGTCAAAATTAACTGGAAGTTAGAATTGGTTCTATGTAATGCTTCTTATAATCTCTCCTGTTGTTTCTTCCAAGACAATTTCAAATGAATTAAAGGACAGAAATTTATATTGAGTTGCTCCCTCCATCCCCAAATCAGAACACTTATTGCCACCCCAACCTCCTTCCCAAATCCTCCCCCTTGAAGGTAGTTTATGCATTGTTATAGAAGTAAATAGCATTCCCAATACTTGACTGCATCTTAATCCTTAAATTGTGGAGATGGAAGGCATCAAAAACCTGGTTTCCATACCTTTTCCACTGGTAACATGCTGAATGACTCCACTTTTATTTATTATTCACAATCAAAGAATGGCAATCCAGCACTTGTTCCTGGTTCCAGCTCTCCTTTGGCTGTTAGTAGTATTAGTCTAACAAATAGGAATTATTTAAATAACCAGCTTCAATATAAGGCGTCTTCTTGCATAACTTAAAATAGTGATATACAGAGATAAAGAGGCCTCACATCCTTAAAATTGATCTGATCTCTAAATGTTAAGATGTTGGTATGCGTTACGACCGACACATTACAGCTCCTGTGGTTTGTCAGCTTCACAGTGGCTGGAGATAGTGTAAGCAAAACAAAGAAGTTGTGAAATGATAGTGAGTATCAGGAAACCTGAGGGCCGGGAAAGGGCCAGACTTATGTGGGGCGCTGCAGTCCATGGGGTCACTAAGCGTCGGACACGACTGAGCGACTTCACTTCCACTTTACACTTTCATGCATTGGACAAGGAAATGGCAACCCACTCCAGTGTTCTTGCCTGGAGAATCCCAGGGACGGGGAAGCCTGGTGGGCTGTCGTCTATGGGGTCGCACAGAGTCGGACACGACTGAAGCGATTTAGCAGCAGCAGCAGCAACTAGGACATTAGGACCCCAAGAAGGACTGTGTCTTCAGCTGTGCCCCAGTTTTTCAGGCAGACCAACTCTCTCCAAGCTTTTCTACACATATGTAAATGGTGAGCTAAAGACAACATCCATAGCCTGAAGGTACATCTTCACTGACCCACTGCCTGCCATTCAGTCCCAAATATACATTCTTGGGAGAGCGAATGTGACCAACCTGCTCTGGTCAGCTCACCCTGGCCAATCATCTGTGCCAGCACATAAATAGCAGAAACTAGGACACCAGAGGGATTCCTATTGAAGTTACTCTACTTTTGGTATCATATATATAAATATATATAAAGGTGAAAGAAAGTGTTAGTCACTCAGTCGTGTCCAACTCTTTGCAACCCCATGGACTGTAGCCCACCAGGCTCCTCTGTCCTTGGGATTCTCCAGGAAAGAATACTGGAGCAGACTGCCTTTCCCTTCTCCGGGGCATCTTCTTGACCCAGGGATCAAACCCAAATCTCCCGCATTGCAGGCAGATTCTTTACCATCTGAGCCACCAAGGAAGCCCATATATATATATGGGCTTTTCTAAAATTTTTTTTATTGAAATATAGTTGATTTACAATGTTTTGTTAGCTTCTGGCACAAAGTGATTCAGTTATATACATATATTCTTTTTGGTATTATTTTCCATTATGGTTCATTATAGGATATTGATTAAAGTTCCCTGTGCTACACAGTAGGACCTTGTAGTTTATCCATCCTATATATAATAGTTTGCATCTGCTAACACCAAACCCCCAATCCATCTCCTTCCCAACCTCCATCCCCTTTGACAACCATAAGTCTCTTCTCTATGCTCATGACCCTTTTTTGGCTTCACTTTGGGGGTCACTAAAGTGGTTCAAACCAGGCCAATTTGCAGAAAGTCATTTGCTTATTGAACAGCTCTCAGGAAAAGACAAACATCACTTTGTTTTCACGTTCCACAAGTCATCATCAATATCGTCAACAGAGAGAGCAAATACAAAATGTCCAGAAAATTGCTCTGTCAGAAGGGGCTTACAGAAAATGAAACAAATTTATGTTAGGACTTCTCCATCTCTCTCTCATAAACACAGGCCTACAAAGAGTCTTTGTGCTTGCTTGTAATTTTAATATGTAAAAGGCACTCACAGGTAATTTAGTTTCTACTTACAGATTCTATCATACTCATTCATTCAGAACTTAATCCAAAGATTTGTATCTTGAAACATAAAGGCATTTCTCACTAAAATCCTATAGGAAGTTGGGAACTTTAGGAAAACCATAGTCCTTTTTTTTTTTAATTTTAAGAATCAAATAAATTTTCAACACTGCTGCAGAAAGGTAATTGATCCATTTTACAGAAGAAGACACTGAAACTCAGTTTTGTAAAGGAATTCAAACCCAGGGGTCAGTTGATACGCTTCTTCTTGTGAGAAGAAAATCCAGATTCTTCTCATGGAAAATTTTATGTGATGACTATCTTCTCAGCATTTTTAGTTGTTAAAAAAAAAATCTGCCCTCAGGTGACCACAGGTGCTAAGGGAAGCGGGTGGTCAGATGGGCAGCTGAAGTGCAGTTGATTTCATCACTGCCATGTGAGAACATGTGCTGGGTGCTCTGTGACTGCCCAACAGAGGCACCCAACTCAGCCAGGCTGGGTTGGAAGGGGTGGGCTGGGATTTTCCATCAGCATCTTCTGGGCTTGACCAGGTGACCCTCGAGGGTAAAGCAAGACTTTCCAGACCCAGAGAGTGACAAGTGCAGAGATACTAGCAGGAAGAAAACAGGCAGTCCTCCAATGTGAATGAGCATCAGAATCCCCTAGAGAAATGATGAAAACAACCCTCATTGCTGGATGTCACCCCCAGAGCTTCTGTCTCAGCAGGTCTAGCATGAGGACCAAGAACCATGCACTTTCAGCAAGCCCCCCGATGACTCGGCAGCTACTAGACCCCTCCCCCTCCCCTGACTTGAGAAGCACTGCTTTAAACATCCCAATCCTCTGTAGGCCATTCAAATCGAGCTTTGCTTTCCAGGTTTTATCAATTTGGTGTTTATAGCCATGTTACCTCAGAAACCAATTTTGTGTCACTAAACGTTTACTCAAGTGTCTACAAATCTGCCAAGTTTTCTGCTTTCAATTGAAAACTCCCCCAGCAGAAAGCTATGAATCATCAAATTGAAAATCGGGCGCTCCATGGACTGGTTGGTCCAAGCACCAGGCTACAGGCTGGCAGTGCCTGGTGAGCAGAAAGCCAGAGTGATGAAATCCAAAGAGGAGAGAGAGAACTGCTCCCTTTCTTCTCACCCTCCAATGCCCTTAGAGAAGTACTCTCTGGTCCAAAGCAGGGCCAGTCAACCACCATCCCTCCAGACTCACAGACAGCTTCGTGTCTGGTCCCTCTGCTGCAGTTAAAATCTCTGCTTAAAATCTTCAGTCATGACAACAGCATTGGACGCACTTCGATTGTATCTGTTTCTGATGGCCATGAAGATGCAATGGAGAGTTTCAAACATCTCTTGTTGCTGTTAATCTGTCTGATATTCCTCTGAGTTCAGAAGAGGAAACAGCAGCAGTCCTAGTTCTCAGCTGAGGAAGCAATGGGTAAGATACTTAGAAATGAAGGTGGCAAGCAAGTGCCCAAGAAAAGAACTCTCAACCAGAAGTTTGTGC
Source organism: Bubalus kerabau (assembly GCF_029407905.1). Classification (NCBI taxonomy): domain Eukaryota; kingdom Metazoa; phylum Chordata; class Mammalia; order Artiodactyla; family Bovidae; genus Bubalus; species Bubalus kerabau. The sequence goes on from NC_073624.1 coordinate 135,925,706, forward strand.
CGGTTGCTGAAGCTGCCGCCAACTCGCCTAACAGGAAAGTGGGAGGAGTAAAAATGAAAGGGAAAAAAGTGAAAGCAATGAGAAAGAATTAAAGAGAGTGCAAATTGATCAGGGTTCCATCCACAAATATACTTGGGTTCTTATTCAGATCGTCAGCTGCCTCATGCTGCCCTCCATCACATTTCCCCAAAAGCTTCCTATAGCCTAAATCAAACAGAAAAATCCACATCTTCAGATTTTACCTTAATTTTCCCAGGGTTCTTCCCTAAGCCACTGAGTTGGAACTCACCCTCAACCATCTGCTTCCTGTGCCCTTTGAATAACTATTTAAAGGAAGTTGTTTGTGTGCCAGTTTCACCAGCAGAAGAAAACCTTTTTATGGTTCTTTTCCCTGCAAGGCAGAAGGTCCCTCTCTTGATGGACTGCTAGTGAAGTCCTACAGCAAGAAAGCACTGAGGGATTTAGAAAAACAAAGTTACAGCTAGAGAGCAACTATTCCTTCACTGTCCTCATTTTACCTTGGAGAAAACAAAACCTGCAGGGAATGATTACTTGCCCCAAATCATCTGCTAATTAGTGCAAACCGGCTCCAAATGCTGGTGATTTTAACTGTTCATTTGGCTTGTTATTACTAATTAAGGGGTTTTGAATTAAGAAGTCTCCTGGTGACACTAGTAAAGGATAGCTATAATCAGTCCACACTTTCTGGGTCCTTACCATGTGCAGACACTGTTCAAATGACAAATTAATTCATTTAATTCCAGCACAGTCCTAGGACAGGGGGTGCTGTTCTCTTTTCCACTTGACTGTTTAGGAAACTGAGGTACAGCAATAGTTCATATTAATGCATATTTAGGAAACAATGAGAGTCATTCAATGGTTAATTTATATGGGAGCAATAAGAAAGTAAATTTTAAGGAAAATCTAATCTATGCTAAATTTCCACCTGATAGGTACATATCTTTATACAACAAGGCCATTGCGGCTGAGTCTTTTGTCACAGGCTATGAACTTCTCGAAAGTAGCCCCTTACGTAGGGCAAATTGGCTGCACCCACGTAGCAGTGTCCAATAAACCTACAGTAAATTGAAATTTACCAAAGGGTGGGATTTCTATTCTAGGGTACTCCACAATCTTGAGGCTACCTTTTGCAATGGGAAGGATTCTCTCCAAGATCGTTGAGGATCATCTTGCTGAGGGCTTCCTTGGTGGCTCAGGCAATAAAGGATATGCCTGCACCTCAGGAGACCCAGGTTCAATCCCTGGGTTGGGAAAATGCCCTGGAGAATGGAGTGGCTACCCACTCCAGTATTCTTGCCTAGAGAATCTCATGGACAGAGGAGCCTTCTGGGCTGCTTTCCGTGGGGTCACAAAGAGTCGAACATGACTGAGCGACTAACACTTTGCTGTAATAGCTTAGAAAATACATACTCATGTATCCCCTCTGCATGGGACGTTTTCTTTGTGGCTCTGGAGAATTTCCCGCCTGTTTCTACCTGCTATAGACTGCTGTGCTACGCTCAGTCATGTCTGACTCTTTGCAACCCTATGGACTGTAGCCTGCCAGGTTCCTCTGTCCATGGAATTCTTCAGGAAAGAATACTGGAGTGGGTTGCCATTTCCTACTCCAGGGGATCTTCCTGAACCAGGGCTTGAACCCGGGTTTCGGTCTCCTGCATTGCAGACAGTTTCTTTATCGTGTGAGCCACCAGGGAAGTTCCCTCTATAGGTTTTGCTGAAACATCAAATGACAACATTTAACCAGTTACTCAATAGAATAAGTATGTCCCCCTTTGACTCATCATTATAAAATATTAATGTAAAAAATTTTGCCTTATCAGGAAGCCACATCTCTCAGCCCACAATGCTACTCCACCAACTTTTTTGCATGGCTCCACTATTTTATGCTTTAGTTCTCAGGTTAAATGACACCTCCTTAGAGACCTGACCCCTGCCCTTATTTTCTAAAATTGGGTTTCCAATTTACACATGCCCTTTAACTGCAGCTCAGAGCTTTATTTCTTTTCTGCAACACAATTATGTCCATTCATTTTTTTGAAGGATTCTCCTTACTATGAAAATGTAACCTTTCACTTGTCTTATTCATCCCAAAAAACTAGCACAGAATCTAGCAGTTTTCTGTCTTTACCAAACATGATCTATTTCATATGTGTTCTGCATTTGAAGTGCTTAATGAATTTATTTAACCCCATACTCAGGCACTCATTCCATGTTTTACAGATAAGGAAACTGAGGCATGGAGAAGAGATTAAGTAAGTTACCCAAAGGCACAAAGCTGGTATAAGGATTTTTTTTTTCTTTTTAAAAAATTTTTATTGGAGTATAGTTGATTTACAGTGTTAATTTCTGCTATACAGCTAAATGATTCAATTTTATATATCTATATATATACACATTTATATACATATTTTTTATATATATATGTATATTCTTTTCCATATTTTCCCATTATGGTTTATCACAGGATTTTTTTTTATCTACAATATTGGTTTGGTTTCTGTCATACATCAACATGAATTAACCATAAATATACATATGTGCTTTCCTCTTGGGTCTTCCTCCCACCTCCCACCCTTTCCTACCCCTCTAGGTTATTACAGAACTCCAGACAAAACATGTATAAGAATTTGAACTCACACTAACTCTGGGTTTGTGTTCAGCCATTATTTTTAACCAGTCTATACACACTGAATTCTTGTTGAACATATGAACATGTTACCAAATGCAAGGTCATATGCTCAATCCATGGTGAAGCCAAACAAACCAAAATATCAGAGTTTGGAGCAGAGAAAGGTTTATTACAGGGCCATGCAAGGAGAGGGTGGCTTGTGCCCCCAAAACCCCAAGCCCTCAAAGAATTTCAGCAGGCTTGTTAAAGGCCAGCAAGGGAGGAGTGTGATTAGTTGTTGCAAACTTCTTGGTGTTGAAAGCCTTTGTTGTTGCAGTTGTCCCCGTAACAATGTTCCTTTCTACCTCCAACAAGACAAATGTTATTCTCGGTTCTGTAATTTTTTATCTGTATATGGATGGGTTCTTCAAGGTCAAAGCCCTGAGAATGGGTTCTCCTGTATGTTTCAGGCTTTGGGCAGCATTCTTTTATGAAAGGTGCAGAGCCAGCATGACTAAGCAGGCAACAGAGCACAAAGGTTAAAGTAAAAGGAACAGAACTAATATGGAGTCAGATGTGTTCTTCCCTATTACAAACATATGAATAAATGAAATGTAAGTAAAGCAGCAGAGGATGAAATATCTGCTTACCTATGTCTGCTTTCCTGCCACTTTACTTCCTACATCTGTGTATACATTTATCCATATCTCTAATCTTTGGGTGCCTTTTTTTTTTTTTTTGAAGTATTATTGAAAGTGCTTCTCTTAAAATTTTTCTAATGCAAATAAAAAACACCCTAATGAAGCCAGTGTTCCAAAGGAAATATATTCATCATATGAAAAGAGAACCCCATCAACAAACACAAACATCAACCTGTGTGATGGAAGTTCTGTTGTCAGGAGAGCTAAATTTGCCTGCTTTATGCTATGCTCACTTTAGCCCCCAAAAGGGTATGTTCACATCCTAAGCTCTGAGAACTTAAGAATGTTACCTTATTTGGAAAATTTATCTTATTTGGAAAAAGGGTCTTTAGAGATGAAATTTAGATCTTGGGATGGGACGATCATCCTGGATTATCTATGAGGGTCCCAAACCTAATGACGAGTGTCCTTATAAAAGATATCCAGAGGGGAAGACAAAAAGGAGGCAGCAAAGTGACCATGGAGGCAGAGAAGCCAAGGGATGCATGAGCTACTATAAACTGAAAGAAGCCTGTAGCCCTACGACACCTTGTTGAACTTCTAACCACTAAAACTGCGAAAGAATAAATTTCTGTTGTTTTAAGCCATCTAAATTGGGGTAATTTGTTATGGCAGCCAAAGGAAACTTAATACACTGATACATGATGATTATATTAAATGCTTCTTGGTTTCATTAATGAAGCTTTTTGAGGCTGATTTGGTTCATCTCTTTTGTGTAAATGGATGATAAGGCATAAGAGAAATAGCTTACCACAGGCATCTTGAAATATCTTCTTTCTTTTAGTAACTCTGGTTTTATGTGCATGCCTGTGCATGCACATTAAATCCATCAGTCCTACAGTGCATAGTAGTAAGTTTTAAATATTGCTCTTCCTAGATAGTCATTCAGCATGACTTTGTTGAAGCTCTGCCCATCACTTTATTGGATGTTGTGGAGGGAAAGCAAAACAGAAACCTGTCTTATGACTTTAATGGTTGTGATGGTTTCATTCTTTTCAACCGGAATATAAACCCCTGAGTTAAAAACACATGTCTTGAAGTTTGTTAAATATTGTTCAAAGCCATAGCAGGCTGAATCTGTAGGAAAGGTGCCGAGTGAATTCTTGTTCAGTGGCTGGTAGAAAACAAGTAAAGTATGCTTAGCTCCCACCTCAGATGTATTACAGCTAGAAGACAGGGTCTGGCTACTGGTCTTGATTCCTTCTTCCTGTCAAAGTGCTTGTAGTGTGACTGCCTATTTAGAATCTGATGATAAGACCTGTAGCTTGGGAAATGACCAGAAGGAATGCCTGAAGAGAATTTTTATAGAGATCATTGGAAAAAGTGTAACAGGCAGCAGATGCCTTAGAAGAAATGAAAAATAATTGATATCTCTGAAATAGGAAGTCATTGTTTAGTTCCAACTTTGTCACTAAATAAACTCAGTTGCTGTTCTTGAGAACCAATGGTTGGGGAAACTCATGTGAGTGAAGTCCATACTCATCTAAGTAAACCAATTGTCTTGTTGACAGTTACTGGCAATCACTTTTTGTACCCTGAGAGAAATATTACTACATGGCTTTTGTACTAAAGCCCTCAGTATATTTTTAGCGGCAGCTGAGTTTATTTGGAGACAAAGTTGGTACTAAACAATGAGTTCCTAAAATGGGTACTTGATTGTACTTTAATCAAGCCGACGGCACACCTGCTCGGTGCCTCCTGCATCCATACGGTGACTAAGCCATTAATCCTCTGTAAATGTGACACCTCTGTGGTTTTTCCCTTAAAGGTCCCATGAAAGTGAAAGTGAAGTCGCTCAGTCGTGTCCAACTCTTTGTGACCCCAAGGACTGTAGCCTACCAGGCTCCTCCATCCATGCAATTTTCCAAGCAAGAGTACTGGAGTGGGTTGCCATTTCCTTCTCCAGGGGATCTTCCCAACCCAGGGATTGAGCCCGGGTCTCCCACATTGCAGGCAGACGTTTTACCCTCTGAGCCACCAGGGAAGTCCTAAAGGTCCCATAGGGAACCTTTAGCTCCCTAGCAGGCCCTTCTGATAGAGTGGAAGGTGACTAAGCTAAATAACTGATACAAGTTCACTAGGTTGAAGTCGGTCTTACATCTTGCTCTTTCTCCGTTCATGTTAAATAGAAACTAACCTCTCTCTGGTTCCCCACTATATTATTGAGGGGAAGACTAATTTAAAAGCTCCTGAAACTGTTTCTATATGATCTTTTAACCATTTCTAAGTGATCCACAGAGTTCTGTTAAGAAATTTGGTACCATACAGTCTGCTCCCATAATTTCTCCTTAAGTACGCTTTGTTATGTCAAGCCAGAGTAAGTCATGGGATGGTGATATTTTTAAGTCAGCAAGGAAGGTAAGAATGGTTCCTGATGCTTGCTGAAACAAAGTCTAAACCTTGAATTGAATCTTCTCTCATATCCAAACTTTGGTGAGAGAAGAGTCTTGGATTGAGATTGAAGGCAGCCCAAAACTGATTTTGAGCCATGGATGGCCAGCAGAGTGGGGAGATGTGCTAAAGACCAATGATACTACTTTTGGGTATGTGCACTGAGAGTTTCCAACCCTGATGGATATGTATTCTAATTTAAAATATCACAGGGAGGAGAAAATAGACGTTCCCATGGAAACATTTTCTCAGGACCAGCTCGTCTATCTTATTATCATATCTTATTTAAATATTTCCTGGAATCAGTTTTCACTTAATCCTTCTGTATGTCTTCTTCAGTGGCCATGGATAGCCTAACATCTGGTCAGCGGTGTTCTTTAAATAAATTGCAAAATTGTGGGCAGTTCCTTCAATTTCCATAGGTCTGCTTACAATAGTTGCCGATCTCGTATCATGTGAAAACCACATTAGCATTCACTTCCAGATCTGTAATTAAGAATTCTAAGTTCGCTGAACCTCACATTCCTTCAGGAAATACAGTAGACACCTGCCTGCAGCTGGAGATAGCACCATTCATCTGTCACAGGTATACTGTTGTAGTCCAGCTGGGCTCCAATAAGCCTTACTGGGCATCTGTGCATGACATACCAAATGCAGGGAGAAAACTGTCCCATAAATGTTGCTTTGGCATATTGTCATATCAAAATGACCTCCTACTTGTTATTCTTTATTACTCTCAGAGATACTAAATCCCCCAAATGTGATGTTTGCATGTCTTGATTTGTCGCTTTGTCCTCCTTAAAGGACTTGCTTATGTGACTCATAAAGTTGTGGGATGGGTCCTCTTCTGGCTGTGCATTGATACCAGCTTACCATCAGAGGGAATTCACTCTTCCTTGTTTCCTTATTCTCCTCTTTTCTGATGGGATCATTTGATGGTATACAGTGGGAACTCATGGGTTCTCAAACAATCTAAAAAGCTGATTACACCATCAGACGTCGAATTCCTTGAAATACATTATACCTGGGCAAGCTGAATTTCCCTTCCTCACAACATCAGGATTTCCAGCCTCTACTTGCATGTGTTTGTTGAGATGTTTTTGGAGAGACTTTCATTACCTCTAAATATGAGAATACACATATTGAGTACTTAGTTATGTGCAGAGATTTTTAAACACTCAATATCATAATCATAACTAGATCATCTCAATTTTTATTGGAATCAGGAGAAAATTTACTGTGAGTCTAATAAGGCAAAAACTTGTAAGTTCTTTCACTTGCACAGGACCCCTGTGGGGGAGAGAGGAGTGGAAGTGAAGGCATTTTATATTCGTCATTTTGTGTTCTTTTTGTTAAAGGAGAATAATACATTTAGAGAAGCTCCAGTCTCTACAAAGTCTGCATTCTAGTTGGGATATATTGAAATATGAGTTTTATAAAAAGCGTGTTCTTATATAACCTGCTTTTAGAGATGAAAAGACTCCCATGGTGGCTCAGACAGTAAAGAATCCTCCTGCAATGCAGGAGACCTGGGTTTGATCCCTGGGTCAGGAATATCCCTGAAGAAAGGAATGGCAATCCACTCCAGTATTGTTGCCTGGGAAATCCCATGGGCGGAGGAGCCTGGTGTGGGATCACAAAGAGTCAGACACAACTGAGTGACCAACACATAGAGTTGAAAGGTTTCTTGTTGTGGCTGTTGTTGTGTTGATGGTCATTGTGATTATTTCTCTGGAGGCAGCTGCATTGTGATACCAACACTTGTATATCATTAAGAATGGCAATGAAAAATGAACTGGATAAAGCTGAGACATGTCAGTGCCCTCATAAAGAAGCCAACCAGTGTATTAATCAGCTTCCCCAAAGAATTAATTTTCATCAATAACTTCCTACAGCCAGGTTTCCCAATGTGCTAGAATCAGGGGAAGAATGCAATGATCTCAGTGTTGCTTCCCCTGGCATGTGTCACTGACCCAGAGATCTCAGGTCATCTTAGTATTGTTACTGAGTCTAAGCCTATACTGCACCCTGCATGCAGGGCAGTAAACTGAGAGATGAGTTGTTGGGGCAAGGGACTGCAACTTTATTTGGAAAGCCAGCAGGCTGAGACGATGGTAGACTAGTGTCCCAAAGAACCGTCTTCCCCAAGTTAAAACTCAGGCTTCTTTTATACTAGAAGGGGATGAGATGTGGTTCCTGCAGCTGTCCTTATAGGTCCAGCAACAGTGTTCCTATAAACCTCCAACAAGACAATTATTATCTTCTGTCCTGCAACTTTTTATCTCTATATGAGCGTAAAAATGTTAAACCTTTAAAGATCAAAGCCTTGAGAATGGGTTGTCATGTATATTTCAGGCCATAGGCAACATTCTTTAACAACAAGTGGACAGCCAACATTATATGGAGTGACACATTATATATATGGTATTTATGGAGACATATATGCCAAATGTGGAATGGCACATAGTAATCACTCAATGGATGATAGGTATCATTGGTTATTATAGAATTGGTTATATCATTGGCCATGTTGTAGACCCTGAAATATATCAGTTCAGCAGTATGCGTAGCTTTTTGCAATATGCAGTGCAATCCCCAGTATGAATGTGGTACTCCATGCTAGGTCACTTAGATCTTGAAGACCTTAAAATCATTTGAATCTGGGGTTAGCAATTGCTAAAAGAATTCCTTTGGTGAATTATGGTCACCCAATTGTTACATATTAATTCTGTGAGCCATTTGATACATGTTATCAACAGTAAGATAGAGCTTATAATAATATTTACTACAGTTGGACACTTCATATCTGAACCACTGAATTATATGTGTGTGTGTGTGTGTGTGTGTGTGTGTATGTGTGTGTGTGAGAGAGAGAGAGCTCAGTCATGCCTGACTCTTTGCAACCCCATGGACTGTAGCCCACCAGGTACCTCTGTCTATGGAATTTTCCAGGCAAGAGTACTAAAGCAGGTTGCCATTTCCTTCTTCAGGGATCTTCCCAACCCAAGGATCAAACCCACATCTCTTAAGACTCCTGCATTGGCAGGTGGGTTCTCTACCACTATTACCACCTGGGAAGCCAACACTTTTCTTACATTATCCCAGGAAAGAAAAACACAAGCCTCACCTCAAAGGGTGAAGTCACCTGCCCAGGTAACTTAGGTGTGCATGGACAGCTTGCCTTCAGGTGTATCTGGCTCCAAATAATCCATTGGCTGATTGTATATGCATATGAGCCCCATTTCTTAACCTCTGGGAGCTTAGAGGCAGGTGGTGAGACATGATACTTTTGAACTCATCAGGGCAAGGTATTCTCATGTGAAGATGCTCAGGCAAGACCCGGGCAGCCAGTGTATCACTCAGAGGAAGAGCAAATTCCTTCTGAAAGAAATTCCAGGCACAAAACCACAATATTCAACCTGAAGTTATTTTTTGTTTGTTTTTATTCATAATCTCCAGTATAATTTCTTATTTTCTGCCTGAATAAATCTTTTCATTTTATTGATTTCACACTTCAGGGTTTAATTTTTAATTCATGTTCCTCTTGCATTTTAGAGTAAGGATTCGCAGATTCACACCATTTTGCTGGACTAGCTCAACTTTCTTCCTTGGCCTCTTTGTTTTTCATCCCGTGGAGCCAGAATTAATAGCGATGTGAGCTTTAGTTTCCATTTGGGTTCAGGAAATTCAAAACAAGAGATCATTGTTTTCCAATATTTAATTATACAGGCTGTGCCAAAGTATACATTTTATTATTATTTTATTTCAATTCTCACAGTTTCTGTTCCCATTGTTTTATTTTAAGAGATAGCTAGTACTTGCAATAAAATAGTCTCTTTTTCATACTTATATATCATATTTCAATAATTTCATTTCCATTTTATATTTTAATCAGAAACTGAAAATGCCCTTGGAGTTTAGTGTTTTAAGAATTTTTTAAGCTCCGAATCCATCATGTACTTTATCAGAGTACTTTCATATTTATTCATTTGTTTGATTTTATACACAATTTTGTGATGGGGCTAGGTAGTCAATGGATAGGTCTTTTAAACACTGGTAAACTGAGGCTTGCCCTTTTAAGGCCTTATAAAATTACAGTAGAGCTTGTCAGGGGGAAATGAGTCAGATACTTACTATTTTATTTTTTAGAGTATCTTAGGGATTTGTATTGGCTTCACTAAGACTCTACACTATTTCACTTAAAAAATTCTTCAGCAGACACAGCATCTCATGCACTTTCCTGCCCTGAGAATTCTATTTGAGCCAAAAAGCGTGATGTGCCAATAGATGAATCTGCAACAGTCCCGAATTAGGTTTTTCAGTTCGTTGCAAGCTAGGGAACATAATATACATTGTTTGGGAGTAAAATTTGGGGTCAGATTGCCTTGCTTCACATCTTTAACTCTGCTGCTGAGGAGCTGTGTGACCTGATTCAGTCACTTAACCTTTCTGTGCCTCCATTGTCTCATCGGGACATTAAGTAAAAGACACTTAACTCACAGGGTTGTTGTGCAGATAAAGTTTTAATGTGTGTAAACAGAGAGAACAGTGCCTGGTGCATAGTGAGTGCTTAAAAATACACATGTGTAATTTTGTAAAAGAGCACATTTGGGAAGGACATATCCATTTATCTAACAAATATTTACTTACTAAGTAAACTGTTACCACTGGTTACCTCAAGGGCATGAGAATGAAAGAGGCAAGGGCAAGAGGACTGAATTCCTGCTTTATACACTTAGGTATTATGTGGAAATATTGCTTGTTCATAACGAGTCCACTACTAGAGTAGAGGTTAGGGATAGAAGCCAGCACACCTGCATCATAGTAGCTGTGTGAACTCAGGGCAGGTTTTTCAACCACTTGTTGTATCAGTTTCTTCAGCTTCAAGTGGAAAGCCCAATAGTCTCCACCTCACATGATTATGGGGCTTCCCTGGTGGCTCAGATGATAAAGAATTTCCCTGCAGTGCAGGAGACTCAGTTCGATCCCTGGGTCAGGAAGATCCCCTGGAGAAGGGAATGGCTACTGACTTCTTGCCTGGAGAATTCCATGGACAGAGGAGCCTGGCAGGCTAAAGTCTATGGGGTTGCAAAGCATCAGACATGATTGATAACTAACACTTTCACTTTCATGTGATTATGCGGAGGATTCAATGAGTTAGCACATGCACATCACTTAGAAAAGCACCTGGCTCCCTGAAGGACAGATATTATCACAATAGCAAAAAGCAAACAGCAAGAGCAAAACCTGCAGCATCCTGAGGTCATCATGATGCTTCTCCTCAAAGTCATAAAAAAAGAACTTAGAAAGCACATCCCTGGAAGGACAAAAGAAATTAAAATTGTGATGTCTTGCTTTCATTTCCCTAGTTTCCTATTCTTCCCCCAGTGCTTTTTTAACATTGAAGTAGGGTGGTGGTTTAGTTGCTAAGTTGCATCTGACTCTTGTGACCCCATGGACTGTAGCCTGCCAGGCTCCTCTGTTCATGGGATTCTCCAGGCAAGGATACTGGAGTGGGTTGCCATTCCCTACTCCAGGGAATCTTCCCAACCCAGGAACCAAATCTGGGTCTCCTGCATTGCAGGCAGATTCTTTACCAACTAAGCTACAAGGGGAGTATTGTTGATCTAAAATGCTGCCTTAGTTTCCCACAATGCTTTTAAATCTCTTAACCATGCATAACATTCTTCACTGAGTATCTAAAGCCATCTTGCTAGGTTTTTACTTTTTTTTTTTTTTTTTTACATGCACCACAATATTCATTGCAACACTATTTACAATAACCAGGACATCAAAGCAACCTAAATGTCCAAAAACAGAAGAATAGATAAAGAAGATGTGGTACACACACATATGGAATATTACTCAGCCATTAAAAAGAATAAAAGAGTGCCATTTCCAGCAACATGGATTGTCATTCTGAGCAAGCCAGAAACAGAAACAAAAAAAATATCGTATGTACCGCTTATATGTGGAGTCTTTTAAAAAGGGGTACAATAAGCATATTTAAGAAACAGAAGTCACAGATGTGGAAAACAAACATGGTTACCAGAGGATAAATATGGGGGGAAATACATATTGGGAGACTGGAACAGACATACACACACTACTATATATAAAATAGACAACCAACAAAAACCTGCCGTACAGAACAGGGAAGTCTACTCAATGCTTTTTAATGGCCTATAAGAGAAAAGAATATTAAAAAATGAAGAGTGGATAGTGTGCATTTACATTATAGAGCCATTACTCTACATTTCAACAGTAAATTTGTTTTCTCAGTCTTCAAGATAACAAACCTCCAAAAGATTTTTCTTTCTTTTTCAGCCTATGATTCCAATCCTTATTCACTGAGAAAAAAAACATAAATACTACCTCATTTTCCATCTTTTTCACATAGTTTTTCCTTCTATTTCATACAAGAGTTGTCCCTGCTCATACATATTAACTCCTCCACTTAGATCCTATTACCTCTCATTTGCTCAACACTTTCTTTTATCTTTTTTTCTGCATTATAAATGTACTCTTTAGGCTTATATTCTCCTTCAGCTATCATTCCAACATGTTTCTCTTTGTTTCAAACACTTTTCCAAAAAAAAAAAATGTTTTTTGGAAAACATTTTTACTCTGATGAGTGGTAGAGTTTTTCCACTTTGTATTCTGTCCCCTTGTCCCCATCCTCCAATGCATCTTCTTCAGTAGAATTTGTTGTGATCATCAGGGCTTTTTGCTTTCAAGTTGTTGAGAGAAATTATGATCACTATGTCTTTTTCTTGCCTGATTTGCTTTTATAAGAAAAAGTTAGCATTTATAAATAAATATAAATAAATATTTGTATTAATAAGATTTGTTTTATATTAATAAAATAAATTTTATTAATAAAACCATGCATATCAAATATCCATCCACTAAACATGTTATCTATTGAGAAGCCATTTTACTTTAATCACAACTAGAAGTTCTAAGAAAGACTTGGAAACTTGAAAAAAAGAAAGGAGGAAAGAAAAGAGGAAAGCAAAATAAACCTTTGGTACTGTCCCTGAAGATTTATAACCTAATAGTCAAATGAAAATACATATATACACAGAGTAATATTTCAAATATTTAAAAACAAGGAATGGCACATGTGGCTGCCAGTCCAAGTGGTCACCTCATCGAGGCCACCTTGCTGGCACATTCCAGGACCGCAGTTCTGAGTGTGAGGATGAGGTGGGAGAGGCGGGGTCTCCCACTTACAAAACATCTGTTGAGTGATGGCAGTCGTATCAGATGCTTCACCTGTTCTCTCACTTAATCTGCTCCACAGCCATGCAGCGTTACTATTATCACCTGAAAGTCATTGCTCAGCCATGCCCAATTCTTTGTGACCCCATGGACTAACGCCCACCAGGCTCCTCTGTGCATGGGATTTCCCAGGCAAGAATACTAAAGTGGGTTGCAATTTACTATTATTGTTATTCTTAATGTTCTTATGTGGAGACTGAGGATCTCAGAGCTTTTATCACTCACTAGAGGCACAACAACTGGTAAAGAGTGAGCCAGGACTCAAACCCAGGCTATCACCTTGTAGGAGTCCTAATGCCGTCAGGGTATGTGACAGGTGTGAAGGGTGTGAGGTCCAGAGTACATGCTGGAGCAGCAAAGAGGGATTACAATAATTGTGTATTATGTGATGCTGTTTTTCCAGAGAACTCTGCATTTGTACTGTGCTGACTGCCAGATGAACCTTGAAAGAGAGGGTGTGGTTACTTGGGAACCTGTCTCTCGTTCTCTGAGGTGGAAGAGGCTGACGTGGCTCTGGACAGTAGCCTGGTGGTCCAGGGGAGGCTCCTCTCTCCCAGCCTCACCTTCTCCCAGTTCACAAAGATGGATTCCACCAAATCCTCTTTTCTGGGGTCAGTCCCAGCCAGATGCCTCCATATCTAAGGTCACTTTGAGAATCCCAAAGTAGTTTCTCAGCATTCTCTACATCTGGAGCCCTGAGCCTGTTGCAAATACAATTTCTATCTCTTCCTTCCTACCACCTTCATATTCTCCAAGCGTATCCCCTGAGCCCTTCCGTTCTTGTTCTTAGTTCGCCTGTCCAATGATATTGTCAATCTCAGTGATGACACTGGGTGGAGGCAGTAGTTATGGGTCTACTCTGGGAAAGAAATTATGCCGCATGTCCGAGTAAAAAGTCAAGTAGCAGAAGATGGAACCTCCAGTGTAGTGAGGGAGACAAGTCGAATCGCTGTGTGCTGGGATGGCAGGATGTGCAAGGCATGCAGGACCACGGAGCAGTGGACTTGGCATAGGCTGTGCCATGTCTTCAGAAGGCTGTGTTCTGTTTTTGGTGCGTGGCAGCCTGGAGTTAATATTCCTCACACTCACAAAGTAGCCTCGCCTTTCTCCCTGTGTGGCAGTGATTTTGTTTAGTCGATGGTATCTCCTAGTGGTTCCTGGACAAGAACTCTGTCCCCAGTGCGAGGCCTGCAGTAAGCCCTCGGACACACTATCTGAAATAACAGTGGAAGAGCTGCATAAATGAATATGAGATTCATCCTGGTGGGGAGAGGTGGAGAGCGTGATTTCCAGAGAAAGTAAATGTGAGCTGATTCCGGAAGAGACTTAGAGTTTGCCAGGTGTGTGAGTGCCAGGACGTTTTCCAGATTTTCCTGGCAAAGGGAATGTTGCAACATTTTCTACATCTCTGTTGTCTCTTTATACTAGAGTTTCTCAACTTCTGCATTACTGACCTCTTGGGCTGGATGATTCTGTATTGTAGGGACTTGTCCAGTGCATCATAGGATGTTTATCAGCATCTCCTGGCCTCTACGCACCTTGTGCTGGTAACATGTTCTCCCCAAACTGTGATAAAAAATGTCCCCAGATGTTGCCAAATAGGGCAGAGTCACCCTGCTTTGAGAAATCAACCAACAAATGTTTTATGCTCCACAAATGCCAGCTCTTGTGAGCCTTGAAAAAAGCCAATCTATAAAATCAAACAGTCATAGAAAATTATTCAATTCGTCTTAACCATTTTTTGAGAAACTTTCATGGACCCATCTGCCTATCCTGAGTGCTTTCTACTATCCTATCCAATCCTCAAGAATGATAATCCCCATTTTATAGATGAGAAAGCAGGATCAGAGTGCTCAGGCAGCTTGCCTGCGTGGCAGAATCAGTCTGTTTCTGGCCCTAAGGCACTGTTGCAGGACTTGTTACACTGTTTTCTACGTGTCCTCTACTTCTGTGTTTTTGCAAACAGTCTTCTGTACATGGATGAGTGAGGGGGTGGTGGTGCATACAGGCTGCAGTTTAAAAGGAAATCAGATGTATAGTCTGTGTTCAGATAAAAAATAAATAACTCTGATAAATGTGAACCTTGAAAAAAAATCATAACTCCTCCAGTTTAATCATGGGCTATGTGCTTAGTTGCCCAGTCTTGTCCAACTCTCTGCAACCTCATGGACTGTAGCACGCCAGGCCCCTCTGTCCATGGAATTCTCCAGGCAAGAATACTGGAGTGGGTTGCCATTCCCTTCTCCAGGAGATCTTCCCAACCCAGGGACTGAACCCAGGTCTCCCACATTGCAAGTGGATTCTCTACCAACTGAACCACCAGAGAAGCCCCAAAAGTAATCAATAGACATCAAAATCAAGCCAAAAGCACTTTCTTCCCAAGTGTCTTTTCCAAATGTAAACCAAAATGTCAGAAATATTTAGCCCCAATGACTGTTTTCACTAAAAGATTTCCAATCAGAATTATTTCTACAATTATATTAGCTCTAATAGCATTATAGAAGCACAGTCTTTGAAATAAATAGCAATGAATTTGTGGAATGTTGAAACCTTACTGAACGTATCTGCATTTATAAAGGTTTGCAGTGGAAACAAATCCAGCAGCTGTACACTGTCCCTGTTTTTCCTTCAGAAAAGGACCACGTGGGGAGTGTGTGGACTCCAGTGGGCAAAGTGGGCTTACAGATGTTTAGAAAGAACTTCTTCATCTATGTTTTCTCATTTTTTGTCATATCTCTAGAAGTT
Organism: Bubalus kerabau; assembly: GCF_029407905.1. Taxonomy (NCBI): domain Eukaryota; kingdom Metazoa; phylum Chordata; class Mammalia; order Artiodactyla; family Bovidae; genus Bubalus; species Bubalus kerabau. The sequence continues at coordinate 135,941,456 of NC_073624.1, forward strand.
CTAACAACAGAGATTTTAGGCTTGGGAGTACTGAGGCAGACGACCATTAGTCCCGCTTAAGCTTTTGTTTTTGAGGTAAAATCATGTTATTTTAGTAGCAATTGCTATGCCTAGGCAGTGCTGATGCAAGAACTTTTCCAAGCATCCTTCATTTTTGTTGTCAAATTGAATAAAACCTATGAAAGGCGGCAACCAAGGGAAGCAGCACGATGCATCCACTTTTTGAAAACAAGCTTTGTCCTTTTAAAATGAAATTCTGTTCCAGTTTTGGCTTCTGAGATGTTCTGTTTGCCCCAGGAGCGACTGCACCATATTAGGGCTCATCTGTCCTCCCTGCGGCTTGAAATGAATCACACGAGCTAAGTTCACAGAGTTTGATTCTGACTGTGTGCGTCTGAAAAGGTTGGATGCCCTTTAAAGACATGTTTGATTGCCGAGCGTGTGTTGATCCTGTTTGATATCCTCCACGGACTGCGTGACTGAACCAAGCTGAAGTTTCCCTGTCACCAGCCTGGGGAAACAGGCGGCGCTTTGGCGCTTGCAGGAGTGGTTGTTCTCCGAGTCAGCTCTGCCACCTAGTGGTCAGCGATGGCATTTCCTGTGTGCGACCAAGTTCGCTTCGGGAAAAGTCATTTCAGTTGTTGAATACTGCGGTAATTGTGACAGAAAACAGAGACACACTCTTAGCAAAGAAAGCAGTCCAAGAGACACTCAAAACAATCCCTGCAACATGATGTGTACTGGATTCCAAATATGGAAGAAGCACTAAATATTTGGTCTTAAAGAAAAGCATGTTTGTGAATTGCAAAGATATTTTTGGTTTCCTCCGTTCATGATTAAAACAATAATAATAGTCGAACTCATTCAGACTTACATTAAAAAGTAAGTTACACATTTTTTTCTGAGTTCAGGAGGTTTAAAAATTGAGAAGCCTCAGTCTTTTTTTCAGAATGAGCTGCCAGAATGGTTGGAGAAAATAAAGTTTGTCTCTTTGGAATCCATTATTTAAAAAGTCTTCAGATTTATATTGGCCTTTTAGGATTCTCTAAGAACTTTCACATGTGTTTTCATTTCAGATAGTTAAACATGTATTTTTGTTTTAATTTTTAAAAGTCATCTGTATATTTTACAGATGTTTAACCCCAAATATTTTTTATTCCACAACTAGGGGGAAGGGAGGAAATTTCTTACAATTGTTCTTCACTTTCCTCTAAACTTACTCTCAAATTGTTCTTTGGTGTTTTCTCTTTCAGTCTTATTTTAAATTTAAATAAAAGATGTCAAATTATCCACTGCAGTGGTTTTCAAATATAATACATTTCACATCATGACTGTGTATTGAATACATGTTTGTGTGTGTGTGTGTGTGCCCATGCTAAACAGAACTTCTGTGAAACAATACTTAGGTCATTATATGGTTCATGCTCTGGTATATCCTATTCAATTCTATTTATTTTCTTGTTTATTCTCATGCTGGCCCACTTAATAACTCCTGACTTTTTAAAAAACTAAGTGAATCCATTCTGCTTGTGCTCCTAGATAGAATGTAGTGAAAACGATCTAGGAAAATATACACTCAGAGATGAAATCAAGAACCACCCTGTATGTACAGTTGTAACTAACCCACATGAAAGAACTGTCCTCCATCCAGAATCCAGTAGGGCTCTCAAAGGTGCTGATCTCACCCACGGGCAGATTATGTTGTTTTGCACTCCTTTGCCTGGGGTCTGGGCCCTGGACCACTTCAATAGCAATGCTCTAAATGTCCCAGGACCCCAGTTACCAGCTCCCACCTGAACAGGGCAGGAACCTGCTATAGATCCCAGAGGGGACCTAGAGCCTGCCCCCTGCCCACTTCCGCTCCTACTGGATGACCCCCTTTGCCCTTACGCAGGCTGCACTCCTAGAATTCCTGCCTGGGACCACTTATAAAGTATTAAAGCAGCAGGTTTACAGGCATCTCTGGTCCCAACATCTGTTTATTCTTAAGCATTCAAAAGCAAAGTTTCCCTTAGCTCGCCTCCCCTCTGACATAAGTCACTTCAGTGAGAATCAGCTCTGAACTCTCTTGACTCAAAATTTACTACCTATACAGCATATAAGCTGTTGAGTCAGGATGAGGAAGAGAGTATGGAGCATAGAAGTGATCATCTCTTCTCAGAAAAAGCACCTTAAACCAAAGACGTTAAGTCCAGGTTTATCATTGTTTCATTTGAGTCTCACCTAGAACCCTGATTCTTAGAAAGTCACATGTTACTTATAAAATGATAGCTATACAGGAAGAAAGGGAAGTGACTGCCATATCGAATAAGGACTTTTATTAATATTTTTATTATACTCCTTATGAACTTTTGATCAGGTTTTTCTGATGTCAAACTGTACACCAGTAAGACATCCTCCCAGAGCAGAAGGATCCCTTTTAGGAGATGAATCTGGAACAGTGACACAGAGTCCAGAGAGATCATGGAAAATGTCTCAGGTACAGGGACCTGAGTGAAGGTTGGGAGAAGATCTTTCTCATTTGCCTAATGTTTAGGCCACTATACCATCCCTTAATGCTCAAAGATCGATGTGTCTGCAGCTCAGTAAACCTTATCTCTAAAGCTCTGTCTTTACTACGAGTATTTAAAGATCAAATGACCATATATACATGGATTTATTTCTGAGCTTTCTGAGCTTTTCTGGCTACATTAGTCTCCATTTAGGCCGGAAGAGGTGTGTATCTTGTTTTATTGCACTTAGCTTTACTCCTCTTCATAGATACTTCATTTTTTTTTATAAATTGAAAGTTTGTAGCAACCATGCATCAATAAGTCTATCTGAGTCATTTTTCCAATAGCATTATTTTTCAATTAAGGTATGCACGTTGTTTTTTCAGGCATAGTTCTGGTACACGCAGTGTCTGAAATTTTAAGTGGTATTAGATATTGAATTAATGTTGAATTATAAAAAGAACAATTACCACTGGTAAGTATGCCAAAGAATTCAGATCAAAGATCACTTAACAGTTCATGATTCACAGGCTTTCTAATGATGAGTCAAAAAGCCCCTAATGTAGGCACGAAGGCAGGTATTTAATGAACACACTATAGATAGCTGGTCCAAACTGTAGGTGTCTTTACTCAGTTCTTGTTTCTTTTATATTCCGTATTCCAACAAAGCATAATTGGACTGGAATAGTATACAGCTTGTGGTGCTCCTGACAACTCACAGAAATGAACTGAAAGAGAGAATTGGTCTCTGGCTGATTTCCAAAATTCCTACTTATATTCTTTACCATTATATCAGATGAGCAAAATGAGTTGATATTGAATGTAAACATAATGTGTTACTTCCAGGGAGCAATTTGACATTGCCTAAAAATTATGAGCTTTTGAAAATTATTTTATCCATGTCCTGGTTCTCATCTAAGGTGTGAGTCCATGGAAGGCAGAGTCTTGATTTATTGAATTCAGTAGCGCTGATGTTAATGACCTAAAGCTAGTGGTGGTCCAGTGAAAAGTGTTGATGTTGCACATGGCTGTTATGTTAATAAGGACCCTTTCAGGTGCAGCTAACAGTAGCCTTTCTCAGGCAGACCAGACAGCAAAGGAAGTGGTTAGCTTATATAACTGGCAAATTCAAAGTGGTGGGGTTGACTTCAGGAATGGCTTGATCCAGGTTTGGAAGGCCATCATGATCAGACCATCTCTGTTCCCTCACTTTCTTTCCTGTCTCTCTCCTTCCCACATATCTTTCCTCTGTGTTTAGGTGCTTCACCAATTTTCCATGTGGATATAAATAGTCAGCAGCACCCAGGAATCCCAAGGAACAGAGAATTACCCTCTTTCTTGCCAGCATCCCTATCAACTCCCCAAATTTGTTCTTACTGCTCCTGTTTGCATGTTCTTCAGGCCCATAACTAAGGTTATGGAATCAGATCCATGTGATTGATGCCCATCCAGAAATATGTTCTGTAGATGACAGGCCACTTCCTAAAGAAGGACTGAAGGAAAGACAAATAATAGACATCCATTGAATGGTCTTGATAAAAAGCAAAAAAAGAAAAAGAAAGAAGACTGATATATTATCTTTTTATATAAAGCACTGGGATTATTAGCCATGGTATTTATTTATAATAATATCAGCATGGCATGAGTGATGAAAATAGTTGTGCAGGATGTGATCAATTCCATTTGACATGGGAGTGGAAACTTAGTATTTAAGGCACTTTAAAAGGTGCTGAAGAAAGTTACATGAGATTCAGAGCACATCAGTGACTGGAGTGAAGTGGGAGTAAGATGAAGCAAGGAATGTAAAATCAGCTGAACACAACTGATGTATTTATTTACTCATGTATTTTTGGCTGAGTGGGGTCTCTGTTGCTGCACTGGCTTTTCTCTAGTTGTGGTTAGCAGGGGCTGAAACTCTCCATTGTGGCACACAGGCTTCTCACTGCAGCGGGTTCTCACTGTGGAGTGAGGGCTTCAATAGTTACAGCATGTGGCCTCAGTAGTCGCAGCTCCTGGGCTCTAGAGGACAAGCTCAGTAATTGTGGTGCCCAGGCTTCGTTGCTCTGTGCATGTGGGATCTTCCCAGACCAGGGATCGAAGCCATATCTCCTGCATTGGCAGGCGATTCTTAACCACTGAGCCACCAGGGAAGCCCTGACAAGGGGGCTTAGCTGCTGTGTCCAGGAAGCTGTGGAGTGAAAGGTGGTGGGAATATAAAAGCTGTTCAGAGAGCACAGATCTTCCTCAACGTATGATAGGGATACACCTGATGAACCCATTGTAAGTTGAAAATGTTGTTAAGTTGAAAATGCATGTAATACACCTAACCTACCTAACATATAGCTTAGCCTAACCTCGGAGAAGGCAATGGCACCCCACTCCAGTACTCTTGCCTGGAAAATCCCATGGACAGAGGAGCCTGGTAGGCTGCAATCCATGGGGTCGCGAAGAGTCCAATACGACTGAGCGACTTCACTTTCACTTTTCACTTTCATGCATTGGACAAGGAAATGGCAACCCACTCCATTGTTCTTGCCTGGAGAATCCCAGGGATAGGGGAGCCTGGTGGGCTGCCATCCATTGGGTCGCACAGAGTCAGACACGACTGAAGCGACTTAGCAGCAGCAGCAGCAGCCTAACCTACTTAGGACACTCACTCACATGAGCCTATAGTTGGACAAAAGCATCTCATACAAAGTTTATTTTATAATGAAGTTGAATGGTTCATATTACTTGCTGAATACTGTACTGAGAGTAAAAACCAGAATGGTTGCCTGGGTACAGAATGGTTGTTAGTGTGTCTGTTGTTTACCCTCTTGATCATGCGGCTGACAGACCTGTGGCTCTCCACCACTGCCTAGTTTCATGAGAAAATCCCATAACTCATATCACTTACCTGGAGAAGATATCAAAATTCAAAGTATGATTTCTGCTGGAATGCATATCACTTTTATACCATCATAAAGTCAAATATCTGGGGGTTGTCTGTATATAAAAAATTAGCAAGGGTATGGTGTCTGAAAAAGAGAAATGTGTGAGTAAGAGTGATAGAATAAAAATAATCCTTATCTGAACAAACATAGTGGAGGACTTTGGAGAGGCATCCTCAGCCCCCTAATAGAAGAGTGGTCATTAATTTCCAAGACAGGTCATTGAGCAAAGGTGTCTCACTAAAGACAAGGCTGATCTCATATATGTAGCTGTAGATGCAGTGGAGGAGGTACCAAGGCAAACACCTTTAGAACTATGCCAAACTGGGATCTGCATGGAGAAGGGAGAGCATATTGACTTTCCGTATATGTACCTTGGAAAGTGAAAGCAGAAGTCGCTCAGTTGTGTCTGACTCTTTGTGACCCTGTGGACTATACAGTCCATGGAATTCTCCAGGCCAGAATACTGGAGTGGGTAGCTGTTCCCTTCTCCAGGGGATCTTCCCAACCCAGGGATCGAACCCAGGTCTCCCACATTGCAGGCAGATTCTTTACCAGCTGAGCTACCAGGGAATCCCTATGTACCTTGGAAGAAATTGTAAATGCTGTTGAGTACCCCAAACAACATGTAGCCCTTCCTAAATACGGACATCCCTTTGAGAGGGAGCTGGGAGATATAGATGAGCTGACAGCACCTAATAAAACCCAGAAAAGTAAAAGGAAATGAAGGAAAAAAAAAAAAAAAAAAACGCAGCAATTACCTGTCATTGGAAATTAGTGCAATGTAGATTTCATCTGTGGGAAAATAGTGATGGATTATACAGTTTTTAAACTAGGCAACCCACTCCAGTATTCTTGCCTGGAAAATCCCAAGGATAGAGTGCCCTGGTAGACTACAGTCCATGGGGTAGCAAAGAGGTGGACACGACAGAGCAACTTCACTTTCACTTTCTCTGTAATATAATAATACATTATATTTAGACTAGTTACAATATTCAACTATTGCAAATGGTGCTGAAGTGAATGTCTCTAAGTGTATTTATGAATGTAAATGTGTGTGTGCTTGCATATGTCCAATCATATATGCATACACACGATACATATATACCACATATAGTCACTTTAAATATTCTTCAGTTAGACTTTAAAGAGGTATATAATGAATTGTACCCAGTTAGGAGGGACAAGTTAGGAGCCTGGGGGGCTACAGTCCATGGGGTCACAAAGAGTCAGACACGACTGAGTACCTAAGCCCAGCAGAGTTGTGTGGATGACTGGATGGTGAGGCAGAAGAATACCACAGTTAAACAAAGAGGCAATAGGCTCGGATTACCTGGGGTTGAATCTCTGTCCCTTTACCTTTACTCGTTAGCTTGATTCTTAGACAAATTACTTAACCATCTGGGTCTCAAATTCCTGTTAAAAATGATATTATTTTAAAAATTAAATAAGTGCATATGACAATTTGCAAAATGTGTACCATGTAGGAAGTATTAAGTAATAAGTATTTCCTTCTATCATTTATTATTGCATTAAGTTGAGCTCTTTGACCACCAAAGCAAAGTAAATTCACTGTTCAGTAAAGAATAAAATGAAAATAAAATGGCAGATACTGCACTAATGCAGCTTGTATTATAAGCAAGCTCTGGTCTAAGTACTTTCAGTTCAGTTCAGTTCAGTCGCTCAGTTGTGTTCAACTCTTTGCGACCCCATGGACTGCAGCACACCAGGCCTCCCTGCCCATCACCAACTCTCAGAGTTTACTCAAACTCATGTCCATTGAGTCAGTGATGCCATCCAACCATCTCATCCTCTGTTGTCCCCTTCTCCTCCTGCCTTTAACCTTTCCCAGCATCAGTGTCTTTTCCAATGAGTCAGTTCTTCGCATTAGGTGGCCAAAGTATTGGAGTTTCAGCTTTAGCATCAGTCCTTCCAATGAATATTCAAGACTGATTTCCTTTAGGATGGACTGGTTGGATCTCCTTTCAGTCCAAGGGACTCTCAAGAGTCTTCTCCAACACCATAGTTCAAAAGCATCAATTCTTTGTGTTCAGCTTTCCTTATAGTCCAACTCTCACATCCATACAATCACTACTGGAAAAACCATAGCTTTGACTAGACAGACCTTTATTGCCAAAGTAATGTCTCTGCTTTTTAATAAACTGTCTAGGTTGGTCATAACAGAGCAAGCATCTTTTAATTTCATGGCTGCAGTCACCATCTGCAGTGATTTTGGAGCCCAAAAAATAAAGTCTGTCACTGTTTCCACTGTTTCCCCATCTATTTGCCATGAAGTGATGGGACCGGATGCCATGATCTTAGTTTTCTGAATGTAGACTTTTAAGTGAACTTTGATGAGAGAGAAACTTTCTTGACCAGTTACCATTGGATTCTAGGTTGAATTTATTCCATTATACAAAATGTTTCATTCTCATTTCTCAGTGAGGAAACTGGGACTCAAAGAGGTTAAATAATACCCAAGATCTCACCCTCAGGAAGTTTTTGAACTAAGCTTTGAATCTATGCCTTTGGGATTCCAGAATCTTCCTGCTACTCCTTAAGCTGTTTCCATAAGGCATGCCATGAACCACACTGCACTCCTTTGAGAGCTGCCCCTACCTGCAGTATCTAAAGGCTTAATTTGGACTCTTACCATGTGCACGTGTCAACATATTTGCACTGTAAACGTTTACAGTGAACACTTTTAACCAAGAGCCGCAACACAGTAGACCGTGGTCTCAATAGATTCTTGTTGTGATTCTCAAATGTTGAATTTTTGGTATGACACTCATTGAGGAATGATTCACTGAATAAAGTCCACAAAGATTGGTGGTATGAGAATCCCAGAAAACAGCTGTGATGTGAAAGTACAAGCCTGGGGGTTCTAAGAGGCTGAAGCAGGTCTCAACCTAAGGCTTTCCCTGACAGTACAGAGGGTCTTACTAGAGATGCATTCATTATAACCATTCTTGGTCATTTATTTATTTTGGTAACAAGTGATTGACAGAACCAATTGCAAAAAAAAAAAAAAAAAAGTGATACAAATGAATGTATTTACAAAACAGAAACAGACTTACAGATTTTGAAAACAAATTTATGGTTTCCCAAGTGGAAACGTGGGTGGGGGAGGGATAAATTAGGACTTTGAGATTAACATATATGTACTGCTGCTGCTGCTGCTAAATCGCTTCAGTTGTGTCCGACTCTGTGCGACCCCATAGACGGCAGCCCACCAGGCTCCCCCGTCCCTGGGATTCTCCAGGCAAGAACACTGGAGCGGGTTGCCATTTCCTTCTCTAATGCATGAAAGTGAAAAGTGAAAGTGAAGCTGCTCAGTCATGTCCGACTCTTCGCAATCCCATGGACTGCAGCCTACAGGCTCCTCCGTTCATGGGATTTTCCAGGCAAGAGTACTGGAGTGGGGTGCCATTGCCTTCTCCAATATATGTACTACTATATATAAAATAAACAATCAACAAGGACCTATTGTATATCAAACAGGGAACTCTACTCATATTCTATAATAACCTCTATGTGAAAAGAATCTAAAAAAGAATGAATATATGTGTATGCATAACTGAATCACTTTGCTATACACCAGAAAGTAACACAACATTGTAAATCAACTATAATATAAAATTAAAAAATAAAAAAGAACTGGGACTTCCTGCGTGGTCCAGTGGTTAAGACTTTGCTTGCAATGCCAGGGCTCCAGGTTGGATCCTTGATCAGGGAACTAGATCCCACAAGTCACAACTTTAAAAAAGATTCTGCATGCCGCAGCTGAAAAAGATCACATTTGCTGAAACTAAGACCCAGTGCTGCCAAATAAAAAAAAAAATTTGTTTTTCAAAGAACTAATTTTAGTTTTGCAACTATTTATTGCATATGGTACTAAATGCTTTTTCATAACTAGAGATAACGTATCTAAATACTAGAAATATTCAGAACTGGTTTGGTTCAGACTGTTCAGTTCAGAACAGTCTCATCAGGGTTCTGCATATTATCAAGCAAAAGATAGCTGCCTTGTATACCGTTCCCAACTGTTACAAAGAACCAGTACATTCCTTTTTCTAACTGTATGTCAAAGAGAAACTATGAAGTGATATGATTATATGCTTACTTCCCCCCTTGCTGTTGTTGCTTATTCCACTGAGGCTTACATGGCTGGAATTCCCTTAGAGGTGCAGTGTCTAAAGCCTGGCATAGGTAAATGCCCAGGTGGATAAAACGCAAATGAGTAAGATCAACTTCTCATGTAGCATGAGAATAAAGTGGTGCTGGATATCATAACTGCATCTATAATATGTCCCCTACTTTCAAAATATGAGAAGGAAGGAAGATTTTGTTTGATAGCGCCATCGTGTGGAAGTATTTGTAGTCTGTAGAAATGTGGAAAATGTGGAGGAAAAAAACACAAAGTTCAGTGCATGCCACCAGCTAATTGTGCTACCTCGAACAAATCGATCTGTGCCTGCCCTGTGCTCCTCACCTTGATTTAATTTATTTACTTTTATCGAAATAAAGTTGACAACTCATGATCTTTAAAATGAGAGAATGAACCTGATGTGCAGGCCCGTCTCAGGTTCATATTAATAGGGCTCCCCTGGTGGCTCAGAATATAGACTCCGCCTGCAGTGTAGGAGATCCAGGTTTCATCCCTGGGTCGAGAAGATCCCCTGGAGAAGGAAATGGCAACCCACTCCAGTATCCTTGCCTGGAGAATCTCATGGACAGAGGAGCCTGGCGGGCTACAGTCCTTGGGGGCATGCACATCATCCAGTGATATGTCTTCCGTGTCTGTTAGAGGATGCAATGCAGAAAACAAATCCAGTGAGGGCAGTAACGGTCCTGACTCCATCTCTTCTCTTTTCTCCCCAGACTATGTCAGAGAGTCACCATGACCTTGCACAATAACAATACAACCTCACCCTTGTTTCCGAACATCAGCTCTTCCTGGATTCACGGCCCTTCGGATACAGGCCTGCCCCCAGGAACGGTTACTCATTTTGGCAGCTACAACATTTCTCGGGCAGCTGGGAATCTCTCCTCTCCAAATGGCACCACCAGTGACCCTCTAGGAGGTCATACCATCTGGCAGGTGGTCTTCATTGCATTCTTAACAGGCGTCCTGGCCTTGGTGACCATCATTGGCAACATCCTGGTGATAGTGGCATTCAAGGTCAACAAGCAGCTGAAGACAGTCAACAACTACTTCCTCTTAAGTTTGGCCTGTGCTGACCTGATTATTGGGGTCATTTCGATGAATCTGTTTACTACCTACATCATCATGAACCGATGGGCGTTGGGGAACCTGGCCTGTGACCTCTGGCTATCCATTGACTACGTGGCTAGCAATGCCTCCGTCATGAACCTTCTGGTCATCAGCTTTGACAGATACTTTTCCATCACGAGGCCGCTCACGTACCGAGCCAAACGAACAACAAAGCGAGCTGGTGTGATGATAGGTTTGGCTTGGGTCATCTCCTTCATCCTTTGGGCTCCTGCCATCTTGTTCTGGCAATACTTTGTTGGGAAGAGAACTGTGCCTCCAGGGGAGTGTTTCATCCAGTTCCTCAGCGAGCCCACCATCACCTTCGGTACGGCCATTGCTGCCTTTTATATGCCTGTCACCATCATGACTATTTTATACTGGAGGATCTATAAGGAAACTGAAAAACGTACCAAAGAACTTGCTGGGCTGCAAGCCTCTGGAACAGAGGCCGAAGCAGAGAACTTTGTCCACCCCACGGGCAGTTCTCGAAGCTGCAGCAGCTATGAGCTCCAGCAGCAGAGCATGAAACGCTCAGCCAGGAGGAAGTACGGACGCTGCCACTTCTGGTTCACGACCAAGAGCTGGAAGCCAAGCGCCGAGCAGATGGACCAAGACCACAGCAGCAGTGACAGCTGGAATAACAATGATGCCGCTGCCTCCCTGGAGAACTCTGCCTCCTCCGACGAGGAGGACATTGGCTCAGAGACCAGAGCCATCTACTCCATCGTGCTCAAGCTCCCAGGTCATAGCACCATCCTCAACTCCACCAAACTACCTTCATCAGACAACCTGCAGGTGCCGGAGGAGGAGCTGGGGACGGTGGGCTTGGAAAGGAAACCCAGCAAGCTTCAGGCTCAGCAGAGCATGGATGATGGAGGCAGCTTTCAGAAAAGCTTCTCCAAGCTTCCCATCCAGTTAGAGTCTGCCGTGGACACAGCCAAGGCCTCTGATGTCAACTCCTCAGTGGGGAAGACCACGGCCACTCTACCTCTGTCCTTCAAGGAAGCTACACTGGCCAAGAGGTTTGCTCTGAAGACCAGAAGCCAGATCACTAAGCGGAAACGGATGTCCCTCATCAAGGAGAAGAAAGCGGCCCAGACCCTCAGCGCCATCCTGCTTGCCTTCATCATCACCTGGACCCCCTACAATATCATGGTTCTGGTGAACACCTTTTGTGACAGCTGCATCCCCAAAACTTATTGGAATCTGGGCTACTGGCTGTGCTACATCAACAGCACCGTGAACCCCGTGTGCTATGCCCTGTGCAACAAAACATTCAGAAACACTTTCAAGATGCTGCTGTTGTGTCAGTGTGACAAGAGGAAGAGACGCAAGCAGCAGTACCAGCAGAGACAGTCGGTCATTTTCCACAAGCGGGTGCCTGAGCAGGCCTTATAGAATGGGGTGCGTTCAATAGCCCTCACCATACGCACACATCAACCACAAACCTTAGGAGGGAGTAAGGCGAGGGTGGGGGTCATCTCTGGCACTGATAAACATGTTTTTATCACCCAGACGTGAAGAAGCTGCCTGTTTCCCGGTCCATTAAATAAACCCATTTTAATATCAAAAGTCAAATACCTGTTCAGCCAAAAATAAGTAAGCTTATTACTGAATATGAAGGAATTTATTCTGAAATAGACTTTGTTTTTTCTTAAAGAGAAGGAAATAATTTTTTCATAGCAATTACATACCCAGATTGGTCTGCCTGGGTCTTTTAATTCCCATTAGCTCTGGAATCCCGGTGAGCATAACTAACTGGCCCAGTTGTCACATGCTCTCCAAGGATCCCCAAAGTGTCCATCGGATCCCTCGTGGAACATGTCAGGCTAGTGAAGCCATGGTTCTGAAAATCTTTCATACGTTGCAAAACAGCACCTCCTCGTCCCAGTAGAGCGCCCCGTCTTCTCATCGATGTGTCATTAAGCTCTCTTTGTGGACTTGATTCTTGCAAAGTACTGTTTTGTGCAGTTCAAGTTTCGTACAAATAAAAGATATATAAGTATATATGTGTATATATATATGTGTGTGTGTGTGTGTGTGTATGTGTGTGAATTCCACGCACACACACATAGTGTATATAATATAATGGGAATTAATGAACTGGCAAATTACTCCGGCAATAGATGCTTTCAGTACTTTGGTGACTAAAGTTTCTCTAGGATCCTAACACAATGTCAAAGTGAAATAAACCTAGTAGTGTTTTGGAAACCAGGGCTGTTTTCCTGGAGAACAGGCAGCAGACAGCAGCCAGGCTCTCTGGGCTGATCTGTGTAGGACAGTCAGCCTAGTGGGTCAGATGAGCACCATGGTCTGACCAGATTCTGAGTAAGTTGTCGCCTTTGTTGACACCCTCAACAAAGCTAAATCAAATGGGGGCCCCTTCTGTGCCCAAAGAATGAGTCACATCTGTGGGTTTGAATTTAATGGTCCAGATCTGAATGTTTCCAACCAAAACCTTTTGCTATCTTACCTGCTTGAAATTTAATAATAGTGTCACATTTGAATTTCATGCACAACATTTTCTGGGGCAAAGCAGAAGAGACCTCGTGAGGGCCAGAGAGGAACGCAGGATTCGAATTTTTGCTACTCAGCATCTTTAAATGCGAAAGGGCTTAAACCTCTTGTCACTTTGCTGTGACCAATGCTTTCTGGTGTTCATTGTGTGACCTTCACCCAGAATAGGTGGGGGTTGGCAGGTCCCAAATCCTCTGAAGAAAGTATTACACTCTGAAAAGTATTGCTGCAAATTGGTTTCTTTAGTACATTTCTAAAAAGTGATTTTTGTGTTCTCTTCTGAATTGACCCAAATGCTAACTGTTCTATTTGGGGGAGGGGAGGGGCGCTGCTGTGGCTGCCATCTGTGTTGCTGCTATAGTTGTTGGGGTTCCTTTTCTCCTTTTGTGGGGGCTGCGTGGGGAGTGGGAGGGGTGGGAGGCGGGGGGCTGAGGAGAAATCTTCTGTCTGTACAGGGTCTCTGTGTCGTGAACCCGGAGCCAGGTTAGAAGCTGCTTCTGTTTTCAGTGTGAGCTGGTGTTTACAGCAGATTTTGACAACAGTGTGACTGTACTCAGTGGTGTCTGTGTTCCTGAACTATTTAATTTCGTGTTATGTTTATAAGAAGACATATTTATGCATATTTCACCAAGTGTCTATTTAATGTTGATAAATATTACTCTTCAGTCTTCAGTAATGGTGTGTCCCTTGAAAGTGATTGTTAAGGTCCACTTGAGCAATGAGTAGGGTATATCGTGCTTTCTTGTTGCTAAGAAGAGGAAAAAGTCATCCTGTTGGTGTCAGGAGGTACCTAACTCTGTCTAGGTAGTAAAAAGTCAACTGCAACTTTATTGTAACGGTCTAATACTGTTCTAGTTAAACCTGATGGGAACTGATCAAAGCAACCCTCCACCAGTGTGTTTGAAATCACATGACAAGGGGAAAAAAGTAAATCTGGGTAATTGAAAGAGTGGGGTTTTTTGGCCCACATTTGACCAAAGAGTAAGAAAAAACAGAGACTATTTTCTAACGTGTGTAGCAGACTACAGAATGTTATGTTATCAACCTGTGAAATGTCTAGTGAGCAAGTGCATCTATATTTTATTACTCACATTGGCCTGGCACTAATAAATTTGTGAATGCTGATCCAAGTCTCCCTGTACATCAGTAATTCCCATTCTCTTTGAAACTCCTATCTTGCCTCCCTCTTGAAAGGCCATTACCTGTATTTTAAAAAGATATAATTAAAATTAACACACAGAGAATCCCTAAGCTTTAGTGAAACTGTGAAGTTTAATAACAGGTCTACTCAAACATGATTATCTCCTGAATCTTGTCCCTTTATGATGCTGATAATGGAAGAAATGAAAGACATCTAAGACATTAGCTCTCTTTTTGTGTTACTGGTTTAATTATAGAATTATTTTTAAATCTCCTGTGGGTGAAAACTGCTTTTACATACTGACTGACTCTGTTTATAGAAATGTATGTCCCACTGACTCTGTTTATGGAAATGTATGTCCAACTCTTAGATCATTATCAGAAAAGGAAAATAAGAAAAATTATTTTGAGCACAAAGAATTTAGAAGTATAATCAAAGATGTAGTGAAATGTTTAAAACTGGACCATGCATTTCTCAAAGAACTTGTCACCAGCAAAGGTATTCAATATTTACATATGATCATCCCCAAAATGGGAATCAAATTGCTTCATTCCATAAGAATGAGGTTTGCAGAGTTTTCATGATTATGTAAAATTGAGAGAGTAAAAGAATAAAACCTAAATAAACCACATGTGAGGAATCTACCCCCACCCCCAACATACACACACATGTTCTTCCATTCTCTATTCTCCAGGGTCTACCAGTTGGATAAGAGAAGTGAGCTCTATGATCCTGTATTCCCCCTGATTTTGCCCTTTTCCCTGGTGGCTCAGATGGTAAAGAATCGGCCTGCAATGCAGAACTGTGTTCAATCCCTGGGTCAGGCAGATCTCCTGGAGAAGGGAATAGCAACCCACTCCAGTATTCTTGTCTGGAGAATTCCATGGACAGAGGAGTCTAGTAGGCTACAGTTTATGGGGTCACAAAGAGTCAGACACAACTGAGTGACTAACACTTTCACTTTTCACTTTCACTGCTGTCTTTTATCCATCACCTACCTGTGGCCTTTCTCTAGTTCTCTGTATTATCCTGACTTCAAATCTAGCCTTGAATCTCCAAATAAGTTCCATTTCTATTCACTCTTTCACATATAATAGTTCTAGATTCTGGTAGAAAAAAAAAAGATAAGAAAGCATAAGCTTTAGAAGTTGCAGGAGCTAAAGGTCTAGAAGGCATGGCAGCTTTCTCTGTCAACCCCCTCTGTGTACAGATAGGCAAGTTCCTTGCTCTGGGATCGGGTGAGAGCCCTTTGTGCATCACTTGTGAGAAGGGGGTGCACAGCTCTGGTGCAGAGTTAGCTGCCTCAGGTCTATCTTAGGAAGGGAAAGGACACCAAGGCTCAGGCACAGTGGAGAAGCCTGCTGGAGACAATGTGAGACAGAGGCAGAGCCTGGGGATCATTCTGGGTGCCCCAAGACTTATCCGAGTAGAGAAGATTCCCAGATGGGGACATATAGTTGATAAACTGGACAGTTCATCACAGCAGCTTCAGAGGACAAGTGAAGGTCCTCAAAGAAGCTCTGAACTTAGCATGAGGAACCCTGAACTCTTAGCCCAGTTCTGTCAACAAGTAATTACGTGTCCTCTGCCATGCTTGTCACTTACCCTTAAACTCACTGGGTCATCTCCATCTGCTCCTACTCATTAGCAACATAAAAGCATCTTAATTTGCCTTCTTGTATCAAACATGTCAAATTGAGGCAGGGCATTAGGTAAATAACTGCCATGATGAATGTAAATTATTTGTCTGATGAACACTTGAAGCATTCTGATTTTATATATACATCAGAGTTATTTCCTTATATTTCAATACAGCAAACTCTAAGGAACTCTCCAATTTGTGGATAAACCTAGAATTTTGTTGCAAATACCTCAGTCCAGGATGGTCACCTAAGGCCTGACAACCTTAAAAGCAGAGTTGCTGGGTAGCTGGTGTTTGTTTTGTTTTGTTGGTGGCATTTCTCGAAATGGACTGAAACTGTAGAACAGAACACCCAAAACAGTGATCGTTTCTTCAATCTGACATCTCTACTTGTATTAATACCACCTCCTCTAAAAGAGTATTTTCTGTTTCCCTTTACAGTCCTAGGTTAGGCTGACTTTCCTTGTGTTTTTATGACTCTATATTGTAGGAACTCAGTCTCTACCAGGATTCATGCCTTGTTTTCCAGACCCAAGAGACTGGTTTCAGCATGGTAGCTGAGAGCTCTTTAGAACTGGGAATTACATTTCCTTTTTCTATCTGAGAAAGGAGGCTCATGTTGAGATTATAAAAATGGATAAAGAAAAACAAGTTCATAAAATAACTATATTCAACGTAAGTTTGTAAATGCATAATATTTTGCCACTGCATTTCAAAGTAGGCAAGTGTTAGTCTTATTGTTAATTGGACACACATTACATGTACTGCATCACACAGAGATGGACAGTGCACTTGGACTTATGGAAGTGGACCCCCAAACACTTGTATAATTTGATGACTGTAGTTGCCCTGATAGAATCAGGAAGACTCAATAGAGTCTACCACTCTTATCCTGGCTTGGAATACCCCCAAATAATCACCCAAATCCAAAGTGGCTCCTTGTATAATTTGATGACTGTAGGTGCCCTGATAGAATCAGGAAGACTCAATAGAGTCTACCACTCTTATCCTGGCTTGGAATACCCCCAAATAATCACCCAAATCCAAAGTGGCTCTCATCTGAGTTGTGTGAGAAATTCTGCATGAAAAGTAAAGGGAAAAGCAGGCCATACCCTCAGTTGCAGAGAAGTATTAATAACACTTCGCTTACCCAAATAACCTTATCCTAAAATATTATCCCCAGATTATAAAGGTTTATTTTTGTTCTTTCTTGAAATCCAAAATACTTATTAATTCTGTAATTTACATTCCAAATCCCAAACTATTTTTGTCCTAGATTCTGTGATTTCCTTGATGATAGAAAGCGGGTCTTATTCATCCTGTGGCTAGCACAGTATCTGTCAGACAGTAGACATTCAATAAATGTTGTTGAATGTTTAATAAACTCTTTATGATTAATACAGCAAATAGCTATCAGAATTATGTGCACATCATGCCCCACATTTCAACTGCAGCCAGAGGTCATTGGGCTGGGAAAGTGAATTAAATGAAAAATGGTTCATTCAGATGATGATTTTCTAATAAAATATTACTAAGCAACAAGGAGAAACATTTTAATAGATTTTAAGAAATAAATATAATTAAGAGGACAGGGAAGAAGGAAAATCCACTCTTGATCCCTAGTATTCAGAAACTTTTTACCAGATTAGTCAACTCTACTTAGTCCTAGTAAGTGAAATATTGGGAGAGCCTGGAGAGTCTATAAATAGGTCTTCTGTTTGTACAGGTGAAGTTCTGTAGTTTGGCTTAAAACATCCTTGCATGTAGTTTTGCTTGGCATGAAAGTTAGGACAGAATCTACTCTGTTCTGCAAGCATTGAACAAAAGCCCTCTCTTCATATCCACTATTCATTCCTTATATAACACATGGATATTTTCAGCCTCCTACATACAACACTCCAGAGAAGCTTCTTTGGGGCTTGTGGTTAGGGCTACGGGAAGGTGACATTTTCAAGGAATGCCCTCCCCACCCCCCTGCTCTTTTCAAACACATGGGAACTAAGTTTGGTGCAGGTTTGAAGAATAATTAAAATAGGCTTCCAAGGCAGTGAATTAGCACATTGATATTTTTTGGCAGAAAGCTTTCTGGGAAATGTCTATGAAGTGTTCAGTGATGCTCGCATCCTTCTAATTCATGAGGATGTAGAAACCACTGTCCAAAGAGATGGCGATATATTTGCTTTGTAAGCAAAAGGCATGTATCATAGTTGCATCTATAACTAGTGTCCCCATCTTTCAAAGGCACTGAATTTTACCTGTTTTTATTTCCTAGTGTCCAGCACTTCCTCAGTAGTCTTTTTAGATATGTCATATGCCATTTTTATTCCTTCTCCTAAAAACAAGTCAATTGTCTGTACTATAAAATGATGCCTGCAACTTTATGGTGATATTATCCCCTAAGTTTAATAGTGAAATAAGGAAATAAAACTATAAATAAACAAAGAATGTGGTTGGTTTTCTTTTTAATCCAAGGTCGATAATACAGCAACAGCTTTTTATTGTATAAAAGGGTGGAGTATTTACACTGAAGGGAAAATTCTGAAACAGACCGTTATTTGCATTGACTTCTCTCTTTTACATGCACTAGAACTTTCATCATGAACATTGCTGCTGTTGTAACTCAAAGCAATACCCTGTATTTAGGAGTATGAATTAAGCATGTATTAACTATCTATCCACACACAATCCTAATTTTCAGACTGTATATGACGAAAAATGTTTCTAGATATATGCTGTGGATCTAACACAAATAGACTACCAGTCATTTCTGCAGCAAAGATGGGTTTATTTGGGATCTGCAAACTTGGCAAGCTTCATGAAAGCCCTCCAACACACGGGAAGGGGAAAACTTTTCCTAAGGGGCAAAGAAAGTTGGGAGGGCTCCAGTAAACAGAGTCCATGGCTTCTCAGAGGCCAAGTCCTTGCCAGGAGAGGAGTTCTTCCTGCTGGACTCTGCTGTCTTCACAGGGCTTGAGAGCACCCACTTCTGGTCTCCCAAGTCCCTTTGAGGTTTCTGTTTATTAATTTTTTATAATACTTTGAAGGAGATTTTATTTTTCTCTTTTTCAAAGAAATGTTTATCTTGCCCCCCTCCCCTATGGCTGTTTCCTTTTTTTTTCCTTTGCTGTGCAGAAGCTTTTTAGTTTGATGAAATCCCAACTTGTCAATATTTGCTTTAGTTTGTTTTGCTTTTGGAGTCAGATCCAAAAATTCATTGCCAAGACTTATGTTAAGGAGCTGGTCCTTTACCAGCTGGTTTATAATTTCAGGTCTTTTAGTCAAGACTTTAAACAATTTTGAATCTATTTTTGTGTATGATGTAAGACAGTGGTCCAGTTTGATTGTGTTATGTGTAGCTGTCCAGTTTTCCCAGCAGCATTGATTGCAGAGACTGTCCTTTCCCCCATTGTATATTCTTGCCATATTTGTTGTAAATTGCCTGACCATATACATGTGGGTTTATTTCTGGGCTCTCTATTCCATTGCATTGATCTGTGCATCTGGTTTTATGACAATGCCATACTGCTTTGATTACTACAGCTTTGCGATAGAATCTGAAAGTAGGGATGTGATGCTGACAGCTTTGTTTTCCTTTCTCAGGATTGCTTAGGCTGCTCAGGGTCTTCTGTGTTTCCATACAAATTTGAGGATTATTGTCCCTTTTTCTGTGAAAAAAATGCATTGGAATTTTGTTAGGAATTGTATTGACTCATATAGATTTCTTTAAATAGTACGGACATTTTAACAATATTAATTCTTCCAATCCATAAGGATGGAATATTGTTCCACTTATTTGTATATCCTATGTCTTGTGTAGTATTAGGGATATTATTATTCTGAACCTGTGTGTGCATAAGTTGAGATAAAACAAGTG
Source organism: Bubalus kerabau (assembly GCF_029407905.1). Taxonomy (NCBI): domain Eukaryota; kingdom Metazoa; phylum Chordata; class Mammalia; order Artiodactyla; family Bovidae; genus Bubalus; species Bubalus kerabau. Next base: position 135,961,327 of record NC_073624.1, read on the forward strand.
ACTAATTAGATATTCAAATTTAATTATTTCTGGTGTCAAGCTATACAGTTTCTATTTGAATTGGATGTATCAATATACACTCATAGTATTTTACCATACATGTAATTTCTAATTCTTCCCATGGGAAAGAACTAAAAACAGTAATCAAGCCAGTAGCAAGGAGGATTCCTTTCCTAATAAAGGAAACCAAGTCATCTTGAAGAAATAGCTGATTCCAGTCTTAGGCAGGCAATGTACAAGATGAGCTTGAAACTTCTTGCCAAGACAGATACCAAGGAAACATTCAGACTAATAAAAAAGACATTTACACACACAAACGGTCGATATCTGCCAGAAGTGGCACGCTAGGACAGTGAGAAAATTATATTCTTCTGAATCAGTGGCACTTAAACATATATGTGGCAAAAAGACTTCTACTTCACCACACACTAAAATAAAGGTGGGTTCAAGGCCTAAATTAAAAAGGCATAGAAAGCCTTTAGAGATAGAAGTTGGAAATCTTTTTTTAAGAGAGTTTTTTCATGACCCTGAGGGAGAGAAAAAGTTCTTAAGATTCAAAAAGCATTAGCCACAAAGTGGGGAAAGATATAAAGAGAGTGAAAAGGGAGGTAATGGAAGAGAGCATTCCAAAACACATAATGACTTTAGGCAAATACAGAATATATGAAGAACTTCTATAAATCAATAAGAAAAAAAAACTGCAACTGCAGGAAATAAACATTCCTCGCTATTCCTCACAGTGAAAGGTGACGTTTAATTTCCCTTCCCTTGAATCTAGCTGGCCTTAGTGACTTGCCTGATGAATAGAACACATCTGGGACCTGCAAGGGCTTCCCAGGTGGCACTAGTGGTAAAGAACCTGCCTGCCAACGGAAGAGATGTACGAGACTCAGGTTCGATCCCTGGGTTGGGAAGATCCCCTGGAGGAGGGCATGGCAACCCACTCTAGCATTCTTGCCTGGAGAATGCCATGGACAGAGGAGTCACAGAGTGTCAACAGAACTGAAGCAACTTAGCATTCACAGGACTTGCAAGACTAGATCAGAAGAAGCCTTGCAGCTCCCAGCCGGATGTCTTGCAGTGCTTGTTCTGGGGGAACAGGCTGCTCTGTAAGAAATCTGACAGTATCTGGACCCCTGTGCTGTGAGGAAGCCCTTGTCTAGCTAATTCAGATCCCAGCCTTGAATCATCCCAGCTGAGGCCAAGCCCTGCTCATATTGAAGATTTGTGAACAAGGTACATTATTGTTGGTGATAAGCCACTAAGTTTTGGGGTGTTTTTTATGCAACAATAAAGAATTAAAATAGCTATCCACCCAATTTTTAAAAATGAGTGAAAGATTTGAACAGTCGTTTCCAGGGTTTAGGTAGAAGAAATAGGGAGAGGTTGGTAAAAGGATATAAGCCTTCAGTTATAAGATGAATAAGGTCTCAGGATCTAATGTATAACATGGTGACTATATATAGTTGATAACACTACAATATATAGTTAAAATTTGCTAAGAAAGTAGAACTTACATATTCTTGCCTAAAGGAAAGTAAATATGTGTGGTAACAGATGTATTAATTAAAATGAGAATTATTTCACTATGTATACTCATATCAAATATCACACTATACATTTTAAATAGCTTACATTTTATTCATCAATTATACATTGATAAAGCTGGAAAAATTAGCTAAAATTTTAAAAAACAAAGTTAAATAACAGCCCAAATGGTTCCAGAGTACATTTAGATGGCAAAATTATTTTTAAAATATCAGTGAAGGCAGATTGGTGATACATCTAGGACAGAAGGGAAAGATTCTAACTGGAGAGGAGCACTGGGAAGATTTTTTTGAGGTGTTACTATTTTTTTAACCCCAGGTGATGGATACACAGGTACCTACATCATTGGTAAAGTGGTATATATGTGTTTTGTATGCCTTTCTGTAAATATATTTCACAAGTTAAAAAATAATAAAAAGAGAGAGGGGGATGGGGACAAGTACCCACCACCAGCACCAGCTGCATCTGTGCACCAGGCTGTTCGCTCTCTTGTTTCTGTGTGTGAGGGGCTCTAGCTCCTGTGAAGTTGAGCGCTCCACTCTAGGACATGGCTCCAGCCCCTCTCTGTCCTGCATCAGTATATTCACCTCCCTCTAGCTGCTACCCCACTCTCTTCCTCTTTAAAACAAACACTGTCAAGAGACTTGTCTAGACTCCCCTTCACCTGCTCCTCTGGTTCTCTCTAGAATCCACTCCACTCAGACTTCACCCCCACCATTTACCCAGCTGTCCTGTTGGGGTTATTCGTGGCCTCCATGTTGCTGAAACCTGGGATTCCCACCTCAGTTTTCATCTTGTCCCGCCAGCATTTGATCCAGATGGCCATCCACTTCTCCAGAAAACACTCCCTTCACAGGGCCTTACCCACCTCCAGCTTCCTGCCTGGTTTTCCTCTTACCTCTCAGCTTCTCCAGTTCAGTCTACTCTGCTCTCCACCCCACCCACAACACAGCCACATGTTTTACTCTTTTGTTTTCACCTTCACTCTCTGGATGGTCTCAGCTAGTTCCAGGGCTTTAAATGCCATCTGCCAGAGACTCCCAAACCTTGATTTCCAGACTAGATCTCCTGTGAATTCCTGGCTCTTGTATCCTCAGCATGTAACCAGCATCACTGCTAGAGGTCATCTACTCACTTCAAAGGTGGTCGTGTTCAAAGGTGAGCTCTTCATCTCCCCCTCCCCAAACATGCTTCTCCAACTGTCTTTGACACTCAGATAATTCCAGCCTTTCTGATGGTCAGAAACTTCTGAGATCCCCTCGAACCCTACATCCCCTCAAACAGTAAATCCTGTCTGTTCTGTCTTCCACTTAGAACCAGAATCCAGCCTCTTCTCATCCCATTGCAATAGCCCCTAATGGTCCCAAGACTCATCTCTTGTTCTCTGCAGTCTTTTCTCAGCTTCACCAGCCAAAGAAATTCAGTTACTAGGTGTCCATCCTGCCACTCCTGGGCCAGGAGCCCTCTTGCCCTCTCCTCCCTGGGAGGAAAAGCACACCTCCCACTACACTTTCCTCCAAGGACTCATCCCACTCTACCCTCCCACCCACCCCAGCATGCTGGCCTATTGGAATCCCTTGAACATGCCTGTGCACTGGCTATTTGTTACACCCAGAATGTTCTTCTCCCAGATAGGTCTTTCCATCAGAGCAGTGGGAGGGGAATCTAGACATGCATCTGACAGTGTTTGCATTAAGGACAAGGAGCGATGGGGTAGTAGTTGGAGACAGATGGGAGAGTCTAGATCCAGGTAAATGAATCGATAATCAGTCTCCCCACACTAGGCTGTAAGCTCCAAGTCGGCAGGCACTCCTGGATTCTGGAATAGTCCTGGGCACATTTAATAAAAGAATAAAAATGATGCAACAGCCATACCAAACACATGGTGGAACAGCAGAAGTCAGGATTTGCACCCTGCACTGATCCTTAAGAGACCAACCTAGGAGACTGAAGGGGGCAAGGCCTGGGCAGGAGCATGGGCTCTGGAGGCACACCCCGGCTCTGGCTTGCTTTCTTGGTCTCTAAATTACGACTGGAATACCAGTCAGGTGGCAAGGCTCAGAAAGCACTGTGAGGCTTCTTGTCCCTGGTCACCAGGCAGCGACAGAGCCCTCTGCTCTCACCTGCCCACCTGCCCCCCAGTGGCTGAAGCATTACCAGGTCTGAGCACCTGAGGTCGCCTTGGGTCCCAGCTTCCTGCCATATCCTCTGGCACATACTGGGGCCCAGCAGGACAGAAGGACAACTCCCAGAACTATGGAAATGGCCGTGGGGGAGGAACAGAGAGCACTGGAAGCAACCTCCAGCAAGACCTGAAGGAGGGGTCCATCCAGGTAAAGAGTTCAATGGGGTCCCAGTCTGGGGCTTTTGAAGGCTGGGAGGGGGCATCCTTGAAGAACAGCCAGAGACCAGTGCGGCTGGACTGAGGGGAGCAGGCTAGGGGTCTGCTGGCAGGAGGAGGGGCTTGAGGTCTGGCTGAGGACTGGAGCTTTTCCCCAGAGTGCTGCTGATAGGTTTCCCATTTGTCAGTAGAGTGACAGGATCAGATCTATCTGTTCAAATCTCTAATCTCTCCTGGATCAGAGAGCGTGAGAAACAAAAGACAGTGAATCAGGGACAGTGTTTGCAGTGGCCTGGACTAGGAGAGGGGAGGGAAGGGTAGAGAGGTGAGGAATGCATTCTAGACTTGGGCTCCAAGGCCAGGGGATGGAGGGGGTGATTGCATGTGGGGGTGAGGAGGAAAGAGGGAGCAGATGGAGCCCTGGGGTCCTGGATTGAGCACGTGGTGAGATGGAGCTGCTGCTGCATGGATGTGGGGGCCAGGGGAGGGAAGTCTGGAGGGCAATTTGGGGCCAATTAAAACTTGCTGTTAGACACTTATAAAGTTAGATAAGAGCAGGAACTCTGGGAGTTGGTGATGGACAGGGAGGCCTGGCGTGCTGCAATTCATGGGGTCGCAAAGAGTCAGACACAACTGAGCTACTGAACTGAATTGAACTGAAGCCCCCTTTCCTAATGAAGTCACTGGGAGCAACTACTTATCAGGATTTTTGGGTGAGGCTGAGGAGCTTTGTCCTCCAGCTAACTAAAAATCCTCTTCATCCTGGTGAAGCGGTCTCTGTTTTGCTGGAGTTGGGCCTGGATAAAATGAGACAGCCAGCCTCAGTCTTGAGGAGACTGTTAAAGGACAGGGACATAAAGGCAGCAGCAAATCAGATGGTCAAGTCTGTCTGATGCTGGCAGCTTGTCATCTCCCAATCTGTCCCTGGACCACTGTGAGTCCAGCCAGAGAAGCCAAGCCTACCAGGCTGTGAGCCCCATGAAGGGATTGCTTTGAAAATTAGGAACCCTAAGATCTTAGGAAACTGAAAAAAAACAAAGTGTTAGTTCTTCAGTTGTGTCCGACTGTTTGTGACCCCATGGCCTGTAGACCACCTGGCTCATCTGAGCATAGAATTCTACAGGCAGGAATACTAGAGTGGGTTGCCATTCCCTTCTCCAGGGAATCTTCCCAACCCAGGGATTGAACCTGGGTCTCTTGCACTGAAGGCAGATGCTTTACCATCTGAGCCACCAGGGAAGATCTTAGGAAGCTCATGCCTGTCCCTCCCCACGTGGGGGTAGTTTTCTTTTCACCTCTTGGAGTGAGCACTCCACACACACACAGGTGCACAGTGTACATAATAAAGACTATGAGGTGGGATCAGAAGAGGGACAGATATGAGGAGGGTAATAAGAAGAATACACAGGGGCTGGAGGCACTGCCTGCCTGCGACACAGACTCCCACATTTTCCAGGTCTTGTCCCACCAATGTCTGAGGACATCCCTAGAAGTCCATGCGGGCATCATCCCCGGTGTGCAGGTGGGGACACGGACAGGCCTTGAGAGACACAAGGACTCATCCAGGATGGAGAACAGGTAGGATTCGGGAGGTGAGTCTGGGCCCAGATCTGTCTCCTTAGAGCTGCACACAGACCCTGCCCGGGAGCTGTGTGGAGGGCTGTGTGGAGCAACTGTGTGAGACCCGGAGCTGCAGGGATGAGGGATGAGAGGTCAGTATCCCAAGGGCTGTGTGCAGAGGTATCAACTGTCAATTCAAGGAAGGGGCCCCCGGGAGGTGAAGTCACTTCCTTGACAGCAGATCCTAACAGAACTCAGAATCCTGTAACCAGGCACCCACCTCCTAGCAACAGCGCCACAGCCAGTTGGGCTCACTTGGCTGGAGAGACTTCATCCAGAAGGATGTTCTCCAGCTGTGTCTCAGCTGACCAAGGTTTCTGTTTCAAGAAACCCTGGAGGGAGAGGTTTTTCAGATGTTTCAGGCGGTTCAGCGCTCAACCCGGATGCCTCTGGTCCTTTACCAGGAGGTCACCTAAGGTAACCCCAGGCAACCTAGAGCTGGCCATACCAGGCCTGGCTGCCACAGGGAGCCCTCCCAGGGCAGCGCCAACTGCCCTCATCTCCATGTAGGGGGAAGTGGGACTTGAGGGGAGGTTCTCCCTCTGGGCAGGAACAGGTTGGTGGGCCCGTGGTCACCTGGTGGTCCTGTCACGGTCACACCTGAGGACAGGCTGGTAGTGGGGAAACAGGATCCCTGAGGTGCTCTTCTCTGTGCCAGTGTGGATCCAAGGCCCTCAAGTGGTCGGGTGTCTGCATCCTCGGTGGAGGTCAGTGGGGAGAGTGGTGGGCGTGTGTCTGGAGGGGAGATGTCTGGGGGTCCGAGAAGCACCATAGACAGCTGGCCAGGGCCCTGAGACTTTCTGCCTGGCTGCTGGGCACTTGTTCACAGGGCTCCTCACGGGACTGCAGACAGGAGCCAGTCCACGGAGCACCCTGTTCCATCTCCCGGCACGAGGGGCTGGAGCCCCACACCAGCAACAGAGCCCAGGGCAGGCACAGGGTGAGTGCCAGCCAGGATGAGACCCTACACCCAGGAAGCTCCAGGTCCCAGAGCCACCCTGGCCCTCCCCTGGGTCCCTCCTAGAGTCTTTCTCCCAAAGGAACCTGGGACTGTCAGCTCTGCAAAGCACCCTCGCGGCCCAGGCCCTACTTGTCCAGATGCAAAAAATCACTGTTCACCTCCATGTGGGAATCTCAGAAAGAGGTTGTGATAGAATTTCACTTCATGAAAGTGAAAGGAGCCTTTCTGCATTTTTCTACAGTTAATCCTATATTAACTCCATCCCAGGTATCCATGTGGGCCTGAGAATCCTGATGCCTCTCACCCCAGGTTCAGCCCCTCTCACCCCAGGATCAGCCTCTGTCTTCTCATCCCCAGAATGGGATGTTTTCATAACCAACAGGGATGATGCAGTTAACACATGGAGAGCTATCAAATACAAACTGTTCTAAGACACTAACACACATAACCATGGCCCAGCGCCAGTTCACTCGTGATACCAGGCTGTTTATTCTGTGGAGGGCACTCCTGCCCCTCCTCCTGCCTTGAGTCCTGGAGGCTCGGGGACTCAGTCTGAGCTCCAGCCCCTGCCTTCCTGGTGTCCGTGGTGCTGCCTCTGACTTGTGTCTCTGCTGTGTTCCACCCCAGGGGGAGAATGTGTCCACAGGGGACAGGAGTGAGACCTACATGATGTGAAGTGTCCAAAGACATAGGCTAGAGATGCTGGTGGGGAACCTGGTACCTGTTTCCTGGGCAGCAACCCCCTCCTACATCCCCACATTCCTGGGCACCTACAGGGCTTTTGCCACCTACTGTGAGCAAGAATCCCTTAAAAGAAATGGAGTATCTCTCATAGTCAACAGAAGAGTCCAAAATGCAGTACTTGGATGCAGTCTCAAAAATAATAGAATGATCTCTGTTCCTTTCCAAGGCAAACCATTCACTATCACAGTAATCCAAGTGTATGCCCCGCCACTAATGCCAAAGAAGCTGAAGTTGAATGGTTCTATGAAGAGCTACAAGACCTTCTAGAGGTAACACCAAGAAAAAGATATCCTTTTTATCATAGGGGACTGGAATGCAAAAGTAGGAAGCCAGGAGATACCTGGAGTAGCAGGCAAGTTTGGCCTTGGAATACAAAATGAAGCTGGGCAAAGGCTAACAGTTTTGTCAAGAGAACACACTGGTCATAGCAAACACCCTCTTCCAACAACACAAGAGATGACTCTACACATGGACATCACCAGATGGTCAATACCAAAATCAGATTGATTATATTCTTTGCAGCCAGAGATGGAGAAGCTCTGTATTGTAAGCAAAAACAAGACTGGGAGCTGACTGTGGCTCAGATCATAAACTATTGCAAAATTCAGACTTAAATTGAAGAAAGTAGGTAAAACTACTATGCAATACAGGTAAAATCTAATCAAATCCCTTACAATTATACAGGGCAAGTGACAAATAGATTCAAGAGATTGGATCTGATAGAGTGCCTGAAGAACTATGGACAGAGGTTTGTAACATTGTACAGGAGGCAGTTATTAAACCAACCCCAATAAAAAGAAATGCAAAAAGGCAAAATGTTGTCTGAGGAAGCCTTACAAAATAGCTGAGAAATGAAGAGAAGCTAAAGGCAAAAGAGGAAAGATATAACCACCTGAATGCAGAGTTCCAAAGAATAGCAAGGAGAAATAAGAAAGCCTAAGTGAACAATGCAAGAAATAGAGGAAAACAATACAATGGGAAAGACTAGAGATCTCTTCAAGAAAATTAGAGATACCAAGGGAACATTTCATGCAAAGATGGGCACAATAAATGACAGAAATGGTGTGGATCTAACAGAAGCAGAAGATATTAAGAAGTGGCGAGAATACACAGAAGAAATATACAAAAAAGATCTTAGTGACCCAGATAACCACAATGGTGTGATTACTCACCTAGAGCCAGACATCTTAGAGTGCAAAGTCAAGTAGGCCTTAGGAAGTATCACTATGAACAAAGCTAGTGGATGTAATGGAATTCCAGCTGAGCAATGTCATATCCTAAAAGATAAATGCTATTAAAGTGTTGCACTCAATATACCAGCAAATTAGGGAAACTCAGCATGTTCATAGGACTGGAAAAAGTCTTTTTTCATTCCAATCCCAAAGAACGACAATGTCAAGGAATGTTCAAACTACCACACAATTGCACTCATTTCACATGTTAGCAAAGTAATGCTCAAAAGCATTACTTCGCTAAGCTAGGCTTTAACAGTACATGAACTGAGAACCTCCAGATGTTCAAGATGGATTTAGAAAAGGCAGAGGAACCAGAGATCAAATTGCCAACATTCATTGGAGATCATAGAAAAAGCAAGAGAATTCCAGAAAAACATCTACTTCATTTTGTATGCTAAAGCCTTTGACCGTGTGGATCATAACAAACTGTGGAAAATTCTTAAAAATAAAAAAATACCAGACCACCTTACCTGCCTCCTGAGATCCCTGTATGCAGGTCAGGAAGCAACAATTAGAACCAGACATGGACCAATGGACTGGTTCCACATTGGGAAAGGAGTACATCATGACTGTATATTGTCAGCCTGCTTATTTAACTCATATGCAAAGTACATAATGCAAAATGCGGGGCTGGATGAAGCATAATCTGGAATCAAGGCTGCTGGGAGAAATATCAATTACCTTAGCTATGCAGATGACACCACACTCATGGAAGAAAGCAATGAGGAACTAAAGAGCCTCTTGATGAAGGGGAAAGAGGAGAGTGAAAAAGCCGGCTTAAAACTCAACATTGAAAAACTCAACATTCAAAAAGTGATCCAGTCCCATCACTTCATGGCAAATAAATGAGGAAACAATGGAAACAGTGACAGACTTTTTCTGGTGCTCCAAAATCACAGCAGGCGGTGACTGCAGCCATGAAATTAAGACAATTGCTCCTTGGGAAAAAAGCTATGACAAACCTATACAGCATATAAAAAGCAGAGACATTACTTTCCCAACAAAGATCCATATAATCAAAGCTATGGTTTTTCCAGTAGTCATGTATGGATGTGAGAGTTGGACCATAAAGAAGGCTGAGTGCTGAAGAATTGATGCTTTTGAACTGTGTTGTTGGAGAAGACTCTTGAGAGTCGCTTGGACTGCAAGGAGATCAAACCAGTCAATCCTAAAAGAAATCAATCCTGAATATTCATTGGAAGGACTGATGCTGAAGCTGAATCTCCAATACTTTGGCCCCCTGGTGGGAAGAGCTGACTCATTGGAAAATATTCTGATGGAAGTGAAGAGCCAACTCATTGGGAAAGACTCTGATACTGCAAAGATTGAAGACAAGAGGAGAAGGGGACAGCAGAGCACAAGATGGTTGGATGGCTTCACTGACTCAATGGACATGAATTTGAGCAAACTCCAGGAGATAGTGAAGCACAGGAAAGCCAGTGTGCTGCCATCCACAGGGTTGCAAAAAGTTGGACTAAGTGACTGAACAACAACAACAAAACAGGTGCTGGACCTTCTCTTCACAAGGTGAGCACTTCCCCCCACCTATGACACACGGGGGAGTTGGCCCCATTCCAGCTGTGAGTGACAGGAATATCTCTCCACCTCTCTGAGCCCCAGTTGGACCCTTTGCTGCTGCTGCTAAGTCACTTCAGTTGTGTCCGACTCTGTGTGACCCCATAGACGGCAGCCCACCTCCGCACATGAGGGTAAAGGGAGAACCAGCCCTCAGGGTGAATGTGGGGACTAAGTGGGTCCTTCCTGGAAAGTTGGAAAGTGCTTTCTGGGGACCTGGCCGCATGGAAAGGTCTGCTGGAGGGGCTGTGGTTGTACTTAGTCATCATGTTCCTCCTCCCCTCAAGGAAGCCTCTGTCTCAGTTGTCTCTGACCTTTGACCTTGGGCCGAACTGTTTCCTATTTGCAAAGTAAGTTATGAGAAGTACCCTGTCCTGGGTTAGTGAGAACAGGGATCCCTGGGAGTGATCAGTAGTGCCCCAGGCACTCAGATGGGGCTGGTTGGGCTCATTCATTCTTGAAATATAGAGGAAGGCCCACAAGGTGCAGGCACTTTTCTAGGAACAACCATCATGTAATGCATCGAGCAGACAGCAGTCCTGCCCCCCAGGGCTTCAGTTCTCCCGGGGGTCACACTGTCACACTAGCCATCATATCCAGCATGTCTTCAGTCCTGTCCATGTGATGCCTTTCTGGCCTTCTCTAGGCACAGATGCATCCTCCCTTACTCTGATGAGGACGGTAGACCCCTGCACCAGCTGAAAAATGTGAGTGGGACTTTGATTCGAGAGGGAGGGACTCAGTTTTCCAAAGAACCACCAAGTGAGATGTGACATGGAGGAGAACTGGCCTCTGGATGCGCAGGAGCAGAAGGCCAAAAGACCCAGATCCCATAGAGCTGCTCTGGAGCTCAGTGTGGAAGGAAGGCCAGGTCTCTGACTCTGCTGCCCACGTGACTCCCCTCAGAGGCTATGTCCACCATCCTGGGCACCTGGCTGTACCATTACCCTGAGGATTTCCACCAGCCCCCAGAATTTCCCTGCCTGTGGATGCTACTGGCTTAAATAGAGCTCAGCATGCCTGACACAGACCTGGAGCACCAAATGCTCCATCTCCTGGCACAGCTGGAGACCCTGGAGCCCACTGAGGCAGAGGGGCATATGAGGAGGACTCAAGGTAGGTGATGGGGGTGAATGAGGATGGGAGGGATCTGGACCACACAGAGCAGAGCCTTCTGAGGCTGGAACTGGGCCAGGAGCAATGAGGAAGCTCAGATCACTATTGCCCTGGACTGCAGTCTGGGAAGACTTTCTGGGGCTGGCATCTTTGAGAGATCATTGAGTGGCAGTGAGAAGCTTTCTTTTCTGTTTTTGGGAGACACGTGGAAAAGCAGTCCTACTGATGTTTTCTCTTCTTGGAACTACAGCACTAGCTCCAGAACAAGCTCTGGAAACATCTCCAGACCTGGAGCCAACTACACCTCTACTGCCCACCACAGCTCCAGAGTTAGAGCAAGTCCATTTTTGGTATTTTTTTTAATGCATACTAAATTGTTTATTCTATGATATATAGTTCACTTAGAATTTAATAGTTTGATTATCTTAGACTGTACATGTAAATTGCAGTAAGTTCATTCATAATGTTATATAACCCTATTAAATGTCTATTTGAGAACATTTGCACTCTTCATTGCTAAATAATATTCCATTCGGGAAACAGCACATTTGACTTTCATCTGTTGATGGACTTTAGGGTTTTCACCTTTGGGCTCTTCTGAACAGTGGTGCTCTGAATACTTGTGTACAGGCATGTGAATATCTGTGTTCACATGCTTTTGGGTATTGATGTAGGAGGGGAATTTTGGGATTGACTGAAAACTTGTAGGCTTGTCCTTTTGAGAAACTGCTGAAGTGTTATATACAGTGGTTGTACCATTTGACAATCCCCCAGAGTTTAGGTGTACAATTTCTACTTCTTCATTTGTATTGCAGTTTCCCCTCTCTCTGTCTTTCTGTCTTCCTGGTCCCTCACTCTAGGGAACAAGCCTGTATATTACAAGTTGCTATATGAGGAGGCACCTGTGGCTTAGCATTGAGACCATCAGACAGAGGAGCTCTTGGGTCTTGACTCAATGAACCCACAGTCCCAGACCCCCAGGAGATACTGGCAGAGGTATCTAGGTGAATCGTGGTCAATTCCTGGTCCACGGATAGTGTGAGATAATAAATTTTTGTTGCTTAAGTCATTCAAGATTGGCTAATGTTGTTACACAGATGGACCACTCACACTGCCATCAAGCATCAGGCCCTGGCCCCTCCCTTCCCACTGTCCCCCTACTCTCCTCCCAAGCTCCCACCAGCCACACCAGCTCCCTCTGGTTTCATCTCTGGACAAACACATTCTGTGTGTCCATACACTTGTGCTTTCTTCTAGGATAATTATCCCCAGATGTGTGAATGGCAGGCGCCTTCTCATTACCCTGCTGGGGACAGACACATCCCCTCAGTGCAGCCTTTCCATGACCCCATTGTCGCACCTACTGTTTTTCAACACAGAACTTGCTCCTTTCTGTCTTTTCTTTCTGTGTTTCTCCATTTTCCCCTCAGACTGTGACCCTGGTTTTTCTTTTCATCACAGCCCCCACTGAGTGCTCAGGGCACAGCTGGTAAATGAATAGATAAGAGGCTCCATTCCTCCACTGAGAAGCTCAGTTGCTAATAGGAGGAGGTATAGGCCAGGTCGGGGGCAGGGGAATGTGTAGGAGTGCAGGGGACACTCTCCTCACCCCAGTAGACACATTACCCCTTTGATGGGAACCACTCACACTACACACCAAGCAGGGAAACCACAGCACAAACCATACCTCTGAGAGACTTCAGGACATCAACATTCCTTGGGCCCCAGGAGGGAATGTGACAGGATTCATAGGAACCAGGGGCTTTGAGAAGGACCTTGAAGAGGACCCTCAACCTCCTCTTGTCCACTTCAGCTGTGGAGTGTCTAGTTCCCTTGTGAGGACTCCTCACCACAGCCAGTGCAGATGTTCTGACCTTGATTTCATATGAGGTCCAACAAGGTGGTCTTTGCCTTAGTCCAGGGAAAATGATGCATGTTTCTGTCATTGCCGCTACCCCAAGGTCCACCCCTCCCCTGACCCCACTCCCCATGGTCCCTTCCTCTGATGTGTGCCAGTGTATACTTGTGCGCACACCCAGAGAATCTACTCCACATTGCCAGAATATCCTGGGGTCTTAGGACCTCTAATTTCCACGGCAAACCATGTGGCAGGGAGGCAGCCCTAGCCTAGGGGATCCTAACTCTCCCTTCATCTCAAGACTCTGCCCCTGCCAAGGCCGGGGAAAAAAAAAAAAAAAAAAAAAACCACTAAATAAAACTCCACAGGGTAAAACGTATTATTGACTGAAAATTTATAGAAGAAATATATAATTTTGGTACCTATTATCAAAGAAATCTTACAAAGACAGAATCTGTAGTCATGAAATTATGATTAGGATAAGAAAACTTGACATTTATTTTTTTTTAATTGATATCAAGTCAAACACTAAGGAAATGTAAAATAAGGATATTCTAGCCAGGAGTCCTGAGGCTGACAGACGCCCCTCCCCGCCCCCACCGGCCCAGGAGCGAGTGCGCAGGCGTGAGCGGCGGCAGGTGCGAGGGCGGAGGCGCAGAGACGCCTGAGCTCGCGAGGACCTGTCCTGAGGGAAGGGAAGTTGGAGACTGAGTCGGTCCCTACGGCGGGACGCACGGACCAGGGAGCGGCGCAGACATGAGTAAGTGCAGCTCTACCGCAGCCCTTCACCGCGCGCCCCCGCCTGCCCAACGGCCAGCGGCGCCCGACTCCTCCAGCCCCGAGGAGCGCGAGCCTCCCTCGGTCCTCGGCTCCCGGGTCGCCGCCACTGGCCACAGAGTGAGGACGCCTGGCCGGGGCCCCAGGGCGGCCGTGGAGCGGGGGGTGCCCCGCGCGCTCGCAGCCCTCCCTGCTCGGCGCCCCTCGAGTCTCCTTGCGGCGGGGCTGCCCCACGACCGCGGCGGGGGGCGCCTCTGGGTCTGCGGACGCCGCCTGGGCCCTGTCGTCACCGCGGGCTCGCGGATCCGGGAGGGGGAGGTGCCGCCGAGGAGCCCGAAGTTGGGGCCGCTGGGCGCGCGTGTCGGGCGCGGTGGGTCCGCAGGTGTGAAGGGATCTCTGCTTCCGGGATGCGCGCGGGTGATGGGGCCGCACAGCTCGGGGATCCTGTTCGCTGGCCGCCGGCAGCGGGTGTTCAGATAGGATTCCGTGCTCTTTCCTAAAGCCTTCTGGAGGGTCGGCTACAAAAGGTTAAAGTTCACTTTCAGCGTTTTCAGGCTTTATTGACTGTGACTAACTCACAGAGCGCTTCCTGGAGGGCAATTTGTGAAATACTAACATCTAAGCAAAGTTTGAAATAAAGCTATTCCCGCCTTTTTATGTTTTGGGGTATGGTGAACAGTTTTTCTTGATTGCATTAGGCTTTTCAAGCAACAGGACGACTTTTGGCGAAGCTGCACTGCTCTTAAGTTAAATGGTGATGGTTTAGTCGCTAAGTCGTGTCCCAACTCTTGCGACCCCATGGACTGTAGCCATTCAGGCTCCTCTGTCTGGAATTCTCCAGGCAAGAATACTCGAGTGGGTTGCCATTTGCTTCTCCAGATCTTCCCGACCCAGGAATCAAACCCGAGTCTCCGGCATTGCAGGCAGATTCTTCATCTACTGAGCTACTAGGGAAGCTCCTAAGTTAAATGAGCATTTAAAAAATACTTGTTTGAGCAGTTACCATAGACGCTAAAATATTTGGGAATTCTATTTATAGTAATGGGCGTGGTTTCTTTGATTTTTTTTTGTTTGGTTTTGGGGCTTTTCTTTGGTTGTTTTTTGTTGTTGGTTGGCTGGATTTGGGATTTTGGGATTTTTTTTGGAGGGTGGGGGTTGGGGTAAATTTTGCATTAGGAGGAGATGATATCCAAATCACGAGAAATGTTTATTTCGTGGCATTCTGGTATGCAGTGTTGCAGTTTAAAGTATCAAAGTTCAGTTCAGTTTAGTCACTCTGTCGTGTCCGACTTTGCGACCCCATGAATCGCAGCACGCCAGGCCTCCCTGTCCATCACCAACTCCGGGAGTTCACTCAAACTCATGTCCATTGAGTCAGTGATGTCATCCAGCCATCTTATCCTCTGTCGTCCCCTTCTCCTTCTGCCCCCAATCCCTCCCAGCATCAGAGTCTTTTCCAATGAGTCAACTCTTCGCATGAGGTGGCCAAAGTACTGGAGTTTCAGCTTTAGCATCAGTCCTTCCAATGAACACCCAGGACTGATTACCTTTAGAATGGACTGGTTGGATCTCCTTGCAATCCAAGGGACTCTCAAGAGTCTTCTCCAACACCACAGTTCAAAAGCATCAATTCTTTGGCACTCAGCTTTCTTCACAGTCCAACTCTTACATCCATACATGACCACTGGAAAAACCATAACCTTGACTAGATGGACCTTTGTTGGCAAAGTAATGTCTCTGCTTTTTAATATGCTATCTAGGTTGCTCATAATTTTCCTTCCAAGGAGTAAGTGTCTTTTAATTTCATGGCCGCAGTCACCATCTGCAGTGGTTTTGGAGCCCAAGAAAATAAAGTCTGACACTGTTTCTACTGTTTCCCCATCTATTTCCCATGAAGTTATGGGACCAGATGCCATGATCTTAGTTTTATGAATGTTGAGCTTTAAGCCAACTTTTTTACTGTCTTCAACTTTCATCAAGAAGCCTTTTAGTTCCTAATCTTGGTTAAATCTCAGATTGGCTCCAGCAAATGGATATTTTTATTAAGAATAGTTTGGGTTTTGTTCTGTGGGTTTTTTATGTGTTATTTTTTTAATACAATCTGCTTATTTAGCATGCTTCAAATCATAATAGATTGTAGTTAAAACTAGTGATTGGTGCAAGGAACAATGCGTTGTAACACAGAGATGGGTTGTCTTTTTCTACAGAAATTTTTTCTCGAGTTAAGCAAATTTCCACATAAAACTCTCAGGAGTGACTTTTGCTATAGCAGTTTGGTCTCTGTAATGATGAATAAAGCATATCGTTTCACTGTTGAAGATAATGGCATATATTATAAAGATAGGCATCTGGTACATAAAAGGAATTCCAGCTTTGAGTTTGGTGAAATAGTGTCCTCAATAGTGTTTCTCTTTGAAGAGAAAACGAGCAATAACCACATGGTGATGACCAGGGCTCTTTCCCTACACTGAACACCAAGAGGAAGGGGAGGAGATGGAGTGATTTTCAGATGAATTGACGTTCATTTATCAACCATGTACCCTCTTTCCTTGCTGTTTCTTAATTCCCAGAGAAATTAGAAACATGGTTCCTAACCAGGATATTTGAATGGAAAAGATCCTTTCAGTTCCCAGGCAGGTACCTGAATCCATTGTATAAACGTTCATCTGCCTGTACCTTGGAAGTAACACTGAGAAAATCGTCTTCTCTAATGGATGAAGTGGGCAGAATGGGAGGGTGGTGGAGCTTTTGGGGGCAAGTTTTCCAAAAGTTGGAGCAAAAGTGAATCACTGTCTTCAAAGGAACAGACTCATTAGATACCAGCATTTGGACCTTAAGGTCTTTTACAACATCATGTAGCTTGTTGTTAGTAAAAATAATCCAGGCCATAGAAAAATCCATGTGGTCAAATGCTTATTGGCTGAAAAGTAATGAAAGAAAAAGAACGTTCTGAAGATTTTTAATACCTGGTATTTGACCCAGGTCATTTGACTGAGTACAAACAATGGTCAGTAAAGAAATCTTCCAGAGAGAGAATTTAGTCATTCAGCTGTGATGTGGACAAGAAACCTGCTATTTATTTGTTAAAAATTAATCCCAACTAAAATACTTTGTTAATTAGAAATAAATATGGATAAACTACATGTAGTTTACTATGCTGTGTTTTCAAAGCAGAATCAAGGAATTAAAAGTTACTGAAGTTTTCTCTGGAAAGTACTTTCTCAACATTATTTTTCAAATATTGTAATTCTGATTGCAGTGTGTATGAAGCTCAGAGTAAAAAATGTTGAGGAATTGATATTCTCTGAGGTCAAATGACTGATTCAGAAGAGCAGGGTTAAATTGGAGGGTAAAATTATCAATAATACAAAATTGATGTATGTCATTTTAAATGTACTAGATTGAGGGCAATTTAAGTTGATTGTATAATTAGCACTCTTGTGTGTATAATGGTTTATGCTGAATTACCACACAACTCCCCAAATTTCAGCAGGACAACACTATAGTTCCCACATCACAGCGCTGGGTGGGTATTCACTTTGGGGAGACTCCTTCAGATGGTCATTCAGGAACCCAGACTCCTCCCATCCTGTACCGTCTCCATTCCCTAAGACCTCATCCCCATCTGTATCCATCAGCAGAAGGGGGCAAGCATATGGAAGCTTATAACAAGCCAGCTCTGGAAGGATACCGTTTCTCTGCTGCTGCTTTGGCCACAATCAGTTTCTGTGGCCACAAAAGAGACTGGGAAGTCTTCCAGCTGTTCTCCCTAGGAAGGGAAAACAATTAAAGTTGTCAGCAACTGTGAGTAATTCATTTCAATTTAATTAGTTTTCAAATCTTTACTGGCTGTTTGCCATACACCAAGCACTTAAGAGTGACCTGAGAATTCATTGAGCAGCATCTCGGTCTTGGAGGAGTTCTGAATCCCCAAGAAAGAAGACAGAGTATGAAGTGCCTGCCATCCTAGGAGAAAGGAATTAAGAGAACCCGCTTTGAAAGTTCAGAGAATGATTCTAGATTTGAAAACTGCCTGGAAACAATAGGATTTGGACTCCACTTTCAGAGATGAACAAGATATGATTGTGAAAGAAGCTGGCATCAGGAGCTATAGAAACAGGTCCTCTGATACAAGGTACCATAAAGAATATTATGTCATCATTGTGCAGTTGCTAAGTTGTGGCAGACTCTTTGTGACTCCATGGACTGCAACACGCCAGGTTCCTCTGTATTCCACTACCTCCTGGAGTTTACTCAAATATATGTCTATTGAGTTGGTGATGGTATCTAACCATCTCATCTTCTGCTGCCTCTTTCTCCTTTTGATTCCAATCCTTCCCAGGATCACGGTCTTTTCCAATGGCTCTTTGCATCAGATGGGTAAAATATTGGAGCATCAGCATCAGTCTTTCCAATGAATATTCAGGGTTACTTTCCTTTAGGTTTGAATGGTTGGATCTCGTTGCAGTCCAAGGGACTCTCAAGAGTCTTCTCCAGCACCACAGTTCAAAAGCATCAGTTCTTCAGCACTCAGCCTTCTTTACAGTGCAACTCTCACATCCGTATATGACTACTGGAAAACCATAGTTTTGACTATATGCACCTTTGTTGGAAAATTGATGTCTCTGCTTTTTAATAGGCTGTCTGGGTTTGTCAGAGCTTTCCTTCCAAGGAGTGTCTTTTAATTTCCTGACTGCTGTCACCATCTGCAGTGATTTTGGAGAAGAAAAGAAAATCTGTCACTGCTTCCACTTTTTCCCCTTCTATTTGCCATGAAGTAATGAGACCAGATGCCATAATCTTAGTTTTTTGAATGCTGAGTTTCAAGTCAGCTTTTTCATTCTCCCTTTTCACCCGTATCAAGAGGCTCTTTAGTTAGTTCCTCTTCACTTTCTGCCATTAGAGTGATATCACCTCCATTTCTGAGGTTGTTGATATTTTCCCAGCAATCTTGATTCCAGCTTGTGATTCATCCAGCCTGGCATTTCAAATCATGTACTCTGCATAGAAGTTAAATAAGCAAGGTGACGATATATAACCTTGTCATACTCCTTTCCCAATTTGGAACCAGTCCCTTGTTCCATGTCTGGTTCTAGCTGTTGTTTCTTGACTCACATACAGATTTCTCAGGAGTCAGGTAAGGTGGTCTGATATTCTCATCTCTTTAAGAATTTTCCACAGTTTGTTGTGATCCACACAGTCAAAGGCTTTAGCATAGTCAATGAAGCAGAAGTAGTTGTTTTTCTGAAACTCCCTTGCTTTTTCTATGATTCAATGATGTTGGCAATTTGATCTCTGGTTCTTCTGCCTGTTCGATACCCAGCTTGTACATCTGGAAGTTCCCTGTTCACATACTGTTGAAGCCTGACTTTAAGGATTTTGAACATAATCTTGATAACATAAGGAGCGAGTACAATTTTACAAGTAGTTTGGACATTCTTTGGCATTGCGCTTCTTTTGAATTGAAATGAACACTGACCTTTTCCAGTCCTGTGGCCACAGCTGAGTTTTTCAAATTTGCTGATATATTGAGTGCAGCACTTTAACAGCATTGTCTTTTAGGATTTTGAATAGTTCAACTGAAATTTTCCACTAGCTTTGTTTGTAGTAAGCTTTCCTCAGGCCCACTTGACTTCACACTCCATGATGTCTGGCTCTAAGTGAGCGCCAACACCATCGTTACTCCGGTCATTAAGACTTTTTTCTATGTTCTTCTTGCCACCTCTTCTTAATCTCTTCTGTTGCTATTAGGTCTTTACATTTCTGTCTTTTATGGTGTTTTATTGTGTCCATTTTTGCATGAAATGTTCACTTAGATCTCCAGTTTTCTTAAATATTATGCAGCCATTAAATTCACATTTCCTAAAATTACAAATGGATGGAATAACTACTCATATTAAGTGAAAAAGAGACTAGTAAGGTAAGGTAATCCCATTTTTTAGAATTCTGTGTAAATTTAGATGAAATCATACAGATATGTTGTATGACAGTTTTGTGATTTTCTAAAATGTTTTATTAATATAAACAGAAAAGTTTCATAAATTGCTTTGATTTGATAGACTAATTTCTCCCCACCACACACAGAGCTGGGTATAGACAGGTGATCCTAGCAGGTTCCCACCATCTCTCTGCTGGTCCCATGAGGTGGCAGCAACCTCCTCTCTCCTCTCTGCTGTGGACCCAGGGCCTGGCTCAAGGCCTCAAGACAGTGTAAAGACAGACATCCTCAAAACACTGAACCTTACAGAGTTTGGTTTGCTCTAACAGTAAGATTGTGAATGTGGCAAGTGTAAATGTTGGCTTCTTTAGCTGACAAAAATCATGGAGCCATGCAGCACTCCTGCCATTTCTCAAAAAGCCACCAGAGGGCGGTGTGGGTGCTTCTGACAAACACTGTCCCATTCAAAACTGATCCAAGTTAGCTTTCATCAGAACATGTTTTATAAACGTATAGGACCTCTTTAAGGTACATTGAATTGCTTCTCTTCTTTAATCTCATTTGGAAGTTAATGTAAATTCACTAAAAATAACAAACATAAAGTGAACCACTGACTAAGTTTTACCTTGTGACATGTAGACATGTAAAATTATGTGTCCAATCCCCTTCTTTGTCCACCTCTGTCCCTTCCTCTCTGTATCCATCTGTAAACATCTGTGTAACCTATCTTTTGATAATCCGTGTAACATATCAGATATTTTTCAATCATGTTCCTACTTGTTTGTGATGTGAATGTTTCAGTACTAAGTGGGCTGCTTATAAGACAGTGGGAGGAAGTGTGAAGGTGAGCAGTAGGTCTCAGTGGGAGTCGTCCAAACTGGGAGATCTGCTCAGCACAGCCAGGGTCAGGTCCACACTGTCTCCTATCCCCAAAGCACTGAGTCTACCTTCCTGGGGGAACTTTAATAAAATTTTGATTATTTTAAGGAACATCAGGGTTAAGATAATGAGTGATGGTTGTAATAATTATGGGAGAGAGAGAAGGTTATGATGTTAATGACCTGGTACTCTGCCTCCAACAACCTTCATTCTATTATAACCATTGCTCAGCCATCTGGGAGCAGAGACTGCACCTTGATTTTGACTATTACAGCCCCCCAGCCCAGTACTGGGCAAAGTACTGGGCAATGTGCCAGTACTGCTGAATAAATACATTTGGGATCAGGACCTGAAAGATTTGAAACTGGGATTCTCCCAGACCCAATAGGAGGTCATCATAAATCAGCTGCCTCCTCACCTGCCAGGCCTTGTATACCCGCTGGCCTTCCCCCAGTACCTCTCAGACAGGATGCACTTGATCCTAGGTATTTCTCAGATCAGATTTCACATCTGCTCTGAGTCCTCTTGTGCGCTTTGGCCTCCTTAGTTGTCCTGCTGTGTGACTCTCCACTCTAGGGCTCAGAGATCACCTCTGATTCCCTTCAGGATCTAGTGTCAGAATATTCTATGGAGCTAAAGCTTAATGACGGGCTTTAATTGACAAGGCAATAATTATACGGACAAGGATAAGTTCGACATGACTACCTTTTGTAGAAATAATTTTACTTATTCATTTATAGTTGTACTATGTCTTCGTTGCACGGGCTTTTCTTAGGTTGTGGTAAACAGCGGCTACTCTGTGGTTGCAGTGTGTGGGCTTCTCATTGCGGTGGCTTCTCTTGTTGTGGAGCATGGGGTCCAGAGCATTTGTTCCAGCTTCAGTAGTTGCCGCATATGGGCTAAGTAGTTGCTGTTCCTAGGCTCTAGAGTACAGGCTCAATAGTCGTGGTGCATGGGCTTAGTTACTTCAAGGGATATGGGATCTTCCCACACTAGGGATCGAACCTGTGTCTCCTGCATTGGCAGGGAGATTTTTACCACTGAGCCACCAGGGAAGCCCATGACTATATCTTAATGGTGTTGCTTTCCTTGAACAATTAATTTTAAACTTGATGGCATAAAAAGAAATGTTTTTTTTTCTCTGAAGTCAGCATGGTTGCTGAATGTCAACCTTTCTCTGATGATGCTCTAAAAGACCTGATACACACCAAGAGAAACATAAGTAAATTGTGTCATGTTATAATGTGGTATAGAGTAGTATAACTCTAAAAACTACTGTTAATCCATTTGTGCTAGAGTAATTGTTTAATGGATATGAATATTGACCTGTCAAATTTCTCATGCTTAGATGAAATTCAATGCTCTTTTCCTACAGTAAATACCAGGATGAAGAGTTCAAGACAGAATAATTTTCAGATGAATTGTTCATCCCCCCACCACAAACTTTCTTTTATTGATGTTTCTTTGTTCCCAGAGAAATGAGAGATGTGGTTTCTAACCAGGATATTTGAGAGGGAAAGATTCAGTTCCTCAGGAGGTGACTGGGAACCATTTGGTTGCTTTCATCTGCCTGGACCTTGGAAGCAGATGAGAGAAAATCCTTTTCTATTTTCTAATGAAGTGGAGAGACCAGAGGGTGGACTCTTTGGGAAAACAGTTCAAAAAGGTGGATCAAAACTGAGTATCTGTCAAAAAAAGAATATCTGTCATCAAAGAAGTAGGCCTATTGGACACCCACAGTTTGAACTAGGGACACATGGGCCATCATGGTGATTTTTAGGGAAAATAATCAACACCAATGAAAACTCCACATGGTATAAATGTGTTACTAACGGAAAATCCATGGTCAGTTGACCATCAGTTGACCAAGTACAAATAATGATCATAAAGAAATCTTACAAAAAGACGAAACTCTTATAAAAGGCACATCTATAAATCATAAATTATGATTTAGATAAGAAACCTTGCTATTTATTTTAAAAGTTTTGATCCCAAGTAAAACACAGTAAATTAAAAATAAACAGGAATATCCAGGTCAGGGGTGCTGAGGGTGGAAGGTGGCTGCGAGGTCCCGCCCCATCCCCAGAGAGTGCGCAGGCATGAGCGAGGCAGGTGCGAGGGCGGGCGAAGGCACAGGGACTCCTGAGCGCCCGAGGACCAGTTCTGAGCGAAGGGAAGTTGGAGACTGAGTCGGTCCCCATGGCAGGACAACCGGACCAGGGAGCGGCGCAGACACGAGTAAGTGCAGCTCTACCGGAGCCCGTCACCGCGGGCCCCCGCCTGCCTAATGGCCAGCGGCCCCGGACTCCCCCACCCAGAGGAGCGTGAGCCTCCCTCGGTTCTCGGCTCCCGGGTCGCCGCCACCAGCCGCAGGGTGAGGACGCCTGGCCGGGGCCCCAAGGCGGCCGTGGAGCGGGGGGCGCCCCGTGCGCTCGCAGCCCTCCCTGCTCGGCGCCCCTCAAGTCTCCTAGCGGCGGGGCTGCCCCACGACCTGATCCGGGAGTGGGAGGTGCCGCCGAGGAGCCCGAAGTTGGGGCCGCCGGGCGCGCGTGTCGGGAGCGGTGGGTCCGCAGATGTGAAGGGATCTCTGCTCCCGGGATGCGCGCGGGTGACGGGGGAGCACAGCTCGGGGATCCTGTTCGCTGGCCGCCGGCAGCGGGTATTCAGATGGGACTCCGTGCTCTTTCCTAAGGCTTTCTGGAGGGTCGGCTACAAAAGGTTGATTCATGTTGATATATGGCAAAACCAATACAATATTGTAAAGTTTAAAAAAAAAATAAAAGGTTAAAGTTCACTTTCAGCGTTTTCAGGCTTAATTGACTGACTGTGACTAACTCACAGCGCTTCCTGGAGGGCAATTTGTGACATACCAACACCTAAGCAAAGTTTGAAGTAAAGTAGTCCCCGTCTTTCTATGTTTTTGCGTATGGAGGGCTTTTTGAACATTTTATGTTTTTGTTTCTGTTCATCTTTGAGAAACGGCATTACTCTAAGTTAAATGAGCATTTAAAGTTTTATTTCTGCACAGTAATCATAGATGCTCAAGTATTTGCAAATTCTAGCAGCTAACAAGAGCTCCGTTGTTTGTTTTTTTGGTAAATTTTGCTTGAAGGGAAAACTTTGGAATCCAGAGAAATGTTCATTTCATGAAATTTCAAAATTTTGCAATTTTGAATATTAATCCAGGGTAATTCTCAGATTGTTTCCAGAAGATGCGTATTTTGTTTGAGAATAGTTTGGGTTTTGTTCTGTGGTTTTCTATGTGCTGTTTGTTGGAACCTACTTAGGAGGCTTCAAAACAATCTAATTGAAACTAGTGATTGGTGCAAGGTACAATGCTTTGTAACAGAGATAGTTTGGCTTTCTCTATCGAAATTGTTTCTTGAGTTAGCAATTTTTTCACTTGAAACAGTCAGGAATGACTCTTTAAAACCCTGCAGTTCCGACTCTGGTAATGAGTAAGTATGTTGTTTCACTGTTGAAGGTAATGGCAGACATTTCAAAGATGGGCACCAGGTACATAAGAGAAATTCGGCAGACATTTCAAAGATGGGCAACGGGAACACAAGAGAAATTTGAGTACTGAGTTTGGTGCATTGGTGTCCTCAATAAAACTGAGTTTCTTTTCTAAGGGAAAAAGAACGAAAAGCACCTGGTGATGACCACAGCTCTTTCCCTACACCAAACACCCAGAGGAAGGGGAGAAGGTGGTGTGATTCTCAGATGGATTGGCCGTTTGCTCATTTACTAACCACAGACTTTCTTTCCTTGGTGTTTCTTGACTCCCAAAGAAATTAGAAGTGTGGTTCCTTACCAGGATATCTGAATGGAAAAGATCGTTTCAATTCCTAGGCAGGTGATGAGATCCATTGTGTAGCTTTCATTTCCCTGAACCTTGTAAGTAGCTCTGAGAACATCCTCTTCTCTATTGAGTTAGGCAGAAAGGGAGGGTGGTGGAGCCTTGGGGGCAGATGTTCCAAAAGCTGGACCAAAACTTAATCACTGTCTTCAAACAAATAGACTGGATGCCAGAATTTTTATCTTAAGGCCTCTTGCAACATCAGGGAAATCATTAGCAGTAGAAGTATTCCATACCATATAAAACTCCATGAGATCAAATGTATTATTGACTGAAAATTGATGACAGGAAAAGAACATTTTGAAAATTTCAGATATCTAATATTTGACCCAAGTCAGTCAGCCACGTACAAGTACAGATCACTAAAGAATCTCCCAAAAAGGGAATTTATAGTCATTCAGCTATGATGTGGTTAAGAAACCTGTCATTTATTTTTTTTAAAAAAATGAATCCCAACTAAAATATTTTCAGTTAGAAATAAATATAGATAAACCACGAATAGTTTGCTGTGCTATGTTTTCAAAGCAAGATCAAGAAATTAAAAACTATCTCCTATTGAAGTTTTCTCTTGGAAATACTTTCTCAACACTATGTTTCAAATATTATAATTCTTATCACAGGTTTTATTAAGTTCAGAATTTAAAATGTTGGGGAATTGAAGTTCTCTGAATTTAAATGACTTGAGTCAGAATTAATAGGGTTAAACTGGATGTTAAAACTATTAATAGTACAAAATTTACTTTTGTTATTTAAATGTAATAGATTGATGGCTACTTAAGTTCATCCTATGTGGCAATCCACTCCAGTGTTCTTACCTGCAGAATCCCAGGGACAGGGGAACCTGGTGGGCTGCCGTCTCTGGGGTTGCACAGAGTCGGATACGACTGAAGCGACTTAGCAGCAGCAGCAGCAGTATGATTAACATTTTTGTGGGTATAATAGTTTATGCTGAATCATCAAATAACTCAAAATTTCAGAAGCACAGCACTCTTTCCCACATGATAGTGCTGAGTGGGTGTTCATCCTGGGGAGACTGTACTCCCTCATGTGGTCATTCATGAACCCGGACTTCTATTCTTGGCCTCCTCCATCCCAACGACCTCACCCCCATCTGCATCCATCAGCAGAAGGGGCAGGAACTTGGAAAAATGCCTGTGGGAGGTTATAACAGGCCAGGATGCAACATAAGTTTTTCTCCTACTTTACTGGCCATGATGTGGTCCTGTGGCCACAGAAGAGGCTGGGAAGTCTTCCAGTGGTGTGCCCCAGGAAGGGGAGTGAATTTTCATGGTAAATCAACTTTGTCCACATAAAAATAAAACAGTAACCCCTAAAGAAAAGTAAAAATGAGAGAAATTCCTTAAGAGAACATAGAAAACGGACCCATTCTAGCTAACAGAGACCCAAAATAAAACAGTCATGTGGTCATAACAGACCTGAGCTTAAGTAATGTTCTCTGCGTTCTTAGAACCACAAACAAAAGCTCTAAAAAGTCCTGATTCTGCTAAGGGTCCTACCCATGAACACTCTGAAGGAGAAGTTCCATTGACAGCCAGTCATGGTAGACTGCGGTCCAGCTCCAAGAATTTGTGCTCAGGCCGCACAGGGCCGTTTAACCCCCTTACAAGTCTCCCAGCGGAACATACTGGGGTTCTTGCTTTTTAAAAGTTCTTCCCTCCCTTCAGCCCCAGGAATGTGCTTTCAGTTACAGGCAAGACTCATGTGTCCCCAGTTTGCAAGCCTTGCAGACAGTACCCTGTCCTTTTGCTTCAGGTAACGCTGACTGTTTCCTGGAATTTATTTATAATTTTAGGATGACATCAGCAATAACAAGTAACTCATTTAGACCTATTGTGTTTCAAATCTCTATTGAATATTTACCATACAATGTGCACTGTGCATAGAGCAGACTGAGAATCGATTGAGCAGTGTCTTGGTCTGGGAGGAGCACTTAAAGGAGAGGAGACATGGTATGAAGGGCCTGCTGTCCTAGCAGAAAAGAGAAAGAGAACCTGCTTTGAAAATTCGGGGAATGATACTAGATTTGGAAGTTGCCTGGAGCTGATAGGTTCTGGACCCCACTTTCAGAGATCAACAAGATATGTTTAGAGGAAGCTGGCATCAGAAATTGTAGAAACAGGTCCTGTGATACAAGGTATCATAAGGAATATTTACAGCTATTAAATTCACATCTTTTAAATTTATAAATGGATAGAATAAATACTCATATTAAGTGAAAAGGTCACCAGTAGTATCAGGTAATCCCATTTTTTTAAATGCTATGTAATTGTAGGTGAAATTATGCAGATTATTTCGAATGATAGTTTCCCAAATTTCTAAAACATTTTGTTAATAACATAATCAGAAGAAAGCTATGAAAATTCTTTGGTTAGATAAACTAATCTCTACGCTAGACACACAGAGTTGGGGTATAGGCAAGCGATCCCACCCAGCAGGTTCCCACCCTCTCCCTGCAGATCCCAAGGTAGCCACCTCCTCTCTGTTCTCTGTTGTGGTCCCAGGGCCTGACTCAGGGGCTCAATCATCACTCTCTGAAATTCTGCACTTGGAAAGTGACATATTGTATCATAGTCAAGACAATGATTTCCACTAGAAGGCTCCCCCCAAACACTGAGACTTGCAGAATTTGGTTTATTCTTACAGCAATACTGTGAAGGTGGCAACTGGTTGTTGGCCTCTTTGGCGGACAGAACCATAGAGCCCTGCAGTGCTCCTGCTATTTCTCACAGGGCCACCAGAGGGCAGTGTGTAGCTGCTTATGGCAAACACTGCAAGGAGATCCAACTAGTTAATCCCGCTGCTGCTGCTGCTGCTGCTAAGTCGTTTCAGTCATGTCCAACTCTATGCGACCCCATAGACAGCAGCCCACCAGGCTCCCCCGTCCCTGGGATTCTCCAGGCAAGAACACTGGAGTGGGTTGCCGTTTCCTTCTCCAATGCGTGAAAGTGAAAAGTGAAAATGAAGTCGCTCAGTCGTGTCCGACTCTTAGCGACCCCATGGACTGCAGCCCACCAGGCTCCTCCATCCATGGGATTTTCCAGGCAAGAGTAAGGAAATCAATCCTGAATATTCATTGGAAGGACTGACGCTGAAGCTGAAACTCCAGTGATTTGGCCACCTGATGCAAAGAACCAGCTGACTGGAAAAGACCCTGATACTAGGGAAGATTGAAGGTGGGAGGAGAAGGGGACGACAGAGGATGAGATGGCTGGATGGCATCGACTCAATGGACATGAGTTTGCGTAGGCTCCAGGAGTTGGAACCCTGGTGTGCTGCAGTCCATGGGGTTGCAAAGAGTCAGACATGACTGAGCCACCGAACTGACTGACTGCCCCATTCAAGAGTCCTTTTCAAGTTAAACTTCATCAGAACATGTTTTATAAACTTAGAGAATTTCTTTAAAATATATTTACATGCTTTTCATCTCCAATTTCATTTGGAAACTAGTGAAAACCCATTACAAGTAACACACATAAGGTGAGCCACTGTTTGAAAGTTGTCCCTTGTGACACATATGTATGCTCAGTCAAGTCCAACTGTTTGTGATCCCATGACTGTAGACCAGGTTCCTCTGTCCATGGGGTTTTCCTGGCAAGAATACTGGAGTGGGTTGCCATTTTCTACTCCAGAGGAATCTTCCTGGCCCAGGGATGGAACCCATATCTCATGTGTCTCCTGCATTGGCAGGTGGGTTCTTTACCACTACACTATCTGGATATCGATAGGTAGAATTCTGTGCCAGCCCCTTATCCCTGTCCACCTTTGTTGCTTCTTCTCTCCCCCTCATCCATCCATAGAAAACTATCTCTCTGAAACTCCTTTGGACAATCTATGTAACATATCAGAGATACTTTTCAATCATGTTGATCCTTCCTTGTGATGTCAATGTTTATGTAGCAAGTCACTGCTCATATGACACTGAGTATGTCTCTGACCCCTGAGAGACAGTGTTCAGGTGGGCAGTAGGTCTCAGTGGGAGTCAGTCGAGGGAGAGGTCTGCTCAGCACAGCCAAGGCCAGCCCACATTGTCTTCTATCCCCAAAGCACTGAGTCTGCTCCCCCCCCACCCACCCATCTGCCCCACCCCAGGGAACTTGGCTAAAATCCTGTATATCCTGAGGAAGCATCAAGGTCAGAACAATGAACAGTGGTTATAATAATTGTGTGAGAGAGATGAGGTTCTGTGTTTTCAGTTCTTATCTTTATGTCTCTTGATTCATTGTTTTTATTATTTTTTTTAATTAATTTTAATTGGAATATCATTGATTTACAGTGCTGTTTCTGCTGTGCAGCAAAGTGAATCAATTTTATACATGTATGTATGTGTGTGTGTATATATATATATATATATATCCACTCTTTTTTAGATTATATTCCCATGTAGGTTATTACAAAGAATTGAATAGAGTTTCCTGTGCTCTACAGTAGATCTTTACTTATTTTATATATAGTAGAGTGTATTTGTCAATCCTAATTTATCCTTCACCCCTCTTTGGTAACCATAAGTTTGTTCTTTACATCTGTGAGTCTATTTCTGTAAATAGGTTTATATGTACCATTCTTTTAGATTCTATGTATGTGACATCATATGATACTTGTCTTTCTATATCTGACTTCACTCAGTATGACAATCTCTAGGTTCATCCATGTTGCACACATGGCATTATTTTGTTCTTTTTAGGAGTGGGTAATATTCCATTGTAAATATGGGCCACATCTTCTTTATCTATTCCTCCATTGAGGAACATTTACTTGCTTCCATGTTCTGGCTATTGTAAATAGTGCTGAAAGGAACATTGGGGAACATGTATCTTTTCAAATTATGATTTTCTCTGGATATATGCCCAAGAGTAAGATTATCATATCACATGGTAACTCTATTTTAGTCTTTTAAGAACCTCCATACTGTTTTCCATAGTAGCTGTACCAATTTACATTCTCACCAACAATGTAGGAGGCTTCCCTTTTCTCCACACCCTCTCCAGCATTTATTGTTTGTAGATTTTTTTTTATGATGGCCATTCTGACTGGTATGAGCTGATACCTCATTGTAGTTTTGATTTGCATTTCTCCAATAATTAGTAATGTTCAGCATCTTTTCATGTTCCTCTTGGCCATCTGTATTTCTTCTTTGGAGAAATGTGTATTTAGATCTTCCACCTATTTTTTGATTGCAGATATTAGTTTTTTTTTTTAATATTGAGCTGCATGAGCTGTTGCTTATTTTGAAGATTAATCCCCTGTTGGTCACTTCATTGGCAGATATTTTCTTCCTTTATGTGGGCTCTTTTCATTTTGTTGATGGTTTCCTTTGTTGTGCAATAGTTTTTAAGTTTAATTAGACTGCATTTATTTTTGTTTTTACTTTCGTCATACTAGGAAGTGGCTCATAAAAGATCTTTCTGCGATTTATGTCAAAGAGTGTTTTTCTCTAACATTTTTATAGTGCCCAGTCTTACATTTAGGTCTTTAATCCGTTTTGAGTTTATTTTTATTTATGTATGGTGTTAGAGAATGTTCTGATTTTATTCTTTTATGTGGGACTGTCCCGTTTTCCCAGCACCACTTATTGAAGAGACTATCTTTTCTCCATTGTATATTCTTGCCTCTTTTGTCATAGATAAGGTGAAAATAGGTGTGTAGGTTTATCTATGGATATGTCTCTTGATTCATTTTCCAGTTAACCTTTATAAATCTTGTTTACATGGCTCCAGCCACATCATGAGAAATGCCGGGCTGGATGAAGCACAAGCTGGAATCAAGATTGCCGGGAGAAACATCAATAACCTCAGATATGCAGATGACGCCATACTTACGGCAGAAAGCGAAGAACTAAAGAGCCTCTTGATGAAAGTGAAAGAGGAGAGTGAAAAAGTTGGCTTAAAATTCAACATTCAGGAAACTAAGTTCATGGCATCTGGTCCCATCAGTTCAGTTCAGTCCATCAGTTGTGTCCAACCCTTTGCCACCCCATGAATTGCAGTATGCCAGGCCTCCCTATCCATCACCAACTCCCAGAGTTCACTCAAACTCATGTCCATCAAGTCGGTGATGTCATCCAGCCATCCTCTGTCATCCCCTTCTCTTCCTGCCGCCAGTCCCTCGCAGCATCAGAGTCTTTTCCAATGAGTCAACTCTTTGCATGAGGTGGCCAAAGTATTGGAGTTTCAGCTTTAGCATCAGTCCTTCCAAAGAACACCCAGGACTGATCTCCTTCAGAATGGACTGGTTGGATCTCCTTGCAGTCCAAGGGACTCTCAAGAGTCTTCTCCAACACCACAGTTCAAAAGCATCAATTCTTCGGCACTCAGCTTTCTTCACAGTCCAACTCTAACATCCATACATGACTACTAGAAAAACCATAGCCTTGACTACACGGACCTTTGTTGGCAAAGTAATGTCTCTGCTTTTGAATATGCTATTTAGGTTTGTCATAATTTTCCTTCCAAGGAGTAAGAGTCTTTAATTTCATGGCTGCAGTCACCATCTGCAGTGATTTTGGACCCCCAAAAACAAAGTCTGACACTGTTTCCACTGTTTCCCCATCTATTTCCCATGAAGTGATGGGACCAGATGCCATGATCTTAGTTTTCTGAATGTTGAGCTTTAAGCCAACTTTTTCACTCTCCTCTTTCACTTTCATCAAGAGGCTCTTTAGTTCTTCTTCACTTTCTGCCATAAGGGTGGTGTCATCTGCATATCTGAGGTTATTGATATTTCTCCCGGCAATCTTGATTACAGCTTGTGCTTCTTTCAGCCCAGCGTTTCTCATGATGTACTCTGCATATAAGTTAAATAAGCATGGTGACAATATACAGCCTTGACATACTTCTTTTCCTATTTGGAAGCAGTCTGTTGTTCCATGTCCAGTTCTAACTGTTGCTTCCTGACCTGCATACAAATTTCTCAAGAGGCAGGTCAGGTGGTCTGCTAGTCCTATCTCTTTCAGAATTTTCCACAGTTTATTGTGATCCACACAGTCAAAGGCTTTGGCATAGTCAATAAACCAGAAATAGATGTTTTTCTGGAACTCGCTTGCTTTTTCCATGATCCAGCACATGTTGGCAATTTGATCTCTGGTTCCTCTGCCTTTTCTAAAACCAGCTTGAACATCTGGAAGTTCATGGTTCATGTATTGCTGAAGCCTGGCTTGGAGAATTTTGAGCATTACTTTACTAGCGTGTGAGATGAGTGCAATTGTGCAGTAGTTTGAGCATTCTTTGGCATTGCCTTTCTTTGGAATCGGAATGAAAACTGACCTTTTCCAGTCCTGTGGCCACTGCTGAGTTTTCCAAATTTGCTGGCGTATTGAATGCAGCACTTTCACATCACTTCATGGCAAATAGATGGGGAAACAGTGACACACTTTATTTGGGGGGGCTTCAAAATCACTGCAGATGGTGACTGCAGCCATAAAATTAAAAGACGTTTGCTCCTTGGAATAAAAGTTATGACCAACCTAGATGGCATATTAAAAAGCAGAGACATTACTGTGCTGACAAAGGTCCGTCTAGTCAAGGCTATGGTTTTTCCAGTAGTCATGTATGGGTGTGAGAGCTGGACTATAAAGAAAGCTGAGCACTGGAGAATTGATTCTTTTAAACTGTGGTGTTGGAGAAGAATTTTGAGAGTCTCTTGGACTGCAAGGAGATCCAACCAGTCCATCCTAAATGCAATCAGTCCTTAATATTCTTTGGAAGGACTGATGCTGAAGCTGAAACTCCAAGACTTTGGCCACCTGATGCGAAGAACTGACTCATTTAAAAAGACCCGGATGCTGGGAAAGATTGAAGACAGGAGGAGAAAGGCCTGACCGAGGATGAGATGGTTGGATGGCATCACTGACTCAGTGGACATGAGTTTGAGTAAACTCTGGGAGTTGGTGATGGACGGGGAGGCTTGGCGTGCTGCAGTCCACAGAGTCGCATAGAGTCAGACACAACTGAATGACTGAACTGAACTGAGCCTCATTCCTTGGCATATGGATGTCAAGTTCTCCCAGCAACATTTTGGGAAATACTGTCTTTCTTCCACTGAATGATCTTACACTCTTGTCAAAACTCATTTGATGATATATGTGAAGGTTTTGCTGGGCTCTGAATTCTTTTCCATTGATCTATAATTTTATCTTTATGACAGTACCAGCCTGTTGTGATTACTGTAACTTTGTGTTAATGTTGAAATCAGGGAATGTGTGTCCTCCCACATTGTTTTTCTTGCCCAAAATTGGTTGGCAGTTTGGGCATTAATTAGGCATTAATTAGTGAATTTTAAACAGTGAATTTTAGGATAGGTTTTTTTATTTTGGATGGGTTTTTTATTTATGTGGGGTTTTGATAGGGATTGAATTACAATTGTAAATTACAGAGGCTGATATTGGGATCTTAACAGTGGTAAGTCTTCTAATCCATGAAAATGGAATTTGTGTCATACACTTTTATTTGCAATGTTTGGCAGGTTTCACTGTGCAAATTTTCACCTCCTTAGTTAACTACTCAGTGCTGTGCTTAGTTGCTCAGTCATATCCAACTCTTTGTGACCCCATGGACTGTAGCCCACCAGGCTCCTCTGTCCATGGGGATTCTCCAGGCAAGAATACTGGAGTGGGTGGCCATGCCCTCCTCCAAGGGATCGTCCCAGCCCAGGGATCAAACTCAGGTCTCGCGCATTGCAGGTGGATTCTTTACCATCTGAGCCCCCAGGGAAACTCTGTAATTTATTCTTTCTGATGTATTTGTAAATGCAGTTGTTTTCTTAATTTCCTTTCCGAACTGGTCCTATTACTGTACAGAAATTTAAGTGAT
Organism: Bubalus kerabau; assembly: GCF_029407905.1. Taxonomy (NCBI): domain Eukaryota; kingdom Metazoa; phylum Chordata; class Mammalia; order Artiodactyla; family Bovidae; genus Bubalus; species Bubalus kerabau. The sequence goes on from NC_073624.1 coordinate 135,994,603, forward strand.
TTTCAGTGTTAATTTTTGTACCCTGTTACTTTGCTGAATTCATTTATTATTTACAGCATTTTTGTGGCATCCTTAGGATCTCTACTTATGAAATCATGTCACATGTGAACATAGGTAATTTTACTTCCATTTTTCATATTTGAATGTTAGTGATTTATGCATTGATTCATTAATTTTGTTATATGTCTTTGCTGACAGCCGTGTCTAAAACTACAAGTACCTTTGCTTAGAAGTGGTAAAACCCAGCATTCTTACATGCTTCCTGAAGTCAAAGGGAAAATTTTCCATGTTTCACCACTGACTGTGATGTTGGCTATGGGTTTTACATAGCGTTATGTATGACATAATAACGTATGGCGTTATGGTGTCATAATTTCCTCCAAATGTAATTTGTCATGTTTTTAGCATGAAAGGGTGTTGAATTTTTTCAACTGTTTTTTCTATTAACTGAGATGAACATGTTTTTTCCCCTTTATTCTGTTAATGTGTGTGCGTGCTATACTGATGCATTTTCCTAGGTTGAAGCATTCTCACATTCCAAAAATAAATCCCACTTGCTCATGGTGTATAATTCTTATTATATAGATAGCTATAAATGATTATTATATAAAGAGATACATATGCACTTCCAGCCTCAGCTCAGGCTTCCAGAATCCTGGTAGGGTGGCAGGTGATGGCCAGAACATAGCACTGAACCACAGAGATTTCTGCTTCTGATTAGTCATGATGATCGATACTATTGATCCATGAGTGTTGTTTCACACAGCCAGTGACTGTCTGACTTAGACCTGCATCAGCCCATCTCCTGCCTCTGTGTTTCTCACCCTCTACTCCTTCCTTCTGAGATTCATTCACTTCTTCCTTAAATACACCCTTCCTAATTCTCAGTGAGAGCCTGAGAGAGGCAAACACTTGTAGTCTTTTTCATCTGAAAATATTCTTATTTTGTTTTTATTCCTAAGTGATAGTTTGTTAGTAGCTTAGGCAAGTCCGACTCTCTGCGACCTCATGAACTGTAGCCCAGCAGGCTCCTCTGTCCTTGGAATTCTCCAGTGGGCTTCCATTTCCTTCTCCAGGGGATCTTCTCAACCCAGAAATTAAAGCCGGGTCTCCTGCATTGCAGGCAGGTAGTTCAGAATTCAAAATTCAGACTGTTTCTGCACACGGAACCAGAGCCCTGTGGCACTCCTGCCATTACTCATAGGGCCACCAGAGGGCACTGTGTAGCGGCTTATGACAAACACACTGCCCCATTCAAAAGTGGCCCTTTCCAAGTTAGCCTTCATCAGGAAATGGCAACCCACTCTAGTATTCCTGCCTGGAGAATTCCATGAACAGAGGAGCTTGGTGGGCTACAGTCCATGGGGTCGCAAAGAGTCAGACATGACTGAAGTAACGTAGCACACACACACAGAACATGTTTTAGAAAAAGTCAAAATCCAGGACAAGTGAAAATACAAGGTGAGCCACTGACTGCAAGTTTTCCCTTGTGACACATTACAGAGATTTAAAGTCTGTGTCTAAACCTCCCATCTCTGTCCACCTCTGTCACCTCCTTTCTTCATTCATCTATAAACATCTGTCTATGTAAAATATCGTTTCACAACCTATGTAATGTGTTAGAGATATTTTTCAATCATGTTGCCCCTTCTTTCTGATGTGAGTCTTTGGGTGGCAGTCTATGAGATCTAATCCCTTGAATCTATTTGTCACTTCCACTGTATAATTGTACGGGGTTTGATTGTAGGTCATATCTGAATGGTCTAGTGGTTTTCTCTACTTTCTTCAATTTAAGCCTGAATTTTGCAATAAGGAGGTCATGATCTGAGCCACAGTCAGCTCCCAGTCTTGTTTTTGCTGACTATATAGTGCTTCTCCAACTTTGGCTGCAAAGAATATAATCAATCTGATTTTCGTATTGACCACCTGGTGATGTCCACAGGCAGAGTCATCTCTTGTGTTGTTGTTAAAGGGTGTTTTCTATGACCAGCATGTTCTCTTGACAAAACTCTGTTAGTCTTGGCCCTGCCTCATTTTGTACTACAAGGCCAAACTTGCCTGTTATTCTGGGTATCTCTTGACTTCCTCCTTTTGCGTTTCAATCCTCTATGATGAAAAGGACATCTTTTTCTTTTCTTTTCTTTTGGTGTTCTAGAAGGTCTTGTAGGTCTTCATAGAACTGATCAACTTCAGCCTCTTTGACATTAGTGTTTGGGGCATAGACTTGGATTACTGTGATATTGAATGGTTTGCCTTGGAAACAAAACAAGATCATTCTGTCGTTTTTGAGACTGCACCCAAGGGCTGCATTTTGAACTCTTTTGTTGACTACAAGGGATACTCCATTTCTTCTAAGGGATTATTGCCCACAGTAGTAGATATAATGGTCATCTGAATTAAATTCAGCTATTCCCATCCATTTTAGTTCACTGATTCCTAAGATGTTGATGTTAACTCTTGCCATCTCCTGCTTGACCACATCCAATTTACCTTGATTTATAAACCTAATATTTCAGGTTCCTTATTTAACTTATATGCAGGGTACATCATGAGAAACGCTTGGCTGGAAGAAGCACAAGCTGGAATCAAGATTGCCGGGAGAAATATCAATAACCTCAGATATGCAGATGACACCACCCTTATGGCAGAAAGTGAAGAGGAACTGAAAAGCCTCTTGATGAAAGTGGAAGAGGAGAGTGAAAAAGTTGGCTTAAAGCTCAACATTCAGAAAATGAAGATCATGGCATCTGGTCCCATCACGTCATGGGAAATAGATGGGGAAACAGTGGAAACAGTGTCAGACTTAATTTTTGGGGGCTCCAAATTCACTGCAGATGGTGACTGCAGCCATGAAATTAAAAGACTCTTACTCCTTGGAAGAAAAGTTATGACCGACCTAGACAGCATATTCAAAAGCAGAGACATTACTTTGCCAACACAGGTCTGTGTAGTCAAGGCTATGGTTTTTCCAGTAGTCATGTATGGATGTGAGAGATACACTGTGAAGAAAGCTGAGCACCAAAGAATTGATGCTTTTGAACTGTGGTGTTGGAGAAGACTCCTGAGAGTCCCTTGGACTGCAAGGAGATCCAACCAGTCCATTCTGAAGGAGATCAGTCCTGGGTGTTCTTTGGAAGGAAAGATGCTAAAGCTGAAACTCCAGTACTTTGGCCACCTTGTGCGAAGAGCTGACTCATTGGAAAAGACTCTGATGCTGGGAGGGGTTGGGGGCAGGAGGAAAAGGGGACAACAGAGGATGAGATGGCTGGATGGCATCACTGACTCGATGGACGTGAGTTTGAGTAAACTCCAGGTGTTGGTGATGGACAGGGAGGCCTGGCATGCTGCGATTCATGGGTCCCAGAGTCGGACACGACTGAGCGACTGAACTGAACTGAACTGATGGCAATGCTGTTCTTTACTGCATGGGACTTTACTTTGACCACCAGGCACATTCACAACTGAGCATCATTTCTGTTCTGGCCCAGCCACTTCTTTCTCTCTGGAGCTATTAGTAATTGCCCTCCACTCTTCCCCAGTTTAGCATACTTAATGCCTTCTGACCTGGGGGGCTCATCTTGCAGTGTCGTATCTTTTTGCCTTTTCTTACTGTTTATGGTTTTCTCCAGACAAGAATACTGTAGTTGGTTGCCATTTCGTCCCCTAGTGGACCATGTTTTGTCAGAACTCTTCATCATGGCCCATCCATCTTGAGTGATGCTGCATACCATTGCTGATGGCTTCACGGAGTTATGAAAACCCCCTTCATCACTACAAGGCTGTGATCCATGCCAGTACCAAACTGTTTTGATTACTATAGCTTTGCGGTAAGTTTTGAAATCAGTAATGGTGTTCTCCCATATTACTTTTTCTTCTCATAATAGTTTGGCCATTTTTGGGGTATATTAGTTGTAAAGTATTTTAGGATAGGCATTTTGGTCTAGGGTGGAGTTTTGATCAGGATTGCATTGGAATTGTAAATTGCAATGTTTAGTATTGAGATCTTAGCAATAAGTCTTCCAATCCATGAAAACAGGATTTGTGTCATTTAATGTCTTCACATAGTTTGACATTTCACTGTGCAAGTTTTCACTTTTTTTGTTAAGTTAATCACTAGTTTATTCTTTCTGAAACAATTGTAAAGAAAACTGTTTTAATTTCCTTTTCTCTTTGATCATTAGTGTACAGAAATGCCACTGATTTTCAGTATTGACTTTGTGCCTTGTTACTTTGCTGAATTAATTTATTATTTATAACATTATTTTTTTGTGGCATATTTAGGATTTCTACATATGAGATCATGTCATGGGCGGACAGAGATAATTCTACCTCTTTTCAGATTTAAATGTCACTGATTTATCCATCTGTCTGTATGTCTGTCTTTCCTGGCTGCTATGGCTAAGACTCTGCTGTGTTGTATAGAAGTGGCAAAACCTAGCATTCTTATGTGTTTCCTGATCTCAAAGGAAAATTTTTCAGTCTTCATCACTGACTGTGATGTTGGCTGTGAGTTTTACTTGTGTGTGTGTAGTCAGTTGTGTCCAACTCTTCACGACCTTTTGCACTGTAGCCCACCAGGCGCCTCTGTCCATGGGACTTGCTAGGCAAGAATACTGGAGTAGGTTGCTGTTTCATCCTCTAGGAGATCTTCCTGATCCAGGGATCGGACCTGTGTCTCTTGCATCTTCTACTTTGCAGGCAGATTCTTTACTGCCGAGCCACTGGGGACTTTATGGTGGTAGTTTCCTTCAAATGTTATTTGTCAAGTTTTTTTTTTTTTTTTTTTTAAATCATGAAAAGGTGTTGAAGTTTTTAAATTGCTTTTTCTGCATTAATTGAGATGATCATGGTTTTTCCCTGCATTATGTGAATGTGGTGCCTTGCTTGCTTGCTTGCTAAGGCGCTTCAGTCGTGTCTGACTCTTTGCGACCCCATAGACGGCAGCCCACCAGGCTCCTCTGTCCACGGGATTCTCTAGGTAAGAACACTAGAGTGGGTTGCCATTTCCTTCTCCAATGTGGTGTATTACACCAATGCATTTTACTAGATGAAGCATTCTTGCGTTCCAGGAAAAATCCCACTTGTGCATGGTGTATAATTCTTATTATATGAATAGATATAAATGATTATATATGTATATATATATGCTCACAACTTCAGCTCCGGCTTCCTGAACCCTAGTAGGGTGGCAGGTGGCCAGGATGCAGCACTGGACCACAGAAGTTTTTGCTTCTAATTACTCATGATTATTACTACTACTGATCCATGGGTGTTGTTTCACACAGTCAATGACTGTCTGACTTAGACCTGCATCTCCTGCCCATCTCCTTAGACCCATCTCCTGCCTCCGTGTATCACACTGCACTCCTTCCTTCTGGGTCTCGCTCAGACTACATCCTTCCTCACTCTCAGTGAGAGAGCCTGAGAGAGAGGCAAACACTCGTAGTCTGAAAATGTTTTCCTCTGAAAATGTTCTTATTTTGCTTTTATTCTTGAGTGATAGTTTAGAATGAAAAATCTACAGACCGTTTCTGTGATGTTTCCCTTGGCATCTGAAGCTGTTTTTCCCTTGTGTTCCCCCCTAAATTGTGACTGGTGACTGGTCTACTGTTGGGTCTCACTTGGTCTGCCTTCCCTGCTCTGTGATAAAGTCTCCAATTGTCTTTAATATTCCACAGTCCATTATTGCAGGGTGAGGTTTGAGGAACCTCCATACTGTTCTCTATTATGGGTGTGTTTCATAGTGTCTTATTCATTGATGGTTCCAATAGTGTCTTTTAGGACTTTAACAGATTTACAGGAATTTCTTTTATAAGATAGTCAAATTATTCTATTTCATGAAGCACTTGAGGCCTAATCCTCCCATTGTAGTCCCTGCTGACCTTCGTTCATGGTACCATCAGGGCATGTTTTGCTGGTAGTGGATCTAGGGTTTGATATGTATATAAATATGTTTTTTGTTGTTTTTGCTCATGTAATGGACCTAAAAATTTCTACCTGTTGCCATTTTTGTTAAGTGTTATATTGGCTTTTAATCAGGAAAGGATTTTTAATTTTCTCAAATGCATTCCAGGGCCTATGAAGATGAACATTTAGAATTATTCTTAAGTATCATTTCCTTCATGTTCCTCCCAACACAAAGATGTCACTTACTCCAGTTAAAATAAAACATCCCCTTCTCCCTGCCTTCACTCTCTTCCTTTGCTTAGTCATATCCATAGAAATTATAATCAGACAGTGGCTGCCTGAATCAGAGGCTGTTTTATTCCATCTGGGCTGCTGTAACGAATACCATAGACCGAGTAGCATATGAACAGCAGAAATTTACTTCTTAACCAGTTATAGGTACTGAGAAGTCCAAGATCAAGGTGAATACAGATTCCATGACTGGTGAGGAACCACTTTCTGGTTCATAGGAGGATTGTTTTCAGCGCACTCTCACCTCTTAGAAGGGGTGAGGGGCTCTCCCAGGCCTGTTTTACAAGAGCACTCTTCATCATGAGGGCTCTGCCTTCTGACTTAATCACATCCACAGGCCCCACCTCCTAATACCATCACCTTAGAGGTTAAGATTTCAGCATATGAATGACTCCTGAGGGCCCTACACATGTTCAGTACAGGAACAGAGGAGCCCACACCTGCCCCTTTCCCAGGAGGGCTCCACGCATGCACGGTGTAGGGGCTAAATGAGGACCCACTGCTATCAGGTATTTTTTTATGTCACTGATTTTTACCTGTCTTATCTATGTTGAAAATATATTTTCACATCTGTCACTATAACCTTACTGGTGTCTTTTTTTCTTTATGGCAGCTGTGCTTCTCTTTGTTTTTCCAATAAAAACTTGATTTTTTAAATTTATTTAGCAAGATTGAAGTTACACAGAGCAGTTGTTCAACCTAGGAATAGAAGCGAAAATTTTACACGTTGGAAATGAAGGATGAATTAAACATGGAAAACCTAAAATAACCAATTGGAAAGTATATATTGTGCTTCATTGATACAACTAAATGCTGGATTTTGGAAAAGGAAAGTGTTATTTTTCTATATGGAAATAAATGAACCCTGTGAAGCCAATTAAAAAAACTAGTGTATTATGAATAAAACTAGAAAAACTGTATAAAACAGAATTATGTAAAGATACTGAACAATTTCATACCTATATATATGACATGTTAGGCTACATGAATAATTTTATGAACAACAAAAAGTAGCAAATTTCAATCTAGAGTAGACAGAAACTTCAAACAGACCACTTTCGTAAAATCACTCAACAGTTGGTCATGCATTCATTTAGGGATGGCCTGGGAAACTGATTCCTTTGAACTGCTGGAAAACTTTGCAATTTATTTTATAAAGGTACTTTTATCCTTGCCTTAGCATCAATAAAAAATACCCATTTTTAGAACTGTGCCTTGTTTAAGTTTAAAACGTACATGTGAAAACTCCTGACAACACAGAGCTTATTTATTTTATACATAGAAGTTTGTGTCTCTTAATCCTTGAACCCATCTTGTCCCTCTACTTCCTTCTCACCACTAGCAACTACTTGTTTGTTCCTTATATCTGTAAGTACGTTTCCGTTTTATTACTTAGTGTTTCAGTTTTTATTTTTATTTATTTATTTATTTAGGCCCTGCCACGTAGCTTGCAGGATTCTAGTTCCCCAAGTAGGGATCAAACCCAGGCCCCCTGCAGTGGGTGTGTGGAGTCCTAACCACTAGATCACCAGGGAATTTACTGTTTTAGTTTCTAGAATCCAGATATAAATGATAACATACAGTATTTGTATTTTTCTGATTTATTTCCCTAAGCATAATATTCTCCAGATGTATCCATGTTTTACAAATGGCAAGTTTTCACTCTTTCTATAGCTGAGTACTATTCCATTGTGTGTGTAATTTATTTTAATCAACTCATATGTTGCTGGGCATTTAGATTGCTTCCGTATCTTGGCTATTGTAAATAATGTGGTACAAATATTGAAGTCCATGTATATTTTTGAATTAGTGTTTTTATTTTCTTCAGATATGTATACCTAGGAGTAAAACTGCTGGATCATGAGGTAATTTTAGTTTTTGTTTTTTGAAGAATCTCCATACTGTTTTGCATACTGGCTGTACCATTTTACATTCCCACCAACAGCGCCTAAAGGTTCCTTTTTCTCCACATACTCCCCAGTGTGTTATTTCTGACCTTTCTGATGATAGTATGTGGTCAGTGATACTGCATTGCAGTTTGGATTTGCGTTTTTCTAGTGATTTAGAATGTTGAACGTCTTTTCCTGTGCCTGTCAACCATTTGTATATCTTCTTTGGAAAAATGTCTGTTTAGATTTTCTGCCCTTTTAAAAATGGGATTTATTTTGTTTGCTATTGAGTTGTATGAGTTCTTTTGTAATTTAATTTTTATTTTATACTGGAGAATAGTTGATTTATAATATTGTATTAGTTTCAGGCATACAACAAAGTGATTGAGTTATATACATACATATATCCATTCTTTTTCAAATTATTTTCCCTTATAGGTTGTTAAAAAATATTGTGGAGAGTTGCCTGTGCTATACAGTAGGTCCTTGTTGATTTTTTTGTATGTAGTAGCATCTGTGTGTTAATCTCAACCTAATTTATCCTTCCCTCCACCTGTCACATTTGGTAATCGTAAATTTGTTTTTAAAATTTATGAGTCAGTTTCTATTTTGTAAATTAGTTCATCTGTATCACATTTTTAGATTCTACATATTAGCAATATCATATGATATTTGTCTTTATCTGTCGACTGACTTCACTTCTATAATCATCTCCAGGTCCATCCAAGCTGCTGCAAATGACATTATTTCATTCTTTTTATGGCTAAGTACTATTCCATTGTGTATATGTACCACATCTTCTTTTTTTTTTAATTTTATTTTATTTTTAAACTTTACATAATTGTATTAGTTTTGCCAAATATCAAAATGAATCCGCCACAGGTATACATGTGTTCCCCATCCTGAACCCTCCTCCCTCCTCCCTCCCCATTCCATCCCTCTGGGTTGTCCCAATGCACCAGCCCCAAGCATCCAGTATCGTGCATCGAACCTGGACTGGCAACTCGTTTCATACATGATATTTTACATGTTTCAATGCCATTCTCCCAAATCTTCCCACCCTCTCCCTCTCTCACAGAGTCCATAAGACTGTTCTATACATCAGTGTCTCTTTTGCTGTCTCATATACAGGGTTATTGTTACCATCTTTCTAAATTCCGTATATATGCGTTAGTATACTGTATCGGTGTTTTTCTTTCTGGCTTACTTCACTCTGTATAATAGGCTCCAGTTTCATCCACCTCATTAGAACTGATTCAAATGTATTCTTTTTAATGGCTGAGTAATACTCCATTGTGTAACCACAGCTTTCTTATCCATTCATCTGCTGATGGACATCTAGGTTGCTTCCATGTCCTGGCTATTATGAACAGTGCTGTGATGAACATTGGGGTACACGTGTCTCTTTCCCTTCTGGTTTCCTCAGTGTGTATGCCCAGCAGTGGGATTGCTGGATCATAAGGCAGTTCTATTTCCAGTTTTTTAAGGACTCTCCACACTGTTCTCCATAGTGGCTGCACTGGCAGTGGACATTTAGGTTGCTTCCACATCTTAGGCATTATAACTAGTAGTGCATTATCTTTTCAATTTACAGTTTTCTCCCAATATATGTCCAGGAGTGGGCTTGCTGGATCATGAGGTAGTCTTATTTTTTGAAGAGCCTTCATACTGTTTTCCATACTGGCTACACCAATTTACATTCCCACCAACAGTGTTCAAGTGTTTCTTTTTCTCCACATCCTCGCCAACATTTATTTGTGTTCTTCTTGATGATGGCTGTTTTGGTAGATGTGAGGGGGTAACTTCTGTTGGTGTGGATTTGCATTTCATTGATGATTACAAATGTAGAGCATCGTTTCCTGTGCCTGTTTGCCATCTGTATATCTTCTTTGAAAGAAATATCTATTGAAACCTTTGGCTCTTTTTTAAATGAATTTGGTTTTTTGTTTGCTATTCAGTTGTATGAATTTTTATATATTTTAGGTATTAACCCCTTACAAAATATATGAATTGCAAATATTTTATCCCATTTCATTTCTCTGTTTTATTTTGTTGACCTCTGCTATAATTCCACCTGTTACTTTTTGCTTTCATTTCTTTTGTTTTTAGAATCAGATCCAAAAATCATTTCTGAGACAGCTGGTGAAGAGCGTTCTACCTGTTTTTTTTCTAGTTTTGTGGTTTCAGGTCTTCTACTCAAGGCTTAATGCATTTTGAGTTCAGTTGTAAGATAAGATAGTGGTCCAGTTTGATTGTTTTGCATGTGAGTGTCCAGTTTTCCCAACATCATTTATTGCAGAGACTGTCCTTACCTACCTTTTATATTTTGGGCTTGTTTGTTGGTGGAGAAGGGAATGGCAAACCACTTCAGTATTCTTGCCTTGAGAATCCCATGAACAGTATGAAAGGCAAAAAGATATGATACTGAAAGATGAACTCCCAAGGTCAGTAGGTGCTCAATATGCTCCTGGAGAAGAGTGGAGAAATAACTCCAGAAAGAATGAAGAGATGGAGCCAAAGCGAAAACAACGCCCAGTTGTGGATGTAACTGGTGATGGGAGTAAAGTCTGATGTTATAAAGAACAATATTGTATAGGAACCTGGAATGTCAGGTCCATGAATCAAGGTAAATTGGAAGTGGTCAAATGAGATGACAAGAGTGGACATTGACATTTTAGGAATCAGTGAACTAAAATGGACTGGAATGAGTGAATTAAATTCAGGTGACCATTATATCTACTACTGTGGGCAGGAATCCTTTAGAAGAAATGGAGTAACCTTCATAGTCAACAAAAGAGTCTGAAATGCTGTACTTGGGTGCAATCTCAAAAATGACAGAGTGATCTAAGGACAGGAACATAAAGGCCACAACAGATGAGATGGTCAAGTCTGTGTGGCAGATGACAGGCTGCGAGCACCGGTTTGTCCCTGGGCCTCTGTGTGTCCCGTGAGAGGCTGAGCCTGCTGGGCCGTGAGCCCCCGAAGGCAGCTGTGTCATCACAGCCTGCGCTGTGGTTATGCGTGTGGACAGCGGGGCCAGACTGTGTGAGTCGGTCATCCCAGCTCCAGCTCCTGCCACCTTTAAGGCCTTGTGTCAAAGTGCCTTGACCTCCTTGGCCAAAGCTGAAACCCCTCTCATCAGGTTTGCTTTGGAAATTAGAAACTCTCAGATCTTAGGAAGCTGTTGTCTATCTCTCCTTACAGGGGCAGTTTTCTTCTAGCCTACTAGAGTGAGCACTGGGATACACACACACATGCACACTCACACTGGCGTTTAATAAGGACTGTGGGATGAGATCAGAAGAGGAACAGACATGGGAGGTAATTAGAGGGCAAGAAAAGAGACTGGAGGCACTGCCTGCATGGGACACAACTCTGCATATTCCAGGTCTTGTCCCACTGATGTCTGAGAACATCCCTAGCAGTCCATGTGGGCATCATCCCCGGTGTGCAGGTGGGGACACGGACAGGCCTTGAGAAACACAAGGACTCATCCAGGATGGAGAACAGGTAGGAATCGGGAGGTGAGTCTGGACCCAGGTCTGTCTCCTCAGAGCTGCACATAGATCCTGCCCAGGAGCTGTGGGGAGGGCTGTGTGGTGTAACTTGTGAGACCTGTGGCTACATGGATGAGGGATGAGGGATCAGCAGTCCAGAGGGCTATGTGCAGAGGTATCAACTGTCAATTCAAGTAAGGGGACCCCAGGAAGTGAAGTCACTTCCTTTACAACAGACCCCAACAGAACTTGGAACCTTGTAACCAGGCACCCACATTCTAGCAACAGCTCCACAGCCTTTGGGGCTCACTTGGCTGAAGACACTAGGTAGAGAAAGATGTTCTCCTGCTGTGTCTCGACTGGCCAGGGCTTCTGCTTCAGGAAACCCTGGAGAGGGGTTTTTCAGATGTTTCAGGTGGTTCAGCGCTCAACCCGGATGCCTCTGGTCCTTTACCAGGAGGTCACCTAAGGTAACCCCAGGCAACCTAGAGCTGGCCACATCAGGCCTGGCCGCCACTGGGAGCCCTCCCTAGGCAGCACCAGCTGCCCTCATCTCCATGTGGGGGGAAGTGGGACTTGAGGGGAGGTTCTCCCTCTGGGCAGGAACAGGTTGGTGGGCACATGGTGACCTGGTGGTCCTGTCACAGTCACACCTGAGGACAGGCTGGCACTTCCTGAGGTGTTTTGATTCAAGAGGGAGGGACTCTGTTTTCTGAAGGACTGCCTGAAGAAGTGGTGTTGGTGGATGGGCAGGGCTGGGAGAATCCTGGATCCCACATAGCTTCTGGTTCCTACTGAAGGCAGAGATCTGGCAGCTTCTCCTGGACAAAAGGAAAGGAGTCCAAGAGAGCTGTGGATGAGGCTGGGGTGCTTTGAGAAGCATCTGGGAGGCCAGAGCTCAGAGTCAGACCCCATGAGAGTCCACACCCATCCCCTCTCCATCATAGCCCTGCCTCCACCCCTTATCCTGAGACCCAGAACACATGGTGTGGTGTGCTCACTGTTTGGTGGAACCTCAGCGGGGATGCTCAGCTGGTGCTCAGGGGATCCAGTGACACTCAGGGGACAGCTGAGCCCTCCCAGGCAGGTCCCTAGAGGACGAGGCAGCCTGTAGGTGCAGGAGGTAAATCTGAGGAGTTAGGAGGCCCGCAGGAAGACTGGGCCAGAGACAAAGCCTGTGTGTTCCCTCCAGAGTCAGATATTCATGGAGCCCCTACATGTTCCCTACAGTACAGTGACCAGAGTAGACGCCCTGCCTGCCCTCACAGAGGTGACACCAGGGGGAGGGACAGTGTGCTCTCAGGCTGCCCTCAGGAAGCGGATAGATGGTCACACCATGGATCAAAGGCTGTCATTTGAGCAGGCTCGTTGGTGGCCCCTCCCCTGTGTCCAGGCCTCCTCTGTCTGGTCTGCCAGGTGAGATGGACCGTGGAGGAGAACTGACCTCTGGATGGGCACAGCAGAAGGCGCAAAGGCCCAGGTCCCCGCAGGGCAGCCCTGGAGTGCAGTGTGGCAGGAAGGCCAGGTCTCTGACTCTGCTGCCCATGTGATGCCCCCCAGGGCCATGGCCTGCATCCTGGGCACCTGGCTGTACCTTTACCCTGAGGATTTCCAGCAGTCCCCAGAATTTCTCTGCCTGAAGATGCTCCTCACTTATGTAGAGCTCAACATGCCCGACTCAGACCTGGAGCAGCGAGTCCGCCATCTCCTGGAGCAGCTGGTGACCCTGGAGCCCACTGAGGCAGAGAGGCATGTGAGGAGGACTCGGGGTGGGTGAGGAGGATGGGGGAGAAAATGAAGAGAGGAGCCTGGCCTGGGCAACACAGAGCAGAGCCTCCTGAGGCTGCAACTAGGCCAGGATCATTGAGGAGGCATCACTATTCCCCTGGACTGCAGCTGGGGAGGACCTTCTCATGGTGGAATGGCATTGTGGACTGAGACTTCAGTTATTGGCAGTGAGACATTTCCTGTCTTTGGGAGACACATGGAAAAGCAGTCTTATTGATATTTTCTCTTCTCGTGGCTACAGTACCAGCTCCAGAACAAGCTCTGGAAACATCTCCAGACTTGGAGCCAACTATACCTCTCCTGCCACAGCTCCAGAGCCAGAGCATGCTCATGCCTTAGCTCTCATTAAACTCATAATGGAGAAAAAGCATCTGCACAGTTTTCAATTCTGGGTCCAGAGAAGGTTCTTCAGCACCTCTCCCTCCATCTGCAGAGCCAGAATCATCACAGAAATCTGTCCTAGTACTTCCTCTACAACTTCAGCCAGGATCCTCAATACCGCCAGTTCCAGAGCTAAGCCAGCCTCAGCCAGGGTGCTGTTCCATTGTGCTTTGTCACCAGCTGTCGCCGGAGTGTCATCTTCCTCCAGTTCTAGAGACCACAGCAGAGCCAGTTCTAGTTATTTTCCAGCTAGAGTGAGATAGTACAAAGGTAGCAAGTATCCAAAAGGGTGAAACAGAGAAGACAAATTATCACTGAGATAGCAACAGCAGACAGCAACCATCAACCCTTGGCTGACAAAATGAAGGTAACTGAATAGACATCCCTCCAAGTTGAAGTGCAGACCTCTGAAAAGACTGCTGATGTAAGTATCTCTGGTCCCAGAAGAGGGGGCTCATGAGACTGGGATCTGTATTGGCCACTGAGCAAGTGGTGGCTGACTGACGCTGGTGTCTTTCATGAGGTATGATGATGCTGGATGGCAAGCGTTAGAAAAAGTCAGCTGGTTTTAGCTGCTGCTCGGAGGAGGCACTGTGCCGCCTAGGTGAAGGAGGATTGCTGCAGTGGCACAGCGTGTGAAGCAAGCGGGAAGACCCCAGGAAATAAACAGGAAGGAGCATGGCCCTTTTCCCTCCTCCATCCTGATAGTCTTCCTTAAGCATATACTGTTGACAAAGCAGGGAGGATGGACAGAAATGTGGTTCAGTTCAGTTCAGTCACTCAGTTGTGACCAACTCAAATGTGCTTATGATGGGAAAAAGTAACTCTGCAATGGAAAAAGTGGACTAACTCAACGTGGTCATGTGATTAAAGTTAACATAAGTAATATTGAAACAAATTGAGTCCCAGGTGATGCAGTGGTAGAGAATCCACCTGCCAGTGCAGGAGACACAAGGGACACAGGTTCAATCCCTGGATCAGGAAGATCCCCTGAAGCAGGAAAAGGCAGCCCACTCCAGTATTCTTGCCTGGAAAGTGTTCCATGGACAGAGGAGCCTGGCAGGCTACAGTCCCTGGGGCCCCACAGAGTCAGACATGACTGAGTGACTGAGCATACATATCTGATAGGATGCCATCATCCGAAGAACATGGCCAAAATGTGTAACTAAGTCTAAGCAGGAGAAACATCAGACAAACCAAAATTGAGGAATATTGTTCAAAGATTATACTGGCTTATAATCTTCTAATATTTAAAATTTTTCTTTATTTCTTGGCATGGCCAAAATGCATAACTAAGTCTAAGCAGGAGAAACATCAGACAAACCCAAATTGAGGAATATTGTTCAAAGATTATACTGGCTTATAATCTTCTAATATTTAAAATTTTTCTTTATTTCTTGGCTGTGCAGGATCTTCATTGCTGTGCAGGCTTTTCTCTAGTTTCAGAGAGCAGGGGTTACTCTCTAGTTGCAGTGTGCGAGCTTCCTGTTGTGATTGCCTCCTACTGCAGAGCACAGGCTCTGTGGTGTGCAGGCTTCAGTAGTCATGGCACATGGGCTCGATAGTTGTGGCGCCTGGGCCCTAGAGCACAGGCTCAGGAGTTGTGGTGCACCAGCTTAGTTGCTCCACAGCATGTAGTATCCTCTCGGACCAGAGATTAAACCCACTTCTGCATTGGCAAGTGGATTCTTGACCACTGAGCCACCAGGGAAGTCCTTCAGATGTTGCAAGTTAAAAGAAACTGAGAAAGTGTTCCGCTTTCAAAGAGACTAAAGAGATATGAAATCACAGTGTGTGATCCTGGATTGAGTCATTTTGCTCTACACAAAATTATTTAGAAAATAGGTGAAACTCAATTGGGGTCAAAAGGTGGTAAGCAACAGTGCTAGTTTCCTGGTTTTGATGGTTGAAATATGACTGTGTAGAGTATTCTTGCTACTAAAGTATTAGGGAATGATAGAGCATCATGTTGGCAACCTACTTTCAATGGTTCAGAGGAAAAAAATGTTTATTTGTACTATTCTTGCAAATTTTCTAAGTTTAGACTTATTTTCAAAGAATAAAACAGTTTGTATTTAATAAATAAATCATACGGTTTTACTGCTTTAATTTAGCAATGTTAAGCTATAAATTAAAACACAGACAGTTGAAAATTAAACTGGTTCTGAGAACCTTACCCAGAGAAAGCCCATGTATTGAGAGCTCAGAGGAATACTGGTAACTATGTATTCAGGCCTCTCTTTCT
This sequence comes from Bubalus kerabau, assembly GCF_029407905.1. Classification (NCBI taxonomy): domain Eukaryota; kingdom Metazoa; phylum Chordata; class Mammalia; order Artiodactyla; family Bovidae; genus Bubalus; species Bubalus kerabau. The sequence goes on from NC_073624.1 coordinate 136,010,601, forward strand.
TCCCCACACATGGGTCTCTGAGTCACATTCATTGAAACAGTAAAGGAAGCTGGGATTGGCAACCATATATGGTGCCCATGTTTACTTGTGAGCTGATGATCCTGGGCTCTGGAATTTTGTTCCTGGGCTGGAAGTGCCATAATATTGAGAGGAAGAGGAGCTGTGGCAGTCTTACAGGGAGGAGGAAGTAACTGAATTCAGTGTGTCCATGGGAGGAGTAGAATTCAGGAGCCTCCTACATTGCCATCTTGAATGGAACTTAGTATGGACATTTTAACAATATTAGTTTTTCTGATCTGTGTTTTCTCCAGTTTCTTTTAACATCTTTTTTCCATTATACAGGTCTTTCACTTCCTTGCTTAATTCTTATGTTTACTATTGTATTGATGATATTATAAATGGGGTAGTTCTCTTTATTTTTTTCAGATGTTTCATTAATAGTATATAGAAATACAGCTGATATCTGTATATTGATTTTTATGTCTTGCATCTTTGCTGAATTTGTTTCAGTCTCACTGTTGTTTGGTTGATTCTTTGGAATTTCTTACATATAAGATCATATTATCTGCAAATAATGACAGTTTCTTTGTTTCCATTTTGGATGCCTTTTATTTATTGCATTCTTTTGGTCTTGCCCAATTGCTATAGCTAGGATTTCCATTACTATGTTGAATAAGAGTGCTGAGTGGGCACCCTTGGCCTGTTCCTGATCACAGAGGAAAAACTTTCAGCTTTTCACCAATGAGTACGATGGTGGCTCAGATGGTTAAAAAATCCATCTGCAGTATGGGAGACCTGGGTTTGATCCCTGGGTTGGGAAGATCCCCTGGAGGAGGGCATGGAAACCCACTCCAGTATTCTTGCCTGAAGAATCCCCATGGACAGAGGAGCCTGGCGGGCTACAGTCCGTAGGGTCGCAAAGAGTCGGACACAACTGAGTGGCTAAGCATAGCACATGGGCTTGTTGTGTTTGTCCCCTATATTGTGAGACACATTCCTTCAGTATCCAATTTGTTTAGGTTTTGTTGCTGTTTTTAGATAAAAAACAAGATTTTTATTCATGTTCATACAGGAGTGTTCACATAAAAATGTGATTCAAAGAAGCAGAATTTGGGGCATATACACCATATTAATAGGGGGAAAGAAGAAAAGACCACTTATGAGAAAAAAATGAACTTAGGAAAGAGAAACATGGGCCTTTAGAAGATTAGCTGTGAGATATGATAGTTTTCTGATGTCTATTTAGACAGTTTCTTATGCTGCTGCCAACTTTTTTTTTTTTTGGCTGTGCTGGATCTTTGCACACAGGCTTTACTGGTTGTGGCACACCGGCTTAGTTGCTCTGAGATGTGTGGAATCTTCCCAGACTAGGGATTGAACCCATTTCCCCTGCATTGGCAGGTGGATTCTTAACCACTGGACCACCGGGGAAGTCCAGTGTGCCAACATCTTGTCTTCTGTCAGAGGAGCCAATCTTCCCTGGTAATTTCTCCCAGAAGGAAGCGTTTATGATGGATGAATTTAGGCAGATAAGGGGATCTTAGAAAAAAATAAAAACAAAAACTTTTCACAGTGATATATTCTTTATCTCTTCACTTCTAAAAAACACTGCTCTATGGAAGGGAGTTCTAGGCAGACCTGGGTAGACCCCTTGACATTGCAGAGTTTGTGGGTTAGAATGGGCCTCAGGGATGTATTTCTCCAGGTTTTAGTCAAATCTGATAGTTCAACACACCCTTCTTGGCTAGTTGTGGTGGTGTATCCTCTGATAAAATTTCCAAAGCACAGAGTTGACATTTCTGATCTTTTCACACCCTCTGTTTCTCTTCTCCAACACCACATAAACCTTCAGGATTATGGTAATTCCTGATATCTTTATTCACATTTTTTTTAATCATGAAAAGATACTATATTTTATGAAATGTTTTTTTCTGCATCTATTGAGATGATCTTGTGATATTTATCTTTCATTCTATTAATATGGTATCTCACTTTGATTGATTTAGGTTTGTTGAACCATTCTTGCATCTCAGGGGTGAGTACCATTTGGTCATGGTGTATAATCTTTTTGTGTTGTGATTTGGTTTGCTAATGTTCTGTTGGGAGTTTTTGCATCTATATTCATCAAGGATTTTATTCTATCCTTTTCTTTTTTCTGGTGTCCATATCTAGCTTTGGTATCAGGGTATCATGGTATTTAATAACACTAGCCTCATAGGATGAGTTTGGAAGTGTTCTGTCCCCTTCAATTTTGGGAAAGAGTTTGAGAAGAATTGGCTTTAACTCTTCTTTAAATGTTTGGTAGAATTCATCTATGAAACCATTTGGTCCTGGGGTTATCTGTGTTGAGAGGGTTTTGATTCTGATTCACTTTACTTGTTATTGATCTTTTCAGATTTTCTATTTCTTCATGATTCAGTCTTGGTATGTTTTAGGGGTCTAGGACTTTATCCATTTCTTCTAGGTTTTCCAATAAATTCACATATAATTGTTCATAGTAGTCTCTTATGAGTCTATGTATTCCTGTAGTGTCAATTATTTCATTTTTTACTTCATTTATATGAGTCCTCTCTCTTTTCCTTAATGAGTCTAACTAAAGATTAGTCAATTTTCTGGTTTTTCTTTTGGTAAAAACCTAGACTTTTGAAATATAAGATTTGTATATTTCCTTCTATTGTTTTTTGCAGTCTCATTTGTGTCAGCTCTAATTTTTGTTATTTCCTTTCTTCTGCTAACTTTGGGCTTAGTTTCTTCCTCTTCCTTTTAGTTCTTCAATATGTAAAGTTAGGTGGTTTGCTTGAGTGCTTTTTAAATTCTTTTTTTTTTTTTACATTTATTTTTTTTAATTATTTCCAAGCTTTATTGAGATACAGTTTGTTGATTACAAGTTAAAGGCAATATGATGATTTGATACACATATATATTTTGAAATGCTTACCATAATAACATAGCCTTCACCTCCTATAATTACCATTTTTGTTGCTATGGTGAGAACATTTAAGAAGATTATCATAGCAAATTGTGAGTGTACAATATAGCATTGTTAGCTATAAGTCATCATGCTGTATATCAGATCCCCAGCAGTTAGTCATCTTATAACTGGAAGCTTCCACATTCTGACCAGCATTGTCCCATTTCCTTTATGCATTTATGGCTGTAAAATTCCCTCTCAAAACTACTATTATGGTATCTCAGAGGTTTTGTTTGTTGTGTTTCCATTTGTTTCAATATATTTTTTAATTTCCTTCCTGTTGAATGGAATGTTCTATAAATATGTTAAGTCCATTTGGCCTAATGTACGGTTCAAGTCCAAGTTTTCTTTATTTTCTGTCTAGATGATCTACCCTTGTTGAAAACAGGCTATTTTCAGCAATAGACTATATTAGAAGCCCCCTACTATTATTGCATTGTTATATATTTTTCTCTTTAGATCTATTCAGTTCTGTTCAGTTCAGTCACTCAGTCGTGTCCGACTCTTTTCGACTCCATGAATCGTAGCACGCCAGGCTCCCTGTCCATCACCAACTCCCGGAGTTCATCCAAACTCATGTGCATCGAGTCGGTGATGCCATCCAGCCATTTCATCCTCTGTCGTCCCCTTCTTCTCCTGCCCCCAATCCCTCCCAGCATCAGGGTCTTTTCCAGTGAATCAACTCTTCACATGAGGTGGCCAAAGTATTGGAGTTTCAGCCTCAGCATCAGTCCTTCCAATGAACACCCAGGACTGATCTCCTTTAGGACGGACTGGTTGGATCTCCTTGCAGTCCAAGGGACTCTCAAGAGTCTTCTCCAACACCACAGTTCAAAAACATCAATTCTTTGGCACTCAGCTTTCTTAGATCTATTAGTATTTGCTTAATATGTTTAGAAAGATCTTCACAACCCAGATAATCACAATGGTGTGATCACTCATCTAGAGCCAGACATCCTGCAATGTGAAGTCAAGTGGGCCTTAGAAAGCATCACTATGAACAAAGCTAGTGGAGGTGATGGAATTCCAGTTGAGCTATTTCAAATCCTGAAAGATGATGCTGTGAAAGTGCTGCACTCAATATGCCAGCAAATTTGGAAAACTCAGCAGTGGCCACAGGACTAGAAAAGGTCAGTTTTCATTCCAATCCCAAAGAAAGACAATGCCAAAGAATGCTCAAACTACCACACAATTGCACTCATCTCACATGCTAGTAAAATAATCCTCAAAATTCTCCAAGCCAGGCTTCAGCAATACGTGAACCGTGAACTTCCTAATGTTTAAGCTGGTTTTAGAAAAGGCAGAGGAACCAGAGATCAAATTGCCAACATCCGCTGGATCATGGAAAAAGCAAGAGAGTTCCAGAAAAACATCTATTTCTGCTTTATTGACTATGCTAAAGCCTTTGACTGTGTGGATCACAATAAACTGTGGAAAATTCTGAAAGAGATGGGAACCAGACCCCCTGACCTGTCTCTTGAGGAATCTATATGCAGGTCAGGAAGCAACAGTTAGAACTGGACATGGAACAACAGACTGGTTCCAAATAGGAAAAGGAGTACGTCAAGGCTGTATATTGTCACCCTGCTTATTTAACTTATATGCAGAGTACATCATGAGAAACACTGGGCTGGAAGAAGCACAAGCTGGAATCAAGATTGCCAGGAGAAATATCAATAACCTCAGATATGCAGATGACACCACCCTTATGGCAGAAAGTGAAGAGGAACTAAAAAGCCTCTTGATGAAAGTGAAAGTGGAGAGTGAAAAAGTTGGCTTAAAGCTCAACATTCAGAAAATGAAGATCATGGCATCTGGTCCCATCACTTCATGGGAAATAGATGGGGAAACAGTGCCAGACTTTTTTTGGGGGGGGCTCCAAAATCACTGCAGATGGTGACTGCAGCCATGAAATTAAAAGACGCTTACTCCTTGGAAGGAAAGTTATGACCAACCTAGATAGCATATTCAAAAGCAGAGACATTACTTTGCCAACAAAGGTCTGTTTAGTCAAGGCTGTTGTTTTTCCTGTGGTCATGTATGGATGTGAGAGTTGGACTGTGAAGAAGGCTGAGCGCCGAAGAATTGATGCTTTTGAACTGTGGTGTTGGAGAAGACTCTTGAGAGTCCCTTGGACTGCAAGGAGATCCAACCAGTCCATTCTGAAGGAGATCAGCCCTGGGATTTCTTTGGAGGGAATGATGCTAAAGCTGAAACTCCAGTACTTTGGCCACCTCATGCGAAGAGTTGACTCATTGGAAAAGACTCTGATGCTGGGAGGGAATGGGGGCAGGAGGAGAAAGGGACGACAGAGGATGAGATGGCTGGATGGCATCACTGACTCGATGGATGTGAGTCTGAGTGAACTCTGGGAGTTGGTGATGGACAGGGAGGCCTGACGTGCTGCGATTCATGGGGTCGCAAAGAGTCGGACACGACTGAGTGACTGAACTGAACTGAATATGTTTAGGTGTCTGATATTGGGTGAATGTATATTTACAATTGTATCTTCATCATGAATAGACCCCTTTATCATTATATAGTGACATTGTTTGTCTTGTTACCATTTTTGGCATACAGTCTATTGTCTTTGATAAAGTATAGCTATCCATGCTTTCTTCTGATGTCAGCCTGCATATGATTTGCCTTTCCATTCCTTCACTTAGAGACTGTAGGTCCTTAAAGCTGATATGAGTCTTTTGTAGACTGCATATAACTTGAGCCTTGTTTTTCTTATCAATCTAGCCAGTCAACCTTTTGATTGGTGAAATCAATTTATGTACAATTTAATTGCTTTCTGCTTATTTTGTATCTCCACATATTCTTTCTCTCTCTTCTTCCCTTCCTTTGTAAATTTGTGATTTTTTGTGGTGGTATCCTGTGTCTCATTTCTTCTTTTCTTTTGTGAATTTATTCTAGGTTTTTTACATTGTGGTTAATGTGAGGTTTACATGAGACATCTCATAGGTAATAAAGTCCACTTAAAGCTGGTAGCAACTTAACTTTGATAGACTACAAAAGCTTCATACTTTTACTCCCTCTTTTATACTTTTGATATCACTTTTTACCTCTGTATATTGTATATTTATTAGCACATAATAACTATAATTGTTTTAATACTCTTTTCTTTTAGCCATTATACCTTAGGTAAGTGGTTTAACATACCATTTTATTATAGAATTAGAGTTTTTGAAGTCTGATTGTAGATTTATTTTCACCAATGCGTTGTATACTTTCCATGTTTCTCATTAGTGTCTTTTCATTTCAGCTTGAAGAACTTCTTTCAGCATTTCTTCAAGGTGTGTTGAATGGTAATGAAACCCCTCAGCTTTTGTTTGTCTGGGAAAGTATTTTTCCTTCATATGTGAATGATAACTTCACAGGCATATTTTTTCTTTCAGTCTTCGGAATATGACATTTCATTCTCTCCTGGTCTATAGAGTTTCCACTGAGAAATTCTGTTGTTCAGTTGCTCACTCGTGTCCAACTCTTTGTGACCCCATGGACCACAGGATGCCAGGCTTCCCTGTCCTTCACGATCTCCCAGACAAACAAAAAATTTTCCCTCATTATATTTTGTAGTTTCTGTAAAGATTTTCATATTTTCATGCTATAATTTGTTGTAATGAAACTGTTAGGTGGTGTTTCAGAGAGCTCTAAAGAGCCTGGTCCTTTATGATTCAGCACAGAAAAGAATTCAGCAAGAGCACATTTGAGAGATAAGTGATTTATTAGAATAAGTCACTTGTGAGGCTTAGAAGCAGGTGGGCGAGGGGGTGTTGCACCCCAAGAACTTACTAAGATACAGTTTTATAATCAAAGAAAAAGTGGAGATGGGGAAATAACCACTTTCTTTCTCATTCTTGATTAGATGTCATGTTTCCATCATCAGCTCTTCAGATTAAGCAGGGCAGTATTTTTGCCCTTACATTGTCAAGCCAGGATCGTCATCAGTTCAATTTAGTCACTCAGTCATGTCCAACTCTTTGTGACCCAATGGACTGCAGCGCGCGAGGCTTCCCTGTCCATCACCAACACCCAGAGCTTGCTCAAACTCATGTCCATTGAGTTGGTGATGCCATCCAACCATCTCATCCTCTATCATCCCCTTCTCCTCCTCCTGCCTTCAATCTTTCCCAGCATTAGGGTCTTTTCCAAGGAGTCAGTTCTTCATATCAGATGGCCAAAGTATTGGAGCTTCAGCTTCAGCATCAGTCCTTCCAATGAATATTCAGAACTGATTTCCTTTAGGGTGGACTAGTTTGCTCTTTTTGCAGTCCAAGGGACTCTCAAGTGTCTTCTCCATCACCACAGTTCAAAAGCATCAATTTTTTGGTGCTCAACTTTCTTTATGGTCCAACTCTCATATCCATACATGACTGCTGGAAAAACCATAGCTTTGACTAGACAGATCTTTGTTGGCAAAGTAATGTCTCTGCTTTTTAATATGCTGTCTAGGTTTGTCATAGCTTTTCTTCCAAAGAGCAAGCATCTTTTAATTTCATGGCTGCAGTCACTGTCCACAGTAATTTTGGAGCCCAAGAAAATAAAGTCTGTCACTGTTTCCATTGTTTTCCCACTTATTTGCCATGAAGTGATGGGACTGGATACCATGATCTTAGGTTTTGAATGTTGAATTTTAAGCGAGCTTTTACAGTCTCCTCTCTCACCTTCATCAAGAGGTTCTTCAGTTCCTCTTCACTTTCTGCCATAAAGGTGGTGTCATCTGCATATCTGAGTTTATTGATATTTCTCCCGGCAGTCTTGATTCCAGCTTGTGCTTTATCCAGTCTGGCACTTCACATGATGTACTCTGCATATAAGTTCAATAAATAAGGTGAGAATAGACAACCTTGACCTGTTTGGAACCAGTCCATTGTTCCATGTCCAGTTCTAACTGTTGCTTCTTGACCTGTGTACAGATTTCTCAGGAGGCCAGTAAGGTGGTCTCGTCTGGTATTCCCATCTCTTTAAGAATTTTCAAGTTTGTTGTCACACAATTAAAGGCTTTAGCATAGTCAATGAAGCAGAAGTAGATGTTTTTCTGGAATTCTCTTGCTTTTTCTATGATCCAGTGGACATTGGCAATTTGATCTCTGGTTCCTCTGCCTTTTCTAAATCCAGCTTGAACATCTGGAAGTTCTTAGTTCATGTACTTTTGAAGCCTGGCTTGGAGAGTTTTGAGCATTACTTTGCTAGCATGTGAGATGAGTGCAGTTGAGCAGTAGTTTGAACAGTCTTTGGTGTTGCCTTTCTTTGGGATTGGAATGAAAACTGACCTTTTCCAGTCCTGTGGCCGTTGCTGAGTTTTCCAAATTTGCTGGCATATTGAGTGCAGGACTTTAACAGCATCATCTTGTAGAATTTGAAATAGCTCAACTGGAATTCCATCACCTCCACTAGCATTGTTTGTAGTGATGCTTCTTAAGGCCCACTTGACTTCACATTCCAGGATATCTGGCTCTAGGTGAGTGACCACACCATGGTGGTTATCTGGTATAACCTGGTATATATCTGGTATATATATATATATATCTGGTGCATATATATATATATATATATAACCTGGTATATACCTGGTATATAAATCTGGTATATATAAAGCACAGAAACGGTATGAACCTAATAGAAGCAGAAGATATTAAGAAGTGGCAAGAATACACAGAACTATAGTTCTGTGTATTCTTGCCACTTCTTAATATCTTCTGCTTCTATTAGGTTCATACCGTTTCTGTGCTTTATTGAGCCCATCTTTGCATGGAATGTTTCCTTTGTATCTCTAATTAACTTGATGAGATCTCTAGTCTTTCGCATTCTGTTGATTATTTCTTTGCATTGTTCACTTAGGAAGGCTTTCTTATATTTCCTTGCTACTCTTTGGAACTCTGCATTCAGATGGGTATATATTGCCTTTTCTCCTTTGCCTTTAGCTTCTATTTTTTCCTCAGCTATTTTTAAGGCCTCCTCTGACAACCATTTTGCCTTTTTGCATTTCTTCTTTTGGGGATGGTTTTGATCACCACCTCCTGTACAGTGTTATGAACTTCTGTCCATAGTTCTTCAGGTCATGGCACTATGGAAAAATTATTTCAGGTCTCAGTACAATAAGGATCTTTACTTTGAAGTGTCACCTTTCCATAAATTATTGTTTTGTGTGTGTGCAGAAAGAATGTCCTGGGGGTCGTTAACTTAGCGCACTGGGCAGGATGTGGGTCTCCCAGCACCGTTGTTGTATTGTGTGGGGGCATGTCTCATGCTGTGCTGCATGGTTATTAGCAGGCTCACAAGCCTGCTTGGTTTTGTGGTTAAGCCAAGCTGCTTTCTAAGTGATCATTAACTTACAGAGGTCTACTGTATTTTTTTTTTCTACTTACAATCCCCTATTGGTGTTAACTATTTAATCACCTACTTTGTTTCTTTATTCTGTCCCTATCAGTACCTTTAAAATAATTTAATTTTCTGAAATTAGTTATATTGAACTTGTATCAAATTTTTAAAACTTTTATTTTGGATACTTTCATTTGAATATTCTGTGTACATGATTTGCTATTTTACTCTAAGAACTTCGGAAAAATGCCAAATAAAGTTGCGGATAGTATGCATCCTTATCTTTGTCTGACTTTTCAGTTGAACACTTTCCATATTTCACCATTAAGTATAATATTTGTTATATGTGTTTGAAAAATACTTTTTAGAAAAAAAACAAACATATAAGCATGAAGAATATGTAGTGGCTGCCAGAAGTTTAGAGTAGTGAGAGGTTTTTATTTCAAAAGGGTAGTATGAAGTAATTTGAGGGGCAGCAGTTCTGTATTTTGAGTGCAGTGATGGTTACACAAATCTATGCACTTGTCAAAACTCATAAAAGTGGACAAAATGAAGTGAACTTTTGTGTGTGTGTATATATATAGAGAGAGAGGGAGAGAGTAAAAATTTAAATCTCAGTAAATTATATCTTGCATGTTTTTACTTAAACATTTCCATTTCTTTCCATTCTCCTAATCAACTTTTTCAAACGTGTTTATTTGAATTTTTTCTTTTTATTACACTACTGCTCAGCTCTATAGCCCATTTTAAGTTTTGTCCTTTTATTGCTTTAAAGATCTTATTCTTCTTTGCTTTCAAATAGTAAAAATATAATTTCCTGGTTATTTGCTTTTAACGTATTTTAAAAACTAGAGCTGAGTTGTTTGCTATTTTTTTTTATTATAAAATGTTTCATATTAAATGTGAGGTTGTGTCTTGATGTCACAACTTCTCATCTCTATTTATTTTCCTTTACTAACTTAGTGGTTTACTTTATAAGCATTTCAGACCTTGAATCCATATGAACCTGTATCACATGTGATCTTTGTTGGGAATGACTTGCTGTTTAGAATATTCCTTTCCTTCCCTCATTGTTTTGAAATGCTACATTTATTATACTACATTTAAAAAATACTCTTAATCATGGTTATTGTATTACCATGAAGTAGATGCCAAACTATTTTAAATAACTGAGCAATATTATACATATTGAGATCTCTCTTAGACAATTTTCTCCTTTTTGAAATGCTTTCTGGCTGTTTGTTGTTCAGTTGCTAGGTCATGTCCGACTCTTTGTGACCCATGGACTAGAGCATGACAGATTCCTCTGTTCTTCACTGTATTCCAGAATTTGCTCAGATTCGTGTTCATTGAGTCAGTGATGCTGTGTAACCACTTCATCCTCTGCCACTCCCGTCTCCTTTTGCTTCAGTCTTCCCAATACCAGGGTTTTCTCCAGTGATTTGGCTCTTTGCATCATGTGGCCAATGTATTGGAGCTTCAGCATCAATCCTTCCAATGAATATTTAGGGTTGATCTCCTTTAGGATTAACTGGTTTGATCTCCTTGCTGTCCAAGGGACTCAAGAATCTTCTCCAGCACCAGAGTTAAAAAGCATCAATTCTTTGGTGCTCAGGCTTCCTTATGGTCCACCTCTCACATCTGTGTATGATTACTGGAAAAACCATAGCTTTGACTATATGGACTGTGGTCGGCAAAGTGATGTCTCTGCTTTTTAATATGGTGTCTAGGTTTGTCATCGCTCTTCTTCCAAGGAGCAAATGTCTTTTAATTTCATGGCTGCAGTCACCGTCTGCAGTGATTTTGGAGCCCAAGAAAATAAAATCTGGCACTGGGCACCGCTTTCACTATTCCCCCTCCTATTTGCCATGAAGTGTTGGGACCAACCACCATAATCTTAGTTTTTTTTTTTTTATTGAGTTTTAAGCCAGCTTTTTCACTCTCCTCTTTCACCTTCATCATGAGGCTCTTTAGTTCGTCTTCACTTTCTGGCATTAAAGTGGTATCATCTGCATATCTGAGGTTGTTGATATTTCTCCTGGCAATCTGGATTCCAGCTTGTGATTCATCCTGCTTGGCATTTCACATGATGTACTCTGCATAGAAGTTAAATAATCAGGGTGACAATATATAGCCTTGATGTATTCCTTTCCCAATTTTGAACCAGTCTGTCATTCCATGTCAAGTTCTAACTGTTGACTGGCATACAGGTTTCTCAGGAGACAGGTAAGGTGGTCTGGTATTCCCATCACTTGAAGAATTTTCCACAGTTTGTTGTGATCCACATAGTCAAAGACTTTAGCATAGTCAGTGAAACAGAAGTAGATGTTTTTCTGGAATTCCCTTGCTTTCTCTTTGATTCAACAAATGTTGGCAATTTGATCTCTGGTTCTTCTACCTTTTCTAAACCCAGCTTATACATCTGGAAGTTCTCAGTTCACATACTGCCGAAGTCTAGCTTGAAGGATTTTGAGCATAACCTTACTAGCATGTGAAATGATCACAGTTATACAGTAATTTCAACATTCTTTGGAATTGCCCTTCTTTGGAATTGGAATGAAAACTGACCTTTTCCAGTCCAGTGGTCACTGCTGAGTTTTCCAAATTTGCTGACATATTGAATGCAGCACTTTAAGAACATCTGGCTGTTTAGATTTAATTTTATTCCAGATGAAGTTGAGAATGCTTTTGTAATGTACACACTACTTTAAAAATCAAAGAGAAAAGGAGTACATGCAAAAATTAGTTGAGATTCTTATTGGAATTTTGTCAAAAATATTGAAACTATGGAAGGATTTATCTCCCTTTTTCTGAAGTAATTTTAATGTCACAAATGAAAGAATATATTTGTATATGCATGCTATGTCTCTTCAGTCACCTCTGACTCTTTGTGACCTTGTGGATTGTAGCCCGCCAGGTTCTTCTGTCCATGGGATTCTCCTGGTGAGAATACTGGAGTGGGTTGCCAGGCCCTTCTCCAAGATGTTTGTATATAGAGGAAGACTATTTTCTTTTGGATTGTGTCTACTTAATTTATCTACAATTTTCATTTATTGCTTTCATGATTTTAATGAACTTGCCTTCTTGTCTGCCAACCCCCCCCCCCCCCGCTGCCCGATGATATAACTCTTTTATTGTATTAATGGGATATATTTCCTAGTATTTATTTATTTATTTCATTTGACTGTGATGGGTCGCCGGATCTTCGATCTTCCTTTGGGCAGCTGGATCTTCAGTTGTGTCATGTGAACTCAGTAGTGGCATGTGGGATCCAGCTCCCTGACCAGGGATTGAACCAGGCTCCCTGCTGGAAGTGTGTAATCTTAACCACTGAACCACCAACTAAGTCCCCATTTCCCAGTATTAAAAAAAAAAAAAAAGTGAAATTGACGAACAGTTTTCCTTTACTTGACTGTATGTAAATCTGCATTCTGACTGCACAGAGAACTCGGCTGTAATCCATAACTTTGGAGAAAGTCCCTGACCGGCTCTAGCTGCTTAAATTACCTCAGGTCCAAATTTTCCGCTGCCAGGTGGGCTGGACTCTCAGCCAATCCCAACCCGCTGGTCGGGGAGACTAAAGGGAAACAAAGTTCTAGTGGTCAGCGTAGACTGTCTGGCCCTGCATGCGGGCCATCTGCGCATGCCTAGTTCCACCTTTTCCCTCTATGCATTTCCGCCTTTGCTTCTGTTTTTCTCCAGCCGTGCGTGGGAAGCGGTTACGGGGCTGATGAGTCTATTGCACTCTTCTGGTCTCAGTGGCCCTCGGAGACGGAGAGGCGAGTGAGCTCGGGATGGCTGGTTGAGGACCGTAGGGGTTCCGTGCAGTTTAGGGAGTAGGAGGGAAAAGGTCAGTACCCGTAGTGGGGAGGAGCTCTGTAGACCCCTGGGACGGCGAGAAGGGGGCGTCTCCATTGGGAAGAGTGGGCCGAAGTCCCTGACAGTTTAGCCCCAGCCCTGAGCTGGAGCCGTGGTGCGTGTGAGAGGCCCTGTTTCTAAGGGCTCAGGAGGAGGGACTTAAAATACAAGCAAGATGCAGGCAGCGATCTGGTGGCACGGGGCGGGGGCGGGGCTGCTGAGAGAATGCTTGCTGGGGAGGGACGAGTGTTCCGGGGCGTGTGGTCTTGGAAGAAGAGCCACCGGTCGGGGCTGATCAGTTAGCTTAGCTTTGTACAGACTCCGTTCCTTTGGTTCTCTATTTATCCTTTTTGGATTCTAAACTGCCCTCCGGTCATGTCCATTACTTCATGTTTGTGTATGTTGTTTCTCTTCTGCTTGCCTTAGCATTCAGGAAAGATATTCAAGAATTATTTGTTTTTTTTTGTTTGTTTGTTTTTTGTCTCTTGGGATAGAATTTCTTTCTGGCCTTGTTCAGATCAGCTAGTGGCGAAGACTAAACGATCTGACTCATAAGGCAGTATTGTTTATACTTTTCCATACAACTAAAAGCAAGTGTTTTATATAAGAGTCTTCTGTGAAATGGCAACAATGATAAAACATGGGTCTTTGCTTAAAGCACTGCTTTTTATAGCTTTCTGCGGAGTCACTAAGCAAAGGTTTAGTAACGTTAGTAGGGAAGTTAAACAGCCTAGTCCTGAGTTTCTTCTTTTTCTTTCTTTAGTCCTAAGTATTTTTTTTTAACAACAGTTTTGGTGTAATTAATATTCCTTCATTGTGTGTATTTTTGTTTTAATCAATTTTATAATTTAAAAAAAATTCATGAACACCAAGGGAGACTTAAACTGTTATAAAATATCCCTAGGCGGTAAATACTTAACTTTGAGAAAATGTATACCCAAGAGCTACATGGTAATATTAGAGTTGTATTAGGTAGGTGGTCATCAACAATATATATCCCTGTCTTTGAAGGTCAAAGGGACATTGACATTTTTTTCCTTATCTAGTGGTGTGTTTAGCTTTAATAGGAAAGGAGAATTCAGGAGCTGCCACACAGGCCAGATCTTTCATGACTCCAGTCCTCTTCTTCTAATCCAGTGTATCTTCAGAGTTGTCTACGTTTTTCCAAGAACAGCCAAAAATGAATAAATCCCAGGTGAGTTTGTTCATTCATTCCTTTGTTTAACACTGGACTTTGTGAGATTTGTAAGAGTCCATATATTAAGATAGGAAATCAGTAATAGATAAAAATTGAACTTCATAGAAAATATAAAGATAGCAAATCAAGAACAGAACCAAGTTGCCTTATATATACACTGATCATTTATATAACAGACTTTCTAAGTTAACCTGCAAATAGGTTTATGATGTTTCTGATAACCATGGCAGAAAGGGATACACTGTATTTTGGATACAAAAAGATTCCTTTCAAGACGCAACAAAGTCTTATGGAAGATACCCTTTTTGCTCGGGACACATGGTAAGTAATTTCCAGGGACAGCTCTGAAGTGAGTGCCTCAAACCATTCCTTACTGAGGGTAAAAAGGTTGAAGAGATGGTTCAAATAATGAATTTTATGATAGTCTTACTTATTTTTAGAGTATGTTTAGAGGAATAAATGGCCTGCATGCTTGTTACAAAGCTGTTTTATCTTCGCCAAGCTGTGTGTAGAAGTCCTGAAGCATATGGTTCAAAGTTAAATTCTCTGGTAAATGTTTCTGAGCTCTTCAGTCAGATTTCATCCCATAGCATTCTGTCTTTGTTCTTTTCCACTTTAGAATCTATTCAGGTAAAAGTCACCAGTGACTTAACTGTAGTTGTCTTCCTTGAACAACTGCTGCATTACTGACTGCTCTCTCCTGGAAGGTCTCCTTTTTTCACTTCTGAAACCACTCTTCTGATGGCTTTTTCTTGGGGTACTCCTCATTGTGCCCCAGAGTTTAGTTCTGAGTTTAGTTCCAGCTTCTACTAGACTTCTCATTTTACCCCCACATTGGAAAAATATGTAGATAGTTGAACAATACTATATATTGTTTGGGGTGCTTTTTAAAAATACATAAACTATTTTAATGTATCTGTGATACAGTTTTCTCCTGGTTCACTAATAATTTAAAATCTATTGATATGTAGTTTTATTCCTTTTAATGCCATATTTTTCCATTCTCAGTATTCTATTGGTAGACATTTAGGTAATTTCTATTTTTTAGTAATATAAACAGTGCTACTGTGAATATTCTTGTCACTCTGCACAAATTTCAGGTGTGTCTCAGACTCTAGAGCAGTGCTTCTCAAAGTGAGGTTCTTTGGCTGGAAGCAGCAGCATCACCCAGAAACTTGTGTGAAATTGCAGATGCTCATGCCCTATCTCAAACCTGCTGGCAGAGAAATGGAGGGGTAGGCTCAGCAGTCTGTTTTAACAGGGTATTCATGTGATGCAGATACTTTCTAAGTTTAAGAATCACTGCTCTAGAGTTCTGTGATTAATAGGTTTGAGTTATAGGATATGAAAATCAAGACTATTTTCCCTTCCATATCTCCAGATATAAAAATTACTTCCTCCATAATAGATGAAAAACTTAACTTTAATTTTCTGATTGTGGTTGTGCAGCTTTCATAAACGTATGGCTTTTCAGGTTTTGCACTGAGTTTTGTATGCATTCCCTATGTATTTTAAATGGTAACCTTTTGTTATAACTGTTACTAATTATCTTTTCTCAGTATGCTTTTTGTCTTTTCATTTAATAGTGTATTTTCTGAAACTTTTATATTGTGATACAATCCTTTTGTGCTTTCTGTTTTTTTATTCTTGTTTTCCTTACCCCAGGGGCCTAATGAAATTTTTTATTTTGTCTAAAAATGCCAAACATGTTTTGTTTTTTTTTAATAGTACCTTAAGCCATCTTGAATTAAAAAAAAAAAATATATATATATATATAATGTGATTAAAGGACCTAATTTTATGTTATCCATCTGTAAAAAATAAAGAGAACAATAAAAGGATAATATTTCCTGACCAAGCACTAGCAAAACAGATCTGAGTGGGAATACCTACCACATGTCTTCATTATGAAAGCAGCTGGCTTAGACTGGGTAGATTTTGTCATGTTCACAAAGTATCCATTGAGAGGCATGTGGGTTTTATTTACATTCCCACCAACAATGCAAGAGGGTTCCCTTTTCTCCACCCCCTTTCCCAGCATTTATTGTTTGTAGGTTTTTTGATGATGGCCATTCTGACCGACCGGTGTGAGATGATACTTAATTGTAGTTTTGATTTGCATTTCTCTATTAATTAGTGATGTTGAGCATCTTTTCATGTGCCTCTTGGCCATCTGTCTTCTTTAGAGAAATGTCTGTTTAGATCTTCTGCCCATTTTTTGATTGGGTTTGTTTTTTTGATATTGGAGAATTCTTAAGGTCTGCTCTCAGCAAGTTTCAGCTGTATAATACTGTACAGTTAATAGTCAACATACGGTACATTAAATCCTCCTAAATTATTCTTTTTTATCTTTTTTATTGGAGTATAATTGCATTACAGTTCATTTACCATGAAGTGAACCAGTTTTATGTATACATATATCCCCTCCTTCTTAAACCTCCTTCCCACCCCACCCCCATCCTATCCATCTAGGTCATCAAGAGCACTGAGCTGAGCTTCCTGTGCTTTATAGCAGATATTCCCACTAGCTATCTGTTATACACATGGTAGTGTATGTATATGTCAATCCTAATCTCCCAGTTCATCCCACCCTCCCCTTCCTCCCATGTCCATGTGTCCGTTTCCTACATCTGCTTCTCTGTTTTTGCACTGGAAATAGGTTCATCTGTACCATTTTTCTAGATTCCATACATATGTGTTAATATGTGATGTTTATTTTTCTCTTTCTGACTTACTTCACTCTGTATGATAGACTCTAGGTCCATCCACATTTCTACAAATGATCCAATTTCATTCCTTTTTATGGCTGAGCAAAATTATTCTTATAATGACTGAACATTTATACCTTTTGATTTATATCATTCTGTTTCCCCTTTCTCTTAGCCCTTGGCAACCCCCATTTCATTTTCTTTCTGTGAATTTGGCTTTTATTGGAGGTGGTGGTGGTGGTTTTAGATTCCACGTATAAGTGATACCAATAGTATACCTTTCGTTGTCTGACTTATTTCACTTAGCATAATGCTCTCAAGGTCCATTAACATTTTTCCCAATGTCAGGATTTCCTTCTTTTTATAACCAAATAGTATTCCATTGTATATACCATTACATTTTTGTTATTCATTTTTCTTGAACATTCATTCATCCTTGAATGTTTCCATCCTTTGGCTATTGCAGGTAATGCTACAATGAACATGAGGGTACAGATATCTCTTAAGGATGTTGGTTTTGTTTCTTTGGGGTTTATACCCAAGAGTGGAATTGCTGGATCATAAAATAGTTCTATTTTAAATTGTTTCAGGAGCCTCCATAGTGTTTCCATAATTGCTACACCACCAACAGTTTACATTCCCACCAACAGTGCACAAGGCTTCCCTTTTCTCTGAATCCTTGACAACATTTGTTATCTCCTGTCTTTTTAATAATAGCTGTTTTAACAGGTGTGAGATAATATCTCATTGTGATTTTGTTTACATTTGGTTAGTGATTTTGACATTGACATCCTTTGACCATTTTTAAATGGATTATTTGCTTTCTTGCTTTTGAGTTATATGAGTTCTTTATGTATTTTGTATATTATCAGAAACATGTCAGGAATATTTTGCTATAGGTTGCCTTTTCAAATTTTTTGATTGTTTCCTTGGCTGTGCAGAAGCTCTAACGCTTTTGTTTGCTTTGGCCACACTATGTGGCATTGTGGGATCCTAGTTCCCAGACCAGGGGACTGAACCTGCGTCTCCTACAGTGGTAGCTTAGAGTCTTAACCACTGGACCACCAGGGAAGTCCCCAGAAGCTCTTACATTTGATGTAGCCCTGTTTGTTTATTTTAGCTTTTTTTGCCTGTGCTTTTGGTATCTTACCCAAGAATGATTGCCAGGAATAATGTCAAGGAGCTCCTTCCCTGTGTTTTCTTCCAGGGTCTTATGTTTAAGTCTTTGATCTATTTCAAGTTAATTGTTCTGAGTGATGTAAGATCAGGGTCCAGTTTTATTCTTTTGCAGGTAGATACCCAGTTTCCTCAACACCAGTTACTAAAGAGATTATCCTTTTCACATTGTGTGTTATTGCTGCTGCTAAGCTGCTAAGTCACTTCAGTCGTGTCTGACTCTGTGCGACCCCATAGACGGCAGCCTGCCAGGCTCCACCATCCCTGGGATTCTCCAGGCAAGAACACCAGAGTGGGTTGCCATTTCCTTCTCCAATGCATGGAAGTGAAAGGTGAAAGTGAAGTCGCTCCATCATGTCTGACTCCCAGCGACCCCATGGACTACAGCCTACCAGGCTCCTCTGTCCATGGGATTTTCCAAGCAAGAGTACTGGAGTGGGGTGCCATTGCCTTCAATTAACTGTGTTAAGTGTGGTGTGAGTTTATGTTTAGGCTCTCTTTTCCACTTTTCTGCAACTGTTTTTTATCACACATGAGTCTCCCCTTCACTGTAATTAGTATTCACTTAATGTAACGGAATTGGTTCTTAATTCATCCATTCAGTAACCATTTATGAATATTTATTATGTGTCCTAGAAAGAGATATATATATAGTTTTTATAAATAGAAATTCTTAGAATTATGTAGGACGTTTAGTTTTTATATTATTACAAGTCTTATGATAGACACTTGTATCCCTATCAAGGGGGGCTTCCCAGTAGCTCAAATGGTAATGAATCTGCCTGCAGTGCAGGAGACCTGGGTTCGATCCCTGAGGTGAGAAGACCTCCTGGAGAAGGGCATGGCAACCAACTCCAGTATTCTTGCCTGGAGAATTCTATGGACATAGGGACCTGGTGAGCTACATTCCATGAAGTCACAAAGAGTCAGGCACAGCTGAGTGACTAACACTTTAACTATGATAGAGATATAAACAAAATCCTGTTTTGTTTTCCTTAGGATTGTTTTTTCTAGTCAAAAATTAAGAAGTGGACCTTTTAAGTTTAAGAGTCCTGTTTTTATGTTGGGTGATTTAATCTATTTTCATTTATTGTTGTTTGGTTTTAGGCCCTCTGTCCCACAATGTATTTACTTGCTGTGCTTTCTTGTTGGTTGTTCACACATATTTATTGATTTATTTTATTTTGCTTTGTTTTTCTGACACTGAATCAGCTTACAATGCAATATTCTATTTTAACATAGGATCCCTAAGTGATACTGTGTTTCTCTACCTTACCTTACTTCTCCACCTTACCAACTTACTTTACTTCTCAATCAGTGTACTCTCCCTCTTCAGATATTTAAGCAGTCTCAGCCTTGGTACTCATGATACATAGCTACATCAACAGATACAAAGATTTTTATCCACATATTCTCTATTAGCAACTTAAGAAAATGTCACATTTTCAAACCTTTCCTTTCAGAAGATATAAATTATCATGTTGCAAACCCCTGTAGCTACTGGCTGTCAACTTACTGGCAGATATTTATTGCTGATTTTATAAATTCATTTACTATTTCATATATTCCACTTTCCCCTTTTTTGAATTCTGATTTTTTAATTTTGTTTTGTGCTATATCATGATACAATAAAGTGTGTAAGATGCATTCAATATAAGTGTATACAGCCTTTTTTTAAGACACATATATAAATCCTAGTAATTACCAACTAAGTCAACATATTTAATATTTCTGCCACCCCTTAAGGTTCCTTCATAACTTTTCCAGTCTTTAAGAACAACTTTCCTTCCCCTTTGTGGCGCTTGTCTATCATTATTTATTAATTTTGCCTGTTATTGAAACTTAGATGTATAGGATTTGTGTGTACATTTTTACATGAGGCTTTTTTCATTATATGTTTGATTCATTCATGTTGCTGCATGTACCAGTAGTTTATTTCTTGTATTGCTGCATAGTATTCCACTACATGAAAAGACTACAATTTACTTATCCATTCTCTCTCTCTTTTTTTTTTTTTCTCTTCTTACCACTTTTATTCAACATATTATTGGAAGTCTTAGTCACAGCATCATCTGTCATCCCTTTCTCCTCCTGCCTTCAGTCTTTCCCAGCATCAGGGTCTTTTCCAGTGAGTCAGTTCTTTGCATCAGGTGGCCAAAGTATTGGAGCTTCAGCTTCAGCATCAGTCCTTCCAATGAATTAGTCAAGACTTTAGGATGGACTGGTTGGATCTCCTTGCAGTCCAAGGGACTCTCAAGAGTCTTCTCCAATACCTCAGTTCAAAAGCATCAATTCTTTGGTGCTCAGCCTTCTTTATGGTCCACCTGTCACATCCATACATGACTATTAGAAAAACCATAGCTTTGACTAGACAGACCTTTGTTGGCAAACTAATGTATCTGCTTTCATTTTTTTTTGTCTTTTTTTTTTCTTTTTTAATTAAAGGATAATTGCTTTACAGAATTTTGTGGTTTTCTGTCATACATCAACAAACATGAGTTTGTGTTTTCAGGTCCTTGGAGCATCTTCACTATCATTATTCTGAATTCTCTTTCAGGGAGATTACTTATTTACTCTTTGTTTATTTGGTCTTGTGAGTTTCTACCTTGCTCTTTCATTTGTGCTGTATTTCTCTATCTTTTCATCTTTTTTTTTCTTCTAAGTTGCTCCACTTGAGGTCTCCTTTTCCCAGGCTTTAGGATTGTATTACTTCTTTCTTCTGATTTTTACCCTCAGAGGGAAATGTTGGTTGGGTGGTTTGTGTTGATTTCTTGTTAGGGATGACTTGTGCCTGTGTTCTAGTAGGAGGAAATCAAGCAGATAATTACAGAAATACTGGGACATATACATACACACATACAGTTATAACCAAAGTATTCTAAAGAAGAGTACAGGAGATTGACTTGGTGAGCAAGAGAACCCAGAGGTGATATCAAGCAATTGAAAGCAGAATTAGCTAATGCTCAATCTGGAAATCTGAGCATGAGCAGAGGGCTCCCTGGGGAATATAGCATAGCGAGCTCAACAATGTAACTTACTTGGTGAAAGAAGAGAGAGTGAAGGAATAAAGGGGGAGAATTCATTTTAATATTTGGCAAAACTAATACAATTATGTAAAGTTTAAAAATAAAATTTAAAAAAAAAGAAAAAAGAAAAAAAAAGAAAAATAGAAAAAAAAAGAAGGGAGGGAAAAGAGAAAAGAAAGGGGTGGAGATGGTTGAAAAAGAAAAGAAAGATGAATAGACATATGTGGAAAAGATTTATATATATTCAGGAATAGTTACAGCTGGTAAAGAACTATAGGAAAAGCAGTGGAATATATAAAAAATAAAATTAAAAAAATTCATCAAGAAAAGAGAAAAAAAGTGAAAGAGGAGAAAATGGAAAAAAAAATCTTAAAATGAATGTTTTTCTTTCTTTTCTTTTTTTACAAACACAAAGAGGAAAACTCCAAACCACACAACCAACATTTATCTTTTGGAGGTAGAAATATGTAGGGGGAATAAACCATGTGATTTATAAGAAAAAATCTTTAAATGAAATTTTTTCTTTAACAAGGAAAACAAAGAGAAAAACTCCACAGCACCGCAAAAGGCTAATGTGAAGGTAGAAATATGATGGAGAATAAACACTGTGGTTTATAAAAAGAAATAATCTTAAAATGAATTTTTTTTTAATTTAATTTTATTTTATTTTTAAACTTTACATAATTGTATTAGTTTTGCCAAATATCAAAATGAATCCGCCACAGGTATACATGTGTTCCAAGAAAGGAAAACTCCACAGCACTGCTAAAGGCTAGTGTGATGGTGGAGATAGTGTGATGGTGGAGATATGTTGGGAGAATAAACAGTGTGATTTATAAGAGGAAAAGAAAAAAATTAAAAATTTAAAAAAGGTTCTCAAGGTCGTAGTTCTTGGTTGTGGAGTCTGCCCTTGTGGATGGGGTTCGGTTAGTGTCCTGTGATGTTTTCCTGGTTGGGGGAGCTTGTGCTATTGTTACAGTTGATGGAGCTGGATCTCGCCTCTCTGAAAGGCAGTGCAGTGTCCAGTAGTAGGTTTTGGAGTGTCTGTGCATTCAGTATGCGTTTGGGCAGTCGTTCTAGCTTTCATGGGGTTAGGTACGTGTATTTCTGCAGATGCTTCAAAGTGACCTTCTCAGCATATATGCAGTGTCACCAGCCCCCTACTTGTCCCCTGGATCATGAAATGGTGCTTCTGTTCCCCTGTCCTGCCCTGTGTTGCTGGTTGAAGCTTGTTAGGTAGGTGCTTGTGTGGATGTTTTCTTGTGCCTTCTACATCACAGTGACTTGTGTAGGCTTCCCTCTGGCCCCTGAGCT
This sequence comes from Bubalus kerabau, assembly GCF_029407905.1. Lineage (NCBI taxonomy): Eukaryota > Metazoa > Chordata > Mammalia > Artiodactyla > Bovidae > Bubalus > Bubalus kerabau. The sequence goes on from NC_073624.1 coordinate 136,033,179, forward strand.
TACCCTCTGTGTCATGGGGCTTGTGTGCACTTGTTTTGGCTCCCCAGGCCTGCCCTTTGCTTCCTTGTGTGCACTTATCTTAGCTCCCATGCATGCACTCTGTGTTGTGGGGTTTATGTGCACTTGTTTCATCTCACCCCCTTGCCCTCTTTGTCACAAGTGTTATGTGTTCTTTCAGCTGTGCCAGGAGGGTTGTGTGCACTGCCCATTTGTATTCCTCCTGTCTATTGGTGCCCTGGTCCCACTCTGTGCTGGCGCCCTGGTCCCACTCTGTGCTGGCTGTGTTTGTCTGCCGTGTCACACTAGGCCACCTGGGCCCGCCCTCTGTGCTTCAAGGGTTGTGCGCACTGTCTGGGTGTGTCTGCGGTGTCATACTCAGCTACCTGGGCCAGCCCTCTGTGCTGCAAGGGCTGTGCGCTGGCTGGGCTTGTATGCCGCACCACCCTCGGTTCCCCAAGCTTGCCTTCTGTTTGGGGCCACAGTCAATGAGCTGTTAACAGGCTGAGAAGAGGAGTTTTCTCTGTTTACTGCCTTTTAAGTCCCTGCTTTGCCTAGTTATCCAAGACTTCGAAGCTCCCCCTTGGGCCTGCCTATGAAGGAAGTTTCCCTGTGCATTGGGGACTCCTGCTATTTCAGGGCTCCCTCCCTCCCTTGGGGCATAAGCTCCTGCCCAGAAGTTCTCCATCTTTTCCCTTTAAAAAAATTTATTATTATTATTATTTATTTGGCTGCTCGAGGGATATTTTAATTGCAGCATGTGGGATCTAGTTCCTGGACCAGGGATTGAACCCAGGCCCCCTACATTGGGAGCACAACATCTTAGTCACTGAGCCACCAGGGGGGGTCCCAGTCTTTTCCCTTTTTATGTCTCCATCCTCTCTCCTACCTCATTTCAGGGAGCTTAGCCTGTCTGCCTGGAGACTGGGGTCTTCTGCTGCTGCCTAGAGGATGCTTTGTAGGAGTTGTTCCATATCTTGATGAGTTTTTGATGTATTTGTGGGGAGGCTGGCGATGTCCCCATCTTACTCCTCTGCCATCTTCCCCATTCTCCTTTTGATAGGCATTTTCTTTTTGTATCTAGTAGCTTTTAAGTTATATAGTTTCATATATTTTTAGTTTTTACTCTAGATACTACAATTTGCATTTGTGATATTGTTATTATAATAATTGTGTATGTTGATTTTCCTGCAGGGTTTCTTAACTTACCTCCCTAGAACTAATAATATCTTTTTTTTTTTTTTTTTAGTAATACTGTTGTCTTTATTTATTTATTTATTTATTTTGAAGATTTTAAATTTTATTTTATTTTTAAACTTTACATAATCCGCCACAGGTATACATGTGTTCCCCATCCTGAACCCTCCTCCCTCCTCCCTTCCCATTCCATCCCTCTGGGTCGTCCCAGTGCACCAGCCCCAAGCATCCAGTAATATCTTAAGTGATAAAAGCTATAGGGAAATCTGTTGTTATAATATTGAGTATTTTTTCCTAGTTCTTGAAATAGCTCCACAACAATTAAGATGGTGTTTTTTGTTTCAACCATACCTGAGTTTATGTTAATGAAGTCACTTTTGAAATGTCTCTTAAGAATGAAGTACTGAGTACCAGGAGAACCCACCGTATGATTAGAGGGTTGGAATTCTCAGCCCCACCTCCCAACCTCTGAGGAGTGAGTGGCTGGAGGCTGAATTAGCCACCATTGACCAGTGATTTGATCAGTCTTGCATATGTAATGTAATCTCCATAAAAGTCCTTGAACTTACGGGATTCAGAGAGCTTCCAGGTTGTTGAACATGGAGGTATTATTGGGAAGGTAGTGAGCTCTGAGAGAGCATGGAAGTTTTGTACCCTTTTACCCATCCTTGCTTTGGGTATTGCTTGCATCTGGATGTTTCTGAGTTGTATCCTTTTATATTAACCCATTAATCTCATAAGTAAATTATTTTTCTGTGTTTTGTGAGCCACTCTGTCAGATTATTGAACTGAACAAAGAGGGTGTGGGAGCCTTGATTTTTATCCAGTGGTTAGATACACTGGGTTTACACTTGGTGTCTGAAGTAGGAATGGTGTCACATGGAACTGAGCCTGGAACCTGATGCTGTAATGTCAGAATTTAGTAATTGCTTGGGATGGGAAAAGTTCCCACTAATTTGGTGACCTGAGTAGAGTAAAACAGAGGAGTTGAACTTTTCCTTTACAGAATTCTTACTTTCGTTTACCTTAAGTTAGTGCTTTACCTCCTCACAGAAAGTACTAGAATCTTTAATCAGTTTAACCTTAATTATCCTATTACTAGTATTTTGATGTATTTTACTTTCAGTGTTTTTCATGGATTCCAAAAGACATTATATTTGTTGCTTTAAATTCCATTTTCAGTTTTCTTTATATCATTTTCCTTAACTGTAGTATTTCTTGACTTGTGTGTATTATTGATAATTTTTTCAAACTTTATGTGGAAAATATATTCATTTTAGAAGAATATTCTTTCTGGATTTAGAATTTTCTGGTGACATTTTTCCTAGCTCTTTTAAAATGACATTCCATTTTCATTTTCTTATTTGCAAGTTGCCCATTCAAATTTTTGCCCAATGTCTTCTCACCTTCATAGTTTCTGTTGAGAGATTTGCTGTCAGGTTTGTTACCAAGATGGCCTGCATTTTTGTCCTCATTAATTTAAAAAAGTCTTTCTATATTAGAGATAGGACTTATTTGTCAGATATATGTGTTCCAAATGTCTCTTTCCACTTTGTGTTCTACTTTTATTTTCTTTCTGTTGTTTGGTAAGGATAGGCTCTTAATATTATAGAATTATTAATGTAATTTGCATCCTATTTAAGAAGTCTTGCTTATTCTTAGTGTCATGAAGGTATTTCTTACAGTATTTGCTAAAATTTTTACTTTTTTACTTTTCAAATTTAGACCTGTATACTGTCTAAAATGGATTTCTGTTTACAGTTAAAATAGCAGTAAATGCTCACTATAATTAAACACACTGTTTATTGAAATGGTTGTCCTTCTGTTATCCTTGTCAAAAATCAAGTGACATACATACATTTTGGACTCTTCCACTCTGTGGATGCATTTGAAAATTCTTGTGTCTGAGTCACAATATTTTAATTATGATACATTGATAATATATTATACTTGATATATGGTACTTCTTATGGCTTAATTTTTCTTTAAGATGATTTGTGTATTTTTACCCTTTGCATTTTCACATATTTTAGAATTAGCTTGTCTGGAATTTTTTTTGCAATTGGTATGAATTTTTATATCAGCATGGAGAGAATTGATATTTTTACAATACTAAGCCTGTCTGTGTAGGAATTTCTTACATCCTTCTACTTATTTGGGTCTTCTTATTTTCCTTCATTATATTTTTTGTAAAGACTTTTATATTTTTCACACCTGCTGTTTATTATACCTTTAAAATTTTTAATATTCTGATATTTGTTATATTGAACTTGTATCTAATTTCTAAACCTTTTGAGCTTCCCTGGTGGCTCAGATGGTAAATAATCTGCCTGCAATTCAGGAGACACAGGAGACCTGCATTCAGTCCCTGGGTTGGGAAGATCCCCTGGAGAAGGGAAAATCTACCCACTCCAGTATTCTGGCATGGAGAATTCCATGGACTGTACAGTCCATGGGGTTGCAAAGAGTTGGACACAACTGAGAGGCTTGCACTTCACTATTTGCATCCAAGTTTCAAGTTTATATAAGTGGGTTCTTTTGTCCTTTTGCTTTCCATTCCCTTTTTAAAAACAGAGAATTGGTCTGAAATAAAAACTTAGTCATGTATTTTCAGTATATTGTTGAATCTCTCCTTCGGCAGCTCTGTCTCTGCAACAGTGATGCCTAAAGTAGAGGCATGCACTCTGGTGTTGTGTTGGTTGCTCAGTCGTGTCTAACTCTTTGCGATCCCATGAACTGTAGCCTTTGAAGCTTCTCTGACAACAGGATTCTCCAGGCAAGAATGCTGGAGTAGGTTAACATGCCCTTCTTTTTTTTCCCCACTCTGGATGATGTTGAAAACAGTTTAGTTGAATATCTTCTCCTGTATCATCTGCTGCACATCCTAATTATTGTCTCTGAATTGAAGAATTAGGACCTAAGATATGTATTGTAGTATAATAGCATACTAGATTTTACCTACATTCTTAAGTCTAAATAATAATAAAGTTTGTAATAAATTTCTTGTTGGTTTATTTCTGTGGTTTATAGACAAACTTCTGTAGTGTTCAAAAGTATTCCTTAAGATGGAAAGTGATCACATACTTTGGAGTCCACTGGTCTAAAGTTATTCTATAGTGCTTTCCTTGAGTACCTCTGTGGCCCTTTTTCTTATCTCAGCTCCTGTTTGCCTTGTTACTCATTTCCTGAGGATGTTAGAGGGCCCTAGCCTTTGCTTGTGCAGTGGCCTTATATTCATGAAGAACACAGTGTCACTCTTTATTCAGTAGCTGTTCTTCCTCAGTGAAGCTCAAAACAGAAGTAGTTTTGCTTCTTATTTACATTAATCTATTGAGTGTGTACTTTAACCACAGTACTTGTAACATATTACTCCATGTTTTTGGCCTTGGAGTACAGAATGAAGCAGGGCAAAGGCTGATAGAGTTCTGCCAAGAGAATGCACTGGTCATAGCAAACACCCTCTTCCAACAACACAAGAGAAGACTCTACACATGGACGTCACCAGATGGTCAACACCAAAATCAGATTGATTATATTCTTTGCAGCCAAAGATGGAGAAGCTCTATACAGTTAGCAAAAAAAAGACTGGGAGCTACTGTGGCTCGGATCATGAACCCCTTATTGCCAAATTCAGACTGAAATGGAAGAAAGTGGAGAAAACCACTAGACCATTCAGGTATGACCTAAATCAAATCCCTTATGACTATACAGTGGAAGTAAGAAATAGACTGAAGGGACTAGATCTGATAGAGTGCTTGATGAACTATGGACGGAAGTTCGTGACATTGTACAGGAGACAGGAATCAAGACCATCCCCAAGAAAAAGAAATGCAAAAAAGCAAAATGGCTGTCTGAGGAGGCCTTGGAAATAGCTGTGAAAAGAAGAGAAGTGAAAAGCAAAGCAGAAAAGGAAAGGTATACCCATTTGAATGCAGAGTTCCAAAGAACAGCAAGGAGAGATAAGAAAGCCTTCCTCAGTGATCAATCCAAAGAAATAGAGGCAAACAATAGAATGGGAAAGACTAGAGATCTCTTCAAGAAAATTAGAGATACCAAGGGAACATTTCATGCAAAGATGGGCTTCAGTTCAGTTCAGTTCAGTTCAGTCACTCAGTTGTGTCTGACTCTTTGCAACCCCATGAATCGCAGCACGCCAGGTAGTAAAGGACAAAAATAGTATGGACCTCACAGAATCAGAAGATATTAAGAAGAGGTGGCAAGAATACACAGAATAACTGTACAAAAAAGATCTTTATGACCCAGATAATCATAATGGTGTGATCACTCACATTCACCTAGAGCCATACATCCTGGAATGTGAAGTCAAGTGGGCCTTAGGAAGCATCACTGTGAACAAAGCTAGTGGAGGTAATGGAATTCCAGTTGAGCTATTTCAGATCCTGAAAGATGATGCTGTGAAAGTGCTACACTCAATATGTCAGCAAATTTGGAAAACTCAGCAATAGCCTCAGGACTGAAAACGGTCAGTTTTCATTCCAAACCCAAAGAAAGGCAATGCCAAGAAATGCTCCAACTACCGCACAATTGCACTCATCTCACGCTCTAGCAAAGTAATGCTCAAATTTCTCCAAGCCAGGCTTCAGCAATACATGAACCATGAACTTCCAGATGTTCAAGCTGGTTTTAGAAAAGGCAGAGGAACCAGAGATCAAATTGCCAACATCCGCTGGATCATCGAAAAAGCAAGAGAGTTCCAGTAAAACATCTATTTCTGCTTTATTGACTATGCTAAAGCCTTTGACTGTGTGGATCACAATAAACTGTGGAAAATTCTGAAAGACATGGGAATACCAGACCACCTGATCTGCCTCTTGAGAAACCTATATGCAGGTCAGGAAGCAACAGTTAGAACCAGACATGGAACAACAGACTGGTTCCAAATAGGTAAAGGCTGTATGTTGTCACCCTGCTTCTTTAACTTATATGCAGAGTACATCATGAGAAACACTGGGCTGGAAGAAGCACAAGCTGGAATCAAGATTGCTGGGAGAAATATCAATAACCTCAGATATGCAGATGACACCATTCTTATGGCAGAAAGTGAAGAAGAACTAAAGAGCCCCTTGATGAAAGAGGAGAGTGAAAAAGTTGGCTTAAAGCTCAACATTCAGAAAACTAAGATCGTGGCATCCGGTCCCATCACTTCATGGCAACTAGATGGAAAAACAGTGGAAACAGTGGCCGACTTTATTTTTCTGGGCTTCAAAATCACTACAGATGGTGATTGCAGCCATGAAATTAAAAGACACTCCTTGGAAGGAAAGTTATGACCAACCTAGATAGCATATTGAAAAGCAGAGACATTACTTTGCCAACAAAGGCCCATCTAGTCAAGGCTATGGTTTTTCCAGTGGTCATTTATGGATGTGAGAGTTGGACTATAAAAAAAGCTGAGCACTGAAGAACTGATGCTTTTGAACTGTTGGGTTGGGGAAGACTCTTGAGAGTCCCTCGGACTACAAGGAGATCCAACCAGTCCATCCTAAAGGAGATCAGTCCTGGGTATTCATTGGTAGGACTGATGTTGGAGATGAAACTCCAATACTTTGGCCACCTGATGTGAAGAGCTGACTCATTTGAAAAGACCCTGATGCTGGGAAAGATTGAGGGGAGTAGGAGAAGGGGATGACAGAGGATGACATGGTTGGATGGCATCACCAACTCAATGGACATGGATTTGGGTAGATTCCGGCAGTTGGTGTTGGACAGGGAGGCCTGGCATCCTGTGGTTCGTGGGTTGCAAAGAGTCGGACACAACTGAGCGACTTATCTGAACTAAACTGCATGTTTTCTTACCAGATTATATGCTTCTTGACTACAGGATGGTATTTGCTAATCTTAATATTTACAAGAACTAGAATAGTTCCAGATCCATTGTGGAAACTTGAGAATTAATAATTAATGCAAATTGGTTTACAGAATATTTCTTCTATGATTTCTCTTGTTCTCTCAGAGTATAAAGCAAAAGAACATTCTGCAAACCAGTTTGGTAATCTGTAAACAATAATCATGGTAGGGATTTGCTTCCATACATCTTTTCCATGTCATCTTAATTCTGAATATTTCAGATTGAACAGAAATTCCAGGGATCAGTATCCTTTAAGGATGTGACTGTGGGCTTCACCCAGGAGGAGTGGCAGCACCTGGACTCAACTCAAAGGTCCTTGTATAGAGATGTGATGCTGGAGAACTACAGGAACCTTGTCTCAGTGGGTAAGGTTGGTTTATTATGCAATTCTAAATGGCATTTAAAAATTCTTTTAAACCCCAATCCTCAAGGATGTTTAGATTGAATTATTAGATCCTCATGGTGGGATTAATGCATTTACAAAAATAGGAGAAGAAAAGGGATCTTTTGGTGTTCTCCACCTTGTGAGGACACAGCAGAACGGTAGCGATCTGCAAACCAGGAAGAGAGGCCGCACCAGATTCTGACCATGCTGGCACCTTGATCTCCGAGTTCCCAGCCTCCAGACTGTGAGAAGTAAATTTCTGTTTTTAAAGCCACCTGGTCTATGAAATTCTGTTACAACAGCCCAAACAGACTAAAGCATAAAGTAATAATACATGCATATGAGTATTAAATCAGATCCTCTTTGTAGGGCTCATCTTGGCCACAAAGTTGTAACTAAAAATTATTTTAATTAAGAAGCTTATGGACATCATGTGAAGTTTAATGATATTTAAGATTGGAATTCAAGACTCAATGTTTATAGGTCACTTTGGGGCACTGGGAAGATATTTGTGTTTGCTTCTCCAGTGAAATGTTCAATGGCACCTTCATTGAGCAGCTCTAGAAGCTTCCTCCTCTTTCAGAGGCCCTGAAATCTAGGCCACCTGGCCCACATCATAAATTATTTCACTTTAACAGGGTATTGTATTACCAAACCAGAGGTGATCTTCAGGCTGGAGCAAGGAGAAGAGCCATGGATATTGGAGGAAGAATTCCTAAGCCAAAGCTTCTCAGGTGAGTTAATGTGTATTAAACAGGTGAACATCAGGGAATTTATTATCTTCCTCTGATTAGTCCAGAGGTTGACAACTTTCAATTTTTTTTTTTTTAAAGAATATCACTTTAGAGGTCCTAATACTTAGAAGTAACTTAGAAGTCTCCAGATACCACTCTTAGTAAAAATGTTCTCCTTTTGATTCACTTTTTGAATATTTATCATTCTTATATTTGCCAGTAATCCAGTTTTTGCCCACCTCATTTTATTGTTGTTTTCCTCGGTTACTCTATGATTCTCAAAGCAGTTTCAGTTGCTCATCTTACAACCACCATTGCTCTGTATTCATGCTGTTATTAGCTATTCTTTCATACACTCATTTTTTTTGACTCAAATAATTTTTGAGTACCTGCTGTACTCTTAAGAGCTGAGAGTATAGTAATGGAAAAATAATGCATATTAATGAGTTATAGAAATAGTGTTTTTAATGCCCACAGGTACCTGAAAAGATAACATTACTAATCATCAGGGAAATGCAAATCAAAAGCACAGTGAGATATCACATCACACCAGTTGGAATGGCTGGCATCAAGAAGATAAGAGATAATAATGTGTTGGCGAGGATGGGGAGAAAAGGGAACCCTTGTACACCATTGGTTAAGATGTAAATTGGTTCAACCACTATGGAAAACAGTATGGAAGTTCCGCTAAAAAGTTAGAACTAGAACACATTATCCCCCAGCACATTGAACATGTCACCCCACCTCCTGGACTCTGTTGTTTCATATGAGAAGTCAAGTGTTAATCTTATTGGAGTTCCTTGTATGTTAATAGTTGTGTTTCTCTTGTTGCTTTTAAAGTTTTCTCTTTGTTTCTTAAATATTTTTGCTATGATGCATCTCTGTGTTTATCCCACTTGGAGTTCATCTTGTTGAATTTGCAGATTAATGTTTTTCTTTACATTTGCCAAATTTTTGCCATCATTTCATTGAATACTTTTTTTGCTCCTTGGTCTTTTTTCTTTCCTTCTGGTACTTCCATTATGAATGTTAATGCACTTAGTGGTATCCTTCATTTATTTGAGGCTTTATTCTTTATTTTTTCTCTCTCTGTTCCTTAGATTGCCTTTTGTTGGTTGGGCTATCTTCACTTTCACTAATTCTTCTTCCTATAAGCATCAATCTACTATTGAATCCTTCCAGTGAATTTCTATTGCAGTTATTATAATTTTCAAATCTAGAATTTTGATTTGTCTCTTTATTCTTACTCTCTATGTGATGATCTGCCTTCATACTAATATTTATTTCCTTAAGCTTGGTAGTTTTTGAACGTATTTATAATAGCTGCTGTAAAGTCTGCTAAGTCCCATATCTGGATCCTCTCACAAACAGTTTCTATTGTTGGCTGTTTGCCCAGTATAGGTGGAATTTTCCTGTTTCTTTGTATGTCTTATAATTTCAAAACAAATACTTCAGATAATATTTTGTATCTACCGTAATGAAATTGAATCAGTATTTTTTTTTTAAATCATAAAAAGCAAAAGTCCAGGACCAGATGACTTCACAGGTGAATACTACAAAATGTTTAGAGAAGAGTTAACACTTACCCTTCTCAAACTGTTGCAAAACATTATAGAGATATGTTTATTTCATTTGGTGCAGAATGCTTTTGACAAAATTCTACATCCATTTACAATAAAACTCTTAGCAGAGTGTGTATAGAGAGTCATATATGATAAAGCAACACCTAACGTCATTATTCAGTGGTAAGAAGCTAAAAGCATTTCCTCTAAGGTTAGGAAGAGGACAGGAATACTCACTCTCTCACCACTTTTATTCAACATAGTATTAGAAGTGCTAGTCATAGCAGTCAGACAAAAAAAAAAAAAAGAAATACAAAGAATATAAACTGGAAAGGAAGAAGCAAAACTATCATTGTTTGCAGATGACATAATACTATACATAGAAACTTCTAAAGGTGCTGCCAAAAAGCTATTAGAGCTCGTCAATGAATTCGGTAAAATTGCAGGATACAAAATTAATATACAGAAATCTGTTGCATGTCTATACACTAACAACAGGCTATCAAAAAGAGAAATTATGGAAGCGATCTTGATTTTGGTCGCCAGTCACCGCTGCCACCACCACCTCCCACCCTGTTCTCTTTCTGGTCGGGTCAGGCCCAACTGGCACCATGTGTGCCCGGCAGAGACTGAGGGAGAGAGAAAGAGGAGGGGAGGAGGAGGAGAGGATTCAGGGAGTAGGAGCTGGGGAGCCCTCCTGCGCCACAGGTGTTTATAGCTGTAAATATTCATCTGAGCACTGCCTTCACTGTATCCTAAAATTTCCAGATACTTGGTGAAGATAGGAAAGCTTATCAAAGAGACCATAGGATTATTGTACTGTATTTGCTGTTTATCCTGAAGCTCAGGTGAGGCAGAATTCAGCTGATCTCTATTTTTTGATTGTTTACTTCCTATTGGCCAAGCAAGACTTTTACTTGGAGAATTCTGTTGTACAGAGCCTGACATCATCTGGGAGCCATAACAGGAGCATGCATTTTCAAGTGTCTGTTATTTGTGGATCAATAAAGATCAAGCCCTGAGCCTTTGGAGTGGGAGCTGACTCCCAAGACCCTAGATTACCAGGGAACTAACCCTAGGGAGTATCAAATAGTAAGAACTCACAAGAAGGAAAACACTTTAATACAAGACCCAGCATCACCCAACCACCAGTAACACCCTGTGCAAGACACCTCATGTAAACAACAAACAAAGTAAAAATACAAACCCAATCATCAGCAGACAGGATTACCACCTCACTCAGCCTTGCCCATCAGAGGAAAAACAAACAAAAACTCAGCACAAATCTCACCCTAGTTTACACAAACCACTGGACCAATCTTAGGAGGGCAGAAACCAAAAGGAAGAAAGAATTCAACCTTGAAGCCTGGGAAAAGAAGACCTCAAACACAATAAGTTAAAAAAAAATAATGAAAAGGCAGAGAAATACTACACAAATGAAGTCCAAATAAAGGAAGATAAAACAGGCAAACTACCTGAAAAAGAATTCAGAATAATGATAGTAAAAATGATAGAAAACCTTGAAAACAAAATGGAGAAATTAAAAGAATCAATTAACAAAGACCTAGAAGAATTAAAGAATAAACATGCAGAGAAAAACAACACAATTACTGAAATTAAAAGTATCCTAGAAGGAATCAATAGCAGATACCTGAAGCAGAAGAATGAATCAGTGAGCTGGAAGATAAAATGGTGGAAATAACTTCTGAAGAGCAGAATAAAGTAAAAAAGAATGAAAAGAGCTGAGGACAGTCTCAGAGACCTCTGCTGCTGCTGCTGCTGCTGCTGCTAAGTTGCTTCAGTCGTGTCCAACTCTGTGCAACCCCATAGACAGCGGCCCACAGGCTCCCCCATCCCTGGGATTCTCCAGGCAAGAACACTGGAGTGGGTTGCCATTTCCTTCTCCAGTGCAGGAAAGTGAAAGTGAAGTTGCTTAGTCGTGTCCGACCCTTAGCGACCCCATGAACTGCAGCCTACCAGGCTCCTCTGTCCATGGGATTTTCCAGACAAGAGTATTGGAGTGGGGTGCCATTGCCGGGACCTATCAAATGCACCAATATTTGAATTATAGGGGTCAAGGGTATGAGAAATTTTTTGAAGATTATAGTTGAAAATTTCCCCAACATGGAAAAGGAAATAGTCAACTCCAAGAGGCACAAAGAGTCCCATGCAGGATAAACGCAAGGAGAAACATGCCAAGACATATACCAATCAAACTAACAAAGACTAAACATGAAGAATATTAAAAGCAGCAAGGGAGAAGCAACAAGTAACATAAAAGGGCAACCCCATACACTTAACAGCTGATCTTTCAGCAGAAACTCTTCAGGCCAGAAGGGAATGGCAGGATAGGATATATTTAAAGTACTGAAAGGGAAAAATCTACAACCAAGATTACTATACCCAGCAAAGACTTCATTCACAATTGATGCAGAAGTAAAAAGCTTTTCAGAAAAGCAAAAGAGAATTCAGTACCACCAAACCAGCTTTACAGCAAATGTTAAACAGACTTATATAGTCAAGAAATACAACAGGAGAAAAAAGATCTACAAAATCAACCCCAAACAATTAGAAAATGGCAATATGAACATATATATCAATAATTACTTTAAATGTAAATGGATTAAATGCTCCCACCAAAAGATGTAGACTGGCTGAATGTATACAAAAAGAAGACCCATATATATGCTGTCTAGAGGAAACCCACTTCAGACCTCAAGACACATATACACTGAAGGCGAGAGGCTGGAAAAATATATTCCATGCAAATGGGAAGCAAAAGAAAGGTGGAGTAGCAGTTCTCATATCAGATAAAATAGACCTTAAAGAAGATTACAAGAGATAAGGAAGAACACTACATAATGATCAAGGGATCAGTCCAAGAAGAAGACATAACAATTGTAAATATCTATGCACCCAACATAGTAACACCTCAATACATAAGAAAAACACTAACAGACATAAAAGGAGAAACTGACAGTAACAAAATAATAGTAGGAGACTTTAACACCCCACTCAAACCAAAACATAATATTAATAAACACAAGTCTTAAATGATACATTAGATGAGATGGACCTCATTGATCTCTTCAGGATATTCCATCCAAATGCAGAAGAATACACCTTCTCAAGTGCACATGGAACATTCTCCAGGATAGACCACGTCTTGGGTCACAAATCAAACCTCAGTAAATTTAAGAAAATTGAAATTATATCAAGCGTCTTCTTTGAACACAACACTATGAGACTAGATATCAATTGCAAGAAAAAACTGTAAGAAACACAAACGTGGAGATTAAACAACACGTTTCTAAAACAAGTTTACTGAAGAAATCAAAAGGGAAATCAAAAGATTTCTAGAAACAAATGACAATGAAAACACAACAACTCAAAACCTACAGGATGCAGCAAAAGCAGTTCTAAGAGGGAAGTTTATAGCAATACAATCCTACCTCAAGAAACAAGAAAAACATCAAATAGACAACCTAACATTACACCTAAAGCAACTGGAAAAAGAAGAAGAAGAAAACCCCAAAATTAGTAGAAGGGATGAAATCATAAAGATTCAAGCAGAAATAAATGAAAAAAGCAGCAGTAATGATGAATAAAACTCAAAGCTGGTTCTTTGATAAGATAAACAAAACTGACAAACCCTTAGCCAGACTCATTAAGAAAAAAGAGAAGAATCAAATCAACAAAATTAGAAATGAAAAAGGAGAGGTTACAACAGACAATGCAGAAATACAAAGGATTATAAAACATTATTATGAACAATTATATGGCAAATAAAATGGATAGCCTGGAAGAAATGGACAGATTCTTAAGAAAGTTCAATCTTCCAAGACTGAACCAGGAAGAAATAGAAATTACGAACAACCCATTACAAGCACTGAAATTGAAGCTGTCATCAAACATCTCCCAAAAAACAAAAGCCCAGGAGCAGATGGTTTCGCAGGAGAATTCTATAAAACATTTAGAGAAGAGCTAATGCCTGTCCTTCTAAAACTCAAACAGTTGCAGAGGAACACCTCCAAACTCATTCTACGAGGCCACCATCACCCTGATTCCAAAACCAGACAAACACAACACAAAAAAGAAAACTACAGGCCAATATCACTGATGAACATAGATGTAAAAATCCTCAACAAAATTTTAGCAAACAAAATTCAGCAACACATCAAAAAGCTCATATTCCATGATCAAGTTGACTTTATTCCAGGGATGCAAGGATTCTTCAATGTACAAAAATCAATCAGTGTGATACACCATATGAACAAATTGAAAGATAAAATCCATATGATCATCTCAATAGATGCACAAAAAACCTTTGACAAAATTCAGCACCTATTTATGATTAAAACTCTTCAAAAAATGGGCATTGAAGGAACCTACCTCAACATAGTAAAGGCCACATATGTGATAGTGAAAGTGAAACTGAAAGTCGCTCAGTTGTGTCTGACTCTTTGCAACTCCATGGACTATACAGTCCATGGAATTCTCCAGGCCAGAATACTGGAGTGGGTAGCCTTTCCCTTCTCCAGGGGCTCTAGATCCCAACCCAGGGATCGAACCCAGGTCTCCTGCATTGCAGGCGGATTCTTTACCAGTGAGCCACAAGTGAAGCCCATATATATAATAAAGTGAAAGTGAAGTCGCTCAGTTGTGTCCAACTGTTTGCGACCCCATGGACTGTAGCCTACCAGGCTCCTCCCTCCATGGGATTCTCCAGGCAAGAATACTGGAGTGGGTTGCCATTTCCTTCTCCAGGGGATCTTCCCGACCCAGGGATTGAACCCAGGTCTCCCACATTCCAGGCAGAGGCTTTAACCTCTGAGCCACCAGGGAAGCCATATATATATAAGCCTACAGCAAACATTATTCTCAATGGTGAAAAACTGAAAGTATTCCCCCTAAGATCAGAAACAAGACAAGGGTGTCCACTTTCTCCACTGTCATTCAACATAGTTCTGGAACTCCTAGCTAAAGCAATCAGAGAAGAAAAAGAAATAAAAGGAATCCAGATCAGAAAAGAAGAAGTAAAGCTCTCACTCTTTGCAGATGGCATGATACGTATATAGAAAACCCTAAACATAGTATCAGAAAATTACTAGAGCTAATCAGTGAATTTAACAAAGTTGCAGGATACAAAATCAATACACAGAAATCACTTGCATTTCTATATACTAACAGTGAAAAATCAGAAAGAGCAATTAAGGGATCAATCCCATTCACCATTGCACCAAAAAGAATTAAATATCTAGGAATAAACTTAACTAAGGAGATGAAAGAACTGTACACAGAAAATTATAAGACACTAATGAAATAAATCAAAGATGACATAAACAGATGGAGTGATATTCCATGTTCCTGGGTAGGAAGAATCAATATTGTGAAAATGACTATACTACCAAATGCAATCTATAGATTTAATGCAATCCCTATCAAATTACCAATGGCATTTTTCACAGAACTAGAACAAAAAATTTCACAATTCATATGGAAACCCAAAAGACCTCGAATAGCAAAGCAGTCTTGAGAAAGAAGGATGGAGCTGGAAGAAGTCATCAAGATAGTATGGTACTGGCACAAAAAGAGAAATATGGACCAATAGAACAAGATAGAAAGCCCAGAAATAAACCCATGCACCTATGGGTACCTTATTTTTGACAAAGGAGGCAAGAATATACATTGGGGCAAAGACTGCCTCTTCAATAAATGTGCTGGGAATACTGGACAGCTACATCTAAAAGAATGAAATTAGAACACTTCCTAACACCATACTCAAAGATAAAATGGATTAAAGACCTAAATGTAAGACCAGAAACTATAAAACTCTTAGAGGAAAACATAGGCAGACCACTTGATGACATAAATCAAAACAAGATCCTTTATGACCTACCTCCTAGAGTAATGGAAGTGGGACCTGATTAAACTTAAAAGCTTTTGCACAACAAAGGAAACTATAAGCAAGTTGAGAAGACAGCCCTCAAGAATGGGAGAAAACAATAGCAAATGAAACAACTGACAAAGAATTAATTTCCAAAATATACCAGCAGCTCATACAACTAACTCAGTACCAGAAAAACAAATAACCCAATAAAAAAAGTGGGAAAAAGAGCTAAACAGACATTTCTCCAAAGAAGAGATATAGATGGCTAACAAACACATGAAAAAATGCTCAACATCACGCATTATTCAGTTCAGTTCAGTCACTCAGTCCTGTCCGACTTTTTGCGACCCCATGAATTGCAGCACACCAGGCCTCCCTGTTCATCATCAGCTCCTGGAGTTCACTTAAACTCACGTCCATCGAGTCAGTGATGCCATCCAGCCATCTCATCCTCTGTCGTTCCCTTCTCCTCCTGCCCCCAATCCCTCCCAACATCAGAGTCTTTTCCAATGAGTCAACTCTTTGCATGAGGTGGCCAAAGTACTGGAGTTTCAGCTTTAGCATCTTTCCTTCCAAAGAACATCCAGGACTGATCTCCTTTAGAATGGACTTGTTGGATCTCTTTGCAGTTCAAGGGATTCTCAAGAGTCTTCTCCAACACCACAGTTCAAAAGCATCAATTCTTTGGCACTCAGCTTTCTTCACAGTCCAACTCTCACATCCATAAATAACCACTGGAAAAACCGTAGCCTTGACTAGATGGACCTTTTTGGCAAGCAGTGTCTCTGCTTTTGAATATACTGTCTAGGTTGGTCATAACTTTCCTTCTAAGGAGCAAGCGTCTTTTAATTTCATGGTGGCAATTACCATCTGCAGTGATTTTGATGCCCCCAAAAATAGTCTGACACTGTTTCCACTGTTTCCCCATCTATTTCCCATGAAGTGATGGGACCGGATGCCATGATCTTAGTTCTCTGAATGTTGAGCTTTAAGCCAACTTTTTCACTCTCCTCTTTCACTTTCATCAAGAGGCTTTTTAGTTCCTCTTCACTTTCTGCCATAAGGGTGGTGTCATCTGCATATCTGAGGTTATTGATATTTCTCCTGGCAATCTTGATTCCAGCTTGTGCTTCTTCCAGCACAGCGTTTCTCATGACGTACTCTCCATATAAGTTAAAGAAGCAGGGTGACAATATGCAGCCTTCATGTACTCCTTTTCCTATTTGGAACCAGTCTGTTGTTCCATGTTCAGTTCTAACTGTTGCTTCCTGACCTGTATATAGCATTATTAGAGAAATGCAAATCAAAACTACAATCACCTCACACCAGTCAGAATGGCCCTCATCAAAAAGTCTACAAAGAATAAATGTTGGAGAGGGTGTGGAGAAAAGGGAACCCTCTTGCACTGTTGGTGGGAATGTAAATTGATACAGCCCCTGTGGTAGACATTATGGAGATTGCTTAAAAAACTAGGAATAAAACTACCATATGACCCAGCAATCCCAATCCTAGGCATATACCCTGAGGAAACCAAAATTGAAAGAGACACGTGTATCCCATTGTTGACTGCAGCATTATTTACAATAGCTAGAACATGGAAGCAGCCTAGATGTCCACTGACAGATGAATGGATAAATGGAATGTTATTCAGCCATAAAAAAGAACATATTTGAGTCAGTTCCAATGAGGTGGATGAACCTAGAACCTATTATACAAAGTGAAGTGAGTCAGAAAGAGAAACATAAATACCATATTCTAACACATATATACGGAATCTAGAAAAATGGTACTGAAGAATTTATTTACAGAGCAACAATGGAGAAACAGACATAGAGAATAGACTTTTGGACATGGGGAGAGGGGAGGAGTGGGTGAGATGTATGGGAAGAGTAACATGGAAATTTACATTAAAAAAAATTAAAAGCTTGTATGATGATTTCAGTAGATACAGGAAAAACATTTGACAAAATTCAGCTTTCATTCCAGATTAAGACTCTCGAGTGAAAATAAGACAAAAGGCCTGTTATTGAAAATCATAATGTTGTGCTTAATATTTTAAAACTGAATAATTTCCTAAATAATATCAGGAACAAGACAGGTAGTCCACTCATACTCAGTAACATAATGTAATCTGGCCAGTATAATCAGGGAAGAAAAAGAAAAGAAGGCAGTAGTGGAAAAAGAAGTAGAACTGTCTATTCACAAAAAGATAATTATGTAGAATCATTAAAAAAAAAAATGGCTAGAACTTTCAAGTGCATGTAGGTTGCAAGATAAAAGTCAGCATACAAAAATCAAGTTTTATTTGCAATAGCATGAACAATATTTTTTTGCTGACCTATCTAGCAAAGATGTGAAAGAGCTCACTGAACATTATAGACCATTGCAGAGGGCAATTTAATACCTAAATAAATGGAGAGAGATAGCTTCATGTCTTGATATATATACTTTTATACATGGTCGTTACCCAAGTGCTCAATATCATTAAGATTTTTCTCATTAAAAAGATCTGTAGATTCAGAACGACTCCAATCCAAGTCCCAACAGGCTTTCTTAGAGTAATTGACTAGCTGATTCCTAACTTCATATAGAAGTTCAGAGGAGCTAGAATAACAGCTTTGAAAAATAAAAGCTAACTTGTAGGATAACAACTGCCTGATTTCAAGAGTTACTATAAAGTTATGGTAAACAAGACAGTGTGGTGTTAGCCTCAAGGACACATAGAGGAGTTGATCAAAATACAGAACCCAGAAATAAATCTATTAGTATATATTATTGTGTCAGAATGTATCAAACTATATAGTTTGAGTGTATTCAGTTGACTCTCTCTTCATGTCTACCTTACTAAAACTCTTTGAGATTGATGTGAAAGTTTCTAAATGGTTGCCTTCTGTGTATTTATCTTATCACCTACATGTTACATACATCATATTGACTGGCATTGATATGAAACTCTCAACTTTTGAGTAGCACTGCTTTAGAGACACTTCCAAGTAGTCACCAGATGTATAGAGGAATGTCTATATTGTTCATAATAATAGAAAAACTAGATAGTCAACCAGACTATCCATAAAATGGGGGAATCAGTATGTAAATTACAGTGTATTTTCACAGTGGGCTTTTCGACATATATCTATGTACAACAGTGTGGATGAATTT
Source organism: Bubalus kerabau (assembly GCF_029407905.1). NCBI lineage: Eukaryota > Metazoa > Chordata > Mammalia > Artiodactyla > Bovidae > Bubalus > Bubalus kerabau. Next base: position 136,051,972 of record NC_073624.1, read on the forward strand.
AGGAAACAGTGAAAAAACAAGTCAAAGAAACATATTGGTAAATTTCAGAAAGTACAGAGATTTTTTAAAGAAAAATTTTTGATTAAACCTCTTTCTTTAAACACTCTGCCTTTGGAGAATTTTACAGGGATTTATATAGGTGAAAGGAAGGGATTTATATAGGTGAAAAGCACATGATATTTTCAGAGATGCTGCTCTTCTTGAATGGCCTGCATAACATATATTATCAGGGTATAATTTCCTTGAGTGTGACCATATTTTATTCTTAGAAGACAGAATGCTGACGTATTTGGAGTAATGGGTCATGATATTTGAATTTAAAATAGCTAATGGTTAAGAAGTCTTTATGTAGAGAAAGATAAAGCATGGCTGCAAAACTTCAACAATTTGTGAATCTAGATCAGAATTTTAGAGGTGCTCATTCTACTGCTTAGACAAACTTGCTATTTTCTGTAGCTTATGTGGAAATTTTTCCATTTATATTTTCTGTCTCTACCAGGGTATATTTTGATAAGTTGTATTTTCCCAAGAAATTATTTATTCTCTTCCAAATGTGTTTGTAGCAAGTTGTGCAAAAATAGCCTTTTGAGATAATACACCTTGTTTCAATGATTGCTTCTCCCGTATCATTTCTTATTTTGTGTAGTTGCGATTTCTCCCACTTGTTGATTAGATTAGTCAGTGATTTGCCTTTTTTGTGAATTTTTTTCAAAGAACCAGCCTTTTGACTTAATTTGTTCAATTTTTGTCTTTCTTTCTTTAACTTCTGAGCTAAGAAAACTGCAAAAATAAAAGACCTATTTCACATATTCAAAGAGACCACTAGAAACCTGGGAAAACATACCTAGAATGGTCTTAAGACATACCTTAATAAAATTTTGTTGTTCAGTCGCTCAGTCGTGTTCCACAATTTGCAACCCCATGGACTGCAGCACGTCAGGCTTCCCTGTCCTTCACCATCTCCTGGAACTTGGTCAAACTCATGTCCATTGAGATAGTGATGCTGTCTAACCATCTCATCCTTTTGTTGTCCCCTTCTCCTCCTGTCTTCCATCTTTCCCAGCATTAAGGTCTTTTCTAGTGAGTCGGCTCTTCACCTCAGGTGGCCAAAGTATCAGAGCTTCAGCTTTAGCATCAGTCGCTCCAATGAATATTCAGAGTTGATTTACTTTAGAATTGACAGGTTTGATCTCCTTGCAGTCCAAGGGACTCTCAAAAGTCTTCTCCAAAACCATAGTTCAGAAGCATCAATTCTTTGGTGCTCAGCCTTCTTTATGGTCCCAACTGTCACATCCATACATGACGACTGGAAAAACCATAGCTTTGACTATACAGACCTTTGTTGGCAAAGTAACATCTCTGCTTTTTAATACACTCTAGGTTTGTCGTAGCTTTTCTTCTAAGGATCAAACATCTTTTAATTTCATGGCTGCAGCCACAACCTGCAGTGATTTTTGGATCCCAGGAAAAGAAAGTCTGTCACTGTTTCCATTGTTTCCCCATCTATTTGCCATGAAGTAATGGGACCAGATGCCATGATCTTAGTTTCATGAATGTTGAGGTTTAAGCCAGCTTTTTCACTCTCTTTTACCTTCATCAAGAAGCTCTTTAGTTTTTCTTCACTTTCTGCCATTAAGATGGTATATCTGAGCATATCTGAGCTTATTGATACTTCTCCCAGCAGTCTTGTTTCCAGCTTGTGCTTCATCCAGCCTGGCATTTTGCATGATGTACTCTGCATGTTAGTTAAATAAGCAGGGTGACAACATACAGTCTTGATGTACTCCTTTCCCAATTTGGAACCAGTCCGTTGTTCCATGTCTGGTTCTAACTGTTGCTTCTTGACCTGCATACAGGTTTCTCAGGAAGCAGGTGAGATGGTCTGGTATTCCCTAAGAATTTTCCACAGTTGGTTGTGATCCACACAGTCAAAGGCTTTAGCATAGTCAATGAAGCAGAAATAGATATTTTTTCTGGAATTCTCTTGCTTTTTCTATCATCCAGCAGATGTTGGCAATTTGATCTCTGGTTCCTCTGCCTCTTCTAAATCCAGCTTCAACATCTGGAAGTCTTCATTATTTACATGGCTATTTGTGAGTTTATTCTTATTTCCTGCTTTTTTCTCTCCTGTTTCCTGCAGTTATTACATTATTTCTGCTTCATTAGAATATATAACATTTATATATTATTCTTCTGTTCCTGTTTTCATCTTTATTTTGGTCTTAGATCTACAGTTAAATGTATTCACTGTTCTATTTTTCTCCCAGTGTTTCCTTAAAGATCTTGGTTGCTCTAAGTTTCTGCGCTTCTAGAAGGTTTCGTGATTACACTGTTACCTAACTTTGTGACCATCTAAACCTTTTTACATAGCCTTGCTACTTAAAGGAATATAAATAAATGATAAAACCCACTTTCTTTTCTAAAATATGATGTTCCACTGAGCTTTGCTTTGTTTACTGGTGACAAAGTCTATGGCCAAACCTCCATGTTAGTTTTTGTTGAGACATAAGTCTTTTTGTCTAACTACTACTAACTTCCTTTTAGTAGTTTTATTAACGTATGTCTTAGGACTTTTCCAGCTCAGTCATTCCAAGTTCATGGTGGTCCTTTTGAATATGTTAATTAGGTCTTTTATCTTTGGATGGTTTTCTTAGATTGTGCTGTGTGTATGCTTAGTCACTCAGTTGTGTCCAACTCTTTGCGACCCCATGGACTGCAGCTTGCCAGGTTCCTCTGTCCATGGGGATTCTCCAGGCAAGAATACTGGAGTGGGCTGCCATGCCCTCCTCTAAGTTATCTTCCCAACTGAGGGATCGAACCCAGGTCCTCCCACATTGCAGACAGATTCTTTACCTACTGAGCCACTAGGGAAACCTTTTCTTAGATTATAGTTTTCAATTTTAGATTCATCCCATTATTTTCTATTCTTTCTCTTTAAAGATTATAATCATACATACAATTTTGTTTTAATTTTATTTATTATATTTTTGCTCCTACTACTTATCTGGGTGGTGAGATTACAAGTTTATTTTTTTCCATTTGCTTTTCTGTATTTTTAAATTTATTTTTACATTAAAGTATAGTTAATTTACAGTGTTATATTGTTACTGTACAGCAAAGTGATTCAGTTATGTGTATAAACATTTTTTAATACTCTTTTCCATTATGGTTTATCACAGAATATTGAATATAGTTCCCTCTGCTGTGTAGTCGGAGAAGGCGATGGCACCCCACTCCAGTACCCTTGCCTGGAAAATCCCATGGGCGGAGGAGCCTGGTGGGCTGCAGTCCATGGGGTCGCGAAGAGTCGGACACGACTGAGCGACTTCACTTTCACTTTTCACTTTCATGCATTGGAGAAGGAAACGGGAACCCACTCCAGTGCTCTTGCCTGGAGAATCCCAGGGACGGGGGAGCCTGGTGGGCTGCCGTCTATGGGGTCGCACAGAGTCAGACATGACTGAAGCGATTTAGCAGCAGCTGCTGCTGTATAGTAGGACCTTGTTGTTACCCATTCTATATATAATAGTTTGCACCTGCTAACCACAAACTCCCACTTCATCCCTGCCCTCACCCTTGGCAACGAGAAGTCTGTTCTCTACGTCTGTGAGTCTCTTTTGTAATTAAGTTCATTTGCATTATATATTAGATTCCACATATAGGTGATATTGTGTGCTATTTGTCTTTCTGTGTCTGACTTACTTCACTTAGTGTGATAATCTCGAGGTCCCTCCATGTTGCTGCAAATTGCACTAGTTCATTCTTTTTTATGGTTGAGTAGTATCCCATCATATATATGTACCACATCTTCTCTATCCATTCATCAGTTGATGAACATTAGGTTGTTTCCATGTCTTAGCACTGCTGTGAGCATAGCAGTGCATGTGTCTTTTTGAATTACAGTTTTGTCTGGATATATGCCCAGCAGTGGGATTGCTGAATCATATGGCAGCTCTATTTTTAGCTTTTTGAGAAACCTTCTTAACTGTTTTCTGTAGTGTCTGCACCAACTTATATTCCCACCAGCAGTCAGACTATCTTTTTAAATCCAGAGTTTACTCATTCCATTTTCTTTCTTTTTTTTTTTTAGTCTTTGGTTATTGTTTTTGCTGCTTTAATGCCTTTTTTGTTGCCATTTATGAAATTTTCACTCAAATCTGTTTTCTCTTTGGTTTATTAGTATGCTTGGGCTGTTCTAACAAAACACCATAGACTGGGCGGCTTATAGAGCAGAAATGCATTTTCTCACAGTACTGGAGGCTAGTTGTTCAAGATGAAGGTGCCAGCAGCATTCGTTTCTGGTGAGGTCTCTTTCCTCAGCTTGCAGACAGCACCTTTTCACTGTCTTCACATGGCCTTTTCTCTGCAACACATGAAGAGCAAGTGAACTCTGGTGTCCTTGCCTCTTCTAATAAGGATAATATTTCCATTGGATTTGTGCTCTACCCTTATGAACTCATTTAACCTTAACTACTTCCTAAAAAGTTCTATCTCCAAGTACAGCCACGTTGGGGATTAAGACTTCAACATATGAATTTGGAAGGGGGGAAGTGATTCAGTCTTTATCAGATTCTTTGCAATTTAACTCCTGAAGTGATTTGGTCTTTTTTACCATTTTTACCAGTTCTTGCCTCCTTAGTTGCTCATTACTCCAGGTCCGTTCATTTGGGTTTCCTAGCAGTCTGACCTTTATCAGAACTGAGATATCATTTTCAATATTTTCCCACTGACAATGGAACTTTTTCTTTCTAGGAGTAATTTTATTTGTGGTTCAGTTCAGTCACTCAGTCACATCTGATTCTTTGCAACCCCATGGACTGCAAAACACCAGGCTTCCCTGTCCATCACCAAGCTTGCTTGCTCAAACTCATGTGATTGAATCAGTGATGCCATGCAACCATCTCATCCTCTCTTGTCCCCTTCTCATCCAGCCTTCAATCTTTTCCAGCATCAGAGTCTTTTCCAATGAGTCAGTGCTTCACATCAGGTGGCCAAAGCGTTGGAGTTTCAGCTTCAGCATCAGTCCTTCCAGTGAATATTCAGGACTGATTTCCGTTAGAATTAATTGCTTTGATCTCCTTGCAGTCCAAGGGATTCTCAAGAGTCTTCTCCAATACCACAGTTCAAAATCATCAAATCTTTGATGCTCAGGTTTCTTTATGATCCAACTCTCACATCCATACATGACTGCTGGAAAAACCATAACTTTTGACTAGACAGACCTTTGTTGGCAGAGTAATATCTGTTTTTTAATATGCTGTCTAGGTTTGTCATAGCTTTTCTTCCAAAAAGTGAGCGTCTTTTGATTTCATGGCTGCATTCACCATCTGCAGTGATTTTGGAGCCCAAGAAAAGAAAGGCTGTCACTGTTTCCATTGTTTCCCCATGTGTTTGCCATGAAGTAATGGGGCTGGATGCCATGATCTTAGTTTTCTGAATGTTGAGTTTTAAGCTAACATTTTCACTCTTCTCTTTCACTTCCATCAAGAGTCTCTTTAGTTCTTCTTTGCTTTCTGCCATAAGTGTGGTAACATTTGCATATCTGAGATTATTGATATTTCTCCCGGCAATCCTGATTCCAGCTTGTGCTTCTTCCAGTCCAGCATTTCTCATGATGTATTCTGCATATAAGTTAAATAAGCAGGGTGGGTGACAATATACAGCCTTGACGTATTCCTTTCCTGACTTGGAATGAGTCTTTTGTTCCATGTCCTGTTCTAACTGTTGCATCTTGACCTGCATACACATTTCTCAGGAGGCAGGTAAGGTGGTCTGGTATTCCCATCTCTTTTAAGGATTTTCAACAGTTTGTTGTGATCCACACAGTCAAAGGCTTTGACATAGTCAATAAAGTAGAAGTAGATGTTTTTCTGGAACTCTCTTGCTTTTTCAATGATCCAACAGATGTTGGCAATTTAATCTCTGGCTCCTCTGCCTTTTCTAAATCCAGCTTCAACATCTGTAAGTTCACAGTTCATATACTGTTGAAGCCTGACTTGGAGAATTTTGAGCATTGTTTTGCTAGTGTGTGACATTAGTGCAATTGTGAAGCAGTTTGAAAATTCTTTGGCACTGCCTTTCTTTGGGTTTGGAATGAAAACTGATCTCTTCCAGTCCTGTGGCCATTCCTGAGTTTTCCAAATTTGCTGGCATGTTGAGTGCAGCACTTTCACAGCATCATGTTTTAGGATTTGAAATAGCTCATCTGGAATTCCATCACCTGCACTATCTTTGCTCGTAATGATGCTTCCTAAGGCCCACTTGACTTTCCACTCCAGGATATCAGGCCCTCAGTGAGTGATCACACCATCGTTATATTTTTTTGTATATAGTTCTTCTTTGTATCCTTGCCACCTCTTCTTAATATATTCTACTTCTATTAGGCCCATACCATTTCTGTCCTTTATTGTGCTCATCTTTGCATGAAATGTTCCCTTGGTATCTCTGATTTTCTTGAAGAGATCTCTAGTCTTTCCCATTCTATTGTTTTCCTCTGTTTGTTTGCACTGATCACTGAGGAAGGCTTTCTTGTCTCTCTGTGCTGTTCTTTGGAATTCTACATTCAAATGTGTATACCTTTCTTTTTCTCCTTTGCCTTTCACTTCTCTTATCAGCTATTTGTAAGGCCTCCTCAGACAGCCATTTTGCTTTTTTTGCATTTCTTTTCTTGGGGATGGTCTTAATCCCTGCCTCCTGTACAATGTCATGAACCTCCGTCCATAGTTCTTCAGGCACTCTATCAGATCTAATCCTTTGAATCTATTTGTCACTTCCACTGTATAATCATAAGGGATTTGATTTAGGTCATACCTGAATGGTCACAATAAACTGTGGAAAATTCTGAAAGAGATGGGAATACCAGACCACCTGAGCTGCTTCTTGAGAAACCTATATGCAGGTTAGGAAGCAACAGTTACAACTGGACATGGAACAATAGACTGGTTCCAAATAGGAAAAGGAGTACATCAAGGCTGTATATTGTCACCCTGCTTATTTAACTTATATGTAGAGTACATCATGAGAAACGCTGGGCTGGAAGAAGCACAAGCTGGAATCAGGATTGCTGGGAGAAATATCAGTTACCTCAGATATACAGATGACACCACCCTATGGCAGAAAGTGAAGAGGAACTCAAAAGCCTCTTGATGAAAGGGAAAGAAGAGAGTGAAAAAGTTGGCTTAAAGCTCAACATTCAGAAAACTAAGATCATGGCATCTGGTCCCATCACTTCATGGGAAATAGATGGGGAAACAGAGGAAACAGTGTCAGACTTTATTTGGGGCTCCAAAATCACTGCAGATAGTGATTGTAGCCATGAAATTAAAAGACACTTACTCCTTGGAAGGAAAGTTATGACCAACCTAGACAGCATATTGAAAAGCAGAGACATTACTTTGCCAACAAAGGTCTGTCTAGTCAAGGCTATGGTTTTTCCAGTGGTCATGTATGGATGTGAGAGTTGGACTACTAAGAAAGCTGAGTGCCAAAGAATTGATGCTTTTGAACTGTGGTGTTGGAGAAGACTCCCTTGGACTATAAGGAGATCCAACCAGTCCATTCTTAAGGAGATCAGTCCTGGGTGTTCCTTGGAAGGAATGATGCTAAAGCTGAAACTCTAGTACTTTGGCCGCCTCATGCGAAGAGTTGACTCATTGGAAAAGACTCTGATGCTGGGAGGTATTGGGGGCAGGAGGAGAAGGGGACGACAGAGGATGAGATGGCTGGATGGCATCACTGACTCAATGGACATGAGTTTGAGTGAACTCTGGGAGTTGGTGATGGACAGGGAGGCCTGGCGTGCTGCAATTCATGGGGTCTCAAAGAGTCAGACACGACTGAGTGACTGAACTGAATGGTCTAGTGGTTTTCCTTACTTTCTTCAATTTAAGTCTAAATTTGGCAATAAGGCATTCATGATCTGATCCACAGGCACCTTCCAGTCATGCTTTTGCTGACTGTATAGAGCTTCTCCATATTTGGCTGCAAAGAATATAATCAGTCTGATTTGGTATTGACCATCTGGTGATGTCCATGTGTAGTCCTCTCTTGTGTTGTTGGAAGAGGGTGTTTGCTGTGACCAGTACATTCCCTTGGTAAAATTCTGTTAGCCTTTGCCCTGCTTCATTTTGTACTCCAAGGCCAAATTTGCCTGTTACTCCAGGAATGTCTTGACTTCCTACTTTTGCATTCCAGTCCCCTATAATGAACAGGACATCTTTTTTTGGTTGTTAGTTCTAGAATGTCTTGTAGGTCTTCATAGAACTGTTCAACTTCAGCTTCTTTAGCATTATTGATTGGGGCATAGACTTGGATTACTGTGATATATGTGTTTATTCATCTCTTAAGTTCTCTGTCTCATCTTTTACATGTATTTATAACACAAGGTAATATGTGATATGCAGAGAGTCTATGCAGAGAGTCTCTCTGCATACCTATGAAAATTGAAACTCTAATCTCAGATTCTTTTGTATTTGAATACTCATTTACTTACTTAATGGTGATTTGAAGTTAGTAGTATTCTGTAGTTGTACCCAAGTAATGTGTTGTTGGTAATTTTATTTTCTCTCCTTATATTTATCCATAAGTGTTTTGGAGAATTCATGGAGAGGTTCGGATTTAAAGAGTTGCTCTTACTCCTCAGACATACTGAGGAATGTCTGAAAACCAAATGTCTGTTTTCTAAGAACAGTTTACTCTTCGTTTTCCACTATTCTGGGCTGTTTTTCTCTTGTTTTTGTTTTTTCACCTGAAACTCTAGAAATAGAAAAAACAACATACTTACATTTACCTTCATCCCTGGAGACTAAACAACAAATCAAAATCAGCTACCAGCAATGTAGGGCATTTGTAAGTAGGTCTCATTCCATAAGAAATGTGTGGATTTTCATATGGTGAGATAAATTTTTCTTGTTTCTAGAAGTCTGGAAAACTGATCACATGAAAGAAAGGAGCCATGAAAACCAGCCTAAACATGTATGGGAAGTTGTATTGATCAATAACAAAAGGCTGACTAAAGAACAAGGTAATGTACTAGGGAAGTCACTTGAGTTGGACACAGATTCTTTTCCTTACAGAAAAATAGTCTGTCAGTGTGTCTCATGTGGAATGAGCTTCAACTATATTTCAGAATTGGTTATCGATAAGAAAAACTCTTTAGGGAAAAAGACTGATGAATTTAATGCCTGTGGAAAATTGCTACTCAGAATTAAACATGAGAAAACTCATACTAGAGAAAAAAATGACTATTTTAAAAGTGGAAAAATTGTCAGTCATAATGAGGATTCTGTTCAGCTTGAGAAGATTCAAACTTTAGAGCAAAATTTCGAATATAACATACATCAAGAATCCTTCAATGAAAAGGTAGCACTCAATACATACAAGACAGAGATCACTGAAGAGAATGACTGTGCCTGTGATGAATATGGGAGAAGATTCTGTGATAGCTCATCCTTCTTGTTCCATCAGACAGCTCCCTCAAAGGAAAATCACTATGAATTTGGTGATTGTGGGAAATCCTTATGTGTGAAGTCCTCCCTTTTAAAACACGATGGGGCACATTTGAAACACTGTGAATATGGTGAAAGTGGGAATAATTTCAGGAGGAAGTTCTACCTCTCACAGCTTCAGAAAACTCATAAAGGAGAGAAGCACTTTGAATGTAATGAATGTGGGAAAGCTTTTTGGGAGAAGTCACACCTCACTCGACATCAGAGGATTCACACAGGAGAGAAAAACTTTCAATGTAATGAGTGTGGAAAAACTTTCTGGGAGAAATCAAACCTCACTAAACATCAGAGGTCACACACAGGGGAGAAACCGTATGAATGCAGTGAATGTGGGAAAGCGTTCAGCCACAAGTCAGCCCTCACATTACACCAGAGAACACATACGGGGGAGAAACCCTATCAGTGTAATGCATGTGGGAAAACTTTTTATCAGAAGTCAGACCTCACTAAACATCAGAGAACACACACAGGACTAAAACCCTATGAATGTTATGAATGTGGGAAATCTTTCTGTATGAATTCACACCTTACAGTACATCAGAGAACTCATACAGGGGAGAAACCCTTTGAATGTCCTGAGTGTGGGAAGTCTTTCTGTCAGAAGTCACATCTTACACAACATCAGAGAACTCACATAGGAGATAAACCCTATGAATGTAGTGCATGTGGGAAAACTTTCTACCACAAGTCAGTACTCACCAGGCATCAGATAATACATACAGGTTTGAAACCTTATGAATGTTACGAATGTGGGAAAACCTTCTGCTTGAAGTCTGACCTCACAGTACATCAGAGAACTCACACAGGAGAGAAACCCTTTGCGTGCCCTGAGTGTGGGAAATTTTTCAGCCATAAGTCAACCCTATCTCAACACTATAGAATCCATACAGGGGAGAAACCCTATGAATGTCACGAATGTGGAAAAATCTTCTATAATAAATCTTACCTAACAAAACATAATAGAACACATACAGGGGAGAAGCCCTATGAGTGCAACGAATGTGGGAAAACCTTCTGCCAGAAGTCACAGCTCACTCAGCACCAGAGAATTCACATAGGGGAGAAACCCTATGAGTGCAGTGAGTGTGGAAAGGCTTTCTGCCATAAGTCAGCTCTGATTGTACATCAGAGAACACATATAGAAGAAAAGCCCTATAAATGTAATGAATGTGGAAAATCTTTTTGTGTGAAGTCAGGACTTACTCTGCATCAGAGGAAGCACACAGGAGAAAAGCCCTATGAATGTAATGAATGTGGGAAATCCTTCAGTCACAAATCATCACTCACAGTACATCACAGGGCTCACACAGGAGAGAAGTCTTGTCAATGTAATGAATGTGGGAAAATTTTTTACCGTAAATCAGACCTCGCTAAACATCAGAGATCACACACAGGGGAGAAGCCCTATGAATGTAACACATGTCAGAAAACCTTTTCTCAGAAGTCAAACCTTATTGTACATCAGCGAACACACATAGGAGAAAAACCTTATAATTGAAGTGAATGTTAGAAATGTTGAACCACAATTCAGCACCTACTCCATTTCAGAGAATTCACGCTATGGAGAAAGCTCTGTTGATATCCTGAATGTTTAATAACTTTCATCCACATAACTGGCCTTATTTTACTCCAAAGTAATGATATAGGACCAGTTTCTACACTGCAACAAGTATAGGGCAGTCTTGTTAAGAGATAATATTCCACTGAATGTCATGTACTGATATAAACCTCACAGATTTTGATTTTGTGAAGTTCTAACAAAAATACTAGGTTATGTCAGAATTTATATAGGGGAGAAATCTGTCCATTTGAGACTTATGAATTGACGATTTTCTTTAGAGGTAATGTAACTTCAAAAGCTAGAATTTGTGTTTTGGTTTTGATGCTATGGTTATTTTTAGGAAACAGCAGATTGTAATTTATAGATGCATATTGTGCAATGTAAAGCTTTAAGGACTAAAAAGAATAGTAAAATAGGCTCAAAAGAAGTTGCAGTAGTAGTAGTGCATAGAATTCTGATGTGCCCTTTACAAAGCTTTTTCTAATAATAGTTACATAACTATAACATACTCTAATAACAGTGTTACATAACCATATTAATAGCCCTAACAGGAAATTGATGGTACCCTGCTACTAAGTCAGATACAGACTTTATTCAGATTTCACTAGTGTTTACATGTAATCTTTATGTTTGTCTGTGCATTTCTATGAAATTTTGTGGTTTATATATTTGAGTAACCTTCAACACATGTTATAAAATCAAAAAGGAATCTGGAGTTTGTATTACATGAAGATTACAAAGGAATCAGGATTTCACCACAGGAAGTTAATAAATATTATTAATTATTAATAATAATCATAGCCTTTGTGCTACCGTAATCCTGGCAACCATTTAAATATGAATCTTTTTAAAAGCAGAGATAAACTGAATAATTAGGGCAGAAGCATTAAACACCAGTGAAGTATCCATTAAGTTCACAGGACTTAGGTATGTACATTACATAAACTATATGTTTCTAACACAGAATGGAACTTAACATAATTGTGAATAAAAACTAGATACTCCTAGTTTACCCGTTGTTACAACATTAGGCACATCTCCCTTGTGTATAAGGCCTGGAGCAACAGTTTAAAAGGAAGCCCACAAAGCTCATGTCTAACCTTTTAAAACTTATAAATCAAAATAACTAAACGTTCAATAAAATGTATTCTCTGCATGGGGATATCTAGGTCCTAGTCCCATTGCCCCTTCTCTTTCACCCATAGCTTATTGAAGACCATGATGTGCCTCGAGTATACATATGTAAATACTCTAGCCTTTAGCCTGAATTTATCCAGACCCTGAGTAAGCAACTGCTTTCCAAGACAGGGTCCAGGAAGGAAGTTTCAGATTAGACAATACTCAGAGCTATAAATTAGACTGTAAATTCAAGGGTCTGATGTACCCTGAGATCTGGGCCCTTAATGACTGTTGACTCTCTGAGGAGGAAGACTGAGGCTGGAACATGGCCAGAATGGAACTAGAGCAGTGCTTTTATTGATAGGGTAGAGGTGATATACTAAATTATATGATCAGATTATGTAAACAATTACATTAAGCTAATAACATAAGATTATACGATCTAGTGATCTTAGATTATATACAGAGTCTAAGCTTCCATTGTAGGAAACCAGAAAAAGAAGAGCAAATTAAGTTCAACTTATTAAAAAAAATAATAATGAGAACTTAGGCAGATATCAGAGTAATTGGAAACAGGAAACCAATGGAGAAAATAAAACCAAAAGCTGGTTCTTAGAGCAGGACAATAAAATTGATAAATCTCTAGTCAGGTTAGCTAAAAAAAGAGAAGATACAAATTGCTAACATCAGGAATGAAAGGGGGCCATAACTGTGATCCCCTTCACATCAAAAGGGTTATAAAGGAATGTTATGGACAACTCTACCCACGGATATGATAACCTAAATGAAATGGGCCAATTCCTTGGAAGAAACAATCTGCCAAAACTCACAGAAGGACAAATCTAAATAGGCATATGTCTTAAGAAATTGAATCAATTTTTAATCTTCCAAAGCAGAAAGCATTAAGCCCAGATGTTTTTACTGATGAATTCTACCAAATTAAGGAAGAAATAGTATCAGTTCTCCACAGTATCTTACAGAATGTAAAAGCAGAGCTTTTACTTATTCTTTGAGGCCAGCATTACCCTAATTGTAAAGCCATTGAAAGACATTACAAGAAAGCCAAGGTACAGACCAGGATCTCATTAATAGATATAGAAATCCTCAACAATATGCTTGCAAATTGAATCCAACAGTGTATAAAAAGAATTACATGACATGATCAAGTGGGATTTATCCAGGTATGCAAGGCTAGTCCAACATTTAATAATGTAGCCCATCATATCAACAGGCTAAAGAAGAAATATATGATCATATCAGTAGATGCAGAAAAATTTTCAAAAACTCTTAACATCCATTCATGGTAATTAAAAAAAACCCAGTAAGTGAGGAATACAGGAACTTTTTACCAAGTTTCCTCAACTTGGTTAAAAAAAAAAATCTATAAAAATCCTATAGCTAACATCATACTTAATGGTGAGAAACTAGATGCTTTTCCAGTAAGATAAAGAGCAAGGCAAGGAGGTCCCTGTAACTATACCTTTTAATCAGCCTTCAGGAAGTCCTAGCTAATGCAGCAAGATAAGGGAAATAAAAGGTACACAGATTTGGAAGGAAGAGATAAAACTCTTGATGTTCACAGATAACATGATTGTCTATGTAGACAATTCCAGAGAATCAGCAACAAAAAATTCTCCTGACACTAGAAAACAGTTACAGAAAGGTTACCGAATATGATGCTCAGGCAGGTGATAAAAAGAAAGGAGCTATCAAGTAACAGAGGTACAGAAGAACCTTAGATGCATATGGCTAAATGAGACAAGTCAATCTGAAAAGGTTTTATACTGTATAATTCCAATGATAATGGATTCTAATAAAGGCAAAACTGTGGAGACACTAAAAAAATAAGTGGTTTCCAGGTGTTCAGGGTGAAGGACAGAGGGATGAATAGGTGGATTACAGACAATTTTTAGGATAGTGAAACCATCCTATAGGATACATGTCATTCATTTGTCAAAACATACAAAGTGTAAAACACACATACAAAGTGTAAAACACACCTACAGAGTATAAAACACACCTACAAAGTGTAAAACACAACGGGTCAACCCTAATCTAAACCATGGACTTTAGTTGTAAAAATGTATCATATTGGTTCATCAGTTATAACAAATGCACCACACTAACGCTCGGTATTAATAAGGGAAAAGTGTGGAGGGAGGTAGAGGTAAAGGGGTATATAGGAACTCTGTGCTTTCTGCTCATTTTTTCTGTAGCCCTAAAACTGCTTGAAAAAATGGAGTGTATTAAATAAACAACCCTGCCACATATTACTTTCTTATATATTTACAGAATTTGAAACTCATATGATTCAGTACCAGTTTTTATATGGTGGGGGTGGAGTAGGGTAGGGAATGCATTCTTAGAAATCATATATTGTCAACCACTAAGGCATATTTTCAGTTATAGCTTTCTGCTTTTCTAAGCCTTATTACCTTCTTTTGAAATTACCTTAAATTACTTATCTCTCATTATAACATCTTGTTTCTGCACTGAACATGTGTTTCTGCCCTTCATCTATAATAATCACTAATGAACATTTAGGTTGTTTTTATAGTCTTCAGAATACTTTAAATTATAGCAACTGTGGCTTGAAATTAAGGCCCAGTGTAATAGAGTGTCTTCACATCTGAAACTAAGAAGACCTTTGATAGCCTAACTGCAGGTTTCCCTCCCTATTCTCCCCCAGGTCACTGTAGTCAGACAGTCCTCCTTGTTTATCTGGGGGACCAGTTCTTGGTTTCCCCTCAGTGGCAAGTGTCACTTTCCTACTAGCCCACAAAATTATTCTGAAAAACCATTCCCATCTTCTCACAGAAATTTTGCTGCACCCTCTGCATACTACAGAGCCATTTCCCACAACCCCTGGTTTTTCCTTTGTTCCCAAGCATGATAACCTGTGTGACCCTTGGATGGTGGTATCATGTCCTCTTGCCTGGGCTGTGAATAGACATAACTAGTAAGCTTATGTAGATCTCATCTGTCCAGTGTAAAGTGTCAAATGTTCAGCTATTGCATTACCCCAGGGTATAAATCCTGCCACCAACAGAGTGACTAGGAGGCAGTTAATACAGCTGGGCATGAACAAGATTGTCCCATCTAAGACAGGTCACCTGGTCACTTAGCTAATTGCTCTTGTCTAACAGGTTCCGTGATGTGGCAGAGGCTGCTTAGGATGGAAACACCAACTGCTGGCAGGCTTGCACTTCAGCCTGCTCTGCTCTGTGTTCTTTTTTGGATGTTGCTATCTCTTCCCACTCTAAGAAGCTCTTGTCCCTAAGAGAATGGTTCATTGGCTGTGCCCTCTGCATGACTTGCCATGGGGTTCAGTGTGTTTGGCAGGTGGTATCTGAGCTACCTGTGAGGCCGGCTTCTGGACCATGGTACTTGCCCTTGTAACTACCCAGAATGTCCACATCAGGGGTGATGTACATGGCTAGAAGTCCAGAATAACTGAGGAAATTTGTATGAGAGAAATAAGAGAGAAAGAAACCTGCATGGCAGAAAAAGACAGCCATAGCAGACAGAGGATGTTAAGTCAGCCAGGCTCTCTGGGTTATGGTTTTGCTTCACCACCTGTTGTGTCTTTTTTTTTTTTTTTTTTTTAAAGAAAAAAGGTTCTGCACTCATGGTTAGAGTACAAAACTCCTATCCTGTGGTGCAGCAAAGAGGTTAATTCAAATGCAGCTTAAGCCTGGGATCCTTGCACCATGTGAAGCAGCCATTGCCATGGAGCAGGCCCCTAACCCTTTCCTGAAGAAAGAAATTTATAAATTTGATCAGAGTAAAGAGAACCCTCCTGAAGTGTAGCAAGTAACCACAGAAAGAAAAGAAATGGAAAGAATGAAGGGAGGGAGGGAGGCAGAGACTTAGATATGAGGAGAGTAAATAACAAAATAACTGAAATATAGGTCCATAGTTTGTTTTTGAAATTGAGATGTGGTTTCTGTACAATATTATATAAATTATATCCACAATTTGACTCAATTAGAAATACAGAATATACTAAAATTATTTGTACAACAAAAGATAAAAGGGTGCTGTGATTGACTTTTGTATCTTCCAAATTAACTTTAATATTAACTTTAAAGCTGAAGTGTACCATTGGTAAATTTTCATAGCCTTAATACAGGGCTCAGGTTATAGTTATACCTGGGAACTCCCTTAAATTTAATCATGTTACTCCCTATAATCTTAGAGGTGTTATTGAATATAAAATACAGTGTTATACTGAAATTCCCTCGAAAATTCATGTTGAAATCTAACTGCCAGTATGATGGTATTTCGTGGCGGGGCTTTTAGGAGTGATTCAGTTAGGAGAACAGAGTCCTCATTAATGGGGTTAGTGCTCTTAAAATAGAGACTCCAGAAAATTCCCTTGCTTCTTCCACCATGTGGGGACTTGGGAAAAGACAGCCTTCTGTGAACAGGAAGCAGTTCTCACCAAACAAGGAATCTTTTGGTGCTATGATCTTGGACTTCCCAGCCTCTTGAACTGTGAGAAACAAACTTTTATTGTTTATAAGCCACCTGGTCCATTGTATTTTATTATAGCAACCCCGAAAGTCTGAGTCATTTAGGAACAAATAGGATGTTTCATCTTAACCAACAGAACTATTGACTTAAGTTTCGCATGGTCATAACACCCACTGACTTAATTTTAGCATAATCCCATAAAAAGCATGGATGCTCTGATCCAAAGAATAATAAAATTAAATTTTTGGCACTTACAAATTGGATTGACAAAAGGAGACCATCGTGTACCATATACCTCAATTGAAACCATTATAAATACCTACCGAGAAGAAGTGATCATTGTCATTACTTCTCTGTTTAATGATCCAGTATAGCTTGTTCTTAGCCTGGAAATGATGGTGCTTCACAGTGGATTATTAAAACCTTAATGCTATGGCCTATCTGCTAAGAACCTAGTACCCAGTGTTACTGAAATTACTGTTTCCATTCAAATAGCAAGTAGTAAATATTTTGTTATTCCAGTTTGGCTAATGTTCTGTTCAGTGCTCTTTTTAACACCCTTTCAGCCACAGTTTACCTTCACCTCAAGGGACGCAAGGTGCCTTTACCAGGCTACCCATGGGATACCTGAACAACTCTGCCATTGCACAGTCTTTGCAGGCAGTGTCTTAACTGCATCCAGTTTCCTCCAGGAGTACAGGTATGACATGACATTGATGACATCCTCCTCTGCGGAAATTCATTTCACAGATTCATTGAGGGCATATAAATACGCCCCAAAAAAGCATAAGTTATTTCACCACACAGAGATCTGCCTCATCAGTTGAGTTCCTGAAAATCACTTGTAAAACAAGGGCTGTTTCATCTCTGATGCTGTCAAGAAGCAGCTACAGACTGCTTTTCATTTTCTGTTCTTAATACACACAATGTTAATATAAATACATAAGAGTCCTTTTTGGGCTCTGCAGGCAACATATCCCCCACTTCAAATTTTTAATTTCACTGATGGTGTTACTTTCAAATGCCCAACTTATATAGGGCCTCCTTCACAAACAGCCTTAAGAATTGATCTGAATTGAAATCAGTAGGCACTCCCATTAGTGCTCTCAAAGACACTCTCACTGTGGAGGCTTTAGCAGCCTCTTGTCCCTCCCGGAGTCCAAGAGTACAAGGAATACCATGCTGGATTTACAGCATGGTATTTACATGGTATTTACAGATTCTGTAAATCTGTTGATGTTGGTTTTGACAGATGCATTGAAGGCAGGGAAGGCAAATGCTTATACAGGGTAAATATCTTTGACGGAAGGTACAAGATACAGTCCATTTTGTGATGAGAATGGTCTAATGCAGTCAACCTGTAACATGTCTGAACTGATCCATCCAGGGAATGGTGCCAAGTTAATTGTGGCAGATTAATCTCTTAACAGTGACTTTAGCCACACTTTTGCTGAGCCCATTCATAATTTCCTTCACTGCTGCTGCAGCCACTGTGTTCATGAGCCCATTTGGCAATGACAAGTGGCTGGGTAATGGAGCTGACTGATAGGAGACTGGCATCGCAGAATGTGTCCTCTGATGAGGTCACCCTTTGGTGAACATTCACATGGTACACAAAGACCTTCACTCTCCTCATCTGGAAAGGTCTAGATGTGCAGCTCTCCCCCTGAACTCCCTTTCACAGGTTTTCCAACGTACCCCTCCTTAGTCCTTGATCATTTAGCCAAACCATAGGGCTTCTTTGGTGGCTCAGAGGTTAAAGGGTCTGCCTGCAATAGGGAGACCTGGGTTCGATCCCTGGGTTGGGAAGATCCCCTGGAGAAGGAAATGGCAACCCACTCCAGTATTCTTGCCTGCAGAATCCCATGGATGGAGGAGCCCGGTGGGCTACATTCCATGGAGTCGCAAAGAGTCGGACATGACTGAACGACTTCACTTTGACTTTAGGCACTGTGCATAAATAAGTGTTAACTCATAACTTTTGCCGTTTCTCCTTCGAGGCAAAATAAATCAGGTGATTTCACCACCAACTTTCAAGACCATCTCAGAGTGGGGCTGTGGTGCTGCGTACCATGCAGAATGATCTGATCCAAGCCTGAGGTTTTTTTCTTTCACTGGTCAGCTCGTCATAGGGAATTCCTCATGAAGCCATAGCAGTGGATTGAGGGGGGTAAGGGGTTGCCTGATAGCTATAGTCCAAGTATTTATAAGCATTGAAGATTCAGCTCCACTGAAGTCTGTTATTTTCCCATCCCAGGGATTCTTTACTAGTCAGAGCCCTAATTTTAATTTTAATGAGACCATGTAAGGTTGGAAATTCAATGTACATAGTAATTAAGCCACCCAACAGATTTGTCATTGGATTTCTTTTCCTAAATCTCAGCCCTGCAGCTTTAGGGGATGAGGTGCTTTCAGAATTATCATTGAAGCTTTAGGGTCTTTGTGGATCTTGAGCTGGGAACTTAAATTCCTGAGCGTCTTCATGTTGTTTCCCAACATTGTCCAACACATTTAGAATAAACAACCAGTTTCATACTCCTTTTGTTCACTAAAATACCTAGGAGAGAACATCTTTCATTCCCAATAACTTGCTTTCTGTAGGCACATGATAATAGGTACCTAGAGGTAATCATTTGAGTAACTGTATTGCCACTGCAAATCATGGACTATCAGTACCTCTTTACACCTGAAACAGGATCTTTAATGGTTTTAAATCTGACTCTACTCAGATCAGTGGTGGTTTAGTCACTAAGTCATGTCTGGCTCTTGCGACCCCATGGACTGTAGCCTACCAGGCTCCTCTGTCCATGAGATTGTCCAGGTTAGAATACCGGAGTGGGTTGCCATTTCCTTTTCCAGGGGATCTTCCCAACCCAGGAATCGAACCCTGGTGAAGCAACACCCAATTTGGTACACATTTGTGATTCAGGAGGATTTAATTAGAGACATAGAACCATAAGATGAATGTGTATGTCTAAAGGGATTTATTACAGGGCTTTGGCTTTCTACAACTGTGGGAACTGGTTAAGCGGTGTCTATGAGGTTGTCTCCATGCCTGATGAAGACATTTGACTAAAGTGCTCAGGGCAGACTATAAGGGAAAGGAGATGGATGTGACGTGAAAGAGAGCAAAAATATGAGAACTCACAACAATGAGTAGTGCCAGCAAGGAGGGGCTAAACCTGGAGACAGTTCTTATTGCCTCTGGCCTTGGTGTGGTGTCCTTCAGAAGCTGGGTCCCTCAGTCAGTGAGGGGATCACACACATCTGGTGCGAGCATCAGAGATGCCAAAGGACCTATGTGGAATGGTCATAGTTGTAGTGATGTCTCATGCCAGTGAGGTGGTCAGTAGATCAGCAGCAGCATGTTACAAAGATACAAAATGGCTATTACATCATTACACACTCCAGGTCTTGCACAAGAATATCTTTTATGGCCCACCCCAATGGGAAACATACAGAAAAGGGAACTCAGAAATGTAGTTGAGCCTAGTCTAGGTAACACATTACTAAGCAACCACATTGGCCTATAAAGGAACTGTGAAATCAGTTCAGTGAATCAGAGCTAATATTTTTAAAGAAATAAAACATAATGTCAGAATTCATTAGAGATACTGACAAATGGTATTTTGTGAAAAATATTTTTAATCAGTTGTATATTATCATGGACTGAATTGTTTTTCCCCCAAATCTATCCCAATGTGACTGTTTTGGAGATAGGGCCTTTAAAGTGGAAAAGTGAAATGAGGTCATAAGGATGGGCTCTAATCCAACATGACTGGTATCCTTATAAGAAGAGAAAGAGACATCATAGACAAGTATGCATAAAGAAAAGGGCATGCAAGAACACAGAAGGCAGCCATCTGCAAGCCAAGGAGAGAGGCCTTGGGAAAACAAACCTACCAACACCTTGACCTTGAACTTCCAGTTTCCAAAAATGAGTCAAATAAAGTTGCAGTAAGTCACCTCATCTGTGGTGGTACTTTATTTTGGCAGCTGAATGTTTGTGTCCCCTCCTCTTACCCCTAAATTTGTATGTTGACGTCATCTCCAGTGCGATGGTGTTAGAAGGTGGGGTCATTGAGAGGTGATTATGTCTGGAGAGTGGAATGCTCATGAATGGGACCCCACAGAGCTCCCCAGCCTTTCCAGCACATGACAACACAATGAGAAGGTGCCATCTGTTAACCAGGAAGACTGCTCTCACCAGAATGCAGCCATGCTCCTGCATTGGTCTTGGACTTCCCGATCTCCAGAACTGTGCAAAATAAAGTTCCATTGTTTATAAGCTACCCAGTCTGTTAGTAGTTTGTTATAGCAGCCCCAATGGACTAAGGCAGCAGCCTTGGCAGACTAGTACATATGTGTACTAAAGATTGAATTTGTCTTCTGGCAGCTTTTAGAAAAGGAATTGAGATAATATTTTTAGAGCAGTTTTAGATTCATAGCAAAATTGAGGGGAAAGTGCAGGGATTTCCCATTTCCTCCCCCTCACACAGGTACACCCTCCCATTATCAGCATCCCCCAGCAGTGGCATATATGTTACAATTGATGAACCTACACTGACACATCATAAAAGCCTATCAATTACATTACATGTCACTCTTGATATTGTGTATCATATGGGTTTAGACATGTATTGATGACATTTATCCATCATTATGGTACCATAGTGTTTTCACTGCTGTAAAAGCCCTCTGTGCTGTCTCTTCATCCTTCCATCTCCACCCCAACCCCTGATCTTTTTATTGTCTCCATAGTTTTTCCTTTTGTGTTAACTTTATCCCACTTTAATGTTTCAACTTTTTTGTCAAGGTATCATTTAGCATACAAAATATTTTAATGTGGTCTCATTATTTTGTATTCCTCAATAGAATATAAACTACATTCAGAGCTTGAAGTTTTATCTACTTTACACACTAGTATGAATCCAGTGCCTAAAACTGGCATGTTGTTTTTTAACTCAATGAGTGTTGAATGAATGTTTGTATTGGATCATGAGTTTAATGTATTTGTTAAGTAAATTAAAGTTGAAGATCCTTGCAAGCTTTGGCAGTGTCTTACAAAGAAACGTAGTCTTATACAATCTAGCCATTGCTTTCCTAGGTGATTACTCAACTTATTTTAAAGCTTACATTAACACAAAAGCCTGCATAAAAATATAGCAGGTTTATTATTTCCAAAATTAGAATTAACCAAGATATCTATCAGTAGGTAAATGGATAAGCAAAGTGTGGCAGATCTATACAATGGAATATTGTTCAGTGATAAATGAGGTGTTAAGTCATTAAAAGTTTTGACGTTAACTTAATAAATGATAGAGGTATAACTGCCTGTAAATGTAGAAAATTGTTACCCCATCCCATTTAAAATGCGCATAAACTCCAGAGATTAACTGATTGATTTTTAAAGAAATTGGCTCACAAGTAAGACTGACAAAGGCTCCAAGTGAAAAGTGAAAGTGTTAGTCACTCTGTTGTGTCCGACTCTTTGCGACAGCATCCATATCCGTCACTGTGACTTCAGGCATATAGAAGGGATATCTTGACATGCTGCACACCACTGAATGCCTAGAAATTTCACTAAGGTAATGAATTTTTTCAGATTTATTTTCCACCATTTGACATGCAAATATATTTCTGCCCTTTTCTCTTTCCCTTTTCCAGTGACTTCCATAAAATGCAAAGCACATATTGGTTTTTCATCCATGGATTGTTGTTAAAATTGGTGTTTCTGTAGGGAGAGGGGGCTGGAATTTTATTTTTGCTATCTTGCTAACTTTCCATTTATCTAGATCTTCGAAAATCTTTCAATGACATTTTAATTGGGCAAGTCTTGTACAAATCTTTCACTTTTCGTTGTAGAAGTATTACAGTTTTGTTAAATTCACTCTTAAGGATTTTTTCTTTTGATGCTATTGCAAATGAGTCTGTTGTCTTAACTTTGGATTGCTCATTGCTAATGTATACAAGTTCCATTGATATTTATATTATTGATCCTGTATCCTTAACTTTACTGAGCTTATTTATTGGTTCTAATATTTTTCAGTGAGTCCCTGAGCATTTTCTACATACAAGGTCAAGCCATCTGCATATAGCCATAGCATTACCTCTTTATTTCCCACTTTATGCCACTTACTGCATTATCTTTCTTAGTTGCCCTGAGACCTGCAGTACAATATTACCTAGAAGTGGTGAGGGTAAGAGCAAATAGAAATGAAAAGAGGATTAGTACAGTCTTTAAAAAAAAAAAAAAAGAAGAGATATCCCCAGTTCTTTTTCTTAGAACATTTTCTTTTGTAAACTTGTAACTGTAAATGCTTTATCCATCCCTTTGGGATGAATATGAACCTTTTTAAAAGCCTTTTGGCAGTTTTACACCCTTACAATATCTTTCTCAAGGAGCCTTGGAGTTATCTCTTTGAAGTGTACCCTTCCAGGGTGTTTGCACGCCCAATTTCTCAGTTTCTGTAGGAGGGTAGGAGCCTAACTTCTTCTATGGGTGCCTTGCTCCAAGTTGAAAAACTACCTCCTTTCAAATAGATATGAGAAGCTTCAATTAACACAGATGCTCATCCCAATTACCGGATGAATTTAAGGTAAACTATGATAAATGATGGAGAAGGCAATGGCACCCCACTCCAGTACTCTTGCCTGGAAAATCCCATTGATGGAGGACCCTGGTAGGCTGCAGTCCATGGGGTCACTAAGAGTCGGACACAACTGAGCGATTTCACTTTAACTTTTCACTTTCATGCATTGGACAAAGAAATGGCAACCCACTCCAGTGTTCTTGCCTGGAGAATCCCAGGGACAGGGGAGCCTTGTGGGCTGCCGTCTATGAGGTTGCACAGAGTCGGACACGACTGAAGCGACTTAGCAGCAGCAGCAGCATGATAAATGATAGTGTCAAGTCCTCTTACTTAAGGTTTAGTTATTGTTTATCTTGAGAACATGTATGTAATGAGTTGTATCCAATCAGCTTTATAAAAGGGTGCAGTTTCTTTCTGGCTTTGTAATCTCTTAGCAGACTTCCTATAGTGCACATCACATTCTTCTTTTATGATTATTCAGTAATAAAATTCTTTTGTCTTCTACCTTTGTGAAGAGACTTTCGTGTTGGGAGAAACTTTCAATTATATTTCTTCAGCAATTTTGATAAGAATGGGATGAGTCTGGTAGTTCCTGATTTGAGCAGATCAGCTGAAAGTCTTGGCCACACAACAATCAGATAGAAGACCCTAAATTATAAATACTCTTCCTCCTAGCCCTCTGTTCTTTTGGAATACTATCTAAACAAACCACCCAAATTCAAGATTTTACTTTTGAATAATTATGGGTAATAATTATTACCCAGATCTCATCATGATCACTGGATAATTGGAAAATATGGGGAAGCCAGTAATGTTGCCTGCTGGTCTCTTTTAAAAACAGTTAATATCCGTCTGTCGCATTTGGAATTGGCACACATAGGAGATTCCAGTCCTGCAGTAGCCAGAGGACAATTGTTTTGCAGAGGTTCTTAGAAGGGAGTCTATCCCAGTAAATGTCTTGCTGATATTTATGGGATGAATATAATTCTAACCATTTCAAGAGGAAATTTAAAAATTATTTGGATAACTAGAAGAAATTGTTGAAAAAATTAAAGGGAAAATGCAAGACAAATACATTTTCTCTCTCATAGAACCCTGCTTCTCCTCACTTTGTTTGTCCCTGCTCCTCCTGCTTTTCCTGGATGTCTTTGCCCCTCCATGCCTCAGACTGACTCGGGGGAAAGGGAGGTGATAATCTTTCAGATGGGTGGTTCCCATCTAGGCACAGCTTCTTTGCTGCTAAGTCGCTTCAGTCATGTCCGACTCTGTGCGACCCCAGAGATGACAGCCCACCAGGCTCCTCCGACCCTGGGATTCTCCAGGCAAGAACACTGGAGTGGGTTGCCATTTCCTTCTCCAATGCATGAAAGTGAAAAGTGAAAGTGAAGTCGCTCAGTCATGTCCGACTCTTCACAACCCCATGGACTGCAGCCTACCAGGCTCCTCCGTCCATGGGATTTTCCAGGCAAGAGTACTGGAGTGGGGTGCCATTGCCTTCTCCAACAGCTTCTTTAACTGGTAATAAATTACCTGCTCAATTTGAGAACACAGTTAATGTACTTTATGGCCTAGACTGAGTCCACTTCATGTCTTAGATGAGGTGACTCCTTCAGGAGTCCCTTATGCTCCACACACTGCATAGCTATTAATAGAAAGCCAGAAATGATAAAGCATCATGGGAAGATTAAGAGATCTGCATGGAAGGCAACAGGGAGAGTAGCTATACTAGTCACTTGGAAAAAAGCAAAGAAACAAGGCATTGAAATAATGTAAACACAGGAAGGGAAACTAAAGTGCCCTGGTTACAATTTTTTGTGGGGTTTTTTTTTTGGTCTCAGTGTGAAGGAAGCCAGCTAGTCTATTTGGGTCACCAGCAGCACCAATGCCATTGAGAAGCTACTCAGGATGCCCATGTAATTCAAATGCCTTTCTTATCAGCTGATGTTTCTTATTTAAAGGCTTCTTTCCTCTATGCCCCAGAAATTTGCAAAAGTACACCTCAGGGTGTATTCAGTTTACAGCCCACACATAGGAATATATACTGATTATTAGATGAAATTGAGCAACTGCGTGGAATTCTGAAATTAGGAGATTTTGCTCCTTTGGTAGAGCAATCACATTGGGGTCTGGAAGATCACAACATCAGGGGAAGCTATCTGGCACCCCACCCCTCATAACTATGGAGTAACCAAGGCAGTTTCAAACTCAGAGAAGGGTTGCTGAAAGCTATACTTGAAGCCTTTCCACAAATGTTGAGCTGGGTAATGTTGCAGCAATGTACCTAGAAGACATGGGGGTCCCCCATCGATTTCCATCAGTGGTTTGCTGACGCTTTCTCAGAACTCCCTGGTTGGAACCTGGGGTCAGATCAAAATATGCTCTAGTTTTAGCAATCTTCGTTTTGACTCTCTTGCCAACTATCCACATCCAAATTAAGAGAAAGTGGTAGGATGACAAGAATAGACAGTCAAATCTGAGCAGCAGGTACTCAATGTAGGGATAATCTAGAGAAAGACATCCAAGAAAAGAAATTGAAGACTTCTGTGTTGGCTGATCAGAACTCTTTACTAAAGGGAGAAATCCCTACTCTGGTCAACTCATGAAGGGATCAGAGGAGGCAGGGTCTGGAGGAGGCAGGGACTGACTACAGGGACAAGAGAATCAGGATGGAGAAGAACAAAACCTCCAGCTGGGAAATCTTGGCTAACAGCTCAAAGTGGATAGATTGAGAGACTCTGAGGTGGGAAATGGTGAACCATATGTGTCAGTAACTTTTCCTCAGCCTAATCTCTTTGCCGCCTCTGATAAAGTTCTGCTTCTCCTTCAGTTTCCTCAGGAATTTCTTGTTTTAGTATTTTGCATCAGTCTACTTATTCCTTTTCCTGTACAATTCACATGCATTTAGGTCCTCTAACTAAGGAACTTGTGTTCTTGGTTTCTCTCAATCCTTCTATAAACCTGTTGAGGAGAGACCTGTTGTGCAACTAAAAGGCTACCATATTCTCTACTCTGGATGGAATATCCATGGAGCTTATTGAGGAAAAGACACCTGATTTGATCACACTGTGCCCTTTGAAAGAAAAACAGGTATGGCAGAGAGGGGCATTTTCACACCATGCAGGGCAAGCACATCAATGCATCATGCTGGGTCTAGGAAATGATGTTTTCTTTTCCTTCTATGCAATACGGAGAGGTTTTCTGAATTGGAAGATTTTATTTTTATTTATATCTCCCCAATAGTGGACATCTTTGTCTTGTTCCTATAATTAGGAGGAAAACATTCAATCTTCAATCCTCAAATAGGATATTGTTGTTGCTTAGTCAATAAGTCATATCTGACTCTTTGCGACCCCACGGACTGTAGCCCACCAGGCTCCTCTGTCCATGGGATTTCCTAGTCAAGAATACTGGGGTGGGTTGCCATTTCCTCCTCCAGGGGAACTAGTACTATCAGATCAGATCAGATCACTCACTCAGTCGGTCACTCAGTCGTGTCCAGCTCTTTTTCGACCCCATGAATTGCAGCACACCAGGCCTCCCTGTCCATCGAAAGAGATAAAATAATGTTTTTGTTTAACAGGAATTCAGATTGAGATATAGTAATTGAAGCAGAATCTGTAAATACCCTCTACACCATCATCATTCTTTCAGCTCAAATGACCTAATGTAGTACTGGCAGAGTATTTTCTGATTCCAAAGTTGCAATCACAATTTCAAGTGCCAAGATAAAGTCTACTGCAACAACAAAAATAGCTTCACTTATGATTACAGAGGTTATCAGTGTTTTAATAGCCTCATTATTTTTTTTTTCAGCATAGCCATGGGTGCAAGCAATTACAATGTGGAAAATACATATTTCCCCTTGCTTCTACACTGCTTTTGATGGAGGTAATACAAATACAAATTTTGGTGGATGTTTACATAAAGGTGAAAACATGTTTATTCCAAGGATAAACAAAGCATGAAAGATTATGTGGAAGATGTTGATTGTCCGGCCACATTCTTCATAGTACTTGCTATTCAGATAGATGATACTTTTTATATTGATGTTGAAGTAATTGACATGAAGTTGTTCTCTTACTTCAGCATTTATATTATTAACATTTGAATTGAGTTATTAAAGGACTTTTGTGATTTTTGTTGGCAGTCAGTATTCTTCATTTCTCTTGCATTCAGAAGCTCATTGACACTCTTTAACAAATACAGCTGGAAGAGTTCTCAGTTAATATTTAAAGCACTGAAATATTTAATCCTCCAGAAAAGGCCCCAAGTTCTTATTTAACCTTTTAAATATTCCATTAAATGAAGCCAATTTGCTTATTTTTTGTTTGTAGTTTTCAGTATCTGTAACAATAGAATTATGGAAATTGAGAGAAGAACAATTTCTCCTCTTTCAATAATGATTATAAAATGATCAGGTGGATAATCATTAGTGTGCTTGCTATGACTGTATTTAGAAATGTTTCATCTCTTAATTTGCTTTTTTAAATGGATGTTACTAACTGCTTGTCTAGCATAAGGACAAGTGAAAGTATCATTTATAGTGTTAAAAGGGAACAGAAAAAACTGACAAAAAGTTTTTTTGTTAGTGGACATATTAAAAAATTATTAATCAAAGAGATCCAATATGATCCTGAAGAGTGGAAAAGGCAAGTTGTGCCATGAATGATGGTCTTATGTGTTTAACGAATCAAATTTGAAGAGAAGTTCCCAGAGTTGTTAACTTTATGCCATTATATCCATTCATAAAGCTAAATGTGTTTTCTCATTAATGAATGTCCAAAGGATGAAATAAGTGAGATACAACTACAAAATAAGTAACATATAATGAAAATGGAACCATGTAAATGGACAGTCTCTGGAATAAATAATGTAACTCAATTCTTCAAAACAAGGAATTGTTAAGGAGAGCCAATATTATCATAGAAATTTAATTGATGAGAGATACATAATTTAGATACTTAAAATTTATTTCAGATGAACAATGAATAAAAGAGTGTCTCATGACTTGTACTTTATTTGCTAAATCTGGCAATTCTACCCAATGTACAAAATTGCAGAGCCTTTTTTTTTTTCAACTGAAGTATAGTTGATTTACAGTGTTACTTTCAAATGTATAGCAAATTGATCCAGTTACATATGTATGTATATATATATACATGGGCTACCCTGGTGGCTCAGCCGGTAATAAATTTGACTGCAATGTGGGAGACCTGGGTTTGATCCCTGGGTTGGGAAGATCCCCTGGAGGAGGGCATAGCAACCCACTCCAGTATTCTTGCCTGGAGAATCCCCATGCACAGGGGAGCCTGGCGGCCTGCAGCCCATAGGGTCGCAAAGAGTTGGACACGACTGAGTGACTAAGCTCACCCATATATATACTTTTTCTGATTTTTTCCATTTTAGGTTATTACAAGATACTAAATATAGTTCCCTGTGCTATACAGTAGGTCATTGTTGATCAATTTTATATGCAGTTTATTTATTTTATATATAGTAATCCAAAATTCCTAATTTATCCCTTTCCCCTCTTCCTCTTGAGTAACCATAAGTTTGTTTCTATCACAGACCCTATCCTAATTGAGATGGGAGAAATATCAACAACCTCAGACATGCAGAAAGTGAAGAGGAACTACAGAGCCTTTTGATGAGGGTGAAAGAGGAAAGTGACAAAACTGGTTTGAAGATCAATATTCAAAAAACAAAGATCGTGGCATCCAATCCCATCACTTCATAGCAAATAGAACGAGAATTTTATTTTCTTTTTTCTTGGGCTCCAAAATCCCTGGGGACAGTGACTGCAGTTAAAAGACACGTGTCCCTTGGAAGGAAAGCTATGACAAACCTAGACAGCGTATTAAAAAGCAGAGACAACACTTTACCAACAAAGGTCCATACAGTCAAAAACTGGTTTTTCCTAATAGTCATGTACAGATGTGAGAGCTGGACCATAAAGAAGGCTAAACTCGGAAGAATTGATGCTTTCGAATTGTGGTGCTGGAAAAGACTCCTGAGATTCCTTTGGACTGCAAGGACATCAAACCAGTCAATTCTAAAGGAAATCAACCTGAATATTCATTGGAAAGACTGTTGCTGAAGCTTCAATACTTTGGCCACGTGATTGGAAGAGCCTGCTCATTGGCAAAGACCCTGGTGCTGGGAAAGATTGAAGGCAAAACGGAGAAGGTGGCGGAAGAGGATGAGATGGTTAGATAGTATCACCGACTCAACGGGACATGCATTTGAGCAAACTATAGGAGATAATGAAGCACAGGGAAGCCTGGCGTGCTGCAGTTCATGGAGTCGCAAAGAGTCAGACATGACTTACCGACTGAACAATAACAGGCTTTCAAGAAATGTACTGTGCCTTTTCTGGGACAGGACACGGCGGTCGCTATGGCCTTCTGCGCATGTGCGCTCCCTCCTCCCCCTCCTCTCCCTGCTAGCCTGCAGGTTCAGGGATGCAGCTGCAGTCTCGCGAGGAGAGGATTCCGGAGCTTCAGGCTTGTGGACCCGACTGCTGAGGAGCAGGACGGTTCGGTGTAGCCCCGCAGAGTTGAGACAGGCGACCGGGGGGCGGGTGAAGGAGGAAACGGCTTTGTCTCCAGACTCGGTGTGGCTCTGACTCCGTTTTTATGCTCCTGGTGAGGACCAGCACGTCCCAGCGCTTGTTACCAGGTGAAGCTTGTTTTTCTCATTTCCAAGGTGCGGGGTGGTCTGAGATCTTGGAAGACCGCGCAGAAACTGGCTTTCGGGCTCCCAGTAGATGTGCACTTTTCTTCTCTGCGAAGAAACTGGATTTTTTTCCCCCCACTCAGGGCCTCGCCTAACCGCCTGTGGTCAGCTTTGCCTATGCCCTCAGTAACCCTAGTTGGCTTTTACAGGAGGTCCCGCTTAAATTCCAGGAGCTTTAGATCTGGGACAAATATGAATAGCTTTTTGTGGAGTAGAAAGGGTGATTCCGGGAGCAGGAGTCTCTAGCAGGACAGTCAGTTCGCTTGGGACCTCAGAGGAGCAGACTTTGGTCCTCCTGCTGGACCAGGTGGTAGTGATGGTGGAAACCTTGGGCCAACTTTCTGGACAAAAGGAACAGAAGGTACTCCTTCTTGGGAGGTTGTGAAGGCATCCTGTGGAAGGAAGAGCTGACCAGCCTCAGGGGAGGGAGTTTACCTTCTTGCACCCTTCACTCTTTACTCCACTTGTATTCTGAGCTGCTCCTGCACTCAGCACAG
Organism: Bubalus kerabau; assembly: GCF_029407905.1. Taxonomy (NCBI): domain Eukaryota; kingdom Metazoa; phylum Chordata; class Mammalia; order Artiodactyla; family Bovidae; genus Bubalus; species Bubalus kerabau. Next base: position 136,082,459 of record NC_073624.1, read on the forward strand.
CTAGAGAATACCTGATGTCCCTTGTCCTGAGCTTGCAGAATCAGAGATGGTGCTGCAAGACAGAGGTCGTTACGACTTGGACTTAAGACAGGTCTATTTATGTGTTACTTAAAGCATGGAGTTGGGTTCGGGTGGGCAGGAAGTGGGTAAAAAAGTGGTTAGTTTACAATCCTACATTTTGTTATGATAGAATCAAGGACAGCCATGGAGTCTCTTGATGGTCCAGGGAGGTCTTTTCTGCCCTAATAACACAGAAATCAAAACCAGTTTATTGTTTTTAATTAAAAAATACTGTTGAGACCCGAAACCAAATTAAGAGTAAACTCTTTTTTCCCCTTCCAAAAATACCCCATCCTTTTTTTTTCAGAACACTGTTGAGATTTTTCTGGTTTGTAATGAACATTATAAATTTTGTGCTGAATATTTTTGCTCAGCATCAGTTTTAATGTTCTAATCTTGGCTTTTCCTAATTGGCTTAATTAGTTTAATGTGTTGTTCACATTTTCTGTATGTTAGAGCATACACTGTTAACAAATGAGCAGAAAACAAATGCTTTTACATTTGAAAACTAGCTTGTCTAAGTATTACATTATCATACCAGAGTCATGCATGGACATGGAGTGCTCCCTCCTTTACTGTTATCCTTTCTGCCCCTTCTCAAGGCATCTCCCATTCTAAGATGTTATGCCAGCTACTAGGGTGGAGCTTTTTAGGCAGGTGATATCACTCATGACCCTCCTTCTTTCTCAGGTGTACTCTCTCAGCTCTCTACATTTCTCCAGAAGCAACAGATAATGATCACATCGCAGGTGAGTTGTTTAATTTATGCACAGTTTTGATTATTTGAAGTTTATACCATGTCTATACATTCATCTGAAATAGTAGAAATAAATGTTAACATCAGGGAAAATATAGAGCACAAGTCAGCAAATTACAGCCCATGGGCCAAATGAGGCATGCAGCCTGGTTTTTTATTGCCCACACACTAAGAATTTTTAGATGATTGAGAAACAAATCAAGAGTAATAGTCTGTGATGTGAAAATTGTGTGAAATTCAAATCTCAGTGTCTGTAAAATTTTTACTGAGACACAGCTGTGTTCTTTTATTTATGGCTGTGACTGCCTTCAGATTACAAGGGCAGAGTTTAGTGATTGTGACAGAAAGCTCACAGACCTGAAATACTTACTATGAGCATTTACTGAAAATGTTTGCTGACCTCTGATTTAGAAGAGCAGATCAGTAGTAGGAAAGAGATGCCATGTAGGTAAATGCAGATCCTATGATATTATTGAGCTGTGAAACTGAGCCATTAAAAAAAATTTTTTTTGATAGACTTCATTATGTGATGTTGTGAACCTTCTTGTGACAGTCTTGCAGTTGCATAAAGAAGTGGTTGGAATAAAGGGGATGACTCTTGTCTATTCCATGGGAAAAGTTAAGTGATGTCAGAAGAAAATACGTGATAAATAATTCAAGTGAATTAGAGCCAGCTTTACGACTCATGGTTTTTCAAAGAAGAGACAATCTGCATAGACCAGGTGACCTAGGTTATTTAGTAGGAGGAGGCAGGCTTTGTGACAATCCTGAGGGCTTGGCAAAATCTAAATCTTTGTAGAGTCTGGCAAGGGATTCTTCTTTTTTAATTTTGGTAAAATACGCATAGCATAAAATTCACATATCAGCCGTTTTAAAATGCAGAATTTAGTGGCGTTTTGTATATTAATGATGTTGTGCAACCATGACCACCACCTACTTTAAGAATATTTTCTTCATATCAAAAGGAGACCCCATACTGTTGTTTAAGTCTCTAAGTCCTGTCTGACTCTTTGCAACCCCATGTACTGCAGCCCACCAGGCTCCTCTGTCTGTGGGATTTTCCAGGCAAGAATACTGGAGTGGTTGCTATTTCCTACTCCAGGTGATCTTCCCAACCCGGAGATCGAACCTGAATCTCCTTCATTGGCAGATGGATTCTTTACCACTGAGCTACCAGCAAATCCTAGTAAGCAGTACCATCACTTAATAAACAGCTACTCCCCATTCCCCCCAGCCCCTAGCTACTGTTAATCTATTTTCTTCTTATGGGTTTGCCTATTCTGGATAGCTCATATAAATGGAATCATGTAGCCTTCTGGGTGTGACTTCTTTCACTTAGTGTGTTTTCAGGACCCTTCCATGTTGTAATTTGTATCATTACTTCATCACTTCTATGACCAAATAAATATTCCATTGTCTATACTACCTTTTGTTTATCTATCATTTCATGGGCATTTGGGGGTGACTCCATGTTTGGTTATTGAGAACAGTGCTGTGAGCATTCATGTACAGGTTTTTGTGTGAAGACCTATTTTCAGTTCTTTCCTAGGAGTGAAATTGATGGATCATGTGATAATTCTGTGTTTAACTTATTTTGAAACTGGCAAACTGTGTTGCACAGCAAGGCAAGTCCCTTGCCAAGTCCATATGAATTTTATGTTAGCTTGTCTATTTCCACACAAAAAGGCTGTTGCGATTTTGGTAAGGATTGCATTGAATCTATAGACCACTTTGGGAAATAGTGCCACTTTAAGAATATTAAGTCATGAGTATCTATGAACTTGAGATGTTTTTCCAATAAGTTAGATTTTCTATTTTGTAGTGTTCAGAGTACAGATCTTACATGTTTGCTGAAATTTACTATTAAGTGGTCTTTTAGGTGATGTTGTAAATGGAAGTCTTTTCTTAGTTCCCTTTTTGATTGCTTATTGATGGTACGTAGAAATACAACTGATTTTTTGAGTGTTGAGCTTATACCCTGTTTTGCTGAATTTGTTCACAAGTTCTAATAGTTGCTTTGTAGATTCTTTAGAATTGTCTATATATGCAGTCATATCATCTGCACATAGAGATAGTTTCATTCTTCCATCCAGTTTGAATACCTTTTGTTTATCTATTTTTTGCCTAATTGCTCTGGCTAGAATTTCTAGTGCAGAGTTGAATATAAGTGGCCAAAGCAGGCATCCTTGTTTTTGTTTTGTTTTACCATCTTAAGTTTATTCATGTTATGCTACAATCAACCTCCAAAATATTTTCATCTTATAAAACAGAAACACTGCACCCATTAAACAAAAACTCCCCATTCCTCTCTGCTCCCTGACCAGTGAAAGCCTCCATTCTACTTTATGTTTCTATGAATTTGACTACTCTTTCATACTTCATGGAAGTGAAAGCATAAAGGACTTGTCTTTTTGTGACTGGCTTCTTTTACTTAGCATAATTCTCAGGGTTCATCCATATTGTATGTGCGTGTATATATATCACATTTTTGTTTATTCAGTCATCTGTTGATGGACATTTGCTTCTGCCTTTTGGCTGCTGTGCATAATGCTTTTATGAACATGGATGTACAAACATGTCTTGAGATTCTACTTTCAGTTCTTTTCAATAAACGCCAAGAAGTGGTATTGCTGGGTCATATGGTAATTCAATTTTTTTTTTGAAGAACACCATAATGTTCCTCACAGCAGCTGCACCCTTTTACATTCCCACCAGCACTTATTATTTTCAGGTTTTTTAAATAGCAGCTCTCATAATAGGTGTAGGTAATATTTGATAGTGGTTTTGATTAGCATTTCTCTAATGATTAGTGATTTTGAGCATATTTTCATAAACTAGTTAACTAATTGTATACATTCGTTGGAGAAATGTCTGTTCAAGTCCATTGTCTATTTAAAAATTCTGTTGTTGTTATTGAGTTGTAGGCATTCTCCTCAAACGGCCCCAAAACAGATCAAAACACAGTTCTTTGAAAATAATAGGTATATCTTACTGTGCTTTGCAGATTTTTTTAAAATAAATTGAAGTTTTGTGGCAATTCTGCATTAAGAAATTCTATTGTGATATTTTTGCAAGACCATTTGCTTACTTCTTAATAACATTCAACATTTCAAACTTTTTCATTATTATTGGGTTCACCAAAAAGTTCATTCAGGTTTTTCCATTACCTCTTATGGAAAAACCCAAATGAACTTCTTGGTTAACCCAGTAGTAAAATGGCTGTCTGAGGAGGTCTTACAAATAGCTGTGAAAAGAAGGGACGCGAAAAGCAAAGGAGAAAAGAAGAGATACCCATTTGAAAGGAGAGTTCCAAAGAATAGCAAGGAGAGATAAGAAAGCCTTCCTCAGCGATCAATGCAAAGAAATAGAGAAAACAATAGAAAGGGAAAGACTAAAGATCTCTTTAAGAAAATTAGAGATACCAAGGGAACATTTCAAGCACAGATGGGCTCAATAAAGGACAGAAATGGTAGGGACCTAACAGGAGCAGAAGATATTAAGAAGAGGTGGCAAGAATACACAGAAGAACTGTATAAAAAAGATCTTCATGACCCAATCACGATGGTGTGATCACTCACCTAGAGCCAGACATCCTGGAATGTGAAGTCAAGTGGGCCTTAGGAAGCATCACTATGAACAAAGCTAGTGGAGGTGATGGAATTCCAGTTGAGCTATTTCAAATCCTGGAAGATGATGCTGTGCAAGTGCCACACTCAATATGCCAGCAAATTTGGAAAACTCAGCAGTGGCCACAGGACTGGAAAAGGTCAGTTTTCATTCCAATCCCAAAGAAAGGCAACGCTAAAAAATGCTCAAACTACCACACAATCACACTCATCTCACACGCTAGTAAAGTAATGCTCAAAATTCTCCAAGCCAGGCTTCGCAATACATGAACCATGAACTTCCAGATGTTCAAGCTGGTTTTAGAAAAGGCAGGGGAACCAGAGATCAAATTGCCAACATCTGCTTGATCATCAAAAAAGCAAGAGAGTTCCAGAAAAACATCTATTTCTGCTTTATTGACTATGCCAAAGCCTTTGACTGTGTGGATCACAATCAACTGTGGAAAATTCTTCAAGAGATGGGAATACCAGACCACCTGACCTGCCTCCTGAGAAACCTGTATGCAGGTCAGGAAGCAACAGTCAGAACTGGACATGGAACAACAGACTGGTTCCAAATAGGAAAAGGAGTACGTCAAGGCTGTATATTGTCACCCTGCTTCTTTAACTTATATGCAGATTACATCATGAGAAATGCTGGGCTGAATGAAGCACAAGCTGGAATCAAGATTGCTGGGAGAAATATCAATAACCTCAGATATGCAGATGACACCACCCTATGGCAGAAACTAAAGAACTAAAGAGCATCTTGATGAAAGTGAAAGTGGAGAGTGAAAAAGTTGGCTTAAAGCTCAACATTCAGAAAACTAAGATCATGGCATCCGGTCCCATCACTTCATGGGAAATAGATGGGGAAACAGTGGCTGACTTTTTTTTTTTCTGGACTCCAAAATCACTGCAGGTGGTGACTGCAGCCATGAAATTAAAAGACACTTACTCCTTGGAAGGAAAGTTATGACCAACCTAGACAGCATATTAAAAAACAGAGATATTACTTTGTCCACAGAGGTCCGTCTAGTCAAGGCTATGGTTTTTCCAGTGGTCATGTATGGATGTGAGAGTTGAAATATAAAGAAAGCTGAGCACTGAAGAATTGATGCTTTTGAACTGCGGTGTTGGAGAAGACTCTCGAGAGTCCCTTGGACTGCAAGGAGATCTAACCAGTCCATCCTAAAGGAGATCAGTCCTGGGTATTCATTGGTAGGACTGATGTTGAAGCTGCAACTCCCATACTTTGGCCACCTGATGTGAAGAGCTGACTCATTTGAATAGACCCTGATGCTGGGGAAGATTGAGGGCAGGAGGAGAAGGGGACGACAGTGGATGAGATGTTTGGATGGCATCACCGACTCGATGGACATGGGTTTGGGTGGACTCCGGGAGTTGGTGATGGACAGGGAAGCCTGGTGTGCTCTAGTTCATGGGGTCGCAAAGAGTCAGACACAACTGAGCAACTGAACTGAACTGAATACTATATTTGTTAAGGTGATCTGTGATCAGTGACCTCTGATGTTACAACTACAAAAAGACCATGACTTGCTGAAGGCTCCAATAATAGTTCAATTCAGTCACTCAGTTGCGTCCAACTCTTTATGACCCCATCAACTGCAGCATACCAGGCTTCCCTGTCAATCACCAACTCCTGGAGCTTGCTCAAACTTATGTCCATTGAGTCGGTGATGCCATCCAACCATCTCACCCTCTGTCATCCCCTTCTCCTCCTGCCTTCAGTCTTTCCCAGCATCAGGGTCTTCTCCAATGAGTCAGTTCTTCACATCTGATGGTCAAAGTATTGGAGCTTCAGCTTCAGCATCAGTCCTTGCAATGAATATTCAGGACTGATTTTTCTTAGGATGGACTGTTTGGATCTCCTTTCAGTTCAAGGGACTCTAAAGAGTGTTTTCCAACACCACAATTCAAAAACATCAATTCTTTGGCTCTCAGCTTTCTTTATAGTCCCAACACACATCCATACATGACTACATGAAAAACCATAGCTTTGACTAGACGGATCTTTGTTGACAGTATCTCTGCTTTTAATATGCTATATAGGTTGGTCATAGCTTTTCTCCCAAGGAACAAGCATCTTGATTTCATGGCTGCAGTCACCATCCGCATTGATTTCAGAGCTCAAAAAAATAAAATCTCTCATTGTTTCTCCATCTATTTGCCATGAAGTGATGGGACTGGAAAAGGTCAGTTTTCATTCCAATCCCAAAGTAAGGCAGTGCCAAAGAAATGCTCAAACTACCACACAATTGCGCTCATCTCACACGCTAGCAAAGTAATGCTCCAAGTTCTCCAAGCCAGGCTTCAACACTACGTGAACCTCCAGATGTTCAAGCTGGATTTAGAAAAGGCAGAGGAGCTAGAGATCACATTCCTAACATCCACTAGATCGTTGAAAAAGCAAGAGTTCCAGAAAAACATCTACTTCTGTTTTACTGACTATGCCAAAGCCTTTGACTGCTGCTGCTAAGTCGTTTCACTTGTGTCCGACTCTGTGCAACCCTATAGACGGCAGCCCACCAAGCTGGGCTGTGTATCGACATTTTTTTTTGTTTGTTTCTATACATAGAGCCGCATGAGCTGTTTGTATATTTTGAATATTAATCCCATGTCAGTTGTATCATTTTCGAATACTTTCTTCCATTCTTTTTTTTTTTTTTTTCATTTTGCTGATGGTTTCCTTTGCTATGAAGAAACTTTTAAGTTTAATTAGGTCACATTTGTGCATTTTTGTTTTTATTTCCATTATGTTAGGATGATTAAAAAAGATATTGTTGCAATTTATGTGAGAGAGTATTCTTCCTATGTTTTCCTCTGAGAGTTTTATAGTATCCATCTGGGCTTACATTAAGGTCTTTAAAATCCATTTTGAGTTTATTTTTATGTATAGATTAAAGAATGTTCTAAGTGTTTTACATGTAGCTGTCCAGTTTTCCCAGTACTACTTATCGAAGAGATTTTTTTCTCCATTGATTAATCTTGCTCCTTTGTTGTAGATTAATGTCTTTTGTCACTTAAATGTGATTTACAATTTCACTTCCAAAGGTCCTTTTCAGAATATGACCTTTCAATGAATTTTAACACAAAGGGAACAAAATGTATTAATTTACTAACTCAATTTTTATCATACACTGGCAATCTCTTTAATATCTAGAAATTAGATATTATAAAATTGGGACCCATTTGTCCAGTATATACATAATATATGCAGTGAAGTATATGTAACATATAGAGCAATGGACAAGTTGAAATGTTCTAGTACATACTAGCAAAACATCTTTTGCAGTCTTCCCTCTCACCTCCTCCATCAATCCAATGAAAAAGCGCAGAGTATACTGTTCAGGGAGGAGGTTTAACAATTCCATTTCTAAAGACAATATTTCCCATCAGTGTGTGTGTGTGTGGTTTTTTTTTTTTTTAATTAATTTATTTTTTGGCTGTGCTGGGTCTCCGTTGCTGTGCATGGACTTTCTCTACTTGTGGTGAGCGGGGCTGCTCTTTGTTGCAGTGCTCAGGGTTCTCGGTGCAGTGGCTTCTCGTTGCAGAGCACAAGCTCTGGAGTTCAGGCTCAGTGATCGTGGCACATGGGCTTAGTTCTGTGGCATGCGGGATCTTCCTGCACCAGGGATTGAACCCATTTCCCCTGCTTTTAGCAGGCAGATTCTTAACCACTGGACCACCAGGGCAGGCCTTCTCATCAGTTTTTAAACTATATTTACAAGTATTATTATTTTACTACTTCTCCTTTTAAATACATCAAGCACTTCTAAATATCTAGAAAGACTAGATATTTTATATGAGAATTTACTTATCCACTATGTACACAGAACAGTTAATTAAAATAGCACACATGTAACAATGGTTATAACCTGAAGTGAAGTGAAGTCACTCAGTCATGTCCAACCCTTTGCAACCCCATGGACTGTAGCCCACCAGGTTCCTCTGTCCATGGGATTTTCCAGGCAAGAGTACTGGAGTGGGCTGCCATTTCCTTCTCCAGAGGATCTTCCCGAACCAGGGATCAAAGCCGTGTCTCCTGCATTGCAGGCAGATGCTTTACCGTCTGAGCCACCAGGGAAGCCCTAACCTGAAGTATATTCTAAATATGACTATTTTCACCTAAACTATTCCTTCCCTCACTTCTTCTCTCCACCACCAATCCAGTGGGCAAATAATAGGCACATGTAATGTTTAGAGGTAGTTGAACAAATTCATATTCCAAACATCATTTACAGAAGACAACTTTCCTATAAATTTCAATAGATAGTGTACAAAATGTGCTAATTTTATTACTGTTTCATACAGTGGCGATGCCTGTAACATCTAGAGACTAGATGTTGCAAACTTAGGACTCATTTGTCCACTATATAGACTATATACACAACAAAATAAAATATACATGAACACAAAAATGGTTCTGTCTGAAAATGTCCAGGTATGAACACACTAGCATGTTACCTTTTCTAATTCTTTCCCTCCCACTTCCTCTGAGCCACTGAATAAGTACAGACAATAGTATACTGCTCACAGAGGTGGTTTAACATTTAACATCCCCAAAGACCTAATTCTGTGGTTAACCAAAAAGATATTTACAAAGTGATTATCTTACTCCCTCTACATTTAAAACACATTGGGCACCTCTAAACATCTAAATGTGCTAGTTATTTCAAACAAAGACTTAATTTGCCTACTATATATAGAGCAGTCTTGAATAAACAGCATATATGTAACACTTATAATCTGAAAATGTCTTCAACATATGAGAACACTGTAGCCTAAGACCAATACCCTTCCCTTCTCTTCCACCTCCACCAACCCAAAGGGCTATAATGCTCAAATTTTCAGAAGACAGTCTTTCCTAGAAATTTTAACACAAAATATATTATTTACTAATTCTAGTTTTGTCATACACTGGCAACCTCTATAACATCTGGAAAGACTACATGTAAATTAGGACTTGTTTGTCCATTACATGCACTAAATACACAGTAAAAGTGAAAAACAATGCACAAAGACAATGGTTAATCTTGCCTCAGTATAAACACACTGGCACAGAGCTCTTTTCACTTCCATCTCCTTCCCCTCAGTGCACAAACACAGTGCGTACTGTTCAGAGAGGTAGTTTGGCCAGCCCCTCTGAAATTAACAATATTCATACAAATTTTAACAAAAATGTATTTACAAAATGCCTCTTCAATACCTCTACTTTTAACATATATCAGGCACTTCAGAACGTCTAGAGTGACTAGATATTTCCCAAAAAGTAGTTACTGTCAACTATACACACACACACAGTTGTTGTTCAGTAGCTAAGTCGTGTCCCACTCTTTGTGACCCATGTACTGCAGCATGCCAGGTTCCTCTGTCCTACACTGTTTCCCAGAGTTTGCTCAAATGCATGTCCATTGAGTCAGTGATGCTATCCAACTATCTCATCCTCTGTTACCCTCTTCTCCTTTTGCCTTCAATCTTTCCCAGCATGAGGGTGTTTGCCAGTGAGTCAACCTTCGCATCAGGTGGCCAAAGTATTGGAGCTTCAGCATCAGTCCTTCCAATAAATATTCAGGGTTGATTTCCTTTAGGATTGACTGGCTTGATCTCCTTGCTGTACATGAGACTCTCAGGAGTCTTCTCCAACACCATAGTTCGAAAGCATCAATTCTTTGGCGGTCAGCCTTCTTTATGATCCAATTCTCACATCCATAGATGACTACTGAAAAAAACCATAGCTTTGACTTACGGACCTTTGTCAGCAAAGTGATGTCTCTGCTTTTTAATATGCTCTCTAGGTTTCTCATAGCTTTCCTTCCAAGGTGTATGTGTCTTTTAATGTAAGGGCTATAGTCACACTCCCCAGTGATTTTGGAGCCCAAGAAAATAAAATCTATCATTGCTTCCACTTTTTCCCCTTCTATTTGCCATGAAGTGATGGGACCTGATACCATGATCTTAGCTTTTTGAATGTTGAGTTTCAAGCCAGCTTTTTCACGCTCAAGAAACTCTTCATATATAGTATTAACTCTGATGCTGGGAAAGATTGAGGGCATGAGGAGAAGGGGGCAGTAGAGGATGAGATGGTTGGATGGCATCATTGACTCAATGGACATCAGTTTGAGCAAACTTCAGGAGACAGTGAAGGACAGGGAAGCCTGGCGTGCTGTAGTCCATGGGATCAAAAGAGTCAGACATGACTGAGCAACTGAACAACAGCAATAGTGTTAAGGAATAAGATGCATACACAAAACAATGGTTATAGTATGGAAATGTCTTCTAAGTATGACCAGTAGGACATAGAAAACCTTCTTTTCTTCATCTTTACAGTTTCCCATGTCCTCTAATCCACTGAACAAACGTGGAACCTGTGGTTCCTTTCTGTTTTCTCCACTTCTATTTCATTTATTTCTGCTCTGATCTTGATGATTTCATTCCTTCTACTAATGTTGTGTTTTGTTTTTTCTACTTTCCCTAGTTGCTTTAGGTATAAAGTTAGGATGTTTGAGTTTTGTTTGTTTGTTTGCTTCCTGAAGTAAGATTGTATTGCTATAAACTTTACTCTTAGAATTGCTTTTGTTCCAGCCCATAGGTTATGGATTGTCATGTTTTCATTGTCATTTGTCTCTAGGTATTCTTTGAATTCCTCTTTGATTTCCTCAGTGATCCATTGATTTAGTAACATTGTTTAGCCACCATGTGTTTGTATGTGTGTGTGTGTGTGTATGTGTGTGTGTGTGTGTGTGTGTGTATATATATATATATTTATATTTCCTGTAATTGATTTCTAATCTTATAGTGTTGTGGTCAAAAAGATGTTTGATCTGATTTCAGTTTTCCTGAATTTAATGAGGCTTGATTAGTGGCCCAGTTCAGTTGATCAGTCGTCCGACTCTTTGCAACCCAAGATGAGTGGCCCAAGATGTGATTTATCTTGAAGAATGTTCTGTGTTCACTTGAGAAGAAAGTGTATTCTTCTGCTTTTGGATGGAATGTCCTACAAATATCAAGTCTGTCTGGTCTAATATTTCATTTAAGACTTGTAGTTCTGTATTGATTTTCTCTCTGGATGATGTGTTCATTGATGAAAATGGGATACTGAAGTCCCCCACAATTATTGTTTTACTGTCAATGTCTCCTTTTATGGCTGATAGATTTTGCCTTAAATATTGAGGCACTTCTTTGTTGGATGCATATATACTTACAATTGTTTTAGCTTCTTCTTGGGTTGATCCCTTGGTCGTTATGTAGTGTCTTTCCTTCTCTCTCAGTAACAGTCTTTGTTTCATAGTCTAATTTTGTCTGATAGGAGTATTGCTACACGGGCTTTCCTTATATTTCCATTTGCTGGAACATCTTTTTCAGTCTGTATGTGTCCCTAGATCTGAAGTGGGTCTCTTGTAGACAGCATGTATATGGGTCTTAGTTTCGTATCCATTAAGCAAATCTGTATCTTGGTTTGGGCATGTAATCCATTGACATTTAAGGTATTTGTTGATATGTATGTGCCTGTTGCCATTTTCTGAATATTTTTGGATTTGTTTTTGTCGGTCTTTTTTCTTTCCCTTCTCTTTGTTCTCTTGTGGTTTGATAACTATCTTTTGTGTTGTGTTAGGGTTCCTTTCTCTTTTTGTGTGTGCATCTATTGTTTCTTGGTTTGTAGTTCCCGTGTGTTTGTGTGTTTTAATGTGGTTTCAATATAGTGGTCTATATAAAATTGTTTTAAGTTGCTGGTCTTTCAATTTGCAGTCCTCATTTCCTGCATTAGTACTCTCCTCATCTAACAGTTGCTAGCTTTGATATCATATTTGTGTGTGGATGATTTCCTACTTTTACTGTGTGTTTGCCTTTACTGGTAAGCTTTCCTACTTATGATTTTCTTGTTTCTAGTTGTGACCTCTTTATTCTACCCTTAGAGAAGTTCCTTTAGCATTTGTTTTAAAGCTGGTTTGGTGGTGCTGAATTCTCTGAGCTTTTGTTCGTCTGTAAAGCTTTTGATTTCTGTCAAATTTGAATGAGAGAGCCTTGTTGAGTAGAGTATTCTTGGCTATAGACTTTTATCTTTCTTTGTTTTAAATATTTCGCGTCGCTCCCTTCTGGCCTGTAGAGTTTCTGCTGAAAAATCAGTTGATAACCTTGTGCGGAGTCCTTTGTATATTATTTATTGCTTTTCCCTTTTTGCTTTTATGGGTTTTTTTTCTTTGTATTTAATTTTCGTTAGCTTGATTAACATGTGTCTCAACATTTTGTTAACATGTGTTCCTCCTTTTGTTTATCCTGTATGGGACTCTGCTTCCTCCAGTTGGGTGAATGTTTCCTTTTCCATGATAGGGGAAGTTTTCAGCTATAATTGATTCAATTGTTGCTTTTAATGTTGTCCCAGAGGTCTCTGAGACTGTCCTTATTTCTTTTCATTCCTTTTTCTTTATCCTGTTCTGTGGAAGTATTTCTACCACTGTCTTCCAGATTATTTATTCATTCTTCTACCTCAGTTATCCTATTTATTCTTTCCAGTAAATTTTTCACTGCAGTTATTATGTTATTCATCTCTGTTCTTTAAATCTTCTAGCTCTTTGTTAAACATGTCTTGTATCCTCTTGGTCTGTGCCTCCATTCTTTTTCTGAGATTTTGGATCATCTTTACTATAATTACTGTGAATTATTTTTCAGGTGGATTGCCTTTCTCCTCTTCATTTAGTTTTTCTTGTAGGTTTTTAGGTTGTTCTTTCTTCTGCAGCATATTTCTCTGTCATCTCATTTTCTCTAAATTTATATGTTTGTGGTCTCCTTTCCTCAGGTTTTAGGATTATTGTTTCTCTTCCTTCTCGTGTCTGGCCCCTGGTGGGTGAGGTTGGTCTAGGGACTTGTGCAGGCTTCCTTGTCAGAGAGACTGGTGAGTGTTCTCTGTGCGATGGAGCTGGGTGTGCTTCCTCTAGTGCACAAAGCTGTATCAAAGGGTTTGTTTGTGAGGTGGCTGTGAGCACAGTATGACTTTAGGCAGTCTGTCTGCTGGTGGGTGGGGCCCTGCTCCTGTCTTGGTTTGTTTCAGTTTAGTTCAGTTCATTCCAGTCACTCAGTCATGTCCGACCCTTTGTGACCCCATGAATCACAGCACGCCAGGCCTCCCTGTCCATCACCAACTCCCGGAGTTCACTCAGACTCATGTCCATCGAGTCAGTGATGCCATTCAGCCATCTCATCCTCTGTCGTCCCCTTCTCCTCCTGCCCCCAATCTCTCCCAGCATCAGAGTCTTTTCCAATGAGTCAGCTCTTTGCATGAGGTGGCCAAAGTACTGGAGTTTCAGCTTCAGCATCATTCCCTCCAAAGAAATCCCAGGGCTGATCTCCTTCAGAATGGACTGGTTGGATCTCCTTGTAGTCCAAGGGACTCTCAAGAGTCTTCTCCAACACCACAGTTCAGAAGCATCAATTTTTCGGCACTCAGCCTTCTTCACAGTCCAACTCTTACATCCATACATGACCACAGGAAAAACCATAGGCTTGACTAGACGGACCTTTGTTGGCAAAGTAATGTCTCTGCTTTTGAATGTTTAGCCTGAGACTTTACAGCACTGGAGCCTTCAGGTTGTTGGGTAGGATCAGGTCTTGGTGCCAGAATGGGGACCTAGATGAGTACTCACACCACAGTTCCCTGGGGCCTTCACTACTAGTATTCTTTCCCCCATGGTGAGCTACAGCCAATCCCCACCTTCCCAGGAGACCCTCCAAGACCACTAGGTAGGTCTAGCCCAGGTTCCTTTGGAAGTACTGCTTTGAGCTGGGTCACACTGCACAAGACCTTAAGTGCACCTTCCAAGCATGTAGTCTGTGTTTCCCCCAGCCCTGTGGAGCTCCTGCACGCCCAGTTGAAGCCCCACTGGGATTCAAGGCTACATGCTCTGGAGATCTTCCTCCCAATATTGAACCCTCATACTGTCTTGGAGGGTTGTTTTTAACATGGGAATGTCTCTGTGTAGCCTGTGTGGGTTTTAACATTTTTTGGTCCAAGGGCTGTTTTTAGTTTGAATGTGTCCCACCTTGCTCTTCAGCTTATGCTTATCACCTTAAGAGCTGTGAGTGATGTTGTGGTGACCACAGCCTTACCTGGATATTGAGCGGAGCCTCCCCTTTGCTCTATGGTGTCACTGCCCTCCCTAGCTGTTGGAGTACATCTGTTTTTCAGCTGTGTTTCTGACCTGCGGTGGTACTGGAGCCCTCCCACTGGGGGAGAAGCCACTGAATATTCCTGTTGTGGAGCTATTCATCTGCAAGCACGCTCTGTTATGTCTCCCACTGTCCATGCTCACAGATTATACTGTTGCTGGCACTGCTCACAGCCTCACCTTAACTGTAGGTGTTCTAGCAGTTGGCTCTGGCTTCTCTCAGGCCAATTGTTTTCATCAGGTCACCCCTGGATTCACTGAGGTCAGGTCCCAGGATTGCAGTAACATGCATCTGGACCCACTGTGTTATGGGGACAGCTCAGCCCGGCCCATCCCCCACGTGTTAGAGCCCCCAGAGCCCACAGCTGCTATAGCTAGACCCATCTCATTTGCGACAGCTATTGTATATGTTTAGATGTTCTGTAGGTGCCATGTCTACAAAGTTGGTTCGGGGGAGTAAATCGTTTGTTCTTGCAGCCAGCCTGGAGGAGAGATTTCAGATCTTCTTCCTTAGCTGCACAGCCCCTGGGGTTCAGTTGTGGTTTTATCTTCCCATCTTCATGTGCACTACCTATAGGCGTCTCCTCCCAGGGCTATCCCAGAGCTCATGAAGCCCTCGCAGGTGGGAAGGGATCAAGGGTGCGTGGGCCCTCCCAGGCAGGAGCAGGCAGAGGCAATGACTAACTGTGGCACACTTGCCCTCCAAGTGGGAGGGGCCAGAGGTGGCAACCAGGGCCACACCAGCCCACTCCAGCAGGTGCCCCCCTAGTGCCCATAGTGCAAGCAACCAGCATGTGGGGACAGAGGCTACAGCGGTGACTCCTCTCTCTGCGTGTCACTGAACAATCCTGCTCCACTTCCGTGGCAGCCCAGGCTTCTTCCGTGAGCATTCCCAGTTAAGGTGCTCCTCATGCCGATTCTCAGGCAGCCTCCTCGCAGGCAATACCAGTCCTCTTTCTGGGTCTGCTCTCCAAACACCCTGCTCAGCATCCAGCCCCCGTCACACTGGCAGACACGTCTCTGCCTGGAGCATGCAAAGCTGTGGCACAGACCACCTGTATAGATCTCCCTCTGTCCTGCCTGCCACAGAAAGGTGCTACACTCTCCTCCAAACCCCTGAAGCCCCCCCTTTTTATTCCAACGGATCCCCCTACCCCCAGTGAGGGAGCTTCCTTGGGTGTGGGAACCTCCTCTCCTGCTTAGGGGCACAGGTCCCATCCATTGCCACTTTTCATTTTCTTTCTTTGGTCCTACCTGGTTACCTGAGGATTAATCTTGTCCTTACAGGTGTCTGAGGATCTCTGTTAGTGTTCACCAGGTGTTCTGGGAGAATTGTCCCACTTGTAGATGTATTCCTGATATATTTGTGGGGAGAAATGAACTCTGTGTCCTGCTCCACCATCTTGACTCCTATCTCTGTTTTAGCTTTTTGAGTGAAGTCTTTGTTTAGGAAGTTCAGTGTCTGGTCTTCCTCAAGAACGTTTCTGTCAGTTTACATTTTTCCTTTGATTGGGCCATACTTTTTTGTTTCTTTGTATGCTTTGTGATTTTGTTGTTGTTGAAAAGTAACATTGTAATTTTAGAAATTACTTTCTTGCTCTTTTCCAGATTTTTCTGTTTTTGATTGTTGAAGGCTATAGTTACCCATATGAATTTCAATCTGCTTTTGTTTTTGCAAGGTATTTCTTTTTTTTATGTTTTATTTTATTTTATTTCCATATGAATTTCAATCTGCTTTTGTTTTTGCAAGGTATTTCTTTTTTTTATGTTTTATTTTATTTTTTAACTTTACAATATTGTATTGGTTTTGCCATATATCAAAATGAATCCGCCACAGGTATACATGTGCTCCCCATCCTGAACCCTCCTCCCTCCCCATACCATCCCTCTGGGTCATCCCAGTGCACCAGCCCCAAGCATCCAGTATCGTGCATCAAACCTGGGCTGGTGACTTCGTTTCATATATGATATTATACATGTTTCAATGCCATTCTCCCAAATCATCCCACCCTCTCCCTCTCTCATAGAGCCCAAAAGACTGTTCTATACATTAGTGTCTCTTTTGCTGTCTCGTATACAGGGTTATTGTTACCATCTTTCTAAATTCCATATATATGCATTAGTATACTGTATTGGTGTTTTTCTTTCTGGCTTACTTCACTCTGTATAATAGGCTCCAGTTTCATCCACCTCATTAGAACTGTTTCAAATGTATTCTTTTAATGGCTGAGTCATACTCCATTGTGTATATGTACCACAGCTTTCTTATCCATTCATCTGCTGATGGACATCTAGGTTGCTTCCATGTCCTGGCTATTATAAACAGTGCTGCGATGAACACTGGGGTACATGTGTCTCTTTATCATCTGTGGTCACTGAATTTTCTGTTCTTTTAGCTTATGTTCAGTTAGTGTTTTGACAGACTGTTCCTTGAAAGCTGGGAAGAAAAAAAAAAAAAAAAAAACCAAAACCTCCAAAGCAACCACCTTTCCCAGTCTTTGCAAATTGACACAGAGCTAGAGTTATTCTTTAGGACTTAGCATGCCCATGTTCAGTTGCCCTAGCCTTCATATCCTGCCAGAGTCCAGCTCCAGCAGCCAGGGAATCAACCTGAAGAGATGGGTGGTGTCGGCGAGTCATGATGCAGCCTCTCATTTTTCTTGGACTGCATAACTTTATTTCAAGCTTAAGATTCTTTTTATACTTTAACAAAAGCATTAGGTCAGAGTTTGACATTTTCAATTTCCCCTCACCCAGATTTATTGTCTCCATAAATCATTGTTGCCCTTCAAAACAGAGTTTCTGCTCCAGTGGTTCTCTCAGAATACTGTTTACTTTAACTTGTGATTACATTGTAACTCATGCTTAAGTCTGGGCTGCATACAAACCTCAGCTTATTTCTTATCTAAGTCCTGTTTGCCCCTAGTATCTTAAGCTCACTATTTCTTAAAAAGGGCTTCTAGCTATTAACATCTCTAAAGTTCCTAATCTCTATACACTATAGTAGAATATGCTAACATTACAACATTCCTTAAATCTTTAGCTTCTAACTATTTTAATTATTCCTAAGCCCTAAATTCAGCAAACTCCTTTGCCATAAACACTTTCCTCACAAATAGGCTTCAGATAGAAATCCCTCCCATGGCCTCAAGCTGCGACCTATGTACTCATCCTGGAACACTCTTTTGTAAAAGTCCTTGAACAAATGTCAATGATTAACTTTATGAATTATTCTCTGAGCACAGCTGCAGAAGGCTTTGTGCCTTCTCATGCTCCTCTCAAGAATGATAAGCACCTTAATATTCTTTTCAGTCAACTTAGCCGAGGAGAGGAAGAAACAAGTCAGAATCACAAGGCCTAACTCCTTCATCCCGAGTCCGTGCCTGCGGGACAAAGAGAGGGAGTTGGGGCCATGCCTCCATTTTGTCAGTAATGCCTAACGTGGCTCTCGACAGTATCCTGCTTGCACTGCATGTAGAGATCAACTAGAACATACAAGCTTAGGTCTTCTGAGGTCTTTCTTAGGAATGCAACCTATCCTGGGTATGGGTATGACTTTCTAAATTCCCTAGTGTACACAAGTATTTTTGGTTAATATCCCAAAAAAGAAACTGTATCCCCAACATTTTTCCCCAGGCTTTAGGTAACCTATTGTATGTCTGTAAGTAATCTTTTGCCCAGGTAGCTATGGGTTTTTCTTTGGTCTTAAAATGTTTTTGAACAATGACTACTGGTTTTCTGCCTGGACTGAATTCTTTTTGATTTGCAATATTATGTTAATTTCAGACATATAACATAATTTGATATTTGTATATATTTCAAAACTATGAACAAGATGTGATTTTTCCAGCAGGTTTTACTCTCTGCCCCCTCTCATATCCCATGTTTTGTACAAATAATTTTAATGGTTTTTTTACATGTTGAATATTAATATTTTTTCTATTCTTAAAAAATGGAATGCTAATAAGTTAGACTTGCTTGAAGTATTCAGGTTATTTTGTTGTTGCAATATAAAAAGTAATTTGTGAGAACAGTAGTTCTTGACCTGTAGAAAAGTTGTAATGGAAGAATGACCATGTGTGAGGCCCTGAAGGTACCATCCTTTTATTAGGTCATATAATTCCAGTGCTCTTTTTATATCATTTTAGAGGTGATGAATGATAGTCAACAAAGGGTTATATGTGGAAGGTAGATGGAGTGATTTATTCAAAGGAACATTGAAAATGGTTGAGACTTTTTACCTGGGTTTGAGCCCACTGCAATAAATGACAGTGGACTTGTTTTGTCTTTTATTGCAGGTTTTATCATCTCATTTTAGGTTGCCTATTTCAGCACTTCTCTTTATATAAATTCTTTGTTCATTGGTGGAACAATGCCACTTCTCTTGTTTCAGGGCAGCTCAGCCTGAGTCCTCAGCCTGCAGCACTGTCCAAGGTCATTATCGAGGGATGCTTTGGGTACATGTACTTCTCAAGATGTTGACAGTCTTATGCCACCTGTTCAGTAAACAGAACCACTTCCCTTCCATTTATAACCCCGATAACTGTCTTCTCTGGCTTTACTGGAAACTATTGAATGCTGATCTCTTACATTCTCACTTATCTCTTGTGTCATATGTTTCTCTTTCTTGGATTCTGCTGTTTTGATAGTGTATATTCTGGAATAATTTTATAAAACAGGCTCAGGGATGTACGGTTTTTAATTTTTTCAT
Source organism: Bubalus kerabau (assembly GCF_029407905.1). Lineage (NCBI taxonomy): Eukaryota > Metazoa > Chordata > Mammalia > Artiodactyla > Bovidae > Bubalus > Bubalus kerabau. The sequence continues at coordinate 136,101,776 of NC_073624.1, forward strand.
ATACTTGTTTTTCTTTGTTGTATGAATGGCTTTTTGGCTGGCTATATAATTCTTGGCAGGAAAAAAAAAAGTTACTGTCTTCAGAAAATTGTAAGCATCTCTCTTTCTTCCTTTCCTCTGTTACAGATTTCTGCTGAGGATGAATCAGGTATCAGTTTGATTCTCATTTCTTTGCAGTCAGTCATTACTTGTTTACTTTCATAGAAGTTTAACCCTGTGTACGAGACAGCAAAAGAGACACTGATGTATAGAACAGTCTTATGGACTCTGTGGGAGAGGGAGAGGGTGGGAAGATTTGGGAGAATGGCATTGAAACATGTAAAATATCATGTATGAAACGAGTCGCCAGTCCAGGTTCGATGCACGATACTGGATGCTTGGGGCTGGTGCACTGGGACGACCCAGAGGGATGGGGTGGGGAGGGAGGAGGGAGGAGGGTTCGGGATGGGGAACACATGTATGCCTGTGGCGGATTCATTTTGATATTTGGCAAAACTAATACAGTTATGTAAAGTTTAAAAATAAAATAAAATTTAAAAAAAAAAGGATTTTTAATTGTATTTCAGAAATTTCATCAGATGGAGCTACATACACATTTTTATTTTTTTTCCAGAAACCATCCTTTGTATTCAGTGTGTCTTTTAAATCTGAAGATTCATCTATCTCTTTGGGCATTTCTTTCCTTTATCCTATATGGTCTGTCCTAGAATTTCTTTTAGAGTGGTATTTATCTCTGAATTCATTCACATTTTATAAACTCATTATTTTCTGATTTTTATTTTGAGAGACAATTTTGTATTCTCTGTCAAGTTCGTTTTCTAGTAGCCTTTTGAGAGCATTTATGTTTCCACAATTTAAGCAAATATGAACATTTCCAAGTACTCTCTTTTCTCTCTGATGGATTCTTATAGACAGCTGTCCTCACTTTATGTGGAAGCAATATTCTTTTGAATATCTTTTCATATCCTTTTTTTGGCCATGCCACACAGCTTGTGGGATAGTAGTTCCCTAACCAGGGATTGAACTCAGCCATGGCAGTGAAAGCACTGAGTCCTAACCCCTGGATCACCAGAGAAGTCCCTCTTTGAGGATTTTGTTTAGAATATTTCACTGCTGCTGCTAAGTCACTTCAGTCGTGTCCAACTCTGTGTGACCCCATAGACAGCAGCCCATCAGGCTCCCCCGTCCCTGGGATTCTCCAGGCAAGAACACTGGAGTGGGTTGCCATTTCCTTCTCCAATGCATGAAAGTGAAAAGTGAAAGTGAAGTCACTCAGTCGTGTCCGACTCTTCGCAACCCCATGGACTGCAGCCTACCAGGCTCCTCTGCCCATGGGATTTTTCAGGCAAGCGTACTGGAGTGGAGTGCCATTGCCTTCTCTGAGAATATTTCACTACTTACCCTTATTTTTGTACTTCCCCCCTCCTTTACTCGTCAATCATTCTGTTCATTCTGATGGCTTACTTTTAATGCTTTGGTTCTCCCTATTTGTTTGATGTCATCATTTTCTTTTCATATTTCTCTATGAAGATCTAGTTTGATTAGCTTCAGTAACTATGGCAAAGTAAATGGATAGTTAAGGATGTAGATGTGGATGTTTCTTACCACAAGGTTCTGTAGGTAATGGCTAGGGATAGACACAGAGGACTTTCCTTCAGGCCAGGCAGGCAAGCAGGAGGTACCCTTCAGTTTCTGAAATGGAGGGTGATGTGTCCTGGAATCAGAGCATTAAGGTCTGTTGGTTTGTTCTTTTTGATGACTCTGTTTCTGTCTGGTTATATCTGTTCATATATTTGATATAAGTGAACTCATACATTATTTGTCTTTCTCTGTATTGTTTATTTCACTTGGCACCCACTTGGTACATCCATGTTCTTCTCTCACTTGTTTCACTTAGCATGGTACTCTCTAGGTACATCCATGTTACCACTCTAATGACAGAGAATGAAGAGGAACTAAGGAGCCTCTCAGTAAGGGTGGTAAAGGAGAGTTAAAAAGCTGGCTTGACAGCAAGGGAAAAACAACAAATAACACACAAGGGAATTCCCATAAGGATAACAGCTGATCTTTCAATAGAAACTCTTCAAGCCAGGAGGGAATGGCAAGACATACTTAAAATGATGAAAGAAAATAACCTACAGCCCAGATTATTGTACCCAGCAAGGATCTCATTCAAGTATGAAGGAGAAATCAAAAGCTTTTCAGACAAGCAAAAGCTGAGAGAATTCTGCACCACCAAACCAGCTCTCCAACAAATACTAAAGGATATTCTCTAGACAGGAAACACAAAAATTGTGTATAAATTCGAACCCAAAACAATAAAGTAAATGGCAACGGGGTCATACTTATCAGTAATTACCTTAAACGTAAATGGGTTGAATGCCCCAACCAAAAGACAAAGACTGGCTGAATGGATACAAAAACAAGACCCCTGCATATGTTGTCTACAAGAGACCCACCTCAAAACAGGGGACACATACAGACTGAAAGTGAAGGGCTGGAAAAAGATTTTCCATGCAAATAGGGACCAAAAGAAAGCAGGAGTAGCAATACTCATATCAGATAAAATAGACTTTAAAACAAAGACTGTGAAAAGAGACAAAGATGGTCACTACATAATGATCAAAGGATCAATCCAAGAAGAAGATATAACAATTATAAATATATATGCACCCAACATGGGAGCACCGCAGTATGTAAGACAAATGCTAACAAGTATGAAAGAAGAAATTAACAATAACACAATAATAGTGGGAGACTTTAATACCCCACTCACACCTATGGATAGATCAACTAAACAGAAAATTAACAAGGAAACACAAACTTTAAACAATACAATAGACCAGTTAGACCTAATTGATATCTATAGGACATTTCATCCCAAAACAATGAATTTCACCTTCTTCTCAAGCGCACATGGAACCTTCTCCAGGATAGATCACATCCTGGGCCATAAAGCTAGCCTTGGTAAATTCAAAAAAATAGAAATCATTCCAAGCATCTTTTCTGACCACAATGCAGTAAGATTAGATCTCAATTACAGGAGAAAAACTATTAAAAAATCCAACATATGGAGGCTGAACAACACGCTGCTGAATAACCAACAAATCACAGAAGAAATCAAAAAAGAAATCAAAATTTGCATAGAAACGAATGAAAATGAAAACACAACAACCCAAAACCTGTGGGACACGGTAAAAGCAGTCCTAAGGGGAAAGTTCATAGCAATACAGGCACACCTCAAGAAACAAGAAAAAAGTCAAATAAATAACCTAACTCTACACCTAAAGCAACTAGAAAAGGAAGAAATGAAGAACCCCAGGGTTAGTAGAAGGAAAGAAATCTTAAAAATTAGAGCAGAAATAAATGCAAAAGAAACAAAAGAGACCATAGCAAAAATCAACAAAACCAAAAGCTGGTTCTTTGAAAGGATAAATAAAATTGACAAACCATTAGCCAGACTCATCAAGAAACAAAGGGAGAAAAATCAAATCAATAAAATTAGAAATGAAAATGGAGAGATCACAACAGACAACACAGAAATACAAAGGATCATAAGAGAGTACTATCAACAATTATATGCCAATAAAATGGACAACGTGGAAGAAATGGACAAATTCTTAGAAAAGTACAACTTTCCAAAACTCGATCAGGAAGAAATAGAAAAGCTTAACAGACCCATCACAAGCACGGAGATTGAAACTGTAATAAAAAATCTTCCAGCAAACAAAAGCCCAGGTCCAGACGGCTTCACAGCTGAATTCTACCAAAAATTTAGAGAAGAGCTAACACCTATCCTGCTCAAACTCTTCCAGAAAATTGCAGAGGATGGTAAACTTCCAAACTCATTCTATGAGGCCACCATCACCCTAATACCAAAACCTGACAAAGATCCCACAAAAAAAGAAAACTACAGGCCAATATCACTGATGAACATAGATGCAAAAATCCTTAACAAAATTCTAGCAATCAGAATCCAACAACACATTAAAAAGATTATACACCATGACCAAGTGGGCTTTATCCCAGGGATGCAAGGATTCTTCAATATCCGCAAATCAATCAATGTAATACACCACATTAACAAATTGAAAAATAAAAACCATATGATTATCTCAATAGATGCAGAGAAAGCCTTTGACAAAATTCAACATCCATTTATGATAAAAACCTTCCAGAAAGTAGGAATAGAAGGAACATACCTCAACATAATAAAAGCTATATATGACAAACCCACAGCAAACATTATCCTCAATGGTGAAAAATTGAAAGCATTTCCTCTAAAGTCAGGAACAAGACAAGGGTGCCCACTTTCACCATTACTATTCAACATAGTTTTGGAAGTTTTGGCCACAGCAATCAGAACAGAAAAAGAAATAAAAGGAATCCAAATTGGAAAAGAAGAAGTAAAGCTCTCACTGTTTGCAGATGACATGATCCTCTACATAGAAAACCCTAAAGACTCCACCAGAAAATTACTAGAACTAATCAATGACTATAGTAAAGTTGCAGGATATAAAATCAACACACAGAAATCCCTTGCATTCCTATACACTAATAATGAGCAAACAGAAAAAGAAATTAAGGAAACAATTCCATTCACCATTGCAACGGAAAGAATAAAATACTTAGGAATATATCTACCTAAAGAATCTAAAGACCTATATATAGAAAACTATAAAACACTAGTGAAAGAAATCAAAGAGGACACTAACAGATGGAGAAATATACCATGTTCATGGATTGGAAGAATCAATGTAGTGAAAATGAGTATACTACCCAAAGCAATCTATAGATTCAATGCAATCCCTATCAAGCTACCAACAGCATTCTTCACAGAGCTAGAACAAATAATTTCACAATTTGTATGGAAAAACAAAAAACCTCGAATAGCCAAAGCGATCTTGAGAAAGAAGAATGGAACTGGAGGAATCAACCTACCTGACTTCAGGCTCTACTACAAAGCCACAGTTATCAAGACAGTATGGTACTGGCACAAAGACAGAAATATAGATCAATGGAACAAAATAGAAAGCCCAGAGATAAATCCACGCACATATGGACACCTTATCTTCGACAAAGGAGGCAAGAATATACAATGGATTAAAGACAATCTCTTTAACAAGTGGTGCTGGGAACTCTGGTCAACCACTTGTAAAAGAATGAAACTAGAACACTTTCTAACACCATACACAAAAATAAACTCAAAATGGATTAAAGATCTAAATGTAAGACCAGAAACTATAAAACTCCTAGAGGAGAACATAGGCAAAACACTCTCTGACATACATCACAGCAGGATCCTCTATGACCCACCTCCCAGAATATTGGAAATAAAAGCAAAAATAAACAAATGGGACCTAATTAACCTTAAAAGCTTCTGCACATCAAAGGAAACTATTAGCAAGGTGAAAAGACAGCCTTCAGAATGGGAGAAGATAATAGCAAATGAAGCAACTGACAAACAACTAATCTCGAGAATATACAAGCAACTCCTACAGCTCAACTCCAGAAAAATAAATGACCCAATCAAAAAATGGGCCAAAGAACTAAATAGACATTTCTCCAAAGAAGACATACAGATGGCTAACAAACACATGAAAAGATGCTCAACATCACTCATTATCAGAGAAATGCAAATCAAAACCACTATGAGGTACCATTTCACACCAGTCAGAATGGCTGCGATCCAAAAGTCTACAAGTAATAAATGCTGGAGAGGGTGTGGAGAAAAGGGAACCCTCTTACACTGTTGGTGGGAATGCAAACTAGTACAGCCACTATGGAGAACAGTGTGGAGATTCCTTAAAAAACTGGAAATAGACATGCCTTATGATCCAGCAATCCCACTGCTGGGCATACACACTGAGAAAACCAGAAGGGAAAGAGACACGTGTACCCCAATGTTCATCGCAGCACTGTTTATAATAGCCAGGACATGGAAGCAACCTAGATGTCCATCAGCAGATGAATGGATAAGAAAGCTGTGGTACATATACACAATGGAGTATTATTCAGCCATTAAAAAGAATACATTTGAATCAGTTCTAATGAGGTGGATGAAACTGGAGCCTATTATACAGAGTGAAGTAAGCCGGAAAGAAAAACACCAATACAGTATACTAATGCATATATATGGAATTTAGAAAGATGGTAACAATAACCCTGTGTACGAGACAGCAAAAGAGACACTGATGTATAGAACAGTCTTATGGACTCTGTGGGAGAGGGAGAGGGTGGGAAGATTTGGGAGAATGGCATTGAAACATGTAAAATATCATGTATGAAATGAGTTGCCAGTCCAGGTTCGATGCACGATACTGGATGCTTGGGGCTGGTGCACTGGGACGACCCAGAGGGATGGAATGGGGAGGGAGGAGGGAGGAGGGTTCAGGATGGGGAACACATGTATACCTGTGGCGGATTCATTTTGATATTTGGCAAATCTAATACAGTTATGTAAAGTTTAAAAATAAAATAAAATTAAAAATAAATAAATAAATAAATAAATAAATAAAACCAGCTTGAACATCAAAAAAAAAAAAAAAAAAAAAAGCTGGCTTGAAACTCAACATTCAAAAAACTAAGATCATGGCATCCAGTCCCATCACCTCATGACAAATAGAAAAGGAAAAGGTAACAGAAGCAGTAACAGATTTTATTTTCTCGCACTCCAAAATCACTGTCAGTTCAGTTCAGTTCAGTCGCTCAGTCGTGTCTGACTCTTTGCGACCCCATGAATCGCAGCATGCCAGGCCTCCCTGTCCATCACTGTCTCCCGGAGTTCACTCAAAATCACTATGGACAGTGACTATAACCACAAAATTAAAAAACTGTACTTCTTGGAAGGAAAGCTATGACAAACCTAGACAGCATATTAAAAAGCAGAGACATCACTTTGCTGACAAAAATCCATACAGTCAAAGCTATGGTTTTTCCAGTGGTCATATATGGATGTGAGATGTGGGCCATAAAGAAGGGTGAGGGATGAAGAATTGATGCTTTCGAATTGTGGTGCTGGAGAAGACTCTTGAGAGTCCCTTGGACTGCAAGGAGATCAAACCAGTCAATCCTGAAGGAAATCAACTCTGAATATTCACTGGAAGGACTGTTGCTGAAGCTCCAATACTTTGGCCATCTGATGCAAACCCCCAACTCACTGAAAAAGACCCTGATGCTGGGAAAGATTGAAGGCAAGGTGGGGGTGGGAGCACAGGGTGATATGGTTGAATGGCATCACCAACTCAATGGATGAATTTGAGCAAACTCCAGGAGATAGTGTAGAACAGGGGAGCCTGGCGTGCTGCAGTCCACAGGGTCAGAAAGAGTCAGACATGACTTAGCAACTGAACCACAACATTATGGAGGACTGAAGTTTGAAGAGTTTTATTTCTTAGTTAACTTTGGGCAGAATTGTCCATATTGTCCATATATGCTCATATATGCTCTGCTGGGGGTTGGTTCTAGATACCTCCCAAAGATATCAAAATCTGCAGATGCACAAGTTCCATACATAAAATACTGTAATATTTGCATATAACCTACTCACATCATGCCATATACTTTTAAATTTTTCCCAGTTTTACTGAGATGTGATTGACATATAGCACCTACGTTTAAGGTGTACAATATAATGATTTGACTTACATGATGAAATGATTACCACAGTAAGCTGAGTGAATATCCATCATCTCATGGATACAACACTAAAGGAATAGGAAACAAATTTTTTTCCTTTTGATGAGAACTCAGGATTGTCTGCTCTCAACTTTCATTTAATAATGTGTAGCAGTGTAAATTATCTTTATCAGCTGTACTTAATCCATAGTACTTATTTATAACTGAAAGTTTTTACATTTTATCTACCTTCATCTAATTCCTCCCTCCCCAACCGCTGCCACTTGGTAGCCAGAAATTGTTTTATGTTTCTACTGGCCATCTGTATGTTTTCTTTAGAAAAATGTCTGTTCAAGTCCCTGCCCATTTTTAACTGTTGTTTTTTTGTTTTTTTGTTTTTTATGTCAAGCTGTATGAGTTCTTTATATACACTGGATATTAACCCCTTATTGTATATTTATTTACAAATGTCTTTTCCTATTCATTAGGCCGCCTTTTCATTTTGTTGATAGTTTTCTTCAATGTACAAATGCTTTTTAGTCTCATCTAGTCCCTACCTGGTAGTTTTTGTTTTTGTTTCCCTTATTTAAGTAGAATGTCCAAAACATTGCTAAAGTATTAGTCGTTCAGTTGTGTCCAACTTTTTGCGACCCCATGGACTGTAGCCCGCCAGGCTCCTCTGTCCATGGGATTCTCTAGGCAAAAATACTGGAGTGGGTTGCCATTTCTTCCTCCAGGGGACCTTCCCAACTGTACATAAAGGAGACTTCATTAATGTGCATTAGAGGATACCCCAGGTTAACTGTCATAGAAAACTGTCTCTCGAGCCTTTAAATTCTATACCAATTCTACACCTCTGGTTGGCCAACTGTTTCTTTATTTAGGTTTTAAGGTGAATGACCTGGGGCTATTTGTTTCCATCAACCTGACTGCGAATCTAAAGGCGCAGTTGAAATGTCTATTTTTCTTGCCATCCTCAGAAGAGATTGCTGCAGATCTACTCTATGATTCTCATTCTTTTCAGCTTACAATACAAATAGCTTATTATTTTTTGCAACCTATGTCTTATAATAAAGCAGTGCTGAAAAATTAAATAGAAGAATATTCAGTTGCCATATAGGCTACAAAAATGATTTGCTGGTGGTGATTTTTAAGCTTGATTCTAAATAGATTTATGAAGAATTACACTTGGAAGACGTGGTTCAAATTTTGCTGTTTAAGGTATCTTGAAATTATAGGCTCATTCTCCCTAAAATTTCAAAAAGCATAGAGCTTAGGCTCTTAAGGGTATAGCAGTGATAAAAGCTTTCATAGTCATTTCTAAAAAGCAACACCTCATAGTTTTCTGACTCCAGTGGTTCTCTAATATACTTGTAAAAGGAAGGCAACAGAAAACCAAGAATAAAAATAGCTGAGCTCTCCAAAATTGGGCTTCCTGCTTACTTTCCCTGTTCAAAGAAAAGAGGAGACACCATCTTGCAATAGAGGCTTCATAGACAACTGGGCTTCTCCAGTGACAGTCAACATTTGATGCCCCGTATCTCTTGGTTCTTCTTATTGCCAATGGTCAGCCTGACGATGGTGCTAAGACTAATGTTAAAGAGAAGGTAGTGCCCATACGTCTTAGGGGGTCAGGGGTTATTAGCTTTTTCTTTTTGGACATGGCTTATGGAATCTTAGTTCCCTGACCAGGGTTTGAACCTGGGCCCCCTGCCATGGAAGCACAGAGTCCTAACCACAGGACTACCAAGGAAGTTCCCTGCCTATGTTTTCTAGAAGTTTTATGGTTTCAGGCCTTACATTTAAGTCTTTAATCCATTTTGAGTTTTACTTTTTATGGTGTGAGCATGTAGTCCAGTTTTCCCAGCATGATTTATTGAAGCTGTCATTCCCCCATTATATATTCTTGCCTCCTTTGTGATAGATCCTCTCATATACTTTAAATTGTCTCTAGATTACTTATAATGCCAAATATGATGTAAATACTATTTAAATAGTATGTAGTTGTAAATAGTTGCTGGTGTGTGACAAATTCAGTTTTGCCTTTTGGAACTTTCTAGTTTTTTCCCCCCAAATATTCTCAGTTCGTGGTTGGTTTAATCTGTGGGTGTGGACCCTGTACATATGGAGGGCCAACTATATAGAGAGAGCTTTAAGTGTCCAACTTCATAGAATGGCTGCTCTTCAACTTTGGTCTTCACTAACTGCTGGATCTCCACAGAGTAAGGGGGACACTAAAATACCCTAGCAGTCAACTGTCAGTTATTTTGCCATTCGTCTTACCACTTATGCTGACCCTTAGCCCTGGATGGGGCGCTTAGAGCTTGGTGGTCACTGGCTGTGGTCGGAAGCTTCCATGTCTGTGCTTATATAAATTGTAGGTACCATGCTTGTAGTTTCTCTCTGTCTAATACTATCTGCTCATATAATCTAGAAGTTGAATAAAATTATCTTCCAGTATATTCTGTTATTTGCACATTTATTTTTATTGTTTCTTCCACTTATATTGCTGGAGGCATCAGCGGCTTCAGAAGTAGATGTGTTTTAAGTCTGCCATCTTTAATTGGAAGTGTCAGTTATCTGTGAAACTGTGCTACTTGTGAAACTGTTACTTATTATTTCCTATTATTCTCCTGTCATTTGGTTCTTTTCTTACATTTCAAAAAATTTCTTCTTGGCTTTCATAGCCTATTTTTCTTTTTTCTAGCCTATTTTTCTTTTTTCTATCAGCCACTCAAATATTGGTATTCCTTCATATTCTGTGCTGGCATTTCTTTCTTTCCTTATCTCCTCTGTGACCATCTGATTCACTCTGGTGACCCCAGTGACATGGAGTTGCCATTTTCACCCAAGTTTTTTTTCATACTAGAGCTCTCTCCTCTTTTCCAGAATCATCTATCCAAACTTCCAGTTAATTTTCCACTTTTTTGTTCTGTTTATTTGGTGTACTCTATGTCTGTTTCATTTCACTGTATGTCTACCCTGCTCTTCCTTTTGTTTCCCCAGACTTGACAAGAGGCTTCCAGAACCTCTAACATAGATCATGCCAACCCTCTGAGAGTAACTCTTTCTCTCTCCCTCTGTTCACCAAGTTGTCTGTTTAGCCTCTCTGCTGCTGCTGCCTCCTTACTATAGGCGATCCAGCTCCAACAGTGCTTCCAGTGCAGTCTCCACCCTACTTTGGGATCACTGCTTCCTCAGCAACAGTTAGTTTAAGTGGTACTGAATTGTGTGTTCCATTTCACCATTGGCTTCCTGCTATTCACAGCTATGACCTGGGGTGAGTAGAGGTGGGGGAGAGAGGGAGGCTATGCCCCAAGGGAGTGTGCAAGATAACTGTGTGTATGTCACATACTGTCTATTCTTTAGGACACAGGAAGAAAGTACTAGCTTGTTTGTTTAGATTTTTATCTGAAAAGTAAGAACAGAATTAAGTTCTCGTATGTGAATTGATAATATTTAATTTATAGAGAAATAAAACTAGTGGTTACTCAAGAATTTTATGGATTAGGTTGAGTGATGAAATATCTGGAGATCACCAACAGAATTTAAGCCAAATATAGTCCCTGGTTTCCTTCCCCCAAACCTTCTCCCCCTGCCTCTACAGCCTTCATCTCATCACAGCTTCAGACTTGCTCTTCTGTCCTGCTGTGCAGTCCATTGGCTTGCTACACATTTTCTTTTCCAGCAGTTTTGCGATATATTTGCAAAGAAACTGCTATTTCTATATAAGCACTGAGAGTGTTATCTGCTTAGTGAAATCCAGGGTGCTGACACTCTCACATGGACTTGCATAGCATCTCTTTATGATCTCTGTCTGCATTGCATGTATTTGTGATATGAATCCTTTAAGTTATATGGTAGGTATGTCTTGATATGTTTCCTTATGAGAATAAGTTCTTTGAGACCAGGAAGACTAAATTATTCAACTTGGAATTCTCAAAAACTAGGACAATTTCAGTCATATAAAGGCATGAGGATATTTTTCCATTAAGTAATAAACCAATTTGCCAATGGTATCTCTACCGTGGTTTCTTTTGGTTAATCACAAAGTGTAATACTATACATATTTTAACTCCAAAGTGTAAGCTACAAAGTAAAGATCCTTTGTTAACATTTTTATAGGAAAATGGTAAGAATTAGTCTTTAAATTCTTTTTCTTCCCCCACATCAATCACCTGATTCTCACCCCTGGAGATTTAGCCAAAGTGTGGTTTTCTAGGGATTATTGTCATTCAGGGATGTGACTGTGGGCTTCACTCAGGAGGAGTGGCAACACCTGGATCCAGCTCAGAGGATGCTGTATAGGGATGTGATGCTAGAGAACTACAGCCACCTCATCTCAGTGGGTAGGTAGCACTTGTTTCCCATGTAGACTCCCAGTGTACATGTCCTTTCTTACTTATAGAAACTTGTGGGATTTTTGTAGACTAAAATAATACTTAGGTTTGGGATTTAGAGACCAAGGTCAGTTTATCCCTTTTGAGTACCAGAAAGAATGTGTTGTCCTCTGCCCACGCCGAGTCATATCCAACTCTGTGACCCCATGGACAATAGTCCCCCAGGCTCTGAACATGGAATTCTCCAGGTAAGAACACTGGAATGGGTTGCCATTCCCTTCTCCAGGGGATCATCCCAACCCAGGTATCAAACCCGGATCTCCCACATTGCAGGTTGATTCTTTACTTTCTGAGCCACCAGGGGAGCCACCTCTGCCCCATTATAGGATTAAATGAGCCTTCTTTAATTGTATATTCTTTGAAGTACACTGTCATGTTCCTTCAAAGGCCCTGTCCAATTTATTTCAAGTCATATAATCCTCATTAACAGGGTACTATATCCCTAAGCCAGAAGTGATCCTCAAATTGGAGCAAGGAGAGGAGCCATGGATATTAGAGGAAGAGTGCTCAAGTCAGAGTGTCCCAGGTGAGTGAGTCAGTGGGAGTATAAGCCCCATGCTGTTTAGGAGAAAATAAGATCACAAAGGGTTAGTTCAGAGATTAAGACCGTTGAAAGGGTCTTCAGGAATCATGTTTTTGTGGCTTTGGACCTTTGAAATGCACATTAACATGGCTCAAGTATTCAGTGTCATTGAATCATGCATATCTTCCCAGTGTCAAAATGGTGGTATCTTTTAAGGTATAAATTATATATTGAGTTAAATGCAAATGTTTAAGCATTCAAGTAAATAAAATAGTCTATACAGAGACACCCATATATCAATCATGATGAACATATGGAACAATTTTTTAATCACCCCAGAAGGCCCCCTGGTGTTGTCCTCCTAGTAACTAACATTGCTCCCCCTTCTATTAGCATAGATCAAGTTTGCCTGTTTTTAACTTCAGGTAATTGTAGTCATACAGTATGTACTATATGTAAATCTATGTGCACTATGTATATATTATATAATGTGTCTGCCTTCTTTGGATCAGCACTGTGTTTGTCATACATGCCGTGTATCAGTAATGTATTGCTTTGCAGTGTTCCATTGTGACTATCCCAGAACTTGTCCCTCCATTCTGTTACTGAAACATAATTGGGGTACATATTTGAAACATACTTGTTTTAAAAGATTTATTTTGAATTTTTCAGTATTTGAAAAATAGTATTACACTTTTTAACTAGTTGATTTACAGTATTAGTTTCAGGTGAACAACATAGTGATTCAATATTTTTTCAAATTATACTCCATTATAAGTTATTACAAGACAATGCATATAATTCTCTGTGCTATACAGTATATCCTTGTTGCTTATCTGTTTTATACATAACAGTTTGTATCTCTTAAACCAAACCCCTAATTTGTCCCTCCACCCTTCAGTCTCCCCTTGAGTAACTGTAAGTTTGTTTCCTGTTTTGCATATACACTTATTTTCGTAAGATGAGTCAAGAGAACATTGTTTCATGATGATTTTTACAATAAATTCTTTGGTGTTTGGAAAATTTCACCACTGAAGCCATTTGGGTGTGACGTTGTGGAGATTTTCAGAGTGTTAAATTGTAGATATTTATTTTTGTCAATATCATAAATACAGTACATATAGTTTCTGGAACAGAATAATGATGAATTATATTTTCTTAATACGAACTACTATGTGGTCTGATGTACCTACTCTCTTGGTGCAATGAGAGAAAAGCCAGGAGTCCTACTAAAGTTGGTATTGCAGGTGAAGAACACTAACAATGAATCTGAGCAATGTTCTGTAGAAGGGACAGGTAGCGCTCCCTCTCCTCTTTTAAGAGACGAGAGAGAAGATTTGGAGTTCTTTCTCTTAACTTTTTGGTAGACAAATTTCTTCAGGGAAAAAGAAGAAAAAAAAGAACACTTTGTCTCCAGCCTTATACCAAAGATTGCATCAGGGAGGGTCCCAGGTTTCAGCACCCCCACTAAAATGGAAATCTCTCTAGCATTCTATCCATATGTAATAAATTACTCTCCCAAATTTAGGTTCCAAGTTTTGTTAATATTCACTCACAAAGTTCTAACTGCAGCAAAGTAAAATTATATTTTGTAGAATCCCACAGTGCCACTCATTTTACTTCTCCATAGGTGACTTCAGGCCAATTTTTCTATATAATGAGCCATTTCTCATTTTGTTTTAGCCTTTAAAATGAAGGTTTTACCTGGCCTAGCTGTACCCAGCTGAAGCAGGATACATTAGTATTTTGCCCACACTGCCTTGAACTGCAATGAAGTCAGTGCCACATTTTGCTATCCATACAATTCTGGCCAAATGAAGCTGGTTTAAATGCCTTCTAGGCTGAGGCAGGCTCATGAATCTCTTCAGCTAAATTCAAGAACAAATTTCACACCTCTTTCTAATGGAGTAACCACGCTATAGGAAAACTGCTTACAGACTGCATGTCTGAGGTTTCTTTCAGTATCAGGGGCTTGCACAAATATTTGAACATTCTGATAACTATCCCTGTTATCAGAGGGCTCACACTTAAAGGACAAATTAATGCCAGATTTTCACACACATAAACATAATCCCAGATTATGCTTGTCTTTTTTTTTTTTAAACAGGTTGTCTGGTAGATTCCAAGTGATCCACCCAAAAGTAGGTGCAATAGGCTAGAGACCTATTATCAGCTTCTAATGGGTCAGGCAACAGATTTCAACGGGAACTCGTTAGAAAACTCGATTACTTTTCCAAAAGGCATCTCCCAAAGTAGCTCCATCTGAAGACCACCTTGGTCATGTGGTCTCCTTTGTATACTACCTTCCCTGACAACCTAAGCCTTTTAATGCCCCCAAAGGCAAAAATTATCCATCATGGGAACTTGTTCTATCTCCGGTAGTGTAAGATTCTAAGACATGAACACTAAATTTTCACCCACAAAAACGTCTTTCCCTGATTGAGATGACTTTCTCTAGGGTTTAGGACAAACTAATTTATACCATATAGTCTGATGCAGTATCCACAAAACAACACAAAGCTGTTTTTAAAAATTACCCTTTTGAGTGATGTCACTATGGTTATAGTTGAGATATTTGTTTTGTTATATGCCTTCAATCTACAAGCAGTAAAATCTGTGAACCACCAAATTCCTCTGCCCAACACACCAGGACACCAGAGAGTCCCATACACCTATACATCTAAAGGTGGGTGGGCTGGAACACACAGAGAAGAAAGAACTAGGGGAACACTGAGGAGTGGATGACAGTAGATGAAAAAGCAATTTATAGGGGATAAACAGCTGGGCTTACCTGGAGAAATGTATATTCATTCAACATTTGTAAAATGATGGCTAAAAAACTGTCTCAATGATACTTAAACCCTTCAGAACAATAAAAATTATTTTCTGAAGTATACAAACATCTCACACAACTCAACAAAAAATTGGCTGAAGAGCTAAATAGATCTCTCTCCAAAGAATATATCCAGATGGCCAATAGGCACATGAAAAGATGCTCAACATTGCTCATTATTAGGGAAATACAAATCAAAACTACAATGAGGTATTACCTCACACCAGAGAATGGCTACCATCAAAAAGTCTACAAACAATAAATGCTGGAGAGGGTGTGGAGAAAAGGGAACCCTCCTACACTGTTGGTGCAACTATAAATTGATACAGCCCCTATGGGGAACAGTATGGAGGTTCCTTAAAAAATAAAACTACCCTATGATCCAGCAATCCCACTCCTGAGCATGTATTCAGAGAAAACTGTAATTCAAAAAGAAACAGGTACCCCAGGGTTCACTGCAGCAATATTTATAATAGTCAAGACATGGAAGCAACCTGAATGTCTATCAACAGAGAAATGGATAAAGATGTGATACATATATACAATGAAATATTCAGTTCAGTTCAGTCGCTCAGTTGTGTCCAATTCTTTGGGACCCCATGAATCGCAGCACGCCAGGCCTCCCTGTTCATCACCAACTCCCGGAGTTCACTCAAACTCACATCCATCGAGTCAGTGGTGCCATCCAGCCATCTCATCCTCTGTCGTCACCTTTTCCTCCTGCCCCCAATCCCTCCCAGCATAGAGTCGTTTCCAATGAGTCAACTCTTCACATGAGGTGGCCAAAGATTACTCAGCCATAAAAAAGAAGGGAAATACCACTTTTAGGAATATGGATGGACCTAGATATTATCATATTAAGTAAGTCACGAAGACAAACACCATATGATACCACTTTTGTTCAGAATCTAAAATACAACACCAACGAGCTTATCTATGAAACAGACAGAGAACATACTTGTGACTGCCAAAGGCAAGAGGGATAGGGAAGGGATGCATTGGAAGTTTTGACTTAGCATATAGAAACTGTTATATGTAGAATAAATAACAAGGTCCTATATTCAGTATGCTGTAATAAACTACAATGGAAAGGAATATGAAAAAAAATATGTAAAACTGAGTCACTTTCCTGTATACCAGAAACTAACACAGCACTGTAAATCAGCTGTATTACAATAAAGTAAAATTATAAATGAGTTTTCACTTAGGACATTAAACTCAAGAATATAGAGAATTATTGGAGAAGAAAATGGCAACCCACTCCAGTGTCCTTTCCAGGAGAATTCCATGGACAGAGGAGACTGGCAGGCTACAGTCCAGGGGGTTGCAAAAAGTCAGGCATGACTGAGCAACTATCACTCACTCATATAGGATTATAGGTAGCAGAGTAAAAACAGGTACACATAACCAAAAAATCATAAGGTTAAAGATAATGAAATTTTAGGACCAGGTTTAGAATTTTATCATTTTCATGGTATACACAGATGTTGAAACATGTATGTGAAAGCAGGATTGAGATTTATTTGGGGGAAAAGCCAGAAGGGATTGAAACAGGGTTTGATGGTCAGGAGAGGTCCCCTAATGAGTAACTCTGATGTATTATAATAAAGAGAACATATAACAATCCCCCAGTGGAGGAAATGGCAACCTGCTCCAGTATTCTTGCAGAAAATTCCATGGACAGAGGAGCCTGGTGGGCTACAGTCCATGGGGTTGCAAAAAGTTTTTCACGACTGAGCGTGCACATGAGCACACACACACACTAACTAGAATAGAGCTGTGAGTCTGATCCTGTGGCAAGAATGGTTCACTGACATGCTCTTTTGTTGCATATTTTTATTCATCATGAATCAGAGCTAGAAACAGAACTGCAGCATGGGTTTTAGTACTGTTCCTTTATGAATTAGTGCTTTTAGAATATGGACTTGTTGCTCCTGGGTAGAACTGAAAAAGAGATGAAATTGGATGTATACACTGTTGTCATACTCTAGGCATGAAGAGATTAGGACCTAAAATGATCAACTACCCCAAACCTAATACTGTTTCCTCTAAATATCCTTGTGAACTGTTCTTTCTTGTCCCTCTATTTCAGAATTAATTAACAGCAGCAGAAAGAAGTTTGACTTTAACAAAGGTAGAAAATGGTTCCATGATGACAAGCATGAAAGAATTCATTATGGAGAGAAGTCTTATGAATATAATAAAAATGAGAATGGCCTCTGTCTTAATGAAGACTCTGTTCAGCATCAAAAAATTCAAATTTTGGAGCAACCTTTTGAATACAATGAATGTAGGAAAGCTTTCCATGCGAATTCACTCTTTGTTAAACTTAAGAAACCCACACAGGACAAAACACCTGTGAATACACTGAATACAGAAAAACCTGTGATATTTCACCTCTCATTGCTCAAAGAACACATCCAAAAGAGAATCACTACGAATTTAATGAATGTGGAGAAAATTTCTTTGAGGACTCCATTCTCTTTGAACATAGTGTTGACCCTTCGAGCCAAAAGTCAGACCTGACTCCAATTCAGACGACCCACTCAATTGACAATATAATTAAATATAATGAATGTGGACCCATAGTCTTTGGTGCACAACAGAGCATACACACAGGGGAAAAACCCTATGAATGTGGAAAAACATTCAACCAGAAATCAGCCCACACAAGACATCAGAGAACCCACACAGGGAAGAAATCCTATGAATGTCATGAATGTGGGAAAAGTTTCTACAAGAATTCAGATCTCATTAAACATCAGAGAATTCATACAGGGGAGAAACCTTATGAATGTCAAGAATGTGGGAAATCCTTCAGTGAAAAGTCAACCCTCACCCAACACCATAGAACACACACAAGGGAGAAACCATATGAATGTCATGAATGTCAGAAGGCCTTCTCATTTAAGTCAGTCCTTACTGTACATCAGAAGACACACACAGGGGAGAAGCCCTATGAATGTTATGAATGTGAGAAGGCCTTCCTAAGAAAATCAGACCTAATTAAACATCAAAGAACTCACAACAGGAGAAAAACCTTACGAATGTAGTGAATGTGGGAAATCTTTCTCTGAGAAGTCAACTCTCACTAAACATTTGAGAACTCATACAGGTGAGAAGCCCTATGAATGCATTGAATGTGGAAAAAATTTCCATCAGCAGTCAGCTCTAATTGTTCATCAGAGAACTCATGTAAGACAGAAACCCTATGAATGTAATGAATGTGGAAAATCATTCTGTGAGAAGTCAAAACTCATTGCACATCACAGAACACACACAGGGGAGAAACCCTATGAATGTAATGTTTGCAGAAAATCATTCTATGTGAAGTCAAAACTAACTGTACATCAGAGAACACATTTGAGAAGAAACCCTATAGGTATAATGAGGGAACTCACTCTGGGTGAAGTTAACAGTTTATAGAACAAAGAACACCAAGTGGGGAGAAAAATTCGTTAGGATTTTGAGAACACCTTTGGTCTAAAGCCAGTTCTTAAAATACAGCAGATAACTTACAGAGGGGAGCAAATAAATAACTTAGAGAAGGGAGCAAATAATATGAAGATATTCAGGACATAGAAAAATCTTCTACTGGAATTAAGCTCAGAATAGAGAAGACCTATTGGTGAATGAATACAGGGAACCTTCTGCCCAAAACCACACGTCACTAAATATCAGAGAAATCAAGGTAAACCCTCTATCAGTATTTGTAGAAAAGACTTCATCCACAGGCCAGAGAAAATGCACAAACTATAGGAAATTATAGGAAAGCATTTACTTTGAGGTGATACTTTTATTGAAGTTGTGTGAAATGTTTGAAGTAGCATCTCAGTGGACATCAGACAGTAATTACCAGAAAAATATTTCCGTTTTAAATGGAAAGAAGCTCTAGGTTAAACCTAATGTAATCAATCAGTGAAATGTGGAGAATGTCTGCATTTAGACAGCATTTGTACAGTATGGCCCAATGCTCAGTGTGCTGTTCCTTCCAATTTAAGGTATTAGATGTGAACTGGAATCAGTGGTTGTAAGGAATTCAAATGTTTACTGGCCCTCCTACAGGCCTCCCCACAAGTCTGCCATCAGGGATAAGAAAGGTGTTTTGTCCACCTGTATCAAGAGTTCTGAGTGCAGGTGAAAAAGACAGTTAGCATGGCTGATGTGTTGGTAACATTGGGCAGATAAGTAAATGTGTGGAGGATGTTTAAAGTCAAATTCCTCACTGTTGGAAAAGGTATCTGTTAAAATGGAAACAAGCTAGAAAACGTCTTTGAGGGTTAGACTGGACTGTAACTCATATTTTAAATACACAGAAATAGTTATATTAGTGGTTATGTATGTGTGTGTGTGTGTGTGTGTGTGTGTTTTATGGATCTGTCAGCTGAGAGGGCCTGAACATACATAGTCTACTACTTTGTATGTAGAAGCTTAATGAAGGACAGAATACTGGCATAATCTCTAAGTATTTCCCCACAAAATACTAATCAGGTATACAAACTGGCAGAATGGATGCAAATATAGACCTGTATATATGCCATCTACAAGAGACCCTCTGTAGACCTAGGGACACATACAGATTGAAAATCAGAGGATTTAAAAAGATATTACATTTAAACCTGAATCAAAAAGAAAGCAGGCATAGCAATACTCATATCAGATGGAACAGACTTTAAAGAATGTTAAAGTAAATACATTACACAATGATCAAGGGAGCAATCCAAGAAAGATACAACAATTAGGAGCATCTCAATACATAAAGTAAATCCTAACAGCCATAAAAGGGGAAATTGGCAGTAACGCAATAGTGGGAGACTTTAACACCCCACTTACACCGATGGACAGATCATCCAGACAAAATAATACAGTTTTAAATGACACAACAGATAGATTTAATTTATATTACAGGATACACCACTTGAAAGTGGCAGAGTATACTGTCTTCTCAAGTGCACATGAAACATTCTCCAGAATAAAATCACATCTTCTGTCCCAAATCAAGCCCCAGAAAATTTAAGAAAATTGAAATTTTATCAAGCAACTTTTCCAACCACAATGCTATGGGATTAGAAACCAAGTTACAGGAAAACTAAAAAAACACAAACATGGAGGCTGAACACTGCATTGCTAAATAACCAAGAGATTACTGAAGAAATCAAAGAGGAAATAAAAAATACACAAATTACAATAAAAACTCGATACAAAACCTAAGTCATGGAGCAAAAAAAGTTCTAAGAAGTTTATAATAATTCCATCTCACATCAAGAAACAAAAATCTCAATCTAACTTCACACCTAGAGCAACTAGAGAAGAACAAAACCCAAAGTCAGTAGAAGGAAAGAAAGTTCATAGCGGAAATGAAATAGAAATGAAGAAAACAATAGCAAAGAACAATAAAAGTTGATTCTTTGAGAAGACAAAACTGATAAACATTTAGCCATACTGATCTAGGAAAAAAAAAAAAAAAAGGAAGGGGAGGATTCAAATCAAGAAAATTAGAAATGAAAAAGGATAAATTACTACTGACACTGCAAAAATGCAAAGGATCATAAGAGACAAGCAACTATATGCCAATAAAATCAACAATCTGGAAGAAATGGACAAATTCTTGGAAAGGTATAACCTTTTATGACCGAACCAGGTTAGAATTTTGCCAGATTGGGAAACAGACCAATCACAAGTAATCAAATTGAAAGTATAGTTTAAAAGTCTTCCAACACACAAAAGTCCAGGAAAAGATGGTTTCACATGCAAATTCTAGCAAACATTTAGAGAAGAGTTAATACTTATTCACAAAGTCTTTCCGAAAATTGCAGAGGAAGGCACATTACAAAATTCATTCTACAAGGCTGACATCACTCTGATACCAAAATCAGGCAAAAAAAAAAAAAACAAAAAAACAAAAAAAATCACACACACACACACACACACAAAATGACATCAATGACACTGATGAACAGACACAAAAATATCACTGATTAACACAGATAAAAAATTATTCAGCAAAATATTGGCAAACAGAATCCAACAACACATTCAAAGGATCACACACCATGATCAAGTGGGATTTATCTCAGGATTGCAAGAACTCTTCACAAAACACACAAATCAATGTGCTACACTATATTAAAAAATTAAATAGATGAAGTAAAAGCTTTTAACAAAATTCAACAGCATTTATGATTTTTAGAAAAAAAAAAAAAAGCTCTCCAGAAAGTGGGCAAAAAGGGAAACTACCTCAGCATAGTAAAGGCCATAAACACAACCAACCTAGAGCAAACACGATTCTCAATGGTGAGATACTGAAAATATTTCCTCTAATATCAGAAAGAAGACAAGGAAGTACACAATAAGGATGTAAGGATATCCACTCTTACCTCTTTTTTATTCAACATAGTTTTAGACATCCTAGCCAAGGCAATCAAATAAAAGAAATAAATGGAATCCAAATTGGAAAAGAAGTAAAACTGTCACTTTTTCCAGATGACATACTATATGTAGAAAATCCTCAACATGCTACCAGAAAATTACCAGAGCTAATCAGTGAGTTTGGTAAAGTTGCAGGGTACAAAATTAATGCAAAGAAATCTGCTCTCCTATACAATAAGACGGAGAAGGCAGTGGCACCCCACTCCAGTACTCTTGCCTGGAAAATCCCATGGATGGAGGAGCCTGGTGGGCTGCAGTCCATGGGGTCGCTAAGAGTCGGACACGACTGAGCGACTTCACTTTAACTTTTCACTTTCATGCATTGGAGAAGGAAATGGCAACCCACTCCAGTGTTCTTGCCTGGAGAATCCCAGGGACGGGGGAGCCTGGTGGGCTGCCGTCTATGGGGTCACACAGAGTTGGACACGACTGAAGTGACTTAGCATAGCATAGCATACAATAAGAATGAAAGATCAGAAAGCAAAATTATGGAAATAATCCAATTTATCATCCCCAAAAAATAATAAAATATGTAGGAATACAGCTCTATAAGGAAGGAAAGGGCTTCCCCAGTGGCTCAGATGGTAAAGGTCTGCCTACAATGCAGATGACCCAGGTTCAATCCCTGGGTCAGGAAGATCCCCTGGAGAAGTAAATGGCAACCCACTCCAGTACTCTTGCCTGGAAAATTCCATGGACTGAGGAGCCTGTCCATGGACAGTCCATGGGGTCACAAAGAGTCAGACATGACTGAGCGACTTCACTCACTCACTCAAGGAAACAAAAGACCTAGACTCAGAAAACCATTTAAAAAACTGATGAAAGAAATCAAAGATGACACAAATAGATGGAGAGATTATACCATATTCTTGGATTGGAAGAATCAGTATTATCAAAATGACTATATTACCCAAAGCAATCTAAAGATTCAACACAATGCCTATCAAATTACCACTTGAAGTTTTCACAGAACTAGAACAACAAATTTTAAAATTTGTATGGAAACACAAAAGACATCAAATAGCCAAAGCAACCTTAAGAAAGATGGAGCTGGAGAAATGAGGCTCTCTGACTTGAGACTATACTACAAAGCAACAGCAATCAAGACCATAATGGCATCATAGAACAAATATAAATGAAACAGGATTGAAAGCCCAGAGATAAACCTATGCACTTGTGGTCACTGAATTTAGGACAGAGGAGGTAGGAGCATTCAATGGAGAAAAGACAATCTCTTAAATAAGTGGTGCTAAAAAAAAACCTAGACAGATACATGTAAAAGAATGAACTCCCTAACACCACACACAAAAGTAAATTAGAAATGGATTAAAGGCCTAAATGTAAGTTTAGGTGTTATAAAACTCTTAAGAGGAAAACATAGGTATAATAGTTTCTGACATAAACCACATCGAGATTTTTTTTTTTTTACCAACCTCCTACTTTCATTAGAAAGTAAAAAAACAAGTGTGACCAAATTGAACTTTATGGAAATTATAAACAAGAAAAGATAACCCTCAGAATGGGAGAAAATATTTGCAAATGAAGGAACTGACAAAGGATTCATCTCCAAAATATATGAACAGCTCATGCAGCTCAGTATAAAACAAACAACCTAATCAAAACATGGGCAGAGGACCTAAATAGACTTTTCTCCAAAGAAGACATGGGCTTCCCCAAAAGTGGTGCAATGGTAAGGAATCTGCCTGCCAATGCAAAGAGATACAGGTTCATTCCCTGGGTTGTGAAGATCCCCTGGAGGAAGAAATGGCAACCTGCTTCCGTATGCTTGCCTGGAAAATCCCATGGATAGAGAAGCCTGTGGGCTTTAATCCATGTGGTCGCAAAGAGTTGGAGATGACTGAGCACACACACACATGCCAAAGAAGACATACAGATGGCCAAGAGGCACATGAAAAGACGCTCAACATCACTAATTATTAGAGAAAGGGAAATCAAAACTGCAGTGAAGTATCACCTCATATGGGTCAGAATGACCATTATCATAAAGTCTACAAATAGGTGTGGAGAAAACAGAACCCTCTTGTGGTTTTGGCAGGAATGTAAACTGATACAGCCACTATGGAGAACAGTACGGAGGTTCTTTAAAAAAGTAAAAGTAGAACTACCATTTGACCCAGCAATTCCACAATAGGGCATAAACCCTTAGAAAACCATAATTCAGAAAGACACAGTGTTCACTGCAGTACTATGTACAATACTCAGAACACAGCAATAACTTAAGTGTCCATCAACAGATGAAAGAATAGGTGGCACGATGGAATATTACTCAGCCATAAAAAGAAACAGAATCGAGTCATCTGGAGAGATGTGGGAGTTGACAGTCTGTCATACATAGTGATGTTAAGTCAGAAAAAACTAATGTCGCATATTAATGTATGTACGTGGAATCCAGAAAAATTGTACAGATGAACCTAGTTCTAGGGCAAAAATAAAGACATAGACATGGAGAATGGATGTGTGGACACAGGCAGGTAATTGGACAGTGGGATTAATTGGGAAATTAGGTCTGCAATAAACACACTTATGTATAAAAATACATAGCTAGTGAGACCTGCACAGTGTAGCACAGGGAGCTCAGCTCATTGCTCTATGATGACCAGGATGGGGGAATGGGAGGTCCAAGAGTAAGGGTATATACGTTGTACATCAGAAAATAACATTGTAAAGCAAATATACTTCAATTTTCTTAAGGTAAAAACAGAATAGTTGGAAAAATTTAAAAATTAAGTGTAGACTAGATAGGCAATAGTGTTTATTTTCACATTTGGGTCTGTAGGTAAGTGTTTTGTTTGGGGAACATACACACTCAGGTGTATAGGCGAAATGAAGTTTCATGTGCAGATTATTTTCAAATGCGTTAGAAAGGAAAAAGTAATTTGTGTATAGAGATAGAGTTCAAGCAAGCGTAAGAGGTAGATGGAGGAAATGCAATTCAGAGTTGGGAATTGTGAGTTTTTTGTAT
Organism: Bubalus kerabau; assembly: GCF_029407905.1. Taxonomy (NCBI): domain Eukaryota; kingdom Metazoa; phylum Chordata; class Mammalia; order Artiodactyla; family Bovidae; genus Bubalus; species Bubalus kerabau. Next base: position 136,126,561 of record NC_073624.1, read on the forward strand.
TATGCTTGTGACTTTTTTTAAGTTTCAAATTCTCAAGCAAATGTTTGAAAGTTTTAAGTTAACTGACATAGAGCCTACCACATTACAGAAAAAGAAGTGAAGCCATAGTAGTGTCTCAGATACATAAAAATATGATAAAACTTAACACACATTCATGATTTCAAAATAGAAATAGGAGACTTAACTAAAAACAAAAAGCTAACATACAACAGACATCATACTAAACAGATAAATACTGGAATGTTTCGTCCTTATATTAATAGTCAGATATGAATGTTTGTTACCACCACTTCTATTTAACACTGGACTGAATGCTTTAGCTAGGTCATTAAGGCCAAATAAAAATAAAGCATCAAAAACTGGAATTATTGCAGGTGATACCACTGTATACATTAAAAACGTCTATGGGAAAAGTATTAGAAGTGAATTAGAAAATGATTTAAAAATCATTTTTATGTATAAATAACAAATAGATATTTAAGTAATATCAGGAGAAATGTATCCTTCCTGGATAGGGTGACACAGACCAGATTTATTCTGCCTGACAAAAGTGGGTAAAGAAAAATAAAGGAAATAATTATTTTCAAGTCACTAGACATACAGCAGCCCTACAACAGTTCCAGAAATAATAATTTAACAGTGTATCACAAAATTGAGACATTTAAAGACAAAATGAAAGGTTAAAGATGGAGGAGCAGAATGACATGAACTCACCCCTTCTTACAGAAACATCAACATCAAAACTAACTGCTAAACAACCACTGACAAAAAAAAAAAACACTGGAACCAAACAAAAAAGATACCCTACATCCAAATCCACAACACAATGGTAGGAAGGGTGCAATCATGATAAAATCAAATCCCATACATGCCAGGTGGGTGACCCACAAACTAGAAAACATACCACAGGAGTAAAACTTCTGAGCCCCACATCTGGCTCCCCAGCCTGGGTTTCCGGCATTGGGAGGAATAGTCTCCAGAGAATCTGGTTTTGACAGCTAGCAGGATTTGATCACAGAAATTACACAATACTGGGGGAACAAACTGCACTCCTAGAGGGCACACATAGGGTCCTTATACACAGCAGGACTCAGGGGAAATGCAGTGACCTCATAAGAGACTGCGCCAGACCTAACCATTAATATTGGAGGGTCTCCTGCTGAGGCAGGGGATGGCTGTGGCTCATTGCAGGGACAAGGACACTGGTAGCAGTTCTGGTGAATACTCACTGGTGCCACTGGAGGTTTCCATTTTTCACCAAGACAACAACCTGCAGGTTCCAGTGCTAGGATCTCTTAGGCGAAACTACCAATAAGGTGGGAACACAGCCCCTCCTATCGCCAGACAGGCTGCTTAAAGCCTTCCTGAATAAAGAGCTATCCAATAAACATCCCCAGACACTGCCCTTTCCACCAGAGGGACAAGACCTAGCTCCATCCATCAGCAGGCAGTTACCAATAACTTCCCCCCAGAGAGCCTACATAAGTCTCTTGGCCTCATCCATCAGGGAGCACACAGCACAAGCCAGAAAAACTACAATCCTGCAGCCTGTGGAATGGGAACCACAGTGTCAGAAAATCAGACAGCAGAGGAATATGTCCCAGATGAAGGAACAAGGTAAAGCTTCAGAAAAACAACTAAGTGAAGTGGAGATAGACAACCTACCTGAAAAAAATTCAGAGTAACAATATTAAATATGATCCAAGATCTCAGAAAAAGAATGGAGGCACAGATACAGCAGATACAAGAAATGTCTATCAAAGATGTAGAAGAACTAAAGAAAAAAGCTGAACAATAGAAAAACTGAAATGAAAAATACACTAGAAATAATAGAAAAATAGACAGAACAGATCAGTGACCTGGAAAACAGAACACTAGAAATCACTGCCATGGAATAGAATAAAGACAAAGGAATTAAAAGGAATAAGGACAGTCTTAGAGATCTCTGGGGCATTAAATGCACAAACATTCACATTGTAGGGGTCCAGAGAAAGAGAAAGGATCTGAGGAAATACTTGAAGAAATAACTACTGAAAACTTCCTTAGCATGGGAAAAAAAAAACCAGTCACCCAAGTCCAGGAAGCAGGCAGTCTCAGGCAGGATGAACCCAAGGAGAAATATGCCAAGACACACAGTAATCAAACTGACAAAAATTAAAGATAAAAAATATTAAAAGCAACAAGGAATGTACAGGGAAACTCCCATAAAGTCATCAGCTGATTTCTCAGCAAAAACTGTGCAAGCCAGAAGGGAGTAACACAATGTATTTAAAGTTACGAAAGGGAACAATCTACGACCAATAATATAAAAGATAATTCAGTACCACCAGACCAGCTTTGCAGCAAATACTAAAGGAACTTCTCCAGGTGGGGAAGAAAAAAACGCCACAACTAGAAATAAGAAAAGTATGAATGGAAAAACTCACCAGTAAAGGGAAACACAGCAAAGGTAGGAAATCATTTATTTGCACACAAATATGACATTAAAACGTATAACTGTGAAAAGACCAGAGCACAAATGCAAGATATTGGAAGTGAATCTGAAATTACAAGATGAGCAACATAAAACAATCTTGTTTATAGACAGTCTGATATATCAAAACCTCATTATAACTGCAAACCAAAAATCTACAACAGATACTTTAAAAAAGGAATCTAAGCACAACACTAAAGTTAGTCATCAAATCACAAGAAATAACAAAAGAAGAAGGGGGAGAAAGACACCTGCAAAAACAAATCCAAAACAGCAAAAATAAAACATTTAATTAGTATTGATTTGAAAACTGTCTTCTCCCTAAACTGAATGGCTAATGTAGTACAAAACTAATCACCAATCAACAGCAGGTTTGTTGTTGGAAATTAACAAGTCTGAATCTAAAATGTACGTGCAGATGCAATGACCAAAGGCAATAGCTGAAGTAGCAAAATAAAGCTATAGGACTTAGACTGCAAGGTAAACCTTACGTGGTGACCGCAGGCAAGGAATCAGAAAGCTTCTTGGCAGGAAAGCTATAACAAACCTAGACAGTGTGTTGAAAAGCAGAGACAGGGGTGCAGTCCTAGGATGGAGGAATAGGATGGGGAGACTACTTTCTCCCCAACAAATTCATCGAAAGATCATTTGAACGCTGAGCAAATACCACAAAACAACTTCTGAAGGCTGGCAGAGGACACCAGGCACCCAGAAAGGCAGCTGGGTCTTCAACTGTCTTTGAAAGGAGGTAGGACAAAATATAAAAGGTAAAAAGAGAGACAAAAGAGGTAGGGACGGTGACCCATCCCGAGGTGGGGTGGGGGGGGGAGTCTTAGAAGTTTCCAAACACCAGGAGACCCTCTTACTGGCGGGTCTGTGGGGAGTTTTGGAATCTCAGAGGGCAACATAACCGGGAGGAAAAAATAAATAAACCCCACAGATTACAGGTCTAACTACAACTCCCAGAGGAGAAGTAGCCCAGACACTCTTGTCTGCCACCAGCAAGTGGGGACTGAACAGGGAGGTGCGGGCTGCACTGCTTAGGGTAAGGATCGGGCCTGAATGCCCTGAGGGCAATCTGATGGAGCTAACCTGAGATAGCAACCCAAACTGAGACAGACAAAGAGAGAAAAAAAAAATAGGAAAGAGAGATAAAGAGCACTTTCCCACAAAAAGCTCTAACCTAAGGCACTGCCGGGCAGCACACAGAACAAAGGACTAAGCGAATACCAGAGGAGAGCTAGCCAGCTGCGGACCGGCCCATCCCCCACTGGAGGCACAGAGGCAGGTGGGTGCCAGCCAGAGCTGGAAGAAAAGAAAGGGGCATCCTCTACCAAACTGCGAGCAGGTTCTCAGTCGCTAACCAAGTCTTCCTGGGATCCTAGACAGTTGACATACATCAGGAGGGTCGCAGTCAGAGATCAGCTTCCCAGAAGAGACACATGGCACACCTGAGATGCAGCTGCACACGCAGAAAACCAAGCGGCTGGGACCGGGGAGGTGATAAGACGCATGGTACCAGGGGAGTGTGTGCTCGCCAAACACCTGGTCGCCTGAGCTGCTTGGACCTGGGAAGGGCACAAAACGCAGGCACAACTGTCTGTGCCTTTGTGGAGTACCTGAGAACCTAAGCCTGAGCTGTGTAGATCTGGGAAGTGCATGCAACCCAGGGCCCACCCCAGAAAGTTCCCCGGCAGAGTAACCTGGAGCCTAAGCAGTGTAGACCGGGAAAGCACACACGCTGTGAGTGGGGGCAAACACAGTGTGACCCAGATACTGCAAGCACTCCCCACACACGCAAATGGTATTTGTTTGCAGTGTTCCTCCCTCCCTGTAGCACATTTGAACAAGTGAGCCTAAATAAATGATCACCTTCACCCCTTTGTGTCAGGGCAGAAGTTAGATAATGAAGAGACTTGCAAAGAGAGGTAGCCAAAATAAACCAAGAAGAGGGAACAGGTCTGGAAGTGACAAGTGCAACACAGTAAAACCCTGTAGTTAACACTGGCTACATTGGAAGGGACCTATAGAGTTTGAGAAGAAGTACAAGGTGGAACAAGGAACTATCTGGAACTGAACTGACCACCCACTTTCCTCAACAGCTCCAGAGAAATTCCTAGATATATTTTACTATTATCATTTTTAAATTTCTTTTTAATTTTTAAAGTTCTTTAATAATCCTTTAATTTTCATTTTTAAAATCTACTATTAACCTTGAAAAAAAAGACCCTATTTTTAAAGCAAACTTCATTTTTTTATATAACTTTTGCAATTTTGTTTTGGTTTTTTTTTAATATTGTATTTTTGAGAGTCTAACCTCTACCCTAGATTTTTAATATTTGCTTTTTAGTAATGGTTATCAAAATTGTACCTTTAAAAATCCAATCTTCAGTGCCCATTTTTACCTAGGAGTGTGATTACTCTCCTTTCTCTCCCCCAGGTCATCTCTATCTACTCCCTACCCCTTCTCTTCTCTACTTAACTCTGTGAATCTCTTTGGATGTTCCAGGCTGTGGAGAAAACTTAGGGAAGTGATCACAGGATAGACTGGTCTCTCTCCTTTTGACTCCCCCTCCTCTCCTCCTGGTCACCTCTATTTCCTTCCTCCCTCTTTTCTCTATGGAACTCCGTGAACCACTCTGAGTGTTCCAGACTGTGGAGAGCAAATAGGGAATTGATTACTGGCTAGACTGCTCTCTCCCTTTTTGATTTCCCCTCTTCTCCTCCTAATCACCTCTATCTCCTTCCTCCCTCTTTCTTTTTCATGTAACTCTGTGAACCTCTCTGGGTGTCCCTCACTGTGGAGAATCTTTTCACCATTAACCTACGTGTTTTGTCATTGGTGCTGTATGGATGGAGAAGTCTTGAGGCTACTACAAGTATAAGACGGAAAGCCAGAGCTAAATCCAAAACTTGAGATCACCAGAAATCTCCTGACTCCAGGGACCGTTAATTGACAAAAGCTCATCCAAAAGCCTCCATACCTACACTGAAACCAAACCACCCAAGAGCCAACAAGTTTCAGAGCAAGACACACCAAGCTACTTTTCCAACAAAGCAGGAACATAAACCTGAGCACAAAAATACAGGCGGCCAAAAGTCACACCAAACCCATAGACACCTCAAAACTCACTACTGGACACTTCATTGCACTCCAGAGAGAAGAGACCAGCTCCACCCACCAGAACACCGACGCAAGCTTCCCTAACCAGGAACCTTGACAAGCCACTCATCCAACCCCACCTACAGGGAGGAACATCCACAATAAAGAGGAGCCACAAACTTCAGCATACAGAAAGGCCACCCCAAACAAGATGAAAAGGCAAGAAATATTCAGCAGATAAAGGAACATGATAAAAGCCCACTAAACCAAACAAAAGAGGAGGAGATAGGGAGTCTAACTGAAAAAGGATTCAGAATAATGATAGAAAAAATGATCCCAAACTTTGAAAACAAAATGGAGTTACAGATAAATAGTCTGGAGACAAGGATTGAGAAGATGCAAGAAAAGTTTAACAAGGAGCTAGAAAATTTTTTTTAAAAAATCAATCAATAATGAATAATGCAATAGCTGAGATCAAAAGCACTCTGGAGGGAACTGAGCGGGTAACAGGCAGGAAGGCCAGGGGTCTCCAAACAGAGGAAATAGCCTGCAAGTGTCAGACATTTTTCTCTCTCTTAAGCAGCGGGAGGAAACAAACTAGCGATATTTTTTTCTTCTCTATACAAATACTTCTCTCTTAAAATACTGTGTTGCCATAATGACACCTGGTTTCACCTGAAGTTAACTATTCTCAAACCTTGAGTTAACCAATGCATTTTTCTTATGGAAATGTTTGTCTTAAGCTATGTTAATGTACTATGCATTTACCCCAGACTCTGTCTTCAAGTCGGTTCCACCTAATGGCTCAGAACCTACTTGACAAACCAGTATGTTATACTCAGATATTGTTCCCCTAATCTATGTAAACAAAACCATTTGTATGGTAATCTGCCCTTCTACAAGATTCAAGTTAATCATTTTATGGCCCGGGATGAATCATCTGGTGCCAAGATTATCCCAAAATGCATCTTATGGGTGAGGGGCCTGGTGCCATTCTGTGTTTTAAGACATTCCTTTCTTTCCTTAACAGACTGCTAGTGACTATATAACACCCAGCTGAAGACTAGCGAGGGGGGAGGGGGTATTCTTTCTGCCCCCTTCTGATGCCTATGTCAGAAGCATTCTCTATCTCCTCTATACTTTAATAAAACTTTATTACACAAAAGTTCAGAGCGATCAAGCCTCATCTCTGGCCCCGGATTGAATTCTTCTCTGGAGGCCAAGAATCCCGGTGTCTTTTCATTCAGCAACAACCTTTCAGAACCAATAGTAGAATAACTGAGGCAGAAGATAGGATAAGTGAGGTGGAAGATAGAATGGTGGAAATAAATGAAGCAGAGAGGAAAAAAGAAAAGAAATGAGGACAACCTCAGAGACCTCTGGGATAATGTCAAATGCCCCAACATTCAAATCATAGGAGTCCCAGAAGAAGAAGACAAAAAGAAAGGCCATGAGAAAATACTTGAGGAGATAATAGTTGAAAACTTCCCTAAACTGGGGAAGGAAATAGCCACCCAAGTCCAAGAAACCCAGAGAGTCCCAAACAGGATAAACCCAAGGCAAAACACCCCAAGTCATATATTAATCAAATTAACAAAGATCAAACACAAAGAACAAATATCAAAAGCAGCAAGGGAAAAACAACAATTAACCCACAAAACAGCTGATCTTTCAATAGAAACTCTTCAAGTCAGAAGGGAATGGCAGGACATACTTAAAGTGATGAAAGAGAAAAACCTACAACCCAGATTACTGTACCCAGCAAGGATCTCATTCAAATATGAAGGAGAAATCAAAAGCTTTAAAGACAAGCAAAAGCTGAGAGAAATCAGCGCCACCAAACCAGCTCTCCAACAAATGCTAAAGGAGCTTCTCTAGACAGGAAACACAGAAAAGGTTTATAAACCTAAACCCAAAACAACAAAGTAAATGGCAACAGGATCATACTTTTCAATAATTACCTTAAATGTAAATGGGTTGAATGCCCCAATCAAAAGACAAAAACTGGCTGAATGGATACAAAATCAAGACCCCTATATATGCTGTCTACAAGAGACCCACTTCAAACCTAGGGACACATACAGACTGAAACTGAAGGGCTGGAAAAAGATATTTCATGCAAATGGAGACCAAAAGAAAGCAGAAGTAGCAATACTCATATCAGATAAAATAGACTTTTAAATAAAGGTCGTGAAAAGAGACAAAGAAGGACACTACATAATGATCAAAGGATCAGTCCAAGAAGAAGATATAACAATTATAAATATATATGCACCCAACATAGGAGCACCACTATATGTAAGGCTGCTGCTGCTGCTAAGTCGCTTCAGTTGTGTCCAACTCTGTGCGACCCCACAGATGGTGGCCCACCAGGCTCCCCTGTCCCTGGGATTCTCCAGGCAAGAACACTGGAGTGGGTTGCCATTTCCTTCTCCAATGCAGGAAAGTGAAAAGTGAAAGTGAAGTCGCTCAGTTGTGTTTGACTCTTAGTGACCCCATGGACTACAGCCTACCAGGCTCCTCTGTCCATGGGATTTTCCAGGAAAGAGTACTGGAGTGGGTTGCCATTGCCTTCTCCAATATGTAAGGCAAATGCTAACAAATATGAAAGGGGAAATTAACAGTAACACAGTAAGAGTGGGAGACTTTAATACCTCACTCACACCTATGGATAGATCAACTAAACAGAAAATGAGCAAGGAAACACATGCTTAAATGATACAATGGACCAGTTAGACCTACTTGATAACTATAGGACATTTCACCCTAAAATAATGCATTTCACCTTTTTCTCAAGTGCACACGGAACCTTCTCCAGGATAGATCACATCCTGGGCCATAAATCTAACCTTGGTAAATTCAAAAAAATTGAAATCATCTCAAGCATCTTTAGTGCAGTAGCTGTGAGCGGCAGCTGCGTGGCACAGGAGTGGCAAGGAGCAGAGAGTAGATACCCCACATCCAAGGTCAGGAGCCATGCTGTGAGGACATACCCCACGTCCAAGGTCAGGAGCAGTGGCTTTGCTTTGCTGGAGCAGCCATGAAGACATACCCCACGTGCAAGGTAAGAGAAACCCAAGTAAGATGGTAGGTGCTGAGAGAGGGCATCAGAGGGAAGACAGACTGAAAGCACAATCACAGAAAACTAGCCAATCTGATCACACGGACCACAGCCTTGTCTAACTCAATGAAACTAGGCCATGCCATGTGGAGCCTCCCAAGATGGACGGGTCATAGTAGAGAGGTCTGACAGAATGTGATCCACTGGAGAAGGGAATGGCAAACCACTTCAGTATTCTTGCATTGAGAACCCCATGAACAGTATGAAAAGGCAAAAAGATAGGACACTGAAAGATGAATTCCCCAGGTCGATATGTGCCCAATATGCTACTGGAGATCAGTGGAGAAATAACTTAAGAAAGAATGAAGGGATGGTGCCAAAGCAAAAACAACACCCGGTTGTGGATGTGATTGGTGATGGAAGCAAGGTCCAATGCTGTAAAGAGCAATACTGCATAGGAACCTGGAATGTTAGGCCCATGAATCAAGGTAAATTGGAAGTGGTCAAACAGGAGATGGCAAGAGTGAATGTTGATATTCTAGGAATCAGCAAACTAAAATGGACTGGAATGGGTGAATTTAACTCATGACCATTTTATCTACTATTGTGGGCAGGAATCCCTTAGAAGAAATGGAGTAGCCATCATAGTCAACAAAAGAGTCCGAAATGCAGTACTTGGATGGAATCTCAAAAACTACAGAATAAACTCTGTTCGTTTCCAAGGCAAACCATTCAATATCATGGTAATCCAAGTCTAAGCCCCGACCAGTAACACTAAAGAAGCTGAAGTTGAACGGTTCTATGAAGACCTACAAGACCTTTTAGAACTAACACCCCAAAGAAGATATCCTTTTCATTATAGGGGACTGGAATGCAAAAGAGAGAAGTCAGGAAACACCTGGGGTAACAGGCAAATTTGGCCTTGGAGTACAGAATGAAGCAGGGCAAAGGCTAATAGAGTTTTGCCAAGAGAATGCACTGGTCATAGCAAACACCCTCTTCCAACAACACGAAGACTTTACACATGGACATCACCAGATGGCCAACACCAAAATCAGATTGATTATATTCTTTGCAGCCAAAGATGGAGAAGCTCTATACAGTTAGCAAAAACAAGACCAGGAGCTGAGTGTAGCCCAGATCATGAATTTCTTATTGCCAAATTCAGACTTAAATTGAAGAAAGTGGGGGAAACCACTAGACCATTCAGGTATGACCTAAATCAAATCCCTAATGATTATACAGTAGAAGTGAGAAATAGATTTAAGAGACTAGATCTGGTAGAGTGCCTGGTGAACTATGGATGGAGGTTCATGACATTGTACAGGAGACAGGGATCAAAACCATCCCCAGGAAAAAGAAATGCAAAAAAGCAAAATGACTGTCTGAGGAAGCCTTACAAATAGCTGTGAATAGAAGACAAGTGAAAAGCAAAGGAGAAAAGGAAAGATATACCCATTTGAATGCAGAGTGCCAAGGAATAGCAAGGAGAGATAAGAAAGCCTTTCTCAGCAATCAGTGCAAAGAAATAGGGAAAACAATAGAATGGAAAAGACTCTAGATCTCTTCAAGAAAATTAGAGATACCAAGGGAACATTTCAAGCACAGATGGGCTCAATAAAGGACAGAAATGGTACAGACCTGACAGAAGGAGAAGATATTAAGAAGACGTGGCAAGAATACACAGAAGAACTGTACAAAAAAGATCTACAGTACCCAGTTAATCACAATGTTGTAATCACTCACCTACAGCCAGACATCCTGGAATGTGAAGTCAAGTGGGCCTTAGGAAGCATCACTACGAACAAAGCTAGTGGAGGTAATGGAATTCCAGTTGAGCTATTTCAAATCCTGAAAGATGATGCTGTGAAAGTGCCACACTCAATATGCCAGCAAATTTGGAAAACTCAGCAGTGGCCACAGGACTGGAAAAGGTCAGTTTTCATTCCAATCCCAAAGAAAGGCAATGCCAAAGAATGCTCAAACTACCGCACAATTGCACTCATCTCACATGCTAGTAAAGTAATGCTCAAAATTCTCCAAGCCAGGCTTCAGCAATACGTGAACCATGAACTTCCAGATATTCAAGCTGGTTTTAGAAAAGGCAGGGGAAGCTGAGATCAAACTGCCAGCATCTGCTGGATGATTGAAAAAGCAAGAGAGTTCCAGAAAAACATCTATTTCTGCTTTATTGACTATGCCAAAGCCTTTGACTGTGTGGATCACAATAAACTGTAGAAAATTCTGAAACAGATGGGAATACCAGACCACCTGACCTGTCTCTTGAGAAATTTATATGCAGGTCAGGAAGCAACAGTTAGAACCAGACATGGAACAACAGATTGGTTCCAAATACAGAAAGGAGAACATCAAGGCTGTATATTGTCACCATGCTTATTTAACTTCTATGTAGACTACAATATGAGAAATGCTGGGCTGGAGGAAGCTCAAGCTGGAATCAAGATTGCCAGGAGAAATATCAATAACCTCAGATATGCAGATGACACCACCCTTATGGCAGAAAGTGAAGAGCCTCTTGATGAAAGTGAAAGAGTACAGTGAAAAAGTTGGCTTAAAGCTCAACATTCAGAAAACTAACATCATGGCATCTGGTCCCATCACTTCATGGCAAATAGATGGGGAAACAGTGGAAATACTGGCTGACTTTATTTTGGGGGGCTCCAAAATCAATGTAGATGGTGATTGCAGCCATGAAATTAAAAGATGCTTACTCCTTGGAAAGAAGGATATGACCAACCTAGACAGCATATTAAAAAGAAGAGACATTACTTTGCTGAGAAAGGTCCATCCAGCCAAGGCTATTGTTTTTCCAGTGGTCATGTATGAATGTGAGAGTTGCACTATAAAGAAAGCTGAGCACCAAAGAATTGATGCTTTTGAACTGTGGTGTTGGAGAAGACTCTTGAGAGTCCCTTGGACTGCAAGATCCAACCAGTCCATCCTAAAGAAGATCAGTCCTGGGTGTTCATTGGAAGGACTGATGTTGAAGCTGGAACTCCAATACTTTGGCCACCTGATGTGAAGAGCTGACTCATTTGAAAAGACCCTGATGCTGGGAAAGATTGAGGGCAAGAGAAGAAGGGGACGACAGAGGATGAGATGGTTGGATAGCATCACTCACTCAATGGACATGAATTTGGGTGGGCTCCAGGAGTTGGTGTTGGACAGGGAAGCCTGGCATGCTGCAGCTCTTGGGGTCACAAAGAGTCGGACATGACTGAGTGACTGAACTGAACTGAACAAGCATCTTTTTTTATCACAGTGAGGTAAGATTAGATGTCAACTACAGGAAAAAAAAACTATGAAGAATACAAACATATAGAGGCTAAACAACACACTTCTGAATAACCAACAAATCACAGAAGAAATAAAAAATGAAATCAAAATATGCATAGAAACAAATGAAACTGAAAACACAACAACCCAAAACCTATGGGATTCAGTAAAAGCAGTGCTAAGGTGAAGATTCATAGCATTACAAGCCTACCTCAAGAAACAGGAGATAAATCAAATAAATAACCTAACTCTACACCTAAAGCAATTATAAAAGGAAGAAATGAAGAACCCCAGGGTTAGTAGAAAGAAAGAAATCACAAGAATTAGGGCAGAAATAAATACAAAAGAAACAAAAGAGAGCATAACAAAAATAAACAAAGCTAAAAGCTGGTTCTTTGGGAGGATAAACAAAATAGACAAACCATTAGCCAGACTCATCAAGACACAAAGGGAGAAGAATCAAATCAACAAAATTAGAAATGAAAATGGAGAAATCACAACAGACAACAGAAATATAAAAGATCATAAAACTACTATCAGCAACTATATGCCAATGAAATGGACAACTTGGAAGAAATGGACAAATTCTTATAAATGTGTAACTTTCCAAAACTGATCCAGGAGAAATAGAAAATCTTAACAGACACATTCAGCACAGAAATCTAAACCATAATCAGAAATCTTCCAACAAACAAAAGCCCAAGACCAGATGGCTTCACAGCTGAATTCTACCAAAAATTTACAGAAGAGCTAAGACCTATCCTACTCAAACTCTTCCAGAAAATTGCAGAGGAAGGTAAACTTTCAAACTCATTCTATGAGGCCAATTCTATTGGCTCTTGGGTGTTAGTTCCAGAGCAAGACATACCACGCTAATTCTCCAGAAATGCAGGAACATAGCCCTGAGCTTCAATATACAGGCTGCCCACAGTCACACCAAACCCAGTGACATCTCAAAACTCACTACTGGACACCGACACAAGCTTCCCTAACCAGGAAACCTTGACAAACCACCCGTCCAACCCCACCCACAGAGAGGAACCTCCACAATAAAGAGGAACCACAAACTGCCAAAATACAGAAAGGCCACCCCAAACACAGCAATCTAAACAAGATGAAAAGGCAGAGAAATATCCAGCAGGTAAAGGAACAAGATAAATGCCCACCAAACCAAACAACTTGAAAGAAATGGATAAATTCTTAGAAAAGTACAACTTTCTAAAACTGAACCAGGAAGAAATAAAAAAATCTTAACACAACCACAGAAATTGAAACTGTAATCAGAAATCTTCCAGCAAACAAAAGCCCAGGACCAGACGGCTTCACAACTAAATTCCACCAAAAATTTAGGGAAGAGCTAACACCTATCCTACTCAAACTCTTCCAGAAAATTGCAAAGGAAGGTAAACTTCCAAACTCATTCTATGAGGCCACCATCACCTTAATACCAAAACTAGACAAAGATGCCACAAAAAAAGAAAACTACAGGCCAATATCACTGATGAACATAGATGCAAAAATTCTTAACAAAATTCTAGCAAACAATCCAACAACATATTAAAAAGATCATACATCATGACCAACTGGGCTTTATCCCAGGGATGCAAGAATTCTTCAATATCTGCAAAGTAATCAGTATGATACACCACATTAACAAATTGAAAGATAAAAACCATATGATTATCTCAATAGATGCAGAGAAAGCCTTTGACAAAATTCAACATCCATTTATGATAAAAAAAAAAAAACCCTCCAGAAAGCAGGAATAGAAGGAACATACTTCAACATAATAAAAGCTATATATGACAAACCCACAGCAAACATTATCCTCAATGGTGAAAAATTGAAAGCATTTCCCCTAAAGTATGGAACAAGACAAGGATGCCCACTCTTACCACTACTGTTCAACATAGTTTTGGAAGTTTTTGCCACAGCAATAAGAGCAGAAAAAGAAATAAAGGGAATCCAGACTGGAAAAGAAGAAATAAAACTCTGTTTGCAGATGACATGGTCCTCTACATAGAAAACCCTAAAAACTCCACCAGAAAATTACTAGATTAATGAATACAGTAAAGTTGCATGATATAAAATTAACACAGAGAAATCCCTTGCATTCCTATACACTAACAATGAGAACCAGGAAAGAAATAGAAAACTGAAAGAGAAATCAAGGAAACAATTCCATTCACCATTGCAACAAAAAGAATAAAATACTTAGGAATATATCTACCTAAAGAAACAAAAGACCTATATATAGAAAACTATAAAACACTGGTGAAAGAAATCAAAAAGGACACAAATAGATGGAGAAATATACCATGGTCATGGACTGGAAGAATCAATATAGTGAAAATGAGTATACCACCCAAAGCAATCTATAGATTCAATGCAATCCCTATCAAGCTACCAAGGGTATTTTTCACAGAACTAGAACAAATAATTTCACAATTTGTATGGAAATACAAAAAAATCTAGAATAGCCAAAGCAACCTTGAGAAAGAAGAATGGAACTGGAGGAATCAACCTGCCGAACTTGAGGCTATACTACAAAGCTACAGTCATCAAGACAGTATGGTACTGGCACAAAGACAGAAATATAGATCAATGGAACAAATTAGAAAGCCCAGAGATAAATCCACACACTTGTGGACACCTTATTTTGACAAAGGAGGCAAGAATACACAATGGAGAAAAGACAATCTATTTAACAAATGGTGCTAGGAAAACTGGTCAACCACTTGTAAAACAATGAAACTAGAATGCTTTCTAACACCATACACAAAAATAAACTCAAAATGGATTAAAGATCTAAACATAAGACCAGAAACTATAAAACTCCTAGAGGAAAACATAGGCAAAACACTCTCCGACATCAATCACAAACCCTGATCCTGGGAAAGACTGATGGCAGGAGAAGAAGGGGCAAATCACAGCAGGATCCTCTATGGCCCACCTCCCAGAGTAATGGAAATAAAAGCAAAAATAAACAAATGGAACCTAATTGAACTTAAAAACTTTTTGCACAACGAAGGAAACTATAAGCAAGGTGAAAAGACAGCCTTCAGAATGGGAGAAAATAATAGCAAATGAAGCAACTGACAAAGACTTAATCTCAAATATATACAAGCAACTCCTACAGCTCAATTCCAGAAAAATAAAAGACCCAATTAAAAAGTGGGCCAAAGAACTAAACAGACACTTCTCCAAAGAAGACATACAGATGGCTAACAAACACATAAAAAGATAGATGCTCAACATCACTCATTATCAGAGAAATGCAGATCAAAACCACAGTGAGGTACCATTTTATGCAGGTCAGAATGGCTGCTATCCAAAAGTCTACAAACAATAAATGCTGGAGAGGGTGCAGAGAAAAGGGAACCCTCTTACACTGTTGGTGAGAATGCAAACTGGTACAGCCACTATGGAGAACAGTGTGGAGATTTCCTTAAAAAAACTGGAAATAGAACTGCCATATGACCCAGCAATCCCACTGCTGGGCATACACACAGAGGAAACCAGAATCGAAAGAAACACATGTACCCCAATGTTCATCGCAGCACTGTTTATAATAGCTAGGACATGGAAGCAACCTAGATGTCCAACAGCAGACGAATGGATAAAAAAGCTGTGGTACATACACACAATGGAATATTAGGTGGGCATTAAAAGGAATACATTTGAATCAGTTCTAATGAGGTAGATGAAACTGGAGCCTATTATAGAGAGTGAAGTAAGCCAGAAAGAAAAACACCAATACAGTATACTAATGCATGTATATGGAATTTAGAAAGATGGTAACGATAACCCAATATGTAAGACAGCAAAAGAGACACAGATATATAGAACAGTCTTTTGGACTCTGTGGGAGAAGACGAGGGTGGGATGATTTGAGAGAATAGCACTGAAACATATATACTGTCATAGGTGAAACAGATTGCCAGTCCAGTTTCGATGATGGTACAGGATGCTCAGGGCTGGTGCACTGGGATGACCCAGAGGGATGGGATGGGGAGGGAGGTGGAAGGGGGGTTCAGCATGGGGAACACATGTACACCCATGGCTGATTCATGTCAATGTATGGCAAAACCACTACAATACTGTAGCCTACAATTAAAATAAATGAATTTTTTAAAAATAAAAATAAAATAAATAAAATAAACTACTGCCTTACACATTGTAGGAGATCAATGGGGACTTTGTTGTTTTAATTTTGTGCAATATTGTGAATATTTTTTGTAATTTTTAATCAGGATATGATTGCTTTTTCTATAAACATGATTTTTAAAAGGAAAATATGTATACATATACATATTTAAAATGGTTATATGAGTGTTCTGTGCAAGACACTTTGACAAGAATGACATTTCTATTAATATTTCTAGCAGTATGACAAGAAGAAGCCAGTCAGCCACAGGTCTGGAGATGTTTATCAAAGAAAAATGCACAGCTGTGTAGAGACATGGAGGCAGAATGTGTTTGGCCTAAGATGAGTTTAGTAAGGAGGTTAGTGTGGCTGAAGGGGGCTTGGGCAGAGACAAGGGGACAAGAGTATGCGAAAAGCATGGTCTAGGTATGTGATGACTGGATTAGTGTTCTATTGCTGGGGGACAACATTTCCCAAACCTGGTGGCTTAAGCAACAAACATTTATTACCTCAGGTTTCTGGGACCAAGAATAGAATGTGGCTCAGCTGGATGGTTCTGTAGTATCTCCCAAGAGGTTTACAGGGCTGTGAATAAAACTGAGGATTTGACCTCACTGAAGGGTAGTGTAAAGATTCAGTCTGGACTGAAGTTCTGAGTTCTCCTCTGTCTCATGATTTCCTCAAGTTATGGGCCCTATGGACCTCCACAGATAGCAAGGGACCAGATAAAGGGCAGGAGAAGAGAGACAGAAGGGGAGACAGAAAGGAAGACAAAGAGAGCAAGACAGGGAGAACAGGAGCTTAGACACTGCTGACAACCAAATCTTGGAAGTGACTTGTGTCACTATGCAATCTCCTATGGAACAGAATAAGATACTAAGACCAGTCCACATTAAAAAGTAAGAGGTGACACAAGGATGTGTTCACCAGGACATGGGGGCCACGGACAGTCCCTCCATGACTGGAGAAGGGGTAAGCCCTGAGAGGCTTACCAACTTACCCAGAACCAGAGACTGGCAAAAGGCAGAGCCAGGTACAATCCCAACTCTGTGTCCTCAAAGCTGGGGCCTGGATGCACCCAGGTTCTTTTGGGGACTCGGGAAAAGGCTGTGCTGGTTAGAGCAGATATATAGATGGCATGAGGAAGAGGGACAGAATTTTGTAGCTTAGATGGGTATTTGACAACTTCTTTTCCTAGGAGAAACCTATGTTATGGGAACCCTGATTGAACCCCTGTCCACACCACAACCAGAGAAGAGGGATCCAGGGACAGCTCTATGCCGAGTATAGTTTTTGTAGTTCTGAATATCTCTCTCATTGGAGAGTTGAAATGAAAACCGTAGAGAGACAGGGTTTGGCACAGGGCACATGACAGACAGGGTCCAAGAGTAAGAGTGTGCTGTGACCTTCTAGCAGTTAGACTGTGTGGATCACAATAAACTGGAAAATTCTGAAAGAGATGGGAATATCAGAACACCTGACCTGCCTCTTGAAAAATCTGTATGCAGGTCAGGAAGCAACAGTTAGAACTGGACATGAAATAACAGACTGGTTCCAAATAGGAAAAGGAGTACGTCAAGGCTGTATATTATCACTGTGCTTATTTAAATTACATGCAGATTATACCATGAGAAACGCTGGGCTGGATGAAGCACAAGCTGGAATCTAGTTTGCTGGGAGAAATATCAATAACCTCAGGTATGCAGATGACACCACCCTTACGGCAGAAAGTGAGGAAGAACTAAAAAGCCTCTTTGATGAGAGTAAAAGAGAATGAAAAGTTGGCTTAAAGCTCAACATTCAGAAAACAAAGATCATGGCATCCAGTCCCATCTCTTCAAGGCAAATAGATGGAGAAACAGTGGAAACAGTGGCAGACTATTTTGAGGGGCTCCAAAATCACTGCACATGGTGATTGCAGCCAAGAAATTAAAAGACACTTACTCCTTGGAAGAAAAGTTATGACCAACCTAGAGAGCATATTAAAAAGCAGAGACGTTACTTTGCCAACAAAGGTCCATCTAGTCAAAGCTATGGTTTTTCCAGTGGTCATGTATGTACGTGAGAGTTGGACTACAGAGAAAGCTGAGCACTGAAGAATCGATGCTTTTGAACTGTGGTGTTGGAGAAGACTCTTGTGAGTCCCTTGGACAGCAAGGATATTCAACCAGTCCATCCTAAAGGAAATCAGTCCTGAATATTCATTGGAAGGACTGATGTTGAAGCTGAAACTCCAATACTTGGGCCACCTTATGCAAAGAACTGACTCATTTGAAAAGACACTGATGCTGGTAAAGATAGAAGGCAGGAGGAGAAGGGGACAACAGATGATGAGATGGTTGGATGGCATCACCAACTCAATGGACATAGGTTTGGGTGGAGTCCGGGAGTTGGTGATGGACAGGGAGGTCTGGCATGCTGCAGTCCATGAGGTCACAAAGAGTTGGACATGACTGAGCGACTGAACTGACTGATGACCTTCTAGGCCAGGCTCAGACTTCTCCCACAGGGGTTGTTTTGGTAATGAGAAACCCTGACATCTTAGAAAGTTCTTGCCCTTTTCTCCCTACTTGGGGAGAACTTTCTACTGGGCATTCAGGGAGTGAACACTGGCAAATACACACACAGTGACATTAGACAGTTAGACTGTGGTGTGGTATCAGAAGAGGAGCAGACACAGGGGAGATTATAAGAGAAAGGAGAAAGGGGCTGGAGGCACTGCCAGCCTGTGATGCTACTCCTCCACTTTTGCAGATGTTATTCCACCTATGCCTGAGGACCTCCCTAGAAGTATATGCCACAGCAGCCTCCAGTGTGCAAGTGGGGAAACAGAAAGGTCCTGAGAAACACAAGGACTTATCCAGTATGTAGAACAGGTAAGAATGGGGAGCTGAGTCTGCACCCAGGTCTGCCTCCTCAGAACTGCACACAGACCTTTCCTGGGAGCTGTGAAAAGGGCTGTGTGGTGTAACTGTGTGAGACATGGGGCTGCATCGATAAGGAGTGAATAGTCAGCAGCCCACAAGGCTGTGTGCAGAGGTACCTGAGGAAGAGATTCAAGTAAGGGGCCCCTAGGAAATGAAGTCACTTCCTTGACAATACAGTCCAACAGAACTTGGAACCCTGGTAACCAGACACTCACACATCAGTGACAGCCCCACAGTCAGCTCACTTGGCTGGAGACACTTCACATAGAAAAATGCTTTCCTGCTGTGTCCTGATTTACCAGGGTTCTTGCTTCAGGAAACCTCTGAGTTAAAGCCTTTTCAGATGCTATAAAGGTTGGTTCAACTCCCAAACCCAGCAACTTTGGTAATTTACCAGGAGGTCTACAGCAGGCAAATTTAGGACCAGCCACTTCTGGGAGTCATCTCTGGGCAGCCCACACCCCATCTTCTTCATGAGAGAAGAAGGATTGTAACAGGTGCAGGAAGGCTATGATGGGAGAGGGGTGAGCTTGCAGCTATTAGCACACAGTAGGTAAAACCACTAGACCATTCAGGTATGACCTAAATCAAATCCCTTATGATTATACAGTGGAAGTGAGAAATAGATTTAAGGGCCTAGATCTGATAGATAGAGTGCCTGATGAACTATGGAATGAGGTTCGTGACATTGTACAGGAGACAGGGATCAAGAACATCTCCATAGAAAAGATGCAAAAAAGCAAAATGGTTATCTGGGGAGGCCTTACAAACAGCTGTGAAAAGAAGAGAAGTGAAAAGCAAAGGAGAAAAGGAAAGATATAAGCATCTGAATGCAGACTTCCAAAGAATAGCAAGATGAGATAATAAAGCCTTCCTCAGCGATCAATGCAAAGAAATAGAGGAAAACAACAGAATGGGAAAGACTAGAGAGCTCTTCAAGAAAATCAGAGATACCAAGGGAACATTTCATGCAAAGATGGGCTTGATAAAGGACAGAAATGGTATGGACCTAACAGAAGCAGAAGATATTAAGAAGAGGTGGCAAGAATACACAGAAGAACTGTACAAAAAAGATCTTCACGACCCAGATAATCACAATGGTGTGATCACTGACCTAGAGCCAGACATCCTGGAATGTGAAGTCAAGTGGGCCTTAGAAAGCATCACTACGAACAAAGCTAGTGGAGGGGATGGAATTCCAGTTGAGCTATTTCAAATCCTGAAAGATGATGCTGTGAAAATGCCACACTCAATATGCCAGCAAATTTGGAAAACTCAGCAGTGGCCACAGGACTGGAAAAGGTCAGTTTTCATTCCGATCCCAAAGAAAGGCAATGCCAAAGAATGCTCAAACTATCACACAATTGCACTCATCTCACATGCTAGTAAAGTAATGCTCAAAATTCTCCAAGCCAGGCTTCAGCAATACTTGAACTGTGAACTTCCAGATATTCAAGCTGGTTTTAGAAAAGGCAGAGGAACCAGAGATCAAATTGCCAACATCCGCTGGATCATGGAAAAAGCAAGAGAGTTCCAGAAAAACATCTATTTCTGCTTTATTGACTATGCCAAAGCCTTTGACTGTGTGGATCACAATCAACTGTGGAAAATTCTGAAAGAGATGGGAATACCAGACCACCTGATCTGCCTCTTGAGAAATCTG
Organism: Bubalus kerabau; assembly: GCF_029407905.1. Classification (NCBI taxonomy): domain Eukaryota; kingdom Metazoa; phylum Chordata; class Mammalia; order Artiodactyla; family Bovidae; genus Bubalus; species Bubalus kerabau. The sequence goes on from NC_073624.1 coordinate 136,147,232, forward strand.
TATGCAGGTCAGGAAGCAACAGTTAGAACTGGACATGGAACAACAGACTGGTTCCAAATAGGAAAAGAAGTACGTCAAGGCTGTATATTGTCCCCCTGCTTATTTAACTTATATGCAGAGTACATCATGAGAAACGCTGGACTGGAAGAAGCACAAGCTGGAATCAAGATTGCCAGGAGAAATATCAATAACCTCAGATATGCAGATGACACCACCCTTATGGCAGAAAGTGAAGAGGAACTAAAAAGCCTCTTGATGAAAGTGAAAGTGGAGAGTGAAAAAGTTGGCTTAAAGCTCAACATTCAGAAAACGAAGATCATGGCATCTGATCCCATCACTTCATGGGAAATAGATGGGGAAACAGTGGAAACAGTGTCAGACTTTATTTTGGGGGACTCCAAAATCACTGCAGAGGGTGACTGCAGCCATGAAATTAAAAGACGCTTAGTCCTTGGAAGGAAAGTTATGACCAACCTAGATAGCATATTCAAAAGCAGAGACATTACTTTGTCAACAAAGGTCCGTCTAGTCAAGGCTATGGTTTTTCCTGTGGTCATGTATGGATGTGAGAGTTGGACAGTGAAGAAGGCTGAGCACCGAAGAATTGATGCTTTTGAACTGTGGTGTTGGAGAAGACTCTTGAGAGTCCCTTGGACTGCAAGGAGATCCAACCAGTCCATTCTGAAGGAAATCAGCCCTGGGATTTCTTTGGAAGTAATGATGCTAAAGCTGAAACTCCAGTACTTTGGCCACCTCATGTGAAGAGTTGACTCACTGGAAAAGACTCGGAAGCTGGGAGCGATTGGGGGCAGGAGGAGAAGGGGACAACAGAGAATGAGATTGCTGGATGGCATCACTGACTCGATGGACATGAGTCTGAGTGAACTCCGGGAGTTGGTGATGGACAGGGAGGCCTGGCGTGCTGCAATTCATGGGGTCGCAAAGAGTCGGACACGACTGAACTGAACTGAACTGATTAGCCTACTTGCTTCACCAATGGTCAGCACCACCATGAACCCCACGGTCTCACTCTCCCGGGGTTGCAGGTTGCAGGACTGAGTGCCTATCCGCACACTCATCCCCTTCACCAGCACAGTCACCATGTCACCAAATCTAAGTCTGTGTGCCAATGCACAGTAAAGCCAAATAAACCAAAACGTTGGAGTCTGGAGCAGAGAAAGGTCAGGTCCATGCAAGGAGGCAGGTAACTCATGTCTTAAAATCCCTAAACGTTCTCAAAGCATTCAACAAAACTCTTTACAGGGGCAGGGGCATGGTTATGTTAGGCAGTTAAGAGTAGGAAGAAAGGGGTCCAAAATGGCAATCAGAAAAAGCGGCAGCTAGGAGATCACACATTGGAGGGAGAACAAAGGGGGGAAAAACCTTGGGAAAAAGGAGAACCAGGAGCCTAACTGAAGATTTCTGGCAGGAAAACTCACCCAGCACATCTTCCCTGATTGGTCTTGGGCTCATACCTCATTTGCACAGGGCAAAACCAATCAGGCCACAGGGACCACCCAGGGGAGGGAACAAAAGATATAAAAAGAGAAATGGGGCAGGACACTCCTGTGAGGGTTGGTCGCTCTCATATCTTGAGAATGTACTGCTTACTGCTTGCTCAATAAATCTTGCGTGTTTGAGCTATCCATTTCAATTCTTTGCTGTGACAAGACAAGAACCAAGGGAAAAAACCCAACCCAATATTTTGGTGCTGTGACTTGGATCAAAGACCTCCTTAAGTGTCCTCGCCCCCTATGGTTGGAAGGACCTTGACTCCCTCTAGAGCCTCCTCTACAATTTCTCATTTCTTGTCTCCTTGAACCCTCTGTGAACAGGTGAGTGGCTGTGGAAGCAGTTGAGGAGCTCTGGCCAGGGTTACCCCCTGGCTTGCTCCACAGGCTTCACTGCCCACTGTGCCCCAGTTGCTGCTTCCCAGGCAGGTGACAACTTCTCTTTCCTCTACCTCCCTTGTGCTGTGGAACAGGCCAGTTAAAACTGTGCAGGCATGGGGAGGCACACAGAAGCCTTTAGGGCACCTGTTGCTTGAAGACTCACATGGCAGGATAAGGAGGTCACAGAATGGACCAGATAATTATTACAGTTCTCCTCAAGCAAGACAACTTCTGTGAAACTCAGGCACATACGGTTCAAGCAAAACACTGAGCCCATTTCCTCTTGGCCACTGCCTTCCCAGTAGGACCATGTCTTTCATACTGCTTTCTCCTCCCATCCTCCTGTTCCCTTCTATCTATGCTACTCTCTCCAAAGTGGTTGGAGGGTCAGCTTCCTATTTCTGAGGATATGCCCCTTCTGTGAGTCCTGTCCAGTATTCATTTGAAGGACTGATGCTGAAGCTTAAACTCCAATACTTTGGCCACCTGATGTGAAGAACTGACTCATTTGAAAAGACCCTGATGCTGGGAAAGATTGAAGGCAGGAGGAGAAGGGGATGACAGAGGATGAGATGGTTGGTTGGCATTACCAACTCAATGGACTTGAGTTTGAGTAAACTCCACAAGTTGGTGATAAACAGGGAAGCCTGGCATGCTACAGTCCATGGGGTCACAAAAAGGCAGACAGAACTGAGCGACTGAACTAAACTGAACACAGGGTCAGACAACTCTCTCTTCTTTACCATCACTTCCATTATTACCTAGAATGGGTCCATAATAGAAAAACGTTCACCACTGGGAATACCCTGTTACTATGGGGGATTGAGAGAGGAAACCAAGAACTCATATTCCCTCAGGGCAATGCAAGAATTAGACTTATGGTTATTTAGCCAGCCTCCCAGTCTCAGGGCACAGGCTTGGATGTCTCTACATCATGCTATTCCCAAACCAGGGTGGACAAAATGACAATGAATCCGGCCTCTGTCTCCGCTCAGGCTTACTGGACATCCTCCCTTCCTCCATGCTAGAGTCCCTGGGGACACCCAACTCTGTAAAGGGGATCCCAAGGAGCATCACAGCCTTCCTTGGGATCTGCATCTTGACCTGAGAATGCCTGGCTCTCAGGATGCAACCCTTATTAAGGCAGCAGACCTCAGATCCCTTCCCATGAAGCACAGCACAGAGCCATCAGGAGACCTAGGGACACCTAGACTCTGACACAGCTGACTGGAGAGGCTCTGGGGCACTCTCACAGTCATGTGAATCTGATCTGGGATACCAGCTGTCTACTTGCCAGTCCTTATTCCAAGAGACCCATCCAAGGTCTCTGATGTTGTTCAGTCCCTAAGTTCTGTCAGACTCTTTGCGACCTCATGAACTGCAGCACTCCAGGCTTCCCTGGCCTTCACTCCCAGAGTTTGCTCAGACTCATGTCCATTGAATCAGTGATGCCATGCAACCATCTCATCCTTTGTTGCTCCCTTCTCTCCTTGCACTCAAATCTTTCCCAGCATCAGGGTCTTTTCCAATGGGTCAGCTCTTCGCATCAGGTGGCCAAAACATTGGAGCTTTAGCACCAGTCCTTCCAATAAATATTCAGGATTGATTTCCTTTAGGATTGACTGGTTGGATCTTCCCTGCTGTCCAAGGGACTCTCAAGAGTCTTCTGCAGCATCACAGTTTGAAAACATCAATTCTTTGGTGCTGAACCTTCTTTATGGTTCAACTCTCACATCCATACATGACTACTGGAAAACTCACAGCTTTGACTATATGGACTTCGGTCAGCAAAGTGATGTCTCTGCTTTTTAAATCACTGTCTAGGTTTGTCATAGCTTTCTGTCCAAGGAGCAAGTGTCTTTTAATTTGATGGCTGCAGTCATTTTCTGCATTGATTTTGCAGTCCAAGAAATAAAGCCTGACAGTTTCCACTGTTTCCCCATCTATTTACCATGAAAGATGGGACCAGATGCCATGATCTTTTTTGAATGTTGAGTTTTAAGCCACCTTTTTCACTCTCTTGCACCTTCATCAAGAGGCTTATTTTTTTTGCTTCCTGCCATTAAAGTGGTATCATCTGCATATCTGAGGTTGTTGATATTTCTCCCAGCAATCTTGATTCCACTTGTGAGACCTCCAGCTCAGCATTTCATATGATGTACTCTGCATATAAGTTAAATAAGCAGGGTGACAATATACAGCCTTGACATACTCCTTTCCCAATTTGACCCAGTCCATTGTTCCATGTCCAGTTCTAACTGTTGTTTCTTGTCCTGCATACAGGTTTCTCAGGAGGCAGGTAATGTGGCCTGGATTTCCCATCTCTTTAATAATATTCCACAGTTTGTTGTGACCTACACAGTCAAAGGCTTCAACATAGTCAGTGAAGCAGAAGTAGACTTTTTCTGTAATGCTCTTGCATTTTCTTTGATCCAGCAAATGTTGGCAACTTGATCTCTCGTTCCTCTGCCTTTTCTATCCCACTTGTAGATGTGAAAGTTTAGTTCACGTACTGCTGAAACCTAGCTTGAAGGACTTTGAGCATGATCTTGCTAGCATGTGAAATGAGTGCAACTGTATGGTAATATGAACATTTCTGCCTTTCTTTGGGATGGGAAAGAAAACTGACCTTTTCCAGTCCTGTGGCCACTGCTGAGTTTTCCAGATTTGTTAACATATTAAGTGAAGCACTTTAACAACATCATCTCTTAAGATTTCAAATAGCTCAGCTGGAATTCCATCACCTCCACTAGCTTTGCTCCATGGATGCTTCCTAAGGCTCACTTGACTTCACACTTCAGGATGCCTGGCTCTAGGTGAGTGACCACACCATCAAGGTTATCCACCTCATTAAGGGCTTTTATGTTCAGTTTTCTGTATTCTTGTCACCTCTTCTGCTTCTGTTAGGTCCTTGCTGTTTTTGTCCTTTATTGTGCCTGTCTTTGCATGAAATGTTCCCCTGGTATCTCTAATCTTCTTGGAGAGATCTCTAGACTTTCCCATTCTATTGCTTTCCTCTATTTCTTTGCATTGTTCACTTTAACAGGCTTTCTTATCTGTCACTGTTATTCTCTGGAACTCAGCATTCAGTTGGGTGTATCTTTCCCTTTCTCTTTTGCTTTTCACTTCTCTTCTTTTCTCAGATATTTCTAAGACCTCCTCAGACAACCACTTTGCCTTCTTACATTTCTCTTGGGGATTGTTTTGGTCGCCACATCCTGTATAATGTTATGAACCTCCGTTCAGTTCTTCAGGCACTCTGTCTACCAGCTCCACTGTATAATCATAAGGGATTTGACTTAAGTCATACCTGAAAGGTATAGTGGTTTTCCCTACTTTCTTTAATTTGAGCCTTAATTATGCAATAAGAAGCTGATGATCAGATCCACAGTCAGCTCCAGGTTTTTGTTTTGCTGACTGTATAGAGGTTCTCCATCTTCGGCTGCAAAGAATCTGATTTCGGTACTGACCATCTGGTGATGTCCATGTGTAGAGTCGTCTCTTGTTGTTGGAAGAAGAGTGTTTGCCCTGACCAGGGCAATCTCTTGGCAAAACTCTGTCAGTCTTTGCCCTGCTTCATTTTGTACTCCAAGGCCAAATGTGCCTGTTACCATAGGTATCTTTTGAATTCCTACTTTTGCATTCCAGTCCCCTATGATGAAAATGACATCTTTTTTTGGTGTTAGTTCTAGGAGGTTTTGTAGGTCTTCATAAAGTTGTTCATCTTCTTTAGCATTAGTCATTAAGGCATAGACTTGGATTACTGTGATGTTGAATGTTTTGCCTTGGAAATGAACTAAGATCATTCTGTCACTTTCAAGATTGCATCCATGTAATTTATTTCTGAATCTTGTGTTGACTATGAGAGCTACTCCATTCCTTCTAAGGGATTCTTGCCCACAGTTGTAGATTTAATGGTCATTTGAATTAAATTCACCCATATTTGTCTATTTTAGTTCACTGATTCCTACAATGTTGATGTTCACTCGCCATCTCCTGTCTGACCACATCCAATTTAACTTGATTCATGGACCTAACATCCAAGGTTCCTATGCAATATTGTTCTTTACAGCATCAGACTTCACTTTCACCACCAGAAACAACCCAAAGAGGGGCATCGTTTCTACTTTGGCTTATGCTCTTCATTCTTTCTGCAGCTATTTCTCCACTTTCCTAGTAGCATATCGGACACCTACAGACCTGGGGGTTCATCATTCAGTGTCACATCTTTTCACCTTTTCATACTGTTCATGGGATTCTCAAGGCAAGAATACTGAAGTGGTCTGTCATTCCCTTCTCCAGTGGACCATGTTTTGTCAGGCCCTAACTAGCAGGGACATGCCCTTCAGCCACTCAGCATAGCGGGATTACATGACATGCCCACTACCCCTGTTCCACTGCTGGTCCTCATTAAGTCCGTAAACCTTCACTGGCTGTTGGTTGTCGGTCAATGTGCAGTCAGAGGGTCAAGGCAAAGGCCCTGCTGGAGTGACTGGGAAGGGGATCTGGGGAAGGATGGAGCCGATGCTGGAGGACGCCCAGGATTGGAGGGCACCCTGGCCTCAATATGGCCACTGGCCTCCCAGGAACTGACCCACAACCCAGGAGTCTCTGATCCTATCTTAATAAATATCAGGAAAGACACTCTGGGGTCCACCACTGAGATAAAAAGGCCTATTAACCTTTTTTTTTGAAATGGCCAGCTTTACAGATGGAAAACAACCAGTCAATTCCTTGACAGATGCCCTTAAGATGCATCCTTGATAACAGATCTGTTAGACCCTCACACTCTGAGATGAAGATACTTAAAGATTCTTTTGTAATACTGCAGAGCTACAGTATCCTTTACAGAATAGGAAACACTGGTTTGAGAATGTGAGACTAAATTACAATACCATCCTGAAGCTAGATTTATCCTGTAAAAGACAAGGAAAATGGGCGAAGATCCACATGCTCAAATTTCTACCAACTAATAGACATGAACGAACTTTGCCTTGAGTATAGGACTGATGTACGCCTTAAATGGTAGCCTATTAGGCAAATGGTTTGGGGCACACACATCCAAGAAAAAGGAGTCTGCCATGAAGGCTCACCTCCCACAGCTCCCAAGCACCTTAGCACTCCTTCCCCATTTTATCCAAAATTACCCCAATAACCTAGCGCACCCCCTCCACAAAAGTTAGCTCAGATATATCCCTTGGTTGAAACTTAAGGAGAATTTGGACTGACCTGGATCACTCACCTAGAGCCAGACATCCTGGAATGTGAAGACAAGTGGGCCTTAGAAAGCATCACTACAAACAAAGCTAGTGGAGGGGATGGAATTCCAGTTGAGCTATTTCAAATCCTGAACGATGATGCTGTGAAAGTGCTGCACTCTATATGCCAGCAAATTTGGAAAACTCAGCAATGGCCACAAGACTGGAAAAGATCAGTTTTCATTCCAATCCCAAAGAGAGGCAATGTCAAAGAATGCTCAAACTACTGCACAATTGCATTCATCTCACATGCTAGTAAACTAATGCTCAAAATTCTCTAAGCCAGGCTTCAGCAATACGTGAACCGTGAACTTCCAGATGTTCAAGCTGGTATCAGAAAAGGCAGAGGAACCAGAGATCAAATTGCCAACATCTGCTGGATTTCCATAAAAACGTTTATTTCTGCTCTATTGACTATGCCAAAGCCTTTGACTGTGTGGATCACAATCAACTGTGGAAAATTCTGGAAGAGATGGGAATACCAGACCACCTGACCTGACACTTGAGAAACCTATATGCAGGTCAGGAAGCAACAGTTAGAACTGGACATGGAACAACAGACTAGTTCCAAATAGGAAAAGGAGTATGTCAAGGCTGTATATTGTTACCCTGCTTATTATATGCAGAGTACATCATGAGGAACGCTGGGCTGGAAGAAGCACAAGCTGGAATCAAGATTGCCGGGAGAAATATCAATAACCTCAGATATGCAGATAATACCACCCTTATGGCAGAAAGCAAAGAACTGAAGAGCCTCTTGATGAAAGTGAAAGAGAATGACAAGGTTGGCTTAAAACTCAACATTCAGAAAACTAAGATCATGGCATCTGGTATCATCACTTCATGGCAAATAGATGGGTAAACAGTGACAGACTTTATTCTGGGGGGCTCCAAAATCACTGCAGGTGCTGACTGCAACCATGAAATTAAAAGATGCTTACTCCTTGGAAGAAAAGTTATGACCAACTTAGACAGCATATTAAAAAGCAAAGACATTACTTTGCCAACAAAGGTCCATCTAGTGAAGACTATGTTTTTTCCAGTAGTCACCTATGGATATGAGAGTTGGACTATAAGGAAGGCTCAATGCTGAAGCGGAGAAGGCAACAGCACCCCACTCCAGTACTCTTGCCTGGAAAATCCCATGGACGGAGGAGCCTGGTGGGCTGCAGCCCATGGGGTCGCACAGAGTTAGACATGACTGAGCGACTTCACTTTCACTTTTCACTTTCATGCACTGGAGAAGGAAATGGCAACCCACTCCAGTGTTCTTGCCTGGAGAATCCCAGGGGCGGGAGCTGGTGGGCTGCCATCTATGGGGTCGCACAGAGTCAGACACGACTGAAGCGACTTAGCAGCAGCAGCAGCAGCAATGCTGAACAGTTGATGCTTTTGAACTGTGGTGTTGGAGAAGACTCTTGAGAGTCCCTTGGACTGCAAGGAATTCACACTAGTCCATCCTAAAGGAAATCAGTCCTGAATATTCATTGGAAGGACTGATGTTGAAGCTGAAACTCCAATACTTTGGCCACCTGATGTGAAGAACTGACTCATTTGAAAAGACCCTGATGCTGGGAAAGATTGAAGGCAGGAGGAGAAGGGGATGACAGAGGATGAGATGGTTGGATGGCATCACTGACTCAATGGACATGAATTTGAGTAAATTCCAGGAGTTGGTGATGAACAGGAAGGCCTGGCGTGCTGCAGTCCATGGGGTTGCCAAGATTCAGACACGACTGAGGACTTAACTGAACTGAATCTATCACAAAGGAGGCAAGAAAAGACAGTCTCTTGAATAAGTGGTGCTGGGGAAATTGGAGAGATACATGTAAAAGAATGAATTCAGACACTCCCTAATTCCATACAAAAAAATAAACTCAAAATGGATTAAAGACCTAAATGTAAGACTAGACACTCTAAAACATTTATAGGAAAACATGGGAAGAATATTTTTAACTAAACCAGATCAAGCTTTTTAAACTCACCTCCTAGAGTAATGAAAATAAAAATATAAACAAATGGATCTATTTAAACTTAGAAGTTTTTGCAGCGCAAAGGAAACCATAAATGGAACAAAAAGGCAGCCCTCCTAATGGGAGAAAATATCTGCAAACAAAGCAGCTGACAAGTGATTAATATACACACATCTCATGGAGCTCAGTATGAAAAAAAAAAAAAAACAACAAATAATCCAATTAAAATATCAGTGGAAAACCTAAACAGACATCTCTGCAAGGAAGACATAAAGGTGCCAAAAGATACATGGAAAGATGTTCAACTTTCACTATTAGAGAAATGCTGATCAAAACTACAATGAGGTGTCAATTCACACCCATCAAAACAGCCTCCGTCAAACAAAATCTACAAATACTAGACAGGGTGTGGAGACCAGGGAGCCTCTTGCACCATTAGTGTGAATGTAAACTGACACAGCCACTGTGGAGAAAAGTATGGAGATTCCTTAAACTAAAAAGAGAACTACCATATGACCCAGTGATCCCACCACTGGGCATATACCCTGAGAAAACCATAATTCAAAAAGACACACGTACCCCAGTGTTCACTGCAGCACTATTTACATAGCCAAGACATGGGGACACCTAGATGTCTATCAACAGATGGATGGATAAAGACGATGTGGTGTACATATACAGTGGAATATTACTCACAAAAAGGAAGAAAACTGGGTCCTTTATGGAGAATGTGGATGAACCTAGCTAGAGTCTGTCATACAGACTGAAGTAAGAAAGAGCAAAACAAACATCATATATTAACACATACACGTGGAGTCTAGATCTAAATCGTATAGATGAACCTAATTGCAGGGCAGGAACAGAGACGCAGATGTAGAGAATGTGTAGAAATGGTGGTGAGGATGAAGTGGGAGACTGGGACTGACATGTGTGCATTTTCATATATAAAATAGACAGCTAGTGGGAACCTGCTGCGTAGTGCAGGGATCTCAACTCAGTGTTCTGTGGTAACCTAGATGGGTGGGATGGTAGGGGAAGGAAGGGATTTATGTATACATACAGCTAATTCACCTTGTTGTATGGCACTGTAAAGCAATTAAATAATTTTAATTATCCCCCAACTAAAAAAATTCCCCCACCTTCTTTGAGGGAAATGTTGGCTAGGTACTTTAGAAACTTAATACTAGATAAGGACTCTTATTCCAAAATGTGGACAATTTACTCATAGCAAGCCCTACACGTGGTTAAGTGTCTGCAAAATACTGATATCATCAGAACTCTCAACTATTTGGCCAAGAGTGGACATAAGGTCTCCCCAGAAGACCCAAATATTGAATCAACAAGCCATGCATCTCGGCTTTGCTGTGTCCCAATGACAGCAGCATCTTTTGCCTGAGAGAAAACAGGTAACTCCAGGGTTGGGAACACCCAAGACTGCCAGACATCTGAGGGGCTTTCTGGGAATGGCAGGGTTCTGCTGGCTATGGATCAGATCCAGAAATAGGGGTTCAAAGAAAGCCCCTCTATTAATCTTTAAAGGGACATGATCTTGAGCCCCTTACTTGGACTAAAGTAAGTTTCAAACAGCCTTTGAAACAACAAAAACAAAGTCAGTCTCAGCCCCAGCTTTGAGTTATCAGACTTAAAGGAACCTTTCAAATTGTATGTCCAGGAGAGACAAGGCATAAGTCTTGGGGTATTAAAACAAACTATGGGGAATATCCCTCCATCCATTGCCTATTCCTCAAAACAACTAGAACCTACTGTTAAAGGATAGCCCCTCTGCCTTTGAGCTGTACCAGCTATCTGTGACACACTTCAAGAAGCTGAGTAGTTTACCCTGGGCAACTCCCACTGTGTATGTCTCTCAGCATGTCCTTTCTTTATTGGAACAAAAAGGGGACTACTGGCTGGCTTCTGGGAGAATGGGAAAGTACGGGTGGCCAAAAGGTTCATTGGTCTTTTCCACAAAATGGCTATAGTAGCACTGAGTTATCTTCAACTTCACTTAAAACAATTTTGTTAGACTGTATTGTGACAGCTGCATAAAAAAAAAAAAACCTTGCTAAATTTGGTGAATTTTTGTGTATCCATTTTAATATTGAAAATGGAAGAAAAAAGCATTTCCATCATATTATGTTTTATTATTTCAAGAAAGGTAAAAACTCAACTGAAAAGCAAAAAAAGATTTGTGTGGTCTATGGAAAAGGTTCTGTGACTGACTGAATGTGTCCAAAGTGATCTGCAAAGTTTCTCATTGGATGATGTTCCACAGTCAGGTAGACCAGCTGAAATTGACAGCAATCAAATCGGGACATGAATTGAGAACAATCAACATTATACCACACATGAATTAGCCAAAAAAGTCAAAATTTCCAAATCAAGCACTGAAAATTACTTGTACCACTTTAATCGCTTTGATGTTTGGGTTCAACAGAAGCAAAAAAAATCTTAATTACTGTATTTCTGCATGTGATTCTCTACTAAAACATAATGAAAACATTTTAAAAACAAATTGTGATTGGCAATAAAAAGGGAATATGGCAAAATAATGTGGAATGGAAGAGTTCCTAAGGTAAGCAAAATGAACCACCACCAACCACACCAAAGAAAGTGATGCTGTGTATATGGTGGGACTGGAAGGGAGTCCTCTATTACGAGTTCCTTCAGAAAACCAAACGATTAATTCCAGGAAGTACTTTTCCAATGAGATCAACTAAGGCAGCACTCAATGAAAAGCATCTGGAATTCAACAACAGAAAAGGCATAATCTTCCACTAGGGTGACGCAAGACCACATGTTTCTTTGATACCAGAAAAAACTGTCACAGCTTAGCTAGGAAGTTCTGACTCATCTCTGTATTCACCAGACATTGGACCTTCAGATGTCCATTTATTTTAGTCTTTCCAAAATTCTCTTAATGGAAAAAATTTCAATTCCCTGGAAGACTGTAAAAGGCATCTTAAAATAGTTATTTGTTCAAAAAGATAAAAGTTTTGGGAAGATGAGATTATAAATTTGCCTGAAAAAAAGACAATAGGTAGTGGAACAAAACAATAAATACATTGTTCAATAAAGTTCTTGGTGAAAATAAAAAATGTGTCTTTTTACTTAAAAAACTTAAGGAACTTTTTGGCAAACCCAATACTAAGCCATTCCCTTAGACAATTCCAATGTAAAACCTCAGGTCAGTTCAGCCCTAAATCCAGTCACACTGCTCCAGATTAATGCTGCACAATCCCAAGAGCATGACTGCCTACATGTCATCAAGCTAGTATTCTCCAGCAGACTGACTTAAGCTACCAACCTTCTGTGGAGCCAGGTATGGAACTGTTCACCAATGGGAGCAGCACCACGGACCAAGGTAGGCAATGTGATGGGAATGTTGGTAACCCTTAAAAAGACTGTTGAAGCAAAAGCCCTATCCCCAGGGAGCTCAGACCAGGAGGCAGAAACCATTGCTCCAAAAGAGCCTTACTACTCACTGAAGGAAAGTGAGTAAACAGATGCAAAGACACTTGCTATATATTCTCCGAAGAGCATGCCCACAGGGCAACCTGGAAAGAGGGGGCTCCTCACTTGAAACAGTAAAGACTTAAAGCCTGCTTCTTAAATCCTGTCACTATTACAAGCAGTCCATAAGCCCTCATGATTGGCCATAATGCACTGCCCAGGTCACCAAAAGGGCAAAACTTATAATAAAAAGGCAACTAGTCAACTAACCAAGCTGCAAAGAAAGGCAGCAAAGGAAAAGCAGTTCTCAAGCCACAAGAGGGTCACTTCTCCTGCAGGTCAACGTCTCAAAATACCAGGCAGCTCAGATAAAATTAAAGCCCTCCTTAAGAAAATTACCCCCAGACTTGGGCTGCTTAACACCCTAAAATATAAACAACCTCATATATGCAGATGATACCACTCTAATGGCAGAAAGTGAAGAGTAATTAACAGTCTCGTGATAAGGGTGAAAGAGGAGAGTGAAAAAGCTGGCTTAAAACTCAACGTTCAAAAAAGATCATGGTCCAGCCCATCACTTTGTGGCAAGAAGAAGGGATAAAAGTGGAAACAGTGACAGATTTTATTTTCTTGGGTTCCAAAATCATTGCAGACAGTGACCGCTGCCATGAAATTAAAAGACACTTGCTCCCTGGAAGGAAAGCTATGACAAACCTAGATAGCATATTAAAAAAGCAGAGACATTACTTTGCAGACAAAGGTCTATATAGGTTTTTCCAAGTCAAAGCTATGGTTTTTCCAGGAGTCATGTACAGATGTGAGAGTTGGACCATAAAGAAAGTTGAGAGCCAAAAAATTGATGGTTTCAAACTGTGGTGCTGGAGAAGACTCTTGAAGAGTCCCTTGGACTGCAAGGAGATCAAAGCAGTCCATCCTAAAGGAAATCAGTCCTGAATACTCACTGGTAGGACTGATGCTGAAGCTGAAGCTCCAATACTTAGGCTACCCTAATGTGAAGACCAGACTCATTGGAAAAGACCCTGAGGAGAAGGTGGCAGAGGATGAGATGGTTAAACAGCATCACTGACTCAATGGACCAGAGTTAGAGCAAACCCCAGAAGACAGTGAAGGACAGGGAAGCCTAGCATGCTGTAGTCCATGGGGTCACAAAGAGTCGCACGTGACTTAGTGACCGAACAACAACAATACCCTTCCAAGAGATGATGGGCCTGCTTACCTCTAGCATAATCCAACAAGTATCCAAAGGTATTTGGAAGCTACATTAATCCTAGAGACCACAATCAAAACGAAAAACCAAAAAGAAAAAATGAATTATACCTTACAAAGGAGCACTGCTATAATATTTCAAGAGACTAATTTAGGATAAGGTCTTTCCAGTTACCATGCTACGGATCAGAGTGGTTCCCAGAAGCAGGCCTAAATTAAGCTTCTTTGAAATATTGTAGAGTAGGCCATTCCAGATGTCTCTGCTGTGAATATGTGTCCACAGAGGACAGGAATGAGACCTGCATGGTATGGAGTATCCAGGGAGGCAGGATGGAGACGCTGATGGGGAACCTGGTGCCTGCCTTCCTGGGCAGGGACCCCTCCTATCTCCCCACATTCCTGGGCATCTACAGGGCTTCTGCCAGCCTCCAGCAGGTACTGGACCTTCTCTTTACAAGGTGAGCACTGTGCCCCCCGTGGGACACTGGGGACTCAGCCACCTCCTAGCTGAGAGGTTTTGGAATGTCACTTCACCTCTCTGAGCCTGTTTGATCCTCTACACACTAGGGTAAAGGGAGGACCAGCCCCGTGAGGTGATTGTGGAGACCACGTGGGTCCTTCTCGGAAAGTGCTTTCTAGGGACCTGGCCCCATGGAAAGGTCTGCGGTTGTGCTAATTGATCATTTATTTATTCCCCTTGAGGAAATCTCTACCTCATTTGCCACTGTCCTTGTGGATTTGAGCTGAGCTGTTTTCCCATTTTAAAAGGTGATTTGTGATTCCAGTAAGGGTTCTGTGTCCTGGGTGAATAAGAGCGAGGACCACTGGAAGCGAGCAGTGGGACTGCAGGCCACTCAGATGCATATGATGGGGCTGGTTGGTCTCACTCTTCAAATATAGAAGAAGGCTCACTAGAGGCAGGTGCTTTTCTAGGAACACCCAACATTTAATGTATCAAGCAGACAGCAGTCCTGCCCTCCAGGGCTTCCATTCTAGTTTGGAGTCAGATAGTCACCCTAGACATCACAACCAGTGCTGTCCTGGGAGAGCCGTGTGGAAGGAAATGCCTGGCCTCTGACTCTGCTGCCTGCATAACAACCTCCAGGTTCATCTTTCCGTCCTGGGCACCTTTACCCTGAGGACTTCCACCAGCCCCATAATTTCCCTCCCTGAAGATGCTACTGGATTACATAGAACTCAGCATACCTGACTCAGACCTGGCACACACAGCCTGAGCACCTGGAGCCCACTGAGGCAGAGGGGGATAGTGAGGAGGACTCAGGGTGGGTGATGGGGGCAAATGGGGAGAGAAAGGGGCTGGGCCACACAGAGCAGAGCCTCCCAAGGCTGGAACTGGACCAGGAGCAATGATGAGGCTCAGATCACTCTTCCCCTGGACTGTAGTCTGGGAGGACTGCCTGGTGGTAGATGGCATCTTGGACTGAAACTTCAATTATTGGCAGTGAGAAGTTTCCTGAGACATGTGGAAAAGCAGTCCTATTGATATTTTCTCTTCGTGGAGCCATAGCACCAACTCCAGAACAAGCTCTGAAAACATCTCGAGACCTAGAGTCTCTACTGCCCACTATAGCACCAGAGCAAGTTCAAGCCATAGCTCCCACTCAGGTTCAAGAGCCAGAATATGCAACACTGCCAGTTCCTCAGCTAAAACTAGAGAAGGGTCATGATCTAACTCTCATTTAAGCTACAGCTTATCAAGCTTACCTATTTCCAAGATCTACTGCAGTGATTTACAACAGAACAAACAAGCCAGGAAACTAGTGAAAACCCAGTATGGCCTATCTGCCCCCAATGGAAATAGTAATGATTCAAAGGTCTGAGATCTGTATTATATCCATGGATATTAATAATATATACTTTATATAACTATCCAAAGAATACTTTCATCTTAGAATAAGAGAACAGAATTTCAGAAAATACACAATCTGCATCAATGAAAATAATAATTTTTTCTTTAGTCTTTCTCTTGGTATCCAAGGTCGAGACCTGTGACGGTGGAGACAATGTGTGCTTTCCCACAGTCAGAATGAGTTCACAAGCAAACCCTCTCTCCCTTGATTTCTCTTACCATCAAACCAGCCAGTTGCTGTATCAGACTTTTTGTCTCCATCTCTACTCCCTCTTTCTACCTGTCTCTGTCTGTCTTCCTCTCTTTCAACTTCAGTCTCCATTTCTGTCTCCTCTTATTCTTCCTTGTTCTGTTTTGGGTTTTTGCCCCACTTATGCCTGAATAATGTTTCTCTGTCTCTCTTCAGTCACCTCAGGCAGTACTGTTTCATAACACACAAGACATTGGGGCAAGTGCCCCTGTCAAAAATTCACTAAACCCAGATAAAAATAATTAAAACCTCATGCTGCCTGGGAAATATTCATCTACAGTTAGTTACATCTTAGTGGATACAGGCCACCGTCCCTTCTAAGGTCAGGACACTCTGATGTACCCAATCCCCATCTTTGAAATGTGTGCCACTGACTTCAATAGTGAAACAATATCCTTGCTTCCTCACTACTGAAGACCAAAGAACAATATGTGTTCATTTTTCCAGTCATTTCTGAATGTTATGTGTGGATAATTTGATAAATGAAGAAAAAATTTCTGGGGAAAGACAGTCAATCTTTACTGATATGCTGTAACGTCCCAGGCCTTGTGCTCAAATGCTCTTTTCTTTAATTACTCCTTTCCTGCCTGACCAGAGAGGAAGTCTTCAGCACGGGCAGTTCTCTGAAGGCAAGCAATAAAGGACCAAACTCCATGGCGCAACCAAGCCTCGTGTTTCATTGTTTCATGGACTTTTCTTTCTCACCATGCTCTGGAATGGGCCTGTAGCCACTCAGCTCACTCTGGTCGTGCTTTCCCAAGGGATGAACAACCGTTGCCAAGACTGGAGTCGCTGTTGTCTCAAGCACCTGAAGAGAAGCACCTCTCTCTAGCGTGCCCTCAAAACTCAAGTCCCTGTAGCAGACTGCATATTGGGCATTCAACCTATGAGAAAACTCTCATCTCAGACCCTTTTCCTAGTACGTCACTTTCACGTGTTGGTTGTTTTTACTTAATTCTTCACATTGCATGACACCATAAGGCTAACACTTATAAGCAAATTTCCAGACCTAAAAGACTGACTCCAGATTTCTTAGCCCAGACTGCTTCTGGATGTGGACAGAGAATGAATAAAAACATTCAAGTTTACCTGAATTCTGTTTTCTAGAATGCCAAGTTCTCAGGCCAGTTGCTCTCTGGTAGTTTTACCAGGGTAGGGGTTCTTTTGAAGCACTGCTTACAGAGTGTACTTTTGATATGGCTTCCACACAAGCCTCCTTCTTCACAGTCCTCCTGGGAGTCAGCCTGCTGAACAGAAAAGGGGAAAAGTCTTGGGGGGAGCAGATTCCATACAGATGCAAAACAATGGTGCCAGCCTAGCTGCTGTCTTTATGTCAAGTGGGAAACTTCTAAGTCCAGAGATTACATTCCATTTTTAACTGAATGGGACACTGGGAGCTTGACATATGCCTATCAGAAAAAATGAGAGTCAACACTGTTGGGATCTACCAACCGTTAAGAAACAATCCACAGAATTACATGCAAATGAAATGCAAAGCCATAGAAAAACAGGTTATCACTAAATTGATGGAAGAATTTTTCACATACTGATACATGTTAGTTGCTCAGTCATGTCTGATTCTCTGCAGACCCCATGGACCGTAGACCACTAGGCTCCTCTGTCCACAGGATTCTCCAGGAAAGAACACTGGAGTGAGCTGCCATTTCCTTCTCCAACTGACTCATGGGAAAGTCCTTATACTTGTGCTAATCAGAAAAACTTCTCTTATGGCCTGTCATATGTACATTGCACATCTGCTTGAACTATTACAAAAACACAGACTCCCTTTATTATATTGTTTTCAATACCTACTTTCAAGATAAGGACAAACGTCCCCCTTCTGATGATGCCCAGGCTGGTACTCCTTGGAGGATGAGTTTCCCTTTGAAGATAGCGAGGTCATGCTGACTAGCTGTGTACATGCTAATCTTTCTCATTTCAAACTTTGAAGTGACATACTCCATCATATTTGATGTTTGTTCTTTGTTATGAAAAAGTATAGATCTGTGTTTCAGGCATTCCAACTGGAGCCAGATGCCCATGATGGTTGTGGTTCCACACATGTTCCTGTATCGCTGAGATCCTGAATTTCCTGAACTGTATCAAACTCCAGGACACAAACTAGCCCTTCAAAAAAAAAGAAGAAGAAGAGGACTGCTAGCAGCTGCCAGCTGCAAACTTACAGTCTCAAGGTCTCCCTCTGTGAGTAGGAAGGGTTTCAGACCTCAACCAATACTTACTTACAATACAATACTTATACCACCCTTATTTCTTGCCAGCTCCAATGGTAACTCTTTAGAAATAACTCATGGAACTAAGTACAACGCTGCAGATTTTGCCTTGATAAGCCTCCTCCATTTTGTAATCCAGGGGAGGACAATTCAAGTGAATCTGGAACTTGTGTCTTCTGGGGTCTAGTTTTCAGTTTGGCAAAAATAAACTCTCTTCTATTCTTACTGAGAATTGTTTCTTAATTATTTCCATCAACTCAACAGAAATTAACCACTTAAAACTGAAAACGAAACAATAAAAACAAAAAAGAACCAAACCAATTCAAAATTCCAAACGTGGTCTCCTGGAAAACATATATTTTTATCAACTAAAGTAAAGATATTTGAAAATTTATGTGCCATTCTGTACATTTACAGTGCCAACTTTAATTAAGACTTTTGATAGAGAAGCATTTGATGGGCAACAGGGCTACCAACTTCATTTTCTGTCTCAAGAAAATGCCCAAGCCACTCTCAATCTTTTCACCCAATTTATTCCAGAAACACAGCCCAATAAAGCCTGTCACTGCAATCTTAGTGGTCACTTATACTTTGTATCAAGTCATTTAAATGATCCAACAACAAAGCCCAGATGCTGATGCAAACTTATCGCTTGATGAGCTGATGAATCCATGTTGGGGGAACTACCTGGATCACACAGAAACTGCTGGCCAATTGTTCAGTTTCTGGAAGCACAAGATGCCCCACTCCTATCTATTTCAACCGCTTCCTACCATAAACTCTCATCCAAAATGTATGACCTTGAAGGAATCCCGTGAGGCAAGTGTTAATTAAATGAAAAACAAGTTCAGAGGCCTTAAGTACCAGAAGTATCAGATATTTCTGAAGCTGCTATCATCCTTTCACCTAAATTTTGTTTCAGGACTCTCTAATTTTCACATAATCAAACAGTTTGCTTCCAGTTGCAATCTGTGACTCTGGGTTCCTCGGGATTAGGTTCAGGTATGCTCTTTCCAAAACGAACAGCCTAACTTCCCTGTGTACACTACACATTTCCCTTGGCATCTTCAGAAACCCACTGCATTCTATTTCTAAATCATTTCATTTGAGGGTGTGATCATGATACTTGGAATACTATGGGTGAATGAGTAAGGCCAGGGTCTACCCAATCATGCTCTTGGATCTCAACTACTCAGGAGCTTCCTGTGTGTAAAGTGAAACCCACCCCGTTACTCACATGCCACAGAGATTGAAGAAATTGGAAAACCACACTAGATAGGTAGGTAGATGTTTAACAAGCAAAGGAATTTACTTCTGGGGCTCATCTTGGGCAGCCACAAGATGATTTCCCACCTGTATGCCAGAATCTTTAAAAACATTAAATAGAAGCCTTAACAGTTCAGTCAGCTATACTGTCCACAGGTGCCAACAACACCTTGCTGTCTCAAAAGTGTGTCCTTGTTAAGCTTACCTCTTGGGGAAATCAAGCAGAATGCACATTTCAAGCACAAGGCTGGGGGGATGGGTGAGGTGATTCAGTTACCTAGGTTCATCTCCCAGGTCGACCTGGGTCATATTCTCTCCATGAATTCCAACAACACATGCCCAACACAGCACTGAATGTGTGGCTAAGAATAGCCCATCCCATACAAATACAACATAATCTATAAAACAATGTTCTCTGACAATATCCCCCTAAAGGGAAACAAGATATAACTTTAATACTTGAAGCAAAGAGAAACTCACCATCTGTAGCTGGTTATTCCTTCTCTGGTCTGGGAGTATCAGAAAACCACAAGTGCAGAAAAGAAGGGTGTGACTCAACAACTTGTGAGAAGAAAAAGACAATTCAAATAAGGTGGGAAGTACCATGATAGCCCCACAGCATCCAAGACAGACCTCGTTATACCAAGATGAAAACAAAATACAGACCTGAAGTGACAACTAATATTTTTTAAATTGTGTGTTTAAAAAGAAAAGGGGGATGCAGCAACTCAGATGATCGACGACACAGCTGTGTTTGAAAGGAATGATTTGGATGAAAAATACTACCATGCCAACATTTCAATTCAGTTTGAACTCCTGGCGATTCAAAAATTAAAACACATACATATTACCAACTTTAGTATATTCTTTTGCCACTCAGGTTTATGAAACTCAAAAATATGGACTAAGATGAAGAAAATTAAGACTATTTAGAATTTGGAATGCAAATAATTGCACCGGCTCTTAATTAAAGTTAATTAGTTAAAATAATGCTGATGTGAGTGTGCTTGTTTTGCTGTACATCTGGCAGAATGCCCAACAAAAACACCATTGGCAAAACACCATTATTTTAACTAAACATATGTTCTGTGGAAGCACATGACTCTTCCCAAACAGTAGGTTGCTCTCCACCCTCAAATGCATCTAGGACTTATTTACTTACAGCACAAGGAGTTACTTGAGTAGAAAGCTTCAAGCATGAGCACAGTAACTTTCTTTGCAGAAGGAGGGCCTCAACTATAGCATTTGCGAAAGCATAAAACCCCCAAGCTGGTCCAGGATCTATGTCTTAATCATGGCTCCAGAGGCCAAATGGTCATTCTAGCTGCTATCCTTTTTTTGTGTGTTTGATTTTCTGCCCACTCTAAAGATGGTTATCAGGTGGTACCTGTGGATGGCTGCCAATGGGACCAGAAGCTGTCTTCAAGTCTCAGGGGAATGTCTTGAAGACATCCAGATTCTAGTCCTTCGTCCTCAGGTGCCAGAGATTGGGAAGTGATGAGACCATCTTGTGGATCAGGACAGTCTTGCCTCAAGAAGGTGGACGTTTTTGTTGATAAACTTTCCTGAAACTTCTGATTAGATTGCTTCTCTTGCTAAAGCACTGGCTGCCAGACCTCCACCACCTCCCAACTGGACAACTCAAGTGGTAGGTTGCTTGTCAGAGCAGGGGCTTTTATATTTTGGCTTCACCATGCAGCTCATGGGATCTTAGTTCCCCAACCAGGGATCAAATCCAGGCTCCCTGCAGTGGAAGCATGCAATCCCAACCACTGGACCACCAGCGAAGTCCCAGAGCAGAGGCTTTGATATGCACAGCACCCAGGGTATCCCAAGAACATGCAGATATACTTCTGCACAGGCCATCATATGACTATGTGGTCATCACTGGACCCAAAAGGGGTTAAACAATAGCCCTTTGCTCTATCTACAGCCTAGAGAAGTCCTGCCAACAAAGGATCTGAGTGTTTCTAGCCACACTTGATGTAGTCTTCCTCCCACTATATTGAAATACACAATCCTTTCCACAAGGAGTCCCATTCCAAATCTCAAGCCCCATTTGTCATGAGGCTACCACACTCAGACTCTTTTCCAGAGGCACTATCCCACCATGTGTAGCCACCGTAACAGTCTTCCTGTCAAATGAAAATAGAGGTAGATGTATATGTAATTACCAATAAGGAGAACTGGAAAGATGGGACACAGTAGTATGAATGAACCAAAGCACAACAAAGACGTCACAGTGAATTCAAAGATACACTTGTGGAATCAATGGAATGTCATATACAACTTGAAAATCCTATGTATCCTTTTCAAAGGAAGGGAGCAGGGGCTGTTGAAGGAAGACCACAAAGAGTCAGAATACAGACTTTTTTTTTAAATCCATAATGAAAAATTCCAGGTACGTATGCAGGCCCATACATTCAAAAATGCTAAAGCGAAGGAAAGTGAGGTTCCCAGCCTTTCCAGAGTAATGGGTTGGAGATGTTATTGTACCTTCTCCTGCCATTTTTTTTTTATATTGAAGATGCTCCAGGGGAAAATAATATGCGAAGTCTCCAGTGTATTAAGGACTGAAGCTCTGAAACACTCATTACTAGTTAGAGGCTTAAGTTGCTTCCAGTTGCCAGATCTGACATTCACCACCATGAAAAGAGCTCACATTCCTAGACCTGAATGTTCAAGTCACAGCACATTCCCTCCTCTTCTATACACCAAGCACACTTCAGATGTGCCTTCCAATCTTGCCAGAAAAGTAACACATGTGAACAACTCCTCCTTATATCTCACCTTCTTGTTGTGGTTCCGGTTCAGGGATGGTGCAGACAGAAGAGTTGGGCCACATTTGTCATTACAACGTGAGATTTCACTAAAACTTCAGGAAGGCTGCCTCTCCTGGTGTCCAAGCTTCCTCAGAATCCAGGTGGAGCTGGGAAACACTCAAGGAGGCAACAGGACAAAGGGGAAACAAGCCTTTCAGGCTTTCAAGTCAAGGATGGGTCTTCTTGCCTACGTGTGTTTCCCAAACACTAAGTGTTGCTTATTCCTTTTTTTCTATCAAGATGGTCCTGTATCCCAAGAAAGAAGGTCTGAAAGAGGGTCAGGAGAAAGTTTCTTTCTTCCTCCTAAGTCTGAGACCTTAGTCAGCTTCGCAGCATGTCAATAAGAGCCTGAAATTGTTCTTTGCTGAGGGCTGCTTCTGGAGTTTCTGGTGGCTTCTGTTCCCATGGATCCACATTCAGGAAGGGTTGTACCTTTTCTTAAATGTCTTTGGCTGACAAGAGTTCATCTAAAAGGCTTGATAAGCTTCCAAGTGCTGAGTGCTGGTGTTGGTCCAGCAAAGGGGACGACTTTTTCACTTGAGAGTGCCTGCCACTGCCAGACATGAGGCTCAGCATGTGCAGGCTGCAGAATCTTTCTTTCCCAAGACTCCCATCTAGAGATTACAACTTGGGTCCCCTGTTCTGTGGCTTGGGATAAGCGTGGCCAAGCCAAATCCTGCAAGTGTGGCTGAGGACTATCAAGGTCAGGCTGAGGAGAGTCTTGGAGAGGGAGTGCTTTCAAGCCAGTCTGCAAGTTGCTCTCCTGGTATGTTCCTTGGGATGGAGGCCAGAGAGCTGTGTGAGTAGGTGGAGACCCACTCCCAGATTTGGTCCTACTGAGGAGTGACTTGGAACTGTTCCCAGAGGTTTAGAGTTTTCTCTTCCCTGCACAGCTTGGGTAGGCTGCACCACCATGGACTTCAATGACCAGCCCGCAGAGGGCACACAAGGAACAACATGGGGAAGAAAAAAGGAGCTGCTGTGGCAAAAGATTGGATGCTCTAAAGCAAATTGGCAGGAGGTAATTGATGAGAGCTACTGTGGGCTTTTGTTTCCAAGAACAGTCAGATCTAGCCTGGCATTGGGGCCTTCTGCCAAGAACTTTGGGCTTCTCAAGTGGCTCAGTGGTAAAGAATCCACCTGCCCATGCAGGAGACACAGGAGACTTGAGTTTGATCACTGGAATGAAGAGATCCCCTGGAGCAGGAAATGGCAACCCACTCCAGTATTCCTGCCTGAAAAATTCCATAGACTGAGGAGCCTGGCGGGCTGTAGTCAATGGGGTCACAAAGAGCTGGACACAGCTGAGCACATATGCACGTGCCAGGACCTTCACAGGCCCACCTCTGCTCTGCTCCAGGTGCCAAGCTCTTCGGTTCCAAAACCACATCTAGGGAAGAAGGGAGGTATGCACATCAGAAGTAACATATTCCAAATCAATTTGACCCAGTCTGTCAGGCAAAGGGCATTTTTGGTTAGGCCTAATCAGGGGAATTTGATCTAGATCTGCAAACTGGTCCTTGGAAATGACGGGCACATCAGGTCAACACCAGACACCTGGCTTCCAGCAGATTCCCCCACTGACTGGCCAGAATGTCAGGCCCTTCACACACTGCCCAGCACCTGTACTGCCCTCTCTTCTGAAAATGGATGCCTTCAGATCAGCCCCCTTAGGAGTCCTCTAGGGAATAGCCAGAGATTCACCTTCACTTTCTTACACACTAGGCTCAAGGTTCTCAGCATTGCTCCAAACATTCCTGCGTTTGTCAGTGCCTAGGGTCCAAATGAAAAATCACCTTTCCTTGATCCAATGCCTTTCCTGGTTTGGCATAAGTTAAAATACATGGATCCAGTCCCCATGTCCACTAAGTATGTTCACCAGCCCATCTCTTGTGGACAGAGGTCCAGGACCCAGCAGGTATCGAGTCCAGATGAAAATCACCTGGGTCTAGATTCAGCCCCCAACTTTCTAGAATAAATCAATAAAGAGGCTCTGCTAATTAGGTTGAGGTTCCTCCCAATCCATGGTGAACAGATGTAAGCCACTTGAAGCACAGATATAGGTCCTGATTCAAATGTGAGTCTTTCAGAGACTGTCTCCATATGCCCATGGACCTGCTTCTTGACTCTTGATTCTCAAAAACACTATGTCAATAATGTACAGAGTACAACAGTTCTCATCTAGGGGCAATAGTCCCTCCTTTCAACTGAGGATAATAGGAAAGACTCCAAATCATTAAGGTATCCCTTTAAGAACTACACAAAAGAGATCTTTATGACCCAGATAACCATGATGGTGTGATCACTCATTTAGAGCCAGACATCCTGGAATGTGAGGTCAAGTAAGCCTTAGGAAGCATCACTATGAACAAAGCTAGTGGAGGTGATAGAATTCCAGTTGAGCTATTTCAAATCCTAAAAGATGATACCGTGAAAGTGCTGCACTCAATATGCCAGCAAATTTGGAAAACTCAGCAGTGGCCACAGGACTGGAAAAGGTCAGTTTTCATTCCAATCCCAAAGAAAGGTAATGCCAAAGAATGCTCAAACTACCACACAATTGCACTCATCTCACATGCTAGTAAAGTAATGCTCAAAATTCTCCAAGCCAGGCTTCAACAGTAAGTAAACTATGAACATTCAGATGTTCAAGCTGGGTTTAGAAAAGGCAAAGGAACCAGAGATCAAATTGCCAACAATTTGATCACAGAAAAAAGCAAGAGAATTCCAGATAAACATCTACTTCTGCTTCACTGATTGCACTAAAACCTTTGACTGTGTGGATCACAGCAAACTGGAAAATTCTAAAATAGATGGGATACTGGACCACCCTACTTACCTCCTGGGAAACATGTATGCAGGTCAAGAAGCAACAGTTAGCACTGGACATGGAACAACTGACTGGTTCCAAATTGGGAAAGGAGTACATCAAGGTTACATACTGTCACCCTGCTTATTTAACTTCTATGCAGAGTACATCATGAGAAATGCCAGGCTGGATGAAGCACAAGCTGGAATCAAGATTGCCGGGAGAAATATCAATAACCTCAGATATGCAGATGAAACTACCCTTATGGCAGAAAGCAAAGAGGAACTAAAGAGGCTCTTAGTGAAAGTGAAAAAGGAGAGTGAAAAAGCTGGCTTAAAACTCAACACTGACAAAACTAAGATCATGGTATCCGGTCCCATCACTTCATGGCAAATAGATGGGCGAACAATGGAAACAGTGACAGACTTTACTTTTGGTGGGCTCCAAAATTACTGCAGATGGTGACTGCAGCCATGAAATTAAAAAATACTTGCTCTTTGAAAGAAAACCTAAAACAAACCTATACAGCATATTAAAAAGCAGACATTACCTACAATGGTCTATTTAGTCAAAGCTATGGTTTTTCCAATAGTCATGTATGGATGTAATAGTTGGACCAAAAAGAAGACTGTTCATTAAATAAGGCCAGATTTCTTCCTTGACTTGTAACTGATCCTGCAGGCATGGCTAGTCCTCTGTATACTTGGAGAATTTGTTGAAAAATGAAAGATTACTCATATATATTTTAACAGTTTTTTAAAAGAGAAGTAGGCTATCGAAAGCATCTCTAAAAACGTCTTGTACATTTTGAAAAGTTAGAAATATTAAATTAGTAGGTCATCCTACTAATGAGCATTGCATGTAACTCTTGAGACATTAGAGATCTTTGCACTGAAGCTAGAAACTGGTGGTAAGTTCCAGAATCACCATCATTACTCTGCATCTCTGGAAATTCTAGCTAACATGTTAAGCAAAAAAAAAAAAAAACAAAAAACCCCAAAAAAGCAAAACAGAAGATAAAATTTGTTATTGTGTATGGTATGATTATATTGAAACCCCAAAGAAAAATTATTAAAACTTAAGAGCGAGTGCAGTAAGGCAGTCACTACTAGATGAATGCTGAGGTGCCGCCACCAGTGTCAAAGGAAACAAAAATAAAAGAGCCAACAATCTGTAGTGATCCCCCCTCAAAAAGAAGACTGAGCCCTGAAAAACTGATGCTTTTGAACTGTGCTGTTGGAGAAGACTCTTGAGAGGCCCTTAGAATACAACTAGATCAAACCAGTCAATCCTAAAGGAAATCAGTCCTGAATATTCATTGGAAGGACTGAAGCTGAAGCTCCAATACTTTTGCCATCTGATGCAAAGAGCCGACTCAGTAAAAAAGACCCTGATCCTGGGAAAGACTGATGGCAGGAGAAGGCGCAGATCACAGCAGGATCCTCTATGACCCACCTCCCAGAGTAATGGAAATAAAATAAAAAATAAACAAATGGGACTTAATTAAACTTAAAAGCTTTTTCACAAAGAAGAAAACTATAAGTAAAGGTGAAAAGACAGCCTTCAGAATGGGAGAAAATAACAGGAAACAAAGCAACTGACAAAGAATTAATCTCAAAAATAAACAAGCAGCTCATGCAGCTCAATTCCAGAAAAATAAACGACCCAATCAAAAAATTGGCCAAAGAAGTAAACAGTCATTTCTTCTTTGTATTTCTCCGAAGAAGACATACAGATGGCTAACAAACACATGAAAAGATGTTCAATATCACTCATTATCAGAGAAATGCAAATCAAAACCACAATGAGGTAACCATCTCACGCCAGTTAAAATGGCTGCTATCAAAAAGTCTACAAACAATAAATGCTGGAGAGGGTGTGGAGAAAAGGGAACCCTCTTACACTGTTGGTGGGAATGCAAACTAGTACAGCCACTATGGAGAACAGTGTGGAGATTCCTTTAAAAACTGGAAATAGAACTGCCATATGACCCAGCAATCCCACTGCTGGGCATACACACGGAGGAAACCAGAATTGAAAAAAACACGTGTACCCTAATGTTCATCGCAGCACTGTTTACAGATGTCCATAGGCAGACGAATGGATAAGAAAGCTGTGGTACATATACACAATGGAATATTACTCGGCCATTAAAAAGAATGCATTTGAATCAGTTCTAATGAGGTAGATGAAACTGAAGCCTATTATACAGAGTGAAGTAAGTCAGAAAGAAAAACACCAATACAGTATACTAACGCATATATATGGAATTTAAAAAGATGGTAATGATGACCCTATATGCAAGACAGCAAGAGACACAGATGTAAAGAACAGTCTTTTGGACTCTGTGGGAGAAGGCAAGGGTGGGATGATTTGAGAGAATAGCACTGAAATATGTATATTATCATATGTGAAACAGATCGCCAGTCCAGTTTTGATGCAGGGTGCTCAGGGCTGGTGCACTGGGATGACCCTGAGGGATAGGATGGGGAGGGAGGTGGAAGGGGGTGTTCAGGATGAGGAAAACATGTACACCCATGGCTGATTCATGTCAATGTATGGCAAAAAACACTACAATATTGTAAAGTAATTAGCCTCCAATTAAAATTAATTAGTTAATTTAAAACAAAAAGAAGAGGCGACAGAGGATGAGATGGTTGGATGACATCACCGACTCAATGGACATGAGTTTGAGCAAGCACTAGGAGATGGTGAAGGACAGGGAAGCCTGGAGTGCTGCTGTCGGGTTGCAAAGAGTTGCACACTGAGCAACTGAACAACAAATCCCTTTAAGAGAGCAGGCTCTGCACAAGTTCAATGACCTTGAAAACCCAAAACACAATGCAGACAACATGCTGCCACACACAGTTCAGTGCTCCCACTTTGATAACCAAGACACTTCTCAGGCAATGTAACAGCACTGTTGAGCTTCAACAGCATTTAAGGTACTGACTACAGAGAGCAACGCCTCCTCCTCCCGCTTTTGTCCTGCCATTCTGCACATGTGTATGCACTGCTGCCAATATGATTTGGGAATTCTTGCCTTGGAAGGACTCTCACTTGCAATGCCAGGACTCTAAAACCCATAGCTTTGCCTTCAATCAGCAGGATAACCCCCCTAAAGCCTACATGTATCCAGTATTACCCCAGGGTTTAATAACCCTTCACATGGGACAAATCATGTTGCTCCCACTGAGAACTTACCTAGACTTGAGAATCTGAAATTCCTGTTTGACAAGCCAATTCTTCCCTAGTTGCAATACCAGGAAACTGGTTCTTCTTGAAAACTTGCACAGGGATACCTGTTTGAGACAGAAAGATGAATGTCCGCTTTCTCCTGATCCCTTTGGGAAGCATTCTGAAGGAAAATAAATTTAAAAAGAGAAGAAACTTAGGCCAAGTGCACATACAGTGCGTAGGATGCATGAAATATAGTATCATTTACATATAGTATATATTACATTTATATACAGTATGTATTAAAGTATATAGTACATTTACATGTAATACAGCATCATTTACATATAATATATAGTATCATTTATATAATTTATCTTATACACATATATGTATATACATACATATTTTTTCCTCACCACCCTTCTCCCCACTGAGTGCTCAAAAGTACCCACTCAACAACCCTAGCTCAGGAGCCCTAGGATAAAACTGCCAAGGTGGTGGAAGAGAGAAATTCTGACTTCTTGGCAGCTTCGGGACAAGAGTAAAAAACTTCCTGGCCATGCATCATTGCACCCTACAACCAGGGGCATGATGCTCATATCTGGAGCTCTAACAGGGCAAGAATTAAATTATCATTGGTTTCTCTCCTAAGCATTCTTTGCCACACATTTATCATTCATATTCAGAGGTGATTCTGTCTCCAGGAGATCCTCTGAGGCAATGCATTTGGAAATGCGGGGTACTTTCTTTGAGTCCAAATCTGAGGCTTTTGATGATGATGCAATTGCCCTTCTCTTATTGGGGTTTTCATGGACACCAAAGGGCTCTGCCTTAAGATTTCTTCTTTACTGATTTTGAAACAAATCCTAAGCACAAACAGGGAACCCATCAGTGCTTAGGAATATATTTTCAAAGACTTTTTGCAATGATGCACAATTGGTCAAACAAGGGAACACACTAGTGAAAACCCAAAATGGCCCATTTATCCCCAATGGAAATATCTGATTCAAAGATAGTAGTGTATGTATGTAAAGAATAATAATGCTTTTATCTATTAATAAGAGTACAGAATTTCAGAAAATACATAATCTGCTATCAAAGAAAATAATCACTTCCCCTTTAGCCGTCTTGATGGTATACAAATACCCATGACTTAGGAGAAATGGTTGCTTTCTGAAAGTCAGAGTGAGCTTGTGGCCACACCCTCTCTCTATCTTCTTCTTCCCATCAATTTTGCCACTTTCTCTGTTTGGCTTTTGTCTCCGATTGTCTCATTCTACCAGTTTTTGTCTGTCTTTGTTTTTCTACCTCTCATTATCTGTCTGTCTCTGCCTCTCCTCTTTCTTTCATTTGCTGTCTTTTGCTCTTTTTGCCTCATCTTTCCTGTGGCCAATGCCTGAGGAATGTTTCTCAGTCTCTCTCATGTCCTCAAAGCAATACTGTTTTATAGCACACAATGCATTGGTAAGTGTCCCTGTAAAAAATTCACTAAACTCAGATAACAGTAATTAAAATCCTATGCTGCCTGAGAAATACTCGCTGCTGCTGCTGCTGCTGCTAAGTCACATCAGTCATGTCCGATTCTGTGCAACCCCGTAGACGGCAGCCCACCAGGCTCCCACCCCTGGGATTCTCCAGGCAAGCATACTGGAGGGGGTTGCCATTTCCTTCTCCAATGCATGAAAGTGAAAAGTGAAAGTGAAGTTGCTCAGTCCTGTCCTACTCTTCACAACCCCATGGATGGCAGCCTACCAGGCTCCTCCGCCCATGGGATTTCACAAGCAAGAGTACCGGAGTGGGGTGCCATTGCTGCTAAGTCACTTCAGTCGTGTCCAACTCTGTGCGACCCCGTAGACGGGAGCCCACCAGGCTCCCCCGTCCCTGAGATTCTCCAGGCAAGAACACTGGAGTGGGTTGCCATTTCCTTCTCCAAAGCATGAAAATGAAAAGTGAAAGGGAAGTCGCTCTGTTGTGTCTGACTCTTAGCGACCCTATGGACTGCAGCCTACCAGGCTCCTCCGCCCATGGGATTTTCCAGGCAAGAGTACTGGAGTGGGGTGCCATTGCCTTCTCCAAATACTCATTTACAGTTACCTTTTAGTGGATATATGCT
Organism: Bubalus kerabau; assembly: GCF_029407905.1. Classification (NCBI taxonomy): domain Eukaryota; kingdom Metazoa; phylum Chordata; class Mammalia; order Artiodactyla; family Bovidae; genus Bubalus; species Bubalus kerabau. The sequence goes on from NC_073624.1 coordinate 136,177,576, forward strand.
ACAGTCACTTCTAGGTCAGGAGATTATTATGTACCTGATTCCCATTTTGATAGGCTCCCATTTCCTATATGAGAGGCTTGCTTCCCCATTACCAGACACTGGACTGCAGTATGTTTTTTAGTCATTTCTGAATTTTTGTGTGGAAATTTTGATAAATCTAGAAAACCCTTCGACAGAGAAGGCAAGCAGTTTCTGTGGACCTGTGGTAATGTTTCAGGCATTGAGGTCAAATGCTAGCTCCCTTTCTTTAATTACTCCTTTTGTATCTGACCAGAGATGAACTGTTCAGGGCAGGTAGTCTCCTGAAGAAAAGCAATAAAGGAACAAATCTCTGGTACAATCAGCCTCGTACTTCACTGTCTCATAAACTTTCCTTTCTGGTCATCCAGTGCAACAGGCCTATAGACATACAGATAACTCTGGCCATGTTGTCCCAAGGGATGCACAATCATTGCCAGAACTTGAATCACTCCTGTCTTGAGCACAAAAGTAACTGATTGTCACTTAATCCTTGTCAACATATTTGCAAAGGTTAACTGTAGTGATTCACAATTGAACAAAACACTCACTCACTGCCCTGTGAGCATAGAGTTCAATACTATGGCATCAGCTTTAAAGAAGGAGTTTTAGGAAATCAAGATGGTAGAGTAGAAGGATGTGGCGCTTACCTCACCCCACAATACATCAAAAATACCTTTACAGGGACTTCCCTTGTGGTCCAGCAGTTAAGACTCTGTGCTTCCACCACAGAGGGTGTGGAACTAAGATCCTGCAAGCTGAGCAGAGTGGGGAAAAACTTACATCTACAACAATTCTCACAGATTACCAACTGAAAGCTGGAAGAAGATCTTGAACAACAAAAGCTGCAAGAAAGAGCCCCACATGACCAGATAGGACTAAAGGAAAAAAAAAAAAAAAACAAGGAAATCAAAACACAACCTACACACTGGGAAAGAGCTGTGAAAGAGGAAAGATTCACCCTAGGAGCCTCCTCTGGTAGCTGGGATGGAGCTGCAGGGGCCTGGAATCGGCCAGAGAGGAGTGTGCATGGGCTGGTTTGCTGCCAAGCAGGATAGAGAGGTGCCAGCACTAACGGCCGCCACCTTGCTGCACTTGCCAGCCCGAGATGCACACCCACTGGTGCAAAGCAGCTTGGTGATGAAACTTAGGCTTCAGTGCACAGACAACAGGAGAGAACTTGGTTTGGCTGTGCAGAGACAGTTCAGAGGGCCTGGAGTGTGGACCAGGCTGCAACTGGGGTGCACATGCGATGGAGCCCTGGTCCACCACAGAAGCCCCAATGTCAATGTGAAGGGTGGGTCACAGGTCAATCATAGAAGACTCACTGTCATGCTCACAGCTCTGGCCGTGCCAGATCTTAGGAGCATGCACACACTGACATCTGAGCAGACCGCTGGTGCTCCCAAAACGGGGGACAGCTTCAGTGAGCTTGAAGAGCTCATAACCTTGGCAGACTTTAGCTTGGGCTTTGAAAGCATGCACATGCTGAAATCAGGAGGAGCTGGTGCATGAGCCAATTATCGGTGCTCCCACAGCAGAGACAAGTGTGATTCTGTGGGTGTGCCCTCTGGTTACGGGTAGTGTCACAGAATCGCATGTTTCAGTGGACAGCTCCTAGGGAGGAACTCCTCGCCTAGAGGGAGGATTCCAGCCCCACCTACTTCACATTGCAGTTTGGAATCAAACCTGGGAGTCTCTAAGCCAACGAAAGGGGAGCAGACCCTGCCCCCACCAGGCTGTGACAACCACAAAGCCAAAGGGAGGCCTAAGCCCACATCCGGTGCAGGCTCTGGTCACCAAGACACCAAACATACTCCCTTAATCAAGGGGACAATTGCCAGCACACCCTGGGAAAAGAAGTGGCAGGTATCCATACCAAATACACCTCGCACACCAAAAATACTGGACTCAACACAGCCTACACAGAGACACTCCAACATATAAACAGCCTTTCAAAACCACAGTAGATAACTACTTCTCCTAAATTCACAGAGCCAAAGAAATGTAAGCAAAGTTTAAAAGTACATAAACTACTCCCATTTAAAAGAACAAGAGAGGGAATTTCCCAGTGGTCCAGTGGTTAGGACTTGGAACTTTCACTGCTGGGGCCTGGGCTCAATCCCCGGTCAGAGAACTAAGATCCCACAAGTCATGCAGTGCCACAAAAGAAAAAAAAAAAAAAAAGAACAAGAGAAATCCTCTGAAAGAATTAAATAGATCTTGCCAGTCTATCAGACCCAAAGTCCAAAAAAGTGGTGAAGTAATCAAAATGCTAAAGGAGGACTTTTCTGGTTGTCCAGTATGGCTCAGTGAATAAAGAGTCCACTCGCAACACAAGAGATGCAGGAGATATGGGTTAGATCCCAGGGTTAGAAGATCCCCTGGAGGAGGGCATGGCAACCCACTTCAGTATTCTTACCTAGAGAAACCCATGGACAGAGCAGCCTGGTGGGCTACAGTTCATAGGGTTACAAAGAGTCAGACACGATGTATACAATTGAACACACATGCCGGGGTCCAGCCCCAGCTGATCCAGGGTATTCGAAGGAGAGACGGCATAGGCGAGGGTCAGGAAACAACTGCTTAATTAAACTTTAATTAAGGATATAAAGAGTAATAGAATAAGGATAGCTCAGTGAGGAAATTCAGTGGAGAAAAGAGGCTGAAATAAGGATAGCTCAGTGAGGAAATTCAGTGGAGAAAAGAGGCTGAGTAGCTTGGTTTACGCGGGAGACCAATAAAACTTCAAGACAAGAAGTTTGCACCACTTAACGTAGGCCGCAGGCATCCTTCCGTTCTCCCGAAGGAGAGGAGACACTGAGGCCTCCCCGGTCAGATCTTAGAAGCCCAGGCATAATTAGCAAGCATGGTGGGTTCCGCGCTCCAGATGGAGACTCAGCCAGAATTTGGGAGAGAGAGTGACATGGGGAGACCAAGTTTCAGTGAACAAGGCCCGCACTTTATTTTCCAAAGTAGTTTTTATACCTTAAGTTATGCATAGAGGATAATGGGGGAAGGGGTGGAGTCATGCAAGGACAGCAGTTCCTGGTCCTAATTGAAGCCAGGCTTTCAAACTTATCATATGCAAAAGTTCAGGTGATTGACATCATCTTCTGGCCCGGAGGCCTGTTAACATTTTAAGAAACTTATTTTTCTCTAAAGGTGATTATTCCAAAGTCAGGCACCAGCCTCCAAAAAAGCATTGGACAAAGCTGCATTTTACATTTCTATACACCCATTATATCAATCAATACACTGCCAAGGACACAGTAGGTAAGGAGTATGGAGACTTAGCAGCAAACATTGGCCCAACAAGTGAAAAACCCTTCACCAATACAATTTCTAATCAATCTTTTAACTACTCAAAGGAATCTGTGTTTAGGCAGTTTAGAACATCTCCTGCCTCTCACAGTTGGGAGGCTCTGAACAATCACATGTGGCCGGAAAAACCTATTCAGGCAGGCTAGAGGATTTCCAAAGGAGTTTTTAGGTTGAAACACTGTCACACCCAGGAATTATTAACTGGAGCTGTAAGCTAACTCTTTTTTCAGAGAGAGGTAGTGGGGGACAGCCCCCTGTAAAGTCAGAGGTGTAGGTGAAAGCACAAAGCAGAAAGTAGGCAGACTCTGGCTTGGGGGGTAGATGCTCGAGAATTTCCAGGGGGACTCCTGAGGCTCAATCCCGCCTTTGCGTATGCTGAGCCTCCTTCCTCATGACCTTTGTCATGGGCGGAGTTCCTCACGCTGGCTCCCGGCAGTGATAGAATTCCAGTTGAGCTATTCCAGATCCTGAAAGATGATGCTGTGGAAAGTGCTGCACTCAATATGCAATATGCACTCAATATGCAATATGCACTCAATATGCAATATGCCGGCTCCTGGCACACACATGCAGTGATTAAGAATCTACCTGCCAGTGTAGGGAACATAAGTTCAATCCCTGCTCCTGGAAGATTTCACATGCCGAGGGGCAGCTAAGCCCATGTTCCACAACTTCTGAGCCTGTACTCTAAAGCCTGCATGCTGCAAGTACTGAAACACTCATGCCCTAGAGCCCACGCTCCGCAACAAATGAACCACCACAGGAAGAAGCCCACACATCCCAACTGAAGAGTAGTCCCTACCTGCCCCAACTAGAGAAAACCTACACACAGCAATGAAGACCCAGTACAGCCAAAATTAAGTATTTTTTAATGCTAAAGTAACTAAGAATGATGATTGGCAGAAGTGCAGATCACTGTAACAAGGAACTAGAAACCATAAAGAAGGATCAATCAAAATTAGACAACTTAACTGCCAAGATAAAAACCCAGCCTAAGGCAATAAATAGCAAACTAAACAATGCAGAATAAGTGATTTAAAAGACAGAGTGACAGAAGTCGGTCAATCAGAACAGTCGGGAAAGAAACAAACAAAAAAAAAAATGGAAGCAACACATGAGATCTACAGGGTAATATAAAGCATGCTAACCTACACATAATAGGAATTCCAGAAGAAGAATAAAAAGAAAATGGGGATAAAAATGTATTTGAAGAAATTATGGCTGAAACCTCCCAAAGCTAAAGAAGGAAGCAGATATCCAGGTACGGGAAGCAAAGAGGGTCCCAAACAGACACACACCAAGACACATCACTTAAAATGGCCAAAGTTAAAAGAGGATTCTAAAGGCAGAAAGATGGAAAGAAAGAGGCAATTACAGGGAGGCCCTATAAGGCTATCAGCTAATTTCTCTACAGAAAACTCTGCAGGCCAGAAGGGAGTGGCAAGATATATTCACAGTTCTGAAAGGGAAAAACCTGCAACCTAGGATCCTCTACCAAGCAAGATCATTTAGAATACGAGAGAAAGAATTTCTCAGACAAGAAAAAACTAAAAGAATACAGCAATAATAGACCTATCTTATAAGGAAATTAAAAGGTCTTTTCTAAATAGAAAAGCAAGAATGTATAAGAAAGGGGAAAATCACAATAGGAAAGGCAAATATATAAAAGAACTCAAGAGCACTTAAATAACCCAGTTCATAAATTTAAAAAAATCAAAAAATTCTGTGAAATCAATTATAACTACAATAAACAGAAAAAAGGATATACAGTAAGATATAAAATAGGACTGCTGCTGCTGCTAAGTTGCTTCAGTCGTGTCCAACTCTGTGCGACCCCATAGATGGCAGCCCACCAGGCTCCCTTGTCCCTGGGATTCTCCAGGCAAGAACACTGGAGTGGGTTGCCATTTCCTTCTCCAATGCATGAAAGTGAAAAGTGAAAGTGAAGTCACTCAGTCATGTCCGACCCTCAGTGACCCCATGGACTGCAGCCCACCAGGCTCCTCCGTCCATGGGATTTTCTAGGCAAGAGTACTGGAGTGGGGTGCCATTGCCTTCTCCAATAAAATAGGACATCAGAATCAAAATGGGAAGAAAAAAGTAAGAAAAATGGAGATCTTTTAGAATGTGTTTGAGTGTACATGATTTTTCATCTATAGCAAATAAATATAGTCATGGGATAACATACTTGAAAACCAAGGTAACCACATTTCAAAGACATAAAACAGACTGACAAAAACCAGTAAGAAAAGAACTCAGGAATAATAAAGAAAGCCATCAAACCATAAAAGGAAAAAGAAAAATACAGAATCAACTGGATAATGAGGTCTAACATGGCAATAAAAACATATCAACAATTACTTTAAATGCTAACAGACTAAATGTTCCCATCAGAAGACACAGAAAGGCAGACTGGATAATTAAACAAAAACCTAGAATATACTGACTACAAGAGACCTACTTCGGGGCAAAAGACATGCACAGATTGAAAGTGAAGGGATGGAAAAAGACATCTCATGCAAATGGAAACAAGAAAGCAGGAGCAGAAATATTCATATCAGACAAAAAAGACTTTAAAACAAATGCCTTAAAGAAAAAAGGACCCTACACAATGATAAAAAGATCAATACACAAAGATGATATTACACTCATTTACATATATGAGCCTGAGACAGGACTTCCCAGATGGCACAGTGGTAAAGAATCTGCCTGCTAATGCAGTAGACATGGGTTCAATCCCTGGGTTGGGAAGATCCCTTGAAGGAGGAACTGGCAACCCTCTCCAATACTCTTGCCAGGAAAATCCCATCGACAGAGGAACCTGGTGGGCTACAGTTTCTGGGGTTGTAAAGACATGACTGAGCAGCTGAGCACACCAGAGAGAGTACCCATTATGGCAGAGTAGAAAGACCCTGAGCTCACCTCTTCTCACAAGCATACCAAAAATCACATCTACAGAACAACCAGTGATGAAAAAGACTGGAATCTATCAGAACAGATCTTCTACAACTAAAAACATAAAGAATGAACCAAAGGGAGGAAGACAGAACTCGTGATATAATCAACTCCAATACCTGCTGGGTGGGTGAACCACAAACTGGAGAGTAATTGTATTGCAGAGGTTTTCACACAGGAGCGAGAGTTCTGAGCCCCATGTCAGGCTGCCCAGCCAAGGGGTCCAGGACTTGGAAGACCCCCAAGACCATCTGGCTTTGAAGGCCAGCAGGGCTCAATTGCAGGAGTGCAATTGAGTGCTCTGTATGCACTCTTATTAAAGGGCACACAGAAACTCCCACGCCCACTAGGACTAAAGGTAAAAGTGTAATTTGATAGGAGCATGAGCCAAACCTACCCCCTGGTCTTGGAGAGTCTCGAGGAGGAGCAGGGGGTGGCTGCAGCTCACCCTAGGGACATACACATTGGTGGCACACATATTGGGAAATATTCAAACACATGAACACTGATGCTGGTGGCTGCCATCTTGGCTCGTTAATGCCAAGAGCGAGTCACACCCAACAGCCTGTAGGTACCAGTGTTGGGATGCCTCAGGCCAAACAACCGAGAGGGGACCAATCCCACCCACCAGCAGACAGGCTACTTAAAGTTTTCCTGAGCCCACAGCCACCTCTAGACATGCCCCTAGACATGGCCCTGCCCACCAGAGGGCCAAGACCCAGCTCTACCCCTCAGTGGGCAGGCACTGGCCCTTCCCACTAGGAAGTTTACACAGGCCTCTAGACCAGCCTGACCCACCAGAAGGCAAACACCAGAAGCAGAAAACTATGATCCCACAGCCTACAGACTAAGCCTGCAAACAGCAAGCTAGATCCTACCCTGGGACCAGCTGGACCCTGGCTATGCCCACTAGCAGGCCAGTACAGCCTTCGGTACACCCTGGATCCCATACCCAACTGTGTCCGAAACTGCCCCTTCCTCAAAGCCAATGATCTGAAACAAGCTCTGGGATCCCTGAACCCTGCAGCATAACTTCAGGAAGCAGCTCTTCCAGCCAACGGTCTGGCACTAATCCCAGAATTCGGCTCCACCTGCCAGTAGGTGGGCAATGGCCCCAGAGTCTTTGGGACCCTGACTTTGCCCATCACTGAGTCAGCACTAGCTTCAGGACCGCCTAGAGTTCTGCAGCCAGTTGCCTTATACCAGGCTCCACTAAACAGCAGTCAGCAGCATCCACATAAGGCAGCATCTTGCAACCAACCACACTGGAGGACAACCAAGCCTCCTGGACCACCCACAGAGCCTGTCACAACAGAAGGACCCACACAGCTCTCTTAAGGGGAACACCTAAACCATACAGTTTGGGTGACAAGAGGGGAGTGCACTTCTAGGAGGTGTAGCACATCTACATAAGGCCACTTATCCAAAGTTGAGAAATATAACCAACCTATCATAAACATAAAAACAATAACTTAGACAAAAATGGAAGTGGCAGAGGAATGTTTCAGATGAAGGAACAAGACAAAATCCCAGAACAACTAAGTGAGGTGGAGACAGGCAATCTATCTCACAAAGAGTTCACAGGAATGATCACACAAAAAATCAAAGAACTCAGGGGGAGAATGGATACACAGAGCAAGAAGTTTGGTGTGTTTTTTTTATTTAATTAGAGACTAATTACTTTATAATATTGTGGTGGTTTTTTAATAAAGAGATAGAAGACACAGGGACTTCCCTAGTGGTCCTGTGGTTAAGAATCCACAAGCTAATGCAGCAGACATGGGTTTAATCTTTGGTCTGTGAATTAAGATCCCACAGGCCACAGGGCAACTAAGCTTGCCAAAACTACTGAGCCATGCTATAGAGCCTGTGAACCACCAACTACTGAAGCCTGCGTGCCCTCGAGCCCCTGCTCCACAACAAGAGAGAAGCCGCTGCAATGAGAAGCCTGCACACCACAACTAGAGAGTGGCCACTCCCTGCAACTGGAGAAAGCCTGTGCAGAGCAAAGAAGAGCCTGTGCACCACAACAAAGACCCGGCACAGCCAATAAGTAAATAAAATTAACTTTTAAAAGAGTTAGAAAATATAAAAATGAAAAATTATCAAACAATAATAAGTGAAATGATAAATATACCAAAAGGAATAAATGGCAGACTAAATGATACAGAAGAATAGATTAGTGATCTGGAAGACAGAGTAGTGGAATACATGGCCTGCTAACAGAAAAAAGGAAAAGAAATGAGGTCAGTTTAAGAGACCTCTGGAACAACATCAAGTACTCTATTATTTGCAACACAGGGGTCCCAGGAGGAGAAAAGAGAGTGAGAAGGGGCCTAAAAAAATATTTGAAGTGATAACAGCTGAAAATTTCCCTAATCTGGGAAAGGAACAGTCACCCAAGTCCAGGAAGCACAGAGTCCTTGAAAGGGTAAATCCAGAGAACACACCAAAACACACCATAATCAAAAATGATTAAAATTAAAAACAAAAAGAGAATATTAAAAGCACCAAGGGAAAGTAACAAATAACATACAAGAGAACTCTCAAAAGTCTATCAGCTGATCTTTCAGTAGAAACTGAAGGAATGGCATGATATTTTTAAAGTGAGGAAAGTGAAAAATCCTATAACCAAGACCACTCTACTTAGCAAGGTTCTCATTCAGTTTTGGTGGAGAAATCAAAAGCTTTACAGATAAGCAAAAGCTAAAAGAATTCAGCACCACCAAACCAGCTTTACAACAAATATCAAAGGAAATTCTTTGGGCAAAAAAAGACCGTTATCTAGAAATAAGAAAAATTATGAAATGAAAAAGCTCACTGATAAAGGGAAACATATAGTAATGGTATGGAATTAACCACATAAAAAGCTAACAGGGAAGTTAAATGACAGAAGTAATATAATCATCTGTATCCACAATAAGCAATTAAGTGGTACATAAAACAATTAATGTAAAATATGATACTAAAACATAATAAGCATGTGTAGAAGAGTACAAATGCAGGGGTTTTTTTTTAATGCATTTGCAATTAAGAGATCAGCAACTTAAAAAGCACACACAGACTGCTGAACAAACACACCATGGTAACCACAAGCCAAAAATCTATAATATATATACAAACAAGAAAGAAAACTGAATCTGACCACAACATTAAAGAAAGTCTCAAATCACAAGAAGAGAACAAAAGGGGAAAATACCTATAAAAACAAATCCAAAACAATTAACAAAATGGCAATATATACATACATATTGGTAATTAAATAAATGCAAATAGACAAAATGCTCCAACCAAAAAATAGAGTGGCTGAATGGATACAAAAACAAGACCCATAAATATGCTACCTACAAAACACTCACTTCAGATCTAGAGACACATACTAAATGAAAGTGAGGGGATGGAAAAAGGTATTCCATGCAACAGAAGTCGAAAGTAAGCCAGACAGCAATATTTGATTCAAGCAAAATAGACTTCAAGACTGTTACAAGAGACAAAGACACTACATAATGATGAAGGGATCAATCCACAAGATATAACAGCTATGAATAGATGCACCCAACATCAGTTCAGTTCAGTCACTCAGTCCTGTCCAACTCTTTGCGATCCCATGGACTGCAGCACGCCAGGCGTCCCTGTCCAACACCCGGAGTTTACTCAAACTCATCTCGAATGAGTCGGTGATGTCATCCAACCATTTCATCCTCTGTTGTCCCCTTCTCCTCCTGCCCTCAATCTTTCCCAACATCAGGGTCTTATCAAATGAGTCAGCTCTTCGCATGAGGTGACCCAAGTATTGGAGTTTCAGTTTCAACATCAGTCCTTCCAATGAACACCCAGAACTGATCTCCTTTAGGATGGACTGGTTGGATCTCCTTGCAATCCAAGGGACTCTCAAGAGTCTTCTCCAACACCACAGTTCAAAAGCATCAATTCTTCAGCGCTCAGCTTTCTTTATAGTCCAACTCTCACATCCATACATGACTACTGGGAAAACCATAGCTTCGTATAGATGGAACTTTGTTGGCAAAGTAATGTCTCTGCTTTTTAATATGCTGTCTTGGTTGGTCATAACTTTCCTTCCAAGGAGTAAGAGTCTTAATTTCATGGCTGCAGTCATCATCTGCAGTGATTTTGGAGCCCAAAAAAATAAAGTCAGCTATGGTTTGCACTGTTTCTCCATCTATCTGCCATGAAGTGATGGGACTGGATGCCATGATCTTAGTTTTCTGATGTTGAGCTTTAAGCCAACTTTTTCACGCTCCTCTTTCACTTTCATCAAGAATGAAAATGCACCCAACATGGCAGCACCTCAATATATAAGGCAAATATTAACAGACATAAAAGAAGAAATTGACAGTAACACAGTAACAGTAGATAGGTCTTTAACACCCCATTTATGTCAGTGGACATATTCAAACAGAAAATTAATAAGGAAACATAGGCCTTAAATAACACCTTAAACCAAATGGATTTACTGATTTTATACACACACATACACACACACACACACATAGAAAGAGAGCGTGCGTTGTATTCAAAAGCAGAAAACCACATTCTTTTCTAGTGCACAGGGAACAATCTCTAGGACAGATCACCTACTAAGCCACAAAACAACCCTCAGTAAATTTTAAAAAATTTAAATCATATCAAGCATCTTCTCTGATCACAATGCTATGAGATTAAATATCAACCACATGAGAAAAAAACTTTAAAAAACAAACACATGGAGGCTAAAAATATGCTACTAAACTACCAATGGATCAATGAATAAATTAAAGTGGAAATAAAATATCTAGAGACAAATGAAGAAAAAAAAAAAAACAATGAACCAAAACCTATGGGATACAGCAAAAGTAGTGTTAAGAGAAATTTTGAGTGATACAAGGTCACCTCAGGAAACAAGAAAAATCTCAAGTACTGTTAACATTACATCTGAGGGAACCAGAGAAAGAAGAAATAAAACGCGAAGTTAACAGAAGGAAAGAAATCAAAGATCTGAGAGGACTGTGATGACCTAAAAGGGAAGCAAATACAAAAAAAGGAGATATATATATATATGTACAGTTGATTCACTTCACTGTACAGTAGAAACTATCAATAACACAACCTTTTAAAGCACCTATACACCAATAAACATTACTTTAAAAAAACTCATTCATTCAAAGATTTCAACCTAAGAATAATGTCTCAGTTTAAAATGTGCATACCTGGATACCTATTTCCATAGTTCCCATGTATAGCTTATCATTAAATCACTGTATCAATTTGGAACTATATATACCTTTTCTTCTTGAATCAACACCAATATGCACTCATTCCTGTATCACCAGCACTCACTGCTGTACCTAATGTATATAATGTACCCAAATAGTTTCAATTAACTGAATGAATGTATAACCCAAAATAATAAAATATAGCCTAGTTATAATATTTATCTTCAAAATATAAAGGGAGCGTACACATGAATATATTTCTAAATGTAATAACATTTTTAAAAATCAGAGCAGAAATATATGAAATAGAAACTAAAACAATATAAAAAAATGGCTGAAACTAAAAGTTGGTTCTTTGAAAAGATGAACAAAATTGATAACCTTTAGCCAAACTCATCAAAAAAAAAGGGAGAGGGCCCAAATCAATAAAATGAGAAATGAAAAAGTTATGCCACAGAAATACAAAGGCTCATAAGAGACTACTATAACCAACTATACCCAATAAAATGGACAACCTAGAAGAAATGAACAAATTCTTAGAAAGATATACTCTCCCAAAACAGAATCAGGAATAAATAGAAAATATAGGCAAACCAGTTACCAGTATTGAAATTCAATCAGTGATTTTAAAACTCTCAACAAACAAAAAGTCCAGGACCAGAGGACTAGACAGGTGAATTCTACAAACCACTTAGAGAAGAAACTATTCCCACTGATAGCAGAGGAAACACTTCTTAACTCATTCTAGGAAGCCACCACCACTCTGATACCAAAACCAAAGATGCCACAAAAAAGAAAATTACAGGCCAGTCTCACTGATGCACATATATGCAAAAACCCTCAACAAGATACTAGTAAACTGAGCCAAATAATACATGAAAAGGATCATACACCATGGTCAAATGGGATTTAACTCAGGAATGCAAGAATTTTCCAATATCCTCCAATCAATCAATGTGAAATACCATGTTAGCAAATTAAAGGATAAAAACCATAAAATCATTTCATTAGATGCAGACATTTTTTTTTTACAAAATCCAACACCTATTGATGATAAAAATTCTCCAGAGAGTAAACACAGAGGGAACATACCTCAATATAACATATAACGTGAGAGCCCACAGCTAACATGATACTCAACAGTGAAAAGCTGAAAGCATTCCAAGATCAGGAAAATGACAAAGATGTACAGTCTTGCCACATTTATTCAACACAGTTTTGGAAGTCCTAGCCACAGCAATCAGAAGAAACATAAATAAAAATATTTCAAATTGAAAAGGAAAAAGTAAATTTGTCACCATCTGCAGACAACATGACACTATACATAGAAAATCCTAAAACACCACCAATAAACTACTAGAGCTCAATGAAGTCAGTAAAGCTGCAGGGTACAAAATTAACACCTTATTGACCATTGTGTACATTAATTGCTCAGTTGTGTCAGACTCTTTGTGACTCCATGGACTATAGCCTGCCAGGCTCCTCTATCCATGGAATTCTCCAGGCAAGAATAATGGATTGGTTTGCCCATTCCCTTCTCCAGAGCATCTTCCCAACCCAGGGATCGAACTTGGGTCTCCTGCCACCAGGGAAGCCCAGAGATGTATTAAAATGTCTTTGGTAACCCTAACGTTATTCACCAGAGATATTTCAATATTCATTTACATAACAAATTGCCAGTCACAGGTATTAGTTTCTGCAAAAATCCCCTCGTCAATAATGTGTTAATACACACAAATCTGTTTCATTTCTATACACTAGCAATGAAATATCACAAAAAAATTAAAGAAACAATCCTATTTACTATCACATCAAAAAGAATGATAAACCTAGCAATAAACCTACCTAAGGAGGCAAAAGACAAACTCTGGGAACTCTTAAAGATGCTGATGCAAGTAACTGAGTGTGACACAACAAAAAGATATACTCCGTTCTTGGAATGGAAGAATCAATACTGTTAAAATGATCATGCTACCCAAGGCAATCTACAGATTCAATGCAATCCTTATCAAAATACCAAGGGCGTTTTTCAATGGACTAGAAAAAAAAATTCAATTGTTAACAAGATCATAATAGATACAATAATCTTGAGAAAAAAAGATCAGAGCTGGAGGAATTACACTGCCTAAATTTATACTACAAAGCTACAATAATCAAAACAGTATGGTTGATTATCAATCTCCTTTAGGATGGACTGGGATCTCCTTGCAGTCCAAGGGACTCTCAAGAGTCTTCTCCAACACCACAGTTCAAAAGCACAAATTCTCTAGCCCTCAGCTTTCTTAATGGTCCAACTCTCACATCCATACATGACTACTGAAAAAACAATCGCTTTGACTAAATGGACCTTTATTGGCAAAGTAATGTCTCTGCTTTTTAATATGCTGTCTAGGTTGGTCATAGCTTTTCTTCCAAGGAGTAAGCGTCTTTAATTTCTTGGCTATAGTTACCATCTGCAGTGATTTTGGAGCCCCCAAAAATAAAGTGTGTCACTGTTTCCATTGTTTTCCCATCTATTTGCCATGAAATGATAAGACCATATGCCATGATCTTCGTTTTCTGAATGTTCAGTTTTAAGCTAACTTTTTCACTCTCATCTTTCACTTTCATCAAGAGGCTCTTTAGTTCTTCACTTTCTGCCATAAGGGTGGTGTCATCTGCATATCTGAGGATATTGGTACTTCTCCCAGCAATCTTGATTCTACCTTGGGCTTCATCCAGCCTGGCACTTCACATGATTTACTCTGCATATAAGTTAAATAAGCAGGGTGACAATATACAGTACATGACGTACTCCTTTCCCGATTTGAAACCAGTCTGCTATTCCATGTCCAATTCTAACTGTCACTTCTTGACCTGCATTCAGATTTCTCAGGAGGCAGGGAAGGTGGTCTGGTATTCCCATCTTTTGAAGAATTTTCCACAGTTTGTTGTGATCCACACAGTCAAAGGCTTTGACTAGTCAATAAAGTAGAAGTAGATGTTTTTCTGGGACTCTCTTGCTTTTTCAGTGATCCAATGGATGTTGGCAATTTGATCTCTGGTTCCTCTGCCTGCCTCTTCTAAATCCATCTTGAACATCTGGAAGTTCATGGTTCACGTACGTTGAAGCCTTCACGTAGTTGAAGCTTCACGTGCAGAATTTGGATTATATATGCTAGCATGTGAGATGAGTGCAACTGTGCAGTAGTCTGAACAGTCTTTGGCATTGCCTTTCTTTGGGATTGGAAAGAAAACTGACCTTTTCCAGTCCTGTGGCCACCACTGAGTTTTCCAAATTTGATGACATAGTGAGTGCAGCACTTTCACAGCATCATCTTTCAGGATTTAAATAGCTCAACTGGAATTCCATCTTCTCCACTAGTTTTGTTCATAGTGATGCTTCCTAAGGCCCACTTGACTTGGCATTCCGAGATGTCTGGCTCTGGGTGAGTTATCACACCATTGTGGTCATGAAGATCTTTTTTGTACAGTTCTTCTGTGTATTCTTGCCACCTCTCCTTCATATCGTCTGCTTCTGTTAGGTCCATACCGTTTCTGTCCTTTATTGTGCCCATATTTGCATGAAATATTCCCTTGGTATCTCTATTTTTCTTGAAGAGATCTCTAGTCTTTCCCCTTCTATTACTTTCCTCTTTTTTTTTTTTTTTTTTTTTGCATTGATCACTGAGGAAGGTTTTCTTATCTCTCCTTGCTATTCTTTGGAACTCTGCATTCAAGTGGGTATATCTTTTCTTTTCTCCTTTGCCTTTAGCGTCTCTTCTTTTCTCAGCTATTTGTAAGGCCTCCTCAGACAACCATTTTGCCTTTTTGCATTTCTTTTTCTCAGGGATAGTCTTGATCACTGCCTTCTGTACAATGTCATGACCTCTGTCCATAGTTTTCAGGCACTCAGTCTATCAGATCTAATCCTTTGAATTTATTTGTCACTTCCACTGTATAATCCAGTAGTAATTTTGGAATTCTCACAGGAAAAGATGAGCATACAGTCACTTCCACTGTCACTTCCACAGGTATAATTTAGGTCATACCTGAATGGTCTAGTAGTTTTCCCTATTTTCTTCAATTTTAGTCTGAATTTTGCAATAAGGAGTTCCTGATATGAGCCACAGGAAGTTCCTGGTCTTGTTTCTGCTGACTGTATAGAGCTTTTCCATCTTCGGCTGCAAAGAATATATTCAATCTGATTTCAGTACTGACCATTTGATGATGTCCATGTGTAGAGTCATGTCTTGTGTTGTTGGAAGAGAGTGTTTTTGATGACCAGTGCATTCTCTTGGCAAAACTCTGTTAGCCTTTGCCCTGCTTAATTTTGTACTCCAAGGCCAAACTTGCCTGTTACTCCAGGTATCTCTTGACTTCCTATTTTAGCATTCCAGTGCTAAATCCCATTTAGCGTTCATTATATCCTATAATGAAAAGGATATCTTTTTTTTGGTGTTATTTCTAGAAGGTCTTGTAGGTCTTCATAGAACCGTTCAACTTCAGCTTCTTTGGCATTACTGGTTGGGGCATAGACTTGGATTACTGTGATACTGAATGGTTTGCCTTGGAAATGAACAGAGATCATTTTGTCATTTTTGAAATTGCACCCAAGTACTGCATTTCAGACTCTCTTGTTGACTATGATGGCTACTCCATTTCTTCTATGGGATTCTTGCCCACAGTAGTAGATATAATGATCATCTGAGTTAAATTCGCCCATTCCAGTCCATTTTAGTTCACTGATTCCTAAAATGTTGATGTTCACTTTTGTCATCTCCTGTGGCATCTCTGACGGCTCTATGGTGGGGTTAATGGTGACCTCCTCCAAGAGGGCTTATGCTATACCCAGGTCTGCTGCACCCAGAACCCTGCCCCTGCGGCAGGTCACTGCTGACCCGTACCTCCACAGGAGACAAACACTCAAAGGCAGATCTGGCTCAGTCTCTGTGGGGTCTCCTGGTGTGCACAAGGTTTAGTTTGAGCCCTCTGAGCGTCTCTGGTGGGTATGGGGTTTGATTCTAAATGTGATTTTGCCCCTCCTACCATCTTGCTGTGGCTTCTCTTTTGCCCGTGGAAGTGGGATACCTTTTTTTGTGGGATCCAACATTCTTCTATTGATCGTTGTTCAGCAGCAAGTAGTAATGTTGGAGTTCTCACAGAAGATAAGCACACATCCTTCTACTCTGCCATCTTCTAAAACTCTCAGCCAAAATGGGTTAAAGACCTAAATTTAAGACTGATACTTAAAAACTCCTGAGGAACACAGGGAGAACACTCTGACATAAGTAACAGCAACATTTTTTGGATCCATTTCCTAGAAAAATGGAAATAAAAATAAACAAATGGAACCTAATCACACTTGAAAGTTTTTGCACAACAAAGGAAACCATAAACCAAAGAATCTACAGAATGGGAGAAAATATTTTTAAATGATGTGACCAATAAGGGATTAATTTCCATAATACAGAAAGCTCATACAGTTCAATAATCAAAAAACAAACAACCCAATCAAAAAACAGGAAGACCTAAATAGACATTTCTCCAAAGAAGACATCCAATGGCCAACAGAAACATGAAAAGATGCTCCACAGGGCTAATTATTAAAGAAATACAAGTCAATACCACTATGAATATCTCAAAACAACAGAATGATCATGGTTCATTTCCAAGGGAAACCACTCAACATCACAGTAATCTAAGTCTATGCCCCAAACACTAATGCCAAAGAAGTTGAAGTTGACTGGTTCTATGAAGACCTGTAACACCTAGGTGTTACACCAAAAAAGATGTCCTTTCATCATAGGGGACTGGAATGCAAAAGTAGGAATTCAAGAGATACCTGGAATAACAGGACAAGTTTGGCCCTGGAGTACAAAATGAAACAGTGCAAAAGCTAACAGAGTTTAGTCAAGAGAACACACTGGCCATAGCAAACATCTTTTCCCAACAACCCAAGAGACAACTCTACACACGGATATTACCAGACGGTCAATACTGAAATCAGAACTGGTTGATTATGTTCTTTGCACCAAAAGATAAAGAAGCCTTATACAGTTAGCAAAAAAAAAAAAAAAAAAGACCTGGAGCTGACTATGGCCAGATCATGAACTCCTTGCAAAATTCAGACTTAAATTGAAGAAAGTAGGGAAAACCACTAGGCCATTCAGGTATGACCTAAATAAAATGTATGATTATACAGTGGAAATGATGAATAGATTCAAGGGATTAGATCTCGTAGACAGAATGCCTAAAGAACTATGGATGGAGGTTCATAACACTACAGGAGGCAGTGACCAAAATCATCCCCCCAAAAAAAAGAAATGCAAGAAGGCAAAGTGGTTGTCTGAGGAGGCTTTACAAATAGCTGAAGAAAGAAGAGAGGTGAAAGACAAGAGGGAAAAGGAAAGATATACCCAACTGAATGCAGAGTTTCAGAGAACAGCAATAAGAGATAAGAAAGCCTTCTTAAGTGAACAATGCAAAGAAATAGAGGAAAACAAGAGACTTCACAGAAGCATAAGAGATTAAGAAGAAGTGGCAAGAATACACAGAAGAACTAACAAAAAATGTCTTAATGACCCAAATAACCACAATGATGTGATCACTCACTTGGAACTGGACATCCTGAAGTATGAAGTCAAGTGGCCTTAGGAAGCATTACTATGAACAAAGGAGGAGGTGACAGAATTCCAGTTGAGCTATTTAAAATCCTAAAAGATGATGCTGTTAAAGTGCTACACTCACTACACCAGGAAATTTGGAAAACTCAACAGTGGGTACAGAACTTGAAAAGGTCAGTTTTCATTCCAACCCCAAAGAAGGGACATGCCAAAGAATGCTCAAGCTACCATACAACTGTGCTCATTTCACATGCTAATAAGGCTATGCTCAAAATCCTTCAAACCAGGCTTCAGCAGTATGTGAGCCAAGAACTTCCAGATGTACAAGCTGGGTTTTGAAAAGGAAGAGGAACCAGGGATCAAACTGCTAACATTCACTAGACCATGGAGAAAGCAAGGGAGTTCAGAAAAACACCTACTTCTGCTTCATGGACTACTCAAAAGCCTTTGAGTGCATGGGTCACCACAAACTGTGGAAAATTCTTAAAGGAACTGGGGTACCAGACCACTTTACCTGTTTCCTAAGAGATGTATATGAGGGTCAAGAAGTAACAGTTAGAACCAGATGGGGAACAACTAACTGGTTCCAAACTGGGAAAGGAGTACTACAAGGCTGCATTGTTATGCTGCTTATTTAAGTTATATGCAGAGTACATAATAGGAAATAACAGGCTGGATGAATCACAAGCTGGAATCAAGATTGCCAGAAATATCAACAACTTCAGATATGCAGATGATACCACTATAAGGGCAGAAAGTGAAGAACTAAAGAGCCTCTTAATAAGGGCGATAGAGGAGTGAAAAAGCTGGCTTAAAACCCAACATTCAAAAAGCAAAGATCATGGCATCCAGTCCCATCACTTTATGTCAAATAGAAGGGGAAAACTGGAAGCAATGATAGATTTTATTTTCTTGGGCTGAAAAATCACTGCAGATGGTGACTGCAGTCATGAAATTTAAAAAATGCTTGCTCTCTGGAAAGAAAGCCATGACAAACATAGACAGCATATTAAAAAGCAGAGACATCATTTTGCCAACAAAGATCTGTATAGACAAAGCTACAGCTTTTCCAGTAGTCAAGTACGGATATGAGAGCTGAGTGCCAAAGAACTATCGCTTTTGAATTGTGGTGCTCAAGAAGACTCTTGACAGCCCCCTGAACTGCATGACCATCAAACCAGTCAATCCTAAAGGAAATCAACCCTGAATGTTCATTGGAAGGAGTGTTGCTGAAGCTCCAAAACTTGACCACCTAATTCAAAGAGCTGACTCACTGAAAAAGACCCTGATGCTGGGAAGACTGAAGGCAAAAGAAGGGGGTGGAAGAGGATGAGATGGTTAGATAGCATCACTGACTCAATGAACATGAATTTGAGCAAACTCCAAGAGATAGTGGAGGACAGAGGAGGCTGGTGTGCTACCATCCACGGGGTCACAAAGAGTCGGACATGACTTAGCAACTGAACAACCAGTACTATGAAGTATCACCTCACACTAGTCAGAATGGCCCTCATCAAAAAGTCTACAAATAATAATTGCTAGATAGAGTATGGAGAAAATGGAACCCTTCTATACTGTTGATAGGAATGTAAATTGGGGTAGCCACTACAGAGAAGAGTCTGGATATTCCTCAAAAAGCTAGTTAGTTACCATATGATCCAGCAATCCCACTACTGGGAATATATCTGGAAAAGATGAAAACTCTTACCTTGAAAAGATACATGCACCCTAATGTTCACAGAAGCTGTATTCACAACGACAAAGACATGGAAGCAACCTAAATGCCCATCATCAACAGATGACTAAAGATGGGATTGTTATTTTGTCACTAAGTCATGTCCATTTCTCTTGCGATCCCATGCTCTGTAGTCTGGCAGGCTCCCCTGTCCATGGGATTTCTCAGGCAAGAATACTGAAGTGGGTTGCCATTTCCTTCTCTAGGGATCAAACCCACATCTTCTGCACTGGCAGGTGCATTCTTTACCACAGAGCCACCAGGGAAACCCTACAATGGAATATTACTCAGCTGTAAAAAGAATGAAATATTGTCATCTGCACCAACATGGATGCACCAGCAATTACCATATTAAATGAAGTAAGTCACACAGAAAGACCAGGACTTACCACTTATATTTGGAATCTAAAAAATAATACAAATGAAAGTGAAGTGAAAGCAGTTCAGTCGTGTCTGACTCTTTGTGTCAGACTATACATCTGACTATACATAGTCTATACATCCATGAAATTTTCCAGGCCAGAATGCTGGAGTGGGTAGCCGTTCCCTTCTCTAGGGGATCTTCCCAACCCAGGGATTGAACCCAGGTCTCCCACATTGCAGGAAGATTCTTTACCAGCTGAGCCACCAGGAAAGCCCAAGAATACTGGAATGGGTAGTCTATCCTTTCTACAGCACATCTTCCAGACCCAGGAATCAAACCCAGGTCTCCTGCATTGCAGGCGGATTCTTTACCAGCTGAGTTACCAGGGAAGCCTAACTTATTTACAAAACAGAAACAGACTTGCAGACATAGAAAACATATGGTTAAAAGAAGAAATGGGGGAGGCGGGGAGGAAGGGGTAAATTAGAAGAATGGGATCAAAGACACACACTATTACACATAAAATATTTAGATAAACAACACAATTTACTGTATAGCACAGGAAACTATATTCAGTATTTTGAACTTTTGCTTCCAGGGCTTGCTGATGAGTTGCTCTTGTATATCCAGCCTTTTAAAGTCTGTGATGCATGAAACTGCAACCATCAATAAACATGTCCATATGTGGATATCCTAAAGGTTGATCAACCCAGTCAAATCTACAAGAATAGACTTCTTCAATGGAATACCTAATGGCAAGCTGCAGCCTAGCTTAATGGGTCAATGTCATTTCCTTTAGGAGCCTCACATAGATGTCTGGCCATGAGTCTAAAGTTAGGAAGCAAAATAAGACGAAACCCAGTCATGCCTTACAGTCCTCTCAGTTGCCTTCTGGTGATGGGTACGTAACCCAAACTAATAACTCCCTTCAATCCAGCAATACGCTTCTTTGTCCTTTTGCTAACTCAAGCCCTAGATACTTTACAATTAATTGAGAAATATATTTTTTCCTTGGAGATTTTATATCCCTGGTCTGCCAGAAAGCTTAAAGAGAGGAGTGTATTTTTTACTTTTGTAGTTTTACGAGCAATTAGTATATCATAGTAAGACTTTCTCAATTAATTGGAAATTCCTTAAGTCCTTGGCTAAGGATTCCCCAAAGACAGTGGGGACATTCTTAAATTCTTGTGGAAGTACCATCCAACAATATTCCTATTTTTATACAGGTACCTGGGTAAGCCCATTCAAAGGCAAACAATTCCTGGGACTCAGAACCTAGGAATAAGTAGCAAAAAACATCTTAAGTCCAGAACTGTAAACTAGCGAAAGTCTCTAGATAAAGTTGTAAGCAGAGTGTAAGTACACACTACTGGTTGTACTACGATTTGGTCACTGGCTCTCAAATTGCATACAGAACAATAATCTCTGGCCTCCAGTATTTGTACCACCAAGACTGGAATGTTATATGGGAATTGGCAATGTCTGACTAGTTGGAATTTGAGAAAAGTGGTTATCAGTGGCTTTATACCTTTCTTAACATGCCTCTTTATAAAGAAGAATTTAGCTCCTCTAAACTGGGAGCCTTGGCACATGAATGGAGTTTTACTATCGGGTCAGCTGTCTTGGTTCTTCCTGGCCTTCTTCAGTACAAATATTCACTCTTAACTTTTACAGAATTTCTTCAGGGACTTTTGTTGAGGCTGACCTACCAACTGTAATAGTGCAACTTGGAGGAAATAGGCTTGATCTGGGAAATTTTAATATCTACTTTTTCTAGTAAAATTCATTTAATTTTGTTAGTAGATCCTGCCCCAGCAAGAGAATAGGACATTCAGACACATACAAAATGCTGTACCTTAAATTTTTTCCCAGTTATATACGTCAGGAATAGAAAATGAGGAGTTCACACGTATAAATCCCCTCGGTTGTTGGCCATCCAGACCTTCAGGAACCTGTCTCAGAGGATACTGCCCTGACTAAAGCAGAATACCCCTGGGCTGAACTGAGTAACCTGGCAGGTACATGGAGAAGAGACCAGTCCCTTTTGACGACCTGGTAGGGAAGGGGCTAAGGTTAGACCCACGGCTCTAGAAGCATTGTTGGAGGAAGTCTCCACAAGGGTGGCAGAGATTCCCCCTTCAAACAGTGAGGGAACTGCAGGAAACACCAGAGTAAAGTAAAATAAAATGAAGTCACTCAGTTGTGTCTGACTCTTTGCAACCCCATGGACTGTAGCCCACCATGCTCCTCCGTCCATGGGATTTTCCAGGCAAGAGTGTCAGGGAATGTTTAACAGGAGGATTCCTACATGCTGTTTCTCATAAATTCTCTGTTCCTTATCAGTTCTTATTCCGAGAACGAGTAGTGCTGCATGCAGCTCTCAGGACTGAGATCATGAGAAACAGTATCTGCTTGGATTCCTTTCAGTAACTCCCTTCAGTGACTCTTTTCAGCGTCAGCGACCTTGTATGTATTAGACTATCCATATTGGGACTATTGGTAAAATTTCATCCTGTGTAATAGCTGAGTAATCATCTTACTAAAGATATATAAGCCTGCATTTCTGCTAATAAAATACCTTTGCTCCATCAGAGCTTGGGTTTCCGTGTCTTTCTTTCTTTCTTGCTCTCTCTCTCCCCTTCCCTCCTCCGGCTCTCTCTTTCACTTTCTTATCGTCAACTCCAGACCACCAGGTTCCAGTCCATAAAAGAACCCCAACACAAGAGTACTGGAGTGGGTTTCCATTTCCTTCTCCAGGGAATCTTCCCGACCCAGGGATCAAACCCGGGTCTCCTGCATTGTAGGCAGATGCTTTAGCATCTGAGCCAACACCAGAGAAGAAGCCAAATATACTGGAGAGCATTAGACTCTGACTCAGGTAAGACAGGTTTTATCTGACAGTCTCTCCTTGTCGCTGCTGAACAATGTACAAAATAACTAGAGAAGTAAAGTCAAGATCAAATGTTGTGAGCCCATACCTTGTACCTAACTACTCTTTACTGAGGAAAATTGATAACCACAATGCAAGGCAGAGCTGATGGGAGGACAGCTAAGAGTCTGCCATCTAGGAGTCCCTCCTCTGAGGAAAAACAAGGCCTTGGTGAAATCAGTGCTCTGCAGTTGGCTGTCCAGACCTCCTCCATAGTTGTGCTCTCAACAATTTATTTCTCAGCCAACAAGAACATGGATGAGCCTAGAACAAGTGCCTTTAGCAAAGGCCAGCCACCTCTTTCAAGCCTTCATGGTTTGGGCCCAAAGTCAACTAGCAGTCTTACCAGAAACTTAAGGGCTATGTGATGCAGCAATGTTGGCTGCACCTGGAAAATCCTTGAGCTCATGAAACATGAAGAAAAGCACTATGGTTTGCCAATCAGTGGTTCAGAACACACTGCTTTATAGAAAGCACCAGGACACACTAGAAGGTTGCCTCCCTCAACTATTCTTGACCTGGTTGCTGGTTCTGAGGGGTTAGCTGGCTTCTCTGAGAATGGGGAGAAAGATGGGGAGAGAAATGGGGGGAGAAAACATACAAGCAAGTAACTTCTAAGTCAAAAGCTTAATTAGGATCCCAGGTTTAAAACTCAAGAGCTGAAAACAGTTTATGGATTGCAAAACTCTAGAAAATATCGCTCCACCCCCCCCTCAAAAAAAAAAGTATATGAAACTCAAACAACCTCAAGAGGCATGAGACAGCAAGAGCCTTAGGATTTAGGAAACCAATTCTGTCTCCTACTTTGATTTCTGGAAAAGAACAAGCAAACGTACAGCAACTTTATACAACCTAGCTGTAAGAATTCCCTGGAGAAGCCACTTCAGAAGATGGACAGTTTCAACGATGAACAGTTCGGATGTGAAGGTTTACTTAGGGAACATTGAGAAGCTTTCTATTAGAGATGATTGTCAAGCACTGTACCCTGAACGTCACACACGCTACCTAGTTACCAAGGAATTTGTCCAAACAGTTCCAAGGCTGTAACAAATTTTCTCAGAGGTTCCTATTAATTTCCCCCACCCCACATGATGAAGGCTAGCTTGCCTATTACAGAGAAACCTATGAAGCCCAGGCTCTGTGTCCCTCATCACCTTGAAAAACATACTGGGTGAGGAGGGTGATGGAAGTGGTGACTGTACCACCTTGAAGAAATCCAAGTGAGAAGGCTCTCTTAGACACATCTGAGCTGAATTTGAGGAGGAATTCAAGAGTATACAGGGTGAAATACTAAAGCCCTCACTTTCTTTCTGAGCATGTACAGGTATAATCTTTCTGGTAGATGACCAAAACATTTTACCTCCCCAGCAGAGATCATATACCAGATATGCTATGATCTAGATGTCTGGGCCACTTCCACGTAGAACTATTCATGAGGCTTCCATATGGGCCATGGCCTTTAGGGTCATCATTTTTTTTTTCCTCCTGGAAAATTAATGTTACACACACAAATACACACACACACTCTTAAAAGTGTTTTAATGCTAACTCCCTGCAAGTTGGACTCATACAAAAGAAGGTTAAAATTCTCAGCGAGGAAAAACCAAAATGTATAAAATTCCTTTAATCCAGGCACCAGGTATGTTCTTCTGGGGTAGAGACTTTTCCTGCTTTACATTCCTTCACTTCTCCTTTCACTTCTTCCACCACCCTCTGTACCCAGTATGTTTTTTGGGGTGGTGAGTGACACAGCCTGGGCTTCATAGGCTTCTCTGTAATGTGCAATTTTCCAGCTTCACACTCCTTCATTTCTCCTAGAGAAAATATCTCTAGATATTTTCCAGAGATTTGCAATCCATAGACCATTCTGAGCTCTTGGGTTTTAAACCTAGAATATTCATTAACCCTTTTACTTAGGAGTTACTTGCTCAGGAGTTACCTCTCACCCCAACAAGATAACCAGGGACGATTCCATGAAGAATGTACACCTGTATCAATACTTCCAGGAAATTATACTTGGCACAGGTGAAAAACCCTGACACTTCCTTTAGGTAATGTTCCTAGTCAGGGAGTAATGTGATCTCCTGAGGCAGAGAACTTTTTCATTAATATCAGGTTCAATAGAATTTTGACACAGTCACCTAAGAACCAACTCCTATGAGCCAATTCTAACAAAACAGTCACATAGAAAAAACACAGACAAAGAAATCCAAAACAATAGGACTTCAACCCAGGGTTCAGGACTCTAACCCAATCTTTTGAGAACCTCACTGGTTGTAACCTTTCCTCTTGTCTCCATAGAGTGAGAGTCCAACCCTAGTCTCAGAACTATAACCTGACAAAAATCTCCCCCGTGGAAGACTCTAACCCACGGTCCTGGCGAGGTTATTAGACAATCTAGGCACAGAAGCATTCTAACCACATCACTCACTCCAAAGGCCTCTGGTCCAGAAGCCGTGTCCTTTCTAAAAAGTGAAAGCAGCACTCAGGACCTGAAGAGGCATGCTGGGAAGCAAGAACCCCACAGCTGACACTTTAGACAAACGTGGTTTAGGTGGCCACTCAGGGCAGTGGCAAGAGTGCGTGCACACTCTGCCAGGAACCGCGTGCACACTCTGCCAGGAACCGCGTGCACACTCTGCCAGGAACCGCGTGCACACTCTGCCAGGAACCGCGTCCACACTCTGCCAGGAACCGCGAGCACACTCTGCCAGGAACTGCATGCACACTCTGCCAGGAACCGCGAGCACACTCTGCCAGGAACTGCAGTGACTCAAGCAAGTGTTCACAAGACCTACAAAACTCTGTGTTCCCCAAATTGTTATCTAGCAAGAGCTCCCTACTAGACATACATGCAAGCCAACACTATGGCACTGGCTTTTGAGAAAAAAGAGAGCTTTACAGCAAGGTTAAATGGCAAGGCTGTCAAATTTGTCTCCCCAATACCACGTCAGGGCAAAAGGTAAAGGGTTAGGGGAATTTCAAAGTTGGAAATCCTTTGGCTAGTTTAAATCAGTTCATATAAGCTACTCATGCTGCTGGAAGCCAGATTTTCCTTTTGAAGGGCTTCACACTTCAAGGAGCTCAGGTGGCCACACTTCTATTCCTTGAGTTCCTGGCTCTAGGGTAACACTAGAGAGATGGGATTCCCATTTTACACATGCACAGTGTTGTTTCTACAAAATGACAGCAAGGTTTGAATAATCAACAATCTATTTAAGGAGACAAAATCAGTTTAAGCTGGTACTGTTTCAATTTGATCGAAAATCTAAAGAGACAAAACCAGTTTAAATCTAACCAAGTTTTTACTTGCTGTTTCAGAACAACTGAAAACCCAGAACTAGCTGATGGCCCTCTGTGGAATTATTTAAGAAATCCTTGTTGCTTGTTTTATGTACAGTAGTTTGTATGTTAATCCCAAACTCCCAATTCAATCCTCTTTCCATCTTCCCTTCAGAAAGCATATGTTTTCTATGTCTGTGAACAATAAATTTATATTATTTTTGGATTCCACATAAAAGTGATATCAAATATCGAATAGTATTTGTCATTTTCTGACTTACTTCAAAAAGTATAATATTCTCTGCTGCTGCTGCTAAGTCGCTTCAGTCCTGTCCAACTCTGTGCGATCCCATAGACGGCAGCCCACCAGGCTCCCCCGTTCCTGGGATTCTCCAGGCAAGAACACTGGAGTGGGCTGCCATTTCCTTCTCCAATGCATGAAAGTGGAAAGTGAAAGAGAAGTCGCTCAGTCGTGTCCAATTTTTAGCGACCCCATGGACTGCAGCCTACCAGGCTCATCCATCCATGGGATTTTCCAGGCAAGAGTACTGGAGTGGGGTGCCATTGCCTTCTCCAATAATATTCACTAGGTCCATGCATGTTGAGGCAAATGACAATATTTGAATCTTGTTAATGGCTGAATAATATTCCATTATTTATATACATATATCTATATTTTATATATACATACCTGTTTATGTGTGTGTGTGTGTGTGTGTGTATAGACACATATCTCATATCTTAAGCCAGTCATCTGTTTATGGGCACTTGGGTTGTTTCATGTCTTGGCTATTGTAAAGTATGCTGCAATGAACTCTGGAGTGCATGTATCTTTTCAAATTAGAGATTTCATTTTTTTTTTCCAGATAAATACCCTGCAGAGGGATTGCTGGGTCATAAAGTAACTCTAATTTTTCAAGGAACCTCCACATGGTTTTCCATAATGGATTCACCAATTTACATTCCAACCAACAGAGTAGGAGGGTTCATTTTTTTCCACATCCTGTCTGGCATTTATCATTCATAGACTTCTTGATGATGACACACTTTGACCACTGTGAGTTGATACTTCATAGTGGTGTTGATTTGCAATTAATAATTAGCCATGTAGAGCATCTTTCCATGTGCCTGTTGGACATCTGGATGTCTACTTTGGAAAAAACGTCTATTTAGGACTTCTTTACATTTTTCCATTTGGTTTTTTGCTTTTTCCAAATTAAGCTGTGTGAGCTGTTTTCATATTTTGGATATTAACCTCTTGTCACATGGTTCACAAATATTTTCTCCTATTCTATAACTTCAAACTGTATTACCAACCTAGAGTAACCAAAACAGCATAATACTCGCATTAAAAAAAAAAAAAAAAAAAAAAAAAACACAGGACAGAAAGCCCAGAAACATCAGTACGTGTACGGTCAATTAATTTATGACAAACCAGCCAAGAATATACAATGGGGACAGGACAGTATGTTCAATAGCTGGAGTTTGGAAAACTAGGAAGCAAGGCAATGGCACCCCACTCCAGTACTCGTGCCTGGAAAATCCCATGGACGGAGGAGCCTGGTGGGCTGCAGTCCATGAGGTCGCTAAGAGTCGGACACGACTGAGTGACTTCACTTTCACTTTTCACTTTCATGCATTGGAGAAGGAAATGGCAACCCACTCCAGTGTTCTTGCCTGGAGAATCCCAGGGACAGAGGAGCCTGGTAGGAGGCTGTCTATGGGGTCGCACAGAGTTGGACATGACTCAAGTGACTTAGCAGCAGCAGCAGCAACAGCAGCAACACGCAAAAGCAGCAATGAGGACCACAATCTTATACCACTGCAAATTCAATCTTATAGAAATGAACTCATGCCCCTGACCCCACCAGGCTTGGAAGGCAGCACAATGGCGGTGCCTGAGCCCTGGCCCGTCCCCCACCTGCTCTTTGACACGGACGGCATCCTCCTGGGTGGGTAGCTTGCGGCCTCCCCCGTCAAAGGCTGTTGAGGAGTATGAGGCACAGTTAAGGCCAGGAGGTGTGCGGGACCTCCCGGCGAGGGACGACTGGGAAACTGGAGCCACATCTGGCTGACTAGAAGGAGCTGGGAGCTGCAGCATCGACTGGCTTACAAGAACTCACTTCCGGCGGCTGCGCCGCGTGTGGGGACGCAGTGTGCGTGGGGACGCAGTGCGCGTGGAGGGGAGGTGCGTGAGGGGAGATGCTGCTAGAGGAGCCGAAAGTTTCCGTCCAGCCTCTGCGACTGCGGGCTCTGCGCGCGCAGTCCAGCCTTTGTTTCCCAATCTGCACCAACCTCCAGGATCCCTACCGGCTTGCCCCGAGGTGCACCACTGGCATGGCATCCTAAAGGGCGTGGTTCTCCACCCACCGATTTAGGCTGTCTGCCAATGTCTGGAGGCGTTTCAGGTGACCTAGCTGCAGGCTGGGAGTCAGTGGCATCCAGAGGAAACTACCAGGGATGCTGCTGGATCTCCTACAATGCACAGGACTGCCCCATGTCACTGCAAATGCGCCAGACCCAAGTATCTGTAGTACCAGCGGAGGTGGTGGTGGAGTACTAGCAATCTGTCTCGGACATCACCTGGGAAATGCTTTGCAGTGCAGAGCCT
Organism: Bubalus kerabau; assembly: GCF_029407905.1. Taxonomy (NCBI): domain Eukaryota; kingdom Metazoa; phylum Chordata; class Mammalia; order Artiodactyla; family Bovidae; genus Bubalus; species Bubalus kerabau. The sequence goes on from NC_073624.1 coordinate 136,206,612, forward strand.
GGTCCCAACTCCAAAGCTGCCCCATCAGAATCTGCATTTTCACCCCAGTGCCGGAAAATTAGAGATGCATGCCGCGCTATGGATTTGAGCAGTTAACAATCCTTAAGTGTGTGTTAAACAGTCCCATAGTCTATAGTGGTAGGCGTGAACTTCGCCAAATAAGACGAATTCAAGTAGAAGTCAAAGAAAACGCTCAGTTTATAACTCAAGAGATAACTGCCCTGAGCACTACCTATAACTGAGGCATATGGTTCATGACACTAGGAACTGTTGTGAAACATGTAACCTACTGACCCTCAGAGAGGTGGTTACTTGCCCAAGGTTGAACAGCTAAAAAACAACAAAGCTGAGAAATTATTCCAGCTTGATCTGATTCTATATATATGTGATGTTGTTCTCATCTTACAGAGTGTAACCTTGCCCTCGATGATATTATGGCTTACTGGTTTAGTAATGAGACTGATTTTTTTAAAGGACCACAAAAGACAGTCTCTTCTTTTTATGGACCCAGAGATATAAACTAATACATTCCTAAGGGGAAAAATAAATTCCCTGAGAGGTCCATAATTAATGATTCCATTTCAAAAATCTTAGGGTAATCATAAGTATAGTTTGAAGACAGTCAAATAAGTTCCTTACTCTCTTAAAAAAGTGAACTCAAAACACTTTAAAGATTTGAATGTAAAACCTGAAACCATAAAACTCCTAGAAGAAAAAAATAATTTGTATATAGGCAATAAGCTCTTAGAAACCAGTCTTGGTGATGGTTTTTTGGAACTGACTTCAAAAGTGAAGGAAAGTAAAAACAAGAGGGGAATACATCAACTAAAAAGATTTTGCACAGCAAAGGAAACCATCAACAAAATGAAGACAACCTGCTCAGAGGGAGAAAATATTTGCAAATCCTATATATGATGAGAGATTAAAATCCAAAATATATAAAGAACTCATATAATGCAAAAACAAACAAAAAACTCCAAACAATCTGATTTTAAAATAGGTAGAAGATCTGAACAGACATTTTCACAAAGAACACATAAAGATGGTCAAAAGACCCAAGAAAAGATGCTCAACATCACTAAACATTAGGGAAATACAAATAAAAATCACATGGGATATCACCTCACACCTGTTACAATGACTTAAGTAAAGAAATAACAAATTTGGTGAGAATGTGGAGAAAAGGGTTTGTCCACCTTTGGTGGAAACGAAAATTGGTACAGTCAACACTGAAAACATGGAGTTTCCTCAAAACAGTAAAAATAGAACTACCATATGACTCAGGAATTCTACTTCAGAGTCAGTCAGTCAGTTCAGTCAGTTCAGTCACTCAGTCATGTCCGACTCTTTGCAACCCCATGAATTGCAGCACGCCAGGCCTCCCTGTCCATCACCAACTCCTGGAGTTCACTCAAACTCACGTCCATCGACTCGGTGATGCCATCCAGCCATCCCATCCTCTGTCGTCCCCTTCTCCTCCTGCCCCCAATCCCTCCCAGCATCAGAGTCTTTTCCAATGAGTCAACTCTTCACATGAGGTGGCCAAAGTACTGGAGTTTCAGCTTTAGCATCATTCCTTCCAATGAACACCCAGGACTGATATCCTTTAGAATGGACTGCTTGGATCTCCTTACAGTCCAAGGGACTCGCAAGAGTCTTCTCCAGCACCACATTTCCAAAGCATCATTCTTCAGCACTCAGGTTTCTTCACAGTCCAACTCTCGCATCCATATATGACCACTGGAAAAACCATAGCCTTGACTAGATGGACCTTTGTGGGCAAAGTAATATCTCTGCTTTTCAATATGCTATCTAGGTTGGTCATAAGTTTCCTTCCAAGGAGTAAGGGTCTTTTAATTTCATGGCTGCAGTCACCATCTGCAGTGATTTTGGAGCCAAAAAAAAAATAGTCTGACCCTGTTTCCACTGTTTCCCCATCTATTTTCCATGAAGTGATGGGACCAGATGCCATGATCTTCGTTTTCCGAATGTTGAGTTTTAAGCCAACTTTTTCACTCTCCTCTTTCACTTTCATCAAGAGGCTTTTAAGCATATAAGTATGAAAATTTTCATTCTTTTTTATAATTTTTTTCTGTACTGTATTGGTCATATTCATAATAAAATCATTTTTATTGGCTTGAAAGTGACCATCTAATTTCCAGATAGAAAGACTACAATTTCGTGTTCCAAAACCAAAATTTACTTGATTCCATCAAACATAGTGTTCGTACTCAGATTGTTTCATCAATATTTAGTATTTCCTTGTTAAACCCCTCCTCCATCTCCATTGTTTAAAATTTTGTCTTCAAATCCCGGGTACAAAATCCGGTTCATAATCAAAATTTTGAAATGTAAGGGGAAAGATCATGTTTTTACTAAAGAAAAAAAAGCACAGCTGCCACAAATGAAAAAAAAAAAAAAAACACCAAAAATGAGGTGATAGTAAATGATGGATAGAATTTTGTCTTTTTAAATGTGTGAGACAAGGATTTAAAAGGAACAACATACAAAGAATATAAAAGTTTTTTAAAAAATAAAATAGAAAAACAGACAAAGTGTTACAAAAATTGAAATCTGAGGAACTTATAAATATATAAATCAGTAAATCTCAAAACATACCCCTGACCTTACCCTGTCAGAAGACAAAGAGCATTTTGAATGACTTTCAACCACTGATATTATGGAATGGTTTATAAATGGTCACTTGCCTTACCAGGTATGAAACGCTCCCCTTTCCCAATAGAAACCAACAACTAACGTTAAGTGGAAGTGTTAAGCACAGCTCTTTTCTTTCTTTCTTTCTTTCTTTTTTTTTTTTTTTTTTTTTTTTGCTTTCAACTATATGCTAGGTCCTTGATTGGATAATTGCAGGAACATGGATTGTATGGAGGAGCGATCTTACCCATCCCCTTAGATTTCTCCCAATTAATCCAATGATCTAAGATGCTGGGAGCTGAGAAAGCACCTTCACAGAGAGACTCATGACAAACCCATGTTATACAGTACTTACCCACAATGGACCTGTATGAAACACTTGAAAATCAAAGACTTCACCTGATGATGGTTTGGTCAAGAGGAGGGAAGGCTCCTTCTCAGCTATCACCTATTTGATATGAGGGTTTCCCATTTCCAGAGCCTGAGAATTCCTGGCACCCTTGCAGGAAGCACAACTGCCCTGGTGCATCACGGACACCCTGCATGGGGGACCAGGGGTGTGGACTTTCCATGGCACCAGGGCTTCAACTGTCAGCACTGTTTGGGGAAATCTATGCTTCATATCCTTCACTCAGTGCTGCTTTAAAAACAGCTTCATGAATGTACAGATGAGGTTTAAAAAAAAAAAAAAAACCCACGTCTAAAATGTGCAATTCAATAAGGTCTCACACATGTATGTATCCAGAAAAGCATCAGCAGAATTAAGATTAAGACATACAGATTGCTCCCCAAGTTTGATACATGCCCCTGGTCACCCACGCCTCCCACCCATCCCCAGGCAACTAGTAATCTGCTTTCTTCAGAAATGACATTGTTCTGTATCTGGATGCCTTTGCCCAGCATGGATATTTTGAGATTTATAAGAAACCTATGAGTTGAGCACAGCTGAGTTCCTCCACCTAGGCAGGTGGCAACACGTCACCCAGCAGGGGGACCCTGGGGAGGCATTGCCTATGGGGATGAATGGCTTGGTAAGGAGTCAGCAGAAGAGGAAGAGGGTGAGATAGCCGCCTTTCCTACTAGGAATCAGACTGCCCCCACAAGAGAATCACACTGGGATTCGAACATGGCTAAAGGAAGATGGGATCAGAGTCACTTTGTCAGGACTCAAGTGAGTGGGCACTAAGACATTAAATGATGCCAAGTTGGCAAACATAGAACAGGGAGAGAGGGCAGCTCCAGGTAAATTCCTCGATGGACTACAGAAGCCTTTTGCTGATTCCCTGGATTGATCCCGAAAGTGCAGAGGGAGGAATGATCTCAAGAGAGATTTCTCACTCAGTCGGATCCAGATATCTGCAGTAAGCTACTAAAAGAGGCGTATGGACCAAATTATCTTAGATAATCTATTGCAACTGCCTCAGACACTTTATTATGGCAGGGAGGAAGAGGAGAAGAGGCAGAAAAAGAGGAAGGCGGAAAAAGACATCAGGGAAGACTGCAAAGCAGGAGCTCTCAGATCCATTCTGAAACAGCCGGAGAAAAATACCCACAGGGACCCAGGCAGAAAGGAACAGCCTTGCTGTTACTGAAGAAAGCGGGGACACCTGCGAGAGTTGCTCTCAGGCATCTAAGCCGCCACTGTCTCCATGCCCAGTGTGCAGACGTCCACACTGGAGAACGCTGCTCTCTGAGGCCTAGGCTCCAGGGATCGGACTCTCATGGCAATCAGGACTGAAGGTGCCTGGGGCTCCCCACGCAAGCCCCTGTGGTAATTCCACCTGAGGAACCCTGGGTCATGACAACTGTGGGGGCCAATCAGTCGATTTCCTCTTAGACCACAGGACAACTTAATTTGTATTTACTGAAGCCCTAGCCCACTCTATCCCCGATCCGCTTCCATAACGGGACTGTCTGCATGACCCAAACATTCTTATTTTAGTTGTGCTCCAAACTCCAATATCTACTATCAAGGAAAATATTACTTCTGCATTAAAACACCGTGTGAACTTTAAAGTGACAATCCCCATTTCGGAGAGATCTCCTCCCATAGGTAGCATGGGTAAAGATGGCCCTTCTAGTCTGCAAATCACATTCTATCACGTGGTCCATGTCCAAGTCATCTTGTATCACTCACAGTGCCTCAGCCGTTTTTGGGGAAATGTTCCTTATCCTTCAGGGCATGAAGTTAAGTGAGTGTGAACCATCTCCCTCACCGCAGCAAAGAGAGGCCCACAGAGCCATTGGGGGGTGCCTTCCAACTATGAGGGAGGCCTGGGGTTGCTCGTGTCACCCAGTCATAAACCACCCAGAGATGTGGAAGGCTGGGCAGACTGTGTGCAGGCTTTGAAAGCTCCTTGCTTAATCAGTCACTGTCCTTTAGGAAAATTGAGGCCCTGATAGGAGTGGGAAAATCCAGGACCCAGGGCAGGGGCAGTCTCAGGCCATCCTAGGCTAGGGCTGCACCACACACACAGGCTTGGCTTTGGGAATTAGAGAGCCAAGAACCCCAGCACATCTCCATTTACTGGGATTACATGTCTGGGGGTGTCCACACAAATATACACGACACTCACACTAACATCAGAAGAAGTGACAGTAGGGCATGGAGTCAAAGAGGAGCGGATCTGGGGTGGCGACAAATGAAAAAGAAGCAAGGTGATGATTACAGACTGGACCTTACACTGTCTTTGGAGCAGGATCAGACCATGACTCCGCTGGAGGCCTCTGCCAGTCTCTCCCAGGGGTTTGAGGCTGTGGACTCGCCTAGGACATGAGCTGCTTCATTCAGGGGCGGGCCACAGGGGCCTCCTCAGAGGGTTCTTCCCCAGAGTGAGGGACCAGGTGCCGAGAATGTGTGGCAGAGAGGACAATGGAACACAGATGAAGAAGTGGAAATGGAAACACTACAGGTACACTTCCACCACAGGTCCTCACACAGATAACTACAGAAAATTCAGTCACCGCCCACATTCCGCTCCTATATCAACAATGAAAGAAGTTAACGCAGAAAGTCACAAGCCTGTAGACAAGTGTTCAGAGCAGCACTATACACAAGAGCCCCAAAGTGAAAACAGTCCTAATGTCCATCAACAGATGAGTGACAGCCGAGTGCAATGCCTTCCCAGACTGCAGGACTCAGTTCAGTTCAGTCACTCTGTCCTGTCCAACTCTTTCCAACTCCATGAATCCCAGCACGCCAGGCCTCGCTGTCCATCACCAACTCCGGAGTTCATACTAACTCATGTGCATCGAGTTGGTGATGCCACCCAGCCATTTCATCCTCTGTCATCCCCTTCTCCTCCTGCCCCCAATCCCTCCCAGCATCAGGGTCTTTTCCAATGAGTCAACTCTTCGCATGAGGTGGCCAAAATATTGGAGCTTCAGCCTCAGCATAAGTCCTTCCAATGAACACCCAGGACTGGTCTCTTATAGGATGGACTGGTTGGATCTCCTTGCAGTCCAAGGGACTCGCAAGAGTCTTCTCCAACACTGCAGTTCAAAAGCATCAATTCTTTGGACTCAGCTTTCTTTACAGTCCAACTCTCACATCCATACATGACCACTGGAAAAACCATAGTCTTGACTAGATGGACATTTTTTCGCAAAGTAATATCTCTGCTTTGTAATATTCTATCTAAGTTGGTCATAACTTTCCTTCCAAGGAGTAAGCGTCTTTTTATTTCATGGCTGCAATCACACACTGCAGTGATTTTGGAGCCCAAAATAAGAGTTGGTGTCAAATAGGATGCAGATGCTCTAAAACAGACAATCGACGGGGTCATGTAACGTAGTGAACGTTCTCCAAGCCGCTCACACGTACAATTGAAAAAGTCATAGAATTCCATTTCTATCTAAGTTTACTTTATCTCATAGAAAAAATGTTTGTACATGTAATAAAAAAAAAAAAAAACACATATTAAGAGAGGGAATTATCAGGGTGGAGACACAGGCTCCAGGCCTGGTGCTGGCACGGGGGCAGCACACCATCTGCCGGGCAAGGCAAGGCTCGCTGACGGTCTGAGACCGGTTCCAGGGATGTTAGGGGAGGAACTGGCTCCAGCACCTGAGCTGCTACACAAGCTGGGTCTGCTGGGGTCTCTGGAAGCACAGCTGGATAACACCGGAGCCACAGCTGATTGCAAAGCACCAAGAGGCTCCAGAGCCCAGGCAGTGCCCTGGCCAAGGTTGGCTTAAGACTGGGGACTGAGGCTGTGGAAGTAGCGCTGGCACAGGATTTTCTGGGTGATTCAGGCTCTGAAGGGAGAAGAGAGCTGTTTCTTGCACGTTCTCTGGATCTACAACTGGAGCCTGGAGGTACTTTTCCTCGCCACTCAGCTTAAGTGAGAGCCAGGGCATGAGCATGCTGTGGCTCCGGGTTTGGAGCTGGCATGTTTACTTGATGCAGACCTTGCACTTGAATGGGAGCTGGGCTTTGAGCTTGCTCTGACTGTGGAGCTGTGGCAGGTATTAGGGGTGCTGTTGGCGCGAGATCTGATGATGTTTCCGGAGCTTCTTCTCCAGCGGGTGCTGGGTCTCCCAGAAGAGAAAACACTGTCAGTAAGACTGCTTGTCCATGGATCCCAAAAACAGGAACATACTTGCTACTTAGCCCTGAAATCACTATCCAAGATGCCACCTACCCTAAGGAAGCCCTCCCAGGCTGCAGTCCAGGGGAATAGTGATCTGAGCCTCCTCAATGCTCCTGGCCTACTTCCAGCCTCAGGAGGCTCTGATCTGTGTGGCCCAGCCCCCTCCCTTCCTTATTCGTCCCCATCCTCCTCACCCACCCCGAGTCCTCCTCACCATGACCCTCGGCCTCAGTGGGCTCCAGGGTCTCCAGCAGCGTCAGGAGATGGCGGGCTCGCTGCTCCAGGTCCGAGTCAGGCATGTTGAGCTCTATGTAAGCGAGGAGCATCTTCAGGCAGGGAAATTCTGGGGACTGCTGGAAATCCTCAGGGTAAAGGTGCAGCCAGGTGCCCAGGATGGAGGCCATGGCCCTGGGGGGAGTCACGGGGGCAGCAGAGTCAGAGACCTGGCCTTCCCGCAACACTGCACTCCAGGGCAAACCTGCGGAAACCTGGGCCTCTGCACCTTCTGCCCCTGCCCATCCAGAGGTCAGTTCTCCTCCACAGTCCATCTCACCTGGCAGACCAGGCAGAGGAGGCCTGGACACAGAGGAGTGGCTGCCAAGGAGCCTGCTCAAGTGACATCCCTTGATCCATGGTGTGACCATCTGTCTGCTTCCTGAGGTCTGCCTGACACGGCGCACTGTCCATCTCCCTGCCCCTCCCCCTGGTATCACCACTGCGAGGGCAGGCAGGGTGTCTACTCTGGTCACTGCATCTCTGGAACACGTCAGGGGTCCCAGGAGTATCTGTCTAAGGAGGGCACACACAGACTCTGTCATCTGCTCAGGCTTCCTGCAGGCCTCCTAACACCACACATTTACCTCCTACATCTACAGGCTGCCCTGTCTGCTAGGGACGCACCTGCGTCTCCTCCCACCAGTGACACTCCTCCTTCCCCAGCAAGGGCTCAGCTGTCCCCTGAGTGTCCCTGGGTCCACTGAGCACCAGCTGATCACCCCCGCCGAGGTTCCACCAGACAGTGAGCTGGGTGATCTCCACACTTTGTGTTCTGGGTCCCGGGATCAGGGGTAGAGGCAGGACTGGGATGGACAGGGTATGGGTGTGGACTCGCATGGGTGGACTCTGACCTCTGACCTCCCAGATGCTCCTCACAGCACCCCAGAGCCCTCCACAGCTCTCTTGGCCTCCTTTCCTCTTTTCCAGGACAAGCTCCCCAGACCTTGGCCCCCAGCTATGTGGGATCCAGGATTCTGCCAGCCCTGCCCAACCAGCAACCCCATTACTCCAGGCAGTTCTCTGGGATAGGGAGTCGCTCCCTCTTGAGTCACAATCCACTCACATTTTCAGCTGGTGCAGGGGTCCACCATCCTCATCGCAGTAAGGGAGGATGCATCCGTACCTACAAGAGGCCAGGAGGCATCACATGGACAGTGCTGCAGACATGCCTGGATGTGATGGCTAATGTGAGGGGTTCCCTCCCACCCACAACCCCCACCCCGGAGAACTGAAGCCCTGGGGGGCCAGGACTGCTGTCTGCTTGATGCATTACATGATGCTTCTTCCTAGAAAAGTGCCTGCACCTTGTGCACCTTCCTCTATATTTCAAGAACAAATGAGCCCAACCAGCCCCATCTGAGTGCCTGGAGCAATATTGATCACTCCCAGGGACCCTTGTTCTCACTCACCCAGGACTGGGTACCACTTACACCTCACCTTGCAATTGGGAAAATGCTTTGGGCCCAAGTCAAAGGCACAGAGACAACAGAGACAGAGGCTTCCTTGAGGGGAGGAGGAACGTGATGTCTCAGCACAACCACAGCCATTCCAGGGGTCCAAGTTCCCAGTAAGCACTTTCCAGGATGCACCCACTTAGTCCCCCCGAGGGGCTGCTCCTCCCTTTCCCCTCAAGTGCAGAGGGAGTTAACTGGGGCTCACAGAGGTGGAGAGACGTTCCCACGACTCACAGCTGGAAGGTGACCAGGTCTCCCTGAGTACCCAGTAGGGGAGGGGTAGTGCTCACCTCGTGAAGAGAAGGTCCAGCACCTGCTGGGTGGTGCCAAAAGCCCTGTAGGTGCCCAGGAATGTGGGGAGGTAGGCGGGGTCACCGCCCAGGAAGGCAGGCACCAGGTTGCCCACCAACGTCTCCAGTCGGCGTCTCCGGACACTCCACACCCTGTAGGTCTCATTCGTGTCCCCTGTGGACACACTTTCCCCCTGGGGTGGAACACAGCAGAGACACGAGTCAGAGGCGGCACCAAAGACTCCAGGAAGGCATGTGCTGGAGCTCAGACTGAGTGCCCAAGCCTCCAGGACTCATGACAGGAGGAGGGGTAGGAGTGTCCTCCACAGAATAAAAACCCTGGCATCACCATTGAACTGGCGCCGGGCCATGGTTACGTGTGTTAGCGTCTCGGACAGTTTGTATTGGACAGTTCCCCGTCTGTAACTGCATCATCCCTGTGGTGGTGACCACAGCATCCCATTCTGGGGATGAGAACTGGGGTGAGAGGGGCTGAACCTGGGGTGAGAAGTATTAGGATTCTCAGGCCCACATGGATACCTGGGATGGAGTTAATACAGGATACACCGTAGAAACATGCAGTGAAGCTCCTTGGGGAACATGAAGTGAAATCCTATCACAATCTCCTGAGATTTCCACATGGAGGTGAACAGTGATTTTGCATCTGGACAAGTAGGGCCTGGCCCGGGAGGGCGCCTCTCAGAGATGACAGTCCCAGGTTCCTTTCGGAGCAGGACTCTAGGAGGGACCCGGAGGAGGGCCAGGGTGGCTCTGGGACCTGGAACTTTCTGGGTGTAGGATCGCCTCCCAGCTGGCACTCACCCTGTGCCCGCCCTGGGCTCTGTTGCTGGTGTGGGGCTCCGGCCCCTCATGCAGGGAGATGGAGCAGGGTGCTCCGTGGACCCGCTCCTGTCTGCAGTCCTGTGAGGAGCCCTGTGAACAAGTGCCCAGAAGCCAGGCAGAAAGTCTCAGGGCACCGGCCAGCTGTCTGTAGTACTTCTCAGACCCCTAGACATCTCCCCTCCAGACACACGCCCACCATTCTCCCTACCGACCTCCACCAAGGATGTAGACACCCGACCACCTGAGGGCCTTGGAGCCACACTGGCACAGAGAAGAGCACCTCAGGGATCCTGTTTCCCCACTGCCAGCCTGTCCTCAGGTGTGACCGTGACAGGACCACCAGGTCACCACGGGCCCACCAACCTGTTCCTGCCCAGAGGGAGAACCTCCCCTCAAGTTCCACTTCCCCCCACATGGAGATGAGGTCAGCTGGCACTGCCCAGGGAAGGCTCCCAGTGGCGGGCTGGCCCGGTGTGGCCAGCTCTAGGTTGCCTGTGGTTACCTTAGATGACCTCCTGGTAAAGGACCAGAGGCATCCGGGTTGAGTGCTGAACCGCCTGAAACATCTGAAAAACCTCTCCCTCCAGGGTTTCCTGAAGCAGAAGCCCTGGTCAGTCGAGACACAGCTGGAGAACATCCTTCTGGATGAAGTCTCTCCAGCCAAGTGAGCCCAGCTGGGTGTGGCGCTGTGCTAGGAGGTGGGTGCCTGGTTACAGGGTTCCGAGTTCTGTTAGGGTCTGCTGTCAAGAAAGTGACTTCTCCTCCGGGGACCCCTTCCTTCAATTGACAGTTGACACCCCTACACACAACCCTTGGATACTGATCGCTCATCCCTCATCCCCACAGCCCCGGGTCTCACACAGTTGCTCCACACAGCCCTCCACACAGCTCCTGGGTAGGGTGTATGCAGCTCTGAGGAGACAGACCTGGGTCCAGTCTCACCCCCCATTTCCTACCTGTTCTCCATCCTGGATGAATCCATGTGTCTCTCAAAGCCTGCCTGAGTCCCCACCTGCACATCGGGGATCATGCCCACATGGACTTTAGGGATGTGCTCAGACATCGGTGGGACAAGACCTGGAAAACGTGGGAGTCCTGTCTCAGGCAGGCAGTACCTCCAGCCCTTGTATATTCTTCTTATTACCTTCCTCATATCTGTCCCTCTTTTGTTCCCACCCCACAGTCCTTTTCATATTCACTCTGCTCGGGGGGTGTGTGTGTGTTTGTGTGTGTGTACCTGTGCTCACTCTCTAGAGGCCAGAGGAACACTGCCCCTAAATAGGGAGGGATGGTAAGAGATTCCTAGGATCTAAGGCTTTCTAATTTCTAATGGATTGAAACCTGAATAAAAGAACTGAAACCATTAAGATCCTAGAAATAAACTGAAACTATGTTTTTGTATATTAGTCTTGGCAATGAAGTTTATTTGTAATTCCAAAAGCAAACGAAGTGAAAGGAAAACACACCAAGTGAGACTACATCAAACTCAAAAGCCTCTGCATGGGGAACCATCAATAAAATGAGAAATGAAGGATGAAATGGAGAACATATTGGCAATTCTCATGTCTAATAAGGGTTCTTATCCAAAATATGTAAGAAACGCACACAATTCTAAAGCAAAGAAGCACACAAAAATAATCTCATTGAGAAATGGGGGTAAGTTCTGATTTGTCTGAGAAGGCCTTACAAATACCTCAGAAATGAAGAGAAACAATATTTGGCAAAACTAATACAATTATGTAAAGTTTAAAAATAAAATAAAATTTAAAAAAAAAGTTAAAAAGAAAAAAAAACACAACTGAGAAAAAGAAAGATATACCCATGTTAAATCAGAGTTCCAAAACATAGCAACGAGAAATAAGAAACCCTAGGGGAAAAGTACAAAGAAATAGAGGAAAGCAATAGAATGGGAAAGACCTGAGATCCTTTCCAGATAATTAGAGACACTAAGGGAACTTTGGTGGAAAAATAGGCACAATAAGGGATGGATACGCTATGGATCTCAGAAGCAGAAAATATTAAGAGGAGGCAAAAATACACTGAGGAATTATACAAAGAAAGGCGTTAATGACATGGACAACTATGACGGGATGGTCACTCACCTAGAGCCAGACATCCTTGAGTATGAAGTCAAGTGGGTCTTAAGAAGCGTTACTACAAATAAAGCTTGTGGAGGGGATAGTTCCTTCCACTGAGTTATTTAAGATGATGCTTTGAAAGTGCTGCACTCAATATGCCAGCAAATTTGGAAAACTCAGCAGTAGCCACAGGGCTGCAAAAGTTCAGTTTTCATTCCAGTCCTGCAAAAGAATCTTCAACCTTCCGCAGAACTGTGCTCATTTCACAAGCTAGCAAGTTAATGCTCAAAAGTCTTCAAGCTAGATTCCAGAGGAACAAGCTGGATTTCAAAAAGGCAGAGGAACCAGAGATCAAACTGCCAACATCCACTGGATATAGAAAAGCAGATAATTCCAGAGAAACATCTACTTCTGCTTCATTGACTACACAGAATAAAGCCTTGACTCTGTGCATCATAACAAACTGTTGAAAATGCTTCAAGAGATTGGAGTAGCGGAAAACCTTACCTGCCTCCTGCAAAAACTGTACACAGGTCAAGAAGCAACAGTTAGAACCGGGCATGGAACAACAAACTGGGTCAAAATTGGGAAAGGAGAACAACAAGGCTGTATATTGTCACCCTGCTTATTTAACTTCTAGCCACAGCACATCATGCGAAATGCTGGGCTGGATGAAGCACAAGCTAGAATCAAGATTGCCTGGAGAAGTATCAGGAACCTCAGATATGCAGATAACACCGCCGTTTGCACATTGTATGATCACTCACCTAGAGCAGATGGTGTGATCACTCACCTAGAGCCAGACATCTTGGGATGCGAAGTCAAGTGGGCCTTAGGAAACATCACTACGAACAAAGCTCGTGGAGGTGATGGAATTCCAGGGAAACTATCTCAAATCTCAAAAGGCGAGGCTGTGAACGTTCTGCACTAAATATGCCTGCAAGTTTGGAAAACTCAGCAGTGGCCACAGGACTGGAAAAGGTCAGTTTTGATTCCGGTCCCAAAGAAAGGCTATGCCAAGGAATGCTATAACTACTTCACAATTGCACTCATCTCACACAGTAGCAAAGTAATGCTCCATATTCTCCAAGCCAGGCTTCACAGTACATCAACTGTGAGCTTCCAGATGTTCAAGCTGGAGTTAGAAAACCCAGATGAATCAAAGATCAGATTGCCAACATCTGTTGGATCATGGAAAAAGCAAGAGGGTTCCAGAGAAACATCTACTTCTGCATTATTGACCACGCCAAAGCCTTTGACTGTGTGGATCACAAGAACATGTGGAAAATTCTTCAAGAGATGGGGATACTAGCCCACCTGACTGGCGCCTCCTGAGAAATCTGTATGCAGGTCGAGTAGCAACAGTTAGAACTGGACATGGACCAACAGACTGGTTCCAAATTGGGGAAGGAGTATGTCAAGGCTGTATATTGTCACCCTGCTTCTTTAACTTATATGCAGAGGACATCATGAGAAACGCTGGACTGGATGAAGCACAAACTGGACTAGAACTCAAGAATGTCCAGTTTGTGGGAGGGAGAAATATCAATCACCTCAGATACGCAGATAACACCATTCTTATGGCAAAAAGTGAAGGGGAACTAAAGAGCTTCTCGATGAAAGTGAAAGAGGAGAGTGAAAAAGTTGACTGAAAGCTCAACACTGAAAAAAGTTACATCATGGTATCCGCTCCCATCACTTCATGGCAAATAGATGGACAAACAGTGGGAGAGTGACAGACTTTATCTTTTTGGGCTCCAAAATGCCTGCAGGTGGTGACTGCAGCCATGAAATCAAAAGACGCTTGCTCCTTGGAAGGAAAGCTATGACAAACTTACACAGCGTCTTAAAAAGCACGTACGTCACTTTGCTGACAAAGGTCGATGTAGGCAAAGCTATGGTTTCACCAGTAGATCTGTCTGGATGTGAGAGATGGACCATAAAGAAGGTTGAGCACCAAAGAACTGTTGCTTTTTGAACTGTGGTCTTGGCGAAGACTATTGCGAGTGCATTGTGCTGCAAGGAGATCAAACCAGTCAATCCTAAAGGAAATCGACCCTGAATATCCATTGGATGGACTGATGCTGAACCAGAAGCTCCAATGCTTTGGCAGCCTGATGCCAGTAACAACTCACTGGAAAAGACCCTGATTGGGAAATATTGAGGGCAGGAGGAGAAGAGGAGTGACAGAGGATGAGATGGTTGGATGGCATCATCGACTCATTGGACAGTGGTTTCAGCAAACTCTGGCAGATAGTGAAGGACAAGGAAGCCTGGGATCCTGCAGTCCATGGGGTCAAAAAGGGTCAAACACTACTGAGCGAAGGAACAACAAGACATCTCCCCAAAGAAGACACTTAGATGTTCACCAGGCATTTGAAGAGATGTTCAATGTCGTTAATCCTCACGCACGTGAAAATAAAAACCACAATGAGATACAGAATGGCTATCATCAGAAAGAACACAGTTATGAAATCTTGACCAGGATGTAGAGTACAGGGAACCTTCGTAAACTGGTTGGAACGAAAATTGGTGTAGCCGATATGGAAGGCAGTATGGAGTTTCCTCAAATAAAACTAAAACTAACAATAAAACTACTGTCTTATTCAGCAGTTCCATTACTGAATATTTATGTTCGAAGAAAACAAATAAACCAATATGAAAAGACATGCGCATCTGAATATTCATAGCAGCATTACTTTCAATAGCCAAGGCATAAAAACAATCTACGTGTCCAGCAGTAGGTGAATGGAAATATGGGTGTACAGAACATACATATATAATCTTTCTTGATTGAATTTTGATGACGTTTGCTCTCCAGAAATTTACTCACATAGCCTAACATGTTAAGCATATAGGGATGAAATGTTTCATTCTCTTTTCTATAATCCTTTTTGGGAAACCATTTATCTTATTCACAATAGGCTCATTTTAATTGGCTTGAAAGAGTCCATCTAATTTCCAGATAGAAAGACTACACTTTCATGTTCCAAAACCAAAATTTACTTGACTCCATCAAACATACTGTTTCTATTCCAATTGATTAATGTTTAATATTTCCATATTAAATCCCTCCTCCATTTCCACTGTCTAAAATTTTGTCTTCAATTCTCCGGTACAGTAAGTGTGGTGTGTAATTTAAATTTTGAAATGTAAGGAAAAATGTCCAAGTTTTACCAAAGGAAAGAAAAAAATCACAGCTGCCATAAGTGAAGGAAAAAAAAAAAAAGCACATCAGAAATGAAGTGATAGTAAGTGATGGAAACATAGGGGAATTGGGGAAATGAACACATTTTCAATAGGTTTCCCATATTTGTCTACATTTGCTTCTTTTTGTCCCCCTTCTCTACGATGGTCTTTAAAAAAATTAATGCACTTTTAATTTTTAAAAGTATGTGTTTTCTACTCTATAAGACAAAGAGTTAAAAGCAACCACATACAAAGAATATGAAAACCTTTTAAAATAAAATAGAAAAAACAGACAGAGAGTGTTACAAAAACTCGCATCGGACGAACTGCCATGCTCAATAAATCTCAAAACACATCCCCAACCTTACCGAAACCGAAGACAAAGAACGATTTAAATGACTTTCAACTGTTGCTATTATAGAAAGGTTTTTCAATGGTAGCATGCCTTACGTAGTATGCAAGTCACCTTTTTAACTAAGAGCTCGGGCCTTGATTGCATAATTGCAGTAACGTGAATCCCATGGAGGAGCCATTTACACATGTTACCCATTTACCCAAGATGGAGGTAAGGTTTCTCCCAATTAATCCAATGATCTAAGATGCTGGGGGCTGAGAAGACTCTTTTACAGACAGACTGGTGACAAACCTATGTTATATGGTAGTTACTTATCATGGACTTGTATGAAACACTTGAAAATCAAAGACTTCGCCTGATGATGGTTTGGTCAAGATGAGGAAAGGCTCATTCTCAGCTATCACCTATTTGATATGAGGGTTTCCCATTTCCAGAGCCTGAGAATTCCTGGCACCCTTGCAGGAAGCACAACTGCCCTGGTGCACCACGGACACCCTGCATGGGGGACCAGGGGTGTGGACTTTCCAAGGCACCAGGGGCTTCAACTGTCAGCAACACCTGGGGAAATCTATGCTTCATATCCTTCACTCTGTGCTGCTTTAATCACAGCTTCATGGATGTACAGATGAGGTTTAAAAAAAAAAAAAACCCACGTCTAAACTGTGCAGTTCAGTAAGGTCTCACACATGTATGTATCCAGAAAAGCATCAGCGGATTTAAGATTAAGACATACAGACTGCTCGCCACGTTTGCTTCATGCTCCTGGTCACCCACGCCTCCCACCCATCCCCGGGCAACCACCAATCTGCTTTCTTCAGAAATGACATTGTTCTGTATCTGGATGCTTTTCCTCAGCATGGATGTTTTGAGATTTATAAGAAACCTATGAGGTGGGCATGGCTGAGTTCCTCCACCTAGGAAGGCGGCAGCCCATCAACCAGCAGGGGGACCCCGGGGTGGGATTGCCTATGAGGATGAATGGCTTGGTAAGGAGTCAGCAGAAGAGGAAGAGGGTGAGATAGCCGCCTTTCCTACTAGGAATCAGACTGCCCCACAAGAGAATCACACTGGGATTCGAACATGGCTAAAGGAAGATGGGATCAGAGTCACTTTGTCAGGACTCAAGTGAGTGGGCACTAAGACATTAAATGATGCCAGGTTGGCAAACATAGAACAGGGAGAGAGGGCAGTTCCAGGTAAATGCCTCAATGGACTACAGAAGCCTTTTGCAGATTCCCTGAGATTGATCGTGAAAGTGCAGAGGGAGGAATGATCTCAAAAGAGAGATTTCTCACTCAGTCGGATCCAGATATCCTCAGAAAGCTACAAAACAGGCATATGGACCAAATCATCTTAGATAACCTATTGCAACTGGCTCAGACATTTTATCAAGGCAGGGAGGAAGAGGAGAAGAGGCAGAAAAAGCAGGGAAGACTGAAGTCCCAGCAGCAGCTCTCAGATCCACTCTGAAACAGCCAGAGAAAAACGCCCACAGGGACCCAGGCAGAAAGGAACGGCCTTGTTGTTACTGAAGAAAGCGGGGACACCTGCGAGAGTTGCTCTCGGGCAGCTAAGCCACCACTGTCTCCATGCCCAGTGTGCAGACGTCCACACTGGAGAACGCTGCTCTCTGAGGCCTAGGCCCCAGGGATCGGACTCTCAAGGCAATCAGAACTGAAGGTGCCTGGGGCTCCCCATACAGCCCCTATGGAAATTCCACCTGAGGAACCCTGGGTCATGACAACTGTGGGGGCCAATCAGTCGATTTCCTCTTAGACCACATGGCAACTTACTCTGTATTTACTGAAGCCCTGGCGCACTCACTCCCGATCTGCTTCGTAACGGGGCTGTCTGCATGACCCAAACATTCTTATTTTAGTTGTGCTCCAAACTCCAATATCCACTATCAAGGAAAATATTATTTGTGCATTAAAACACAGTGTGAACTTTAAAGTGACAATCCCTGTTTTGGAGAGATCTCCTCCCATAGGTAGCACGGGTAAAAATCGCCCATCTAGTCTGCAGATCACATTCTAGAACGTGGTCCATGTCCAAGTCATCTTGTATCACTCAGTGCCTCAGCCATTCTTGGGGAAATGTTCCTTATCCTTCAGGGCATGAAGTTAAATGAGTGTGAACCCTCTCCCTCACCACAGCAAAGAGAGGCCCACAGAGCCATTGGGGGGTGCCTTCCAACTATGAGGGAGGCCTGGGGTTGCTCGTGTCACCCAGCTGTAAACCACCCAGAGATGTGGAAGGCTGGGCAGACTGTGTGCAGGCTTTGAAAGCTCCTTGCTTAATTGGTCACTGTCCTTTTGGAAAATTGAGGCCCTGATAGGAGTGGGAAAATCCAGGGCCCGGGGCAGGGGCAGAGTCTCAGGCCATCCTAGGCTAGGGCTGCACCACACACACAGGCTTGGCTTTGGGAATTAGAGAGCCAAGAACCCCAGAACATCTCCAGTTACCTGGATTAGGTGTCTGGGGGTGTCCACACAAATATACACGACACTCACACTAACATCAGAAGAAGTGACAGTAGGGCATGGGGTCAAAGGAGGACCGGATCTGGGGTGGCGACAAATGAAAAAGAAGCAAGGTGATGATCACTGAGTGGACCTCACACTGTCTTTGGAGCAGGACCAGACTTTGACTCCACCGGAGGCCTCTGCCAGTCTCTCCCAGGGGTTTGAGGCTGTGGACTCACCTAGGACTCGAGCTGCTTCATTCAGGGGCGGGCCACAGGGGCCTCCTCAGAGGCTTCTTCTCCAGAGTAAGGGACCAGGATGGGGGAATGTGTGGCATCGAGGACACTGCAACACAGATGAAGAAGTGGAAATGGAAACACTACAGGTACACTTCCACCACAGGTCCTCACAAAGGTAACTACAGAGAATTCAGTCACCGCCCACATTCCGCTCCTACATCAACAATGAAAGAAGTAAATCCAGAAAGTCACAAGCCTGTAGACAAGTGTTCAGAGCAGCACTATACACAAGAGCCCAAAAGTGAAGAGTCCTAATGTCCATCAACAGATGAGGAAGAGTCGAATGCAGTGCCTTCCCAGACTGCAGGACTCAGTTCAGTTCAGTTCAGTTCCTCAGTCGTGTCCGACTCTTTGTGACCCCATGAATCGCAGCATGCCAGGCCTCCCTGTCCATCACCAACTCTGGAGTTCATACTAACTCATGTGCATCGAGTCGGTGATGCCACCCAGCCATCTCGTCCTCTGTCATCCCCTTCTACTCCTGCCCCCAATCCCTCCCAGCATCAGGGTCTTTTCCAATGAGTCAATTCTTTGCATGAGGTGGCCAAAATATTAGAGTGTCAGCCTCAACATCACACCTTCCAATGAACACCCAGGACTGGTCTCCTTTAGGATGGACTGGTTGGATCTCCTTGCAGTCCAAGGGACTCGCAAGAGTCTTCTCCAGCACCACAGTTCAAAAGCATCAATTCTTCGGCGCTCAGCTTTCTTCACAGTCCAACTCTCACATCCATACATGACCACTGCTAAAAACATAGCCTTTACTGGATGGACCTTTGTGGGCACAGTAATATCTCTGCTTTTTAATATGCTATCTAGGATGGTCATAACTTTCCTTCCAAGGAGTAAGCGTCTTTTTATTTCATGGCTGCAATCACCATCTGCAGTGATTTTGGAGCCCAATGATAGTTGGCGTCAAATAGGATGCAGATGGTCTGCAACAGACAATCGACGGGGTCACGTAACACAGTGAATGTTCTCCATGCCGCTCACACGTACAATTGAAAAAGTCATAGAATTCCATTTCTATCTAAGTTTATTTTATCTCGTAGAAAAAATAAGTTTGTACATGTAATAAAAAAAATACATATTAAGAGAGGGAATTATCAGGGTGGAGACACAGGCTCCAGGCCTGGTGCTGGCACGGGGGCAGCACACCATCTGCCGGGCAAGGCAAGGCTCGCTGACGGTCTGAGACCGGTTCCAGGGATGTTAGGGGAGGAACTGGCTCCAGCACCTGAGCTGCTACACAAGCTGGGTCTGCTGGGGTCTCTAGAACCACAGCTGGATAACACCGGAGCCACAGCTGATTGCAAAGCACCAAGAGGCTCCAGAGCCCAGGCAGTGCCCTGGCCGAGGCTGGCTTAGCCTGGGGACTGAGGCTGTGGAAGCAGCGCTGGCACAGGATTTTTCGGGTGATTCAGGCTCTGAAGGGAGAAGAGAGCTGTTTCTTGCACGTTCTCTGGATCTACAACTGGAGCCTGGAGGTACTTTTCCTCACCTCTCAGCTTAAGTGAGAGCCCGGGCATGAGCATGCTGTGGCTCCGGGTTTGGAGCTGGCATGTTTACTTGATGCAGACCTTGAATTTGAATGGGAGCTGGGCTTTGAGCTTGCTCTGACTGTGGAGCTGTGGCAGGTATTAGGGGTGCTGTTGGCGTGAGATCTGGTGATGTTTTCAGAGCTTCTTCTCCAGCGGGTGCTGGGTCTCCCAGAAGAGAAAACACTGTCAGTAAGACTGCTTATCCCTGGATCCCAAAAACAGGAACATACTCGCTACTTAGCCCTGAAATCTCAATCCAAGATGCCACCTACTCCCAGGAAGTCCTCCCAGGCTGCAGTCCAGGGGAATAGTGATCTGAGCCTCCTCAATACTCCTGGCCTATTTCCAGCCTCAGGAGGCTCTGCTCTGTGTGGCCCAGCCCCCTCCCTTCCTTATTCATCCCAGTCCTCCTCACCCACCGTGAGTCCTCCTCACCATGCCCCTCAACCTCAGTGGGCTCCAGGGTCTCCAGCTGCGCCAGGAGGTGGCAGGCTCACTGCTCCAGGTTCGAGTTGGGCATGTTGAGCTCTACGTAAGCGAGGAGCATCTTCAGGCAGGGAAATTCTGGGGACTGCTGGAAATCCTCAGGGCAAAGGTGCAGCCAGGTGCCCAGGATGGAGGCCATGGCCCTGGGGGGAGTCACGGGGGCAGCAGAGTCAGAGACCTGGCCTTCCCGCCACACTGCACTCCAGGGCAAACCTGCGGGGACCTGGGCCTTTGTGCCTTCTGCCCCTGCCCATCCAGAGGTCAGTTCTCCTCCACAGTCCATCTCACCTGGCAGACCAGGCAGAGGAGGTCTGGACACTAGGGAGGGGCTGCCAAGGAGCCTGCTCAAGTGCCAGCCCTTGATCCATGGTGTGACCATCTGTCCGCTTCCTGAGGGCAGCCTGAAAGCTCAATGTCCCTCCCCCTGCCCCTCCCCCTGGTGTCACCACTGCAAGGGCAGGCAGGGTGTCTGCTCTGGTCACTGCATCTCTGGAACACGTCGGGGTCCCAGGAGTATCTGTCCAAGGAGAGCACACACAGACTCTGTCATCTGCCCAGGCTTCCTGCGGGCCTCCTAACACCGCACATTTACCTCCTACATCTACAGGCTGCCCTGTCTGCTAGGGACGCACCTGCGTCTCCTCCCGCCACTGACACTCATCCTTCCCCAGCAAGGGCTCAGCTGTCCCCTGAGTGTCCCTGGGTCCACTGAGCACCAGCTGATCACCCCCGCCGAGGTTCCACCAGACAGTGAGCTGGGTGATCTCCACACTTTGTGTTCTGGGTCCCGGGATCAGGGGTAGAGGCAGGACTGGGATGGACAGGGTACGGGTGTGGACTCGCATGGGTGGACTCTGACCTCTGACCTCCCAGATGCTCCTCACAGCACCCCAGACCCCTCCACAGCTCTCTTGGCCTCCTTTCCTCTTTTCCAGGACAAGCTCCCCAGACCTTGGCCCCCAGCTATGTGGGATCCAGGATTCTGCCAGCCCTGCCCAACCAGCAACCCCATTACTCCAGGCAGTTCTCTGGGATAGGGAGTTGCTCCCTCTTGAGTCACAATCCACTCACATTTTCAGCTGGTGCAGGGGTCCACCATCCTCATCGCAGTAAGGGAGGATGCATCCGTACCTATAAGAGGCCAGGAGGCGTCACATGGACAGTACTGCAGACACGCCTGGATGTGATGGCTAGAATGACAGGGTTCCCTCCCTCCCACAACCCCCACCCCGGAGAACTGAAGCCCTGGGGGCCAGGACTGCTGTCTGCTCGATGCATTACATCATGCTTCTTCCTAGAAAAGTACCTGCACCTCGTGCGCCTTTCTCTAATTTCAAGAACAAATGAGCCCAACCAGCCCCATCTGAGTGCCTGGGGCAATACTGATCACTCCCAGGGACCCTTGTTCTCACTCACCCAGGACAAGGCACCACTTACACCTCACCTTGCAATTGGGAAAATGCTTTGGGCCCAAGTCAAAGGCCCAGAGACAACGGAGACAGAGGCTTCCTCGAGGGGAGGAGGAACGTGATGTCTCAGCACAACCACAGCCATTCCAGGGGTCCAGATTCCCAGAGGTACTTTCCAGGATGCACCCACTTAGTCCCCCCGGGGGGCTGCTCCTCCCTTTCCCTTCAAGTGCAACGGGGGGCCAACTGGGGCTCAAAGAGGTGGAGAGACATTCCCACGACTCACAGCTGTAAGGTGGCCAGGTCCCCACGAGTACCCATTGGGGGAGGGGAAGTGCTCACCTTATGAAGAAGGTCCAGCACCTGCTGGGTGGTGCCAAAAGCCCTGTAGGTGCCCAGGAATGTGGGGAGGTAGGCGGGGTCACCGCCCAAGAAGGCAGGCACCAGGTTGCCCACCAACGTCTCCAGTCTGCGTCTCCGGACGCTCCACAGCCTGCCGGTCTCATTCCTGTCCCCTGTGGACATGCTTTCCCCCTGGGGTGGAACACAGCAGAGACACGAGTCAGAGGCGGCACCAAAGACTCCAGGAAGGCATGAGCTGGAGCTCAGACTGAGTCCCCAAGCCTTCAGGACTCATGACAGGAGGAGGGGTAGGAGTGCCCTCCACAGAATAAATGTCCTGGCATCACAAGTGAACTGGCGCTGGGCCATGGTTATGTGTGTTAGTGTCTCGGGGCAGTTTGTATTGGACAGCTCCCCGTGTGTAACTGCACCAGCCCTGTGGTAGTGACCACAACATCCCATTCTGGGGATGAGAACTGGGGTGAGAGGGGCTGAACCTGGGGTGAGAGGCATTAGGATTCTCAGGCCCACATGGATACCTGGGATGGAGTTAATACAGGATACACTGTAGAAACATGCAGTGAGGCTGCTTGGGGAAAATGAAGTGAAATCCTATCACAATGTCCTGAGATTTCCACATGGAGGTGAACAGTGATTTTGCATCTGGAAAAGTAGGGCCTGGGCTGTGAGGGAGCCTCGCAGAGATGACAATCCCAGGTTCCCTTCAGAGCAGGACTCTAGGAGGGACCTGGGGGAGGGCCAGGGTGGCTTTGGGACCCGGAACTCCCTGGAGGTAGGATCGACTACCAGCTGGCACTCACCCTGTGCCCGGCCTGGGCTCTGTTGTTGGTGTGGGGCTCCGGCCCCTCATGCAGGGAGATGGAGCAGGGTGCTCCGTGGACCCACTCCTGTCTGCAATCTGGTGAGGAACCCTGTGAACAAGTGCCCGGCAGCCAGGCAGAAAGTCTCAGGGCACCTGCCAGCTGTCTGTAGTACTTCTCAGATCCCTAGACATCTCCCCTCCAGACACATGCCCACCAGTCTCCCCACTGACCTCCACCGAGGATGTAGACACCCGACCGCCTGAGGGCCTTGGATCCACACTGGCACAGAGAAGAGCACCTCAGGGATCCTGTTTCCCCACTGCCAGCCTGTCCTCAGGTGTGACCGTGACAGGACCACCAGGTGACCACGGAGCCACCAACCTGTTTCTGCCCAGAGGGGGAACCTCCCCTCAAGTTCCACTTCCCCCCACATGGAGGTGAGGGCAGCTGGCACTGCCGAGGGAAGGCTCCCAGTGGTGGGCTGGCCCGGTGTGGCCAGCTCTAGGTTGCCTGCAGTTACCTTAGGTGACCTCCTGGTAAAGGACCAGAGGCATCCGGGTTGAGTGCTGAACCGCCTGAAACATCTGAAAAACCTCTCCCTCCAGGGTTTCCTGAAGCAGAAGCCCTGGTCAGTTGAGACACAGCTGGAGAACATCCTTCTGGATGAAGTCTCTCTAGCTGAATGAGCCCAACTGGCTGTGGCGCTGTTGCTAGGAGATGGGTGCCTGGTGACAGGATTCTGAGTTCTGTTAGGGTCTGCCGTCAAGGAAGTGACTACACCTCTGGGGGCCCCTTCCTTGGATTGCCAGTTGACACATCTGCACGTAGCCCTCGGGATACTGACCGCTCATCCCTCATCCCCGCAGCCCCGGGTCTCACACAGTCGCTCCACACAGCCCTCCACACAGCTCCCGGGTAGGGTCTGTGTGCAGCACTGAGGAGACAGTCCTGGGTCCAGTCTCACCCCCCATTTCCTACCTGTTCTCCATCCTGGATGAATCCTTGTGTCTCTCAAAGCCTGCCCGAGTCCCCACCTGCATATCGGGGATGATGCCCACATGGACTTTAGGGATGTCCTCAGACATCGGTGGGACAAGACCTGGAAAATGTGGGAGTCCGTGTCTCAGGCAGGCAGTGCCTTCAGCCCCTGTATATTCTTCTTATTACCTTCCTCATATCTGTCCCTCTTTTGTTCCCACCCCATAGTCCTTTTCGTATTCACTGTGCTCGGGTGTGTGTGTGTGTGGGAACCTGTCCTCACTCTCTAGAGGCCAGAGGAACACTGCCCTAAATAGGGAGAGATGGTAAGAGATTTCTAAGATCTAAGGCTTTCTGATTTCTAATGGATTAAAACCTGAATAAAACAACTAAAACCATTAAGCTCCTAGAAATAAACTGGAACAATGTTCCTGTACATCAGTCTTGGCAATGAAGTTTGGATGCAATTCCAAAAGCAAAAGAAGTGAAAGGAAAACAGAACAAGTGAGACTACATCAAACTCAAAAGCCTCTGCATGGGGAACCATCAATAAAATGAGAAATGAAGGATGAAATGGAGAACGTATTGGCAATTCTCATGTCTAATAAGCATTCTTATCCAAAATATGTAAGAAATGCACACAATTCTAAAGCAAAGAAGCACACAAAAGTAATCTCATTGAGAAATGGGGGTAAGTTCTGATTTGTCTGAGAAGGCCTTACAAATACCTCAGAAATGAAGAGAAACAAAACACAACTGAGAAAAGGAAAGATATACCCATGTTAAATCAGAGTTCCAAAACATAGCAAAGAGAGATAAGAAACCCTAAGGGAAAAATACAAAGAAATAGAGGCAAGCAATAGAATGGGAAAGACCTGAGATCCTTCCCAGATAATTAGAGACACTAAGGGAACTTTGGTGGAAAAATAGGCACAATAAAGGACAGATATGGTATGTACCTCAGAAACAGAAAATATTAGGAAGATGCAAAAATACATAGAAGAATTATACAAAAAAGGCATTAAGGACCTGGACAACTACAATGGGATGGTCACTCACCTAGAGCCAGACATACTTGAGTATGAAGTCAAGTGGGTCTTAGGAAGTGTTACTACAAATAAAGCTTGTGGAGGGTATAGTTCCTTCCACTGAGTTATTTAAGATGATGCTTTGAAAGTGCTGCACTCAATATGCCAGCAAATTTGGAAAACTCAGCAGTAGCCACAGGGCTGCAAAAGTTCAGTTTTCATTCCAGTCCTGCAAAAGAATCTTCAACCTTCCACAGAACTGTGCTCATTTCAAAGGCTAGCAAGTTAACGCTCAAAAGTCTTCAAGCTAGGTCAACAGCAAAAGAGACACTGACGTATAGAACAGTCTTATGGACTCTGTGGGAGAGGGAGAGGGTGGGAAGATTTGGGAGAATGGCATTGAAACATGTAAAATATCATGTATGAAACGAGTTGCCAGTCCAGGTTCGATGCACGATACTGGATGCTTGGGGCTGGTGCACTGGGACGACCCAGAGGGATGGTATGGGGAGGGAGGAGGGAGGAGGGTTCAGGATGGGGAACACATGTATACCTGTGGCGGATTCATTTTGATATTTGGCAAAACTAATACAATTATGTAAAGTTTAAAAATAAAATAAAAATAAAAAAAAATAATAAATGAACCAAGAAATTCCAGATGAACAAGCTGGATTTCAAAAAGGCAGAGGAACAAGAGATGAAATTGCCAACATCCACTGGATCATAGAAAAGCAGGTAATTCCAGAGAAACATCTACTTCTGCTTCATTGACTACACAGAATAAAGCCTTGACTCTGTGCATCATAACAAACTGTTGAAAATGCTTCAAGAGATTGGAGTAGCGGAAAACCTTACCTGCCTCCTGCAAAAACTGTACACAGGTCAAGAAGCAACAGTTAGAACCGGGCATGGAACAACAAACTGGGTCAAAATTGGGAAAGGAGAACATCAAGGCTGTATATTGTCACCCTGCTTATTTAACTTCTAGCCACAGCACATCATGCGAAATGCTGGGCTGGATGAAGCACAAGCTGGGATCAAGACTGCCTGGAGAAGTATCAGGAACCTCAGATATGCAGATAAAAACGCTGTTTGCACATTGTATGATCACTCACCTAGAGAAGATGGTGTGATCACTCACCTAGAGCCAGACATCTTGGGATGCGAAGTCAAGTGGGCCTTAGGAAACATCACTACGAACAAAGCTCGTGGAGGTGATGGAATTCCAGGGAAACTATCTCAAATCCCAAAAGGCGAGGCTGTGAACGTTCTGCACTAAATATGCCAGCAAGTTTGGAAAACTCAGCAGTGGCCGCAGGACTGGAAAAGGTCAGTTTTGATTCCGGTCCCAAAGAAAGGCAATGCCAAGGAATGCTATAACTACTTCACAATTGCACTCATCTCACACAGTAGCAAAGTAATGCTCCATATTCTCCAAGCCAGGCTTCACAGTACATCAACTGTGAGCTTCCAGATGTTCAAGCTGGAGTTAGAAAACCCAGATGAATCAAAGATCAGATTGCCAACATCTGTTGGATCATGGAAAAAGCAAGAGGGTTCCAGAGAAACATCTACTTCTGCATTATTGACCACGCCAAAGCCTTTGACTGTGTGGATCACAAGAACATGTGGAAAATTCTTCAAGAGATGGGGATACCAGCCCACCTGACTGGCGCCTCCTGAGAAATCTGTATGCAGTCGAGTAGCAACAGTTAGAACTGGACATGGACCAACGGACTGGTTCCAAATTGGGGAAGGAGTATGTCAAGGCTGTATATTGTCACCCTGCTTCTTTAACTTATATGCAGAGGACATCATGAGAAACGCTGGACTGGATGAAGCACAAACTGGACTAGAACTCAAGAGTGTCCAGTTTGTGGGAGGGAGAAATATCAATCACCTCAGATATGCAGATAACACCATTCTTATGGGAAAAAATGAAGGGGAACTAAAGAGCTTCTCGATGAGAGTGAAAGAGGAGAGTGAAAAATTTGGCTGAAAGCTCAACACTGAAAAAAGTTACATCATGGTATCCGCTCCCATCACTTCATGGCAAATAGATGGACAAACAGTGGGAGAGTGACAGACTTTATCTTTTTGGGCTCCAAAATGCCTGCAGGTGGTGACTGCAGCCATGAAATCAAAAGACGCTTGCTCCTTGGAAGAAAAGCTATAACCAACCTATACAGCACATTAGAAAGCAAGACATTACTTTGCCAACAAACGTCCATCTGCTCAAAGCTATGGTTTCTCTAGTAGTCATGTATGGATGAGAGAGTTGGACTAGAAAGAAAGCTGAGCACCGAAGCATTGATGCTTTTGAACTTTGATGTTAGAGAAGACGCTTGAGAGTCCCTTGGACCTCAAGGAGCTCACACCAGTCCATCTTAAAGGAAATCAGTCCAAATATTCACTGAAGGGACTCGTTTTGAAGCTGAAACGCCAATACTTTTGGGCAACTGATGCAAAGAACCGATTCATTGGAAAAGACCCTGATGCTGGGAAAGATTGAAGGTGGATGGAGAAGCGGACGACAGAGGATGAGATGGGTGGATGGCATCACCATCTTGATGGACACAAGTTTGAGCAAACTCTGGGGGTTGGTGATGGAGAAGGAGGCCTGGCATGGTGCAGTCCACGGGGTCGCAAAGAGCTGGGCACGACTGAGCAACTGAACTGAACTGAATGGCAGAAAGAGAAGAGTAACTAAAGAGCCTCTTGATGAAGCTGAAAGAGGGGAGTGAAAAAGCTGGCTTAAAACTCAACATCGAAAGCACTAAGTTCATGGCATCCAGTTCATCACTTCCAGTCAAATAGATGGGGAAAGAATGGAAACAGTGACCGACTTTATTTTCTTGGGCTCCAAAATCACTGTGGATGGTGACTGCAGCCGTGAAATGAAAAGACACTTGCTCCTTGGAAGGAAAGCTATGACAAACCTACACAACGTCTTAAAAAGCATGTACATCACTTTGCTGACAAAGGTCGACATAGTCAAAGCTATGGTTTCACCAGTAGATCTGTCTGGATGTGAGAGATGGACCATAAAGAAGGTTGAGCACCAAAGAACTGTTGCTTTTTGAACTGTGGTCTTGGCGAAGACTATTGCGAGTGCATTGTGCTGCAAGGAGATCAAACCAGTCAATCCTAAAGGAAATCGATCCTGAATATTCCTTGGATGGACCAATGCTGAACCAGAAGCTCCATACTTTGGCAGTCTGATGCCAGTAACAACGCACTGGAAAAGACCCTGATTGGGAAATATTGAGGGCAGGAGGAGAAGAGGAGTGACAGAAGATGAGATGGTTGGATGGCAACATCGACTCATTGGACAGTGGTTTCAGCAAACTCTGGCAGATACTGAAGGACAAGGAAGCCTGGGATCCTGCAGTCCATGGGGTCATAATGGGTCAAACACTACTGAGCGAATGAACAAGACATTTCCCCAAAGAAGACACGTAGATGTTCACCAGGCATTTGAAGAGATGTTCAATGTCGTTAATCCTCACGCACGTGAAAATAAAAACCACAATGAGATACAGAATGGCTATCATCAGAAAGAACACAGTTATGAAATCTTGACCAGGATGTAGAGTACAGGGAACCTTCGTAAACTGGTTGGAACGAAAATTGGTGTAGCCGATATGGAAGGCAGTATGGAGTTTCCTCAAATAAAACTAAAACTAACAATAAAACTACTGTCTTATTCAGCAGTTCCATTACTGAATATTTATGTTCGAAGAAAACAAATAAACCAATATGAAAAGACATGTGCATCTGAATATTCATAGCAGCATTACTTTCAATAGCCAAGGCATAAAAACAATCTACGTGTCCAGCAGTAGATGAATGGAAATATGGGTGTACAGAACATACATATATAATCTTTCTTGATTGAATTTTGATGACGTTTGCTCTCCAGAAATTTACTCACATAGCCTAACATGTGAGTTTGTTTCATTCTCTTTTCTATAATCCTTTTTGGGAAACCATTTATCTTATTCACAATAGGCTCATTTTAATTGGCTTGAAAGAGTCCATCTAATTTCCAGATAGAAAGACTACACTTTCATGTTCCAAAACCAAAATTTACTTGACTCCATCAAACATACTGTTTCTATTCCAATTGATTAATGTTTAATATTTCCATATTAAATCCCTCCTCCATTTCCACTGTCTAAAATTTTGTCTTCAATTCTCCGGTACAGTAAGTGTGGTGTGTAATTTAAATTTTGAAATGTAAGGAAAAATGTTCAAGTTTTACCAAAGGAAAGAAAAAAAAATCACAGCTGCCATAAGTGAAGAAAAAACAAAAGCACATCAGAAATGAAGTGATAGTAAGTGATGGAGAGATAGGGTTTGGGGAAATGAACACATTTTCAATAGGTTTCCCATATTTGTCTACATTTGCTTCTTTTTGTCCCCCTTCTCTACAACGATGGTGTTTTAAAAAATTAATGCACTTTTAATTTTTAAAAGTATGTGTTTTCTACTCTATAAGACAAGGAGTTAAAAGCAACCACATTCAAAGAATATGAAAACCTTTTAAAATAAAATAGAAAAAAAAGACAGAGTGTTACAAAAACTCACATCAGACGAACTGCCATGCTCAATAAATCTCAAAACACATCCCCAACCTTACCGAAACTGAAGACAAAGAACGTTTTAAATGACTTTCAACCGTTGCTATTATACAAAGGTTTTTCAATGGTAGCATGCCTTACGTAGTATGCAAGTCACCTTTTTAACTAAGAGCTCGGGCCTTGATTGCATAATTGCAGTAACGTGAATCCCATGGAGGAGCCATTTACACATGTTACCCATTTACCCAAGATGGAGGTAAGGTTTCTCCCAAGTAATCCAATAATCTAAGATGCTGGGAGCTGAAAAGTCACCTTCACAGAGAGACTCGTGACAAACCCATGTTATACAGTACTTACCCACAATGGACCTGTATGAAACACTTGAAAATCAAAGACTTCGTCTGATGATGGTTTGGTCAAGATGAGGAAAGGCTAGTTCTCAGTTATCACCTATTTGATATGAGGGTTTCCCATTTCCAGAGCCTGAGAATTCCTGGCACCCTTGCAGGAAGCACAACTGCCCTGGTCCATCACAGACACCCTGCGTGGGAGACCAGGGGTATGGACTTTCCAAGGCACCAGGGGCTTCAACTGTCAGCACCGCCTGGGGAAATCTATGCTTCATATCCTTCACTCTGTGCTGCTTTAAAAACAGCTTCATGGATGTACAGATGAGGTTTAAAAAAAAAAAAAAAAAACCCACTTCTAAAGTTTGCAATTCAGTAAGGTCTCACACATGTATGTATCCAGAAAAGCATCAGCGGAATTAAGATTAAGACATACAGACTGCTCCCCACGTTTGCTTCATGCTCCTGGTCACCCACGCTTCCCACCCATCCCCGGGCAACCACTAATCTGCTTTCTTCAGAAATGACATTGTTCTGTATCTGGATGCTTTTGCCCAGCATGGATATTTTGAGATTTATAAGTAACCTATGAGGTGGGCATGGCTGAGTTCCTCCACCTAGGCAGGCGGCAGCACGTCACCCAGCAGGGGGACCCCGGGGAGGGATTGCCTATGGGGATGAATGGCTTGGTAAGGAGTCAGCAGAAGAGGAAGAGGGCGAGATAGCCACCTTCCCTACTAGAAATCAGACTGCCCCCACAACAGAATCACACTGGGATTTGAACATGGCTAAAGAAGATGGGATCAGAGTCACTTTGTCAGGACTCAAGTGAGTGGGCACTAAGACATTAAATGATGCCAAGTTGGCAAACATAGAATAGGGAGAGAGGGAAGCTCCAGGTAAATCCCTAGATGGACTACATAAGCCTTTCACAGATTCCCTGAGATTGATCGTGAAAGTGCAGAGGGAGGAATGATCTCAAAAGAGAGATTTCTCACTCAGTCGGATCCAGATATCTGCAGTAAGCTACTAAAAGTCTTATGGACCAAATCATCTTAGATAACCTATTGCAACTGGCTCACTTTATCATGGCAGGGAGGAAGAGGAGAAGAGGCAGAAAAAGAGCAGGGATGACTGAAGTCCCAGCACTGGCTCTAAGATCCACTCTGAAATAGCCGGAGAAAAGTGCCCACAGGGACCCAGGAGGAAACGAACAGCCTTGCTGTTACTGAAGAAAGCGGGGACACCTGCGAGAGTTGCTCTCAGACATCTAAGCTGCCACTGTCTCCATGCCCAGTGTGCAGACGTCCACACTGGAGAACGCTGCTCTCTGAGGCCTAGGCCCCAGGGATCGGACTCTCATGGCAATCAGGACTGAAGGTGCCTGGGGCTCCCCACACAGCTCCTGTGGTAATTCCACCTGAGGAACCCTGGGTCATGACAACTGTGGGGGCCAATCAGTCGATTTCCTCTTAGACCACATGGCAACTTACTCTGTATTTACTGAAGCCCTGACCCACTCTCTCCCCGATCCGCTCCCTAACAGGACTGTCTGCATGACCCAAACATTATTATTTCAATTGTGCTCTAAACTCCAATATCTACTATCAGGAAAATATTACTTCTGCATTAAAACACAGTGTGAACTTTAAAGTGACAATCCCCATTTCAGAGAGATCGCCTTCCGTAGGTAGCACGGGTAAAGATCGCCCATCTAGTCTGCAGATCACATTCTAGCACGTGGTTCATGTCCAAGTCATCTTGTATCACTCACAGTGCCTCAGCCGTTCTTGGGGAAATGTTCCTTATCCTTCAGGGCATGAAGTTAAGTGAGTGTGAACTCTCTTCCTCACCTCAGCAAAGAGAGGCCCACAGAGCCATTGGGGGGTGCCTTCCAACTATGAGGGAGGCCTGGGGTTGCTCGTGTCACCCAGTCATAAACCACCCAGAGATGTGGAAGGCTGGGCAGACTGTGTGCAGGCTTTGAAAGCTCCTTGCTTAATTGGTCACTGTCCTTTTGGAAAATTGAGGCCCTGATAGGAGTGGGAAAATCCAGGGCCCGGGGCAGGGGCAGAGTCTCAGGCCATCCTAGGCTAGGGCTGCACCACACACACAGGCTTGGCTTTGGGAATTAGAGAGCCAAGAACCCCAGAACATCTCCAGTTACCTGGATTAGGTGTCTGGGGGTGTCCACACAAATATACACGACACTCACACTAACATCAGAAGAAGTGACAGTAGGGCATGGGGTCAAAGAGGAGTGGATCTGGGGTGGCGACAAATGAAAAAGAAGCAAGGTGATGATCACAGACTGGACCTCACACTGTCTTTGGAACAGGAACAGACCATGACTCCGCTGGAGGCCTCTGCCAGTCTCTCCCAGGGGTTTGAGGCTGTGGACTCACCTAGGACATGAGCTGCTTCATTCAGGGGCGGGCCACAGGGGCCTCCTCAGAGGCTTCTTCCCCAGAGTGAGGGGCCAGGAGGGGGGAATGTGTGCCAGAGAGGACACTGCAACACAGATGAAGAAGTGGAAATGGAAACACTAAATGTATACTATGACCAGTGCGTTCTCTTGGCAAAACTCTATTAGCCTTTGCCCTGCTTCATTCCGTATTCCAAGACCAAATTTGCCTGTTACTCCAGGTGTTTCTTGACTTCCTACTTTTGCATTCCAGTCCCCTGTAATGAAAAGGACATCTTTTTTGGGTGTCAGTTCTAAAAGGTCTTGTAGGTCTTCATAGAACCATTCAACTTCAGCTTCTTTAGCATTACTGGTTGGGGCATAGACTTGGATTACTGTGATATTGAATGGTTTGCCTTGGAAACAGAGATCATTCTGTCGTTTTTGAGATTGCATTTCGGACTCTTTTGTTGACCATGATGGCTACTCTATTTCTTCTAAGGGATTCCTGCCCACAGTAGTAGATATAATGATCATCTGAGTTAAATTCACCCATTCCAGTCCATCTTAGTTCACTGATTCCTAGAATGTTGTTTACTCTTTCCATCTCCTGTTTGATCACTTACAATTTGCCTTGATTTATGGACCTAACATTCCAGGTTCCTATGCAATATTGCTCTTTACAGCATTGGACCTTGCTTCTATCACCAGTCACATCCACAAGTAGGTATTGTTTTTGTTTGGCTCCATCCCTTCATTCTTTCTGGAGTTATTTCTCCACTGATCTCCAGTAGCATATTGGGCATCTACCAACCTGGAGAGTTCCTATTTCAGCATCCTATCATTTTGCCTTTTCATACTGTTCACGGGGTTCTAAGGCAAGAATACTGAAGTAATTTGCCATTCCCTTCTCCAGTGGACCACATTCTGTCAGACTTCTCCACCATGACCCACCCATCTTGGGTGGCTCCACAGGGCATGGCTTAGTTTCATTGAGTTAGACAAGGCTGTGGTCCTAGTGATTAGATTGACCAGTTTTCTGTGATTATGGTTTCAGTGTGTCTGCCCTCTGATGCCCTCTTGCAACACCTACTGTCTTACTTGGGTTTCTCTTACCTTGGGCGTGGGGTATCTCTACAAGGCTGCTCCAGCAAAGCACAGCTGCTGCTCCTTACCTTGGACAAGGGGTACCCCTTCACTGCTGCCACTCCTGACCTTGAACATGGAATAGCTCCTCTCAGCCCTCCTGCACCTGTGCAGCCACCGCTCCTTGGACATGGGGTTGCTCCTTGTGGCCACCGCCCCTGACCTTGGGCATGGGGTAGCTCCTCCCAGCCGCCGCCCCTGGCCTCATGTAATAGAGTTCTGCCAAGAGAATGCACTGGTCATAGCAAAAATCCTCTTCCAACAACACTAGAGGAGACTCTACACATGGACATCACCAGATGGTCAACACCGAAATCAGATTGATTATATTCTTTGCAGCCAAAGATGGAGAAGCTCTATACACTCAGCAAAAACAAGACTGGGAGCTGACTGTGGCTCAGATCATGAACTCCTTATTGCCAAATTCAGACTTATATTGAAGAAAGTAGGGAAAACCAATAGACCATTCAGGTATGATCTAAATCAAATCCCTTATGATTTTACAGTGGAAGTGAGAAATAGATTTGAGGGACTACATCTGATAGATAGAGTGCCTGATGAACTATGGAATGAGGTTCATGACATTGTACAGGAGACAGGGATCAAGATGATACCCATGGAAAAGAAATGCAAAAAAACAAAACGGCTGTCTGGGGAGGCCTTAAAAATAGCGGTGAAAAGAAGAGAAGCGAAAAGCAAAGGAGAAAAGGAAAGACATAAGCATCTGAATGCAGAGTTCCAAAGAACAGCAAGAAGAGATAAGAAAGCCTTCCTCAGCGATCAATGCAAAAAAATAGCAGGAAACAACAGAATGGGGGAGACTAGAGATCTCTTCAAGAAAATTAGAGATACCAAGGGAACATTTCATGCAAAGATGGGCTCGATAAAGGACAGAAATGGTATGGACCTAACAGAAGCAGAAGATATTAAGAAGAGATGGCAAGAATACACAGAAGAACTGTACAAAAAAGATCTTCATGACCCAGATAATCACGATGGTGTGATCACTCACCTAGAGCCAGACAACCTGGAATGTGAAGTCAAGTGGGCCTTAGAAAGCATCTCTACGAACAAAGCTAGTGGAGGTGATAGTATTCCAGTTGAGCTATTTCAAATCCTGAAAGATGATGCTGTGAAAGTGATGCACTCAATATGCCAGCAAATTTGGAAAACTCAGCAGTGGCCACAGGACTGGAAAAGGTCAGTTTTCATTCCAATCCCAAAGAAA
This sequence comes from Bubalus kerabau, assembly GCF_029407905.1. Taxonomy (NCBI): domain Eukaryota; kingdom Metazoa; phylum Chordata; class Mammalia; order Artiodactyla; family Bovidae; genus Bubalus; species Bubalus kerabau. The sequence goes on from NC_073624.1 coordinate 136,241,424, forward strand.
GGCACTGCCAAAGAATTCTCAAACTACCACACACTTGCACTCATCTCACATGCAAGTAAAGTAACGCTCAAAATTCTCCAAGCCAGGCTTCAGCAATATGTGAACCGTGAACTTCCAGATGTTCAAGCTGGTTTTAAAAAGGCAGAGGAACCAGAGATCAAATTGCCAACATCCACTGGATCATGGAGAAAGCAAGAGAGTTCCTGAAAAACATCTATTTCTGCTTTATTGACTATGCCAAAGCCTTTGACTGTGGATCCCAATAAACTGTGGGAAATTCTGAAAAAGATGGGAATACCAGACCACCTGACCTGCCTCTTGAGAAATCGGTATGCAGGTCAGGAAGCAACAATTAGAACTGGACATGGAACAACAGACTGGTTCCAAATAGGAAAAGGAGTACATCAAGGCTGTATATTGTCACCCTGCTTATTTAACTTATATGCAGAGTACATCATGAGAAACGCTGGACTGGAAGAAGCACAAGCTGGAATCAAGATTGCCGGGAGAAATATTAATAACCTGAGATATGCAGATAACACCACCCTTATGGCAGAAAGTGAAGAGGAACTCAAAAGCCTCTTGATGAAAGTGAAAGTGGAGAGTGAAAAAGTTGGCTTAAAGCTCAACATTCAGAAAACGAAGATCATGGCATCTGGTCCCATCACTTCATGGGAAATAGATGGGGAAACAATGGAAACAGTGTCAGACTCTATTTATTTATTTGTGGCTCCAAAATCACTGCAGATGGTGATTGCAGCCATGAAATTAAAAGACTCTTAATCCTTGGGAGGAAAGTTATGACCAACCTAGATAGCATATTCAAAAGCAGAGACATTACTTTGCCCACTAAGTCCGTCTAGTCAAGGCTATGGTTTTTCCAGTAGCCATGTATGGATGTAAGAGTTGGACTGTGAAGAAGGCTGAGCGCTGAAGAATTTATTCTTTTGAACTGTGGTGTTGGAGAAGACTCTTGAGAGTCCCTTGGACTGCAAGGATATCCAAACAGTCCATTCTAAAGGAGATCAGTCCTGGGCGTTCATTGGAAGGAATGATGCTAAAGCTGAAACTCCAGTACTTTGGCCACCTCATGCGAAGAGTTGACTCATTGGAAAAGACTCTGATGCTGGGAGGGATTGGGGGCAGGAGGAGGAGGGGATGACAGAGGATGAGATGGCTGGATGGCATCACTGGCTCAGTTCCGTCAGTTCAGTTCAGTCGCTCAGTCGTGTCCGACTCTTTGCGACCCCATGAATTGCAGCACCGCCGGCCTTCCTGTCCATCATCAACTCCTGGAGTTCACTCAAACTCACATCCATCGATTCGGTGATACCAAGGCTCACTGACGATCTGAGACCGGCTCCAGGGATGTTAATGGAGGAACTGGCTCCAGCACCTGAGCTGCTACACAAGCTGGGTCTGCAGGGGTCTCTAGAACCACAGCTGGATAACGCCAGAGCCACAGCTGATTGCAAAGCACCAAGAGGCTCCAGAGCCCAGGCAGTGCCCTGGCCAAGGTTGGCTTAAGCCTGGGGACTGAGGCTGTAGAAACAGCGCTGGCACAGGATTTCCAGGTGATTCAGGCTCTGAAGGAGGAAGAAAGCTGTTTCTTGCACGTTCTCTGGATCTACAACTGAAGCACTTTCCAGGACGCACCCACTTAGTCCCCCCAGGGGGCTACTTCTCCCTTTCCCCTCAAGTGCAGAGGGGGGCCAACTGGGGCTCACAGAGGTGGAGAGACATTCCCAGGACTCACAGCTGGAAGGTGGCCAGGTTTTCCCGAGTACCCAGTGGGGGAGGGGAAGTGCTCACCTCGTGAACAGAAGGTCCAGCACCTGCTGGGGGGCTCCCAAAAGCCCTGTAGGTGCCCAGGAATGTGGAGAGGTAGGCGGGGTCACCGCCCAGGAAGGCAGGCACCAGGTTGGCCACCAACATCTCCAGTCTGCGTCTCCGGATGCTGTACACCCTGCAGGTCTCATTCCTGTCCCCTGTGGACACACTTTCCCCCGGAGTGGAACACAGCAGAGACATGAGTCAGAGGCGGCACCAAAGACTCCAGGAAGGCATGTGCTGGAGCTCAGACTGAGTCCCCAAGCCTCCAGGACTCATGACAGGAGGAGGGGCAACATTGCCCTCCGCAGAATAATCGTGCTGGCATCACGAGTGAACTGGCACCTGGCCATGGTTACATGTGTTAGCGTCTCGGGGCAGTTTGTATTGGACAGCTCCCCGTGTGTTAACTACATCATCCCTGTGGTGGTGACCACAACATCCCATTCTGGGGATGAGAACTGGGGTGAGAGGGGCTGAACCAGAGGTGAGGGGCATTAGGATTCTTAGGCCCACATGGATACCTGGGATGGAGTTAATACAGGATTAACTGTAGAAAAATGCAGAAAGGCTCCTTGGGGAACATGAAGTGAAATCCTATCACAACCTCTTTCTGAGATTCCCACATGGAGGTGAACAGTGATTTTTGCATCTGGACAAGTAGGCCCTGGGCCACGAGGGTGCCTTGCAGAGCTGACAGTCCCAGGATCCTTTGGGAGCAGGACTCTAGGAGGGACACAGGGGAGGGCCAGGGTGGCTCTGGGACCCGGAACTTTCTGGGTGTAGGGTCGCCTCCCAGCTGGCACTCACCCTGTGCCCGGCCTGGGTCTGTTGCTGGTGTGGGGCTCCGGCCCCTCATGCAGAGAGATGGAGCAGGGTGCTCCGTGGACCCGCTCCTGTCTGCAGTCCTGTGAGGAGCCCTGTGAACAAGTGCCCGGAAGCCAGGCAGAAAGTCTCAGGGCACCGGCCAGCTGTCTGTGGTGTTTCTCAGACCCCCAGACATCTCCCCTCCAGACAGATGCCCACCACTCTCCCCACAGACCTCCACCAAGGATGCAGACACCCGACCGCCTGAGGGCCTTGGATCCACACTGGCACAGAGAAGAGCACCTCAGGGATCCTGTTTCCCCACTGCCATCCTGTCCTCAGGTGTGACCGTGACAGGACCACCAGGTCACCACGGGCCCACCAACCTGTTCCTGCCCAGAGGGAGAACCTCCCCTCAAGTTCCACTTCCCCCCACATGGAGATGAGGGCAGCTGGCGCTGCCCAGGGAGGGCTCCCAGTGGCAGCCAGGCCTGGTGTGGCCAGCTCTAGGTTGCCTGGGGTTACCTTAGATGACCTCCTGGTAAAGGACCAGAGGCATCCGGGTTGAGCGCTGAACCACCTAAAACATCTGAAAAACCTCTCCCTCCAGGGTTTCACGAAGCAGAAACCTTGGTCAGCTGAGACACAGCTGGAGAACATCCTTCTGGATGAAGTCTCTCCAGCCAAGTGACCCCAACTGGCCGTGGCACTGTTGCTAGGAGGCAGGTGCCTGGTTACAAGGTTCCCAGTTCTGTTAGGGTCTGCCGTCAAGGAAGTGACTTCACGTCCCGGGGGCCCCTTCCTTGAACTGACAGTTGACACCTCTGCACACAGCCCTCGGGGTACTGATCACTCATCCCTCATCCCCGCAGCCCGGGCTCACACAGTTGTTCCACACAGCTGCTCCACACAGCCCTCCACACAGCTCCCGAGCAGGGTCTGTGTGCAGCTCTGAGGAGACAGACCTGGGTCCAGGCTCACCCCCCATTTCCTACCTGTTCTCCATCCTGGATGAGTCCTTGTGTCTCTCAAAGCCTGTGTGTGTCCTCACCTGCACACCGGGGATGATGCCTGCATGGACTTCCAGGGATGTCCTCAGACATTGGTGGGACAAGGCCTAGAAATGTGGGAGTCCGTGTCTCAGGCAGGCAGTGTCTCCAGCCCCTGTATATTCTTCTTATTACCTTCCTCATATCTGTCCCTCTTTTGTTCCCACCCCACAGTCATTTTCATATTCACTGTGCTTGTGTGTGTTTGTGTGTGTGCGTGTGTGTATCTGTGCTCACTCTCTAGAGGCCAGAGGAACACTGCCCCCAAATAGGGAGGGCTGGTAAGAGATTTCTAGGATCTAAGGTTTTCTAATTGTTAATGGATTAAAACCTTGAATCGAAGAACTGAAACCATAAAACACCTAGAAAAAAAGTGATGCCATGTTCCTGTATATCAGTCTTGGCAATGAAGTTTGGGTGTAATTCCAAAAGCAAAAGTAGTGAAAGGAAAGGTGGACATGTGAGACCACATCAAACTCAAAAGCGTCTGCATGGGGAACCATCAATAAAATGAAAAATGAAGTAGGAAATGGAGAAAATATTGGCAATTCTCATGTCTAATAAGGGTTCATATCCAAAATATATAAGAAACACACATAATTTAAAAGCAAAGAAGCACACAAAAGTAATCCCTTTGAGAAATGGGTATAAGTTCTGATTTGTCTGAGAAGGCCTTATAAATACCTCAGAAACGAAGAGAAACAAAACACAAATGAGAAAAGGAAAGATATACCTACCTTAAATCAGAGTTCCAAAAAATAGCAAAGAGAGATAAGAAACCTTAAGGGGAAAATGCAAAGAAACAGAGGAAAGCAATAGAAGGGAAAGACCTGAGATCTATTCAAGATAACTAGAGATACTACGGGAACATTTCATGCCAAGGTGGGCACAATTAAGGACAGATACACTGTGGACCTAACAAAAGGAGACGGTATTAAGAACAGGCAAGAATACAGAGAAGAATTGTACCGAAAAAAAAAAAAAAAACAAAAAAAAAAGGCATTAATGACATGGAAAACTATGATGGGATGGTCACTCACCTAGAGCCAGACATCCTTGAGTATGAAGTCAAGTGGGTCTTAGGAAGCATTACTACAAATAAAGCTTGTGAAGGGGATAGATCCCTCCACTGAGGTATTTAACATGATGTTGTTAAAGTGCTGCACTCAATATGCCAGCAAATTTGGAAAACTCAGCAGTAGCCACAGGGCTGGAAAAGTTCAGGTTTCATTCCAATCCCACAAAAGGCAATGCAAAAGAATCTTCAAACTACCGCTTAACTGTGCTCATTTCACAGGCTACAAGTTAATGCTCAAAATTCTTCCAGCTAGGTCAACATTAAATGAACCAAGAAATTCCAGATGAACAACATGGATTTCAAAGGCAGAGGAACAAGAGATCAAATTGCCAACATCCGTTGGATCATAGAAAAGCAGGTAATTCCAGAGAAACATCTACTTCTGCTTCAATGACTACCCAAATAAAGCCTTTGACTCTGTCAGTCAAATTCTCTCAGTTGTTTCCAAGTCTTTGCGAGCCCATGAACTATACAGTCCATGCATTCTCCAGGCCAGAACACTGGAGTGGGTCGCCTTACCCTTCTCTGGGAGATCTTCCCAAACCAGTGATCAAACCCATGTCTCCCACATTGCAGGCAGATTCTTTACCAGCTGAGCCACCAGGAAAGCCTGGTGGATCACAACAAACTGTGGAAAATTCTTAAAGAGATGGGAATAGCCGAAAACATTACCTGCCTTATGAGAAAACTGTATACAGGTCAAGAAGCAACAGAACTGAACGTGGAACAACAAACTGCATGAAAATTGGGAAAGGAGAACATCAAGGCTTGTATTGTCACTCTTCTTATTTAACTTCTAGCCACAGTACATCATGCGAAATGCTGGGCTGGATGAAGCACAAGCTGGAATCAAGATTGCCTGGAGAAATATCAACAAATTCATATATGCAGATAACACTGCTCTAATGGCAGATAGTGTGATCACTCACCTAGAGCCAGACATCTTGGGATGCAAAGTCATGTGGGCCTTAGGAAACACCACTACAAACAAAGCTAGTGGAGGTGATGGAATTGCAGATCAAATCCTAAAAGATGATGCTGTGAAAGTGCTGCACTCAATATGCCAGCAAATTTGGAAAACTCAGCAGTGGCCACAGGACTGGAAAAGGTCAGTTTTCATTCCAATCACAAAGAAAGGCAATGCCAAAGAATGCTCAAACTACCGCAAAAGTGTACTCATCTCACATGCTAGCAAAGTAATACTTCAAATTTCCAAGCCAGGCTTCAACAGTACGTGAACCATGAGCTTCTAGATGTTCAAGCTGGATTTAGAAAAGCCAGAGGAATCAGATCACATTGCCAATATCCGTTGGATCATGGAAAAAGCAAGAGAGTTCCAGAAAAAAACATCTACTTCTCCTTTATTGACCATGCCAAAGTCTTTGTGTGGATCACAAGAAACTGTGGAAAATTCTTCAAGACATGGGAATACCAGACCCCCGGATCTGCCTCTTGAGAAATCTGTATGCAGGTCAGGAAGCAACAGTTAGAACTGGACATAGAACAACAGACTGGTTCCAAATAGGAAAAGGAGTACATCAAAGCTGTATATGTCACCCTGCTTCTTTAACTCATAGGCAGAGTACAACATGAGAAATGCTGGGCTGGAAGAAGCACAAGCTGGAATCAAGATTGCCAGGAGAAATCTCAGTAACCTCAGATATGCAGATGACACCATTCTTATGGCAGAAAGTGAAGAGGAACTAAAAAGCCTCTTGATGAAAGTGAAAGAGGAGAGTGAAAAAGTTGGCTTAAAGCTGACCATTCAGAAAACTATGACCATGGCATCTGGTCCCATCACTTCATGGCAAATAGATGGGGAAACAGTGGAAATACTGGCTGACTTTATTTTTCTGGGCTCCAAAATCACTGCAGATGGTGACTGCAGCCATGAAATTAAAAGACGCTTACTCCTTGGAAACAATGTTATGACCAACCTAGATAGCATATTTAAAAGCAGAGACATTACTTTGTCAACAAAGGTCTGTCTAGTCAAAGCTATGGTTTTTCCAGTAGTCAGGTATGGATGTGAGAGTTGGACTCTAAAGAAAGCTCAGCCCAGAAGAACTGATGCTTTTGAACTGTGGTGTTGGAGAAGACTCTTCAGAGTCCCTTGGACTGTGAGGAGATCCAACCAGTCCATCCTAAAGGAGATCAGTCCTGGGTGTTCTTTGGAAGGACTGATGTTGAAGCTGAAACTCCAATATTTTGGCCACCTGATACGAAGAGCTGACTCATTTGAAAAGACCCTAATGCTGGGAAAGATCAAAGGCAGGAGGAGAAGGGGACAACAGAGGATGAGATGCTTAGATGGCATCACCGACTCAATGGACATGAGTTTGTATGAACTCCAGGAGTTGGTGATGGACAGGGAGGCCTGGTGTGCTGCATTTCATGGGGTCACCAAGAGTTGGACACGACTGAGGGACTGAACTGAACTGAACTGAAATTGCCCCATCTTTCACCACCTGAAATCTGTTCAAGTACTTTTGATGTGACCCTTGTACTCTGAATGCTTCCTGTTATCTGGTTTGGCAAGATGCTTCAAGTTACTCTTGTGAATCTCCTGCTCAGGACTAGACAGTCATTTCCTCAATAAGCTTTGATTTCTATATTGGAAAATGGCATTGAATATTAAATATAGAACATTAGGATGGTGGGAATCCTTACTTCTGGTTTGATCATTGTTTTCTAGGTCTTCTCAGTGGGAAGAGCTAGATATTACATGTATGCTAAAATATTCTGGTAGTTGTCTACAGATACATCCAATCAAACTGCAAATTTTGACATTTCTACTTAACTTCTCTGTGACATCTTTTCTCCTTTCTTCCACAATTAGAAATATAATTTTCAAGGACACAGATCCTTGTCACACCCAAAGATCCAAATCACAAAAAAGGGCAATGTGATTGAAAAATATACCTAATAAACTATATAGATTGTGAAATATGATATACCTATAAATAGCTGTGTATAGACATAGAGAGGAAGGGACAAAGGTGGACAGAGAAAAGGGGTGAACACATAAAATTAAATGCTTGTATGTATCACAAGAAACAACTTTCAGTCAGTTGTTCAACTTATCACTAGATGCGATTTTAATTAGCTTCCAAACAAGATTGAAGACAAAATCAAACAAAAATACCTTAAAGAAATATCCTAAGTTCATAAAAACTGTTTTGATGAAGGCTAACTTGGAAAGGCTTTCACCTGGAATCAAGACTGACAGGAGAAATGTCAAATGTCAGATATGCAGATGACACCACCCTTATGGCAGAAAGTGAAGAGGAACTGAAGAGCCTGTTGATGAAAGTGAAAGAGAGTAAAAAAGCTGGCTTAAAACTCGACATTCAAAAAGCTAAGATCATGGCATCTTGTCCCATCACTTCATGGCAAATAGATGAGGAAACAATGGAAACAGCGACAGACTTTATTTTCCTGGACTCCAAAATCACTGCAGATTGTGACTGCAGCCATGAGATTAAAAGACGCTTGCTCCTTGGAAGGAAAGTTATGACCAACCTAGACAGCATATTAAAAAGTAGAGACATTACTTTGCTGACAGAGGTCCGTCTAGTCAGAGCTATGGTTTCTCCAGTAGTCATGTATGGATGTGAGACTTGGACTATAGAGAAAGCTGAGCGCCGAAGAATTGATGCTTTTGAACTGTGGTGTTGGAGAAGACTCTTGAGTGTCCCATGGACTGCAAGGAGATCCAACCAGTCCATCCAAAAGGAAATCAATCCTGAATATTCATTGGAAGGACTGATGCTAAGCTGAAACTCTAATACTTTGGCCACCTGATGCGAAGAACTGACTCATTGGCAAAGACCCTGATGCTGGGAAGGATTGAAGGCAGGAGGAGGGGATGACAGAGAATGAGATGGTTGGATGGTATCACCCACTCTATGGACATGAGTTTGAGAAGGCTCCGGGAGTCGGTGATGGACAGGGAGGCCTGGTGTGTTGCAGTCCACCGAGTCGCAAAGAGTCAGACATGACTGCGTGACTGAACTGACTGAACTCGGAAAGGACCCCTTTCGAATGGGAGTGTGCTTGTCAGAAGCAGCTACACACCACTCTCTGGTGGTCTTCTGAGGAATGGCAGGAACCGCTGCTGGGATCTAGGGCATTGTGGGCAAAAGCAGTCAACCTTCCCACTTGCCACCTTCACTGTCTTACAGTTACAAGAAACCAAATTCTGTAAGATTCACTGTTAGGGTTCACAAACTTATGGTAAGTGAGAGAAGTCATTCAAGAACACCACATATTGTATAATTCCATTTGTGGAGTAGACAAGTTCTCCACTGTGGAACAGGCAAACCTACAGTGACAGAAAGTAGATTCATTGTGTCCACGATTAGGAGAGGTTGGACGGTAGTGGGAATTGACTGCTATGAGTAAAAGGTGTGTTTTGTGGATGATGACAAGGCTCTAAAATGTATTATGATGATGGTTCTACAACTCTGAATATCCTGAAAGCTACTGCTGTTTACAATAAAAATTGGTGAATTGCACAGCCATGAATTATGCCTCAATAAAGCAGTTAAAAATTAGGCCTCCAGCCTTTTGAATAAAAAAATATAATGTTTGGAGATAATGTTTGGAGATATATGTTAAGTAGTCAAATTCTACAGGTAGAATTATTAGGTCTGATTTTGCATTCGTGTTCACTCAACAATTTGTATTAAGCCTCCAAATATTATTTCTCTGTCTCTTTGGTTTCTACTAGCCAAGGCATGGTTTTTCTTAAGGTGAAGAGCTTCAAAATCCACCTGCTGCAATGTTCAAACCCAGGGGGATGGTTGGTGTCGAATATGAATCCAGGGTGGACTATTCAGAACTAGAACTCCCTTTCTAGGGTGTCTTAACTGCTCACTAAGAGGACTTTTCACTAGTCATGTATGGATGTAAGAGCCAGATCATAAAGAAAGTTGAGCGCCGAAGAATTGATGTTTCTGAACTGTGCTGTTGGAAAAGACTCTTGAGAGTCCCTTGGACAGCAAGGAGATCAAACCAGTCCATCCTAAAGGAAATCAGTCCCAAATACTCATTGGAAGGACTGATGCTGAATCTGAAGCTCCAATACTTTGGCACCTGATGAGCAGAACTGACTCATTGGAAAAGACCCTGATGCTGGGAAAGACAGGAGGAGAAGAGGATGACAGAGGATGAGATGGTTGGATGGCATCACCAACTCAATGAACATGAGTCTGAACAAGTTCCAGGAGTTGGTGATGGACAGGGAGGCCTGGCGTGCTGCAGTCCATGGGGTCTATGGGGTCGCAAAAAGTCAGACATAACTGAGCGAATGAACTGACTGACTCAAGAGGAAGATAAACATCTTGTTAACCAGAAAGAAGACATAAAGGCAAATTGAACATGGCTTGAGCTACCCACTACCTCCCTTCCCTATCAAAGGTCCTACAGAGAAGCATCCTAAAATTGTTACCAGGAAAGCTTAGATGCCTCCCCCTCACACATGAAATATAGTCTTAACATTTTAATTTAAACTAAGTTAGTTTTATCCCAGACTTTATGACACAAAGTACTATCAACTATGAGTGCTTGACACATGGGCTCAAGGAGAGAATTAGGCCCTACTGATTGAAGGCCTCCATGGTCTAGGTGGTTCTACTTAAGTACTATTCTTGAAGAACCAAGACTTCAATAATTTTTCTGTGTTTTGACTTCAGATAAAGATCTTTGTTGAGAAAAACAACTATTTACTAGCTTTTTGAGGTATGACCATACAACTTTTGATTTTCCTAAAAGAGGCTTGTTTTATAACAGGTAATACAATATAACATTTCTTGTACAAGGCACTTATTAAGATTAGAACACCATTTGCTGAATTTCATCTAAGCATGAGAAATCTGGAAAGCCAATATTCATACTAAGTTTCTTCAAATTACAATAGTATAATAGCATTTTTCAAAATTATCATACAATCCTCTACAGAATTATAACATGACTTAATTTACTTCTGGTTCTCTTGCTGTGTCTTTCAGAGTATCATCAGAGAAAGGGTAACATTCAGCAAGCATGCTCACTTCAAAGAAATATATATTTGCTTTATGCCTTGAGTGTAACATTAGCTGTTCAAGGAAAACCATCCATTAAGATACAGTCATGTTGTGCTTTATTTGCCCATGTAATTATTGCCTTGTCAACTAAGTCCCTGATAGACAGAATGCCTAAAGATCTATGGGTGGAGGGTCATAACATTGTACAGGATGCAGTGACCAAAATCATCCGAAAGAAAAAGAAATGCAAGAAGGCAAAATGCTCACCTGAGGAGGCCTTACAAATAGCTGAGGAAAAAAGAGAAGTGAAAGGCAAGGGAGAAAGGGAAAGATATACTCAACTGAGTTTGAGAGAATAGCAAGGAGAGATAAGAAGCCCTTTTTAAATGAACAATGTAAAGGAGTAGAGGAAAACAATAGAATGGGAAAAGCTAGAGATCTCTTCAAGAAAACTGGAGATCAGGGCTGATGCCCTGGGATAACCCTGATGGATGGGATGGGGAGGGAGGTGGGAGGAGGTTCAGGATGGGGAACACATGTACACCCATGGCTGATTCGTGGTGTTGGAGAAGACTCTTGAGAGTCCCTTGGACTGCAAGGAGATCCAACCAGTCCATTCTGAAGGAGATCAGCCCTAGGATTTCTTTGGAAGGAATGATGCTAAAGCTGAAACTCCAGTACTTTGGCCACCTCATGCGAAGAGTTGACTCATTGGAACAGACTCTGATGCTGGGAGGGATTGGGGGCAAGAGGAGAAGGGGACGACAGAGGATGAGATGGCTGGATGGCATCACTGACTCTATGGACGTGAGTCTGAGTGAACTCCGGGAGTTGGTGATGGACAGGGAGGCCTGGCGTGCTGCGATTCATGGGGTCGCAAAGAGTCGGACACAACCGAGCGACTGATCTGATCTGATGGCAAAAAACACTACAAAACTGTAATTAGCCTCAAATTAAATTAATTAAAAAAAAAGAAAACTGGAGATTCAAGGGAACATTTCATGTAAGGATGGGCACAATAAAGGACAGGGACAGTAAGGACCTAATAGAAGCAGAAAATATTAAGAAGAGGTGGCAAGAATAAACAGAACTATACAAGAAAGGTCTTGATGACATGGATAACCATGACCGTGTGGTCACGCACTCAGTGTCGGACATCCTAGAGTGTGAAGTCAAGTGGACCTTAGGAAGCCTTACTATGAACAAAGCTAGTGGAAGTGATAGAATTCTAGCTGAGTTATTTAAAATCCTAAAAGATGACTTAATATGTCAGCAAGTTAGGAAAACTCAGCTGTGGCCACAGGACTGAAAAAGTTCAGTTTCATTCCAATTCCAAAGAAAGGCAATGCCAAAGAATGTTGCTCATACTACCCTACAATTGTGCTCATTTCACACACTACCAAGGTTTTGCTCAAAATCTCTCAAGCTAGGCTTCAGCAGTACATGAACCAAGAGCTTCCAGATGTACAAATTGGGTTTAGAAAAGGCAAAGGAACCAGAGATCAAATTGCCAACATTCATTGGATCATAGAGAAAGCAAGAGGATTTGCTTCAATAACTACACTAAAACCTCTGACTGTGTGGATCCCAAAAAACTGCAGAAAATTCTTAGAGATGGGAATACCAGACCACCTTACCTGCCTCCTGAGAAACCTGTATGCGGGTCAAGAAGCAACAGTTAGAACCAGACACGGAACAAGTGACTGGTTCCAGATTGGGAAAGGAGTACATCAAGGCTGTGTAGTGTCACCTTGCTTATTTAACTTCTATGCAGAGTACATATTATGAAATGCCAGGCTGGATGAATCACAAGCTGGAATCAAGATTGCCTCATATTGTTGATATAAAGTTGTATATCAACAACCTCAAATATGCTGATAATAGCACTCTAGCAGCAGAAAGTGAATAGGAACTAAAGAGCCTCTTGATGAAGATGAAAGAGGAGTGAAAAAACTGGCTTAAAACTCAACATTCAAAAACAACGATTATGATGTCTAGCCCCATCAATTCATGGCAAATAGGTGGGGGAAAAGTGCAAACAGTGGCAGATTTTATTTTCTTGGGCTCCAGACAGTGACTACAGCCATGAAGTTAAAAGACGCTTGCTCCTTAGAAGAAAAGCTATCACATACTTAGACAGCATATTAAAAAACAGAGCCATCACTTTGCCAACAAAGGTCCATATATTCAAAGCTATGGTTCCAGTAGTCATGTACAGATGTGAGAGTTGGACCATAAAGAAGGCTGAGTGCCAAAGAACTGAGGCTTTCAAATTGTGGTGATGGAGAAGACTCTTAAGAGTCTCTTGGATTGCAAAGAGATCAAACCAGTCAATCCTAAAGGAAATCAGTCCTGAATATTCACTGGAAGGATGGATGTTGAAGCTGAAGCCCCAGTACTTTGGCCACCTGATGCAAAGAGCTGACTCACTGGAAAAGACCCTTATGCTTGGAGACTGAAGGCTAAAGGAGAAGGGGGCAACAGAGGATGAGATGATAGGATGGCATCATTCACTCAATGGACATGAGTGTAAGCAAACTCCAGGAGATAGTGAAGAACAGGGAAGCCTGGTGCACTGGGGTCCATGGGGTCACATAGCGTTCTACTATTGCAACTGAACAACAAAATATGATCCAGCAATTCCACTTCTGTGCATATATCTGGATAAAAACTATAAAAACTGTAGTTCCAAGGGAACTATGTTGGGTTTTATGACAAATCAAAGAAAAAAGTCAGGATGAGGCTACTTTTGAGGACAGGAGTAGTAATAGAGAGTGGCCCCTTAGGAGGGACTTCAGGTGTTGATAATATTTTGTTTGAATTCTTGGTGTTTATATGGTTATCTTCACCTTTTTTCTTTCTTGTTAATCCATCTGTTACTACAATTATACCATGCACACTTTCATATAGTTCAGTGAAAGGTGTCAGATCAGGATGATGTCTCCTAGGTGGTCCTCCTCCTTGTTTCAAAAGAGTTTTCAGACCTGAGCCCAAAGCAAAAGTTCACTTTATCTAAAGTCTTCACCAATGACCCCAAACTGCCACTTATCTTGAAATTTACTGACTTCTAAAATATGAAGCTGGGTTTTCAGTAAACTGGGGCCAAATTCACTGAGTAGGCACAAAACATAGTTTAAGAAGATCTAGATACTGGAGAAATGCAGAGAAACTCAAATGCTCTGAAGAGACACCAAAAATTCCTGACCATAAAATGGCCACATAAATAGCATCATTCTACAAATTACTCTACCATCATTTCCTGGGACCTGTCAAAGAGAAATCACTGGGGTAAGTGGTATGAAGAAAATAAAATTTGGGCAATTTCTATGTGGGTTTTTACTTAATGCAGTAATTTCTAAAAGGAATGAAACTTGAAACCTGTAGACAAAATAGTGTTTCATGTTCATTTTAAGATTTCCTTGATGTCTGGTGATGTTACAAAGTTTTCATATACATAGTAACTAATTGTACTTTCTTATGATTACATTTCAGTGTTTCTAAGACATGCTTTTTGTCACATTTTAATAGCTTTGAAATTGGATTTGTAATGCATCTTAAATGGCCTGTCATAATTTAACTGTCCAAATATTTTCTTTTGCAATAATAAATAGAATACTGAAGCGTCTGGCAGTCCACTGCATTGTAGATTGTATGAAAATCTGCAACAGGATATTCTTTTTCTATTTTTATTGTATACTGGATGTTCACCTTTCAATTAATTTGTGAGTAGTTTATGCACGAGTGTTAAATCTGTGTCTCATAATCATTCAATATATTTTCTCAGTCTGTGATTTCACTTTGTTATATTCTTTGTTGTTTCTGCTTTTTTTTCATGCTATATCAAATTATGTCCTTTAAAACTTTTTATTTATATTCTAAGTAATTGATGGTTTGCTTTTTAACTTTACATGCTGAATTCATGTACCATTATTAACCTTTTTTTCTCAAATCATTACCTGAATATTCCAAACTATTTCCAGTTTTAAATAACAATTTTAACACATATTCAGTTCTTATGTATTTGGATCTGTTTCTATTCTCCTTTGAAGCCAGCATCAAATTTTAAATTATGTTTACAATAGTATGCATTTCCAATAAAATTTCGTACCTATTCTTTTGAGATTATGCATTTCCTGATGAAGTTTAAAATTACTTGTCAAGGAAAACAAAACCAAACTCTCAGAGAAAAAAAAAATTGTCATTTGACTCAAATTAAGTTTTACAGAGTTTCCTGTTAGAGTAAATCCAAATATTAAAAACTTGAATTTTCCCTGGTTCAAAAACGGGGAAGATTTTCCTCCCCTCTTTTCTTAGAGCATTTCCTTGTTAAAACTTGTAATTTAAATCCTTTTTCTGTCCCTTTGAGATGCATGCAAATCTTTTTTAAAAGTAAATAAACCTCTTGTTAGTTTTACCACCCAGGAATACCTTTAAAGGCCTTGGAGCCATGTCTTTGAAATGTAAACAAACATCTAGGAAGATAGCACCCCATCTCCCCCTGGCTGTGGTCAACTCCCAGGCTCTTCGTTTACAAGTTGTAACTATTTGTCATAAACAAACAAGAAGCTTTACTTTTCATCTGGATAAAAGCAATTTACTGATAGAGATGGCCACCCCAATCACCATGTGAATTTAGGATGAAAGATAAGTGAGAAAACTTGACATTTACTACGCATTGTTCATCCCCCTAGCTTCGAGTACTATCTTTAAATATTACTATGGCTATTCATCGCACTACCTCACGGTAGTTGCCTGTTTTCAAACCGCACACTGGGGAAGGCCAGCTCTAACCCGTCTCCACTAAGAGTAAAGAAAGGACCAGCTCAGATCGCGGGAAGAAGCCGATCCTCGTGACGTCACCCAAAGTGGAAGCGCAATTCCCGAGTGGGGCGCAGCAGCCTTCCGCGCATGAGCAATTCCACCTCCTTTCAGTGGTCGCCATTGTCCACCTCACGACCCCGGGGGGAGAGGACTCAGGAGCCTCCAGGTCCGCTAGGCGCCGCAGAGGGCGGGCCTGGAACCTGCGCGGGCCAGGAGCGAAGGCCGAGCCCCTGCAGGTGTGTCGGAGGCCTCACTACGGGCGCTAGGCCGGGTTGGGGGGAAGCCGGGTTTCCGCGGCTGTGCCAAGTTGGGAAATCTGGCAGCCTACCGCCGCCTCCCTGCGCGCCGGACTGCCCTTAGAGGAGGCCTGGGGAGAAGGCCAGGCAAGGGGCCTGGCGGAGGGACGGTTGTCTGCAGCCCCGTTCCTCCCCAGGAGCCGCGTTTCTCGACCTGCGGGAAAGGGGTGGCTGGAGGAGGCCTGGGGCGCGCGAGAGAACGGCCGATTGTGACGTGTATCCCAAGCCCGTCACGTCCGCGCCGGCGCGTGGGCGGCGCTGGCTGCTGGAGACGTGGCGCTGTGAAACCAGGGGGATCTGGGCTCAACTCCAGAGCCCGCCGGTAAATGGGCAGATTAATCTGGGTAGGACTCTGATACTCATCTGTAAGAGTACAATAGCCTTTAGGGTCGTTTCTTGTATTAAATAGGGAAGTGTATATGAAGTATGATAAGGCTTCAATAAAGGTGAGCTGCTTTTCTCATTATGCTGTTTTCATTATTGGCTCATTTAATAATAAACATCCTTCGAATCGGTATTAACCACCTCCATTTAATAAATACAGGTACTAAAGGTTCAGAGAGAGAAACTGGTTTAGCCATCATTAGCAGGTGGGATTTAAATTCTGATTTGTTTTACTCTGTATTCATGCTGTTTCCCACCCTTAAGTTTTATTTAATACAGTGATTGTCCCTGAGCACCACCAGCGTGTCGTGGATCTAGTCTTACCTTAGTGTTAGTCGCTCAGTCGTGGCCGACTCTTTGCGACCCCATGGACTGCAGCCCACCAGGCTCCACTGTCCATGAGATTTTCCAGACAAGGATGCTGGACTGAGTTGCCATTTCCTTCTCCAGGAATCTTACCTTACAGTATTCTATTTTCCTTAGAACTCCTGTGTAAAAGGTTAATTAAGGCCCTTCTGCATTCTCTGACCTGTGTATTCTCAGATGACTGTTAAACATGTAAATTTAAACCATAGTTGAAACCCTGAATTTTTTTTTTTTTTTTTTTTGCAGTCTCAAAAACAACAGAATGATCTCTCTTTATTTCCAAGGCAAACCATTCAGTATCACAGTAATCCAAGTCTATGCCCTAACCAGTAATGGTATACATTATATAAATGTTGCTTTCTGACTGTGGGGCCTTAGGTCAGTCTTTTTTTTTTTCTTTTTTTTTTTTTTTAATTTTATTTTATTTTTAAACTTTACATAACTGTAACCCTGAGTTTTAAGTTTTACTGGAGAAGCTAAGAATCGTATCCAAGCCAGGTCGGAAATGGGACAGACTTTTTAAAAAGATGAAAACTGTGGTTTCATCCATGCTCCATATTATGAAGGTGATATCATGCCTCTGATTGGATGGTGCATCTAGACTTAGTAAGTAGACGTTTTGTAAGTACCAGGGCAGCTGGAAGTGGTGTCCTCTCATATGGGAAGGACCTCACATGATGGCATCTAGTTAACTTTTGCTCGCTACATGAAGTGCCTGTTTGGGGATTATGGTGCCGAATTGTTATTTTAGAAGTTAAATTCGTGTCACTGTGAACAGATTAGATGGCTATGTCAGAATTCATCAAGGTCTATCTGCACTTTGTTTGCTCTAGGCCCCAGTCCAAAGTTGGAGGGGACAGTGCATTCCCTGGTTCTATTGTATCTGTGGTGTTGAATTGAAGATTCACAGAATTAGAATAGTACATGTTTGTTTACCTAATTCCTTCTCATGTTAAAGATAAAAGCATAGAACTAAGACCGTCACTAGGTTTGTTAATAGAGCTTAGCAGAGCTGGAGCCTCCCTGTCACCATTTATAGTCAAAACAAAATTTTTGAAAAAGTGATTTTGGAGAAAATGAAATTTAGGAAGAAGAAACATCCTATTTTTGAGAGCTTTGAAGACTTTCTAACCTTGTGGGGTTTATAATATTGATAGGCAAAATTGTTATGTAACTTAAAGATTTTCCATATTAATAGATATTTCTCTTTACAAACATTATTTGTAATGCCAGTATAGGGTTCCATACTTTGGATATATATTATATACCTTGATTAACTAATCTGCTATTATTGGACATATAAGTTTTCAATTGTTTGTATTATTTAGTAATGGACACATAATTTTTGAAACAGCCAATAGGAAAAGCATGTTTAGATTCAAAAATGTCCAGATTCCTCAAAATTATATGAGTCACCAATGGACAGGTGGGTACTCCTTTATCATGGTCCTTCCTATTCCTTCATGTGGCTCAAAGGGACATTTTCCCAGAGGTTTATCTTTTACTAAAATGTTGTATGTAAATTTCTCACAGGTGATCCTGACTTCAAGATAAAGTCTCTTAGGACTTCTGTCTTTCAACTTTTCCTGTCCTGACTTCATAGTTTC
This sequence comes from Bubalus kerabau, assembly GCF_029407905.1. Taxonomy (NCBI): domain Eukaryota; kingdom Metazoa; phylum Chordata; class Mammalia; order Artiodactyla; family Bovidae; genus Bubalus; species Bubalus kerabau. Next base: position 136,259,688 of record NC_073624.1, read on the forward strand.
TATACTTTCCAATAGCAGCAGAAAAATGAGCAAGTACAGGGTAAGTCATTTATTTACCTCTTTCTTTATTTCACTCTGTAAATTTTCAGTGAGTTTTATGAAAGAGAGACCATATATTAAATTAGAAAAGTGGAAATCATTAAAAATCACCTTTGGGGAAGATATTGTTTGAATACAACAACAGTTACAAGGTGTGTTCTGGGAACCCCAAGACCCTTCCGTGAGTCTGTGAGGTCAAAACATAATGGGTGTGCCCTGTTGTCCCTGACTCTCTGTGACCCCATGGTCTGTAGCCCGCCATACTCCTCTATCCATGGAATTTTCCAGGCAAGAATAGTGGAGCAATTTGCCATATCCTTCTCCAGGGTTTTTTCCAACCCAGGGATCGAACCCAGATCTCCCACACAGCAGGCAGATTCTTTACAATCTGAGCCATGAGGGAAGCCCCTCAGAACATAATGCTGCTGCTAAGTCACTTCAGTCCTGTCCGACTCTGCGCGACCCCATAGATGGCAGCCCACCACACTCCGCCATCCTTGGGATCCTGCAGGCAAGAACGCTGGAGTGAGTTGCCATTGCTTTCTCTGTCAAAACATAATACCAGGATACAAATTGCCTTTTACACTGATGAAATTAGCACTGATAGTGTAAAAGCACAGCTGCCTGCCTGGCATAAATCAGGATGATGACACCAATGACATTATATTCCTCCACAATATGTTGCATAGTTTAAAAAAATTGCCACCTTTACTTAAGGATGTCTTTGATGAAACAGTAAAAGTTATTAACTTTATTAAATCTTGACCTTTGAGTACACATCTTTTTCTTACCCAGTAGGATGAAATGGAAAATTCATAAATTTGCTGCATATTGGTATATGATGGTTGGTTGTCTTGAGGAAAAGCACTTAAAGTGATTGATTTGTGAGCTTACCTAGCCACTTTTTTTCATGAAATCTCATTTTTATGTGAAAGAGCAACTGACAGACAAACTATGGTATTCACGTAGTATTCATACATTTTCTCAAAAATGAGTGAAGTGAGCCTGTCAATTGATGGAAAATACCTGTTTGTGTTTGTGGCTAACATTAAAAGTGCTTTCAAGTGAAAATCAGAATGTTGGAAAACTTGCAAAGTTAAAAAATGCTAATATTTAAAGATTTTTCTGATGAGATTGATAAGAGTATTAATGAATGTGGTTTTTAATGTTAATAAAGTGTGTCAATATTTGAGCAGTATTTCTGATGTACGTGCTCAAAGGTAAACTCAAGCAATGTAAGAGAACAGCGTGTTAAAAGTGAGAAAGAAGGAATAAGTTGATTAGCGAATGCCACTCTAAAAAGTAATATTTGAGGAATATCTTGAATTAAGTGAGATATCCAGGTAGAAATCTGGAGGAAAAGCATTCTTCATAGATGGAAAAGCAGATGCAGACACCCTGAGGCATGTTCCAAAAACAGAATTTAGGACATTGAAACTAGAGAGAGGTGAACTTGGGAGACAGCAGTAAAACTTAAGGTCTAAGAGGTAGAGGGAGTAGAATATGTAGGATTTTACAGGCTATAGAAATTAATTTTTTATTCATTAAATTATTTTAAAAATCATACTTTATGCAAAGTAATATACATAACATATAAGTATAATTTAGGGAATACTAATTAAGTAATACCACTCTATGTCCTGTCTGACTTAAGCAATGAAAATTACCCTGTGTACCCTTCCTTAAGATCTCATCCTACCATTAACCAGAGAAAATTCTGAATTCTGTGCTAACCATTTCTTTGCTTTTTGAACTTAATTTTTAAAAACAAAACAGCATACTTAGCAATTAGTGAAATTCCTGGCCCTTTGGTGAGTGCTTGATGTAGTTTGTCTTACATAATCCTCTCAGCCAACTTGGCAAGTGTTATTACCACCATGCCATAAATTTTTATTGACTAGAAATCATAGCCTTTTGGCTTGAATGTGGGGAAAATAGAGACTCTAGAAAGAGGGAAAATTTTAAACTATTCTACAGTTCTGCTTTGGTCAGTATTGAACACATTTTAAAAATTTCCTTATAGTATTAATTCAGGGGTGGCACATGACGTTTTTCTTACCTTAGTCTCTGTAACTTACTGCTGAACGGTCAGTTTGGGACAACAGAAATAATTAGTAACCTTTTTGTTTTCTGAAATAATTTTAAGTGCAGTTATCACTACAAACTCTTGGAAAAGTTTATTTTATGCAGATAGTTTGATTTTTAAGGGATTTTGGCCAAATTAGAAGATCTTTCTTTTAATTATTTCTTGCATCTCTCAAGTTCTACTTGGCATCAGCTTTTATCTGTTTGAAAATACCATTTTTAGTTATTGCTTTTATTCTGCTTGCCTGTTGTTTTAGTGAGGGTCTGCTGGTAGAAATTCTCAGTTTTCTCTATATGAAATATCTACAAAGAGCTTTTTCATTGTGTGTGGAAATCTTGATTGACAGTTTTTACCTTTTAAAACATTGAAAAGCATTCACTGTCTTCTACTACTAGTACTATTGAAAATTCACCTGTTAACTTTGAAATAAATTTGTCTGTTTGGGGCTAGCTGCTTTTTAAGATAACTTTTATTCTAGTATGTTTTACATATATTTCTTTTTATCCTAATGAGATTTATTGTACTTCCTTTGGATTGAGTATTTGAGTATTTTGAGTATTACATTGTATCTTCTTTATTGACTTTGAAGCTTTATGTGTTATTTTGTTTACTCCTTAGTTTGGAGATTACAATATGCACCATTAAAATAATGGTGTCTTCAATTACTATACTCATGAACAGTGTAATGAACTTTTATCAGTATAATTCTCTTTATACCCTCAAACCTTATGGTCCTTATATCTCACTTTTATATTTTTTAACCCCCAATACTTGTTATTTTGCTTTAAACAATATTAATATTCTAAAGAAACATGTGTGCACATGTGTAAATAACTCTTACTGTTTATGTGTATATATATATATATGCTTTGGGAGCTCATTATTCATTCCTACGGGTCTAGGGTTCGCTCTTGGTATATCTTCCGTTCAGTCTAAGCAACTTATTTTATTATTTCATGTATTACTTCTGCACTGATGGTGGCAAATCCACTTAGCTAGTCTCTATGAAAATGTCTTTATTTCACTGTGGTTTTTGGATGATATTTTGCTAGGTATAGAACTGTGTTGAGAGTTTTCTGTTTCTGCATTTTTAGGATGTCTTTGTCTTTTGGCTTCTGTTGTTTCTGATGAGAAACTTGTCTTCATCTTACTGTTATCCACCTGAATATAATGTGTTTTCTCCTCTGTGCTTCAGATTTTCATTCTGTCTTTAGTTTTCAATAGTTAGACCATAATGTACATAGGCATGATTTGTTCTGTATCTCTTTTGAAGAATGACAACGATTTATGGGTTGTTGCTTTTTTATCATTTTTTTTTAAATTCTCAGAACTCACTCTTCAGATTTTTTCTTTGCCTCATCCTCTTTTTCTTTCTAAAATTCCAATTACACAAATGTTGAACTATGTACATACTGTCCCAAATGTTCAGATGATCTATCTAGCTGAGGTTTGTTTTGTGTGTGGGGTCCCTTGGGTTGGCTGTTTCTATTCAGCTGACTTTTTTCAAGTTTATGGCTTCCTTCTTTTGTTCTGTCAGTGTTCTTCATTCATAAGCCTGTAAAATCCACATCTGATATTGTGTTATTCAGTTCTAAAAATTCCTGTTTTTTTCTCTTTGTTTTGCTTTATCTGCTAAGATTCCCCATTATTTCATTTGTATTTTCTATTTTTTTCACTAGGTCATTTAATTTTATTTATTTAGTTTTATTGTAATTACTTTAAAGTCCTTATCTGCTAATCGCAACATCCAGGTTAATCTGTAGGTCTGTTTCAATAGGCTCCCTTGTTCAGTATGAATCAAAATTTTCTACTTCTTTGCATGTCTCCTATTTCTTTATTTTATGCTAGACATTATGTGTAAAAGTATAGCAGAGATTGAAGTAAATAATACCTCCATAAAAAGGCACATCCCTTCCTCTGCTTGCTAAGTCACAAATGTAGTTGAGCTGGCCCTGGCTTTAAATTAGACACAGTTCTTCACCAACATCAGATGATTTGAGGGCAGTATCAAGGCTTTCCCTTCAGCAGGGCTTGGGTGGTGAACACCACCAAAGCTCCATTGATGTGCTTTATAGCCTAGCATTCAGCTTTTCTTCCAGGTGACTGAGGAGTTCCTGCCCTGTAGAGCTTTTAGCACCTGAGACATCTCTTTCTGCCCCAGTGCCCTGCTCCCAACCTTTGCAGGGTCATTGCCATGTACTTAGAGAAAAACATCTACTTCTGCTTTATTGACTACACCAAAACCTTTGACTGTGTGGATCACAACAAACTGGAATATTCTTAAAGAGATGGAAATACCAGACCATCTTACCTGCCTCCTGAGAAATCTGTATGCAGGTCAAGAAGCAACAGTTAGAACTGGAAGTGGAACAATGGATGGGTTCAAAATTGGGAAAGGAGTACGTCAAGGCTGTGTATTCAGTTCGGTTCAGTTCAGTCACTCATTCGTGTCTGACTCTTTATGACCCCATGGACTGCAGCATGCCAGGCCTCCCTGTCCATCACCAACTCCTGTAGTTTACTCAAACTCATGTCCATTGAGTTGGTGATGCCATCCAACCATATCATCCTCTGTCGTCCCCTGAGTATTGTCACCCTGCTTATTTAACTTATATGCAGAGTATGTCATGCAAAATGCTGGGCTGGATGAAGCACAAGCTGGAATCAAGATTGCCAGGAGAAATATCAATAACCTCAGATATGCAGATGACACCATCCTTATGGCAGAAAGTGAAGAGGAACTAAGCCTCTTGATGAAAAAGAAAGAGGAGAGTGAAAAATCTGGCTTGAAACTCAGCATTCAAAAAACTAAGATCATGGCATCCGGTCCCATTACTTCATGGCAAATAGATGGGGAAACAGTGGAAACAGTGACTGACTTTATTTTGGGGGGCCCCAAAATCACTGCAGATGGTGATTGCAGCCATGAAATTAAGACGCTCCTTGAAAGAAAAACTATGACCAACCTAAGCAGCATATTAAAAAGCAGAGACATTACTTTGCCAACAAAAGTCTGTCTAGTCAAAGCTATGGTTTTTCCAATAGTCATGTATGGATGTCAGAGTTGGACCATAAAGGAAGCTGAGCACCTTAGAATTCATGCTTTTGAACTGCCGAAGAATTGATGCTTTTGAACTGTGGTGTTGGAGAAGACTCTTGAGGGTCCCTTGGACTGCAAGGAGATCAAACCAGTTAATCCTAAAGGAAATCAGTTCTGAATATTCATTGGAAGGACTGATGCTGAAGCTGAAACTCTAATACTTTGACCACATGAAGCAAAAAGCTGACTCATTGGAAAAGACCCTGATGCTAGGAAAGATCGAAGGCAGGAGGAGAGGGAGTGAAAGAGGATGAGATGCTTGGATGGTATCACCAACTCAATGGACGTAAGTTTGAGCAAGCTCCGGGAGTTGGTGATGGACAGGGAAGCCTGGCGTGCTGCAGTCCATGGGGTCACAAGGAGTCGGACACGACTGAGCGACTGAACTGACTGATGGGGGGAGTAGTATTTGTATTTCAGACCATCCATATAAATTATGCTTTCCTTTGGTTCCAGAAACTGCTTCCCCAGCTTAAAATGAACTTATCACTTTGTGACATTTGATAGGAAGTAAAAAAGTTCTGCAGATACAAAGCTTCTGTTTGGGGACCTCTTGAATATGAAATCCCCATTCAGTTACCAAGTAGTGTCAGCAGGCAAGTTGGTGTTGGCTTGCTTTGTGACCAGAATTCTTAAGGATTCTGATACATCACACAAGATCATAAGCAAACATTAAATGTTTATTAAAAGTTGAACAGTTTCCTCTCTTACCTGCTTGCCCTGAAGAATGAAATAAATTGTGGTTTTCTGTTCGCTTTTGAAATATTTGTCTCTTCTGAATTTTTTCCTTTGTTTACCTTTAGATTCTCAGATCTCTGACTTTAGAAAATAGTTTTCTAGGTTAGGGGCTTGTTCTCATTGTTAAGGTAAGATCAGTTTCCCTTTTGCTCCTCTACATTCTATTCAGGAATTGTTTCTTTATCCTTATTTTAGAGATGCTAGCCCTGAGGTGCTTTTGCTTTACATTTTTATCCTGGCTATGAAATTTGAAAATGCCCTGAAAATTCTAGGCAGGGGTAGGACTTATCTCAATTAATTTCACTTTTTTCTTGGATCTTTTAAAAAATATTTATTTTTGGCTGTGTTAGGCCTTCATTACTGTGCAGACTTTCTCTAGTTGCAGCAAATGGGGGCTACTCTCTAGTTGCAGTGTGTGGGTTTCTCTTGCTGCAGAGCATGGGCTCTAGGGCATGTGGGGATTCAGTAGTTTTGGTTCCCAAGCTCTAGAGCACAGGCTAAATAGTTGTAGCATGTGGGCTTAGTTGCTCTGAGGCATGTGGGATATTCCCGGATCAGGGATCAAACCCGTGTCTCCTGCATTGGCAGATGGATTCTTTACCACTGAGCCACCAAGGGAGCCCTTGGATCTTTACCCTTCAAATTCTAGTGCTTAAGTTAATATTTGATACTTTCATATAGATGTTTTTATTGTGTTTGTGGTGGGTTGCTTTTTGCTCTTCTTTTTCTTTTTTAAAATTGAAGTGTAGTTGATTGATTTATAATTGTAGTAACATACACACAACAAAATCCACCATCGTAACAAATTTTAAAGCATAGCTTTGTGGCATTAAGTATGTTCACACTGTTGAGCAACTGTCGCCACTCCAGCACTGTCACCATTCCCCCATACTTTGGGAACACCACTCTACTTTCTGTCGGTATGAATTTGACTACTCTAGGTGCCTCATATAAGTAGAATCCTATAGTATTTGTCCTGGCTTATTTGACTCAGAACAGTGTCTTTAAGGCTCATCCACATTGTAGCATGTCACAGGATTCCCTTCCTTTTAGGGCCAAATAATATTCCATTGTTTGATACATATTACATTTTGCTTATGTAATGTACATAATTTTGTTTACACTTGTTGGTGGACACCTTGGTTACTTGTACATTGTAGCTATTGTGAATAATGCTTTTATTATGAACATTGGTGTACAAATATCTGTTTGTGTCCCTGCTTTGAATTCTTTTGTATACATAACTAGAAATGGGATTGCTGGATCATATGGTAATTTCCTGGTGGCTCAGCAGTTTTAAAGAATCTGCCTGCCAATGCAGGAGACACAAGTTTGATCCCTAGTCAGAAAGATCCCCTGGAAGAGGAGATGGCAGCCCACTTCAGTATTCTTCCCTGGGAAATCCCACAGACGGAGAAGCCTGGTGGACTACAGTCCATGGGGCTGCAAAAGAGTTGGACATGACTTGTTGACTAAACAATAAGAATTCAGTTGTATGTGTGTACCCCATATACCAGTTGAAAAATATATAGGTTGTTTTGGTTTTGGGGGGCAATTATGAAAAGAGCTGTTATAAACATTTGCATTCAGATGTTTGTTTGTACCCAGATTTTAATTTCTCTTTGGGTAAATACTTCAGCATGTGCTTACTTGGTCATATGGTATTGTTATAATTAATTTTATAAGAAACTGCCAAATTGTTTTCTTGAATAGCTTGTGCTCTTACTGCAATGCATCAGAGTTCCACTTATTTCCCATTCTTGTCAGCACTTGGTATTTCAGTTTGCTTTTTTCCTAAAGTTATTTAGATAGGTGAGCTTTGCTATCCCATTGTGGCTTGAATATGCATTCTTCTAATGACTAATGATACTGAAAATCTTTTGATGTGCTTGTGTTATCCATATATCTTCTATTGTTAAGTGTCTCTTCAAATCTTCTGTTCATTTTTAAATTGGGCTGTTTTCTTAATGAATGTTCAAAATTCTTTATGTATTCTGTATACAAGAACAATACTTTGTTAGATTTGTGATTTTCAAATATTTTCCTATTTGTGGCTAATCTTTTCTTCACCTAACAGTGTATTGCATGAAAATGTGATGAACTCCAGATTTTTAATTTCTTTCGGTACCATGTCTAAAAAGTCTTTAAAGTCACAAAGACTTTTCTTCTAAAATAATTTTGTAGTTTAACATTTTATATTTAGATCTATACTTGATTTTTGTATGAAGAATAAGTTACTAAGGTTCATTTTTGTGTGTGGATCCCCATTTTTTTCATTGCCATTTATTGAAAAGCAAATGATATATGTTATCTTAACACATATTAACTTAGCATGTATATGATACAGAAAAAGTTAAAGATGTGCATGTACATGAGTTAATACGCAAACATACATGTACTTACTGTCTGCTGAGAGGGCCTGTAAGCAGTGACATCTCAGTAGCCATGAGCAAACCTTGCACACAGATCTTGGTTTCTAAATATCATTCTACAATAAAAAGGAACAGAATTCCACAGAAAAAATTAATTGATTCTAGGGCAAAGGCAAGGCTAACATAAAATAAGCCCAGAGCATTTTGTAGTATTAGAAATTAAGGACTTCTCAAAAGCACAGTGATGGGGACATGTCAAATGGACATAGGCACCAACCCCAAAGAGCTTCTCATGGCAAGTCCAGTTCAGTCACTCAGTAGTGTCCAACTCTTTGCGACCCCATGAACCACAGCACGCCAGGTCTCCCTGTCCAACACCAACTCCCGGAGTTTACCTAAACTCATGCCCATCGAGTCGGTGATGCCATCCAACCATCTCATCCTCTGTCATCTCTTTCTCCTCCTGCTCTCAATCTTTCCCAGCATCAGGGTCTTTTCAAACAAGTCAGCTGTTTGCATCAGGTGTCCAAAGTATTGGAGTTTCAGCTTTAGCATCAGTCCTTCCAAAGAACACTCAGGACAGATCTCCTTTAGGATGGACTGGTTGGATCTCCTTGCAGTCCAAGGGACTCTCAAGAGTCTTCTCCAACACCACAGTTCAAAACCATCAGTTCTTCAGCACTCAGCTTTCTTTATAATCCAACTTTCACATCCATACATAACCACTGGAAAAACCATAGCCTTGACTAGACGGACCTTTGTTAACAAAGTAATGTCTCTGCTTTTTAATATGCCATCTAGGTTGGTCATAACTTTCCTTCTAAGGAGTGTCTTTTAATTTCATGGCTGCAGTCACCATCTGCAGTGATTTTGGAGCACCCAAAAAATAAAAGTCAGCCACTGTTTCCCCATCTATTTGCCATGAAGTGATGAGACCAGATGCCATGATCTTAGTTTTCTGAATGTTGAGCTTTAAGCCAACTTTTTCACTCTCCTCTTTCACTTTCATCAAGAGGCTCTTTAGTTCTTCTTCACTTTCTGCCATAAGAGTGGTGTCATCTGCATATCTGAGGTTATTATTATTTTTTCCAGCAATCTTGATTCCAGCTTGTACTTCTTCCAGCCCAGCGTTTCTCATGATGTACTCTGCATATAAGTTAAATAAGTAGGGTGATAATATACAGCCTTGACATGCTCCTTTTCCTGTTTGGAACCAGTCTGTTGTTCCATGTCCAGTTCTAACTGTTGCTTCCTGACCTGCATACATGTTTCTCAAGAGGCAGGTCAGGTGGTCTGGTATTCCCATCTCTTTCAGAATTTTCCACAGTTTATTGTGATCCACACAGTCAAAGGCTTTGGCATAGTCAATAAAGAAGAAATAGATGTTTTTCTGGAACTCTCTTGCTTTTTCCATGATCCAGCGGATGTTGGCAATTTGATCTCTGGTTCCTCTGCCTTTTCTAAAACCAGCTTGAACATCTGGAAGTTCATGGTTCATATATTGCTGAAGCCTGGCTTGGAGAAGTTTGAGCATTACTTTACTAGTGTGTAAGATGAATACAATTGTGCATTCTTTGGCATTGCCTTCCTTTGGGACTGGAATCAAAACTGACCTTTTCCAGTCCTGTGGCCACTGGACTTATGACAGAGCTGGAACAATTTGAGCAACAAAATAAATAACATGGTATTGGATTCTAACCCTAAGTAATAAATATTTGAGACCACAGTGATATAAGTAAATGATTGAATAAATAAATGGGAAGAAGAGAGCCCTCTGAAGAATTCCAAATAATATATCTAGATTCTACCCCCTCTTGGAGATGGGGCCTATTCCCTCCTTTCTTGAATAGGGGCTAGACTTAGTGATTGCTTTCAAAGAATACAGTATGAAAAGGAGATACAGTTACTTTACAGTGGAGAAAACTGGCAACCACTACCTTAGAAAGTGATCCAGGTTAACGTCACCTGTGATATGATGTACCCCCTGATATACTGTGATAAGAAGGGCTCTGGGTTATTCTCCCAGAGAATCTCAGTCTAATCTCAGTCTAATCAAATGGAAAAACACTAGACAAAATCCAAATTAAAAGGCATTCTAAAAAGTATCTGTCTAGTATTTCTCAAAGTTGTCAAGGTCATAAAACACAGGAAAGACTGTCACAAACCATAAGAGATATGACAACTAAAGGCAATATAGTATTCTGAATTAGATCATGGGATGAAAAAAGGGACATTAAAGAAAAGACTGGTGAAAGTCTGGAGTTTGATTAAGTGTCCATTGTTCCAGCACTGCTTTTTGAAATGACTGTTTATCCACTGAATTTCTTTTGAATCTTTATCAAAATTATATGTGTGGTTCTATTACTGGATACACTATTTTTGTTCCACTGATCGTGAGTGTTTATCCTTTTGCTAATAACACAATTAATACAGCTTTGTGATAAGTTTGAAATCAGGTAGTGGATTTGCTGATATTTTGTTGAAGATTTTTGTATCATAATCATGAGAGATACTGGTTGGTAGTCAATATGCTGGTAAGTGTTTAACGATCAGAGTTTTGGGTACTGAGAGAGAAACCTGGTTTTGTATTCTTTACCAACTTTTGTGGTATAAATACCCCTGCTGTGGCTAATTTCAAGCTACAAAATAATTTTAATCAATTGCTAAAAATTTAACAACCAGCACTCTTGATCTGGTACAAACAGGTGCCAACCTCCACTGTAATTTTCTTTTATGGTAATGTTTCTGTTAGGTTTAGGTATCAGGGTAATATGAGCTTCATAAAATGAATTGAGAACAGTTCTCTCCTCTTTGTTTTATGGTAGAGAGAAAAGAGAAGTCAGTCATGTCTGACTCTTTGCAACTCCATGGACTGTAGCCTACCAGGCTCCTCTCTCCATGGGATTTTCCAGGCAAGAGCACTGGAGTGGGTTGCCATCTCCTTCTCCAGAGGATCTTCCTGACCCAAGGATTGAATCCAGGTATCCCGCATTGCAGGCAGACGCTTTAGTGTCTGAGCCACCAGGGAAGATTACATATAATTGGTATTGTTTCGCCATCAATGCTTGGTGGAATTCACTTTTGACACCATTTGGGCCTTAAGATTTGTTAGAAGGTTTTATTGCTTTTAATTGAAGTGAAATTCACATAATATTGACCATTTTCAAGTATACAATTGGGTACAATTTAGTATATCCACAATGTTGTGGGACCACTACAACACATAGTTCCAAAACATTTTCACCATCCCAAAAGAAAACCCCATTCCCATTAAACAGTTGTTAACCTATTCCCTCTCCTAGCCCTTGTCTCTGTGCATTTACCCATTCTGAATATTTCATGTAAGTGGAATCATATAATATGTACCTTTTCTGTTTGGCTTCTTTCATTTAGCATGTTTTCCAAATTCATTCACCCTATACCTTGTATCAATACATCATTTTTATGAAAAATAATATTCCATTGTATGTTTATACCACAATTGTTTATCAGTTCATCCATTGATTGAGATTCAGGTGGCTTTCACTTTTTGGCTTTTGTGAATAGTGCCACTATAGCTTTTGTGTATGAGTATTTGTTTTCAAATCTGTTGGGTATGTATCTAGAAGTGGAATTGATGGGTTGTAGCCTTTGACTGTGTGGATCACAATAAACTGTGGAAAATTCTGAAAGAGATGGGAATACCAGACCACCTGACCTGCCTCTTGAGAAACATGTATGCATGTCAAGAAGCAACAGTTAGAACTGGACATGGAACAACAGACTGGTTCCAAACAGGAAAAGGAGCATGTCAAGGCTGTATATTATCACCCTACTTATTTAACTTATATGCAGAGTACATCATAAGAAACACTGGGCTGGAAGAAATACAAGCTGGAATCAAGATTGCTGGAAAAAATAATAATAACCTCAGATATGCAGATGACACCACTCTTATGGCAGAAAGTGAAGAAGAACTAAAGAGCCTCTTGATGAAAGTGAAAGAGGAGAGTGAAAAAGTTGACTTAAAGCTCAACATTCAGAAAACTAAGATCATGGCATCTGGTCCCATCACTTCATGGGGAAACAGTGGCTGACTTTTATTTTGGGGGGGGTCCAAAATCACTGCAGATGGTGACTGCAGCCATGAAATTAAAAGATGCTTACTCCTTGGAAGGAAAGTTATGACCAACCTAGATAGCATATTAAAAAGCAGAGACATTACTTTGCCAACAAAGGTCTGTCTAGTCAAGGCTATGGTTTTTCCAGCAGTCATGTATGGATGTGAGAGTTGAACTGTGAAGAAAGCTGAGTGCCGAAGAATTGATGCTTTTGAACTGTGGTGTTGGAGAAGACTCTTGAGAATCCCTTGGACTGCAAGGAGATCCAACTAGTCCATCCTAAAGGAGATCAGTCCTGGGTGTTCTTTGGAAGGACTGATGCTAAAGCTGAAACTCCAATACTTTGGCCACCTCATACAAAGAGTTGACTCACTGGAAAAGACTCTGATGCTGGGAGGGATTGGGGGCAGAAGGAGAAGGGGACGACAGAGGATGAGATGGCTGGATGGCATTACCAACTCGATGGACATGAGTTTGAGTGAACTTTGGGAGTTGGTGATGGACAGGGAAGCCTGGCGTGCTGCAATTCATGGGGTCGCAAAGAGTTGGACACGACTGAGTGACTGAACTGAACCAAATGGTAATTGTATATTTAACTTTTCGAGTTATTGATGAACTTTTCCATAGCAGCTGTACCATTTTTTATTCCCACAAGCAATGTATAAGGATTACAATTTCTCCACATCCTCCCCATTACCTGTTATTTTCTGGTGTTTTTTTTTTAAACACCCATAATAAGGAATGGGAAGTGGTATCATCGTGGTTTTGATTTGGCTTTTCCCTGAAGACTAATGATGATGTTGAGCATCTTTTCATGTGCTCATTTGTATAACTTAAAGAAATGTCTGCTCAATTTCTTTGCTCATTTTTTGTTGGGGTTACCTTTTTTGTTATTGAATTTTTAAGTATATTTTATATATTCTGGATAATATACCTTTATCAGATATATGGTTTGCAAATATTCTATTCTGTGAGTTATATTTTTTCCTGTTTTGGTACTATTCTATGATGCATGCAAATTTTAATTTATTTATTATATTTTCTTGGTTGCCACACTGTGTGGCATATGGGATCTTAGTTCCCAAACCAGGGATCAAACCCATGCCCCTTCTATTGGAACTACAGAGTCTTAACACTAGATCACCAAGGAAGTCCCTATAAAAGTTTTAAAGTTGGTAAGATCAGTTTATTTTTCTTTTAATGCTTGTACTTTTTGGTGTCATATCTTGAATCTTTTGTCAAATTCAAGATAAGGAAATTTATTCCTATGTTTTCTTCTGAGTTTTATATTTTTAGCTCAATATTTAGGTCAATGATCTATGTTGTATCAGTTTTTTTATAAGTAGTGAAGTAGAGGTCAAGTTTTCTTCTTATGCATGTGGTCATCTAGTTGCCAGTGGCATTTGTTGAAGAAATTATTCTTTCTCCATTGAATGGTCTTGTCTTCCTTGTTGAAAATGAGGTGGCCATAGATGTATGGTTTTATTTTCAGACTCTCGTTTCTATCTATTGGACAATATGTCTGTCTTTATGCCAGTCACACTGTTTTGATACTGAAGCTATAACAGTAAGATTTTTTTTTAATTTTTTAGTATAAATTTATTTATTTTAATTGCAGGCTAATTACTTTACAATATTGTATTGGTTTTGCCATACATTGACATGAATCCGCCACGGGTGTACATGCGTTCCCCACCCTGAACCCCTCTCCCATCTCCCTCCCCATAGTATCCCTCTGGGTCATCCCAGTGCACCAGCCCTGAGCATCCTGTATCATGCATCGAACCCGGATTGGCGATTCGTTTCATATATGATAATATACATGTTTCAGTGCCATTCTCCCAAATCATCCTACCCTCGCCCTCTCCCACAAAGTCCAAAAGACGGTTCTATGCATCTGTGTCTCTTTTGGTGTCTCGCTTACAGGGTTAACGTTACCATCTTTCTAAATTCCATATATATGTGTTAGTATACTGTATTGGTGTTTTTCTTTCTGGCTTACTTCACTCTGTATAATTGGCTCCAGTTGCATCCACCTCATTAGAACTAATACAAATGTATTCTTTTTAATGGCTGAGTAATACTTTATTGTGTATATGGAGAAGGCAATGGCACCCCACTCTAGTACTCTTGCCTGGAAAATCCCATGGACAGAGGAGCCTGGTAGGCTGCAGTCCATGGGGTCGTGAAGAGTCGAACATGACTGAGTGATTTCACTTTAACTTTTCACTTCATGCACTGGAGAAGGAAATGGCAACCCACTCCAGTGTTCTTCCCTGGAGAATCCCAGGGGCGGGGGAGCCTGGTGGGCTGCCATCTATGGGGTTGCACAGAGTCAGACATGACTGAAGCAACTTAGCAGCAGCAGCAATACTCCATGGTGTATATGTACCACAGCTTTCTTACCCATTCATCTGCTGATGGACATCTAGGTTGCTTCCATGTCCTGGCTATTATAAACAGTGCTGCGATGAACATTGGGGTACGCATGTCTCTTTCAATTCTGGTTTCCTCGGTGTGTATGCCCAGCAGTGGGATTGCTGGGTCATAAGGCAGTTCTATTTCCAGTTTTTTAAGGAATCTCCACACTCTTCTCCATAGTGCCTGTACTAGTTTGCATTCCCACCAACAGTGTAAGAGGATTCCCTTTTCTCCACACCCTCTCTAGCATTTATTGCTTGTAGACTTGCATAGCAGCCATTCTGACTGGCATGAAATGGTACCTCATTGTGGTTTTGATTTGCATTTCTCTGATAATGACTGATGTTGAGCATCTTTTCATGTGTTTGTTAGCCATCTGTATGTCTTCTTTGGAGAAATGTCTGTTTAGTTCTTTGGCCCATTTTTTGATTGGGTCATTTATTTTTCTGGAATTGAGCTTCAGGAGTTGCTTGTATATTTTTGAGATTAGTTGTTTGTCAGTTGTTTGATTTGCTATTATTTTCTCCCATTCTGAAGGCTGTCTTTTCACCTTGCTTATAGTTTCCTTTGTTGTGCAGAAGCTTTTAATTTTAATTAGGTCCCATTTGTTTATTTTTGCTTTTATTTGCAATATTCTGGGAGGTGGGTCATAGAGGATCCTGCTGTGATTTATGTCAGAGCGTGTTTTGCCTATGTTCTCCTCTAGGAGTGTTATAGTTTCTGGTCTTATGTTTAGATCTTTAATCCATTTTGAGTTTATTTTTGTGTATGGTGTTAGAAAGTGTTCTAGTTTCATTCTTTTACAAGTGGTTGACCAGTTTTCCCAGCACCACTTGTTAAAGAGATTGTCTTTTCTCCGTTGTATATTCTTGCCTCTTTTATCAAAGATAAGGTGTCCATAGGTGCATGGATTTACCTCTGGGCTTTCTATTTTGTTCCATTGATCTATATTTCTGTCTTTGTGCCAGTACCATACTGTCTTGATGACTGTGCCTTTGTAGTAGAGCCTGAAGTCAGGCGGGTTGATTTCCTCCAGTTCCACTCTTCTTTCTCAAGATTGCTTTGGCTATTCGAGGTTTTTTGTATTTCCATACAAATTGTGAAATTATTTGTTCTAGCTCTGTGAAAAATACCATTGGTAGCTTGATAGGGATTGCATTGAATCTATAGATTGCTTTGGGTAGTATACTCATTTTCACTATATTGATTCTTCCAAACACGGTATATTTCTCCATCTATTAGTGTCCTCTTTGATTTCTTTCACCAGTGTTTTATAGTTTTCTATATATAGGTCTTTTGTTTCTTTCGGTAGATATATTCCTAAGTATTTTATTCTTTTCGTTACAATGGTGAATGGAATAATTTCCTTAATTTCTCTTTATATTTTCTCCTTATTAGTGTATAGGAATGCAAGGGATTTCTCTGTGTTGATTTTATATCCTGCAACTTTACTATATTCATTGATTAGCTCTAGTAATTTTATGGTGGAGTCTTTAGGGTTTTCCATGTAGAGGATCATGTCATCTGCAAACAGTGAGAGTTTTATTTCTTCTTTTCCAATTTGGATTCCTTTTATTTCTTTTTCTGCTCTGATTGCTGTGGCCAAAACTTCCAAGACTATGTTGAATAGTAGTGGTGAGAGTGGGCACCCTTGTCTTGTTCCTGACTTTAGGGTCGAAATGCTTTCAGTTTTTCAGCATTGAAGATAATGTTTGCTGTGGGTTTGTCATATAGCTTTTAATATTTTGAGGTATGTTCCTTCTATTCCTGCTTTCTGGAGGGTTTTTATCATAAATGGATGTTGAATTTTGTCAAAGGCTTTCTCTGCATCTATTGAGATAATCATATGGCTTTTATTTTTCAATTTGTTAATGTGGCGTATTACATTGATTGATTTGCAGATATTGAAGAATCCATGCATCCCTGGATAAAGCCCACTTGGTCATGATGTATGATCTTTTTAATGTGTTGTTGGATTCTGTTTGCTAGAATTTTGTTAAGGATTTTTGCATCTATGTTCATCAGTGATATTGGCCTGTAGTTTTCTTTTTGTGTGTCATCTTTTAACAGTAAGATTTTAAATAAGTGGGAGTCCTTTGATTGTTTCTTTCCCAATTTTGTTTCACTGTTAGAGACTCCTTGCAATTCCATATAAATTTGAGGATTGGCTTTTCTATTTCTGTGCAGGAGTCATTTAGATTTTAAGAGCAATTTCATTGATTCTATAAATTCGTTTGAGTAGTACTGTCACCTGAACTATATTAAGTCTTACAGTCTATGAACACATACTATCATTTCTTTTATTTAGGTCTTCTTTAATACTTCCAGCGATGTTTTGCAGTTTTCAGTGTGTAAGTCTTGTATACTCCTTGAGTAGATTTATCCCTAGGTATTTTATTCTTTTTGATGCTACATTAAATGGAATTGTCTTAATTTCTCTTTTGGATTTTCATTACTGGTAAATAGAAACACAACTGATGTTTGTGTGTTGATCTTATAATTCTGAAATGTGCTGACTTTGTTTATTAGCTCTATTTTTGTGGATTCTTAGGGATATTCTATATGTAGTTTTGTCTTTCACTACGGAGTATAAAGTTAGCTGGGATAGAGATGGATTAAAAATATTATCATTTTGAGGTAGTTTCCTTCTATTTCTAGTCTACTAAATGTTTTTACCATGAAAGTGTTGAATTTTGTCAAACACTTTTTTGTATCATCTGAAATGATCTTCTACTTTTCCCCCATTTGCTCTGTTAATGAAATTTATTGACTTTAGTGTGTTGAGCCATTCTTGCATTCCTGGGATAAATCACACAAAGTCACAGTGTAAATTATAACCTAATTTTTTAATTTTGCTTGATTTGATTTACTAGTAACTTGTTAAAGGTATTCATAAAAGATATTGTTATTGGGTAGAATGCTTTCTGAACTTCATTTAATCCTTTTTCTGAGGTTTTGTCTTGTTCTTTTGTGTGGAACATGTTTCTCTGTCTCATTTTGCTTAATCCTCTGTTTTTATATCTATGCATTTGTTAAGTTGATTACATTTCCCAATCTTAGAGAAGTAACCTTATATGGAGATGTTCTGAGAAACCCAGCAATATATGCTTCTCTTATCATCAGAGCTATGAGCTCTAAGGGCTCCTTATGTATGGGCTACATGAATCCTTCCTTATTGTGGGCTTGACTGTTGTGGGCAAACTAGCAGCCAGGGTTGACTCTCAGCTCTGTTGGAAGCCAGATCCTGCCTCATGCAGTGGCTACTGGCCCACTGTTGCGGGAAGCTGGGTCCCTGCCTGGCTGGCTGCATGTCCTATGGGGTTCCTGGACTGGGACCCAATGCAGCTGGCAGAATAGCCTGAAGTGTACTGGGATTGGTGACGGCTCACTGGTCGGCCAGTAAGCCTCTAGCACTAATAGGCTAGAGGGAGGATTCCAAAATGGTGCTTATTAGAACCAATGTCCTTATGGTAGAACAAGCTTCCAAAGTGGCTGCTACCAGTGTCTGTGTCTTCAAGAGAAGTTCCAGTTGCCTCCTGACTCTCCAAGAGGCTCTCCAAGATCTGTAAATGGGTCTGAGCCAGCCTCACTTCAGATTACTGCCTCTGCACTATGATTTGGACCAGGTGAGGTTTTGCATGTGTCCTTTAGAGTGGAGTGTCTGTTTTCTATAGTCCTCTGGCTCTCAAGTTTTACTGGCCTACAAAGCCAGGTGTTCTGGGGGGTTTGTCTTCCTGGTGCAGGACCCCTCAGCAGGGGAGCCCAATGTGGGGCTTGGACCTCTGACTCCTTGGGGAGAACTTCTACAGTTTTGACCAGCCTCCCATTTGTGGGTCACCTACTCAGGGATGTGGGTCTTGACTACTAGAGGGGTGTCTCCACCCCTCCTATCTAGGTCATTGTAGTTCCTTCCTAATATCTTTAGTTGTAGGGAATCTTTTTTGCTACTCTTCAGATGATTTTCAAAGATAGTTGCTCTGTAAATAGTTGTAATTTCAGTGTGCCTGTGGAAGGAGGTAAGCTCAGAGTCTTCCTTCTCCACCATCTTGGTCATTCTTTTTTACCATCTTTTATCTTGTACATATTTCTGTCAATGCACCTGCTATGCATATTGCATTTATGAATTTAATCTTTGCCTCTCTGTTGGAATGTAAGCTCCTTGATGACAAGAATAGTTGCTTTCATTCATCTTTGTATCTCTAGCAGAGTTCTAGGCATGGAGTGATATCTTAGTAAATATATACTGAACAAATATTTTATATATGTGTAAAACAGGGTACAGGTAGCAGTATATCTTAACTCTCCAGAGTAAATCCTGTAGTTAACACATTAACAGCTAGTTTACGTGTCTTTTTAATGGTACTCTATTTTGATCACTTCCGTTTGAATTGAAATATGTTGTTTCAGGGACCAGTAACATTTAAGGATGTTACTGTGGAATTCACCCGGGAAGAATGGAAATTGCTGGACACTGCTCAGAGGACCCTATATAGAGAAGTGATGCAGGAGAACTACAGTCACCTCATCTCAGTGGGTGAGGAAATCTTCTGCATCTGTAACTCCCAATAGTTTGCATTTCCTTTCTCACTTACTGAAATTTGTAAATCCCCTGTAGGGTTGAATATTAGCATTGTTTTCAGGGTCAAAGTTGATGAATCCATTTTGGGTACCAGAAAAATATTTGTGTCCCCATGCACTCCCCTAATAGAATAAATTTGCCAAATCTATGTGAGACCTTCATTGTTCTGATCCTAACCTGCACTTCCTTATCCTTCAGAGTTTCTGTATTCCAAGTAATTTGTGTTATTTATCTTTTCTATTAATAGGCTATTGTGCAAATAGGCCAAATGCAATCTTCAAGTTGAAGCAAGGAAAAGAACCATGGATATTAGAAGTACAATTTCCACGTCAGAACAACCCTGGTAAGTTAGAAATTATAACTTGTATAAGGGGGTTGGAATTGGTGCCTTTGATTTTTTGAAATTTTTTTTTCAAGAATCTCTTTTTTAAATGTCCTTAAACTTTTGGAAATGATTGAGGATACTTGATCTGCATATGTAAGCAAAATAAATCACACCTCCAGTTTTTGTTCTCCCCATCTAAATTCTCTCTTTTGTGTGGGGCAGATGGAGATGGTTGATTTTTTGTTTAAAAAAACATTCCCTCTTTTGCTTGACATTTTTAAAGTAGATTTATTTCTCTTTCACTTAAACTCTCATTTTGTCTTTTTGCTAGAATTTCCAGTTACTTCTTGGCATTAAAGTATGCAGCTATAATCTTAAAGTGTTTATAAAATCTATCATAAAATTTTCAAGTGCCATTTTTCCTCCTTTCATTAACAATAAAATGCCTTAGATTTTAAGCACCCATTTTAATTTACTAGTCTCTCTTTAATCTCTGAAATTGGATTATAAATCATTATGCCTTTTATTAGCTATATTATTTCAGAGCTGATACAAAATACACCTAATTTTCTGTCAAGAAGTAGTCTGGCCCTTTATTGCCTGCTGCATCTTATTTTTCCTTGTGGCCCCAAAACATGTGCTCATCTTCATTTTATCTGCTCTCTTAAGTGCTTTTTATACTTAAGGTCTTATTTCATGAGTATCCCAAGTTAACCTTGCACACATCTCTATCAAATAACTTTGTGTTTTCCTTACAATTGCCATGAAATTCTAACCCAAAATCTCTACTTATAAGCTCACTTTTTTTCAAGCATTTAAAAATGAATAAACATGAAGGTCTGTAAAGATTCTAGAATGACGTTGAATAATTACCCTTTAAAGATCATGTAGAAAATTGAAGCAGAGATGTGGGACTTAAGATATAAAAGCAGAATAAGACTAGTGTTGAGTCACAGATGCAGTATGTGGCGGTATTGAAAATCTCTGGTGCTACAACTGAGAATTCATTCTGTGGGATGGCTTGTACTCTGCTTTTTTAAAAATCTTTTTTAAAAACCTTTTGGATGTATGTGTTTCTGGGTCTTCTGAACCAGCCAACTAGAAAAAGAAGAATTTTCCTCTAAACATGAGGAAATGGATATTCTGAGAAGGTCACTTTAATGTTGACATCTAGATTGTTGGGTATGGGCAAAGAGGAATAAAGTGGAAGTTTATAGTCTAATTACTAGAAATCCTAACACTATAAACTAGGTTTGAGTGGGTAAAAACCTATACTTAGCTCCTTCATCTAATATAATCTTTCCTTTGATATTCCCAGTGAACACAGTTGTCTACTAATTTTCGTTATCACCCTACTTACTATTCATTCTCCTTAATGGGCTCACATCATGCTCTATGAGTCTCACATTCTTGTTCAGCAGCACTTTGACTACCTTTTGTTTTCTGCTCCCTATTCTTTGTATTTTTTGGTGTTTTTTTTTTTTTTTTTTGGTCTTCACTTTCTCCTCCAAGTTTTTAAGGTCATATTTGTAGTGTCAAAGTTACTTGAATTTATAACTAGATCTCTCTCTCTTTTCTATAGCAGGTTTTAGTGTTATTTATATGTTTTTTTCTAAGCCACTGAGATATAGGAAGTTTGCACTTAAGAACTCCTTCATTTGAGAATAACAGCCTGAAACCTAAGAATCCACCCTATGACCATAATAATGTGTTAAGATGTATAAAGTATTAAATTTTGGATTCCTTTGTAGAAGACTTATGCAATACTCATGACCAAGGAGCAAGATGCCCAGAAAGCCAAGCTGAAAATTCAAGGCAAGTTCAAGAATTCAATTTTGAGATTAGAAGCTTTTTAAGAAAGGGTCTTAATAGGGGTACTGGAAGTGGAACAGCACTAGTTAACGATAAATGAGAAAACTGAAGCAAATTCCAAAGAACATAATCCAAATGGGAAAGCCCTCTTTCGTAATATAGACCTTTTATAATTCAAGATCAGGAAATTAAATTCTGAAACAGTCTTTTGATTCTTCTTATTTACATAATAATAGAGGCTTTATTATACAAAGTCAAGTTCAGGCAGTTGAGAAACCTGGAGAATATAATGTAAGTGACATACCTTCTACCAAATGTTAAACCACAGTATATGTCAACATAGAATATTCACAATGAAGAAACCCTATGAATCTAATGAATATTGGAAAAACCTCTAGAAATTGGTTCTCAGAGTTACTTGGAAAATATACATAGCAGACCCAACCCCCACCCCCTCACCCCAAAGTCTTATACATTAACGAATTTGGAAATTTCTCTCTAGGAATGGAGAACTCAAGAAACATCAGAAAACTCATACCAATGAGAAAACCTATAAATGTAATGAATGTGGAAAGTCCTTCTACCAGAAGTCTATCCTCATAATACATGAGCATACTCATTCAAAGGACAAACCCAGTGAATGTGAGAAATCCGTTTCTCAGAATGGAGACCTCACAAGACAACCAAAAACTCCTACCAGAGAGAAGACCTATGAATGTAAAGAATGTAAGAAAACTTTCTACCATCTGTCATCTCTCAGTAGACATTTGAGAACTCATGCAGGAGAGAAACCCTACGAATGTAATCAGTGTGAGAAATCCTTCTACCAGAAGCCGCACCTCATGGAACATCAGAAAACACACACAGGAGAAAAACCCTTTGAATGTACTGAATGTGGGAAGTTCTTCTATGTTAAGGCATACCTCATGGTACATCAGAAAACACACACAGGGGAGAAACCATATGAATGTAAGGAATGTAGGAAGTCCTTTTCCCAGAAATCACACCTCACAGTACATCAGAGAACACATACAGGGGAGAAACCCTATAAATGTAAGGAATGTGGGAAATTCTTCTCTAGAAATTCACACCTCAAAACTCATCAGCGAACTCACACGGGAGAGAAACCCTATGAATGTAAGGAATGTGGTAAATGCTTCTACCAGAAGTCAGCCTTAACAGTACATCAGCGAACTCATACAGGGGAGAAACCCTTTGAATGTAATAAATGTGGAAAAACCTTTTACTATAAATCAGACCTCACTAAACATCAGAGAAAACACACAGGGGAGAAGCCCTATGAATGTAATGAATGTGGTAAATCTTTCTCTGTGAATTCAGTCCTCAGATTACATCAAAGGACTCACACAGGAGAGAAACCCTATGAATGCAAGGAATGTGGGAAATCTTTCTCTCAGAAGTCACATTTTGTCATACACCAGAGAAAACACACAGGAGAGAAACCCTATGAATGTAAGGAGTGTAAGGAAACATTTTTTCAAAAATCAAAACTCACTGCACATCAGAAGACACACACAGAAGGGAAAAGCTTATAAACAATATCAATTGGAGAATTCTTCTGTCTGAATTTGTCCTTCAGAATAATCAGATAACTCACACAAGACAAAAACCTTATGAAATATCATCAATATGGGGAAGTTTTAGCCAATTCTTTCATCATAGGGAGAAATTCTATAGATCTGTTAGGGAGAAATTTTTACCATATGTCAGACTTGTACTAAATTTCAGGCAACATACATGGTAGAAACACTACAAATGGTAAAACATGAGGGAAACTCTCTTTCAGAAGTCATACTTTATTGTACGACATTTAAACCATACAGGAGAAATCCTGTAAGAAAAATGAATATCAGGAAATTTCTGTCAGGGTAGCCATCATAAATGAGGAACTTCTATCAGTATCCTGAGCATTCAGAAATCTTTTTATACCAGTTGGACTCATTAGCACATTCTAAAAGGAGATAATCACAAAGATTACTACATACATGGAAGGCTTTATCAAGAAGTGATGTTTCAGTGAATGTCAGATCAGTGATATAAAGTATAGAAACTTTTTAAAAAATATTTTAAATATGTGAAACCTTTTAAACAAAAATTCTAAGAGAATATGTACAAGGGAACTACTTACACTAGGAGTCATGTTGTAGAAATCTGATTACAATGTTGTTTTAAAGAAACCTGCAAATGTCAGGTATATGAAGTTTTGTAAAAAGCACAAATAAATTGGAAAATGTGATATCATTAACACATGTGAAAAGTCCTTTAGTACGTAGGACTTTTGCGTGAATGTCAGTGTGCTACAGAACACAGATTGTGGATGTTTGATGTGCACGTGAACCCATCCATAATTGTACATAGTGAAATATGTAGCCTTGTTTAGTTCAGTAACTTTTATGTATATGAAGATATCTCTCATTTAGTCTCAGCAGGGACTCCTGTTGTTAACAGAATGTATATTTAAGTGTAGTATTCTTTTAAAATTATAATGTATCTTTTTCCCCCTCTTTCTGAATGGATATGGATTTTACTGAACTAATCCTTCAGAAAGAATATAAAAATGTTTCTGTAAAATTTGCAACTCTCTTATGGTTGGCCAAATTTTACACTAGGGATACATTTATAGGAAAAAGGCTTCCCTGGTGGCTCAGTGTAATGAATCTTCCTGCCAATGCTGGAGATATGGGTTCGGTCTCTGGGTTGGGATGGCAACCCACTCATTCCTGTATTCTTGCCTAGGAAATGTCATGGACAGAGGGGCCTGGAGGGCTCTGGTCAATGGGTTCACAAAAGAGTTTGACATGACTTAGCAACTAAACAACAACAAGAAGTTCATTTTTAAAAACAGCTGAAAATCCCTACACAATAAAAAATAATACTATGTGAATAAATATCTATGTTAGTGTTGTTTTAGCAAGTTGCAGAGCTGTCTGAATTTATATTTTGTATGAGAGTCCTAAATGTTCTTCACTACCTTTTTCTTTCTACTAGAAGCAACATGACATAGAGGTTAAGAGTATGGACTTTTGACTCCTACTGCCCAGGCTGTTTCTAGTATGAGGCACACACCTAACCTCTCTGTGCCTCAGTTTCCTTTTTCATAAAAAAGCGATAATAGGATTGCTTTGAGTTGTAAATGAGTTAATATTTTTAAAGCACTTAGAGTAGTGTCTGAGACAAAGGAAGAGCTATATGTTAGATACTATCATAATAATTTGTATTTCTTGAACTATTCTGCAAAATAAAAGGTTGGCTACCAGCATTCGCCCCTCACTTTACTGCTGCAGTGCCTTGCTTTGATTTGGTTGTACATTTTTCTGCAAATGATTCAGATCTGGCCCACTGCCTGCAATGTTTTACCTTTCTGAATGGTTGAAAAAGATTATTTTGTGATGTGAAAACTATGATATTCAAACTTATGTGTCTGTAAATTCAACTTTTGTTAGAACTAATAAAAAATGTTTGTTTTGCCTGTGGCTGCCTTCACATTACAGTAGCAGAGCTGAGTAGGCTGAAGAAGACCATATGCCCCACAGGGCCTAAGATAGTTACTTTCTGGTACCTTACAAACTCAAGTTTTCTTAGAGCTGAAAACATCACAGCCAACATAGAGGTATATTTTTATATATGGTATGTGTTTCAGAAATTATGCATATATCAGTTTGTGGGTAGGTGGAGGTTTTTTGCAGTATCTTTGTTATATGCATTAAATATATATGTTACAAGACTATAAGCATTAGAATTTTTTTTCAAAGATATATTTTAGCTGCCGGACTGTCATGGCATCAAAACAAATACCCTGATGGAATGTAGCAGTAAATTATGAAATAAACATTGTCTAAATTAATTGATCCCTACTCACAGTATTCCTATATTTTCTTCTATGTCCATGGCCAGTTTTCCCTGTATCATTTTTTAATTTTCTATCACATAAATAAAATACATCTTTATGTCATACTTAACTAGTGCAACTGAACAACAACAAAAAGAATACCCAACTCCACCAGCTACATTACTAGTAAAATTACTTTATTGCCCATACTTCATAGAATTGTCAAATGCTGCTCCAAACTAAATCCTGCCATCTTATTTCCCCTTCCTAATAAAAAGGACTTTTATGATGTTAAGCTTCCATTTTGATTCATCTGATGCTTAATATTAATGAACACCTAGTATATTTAGTGATTGCTTACATCTTATGTATACTTTGTACTTATATAACTTCTGAATAGTCCATGGTAAACTACTGTTACCAGTATTCTATTCAGCTCTTACATGAGCATACCATCTTGATACATGTTTAAGAGGAAACAATCTCTTTAATGTTCTTTATTTCAATGTGAAAACAAATACATTGTATAACTTCCTTGGGCCTCTCAATCAAAAATTAATTCAAAATTAGTACTTTCTGGGGACAGTCCAATAACTGATGCAAATCTGCTTTCAGAATAAAGCCTGTACTAATAAAAAATACTTTTAAAAACTAATACTCTAGTAAGAGTAAAATGTTGCTAGTCTCCAAGTTGAAGAAAACCTGAGACACTGTTTGTTGGCCATAAGCCCCAAGACATGAACTAGTAACCACCAAAATTGATAGATCAGAGACAAGCAATCAGACACTAATAGCAATTAACCGGAGAATTTTCTCACTAGTGCACATGCTTATGAAAATCAGCTAGTTGTGACAACTCATTTCTGAAAGCCAAGCAACAGCTTTCACTCTGACACACTGGAAATTCAGCAAGTCAGCTATGGCCTACTCCAGTGACTACTACACTTTTTGAAAGAGCCAGTCAGTCCCTCAACACTCCTGCTTTGGAAAGTCTACAAATCCCTGAATCCCCCATTTCCCCAAACCTTGTATCATTTCTTTCTCTGACTGATTTACAAATATAGGCCTCTTTTGGTTAGTTTGATGGTCAAAGATGGACAGTATCAATTCCTTCCCTCATGCTATTCTATGCATAAGAGACAGATTCATTGCCCCATCTTCTTGAATCTGGATTGGTCTTGTGACTTGTTTTGGCTTATTAGCATATTACATAAGTGTCAGGCCTCCCCTTTAGGAAGTGTGGCAGCTTCCACTTTACTTCTCAAAGCTAATAACATGGAAAAAGTACAACTAGTCTGAGATCACCAATTTGTGAAGAAACTCAAGCTACTGGGGATGAAACCCCACAGTGCTGGACATACAAGTGAAGTTTTTCAGACCTTCCAGCCTAGCCCCATCACTGGCTAAATGCTAGCTGAATGAGAGGCTACAGATAATAACTAGTGGAGAAGAAAAATCATCCACTCTTATCTATAGAGAAATAAAAAGTTGTTATTTTAAGCCTTTTAAGTTTTAGGTGTTTTTGTTACACAGTAATAGATGGCTGAAACAGAAAAGCAGTAAGTCAAGCTTTTGGTTTCAAATGTTGGTTAGACTCTCCTTTCACAGTAATAGTTATGCAGTATAATTATCCCTTAGAAGTTTACCACCATTAATACTATGACAGTTATTTAGTTTCTAAAAAAGACTTACCTCCCAAACACCACCCTGTTTCCATGAAAGAGAAGCAATCTTGGCTAAATTAGACTATTTCATACTGCATGGTGTCATCCCAACATATCCAGACCTTGAAACTCATATAGCAAAGAATAAACCCCAATGGAAGGGAAGAATTATCCATACTTTTTTTTTTTTTTTTTACAATAAAGACTCTACTCAAGAAATTCAACAGGTGATAAGATCTTGCCTTATCTGTAAAGTTCAGATGTTGTTGGACACTCTTTCATAGAGTATTATAGGCATGGGCTATAAAGTTGTGTGTAGTTGACTGGTACATGGTCTCATGATAATTTAGGGCAGAGAAAATACTGGGTTGGTGTGAGATTGGTTATTTTGTATAGGAAAGATATGCTCCAGGCCTGGCTCTATCCCTTTGCTATCTCTAAGAAATGGCTAGCCCTAGGAGATAAAGTCTCTCTCTGGTCAGCAAGCTGTGTAAGATGTCAAAACATCATAAGATACATAAAATTTAAAAATATGATTAATACACTATGCCTTTAAAAAGCTTAATATTTCTCAGACTAAAGTTCTACAGCTGTTTATGATGATAAAGACAATGTGATTATATCTTAAAATCTCTATAAATTCTCATGAAATTGTTATTGAATGATCTGAAACTTAGATTGAATTTTCTCCTTACAGATTCCAAGTTGAGATTATCGAATATCTAGTAACATGTACACAGTCATATGCCCAACGGGTGAAAACTGCATTTCCAAAAGTGGTCACCAGAAACATTTATGCTTATATAATGAATAGGTTAGGAGAAGGCAATGGCACCCCACTCCAGTACTCTTGCCTGGAAAATCCTATGGACAGAGGAGCCTGGTAGGCTGAAGTCCATGGGGTCGCTTAAAGTCGGATACGACTGAGCTTCACTTTCACTTTCATGCATTGGAGAAGGAAATGGCAACCCACTCCACTGTTCTTGCCTGGAGAATCCCAGAGACTGGGGAGCCTGGTGGGCTGCCATCTATGGGGTCACACAGAGTCAGACACGACTGAAGTGACTTAGCAGCAGCAGCAATGAATAGGTTAAATATGTGAAAAGAGACACCAACCAATGTAAGCCTTAAAATCACACTGAAAAGGACCATTTTCTGTATTTACATTCTTAATCACAAATAAATGCTACAAGAATAAAACCATGACTGAACATTACCAGAATGTGTGATCCATTATTTATGTCTGACTTAGGGACAAATAATAAAACAGCTTAAACTGTACAGGTCTTACAGACTAAAAATTCACTTGCTAGAGAATGAATGCTAAGAATACTAAGAAATAAAACTGATGTTGATTATTACACAGAAAATGATGTGTCTGATTTAAGTTGGCTTAAAACTCAACATTCAGAAAACAGATCATGGCATCCAATCCCATCACTTCATGGCAAATAGATGGGGAAACAATGGAAACAGTGACAGACTTTATTTTGGGGGGGCTCCAAAATCACTGCAGGTGGTGACTACAGCCATGAAATTAAAAGACACTTGCTCCGTGGAAGAAAAGATATGACCAACCTAGATAGCATATTAAAAAGCAGAGACATTACTTTGCCAACAAAGGTCCATCTAGTCAGAGCTGTGGTTTTTCCAGTGGTCATGTATAGATGTGAAAGTTGGACTATAAAGAAAGCTGAGCACTGAAGAATTGATGCTTTTGAATTGTGGTGTCAGAGAAAACTCTTGAGAGTCCCTTAAACTGCAAGAAGATACAACCAGTCAATCCTAAAAAAAATCAGTCCTGAATATTCATTGGAAGGACTAATGCTGAAGCTGAAACTCCAATACTTTGGCCACCTGATGTGAAGAACTGACTCATTAGAAAAGACCCTGATGCTGGGAAAGATTGAAGGTAAGAGGAGAAGGGGGCGACAGAGGGTGAGATTGTTGGATGGCATAGCCCACGTGATGGACATAAGTTGGGGTAGGCTCCGGGAGTTGGTGATGGACAGGGAAGCCTTGTGTGCTGCAGTCCATGGGCTCACAAAGAGTCAGACATGACTGAGTGACTGAACTGAACTGACTGATCTGCAACTGAGACAAGTTTTCAGTTTGAGTCTAACGAAGTTAAATTGCCTACCAGAACAAAGTCATCCAGAGGAATTTAACAGAATCTAGAGTCTCCCCAAATAACATTTTAAATGTTCAGGATACATTATAAAATTACTCAACATATGAAGAACCAAAAAAATGTAACTTATTCTGAAGGAAAAAGATGACCAACATAGGCCAGTATCAAGATTACTCAGTGTTGGAATTGTCTGATAAGAACTTTAAAGTGTCCATTATAACTAATTCAATGACATAAAGGACAATATACTCATGATGAGTGAAAAAATAAGAAATTCTAGCATATAAATGATGAAAAAGTACAAATTGGAAATTTTAGGACTGAAAAACACAAAATCAGAAATAAAAAAATTCATTGGATGGATTTAATAGCAGGAACAAAATGGAAAAGCAAAGCATCAGTGATTTTGGAGAAGAAAAAAATAAAAGAAAATGAAGTATTTAAAGAAGAGGTAGGAAAAAAACACTGAAAAAAATAAATAGAATACTAGACCTGTATGACATCCAAAAGCCTAACATGCAAAATTTGAATCTAGAAATAGAGAAATGTACAAAAACAATATTTAATTCCATATGGGATAAATATGAAGAAAATCACATCTAGATATTTGAGAGTCAAACTTCCAAAAACATGAATAAAAAGAAAATATTAAAAAAAAAGAAAATATTTAAAATATCCAAGATATATTACACTCAGGGGAGCAATAATCTGAATAACCAAAGAACTCTCACCAGAAACCACAGGCAGAAAACAAAGCAATAATCTGAATAACCAAAGAACTCTCACCAGAAACTACAGGCAGAAAACAGAAGCAACATCTTTTAAGGAAAAAAAAAAAAAAGTCAGTCTAGCAGAAGTATCCTTAAACAATAAAAGCTAAAAGCAGACATTTTCAGATAATGGAAAACAAAGAGAACTCCTATATACCAGGCTTAAAGTGTAAGAAATGCTAAATGAAGTTCTTACAGATCAAAGAAAATGATACCAGAAAAAAACACACAAAAAACTCAGATTTTTTTAAAACAAATGAAGAGCACCAGAAATGTAAATAATTGGATAAGTATTAAAGAACAGTTTTTCTCTTAATTTCTTGAAGATACAAATAACTGTTTAAAGCAAAAAAACATGATATTGTACTGGGTTTATCCTATAAATGTGATAGGTTATATTTTCATTTAGTTAAAAATATTTAAAATTTTCTTATGAGATTTAATCCATGTATTACTCACAAGTGTGTTAATCACAAACTATTTTAGAATTTTATAGCTATCTTTGTGTTATTGATATCTAGTTTTATTCCATGTTCTGAGACCGTATCTCTATTCCTTTAAATTTGTTAAGGTACATTTTAATGGCCCAGAGTATGATCTATACAAGCTTGAGAAGAATGTGTATTCTGCTGCTGTTAGATGAAGTATTCTACAAATGTCAATTAGATAGTTACATTAACTATCAGATCAGATCAGTTGCTCAGTCGTGTCCGAGTCTTTGCGACTCCATGAATCGCAGCACGCCAGGCCTCCCTGTCCATCACCAACTCCCGGAGTTCACTGAGACTCACGGCCATCGAGTCAGTGATGCCATCCAGCCATCTCATCCTCTGTCTTCCCCTTCTCCTCCTGCCCCCGATCCCTACCAGCATCAGAGTCTTTTCCAAGGAGTCAACTCTTCGCATGAGGTGGCCAAAGTACTGGAGTTTCAGCTTTAGCATCATTCCTTCCAAAGAAATCCCAGGGCTGATCTCCTTCAGAATGGACTGGTTGGATCTCCTTGCAGTCCAAGGGACTCTCAAGAGTCTTCTCCAACACCACAGTTCAAAAGCCTCAATTCTTCGGTGCTCAGCCTTCTTCACAGTCCAACTCTCACATCCATACATGACCACAGGAAAAACCATAGCCTTAGCCTTACTGATTTTCTGACTATTGGAACTATTAACTACTAATAGAGGGGTGTTGATGTCTACAACAATTAATATAGCTTAATAACCTCCAAAACTTGGAAGCAATCAAAATGTCCTTCAACAAGAAAAACTGAATATCCAAACTCTGGTATATCCAGACAATGGATTTCATTCACTGCTTAAAAAGGGGGGTGGGGGGTGGGGGGAGGGTGCCAATTAGCTTTCTTATGATTAGTGTTAGCATGGTATATCTTTCTCCACTGCTTAAAAGTGGGCTTTCTGTAGAAAACATTTAGTTGGGTCTTGCTTTCATTATCCACTTTGATAGTCCTTTTTCACTGGTGTATTCAGGTCACCCACATTTAAATTTATTGTTGATATAGTTGAAGTAATAGTCACCACATTTTTAACTGTTTTCCATTTCTTACCCTATTCTTTCTCTTGTCTTCACTCTTTTATGCTTTCTCTGGTTTTGAATATTTTATTCCATTTTCTCTCCTCTCTTTGCATATCAGTTACACTTATATTTTTATTGATTTCATAACTTTTTATAATTTATAGACTTTTTAAGAGCACATTTAGGTAAACAGCACAATTGAATATGAAGATTTCCTATATATGACCTGCCTCCCTCACCATCAACATTCCCAGCTTCCATCTGCACAGAGTGGTGTAATTGTTACAATTCATACAGATATTATTATTAACCAAAGTCCAGTTTATATTAGGGTTCACTACTGGTGGTGTACCTTCTGTGGGTTTTGACAAATGTATAATGAAATGTATCAAACATTATATAGAATAGTTTAACTTCCCTAAACATCCTCTGTACTCCACATATTCAGCTCTCGGCTTCAATCTGTGGCAACCACTCATTCTTCTATGGTTTCCACAGTTTTGCATTTTCCAGAATTTTATATAGTTGGAATCACACAATATTCAGTCTACTGGGTTCTTTCACTTAGTAGTATGCATTTAGGGTCCCTCCATGTCTTTTTATGACTTGGCACCCTCCCTCCCGCCCCCCATTTTAAGCAGTAAATGAAATCCATTGTCTGGATATACCAGAGTTTGGATATTCAGTTTTTCTTGTTGAAGGACATTTTGGTTGCTTCCAAGTTTTGGAAGTTATTAATAAAACTATTATAAACATCTGTGTGCTAGTTTTTGAGTAAGCATATGTTTTTCAGCACCATTGGGGAAATACTAAGGATCACAATGGCTGGATTATATAGTAAAAGAAGTATATTTAGCTTTGTAATAAACTACCAAAGTATCTTCCAAAGTTGTACCACGTTGGATTTCCACTAGTAAGGAGAGGGTTAACTTAGGCACCTTATAAGGTATCCAAGCCTAAGGCCCCTTTTAAGAGGAGATGAACATCTTTCTTTCTCACATTCTTTTGCCTTAGACACATAGGCCTTGTAGGCAGCAGTAAGTCTTGTTCAAGGACATACCTTTTTTGAGCTCAGAATGTGTGTCATGGGAAAAGGTCTGAGTCCACAGCCTTGAGCTCTGGGTTAACCCTTCCTTCTGGCTAGTCTTGTGCTGATGTCATCCCAGGATGTATGTTATGGGAAAAGGTCAGGGCAAAATTTTCACAGCCTTGAGATATTTTTTTCTATTCTCAGCAGCTGACAGAAAAGTATATAATTTCCTGCTTAAAACTAGCAAGGCAGATCATCTTTCTACCCCCATCTGATGACTATGTAAGAAGCTTTTTTTCTACCATTTTCACTTTAACAAAATTTATAATACACAAAGCTCTGAGTGACTGAGACTGTCTTTGGTCCCAGAGTTAAATCTTCTTCTTCAGAGGCAACGAATGTGGTGGAACACTGTAAGTTTTTATGTATCATCTTGGGGGCTCACTCGGGATCCCAAGACAAGGTGTAAGCTATCATCAGGGGGGCTAAGCATAAAGCTTCCATCCTGGGGGCTCATCCAGGATCCCAAGATAAGCTAAAGCTTTCAGTAATGAAGAAGAGTTCTTGTTGCTTGACATCCTTGCCAGAGTTTGTTGTCAATGTTTTAAATTATGGCCATTCTAATAGATGTCCAGTGTAGTTTGAGAATAGTTTGAATTTACAATTCCCTTATGATACATTTGTTGGGTGTCTTTTCATATGGCTATCTGCCATCTTTATGTCTCCTTTAGTGAGGTATCTATACAGGTCTTTTGCCCATTTTTAAATAGGGTTTCTTGATTTCTTATTCTTGAGTTTTAAGAGTTCTTTGTATATTTTGGATAACAGTCCTTTATCAGATATGCCTTTTGCAAATATGTTCTCCCACTCTGTGACTTGTGTTCTCTATCTCTTGAGATACTTCTTGAAAATTTTTATACTCGTTGTCCTGGAATTTGAAATATACATGTACAACTAATTCAAGTCCACTTTCAGACAACATTGTATCACTTCACAGGTGGTGCGGGTACCTTATAACAGAGTATTCCCAATTCTTCTCTCCAACCCTTTATAATATTGCAGCCATTCGTTTCGTTTACACAAATCTATAATTACTGAGACTACTTGTGCTAGTATTAAGTTGAACAAATTGTTATTTGTTAGATTAATTAAGAATAAGAAACATAAAGACATTATTTGGTCTTTAATAATTCCTGTTCATATCTACCTTTTCTTACACAGCACAGGTAGAGCTTTCTAATACCATTTTCCTTCTCTCTTAAGAGTCCTAATAACATGTTTTACAAGGTTTATTGGTGAAAAATCCCTTCAATTTTGCTTACTTGAGAAAATTTTTATTTCTTATTTACTTTTGAAGGACAGTTTCACTGGATATAGAAATCTAGATTTTTTATTATTTAAATCTTTAAATATTTTGCTCTACTCTCACATGCATAGTTTTTGAAGAGAAGAACAATGTAATTTTTATCCCTACTCCTCTATAGCTATGTTTTTCTCTAGCTTTGTTCAAGATTTCTTCTTTACTTTTTATTTTTCTGTAGTTTGAATATAAGATTCCTATGTATAGATTTTTTTCCCCCATATTTATCCTGCTTGGTGTTCCCTGAGCTTCCTGGATCTGTGGTTTTATATTTCTTCTGTTCCTTTCTCTCATTCTTCTCCTGATATTCCCATTAAAATGTGTTAATTTTTGTAAGTGTTCCACAGTTCTTCAAAATTGTGTTCCTTTATTCTTTTTATTATCCTTTTTCTAATTTTCACTGTGGCAAATTTCAATTGACATCACTGAGATCACAGATTCTTTCCATGTTATGCTCAGCATACTGCTTCATTCTTACTGAGTGATTTTGATTTCTAGCATTTCCCTTTTATTCTTTATTATTGTTTCCATTCCTTTGCTTACATTAACTTTCTGTTATTACATGCTGTCCACTTTTTCCAGCAGAGCTCTTAATATATTAATCATAATTATTTTAAATTTCTGTCCAAAATCTTTTCCATATATGAACCACGTTCTGAAACATGCTTTGCCTTTCGAACCGTTTTTCTTTCCTTTTAGCATGCTTTGTAATTTTTTGCTTAAAAGCAAGAAATTATGTATTCAATTAAAGGAACTGATGTAATAAGCTTTTAATGTGAGGTTTGATTTTATGTGGCTACGAGGTAGGCTCTGTTTACTGTTTGTTATAGCTGTGCATCAGAGGCTAAAATTCCCTCTAGTGTCTTTTTGTCTCTCTCTTCTGTTGTCCTTATGTTTCCTTAGAGACTCCTTCTTAAATAAGATCTTAGGCTTGCAGTTCTTTCAGCTGTTGGTATTTTAGCTTCTTTTAGCTTTTAGTTCTTTCAGTTTCTTAGTATTCTATAGGAAGTTAATTGATATGGTGATAAGGTATGAGAGGAAGGAAGTGTTTATAGTTCTATGATTAGGTCTCAGTCTTTTAGTGAGCATGTGTGCCTATGATGTCACCTTAATAAGTGTTTCTCAATTTTGTTCTCCCCTGCCACACTTAGGTGAGATGGTAAGTTTAGAGGAGTCTGGATGAGTCTCTTCTCTCAGGTTAGGCTCTGGTTTAACAGTTTATCTTGAGGTCAGGCCTTGTTAAGGAGAAAATGGTTTACCCTAATTAAAGGCGTATTTTAAATGGTTACTTTTACCTCCTCCCTGCCAGAAGCCCAAAGGGATTTTTCCATGATTTTCTCAGTGAGAATTTGGTCATGTTCTTGGAGGACAAACTGATCAAAGACTGCCTCCCCTTGGAATTTTTAACTCAACTTAGCCTACAATTCATTAATTACAGGAATGCTGCTGTAAAGTACTGGCTCCAGTTGTGGGCTCCTCCTCCTGGGCTTATGTCATGTGGCTTCAATATTCTGACTGAGCTGAGAGAGTCATTTCCTGGGCAGGTTGATAGGAAATCTAGGGGTCCCCAAGGAGAGAGGGGTCTCCAAATGGAGGAAATAGCCTGCAAGTGTCAGACATTTTTATCTCTCTTAAGCGACAGGAGGAAACAAATAAACAATATTTTTTTCCTTCTCTATACAAATTTAAAGGGAGGTTTCTCTTAAAATACTGTGTTGCCATAATGACACCTGGTTTCGCCTTTAGTTAGCTATTCTTGAGCCTAGAGATAACCAATGCCTTTTTCTTATGGAAATGTTTGTCTTAAGCTATGCTAATGTACTATGCCTTTACCCCAAACTCTGTCTCCAAGTCGGTTCTGCCTCTTGGCCCAGAACCTACTTGACAAACCAGTATGTTATACTCAGATATTGTTTCCCTAATCTATGTAAATGAAACTATTTGTATGGTGGTCTGCCCTTCTTTAAGATTCAAGTTAATCATTTTATGGCCCAGGATAAACCATTTGGTGCCAAGATTATCCCAAAATGCATCTTATGGGCGAGGGGCCTGGTGCCATTCTGAATTTTAAGACATTCCTTTCTTTCATAGACTGCTAGTGACTATATAACATCCAGCTGAAGACTAGCAGGGGGGTACTCTTTCTGCCCCCTTCTGATGCCTATGTCAGAAGCTTTCTCTATCTCCTTTATACTTTAATAAAACTTTATTACACAAAAGCTCTGAGCGATCAAGGCTCGTCTCTGGCCCTGGATTGAATTCTTCTCCTCCGGGGGCCAAGAATCCCGGTGTATTTGCGTGATTCAACAACAACCTTTCAGAGCTAAAAAAAAATTGTTGATTTTTCAATGCTTGTTCAGTTTTTTTTTCTTGCTGTGAACATGCTGCTGCTGCTAAGTCACTTCAGTCGTGTCCGACTTTGTGCAACCCCATAGACGGCAGCCCACCAAGCTCCTCTGCCCTTGGAATTCTCCAGGCAAGACCACTGGAGTGGGTTGTTATTTCCTTCTCCAATGCATGCATGCATGCTAAGTCGCTTCAGTCATGTCCAACTCTGTGTGGCGCTATGGACAGCAGCCCACCAGGCTCTTCTGTCCACAGGATTCTCTAGGCAAGAATACTGGAGTGGGTTGCCATTTCTTTCTCCAGTTGTGAACATGAGAAATGTACCATATATGGGGTATCATATACTAATAATAATGTAGTGAGTGGTATCATATTCTGGGTAGCTTATAAACAGCAGAAACTTGTTTCTCACAGCTCCAGAGACTGAATGGTTGAGATTAGGGTGCCAGCATAGTGGAGTTCTGAATAGAGTCTGCTTCTGGGATAAAACTACACACTTTTCATTATATCCTCATGTAGCAGAGACCAGAGAAAAGACAGCAAGCTCTCTGGTGACTGTTAAAAGGTACTAATCCCATTGTACCTGCTGCTAAGTTGCTTCAGTCGTGTCCAACTCTGTGCGACCCCATAGACGGCAGCCCACCAGGCTCCCCTGTCCCTGGGATTCTCCAAGCAAGAACACTGGAGTGGGTTGCCATTTCCTTCTCCAATGCATGAAAGTGAAAAGGGAAAGTGAAGTCGCTCAGTTGTGTCCAACTCTTAGCGACCCCATGGACTGCAGCCTACCAGGCTCCTCCGTCCATAGGATCTTCCAGGCAAGAGGACTGGAGTGGGGTGCTGTCACCTTCTCCGCCCATTGTACCTAGGAGGTACAATAGGAGGCCCCATCCTCATGAACTCATCTAATGCTGATTAATTCCCAAAGGTCCCACTTGCCAACACCATCACACTTGGGGTAGGGTTTCAACAAATGAATTTGGGAGTAGGGACAAACATTCAGTCTATAACAACCAGAACTAAAAGAAACTCACCTCTCATTTTGAGCTTATAATGTAGGTATGACAACAATAACAAAAGGAACAGTGCCAGGTAGCTGGAAATGGACTTTTATATTTGCAAGGTTTCTATATTTTATGAGAAATGGTACATTATTAACTCTAAATAGATGGTGAAAAGTTGATGTATATTGTAACCAATAGAGAAATTAGTATATACAAAATGCAAAAGAGATACATGGAACAAGAGACTGGTTCCAAATAGGAAAAGGAGTACATGAAGGCTGTATATTGTCACCCTGCTTATTTAAATTATATGTAGAGTACATCATGAGAAACACTGGGCTGGAGGAAGCACAAGCTGGAATCAAGATTGCCGGGGGAAATCAATAACCTTAGATATGTAGATGACACCACCCTTATGGCAGAAAGTGAAGAAGAACTAAAGAGCCTCTTGATGAAAGTGAATGAGCAGAGTGAAAAAGTTGG
The DNA here is from genome assembly GCF_029407905.1 of Bubalus kerabau. Classification (NCBI taxonomy): domain Eukaryota; kingdom Metazoa; phylum Chordata; class Mammalia; order Artiodactyla; family Bovidae; genus Bubalus; species Bubalus kerabau. The sequence continues at coordinate 136,297,422 of NC_073624.1, forward strand.
CTTAAAGCTCAACATTCAGATAACTAAGATCATGGCATCCAGCCCCATCCCCTAATGGCAAATAGATGGGAAAACAGTGGAAGCAGTGCCTGACTTTATTTTTCTGGGCTCAAAAATCACTGCAGATGGTGATTGCAGCCATGAAATTAAAAGATGCTTACTCCTTGGAAGGAAAGTTATGACCAACCTAGACAGCATATTAAAAAGCAGAGACATTACTTTGTTGACAAAGGTCAGTATACTCAAAGCTATGGTTTTTCCAGTAGTCATGTATGGATGTGAGAGTTGGACCATAAATAAGGCTGAGTGCCGAAGAATTAATGCTTTTGAATTGTGGTGTTGGAGAAGACTCTTCAGAGTCCCTTGGACTGCAAGGATATCACAACAGTCCATCCTAAAGGATATCAGTCCTGGGTGTTCATTGGAAGGACTGATGTTGAAGCTGAAACTCCAATATTTTGGCCACTTCATGGGAAGAGCTGACTCATTGGAAAAGACCCTGATGCTGGGAAAGATTGAGGGCAGGAGGAGAAGGGGACTTCAGAGGATAAGATGGTTGGATGGCATCACTGACTCAATGGACATAGGTTTGGGTGGACTCTGGGAGTTGGTGATGGACAAGGAGGCCTGGCATGCTGCGATTCATTGGGTCGCAAAGAGTCAGACATGACTGAGTGACTGAACTGAACTGAACTGAACTGAAAAGAGATATACATAAACAGTCAATAGATAGAGTGGAATTTTAAAATATTCAAATTTAACAGGAAAAGAAATCATGAGCAAAATGAAAAGACAACCTAAAGAATGGGAAAAAAATATTTGCAAATGATGTGACCAACAAGGGCTTAATTTCTAAAATATATTAATACAAACAGCTTATACAACTTAATAATAACAACAACAAAAACAAACCCAACTGAAAAATGGGCAGAAAATCCAAAGAGACATTTCTCCAAAGAAGACATACAGATGGCCAATAGACATATGAGAAGATGCTCAACATCATTAATTATTCAGTTCAGTTCATTCGCTCAGTCATGTCCGACTCTTTGCGACCCAATGAATCACAGCATGCCAGGCCTCCCTGTCCATCACCAACTCCCAGAGTTCACTCAAACTCACATCCATCAAGTCAGTGATGCCATCCAGCCATCTCATCCTCTGTCATCCCCTTCTCTTCCTGCCCCAATCCCTCCCAGCATCAGAGTCTTTTCCAATGAGTCAACTCTTTGCATGAGGTGGGCAAAGTATTAGAGTTTCAGCTTTAGCATCATTCCTTCCAAAGAACACCCAGGAGTGATCTCCTTTAGAATGGACTGGTTGGATCTCCTTGCAGCCCAAGGGACTCTCAAGAGTCTTCTCCAACACCACAGTTCAAAAGCATCTATTCTTCGGCACTCAGCTTTCCTCACAGTCCAAGTCTCACATCCATACTTGACCACTGGAAAAACCATAGCCTTGACTAGACAGACCTTTGTTGTCAAAGTAATGTCTCTGCTTTTTAATATGCTATCTAGGTTGGTCATAACTTTCCTTCCAAGGAGTAAGCATCTTTTAATTTCATGGCTGCAATCACCATCTGCAGTGATTTTGGAGTGCCAAAAAATAAAGTCTGACACTGTTTTCCCATCTATTTCCTAGAGATATGCAAGTAAAAACTAGAATGAGGTACCAGCAGTCAGAATGGTCATCATTAAGAAATCTACAAATAACAAATACTGGAGAGGGTGTAGAGAAAAGGGAACCTTACTAAACTGTTGGTGGGAATGCAAGCTGGTGTAGCCACTGTGGAGAATGGCATAGAGGTTGCTCAGAAAAGTAAAAATAGAGTTACCATATGATACAGCAATCCCACTCCTGGGCATATATCCAGAAAAAATTCAAACAGATACATGCACCCCTATGTTCACCCTATGTTCATAGCAGCACTATTCACAATAGCCAAGACATGGAAATGACCTAAGCGTCCGTCGACAAGTGAATGGATAAAGAAAATGTGGTACATATCAGTTCAGTTTACTTCAGTTCAGTCACTCAGTCGTGTCCAACTCTTTGCGACCCCATGGACTGAAGGATGCCAGGCCTCCCTGTCCATCACCAATTCCGAGAGCTTGCTCAAGCTCATGTCCATTGCATTGGTGATGCCATCCAAACATCTCATCTTCTGTCATCCCTTTCTCCTCCTGCCTTCAATCTTTCCCAGCATCAGGGTCTTTTCCAATGAGTCAGTTCTTCACATCAGGTGGCCAAAGTACTGGAGTTTCAGCTTCAGCATCAGTCCTTCCAATGAATATTCAGGACTGATTTGCTTTCGGATAGACTGGTTTCATCTTCTTGCAGTCCAAGACTCTCAAGGGTTGTCTCCAACACCACAGTTCAAAAGCATCAATTCTTCAATGCTCAGCTTTCTTTATAAGTCCAACTCTCACATCCATACATGACTAGTGGAAAGACCATAGCATTGTCTAGATGGAAGTTTGTTGGCAAAGTAATGTCTTTGCTTTTTAATATGCTGTCTAGGTTGGTCATAACTTTTCTTCCAAGGAGCAAGCGTCTTTTAATATCATGCCCGCAGTCACCACCTGCAGTGATTTTGGAGTCCAAGAAAATAAAATCTGTCACTGTTTCCATTGTTTCCCTATCTATTTACCAAGAAGTGATGTGACCGTTGCCATGATCTTAGTTTTCTGAATGTTGAGCTTTAAGCCAACTTTTTCACTCTCCACTTTCACTTTCATCAAGAGGCTCTTTAGTTCTTCACTTTCTGCCATAAGGGTGGTGTCATCTACGTATCTGAGGTTATTGATATTTCTCCTGGCAATCTTGATTCCAGCTTCTGCTTCATCCAGGCCAGCATTTCACTTGATGTACTCTGCACAGAAGTTAAATAAGCAGTGGTAATATGACAATGAAATATGACTCAGCCATAAAAAAGAATGAAATAATGCTATTGTCGGTAATATGGATGCAAATAGAGATTATCATACTAAGTAAAGTAAGTGAGAAAGAGAAATAGAAATACCATGTGATATCAGTTAATTGGGAAAGCAGTACATCCAAGCATATATTTTCACTCTGCTTATTTAACTTATATGCAGAGTACATCATGCGAAATGCTGGACTGGAAGAAACAAGCTGGAATCAAGATTGCTGGGAGAAATATCAATAACCTCAGATATGCAAATGACACCACCCTAATGGCAGAAAGTGAAGAGGAACTAAAGAGCCTCTTGATGAAGGTGAAAGAGGAGAGTGAAAAAGTTGGCTTAAAACTCAACATTCAGAAAACTAAGATCATGGCATCCAGTCCCATCACTTCATGGCAAATAAATGGGGTAAAAAGAAATCAGTGAGAGACTTTATTTTGAGGGACTCCAAAATCACTCAGATGGTGACTGCAGCCATGAAATTAAAAGATGCTTGTTCCTTGGAAGAAAAGCTATGAAGAATTTAGTATATTAAAAAGCAGAGACATCACTTTGCTGACAAAAGTCTGTATACTCAAAGCTATGGTTTTTCTAGTAGTCATGTTTGGATGTGAGAGTTGGACCATAAATAAGGCTGAGCACCGAACAATTGATGCTTTTGAACCATGGTGTTGCAGAAGACTTTTGAGAGTCCGTTGGACTGCAAGGAGATCAAACCAGTCAGTCCTAAAGGAAATCAACCCTGAATATTCAATAGAAGGACTGATGCTAAAGCTGAAGCTTCAATACTTTGGCCACCTGATGCACAGAACCAACTCAGTGGAAAAGACCCTGATGCTGGGAAATATTGAAGGCAAAAAGAGAAGAGGCCAGTAGAGGATGAGATGGTTAGATAGCATTATGGATTCAATGGACATGAGTCTGAGCAAACTCAGGGAAATAGTGAAGGGCTGGTAATCCTAGCATGCTGCAGTCCATGGGGTCACAAAGAGTCAGACACAACTGAACGACTGAACAAAAAAAAATATTATATGTGATATACTAAATTATGACACAATTGAACCTATCTATGAAATACAAACAGAACCAGGGACAGAGAACAGACTTGTGGCTACCAACAGAGAGGGGCATGGGGAAGGGATGGAGTGGGAGGTTGAGATTAGCAGATGTAAGCTTTTATATATAGAATGGATAAACAACAAGTCCTACTGTATAGCACAGAAAACTATTTAATATCCTATGATAAACCATGAGAAAGAATATTAAAAAAGAATATATATGTCTGTGTAACTGAATCACTTTGAAATTAACACAACACTGTGATTCAGCTATTGTTTTTTTTTTTTAATTTGTAGCAAATTCAACAGGAAAAAAAGGCAAGAGGTCAGAGAACAACGACAACAAAAAATACAGACAGGTCAAACAGAAACAAGTAAAATTATAGGACCAAATTCATCATATCAATAATTACATTAAACATTAATAGAGGCAATGAGTAGAGTAGATTTTGAGAAGGCCAAGGATCATCTTGAAAGGCATTTGTGTCATGTTCAGTATCTGCAGAGTCTCTAAGGAAATAGTACAGTGTTCCTCCCTTTCAAAGAGAAATCGCTTCTGCTAGCCTGAAGAGTTTAAATAAACCTATGGGTTCAAGAGTCTCAAGTGTATTGCTACAAATTTCCCCATTCTAGGTCTCAATTTTCCACTCCATTATGAGGCTTCTGAATTTTGTACAAGAGATCTACCAGACCTACACCACTGTAATTGTCTTTGCAATACTGCTATCCTGCAGAATATCAATTATACACCAGGCATGATTTACAGGACTTGGCTTGTATCTCAGGATAAACAGATATTTTGAATGCTTTTACAGAGGTCTATTATCCTTCACTGTGTGTCCTGTGTAGATAATTAGCTAACTTGAACCTGTCTTCAAGGCTTCCAAGGCAGAAAAGTCAGCAACTCCACAACTCACAAACTTACTATTGCCCCATCTTGTTTAAGAGATAGAGCTACTGCAGAAAACATCTATCCTTACTCATCCTCATCTACCACATGTAAGAATAAATGTGGTATGTGATATTAAATGTGATATAATAATATCACATATTAAATGTGATATTATAGAATAACAAGGATCATCCTCATACCACTTACCATTAGTAATGTGACCTTAACTGTTATTTGATTAATAAGTGGCCTACTATATGAATGTGAGAGTTGGACCATAAAGAAGGCTGAGCACCAAAGAACTGATGCCTTCAAATTGTGGTGCTGGAGAAGACTCTTAAGAGTCCCTTGGACTGCAAGGAGATCAAAGCAGTCAATCCTAAAGGAAATCAACCCTGAATATCCACTGGAAGGACTGATGCTAAAGCTGAAGGTCCAATACTTTGGCCATCTGATGCGAAGAGCCAACTCATTGGAAAAGGCCCTAATGCTAGGAAACACTGAAAGCAAAAAGAGAAGAGGCAGGCAGATGATGAGATGATTAGATAGCATCACCAACTCAATGGACATGAATCCTAGCAAACTGGGAGACATTGAAGGAGAGGAAAGCCTGGTGTCCTGCAGTTCATGGGTTGTGATGAGTTGAACATGACTGAGTTGACTGAACAACAACAAGTTCTAGATTCCAAAAGTGAAGATCTCATTTCTAGAGTCACTTTTGGAATCAACAGTACTGCTCTGTGCTGTGCTTAGTTGCTCAATTGTGTCCGACTCTTTGCAACACCAGGGACTGTAGCCCACAAGGCCCTTCTATCCAAGGGGATTCTCCAGGCAAGAATACTGGAATGGGTTGCCATTTCCTCCTCCAGGGGATCTTCCCAACCCAGGGATCGAACCCAGGTCTCCCACATTGCTGGATTCCCCATAAAAGCACAGGTTGAGGCCAGGAGTTTGGTGTAGTTTATTTTGGAGGTCATCTTGGGGAAATTGAGGGAATGAAGAGAATGTGACAGGAAAGGAGGGAAAGTTAATAAAGTGTCACCGGGGACAACAGTGTTTAAAACCTCTGAGAACTCTCAGAATAATTCTAAAGGATGCACCTCAGAATAGATCGTGTTGAAAGGTGACCTTTGGCAAAAAAAAAAAAAAAAAAAAAAAAAATGTCTATTTTTTTGTACCATTTTTTTAGTGTTTGCTCATAGTCTATTGGTAATGATTTCAAATCAAGTATAGAAAATTACACTTGGCCCACTATATCCCTGGGTTTCACATCCATGGATTCAGCCAACACTCAGGGTCCTGGAATCAAAGCCCCATGGACACCAAAGGACAACTATACTGTGTATGTTCTTTGCAGGCTTCACTTTTGAAATATAATTGCTCTTAGAATTTTCTCTCTATATATTGAGTACCACATTAGATGTATTTTTGTTTCCAATATGAAATGTGATTTAAGAAACTTATGAGGATACTGTTACACTTACTCATACTTTTGACCATTCCCTTGTTTCTTTTCAGAATTTTCAAGACTCCTGTTATCATTTCCTTGAAAAAAAAAAAAAACAAAAAACAAAAACAAAACCCTGTAGCCATTGTTTGAAGTAGGTCACCTTGAAACAAACTCTCACTTTTCCTTTATCAGAGAAAATATTTCTCCTTCATTCCCAAAGCATATTTTCAATAGATATAGAATTTACAGCTGACAAATTGCTTGAACAATTTCTTGCCACATACTCCTAACCTCCAAGTTTTTAGGTGAGAACTCTCTTGTCATTCGTATCAGTGTTTCCTATAGATAGTACACAGCATCCTCTAATCTCTTTCAATAACTTTGTATTCATTATTAGTTATTAGAAGGCTGATTAAGATGTGTCTTTGCATGGATTTCTATTCATTTATCTTCTTACGGTTTATTTTCCTTCTATAGACTTCTGATTACTGCCAAATTTGAGAAACTTTCAAATTCCACTTCTTCAAATATTTTTCAGACATATATTCATCTTCAAATGAGACTCCAGTTATACAAATAATAGATCTTTTGTTTTTGTCCCACAGGCCTCCACATCATTTTATTTAGTCTATTTTCTGATGTTGTTCTGATTGCTTTTTTTTTTCATTATGGTAAAATACATGTAACATTAGATTTAGCATTTTAATCATATTTAATCATACAATTCAGTGATTTTCAGTACAGAGTGTTGTGCAACCATCACAAATATCAACTTTCAGAACTTTTAATCATCACAATATTAACTCTGTTCCCATTAAACAATAACTCCCAATTCCCCCATGCCCCCAACTCCTAAGAACATTTATTCTATTCTCTCTATGAATTTTCTTATTTTAGGTATTTCATATAGATAGAATCATATAATTTTGGTCATTTTGTGTCTGGTTTATCTCACTTAGCAAAATGTTTTCAAGATTTATCAATGTTGTAGCATGTGTCAGATTTTCATCCTTTGAAAGTCTGAATAATATTCCACTGTATGTATATATCCTATTTTGTTTATTCATTTATCTGTCAATGGGTTGCAACCATTTGGTTGTTGTCAATAACATGGTTATGAACAGTGATGTGCAAGTGTCTGAGTCCCTGCTTTCAGTTCTTTTGGGTATATACCTAGAAGTGTAACAGATGCATAATATGGTACCAGTCATTTCATTTTTTGAGGAAATAGCATTTAGGTTTCCAAAACACTTGTACCATTTTACAATTTATCAGCAATGCACCAGCATTCCAATTCTCTTCTTCCCCCAACTTACTATTTTCACAGTTCATCTTTTTCAAACAGTCATTTTCCCCTCTGAAATGTTGGTAGAATTCAACAGTGAAGCCATCTGATCTTGGGTTTTCTTTATGGGGAGGCTTTTGATTATTGACTTAATTTCTTTAGTAGCTACAGATCCATTCAGACTTTTTATTTATTCTTTAGTCCGTTTTGATTTTGCATGTATCCATCAATTTGCCCATTTGATCTAGGTCATTTAGATTGTTGACATGCAACTGCTAATACTTCTCCTGTATAATCCTTTCATTTGTGTAAATTATTAGCAATATCCTCAGTTTCATTTCTGATGTTATATGAATAACATGAGTTCTTTTTTAAAAGTCAATCTAGCTAAAGATCTGCCCATTTTGCTGATGTTTCAAAGAGCTAACGTTTCTTACATTTTGTCTTGTTTCTATTTTATTTCAACTGTAATCTTCATTATATCCTTCTGACCTATAAATGTGACCTATGTCCAGATACTTAAAGGTCACTTCAAACTTTCAACAATGTTTTGTATTTTTCAAAGTACAAGTTTTGCAGTTATTCTGTCAAGTTTATTCCTAAGTATTTTATTCTTCTGGATGTTATATAAATAAAATGGCTTTTTAAAATTTCCTTTTTGAGTTGTTAATTGCAAATATGTAAAAATACAATTGAGTTTTCATATATTGATGTATCCTGAAAACTTGCTGAACTGGTTCATTAGTTCTAATTGGTTTTCAGTGAATTACTTTAAGTTTTTCTATATTGGAAGATCATGTCATCTGTGAACAGAGATAATTTTACTTTAATTTTCTATTGGTGTGTGTGTAGACTGTTTTCCAGACTTCTGATTTCACTCATTCTATATCACTGTTTTTATGTCTATTGTAAATAAAATGTATACATTATTTTTAAATCTATCCCCCAAAAGATGTCCTTTTCATTATAGGGGACTGGAATGCAAAAGTAGGAAGTCAAGAAACACCTGGAGTAACAGGCAAATTTGGCCTTGGAATACGGAATGAAGCAGGGCAAAGACTAATAGACTTTTGCCAAGAAAATGCACTGGTCATAACAGACACCCTCTTCCAACAACACAAGAGAAGATTCTACACATGGACATCACCAGATGGTCAACACCGAAATCAGACTGATTATATTCTTTGCAGCCAAAGATGGAGAAGCTTTACATAGTCAGCAAAAACAAGACCAGGAGCTGACTGTGGCTCAGATCATGAACTCCTTATTGCCAAATTCAGACTTAAATTGAAGAAAGTAGGGAAAATCACTAGACCATTCAGGTATGACCTAAATCAAATCCCTTATGATTATACAGTGGAAGTGAGAAATAGATTTAAGGGCCTAGATCTGATAGATAGAGTGCCTGATGAACTATGGAATGAGGTTCATGACATTGTACAGGAGACAGGGATCCAGACCATCCCCATGGAAAAGAAATGCAAAAAAGCAAAACGGCTGTTTGCAGAGGCCTTACAAATAGCTGTGAAAAGAAGAGAAGTGGAAAGCAAAGGAGAAAAGGAAAGATATAAGCATCTGAATGCAGAGTTCCAAAGAATAGCAAGAAGAGATAAGAAAGCCTTCTTCAGTGATCAATGCAAAGATATAGAGGAAAACAACAGAATGGGAAAGACTAGAGATCTCTTCAAGAAAATTAAAGATACCAAGGGAACATTTCATGCAAAGATGGGCTCGATAAAGGATACAATGGTATGGACCTAACAGAAGCAGAAGATATTAAGAAGAGGTGGCAAGAATACACAGAAGAACTGTACAAAAGAGATCTTCACAACCCAGATAATCATGATGGTGTGATCACTGACCTAGAGCCAGACATCCTGGAATGTGAAGTCAAGTGGGCCTTAGAAAGCATCACTATGAACAGAGCTAGTGGAGGTGATGGAATTCCAGTTGAGCTATTTCAAATCCTGAAAGATGATGCTGTGAAAGTGCTGCATTCAATATGCCAGCAAATTTGGAAAACTCAGCAGTGGCCACAGGACTGGGAAAGGTCAGTTTTCATTCCAATCCCAAAGAAAGGCAATGCCAAAGAATGCTCAAACTACCGCACAGTTGCACTCATCTCACACGCTAGTAAAGTAATGCTCAAAATTCTCCAAGCCAGGCTTCAGCAATATGTGAACCATGAACTTCCTGATGTTCAAGCTGGTTTTAGAAAAGGCAGAGAAACCAGAGATCAAATTGCCAACATCCTCTGGATCATGGGAAAAGCAAGAGAGTTCCAGAAAAACATTTATTTCTGCTTTATTGACTATGCCAAAGCCTTTGACTGTGTGGATCACAATAAACTGTGGACAATTCTGAAAGAGATGGGAATACCAGACCACCTGACCTGCCTCTTGAGAAATCTGTATGGAGGTCAGGAAGCAACAGTAGAACTGGACATGGAACAACAGACTGGTTCCAAATAGGAAAAGGCGTACAGCAAGGCTGTATATTGTTACCCTGCTTATTTAATTTATATGCAGAGTACATCATGAGAAACGCTGGACTGGAAGAAACACAAGCTGGAATCAAGATTGCCTGGAGAAATATCAATAACCTCAGATATGCAGATGATACCACTCTTATGGCAGAAAGTGAAGAGGAACTAAAAAGCCTCTTGATGAAAGTGAAAGAGGAGAGTGAAAAAGTTGGCTTAAAGCTCAACATTCAGAAAACGAAGATCATGGCATCTGGTCCCATCACTTCATGGGAAATAGATGGGGAAACAGTGGAAACAGTGTCAGACTTTATTTTTGGGGGCTCCAAAATCACTGCAGATAGTGACTGCAGCCATGAAATTAAAAGACGCTTACTCCTTGGAAGGAAAGTTATGACCAACCTAGATAGCATATTCAAAAGCAGAGACATTACTTTGACAACAAAGGTTCGTCTAGTCAAGGTTATGGTTTTTCCTGTGGTCATGTATGGATGTGAGAGTTGGACTGTGAAGAAGGCTGAGTGCGGAAGAATTGATGCTTTTGAACTGTGGTGTGGGAGAAGACTCTTGAGAGTCCCTTGGACTGCAAGGAGATCCAACCAGTCCATTCTGAAGGAGATCAGCCCTGGGATTTCTTTGGAAGGACCGATGCTAAAGCTGAAACTCCAATACTTTGGCCACCTCATGCAAAGAGTTGACTCCTTGGAAAAGACTCTGATGCTGGGAGGGATTGGGGGCAGGAGGAGAAGGGGACGACTGAGGATGAGATGGCTGGATGGCATCACTGACTCGATGTACATGAGTCTGGGTGAACTTCTGGAGTTGGTCATGTACAGGGAGGCCTGGCGTGCTGTGATTCATGGGGTCGCAAAGAGTCAGACACGACTGAGCAACTGAACTGAACTGAACTGAACTGATCAAATTCTATACTCGATTAGATAACTATCAATTTACATTTAACATAACTAATATTGGTATATTTAAAATTCAATCTATTCTATCAGTACTTTCTATTAATTTTATCTATCCTATCCATCCCCTTCTTTTTTTCTTCTGTTGTACATTCTTTTAGATTATTTTTTCCCAATTTTACTTCTTAATCCTGAATGTTCCATATATATTTTTGACATTCCATATTTAATTTTTGAGGTTCCATATTTTTACAGGAGATGTCACATACATTCCTGACATACCAAAGTCTAAGGTTCACAGGTACTTACTTATACCTTGTACCCAGATTACAAAGTTTCTTTAAAAAATTAATTCAATATATTCCTTTTAAGTCATTTCCATTGCTTTTACTCAAGTTATTTGTAGTTAAATTCCATATTAACTTGTTATATTATCCAGTTAACAATTATTTGTGCTTACCCACAAATTTATTCTTTATGTTGTATTTAATTCCTTCATGGAACTTGAAGCTTATATATGGGTACATTTTCCCTACGGCCAAAAAAAGGTAAAATTTATTTTAGCATGGTTCTGCTGTCTTAGTATTTGTTATCTAAAAATGCATTTGGTCATTACTCTATAAAGCTATTTTCACTGGTTGTAGAGTTCTAGTTGATAACTATTTCCTTTTACAAAACTTACTACTTCATTCAATTATTTTATGGCCCATTGCTTATACTGAGAAGTCAGTTGTTAGCATAACCATTTGTACTTTAAAAATTATGCCTTATTTTTTCTTATATCTTTTAGATTGCACATTTTATTATCAATTTATCTACCTCTCTCTGTATCTTTTAATTCTCAGAAATTTCCCCATGATTTAGCTAGACTGTTTTCTTATATTTATTATTTGGGGTTCAGAGGTCTCCTAAGTTATTATCTTTCAGAATATTTTCTCAATCCAATTTCCACTTTTTTATCCATCTAAAATTTAATTGAAATTTTATACCTTGCATACTTTTTTTTGGGCCTTTGTTCAGTTTTTTAAAAAATCATTTAATTTCTCCAATCTTTATTTTTAAAAGTCCTTCAATTGGAATTTTATCTAACTTGCTGTTAAACCATGCACTGATCTGTGAAAGATTTTTAAGCATAACCTATCCTGGATCCAGATCTGTAACAACCCTGACTATGGGCAAAAGACAGGCTTTTATTGGGGGAGGAGGAGATAATGATGATACTCAAGAGATAATGTCCTTCAGAGGTAATAGCACTTCTTTTCTTGAACAAGACCAAGGTAGAATAATCATGACATAAAGGAAGATAGACACACTAGGAAAGGGGAGACTAAGTCCAGAGTAGAAAACATACGTCGCTGGAGCATGGGGAAAACAACTCTTAGAATTTCTATTAAACTAATCTTATCACGAACTGAGAGTACAAATAGAAAAACCATATTCAAATGCAGGAACATTATGATGATACAATCCCACTAGTAGGTTTACAAACTATAAAAATAACTTGAAAAGTGCATACCATCTACTCATGAGCTGTGAAGTCAACTTAGTTAGGTTTCTGTGATGATTAATTTGAAGTGTTAACTTGACTGGGCCATGAGATGCCAAGATATTTGGTCAAACATTTTCTTGGTGTATCTATAAGGGTATTTTGGATGAGACCAACATTTAAATCATAAGACTAAGTAAAGCAAATTGCTCTCCATAATGTGGAAAGCCCTCTTCCAATCTGCTGAAGGCATGACTAGGACAAAAAGGCTGACTTTTGTGTAAGAGGGAATTCCTTATGTCTAGCCATCTTCAAACTAAGACTATTGGCTTTTCCTGCCTTCAGACTTGACCTGAAACATTAGCTCTCTCTGGGCCTTGAGCCTGCTGACTTTGAGAGCAGAATATATACCATCATCTCTCCTGGATCACCAGCTTGCTCATTCACCCTGAAGATCCTAAGACTGGTCAGTCTCCAGAGTCATGAGCCTTCTATTTAAAAATAAATCTCCACCCAAGAAATTACCTATACTTGTTTTCTCTGCTTGACAACACTTGTCACCATCTAACTCACCATATAGTTTAATTATCTTCTTATTTTCAGTTGCCTCTGGTGCATCCACACCCCCACCACCCTGAATCAAAGCACCATGAAGGCAGAAATTCTGTTTTGTTCACAGCTACATTCTTTGATCTTAGAATTCTACCAAGCAGAAAGAAGGTACTTAATAAAATGTACTTAATAAATATGTATAACAAATTGTGTGTAATTAATATTGTTGAGAAGTAAAATGTATTCCTATAGTGTATTAAGGATAAACAAGTCTGAAAACCTTGGCTTGCTCTACAGAATTACACATCTACATGAGGCACACATAAAAATGTCTAAAAAAGGGATTTCCACTTCTAATTATGATGAAGTTAAAGATTTGAAACTCACTATACTGTGGTAATTGGAGAAGGAAATGGCAACCCACTCCAGTGTTCTTGCCTGGAGAATCCCAGGGACGGGGGAGCCTGGTGGGCTGCCATTTATGGGGTCGCACAGAGTCAGACACGACTGAAGTGACTTAGCAGCATACTGTGGTAAGAAAGCAGACAAGATAAAATATATGAAACAACTGATTTCAGACACTGATCAGAGAAGAAGGAAAAAAACTGAGGCAATCCCTGATCACTCTGGCTTTCTGCCTGGAGCCATATTACAGAACATGAGGTAAGGAGACCTGAAACTGAACACAAGAACACAGAGATCTTGTTTAGTTGAAGAGACAGAGGACCACAAATACTAAGTCAAACCAGAGATTCATGAGGCAGAGCTCTAGAGAACTGGGAGCTACAAAGAACAGAAGCTCTAATTCATTTATGATAAAAAAAAAAAAAAACTCTCCAGAAAGTGGGCATAGAGGGAACATGCATGTATGTATGCTTAGTCACTCAGTTATGTCCAACTCTTTGCAACCCTCTGGATTGTAGTCCACCATGATACTCTGTCCATGGGATTTTTCAGGCAAGAATAGTGGAGTGGGCTGCCATTTCCTGTTCTAGGGGATCTTCCTGACCCAGGAATTGAACCTATGTCTCCTGCAGCTCCTGCATTGCAGGTGGATTCTTTACCTGCTGAGCCATCAGGGCTTCCCAAAGGGAACATACCTCAACATAATAAAGGCCATATATGACAAACCTACTGCTAACATCATACTCAATGGTGACAAACTGAAAGCATTTCCTCTAAGATCAGGAACAAGACAAGGATGTCCACTCTTGCCACTTCTATTCAACATAGTTTTGGAAATTCTAGCTAGTAGCAACCAGACAAGAAAATGAAGTAAAGGGAATCCAAATTGGAAAAGAAGAAGTTAAATTGTCACTGTTTGCAGATGACATGATGCTATACATAGAAGACCCTAAAGATGCTCCCAGAAAACTACTAGAATTCATACACAGAAATCTGTTGCATTTCTATACACTAACAATGAAAGATCAGAAAGAGAAATTCAATAAAATATCCCATTTACCACTGCATCAAAAAGAATAAAATACCTAGGAATAAAGCTACCTACAGAGACAAAAGACCTGTACTCTGCAAACTATAAGATGCTGATAAAAGAAACTGAAGAAGACATAAACAGATATAAAGATATACCATGTTCATGGATCAGAAGAATCAATATTGTCAAAATGACTAAACTACCCAAGGCAATCTACAGATTCAACACAATACCTATCAAATTACCAATAGCATTTTTCACAGAACTAGAACAAAAAAATATCAAAATTTATATGGAGACACAAAAGAACCTGAAAAGCCAGAGCAATCTTGAGAAAGAAAAACGTATCTGGAGGAATCAGTTTCCCTGGCTTTGGGCTATACAACAAAGCTACAGTCATCAAAACAGTATGGTACTAGTACAAAATATAGATCAATGGAAAAGGATAGAAAACCCAGAAATAAACCAATGTACCTGTGGTCAATTAATCCATGACAAAGGCAACAAGAATACACAGTGTTAAAAAAAAAAAAAAAGAATACACAGTGTTTGAAAGACAGTCTCTTCAACAAATGGTGCTGGGGAAACTGGACAGTGACATGTAAAAGATGAAATTAGATCATTCTTTAACACCATACACAACAATAAGTTCAAAATGGATTAAAGACCTAAATGTGAGATCAGATACTATAAAACTCCTAGAGGAAAACATAGGCACAACACTCTCTGACATAAATTGCAGAGATACCTTTTTTGATCTGTCTCCCAGAATAATAGAAATAAAAACAAAAATAAACAAATGGAACATACTTAACCTCGAAAGCTTTTGCACAGCAAAAAAAAATTAATAATAATAATAATAATTATACACCCACACACACACAAAATGAAAAGACAACCCACAGATTGGGAGAAGATATTTGCAAATGATATGACTGACAAAGGATTAGTCTCAAAAATTTACAAACAGTCCATGATCCTTAACAGCATCAAAAAAAAAAAAAATCAGCAAATGGGGAGAGGACCTAAACAGACATTTTTCTAAAGAAGACATATATATGGCCAAGAGGCACATGAAAAGATGTTCAACATCACTATTAGAGAAATGCAAATCAAAACTACAATGAGGGATATCACCTGACACCAGCCAGAATAGTTATTATCAAAAAATCTGCAAACAACAAATGCTGGAGAGGATGTGGAGAGAAAGGGACCCTCCCACACTATTGGTGGGAATGTAAATTGGTACAGCCACTATGTAGAACAGAATGGAGGTTCCTTAAAAAATTAAAAGTAGAGCTACCACATGACCCTACAAACCCACTCCTGGGCATATATCTGGAGAAAAACATGATTTGAAAGGATATATGGACCCTAATGTTCATTGCAGCACTGTCTACAACAACCAAGACGTGGGAGCAACCCAAATGTCCATCACAGAGGAATGGATAAAGAAGATATACATATATACAAGGGAGTATTACTCATCCATTAAAAAGAGTGAATAATGCCATTTATAGCAACACAGATGGACCTAGAGGTTGTTGTACTGAATGAAGTCAGACAGAGAAGGAGAAATATCATATGGCATCCCTTTTATGTGTAATCTAAAAAGAAATCTAAGAAGTTCACTAAAAAGTGAACTTACTTACAAAACAGAAAGAAACAGACTTAGAGAACAAACTTATGATTGCTGGAGGGAAGAACAGAGGGAGGGACAGTCAGGGAAATTGGGATGGACATGTACACACTACTTTATTTAAAATGGATAATCAACAAGGACCTACTGTATAGCACATGGAACTCTGCTCAATGTTATGTGGCAGCCTGGATGGGAGGGGAGTTTGGGGGAGAATGGATACATGTATGTGAATCCCTTCACTGTTCACCTGAAACTATGACAACTTTGTTTGTTGATCGGCTATACTCCAATACAAAATAAAAAGGTTTTAAAAAAAAGAATAGCAGCTCCAGAAATCTGCGAATTGCTTCCCTCAGTCACTCAACTGCATGCTCAGTCACTCAACTGTGTCCAACTCTTTGTAACACCATGAACTGTAGCCTACCAGACTCCTCTGTTCGTGGAATTTTCCAGGCAAAAATACTGGAGTGGGTTACCCTTTTCCTAGTCCAGGGGATCTTCCTGACCCAGGGATTGAACTCGTGTCTCCTGCATTGACAGGCAGATTCTTTACCATTGCATCACCTGGGAAGCCTGAATAGTTTCCCTTAAGTCCCAGCCAAAGTCTAAGCCACACCTGAGTGGAATGTAACTTCACTAGGGAAGCTGAAGCACAACAATTCCCACTCTTCACACATGGCACAGAGACACTCAAGCTGTGCTCAATCCAGAATGAAGAGTCCTTCTTGTACACCCTGCACACTCAACTCAAGAAAGGAATACAGCTTAGTAGCAGGGCTAAACTATTTTTATCTTTTATTGATGAAAGAGATAATCTGAATAGCCTCTATTAAGGAAACTGAATCAATACTTAATGAACTTTAAAAAAAATGTTTCTCTGGTGAATTCTACCAAATATACACAAAGAAATAACAATTTTACAGAATCCCTTTAAGAAAAAAGCAAAATAACATTTCCTAACACACTGTAGAGGCTAGTATTACCCTGTTACTGAAACCTGATAAAGATATTTTTCAAAAGGAAAAGTGAAAGTGAAGTTGCTCAGTCGTGTCCAACTCTTTACGACCACATGGACAGTACCAGCCTCCTCCGTCCATGGGATTTTCCAGGCAAGAGTACTGGAGTGGGTTCCCATTTCCTTCTCCAGGGGATCTTCCAGACCTAGGGATCGAACCCGGGTCTCCCACCTTGTAGGCAGATGCATCTCTCATGAATATAGATGTCAAAATCCTCAAAAATGTAATCCCTTACAAATCCAATCCAACCCTATACAAAAATAATTATATCCCATGATGAAGTAGGATTTGTTCCAAATATGCAAGAAGAATCAATCAAGATAATCTACTACATCAGTGGGTTAACAAAGATGTATATGACCTATTAATTGATACAGAAAAAGCACTAAACAAAATTCAGCATCAATACATAATGAAAGAGGCTTGAAGGTAGCTTCTATAACTTGATAAAGAATGTGTACAAAACCCCTGCAGCAAACATCCTAATAGTGAGAAAACTGAGGCTCTCCCCCTAAGATTGGGAAAAAGAAAAGGATATGTTCTCTCACCACTAGTCAACATCATACTGAACTCCTAGCAAATGCAAAAGGAAACAAAAGGTACATAGAACAGAAAGTGAGGAGAAAAACCAAAACTTTGTAGATGACAGGATTGTACACGTACTGTTAACTTTAACTAGTTTTGGCTCTCCTGGAAATAGAATCTTAAACAATTCAATCAGGAACTGCCTGATGAGCACTAGTTAGGTAATTTGCCTGACAGAACTTTGCCAACCCTTAAAGGAAACTAGGACTATCAGATCAGATCAGATCAGTCGCTCAGTCATGTCCGACTCTTTGTGACCCCATGAATCGCAGCACGCCAGGCCTCCCTGTCCATCACCAACTCCCGGAGTTCACTCAGACTCATGGCCATCGAGTCAGTGATGCCATCCAGCCATCTCATCCTCTGTCGTCCCCTTCTTCTCCTGCCCCCAATCCCTCCCAGACTATACAGCCATGGAATTCTCCAGGCCAAAATACTGTAGTGGGAAGCCTTTCCCTTCTCCAGGGGATCTTCCAAACCCAGGGACCGAACCCAGGTCTCCCGTATTGCAGGCAGATTCTTTACCAGCTGAGCCACAAGAGAAGCCCAAGAATACTGGAGTGGGTAGCCTATCCCTTCTCCAGGGGATCTTCCTGACCCAGGGATCAAACCAGGGTCTCCTGCATTGTGGGCGAATTCTTTACCAAATGAGATAGTCAGGAAAGCCCTAAAGGAGGCTAACCTTATAATAACCAATCACCTTTTTTGACTAATATAATTTCTTTGTTTCTGCTCCCTTCTGCTTATTAAAGTCTTTCATTTTGTACAGTTCCTTAGAACTCCTATCTACTGATTGGATGTTTGATTCATGAATTGTTGAATAAAGCCATATGATCTTTGACATTACTCATTGCATTTTCCTTTTTAATAGTTCTGGTGGCAGTGATGGGATCCAAAGGAAACTTCTGATGGCACTGGGGATGAGGAGAAACACAGGTGCTGCTACTTGTGTTTTCTTTCTTCCCACCACTTTCAAGGACTGTGGATAAAGTTCCTTTTCAATTCAAGTTCTGCTGTTTATGTTGAGGTACTGATATAACTGGTTTTCCAGGCCAGGGTTAGTAAGTCAGTCAAGACTGACAGGGGCCTTTTATAGAGCACCAGTTCTTAGCCCTTAATCTGAGGTCCCAGCACGGGGCTTAGCAGATCATTTTGAGCTGGGAGACAGTTCAACCTGAAATCTGAGTTCCTAGTCTTGGTTAGTCCACAGTTCTGCTTATTGTGTTCTACTGGATCAGTCCTTAGTTCCACTTAGAGAACTGCTGGTTTTGTTGGTTCACACCCAAGGCCTTTTCTTGGCCAATCCACTTCTTTGATTACTGCTGGTGTCTACAGTTCCATTTCTTTGATTACTGTTGGTTTCTGCTAACGTACACATGAAGTAAAGGAATAACACATTTATTATTAATGGGAATCTCACTCAGAAACCAAAGCTGAAAAACTGATGAGCATGAGTTGAACACTTAAATGGTGTGGTCATCACCTAACTCTAAAACTCCCATGCTAGAATAAGCTAGTCATGGAATGGGTTAGATTGACACTAAGTCAGCTACCAACCTCAAAAAAACTTCCTTGCAATAAACTACATTGTAAAGCACTTAAAAACTTCAACCAAATGGCACATTTCTCTTAGTATTAGTATGGTTCCTAGATATCCAAAATTAGCTAAAGAAATGGGATCTTCAAATTTCAAAGAATTGAGTATGCCACCTTCCAGAACAATTCTTATTTATGTTTAAGAACTGTGGGTCTCAAAAGCTATGGTCCCCAAAATGGCAAACTTTTACTGAGATAATCTAGAATTACAATGTCCATTATGAGGAATGTTCCAACTAGATAAGACCATTCATTTAAGAAATGCCCTTGAAAGAAAAAGCTCCCAAATCAAACAGAATGGATACTTATTTTATACATGGAAGCCTCCAAAAGACTTTAAGATTCCAAAACAGCATCACTGAAAGATTCATTGCAAAAGGTTAATAAAAAATTAGAGACAAAAGAGGTACCTGAAAGACTAAATGACTAATGTGACTCCAACCACACCCCTTCTATTCTCCTTTACCTGAATACTCAGTCTACTGTCTGAATTGCTTTTCTACTCTGAAGAAACTATAATACCATAACTAAAACACCACCAAATTAGTGGTCTTATAACTGCAACAGCTCCAAATCCAGAAACCTAGAACACGCAAGCCTCCTGTTTCACCCTCTTAGCTGTCCATGAATAAAACACTGACCCAGAAATCAGTGACTCGTTTGTAATAAACTATGATAGTGGAAAAAAGAATGTCCTTGAAAACTTTGTCAAATCATCCACAACAACTTGGATGCCCCCATTTTCACTCCCCATATGGGGCCCTCCCAGAGTTGACAGGACTTTTGAGGAATCCTCCAGTAAACTGCTAGCAATTATTTCCTTAAACTGCCAAGAGAAACTGAGACAGGAAAGAATGGGGGGACAGGGCACAAATGTTAAAAGAATGAGGAGGAGGACACAACCTTTAAGAAAAACAGGATACAACAAAAAACTTATTAGAACCAACTAGGTCTGAGATCCCATGGACAGAGGAGCCTGGCAGAGTCAGGCCTGAAATGGCAGAAGATTTGACTTCCAGTATACCTTAAACTTCATTTTATGTTCACTGTAAAACATTGGCATATGCTAAATGACACAGCCACAGGCACCACAACAGCTCCAAGGCTGACCATAAAAGGCCAAAAAGCAGGCATTGGCCCAATTCCTGGAAATCCCCACCCTTCCCCAAAACAGTTAGAACATTCCTTCCGCTCATTAGCATTTTAAATTACCCATCCCATAAAAACCAACAACTCTATACCCAAGAGCCAGTCTCTGAGCTAGTCCGCATTCTGCTTATGGAATATGTATCTCTCTAAATAAACGTGCTTTCCCTTTACTTTGTCTCACTCTTGAATTCTTTCCTGCTTGAACCCAAGGACCCTCACTTGATGGTGTGTTCCAAGGACTCACCCATGTGTCCCAGAATGTGACATTTCTCTCTCTTGTAACAAAACTAAAATTAGTGGAAAACTCTGTCAAACAATGGTAGATTTGGGGGCAACACTCTTCATTTTAAACCCCACTCACTCCAGAACCTGCAGATGGGATCCTAGGAAAACTGGCAGAAGCCAGCAAAGAATTCCTCCCAGAGTCAACTATCCTGGATCTATATAGTGCCTGTTTAAGAGAGGAAGGTACATTTTCACATTGTCCCTTTCTTTCCAAATTCAGATTTTCGGGGATTTAGTTTTGAGATACCTAATGGACTGCAAGCAGATCAACCAGTCCATCCTAAAGGAAATCAATCCTGAATATTCATTGGAAGGACTGATGCTGAAGCTGAAGTTCCAATAGTGCAATAATGCAAAGAACTGACTCACTTGAAAAGACCCTGATGCTGGGAAAGATTGAAGGTGGGAGGAGAAGGAGACAACAGAGGATGAGATGGTTGGATGGCATCACCAACTCAGTGGAAATGAGTTTGAGTATACTCCAGGAGTTGGTGATGGACAGGGAGGCCTGGCATGCTGCAGTCCATGGGGTCACAAAGAGCTGGACACACTGAGCGACTGAACTGACTGATTGACTAGTTGTCATCCTTTCTCTCCCAAGGACAAATATTGCCTTCTTCTTTGTCTTGTTTTGTGTCCTGAGAACCTAGCTTGGTTTTCTGCCTACCTGCTGAGTCAATTCCTAGTCAGGTTGACAAGAAATCCGGGGTCCCTGAGGAGGAGAGAGGGCTCTGGAATTCTCAAGGAGGAGGAAAGGACAAAGTTTTTCTACACTCCTTAGTCTTAGTAAGGATTATGTAACAACAATGGATCCTGCTTGAGGACAGTTTCTCCTTCCTGAAAACTTTCTGACTAATCCTCTTATCTTAAAATATTATATTATAGGAGTGGGTCTGGTAAAATCTTTCTATTGTTAATTCTAATCCTGTCATCTTAAAATGTAAATTGTGGGAGTGGGCCTAGTAAGATCTTTACAACTTTGAGACGTTCTTTTGATTTATTGTAATAACCAATTTAAAAAGTATATAATTCCCTTGCTAAGACTAGTAAGCAGGGCACTCTCCATCCCCCTTCTGATATCTATGTCAGGAGCTTTCTCTGTCCCTTTTTCACTCTAATAAAACTCTGCTACACAAAAGCTCTTGAGTGATCAAGCCTGGTCCCTGGTCTGGAAGCTAAATCTTTTTTGGAGATCACAAACCTGACATCGTTTACCATAAGCTATTACTGGGACATGCAAACTATTGATTCTTACATATGTAGGCAGCTCAACTGTCAGTCTGGGTGCCAAAAAATATGGCCTGACAGAAAAGGTGGGTTGCACCTCATCTGTGGCTAGGGTCCTATCAACCATTGCTAGCTTTCAGGAACTGTCTTACTTTCTTGGCTATCTTTGGAGTGGTTCTAGATCTTGAGAGGGTAGTATCTTTTGTACACTCTTTGACAAGGCCTCTTATGACCAAGAGGTTGTTCAATACTGCCAGAAATAGTTACTGTTTGTCTCTGTTGAAACCTGACAAGCTATTTGAAAAAAAAATTTTTTTTTCTTTTAAGTAGCTCTATTGTCAGCAGCCGGCCAAACTGGAAGCTGATATTCAGAGCCTCACAGGAACTTTTTAAAGGCCTTCTCCCCTAAGCTAAAATTAAACTGTGTAACCAGAAGGAAAGAAAAGCATTCTATCCAAAGTGAAATAGCTGTAAATCTAGACCAATGGAATCTTCTGATTTCCCTCTTGGTTGAGGATCTTCTCTCTAATATAAAGGAGCAAACTAAAGATAATGTAGTCTGATGGATGGGTTAGCTTCTTGATGTGATTCAAGTTGCAAACCAATTTCTTGAGGAATTAAAAAAAATAACTGGTATTGTTTTATAAATTTAGTCTTCACAAGAACAAAAATGCAGCTGCAGAAGCAATTCAAATCTCACTTATCCTTTTTACCAATCTCAAAATCTTCCCTATTCATCTCAAAAGCCTTATAGATACTGTAAAAGGTCTGGATTTAGGAAACAAAAGTTCTGCTTGGTGGAACTTATATTCTTTCTCTGTACTTTTAGAGAGTCATCTCTAGGCACCCAGGTCATTATCAGAATTCAGTGGGAAAAGGGTAGTCTTCAACAAATGGGTGTGAACAACTAGAAATCCACATTCAAAACAAAACAAAAAAAAAGAATAGACACAGACCTACATGTATAATAAAAATTAATTTAAAATAGATCATAGTGCTTTCAGAAAAAATGGTGGAATAAGGAATTCAAAATTATGTAACTCCATAAAAGCAACAAAAATATGGGTAAAAACTGTCAGAATCAATTTTTTGAAATCTAATTAAAACCCTGCAACCAAGTCAGAGAGTGCTAATTCAAGGAACATGGCTGATTTTGGGTAAGAACAGTGAAACTTTGGGACATTCTAACCTGCCCCCATCACAGTCTCCACTCTCCAGCTCAGGAATAAAGTATCAAAATAACATCCCACGTTTCCAGTATTAGAAGAATCACAGCAGACCCCACTCACAAACACCTATAATTTACTTATCTGACCTATCTGATAGCACAGCTCAAAAGCCTTGAGTTTATTTCAGCTAATTCAAAACTGGTCCAGTATTAAAGCTGCTTCCTAGGGAGAATCTGTCAAAAATATTTACAGACTGATGCTGCCTGAAGAGATGAGTGGTATATAAGGTGAAGCTACAATTAGGAAATCCCAATAAATTCACACAAAGGGGATTAAAACTAAAAAAAAAAAAATTCAGCAAGTGGCATTATATAAGATAACCCACAAAAATCAATTATTTCTATACACAATGAAAATCTAAAAAGGAAATGAAAATTATCCCATTTTCATCAAAGATAATAAATACCAAGAATTAATTTACTCAAGGAGGCACAAAACTTTTAACACTGAAACTACAAAATATCACAGAAAGAATTAAAAAAACCTAAATAAGTGAAATGACATCTCATGTTTCTGAATTGGAAGACCTTAATACTATTCATATCACAATATTACCCAAGACAGTCTACAGATTTATAATCCCTATCAAAATTCAAACAGCTTTTTTTTACAGAAATGAAAAAGGTGATCCTCAAATTTATAAGGAACTTTCAAGGGATCCCGAACAGACAAAACAATAAAGAAAAAGAACAAAGTTGCAAGATTCACATAATCTGGTTTTAAACTGATTACAAAGCTACAGTAATCAAAATGGTGTGGTACTAATGGAAGGATAGACATATAGACCAATAAAACAGAACTGAGAGTCAAGAAATAAAACCATACATCTGTGCTCAATTAATTTTCATTAGGGGTAGGGGGTAATACTAAATCATTCAACAGGAAAACAGTAGTCTCTTTAGCAAATGATTCTGGAACAACTGGTTCTTCACATGCAAAAGAATGAAGTTAGATATTTACCTGGGAATACATACAAAAATTGACTCAAAATAGACAAAGCCCTAAGTGTGAAAGCTAAAAACATGAAACTATCAGAAGGAAAGAGGCAAAAATCATTATGCTCTTGAATTAGACAATTTCTTTTATATATGAATCCAAACACACAAAAAACAAAAATTGGAGTTCATTGAAACTGAAAAGATTTCTGCATCAAAGAAATGACATTATCAAGAGTAAAAAGAGAACCTACAGTATGAGACAAAATATTTACATATTATATATCCAATAAAGGTATACAATCCAGAATATATACAGAATTTTTATACCTCAAAACAAAACAAAAACAAAAAACAGTTAAAAATGAGAAAATACTCTATTGAATAGACATTTCACCAAAGAAGATTTGCTAGTGGCCAAGAAGTTCATGAAAAGAGGCTCAATACCATAGTTATTAAGGAAATGCAAATCAAAACCACAGTAAGATACCAACACCGAAGAGGGTAAGTAAATGTTTTATATACACAGTATCAAGTGCAGTTAAGCATTAGAAAAATTGGAGCCCTCATATATTCTGGTGGGAATGTAAAATGGTGAAGCTGCTGTAGAAAAGTTTGGCAGTTCCTAGCAATTCCACTTCTAATTATAAACAAGTATTCACCCAAAATATGTAATATGTATGTTCATAGCAGCATTATTTATAGTAGGCAAAAAGTAGAAACAATCCAATGTCCACCAACTGAGGGATGGATAAACAAAATACAGTAACTACACAATGGAATATTCAGTCATAAAGAGGAATGAAGTATTCTTATTAAAAACATGGCCCTTGAAAGCCTCATACTAAGTCAAAACAAAACAAAACAAAAAAAAAACAGAGAAAAAAAGGCTAAATAGATGACTCCATTTACACACAAAAAGTTCAGAATAGGCAACTCCATAGAGACAGGAGATTTAGTGGCTTGTTAGGGATGAAGATGAGGGAATAAGTAGGATTCTGGAAAAGAAAAAGGATATTAGGGAAAACTTAAGGAAATCTAAATATTAAAGTATGAGCTTAACAATAATGTCTCAATATTGGTTAACTAATTATAACAAATGTACTGACAGTCAGTCAGTCAGTTCAGTCGTTCAGTCGTGGCTGACTCTTTGTGACCCCATGAATTGCAGCACGCCAGGCCTCTCTGTCCATCACCAACTCCTGGAGTTCACCCAAACTCATGTGCATCGAGTCGGTGATGCCATCAAGCCATCTCATTCTCTGTCGTCCCCTTCTCCTCCTGCCCCCAATCCCTCCCAGCATCAGAGTCTTTTCCAATGAGTCAACTCTTTGCATCAGGTGGCCAAAGTACTGGAGTTTCGGCTTTAGCATCATTCCTTCCAAAGAACACCCAGGACTGATCTCCTTTAGAATGGACTGGTTGGATCTCCTTGCAGTCCAAGGGACTCTCAAGAGTTTTCTTCAACACCACAGTTCAAAAGCATCAATTCTTCGGTGCTCAGCCTTCTTCACAGTCCAACTTTTACATCCACACATGACCACTGGAAAAACCATAGCCTTGACTAGATGGACCTTTGTTGGCAAAGTAATGCCTCTGCTTTTTAATATGCTATCTAGGTTGGTCATAACTTTCCTTCCAAGGAGTAAGAGTCTTTTAATTTCATGGCTGCAGTCACCATCTGCAATGATTTTGGAGCCCCAAAAAATAAAGTCTGACACTGTTTCCACTGTTTCCCCATCTATTTCCCATGAAGTGATGGGATCGGATGCCATGATCTTTGTTTTCTGAATGTTTCATCAGAAAACATTCTGAATCACTTTCATCAAGAGGCTTTTGAGTTCCTCTTCACTTTCTGCCATAAGGGTGGTGTCATCTGCATATCTGAGGTTACTGATACTTTTCCCGGCAATCTTGATTCCAGCTTGTGCTTCTTCCAGCCCAGCGTTTCTCATGATGTACTCTGCATATAAGTTAAATAAGCAGGGTGACAATATACAGCCTTGACACACTCCTTTTCCTATTTGAAACCAGTCTGTTGTTCCATGTCCAATTCTAACTATTGCTTCCTGACCTGCATATAGGCTTCTCAAGAGGAAGTTAAGGGTTCTGGTATTCCCATCTCTTTCAGATTTTAATGGGAAATAGCTGTGGGGTATATGGCAACAGAAAACAATTTTAAAGAAAATGGGCCGGGCGGGAGCATCCCTCCGCACCCCTCCCACAGCCACCGGCTCTGCAACCGGGACAAACCAGCCCGGAGTCCGGGGACCACGGTGGAGAGCAACCTGGGGAGGCGACGGCGGGCCGGGGATGTGTGAGAGGCCTGGTCCTTGGGTGGCGTTGCCCGATAAGGCCGCCACCGCCACCTACCGGTTGCGTTCTCTCTCCTGAGCCGGTGCCTGTGGGATGGGTGGCCAGGCGCCAGCCTCACCCCCAGCCTCATCTCCAGGGCTAGCCGGGCAGATCGGCCCCGTGCGGAGTCAGGGCCATCCGCTGAGACTGCGGCCCGGTTCTGCGCTAGGAGCTCACCCTCTGGTGACTCCCCCAGCCTGGCCACCGCTGGCCCTCTCCCTGCCCAGAGGTGGGGGCATGCAGGCACAGCAGCTGCTCTGAGTGTTTAGCTGAAAAGAACACACCCAAGTTGGGGGTGCTGGTGTCTGCATTGAAAAAATGTTCAGGGGCAAGTTCATCCTACTGTTGAGTCTAGTGATGATGCTCTTCAGTATGCTGAAGAATTAATTTAGCAATTAAATATGCAATGTCAAGCTCAGCCCCTAAGTTCTTCAGATGTAGAGGAACATGCTCAAAAAAGTTTCCCTCATCCAGTTGATAAATGGGCAATAGTTGATGCCCAGTCAGCTACTAAAAAGAGGAACCAAAGAAATTTTTTTCTCTCGCCCCATAGAAAAAAATTCATCTTATGTTAAAGGAGGTCCTAGATTATAAAACTGACCACCAGGTTTCTGTTTACATAGTAGCAGTGTTAGAATACATTTCTGCAGACACTTTAAAAGTTGGTGCAAAATATACAGCATTATGAAATTACAAAACAAGATATTAAAGCGGCAATATATGTTGATAAAGTATTGATGGATATGGTTCATCAAGATGTAGAAGATATATTATCTTTAACTGATGAAAGAGCCTTCCACCTCAGGAGAGCAATGTTATTATGATTTTGTAAAAGCATTTATGGCAGAAATTTGACATACATAAGGGAAGTTAAATTATAAATGATTTTAGAGAGTGCTTTGTCATTAATACAAAACTGTTTTTCAGCTAATGATGTAGAAAATACATTTGGTCATATAGTGGATATACATGAACCTTGTGGAAAGTTACTGGGCCATATAGAAGATACTGTAGAAATGACAGATGAAGGCAGTCACCATCCATTAGTAGGAAGCTGCTTTGAAGACATCAGAGGAACTGGCATTTGATCCATTTGAATCATAAACTCGAGACATTCTATTACCTGGTTTTCATGATCATTCCCTTAGTTATCAAAGCCTGGAGTGGCACTCTTGTTGTTTTTCAGTCGCTAAGTCATGTCCAACTCTTTGCAACCTCATGGACTGCAGTATGCCAGACTTCCCTGTCCTTCACCATCTCCTTGAGTTTGCTCAAATTCACGTCCATTGAGTCAGTGATGCCATCCAACCATCTTCTTCTTGCCCTCAATCTTCTCAGTCAATAGGCAAAGGTTTCAAAGAAGCTGTTCAATATGTTTTACCCAGGCTACTTCTAGCCCATTTACCACTGTCTACATTACTTCAAACTTCTGAAGCAGTAAGAAAAGTGAAGAACAAGACAAGGAATGTTTGAAACAAGAAATAACAGCTTTGCTTAATGTTCATAGTGGTATAGGAAAAAAATATGTTCTAAAAGCCTTGCAAAATGTAGACTGGGTGAATCTGCATGTTGGATTTATAGTCAGCAAATGAAGGGGAAAAAACTAGCAATCAAGAAAATGAACGAGATTCAGAAGAATATTGATGGTTGGGAGAAAAAGACACTGGACAGTGCTGCAATGAATTTGCAATGGAAGGAACTCTTATATATGTAGGAGAAACATTAAAGAAACATATTTCTCTTTGATGGCTCAGTGATTTGCTGTAAATCAAATCATGGGTAGCTAAAACTTCCTGGTGCTAGCAATGCAGAATATCACCTTAAAGAAAAGTTTTTTATGAGAAAGGTACAAATTAATGACAAAGATGACACTAGTGAGTACAAGCATGCTTCTGAAATAATTTAAAAGATTTAAATAGTGTTATGTTTTCTGCCAAGTCAGATGAAGAGAAAAACAGTTGGATGGCAGCATTGATATCTTTATCATATCAGAGAACACTGGAAAGGATGGTTGATGTGACAATACTTTAGGATGAAAAGGAGCAGATGAGACTCCCTAGTGCTGATGTTTATAGATTTGTAGAGTCTGACTCTGAAGAAAATATCATATTTGAAGAAAACATGTAGCCCAAAGCTGGAATTCCAGTCATCAAAGCAGGAATTGTTATTAAACTTACAGACAGGCTCACATACCATATATACATGGATCCCAATTTTGTTCAGGCATTTCTTACAACATATAGATCCTTTTGTAAATCTTAAGAACTACTGAGTCTTTTAATAGAAAGGTTTGAAATTCCAGAGTCTAAGCCAACAGAACCTGACTGCATAACTTTAGAGAAGGTTAGGCTTTGAGTGCAGAACTCAAAAAGGTTTAGAAAAATATATATACAGCCTGTGCAGGTGTGAGCATTAAATGTATGTTGGCACTGAGTAGTACACACTATGATTTTGAAAGAGATTCAGATCTTTTGCAGCTAATGGAGAAATTTATTGGAACAGTAAGAGGTAAAGCAATGAAAAAATGGGTTGAATCCATCACTAAAATAATCAAGAAAAAGAACTGAATTGCAAGAGACAATGGACCAGGTCATAATATTACATTTCAGAGTTCACCTCCCACGGATGAATGGCATATAAGCAGACCTGGTGGAAAGAGAGAATTCTGACCACATAGAGACTTTTGACCTGCTCTCCTTAAACCAACAGAAATTGCTCGACAGCTCACTCTATTTGAATCAGATTTATATACGGTCATCAGAATTAGTTGAAAGTATGTGGGCAAAAGAAAACAAAGAGACTAATTCTCCTACCCTTCTGAAAATAATCCTGCATACCACTAATTTCACTCTGTGGTTTGAGAAATGTAGAGACTGAAAACTTAGAAGAAAAAGTAGCTGTGGTGAGCTGAATAATTGAGATTCTGTAAGTCTTTCAAGAGCTGAACAACGTCAATGGTGTCCTTGAGGTTGACTGTGCTATTAAATTACCTGTTTACAGACTAGACCACATGTTTGAGCAAATACAAAGCTACCAAAAGAAAATTTCAGAAACAGCTCATGAACTACGTGAAGATCACTGTAAGAAATATTTGAGGGGAAAAAAAGAGAAATATTTGGCAAAACTCAGGTCTATTAATCCACCATATGTGCCTTTCTTTGGAATTTATCTAATATCTTGAAAACAGAAGAAGGTAGTCCTGAGGTCCTAAAAAGGCATGGAAAAGAGCTTATAAACTTTAGTAAAGGGAAGAACATTGCAGAAAATTGCAGGTGAAATCCAGAAATACCAAAATCAGTGTTACTGTTTACGACTAAAATCAGGTATCAAAAAGTTCTTTGAAAACTTGAATCCAATGGGAAACAGCATGGAAAAAGAATTTACAGACTATTTTTCAACAAATACCTAGAAACATAACCATGAAACCCTAAGCCTCTCCCAAGATTTCCAAAAGAATATAGCCATTCACTAAAATCTCCCAGTATTTGTCCATTAAACCCAAGACCAGGTACTATGAGACATCCCACACCTCCGCAGCAAGAGCCAAGGAAAAACAGTTAAAGTAGAACCCCTGAAACTGAAACAGAAAATATAGCATCTGCACCAAATTCTTACCATTAGCACCTCCTCCTGCTTCTGGTGCTCCCAGTACCACAGATGTTTGCAGCATACCTGACTCTGACCATTCAAGCCCTTTCATTCAATATCTGCTTCAGTACCATCTATAAGTTTAACCAAGAGCGCTGATGAAGTGCCTGTCCCTACCCTCCTGTTCCTCCACTAAGATGACAAGAATCTGCTCCAGCAGAATCTTCACCATCAAAGATGATGTCTAAGCATTTGGACAGCCACCCAGCAATTCCTCCGGGGCAACCCATGCCAAAAGCCTATTCACCACAATATTCAGTATCAGACCAGACCTCTATTTCAGGCCCTCCTGAAAGCTCTCCCCTGTTACCTCCATGAGAACCCATGGGGACACCTGATGTTTTCTTAAACTCACCACTATACCTCCAACCTCCCACTTTGGGGAAAAAAGTGACCATAGTAATGTCTTTGCCCCAAAGTGCCCTTTCCCCTTTACACCACCTCCTCCTCAAATACCTTCTCCACACGGCACAAGAAGGCATCTGCCATCACCACCGACACAAGAAGTAGACCTGCATTCCACTGCTGGGTCACCTGTGTCTTGATGACAAAGCACATCTCAACATATTCCCTAAACTCCGTCCAAAATCTTACAAAAGGGAGCACACATCCATCCATGCACAGAGATGGACTACCACTGTTGGAGAATGCCCATTTTCCCCTGAGTTCCTCTGTACCAGGATGTAGGTTTTCCTAGCCCCAAATCCATTGCCGGTGGTGGATGCACTGAATGTGCCAGCACTGAGGGCTTAAAATGAGAACTCCAAACACTAATGACTCTCCTTCAAGATGCAGTATAAGACAATAAATTTTAACCTAGATGTAATTACAAAATGGAAATGGTATCTGTTTAAAATACGGAAAGACTTATCTAGAGGAACTGGACAACAGATTGCACTTGAAAATCAAGTAAAGGGACCTTTTTCCAGCCAGTAAGCAGAAGTTCTCTTTTTGTGAGGTGATCTTTATCATTAAAGGGGTAGAAAACATAGTCTAGTGTCCAGCAGGCCCACAGGATGACAGCTTTTGTAATTCAAAATATTAGGCACTTTTTAAAAATAAATCTTAAACAGGGATCTTCAAATCCTCCTTTGTTTTTCTTTGCTTTTACTTGTCCTCCTTTAGAATATTTTCTTCAAAATCATTCAGAGGACTGTGAGAAAAGGATGTGGTACCTGACATTACTGGAATCAAGGCCCAGCACTGTACTGCTGTTCTGCTTACAAATTATTACAGCGAACTGAATGGGTATTGAGGCTTCAACAAAGAAGTACTTCTATTTTTTAAGAATAATTACACCAATTTTATCAGAAAAGACCCTGATGCTGAGAAAGATTGAAGGCAGGAGGAGAGGGGATGACAGAAGATGAGATGGTTGGATGGCATCACTGACTTGATGGACATGAGTTTGAGCAAGCTCCGGCAGTTGGTGATGGACACAGAAGCCTGGCATGCTACAGTCCATGGGGTCACAAATAGTTGGACACAACTGAGTAACTGAACTGAACTGATACCAATTTTAAGAACATTCCCCTACTCACCCTCCTTACACAAACAAAATGTGGTGGTCTTGAAGTTTTATGTCATTAACAATGACAGAAGAACTTTTTAAAATATGTAACTGTCAAGTATATGATTTATATTTAGGAAACTGTTAACTTATGCTAGATTGTCATTTCCCCCCATTCTCCCACAAAAGTTTACTGGTTTTCCACGTTCTGGCTTGTGGCTGTCCTTCTAACCATACTATGGAAATGCAGTCACTCAGTGTGAAAGGAGCAGTGAAAACCTTCATTTTTATTGCTGAGTGGTATTCTATTGTATGCATATATTACAATTTATTTATTCATTTATCTATTGTTTCTAGTTTTTGATTGTTAAGAATATAGCTGTAATGAACTTCATGTGTATTTTTGTGTAGACATCTGTTTTTATATTGATTGGTTAAATACTGGAGAGCAAGATTTCTGGGTTGTTACAGTTATTATATGTAGTGTCAAGCTTTTCTGACATGGTTGTTCCATTTTACATATCGGTGAAGAGTGTGCAGAGTTGCAGTTGTTCCACAGTTTTGTCAATGCTTCATACTGTCACTTTTTTATATAGCTATTCTAATAGCTATTTTATTTAATTGTGGTTTTCATTTGAATATCCCTGATGAATAATGATGTTAGGCATTTTTCACTTATTTATTGGCCACTGCGTATCTTATTTTGTGAAGCATCAGTTCAAATCATTTGCCACTTTTTAGTTCGGGTTCTTTTATTTAAATGAATCCACTAGAGCAAATATACCCACATGTATAAATACCAAAACCACACATTTGAAGACAAAAGCAAGTTGTATAAAACATTCTCACTGATATTACTTGTAAAACAATGTTATTACACATATATACATGCAATGATATATATGCATTATTGTAAAAGTATGAGATGTGTGGGATCAATATTAACCAAATTTAGAATCTGTGGAAGATGTAAATGGTTACAGGTTGTAGAATGGACTATGAAAAGCTTCCTGTGAATCTGGATGGGGGCACTGAGGTCATATACACTAGAGTATTCTAGCCAGTACACCAGCTTCATTCACACTCAATGTTTCTGGTTACTGAACATAGTAAGAGGAAGCAGAACCAGTCCCAAAGCTACCTCTTGCTGATCCTGGCAATTGTTCTGATGTGGATCTAGTCCATTTTGAGATGCCCCAGAGGTAGGCCTGGGGCTGAACCAAACCATTAGGCAGTACAGTCACCCCTCAGCATCTGCTGGGGATTGGTTCCAGGATATCTCTTCGAATAACAAAATCAGCTGATGCTCAAGTCTTTCACAGTAGGCCCTCCATACCCTCAGGTTCTGCATCTGTGGATTCAACCAATCACAGAACCACAGATAGGAAAACACAGACATGCAGGAACTGTATTTGCATGAGTAATAACACAGTTGGGGTTCAGATTCATCAAACACATGTAATAACTCATGATGGGGAGGACCATGAGCTGACATGTGTTCCTCCAAAAGTAAAATCAGAGACTTAGGAGATTATTCAATGTGTGCTTTTAAAAAAGCTTCACGTTCCACAGTTAATATTTTTGTAAATGTCTATTTTCAGTTTTATTTCTATGAAAAAATTTGAAATTAGTATAAAACACTTAGAATAAGGAAAATTTCTGTCCATATTTCCTAAGTTGATAGACTTCCTTCAAAACAAACTTCAGCTATAATAATATCTGAATTCTGTTAAAACCTTCACATTCAAAAAATCTTTAAGATTTCAACTTAGTATCAATTTTCTTGTTCAAAAAATGGCATTTTTTAACATAGGCTGGGTTATTGATATCATCCCTATTATTTGCCTGACATGCAATAAGTACAACTTGTGTATGAAGGTCTCAAAAAACATATAAGATGTTGACAGCTTCCCCCAGGTGTGGTATATCTATTAGTAGTAGCCAACTTCTGGAAGAAAATTTTCTCACATCTGTTTGATTCATAAGATTATCTCCTACTTAAGTTATTTAATAAGCCTTAATTTATATTTCCACACACTCCCTACATATATTAGTAGGGTTTCTTCCACATGTATTCATTTTAAGTTGTCTTATTAACAATATTCATCACATTCATAGTAATTTCTCCCATGGTAACTCTTTCATTTGTTTTGGAATATGACTTAGAGTAAAAAATTTACCACTTTACATTAATAAGGGCCATGTCCTGTATGAATTTTCCACAGTACTTCAAGGTATGAATAGCTAGGTACTAAGATTTCTCTCATTGCTATTAATATATTTAATAGATTTTCCCCCTGTATGTAATTTTGAATGTATTGTGAGAACTGATTTCTTAGAGGTTTTCCCAAATTCAGTACATTCATAGGCTTTCTCCCTTATGTGCCTTCTCTGATGTACTTTGAGACCTGAGTTGCAACTGAAGGTTTTCCGACAATGACTACATTCATAGGGTTTTTCCCGTGTGTGTGTTCTCTGATGTTTAGTGAGATCTGACTTATGATAGAAGGGCTTCCCACATTCATTACACTTATAAGGTTTTTCCCCTGTGTGTATCCTCTGATGTACAATAAGGACTGATTTTTCAGAGAAAGATTTCCCACAATCGTTACATTCATAGGGCTTCTCCCCTGTGTGAGTTCTCTGATGTGATCTGAGGACAGAATTGCAAATGAAGGTTTTCCCACACTGATCACAGTAATACGACTTCTCCCCATGTGTGTTCTCTTATGTACCGTATAGTCAGACTTATAGTAAAAGGTTTTCCCACATTTTTTTACACACATAGGGTTTCTCCCCTGTGTGAGTTCTCTGGTGAACTGTAAGATATAAATTTCTAGAGAAGAATTTCCTACATTCCTTACATTCATAGGGTTTCTCACCTGTGTGAGTTCTCTGGTGTTTAGTGAGATCCGACTTATTGTAAAAGGTTTTTCCACATTCATTACACTTGTAAGGTTTCTCCCCAGTATGTATTCTCTGATGTACCGTGAGGACCGATTTCTCAGAGAATGATTTCCCACATTCATTACATTCATAGGGTTTCTCCTTTGTGTGTGTTCTCTGGTGTACTTTTAGGCCTGAATTGCGACTGAAGGTTTTCCCACACTCATTACATTTATAGGGTTTCCCCCCATGTGAGTTTTATGGTGTTTGGTGACATATGACTTATGACAAAAGGTTTTCCCACATACCTTACATTCATACGGTTTCTCACCTGTGTGAGTTCTCTGATGTATTGTAAGGTATGAATTCCTGGAGAAGAATTTCCCACACTGATTACACTTACAGAATTTCTCACCTGTGTGTGTTTTCTGATGTATTGTGAGAACTGAGTTGCTTATGAAGGTTTCCCACATTGACTACATTCATAGGTTTCTCCCCTGTGTGAATTCTCTGGTGTACTGTGAGATATGACTTATGGTAGAAGCTTTTTCCACATTCTTTACATTCATAGGGTTTCTCTCCTGTGTGAGTTCTCTGATGAATTATGAGGTGTGAATTCCTAGAGAAGGATTTTCCACATACGTTACATTCATAGGGTTTCTTTCCGGTGTGGATTCGCTAATGTAAAGTGCGAAGGGATTTCCTAGAGAAGCATTTCCCACATTCATTACATTCAAAATGTTTCTCTCCTGTATGTACTCTCTGCTGTTTGGTGAGTTTTGACTTTTCACAGAATGCTTTTTCACATTCATTACATTCATAGACCTTGTCTCCTATGCATGTTTTCTGAGTTACATTAAGAACTGACTTCCAGAAAGGTTCCCCCAGGTTATTACATTCAAATGTTCTCTCTCCTGTGTCAAGAAAGTTTGATCTGCTGAAATTATCTACTTTGTCATTATGTTCGTAATCTTTCAGCTTCAAATGTCTCAAAAGAGGTACCTTTTCAAAGGTTTTACCATGTTCATTAAACTCATAAAGACTTTCTCTTATCTTATGGACCATGAGAACTGAATAATTACAGAATGTTTTGTCACATTCATTATGTTCACAAGGACCTTGTCTTTTGTGAGCTTGTTTATATGTGATGAAACTGTCTTCTCACAGAAATCTTCACCACATTCTTTATATTCAAAAGACTGCTCTACATGTTTAATTTTCTCATACGGAAAGAAGTCTTCATTTTGGCTGACATACTTTCTATTCTGAATTAATTCATAAGGTTTCTCTCTTACATGACCTTTTTCATGGTTAATATGAAGGAATAATTTTTCATATGCACTGAGATCATCAGACTTCTTTCTTAAATAGCTTTTCTCAATAATTAATTCTGAAATATATTTCAAACTCATCCCACTTGTGTCACATTTACAGGGTATTTTTATGAAAGGAACTGGGTATGTGCTGAAATTAAACATTTTTCCCAATACATTACCTCTCTCTATAGTCAGTGTTTTGTTGTTGATAAATGGAGCTTGCCAGAAATCTCTGTCATGCATTTCCTGACTCTGTTCCAGCTGGTTAACAATCCTGCAGACTCCTAGAAATAAGCAAAAAACTGTACATTATTAATTTTATTATAGTTATTATAAACTTACCCTTATATACAAATACCCTTTTATACGATTGACCCAGTTTCTTTAAATAAGAGTAATCCAAGTCTGTGTGCCCCATTCTTTCAGCTTAGAAGAAAGAAACAAAACTTGACACAGTGGAAATGGGGAATAAAAACTCAGAATAAAGACATCTACATTTGACAATGTTTACATAGGTAAATACTTCAAGACTTACTATAGGGGTTAAAAATAAATAAAAGCACAGTAAATAAAGGAAGACATATTGTGGGGAAAAAAGACTGAGCCAGGTCTGAAAAATGCAGAAAACCAGAAAGGAAATGAAGATTAGCATATTAGAGTACCCTGGAGAGATATCAGAGGATTGATTTGATCTTTTGAAGGAAACAAATTAGACTTTATCTAATTTTCTTATACTTAATATACTATAGATAAATCTCTATGCTCTACATGTTTCCAGTGTTTCTAGTTGAATTCTCTTTTTAAAATTATTTTAATGTTTTATATATTAATTTATTATACTGATTAAATTTATAGAAAATTAAATTTATAGAAAAGCACCAATTTGTTCCTGCTTAAGAAGACCTGTAGCAGCCTACTTTCTTATTCTCCCTCTACTCATGTGACTTACAAAGTCTACAAATGTCTACCAGGAATGTAAAATCAAAGAGACAAGAAAGATTGAAAGAGGGCCAGATCTATTTGTTTTCAGTTTTGGTATATACATCTTATTCTCTAAGTTTCTGCAAAAGTTATCTTACCCTACTAACACATGCTAACTTTTCCTCATCTTAAATTTGCTGTGATGAGTTTAATACATTAATACATTTTTTTAACTTCTAAACAGATCTCTACATTTCTGTGTTTTATTTATATTTAAAACCATGGAGGACCTAACCTAAAATAATTACTGATACTTATATTTATTTACCCTAAGAATTCTCAGCTAGACTTCACCTTATTATCTTCCTATTCAGTATATACAACATAACAATGATGACCTTACTCAAAAACCTGCCCAGATCCCTTTGTCTCCAAGCAACATTAGACAAGTTAGACTATAGGTAGAATTCTAGGGGAAAAAATACTTTTTAGCAACTATATTCATATTGGGTATCTATACTATCACACCACAAAGCTATAATAAATGTATTCTTTCTCAAAATGACAGACTATTAGGTTTCCAGAAATTGTTCAAGTTCAACCAAGACTTTCAGTAAACAGGCTTACATTTCCATATTGGCTTTGCTCAGAACCTAAACATTAAATATCAGGGAAATTACACTGTGTCATATCTGTTTCCAAATAAATCTTTACAACATCTCTACAATTCCAAGTTATATTTATATTGAAATTTAAAAACAATTACATTATGTACATCTAATTCTGTCACAACACTGAACAATACTCCTTTGTAGCATCAGATCAGATGAGATCAGATCAGTCGCTCAGTTGTGTCCAACTCTTTGCGACCCCATGAATCGCAGCATGCCTGGCCTCCCTGTCCATCACCAACTCCCGGAGTTCACTGAGACTCACGTCCATCAAGTCAGTGATGCCATCCAGCCATCTCATCCTCTGTCGTCCCCTCCTCCTCTTGCCCCCAACCCCTCCCAGCATCAGAGTCTTTTCCAATGAATCAACTCTTCACATGAGGTGGCCAAAGTACTGGAGTTTCAGCTTTAGCATCATTCCTTCCAAAGAAATCCCAGGGCTGATCTCCTTCAGAATGGACTGGTTGGATCTCCTTGCAGTCCAAGGGACTCTCAGGAGTCTTCTCCAACACCACAGTTCAAAAGCATCAATTCTTCGGCGCTCAGCCTTCTTCACAGTCCAACTCTCACATCCATACATGACCACAGGAAAAACCATAGCCTTGACTAGACGGACCTTTGTTGGCAAAGTAATGTCTCTGCTTTTGAATATGCTGTCTAGGTTGGTCATAACTTTCCTTCCAAGGAGTAAGTGTCTTTTAATTTCATGGCTGCAGTCACCATCTGCAGTGATTTTGGAGCCCCCAAAAATAAAGTCTGACACTGTTTCCACTGTTTCCCCATCTATTTCCCATGACATGATGGGACCGGATGCCATGATCTTCGTTTTCTGAATGTTGAGCTTTAAGCCAACTTTTTCACTCTCCTCTTTCACTTTCATCAAGAGGCTTTTGAGTTCCTCTTCACTTTCTGCCATAAGGGTGGTGTCATCTGCATATCTGAGGTTATTGATATTTCTCCCAGCAATCTTGATTCCAGCTTGTGTTTCTTCCAGTCCAGCGTTTCTCATGATGTACTCTGCATATAAGTTAAATAAACAGGGTGACAATATACAGCCTTGCCGTACGCCTTTTCCTATTTGGAACCAGTCTGTTGTTCCATGTCCAGTTCTAACTGTTGCTTCCTGACCTGCATACAAATTTCTCAAGAGGCAGATCAGGTGGTCTGGTATTCCCATCTCTTGAAGAATTTTCCACAGTTTATTGTGATCCACACAGTCACCCTAACCCTTTATAGCATAAACACCCTCTATTAACTGCTAAAATTTAAAATATTCAGCTGTCTTTTTTTTTCTCCTCCTTTTTCTAACTGAAACCTATGATCTTACAAGTATTTACCTCTGATTTCCTTTGAGTACTGTAATTAGTGGTCCTTAACAAGTCATGTGTTTTTAAAAACACAAATCTCAAGTTTTGTTCAAACCTTTAATTTCTGAACAGGAATCTAGAGGTTTATAACTCAATATCTGAATTGAAAAGTTATTTTCTTGCAGTGTTTTCTGAATGAATCAATATAAAGGGCCTTTCATTCATTCAATATTTTTTAACACTTTTACAAAAGTATAACAATAGTATCTGTAAGAGTTACAATTAAGAAATGATCCAATATCCATTATAAGTTATATAACAAAATAAGATAGGCTCTCTTTGGAGAAAGCATAACATAGATAAGAAAATAGCCTCACTCAATATCCATACACTACCAAGAATCAGAATCTATAGCTGATAAAGGCTAATCAAAACAAGCAAGAAACATTTCAGAAAGCTGGGGAAACAAAATCAAAAAACAATCTAAAAAGGAGAGTAAAAAACAAAAGCTAAAAAATGTTAATAATGACAATAACAGGAAAATTAACAAACTATCACCACAACCCAGGCTCTGCTCCATGTACTTTCACATACTAATTCATGAGAATCATTAAGTATACAGAATCCAAGACATAGCTGTAGGAAAGGAAAGCATATATATGGATCATATTCATGAAGGATTAAATGGGAGTTTAGCACCCCAAGTTTTGTTCCACAGAGATGAGATATAGCAGTATTTTAAGCATGATTAATAAAGAAAAACTTAAATGTCATATATTACATTTTGGGGGAAAAGTAACTCAAGTTAATAACATGATAAACTAAATGGTTTGGGGGGAATATAATTTCATTTGGAAATTAGAACAAACTAAAAGAATATGGTTAGTGTTTTGGGTGGTCTCAGTGGAAAATGAGAAAATAAAAATATTTTTTAACGCTTTTACAAAAGTATAACAATAGTATCTGTAAGAAAGGATGAGAGAAAAATAAAATGATGGTATGTCAGTTTTAAGAGTAGAAGGTTCATAGAATCTAATGAATGAAAATAAGTATGGAAGATTGTGCTTTGTGAATGATGATTTCAATAGCAGTTCTTGCTATACTGGAGGAACTGGAGTATCCTATGAGAGATACTCTGCAGACAGGTAAAACATTGAATACTGCAAAAGCAAAAGATGCTAAAGACAAATATCAAGTCACTAAAACCTGATGTCTTATAGATTAATTTTATTTTTGAAGATCCAATGTGACAATTTTACTTCTGATTGGTAAATTTAGTCCTTATACAATTATGGTCATTATTATCACATTGTCTCCTACATTTTACTTTCTGCTTTATATCTGTCAGCTTTACCACTACTTCTACTGTACCTTTCTTCCTTTGTTTTAGACTGATTTGGTTTTTTGTTATCTTTTCCATTTTCTCCTCTATACAACTTTGAAAGTTATACACACCTGTTTCTCCACTTTAGGTGGCTGTCCCTTAAATTTTGTCATTAATATTTAACTTAAAATCTAAAGTGATTCTATAATCTGAAACTTTTTCTAACAGAAGAATCAAATGCAATTTGATCAACTCCCAATTCAATTATGAAACTGTCTTTTAGTATATCATAGTCTTTTTTAGCCTTACAAATTAGGTATCATAATTATTTTTACCCATATATTATTTAGACTTACCCATAAGTTTACTAATTTCTTGTTGCTTACCACTCCTCTCAAGTATTCTTTAGGTTTCACTTTTTTTCTCTTCTGTAGTATCTCTGTTAGAATTTTACTAACAAAATTATACAGTAAAAGGTATTGCTTCTATAATTTATTTCAGAACCAATCCAAATTTAATGATATATCCTGACAAAGATTCTCTCCTTGACTAAATTTTAGTTAAGCTCCTCTGAGACCTATTCTTGACTAGGTCTCAACCTTGGCCTTTCGTGTCTGTTTCTGCTGAGCAGTTTTAGCAAGAATCCTTGTCAGTCTAGGGAGAATCTCCTCGCCCAAAGTTCCTCATGTTTCAACCTTGATATATAAACCCATGGCCTGAATTTAGCAAGAATTCTGTAAGATCAGTTTAGCAAGAATCTCCTTACCCTTGATGTTAACTCTTAGTAATTTTCTCTTCACTTACCCCTTCACTCTGTTGGCTACAAATCCTCAGCTGTCTTTGCTGTATTTAGAACTCAGTTTTATAAAAAAAAACTTTATCCCCCTACTGCAATAGCTAATGAATAAAACCTATATTGCCTTTAACTAGTATCTGGCTTTATTTCTCATAAACAAATCTCATCATTTAAAAAATAGTTTCCTGAGCTCATTATTCTGGATTGACTTTTTTTTTTTTTGCTTCAATTTAGATGTCTCTAGCAGTGTCTCATACCACCCTTATGGCAGAAAGTGAAGAGGAACTAAAAAGCCTCTTGAAAGTGAAAGAGGAGAGTGAATAAGTTGGCTTAAAGCTCAACATTCAGAAAACTAAGACCATGGCATCTGGTCCCATCACTTCATGGGAAATAGATAGGGAAACAGTGTCAGACTTTATTTTTGGGGGCTCCAAAATCACTGCAGATGGTGATTGAAGCCATGAAATTAAAAGACGCTTACTCCTTGGAAGGAAAGTTATGACCAATCTAGACAACATATTAAAAAGCAGAGACATTACTTTGCCAACAAAGGTCCGTCTAGTCAAGGCTATGGTTTTTCCTGTGGTCATGTATGGATGTGAGAGTTGGACTGTGAAGAAAGCTGAGCGCCGAAGAATTGATGCTTTTGAACTGTGGTGTTGAAGAAAACTCTTGAGAGTCCCTTGGGCTGCAAGGAGATCCAACCAGTCCATTCTAAAGGAGATCAGCCCTGGGTGTTCTTTGGAAGGAATGATGCTAAAGCTGAAACTCCAGTACTTTGGCCATCTCATGTGAAGAGCTGATTCATTGGAAAAGACTCTGATGTTGGGAGGGACTGGGGGCAGGAGAAGGGGACGACAGAGGATGAGATGGCTGGATGGCATCACCGAC
Organism: Bubalus kerabau; assembly: GCF_029407905.1. Taxonomy (NCBI): domain Eukaryota; kingdom Metazoa; phylum Chordata; class Mammalia; order Artiodactyla; family Bovidae; genus Bubalus; species Bubalus kerabau. The sequence continues at coordinate 136,339,192 of NC_073624.1, forward strand.
TCGATGGACGTGAGTTTGGGTGAATTCCGGGAGTTGGTGATGGACAGAGAGGCCTGGCGTGCTGCAATTCATGGGGTTGCAAAGAGTCGGACACAGCTGAGCAACTGAACTGAACTCAACTGAGCAGTGTCTCATTCCCTAGGAGGCAATGTGATTTCCCCTCTGGCTGTTATTAAGATTTTCTATTTTGGAGAAGGAATTGCTTTTATGGAATGCATATTGCATCTCTCTTATTCCTTGTTATTTACTTCAAATTTTATGTCAGTTTCTTCTTGCTTATTTTTCTCATCTTTCTGTATATAATTTTAGCAGTATCTATTCTTCCTTAAGATTACTCCAATTTGTTTACTTCACTGATTTTGTTTCAACTGTTTTCTGAATTTTATGTCCCATAATTGTTTTCTACCTTACTAGCATATTTCTTCGGAGAAGGCAATGGCACCCCACTCCAGTACTCTTGCCTGGAAAATCCCATGGATGCAGGAGCCTGGTAGGCTCCAGTCCATGGGGTCACGAAGAGTCAGACACGACTGAGTGACTTCACTTTCACTTTTCACTTTCATGCATTGGAGAAGGAAATGGCAACCCACTCCAGTGTTCTTGCCTGGAGAATCCCAGGGACAGGGGAGCCTGGTGGGCTGCCATCTATGGGGTCACACAGAGTTGGACATGACTGAAGCAACTTTTCAGCAGCAGTAGCATATTTCTTGAATTCTTCTATCACAGAAGTAATCGATGCATTCTTCTATTTAAAATTCATGATTCAATATTTTATAACATTTCTTATGTACTTTATAACTACTATGATCATGCTTCTGCTGCTGCTAAGTTGCTTCAGTCTGTCCGACTCTGTGAGACCCCACAGACAGCAGCCCACCAGGCTTCTCTGTCCCTGGGATTCTCCAGGCAAGAATACTGGAGTGGGTTGCCATTTCCTTCTCCAATGCATGAAAGTGAAAAGTGAAAGTGAAGTCACTCAATCGTGTCCGACTCTTTGAGACCCCATGGACTGGAGCCTACCAGGCTCCTCCATCCATGGGATTTTCCAGGCAAGAGTACTGGAGTGAGTTGCCACTGCCTTCTCCCTGTGATCATGAGACAACTCTATCTAATCTACTACTTTTGTTACCTTTTCCACCCCTTTTTTCTTGTAATTGTCTTGAATGAATTTGTGCTGGTTCCTTTTTGATTATTCAGCTTCAAAGAACATGAGCTTTTTAAGAAACAGCCAACTAGATGAGGTTTACTTGGGAGAAGGAATAGAGCCATGTCTTAGGCCAACAGGATAATTCCTTATGAACAAGTGCTTTATACACATACCAGACTTGGTATATATATCAACTCAGATCTGCATTCCTTTCTCAACAGAGTAGCAAGTGGCTTGCTCTGTTGGTAATCATGGAGTCAGGGTTGGCACCACTGCAGCTACCAACTGAGGAACACCAAATGTGCTGACTTCACAGAGACTACATTGCCTAAGGAGCTGAACTGGAGCCATTAAGACTCAAGCTTCCCCAGCAGTTACCTAGAGAGGCTGTTTGATATAACCCATAAATGAGAGGGAGTTAAAAACTCTACAGACCAGTCTTATCTAATGAGAGTGAGGAACAAGAAGACAGAAACTTCCCTTCCACCTCTCTGGCAGACTGTTTGAGGACACAGTGGTTCACATTAAGACTATGAAGTCTTGCTGACTGTGAAACTAGAGGTGCTTATCATAGAGCCATAGCTAACTAGGTAATGGCCCCTTTGTACCTACCATTCCTCTTCACCAGCCTTACTCCTCATTTGCTCATTTTTTAAGGCGGTCTGTACATGAGTTTGAGTAAGCTCCAGGAATTGGTGATGGACAGGGAAGCCTGGCGTGCAGCAGTCCATGGGGTCACAAAGAGTTGGACACGACTGAGTGACTGAACTGACTGTACATCCTAGCTAATTACTATCAAGTAAGTTTTTGCTTTAAATTCAGTGTTCTAGGATTACCCACTAAGATAGCATGTAAGTTTATTAACCCACATTTAGGTGTCTGAGAGGGTTTTTTTTTCCCCCACAAACAGAAAGTCTCTTTTCTTATATTGTCAGAGAAATAAGACTGCTACTTAAAAATATGGTTTAAGTATCTGTTTCCACACTTAGCCCTAATGAGTCTGCTTTGCAGAACCAAACTGTATCCAAAGAAGTTCTACCTCCCTGGGGGCAACATTGTGGTTAATCTAAAGGTTAGGTTTCACACCTCAAGAGTATTTACTTGACTTTGTCCCCGAAAAGTACTTTGCCAATTTCTCTCACAAAGAGAAATGCTTTTTTTCCATCCACCTGCCATAAATATACTCCTACTTGAGTTTTTCAGTGATTTTAACACTTTTATACTTGTGCTGATTTGCGATTTTAGATATTCTCTAGTGTCATAAACTGAAATTGTATTGCTCATTTATATTAATGATTCTGGATGACCTGAGGCAAGGATGGAGAAAATGCTGACTTCACACATCCTTCTTCAAAGAAGTTCACTCTGTCCTTTAAATACTGGCTTCACTTAGCTATAGGACACCACATTCTCCACCCAATCTGCAAATGCTTCTTCCCTTTTTTCTGCTGAGCCATCTCATTCTCATGTCTTCTGAAAGGTAGTGTCCCAGGGTATAAGCCTTCAGACCTTTCAAATATGTACATTCCTCCTCCTAAGGAGAGATGTTATCTAATCCCTTAGCTTTAAATACTACATTTTGAAGCTTTAAATACTGTGAAAGCTGACACGTTTTCAAATAAATATCTACCACCTGGATTCTTCCCTAATCTACTTCTGCTTATATACCCAAATGCTGATTCACAAGTAAACCTGAATATTTTATAGTCACCTGAAACTTGATGTGCGCAATTTAAACTCCTATTAACTTCCCCCAAACTGTTTCCCCCCATTTTTTCCCAATCTTGGCAATTGGTGCTCATTGATCCAGTTTTTCTGGATGAAATCCTTGGAGTCTTTCTTGATTCTTCTCTTTTTTTCATATTCCTTGTCCAATTCAACAGCAAATCTTATAGGTTCCCACCTTCAAAATACATCCATAAGCCAATAACTTTTATTCTTCCTCACCACTTTCAACCAAGGATAAGCTACCGTCGCATTTACACAGACAGAAATACTATTCTGATTGATGTTCTTGCTTTCAGCCCTCTTCCCCCAATATCTTCTTCACTCAGCAGTTAGAGAAATCAATTTAAAAGACATATCAATGTATGTTGCTTACTGAGTTAAATTATGCCAATGGCTTCTCATCTCAGAATAAAATCAAAGTCCTTATCATGGCCCAAATGGCCCTACATAATTTGAGCTCCCAGTGCCTTTACAATGCCAACTCTTACTATTCATTGCTCATTCATTTCCCCCAATCCAGAGTGATATTTATGTGTCCTCAAACACATCAAATACATCCCTGCCTTAGTAGACTGACATTTGATGTTACCTTTGCCATCAAGACTCTCCACGATTCTCATTCTCATTTTATTCAAGTTGATATCATCAGAAAGCCCTTCTTGATATCCTTTCTAAAGTATAACACTCCATCATTCTTACCCTTCTCGATTTCCTTGGTATTTACTGGCATATTTTATGTATATACATGTGTTACTGCTTGTTGATTGTCCTTCTCTCCCTATCAGAATGTAAGCTCCATGAGGTCAGGGACGAAATTTAGTTCACTGATGTATTTCCAACACCTAAAACCTGAGTGATGCTCGTGGGTACTCAATATTTGTTGAATGAAAAAATGAACATATGAGCAACAATTAAGAATAAAAAGCCTGTGGCGGATTCATTTTGATATTTGGCAAATCTAATACAGTTATGTAAAGTTTAAAAATAAAATAAAATTAAAAAAAAAAAAGAATAAAAAGAATTCATACCTGTCACCAGGTGTCCTATTTAACACACCCTAACTCACCTGGGTAGCTCTGGCTTGGAGACTCTGCCTCTAATACCCATGGATGCTCTCCTTGTTCCAACTTGAAGATAAGTTCTGGTTTAGGGATGCAATACCCTGTGAACAGGAAATGACATGGGAATTGGGCTAGACTCACAGGCTTTGGGGCTTCTGAAGAAAACAGAAAATGAAGCTTCAGACACCCATTTCAAACTTTTACTAGAAAAAGAAAAACATTCTTTATAGTGTTTCAACAATCCTTCTAATCACCCTAAATCTGAAGTCTAAATATGATCAAACCCAAAAAAGCTTCCACAGGATTTAGCAACCAAGCAAGGATGTGCAACTAGGAATCTACATGGAAAACAATCCCTACCCACTGAGATGAGGTGACTATAGTTCTCCAGCATCACATCCCTGTACAGGGTCCTCTGAGCAGGGTCCAGCTTCTGCCATTCCTCCTGAGTGAAGCCCACAGTTACATCCTCAAATGATAAGGATCCCTGAAATAGCACATTTGTGTTCAAATTCAAGTAATCATAACTGGGAGACATGGAAAATATGTATGAAGTGGTTATACTGTTCACTATTCAGAATTAATAAAAATGTGTGTGATGTCTACTATTGCATTCTACTTGGTTGGAGAGGGAGAAATCATAATAGATATTCCCTACTATTGTTATAAGTTATTGGTGCCTGCAAGCCATAAAGAACTCTCCTACTTTGGGGGAATCTGAAGACAAAGCAACGTTACTTTTATCAAGGTGCATATAATCTGAAAACAAACATACATGCATATAACTACAATAAGAGGTTATTATAGTGAAAAGATATGCAAAGTTGATAGAGATTACAAAGGGGACAAAAGATCTATTCCTGCTATTAGGGTAGGTTTCACTGAGGAGGTTAAAAAAAATATTACAGTAATATTCATGAACATAGGGCCACAGCATAACAATGTATACATCTAAAATATATAGTTAAAAGAATAACAATTAGCACATAAGAGAGTGCCATTCAGGACTATGATAAGATTAAAAGCTATAGAGGTATTCAAGGAATGAGTTATTGAATAATTTTGGACCTAACACCTGTAGAATAGGGGTGCCCAAAATATCTGGTTACTTTTGCATCTGGGAAATTTATTTACAAATTTATGATTTAGAAAAAAATGTAGGTAGACACCTGAGTATTTACTTCCCATAACTGAACAGACTGTTTCACAGTTTTCATCAAGAGTAGATTCCATCTCAAGAAACCACTTTCTTTGCTCATTTATAAGAAGCAACGCCTCATCAATAAAGTTGTACCAAAAGATTGGAGTAATTCAGTAACATCTTCACGCTCCACTTCTGATTCTACTTCTCTTGCTGTTTCTACCATATCTGCAATTACTTCCTCCATTGAAGTCTTCAATTCCTCAAAGTCATCCATGAGGGCTGAAATCAACTTCTTCCAAATGACTGTTAATGTCGATACACAAACCTCTCCTATGAATCAGAAACATTCCTAATGGTTTCCAGAATGGTGAATCCTTTCCAGAAGGTTTTTAACTTACTTTAACAGATCCATCAGAAGAATCACTATCTATGGCAGCTAAAACCTTATAAAATGTATTTCTTAAATAATAACATGTGAACAGCAAAACCACTCCTAGATCTGTGGGCTGCAGATGTTGTATTAGTAGGCATTGAAAACTACATTAATCTCATTGTACATCTCAATCAGAGCTCTTGGATGACTAGGTGCACTGTCAACAAACAGTAATATTTTGAAAGGATTTTTTTTTTTCTGAGCAGTAAGTCTCAATAGTGGGCTTAAAATATTTACCAAACAATGTTGTAAACCAATGTGAGGTCATCCAGGCTCTGTTCTTCCATTTACAGAGCAAAAACAGAGAAGATTCTTAAGAGACCTAGGACTTTTCATATGCCAAATGAGCACTGGCTTCAACTTAAAGTCAACAGTTGCAGTAGCCCCTTACCTGAGAGTCAGCCTGTCCTTTGAAGCCAGGCATTGACTTCTCCTCTCTAGCTATGAAAGTCCTGGATGGCATCTTCAAATTTTTTTAAAAATTGACATTTTAGAGATTTTTTTATAAAAGATTTATTTGATGTGCTGAATCTTAGGTGCAGCACATGGAATCTTCACTGTGGCACGTGGGATCTTTTAGTTGCATTATGTAAGAACTTTAGTTGCAACATGTGAACTCTTAGTTGCAGCATGCAGAATCTAGTTCCCTGACCAGGGATCAAACCTGGGCCCCCTGCACTGGGAACATGGAGTCTTAGCCACTGGACCACCAGGGAAGTTCTGTCCTTTTCTGGCTATAGGCTGTTTTGTCTACACTGAAAATCTATTTAGTATACCCACCTTCACTAATTACCTTAGCTAGATCTCCTGGATAACTTACTGCAGTTTCTATAACAGCACCTGCTGCTTCACCTTGCACTTTGATGGTATGGAGACAGCTTCTTTCCTTAAACCTCATGAACCAGTCTCTGCTAACTTCAAACATTTCTTCTGATGCTTTCCTCACCTCTTTCAGCCTTCATGGAATTGAAGAAAAGAGAATTAGGGTCTTCCTCTGGATTAGGTTTTCATTTAAGGGAATGTTGTGGCTTGTTTCATTTTCTATCCAAACCACTAAAACTTTTATATCATAATAAGGCTGTTTCACTTTCTTATCATGTGTGTTTACTGGAGTAGCACTTTTAATTTCCTTTAAGTACTTTTCTTTTGCATTCACAACTTGATTAACAGTTTGGTGCAAGAGGCCTAGTTTTTGGTCTGTCTAGGCTTTCAACATGCTTTCCTCACTAAATTTAATTATTTCCAGCTTTTGATTTAAAGTGAGAGATGTATGACTCTTACTTTCACTTTGACACTGAGAGGCCATTGTAGAGTTATTAACTGGCCTAATGCCAATACTTTTTTGTCTCAGGGAATAAGGAGGCCTGAGGAAAGCTAAAGAAACTTGGAAACAGCTGGTTGGTAGAACAGCCAGAACACATACAGTATGTAAGTTAATCTTACATGAATGTGGTTTGTGGGGGTCCAAAACAATTACAATAGTAACATCAAAGATCACTGATCACAGATCACCATGACAAATATAATAATAATGAAAAAGTTGAAATATTGTGAAAATTACCAAAATATGACACATTGATATGAAGCACGTATGCTTTTGGAACAATGTGCCAAAGACTCAATGCAGGGTTAACATAAACCTTCAATTTATTAAAAAATAATAATAATGCAGTATCTGTTAAGTGCAATAAAGCAAAGCACAATAAAACAAGGTATGCCTGTATTATACATGACAATGAAAAAATGGAAATGACAAATGTCTTTCAGTAAAGAAATGGAAAACTAAAATGTGGTATGGTCTCATAGTAAGACATTATAAGGTTTTAATAAATACAGTATTAATCAACTTGGACCAATCTTAAATAAATATTAGAATTTTTAAAAAGTCCCTCTGTGACTCTAGACAGATATTATCTTTGCCTCCCCTTCACTTCTGATGGTAACCAGCAATATGTGACAATCTTTAGATTGAAGGTGCAATACTCCAATCTCTGCTTCTGTCATCAGACAGTGTTCTCCCCATTTGTCTCTATCCTGGTGATACTGTGATATAGTAAGGATTATATATTCTTGTCTCTGGCAAGAAGAAAGACAATAAAAATTAGAGAGATACAGCCTTCAGAATGGGAGAAAATAATAGCAAATGAAGCAACTGACAAACAACTAATCTCAAAAATATACAAGCAACTCCCACAGCTCAACTCCAGAAAAATAAATGACTCAATCAAAAAATGGGCCAAAGAACTAAATAGACATTTCTCCAAAGAAGACATACAGAGGGCTAACAAACACATGAAAAGATGCTCAACATCACTCATTATCAGAGAAATGCAAATCAAAACCACTATGAGGTACCATTTCACACCAGTCAGAATGGCTGCGATCCAAAAGTCTACAAGTAATAAATGCTGGAGAGGGTGTGGAGAAAAGGGAACCCTCTTACACTGTTGGTGGGAATGCAAACTAGTACAGCCACTATGGAGAATAGTGTGGAGAGTCCTTAAAAAACTGGAAATAGAACTGCCTTATGATCCAGCAATCCCACTGCTGGGCATACACACTGAGGAAACCAGAAGGGAAAGAGACACGTGTACCCCAATGTTCATCGCAGCACTGTTTATAATAGCCAGGACATGGAAGCAACCTAGATGTCCATCAGCAGATGAATGGATAAGAAAGCTGTGGTACATATACACAATGGAGTATTACTCAGCCATTAAAAAGAATACATTTGAATCAGTTCTAATGAGGTGGATGAAACTGGAGCCTATTATACAGAGTGAAGTAAGCCAGAAGGAAAAACACCAATACAGTATACTAACGTATATATATATGGAATTTAGAAAGATGGTAACAATAACCCTGTGTACGAGACAGCAAAAGAGACACTGATGTATAGAAAAGTCTTATGGACTCTGTGCGAGAGGGAGAGGGTGGGAAGATTTGGGAGAATGGCATTGAAACATGTAAAATATCATGTATGAAACGAGTTGCCAGTCCAGGTTCGATGCACGATACTGGATGCTTGGGGCTAGTGCACTGGGACGACCCAGAGGGATGGTATGGGGAGAGAGGAGGGAGGAGGGTTCAGGATGGGGAACACATGTATACCTGTGGCAGATTCATTTTGATATTTGGCAAAACTAATACAATTATGTAAAGTTTAAAAATAAAATAAAAATTTAAAAAAATTAGATAAATAAGTGGAGTATAAAAATAGAATGAACAAAGCCAAAAGTTGCTTCTCTGAAAATAAATCAACAAAATTAACAAACCTTTAGCCAGACTGACAAAGAAAAAAGAGAAAAGACTCAAAATATTAAAATCAGAAATGAAAATACTTTTACTGACCTAATAGAAATAAAAAGAAAATAAAAATAAAAAGACAATACTACAAACAATTATATGTCAAAAAATTAGAAACTTAAATGAGTAAATTCCTAGAAACACAGAAATAACCAATTGACTCAGGAAGAAATACAAAAAGTGAATAGCAAGCAAAGAGATCAAATCAGTAATCAAAAATCTCTCAACAAAGAAAAGTCCAGAACCAGATGACTTCACTGGTGAATTTTAGCAAACATTTAAAGAATAATTAACACTAATTCTTCCCAAACTCTTCCAAAAATAAATGGAAGAAATAGTCGACCCCTGAAAAAAACAGGGGTTAGGGGTGATGACCTCAGTGCAGTTCAAGTTGGCCCTCCTTATCTGTTTCTGCACCTGTAGACTCAACCAACTGTGGATTGTGCAGTACTGTAATATTTAGCACTTAAAAAAATCTACATGAGTGGACCTATGCAGTTTAAACCTATGTAGTTCAAGGGTAAACTGTAATTCTTAATTCAATGAGGCCAGTGTTAATTACCCTAATATTTAAGCCAAATAAAGGAATCACAATGAAATGAAATTACAGGTCAATATGCCTTATGAATATAAATGTAATATACTCAACAAAATACTGTAAGATTGAGCCCAAACAACATATTAAAAGGGTCATGGGGAATTTGCTGGCAGTCCAGTAGTTAGGACTCTGTACTTCCACTGCAGGAGGCACAGATTCGACCCCTGGTAGGGGAACCAGGATTCCACAAGCCATCTGGTGCAGCAATCAATCAATCATGAATCACGATGAAGTAGAATTTATACCAGGAATGCAAGAGCAGTTCAACATGAGAAAATCAATTTAATATATTAAATAATGATGAAAATCCCCACAAATTGCTCAAGTGAAGCAGAAAAAGCATTTGACTACATCAAAAACCTTTTCAGGACAAAATCACTCAATAAACTAGGAACAGAAGTGAACTTCTCAACATGATATAAAGGCATGCATGAAAAACTCACAGCTAAAAATATTTAAGGGTAAAAGACTGAAAGCTTTCCCACTTAAGTGAGGAACAAGACGAGAATATTCACTTTGGGCACTTCTATTCAACACTGTAAAAGAAGTTCCAGCTAGAGAAAATCAGGCAATAAAAAGAAATAAAGGCATCCAAATTAGAAAGAGTTAAGTAAAACTAACTCTATCTGTAGAACATAATCCTATACACAGAAAATCCCAAAGAATCCATCAAAAAACTATTAGAGCTAATAAATTCAATAAAATTGTAGAACACAAGATTAACACAAAAAAACTCTGTTGTTTTACTATACACTGACAATGAACAATCCAAAAGTAAATTAAGAAAACAGCTCTACTTATGATAGCATCCAAAAGAATAAAATACTTCAGAACAGAGTTAATCAATGAGGTACAAGACTTATATTCACTGAAAATTACAAAACTTTGTTGAAAGAAATTAAAGACCCAAATAAGTGGAAGGACATTCCTTGTTCATGGGATAAAATACTTAATATAGTCAAGATCAGAATACTTCCCAGAGTTTCACATATTTGATGAAAAATCCACTGGACTTTTTTTGCAGAAATAGACATGATCTTTAAATTTGAAGATCATGGAAATGCAAGAAACCTCAAATAACCAAAACAACCTTGACAAAGAGAAACAAATCACAAGACTAACACATCTTAACTTCAAAACTTGCCACAAAGCTAGAGAATCTAAACAGTACAGAACTGGCATAATGAAACACATATAAATCCAGTGAACGAAACTGAAAGTCTGGAAATAACCTATACTTACCAGGTGGGGCTAGTGGTAAAGAACTCACCTGTCAATGCAGAAGACATAAGAGATGTGGTTCAATCCCTGGATTGGAAAGATTCCCTTGGAGGATGGCATGGTAGCCCACACCAGTATTCTGGAGAATCTCATGGAGAGAGGAGCCTGACAGGCTACAGTCCATAGGGTTGCAAAGAGTCAGACATGACTGAAGCGATTTAGCACAAACCTATACATCTCTGGTCAACTAATTCTTAACAAGAGTACCAAGGCCATTCAATAGGGGGAAAAACAGTATCTTCAACAGATGGTGTGGGGACAATGGAATATCCACATACAAATAAACAAGATTGGATCCCTTCCTGTTATATATGCAAAATTAACTCAAAATAGATCAAAGACCTAAAAATATGAGCTAAAACTGTAACACTTTTAGAAGAAAACATAGTAAATCTTCATGATCCTGATTTGGCAACAAGTTCTTAGATATGACATCAACAGCACATACAACAAAAGATAAATATATAAACTAAATTCATCAAAATTAAAACCTTTTTTGATTCAAAGTATATACAATCAAGAGAATGGAAAAACAAGTCAAAGAATGGGAAAAAATACTTTAAAATCATATCTGATGAAAGCCTAGAACTCAAAATGCTTTGATAATAAACAACCCAATTTAAAGATGGACAAAAGACATGAATAGACATGTCTACAAAGTAGATATAGAACTATCCAACAAGCACATAAAAAGGTGATCATTGGTTTTTAGGGAAAAATAAGATATGACTTTACATACACTAGGAATGCTATAATAAAAAAAAATGTAGACAACAAGTGCTGTTGAGGATGAGGATGAGGAAATCTCATATATTGTTAGTAAAAATGTAAAATTGTGCAGCCATTGTGAAAAAGTTTAGTGGTTGCTCATGCAGTTAAAAATAATTAACAGAGGACCCAGCACTTGCACTACTAAGCCAATACCACAGTTAAAAACAGGTTTTCTTCCTTTATTTTTTTTTTCTTTTTATTTTATTTTTTTTGATTTTTTTTTAATTTTATTTTATTTTTAAACTTTGCATAACTGTATTAGTTTTGCCAAATATCAAAATGAATCCGCCACAGGTATACATGTGTTCCCCTTTAATGAGAATATTCAAGACAGGAAAAGATGCAGTGATACAGGCAGTAAACAGGTTTTCGAACAAAAATGTATACAAATATTGATAGCAGGACTATTCACAATAGCTGTAAGGTGTCTATTAATTGATAACTGTATAAACAAAATGAGGTACATCAATACAGTGGAATATTATTGAGTCACGAAAAGAAATGAAATCTTGGTAAAAGGATACTATCAGCTATAAAATGAAAAAGGTCTGAGGATCTAATGCATAACATGGTGACTATGTCGATAACGCTGTACTATATAACAATGTTTGCTAAGTGTTAGAAATTTGCTAAGAGAGAACTTAAATATCTCATACACAAAAAAAGATAAACATGTGAGGTGGCAGATGTGTTTACTAGATAGGAGGAATCCTTTCACATCAAACTGTCATGGTATACAACTGAAATATCTTACAATTTTGTCAATTATACCTTAACAAAGCTGGGGGGAAGGAATAAAGTCTGATGCATACAACAATATGGATGAAGCTTGAAAACATTATATTAAGAGGAAGGCACAAAAAACACAAATTGTATAGTTACATTTATATGAAATAGCTAAAAGAGGCAAATCTTTAAAATCAGAGCATAAATTAGTGGTTGCCAGTGACTGGGGTAAAAGGGGAATAGAGAATGACTTTAAAGGGTATTAGGTTTTATTCAGGGATGATGGAAATGTTCTGGAACTAGAGAGTGATGATGCTTGCACAGTACTGTGAATGTATTAAATGCCACTGAACTTACACTTTAAAATGGCTAAGTAGGGGACTTAGAGGTCCCGTGGTTAGGACTCTGCTTCCACTGCAGGGGGGAACGGGTTTGATTCCTGGTTAGGGAACTAAGATCCTGCATGCTGTGTACACAGCACAGCCAGGAAAAACTAAAAACTAAAGTTAAAATGGCTAATTGTTTTCGCGTGTTTAAATAATATATATTATTGGTGACTTTTACTGACCAAATTCTAGCAAATGATGAGGAAGAATTCATTCTGCATGAAGGAGACTGAAATTTGATTATGTGCAGAAATTTCTTCTATTAACTGAACACTACATATCAAGCAAGATAGATAATTTTATAAGTTTATTATAAGGACATGCAGTCAACTTATTCTGTAGATGTTCTAACAATAGTTTTATCCAGGAATGGGGAAAAAAAAAACATCCTGTAGACAACAGAAAGCTGTCTACACAAGCATCAGTAATATGGTCTCCTGAGAAACCTCATTAACTGAGTTTTACTTGAGACCATTATTTGCATCCATTGAAGAATGATTTCAGGTATTTATTTCATGGTTGCCACCAGAAGGTTGTTCATCATTTACATGAAAAGAAACAAAAGGTTGTTTTTTTTTTTTTTTTCTCAGGTTTCAATGCCAGAAAGTCTTTAGGGGGAATCAGGCAGCTTTATTCACATGATCAATGAAAGCCATGTAACACAGAGTCTTATTTTTGGCCATGACTACCAGAACAGTCAGAAATATTTGCAGCTCACTCTGATAACCGCATAACCTCTGAGAGAGAGAGAGAGAGAGAGAGAGAGAGAGAGAGAGAGAGAGTGTGTGTGTGTGTGTGTGTGTGTGTCTCCTTGCCAACTCTGCTCTAGTGACTTACTATTCCAATGCTACTGGCCTGGAAAGGTTAATGTCACCATCACCTGCAATCTCAGGCCTCATTCTGGGTTTTACAAACTTTCCAGGTGATTTTAATGCACATTAAAGTTTGAGAATAATTATGCTAGACTGTTTCCTTCAGGTTCATTTGATATATTTCTACTGTTCTGTTCTTTGAAATAGAACAGTAGAAACCTCATAAAATACATTGTAAAACAAACTGTAGAAAGACTTGCAACAACTCACACAGAATTTCTTCATATTTTGCTGGTCTTGGAAAAATGCTGAAATCTCTGAAGGTATAGCTGGCATAGAAAAAGAGGAATAAAATCATTAGAGGTACAGATTGCCTGCAACTCTTGGATTTGCATTAAATAGCTACAAACATCACCTGGTTAAAATGCTTCTCTGTGAAGGAATATCCTTTTCATCCTGGAGAAGGGGCAAGAAGGAACACATGGAAAAAGTATCCACATGTCTATGTGTGACTGTGATATGGTCATGCAGATATTGGGTGTGAAAATTTTTCACTGGCTGAATGATATTAGTTTCTACTTTTTAAAAACAACATATGTAGCTCTTTATTTGAAAGAAATTAAAAAATTATAAGGAAATTGGTTAAATTACAATATTCTAAATGAAGGAACACAAAGCCTTCATTAAGTTATACAGCAAATATTGTAACATACATGGTTATTTTCTTATTTACTACTTGAAACAGAGAATTCACCCAAAGCTATGAAAAAAGGGAAGGAGGCACTTTAAGGTAACATTACTTTTTAAGTGTTTTTCCAATGTATATGAATAGATAAATAACAAGGACTTACTGTATAGCACAAGAAACTATATTCAATATTTTATAATAACCTATAAGGGAGAAGAATCTGAAAGTGTACACACACACACACACACACATATATACATACACATATGTTTCACAGGTAGCCCTAGTGGTAAAGAACCCACCTGCTAATTCAGGAAACATAAGAGGCATGAATTCTGGATTGAGAAAGTTCCCCTGGAGGAGGGCACGACAACCCACTCCAGTATTCCTGCCTGGAGAATCCCATGAACAGAGGAGCCTGGCAGGCTACAGTCCACAGGATCACAAAGAGTTGGACATGACTGAAGTGACTTAGCAAGGATGCATCCATACATATATATGTGTGTGTGTGTGTATGTGTGTATATATATATGTATGTATAAATACATATGTAACTGAATCACTTTGCTGTACACCTGAAGCACTGTAAATCAATATTTCAATTTAAAAAATCAACTAATTAAAAAAACCATTAAAAAAATGGATAAAAGTAAAAAAAGTTTGTATAGATCCTCAGAAAGTTGCCTTTTAATAAATGTTTTACCAGTGATGATGCAGCAGCCACTGGCCTGGGTATCAGGAGACTCAACTCTTGGCTCTGCCACTAACACAAAACCAGGGAAATTCACTTGCACCCTCAGGACCAATTTTTCCCAACTTTTTCACAAGACAAATAGAAAACTCTTCCTATACTGATATGTGTAAGAAAATCATCAGAATATTTTTAGATGCCAGATTCACTATGATTAGAGCTCAAAATCTGGGACCAGTGAGTGAAAAATAGAGAGTAGGGTTAAACCAGGATTGGTAAAACAAAATTTATTCTAATCTAGCTTAAAGTTCCTTTCCCCATACCTTTTCCTCAAAACCCTTCCAAGGAAGTTAAGTTTCCTGAGTAGCCTAACCCTCCCTCATTCCTCTCAGCCCAGTTCCCCTCTCTTCTAAAACCTAGTCCGGACTTTGTTCCACTAGGCAGCCTATGACAGCTTCTGAATGTGGCAACATCATCCAAATTTCATTCATTCTGAACAGGCGCTTCAAACCTGGGACCTGCTCTGCTAAGAAACTCACTCAAATGGTGGAGCAGTTCTCTCCCACGTCGTATTCTGTTCCTAGAGCCTTCTCCTTCTTACTTCACAAGAGGCACTTTATTCCAAAATAGATGAGAAATGTGCCTAAGGGACAAATTCATTTAACTGGAACCTTCACCAAAGCTCGCAATTCAATTCTTTGTACACATTATTCCACAGAATATCAGGTAAGACCTTGAATAAATTCAAACGCATGCTGCTTAGAACACAGAGAAAGCTAGACTGTTACAGAACTCAGAAACAATTATGCTGCCCGTCCCAAGGACTCCAAAAGCATTCAGAAATCTCAGATACAGAGGTGCTACATGCAAATATTCAAACGTTCAAATTATGTCTTAACACGTCAAATTATTTCTGCTAAGCGCTGCGGATGATGCCAAGCTGGCTTTCATAATCAAGAGAGTAAAGGCAGAAGATCATACATTTGGAGAAAATGTTTGTCTTCTAGTTACCAGATAGTTTCATGACTTTTAATATATAACTGTCCTTTCAGTCTCAATGTCCTAATTTGTCACAAAGCGGAGAGTTACACTATCCTAGATGAGAAGTGAGTTTGTGAGCCACAAACTAATGAGTGAGAAGAATGATTATTTCTATGAACATCAGCAGCTAATATTTACTGGCAGGCACTATGCTACATTATTCTATCTCCTGAACAACCCCACGAGGCACATGTTATTAATTCCTCGAGTTTTACACATGAGGAAATGAAGTGTCACGAGGTAACTCTGCCGGATAATTCCTATGTACCAAGTTCTGCCCTGAACCGAAGCGTCCCTCAAACCCGCCCCCTCTTTCAGGCAGGGCTCACCCATCACATCACGCCTATGCACTTGCCCGGCTCGCGGCTCGCGTCTACGCAGTCCACCTCGTGGAAAGGCCGGATACATGCGGAACCGCAGCCTCACCGAGGTCCCGTGTCCCCTCGCCCGACGCTGGCTACTTCCCCTGACGGAGACTCCGCCTAGGCAGCCCCTACCTGTCCGCCTTCTCGGGTTCTGACGCCGAGGGTCCCTGCCCCACGCCGGCTCGCTGGAGCTGCGTAGGGTACCCCTCAGCTGTCGCCCAACCATTCTGCTTCGTCTGCCACTCCCACTCGGGCCGCACCTGCTCAAAGCCGGGGGCGCAGACCTAGACGCTTCAGAACCGTCTCCCACAATAGCCCCTGAGACTTTTTAGAGGTAGAGCTCAAAGGGTATTGCACATGCGCAGAAGGAGCTGCAGACGAGCAAGTCCCACCCGTAACCACGCGCGGCGAGCTCTCGAGCTTGCAGACTCTATCTCCCAGAAGCCGGCTCCCGGAGGACCTTGAGAGAATTTTAGAAATCCGACACCTTCTTTAGGAATTCAGAGTTTGTGGGCTAGGGTTACCACTTCTGCTATATGCAGCCCTGAGGGTTTTTTTGTTGTTGTTTTTTGGGTTTTTTTAGTACCTCAGAAAAAGTCTCACAGCCAATGTGCCTTTGAAAACAGCAGTTGCCCAAAGAAGCAAAGTTGTAAATCAATGTCAATTATGAATAAAAATAGGAAAGTTACTTTAAATCCCAAGAAATAAATGAATTAAATACTAGGAAATACTATCAATAAGATGGTACTGTTTAAAAGTAAGCAATAAATAAAAGCCTTTGTTTCAGCAGTGACAAACATAAGCTGGCACTTCAGCTATCAAGTAAAAATAAATCCAGGCTTCAGGTAAAGAGAAACATTTTTAAAAGACTATTGCAGTAGAAATAATGCCCTGATTTAAATATCAGAAATCATCTCAAAATTAAATAGAAAAAGGCTCTTCTTTCCTAGGAAGGAATAAGAAGGATTAACAGGAACAACAGGAACTAATTGGGCAAGTGAGTGGAGGAAGTGAACAAACCGCCCTATGAGGTAGTCTGACAGGAAATTTGTCTGACTCTGATTAGCCCTTTTTAGAATGAGCCCTTAAGGGACAGAGGGATATTCTGTATATCTGTGTTTGGTCAGACTAGGAGAAAGCCAAGGTTCAGGGGCTTATGAGAGTGAGATAAGCCTGATTAAAGTTTGACCCAAGCTACACCTACCATACAAGAAATTTTTAACTGAGTCTGTTAGCCTGAGAAGGAAGGCTACTCAACAACAGGACAATAACTTAAAGTCATATTAACATATAAAGAATACCAGTGAAGATTACATAGGTAAACATAAAAACCAGTATTGTTGGGGTTTTTGTTAGTAACTCTTTTGTTTCTCACGTAATTTAAAGACAAACCCACCAGTGGTAATTGTAAGACAATATTAACTCCAGCCTAACAGAGGCAATTCTGACCTAACAGAGGCAGAAGAGATTAAAAAGAGGTGGCAAAAATACACAGAAGAACATAAAAAAAGATATTAATGACCTGGATAACAATGGTGTGGTCTCTCACCTACAGCCAGACATCCTGGAGTGTGAAGTAAAGTGGGCCTTAGGAAGCATTACTAGGAACAAAGCTAGTGGAGGTGATGAAATTCCAGCTGAGCTATTTCAAATTCTAAAGAACGATGCTTTTAAAGTGTTGCACTCAATATGCCAGCAAATTTGGAAAACTCAGCAGTGGCCACAGGACTGGAAAAGTTCAGTTTTCATTCCATTTCCAAAGAAAGGCAATGCCAAAGAATGTTCAAATTACCATACAATTGCATTCATTCACATGCTACTAATGTAATGCTCAAAATCCTTAAAGCTAGGCTACAACAGTACATGTACGGAGAACTTTCAGATGTATCAGCTGGGTTTAGAGAAGGCAGAGGAACCAGAAATCAAATTGTTCACATTCACTGGATCATAGAAAAAGCAAGGGAATTACAGAAAAACATCTACTTCTGCTTCATTGAGTACAAGAAAGTCTTTGAATGTGTGGCTCACAGCAAACTGGAAAATTCTTAAAGAGATGGGATACCAGACCACCTTACCTGTCTCCTGAGAAACCTGTATGTGGGTCAAGAATCAACAATTAGAACCTTACATGGAACAGCTAACTAGTTCACAACTGGGAAAGGAGTACGACAAGGCTGTATATTGTCACCCTGTTTTTTTAACTTATATGCAGAGTACATCGTATGAAATGTTGGACTGAAAGAGTTACAAGCTGGAATCAAGATTGCCAGGAGAAATATCAACAATTTCAGATATGCAGATGATATCATTCTAATGGTAGAAAGAGAAGAGGAACTAAAGAACCTCTTCAGATCAGATCAGTCGCTCAATCGTGTCCGACTCTTTGCGACCCCATGAATCGCAGCACGCCAGGCCTCCCTGTCCATCACCAACTCCCGGAGTTCACTCAGACTCACGTCCATTGAGTCAGTGATGCCATCCAGCCATCTCATCCTCTGTCGTCCCCTCCTCCTCTTTCCCCCAATCCCTCCCAGCATCAGAGTCTTTTCCAATGAGTCAACTCTTCGCATGAGGTGGCCAAAGTATTGGAGCTTCAGCTTTAGCATCATTCCTTCCAATGAAATCCCAGGGCTGATCTCCTTCAGAATGGACTGGTTGGATCTCCTTGCAGTCCAAGGGACTCTCAAGAGTCTTCTCCAGCACCACAGTTCAAAAGCATCAATTCTTTGGCGCTCAGCCTTCTTCACAGTCCAACTCTCACATCCATACATGACCACAGGAAAAACCATAGCCTTGACTAGATGAACCTTTGTTGGCAAAGTAATGTCTCTGCTTTTGAATATGCTGTCTAGGTTGGTCATAACTTTCCTTCCAAGGAGTAAGTGTCTTTTAATTTCATGGCTGCAGTCACCATCTGCAGTGATTTTGGAGCCCAGAAAAATAAAGTCTGACACTGTTTCCACTGTTGCCCCATCTATTTCCCATGAGGTGATGAGACCGGAAGCCATAATCTTCGTTTTCTGAATGTTGAGCTTTAAGCCTACTTTTTCACTCTCCACTTTCACTTTCATCAAGAGGCTTTTTAGTTCCTCTTCACTTTTTGCCATAAGGGTGGTGTCATCTGCATATCTGAGGTTATTGATATTTCTCCCGGCAATCTTGATTCCAGCTTGTGCTTCTTCCAGTCCAGCGTTTCTCATGATGTACTCTGCATAGAAGTTAAATAAACAGGGTGACAATATACAGCCTTGACAAACTCCTTTTCCTATTTGGAATCAGTCTGTTGTTCCATGTCCAGTTCTAACTGTTGCTTCCTGACCTGCATACAAATTTCTCAAGAGGCAGATCAGGTGGTCTGGTACTTCCATCTCTTTCAGAATTTTCCGCAATTTATTGTGATCCACACAGTCAAAGGCTTTGGCATAGTCAATAAAGCAGAAATAGATGTTTTTCTGGAACTCTCTTGCTTTTTCCATGATCCAGCGGATGTTGGCAATTTGATCTCTGGTTCCTCTGCCTTTTCTAAAACCAGCTTGAACATCAGGAAGTTCACGGTTCACATATTGCTGAAGCCTGGCTTGGAGAATTTTGAGCATTACTTTACTAGCGTGTGAGATGAGTGCAATTGTGTGGTAGTTTGAGCATTCTTTGGCATTGCCTTTCTTTGGGATCGGAATGAAAACTGACCTTTTCCAGTCCTGTGGCCACTGCTGAGTTTTCCAAATTTGCTGGCATATTGAGTGCAGCACTTTCACAGCATCATCTTTCAGGATTTGAAATAGCTCAGCTGGAATTCCATCACCTCCACTAGCTTTGTTCGTAGTGATGCTTTCTAAGGCCCACTTGACTTCACATTCCAGGATGTCTGGCTCTAGGTCAGTGATCACACCATCGTGATTATCTGGGTCGTGAAGATTTTTTTTGTACAGTTTTTCTGTGCATTCTTGCCATCTCTTCTTAATATCTTCTGCTTCTGTTAGGTCCATACCATTTCTGTCCTTTATCGAGCCCATCTTTGCATGAAATGTTCCTTTGGTATCTCTGATTTTCTTGAAGAGATCCCTAGTCTTTCCCATTCTGTTGTTTTCCTCTATTTCTTTGCATTGATCGCTGAAGAAGGCTTTCTTAACTCTCCTTGCTATTCTTTGGAACTCTGCATTCAGATGTTTATATCTTTCCTTTTCTCCTTTGCTTTTTGCTTCTCTTCTTTTCACAGCTATTTGTAAGGCCTCCCTAGACAGCCATTTTTCTTTTTTGCATTTCTTTTCCATAGGGATGGTCTTGATCCCTGTCTCCTGTACAGTGTCACAAACCTCATTCCATAGTTCATCAGGCACTCTATCTATCAGATCTAGGCCCTTAAATCTATTTCTCACTTCCACTGTATAATCATAAGGGATTTGATTTAGATCATACCTGAATGGTCTAGTGGTTTTCCCTACTTTCTTCAATTCAAGTCTGAATTTGGCAATAAGGAGTTCATGATCTGAGCCACAGTCAGCTCCTGGTCTTGTTTTTGCTGACTGTATAGAGCTTCTCCATCTTTGGCTGCAAAGAATATAACCTCTTAATGAAAGTAAAAGAGGAGACTGGAAAAGTTAGCTTAAAACTCGGCATTCAAAAACTGAGATCATGGTATCGGGTCCCATCACTTCATGGCAAATAGAAGGGGAAAATTTTTCTTTTCTTGGGCTCCAAAATCATTGTGGATGGTGACTGCAGCCATGAAATTAAAAGATGCTTGCTCCTTGGAAGGAGAGCTCTGACAAAACTAGATAATGTATTAAAAGCAGACATCACTTTGCCGTAGTCAGAGCTATGGTTTTTCCCAGTAGTCATGTATGGATGTGAGAGCTGGTCCATAAAGAAGGCTGAGCACCCAAGAACTGATGCTTTGGAATCGTGGTGGTGAAGAAGAGACTTAAAGGAAATCAAACAAGTCACTCCAAAAAGAAATCCATCATGAATATTCATTGGAAGGATTGATGCTGAAGCTGAAGCTCCAATACTTTGGTCACCTGATGCAAAATCTGACTCATTGGAAAAGACAATGATGCTGGGAAAGACTGAAGGAAAAGGAAAAGGGGGCAGCAGAGAATGAGATAATTAGATAGCATCACCAACCCAATGGACATTAATTTCAGCAAACTCCGGGAGATAGTGAAGGATAAGGAAGCCTGGTTGTGTGGCTGTCCACAGGGTCACAAAGAGTCAGACATGACCTAGCAACTGAACAACAACAAAATCAAATATTTAAAGAATTTTCCAAACTCTCCCATAAAATAGCAGAGGAGAGGTGACTTCTTAACTCATGCTAAGATACTAGCATTATCCTTGATACAAAGACATCAAAAAAGAAAAAATACAGATGAAAATTCCTTATCACTATGGAAATAAAAATCCTCAACAAAATACTAGCAAACTATGGAATAAATCCAACACCATATTAAACAAAAAAGACTATACACCATGACTAAGTGGAATTCATTCCAGGAATACAAGTGGTTTAACTTACAGAGTTGCTATCACATACAATTAGCCATCTTGTATATTTTGCAAATTGGTTCATAATAACAGTTGAGAGCAACTTAAAAATAAACTATACTGATGCATAACATGAAACAGTAGTTGGCATATAAAAGTAATGACATAGATATACTAACTCACAAGTGGGAGTGGTTTTACATGTTTTTAATAAAAACTGTAGTTCAACCAAGAATGTGAAAGTTCTCATTGTTTCTTACTAATGAGAGTTAATCCTTGCTAATTGAAGTTAATCCTTCAATACTACAATCTGCTTTAATAATTCCTTATATTAAAATTTCCCAGTTCAAGTTACTAAGTACTATGTTGGCTCTGATCAATACAGAACTGATACCAGGAGTGATCTCAGGAGACACTCACACAAAATGGAATTTTAGGATTGGTTTGGCTCTGCCTTTTGATTTGAGTGCAGTACTGCTCTCCTTACCAATGTAATCCATGACATGTAGAGACATCACAATTAATGAATCTACCATGTATGAAGCACTAACTGAAGCGTGTGTCTTGCTGGCCCAAGAGGCTACAGAACTTGACTATTGTAAGGATTGTGGTGTGGAAGAAATTCTTCTGAGTGCCTTTGGGAATTTACAAAGAGGAAATCACAAACTTAGGTCTGTCAGCAAAATCACAGTGTGAGATTTCTCAGCAAAAATCACAGTGTGAGAACCAGACAATTTCCATGACAGCCCTAAAAGAAGCTCTTATTCATTGCTGCTGTTATGTCTGACACTGATAAAATTCAAACAGACTTCTGTTTCTGGCCAAGGTGGAGTCGTCCCATTTTTTACAATTATTCTCTCTTACAAAGAAAATATCCTGAACATAGTACACCAAGAAACCATAGAAAGTCTCTGAAAGGTGGAAAGAAGGCAAACTGTCTGTGGGACTACCAAAGCATATAGTACCACTAGAGCAATGGTGATGATTTCCACTGGTTTTCTTGTTACCTCTTATACATCTCACACAGGGTACTGCAGAAGCCCAAAAATAAAACAAAAGCCAAGCTTTTTCCCTCTAGCCAAAGGGCCAAGAAAAGAGTTGCCTAACAGAACCCACTCACCCACTTTGTGCTGGGGTGGTAGCAGATGATGGTGCTCTGATTCCCCTACTCATCCACCATTCCTTCCTAGAGAAAGTAGGCAGTGTTTCAGTTTCCCCTGCTGGGTCATGCAACACAAGCAGGGATGTGAATTTCCATCTCTACTCAATAAGAAGCAGAAGGTTGTCTGATTAAGCTACCACAGAAGTGTCAATGGGGCTGAGCCAGGAGCTGATTTTTCATCTCTCACCTAGTGGAAGCAAGTGGTATTTGGATTCCTCTGCAAAGGTAATGACAGAGGAGTCCTGTGGTGACCTAAGCCTCTCTGATCCCTAGCCTCCCTGATTCCTGTGCTGACCTAAGCCTCTCTGATCCGACTGAGCAAGGTAATACGACTCAGCACTCCACTTTCTTTCCATCTTTAGTGTCAGTGAGGCCCAGTGGGTAGCTGAACCTATTTAGTGACCTGGCAGCAATGAGATTAAATAAGGCAATAAAAGGGAGGGCTGGTCTGTAATTTGGTGCCTCCAACCACCTAATGTCAGGGGAGCCCAGTGAGCAGCTAAGTTTCTACCCCCACTGGCAACAATGAGGCAGAGCAAGTGATTCAACGGAGAGCTAGTTGACACTCCACTTCCCATTTCTTTAATGTCAGGTGGCCCAGGAGAAGCTGAGCCTCCACAACTCAGCATCAAAAAAGAAGAACTATGGGTGGAAGGCGGAGAAGGCAATGGCACCCCACTCCAGTACTTTTGCCTGGAAAATGCCATGGATAGAGGAGCCTGGTAGGCTGTAGTCCATGGGGTCGCTAGAGTCGGACACGACTGAGCGACTTCACTTTCACTTTTCACTTTCATGCATTGGAGAAGGAAATGGCAACCCACTCCAGTGTTCTTGCCTGGAGAATCCCAGGGACGGGGGAGCCTGGTGGGCTGCCGTCTATGGGGTCGCACAGAGTCGGACACGACTGACGCGACTTAGCAGCAGCAGCAGCAGCATGGGTGGAAGGCAGGTACTGAGCTACCTTGTTTTCCTGGTATCAGTGAGGCCCAGCAGGGAGCTGAGCTTACATGCACAACTGGAGACAATGAGATGGTGTGAGTCAGGGCCCTTTCTCTCAAGGAAGATGTCAATGAGACTGAGGCAGGGACTGACAATGTATCCCACCCATCTACAACAAGGCAAAGTGAGTCAGAACTCCACTTTTTCCAGGGTAGTATCAGCAAAGCCCAGCGAGAAGCAAAACATACACTTCCAACCAGGTTTTCATGTTGCAACTAAACAATGGGACTGCCTATTTAAAAAGAAAATGAAATAGGTCCAATTGTCCTGAAATATAATATCCCAAGTTTCCAGGCTACAATTGCAAATCTCTCATCATACCAATACCTAGGACAATAACAACTTGAATGAAAAAAAGACAGACACCAACATTGAGATGAATTAAATACTGGAATGGTCTGATTGGGATTTTAAAGCAGCTATCAATCATCAAAATTACAAATATGCCTGAAACCCAATGAAAAAAATAGAAAAATCTCAGCAAAGAGATAAAAGTTAAGAGAGGGAGAGAGGGAGGAACAGGGAGAAAGAGAAAGGGAGAGAGAGAGAGAAGAAAATGGAAATTAGAGAACTGAAAAAAATCAATAACTAAATTTTGTAAATAGCTGTGTGGGATCAATAGTAGAGTGGAAATTAAAAGGACAGAATCAGTGAATCTGAGATCAATAGAGTTTATTCAGTTGACATTAAAAAAATAAACAGAATCTCAGGATCTCTGAGATAACAATAAAAAAGCTAACATTCCTGAAGAAGAGGAGAGAGAGGAACTGAAAAAGTACTTAAAGAAATAATGGCTGAAGCTTTCATAAATTGGGGGGAAAAAATTAAGCCATAACCATAAAATAAACTGGGCAAATCTCAAATAAGCCTGAAGAAATCCATACCAAGTTACATCATAATTAAACTTAAAATAAAAATCTATAGACAAAGAAAAAACCTTGAAAGCAGACAGAGAAAAAAGACACTTGTAAATTTGAATTGATATTCTCCTTAAATAATAGAGATGAAAGGAGAAACAGATGAATCCACAATTATATTAATAGTTCAAGACTTCAACACCCCACTCTTAGAACTACTAAACAGTAAATCAGTAAGAATACAGAAGAACAACACAGTCAACTAACAGGACCTAAGTGACATATATAAAACACTCTACTCAAAATCAACAGAATATATATAATTTTCAAGTACCAAAGAAACATTCACTATGAGAGACCATACTGAGTCATAAAATAAGTTCATAAAATTTAAAATTACTGAAATTATACAGAGTATTCTCTCTGATCACAATGTAATAAAACTTGAAATCAATAACAGAAAGACAATAGGAAAATCTCTGAACACTTGAAAATTTTAACAACATATCTAAATAACAGTTGAAAAAAGAGGCAGTCTCAAAGGAAAATTTAAAAATATACAGAACTGAATGAAAATGAAAATACAGTCTATCAAAATATTTGAGACAGTTAAAGCAGTGGTGTGAGAAGTTTATAGCACCAAATGCTTATTTCAGGAACAAGGCAAGATCTTAAATCAATTATGTTAGTTTCTACTCCAAGAAACTTAAGAAAAAGAAGAACAAAATATACCCAAAGTAAGTAGACAAAGGAAATACTGAAGATAGAGCAGAAATCAATGAAATTGAAAACTAGAAAGCAACCGAGAATATCAATGAAAGAAAAAGTTAATGCCTCAAAAAAAAAATCAATGAACTGGTAAACTTACAGCAAGACTGACAAAGATAAAAATAGACATAAAACATCAATGTGAGTAAAGAAACAGGGACATTCACTATAGCTCATTTACTCATTAAAATGATAATAAGAGAATACTGTGAACAACTTTATAAGCATAAATTCAAAAACTTAGAAAAAACAGATCAATTTCTCAAAAACAACAAATTTACAAAATTCGACCAAGATGAAATAGACATCTGAAGAGTCCTATAGCCATTTTTTTAAATTGAATTTGTACTTTTAAAAATCCCCTTAAAAAAGAGGATGCCAGGCCCACTGAAGAATTCTATGAAAAATTTAAAGAAGAATTCATATCAATTATATACAATCTTGTTCAGAAACAGAATACTTCTCACCTCATTTTATGACATCTGTATTATTCTGATATCAATATCAAATCGAGACAGTACAAAACTAAAACTATAGACAAGTATTTCACGTGAACTTAGATGCAAAAATCCTCAGCAAAATACTACCAAACTGAATCCAATGATGTATAAAAAGAATTATACACCATAATCAAGTAGAGTTTATTCTAGGTCTGGAAGGCTGGTTCAGATAAAAAAATCAATCAGTGACATCCACCATATCAACAGGCTAAAGAAGAAAAGTCATATGATCATATCTGACTCAGAAAAAGCATCTAATCAAATCCAACATTTACTCATGATATAAAAATAAAAACTCTCAGGAAACTAGGAGTAGAGGGGAACTTCATCTTGATTACAGAATATCCTACATTTAACATTACAGTTAGTGTTGAGGGACTGAATGTTTTCCTCCTAAAGTCAGAAACATCATCATCCACCATTCATTCAGCATAATACTAGAAGTACTAGATGGTACAATAAAGCATACATATAGATAAACAAGCAATAAAAGGCATACAGTTTGGGAGGAAAAAGAAATAAAATTATCCCTGTTTGCAAATGACATTGTATATTGTATATAGTCTATGTAGAAAATCCCAAGGATCTATAGAAATCTTTGAGAATTAATAAGCAAGTACAAAAAGGATCATAGGGTGCAAAACCTATCACATTTTCATATACTAACTAGGAGCATATGGGAACTGAACTGAAAAACACAATACCATTTACAATTACTCCATAGAAAATGAAATATTCAGGTGTAAATGTAAAGCTAGTGACTTATGAAAGAAAACCAAAAGTATAAACAAATGGAAAGGCAGAACTTGTTAATAGATCAAAAGCCACAAAACAGGAAAGGCGGTTGCTGACTGTGTACCAGGAATTAGGACTGAAACAAGCATCTTGAATTACAATTTTGTTATTTGTTCTTTACTTCATGTGGGACAAGAAATCTTGGTGGCTCAGATGGTAAAGAATCTGCCTGCAATGCAGGAGACTGGCATTTGATCCCTGTGTCAGGAAGATCCCCTGGTGAAGGAAATGGCAACCCATTCCAGTATTCTTGCCTGGAGAATTTCATGGACAGAGGAGACTGGCAGGCTGCAGTCCATGGGGTCTTAAAGAGTCAGACACAACTGAGCAACTAACAACAAAAACCAAACTCGGGACAAACTTCTTCCATGTGGGACATGGAAGAAGACTTAAGGACTCTCCAGAGCTGCTACTATAGGGCTTTGAGTAGAGTGAGCCGCAAGCAGCTGCTCAAACCTGAAAGTAAATGTGTCTCTCTTGTGCAGAGATATTAGTATTTTCTATATGTCTCACTGATTTCCTCATCCGCCATCTACCCTAACTTCAGCTGCTTCAAATGAGAGATGGGTTCTTCCTATCCTTAAGGGGATCAAAGACCCTAATAGATCAATCTGAATATGCTGGGGGGCCTCAGGGAAGAAAGAGTCTTAAACTTTTAGAGCTGTATGGGATACAGGCAGCCTAGTCCCCACCCTACCTGGTCCCCTGGGGGAAAAAGGCACTGGACAGGGATGCAGAAGGTGCCGTGGACTATAGGGCAGAGCCATTGCTTTATGTAAGAGGGCGTAAAGAAAAAGCTCCTGACCCCAGTGCTCCCCAGAGGCTGGAAGACACACAGGAGGAGATAAGACTGGGGATATGTACCAAAGAGAAAAATTAAATCTCAAATGCTTCAGCCATCTCCTTAACCTAGCATCCAATACTCTCCACCCTTCAATCCTCTCCTTCAAACCCCCAACCAAGAGGTAGCAAGATCTGGAAGCTGTTAACGTCTGCAACAAGCAGATGTTAAGCTTCTGTGTTCCTGTAGGAGAAAAACAAACAACTATCCACACGTGTCCAACTGAGCCAGTTCAAAGAAACAATGCAGTGAAAAAGAAAAAAAATGTAAAAGTGACTTTGTGGGTGGGGCGCTTTGGACAGATTTGATGTACAATATTTTAAAACAAGACGTTTTTAAATTTATTTCCTCTTTAAATTTTTTGGCCACATCCATGTGGCACATGGAATGCCTGAGCAGGGATCTAACTCATGCCCCCTGTGTTGGAAGCCTGGAATCTTAACCACTGGACCCTGGAAGTCCCTTGATGTACACTTTTACTGTTGTTTTTGCATTAGAATTACTGTAGAACTTTATAAGCTCTAATTCCCTGTCTCATAAGTTTGACAGGATATTCATCCCATGGCTGAAGAGCTGCAGGTAGAGAATGTTGGGCCTGACTTTCTTGTCATTAGCCACCAGTGATCAGGTCATGATTTAACACAAGTTCCCCTCACCTTATTCAATTCTTTAGAAATTGGAGATAGTACAAGGTTCTGACACTGATGCCTTTTGCCTATTAGAACCTCTGATAAAGGGGCTGGTATTTCTTATGGGTTTGGACTTTGGGTTTTGGCATGGCTACTACAGCTATTACAATACCTTGTTACTGAGCTGTTGTCCAATTAAATTCCTAATCCTTAGAGACCTCATGAGCCTATGTCCATTTTGGGGGTGAGTAACCTTGAATCCATGATGGATAAGGTGGGAAAGGACCAAATAAACCTTCACTTGTGAAATGGATATGTACACTGGAAAATGCAGTACATCTCAGCTTTAATTGCAGCTATCTCTGTGGAGGAAATTTTATCTCCCTCTGTGCTGCCTCAAAAAAGGTCAAAGTCACCAGCTTTTTGGGGCTTTCATTTCACAGATGATTCTCTGACTGCTAGGTCCTGGTTTACTAATGCTCCAACTAAATTGAAACTCAATATTGTCCACTAATAGCCTCAGAACCAGCTTGACCAACTATACAGACTGAAAGGGCTTAGGGTTGCTCCTACTGTGGGCAGAATGAAGACTTTTCTTTCCTTCTTTTTTTTTTAACCCAGTAAAGAA
The DNA here is from genome assembly GCF_029407905.1 of Bubalus kerabau. Lineage (NCBI taxonomy): Eukaryota > Metazoa > Chordata > Mammalia > Artiodactyla > Bovidae > Bubalus > Bubalus kerabau. The sequence goes on from NC_073624.1 coordinate 136,368,033, forward strand.
ACTCTCTTTGGGGCAGGAAATTGGGAAACTGGAAACAAATTGCAGGTGATGATGGAACTGTTTCACTCATATAGATGCCCACAAAGAGCTCTCAGTTCAGTTCAGTCACTCAGTCGCATCCGACTCTTTGTGACCCCATGAACTGCAGCATGCCAGGCCTCCCTGTCCATCACTAACTCCCAGAGTCCACCCAAACCCATGTCCATCAAGCCGGTGATGCCATCCAACACTCTCATTCAAGTTGTCCCCTTGTCCTCCTGCCCTCAATCTTTCCTAGCATCAGGGTCTTTTCAAATGAGTCAGCTCTTCACATCAGGTGGCCAAAGGATTGGAGTTTCAGCTTCAACATCAGTCCTTCCAATGAACATTCAGGACTGATCTCCTTTAGGATGGACTGGTTGGATCTCCTTGCAGTCCAAGGGACTCTCAAGAGTCTTCTCCAACACCACAGTTCAAAAGCATCAATTCTTCGGCGCTCAGCTTTCTTCACAGTCCAACTCTCACATCCATACATGACCACTGGAAAAACCATAGCCTTGACTAGATGGACCTTTGTTGGCAAAGTAATGTCTCTGCTTTTGAATATGCTGTCTAGGTTGGTCATAACTTTCCTTCCAAGGAGTGTCTTTTAATTTCATGGCTGCAATCACCATCTGCAGTGATTTTGGAGCCCCCAAAAATAAAGTCAGCCACTGTTTCCACTGTTTCCCCATCTATTTCCCATGAAGTGATGGGACCAGATGCAATGATTTTAGTTTTCTGAATGTTGAGCTTTAAGCCAACTTTTTCACTCTCCTCTTTCACTTTCATCAAGAGGCTCTTTAGTTCTTCTTCACTTTCTACCATAACCTAAGACCAACTGGAATCAGCTCCCAGCATCCAGGTTGCAACAAATGTTGCCAGGATTAATCGCCTTTCTGAACATGGCAACATGGCGACTGAACTGAACTGAACATGGGCATAAAGGGAAAAGACTGTTTCTGATGCAGAAGCTATTGCTGCATGCCACACCTGTGACTCCTGTCAAAGCCAGGCTTGAACTAGCCATTTCAGGGCCTGTGGACACACACGTGCCTGTGAGCATGTGTGCAGGAAGGCAGTGCAGGCAACCTTGGAAACGGGCTGGGCAGGCTGGGTGGGGTAAGGGTGTCTGTGAGGCTAGAGTTCTTTTAAGGAGCAGCAGCCCTGGACCTGCATTTGTCTCTCGCTGGTGAGCCCACATTACATGGAGCATGGCCTCCCTGCCCACTCCTGGCAGATGCCAGCTTCAGTATTTGACCTCTTCTGGGGACTATCTGGCACCTTACCACTGTTGACATTTTCTTCTGGTTCCTGACCAACCAACTCCAGCCACATGAATCCATTTCACATGTATGGCTTTCTTGACCATTTCCAGTTTGACAATCGGCACCTTTATATGGCAAAAGGTACTCAACACAGACCGGTAATCTTCAGATCTTAATGGCATATTTAAATGATGGCCATTGAGATATTGCCATATTAATGATGCCTTACTAATGAGGATGCCATATTAAATGATGGCATATCTGCCATCACATATGAGAGGAGGAATGGATAATTGGTTTAAAGCAGAGACATTGAGCACCAGTCAGGAAGTGTGTGCCCAGTAAGGACCTCAGAAGGTGCCCCTCAGAGCCTGGCCCTGGGGAGGATCTGGGCCTTGGTGACTGCCTGGCACCATCTGCCCAAGGTAACATTCCCCATAAAAACCTCAGGTTCTTAACCATTTCCTCTGAGGTATTATCTTTTAGACCATTGCTCTCCTAGTCAGGACTTAAATGTTTAGCATCCTTGCAGAATTACTTGGGAATGCAAGCCATGTGGATGTAAGGATATGGAAAAATAGGAACCATCATACACTTCAGGTGAGAATGAAAAATGGTGAAGTCACTGTGAAAAAAAAGTGGCAGTTCCTCAAAATATTAACCATAGAATTACCATGAGAATCAGAAATTCCTAGGTAAATACCAAGAATAACAAAAACATGTTCAAACAAATCCTATACATGAATATTTATAGCAATGTTATTCACAATAGCTAACAGATGGAAACAACCCAAACGTCCATCACCGGATGAAGGGATAAAGAAAATGTGGTATAAAACAAAAATATTCCACATAACAGAATATTATTCAGTCATAAAAAGAATGAAGTATTAATACATGCTAAAACATGGATGAATTTTGAAAAACATTATGCTAATGTGAAGGAAATCAGTCACAAGAGACCATATATTGTTTGATTTCATTTATATGGAAACAATAGATTAGTAGTTGCATGGGGGATGAAGGCACCGGGGATGACTGCTAAAGCATATGGAATTTGTTTTGAGTTGATGAAAGTGTTCTATAATTGACTGTGGTGATGACCACTCTTATCTGTGAATACACTGAAAATGACTGAATTGTACAATTGTGCACTTTAAATGAATGAGTTGTATGTTACATGAATTGTATCTCAATAAAACTGCTATTTTTGGCACTTCCCTGGTGATCCAGTGCTTAAGACTCTGCACTTCCAATACATGGGGCATGGGTTTGATCCCTGGTCAGGAATTAAGATCCCATATGCCATGCACTGCAGCCGAAGGAAAAAAAAAAAACTATTATTTTTTTAAAATGATAAGAATATGTTCAGTTCAGTTCAGTAGTTCAGTTGTGTCTGACTCTTTAAGATGATTCAAAAGCTAACCTATGATAGCTCTCAATGCCCAAAGATAGAACACTTTGAACAACATAATAATATAGTAGTACTGAATGAAGTGAAAAGAGTGGGAGAAAAGGAACTGACCTAAAAAAGTGGGGAGCAACAACATAAATGAATCTTACATGAATTTTGCTAAGCCAAACCCAGGAAATACACATAATTCCATGTGACATTCTGAAAAGGGTAAAATTACAGAAAGAAAACAGATCAGAGGGTGTACCAGAGCAGGGTGAGCACAGCCCTTAGTAGGCAGCCATTGCTGTGCCTCATTACTCTGCACTCTGATACCAGGCAATAGGTCTTGCTCAGCCATTGTTCGATGACTCAGGGGGCCCCTCCCACAACCAACCGTCAGTAAGTGACTGTTAGTTGTCCTGCTCAGCTATTGTTCAGTGCCACAATGGACCCTGCCTACAAGTAACTGTTAATAAGGGACTGTTAAGGAAGTGATTCAGCCAAGGTTCAGTGGTGTGGTGGTCACCGGGTGGTGAGTGAGGTAAGAGTCAGATTCAGGTCTTCTCCTTGAGGCTCTCCAGCTCATCCAGGCTTGGGCTGGAAGGCCCAGGGAACAGAGTGGAGACTATGTTCTGTAGGGCCCCAGAGCCCTTGCTAAGGCTCTCCACTAGGTATTGGCCCAGGTATTGAGGTAGCAGTGAACCTCTCCCTGATCCCTGTCTCTGAGACCTAATAGCAGTGGCCGTCTGTTTTGGTCACAGTCTCTGAGACATGATTTTCCCATTTAGGCACCCTGAATAGATTGAGGGCCAGTTGGGCTGGATGCCTCACTCCCTCAGGGATGACAACTGGGTAGGGTGTGGGAACCTGGCCTGAAGGAAAAACCAACTGAGATCTGCCTCCTCTTAGCCAGGATTGGGACCTTGGAGGGTGAAAGCTATGCCTTGGGATTTTACCCTTTCTTTCATGACAGAATAACATTCGTTTGGTAGAGATTTACAGGAACATCTGCCATGACCTGACCTCAAGAAGATCCTACAGCAAGAAATTTGCAACAACCACACCCATCCCTCACCTTTTGCTTTTAAAGGGGCTTGCCAAAAGCTTTCAGTAACTTTGGGATTCTGAGAGCATCAGTCACCCATCTCCTTGTATGAATCTGAATTAAGCTTTTCTCTGTTCTAAACTCTGTTTTAGTATTGATGGGCCTCACTGTGTGTCAGGCAGAGACTTGTGCTTCAGTAACAGGTTGAATAACCATGGTTGTGTTAGGCAGTTAGAATAGGAAAAAGGAGTCCAAAATGGTGGTGACTAAAAGACAAAGAAAGGAAAAAGCCCATGAAGATGGAACAAAAGAAAATCTGCAGATGGAGTGAGAACCTCAGGTGAAACAAACAGCCCTCCTGGCTAGCCCAGTTTACATAGGGCAGGCTCAGGGGGAGGAGACAAAACATATAAAAAGAGGAGCCAAGATTGAGCCTCTCTCCTTTTTGGGTCAGCCCACCCTCACGCCTCGAGGATGTACTATCTTTTGCTTGCCAAATAAAACTGAGCTGTAACCGAGCTGTAACACAGGTCTGCCATTTCAATCTTTGCTGTGGAGACAGAACCAAGGAAATTACACACTCCCCCCGACATATCTGGTGCCTTAAATCCGACATGTCTCAGATTTAACCTGGCTGAAACAACCCCAGCTCAGCCCCAGCGAGGCAGAGACCAAGGACAGCAGAAGCCCAACTTGGTGAAATCTCACACGGTGGAAGCTGAATGCAAAGGAAACCCAGTGCAGTGGAAGTGACAAGAAGCCTAGGATGCTGGCAACTGGGACAAGAACGAACAGCAGAAAGCTCATGTGGCTCAAGTCTCAGATTCCAGAAGACCTCCAGTTAAGGTAGGAGGTTCTCGCCCCTATGTCTGGAAGGACATATGGCTAACAAAATCTTAATTCCTTTACAATCTCTCGTTTCTTGTTTCCTCAAATCCCCTGGGAACAGACGAGCAGCAGTGGGTGCAACTGAGGGACTCTGGCAGGGGCTACTCCCCAGCGTGTCCCAAAGGCTCTGCTGTTTGCTGCACCCTAGTAGCTGTTGCCCCAGCGGGTGAGGGTTCTTCTGTCCCCAACCTCCTTTGTGCCAAGGATCAGGCCAATGAAAATAGTGTGCACAGGTCAGGTATATAGAAGATTTTCCAGCAAGTTTTGAAAGGGGTTCCTTGGCACGTTTTTCCCACTGCTTTTTCCTCCCATCCTTCAGTTCCTCTCTCCATCTATGCCACTATTTACAAAGTATAGAGCAGGTCATCATCTTTCCATTTCTGAAAGTTGTGTTTGTTTACCTAAGACTGGGACTCAAACCCACGTGGCAGGTACTATGTGCTATGCTCAGTCACTCAGTTGGGTTCTACCAGGACTTGAGCAAGGCCAAAGCCCATGGTGCCTCATTTCAGGACCTAATGAAGCTCAGGTTCTTGATATCTCATTGCAAAAAGATTTCAGTGAGAGACACAGCAATAGGTAAGAGGTAGATTTGTTTGGATTCAGAGAGAAGCACAGTCCACAGACTGTGTGCCATCACAGAGGGTGAGTGTGGCAACCAAGAAATGTGTGGTTAGTTTTTGTGAGCTGGGTGATTTCATATGCTAATGAGTGGGAGGATCATTCCAACAACTGGGGAACCACTCAGTCCTTGGTCTTTTGATAGTGCCTTGGAACTGTTCTGGTGCCTCTGGGTATGTTATTTAGCTTGCAGATTGAGGATCAAGGTTTAGTTAAATTTGACTTGTCTGCTATCTTGGACCCATTTGATTTTAATCATTTTATGGTATGCCCTTGGGCTATGTTATCCTTTCAAAAGTTGTGCCCTGCCCCCTTCAGTCCTGTTTCATACTCTTCATGAGGCCCATCTGGGCCCACAATATTGTGTCTATTATCTTCTGGCAGGACAACCAGAAACAGCTGGCCCTTGGGAGGGAAATACTGTATATCCCTCTAGAGATTCAGGCCTTCATCTTCCATGTTTCCTAAATGTGTGACAACAGCGCCTCTCAGTGGACCTGCTGGGGTGGGTGACAGGCACACAATACCTGCCAGAAGTCCATCTGTTGGCGGCATCCCTTCAAGGGCAATTGGGCTTCCAGGGACAATGTTTATCACTTTGGGAGTTAGCCCTGCAGGCTGTTTGGTCCCAAACCCTTACCCCAACCTTCTCTTAAAGTTACAAACATACCCTCAGATCAAATCTCCACTCCACTTTTATGGAACATCTGGTCTGTTGCCTATTATCAATTTGTCCTTAAGCCACTTACTAACTCCTACAACCAGGACTCTGCCCCCTGGTAGGCAACATCACTCCATCAAGCTTATTATTAAAATATTCTTAATGCCCCTAACAGGACCAGATAACCCACTCATTTGTCATTACTTCTGTTATTATCTAAAGTGGGTCTATTACAATGAAATGTTACCATTGGAAACACCCTAAACTGCTCTTATTGAGGAGTAGAGGAGGAAATCAGTGAGGAAATTATACTATCTCAGAGCAATAATAGGATAAGGCTTTTGGCTATTTTGCCAGGTTCAGTCTCAGGCCACAGGCTTGGATTGTTTTACATCATGGTACCTATTCCCATCCGTGGTGGAGAAACTGGCAATGAGTTAAGATTACAACCCCTTAATCCTACCCAGCACTAGTCATGCTGGAGACCTTGGGGATGCCCAACTCCAGCCTGGGATCCCAGGAGGTCGACCTGCCTCGGCCTGCCTAGGGATCTGGTCCCTGGGAGGTTATCACACCTCAACCTGCTCAGGGATCCGCCAGTCCAGGGGTCCCAGGAGGTCAACCTGCCTAGGAGCCAGGTCCTCGGGAGGTTGTCACACCTCAACCTACTCAGGAATCTGTCAGTCCAAGGGTCCCAGGAAGTCGACATGCCTCGACCTGCTCAGGGACCCAGTTCTCAGGAGGCTGACTTGCCTCAGCCTGCCCAGGGATTTGATCTCCAGGAGGCTGTTATGCCTCAATCTGCCTGGGGATCTGCACCCGACTCAGGGATGCCCAGCTCTCAGGTTGCAACAGTACTGGGTAGGATAAGCTTCAGAAAAACTCACCCCTAAGGAAGTCCACCCATGGAAATAGAACAAGGCCTATTAATTGTGGGAATGTGTCTGGTCTCAGCAATAACTCAGGAGTCCAACAAGAACATCATCGCCTTTCTGGAAAGTCTAAAAGAAGCCCTCCAAAAGTTCAACAATTTGGACTTAAAGACTCTTACGAGGGACAGGTGATTTTAAAGGACAAATTCCTTTCCCAAGGTGCATCAGACATCAGGATAAAGTTACAACAGCTAGAGAAGCAGGACCCTGCTGCCTCTTTAGATAAGATGGTCCAGACAGCCATCAATACCTTTTATAACAGAACAGGAGAGGGAGACCAAGGCTCAGGAAAGGGAGAAAAGGAAAGAGACAAGGCATGCCCAGATGCTGGCCACCCTCCAGGGAAGCCCTATGGCAAACCCCAAGTGCTTGAAGGACAAGGCATGAGGTAAATGCCTAATCTGTATACAGGCGGGACCTTGGGCCAAAGAGTGTCCAAACCGTGGCAAGTCTCCTAAAATGGCTGGCTACAAATGCCATCAATTGGGACACTGGACAGTACACTGTCCTTGGGACCTAAAAGCCTCAAGGTTAAGCACCGAGCTTTCCCTCACGATGGTTGACAGGACTGAAGTGGCTCACTCCAGCCAGCCCACCTGTCACAGATAACCATCATGGGGCTGGAGCCAAGGGTGCAGCAAAATGTGGCAGGTAGGTCTGAGAATTTCTTGGTTGACACAAGGGCTACCTACTCTGTCCTGACCTCCTACTCCAGAGCCTTCTCCTCCCAAACCTGTACCATTTTGGGTGCTACAGGAAAAACAATTACAAAAAGATTTACCCGAGCACTTCTTTGTTGCTTGGATGGACAGATATTTTCCCACCAGTCTCTGGTGGTCCCTGAGTGTCCTACTTCCTTATTGGGAAGAGATCTTTCTCTGCTTTCAAAATCTTGCAGCTATTGAAGTCCTGGTAGAAGATGCTTTAAAACTCTCTCTTGGGGGCAAACTAACTATTTTTACTAGCTACCAAATGAAACAACTCCTGAATGGGAGAAGCCATTTATAGGTGTCTGATCAAACGATCCAGATATCAAGTAGTGCTGATGGAAAATCCAGGCCTCACTATATCCCCTTGTAAGGTTCTTAACCCAGCTATCCTCCTACCTACCCCCAAGGGCTCTCTCCCTTCACTCTTGCCTAGAAACTTTGAACCATTGTTCAAAACCCCGAGAGAGATTGTCAGAAGATTTTCTGACCAATTCTGAGCAAATCTGGCACACTGATGGAAGCATCTTTGTCTTGGATGGAAAAAGAAGAGCCAGATATGCAGTAGTCTCCGATTTTGAGACCATAGAGGCTAAACCTTTGCCACTGGTATTTCAGCCCAACTGGCTGAGCTCATAGCCCTGATTCAAGCTTTAGAGCTGGGAAAAAGAAAAAGAGTAGTCATTTATACTGACTCCCAGTATGCCTTTCTGGTGCTACATGCACATGCTGCTATTTGGAAAGAAAGAGGCTACTTGACCACCCCAGGGTCCCAAATCAAGTATGGTGATCAAATCCTTAGGCTCTTGGAGGCAGTCCATCTGCCCACTGAGATTTCAGTCTCCCATTGCAGAGGACACCAAAAAGGGAGCATGGAAGTGGCACAAGGGACCAAGCAGCCAATCAGGCAGCTAAGAGAGAACCATTACAGAACAATGACCTAGTAGGGATTTCCACCTTAGTTCCACAGACTAATTTGCCAGAAACTCCTTCATATATGGAAAGTGAGACTCTTAAAGCTAAGAGTGAGGGCTTTCAAGAAGACGATATGGGGTGGTTCCAAAAGGAGGGACTCCTTGACTCTTTTTTCTGCCTGGGAACATCCAGTGGAAGTTGGTTAACTCCTTACATGCCACCACTCATTTAGGGGAGAAGGCCCTCCAAAATTACTAGAAAGGTCCTTCAGAGGAACAGGCCTCCAAAATGACTTTAAGTCAAGTGGTTTCCAATTGTCCCACTTGCCAATAACAACTCCAAGGAGCTAGAAGACTCCAGTTGGCCCAGGCTGTCCAACAGCGTGGGACATACCCAGGAGAGGACCGGCAGATGGACTTCACCCAGATGCCAGTTTCTCAAGAGTATAAATACCTACTAGTCATGATAGACACATTCACAGGGTGGATTGAAGATTTTTCCACCTGGACTTAGAAGGCTGAGGAGGTAATAAAAAAAAAAAAAACTGCTCCATGAAATCATTCCAAGATTTGGTCTGCCCATGTTATTACAAAGTGACAATAGGACATCATTTACTTCTAAGGTCACCCAAGGGGTCTCTAAAGCACTGGGCATTACTTATTACCTCCATTGTGCCTGGAGGCCTCAGTCTTCAGGAAAAGTAGAAAGAGCCAACCAATTCTTAAAATCACCAATAACAAAGATAACCCAGGAGACTTCCCTTGAATGGAAGGAGGCTTTGCCCATAGCTCTCCTCCACACCCATATTGCCCCTAAGGAACAGGTTGGTCTTAGCCCTTATGAGATGCTATATGGGAGACATTTTGTTTTTATCAATGACCTCTTCCTAGATCCAGAGGCTCAAGCCCTCTGGTCTTACACCATGGCCACTGGGCAATTCCAACAAGAAATACCCTTGTGGGGTGTCAACCAGGACCCAAAAGATTCTAAAGAGCCACCACTATATGCTCCAGGGACTCAAGTCCTAATTAAAATCTGGAAAGATGGGTCCCCAAAGGCTCAACTCCAGCCCACATGGAAGGGCCCCTACCCTGTAAAACTTTCTACCCCCACAGCAGACAAGGTACCAGGACACAACTCTTGGATTCACTACTCATGAGTCAAGCCGTGGAAGAAAACAGAAGAGGGTATTCAGTACACCTGTGAGCCCCTGGGAGATCTCAGATAACTATCCAGGACTACAAATGAGTGTCATTCTAATGAACATTCTCAATTTAAGTTTCCAGGAATAAGGTTTCTCAGGATAGCTCTAAAGAGCCAACACAGCTTGACAGAGGTTGTACTCCAAAATAGATAGAAGATAGATTTCCTGATCCCTGAACAAGGAGGGACTTGAGGCATCTTGAATGAGACGTGTTTGTTGCTGGGTAAATAACTCCAGCAAAGTTAAAGAAAGTCTCACAGTCCTCAAGAAAAACATTCAGATCCTATGGGATCTCAAAGAACGAGCTGGAGAGTCCTCAGGGTGGCTATAATCTCTCTTTGGGGGATCCTTCTCCTGGCGAAGGGGAATTTGGAGTTGGCTAATGCATCTACTAATCCATGTTATCACCATATTAATGCTGCTTATGATTGCTCCATGTATTAGCAATTGTCTAGCCCATTTTGTCTGCCCAGGTCAACAAGCTACAACATGCAATGCCACTTCAACAAGGATATAGAAAACTACACCCAACCACAGAAAATATCACTCACCCTTAGATGGACACTGCTATAAGGACTCTGAAGCTTGAGACTAGCAAGAGAGGGAGGCCCAATGCCCCTCGTCATCCCAGCTCAGCAGGAAGTAGCCAGAGAGACCGCGACACCCCTATTCCCAAAGAATTGGGCCTCCCATCTCTTGAGGGGGGAATGTTAGGTAGTTAGAATAGGAAAAAAGAGTCCAAAATGGCAGTGGCTAAAAGACAAAGAAAGAAAAAAGCTCGTGAAAATGGAACAAAAGAAAATTCGAGGACCAGAGTGAGTACCACAGGTGAAACAGACCTCCTGGCTAGCCCAATTTACATAGGACAGGCTCAGCGGAAGGAGACAAAACATTTTTATAAAAAGAGGAGCCAAGATTGAGCCTCTGTCCTTTTTGGGACAGCCTGTCTTCACACCTCCAGGATGTACCATCCTTTGCTCGCCAAATAAAACTGGGCTGTAACAAAGCTGTAACACTGATCTGCCATTTCTGATCTTTGCATTGAGACAGAACCGAGGAAATTACACACTCCCCCAACAGTTGGGAATAAAATATCCATACTGATATAAATAAATGATGTTATAAATAAATTTGGGGAATGAAAATCTTCCCTTACAGAAGATTTCCAATTAATAAAGAAAAAAGAGGTGAAATATTAAATCACCAATTGGAAAACCACAGTAATAGCTGTTGCATGCAAGATCCACCAATGAAAGGTAAAATTAGTGGCCAAAACTTTAAGCAGGAAGAGTATATCTGCGTAACCTCAAAGGTTCTCAACCCAAATTTATTACTAAATGTGGCAGTTGAAAAATATCACCCTAAATTTGAGATGCAGCTTATTTCTGCCCCCACTGAGTGCACTAGACTTTGTAACCAGTATATACACTGGACTTCTAAGCATAGATTGGAAAGGGAAAAATCCTAAAGATAGTGGAGAAACTTGTCAGACACGACCTTAACGAAGTAACCAAGGGTAATATAAGTTATATTGATAATCATGTGTCCCCTCATATATAGGAAAGACACATCCTCTCTGAGATATTTCTAAAAATTTAAAACCTTAGTCCAATCAGGAGAAAATATCACACAAACTTAAATTCAGGGACACTCTTCAAAATATGTGACCACTAGTCCTCAACCATCTGAAGGTAATAAAAGACAAAGACCAAGAAACTATTATAGATTGGATGAGACCAAACATGTGACGACTAAACATACTGTGGTATCCTGGATTGAATCCTAAATCAGTAAAAAAGGGCATTAATGGAAAAACGAATAAACTCGGTAGTTTCATTAGAATTGTACCCATATCACTTTCTTAGTTTTGCTAAATGTACCACGGTTTTGCAAAATGTTAACAATTAAGGGAAACAGGGTGAAGAGTACATGGGACCAATCTGAGCAACTTAAAGTTATTTAAAAAATTTAAATGACATTGACCAGAAAGAATTAACTACATATTCTTTTATGAAAAGTTCATCATAAACAGGCTCATATGATTATACTGTGTTAAAAATGTCATGAGAATACCCACATAAAAGAATATATATTTGGTTACAGGGAAAACATAGTTGGTTTGGAGAGATGAGAAAGTGCTTTCTTCCGTAAGTTTAATGTATGAACAGTTTCGCATATATGAACAATTTTTATTAATACTGAACTGCTAGGTCCCTTTTTTCCTCATTCCAGACAACAACTCTGCTGCTCACAGATATTATTTTAGTTTACATAAATTTGCTGTCTAAACTGCTAGAAGAAAAGTTTATCAAAACTAAAATAACATTGTTCACTTTCATAAATAAAATTCATGTACCACCTGATGTGTCTAGTCAAAAATGCACACTGCTTTGACATCTATAGGACACGGACAGAATCCAAGGTTCAGGTAGCAGGAGTGAGTATAACAGATAGTAATCTCTCAGTTCAGTCAATAAGGCAGAAACTCTCCAGCTGATTTCTAGAGTGGGCATGGTGTATATTTGGAAAGATAATCTTAAGAAACATACTGAACAATTTATGTGCCGGAACTCATCCTAAGTGCTTGTACAAGACAAACATCCTAAATCTTCATAAAAACCGTTAGTTGTACTGTACTACTATTAGCTTACTTTTACAATTTACGAGTGAGGCATGCTTCTAAAGGTAGAGCCACTTTTCCAAAGCAAACTCCCAGGAGCTAAGTTCCAGCTCTCTGCTACCGCACCCCGCAGCGCCGCGCCGTTCCCTCCCTCTGCGCATGTGCATCCCCGCCTTCTCCTCCTGGCTCGTCCTTCCGCGGCCTCCAGCCCCTCGTGGGAAACAATCCCTGGCCTCCAAGTCAACGGGCGAGGGAGCTGCGGGTGAGCCCCGGAGGGTGGGGGCGAGGGCCGAGCGGGCTCCGCGCGGCTGGGAGAGCCGGCGGAGGCAGCGGTGCCGGGTGGTGAGTTGAGGCCCCGCGAACACTGCGCGACCCCGGGAGTCTGCAGCGTCTGCAGAACTGAAGGGACGGCAGGCGGGGGCGCTTCTGCCTTAAGGGGCCAGAGTCCCGTGTGGGAACGCGGCCTCTCAGGCTCACTCGGTCTGCAGGTGTTCCGCCCCTCAGCGGAGCGGGCGGCGCTGTCCTGTGGCCGCGGGTGGGGAGTGCGCGTGCGTGAAGTGTGCGCTGGGCCCACGGGGGTGGGGGGTCGGGTAGGAGGTAGGGGAAGAGCGATTGCGCCTGTGCGACATGTTTGTGCGCACTTCACGTAGTGACGTATGCGTCTCTCCTGCGCCAGGCTTACGGGGAGCCGGGAGGCTGTAGAAGACCATTGTCTCCTGCAGGGCCCAGAAATAAATGAATTTCCCAGACCAGATTGCCGCCTAGAGACTTAGTTTTCTTATCTGTAAAATGCAGACCTTTATAGTGCTTGCCTCTTTGGGTTGTTTTGAGCGCCCACGTTTTGTCAGCTGCTGTTGTATTTGTTCTGTATAGGCGGCTGGAGCTTGGACCCCTCCGTTAAGTCGTTTGTGAAATGGATTGGAAGGGGCTGGACCACCTAGCCACCAAAGCCTTTTCCTGGCTCTGTTAACATTACTCGGATCCTAAGTTATTATTTGTTATATCTTCATTTGTTATTTGTTGTATATAATCATGACACGGTGTCCTGAAGCCATCGAAGGCTGTGTGATGGTGGAAGGTCTGGGACAAATTTAAGAAGAGAGAGGTGAGCTGGAGATGAGCGGGGTGGGCACACAGGCTACACAGGAAATGTCACCTCTTTAGAAATTTGTAAAGCCATAGTTCGGGTTGAAAGGCTCACCAGCCATAGTTAAAATTCTGTCATTATCCGTCCCTAACACCTCTTCCTCTCCTAACTCTCCATTCACTTTTTCCTGAGGTTAGCTGCCCTCGAGCAGTGTTCCATTGTTGATGGCTTTTAGAGAAATGCTGAGGTTCCTGCTCCCCCTAGCCTCAGACACACAGGATGGTAGTGCAGACAGGTCCTTTTTGGGTTATCAGTTTCTTATTGAAAGATGCAAAAAGAAATGAGCCCGAGAAGATGACTGGCTCAGATCATGCAGTTTGTTAGTGACAGAATCACAGTTGAAAGTCAGGTCTGCAGATTCTTGGGCCACAGCCCATTTTGTCATTTTGTTAGGTTAGAGTTAGTTTTTTATTAAAAGATCCTTTTGAAAATTGTAAGCAGCGTAGAACAAACTTTTTTAAAAAATAAATCTTGCCTTAAATACTCCCATCCCTTTTTTCAGAGGTTTCTTTGATTATCTGATCTCATAGGATTAATGGTGTCCGCTGATGAGAGTCAGATAGGATTAGTGACTAAACAAGAACAGTGAGAAGGTGTTTTTACCCCCTAGAACCTCAGTTATGACAAATCCCTAGTGTATCCTTTAGTTTACTGTTCTGTGTTAAGCATCCTCTCATGTTTTTAATTTTTCTGTGTCACAAAACCTAAATTGGTGATAAATCTTCCCAACCTAGGGATCGAACCCAGGTCTCCAGCATTCTTTCTGGACTGAGCCACCAGGGAAACCCGGTAATAAATCAGTAAGAAGCAAAAGTTTACATTCACTCAGTGAAAAGTATCAGGTCTAAGGTCAACATAAATGGGAGCCACACATGAGCAGGTAAGTGTCTTGTGTGTGGAGCTGTGTAGGCTGGTGAAGCCAGAAACTACAGGACAAGCCAAGTTCTTACTTCCTTCTTTCTCCCTCAGCTCTCCCTCCTCCACTAAGAGTGAAAAATGAACAAATCCCAGGTGAGTTTTTTTTTATTCCCACTTTATCTAAAATGAGTTTTCTAAAGTTTTTAAAGGTTAATTAAACCGTGTGTCAGCTCATTTGTGTTTCTAGCTGCAGTAGCAGATAGTCCTGGCTTTTGTTTCTGCATTTCCACTTAAATTTCAACCTAATACATGCAGTCTTGCTCCTTCAATACCTCTGCACCTGAATCATTTCTGGAAAAAGTCACCAAATTGTAGTCAAATCCAGTTTTTGTCTTTGTCTTAGTCTTAGTGGACCCTTTTGCAGCATTTGATACTATTATGCGTAGTCTGTTTTGAAAGTCTCCTCCGTTGTCTTTGACGCTATGCTCCTAGTTCTCCCTTTTCCTAACTTCTTCCAACGTGAAGTTCTCTCTGTCTTTTGCCCCAACATTGCTTATCCCTGGGTTTATTGCTTATCCATTGTTTCTCTGTTCTTAGACAACTGCTCTTCTCAGATACCTATTTTTCCTGACAACTTTTGTCTTTAAAAATTAAAATACTTGAAAATTGTTAGTATATTAACATGGTTTTTAAAAAAATGTAAGTGATACAGAGAAAGTAAAAATTCACATCCCTTCCTCTCTGTACCTTAGGCTTCCTCCACGTAGGGTGACATTTGTTTCTCATCTAAACTGTGTCTCTTTCACTGAGAGTGAGTGAGGTTTTATTAACAATTATGCTGGAACAACTGGCATATATTGGGACAGTCCCAGATAAACTGCAGTGTATTGTCACTCAGCTATAGGTATACATTATTTCTGGTTTATTGTTTGTCCTTCCAGTGTTTCTTTATTCAGTTGAAAGAAAGTATGAGCCCTCTTTTATTTTAATGGGAATCTATTATACTTAGGGCTTTTTAAGTTTAGATGCACCTGTACATACCTGGCAATGTCTTAAAATGCAGATTTTGATTCAGTAGATCTGGGTAGGGCCTTGGAAGGTCCATTTCTAATCAGATGGAGCTGATTTTGCTGCTCAGAGAACCACACTAAGTAGTGAGTCTAAACACTGTTTCCCATTCTTTCTTTTTTGGTTGCTTTTTTCACTTCTTTTTTCAGCTTGTCCCAGGGAATCTTTCTGTAACAGAACATGGATTACTTCTTTCTTTGTTATAATCACATGGAAATTCAATTCTGAATGTTCCATAGTTTATTAAACTAGTAATTAACTATTTCCAACCTTTTGCTACTATAAACTATGTTTTAATGAATAACTTTGTACATTAGGTTTATTCTATCATATACATTCCCAGAAATGAGATTTATTCTGTCAGGCAAATTCCCAGAAGTGATATTTGGGAATATATAAATTCCCAAAGGGTTGACTACAATTGATAAACTTGATCTGTTTGGTGGGATTATAGATACTTTGTACTTACATTGGCATTGCATGAGAGTGCTTTTTCTCCACAGCTTCTCCCATAGAAATAATGTGGTTCACTTTTGGATTTTGACATCTGATAGGTAAAAATTAGTATTTTATGTAGTTTACATCTGTAATTATCCTAATGCTCAGTGAGATTGAAGGTTTTTTTCACATATCTAAAAGATGTCTTGTTTTTATGTTTCTGTGATCTGTTCATGTCTTTTACCCATTTTGCTCTTAGGTTTCTGGCTTTTTTTTCTTTTTTTCAATGTCTGGTTAGCTCTTTGCATGTTAGTGGTACTAATGCTTATCTTTCGTATAAGTTACAGAATATTATTTTCTTGTATATCATTTGTTTTTTGATAATTGTTCCTGGTTTCCCTCCCCTCCCCATGCAGGTGTTCTGCTTCAGGATACCACATTTCACTTAGTCATCATGTTTCCTTAGGCTCCCCTTGGCTGTGACAATTCCTCAGATTTTCCTTGTTTTTGATGACCTTGTCGGTTTTGAGGAGTATAAATCAGGTGTTTTGTAGAATGTCCTTCACATGGGAATTGTCTACTGTTTTTCCTATGATTATATTGGGGTAATTGTTTTCTTGGAGAAAGACCACGGAGGTAAAGTGTCATTTGGTCATGTCTTATCAGGGGTAAATTCTCTCACGTGACTTTTCACTTTTCAAAAAATGATGTACCACTGTTGATCACCAGCCTGAAGCTGTGCGGTATTAACTTTCTCCACTGTAAAGTTAGTCGTTTTTCCCTCTGTTTTCGTAATATACTGTTTGGATATTTGGAAGGAAGCGGGGGTTATACCACACCTCCTTCTCAGTGGAGTATCCACATAAATTAGGCATTCTGCACAGGAGATTTTAATATTTATTAACTCAGTCAGTGTTTAATATCAATGTGAACTCATGGCTAGTTACTTTTTTACTTATGATAGTCCAGTACTACCTTGTTCACTTTGTTGCTCAAATTGTTTGTCCCAGCTTGGTTATTAAATAGAGCACTTTCAACGAACCCCATTGTTGTGTTTCTGTTTGAGTACTTCTTCTATACTTTCTGATGCTAGAAGATAGTCCTTGCTCATATTTCCTGCCCTAGAATAAGCCATTTTCCCCTGAAGAGCTCTGCTTCCTTTATTGGAGCTTAGTGTTAGAAACCAAGACTGGAGGGCTAAGTATGCTATTGGTTTGTAATTCCTTATAGATCCTGTCAGCTGACTGAACAAGAAAATATATATGTATACTAACACATATCTGGAGAAGGCAATGGCACCCCACTCCAGTACTCCTGCCTGGAAAATCCCATGCACGGAGGAGCCTAGTAGGCTGCAGCCCACGGGGTCACTAAGAGTTGGACACGGCTGAGTGACTTCACTTTCACTTTTCACTTTCATGCATTGAAGAAGGAAATGGCAACCCACTCCGGTGTTCTTGCCTGGAGAATCCCAGGAACGGGGGAGCCTGGTGGGCTGCCATCTATGGGGTCACACAGAGTCGGACACGACTGAAGTGACTTAGCAGCAGTAGCAGCAACACATATTTATGAATATTTCAGTATGTAACCATCTGTACTTATATTAAGCTAAGTATTAGTTCACACTAATGTCTCCTGCTGTAATCATTATCACCTGAAACATTCTGACCTTGTCCCCTTGCTTGTCTATAACTCCCATTCCAGCATTTTGGCCACCACCATCCTCATTTCATTTACTTAATTGTTCAATTCCAGCATACATATATAAGTTATTTCAAAGTTACTAACCTATGGACTCCTGGTTCCTTCCAGTTTTTGGTCATTATGAATTAAGCTGCTAGAAACATATGTAGGTTTTTACATAGATACATGTTTTCAAATAGCTAGAGTGTGAAATTAAAAATACTTGATCATATATTAAGACTTCAGCTTTGTAGAAAGTTGAAACTGCCCAATTATTTTACAAAAGTACTGTATCATTTTATATTTCTAATTATGAATGAGAATTCCTCTTGTTCTGCATCTGGACCTGAAATTGACGTTGTCATTGTTTTAGATTTAATGGTTCTAATAAATGTGTTATGGTATCTCACTTTTGTTTTAATTTACATTTCCCTAATACACATAATGGGCTTCCCTGGTGACTCAGTGATAAAGAATCCGCCTGCCAGTGCAGCAGATGTGGGTTTGATCCTCGGGTAAGAAATATCCCCTGGAGAAGGAAATGGCAATCCACTGTAGCATTCTTTCCTGGGAAATCCCATGCACAAAGGAGGCTGATGGGCTACCGTCTATGGGGTCACAAAGAGTTAGACACAACTTAGTGACTGAACAACAACAATGACAAATGACATTGAGCATTTGTTCATAAATTTATGAACTATCTGTATGTCTTTACTTGACCTGTTCACATTTTTTATCCATTTTTTAATTAGGCAATTTATTTTCTTACTATTAAGTTTTCAGAATTCTTTTGTATATTTTAAATGCAACTTCTTTATTAGATATATATGTTGCAAATATTTTCTCCCAGTCTATAGCTTGTCCTTTCATTTTCTTAGAAATGACTTTTGCAGGGTAAAATATTTTTAATGAAAGCCAATCAATGTATTTTTTTAAAAATGGAATGTGATTTTTCTGTTATATTCAAAAACTTTTCATGAAACCCAAGATCACATAGATCTCCTGTCTTCTCTGTTATAGAAAGTTAATAGTTTTGCATTTTATATCTAGGTCTGTGATTCATTTTTGTTAACATGTGTATAAAGTGTAAGGTCTGTGTCTAGGTTCATTTTTTTTGCACAGATGTAGAGTTGTTGAAGCATCATTTGTCAAAAGACTTGTCTTTTCTCAATTTAAATGCCTTTGGGGCTTTGTCAAAAATCAGTTGACTAAAACAAACTGATGAATATGACAACAAAGAAACAGACTCACAGATACAGAGAACAAGCTAGTGGTTATCAGTGGAGAGAGGGAAGTGGGGAGGAGCATGGTGGTAGGGGGTTAAAAGGTACAAACTGCTATGTATAAAATAAATAAGCTATAAAAATACACTGTATAACACAGGACTATCGTCAATATTATATAAGCATTATAAGTGGAATATAGTCTTTACAACTTGTGAATCACTACGCTGTACACCTAAAACTTACATAGTATTATACATCATCTATACCTTTTTTTATTTCATCAGGTGACTATATTTCAGTGGATCTGTACCTGGACACTCTATTCTGTTCCATTAAGCTATGGGCTTCTTTCACCAATAACGCCCTGTCTTGGATATTTGTTGTTGTTGTTTGGTCACTCAAAGTGCTCAACTCTTTGTGACCCCTTGGGCTGCAGCACCATCTCCCAGAGCTTGCTCAAACTCATGTCCATTGAGTCTGTGATGCCATCCAACCATCTCATCCTCTATTGTCCCCTTCTCCTCCTGCCTTCAATCTTTCCCAGCATCAGCATCTTTTCCAATGAGTCGGTTCTTAGCATCAGGCGGCAAAAGTATTGGAGCTTCAGCTTTAGCATCAATCCTTCCAATGAATATTCTGGGTTGATTTCCTTTAGGATTGACTGGTTTGATCTCCTTGCAGTCCAGGGGACTCTCAAGAGTCTTCTCCAGCACCACAGTTTGAAGGCATCAGTTCTTCAGAGCCCAGCCTTTTTTATTGTCAAACTTTCACATCTGTACATGGCTACTGGAAAAACCATAGCTTCGATTATATGGACCTTTGTAGGCTAAATAATGTCTCTTTTTTAATATGCTGTCTAGGTTTGTCATCACTTTTCTTCCAAGCAGCAAGTGTCTTTTAATTTCATGGCTGCGGTCACCACCCACAGTGATTTTGGAGCCCAAGAAAATAAAGTCTGTCACTGTTTCCATTGTTTCTCCATCTATTTGCCATAAATTGATGGGACCAGACGCCATGATCTTCATTTTTTGAGTGTTGAGTTTTAAGCCAGCTTTTTCATTCTCCTCTTTCAATTTCATCAAGAGGCTTAATTTCTCTTTGCTTTCTGCCATAAGGGTAGTGTCATCTGCATATCTGGGTTATTGATATTTCTCCCAGTAATCTTGATTTCAGCTTGTGTTTCATCCAGCCCAGCATTTTGCATGATGTACTCTGCATGTAAGTTAAATAAGCAGGGTGACAATATACAGCCTTGACATACTCCTTTCCCAATTTTGAACCAGTCTGTTGTTCCATGTCCATTCTAACTGTTGCTTCCTAACCTATATACTGGTTTCTCAGGAGGTGGTGAGATGGTCTGGTATTCCCATCTCTTTAAGAATTTTCCACAGTTTGTTGTGAGCTACACAGTCAAAGGCTTTAGCATAGTCAATGAAGCAGAAGTAGATGTTTTTCTGTAATTCTCTTGCTTTTTTGATCCAACAGATGTTGGCAATTTGATCTCTGGTTCCTCTGGCCTTTCTAAATCCAGCTTGAACATCTGGTTATTTGTACATGTTATTTGGTAGCTTTGTATAAGTCTTGAAATCAGGTAATGTGTAAATCCTCATTTTGCTTCCATATTCCATTGGCTATTCTAGTTGCTTTACCTTTCTATATAAACTTTAGAATCATTTGTCAGCATCTCCAAAATAGCTGGGATTTTAATTTGAATTGCATTGAATTTGTAGATTATATTGGAAGGAACTGACATCTTAACAATACTGAATTGTCTTGAGTGATGAATATGGACTGTCTTTCCCTTTATTTAGATCTTTGATTTCTTCCATCAGTTTTTGTTTTTCTGTATATCCCCGTAATATATTGTATTAGTTTTATATTTGAGTCCTTTTTTTGGTGGTGGTGGTGGTGGTGGTGGTGTAAATGGTTTTTTTTCATTCAAAATATGAAATTCCAGTAGTTTATTCTGATATGGGAAAACAGTTGGCTTTTTTATATTGACCTTGTATCCTATGATGTTGCTATATTTGCTTATTACTTCCAGGATTTTTATTCTTTTCCTTTTTTCAGAGTCTTTGGGATTTTCTACATAGACAATCATGTTGACTTCAGATGAAGACAGTTTTATTTTTTATTCCTAATCATCTACCTTTTATTTCAGGTTTTTCTGTTTGTTTTGTTTTAGGTCTTTCTGTACTAGCTAGGACTTGAATAATTGTCTTGAAACAGGGCATCCTTGCTCTTTTCCTGCATTTCAGGGAAAAGTGTCAAGTCCCAACAGTAAGTATTGAGAGGGTAACAGGCAGGAAGGCCAGGGGTCTCCAAATGGAGGAAATAGCCTGCAAGTATCAGACATTTTTTTTTTTAATTTCTCTCTTAAGCAGCAGGAGGAAACAAACTAGTGATATATTTTTTCCCCTTCTCTGCTGCTGCTGCTGCTAAGTCACTTCAGTCGTGTCCGACTCTGTGCGACCCCATAGACAAAAGCCCACCAGGCTCCCCCATCCCTGGGATTCTCCAGGCAAGAACACTGGAGTGGGTTGCCATTTCCTTCTCCAATGCATGAAAGTGAAAAGTGAAAGGGAAGTCGCTCAGTCGTGTCCGACTCCCAGCGACCCCATGGACTGCAGCCTACCAGGCTCCTCCGTCCATGGGATTTTCCAGGCAAGAGTACTGGAGATCCCCTTCTCTACACAAATTTAAAAAGAGGTTTCTCTTAAAATACTGTGTTGCCATAATGACACCTGATTCCACCTGAACTTAACTTTTCTCAAATTTTGAGCTAACAAATACATTTTTCTTATGGAAATGTTTGTCTTAAGCTATGTTAATGTACTATACATTTACCCCAGACTCTTGTCTTCCAGTCGGTTCCACCTAAAGGCTTAGAACTGACTTGACAAACCACTATGTTATCCTCATACATTGTTCTCCTAATCCATGTAAACGAAACTTCTTTATAGGAGATTCAAGTCAATCATTTTATGGCCTTGGATGACCCCCCTGGTGCCAAGATTATCTCAGAATGCATCCTGTGGGTGAGGGGCCTGGTGCCATTCTCTGAGTTTTGAGACATTACTTTCTTTCATTAACAGACTGCTAGTAACTATATAACATCCAGCTAAAGACTAACAGGTGGGTATCTTTCTGCCCCCTTCTGATGTCTATGTCAAAAGCTTTCTCTATCCGTTTTATACTTTAATAAAACTTTATTACACAAAAGCTCTGAGCGATCAAGCCTCATCTCTGGCCCCGGATTGAATTCTTCTCCTCCGGAGGCCAAGAATCCTGGTGTCTTTCGTGGTTCAGCAACAACCTTTCAGTATGATGTTCTCTTCTTCATCAAGTTGGGAAAGTTCCCCTCTATTCCTAGTTTACTGAGAGGTTGAGAGGTTGTTTTTTTTTTTTTTTTTTTCATTATCATAAATGACTGTTTTTTCCTCATTAGTTGCTATTATTGTGTCATTTTGCTTCTTTGACTTCCTGATATGTTGGATCATGTTGTTCTTGTTTTTTTTTTGTTTTTTGTTTTTTTTTTAAATGTTGACCCAGCCTTTCATACCTGCAATAAATTCCACTTGGCTGTGTTTATATTTCTTTTTATACATTGTCAGATTTGATTTACCCATGTTTGAGGATTTTCGCATCTCTGTTATTGAAAGATAATCTGATCTTTATTTTTCTCATAATATCCTTATCTAGTTTGGTATTAGGGTAATGTTGGCCTCAGGAAATGGCAACCCACTCCAGTACTCTTCCCTAGAAAATCCTATGGATGGAGGAGCCTGGTGCAGGCTACTGTCCATGGGGTCGCAAAGAGTCAGACACGACTGAGTGACTTCACTTTCACTTTCACTTGGCCTCATACAATGAGTTTGGAAGTGTTATTTCCTGGAGTAGATTATGGAGAATTGTATTAGTTTTTCCTTAAATGTTTATTAGAATTCACTAGTGACACTGTCTGGGTTGGCGCTTTCTATTTTGGAAGTATTTTAATTATTGATTTAAATTTTTTAGCAGAAATGAATCTTTTCATGTTATCTCTATCTCCTTTGTGTGAATTTCATAGCTGTGTCTTTTAATTTCATCTATGTTACCAATTTTTCAGGGGCAGAATTGTTTGTAGTATTCTCTTATTATTTTTTAATGTCATTAGGATTAGTAGTGTAAATCTTTCATTTCTGAGATTCACAGTTTGCTTCTTTTTTTCTTGGTTAGATTGGAGGCTTTTAAAATTTTTATTGATCTTTTCAAAGAAGCAACTTTCAGTTTCATTGACTTTTCTATTTTTTTCACATTTTCCATTTAACTGATTTATTTTAATAAAAATTCCTTTATTTTGCTAGCTTTGGGCTCAGTTTGCCTTTTTTTCCCTTTAGTTTACTAAGATAGAAGGTTAGATTATTGATTTAAAATCTTTTCTAATATATACATTTGATGCTATAAATTTCCTTCTGTGTACTGCTTTCACTGCATCCCACAAATTTTGATATATCATATTTTCATTTTTATTCCATTTCATTTAAAGTAGTTTAAAATTTTCTTTGAGACTTCTTTTTTTACCTATATGCTATTTAATTTTCAAGTATTTGGGGGATTTTTCAGCTATCTTTTGCTTATTGATTTCTCTTTAATTCCATTGTGGTCTGAGAATATATTTTTTATGATAGCTATTGTTTTAAATTTGTTATGGTGTGTTTTGTGGCCTAGACTATAACCTATCTAGGTGAATGTTCCATAAGAGGTAGAATAGAATGTAGACTGTGTGGCTTATTTTTTTTGGATGGAATATTCTAGAAATTTCAGATCATGTTGATTGACAGTACTGTTTAGGTCATCTATATACTTACTGCTTTTCTGCCTGCTTTATTTCTCAGGACAATTGGAGGGGTATTGAAGTCTCCAGCTGTGGTTGTAGATTTGTCTGTTTCTCCTTTCAGTTCTGTCACTTTTTGCTGTATGTATTCTGATACTTTTGTTGGATACATACGAAGCCATCTAATGAGTTCTTAATTTCAGATATTATAATTTTCAACTTTGGAATGCCCATTTTATGAATGTATGTATGTACATGTACATGTTTGTATACACATTTATCAGAGGTCCCCAAGACTATCACCAGGTGCAGTGATTTTCTGGGATGACTCAGCATGTAGTTGTACTTAGGGCTGTGACTTATTAAAGTGAAAGGATACAAAGCACAGTCAGCAAAGGGAAATGATACTTGGGGTTTAGTCCCAAGTAGAGGATGCCAGGCATAAGCTCCTAAGACTTTTCCCAGGACAGGCTTAAGTCCTACAGCAATGAGATGTGATGACAAATGTGAAATATCTGCCAGGGAATATCATTAGACACTCAGCGTTCAAAATGTTTATTAGGGGCTAGTCACGTAGGTACTGTTTGCTTAACATATAACAAAATCTCAGACTCCAGAAGGAATGTACATGAGCAGAAAAAAACCATATAGTTCACACAAACAGTTCAGGCTCAGTGAACCATTCTTACCAAGGACTGGTAAGAACCATCATGAACTCCAAATTCCCAGATACCAGCCACAAGACACCCTTGTAGCAGATCTTTCAGAAGATAGCAGTCTCAGGCCTGCCTTCTTTATCTACAACAGACATACCATGTATCTGTTGACTTCTCCCATCCTTTCATTTATTTTGTTCATATTTTCCTCTTTTACATTAATTATAATTCATTCTGAAGTTCTTTTGTGTTATAATATCTGAGTCTCTATGTTGTTATTCACTCAGTCATGTCTGACTCTTTGTGACCCCATGGACTGCAGCATGCCAGGCTTCCTTGTCCTTCACCATCTTCAGGAGCTTGCTCAAACTCATGTCCTGAGTCTGTGATGCCATCTAACCATCTCATCTGTTGTCCCCTTCTCCTCCTGCCTTCAGTGTTTCCCAGCATTAGGGTCTTTTCCAATGAGTCATCTCTTTGCATCAGATGGCCAAAGTATTGCAGCTTCAGCTTCAGCATCTTTCCAGTGAATATTCAGGGTTGATTTCCTTTAGGATTGACTGGTTTGATCTCCTTGCAGTCCAAGGGACTCTAAAGAGTCTTCTCCAAAACCATAATTTGAAAGCATCAGTTTTTCAATGCTTATCCTTCTTCATGGTCCAACCCTCACATCCATACAGGACTACTGGAAAAAACCATAGCTTTAACTATACAGACCTTTTGTAGGCTAAGTAATATGTCTGCTTTTTAATATGCTGTCTAGGTTTGTCATAGCTTTTCTTCCAAGGAGCAAGCGTCTTTTAATTTCATGGCTACAGTCACCATCTTCAGTGATTTTGAAGCTCAAGAAAATAAAGATTGTCACTGTTTCCATTGTTTCCCCATCTATTTGTCATAAAGTGATGGGACCAAATGCCATGATCTTCGTTTTTTGAATGTTGAGTTTTAATCCAGCTTTTTCACGCTCGTCTTTCACTTTCATCAAGAGGCTCTTTAGTTCCTGTTTGTTTTCTGCCATAAGGGTGGTGTCATCTGCATATCTGAGGTTATTGATATTTCTCCTGGCAATCTTGATTCCAGCTTGTGCTTCATCCAGCCCGGCATTGCTCATGACATATTCTGCATATAAATTAAATAAGCAGGGTGACAATATACAGCCTTGACATACTCCTTTCCCAGTTTTGAACCAGTCCATTCCATGTCCAGTTCTAATTGTTGCTTATCGACCTGCCTGTATACAGGTTTCTCAGGAGGTAGATAAGGTGGTCTGGTATTCCCATCTCTTTAAGAATTTTTCACAGTTTATTGTGATCCACACAGTCAAAGGCTTTAGTGTAGTGAAGCAGAAGTAGATGTTTTTCTGGAATTCCTTTGCTTTTTCTATGATCCAACAGATGTTGGCAATTTGATCTCTGGTTCCTCCGCCTTTTCTAAATCCAGCTTTAATTCTGGAAGTTTATGGTTCACGTACTGTTGAAGCCTCGCTTGGAGAATTTGGAGCATTACTTTACTAGCATGTGAGATGAGTGCAATTGTGCAGTAGTTTGAGCATTCTTTGGCATTGCCTTTCTTTGGGATTGGAATGAAAACTGACCTTTTCCAGTCCTGTGGCCACTGCTGAGTTTTCCAAATGTGCTGGCATATTGAGTGCAGCACTTTCACAGCATCATCCTTCAGGATTTGAAATAGCTCAGCTGGAATTCCATCACCTCCACTAGCTTTGTTCATAGTGATGCTTCATAAGGCTCACTTGACTGGCTCTAGGTGAGTGGTCACACCACTGTGGTTATCTGGGTCATTTAGATATTTTTGTATAGTTCTTCTGTATATTGTTGCCACCTCTTCTTAATATCTTGTTTCTGTTAGATCCATACCATTTCTGTCCTTTATTGTGCCCATCTTTGCATGAAATGTTCCCTTGGTTTCTCTTAATTTTTTTGAAGAGATCTCTAGTCTTTCCCATTCTGTTATTTTACTCTTATTTCTTTGCATTGTTCACTTAGGGAGGCTTTCTTATCTCTCCTTGCTTTTCTTTGGAACTCTGCATTCAATGGGTATATCTCTACTTTTTTCCTTTGCCTTTTGCTTCTATTCTTTTCTCAGTTTTTTGTAAGACCTCCTCAAACAACCATTGTGGTTATGCTTTCATTGTCCTTTTCCTTTGGCCTTGTGTCTTCATATAACGTGAAAGTTTCTTTTGGATGGTGAGCATTATATCTAACAACACAGATATTAGGAGAGGCTCCAAAAATTATCTGAAGTAGAGAGTATTCATCCTTTTCTCTGCTGGGCAGGTGGAATACAGAACCGGTCACTTTAATGAGACATGAGTGAGCTTGGTTAGGGCCCATAACATATTAGTTTTAATCCTTCTTTTCATTTTAACAACTGAAAGTTTTACTTCCTTAGTGAAAGTTAACTTCATAATGCAAAAGATAATATGAAATAACTTTTTCTTGGTCATCCCATTCTACTTTTTATATAGTGCTAGCTCCTACAGTTTCCAGTTTAATACTTGTTAATGTGTATGTCTCCTCATTGAGAATAATATTTGTAGCAACTAGGACCATTCCACCCTCTCATGGAAACTCAATTTATACAAGATACTACTTTTATCCTACATAGTATAGCATTAAAGAAAAGCAAAAGTCGCTCTGTCGTGTCCGACTCTTTGCAAGCCTATGGACTATACAGTCCATGGAATTCTCCAGGCCAGAATGTTGGAGTTGGTAGCCGTTCCCTTTTCCAGGGGATCTTCCCAACCCAGGGATCGAACCCAGGTCTCCCACATTTCAGACAGTTTCTTTACCAGCTGAGCCACCAAGGAAGCCCAGCATTAAATAAAGCAGCCCTAAATTTTTAGTAAACTAAAGAGATTCATTTCAGTTCAGTTGCTCAGTCATGTCCGACTCTGTGACCCTATGGACTGTAGCATGCCAGGCTTCCCTGTCCATCTCCAACTCCCAGACCTTGCTCAAACTCATGTCCATTGCATCCATGATGCCATCCAACCATCTCATCCTCTGTCATCCCCTTCTCTTCCCACCTTCAATCTTTCCCAGCATCAGGGTCTTTTTTAATGTCAGTACTTCACATCTGGTGGCCAACTTATTGGAGCTTCAGCCTCAGCATCAGTCCTTGCAATGAGTATTCAGGATTAATTTCCTTTCAGATTTTATCTGATTTTATCTCCTTGCAGTCCAAGGGACTCAAGAGTCATCTCCAACACCACAATTCAAAAGCATCAATTCTTCAGCACTCAGCTTTCTTTATAGTCCAACTCTCTCATCAATACCTGACTCCTAGAAAAACCATAGCTTTGACTAGACGGACCTTTGTTGGCAAAGTCATTCTTTTAAATATTTTCCACTCGTATAGCTCTGACAATTTCTTATAGAAAAGGAATGTACTGTTACAGGAGCAAGTGTCGTTCAAAGATGTATGTGTGGACTTCACCCAGGAAGAGTGGTACCTGCTGGATCCTGCTCAGAAGATATTATACAGAGACGTGATCCTTGAAAATTATAGCCACCTTGTCTCAGTAGGTAAGAATTCTTTTCCACATGATTACCAGTAGCATGCATTTCTTAGCTGATGAAATGTGAAAACTCCCTGTGAAATTTTCTGATGGAGATTCAAGGCCCTAAATGACTAGTCCCTTTTGCCCACTATAAAGTATGCTGTAGTCTTACCTCCTTGGGAATTGGTTTATTTAGGCACCTCTTTTAGATAGCTCCCAAAGCTGTACCTTTCTTCCCCATCATTTTTTTTAGAGTTCCTGAAGCCAGACTGTTCAGCCATAGTCCTGTGTTACTCTCTTTACAGGGAATTGCATTACTAAGCCAGAAGTAATCTTCAAGATCGAGCAAGGAGAAGAGCCTTGGATACTAGAGGAAAGATTCCCAAAACAGTGCTGCTCAGGTGAGTTAGTGAGTTCACAGGCAGATGGAAGCCAGAGGAAATGAGATCTTAGGCCATTGGTGTATGGTTCCAACCCCTGACCTTTGAAAGTGATTGACAGTTGGCCCACATACTCATGTTACCTTAATCACATTCTTCTGTATGTCACTTTCACTCATAAATGCTTCCCTTTGTTCATTGACATTTTAGAGTCATCTACCTATATCCATAATCCAAACCCATTTGGCTCCATCTGAGATAATTTTTCTTGATTATTTTAAAACTGTCCACCTTCCATCATTATTGTCTTTGGGCATCTTTTGTTAGATGGTATGATTCATGTAATACTTTAATATATTCATTTAACACATATATGGTGAGCATTCAATATGACCCAATTATGTTTATACATAATTAAAAGAATGTCCCTATTATCAGAGTGTGTAATACAATAAGAGACAAAAAGCATACGTGTGTGTGTATGAAGATGTATGTGCTATACACACACACATGGTGTTGGGTGGTGGTAAGTACTGTGAAGAGCTGAAGCAGTGAAAAGGGGGTTAGAGAATGATAACATCCTATTTGTTATCAAATATATAGAATTCAAGAGAAAATGGGCTTCCCTCGTGGCTCAGCTAGTAAAGAATCCGCCTACAAAGCAGGAGACCTGGGTTCAATCCCTGGGTTGGGATGATCCCCTCCAGAAGGGAACAGCTACCCATGCCAGTATTCTGGCCTGGAGCATCCCATGCACTGTATAGTCCATGGGGTTGCAGAGTTGGACACGACTGAGCGACTTTCACTTCACTTCAAGAGAATATATTTTATGAGGTACACAATAGATATGAGTCTCTAATAAATTAAAGTGTGAGCTCTGTGGATTCTGAATACTCCCGGCAGAGGGAACATCAGGTGCTGGTGTTAAACTTGTCAGACTAGTGTGCTGTTAGAGTATCTGAGGAAGTATAAGGATGTCATGGTAGCTGGAGGTGAGTGGGCATGGGGGAGACTGGTAGGAGATGATGTCATAAGTAGCATGGACTGTGGTAGATATATTAATTTTATTTTGAGTGATGTGGGAAATCCTCAGGCTTTTTTCAGTATATATAAATCAAATTAAGCTAGCAGATTGGATTTACAGTTTAAAAGACTCTCTCTGACTTCTCTGTTGTGACCATGTGATGGGTGGATGGTGCTTAAGCACAAGCAAGGAAAGAATACCAGTTAGGATGGTATTGTATACCCAGAGGAGAGAAGCTAGTTGCTCAGGCTATGTTGGAAATGCTGAAAAACGGTGCATTTGTACATATATCTTGAACATGAGGCCAAGAGGATTTGTTACTGGGTTGGATATAGAGTGTGAAAGAAGGAGGAGTTGAGCATGAATTCAATGATTTGTTTCCAGTACCTGATAACTTAGAGTACCATTTACTGAGAGAAAAAATTTGGAGGAGTGATTAGAGGAGAGTTAGTACAGTTGGTCACAAGAAGCTTGGGATAACTGCTAGACTCTGGGAGAGACATACATAGAACTTCTTTGTAAAAGACCATACAGTAAATATTTTAGGCTTTATGGGCCACACATGGTCTCAATTGCTGCTGCTGCTGCTCTTCCTCCTCTTACATCTTTCTCTTCTTTCTCTTCCTCCTCACTCTTATATTTCCCTCTAAAAACTTAAAAACATCCTTAGTTCTAGGCCCACAAACTTACAGTCAGAGTTTGCTGACCCCTTTTCTAGAGAGTGGTTGTTTGTAAATGAGAGAGGTAGTTGTGGTGCAGTACTGCTTTTACAAGGTGTGTAAATCCACTAAATCTTGTCATTAGAGGAGATGAGGGGAACAGTCTGAGTCACTTGAAAAGTAGAGAGCCTGGTTTCCCAGGGGTCAAATAAGGAACATTCAGCCATCCATTACTACCTTAAATGGCAACCATGGGTTCAGTGTCCTAAACCTGTTATCCCCTGTTACTAGTTTTTTCAAATTCCTAATGTTATTTTCTTTTCCATCTTCTTCATATTCATCTCTTCATTTTCTCACTTGTCACTGATACCTGACTTGATCTTCCTAGTTGTTGTTTTTTTCTACCTAAAGCATCCAATTTATCTTTCACTAGCCTAACAAAGTTGATCCTTATTAATAAATGAAATCAAAATCTCTTTTCAGTGACTGTCACAGTCTAGTGCTGTTTTACATATCTGTATCTTTTTTACTGCTCTTCAGAGTTCATTTTAAACTTCATGCTATCTTATGTCTTAAATTTCACTTTTAAATATTTTCTCTTTTTTCTATAATTTTCACTTTGGTTTATTTTGCCTTTTAAGTAACTTAATTAAAATTGGGTATGCAAAGTGTTTAAACATTGCATGGTCTATAATAATGGCTTCTTGTTATTATTTTGGGCTTCCCTAGTGGCTCAGAGGGTAAAGCGTTATTATTATTTCACTTACTTTAAGTTAGTGATCAATTTTTTGCTGTAACTTAAATAGTCTGTATTTTATAACCCTAATCCACTAGCATCTGTAGCCCCAAAACTCATACCTGATGATATGATTGTTGCTTAGGGTTTCTGTCATTGCTGAGATGTTGTTTTCCCAACGAGAAGCTTAAGATAATTATTAGAATCTGAGATGGAATAGGTTTCATATATACATTACTCCAGGATTCTTGGGCTTCCCTCATGGCTCAGCTAGTAAAGAATCTATCTGCCTGCAGTGTGGGAGACCTGGGTTCGATCCCTAGGTTGGGAAGATCCCGTGGAGAAGGGAACAGCTACCCACTCCAGTATTCTGGCCTGGAGAATTCCATGGACTGTATCGCCCATGGGGTCACAAAGAGTCGGACACAACTGAGCGACTTTCACTTTCAGTATATATAGATATATATATATACATATATTACATATGTATATGTATTTATACATATATACATATACATATATATCTATATATACACACACACATACATATATATACATACACACCATATATGGTATAAAGTACATAGTTGAGGCCAGAACTAGAAGTATCCATACTTTCCTTTCATACTTTTCCTGATTCTGATATTTTAATAATTACTTTGTTGAACCAAGTTTAGAAGAGATCACTGTTTTTCATCCATTCAGAAAGCATTCTATAGTATTTTTACTAAATGCACATTCCCTTATTTTATCCTGAAGTACAGGTTGAAAATAATTCATATGCACATCAGTTTTTAAGAATCATAAATGTCCTGTCTCCTCAGTGAAGTCAGAGGAAATAGAATTTTGCTAACACCTGCCTAGACTGTGGTCATGACACAGGGTGTATCATTGAGCAATGGACTTGTTTCATCTTACAGTGAATTAAACAGGTAGTAACTACTAAAGGCAGCAGGTAGAGACTGAAAATGATAGGGGTGTTGTAGAGTTTGTTGGCTTTGTTATTTTATTATTACTTTTGTGGTTTGTCGTTTTAAATTAAAGTACCATTTCCTGGAGGATGTTCAGGTCCCAAGGAGAGCCAAGGCTGGAGTGTAATTACGTAAAAGGTGTGTTGTTGAGAATGAGCAATTTGTTAAATATCTAGCTAGAACTGCACAAATATTTTTTAATGGACTTACAGAATTGTGACTTGAACTCATAATATGAATTCAGTTTTTGTTTTAATTTGTGTTTGTCAAGTAACTATTATCAGTTAGTCTTTGGAGCCATGGACTCAGGACTGTTTTAGATTTTTTTTTTTTTTTTTAACATATGATT
The DNA here is from genome assembly GCF_029407905.1 of Bubalus kerabau. Taxonomy (NCBI): domain Eukaryota; kingdom Metazoa; phylum Chordata; class Mammalia; order Artiodactyla; family Bovidae; genus Bubalus; species Bubalus kerabau. Next base: position 136,399,839 of record NC_073624.1, read on the forward strand.
AATATTGTTTCACCTAGTTAGTCACTCAGTCATGTCCAACTCTTTGTGACCCCATGGACTGTAGCCCACCAGGCCTCTGTCCATGGAATTCTCCAGGCAAGAATACTGGAGTGGGTAGCCATTCCCTTCTCCAGGGGATCTTCCCGAATCAGCAGTCGAACCTGGGTCTCCTCCTTTTCAGGCAGATTCTTTACCATCTGAGCCACCTGGGAAGCCAGTTTCATTGAGTAGGGACAGTAAAGAATAGCCAAGAATTTTTACAATAAAGTTTATTGAAGGCCTCAGAACCATATATTAATAGAAAAATATGATCGTTATAGGTCTCATCTGTAAGTAAAAGCCACAGATGAGTCTAGATATGAAAGCAGAAAACCTTGATGTAAATGATAAACTTAGATATGAAAGCAGACTTAAAGATCAGTATTGGTTCAGGAACAAAATTGTTTTGGGGGAAAGTAAGGCAGCAGATTGAAATAAAGAAATGTATGCCTTGATGGTTGGGACAACTTCATTAACAGCTGTGAGTCCACAGAATGAGCCTGGTCCTTTTGCAGAGATGGTCTGTCCATCATCTGTTTTGTATTTCCTGTTGGGCATTTGTGTTGTTGCAAATCACAGCTTGATAGAGAGTTAGAGTCTGGATTAAAGCATTGTCCTTTAGAGCATGAGGAAGTAGGTACCTTCAGAAATTTGTTTTGATGTTCATATATCAAATGGGAAAAAGGAATAGTAACATGCACATTAGTGAGGCTCCTACCATAGTAATCAAGCTGTGGGAAGGTAAGGACAAGAAAGCATGATCTGCCTCTGTCAAACTGAGTTCATCCTCTAATATGTTTCTCAAACAGTCTATTTTTCTTTAAAAACAAATGAACAAAACAAAACAAAAAAAACCTCTCTTGTTAAACTCATCCAGTTCTTGGAGTTTCCTGTTGCCTAAATGAATAACTCTTACAAAATCTCCATCCCTTGCTTACCATGTCTTATTATAATTATTCCATGTGAATTAAAGGAATCCTGGGCTATCAGACTATTCTTCTGAACCTGAGGCAGTTGGTGTTTTCAGAACTTTAGTCTGGTGTTGATGTGTAGAGTAGAAGTGAGTACTCTAGTAGGAATCACACCAGGTAATCAGTGTCTGAGGGGGTTAGTACTCGACTGTTTTGTTTCCACCAAACATAGTTCATTTTCTGAAAGCCCTTGTCTACTAATCTTCAGTGTAATGATATTCAGTGTTCAATGTCTCTGTTGGGCTCACTCCATTCTCTTAAGTTTCCTGATTTCTGAATCAGCCACTCTCTGGTTCCGTGTTTCGAATGTATTTCACCTTTTTCTGTCTAGTTTTAAAGTGTGTATTAATAAAGTATTAAATGTTATTGCCAGTTTCCTTCCCCTATTTTTACTGAAGCATGTTTTTATTTTCCACTCAAACCAGAAGAGTAAAGAAAAATGTATGCTGGATTTTAGTTCACACCAGAAAACTGAGCCTAAAGCAAAAGAACTGACTGTGTAATAGGGCATTTGTGTAAAAGTCGAATTCAATTAGAAATGTACTAGGATTCATAAGATGTGGTTATTTTTCTCATTTCTAGAAGACTGGAAAGTTGATGACCTAATAGAGAGCACCCAGGAAAATCAAGATGAACATTTTTGGCAACTTGCTTTCACCAGCAACAAAACATTAAATACAGATAGTGGTGACAGAGTAAGGAAAACTTTAAATCTAGGTACAGACTCCATTCCTTCAAGCGATTTTCTATATAAAATATGTGACTCATGTGAAATGAGTTTGAAAAATATTTCAGGCTTAATTATTAACAGAAAGAACTATTCTAGAAAGAAGCCTGATGAGTTTAATGTATATGAGAAATTGTTCCTTGATATTGGGCATGACAGAACTCCTCCTGGAGGGAAATCTTATAAATATAATCAAAAAAAGAATGTCCTCAATCATGGACAAGATCTCACTCAGTCAATTTTTGACCAGCCTTTTGAGTATAATGAAAATGGAAGAGGCAACCATGGAGAGGCAGCCTTTTTCACAAATAAGAAAGTTCAGATAGGAGAGACACACTGTAAATATAATGAATGTGGAAGAACCTTCATCCAAAGTTTGAAGCTTAGTTTATCTCAGCGAACTCATTTTGAAATGGAGCCATGTGAATGCAGCATTTGTGGTAAGTCCTTCTATATGGATTTAAGATTCGGACATCAGAGAGCTCTTACAGGGGACAGTCCTTATGAATATAATGAATATGGGCAAATTTTCTGCGGCAATTCAACTTTTGTTATCCATCAGGGAACTTACACAAGAAAGATTCCCCATGAATATAAAGTCAGTCACAAAACATGGGAAAAGTCAGCTCTCTTTAAACATCAGATAGTACACATGGGGGGAAAACCTTATGAGCACAATGAAAATGGAAATACTTTCAACAAGAAGTCACATCTCACCCAACTTCGAAGAGCTCACTCAGGAGAAAAAACCTTTGAGTGTGGTGAATGTGGGAAAACATTCTGGGAGAAGTCAAACCTCACTCAGCATCAGAGAACACACACAGGAGAGAAACCCTATGAATGTACTGAATGTGGGAAATCCTTTTGTCAGAAACCACATCTTACCAACCATCAGCGAACACATACAGGAGAAAAACCCTATGAATGTAAGCAGTGTGGGAAAACATTCTGTGTGAAGTCAAACCTCACCGAACATCAGAGAACACACACAGGGGAGAAACCCTATGAATGTAATGCATGTGGAAAATCATTCTGCCACAGGTCAGCCCTAACTGTACATCAGAGAACACACACAGGAGAGAAACCCTTTATATGTAATGAATGTGGTAAATCCTTCTGTGTGAAATCAAACCTCATTGTACATCAAAGAACTCACACAGGAGAGAAACCCTACAAATGTAATGAGTGTGGGAAAACCTTCTGTGAGAAATCAGCTCTCACTAAACATCAGAGGACTCACACAGGGGAGAAACCCTATGAGTGTAATGGATGTGGGAAAACCTTTAGTCAGAGGTCAGTACTCACTAAACATCAGAGAATTCACACAAGGGTGAAAGCTCTTTCAGCATCCTGAACATTAAGAAGCCTTCATCCATGCTTTCAAATATGTTATACAGGTTTTTAAAATGAGATGAATGAAACCCAAAGAATATCACAAATTCCTTTAGAGAGTGAGGTTTTGTTGTAATACAGATAATTAGTACTAGAATAAAATCTTATTCATGTTTTGAATATGTAAAAGCTTTCCAAAAAAAGTAAAACTTTTCATCAGAAAATTTATAGTGAAGGGAAATTCAGTTACATAATATGGTGAAAAAAAAAAACACCTTTGTCTAGAATTTATGTTGTGTAGTACCATATTCTGGATGTGATACAAAAATTTTATTGTTAATATAATAGATGATACTCATTTGCAGTCATATTCACAGTGGAGTCTGAAGTTTAAAGACATTAAATGGCAACAGCATTAAACATTTATGTGAAGAGTCCTTGATGTTTGCAGGCCTTTTGTGGGTATGCTAATATCATAGAAATTTGAGGTATTCTTGATTGGTATATTAGAGCCTAACATGCTTATGAAGAGAAAATCTAAACTCTTAATTAACTGTTATAGTCTATATTAACATTTCCCACACTAGATACCATCAATGTCTTTTTATGTTGTAATAATTATGTATATTTGTATATGTAAATGTATTTATACACACTTACCAATACACAGTGATGTGCTGCAGTAAGTTTATACTAACTTGCAAGCAGTGCTGATAAATTTTCAGGAATTTTATGAACCAGTTGTTAAACACAGTCATTATTTTAAAGTATTAATTTACAGGTAAATAATATTAAAAAAACAAAGATAATACATCCTCAACACTCATCATTTCCTAATTATTTCACAGTGTTTTGCTATTATCTTTGTTCTTTAGGTTATCTGTATTGTTAAATCAGCATGATGAATATTATATAATGACGTAGTACTATACATCTGTGACCAGCCCTACGTTCAGTGCCATTGTGTTGGTAGTGTGGCATTAGTGGGAGTATTTACAGTGGTACATCACTGTGTATATATGCAAATACATTTGGCAAATTTAAAATACTAGCCACATACCCCTTCTCCCATTTCCATAGATAAATGGCTCTGTCCATTACTGCTGAATGGCCTCTTCAAAAAAAGAAGCCAAAATATGTTTTTTGGGAGGTTTTTAACTACCTATGCATCAATGCTATTTTCAGTACTACCAGAGACTCTCTGTAATGTGGCCAGTATATGCTGTTTTACTACCTGTTGCTTACCTTTCTTCTAATTTTGCTGGCGTATGTGAATGAGTATGGCCATTATTACTGAGCTTTCACTTCGATAAAAAGGCCAAACAATATTTTCCTGAGGTTATTCAGCTGCCTTGGGTCAGTCAATAATGTGAATGCTGTTAATGATAATTACATAAATTTTGCAAAGGTTAACATCAGTTATGAACAGTAATGCTCACGGTATTCGGCAAATAAAGTAGCGTTGTATAATGAAATGCTTCTGTTCTACTCTTGGTGCTTTATTGCTGTATCTATTTGGGCATGATGTGTGTAACCCAAGTTGTATGTAACTCAGGAACTATGTATTTGTATTTAATTTAATAGAATGTAATATACTATCTCTCTCTCCTTTGTCCTACTGTTTTCTTTGCTTCTTTGGAAAACACTGATAAGCAGTTCCAAGAAACACTGCCCCCCAATAGCCATTCCCTGCTTCCTCCTCGTTGGGCCATGTTTTGTCTTTTTGTCCATCCTTTCCCCAGATGATTTAGGGGTAAATCCATATTAGTCTAAGTTAATCATGAGTATTCTGTTCTAGTGATTTTGTTGGGATGGACAGGTGAATAATGAGATACTTGGAAAATATTCTCAGTGCTTCGGGGAAAGAACTCAGTGATAAAATATTGTCATGACATGAGAACAGATTGTCTCTCATCTGCTGAACTTTTTCATGGCTGTATGTTATACTAGATTATAGTTGTGGCCTGGTAGGGCAATAGCCTGAAGAGAACAGTACACAAGATGGGAAAAACCTGACTCAGAAATACTGTCACTGAACTGCACAACTCTTTCTGGACCTGCTATCTGCTCAGTATTTAATTCAAATACTGGGACAAAAGAGGCTTCTTGTTTATTCTTGGAGATGTCTGTTATTTAGCACTGAAGGCATTCACCTGATTCAAATGAATTCTTTTCTAATAGAAGTGTTAATATTCTATTTAATGTTCTGGTGTTAATGTTCTAGTTTTAGAGATGAATTATTTTCTTTGACAAATTAATGTAGGGAGGGCTGTTTGTATCAGCCATGGTTCTAGTGAAAAACAATTCTGATCCAACTAAGAAGACTTTCATGGCAGACTTACTACAGTGGTTTGCCAGAAACAAGGGATATTGAAGCACCTAGAGATTAGTGTCCCCAGGAGGCCATTACCCTTCTAAGTCTATAAGGGCAAAGGATGAAAGCAGGTGTTAACCAGAGCCCAATAAGAGCTGCTGCTCTTGTGGAGGAGGGGCCATCTCATGGGAGATATTGTCATCTCCAAAATTATGGACCATATTTCTGGAACCCAATCAGATGCCATCTGCAGGTGAGCCCATGTGGGCACAGAGAACGTAGAGGGGAAGGTCAGGGTGGAGCTATTGGAGAATAAGCAGCACAGTGTTTTTTATTCCTGTAAACTCCTATATAATGGCTCAGTATTAGAAATAAAATTATTCTTCTAGTTGAAAGTTAAGTATTTCTGCTTCATTGTGCTTTTATGCTGTCATAAGTAAATTCCTTTTGGAACTGAGCACTGTGGCAGGTATGTCTCTCGTTTGATATATGTGAAGCAGACATGTTAACTTGATTATTCATATAACCCCACATGATATTTCTTGTCATATGTGGTGTGAGGTTAGCAGCTCTGTGTTCTTCCAAATAAATAGCGAGTCCTCTCTGCACTGTTTGATTAATTCGTTCTTTTTCTTGTTGGCTTGATATGACCACTGGGGTAACTGGGTACCTCTCTAGGTAGCATAATAGTAGATGTTTAACTCACATATTATAATAAGTACATTTTATGGGATTTTTAATTCAAATAGAATATTTTGACAGTATTTCTGATTGGTAAAATTCAAATGCCCATAAAATAAGACTCTGGTATGTTATAAATTCTCTATATGTAGATATATAAGGTTAAGAAAGTGAAAGTGTTAGTTGCTCAGCGTGTCTGACTCTTTGTGACCCTATGGACTGTACCCCACCAGGCTCCTCTGTCCGTGGAATTCTCCAGGCAAGAATACTAGCATGGGTAGCCACTCCCTTCTCCAGGGAATCTTCCCAACCCAGAGACAGAACCGAAGTCTCCTGCATTGCAGGCAGATTCTTTACTATCTGAGCCTCTAGGGGCGCCCATACATGTGTTAAATTACATGGCAAAAGGCCCAGGATACATGCTGATCTAAAAGCCAATTGTTATTTTAAGGGTGGTAACTATTGCATGTGGAGAAGGCAGTGGCACCCCATTCCAGTACTCTTGCCTGGAAAATCCCATGGATGGAGGAGCCTGGTAGGCTGTAGTCCATGGGGTCGCTAAGAGTCGGGCACGACTGAGCGACTTCACTTTCACTTTTCAGTTTCATGCATTGGAGAAGGAAATGACAACCGACTCCAGTGTTCTTGCCTGGAGAATCCCAGGGACAGCGGAGCCTGGTGGGCTGCCGTCTCTGGGGTCACATAGAGTCGGACACGACTGAAGCGACTTAGCAGCAGCAACTATTGCATGTAGAGATTGAAGAACACTCTTCTGTTATACTCCAAAGAGTATGTATGCCCTCTTCTCACAGTATGGGTCCTGGCATAATCAGCATAGTCCTAGGAAAGCTTAGGAAATTCCACTACCCCATGGGCACAAATCAGCACTGCCATACTTCACCAAGTTCTTCCATTTTAAGAAATATAAAGATTGACAAGAGCAGAGCTTGTCATCACTAGGGGCTTCAAGGAATTCTGAAAACCCTCTTTATTCTCTAAGGACTTGAGCCTCTTTTGAGGGGTTAGACAACTGAGAACGTTTGGCCTGTGTGTTATTGGAAGTAAGTTCAGGATAAGATCACCTCTTTTACATAGGGACAACCTCCCCTATTTCGTGGATGAGGATTCTGAACCCAGAGAGGATCAACTATCCCATACTCTAGACTCCAAACATGTTCAGGGTGGCATGAAAAATATTAAGCCTCACTTCTCCACCTCCCCAAGTATCTGAGGGGAACCTGCTCTTAAACAGTGTGTGTCTAAGCGTAGATACCTGTTTCTCATTGTCTGGAAGACAAGCCTGAGTGTGAAAGGAGGGGCAGGCTGGGAAAGGGAGACTTAGTTCCTCAGACAAAAGGAAGGAATTTGAGATTATGTACTTAAAAAGATTATGTAGTGGCTACTGCAACTCTTATACATTCTTCTAGTAATATAACCTATTTTTGTGTACATGGAGTTGGCATTTAGCTCAGATGATACCATCTCTTCTGGCCCCATGTCTGTATTCATCCAGGAATAATCCTTTGTTAAAAATAAGCCAATGAGAACCCATTCTAGAATATTTTTATCAAAAAGTCATCATGACCAGATAGCTTGTGTCCTTCTTGCTGTCAGCAGCCATATCAAGAAAATACATCTCCATGGGAGAACATGATGATAAGTATAAAATTTTCCCACTTATAAACATACAATGGGAAAAGTTGTCAGAAAAAGTGATTTTATGTAGTGTGGAAAGGGAAAGGCCTCAATGGGGAGGCCAGCATGGAGGGAAGGAGCCATTTGAATATCTGGAGGAAGCTGTGTGTATGTGTGTGTGTGATGCATATATATGTATAACCTGTTTTGTTTGGGCATTGGGCCCATTTTCTATCTTGAACTTGACCTCTTGCCTGATACGACCTATCACTTCATATCCAGTCTATACTTGGCAGGGAAGGTATATTTGGCAGAGCCATAGACTCTGGGAGGGTTCAACTCATGAGTAAACTATATGTCTTCAGCCACTACCCCTGTTATTGCTTCCAATTGATAGGTTGTCCTGAACCTACCCCTTTATCTGTGTTTTTTGGGGAAGGCTTACCCTGTTGAATCCCTGTTATTTTCACACTATCTTACTCTGCCATCCCAACACCACTTATTGAATAGGCCCATTTCTCTCCACCTTTTTGAAACACTATCATAGACTAAATTCTTATCACAATCTTAGGACTTAACATGTATATTTCCCCACTCAAAGCTAAAATATTTAGATTATTATGGTCATTAAAGATACATTTTCAGATTAAGTATTAGTCTCCATTTTCACAAAATGTTTGGCTCTTCCCAATATTACACATAAAATTTACATTTGTTCTAACAATGAAACCAAAAGAAATAACTTGAGATTTTGTTGGGAATGTTGTGCCATAATATACTTCATTTTTTATTCAGAAGAATGATTTGTACCTCTGATTACTCAAATCTTTTAAACTGTTGTTTAATAAAGTTCATTTCCTTCATATAGATTCTGCATATTTGTTATTTATGTCTACATATTGTTCTTTGAACTTGTAAACCTCTTGACTGTATTATTGTGGACGTAAGAGGAACACTTTATATTATTAAAATTTATTTACCAATAAAGATTTTCACTTATGCTCAATGAAAAGATAGTCACAAAGCATTTGTTTTAAAAAAAAAGAGCTGGTACTTAAAGTTAACTTTGAGAGAAGGGGGTTTCTTTTGGGTAATATTTGTTTTTTTGTATGTTTTCATTTTTGTTTCATAATTGTGTAATTTTTCCAATTTAACATAATTTGCAACCCAGGAGAAACCCTGATTACCATGGATATGACACTTTTTAATTGTTGGCCCCTGTTTCCAGCTTTATTTAAATGTTGTACCTGTATTCATAAATGAAGTGGATATATTGGTGACATACATCTGTGGTAGTTTTATGTTAGTATAGAGTCAAGGTGTGATTATAGTCCATTTCTGAATCATCTTCTTGGGATTATAAAAGAGGAGCATCTCCAGAGAGAAGAGATTATTTATTTAGGAAGCACTGAAGGAGGGACCATAGAAGCTAACGTCCACTGAATCCAGAAAAGTGACGAAATGGTCCTCTGACACTGGGAAGGCAAGGTGCAGCCCTCTGCTCTGCACATGTGCAGTTCACTGCCTCCAGCCTCCTAAGGCTCCAGCGTCTCACCTTCAGAGACCTAGTTGGGGCAGAGAGCTGGAAAGGAAGTTTGTGCACTTTGGGGTTCTGTGGAGTTTGACAGAAAAGAAGATTATTTTACAGTGGATAGATTCCAAAATTTTTCCAGATACTTCTCAGTTGGGTCCATTTACATTTTAATTTATGCCCATAATATTTTTGTGCTTGCCCTGGACTTACCTTCAGATAAAGGCCTCTGAAGACAGGCTATGCTCCAGGGTCTGTATTTCAGCGTAATGGGAACAATGCAGAGAGGATGAAGACTGGAATTAAGCAGGGGATGGGCTGTGGTTGCATTTGTTACTTTCCTTGAGGAAAGCTCCTTATGTCAGCAGCCAGATGTGTGCAGTAAAATGTATACATCTTAATTCCAGAAGATCTTTCTAGAGCTGTACATGCCAGGGCATGAGGTCCATGACTGTTATTGAGGAGAGTTGTTAAAGGCTCTCTGGTAAAAGCTGAGGCTGTGGGGTGTTAGTGGTGTGTAGTAAAGCACACCATTCAGAAGCATGGACTTTGGAGTTATGTCTGCATACATGTCCAGATTCTACTACTTAATAATACATCTGTGATTCTACATAGGCATTCTACATCGAGCCACTGAAAACCTAAGTTTATCCCTCTCTAAAATGTGAATGACAGCGGTACCTACTTTATAGAGTTATAGGACTTAAATAAGCAAGTAAATTTTAAATTTATTCATTCAATTAATAGGAGTCAGACAATTTTACAGTTGATTAAGAGTTATTTGAAAATCAAACAAAAAAGTCTTTGGAGACTTACGTCACCAAGATGGTGAAGTAGGAGACCCCAGCATCCCCCAACAAAGATCAAAAAATAATTATCCAGGAACAAAAACAGCTCTGGGAGATCTCAGGAGTCCAATTAAGCCTGAATAACAGAGCAAAACAAGAAACCTGAGAAGAACTCAAAAAGGAAAGGAAGTACCACTTCATTTTGCCTGCATCATCCCACTCACCCTGGCCAGCAAGGCTCGGTGCCAGACGGGACAACCCAGCCAGAAAGTTTTCTTGGAAAAGGAGGAGCAGGCAAGCAGCCAGCCTCCCCAGCCTTTCAGGGCATCACACGAAGGACTCACTTAGGTTTCACTCCACCCAGAAACTGGCACAGCTGAGGTGAACAGAGGTAGCTAGGAACAAGGAAGAAGAGCAGGGGCCACCAGTATCAGTTACACAGTGGGAATAACCACGGTTCTGAGTCACCTGTTCTGCAGAGGATCCCAGCAGCTTTCCCACTGAAGAAACCAACAGCCAGCACAGCCACAGAGTCCCTGCAGATTTCACCAGTTTTTGCCCAACAGATATTTGCATTTACAGACACCAGCTGCCTGAGTCCTTCTTTACTCCCTTCAGCTCCACCCCATCCTCCAGAGCCTGGGATCCACAAGAGCACATAGTCAAGACCACTGCAGCTGGGAGAGTGTAAGACACCAGCCTAGACCCCACACTAACCTCTACCACCAGAGGCACCCTTGAGGTTAGCTCCTTTAGCTGTGCATTTGCATAGTGCCAGCCTCTTTTTTTTTTTTTTTTTTTCGGTCTTTATTGAATGTGTTACAGTATTGTTTCTGTTTTATATGTTTTGGTTCTTTAGCCACAAAGCACTGGGATCTTAGTTCACCAACTAGGGATCAAACCCACATTCCCTTCACTAGAAGGCAAAGTTTTAACTACTGAACTGCCATGGAAGTCCTTGCCAGCCTGACTCTTGTCACCAATTTCTTTTGCCATGTTCACACCTGTTGTGCTGTCCTGTGGCCATGGAAGTGCATGCTGTCAGCCAAGTTCCCCATAAATGCTTGTGGGCCTGGATTCAGCCGTATCTCAAGTCACTGGACTGTATCTCTCGATTCACTGGCAGCTAACACACTGTCAGCTTTGCACTGCATTCCTCTGGCCTGAACTGTGTCACTAACATCTACTGCTGTGTGCCTGTGGCTATACCTTACAGCCATAGGAGTGCATGGCAATCAGTTCAGTTCAGTTGCTCAGTCATATCCAACTCTGCAACCCTATGGTCTGCAGCACACCAGGCTTCCCTGTCCATCACCAACTCCCAGAGCCTACTCAAACTCATGTCCATCATGTCAGTGATACCATCCAACCACCTTATCCTCTGTTTTCCCCTTCTCCCACCTTCAGTCTTTCCCAGCATCAGGGTCTTTTCCAATAAGTCAGTTCTTCACATCAGGTGGCCAAAGTATTGGAGTTTCAGCTTCAGCAAGAGTCCTTCCAATGAACATTCAGGACTGATTTCCTTCAGGATTGACTGGTTGGATCTCCTTGCAGTCCAAGGGACTCTGAAGAGTCTTCTTCAACACCACAGTTCAAAATCATCAATTCTTTGGTGCTCAGCTTTCTTTATAATCCAATTCTCACATCTATACACAACTACTGGAAAAACTATAGCTTTGACTAGATGGACCATTTTTGGCAATAGGGCCCCATTAACTGCATCTGGACCCAGATCAGCCCTGTCTTGTCACTGGTCTGCACCACTGCACTCACCGGAAACTACCCTTGCAGCTGTGCACCTGCATGTTCCTAACCTGACTCCCTTCACTGGCTTCACTGTCATGCAAGTAAGTGCCTGTGGAGACACCCTGCAGCCATAGGGGTACACACCAACAGCCAGGGCCCCCACAGCAGCCCATGTGCCCACAGCTGGTGCAGGCCCTTTTTGCTGGTGCTGGTCCTCACCACTGTGTGTCTGCAACCAACCCCTGTATGAACACCTATGCAAGAATACAGGGATTATGAAAAATTAGGGAAGTACAACAATAGCAAAGAAACAGTAAACTTACGGTGAAAGTGAAAGTCACTCAGTCATGTCTGACTCTTTGCAATCCCATGGACTATACAGTCCATGGAATTCTCCAGGCCAAAATACTGGATTGGGTAGCCTTTCCCTTAACTGACCACAAAGAAATAGAGATTCATGAATTGCTTGATAATTCAAAATGCTTGTTCTAAATATGCTCAGAGAGCTACAAGAGAACACAGATTAAGAATTTCATGAAATCAGGAAAACACAAAAACAAAATAAGTTTAATGAGGAGAAAGCATTAAAAACAAAAACAAAAAAACAGCAAGATTTTAGCTGAACAACACAATGAAGAATAACTTCACCAGCAGACTGTACCTTGAAAGAATGAGTGAACCCCACAAAAAGATCACTTGTAATTTATCCAGACAGGAGGGGAAGAAAGGAATGAAGAAAGACTATGGGACTAATGTGACACCATTAAGTGAAGCAATATATGTATCATGTAGACCCAGGATAAGAGGGAGAAAGACAGAAAATTTATTTAAAGAAATAATGGCTGGAAACTTCCCAAACCAAGAGAGAGATTTGGACAGCCAGGTACATGAAACCAATAAATCACCCAATCATTTCAATCCAAAATAATCTTTTCCAAGACACATTTTAATAAAACTATCTGAAATCAAAGACAGATAAAAAGCAGCAAGAGAAAAAAATTTTCTCTCATACAAGGAAACCCTCATGAAGCTATCAGTGGATCTTTCAACAGAAATCTTGCAGGCCAGGTTACGTTTGAAGTGCTGAAAGAAAAGAACTGCTAATCAAGAATACTTTACCCAGCAAAGTCATCCTTCCCTTTCCCAAACAAAAGCTGAAGGAATTCATCACCACTAGATTGGCCTTTGTCTAAATTATTTCATCTGATTGATGATTGTCACTTAACAACTTTATTGCTACTTCTGTCTTGGGTATTCCTTTGGAAAAGGTGTATGGATTCATTACATATTCTAATAATATATTGTCTATAGATTATAAGATAAAGTCAAGTATATATCTGCTGATACTTTTTGAGTTGCCCTGTCTTAATACTTAGAAAAGTCTCTTTAATAGTAGGCTTCCCTGGTGACTCAGATGGTAAGGAATCTGCCTGCAATGCAGGAGACCAGGGTTTGATCCCTGGGTCGGGAAAATCCCCTGGAGAAGGAAATGGCAACCCACTCCAATATTCTTGCCTCAGGAATTCCATGAACAGAGGAGCCAGGCAGGCTCTAGTCCATGGGGTCACAAAGAGTTGGACACGACTAAGTGACTATCACTCACTCACAGATCAGGGCTTATGAGAAAGAGTTATTCAAGTAGAAACAAAAAGATGCTAATTAATAACATGAAAATATACAACAGACTGGTAAATATAGGTATTCTAAGTCAGACTTGGAATACTCTTAATACTGTAATATGTGGTGTGTTAACCATTTAATTCTAGTATCAGTATAAACCTTAAAGGACAAAAGCATTAAAATAACTATAGCCATAATAGTAAATGGATATACAATACAAAAATATGTAAATCAACAGCATAAAATGGGATTAAAAAAAGCACAGATTTTGTACATGATGGAAACTGTTTTGAGCTTAAACTGTTTTGTCAGTAAAATGTTTCAAATAAGCCTCATGGTAACCAGAAAACAAAAACCTCTAGTAGATTCACTCAAGAAAAGGGAATCAAAGTATACTTTATGCAAAAGAATGAAATTGGACTGTTTATATGCAAAAGAATGAAACTAGACCTCTATGTTACATCACTCACAAAAATTAAAATGGATTAATGTCTTAAACATAAGATCTGAAATGATAAAACTCCCAGGTGAATGCATAAAGAGCTCCTTGACATTGGCAATTATTTTTTGGATGACACCTGAATCATCAGCAACAAAGGCAAAAATCACAAGTAGGACTGCATCAAGCTAAAAAGCTGCACAACAAAAGAGCTAAACTATGTAGGGGGGGAAATATTTGCAAATAATATAAGTGGTAAGGGGTTAATATCCAAAATATATTAGGAATTCACACAACACAATGGCAAAAAAAAAAAAACAAAAAAACAAAAAAAACAAATAATTCTGTTTTAAAATGGGCAGAGGAACTGAATAGACATACCTTCAAAAAAGACATAATTGATGTTGAAACAACATCACTAATCATCAGGAAATTAAGTCAAAGTGACAATGGCATATCACCTCACACTAATCTCTTATCAAAAAGACAGTTCAGGGCTTTCCCTGGTAGTCCAGTGGTTAAGAATCCGTGCTTTCACTGCAAGGGGTATGGGTTCCAAAAGACAGTTAACAAGGGCTGGTGAGGAAAAGAGTATTCTGGTGCACTGCTGGTAGGAATATAAATTGGTAAGGCTACTAAGGAAAACAGTACAGAGATTCCTCAAAATGTTAAAAACAGCACTACCGTATGATCCAGGAATCCCACTCAGTGTATATCCAGAAGAAATGAAATCACAATCTCAAAGAGATACCTGCATCCATGTTCATTGCAGCATTATTCACAATAGCCCAAATATAAAAACAACCTAGGTGTCCACTGACAAAGGGAAAAAATAGAAATAATATATACATATTTTACATATATACAATGAAGTATTATCCAGCCATCAAAAAAGGAGAAAATCCTGCCATATGAGATAACACTGATAGACCTTGAGGGCATTAGGTTAAGTGGAATAAGTCAGACAGTGAAGGACAAACACCATATGTTCTCATCTATGTGTGGAATCTAAAAACTCGTAAAAACAGTGTAGAATGCTGATGGGCTGAAAGGGGGGGGAAATGAGAAGATGTGGGGCAAAGGGTACAAACTCATTCATTAGATGAATAAATTCGTGGATCTAAGGAAGAGCTTGGAGACTGTACAGTCAATACTATTGTATTATATAATTGAAAGTTGGTATGAGAGCACAGCTTCATTGTTCTCACCATAACAACAAAATAGTAATTAACCTTATGGTGGTAACCATTTTGCCATCTACAAGTGTATCAAATCATCACATTTTACACTTTAATCTTACACAATATTATATGTCAATTATATCTCAATAAAACTGGGGGAAATCTCTGTCTTCTTATAGAGCTTATTTTCTAACAGGGACAACAAACATAAAAATGGTTACTTATTACTCCCAGAATGGCAGCAAATGTAAAAACAGTTACTTTTGACTCCACAGACCCACTCCCATGTGAAGCAAGCAGATGCTTCACATGATGTGTAATGAAAGTTGTTTTTAAAGCAAAGTCCCTGGAAATTGTCCTAAAGGCATATGGCAAAGAGGAAACATTCAAGAAAATCTACTCATGCTCATTAAGAACAGCAGGAATTTGTGGTATTTGAACCTCAACTACCCCCACCCCTGCCTCCCTAGCTCTAGTCACATGCTATGGCAACTGCCTGGGAAAGGCAGGCTTCCAGTTATTTCTTACATTTCTCCTGCAGCCTCTTTTACAGCCTGCATTGTAGACAAGTGCAGCTGAAGAAAAGCCAAGAGCTTCTATTCCCCAACACGCTGAGAATACTGAGGCCCCAGTCACCCCCAATTTGACTATGTTGGGTAGAGGTTCCAAGCCAAAAGGGAAAATAAGAAGATCAGAGGCTACTATGTCCACACAGCATTATCCTTCTAAAATATGGGTGTCTCGGAAGAATGCCACTGTCTCCACTCCTACATCTGGGGCATGGCTCAGAGATTTCTGCAAAAGGGAAAAGGCAGATCATAGAATCAAGAGGTCCTATGCTCTCTCCAAGGAGACTGAAAGCATCATGAGAGATGTAGGCTAAATCATGGAACATGTAGTTTACTAGAAAGAAGCAAGGAAAAGACAAATAAGTGTCTACCTGAGCTCAAAATGCGTCTCAAATATTGACCTCAGAAACTTTTCACAGAAAGGCTGTCCAAAGCCAGTCACAAAAAGAGAACCTTGAAAGCAGCAAGAGAACCAACATATCGCATATGAGGAATCACCAAGAAGATTATCACTAGATTTTTCACCAGAAACCTTAGATGCCAAAAGGCAGTGGGTGGTATATTCAAAGCTCTAAAGGAAAAACAAAAACACAACAATCTGTCAAGTCAAGAATCCTATATCCTACAAAACTGTCCTTCAAAAATGAGAAGCTAAGACATCGGAAGATAAACAAAGGCTGAGGAAGTTTGTTACCACTAGATCCATCCTTAATAAAATGTTAAAAGGAGTCCTTAAGATAGGAATGAAAAGACACTAGACAGAAACTCAAAACTGTTAAATAAATATCTATGGTAAAGTTAAATACATAAATAATTATAAAAACTAGTGTTACTATAACTTTTTTGTAACTCCATTTTTTTTTTCTATGTTAATATATAGATGCATTGAAAATTATTAGTGTATGTTTTGGGATACATAATGCACAAAGATGTAATTTTATGACATCAGTAACTGAAAGAGGTTGGGATAGAGCTATAAAGAAACAGAATTTTCATATCTTATTAAAGTTAAGCAGGTATAAATTGAAATTAAATGTTATTAACTGTAAAGTGTTAAATGTAATCCCTATAATAAATGCAAATAAAAGTAGCTATCTAAAATACACAAAAGGAAATTAGGAGAAAATTAAAAACACCAAATACTTTGGCCACCTGATGCAGAGAACTGACTCATTAGAAAAGACCCTGATGCTGGGAAAGATTGAAGGCAGGAGGAGAAGGGGACGACAGAGGATGAGATGGTTGGATGGCATCACCAACTCGATGGGCATGAGTTTGAGTAAGCTCTAGGAGATGGTGATGAACAAGGAGGACTGGTGTGCTGCAGTCCATGAGGTCGCAAAGAGTTGGACACGACTGAGTGACTGAACTGAACACTTCACTACAAAAAGACTAAACGGAAGACATTGATGTAGAAAATAAGGGGGAAAAGTTATTAGGCATATAGAGAATAAATAGCAAAATGACAGAAATAAATCCTTTCTTATAAGTGATTAAATGTAAATGGATAAAACTGTCAAGTCAAAAGACAAAGAAGATTGGCAGAAGGATTTTTTATAATGAGCCAATGGTATGCTGTCCTACAACATATTCACTTTTCATCTGAAGACAAAAATGGATTAAAAGTGGAAGGATTGAAAAAGGTATTATGTGCAAATAATAGCCAAGAGACAGCAGAGGTCTCTTAAAAAAACTATCAGTTTTTTTTAAAGGCTTTAAAATTTTAAGAGATAAAGCATTATATTTTATGTTAATAAAAATTGAAAAATACAGTTGTACCCCTGTGTTCATTGCAGCACTATTTACAAAAGCTAGGATATGGAAGCAATCTAGATGTCTATCAGTGGATGAATGGATAAAGAAGCTGTGGTACATATATAAAATGGAATATTACTCAGCCATAAAAAGGAACACATTTGAGTCAGTTCTAATGAGGTAGATGAACCTAGAGCCTATTATACAGAGTGAAGTAAGTGAAAAAGAGAAAAATAAAGATCATATATTAACACATATATATGGAATCTAGAAAAACGGTATAGATGAACCTATTTGCAGGGCAACAGTGGAGACACATAGAGAACAGACTTATGGACGTGGGGCTGGGGAGAGGATGAGAGGATGGGATGAATGGAGAGAGTAACATGGATACATATACACTACCATATGTAAAATAGATAGCCAATGGGAATTTGCTGTATATCTCAAGAAACTCAAACCAGGGCTCTGTAACAACCTAGAGGGGTGGAATGAGGTGGGAGGTGGGAGAGAGGTTCAAGAGGGAGGGGACATATGTATCCTATGGATAATTCATGTTGATGTTAGCAGAAACCAAGGCAATATTGTAAAGCACTTATGCTTCAATTAAAAATAAACTTTGTAAAGAAGTATAATGATATGAAAGTGTTATTTGCTAAGTCATGTTTGACTCAGTGACCACATGAACTTGTGGTCCACCAGGCTCCTCTGTCCATGAAATTCTCCAGGCCAGAATACTGGAGTGGGTAGCCATTCCCTTCTCCAGGGGATCTTCCAAACCCAGGAATCAAACCCAATAAAAGGTTCAACCCAATAAAAGTTTCAAAAATAATCATTTATGCACCTAATACAGACCATCAAAATAGATGAGGCAAAAATGAACAGAAAAGAAGAGAAATATATAGTTCTGCAATACTTCTTGGAGACTTTAATACTCTATTCTCAATAGGGGATAGAGGAACTAGGTAGAGAAATAAAGGATTAAAAAAAAAACACAGTAAATCAACTAGATACAACAAATGTATACAGAAAACTACCAAAAAACAGGAGAATACACATTCTTCTCAAGTGCACATGGAACATTCTCCAGAATAGGCTATGTTAGTCCACAAGGTAACTCTCAATAGATTTTAAAAGATAGGTGTCATAAGAAGTATCTTCTCTGACAACAATAGGATGAAGTTAGAAATCATAAATAGAAGAAAAGATAGAAAATACACAAATTTGTGGAAATTACAAGACACACTTAAAAAACCAAAGGGTCAAAGAAGAAATTACAAGGGAAATTGTAAAATACTTAGAGACAAATGAAAGCAAAAACAATATATCAAAACTTATGGATTCCATGAAAGCAATACCTATCAGTAGTTACATTTAAAAATAAAAAAGGAGCTCAAAACAACCAAACTAGGAACTAGGAAAAGAAGAACTAGCTAAATTCAAACATAACAGAAAGAAGGAAATAATAACAGAGTAGAAGAAAATAGAGAATAGAAAAGCAACAAAAAAAATCAGCAAGCTGAAGAATTGATTTTGAAAAGATGAATGAACTTGACAAAACTTTAGCTTGATTTAAAAAAAAGGGGGGGGGGGGAAGGCTCAAATTACTAAAATCAGAAATGAAAGTGGGGACATAGCTGCTCATCCTACCGAAATAAAAAGAATTAAAAGAAAGTACTGAGTAATTTATTCCAACAAATTGCATAACATAGATGAAACAGATTCCTAGAAACACAAAACCTATGAAGATTGACTCATGAAGAAATAGAGAACATGAGCAAGATAAAGATGGCAAATACGAGGATGCCAAGCCCACCTTCTTTCACAAACACGTTAAAACTACAACAACATATAGAATGATTTTCCCTCAAATTGACTTGGAGACTAGCAGAACAGCTCTTCTACAACCAAGGCTGTAAAGAAAGCTCCTTACAGGGTCTGGCAGGAAGAGAGGAGTGACCTGGTTGGGACCCACACCCCTAGTGGTAGACACAGAGGAGGAGCTACATCCCTGAGGAGTGAGAGGTTTGAACTACACATTAGGCACCTCAGCTATGGGGGTCTGATACCAGAAAATATGAGCCTTCTTAGCTTGTTAGGAGCTTCTTAGCTCCTTCTTAGTTTGAGGAGTATATGCACAGTTTTGCCTTACTCCTGGTCACAGCACAGAGGCAGTAGATTGAAAACTGCCTGGGACTCTGGCAGGCATGCCGTGACCATCCCAGGGTACCTCCCAGCCTACATCAGGCTCCTGCTCCAGCCCCTCTTGCAGCGATGCTATTTCCCAACCTAAGGTAGAGACTACTATTGTTAATGATAGTGTGCACACGGGGAGGGAACAATTGGGTAACGCCAATTAATAGTAGAAACAGTAGACAGAAAAATCATCAAGGACATAGAAAACTTGCGTAACACCATCAACCAACTATGATTTACAGGACAGAAATGGTATGGACCTAACAGAAGCAGAAGATATCAGGAAGAGGTGGCAAGAATACACAGAAGAACTGTACAAAAAAGATCTTCACAACCCAGATAATCACGATGGTGTGATCACTGAGCTAGAGCCAGACATTCTGGAATGTGAAGTCAAGTGGGCCTTAGAAAGCATCACTACGAACAAAGCTAGTGGAGGTGATGGCATTCCAGTTGAGCTATTCCAAATCCTGAAAGATGATGCTGTGAAAGTGCTGCACTCAATATGCCAGCAAATTTGGGAAACTCAGCAGTGGCCACAGGACTGGAAAAGGTCCGTTTTCATTCCGATCCCAAAGAAAGGCAATGCCAAAGAATGCTCAAACTACTGCACAATTGCACTCATCTCACATGCTAGTAAAGTAATGCTCAAAATTCTCCAAGCCAGGCTTCAGCAATATGTGAACCGTAAACTTCCTGATGTTCAAGCTGGTTTTAGAAAAGGCAGAGGAACCAGAGATCAAATGCCAACATCCGCTGGATCATGGAAAAAGCAAGAAAGCTCCAGAAAAACATCTATTTCTGCTTTATTGACTATGCCAAAGCCTTTGACTGTGTGGATCACAATCAACTGTGGAAAATTCTGAAAGAGATGGGAATACCAGACCACCTGACCTGCCTCTTGAGAAACCTGTATGCAGGTCAGGAAGCAACAGTTAGAACTGGACATGGAATAACAGACCGGTTCCAAATAGGAAAAGGAGTATGTCAAGGCTGTATATTGTCACCTTGCTTATTTAACTTATAGGCAGAGTACATCATGAGAAACGCTGGACTGGAAGAAGCACAAGCTGGAATCAAGATTGCCAGGAGAAATATCAATAACCTCAGATATGCAGATGACACCACCCTTATGGCAGAAAGTGAAGAGGAACTAAAAAGCCTCTTGATGAAAGTGAAAGAGGATAGTGAAGAAGTTGGCTCAAAGCTCAACATTCAGAAAACTAAGATCATGGCATCTGGTCCCATCACTTCATGGCAAATAGATGGGGCAACAGTGGAAACAGTGTCAGACTTTATTTTTCTGGGCTCCAAAATCACTGCAGATGGTGACTGCAGCCATGAAATTAAAAGACACTTACCCCTTGGAAGGAAAGTTATGACCAACCTAGATAGCATATTGAAAAGCAGAGATATTACTTTGCCAAAAAAGGTCCGTCTCGTCAAGGCTATGGTTTTTCCAGTGGTCATGTATGGATGGGAGAGTTGAACTGTGAAGAAAGCTGAGTGCCAAAGAATTGATGCTTTTGAACTGTGGTGCTGGAGAAGACTCTTGAGAGTCCCTTGGACTGCAAGGAGATCCAACCAGTCCATCCTAAAGGAGATCAATCCTGGGTGTTCATTGGAAGGACTGATGTTGAAGCTGAAACTCCAGTACTTTGGCCACCTCATGTGAAGAGTTGACTCATTGGAAAAGACTCTGATGCTGGGAGGGATTGGGGGCAGGAGGAAAAGGGGACGACAGAGGATGAGATGGCTGGATGGCATCACCAACTCGATGGACATGAGTTTGAGTGAACTCCAGGAGTTGGTGATGGACGGGGAGGCCTGGCGTGCTGTGATTCATGGGGTCGCAAAGAGTCGGACATGACTGAGCGACTGAACTGAAGTGAACTGAACTGAGGGCCCTCTTTCAGTTTGCAGATGGCCACCTTCTCTTTGTATCCTCATGTGGTTGAGAAAGAGGGCTGGTGGGGGGTCAGGCTCTCTTGTGTCTTTTCTTCTAAAGGAACTAAGTTTATCATGAGGCCTCCATGCTGACAAGCCAACTACCTCCCAAAGACCCCATCTCCAAATACCATCACATTGGGGATTAGGGCTTCAACATACAAATTGGGACAGTGAAGAGGGGACACAAATGTTCAGTCCATTACAGGGTTTGAATAGACAATTTTCCAATGGTCTTGCTGGGTCCAGCAGTAAGATCTAGAATATCGGAAGAAGGTTGAATGCTCTGCATGCCCTTAAAATAGCTCTGCATGAGTATTTTCCTTAGCTAGACGGTAGAGCTGTGCATAAGACTGCCACTTACCCTGCTTTCTTGCCAGCAATCAGCAACTGGTATTGTCAGACTCTAGATGTATTACCAATCTCATTTCTTCCTTTTTTTTTTTTTTTAAGAAATTTGATTGTGACTATTTTATTTATTTATGGCTGTACTGGGTCTTTGTTGCAGTATGCAGGCTTCTCTTATTGTGGAGCATGGGCTCTAGGCTTGCAGACTTCAGTAGTTGTGGTACCTGGGCTTATTGCTCCTTGGCATGTGGAATCTTCCCAGAGCAGGGATCAAACACATGTCCTCTGCATTGGCAGGCAGATTCTTAACCACTGGACCACAGGGGAAGTCTGCCAATCACACTTCTGAAAAAAGCTCATAATTTTAATTTGCATTTCTGAGATTGCTTCCAGAAATGATTTCCCATGTAGCTCAACTGGTAAAGAATCTGCCTGCAATGCAGGAGACTCCAGTTTGATTCCTGAGTCAGGAAGATCTGCTGGAGAAGGGATAGGTTACCCATTCCAGTATTCTTGAGCTTCCCTCGTAGCTCAGGTGGTACAGAATCCACCTGCAATGTGGGAGACCTGGGTTCAGTCCATGAGTTGGGAAGATCCTCTGGAGAAGGGAATGGCTACCCACTCTAGCAATCTGGCCTGGAGAATTCTATTGACTGTATAGTCCATGGGGTCACAGAGTTGGATACAACTGAGTGACTTTCACTCTGAGATTACTAATGAGCTTGCACGTCACATATATTGGCTTTTCATTGCTTTTGTGAATGACTTCATTTTTAAATTATATTTTCCATATTAATTTAAATAATATTTTATACATTTTAAACAGTAATTCTTTGTCTATTCTATTTTTTGTGTATGTTTTCTCTAACTCTCCCAGACTCCCTCTGCAGTGCCTTTGGCTTTATGAGAGTTTTGTATTTTTGTGTAGGCTGATCTTTTGATCTTTCCCATTTGATTTTTTTTCTTTTGAATTTTATTTTAAAATTCTTCTCTAACCCAAGATCATAGTATTTTCTTTAATTAATATTAATACTATTTAAAAATATTTAAGTAAAATATTTAAGCCTTGAATCAATATGGAATTCACTATTGTAGATAGTTTGAGGAAGGAATCTAGTTTTACCTTTTAACACATAAAGCCAGTTGCACCAACTCATTATTAATGTTTGTAATTGTAATTTAATTGCAATTGTAATGCCACAGTGTATTACCATGTCTCCACACATCTATTTCTGGGCATTCTAATTTATTTGATTAGTTCTTAATTCATCTTAGAGTGTGGAATCCTGGATTAGATCTTGGAACAAAAAAAGGATATTAATGGAAAAATTGGTGAAATCTAAATAAAGAGTATAGTTTGGTTAATAGCATACCAATGTTAATTTCCTTTTTTTTTTTTTTTTTTCTTTTTGGCCTGTGGAATTTTAGTTCCCTGACCAGGAATTGAATGCAGGCCCTTGGCAGTGACAGTGAGGAATCCTAACAACTGGACCACCAGGGAACTCCTATGCTGTTAATTTCTTGATTTTGATAATTGTACTGTTTGCAGATGGGACATGGAAAGTATAAAGTAAATTCTGGAAAATCATTTTATGCTATAAATAAAAATGTACTGAAATACCTGATTAAAAGAACACAGAAGGCCACCATTGACCAAACTGAGACAGCTTAGCTTCAAAAAGGAATAACTGGTAATGGATTATTACACAACAATCAAAAAAATGTCATGAGTTCCTAGTGATACAGAAGAGAGATGTAGAAGAAAGAAAGAAAGCTCTTCCTCATGGAAAAAAATGCCAACTAGCAAATACAGAAGGAATGAGAATAAGAAAATCATCATTTTATAAGCCCCACAGTATTAACTGACTTTACAACAGTCATCCGTTGGTACTCAAACCATTGACTGAAATGTTGAAGGTGAACAGGTTAATTATTAAATAATTATAAGGCCTTAAAGCATTGCTTCCTCTCTCTCCCCAGAGTACTTATCAATTCCAGGAGAAAGTGTACCTTTACAATGGAGATTGCTGGTGATCAAACTTTAACCAAATACTCATACTTATTTTCACCAATAGAGGGATAATCTGGTGTTTAGTTGCCCTTTCTGTTGCAATAAGAGGTGTGCAAAGCACCTGTGTTGTGTTCTTTTCCAAAGTATAAAAAGCTGATCTGCATTTAGCCATAAGGAAACAATCTGACAAATCCAGGATGTGGGATATTTTACAAAACAGCTGGTCTGGATTTTTTTATTTAATTAATTTTATTTTTGGCTGCTTCCACATATAATGTGAAGGGATCAAACCCGCTCCCCCTGTGCTGGAAGTGTGGAGTCTCAACCACTGGACCACCAGAGAAGTCCTGGATATTTAAAAAAATCAAAACAAAAAGATAAACTTTGTTCTTAGACTAGAGAAGATAGAAGAGGCACAACAACCAAGTGTAATATGTGAGACTGGATTTAATTCTGGATTGGGGAACTATTTGGAAACAATTGCATAAATAAGAGTTGTGTTAGATTATATTATGATGTATGGGAATATGACTTTATTCTAAGGATATACATGCTGAAATATAGAAGAGTGAAGTGTCATGATCACTGCAAATTTCAAGTAATTCAGCAAAAGTTATATATAGAAAGAAGTACCAAAAATATTACAAAAAGGAATTTAGGTGATGATTATTCAAGTGTTCATTTTAGTTTTTTCAGCTTTTCTTTAAGTTTGAAAATCAAAATGAAAAAGTTAGCGGTAAATGCTTTACCCCTAACCACAGCATTGTGGTTAAAACTTCCCTGGTGGTCCAGTGGCTAAGACTCCATGCTCAACAATGCAGGGACCCCAGATTCGATCAAATCCCACATGCTACAACTAAAGGTCCCACATGCTGCACTAAGGCCTGGCTCAGCCAAATAAATTTAAACAAAAACAGCATTTTGGCATACACCTCGCATCTGGAGCTTGATGTCTAATACCACTCCCCACTGAAAGGAACCAGAACTCATTGGAGAATTGACTGTTCCAGGGCTGGAGCAGGATGAGTGTAAGATGAATTTGGGACATTGTGTTATGACCTAGAGGAAAGAAGTATTCAAAGTAACTACAGGGCATGTCAGATTGAAGGGGCTTCTACCAGTCAGATTTGAGATAGTTGAACACCAATATAATTAGGTACAATAATGAATTGTAAACCACTGGGGAAAATAGGAATTTGTTAGTCTATATGTAAAATAAATTGGCAGAAAGGAGATTTCTTGCTTATGGTAGATTAAGAGCAAATTGGTAAATATGGAAGAACTACAGAAGCTGAAAAACATTTTGCATTTATCATAGTGAAGATTGTATCAGGCAAGAATCATGAACTGGGGCTTCCCTGGTAGTACAGGGGTTAAGACTGTGCTTTCACTGCAAGGAGCACTGGCTTGACCCCTGGTCGGAGAAGTTCTGCATGCCATGAGGTGTGGCCAAAGGAAAAAAGAAAATTTGCAAATTTAAAAAAGAATCATCAATTGATGCTAAATCTGATGAAGATTAAGGGCTTTTCATGGTCTTAAAGTCTCCCCAGAGATTGCTTATTAGTTCCAAGGGGATTTAAAAAGGCAGTAATTATGTGGTGGAGAAATTCGACAACCCTTTGCTGAAGTGGTCAGAATTAGCATTTTCACTGAGGAAGAGTAGCAGCATATGCTGTGGATGGGATGCCTATGGAGGGAACAGCATCACCTATGCACTTTCCAGCCTAGTTCACATAACCTGAACCTAACCATGAGGAAACAGCAGACACACCAAAAGTGAGCATTCTAATTTTTTGAAAGGCTGTGCTCAGTCACTTAAGTTGTGTCCAACTCTTTGTGACCCTATGGGCTGTAGCCTACTTAGTCTCCTCTGTCCATGATGTTCTCCAGGCAAGAATGCTGGAGTGGGTTTCCATGCCCTCCTCCAAAGGATCTTCCCCACCCAGGGATTGAACCTTTATCTCCTGCATTACAGGGAGAAATATCAATAACCTCAGATATGCAGATGATACCACCCTTATGGCAGAAAGTAAAGAGGAACTAAAAAGCCTCTTGATGAAAGTGAAAGGGGAGAGTGAAAAAGTTGGCTTAAAGCTCAACATTCAGAAAACGAGGATCATAGCATCTGGTCCCATCACTTCATGGGAAATAGATGGGGAAACAGTGGAAACAGTGTCAGACTTATTTTTCTGGGCTCCAAAATCACTACAGATGGTGACTGCAGCCATGAAATTAAAAGACGCTTACTCCTTGGAAGGAAGTTATGACCAACCTAGATAGCATATTCAAAAGCAGAGACACTACTTTGCCAATAAAGGTTCATCTAGTCAAGGCTGTGGTTTTTCCAGTGGTCATGTATGGATGTGAGAGTTGGACTGTGAAGAAAGCTGAGCGCCGAAGAATTGATGCTTTGAACTGTGCTCTTGAGAGTCCCTTGGACTGCAAGGAGATCCAACCAGTCCATGCTCAAGGAGACCAGTCCTGGGTGTTCATTGGAAGGACTGATGCTGAGACTGAAACTCCAATACTTTGGCCACCTCGTGGGAAGAGTTGACTCATTTGAAAAGACCCTGATGCTGGGAGGGATTGGGGGCAGGAGGAGAAGAGGACGACAGAGGATGAGATGGCTGGATGGCATCACCAACTTGCACATGAGTTTGGGTGAACTCCGGGAGTTGGTGATGGACAGGGAAGCCTGGAGTGCTGCGATTCATGGGGTCGCAGAGTCAGACACGACTGAGCGACTAAACTGAACTGAATGATGAGGTGACAGGGAAGTGAGGTTGAGGATGCAAGACACTGATTATAATGATTGACCATGGACTTGAAACTAGTTTACTAGGGAGGGAGAAGTCATAAGGGAATAAGTTAGTACTATATGAGTTGGAGATATGGGTTGGGTCATGAAGTCTTGATTCAGAGCATTAGAGGGAGTAAACTGTAAAGAAAGCAAGTGGTGGTTAGAGTGGGATGTTATTGGGGGTTCCAGTCCTTAGACAGGACAAAGTCCAGGTAGGGTACGGTCTTAGGGAGCGTGAAAGCTTGAAGTAAGGCAGAGGATAAAAGTGTCATTCATGGAGCCAAGAGGTCGTTGTAAGGATTACAACGTGTATACTGAAATCTCCAAGAAGTGAGGGGAAACAGTGTTGCACGATGTCACAAAATTATAACCTGTTCACAGATGAGGGAAATGTGTGCCCTGTACAGTAGCCTCCAAAGCACAGCACAGAGGAGATAGCGTTCAGTGAGTGAATACCTTTGCGATGCTGAGGGTGAAAAGCATAGGTGAGCCTAGTTTTAAGAGGTAGAAGAACCGAGCCTCGGGTACCTTGGTGAGATCATATTGAAACGAAAATCTTCAGGAGGGAAATTCAAATTCTGAAAATGTAACTAGCCTTGTTGGCACTAGAGCATCCCAGATCACCTGAGAGGTGGAAATGGGCAGAGCCCTGGGCGGGGGAGTTGTGCCCCCAAGTAAAAGGCAAGAAGTCCACCGCCCAGGGAAAAGCTCCGCTTTCAGGAACAGAAAATGGCCAAAGAATTTCATGCTGGATCAGAGTGTCCTTGCTCTTAAAGTCTGTTGGTCTCGGCAAAAGAGGGTCCTAACGCTAAAAGCGTCCTCCAGCTCTGTTATCTTTAAGGATGAGCAACCAGTGCACACGGACCAACCAGTGCGACTCCCAGTAGAGTGCTACTCCATTTGGCCAGTTGGAGGATGCAGTACCTGGGGCTTTCGAAGTGGATGGGCTCAGTGACTCCGGTGTGACTAGGACAAATGTGTCATTTCTAGCTTTTGTCCCGAACCAGGGAACGGGTACCATGCAGCACCATCACCACAACCTCCGCCCAGGGGCGAACCCGGGCGTGTGCGACGCCGGGGTTGGGTGCGCGAGCGTCTCCCAGACCCATCGCAGGTGGGGGCTACTGAACGGGGCTGCAGCGCGGGGCGGGGCGGGGCGGGACTGAGCTGTGGGCCGGGGCGGGGCGGGGCTCCGGGTAGAGTGCACAGCGTAGTCGTTGCAACGTCCTCCCTCAGCCAATCACAAGCCTTCCTTCTGGCTTTCCTCTGAAAGTCTTCCTCCCACTGCTCTTTTTCTTTTGCCTCCTTGTTTCCCGCCGGCGTGTAGAGTCCGCTGGTAGGTTACATTTCCGCTTCCGGCGCTGTCCATGCGGGCCTGAGGAAGAGTAGCAGTTGTGAACCCGGTAACGGCCGCGGGCTGGGGGAAGCGGCGGCAGTGGGGTCTTCCGGGCTGGGGCTCCAAGAGAGTCGTGAGTCGCGCGCGTGGTAAGGTCCTCCCTCGGTTCTCCTGGACAGTCTGCTCCTGAGGAGCGTCTCTACCGCGGGCAGACATACTTCGTACCTGCCAGAGAAGTGTTGAATGACATTCACTCAGAGAGCCAGGACCGGGAGGCAAGGTGACAGGGAGAGGTGAGAGGTCGTTTCATAGCTGGGTAATCCTAGCATTGACTTAGACCTGAGCCAGATCTGTTGACTGTAAATTGTGCTTTTCTCATCACCCCCACCCCCACGCCCCCACGCCCCACCCAGCCGTAAGAAGGAGAAAGTCATCAGTACAAGTTCGGAACCAAAATATATTCATAGTAGAGAGGAAAAATAATGTCTCTGAAATTCTACACCTGTTTAGTCAAAGCGTTCCTAGAACCCAGCTCTCCCAACTCCCTGCTAGTGTTTGTCTGGCTATTTGTTTGTTTGTTTGTTTGTTTTACGTTATGCTGGTATATGTGGTCTTTCTGTTTCCTCTGGTATGTGTCTGTGGGAAGTCTCTGCCAACAATTGTGCAGACTTCTATTGTCCCTATAGAGTATCACAGAACATGGGTTTGGGTTTCCTCCACTAGTTTAGATCTTAGCTGTAGTCGTCTCCGTGTACAATGTTTAGCTTATTATAAGCTGATGCAAATATTTATTGAACCGAAATAAATTTAGTACCTTAATTGAATTAAGTAACCTCACCCCCCCACCTTTTTTTCCCCAAGCGAGTGCCAGATTGTATGCGACCTGATTCCCTAAAAAACTCTCCAGTCTAGTGGTTCCTAATTTATGGGCCATGAATTCCTGGGACTCTCAGAAATCATTGTAAGGGTTTCTGCAAACCCATGTGGTGTCCAGGCATCATCCAGAGTCAGTCATATCTTAGCAGGGAGATATTGCCGTTTTTTTTAAATATATATATATATACACACACATGTATTAGAACTTAAAAATGTTGCATATTCAACAATTGCTAAAAGTAATACTGCTATTATGTTGGAAGATTATAAAATGATTTTATTTTTCAAAATAAAATATCTTAAAAATATGTAAGTATGAAAGCCATTTCATTAATCCAGTTGATTTTTAAGGCTGAGTTTATAGGGTAACCACTAGTCACATGTGGCTATTTAAATTTAGAGTTGAATTAAGTAAAGTTAAATAAAATTTAAAATTCAATTTCACTAGTTCTCAATACCTACATGTGCCTGGCAGCTACTGTGTTGAAAAATACAGGATATTTAAGACAAAAGTAACCTAAGCAGAGGTAACCAATTTATAGCAAAATAGAAAAAAGTGAAACTGGGGATAATATTAAGCAGTCGTCCCCCTGCCCCGTTGAGTAACAGGGGTGGGAAATATATATCTCTTCATAAAGATTCAAATGAAATTTACTATGTTTCTCTGGGTTTTTATTTTATTTTTTTTTTAATTGTAAAGTGCTTCTCTTGCCTTCATCCCACTCAGTGTAGGTTAGAGTTACTTGTGAATTGGTAAAAAGCTACTATGGAGACCAAGGACCAGAAGAAACACAGAAAGAAAAACAGTGGGCCCAAAGCTGAAAAGAAGAAGAAACGGCATCTGCAAGATCTTCAACTTGGTGATGAGGAAGATGCCCGGAAGAGAAACCCCAAAGCATTTGCAGTCCAGTCTGCTGTGCGGATGGCGAGATCCTTTCACAGGTATGTTTAACTGGAGTCTGATGGAGATGGCAACCCACTCCAGTGTTCTTGCCTGGAGAATCCCAGTGATGGGGGAGCCTGGTGGGCTGCCGTCTCTGGGGTCGCACAAAGTCGGACATGACTGAAGCAACTTAGCAGCAGCAGCAGCAGTGGTTCTTCCATTTATTCTTTTTAAATAGTAGGAGCCCCTCCAGTTAATTCATGAGTCTGTTCCAACTCTGAAGGACATGGAGGTGCAAGCTGTGTTTCTTTTACTGAACTGTAAGAAGTCTTTCCTGTGGAAGCCACTTAGCCTCCAGCATCTGCATACAGATTGGCTTCTTTTGTCCAAGAGAAAAGCTTAAGAATTTATAGAATTTGTAAATTTTAAACAATTTCTATGATAACAGGTACACTTGTGTTACTTTCTGGATATCTTTCATGTAATTACAGTGTGTAGTATTAAATAGCTTTCATTAATGAGTCCTTATTATAGGTATGTTAAACATTATTGAATTAAATTCTTCTAGTAGGAGAGCCAAATTTAACCCCAAAGCCTCCTCTTCTATTTATTATGGTACACTGCCTCCAAATTTATCTCTTGTTTTCTTTTTAAACTATTGAAGTCAACTAATAAGGCAAACAGATTTAAGGTGTGTATAGTTTTCAAATCTGTACTATTGAAGTCAGCCTGATATAAGTATATTTACTGAAGTGGTTATTTGGATTGGGACCAGAAGTTAACAATGTATAATAGTATTCACATATTGTCTGTTCTGCTCTCTTTAAAGTCTTTGCTTCTAGGAATAATGCTGTCTATATTGAAAGTGAATTTATTTATTTTTTAAAAAAACAATTAGGACTCAGGATTTGAAGACAAAAAAGCATCACATTCCAGTGGTTGATCGAACTCCACTAGAGCCCCCACCAATAGTGGTGGTAGTGATGGGGCCTCCAAAAGTTGGAAAGAGCACTTTGATTCAGTGCCTCATTCGGAACTTTACCAGACAGAAGCTGACAGAGATCAGAGGCCCAGTAACAATCGTGTCAGGTAAGAGGTGCTATCACAGACTGGCATGGCAAGTGTTGTCATCTAGGGGACATGCCTGTCTTTGTTGAACACTTGCTTGACTGGTAAATGTTAAAGTAATACTATCACTTCATGTTACTGCTCTTGTACTTTTATTGTGGCTGTAGCTTCAGAAAAGGATAGATTCCCCAAGGTAATAATAATGTAGATTTATACCTTATTCTGACTGCTATATGGATTTGCAAACTGTTCTCCTCTGAAAGGCTTGGCAGACCTGGGTGGGCTGGCTTGGTCATGGTGAGCACCTTGATTTAACAGATAGTGAGTACCTGCTATGCACCAGGCACAGCTGCCTGCCCTCATGAAGCCACATTCTTGTGGAAGTGAGGGAGTTTTTCATTTCTTTTTCCTGTGAGAACTCATCTGCTCTGGGAAATGGTGACCTTTCTAAAGTCTGAGGGAAGATGAAACAAATTCCCATGTGACAGTGGTAAAATCTGAAGTCTCTTCTGATAGCAATAATATATTTGGATTAAGGCTTCTCTTTTTCTTTAAGGCATTCCCATGATTATGACTGATTTCTTTTAGTTTAATTTAAAAATAATGATTGCTACAGGAACTTTCTGTTGCACTATGTTTGAGGGTTTTTTCCGCTGTTATAAGAACAGGGAAAACTTTTATAGAGATAGAAGTGTTAATCCACTTCCACTTCTAGGCGATCATGAAGCCTATTTATCTGCCCATCCAGTTGGAATTTTACCTGTTTGAGCACTTGATTCATAGGATGGACTTTTGATACTCTTTTAAAGTTAGAGAACATAGCAAGAAAACTAAGATGGAATTTGTTTGATTAGTTTTCGCCCATAAAAATGAATTTCTGATATACTCTTGTGAATGTATAAGGTGCTTTACCAGATACAATTAAAAAATAATAATTAGAGTTAACAGATTTTTTCCAAGATTTTTTAAAAGTAAAATTTTCATTTTTTCACTTATAGGTAAAAAGCGCAGGCTCACCATTATTGAGTGTGGCTGTGACATTAACATGATGATTGACCTGGCTAAAGTAGCAGATTTGGTAAGTCACTGGGGACAGCATGGGTTTCTGATGGGGAGTTATAGCAATGAGATAGGTTATTTATCCCATGTTGAAGGAAAGAAAGGTTTAAGATTATAGAAAGAATGATGAGTATCATCAGGAATACAAAAGATGTGTTTGAATTGGTGATGATAATGATAATTGTTATAATAAAAATAGAATGTGCATAATGAAACATATTCGGAAATCTAAAGGCAAACCATAGGTCAGAGAAAACGTTTAATGAACGTAGCTAATAAAAGCACATTGATGGAACGTCCTTGGTTGTCCAGTGGCTGAAACTCCCTGCTCCCAATGCAGGGGGTTCACATTCAATCCCTGGTCAGAGAATTAGATTCCTCCATGCTGCAACTGAAGATCCTGCATGTTGCAGCTAAAACCTGGCACAACCAAATAAATATATATATTTATAAAGCTCATTAAGATATACATACATATATACATACAAGTTTACAATAATACTATTTCTTGGACCTTTACTAGGCACTGTGCTAACCGTTTCTACAAATTTAGCTCAGCTAATCCCCCAGTATGCCTTTGCAGTAAGTAGGTATTAACTCTAGTTTACATACGATGAAATTGAGGCTCCCAGAAACTAAGCAACTTGTCTCAGGATGGAACCTCTGTTCTTGGTTGTGTCAGAAACTCTGTTCTTAAATTATGATCAAATATGGATCTTTTTACCATATTGGGCAAAAAAATCTCATGACAACTTCTGAGTATTTACAATAGAAGAATCTGTGTTTTACTTAGCATAGGGAAATTTTATAGCCTTGATTGCATTTATAGAAATGTTAATCTGTTAATTACCTTTAAAACTAGCAAAAATAAAGCCAAAGAGAAAAAAAATTAAACCATATTGATTAGTAAGTGTGGGTTGACAGATACCTTTTAAAAAAAAAAAATTTTTTTTGTTTATTACCTCTGAAGAGCTATTTGGGACAAAGAGCTGCAGATTTTATCCTTTGGCCCAGGAACTCTCCTAAAACATAAAAAGTAATTTAATATAGGTGTTACAGTATGCCATCTTAATATCAGAGAAATAAATACCGTTCAAATTTTGAATATGTAATGCTACCATTAATAAAAATGTGTTATTGCCAATACAAAATAGTATAAACTTATTAAATCTTGTATACTTAAAGTGATTGAAATAGTTCAGCATGTCATTAGTTTCTCTTTTATGTAATGTACACCATATACTAATTTTAAAAGCATACATGTATTAAGAAAAATGCCTTTCATATACATATAAGCTTTTAAAAGGCACACATGCCTTTGATGAGATATTCAAATTGCTACAGGGTATGCACAGTGCATGATTTTTGCTTTCCTTTCTCTGACCCCTCATTCTCAGTCGCCTTCCAATATCTTTCCAGATATGTATATAAACACACACACAACCCTTTTAAAGCTAACACTATTTATCATACATGCTGTCTGTGCTTTGCTTTTTTTTTTCAGTTAGTATGCCTTGAACGTGTAAAATAAGTACTATAGTTCAACCTCATTCTTTAAGTATCCAGTTATGTAGATACTTAAAAGATTTATTGATTTATTTATTCCAGCTTAATTTGATTGCTCTGTTCTGGGTTGTCACAAAGCCTCTGAAGTCACAGTGAAGGCACAATGGTATATGGATTTGTGTGCATGTGTATGAACATTGGAGGAGTAATAGTGGCTTCACTTATCTTTAGTTGACAAAGGGTTGCTCTTCTCTATCATGGTGATTCCCTAAATAATCATTTGATTTAGTCTACAGCAGGAATTGGCAAGCTTTCTCTATAAAGGACAACACAGTAGACATCTTAGGCTTTGTGGGTCCCAGTTTCTGTTGTAGTCACTGAGTTGGCGGTTGTAGTGCAAGTGCAGATAGACAGTATATAAGCAAGTCAACCTGGCCGCGCTCCAGTAGAACTTCAGTGATAAAACAAGTGATGGGCCAGATTTGGCTCATGAGCCGTAGTTTGGTGGTGGTCTATTTTGGGTAGCCTCCTTAAGAAATTATGTCTTCTGTTTTTAGGTTTTGATGCTTATAGATGCCAGCTTTGGGTTTGAAATGGAAACATTTGAATTTCTAAACATCTGCCAAGTACATGGCTTTCCTAAAATTATGGGTGTTCTTACTCACCTGGATTCCTTCAAGCATAATAAGCAACTGAAGAAAACGAAGAAGCGACTAAAACATAGGTTCTGGACAGAAGTCTACCCGGTAGGAAAAAAATTAATTATAGAATATTAACACTGTAATCCTTTGAAAATAGAATAAGTAGGAGAGATTAACAAGCATCTCTACAGGATCACCTCCTTAGTTTCCTTAACATATCTGTTCATAGTCCCTGAAATATTGCCTTTAGATAGTCTTTGTTCTGGACCTCTTTCTGTGTCTCATTTGTCTCTGCATCCCTCCTGCACCAGGCAGTGTCTTGCTCTTAAGTATTTTGAATTGGTGATTTAAGAGAATTTATCCAGAGTTTTTCCTTGTTGCGGGACCAGGAACTATAGTGCACACACACTGCCCCTCTTTCCTCTCCCCCATACCACTGTGTCCCATCCGTCATAGAATTTTTTCTGTGCCCGGGAGCCTGTGTTCCTTATGTACCATACTCCAGATACATGCCACTGCTTAACTTGAAACTAAATATATATGCAGTTCTGTCCCTACAAAGCCCTAACAATATGAATCCTGAGAGAAGCCAGAGAAGTTCTGTAAGCGTTGGCACAGTGGGTTGCTAGAAGTCTCTGTTTCTTAGAATTGCTTCTATAAAGGCCTTTATTTTGGTGCTGTATTGACATGAATTTGATTTTTTGTTTTTCTTAATATTTAGGGTGCGAAGCTATTTTACCTTTCTGGAATGGTACACGGAGAATACCAAAACCAAGAAATTCACAATCTGGGCCGTTTTATTACAGTTATGAAGTTTAGACCTCTTACGTGGCAAACTTCTCACCCTTATATCCTGGCAGACAGGTAAAAAGTGAATGTAAACTTTTTCCTTCCTGACTCATGTGTTTCAAAGCTAAAAAAGGTTAGCTTATTTTGTCTTAATTATTGAAAATATGGAGAGAAGTATAGTTGATGGAAAATATCTACTGTTTTTGTACCATTACTTATAGATACTATGGCTTCAGGAGTAAAAAAAAAGTATGGAATGTTCAAAAAAATGTGAGGATTTTGAAGGCTATAGGGTGTGAGCCCCGTCCTGCTGTTTGAGCCTTAATTCTCAGTGATGCTGTTTTTGGACTCGGGTGCTCCGATCACTCCGATGTGCCATACGCTCTCCTTTCTTTATGCTTTTTTCATATTTTTTATCAACCTGGAATACCCTTTCTCCACCTACCAAAGTCTAAGTCACACTAAAAAACCCAGATCAAAGCTTATCTTCTCCCTTAAAGGGTTTTTCTGGATTTGTTCTCTACTTTTCCGTAACCCCAGGTGCATGTCGTTTACCATTTCTGGTGTCTTGCTTATGGAATGTGGATCCTGTAGAGCCTAAGAGAGATATAGTCAGGCGTTGCTTCTTTTTCTCTGGTAGATGATGAACTCTGCTCCCTTATTTTTGTATTTTCTATACTTTTCTAAATAATATGTGTAGTGAATTACTGAATGTGAGAATCATTGAAATGTGAAGAGAGTTATAAGAACTCTGACATTCATTTCTGACATATAATATTGGGTTTGTTTTTCTAGGATGGAAGATTTGACAAACCCAGAAGACATTCGAACAAATACCAAGTGTGACCGGAAGGTGTCTCTTTATGGTTACTTAAGGGGAGCACACTTGAAAAACAAAAGCCAAGTTCACATACCAGGTATCCTTTTGCTGTAAAATATATTTGTAGAACTCTTGGCCTGACTTCAGTTCTCAGTTCAGTGGCTCAGTCATGTTTGACTCTTTGCAGCCCCATGGACTACAGCACACTAGGCCTCCCAGTCCATCACCAGCTCCTGGAGCTTGTTCAGACTCATGTCCATTGAGTCAGTGATGCCATCCAACCATCTCATCCTCTGTCATCCCCTTTTCCTCCTGCCTTTAATCTTTCCCAGCATCAGGGTCTTTTCCAGTGAGTCAGTTCTTCACATCAGGTGGCCAAAATATTATAGCTTCAGCTTCAGTGTCAGTCCTTCCAATGAACACCCAGGACTGATCTCCTTTAGGATGGACTGGTTGGATCTCCTTACAGTCCAAGGGACTCTCAAGAGTCTTCTCTTTTGAACCACAGTTCAAAAGCATCAGTTCTCAAGAAAACCGGAAAATGGCCAAACAAGATAAAGACATCTTGCTGAAGTTTTAAGAGTAACTCAGCTCTATATTGGTCGCCAGAGGTGTTGAGTTGACCAAATCTCCTCTACTTTGATGGTGGTGTTTAGCTGGACAGGCACAGTGCTAGTGTCAGGCTCTGCCCTTGTGGTTGAAGCCTTCTGTCTCTGTCATTTCTGCCACCAGTCACTTGTCAGCGAACGCCGACTTTCTGTGTCTGTCTTCCAGGTGTAGGAGATTTTGCCGTGAGTGACGTCAGTTTCCTCCCAGACCCTTGTGCGCTGCCTGAACAACAAAAGAAGCGCTGTTTAAATGAGAAGGAGAAGTTGGTGTATGCACCTCTCTCTGGAGTTGGTGGTGTGCTGTATGACAAAGATGCTGTCTATGTGGACCTTGGGGGCAGCCATGGCTTCCAGGAATCGGTGAGAGGGAAGTCATGGGAAGTAATGTAGTCAGCTTTTATTTAACGAAGCTTTTTATCTTTATTCATATCTATGGTAAAGGCCACAGTGCATGTTGTAAATGTTCAGAATATGTAAGTACAACAAGCAGAAAGGGAAAGTCATGTTCTCCATACATCCCTGTTGCCAAGACACACCAGGGATCCCATGTCACCCAGTGTGAGCTTTGGAAGCAGTTTAGTGCCTGTACTTCCCATTTCTCCAGCTCTCTTTGGTCATTCTCTTCTTTTTGTTTTTCTCTAAACATATACATATTTACTTAGATTATATTCTAGATGATTATATGCAGATATCATATACATAGTATTTGTGTGTTAGAGAGACAGAGATAGTATTTGTTAGATGCTGACTGTAAATGCTTTTGCAACTTCTGGGAAGCACCTAAGAATATATGAATCTGTTTTTCCCCATATTTGCTTGAGGCTTTTCATAGCCATGTTGTATTTCATTGTATAGATAAACTTTGTTTACTGAACCAATCATTGGAGGACTATGGGGCTCAGTCCCAGTGTCCCCCTAGTTTGAGCAGTTGAGTGCTATCGTGAGTGCCCTCACACATGCAGCTTTAGTCACTGGGAGGGATCTTGTTATGTAGTAAATTCCTTGAAGTGCAATGTTTATATCAGAAGATAATACATTTTTAAAAACTAGACTCCAAATTTTTATTTCTTTGACTGTTCTGAAATGAGATTTTAATGTAATTGCTTTCTGTAGCATTGGCAACACAGTATTCAGGTTATTAGATTATTTACTCCATGAACTTTGGAAGAGTTTAATGAGGACAGAGATCAGTTGTAGGCTTTGTTGTAGAAATTCTTTTTTTTTGTTTCTTTGAGGCAGTAAGAAAGCTTCTCAGAAACTGTGTTTAAGGTAATTTTGAGAAACTGATTGAAACCAGTGTGTTTTTCTTCAGAATCCTTGTGCGTTCCTCACTTTCCCTTTCTTGGTGACCTTGACAGGAGGAGGTGAGGCCCACTCATGAACTGGTCCAGAGTCTCATTTCCACCCATTCCACTATTGATGCCAAGATGGCTTCAAGTAGAGTGACACTGTTTTCTCATTCCAAACCACTGGGGTCAGAAGATATAGACAATCAAGGGTAAGTGTGCTGTTTTTCTATTCTTAATATTTAAAAAAAAAAACTTTATTATATAAGATTATATCATACATCATTTTGCCATCATAAAACATTTTGGTGGCAATCATTCCTGGTGGTTTGGTCTTGCTTTGCTTTGTATGTGCTTCTGTTTCTGAGGGCTCTTCACTTATGTAACGATACATGGAAATATTTTCTTGAAATTATATGAAGGATTCCGTTTTCACAGACTCAGAGTACTTCTCAAACATTACAAAGCCTTTTCCATGGGTTGTTTTTATTTCTTAGGAGTCCTGAAGCCACTTGACTTTAATTGGCCAAAATAACAGGCAGAGTTCAGGTCTCTGTCTAGAAACCACATACCTTGTCTCTAAAATTTTTACTTAGATTGTGTTGTAATATCTCCTGTGGTTAATTTGGACTAATATCTGACTTATGTGAGTTATTTTCAGTCTGGGTTGGGAATTTGTACATATCTATACATGGTATTTTGGTTGTATATAAGGCAGAAAGTGAAGAGGAACTCAAAAGCCTCTTGATGAAAGTGAAAGAGGAGAGTGAAAAAGTTGGCTTAAGGCTCAACATTCAGAAAATTAACATCATGGCATCTGGCCCCATCACTTCATGGGAAATAGATGGGGAAACAGTGGAAACAGTGTCAGACTTTATTTTTGGGGGCTCCAAAATCACTGCAGATGGTGATTGCCGCCATGAAATTAAAAGATGCTTACTCCTTGGAAGGAAAGTTATGACCAACCTAGATAGCATATTCAAAAGCAGAGATATTATTTTGCCAACAAAGGTCCGTCTAGTCAAGGCTATGGTTTTTCCAGTGGTCATGTATGGATGTGAGAGTTGGACTGTGAAGAAAGCTGAGCGCCGAAGAATTGATGCTTTTGAACTGTGGTGTTGGAGAAGACTCTTGAGAGTCCCTTGGACTGCAAGGAGATCCAACCAGTCCATTCTGAAGGAGATCAGTCCTGGGTGTTCATTGGAAGGACTCATGCTAAAGCTGAAACTCCAATACTTTGGCCACCTCATGAGAAGAGTTGACTCATTGAAAAACACCCTGATGCTGGGAGGGATTGGGGGCAGGAGGAGAAGGGGATGACAGAGGATGAGATGGCTGGATGGCATCACTGACTCGATAGACATGGGTTTGGGTGAACTCCGGGAGTTGGTGATGGACAGGGAAGCCTGGCATGCTGCGATTCATGGGGTCGCAGAGTCAGACACGACTGAGCGACTGGACTGAACTGAACTGAAGTAATAGTGATTTATGACTGCTAATAAAAATTAGTCTGAAAATGATTGAGATTATCTACTTTATAACTTATTTTATATACACACACACACACACACACACACACACAAACAGGAAAACATTTTTAGAAAAATATCGTCAGCTGCCCTCTAACTCAGTTCAGTTCAGTTCAGTCACTCAGTCGTGTCCGACTCTTTGTGACCCCATGAATCGCAGCACGCCAGGCCTCCCTGTCCATCACCAACTCCCAGAGTTTACTCAAACTCATGTCCATCGAGTCAGTGATGCCATCCAGCCATCTCATCCTCTGTCGTCCCCTTCTCCTCTTGCCCCCAATCCCTCCCAGCATCAGAGTCTTTTCAAATGAGTCAACTCTTCGCATGAGGTGGCCAAAGTATTGGAGTTTCAGCTTTAGCATCAGTCCTTCCAATGAACACCCAGGACTGACCTCCTTTAAGATGGACTGGTTGGATCTCCTTGCAGTCCAAGGGACTCTCAGAGTCTTCTCCAACACCACAGGTATACTGTGGTAGTTAAATTCAGTGCGTCTGCCAGTTTGGGGAAATCAGTTTCCTAATATCTCATAGGAGTTATGATGATTAAACACAGTAGTGCCCATGCACTACTTAGCATGGTGCCTGACAGATAGGAAGGATCACTACAAGATCCCTGCTATTATGATCATTATTATTATCTTTTACCATTTTTGAACATTCCTCTAATCATTCTTGTGTACATGGATACTTTAAGATAGTTAGAGTTAGTTATAAAACATGTAAAATTCTTGTATCTAGTTGTAAGCATTTGCTTTTTCTATACATTCTCTTTATATAGTCATCATTTTGTTATTGATGTATTCTAACTTACCCATTTTCATTTAGTACAATTTTTAATATTTTTCTAATTGATTTTTTTTTCACAGTTTTGTATAATGCTGCTACATTAAATAGCTTGATAGTTTTTTATTTCTTACCCCAATTTTGGCATCTTGATTCTTCTTTATCAGTTATTGTGTTGGTATTTTCAAAATGGCAGTATTTGTCATCTGTTACTGCTTCTATGTTTTTTAGCTGGCCTTCTTTGACACAGAACTTTCACCTTTTTATTTTAGTATCACAATTGAATAA
Organism: Bubalus kerabau; assembly: GCF_029407905.1. Taxonomy (NCBI): domain Eukaryota; kingdom Metazoa; phylum Chordata; class Mammalia; order Artiodactyla; family Bovidae; genus Bubalus; species Bubalus kerabau. The sequence continues at coordinate 136,439,941 of NC_073624.1, forward strand.
TGGGGTTTCAAAGGGGAATTTCCCAGCAGTCTAGTGGTTAGGACTCGGTGCTTTTACTGCTGGGGCCTGGGTTTGATCCCTGGTTTGGAAACTAAGATCCCTCAACCTGTCGGGGCAGCCCCCCAAGAAAAAAATCTACTTGTTATTATGCGATTACTATCATTATTGCTTGTGATGCCTTTATTGCCCCTTCAGTCTGTCGTCTGTATCCTTTTGGCATGTTCCTGTTAGTGCCAGAGCACGTCTTGCTTTCTAATAATAGAATATTTCAGGCTTGCTTTGTACTTTCCCTGCCTTGGACCTGGAGTCAGTTATTTCCCTGAGGATCGTCTGTTTCAAGCTTGGAAATAATGGGTTTGCTAAAAGATCTATTAAGCGCCCACTTCCCTTTTGAGCCATTTCTTTATAAAATTAGACTTTTTTTTTTAATGACAGTTATTTCTCTATTTTCTCTGTAAGTTCTTTTGAAGAGTGGTACTACATAAATATACATGAGTTTGCATATGACATAACTATTCCAGTATTTATCAAATCATTCCGTTATATGTTGTGTCATTAAAACCATTTCTTGACATTTTTTTCTGTTTCTTTGCATATTTATTGACCTGCCATCTCTGGCTTAGCTGGTTATTGTACAAATACAATTATTTTGCTTTTTTTTGTTCATATAGACAGTGGATGCCAAAAGAGGAAAAGCAGGTGGATTTGAAAACTGGTCGAGTGCGTCGGAAAGCCATTTTTGGAGATGAAGAAGAAGATGAGTCTGGAGACAGTGATGATGAAGATGATGAAGAAATGTCTGATGGTGACAGATTGGAAAATAGCTGTAGTGATGATGAAACAGAAGAGGGGCAAGATGCTGAAGTGACTGATAAACAGTATATGTCTGGTAAAGGTATAAAACGGCAAAAACTTGAGATGGAAGAAGACTTTGAGGTGGATTTGCCAGCATTTGCCGACAGTGATGATGACCTTGAGAGGAGCTCAGTGGAAGAAGAAGCAGAGGAAGCTGATGAAAGCAGTGAAGAAGAGGATTCCACTGCAGAGGAAGAGAGGGATATTTTAGAATCTAAGGCTTTTAGAGAAGGTGGTAAGCCAGAACTGTTACAAACTGATGATTCAAGTGATAGTTTGAATATGGAGAAGTCTTTGACAAGGAAAAAAGCAACTTTCACCACTTCAGATTCAGGTAATTGCACAGCTGAAGAGGTGTTTGCATCTGAAGATGAACCTGAAGGAAATTCCTCTCTCAGTACAGAGGAGGAGGATTCAGAAAATGAAGAGGCTATTAGGAAAAAGTTTCCAAAGCCTTCTCAAGTTGTCAGTAGTCAGAAACTGGGATCAGGGAACTTAATTGATGAGACCAGTGATATAGAAGACTTACTCAAAGAAGAAGAAGATTATAAGGAAGAAAATAACTATTCCAGAGAAACTTCAGGTATGCTTAAATGTATTTAACTGCCATTGTAAACTTGGCACAGAAAGGGTTCTACAGATAGAATGTCTACATTTGAGTTTCAGCTGTTTTGGAGATTTTGTTAACTGTTCAAATATTATAACTCATAAAAGGTTTTCAGGATGAATGAGCATTGAGCTTGAAGCATAGGGACAGATAAACAGACTTAACTGATGTCTGTGTTGTCTTTTCAGGTGCCCTCAAGTGGAAGGAAGACCTTTCCAGGAAGGCAGCTGAGGCCTTTCTGAGGCAGCAGCAAACAACTCCAAACCTTCGAAAGCTTATTTATGGGACAGGTAAAAGAGCTCATTTAAATTCCTTAAACTGTTTTCTGAAAAGGAGATGAGATCGGTTAGAGGATTTCTGTCATACTTTTGACATCCATAAGATATTCCTGGGTGTCATATTTTATGTTTGGCAGATGTTTTTAATCTTCAGCTGATGAGGACTGTAAATCAGTCATACAAAGTAGATTTATGGGTTTGCCATAAAACAAAACTTTTGATAAGAATACTCTTCTGTTACGTCATTTTGTACCCCCTGTAGAAAATCCTTCATGGGAATTTTTTGTAGAATTTAGTATCAGAAAAAATTCTGCCTCTAAAGGTGTTTTTTCCTCTCTGAGAATGAGTGCTCTGTATAACTCATTCTGTTTTTTCCTTTTACCCTTCTCTGATCTAATTTATATATATGTTCTTTATGGAAAGAGCTTGACTCAGTAATACAAAAGACAAAGTGGTGAACCTGATATTGCAGTTCCTATTTACTATATGATTAGAACAAAGCCAAGGAGTATATGTGACCTAGGAGCTTTGAATTGGGTTGATGTTTAATGATTTCTGTTCAAGTTTTGCCTGAGTAATCTTAGTGATTAGAAACTCAACACTCTTAAAGAGAAACTCTATGATATTTGAAAGCTCTGTCTTTAAACGTCCCCTCCCTGCCCCAACCCTCAGTATTCTCCTTCTAGACTACATGCTGAGCAGAAGTTTCCTGGCCTTTCTGTGTCTGTGGCTGATGTGCTTAGGGGCATCACCATATCTACCACAAAGAGGGAGCCTCAGTGCCAGGTCCTCTAGTGGGTAGATTTGTTCTCACCTTTCTATCATGGTGATTTCTTTAGTGACAGAGGATAATGAAGAAGAAGATGGTGATAATGGAGAAGAGCTTGGAGGGTTGTTTCGTGTCAGCCAGCCTGCCAGCGAGTGTAAGCACAAGGCTGACTCTTTGGACTGCTCCAGGTTTCATGTAGAGGCGCCTCATGATTGGGATTTAGAGGAGGTAAGGCTGAATATGAATAGCGTATTTGACTTATAAGAGAATTCAGGAATTGTTCTAAAAGATTATATAATTTCAAAATTGCCTACCTGTTATTAGGCTTATTTTTATAACATAACAGAGGACATTTCTCCAGATATTGGAATGAGTATTTCATGCATCCTAAGCAATAATATGTTCTGAGTTTAGTCAGACCATATACATGTGTTAATGGAACAAAGGAGAATGGTTAGCTCTTAGTGTGGATAGTATTATTAATCTTTATTTTGAAGTGTTGCATGTAGGTTTTCATACATGTGAGATATTTTGTGTTTTATAACTAGGAGATATATAATATCCCTGAGTTAACATTTATAATTTCTACTATTTGTAAGGAAACAGAATTCCATAACCCTGGTAAATTTTCATCTCCTACTCATCACCGTCTAGTCACAGAATTCATTCAGTTCTCAGACTTTCAAGATTTAATCCCATCTTAGACCTCTTGCCTTCTATTTTCTGTTCTGGAATGTTCTGACATTTCCATGGCTGGCTTCTTTTGATCATTCAGTTTAGTTGAAATGTCAGGGAGGGCCAGTCACTGTCAGTTATCTATTTTAATTTATTTTATATAAACCTTTTTTTGGAGGGGGGGCAAAATTTAATACAGATTATAGAAAAACCACATAAAGTAATTGTTTGACTTAATGGCTGACTGGGTGAGTACCTCTGTAGCCACCATGTGTCCATCCTGGTCACAGTCCACTCTTCTCTACGGAAGAGGGATAATAAAATGATCTGCGAAGAACCATCCTGTGTGGCTACTTGTGGCTATTGAGCACTTTAAATGTGGCTGCTGAGACAGAAGAACTAAAATTTTGTTTGTTTTGTTTGATCTTAATTAGAATTTAAATAACCACATGTTATAGCTACCCTCTGGACAACACATCTCACTGTGTTTCTGTTGTTTCTTGTTTGGTATCATATCTAGGAAACCATTGTCAAATCCAGAATCGTAAAAATTGACTCCTATGATTTTGTGTTAGAGTTTTATAGTTTAACTCTTACATTTAAGTCTTTGATACATTTTGAATTAATTTTTGAATTTGGTGTGGGATGAGCCCAACTTCATTCTTTTGCGTGTGGATATCTAGCTGTCCTAGCCCCATCTGTTGAAAAGTCTGTTTTCTCCTCCATTGACTTATCCTAAAACCCTGGATGAAAATCATTTGACCTTAATACATGGGTTTACTTATGAATTCTTAATTATATTCCATGTATCTATACAACTATCCTTGTGCTAGTATCATAGTATTTTGATTATCATTTCATTGTAAGTTTTGAAATTAGGAAGTGAATCCCCTGACTTCGTTCTTTTTCAAGAATATTTTTTCTTTACTGCATCCTTTGGATTTTCTGTATGTTAGAATCAACTTTTCCATTTCTACAAAGAAACCACCTGGGATTCTGATAAGAATTGCTTTCGATCTGTATTTTGGGTAGTATCAATACCTTAACAATATTGTCTTCTAATGTGTTAACACAGGATGCCTTTCCATTTATTTAAATATTTTCTGTCAATAATGTTTTGTAGTTATCAGAGTATCAGCTTTGCACTTTTGTTGAATTTATTCCTTGTGTTCTTTTTTTAAAAAATAGTTATGTATTTGGCTGCATCTGGTCTTAATTACAGCATGTGGGATCTTTGTTGTGGTGTGCAGGCTCTAAAGCACGAGGTCTCAGTGGTTGCAGTGCTGATAGTTTTTCTGTGGATTCCTCAGGGTTTTCCATATGTAAACTCATACCACCTGCAAATAGAAATAGTTATTCTTTCTGAACTGGATTCCTTTTATTTAAATTTCTTGCCTAATGGCCCTGACTAGAACATCTAGTACAGTGTTGGATAGAAGTGGTGAGAGGAGACATCCTTATCTTACTCCTGATCTTAGAGGGAAAGTTTTCTCAGTCTTTCATTGTTAAGTATGATGTTAGCTGTGGGTTTTTTAAAGGGTGCCCTTTATCAGATTTAGGAAGTTCCTGTCTAAGTTGTTGAGTGTTTTTTATCATGGAGGGTCTGTTTTTGAAAATTTATTTGATCCCTGGTTTCCATAAGTCAGTTGTTAAGCTTCATGATAGCAGGATCTTCTTAGAACAGTTTGTCATTCAGTGCCTGCAAAGCTTCTTGGCATAGAACAGATGTTCAATAATAATTAGTGAGTGATTGTAGACATGAAGGGATGAGTGAATGCACAGACTTGCTTTTGCAACCATTGTAATCATACTAGCTTCGGGGCTGCTTTTTCTTTTTTTTGGAGGGCGCCACTCCATGTGGCATGTGGGATCTTAGTTACTTAACCAAGGATTGAACCTGTACCCCTTGCAGTAGAAGTGCAGAGTCTTGACCACTGAACTACCAGGGAAGTCCCCTAAGGCTACTCTTAGAGAGTGGGGTTATATATGAAAAACATGAATCATGATCAAAATGTTATGTGAAGATTTGAGCCCTTGGCAGTGAGGGATGTGTGCTGTCTTAGGTCAGGTTCCCTAGGAAGCACTCTGAAACACAGAGTGGTGTACAAGTTTTAGTCTATATTTGAAAAGGGCACGTAGCATCCACTGCATGTATATACTGGATGATCTAGCAGATCTGGGACTGGGAGCCTCAGTACTTCTTTGCAGTGTTTTACTGATACAAGACATTTTGTCTTTGTTAGAGTATTGGCTAGAGGAATTAGGTTTGCAAACAGCCACGATAAGTACAAATTAATGAATTGTTAAATGTCTGATTGTTTACTTATGAAGTCACTAGGCAGATAGTATTTCCCTATCCACTGTTAATGCTATGATATATATGTTTTTATCTCTGTTATTATACTATCTACGTCAAAGTTTGGAATGAAAATATCCATAGAATTAAAATGAATATATCTATAGAAGTATCTTGAAAAATATTTAAAGGCAAATTGTCAGCTACTGTTTCTAAAAGTGGTTATTTATTGAGTGATCGGAGCCTGTCAACTGAGTGCTGACTTTTCTGTATAAGGTTATGAATAGTATCAGAGATTGCTTCGTGACTGGGAAGTGGGAAGAGGATAAAGATGCAGCCAAGATCTTAGCAGAAGATGGTAAGTAAAGTACTGTATTCTTCAGGGAAGACTGCCTTCACTATATCTTATTTTCTTCCGTATCTTTAATAGTCAAGTTGAAGATACTAGTCAACTGGGAAATGCTTTGGGCATCTCCTTTGCTTGGTTCTGCTTGGATGCATATTGTGTCTAAGGTGGAAGAGGAGAGTCTAATGGCCAGTGGAATTCCCCCTTGCTGATAACCCCTGGGCACCTGGTGTATCTCGGTGGAGGAAAGGAGATTCAAGCTCTTTGGGAAAGTGAGCACTTTCCTTCATCACTTACTGTCAGTGGGATTCCTGATTTACCTGGATTGCTGGTGAGATCTAGTTCAGTCTGAGGCAAGAATGAGCCTGTCTGGGCTGCCTTCTCTTGCTGCTTGGGAGTTGGGAAACACTGGCATTAAGTTGCTTTTCTGTGGGTTGTGGTATAGGGAGACACAGGCCACTGTGTCATTCCTCTGCTCCTGGGGACTCTTACCAGCCCATCTTTGTCTTTCCACCTTTGAGAGTTCTCCTTTGGTTATCCCTTGTGCTCTTACATCATTTCTGGAGTTGATGGTTATACACAGTCAGGAGGAACAGAGGAAATATGTCTATACTATCTTTTCCAGACTAGAAAGCCTTGGTGATTATTTTCATTGTAACTGTGTAAACAAGAAAATTAGAATCTTCATGATACTGAATCTTCCTTTCCAAACATGTGGTAGTCTATTTGTTCAGTTGATAATACCTTCTTCATTGAGCCATGTTGAAGAAGGTGGTTAAGGAACTTAACTTAGAGCAGTGCCTAGTATGTGAAGCACTTAAAAGCATCAGATAAGGTTATTCCATGTGTCCTTTAAAAAGCATATTAAAACTTTTAGCATTTTTTAAATGAAGTTCCAACACATTTCTTGTTTAGATTAGTCCTAAGTATTTTATCCTTTTTTATTATTATTACAAATGAAATCTTCTCATCTTTTGTACCTCTTCTGGTCCTTTTGCTTTATGTTACATGAAAATATTTTGATACCTTCTAAATGATGCCTCCCAAAGTTTAACTTCTCTGTTTCTTTTAAGGGTAGGATCCATAACTAAACTTAGAGCTCTAAAAATGAATGAATGAACACTTCTTCTGGGCTCGATATCCTTTTGGTTACTACTGTTACTCTCAATGCTGTGTTTTATGTAATCTAAGATTTTCCCTGGGCTTCCCTGGTGGCTCAGTGGTGAAGAATCCATCTGCTGATGCAGGAGATTTGGTTTTGATCCCTGAGTTGAGAAGATCTTCTGGAGAAGGAAATGGCAACCCACTCCAGTATTCTTGCCTGGGAAATCCCATGGACAGAAGAGCCTTGTGGGCTACAGTCCATGGGGTCACAAAAGAGTCAGACGTAACTTAGTGACTAAAAAATAACACAACAACAAGATTTTCCCTAGGTATATCATATGGTTATACTGTGTTAATCTTATATTGAGACTCCTTCACATGTGTTGTTATCATGACAGGGATTTTCAAATCACTCTTTGAACTTTTGGTTTGGGGACTGATGTACATGGCCATGCTTGCTACCACTGTATGCGTCTCTACTCCAGAATATCTATCACTAATCCTGGGAAAATAGCTCTTGGCTAAGTGGGATTTTGAAGTAAAATATGGAAAAGTGGATTAAGTTCATTTACTTAACCTAAATAGGTGATGAAATACAAAATTTGACAAGAAAAAGAAGGCTGTGTAAATGCAGGATTCTTTAGGGGTATGAAGCTATAAGAACAATGGAAATGAAGTTTGAGATGCAGAGCGACTAAACACACTTAGTGCTAGGTGGTGCTAGAGTGTCACACGCAGGGGAGTCATTTGAATGTTCTTTTCCCAGAGGAACTCTATGGTGACTTTGAAGACCTGGAAACCGGGGACGTGCACAAGGGAAAACCAGGCCCAGATACTCAGGTATGACTTGGCCATGGCTCGCTGTCAGCCACTGGCCCTTCCTTGATCTGTGGTCGGTATGTTCTGCAGGAGGCCCCATATTAAGAAACACAAGTCTTGCTTATCTGTGTAGATTACAGACTGGATGAATTTCTTCTTAAAAGTGAAGTGGGTGAGAACAGAGTAAAAAATGTTGGTTCATTTGTTATCCTTGATTCCTTGAGTTTTTTGAGTGATACTTATTATCTCTTCTTGTTATGATTCTTCAGTCATTGAAAGTTTTAGCTCCTGTGTCACTGTCATTTGTCATCATTTTCCTCTTCTTACACTAAGTGCTGTTTTAAAACTAATTCCCTGTTCTCCCTAATATTTTTAGAACAGTTCCTGGGAGCATTTGGGTTGGGGATACTTGCTGTTACTTTTATTCATGTTTGGCAGTCCCAGCCATATTAAGGAATTGCAGTTAATTGTAATGTAGTTGTCTAAATGTCTCTTGTTGCAGTGCATGTTATTTAGAGCCAAAGGCTTTGTTTTATTTTGTTTTCATGATGAGCATAACTATGATTTTTGCAGCTCAAATAGAACTCTTAAAATCTGCCTTAATATTTAATATGTAAAGGAAAGGTCTCCACAAATTTTCACAAAATTTACTCTTCTGGAAATTTAAGATTGAAGATGTGGAGGAAGAAGTTAAAGAAGAAATTGACCCCAGTGCAGAGGAAAGTGCCAAGAAAAAGCATTTAGATAAAAAGAGAAAATTGAAGGAGATGTTTGATGCAGAATATGATGAAGGAGAAAGCACATACTTTGATGATCTTAAAGGAGAAATGCAGAAACAAGCACAGGTGAGAAAACTCAGTTCCTATCAGCCTCATTTCAAGGTTGTAGTAGTGATGTGAATATGTAACTTTGTTTAGGTCTCTGCTCCGTGACTGGCGTCTGGGCCTCTTGTTTGCACTCCTAGGTCGAGATGCAGATGAGTGTGTTTATTCATGCAGTCATCTAATTATTTCTTCAGTCAGACGTTCACCAGAATTATATCCGTATCTATTTTGTACCAAGCATTATATGTTGAGGAGGCAGAAATGGCTGAGACGTGGCCTCCATTTTTGAGGATCTCACAATGTAGTGATTTGAGACAGTGTGTTTATTTACATGCAGGCATTGCCTTAGTATTTTGATTACTGCTCCTTGACGTGATGATTGAATATTTTGAATGGGCATGTGATTCTTGGCCTTGTGTGGCTGATGCACATACCAGTGCTCTCCAGGGAAGATTTTCTGAAAACCCTCCTTGATCAGAGTTCAAAGGATACTTTGAATGTAAGGTCAGATACAGAGGTAAAGGGAGGATGTAGAATGCTGGAGATGGTCTTTCTCTGCTGTCTGGGGATGCTGAGCAGGCTGTTTGAGTTGATGAACTCTAAAGTTAGAGACACAAAGATGTGTACATAGTTGATGGTGAGTGTTTAAGTTATGCTTTGACAGATGGGGCCACCAAGAATCCCTGTAAACTGGAGCACACCTTAATATGTCTTAAGCAGATTAAGTATATGATTTATTAGGGATTTTTCTGGTGGTCCAGTGGTTAAGAATCCGTCTTCCAGTGCAGGGGTTGCAGGTTTGCTCCCTGGTCAGGGATCAAAAATCCCACATGCCACAGGGGAACTAAGCCTGCATGCTGCAACTAAGACCCAGTGCAGCCCTATAAATAAATATTTTTAAAAGTATGTGATTTCTGAAGATGCACTTGAAGGGTTTCTCAACCTAGTCCTTTATTTAGTCAAAGAAGTATGGTTAGTCATTAACATAGTGATTCCTACTGGGTACTCACCTTTGATAGAAGTGACTAGGGAAGTGTAAGGCTGCTGCTGCTGCTAAGTCACTTCAGTCATGTCCGACCTTGTGCGACCCCATAGACGGCAGCCCACCAGGCTCCTCCGTCCCTGGGATCCTCCAGGCAAGAACACTGGAGTGGGTTGCCATTTCCTTCTCCAGTGCATGAAAGTGAAAAGTCAAAGTGAAGTCACTCAGTCGTGTCCAACTCTTAGCGACCCCATGGACTGCAGCCTACCAGGCTCCTCTGTCCATGGGATTTTCCAGGCAAGAGTACTGGAGTGGGGTGCCATTGCATTCTCCAAAGTGTAAGGCTAGTTCTGTTTAAAATCACCTGGAACATTGTGGGTCATTTATAAAGAACTTTGAATGTGAGATGTACAAGGGGAAATAAGGATGACTTACTGTAAGGGCTGGGTTGTAATAAGTAAAATAGAAAAGCCTTTCACTAGTGTCAGTCTACCAAGGAAGATGAAGTTGGGATTGGTTAGGTTTGAGATACTTTAAGGACAAGAGGGGTGTCAGGTGGTCAATGAGGAGAGCTGTTGGGGTCCAGGGACTGAAATGTGCTGTCCTCAGTATCTGGTTGCTTTTTAAAGTTATGAGATGGGTGGAGTGACCTGGGGAGTGAGTGTAGGGGAAGGAAAGGAGAAGACTGAGACTGACCCCAGGTACTCTGTGTGGCTGGGCAGAGAGGATGAAGCAGCAGTGGGGACTGAGCAGCACTCAGGAGACAGAAGAACTCTAAGAGGACATGAGGTACACTGGAAACCACTGTAGATGGAAGTGATAAATTGTTTCAGATCCTGCTGATGTATTAATTTTGGTGAAGACAGAATTGACCACTAGATTGTGAGGCCTTTAGTGACTTTGATAAGCATTTCAATGGAGTGTTGGTTAAAGTCTAATTTTAGAGCATTTAAGAGGATAGGAGTGGCATAACTGGAACCAGCCTTTAGAACACATCTGTGGAATTTTGCTTCAAAGGTAAGTGGAGAAATGGGGCAATAGTTACAGGAAGTGAAGTCAAAATGTTTTAAGATGAGAGAAATAACAGGCAAGATTTGTTGGAATAAAGTCCAACAAGAGTACATGATCTAGGGTGCAAGTAAAGGTTGGGGTTAAATTGAGGCATGGATAGTCTCTTAACAGCTGCCTAGCAGAGCTTCCTGTGATAATGGAATGCCACATGTTGATACTGACCACTTGAAATATGGCTACTGTGAATGACTGAACTTAAATTTTATTTAGTTTTGATTAATTTAAATTTAAATAGCCATGTGTTCCTACTATATTGAATAGTGCAGAGCTACAAGGCTGAATATGGGTATAAACCCTGGTAGAAGGGCTAATTGGAAGTTCTTTTAGATTGCTTAAATTTTGAGTGAACTAGGAGACAGTCAACAGTTGAGAATGGAGATGAGGAAGGAGATATTGATTGATGAAACGAGAAGTGTGAAATAATTGGAGAGTAAAAAGAGAATGTGTGGATGGAAAAGTTCAGGGTGTGTGTCAACCAACATTAAGGGCTTCCTTCAGAGTTGTTTGTATTTGCTGTGCTATAGCTTGGAGCACCAGAGAAGAAGACAGTTGGGACATATCCTCAGCAAACTATAAAGATAAAACATACATTATTTTTAACTAGTATAAAGCCTAAGTAATTCTGTTCATGATTGCTTTATTTAGAAATTGGCTTTTTTTTTTTAATGTTAATCTTACATTTAGTAAAGATAACAGCCTTGTGGATTTTTAATTGTTTTCTTTTTCCCCCTCTCACATATATAGCTTAACCGAGCAGAATTTGAAGATCAAGATGATGAAGCCAGAGTTCAGTATGAGGGTTTTCGACCTGGGATGTATGTCCGAATTGAGATAGAAAATGTCCCCTGTGAATTTGTGCTTAACTTTGACCCTCATTACCCAATTATTTTGGGTGGTCTGGGCAATAGTGAGGGCAATGTTGGATATGTACAGGTAGGTACCCTTTGCTGCATACTTAACAGCTGAGGTTCTTGGGTCATACTTGAGGCAATAATCTTACTGAAATCTCTTCTCCCCTCAGATGCGTCTGAAGAAACATCGTTGGTATAAGAAAATCCTCAAGTCCCGAGATCCAATCATTTTTTCTGTAGGGTGGAGGAGGTTTCAAACCATCCCACTTTATTATATTGAAGACCACAATGGAAGACAGAGGCTTCTAAAATATACCCCACAGCACATGCATTGTGGAGCAACCTTTTGGGGTAAAAACAGTTTAGAATAGACTTCTTTATAGGTTAATTTAGACCTTTTAGGATTTATCATTGTAGTTTTGCTTTTTTCCTTTTATGAAATCACAATTCATAAGATTTTTCTCTTTTCTGGGGTTGGAGTATATATGTGAAACAGAATCCAGAATGTGTGGTTCACTGTATTTTTTATTTTTTTCTGTTTCCTTTAAGGTCCTATCACTCCACAGGGTACTGGGTTCTTGGCAGTACAGTCTGTCAGTGGCAATATGGTAAGTATCTTGGTTGTTTTATTTTATAGGTTGTGTTTGGGAAATAATGTCTTGATTATGAATATGTACTGAAACTTTAAGTTGAAAATTACTCATTTTTGGTATTTATAGTCTTCAGGGAATGGCAACCCACACCAATATTCTTGCTGGAAAAATCCCATAGACAGAGGAGCCTGGTGGGCTATAGTCTGTGGGGTCGCAAAGAGTTGGACATGACTGAGCGACTAACACAGTCTTCTCTTTACTTTCAATTTTCCTTCGTCTTTTTAATAAGTAAGGTGTGGGAGCAGAGAAGAGGGAAGTAGAATTGTAATGATACTGATAATGTTTTATATTTTTATGTTTTTACGGACATATTTTTCTAAAATTACTTAAGCAGTGCTCACCATGAGCTAACCACTCTACTTGGTTCTGACTTCGACTGGATACCAGCTAGACATTAGACTACCCCTAATGATGCTGGAAAAGAAATGCAAAAAAGCAAAATGGCTGTCTGAGGAGGCCTTACAAATAGCTGTGAAAAGAAGAGAAGCAAAAAGCAAAGGAGAAAAGGAAAGATATAAGCATCTAAATGCAGATTTCCAAAGAATAGCAAGAAGAGATAAGAAAGCCTTCCTCAATGCAAAGAAATAGAGGAAAACAACAGAATGGGAAAGACTAGAGATCTCTTCAAGAAAATTAGAGATACCAAGGAAACATTTCATGCAAAGATGGGCTCGATAAAGGACAGAAATGGTATGGACCTAACAGAAGCAGTAGATATTAAGAAGAGGTGGCAGGAATACACCAGAAGAACTGGACAAAAAAAGATTTTCCTGACCAAGATGATCACGATGGTGTGATCACTGACCTAGAGCCAGACATCCTGGAATGTGAAGTCAAGTGGGCCTTAGAAAGCATCACTACAAACAAAGCTAGTGGAGGTGATAGAATTCCAGTTGAGCTATTCCAAATCCTAAAAGATGATGCTGTGAAAGTGCTGTACTCAATATGCCAGCAAATTTGGAAAACTCAGCAGTGGCCACAGGACTAGAAAAGATCAGTTTTCATTCCAATCCCAAAGAAAGGCAATGCCAAAGAATGCTCAAACTACCGCACAATTGCACTCATCTCACACGCTAGTAAAGTAATGCTCAAAATTCTCCAAGCCAGGCTTCAACAATACATGAACCCTGAACTTCCAGATATTCAAGCTGGTTTTAGAAAAGGCAGAGGAACCAGAGACCAAATTGCCAACATCCACTGGATCATCAAAACAGCAAAAGAGTTCCAGAAAAACATCTATTTCTGCTTTATTGACTATGCCAAAGCCTTTGACTGTATGGATCACAATAAACTGTGGAAAATTCTGAAAGAGATGGGAATACCAGACCACCTGATCTGCCTCTTGAGAAACCTGTATGCAGGTCAGGAAGCAACAGTTAGAACTGGACATGGAACAACAGACTGGTTCCAAATAGGAAAAGGAGTACGTCAAGGCTGTATATCGTCACCCTGCTTATTTAACTTATATGCAGAGTACATCATGAGAAACGTTGGGCTGGAAGAAGCACAAGCTGGATTCAGTATTGCTGGGAGAAATATCAATAACCTCAGATATGCAGATGATACCACCCTTATGGCAGAAAATGAGGAACTCAAAAGCCTCTTGATGAAAGTGGAGAGTGAAAAAGCTGGCTTAAAGTTCAACATTCAGAAAACGAAGATCATGGCATCTGGTCCCATCATTTCATGGCAAATAGTTGGGGAAACAGTGGAAACAGTGTCAGACTTTATTTTTTGGGCTCCAAAATCACTGAAAATGGTGACTGCAGCCGTGAAATTAAAAGATGCTTACTCCTTGGAAGAAAAGTTATGACCAACCTAGATAGCATATTCAAAAGCAGAGATATTACTTTGCCAACAAAGGTCCATCTAGTCAAGGCTATGGTTTTTCCAGTGGTCATGTATGGATGTGAGAGTTGGACTGTGAAGAAAGCTGAGCGTCAAAGAATTGATGCTTTTGAACTGTGGTGTTGGAGAAGACTCGAGAATCCCTTGGACTGCAAGGAGATCCAACCAGTCCATTGTGAAGGAGATCAGCCCTGGGATTTCTTTGGAAGGAATGATGCTAAAGCTGAAACTCCAGTACTTTGGCCACCTCATGCGAAGAGTTGACTCATTGGAAAAGACTCTGATGCTGGGAGGGATTGAGGGCAGGAGGAGAAGGGGATGACAGAGGATGAGATGGCTGGATGGCATCACTGACTCAATGGACGTGAGTCTGAGTGAACTCCGGGAGTTGGTGTTGGACAGGGAGGCCTGGCGTGTTGCGATTCATGGGGTCGCAAAGAGTTAGACATGACTGAGTGACTGAACTGAACGATGCTGGTTTAGCAAAGTGTGTTCACACAGCCTTCATTTGACCAATCAGAGCAGGTTTTTGGCCTCATTTAACAGCAAAGAAAACAGAATAATGGGCAAATGTAATCCATCCTAAATGTCCAAAATTTAATTTTTCAGCCATTGTAGCCAAATTTTCATATTCCCTTTCATTTATTCATATTTGTGAAACTGTGTTACTATGAAATCACCCTCAGTAATTAGCTCAAGATATCGTCAGTTTTGGCTTATATGTATTATAATTTCAGATAACTTTTGTTAAAATACTGGTTTGTATGTTCACATATTCTTTTTCTTAGGTGACTGTAAGTGAATTGCACTTCAGTAATTTATTGCATTACAGAGAAATGTAGTTTTTCTCTTGCTGATATTATTCCTGTATTCAAATTTTGGGGGTTCCTTTTTAGCCTGATTTCCGGATAGCTGCCACAGGAGTTGTCCTTGATCTGGATAAATCTATAAAAATTGTAAAGAAATTAAAACTAACTGGTTTTCCATATAAAATTTTCAAGAACACTTCATTCATTAAGGTCTGTATATCTCTTTATATATTCAAATATTTTTAATGTATATATTGTTAAAGGAGGCATGAAATACTTCTCATTTAGGTCTAAGAGATAGTTCTAATGCTTTCAGAAAAGTATTTGAAATCTTCTCTAAACTTGGTTTTTTATATTTTTAGTTTACTCCTTTATATTATTCTCTGTGTTACTTAAATGTGCTCAGAAATCTTAAGGTGAAATAAAATAGAGATATTTAATAATTAAGGCTATTACTCATTATTTCCCTGTGAGATTGTCACAGAGCCAATATTGAAAATATGTAATCTCATTCACTAGGTTTTGTTTCCTACCTTTTTGGTTTGTGTTGAGAGAGGGGGAAAATCATGGGTTTGTCAAACAGATCAGTAGAAAAATAGACAAAGCAGTTCTCAAAATACTTTATTGGCAGGGGTATGGAGAAATGGATGTTATGTCAAGCAGTAAGTATAACGTGAGAGGGTAGTTTGAGCAACATTTATTGAAAATTTCATTAGTGGGCTGTTTCCGTTAAAAATATAGAGTTAAGATGATCATAAAATGTTCTTAAGGTAATATACAACCATCAGCATTTATTTGTCTAGCTTTCTTTATTTTTGGAGTGTGTACATATAAGTAATAGGATATGAGCTGTAGTCCAGCTCCGTGAGATGACAGCAAAGGCCATCTAGGCTAGTTCAGCCAATAAACATCATTTGTTCCTTTCTTCTACAAAGATAGTGGTAATGAGCATATGTATGAGCTCACAATAGTCTTAATTGGTGTTATTTCAGGAAAAATAGAGCTGCACTCCTGTTGACCTAGTAATTCTACTTTTGAGGGGAAATACATTTTGATTATTTTATTACCCTTCAATGAATTATTGTCTGTTTTTTAACCAAGGATATATTTATGAACTAAGAGATAAAATATCTGACTTTGTGTCTATATACTTTTTAAATATTTATATATATATATATATCTCTCTATAGGGAATGTTTAATTCTGCCTTGGAAGTGGCCAAATTTGAAGGTGCTGTGATTCGAACGGTCAGTGGAATAAGGGGACAGATCAAGAAGGCGCTCCGGGCTCCAGAAGGAGCTTTCCGGGCCACATTTGAGGATAAATTGCTGATGAGTGGTAAATCTCCTTTGTGGTGTGTTCTTAACAGCATGTTACTGTTCAGTATTGATTTCTAGCCAGTGTGAATTATAGGTGGGAGTTTAGATCTTTAGAAACAGAGGAGTTGGGACTTTCCTGGTGGTCCAGTGGGTAAGACTTTGCCTACCAATGTAGTGGGTGTAGGTTCAGTCCCTGGTGGGTTAGCTAAGATCCCACATACCTCATGGCCAAGAAACCAAAACATAAAACACAAGTAATATTGTATCAAATTCAGTTAAGACTTTAAAAATGGTACACATCAAAAGAAAAGAAAAACAGGAGTCAGTTGTAGTTCTCCCCGTTTGGAACATCTTGTGCACTGCGCCTGGCAACAACCAGAGAACTTATATACTATTCAAAAGTAGTTCACTTGGCACAGTCTGTCTTCAAATACTATGCAACCAGCTAGAGAAGTTTGGAGTATTTTGTTTTTTTGTGTGTGTACTAACATGGATATGAATTGTCTCCTGAAAACGGTAATGTAAATACACTCTCTTTCCAGATATTGTCTTCATGAGAACTTGGTATCCTGTCTCCGTTCCAGCCTTCTATAACCCAGTAACATCTTTGTTAAAACCAGTTGGTGAGAAAGACACCTGGTCAGGAATGCGGACAACTGGTCAACTCCGGCTTGCCCATGGCATCAAACTAAAAGCCAACAAGGATTCTCTCTATAAGGTATAGTCGCGTATGTGTTCTGTAGATGCGTGTCATTCAGAAGCTTTGTATGTAATGGTTTTTTGCGGTTTGAATTTTCAAGTAGAAAGTCTAACATAAAACTTGAGTGAATCTGTTTATGTTCATAGACTATTTTGGAAGGAACACAGAAAAAGTGGTAAAAGTGATTTTCTCTGTATTGGAAAGGAGACTTAAACTTTTCACTGTATATACCTCATTTGAACTGTTCTTCTTGGCACTAAACACATATATTACTTTTAAAAACATTAATATACTTATTCTCATTGAAACAATGTGGAAGGTTATTTTTGAAGGATTTAATAAACTTTTTATTGAAGTGTTAACATACATACACCTTCCCTGATAGCTCAGTTGGTAAAGAATCCGCCTGCAATGCAGAAATCATTGCAGGTTCAATTCCTGGGTCAACAAGATCCACTGGAGAAGGGATAGGCTACCCACGCCAGTATTCTTGGGCTTCGCTTGTGGCTCATCTGGTAAAGAATCTGCCTGCAGCATGGGAGACCTGGGTTCGATCCCTGGGTTGGGAAGATCCCCTGGAGAAGGGAAAGGCTACCCACTCCAGTATTCTGGCCTGGAGAATTCCATGGACTATAGTCCTTGGTGTCGCAGAGAGTCAGACACAACTGAGTGACTTTCACTTTCAACATACATACAGAGAGGAGGTACACAAATAATAAGTGTATACAGCTCAATGAATTTTTTTTTTGCTTTTTTTTTAAACTGGAGGATAAGTGCTTTACAGTATTGTGTTGGTTTCTGCTGTACAACATTGTGAATCAACCCTAAGTATACATATGTCTCCTCCTTCTTCAACCTTCCTCCCATCCCCACCCCATCAGATCACATCAGATCAGTTGCTCAGTCGTGTCCGACTCTTTGCGACCCCATGAATCGCAACACACCAGGCCTCCCTGTCCATCACCAACTCCCGGAGTTCACTCAGACTCACGTCCATCGAGTCAGTGATGCCATCCAGCCATCTCATCCTCTGTCGTCCCCTTCTCCTCCTGCCCCCAATCCCTCCCAGCATCAGAGTCTTTTCCAATGAGTCAACTCTTCTCATGAGGTGGCCAAAGTACTGGAGTTTCAGCTTTAGCATCATTCCTTCCAAAGAAATCCCAGGGCTGATCTCCTTCACAATGGACTGGTTGGATCTCCTTGCAGTCCAAGGGACTCTCAAGAGTCTTCTCCAACACCACAGTTCAAAAGCATCAATTCTTCGGCGCTCAGCCTTCTTCACAGTCCAACTCTCACATCCATACATGACCTCAGGAAAAACCATAGCCTTGACTAGACGAACCTTTGTTGGCAAAATAATATCTCTGCTTTTGAATATGCTATCTAGATTGGTCATAACTTTTCTTCCAAGGAGTAAGCGTCTTTTAATTTCATGGCTGCAGTCACCATCTGTAGTGATTTTGGAGCCTAGAAAAATAAAATCTGACACTGTTTCCACTGTTTCCCCATCTATTTCCCATGAAGTGGTGGGACCGGATGCCATGATCTTCGTTTTCTGAATGTTGAGCTTTAAGTCAGTTTTTTCACTCTCCACTTTCACTTTCATCAAGAGGCTTTTGAGTTCCTCTTCACTTTCTGCCATAAGGGTGGTGTCATCTGCATATCTGAGGTTATTGATATTTCTCCCGGCAATCTTGATTCCAGCTTGTGTTTCTTCCAGTCCAGCGTTTCTCATGATGTACTCTGCATAGAAGTTAAATAAGCAGGGTGACAATATACAGCCTTGACGAACTCCTTTTCCTATTTGGAACCGGTCTGTTATTCCATGTCCAGTTCTAACTGTTGCTTCCTGACCTGCATACAGATTTCTCAAGAGGCAGATCAGGTGGTCTGGTATTCCCATCTCTTTCAGAATTTTCCACAGTTTATTGTGATCCATACAGTCAAAGGCTTTGGCATAGTCAATAAAGCAGAAATAGATGTTTTTCTGGAACTCTCTTGCTTTTTCCATGATTCAGCGGATGTTGGCAATTTGATCTCTGGTTCCTCTGCCTTTTCTAAAACCAGCTTGAACATCAGGAAGTTCACGATTCACATATTGCTGACGCATGGCTTGGAGAATTTTGAGCATTACTCTTAAGTTCTCAGTCCCTGCCTGAATTCCCATTTTCATTCAGGTTTTAGTCTCTGAGAATGTCCATTATTTTGTTCACAGCTTAACAAGGCATTTGAAAAGATTTGTTTGTGTTAATGGTGGATATTTAATTGTTTTGTAATAAGTGGGTAATTCAGGGTATTGGTTTATCATTCTGCTAGAAACAGTTTTCCAGGCATTAGTTTTTCTGTGAAATAGTTAATAAAATTTGAGTCATGTTGCCATGAATTGCTCTTAAAATATGCTTGAGGACATAGTACCTGTTGTCCAGTTTGTGGAGCTTACTTATTTTTGAGAAGGATATTTCTCTGAATTCTTTCATTCTAAAATATTTTGGTTTTTAAACAGAGAATATTGAATATTATTGTGGGCAGTGTCTTAAGATATTGCATAAATATTCTCTATGTAGTCTACTTTAGTAAAGGTTTAGGGCAAAACTGTCAGCTTACTAACTACTTTTGAGGCAGTTAAGGATTTTGGTCATCTCAATTTAAGTATAGAATTTGGTTAGCTTGAAAATTGAATGTAGAGAGAGTTTTGCCTTCATTTGTCATTTAAATCTCGCTTTTTAAAATCAGCCTTTTATTAGAAACACAATAAACTTCTTAATGAGAATCAGAGGTGGGCGCACTTTGGCTCTTCATTGGAGGAATAACTGTGTCCTTAAATCCAGAGAGGCTGATAGTCAAGATGAAAAGCTATTATTATTCTTGTCAGGCTAGAAAAAGCCATCTCAGTGCTCCAAAGATAAGGCCTGAATTTGCCATTAACAGAAAGGTTGGATCTTTTCATCAAATCTATTAAGATCCCATTGCCCATACTGTAGAAATTTGCACAGTTGATTTCTTGGAAGAATTATAAATATGTATTCTATATATATTCTATATATTCCTTTGTTTTTTCTGTAGCTGTGCATGCTCACTGAAGCGATTTATATTTGATGGATAATTGAGTCCTCATTTCTCATGGTCAGCAAACTGTGGTATTACTGATTTGTGGAAAAATCAATCCACTGAGAAGATTTCATGCAAATTTTAAGTGCGCATTGATCATAATTTAAATATGTCATAGTCTTTGTTTTCTTTTTCTTTTTCAGCCAATTGTGAGGCAAAAGAAACATTTTAACTCACTGCACATTCCAAAAGCCTTGCAGAAGGCCCTGCCGTTTAAGAGCAAGCCCAAGACCCAGGCAAAGGCAGGCAAGACTCCAAAGGACAGAGTGAGACCAGCCGTCATACGGGAGCCTCATGAAAGGAAGGTACTGTCAATGGATGGCTTCCAGTACTTTGCATTTAGATGTGAAAGTCATGCTCTCAGTAACACATTTGGCGTTCTTACTGCATTCTCACTTTACATGAGGAAAGGATAAGGGTCAGACACTTCAGGGCACTAGATCTGGAAATTAGAAGAAAGGCCAGAATCCATTTCCCTTCTTTTGTTTAGTCATGCTCTGCCTTATGCATTTTAATGGGGAATAAGAAGCACACAGCTGGCACATCACTCTATCAGCTGTACAGAGTATCCATAGAGTGATTAACAAAGGTGGTTTTGTGGTCAAGGCTGTTATATAAGTATTTTGTTAAGTCAGTGTGCTCCTACTTATATTTCCATGCAAATTATAATTCCCTAGTTCAGGATCAGTTTTCACTAGATTAATATTCATTTGGATAATGAATTGATTCTCATTTTGATACAGTCAGCTGCAGTGTGTAAGGATCCCTGAAACTTAGAACGAAGGCATGCTACAGCTGTAAGAATATTTTGATGCTCAGTGGTTTTGTCCTTGTCAGATCCTTGCACTGCTGGATGCTCTGAGTACAGTGCACAGTGAGAAGATGAAGAAAGCCAAGGAGCAGCGACATCTCCACAACAAAGAACACTTCAAAATGAAGCAGAAGGAGGAAGAAGAGAAACTGAAGCGACAGAAGGACCTCAGGAAGAAGCTCTACCGAATTCAGGGTCAGAAAGAAAGAAGAAATCAAAAGTCCAGTCTAAAGGGGCCTGAGGAGCAGTTGAAGTGAGCTGCAGACAGATAGACTGTCATTTGAACCCACAGTGATGAATGTTTTCGCATTGTAAGTGACAGGTCAGGGGACTGGACAAGCCTGTTTGTCGGGGCATCACCCAGACCGTGCCTTCGAGAGGAGAAATGAGACTGCTCACAGGATACCTGTTCATTCTCAACATCCAGGTTACCGCAAAATAAAGCTACATAATTTATGGTTTTCTAGATCCCCTCACATTCCTCTTAACCTGTCTCAGTTTAATTTTGTGCTACGAAAGTATTAAAATATTTTCTTGTTAATTTTGCCTGAGTAGTTTTCATTAAGGATGAATGCTTGATGATTGCTTTTTCAACCAACTTCATGATGCGTTTTCCAGGAGGGAAAAAATGTTAACTTGACTCCTTAGCATTAAGGTAAAATTTTAGAAGCGGATATGTAATTTTTGGTTTTTTGTCTGTTATATGTTATATTCTTTGATCATTGATCCTAATGGACATTTTACGTCTTCACGTTTTGCAAGTTAGTGTTAGCTGTGCATACTCAATCACTTCAGTCATGTCCAACTCTTTGTGACCCTATGGGTGGTAGCCCACAAGGCTCATCTGTTCATGGGAATCTCCAGGCAAGAATACTGGAGTGGGTTGCCATACCCTCCTCCAGAGGATCTTCCTGGCTTGTGGATCAAACCCACATCTCTTCTGTCTCCTGTATTGGCAGGCAGGTTCTTTACCACTAGTGCCACTTGGGAAGACAGTAATAGCTAGTTAACACTAAATACTCATTTAATGTTTTAGACCAGGGATGATGTGTATCTGTGGAGATAGTTAGGCATACTGTCTGAAGTTCATATTGGTAAACCCTCTAGGTCTAAAATACATAACTGAGAGACAACACCACCTACCTGGGAGTGAGCGGAATCATCCAGGGATAGGAAAGGATCAAGATGAAACAGCCAGATCTTAGTGCAGTGTTCCTGCCATTAGTTAAGTGTCTCCACATACGTCAAAGAACATCATCAAGTCCAATCCCCATGTTCAGGCCAGCGCCGAAGAAGCCCAAGTGATCCTACTAAGACATCCACTCGTCTAAAATCTGAACAGGTCCAGCTAAGCAAGGCTGTGCACAGAAGCCAGACACATAACTTACATAAACAAAGAGGGCAGCCTGTCCTTCCCAGTGTCCTAGACTGCTACACACAGACTTTACCATCACAGTGCTAGATGCAGGGAGGGGCTCGGTGGGGCTCCTGGCTCTGCCACTGTTTATGGTGTGACTCTGGAAGATGATGCTGTGAAAGTGCTGCACTCAATATACCAGCAAACTGGGAAAATTCAGCAGTGGCCACAGGACTGGAAAAGGTCAGTTTTCATTCCAATCCCAAAGAAGGGCAATGCCAAAGAATCCTCAAACTACCGCATGATTGCACTCATCTCACACACTAGTAAAGTAATGCTCAAAATCCTCCAAGCCAGGCTTCAACAGTACATGAATTGTGAGCTTCCAGATGTTCAAGCTGGATTTAGAAAAGCCAGAGGAACCAGAGATCAAATTGCCAACATCCGCTGGATCATGGAAAAAGCAAGAGAGCTCCAGAAAAACATCTGCTTTATTGACTATACCAAAGCCTTTGACTGTGTGGACCACAATAAACTGGAAAATTCTTTAAGAAATGGGAATCCAGACCACCTGACCTGCCTTTTGAGAAACCTATATACAGGTCAGGAAGCAACAGTTAGAACTGGACATGGAACAACAGACTAGTTCCAAATAGGAAAAGGAGTATGTCAAGGCTGTATATCGTCACCCTGCTTATTTAACTTATATGCAGAGTACATCATGAAAAATGCTGGGCTGGAAGAAGCACAAGCTGGAATCAAGATTGCCGGGAGAAATATCAGTAACCTCAGATATACAGATGACACCACCCTTATGACAGAAAGTGAAGAAAAACTAAAGAGCTTCTTGATGAAAGTGAAAGAGGAGAGTGAAAAAGTTGGCTTAAAACTCAACATTCAGAAAACTAAGATCATGGCATCTGGTCCCATCACTTCATGGCAAACAGATGGGGAAACAGTGGAAACAGTGACAGACTTTATTTTGGGGGTGCTCCAAAATCACTGAAGATGGTGACTGCAGCCATGAAATTAAAAGATGCTTGCTCCTTGGAAGAAAAGTTACTACCAACCTAGACAACCTAGTCAAAGCTATGTTTTTTTCCAGTAGTCATGTATGGATGTGAGAGTTGGACCATAAAGAAAGCTGAGCACTGAAGAATTGATAACTTTTGAACTGTGATGTTGGAGAAGACTCTTGAGAGTCCCCTGGACTGCAAGAAGATCCAACCAGTCCATCCTAAAGGAAGTCAGTCCTGAATATTCATTGGAAGGAGTGATGCTGAAGCTGAAACTCCAATACTCTGGCCACCTGATGTAAAGAACTGACTAATTTGAAAAGACCCTGATGCTGGGAAAGATTGAAGGTGGGAGGAGAAGGGGACAATAGAGGATGAGACAGTTGGATGGCATCAGCAACTGATGGACATGAGTTTGAGTAAACTCTGGGAGTTGGTGATGGACAGGGAGGCCTGGCGTGCTGCAGTCCATGGGGTCACAAAGAGTCAGACACAGCTGAGCGGCTGAACTGAACTGGGCAAATTCCCAAGTATCTCTGAGTTTCAAGTTTCTTATCTGTAATATGGGGGTAATAAACTAATCTTGCAGTTTGTGAGGCTTTAATGAGACCTAATGCAAAATGACTGGCACAGAACAGATTTTTAAATTTTTTTGTTTCTCTTGGTTCCATTTTAAAGAGTTGTATAGGGTCCAAGAGTTTTAATACTTACATAGATTTTAACACATTTTCTATATGTTCATGTAACCACCACCACTGTCAAGATACCAAAGAGGTCCCTTCTCCAGAGCACTTCCTCATGCTATGTAGCCCAAGCCTTCCTCACTTCCAACCCCCATTAACTGCTGATGAGTTTTTCATCACTACAACTTGTCATTTCAAGAATATGTAAGTAAAACAACAGAGTATGTAATCTTTTGAAATTGGCATTATGTCTTTGAGATTCATCCCAATTGTCCTGTGTATCAGTGGTGTATTCTTTTTGTTTACTAAATAGTTACCAGCTGTACAGACACACCACAGTTGGTTATCCATTCTCCAGTGAAAGGCCTTGTGGTTGTTCCAGTTTGGGGCAATTATGAATATAGCTGCTATAAATATCTGTATAGAGGTTTTTGTGTGAACATGTTTTCATTACTCCAGGGTAAAAAAATAACCCAGGAGAAGCACTTCTGGGTCATATGGTTTAAAAGAACTGTCAAAATGTTTTCTGGAGGGGTTGTACCATTTTGCATTCCCACCAGCTAATGGATATATAGTGGTATCTCGCTGTGGTTTTAATTTGCATTTCCCTAATGACCAATAATGTGGAGCATCTTTTCATATGCTTAACTTGCCTTTCATGTACTGTGTCTGTCCTCTCTGGTGATATGTTTTATTTTCAAGTCTTTTGCCTACTATTTATTTGGATCATTATTGATTTTGAGAGTTCTTTGTATATTTTGGAAGAAGTCCTTTGTCACATATATGATTTGCTAATACTTTCTTCTAGTATACTGCTGTTTTTTCATTTTCTTAAGAGTATCTTTAACAAAATTTAAAAGATTTGTGAAGCCTAATTTATTAATTTTCTCTTTTATGGTTTGTGCATTTAGTGTCCTCACTAAGAATTCTTTTCCTAGCCCCAGGTCAAGAAGATATTCTTGTATGTTTTCTTCTAAAAGCTTTATAGCTTTATGCTTTTCATTTTGAGTTAATTTTTATATAGATGTGAAATTTAGATTGGAGTCATTTTTTTTTTTTCACTTATTGTTCTAATACCATTTGTCAAAAGGCTATCCTTTCTCCATTGAAATACCTTTGCATCTTTGTCAAAAATCAGTTGGGCATATTTGTGAGGGTATATTCTGGGCTGTATTCTCTTTCTTTGATTGATGCATCCATCACTTTGCCACAATATCTTGATTATTGTAGCTTTATATTAGGTCTGTAAACTAAGAAGTGTGATTCCTCTAACTATTTTTTCAAAATTGTTGCTGCTGTTCTAGAGCCTTTCCCTTTTGATATAAATTTTAATAAGCTTGCCTACATTTACCAAAGAATCCTGCTGTGATTTTGATGGCTTTTGATCTATAGATCAACTTGGAAAGAACTGAAATCAATATAGAGCTCTACAGTCCATGGCTTCTCTCTCCGTTTATTTAAGACTTTTTTGGTTTCAAATTGTTTGCTGCTAGTTTTTAGAAAAATGATTGGTTTTTCTGTGTTGAACTTACATTCTGTGACTGTAATGCGCCCATTTAGTCTAGATCTTTTTGTGGGGAGGAGAGCAGATTTCTTGGGATTTTCTACTTAGACTGTCATGTTTTCTGCAAGTAGAGAGGGTTTTTATTCCTTCCTTTATAACTGTGAAACTGATGTGTTGCGGTGGCTAGGACTTTCAGGATAATGTGAAATTGAAGTATTGAAGGTGGACATTCTGGCTTTGGTCCCATTGTAGATACACTTTCTCAGTTTGAGGAAATTCCTTTCTATGCCTGGTTTAGCTGGGAATCTTTATCATGAATGAATGTTGTAAGGGATATGGTTCTGTAGAGTTCTTATGTCTATTTGATTATGGTATCAGGGTAATGCTGGCCTTATAAGATGATTTGGAAAATGTTCCCTCTCCTTTTATATTCTTGAATTGAGGGTAGAATTGTTATTTCTTCTTTAAATGTTTGGTAAAATCTGTCAGTGAGGGAATTCCTTAGTGATCCAGTAGTTAAGACTCCGTGCTACCAAGGCAGGGGAAATGGGTTCAATACCTGGTTGAAGAACTAAGATCCTGCAAGCCGTAAACTGTGACCAGAAAGATTTTTTTTAATGTTTATTTAACAATGAATTTAATATATTTAATAGTTATAGGACTACTCAGATTACTTCATCCTAAGTGAATTTTCCTAGGTTATGAAATGGAATTGATTTATTTCACCTAAATTGTCAAATTTATGAGAATAGAGTTATTTGTGTGTCCCTTGTGTGTGTGTAGCTCATTCAGTTGTGTCTGACTTTGTGACCCCAAGGACTGTAGCCCACCAGACTCCGCTGTCCATGGAATTCTCCAGGCAAGAATACTGGAGTGGGTTGCCATTTCCTTCTCCAGGGGATCTTCCCTATCCAAGGATCAAATCCACATCTCCTGCATTGGCAGGTGGATTCTTTACCACAGCACCACCTGGGAAACCCCCATATGAATCTCTTACTATCCTTTTACTATCTTTTGGGTCTGTATGACATCACCTCTTTCATTCCTAATAATGGTAATTTGTGTCTTCTCTACTTTTGTTCTTTGTCAGTATTCCTAGAAGTTTATTAATTTTTATTTCAAAGAATGAGCTTCTGGTTTCATTGATATTTCTCTATTCTTTTCCTGTTTTTAATTTCATTGGTTTCTGCTCTTTATTATTTCTTTTCTTATGCATGCTTTGATTTTATTATGTTCTTTTTTCCTAATGTCTTAAGATTGAAGCTTAGATTAATGATTTGAGACTTTTCTTTTTTCCTAAAATAAGCATTTAATGTCATACATGTCCTTGTAAGCACTCTGTAGCTGCAGAGTGCTACAGCCTTCTATGGGTTGTGGTCACAGTGTCAGTTCCATTTACATACAAAGCCCTTGCAGTGTTATTTGGGTCAGTCTCACATGTGCATTACCCGTAGCCTGTGTGGGCCTGGGACTTGGATCTATTTCTTTGGCCCATTCTCAGAGTCAATGATATGCTGCTTAGAGTCAATGCGTGCACAGCCCAGGAGGGCGCCCAGGAGCTCATTAACAACTTTGGGGGGTCACTGTCCTGAACTCTTCCACTCCATGACTTCCTGGTACTTTCCCCGTTTCCTTTTCAGCCCTCAGTCTAAACACTGCAGCTTCCATACCACGTCTGTGCCCAAATCCAGAGTCAAGCAAAGAACCAAGAGAGTAAGAAAACAATGGTTAAAACAACACCAACAACAAAACTCCTTCCAACCTGGATCAAAAAAGGACATGCTTATGGGCTGCAGAGGGCTGGGCAGGAGAAAATGGAGTAGGGAAGAGGAGAGATTTCTTGCACTCTCTCTGGGTTTTAGGAGACTCTTGCTCCTCAGCCTGAAGGCTTTCTTGAGCGGTCTCTGTTTGCACCTACATCCCCCTTGAGGTTTAGCCTGCCTCGCTCGGGTGAGGATAGCTATGAGGTACCAGGAAAGGGAAAATGGTAAAACTCACCACCAGCTCAGTGTTACTTTGAATTATGGTCTCCTGTCCCAGTCCTCCTGCTGTTGTTTTATTTGACTTTAAAAGTCCTCAAATAGCTCCTCTATGGATTCTATTCAAGTTTGTACACTTGCATTTCAGTGGAAGAGTGAAATGTACTTACTGAATGTTTTTTCCTGGTCTGAAGTCCCCTTTAGTTTTTCCCTTTAAAACAAATTCCTATAAATAAGATTCTGCGGCCACTTTTTAAAAATTGCTTTTTATTTTGAAATAATTATAGATTCACAGGAATTTGCCCAAAAATTTACAGGGAGTTTTCCTTGGGGCATTTACCCAGCTTCCTCCAGTGCTAACATCTGGCAGAACTGTAGTACAATATCAAAATCAGGAAAACTGACCTTGGCACAAATCCACAGAGTTTTTCAGATCTCATGAGTCATTTATGTACTAATTTATGTGTGTTATCCTGTGTGATAGCATGTGTGTAGCTTTAATGATCACAATCATACATAACTGTGACATCACTGGAAGGCTTCCTCGTGCTACCACTTTAAAGTCACACACCCCTCACCCATCCCTAACCTCTAACAACTGTTAATCTGTTTTCTGTCTCTATAGTTATGTTACTTCACAACTTTATGGAATCATATAATATGTGTCCTTTTAAAATAAGCTTATTTCACTCAGCATAATGTTCATGCAAGTTGTTGCAAGTGTCAATAATCTCTTCCTTTAAAAATTTTTTTAAATTATTTTTGGCTGTGCTGGGTCTTTACTGCCACCAGGACTTTTCTCTAGCTGCAGCGAGTGAGGGCTACTCTCTAGTTGCAATATGTGGGCTTCTCATTGCAGTCGCTTCTCATTGCAGAGCAAGGGTTCTAGGCATGCGGGCTCAGAGTTGCAGTGCGTGGGCTTAGTTGCTCCACAGCATGTGGAATCTTTCCAGACCAGAGATCAAACCCACGTCTCCTGCATTAGCAGGCAGATTCTTTACCACTGAGCCCCAGGGAAGCTCAATCTCTGCCTTCTTAATGCTGCATGGTATTTCATAATATTTATTATGTTCTACAGTTTGTTCAGCATTCCACATTGAAGGACATGTGCATAGTTTCTGAAAAGTGAAAGTGAAAGTGCAATTTCAAGTCACTCAGTCATGTCTGACTCTTTGTGACCCCATGGACTTTACAGTCCATGAAATTCTCCAGGCCAGAATACTGGAGTGGGTAGCCTTTCCCTTCTCCAGGGGATTTTCCCAACCCAGGGATTGAACCCAGGTCTCCTGCATTGCAGGCAGATTCTTTACCAACTGAGCTATTAGGGAATCCCTAGTTTTTTACTATTACAAATAAAACTGCTCTGAACATACATGTATAAGATTCTCTATAAAAATAAGTTTTCATTTCTCCAGTAAAATGCCCAACATTGCATTTTCTGGGCCAAATAATAAGTCCGTTTTTAGTTTTCAAAGGAACTTCCAAACTATCTTCCAGAGTGGCAGTACCATTTTACAGACTCACCAGCAATATATGAACACTCTGGCTCTCTGCATTCTTGCAAGCATTTAGTGTTAGTGGTTTCCTAAAGCCATTCTAATGGGTGTGTAGTCATAATTCATTGTGGTTCTAATTTGCACTTCCCTAATGACTAATGATGTTGCCCATATTTTCATGTGTTTATATGCCATCTATATAGCCTCTTTGGTCAAATATCTGTTCAAATCTTTAGTACATTTTCAATTTTGTTTAATGTTGACTTCTGAGGATTTTTTTTTAATAAATTCTAGACATCTTAAGTTCTTTGTTAGGTATGCAATTTGCAAGTATTTTATCCCATCTGTAATTTGTCTTTTCATCATCTGAACAGGATGTTTTGCAGAGCAAAGAAAATTTTTAATTCTGATGAAGTGTGGTCCGATTTATCAACTTTTCATTTCATGGATTGTACTTTTGGTGTCAAGGTTTCAGAACTCTTTGTCTAGTCTCTCCTCCCTCCACCCCTCACTTCTGCCTGTGCCTTGATTTCAGACTTCTCAGCCTCCAGAACTGTAACAAAGAAGCTTCTGTTGTTTAAGCCACCCAGTTTAATGGCATTTATTTAGCCCAAATGGACTAAGACAATGGGAGAAACCCAGGAGCTCAGTACAGTGCCATCTCTCAAGTCTCCTTCTTCCTGCCAGTCTGCCTTCCTCTTTCCACCTTACAAATCCTTTTATGATTGAAGGGATTTCCAATGCATTTAGTCATATTTAGAGGGAAGGAGTAGGAACAGCGAGTCTATACCATCTTGTCATGGAATGCCCAATCTTTCAAGTGTTTGGAATGTGTTCCATTCAATGTCTGTCCCTTGGGACGGCTGTAACAGCTCATAACCCCACCAGTAATGTTTGCACGCATCCATTTGTTTCATCCATGCAAAAACATCTGATGTTGAGATCTTGTTTTTAAATTTTGCTTCTTGTTCCTATATTAGGAACACCTATATTAGATGATTAATTAATATGGGCTGCTAACTCTAGTCTATGAACCCAAACCTTGGAGAAGTCACAAATGAAATAACTGATAGAGCCCAGAACAAAGGTGAAAATGCAAGACAAATCCAGAGGAGGCAGAGCCAAGTGGGGTAAGGGAGGGGAGGGGAGACATTCCAGCTTGGAAGCTGCTGCTCAGCTACCTAGGACCAGGCCAAAGCAGCATCTCTCCTACTTGTACCACCCTGGGGTCCCTGGCCTGCCCAGCATTGCTCTTGTGAGGAGCAGATTCTGTGCCAGACACAGGCAAGACCAGAGCAGCCTGGAACCTACCTGGAGTGAGTGCCACCCCACCTGGGCAGATCACCTGGCTGTCCCATGGCACCTCCCCATCCCCAGGTACAATGCAGGCTGACAGCCCCAGGACAAAGACAACAACCAGGCTAGAAGAGAGAGAGGTTCCCTAAGGCCAGAGTGGCCTTGCAGGGATGCACAAAACAGGGGATGCTGAGCCAGCCCATCTCACCCTGTGCTCTGCCCTGAGGAGCATCCTACCGGCCTTCCCTAACTGACCTGGAAGGTGCGGCCTGGGGCGAAAGCTGCCGGCTCCTCCTCCCAAGTGTACTCAACCGGCTAAGTTGGCTGACCTTCACCAGGGAAAGTGAGTGGCTTGGATTTCCGTGGTAGGCCAGTGGTTAAGATGCCATGCCTGCACTGCAAGAGCAGTGGTTAAGGGATCATGGGTTCAATCCCTGTCAGGAAACTAAGATCCTACATGTCTTGTGGTGTAGCCAAAAACAAACAAAAAACCCAACCAAACAAGTGAGACAAAACAAAACAAACAGAAATAAAAGAGAAAAAAAAAATGGCTGTAGGGAAAAATGAGACGTGAGAAGAGTAAACACCAAGAGGAAAAGATCACAAACCGAATACCCGAGGGAGCAGATAGACAGAAAAGACAGGAAAAGCATTTACATGTGAATAATAAATACCCTCAGTAGGGTACTGGAAATATGAGGCTAGATGAGGCAGTTATGAAGAAGAACCAGCTGGGGATAAAGGGTGTTAACAATGAAGAAATGATGAACTCAATGGGAAGGTTAAAGGGAAGAAGAACAAATGAATGAATGGGGAGGAACCAACGAGATGGAGAGTTAAGGGAGGAGGGAAGTGAGAAGGGAAATTGTTCCTATTTATTAATAATATGAGTGCCAGAGGGAGAGGGAAAGATCAACAGATAAGAGGAAATATTTGAAAAATAACTGAGAATTTTCCCATTTCCGATGCCTGCCAGTGACACTTGTGCTCAATGCTTTTAATTTCTGCCAGTCTGGTGGGCACAAGAAATACTTCATTATCATTTAAATTTGCATTTTTATTAGCTATCTAGAGGGCTTTAGCATCTCTTCAAGTGTTTATCAGCCATTCTCATATCTTCTGTAATTTGTGCATATCTTTGCTTGTTTTTCTGTTGGTCCGTATTGACTTTGTAAAAGCTCCTAAGGTATTCTGGATATAAACCATGTGGCTGTTTATAAATCTTATAAATATTTTTCCTCCAGTATAACACTTGTCTTTTGATAAGTCCATGATGCCTTGTATAGAGGTTTTAAATGTTGATGTGATCAAATCTGTTGTTTTCCTTTTTGTTTTTGAGGTTTTGTGTCCTGTCTGGGTGAGTCATTCTGACCTCTTTAATTACAAAAATGACCCTCTATTTTAAATATCCTCTTATTTTTTCAAAAAATATTTCTGTATGTTTTCTAAATTTTTAATTTTTATTCTTTAGCTTAAAATATTAATAATTATTAAAATATTTTTCTTTTCAATTTCATATTTATCAGGTGATTATTGGTTTTATTTTGACTAATTTATTTACATTTAGTTTAATTATTTTGAAGTAATATAAGATCCTACATGAACATAGATTGTAAACATTCCAACAATATAGGAATAGCATAAAAGGAATTGTTTTCTCTTTAACTTCCTTCCAAACTCTCTGCCTCACAGTTAACCATGTACTCTGTCTGATGTGTATCTTCCTGATCTCTAATTTTAGACACTTATATTCATGTATATTAATTTTCTTCCATGGAAGCTCTCTATTTTCACTACTGTATGCGTCTGGAGGATCTTTTATATCATTGCAGCCTGTGTGTATTTGTGCGTGTGCGTGTGTGATCCTTGTTCAGTCTGTTAATCCTGTAGAGAGAACTGGGAGCTTCCCATTCTCTCCTGTGTTCTGGTAACGTCCATAACAGCAATCCCTTGTCTCTGGAGGTTGAGGGAGCCCTCCTTCATTACCTTTTCAGTTATGTTTATTGTTCTTTTCGGGCTTCCCAGGTGGCCCTACTGGTAATGAACACTCAGATTAGCTATAGTTGGGCAAAACCATCTAATACAAAGCATATTTTATAAGAAAGTTGTTGATAGCTCATGTAATTTACTGAAAGTGAAAAACAGAACAGTTGTCCGGGTACAGAATGGTTCTAAGTTATCAGTCGTTTATCCTTATGATCGTGTGCCTAACTGGGAGCCGCAGTTCCACATCATGAGACAATACTGTACCACATTTCCCTAGCCCAGGAAAAGATCAAAACTCAAAAACTGAAGTATGGTTCTACTGAATGCATATCACTTTCACTGTATTATGAAGTTGAAAAATCGTTAAAACATTTTTAGTCAGGGACCATCTGTAAAGAGTTTTTCATTTTAGCTCTTATTTTCTCTTCAACATAAGCTGCCTTTCTTTTACCCCCCTTTTATTCTGTTTACTACAAATTCATTTGGGGATATGGCTTTCTCTCTACTTCACAATTTTTTTGAATTCCATATTTTATATAAATACCTTATGGCTATTGAGATCCAACATTTTATAATGCCCGTTGTGGAAATTAATTGGGGTTCCAAAATGCATTTCTAATGTTCGTATTGTCCCTAATTATACTGCACCCTGGTGACAGAATGTGATCTGTGGGATCTGACAGCTCCTCGCTCATCGGGCACAGCATCAGTGTTTCCAAATGCTCTACAGGAGCTTGACAAGAACATACGTTCTCTGTTGGGTTCAAATCTTTCTGTAAAAGCACATTAGAGATATTCCAATCTGTTCTCTTGTTTTGTAATAGCCTCATTTGTTTTGTTTGCTGAAATCTCTCAAGCTAGTGAGACTTTTAATGTAGCCAGGATGTTTCTCTGCTTAGGCTGAAGGGGTAGAGTAGAGAGGGGCCAGATGCCTGTCGTCCAGGACTGGCACCTTTTCATTTGCTCTCGTTGCATCTTGCCAGGTAAGCACTCCCCTGTCTCAGAGCGTAGTGAGCACAGTGGCAGGGTGGGGTGCATTTCCCTTGGGTTGGGGGCAGTCCCACCTGTGCTGTTGTGGCTGAGACACTGCCCACTCCCCTGCCTCATGATAGATCTTGTTGGTCAGCTGGCTCCCACCTGGCCTGGGATCCTGGCCAGCCCACAGGGTGGACATGGTCCCAGCAGGGATGGAGAAGAACTTAGGTTCCTTTGAGACAACCAGGGTCTCCCCAGGCTGCTGCTGCTCTGATATCAGGATGTCTGGGAAGCCCCATACCTCTTCCCCAGTGGGCGGTCTTCTTCCTGTGGTGGCTTTTGGGGTGTCCCTCTCACAGCCTGTCTCTCTTGTACTCTGTCTTACCCTGCTCTTTCACTGCTTATCCTCTGCTCTCCCGAACTGACTCACATCTTCCGTGAGGTTTATGAAAACCAACTCTCACACGGTGCTCTCAGATCAGATCAGTCGCTCAGTCGTGTCCAACTCTTCGCAACCCCATGAATCACAGCACGCTAGGCCTCCCTGTCCATCACCAACTCCCGGAGTTCACTCAGACTCACGTCCATCGAGTCAGTGATGCCATCCAGCCATCTCATCCTCTGTCGTCCCCTTCTCCTCCTGCCCCCAATCCCTCCCAGCATCAGAGTCTTTTCCAATGAGTCAACTCTTCGCATGAGGTGGCAAAAGTACTGGAGTTTCAGCTTTAGCATCATCCCTTCCAAAGAAATCCCAGGGCTGATGTCCTTCAGAATGGACTGGTTGGATCTCCTTGCAGTCCAAGGGACTCTCAAGAGTCTTCTCCAACACCACAGTTCAAAAGCATCAATTTTGGGCGCTCAGCTTTCTTCACAGTCCAACTCTCACATCCATACATGACCACAGGAAAAACTATAGCCTTGACTAGACGGACCTTAGTTGGCAAAGTAATGTCTCTGCCTTTCAATATGCTATCTAGGTTGGTCATAACTTTCCTTCCAAGAAGTAAGCGTCTTTTAATTTCTTGGCTGCAGTCACCATCTGTAGTGATTTTAGAGCCCAGAAAAATAAAATCTGACACTGTTTCCACTGTTTCCCCATATATTTCCCATGAAGTTATGGGACCGGATGCCATGATCTTCATTTTCTGAATGTTGAGTTTTAAGCCAACTTTTTCACTATCCACTTTCACTTTCATCAAGAGGCTTTTTAGTTCCTCTTCACTTTCTGCCATAAAGGTGGTGTCATCTGCATATCTGAGGTTATTGATATTTCTCCCGGCAATCTTGATTCCAGCTTGTGTTTCTTCGAGTCCAGCGTTTCTCATGATATACTCTGCATATAAGTTAAATAAGCAGGGTAACAATATACAGCCTTGACAAACTCCTTTTCCTATTTGGAACCAGTCTGTTGTTCCATGTCCAGTTCTAACTGTTGCTTCCTGACCTGCATACAGATTTCTCAAGAGGCAGGTCAGGTGGTCTGGTATTCCCATCTCTTTCAGAATTTTCCACAGTTTATTGTGATCCACACAGTCAAAGGCTTTGGCATAGTCAATAAAGCAGAAATAGATGTTTTTCTGGAACTCTCTTGCTTTCTCCATGATCCAGTGGATGTTGGCAATTTGATCTCTGGTTCCTCTGCCTTTTCTAAAACCAGCTTGAATATCTGGAAGTTCACAGTTCACATATTGCTGAAGCCTGGCTTGAAGAATTTTGAGCATTACTTTACTAGTGTGTGAGATGCATGCAATTGTGTGGTAGTTTGAGCATTCTTTGGCATTGCCTTTCTTTGAGATTGGAATGAAAACTGACCTTTTCCAGTCCTGTGGCCACTGCTGAGTTTCCCAAATTTGCTGGCATATCGAGTGCAGCACTTTCACAGCATCATCTTTCAGGATTTGAAACAGCTCAACTGGAATTCTATCACCTCCACTAGCTTTGTTCGTAGTGATGCTTTCTAAGGCCCACTTGACTTCACATTCCAGGATGTCTGTCTCTAGGTCAGTGATCACACCATTGTGATTATCTGGGTCATGAAGATCTTTTTTGTACAGTTCTTCTGTGTATTCTTGCCATCTCTTCTTAATATCTTCTGCTTCTGTTAGGTCCATACCATTTCTGTCCTTTATTAAGCCCATCTTTGCATAAAATGTTCCTTTGGTATCTCTGATTTTCTTGAAGAGATCTCTAGTCTTTCCCATTCTGTTGTTTTCCTCTATTTCTTTGCATTGAGGAAGGCTTTCTTATCTCTTCTTGCTATTCTTTGGAACTCTGCATTCAGATGTTTATATCTTTCCTTTTCTCCTTTGCTTTTCACTTTTCTTCTTTTCACAGCTATTTGTAAGGCCTCCCCAGACAGCCATTTTGCTTTTCTGCCTTTCTTTTCCATGGGGATGGTCTTGATCCCTGTCTCCTGTACAATGTCACAAACCTCATTCCATAGTTCATCAGGCACTCTATCTATCAGATCTAGGCCCTTAAATCTATTTCTCACTTCCACTGTATAATCATAAGGGATTTGATTTAGGTCATACCTGAATGGTCTAATGGTTTTCCCTACTTTCTTCAATTTAAGTCTGAATTTGGAAATAAGGAGTTCATGTTCTGAGCCACAGTCAGCTCCTGGTCTTGTTTTTGCTGACTGTATAGAGCTTCTCCTTCTTTGGCTGCAAAGAATATAATCAATCTGATTTCGGTGTTGACCATCTGGTGATGTCCATGTATAGAGTCTTCTCTTGTGTTGTTGGAAGAGGGTGTTTGTTATGACCAGTGCATTTTCTTAGCAAAACTCTATTAGTCTTTGCCCTGCTTCATTCCATATTCCAAGGCCAAATTTGCCTGTTACTCCAGGTGTTTCTTGACTTCCTACTTTTGAATTCCAGTCCCCTATAATGAAAAGGACATCTTTTTTGGGTGTTAGTTCTAAAAGGTCTTGTAGGTCTTCATAGAACCATTCAACTTCAGCTTCTTCAGTGTTGCTGGTTGGGGCATAGACTTGGATTACTGTGATATTGAATGGTTTGCCTTGGAAATGAACAGAGATAATTCTGTCGTTTTTGAGATTGCATCCAAGTGCTGCATTTCGGACTCTTTTGTTGACCATGATGGCTACTCCATTTCTTCTGAGGGATTCCTGCCCGCAGTAGTAGATATAATGGTCATCTGAGTTAAATTCATCCATCCCAGTCCATTTCAGTTTGCTGATTCCTAGAATGTTGACATTCACTCTTGCCATCTCTTGTTTGACCACTTTCAATTTGCCTTGATTCATGGACCTGACATTCCAGGTTCCTATGCAGTATTGCTCTTCACAGCATTGGGCCTTGCTTCTATTACCAGTCACATCCACAGCTGGGTATTCTTTTTGCTTTGGCTCCATCCCTGCTCTAGCAGGTGCTAAGAGTACATAATTCCTTAAAGCAGGGACTCAACCAGATATTTGCACATCCGTGTTCTCAGCAGCATTATTCCCAATAACCAAAACTTAGAAGAAACCTAATTGTCCATCAGTGTATGGATGGATGAACAAAATGTGGTGCATCCATGCAATGTAATATTATTCAGCCTTAAAAAAGGAAGGAAATTCCAATATATGCTACAAGATGGATGAACCTTGAAGATATTATGCTTAGTAAAACAAGCCAGACACAAATGGGAAAATATTATGTTATTTCACTTATATGAGATATCCAGAAAAGACAAAATTGAAGGGATAAAAAATAGGACCCCCAGGGGCTG
This sequence comes from Bubalus kerabau, assembly GCF_029407905.1. NCBI lineage: Eukaryota > Metazoa > Chordata > Mammalia > Artiodactyla > Bovidae > Bubalus > Bubalus kerabau. Next base: position 136,476,696 of record NC_073624.1, read on the forward strand.
GGGGAAGGGAGGACCCAGAGTTGTTCCCTGGGTTGGGAGTTTCACTTAGGGAAGATGAAAAAATTCTGGAGATGGTGGTGACATTTGCCCAACATTGTGAATGAACTTAATACCACTGATCTGGACACTTAAAAATGGTTAAAATGCAAGTTTTATGTTATGCAGATCTTATCACATTTCTTTTTTTTAGGCCTGGATTTTGGAACCTGTCTGCCTGCCTTGGCTGTTAAGTCACTGGGTCTTAGGCAGGTTACTAAACCTCTTTGTTCCTCAGTCCTCATCTGTAAAATGGAAATCCTAGTATTTTAAGCATGATTCTGGGGGCTAACACTGGCAGAGTTGTTCGATCGGCCCCGCCCAGTGTTAGCAACGGCCACTGCCACCTTCCCTGGGTGCCTCCTTTGGGGTGGGGATTGGAAGAAGAAACTCATTTTATCATCTCGTTTATTCCCAGTCTTCTTCCAGGAGAGGTTAGCCAGCCAGGTTTGCCCTCCCGCCCAATCCTCAGCACCCCTCCTCATCCTGCCCTACTTGTTCCTTGACCTCTAATAACATCCGTTCACGCTCAGCTCTAAAGAGGCTGCCACCAGCTCCTGACCACTGACGTCCGGGTTCTCGGTGAGCTCAGCGCAGGCGCTCATGTGATGTCTCCTAACACTTTATTGCATGTTTGTTGAGACACCTGCTTCTGCCACTGAATGTTAAGATCCTGGACAAGGTCCTCAGCTGTGACTGACAGAGGCCGTGGGGCCCTCCTGGATCCTCCGCTACCACAGTCAGCTGGCCGGGCTCGGCGTTGCGGGCCCCACCTGGGAACTAACCACGAGGTTACGTTCTTTGCTGCCCTAACATCCGGCCCTGCCGCCCGTCAGCAAACGCTGTGGGGCTGGACTGGATAGTGTGTCCTCTTCTGGGGCCTCACTTTCCCCATCTGTGATATGAACCAACAAGGCTATCGTAGCACAGATACTGTGTGCCTGCCTTCCTGATGGTGAGCTGTGTCTAACGGGTGTAAGCTGAGCAGAGCCATCCAGGTGCAAAAGATTGTGCACACGTGTCCGTGCGTGTGCGTGCATGTGTGTCACGTGTACGTGCGGGTAAGCGTGCACAGGTGTGTGTTCAGACAGAGGACGGCCCGAGCTGCCAGCAGAGCGGAAGACTTTCTTTCTCTTCAGACCCTGGAGGATAAGAGGAGGAGGAATGTTTCCGACGTCTTGGGTGAGTAAATTCGCCGCTCCAGGGTCTTGGGCTCCGCTCCCACGCGCTCGCCCAGGGAACTACACGCAGAGGCCAGGAGGGGGCGCCGCAGACAAGCAAATGCAGAGCGACGGCCGGTGGGCCTCCGGCGGATGGCGAGGGAGCGGGCAGCGCGTGATCCTGGCCTACCGCTGATGGTGAGAGTAATAATTATGACTGTTCAGGACAGTTAGTGCTAATTTAAAGCTTACGCTCCCAGGCGCTGGGCTGACCGCATAATGTGCATTGTCTCATTTTATTTCGCCAAAATTTGGAACTCTGTATTTTTGTAAATCTGATGTTAAACACCCCCGTTCAGGATTGAGCTAAAAGTATAGAGATCTGAGTTCTGCCACTCAGTAGTTGTGTGACTTTGGACACATCTTTGACCCTGAGGTTCTTGTACATAAAATAGTTTTTTTTTTTTTTTTTAGCCTGTGTGTGTACATACACAGGTGTGTGCAGGTGTGTGCAAGAGTGTGCACGCACACGTGTGTTTTCATGGATGTGTCTGTGTGAGTGTGTGCTTGCACGTATACATTAAGGCTGTCTGAGCTGGACTTGGAGAAGTCAAGAGGCGAAGCCAGGAAGGCAGTTAACACGGGGCATTTGGTGCCCAGGAGAGATGCCATAGTTCAGATGCATCCCCAGTGTCGTGTTTTGGGGAGAGGCTCAGAACCTGCTTACAGGAAGAAAAGAGGAGCACTGGATCAGGACTGGATCAGGACAGTCCTGTACTTCAGGGGACGTGAAGAGAGAGTGACTGAAAAGACGGAGACAGTGGTTGGAGAAGGGAGTGGAAAGGGGGGCACTGAGAAATGCACACGCTGCCAGGAGGGCATCCTGGCCCCTGGGCTGAGGCTGTCCCTTGGGAAGGAGACTGCAGTAGGGACTGTGCTTAAAGCTCGGAATAGAAGCCCTCGAAGGAGGCCCACAGAGTGTGAACAACTGGGCATAAGGTGATGGTGCCACTTCAAGGCAGCACAGGAGAGGTGAAGCAGGAGGCAAAGCAGGAGAGAGAAGGGTTAATCTACAAAGGTAGTTGAGACAGGCAGTTAATCCATTTTTTTAAAAAACTCATAAACTCACTCCTTACACTATGGTTTAACAAAGATTCCAGATGGTTTAAACCTTTAAATGTAAAAAAGAGAGGAAGATTTAAACAGAAGACTTGTGAGCGTGTGGTTAATTCGAAGATGAGTGCAGGGAAGCAGGTGTGAGGGAGTGGAGAGGAGATGGGATAGAGGAGATGCTGACCTTGGGCCTCTGAGGCTGACAGCTTGGTGGCGGGGTGTGGGTGGGGTGAGGGGTTTGGGGAGTGTGGGGGTGGGACTCTTCCTGCCACTGCTCCCTCGGGAGTTCCTCCAAGGTCTGGATGCCTCTCACATACAGGCTCCCTGAGTCAGGAAAGACAAGTGCTAGGGAAGACACAGTATTTGACATCACAGGGTCCGCTGAGACCTTCCAGGGCACAAGCAGCACCTGCTTCCACAGGTTTGGGAAAAAGAAAAGTCCTGACCCGCCAAGACCATGGCCTGAGGACCTACTTGTACTTGCTTAGACCCTTCCCTACCCACTCCAGTGTCCTTGCCTGGAGAATCCCAGGGACGGGGGCGGCTGATGGGCTGCCGTCTATGGGGTTGCACAGAGTCGGACACGACTGACGTGACTTAGCAGCAGCAGACCTTTCCGTGCTTTTTTTCAGGTCTGCATATATTTCCATGGTTGCAGTCATGGAATGGTGCACTACTAAGCAGTCTGGACTTACGCACTTAGCTTTATTTATTTTTATCATTCCTTTATTTGGCCATGAAACTTTGGGGTTCTAGTTCCTCGATCAGGGATTGAACCTAGGCCCTTGGCAGTGAGAGCTCAGAGTCTTAGCTACTGGACCGCCAGGGAATTCCCAATCTACTTAATATGAGCACCTGGATCTCTGTCCTGATATTGCCATTGCTGAGACCTCCCCCGTGGCTAGACACTCAGGTTGCTGCCATCATTATGCTCTTCCCACTGTAAGGGTTCTGCCCTGGGGCCTCTGTGCGGCTGGCTGGCATGGACTTTCCAAGGTGGACCACACTGTGAACTGCATTGTTATTTCCATCCTCACCATCATTGTCAGCACTGATGGAGAACTTTCTATGCACAAAGCCCAATTTCAGGTGCTTTATAGGAATTTAGTCTCAGCTCTTACCTGAGAAGCAGAGGCACAGTTGTCACCTGATTTGCTGATGAGGTGCTGGGGCTTGCAGAGGTTAAGGAACAAGACCAAAGTCACCACCATTTTCATCTGCCTTGTCCCCAGACCAGCCCTTCTCCCTCTGCCTACTCCCCTTCCCAGCATAACAGAGACACCACCAGGAACCTTGCTGGGTCCATCCAGCCGTCTGAAGGGGTTTTGTCAGCCCCTCGGCCCCTGGGCTGCCCTGAGATATGGAGCTGACCGGGCTCTCCTAGCTCTGGGAAGGTGGACTGTAGTGTGTATCTTACCACCAGAGCCTCCCCTGTATGCACACACACACACACACACACCCATGCCCTCTTGTCTCTGAACCTTGAATTATACCCTCCCTTGCCCATCCCTGCCTGTCCTTTAAAGCCATATTCCAAACCCATCTCAGCCATATCTGGCCCTGTTTTCTTCCCTTCCTCTGCCACTGAACATTCATTGGGTGCTTAGTGAATGTCAGGGCCTCCCCTGTTAGGTGCAGCCACCGAGTGCAATCTACGTGCCAAGCCTGAGCTCCTCTGAGAGGCCCGTGATGGCCACCCCTGTGCTCGTCAGCAGGCCCATGTCCTGGTTTCTAGGTGTTGTTCCTTAATCCCTGTATTTGTTTCTTTGTCCAGCAAATCAATGTGGAGAAACTCTCATGTGTACTTTCTCATCGTGGTCAGGACATCAAACTATAGCTGACCTAAGAACTATTATAAAAAGTACTCTTAGACAGCAAAGGAGACACTTATGGACTCTGTGGGAGAGGGAGAGGGTGGGGAGATTTGGGAGAATGGCATTGAAACATGTATAATATCATGTATGAAATGAGTCGCCAGTCCAAGTTCGATGCACGATACTGGATGCTTGGGGCTGGTGCACTGGGACGACCCAGAGGGAGGGTATGGGGAGGGAGGAGGGAGGAGGGTTCAGGATGGGGAACACAGGTATACCTACAGCGGATTCATTTCGATATTTGGCAAAACTAATACAATATTGTAAAGTTTAAAAATAAAATAAAATTTAAAAAAATGAAAAGAACATCGATAAAAACTTAACTGTAAATTAAATTTTAAAAAATAAATAAATAAATAAAAAGTACTCTTAGAGAAGAAACCAGGAGGCATCATTATAAGACATTGGCCTTGGGTGTATCCCTTGGGTGTGGTTGGGTTAGTAGGAGTTGTGTCTCCAGGGTACTGGACCTGCAAAATGAAGAATCAGGCTTTGAGATCATCCCCTCATCCCCACCCCAGCCACTAACTCCAGTGGGAGTGGTCCTGTCTTTTCTTTCTAATAACAATCAACTTAACAGCCACTTGGAGCTTCCCTGGTGGCTCTCAAGGTAAAGAATCCACCTGCAATGTAGGAGACCCCAGTTCGATCCCTGGGTCAGAAAGAAGGGAACGGCAGTCCACTCCAGTATTCTTAACTGGAGATTTCCATGGACAGAGGAGCCTAGTGGGCTGTAGTCCATGAGGTTACAAAGAGTCGGACATGACAAGCGTCTAACACCCAACATCCACTGTCATATACTAGGTGTTTTCTCTGGGCCAGGCTCTGTGTTTAGTTCTTTACATACATTCTGTTATTTGGAATCTCAAAACAACCCTATACTTGCCCCAAGTACAGGATAAAGAGCCTTAGAGAGATTAAGAGTTAATTAGGTCCCTTAGCCAGTAGGTGGCAGCACTGCAGTTGGCCTCACCCCTGGAGCTCTTAGGCTTGCATCCAGAGCCCTGCGTGATATAATCTCTTTTTAGCAGTCTTGACAAGCAGCTGTGATTGGTCCTGCCCTACTGAGGTTCAGGCAGGCTGGAGCGAGGACCATCGAGCTGAAAGACCTGGAAAGAGAGTCCAGAGCTCATGCCCTTGAGCAGGGGGCCCTGGTGTGAGCCAGTGAACTCAGATCCGTGCCCACCTGCTGCACACAGGTTTCTTAGGCAGCCCTCCTTACCTGTAAAACTAGGGGAACCTGTGATGTAGGGCTGCTGGGCAGGTAACTGGGCCTTCCAATGCCAGGTGTCTGCACACGTGGTCACAGGAAAGGCTGCCTCCTGGGGCTTGGCATCCAGTGCTGCTGGCCGGCCCTGTGATATCCTTGATCCCCAGTTGGGTGGCCCCCCAGCCATCCCACCCTGGGTCCCAAGCACTGGCCTTCCTCTCTCCTGCTCTGTCTGGTCCTGGTTACCCTAAATTGGCCACGTGTGAGCAGTAGCCCTTCTGGAAGCCACGTCCTCCAGAGAGATTTGATTATGTCGTGGTGGTGCCACCTCGCTAATGCAATCAGGAAGTTTCCTCAAGACTTCAGCTGCTTTGCTGGCAGACCGGCCTGGCTCCCTGGACGACTGCGCTGCTCTTTGGCTCACGGCTTCTCTCCAGGCTGAACGGGCCTCAGGGACCCTCCGCCATCCATGCCTGTGCCCACAGGGAGAGGCTGGCTCTGGGACGCAGCCTTGCCAGAGAGTCTTCATGTTGCCTTCTTCTCTCCTCCCTCCTTTCGAGGTCCTTGGTTCTGGTGTTACTCAGAATCATTGAGAGTTTGTTTTTTCTGCTTAGAAAAAGCACTTAGCATTGAAGAATCAGTACTTTGGGCATTTCAGACAATGGCCATTTTCCATCAAGGTTAGGCTCTTAATTGAAAATTTTAGGAAGAGAGGAAAATTGGGGAGAGTCCAGAAATTCTCTCCATTAAAAGCTGTAATCAGAATGAAAGAGTTGTGTTAATTCCCGAGGGTTCTCTCCTGGGAATTGTCCAGAGTGCGGCTTCAACAGACACTGGCAGTCAGGGTGAGACGGAACTGAAGGAGTCAAACATTCCAGGAAGCAGATACAGGCACGGCTGGGGTGCAGCTTGCTTCTTGGTTTTTCTGCACCCTCACCTCCTCACTCCAGCCTGCACCCAGCACTGACCTCAGAGGCAACTTGATGTCGTGCAGTCTGAGAATGTGGGGACTGGCCCTCCAAGGGATGAGTTTGAGTTGTAGCTGCATGAGCAGGGGGCATTGGGGGCCGTGCAGGGTGTGTGGCGGTCAGGGTCTGGGGCTGAATTTAAGGTCTGGGTTTTCCCAGCCACGAAGGGACTAGAGATTGAAAATGAGGTTGATGTGGGGGTTTGGGGGTGGGGTCCCCGTTTCCCAGGAGGTGGCCAAAAGAACCACTTCTCCAGGTGTATCTGGCCTGGCTCTCTGGCACAGCCCTCAGTCTCTCTCTTTATTTTTTAAAATATTTATTTGGTTGCGCCAAGTCTCAGCAATGCATGCAGGATCGTCAATCTCTGTTGCAACGTGTAGGATCTTTAGTTGTGGCATATGAACTCTTAGTTGCAGCATGTGGCATCTTGTTCCCTGACCAGAGATTCAACCCCGGGCCCCCTGCTTTGGGAACTCGGAGTCTTAGCCACTGGACCACCAGGGAAGTCTCTCTCTCTTTATTAAATAAGACTGTTTCTCAATTTTTGTATATTTTCCTCCCTTTATTGCTGACTGTGGGACATCTTTTCTGGAAGGAGGTCAGGCATAAAGAGTGAGTTAGAAATAATAGGAGATGACTGTCTGTGAAGGTCTCTCTGCCCAGGATGGGTTATGGCTGTGGGCTGGAAAGGAGTGGGACTGATAGCCTCAAGGAGTAGGTGTCAAGGAACACACACCTATAGGGACATCATGGCATGCCGTGTGACATAGACTCTAGAAATGCACAGAAGTGTTGCACATGAGCATGGCTGAACCTCCCTGTGCACAGGAGTGAAAACCAGATCACAGTCCGTGCCCCTTATTCAGTTGTCACTGCTTTCGGATTTCTTGGCTGTCTTGGCTTGTCCCTGCGGCAGCACTGTGTATGTTTGTGTTGTGCTTTGCTCACTGACCTCATGCCAGAGAGAGGAGCCTCAGGCTCTACGTGAGCTTGTGTCTGACGGTGGCCTGCCTGCCTCTTGCTGAGATCCAGGTTGTCCCCATTTCTCTGCCCCCTGATGAAGATAGTGTACAGTGAGCCTGTTAGTGCACAGTTTCTCTTCTCTTCAGTCATTTCTGAGGGTAATAAATGGGGGATTAGTGCACCTGAGGAGGAGCATTTGCATGCAGGTTGTGTGTGGGGCCAGCCCAAAGCACGGTGCCTGTTCCCAGGCCACTGCCCCAGACACTTGCTCCTGCACTCAGACTTGTCACTGCTGGGTTTGGCATTAAGACATTAATTTGGTGTAGCACTCAATCTGAATTTCTTTGACTGCTATGGAGTTGGACAGATCGCTCTATTTTTTGTTCTTGTGTTTTGTTTTGCTATTTGTATTTCATTCTCTTAAACTATTTGTTCAGACCCATTACAACTTTATCAAGGACTTGTTGAGTTCATTAAAACTTGAGCGAATTTTTTATGTATCATAAAACTACTCATAGGTCAGTCATATTTGTTTTTTTGAAATGTGTTTCATTTATTGGCTGCACCACAAGGCTTGTGGGATATTAGTTCCCCGACCAGGGATTGAACCACATTCCTTCTAGTGGAAGGTTGAAGTCTTAACCGGTGGACCACCAGGCAAGTCCCTGGCCAGTTTTATTTAATAGAAGTATTCTCTAGTTTGTATTTCCTTCTGGAGAAGGAAATGGCTAACCACTCCAGTTGGAGAAGGAAATGGCAACCCACTCCAGTATTTTTGCCTGGAGAATCCTGTGGACAGAGTCTGACAGGCCTTGGTCTATAGGGTTGCAGAGAGTTGGACAAGACTGAAGTGTCTAAGCATGCAACCACTCCAGTATTCTTGCCTGGGAAATCCCATGGACAGAGGAGTCCGGCGGGCTATAGTCCATGGGGTTGCAAATGAGTCAGACACGACTTGGAGACTGACTAAATAGCAACAAGGACAGATGTCCTTCTAATTTTAGTGTTTTTTTTTTCCTTAGAAATTCAGATTGTTTTCTACCCATGTCATGGGAAGAATGTTCATGTCATGGCTAGAATATTCATTGGAAAGACCAATGCTGGAGCTGAAACTCCAATACTATGGCCACCTGATGCAAAGACTGACTCATTGGAAAAGACTCTGATGTTGGGAAAGATTGAAGATGGGAGAAGGGGATGACAGAGGATGAAATGGTTGGATGGCACAGCTCAATCGACATGAGTCTGTGTAAGCTCCAGGAGTTGGTGATGGACAGCCTGGCGTGCTGCAGTCCATGGGGTCACAGAGTTGGACATGACTGAGCAACTGAACTGACTGAACCCATGTCATGGCCCTGACTTTTCTGGGGACCACCCCTGTCCCAGTGCAGTTCCCCACCCCAATCTGGGGATTAATGGAGCCTGGCTGGGAGTGTTCTTGAGGTCCTGCACACCACATCATGCTGTATTCCTATTCAGGAGTAAAGGCCCGGGAGCTGGGGAAGGGCACACACCTGGACGAGGGCTGGGGGCACACAGTGCCTCTTGGGATTGGAAGGACCAGGTGGGTGAGCTCCCCACTTGGCCCCGGGAGGGCAGCCACAAAGGAGTTCTTACTCAGGCTGTGTGGCTCTTCAAGGCTTGCCCACGTGAGAAGGAGAGTCCCAAGGACACGGCCCTCAGGGGCCTCACAGTCCTCCACGTTAGTCCCGCACTGAATGGGCCCTGGAAGTTGCTCTGGGGATGGGGTAGGAGCACCCCCAGGGGAGGGTTATGTGCTACAGAGTCAGAGTTAGGGAGGATCTGAGCCACATGTGCTGAGCAAGAACCCACTCCAACCCCCCAGCGCTTCCCATTCTGCAGACCCAGCATCTCCTCAGCCTCCTGCCCACTGTGTCCTCCGCTTGGGATGCCTTGGTGGCAGTCAGTCCTGATGATCATCCACCATACCCTGCTCATGAGCCTTCCCTTGCTGGCTGCTGCAGATGATCCCCAGGCCTCTGCACAGCACTTCCTTGGTGCTGCATCCTGGAGGACTTCCTGGTAGAGGTGTTCCTGTTGGCTGTGTACCTGGCCCACAGCTAGGTGTGGAAGATGGCTGTCAGGCTAATGTGTTTGTTGGATGGTGTGGTCTGAAGGGTGAGTAAGGTTCCTTTCTGGTCCCTCTGGGATCCCCTCAGCTCCCCCAGATGTGAGTGTGGACTTTCAGGATTCTCCGGGTGGAGTGGGAGGTTGGGAGGTGCTCCTTTCCTGCCTCATCGCAGAGCCTGGGCATAGTTCCGGAAGGCACCCAGCCATCTCCTTGTCTCCGGCCTCCTTCGTGTGTGAGTCACCATCTGGAAGTCGCCTTCATTTATTTTAATTTAACGGGACTCGGCTCATCCTGGGAGCACGGCCACCAGCTTGTCCTTCCTTCAACTGTAGCTTTACGCTTCTGTGGAGAAAGGGGGCAGGGTGCAGAGTGCTTTGCAATAAAGCACTTCGCCCTCATCATCTTTTAAAAAAAATTTCATAACAGAAGCAATGGGAGAAATTTACTGGCCTGTCAGAAAAGCCATTGCTCATCAGACTGGAGAAAGGAAAAGCAGAGGTCATCAATTCATGGGCAGTGTCTCAGGAAGGGATTAAATCATTTAGCAACATGTTCTTAAGAAATCATTGCAGCCTCACACTGCCATTTTCTTTCTTGGACCTTCCCATCAAATACATTTTCCAAATGCAAGGTGAGTCAGCTGCTGATGGTCAGAAGACTGAGCCTGTTCCATTTCTAGAAGATGATGCAGACCTGCGTGTGCGTGGGTATGTGGATGATACACACACATGTGCCTACGTGTGCCAACAGACCTATATTTGTGTGATATGGTTGCATAAACACACACATAACCATTGTCTAGCTGTGATGTTCAGTTTGTTGGATTTTTTTTTTTGGATGCATCATGGCATGTGGAATCTTAGTTCCCAACTGGGGATTGAACCTATACTCCCTGCAGCCAGAAGTGCCGAGTCGTAAGTACTGGGCCTCCAGGGAATTCCCTGATGTTCAGTTTTCTTATGTTTGTGTTATTTGCAAGTTGCCACAAATTTATTCTGATAAATAAATATATATATGTATACAATATGTGTGTGTGTGTATATATATATATATATATGTATGTATGTATGTATGTATACGCCCCAACTACAGGATTTCAGAGGCTGGGTTAGAGCCCCTGGGTGTGTGTCACTTCTGGCATGTACAGGGCTCTACAGCATTTGGCATGGTGTCATCAGCTGACCAGGGAGGCTTTAAACTGCCCCAGGCCAGAAGACCCCTTGAGAGTCAGTAGCCCAGTAGTTGGGAGCTTTGGCTTTGAAGTCGGCTGGAACAGGTTCAAATTGCAGCTCTGAGCTAGTGAGTGGTGTGGCCTACCCTCTCAACTGTCTCTTCCTGGGGCCACATGAGCCTGGAACACATGATGCTGTGACTGGTATTCATTCAGGTTGATGGATGCAGGTTGATGGTTGACAACATCCCTGAAATTCTGGCAGCCTCTCTCAGCAGAACAAACAGGGGACTAGGATACTTGACTAGGCATGAGGGGCGGATAACTAAGATATTGTGGTGGCTAATTTTATGTGTCCAACTTGCCTGGGCCATGGGGCAAGCAGATTAAGCATTATTCCTGGGTGTGTCTGTGAAGGCATGCATGGACAAGATTAGGGCTTAAACTGGTAGACTGAGTAAAGCAGTTTGCCCTCCCCAGAGGGGCAGGCCTCATAATCAGTTGAAGGCCTGAACCAAACAAAAAGTGGAGGGAGGATCTGTTGCCTTCCTGCCTGTCAGATTGAGCTGGAATGCCGGTGTTCTCCTGTCCTCAGACTAGGCTAACACCATCAGTCCCCCAGTACTCAGGTCCTTGCACCGGGGCTGGAATTACAGCAGTGTCTCGCCTGAGTCTCCAACTTGCAGATTGTGGGGCTTCTCAGCTTCCATAGTCACAAGAGCCAGTTCCTCATAATCAGTCAGTCTATGTATGTATCTATCTCATCAATCAATCTATGTATATACCTATCTCCTATTAGTTCTGTTTTTCTCTCGAGACCTTGACTAATACAGACGTGAAGGTGATCAAAACAGCCAAGCTGGTCATGAAAAACAACATAAAACGGATGAAATATCCCTGTTGCAATTAAATAGGAAAACTTTCTAAGCACCGATTGCTTCCTTTTGTTCATCCAAAAAAAAAACACTTGCTGAGTGTCTCCTTGTGCTGGGCCCTAGTCTAGGGATCCAGGGTGGATCTGGATCCTGTCTGTCCCTGTGGGGCTCAGGTTCTTTGGGGAGATGGGCTGTGAACTGGTGAACAAGTAGAGAGATGCAGAGGGTGGGCACTGTGCAGGCAGCAGCAGGGCCATGGCAATGAAGGGTGAGGATGGCCACACACCTGCGGAGGACTGAGCACTGTGGGCACCACCCGCCTCACGAGGCCCAGGGGGCTGGGTGGGCAGGTGGGAGAAGCTCTGCAGGTCTGTGAAGCAGCATGGGGCTTGGAGAGCTGCCAGACCCCCAGGAGCCGCCCCAGGCGAGGCAGCCGGCACTCAGCCAGGCTGACAGGCTACATCTTCAACCTTCATTTCATCCTACAGGAGGCATTCAGGCAGACTGCCTGAGGCAGGGCAGGCGTGTAGCCCTTGCAGGGCTCTGAGGGCCTGGAGCATCCCTCTCCAGCTTCCCTTCCTGGAGCACCTTCTATTTTCAGCTCTGCTCGACAGTGGCACGCTTCCTGCCCAGGCTCAGAGGGGCCAGCCACACTCTTTCATCTGGTCCTCCTACAGTGTTACCTGCAGTGGCCCCTGGCCCCTCGCAGGAGTCAGGGGTGTGACCAGGTGCCTGCTAAGCGGTCAATGGCCTCAGCCAATGGGTTCTGAGAGTCCCTAGTGGTGGCATGGTGCCTGGAGATGAGCCCATTCAGCCACCTTGGTGGGCATCACCTGGGAACCGGCCCAGCCTCACCCAGTCACTCCTGGAAGGTTCATGGGGCAGTTCTCACTCACCACCCCTTTCCCTGTTCCTATGTAGGTGGTGACAGCTGGAAGTGCCCCTTGGGCAGCTGGAAACAGTGGTGGGCAGAGCTATGCCAGGGATGGAAGACTAGTGTGATGGCTGGAGGCATCCTCCTGTCGGAAGACAGTGGGATCTGTAGTTGGTCTGGTCCCCCTGTGCTGCCTCCTCCTCCTCCTGGAGTCACCCAGGCTCTCTGTGTGTCCGCCCCACACCCGGGGACTCAGGGCTGACCCGTAAGGCATTGGGGTCCCTCCCTGGGGCCTCGCTGTTCCTGGGTCCTCAGGGGCCACAGTTGCAATCCCAGCCTGGCCTAAGAGGATCTCCCAGGGGCCTCTCCCCTGTCCCTCCCGCCATGACCCTCTCCCTCTAGGTGGGTATGAGTCATGAGAATCAGGCATTGAGCTTTACCATGTTCTCCATGGTTCCGCTTCCCCCAAGAGAGACCCAGGGCTGAGGTCAGAGACACACCAAATCCATCTTTCATGCTTATTAAGCAAGCTGTAAGCGAATATGCCCCGTGCCTTCGGGCATTAACTGGATGGGGGATACAGAGTTAAAAACTACGGTTCCTTCTCCCCAGGAGCCAGAGCCTATGGGAATAGGGCATTAAGTTCTCAGGGCCTGCGGGAGCACACAGGAACCCTGCCCAATGGGGTCAGAGGTAGGGGGGTGGGGGTGGGAGTCTCCCCAAGTGAGTCCTGGAGCAGGAAGAGCTGACCTTGATGGGGAAAGGGTGATTCAGGCTGAGGACACAGCAGCACAAGACCGAGAGGTGGAGGGACATGGCTCGTCCCTCTGACCAGGACTTCCCTGGTTTTAGCAACAAAAGTCCTAAGGGTCGGAAAAGTACTGCATCCAGGTCCAGCTTGAATGATTGGTCCTCCTGCTGGGAGGCAGGGTGTGGGTGTAAGAGGAGAGGTCAAGGAAGCAGGCCAGGCTCGGAGGGTGACGGACATGCCCAGGAGCTTTAACTGGGCCCTGTGTGGTGTAGTGGATCCTGGGGGCCCACTGGGTCACTGTGCTTCTGAAAGGTCCTGAAGCTGCACTCAAGGATGATGGGCGGGAAGACAGAGGTGAGCCAGGAGGCTTCTGGGAATGAAGGCCGGGCGTCAGGGTCCCTCAAGTCGGCTGCAGTCGGGGGAAGGGAGGCATGGAGGAGGAGGTCAAGGGCTGGGGGACCCAGTGAGTGTTCCAAGGAACTGACTGGCTCTGTGTTGGATCCATGGAACAGGAGGCGTCCTGCACTGGTCGAGACAGAAGTGCAGAGGACCCAGACTGGAGTCACCCTGATCGCAGGGTTCCCAGTGAGTTGGTCACAGAAGATCCAGAGGCCCCAGGAGTGTGCAGGCTGAGGGTAGCTGGCAGGCAGATGAGAGTGGGGAAGAGCCAGGGGGCCCGTGGAGAAGGTCAGGGGGCATGGACAGCAGAAGGGAAAGGGTGCCAAGTGAGATGGCCATCAAGGCCAGGGAAGGGACAACGGGCAGAAGGGGACCTTCAGGTTTGCCAGGTCCATGCTTCACATGGAGACCAGTATGAACCAGTGGAGACAGAGGTGTGACCGTTGGTTCCCCAAATGGGTGAACAGCTGCCTCTTGATCTCCCTTGGTAGTGGAGTGTGTGTGTGCAAGAATGAGAGAAAAAGATATTGTAGGAGGAGAGCCGGCCAGGCGGACCCCACCCAGGGGAGACCCGGGCACCATCAATACCTCAGTCTCCTAGTTTGAGTGGAGCAGTAGGTCCCCTTGTCTGCAAACTGGCAGAGCTTGTCTGAGGCGAGATTGGTCAGAAAGCATCTGACGAACACAGCACCTGGATTTCTGCATCTGACTTTGTTGTAGTTGGCTCTGTGGGTAGATTTTAAATTCCGAATGTTCAAGACATATTCAGGTTTTCTCTTTCTCTGTGAGATTCTGTGCAAGCTTTTGTTTCTTCCAGTTATTGTCCATTTTGCCGATATTTCAAGTGCTCTGGCATAATGATGTTCTGTATTTATCTTAAATTTTATGTTGTGTTTAAAATTATATCCTCTTCTCTCCTCTGTGCTAATAACTCTTTCTCTTTCCATTCTTTTCATCATTTGCTCTAGAAGTTTGTTTGTTTTTATTAGTATTTTCAAAGAACTACCTTTTCATTAATTTTATTTTGCAGCACTGGGTCTTCTCTTGTTGCTACGCGGGGGCGTGCTCTAGTTGTGATGAGCAGGGGCTACTCTTCCTTGCAGTGCGAGGGTCTCATTGCAGCGGCTTCTCTTGTTGCAGAGCATGGGCTCTAGGCACACGGTTTTAGTTGCCCCACGGCATGTAGAATCTTCCTGGATCAGGGATCGAAGCTGTGTCCCTGTATTAGCAGGTGGGCTCTCAACCACTGGACCACCAGGGAAGTCCCAGAACTACCTTTTTGATTTGGCTGATCCTTTATGTTTTATCTTTATTTTCTCTTTCATTGCTCTGATCATGGTTATTTCCTTCTTATCTAGAGATTATTTTATTTTTATTAACTTCTTCCTCTTCATTTGGACTCTTTAAATATTCTTTTCTAACAGATGACATTAAAGATCATAAATTCCTCTAGTGCATTTCAGTGGCATCCCTCAGGTTTTGATATGTATTATTTTCATCAATGATGTGTTATAATCAATCACACAGTATGAATTATTTTATGCCTCAATTTTTGCACTCAGCATTTTGTTTGTGAGTTTTATCCACATTGTTGCCTGTGGCTATAACGTATTCATTTTCTCTATTATATAATGTTTCATTGAATGATTATGTCATAATCTGTCCATCCTAATGTTGGTGGATATTTGGCTTGTTTCTGATCCTTGGTTTTATGAATGATGCTACTGTGACCATTCTGTACATGACTGTTTATTTGCCTGTGCCAGGTCTTAATTTTGGCATGTGGGTTGTTTTTCTTTCATTTATGGCATGTGGGATCCAGTTCCCTGACCAGGGATCAAATCTGGCCCCCCTGCATTGGAAGCATGGAGTCTTAGCCACTGGACCACCAGAGAAGTCCCTGTACATGACTCTTGAGATACATGCCCACACATTTAGATTGGGTATACATCTAAGAGTGAAATTTCTGGGTCATAGGATATGCTTATATTAACTCCAATTAATAGTGCCATCTGTTTTCCAAAATGTTGGTACAGTATAAACTCTTGCCAGCAGAGTGTGAGTACCCATCCCATTCTCCACAGTCTCCACCCAGCCCATTGTCAGTCTTTTAAACTTTAGCCATTCTGGTGAGTGTGTAATGGTTTCTCAAAGAGGTGTGAATTTGCATTTCCTTGACCGATATTGAGACTGAGCAATTTTGTATATTACCCCCTGGTGTATCTTTTGTTTGAATTCCATGTTCAGTTTTCTACACTGTTTTTCTTTTGATTTGCCTGTCTTTTCCTTATTCATCAACAGGCTATATAGAGAAAATTAAAGTAATTTGGTTTTTTATATGTATTGTAAATATATTCTCCTAGTATGTGGGTTGCTTTTTTCACTCTCAGTGGTATCTTTTGATGAATAGATATTCTTAACTTTAATGTAGTTCAATTTAACAATCTTCCTTTATGGTTATGCTTTATGTATCCTGTTTAAGAGGTCTTTCCCTACCTCCCAAATCATTCTCCTGTATTATCTTCAATTCACTTAAAATGGATCTTTATGTAAGATATGAAGTAGGAGTCAATCCTTATTTTTTTCCCCACATGGATATCTGGTCGTCCTAGCACCTTTTATTGAAAACTCCATCCTTTGTTCTTTGACCTTCAATGACAACTAAAATCAAGTGCCCATGAGTGCATGAGTCTGTTTCTTGCTTCTTTATTCTGTTCCACTAATCTGTCTATTCTTGCACCAAGACTATCTGTCAGACAGCTTAAAATAATTTTTATTGATATCTGATAGAGCAAGTTCCATCACCTTGTCTTCTTAAAGCGTGTGTTCGCTATTTAGGGTCCATTTCATTTGTATTCTAAACATTTTAGGAATTAGTTTGTCAAATCCTTCTAAAAACCCTGGTGGGATTTTGACTGTGACTGATTGATTGCATTGAATCTATCTATGTGGGGATGATTGACATCTTTATTGTATTAAATCTTCCAATCTAAGAACATGATACATCCCTCCAGTTATTTAGTTGTTGTGTTTCTGTATAGAGCCCAGCACCCAGTTTGTTAAATTTATTCTTTTTTGATATATATGATATATATATCATAGCTCATAGCTCAGTTGGTAAAGAATCTGCCTGCAATGTAGGAGACCCCACCGGTTTGATTCCTAGGTTGGGAAGATCTGCTGGAGAAGGGATAGGCTACCCACTCCATGATTCTTGGGCTTCCGTTATGGCTCGGCTGGTAAAGAATTTGTCTGCAGTGCGGGAGTCCTGGGTTTGATCCCTGAGTTGGAAAGATCCCCTGGAGAAGCAAAAGGCTACCCACTCTAGTATTCTGGCCTGGAGAATTCCATGGACTATATAGTCCATGGGGTCGCAAAGAGTCGGACACAACTGAATGGCTTTCACTTTCTTTCACTTTCACTTTCTATATGATATCACTTAAAAATGTAAAATTCATTGTTGGGACTTCCTTGATAGTGCAGTGACAGGAATCTGTCAGCCAATGCAGAGGACATGTGTTCAATCCCTGCTCTGGGAAGATTCCACATGTCATGGATTAACTAAGTCTGTGACCCACAACTACTAAAGCCCATGCACCTAGAGCCTGTGCTCTGCAGCAAGAGACGCCACCACAGTGAAAAGCCCACACACCTACCACAGTGAAGAGTAGCCCCCACTAGCCGCAAGCTGAGAAAGCCCACGCGAAAGCAACAAAGACCCAGCTCAGCCAAAAACCAGAATTAATTTAAAATTTCATTGTTGTTGCAGATGTATAACAATGCAATTATTTATTTATTTATTGAAATATAGTTGATTTATAATGCTGTGTTAATTTTTGCTGTACACCAAAGTGATTCAGCTATATATATGCATATATTTTTAATATTATTTTCCGTATGGTTTACCACAGGATATTGAATATAGTTCCCTGTGCTATACAGTAGGACCTTGTTGTTTATCCATTCTAAATGTAATAATTTGCATCTGCCTCTTGAGAAATCTGTATGCACGTCAGGAAGCAACAGTTAGAACTGGACATGGAACAACAGACTGGTTCCAAATAGGAAAAGGAGTATGTCAAGGCTGTATATTGTCACCCTCCTTATTTAACTTATATGCAGAGTACATCATGAGAAACACTGGACTGGAAGAAACACAAGCTGGAATCAAGATTGCCGGGAGAAATATCAATAACCTCAGATATGCAGATGACACCACCCTTATGGCAGAAAGTGAAGAGGAACTAAAAAGCTTCTTGATGAAAGTGAAAGTGGAGAGTGAAAAAGTTGGCTTAAAGCTCAACATTCAGAAAACGAAGATCATGGCATCCGGTCCCATTGCTTCATGGGAAATAGATGGGGAAACAGTGGAAACAGTGTCAGACTTTATTTTTCTGGGCTCCAAAATCACTGCAGATGGTGACTGCAGCCATGAAATTAAAAGACGCTTACTCCTTGGAAGGAAAGTTATGACCAACCTAGATAGTATATTCAAAAGCAGAGACATTACTTTGCCAACAAAGGTTCGTCTAGTCAAGGCTATGGTTTTTCCTGTGATCATGTAGGGATGTGAGAGTTGGACTGTGAAGAAGGCTGAGTGCCAAAGAATTGATGCTTTTGAACTGCAGTGTTGGAGAAGACTCTTGAGAGTCCCTTGGACTGCAAGGAGATCCAACCAGTGCATTCTGAAGGAGATCAGCCCTGGGATTTCTTTGGAAGGAATGATGCTAAAGCTGAAACTCCAGTACTTTGGCCACCTCATGTGAAGAGTTGACTCATTGGAAAAGACTCTGATGCTGGGAGGGATTGGGGGCAGGAGGAGAAGGGGACGACAGAGGATGAGATGGCTGGATGGCATCACTGAGTCAATGGACGTGAGTCTCAGTGAACTCCGGGAGTTGGTATTGGACAGGGAGGCCTGGCGTGCTGCGATTCATGGGGTCGCAAAGAGTCGGACGCAACTGAGCGACTGATCTGATCTGATCTGATCTGAATCCCAAACTCCCAATTCATCCCCACCTACTCCCCTCCTCCTTGGCAACCATAAGTCTGTTCTCTATGTCTGTGCATCTGTTTCTGTTTTAAAGAAAGGTTCATTTGTGTCATATTTTAGATTCTACAGATAAGTTATATCATGTGATATTTGCTTTTCAATTTCTGACTTACTTCACTTTAATATGATAAACTCTAAGTCCATCCATGTTGCTGCAAATTTCATACTTTTTATGGCCATGTAATATTCCAACAATGCAACTGTTATTTCTAAATATATTGATCTTTTATCTATCAAGATTGCTAAAATAATTTATTCATCTAAAATTTTATCTGTTGATTCCTTTGGATTTTCTATGTATACCATTAGATCATCTTCAAATGAAAGCAGTTTTATTTGTCTTTGTATTTTAACTTGGTTGCCTGACTAAGGCCAAAGTTGATAAATGTTAATAACAACCTTTCAAGAAATACCTCAGATCCTTGTCTTGAATACCATTTTACTATTATTCTTCTCTACTATTTCAGTTCCAACTTGTTTTGTAGAGCAAATGTTTTTAAATTTTGATAAGATCCAACTTATTAATTGTACTTCTGTGTCAAGTCTAAGATCTCTTTGCCTGGCCTCAACTCCAGAGATTTTCTCCTGTATTTTTTTCTAAAAATTTTTATAGGTCTATATTTTATATTTGAGTCTGTGATCCATTTTGAGTCAATTGTATAAGGCATGAGGTGTGGGTGGAGATTTATTTTTTGCTATGGATATTCAATTGTTACAGCCCAATTTGTAGAAAAAGTTATCCTTCCTTCCTTTTCTTTTTTAAATTTTTTACCTTTCTTTCTTGAAGTACTCTTGCACCTTTGTCAAAAATTAGTTGAGCATATTTATGTCTGTCTTTTTCTGGGTTCTTGAGTCTATTCTACTGATTTGTGTGTCTGTCCATCCACCAATACTTTGATTACTGCGCTTATAGTAAGACTTAATATCGGGTAAAATGATTCTTCCTACTTTATTTTTATTTGTCAAGATTATTTTAGTTATTCTAGGGCACATGTTTTTCCATTTAAGTTTTAGAATAATAATCACTTCTTGGCCTTTTGGCTAAGATCAAGTGTAAATTTTAGAATAAGCTTGCTTATGCCAAAAAAAGCCTTGCTGAGAATTTGATAGGAATTTCATTAAACCTATCAATCAGTTTAAGGAGAACTGACATCTTTATAATGAGTCTTTCAGTCCATGAACACAGTGTGTGTTGACATTTATTTAAGTGTTCTTTGATTTTTTTTTTTCTATCAGTATTTTGTAATTTTCAGCATACAGACCCTGTACATGTTTTATTAAGTCTATACTTAAGTATTTAATTTTCTTTGGAGTGATTAGAAATAACATTGCATTTTAGATTTCAGTTTCCACTTGTTCATTGTTAGTTTATAGAAATACAGTTAACTTTTGTGCATGATCTTATTTCCTGAGGGGCTTCCCAGATGGCTCTAGTGGTAAAGAATCCACCTTCCAACTCAGGAAACACAAGAGACATGGGTTCAATCCCTGGGTTGGAAAGATCCCTTGAAGTAGGAAATGGCAACTCACCCCAGTATTCTTGCCTGAAAAATTCCACGGATAGAGGAGCCTGGTGGGCTACAGCCCATGGGGTTGCAAAGAGTTGGACATGATTGGGTGACTGAACATACACTTATTTCCTGAGACATTGCTGAACTCACTTTGTTCTTTTATATTTTTTGTGTAGGTTCCTTCGGTTTTCTATATAGACAATCATGCCATCTGCAAATCAGGACAGTTTATATCCTTCTTTCCAATTGTTATGCCTTTATTTCTTTTTCTTTTCTCATCGCAACAGCTAGAACTTCCAGTACTATGTTAAATACCAGTGATGAGAGTGGGCATATTAAGGGAAGGAATCCAATCGTTCATCATTAAGCGTGAGCTTGTGCTTAGTCGCTCAGTCGTGCCTGACTCTTTGCAATCCCGTGGATGGTAACCTGCCGGGCTCCTCTGTCCACAGGGGTTCTCCAGGCAAGAATACTGAAGTGGGTTGCCATGCCCTCCTCCAGGGGATCTTCCCAACCCAGGGATTGAAACCAGACTTCCCGCATTGCAGGAAGATTCTTTACTGTCTGAGCCACGAGGAAAGTGATCTTAGTTGTGTGTGATGAAGGTGTTCTTTATCGAATTAAAGTACTTCCCCTTTGTTACTAACATGATGAGGGTGTTTTGGGTTTTGTTTTTATAAAAAAAATCGGTGTTGTGATTGTCAAATGCTTTTCCCGCATAACTGATACGATCACGTGATTTTTCTTCTTCAGTCTTTTGGTATAATTAATGAAATTGCATACTTGGAATAAATCTCACTTGTTAATTGTCCAACAAACCAATTGTTGTAATTGGTTTGCTAACAAGTAGTTGAGGAATTTTGCGTCTGAGTTTATGGACAATATTGGTCTGCAGTTTTCTTTTTGTATACTTGTTTTATCTGGTTTTATGTGATAATACTGGCCTCATAAAATGAAAAGAGTTTCTTCTATTTTTGAGGGGTTGATAATGTGTAAAACTGGCGTTGTTCCTATTTTAAATACTTGGGAGGATTCTTCAGTGAGATTCCCAGGGCCTGGAGATTTCTTGTTCAGGAGATTTTAAATTACAGATTTAAAGTTCAATTTTGTTAATGGTCATAGGATTATAAGACTATGCATTTCATCATGGTTGAGTTTTGGTAGTTTTGGTTTTCATTCATTTGAGAAATGAGACTTTTCCTCCATTTTAATATAAGCATTTAGTGTTAGAAGTTTCCCCTTAGCATTGCTTTATATGTATATTTTAATATGTAGTATTTTCACTTCATACAGTTCTATGTATTTTTAAAATTTTACTTTGAGACTTTTTCTTTGACCCATTTCTTCTAAATTGTTGAATATATGAGCATAAAATTGATCATGCTGCTACTGCTGCTAAGTCGGTTCAGTCATGTCTGACTCTGTGCGACCCCATAGACGGCAGCCCACCAGGCTCCCCCGTCCCTGGGATTCTCCAGGCAAGAACACTGGAGTGGGTTGCCATTTCTGTCTCCAATGCATGAAAGTGAAAAGTGAAAGTGAAGTCACTCAGTCGTGTCCGACTCTTCGCGACCCCATGGACTGCAGCCCACCAGGCTCCTCTGTCCATGGGATTTTCCAGGCAAGAGTACTGGAGTGGGGTGCCATTGTATTTTCCTAATAGCCTTTGAATGGCTTCAGGATCTTCTGTGAGTTGTTTTATTTCTGATTTTGGTGATTTGTTTATTCTCTCTTTATATCTGTCAATCTTGCTGAAGGTTTATCAGTTTTACTGATGTTTGTTGAAGTATCATATTTTTATTTTATTAATTTCTCCACTGCTTTTGTGTTTTAAATTTTGTTGATTTCTGCTGTATATTATTTCTTTGCTTTGCTTTGGTTTATCTTGCTTTTCTTCTTCTAGTTTCTTAGACCATTGATTTTGAGACCATTTCTCTATTAAAAATCCTTTTAATCCTTTTTAGATTACTTTAACTGCATTTCACATTTTGATATATTGTATTTTTACTCTCATTCACTTCTATGTATTTTTAAAAATTTCCTTTGGAACTTCAACTTTGACCATGGGTTATTTAGGATTGGGTTGCTTAACTTGCACGTGTCTAGAGATCTTCTCATTTTTATGTTATGGATTTCTAGTGTGATTATATTATGGCTAGAGAAAACGATCTGTGTGACATCTATTATTTTAGATTTGTTGTGGTTTGTTTTGTGGCCCTGGATATGGTATGTTTTGATGTCTACCCTACAGACAGTTGACACCGAGGTATATTCTGTTGCTGTTGTATGGAGTGACCTTCTGCTGTCAGTCAGATCCTGTTGGTTGACTCTGTTTTTCAAATCGATATCCTTGCCAGTATTCTGTCTCGTAGTTCTAACAGTTGCTGCAAGGGAAGTATTGAAATCATCAACTATAATTGCTGATTTTCTGTTTTTCCTTTCAGTCCTGTCAGTTTTTGCTTTATGTATTTTGAGGCCCTGTTTTTGGTGCATACAAATTTAGTTTTTATGACTTCCTGGCGGATTGATTCTTTTATCATTTTATAACATTCCTTTTGTTTCTAGTAATTATCTTTGCTGTGAAGTTTTTACTTAATTAGATAATATAGCCAGTCCTGATTTTTAAAAGCTAACGTTCATATGGTATGTATTTTTCTATCATTTTATTTTTAACCTTCCTATGTCACTGAATTTGAAGTGAGTTTTTATGTTTTGTTGTAAATAGTAGATAGTTGAACTATGGGTTTTTAATTTTTTTGTTTAATCCACTCCTCCTGTCTTTGTGTTTGTTTATTTAGACTATTTACATTTAAGGTAATCTTTGACATGTTAGAACTTGAACTTGCCACTTTATGATTTGTTTTCTGTTTGTTTCCTCTAGTTCTTACTATTGTTTCTCTTTTGTTGTCTTCTTGGTTACTGTCACAATTTTTAGTATTTTGTATTTATTTGTTTATAGTGCTTTTGAATATATTTCTTTGTATAGTTTTCATTTTGGTGGCTCTATATATTACAATATACACATATGACTTATTACAGAGTGAAAGTGTAGTCGCTTAGTCGTGTCTGACTCTTTGCAACTCCATGAACTGTAGCCTGCCAGGCTCCTCTGTCCATGGAATTCCCCAGACAAGAATACTGGAGTAGATTGCCATTCTCTTCTCCAGAGGATCTTCCCAACCCAGGGATTGAACGCACGTCTCCCACATTGCAGACAGATTCTTCACTGTCTGAGGCACCAAGGAAGTGCATTATTACAGAATACTGGTATCAATGTTTTACCACTTAAGGTGAAATTTGAAAACCTTTTTCCATTTAGGTTAATTTACTTTCCTTAATTTTATATACTATAGTCCTGAGCATCAGGTAATGCCATAATTTTTATTTCAATCTTTAAATATGATTTATAAAACTCACAAGAAAAAGGATGGTCTGTTTTGTGTATATTTCTGATTATTCTGTTGTTCTTTCTTCCTTTCTGATGTTCCATGTTTCCTTCTTTTTCAATTTCTTTCCTTTTTGAAGATTATCCTTTAGCCAATTTTTAAGGATATATCTGGAGGTGACAAATTATTTGTTTTCCTTTATCTGAGAATGTCTAACTTTCACCTTAATTTTTTTTTTTTTTTTTGGCTATGCTGGCTCTTGGTTGCTGTGCTCAGGCTTTCTCTAGTTCGGTGAGGGGAGCCTACTCTTTGTTGTGGAGAACAGGCCTCTCATCGTGGAGGCTTCTCTTGTTTCAGAGCATGGGCTCGAGGGCCCACGGACTCAATGGTTGTAGCACCTGGCCTTAGTTGCTCCCCAGCATGTGGAATCTTCCTGGGCCAGGGACTGAACCCGTGTCCCTTGCATTGGCAGGCTGTTTATTAACCACTAGACCACTAGGGAAGTCCTCTCCTTAATTTTTGAAGGATATTTTCACCAGATGCAGAATTTGTGGCTGACAGTTCTGTTTTTTTTAATACCTGAAAAATGTACCAATACTGTCAGGCGTCCATAGGTTCAAATGAGAAATCCACTGCTGTTCAAACTGATATTCCCATATAGGTGTCATTTATTTCTGGCTATTTCAATATTTTTTCTTTATTTTTAGTTTTAAGAAGTTTAATTATGATATGTTGTGGTATGTATTTCTTTGGGTTTACCCTGTTTGTGGATGTTGTACTATCTTGAATCTATAGGTTTATGTATCGTTTATCAAAATAAGAATTTTCAGCCATTTTTTTCTTCAAATACTCTTTTGGCTTTCCTTTTTTCTCTCTTTCTGAGAATCTGATGATATGGAGGTTGGATCTTTTTTTATTATTCCACAGGTCTCTGTTCATTTTTTCACCCTATTTTTTCCTAGTATTTCAGTTAAGTTCAGTCACTGAGTTGTGTCCAAGTTTTTGCAACCCCATGAACTGCAGCACACTACTCTTCCCTGTCCAACTCCCAGAGCTTGCTCACTCTCATGTCCATTGAATCAGTAATGCCATCCAACCATCTCAGCCTCTGTTGTCCCCTTCTCCTCCTGCCTTCAATCTTTCCCAACATCAGGGTCTTTTCTAATGAGTCAGTTTTTGGCATCAGGTGGCCAAAATATTGTAGCTTCAGCTTCAGCATCAGTGCTTCCAACGAATATTCAGGACTGATTTCCTTTAGGATGGACTGGTTGGATCTCCTTGCAGTCCAGGGGACTCTCAACAGTCTTTTCCAACACCACAGTTCAAAAGCATCAATTCTTAAGCGCTCAGCTTTCTTTATGGTCCAACTCTCACATCCATATATGAATACTGGAAAAAACATAGCTTTGACTAAATAGACCTTTGTTGGCAGAGTAATGTCTCTGCTTTTTAATATGCTTTCTAGGTTGGTCATAGCTTTTCCCCCAAGGATAAGCGTCATTTAATTTCATGGCTGTAGTCATCATCTGCAGTGATTTCGCAGCCCAAGAAAAGAAAGTCTGTCACTGTTTACATTGTTTGCCCATCTATTTGCCATGAAGTGATGGGACTGGATGCCATGATCTTAGTTTCTTGAATGTTAAGTTTTAAGCCAATTTTTTCACTCTCCTCTTTCACTTTCATCAAGAGGCTCTTTAGTTCCTCTTCGCTTTCTGCCATAAGGGTGTTGTCATCTGCATATCTGAGGTTACTGATATTTCTCCCAGCAATCTTGATTCCTGCTTGTGCTTCATCCAGCCTGGTATTTTGCATGATGTACTCTGCATGTGAGTTAAATAAGCAGGGTGACAATATACAGCCTTGACATACTTCTTTCCCAGTTTGGAACCAGTCTGTTGTTCCATGTCAGATTCTAACTGTTGCTTCTTGACCTACATATAGATTTCTCAGGAGGCAGGTTAGGTGGTCTGGTATCCCCATCTCTTGAAGAATTTTCCACGGTTTGTTGTGATCCACACAGTCAAAGGCTTTGGCATAGTCGATAAAGCAGAAGTAGATGTTTTTCTGGAACTCTCTTGCTTTTTTGATGACCCAATGGATGTTGGTAATTTGATCTCTGGCTCCTCTGCCTTTTCTAAAACCAGCTTGAACATCTGGAAGTTCACGGTTCATGTACTGTTGAAGCCTGGCTTGGAGAATTTTGAGCATTCCTTTGCTATAGTGTGACATGAGTGCAATTGTGCAATAGTTTGAATATTCATTGGCATTGCCCTTCTTTGGGATTGGAATGAAAACTGACCTTTTCCAGTTCTGGCAACTGCTGAGTTTTCCAAATTTTCTGGCATATTGAGTGCAGCACTTTCACAGCATCATCTTTTAGGATTTGAAACAGCTCAGCTGGAATTCCATCACCTCCACTAGTTTTGTTCATAGTGATGCTCCCTAAGGCCCACTTGACTTCACATTCCAGGATGTCTGGCTCTAGGTGAGTGATCACACCATCGTGGTTATCTGGGTCATTAAGATCATTTCTGTATAGTTCTTTTGTGTATCCTTGCCACCTCTTCTTAATATCTTCTGCTTCTGTGAGGTCCATACCATTTCTGTCTTTTATTGTGCCCATCTTTGCATGAAATATTCCCTTGATATCTCTAATTTTCTTGAAGAGAACTCTAGTTTTTCCCATTCTATTATTTAGATGGGTAAATAATAATCAACAGATGTGTTGATCTGTCTCAGGTTGCTGATTTTATCCTCCATCATCTCTACTCTAGCCCATCCAGCAAGTTTTAAGTTTCTGTTACAGTATTTTCAGTTCTATACTTTCCATTTGATTTTTTTAATTACTTAATTTCTTTGCTGGTGTTTTATGTTTCTTTATTTATAATTGATTGTTGAAGCATTTTTTTAATTTTATTTTATTTTTAAACTTTACAATATTATATTAGTTTTGCCAAATATCAAAATGAATCCGCCACAGGTATACCTGTGTTCCCCAGCCTGAACCCTCCTCCCTCCCCATACCCTCCCTCTGGGTCGTCCCAGTGCACCAGCCCCAAGCATCCAGTATCGTGCATCGAAGCTGGACTGGCGACTCGTTTCATACATGATATTATACATGTTTCAATGCCATTCTCCCAAATCTTCCCACCCTCTCCCTCTCTCACAGAGTCCATAAGACTGTTCTATACATCAGTGTCTCTTTTGCTGTCTCGTACACAGGGTTATTGTTACCATCTTTCTAAATTCCATATATATGCGTTAGTATACTGTATTGGTGTTTTTCTTTCTGGCTTACTTTACTCTGTATAATATGTTGAAGCATTTTTATGATGGCTTCTTTAAAGCCCTTTCCAGAATATGTCACCATCAGATTTATCTCTGCGTTGGTGTCATTTGATTGTCTTTTCTCAGTTAAGTTGTTATATTTCTGATTTTTCATAGGATGGGTGGTTTTTAAAATTATATACTAGAGTCTTTCCTGGTGGCTCAGTGGTAAAGAATCTGCCTGCCAATGAAGGGGACATGGGTTTGATCTCTGGTCTGGGAAAATCCCACATGCTTCAGACCAACTAAGCCCGTGTGCCACAATTATTGAGTCTGTGATCTAGACCTTGGGAACTGCAACTACCAAAGCCTGTGCACCCTAGAGCCCATGCTCTGCAACAAGAGAAGCCACTACAATGAGAAGACTGAGCACCACAGCTAGAGAGTAGCCCCTGCTTGCCGCAACTAGAGAAAAGCCCACACAGCAACGAAAACCCAGCAGAGTCAAAAATAAGCAATACATATTAATAGATATAATTTAAAATTGCATACTAGACATTTAGTCTATTATATTAGAAGACTGATTCTTTTATTAAGTTTTTTATTGTATATTGGAGTATAGTTGATTTACAACGTTCTGTTAGTTTCAAGTGTACAGCAAAGTGATTCAGTTATACATATTCATATATTTATTCTTGTTCAGATTCTTTTCCCTTTCAGGTTATTACAGAGTAGAGTTCCCTGCGCTGTAAGTAGTCCTTGTGACTATCCATTTTACATACAGTAGTGTGTTTATGTTAATCCCAACCTCCTAATTTATCCCTCTTCCCTCGTTTTCCCTTTGGTAACCGTAAGTTTGTTTTTTAAGTCTGTGAGTCTTTTTGTTTTCTAAATGAGTTCCTTTGGATCATTTTTTTAGATTCCACATATGATATCATCTGATATTTGTCTTTCTATGTCTGACTTACTTGATTTAGTATGATAATCTCTAGGTCTATCCCTATTGCTTACAAATGGCATTATTTCATTCTTTTTTGAAAATTATTTATTTATTTTTGGTTGTGCTGGGTCTTCATTGCTTCACAGGCTTTTCTCTAGTTGCTGCAAGTGGGGGCTACTCTCTGGTTGCAGAGCACAGGCCCTTGGGCTCTGACTCCTGGGCTCTGGAGCATAGGCTCAGTAGTTGTGGCACACGGGGCTTAGTTGCTTCAGGGCATATGGGATCTTCCGGGATCAGGGATTGAACCGGCATCTCTTGCGTTGGCAGGTGGATTCTTTACCACTGAGCCACAAGGGAAGTCCTATTTCATTTTTAATGGCTGAGTAATATTCCATCATATATATATACCATATCTTCTTTATTCATTCATCAGTCCATGGATACTTATATCACTTCCATGTCTTGGCTACTGTAAATAGTGCTGCAATGAATATTGGGATGCATGTATCTTTTCTAATTACAGTTTTATATGGATATATGCCTAGGATTGGAGAAGGCGATGGCACCCCACTCCAGTACTCTTGCCTGGAAAATCCCATGGATGGAGGAGCCTGGTAGGCTGCAGACCATGGGGTCGCGAAGAGTCGGACACCACTGAGCGACTTCACTTTCACTTTTCCTTTTAATGTATTGGAGAAGGAAATGGCAACCAACTCCAGTGTTCTTGCCTGGAGAATCCCAGGGACGGGGGAGCCTGGTGGGCCACCGTCTATGGGGTCGCACAGAGTCGGACACAACTGAAGCGACTTAGCAGTAGCAGCAGCATGCCTAGGAGTGGGATTGCTGAATCATATGGTATTTGTATTTTTAGTTTTTTAAGGACCCTCCATACTGTTCTGCATCATGGCTGTACCAATTTATATTCCCACCAACAGCGTGGGATGGTTCGCTTTCCTCCACACCTCTCTAGCATTTGTTATTTGTATACTTTTTAATTATGGCCCTTCTGATCATTGTGAACTAGTACCTCAATGTAGTTTTGATTATTATTTTCTCTAATAATTAGCTCAATTGGTAAAGAATCTGCCTGAGATGCGGCAGACCTGGGTTCTATCCCTGGGTCAGGAAGATCCCCTGGAGAAGGAAATGGCAACCTACTCCAGTATTTTTGCCTGGAAAATCCCATGAACAAAGGAGCCTGGAGGGCTACAGTCCATAGGGTCACAGAAGAGTTGGATGTGACTTAGCAATGAACAATAATAATTAGTGATGTTGAGTATCATTTCATGTGCTTTTTGGCCATCTGTATGAAGAAGACGCTGATTCTTATTTAAATTTTCTATTTTAGCAGATGATCACCTTGTTTAGGTTTAGTATAAGGTGCTAGTTTACTTCTGTGGTTCCAATGACAGTTTAATTTTCAAGCACTTTGTGGTATTATTTTCATTTTCTTAGTTTAAGTCATACTGTCAGGCTCCCATTGGTCCCTGCTCTTGCTACCTGGAAGGCTGATGAGTTTCTCTAGGCTTGTCAGCCTGTTGTCTCTGAGTAGGGGAAGGGAGTCTAAGACCCACAGGGACAAAGAGGTCTTCCTGTCTGTGTGGCAGGTTCTGTCCTGCTTGTGGGGTACAGAGAGTGCCTCCCCAGTTAAGCGCTTGTTTTGGTAGAATTTCCTTGGCCAGTGCTCTGTCCCCTGTCCTGCTATTTCTGGATAGCGAGACAGATCTCAGGCCTATAGAGAAGTGAACACTTCTTCTGGCCATTTATTGATAGTGGACTCCCAATCTGCCTCCCTGGCAGGTGGTACTGAGCTTTTCATAAGAAGGCATTAGGATGAACCCTCTCGTCTAATGGTGTGAATCCCTGTGACATGCATGGAAGACTCATATGGTTCTTGGTGATGTTACACCAGTAGAAACACTGCCAAACTGGACTGAAGAGTATAGAGAGAATACAAAATTAAATGAATGCAAAACAAAAGAGGCTGTTGGACCCCTAAAATCCTACAGGCAAGCAATGGGAGCCCATAAAACTACTCATGGGTTAGCCTTTAAGAAAAAGAAAGGATGACTCTGAAGGGCAGAACCACTAGCTCAAAGGACTGAGCCTTGCATCACAGAGGATTAGTCCCAGACCATGAAACAAAGTCTACATGGTGGGGGTGAGCAAAGAGGTCTTCTCTGTTACCCTCACTGTGTCCTTGCGCCCTCCCTGTCTCCAGACCCCTGCAACCATCCCCTCGGAGGGCCGAAAGCATCCACCTCGCAGGCTCTCTACCCACCAACCCCAGTACCTCTGTGTTCACAGATCTCTTGCTTCCCCTCTGTCTCCTAAGCCCACCTTCCCTGGCACCCAGCCTCCTGCTGAGCTCCTCAGGTGTCATCTGTTCCATCAGTGCTTCCTACTGGATGGGGGTGGGGAGGAGGTGTCTTAGGAGAGAGGAGACCGTGTCCTCCGTGACCTTTCCTGAGGCCTTCTAACACCGCATGAACTAATTTTTCTTTTCCATGGCCGGTTGGTTGGATTAACAGTGGCTACTGTCTATGGATCGTATTAAGCAAGGTGCCCCATGGTCTTCATGTTCTATTCTAGATGGGTTATCCATTTTCCCAATCCCCTATTAAGAATCCTTTATTGTTTGAATTCATGCTTGCTTTTTATAGATCCATAAAAGACCAGGGTGAAAACTGCCCATTACTGTCTCAAATAAGGTAAAAAAGAGGTTACAACTGGGTGTTGCCTTAGTAACACAATAAAGGAATACAAATACTTGTTTCCAATGGGATGGTTGTTTGGCTGTTCCTATAGGGGCTTGGCTATAAGCTGAGAGCAAATATTGTGTTTTAGCTACTCATTTCTGTGTGACAACCACTCCATGTGTAATTTCTTGAGTGAAGTAGAGTCTTTTATACTGTTTACACTGTGAAGATGAACCTCCCGCTCACGTGTCTCTAGCCGTTTGTGCTAACAGAGCATGTGTGTCCCTGCATGTTAGAGAAAGCTTACTTCTTTTGCCTTGACCTTGGAAAGTGTCTAGTTCCAGAAGGAATATGTGTATGTTGGAGAGGAGAAGGAAGGATATATTTTAAAAAATTATTTAAGATAATTTCTCTCTTCCTCCCCATCACAGTCTCTACCTATATCAGTGAATTTGTTGTTTTTGTTAGTCTCTCAGTTGTGTCTGACTCTTTGCAACCCCATGGCCTGAAGCCCATCAGGCTCCTCTGTCCATGGAATTCTCTAGGCAAGAATACTGGAGTGGGTATAGCCATTCCCTTCTCCAAGGGATCTTCCTGACCCAGGGATCAAACCTGGGTCTCCTGCATTGCAGGCACATTCTTTACTGTCTGAGTCACCAGGAAGACAGAGGAATAATTTGAAATTCATGGACCCTAAGAAGGGGTTTAGGGTGTGGTTCTATTTCATCTTACTTTTGGAGAGATGTGGGCCTGGCAGATAGTTGATGAGTAGAGTCTTAGCTAGAATAAAGAAAAAAATCCCCTTGTAATGTGTATTTTATTTGTCTCTCTTGTGAGCCAACATGTGGTGGAAGGTGGCCTGATCAGGACTGTTCAGAAGCAACAGGGAAAAAGCCTCGTGTTTCATATGGTCTTGGCCACCTGTGTTTGCCAGGAATAAAGTGAGAGGAAGAAACTGCCAGATCACCCAGCAAGAGACCCAGTGAGAGCTGGAAGCCTGGCCTGTCACAACTAGAGGGCAAGTTCTTTCAATCTTGTGCGTCCTAACACCCAAGTACCCCCTCCCATAAACACATAAATCCATTTCTCATCAAGGCCATAACTGTCCTTGGAATAGGGCTTCTCCATGAAGAAGGCGTCAGAGATGCTGGCTCAGGACCTGCGGTGCTGACTGCTCACTCTGCATCTGGTCTGGAGAAATGTTTGGAAATCACGATCATTTACAGTTCAAGAGGCTGGGGTTGCTTTTTAGGTTAAGGAAGGCATGTGTCTGTATCTTGGATCCTTCTGTCTCTTTTCTCCTCCCTGTCCCCCCACCCTCCCCATAATTAAACTAATACAGTGAGGAGAAACCTTAAAATGCTGACCTTGGAAAAGGAAATGAATTTCCTCTCATTTCTTGGAAAAGGAATGAAAAGTAGGCCTGGCAGAAGCACAAGTTGTTACAAACAAGCCCTGAGGCCTCTGCTGTCCCTCATCCCCAATCTATCCGTAAAATAAGGGCCCTTGCTTGCCTCTTTGAACTAAGAAAGTGGCTTTGGCTGAGCAGGGAGGGTGTTCTTGGGCAGAGGAGAGAAGGTGGCAAAGTTGTTCCCTCAGCAGTGGGTGCTGGCTTGACCACAATAAAAGGCACAGTCAGGGTGTGTGGCTTACAGTCCGCGGCCCTGGGCATTGGGCAGGGGCTTTTAGAGATGCCCTGGGCACAGTAGAAAAGATCCTGGGCTGGGGGCTCTGAGTCTTTCCCCTCACTTCCCTGCTACTCTGTGGGGCCACTTCTGCAGGAACTGAGAAGATGGTCCCTCAGGAGCAATGGCTCCACAGGGAGGCTCCACCCTGTCTTCTCTGGTGGAGGGACACTTTTCACAGGGACACGGGGCAAGACCCCAGCTGGCTACCTGTTGTTGGCTGAGTGGCCTGGGTCACACTGAGCTGTGCTGTCAGAAGTAAAGACACAAGCATTGCAGCTTGCAGAGGAGGTATTCATGCTGCTCTGAAAGAAGGGCCCCACCAGCCAATGGAAGAGCAAGCAGAAGAATACTAGGGCCCAGTAGCTATGTGACCACAAGGATCCAGCTTTAAAAACCAGACAGAGGGGATGGCCGTTGGATTATGAAGACTGTTGTAATGATGGAATGAGCAAGTCACCTGTGGAATAAAAAGGCACAACTAGAGGAAAGACGTATGCACACCTTACACGTGTATGTGTGGTAGGAAGAAAGGAGATGAGGTAGGAAAAAAGGAGATTGACAGGCTAAATTCTTGCTTCTCTTTTATGGACCTCTCTGAGTTAGCTTGGCTATATATATGTTTATGCATGCATGTGTGTACATACGTGTGTGTGTTTTAGGTCAGACAGTGAGGGGTTAAAGAAAGTGAGGCCAGACACCTGTCAGCTAGGTGACCACTGGGCCTTTGCACATGATGTTTTTTTATGCCTGGGAGACTCACCCACTGCTCCTGGCCTGGCTAACTCCTATCTGTAATTCACTTCTCGGTTTGCAGTTTAGAAGCCTTCTCCCATGCCTACTCCCGCCTCTGGGTTAAGAAAGATACTCCTTGGCTGCCTGCATCCTGGCCTCTCCCCACATGTCACACTGCTCATGCTGTCTTGTGAGTTCCCTCTCACACACATACCTTTCTATGAAGCAAAATGTGCATATACATAGAGAAGAACCTTATGTAATCCAACTGCACTATTTAAATAATAATAATTCGGTGAACATCTGTATACTTGCACCTGATTTAAGAATAGGATATTTCTAGTTGCTCAGAACCAGTCCATTCTGAAGGAGATCAGCCCTGGGATTTCTTTGGAAGGAATGATGCTAAAGCTGAAACTCCAGTACTTTGGCCACCTCATGCAAAGAGTTGACTCATTGGAAAAGACTCTGATGCTGGGAGGGATTGGGGGCAGGAGGAGAAGGGGATGACAGAGGATGAGATGGCTGGATGGCATCATTGACTCGATGGACGTGAGTCTGAGTGAACTCCGGGAGTTGGTGATGGACAGGGAGGCCTGGCGTGCTGCGATTCATGGGGTTGCAAAGAGTCGGACACGACTGAGCGACTGAACTGAACTGAACTGAACTGAGTTGCTCAGAATATACCCTTCCCCTTCCTTTCTCACTCCCCTGCCAGAAACAACCATTCTTCTGACTTTGGTGATAAACATCCCTGCTCTTCTTTATTAGTGTATATAATGAACTTTATATTATTGCAATTTTATTGCATGTGTTCTGTGATGCTCACTCTCTATGAAGGTTTTGGAATTTACCCATGGTAATGTATGTCACTATCTACAATTCATTCATTTTCACTGTTATGAAATTTTATTCCATCTTATGTATATACTACAACTTATTTATTTTTTTGTGCTAATATTTATATGGGTTGTTTTCACTTTTTTCCTGTTGCTCATCGTGCTCCCAGGAACTGTATGGGATACATGGGAAAGAATTTCTTTAGTGTATTGTTGTTGCATGAAATATATATATTTATATTGTATCTATATTTATAGGAGAGAAAACCCTGGGTTGCAGGGTTTGCACATTTCACCTCTTCTAGGAAATGCTAACTTGTTCCACCAGCAGTGAGTCAGAATTCCCACTGATCAAGTTCCTGTTGTTCAACATTACCAACACTGTATTGCCAAACTTTTAAACATTTGTCGATATGAAGGTAATATAGTATCCAATTGTGGTTTTGATTTGCATTTCTTTTATCAGTAACATAGTGAAACATCTTTTCATATTTTATTACCCATTCAGGTTTTCTCTTTTATGACTTCATAAAAATCTTTTCAAGTCTCTTGCACATTTTCCCATTGAATTTTCTTTTCTTATTGATTTTTGTAATGGAGCCGCTCAGACCAGCCTCCTGAGAACCAACTGTGCCCATCTCTTCCCTCTACACTCAGAGACCTCATGTTCTCATGTTGGTGGCTTGAAATCAGCCAAGTGGGCCAATTAGTTAAAACTAATAAGTAATAACCTCAGATGAACAGATGACACCACCCTTATGGCAGAAGGCGAAGAGGAACTAAAGAGCCTCTTGATGAAGGTGAAAGAGGAGAAAGAAAAAGCTGGCTTAAAACTCAACATTCAAAAAATGAACATTATGGAATCTGGTCCCATCACTTCATGGCAAATAGATGGGGAAACAATGGGAACAGTGACGAACTTTATTTCCCTGGGCTCCAAAATCACTGCAGTTGGTGACTACAGCCATGAAATTAAAAGTAGCTTGCTCTTTGGAAGAAAAGATATGACTAACTTAGACAGCATATTAAAAAGCAGAGACATTACTTTGCCAGCAAAGGTACATCTAGTCAAAGCTATGGTTTTTTCCCAGTAGTCATGTATGGATGTGAGAGTTGGACCATAAAGAAAGCTCCTTCTGCTGCTGCTAAGTCGCTTCAGTCGTGTCTGACTCTGTGCGACCCCATGGATGGCAGCCCATGAGGCTCCCCCCTCCCTGGGATTCTCCAGGCAAGAACACTGGAGTGGGTTGCCATTTCCTTCTCCAATGCAGGAAAGTGAAAAGGGAAAGTGAATTGATGCTTTTGAACTGTGGTGTTGGAAAAGACTGTTGAGAGTCCCCTGGACTGCAAGGAGATCCAACCAGTCCATCCTAAAGGAAATCAGTCCTGAGTATTCATTGGAAGCACTGATGCTGAAGCTGAAACTCCAGTACTTTGGCCACCTGATGTGAAGAACTGACTCACTGGAAAAGACCCTGATGCTGGGAAAGACTGAAGGCAGGAGAAGGGGACAACCAAGGATGAGAAGGTTAGATGGCATCACTGACTCGACAGACATGAGTTTGAGCAAGCTCTGGGAGCTGGTGATGGACAGGGAAGGCTGGTATCCATGGGGTCTGAGTCTGCTCAGAGTCAGACACAACTGAGCGACTGAACTGAACTAATCTGTATAAATAATCTATTTATCAATTAACTTGTCTGATGGTTTTAGCATCCCTTGATTTTTTTTTTTTTTTGACTGAATCAATTATTACAATGGTGCTACAAAATGGTGGTTTCTAACTCTAGATCATTCCTTGTAAAGAAGAACAGTCATCCATTCATTCATTTGCTAACCTTTGGTAATAGTATGATACTGTGTATTCTATTTTTATCTTCTGTCTTATAATCTATTGCTGCCGTTTTTCATTTTCACTCTCAGATTATCTCGGGTTTTGCCAGTGGGAGCCTCTTCACTCTGAATACTGTGTCCTTCGTCATGCCTAATGAGTTTTCAAGCACTTTCTCACTTTCTGGTACAAGAAAATGTACCACAATGTACTTTTCCTGCTTCATTCTTGGATTTAGCCATTTTGGCCAGAATTTGTTTGGATGGTTATTTTGAAGAAGGGATAAGGGTAGAAGGGAGAGCTTTGACTATCAGTTTAATTTTGTTAATTTTTCCTGGTTTAACTATCCACATTATTCTTATGTACTTTTGACTTTCTATATTTTTGTAGGATATTATTCATTTCACTTAGAATTTAAAATTTTTTCACATGTAACAAAACTATTCATCTATTATTTTAAAAAACATCCCCTGTGTTTGTAGTTCTTACCCTTTTTGTTCTGCACTTTCTGTCTGTCATACTTTCTTTTGTATTAATACTTGTCTTTTTTTCCTTGAGGAGTATTGTGAGACATGTGTCTGTCTTTTTTTTTTTAACTTATTTTTTTATTGAAGGATAATTGCTTTACAGAATTTTGTTGTTTTCTGTCAAATCTCAGCATGAATCAGCCATAGGTATACACACATCCCCTCCTGTCTGACTCTCCCTCCAACTCCTACCCCACTCCACCCCTCTGGGTTGATACAGAGCCCTTGTTTGAGTTTCCTGAGCCATACAGCAAATTCCCTTTGGCTATCTATTTTACATATGGTAATATAAGTTTCTGTTTTTAATTTTTGCAATGACTTGTTTTGCTTTTGTTAATCTTCACTGTTCTATTTACTTGATCTCTGTCCTGACAGGTATCATTACTTTCTGTCTTGTTTCTTTCTTTGGATTTGCTGTTTTTCCAACTTTTTAAATTGAATGCTTAGTTTGTTTGTTCTTAATCTTACTTTTTCAAAAATGCATTTAATGCTATAATTTTCCCTCTGAAAATGGATGTTTTTACAAGTTGTGTTTTTATTTTTTAGTGTTAAGTATCCCTCAATTTCTTTTTTTTAACCCAAGGATTATATTTATTTCCAAGAATTGTGAGATTAAAAAATAAAAACCTCTCTTATCCTGGTTTTGTCTTGTATTGTGCTTCGGAATCACATTCTGTGTGAAATTCATCCTTTAAAATTCATTTGTTTCCTAGTGCATGGTCAAGTTTTGTGCGTGTTCCAATTGTGCTCTAATCCAGTGCGTTCCAACTATCTGTTGGGCTTGGAGTTCTCTCTATATATCTGTTTATTATAGTAGTCACATCTTGATATGTGTGATTCTTTGTCTGCTTGATCTATCAGTTTCTGAAATGGCAAGTGAAAATATTGGTCCATCTCTGTACAGCTGCAATTTTGTTCACTGTGGCTTTCTGTATTTTGTTACTAGCATGGTAGTGGCATATATTTTCATGAGTGTGATATGTATATTTTATTTTTCCTTTAAGTAGTTCACAACACCTTAATTTTGCCTAACATTTTATCCTAAATTCTGTTTTGTGAGATACCATATTTCATTGTTTCTAAGTCAAGCATCTTTCCACATTTTAACCTCTCTAAATTGAGTTGCTTCTTACACTTGCTGTCACAGAAACAGCAGATGTGACCCAGTTGTCCATTGCTTGTATTTATGTGCACATAATGATAGCTGTTCTTCTTGTCAAAACTTCAGTCAAACTATGTACATCTTTGGCACTATATAATGTGTTGAGTTTAATTGCTATGTTACAATTTGCTAGTGAAATAATGAAAAGTTATAATAGATGCAGAAAGACATGGAAATAGGTAATACATTCAATATTTAAAAGACTGTCATTGGAAAAATGACTGAAATTCTAAATTATTATGCAAAGCAATAGTCACATGCTTTGTGGAACCAGAGAATTGAACATACAAGTAGATGAGGTGTATTTCTTTTGTAACTAAGACTCATGCAGAAGGGCTGCCTATTATCACGAAGTGCTCTAGTCAGAGGGAAGATACTTAGTTAGATTTCTTGGAATGGATGAAGAAAATTAAAAATAAGTGGCAGGCATGGCCTATTGATATGTCATGTAGGACTTTAGTCAAGATATCACATATCAATTTTGTCAGAAAATTCCTGCTGACTTGATCTGAAGCTATTTCACTTCCAGTAACACATGTTTCAGTGGCTTCGCAGGTGGTACTAGTGGTAAAGAACCCACCTGCCAATGGAGATTAAGAGATGTGGGTTCGATCCCTGGGTCGGGAAGATCCCCTGAAGGAGGGCATGGCAACCCACTCCAGTATTCTTGCCTGGAGAATCCCATGAACAGAAGAGGCTGGCAGGCTACGGTCCACACAGAGTTGGACACAACTGAAGCGACTTAGCATGCATGTAACACATTTCAGGCTTCTCTGGTGGCTCAGTGATAAAGAATCCACCTGCAATGCGGGAGACTCACGTTTGACCCTTGGGTCAGGAAGATCCCCTGTAGAAGCAAATGCAACCCACTCTAGTATTCTTGCCTGGAGAATCCCATGGATAGAGGATCCTAGCAGACTACAGTCCTTGGGGTTGCAAAAGAGTTGGATGTGATTTGACGACTAAACAACAACAACAACACGTTTCAGTTGGGAAAAAATATGAAGCTATGAATTACATCAAATAAATACTAATAAAACCCAGATGCTTTCATGTTGCCATTGCTAACATTGCCTTGTTATGAGCACAGGTTATAAAAAGTACTGCGTCACTGTGTTGCTATGAATAATACCCAAATCAAAAGTTGCCACCGGATTTAATTTTAAACCACAGAGCAATAACCAAGAGTGAGATGTTTCCCCAAATACGCTACTGTGCTTGCAGTAAAAAGAAAAGTAGGACATGAGGTAAACTGACAGCAGACTAGAATCTGGAATAGGTGTCTAGGCAACCTAAGCAGCTAACCAAGTACATCTGTTTTGATGCATCTGATCAGCTAAAAAATAAACTCACTGAGAAGTGAATTGAGTTGGTTGTTATTTCCATGAGGCATGACCAGAGTATGACCCCTTGATGATTCCACCGACAAACCGTTTAAGATGTGCTTGAAGAAGGAAAAGGATTTCTGTTTGTTATCTAAAAACCTTCCACTGGCAAGTTCTGGTAAGATTGTAAAAACACTCATCAACTTGCAGATTGATGTCAGTGTCTTGGAAGAGAGAACAGTGCCAAAGGGAAGAGTGGGGCATTCTTAAACAATGTTTCATCACAAATCTATTATTGTCCCAGAGGACCTGTTAGTGTACTTAAAAGCTTGAGTAACTGAATGAAAAAGTAATTCAGAAGAGTTATACTCAGATGTGAAAAAGTTTTAATTTTCCTTTTTATGTATGAACAAGGGTGATATATGATAAAAATCTGTATCTAAGTAGGTCTAAAAGAATTTTTCATTTTATTTGTTTATCATTTTGTTCATTTTATTTGGCCACACTGTGTGGCACGTGGGATCTAGTTCCACAAGCAGAGCTCGGACCCCTATCCCCTGATTGGAGGTATGGAGTTTAACCACTGGTCCACCAGGGAAGTCCCAAGAGTTATTTTAATATAGATATTAAAAATTCTATGTGATAAGAAAGAATTGTTTCATTATTTAGCTGGTAGGGATTTTTCTTTCTTAATTATACATAAAATAGTATAACAAATGAAACCTCAGATACAATGTAAGTGTTACAGTTATTCCATAAGCTTTTTGTTAGACATCTATTTTCATGGAATGGCTATTTTCACCTTTTATGTTTAATTCTTCTGTGACTCTTTGTTTTAAAAGTTTCTTCTGGAGACCACATATTGTTGGATACTGTTTTGTGGTGGTTGTTTTACTCTCAGCCTTTTAATTGTTGGATTTAACACTTTTTATATACTTTGTAATTATTTCTGTGTACTTGTTTCATATTTCTTTTTACTTTTTTCCATTGAATACATTGTTTTCTTTCATTGATTTAAGCTTACAACTATTATTTTATTTATACTCATGAGGCAATAGCCTTAAAATCCAAATACCTGTTTATTTACCTCTTCTGGTTTCTTAAGCATATTAATATATACATCTTTCCTCTAACAATGTAAGTACATTAGATGTTCACAATGCTTTCAATGTTTTATTCTTGTTCCTCCAGTCCTTGTCATGTTGACGTTGTTTAGAATCTCAGTTCTTAGTTGCCATAAATCCGCTTTCTTCTCTTTGGTGTTATACTTTTTTCCTCCCTCTCTACCTCCCTTCCTTCTTCCCTGCTTCCCTTCCTTCCTGCTTTCCTTTCTCTTACTTCAATTTTTCCATGTCTTCCTTTCTTTCTTTTTCTATCCCTCATTTCTTTCTAAAACAAAGACAGTGTTTGCTGATGTATTTGAGGATCCTTATTGCCCACATCTTCTATAGCATACTTCTGAATTTCCTTCTCTTCTTATTTCTGTGTTTTCTCTAAAACTATTCTCATGAGATGGTTAGATAACATCGCCAACTGAATGGACAGAAATTTGAGCAAACTCTGAGAGATAGGGGGCTTCCCTGGTGGCTCGGACGGTAAGGAATATGCTTGCAGTGTGGAGACCTGGGTTCAATCCCTGGGCTGGGAAGATCCCCTGGAGGAGGGCATGGCAACCCACCCCACTATCCTTGCCTGGAGAATCCCAAGAACAGAGGAGCCTGGCGGGCTACAGTCCATAGGGTCGCAAAGAGTCAGACATGACTTAACAACTAAACAACAATTCTCATTGTGGATTTTTTTGAATCTTTGAGTGAAAACCTGAGGCCCTATCTATGGTTCAGCATATTTTTAATATATCCTTAGGTTTTCATGAAAAATTGGCTGGAGATTAAAATTCTAGTTTCAAAAAAAAACCTTCTAGTTTCAAATTTCTTTTTCTTAAATACTTTAAAATATTTTTCAATTGCCCTGTTGCTTCCGGTGTTGCTTTTGAAAAGTTTAAAGCCAATATGATTGTTGTTGTTGTTTAGTCACTAAGTCATAACTGATTCTTTGCAATCCCATGGACTACAGCATGCCAGGCTTCTCTGTCCTTCACTATCTTGCAGAGTTTGCTCAAACTCATGTCCTTTGAGTTGGTGATGCTATTTAACCATCTCATCCTCTGCCTCCCCCTTCTCCTTTTGCCTTCAATCTTTCCCAGCATTCACGTCTTTTCCAGTGAGTCAGCTCTTCACATTAGGTGGCCAGAGTTTTGGAGCTTCAGCTTTAGCAACAGTCCTTCCAATGAATATTCAGGGTTGATTTCCTTTAGGATTGACTGGTTTGATCTTGCAGTCAAAGGGACTCTCAAGAGTCTTCTCTAGCACCACAATTCAAAAGTATCAATTTTTTGGTGCTCAGCCTTCTTCTATGTAAGTGTTCTCTGGAAGCTTTCAGAATGTTCTCTTGTCTCTCATTTTCTTAGGTGTCACTGTAATGAGAGTGAGTGTGTCTTTATCTTTTCTCTTTGACATTTTATGAGCCCCTTCAATCTGAAGTCTTTATTTCTGGGAGATTTATCTTTACCTTTATTCAGATCTCTCTCTCTCTCTTTTGGAGGATTCCATCACCTCCTTCTCTTCTGGATGTTGGCACTTCCATATCTATCCTGCATATCTTTTAGCTTTCTTCTATAGTTTTTGTTTCAATATTTATTTATTTATATGGCTGTGCCAAGTCTTAGTTGCAGCTTGTGGGATCTAGTTCCCTGACCAGGGATTGAACCTGGGTCCCCTGCACTGGGAACATGGAGTCTTAGCCACTGGACCACCAAGGAAGCCCACTTTTATAGTTTTAAATGCTTTATTCTTTGCTGTCTTATGAAATGTCCTCAACCTTTTCTTTCAGTCTCCTGACCTGCTCCTCAGCTGTCTCCAGCATGGTATAAGGCCCAGTCCGATAGACATTTTGGTAGTTTCCAAACAACATTTACCATGAAAAAACTGCAGTGAGTAGCCTGCACCACTTCACATGTGTGAAAGGATGTCTGTAGGATAACCGCCACCTTCAGATTGGACATGCTGAGTCAAGGGCATCTGATTTTGTCATGTCTGATAATTAAATTGCTCTCCGTAGGGGTGGATCAATTTATACTCCAACCAGTAATGGGCAAGAGCCCCAGCCTCAGACAGAGTATCTCACATTTTAAAAGAATTTTGCCAATCTGATAGGTGAAAATAGTTTTTAGTGTGGTTATAATTTGCATTTCTCTCGATATGATGTTAAACATGTTTTCAGAGTTTTTGTATTTTTTTTTTTAATGAACATTCTGGTGGTGGTGGTTTAGTTGCTCAGTCTGTCTGACTCTTGCAACCCCATGGACTGTAGCCCACCAGGCTCCTCTGTCCATGGAATTCTCCAGGCACGAATACTGGAGTGGGTTGCCATGCCCTCCTCCAGGAATCTTACTGACCCAGGAATCGAACTCTCTGTCCTGCATTGCAGGCAGATTCTTTACTGATTGAGCCGCCAGGGAAGCCCATCACCTTTACGCATTTAGAACCGAATTATTGGTCTTATTCATGATAATTCTTAGAAGTTCTTTGTATATTAGAAGGATTAGCTCTCTGTTCTGATATGAGTTACAGTGTTTCCTCCAGGTTATTATTTGTCTTTTGATACTGTTTATAGTATTTTTTTTAATTCTCTTAGAGACACATTTATCAATCTTTTCTTTCATGTACTTTAGATTTTGAGTCATGGTAAGAAAGGCTTTCCTTCCTTCAAAGTTTTAAAAAGAATCTGCCAAAAATGCTTTCTTCTGGAACATTTTTGTTCAGTTTTTAATATTGTAGTCTTTGATCTGTTTGGAATTTTTTATGGTTTAATGGATCAAGTACAGATATACTAATTTTATTTCAAAATGGGTACCAAGTTGTCACCAAATTATTTATTAAAAAATCCATCTTCCTTCATTCTTTGAGATTCTACCCTATGTTGCACACTAATACGCTCTTTCTGAATCCATCACTGGGTTTTAAAATCTATTCCATTGATCCATCTGAATGTCCATGAAATCAATACCATACTCTTTTAGTCACTGAGGCTTTAGAAAAATTTTAATAACTAGTGGAACTATTGCTCCATCATTGCTTTTCTTCCTCAGAGTCTTACTCAATAGTCTTTGGGTTATTTTTTTTTTTTTTAACTTTCCAGTGTATATTTAAGGACCAGTTTGTCTAGTTAAAAAAAGTCTATTGATATTTTCACTGGGTTCATATTAAATTTATGAAGTAAATCAGAGAGAATTCCCCTTTTTATGTTATTGTTTCTTCATACCCACTCCCATTTGTTCAAAAATTCTTTTTTGTTTCTCCAGTGCTAATATCTTAAGGCTTTCTTCATTTTATTATTTATTTTTGAAATGTATTTACTTTATTCTTTATTAATTAATTTATTTGAATTTTTTCTTTCTTTTTTCTTTTTTGGCTGACCTAGGTCTTCATTGCTGCGTGTGGGCTGTCTCTAGCTGCAGCAAGCCAGGGCTACTCTCCAGCTGCAGGGCACAGGCTTCTCACTGTGGTGGCTTCTCTTGCTGTGGAGCGTGGGTTCTAAAGGGTGTGGGCTTCAGTAGTTGTGGCGAAAGGGCTTAATTACCCCACAGCATGTTGAATCGTCCTGCACCAGGGAACCCGTGTCAGATTCCTAACCACTGGACCACTGGGGAAGTCCACCTTCATTTTAAATTTAACATATAGGTCTTGCATATTTCTTGAGTTTACTCCTAGGCATTTTGACTTAATAGTACTATATTGAAATTGAAGCCTTTTCATAACTGATGCTTTCTTTTTTAGAACTTTATTGAAATATATTTCACATGCCATAAAATTCACTCATTTAAAGTGGATTTTAGCATATTCACAGAGTTGGGAAACATCACTACACACTAATTTTAGAATACCATTGACCCCTAAAAGAAGCCAGGTGAATATTAGCATTCAGTCCAATTCCTACTCCTCCCCCTGCCCCCACCTGTTCCAGCCCCAAGCAGCAAATAATTTACTTTCTATCTCTGTAGATTTGTCTATTCTGGACATTTTACATAAATGTAATCATACAATATGTGGTCTTTTGTGAATAGCATTTTTTGCATAGCATAGTGTTTTCAAAGTTCATTAATGTTGCAACATGTATCAGTACTTCATTTTTTACTGCCAAATAGTATTTCACTGTGTAGCCATACCACATTTTGTTTATCCATTCATTTGCTGATAGATATTTAGGTCATTTCCATATTTTGGCTGCTATTAATAATGCTACTATGAACATTCATGTACAGGTTTTTGTGTGGACCTGCTTTTAACTCTCTTGGGTATTAAGAGGTTCTGAAATCAGTTCCAAGGTGTGTGTAGGGTGATTTCCCTCACCATCATGCAATTCTTGGACTTCAGCTAAGTGTCCTACAACTCAACTCAATTCTGACACTGTTTACAGATTCTACAGGTTAAGGGCTCAGTCCCACGAGACCACCATCCCCACATCTGTTACTTCAGATGCCAATCAAAAGTCCAGGTTATGGCATCTTTAGATGATAAATAAATATTAAAAATTCAGGTTGTCACCCAGGCTTCTGCCCAGCGGCTATAGATTGGAAGTTCCAATAACCTCCTTCTTGGGTTGGATTAATTTGCTAGAGTGGCTCATAGAGCTCACAGAAACATTTTGCTTACTAGATCACTAGTTTATTATAAAATGATATAGCTAAGGAACAGTCAAATGGGAGATATGCATAGGGCATGTGAAAGTTGTGCAGAGCATCCATGCTCTCTCCCTAAGGGTGCCCCTCTCCCCAAGTCTCCATGTATTCAACCACCTGGAAACTCTCTTAGCCCAGTCCTTTTGGGTTTTATAGAGGCTTCCTTACATGGGTGTGATTGATTAAATCACTAATCATTGGTGACTGATTTAACCTCCAGCCCTTCCCCCATGTCCGGAAATCAGAGGGTGGGACTGAAAGTTCCAACCCACCATTTATGGTCAGTTCCCTTGACAACCAGCCCCTATCTTTAGGTGTTTTCCAAAAATCACCTTATTAGCATAACCCTAGTGTGGTGGAAAGGGCCTTGTTACAAATAACAAAACATTCTGAAGCCATTTCAGGAACTGAGACAAGAACGAAATATAAATATTGTAAAATAAGATAATCCCATTTTTCTTATTACTCAGGAGATACAAAGCGTTT
The DNA here is from genome assembly GCF_029407905.1 of Bubalus kerabau. Classification (NCBI taxonomy): domain Eukaryota; kingdom Metazoa; phylum Chordata; class Mammalia; order Artiodactyla; family Bovidae; genus Bubalus; species Bubalus kerabau. Next base: position 136,521,363 of record NC_073624.1, read on the forward strand.
GGGGAACTGTAAGCCAGGAACTATGAACAAAGACAAAAATATATGAGAAAAATATATTGGTCATCTGAGTGGCCAAATATATATTTCTTATAAATCACAATATTGCAGATATATCTAAGGGTGGAATTACTGGGTCATATGATAACTCTATTTTTAGCATTTTAAGGAACTGCCAAACTTTTCTAAAGTGGCTCACCATTTTATATTCCCATCAATAATTTATGAGAGTTTCAGTTTCTATGCATCCTCATCAGTACTTGTTATTGTCCATATTTTTTATTATAACCATCCTGGAGAGTGTGAAGGGGTATATCATTGTGGTTTTGATATATGTTTCCATAATGACTAATTATGCTGAACGTTTTTTCTTATGTTTGTTGACCATTTGTGTGTCGTCTTTAATGGTATGCACTCAACTGCCCAGTTTAAAAATTAGACTATTTGTCTTTTTGTTATTGGGTTGATAATTCATATTTTCTACTTGATTATTGCTTTTATATGTGAAAAACTATGGATTTTAGTGGATTAATTTTGTTATCTGCTAATTTTTAAAAATGTTTATTTTAATTATTCGGCTGTGCTGGATCTTAGCTGTGGCACACTGGATCTTTACTGGTGGCATGTGGGAGCTATTTTCCCTATCAGGGGTCAAACCCAGACCCCCTGCATTGGTAGCATGGAGACTTAGCCACTGGACCACAGGGGAAGTCCTTGTTCTTTGCTAATTCAATAAATGTGTTTTGTTTGTTGTACTGTTTCAAAACACTGATTATCTTGGATTTTTCAGATATACAGTCACACCATAGTTTCTCTTTCCAATATTTCTGCCAATTTATTTCTCTTATCTAATTGTATTGGCTGCTTCCTTGAGTACTATATTAGATATAATGTCATAGAGGACATCTTGTTTTGTTTCTGACACTGATAGGAATTTTTCTAGTGATATGAATTTTTGATGTAGATATACATTTATCATATTATGAAGTATTAATATATTCTTTTTTCATTTAAAATATTTAAACTAAAACTGGATATAAATTTTTTATGGTCTGTGAAGGCAATCTAATTTTTTTCTTTAGCGCCATCACATTCATGAATTAATTTCCTGATATTCAGTTATCCTCTTATTCTTGGAATAAATTTGACTTAGTCATAATGATGTATTTTTATTTTAGTCCATTGATAAGTTTTGTTTTTGAATATTCAATTTAGGATTTTAAAATTGGAATTAATAATTCAGATTGGTCTATATTTTCTCCCTTTTTGTTAGTACACTCCTCGTCAGGTTTCAATGTTATATTTACTTCATAGGAAGACATTAGAAGTTTTTTCTCATTTTCACCACTTTGTAGTAGTTTAAAAAGCACTGAAAGTATCATTATTTATTAAAAACTGTGTAAATTATCTTTTACAATTATCTAAGGCTATTCTGGAGAATAATTCATTGAAAACAATATTAGTTTGCTGGGGCTGCCATAGTAGGGTACCTCAAACTGAGTGGCTTCAATGACAGAAATTTGTCTCCAGTTCTGGAGTTCAGAAGTCTGATATCAAGGTGTTGGCAGGGCCATGCTCCTCTGAAGGGTCTAGGGAAGGATCTGTCCCAGGCCTCTCTCCTAGCTTCTGGGGACCGCTTGTTCTATGGCTGCATAGCTCCCATCTTCATGTGGCATCTCCCTGTGTGCCTGTGTCTGTGTTCACATTTCCTCTTTTTATAAGGACATCAGTCTTGCTGCGTTAGTCCCAACCTGCTCTAATGCAAGTTAGTGAGACTTCATCCTAACTTGGGCTTCCCTGGTGGCTTAGATGGTAAAGAATCTGCCTGCAGTGTAGGAGACATGGGTTCAATCCCTGGGTCAGGAAGATCCCTTGGAGAAGGGAGTGGCTACCCACTGCAGTATTCTTGCCTGGAGAATCCCATGGACAAAGGATCCTTGCAGGCTGCAGTCCCTGGGGTCGCAAAGAGTCAGACACAACTGAGCAGCTAACACATCCTAACTTAACTGATTACATCTTCAATAACTGTATCCCTGAACAAGAGCACCTTTTGAGTTGCTGGTGGTTAGAATTTCAATATATAAATTTTGGAGGACACAATTCAACCTGTAACAACAATCTTATTTCCTTCTTGCAAATCACTCTATTTAAATTTCCTAACTCTTTTGAAGTTAGTTCTAATAAAGTTATATTTTTCTAGGAAATTATTAATTTCTTAAATATTTTCAAACATATTTGAATATAATTGACCAAATAAGTATTTGTAATTCTTTTAATCTTCTGTTTCTGGTTATTTCTCTCTTATCATTTGTTCTTTGTGATATTAATAAAACCCTTTTTCCTCATGTAGGTGGTTTATAAATTCTAGCCTACCACCAGCCTTCCCACAACAAGGTTTTGAATTTATTCATCAATTATACTATTTTTCTTTTTTTCCAAATCACCAATTTATGTTTTTATCTTTGTTAATAACTTCTTTATGTTTTCTCTCAGTTTATTTTTTCTTTAAATGACTAAATGCATTTATTTAAAAATAATTATACAGTAAAACTGACTTTAAAAAAATTCTTTTGGTGTATAGTTCAATGAGTTATGAAACATGTATATGTATTTGTATACAACATATATATGTATTTACATAGCAATCACAATAATTAGGATACAAACTTGTTCTATAACCTAAAAAAAAAAAAAACTCATGCTATTCACACCCTCCCCTCATTTCTAGCTCCTATAGACCACTGATCTGTTCTCTATCACTATAATTTTGTCTTTTAGAAAATTACGTTGGAATAGAATCATATGGTCTATAACATTTTGAGACCAGCTACTTTCACTAAGCACAATACCTTGAAATTCATCCAAATTGTTCTGGGCATCAGTATTTTGTTTCTTTTCATTGTGAAGTAGTATTCTATTGTATGGCTATATGACTTTGTCTATCATAGAAAATTTGGGTTGGTTTTGGCAGTTATGACCTGGTGGTTCAGACGGTAAATAATCCACCCCCAGTGTAGGAGACCTGGGTTTGATCCCTGGGTCAGGAAGATCCCCTGGAGAAGGGAATGGCTAGCCACACCAGTATTCTTGCCTGGAGAATTCCATGGACAGAGGAGTCTGGCAGGCTACCGTCCCTGGGGCTACAAAGAGTTGGACATGATTGAGGGACTAACACTTTCACTTCACTTTTCTGGCAGTTATGAATAGAGCTGCTGGGTACGTTTGTGTAGAGGTGTTGGTGGGAATGTAAGTCTTCTTGTCTCTAGGATGAATCCCCAAGAGAAGGATTACTGGGTCATATAGTAAGGGTATCTATAACTTTTTAAGAAAATTATTAACTGTTTTCAGAGTGGCTATACCATTTTGCATTTTCATCATGAACTACAGGAACCAAACACTTCTAAACACAGCGTTTTATAGAGTGATACTCTGAGATATGTTTCAACACTGTGTGACAAGATGAACATAGTTGTCTTTGTAAAGCCTTTAGTTTAGAAGTGTGTAGTTCTTGTAGTTCATGCTCGGTGAGACATGTTTAAAGAATGTGCTTAACAGAGAGAAGTGCATGAGGGAGTGATTTTATTTATTAACGTTTGCCTAGTATATTTGTCCATCTTTTAGTACTTATCTTGTATTTGCTTAGAGTTGGATTTTATTTTGTGATGTAATCTGAAAATCCGTTTCTAAAAAACAGATGAGGGACACTTACAATTATTTATAGGCCAAATATGTTAACTCTGATCTCTGTCTCAAATCCTTCTTTCTTCCTCTCAAACTCTTTTAGCTCTTTCTTGTATGTTTCATTTTGGTTGCCTGTCTCATTTTTATCCTCCATGTCCTTTAATACATTTTCCTCATGTGTACACTCTTTTTAAAAAGAGTTTTATTTATTTATTTTTGGCTGTGGGTCTTTGTTGCTGCACACAGGTTTTCTCTAGTTGTGGTGAGCAGGGTCTACTCTCTAGTTGGGGAGCTCAGGCTTCTCATTGCAGTGGTTTCTTTTGTTGGGGAGCATGGGCTCTAGAGTGTGAGCTCAGCAGCATGTGGGATTTTCCTGGATCAGGGACCCAAGCCATGTTCCCTGCATCGGCAGGTAGATTCTAATCAATTGGACCACAAAAGAAATGCTACACTTTTCTTATTCTCTTTGGTTTTCTCACTATTTTGTATTTCTGCTTTGTGATCTTCCTTCAAATACGTTGTTGCTTTGTAAAGTTTTTTTTTTAATTCATAGAAAGATGTTTTGTTGTTAACATTTTATGGTAACATTTTTCAGATGAGGGTTTTTTTTTTTTTTTTTTTTGACCTGGTAATTTTTGCTGATCTTACTCACTTTTTGCCCCCTGGGATTTTCTTTATATTGATGCCATGCCAGCAGCCTTTTAGTTCACTGTGTAATGAGTTGGATATTCCTTGCTTCGATATCAGCAGGAGGTTATTTTAGGGAATTTTTTTACTGGCAGTTTCTGAGAATTGCAGCCTCACTCTCTGGATGTTTTTATAGCACTTCTTCCTTTTTTTTTTTTTTTTTTTTTGGTTAGAGACAGTTTATTTATTTATTTCACCAAGCTGAGTGAAATCTGGGATCTTAGTTCCATGAGCAGGGATTGAACCCGTGGCCCTTGCAATGGAAGCGTGCAGTCTTAACCACTGAACCACCAGGAAGTCCCAGCACTTCTGTTGCCTCCTGCTTACTGCTCCCACTGTCGCACAGTCATGGATATAGGACTGTCACTCCAGAGTGTGCCCCTTACCTATAGGAAAGGCGGGTTTTGTGATTGTCTCCTGAGATCTGCTGCCCACAAGGAATCCTCTCCAGTTCATCTTCTCCCCATGTGAATTCTAAGCAGATTTCAGTTTATTAAGTGAACAATACGAAGAAATAGAGAAAAACAAGAGAATGGGAAGACTAGAGATCTCGTCAAGAAAATTAAAGCTAACAAGGGAATATTTCATGTAAAGATGGGCACAATAAAGGACAAAAATGGTATGGGCCTAACAGAAGCAAAAGATAGTAAGAAGATGTGGCAAGAACACACAAAAGAACTATACTAAAAAGATCTTAATGACGCAGATAACCATGATGGTATGATCACTAACCTAGAGCCAGACATCCTGGAATGTGAAGTCAAGTGGGCCTTAGGAAGCATCACTACAAACAAAGCTAGTGGAGGTGATGGGATTCCAGCTGAGCTGTTTCAAATCCTAAAAGATGATGTTGTGAAAGTGCTGCATTCAATATGCCAGCAAATTTGGGAAACTCAGAAGTGGCCACAGGACTGGAAAAGGTCAGTTTTCATTCCAATCCCAAAGAAGAGCAAAGAATGTTCAAACTACTGCACAATTGCACTCATTTCACATGCTAGCAAGGTAATGTTCAAAATCCTTCAAGCTAGGCTTCAACAGTATATAAACCAAGAACTTCCAGATGTACAACTTCCTGGATTTAAAAAAAGGCAGAGGAACCAGAAATCAAATTGCCAGTGTCCATTGGATCATATAAAACACAAGAGAATTCCAGAAAAACATCTACTTTTAATTCATGGGCTACACTAAAGCTTTTGACTGTGTGGATCACAACAAACTGTGGAATATTCTGAAAGAGATGGGAATACAAGACCACCTGACTTGCCTCTTGAGAAACCTGTATACAGGTCAAGAAGCAACAGAACCGGACATGGTAAAACAAAGTGGTTCAAAATTGGGGAAGGAGTACATCAAGGCTGTATATTGTCACCCTGGTTATTTAACTTACATGCAAAGTACATCATATGAAATGCCAGGCTGGATGAAGCACAAGCTGGAATCAAAATTGCAAGGAGAAATATCAATAACCTCAGATATGCAGATGACAACACCCTTATGGCAGAAAACAAAGAGGAACTAAAGAGCCTTTTGGTGAAGGTGAAAGATGAGAGTGAAAAAGTTGGCTTAAAACTCAACATTCAAAAAACTAAGATCATGGCGTTCAACCCCATCACTTCATGGCAAATAGATGGGAAAACAATGGAAACAGTGACAGACTTTATTTTCTTGGGCTCCAAAATCACTGCAGATGGTGACTACAGCTATGAAATTAAGAGACACTTGCTCCTTGGAAGAAAAGCTATGACCAACCTAGACAGCATATTAAAAAGCAGAGACAAAGGTCCGTCTAGTCAAAGCTATGGTTTTTCCAGTATTCATGTATGGATGTGAGAGTTGGACCATAAAGAAAATTGAGTGCTGAAGAATTGATGCTTTCAAACTGTGGTGTTGGAGAAGACTCTTTGAGAGTCCCGTGTACTGCAATCAAACCAGTCAATCCTAAAGGAAATTAACCCTGAATATTCATTGGAAGGACTGATGCTGAAGCTCCAGTATTTTGATCACCTGATGCGAAGAATTGACTCCTTAGAAAAGACCCTGAAGCTGGGAAAGATTGAAGGCAGGAGGAGAAGGGGACAACAGAGGATGAGATGGTTGGATGGCATCACTGACTCAGTGGACATGAGTTTGAGCAAGCTCCAGGAGATGGTGAAGGACATGACTGAGCGACTAGACAACAACAACAGAAAATTTCAATCCATAGATGATTACTGTGTCTTACTTTTGCTGAGGATAAAGTCTATTCCTTTTTTTCCATTGGGCTTCCCTTGTGGCTCAGCTGCTAAAGAGTCCACCTGCCATGTGGGAGACCTGGGTTCAACCCCTGGATTGGGAAGATCCCTTGGAGAAGGGAAAAGCTACCCACTCCAGTATTCTGGCCTGGAGAATTCCATGGACTGTATCGTCCATGGGGTCACAAAGAGTCAGACACAACTGAGCGACTTGCACTGCACTTTTTTTTCCACTACCCTATAATTTTTGTAATCTATCTGGGGTAAAAATTACTTTCACATGCTACTCCCATGTTTGTACTCCAGGTCTCTACATTCCACTCTGAAATGATTTGGTCAAGGTATTACTGGTCTGTGTGACCCACAGCCATCATTTTTAAACTGCAATCCATGGTCACCCACAGTGGCTTGTCTCTAACACCCTAACCACATATCTCATATGTCCAAGCATCATTTTGTGTAATCCTGTGATCATCTTTAACAACAGAGAGAAAAGCTGGCTCTACATATGGAGATTTTGCTTCCCAGGTGGTGCTAGTGGTAAAGAACCTGCCTGCCAATGCAGGAGATGCAGGTTCTATCCCTGGGTTGGAAAGATCCCCTGGAGGAGGAAACTGCAACCCACTCCAGTATTCTTGCCTGGAGAATCCCATGGACAGAGGAGCCTTGTGGGCCATAGTCCATAGGGTTGCAAAGAGTTGGTCAGAACTGAAGCAACTTAGCACATGGAGATTTTAGAGTGTTAAACCTATCCTACCTACTTGCTTTATCATGTCAATTCATCTATCATTAATATTTCCATTCCTTTCTCTTGACTTCATGCTTGTCAAACAGGCTCGCCATAGTACAGAAACATGCCATAGAGGGTTTCTGAGGAACTAAGGCAGGGGCTGGGCTGTCCCCTCTGGGATCATCAGTGATTCCTAGCGAGTGACTTCTTTGCCCAGTCACATTTACAGGTTCATCTGCTCCAACAGAACACCTTCTTTGGCACTCTCCATGTTTTCAGATCCTGCCAGAACCACCCGCTTAAGTGTCCTCACCATCATACTAAGTGTTGTTCTAAATTCACTAGGCACTTTCATGAGGTTGTCTTCCCCTGAAGATTCACCATCTTGGAACATCACTGTAGGTATGGACTGCATGTTTATGACCTCCCCAAATTCATGTGTTGCAACTTTAACCACAATACAATGGTATTCAGAGCTGGGGCCTTTGGTGATAACTAGGTCATGAGGGTAGAACCCTGATGATGGGATTAGTGCCTTTATAAGAAGCAGAAAAGAGCTAGGCCTCTCTTCTTTCTCTGCCATGTGAGGATACATTGAGAAGGTGGCTAACCAACCCAGAAAGGGTGTTCTCAGCAGAACCTGACCCTGCTGGTATCCAGATCGTGGCCTCCCAGCCCCCACAGCTATGGGAAGAACGTGTTCATTCTTTAAGCCACCCAGTCTGCGGCAGCCCAGACTCCCTGAGATAGGCACCAGTGAGTGACGGCCCCTGCTTTGAGCCAGCAGACACTGGCTGAGTCTCTCAGAGTTTCACTTCCTGCGTGTTGTCTATGACCTTTATTTGGTGGGCAGGCTCTCAGCTTGGCTCCCACCCCTCGATGGGGACCAGGATGTTGCTGGGCTAGAGGGCCCAAGAGAAGCTTGGCAGAGGGTTGGCTGCAAGGGCTCTGCTGCCCATGGGGCTAGTGTCCTCTGGGCCAGCTTGCTCACTACCTCCTCCCCACTCACCACCTCTGAGTGTGCCAGGTGCCCTGGCACTCTAGTTTCTAAGAGGAACCTCAGATGGCCAAGAACCATAATTTCTGACAAATTCTGTTCTCCCTCATGACAATATGTATGATTTATCTTCTGGGAAGGAACATCCCAGCCCTTGGCACCAGTTCCTTAAGCATCAGTTCATTCATTTCAAGAGAAAGAAAAGAATCATTCATTACAGAGAGAGTGCTGAGAGTGAGGAGAGACAGGGAGACTCAGCCCCAGAAAGGCTGATCTGGCTGAGGGTCCCTGCATGGCTTGGAGGTGTGGCTCTTGGCCACCCCCCTGGTCTCCAACATCCTCTGCTAAACTGCTAGTCCTATTTCATGGCCCCGCTGTGTTCCCATTCCTGATCCCCAAGCACTCTGCAGTCAGAGGGTTCTTATGAACCCACTAGGGCACTTCTCCATTTTTAGATAGCCTGGCCTAGCTGCATCTTTTAACTCTGCTGGCCAACCTCCTTTTGTCTTTTTTTTTATTACAAATGTAATGCATGCTACATGCAAGAAAATGCACCTAAGACAGAAGCATATTAAGTGAAATATAACATTTTCTTCTCTCATTGCCCTCCTCCAACACCCATCTCCAATTCTGGAGGTAGCTGCTGTTGATACATTGGAGAATATTCTTCCAGATTTTTCTCTGTACACCTGCACACACACACACACACATTTGCACATCTATATTAGATACTGTTAGTGTTTGCCTAGATGTTGTTCATCTGACCAATACACCCATCCTAGCTGCTAATGGTTCAGAGTTACACCTTTTCTGGAGAATCACCCTTAGCAGAAATGATCTGCTTCACCCAGCAGTGTCTGGGAGGTCAAAGCACATCCCGTGGGGCCAGCCCCCAACCAATGACTGCATCATATGTGTGTGTGCTGTGTGCTCAGTCGTGTCTAACTGTTTGCGACCCCATGGACTGTAGCCTGCCAGCCTCCTCTGTCCATAGAATTTTCCAGGCAAGAATACTGGAGTAGGTGGGAATCTTCCCAACCTAGGGATCCAACACGTATCTCTTGTGTCTCCTTCATTGGCAGATGGATTCTTTACCACTGCCCACCTGGGAAATCAATGACTGCATAATGCAGGAACAAAAATCTGGTCCCCTTTCTTTGAGGTGGGGCAACTCTGTGGTTCCATTCATGCTCTAGAGCTCCCAGGGGATTGGGTGAGGCTTTTGATGGGCCCAGGATCTTCCCTGGCTTCTTTCTCTGCCCTTTCCTGCTTCCCTCAGTCCCTTAAAAATTTCACCTGAGAGCACTTTCTAAACAAATCCGTTGCAAATAAATGTTACTATATAATGTATAATATACAGGTGTGGGCATGCCAAGTCACTTCAGTTATGTCTGAATCTTTGCGACCCCATGGACTGTAGCCCACAAGGCACTCCTGTCCATGGGATTTCCCAGGCAAGAATACTGGAGTGGGTTGACATGCCCTCCTCCAGGGAATCCTCCTGACCCAGGGATCAAACCCATGTCTCTTATATACTCCTGTATTAGCAGTTGAGTTCTTTACCACTAGGTCCACCTGGGAAGCCCATAAAACATAGGTGTATGTTTGCAAATATACACATATGTATTTTCAGAAAGGAGTCCATTTGGTGACTCTTTCACTTTACAGGACACCATAAACACCCTTGAATGTAAGTCTACTTAATGTTTTCATGGTAGCAGAATTGCCTATGGAATTGATCTTCCATAATTTAGGTGATCAGTAGTCCTATTCATGAAATTGAATTTATTCATTCATTAAATGAATGGCTTATGAAGTGCTACAGCATGCCAGCTGCTGCCATATGCACTGGGGTTGCCTCCAATTTTTTCTCTCTTACAAAAACTATGAATATCTTTGTAAGCATTTTCAGGCATTTGTGTAAGTGGTTTTGAGGGACAGATTCTTGGAGGTGGCTTTGTGGGTTAACAGGAAGCTGCACTTATAGCCCTAATGGATCATTTTTAGGAAATGCTCCTCCTTCAACTCCTCCCTGTGTATTCTTTCTTGGACCCTGTTTTGCAACTTCTCCTCTTTGCATCTTTTCTACCTATCCCAGTGAATGTCCAGAAACCCTCGGAGGGTCAGGGCTTTCTGCTCAGCCCTCTATGCTCTGGTGATGCTCTTTCCCTGAGCTGTGTCCACCCACCCTACCTGCTTCACCAGGCATTGAGTCCAAGGACTCCTAGGCCAGCTTTCTCATGGGTTCCCACTGGATCTCAGGAGGGTAAGTGCCTGTACTATTCAGGGTTCTCCAGAGAGACAGAACCAATCAGATAGGTGGATGGATATATAAGAGCAGATTTACTGAAGGAATTGGCTTATGGAGTTATGGAGGCAGAGAAGTCCCACCACCTGCCATCTGAAAGCTGAAGAACCAGGTAAGCCAGAGGTGAAATTCAATTCCAGCCTGAAGACCTGAGGATCAGGTGGGGCTGGTGGTGCCAGTTCCCATCTGATTCTGAAAGCCTGAAAACCAGAAGCACCAGTGAGCTAGGGCAGGAGAAGATGGACATCTCAGCCCAAGCAGAGAATGAATTTATCTTATGTCTTTTTGATCTATTTGGATGCTCAGCGTGAAGCCCACTCACACTGGGGAGGACCCTCTGCCTTATTCAGTTCACCAACATAAATGCCCATCTCTTTAGGAAGTATCCTCACAGACACACCCAGAAATAATGTCTTACCAGCTCTCTGGGCATCCCTTTTCTCAGTCTAGTTGACACCAACCATCATGGTGATCAACTTTTCCCAAGCCTCTTGTCCAAGTTTCTACCACACATGTCCACTGGGCTATCCCAAAGTCATTCCAGATTCACCTGTGTCCTAAATTCTCTTAACCTCTGCCCCCATACTTTCTCTCTCTATGTCCTGTAATACCCAGAGGAAAATGTCCCATCACCATAGACACCAAGCTGTCCTTCCCCTCTTTGTCAGGGATAGGTCCTCTTGACCGGCCCTCAGATGCATTTCTCCAACTGACCACTTCTGGGTGTCCCTCTGTTTCTGTCCTAGTCCAGGCCTGGTTTTATGGTCTCTGACTGGCTTGCCGCCTGCCCTGGCAGCACAGTTCCTCCTCCTCCTCACCCTCAGGGGAGAGCTCAGCAGGAATTGCCCCACCCCCACCCTCAGCTCTGAGGGCAATAAGGACAGGGGAACAAGTAAGGGCTGGTACAGCATCCCAGGTGGACTTGGGCCATTCATCCCAAGTGCATCTTGGGTCCTGAGGACTTGGGACCAGCACCATGCATGCCCGGTCCCCAGGAGCAGATGGACATGGCTCAGGTCGCTTCAGCTCTCTCCCTGACAGCCTCCTCTCCCCTCACACACCCACCTCCATCACACCCCCAGCACAGTTTGGTACCTCAGTGACAGGTACTCACCAAGTGTGTAGGAAACAGAGGAGAAGAACATCTCCATGATGGAGCCAGGAGAAGACTATGATGCACTTTTTTGGGGGGAGGGGCACTAACTAGCTTCAGTGGGAGTAGAAAAGGATGAAGGGCCAGTCCCCTGGCTGGTTTCCTAGAGATCTGAGACTGGGCAGGTCACCACACCACTTGGCTTCAAGTGCCTCATTGGCAAATCTAAGACGACAGATGGAGTGTCTCAGCAGACCCTTCTAAAAAAAGTAAATTTCTTGAAGTATTTGGAGAACATTTGGGAAAACAGACCATTTTTATGGCATCTTTGTCCTTTTCTGGATGGTGACTGTCCAGTGCCTCTCTGCATAGTAGGTGGTGGGGAGATGTGCAATGAATGAGGGAGTGAGAACCTGGGCTTTCCCATTAGGAAACGGTATGACTTTTCTGATGTAGCAAAAGCTGAGACAGGAACCTGAGGATATCATTTGCTTTTACTTCACTGGAGAATTGTTTTAAATGGGAGTGACTGGTATACCGCTGGTGGGTGTGCCTGTGGTAAGCTTTTTTTGGAGGTCTTTATGGAAGGAACCCAAAGTATGCATGTCTTTAACTTACTGAAATTAGGATGTATGGTTAAGTTTTAGTAACAAGACTCATCTTTGCAAATGCTATTTATAATAGAAAAAAAGTTGAGAACAACCCATGTGTCCAACAATAGAAGACTGGTTAAATAGATTCTAGAACTTATATACAATGGACTTCTGTATAGCAGATAAAATTTACTATTGAAGTATATTTTTAATATGGAATAGGAGTCAAGATATGTTATTAAATTGAGTCATGTTACAAAATAGTATGTACTCTATGGAAACTTCTTAGAACAAAAATGTACATACATGTAAATTTTTAAACGTCTGGCAGGGCCTTGCTATCAAAGTGTCATCCCTGGACCAGCAGCCTCCTCATGACCCAGGAGCTCGTCAGAGACCTGAGTGGGTTCAGTGCGTCATACACTCTCCATGTCTGCATGTGGGACGATGAGGGGTTTTCATCCCTTCTTTATGCTTATTTATTTACTTGAGATTTTTAAAAATTTATTTAACTTGATATTTAATTTTTAAAAATTTAATTTATTTGAGGTTTTTAAAAAATCAAGTATAATTGATTTACAAGATTGTGCTAATTTCTGCTGTATAGCAAAGTGATTCAGTAATACATATATATTCTTGTTCATATTATTTTCCACTATAGTTTATCACAGGGTATTATAATTCCCTGTACTATACAGCGGGACCTTGTTGCTTATCCATTCTAACTTCGTATCTTTTAACCCCAAACTCCCAATCCTTCCCTCCCCAACCCCCTGCTTATTTATTTTTGATTAATGTATATTATTGGCATAGAGAGGGGGAAAGAGTGATAGGCCTTCTCCACAATGCACATTGGTGGGTTTCATTGTCATCAGACCTTTCCTGGTTCTTTTCCATCTGAAAATGTGGCAGACGGGCCAGGTCAGCAGTCTGGGTTCCTGCCGACCACTCTCATTTTAAGCCTCGTTTTTCTTGGGTGCATTTCTCTCCTCCACTTTGGCTCTTGGCTTCAAGACTATTGTGTTCAGAATCATCGCTGCTTTCCAAGGGACTCTGCTGCTCCTGGGGCAGCGCCTGAGATGGAAAGTACTCCGCGCCCCCGACCCCAGGCTGGGACAAAACCCCCTTCCAGCCCTCCCACCCCACCGCATGGTGTTCCTATTAAGATTCAGGCTGGCTTGGCAGATGAGCTCATTTCTTTTCCAGTAAGCGAGTTGGCTGCTTATGTATTCTCCTGCGGCACTGATGCCAGACACATTTCTCAATCCTCCTCTGGTCGGAGAAGGCCAGGAACAGGCCGTTTCCACCTTTCTTGCGTCAATCTGTCAGGCGGTGGCAGGTGGCTGTGTTGGAAGGCCACCGCCCTCGTCCCCTGCTGTCCAGGGGCCTGTCTGCCTCCAGCTCCGGTGACGTCAGGCAGATGCTCCACCTGCGAACGGGAACAGCTGCCTTTCCCGAGTGGGACTTCCGGTCAGAATCCCCATATGCCTAATGGGACCATGACAGAAGCTGGCAGCTCTCAGCACGCATTCACAGGGACAGGCATTGTTCTCCAAAGCCTCTGAAACAAGCAAGATTTTCACACACACACATACATACACACAGCCCACGCCCGTCACCCCCCCACCCCACCCCCAGCAGAGGGGGTAAACTGAGCCCTGTGGTTTCTTCAAATTGAGTGAGGAAGGTCTTGGGTTCCTGTCCAACTCCAGTTCTAATGACAGATGACCTAAAGTGGAGATGCCAGTGCAAATATTTGACGACGGTTTCCCATGATCGGAGTGTTATCACAGTTAAGACCCAGAGAGTGCTGAGCCCAGTGGCCTAATTTCATTTGCTTTATTCATTCTTTGCTGAGCACTGGCATCCCTTCAGGTTTAGGGACAACTTATATGGGTGTGTTTAAGGGCAGGGGAGAGAGAACCAAGATACCTAAGATGGGATTGCACATCAAGGAGCCTGTCATATAACCGAGAAGGTCATAGGTTATGGCTGCTTCAAGGACACAGGCTGAGCAGCAGGGCCTGGGATGACCTCTGGGCTCAGAAGTTCATTTTCAGAAAGGTGCACCCAGGAAAGGGGAGGGTCCGTGCACACAGCTGTGCTGGGAAGACCAGCTGGGGCCTAAGGCCCCAGTAGGGACGGGGTGGAGGCAGAGCCTTCTCCCCTGCCCTCTCTTCCTCCATCACTTCTCAGTCCCCTGCAGAAGGCACGTGCACCCAGGTGACCCATGTCAGCCCAGGGTGTGGTAGGGGACCTGTCCCCACTTTTGGCACTAGCCCACCTTGTCCTCACCACTCACTCCAGGGACCTGGCCCTACACCACTGTCCTTCTCAAGGTGGCACACGTTACCCCGCTAAGCTTCCCCAGAGCAGCACCAGCAGAGAGACGTGAGGCAGGATGTGCTATATTGTTCCAGCACTCTCCTGTATGTCCCCCGAATGTCTGACAAGACCAGAGGACAAGGCTTCCCTGGTGACTCAGTGGTAAAGACTGAGGAGACATGGGTTCAATCCCTGATCTGGTAAGATTCCACATGCCACAGAGCAACTAAGCCCACGTGCCACAAGTATTGAGCCTGTGCGCTAGATCCTGGGAGCTGCAACTACTGAAGCCTGAGTGCCCTAGAGCCTGTGCTCCACAACAAGCCACTGCAATGAGAAGCAGCTAGAAGGTGGCCCCCACTCTCTGCAACTAGAGAAAGGTCTACACAGCAGCAAAGACCCAGCACAGCCAAGATTAAAAAAAAAAAAAAAAACAGAGGACACACCAGGATTCCTTGGCGACCCTTCCTCTCCCCTCTTTGGGCTTCTTTACTTTATTGTCTTTTACTTCCTTCCCATTCCTATTTGCCTCATTTCTTCCTCATCTCCCCAACACTTCCTCCCCATACCTACCTGCATGGACAGAGCACGCTGTGCTGGTCCTCAAGGTCCCAGGCCTCAGGGGTGCCTTAGATGATAGCTCATCTTGGGGCTGACTCCGTACTTCACTACGTGCATGCTTCAAAGGAGCCCCCACCTCAGTCTTAGTAAGATGTGTTATTCTTATATATACGACTTCTCATGGCTTGCACATGATGCTATAATCCCAGAGCGCCCATGAAAGGAACGCCCTGGCCTCTTGCTCTTCCCAGGGATGAAGCAGAGAGGTGGGAGAAGTGATTCCAATAACATCTACATATTGCTTGGTATATTACTACTGGTGTATTATTGCTTGGTATAATTTTATTGGCAAAACTATAGTGGCTCAGACGGTAAAGTATCTTCCTGCAATGCAGGAGCCCCAGGTTCGATCCCTGGGTCAGGAAGATCCCCTGGAGAAGGGAATGGCAAACCACTCTAGTATTCTTGCCTGGAGAATTCCATGGACAGAGGAACCTGGTAGGCTACAGTCCATGGGGTTGCAAAGAGTTGGATACAACTGAGCTACCAACAGTTTCACTTTCACTTTCATAGTATTATTGAAACAGTCTTGTGCAAGGTCCTGGCAGATGGAGTTGGGGAGGGACACCGATCCAGATCAGATCTGGTGCTCTCCCACAAGGATTGCTCTTTGCAGGAGATGGAGAGCACTTGGCTGAAACAGGAAGGGAAGAATCAAGAAACAGTACCCATCTGGAGTAAGTCATCCTGACAGAAATCAGGAAAGGCTCCTTGGAAGGGGCAGCATTTGAGACTTTGATGATGAGTTACAATTTAAGGGACTGAAGAAGAGATGGGAGAGGGCAGTCTGGGCTGGAGAAGCACTGGAAGAGGGCGAGGAGGCCTACAACATGTGCTGTGTATAGAGAGTGTGTGAGCACCAGGCTGTGTGGAGTGTGCAGAGGGAGATGAGCCCAGGCTGAGAGATCAGGGCCAGGTTTGGGGTGGCCCAGAGGGCAGGTGAAGCAAAGGACCCATGTCCTGGAGGCAAGCAGGAATGATGAAGGCCAACAGGGTGCCTATCTGTGACTGAAAAGACAGGTCCAAGGAGACACTCGAGTGTCGAAGGAAGAAGTGATCGGCCCTGTACTTTAGTTAGCTCTTCTCAAAATGTGAAAGGACTTCATGATCAGATAGATGTAGGAAATGTTGCATGTTTATTTGCTGCAGAATCTCTCAGAGCCTTTTATCTGGTGAACCTGCATTAAAAATTCAGAAGGAAGATTGGCAGTGAGCGGAGGGGAGGTGGGGTGCGGCACCAGTGCACCAGTACACGTGACAAAAGGACTTTGTGGGCCACTGACCCACGGGACGCACTCCCGTGAACCGCCGACCTCAGGGGCGGTCATTCTGGGGCTGTTGGAGGGTGGGCGGAGTTGGGGGAGAGCTCAGAACCTGTCCCTGGGGATGCTGAGGAAGGGGTGGCTAGTAGCCAGGGTGGGATGCTCGCTGGGGTGACAGCTGGTGGCTGCGTGGTTCCTCCTCTTGGTGGGCCAGCTACCTCGGAGGAAGGCAGTAGGACACAGAAGGCCTGGAGGCTGCAAACTGGGGTGGGACTCAGGCTCCTCTGGTTTCTGCAGAGCACAGGCAGGGCAGACCCTGGCTGAGGCCTCATCCCTGCTGTTCTCTTTCTTTCCCATCATGGCTCGCCTTTTCCAGGAGGGAGAAGCAGCAGAAGGTTGTCCTGCCGGAGCCTTGCCAGCTTCCTTCCTTCCAGGCACCTGAACAGCTTTTTGGGGGTCTGCTCCCTTCGGTCTCTCGGGTTTCTGCTCAGAACCGCACACTCCAGGCAGGGCTCTCTGGGCCTGAGTGCAGGGCTGGGTGCCCTCCACGGTCATTCCCTGCTGGCCCTGACATGGGAACCTCCCAGGGAGCAGTGCCGCCCTGGACAGTGACCTGGCCTCTCTCTACAGGAAACATGGAGGTGACCGGTGAGATCCCTGAGGCAAAAGGAAGCGAGGGCCAAGGTGACAGCTCAGGAGGGACCCTGGGAAAGCCAGGGAAGCTGTGGATTGCTAAGGGGAGGTGGGGCCGTGGGGCTGAACTTCCCTAGACAGCAGGGTGCTGCGGGCGGCTGGTGAGCAGGAGGAGACAGTGAGGGCCCAGGTGTGCAAGGACGTGAGGTGCGAAGACTGGCCTGGTGCCGGGGGCTGGGAAGCCACCACACCCAACTTCCCAGACCTCAGCCCTGCAGTTCTCAAGGCGACGTGGAAGGACACACAGCATACTTCAAGCCCGGGCCGGAGGGGGGGCAGGGGCAGCCGGCTGTCTCCTTCCCTCCCTTACACTTGCTCTGTGCTGTATTCTGAGGCAGCTTCTGAGCGGGTCTGGACTCTTGTTCTGGAGACACTTATGTGGGAGGAGAATGGGCTGCCGGTGAAGGGGAGGCGTCTGAGCTGCAGAAGACAGGTAGGCACTGACCTCCAGCCCAAATAGGACTCTGAAAAAGGGCCGGGGGGAACCCTTTCTGCTGAAAGGATGCTCCTATGGAGACCTGGATGCCGTTTACCTGCAGTTTCACGCAGTCCCACAGGCCGGGGCCAGGCACCCACCCCGCAGCACCAGTCACACACATTCAGAAGCAGCCCAGCTGTGAACAGACCTTTCCTGCTCAGAGCTGGGGTCACAACCCCGGACAGCTGCACAGGCGGGGCCCCTTTAAAAACCAGCAGGAGCATTCCTGGCACAGCCCTTAGAGCTGACGCCATCCCTCCCCCCACCTCCCTGATGAGGTATTTGAACTTCTGACGCCCTCTACGTGTAGGACAAGCCTGGTGATGTCACCGACTGATGTCACCGGCTGCAAAGGAACAGGAGTATGCTTCAGTTTTCCCCCCAAGTGCCCAGGTGTGCAGTCCATCCCCCACTGCTGCTGGAGTGTGGTGGGGCTAGTGGACAGGTAGGGAAGTCCTGAGGTTCTGATGTCACTCAGGCTCAGGCCACAGGTGGAAGCCCTGAAGGGCATGCTCCTGCTGCTGCCTTCTCCCCTCTCACACCAACGAATGGCTCCAAGGAGGTGGCAGGCCTAATGCTGTCCACGTAGCTCTGTCCGGCGGCAGGCTCTCTGGCCGCTGGCTCCTGCTGGGCTCAGACATCAGGAGGCACTGACAAGTTGCAAAGAGTGACCTGGGAGCATTTATTCTCCCTGTTCCCCCACTGCCAGGTTGCACTGGGTGGCCACATTCTCTACCAAATGCCTGGCTTCTGTCAAGCCCCGTCTCCAGGGCAACAGCCACACCCTCCCCTTGTCCCTTCATACCTCAAGATGTCACTGCTCTCTGCCCTCCCCCACCTTTATAGACAGACTCTCTATTATCAGATGTCTTTGTTCGGGTGCACCGGGGTCCCAGCTGGAGCCACTGGCTGGAGGCTGCTTGTTCTACCATGGCTCTCCTTGGATTTATTCCATGCCTTTGACAGGCATTCAGTGGGCATCTACCGGGTACACCAGGCCTGTGTAGGTACAACTACAGGGAAGAGTAAGACTTGGGTCCTGGCCCACAATAGCCTGAGCCACAGTGGGGAAGGAGGTGGGAGGGACCGTCAGGGGCCTGTGATCCCAGGGCCCCCAGTGTCCTTCTCAATATCCCAATACATGTCCCAGGAGGGGAAAATGGTACCTGTGTCAGTGTTGTGGAGTACTTCACTGCAACATAAGTCAGTGTCCACATTATTTTTATTGATAGTCCAGTGCTACCATTTCTCATTCTTTATCAGGATGGTCAAGAAAACCATCTATGGCAGGATAGATTGTCCTTCCTTCATTTTTTCCATACTCTGGTTCTGCGTGGGATGAGAAAGTCATGTAGCTGGGTACACACACACCAGCATGCAAAACATTATTTCTGTAGGAACAAATGCATGTGCATAGACACACAAATAGTCTACAAGTATCCACACCAGCTTACAACTGTGCCCCCTCTGGGGTTGTATTAATAGACAGCAGCAAAGAGGAGATTTAACTTTATCCAGAAGGTCTGAGTTTTATCTTTTTTTCAGGGGTCGTTGTTTGTTTTGTAAATCAGTACAAGTTCCTGGATTGGTTTTGTAACTTAATCTTATTGAAGTATAATTGATTTACAACGTTGCTTTAGTTTCTAGTGAAACTATTAATATCAGGGCTTCCCTGATGGCTCAGTTGGTAAAGAATCCACCTGCAATGCAGGAGACCCCGGCTCGATTCCTGGGTTGGGAAGATCCGCTGGAGAAGGAATAGGCTACCTACTCCAGTATTCTTGGGTTCCCCTTGTGGCTCAGCTGGTAAAGAATCTGCCTGCAATGCGGGAGACCTGGGTTCAGTCCCTGGATTGGAAGGATCCCCTGGAGAATGGAAAGGCTACCCACTCCAGTATTCTGGCCTGGAGAGTTCCATGGACTATATAGTCCATGGGATCGCAAAGAGTCGGACACGACTGAGCAACTTTCACTTCACTTTCTTTAGTTTCTGGTGAAACTACTAATACAAGATGATTCAGATGCATATAACTGATTCAGGGGTGTGTGCGTGTGTGTGTGTGCGTGCGCGCGCACACACAGGCACGCTCACACACAGGCGTGCTCAGTCGTGTCCAACTTTTTGTGACCCCAGGGACTGTAACCCACCAGGCATCTCTGTCCATGGGATTCTTCAGGCAAGAATATTGGAGTGGGTTGCCATTTCCTCCTCCAAAGGATCTTCCTGACCCAGGGATCAAACTCGTGTCTCATGTCTCCTGCATTGGTAGGTGTGTTCCACTAGTGCCTCCAGGAACCCTAATATAGATATTGTTTTCCATGTTCTTTTCCATTATGGTTTATTATAGGATATTGAATTTATTTTTATTTATTATTTACTCTATGGCTGTGCTGGGTCTTCGTTGCCTCGGGGGCTTTTCTGTCTTTGCCGCAAGCAGTGGCTACTCTTCATGGTGATGCGTGGGCGTCTCTTTGCCGTGTCTTCTCTTATTGTGGAGCACAGACTCTAGGTGTGTGAGCCTCAGTAGTTGTGGTTCCTGGGCTCTTGAGGACAGGTTGGATAGTTGTAGCGCACAGGCTTAGTTGCTCTACTGCATATGGGATCTTCCTGGACCAGGGATTGAATCTGTGTTTCCTGCATTGACAGGTGGATTCTTTTTCATTGAGCCACCAGGGAAGCCCTGTTGTTTATTTTAGTTATAGTAGTTTGTATCTGAGCCTGGTAGGCTGCAGTCCATGGGGTCACGAAGAGTCAGACACTTACTGAGTGACTTCACTTTCACTTTTCACTTTCATGCACTGGAGAAGGAAATGGCAACCCACTCCAGTGTTCTTGCCTGGAGAATCCCAGGGACCGGGGAGCCTGGTGGGCTGCCATCTATGGGGTCACACAGGGTCGGACACGACTGAAGCGACTTAGCAGCAGCAGCAGCAGTTTGTATCTGCTAATCTCAAACTCCTAATTTATCCCTTCCCCACCCTTTTTCCTCTTTAGTAACAGTAAGTTTGTTTTCCATGTCTGTGAGTCTATTTATGTTTATGTTCCATAAGTTCATTTATGTCATATTTTAAATTCCACATTTAAGTGATATCATATGAAATTAGTCTTTCTCTTTCTGACTTAGAGTACTTAGTATGATAATCTCTAGATCCATCCATGTTGCTGCAAATGGCATTATTTCATTCTTTTTGATGGTTGAGTGGTAGTCCATTGTATATATGTATCACATCTTCTTTATCCATTCATCTGTCAATGAACATTTAGGTTGTATCCATGTCTTGACTACTGTTAATAGTGCTGCTATGAAAACAGGAGTGCATATATCTTTTCAAATTATAGTTTTGTTCAGATACATGCCCAGGAGTGGGATTGCTCTTCCTATGTTAATCCTATCTTTAGTTTTATGAAGAACCTTCTTACTATTTCCTATAGTGGCTACACCAGTTTATATTCCCACCAACAGTGTAGGAGGATTCCCTTTCTCCACACCCTCTCCAGCCTTTGTCATTTGTAGACTTTTTAACGATGGTCATTCTGACTAGTGTGAGGAGGTACCTCATTGTAGTGTTGATTTGCATTTCTCTAATAATTAGTGATGTTGAGGATCTTTTCATATGCCTATTGGCCATCTGTATGTCTTTTTTGGAGAAATGTTTATTTAGGTCTTCTGCCCACTTTTTTTTGTTTGTTTGTTTGTTTTGCAGTTTCAGTACCAATAAGGTTTTATTCATTTCATTGTATATTCCCAAGGAAAAGAAAGGGAAGGGAAAAGGGTCAGCAAATATGTTACAAAATGATAGCAAATGGGAAAGGAAGTACCTGGCACAGCAAAATCAGCCATCAAATAAACACTGCCCAGATGGGGTCGCCAAGGCCCAGGGGGCTATGTCTCCTGCAGTTCAGGAATGAGAAGGGATGAGGGAAAGAACAGATGGGTACATGCTTTTCTACCCTCCCTCCCTATAAGTTCAAGGTTTCATACAAAGCTTTGGTTTCTAGCAGTAAACATGGAGTTACATTCGCCCATCTGCTATTAAACAATCTTGTGGCTACTTTAACATAAGTTTCTTGCACCTGCATAGTCATTCCTGAGTTTCTTGGATATACATTCATCTTTCCTTTCGTGGTCTCCCAGCCCATCTTCTACATAGAAAGCCCTCTTTATTGCTCCTCTCTACCCTTGGATTATAAATTAAAGTTGGTCTTAATCCATCCAAATATAGCAGTCCTAGCATGAATCAAATCAAGGAATGGACATGACTCAAGATTGGGAACAAGGGATGGAGAGATCTTAGCTTCTTCAGGATTTTTGCACAAATCATTTAATTGCAGATACCCCACAAATTTAACATATAGGTATATGGTCTATTTTGGGAGGCACAAAGGTAGAAAGAGGAGGGGGTAGAAATCTAGTTTTTAGGACAGATCTTGTTTGAAATAGGAAATAAAGGAAAGGGAACACAAAAGAAAGTGCGGTTCAAGATGATCCTACTTCAAGAAGTGGGGCCCCCAAGCTTATGTTTCAGATCTCTTTGCCTGGTGCAGAACATTTTGTCAAAGATGCTTTGGCTATTTTTCTCAATCTAAAAAGAAGTTTGTAAACAATAAAACCCCAAAAGAATATGGAGAAGACCAACACATTATATTTACACAAACTAGGCCACCTAGAAGTCACCAAATCAGCTACTTGTGAAGCCCTACAAAGCCCAGACAGATATAATAACTAGAGGGGGCAGCAGTTGGGGGAGGTGGGGATCAGACACGCATCACCTAGTGCGTTCTATTGCGTTTGCCCCGTGACAACACAGTGAGGTAGGTCTGCAGTGATCTCCCAGCTTGTAAACGAACCCCCCCTCCACTTGCTCCTTTAGCTGCCATGATACTAATCACTGCTTCAGCAGGGCAGGACCCTGGCTCTGGGAACCACAAAGAAGCCATTGCTGATGGTCCCTCTGGAAGCCAAGGAGGAAAACCCCAGAATCGTTAAAGATCTTGTCCTTGCTTCACATATCCATCCCTGGGCAGCTCAAGATGGGTACAGAGGCATTGTTCTTAAAAACCTCTCCTAAAAAAAAAAAAGTCTACTAGAACTAATAAATGAGTTTAGCAAGACTGCAAGATGCTGGATCAATATACAAAAATCAGTGTATTTTTGAAGCAGATTCACAGAAAGAACAGACTAGTGGTTATGGGGTAGGGGTAAGACAGGGGAAATGTAGGGATGGGGGAATCGAAGGTACAAACTACTGACTATACAATAGACTTAACGCTGTATTGAACAGATGGGGAATAGAGCCAACATTTTGTAATAACTATAAATGGAAAGTAACCTTTAAAAAAAAAAACAAACCTCTCCTTACCAACTTCCATTTCTTATAAAAACACACACTTACACCCTGTTGTGCAGGGTCGGCCTAGCCCAGTCAGGTGAAGGATGGATCTGGTATATAAAGTGAGTCCTGTGCCCTGGGATTATAGATCTGGAACAGGAATCCTTTATCACACATACAGATGACCTTTGCCTAATCTTGGCTTCCCCTCCCTGCACTTCTTACCTGACCCAGCCTCTCCTAACCTCTCTGCACCATGTTTTCCTGTTCAGACCAATTTCCAATCTTTCAGTAGGAAGGAGACCCAAGTCATAGGGCAACCCAGTTAAAACCTAGTCTCTCATGAAACGCTGAAGATGGAGGGGTTTCAAGAGGACACTATAGCAGAAGAGCCACCTCTAATTGGCAAAAATAAGGTAGTTCAATAGGCTGCTGCTGCTGCTGCTAAGTCGCTTCAGTCGTGTCTGACTCTGTGCGACCCCATAGACAGCAGCCCCCTGGATTCCCCATCCCTGGGATTCTCCAGGCAACAACACTGGAGTGGGTTGCCATTTCCTTCTCCAATGCATGAAAGTGAAAAGTGAAAGTGAAGTCGCTCAGTAGTGTCCGACTCTTAGCGACCCCATGGACTGCAGCCCACCAGGCTCCTCCGTCCATGGGATTTTCCAGGCAAGAGTCCTCCAACAAAAAGCATTCCTGCCATGCAGACCCGGAGCTGCTGCCTACTTATCCCTGAGATTACTCATGAACCTGAGAACACAGTGCAGGAATGAAGGCCTTAGATTAAAATACACAAAATACAAAACCAGAATATTTATATCACGGGGAAAAAAAATTAAAATGCACAAGATACGTCATTCGCACACAGCTAGTGCAGTTGACATCCTGGAGAAAGCGGGACCCAAGGTACAGTCAGCAAAAGCAGCAAATAAATAAAATTGTGTTGGCCCAGAATGGGGTGAGAATGAGCTTAGAAGTGGCAGGTCTGCAGCTGTTCCCTCGATCACCCCTTTTGCCTGTCATCACAACCCACTTCTTGAGACATTTCTCAGCATTCTGTCCCAAGAGGGGGTTATGAGGAGAGAAAATGAGGAAAACCCTGCCACCCCCCTGAGATGTTTTCTCCCACGGAATGTGGTGGCTTGTGGGTTGGGTCCATCAATCTGTTCTCTTCTTAATCTTTACGCTCTGATATGGGAAATATTATTCCACATTCTTAAGAGTCAAACAACTTCCCTACCCAGGCCACTTTCAAAAGCTGGAGATTCTGGGGTTGGAAACTCAGATAAAGCATGCAGGGAGGGTTAACCCCCAAAGCCCTCATGTGCATTTGGATAGGGCTGATGGGAGTTTCTTTGCCTCACCCCTTCCTCCCACCAAGAGGGAAGAAGGGGTGATGTTGTGGACTCCAGCCTCAGATATATGGCAGTGCCAGCTGCTCCCTACCCACCCTTTCCCCACTTTCTCCACTCTGCCGATTGATGCCTGCTCCTCAAAATTTTCTGATCACAAAAGGATAGCCCCCACCCACTATGGCTCGATTTCTGGGCCTTAGGGAGCATGGCAGAGCTATGGATCTCTTCTTCCTCCTCCGGAAAGTAGGCTGGCTTTCCCTGGGGGCTGGGAGCTTGCTGGGCCTGCAGTGGGCATGAGGCTACCACGTGGTTGATGCTCTGGCAGAAGTGGCACTTCTTGGGCTGGGGTGGCAGTTTGCATTCCTTGGCATGATGGTCTAGACCTCCACAGTTGTAGCACCTGTCTCCCTTTGATCTGTGTTTCTGCATATTCTTCCCTTTGGGCCGCCTTTCATTCCCAATACAGAACACCCAACCAGGGCCGGTGACGCGGATAGATTCCAGGCCCTTGGCGGACTTCTTATAGGTGAACTCCACGGCCTCACCCTCCTTCAGGCTCCGGAAGCCCTCCATGTACAGCTTACTCTGGTGCACAAAGACATCCACCGGGGGTCGAGCGCGACCCCTGCGCGAGCGGTCATGGACAGGAAGCCAAACCCCATGTGCACGTTGAACCACGTACAGATGCCAGCACCGTGCCCCAGCTGCGGCTCCTCCGCTGCGCGGGCCTCGTCCTCCGGCATCTTCTCCAGCGCTTTGGTGCAGCCACCTGCAAACTGCCGATTTGACACAGAGCCCATGGTAGTCAGCTGAGCCGGCGACCCCGGGCCCCTTCTCCGGTGGCTGCTGGCCCCAGAGAAGTCTGGAGGCAAAGGGGTGGCCCGGGGAAGAGGCAGCTACATCTTCCCCAGCTCTGCCCACTTTTTGATTGGTTTATTTGGTTTATTTTTTGGTTGTTGTTGAGCTGTTTGTATATTTTGGAAATAAGCCCTTATCAGCTGCATTGTTTGCAAATATTTTCTTTCAGTCCATAGGTTGTTTTTGTTTTGTTTATGGTTACCTTTGCTGTGTAAAAGCTTATAAATGTGATTATGCCTCATTTGTTCATTTTTGCTTTTATTTCTGTTGCCTTGGGAGACTGACTATAAGGTCTGGGTTTTTAATGAAAAATATATTTATGTACTTCTTGAGTAAATAAAATGCAATAATTTAAAAGAAAATATAATGAGGAAATATCTTATTCAGAATGCTGCTGCTGCTGCTGCTGCTGCTAAGTCGCTTCAGTCGTGTCCGACTCTGTGCAACCCCAAAGATGGCAGCCCACCAGGCTC
Source organism: Bubalus kerabau (assembly GCF_029407905.1). Taxonomy (NCBI): domain Eukaryota; kingdom Metazoa; phylum Chordata; class Mammalia; order Artiodactyla; family Bovidae; genus Bubalus; species Bubalus kerabau. Next base: position 136,547,076 of record NC_073624.1, read on the forward strand.
CACCGTCCCTGGGATTCTCCAGGCAAGAACACTGGAGTGGGTTGCCATTTCCTTCTCCAGTGCATGAAAGTGAAAAGTGAAATAGGACCCCTGTAATATTGAAAGTATATAGAATGCTCAGAAATTGTGAAAAAAGCTAAACACATAAAAAACTAGAACTACATATGGTTGGTCCAGTAACTCTTACCTAATCAGGTCAGTTTAGTCACTGAGCTGATGGTCTGGATAGAGGAAGGTGGACTCAACCTTCTATCCCAGGAGGGACTGGCCCTCTGAGAGCCAGGAGAGGGACTCACCCAATCAGCGGAACAGGGGGAGGTTTCCAGGAGTGACCCTAAGCAGTAAGGCAAGTAAGGCAAGTGGTAGGTGGTGGTGGGGATGGGAAAGGGGAGAAGTGGTCCTGGCAGAGAGAGAAGCATGAGATAATCCTTTTGGTAGAGGGGCCCAAAGCTTCCCCCACTTTCCTGTCCTGGAGGAAGGGGCCCAGTCCCTGGCCTTCGTGAACCACCATGCTTGCAAGGGAGGGCCCGTGTCACACTTCACCACTCACTGGCTGACCAGGGCACTCACTCTGATCTGGGGTGATGGACATGGTCCTCAAGGCCTCCATCACAGGGGGGAAATCCTTGGAAAGCTGGGGTCGTGGAAAAGAAGGCTACACGCCTTGGCCATCTTGTTTCTCCAGGGACCCTGTCATTACACTGGTGATAAACCTGCTGTTTTTCCCAATTAGCAGCCTTAATACCTCATGAAAGCCATTAACAGGCTGGTGCAGTGGCTACACATCTTTTGATGTAATTAGCAATGTTGTTAGCCTAATCCATAATCGATACTCGGGTAATTGCTTCCTTGGGTTTGTATTTAGTCCTTGGGGTCTTGGCATCATGAGGATCATCCGTCTCCAGATGTGATAATGAGTATGTGTCAGTCACTGACAGCCCTGCTTACCCAGGACCCCTCAAGGGACAGCTCAGCAAGCAGACACTCATGGTCAGGCTTTGTCCCCAGCGTCCAGGAGCCTTCGGAGGACGCCGTTGCAGTGAAACCTGGGTCCATCAAGGGCTTGGGTTCCTGCTCTGGGAGTAGAGGTCAAAGGGTGGTCCCAGGGAAAACTCAGACCCTCCCCCTCTGCATACTGCCACTCTTCCAGAAGATTCTAGGGATAATACTGAGGATGGTCCCCCAACTAAAGGTGAGACATCATGTCCTTCATATTCTTCCTCCTCCTGCTCTTCCCCTCCAAGCCCAGCACACCGTGGCCTGCCTTCCCAGCTTGCTGGGAAGCCTGGGGCTGAGCACAGTGCAATTTCCTCTCTCTCTGAGGCTGGCGACAGCGATGGCAGCTCAAGGTCAGGCCAGAGCGGCAGGAGAGGAGCCTGTCAAAGGCAGTCCTTATGAATGGGTTCTCATCCGACTGTAATTGGAATTAATATTGAGGCTCCGCTTCCAGGAACTTACCCAGCAGACAAATCTGGGCTGCAGAGGTCTGGGCTGGAATGCTCCGAGAGCCAGCCATAAATCTCTCCCCAACATGACGATGCACAAGCTAATTGCTCTGGAAGTACACAGCATGTCATTCCGCGTCCTCCCAGGCTCGATCCCCTTGCTGGGAACAGGGCCAGGGAGAGGTGGACAGGAGCTGGCAAAGTCACCGTGAAGGAAAACATTTTAATTCATTTAATTATGAGTCTCAGAAAACCAAGCTCTGTTTCTTCTTGAGCTAGTCAAAGGAAATGAGATGTGACACTTCCCACCCCCACCTTCCCCTTGGATAAGCTGGAAGTGTTGGATGTGGGCAGCATCAGGCTAAGTGCATCCAAGAGCAGGTCCTATAGGGGGCAGTGGTCCAGCCCGAGCAGGCCTGTGCCCCCAGCCCCTGATCAGCACCCTCCCCCTTCCTCTCACTCTCTCACACACACATAATCAGCATTATCTCTTTCCCTTCACAATGGACAAAGTTTCATGTTGGATCTACACTTTCTAAGTATGCGCTTGATAAATGGCAACATGGTAACAGATATGAAACTTCAAATAATAATCATAAACTTTGAAATAATAATCAATAAACTTTTAAATGATAACCATAAGCCCTTCACCAAAATATCTGTACCTATCTGTCCCTCTATCTATCCATGACAGTGATGTATGTTAGTGTATCCACAACATGCCCCACTTAAGTACTGGGCACCGTTCCTTATTGAGGATGCAGGCAGGGCTTGGGTTCCATTCTAAGGGCAGGACATTAGGGTTTAGAGCAAGAGTTGCCCTGATTGATGCTTTTAGAAGAGTCAGTCTGAGGGACCCTGGATGCTAGCCTGAAGAGGTAAGACATTCTCCTGGAGGAGATAGGAAGCTGGAAGGGGCTTTTCAATAGGGAACTGGCAGATTGTTCTTGCTTGTCTTTGGCCCCTTGGTCTGCCCAAATGCTAAGCCCGGCAGGCCTCACACCTGGCAGCCTGGGGAGCTTGTCCCTCCTTAAGGAGCTTGTATACTTGCGCAAGCTCGGGATGCTGCCAACAGCAGAGCTCCACTCCTCCCACTGAGAGGCCTGGGACAAGGTGTCCTTGCCGAGTTCTTTGTTTCCTTCTCTACAAAACAGTATACTGAATTTACACCATCTGACACTGATGTACACTTTAAAACACTTAAATGGTAAATTTTAGGTTATGTCTATTTTATGACAAAAATTTTATAACAATTTAATATCCACTTCATGATAAAATTCTCAGAAAAAGTAACAACAAAGGGGAAATAGCTCAACTTGATAAAGTGTTTTTATTAATATCAAAAACCTACAGTTGACATTATACTTTTTTAGCTACTATCCTTAACTTACTAGGCATTTATTCACATTTTTTAATACTAGAACTATTCCTACCTGCAAAGAGAGCCCTCATCCAGACTCACAGTCAGTACAGGCTGCCTTAAGTGCTCAAAGTAATTTACTAATTAATCGTAGCAATAATCTTGTACATAGTTTCCATTGTTCTTATTGATTTCTTCTGTCTTTATCTCTCTGGGACTTTTGCATTAACAAATCAATTGAATAACATTCTTCATTTTATATATATTGTTTATTAATAATTAAAATAGTTGTTTATCATTAATTTCACTAACAAGTGCTTTTTGAAATTAATAATTGCCTTCCCAAGGGTTTAATAGAAAAGAATTACCCCCTTAGGGTGAGAGAAGACTTATAAAATTTAAAATATATTTTATTCTGTAAAAATCAAAATTTAAATTTTGATTTAAATTTGATTAAAATAGTTATTTATCATTAATTTCACTAACAAGTGCTTTTTGAAATTAATAATTGCCTTCCCAAGGGTTTAATAGAAAAGAATTACCCTCTTAGGATGAGAGAAAACTTATAAAATTTAAAATATATTTTATTCTGTAAAAATCAAAGTTTAAATTTTGATTTAAATTTAAATTAAATCAGTCTTTTAGGCTGAAAGACTAAATGCTTTTCCCCTCCAGCTCAGGAAAAAGATAAGAATGACCACTCTTGCCACAATATTGTACTGATGGGTCTAGATGGTGCAATAAGACAAGAAAATAAAACAAAAGTCATTCAGCCTGGGAAGGAAGAAGTAATGTTTTCTCTGTTTGCAGGTGACATGATTGTTTACATGGAAAATGCAAAAACCCCACCAAACCCTCTGAGAACCCTTGTTAAGTAAGTTCAACAAAGTCACATGATAAAAGATGAACAAAATCAATGTATTTTTATATATTAGCCTGAACACAGGAATACTGAAATTAAATTTAAAATAGACCTATTATACAATTTAGCAGTCCCACTTTTGGGTATATCTGAAGGGAATGAAATCAGTATCTTGAAGAGATATCTCCACTCCCATGTTCATGGCAGCACTACTCACAATAGCCAAGATAAGGAAACTACTTGAGTGTGGTAAATAGATAAAGAAAATGTTATATATAATTATCCATAAAAAGGAAGGAAATCCTCCCTTTGCAACATCATGGATTAATCTGGACATTATGCTAAGTGAAATAAGCCAGATAAAGAAAGACAATACTGTATGATCTCATCAATATGAGGAATTTTTAAAAAACTCAGAGAAGAAAAGAGGAAAAGAGTGGTTTCCAAGCTCTTGGGTGGGGGTTGGAGGAGGAAGTGGATAGATGTTGGTCAAAGGGTGAAAGCTTTCAGTTATAAGATGAATAATGCACAACATGGTGACTATGGTTAATAATACTATATTGTATACTTTAAATTTGCTGCGAGTAGATTTTTAAGCTTTCTGACCATGTACAAAAAAGGTAACTGTGTGAAGTGATAGATGTGTTAACTCGATTGTGGTAATTATTTCATAATGTATATATATATCAAATAATCATATTGCATATTTTAAATAATCTTCCTTAGTAGCTCAGATGGTAAAGAATCTGCCTGCAATGTGGGAGATCTGGGTTAGACCCCCAGGTCAGGAAGATCCCCTGGAGAAGGAAGTGGCAAACCACTCCAGTATTCTTGCCTGGAGAATCCCATGGACAGACCATGGAGTTGCAAACAGTCAGACATGATTAAGTGACTAACACTTTCATTTTTCATACTTTAAATATAATTTTGTCAATTATGCCTCAATAAAACTGGAAAAATACAATACTATTTATAATCACTAAAACAAAACATGTAGAGTATTTGAATGCCGAGAACTACTAAACACTGATGAAAGAAATCAAAGAAGATCTAAATAAAGGGAGATACATACTGTGTTTGTATACTGGAAGACTGAACATGGTAGAGATACCTATCAATTCTTCCAAAATTGAGATTATTCTAAAACTTACATGGGAGGTCAAAGGAACTAGAATAACCAAAATCGTTTTGAAAAAGAAAAATAGAATAGGAGGAATTAGTCCACATGATTTTAAGACATTATACAGCTACAGTAATCAAGACTGTGGTACTGGTAGAGGTCAGTTACATAGATGAATGGAACAGAACATGGAACTCAGGAGAAAACCCACAGAATAAAGCCTGACTGACGAACGAAGCTAGTAGAGGTGATAGAATTCCAGTTGAGCTATTCCAAATCCTGAAAGGTGATTCTGTGAAAGTGCTGCACTCAATATGCCAGCAAATTTGGAAAACTCAGCAGTGGCCACAGGACTGGAAAAGGTCAGTTTTCATTCCAATCCCAAAGAAAGGCAATGCCAAAGAATGCTCAAACTACCGCACAATTGCACTCATCTCACATGCTAGTAAAGTAATGCTCAAAATTCTCCAAGCCAGGCTTCAGCAATATGTGAACCGTGAACTTCCTGATGTTCAAGCTGGTTTTAGAAAACGCAGAGGAACCAGAGATCAAATTGCCAACATCCGCTGGATCATGGAAAAAGCAAGAGAGTTCCAGAAAAACATCTATTTCTGCTTTATTGACTCTGCCAAAGCCTTTGACTGTGTGGATCCCAATAAACTGTGGAAAATTCTGAAAGAGATGGGAATACCAGACCACCTGATCTGCCTCTTGAGAAATTTGTATGCAGGTCAAGAAGCAACAGTTAGAACTAGACATGGAACAACAGACTGGTTCCAAATAGGAAAAGGAGTACGTCAAGGCTGTATATTGTCACCCTGCTTATTTAACTTCTATGCAGAGTACATCATGAGAAACGTTGGACTCGAAGAAACATAAGCTGGAATCAAGATTGCCGGGAGAAATATCAATAACCTCAGATAAACAGATGACACCACCCTTATGGGAGAAAGTGAAGAGGAACTAAAAAGCCTCTTGATGAAGGTGAAAGTGCAGAGTGAAAAAGTTGGCTTAAAGCTCAACATTCAGAAAACGAAGATCATGGCATCCGGCCCCATCACTTCATGGGAAATAGATGGGGAAACAGTGGAAACAGTGTCAGACTTTATTTTTCTGGGCTCCAAAATCACTGCAGATGGTGACTGCAGCCATGAAATGAAAAGACGCTTGCTCCTTGGAAGGAAAGTTATGACCAACCTAGACAGCATATTCAAAAGCAGAGACATTACTTTGCCAACAAAGTTTCATCTAGTCAAGGCTATGGTTTTTCCAGTGGTCATGTATGGATGTGAGAGTTGGACTGTGAAGAAGGCTAAGCACCGAAGAATTGATGCTTTTGAACTGTGGTGTTGGAGAAGACTCTTGAGAGTCCCTTGGACTGCAAGGAGATCCAGCCAGTCCATTCTGAAGGAGATCAGCCCTGGGATTTCTTTGGAAGGAATGAAGCTAAAGCTGAAATTCCAGTACTTTGGCCACCTCATGTGAAGAGTTGACTCATTGGAAAAGAGTGTGATGCTGGGAGGGATTGGGGGCAGGAGGAGAAGGGGACGACAGAGGATGAGATGGCTGGATGGCATCACTGACTTGATGGACGTGAGTCTCAGTGAACTCCGGGAGTTGGTGATGGACAGGGAGGCCTGGCCTGCTGCGATTCATGGGGTCACAAAGAGTCGGACACGACTGAGCGACTGATCCGATCTGATCTTTGGCAAGGTGCAAAAGTGATTCAGTAGAGGAAAGACAGCTTGTTCAACAAATAGTGTTGCAGAAATCAGATAGTCATTGGGGAAAAAAAAGAGTTGAACTTCAATCTAAACCTCATATCTGATTTAAAAAAATTAACTTACTAAGAATGATAGACTTATATGTAAAAGTTAAAGCTATAAAGCTTTTGGACAAAAATAAGAGAAAAAATTCGGGACCTAGGATTAGGCAAAGTGTTCTTCGACTTGACACTAAAAGCGCAATCCATTTAAAAAATCAATAAATTGGGCTTCTTCAGAATTAAAAACTTTTGCTCTGCAGAATATTCTATTAAGAGGATGAAAGACAAGCTATAGACAATATGTTTGGAAAATATATTTGTAGGCCACATATCTGATAAAAATATAAAATATACTAAGAAGTCTCAGAAGGCAATAAAGAAAAAAAAAACCCAATTAGAAAATGGGCAAAGGACATGAAGAGACATCTCACCAAAGATGGCAAATAAGTACATGAAAAGATATTCAACATCACTGACCATCAGAGGAATGTGAATTAAAACCACTACACATCTATCAGAATGTCTAAAATAAAAATAGTGACAACACCAAATGCTGGTGAGGATGCGGAGAAACTGGATCCATTGGATACATTGCTCATGAGAACATAAAATGGTAAAGCCACTCTGGGAAACAGTTTGGCAGTTCTTTAAGAACAAAACAAACAAACAAACAAACAAGCAGCAGCAATAACAACAACAACAAAATCCCTAAATATGCAACTACACTGTGACCCAGCAACTGCATTCCTAGGCATTTATATATGAGAAATGAAAATTTAGGTTTACACAAAAATCTGTACAAGAAGATACATAACAGCTTTTTTGGTAGTAGCTGAAAATTGGAAACACCCTAGAAAACAGTCTTTTATTGAGTGATTGGTTAAACAAACTATGGCAAATCCACACCATGGAATTTTACACAGCATTAACAAGGAACAAATTATTGGTCCATGCATCAACCTGAATGAAACTCCAGAGGATTATGCCAAGCGAAAAAAACCAAAGCCAAGGTTACATACTTCATGACTCCATTTGCATAACATTCTTGAAATGATAAAATTATAGAAATGGAGAATGGATTGATGTTTCCCAGGGGTTAAGGATGGGGCAGGGTTAAGGGACAGGGAACTCCTTTCCTTGGGGGAGCTGGAGGGGGGGGACATATATGACAATAAAATGGCAACATGAAGATCCTTGTGGTGATGGAAATACTGTGTCTCTCCACTGTATCTATGGTTATACTGATTGTGACAATTTATAGTTTTACAAGATGTTATCATTGGAGGAAATTGGGCAAAAAGTACATTATAAATGTACTAATAAACCTCTGTATTATTTATTAGAATTGCATATGATTCTGTTTTTAAAAATAAAGTTTCATTAAAAAGTACTAAAAAGTTGCCTAGATTTAACAAAATCAAGCTAAGCTATGAATTTAATGACATAAAGCATTAAAACAAAGTTATCTTTGATTACCTGACTTTTAAACTTCATCCAAGCGATCTGTATACATTGTCTGTATAAAACATTAAAGCCTATTACAAGGCTTATAAAGAAAAATGGCAGTCCTTTGCCCTAATGCTCTCCACCCCTAGAAGGATCTCATTTAGGCTTTATAGATCTTCCATCTGGTATATACTTTCAGATTCTAAGAAAAATGCTTACATTGCTATTTCTTGATTTTTCCATTTAGATGTCAACTAAGTGATGAACCTGCTTTCAAGGAAAGTAAGAGTTTGGTTCTGCTTACATCCCTTCCCCTCTCCACCCCCTGCCCTCAACTTCCAGTGGCATTATCTCATGACAGTTTCTTTTTTAAAAAATAATATGTATTTATTTATATGGCTGTGTCAGATCTTAGTTGCAGTGTGCAGGGTCTTCAGTTGTGGCACGTGGGATCCAGTTCCCTGACCAGGGATCGGACCCAGGCCCCCTGCATTAGGAGCACGGAGTCTTAGCTAGTGGATCACCAGGGAAGTCCCTCTTATGATATCGTTTTAAATTAATTTTACTTTTTAATATATGATTAAGTAAATATCTTTTATAGCCAAGTCAGATCCTTTTCTATTCGTTCATCCAGGCATGCACGCCTAGTATGTGCCAGGTACTGTTCTAGGTACTGAGGACCCAGCACCGAACAAAACAAATGAAATGCTTTGCATTGAGGCTCAAGGAACTGGATAAGAAACAAATATGTAATTATTTTTCTAGTCTTAAGCACTACAGAGGATTAGAGAATGGGGTGCAAAATGCTCTTGAGCAATAACCACAAAATATTATATAGTAGATGAACTGCCAAGAATTGACTATATTAATAAGAAAAGGAACATGTCAATACAGCAAATGCTTGAGTGCCTACTGTTATTCCTAGTGCTGTGTTAGACTATGAGTATTCAGAATGAGTACTAGTCCTCCCCTACAAAAGCCCACAATATAGAAGTATTGTCAAAAGTTTGTTTGGGTTTTTCCATCACAACTTAACGGAAAAACCTGAACAATCTTTTTGGCCAACCCAATAATTCTGTGTCAGGTATTTCACTGAATGTTGAGTAACTGTCAATCATGTTGTAACTTTCATGCTTAGGTTAAAAAGCAGTACCAGCAGCAGCATCACCTTTTGGTGATAATTTGACATTCATGATTTTTTTTCTATTAACTTTCATTTTTTGATTTTTCTATAACCATGCAATGTCTCTTTTTTATTAAAGACAGTTGATTTACAATGCTGTATTAATTTCTGCTGTATAGCAAAGTAATTCAGTTATATATATATATATATGTATACATTCTTTTTCATACTCTTTTCATTATGGTTTATCACAGGATACTGAATACAGTTCTCTGTGCTATACAGTAGGGCATTCTTGTCTGTCTATCCTACATGTGATAGCTTGCATTTGCTAACTCCAGATTTCCAATCCATTCTTCCTCCTCCCCCATCCTCCTCTCCCTTTGCAACCACAAGGCTATTCTCTAGGTCTGTGAGTCTATTTCCTAAGTTTATTTGTGCCCTATTTTAGACTGCACATTTAAGTGATATCATATGATATTTGTCTTTCTTTATCTGACTTACTTCACAGTAAACAATCTCTAAGTCCATTCATGTTGCTGCAAATGGCATTATTTTGTTCTTTTCTGTGGCTGAGTAGTATTCCACTGTGTATATATGCCACATCTTCTGTATACATTCACTTATCTATGGACACTTAGACTGTTTCCATGTTTTGGTCATTGTGAATAGTGCTGCTATGAACACAGGGATGCATGTATCTTTTCAAATTATAGTTTTGTCTGAATATATGCCCAGGAGTGAGATTCTTGGATCCTTTGGCAACTCTATTTTTAGTTTTCTGAGGAGCTTCCATACTGTTTTCCATAATTGCTGCACTGCCTTTTCTTGTTAGGATTTTTAGTAGAGCTTTGATTAAAATGCTTCTTTGATATTATAGCAGAGATATGTGACTTTCCAATTTATTATCATTCTTGTTTTCCTAAAATATCAAGAATAATGGGGAAAACCTTGTCTTTAAAATTTAAAAAAAAAGAGGACAGTTTTTTTAAAGGTGACAAGTTGCAGGAATAAGGAAGGAGAACAATTCTAATATAAAGACACATAGGAAGCATGTCAAGTTGTTTTTTTTTTTTTTTTTTAGGCAATGGAGAAAGCTAAGTCTCATATATATATAAAGCTGGCCCTGTTGCATACCTTAGGGATACTTCTTGAAGCCAGTTGACCTATTTATGTATTTCATGTAACTGTGTCTCCACTTCCCCAGAAGCACTGATCTCTTGTTTCAGAGAAAAAGAGGCCTCAGAAGTCAAGCAGAAATTTGCAACTGGCAGAGCTATAGGATTCCCAATATTGTAGCAAATCCAATGTTTGAAGCTTAGATTACCTTTCTTTTTTAAAAAATTAAATTTATTTATTTTTAATTGAAGGATAATTGCTTTACAGCATTGTGTTGTTTATGCCATACATCAACATGAATCAGCCATAGGTATACCTACATACCCTCCCTCGTGAACCTCCCTCCCACCTCCTTCCCCATCCCACCCGTCTAGATTGTTAGCGAGCCCTGGTTTGAGTTCCCTGCATCATACAGCAAATTCCCATTGGCTATCTATTTTACATATGATGGTATATATGTTTCCAGGGATGTATGGGGAGAGTAACATGAATTAGCTTTGCTTGTAGGGGAAACAGTGGAAACAGTGGCTGACTTTATTTTGGGGGGCTCCAAAATCACTGCAGATGGTGATTGCAGCCATGAAATTATAAGAAGCTTAATCCTTGGAAGGAAAGTTATGACCAACCTAGACAGCATATTCAAAAGCAGAGACATTACTTTGTCAACAAAGGTCCGTCTAGTCAAGGCTATGGTTTTTCCAGTGGTCATGTATGGATGTGAAAGTTGGACTATAAAGAAAGCTGAGCACCGAAGAATTGATGCTTTTGAACTGTGGTGTTGGAGAAGACTCTTGAGAGTCCCTTGGCCTGCAAGGAGATCCAATCAGTCCATCCTAAAGGAGATCAGTCCTGGGTGTTCATTGGAAAGACTGATGTTGAAGCTGAAACTCCAATACTTTGGCCACCTGATGCGAAGAGCTGATTCATTTGAAAAGACCCTGATGCTGGGGAAGATTGAGGGCAGGAGGAGAAGGGGATGATAGAGGATGAGATGGTTAGATGGCATCACTGACTCAATGGACATGGGTTTGAGTGGACTCCGGGAGTTGGTGATGGACAGGGAGGCCTGGTGTGCTGCAGGTCATGGGGTCGCAAAGAGTCAGACATGACTGAGCAACTGAACTGAACTGAAATGTAGCAGCCTGAGATATGTGAACGATAATATTATCTTCCTGGGCCAGGGCAAAGCAATAGGTGAACAAAAAAAAATGATAAAAACCTTAATGGTGTAAGAATTAGGAAAAGAATGGTCAGAGATGGAAAGAGGAATGGGAAAAAATATTATTGGTCCAGCGTCTTGTGGGGAAGCAGCCAACCTCCATGTCAGTTACTTCTGTTCCTAGTCAATTGGATTTGAAGGTCTTTAGCATTTGCATGCTTTCTTTTTTTTTAATGTCACGAGCTTGTGTGTTAGAGATGTAATAATGTCTATGTATTGGAACACATCATGGTTTGATCTAAAAATTTATCTAACTTCTACTGTTTAAAAAAAAAAAGGAAAACCCAAACCCAATGCTCAAGTATTTAGACTTTTTAAAAGTTATTTTGATCAAGTGTCGAAGACATGAAGTTCACCTTGTAATGGCCAGAAGAATTTAGAAAACAGGACTACTGAGAATTGCCAGCTCTCAGATCCGTGCAGCATGTGTGTGTGTGTATGTGTGAAACGGTGTATAAAATGGTATAGGTGCTAAAAAGGGAACAGTGTTTGCACTCAGCCTTTAAACAAACATAGAATTACAGAACACAGTACTTAAAAATTGAAGTAGAATTTAATATCTACTTAGTTATTTCCTCTCCGTTCAGGTCAGTCACTCAGTCGTGTCCGACTCTTTCCTTTAGGTAATATGAAAAACTGAGATGCAGAAGTAAATTGATACCAGGGATGAAGTAAGAGTAGATAAAAATGCTGACGACTCTGGGTGTTATTCTTCCCAGCAGCTTGCAAACCCTCCCTGGGTCTCTCAGCAGAGCCTAACCGACCTCTAGCAGAGGGCAGCTCCAGGGAGGGCTCCAGTCTTCTCAGAGCGGATGGAGGAGACACTAGGGGCCTGACAAGGGCAAGCGAGCCCTGTGGGTTTCTGGAGGAAGAGCTTATCCAGGCAGGAGGAACGGAAAGCCCCAAAGCCCTGGGTGGGAGTAAGCTTGGTGTGTCCCCAGGCTGATGAGACAGAGCGATGGAAAAGAGGAGGGAACCAGAGGAGATGACAACAGAGTCTGGGCAGCAGCGGGAGGCGGGGCAGGGGGCGCTAACAGTCCCCCTTTCCATCCGGGGCCCCCTGCCTTGTGGGAAGTCAGGCTCGCTTCTCACTTACTGATGTCCTGCCTGCCCTTGGCGCTAGCTAAGATTCAGCCTTTTCCACTCTGTGAAGTCAGGTACCACTCATGCTCCAAGTTTCCGTCTTTCAAAATTCTGCGACAGCCTGCATCTGCTGTCCTGTCTTCTCCCCACAGAGCTCCGTCACCTCTTGCTGCCGCTCACCTCCCAGGGGTAGAAACTCCACGCCTGAGGGAGGGGCGGGGGGCCCACCTGGAGGGCTGAGGCAGTCAGCAGAGATGTCACCAGGGAAATGGAGCTCGAGCTGAACGGGAGTGAGTGAGGAGGAGGAGGAGAGGGTGCTGCGTTCCCAACAGCTGGGCCGTGTGGTCCTTGTCATGCTCCGCTTCCCCAGCTCAGGCTATTTTGGGTCAGGCAGCAGGCACCTGCCACGGTAGCACTGTGGGTGGTGAGTGGCAGGCTCGCCTACCTCCTCCAGCTGCCTGGGAACAGGGCCAGGCTGGTCCCAGCTCAGGCTGGGCGAGGGGTCAACACCCCTGGAGGAGAGGCGGGAGGAGCCCTTGGAGCAGGGAAATCAGATTCCTGTCAACATCAGCTTCTGTGGTGCTCAGTTTAGGGAGGGGACAGGTGTCTAAGCAGACACCTGCCAGGCCGGCCAGGCGAAGGATGCACCCCATGACGCAGGCCACAGGCACTGTCTCTGGGTGGGCTGGGGTCTGGGGACAGTCTTCACTACCAGTCAGCAGTTGAACAGGGCAAGAGCAGAGGAGTTTGTTAAGCTGAGCAGTGCTGGGCAAAGAGCAAAAGGCAAGGAAGGAGGCTCAGGGAGTCCTTGTGGGGGCAGGAGCCTCTCCTGGGGATGCTCTGGCTTTGTCATAGGGCCAGGAGTTGGGGGGCTCCCAACAGGGCTGGCATAGTGGAAGCAGCTGCTTCCCACAGCTCTGAGCAACCCTTACAGCTACCTGGGAGATGACATTCCCTCATCTGAGGAGGCAGGATGTGTCTCCTGGCCAGTTTCACTTTCTCATTGCCCTCACAACTGAGGGTGTGCGTGTTTAGTCGCTTCAGTCATGTCCGACTCTTTGCAACCCTATGAACTCTAGCCTGCCAGGCTCCTCTGTCCATGGGATTTTCTGGAGTGGGGTGCTGAGCGGGCCACTGGAGTGCTGGAATACTGGAGTGGGGTGCTGGGCAGGCCCTCCTCCAGGGGATCTTCCCAGGTCTCCTGCATCGCAGGCAGAGTTTTAGTGCTGAGCCATGGGGGAAGCCCAACAACTGAGTGAAGCACCATCGAAGTCAACCTTTTGAAAAGTCACAACTTCCCACTTCTTAGGTGCAGGAGCAGAAGGGAAAGATAGAAAGAACCCCGATTACCCACTGCGGTCCCCAGTCCCATGGCAGAAACTTGGGGTCTGAGTGCAGAGGCCACGTGGTGCAGCAGCAGGCAGGGGGCGGCTGCACTGGTCAGAGGGTTCACTCTGGCCGTGGACTCCGGGACAGAATGTGCTGTCGTCCTTCAGAGCAGGGATCTATCCGCCGGTGGCGGGGCTTCCCTGGAATCCGGCAGAGGAAAGGCCTCTCCACCTGCAGCTCAGTCACCCACATGTTCGCTAAGCAGGGCCATCAGGGAATCACTCTGAACTGCCCTGACTCTTAGGGAGGCTTGTTGTGAGTTAAGAAGAGGAGGCAGCCTTGAGTCAGGGTGGGTGGTGGGCTGGGTGGGCTCCTGGCTCTGATCTCCAGGCCGGCGAACACCCTGACTCGGGGTGTAGCTCCCATAGCTGCATGCAGCACCTCTGCACTGTGGGCCCCACATAGTTCCCGAGCAGGCTGGCTCCCAGATTTCTGACCTCTGCGGGGCCCAGTCTTGGCTGGTATCTTCGTTCCCAGGAGCAGGACAGGGGGCCTTTCTCCTTCTCTCAGGGGAGCTGCAGCTGTGGGTAGGCAGTCCCAGCCCCTGGCAGGGGGTGCTCAGGTTCCCTGCTGGACTCAGGGCAGGCTGGTCTGAGAGAAGGAGGTGGCAAGTGTCTTGGACTCTGTGTGGTCTCTGCTCTCGGTGGCCGTGGCCTTCCCCCCTGGGTCCCAGCCAGCCAAGTGGCACAGTGTGCTCTTCACACACTCACCCGCGTCATCCCACTCCCACTGATTAATTGCATAATTAGCTCGAAGCTACATGTTGCCACTCAGGGTGAATCTGGTCTAAAAATATTTTCTTATGGAAAATACAACAGAACCTAAAATAGCCCCTCTGCGGTTGCCCAGGGACACCTCCTGCTGGGGCCACCCTAAGCTGTGACTCAGGTTTTTGAGAGTGTGGAATCCTCAGGCAGCAGGCATGCTGGGCACTGTTTCCCTCCCCAGGGCAGGTGAGCTAGAGCTGTCCAACCTGTCTGGGCACTGCCAGGGCCCACAGACCCCCAGCTCCCCAGAGCCAGCCAGAAGTCCATCAGGACTTCCAGGAGGCTCCATTTGTGTTGAGGCAGAGTCCAAACATGAGCTTGGAAATGAATTTCCAGACCCAGAGCATGTCAGAGGGAATGAGTTTATTAAGAGCAAAGAGCAGAGCTAATGTGGGCCCTGCAAGCACAGCTGGCTGACCTCCTGAGAGACCAGGGGGAATCGACGCTTTTCGTGGGTTAGTAGTCAACTTTTATGGCCTCAGGACAAAGAAAATTCCTGCTGCAAGTTTGGCATTAGGTGATCGGTTAGGGCACTCTAGAGTGACTAGCAGGATGGGCATTTTTGCCTAATTTGGGGTTAGGAAGCCTGCTGGTGATGATCAGAGGAGCTTTTGGCAATGGTTGCAAAGGGGCTTAGACATCTTTGGAGGTGACCTTGATTCAAGCCCATCATACAAGATCTCACAGACTCAACAGGTTACAGAGAGGACATGCAGAGAGCCTGATTCCAGGGAAGCCATGATGGTCCCATGAGGAGTTACAGGCCACACGATACGGGGTCCCATGAAAAGTCCTCATCACCCTGTCTGAGCCATCAGAGGAGTCTCACAAAGGACCAAAGCTGAACTGGTGTGACTTCGAAGGCCAGAGACACCAGAGAGTGTGGGCCTCAGGTGCAAGGAACAGCTGCAGCACAGTTCCCTGGGAAGAGGTCATGGCCAACCTCTGCAGAGGATTGAGCAGGGCTGGAGAGAGGGTGGGCCTAGGATGGAAGGATGGGGCTCAGGGCTAGACCCCCAAACCGAAGTTGCCAGGTGCCTGGCCCTGTGCCTGCACAGGACTTGGACAGTTGGCTGCATGTTCAGTGGTCAGTGGGGACAGGCAAGAGCTAGGACACTGCCTCTGATTGTGCTCCAAGCTTCATGAGCAAAACCATACCCCTACTCTGATACAGATGTCTCCCTGGTGTATTGACCAAGGGCGATGATCAGGAACTTATTCTTCCTCCCTTATAGTCTCCTTAACTGTGAGCCATTGCCTCCTACTTCTACAGTCTGTCCAGGCCGTGCCTGCCCTCCATCTGATCCCTGGGTAGGTGGCCAGCACTCCTTGCCTCCACTCCCTCCTCTGGCCAACTGAAGCAGCTAAACGCACATCTGGGGCCTTCTCTCTGGTCCCAGGCCCCTCTGGACCACACAGGGAGATAAAAGGCACAGCGGTGTGCACTGCCTTCTCCCGAGCCAGGCGGTGGGTACTCTGGGGGTTCCTGCATGAACAGAGCAAGGGGATGCTCCCTGAACCCCACCAGCCTTGAATCTCTCAAGGGTGATAGGGTAAGCTGGGAGCAGAGGATGGCCTGTATGAGTCATATTCACTGGACTTGACCCTGGGTGCTGCCCTTGGCCAGCAGGGGACCTTGGGCGGGTCATTTATAGCCACTGAGCCTTGGCTTCTTCATCTGTGAAAAGAATGAACAGTCCCATTGCTCAGGGTATGTGTAGATTAAATGGCAGTGTATGTAAACCCTTGGAATTTGATAGATGTTTTTAAAAATAGATGATGAATGTGTGGTTATTACCTGAGTCAGTCAGCTCTCCAGTGATACAGCTGGAGACGTGGCCATCTCTACCACAGTGTATCACAACATCCAACATCCCTGGAGGGTTTGTTAAATATAGATGACTGGGCCAATAGCACTTGAAGGGGCGGACTGTGATCAGGTAATTATATGTACTCTAAACTTAATAAAATAACAAAACAGGGTTACAGCTCATGAGCTTAAAAAGGAAATAAAATGGAATCATAACACAGACTTGATTTATGCAAAAGGAAAATAGGAAAAGAGAAAAGGGAAAACAAAAACAGAGTTGCCCTTCTGCGATTGTACCATGAGTACTTTCATAAAAAGTGAATTTCTGTTGTTTTAAGCTACCGACTTTGTTGTCTTTTGGTAAAGCAGCCACGACAAGCTAATACGCATTTTGACACTGGGGAGGGGAGTGTTGCTGTAACAAATACCTAAAATAGGCAAGTGGCTTTGGAATTGGATAATAGATAGATAGGGCTGGAAGAATTGTGAGAACACGATAGAAAAATCCAAGATTGCTTTGAACAGACAGTTGGTAAAAATATGGTTGTTAAAGATTCGGCCTGTGACGGCTCAGGTGTGCAAGGCTGCATTGTCATAGAGAATCCGTGTATCATCATAAACAACACTGTTAGAAACACGAACATGAAAGGAACTTCTGGTGAAGGTTCAGAAGGAAATGAGGAACATTTGGAAACTGGAGGAAAGGCAATCCTCGGTATTTAATGTCAGGAAACTGAGCTGAAGCGTGTTCCAGGTTGTATGGAAAGCAGGGTTTGTAACAGTGATGTTGGATATTTGGTTGAGATTTCCAAGCTTAGTATGAAAGGTGCAGCTGTTTTGTTTTGTTTTTTTTTTTTTCTTCCTTGTTGCTTACAGTAAAATGTGTGAGAGAGAAATTGAAGAAGGAACTGATAGGGAAAAAAGAACCAGTCTTTGATGAGTTAGAAAATCCTCAGCCTACCCAGTTTGCAAAAGATGCTACAATTAGGGGATTGCTGTTAGGAAGCCTGCCCTTCAGCCAAGGGTGTGGCTGAACAATCCTTTATTTGTGAATGCAGGCGCTGCTGCTGCTGCTAAGTCGCTTCAGTCGTGTCCGATTCTGTGCGACTAGCTATGAGAATTTCCAGAACTGCATTCCCAGAGCCAGCATAGAAGTATTGGAGGTAGTGCTCAAGTTTTCACCTATTAAGTGGTTGAAGGTGGACCTAGAGAAAAAGTTATCTGTTCTGTGTGAACCTGAGTTATCTTTACATGATGAGTGATACCTCGGGGGCCTCTACATTCTACATCTGACATTCTAGTCCTTTTTGGAGGGCTTCATCCTCCTCTCTGACTCTTATTTATGTCATTCTTAGACTACAATTTACCATTTATCATGTATTTATATTTACTATTAGTTTGAGCTTTGTTCAACCATTGTAGTGTATAGAACATAAAATGTAGTTTTCACATTTTTTTCTTAGTATCTTTTTTTCTCCCATTCCCTAGACTTTCTCCCCCCAAAATCTCTATCAAATATTCCTTTTTAAAAAATTAGAGGATAATTACTTTACAATATTGTGATGCCATACATCAGCATGAATCAGCCATAGGTATACATGTGTCTACAGATACACAGGCATACATAGGTATACCCCGATGCTGGGAAAGATTGAAGGCAAGAGGAGAAGGGGACGACAGAGGATGAGATGGTTGGATGGCATCACCAACTCGATAGACATGAGTTTGAGCAAGCTCCGGAAGTTGGTGAAGGACAGGAAAGCCTGGTATACTGCAGTCCATAGGCTTGCAGAGTCGGACACGACTGAGCGACTGAACTGAACTGACTGATACATGTGTCCCCTCCCTCTTGATCCCTCCTCCCATCTCTCTCCCCACCCCATCTCTCTAGGTTGTAACTGAGTACCGGCTTTGGGTTCCCTGTGTCATATAGAAAACTCCCACTGGCTATCTGTTTAACATGTGGTAATGTGTATGTTTCAATACTATTCTGTCAAACCAGCCCACCCTCTCCTACCCACACTGTGTCCAAAAGTTTGTTCTTTATGTCTGTGTTACCTTTGCTGCCCTGCACATAGGATTGTCAGTACTATCTTCCTAGATTTCATACATATGCATTAATATATGATATTTGTCTTTCTCTTTCTGACTTACTTCACTCTGTATAATAGGTTCTAGGTTCATCCACCTTGTTAGAACTGACTGGAATGCATTCCTTTAAGCTGAGTAATATTCCACTGTGTACACATATCACAACTTCATTATCCTTTCATTTGTCAATAGACATCTAGGTTGCTTCTTTGTCTTAGCTATTGCAAACGGTGCTGCAATGAACACTGGGGTACATGTGTCTTTTTCAATTATGGTTTCCTAAGGGTATTTGCCCAGGAGTGGGATTGCTGGGTCCTATTGTAATTTTATTCCTAGTTATTTAAAGAATCTCCATACTGTTCTCCATAACAGTTGTATCAATTTGCATTCCCACCAACAGTGTCAGAGGGTTCCCTTTTCTCCTCATCCTCTCCAGCATTTATTGTTTGTAGACTTTTTGATGATGGCCATTCTGACTGGTATGAGATGACACCTCATTGTAGTTTTGATTTGCATTTCTCTAATAATGAACATGGAGAAGGAAATGGCAACCCACTCCAGTATTCTTGCCTGGAAAATCCCATGGACAGGGGAGCTTGGTGGGCTACAGTCCATGGGGTGGCAAGAGTAAGACATGACTTGGTGACTAAACCAATAATGAGTAATGTTGAGCTTTTCATGTGTTTATTAGCCACCTCTATGTCTTCTTTGGAGAAAGTCTGTTTAGGGTTTCTGCCCAGCTTTTGATTGGGTTGTTTGTTTTTCTGGTATTAAGCTGCATAAGCTGCTCACACATTTTGGAGATGAATTCTTTGTCACTTGTTTCATTTGCTATTATTTTCTCCCATTCTGAGGGTTTTTTCACCAAGCAAGGTCAAATATTCCTTTTTTATTGAGGTAAAATTCACATGACATGAAAGTTATCACTTTATATTTATTTATTTGGAGGTGCTATGTGGTGTGTGGGATCTTATTTCCCTGACTAGGGATCGAACTCGTGTCCCCTTCATTAGAAGTATGGAGTTTTAACCACTGGCCTGCCAAGAAAGTCCCCTGAAAGTTACCATTTTAAGGAGTACAATTCAGTAGCTTACAGTATATTCACAATGTTGTAAAGCCATAGCTACTATCTAATTTCAGAACATTTTTATCTCTTCCAAAAGAAATACTGTACCCATTAAATAGTAACTCCCCCTCCTCACCCTTCCCCCAAGACCCTGGCAGCAATTAATCTGTTTACTGTCTCAGTGGATCTGCCTGTTCTGGATGTTTCATACACATGGAATCATACAATCTGTGGCTCTGTCTAGCTGGCTTATTTTGCTCAGCATGTTTTTGAAGTTCATTCATTTTGAAGCATGCATCAATATTTTATTCCTTTTTGTGGCTGAATATTATTTCATTAGATGGATATACCACATTTGTTTATCTGTTCATCACTTGATGGACATTTGAGTTGTTTCTGCTATTTGGTTATTATGAAGCCAAACATGTGAACGTTTGTGTAAAAATTTTTGTGTGGACATAAATTTTCAATTTGCTTGAGTACGTACCTGGGGTGGAATTGCTGGATCATGTGGTAATTCTATGTTTAACTTATTGAGGAAGCATCTTCTATAGACAGTGTACAGTTGGACCATGTTTTCTTTAATCTGAAAATCTCTGCCTTTAGATTTCATTGTTTAGTTCATTCACATGTTTTGAAGAAAGATTTGCATTTTAATTAATTTTTCTATTGAAGTATAGTTGATTTACAATGTTATGTTAAATTCTGCTGTAAAGCAAAGTGATTCAGTTATACACATGTATACATTCTTTATAATATTCTTTTCCATCATGGTTTATCATAGGATATTGAATACAGTTCCCAGTGCTATACAGTAGGACCTTGTTGTTTATCCATCCTATATGTAATAGTTTGCATTTGCTAACCCTAAACTCTCTTGCATTTTCGATGATCCATTGGATGTTGGCAATTTGATCTCTGGTTCCTCTGCCTTTTCTGAAACCAGCTTGAACATCTGGAAGTTCACAGTTCACGTATTGCTGAAGCCTGGCTTGGAGAATTTTGAGCATTACTTTACTAGCATGTGAGATGAGTGCAATTGTGCGGTAGTTTGAGCATTCTTTGGCATTGCCTTTCTTTGGGATTGGAATGAAAACTGACCTCTTCCAGTCCTGTGGCTACTGCTGAGTTTTCCAAATTTGCTGGTATATTGAATGCAGCACTTTGACAGCATCATCTTTCAGGATTAGAAATAGCTCAACTATTCCATCTCCTCCACTAGCTTTGTTCGTAGTGATGCTTTCTAAGGCCCACTTGACTTCACATTCCAGGATGTCTGGCTCTAGGTCAGTGATCACACCATTGTGATTATCTTGGTCTTGAAGATCTTTTTTGTACAGTTCTTCTGTGTATTCTTGCCACCTCTTCTTAATATCTTCTGCTTCTGTTAGGTCCCTACTATTTCTGTCCTTTATTAAGCCCATCTTTGCATGAAATGTTCCCTTGGTATCTCTAATTTTCTTGAAGAGATCTCTAGTCTTTCCCATTCTGTTGTTTTCCTCTATTTCTTTGCACTGATCGCTGAGGAAGGCTTTCTTATCTCTTCTTGCTATTCTTTGGAACTCTGCATTCAGATGCTTATATCTTTATTTTCTCCTTTGCTTTTCACTTCTCTTCTTTTCACAGCTGTTTGTAAGACCTCCCCAGACAGCCATTTTGCTTTTTTGTATTTCTTTTCCATGGGGATGGTCTTGATCCCTGTCTCCTGTACAATGTCACGAACCTCCATCCATAGTTCATCAGGCAGTCTATCTATCAGATCTAGTCCCTTAAATCTATTTCTCACTTCCACTGTATAATCATAAGGGATTTGATTTAGGTCATACCTGAATGGTCTAGTGGTTTTCCCTGCTTTATTCAATTTAAGTCTGAATTTGGTAATAAACAGTTCATGATCTGAGCCACAGTCAGCTCCTGGTCTTGTTTTTCTTGACTGTATAGAGCTTCTCCATCTTTGGCTGCAAAGAATATAATCAATCTGATTTGGTGTGGACCCATCTGGTGATGTCCATGTGTAGAGTCTTCTCTTGTGTTGTTGGAAGAGGGTGTTTGCTATGACCAGTGCATTTTCTTGGCAAAACTCTATTAGTCTTTGCCCTGCTTCATTCCATATTCCAAGGCCAAATTTGCCTGTTACTCCAGGTGTTTCTTAACTTCCTACTTTTGCAATTCCAGTCCCCTATAATGAAAAGAACATCTTTTTGGGGTATTAGTTCTAAAAGGTCTTGTAGGTCTTCATAGAACCGTTCAACTTCAGCTTCTTCAGCATTACTGGTTGGGGCATAGACTTGGATTACTGTGATATTGAATGGTTTGCCTTGGAAACGAACACAGATGATTCTGTCGTTTTTGAGATGGCATTCAAGTACTGCATTTCAGAATCTTTTGTTGACCATGATGGCTACTCCATTTCTTCTAAGGGATTCCTGCCCACAGTAGTAGATATAATGGTCATCTGAGTTAAATTCACCCATTCCAGTCCATTTTAGTTCGCTGATTCCTAGAATATCGACGTTCACTCTTGCCATCTCCTGTTTGACCACTTCCAATTTGCCTTGATTCATGGACCTGACATTCCAGGTTCCTATGCAATATTGCTCTTTACAGCATCAGACCTTGCTTCTATCACCAGAAAAACATCTTTTTCTGCTTTATTGACTACGCCAAAGCCTTTGACTATGTGGATCACAATAAACTGTGGAAAATTCTGAAAGAGATGGGAATACCAGACCACCTGACCTGCCTCTTGAGAAACCTATATGCAGGTCAGGAAGCAACAGTTAGAACTGGACATGGAACAACAGACTGGTTCCAAATAGGGAAAGGAGTACGTCAAGGCTGTATATTATCACCCTGCTTATTTAACTTCTATGCAGAGTACATCATAAGAAACGCTGGGCTGGAAGAAGCACAAGCTGGAACCAAGATTGCCGGGAGAAATATCAATAACCTCAGATAAACAGATGACACCACCCTTATGGCAGAAAGTGAAGAGGAACTAAAGAGCCTTTTGATGAAAGTGAAAGAGGAGAGTGAAAAAGTTGGCTTAAAGCTCAACATTCAGAAAACGAAGATCATGGCATCCGGTCCCATCACTTCATGGGAAATAGGTGGGGAAACAGTGGAAACAGTGTCAGACTTTATTTTTTTGGGCTCCCAAATCACTGCAGATGGTGACTGCAGCCATGAAATTAAAAGACACTTACTCCTTGGAAGGAAAGTTATGACCAACCTAGATAGCATATTCAAAAGCAGAGACATTACTTTGCCAACAAAGGTCCATCTAGGTAAGGCTATGGTTTTTCCAGTGGTCATGTATGGGTGTGAGAGTTGGACTGTGAAGAAGGCTGAGTGCTGAAGAATTGATGCTTTTGAACTGTGGTGTTGGAGAAGACTCTTGAGAGTCCCTTGGACTGCAAGGAGATCCAACCAGTCCATTCTGAAGGAGATCAGCCCTGGGATTTCTTTGGAAGGAATGATGCTAAAGCTGAAACTCCAGTACTTTGGCCACTTCATGGGAAGAGTTGAGTAATTGGAAAAGACTCTGATGCTGGGAGGGATTGGGGGCAGGAGGAAGAGGGGACGACAGAGGATGAGATGGCTGGATGGCATCACTGACTCAATGGACATGAGTCTGAGTGAACTCCGGGAGTTGGTGATGGACAGGGAGGCCTGGCCTGCTGCGATTCATGGGGTTGCAAACAGTCGGACACGACTGAGTGACTGAACTGAACCAAACCGAATCCTAAACTCCCAGTCCATCCCTCTCCCACCCCTGCCCTTGGCAACCACTAGTCTGTTCTCTACGTCTGTCAATCTGTTTTGTAGATAAGTTCATTTGTGCCATATTTTCAATTCAGTTCAGTCACTCATTCAGTCCAACTCTTTGCACCCCCATGGACTGAAGCACAACAGGCTTCCCTGTCCATCACCAACTCCCAGAGCTTGCTCAAACTCATGTCCATTGCATCGGTGATGCCATCCAACCATCTCATCCTCTGTTATCCCCTTCTCCTCCTGCCTTCAACCTTTCCCAGCATCAGGGTCTTTTCAAATGAGTCAGTTCTTTGCATCAGTGGCCAAAATATTGGAGTTTCAGCTTGAGCATCAGTCCGTCCAAAGAATACTCAGGACTGATTTCCTTTATGATTGACTGGTTGGATCTCCTTGCAGTCCAAGGGACTCTCAAGAGTCTTCTCCAACACCACAGTTCAAAAGCATCAATTCTTCGGCGCTCAGCTTTCTTTATAGTCCTACTCACATCCATACATGACCACTAGAAAAACCATAGCTTTGACTAGATGGACCTTTATTGGCAAAGTAATGTCTCTGCTTTTAATATGCTGTCTAGGTTGGTCATAGCTTTTCTTCCAAGGAGCAAGCATCTTTTAATTTCATGGCTGCAGTCACCATCTGCAGTGATGACTCCAAAAATAAAATCTCTCACTGTTTCCAATGTTTCCCTATTTGCCATGAAGTGATGGGACTGTGTTGGGGGCCAGAATGAGGCACTCGGCCCATGGCAAAGGTCATGAGGAAGGAGGCTCGACATATGCAAAGGCGGGATCGAGCCTCAGGAGTCCCCCTGGAAATCCTCGAGCATCTACCCCCATAACCAGAGCCTGCCTACTTTACTACTTTGTGCTCTCACCTACACCTCTGACTTTACGGGGGGCTGTCCCCCACCACCTCTTTTGGAGAAGGAGTTAACTTAGAGCTCCAGTTAATAAAAACTCCTGGGCATGACAAGAGTGTTTTAACCTACAAACTCCTCTGAAGTTTCTCTAGCCTGCCTGACAGGCTTGTCCGGCCACATGTGATTGCTTACAGCCTCCCAACCGTGACAGGCACGAGATGCTTTAAACCTTCTAAAAACAGGTTCCTTAGAAAAGTTAGAAAACCATTAGTATAAGTATAATGGGCTGATTAGAAATTGTATGGGTGAAGGGTTTTTCATTTGTTGAGCCAATGTTTGTTGCTAAGTCTCCACATCCCCTGCCCTTACACACATTAATGAATATATAGAAGAAATAAGTATTAACCTTTGATATAAATCACGTTAGACCTTAGGCTAAGTAAATTCTTTCCTTAACTAAAACCCACTATACCCTCACCCTATAGGAATGTAACTTTATTTGGGTGGCATCTGTTTTAAGAATAATCACCCCTGGAGAAATAAGTGTCCTGGTTGACTGACTGCTGTCACAAGGAGAGGGTCATAAATTGTCAGCAGGCCCCCTGGCCAGAAGATGATGTAACACCCCTAAGACCTCTGTATACATTTGTATGAAGCACCTGACTTTGATAAAAGTCAGGACTGCTGACCCCGCGTGACTTTTGCATAACATCTCCGTGTATAAAAGTAGACCATGGAAAATAAAGAAATGGGATCAGTTTCTCAAAATACTGGTCTCCCCACGTTGCTCTCTCTCTTACACTCTGGTTGAGTCTCCATCTGGAGCGCGGAACCCACCAAGCTTACTAATTTTGCCTGGGCTTCTAAGATCCAACCGGGGAGGCTTCAGTGTCTCCTCTCCTTCTAGAGAATGGAAGGACGCCTGCGGCCTACGTAAGTGGTGCAAGCTTCTTGTCTTGAAGTTTTATTGCTCTCCCGCATAAACCAAGCTACTCAGCCTCTTTTCTCCACTGATTTTTCCTACTGAGCTATCCTCATTCTATTACTCTTTACATCTTTAATTAATATCTAACTGAAGCTATTGTATCCTGATCCTCGCCGACGCCGTCCCCGCTTCGAACTCCCTGGATCAGCCGGGGCTGGACCCCGGGAGGACTGGATGCCATGATCTTAGTTTTTTGAATGTTGAGTTTTAAGCCAACTTTTTCACTCTCCTCTTTCACTTTCATCAAGTGGCTCTTTAATTTTCCTTTGCTTTCTGCCATGAGGGTGGTGTCATCTGCATATCTGAGGTTATTGATATTTCTCTTGGCAATCTTGCTTCCAGCTTGTGCTTCATCCAGCCTGGTTTTTTGCATGATGTACTCTCTATATAAGTTAAATAAACAGGTTACTGATATCATATGGTATTTGTCTTCTCTTTCTGGCTTATTTCATTTAGTGTCATAATCTCTGGTTGCATTCATGTTGTGGCAAATGGCATTATTTCCGTCTTCTTTATGGTTGAGTAGTATTCCATTGTATATATGTACCATAGCTTCTTTATCCATTGATCTGTCAATAGATATTTAGGTTGTTTCCATGTCTTGGCTATTGTGAATAGTGATGCTATGAGCATAGGAGTGCATATGTCTTTTTGAAATATATTTTTGTCCAGATATGCCCAGGAGTGGAATTGCTTCATCCTATGTTAATTCTAGTTTTAATTTTCTGAGGAACCACCATACTGTTTTCCATAGTTACTTCACCAACTTCCATTCCCACTAATAGTATAAGCCTCTTGATGAAAGTGAAAGAGGAGAGTGAAAAAGTTGGCTTAAATCTCAACATTCAGAAAACTAAGGTCATGGCATCTGGTCCCAACACTTCATGGCAAATAGATGGGGAAACAGTGGAAGCAGTGGCAGACTTTATTTTGGGGGGCTCAAAAATCACTGTAGATGGTGACTGCAGTCATGAAATTAAAAGATGCTTATTCCTTGGAAAGTAAGTTATGACCAACCTAGATAGCATATTAAAAAGCAGAGACATTACTTTGCCAACAAAGGTCCATCTAGTCAAGGCTATGGTTTTTCCAGTGGTCATGTATGGATGTGAGAGTCGGACTATAAAGAAAGCTGAGCACTGAAGAATTGATGCTTTTGAACTGTGGTGTTGGAGAAGACTCTCGAGAGTCCCATGGACTGCAAGGAGGTCCAACCAGTCAATCCTAAAGGAGATCAGTCCTGAGTGTTCATTGGAAGGACTGATGCTGAAGCTGAAACTCCAATACTTTGGCCACCTGATGCAAAGAACTGACCCATTTGAAAAGACTCTGATGCTGGGAAAGATTGAAGGTGAGAGAAGAAAGGGATGACAGAGGATGAGATTGTCAGATGGCATCACTGACTCAATGGACATGAGTTTGGGTAAACTCCGGGAGTTGGTGATGGACAGGGAGGCCTGGCATGCAGTAGTCCATGGGATCGCAAAGAGTAGGACACAACTGAGTGACTGAATTGAGCTGAACAGTATAAAAGGGTTCCCTTTTCTCCATACCCTCTCCAGGCTTTGTTATTTATAGACATTTTAGTGATGGCCATTCTGGCAGGTATGAGGTGTTACCTCATTGTAGTTTTGATTTGCATTTCTCTTAGCGATGTTGAACATATTTTATGTGCTTTTTGGCCATCTGTATGTCTTCTTCGGAGAAATGCCTATTTAGGTCTTCTGCCCATTTTTTGATTGAGTTGTTTGTTTCTTTTGTTATTGAGTTGTATGAGCAATTTTTATATTTTGGACACTAAGCCCTTCCTTGTTGATTGCATTGTTTGCAAATATTTTCTCCCATTACATAGGTTATATTTTTGTTTTTTTTATGGTTTCCTTTACTGTGCTAGAGATTTTTGTTTGATTAGGTCCCATTTGTTTATTTTTGTTTTTATTTCTATTGCCTGGGAAACTGACCTAAGAAAACAGTGGTATGATTTATGTCAGAGAATATTTTGTTTATGACCTCTTCTAGGAGTTTTATGGTGTCTTGTCTTTTATTTAAGTCTTTAAGCCATTTTGAGTGTATCTTTGTGCATGGAGTGAGAGTGTGTTCTAACTTTATTGATTTACATGCAACTGTCCAACCTTCCCAGCACCACTTGCTGAATAGTAGTTCATTCACATGTAATGTTATTATATAGTTGGAGTTACATCTGCCTTTTTACTTGTTGTTTTCTATGATCATATTCTTCCCCTTTCCCATGTTCATCTTTAATGCCTTCTTTGGTGATGAGTAGATATTTTGTGGTATACCATTTTGATTCCCTTCTTATTTATTTTACCTATATATTTTTAGTTATTTCCTTAATGATTGCTTTGCAGGTGATAATTATCACCTTGACTTATAAAAATCTAGTTTGGATTCATACCAACTTAGTTTCATTAATATATAAAAGCTCTTCTTTTATGTAGCAGCACCTTCTTTTTGTCTTTATCACAAAGTAAGCTTTTGTAAATTGGATGTTAATTGTCATAGATTTATAATTATTGTTTTATGTAGTTGTCTTTAAAATCATATGGAATAAAAGGGGGAATTGCTAAATAAGCTATTTAATATTGACTTCTATATTTATCTATGCAGTTTCCCTCTCTAGTACACTTTGTTTCTTCATGTGGATTTGAGTTACGGTCTAGTGTCCTTTCATTTCAGCCTGAAGGACTCCCTTTTAGTATATTTTGTACTAGTGATGAACCCTCTCAGTTCTGTTCTCTAAATCTTGGAATTTCTCTTTGATTTTTTTTGGAGGATAGTTTTGCTAGATATGGAATCTGGGGTTAACCATTTTATTCTTGCAACACTTTGGATATTTCATCCCACAGCCTTCTGGCCTCCATGGTTTCTGCCTAATGTCTTTGAAAATCTCTTGTGTATTACAAGTAGCTTCTCTCTGCTCGCTTTTGGGATTCTCTCCTCATCTTTATCTTTTAATAGTTCATTTATAACGTGTCTCGGTGTGGACTCTTTGAATTTATCCTACTTGAGAATTTTTTTAAAGTATGTATTCAATTCTTTCTTCAAACATAGGATGTTTGGGTCATTAATTTTAAAATATATATATATATATATATATATATTTCTACCTTATCTCACTTCTCCTTCTGGCACTTTCATAATCCATATGTTGGTACATTTGATGGTATCCCGTAGGTCTCTTAGGATCTGTTCATTTTTCTTAATGATCCTCAAATGGAGAATCACAATTAACCTATCTTTAAGCTCACTGATTCAATTATCTGCTTGCTCAAACTTGCTGTTGGACCCTCTAGTGAACTCTGAGCAGCAGAAGTGAAATTACAGTCAAGTGCTGCTGAAAAGTTGAGGAATCCATTCTTACATTTTCTGACTCAGGCACAGCAGGCCAAGAATACTGGGTCCCTGATTACTCTCACTCACTTACAAGCAGTTGTTCCACACCAGGAAAAACAGAGTGAGAAGATCAGAGGCTACCACTCCCACCCAGTGACCTAGAAGACTGTCCACGAGATTTTTCCCTGGGGGAGAGGCCATCCATGAGAACACAGAGCTCCCAAACTCTCTGCTGAGGAAGTCTTCATTTGAAACAGAATAGAGGCAAATTCATACCTAAGAATTATCTAAGAGAATGGAGATTTTGGTGGTAGGTAAAGAAGAAGTTGATAACTCCATGAGCACCAAGCTAAATTGTAGGACAGCTAGTTTGCCAGGAAGAACCAAAGAGATAGCTAAGAAAAAACCTCCTTGGGTCAGGAAAAAATCCAAAAATTAGCCCTGCATAAGTTACCTGGATTGGACTATGGAATAATTGATGGACATTATTAAAAACATAGAGTATCTACCATCAAGTAGTGGAAACTGACAATTGGATGTGATGGCAAATGAGGTAGAGAGATGAACATAGAGATCAGGGAAAGAGGAAGTCAGAGAGAGCCCTGAGAAAGCCACTGTTATCCCAAGGTGCTGCGTTATCCTGGCGTGCTGCTGTGTTATCCTGGCATGCTGCGATTCATGGGGTCGCAAAGAGTCGGACATGACTGAACGACTGATCTCTGATCTGGTCCCAAGGTGGCTGTGTATATATCTGAGGTTGCACCCTCTGAGTAGCAGAATGCTTCACTAGAAGAATTTTACCAGCTCACTAAAAAAATAAGACAATCACAATAGCAAAAGCAAGCCCTGGAGAGGGTGAAGAAGGAAATCAGTATCCAGAATTTCTGCAATCTATTGCCTAAACTCTTCAGTCTTCAACAGAAGATCATAAGATATGGAGAGAAACATGAAAGTGTGACTCATACACAAGGAAAAAAGCAGGCAACAGAAAGTTTCTGTGAAAGGGCCCAGATGTTGGATTTAACAGGCAAAGACTTCAAAAGAGCTATTAAAATACACTCAAAGAGCTAAAGAAAACCATGTTTAAAAGATGAAAGAGGCTATGATGACAATGTCTCATCAAAAATAAAATATCAATGAAAAGAAGTTATAAAATGCTCTCAGTGGAAATTCTGGAGTTGACCTTATAGAAATAAAAATAATTACAAAAATATTATGAACGGATGAGTGCAACAAATTAGATAATTCACATGAAGTTGCTAGAAAGACACAAACTACTAAAACTGACTCAAGAAGAAAAAGAAGAGCTGAGATGACCTATGACAAGGGAAGCAATCAAATGGTAATCAAAATATTGCTCTCAAAGTAAAGTCTAGGTTCAGATATCTTTATGGGTAAATCAAACCAAATATTTAAAGATTCCTGTCATTTGGACCATCTCTCAATGCCAGCTTTCATCTACTTGGGCTCCAGAGAGCTCTGGATTTGGCAAAACAGATAAAATTGGCTATTGGAGTGAACTTAGAATCCAGGGTGGGCCATTAAAAAAAAAAAAAATCCTTTACCTACTCTTCCAAAAAACAGAATAGTCAGAAACACTTTCTAACTTACTCTATGAGGGCAATATTACTCTGATTCCAAAACCAGATAAAAACATCACAAGAAAATAAAACTGTAGGCCAAAAAGTCTTATTACTATATAGACACAAATTGCTCAATAGAATACTTGGAAGCTGAATTTAGCAATATATAAAAAGGACTATGGGGACTTCACTTGTGGTCCAGTGGCAAAGACTGGGTGCTCCCAATGCAGGGGGTCCATTGTGGTCAGGGAACTAGATCCCACATGCCACAGCTAAAGATTCTGCATGCCTTAAGTAAAACAAACAAACAAAAACCCTGTGTGCTGCAACTAAGACCTGGAGCAAATAATAAATAAATAAATAAATATCTTTTAAAAGGACTATATACCATAATTCAGTTCAGTTCAGTCACTCAGTCATGTCCGACTATTTGCGACCCCATGAATCATAGCATGCCAGGCCTCCCTGTCCATTACCAACTCCCAGAGTTCACTCAAACTCACATGCATCGAGTTGGTGATGCCATCCAGCCATCTCATCCTCTGTTGTCCCCTTCTCCTCCTGCCCCCAATCCCTCCCAGCATCAGAGTCTTTTCCAATGAGTCAACTCTTCGCATGAGGTGGCCAAAGTACTGGAGTTTCAGCTTTAGCATCAGTCCTTCCAAAGAAATCCCAGGGCTGATCTCCTTCAGAATGGACTGGTTGGCTCTCCTTGCAGTCCAAGGGACTCTCAAGAGTCTTCTCCAACACCACAGGTCAAAAGCATCAATTCTTCAACGCTCAGCTTTCTTCACAGTCCAACTCTGACATCCATACATGACCACTGGAAAAACCATAGCCTTGACTAGACAGACCTTTGTTGGCAAAGTAATGTCTCTGCTTTTTAATATGCTATCTAGGTTGGTCATAACTTTCCTTCCAAGGAATAAGCCTCTTTTAAAAGGGGTTTATTCAAGGAGTGCAGGGCTAGTTTAACAAACCAAAACAATTAATGTAATATAGCATATTACTATAAAGGACAAAACCCATGGTCATCTGAATCAATGCAGAAAAAGCACTTGACAGAATTCAATACCTCTTTAACAAAAACAATCATCAAATTGGGAGTAAAAGGGCACTTCCTCATCCTTCTAAATAGCATCCATGAAAATCCCATAGCTAGCATCATACTTGGGGCTTCTCAAGTGGCACTAGAGGTAAAGAACCTGTCTGCCAATGCAGGAGACTTAATAAATGCAGGTTCAATCCCTGGGTTGGGAGGATCCCATGGAGAAGGGCATAGCAACCCACTGCAGTATTCTAGCCTGAAGAATCCCATGGATAGAGGAACTTGGCAGGCTAACAGTCCATAGGGTCGCAGAGTCGGCCATGACTGAAGCGACTTAGCACACACGTACCCAACATCATACTTAGTGGTGAAAGACTGAGGATGTTACCTTGGAAATCAAAGCCAAGACAAGCAAGTCTGCACTTTTCTTCAGCATTGTGCTGAAAGTTATACCCTGGCAATTTGGTGAGAAAAAACAAATGGCATCCAGATTGGAAAGCAAGAAGTAAAATTCTCTATTTGCAGACGGTATGATCTTTCATGTGAAAAATCCTAATGAATCCACAAAAAAATGTTAGAACTAGTAAACAAATTCAGCAAGATACAAAATCAATAGACAAAAATCAGTTGTAGTTGGGAACACTTGAACATCCCTATGTGAAATCTTTTTTTTAAAAATCCATTTACAATAGCATCAAAAGAATAAAATATGAAGGAATAATTTAACAAAAGTACAAGAATTATATACTGAAACCTATAAAACATTGTTGAAAGAAATGAAGGATGGCCTAAATAAATGGAAGGACATCCACATTCATTGATTGGAAGATAGTGTCATTAAGTTGGCAATTCTCCCCAAATTGACGTACAGTTCTAAAACTCCCTATCAAAATTCCAGCTTATTTATTTGAAGAAATTGACAAGAAATTGATCCTAAAATTCATATGGAAATACAAGGGACCCAGAATAATCAAATTAATCTTGAAAAAGGACAAAATCACAAGACACATGCTTTTCTATCTCAAAAGTTACTATAACCAGCCTGG
The DNA here is from genome assembly GCF_029407905.1 of Bubalus kerabau. Lineage (NCBI taxonomy): Eukaryota > Metazoa > Chordata > Mammalia > Artiodactyla > Bovidae > Bubalus > Bubalus kerabau. Next base: position 136,579,393 of record NC_073624.1, read on the forward strand.
AGGAGAGGAGGATGGTTTGAGGGAGTATATGTATGGCTGAGTCCCTTCACTGTTCACCTGAAATTACTAGAACATTGTTAATTGGCTATACCCCAATATAAAATAAGTGTTTAAAGTTTGAAAAAAAAACTTACCATAAAGCTACAATAAGCAAGACAATGTGGTACTGGCAAAAGGCCAGACTTTACAGACCAATGGAATAAAATTGAGACTCCAGAAATAATCTCTTACATTTATAATCAATCCATTTTAGACAAAGGTGCTAAATCAGTTCAATAGGGAAAAGTTAGTCTTCAACAATGATGCTGGTACTACTGGATATCCACATGCAGACAAATGAAGGTGGAACCCTACCTCACACCATATATAAGAATGAACTCAAAGGCATCAAAGGTCAAAATGTAAAAGCCAAAGCTATTAAAATCTTAGCAAACATGGGTATGATTTTTCATATACTTGGATCTTGGCTTGTCTTTCTGGATTTCCGTATTGTCTAAATGTTTTAGACAATAAGAAATTCTTGACTTAAGAAGTTGACTTAAGAAGTTCTTGCTTTTTTGACTAATTTTTAAATGCATTTTAGAAAATTATTTTTGTATTTTGTCCAGGTTTTCAGTTGTTTTAAGTGGAAGACCTGATGTAGGTATCTAGCCAAGCATATTATCAATGTGTCCAGTTCAGTTCAGTTCAGTCGCTCAGTCATTCCAGGACTGGAAATGGTAAAAGGTGTCTGGAACATATTGTCATATTGAGTGAGTAAGTGAGTGAAGTCACTCAATCGTATCCGACTCTTTTCGACCCCATGGACTGAAGCCTACTAGGCTCCTCTGTCCATGTTAGAAACAAATAAATTACTGGAGACAGACGACCATTCAAAAATCCCCAGGGTCAAAGAAGAAAGAGTTTAATTAACATGAATCAGAATTTCTTGCAATGAATTAAAATACATCAGTTCAGATCAGTCACTCAGTTGTGTCCAACTCTTTGTGACCCCATGAATCACAACACGCCAGGCCTCCCTGTCCATCACCAACTCCCAGAGTTCACTCAAACTCACGTCCATTGAGTCAGTGATGCCATCCAGCCATCTCATCCTCTGTTGTCCCCTTCTCCTCCTGCCCCCAATCCCTCCCAGCATCAGAGTCTTTTCCAATGAATCAACTGTTCGCATGAGGTGGCCAAAGTACTGGAGTTTCAGCTTTAGCATCAGTCCTTCCAAAGAAATCCCAGGGCTGATCTCCTTCAGAATGAACTGGTTGGATTTTTAAGTTTCCAAATTATATAATTTCAAAATTGTGCAATGCATTTTTTCTCTAAGATTTTGGGAGATTTGAGAGATCAGTCTTATCCACAGAAGCTGACATCTCTTCCTTCCAACTGCCATACCCCCTACTCCACCCCGCTTATAACATGCACTTGCAGCCTGTGCAGGGCGGGGGAGTTCTGGAGTCCTCCGTGTCCTAGACTCCAGCTCTGACCTTCCTAGGGTCATGGGTCTCTTTAAGACTTGTTGAAAGCTAGATGAGAACACACAGATAAAAACACAGCGAACAGTTTCTGCTGGATGCAACCTCAGGAGGCTGTGGATCCTGTGTAGTGGGATCCCCTGGTTCCGGAAGGAGGACTGCCTCCCCCACTGCAACTCCTCTGCCTCACATCTGTGGGTTTGCTGCTGGAGGGACAGAGGGCAGCAGGGGCTCAGCTGTGGGTGTTCTGCTGTGATCCAGCTGTGCCTGCGTCACGTGCCAGGGCCATGATTACGGGCTGTTAAGGCAGAGTCAGGATCTTCCCTGGTGGCTCAGCAGTAAAGAATCTGCCTGCAATGCAGGAGACCTGGGTTCGATCCCTGGGCCAGGAAGATCCCCTGGAGGAGGGCGTGGCCACCCACTCTAGTACTCTTGCCTAGAGAATCCCCTGGACAGAGGAGCCTGGCGGGCTTCAGTCCATAGGGCTGCACAGAGTCGGACACGGCTGAAGTGACTAAGCAGCAGCAGCAAGGCAAAGTAAGAGGTGGCCCAGCTCCTCCTGGGCTCCTCCAAGCCTCAGCAGAGACTCTGGCCAAGAAGTGAAGTCTCCAGCAGATATCTGGGCTTGTGAGCCATCCAAAGTGTCATCCTTGGCAGAGGCGAGATGCTCAAGTCAGCAACTGGGTGCTTCTGAGCTCACATAGGCTTTTTGTCAGAATGGGAGCTTCTCAGGTCAGGACCTCTCTCACTCATGCAGGCAGCCACGCCTGGCAGCCCACACCCCACTAGAGGCTTCTGTCCAGCTGTCAGTTGGAGCCACCTCCCTGCCCCCGGCATCCCTCCAGCCTTGATGAGATCACACTGCGGGCATGGTGCCTCCATCTACAGGGCTCTGGGACAGAGAACTGGGAGCATAAGCAGACACGTGCTTCCAGAGGCATGAGCGCCTGCAGGCCCCTGAGGAGCAGATGGGCTCAGGTGACGGGGAGGCAGAGACTCAGCCACACGGCTCATGGCCTCCATCCCCAGGGCCTCCCTGGCCTCACAGAGCAGCCCAGGAATGGCCAGTGCGGCTTCCATTGCCCCTTCACCCCCAGACCCCTCTGCGCCTCACTTACTGGGAAAACAGCCACCCTTGACCACCTGCCCACTGGCCCCTCCTGCAGAAGACACTCCAAGGAGCAACTGTTAGAATGTTCTCAGGGCTAATCACTGTTGGCTGTCTCCAAAGTACTCTCAGCTGTCCTTGGGGTTCAGCCAGCCCTGCACAGGGGAGGGACAGTGCCCACAGAGGAAGGGACTCAGCCACACGGCTCACGGCCTCCATCCCCGGGGCCTCCCTGGCCTCTCTTTAGAAGGTCTTTCTGTTTATGCAGTATTAGCTTTGGGATTGTTTACAGAGATTGTCCCGGCGCTATATTAAGACCACATATTGTTTTCCCAATTTAGACTCACTCCGAGGTGGTCCATGCTCCAAGGGTGACATTTCCAGAGCTGCTTCCCCAGGCGGCTCAGAGCAGACCCTGACTTAGCCTGCCCAGCAGAGCCAACCCCCTCTGAGAGAAAGACAGATCAGCCCAGAGCCCTGGGTCTGAAGTCTCAGAGGGCCCCGCCCAAGTCCTGTCCTTTCTTGCTGCCTGTGTGACTTGGTGTGAGAGCCTCTCCGGGACTCCATTTTGTGTTATTTTTTTAATTGGGATATAGTTACTTTACAGTGTTATACAACAAGGTGAATTAGCTATATGTGTACATATATCCCGCCCCCCCCCCATCCCCATCTAGGTCACCACAGAACACTGAGCAGAGCTCCCTCTACTGTACAGCAGGTCCCAACTAACTGTTTTACACTTGGTAGTTCACATACCTCCCCCAACCTCCCAGTTCATCCCACCACTCCCTCCCATGTCCACATGTCCATCCTTATGTCTGTGTCTCTATTCCTTCCCTGCAAACAGGTTCATCAGTACCATTTTTCTAGATTCCACATAGATGTGTTAAAATACGATATTTTGTTTTCTCTTTCTGACTTACTTCACTCTGTAGGACAGCCTCTAGGTCCATCCATGTCTCTACAAATGATGCAGTTTCATTCCTCTTTATAGCTGAGTAGTATGCCATTGTATATATGTGCCACGTCTTTATTCATCCTTCTGTAATAAGAGGAAACCATTCTTGCATACTCACCGTGCTATGATGGTTTAGGGGAGGGCCTGACATACTGCAAGCACGTACAGCAATAATGATCATGTTGATGGCACACCACCATTGTTTCTAAGATGTCCCTGAACAGCCAGCTCCGAGGCCTCCCACAGACTGGCTCCTCTGGATTCCAGGCAAGCCTGTCCCACACTCACACCCGGTGCTGCCTGGCCTCCATTGGCCCTTCTTCTGGGCATTCCTCCTCCCAGGGGCCATTACTGCCACTCCCGGCGAACCAAAGTCAGGGGAGACTGTTCTCCAGCTCCCTCAGCTCCTTGGGCACCTGTGAAGATCACCACCCATGCCCCCTCCACCTAGGCCCCACCCTGGCTCAGCCTGCAGTGTCAGCCTGGCCATGGGAACCCACCCCAACCACTGGGAGCGGGGAGAAGGAGGCTAGCTGGGGCCATTTCTCTGTGCCTGAGCCCAGTGTCTGTTGAACTGATTTATTGACCAGCAGTGGACCAGTCCCTGAAACCAGATCCTACTCTGCACTGGGGTGGAGAGCCTAGCTGCCACCCACCAGCCCAAGTGTGTGTGCCCGTGGCCCAAGCAAGGGCCTCCCTGAGCTCCTGGCCCCACACGGTGCTCAGTTTTGGAGACTGACACAGGCTCATTGTCTCCCTGTGAGCCCCAGTCTCATGCTCGGGTTCCCTCTTCACAGCTGGGTGCCCTGCTTGGCCTGCCCTCCCCTGCCCGCTCTCATGCTGGGCTCACATGGCAGGGCCTCTGTGTCTTTTATCTTGGGACAGCCTGGGCCTGGGAGGACAGGGGGGAGGGATGTGTGCTGAGGGGGTGGCTGCTCCACCTGCTGCATGAGGACAGAGACCAGAAGTCCCCAAGAGGGAAGTCCAAAAGCGCGGAGGAGTGCCGTGGGTGCGCTGGGCAGATGCGTCATCCCCGAGCAGGGGTTTCCTGGGGACAGCAGGTGGCCGGGTGAGCCGGCTGTGCTGGCTTGCAGGCTCGGAGTCCAAGAGCGATGACATCGTAGGCTCCGGCCTCCTGTCCAGATGTTCCCCTCATGAGGGGCCTGCTCTGGGCTCCATCGACAGCCAACCCTCTCTTAGCCCAGCCCCACTGGTGGAAAGGGCTCTTCTCTCTCCAGACACCCACCTCTGGGCCTGTGTCCACCAGGACTTGTCTCTGTATTCTCACACAAAACAGCAATGATCACCACGGCAAACATTTCTTTCCTTTTTTTTCCCCATAATTTTATTTATTTGTGGCTGTGCTGCATCTTCATTGGTGTGCCTGGGGTTTCTCTAGTTGCTGTGAGAAGGGGGAGGCTATCTAGGTGCAGGGCAGAGTCTTGTTGCCATGAGTTTTCTTGTTGCAAAGCTCAGGCTTTAGAGTGTGGGCTCACTGGTTGTGGTACATGGGCTTAGTTGCCCCAAGGCATGTGGGATCTTAGTTTCGGGACCAGGGATAGAACGCCAGTCCCCTGCATTGGCAGGTGGATTCTTAACCACTGGACCACCAGGGAAGTCCCACAGCAAACACTTCTGAGCACGCTGCTGGCCAGGGCCCAACCAACAAAGGTCATAGGCATCATCAGTTGTCATAACTCTTCTCACCACATGCCAGAGGGTCCTGTAGGATGAAAGCCAGTTCAGAACCCTCCTCTGTTCTGAGTAAAAGAAGATTCCCATGTGGCCTGTGAAGCTTTCGAGGCTGCTGCTGCCCCAGCCTAGAGGAGGCCTCAGTCCACACTGGCTCTCGGCTGTCCACCTGCAGAGCTCTTGCACACTGAGGAGCAGGGTGTGTTTAAGGCTGGCCTAGAGAGCTGGCCGAAGTAGGGGGTCGTATCAGGAACCATGGGACCCCGAGGGACAAGTCAACCTGGCCTGGAGCAGCACCTCCCAGCTGGGACAGTTGTCTGGCCAGAAGGACAGAGTGGGTCAGGACAACTTTGGGTGGGATTCTCAGATTTCGATAGTGTGTTAGCATTGGAGAGGGGTGGCGCAATGTAGAAGAAAATGATCCAGGGCTGTGTGGGGTTCACAGGAGGGTGGGCTCCACAGCCACAGCCGACTCGGAGGCCACCCGCCTTGCCAGGCCAGGCTCTTACTGGCAGCCTTTCTGTGCTCTTTCACCCTGAGGATGCCAAGCTATCGGCCACAGTGGGGAAACTGGAGGCCCTGAGCCCAGGTGGCCTCCACCCTCTGCCCGTAACAGGACATTTGTGTTCTCCGGTTTCCTTAGAAGTAAAAGGGGCCACAGGCCTCCTCAAGTGGGGTTGTCAGGAAGATTCAACAAGATGTAGTACTAAAAATAAGAACATTGACATACTGAGTGCTTTCTGTAGGCCTGTCTGTCTTTTAGCTCCTTTGAGCCCCCCAACCAAAGCATAGCAGTTAGACCCTGGCTATGGTCCTCATTTCAGGGGTGAAGAAATAGAGGTGCTGAGTTGCTTATTAGGGACGTAGTGGTGCCCCAGCTGGAGGCTAGGCACCCGGCCCTCACTGCTGTGGGTCAGCGTCCGGGGCTCCAGAGGGAGCCTGCTCCCATATGTCCTCAAGGAGGGGCCTCTCCAGCCCTCCCCTCCCCAGACCCAGCCACAGAAACCAGCCACGTGACCCACGTGAAAGTGACGCTGACCCACAGCAGTGAAGGCCGGGTGCCTGGCCTCAGCTGGGGCACCACTATGTCCCTAATAAGCAACCCCCTACTGTCCTTCGGTTCAAGCTTTGACATTCAGGAGCCCCTGAATGTTTTACATAGCATTACAGATGTCTAAAATGTTTATATGTCTAAAGACAGCAATTACTATTAGACCTGCTCACAGATCTCTTTATTTAACATGTCAATAAAGAAGCCTGTGGATTACTGTGTCTCAAATCTGCTTTTAACTTGATGATTGTCTATTTATTTGGTTTCCTCTGTAATCATATGTATTTTTATATTGTACATTTAAAAATATTACTATAAGAAAGGGCCAGGGACTTCCCTAGGGGTCCAGTGGTTAAGAATCTACCTGCTGATATGGGGGACACGGGTTCGATCCCCGGTCTGGGACAATTCCACATGCCACAGGGCATCTAAGCCCGTGCACCACAGCTACTGAAGCCTGAGTGCCCTAGAGCCAGTGCCCCCGAACAAGAGAAGCCACTGTAATAAGAAGCCAGTGAATCGCAACCAGAAACTAGCCTCTATTTGCCGCAACTAGAGAAAGCCCAATGGCACCCCACTCCAGTACTCTTGCCTGGAAAATCCCATGGACAGGGGAGCCTGGCGGGCTGCAGTCCATGGGGTTGTGAGCAGTCAGACACAACTGAACGACTTCGCTTTCACTTTTCACTTTCATGCATTGGAGAAGGAAATGGCAACCCACTCCAGTGTTCTTGCCTGGAGAATCCCAGAGATGGGGGAGCCATCTATGGGGTCACACAGAGTCGGACACAACTGAAGCAACTTAGCAGTAGCAGCAGAGAAAGCCTATGCACAGCAACAAAGACCCAGCAGAGCCCAAAATAAATATAAATAAGTAAATAAATTTTTTTTTTTAAAAAAGAGCCTATAGGCTCCACCAGAAGCCTGAAGGTCAAGGGGCCTGTTCTTAAGGCTCATTGTCAACTCTTTTTTTTTTTTTAAATTTGACAGAAATCAGTTTTTTAAAGAATATGTATTGATTTATTTGGCTACGCCGAGTCTCAGTTGTGGCATGTGGGATCTTTAATTGCAGCATGGGAACTTAGTTGGGGCATGTGGGATCTAGTTACCTGACCAGGGTTTGAACCCGGGTCCCCTACCTTAGAAGTGTGGAGTCTCAGCTTCTGGACCATGAGGGAAGTCCCTCATTGTCTCCTCTTGTTGGGGATCTCCATGTCGCCCTGTGGACAGCCCTTCACGTCTGGCTCCTGAGGCAGCTCTGAAGTGTAATGGGCCTTCAACAAGTCACTGAATATGGTGCAAGATAGACCTCTGCCCAGCCCGCTAGCTTCAACCTCACCAAGTTGTATCACCTCTCTCTCTCTTTTAACTTGGTATTTTGAGATAATTGGAGATTCCCTGGCAGCTAAGAAATAATAGAGGGATCTCCTGTCCCCTGTACCGTTTCCCACAGCGGTAATACCTTGCAAAACTGGAGCACAATGTCAGAACCAGGATATTGACATTGAGACAGAACATGTCCATCCCCACCAGGATCCCTCCTGCTGTCTTTTAGAACCACCCCACTTCCCTCCGACCCCCAGGGACTGAGCCATGTTATGTGAAAGGAATCATTACCTTATGAATATTTTGGACTTAATTTTTTTCACCCTGCCTTGGACACCCATCCCAGTTAGTGTCTGTATCAATAGTTGATTCCTTTTTAATAGAAATTTAAAGTACAGATAGTACTCCATGATACTGCAATTTTGTTTAACCATTCACTTACTGAAGAGCATCTGAGTTGTTCCCAATGTTTGGTTATTATGTAAAAACTACTATGAACTTTTATGTGAAGATTTTTATGTGAATATAAGTCTTAATTTCTCTGAGATACATGCCCAGAAGTACAATTTCTGGACTGTGTGGTAATTGTATGTTTATATATAAGAAACTGACAAATTGTTTTCCAGAGTGACTGTAACATTTTCTATTCCTGCCAGTGACGAAACTATCCAGTTTCTTCACATCTTCACCAGCATTTAATATTGTCACTATTTTTTATTTTAGTCATTTTTACAGATATATAGGGATATCTCATTGTAGTTTTAACTCCCATTTCTCTAGTGGCTAATGGTGATGAACATGTTTTCATGGGTTTATTTGCCATCTGTATAGACTCTTATGTGATATGTCTGCTCACGTCTTTTGCCCATTTTCTAATTGGATTATTTGTATTTTTTTAAAGTATTGATTCCTGAGAATTCTGTATTTATTCTAGAGACTAAAAGCCATTGTCAGAGATGTATTTTACAACACTCTACCTGTGTGTAGTTTGTCTTTTCATCCATTTAGCAGGGTCTTTCACAGAGCAAAACATTTTTAATTTTAAGGAAATTCAGTTGTTTTTTCATTTTAATTAAATTTTGTTTTAATTTTAAGGAAATTCAGTCAAATTTAAGAACTCTTGTTAGTCCTAGATTATAAAATTTTTACCCTATTTTTTTTCTAAACATTTTATAGTTTTACTTTTACATTCATGATCCATTTTGAGTTAATTTTTGTATGAGGCATAAGATCTAGATCAAGATTTCTTATTTTTGCCTTCATGTCAATTGGGTGGCACAGTGGTAAAGAACCCACCTGCCAAAGCAGGCAACTCAAGAGACTTGGGTTCAATCCCTGGGTCAGGAAGATCCCCTGGAGTAGGAAATGGTAACCCACTCCAGTATCCTTGCCTGAAAAATTCCACAGATAGAGAAGCCTGGCGGGCTACAGGCCCCATGTTGCAATGAATTGAACACGACTAACCACACATCCATCATGTCCACAGCTCCGGCACCAATTGTGAAAAGGCCATCCTTCCTTCACTCAATTGCTTTTGTACCTTTGTCAAAGTTCAGTTGGGAAAATTTGTGTGGGTCTATTTCTGGTGCTATTAATCTGTGATTTGTCTGTCGCTCTGCTGATACCACACTGTCTCGATTAGTAAGCTTTAATATCAGACAGAGCGATTCTTCCCGCTTTATTCTTCTTTTTCAAGATTGCTCTCGCGGTTTCAGGGCCTGTGCCTTTTTAGAGTAAGTTTTTCCATATCTACACAAGAAATCTTGCTAACATTTTGATCCATTTGTAGATCTATTTGGAAAGAATTGGCCTTGTTTTTACGCTGGGTCCTGTATGTTTTGTTAAGTTTACACCTAAATATCTTATTACTTTGGGGGTGATTGTAAATGATCTTGTATTCAGTCAGTTCATCATTAGTGGTTAGAAATGAGATTGATTTTTTTTTTGAGTGTTGATCATGTATACTACAATTTTGCTGAACACACTTATTAGTTCTAGGTGTTTCATGTAGATTCCTTGACATTTTCTATGTAGACTATCAGTCATATGCAAATAAGGACAGTTAATTTTTTTCTTTCCAATCTGTATGCCCTCTCCTCTTTTTCCCTTTATTGGAGTGGGTAGAAACTTCCAGTGGGGCTCCCCAGGTGGCACAGTAGTAAGGAGTCCGCCTGCCAATGCAGGAGATGCAAGAGACATGGGTTAGATCCCTGGGTCGGGAAGATCCCCTGGAGTAGGAAATAGCAACCCACTCCAGCATTCTTGGCTGGAAAATTCCATGGACAGAGGAGCCTGGCAGGCTACACTCCACTGGGCCACAGTGTCAGACTGAGCAACTGACCGTGCACGTGTGTGCGTGTGTGCACGCACGCACACACACACATACACAGACCTTCCAGTGTTACACTGAATAAGAGACATGAGAACAGGCATCCTTGCATGATTCTCAATCTGAGAAGGAGAACATTCAGTTTTTTAAATCACTTATGATATTAGCTATAGTTTTTTTGTGGATGATCTTTACGAGGTTGAGGAAATTCCCTCCTATTCCTTGTCTGCTCAGAGTTGTTATCATGAATAAGCGTTGGATTTTCTTGAATGCTTTTTCTGTATCAATTGATATGATTATGTGTTTTTTTCTTTAGCCTCTCGGTAAGGGGTGTCACACTGATTTTGTAATGTTGAACCAGGCTTGCCTGCTTGGAATAAGTCCCAGCTTATGGTGTTGAATTTGATTTACAGGTTGCTGAATTTGATTTGCTAATATTTTGTTGAAGATTTTTGCATTGAAATTCATGAGAGATGCTGACCTTAGTTTTCTTTTTGTGTACTATCTTTTGTCTGGTTTTGGTATTAGGCTAATACTAGCCTCGTAAAATAACTCCTTCTTCTATTTTCTGGAAAAGATTGTGTAAACTTGTCATTGCTGCTGCTAAGTTGCTTCAGTCGTGTCCGACTCTGTGCAACCCCATAGACGGCAGCCCACCAGGCTCCCCCGACCCTGGGATTCTCCAGGCAAGAACACTGGAGTGGGTTGCCATTTCCTTCTCCAATGCATGAAAGTGAAAAGTGAAAATGAACTCACTCAGTCATGTCCGACTCTTAGCGACCCCATGGACTGAGGCCCACCAGGCTCCTCCGTCCATGGGATTTTCCAGGCAAGATTGTTGGAGTAGGGTGCAGTCTTCGTAAATGTATAGAAGTGTTTTCCAATGAAACCATCTAGGCCTGTAGATTTCTTTTAAATTTCAAATTCATTTTTTTAAATTGTTATAGGACTGTTTAGGATGTATATTTCATATTGGTTGAGTTTGGGTAGTTTGCGGGTTTTGAGGAATTGGTCCATTTTTCTGTTGTCAAGTTTATGATTGTGAATTCTTTGCAGTACTCCCTTTAAATGGCTTCAGGGTCTGTAATGATATCTCTGTTTCATTCCAGAATTAGCTATTTGTGTACTCACTATTTTATCTTTGACAGTCTTGCCAGAGATTTATTTTTTTCAGAGAACCAGGGTTTTGTTTTATTGTTTTTCTCTATCATTGTCCTGTTGTCAGTTTCATTGACTTCTGCTTTTATCTTTATGGTTTCCTTCACTCTGCTTGCTCTGGGTTATTTTGCCCTTCTTTTTTTATGTTTCTTGGTGCAGTTATTTAGACTGTCAGTTTGAGACTTTGCCTCTTTTGTTTTCTTTTCCTTTCTCTCCTTCTTTCTTTTGATTTTTTTTCTTCTTTCTTTTGATTTTTCTTTTCTTTTTTAAAAGGTCTTTATTTGACTGCAGGATCTTCAATCTTTGTTGAAGCATGCAGGATTTTTAGTTGCTGTGTGCAAACTCTTAGTTGTGGCATATGGGATCTAGTTGTCTAACCAGGGATTGAACCTGGGCCCCCTGCATTGAGAGCATGGAGTCTTAGCCACAGGACCACCAGGGAAGTCCCTCTTTTTTCTAATGCAAGTATTTAGTGCTCTACAGTTGTGAGCTTCAGGTATGCTCATTTGCAAATGAAAGCTTAACTGAGGCAGATGGTATAGAAGACAGAGAAACCTGGTCAGGAAAGGACAGGCTCTGTTGCCTCTCAGCCTGGTCTGTGGCTTGGTTATTTCAGCTCTCAGCACTTTCTCATCAGAAAATAGAGATCATATACCCACTGTAATGGACTTCTGGGAAGACTGAGGCTTCTTGTCTCAGAGCATGTTTCCCCCACCAAGCAGATCTTCAGAAAACCTTTCTAACAGTTTGATTCTGTGATTAACTTAAAAATAACATTTATTTTACATTATAAAGTAATTATGGCCACCTGATGCAAAGAGCCGACTCATTGGAAAAGACCCTGATGCTGGGAAAGATTGAGGGCGAGAGGAGAAGGTGGTGGCAGAGGATGAGATAGATGGATGACATCACTAACTCAATGGACATGAGTCTGAGCAAATTCTGGGAGATAGTGAAGGATGGGGAAGCCTGGAACTTCCCTTGTGGCTCAGCTGGTAAAGAATCCGCCTGCAATGCGGGAGACCTGAGTTCAGTTTTTGGGTTGGGAAGATACCCTGGAGAAGTGAAAGGCTACCCACTCCAGGATTCTGGCCTGGAGAATTCCATGGACTGTATAGTCTATGAGGTTGCAAAGAGTCTGACATGACTGAGTGATTTTCACTAAAAGGGCTTCCCTGATAGCTCAGTTGGTAAAGAATCCACCTGCAATGCAGGAGACCCTGGTTTGATTCCTGGGTCAGGAAGATCCGCTGGAGAAGGGAATCCTGGCATGTTGTAGTTTCTGGGGTCTCAGAGTCAGACACAACTTAGCGACTGAACAACAACAAATGAAGTAATTACATTCCTACTGGAGAAAATTTGGAAAACATCAAAGAGTGTAGAGAGAGCAAGTATTCAAAAACTTGGCCTCTTCTACCACTTTTTGACTACTGCTGTCCTCAGGGACACCCTTCAAACATTTTTTATAGGATCTTTAAAAAAAAAAAAAATAAAGTGCATGTGTATTTTGAACACATTCACTTAGCAATAATTCAAGTATATCTTTATGTTATTAAATATTGTCCTAAAATACAATTTTAGCATATGTGGATATATACCATAAGTCCCCAGTTACTGTGTATTTAAGTGTTTCTAATTTTTGCAGTGGGTTTTGTGAACAAAAACACACATAAATCTTTAGATGGGTCTCTGATTGTTTCCTTAAGATAAACTCTTAGAAGGGAATTTTGGTGTCAAAGGATACGGTCGTTTTTAAGATTGCCCTCTGGAAAATTTAATCCCAAATTAACTCCCACACAGTGTGCCCTACATTCTTCTATGTGGATGTTTGATTATTTTTAAAATACTGCATTTGCTTTGTGATGGTTGCTGTTTAGTAGCTAAGCTGTTTCCAATTCTGTGACCCCAGCTATAACCCACCAGGCTCCTCTGTTCATGGAATTCCCCAAGCAAGAATACTAGAGTGGGTTGCCATTTTCTTCTCCAGGGAATCTTCCCAACCCAGGGATCAAACCTGCCTCTCCTGCATTGGCAGGCAGATTCTTTACCACTGAGCCACCTGGGAAGTCCCACCTTTGCCTTTAGTATGGGTAAAATCTTTTAGTGCATTGTTTTAATTTGCATTCCTTATCATAAATCATGGGTCACTCTATGTATAATTTGCACATATGGAGAAAGATCTCATCTTTATCTTTCTTAAAACCAACTTGCTTTAACTCCGAGCTCAGAACTTCCCTGTGGGGCAGGTAGCCTAAGAAGCCCTTCTACACTGGGTGCCCCTGAGACCCCCAAGGCGCTAATGTGCATGTACCTTTCAGATTTGTAGTCTTTGCTGTTCCTTCCCTACCTTGGCCATAAGACACCCCTCTGGGTCCTTCTGCTGATGTAGCACCCAGACCCTTTCACCCATTCTTGGCTCCTCGAAGCCCCTGGCCTCTTTCTGCTTCTCAAATGTTCTCTCTGCCTTCTCCTCCCAGGACACCCAGCATCATCCATTCTGGGCATTAGCCTCTTAAGGGAGTGGCTACCCACCAGGGTCTTCCCATTTCCTGAGAAGGCAAAACAGAAAACAGCACACAATTTAGCAACTCACACCAAAAAAAAATCACCTTGCTTTGCGAACCAGTCTCCAAAGGTTGCTGGCCTGCCTGCCTCCTCAATAATGTGATAGCTTTTGTTACTGGCTTCTGTTCACCATCTCCTTATTGAATTATAGGAGATCTTTATACAATAAGACAACAATCCTTTGGTTATCATTCATGTGACAACATTCCCCCCGAGGGCAGTGTTATTTGCCTTTGAACTCTACTGGGAGCTTTGTGTGTTAATTTTTTTTTCTTTCCTTTTAAATTTTGTTATGAGTTGAAGCCTTCATTTTTTTAATGGTTTTCAGTGTTTTTTATGATTGGAAAGGCCTTCCCTATGCTCACCATTTGGCTTTTCATGGTTTCCTTGTTAATTTTAAAATGTAAATTGCTCTGGGATGCATTTTGGGGTATTTTTGGGTGGGACACTCGTTTTCTCGCTGGATATCAGATGCACCAGTGCCTGCCATGAAAACACCTTCTGTCCACAGTTGACATTTGCTGGGTTGAGTGCAAGGCCCTGGGTCTCCTTAAGGGGAAGGAAGGCAGTGGTGCGGAGGCCGACAGACACCGAGGGGATCCCAAGTCCTCAGGGTGGTGCCCCAAGTCCTGCAGTGGCTGAGGCCCATCGCTCAAGGACACCCTTAGCTACAAGGCAGCCCCTCACTCCTTCCTTCCCATGAAACGGGGGACAAGGGGGCTCTTCCTTCTCCTGGAGTCAGGAGCCATGATCCCCTTCCTCTGCTGGCTGTGTTAGGCCCTTTGAAATGGTTTCTTTCTTTCTCCCAGACCTGGCCAACATTCCCAGTGCTCAACAGAATTTGTTCCAAAGACAACATATCACCTAGGATATAACAGAAGCTGTTAGCTGATTAGTTGGCCCCCTGGCAACTGGGGCTGGGGCTCCCAAGATCAGGCCCCTCAGCTGCTGGCTGAGTCAGGGGCTGGGTTCTCTTAAGACCGGAAGCCTGCCTCCCCTCCTGTGTTCTGTTCTCTGTTTCTCTCTTGCATCATCACCAGAAGTGTGTTGGGCGGGGCGGGCTGAGGGGCTGAGAGGGGAGCAGATGCAGAACAGAGACCCCGCGCAGAAGCTGCGGTCTTTGAATGGCTGCAGAGGCCAGTACTGTCTTCCCAGGGCCCGTGCCGGGGAGCGGATGTGATCCTTCTTGAGATGTCATCTGAGGGTCCTAAAGTAAATTAGGAGGCACTTTCAGTCACTGTAATTAAAGGGGAGACAATTACCCAGACAAGGAGCCCTTAACCCCGTGGAGCTGGAGTCAATGGCACGCCCGCGGTCCGCCTTTGTTGTCACCGCCCCCCCCACCACCCCCGCTAGCAAGACTGAGCTTCCCTCTGGTCCCTGGCGGCCCCTGCTTAGGGCGCTCCTCGTGGGGGCCCAGCCCCTCGGCTGAAGCTGGGGGAGGCGGTATGTGGAGCGGCCACTTGCTGACCCCAAAGCACCAGCGTGGGGCTCAGATGCAAAGAGAGGGTATCTATCTTGTGTCTGGCATCTGAACAAGACGAAGAGATCCATCAAGTGCAATTAGGTGAACAGCTCCTTCCTGCTCTGCTTAGCAGAGTAATTCAATAGGAGCCAAACCAGAGGCCTGGCCCGGGAAAGGCTCTCCCAAATCGAATGAAGGCCTCGCTTCTGCGGCCCGGCCGCCACCATTAACATGTCAGCTTCCGCTCAGGAGTCAGGCTGGGGCCACCCCTGCCTCGAGAGGTACCAGGGCCCTGCTGCCCCCACCCTGCCACCTCCCCACAGGCACCCCTCTGTCAGGCCTGGGCTCAGGAGGACAGGGGGCTTGTCATGTCAGCCGCAGGGAGCAGAAAGCGCCGCAGCCCCCACACAGGCCTGTCCGCAGCTGATGTTCTGTTCTTACCGGGTTCCTTTCTCGGCAGAGTGCTATGCTGTGAGCGGCGTTGCTCCAAGCCAGTTGGAGGGTTAAGTGGAAGTAACCATGGTGGGGAGGGTGCTGCTGGGCTGGGGGAGGTGGGAACAGGCACTGGGCACAGCTGGATTCAGGCTCCAGCCAGACCTACCGAGGGAAGCACAGGAGAGGGGCCGTGTGGCTTCCCTTATGGGGCTCAAGGCCAAGGTTGTGTCCCAAACACCCCTAGGTCCCTCAACACCCAGCCTGAATGGTTCCTTCACTGAAGCTCAAATCTTAGACCCAGAGATGCTGGCATCTCAGGACTTGAGGGGATTAGAGAGACCAAAAAGTCCAACTCCTACTTACCCAACCAGGGACTGCCATTAAGAGCAGGGTCTCACCAAGGGTGAGCAGCACTAAGTCCAGCAGAGGGTCAGGACACGTGGAGACATGAGACATGTATGACTAGTTAAGGGTAAGGCTTTGCAGTGTTAACTTCTTAACGTGCATGTTCTATTGATCATTTGAATTAGTTTTCCTGTGACTCATTCAATACCACTGAACTTCCAGGGCACTTTCTACATAAAAATGTGTGGTATACCCCTCCTAGGAGGTGGGCCAATTCAGGGTCAAGTCCAGCACCCTCAGGGTGCCCCCAGCACCTCTGGGGGTCAGGGCTTGATGCTCAAACCCACTCACTTCATCTCTGGGCCAGCATGACTGCCTGGAAGCTCTTGAAATAATTTATTATTCATAGACTTTTTAGGATAAATAAATCCATACCTTTGGCACCCTCTGTTGAGATAATGGATTTTTTATTATCCTGTTTTGCTTTGTCTGTGTTTTTGTTGTTTCAGTTTGGTTTGTATTAAAACTGATACCTGCACATGATCAATTTCAAACAATACAGATTTGGTGAAATATATAAAATTAAAAGCTCACCTCCCAATAGTCCCTTTCTCCTAGAGTAACTGCTGTTAACCATTCACTGTGTATACTTTCAGAAAAAAATGTTTATACATACTTAGCATCCATACAATGAGCATCATACTATACACTCATCTGAATCCCAATGTAAAAGCAACTCCTTTTTTAAAGTTTTGTAGTAGATTGATCATGTGCAGCCCATGTTCATGGCTAAGCAATTTCCCACTGGTGGACACTGAGGCTGTTTCCAGCCATTGGCCCCTGCAGACAACGCTCCAGGACATCTTATAGGAAATACTTGGCAACATTTGCAAGTGTATTCTTAGGATAATTTCCTGGTGGTACCACCACCACCACCACCACCACAATTCATCTGAGCCAAAGCATATGTGGAAATAAGTTTTTAAAGGAATCTTGGTAAATTGCTTTCGAAAAAGACCACATTTATTTATCCATCTTTTAACAACACAGATTATCAATGCTTTCAAATGAACATAGCATCTCATTCTGTTTTGCAAGTATTTAGTCACAAATGAAGTTGAGTACTATTTAATATTTTTGCCCCTGGTCCTATGGGTTGTCTTTTTCCAGCTGGTGTGTGAGTGTCTTGATCAATTTAGGAAATTAGACCCCCTTGGTTGTCCTGTGTGTTACAAATATTTTCCCCCATTTGTTTATTGTATCATACCAAAGCTTAAAATTTTTTAAATTTAAACAAATATATCAATCATATAAAAATCAAGTTTGTTTGGCATTGCTTCAAAAGGCATTTATTATTTTTAAAAATCACATTTACTTCTAGTCATTTTGTGGTTTTATGTTTTATATTTAAATTTCTTATATATTTGGTATTGAGGTAGAGTAGGATAACTTTCGGAGAAGGCAATGGCAACCCACTCCTGTATTCTTGCCTGGTAAATCCCATGGACAGAGGAGCCTGGTGGGCTGCAGTCCATGGAATCGCTAAGAGTTGGACACGACTGAGCAACCTTCACTTTCACTTTTCACTTTCATGCATTGGAGAAGGAAATGGCAACCCACTCCAGTGTTCTTGCCTGGAGAATCCCAGGGACAGGGGAGCCTAGTGGGCTGCCGTCTATGGGGTCGCACAGAGTCAGACACAACTGAAGCGACTTAGCAGCAGCAGCAGGATAACTTTATTCTGCTCAAAATGTTGCTTTATTTCTCCAAATGGCTTATCTGTTGTCACATCATTACTTATTGAATGGTCCATTTTTACCCCCATTGCTACAATGTCACTCTACCCTCTACTAAATTTCCATACATTTTGACTTAACTTTGGAACCTGTTCTATACATTTCTTATGCAAGATTAATCTATCCTAATTGCTATAGTTGTAGAAAGGACTTTTCTGTTCTTTTTTTAAAAAAGAATTTTCTTTTTATTTTGGCTGCGCTGAGTCTTCCTTGCAGTGTGCAGGGCTTACTCTTGCAGGCTGTGGGATCTTGGTTCCCCAAGTTAGGGACTGAACCTGCGTGCCTTGCATTGGAAGGCAGATTCCTTTTTTATAAGAATATTATTTATTTACTTGTATTTGGCCATGCTGGGCCTTCGTACAGGCTTTTCTCTAGTTGCAGCAAGGAGGGGCTACTCTCTAGCTGTGGTATGTAGGCTTCTCATTGCAGGGGCTTCTCTTGTGGAGCGCGGGCTCTAGGGCATGAGGGCTTCAGTAGTTGCAGTCCATGGGCTCAATAGTTGCGGCTCTGGACTCTAGAGCACAGACTCAGTAGTTGTGGCCCCAGGCTTCATTGCTTCTCGGCATGTGGGATCTTCCCAGATCAGGGATAGAACCTGTGTCTCCTGCATTGGCAAACAGATTATTTACCACTGAGCCACCAGGGAAGCCCCTGGCTTTCTCTGTTTTGGGGCAAACTTTTTTGTATCTTTCAGTAGCAGTTCAAAGTTTTCTTCATGTAGCTCCTACATTTATGGTTAGGAGTATTTCTTGAGATTTTCTTCAGTGAATTGCTTTTGTATATGGAATATTTTATTCTGCTGCTGCTGCTGCTGCTAAGTTGCTTCAGTCATGTCCAACTCTGTGCGACCCCATAGACAGCAGCCCACCAGGCTCCCCCATCTCTGGGATTCTCCAGGTAAGAACACTGGAGTGGGTTGCCATTTCCTTCTCCAATGCATGAAAGTGAAAAGTGAAAGTGAAGTCACTCAGTCATGTCTGACTCTTAGCGACCCCATGGACTGCAGCACACCAGGCTCCCCTCTCCGTGGGATTTTCCAGGCAAGAGTACTGGAGTGGGGTGCCATTGCCTTCTCCCACTATCTCCTGAAGTTTGCTCAAACTCATGTCCACTGTCGGTGATGCCATCCAACCATCTCATCCTTTGTCTCACCCTTCTCCTCTTGACTTCAATCTTTCTCAGTATAGTGTCTTTTCCAACAAGTTAGCTTTTCTTATCAGATGGCCACAGTATTGGAGCTTCAGCTTCAGCATCAGTCCTTCCAATGAATATTCAGGACTGATTTCCTTCAGGATGGACTGGTTTGATCTCCTTGCAGTCCAAGGGACCCTCAACTGTCTTCTTCAGTATCACAGTTCCAAAGAATCAATTTTCAGCGCTCAGCCTTCTTTATGGTCCAGTTCTCACATCTATACCTGACTACTGGAAAAATCATAGCTTTGACTAGATGGACCTTTGTTGACAAAGTGATGTCTCTGTTTTTAACATGCTGTCTAGGTTTGTCATAGCTTTCCTTTGAAGGAGCAAGCGTCTTTTAATTTCATGGCTGCAGTCACCATCTGCAATGATTTTGGAGCCCAAGAAAATAAAGTCTGTCACTGTTTCCATTGTTTCCCCATCCATTTGCCATGAAGTGATGGGACCAGATGCCATGATCTTCATTTTCTGAATGTTGAGTTTTAAGCCAGCTTTTTCACTCTCCTCTTTCACTTTCATCAAGAGGCTCTTCAGTTCTTCTTCACTTTCTGCCATAAGGATGGTGTCATCTGCATATCTGAGGTTATTGATATTTCTCCCTGCAATCTTGATTCCAGCTTGTGCTTCATCCAGCCTGGTTTTTTGCATGATGTACTCTGCATATAAGTTAAATAAGCAGGGTGACAATACACAGCCTTGACGTACTCCTTTCCCAATTTGGAACCAGTCTGTTGTTCCATGTCCAGTTCCAACAGTTGCTTCTTGACCTGCACACAGGTTTCTCAGGAGGCAGGTAAGGTGGTCTGTAGTTCCCATCTCTTTAAGAATTTTTCACAATTTGTTGTGATCCACACAGTCAAAGGTTTTAGCACAGTTAATGAAGCAGAAATAGATGCATCCCATGAATTGGAAGGCAGATTCTTAACCTCTGGACCACCAGGGAAGTCCCTAGCTAATGTACATTTGAGATGTATACACTTCACCATACATAAATTCTACAGCAAAAAAAAATTGTAAACAAATATTGAACTTTAATGATATGTATGCTGAAGTGTTTAGATCATAGTGAACTGATGTCTGCAGTTTACTTTGAAATGCATCAGAAAAATAAAATGGGTTGATGGTTGGGTAGAAGGATGAAGAGGTGGGTAGATATGGGATAAAACGAATACAGCCAACATTAAAGACAGAATCTAGGCAGTGTATATAGGGGTACTTGCTATAAAATTCTTGCAACTTTGGTGTATTCAAAACTTTTCATAATAAAATGCTTGGGTAGGGACTTCCCCGGTGATCCTGTGGCTAAGGCTCTGTGCTCCCAATGCAGGGGGCCTGGGTTCGATCCCTGATCAGGGAACTAGATCTCACATGCCACAGTGAAGATTTCAGATTCAGTGTAGCCAAATAAATAAATACATAATAAAAATTTAAACCCTTTAAAATGTTTCGGGAATGGGTGGTGAGTGGGTGTGGAGGAAGCGGACTATGGCTGCATACTCCTCTTTTGAGAAGTGAGGCTGAAGATGCACAATTATTTGGGAAAAGGAGCCTTAGAACAGAGCTGAGAAAGGTCTGACATCAGATTACCATGGGCAGGTCCGCTTCAGACACTGTGCATATCTCAGAACAAAACTGAAGAGTGATATGTCCACCAGCAGTAATAAAATACTTAAGACACAGTCGGTCCCAGAACATTTCCTGACACGTGACAAGGAGGATAATATACCTAACACACAGGTCTGGCAAGGCATTTTAATTAATAAAACTGTATCCCCACCGTGTAAACAGCAAAAGGAAAATGGAATATTCCAAACCACACGTGACTGTAGAGTCTCTGTAACAACACACGGAAGCACATTATATATCTGGGGAAATAAGTGTGTGTGATTTCAAACTACATAATGAAGAATAAAAGATTCAAATAAAAGTTTCTCTTCTTCTCAGAGTCACAGGTAACAACACAGGTGAAAAAACATACCCCAGCCCGAGCGGGTGACTCCCACAACAGGTTTTACTGAAGAACAGTAACATAACAGGGTCAGACTGACCATATTTCTCACTTTCAGAATTCAACTATTCACTCCACGTCCTGGGTTACAAGATATGCACTGCAGTTCACCATCCTAAGCCTCGAACAAAAGCCCAAACTCCAACTTCCCACTGCACTCACTAAAGAGGATTATGTTCATGGCACTGTACACATTTAATGCCTGTGATCAAATCACCTAATTCTTAACACAATCCAGCAGAAAACTGCTACTGTTCAGGCACACTTAGGAGGAAAAACTGTAGTTGTATCTTTATTTTGTTGACGTTTATGCATTGGAAAGCCCCTAACATGTGTATATTATTTTTGTTAGTATCAACTCTACAGAATTCCACTCTTACCAGTTTTGCGTTTACTGGACAGTCGGTCATATCTGCATTAACAATCATTCTGCCCCCTCCCTTCTCCCATGTCCCATTTCTCCATCTCTTTTTTAACATTGTATATATATATGTGTGTGTATATATAGATATATATATGTATAATTATAATATTTATTTATTTGACTGTGCCGAGTCTTAGGTGAGGCACATGGGATCTTCAGCCTTCATTGCAGGATGCAGAATCTTAGTTGCAGCATGAGCACTCTTAGCTGTAGCATGTGGGATCTAATTCCCCGACCAGGAATCGAATCCCAGTCCAGTGCATTGGGAGCACAGAGTCTTAGCTCCTGGATCACCAGGGAAGTCCCCCGTTTCTCCCTCTTAATTGGCTGTGTCCTGGCTTCACCCAATTCAGTGGTCGTAAATCTATGATTTTGTGGCTCTTGGGGTTGGTGCCTATTTGCTGTATCCCTATCTATTCTGTTTTCTCAGGTTCACGACTGTTGAATTGTTTTCAGTGCCTTTGTAGCATTTATTAAGATTTATGTTTTATAGTCTTCAGGGGTTAATTTTGATCATTTAAATAATTTTAGAAAATCATTCTTTTTATCTAGGTATTCAAATTTATTTGCATAGCAATTTCTGAAGCAGGCTCTTTTGAAGTTCTTTTGCCTCTGTGGCAATTTCCCCTTATTTATTTCTACTTTTCTCTCTTGTCCCTCCACCACCCACTTTTCCTCCTCCTCCTCTGTGTCAGGAAACAACAGCTGCTGGCTGGCGGGCCTCTGACTCCAGAAGAAGGGCCGCTGGCCTTGTGCTCTGCTCCTGACTGGGCTGGTCAGACTCCAGCCCTGTGCTGTCCAGGTTGAGGAATGGTTTCCCTGCTGATGGAGGGTGGCCCCTGGGTCATGTTTGGTGCTGGCATTTTCCTGTCTCTTGCCCCAGAATCAGGCAGACTAGAGAAACTGCTGCCAGGGGATGCTGAAGAATCCTGGGGGTTCACCATCCGTTTAGGGTGTGCCTTGTTTCATTTTATTTTATTAACCCTTTTCTGCTTTATTGACTATGCCAAAGCCTTTGACTGTGTGGATCACAATTAACTGTGGAAAATTCTGAAAGAGATGGGAATACCAGACCACCAGACCTGCCTCTTGAGAAACCTATATGCAGGTCAGGAAGCAACAGTTAGAACTGGACATGAAACGACAGACTGGTTCCAAGGCTGTATATTGTCACCCTGCTTATTTAACTTCTATGCAGAGTACATCATGAGAAACGCTGGGCTGGAAGAAGCACAAGCTGGAATCAAGATTGCTGGGAGAAATGTCAATAACCTCAGATATGCAGATGACACCACCCTTATGGCAGAAAGTGAAGAGGAACTAAAGAGCCTCTTGATGAAAGTGAAAGAGGAGAGTGAAAAAATTGGCTTAAAGCTCAACATTCAGAAAACGAAGATCATGGCATCTGGTCCCATCACTTCATGGGAAATAGATGTGGAAACAGTGTCAGACTTTGTTTTTTTGGGCTCCAAAATTACTGCAGATGGTGACTGCAGCCATGAAATTAAAAGACGCTTACTCCTTGGAAGGAAAGTTATGACCAACCTAGATAGCATATTGAAAAGCAGAGACGTTACTTTGCCAACAAAGGTCTGTCTATTCAAGGCTATGGTTTTTCCAGTGGTCATGTATGGATGTGAGAGTTGGACTGTGAAGAAAGCTGAGCGCTGAAGAATTAATGCTTTTGAACTGTGGTGTTGGAGAAGACTCTTAAGAGTCCCTTGGACTGCAAGAAGATCCAACAAGTCCATTCTGAAGGAGATCAGCCCTGGGGTTTCTTAGGAAGGGTTGATGCTAAAGCTGAAACTCCAGTACTTTGGCCACCTCATACGAAGAGTTGACTCATTGGAAAAGACTCTGAAGCTGGGAGGGATTGGGGGCAGGAGGAGAAGGGGACGACAGAGGATGAGATGGCTGGATGGCATCACTGACTCGATGGACATGAGTCTGAGTGAACTCCGGGAGTTGGTGATGTTCAGGGAGGCCTGGTGTGCTGCGATTCATGGGGTCGCAAAGAGTTGGACACGACTGAGCGACTGAACTGAACTGAACTGATGGAGAATTCCAAACATATGTAAAACTAGACAGAATTATATAATGCACCCCTCTGTACCATCACCCCACCCCCAAACCATTGGCCTGCCATTTCTCCTGCCTTCTCCACACCGCAGCTACTTCCCGTTTTTGTTACTTTGAAGCACATCCAAAGCATCATGTCATTTCATCCATAGACATTGCAGCACGTAGCTTATCTATAAAAAATGAAACTTTAAAAACTTGTTTGTGTTTTTAATTGAAGTGTAGTGGATTTACAGTGTTTTGCCAATCTTTGCTGTACAGCAAAACAACTCAGGTTATACCTATATATATGCATTCTGTTTTTAATATATTCTTCCTCACTATGGTTTATCACAGGATATTGAATATAGTTCCCACACTATACAGAAGGGCCTTGTTGTTTATCCCTCCTATACATAATAGTTTAAATCTGCTAATCCTAAAGTCCCAGTCCTTCCCTTCCCTACCCTCTCCCCCTTGGTGTTCACAAGTTTTGAAAAAAATGGACACTTTTAAAACATAATGACAATACTGTTATCACATCTGAAAAATTAATCGCGACTTCTTTTCATCAGCTGTCCAGTATTCAAATTTCCAGTTATCCCCCCAAAATTCTCTTTACAGTTTATTTGAACCAGATCCAAGGAAGACCCACTCTTTTTGTCTATCATTGCTAGTCTATCCCATCCTTTATTGTCTTATAATATTCATTGAAGAATTATCTGCCTGTAGAGCTCCCCGTCTGCATTTAGCTAGTTGCTCCCCCGTGGTGGTGTATACCTTCCCTGACCTGGGCATTTTCTGTAAATTGGCAGCTGGGTCCACAGGCCACAGGACCTTTAAGCCTGTTATAGCGTGTGCTTCTAGGGCTTTGCAGGTGGCGCAGTGGTAAAGAATCTGCCTGCCAATGTAGGAGACACAAGATGTAGGTTTGATCCCTGGGTCAGGAAGATCCCCTGGAGTAGGAAATGGCAACCCATTCCAGTATTCTTGCCTGGCGAATTCCATAGACAGAGGAGCCTGGCAGGCTACAGTCTGTGGGGTCGCAAAGAGTCAAACATGGGTAAGCACACAGCAGCAGCAGTGAGTGCTTCTAATACATGGGGCTGGCAAGCTTTTTCTTGAAGGGACAACAGTAATATTTTCAGCTTTGTGGGCCATGGGGCCTCTGTCACGGCTGCTCAAGTGAAAGCAGCCAAGACAACGTATAAACAAATGAGACTTCGGTTAACAGGCTGGTGGCTGCCTGGACAAGGCCCGTGGGTGGCAGTTGGCTGACCCTTGACCCTGAATCACAACAGCAGGAGAAGCCCCCTGGACTCTGCCTGGTGTAGGCCCAGGCTTACTGGGAATGACTTCCAGAAGGAGGACATGGGGGCCACGCAGAGGAGACATGCGGTCCTCACAATACTTCCTGTTTCTCACCTGAATCTGATGTCTGCCTGCTAGAAGGAGCCCCAGGAAGAAAAGACTTTTTCTGAATACGTCCGAAGGGCAGCATTAATGGCCTGGGCAAGGGACTCTCTCCTGAGCAAGTTGGCCGTGGTAATGGGGACAAGGCTGATTCCCTGGCATTGTCACCTGTGCCCTGAGACGGGCTGGGAATGGGCTGGCTGAGGCTCTGTTGGCCCCACTCCTACATTAGTCCAGCCCTGGCCTTCTGGGGGCCATCCTGCCAGTCACAGGTGCCCCAACCAGGGCAGCATACCCCAGGGACACTTGGAGTGCTCCCTCTTTGCAACAGTGGTAAGCGGCTTCTCTGCAGGCTCAGTGGGTCCTCTATAAGTATCCTTCTCAGCATAGGGCCCTGCTCTCCTATCACCTGACTTGTAGACTCCTCCGTCCACCAGTTCCCAGGCCCCCAGAGAGCCTGCCTCTCCCTTCTCTGCGACCTGGACCCTAGTGTCAGCTTGGACCGTGCAGAGGTCAGGCTGCTCAGGGAGGCCCAAGGAGAGTCCCAGAGAGGCCATGGGTGATGCTTCTAGTGAGCTAGCCCCGGCAGACCCCAGGATATTCCTGGGGTGGATCTGTCCTGGTGCTGAGGTTGCTGAGGACCAGCAGGGTCCAGGTGCACACGCAGTGGGCGGGATCTACAGGGAAACCAGATCAGAGGTCATGGGTAGAAAAGGCCAACTCTAGCACTTGTCCACTCCCTGTATCCCTGTGCTCTCTGGGATCCCAAGATGAGTGATGCAGAGCTGGCTTCTAGGGAGCCCTGACCCCCTTTGCTGGCATGCAGGGCTGTGGAGTGGACCCAGGGGAGCAACTTGGAGGCCAGGGGGATCCCAGGAGCCTCCCTCATCTGAGGTTGGCAGATGTCCTCCAGGTGTCCCGTCTCAGGCAGCTCAGTGCACAGTGGAGACTTTGAACTTCACTTGTGAAGGCCTGGGGACCCTGCACCCTGTTCTTGGAGGACGTGGATGGTATCAGCAGTCAGGTGCCACATACACACAAACACACAGTACGTGCACACATCACATACATACATCTATATGCATACCTCACACATACACATACATATATCACACATCACACATACACACATACTACTGCTGCTGCTAAGTCGCTTCAGTCATGTCCAACTCTGTGTGACCCCATAGACGGAAGCCCACCAGGCTCCCCCGTCCCTGGGATTCTCCAGGCAAGAACTCTGGAGTGGGTTGCCATTTCCTTCTCCAATGCATGAAAGTGAAAATTGAAAGTGAAGAAAGTGAAGTAGCTCAGTCGTGTCCAACTCCTAGCGACCCCATGGACTGCAGCCCACCAGGCTCCTCCGCCCATGGGATTTTCCAGGCAAGAGTATTGGAGTGGGGTGCCATTGCCTTCTCCAATACACACATATACACACCCTAAACACTTATACATATGGCACACACATATACACATGCTACACACACAGTACATATATACATATACTGAATGTGCCATACACACCCCACACACCACATACATATACACACCACACGCACACATACACAGAGCCACACAGGCACCACACATACAGTACACATGTGTGTACACACCACATACATACACATACATGCATCACACACACACGTACCATGTGCACACAGCATGTGTGCACGCACACACGCCAAAAAATTCACACCCACACACTGCGCATATACCTATCACACCACAAACACATGCACACTCCAAGTGGAAAGTGAGGACATCCCAGCCCCTCAGTCCCTCACAAGAATAGGCCAGGCCAAGCAGGAGGAGCCCTGGGATCAGAGTTCCTGGCATGATGCCTCGCATCTCAGACCCAGGTCTTTTTTTATTGAAGTATAGTTGATTTACAGTGTTGTGTTAATTTCTGCTGTATAGCAAAGTGACTCAGCTAAACATATATATATTCTTTCCCATTATGGTTTATCATAGGACATTGAATAGAGTTCCCTATGGTATATGGTAGGACCTTGTTGATCCCTTCTATATATACTAGTTTGCAGCTGATAATTCCAAACTTCCAATCCTTCCCTCCTCCACCCCCCCCTTTTGGCTATCACCAATCCATTCTCTATGTCCATGATTCTGTTTCTGTTTCATAGATAGATTCATTTGTGTCATATTTTAGATCTACATATAAGTGATATCATAAGCTGTTTGTCTTTCTCCTTCTGACTTACGTCACTTCGTATGATAATCTCTAGGTCCATCCATGTTGCTGCATATGACATTCTTTCGTTCTTTTTTATGGCTGGGTAGTGCTCCATTATATGTATGTACCACGCCTTCTTCATTCATTCATTATCAGTGGACATTGGGGTTGCTTCCCTGGCTTGGCTATTGTAGATAGTGCTGTTATGAACATAGGGGTACCTGTATCTTTTCAAATTAAAGTCTTATTTGGATATATGCCCAGGAGTGGGATTTCTGGATTCTATGGTAACTCAATTTTTAGTTTTTTAAGGAACCTCCATACTGTTCTTCATAGTGGCTGTTGCTGTTGTTCAGTTGCTAAGTCTAAGTCTCTTTGCGACCCCAAGGACTGCAGCACACCAGGCTTCCCTATCCTTCACTATCTCCCAGAGTTTGCTCAAACTCACGTCCATTGAGTTGGTGATGCCATCCAACCATCTCATGTTCTGTTACCCCCTTTTCCTCCTGCCCTCAATCTTTCCCAGCATCAGAGTCTTTGCCAATGAGTTGGCTCTTCGCCAAACTATTGGAGTGGCCAAAGTGGTCAGGTAGCTAAAGTCCTGGAGCTTCAGCTTCAACATCAGTCCTTCCAATGAATATTCAGAGTTGATTTCCTTTAGGATTGACTAGTTTGATCTCTTTGCTGTCCAAGGGACTCTCAAGTCTTCTCCAGCACCACAGTGCTGTACCATAGTGGCTGTACCAACTTGGATTTCCACCAACAGTGCAGGAGGATTCTCTTTTCTCCACACCCTCCTGCGGGATTTGTTAGACTTTTTGATGATTGCCATTCTGACCAGTGTGAGGCAGTACCTCCTGATAGTTTTGATTTACATTTCTCTAATAATTAACAATGATGAACATCTTTTCATGTGCCTATTGGCCATCTGGAGAAATATCTATTTAGATCTTCTGTCCACTTTTTGATTGGGTTGTTTGTCTTTATTGTTGAGTTGTATGAGTTGTTTGTGTATTTTGGAAATTAAGGCTTTTCAGTTGCATTATTTGCAAGTATTTTCTCCCAGCCCATAGGTTGTCCTTTCATTTTGTTTACAGTCTCCTTTGCTGTGCAAAAGCTTATAAGTTGGATTGATCCCATTTGTTATTTTTGCTTTTATTTCTAAGAAATAAAACTGACCTAAGAAAACATCGCTGTGATTTACGTCAGAAAACGTTTTGCCTATGTTCTCCTCTAGGAGTTTTATGGTGTCATGTCTTACATTTAAGTCTTTAAGCCACTTAGAGTTTATCTCTAATGTATGGTGTGAGGGAGTGTTCCAACTTCATTGATTTACATGCAGCTGTCTAGCTTTCCCAGCACCACTTATTGAAGAGACTATTTTTTCTTTATTCTATATGTTTGCCTCCTTTGTTGAAGATTAATTGACTATAGCTGTAGGAGTTTCTCTAGGCTCTCTCTTGTGTTCCATGGGTCCATATGTCAGACCCGAGTCTTTTACATCTCCAAGCCTCAGTTCCTTCACCTGTGAACCGAAGAATGTCTGTCTTTGCCCCAAAGCCATCATAAAGGTGAATAGAGTGTGCCTGATGACATTCCTACCATGCATGCCCGCTCACCCTTCCAGGATGCACTAGGGAATGAGAGGCCCTCGTCCTGGCCACACCCGTGCTGCCCAGCCTTCAACTCAGGAGGGAAGTGGTCCTTCACAAAGGGGGGCTGGCCCCCAAGGCCCCAGCATGGTGTGGGCCTCTTCTCTTCTTTCAGGGGCCTGGATTCAAGTGTCAGCCTTTCCTTGGCTGGGCCTAATGGTGACCTGTGGTGGGGAGCTCCAGACTCAGGGGTCAGAGCCTGTTATATGGCAATTTTGCTGTGTTTCTGCAGGTCCAAGGTTGGGGCTCAGCTCCAAGTGTGCCCAAAGGGAAGAGGTGGCCCTGTGCGGCTCAGGCCTGGGGTCCCCTCCAAAGGCAGCTGGGTGGGTAGTCATGGGATGCTGGACCCAGGCTATAACACCAGGGTCTGCTCAGCTGAGATCTGGATGGTGAGGTGGGTGCCATGTGACCCCGGAAGGGCCTGCAGTTCTGGTTGGGCCTTTTGGGGGCTCCTGAGACCCATGTTAGCCCTGGTAGAACACTGGGTACAGCTGTCTTCAGCCAACCCTCCTGAAAGCCTGCAGAAGCAATAAATGCAAGACAGAAGCTCAGGGAGGTCTCTTGGGATGGTCATAAACTGGGGTTTCCTCATCCTAACTTTGAGGAAGGAAGGGGTGGAGGGCATCTTTCTGGATCATCAGGAAACCAGGAAGCCCGTGCTTGGTGGTTTGGGTACCTGCCTGGTGGCGTAGCACCTTTGACCTTCTGTGCTGCCTGGAAGCCAAACTTTCTTCTTGGCCAAAGGGAAGCCCAGGGAAGCAGATGAGCTGCAAATGTGTCTGTGAGTCAGGGTGAATGCTTGCCCTGGGGAGGTGTGAGGGCCCAGGCCTCAACATCCTCGGGTCTCAGGCTGGATGTGCCTGGGGAGGGCTGTACTGAGGGGAACACGGGGCTGGGGTGCCTGGGTCCTGCAGCAGATCACACACAGGCTGGGGTTCTGGTTGGGCAGGTCAGCATCAGAGTCTGGAACTCTCATTCCTTTATCAGAAAATTGCCACGTTCCCCATTAGGTAGGACTGGACATTATCAAATTTAGTTCTATTGACTTCTTTTCAGGACATATTTAATTTGTGCCAAATGAAAAATATCCTTGAATAGGGTGCTGCATCACATGGAGCTGCTCTTGGGCCTTCCCAGGGGCTTGGCAGGGAAAGGGGTAGTAGCCCCTGGGAGCCCACTTTTCACCTCTGCATGGTCAAGGAGCTCTTCCCAGGCCAGGGGGAGGGCCTAGCCTAGATGGGCCCCTCCAAAGGGCACATCCAGAGCCTAGAGGAATTGGTCTTTGGTAGCTCCAGAACACACTAAGGAAGCCTTATCTCAGTGTGACCCAAACAGGCTGGGACCTGCTCTTTAGAGCAGCATGTCAAGACCATGGCAGGTGGGAAATGAGTGATGCCCATGGAGCACTGTGGGTGTCCAGGCCAAGCCTGACCCATGTCAATGCATCACATTGGTTTGGGGAAAGGACAGAAGCTATCAAGATGGAATGGCCCCGTGGATGGTATTGGCTGCCCCCAACAGTGTCCCCAGTCTCTGGTGGACCTGGTGGCTACCATCAGTAGTCCCCATTTATCAGATCCTGGCCTGGCAGAGAGCAGCTTCATCACTCTGGATTGATGAAGAGGACATAAAATGAGAAAGGACAGGACCCTGCCATGGGGCTATGCTGACTCTTTCCAGCAGCCAGGAAAGGCTCCCTGGTGAAGTGAGGCTTACAAGGGG
Organism: Bubalus kerabau; assembly: GCF_029407905.1. NCBI lineage: Eukaryota > Metazoa > Chordata > Mammalia > Artiodactyla > Bovidae > Bubalus > Bubalus kerabau. The sequence continues at coordinate 136,609,752 of NC_073624.1, forward strand.
GAAGGGTGTGTGCAGGGGGAGTGGGGCGGCAGGGGCGTTGCTGGTCATGAGGGAGGAGGGCTGCAGGCAGGGAACAGCAGGGATGGGACTCTGAGACCAAAGACACCTGATGCCCAGAGGAGGACTGACAGTTCTAGAGTAGCAGGTGGAGAGGTGAGCAGACAAGCAGGGCCACCTGGCTCCAGCTGGAAGAAGAGGGCCATCCAGGAGTGGTGGCCAGAGGCACAGGTCCTCAGAGAGAGAGGAGAGCTTTGTGTCTGGTGGGGCTGTATCCTATTTATTTATGATGAAAAATATCAAACACGAAGGTTGGAAGGGTTGAAAGACGAGTACAAGCACAGCTGGACTGAGCAATTGTGAAAATTGTTAACATTTGCTGTGTTGGCTTTTCCTCTTCTCTTTCCATCCCTTTCTCTCCTTGCACATGCATACACACCTATACACAAAGATGCACAGGTAATTTGACTGAGTGATTTGAAGACACTTGATTCCTAAATACTTCAGCCTGTGTCACACAATAGAAAGGACATTCCCTTATATTCTGTTATGATACCTTGGAAAATTAAGAATGACTCCAATATATCATGCAGTCTCTACTCCATACTCCGATTTCCCAAATCGACCCAAGAATCTGTTTTATGTCCTTTTAAAAAGTCCGAATCAATCTGGGACCATGCTGCCACTTGGTCTTACCCTTGTGGTCTTTCTAGTAGAGAATAGCCCTTCTTGTGTTGTCTTTTTGAAGAATCCAGGGACCATTGTCTCATGGAAGACTCACGTCCAGGATCTGCCTATTTAGTGCCATTGAACTTGTTGCTCTCTCCCCTGTATTGCCTGTAAACTAGAAGTTAGCCCATTTAGGAGAGACTGTCTCATAGCAGGGCTTCCTTGGTGTTGACCAGGGGTTCCCAGTGAGGTCACCCACTGCCGGTCTCATTGCATGGTGGGGTGCTGACTGCCAGGTCACTTCATCATAAGGGCTCAGTTTCCTTGAAGGAACATTTTCTGTCCCATCTCTTAGATCAACAGAGCTGGGCCCCATAGGCAGTTCCAACTCGGGAAGTTGATATGCCCGACAGGGCTTCCACAGACAGCTGCCCAAGATACCTTGCCAAGGGACAGGTAGAGGCTGAAGTCCACTCTCCAAGCTCAAGGCTGGCTTGACCCACATAGAGGGAACGTCCTATCTGCTGTAGGCCATACCACCGGCTCTGACAACGTGGGGTCAGGACAGTGCCGTCCCAAGTGCCCCCTGTCCCCCACTTTCCAGGCCTCTTCCACCATCCAGTGGACTCACTACTATGTTGAGTCCCTGCTCAAAAGGTGGCTGTCTTCCTCTGGGCAGGGTGGAGGAGCAGGCAGCAGGGAGTCAGGATTTATTACTGCTCCAAATCACCCCTGATTTCTTGGAGGCTCTTGCATGGGTGCATGCAGAGCTGCCCATGGTGGGCTGGCTGGGAGCAGTCATGGACGCTGGGGCACCAAGAGGAAGGGAGAGGTGGGTGAAGTCGGCAGTTCGCGTGGGGTCTTCTGTTTCTTGTTCCCACCTCCACCCTTTTCCCAACCCTTATAAGAGCAGGAGTTGGCCACCAACACCATGACTCTCTGTATCTGTCCCTAATACACATACACACATGTGCAGACACACTCATACCTCTCTGTTCATGGGGACTTTATCACTGGGCAGGTGGGGGTTTCTTGGTGGGGGTGGAGGGGAGGGCAGGTGGCAGGAAGGAGAGAGAGCCCCTGTGGGGTCTCTGGCTAGAGAGGATAGGAGGCAGCAGCTGGTGGACTGTTCAGAGGGACTTGGGAAACAGGGTGGGGCAGATCCACTTTGGAGCCCGCCAGTAAGGGGCTTCTCCCCACCTCAGGCCTGGGCACCTGAGAAACTTCCTAAGGCGGCTCCTCAGCGGGCAGTGGCTGAGGCAGAGGGTGGGGTGGGCAGTAGGTAGCAAATGGGGCCCTGAAGCTTCGGGCTGGACCTGCTGGGGCCCCAGCAGTGAGCCCAGAGCCCTGTGGAGAGGCTCAGAGCCACCATCGGGTTGGGGCGGGGGACGGTGTCGGGGTCAGCCCGTCATGAGAGTCTGTGCTGTGAGAACTGCCCTCCAGGAGCACAGAGCCCGAGTTTCAGAGCAAGGCTCTGCTGTCATGCTCCGCCGTCTCTCTACCTGCCCGTTGGCCTCCCTCTGGGCTTTCTAGAGACCCTGCCCAAGGCCAAGATGCTGGGACTGAACCCCCTCCTGAATGAGCAAAGGCGGGAGAGTGCTGAACACTGAGGGGCCAGTCCCCCACCCTCTCTGGTATCCGAGTGCTTGGGGTGAGGTGGGCACCCTGGGAGGAGGGGGCTAGGCACCAGGCGCACCCCCAGCTGGGCAGCCTGCCGTGGCCCCTGGACCTCCCCCCACGGTGGGGCCCAGATGAGAGGCCATGTGGGAGGGGGAAAGCTGCTTCTCCAGCAGGGGTGCCGGCCTCCCTCCAGGCTGCCCTGGGCTGACCCTGAGCAATTTGAAAGGCCCCCTGAGACTTCCTGCCAGCACAGGCCCTGGAGCTGAGCACAGCCCAGAGCAATCACACAGGCCATCAGTCAGGGAGCCTGGAGCCCCGCCTCCCACAAGCTCCCCCATAGGCAGCCCTACGTCTTCATCCCTGGGTATTCAGAGCCCCAGGCATCCCCAGTCTCCTTCCTGAGGCTCTGCACCTCCCAGAGCCTCCAACATTGGCACCCACACCAGCTCAGAGCCAGGCATGGGCCACACAGGCCGAAGGACCGTCCTGGGGGCAGAGGGCAGAGGGAGGCCATACTAGGACAGTGCCCTGACCTGCAGTGGAAGTCAGAGGGGTTCTCCGCCCACCCTGGTGAGATACCCACATGATCTACTTCCCCATGCCGGTAACCCCAGGAGGAAACTGGAACCATCAGGGCCAGCAAGTGACAGACTGGCCAGCCCTAATCTCTCTGAAGTTCAAAGAGACCACCGAGACAGGAGCAGGATTTAAGGCCAGGCCGCCCCCTGTCCCCACCCTAGTATCTGTTGGCATGGCTGATCCATCCCTGGGGACACGCATATGCTATCACCGACCACCTCCGCACCCTCAGTCCCAGCGTGAACAGAGGCGCTGACCAGGCGTGGGCTGGTAACTGCCCGAGGCAGAGCTCAGGTGTGCGGGACACAGGGTTCCTGGGCAGAGGTAGAGGTCCAAGGCCCCAAGATCCCATCTTCTGGAAGGACAAGGGACACGACACCTCCAGTGAGTGTAATGAGGCTGTTTTAACCAGGCTGTGTGTGAGAATGGGGTCTCAGTTGAGACCTACTGATTAACACTCACTGTGGGGACACGTCATGGGCAGATGAGAAATTCCTGACAGCTTGACAGTCAGGGTCCCTGTGCTCCTGTATATCAAGGAGAGGGAGATGGATTCCACACACCACCCACCCGCCCAAGGCCTGTGTATCAACAGACAGGCTCTGCGGAGGGCAATTGATGGGGGCTGTGACTAGGCTGCGGCTGCTTCCTGAGCACTGGGAGCGTTTCTGGAGGGCTCTGGGGTTAATGCAGCCCTCCTTATCTCCAGCTCCACTGGGAGAGGACGTTTTTCTATGATTCAGCTGCCAGCTCTCCCTCCTGCTGGCAGATAAGATTGATATAGTGAGGCTGTGCCCCTGGGAAGCAGAGCTCACAGAGGGTAGCTCTGAAGGGGACAGAGGCTGGGCCCCCTGAGCGGGGGCAGCCTCACTGTCTGGAGTGAGGGCCAGGGCTGGCTGGGACCAGGGTGTGCGGATGGAGGCTGGTATTCAGGGCACCACATTCGAGCCCTGCTCCATGTTCCTAGACTGGACTCCTGGGCAGGTTATTAATTCTCTCTGAGCCTTAATCTGAGGCTTAGTCTCTGAGCCTTATTGCCCTCATCCATGTAAGTGTGTTGATGATGATGGTATCTCAGGGGGATGGGTAAGGAGGAAAGTCTTCGGTGAGAAGTCAGCAAAGGTGATGTTTTATGGAAAGTGTTAGTTACTCAGTTGTGTCCAACTCACTGTGACCCTATGGACTGAATCTGCCAAGCTCCTCTGTCCATGAGATTCTCCAGGCAAGAATACTGGAGTGGGTGGCCGTGCCCTCCTCCAGGGGATCTTCCTAACCCAGAGATCAAACCCTGGTCTCCTGCAATGCAGGCAGATTCTTTACCATCTGAGCCACCAGGGAAGCTCTGGTTTTATGTAAATGCTTGTTATTAGGCAGCCTAAGGAAAGACCAGGGCATTTGGCTCTGCTCCTGAGAAGACCCTGGTGGGCGGGGTGGGGGGTGGGGTGGGGGGTACAGGCAGCAGAGCCTGGGGGTAGCCCTTCCCTGATTCAGATCCTCTGGTGGGAACTTCTGCTTTCTTCAGACCCCTGGGGTCAGAGCACCTGGATGGACCCTAGACAGGGCTGGAGGCCACAGCAGGACATCATCCCGTCCTCAGAGCCCTCTATCTTGTGGGGAAGCACAGTCCCCACTGGTGCGGGGGCTCCTCTTCACCTTTGGGTGGATTGGAGTGCAAACTCCAGGTCCCACTTGTCTCTCTTTTTGATTTTACAACTTTAAAACAGGTTGAGTGAAAAAGAGCCGTGCAAGTGCTCATTTGCATTAAACTTCTTACGTGCTACTTATTTCATGTTCTTTTTTTTTTTATTTATTTTTTGGCTGCATAGGACTTTATTTGTGGCACATGGGATCTTTGTTGTAGTACACGGGTTCCAGATCGTGTGGGCTTGCTCAGTAGCTGCACACGGCATGTGGGGTCTTAGTTCCCCAACCAGGGATCCAACTGGCATCCACTGCGTTGGAAGGCAGCTTGTTAACCACTGGGCCACCAAGGAGGCCCTGCTACTTCAGGTTGATTCTTATAGATTACGTAGAATTTTATGGTTGACCGAGAGTTTGGTCATCCTCAACTCTCCTTTGTTTGCCCCGTATATCTGGGAAGAAAGCAGGGCAGAGACAGGCAAAATTACTTGCCACTGTTTTACAGAACACAGACTGTCCAAACCACAAAGTCTTAGAGAGTACTCAGGTACCCTGAGAACTAGATGAGTTACCTCTGCCTGGGTCAGAGACCAGGCCTGGAGGGACAGGAGAAGGGGGCACCCAGGTGCCTGGGTTCTCAAAACAGGGTTTCTTCCCTCCTCAGCAATTTCATTAGTATTTTAAAAAGTAGAAATGCCTTTCAGCCTTATTTGCGCTTGTTTCTTTTAAAAAGTTTTTATTAATCTCGGCCTTTTAGCCCTTCTTTACTTGCTTTTCCTGTTTTTTTTGATTTAAAAACTTTAGAATTTTCCTTCTTGTTCAATGAATGTATTCAAGGCTATACATTTTCCTCTAAATACTGATTTAGCTGAGTTCCACAAGTTTTATACTCCACAATATATAGTAATTTATATATTATATCCTGCCCTACTATGCTGAATGGTTTGAAATTTCATCTTGAGTTCAGTTAATTAGGAGTATATTTATAAATTTCCAAGTACACTTTTATGCAAGTACTGCAGAAGTTGATTTCCAGCTTACCACAGTGTGGTCAGAGTGTTGTTCAATCACTCAATTGTGTCTGACTCTTTGTGACCCCATGGACTGCCAGGCGTCCCTATCCTTCACTGTCTCCCAGAGTTTGTTCAAATTCATGTCCATTGAGTCAGTGATGCCATCCAACCATCTCATGTTCTGTCACCCCCTTCTCCTCCTGCCCTCAATCTTTCCCAGCATCAGAGTCTTTGCCAATGAGTTGGCTCCTCGCCAAACTATTGGAGTGGCCAAAGTGGCTAGGTGGCCAAAGTATTGGAGCTTCAGCTTCAGCATCAGTCCTTCCAGTGAATATTCAGGGTGGGTTTCCTTTAGGATTGACTGTTTTGATCTCCTTGCTGTCCAAGGAACCCTCAAGAATTTCCTCCAGCACCATAGTTTGAAAGCATCAATTCTCCTGTGCTCAGCCTTCTTGGGCTGTATCAATACCATCCTCTGAACATTCATGAGACTTTTCCTTTTATTTACTAATGTTTGTCTCCTTGAGCTATCTGTCCGTTTCTGATTTTTAAATATTTCAAACTTCCATTGAAGGGCAAATTTCTTAATTTTATGCAAATTCTTGCTAATTTGCAACATCATATTATTAAGTTCACACAAGTCCCTGGTCAGTGAGTCATATTGGCAAACATAACCGTGGTTTCTTTCTTTATCCTCCGTATTGCTCTCTGCCTTGCATTCTGTTGTGTCTGAAATTACTATTGCCATGTCAACTTTTTTTGACATTTTGGTCTAAGATTTTCTGGGCATATATTTTATCCCTTTTCCTTTTTTTTTTTTTTTTAAGAGTTTTTTATGTGGACCATTTTCAAAGTCTTTACTGAATCGGTGACAATATTGTTTCTGTTTCATGTTTTGGTCTTTTGGCCACAAGGGATCCCAGTTTCTGGGCCAGGGACCAAACCTGCACCCTCCATTTATTGGAAGGTGAAGTCTCAACTACGGGACTGCCAGGGAAGTTCCCCTTTGCCTTTTCCTATGATCTGATGAGGTGCATCTGCGATGTCCACTGCCTTCATGGGAACCAAGATCTGCTCTGTTGGAGGGACCCTAACTGTCCTGAACCCTCAGGAGGAAAGAACCCAGAAGTATCTGTGCTCAAGTTTAATTAACAGAAAATTTCCGTTTAAAAATAGCTACTCATCCCTACCTGGGCATTATAGATCCTGGAGGAGATGAAGGAGATTACTGTAATTAGCATAATTCATTATACGCAGAAGGAGCCTCAGTGTGACCCTTCTCTCTGGGGCCTTTGTTTTCCCTTCACTAAATGAGGCCCATCTGAGGGCATTTCCTGCTGAGCCACTTCTAGCCACCCTGATGGGGCCTGCTGGGAGGGCAAGTGCTCCCTGGGGACTTTGGTTAGATGGATGTTAACTGCAGGAGGAGATTGGGAGGGGCCTTTGAAGCAAGTCGCCCCCTTACCATCAGCCACACACCATGGATGCGTGGACACAGGGTTCTGCCTCCAGGTATCAGGCCAGGCAATTTAATTAAACACAAACTGAGCAGCCAGCAATGTGACATAGTTCCTGGAAGCTAAATTGTAGCCATAACTCTAGCAGCTTTTTATGTCCTTCAAGAGTTCTAAAAAAATTTTTTTGTAATATGTATCTTTTCAGTGCTCTGGGCTTCGGTTACCTTCACAGGGGCTGGCCTCTTCATGCGTGAGGCCCACCTGCTTGTTAGCAACCTCTCTCTGGCCTCACTGTGGTCCCACCAGTAATTAAGCCTTTTAAGAGATGTGGGAGCTTCAGTATCAGTAATTCAATCTTCCCTGTTTACTGATCTCTGCCATTAGTAGAGTTGAAAGCAAAATGTTTTAATTAAAAAGATTGGCAATAAGTTGGTGTAATGCCATAATTTGCACAGGGCCCTCTAGAAAATGACTTCGCCCTGTCTTTGTTGCTATGACAACTAATGGACATGATTGTTCCAGCCTGAGAAGCAGCAGGGTGCGGTGGGGACAGGGAGTGGGAAGAGGGGCTTCTGAGGGGGACAGAGCCACGAGGTGAAAAGACCAGGCCTCTTAATGAGCTCCAAGGGGGTCTTTCTACTCAGAAATTCCTTCTGGGATCTTCTGTTCATCCCATTTGGCTTGGAGAATCCAGGCCCCTGGACGGGAGACTCAGCAGTGTCTCCAGGTACCTTAGCTAACGCTGTCACTGGCCAGTGTGCTGTCGGAACTGGACTGTCTGGCCCGGAGCAGAGGGTGAGACCCAAAGCAGCTCACTCTGGAACAAGCCATGGGAGCCTCCCTGCCTCTAAGCTGTGCAGATATGCAGAGGGGCCATTACAGCTTCAGGTAAAGGCACCGTGCGCTGCCCCTGCCCACATCCCTTTTGCACACAGGGGAAGGTCACGGCCAAGGAAAGGGATGCTGGTACCCAGCCTAGGTACTGAATGGCGGCCGGGACACCCAGAGCGCAGACCCTGGAGGCCAACATACCACAGGTCTCCCCAGATGCTTGGAGGACTGGACAGAGCAGGAGATGCTCAGTGTCTGTCCGCGAGGGCAGGCCCAACTGGAAGATGAATGCTCCTTTCAGGAGCAAAGAAGGAAAAGGTCCTCCTTTCAAAAGCAAAGAAGGTCCCTCATAGAAAGGGACCAGGAGCTTCTGAATCTTAATTCCTTATCTGTGAAATGGGAATAAATGTATCTTTCTCTCGAGTCACTCTAAGGATTGACCGAGACCTCAAGTTGAGTCCTACAGCCCTGCTGGTGCATACATGGGGTGAGGAGAAGGGCCGGGGCCCCTGCCGGTCAGACCCTACGATCCCCATCCTTGGCTCAGTTCCAGCCTGCACCGGGGGCCACAGGGCAAAGCTGGGGGCTCTGAGATGGCAGGACACAAAAAATCTGGGCTTGAACCCCAGGAGATGGGCACACGTCCTGTCCAGCCAGGATCAAGGAGGGCTGGGGGAAGCAAAAAGTAAACAGGTGAGACAGAACGAAAAGGGCTGGTCCTCAGTGTCTTGAGTCATAGCTGAGAGGAGAGCAGACCCTGCTGTATTCCAGGCCCCCCAAGTCTGTGCTGTGCCATACCCCCCATGCCCGGCCAGGGCAGGGGACTCTATTCTGTTTTGTTTGTTGTGGTTTTTTGGCCATACAGCACAGCATGTGGAATCTAAGTTCCCTGACTAGGGATCGAACCTACACCCCCTCCCTGCATTAGAAGCATGGAGTCTTAACCACTGGACCACCAAAGAAGTCCAGGGAGCTCTATTCTGACAGGTCCAGGAAACACTCTCCAGGGGGCAGCCCTGAGCGTGGCGAGGTAGCAACCTTGTGCACAGGGAGGATGACTTATGGGCAGAGGGGGGCCATTTCTGAACGTTAACTCAGGTGTAGGGCCCAACAGTGATGGGTGACATATGAGAACTAGTGCCTCCCACCCAGGAGGCCAATGAGGGGTGGTCTCCTCCACCATGTAGCAGCATCCTCCACCCAGCATCCTCCACCATGACCAGGGCCACCTCGTTCCCAGGCCAGTCCCAAATCAGATGCCAGGGGCTGCTGTGTCCCTACCCTGTGTTGCCCACCACAGGAGCTCCCTTCTGAGTCATCCCAGACTGGAGGGCCCGCTGACAGAGGGCAGAGCTTTCTGAAGCCGGGGAGGTGGGGGGCCAGGAAGCTGCGGGATCTCAGCTCTGGCGCCTGAAGGCTTGTCTGCCCGAGTGGAGAGTGTGCCTTATCAACAGCCAGGAGGGCGATCGATCACTCTCCGCTGTGCTGGTGTGGAAGGACAATAAAACAGATATTGACCGCGATCCTAATCTGGCACGCGTGCGCTGGGCCCCACAGAATGGAGCGTGCTGAATGTTGGGCCCTGATGTGAGTGGAGGCCAGCCCACTTCTGAGCAGGAATGAGATAAGAAAATGCCCTGGTTTATTCAATTTAGTGGAGCAAGCACTTAGAATGTCTACTCTTTGCTAAGTGCTATGGGGGTACAGTGACAGATGAGATAACGTGCGTCCTCTTCTGTTCTGACAGGCAGGCCCAGGGCACCATCCTGGTGGGGGTCGGAGGAGGCGGGTAACATATGCTCAGGGGAGGGGAAGGAAGGGCAGCACAGGGCTGAGGGGAGCTGTATGTGGAGCTGTGTGAACTGGCAGAGCCCAGGTAGAGCCAGGAGGGTCCTGCTGTGGTCTCAGCCCCGCTACTCCGTTGCCACCTTGCGCTGGCTACTTGGACTCAGGCTCGGGCCCCGCCTCTCCCTGGGCCCCCCTCTCCTAGGCCCCACCTGTCTTCAGCTGAGTCTCACCTGCCAAATGCACTCTTTGCATCCCCTTGACGCCAGTAGCATGTGGTACCCAGGACCCAGAACCAGACTGAGATCCAGCCCAGGTCTCCCTGTCTGAACTGACCCACACCTGCTACTCAGGTCAAACCCCCTTTGAGTCCCCTCACCACCATCCCCTCACCCCCACACCCAACCAAGGAAGCTCTATTACCCACCTCCAGGATAGCTCAGCACAGCGACACCTCACTCGGACTCGTCTCTCGAGGATTCGTCTACTCTGTCACCCCAGCTGCCATCCCAGTCCAGCCAGCCTGCATACTCACCCCCCCCACCCCACATCCATCCCCCACAGCATCATCTTCCCAAGTGCACACTGGGTCCCATTGCTCCCGGGCTTGATCCCACTACTAGCTGCCACTGCAGCCAAGACAACCCCTGCTGCTCACTCCTACAGAACTCTCTATGGGCCCTCGCTCCCCTTCCACTTTCACCTCCTCTCCCACCTCTGTGCCTGCATCAGATGCTCCAGCCAGGCTGCGCTCGCCAACCTCACCGCATCCACCCAGCCTCTGGGTCTTTGCTTTGCTGTACCTTCTGCTTGGAGCACTTTATCTCCTATCTCGGCAGGCTACCTCCTTGCCTCCAACTCAGACATCCCCTCGGGGGCTTTCTCTCCAGCCCAGCCAGAGTCCCTCCCTGGGGTTCCCCTCTGTACATCCTTATCACCACCTGAGCCAAGCTGGCCTTGTTATTTGTTTTTACACTGATGGTGAGTTTCCCTCTTTCACTCTGATGTGTCAGCTGTTTGACTCTTCAACTCATTTGTTGTGATGCCCAGAACAGGGCCCTGGAGGTGCTTAGTGCCCTGCATATGCTGACTGAGTGGCCTCCTGTGCCTCTGTTTCCTCATCTGTAAAATGGGGACAGTTACAGCATCGTCATGAGGATGAAATGAGGGATACAGCTAGGTCCTTAGGACAGTGTGCGGTCTGATTACTATTAATGCCACTCATGTTGAGCTGCTTAGTCTGTTTGGGGCCGTGGAGTCAGGGAGGTGAGCAGGTGGCACAGGGCCAGGAGGCCACCATCCATTTGGCTCCACTCAGAGCAAAATGTACCTTCAGCAGAGTCCCTCTTTTTTGTGCTGCTTGTGCCTGCCTGCCGCTGCCTCCCTCACTCAGCAGTCCCCTTGGTCAGCCTGCCCCACACCGCTTCTACTAGCCGGAGCTCTAGTCTCTTTGGTTTGGGGCTGGGAGAGTAGCAGAGTGGCACCATTGAGGGTCCTGGCAGTCCCCATGTACATGGATGCCACGTGGAACCCAGGGCCAGACTCATCTCCAAAGAACCAGGTCCTTGATTTGATTTGGCGCTGGTCTCCGAGCACCTCTCGCCCGTGTCCCGGGGCCTGTCTCTTTAGAGGGTAATGGTAGGAAGTAATTCTATTTGAGGAACAATCAGTCCAGCAACATGACAACGTACTCTAAGCTAACAGATCCAGCGCCCTTGCATACTAAGGACATGTTTCCACTGAACACAGGGTGTTCTTCGAGAGAAAGATCTCATCACCTGTCAAGGCGCTGCCCTCTGAGCGATCAACTGGCAGGCTGAGGGCCACCGAGGGGAGGAGGAAGCTCAGAGGTGCAGTGTGCACTCGGCTCCTTCCAGGGTCCGCGGCAGCGCAGGGCAGAGGCTCAGCCTGGGGGCCTGGGCTGTGAGCAGGTTCTCTGCACACCTCCCTCATCGAACCTCAGTCTGCCCTGGAGAGACTCCCACTGTCAGCCCATTTTATAGGTGAGATAATTGAGGAGGGAAAAGATAAAGGAGGGCTTCCCTGATAGCTCAGTTGGTAAAGAATCCGCCTGCAATGCAGGAGACCCCGGTTCTATTCCTGGGTTGGGAAGATCCCCTGGAGAAGGAATAGACTACCCACTCCAGTAGTCAAAAAAAAAAAAAAAAAAAAAAAATAAAGGAACATGTCCAAGTCCACACAGCTGGTGAGCAGGGAAGCTGAGAACCCTCCAGAAAATTGCTCACAAGCTCCCTCACTCCCACTCTCCTTTGGCTGACTCGTTTCCCACTCCTGCCTGGCTCGTGGCACTGCCTCCTCACTGTTTGCCCTGCATTTTCTCTTCCTCCAATCTGTCCTGCCCACCACCAACTTAAATCTCTAAATGCACAATGTTCTCACTCCCCCTTTTTAGGTGTCTTTTATTTTATTTTATTTTATTTTAATTTTCTTGTCATTTGTTTTATTTTTTTTTAATTTATTTATTTTTTTAATTTTATTTTATTTTTAAACTTTACATAACTGTATTAGTTTTGCCAAATATCAAAATGAATCTGCCACAGGTATACATGTGTTCCCCATCCTGAACCCTCCTCCCTCATCCCTCCCCATTCCATCCCTATGGGTCATCCCAGTGCACCAGCCCCAAGCATCCAGTATCGTGCATCGAACCTGGACTGGCAACTCTTTTCATACATGATATTTTACATGTTTCAATGCCATTCTCCCAAATCTTCCCACCCTCTCCCTCTCTCACAGAGTCCATAAGACTGTTCTATACATCAGTGTCTCTTTTGCTGTCTCGTACACAGGGTTATTGTTACCATCTTTCTAAATTCCATATATATGTGTTAGTATACTGTATTGGTGTTTTTCTTTCTGGCTTACTTCACTCTGTATAATAGGCTCCAGTTTCATCCACCTCATTAGAACTGATTCAAATGTATTTTTTAGGTGTCTTTTAAAAATTTATTTTTACTGAAATATAGTTGATATTACAATATTGTGTTAATTACTGCTCTATAGCAAAGTGATTCAGTTAAACATGTATATACATTCTTTTATATATTCTTTTCATTCTGTTTTATCATAGGATATTGAATATAGTCCTCTGTGCTATACAGTAGGACCTTGTTGTTTATCCATTGTAAAAGCTTACATTTGTCCATTGTAAAAGCTTACATCTGCTACCTGGTGGCTCATATGGTAAAGCGTCTGTCTACAATGCAGGAGATCCGAGTTCAGTCCCTGAGTCAGGAAGATCCCCTGGAGAAGGCAGTGGCAACCCACTCCAGTACTCTTGCCTGGAATATCTCGTGGACGGAGGAGCCTGGTAGACTACAGTCCACGGGGTCACAAAGAGTCGGACACGACTGAATGACTTTACGTCTGCTAACCCCAACCATCCACCTCTCTCCTCCTCTCTCACGGCAGCCACAAGTCTTCTCTCTGTCTGTGAGTCTCTTTCTGTTTTGTAGGTAAGTTCATTCATGTCATATTTGAGATTCCACATATAAGTAATATCATATGGTTTCTGTCTTTTTCTTTCTGACTTACTTCACTTAGAATGATAATCCCTAATTGCATCTGTGTGCATGCATGCTAAATTGCTTCAATCCTGTCCAGCTCTTTGCATCCTCGTGGACTATAGTCTGCCAGGCTCCTCTGTCCATGGGATTCTCCAGGGAAGAATACTGGAGTGGGTTGCCATGTCCTCCTCCAGGGGATCTTCCCAACCCAGAGATCAAATCCAGGTCTCCTGCATTGGCAGCTGTGTTCTTTACCACTAAGAGCTGATCCATAGTGGTGCAAATGGCACGATTCCCTTCTTTTATGGCTGAGTAGTATTCCATTGTATATATATATGCTACATCTTCTTTATCCATTCATCTGTCGGTGGACATTTAGGTTGCTTCCCTGTCTTGGCTATCATGAATAGTGCTGCTTTGAACATCGAGGTGCGTGTATCTTTTTGAGTTATAGTTTTGTCCAGATATATACCCATTCACTTCTGCTATTAAAATTCTTCACTGCAGTTCGGGAGATGCTGGGGCTCCACGATGCTGTGCTTGCACCCCTGTGACTAGTGCCTCCCCGCCTCAGGCTCGCATTGGCCAGCCCTCCCCTGGCCACGCTGCACTCCTTGCAGACTCTTGTTCAGACCTGGACACTCTCATTCAATACACATTGACTGAGGGCCCACTGTGCGTCATGCCCAGCTCTGGGCACTCAGACACCACAGTGACAAAACAAACCAGAATCCTGCCCAAAGGGCTGCAGTGTTCACCAAGGCAGTGTGGAGGTGCCAGGCAGGAGGAGACCCAGGGCCAGGTATGCCCCGGAGGGTTAGAGATGAGCTCGGGTCTAGCGGAGCGCAGGAAGTGGAGGGTGTACAGGGCAAGGTCCAAGAAGCTGCTGCGGGGAAGAGGATGGCCACTGCTGGGTTCTGACTTTAGCCTCCAAAGGACTTGTGGCTTGTGGGAAGGGACAGACTGTAGGGCAGGCGGGCACAGAAGGACAGGCACGGGCTGGTATGGGAACGGATTGAGAGAGGATAGGGCTCAGGTAGGTAGGTGGGCAGGGGGGTGAGTGGAGGTCTGATTCTGGCGTATAGGAAGGTACAGGTCACAGGGTCTGCTGGAAGCCATGCTGTGGGGGAAGGGAGGAAAAGGCACTGGGAGACACCAAGGCTTGGACCCTGAGAAACTGGAATGTTCCACCTGGGGTGGGGGGAGGGGAGGGAGATCAGGCAGGTGCCTTGTGAACACCTACTGGCCACCCCAGTGGAAGTGTGTGTGAGTGGACATTGGATCTGTGAGCCCGCGGCCCCAGCCCCAGCCCTTGTCCCTGGCCTCCCACGGGGTCAGCACACCACCAAGATGCAGCCAGTCCCCAGGGACCCCGCTGGGTGTCATGGACCTGACACCGCACCCAGGCCTGGCACACAGGGGTGCCTGGTGGGTATATTGTCCCTGATGGCTGTTCCTGCTTTAGTGGAAATTCTCTGGGAGCCAGTGCCCCAACCATCATGAAGTGAGGGACAGGTTTGTGCCTTGGACTGGACACCTCGGTATTCCGATGCCTGCCCTGCGCATCCCGGCCTCCGCTCCCAGGATCGCAGCTGCGTGCCTTCCCTGGGACCAGACCCCTGGGGGTTGAACTCCCTGCCTGTCACTATTGAAGGATGACTTTTCTTCTCTTCGCAAGCCGGCAAATTAATTCATACCATCTATTTCCCCGACTCAGATCAAAGGTTGTCAAATTCCTTCACCCACTTAATGATCTGTAATATACCTTTCTATTTCCTGACCAGGCTATTAGATGGATTAGAATTCATAATAGCCTGCAGACAGGCTCCGTGCACCTGTGTACATGTGTGGGATCAGGCAGGACCCCAGCATCCCCCTCAGCCAGGACTCAACATTTTTCAAAAGATTCTTCAAACCAGACCTCAAGCCATGTGGTACTCTTGGTGCCAAATGGATTCTATGGTTCCTGTGAAGCTACAAATACATCACACATGTTCTACCACTGCCAATTTCGTGCCCATGGCAGACATTATTGATTAATTATAGGCACTCTTCACCTCTGAGTTCAGACAGGGGGCTTCCCTACCCAGTCATCAACAGATGATTTAAGTCCAAGCCTGGACAAGGAAACCTCTTGACCATCTAGACAAGAGAAGTAATTGATGGCTCTTCACACACTGCTTTCTTTCTTTCTTTTCTCTCTCCCTCTCTCACTCTCTCCCTTCCTTCCTTTCTTTTTAATGTGCATTACCACTTCTGAGCATGGATAGCATCAGGTGACTGAGCTCCTCCCACTGGGCCTCCTCCACGCTGTTAACAGGGGCCCAGCCAGGACCCTATTGCAGGGCCAGGAAAGAGCAGCCCCAAGCCTGCCTACCTCCCACCTTACAGGGTTCTTCTGTAGACCACCCCAGCTTTGGGGCCTGGAAACACTTTGCTAGACAAGGCCGGGATTAAAGGCAGTCAGCAGTGAACAAGCCATGCTCTGTTAGCTTTGTGACATTGAAGCGTGAACATCCAGGCTGACAGTCAAAGCCGAGAAAAGCCTGCGGCCACCCTGTCCTGCCTTCTCCCCTGTGAGGAGGGCTTGCCCTCGGCCTGAGTGTGACACCGGCTCAGGGCCCAGGTTGCTCATCATCTCCCTGGTTGTTGGAGAACCGTGTCAGCTCTGGCCCCTCTGCAGCCTTGGTCCACTGGGACCTGCCTGCTCCCTCCCTTACGGCCTGGCTCACAGGGCACAGCCTCCTCTCCTGGGTCTTCTGAGCTGGACCCGTGGGATGTGCTGTCCAAAAGAGCAGAAGAGGTCAGGACAGAGGTCCTGCGAGTGGGGTGAAGGGAGCTGGGACCTCCCTCTTGTCCTGGCTTTGAGAGAAGGGCTTCTGGAAGAAGAGGTGAGGACGGAGAGGGAAGCTCTGGGATTGGAGGGGACCCTGAACTGGCTGCCACATGTCCCTCGGTCACCCAGCCCTTTCTGTTCCCTGGTGATAACAGCGTGTTCTTTCTGGACCTGCAGCCACGCTCTCTGGAGCCGTGAGGCCCGCTTCCCTCACCCCGGCCTCAACCTGAGCCTTTTAAGCAAATCAGCAATGTAATTATTGATCTGTAAGAGAAAAGGAATTAATACGGCCGCCCACATCCTTTGTACATAAGAGTATTTAACAATGAACTCTGCTTAAACTTCATAAAAGCCTCTTCAGCAAATCAGCGCGCAAGTATTGATCTGGAAGCCTGCCTGTGAATCCCAGCTGTCTGCCTCTCCCACTGAAGGACCATTAGTTGGTCTTGCCGGACTCCTTTCTACGTTTATGGCCTGGCGCTTACCTCCCGGGACGTTTCCGCTGCGTCTCAGCGAGTGCTGTGCTGCCCTGTTTTGCTGACCCTCCCTTTTCCTGGAGTCCAGGGTATCGACTCAGGAGTACCAGGCGGGTGCTCCCAGGCTGGGTTTCTGCAGGCTTGTGCTGGCCCCATACCCGGAGGTTCACCCCTACCCACCCTGCCCCCTGCACAGCCAGGACACCTGAGCACATCTCCTCGCTCAGCCTCCCATCAACTCCAGGCTTCCCATCTCCACCTTGCAAAACAGAAAACCAAGGCTCAAGGTGTCCTGACCCTCCCAGGATCCCATGGATGGTGAGGGCCAGGTGCAGGAATTTGAGCCAATGGCCTGAGCAACTTCCTTTTCTTTTTTCTTTAATTTTTTTTTTAATATTTATTTATTTTGTCTGTGCCAGGTCTTAATTGCAGCACACAGGATCTTCGATCTTTGTTGCAGCATGTAGGATCCTTTAATTGCAGCGTGGCTCCGCAGTAAGGAATCCACTTGCAATGCCGGAGATGTGGGTTCAATCCTGGGTCGGGAAGATAGCTGGGAAGAGGGCCTGGCAACCCATCCGGTACTCTTGCCTGGAGAATCCCATGGACAGAGGATCCGGGAGGGCTACAGTCCATGGAGTCACAGAGTCAGACGAGACTGAGCGACTAAACAACAACAGCAATGCCAAGCTCTTAGTTGTAGCATGTGGGATGTAGTTCCCTGACCAGGGATCGAATCTGGGCCCCATGCATTGGGAGTGCAGAGTCTTAGCCATTGGAGCACCAGAGAAGTCTCTGAGCAGCTTTCTTCTTGGAAATGAGTCCAGGACTCCAGTCAAGCAAACTGGGCCCATTGTTTATGATACCATGGGCTGTAGGGCAGGAAGTGTCCCTCCCTGAGGAGGAACGTTTCTCAGGAATGTTTCTCCCTGAGAAACGCTTCATGGCTCAGAGCATCCTGCCAGCTTGGAGTCTGGGACCCCTAACTTCTTCAGGCCTCCTTTAGGGCTTCCCTTAAACGCAGACTGCATCAGGAGGGTGTTCGGACCTCGGCTCAATGGGTTGGGGAGCATCAGATTTCTCAAGAAGGAAGCTGAGGTGGGGGCAGCTGAGGGGTCCCTGCTGGTCAGGACCGGCAGCCTGGAGGCGTCACTGTGCGGGAAGTGTTTTAAGAGTGTCAGTGAAGCTCGGAGTCTCCTAAGGGTTGTAACTGTGGCGAGGGCAGGGAGAATTCCAAGAGAGGTTCTGGAAAATGATCAGCCCAGCCTCCCAGAGCTGACAGCCCTCATGATTGGTCAAGGGATACTAGGGTGCACTAAGCCTACTCTGGGGTACCCCCCAGGACCTCCCTGGACTGGCCCCTTCCTCTGCACACAGTCCCATTCAGGTCAGAGGCCTGCCCCCATAGCCCTGCCCTCCTGTCCCCCCACCTGCCACCCCCACGTCCAGGACAGTCAGGGAGCTGCTGAACACTGGTATCTGTTAGAAGGGCAACCCTCCTTGACCCTTTGCTTCCTGCTGCCCTGAGATCAAAGGGTGTCTCCTGGGTGGCAGTTCCTGTCATCGGCCTTAATGGAAGCTCTTCCTATTAGCACAGGAGCTGGGAGGAAAGGCAGCCAGGAGAGAGGCAGGGATCTGACCTGGGCCCCAGTCTGAGAAGGAGAAGGAAGGAGGCTCAATCCCACCCAGGTCCAGCACAGGCTTTGAGAGTGCTCGCGTACTGGGCTGTGGGTGAGCCTGGGCCCTTCTGGAGCACAGTCTGCAGGCGGGACTCCCCTGCGACCCTGGTGTCTCAGAGCCCCTGCGTGGAGGGGACATGGGGTGATAGGGTAGGAGACTGGGATATCCAGCCTCTGCTTTTCAGAATCTCCAAAGGGTGGCCATTCCCCACAGCGGCCCTCATGAGTGTGCAAAGAGCGTGAGTGGCGGCAGGACCCAGGGCCTAGGCCTCAGTCCTCTCTGTGGCCCGAGGCCTGAGATCCCACCTCCCTTCACCCATCTCCCCGTGGGTGTAGCAAGGACAAGGTGAGTGTGGGGGGACCAGATGAGACCCAGAGCTCAGAGAACGTGGGCCTCATGGCCGCCTTTGCCCTTGTCCTTCCGTGAGCCCCTTGCTCAGGTGTGTCACAGACAGTGGCCAAGGCCCTGCCTGGAGAAGCTTGTTGGGGAGCTGCGCTGGCACCCACATCCCTGGCAGAGTGTGAGCTGGGCCGTATGTGTGCTCAGCAGGGCACTCTGGGACAGCTCCCAGGAGGGCTTCGGGGGACTGGCAGGTGGCCGTGGGGAGACGTGAGGACTGCTGACGTTTCTGCTGTGCTCAGAAGGCTGGCCATGCATAAGGTGAAGGACAGGAGGGACGAGGCCTGCCCAGGAGGTCTCTGGCCAGGCCCGCTGGAAGGGCCCTGCCTGCCAACTCTGAGGCAAAGTGTCCTCCGTGGTCTTGGAGCTGAGGGTTGCCCAGCTCAGCTCCGCAGCCATCGCTTGACTCTCCTCCCTGGGCCTCCGGTAGGACACTGTCCTTATTCCCACAGAAGCCCCTGCCAACAGCAGCAGCTGGAGGAGAACCTGGTCTCCTTGTGGCCAGTGCCGGGCTCAGGCACTAAGCCCACCCTCACAGCATCACTGCACCCAGCACCCTGCTGGCTCCAGGCTGTGAAGGTGCTGGAAGGCCCATGAGACACACAAGCCCTGGGCCATTGAGTGTGACCAGTTGTGGGGAGTGGAATCCAGGCCAGGCCAGGCCAGGCATCAGAGAGACAGTGGCTCACAACTCGGGGATCCCCCGACTGGCCCGGCCCAGCTGGCTATGGCAGCCTTGAGCAAGTCTCTTCATACAGTTGGAGCATGAGGGTCACAGCACCCTCCCCCCCACCCCGACCTTCGGACACTCTGTGGGCCCAGTGGGGCCAGGGGCTCTTTGTCCCTCATCCCCGCCCCCCATCTGGGCCTGCTGTCTGGAACTTGGAGACTCGCCAGGCCGGGAGGTTCGTGTCTGTCAGCTCCTAGCATTTAGCTGCCTCTCACCGGGTCCCCTCTGTAGTTCAGTGCAGTGATATATGAAGACACGTTTACTGACAGCGCTCCTGTTGGGAAAGAAATGAGGGGGTAGTGATGACCATCTGCACCTTCCTTCACAACGCTGGGCCAGGGGCTGGCATCCTGTTTCCACAGACCCTTGTGGTAACTCCAAGGACAGGGAGTTGATAGAAGCCTGTGTGGTTTTTGCTTGTGACCTCGTTTCATTCCCTGGAGTTGGGGATGGGGCAAGGGCGGCAGATTTCTCTGGGACTCCTGATTCCAGAAAGTTTGGATCCCTGTGCTGGCCCAGATAGAGGCTGGGGGCTGAGGGGCGGCTGAGTGGGCTGCACCCTGGCACCCAAAGCCAGGCCAGGTAGGGACCAGGGGTGCCAGTCAGCTCCGTGGAGGAAGAGCCCATGTCTCAGCCATACAAGCAGGTGCCTTAGCTGTGACCTCCTTCCTTCACCCCCAGCTCACACCACTGCCTGTTCTGGGATGCAGAGTGAACCCCGCATGATTCAGAGGCCAGGGTCCCCTCCTCTGAAACACCAGCTCAGAGAAACCAGCTGGAGAGCTTAACCCCAGACTTTCAGCAGGATGTGAGCACTCTAGGGTGGACCTGAGAATGCTGTGGGGACCCCTTGTCACATCTAGGCAGGGGCAGGCCCAGAGGGGCTCACTGTGTGGGGGGGTGCAGGTAGACACAGGCCCACACGGAAGAAGGAACTCCTGACTGAAGGCCGCCCCCTCTGCCAGGCCCAGGCCCATCACCCCCTCACGGCCAGCCAGGAAGCCCAGACCTCTCGCGGTGCAGCGACTGCCAGTGGAGGTGAGGTGTTCCCCATGGGTCCGCTAAATGCAGCCCTGCAGACCCCTCTCCAGGCTGCATGGGACACCCATGTCCACCACCTCCCCTGTGGGCTGCTTCACAGAGATGACCAGAGGGCAAGCCTGAGGGGGCAGCAGTTGGCCAGGGATCCCCAGAACTCCCTGTGTCACCACGAGGAAGCAAGCTCCCCCCGCCAACCTTGTCTCTTCATCCAAACAGGTCCAGGTCAAGGCAGGTTCAATTCTGGGAAAGGTGGCTGGTCAGGAGGCAGGATCCTGCTGGCAGGGCCCTGCAGGCCACAGAGACGGCCGTGCAGGCTTCTGGACGAGATGAAGCTGCTGCCAGCTCTCCCGTGAGAGCTCCTTCCACCAATGCGATCTGCCTGGTGTGTCGGCCACCTGTGAGGACAGTCTGTGAGGTGTTGCCTGAGCTCACTCAGGGTGAAGGTGAGGGTCAGTGGCTTAAAGAACAGCTGACTGAGGCAGCCAAGCCTGAGGCTGGGGGGTGACAGAGAAAGGGTGCAGCCCCAGGCAGGGGTGGGTGAGGCAAGGCGGGTCAAAGAAGGTCACGGCGGCCTGTGGCCACCACTCCAAGGGGATGAGGGTTCATAGGCAGCCCCCACATTCCCCTTGCTCTGGGCTGCCAGCTGGGCACAGCTGGGCTCTGCTTCCCACAACAATAGCTCAGGTGCCCGGAGCTCTGGGCTGCGGTGGGCAGGAAGCCTGTTCCTCCGACACTAAGTGTTCAGGGAGGACCTCAGGCTCGGTCTAGCCGGGCCTTTCCAAGGTGCGATCGACCCAAGAGCCAAGCTAATGGGACCCTCCGGGCATTGAGTCCAGGGGCTGGGTTGCCTGTAAGCAAGAATCTCAGGTGCTTTA
This sequence comes from Bubalus kerabau, assembly GCF_029407905.1. Classification (NCBI taxonomy): domain Eukaryota; kingdom Metazoa; phylum Chordata; class Mammalia; order Artiodactyla; family Bovidae; genus Bubalus; species Bubalus kerabau. Next base: position 136,630,908 of record NC_073624.1, read on the forward strand.
TCAGCAGGCTGCCTCATGCAATATGTAACAGCACATTAACCCGCATGCCCGAGAGGGAGCCAGCACAGCAGAACCTGCCACCACTCGAAGAAGAGGCCCAAGAACCAGCGGGGGTGGTTCCACGGGGTGCCAGGCTGGGGCCGGGAGATCTGGGCCCACAGCAGAGCCTGCGGGCCCTTTCCTTCTTGCTATACCTTCATCACAGCCATCTGTGGAGACGAGGTGGGCAGCGAAGCTGGCACTTACACAGAGTCACCCGTGCCCCCCAAGGAGGGCATTGTTGTAATCACTTGCAGCCCAGATGAGTTCTCAGGATCTTTCTCAACACAGTACTCCAGGTAGTCACAACCAAGATGCCCAAGTGGACAAGCAGGGTTGAAGCTGTTGGCCATTCCCAACACCAGCTCTGGTCCATCTGTTTCCAGCTCTGGTCCATCCCCCCACTAATTCTGGAAGGTTTCTGACAGTCATTGCCCATGGCCTCTGCACTAACACCGTCTCAGGAGTGGGGAAACCAGGCACAGCAAAGCCTGGACTTAAGAGAAGACAGGGCAGGCAATCCTACCCTGTTCTATATGCCAGGAGACTGAGACCCAGAGAAAGCCCAGCACTGGGCTGCTTTCCCCAGACACCTTGGTGGCAGTGTAGGTTGGCTGAGGCTTCCTAACTGGAATTCAAAGTCCCTACATGGGTTCCATGGCTGGAAGCCTGGGGAGGTTTCTGCTCTCCCGAGGCCATAAGAGGTACCCCCACTCACTGATGGTGGTGGCCCCACCAAGGTGTAGGGAACCACAGCCATTGCTCCTCGGGCCAGGCTGCCCTGAGCTGCAGCGCTGGCTCCGGCCTGGCCCCACCCCCCGTGCCCGCCCTGTCTCACGGGTCATCTTGTACCGGAGTGTGAGAGTGGAGACACAGATCACCGTGGACACTGCCAGCTTCGAAGGACTCAGGAGACTGGATGAGCATTCCAGCTCTGCCATTCGCCAAGCAGGGGAAGGTAGAGGCTGTTTTTGCCACTCTGAGCCTCAGTTACTCATCTGCAAACTGCACAAGGGCTGAGTGTCACACCTGCGGTGAGAATCTACTGAAAATGTATATCATAGGTGCCACGTCCCTGCGATGGGTAGAGTCATCTACCCATCTGCCTAACTAGAGAGCCCTGGAGCCCTTCCTCCTCAAAGCCACTCTGTGGACCATGATGAGGATTTGAATATTCAAAGGAAGATCCATTGAATCAGGAGGCAGTGTGTGCATGCTAAGTTGCTTTAGTTGTGTCCAACTCTTTGTGACCTTATGGGCCATAGGCCCCCAGTCTCCTCTGTCCATGAGATTCTCCAGGGAAGAATATGGAGTGGGTTGCTATACCATCCTCCTGGAGATCTTCCCAACCCAGGGATTGAACCCACATCTCTTATGTCTACCTTCATTGGCAGGTGGGTTCTTTACCACTAGCACCATCTGGGAAGCCCTGAGGAGGCATACCCAGGGTCAAATCTCAGCGGCACCCCAGTGACTGCAGGACTTTTGTAGGATGGGTTTCCTGATGCCAGCCTCAGCTTCCTTATCCACAAAAAGGGCACAGCAGGCTCCGTTTCAATCCTGGAGACCTCAGACATCTTTTACCCCACCCCATCCCCCTCCACACAAGATTTAGACTGGGCAATATATTACAAACAAACTTTAAATGCATAGCTGAGCTTTCGAGAAGGTGAGAGGCATTCCCAAGAACAGAAATGAAGAGTGAGAAATCAGAGTGGAAGCCCAGGCGCTGATCTGATGCTGTGCTGACTGGAGCCAGGCAGAGGAATGGCTGCCTAGCCAGGACCAAGGCTTGGATACACTCACAAAAGACTAACTGCACCCTGTGACCTCAGCATTCAGTGAGCTGGGCCTTCCTTTAGGGGGCTGCCAGGAAACACAACAGTCAGCTAAAACTTCACAGAAATCTTTAGAAACTGTTAAAAATTATACCACCCAATAGCTGCACACTTTATTATCACCAAACAAACAGACATTTCTTAAATTAGTAAATTTGGCATATTGGTCATCTGGCAAATTCTGTCTTCAGCAAATTGATTTTTTGAAAAATTGACTTTCAGCAAATTGATTTTCCATAAATTGGCCCTTTGGTGAATGTAGCTTCTTGGCCTGCTTCCAGTTTTAAAGGTCCCTACAGGAGAGATGTCAAGAGCTTGGGCCCATGAGAGAAAATGGGAATAGATATACTGAGGAGCAAAGTCCAGCCCACTCAGGAGGAGCAGGCAGTGATATTAACTACGTCCGTGAAGAGTCTGCATGCTCCAGCACACAGGCAGAGAATTTCAGCGCAACTTACTAAACTAATAGAAATAGACAAGATAAGTACTATATTAGTTTCCTGTGACTGCTATAACAAGTTAACACAAAGTTGGTGGTTTACAACAGAAATGTATTCTCCTACAGTTCTGGAGGCCCGAAGACAGAAAGCAAGTGTCAATCAAGAAGGCTCCCTCCTGAGGATTTATGGGAGAAGCTTTCCTTGCCTCATCCAGCTTCTGGTGGCTGTCCTAGCATTACTTGCTTGTAGTTACATTACTTCAATCTTTTCCAATCTTCATAAGGCCTTCTTGTCTATGTAGTTCAGTTCAATTCAGTTGCTCAGTCATGTCCGACTCTTCGAGACCCCATGAACGGCAGCACGGCAAGCCTCCCTGTCCATCACCAACTCCCGGAGTCTACCCAAATCCATGTCCATCAGGTCGGTGATGCCATCTAACCATCTCATCCTCCATCGTCCCCTTCTCCTCCTGCCCTAAATCTTCACCAGCATCAGGGTCTTTTCAGATGAGTCAGCTTTTCGCATAAGGTGGCTAAAGTATTGGAGTTTCAGCTTCAACATCAGTCCTTCCAATGAACACCCAGGACTGATCTCCTTTAGGATGGACTGGTTAGATCTCCTTGCAGTCCAAGGGACTCTCAAGAGTCTTCTCCAGCACCACAGTTCAAAAGCATCAATTCTTCAGCGCTCAGCCTTCTTCACAGTCCAACTCTCACATCCATACATGACCACTGGAAAAACCATAGCCTTGACTAGACGGACCTTTGTTGACAAAGTAATGTCTCTGCTTTTCAATATGCTGTCTAGGTTGGTCATAACTTTCCTTCCAAGGAGTAAGCGTCTTTTAATTTTCATGGCTCCAATCACCATCTGCAGTGATTTTGGAGCCCAGAAAAATAAAGTCAGCCATTGTTTCCACTGTTTCCCCATCTGTTTGCCATGAAATGATGGGACCAGATGCCATGATCTTAGTTTTCTGAATGTTGAGCTTTAAACCAACTTTTCTACTCTCCTCTTTCGCTTTCATCAAGAGGCTCTTTAGTTCTTCTTCACTTTCTGCCATAAGGGTGGTGTCATCTGCATATCTGAGGTTATTGATATTTCTCCTGGCAATCTTGATTCCAGTTTGTGCCTCCTCCAGCCCAGCGTTTCTCATGATGTACTCTGTATATAAGTTAAATAAGCAGGGTGACAATATACAGCCTTGATGTACTCCTTTTCCTATTTGGAACCAGTCTGTTGTTCCATGTCCAATTCTAACTGTTGCTTCCTGACCTGCATACAGGTTTCTCAAGGGGCAGGCAGATGGTCTGGTATTCCCATCTCTTTCAGAATTGTCCACAGTTTATTGTGATCCACACAGTCAAAGGCTTTGGCATAGTGAATAAAGCAGAAATAGATGTTTTTCTGGAATTCTCTTGCTTTTTCCATGATCCAGCAGATGTTGGCAATTTGATCTCTGGTTCTTCTGCCTTTTCTAAAACCAGCTTGAACATCAGGAAGTTCATGGTTCACATATTGCTGAAGCCTGGCTTGGAGAATTTTGAGCATTACTTTACTAGCGTGTGAGATGAGTGCAGTTGTATGGTAGTTTGAGCATTCTTTGGCATTGCCTTTCTTTGGGATTGGAATGAAAACTGACCTTTTCCAGTCCTGTGGCCACTGCTGAGTTTTCCAAATTTGTTGACATATTGAGTGCCGCACTTTCACAGCATCATCTTTCAGGATTTGAAATAGCTCAACTGGAATTCCATCACCTGCACTAGCTTTGTTCATAGTGATGCCACTTGACTTCACATTCCAGGATGTCTGGCTCTAGGTGAGTGATCACACCATCGTGATTATCTTGATCGTGAAGATCTTTTTTGTATAGTTCTGTGTATTCTTGCCACCTCTTCTTAATATCTTATGCTTCTGTTAGGTCCCAACGTTTCTGTCCTTTATTGAGCCCATCTTTGCATGAAATGTTCCCTTGTAGAGATACAGAAATGTATCTCTAATTTTCTTGAAGAGATCTCTAGTCTTTCCCATTCTATTGTTTTCCTCTATTTCTTTTCATTGATCACTGAGGAAGGCTTTCTTATCTCTCCTTGCTATTCTTTGGAACTCTGCATTCAAATGGGTATATCTTTCCTTTTCTCCTTTGCTTTTCACTTCCCTTCTTTTCACAGACAGCCATTTTGCTTTTTTGCATTTCTTTTTCTTGGGGATGGTCTTGATTCCTGTATCCTGTACAATGTCATGTACCTCCTTCCATAGTTCATCAGGCACTCTGTCTATCAGATCTAGTCCCTTAAATCTATTTCTCACTTACACTGTATAGTCATAAGGGATTTGATTTAAGTCATACCTGAATGGTCTAGTGGTTTTCTCCACTTTCTTCAATTTCAGTCTGAATTTGGCAATAAGGAATTCATGATCCAAGCCACAGTTAGCTCCCAGTCTTGTTTTTGCTGACTGTATAGAGCTTCTCTATCTTTGGCTGCAAAGAATATAATCAATCTGATTTTGGTGTTGGCCATCTGGTGATGTCCATGTGTAGTCTTCTCTTGTGTTGTTGGAAGAGGGTGTTTGCTATGACCAGTGCATTCTCTTGGCAGAACTCTATTAGCCTTTGCCCTGGTTCATTCTGTACTCCAAGGCCAAATTTGCCAGTTACTCCAGGTGCTTCTTGACTTCCTACTTTTGCATTCCAGTCCCCTATAAAGAAAACGATGTCTTTTTTGGGTATTAGTTCTAGAAGGTCTTGTAGGTCTTCATAGAACTGTTCAACTTCAGCTTCTTCAGTGTTACTGGTTGGGGCATAGACTTGGATTACTGTGATATTGAATGGTTTGCCTTGGAAACGAACAGAGATCATTCTGTCATTTTTCAGACTGCATCCAAGTACTGCATTTCAGACTCTTTCATTGACTATAATGGCCACTGCATTTCTTCTAAGGGATTCCTGCCCACAGTAGTAGATATAATGGTCATCTGAGGCCAGGTCATGGTGGAGAGGTCTGACAGAATGTGGTCCACTGGAGAAGGAAATGGCAAACCACTTCAGTATTTTTGCCTTGGGAACCCCATGAACAGTATGAAAAGGCAAAAAGATAGGACACTGAAAGATGAACTCCCCAGGTCTGTAGGTGCCCAGTATGCTACTGGAGATCACTGGAGAAATAACTCCAGAAAGAATGAAGGGATGGAGCCAAAGCAAAAACAACACCCAGTTGTGAATGGGACTGGTGATGGAAGCAGGGTTCGATGCTGTAAAGAGCAATATTGCATAGGAACCTGGAATGTTAGGTCCATGAATCAAGGCAAATGGGAAGTGGTCAAACAGGAGATGACAAGAGTGAGCATTGACATTCTCGGAATCAGTGAACTAAGATGGACTGGAATGGGTGAATTTAACTCAGATGACCATTATATCTACTACTGTCTGTGCAGGTCTGTTTGAAAACTCCCTCTGCTTCCCTCTTATAAGGATATGTGTGATTGCATTTAGGGCCACCCAGACAGCCTGGGTGCTCAAAATTCTCCAAGCCAGCCTTCAACAGCACATGAACCATGAACTTCAAACTGTTCAAGCTGGATTTAGAAAAGGCAGAGGAACCAGAGATCAAATTGCCAACATCCACTGGATCACAGAAAAAGCAAAAGAATACTGGAAAAACATCTACTTCTGCTTTATTGACTATGCTAAAGTCTTTTGACTATGTGCTGCTGCTGCTGCTGCTAAGTCGCTTCAGTCGTGTCCGACTCTGTGCGACCCCATAGATGGCAGCCCACCAGGCTCCACCGTCCCTGGGATTCTCCAGGCAAGAACACTGGAGTGGGTTGCCATTTCCTTCTCCAATGCATGAAAGTGAAAAGTGAAGTCGCTCAGTTGTATCCAACTCTTAGCAACCCCATGGACTGCAGCCTACCAGGCTCCTCCGTCCATGGGATTTTCCAGGCAAGAGTACTGGAGTGGGTTGCCATTGCTTTTAAACTGTGGGAAATTCTGAAAAAGATGAGAATACCAGACCACCTTTCCTGCCTCTTGAGAAATCTGTATGCAAGTCAAGAAGCAACAGTTAGAACCAGATATGAAGCAACAGACTGGTTACAAATTGGGCAAAGAGTATGCCAAGACTGTATACTGTCACCCTACCTATTTAACTGATATGCAGAGTACATCATGCAAAATGCTGGGCTGGATGAAGCACAAGCTGGAATCAAGTATTCCAGGAGAAATATCAATAACCTCAGATACACAGATGACACCACCCTTATGGCAGAAAGCGAATAAGAACTAAAGAGCCTCTTGATGAAAGTGAAACAGGAGAGTGAAAAAGTTGGCTTAAAACTCAACATTCAAAAAAACTAAATCATGGCATCCAGTCCCATCTGCTGCTAAGTCATTTCAGTCATGTCCGACTCTGTGCGACCCCAGAGACAGCAGCCCACCAGGCTCCTCTGTCCCTGGGATTCTCCAGGCAAGAATACTGGAGTGGGTTGCCATTTCCTTCTCCAATGAATGAAAGTGAAGTCGCTCAGTTGAATCCGACTCCTAGCAACCCCACGGACCGCAGCCTACCAGGCTCCTCTGTCCATGGGATTTTCCAGGCAAGAGTACTGGAGTGGGATGCCATTGCCTTCTCTGTCCAGTCCCATCATTTCATGGCAAATAGATAGGGAAAAAATGGAGTAACAGACTTTCTTTTCTTGGGCTCCAAAATCACTGCACATGGTGGCTGTAGCTATGAAATTAAAAGACGCTTGCTCCTTGGAAGAAAAACTATGACCAACCTAGACAGCATATTAAATAGCAGAGACATTACTTTGCTGACAAAGGTCCCTCTAGTCAAAGCTATGGTTTTTCCAATAGTCATGTATGGATGTGAGAGTTAGTCTATAAAGAAAGCTGTGTGTTGAAGAATTGATGCTTTTGAACTGTGGTGTTGGAGAAGACTCTGGAGAGTCCCTTGGACTGCAAGGAGATCCAACCAGTCAATCCTAAAGGAAATCAGTCCTGAATATTCTTTGGAAGGACTGATGCTGAAGCTGAAACTCCAGTACTTTGGCCACCTGATGTGAAGAACTGACTCATTGGAAAAGACTCTGATGCTGGGAAAGACTGAAGGCAGGTGGAGAAGGGGACAACAGAGGATGAAATGGTTTGATGGCATCACTGACTCGATGGACATGAGTTGAGCAAGCTCTGGGAGTCGATGATAGACAGGGAAGCCTGGCATGCTGCAGTCCATGGGGTCTCAAAGAGTCAGACATGACTAAGCGACTGAACTGTACTGAGAGAGCCCAGGATAAGCTCCTGCTCCCAAGATCATCAACCTAATACCATCTTTTGCTAAAAGATGATATTCACAGGTTCTGGGGATTAGCATGTGGTTGTATCCTTGCGAGGACTTCTCAGGTGGTGCTAGTGATTTAAAAAAAAAAAACAAAAAAAAAAAAAACGCCTGCCAATGCAGGAGACATAAGAGATGTGGGTTCGATTCCTGGGTTGGGAAGATCCCCTGGAGAAGGAAATGGCAACCCACTCCAGTATTCTTGCCTGGAGAATCCCCAAGGACAGAGGAGTCTGGTGGGCTACAGTCCATGGGGTCACAATGAGTCAGACATGACTGAAGCTACTTGGCAGGCCTACTGTTATCAGCCAATAATAATTTCCAAACCACCAGGAAGAGGAACAGGGAAGACAGAAAATTTAGTCATTCTAATAGGAGTTAGGAAGGAGAGGGAAAATAGAAGTCTAGAAAAATCCAGGACAAAAATTAAAAGGTGGAATTAAATTCTCATAGTTCAGTGGAAACAATAAACATACATGTAGTCCACAGAGACTGTCAGACTGGACACAAAAGCAAAATCTAGCCTTATATCGGTAGCCAGTGTCACACTGAAGCAGAAAAAGGTGGAAGGCAAGAGGATGGGGGGATCCTGTCACATAAATACTAAATGTGAATGTGTACATCCCAAGACAATGTAGACTTTCAGACACCAGGTGTCATGGGGATAAAGGTGGCCACTTGGACAAGACACAGGAGAAGAGGAAGCCCACTCTACTCTAATGAACCCTCAGTCGTATGAAGATGGGTCAGTCACAGCACATGACCTGGATTTACAAAGAAAAAGACATTTTAACAAAGATTGTGGGGCTGTGGTTGAGATCAGCCCAGGGCAGCCTGGCTCCCAGAGAACAGCCTGACCAACCCTGTCCTCCTGGGCTGGGGCCACCTCACGGCAGCCTCAGGACCACCCAGTGGGCAGCTGCAGAACAAAGCTTCACGCCTTAAGTCAGGAGCTATCCAAACCGTCTTCATCTCCATGAATTATCTTTGCGAGGGGAGAAGAAACCTAAGTACATTGAAAGACTGATTTGAAGGCTGACATTACTTAAGATGTTCAGTTCAGTTCAGTTCAGTCACTCAACCATGCCCAACTCTTTGAGACCCCATGGACTACAGCATGCCAGGCTTCCCTGTCCACCACCAACTCCCAGAGCTTGGTCAATCTCATGTTCATCGAGTCGGTGATGCCATCCAACCATCTCATCCTCCATCATCCCCTTCTCCTGCCTTCAGTCTTTCCCAGCATCAGGGTCTATTCCAATGAGTCAGTTCTTCGCATCAGGTGGCCAAAGTATTGTAGCTTCAGCTTCAGCATCAGTTCTTCCAAAGAATATGCAGGACTGATTTCCTTAAGGATTGTCTGGTTTGATCTCCTTGCGATCCAAGGGACTCTCAAGAGTCTTCTCCAACACCACAGTTCAAAAACCAATTCTTCGACACTCAGCTTCCTTTATGGTCCAACTCTCAAATCCATACATGACTATTGGAAAAACCATAGCTTTGACTAGATGGACCTTTGTCGGCAATGTCTCTGTTATTTAATATGCTGTCTAGGTTGGTCATAGCTTTTCTTCCAAGGAGTGAGTGTCTTTTAATTTCATGACTGCACTCACCATCTGCAGTGATTTTGGAGTCCAAGAAAAGAAAGCCTGTCACTGTTTCCATTGTTTCCCCATCTATTTGCCTTGAAGTGATGGGACTGGATGCCATGGTCTTAGTTTTCTGAGTTTTAAGCCAGCTTTTCCACTCTCCTCTTTCACTTTCATCAAGAGGCCCTTTGTTCCTCTTCACTTTCTGCCATAAGGGTGGTGTCATCTGCATATCTGAGGTTACTGATACTTCTCCAGGCAACCTTGATTCCAGCTTGTGCTTCATCCAGCCTGGCATTTCACATGATATATTCTGCATATAAGTTAAATAAGCAAGGTGACAATATACAGTCTTGATATAATCCTTTCCCAATTTGGAACCAGTCCATTGTTCCTTGTCTGGTTCTAACTGTAGCTTCTTGACCTGCATACAGATTTCTCAGGAAGCAGGTAAGGTGGTCTGATCTTCATCTCTTGAAGGATTTTCCACAGTTTGTTGTGATCCACACATTCAAAGGTTTTACATAGTCAATAAAGCAGAAGTAGATGGTTTTTTGGAATTTTCTTGCCTTTTCGATCATCCAATGGATGTTGGCAATTTGATCTCTGGTTCCTCTGCCTCTTCTAAATCCATCTTGAACATCTGGAAGTTCTCGGTTAATGGACCGTCGAAGCCTAGCTTGGAGGATTTTGAGCATCATTTTTCTAGCATTGAGATGATTGAAATTGTGCGGTAGTTTGAACATTCTTTGGCATTGCCCTTCTTTGGGATTGGAATAGGTTAAGAAGTGAATTGATTTACAAAAAGTGATAACAAAGCCAAACTGGTATTTGGACACAGCACAAATGGAGAAGGAGGGGCTAACTCCTGGGGTCCGGTGTGGGGCAGTGACCAGCACCTGGCTGGTCTTGGCATCTGGGGCCTGGCAGGACCCCTCTCCCCTGAGGGGCCTCATCTAGAGGACAGGGGATGGGTGTGCTGATCTCTGAGGCCTGGAGGGTGTAAACCGTGTGGACCTGGGTCTCACTGTGAGCAGCCATAGACCAGGGCTTCCCCTCCAAGAAATGCTCCTTGTTATCTCTGGGTCCTGAGCCCTCAAGGACCCTGTCAAAAGTGTGCCAGCCTTGGGACTTCCCTGGAGGTCCAGTGGTTAAGACTCTGTGCTTTCCAATGCAAGGGGCTCGAGTCCAATCCCTGGCTGGAGAACTAAGATCCCACATGTTCCCAGGTACAGACAAGAAAATATATATATATATATATATATATATATATATATATATTTTTTTTTTTTTTTTAAGTGTGCCAGCCTTAATAGGAACCCTGGATCCACCCTCCAGAACCTCAAAGGCCATCCTCTCTAGTTGAAATCCTTAGGGCCACCCTCACCGCTAACACATACCCACACCCCCCCCCCTCCCAGAACTCTGGACTCAGTTCTACAAATCTCAGCATGTACCAGAATTATTTCAGTATGTAAGAGCCTGTATTGATTTTTAGAAGGAGTTGTTTTTAAACAGCATGTGAACATCATTCTGTCTGGAATCTTATGCCAAGCCTAGGGTCTCCATGATGGAGGGGGAGTCATCTCGCCAAGACATTGGGAGACTTGCCCCCTTCAAGGCCATCCAGCCTTCCTCTGACTGCCTGTCTTGGCCTGCCCCCTGCAAGGCCAGCCCCTGGTGGGTTCCAGGGAGAGACATGGTCCTCTCTCAGCAGGAGGGAGTCGTCTTCACCCCCAGACCTCCCATTTAGCATCAGCTTCCTCTTCATATCCCAGACTGTTCCAAGGACCCTGACTGGCAGGCCACCCACTTCAGAAACAGCCACGAGTCAGCAGGAGTGGGGAAAGCACTCCACCCCGAGTAGGAGGCAGAAGGCAGGACAGTCTGGGGCTGGGAGCCAGAGTACTGGGTTCAGATCCCAGCAGTAACTTGGACTGGACTGTGGAACCTCTTCGAACCCCAGTGCCCTGGTCTACCCTGCCTGGGTCACTGGTCATGGACTGTACACTCATGTCCAGAGGAGGAAGGAGGCTCAGAGCGTGAAGGGCGTGCTCAGGAGACGTGCTGTTAAGTAGTCTCACCCACATCCAGGCCATCCAGCCGAAGCCTGTCCCAGAGCAGGGCATATGGCTGGGAGCTGGTGCACATGTGGGGCTCCTGGGCCTGGATTCTCTGAGCACAAGATATTTGCATTTTACGTGTCAACATGTGACTTGGTCAATGGTGTCCCTGGGGCTTCCTAGGTGGTGCAGTGGTAGAGAAGACACCTGCCAGTGCAGGAGACACAAGAGACTTGAGTTCAATCTCTGAGTGGGAAAGATGCCCTGGAAAAGGAAATGGCAACCCGCTCCATTATTCTTACTTGGAAAATTCTATGGACAGAGGATCCTGGCAGGCTACAGCCCAGTCCATGGGGTTGTAAAGAGTCAAGACACAACTGAGCATGCACGCAGTCCCTGGGGTTATTTCTGGAGGATATTAGCATTTGGATCAGTGGAAGGTAGAAAGCAGATTTCCCTCCCTGATGTGGGTGGACCTCATGCAGTCAGTCATAGGCCTGAATAGAACAAAAGGCTGATGCTCCCTGAAGCCAAAGGGAATTCCTCCTGCCTGATAGCTGAACTGGGACATTGATCTTTTCTGACCTTCAGGCCTGAACTGAAATACTGAATCTCAAACCTTTCAGCCTTCAGACTAGAACTCAGACCATCAGCTCTCCTGGGTCTCCAGCTGCCAACTACAGATCTTGGGACTTCTCAGCCTCCACGATCAGGTGAGTTAGTTCTTTATAATAAATTTCTCTAGATAGATGCATAGATAGACAGGTAGACTATCTCATTGGTCTGCTTCTTTGGAGAACCCTGACTAATACAGAGCCCAGGCATCAGGGTGATACAGAGCCTTGGGGCCATGGTACCCAGAAAGGATCCACTCCTCCATGCTCCCAGGAAGGGTCCCTCAGGTAGGGAAGGACCACTCTGCCTCAGCCAGCATTCCCTGGGTCTCTGAGGTCAGCAGCCATGGGCTGAGGGAACCACCTCCAAGGTCAGTACTGCTATGAAGAGAGGCATCCTGGGCTGTGAAATTCAGTGGGTTGATGTGTAAACTCAACTCAGGTACTCAGCCAGCATGGCCTGGGGCAAGCTACTTATCCTGTGAAATCTGGGTTTGAGAGCACTTGCCTCACAGGGTCATAAACGCCCAGAACAGTGCTTGGCACAAGGCTGACATTGGATAAGTATTACTGGTGGCAGGAAAAAAAAAAAAAATGGAAAGTAGACAGCTGACTTCCACAAAAGGGCCAGACTTGTCCTGTGTTTGGCCGTGGACAGAGGGTTGAGCCCCATTTCTGAGGACCCCGGGGCTGCATGCCAAGGGGCCCCCGGCCCAGAACACCTGCAGCTGTCCAACAGAAGCATCTACTAGGAGTGGGAGCCCCAGGGCACACAGAGCATGCAGCCTTGGAGGCCCTGGTGCCTCTGCAGTGTGTGTGCCCAGCACCTCCGGGAGTACAGCAGGGTAAGCCCACACTCCCCACTGGGAGGCAGTCAGGGCCTGCGTCTGTGCCGTGGGTCACACCTTGCTGGTCAGAACCCATGGAAACCTCTTCTGAGATCCCCAGCCAAGAGCAGCACCCCAATCGTGTCCCATGACAGCTGGCCCAAGAGCTAGCTTCCGGGGCGTGTTGGTCACCTTGCACTTTCAACCCTCTACGCCAGTTTTGTCATCATCCTGTCATCAGTGGTCTCAGGCACCTTTGAGGACTGCTTAGCACCAGAATCCAGCTTCCCAGTGGTCCCAATATGTCCCCAGGCTTCAGAGGGGTCATCCAGGGGAAGGATCATCTCAGGGGAGGGGAATCGCATGAGGAGGGGTCCTGCAAGCCCCGGTCCACATAGGCCCCACTTCCAGGCACCTGTGCTCTCTGTGCCTCTTGCTGATCTTACCCCTACTCCTCCAGCCTCACAGCCCAGAACATTCCTACTGGGGCCACTGTATCAGTCAGCTAAGGCTGCCATACCAGACACCACAGGCCGGGGAGCTAAACGACAGAAATTGATTTCTCGCTGTTGTGGAGGCAGGGCTGGATTCTGGTGAGGCCTCTCTTCCCAGATTGCAAGCAGCCACCTTCTGCTGTGTTCTCACATGCCCTGTCCTCTGTGGGTGAGCAAACAGGGAGAGACAGGGGTGGAGAGCTCTCTGATGTCTTTTCCTATAAGGATGCTAGTCCTGTAGGGGCCCCACTCATGACCTCGTTTAACCTTAATCATCTCTCTTAAGACCCTGTCTCCCAATACAGTCACATTAGGAGCCAGGGTTTCAATACAGGCATTTGGGGAGGACACCATTTAATTCATAAGTGCTCTCAGGGTGTGTCCCCTGCCCATCTGTGTGCCGGTGACTGCCAGGAGATTTAAGGCCCTCGGAGAGACTGGGAACTGATTCAGTGCATCCCAGGTGTCCTGTCTGCCCTCCCTGGAGTCCAGAAACCCCGAACCAGCCTCCCTTTAGAGAGATGGAATTCATCGGCTCCGAGGGCCCTTAGTCCCCAGTTCTCCTCTCCCCACCAATCCCCCACTACTGTGCTGACCCCATGCCTGTGCTAACCCTGATGACCCCAACAGGAGCTAGGGTTTTCATGATAGATGTAAGACTTGTCATGGTCCTTGCGAGGGCAAGACCCTGAAAGAAAAGGGGCCTTGGAATCTGCATCCCACCTCCAGTGCTCCAAAGCAGGTCTGGGAGCCCCATGAGGTCTATCCCCGGACCTCTGGGCCTGGGTCCTCTCCTGAGAGCTCCTTTCGTGTCCCCCAAGGCTCTTACGCAGGCAGAGACCATTACTTCCTTTTAGAAAGAGCTCTTTGAAGAGGGAAGACTTCAGAAGATGTTTCCCAGCAGAGATTTCCAACCAGCCCCTGGTGTGGGATTTGTATCATTGATTTTATTGATAAACGGAGAACACAGCTTGACAGAAAACAAGAAAGGGCTATTATAAATACATGAAGATGGAGCAGAGCCTGTTTTCTGAAGGGAGTGGGGCTAGCAGACTGGCCCTGAGATGCCCCTCCCTGCTGCCTGCCTGGGCCTGGGCCCTGCCTGGGGAGAGGCGGGGAGAGGTGCTAGGGGCCGCTGATGTGTGGTGGTGACCTCCTCGAGTGGCCTCACCTGCCTCCCTGTGAGGGGTCCTGAGTCTGCTGCTCTGGGCTGTGCCAGAGTAGAGATGATGTCAGGGCTGGAATCCAGGCACAAGTGCTTAGGGAGTGGTGGTTCAGTCCCAGCAGGAGAGGGGATGCAGCAGAGGGTCCCAGGAGGGCTGGATGGGGTGGGGTAGAGGACTGATACTCAGGAGAGAACCCTCATCATGGGAGCCAAGCCTTAGTGGAGACATAGCCATCACGCCAGGAGGAGGCTGGGGTGGGGCCACCCCTACTCACCTCACAGCCCCGCCCATTCCCAGGTAAATGGACCTGATTAGGTTGGTGGGGGAGGCTTCGCTGGATTCTAGGGAGTGAATCGGGCTGTGAGCAGGAGGGAAGGTCTGGAGTACACGAAGGCCTGTGAGCACCAGCACCTCCTGCCTGACTGCCCAAACCGGGCTGCAGAGCAAGTGGACAACAGTATGGATTCCCACTTCCCAGGACCGGGTGAGGGCCAGGGGAGACGGCGGTGCAGGCCAGCGGTTCAGGTGGTTGTCTGCATTTTCCAGGCTATGAGATTGCTGTGAGGGGAAGGCCTTTCAGAGGGACATTCAGTCTGGCCCCAAGTGGGGAGGAACACCAACTTAGGCTCTCGGTGTGTCAGGTCAAGTCTCAGACCAGGCTCTCCTGGCCTGGTTGTCCCCCTGAATAAAACGAGGTGCCAAGGCTGGCGGGCAGCTGGGAGCCAAATTCCACACAGATCCTCCTGGATCCAGGGAGGGACAGAGCCCTGAGTAACAGAGATGCCTGGAAGCAGTCTCTTAAGTACTTTCTTGAAGCTTCGCATCCCATGTTCAGGCTACTTTGGCCTGAGTGACATTGTTTAGCTTTCTTTTTGTGAGGAAAACCCCATGGAATTGACTTCCTTTTTATATTTCCACTGGGCTGCAGCCTACACCTTAAATGTATGTCAGGATAAAGGGGGTCAGGGGACATGCTGAGTGACCCCATCTCCAAGTGGTCCATCAGGGCAATAGGAGCATGCCCAAACTCTGCTGGCCCATTTGAGAATTGGACAGGTGCTGGCTGGCTTCATGATGGTCATTCAGGCTCTGTTGAGAGGCTCTCATGGGCCCCAAAGAGATCAGGGCTGCTATGTAATTACACAGCCACAAGGCGAAAGCTGCCACCTACCTGCACAAGCTAAAGCTCAGAGAAGCTCACCCATGTGGCCATCTTTCCCTCCAGGTAATGGGGTCATGGCTTTCCAAGGGAATCTGGCTTTTTAGGGAGTTGGGGATTCTGACTTTGATCTTTCAGCTCTAGTACTTTATCTGCCCATTTTCTGATTAGTTTTTGTCTGAAAGGAGCCTTGGGGCCAGCATTCAGCCGCAGGCTCTTAAGTTTGGAAAGGTCATGCCCCAGATTTCCTACAGAATATTTGATCAAATGAAGTCGCTCAGTCGTGTCCGACTCTTTGCAACCCCGTGGACTGTAGCCTACCAGCCTCCTCTGTCCATGGAATTTTCCAGGCAAGAGTACTGGAGTGGGTTGCCATTTCCTTCTCCAGGGGATAGTCCCCACCCAGGGATCAAACCCAGGTCTCCCACATTGCAGGCAGACGTTTTACCATCTGAGCCACCAGGAAAGTCCTTGATCATGGTGGAAGAACCATGAAACTTTCAGTTAAAATTGGCTGAAGGAGCATCTCATTTATTTTCACTCTCTCCCCAAATCCTACCGAAATGATCATGAATAAAAATAAAACTTTGAAAGCTAGAAAGACATATAAACAAGGGGGTCCATCAAAACACACGGGAAGAGACAACAGAACAACTGATGTCAACACACTTGTGGGAACACGGAGAACAGATGGTTTGGTAGAAACAGCACTGAGTCCCATGGAGGGAAATGAATGAGAAGCAGTGACTGAGCCCCAGAGTCAGGCCCCAGGACCCCCACCAAACGCCTGCAAGAGGTGGGAGCAGTGTTCACAGGAAAAGTGATCCAGAAAGGTCCTGGTATTGGAAACATCAAGAATTAGTATTGGGATTGTAAATTGATGTAGCCACAATGCGGAGAAGTATGGAGGGTCCTTAAAAACTAGAAACTGAGCTACCATATGACATAGCAGTCCCACTTCTGGGCATATACCCTGAGAAAAACCATAATTCAAGAAGACACATGTACCCCAGTGTTCATTGCAGCACTGTTTACCACAGCCAGGACATGGAAATAACCTAAATGTCCATCAGTAGAGGAAATGGATAAATAAGATGTGGTACATATACACAGTGGAATATTACTTAGCCACAAAAAAGAATAGAATTGGGTCATTCGTGGAGACATGAATGGACCTGTGTCTGTTATACAGAGTGAAGTAAGTCAGAAAGAGAAAACCAAATATCATATGTTAACACATATATGTGGAATCTAGAAAAAAGGTACAGATTTGTGGGGGGAATAGAGGTGCAGACGTGGAGAACAGATGTGTGGACAGGGTGGGGAGGGAAGGGAGTATGGGATGAATTGGGGGATTAGGATTTACATATATATATTACCATGTGTAGATAGCTAGTGGGAACCTGCTGTAGAGCCCAGGGAGCTCAGCTCAGAGCTCTGTGATGACCTACATGGATGGGTTGGTGGGGGAGGGTATCCAAAAGGGAGCAGGGGTGTGTGTCCAAAAGGGAGGGTATATATGTATATGTGTAGCTGATTCATTTCTTTGTACAGTGGAACTAACACAACATTTTAAAGCAACGATACCCCAATCTTTTAAAAAGGAGAACCTACTGAGAAAGGGAGGTGTCCTGTTGAAAGGGAGGGACAGGTGAGTAAACATTTGCCTCCTGAGCGCACAGGCTGTCCATCCCCTTCCCCCAGAAAGCAGCAGCCCGAGTATCAGCAGCCAGTCCCATAGTCTCCAGGCCAGAAATCAGAGGGTTTTTCTCCAGGGAAGTGAATCATCCCAGAGAAAAGGCATTTAGGAAAATATCCCTTACTTAAATGCCAGCACATCGATGACATCTCTCTATACAAAGTTTCCAATCCACTTTTTTTTAATAAAAAATTTTCTTTTAGAAGAGCTTTAGATTTACAGAAGGATTGTGAGGATAGTACAGAGAGTTCTTGTATACTCCACACCCAGTTCCCCCTGTTATTAGCTTCTTTTGTAAGAAGCAAGGTACCAATGCTGAGGTACTGTCAGCAATTAAACAGCACACCTTGTTTGAATTTTCATGGTTTTATCTGATGTACTTTTTCTGCTCCAGGAGCCCATCCAGGAGAACACATTACTTGTGACCATCATATCTCCTTTAGCCCCCCTTGGCTGTGGCAGTTTCTCAGACTTTCCTTGTCTTTGATGATCTTCATAGTTTCAAGGAGTACTAATCAGATATTTTGTAGAATATCCATCAGTTGGGATATGTCTGATGTTATATCATGATTAGGCTGGGGTAATATGTTTTGGAGATGAAGACCACAGAGGTAAAAGGCCCATCTCATCCTATCATATCAAGGGTCTTTGCTGTTAATATGTCTTGGGATTGTCAATATTGACCTTGGTTACTTGGCTGAGATAGTATTTGTGAGTTTCCTCTACTGTAAAATTACCCTCTTTCTTCCTCCCTTCCTTTCTTCCCTCCCTCCCTCCTTTCTTTCTTCCTTCCCTCCCACTTTTATTTTTTTTGCAAAGTATACTGTATTCTATAAAAGAAAGTAACTAAGAACAGCCCACACTTAAGGAGTGGGAATTACACTCTACCTCTAAGTGTGTAGTATCTACAACAATTGTTTGGAATTCTACACGTGATATTTGTCTCTTCCCCCCATTTTATTTATTTACTCAGTAATTTATTTGTATAAGGCTTTCCTGGTGGCTCAGTGATAAAGAATCCGCCTGCAATGCAGGAAACCTGGTTTCGATCCCTGGGTTGGGAAGATCCCATGGAGAAGGGCATGGCAACCCACTCCAGTATTCTTGCCTGGAGAATCCCATGGACAGAGAAGCCTGAAGGGCTTTAGTTCATGGGGTCACAAAGAGTCAGACACTACTGAATGACTAACACTTTCACTTTCACTTTTATTTACATCAGTAAGGAATCATCAATATTTATTTTATACTTTGGGTTATAATCCAATACTAGTTTATTTTGTCACCCAAATTATTCCAGCTTTGGACATGAGAACTCCTTCACTTGACTCCTGTGCTCCTTTTAGCTCCATCGTTGTAGATTTCTTTTTTTTTCTCTTTCGTTTTTACCATTTTCTTGCTTTCTGGCATTACAAGATGCTCCAGCCTCACCTTGTATGTTTCCAATCCCAGCCTAGATTCAGCCATTCTCCAAAGTGCTCTGGTTCCTTTTATTGGAGAATAGTTTTAGAAACCAAGATCTGAGTGCTGAGTATGCTCATTGTTACTGGGGTGTTGTTGCTTCTCGGCTCTCTTAGCTGACAAAGCAAAGAAATAACTGCTCGTACTACATGCAATGATTAGTTTTCCTGTGTCAATTTGGCTAGGCTATAGATCATTCTACCTTTCCCTCCTTGTTCAGCTGAAATCTTGCACTCCAACAAGGAGAAACCTGACTTCCAGAATCAACCACCCTTATATTTAATTGCTCAGTTTCAGTATACATATAGAATGGCTTCAGAATTGTTAACTCATACTTTTGTGAGGAACGACTATATCAACTAGAATATAATGCTTGTGTACCGTTCCTTTTTAGTCTTACAAACTCCATTCATTTTTTTTTAAATATGCATTTATTTATTTATTTGGCTGCACTGGGTCTTAGTTGTGGCATGTGGGAATCTTTAGTTGCAGCATGTAAGATCTATTTCCTCAATCAGGGATCAAAGCTGGGCCCCCTGCATTAGGAGTACAGAGTCTTAGCCACTGGACCACCAAATAAGTCCCTCCACTCATTTCTGAAGTTACTTAGATCAGCACCTTTTTTCCCCCATCCTTTTCATGAAGTAATGTCAGACATTTCTAGTGCAACTAGATTCTTTTGTCACATTCTGCATTCCATTCTAGCACCTTCCAACTTCCTAAATTATTTATTTATTTGGCTGCATCACATGGCGTGTGAGATCTTAGTTCCTCAACCAGGGGTCCAACCCACACCCCCCTGCATTCCAAGTGCTGGGTCTTTACCACTGGACCACCAGGGAGGTCCCTTTAAATGATTTTTTTTTTAGTCAAAGCTTACTGCATATGAATAGCTCTATGCCTAAGGCATTTGTTGACAGCAATGAGCAGCAGTTCTCACTCTGACTGTCTGAGGTAGCAATAGTAGTTGGGGCAGACAAGAGGCTGAACAAAAAACTGCAAAAGAAAGCCTAGGGAACATGATGCTTATAACAGGGGGCTTTAAAAAGCTCTGGCACATTCCTGGGATGTCATATGCACGTGCAGGGCTATGCACATGCTTAGGAAAACCTGTCATGAACCTAATCTCTCACTTTTGATGTAACTTGAAGCTCTCTGCAAGCAGAAAGTGAAAGTTAAGGCAGACTTGTAAACTGCCTGCCTGAGTTTTAAAGATGCTCCCCCGCCTCCCCATTTCTCTCTCTCTCTCACATACACACACAAAGTCCCTCAGCACAAGCTAAAGGACTTATTGGTTCAAAGCATTTAAGGAAATCTTCCCAAACATTAGCTGATCATTAATATGTCCACTGTAATCTGCAGGGATCCATTAAGAAAATAACTTTAAAAATACAGTAAAAGAAACAGCAAGGACAGTAAAACAGTATGCTAGAATATATAACACAAAAGAAGGAAGTAATGGAGAAACAGGAACAAACCACAGGTAGACTGATGAGAAAGAGAGAGAGGGAGGAGATGGAGAGGGAGAGACAGAGTGAGAGGATTCAAATTACTAAAGTCAGAACTGAAATAAATAGGGAACATTACTACCAACCTTACAGAAACAAAATGGATTATAAAGAAATACTATGATTGAGTTGCCAACAAATTAGGTACCTTGATAAAGAATCTATTTCACAGATGACTGAAATGGATTCAGGAATAAATAGAACATCTGGATAGACTTATAATAGGTACAGAAGTTGAATTAGTAATGAAAAATATTACCCACAAAGAAAAGCCAAAGCCCAGATAGTTCACTGGTGAATTATACCAAACATTGAAAGATGAGTTGCTACAAACCCTTCACATACTCTTCCAAAAAAATAGACGGGATCATTTACCACCTCATTCCATGAGGTCAATAATGCCTTGGTTCCAAAACTCAACAAAGACACCACGATAAAAGAATACTACAGGCCAATATCCCTTATGAATATAGATATAAGAATGCTAGCAAATCAAATCCAGCAACATGATTTTTAAAAAGGATTACATACTGTAAGCAAGTGAGATTTATCTAGGAATGTAAGGTTCATATAACATCTGAAAAAGAATCCATGTAAAACACCATATTAAACAGAACAAAGGAAAAAGATTCACATGATTGTATCAATAGACGTAGAATAAGAGTTAGACAAAATACAATGTATTTTCAAGTGAAAAACAATCAACAAACAAGTAGAAGGGAACTTCCTTAGTCTTCGGAAGGGCATCCATGAAAAGCCCACAAAATCATACTTAACAGTAAAAAGACTGAGTACTTTCCCACCAAAATAAGAAACAAAACAAGGATGCCTGCTCTCACCACTTCTATTCAAGGTTCTATTCAACCTTCTATTAGAGGTTCGAGCCAGGGCGATTAGACAAAAAAAAGGAAAAGGCATATAGATCATAAAGGCAGAAGTAAAACCATCTCTACTCACAGGTAACATAACATAATCTTGTGCATAAAAAATTCTAAGGAATCCTAAAAAACTATGAAAACTAATATCAGTTCAGCAAGTTTTTGTGATAGAAAGTCAACAGACAAAAATCCATGTATTAGTAGTTCCATATACTTGCAAACAACAATTTGCAGATGGGATGAAGAAAAGTTCCATTTAATAGAATCAGAAAGAATAAAATGCTAAGAAAAAAGTTAATAAAAGATGTGCAACATTTATTCACTGAAAACTACAAAACATTGCTGAAAGGTATGAAAGAGGATCTAAATAAATGGAAGGGCAGGACTTTCCCGGTGCGCCAGTGGTTAAAAATCTGTCTGCCAATGCAAGGGACACAGGTTTGATCCCTGATCCCAGAAGATTCCACATGTTGAGGGGCATCTAGGCCTCCATGCCTCAGCTACTGAAGTGCAAAGTGCCTTAGAGCCCGTGCTCTGCAACAAAGGAGCCACCACAATGAGAAGCCCACGTACCTCAACTAGGGAGTAGCCCCCACTTGCCACAACTAGAGAAAGCCTTTGCTCAGCAGCGAAGACCTAGACCAGCCAAAAATTAATAATTGTTTTAAAAAATGGAAAGGCATCCCTACCACTCCTTTGTCAGTTAAACCCACACGTAAGGATCTGAGATGAAACACTGAAAATCCCTGAGATAGAGTCGGCGCCCTGGAAACGGCAGTTGCTCTGGTAATAGTTATGAGAACCCACGTGAGGATTAAATAAATGAGATAATGCATTTAGAGAGCCAGGTCCAGCGTGGCTGTGCGGGAAGCCTGAGTTCTCTTTATGTCCACTTCTCTAACCTCCCTGCCCAGCCCCGCCTTGCCGACCTCACAGAGCGGCTGTATCACACAAGGTCCTGTGTGTGTGTGTGTGTGTGTGACCCCGGGGAGGGCCTAGAGCAAGCGCAGAAGGGAAAAACCATGTGCCACTTTCCCCAGGAGCTAATGGAGCCACTTCCATCACCGCCAGCCTCGGCTTTAATCATCCACACTTTCAAGTGGAAGGCAGTGCTCCCCAGACACCAGCCGGCCGTCAGCTTCCTACCCGGGCTGCGGAGCAGGGCTGCTGAGTGAAAGGAGAGATGCTGGACCTTCCTCGCAGGCCGGCCTCACTCAGGGCCAAGACGGCCTCCAGGCTAGGGGTGGGGCGAGGTGTCAAATCAAACTGCTTCCCATAACCACAGCTCCCACGGTGGACATTGGTGGGGAGGAGATGTTCTGGACCTCCAGAGAGCTCTGGGTGCCAGGCTGGAAGGACTCAAGGCCAGTCCTGAACTCAGCCCAGGGGTTGCCTTTGCCCCAGGTCTCCACACAGCCTCCAAACCATGTTCAAGGGAAATGTTACTTGGAGGCTGGATGCATAAAAACTGTTAGCTGACATGAAGCGGGGGACTGCTCCCTTTCTGCCCTGAACCCCAACTCCCAGGCTGTCCCTAAGAGGGCACTAAATGGCACACTTGAGGGGTCCACTCCACCCTACTCCTCCCTGCAGTGACCACAGCTGGTGGGCAGCCACTGTCCCCCAAGACCATGCTGGACCCTTATCACAGCCTCCTCTCTGACCAACCCCTTTCCCCCCACCTGCTCCCACCTGCCTTTTGCAGGCACCTTGGCTCCAATACAATGCTCACTCAGGCTCAGTGCAGAGTGAGTCATGGGCCCCACATTCAAAAGGCAAGGAAAAAGTACCGGAATGTGAAGCTTCTTCCTTTCTTTCTCCATCTTCCTCTTTTGCAGTGTTTTAATTTGTTATTTGATGTTATTCTAAGGAAAGAAAAATTTTAAATTTTAATCATTAGCATGAACCTTACCATTTCACCTTTCTGATATAAATGCAAGTGTAAGAACATTTAACTGATACCCAAATTCCCAAGACTTCTACAACTTGTATGTTCATATATGGGTTTTGGTTTTTTTTCTTCTCATCAGAACAGTGAAAATGCTTCACACTACTGACTCAACTATTTTAATTTCACTTCTTGACACCAGGGGACCAACACCCTCAAACCTCAGCTTACTCATGAGGAGGAAGTCCCCCTCCTATCATCATTCTCATCCAAGTGGCTGACTGATATGAAAAGTGTCAAAGTGACACGAGAGAGAAAGGACATGGTGGGCCCTTGTTTCGGTTTCTTACCCCGCCAATGCCCAGTGCATTCAGATTCTACCAGAAAGCAAGGGCCCTCGGGTCTCACTGCCACCTTTACTCAGCGATCGACATGACAAGCTCCCTTTGTCCTTGCTGAGTCACTGGCCTAAAACACTGTCCACCCAGCACCCTATGCTCATGAGGCTTCATGTAGTCCACTGAAAAACTAGCCACACCCTAAAAATTGAGTTATATTTTGTTCGGAAGAAATTTTTAGGGCTTCAAGCCCTGGACACAGCATCTCAAGTAACCCTGAAAGAGCTGCTCCAGGGAGGTGGGGGGAGGAGTCAGGTTATACAGAAGTTTTACAACAAAGGTCAGATAGCCCTGAACATCAAGTGCATACACGCGTAGTTGCTTTGGTCCTGTCTGACTCTTTGCAACCCTAGGACCATAGCCCACCTCTGTCCATGGGGCTTCTCCAGTCAAGAATATTGAAGGGGGTTGCCATTTCCTCCTCCAGGGGATCTTCCGTGGAGATTCAACTCAGGGATTGAACACACATCTCTTGCATCTCCTGCACTGGCAGGCAGGTTCTTTTCCACTAGTGCCACCTGTTAATTAAAGGAAACCAGATATCCCAAGTTAAGGCATTTAGTGCTTTTCTATGTATGAGAAGATGCAAGAGTCTGGGCTCACTGAAATCACTCCTTTCATATGCTATCTGAGGCCAGCGTCCTCTGTTTTTCACATCCTGAGCTCACTGTAGGGAGTAGCTGCAGTCTGATAGCTGCCAGATAGCAGGTATTGTTCTCCTTCCTATTTGCCCTGAAGGGCTGGAATCACTGATGACTGTGATGTCCTTGTTTATTGACATGGCAGGAAGTAATCCATTTATCAATATTAAGGAAGCTGCAACAAATTTGCATGTCTCCCCGATCACAGGTGCTCTGTTTTTCTCCAAAGCCTCACTCAGAACACAAGTTCAAAGGTAAAATGTTAAGAATTTCAAGATGGCCACACCTGAGACTATCCATGCCAACCATCCCTTGCTCTCTGCCTTGTCTGATTCTCTGTCCATGACCCTGGGACCTCACAGGACAGGGGCCGTCATTGTGGCCCAGGGTTCTTCTCTCAGGTATCCCTCCTGCCACTCAGGCTGCTGTTTATGGGTCTATCTCACCCACTAGAACACAAGCTCCAGGGGCAGGGCTGTGTCTGTCCTATTGGCCACTTGCACCACACTGAGCCTGGCACCTGTGCTAAATAGCTATTAATGTTTGCTGAATAAATTAATCAACCACTCACTGAGTATCCATCGAACACCTAGGATGAGCTGGGCATCTCCAGGGTCCAGAGATACAGACGATATAACAGCTTCTGCCCCCTGGGAGGCTGGGTCCTCCCAGCCTTATTCCCACCTGGATGGCTTCTAACTTTGGGCTCTGTGATGTAAGTGGGGCCCAAAGGATTGACCCATCTTGCTGATGTAAAAGCCTGGTTGCCAGGAGCATTCCCAGGACATGTGCCGACTGTCCTTTTGGCCCTGGGCCCTCAGGATTCAGACCCTCAGGAGCCTGAGAATGAGAAAGTCTGGGCAGGCCCCTGTCCAGTCTGGCACCCAGCTCCCCCTGGCCTCCTCCACTGCCCTGGGCTGCTGGGTTAGGGAGGAGCAGCCTGTGCCTGGAGGGAGGCCTCCCTGACTTGGAGCTGACCTGCTTCACCTTCCACTTTCCACTTCAGAGCTTCCAGGCCTGTGCAAGACCAAACATGAGTCTTCACCTGAATTTTGCACGATTTGCATTTACTGATAGAACACCTGCTGTGTTCAACTGGCCTGTTTTTCCTATTTGTATACCTGTTCTTTTAAGCTCAACCTTGTTTCCCCAAAGATGACAAAGACTATTTCTAATGTATTATTTGAACCTGTGCATAATAACATGAATTGATCAGACTTATGGCTCACAAGTTTGTTCTGGGACACTGGGCATGTAAATGAGATGTCATCTGAGCCTTGGCTTCTTGCAGATGAGCCAAGGACATGGCCTCTGAGCAGGGCCTCTGGCCCAGAAGACAGTCAGACTGGGAAGGCTGGACCGCAGGAGCCAGTGCCAGGCAGATGGAGGGTGCCAGCCCCAGAAAGGCCTCAGCCCCACCGGGGCTCCCTATCTAGCTGTGTGCTGGGGTCACAAGGAGTGAACATGATACTGTGGCAAAAGCTTTCGGTCTCGGGTAGTGATTGCATTACCATCCTTTCAGGCGCTCCCCGGCTCCGAGCCTCCCTCCCTGGGGTCCACTGAGAGCAGAAACCTCAGCCAGCTCCTTGGGGGTGGGGTGGGGGATTCAGGGCCCAGAGAGGCCACCCTCGCTCCACCCCCACTGCACTCTGACGTGTAAACATGATGGGCTCCAGCAGGAAAAATCAGATGTGACCATGGAATTCTTTGAGTCTAGAGAGTGCCGTGGGCTGTGGAGAGCACGGCAGTATGCTGGGTCCCTGGAACTTATTTCCATTTGTGCCAAGTGCTGGTGAGAAATGAGGAGACCAGCTCCTGCCCACTACTGCCGGGGGGCAGGTGAACATGGGGGACACACCCCAACCTCTGCTCCTGAAACCTGAGTAGGCCAGATGGGTGCAAGGGTCAGGTGAAGCCTCTGGGTGCCCACACTGTGTGAGGAGGGACCAGAGCTAGAGAGCAAGGGTCCCAACAGGTGATAGCCTAAGACCTTGCAGTGCCTACATCTCTCAGCAATGCCAGCCTGGACCCTGCCTCTCCTGACCCGAGGGCAACCACTTCCTTCCTCCAGGTCCTTCCTCCTGAAGCAGGAGGTCCCAAGCCTGGAGGGGACCTGCACTGGGGCACCACTCATTCTTATCACCATTCACATGTGAGCTCTCTCTGACTTCCGTGTGGCTGGGACAAAAAAAAAAAGTCAAATAGTTTTCCCAGCCTTTTCCTCCTCCTTGTCTGTTCTGGGTCCTTTTGTTGTTCCTGGGTCTTCAGTGGGCTAAAAGGAACATGGATTTCCCTTGTGAGGGGTCCTGGTCTCCTGGTGTTTGCTTTCCTAGAGGATGGTTGTGAGAGGTAATTCAGGTGATGACGGGATTCTAAGTACAGGATTAAATGTGGGCTGTTATTTTTATAGCTTGGGTATATTCCTACACCTCGCTTCTCCTCAAGCCTCTGAACAGGAGGGGCATGTGGAGGGCTGCAGTCTCTGAGCTGGTCTGGGCTCTGGAATCTGGTGTAGGAGGGAGTGGACTGGGCTGATATTGGGCTGGGGCCACAGCCACCAGATCCCCAAGTGGCTTCCATGATGGGGGTGAGTTAGAGGCCAGAGGGGCTCCCCAGAGCTGGACCAGAGCTAGAACTGAAACGAGGGCCTGCATAGCCTGATCGAACAGTGACCAGCTCTATAATCCAGGGCACCCATGGATGCCTCCAAGATCAGCCGAGAGCCTCTGCAAACTCAGACCCAGTCATGGGCTGGGCGAGTTCATGAATGAAGCCCTGAGATCCAGCCTGGCCAGGGCCCTGCACTCTTCTGAGAGTAGTGGCAGCTGCCACTTTCTCCAAATCCATCAGCCTTTTTTTTTTTTTTTTAGGATTTTTTTTTTAATTTTATTTTATTTTTAAACTTTACATAATTGTATTAGTTTTGCCAAATATCAAAATGAATCCGCCACAGGTATACATGTGTTCCCCATCCTGAACCCTCCTCCCTCCTCCCTCCCCATTCCATCCCTCTGGGTCGTCCCAGTGCACCAGCCCCAAGCATCCAGTATCGTGCATCGAACCTGGACTGGCAACTCGTTTCATACATGATATTTTACATGTTTCAATGCCATTCTCCCAAATCTTCCCACCCTCTCCCTCTCTCACAGAGTCCATAAGACTGTTCTATACATCAGTGTCTCTTTTGCCTTTTTTTAATAGTTGTTTTTTTTTCCCCAGTTCATTCCCTTGGTTTTCCTTTGTGGTTTTTTTCCTGTTTAAAATTTTAAAACTGTAGAAAAGTATGGTCTGTAGCAGATACCAGTGTCAGAATTTGTAAATGTTGAGATCTGGTCATGTTTACTTGAGAAGTTTTAAATTCATGTAAAAGCAACAAAAGATTGCAGAATTTTTCCTTTCCTCCTAACTCAAGGTGCTTTCCATAGTTTGAGACATACAGACACAGATGCACATACGTACGTACATGCACGTGTACAAAGGGCCCCTGAGCATGTATGGATCGTGAAGCCACACGGGCTTTAAACTATAATCTAAATTTGAGTTCATCTACATTGATCTAATTCACTCATTTTAACTTTTCCACAAGGATTCTATTTCATAAATATCTCACAATTTATTTGTCTGCTTCCCTAATTATTTAAACTATTTCCAGTTTTGTTCTATGATGAACTTCATACCATAATGAACATTCTTATTCACCTTCCCAGTGGTATCCAAGGGCATATACCAAGAGTGGAATTTCCACATCTTCAGGCATGCACTGTTTCAAATTCACACATTTCTTTTCTTCAAGTGGTTGGATTAATTTTCACCCCTGTCCGTGGGTGTGAAAGTTCTCACAATTCATCATTTCATCCCCTCTTGGGATTATCAGATGCCATTTTCCCCCCAAACTGATGGATATGAAATGATACTCCATTTTTATTTGTTTGTATTTTCTCAGTGGATTACTGATGTTGAACCGTTGATTTCACATTTTTATGACCATTCGTGTTTCCTCTTTAGTGAATTGCTCTTTTGTATCCCTTGCCCACTTTTCCTATCATCATCATCATCAACAGTTGCTCAGTCGTGTCTCACTCTTTGTGGCCCCATGGACTGAAGCTCACCAAGCTCCTCTGTCCACGGAATTCTCCAGGCAAGAATACTGCAGTGGGTTGAGGTTGTTGTTATTTTTTCTTACTTATTTTTAAAGTTGCTAGTCCTCAGTTTTCTGTATGTTGGTTGCTTCTTATTGAAGCAACATCTCCTCTCTGTTGGTTACTTTTCTTATTGAATTGTTTTTGAAGCATAGCACCACACAGCCACAGCATAGCTCCAAAGGTGTAGCTCCATGATTTCTCCAGAGTGCCTAAGGCGGTGAAACCCACCCAGGTCAGAGCACTGCTGGGTCCTAAAGCCCCTTTGCACCTCTCCAAACACTGTCCACCATCTGACCCATTAACGAGTGGACTCTGTTAATACCCTTTCTACCAGTGTTATAGCCTTACTTACCAGATGGATGGGCCTCCTGGTTGTGGCATATTATTTTATTTTCTAATAATTTAAGGTTTTTTGCATCTGTCTTCATAGAGGACAGTGGTCCATGGTCTGGTGCTCTCCATTGTTTTTTGCTGTTTATTGAATTATGGTATTCATGTTGGGCTGGCCCTGTAATAACTACCTTTCAAATATGACCTTGTTTGATAATTAATCCCAGAAGCTGTGTTAGGGGTAAGAAAAAGCAGCAAAGAAATGCCCATTTAACTCTGGGCATCGAGTGGAGGATCCATCCCATAAGCAGAAGCATGCAGCCCGGGGCAGGTCAGGCTAGGAGCTCAGGGACCAGGGATGTCCGAGAGCAGAGTGACAGATGCGTCCTGCCCATGGGCTCATGAACTGACTCATCCCCAGGCAGAGGCCCAGAGCTTGGCTCATGGGCTTGAGCCTGTGATTCTGACTTCATCACTAGGTCTGTGGTCCACTGGTCCAGCTGGGCAGGGCTCTGGAGGGATGGTGACCTGGCTACTGGGCCCTCATTCATCCCACCTGCCAGCAGAGCCTAGGGGAGGGGCAGGTGATATGTAGCCCCTCCCTGGAGCAGAACAGCCTAGAGACCCAGAGAGGCAGGGGACTGGCCCTGTCCCCAGCCCTGCCGTCCCAGGAGGCGTCACAGAGGAGGCTCACCTGGGGACACAGAGGGGACAGTGCTGTCGGTGCCTAGGGCCTGGGTACATGTGAGGCTCAGAGAATGGGGTGCCCCAGAATTGCAATGGGAGGGGCCAGGGCCACGGGCTGGCCAGTGGGTAGGGACTGTGTGGCATGATGGGGTGGCCTCCCCAGGGTCGGCATCCTGCCTGTGTGATGACAGGTTCTCTGTGCAGGAGCGCTGGGCCTCAGAGGTGGCGGGAAGCAAAAGGTCTCTGTCCAATGCTCTGTGATGCAAGAGGAGGAGGGTTCAGAGGCCGGCACTAGGCTATGGTCCAGGCTTTCCCTCAAGGAGTCCCACCAAGCAGAAGGCATGGCCAGGCAGCCTCGGTTTGGCAGCTGGGTTGTCTCATGCTCTGAGGGGATATGCCCAGGCCACGGGAAACAGGGGGTACTGGGTGCAGTGTTCTCCAGATTCCATCCCCTGAGATGGCATATGCACCTGAAGAGCTAGAACAATCCATGCTCAGGGAAAGCCAGCTTGGACAGACGCCGGAGAACACAGGAAAAACCCATCCCAACTCAGCAGGAGAGCTCAGAGGCAACCGTGTGCTGGCGCCCCGATTCAGAGGGGAAACTGAGTTAGAGGGTGAGGCTCCGGGGCTGCCCACCGGGCACAGACTGCAGTGCCGCAGGCTGAGTTTCTGGTTGGCTGAACACAAAGGAATAAACTGTCCATCGTCTCGTTCCAGGGAGGCATTCAGCCCAGCCCGGAGCCAGGGGAGTTAGCAGAACTAGGACATGGAGGGCAAAATAATAACCTGGGCTGGCTTGTTTTCATCATTTTTATTACTTCCGTCCTTTCACACAGCACTGCCACTTGGACTTCAGGTGGCCCTGGAGCAGGCAGGGCAGACCAAGCTCCCATGACGTGGCTGAGGCCTGGGAGGTATAGGGGGCTGCCCCCACCCGAAGGCCCCCACCCTGGGTGGCTGGAGAGCCTTTTCTGTCACTGCTCGTGGTTTTTGTTTGTTTAATAGAGTGTAATTGTGTTTACAATGTTTTGTTAGTTTTGGGTGTACAGCAAAGTTATACAAACAATCAGTTATACATATACATGTATCTACCCTTTTTTAGATTTTTTTCCTTATAGACCATTACAGAGTGTTGAGTGGACTTCCCTGTGCTATACAGGAGTTCCTTATTAGTTATCTATGTTATATACAGCTGATTGGGATTGGTCTTCCCTGGTGGCTCAGATGGTAAAGAATTCACCTATAATGCAGGAGACCTGGATTCGATCCCTGGGTTGGGAAGATTCCAGGAGGAGGGAAAATTTGATCCCAATTCCAGGAGGAGGGAATGGCAACCACTCCAGAATTCTTGCCTGGAGAATCCCATGGACAGAGGAGCCTGGCGAGCTACAGTCCACGGGGCAGCAAAGAATTGGACACGACTGAATGATTAACACAAAGACCCAGATTGGGATTAACTGCTCTTGTTTTTAATCCTCCCCATATCCCAAATCTGGCTGCTGAGGGAGGAGAGCACCTTGGAGAGCGACATGGACCCTGAACCTCTAGAGGACTTGCCCTGGAGGCCTGCAACAAGAGGTGACAGGTGAGGCCTACGAGAAGGAGGGGTTGGTGTGTGATCTCAGCTACCCCATCCCTGCCCCAACAGCCCCAGAAAACCCACAAGCCTGGCTGGAGGGGTGGGTGCACTCTCTCTGTGCGGTGTAGCACAGGTGCTGAAGCTTCTTGCCAGCTTCCAGGGAACCCCTGGGCATCCCCAAGGGCTGGCACTCTCCATCTTCCTAGGCTGGAAGATCTCAGGAGGCTCCAGGGTAAAAAGCAGAGTCCCCAAATAGGCCCACACCCAGAAGTGGAGGCCTGAACAGAGCTCAGATTTCAGCCGTGAGCATGATGGTCGCTCTAGCTCCTGGCACCAGGCGAGCTTTCTTGGGCCTGTATCCTCTCATGGACCTGAGAGGTTGGGAACGAGGTTGCCTCTGAGGTTCCCGGCTTCCTGAGGTCCCGCCACTAAGTGTGCTGGACACCGAGGTCTCCCTCCCACCCCACCCCGGTCCCCTCCGTGACACTTCCCAGCACCTTCTCCAGGTGGGAGTGGCCCTCAGCACTTGTCCTGCATTTTCATCCTCATGGTGAGCCTGAGAGTGAGGTAGAACTGTTGCCCTGTTTTATGGAAGAGTATACTGAGACTCTTGAGAGGTTGAATGGGGTGGAGCATCAGGAAGTGTGGCCTCTGAGATTCCAAAGCCTTTAGGCAGCCCATGACACTATCTCTTTAAAAAACAGACCCAACTGTGCTACCTGTCCACCCCAGACCCCTCTGTCCCCGAGGAGCAGCTCCACACACTCACATGCACATGCATGCATACACACACACACACACACACACACGGGCGCATGTGCCTGCATACACACACCTGCAGGGAAGCCCACCCTCCGCCCGCCTGCAGCTGGCCGCTCCCCAGGCTCCAGGGAGATAATTACATCACAGGAAATCGCAGTGTGAGTCTCACATCACCAGGGGCGTCCCCAGTGGAGGGTTCGAGACAGAACACATGTGGCAGAGCCGCAGGCCAGGCCCAGCTGCAGCAGATGTCTGCTGCAGCTGGAGGGCCGCCAGGCGTCGGGCCATGTGCGGCTGGTCAGGGGCAGGGCCTCGGCTGAGGGTCAGCACAGGCCTTCCAGCCAGTGCTGGCCCCGCTGCTGCTCCGCTCACTGGGGAGCGCCCCTCCAGGGCACGGGGTCTGGGAGGCAGTGTTTCCTCATCTGTACAGAGGGAAGAAGATCAGCACCGTGACCCAGTGAATGGAACCCATGCGGGTCAGGGCATCACATGGTGAACCCAGCTTGGAGGCGGAAGGAGAACTGCCCTCAATGAGCTGACGGCCTGCGGAGGGAGGGGCGACACTCATGTGCCTGCAACCATTCAGAGCACGGGCCAGACAGGTGAGTCCCCTACTTCTGTGAGCAGAGAGAGAGCTGACAGGTCAATAAGGAACATCCTCGCCAACTCTGACCAGCAGGCCTAGTGAAGGGGGCAGAGGGCTAAGGGGACAGGGTTTGCTGGGAGGTGATTCACATGGAATGGATGGGAGTGCTCAGGGAGGGCCTCTCCTGAGAAATGACAGCTGAGCTTGAGAGAGACAAAAAGCCAGACAAGAGGAGACAGAGGGCCCAACAGAAAGAAAAGTGCAGGGACCTGCGGCTGGAAGGATGGATGGGCGTCAGTGTGGTCCCAGGGAAGGCAGTGGCTGAAGACGGAGAGGGGCCAGGAGGCCATGAAGGGCCCTAGGGGGCATTGGAAGGGATGTGGAATTTATTCTGCTGGCAACAGGAAGCTGCTGGAAGGTTTGCATGAAGGAGTGTCAGGGTCTGACTGTCGTTTGGAAAGCTCCCTCTGGCTAATGCTTGTGTGAAGGGGGGTGTTGGGGGACCCGAAGGGAGCAGGGAGGCTAGTGAGAGGCGTCTTGCTCTGGTCTAGGACCGAGATGCTGCTGCTCTCCCCTCCCGCCTTTCCGCTCCCTCTTCCCTCCGTGTCCCCTCCCTTTCCCTTTCTTCCCCCACCCTCCCAACACATCCCCTCCTGTGAGGAGGCCCAGGCCTGAGCCCTCAGATAAGCTCTCAGCATCCCAGACTCCGCCCAACCCTATCTGCTGTCAAGACTAATACTTGACCCACAGGGGCGTTTCCTGGCAGGTGGGATCATCCCCACCTCCAGTAAGTAGAATCCGGGCTTCCCCACCCCCACCCCCACCTGCTCAGCCCCACCCACTGGGCCACCGCAGGCCTGGCGGCTCAGTCTCCTCTCAGGAGGCAGGCAGTTGTACTCTCCTAATCCACAGATGTGTAGCCCTTTCATGATGAATGAGGCCAAGGATCCCTAATTGTCAGTAGTTGATCTCGGTTAAAATGGAAACACCTCCTGTGATTTGCAGGCAGGAGCTGGAGTGGAGGGTGTGGGGTTGTTTACACAGACCTGGAAGGATGCTGCTTGAAATGGGTCCCTGGGAGTGATAGCAATTTATAACTATGAGCCGGGCCCGTGGGTGATTTAATTAAGGCCAAACCAGCCCCGATCTTTGCTCCTCCCTGCCAGGTGTCGCCGGATGACAGTGCCAAGCCTGTCCTTCTTCCCTTTTCTCCAGGACAGGTAAGAACACAGCATTGGAGTGACCAGTGTTCCATCTGCTTGCAAAGCCAGGTTCCAGGACCTCGTACCTAGACTGCATTCCAGTCATGGTGAGGGAGACGGGGACCCCCCAGGCTGCTGCCCTGGGGAAGGTCCAGTAAGCATCCTAGGGCCCCCCAGGGGGCCACTCAGCAGACAGGCCCTCGGCGGCAGCTGTGCAGGGCTGGGCCCCACACCCCAGTCGGTGTGACTGTGGCACCTGTGCCTGGCGCTGGGGGAGAGGCAAGAGCCTGGTGCGGCCACCTCAGAAGTGCCTGGGTGATGGCTGACGGGGAAGGACATTCCTCTGGCGCTGGGGGAGAGGCAAGACCCTAGTGCGGCCACCTCAGAAGTGCCTGGGTGATGGCCGACGGGGAAGGACATTCCTCTGGCCACAGGTGCCTCTGGCACCTTGAGACAGATCCCACAGAGCAACTAGGCTTCTTCGCTCAGAATGGAGCCCGCCAGCAGTTAACTCAGCCCTTTGACTGCGGGGGACCCCCGGCAGATGCTGACAACAAAGACACAAAGAGCAAAGGGCACAGCACACAAGAGCCAGAGACAGACTAATAGAGGGCACAGCCGATGGAGCTGGCCGGGAGTCCCCCATGGGATCATTGACCACAGTCCCACTGAGAAGGAAGCCATGATCTTGCCTGGTCTCTATCCTGCCCCTCAGAGCATGAGGCCAAGCAGAGATTGGGAGGATCCCTGCACCTGTGGGGGGCTCCCTACCACCCCTCCTTTCTCAGGGAAGAAGGGTGGGAGAGAGGCTGGCACCCCTGCTGCCTTACCTGCTCCAGGGCACTGGGGACCAGAGGCGGAGGGTATAAGCTGTGTGCAAACATCCTGCCTTCTCCCCAGGATATTTTCTTTAATAAAAGACCATGGAAATGTCAGCTAGTCTAAACAAATAGCCAGGCTTTACAGAGGATGAACAACCTGCATACAAGCACCTCCAGGGCCCGCTTTCCAGGGTGGCTTTGCAAAATCGTGTGCCAGGAAAGAAGATCAGAAGCCTTCATGGTGGGGCAAGCCTTTAGTGCCCAGACAGGTGAGGTTTACAGGGTTCCCAGGGAGGAAGGGGCAGCTGGACCAGGGCCTGGTGTAGGGGTAACTGTCCCAGGTGGTCCTGAGGACCTGGGCTCCCATCAGACCGGGGCTCCCTCCTGAGGACCCTCAGACAAGGCTGCACCCTGTGGGCAAGGAGGTGGATGAAGGGGCTGTCGGCAGAGGACCCTCAGGCTCTGTTCCTCCCCTCCCCCTACAGGGAGCCCCATCTTCCTGGTCCATTACACAGATCTCTTAGATGTTAGGGGAGGCACCCATGGAGTCTGATCCTGAGGGGCCTCCCAGGATGAGGTGGGCCTCCCTACTGCACCAGGGGACCAGGAGGCCCAGAATGGAGGAGAGAACTTACAACAGAGCAGTTAAGTAATGGAGCCACCAGCTCCCCACTCCTCATCTGTGGAGCGGGGCAGTGATTTCCACTGCATGTGCCATGAAGAAGAGGCAGGCACAGGGCAGGGCACTCAGTCAGTGGAGGTTTGTTCCCCCCTCATGATTCCTCTGCAGCAGGTGCCAAGGCCGGTGCTTCTTAAGGCCGAGGACACCATCCTCAGGCCTCCAGGAAGGGATCCAAGGCAGCAGGTGGTATCTCCCAAAACTGGCCACAAAAGTGTTCTAGTTCCACATGCTGTCTTAGAAATCTGCCACTCCCCCGCCAACCGGGAGTCCGTTTCCTCTCCACTTGAACTTGAGTTGGGTGCTGAGCATAGAAGGCTGGGTGCCCACATCACCTGATCCACCTCTGGTCAGACTTAACCAGCAGAGCCCTTGCCTGTTGACGAGGCCTGACTCAGAAGACCAGGCCCCCTGACCATTCTGTCCCTCCCACCCTCGGCCCCAGGACAAGACTGAACTCGAATTCCTTGGCCTAGAATTCCTTGACAGTCAGGAATACAGCTCCACCTGTCATGAGCCCTCAAGCCATGCCACTCACCATCCCAGCTCTATCTCATTTAGTCCACGAGAGAATCCCAGATTATCAGCACTGTTGTTTTTCACATGAGAAAATGGAGGCTCTGAGACCGGCTGAGTCTCTTGTCTTATGTGTCCTGGTTTGACCTTGGGAGAGGCACACTGGGGAGTGATTTAAAAGCCCCCACTCAGGATCACTTCCCGGTGCCCCCATGCCAGCAGCTGCCCCACATTGCTGGGGAGAAGCAGCCGCTTTCGGCCCCTGGCGCCCTCATCAATCAATATTTTTAATTACTTACATGATTGACTAATAAAATTCTCTACCAACTAATTGATTTTGTGATCAAGCAAGAGCCTCTGTTTTTATTAAAAGGCTACTTAGATGAATTTTTTTCCCCCACTGAAATGGGAGGTTGTATTTCTTTTGGTCATTTTGGAAGAAGAAAAATGGGAGGGGCCAGGGACAGGAGGAGACCCAGAGGCCAAGAAGACTCCAGGCCCAAACCAAGGGGCCCTGGGATCCATGAATCGGCAACCGGTTCACTTCTGTGTCCTGCCAAACACCCAGAGGCTCCGCAGCGGGTCAGGCACTGGCCAGAAGACCCCTCGGGCGCCCACTTTACCCAACTCAGCTTGGCCAGAGCCGCTTCTATTGATTTTATAAATAAACTGTAAACTTTCCTCTGAATCTTAATGGAAGTATTGGCTTTTCAGTTATAAAGGTAACTCACGCTTGGTGCACAGTTTGGAAAAGACAGGCTAATCTAACAAAACAACAAAGTGATGAGAGGGTTCTCACCCTGGAGACTCGGCTGAAAAGGCAGTTGATGGAGATGCTGTGAGAAGAACTGCAGCGCACATTTCCAGGGGTCCAAAGCCCCAAAGAACCATCACCATAGAAACCGCCCAGAGCCCAGGGTCCACAGAAAGCTGCTTATGGTTATTGCGTCAGCCAACTTCTTCTGGTTTTTGTTTTTTTGTTTTACCGCGTTGATTTTTGACTGGCTTGGAGTTGTCCTGTGATGTGTTTGTAAATGACTCCAGTGTGGCCGGTCCTGTGGGGGAGCCACTTCCTGTGACCTGTCCCTGTGGTACAGGCCAAGGTCACCTTTCCTGGGCAGTATGCCAGGTGGGGCCAGGGGCTCAGCATGGGCAGTTAGGGTAAGGGAGCATGGAACGTTTTGTGAAGGAGGGGCAGGGAGAGGGCTGAGGCTGGGAGAAGGGCACTCGCTCACGGCCCTGGGCAGCACTTTCTGCCCCAGTCCTCAGACTCCTCACCTGGTGTGGAGGAGTCTGAGGAGCCCCTCCTCGCCTGGGCTCCCAGGCCTGGCCACTCTCAGTTCTCCGCTAGGAGAGGCACTGTGGACTGGGCTGTAGCAGCTGCTCAGCTCGGGTCTTGGGCCCCCTCTGCTCGTTGCATCACAGTCATCCCCCTGTTCCTGACCTCTGTTGCTTTTGTTCAGTCGCTCAGTCATGTCCCACCCTTTGCAACCCCACAGACTGCAGCATGGCAGGCCTCTCTGTCCTTCACTGTCTCCTGAGTTTGCTCAGACACTTGTCCATTGAGTCAATGATGCCATCCAACCAGAGGATGAGATGCTTAGGTGGTCCCTGACCTTACTCTGACTGCATCTTCTCTTAACTGCTACATTCCCAGCAGCCAGAAGGGTGGACGGCACAGAGTGGGTGCTCAGTTGCCATGGAACAGGTGAATGCTGAATAAATCTATCTTAACCATGAATACTTATGATGTCGGTCAGATGGTCCTGCTGAGCCAGCCTTGGGGCCAGGAGACGATGACCTCCACACCTTTCTCTGAGGAAGGTCATGGCAGACAAACAGCATGACCAGCAGTGATGCCCCTCTGCCCCTCACCAACCCAGTGTGCAGAGGCCACTCTTCCGTCCTCATGGACAAAGGCAGGAGCACCACAGAGGGGTCAAGAGACTCCACACAGGCTGTCTGAAATGGGGCTCTGGTTCTCACCAGGGGAAGCCGCTCAGGATCAACTAGAAGTCCAGCGCCACTGAACCAAAACCCAGGTGAACTGCCCTCCCCTGGGTGTAAAGTCCCCAGATGCACTTGGGAGCCATGAGTTATCACTAGCCCACCACTGTGCCTAAAGAATCTAGAACATGTCTGGAACCTAACTTACTTTTTTTTTTTGGCTACAGACATGTAATTTGAAAAAAAAAAAAAAAAAAGCAGTGTTTGTGATGCACAGTACAGCAAAGCATGCTGAAAGGAGGTATGTCTGTATTCAGGTCCTTTGCCCATTTTAAATCAAATTTCTTTCATTCTTTTTCTTTTTTTGTTTTTGAGTTGTATGAGTTTGTTGTATATATATTTTGGATATTAACCCTGTAGCTGATATATAATTTACAAATATCCTAACTTACTTTTAAATAAAATAAAATTCACTGTTTTTTTCTTACACACAAAAATAACATCTGCTCAAAGTAGAAAACAGGTTTTAAAAAAGCCATAAAGGAAAAAAGGTCAGTTGTCCTCCTCCCGAGTGCTAATGACACGTCAGAGATACAGTGGCTCCCGAGGCAGCCGACCCCTCCTCCCTGGATCTCAGGATGTCTGAGGGGTGCGCTTGCATCCAGGCTGTCGCGCCCTCCACACTGCTGGCTGCCCTTGACGGGGTGAGTCACTCCCTCCTGGCAGCGCTAGCCTCCCTGGCTGGGACCCGCAGAGCAGCAGCAGAATCCCGGCTCACACGGCTGGCTCGGAGTCTCATCTCACCTGCCACCCACCCTCCTTGGTCCCCTGGCTGGCCTCACCCTCTTGTCCTGACATGTGGACTTTGGAATGTCCCAGGAGCCTCTGTTCTTGGTTGCTTCGTCTCTTCCGCACTCCCTCCACGGTGAGCTCATCCAGGCTATGGCTTCGTGCATCTGTGCACTGATGCCGCCCACGAAGGTCACTCTGACACTCCAGAAGGCACCTCCAGGGTAACGAATAGCCCTTGCACAGCTCTGCCCGGAACTCTCCCGCATAGCAGCAGGTGGCAACCTCGTCCTTCCAGTGCTCCATTCCAAAGCCTGGGGGCAGAGCCACCATGACTGGGCTGTTGTCCTCCTTGCTCTATCAGCAAACTCTCAAACCCCACCCAGCGGTCCCACCCACAGTGGCCCTTAACTCAACCATGGCAGTTGCTCCTGACTGGTCTCCCCAAGCTGCATGGGCACCCTGGGGCTCAGCATCCCACCAAGCAGGTTGCCTTGGTCCTCACCAAAGCAGGGCCTGAGATAGGACTTAGGGTAGGAGTTGGTTTGGGAGGCGATGGCAAGAGGCAGGAGTAAGAGAGAAGAAAATCCAATAGAGTGAGTGGTCATCATGGGGACTGGGGGCTGCTGGGCCCCCCTGAGAAGCTTTCAGAATCATCCACTAGGAGGACGTGAAGCTGGAACTCTGTCTATCCTCCCCACCCCCATAAGGACCACTATAACTTTATCTCCCAGACCCCCGCTCTGCCTTGGGAAAGCCCCACGTTACTACTTTTCCTTTTGTAATAAACAAGTTCAGTGATTCCACTATTCCTGTTCAAACTTTCACCCACAAATTTGGCATCTGCTGCTGATCCTCGTCTGTATCAGTTATCATTACAATTGTTGCCAAATGATAACTTTTCTAAGTTCTATTTATACTTATTAGCTGACATTCTACTAGAAGGCTAGCCTTTCCTTTTCTTTTTACCAGGCTTCCCAGGTGGCTCAGATAGTAAAGAATCTGAGTGCCAATGCAGGAGATGCGGGTTCAATCTCTGGATTGGAAAGCT
This sequence comes from Bubalus kerabau, assembly GCF_029407905.1. Lineage (NCBI taxonomy): Eukaryota > Metazoa > Chordata > Mammalia > Artiodactyla > Bovidae > Bubalus > Bubalus kerabau. The sequence goes on from NC_073624.1 coordinate 136,670,040, forward strand.
CCCCTGAAGAAGGAAATGGCAATCCACTTCAGTATTCTTGCCTGAAGAATCCCATGGACAGAGGAGCCTAGGAAGCTACAGTCCATAGGGTTGCAAAGAGTAGGACATGATTGAGCAAGCATGCAATCTCATAGGATGCATAGAGTTTCTAAGTTCTAGTGGTTATAATTCATTTCTGTAATTACTTATTTTGATGCTCAAAATATCCCAGGTGGGTCAATGGGAACTCCAAGTTGCCTCCTGTGTCTCTTTGACACACCCCCATCATAGTTTGATTACTTCCTTACTTTCTGTCACAGCAAGTTATTCTAAGCCCATTAAAAAAAATTATTTATCTGGCTGTGCTGGGTCTTAGTTGTGGCATATGGGATCTAGTTCCCTGATCAGGGCTCAAACCCTAGCCCCCTGCATTGGGAGCACAGAGTCTTAGCCACTGGACCACCAAAGAAGTCCCTCTAACCCCATTTTTAAGTTCCCTGTCCCAACCCTGGAATCAATCATTTCTCCAAGGAGCCTTGGTTCCTGGCTCCTTTCAGTGGGGCTGTATTTAGAAACCAAGATTAGGGTACTGCATGTTGTGCCTGGGGTGTTTGCCACATTTTTAAGTATTGAAAGTATCTACAATTAGCGAGGCATGGATGAGGAACACTCTTGTCCTCAGTCAGTGGGAGAGGGCCTGGGACAGCAGAGAGAAAGGGCACTTGGCCATGCCTGTCACACCTATTTGATGGTGATAGGTGTGCACATGCACACAACCATACCACTTGTCGGAACCCCTTCAACCCAAACTAGCACACAAGTACACAAAAGCAACACGTTGGAAACAGTTAGTGTCCATGGACACAAAGTTAACTGAGGGAATTGTAGTACTTCCTTCCTAAAATGAGTCCAAAGTTCCTTCCAAACTTAAGTCCATGAATTGTTTTTAGAGAAGCAGCAATTTACAGAATGCCATGTATAGTCTGATTTTTTTTTAATTTAAGATAAGAGATGTGCATCTTACAAAGGTGAGTGCGTTTGTTAGGGAAAACTAAAAAGACATTCCAATCTCATGCTGCTGCTGCTGCTAAGTCGCTTCAGTCGTGTCCAACTCTGCGCGACCCCATAGACGGCAGCCCACCAGCTCCCCCAGTCTCATAGGCAATGTTATCCCTCTGAATTATGGGGAAAGGCCCTGGAAGTTGAAAACATAGGAGCAGAAAATCATACTTTGCATTTCACACAACTTCTGAACTATGTTAAGGGTTTATAGCAGCCATGTACTTCTTTCACAATTGAAAAAACAGCTTTAAGGACTTCCCTGGGGGTACAGTGGATAAGGCAGGTAGATACCTGCCAAAGCAGTTCAATCCCAAGTCCAGGAAGATTCTGTATGCCGAGGAGCAACTAAGCCCATGCACCTCAACTACTGAGCCAGTGTGCCTGGAGCCTGCGCTCAGCAACAAGAGAAGCCACCGCATTGAGAAGCCTTCGCACCTCAACAAAGAGGAGCCTTGGTTCACCGTGACTAGAGGAAGCCCGCATAGCAACAAAGCACACTTAAAAATAAATAAATAAATGATGAGAAAAATGCTTTAAGTGATAATAGGTGAAGAAGAGACAGCCAGCTCCCCGGCCTATAAGACTCACCAGTATTACTGAATACTAAAGTAGCTTTAGAAATAAATGAAAAAGATGTTCATCAGACGTGGGGTCAATCAACTTGGGAAATGGGAGAAGGAAGAGAAGAATACTGACAGTGATCACTCATACATGCCCTGGAGCAGAGGAGGGGTCTTGGCCCAAGGTCTTGGCTGTCTGTGAAGTCGCCCCTCAGGCTGCCCCAGCCTGAGGCTGTCAAACATTGCAGATCGCAGTTCCCCAGCTCTGATCCTGGCTCTCCACCCTCCTTTAGCAGGTAGCTGGCTTCCCTGGAGAAGTGCGTGAAAGGAAGGAATGAGGCAGCCATGAAGCTCAGGACAAGAAGCCTCGATCAGGGCTGCGCTGGTCTCCCCTGACTCCTGATTGTAGAGAGAGAGAGGGTGAGTACCACATGTGACTGTGAGGATGCATCCTGGAGCCAGGCTTTCTGAATTCACATCTCGGCTCACTGCTTACTAACTTGAGCAAGTTCCCTCGACCTCTGTGTGCCTTAGTCTTGACACCTGTAAAACGTTCCCCATGGGATTTGTTGGAAGCTCAGATGAGTCAATATGCCAAGTGCTTAGGATAGTTGGCATGTAATGAACACTCAGAAATGTTATTTGTATTATTATCATTCCTGGTGGTTACAGCGGACACACCCCTGTCTCAAAAATATGACGGGAATGCAGGTAGGGTTTCACTGTCACCTGTGATCCTGGCTGATACTTTGTCATAGTGGTGTGCATTAGCCGGCAATGCTTTCAGCTGCAGAAATTACAGACACAACAGCTTAAACAAATAAAGCTTGGTTTTACCTCAGTTTACAAGAGGCCTGCAAGTTGACAGCTGCTGGCCTAGGTTCAGCAGCTCAGCCATGTCAAGGCCTGTCTCCATAAGGGCTTTGCCTCTTTTTCATGTGTTCTGCCTCAGTGTTATAACACGACTGCCACAACTCCTGGCGTCACATCCACCTGCAAGGCAGGAAGAAGGGAAATGCAGTGAAAATTAGAAATACCAGCCACCTATGGCTCTCTAATCAAGAAAACAAGTCTTCCCAGAACCCCCCAGCTGACTGCCAATTATATCTCATTTACCAGAACTGTATTATTTGACACACTTAGTTCAAGACAGGCTGGGAATTTAATTAGCTTTTCAGCCTCAATTAGTGCAGATCATAAGGGAAAGGAAGGTAAGAATGACCTTGCCGAGTCTGCCGGTATTTTCTTTACCCCACGAAAGGAAAATCCGTGACCATGTTCATTGAATCAGGAGTGGGTGGTGAAGTTCACCAAACGTTTTCTCAGCAGCAGAACCCTCTCCTGCTCTTGGGGTCCATCTAAATAGAAGCCCACCTGTTGTGAAACAAGAGGCAAATATCGAGCCATGGGGACCACCTGGGAGCCCACATTTTCTTGAGACTTAGCAAAGCTGAGAACTGTGCAGACCAGGATCCAAGGTTTCCAAAGAACCCCTTTCCAACTTTCAAACCCAGACACCCTTATGCCAGAAATGGCCATCACTACCCAGCCTTAGGCCGGTGAGGAAGCCAGAAGTAATCAGGTTGCTGAACCAAGCCCTTGGCAGCAAAGGCATCTCTGCTCATTTCCTCCTGGACTTGTTAACCTGTTTTCCATCTTCCGGGCTCTCAGGAGCACTGGGCAGGCCAGCCAGAGAGTAGGCAGCTCCCATGTGCGACCGCCCTAGATTTCCTTCATGTCCTCTGGGCAGGCCAGGCTGATGCTATCTGGTTCCTGAGACCCTGCAGTGAACTCAGCCCTCAGATACCGCCTCTTGATAACAGCTTCACCTTTTCCATCTCTTTTAACAAATATCAACTCCTGGCCAAAGCCCAAACTCCTGGCTGAAGACCAGCTGCTGGCTGACAGCTCCTTGCTCCTTCTCAGAAGCAAACCTGGTCTGAGATGGCCTGGAGAGTGGGGCAGGGAGAAGCAGGCCAGCTGCCCAGAACTCCCTGCCTGCCCCAGGCAGCTCAGCGCCTTCTCTGGGCCTGGTTCCCCACAACAAAAGGGGTGTGTTAGATGCTTCCTGGGGTCGCTGCCCTCTGCATGCCTTCTGCAGGCTCCCCTGGCTCGCCCATCATGGCACCTGGACTCTGCCCCCGTGCCAGCCACAGACTCTGTGACCAGCCACAGGCCACCTTCAGCAAGAGGGTCCTTGCACGGTCCCAGTCCTCAGCGGAAAGGCGGCTCGTTATTTCTGAGTCTGTGAAAAGTGCACTTTGAACACATTTGCATCAATGCAGGACACAATATCTCTCCCAGGAGGCCAGAAAAGAAGGAAAATTCAATTTGTCAAGACATCCAGCCCTCGGGTCCTGCTCTCACTACCTGCTTTCTTGGCCCCTGAGAGGCAGCAAATCCTCCTGGGCCCAGACGATAAGGAAGGGAAGCAGATGCTGTTTCAGACGGTGTTTTTCCTCAGTTCAGTGGCCGGTTTATACTTTCACATATATGATTTTGCGCCCCCCACCCCCATCACTCAGAGCAACACTTTGACTCTCCAGGGCACTCTCCCCCTGCCACTGCTGGTGCCACCTGGGTTCCTCTCCCAGAAGGACACAGGCTCACTGCCCACCTCCTGCTCCTGCGCTACAGCCTGTGAGGTGGTGTTCCCAGTCACTCCATTTATCTGATGAAGAAACTGAGGCTTGGGAAGTCCAGCTCCACAGCGGGTGCCTGACTGGGGCTGGTCTTGCAGCCCGGCACACTCAGCATCCCCTGGCTGCACCCTCAGCTCAGACCCATGCACCCTGAGTCTCTGTCCTTCCCCCCACTGACACCTTGGAGCTCACTTAAAACATCTTGGGTTGGTCTCTCCTCCCCTCTGTGAAGCTTATCAGCCCTTTTCTTTTTTTCCCCCAGCTTTTCACAAACCACATGAGACAAGGCTGTAGATGCAACATGAGATTAAAGGCTGAACCTCATCCAGGTCAGGAAATTCCAAAGGCAGTCGCCCAGTTCGTCTCCAGCCCTGCTGACACCCCCAGGGTCACTCGTCTGCCAGTGAAGTGGGGGGCGGGGGGCAGGCACGAGCTGCAGAGGCACCCGGGTCCTTGGAACTTCCCGAGGACCAGATGCCCTGACTCCCCACCAGCTCCCAGGGCTGTTGCCCTCTCCCTGTCTTGGGCCTGCTTCCCTTGATGCTGTGTCCCGAGTGTGTCCCTCTCCAGCTAGACTGTTCCCACCAGGTCCAAATATACTCTTACTTTCCCATCCTTCAGACAGGCCTCTGTTGGACTCACTCTGCACTGACCGTCCCAGTTGCTAAGTCAGTGCTCGGCCTCAACTCTCGGTAACCCAGCACTTTGGTCCCATGCTCTCCTCAGCTGACTACAGACTCCCTGCCTTACTCCCACCCCTGGGTCCTCTCCTCACCTCCCCCCACACTCACTCCTGTCCTGTGGCCCTAAACACTGTACACGCTGCCTGATCCAACTGCCTGCTCAGCCCTCCGCCTCAAGGTCAGACAGGCGTCTGGGGCCTGTGAACCCCAACCACCAGGTTTCCCCAAACCTGCCCCCTCCACCCGCCATTAGATGCAGGGACTCTTCCCTCACACCCTATGTCTATTATTATGGTCACCTTTCAAGTAAACTAGGGACCTGACACCTCTGGCCATCACCCTCCTACCGCCCCCGAACTTCCCTTAAACCTATTGCCTACCTGGACCCTGTTGAAATGTGCATTTGCTCAAAGTCCCCTTTCCCCGAGTTCAGGGTAAAAAAAAAAAATGCTAGCGTGACATCCTTCTATCCGTCTCTTTCCTACCCCTGCCTCTTGCCCCTCTTGCTCTATTCCAGCCACCCTGGTAAGTGCCATCCCAGAATCCAACTCTGCCCCTGGAATCCTGAGGCTCAGTCTCCCCCTTATTCAAGTCTTCTCAAATAATTCCTTCCCTCATATCCTATTTTAAACTGCATCCCCTCCCCTGGCACTCTTGATTCCCCTTTGTGTGAGTTAGCTACTGCTGTGTAGCAAGTTAGCCCAAAACGTAGAGGCTTAAAGACAGTATTTGCATGTTTATCTTATGGTTTCTATGAGTCAGGAATATGGGTGTGGCCTTGCTATTCCTCTGGGTCTCTCATAACTTTAGGCAAGCTAGGCTGGGGTCCTTTCAGGGCTGGGTCTGCATAAGGCTGTCTTACGAGGCAGCAATTGTCTCCTCCCAGGCCGCCATCAATCCCTGGCATATGGGCTCTCCTAGTGTTGCTCAAAACATCTAGGTGAGCAAGGGGAAAGGGAGAGTGTGCCAGTGAGACAGACTCACAGACTTCTGTTTTGTTTTTTAATTAAGTAATTTGGCTGTGCCAAATCTTTAGTTGCAGCATGTGGGATTTGTTCCCCAATCAGGGATCGAAGCTGAGCCCCTTGCATTGGGAGTGCAGAGTCTTGGCCACTGGACCACCAGGGAAGTCCCCTCACAGGCTTTTGTAACCTAGTCTTAGAAGTGCCAGCCCATCACTCTGCCTTTCCTAGTCATTAAAAGCAAGTCCCAGGTCCAATCCAAACTTGGAGTGGGGGAACTGTGCAAGAGTGTGAGAACCCAGAGGTATGAACACCTGAAGCCACTTCTGAAACTGGCAACCCCACAGTTTCTGCTGGTTTGGTTTTCTCATAGCCTTCCTTCCCATCTGACATACTCTTCTGTTCATTACCTGTCTTCTTGAGTGCCCTGCCAGCTCTTTGAGGGCCAAGCTGTTCTGTGTTGTTGAAGGCTGTGTCCACACCGTTGCAGCACGTAGCCAGCACTGAATAGATCCTTATTGGGTTGGTGCTTCAGGAAGTTCCTGACAACATAGAATAACAGCCCTCCACTCTCAGTGACTGTCCTTTAATTTTTCCCAAAGTCAGCCAGTGACAGGCACTGAAGGCTGACTTCTGTACGAGTGAAAGAGGCTGGGGTGTGGGATGCCAGTGCTGGACTGTGCTGGTTACTATGGCCACGGCCAAGGAATGACTGTGCGTGTGCCCCCCCTGTGACTCAGCCTCGCCCTTGTGAAATGACACTCAGTCCCAGAGCCTGATCTCAGCTTCAAGTGCTCTTTAAAGGAGTGAGGCCAATTCATTCTTTGACATATGGATTTTCAAATATTTTAAAAATTCAAAAATCATACTTTGGTAAAAAATACTCTTGGGTGACAATGTAGCATTATCTACCAAAGCTTTAAATGCACACCCTCCTTGATCCAGCAAGTGCAGAGCTTGGAATTATTGATTTTTCACTATATTCACACATAAATGCAAAGATAGGTGTACAAAGATGTGCAATGCAACTTTGTTTATTGTAGCTAAAGAATAAGAATGCTAAAGGTCCTCAAGTGAGGGGCCAGCTAGTTAAACCTGGGCTTGTCCACCTGTGGAATAGCACACAGCTATTGGGAAGACCCGGGAAGCCACATGTCCTGATGTGGATGCAACATCATCTCATTTACTGAATTAATCAACAGCTATTTCTTGAGCATCTACTATGTTCCAAGTATTATTCTAGGCACCAGGGACGCAAAAGAGCAAGCTCCCTGTTCTTGGAAGCTTACATTCATGTGAACCCATACATGCATGTGCAAAGCACACCAACAAATACAACCATGAGAACATAACAGGATTCTAAAGAAAGCCCAGTGGAGCAGGGGGAGCATGGGAGACTGCTTCTTAGAGCATGGCCGCTGAGGAACATCTGAGCTGACATCTGGGCAAAGTGAAGGCGAGGTCAAGGGCAAGCATCTCCCAGATAGAAGGGACAGCCAGTGCAGAGCCCCCAGTACCAACAGGCTTGCTATATTTAAAGAAGAGCAGTCCCAGGGCGGGCGGGGCGCATCCCAACTGGCTCAGTGGCTCAGTGGCTCCGTCTGCCAATGCAGGAGACAAGGGAGACAAGGGCTCCATCCCTGAGAGGGGAAGATCCCCTGGAGGAGGAAATGGCAACCAACTCAAGAATTCTGACCTGGAGAATCCCCATGGACAAAGGAGCCTGGCAGGCTGCAGTCCATGGGGTCGATAAGAGTTGGACATGACTGAGCAATTGAGCACACACCTACAGCAGGCTGGAGAAGCCCAAGTGGAGTGAGGAGGAGGAGAAGAGAGAGGGGAGGAGGAGGCAGGGGAAGGCTGAGGTCAGGGATGTGGGGTGAGCGGAGGTGGGTGGGCGAGCATCAGATGGGTGACACTGGCTGTGGACCACTTACCCTTCAGGCTGCAGGCTCAGGGGCAAGTTAAGCTGGTGCAGCTGCTGAGATTCCACCTTGGTGGGGTTGGGACCTCAGCTGCCTGCTCCATGCAATGGGCTGGCTGAGTTTTTCCCCAGCATCCCTCTGGGACTGTGAGAAGGGGATGAGGACAACAGCGGGAGCCCAAGAAGGAGGCCACTGTGACAGCCTGGAGAGGACGGCAGCTTGGACCAACGCAGATGGATGAGATTCTGAGTATGTTCTGGAGACCCGGCAGAACATGCCATTGGGTCAGATTCAAGGTATGAAAGAGAGAAGGGAATCACTTGTAACTTTTTGGTCTTCGTCCTGAGAAACTGAGTGAATATGGCCCCTTTTACTAAGATGGGAATAACTGAAGGACAAGCAAGATTTGGGGATGGGAAAAGTGGAAATTAAGAGTTTGTTTTTGGGAATTCCCTGGTGATCTAGTGGTTAAGACACCATACTTTCAATGCTGAGGTCACTGGTTCAATCCCAGTTTGGGGAACTGCTGCTGCTGCTGCTAAGTTGCTTCAGTCGTGTCCAACTCTGTGCAACCCCATAGACGGCAGCCCACCAGGATCCCCCGTCCCTGGGATTCTCCAGGCAAGAACACTGGAGTGGGTTGCCATTTCCTTCTCCAATACATGAAAGTGAAAAGTTAAAGTGAAGTCGCTCAGTCGTGTCCGACTCTTCACGACCCCATGGACTGCAGCCCACCAGGTGCTTCTGTCCATGGGATTTTCCAGGCAAGAGTACTGGAGTGGGGTGCCATTGCCTTCTCCAAGTTTGGGGAACTAAGATCCTGCAAACCACATGACACAGCCACACACACACACACACAAAAGGAGAGTTTGATTTTGATGCATTAAACCTGAGATGCCCTCTGGGGGTCGTGCAGAGGGTCCATGGAGAGCAGGCATCTTAGTGAGTGGACTTTAGTGGGGAGGAGAGGCTGGGAGTAGATGGGGGACAGAAGAGAGTGTTTGGGGTGGGGTGGACTGGGTTTCAAGCTGGATCTGGATGAGGTCGCTGAGGAGTCAGTGTGGGCTAAACTGATGGCCCAGGTTGGAGATCCTTTATGAACACATCCATATTTAGTAATGGAGACGAGGAAGGCACACAAATGAAGGGGAAGGGGTACATCTGGGAAGCCAAGTGAGGAGAGGTCCAGGGGTGGGGGTGGGGGTGGGGGTGGGGGCACGCAGGCAGGTGGATAAGCAGTCCAGCGCTGCCAGGAGCTGAGTGCACGTGGACAGCAGAGGGTCACTTCTGGCCCATTGGGTGGAGTTCCTTCAGTTTTCAGGCTTAGACAAAGCTGGAGTCAGGGCAGGGTGGGGACCACAGGGGTTGCAGGGGGCTGCAGGGACCACAGGGGCCAGAAGAGGAGGCGGTTACAAAGAAAACACCTGTCAAGAGAGCCAAGGGAATTCCCTGGCAGTCCAGTGGCTAGAACTCCATGCTTCCACTGCAGGAGATACAGGTTTGATCCCTGGTTGGGGAACAAAGATCCTGCAAGCCATGAGGCCCCCCTCCCTTCCCCCCAAAAAAGAGCCAAGGAATAAGGGACAGGCACAAGGTCTTGGAGTTTGGGTTTGAAGATAAGGAGCATTCCAGCATGTTCTGGAGGGAGTGATCCAGGAAGCCTGAGAAGTGGTTCAAGCTGCAGCAAGACGATGCATAAAGTTCAGGAGCTGTGACTGAGTGCATGGTGCAGACGGACTGGAAAAGGCTGAGTAGGTCCTTCCAGGAGAGCCAGAGGCCCAGGGAGGTGGGTGTGAGGGCTGGAGAGGCATAGAAAACAGGGAGTGAGCAAGCAGGGTGGCTGAGACTGTTGTTGAGGGGAGAGGGTCCTGAACATAGGCAGCCTCCCTCACCTCCTCCAGCCAGGGGAGGACTCGGGGGAGGAAGAAAACTGGGCCACGTGAGGTTGAGCTTCGCCGGGTGAATAGGAACACCTGGGGGGCGGTGTTGGGGGGAAGACGGAGAGCGACGTCCATGGATTGTCACACTCAGTTCCTGGAGCCCTCGCCCATACTCTGCTCTGTTGCACCCCCACCCCGGGGCAGGCACCACTTTGAGCCCTTTCTGCCCTGACGAACACACCCCCCCCAGACCTCTGGGGTCCTCACAGCAGCCCCGCCCAGCATCATAGCCACAGCCCACTCCACCCCGTCTCAGAGACCCTGAGGTCCATGTCTTCCTTGACCTGTTCTGAGAATGAGCAGGAGGCCACAGGACCCCGTGTGTGCCCAGAACTGTGCTAGGCCTCACGGGGAGAGCAAGGGAAGGAGGAGGGGGTGTGCCCCTGGCATCCAGCACTCCCGGGCTGAGCCCTTTGACGCCTGTCGCTGCCAGGTGGGTGTCACCTGTGCACAGGTACACGGGCCTCAGGCGGTGGTGCACACTCACCCACACCAGGCAGTGGAAGACCCGGGCATGGGCCTGGGTCCTGGGTGCAGACAGCTGTCTTTGCAGCCTGGCCAGCTCCTCCCTTGTGTTGGGGCCCCGGGGAGCCCAGCTCCGTCTTGTCACTCACACAGGTGTCACAAGTGTAGAGTACAAGCTTGAGCCTGCAGCCCTCACTCCCACGATATCTTGTCTGGGAGGAGCTGACCACCCAGGGTCCCCCTCAGGTAGGTGGGAGGAGGCAGCCATGGCATGGGTCACCCGTCCCTCCCATGTGCCCTTGATCCAAGCATCTGCCCTGGCAGCATCACCTCATGCTGGCTGTATTGTTCCTAATGGAATCACAGCCTGCCAGACGAAGCAACAAGACTCATAAAATGCCCCAGGCATGACAAATCTTCCCTTTGAATGGGTCATTTGCTGAAGGAGATGCCACTGATGACTCATTCCATAGATCAGAGTCCTGGCATCACAGACAGCCAAAGCTGAGGAGTCTTGAGAGAGGATTATTGCTGGTCTTTGGGCTGATGGCCCACGGGGCTAAAGGGGACATAGGTGTGGCCTGTTCAGTGTCAGCTCAGACTCACTTCAGGAGCAGTAGGGAGGCGTTTTTGGACTGTGTCCCTAACTCTTGATGGTGAACCACATTGGGAACCTGCCCCCTTGACCCAGACTCCCCAGTGTGACCTCTGGACCAGGATGTGGCAGGCTGCAAATGACCACAGCAATATTTCTGTCCTACATGCTCTTCCAGAATCCTGCCCCCACCACCCCCATCCAGAGATGGATTCTGTTTCCCCTCTCCTAGAAATTGGGCTAGACTCGGTGACTGCTATGATGAACAGAATGTGACAGAGGGATGCAGGGGACTTTGGAGGTGAGGATACAGAAGGTGATACGACTTTGACTGCCATATTGTAAGGAAGCCCAGCTCCTACAGGGCTGTATGTCTGTGTCCTGGTGGACAGTTCCAGTGAAGGCAGTGGGTCTGGGCTGGTAACCAGTACCACACAGAGTCACGTGAGGAAGCCCGTGTGATTCTACACGACACAAGTCATGTGATTCCAGTCCTGCCTGTGAGCCACCCTAAGCTAAGTGGAGTGCAGCAGAGACAAGGCACGCTTGCTGAGGCCTGCCCATGTTGCAGACTCGTGAGCAAAAGAAATAACAGTGTTGTTTTAAGACAGTTTGGGGATGGTTTGTTATTGAGTAATAGATAGTGAGAATGGTGCCCTCGGTGATCTCTTGGCCTTCCCTGAATTCCTCTGACCCAGGGATGCAACACCCGCTCTGTGGATGATCGACTGAGAACATGGGTGGGCACACGGTTCCTTGTTCTGGAGGAGCTCCAGTTGGTTTGGATCAGTGAGAACTCTCCAGAGGGTCTGCCATATGTGGGAGGGGAAGCGTCTCATGCCTGAAAGTGGTTTCTATTTATTTTTTTATAAGATTTTTTGATGTGGACCATTTAAAAAGTCTTTATTGAATTTGTTACAACATTGAAAGTGGAAGTGTTAGTCACTCAGTTGTGTCCGACTCTTTGCGACCCCAGGGATGGTAGGTAGCCCTTCAGGCTCCTCTGTCCATGGAATTCTCCAGGCAAGAATACTGGGGTGGGTTGCCATTTCCTTCTCCAGGGGATCTTCCCAACCCAGGGATCACACCCAGGTCTCCTGCATTGCAAGCAGATCCTTTACTGTCTGGAGCCATCAGGAAAGTTCATATTTACAACATTGCTTCTATTTTATTTATTTATTTTGCTTCAAGGCATGTGGGAATCTTAACTCCCCCGACCAGGGATCAAACCCACACTCCCTACACTGGAAGGTGAAGTTGTAACCACTGGACCCCCAGGGCTTTCTATTTAATGGGAAATGTTTTCTTGGTAGCAAAACGTTAGGTATTAGTTTTCAGAATATTTGGTCATTTTCCCAAAGGTTGTGAGGTCTGTGAATCCCTTCTGTGATCTTACAGCAAGCTGAGCTCTGGCCTGCAGAGAAATTGCTTTTTTTAAGCCTCCACTGAAACCCAGTAGTGACAGAGCTGCTGTGAGAGCAAAAATGCACTGAGCAGGGTGAGTCAATGGGGTATCAAACAATACACTGAAATCCCCTGGAATAAGTTTCACCAAGCGGGGGTCTGTGATTTTGTTTAGAATTCATATTGTGTGATTATGCCTACAGCAGTAATACCCACAAAGTCCTTTTCATTAGAACAACACTGACCTGTTATTATGTGAAATGACAAGCAAGCACTCAGGAGCCCATTGCTTCCATCTCTTTGGCTGAATGGAAGTGCCCTGTATGGGGCACCATGGGGTTCCTGATCAACATCACTGCCATCACTGGGGACAGAAAACATCACTAAGGCAGCGGGAGATGTGGGCTGTAGCGTCCTCACCCACTCCACACCTCAGTGGCCCACCCACACATCCAGCAATTCTCTGCCCTTTATCCCAGCAACCTGGGAACCCACGTCCCAGGAGGGCCTCGGCCCCTAGAATGCACTGAGCACACTTCCCCATCAGCACCCTCTCCTGAACCTCTGACCATTGATAAATACACCCCAGTTTGTGGCTTCATAATAAAAACTAAAAGCGTACAAATAATTGGAAACTGGAGAAGGAAATGGCAACCCACTCCAGTACGATTGCCTGGAAAATCCCATGGACGGAAGAGCCTGCGGGCTACTGTCCGTGGGGTCACAAAGAGTCAGACACAACTTAGTGACTAAACAACAGCAAAATCTGAAACACCAACAGCGCCACCCCCCCACCCCAAAAATAAAACCAAAATTAACAGTGCTCTAAGTTCATTACCAGGACCTTCTTTCCAGTCTGCATCAGTTTCTGGTGACTGCGTGGCTTGAACAGCAGACATGTTACTATCTCACAGTTCTAGAGGCCGGAAGTCTGAAATCAGGGCTGGTCCCTATGAGGGCTGTGATGGGAGGATCTTTTGGCAGCCTCTCTCCTCAGCTTATGTCTCTTCACCTCACCTTCCCTCCGGGCCTGACTCTGTCCAAATTCCCTCTTTTTATAAGGACACCAGTGATATTGGATTGGGGCCCACCCCAGTGACCTCATTTTAACCTGATTATATCTGTAAAAACCCTGTTTCTGAATCAGGTCACATTCTGAGTTACAGAGAGGCCTCCAATATATGGATCTGGGGGGGCACCATTCAACTCCTGATACAATGAAAATAATATTTGAGTTCATGTTTCTCCCTTTAGTAGGATTGAGGATGACTGCACGGTAGCCTAGACCAGCATCATGGGTGATTTGGCAGGCAGAGGGCAGAGGGCACTGCCCTGGGGCCAGGAGGCTGGCTTTACCGTGTGGCCTTGGCCAGTTTCGGTGGAACCTCAATCTTTCCGTGATGAGACTTAGACCGAGTGGTCCCTTTGGGCCTTTCTGTCCCTGAGATTGCTCAGGGTCACTTGTCCCTGGCTTTAGGTCACATGAGGCATGGAGGCCTGTGCTGGGCCCACTCAGTATGGGTGTGAACAGAAGTGTGGTGGCCACCAGGGCACTTGGCCACGTTGCTCAGGATGGGCATGCAAAGGAGACACCAGTAGGCCTCCCCAGGAAAGGCCAGGTTCTTGTGGCATCAAGAACAAGGAACCCGAGTTTCCCTTTCCCCCAGACATTCCTCACTGCCAGCCGTACAGGAATTTCCCTCGGGGGCTGTATGGTCAGAGCAGCAGATGACACTCCTGAAGGGCAATGACTAGGGCTTAACACTAGAGTAGAGGGCTGGGCAAGGCAAAATGAGAGGCTGGTGCCCCTTCCCCCGGCAGCTGCTGCAACTCCAGAGTAGAGAGTGTGGCTGAGGGACCATGGGAGGCTTGGCAGGGAGGGGCTGAGGAGTAAACACTTTGTCTTCCTTGCTTTGGCCTCTTCCCGGGCCTCCACATTGAGAGCCAGATGACAGGGTATTCCTCTGCCCACCCCTCCACCCACAGGAGCAGCCTGGCTGGCCTTGACACCAGCTGGTCCAACCCACTGCCCAGCCCCTGCCAAGTGTGGCTGGTGCACACTGGGCAAAAACTGAGCAGGCACAGCCCTCACCGTGGAGGAGTGGGGATAACTCATGGCTCACCTAGCACAGCAGGGAAGCCAGCCCTGCAGCAGCGGTGAGGCCCGTCTGCTTCCAGGCACGAGCCCCAGCCTGAAGCTCCCTGCAGAGAAGCACCCCAGGAATGCCCAACAAGAGCTTAGATCCAACAGCCGATCCTAAGTCTGGGACAGTGGGAATAAATAGTTGCTTAGGCCAAGTTTCACCCTAAACCAAGACTTGGGGACAGTAATTCTTGCAGAGCAAAGATGGCTGTGTGATTGATTACTGTCAGGAGGTTCACCCAGGCTTCCAGGGTTGGGGTGCGGGTCCCACTGCTCTCATCTTGGGAAGCACCTGGCTTAGCCTACCCTGCCCTCCTCTCCCTAGGCCGCCTCCTGTACACCTGGAGGAGTTGGGCACAGGGGTAAGGACCAGTGGGACCATGCCATGGGCCAAGCTTCCAGAAACACGTGGGCCACAGACCTGGAGCTCACCAGGGAGGCAGAGGAAGGGGAAGAAGGGGTGGGCGGCTCAGATGGGCTGTTGCTCCCAGCAGCCTGCAGGGCTGCCCTGTGCCCCCTCGGTTACCCTCCCCAGCCCTGCGGGCAGGCACGGCCGGGTGGCCCCATTTCTCATCCCTATCGATTATGCCGGCAGAGCCCTGCAGCACAGAATGTAAATCATCATCCCTGGGGTATTTAACCCAGGGAGGGTTAGCTGGAGGTGGCATCCCTTATAAGTCCTGCATCTGATGTTTTTATATTAATTCCTATAGTAGCCAGATTAATTTTTATTCCACTGACTATTATCTCTTCTTCATTGACTAGGAGACATTTCTGAGCAGTGCATATCTTGTGGAGTATCAGTCATTTAGTGGGGTGCTTCCTCTGGCTGCAAGTTTTTCATTAATGTAAAAGGAATGAAAATTCCTTTGCTTCAAAGACTCCGTCTTTGGAAATAACAATGCGCAGGCCAGCCAGAGTCACTGCTGCTGGCACTATCACTGCCATATATGTGCGCTGTCCGGAGGGGCCTGCGAGCCCCCGACTAAGGGTGCAGAGTCCCCTGCCCTCCTCTCTTTCCTCAGCTTCCCCAGTCCCCCTTGGCCACGCACAGGACCTGAATCAGCCTCTGTCAAGTGACCATGGCTTGGCAAAGACCGGGTCCCTGAGAGCCAAGCACATGGTCATCAGGATGATGGCAATAACAGTCTTGCTCTGAGGACCCAGTTGAAGACATGGGTGTTAGGGGAAGAAAGCTGTCTGGAAATGCAGGTGGGTCCCTGCAGAGGAGTGGAGCAGGCATATTCTGGGTGATGGCGACAGCCCACTTGCTCGGCAAACGAGAGAATCGTGTTTGCTGGAGACTCTCTGAAGCTCCACCTCGTGCAAGAGTTGGATGGCAGTAGAATCCAGCCCAATCAAAGAGATGACCACCGTTTACCTGCACGGTGAGTGTGCTGGATTGCCCAGTGGACTCCACTGGGTCTGAGTCTCCCATGAGAGACCCAGCTGAAAAAACGAGTGTTAAGAGGAGACAGCTGTCTGCAAACACAGGTGGGTCCCTGCAGAGGAGCGGAGAAGGTGTGTTCTGGGCAGGCTCCCAGCAAAGGGGGGCCATGGCCATAAACCGGGGACAGATGGAGGCTGTGGACAGGGAGGAGACACAGAGAAGGGGAGGCTCGCTGGGAACAGGGCATGCAGGCAGCAGAGTGAAGCGAGCACCTTCCATTTTGAGATCCTCACCTATGTCTCTCCCGTTGCACCATGCTCTGGGGCAGTTGATCCCCACCGAGTGGGCTGGGTACCAGCAGCATCAGCAGCCCCTGGGATCTAGTCCCAAGGACAGCCTGTCGCCCTACCCCTACACCCAGAGTCAGAACCTGGGGGGCGGGCTCCCAGTGTGTTTGACCAGCCTTGCACTAGAATTTGGAAACGGGGAGCACAGTGAAGTGAGGGCAAGAAGCCCAGAGAAGGAACAGCTGGGTTTGCACCTCAGCGATCTGCCTGGAAAATGGGGCACTGCTCCTACCCAGGAGGGTGCTGTGACCCTGAATGAGTTAGACGCTCCAGTCCAGGGCTGCCCCCACATAGGTTCTCCACAGCCATGAGCCATTCCCACTCGTGCCCACTCAAGGCCTGCCTCCTCTTCTAGGAGAGAAGATTCGGCCTCAAAGCTTTGCCTCCCAGGGAAACCTCACTCAGCTTTTCTTCTAGGGGTCAGACATGCATAATTCAACCTTTAGGATTTTGAGATTGCTGATAAATTACAGATACAAATGGGTAACCAGGCAAAGCCCCTCTGCAGCCTGGGTATCCACCTGGGAAATAAAACAGAGGTCATCCCCTCCTGCCCCCCGCCACAGGCAAGGTCACAGGAGCCCCCAAAGACGACACATAGTTTACGGGCTGCTTTCATCTGCGGGCAGCTGCTTCCAAGACAACCACGAAGGAAACAAAAAAAGGTTGTGAATGGTGTTAGAGAATCAGCCGAATCCAAGCGTCTGGATCCTGTAAGGAAACAGTTCTGAGGCAGGAGTGAAGCTTTCGAAGATCTGAGGTGCTTCATCCAAACTCTTCTCTTCCATCCCTGAGGTGGACTCCTGATGAGGGTCTGGGCAAGTCCCAGGGGGCCTGGGGCAAGGGGTGAGGGGGGAGAGCAGGCACCCAGCTCCCTGCTCAGTCCCGGCCTCTCTGCATCAGTCTCCCTGTTCATTCATTGCCTGACACAGCCCTGGATGAAAGGACTAGGACAGGGAGTGATTAGTCATTTAGATAAATACATCTTTGTGGACCAGCCATCAGATTCCTGTGGATGGGAGCAGGGATTGGGGAGGGGAAGGAGAGTTGCTGTGAGTGAGGAGGATGCTTCTAAGCTTCTGAATCAGCTTTCCATGAGACCCTGGGGGTCTGGGGCAAGGAGAAGGTCTGAGACAGGCCTCTGAGGGCCAGGGCTAGTGGGTGGGAACTGGAGGAGCAGAGTAGGAGGGCAGAATTATCCACAGACATGGAAAAACCAAGGTTGAGTTTCTCAGTTATAGCAGTTTCACAGTTACAGGAGTGGTTGAAAATGTGGTTCCAGGTGTCCTCAGAAGTCATCTATGGGAAACGAAGGGCCCTCCCTGATATCAGTGTGGAGTCTTGGTGTATTGATTGATTAGAACCTTACTCCTGCCCCCGGGAGATGTCCTGTGTGGAGAACCGCACAGACACAGCGGTCCCTTCTCTCCCATCCCGCACCATCCCAGTGCTCATCTCACAGCCGTACTAGGAGGTGGCCTGCTGTGCCCACCAAGTTCACATGGGCTTCCCTTCAGTTCCATTCATGTGTTTTCTGCGAGCCAGGTCGTGGGCCTCCCTGTGTGCCCCCAGCCCATCCTCATCCACGCGTGGTGGGAAGACAAGCCCGAGTTCTGCCTGGCTCAGCCAGGGGGCCTCCCCGTGTGGCCCAGAGTCACAGCACAGACGATCTGCCGTGAGTTCTTCCATGCTGGCCTTGTTCGAGGACGGGTTGCAATTCGTGGAGGTTGCAACTGCGTCCACCCCCTCACAATGCAGCCCCTATCTTGGGGGGCAGGGCAAGGACTGAGCAGCACACACGGGGTAGTAGAAGCAGCCCCACCAGTGGCTGCTTGGTGTCCGGGCTGGAGCTGGGCAGAGGGCAGCCGCGAGGCTCCCTGGAGGTCCTGGGGCAGAGCCCAGGATGGGCAGGTGGGGGCCTGTCTCTAAGCCGGAAGAGAGAAGCTTCCAGACATGATTGCATCTGACCTTCTCCTCATGTCTCCTCTCTCTGGCATAGGGCCTGCAGTGAGCTCAGCTCCTTCGTGCTCCTGGGCTTCAGTGTGGGGGAACTTTGTAAAGTCTCCAACCCACAGAAAATTGTCAACCTCTGGAGGCTTGAGGGGGACCCACGACCTCCACACAGAGCCCTTCTCATCCCTGTGGACCTCTGTGGGAGGGAGGAATTGGGGGTGGGGGTGGGAGAGCTGCTCTGAGTGAGGAGGGTGCTTCTAAGCTTGTAAATCAGCTTCCCGAGAGACCCTCCACCCCCCACCCTGCTGGCCTGGAGCACCGAGGTCTTCAGAACCTTCCAGAACATTCCTCAGTTGAGCAATCCCGGCCCAGGGCCAATCCCCAGGGAACCTGGAGAAAGAGAAGCTCCCCTTGCTGAGGATCCCTATATCCTTCTGTTTAAAGGGCCAGAGGGAGGAGAAGGATTCTGAGCTTTTAAGAGAAGGTCTTTCAACAAAACACTTCCTGATGCTCGTCTGACACTAAAAACCTATTAAAGTCATAAACTTCTCCTGCAGAACACGTCTCAAAAATGTATTTATCTAAAGGGCATCTGTGTTTGGTCTCAAACTCAAACGCTCCAAATGTCAGGCCCCGAATGATTTATTTGGGGCGTCTTGTTCCCTCCCTGTGAATTGTCTTCCGGCTCCAGCCCTGCTCCTGTCGCCCCTTCTGCTGATGTTTACAGACTCAACAGGCTTCTGTTCACGCCGAGGAGGCAGCCCAGAGGAGGAAGGGGCACAGAGGGTGTGAGTGTGCACCGGTGAGGACTCATGCTGTCACAGCAGATGGCCCTGCCCCACCTCCTGCCTCCTGAATGCACCTTGTGCCTCTGCCCAGGCTGTCTTCTTAGCTTCCAGGGCCAATCCTCACAGCAGGTCATCCAACTAGCCCCCTGAGTCCTCACCATGTCCCCACGGAGAGGGCCGGGAGATAAATCCAGCACAGTTAAACCAGGAAGCAGGACTTCCCTGGCTGTGTAGTGGTTAAGACGCCATGCTCCTGATGCAGGGGAGCTCCTGATGCAGGGGACACAGGTTTGATCCCTGGTTGGAGAACTAAGATTGCACATGCTGCAGGGCGTGGCCAAAACAACAACAACAAAAACCCAGGAAGCACACCTCATGCATGTGTGTGTGCTCAGTTGCTTCAATCGCGTCCAGATTCTTTGCGACCCCATGGACTGTAGCCCGCCAGTCTGCTCTGTTGGTGAAATTCTCCAGGCAAGAATACTGGGGTGGTTGCCATATCCTCCTCCAAAGATATTCCCAACCCAGGGATCAAACCCACATCTCCTGTGACTGTTGCAATGGAGGCAGATTCTTTACCACTGAGCCACCAGGGAAACCCAGGGAGCATACTTGGTTCCCTTCAAATTGTTTAGATGGAGCCTCTGAGTATCGGCTGGGGAGAGGGGTATCTTGGAGCCCAGACTTCTGAGTGACGATTAAGAGTTGAACAACAGAGGGGACCAGGAGCAGGCAGAAAGAGCTTTCTAGACAGAAGGAACAGCCGGTGGAGGTCAGTGGCCAGAGAACACGTGGGGAGTCTGAAGTCACTGGGGACGGGGTGGCTTGGGAGCAGAGGGATGTGGGCCCTGGAGAGGGGCTAGATGCTGAGTTCCCAGCCCCAGTGATCAGGCCCTTGGGTCTCAGGCTGCTGCACAGAGTCCCCTGACAGCCCTTCATCACCACATATTAATATGCACGAGCTCATCAGCCCTTTTCCAAAGAGGCCCCTGAGAACAGGGCCCTCCAGCGCCCACTCTGCCTACAGGAGGCAGGGATTTCAGGAGACATGGTCAGGCTTGGTGCTGGGTCTGGAGGGGAACAGAAGATTCCCCAGGATGAGAGAGAGTGTGCCCAGGGGGAACCCCAGCAAGACTGCTGCTGTTGGGAGTGGGGGTGGGGGCTCTGGCACTTTCAGTCTACCAGGAAACAGAGTGGAAGCTGCTGGATCAGAGCGCCCACTGGGATTCAGCAGGCTCTGGCTTCTCTGCTCTCGCCACAGTGGGGGCGGTTTGGGCTAAGAGCCTGCCCAGCCCCCCAGGAGCCCCGGGGAGAGGCTGGGAAGGTGTTTCTTAGAGCATCAGTGCCCAATAAGTGCACTAACCATGTATGACTACTTAATTTTACATTATTATAAATTCAGTTCCTGAGTCGCACCATCCACAGCCACACTTGGCTAGTGGCCATCGCATTGGATGGGACAGAAGAGGAAGCTGCCGCCATCACAGAACCTTCTGTGGACAGCACTGGGGATGAAGGCCAGGCTGTCCAGCTTCCCAGTAATCAGGGGTGCTGAGGGGTGCCCACAGGGACTGGGTAAAGGGTCAACAGCAGGGCTGGGAGCTACCCCCCCTCCCCCCGCAATTACCTAGGTTCAGACAGCCACCTTTAGGGAGGTGTTGGAGAGGAAGCAATGGGGGCACCCTAGCTGTACCCGAGACAGCACCCACCCCGCACCTGGGGCTGCTACCATCGCTGAACAAGGTCTTTAGGAGCACTTCCTGGATCGGGGTAGGAGCCCGGGGGTCAGTCAGTGCCCTGCTGCTCGTGGGCCTGTCTGTAAGCACAGGGGGCTGGGGGAGCCACCCAGGTTGTGCCCTCCCACAGGCAGGTGGCCGGCCCCCGTCCCCATCCCTTCCAGGGACAGCGGCAGCCCCCCACACACTGTCTCAGCACCCGCAGGCCTGAGATGGATGTAGAAGCAGCACAGCGTGCTGGAGCTGCACCCACCCCATCCTGGGCAAGGAGGCCTCGGAAGCCATTTACAGGACATTAAGTCAATGGACTTCCTATTTGTCAGCACACCAACAACACAGCAGGCTTTTTCCGCTCCGAAAGATTGCCTGGGTCAGAGCACTCACTGTGCCAATCCTACAGGCTGTAACCCTCTCAGAGACCAGAACTGCACCTTCTAGAGGGATGGGGTGAGGCTACCGAGGAAGTGCTTCAAGGGGAGACAAAGACCCCTTATCCCTCCTGGGGCGACAAAGGAAACCCAAGGGCCACCCTGTCACCTCCCCACTCCCTGTGGGCAGCACCCAGAGCTCTGTCTTCTTTGCCCAAAGTCAACTCCTCGGGACATCCGCCCTGACACCCTGCCCCGTGTCCCTCCCCATCTGGGGTCACTTGTGAATGCTCTGTGTGTCTCTGCCTTACCTGTTGGCGATTGTCCTTGAGAAGTACCCCAAAGGGAGGGTCTTGGCTTAGTTCACTATAGTTTGAAAAGAGTGCCGGGAAAACAGTCAGTGCCTGGCAAATATTTATTAAATAGATGAACTTTTCAAGAAGAAGAGCAAATGATAAATGTGCAGATCGGGTGAAATACAGACTCAGATATGAATTTTTGAGCAAAAATAAGGCTCAACTTCATGCTTGTTGATCATTTTAGGTTACATGACCAGGGATGGACATCCAAGGCTCCTCCCTGTGGATCCTGGCTAAGTAAGCAACCCTGCCACAAGGCAGACCTCCCTGGCTTTGTGATTCTGCCCTCCCAAAGCACATGCTACCCGTCACCAGTTTCGTTTTGTTTTTCCACTGTGGGCCACAGACCAAATCGAGATGCATCATCCATCTTACCTGAAGGTTTTGCCATTTCAGTTTGGAAACCGGAGAAGTCATAAATATGTTTTGCGATGGTAAAGGTAAGCTTAATTTTTCATTCGCCTCTAGCTAGTAACTGATGGGGAGGTTTGCCTTCGCTTCTAGAAGCAAAAGGGAAAAGAAAAGGCTTCCCAGTGACAGGATAATTTGTCAGAAAGTTATGAGTGAGCACAAGCAGGGCTGTATAGGAAGTGTGTATTGAATGATATGACATACTGGCTTCTAATTGCTGCTGCCTTTCTGATCAATAATACATGTTTTCAAAAAGCCTTCTGTTTGCATTTACACAATGGACTGTAACTACTGCAAAGGATCCATTAAGACCTATTTTAAAAAGTGCATTCGTAAAAACTTGTCTAAATCTGCATTACGAGGCAGATTATGAAACTGCCCTGGGAGATGTTTTTTTCTAAAGAGCATTCAGGCCATATCTGTCGGACTGGCCAATTCGAGCTCCCTGTTACTGCTATGGCTTGCTTGTAAGCCAGGACAGGCCTTCTCCTTGGTGTCCTTGAGGCAAGAGGCAGGCACTGCCAGGCCTGAGGCCCCATTAGGTTCCAGCAGTCTTTGGCCAGTGGTATCCTTGGGCTGGGGACTTGATGTGAGCAAAGCCCCCAAAGCCCGGGTGAGATATGAGCATAAATCAACCCACCACTCCCGAATGTGTAATTACACGCTCAGATAAGTGCTGTGGTGGTAAAGAGGACTCTGGGGTTCTAGGGCTCTCTCTCCTTCCACTGAGAAAGCTGTAGGTCCTGTGGGGAGGGCTGGAGACAGGCATTGGCTCCTGCAGGCTGGTATCTTTGGCTGCCATTCCCATACAGGTAACATACTTGTTAACTGTGCAGGTGGGAAGCCAGAGCTAAGGGCAGCAGACAGCTCGTTTTAGGGGCCACCTGTGTTCTGTGCTACCTGAGCAAGGTCCACTGACCACTCTGGCCTCGGCCTCAGCTTCCACAGCTGACGGGAATCAGTGATGACCAGGACAGCTCCTGCCCATTGCCGCGGATTCACCTGTCCTCAGGCACCTAAGGGGAGGGAGCTCTGCTTTCCTGAGGCCCAGAGATGTTGCAAACATGCTGAGGTCACACAGACTAGAGACAGACAGCTGGGATACAATTCAGAGCCCACCTACAACCTTCACACCAGGTCGCTGCCCTCAGCCTAGCACCTAGACAGCACCTTGGACTTTAGAGGACCCCTGGAAGAAGAGCCAAAAAAAAAAAAAGAAAAAAAAGCTTATTTTCTAGAAAGCCAGAAACTGTGCTGATTCTGTCAAAGCTTCATTTGGGTTCAGCCTCACAGCACTTCCAGGTAGTTAGTTACTGTATTATTACTTCCATGTTCTAATACATGATGAAGACCCTGAGGCCCCAGTGATGCAGCTAGCCTGGTTCTTGTGCTGCAGGGAGGAATGGAGAAGGGATTCTTCCAGAGAAGGGGGAGGGAAGCAGGCGAGGGAGGAAAACGAAGAACAGAGGAAGGAAGGGAAAAGAGCAAGGTGGGGCCAGAAATTCAGAGGAGAAAAACAACTCCATTGAGGTGGCTCATGGAAGGGTGATTGGGCCAAAGAGTTGACATCAGGCTTTCTGGTGGAGGTGGGCCTTGTTTGGGTCTCGTGGGTGTCTCATGGATATGCAGGACCCGAGGCCAGAAAGCCCAGCGCTTCACCTCTGCCCTCTCCTGGATGACTGTCTGGTCGGGTCTCTGGGCATATACATGGGGGAGAGTGTGCATCCGCGTCCCTGTACATGCTCATGCATACACGTGTACATACACAGGTGGGGACAGAACTGCACATAGGCGGCTCCCTGGACTTTTTTCTAAGAAGAAGGCAATACCCCCACCATAGTGTCAGATGTCCTCTCAAGACCCCCAAGGGTGGTGGTGGAGAGGGAGTGGAAGGGCCTGAGGGGATCAGGCAGGAGCACAGTGTCCAACAGGCCCTTGAGATGGTCACCCAGAGCACGACTGGACATTCGGCCTGACCAGTGTCAGCCAAGGCTTGGCCGGGGCGGTTCCACAAGGGTGGGGCCAGTTGGAAGAATGCGCCAGGCTACCCCTCTTCCTTCTGCATCCTCCTGCCACAGAAGCCTGTAACAAAGAAGTCTCTCTTGGGATCTCCCTTCCTAACTCAGGTCCCTTCACTGTGCACAGGCCTGAGCACTCAGCCTTGGTGGATATTATTAGCACCAGAGGTAGGGCCGGTCCACACCCAGGGGAGTCCCCCACAGCCAACTCCAGCCCCAGAGGTCCAAGGGCCTGAGGCCCTGGGAGGGTGAGGCAGGCAACACCAGGTCTGGTGGCCGCAGGGTGGCTCTCCTGAGCTGGCAGCACTGTGCCCTGGCCTTCTGCCAACAGGCCGGCTTGGACATCTCGGCTGGCAGAGCCCCCAGCCAGCCTGTCTTGGCAGCTCCTCCTCCTGACGGCGAGTGACTTCACTTTGACTTCATATCTGCAGTGATGTGCACAGCTCTTACTCAGCCCTGAGCTCAGCCAGGCAGGAGGGCGTGGCTCTGTGCACAGCAGGAAGAAAAGACCCTGAAATACGGGCACCTCAGGCCTAGGGACCTGGGATCCTCCCACCCCAAGGTCCAATGTGCTTCCCATTCCTCTGCGCCTTGTTGGGGGCCAGACCTCAAAAGGCAGCTGGGAGGCGGGAGGAGAACAGTGGACTTTTCCCACAGGAGCCTAGCACTCACCTACCACCTCTCCCCAGGACCTCCTGCGTTAGGGATCCAGAATCTTCCCTCTTTAGTATCAGATGTGTTTATGGGCATCATTTCTTGGGGCAAAAATTTAATTCCTTTGGGCTCCAGTTCCTCCTTGCTACTTGCTCTGCTACCCTGTCAGCCCCACATCCTAAGAATTCTAATGTGTGGTGGGGGAGAAAGGGTACTACCCTCCAAGCATCCCGTTAAAGCCAGCTCCCGTCTCTTTGAAAGGTGTGCCCAGTCTGATTCTTGTTTTCATTGGCTGGACCAGTCCTAAAGAGGGGTTCACAAACTAACGCTTGGGCACCCCCGAAGGGACTACGGAAGCCACGCGCCAGGCGCACCCCTGGAGTGCGCAGAAGGCGCGCCGGCTCGCGGTCGCTCGTGGGGGCTCTTCCCCTCCTCCCTCCTCCTGCCCCAAGAGAGGCCGCGCTCCCACCGCACCTCCCCCTCCGAGAAATGGCGGAGGATGCGCGCCGCGCCCGGAGCCTGGAGGCGGGGCGCTTGCCTAGTCTGCATGTCCGCTCCCGGCGCACCCCCAGCCGGTCCGCCCGGACCCCTCATCCCCGCCTGGTTCCCCTGCCCTCTCTGGGCGGCAGGGAAGGTCGAAGCGCAGAGACAGCGAGAGGACGCACAGGCTGAGGAAGAGTGACTGTGCGTGCGGAGGTGCGCGGCTTGGGCTGCGGCTGCCAGGCCGGTACCCGGGTCCCACACCTCGCCCCTACTCGCGGAGCTGCACCCCGAGTCCGGCTCTGGTCTCCTAACCCTCGCCCCGGGGGAACCGCACCAGGCATCGCCTGGGGTGGTACCCCGCGCCCCGCCCTTACTCCCGCACCCTGGCCCCTCCCGCCCCGCCCCCAGCCCGCCCCCCTCACCGCCCCGCCCCGCCCCTGCCCTCGCCTCGAGTGCAGCCCGCGCCCTCCCCACCTCAGTCCCGCGCCCGGAGCCCCGCGCACAGCTGCGGAGAGTGCCTGGGAGCCGGCGCCCCGACGCTAGGCGCCCGCAGTGTTCGCCGCGTCCTCCGCTCCGGGACGGGCATGGGGCGGCCCGGCTGAGAACCGCACCCCGCCGCTGAGCCCCCCAGCCCAAGGAAGCGTCCCTCTCGCCGCGGCCGCAGCGTGCATCGGCGATGGCGAAGGCGACGGCCAGCACCGTGGGGCTGCGGTTGCTGCTTCTGCTGCTGCCCCTGCTCGGCGAAGGTGAGTTCTGTCGGGGACTGGTGCCCGCGGCGGCCGGGGCGAAGTTGGCGCCGCGCGGTGGAGTGGACGCGTTCGAAAACGCCCTTCTGTTTGCGGCGGGCAGCGGGCCACGCAGTTACTGGCCTCCTGGGCTCCACTGGGAGTGGGGTTGTGTGGCGGGCAGCGCGCCTCGGGCCCCAGGCTGGGCGGGTCTCGGGCCGGAGCGGGACACGGGCCGGGCGGCCAGGGTCGGTGCCCAGGGCCCAGGTCGCAGCCGCTTTTGCCTGCCTGGTTGCGCCTCGCGCCACAGCGGCGTCTCGGGGCGAACCGAGCGGGTCTTGGCGGCGTTTCGGTGCAGGTGGGGGAGGACGGTAAGGTAGCCCTAGAAAGCCTGCCACTGGGGCAGGAGGACTTGTGTTTCTGTAAACGATTGCTCCGTCTTGGTTTCCTTTTCGCACTCCACGTCGGTGCGTTTCTCCTCCAGCACTGATGTCTTCTCTCAGGTGAGAGCGGAGATCTGCTCTTTTTAAAACGGTTGCTT
Source organism: Bubalus kerabau (assembly GCF_029407905.1). Lineage (NCBI taxonomy): Eukaryota > Metazoa > Chordata > Mammalia > Artiodactyla > Bovidae > Bubalus > Bubalus kerabau. The sequence continues at coordinate 136,696,173 of NC_073624.1, forward strand.
ATCCCTTGTGCGTTCTTGCCACCCTACTCCTTAAAAATCCCCCAAGCCTGTGGCCTCCAGGGAGGCTGCTCTCGAGGGCCCGCTCGGGCTGGCCCAGCGCCTCCGGCCCTGGGTCCAGTCCCACCTGCGTCTTTAGAGTCTCCTGCTGCTGCCCCGCAGGGGCACCTGAAGGTGTGGCCTTTGGTACCAATTGACGGTTCGGGGCCAACCTGCACCAAGCGCTCTGACCATCCTGGAGTGGAGGAGGGTTGTCTGCCATCAGCATCAGTCCTGGGAGGATTCGAAGTGGCTTTGCAAACGCTGGTCACTGCCCCCACCTCCAAAACTCTTGACAAGATGAATGAACCCCAAGGCTGTGGAATCTTTCCTCCTTACCCCCGTGGCCACGAATTTTAGTCTCTCTCAAATTGTCCCCGATTTCTCTTTCTTAAATACTTAAATGTATGCACCAAATTTCCTTCTGAGAGTACCCCCGCCACCCTCCCCCACCTTTCCCTGCGGCTTTTGGGAATACAAAAGGTTTCCTGCTTCTGGCCCTGGGTCCTGCATAGACCGTGGGTTCACAGGCCTGCCCAAGGTTTCATTTGTGTGACTGGATCCTAAGCTCAAGAGGCAGATACTTAGACTAGGATGGGCCCCCAGCCCATCACAGGAAAGGCAGGGGAAAAATCCTTTCCATGCCCAGGGGAAGAATGGGGGAAACATTGGGAGTCTGGGGTCAAGATGCTGTGAGGGGGAAACAGGCAGGAGAAGGCTGAAGACAGGGCAGAAGTAAACACAGACAAGGTGTTCAGATTTCTTGTTAACTCTGCTTTGCAACTTTGTAGTGATGGGCGGGTGATCAGGTGAGAGCCGGAAGCCAGGATGGGCTGGGCGGCCTCAGAACCTAGCAGAGGACTTCCCATGCCTTTCCTATGTTTAGCCAGGGTGTCCAGCTGAGGCTAGGAGGACTGGACTGGGAGCGGGGCCACTAGCATGGACCTGTGACGCTTGGTAGGAATGCAAGTGGCTTTTTCACAGCCTGGACTCACGGAGTTGGGTGGTGGGAGAAAGGCCCTCCAATCCAGGGAAAGCAGCTTTCCTGCCCCACCCACCCTTCCAACGGGATGAGTAAGAAACATGATTGGTGACACTGAGAGTGGAGAGGTGGCCCCGCGGTACCCAGGAGGAGACAGCAGGGCGTTTGGAGAGGCCTGCAGGCACACTTTACTCAGAGTGGCAGTCCTGGAGCTCTCTTGGTGTGCTCCAGCCTGCCGCTAGTGAGCCGGGGCCACTGCTCCGGGACGCGCCCAGGCTGGGAGTAGCCCGGCCTCGGGGCGCCCCCTTGTGGATGCAGCCCTTCAGTGGCCTTCCTTCATGGTACCCTCCTTCCTCAAACGAGTTACCTGGGGGATGGGCTGGGTCTCTAGGGGATGAAAGCCTTCCCTGCTGGCCTAGACCTACCTCCCCCGAGACCGGAAGCTCTCTTCTGTGCTGGACGGCTGATGAGAGGCCGGGTAGGGAGGCAACCAGATGGAGCGGCGATAGCCTGGACTCAAGTGTTGGGGAAGCAAAGCACTGCCTCAGGGCTGGCAGGGATGGGCTAGAGGGCTCAGGGGTGCCCAGAGCAAGGTCATAGGACATCACCAGACCCCTAGGGTGTGACCCCCTCCACGTGTGCGCACTCTCATTGTGTAAGAATGCGCACGCCTTCAGAAAAAGGTGCCATCCCAGACACAGACTTCCAGAGTAGGGCAGGACTGCTCACCCACACTCTGGAATCAGTGTGAGGGCACACATGGGCACACACACGCTCCTGAATCCATGCTCACACACTCTCACACTCACTCTTGGCAATTACTGAGACACCACTGCCCTTTCTCAAGGATACGTGATCATGAGACCTGTAGACACACTCACGCCCATGCTTGGCTCCTCACACTACACCCTCATCTGGGAAACCCAGCCCCCCTCCCTGCCACTCCCACACACTGGGACCCCCGTGTGTATACACAGGGACACCTGCCCCTCCCTGCTCACACTCAGGGGGCACAGCCCGTCCACCTGGGGCATCCTGGATCCAGGGCTAAAGAACTCCCATCTAGAAGTTGTTCTCAGAAGAGTGTGTGGCCTTTGGCTGCTCCAGTGCAGGTACGGCGTCCCTGTGGCGTGGATGAAGAAACTGAGTCCCAGCTTCCAGGGCTCGCCCTGAATGTCTCAGGCTGACCACTCACCCAGCACCTTCTCCCTGACCCCCTGCTCTTCCTCACTAGGCCTCATACCTCCCATTTTCCTGGCCTGGCTTCTGGGGTCCCATTTTGCTCAGCACCTCAGCCCACTAGGAGGGACCTGCCCTCCGTGCCTGCACGCCCCTGGGGCCTCTCACTCCCAGTACTGGCCATGACTTACAGCCTGCTCTCCAGGCTGCGGGCCCTGCCCCTCTGCAGTTGGACCTGGGTGTGCCACTTCTGCCCGGACCAGCGGGTGCCAGCACAGCCCCTCAGCCAGGAAGGCTGCTCTGCGGACCTCTTTGTTTCTCTTTCCGCCCCTTCCCTCTCTGGCCAGGGACGAATGATGGTGTGCTTCACCAGGCTCACCCGGGTCCAGCTCCTTTCTCCACCTCCTAAGCCCTTCTGGCCTCTGGGAGCTGCCTGCGCCCCACACTGACTGTCCTGGGCCCTAGCAGAGTCCAGCCTTCTGAGGGAGCAAGGGGTTGGGTCATCTGGTAGGCTTCTAAGGGTGGGGTCTGCGAGCAGAGAGCAAGTGGGGAAGTTTATGGAGACCATTGCAAAATTGCCTTTATTCTGCAGAATTGCATTAGGGATGGCTAAGTAAATCACTGTTTCCTTGGTGGTGTGAAGAAAATGGGATTCTTTCACCTAATGGGGTGCTAATGGCCTTTTAGCCAGGGGAGGAGAAAACAAATTAAAAATTATGGTATCTGTTAAACTGGAGTATGGGGTGCCAAGGGGAAGCGGGGTGGGGGGCAGGAAACTGCTGCCTCGCCTGAGGGCTTCTCCCCCTGTGACTCGAGAGAGGTGTCCTCTGCCCATTGGTCTTAACTAGATAAGGTGATGCCAGCAACGGCCAGCCCAGGGGGCCCACGGCCTGCTGATCCTGTGCTCAGCACCGCCTGTCTGCTACTCACTGTATCCTCCAGAAACCCTGAGGGATGTGGCCTTGTTTTCCCATTTCATAGGTAAGGAAACTGAGGCTCCCACAGCCTGTGTACCTGAGCCCATGAAGAGGACGTCATGACTCTGCACCCCTGGTCCTCTGGTTTTCAGCAAGCCCCCTCCTCTGGGCCAGCGGCGGTGGGGACCTGCGACAGGGCTCAGGAGGCGTCCTGGCAGGAGAGGTGGCCCTGAGCCTGCTCACCCGCTGGTCACCCTCTGGTGGGGTGCTCCAGGGGCCCGAGGGACAGCCTGGCCTGGGTCTGGGAGGGAAGTGTGCTGCCATGCTCCCCAACAGCTGAGTCGGGAGCCCCCAGGACTCTGGCTGATTCTCAGGTGGGACTGCTGCTGCAGCTGATGTCTGGGAGTCCTCCGGGTCTAGGAGCTGCCTCCAGGTGGGGTCCTGTCGTAACTGGCCCCAGGGGAGGGGGCGCGCTAGTGGTGTAGGCTGAGAAAGGGACCCTTGCACCTGCCTCTGCCTGGGGACCTAGAACCTGACAGAAGCCACTGTGCTGAGGAGTGGGAGTAGGGGGCAGGGGCTGGGCTGCAGGGCGCATGGGTACGACTGTGTCTCCTTACTTGGACTCCAGGACATGCTGGGAGAAGAAAGTGCCCACTGGGCACCCCAGGAAAGAGGCAGAGCTGGAGAAGTGCCCCCTGCAACAGTATTGCTTCCTTCTATTCTGAAGAAGTGGCTAGTTTCCATTGTGGAGACCCACCCCCTTCCTGTGGATGTGGGGGAGGACACTTCCTCTTGTGGGGGCTGTGTTCGGGCTCCAGTCCCTCATCTCCTCCTCTTCATTTCTTTCTCTTCTTCCTCCTGGTTTCTGCAGCTGATTTTCTGAGAGAGTGACTTAATAGTAACAATACCACTACTGGTGAGCAGCCCACAAACACCCTCCGAGGGTCCACCTGCTGCCCAGGGAGCTTCTCCAGGACTAGGGTGCACCCGGGGAGAACGCAGAAGGTGACTTTGACCTCAGAGGTGTCTCCCTCTAGGAGAAAGGGGCAGTAAAGGAAGCGCCAAGCGGTCACTTATCTCAGATGTGTGTGTGTGATTTCAAATGGAAGTGCATGGCAGAAGGCAAGCGGCGGGGTGTGGGGTGGGTGGGAGGGGCGATGGTGGGCTGCCAGGCAGGAAAGGGGCCCTCCTGGGCTTGGGCCACAGGGTGTGATGGCGGTGGAGGTCATCCCCCTCCCTCCCTCCCTCCCTCTCACTTGCTTCCCCTGGGTCTTCACCTGCCGAGTGCTATGCTTTATGGGTGGGCGCGCTTCAGCCCCTGGAAGGCTGGGGGGTCGGTATGACTCAGAGAGATCAGCCCAGGATGTCCCTCTGCCATGACCTGGGTGGTCTCAGGGGGACTGTAAGGGCTGTGAAGACTCAGGCCTCCAGAGCCCACACGGCTTTCCCTCCCTGCTCCAGAGCAGAAGAGTGGCAGCCCAGGCACCCCCTCCCCGACCCCTGTGTTCCCATTCTCAAAGGAGGCTGTGGCTCCTAAGACAGGCTCTGCCACACCTCAGAGGACCTGAGAGTATTGTCCTCTTCGGGCCGAAACCCTGGGAGCCCCTGTGGACAGAGCCTACCTCCTGCCTGGCTTCGCCTCCCAACCCTCCTCCCATCCACCTTGCCTGAGCTCTGGGCCAGATGAGACCTGGGCTTCCGTCAAACTTTGGCCTCACAGCTGGGTAATGTGGGAGCCCCTGGCACCTGTCCCTGAGGCTGGCGGCTGTAAGCCAGTGGTCCTGTGAGCTGTTCACTCCGAGACCCTGGGCAAGGTAGGGCGGGGCGAGAGAGGGCAGGGAGGCAGAACTGACTCCCCTAGAAAGCATGGTTGTGGGGGTGATGACGCCAGCGGGACCTTGGGGAAGGCAGTTCAGGCACCACCTGGGCCCTCAAGGAGAGCAGGTGGCCAGCCCTGAGCAAACACCTCTGTTTGCATTTGCCTGGTGAGTGGCTCCACAGAGTATAGCAGCCAAGGCACCGCTGTAGAAAGGTCACCTGTGCACCTGGATAGGTGTGTGCCCACCTGTTGGTCTGACCAATGCAGGCTTTCCATGACATCAGCGATACCTAGTGGGGCTGGGGGGCTCTGTGGCAGGCAGGGCCCAGTCCTGGGACCAGCTCAGGGAAGATGCCCCTGCCCCTACAGACCCAGGTCCTGGGGGCCTCAGCCCACCGCCCCCAGATTCAGGTATTGTGACTTACTTTATCCCCATCTTAAGCCTTCACTCTTGTGACCTGGGAGCTACTGTCTGGGTTCCACAGAGCTGTGGGCTCCAGAGAAGTGCCCAAGGGGCAGGGTGGCCGGGAGAGCGAGGCAGAGCTCCAAGCTGTGCCCTGAGTACCAGCTCTGACTGCCCTGTGATTGGAGAAAGGATTCTGCTTCTGAAACAATCAGAACCTCCCTCATTCCTGCCTATGGGATTGCCAGAAATTTCCAGTGGTTCTTAGTCTTAGCAAACGGGGAAAAGACACCATCTAAGTTCTTAAACTTTAATTAACAAAAAGAGGAAAAGAGAAAGTATACGTTCCTAAGCTTTAATGAACAGCCTGGAAAATGCTTGGGAAGATATACATTCTGTGTGCCAGAACCTGAGAGTGAGACAGGTGTGGGGGTGGGGGCGATCTGGGGTGCACAGCGTGGTGGTGGGAGTCCGAGTGGAGGGAAAGAGGTTATGGAGTTTCTTCCTCAAGTTTTTCTGCCCCTGAAACAGTCAAAGACACAGATGCAGTGAAACAGGAAAAGACCCAGAAGCTGAGGCGCTGGTCCTGAGTGGGCTTTCTCCTTGCCTTCTCCCCCATTCTGCCCTTCCAGCATTGCCCGTGGCACATCCACTGCTGTCTCTTTTTCTTCTTTCTGGGAAGGAGAAAGGATGGAATCAGGGCTCCATTCCGCCACCTCTTAGCCATGACATGGGCGCAAGGTTACCATGCACTCTGTGCTTTGAGCACATGCTTTGCCACTGGGTTGAGCCTCCTCATCAGATTGGCACCTGCAGGGGATCTTTACAGGAGACCACGTGTGTGACTCCACGGAGCCTTGAGAAGTCTCACCTGGGACCCTCTTGAATCTGCTTCTGCAGCCTCCTATCCCCCGTACCTATATGAGCAAGAAAAACTATGAACTTGGGGGTGACAGAAAGCCCCAGTCTCAACGTCTCAACACTGTTCGTCTCCTGCTCCTGGCCACCACCCACCCTTGGTAGCCACTCCCCACCTGACTGTGTGCACAGGAGGGCCCCAGAGCTCTGAGGAGTCAGGCCTGTAGGGCCCTGGGCTCTTTGCCCATGTCCACAGGCTGGAATCCCATCACAGGGTCCTTCTCTCTGCAAGAGAAGCTGGTGTGCAGAGGAGAGCATGGTGGTTAGGTGGGATGCACACTGGGGCACCTGTGCAGGCTCCTGGGGTCCCCTCTGGACTTGTGCCCCTGCCTCTTCCAGGGTGGTCTTTCCTACAGAGATGGGGGAAAGAATGGGGTGGTAAACAATTAAAATTCACTTCTTTTGAGGTAATTCACATAACTAAAGTGAACAACTCAGTGGGATTTAGTACATTCACAGCATTGCGTAGTCATCACCCCTGTGTAGTTCCAGAACGTTGTTGTCAACCCCCCAAAGGAAACCCCATACCCTAGTCCCCCCACACTAGCCCCTGGTGATTGCCACTCTGCACCTATCTGCATGGACTTGTCTGTTTTGGATATTTAATATAAATTGGCCTTTGGTTTGTATCAGGTTCCTTTTACTTGGTTGGAGGTTTATCCACATTGTCGCATATATTGGTATTTCATTCCTTTTTAAGGGTAATATTCCATTGCATGTATTGGGTTGGCCAGGAAGTTTGTTTGGGTCTATGAACTTTTGGGCCAATGCAACATGTTATCACATTTATTTATTCATTCATCTCTTGGTGGACATTTGGGTTGTTTACATCTTTTGACTTCTGTGAATAACGCTGCTGTGAACATTTATGTGTGAGTATCTGTTTGAATCCCTGTTTTCAGTTCTCTTAGGTGTTTACTTTGGAGTAGAATTGCTGGGTCATGTGATAATTTTAACTTTTCTTTTTTGAGGAACTGCCAAGCTATTTTCTGGTAACAACTGAAACATTTTACAATTTTATCAGCTGTGTGTGAGGGTTCTAGTTTTACCACATCCTCACCAACACTTGTTACTTTCTGTTTATATTTTTAAATTGTATCCATCTTCTTGGATACAGAGCAGTGTCCTTACCTATGGTTTTGATTTGCTTTTTCTTAATTATCAGTGATGCTGAGAGTCTTTTCACTTGCTTCTTGGCCATTTGTATCTTTTTTTGGAGAAGTAACTATTGTGCCCCTGTTTTAATTGGGTGAACCTTCTTTAGTTGTTGAGTTTACTTTGCTTTATCAGATTTCCACCAGGTGTTGCCAAGAAGCAGTTTTTGGCCAGAGACATTTCAGTGTCTGAACCCCAGGTCCCTTTTGAAGAGGACGTGGGTTCATCCAGTGTCCTTCTGTGGGGTTGAGTCACTGGGACCCTAAGGGATAGTCTCAGAAGACACAGACCCTAAAGCCACTTTGAGCTCAAGTGTCCCAGAAGCAATGGTGTCCCTTCTTATATGTGAGATGCCGGTGGCCAAGGACCCTCATGGCAGAAAGTGAAGAGGAACTAAAAAAAAAAAAAAAAGCCTCTTGATGAAAGTGAAAGAGGAAAGTGAAAAAGTTGGCTTAAAGCTCAACATTCAGAAAACGAAGATCATGGCATCTGGTCCCATCACTGCATGGGAAATAGATGGGGCAACAGTGGAAACAATGGCAGACTTTATTTTTGGGGGCTCCAAAATCCCTGCAGATGGTGACTGCAGCCATGAAATTAAAAGACGCTTACTCCTTGGAAAGTTATGACTAACCTAGATAGCGTATTAAAAAGCAGAGACATTACTTTGCCAACAAAGGTCCGTCTAGTCAAGGCTATGGTTTTTCCAGTGGTCATGTATGGATGTGAGAGTTGGACTGTGAATAAAGCTGAGCCCCAAAGAATTGATGCTTTTGAACTGTGGTGTTGGAGAAGACTCTTGAGAGTTCCTTGGACTGCAAGGAGATCCAACCAGGCCATTCTAAAGGAGATCAGTCCTGGGTGTTCTTTGGAAGGACTGATGCTAAAGCTGAAACTCCAATACTTCGGCCATCTCATGCGAAGAGTTGACTCATTGGAAAAGACTGATGGTGGGAGGGATTGGGGACAGGAGGAGAAGGGGATGACAGAGGATGAGATGGCTGGATGGCATCACCGACTCGATGCACATGAGTTTGGGTGAACTCCAGGAGTTGGTGATGGACAGGGAGGCCTGGCGTGCTGCAATTCATGGGGTTGCAGAGAGTTGGACACGACTGAGCGACTGAACTGAACTGAAGGACCATCCTGAAGAAGATCTGGGGCTGGGGAGGAAGGTGGGGGGTTCTGGGGACCAGTGACCTACCCAGCCCACTTGACAAGGCAGGACTGAGCAATAGAAGAACCCAGGGCTGTCTTGTCTTACTAAACCTCAATCCAGACTCTAAAAATAACCAGGCAGATCTGGGGTAAGTTGATTACCGTAATTGCAGCTGTGTGATGTCGTGCCGCCAGTCCCTTGAAGCTGTTTCCTGGGACAGCAGAATGTACCAAAGCAGTGCGCCCCACCCCTCGCACCCAGAAGCTGCATGAGCGCTGGGACCCTGCTCAGGGTGGGATGGCCTTGACCGGGGTTAGCAGGAAGGCTTTGTGGGCCCAGGGAGGTCTCATTCAGCAGTCAGGGAGGAGGCGGCTCCTTGCCAGGCTGTCCCGTGGATGCTTCTGGGACTTTGTATGCTTCCTTTTTTCTTTCTCTTCCCACACAGTATCTGGGAGATTTTTGCTCTTTATTCAGACTGCTGGCTATTTATTGCAGGTTGGCAAGTGCTTGATTTGGAAATGAAGGGTAAGGCTGGAAAGGAGGAAGCCGGTTGGAGACATGGTCTTCCTGACCTTCCAGAGTCTCAGCATCCTCTCTCCCTACCTCTGGGACCTTCGTGGTTTTCCAGGAGGTCCTGGCTGGGGGAGCACTGAGCTCTGTAACAGGACTGGGTGTAAGGGAGAAATAGGGTGTAAAGACCCCAGTAAGGGGCAGAAACACACCTCCTCCCAGCAGTCGGGCTCGCCCTCGTCCCAGAACTTATCTGCTGGTGGTCAGCCCCTGCGTGATCCCTTCACAGCCCGAGGCTGGGGCCCCAGCCTGTGACCCAGCAGACACTGACCAGGACCCCAGTGCATTCCCTCTTGCCTGTCCCTCTGCCCTCCTCTTTCCTGGGACCGTCCTCCTTGAATCACTGCTTCTCATTTGCCTCAGTGGCAGACCTGGGTCCAGAGCCCTCTCCTTGACCTTGTGATGAAGGTCAAAAGAGCACAGGGGCCATACCCAGGTTAGACTGAGTTCCCCCAATGAGAGGATCTTCCTTTGGCAGTTCCTCTTCCCAAGACTCTCAAGGGAGGTGCCAAGAGACCCCGAGACTCCAAGGCTTTCTCCTGGGAAGCTGCCCCTAGGACTCTGGACACTGGGCTGAATGAATCCTGTTGGTCTCACTCCAAGGGTCAGAATGTTAGTCTGCTTTTATTTTTTCATCTGTTTTGTTCTTTGAATAAATGCTGCTGATGACAAGTTGTCTTTAATAAACCATGTGTTCTTTGTTAAAAAAAAGAAAAGAAAAGAAAGGCGGAGAAGTGGCTCTGGCTCCCAGCAGTAGGCGTTTGGTCCCAGCAGCCCTTCCAGGGAGGGTCCCTGTCCTGTTCACAGCTGGGAACAGACGCAGAGAGGCTGAGCACTGAGCCGGCATGCGGCAAGGCAGAGAAGGAGCGTGGCCTGGGCCTGGCTCTGCACTTGTCTCTCTGCTTTCATGAGTCATGCTGAAATCTCTCCTTTGTATCTAGACTCACTTCTCAAGGTGAAATGTGTGTGTGTGTGCGCGTGTGCATGTGTGTGTTTGTGTGTACGCGTGCATGTGCACGCACACATGCTTAGTTGTATCCTACTCTTTGCGACCACATGGACTCTAGCCTGCCAGGCTCCTCTGTTCATGGGATTCTCCAGGCAAGAATACTGGAGTGTGTGGCTATTTCCTCCTCCAGGGGATCTTCCTGACCTGGGGATTGAACTGGCAATAGTAGCATCTAAGAGTGGCAGAGAGAAGGACCCCTCAAGGCTCACTCCTGTGTCCAGGGGCCATGGGCACATCAGGCGCCCAGCATCCCCAGGTGCCTGCACATTCAGCAACCTTGACCATGTTCATCTCTGTTGGACAGAGCTGGCTGAGCAAACTCCCACCTGGTCGCGCTTTCCTGGGCCTTTGCTCTGTTTCACTGAGATATGAAAGAGCAAATTTCCATGAGGAGACTTTTAGGGGCACCTGCTTTTTCGAGGAGGCTGAAGAAGGCTATGGAGGATTATTTAGGTTGCATTTTTCACCTGGTCAGCAAGCAGGTGGATGGGTGGCCTGGAGCCCCAGGTCATGGTTCCCTGGCTTTTCTGCATGTGTGTGCACAGCCTCCACTGAGCAGAGGAGCCTGGTGGCCATGCACACTTAAGTCCTGGCTCACTCACTCTGTATGGCCTTGGGCAAGGTAGCCTCTCTCTGCCTTGGTTTCCCTGCTCTAAGACAGGAACCGGAAATTGTCCTTACCTCTGGCAGTTGCCGTGTCCATTAGTAGGGTGAAGCACTTGAAGCATTTGGAATAGAGCCTATCAGGAAGATGCGTTGGCTTGCCAAAATGTTCGTTTGGGTTTTTCTGTAATATCGTGTATAAAAACTCGAACGAACTTTTTGGCCAACCCAATAGAAGTTTCACCTGTGCTTAGTCAAATCTAACTCTTTGCAACCCCATAGACTGTAGCCCACCAGGCTCCTCTGTCCATGGGATTCTCCAGGCAAGAATACTGGAGTGGGTTGCCATTTCCTCCTCCAGGGGATCTTCCCAACCCAGGGATCGAACCCGTGTCTCATGTGTCTCCTGCATTGCAGGCAGATTCTTTACCTGATGAGCCTTTGTGGAAGCCCTTGCTGGTTAATGTTAAACCTGGGCTGGGCGAGAACGATGCTGGGGGGAGGGGCAGAAACAGGCAGGACCATGGCTATTCAAGGAGATCCAGCAAGGTGACAGATTTGTTGAGATCTGAGTCATAGTGCCCTTCTGGGTGTGAGGGGGACAGAGTCAAAGCGGGGATGTCATGACCTGTCGCCCCCACCCCAGGCCAGGGCTGACACACCTGCCGTTGGCTGGGGCCACAGAGCACAGGAACCCCAGAGCCAAGGGAGCCTGGTGACCTGCACACAGTCATCAGCAGGCCACTTGGGTGGCCAGTCTTTTTCCAGCCAGGCCTTGCCCTGGGTAAAGAAATTAATTGTAACCTAATTGGCTGTTTCCTTTGCATAGAAGCCGGAAGGAACTGCCAGTGAGGCTGGTGATTAACTCAGCGGCAGCTGGGAAATCACATTTGGGCAGGAGTGTCCATCATCTGAGCGAGGCTGTTGCAGCTGGTCCGGGCGGGTGGGGACGTGGGTGGTGGCCGCGGGCGCTTGCTGGGTGCAGCCTGGCCCCCAGGCCTCTGGGAGCAGAAAGTTGGGGCCTGGGCTCAAGGGAGGAGTTTGGGCTGCTGGCTCCATGCAGCTGGGCTGCAGACTGTGTGTGCACACCTCACTACCCCAAACTTCAGCCACAGCCTGACCCCTTCCCTCCCATCAGCAGAGGACTATGTGGATGGCATGGCAGAGGAGGGGGTTGTCAGGAGACCTAGGCCAGGTCGCAGTTCCATTCTGAGAGCAAGAGGTGAATTCTCTTTCCCAGAACTGGGAAACAGACGGGGAGAGTGAGGTCTGCAGTGAGAGCTCGGGCAAGGCGGGCAAGTCAGAGCTTTTCACGTGTGGAGGAAGGTGCCTGTGTGTACAGGTCTGTGGTGCCTCTGAGGCAAGGCCTGCTCCTCGGGTCTCTCCCCCTCTCTCCACCTGCTCTTCCAGGCCCCCAGCCACCCTGTCCAGGCAGGGCCCAGGCAGACAGGTGTGTGGGGAGACACAGTACCCCTGCATGGGGTCGCCTGTCCTGCCCACCGTGGACCACACAGAGGCTCAGTCTGAAGGGATGATGGAGGGAAGGCCTGCAGAGCTGGGCTGTGTGTGAAGCCCCTGACCAGACAGGCAGGCAGGAGCCTGGGCTCTGCGCTAGACAGAATCCTCAGGAGCGTGGAGAGCCCCAGGCACCCAGGGTGTGCCAGGGTGGCTGCTCACTCCTCCTTGTGTGCCAGGCCATCCAGCTGGCCCTTGTTGGTTGCTCAGGCCAGACCCGGAAGGCCACTCCGCCTTGTGGCCACAGTGGCACACAGGCTCCCCACTGAGGGCTGCTGGCAGCATTTGGGAAGAGGGAATTTAGGACTGGAATTGAGGCTGCCCTCGTGGTGACTAGTGTTCTCACAGGGCACCAGGTAAAGTAGCCAGCCCTGGCTTTTATTCACCACCCACGTATGCACTTAGCTGTCCAGCTTTGGGAACACCTGCACAGGCCAGAGTTTTCTCGATGATTTTGTAGACAGAAGCTTCAGTTCCCAGCATCAGGACTGGGACAAGCTGTCATATTCCCTGCAGGGAGGCACTGGCTTGTGAGCACTAAGCTGAGCCCAGGACCCGTGAACAGAGGTGGCTGGCTGTCCAAGTGAGGTGTCCGTGAACCATCAAATTACTGAAGCCAACCCAGGCCTTCCCTTCTCGCCTGCTCTGTGTCGGGCATCAGGCAAGGTTCTGGGAACGCAGCAGTGAGCAGGACAGGCCCAGGGCTGGCCTGGTGGGTCTTTCCAGTCCAGCTTTCTTCCCACATCTTATGTGGGTCAAACCTCAGAAAGCTGCTTCATTTGGTCAAACCTCAGAAAGCTGCTTCCTTTGGAAGCCTCTGGATGCCTGGCAGAGGGAAGATGCTGATGATGGTTGGACGGTGGGCTGATGGTGGCTGGTGAAGCTGTAGGCGTGGTCAGCAGTGGTGCTGAAGGTGGGGGTGAAGGTGATGGTGGTCGTGGGGAGAACAGTGGTCACGGTGTAGCTGGGGTGGTGATTGGGGTTGGGTAATGGAGGTGATGGTGGTGATGGTTTTATGGCCACACACAGGAGGAACGGAGCATCCCATCAGTCCCACTTACGGCCACAGTGGGGCTAGCCTGCGGGGCCCGCTCTGCGCTCATAGGCACAGGCTCTCCTGATCTGTGCTTTTTTCCTAAAAAGCAGAAATTACATTACAATCCCTTGCAAAACTAGCCTCCACCTGGGACAAAACATGGAGATTGTAGGGTGTGTGGAGCGTCCTACAGGGTGACCCTGCCTGTGAGTGCACACACACGTGTGTGTGTGTGTGTGCACATGTGTGCCGTTCTGCCTAACGTCTCCCTGTTGGCAGTGTTCCTCAGTTACCGGGTCGTCATTTCCTGAGCTGTGGTCAGTGATTTCGTTCTTCGCTTGTTTGCTCAGGGCTTGTTTGCTCAGTGCCAGCTCTGGCCTCACCCAGGCAGGTCGTGCACTAGAGGCCGCTGTGTGCCCCACGCGAGCCTCATGAGCATTTTGCCCGGGGTGGGGGCATCTGCAAGGCTGCATTGGGCTCATCCTGCCACTGGCCACCCAGCTGTGGCTCCCAGTGCCTGTCAGACCAAGCCAGGGGTCTGGGCCAAGGTGATCTCACCCACCTCTCTGATCCCCTACCTCCTCTCCTATCCCAAATTCTCACTGTTTTCCAAATTTGCCCAGCCGTTACCCTCCCCTCCACCCCCTGCCACTCTGTCCATGAAACCATTTACGTATTAGTTTGTTCCTTCCTAGATCATTTGTTGTTTCACTCACTAGTTTGTTCCTTCAGACAGTTCTTTCAGGCAGATTGTGACATGATCTGACTGACCCTGGCTGCTCTGGGGCAAGGGGCCTCTGGGGTCAAGAGTGGTCTCAAGGAGGGACTTCCCTGGTGGTCCAGTGACTAAGACTCTGTGCTCCCAAAGCAGGAGGCCTGGCTTCAGTCCTGGTCGGGGAACTTAAATCTTGCATGCCACAGCTAAGATCCAGTACAGCCAAAAAAAAAAAAAAGAGTGGGCTCAGGGAGGCTAAGTGGTCCTCTAAGCTGAACTGAGATGAGGGAGAGGGTGGAGCGAGTTGGTAGGGATGTCTCTGGTCCTCGGGAGGAGGTCAGGGCTGGTGAGCGTGGCAGTCCTTGGCCCAGAGGCAGCCGTTCGAGCTGTGGGACTGGCTGCCGTGTGCTTAAGGAGACTCTGGAGAGAACACCTAGAAGATAAGCTGAGACGGAGGAAACCCACATGGGGGCGAGCAGGCTGGCTCATCAGAGTGAAATAGGAGAGCTCCAAACACAGGAGGTCCTGAAGCAACCAGAGGGAAGAGAGAACCAAGAAGGGACCATTAGAGCGAGTACAGAGCTCTCAGAAGCAGGGCAGCGGAATTGTGCTTTTGAAGGACAGAATAACTGACCTGTAGAAGTCTCAGGGCTTCCAAAGTGGGCTTCCCAGTTGGCGCAGTTGCTAAAGGATCTGCCTGCCAATGCAGGAGATGCAGGTTCAGTCCCTGGGTCGGGAAGATCCCCCTGGAGGAGAAAATGGCAACTCACTCCAGATATTCTTGCCTGGAAAATTCCATGGACAGAGGAGCCTGGCAGGCTACAGTCCATGGGGTCACAAAAGAGTTGGACATGACTGAGCACTCATGCACACACAGAATTCTCTGCCCAGAAGTGCCTTTCAAGAATGAGGTAAAAGTGATTTAAAAAGAAGGGCAAGGAAAACACAGACCCAGATTCATGTTTGCTGTGAGTGGATGAGGTGGAAGGGGGGGTGTGAGAGGGGCAGCACCGTTGCTAAATGTCCAGTTAAGTTGTCCGCGGGATCATGAGTGTCTGTTGCAGAATACTATTTTGACATAAATGTTCTGCAAAATATACTGTTTGTACATATCAAATATTCAACTAGAATAAAGAGAAAACGTGAACAGGATATGAGAAGAGGGGCGTGGGGTGGACGAGGAGGGGGTAATGGTGCCAAAAGTTGTTGTCTGGGCGGTGGGGCTGGGGGGACCCCCCACAGGGACAGCTGGCCCTCAGGGAGAGGGGCCGTCCCTGGGGAGGAGTCCATGAGGTCTGCTTCCTGTTCCCAGCGAAGATGATGGCATTAGGAAACCGTCTGTTAAGGAGATTGTGCTGGGCCATAATAAAGCTGTCATCTGCAGGATCTGGTGCTCGTCACAGGCAGGAGCAGGGCTGCCCGGTGAGTGGATTTTGCAGGAAGGTACTGCCTTGCACACAGATGTGGGTACTATTGTCGCCCCACTCCGTTCTTAGATCAGACCATCTTGCCATGTGTTTTTTTCTTGAGAGCCCCAAATTCTGGCTTTTACATTGCAGTCCTAGGATATTCGTTGTCCGGGGCCTTGTGTAGGATGACCATGGTGACTGCCACTCACTCTGATTAGTCAAGGGTGCCCAGTTAGGAAGCGCCTGCCTGGATCTGGGCTGGTATGGTCAGACTAGCAGCACATTCTCTGTCGAGGGTAGCAAGGAGGTCGAAGGAACCTCAGGGAAGCTGTGCATGGCCTCTCATGGCCAGGGCTGACCAGGGGGCACTGGTGAGGTGAGCCTGCAGTCAGGGCTGATAGGCTCAGTATGTCTCACTAAATGAGCAAGAGGATGGGGGAGGTGGGGCTGGGTCTACAACAGTGTGAGAGAGAGAACGTGCATGTAAGATGCTAAGTGTAAGAGAGATGTGTGTATCAGTCTGAGTCCAATCCAGAGACACCCACACAGCGACTGGACCAGAGGAGGTTAACATAAGAGTTGATCGGCAGTGATGAGTGTAAGAGAGCTCTGTGGGCCACCCCGAGGCAGAGGGCGGGAGCTCGGGCAAGGGGCTCCCTTCCCAGAGTAGGGTCACAGCTCACTGCATGTTGAGAAGTTCGCTGGGTTGCAGGGGCCAGGACTGGTCTGCAGCCTCGGGGCCAGCGGGAGGTGACCCTCCAGTACACGGGAGAGCTGAGGCTGGTGCGCAGAGGCTGTCAGTGAGTGCATCTGGGGGCTGTGGGAGGTGGTCACGGGGCAAGGGCGTGGGCTGCACTAGCACCAAGGGGCTGCGTGCATTTGGCGTGGACTGAGGAGGAGCGTGCAGGATGTCCCCACACCCTGAGCTGCAGAAGTGAGGGATGACAACCAGAAACCCTAGTCCACCGGCATGGCCCTCTACCGCACAGGAGGGGGCTTACAGCGTCTGTGTAGGTCTGAGAATGTGTGCGAGTGTGACCGGTGTGGGTAGGAGTGCACGTGTGAGTGTTCACATGGGGCTGAGCTTGTGGACGGTTGAATGAGTAAAAGTGAAGTAGAGACTTGGGCCTGCTTCTCTCTGCATACAAATGTGAGTAAATGACACATCCAGCCAGGTGTGGAACATTGAAGACTGCCTTTCCGGGATACCAAAAGGCTGGCGACTGCGTGCGCTGAATGAGACCATCCGTGCCTGATGGCTCTGCTTGTAAAGATGCTGGAGGAGGCCCTGCTTGGAGCGGGACAGCCCGTCGTCCCCACTGACCATTAGCTGCACATCTTCTCCGGCAGGGGTGGGGCGGGGTGGGGCAGGGTGGGAGCGATGGGATCTTGGGCCACGTGCCTGTCTCTCTTTCCTGCTGCACACTTGTCCGTACACACTCACGCACATACACACTCACACACATACACACACAGGCCATGAAGGGGGCCTGGGGTCTCTGCAAATGCGAGCAGCAACCTGGGCCTTTGGCAGGTATGTCATGAGCAGTGTGGGTCCCCTCCCCGCTCCTGTGAGAGCAAAGCCCAGCTCCTCACTCCCTGGTGTGATGCCAGAGCAACTTGAGGAGCCAGAACCCCAGGTGGTGCTGGCCACACCTGTCGAGGCAGAAACGTGAGACTAAGTGTGGGGGGAGGACTCTGTCACCCAGCAGCATTCGTGGGTAGAAGGCGTGGGTGGGACAGGTTTTGCAAGTCCTGCTGTGTCGACCTGCCCCAAGTTCCAGGGGAGGCTCTCATCAGAGGTTGGTCAAGAAGCCCTTCCTGGCAAAACGATGCTGGCAGGGAGAGGTGGTCAGCTGGCGGGGCCTGGGGCTTCCCAAAGGGGACGGCGTCTGCTCTGGTCCTGAGCCCCATCGCCGCTTTGTTAGTCATCGTGTCAAACCCCAAGATGCCCAACCCTCCAAGATGTCAAACCCCAAGATGCCAAACCCCAAGATGCCAAACCCCAAGATGGACCTGGGAAGGCGTCTCACCTTCCAGCCTCTGTGTTCTTACCTGTTTACTGGGGCAGTGAAGGGGTTTGCCCAGTGATTATAAATCGGAAGTGAAAACTTCATACCGTGTGTACCTGTGCAAAGGTGAGGCCTGTCTGCACCTGCCCCAGCTCCTTCTCTCCCCAGCCTGCCCTTCTCTTGTTCACAGTCAGAGAAAGCGAGGCCCAGAGGAGGCCAGAACTCTACAAAGGCTGCACAGCCCAGGAAACTGGACACCTCTGATGGCCCATTCCGGGCTCTTCTCCTTCACCCCCTGGGGTTGGCCCCATCATCTGTGGGGCCCAGCATGGCATGCAGATTGTTCTAGAATTATGAATTATTTTAGGACAATCACAGGAGAGCATTAAACCAAGCATGGGGACCTGTGGTCTCCCCAGGCTACACCCACCTGAGGCCAGCCCTGCCTGCACCCACACCCTCATTCCCTGACTTGGACCATGTGTTTTTCCATCTAAAAGTGTCTGTGACAAGGAGGAGCATTAAGGCGGCCATGCCCTGAGCAGGGACCACCTGGGAAGCGTTTTAAGTGCATTTAAGACTGTTTCTGTTCACAATCAACGCCCAACCCACAAATCCCTTTTGGCAGCAAGAGACCAGGCCCCACATGGATTCCGCAGGACCTGCTCAGAGATGAGAGCAGGCAGTGTTGCCATCCTGCGCGTGAGGCCTGTGTGGTGGGGACTGGACCGGCTCGGAGGTGGGGGCTCCCTGGAGCTCAGGCACCTCCCAGCCCCCCGACCATTGAAAGTGCATGTGCTCAAGGGGGCCCAAAGGGAGGAGCCCCATTTGGATCTGCTCCTTGCTACCTGGCAGGTGGAGTGAGCATCTCACCCCCCTTAGAAGACCCATCTGCAAGGTCCCCCCGCCACGTGTGGCTCCCAGGGCTGCCGGCGCTTGCACAGCTGACCAAGGCCACAGGTGTTATATCCTGAGAGAAGAAGGAGGCAGAAGTCATGATACTCCTCTGATGTGGGTGCAGGCGTCCCACAGTATCCTTCCCAGTACTCCGGGGACCAGAATGCAGACCTCACTTCTCCACAGAGAGCTCTGGCACACCAAGGAGAGCTGGTGGCCAGGCAGGCTGGGAGACACAGGCTGCCCTCTGCTGCGTGCCATCTGGGGGACCCACCCTGGGCTCACCCCCCTCCCCACCAGCCGAGTCTCCTGCAGCTCTGGGGTTGGGGCCCTGCAGGCAGCATCTCAGGTTGCTAGTGGTTGGTGCTCACCTTTCTGCCAGGATGAGGAAGAGGCTGGCAGCACCAGCCGCAGCCGAGCCCCCTTCCCACCCAGCATGGTGTCACGAGCCTGGACTGCCACCAGGCCACCACCCTGTCAAGCCACTGGGAAATCTCTCATTCTCTTTGTGGCCAGAAAGTCAAGCTTCCCGAGAGACGGTGTGCCCTCAGGGACTGCTTTCTACTGCAGGCCAGCATCCCTGACTTGCGGTCACCACTCAGGGCTTGGGGTGGGGATGGAGGGTGGGCACAGTAACCGTGGGTTCCGACCGTGTGACATGGGGTTGAGCAGGCCGGTGAGGTCTGTGCCACTGGAAAGACAGCCTTCGGAATCCCAATCCCCTGGCTGGCTATGCGTGTGCCCTCGAGCATACAAACAGCTTTCTTCCTGTCCTGCCCCGGTGCCTGCTTGCAAAGCAGTGATCCCATCAGCAGCTCCATCTGGGGCTGTAAGAAAATGGAGGGTCACATGTGCACGGGGCCTGGCCTCGCACTGTGTGGGTCCACCTGGCCACGCTCACCCCACTCTGTACCTTTGAGAGGCGGGGTGGGCAGATGCGGTGGGCCAGGTCCTCTGGAGAAGGTGGCAGTGGAGGGAAAAGCAAGCCACTCCTCTTCCTGTCCACTGGGCCGTGAGCATCATCTTCCCCGCCCCTTCCCCAGCCCCCCACAGCCCACCCCAGAGCTCCCCCAAGACCCTCTGACTTGGAAACTTCATGGAGCGTTGGAGGGAAAGGAAGACAGGCTGCTGCTTATGAATCAGGCACTTGTCTTGGGGCAGCAGGGCTGGGTCTGGTGTTGACCCCCACTTTGAATCTGCCTTCCCAGATCTGGCCTTACTGGGGCGGGACAAGGGGCCGCTGTGGGCTGGGAGCCCTTCTGATTTCTGTGAGGAGGGAAGACCCAGGGTTATTATTCTACCAGGCAGTGCAGTGGGTTCCAGTGCACTACAGGCGGGGAGCCCCTCTGCGGCTGCCCCTTCCTCCCGTTGGCTGAGGAAACACCACAGGGGCACTCCTGCCTTTGTCACAAGAGCAGTGATGAGCAATGCTGTAGGGTCCTCTGTAGAAGTGTATGTACTTCTCAGGAAGCGTGAGCCAGTGGAGTGAATCCTAGCTGTGCAGGAGGATCGATCTGTCAGCTGCGGCCCATCACTCTGCCCAGCTTGCAAAAGGCCTGCTCCGAGCTGGTGCCATTGGCCGCCCTTTCACAGAAGCAGGGACAAGGCCAGTCTTGAGGCCATTTAGGGCTGACACAGTTCTCTGAGCTGCCAGCCGTCCCTGCTAGAGTTGGCTGCTGCTGCTAAGTCACTCAGTTGTGTTGGACTCTGTGCGATCCCAGAGATGGCAGCCCACCAGGCTCCGCCGTCCCTGGGATTCTCCAGGCAAGAACACTGGAGTGGGTTGCCATTTCCTTCTCCAATGCATGAAAGTGAAAAGTGAAAGGGAAGTCACTCAGTCGTGTCCGACTCTTAGTGACCCCATGGACTGCAGCCCACTAGACTAGACTTCTCCATCCATGGGATTTTCCAGGCAAGAGTACTGGAGTGGGGTGCCATTGCCTTCTCCGAGAGTTGGCTACTAAATCCCAAAGAAATGAGCATCCTGAGTGCATCTGAGAGGAAGCCCATGTCTTCGTGGCCAGTTGGGAGGCTGTGGGACAGGAGGGAGGCATCCAGCCATGTGTGGGCGGCTCCTGTCGTGGTCTCTACCAGTGAGACCCCCGGCAGGGGAAGTCAGGTCTCAGCGCTCCCTCCCCAGAGTTCCTCAGGGTGACTTCTTCTGGGGCTCCTGGAACTGCCACCCCCTTGGATGGCAGGCAGCATGATGCTCTGGGTGGATCCCCTCCCCCAAGAGGTGGCGGGGCAGGAAGGCCACAGTGCCGAGCCCAACTTGGGCACAGGGCCAGCTCCTTGAAGTCCAGCTGCCCTTCCCAGCGCCTCACCTGCAGAGGCCCAGTGATTCTGGGTCCCACTCAAGGGACAGTACTCCTAGGGAGCAGTTTTCCAAAGGTCTAATAGGTCAGCGCCTTGCCTGCAGCCCCTTCCTTCCATCTCTGTCTTTAGTCGCGGGTGTGCAGGGCCAGACCTTTGACTACTGGCCAGAGCATCTCTTGCCTCCATCCTCTCCCCCTTACTCCTTACCCCTTACCCTCCTTTGTCTTTTCCCTCCTTCCGTCTCTCTCCCTCTGTTTCTGTTCCTGTTCCCTCCTTCTCCTGCTGGCTCCGTGGTCCAGGCCTGTCCGGCAGGGCAGCACCCACTCTGGGTGGGCGGGACCCAATCAATGCGCACTTCCCTCCAAGTTGGCATTCCCAGCCGGGCTGCCTTTGAAGTCATCCTTGGGAAACCTGGCACAGTGCTGGCAACCTTCCAGTTTTCTTACTCTTTCACCACTTTGGGATCCAAAAGGTCTTAACCCGTTCTCCTCACCTGACTCCACTCGGCACTTGTTTCCCACACACAAGTGTGTCTTCGAGGACCCAGGCAGCCCCAGGGTGTCTTCCACTGTGCCGAGCGGACCAACCACTCACCCTGGTGGCTGCAAAAGAAGCAGAATGTAGGTGGAAACAAATTGATTGAAAAGAGAACTTGTACTTACACACAAGTACAATGTTTCTCATGTTTGCTTTGTGGAGTAGTATTTTTTGTGCTTTGTAGAGAATATTGGCAGGTTTTCAATGGTTTTTTTAAGCATCGCCTGCCCATTTATCCATCTTTTTAAAACTTCTTACTATTTAAAAATAACTTTTTATGATGCAAAATGTTGAACCTACACCAAGTCAAGAGAGTAGTAGGCTGAGCGGTCCATGGGTTCACCCAGCGTGGCCATGGTCAGCACCCCTCTTCCTCATGGCATTTTGCAGCTCTCCCACAGCCCCTCAGTGATCAATTTAGGCCACATTTACATAGGCTGAAACGCAGAAATCTTCGCTGTATGTTGTTGACAAATGGATGTGCCTGTGTGACCCCATCAGGATATGAAACCTGTATGTTTCCCAAAATCTGCCCCCTGCTTTTCTAGTCTGTTGCCTCCCCCACCCCCAGCTGGTTCAGTTCAGTTCAGTTTAGTTCAGTCGCTCAGTCATGGCCGACTCTTTGTGACCCCATGAATTGCAGCACGCCAGGCCTCCCTGTCCATCACCAACTCCCGGAGTTCACTTAAACTCATGTCCATCGAGTCGGTGATGCCATCCAGCCATCTCATCCTCTGTCATCCCCTTCTCCTCCTGCCCCCAATCCCTCCCAGCCACCAGGGTCTTTTCCAATGAGTCACCTCTTCACATGAGGTGGTTGAAGTACTGGAGTTTCAGCTTTAGCATCAATCCTTCCAGTGAACACCCAGGGCTGATTTTCTGTCACCTAAAATCAATCTGGAACGGTGCCATGTGATTCTTTTGTGCTGCTCCTTCCACTTGGCAGGATGTCTATGAGATGTGTCCAGGCTGTCGTGTGTATCAATAGTTTGTGCCCCGTCCTGACTGCATAGGGTTCCATGGTATGATGGACCGAGGTTTGTTATCTGATCACCTGCTGGAGCACATCTGGGTTCTTTCCAGTTCTTGGCTCTGTGAATAACCCCAGCATTTGTGAACAAGTCACTTGACGGACATATATTTTCATTTTTCTCAGATAAATGGAGTGGAATTTTTCGGTACTATGGTAGAAGCGTGTTTGACTTTAGATGAAGATTTTGTTCCTTATAAGGGCTTCCCAGGTGGCACAAGTGGTAAAGAACCCACCTGCCAATAAAGCGATGCAGGTTCGATCCCTGGGTCAGTAAGATCTCTTAGAGGAGGGCGTGGCAACCCACTCCAGTATTCTTGTCTGGAGAACTCCAAGGACAGAAGAGCCTGGAGGGCTACAGTGCATAGGGTTACAAAGAGTCGGACACAACTGAAGCAACTTAGCACGCACACACGTTGTTACTTATAAAGTACTCTAGTTCATCTCTGGGGACCCTTGCCTGCTCTGCTTGTCTGGCAGCATCTTGTACACTTGAAAACTCTGGCTCCAGGTGATGTGAGCAGAAGCCTGGGTGAAAGCCCAGTGGTTTACGTGCTTATCTATCTTGGGTAATTGAGGATGATTTTGTAGCTGTTAATGCTTCCTCACTTCCTCCTCTTTCTGTTTTAAAGCAGTGTATTTGCAGCTAGTGTTTAGCTATACAGATAACTGTGTGTTGATGTTCTTAGGACTACAGATGAGAAAGACCTACTTAGATCAGAATTTTAAATTAGTGAGGTTTTCTTTTTCGGCCCACAAGGAAGCTATAGCTAAAATGTGAAGTCAAGCCGCTGGGAAAGCTGATCTGCCTGGGAGGGCTGCTGGGCTCTGCCATCATGGTCACCGTGGTCATCCCTCCCTCCCTCACGTGTTTCCCTGCCTCCCACAGCCCCGCTGGGACTCTACTTCTCCAGGGACGCTTACTGGGAGAAGCTATATGTGGACCAGCCGGCCGGCACGCCCCTGCTCTATGTCCACGCCCTGCGGGACGTGCCGGAGGAGGTGCCCAGCTTCCGCCTGGGCCAGCACCTCTACGGGGCCTACCGCACGCGGCTGCACGAGAACGACTGGGTCCGCATCCAGGAGGACACGGGGCTTCTCTACCTTAACCAGAGCCTGGACCACAGCTCCTGGGAGAAGCTCAACATCCGCAGTAAGGGGGCGGCCCTGACCCCACCCCCACACGCCTCACTGCCCACGCCCCACCCTGCCCTCTCCTTGTCCCTCCTTAGCGCCCATCACACAGCTCCTAGGGAGTGAGATGGTGCTGGCCTGTCTTCTTTGTCCAGCCTGTGAGGGAGCCAGGATGAGCTTGAGGACCACTGACGACCCTCAGGTCTTCTGAGGCTGTTGGGATTTTGGAGAACTTAATGTATAGAACTTAAGGGGCTCTCTCCATGCTGGCTCCAAATGTCTTTTCCAGTTGGATTAACAGAGATGTGGGGTTGTGAGAGAAGAGTTAAGAAAGGCTAGAAAAATCCCAAGATCTTGATTTAGCGGATGATCTGGAACTTGGTGGAGAAGCAGCTGTTTGCACAGAGAACCCACCTTGCCATCAGCAGCAGGCTGCCCTTGGCACCTGGTGAGGACTGGGGCCTGGTGCCAGGGAGGAAAGTGGAGCAGGAGGAAGGCCTGGCCGGCTCCTCAGAGCAGGGGTCCAAGCTGGAGTGAAGCCCACGTGTGCCCTGGCACTGGGAGGAGGGTGTTTGTGGAGCAGAGTGCTGCCTTGTGGCACCAAGTAGTGGTCACAACCCCACCTCCTGCTCCATAGACAGGGCCTCCCTGGACCCTCACGCCAGCCCTGAACTCCTGTGAGTGCTGTGAACAGTACTGCCAGAGTGGAATTTGCCGAGGGTCTGAGTTTCATAGGACGCGTATTCTGTTCATAATTGGAGAGTGGCCCCATGCACCTGCCAGCTCTAGTCAGGAGAGAAATCATGGTAATTAGAACAGAGAAAGTTTATATGGAGAATTATTAATCACAGCAGGGGACTGGAGCAACAGAGGACAGGCTAGGAAGAAGCAGAGGACTGATGAATATGGGAGGAGCAGATGTGAGGCAGGGACACTTCCCTAGGGCTGAGATAGAAGGCCCAGGAAGAGCCCCCGCCCCAGATGAGATCCAGACGGGTTGGAGGGGGGTTGCTATAGTGCCTCCATGATGGAACTTGCCAGAAATCCCCTCTCTAGGTGCTGGGGAAGTCTGTGTCTCTGCAGAGATGGCATGGTATTCCCTGGGGGTCCAGTGGTTAGGACTCTGCACTTTCATTGTTGAGGTCCTGTGTTCAGTCCCTGGTCAGGGAACTAAGATCCCACAAGCAGCAACACGGGCAAAAATAGAGTAGAATAAGTATTTTATTTTTATTTGTTTTTAATTGAGGGATAATTACAATATTGTGTTGGCTTCTGTCATACATCACAATGAATCAGCCACAGGTACACATATGTCCCCTCCCTCTTGAACCTCTCTCCCACCTCCCACCCAATCCCACACCTGTAGTGTTTTTAAAAGTGAGAAAAGAAAGAAAGTGCTTGGGGAAGTGGGTAAGAGAGGGAAGGGAGGTCGCCTGAGGTGCCAAGAGCCCACCTTGGGGAAGCACTCCATCTTAGACCCAGGGCTCAGGGCACCTCTCCAAGGAAGGGTATTTGAACTGAGTCTTGGAATAACCAGAGAGGTGGCCCTGTGAGGACAAGGGAGCAGAGCCACAGGGCCCTGAGGCTGTAAGATCCCAAGTCCAGGGCCGTAGGGGGCAAGCAGGAGGTGGGGGCCAGGGCGGGGTGCCCAGCAGAGCCCTGCGGGCCTTGGTGAGGGCTAGGCTTTGCACCAGCCCCGAGCTCCTGCCCTCTCCCCATTCAGGTCCCAGCTGGGCAGGTGTGGCTGATGCCCCAGTGGGGCCTGACTTGTCTCTCTGCAGACGGCGGCTTCCCACTGCTTACCGTCTATCTCCGGGTCTTCCTGTCACCCGCGTCCCTTCGTGAGGGCGAGTGCCAGTGGCCGGGCTGTGCCCGTGTGTACTTCTCCGTCATCAATGCCTCCTTCCCGGCTTGTGGTGCCCTCAAACCCCGGGAGCTCTGCTTCCCCGAGTCAGGCCTGTCCTTCCGCATCCGGGAGAACAGGCCCCCCGGCACCTTCCACCAGTTCCGCCTGCTGCCCGTGCAGTTCCTCTGCCCCAACGTCAGCGTGGCCTACAGGCTCCTGGGAGGTGAGTGCCAGCCGCATGGAGCCTTCCTCGATGCCTGTCGAGTGCCAGGCACAGCACTGCGGTTCCTCTACATGAGCTGTCCAAGTTGACTCTGCACCACCCCATCATCCATTCATTCAGAGGTCCGTGTGTATCTCATGTATGCAGGCCACAGGCCAGGCATGGTTCTAGGGACCAAGGATGAAACAGTGAACAATTCAGGCCCAAATCCCGCCTGTCTGGACCTTCCACGCCCATAGCAGGTGGAGCCCACAAGGGTGCTAAGGACATTGGGTGGCCTCTGAAGGGACTAGGTGGGAGGTAAAGCTGAGAGGGCATAGAGTGGTGGAGACCACTGTCCCAAGTCAGGTGGCTGGAGCAAGGTAAAGGAGGGTGCCCAGCAAGCAGGGCGAGCTCCTTTGAAAGTGCCAAGGGGGAATTGTAGCTGGAAGGGAGGGCAGAGGCTGCTGAGGGCAGAAAAATTCAAGGGAAGGGGCAGGACTTCCTGGTAAGGGGACTAGGAACCCATAGAAGGTATTTGCAGGGGTCGGGGGGAGGGTGTCATTGACAGGATATAACCTCCCTTTAAAAGGTTTGTCTGGCTGATGTGTGAGAAATGATTTGGGGTGAGTGGTTTGGAGGAAGCAGGAAAACAATTAAAAGGCAGGAGAAATCCTTGAGTGAGAGGATGAGGACTGGGGTTGAGGGTGGAAGCCTTTAGGCCACAAGAAGCAGGCAGGCTCTGGGCATGTTTTTGCAGGAAGATCCAGCAAGATTTCCTGGGGAGTTGAATGTGGGGTGTTGAGAGATTCACGAGGGGACAAACCATGGTTCCATGATTCCACCTGAGCCACTGTAAGGACAGTGGACCTTGTCACAAGATGGTCCTAACGTACGATGGCCCTGGGGAGGCCATATGAATATGGGGTAGGGGAAGGGCACTGGATTCGAGTGGAGATGAGAGAAGGCAACTGAGCCGCCATGTGTGAGGTGCCATTTAAGTTTAAAGGGGACACTTACTATGCTGGTCGGCTAGGAAAGGAAGCCTGGATTCCCACCAGGTTGATGGCACCCACACATGGTCATAATGTTAGAGGAAACCTCAGTAGTGTAAGGAAAGTAGTCATTCACATTCCCAGCATCCTTTCATTTATCCTGCAACAGGGATGGATGTCTTTGTACAAAATTGTCCCCAAAGCTTATGCTTTAGTGTGCTGCCTTTTTCACTTAAAAGAAAAATAAAAGCTGTTTTTGTAACCATAAGCAATAGAGGGAAACGTGTAATTCACATGTAATATGTGGCTTTGATGTGATTTTTCCACCAAGTGGAGTTGACAGTCCTCCTGAGGTTGGCTATGGGGTGGTCACTGTTCACCTTCAAGCCTTCAGCTTTTCCCCCTTTCTGGGTCGTTTCTGGAGGACGAATTCCGGGACAGGCTTGGGTTGAAGAGTATATTGTTATTACGGGTCCTCCCCTCACCACGTCGCAGTGAGTCATTGAACTTACGGCAGTGTCTGGTGACAAACACACACAGCATCTCATCTTCTGGGGCTTCCCTGGTGGCTCAGCTGATAGAGAATCCGCCTGCAGTGCAGGAGACCTGGGTTCGATCCCTGGGTTGGAAAGACCCCCCCCCCCCGGGAGAGGGGAATGGCTACGCACTCCAATATTCTGGCCTCCATGGGGTCACAAAGAGTCAGACACGACTGAGCAACTTTCACTTCACTTGGTCTTCTGGCGAGGAAACTGAAGCACAAAGAGACAGAACCATCACCCTCAGGCCACACAGCCTGCAGGTGTATAGGGCAGGGATCCAAACCAGGCAGTCAGAAATATTTGTGTGTTAATGTGAAATCACACCAAATGTCCCCCATGTTGGTTTTCAAGTGGTGGAATTGTGGCTTTTTTCTCACATTCTCTAAAATGAGCATGTCTTGCTTCCATAGTTAAGGAAATTCCTAACAGTTTTTCGAAAACCAGCAAACGCTAGGAGCTGGATCTCTGGGCTGCAGCCTGACTGGTGCCAGCCCTCGCCACAGAGGAGGCAGGCAGGGTGTGTGAAGGGGTGTGCCCCTCCTAGGTGATCAGGTTGAGGACCTGAGGCAGACCTCCTGGTTCCCTCTCTTCCCTATCAGCACCAGTGCAGGCTGCAGGCACAGTGATGCTCAGAGCAATGTCTTCACTGCAAACTGTGCTTGGAGGCTGTGCTCCACTGTGGAGCTGAACAGGGGCCGCGGCCCAGGGCCAGCATGCACCCCAGCTCTGTCTCCTCTCCTGTGGGCCCCTGAGGAAGGCAGCTCGCCCTCCCCGCAGCTCGGGGTCATCCCGGGGTTGCTGGTCTGCTTGGTGCTCAGGTGAGAGTCTGCCTTTCCGCTGCGATCCGGACAGCCTGGAGGTGAGCACGCGCTGGGCCCTGGACCGCGAGCAGCGGGAGAAGTATGAGCTGGTGGCCGCGTGCACGGTTCGCGTGGGCGCGCGCGAGGAGGAGGTGATGGTGCCCTTCCCCGTGACCGTGTACGACGAGGACGACTCTGCGCCCACCTTCCTCGGGGGCGTCGACAGCGCCAGCGCCGTGGTGGAGTTCAAGCGGAAGGAGGTGCCTATGCGTTTGTCTGGTGCTCGTTTAGTGTTTCGTCTCTCTGTTGGGCATCTGGGTCCCTCCATTCGTCATTTGTTCCTTGGTCTATTCAGCTGTCCATCTAGCCATCCAGTCATGTGGCTGACCACTCTAGTTATTCGTCTTTCATTTGTCCATCAGTCTGTCTGTTGGGGTTTTGTTGGTTTCCAGGACAGCTGAGGAGGAGAGAGGACCAGTCCCACTGGCACCGAGCTGACCCCTGCCCCGGGAGGAGGGCGAGGGGAGGGGCTGGGGTGCCGGTGGTTGGGGGTAGGGGTGCCCAGCCTCTGACTCAACCGGCAGGACTCCCATCAGAGGGGCGCGACTGTGCTGCTGCACAGGCGGGGCGCGCTGCCCCAAGGAGACGGAGAGAACATCTGCCAGGAGGGCCTTCCCTTCTTCGGGCTGTCAGCCGCTCAAGGGAGGGCCAGTGAGTTCAGGGAAGGTACCCCGGAGTGGAGGAAGACAGGCCAGTGGATCTGACAGGGATGTCCCTGCGCCGCTCCGCCCATCGGGCCCGTCTTCCTCTGGCCCGCGCAGGCGGAGCGTGACTGCCACCTGCTGGGCCCTGGGCTCTCCTGCAGCCGGCAGGCTGGCGGGAGCAAGGGGAGGGTCGGAGTCGGATATGCGGTGGTTGCCTGCTTCCCTGGGCACCCCGGGAGCAGGTTTGGTGGATGGATGGGCAGGAGGAAAGCACATGGCGTAGGGAAATGTCTCATGAGCCTTGCAGGGCAACTCCATGGTGACACTGTGGAGCCTGGTCAGTAGTGAGAGCAGAGATGACCTGTGACTTTACTCAGAAACCCCCCTCATGACCCCCTCCAGCCTGGGGTACAGAAGAAGCTTTAGGAGAGACACTGGTGGACACTGTCCTTAGGTCCCAGCTCTGTCGTCTGTCACTCCATGACACTGAGCTAACTCCTCCACTGTGCAGGGTCCAGCTTCCTCGAAGGAGAGCGGGGGTGCGCGCTCTGCACTGTGGGGACCTGAATGAGGTCTTCCACAGAGCACCAGGGCGTCTGTTCTAACCCATAATCATGGGAAGTCTGGAGATGCCATTGCACCTGTTGCAGAGGTGAGGTGCAGTGGCCCAGGAAGGGTGACGAGCATGCTGGCTGGGGGCCCCTTGCAGCTCGAATCCTGGTCAGTCTGACCCTGGAGCCAGCTCTGACCGCACACACCTGATCCACCTGTGGGGCACGGGGAGCCCTCCTATGGGCTCTGGCTTTCGGGGCCCTGACTGGCCCCCGTATTCTTTGCAGGGCACAGTGGTAGCCACGTTACGTGTCTTCGATGCAGACGTGGTGCCAGCCTCCGGGGAGCTCCTGAGACGGTACACGAACACGCTGCTCTCTGGGGACCCCAAGGCCCTCCGGACCTTCCGAGTGGAGCACGCGCCCAATGAGACCTTGGCCCAGGCCAACGGCAGCTTTGTGAGGGCAACCGTGCATGACTACAGTAAGAGGGGACCAGTGTGGCCTGACGGGGCCCCCTGGGGAACTGGCAGCCCACTCTCTGTGGGCAGGGCAGCACCCTGCACACGTAAACACCTATCCTGGCTCTCTCAGCCCAGGTGGCCACCCCTTCCAACCCTCTTCCCAGCCTTTGTCTCTACTGGGCTCACCTTGGCCACCTTGGTGGGTGTTTACAGGCTGTCCTTTCTCCCTGAACTGCCCCAAGCCCGAGGCCGACCCTGGCAGGACCCAACCACACTACCCTGTGCTGACCACACCAGGGCTCACTGCAACACCTATCTCCCTCTGGCCCCTGGCACCAGCTGTGCCACCTCCTAGGTGCCCAAGTGCTCAGGGATCCTTGACCCCCCACCAGCAACTCTCTGCTAACAGGAACTGATGTCCAGTAGCAGCTCTGTGCTCTCAAATTGGAGGGTTCTGGGATGACTGTCCCGTCTGGCTTCTGAAACGTGCCCACCCTCAGGGCTAAGCACCATGTGCCCCTGGGGCTCACCTGCAGGATGGGGTGTCCTCATCAGTTGCCAAACCCCTCCTCCCTCGCCTGCCTTCCTGCCTGTGTTTTGTAGGATCACTTTTCAAATATGCCCCTTGTGCTTGGATCCTTATTTGGGGGCCTGCTTCTGGGGAACCCAGGATCACTGGTGCCTTTACCCCTTTCTGCTTGGCCTGATCCTGTTTCCCGTCTTCTCCTTCCTCACCAAGCCTCTGATGACCTCTGTTCTGTGCAAGGGAAAATGTCATCCTTGCCCCTGCACACTCACTCTGTATGCCATGTGCTCCCAGAGATCCTCGCCTCCTTTGTGCTCCACTAAATGGGGATCTTAGCCTTGGCACACGGTGACTGCTCAGGAGTGGAGAAGCTCCCGGGTGCTTGAGGCCTGTGGAATCTGAGGGTCCACAGGAGGCTGGTGCTGTTGCAAGAAGTGCTCAGGGGCCAGGACAGTCTTCCTGGGACCTTGAAGGTGGTGATGGTGATGGTGGTGGTGGTGGTGGGTCTTTACCTGTGTGTGCTTGCCCCCGACACACATCTTCCTTATACACAGGCGCGCGCACACACACACACCTCGCTGAAGTTACCTCCCAGCTGAGGAGGGTCTTCTGGGCTCAGCTCAGCACAGTGACTCATGTTTAAAATAGTTCAACCTTAGTGCCTCCTGCCAGGTCTGTTGTCTGTGTACCACGTGGGTAGAAGTACCTGTTGACACACATATGCCCATGTTTTGGAATGCTTTGCAGGGGAGATGTGCAGCAGCGTGGGGCAGTGGTCTCCACCCTCGGCAGGGCCCCTGCCCATCATCACATGTCTCCACCCGCAGGGCTGGTTCTCAACCGGAGCCTCCCCATCTCGGAGAGCTGGGCTGTGCAGCTGGCCGTGCTGGTCAACGACTCAGACTTCCAGGGCCCAGGGGAGGGTGTCGTCCTCCTCCACTTCAACGTGTCCGTGCTGCCCGTCAGCCTGCGCCTGCCCAGCGCCTACTCCTTCTCGGTGAGCAGGCGGGCCCACCGCTTCGCCCAGGTGAGCCCCTGGCCTCTTGCCAACCTGGGGAGGGGAATGGAGGAGCAGGGACCCTCAGGATGGGGGTCATATGGGGGACATGTGTGGACACCCCCTCCCTGAGCACACAGAGTGGCCCTGGGGAGCAACAGGCACAGAGCCAGGGAGGCTAAGGCCGTGGGAGAATGGAGCAGTCATGAGAGGGGCTGGTGGGCTTTGTGGGCCCCTCTTTGCCCTCTCCCTTCTCAGCATTTTTACATTTTTACTAATGAAAGAGCAGTGCCAGGTAAATCTATGCCAACTTGAAAAGACGTTCCTGATGAATGAAGTGGGAAAAAGTACTTTGCAGAAGTATTGGTCTCAGGTGGCTCCATGTGTTCAAAACCAAGTCTTCATTGCAGGAAATTTCCAAGTGTGCAAACACAGGCATTAGTGGAGACCTCTGCAGGGAAAGCAGAAAAGGCAATGGCACCCCACTCCAGTACTTTTGCCTAGAAAATCCCATGGACAGAGGAGCCTGGTAGGCTGCAGTCCGTGGGGTCGCTAGAGTTGGACACAACTGAGCGACTTCACTTGCACTTTTCACTTTCATGCATTGGAGAAGGAAATGGCAACCCACTCCAGTGTTCTTGCCTGGAGAATCCCAGGGACGGGGGAGCCTGGTGGGCTGCCGTCTATGGGGTTGCACAGAGTCGGACACGACTGAAGCGACGCAGCAGGAGCTGCAGGGAAAGACAGGGAGTGCTTCTACTCTCTTCTTTCCTGCAAGTCTGTTTGCTAGAGCTTATTTTGCATTTGTCATCAGAAAATAGTGATTAGTAGTAGGGAAAAAAAAGGAAAAGTAGTAAGAATTCGTCAGAAGGATATAAGGGATAGACAGGAGCGATCTTGTTTCCTGATATCAGCCAGTGTTTAATGTTTTGGTGCAGTTCTGTCTAGAATGTTTCTCGGAAGCACTTTTTAAAGTTTACTTGTAGTTACGGGACGCGTATGACTTTAACATACTGCATTCTCCTAATGGCATTGCTGTGGCCATGTCCCCTTTAGAATGTCCCATTTAGGGTCATCTCCTACATAGGACAGCAGCTTTGCCAGTTTCTGTGGTTGGTTCTGGTGCCCTCTCCGCTCCTGGCAGCCACTCAGGACCCAGCACAAGAAGAGTCCCACCCTTGGGCACAGCCAGACTCTCCACTTGCCACCCTTGCCAGGCCTTTCCTGGAGGTAGAGGGCAAGGGTGGTGAGAGGTGATGAAGCAGAGGAGCCCGAGGGGTG
This sequence comes from Bubalus kerabau, assembly GCF_029407905.1. Classification (NCBI taxonomy): domain Eukaryota; kingdom Metazoa; phylum Chordata; class Mammalia; order Artiodactyla; family Bovidae; genus Bubalus; species Bubalus kerabau. The sequence continues at coordinate 136,728,432 of NC_073624.1, forward strand.
TCCAGGGGGGCTGAGGTGGGCACAGGCATTGCCAGGCAGAGCCAGGCAGTGGGGAGGGTGATGAGGGCTGAGTGGGAGTGGCATCTGGGAGGGCGGGCCCTGCCAACCTCTGCGATGGCCCCCAGCCCTGCCCACTAAGTCTTTCCCTGAGCCTGGACTCAGGAGGGTGCAGGGATCTGAGTCCCATCCTGGCCTTACACACATTGCAGTCTCTCACCAGCACCCCCTTAGTATTCATGATTATAAATTGAAGGTGGTGACCTCAGGCAATCTTGAGGATCACAGGAGAAAGTGGAAGTGAACCTATCGTGTACAAGGAAGTGCTTAGAGCCCAGGAGGCGGTTTTGTTGTGGTATCAGGAGTGGGCTTGGTGGAGCCTGGCTCTGCCCTGGGCCTGAGCAAGGCTGAGCAAAGGCCTGTGGCTGCAGGCAGGGGGCCCTGTGCCTGCCTCCAGTCCCCCAGCCCTCAGCCCTGACTAGTCAGAGCTTCTGATTTCAAGCCCTAGCAACCCTAACTCCAACTTGGGTGGTGAGGGAGGGAAAAGGAGAGTTCCAGGCCCCAATGACCACTGCGGCCATGAGGCATCCCTAGAGAAGTATCCCTTCTCTCCCAGGGGTTCCGGCCCAAGTCTTAGGAGGCTCCGGGTCCTGGGTGGGACAGTAACCCTGCTGTGTGAACTGTGGCCCAAGTGCCATGCTCTGACTGACCAGGCAGGTGACCCAGACAGGACACTAAGGATGGACCCTAGTGGTCTCCAGAGCACAACGGGCCTGCCCAGAGGAGAGGGAGGTGTGTGGGAGGCATCCAGGCTGCCTTTGCGCTTGAATGAGGAAGCAAGTGAGGGGTGAGCCAGGCAAGCCGGCAAGCGCCTCCTTGGAGGGCCAGTCCCTAAACCAAAGCCCGGAACCCTGTGTTCTTGCCACCTCCGCCTCCCAGGAACAGGAGTGAAGGGTGGTGTCATGGCCTGGGCTGGGCCAGGCCAGGCAAGCAGATGGGTCTACAGACTCCAGGGGCCTGGAGGATGGGGAGATTGGGGGCCGCCATCTCTGGGCTGAGTGGGAAACTGTCCTGGGACACAAGCTGGCACGGAGCCCCTCCAGCCACTGTCCCAAGTGGTCCAGCCACCTGGCTAAGGGTTCCCTGATCCCATGCCTAGATAGGGAAAGTCTGCGTGGAAAACTGCCAGGAGTTCAGCGGCATCCAAGTGCAGTACAGGCTACAGCCCTCCAGCGCCAACTGCAGCGCCCTGGGGATGGTCACCTCGGCCGAGGACACCTCGGGGACCCTGTTCGTGAATGACGTGGAGGCCCTGCAGCGGCCCGAGTGTGCCCAGCTCCAGTACACGGTGGTGGCCGCCGAGAAACCAACCCGCCAGCAAGCCCAGGCCCCGCTGTTCGTTAGCGTGGAAGGGATATGTGAGTGCCCGGGCTGCGGGAAGGGTTGGGGTGGACGGGGTGTGGCAGAGCCTCGGGCTGTCCCTGTAGAAGGGTGCGGTCCTGTATCCTGTCACTGACCGGTGGGCTTCCTTGAGCCTCCTCCTCTGTAAGATGAGAAAACAGCGCCCAGCTGCGCTGGAAGGATGACGCGGGGAGGTGTGACACAATTTAGTTCAGAGTGACAGCGTTGTGGGTGGCCCCTGCTGCCCGTCGTCTCTGTCAGCAGGTCCTACCTGTGCACTCGTTTTAGGGCTGCCAGGTACAATGTAGGATTCGGGTTGAGAGTGAATTTCAGGAAACAACAAGCAATTTTTGTGGTGTAAGTACGTCTCATGTAGCCTTTGCAGTGTGTTAGAAGACAAACTCCCCCATGTCCCTGTGATGTTAGGGCCGTGTTTACGCAAAGCAGGTATTCACTGTTCTCTGACGTTCAAGTTTAACTGGGTGTCCTGTGTGTGGCTGAGTCTGGCCACCTCCCATCCCCACTCCATACTCAGCCCCCTAGCTGCCCCGCTGTGTGAGTGTGATGCCACCCTCCCCCAGCAGCCCCCTCACTACCCCGCGGCCCCAGAGTTTAGTGACTGCCTCCCCTCTGGGCTCAACTCGTGGGGACAGCTCAGCCAGTGCTGCCTGCACCCGTGGGTGCCCGTGGCAGGCTGGCCCCCCGTGACTGCTTTCTGCCACCCCTAGACGTGCCTGAGGAGCCTGGCTGCCCCCTGTCCTGCGCGGTCAGCAAGAGGCGGCCCGAATGTGAGGAATGCGGCGGCCTGGGCTCCCTGACGGGCAGGTGCGAGTGGAGGCAGGGAGACGGCAAAGGTAGGCCCTGGGCAGAGCCAGGGGTGGGGAACGTGATGAGGGCTGAGTGGGAGTGGGGTCTGTGCGTGCGGGCCCTGCCAGCCTCTGCGACACCTCCCACCCCTGCCCATCGAGTCTTCCCCTGTGCTCAGTCCCTGCCGTGGCTCCTGATGCCGGGAGACGATGGTCACGAGCGCAGGGAGCAGGGAACTTTCCAACTGTTTATCCTCGATGGGATCACAGGCGCCTGAGCCTGAACTCGCTCTAGACTTGAGAAGGTTGGGGCCAAAGTTGAGATGTGTGTGTTTTCTTTTTACTTTAATCTAAAATTCTGAATTTCTGTATTGGTGCCCAAACCAGATGGTAATTAACATGTGTATATCCATTTCTCTACCCATATACACATAAATACACATGCAGTTGTGAATGTGAAAGTTAAAGTGTTAGTCGCTCACTCGTGTCTGACTCTTTGCGACTCAGTGGACTACAGCCCGCCAGGCTCCTCTGTCCATGGAATTTTCTGACAAGAATGCTGGAGTGGTAGCCAGTTCCCTTCTCTAGGGATCGTCCCAAGCCAGAGATCGAACCCAGGTCTCCAGCATTGCAGGCAGACTTTTTACTATCTGAGCCACTGTGTTCACCCAAGGCCTTCTTTTTTTGAACTTTTTATGTTCTATTGGAGCATAGTTGATGGACAATGTTGTGTTAGTTTCCAGTCTACAGCACAGTGATTCAGTTATACATATACATGTATATATTCTTCTTCAAATTTTTTTTCCATTGAGGCTTTTTTTAGAATATTGAGCAGAGTTCCATGTGCCATACAGTAGGTTCTTTTTGGTTATTTTAAATATAGCGTGTGTACATGTATATCCCAAACTCCCTGACTATCCCTTCTCCCCAGTCTTCCCCCCATTCACCCAATGCTTTTAGACACATAGTTCACAGCCCCTTTTCGAAGATCTCTTGGTAATATTACTGTGCATCCAAGAAGTGGAGGAATTAAGGTAGGCTACACTGTTGACATGTCATTTGTAGTTGGCTTTACTTCATGAAAACACAAACCTTAAAATAATTCAAAATATCCAAAATGGTCTTCAGAGAGGCTCTACCCGGGAGGTCCCAGCCCACGGGACGTGGACCCAAATAGGAGGGACCTGAGCAGGCTTGGGTGTGGACAGTGGCTGGCTGCCAGCTGGGTCCGCCAATCAGAGGGTTCCACCCACAGTGCAGCCTGGAGAGGGTCCCAGCCTCGTCTGGTCTCCCTGGCACAGCTCTGGGACTGCCTGGCTCCTCCGGCCCTCACCATCCTGGCTGCCCTGCACCTCAGGGATGCCCCGTTGGTGGGGCTCTGTGTGTGGTTCTTCTTTGCTCAGATCTCAGTTTGCTCTTCCTTGTAGGGGATGGGGTGGGGTACAGGGTTGACCTGGAAGGCCCTGGGGTGCGACCCTCCTGGCTCTGCAGTCCGAACAGGGCAGCTGCTCCCTTGTGGTCATACCTGCCCGCTCTGTGTTGTAGGGATCACCAGGAACTTCTCCACCTGCTCCCCCAGCATCAGGACCTGCCCCGATGGCCACTGTGACGCCGTGGAGAGCAGAGACCCCAACATCTGCCCCCAGGACTGCCTCCGTAAGCAACCTGATGAGTCTGCACCGTGAACCTGAGCGAGCAGGAGCCTGGATGGGTGGGGAGTAAGGACTCTCACCTGCACTTCGGCCAGACCAGCCGAGTTCCTGGGTTTTGAGTGCAGAGCCCTTTCCTAACATTTTATTTGAATAAAGGCACTCCTCCCCCAAAACTAGAGCTTGCCGGCTTGACCCACATTCTCCAGTGTTTCCCTGGCCAACTCCTGTCCATGACTCCCTGTCCCTTGTTTTGCTGACTCCCAGCTGCCCCCACTACCCCTTTTCTGTTTCTGAAAAGTAACCAAGTGTGGACCTTGGCCAGGGCCCAGGGCAGCCTGCAGGTTCCTCCTCTCACCCAATGCGGCCAGGGAGCTGGTTTGGAGGCCCATCATTCTGCGACTGGGGCTTCCCAGATGGCACTAGTGGTAAAGAAACCCACCTGCCAATGCAGGAGATGCGCGGGTTTGATCCCTGGATCGGTAAGGTCCCCTGAAGAAGGGCCTGGTGACCCACCCCAGTATTTCTGCCTGGAGAATCTCATGGACAGAGGAGCTTGGTGGGCTACAGTCCATAGTGTTGCAAAGAGTTGACATGACTGAAGCAACTTAGCACACACACATGCGTGCTGAGGCTCCTGCCCAGGGTGACCCAGACTTCTGAGCTCACTGTGCTCCCTGGGCCTGAGAGTGCTGACATCAGGTGGGGAGGGGCCTCTCAGGACCCTGTCTGGTGGTCCTGGCTGGCCAGGTCCCCCTGGAGGCTGAGAGTGGGCTGCTGAGTGGGTGATGTCTGTCCTCAGGGGGCGGCAGCATCATTGGTGGGCACGAGCCTGGGGAGCGCCGGGGGATTAAAGCTGGCTTCGGTATCTGCAACTGCTTCCCTGAGGAGAAGAAGTGCTTCTGCGAGCCGGAGGACAGCCAGGGTGCGTTGGGGGCGGGGTGGGGCACAGCTGGCTGGGATCCCCATGCCTCCCTGAGCCTCCAGGGAGCGAGGGAGAAGATTGCAGGAAGAGATACCTAGGAGAACTTCCTCCTTCCCTGGGGTCTTGGTTCCCCTATGTGTGCAGACAAGGAGCTGGCTCAGGGCTACTAAGTGGACCTTGTGGCTTGAAGTTCCTTTTTTTTTTTTTTTGGCCAAGGCTTGTGGGATCTTAGTTCCCCAACCAAGGATTGAATCTTGGCCATGGCAGTGAAAGCTCCCTGTACTAACCGCTGGACCACCAAAGAATTCCCTGGCCTCAAGTTCTATAATAAAGATTGGACTGAAAAATTAGTTCTTCCACCAAATAACTCAGCATCTCCTCAGACTGTCCCTGTGTAGAGCCTTTCCTGGGCCTGTGGCATTGGCCAGCTGGATCCCCCCTCCCAGCACCCTCCAGGTGCTTCTTCTAGAACAGGGGGGCCCCACTGAACACATGGGGAGTTTTTCTGTCATTTGAGTGGTCATTGCACAGCCCAGATCCTGGGCTACTTGTCTTTCCTCTCCACTATGTATCGAACATAAAGAAAATACAGACGATATTAGGAGCGCAGGAGAAGAGCTTCTCCTCCCACCCCCAGAGCCCCTGGGCCTCTGGCTTCAGTGCAGCATTCCAGGGTCAGGGGTGGTGGGGTGCAGGGGTGCACAACCTCTGGTGTGTGACCTCAGGCAGGCTGCTTATAAGTGCCCATTCCTTCCAGAAAAGGGCAATAACAGTCTCCTGTAGCAAAAACATACGAACAGTACCTGCCACGGGTCCGGAGGGCTGGCAGGCAGCTCACAGTCAGTCACGGCAGCCACTTGTGGCTGTCACAGGTGTGGCTCTGTTGGGAGTTGGGGGTCCCCCTCCTGGGGTGTCTTCTCTCACGGCCCCCGCCTGCCCGCAGACTCCCTGTGTGATGAGCTCTGCCGCACAGTGATCACGGCGGCCGTGCTCTTCTCCTTCATCGTGTCTGTGCTGCTGTCCACCTTCTGCATCCACCGCTACCACAAGAACGCCCACAAGCCGCCCATTGCCTCGGCCGAGATGACCTTCCGCCGGCCCGCCCAAGCCTTCCCGGTCAGCTACTCCTCGTCTGGCGCCCGCCGGCCCTCTCTGGACTCCATGGAGAACCAGGTCTCGGTGGACACCTTCAAGATCCCGGTGAGGTTCTCCAGGTGGCAGCAGGGTCAGGGAGGCAGGCCTTCCAGGGAGCCCTGTGGGTATCTTATCCTCTGGTCTAGGGCAGCTGGGGAAGGGATGGCGGCGGGGACAGAGGGTGCAGGGCCCCCCCGGGCTATTGCACCCTTGCCCGCTGGGAGGACCCTGTGAGCTTCCAGCCGTCCTCTACCTCCACCGAGCTGCCTTTCAGGGAGGGCAGAAGGCAGGGGTGGGGCAGAGAGTGTGAAGCAGGGTGGAGAAGGATGGGTGCTGATTTAAATGAGGGAGATCTGGGCCGTTAGGCTCCAAGAAGAGGGCAGGCCACGCTGTATCTGCCTGAGATCGCTCCTGCGGAGGCCCCAAGTGCTAGAGGACGAAGTCTGGGGGGAGGCCCTGAGATGGAGTGTGAGTTTTATTATCAGGGTAGGACCACCCTAGGGCTGGAGGCCACCGTTCTGCCTTCATTTCCACAGGTCGCTCTGTTGGGGAGCCTGTTGGGTAGGAGCCCCGTGATGAAACACTGTCCCCACCCAGGCGAGAGAGACTGGCAGGTGGGGGGCTTGGCCATGGTGGCAGCAGCCGGGAGGGGAGTCTGTCTGTGGCTTGGAGAGTGGGGGCGCTGAGAGGCCTCTCAGGCATCTGCAGGGGAGCCTGGCCTCAGGACTCAGTGACTGGCCTGCCAAGCGGGGAGAGTCAGCCCAAGCCGCCTCCTCCAGGGCATGGTCTGGGCCTGCGGTCAGTGCAGGAGCCTCAGACACCACCTCCTGCCCGACCAGGCCGCTCCTCTGCGTGTCTGCCCTCCACTACGCTTGCTGAGGAGACTGAAATGCTACGGGGACTGGGGGCTGCTGAGTGATTGGAACCAGCCAAGTCAGGAGGGAGGCCCCTGTGGCCACCACATCTGGGGATGGCCCTCGTGGCCCAGGGATGAGCCATTTGATTCCCTTATATGCCCTGGCGGTTTGTGCTGAGATGCACAATGAGAGCGGTTCTTCTGTCGGAGGGCCACGGACCATTTTCGGCCTCCAGCCCAGAGTGCAGAGAAGCCAGAGCTGGGCCTGAGGCCCAGGGGCCACACTGATCAGCTCTGAGGTCTTAGACACATTATTTGACCCTTTGGCCTTAGTTGTGTTTTACATAAAGTGGGGAGGACACTTTGGGTTTTTAGCACTTTTAAAGAGAAACAAATCCGTGATATCCCCTCTTAGCCCAGTCTCTGCGTGCAGGCAGCCGTTATCCAGTGTGGTGTGGACACCAGGGCGGTGGTGACTGTTTCACCTTTGAGCCTGGCTGTGGGTTCTTGGTGGAGGAGGAAATGGGAACCCACTCCAGTATTCTTGCCTAGAGAATCTCATGGACAGAGGAGCCTCGTGGGCTACAGTCCATGGGAGTCAGACACGACTGACTCTTGCAACTTAAAGAACAAACAAAATGGGTTCCTGGGGAAGCTGAGACACCAGGACGCCTGGGGAGCTGGCTGGAAGGCGCCCCTGGCCATGGTGCTGAGAGGAGGCTGCCTCTGCTCCCAGACATAAGAATACAGGGCTCTGGTCCCTGGGGGGCAGTGGGTCCCCAGTGGTGGTGTGTCTGTGGGTTAGGCGAGCCTGGCAGACACATCATAAGCAGCCCCTGGAGCCACGCCCACACCCAGCTGCAGCGAGACTTGGGGACCTGGGCACCCAGGGCTGACGGGAGGGCAGGTTCTAGACAGGCTTCAGCATCCCCAGAGTTCAGGTCTTCGAACCAAGCCTCGGGGTCTGGGAAGGCCCCACCCCAGAGGAGTCTTCAGTGGGCGTGGCATGTTGGGAAGGCTGGTGTGTGCAAGTTCTGGGCAGTGGCTGGGCTGCGGGGGGAGCAGACTCTTCCACATGTTGGCAGGAAGGGGTGGGGGGGTTTCTGAGGGGCACAGTGGTAACTTTCTAGAGGCTGCCACACCAGGAAGGTGTCCTTGACACTCCCACCTGTAGCTGGGAGTCCAGGGCTGGTAGGCACCTGGGGCCACAGGTGCCGCCTGAGTTCTCTTTGAAGTCCTGGAGCCTGGGCCGCTATCAATGCCTGATGTCCAAAGCAGAGGAGGCGCCATGAGGCTTGGGCCTGACTCCTGGGGAAGAGGCTGTGCTCCCCTGTGAGCACTGGGTCTCTCACTGGAGATACCAGGCCCTGGGCCTGGGGTGACCCAGGGCATCTGCAGTAGATGGAGGCCAGTGAGGGTATGAGCATACGGAGTCCAGCCGGTCTGTGGCAACGCCTTCCTGTGGGGGGGGACGCATCTTGTCATGACACCTCAGGGCTTGACTGTGGGGTCTTGCCCTTGGACATGGTGACTGTCACCTGTCACTTCAGGTGACAGTCGGTCATCTGCACACTGGAGCTTGTCTGCTGGCTCTTGCCTTCTTCCTTTCCTCTTACCTTCACCATCTCTCTTCTCTCTCTTCTTCCTTTACACCCAATGTAGGAGGATCCCAAGTGGGAATTCCCACGGAAGAACTTGGTGCTTGGAAAAACTCTGGGAGAAGGCGAATTTGGAAAAGTGGTTAAGGCCACAGCCTTCCGGCTGAAAGGCAAAGCGGGGTACACGACTGTGGCTGTGAAGATGCTGAAAGGTACCTGACTGGGCAGTACACAGAGGGGGCTCTGCCAGTCATCACACCTGCGGTGGCCCCAGTGGGTGGATGAAGCCCTAGTGACAGCCAGGACTCTGGCAGTCAGCCTGCTGCCTCCTGAAGAACCAATCCCCCACCCCTGCTCTTCTTGAGCAGCTGCAGTCTAGGGACCCCCCCACCACGGATGATGTGGGCTGGTGTGGTCCCTGGAGAAGCGGGGTAAGGCATTCCTCCCTTGAAAGATTCCAGAGCCATGCTGCTTCTGTTGGGTAAAGATCGGAGTTTAAAAACCCTTTAGTTCAAAACTGACAGCTCTCCCCACCCCAGTATGCCACATTTATTCCTTTCGCCAAGCGTCCACTGAAGTCCTGGTAAAGAGACCACCTGTAAGGACTGGCCCCTGCCCCCCGGGGCCCTGCCTTGCCCAGTCCCCCACCGGCCCTTAGCGGGCCAGCACTGCTCCAGTCTTGGCACAAGCTAGGTGTCTTCACTGCTGCTTCTCAGCAGGGACTGTGTAGACGGTCCTCTGCTATGGCCCAGCTCTGGCTCAGCTGGACCAACTGAGGGCCCAGTGGCCATGTGGTGGGCACATTTTGGGCTAATGCACACTGATCTTCAGCAGTTGGGGAGCCATGCATTGCCAGGTACTTCTGTGTACTTACCCAGGCCCTCAGACTGGGGTCACCCCTTGCCTATGAGACCCCAGGCCCTAAGAGGGCACAGTGAGACTGACCCTGGGTCACCTACGTGTGGTCCAAATGCCCCATCTCCCAGCTGTCTTCTCATTTCCAGACAAGTCTTCAGCCAGAAGCAATGGCACAACTGGGTGGTGGGATATGGGGCCATGACCCAGGAGGACGGTTTGGCCAGGAGACCTCCACACCCAAGCTCCTGAGCACAACTCTCTTTGCCCTTGGGACTCACATGCTCAGTGTGGTGAGAGGACTTCCATGAAGTCTCATGGCCTTCACCTTTCTCCAGGGCCTCACACTGCCATTGCCAAGTGCTTGAACAGCAGGTGTTTGGGGACACCAGGGAGTCCCTTTAGCTCCCCAGAAGGGTTAATGGAGGGGTATCTTTCTGCACCACTGTCTTTGAGAGATGGTGATTACAGGGAAATAATGCCATTTGCGTGCATAGCCCAGCCCAGAAGGCTTTCCATGGAAAGATCTGCTCACATGAAAGTGCGCTCCTCCAGTTCTTACTCCCTGGAGGTACTTGAGGCCCCTGTTGACCCTCCATGGGCTGAGAGTAGCCCCAAGCAGTGAAGTCCGGCAGGCCTCAGTTTGAACCTGGGTAGGATATCTGGGAAGGAGTCAAGTCTGTGTAGACCCCTCGTGTACATCTGTGACCCAGCAAGGTGGTAGCAGGGGCTTTGCAACCCGCTTTGTTTCTGTGCGTTTCAGAGAATGCCTCCCCAAGCGAGCTGCGGGACCTGCTATCAGAGTTCAACCTCCTGAAGCAGGTCAACCACCCGCAAGTCATCAAGCTGTATGGGGCCTGCAGCCAGGACGGTAAGAGCGGCCAGGGACTAGCAGCTGCCGGGCACAGGCCAGGGACTCCGGGCCGCTCCATTCTGCATTCTCCCTCTTCCCCATCCTTTTCTTCTCTGGCCCCTGTCCTCTCTCTTCCCGGAAGCACGGTCTCTGACTCTGGCCCTTGCCTGGAACTTGTGTGTCAGTGGACCATGAGGGGTGCCACAGGAGTGTTCCCTGGGCCTTCCAGGGCTGCAATGAGGTCTCTGGCAACATCCGGGTTGTCAGCACCCTGTCCCAGGCCAAGCCCCTAAGACAGGGAAGTCCAGAGATGAGCAGTGTCTCCTGGGCACCTACTGGGGACTAGATATGCCATAACCTCCAGGTGATTTCAACCCCACCCCAGCCTGGGGTGGCAAAGGTGCGTCACCACTTTTCACATAAGAGCATCTTGCCCTATTGGTCTTCCAAAACTGCTTTGCCACCCTGGGGGCCTCCCACTTTGTGTGTGGAGGGGGGGTGTGAAGGAGATGAGAGGCCGACAGGGAGAGAGCAGCAGGGACACCGGTCAGCACCAGTAGCACTCAGGGCCGGGCCTCGGGCAGGACTGCGGCCCAAGAGCAGACAGGGCAGGGAGAGGGTGGCCACGGGCAGTCCAGAACCTCTGCCTCCATCGGCCTTCCCCAGGCAATACTGTGGCAAGACCAGGGGAACAGAAAGGCCTGACATTTGAGCAGCAGCGGTTATCTCCCGGGGCAGCTCCAAATGCAGTGACTGCTTGCCCTGGACACCCAGGAAAGAGGTTGTGGTCAACCGTCGAGGCAGCTGGCTTTGGAATCCAAAGCCCCTGCAAGATGGAGGAGCTTCCCAAGTGGCACTAGTAATAAAGAACCTGCCTGCCAATGCAGGAGATATTAAAGACTTGGGTTCAATCCCTGGGTCAGGAAGATCCCTTGGAGGGGGACATGGCAACCCACTTCACTATTCTTGCCTGGAAAATCCCACGGACGAGGAACCTGGAAGGCTATAGTCTATAGGGTCACAAAGAGTCAGACACAACTGAAGCAACATAGCGCTGCAAGGTGGAGAGCAGAGTGATGTGAGAGTGAGCTGGGGCTTGAGTCCTCAGGCTGCTGGAAGCGATTGCCCCATGCTGGCCCAACTTCTGCCTGCCCAGGGCCACCTAGGCAGCCAGCCCACGTACCTACCACTCTACCCCCAGGGCCACTGCTCCTCATCGTGGAGTATGCCAAGTACGGCTCTCTGCGGGGCTTCCTCCGAGAGAGCCGCAAGGCGGGGCCTGGCTACGTGGGCAGCGGGGGCAGCCGCAACTCCAGTTACCTGGACAACCCGGAGGAGCGGGCCCTGACCATGGGCGACCTCATCTCCTTTGCCTGGCAGATTTCACGAGGGATGCAATACCTGGCTGAGATGAAGGTGCGTGCCACCCCAGCCCCGCGCCCGCTCTGCCGGCGATGGGCCCGGGTTTCAGGGGTCCCTGCTGTTGTCTTCCCCACAGCTTGTCCATCGGGACTTGGCAGCCAGAAACGTCCTGGTAGCTGAGGGCCGCAGGATGAAGATCTCAGATTTTGGTCTGTCCCGAGATGTTTATGAAGAGGATTCCTATGTGAAGAGGAGCAAGGTACCAGGTCCTGGGGTGTGTTCACCTGAGGGCAGAGGGCAGTGGTCAGGGTGCCCACGGGGTGGGGACAGATTTTGATCTGAAGAAGATAAAGCAGGTTTTTATTTTTTTTTAATTTAATTTTATTTTATTTAACTTTACAATATTGTATTGGTTTTGCCATATATCAAAATGAATCTGCCTCAAGGATACATGTGTTCCCCATCCTGAACCCTCCTCCCTCCTCCCTCCCCGTACCATCCCTCTGGGTCGTCCCAGTGCACCAGCCCCAAGCATCCTGTATCGTGCATCGAACCTGGACTGGCGACTCGTTTCCTATATGATATTATACATATTTCAATGCCATTCTCCCAAATCATCCCACCCTCTCCCTCTCCCACAGAGTCCAAAAGACTGTTCTATACATCAGTGTCTCTTTTGCTGTCTGGTATACAGGGTTATTGTTATCATCTTTCTAAATTCCATATATATGCGTTAGTATACTGTATTGGTGTTTTTCTTTCTGGCTTACTTCACTCTGTATAATAGACTCCAGTTTCATCCACATCATTAGAACTGATTCAAATGTATTCTTTTTAATGGCTGAGTAATACTCCATTGTGTATATGTACCACAGCTTTCTTATCCATTCATCTGCTGATGGACATCTAGGTTGCTTCCATGTCCTGGCTATTACAAACAGTGCTGCGATGAACATTGGGGTACACGTGTCTCTTTCCCTTCTGGTTTCCTCAGTGTGTATGCCCAGCAGTGGGATTGCTGGATCATAAGGCAGTTCTGTTTCCAGTTTTTTAAGGAATCTCCACACTGTTCTCCATAGTGGCTGTACTAGTTTGCATTCCCACCAACAGTGTAAGAGGGTTCCATTTTCTCCACACCCTCTCCAGCATTTATTGCTTGTAGACTTTTGAATCGCAGCCATTCTGACTGGCGTGAAATGGTACCTCATTGTGGTTTTGATGTGCATTTCTCTGATAATGAGTGATGTTGAGCATCTTTTCATGTGTTTGTTAGCCATCTGTATGTCTTCTTTGGAGAAATGTCTATTTAGTTCTTTGGCCCATTTTTTGATTGGGTCATTTATTTTTCTGGAATTGAGTTGTAGGAGTTGCTTGTATATTTTTGAGATTAGTTGTTTGTCAGTTGCTTCATTTGCTATTATTTTCTCCCATTCTGAAGGCTGTCTTTTCACCTTGCTTATAGTTTCCTTTGTTGTGCAGAAGCTTTTAAGTTTAATTAGGTCCCATTTGTTTATTTTTGCTTTTATTTCCAATATTCTGGGAGGTGGGTCATAGAGGATCCTGGTAAAGCAGATTTTTAGAGTGTAAACTTCCAGTCCACATCCCCTAACTCTTCGCTAGTCCTGGGTCTCCAGAGACCCAGAGCAGAACTCAGTCCTGAGCCTGTTCCTTCTCTTCCTCACAGCCACATGTGCTGTTTCCGAGCTGCCTGCTGCGGAGCGGGGTTCCTGCAGCTTCTCTTGCTTTTCATCACTATCACTTCTAAAGGTCACCTACCACTGCAGAAATAACAGTCTTCTTGTCTGCAGTTGTTCCTCTCACTGCTGCAGAGTGAAGGTCACTGTTTTACTCCTCTGTGTAACTTTAGTCCTTCGCTTGGGAAAAAAAATGAATTAAAACCAAGCTTGTTAGTCATTCTTCACAGAAGGGGATGAACCACTTTACAGCAGGGTATGCTCCTGGTCCAAGGGCCTAGGAAGCGCTGACTAAGCGAGTTTGGAAGGCGATCAGGAGGGTCCTGGAGACAAAGTCTGGAGTCGCAGGGTAGAGATTTGGGAAGCTTTTTCCAAGTCACTGAAACAGGTGGTTCGGGGCCCTTCTTGGGAAACCTGGTTCCCTGGTGCGGTCCCCTTCCCTGTGACATTGGTCTTGACTCTCTTGGTGCTGTTATTCTCTCAACCCCTCTCCAGTAGCTTCCCTGTGACAGACTAGACAGGGCAGATCACAGGCCCCCTCAAAACACACAGCTAAGCTGGCATTCAGAACAGATGCTGCTCAAAAAGAAAAACACAGAAAGCCACGACATACACTTCAGCTCTGTTCTGAGGGACGAGAGAAGCCCAGGTGGTCCCGGGGCTGTGAGGATGACGTTTGATTTCTTGTTGGGTTTCTGCTGTGACAGCATGTCTTAGAAGTGCTGAAGGGGAAGTGGAGAGGGGTGCTCTGTACCCCGTGGAGGGGGTGGATGGGACTTCCTGTTGATGCACTGGTCCTCGGGAAGGCCCTGTGTCACCCAGCGAGGAAGCACGAGGTGCCCAAACTCGGCCCCTGAGAGCACAGCCTGCGGGTGGCATTGTTAGAAACACACACCCTCGAAGCAGTCACACTTCATGTAGGGTGTGAATCCTAAATAGTACTTTTTTAAAAAAGGAATTATAATAAGTGCATTAAAATCCAAAGCAAATGCCTTTTTTTAAATTGATTTGTGCCTTGAGGCTGACCTATTTGTTGTTGTTTAATCGATCAGTCATGTCCAGCTCTTTGCAACCCATGGACTGTAGCCCAGCAGGATCCTCTGTCCATGAAATTCTCCAGGCAAGAATACTGGAGTGGGATGCCATTTCCTCCTCCAGGGGATTTTCCTGACCCACAGATCAAACCCGCATCTCCTGCACTGCAGGTGGATTCTTTACCACTGAGCCACCAGGAAAGCCACCTGATCTATTTGTACCAAAAAGCTCTTTCTTAAGTTGCATTAGAGAGGATTTGTTAGGTTGAACCCCAGCCTCTCCATGGTGGAGGGCAGTCTTTCAGAGGATGCTAAAAGGGCCCTGGGATAAAATAAGTGGGAAAAACCAGACTCAAGACACTCACACTGATTTCTTCCCTCAGAGCTTCTCAGAAGGGCCTTTAGTGTGTTCATTTGTGTCAGAAATTGCCAAGATGGAAACACTGGATGTTGGTTTCCCAAACTCCTTCACCCTCAGATATCAGGGGAGATCTTGATGGAAGTGCTTCCAGCCTACACACTGGGCAACACTCAGGGTGCCCCTGATCTCCCCAGAAGTAGCCACAGTGGGGCCTGGCTTGCACTCAGCATCAATCCCTTGGGAAGTGGTGCGTGACCAGCACACCTTGTACAGCTGTGGGCAGGCCGACTGGCTCTGTCTGGTGTCTCAGCCAAGCCTTGGAAGGTGGGGCTGGATCGCCAGCCCCTGTGAGGCTGTGCTGCTGGTCTGCACCTAGGAACACACTGCAGTCATTACTCAGTGTCCCCTCAGAGCTGAAAGAGCCTGAGACATGCCCCCCCCACACCAGGTCCCAGGATCTCAGAGCAACATTAATGCCTTTCTTTCACTCCCTCCTTAGGGTCGGATCCCAGTCAAGTGGATGGCCATTGAGTCCCTCTTCGATCATATCTATACCACCCAGAGTGATGTGTGAGTCTGGATGTTGCCTTCCTGGGGTGGAGGTTACACGTATGCACCTGTCTGGGCAGCTCCGCTGGGGAACAGAGCTGCCCTGAGTTCCTGTCAACTCATTCCAACCATCCAGAATGACCTCCCCAAACTCGGGGGCTGCGGGTGGGGGAGCTTTGTGTACTCACACAGCAGATGGTAAGGGCCCAGGCAGTAGTCCTGAGGGCCACCGTGGAATGCATGAGGGCGTGAGCCATGGCTGCAGACCGCCTCGCCTCCCCGCCTCCCCTGCCCTCTCTTTGGACATCTCAGTGACACACAGTCCCAGCCAAACAGTTCCCTCTCTGTGGGCCTGAGTATGAGCTGGCTTCAAGCAGGTCCCCGGGGACTGGTCCCCACCCAGAGACAGGTTTAGGGTGGGGTGACCTTGAGTGGGTTTCCGGTACCCCAAACTGCTCCAAGACCAAAACTCAGTCTTCCAAGTCCAACTACATTCTCGATTGTTTTCAAAACCACAACAGACTTGTTTCCAAATGCTCTGCTCTAAACAGCCTTGCATATTTTGAATAAGATAGGCTGTGAAAAGGCAATTCTTTACACAGTTTTAACAACTCTGTTCTGATTACCAAGTTGACTGTAAAACAACTGGAAATGCAGGGGAAAGCATAACGAAGAGACTAAAAGTCACTGGGACCCCTCCATCCCTAAATAACTAGGGCCAGCCCTCACAGGCCTTGCCTAGATTTGTCCGTGGCATGCAGGTATATATTCTTAATTACTGTAAGCGGGCTTGTGTGATAATGCTGTTTTTGTCCCCACTTCACAGTAAATTTTTCCCTCACAGTTAGGTATTTTCCTGTTGCAGTGTTTTTTCCTTTTAACATCTTACGAAAACTTCCAAGCACACAGAAAAAGTGAAGGGGTTTTGCAGAGTGCCCCCGGTGCCCCATGGCCTTGGTTCCACCTGCTTTTCACTGTGCTCGTTTGCATTCCCTGTGCCATCTCTGATGCTACAGAGCTTCACCTCAGGGGTCAGCCACCTGGCCCTTCTGGGTGTGGGGGCTGAGCTTGGGCAGCAGCTTGTTGGGGGGTCAGGGCGGGGCAGGCAGACACCTGGTCCCACCTCCATTCCACTTCCATCTGTCTGGTCAGCCCACGCTGAAACCGTGGGCACTTGGACCGATCTCTATACGGGGAACTCGTTTCCTGTTGCTGCTCAGGGGAAGGATATCTGGGGTGCTGAGGGTGCCAGAGACCCAGTGCAGCCACTCATTGGCCCTCTGGTTCCTCAGGTGGTCCTTTGGCGTCCTGCTGTGGGAGATTGTGACCCTAGGCGGCAACCCTTACCCTGGGATTCCTCCAGAGCGGCTCTTCAACCTTCTGAAGACAGGCTACCGGATGGAGAGGCCGGACAACTGCAGCGAGGAGATGTGAGCATGCTTTCTCTGGTCCAGCCTCCCCAGATACTGACGCTCCGGGCTTTGGCGGGGGGGTCACATGCACTCATCCTTTCCCGCTGCTGGGCAGCCCTGGGTGCCAGCCCCAGACGAACTGGGCAGCTGGAGACAAAGGCACAGATGACAGAGAACCGCCCTTGGGCATGATGGCAGGTGCTGGGGACCCAGATTCCACTGGGGGCTGGGTGGGCCTCCTGGGGGGACTTACAAGGCTGAGGGGGAGCAGGACCCCAGGAGAGGAGGTGGAAGGATGAGGGGGTGCTTCAGACTGAGGGAGCAGCCTCAGTCCAAGGCTGAATACCTGTCCCAGGGTGCTTGGGGAGGGGCAGGTAATTCAGAATGGCCCCAGGGGTGCATACAGGGGAGCACCCAAGTGGAGACACCAAGGCAGGCAAAGAGCAGGCAGGTGGCACCTGGACTTCAGCTCGAGGGCACCAGAAGCCTCTCATCAAATGGTGGTTCCATCAGATGATCCTTGGAGGACAGGTTGAAAACACATGAGAGGGGGTCGTCCATGGGCGAAAACACAGTGGTCCATTCATTCTACAAGGTCTGTCATGCACCTGCCATGTGCCTGTGGGAGTGCAAGGGTGAGTAGGTGCTGCTTCCCTGGGCACCCTGGACTGGCAGGCAGAGGCCCAGCACTCACCCACAGGGTGGCCCCTGCAGCCCTGCCAGAGCCCCAGGGCAGGGAGGGAGGTGCAAGACAGAGTGTGCTTGGCAGGTGTTTGTGTTCATACCCAGTTCATCCTTCATAAGAGTTTTAAAAGGACTGGCATTTCTGCATAAGCTCCCATAGGGAGCATGGCTGGACCACAGCGCCAGATACTGAGCCCATGCTGACCCATCATACCCTGGCCCAACTCAGAGGAGGGTGTCAGTGACACAGGAACGGCCTTGGGGTTTGGGAACAGAGCCTCTGGGGCCCAGGGTGCACTGTACTGGGTGTGTGGTTGTGACTGGACAGTCCTTGCTGGATTGTCACCACCCACCTGTTGGTCCCACCAGGTACAATCTGATGCTGCAGTGCTGGAAGCAGGAACCAGACAAGAGGCCAGTGTTTGCCGACATCAGCAAAGACCTGGATAAGATGATGGTTAAGAGCAGAGTGAGTACCCGGAGCCAACCCCTGGTGCCACCTCCCTCACCCTGGTGCGTGGAATTCCCAGTGCAAAGACAGAGCGTGGCTGTGCAGAGTGAGATGGTCGTGTCGTCTCCAGGTGGGGAGGGCGGGGGGCGGGCACGAGCCTTTATCCTTAATCCAGGCCTCTTGGACTTCTAGGATTTTTACCTTGACACTTAGGAAGAGCCCTTCCACAGACAGGGGTGGGAAGAAGATATTCCAAAGCCGAACAAAATTATTTTCAATAATGGAACTTGAGAAAGTAGAGTTGGAATGAATGTGTCCTAAATTCAGATTCTATGAAGGATCCGGCTAGAGGTGGGAAGTGAAAGCAGCAGTGGAAACTGTGACAAATAGCAGCCCACCAGCTGCCTCTGAAGGACCTCTGACCATAGACACATGTAACCTGTAGGAATATGAGTGCCAGCATGCCAGGGCTTTTGAATTTTCAGGGATGTTTGTTTCCCAGTTTTTATAGCAATTTCCAAAAGCTCAGTGTGGGCCAAACAACATATCTGTGTGCCTCCAGTTTACAACTCTAGGTGACGGAGGAAGTCAACAGTTTCCACTAATATTGATTGGGCAATGGGCTGCCTCCCTTATTCTGCCTTAGATGCTGGGAATGCAAGTAAAGAAAATAGACACAGACCTTGCTTGCCCTCTGGTGGTTTCATCCTTATATTAACACAGTTACTGAAAGTTGTCATTTCTCCAAGTATGGAAAGCAAGATGCATGGACTGGGCCCCTTGGAATAAAACCCAACCTCAGTGTATCGTTTGGGCAAATCCTATGATTCACCCTAAACAGAGGTAATAGCTGATGCCTACAGACAGCTTTCCTAGAACAATGCTGAGAACCAGCCAGAAACACACTGAAAGCATTCTTGACACCTTTAACCAGGGCAGTGGAAGTAGCTGGTCCTCACAAATCATCCTGCTTGGGAGCTGAAGCCTCTAGCAGCGTCTTATCCAAAACCCACACCGATGACTCAGATTTCTCCGTCCTGACTTGATGTTGGAGATGGCAGGAGTGCCTGGAAAGAAGCCGGAAAGTGTGGAGCAGACAGGGAATGTGTCTTGGCCTTCCCACATGAGTCACGGGGCTGCAATCCCAGAGCCTCAGGTTTTATAAACAGGCCCGTTCTCCAGTGCCAGGGCTGGTGCCCCCAGCGCTATAGAGAGAGGACCAGGACAATGAATGAACACCTTTCTGCCTCCAAGGAGGTGATTCTCTGCGATGAGGACCACAGAGCAGGGCTGGATGAGGCAGAGGCTGGGGGAACTCAGTTCTGGCAACTCTGGCCAGGGGCTCAGATCTCGCGAGAGGTTGATAGGTGCAGGGTGGGACTCAGCTGGGACTTCTGCTCTCAGGCAGGGTGTGGGTGGGGGCTGGGGTGGGCGTGTCCAGCAGTGGCCAGCTCCAGGGGTGACCAGCTGTCTCTCTCTTCCAGGACTACCTGGACCTGGCCGCGTCCACCCCATCTGATTCCCTGCTGTATGACGACGGCCTGTCAGAGGAGGAGACGCCCCTGGTGGACTGTAATAACGCTCCCCTCCCTCGCACCCTCCCCTCCACGTGGATTGAAAACAAACTCTATGGTAGAATTTCACATGCATTTACTAGATTCTAGCCACGTTGTTCCTGCTCTCTGCACTGTCCTTACTCTCTGTAATGCTTTTTAAGAGTTTCTGGTTTGAATGAAACCAAAGTCTGCTCTGAACCTTTTTGTTTGTAAATGTCTGACTTTGCATCCGTTTACATTCAGGCATTTTTTTTTTTTACAACTATGTTTTTTTTAAAGGATGTGAAAATATGTGTGATGACCACATCGCCCAGCAGCTTAAGATGTTAGAGGAGAGGGCGGGGCGGAACTCTCAGGGGCTATTGAGAAATGATGACTCAAATCATTTCCAGGGTGGGGATTTAGTCATGGTACTTCTAATTTAACTACTGGGGTACATTTTCCTGACCTGGGGAGGCATTTAATCTAGAAAGGCAGAACCAGCACTACCCTGCCTGCACAGAGAACACAGCCGGCATCCCCCAGGCTCTGTCTGGGTGAGTGGGGGTGGGGGGGCTTGGGGACCACCACTGGCGGGAGGATACACACAGACTACTGTTTTCACATCCTTTGTATCACACACTGTCATGACAGTTTTCACTTATGAAGTCAGTGCTAAAAGCTGGAGCAAAATGCTTTTTGAAAGAACGTAGTCTGTGGTGCTGTGGTCTTGCAATGGACAGTAAATGCGGTTCTTGCCAAAACTCCTTCTTCTGTCTTCAATACTTGAAATTTTTTTCCTGTTTCCTAACTTCATCATGGAATGTTTTGAAATCTTGGAGTCTGAAGCCTTTTTCGGCCGAGGTTGTTCCTTTTGCATGCCTCCTGGGTCATTGATTCCTTGCTGGCTAGTGTTTCTTGCCATTTGTCCCGTCGACGCTGTGGGACTGGGCTGTGTGCGCCCTTGATTTGGAAGATCCTCTCCTCTGTAGTAGGCTGGGATGGAAGACAAGTAGGCTCCTTTACGTTAGAGCACTTTTTATAGAAGCTTCCTGCTGCAGTAAGCCAGGCAGTACAGCAAGGTGCTGATGCTTTATGCTGCCTTACAGAAAGAGTTAAACAGGTCACCAGAGATTGATCAGATTTGAGAGTCCGAAGCTTATAAAAGTCAAAATTGGTAGTTTCTGGTAAGCTACAGTTACCAAGAGAACATGTGATGTTCCCCCCTTCCCCCAAACATTACCCATGTTTTGGAAACCTGGAGCACGAAACCCTGCAGGCAGTTGGCCCAGAAACCAGAAGTTTGGTTTGAACCTCAAAGGGAGTTTTGCCAAGGCCTTACTGTCTGCACATGAAGTTTGGGTTCTTCAGCGCAGAACAAATGATCTGTTTTCATTTTTAGGCATGTCAGACCCGAACTGGCCTGAAGAGAGTCCTGTACCACTCACGAGAGCCGCTGGCACCAACATTGGGTGTCCGAGATATGCAAATGATAGTGTTTATGCTAACTGGATGGTTTCACCCTCAGCGGCACAATTAATGGACGCGTTTGATAGTTAACATTTGTTTGTGAAAAGTAATGGACTCGCGAGGGGAAGAAACATGCTGAGAACAGAAGGTCTGCCGGCCCCTACTTGCACATTTCACACTGGCTGGCGGGCTTGCCACCCAGCAGATGTAGCGCGCTGGACGGTGCAGGTGTTCCTTCTTCTTCAGCCCTCGGCAGCGCCCAGCCGGTGCGTCCGTGGGCATCACGCACTCCGCGCTCACACGTATGGGTCCCTCACTCACTACCTGAACTGTTTGATTTTTTTCTGGTTGCCTCCAAACAAGGCCACATGATTTAAACATGAAGCACACACACCAAAAAAGGCAGCAGGGGAAAAAAAACCTGGCCCAGACGACCTGTTCTTGTTCAGAACAAGAGCCCGGCCAGGCCGCATAGGGATGTCAGAGCCCAACCAGGGCTAGAGGGGAAGAGGGGACTTCTGGACAGGCCTCACTGCAGCCTTCAATATCCTGTTGTTTTTTTTTAATCATGTAACCTTTTCTTAGGAAGACATTTGATTCTTATTATGATTAAAATGATCCTTAGGTTTAGCACAATGGAGAGACGTGATGCCACATTTAGTATGTAGGTAGGTGGTGTGAGGGGAGGGGGCTTTTAGGACACATTTGTCCACCTGGCTGAGAGATCACACCCCTGTGATGAGAAGCGTATGGAGGAGGGGGCCTTGGAGTGGAATGGACTCATATCCAAGGATTGCTGACCACAGAGACTTGGCTGCCGCGAACTCCCCAGCCTCCCCCACCACAGCCTTCAGTACCCACCCATCCAGTGCCCCAAAGTGGCAGGGGCTCATCTCACACGTTCGTAGTTGGGACTTGTGCTCAGTCTCAGCTAGTTAGGTTAGAAGTAGGGTCGACAAATGACCAAGGACTGTGACACCTCTGATGACAATTCTGATGGGGAAACAACAGTGTTTTGGCTCTTATAGAGCTTGTGTGGAAAGGTACATGTGTCCATTCTTCCTGTGTTTGTAACGCAATGCTGCCATGGCAAGACATTTTTGTTCTTAGGTTCTGACCATGACTCATAAGCTTCTTGTCATTCTTCACTGCTTGTTTGTGGTCACAGACACTCGGCACTCCTCCCATCCTGCGGGGGTAGCTTTCGGGAAGTCCCGGGGGCTCTTCTTTCTGTCCCATCGCTGTCACTTGGCAGGAGAGGGTTGGTTGCCAAAACACTGCCTGGTCTTCAAACTTAAAGCACTGTGAAAGAACTTAACAATGTCTCATGAAAATGCTGGATTTTATAGCCATTTCACCAAAGTGGTAAAGTGGTAAGATTATGGCATTTTTGAGGCCAAGAAGGCTTGGATGAGTTATGTGGAGGAGCTGTATGTGTGTGTGTGTGTGTGTGTGTGTGTGCACGCGCATGTGTGTGTGCACACACCTAGGGAGAGCACTGGAAAAACACTTAACTGCAGATGCAATATGGCTTTAGTTTGGGCCATTGTTCAGACACACTGTGATAAGTTCTTTTACAGGTATCTAGTCATGGTAGTAAACTTGTAGGTTTCAGATGTGCTTAATGATCATCTTGTTAAATGCAGAAGGAGGGAGAAACTTTCTCAAGTTATTAAAAATGCCTCCTCAGTGTGAGAGGCTGTAGCAGTTCGTCCTCAGCACAGGGAGAACTCCAAGTCTAACTGGCTGACCCAGTGGTGGGGAGTTAACCCTTGACTCATAACCTAATTGTCTGTTCCTGAGTTATCCAGGTATTCATACTTGTTAGTCTATCAGACACTTTTCATATGCATATACACAGAAGTTACTAAGTATTTAAGTATTACTGAGTATTAAGTAACAATCTGTTTTAAAATTTGTTAAATCTATTTATGAAAGGTTATTAAATCAACCCGTGTCAATTTGCTTTTGTAGTCAAGGTGACTAAGAAAATCATTTCAGTTATGTAAATAAAATCATGTATTGTACAATGTGTAAACTTCTTTTCTCTTGTTAACTTTCTGGTTGGAAACATTAGGTTTCTGATTTTAAAGTTTCCATATAAGGAGTAAGATGTCACAAGGGCATCTATTGTGGTGACCACTGGGGAAGTAAGACTGATCAAAGGACTGTGGGGTCACTTGGTGATGTTGTTGACTTGCCTTGTATAATATGTACACAAACAGCCGCATTTATAGTAATTGTGAAAACTAAGCCTGTTCTGCCACTCAAAGGATTCCTTCCGTAAAACAGAGCAGCAGCCAATGTTGAGTTCAGGTATTTGCTCTTCTCTAGCAATTTGCTGTTTGTTTCTTGAAGCTGGAGTTGGACCCTTGTGAGAGAGACTGTAAAATGCATTGTCATGACTGAAGGTCTGCTGGAGGAAAAACTTTGCCCTGAACCTCTATGAAATCTAAAATACTAAATGCTTCTGTTTATGACTTCCCGTTGGGTTATGCAGGAATGCTATGAGCTCCTCAGAAACCTGGCAAGGAGCAGGTGGTGGGTCAGTAGGGAAACACAAGTTATTAGCAACATAAGTGTGATTTGCGGTTACATTGTGCACTGGACACTGAGGGCCTTGGGTGCACACGTGTACACACAGGTGCGTGAGACACCCAGGGGCTGCCCCAGGCCCACGGTGCTCCAGCTCCTGGCCCTCAGCGCCTCCTTCCATCTAGACCTCAGGGATGGGAAGCGAATATAATTTCTAGACTCAGTTGTTTGCCTCTGAATGTTTAGAAACCCGTGTTGAAAAAAGCTAATACTAAAATACGAAAAACTCCTTTTTCAAGCAGAGAAACATTCCATAAGTAATGTGTGTGTCTACATGTGGTTTATTTTTCTGAAAAGGCACATTCTCCACCAGGCTCCACACAGGATAGCTTAGCCACAAGGTCAGCTTATTTGGCTAGAAATGTAGTTGAATATTGGAGGAGGGAATGGTTACCTGTTCCAGTATTCTTGCCTGGAAAATTCCATGGACAGAGGAGCCTGGTGGGCTACAGGCCATGGGGTCACAAAAGAGTCAGACACAACTAAGCAACTGAGCAGGTATACATATATATAGTCAGTAGGGAAACACAAGAATATAATGTCTGAGAACGTCTTGGACAAACACTTAGCATAAAAGGGAAAGCAGAGTTTCCCCCACTAGAAACAGAGCATTTTTCCAGGCAGAGGAGTGGCGATTTCCCTCTTCTCCTTTGAGCATGTTTATATATGGGGTATTTGGATGGTGGTATATAGGGTGATTCTAGAAAGTGTGGAAGAAATCCTTACCTCTCTGTCCCTGGAAAGATGCAGTAAGAGTGGGTCTGAAGGGCATGTGCCACAGTGGGGGCACACCCTCCCTTCCACGTGATTTTGCACGTGGTGCTTACCCTCTGGGTGGGCCTCTACGTCCAGAAAGCACCATCCACTCAGGTTGCCTGCCCCACTCCGTCCGTTCTCCACGGCCACAACCATGGCAGGCTCACTAGAACTTTATAGGAACTTCCCTGGCAGTCCAGTGGTTAAGACTCTGTGCTTCCACGGCAGGGGTTATGAGTTCAATCCCTGGTCAGGGAACTAAGATCCCCACATGTCACCCAGCACAGCCAAGGGTTTTTTTTTTTTTTTTTTTTTAATAATTAAAAGAACTTTGTAGAGTTTCCCACTTCTTTAGGGAGCTGGGATTCACATGAATAATTCTTGGGTAAGATCAGGAGAAACCAGAACCTGTATGTAGAGAGTTTTTCAGTGTGAAGTATGGTGCTGTGCCTCCAGAGGAGGCTGGATGGGTGGCTGTGTTAACTAACAGCTGGGAGGATAAGCTTCACTCCCGGAATTAAAGAGGCACGTATGTGAATGCTTGAAAGAAATCCCGGTTAATCTGTGCACCTCAGGTTTCAATTGCTGTGCCAAGTGACGAGATATTTTTGCAGATGTTTCTGGAATGTGCTAAGTCACAGGACCTGGCAAATGGCGATCTCTCAGAGGACCTGTGACAGGGAGGCCGTCTCGCTGTGTCAGCTTCAGGGACATTACTGTCACAGGAACTGGGCCAGGCACATGGAGGGAGCCGCGACCAGAGACCACGCCAATCACTGTGACCACAGGACTTCTGTACCACCCCAGGAGAGACCATGATCTTGCATCCTTTCAGATGACACCGTGCAGTTCAAGTTCAAAACTGGTGTGGGCAGGTGAGGTAAGTGCATTCTAAAACTAAGGGGGAAAAAATCATTTTTGAAGAAAAATAAATTTTGATCCTTCAGACAGAGACTGTATTTATCATGCATACCATCAGTTTTTTTTTTAATAAAAATGCAAAGTTCATTTTTTACATTCCTATTTTTATTGATGTCAGTTTTGTCAATGGTGTTCTTTCAGGCTGCACTTGGTTTTCACCTGTGATCCAGTCCTTTTCTGCACTTTTCATTTTCCCTTAGAGGAAAGTCATTCCTGTGGGTTACGAAGGGTCTAGCCCTAGGTGGCACAGTGGTGAAGAATCTGCTTGCCAATGCAGAAGGTACAAGAGACTGGGGTTCAATCCCTGGGTTGGGAAGATCCCTTGGAGTAGGAAATTGCAGCCCCCTCCAGTATTCTTGCCTGGGAAATCCCATGAACAGAGGAGCCTGGCAGGCTGCAGTCCATGGGGGCGCAGAGAGTTGGACACGACTGAGCAACTGACCACACAGCCCGGAAGAAAAGAACATAAGGCTGCCTCTTGTTACCGGAGGCAAGGGACTTTGAAGTACTTCAGGGAGCCCATATGTGCCTTGTCATAGCCTCTGCCCTTAGGAGCTCCTCTCAACACGAGCAAGTGACTTGCTCCATGCTTTGTACCTTTTTTTTTCTGGGAGTTTTAAAAAGCTTGAAAATTTTCCTTGAGACTCTCTGGCCACAGGACATGAGAAGCCAAAGTTCTTGGATTTTTTCAGAACTCCAGGGCAAAGGGGTTGGAGGACTTCATGAACATATTGAAAGATAAGATTACAGGAAACAAATAAATATATATGTATGTGTTTATTTAGTATGGACTCTTAGCCACTGGACCAACAGGGAAGTGCCCATAGGAAACAATTTTTAATGTCAGGAATGACCCAGAAGAGGGAAAGATTGCGGTTTCTCAAAGGATAGTCATTGAAAGAAATGAAAAGAAGTGTTGTGGTAAAAAGTAGAATTGTTTTTTGTCTGCACTGTTGTGGCTTGCAGGGTCTTAGTTCCCCAACCAGGGACTGAACCCATGCCCCCTGCAATAGAGGCATGGAGTCATAACCACTGGGCCACCATGGAATTCCCAGGAAATTGTACTTTTTAAGAGAGTTGAATCATCTATATAGCTTTGTAGAAATAAATAAGACCACCCAAAAGAGAATAAGCAGGGTTTATTTATTCTGCACTTGCTCTTGCAAAGGAAGAGGCCACCATCTTCTTGCTTTTGGCAGAGACTCAAAGGCAGGCAGAGGAGGAAGAAAGTTTTACAGGAAAAGAGAGGAATAGTGGGGGAGGCTTCAGGTATACTGTGATTGGAGGCTATTGGCATGAGGAGGCTGAAGGCACTAAAGTAACTAGAAACTGAGCATCTTAGGTGATTGACTTGGAGGATATATTTGGCTTTCTTTGGGCGGTTTCAAGTTGGAAATTGGGGCAAAATAAAATAGGGAGTCTGGCAGTCATTGACCAGATCCTGACCATTTGGGGCTGGTTACTGCAGAGGTTACGGGTTGGAGTTCTTTGGTTCTACGTGGGCTGGCCATTGTCTGTTTGCATATTCAGTCTCTCAGTTCCTCTCTTTTGGTCCTTTTTTTGCTTGAAAGTAGATGAATACAAGGAAGTTTATAAATCCAGGCCTTCACCACTTAGAGGCTGATTTTTCAGTCATCTCCATGGTTAACTGTATTGTGAGGTAGTTTTTTTAAAGGATGGATTATATTTATTTATTTACTTTCAATGTGTATTTATTTGGCCATGCTGAGGGGAGTATGTGGAATCTTAATTCCCAGACCAGCAACCAATCCCATATCCCCTGCATTCTGGAAGCACGGAGTCTTAACCACTGGACCACCAGGGAAGTCCCTGTTGATTGTTGTTTTTTTTTTTTTTTCCCGTAAGAGTCATTCTAACAAATGTGAGGTAATACACCATGGTTGTTTGGACTTGATTTTCCCTTATCTTCCTGTTGTATCATCATGTTGATCACCTGTCAAGAAAGCGGCTGTTCAGAAGCATTTGGGTCCCAGATAGACGCAAAGAACCAGCATCATGAGCACTAGGACAAAAACAAGAAGAGTTAATAAACCCTGTAAGGTTTATTGAACCAAGAATCCCAACCCAAGCCAAGCACAAATCCCATATAGACCATGAGGATCAAATTTATTAGAGAGTGAAGTAGCTTTGCCTGAAGGCATTGTATTGTCTGTCCCAGCTTCCCCATTTCAATGACACAAGGAGGGTATTAGGAATGGCACAGATCATGACTAACCAACAAGAAATCTAGAGCAATGCAACTGTCCATCACTACTTGTGTCAACAAGATGGGACTGATCGGTGTTCCATCTGGGGAAGAGGCGGTACTGCTAATGTCTTTTGCCAGAGTTAGTGATAAGTTTCTTACAAACCTATATTCATGATTTCTACTGATGGAACACTGCTCTGATTATTCACATAAACAATGAGACAGAAATTCCCCCAGGTTGAGTGCTGCATAATCAAGGCTGGCTTTGTTTTGGAACTCAGAATTTTCAGCCTTGGTCATTTAGAGACTTAGAGTCTGTGTACAGACAAGTCTTGGAATATTATTACTAATTTGCATGAGATGTTTCATGCATGCATGCTATGTCACTTCAGTCGTGTCTGACTCTGCAACTCTATGGACTGTAGCCTACTAGGCTCCCCTGTCTGTGGGATTCTCCAAGCAAGAAAACTGGAGTGGGTTGCCATACTCTTCTCCAGGGGATCTTCCCGATCCAGGGATTGAACCCGCATCTCTGGCATCTCATGCATTGCAGGTGGCTTCTTTACTGCTGAGCCACTAGGGAAGCCCAAAGGAAACAGGACCAGGCATCCTGATTACAAAAGATGTACTATCTGGTAGGGACAATGGAGATCTAGGAAAGAAGTTACTCATAACAGAAGGCTGGAACCAGGGCTTACATAAGTTGCGCTACATGTTTGGATCGCTGTTGGTCTTTTACAGGTGGCAAATATTTGACTTATCACCCTGTGAAAGTCATTGAATTCAAATTTAGAATTACCTAAGGTCTGGCAATTACCTAGATTGTAATAACTGTTTTTTTTTTCTTCTGATAAAGCAGGACACAAGGAAAGTCACAGGTGAACTTGTTTAAGGTTGTTTTCCATGTTGCTGCAAATGGAGCTGCCATCAACTGTAATTCTTATTGTCTCCTTTGATGAGATGATAGCTTCCTTGTGGTTTGCATCACGGGGGGTCTCGAGATGGAGGGTAGACTCAGGAGTCAGTTTAAGATCTAGGGCAGTGGCTACTTCTTGGGATAATCTATCAATGGTGTTAGAATGAGTGTATTGTGACATAACCATTGTAATAAAGAGAAAAGACAGGAGAGGAAAAGGGTCATTATTGGTAAATGACAACCAGAGATCTACAGAAAATGAGAATAAGAATAAGCAAGCCAATAAAAAAAAAAACACACAAGAATTAGACAGGGTTTTGATCTAACATTTTGGGGAGAACTATCCTATACCTTGTGCACTATCCTAGGTCGTCTCCTTGTCCTAAAGGTCTTGAGTCAGCTCCGTGCTTCTGAAGATCAGCCACTTTTGGGGGTCTCAGAATCCTCAGTTTGAGGTCCTCTATTGGAATAGTCTTCCAATTATGTGGAATTCCAGATTACTTCTTAGTTGTGAAATGTGAACCCGAGGATTGATGCCCTCAAGTTTTGCTGCTGTAACATATTTCCCTCCCAGATGAAGGCAGAAAAGGTATTGACGGTTATTATTCAGCCTTAAAAAGGCATGAAATTCTGACATGTGCTGCAACATGGATGAAGCTTGAAAACGTCATGCTAAATGAAATAAGAGACCACAAAAAAACAAACACTAGATTTTTCCACTTACATGAAGTACTTACAGCAGTCAAATTCTTAGATACAGAAAGTCAAATGGTGGTTGCCAGTGGCGGGGGGAGGGAAAACGGCAAGTTAGTGTTTAATTGGTAGAGTTTCAGTTTTGGGGTGATGAAAAAGTTCTAGACATGGTGGTGATGGTTGCATCAGGATGTGAATGTACTTAATGTCACTGATCTATGCACTCTAAAATGGATAAAATTGTGAATTTTATGTTATGTATATTTTACCATGCACACACAGAGAAAGCAATTGATTGTCTTGATCTAGAAGCACACTGAAAAAGCTAAGCAAAGATTCACTACAGAAAGTATGAGTTAAGTGAGGAGTAACAGGATGGTGTTTGAGTTAAGAAGTGAGGAGTAACAATTTTATTGATGGTCCTGCAGTCTTAAACCTGTCCTTGTAATGTGGGCATATTACAATGGCAGGGTATGAGCATACCTTTGGATCTAAGGCTTTCAACTCTCAGTTGGATCCCTTACTATGCTTACAGTTTCAAGGGTTATTGGGTAAGTTTAAGCAATGGTTTGGTAGGATCTATATGAACTTTAATAGGTTCTCTTCTGATTATTTTCCCATAACAGTGGAACTGTGAGCCCATGGAGAGTCAGGTTTAGTTTCAGTATTTATCTGGGGCATGCACCAAAAATAATGCAATATTAAATATACACCAGAGTATTGGGAACTATTTGTGAGATTCCTGAGGACTCCTCTACTCATAAGCAGGTTGATTCTGTTCCCTGTTATTTTTTGGTGCATAATTTCAAAGGCATTTCTCAAATGAACAAACTTGTTCAAAGTCAATGTTCCTCAGAGTAGAAGGCCCAGAGCATCCTTGGTGAAGTTATGCCATTTAGAGAGAGAGAGACCCAAGAGTTGGTTGGTGTTGCAAAGAAACAATATAAGAAATAGGAGGTTTCCTGGAGGAGGAGAGGAATTAGACTTAGGGAACACGATGAGAGTGGGCAACATCAGGTAGCAATGTCATGCTTGTGCACCTCATATCTCGCAGGACACATAATTGAGATGGAAGAACCCCATCCAGTTTTACTGACAACTGCAATAAAGTTTGTCCTCGTGGATGAACCCTAGACTCACAGGTCAAGGAGGCTCTGCCTGTGTTCTGCACCATAACTCTCCTCCTGACAGACAACACTTTTAGACAGTACAACACAAAATAGAAACACAAAAGACAGCAAAAAAGATGCAAAAGAATGATCTGATTCTATCAAAGATGCCAGTCAAATGGGAATCAACAACAAAACCTGAGTACCAAATAGCCCAGGCCTGCAACTAAATAGCCCAGGAATCTAACATAAAGACAGCAGAGGTTTTAAAAAAAAAAGAGAGCAGAGGTAAGACCCCAAATGAAGAACTGCAAGGTACAAGGAGGCCACATGTATTGCATCTGCTTGAAGTCTTCAGTCTGAGACAACAAGCAGACTATGATGCAGACCATATCTTGGTGGGGCCACCAGGAAAATGATACAAATGAAGACTGCCCCAATGAAACAGGCAAAGGCCATGTATTCAGAGCTTGCCATAGAAAGGGGGTCAGACCCATCACTTACTTTTGACAGAGACTCAAAGGCAGGCTGGGTTTCCCAGATGGCTCAGTGGTAAAGCATCCACCTGCCAATGCTGGAGATGCAGGTTCTGCCCCTGGGTCTGGAAGATCCCTTGGAGGAGAAAACAGCAACCCACTGTAGTATTTCTTGCTGAGATAATCCCATGGTTAGAGGAACTGGCAGGCTATAGTGCGTGAAATGGCAGAGTTGGACACGACTGAGTACGCACACAGACATGCAGAAGCAGGCTGAGGAAAGCTTTATAGTTTAAAAGAAAATCCTCAGAGATTGGTGGGAGATTTAGGGTTCTTTAAACTACATCCTTCTGATACTAATCATACCACAGTTGTGCTTTAGCATTTTTGCCAAGGGAACTACTTTATTTTATAAGCCCCAGTATATTACCCATTATCTGCCATAGAATTTGCATTATGCATTATCTTCTCTCTAAATTCAAATTACATATATTTACTGTATGATTTCGGAGAAGGCAATGACACCCCACTCCAGTACTCTTGCCTGGAAAATCCCATGGATGGAGGAGCCTGGTAGTCTGCAGTCCATGGGGTTGCTAAGAGTTGGACATGGCTGAGCCACTTCACTTTCACTTTTCACTTTCATGCATTGGAGAAGGAAATGGCAACCCACTCCAGTGTTCTTTTCTGGAGAATCCCAGGGATGGGGGAGCCTGGTTGGCTGCCGTCTATGGGGTCTCACAGAGTCGAACACAACTGAAGTGACTTAGCAGTGTATGATTTGGCAGTCAATAAGCTTACAATTTAAATTCATCGATGGCAGAACCTAAATTGTATTTTTAAAACAATTCTAATGGAGGATTCAAAGAACAGTTTTAAAGAAATGACACACTGCTATGATTTCATGCCAGATCCTGCACTGAGAGAGCCTCTACAGTTTCTTCTCTTGAGTTTCCGTTTTCCCTGTTGTAAACTGAAGACCATAACCTATTCCATAGAGGTATCAAAAGACTCTCCCTAGAGCATGACCAGGCAACCTGACCAAAGTGTAGTTGTGGCAGGCAGAAAATGTAATCAGGCTTGTCATCTGCTCTAGAAGCTGGTCAAATGGTAGAGATTCTGGAAAAGAGAGGGATCATTACGTGTTACTTTAACCAATTCAATATATATTTATTGACCACTATGTGCAAAGTCCTGGGAGACAAAAGACATGACCCTTATTTTCAGAAGCTTAGAGACCATGGAGTCTATAACTAGATGAATTCTTTATCCTTGAGTCAGGTTGAGGGGGAAAGGGTGTCAGAACTGTAAATGTTTTCATTTGTTCAGAAATGATATGAGAGCAGAATGAGACCTTGAAGTTGGGTAGAGACTGGATATTCTACAAGCCTGGCTTAGAAGTAGACTTCCAGACTCTCTTACCCATGGGATTTTCCACAGGACATATCCAAGGAGAACATCTGGCTTAAAAACATCCCAACAACCATCATCCAGTAAAGACAGCGGTCATTAGGAAACCCCTCAGAACACCACCTAGTGTGACCTTCCCTAGTGGCAAAGAGTCTGCCTGCAATATGGGAGACCTGGGTTCGATCCCTGGGTTGGGAAGATCCCCTGGAGAAGGGAATGGCAACCCACTCCAGTATTCTTAACTGGAAAACCCCAGGAACAGAGGAACCTGGTGGGCCCCAGTTCATGGAGTCGCAAAAAGTTGGACACGACTGAGCGACTAACACACAGAACACCACCACTCCCATAGGAGGCACCCCCTAGTCACCCCAGACTTCTGCTCTAACTGATGCACTTCATGAGAGCCATGAGCTCTGCCTACCACATACCTGCTAGGCATAGTGCCAAACACTTCAAATACAAAATTGTTTAATCCTCACAACAATCTTAGAAGTACGTGCTGTGTTATTGTCCCCATAACAGTTGAGAAAACAGGCTTGAAGAGGCTAAGTCCACGAAGCCTGCCAAGGTAACCAAATGGGGAAAGCAGAGTCCAGATAAGAGACCGAAGCCCTCTTAGCACAGTCATGTCCTGCCCAGACAAAGGCAGATGCCCAGTATCTCCTCTACTGCTCGGCTTGGGGCCTGACAAAGTGCCTTGGGGATGTCTCTGGAACAGCAATTGAACGGTGGGAATGTCAGGGAGGGCTTTTCTGCCCCCGCACCCACTGAAGTCAAGCAATGTCAGATCTCGAAGTCATTTTCCATAATGACTTCCAAAATCTACCCCAATCCCCTCCTTTCACATACAAGGAAATTAAAGGCCAAAGAAATGGAATGACTGGCAGCCAGGGCTTCCTCGCTGGGGCTAAACACGCAGCCCAGCACTTCTGAGGATGCTCAGACATCTCTGGCGACCTGTCACTCCTCAGCTCACTTCCCCCGCAGGCACTTCACGCCCCCGGTCTCCCAAGTCAGGGTTCCCGGGCAGGATCAGCACTGCCATCCTCTGCTGAGTCCCTCCCTTTTGCAAAGCCAGCCGTCCGGCCCAAGCTGGTACTCCCGTCCTTGTAGACGCCTGCTCGGGCAAAAGGGGTTTCCTGCCTCCCGCACTCTCCCAGCCTCCACAAATCGTTTTTTGAGCTACACACACGCGGTCACGCACACAGGGATATGTGTAACAGATCATGGATTATAATCAGTACTGGATGCTAATTATTGCGCTTTCTTCGCCAAGCACTGGGCGCGGATGGGGCGTGGGCGGGGCCGGGGAGGGCGTGGGCGTGGCGAGATCGTTCCGCTGCGGCGGCCCCATTTCCTCACGCGCGCCGGAAGTGGAGGTTAGCGGCGCGGCGGCGCGCCCCGAGGGTGGGAGGTGGGGAGGTGGCGGCCTCAGAGAGCCGGGCGCCGCCCAGTAGTGCTTGCGGCTGGGGAGCTGGCGGCAGGGCAGCGGCCGCCGTGAGCAGATGGGTGAACGCGGTGAGTACCCAGCCCTCCTGGCTCACCGGCCTGCAGCTTCCAGAGCGCGGGTCCCGGACTGTGGGTCTCGGTCTCGGTCCTGGTCGGGTCACCTCACGGACGAGCTCTCCGGGGGGTCCTGTCCGCGTGGGGTCGCCGCACGGACAAGCCCTCCGGAGCCGGCTCCCGTGTCAGGAAAAGCTGCGGTTTCTCGGAGCGGTTTGAGTTGTCTTTTTATGAACAGTGCTGCCAGAGACCGTTGGTTTGCGTGTTTTATTTTTATCACTTTTTTAAAAAACCAATACACCACTGTCTCTGCTCCCCTCAGTGGATAAACTTTGTAGTCAGCTGTTACCTCTTTATTGCGTTAAATTAGTATTCTCTGGCGGCAGCCTCGCTTTCTGCCAGACGCTAGGCGCCTTTGAAAGACGCACATTTGTGGAGCAATTAGTGGGGCCGAGGAGACCAAGGGACGGGAAACCTCTTGCATTTTCAGACTTCATCTTGAAAATTATACTATTCCAGAGCAACTTGCAGAGGAATAATTTGTAAACGCCATAGTGAGGCTTTTGTTGATGATGATATTATTGGCAGAATGAAATTTGATTGTAAAAATCTTAAGCTTTTATCCTTTAGCCTGCTTTTCAGATTTATATGCGATGTCTGGATATTTAACTGCCCTTGATGGTTCTCAGGAGCTGGGCCTTCACTTTTGCTGGAATTAATGTTGTATTAAAATGTGTACTTCAAATGTGGAAGTAGGACTCCCAAGTATCTTATGACTGAGAATGTTAACGTTGGTTTTGTATTATTATTCTGACACCGTTTGTTTTAAATTGTCTTATGACTTAAAGAATGTAAAAAGGATTTTGGATATCCAGTATTTGTGGCTCAGAGAATTTTGACATAAACATAGTTTTAGTCCATCAGTTTGCAAATTACATTTTTTCTTAACTTTTTGATTGAGGTATAAAATATATATGAAGTCATAAAGTGCATGAATCTTAGTTGTACAGCTCAGTGAACTTTTATGTATTTAAGTTTTGCAACCACCAGCCACATCATATTATATACCTATGGAACATTTCCATCATTCCAGGAGTTTCCCCCTGCTGCTTCCAAGTCAGTTATACCCCTGTGCCCGCCCCCCCCATCAGTATTCAGATTTCTGTCATCTATTCGTTTTGTTTAGTTGGGGGGTTATATTAATGGAATCATACAGTATACTCCACATACTGCTTATGAGTTTCACCCATAATGTTTCATGTATCAGTAGTTTGTTCTTTTTTATTGTGTGTAGAATCCATTGCATGATTATATGACTACGCTGTTGGTTGATCTTTTTGTTTCCAGTTTTTGTATTTTGTGTATTTTGAAGACTGCTATGAACATTCTTAACAAATGTCTTGGTGAAGATCTGTGTTAGCTGTGAAATGGCTAAATCATAAAGTAGATGGAAAATTACTTCTTAACCATCCTGGAATCCTCCTTTTTAAAAAAATACAATTTGTTATCTTAACTTTTGTAACATTAAAGATTGGTAAAAAGCATAACCATTAATATTTTCAAGACTTAAGTGATTTATTACCAAATTATTTACTCCTTGGATTGCACATCTATGACTGTCATTATTTAACTGTCTCTTAGTTAAGTCTGTTGGATAGAGCTGGTGCCGTTTTGTCCCTGAAACTTGTTGTATAAGACTTAAGTAAGAACTGTTATTACTCAAGTTAGTGGTTGTTAGGGGAAATGAAACACCGAAAGAAGGTGACTAAAAATGGATTGAAGAGTCATAGGATTGCAAGTCAAAACACTTAACATTGTTGTTGTCATACTGCACAAAGTTCTGGGTATAAATGTAAAATTGAATTATAAGGTTAGTTACAATTGTGAGTTTACTACAGGAGTACAGTGATTTCCACCTGTGCTGAGATAGTGATACATTTATAATGGAAACAGACCACAGAGATCATTAAACATTTGTGGGAAATGGTAACACATAAAAGATACCCCTGACTGAACAAAACACAAAGGACTGGACCTGAAACAATGGAGTTCATGTAAGAAAAAGAAGAAAGCTTTAATATAAATATTAATATGCCCAGATTTGGGAAGGTACGGCTCCCCCAGTGGCTCAGTGGTAAAGAATGAGCCTGCAGTGCAGGATATGCAGGAGATGTGTGTACGATCCCTGTGTGGGGAAGATCCCCGGAGGAGGAAATGGCAACCCACTCCAGTAATCTTGTAGGGACAATCCCATGGGTAGAAGAGCCTGGTGGGCTACAGTCCATGGGGTTGCAAAGAGTCGGACATGACTGAGCAGCTGAGCACAGTCAGCAGTCACATACCTACTGAATATATACCAGCTGGCCTGAAAATACAGTCAGTTCTTGAATATTAAAACATAGAGTGTTGGAAAAAGAACTTCCCTGGTGGTCCATTGGTTAAGACTCCAGGCTTCCACTGCAGGCGGCAAGGGTTCCATCCCTGGATGGGGAGCTAAGATTGCACATGCCATGCATTGTGGGTCCTCCCCCAGAAAAGCTCTCATTAAGCATTCCCCCACCCCCACCGCCTCATTGGACATGTTTTGAATTCAGAATCTTATTTCTCACCAAACTCTCATTCAAAGTAGTGGCGAAATAAAATCATTTTTACCCAGACCCACTCGGAATGTCTCAGGATGTTCTATATCAAATGAAAAATTAATCCAAGAAAAATACATGTGGAATTCAAGAAACAGTAATGAAAGAAAATAGTAAAATGTATTTCTTTACTCCAAGGCATTGCTAACTAGCTAAGAAGTTTAATGCAATGCAAAAGAAGAATTCATAAGCCAGAGTATATAGTTTTTAAGTCTGTAATCTGGAACAGATATTTGACATGATTTTAAAGTTAATTGGGAAGGTGGATAATAGATAAAGCATGTTGGAAGGTTTGTCCCGAGTAAGGGAGAAACTATAAATAACTGACCAATTATTGTTGAAACGAATGCTTTATGGAAATTTGTCCCAGCTGGAAAGTTCCATTTCCAGGGATTTATCCTGAAGATGAATTCACATGTGGAAAGTTATGTATACACATATAAGACTATTTCTGCTGAGATGTTAATAATGTTGGTGGATTTAGAAGAATACACAAAAACTAGAGAGGGGAACCCGGCCTCTGGGTTAGAAGGATAGGTGTCACTGTATGCCTTTGTATTGTGTTTAACCGTTTTATTACATGTATTTGTGGAATTTTATAAAACATTTTTAAGAATATAAAAATTTGTAAGGGTTTAGAGCATGGGTTTGATCCTACTTTCGTACTATGTGTGACCTAAGAGTGGCTTTTATATTTTTAAGTGCTTGGGGAAAAAAGAATAGTTTGTAACATGAAAATTATATGAAGTTAAAATTTCAGCATCCTTTAGAACGCACCTCTGCCATTCATTTACTCATTTTCTATGGCTGCCTTTGTGCTGTGAGGCAGAGTTGACTGGTTGTTGATATTTACTGCTTGACCCTCTACCTAAAATGTTTGCTAACCCCTTATTTAGAGGCCAGAAATAGACTTTCATATATGTAGGAATTTTGCTTTGATTAAAGTGGCATTTCAAATTAGTGTCAAGAGCATGGATTATTTAATAAATTGTAAGAATTGACTATTTGAGGAAATAAATTTTATACTAGAATTATTTCTGATAGGAAAGCCAAAATTGAGAAGTCCTGCAGGAAAAGATTGATAGGTTTAACCGTTAACAGCAACAACAAAGCAAAACTTTGTGTAATGGGAAATAATACCTAACACTTACTGAACACTTAATGATTGTCACGTTTTGCTTAATTTGTACAATAACACTCTTAAGGTAGATTCTATAACTGTCCCCACCTAACAGATGAGAAAACTGAAGTTTATAGAGATTAAGGAATTTGTTTGTATTGATGAGTTAGAAAGTGATAGAGCAGATGTGTGAACTCAGACCACCTAAGACTGTTATACAGACAAAACCTGAAAGAAGTGTTTGTAGTTTGTTAACCAATGGCACCCACTCCAGTACTCTCACCTGGAAAATCCCATGGATGAAGGAGCCTGGTAGGCTGCAGTCCATGGGGTCGCGACAAGTCGGACATGACTGAGCGACTTCACTTTCCCTTTTCACTTTCATGCGTTGGAGAAGGAAATGGCAACCCACTCCAGTGTTCTTGCCTGGAGAATCCCAGGGACCGGGGAGCCTGGTGGGCTGCCGTCTATGGGGTCGCACAGAGTCGGACATGACTGAAGCGACTTAGCAGCAACACCATTGTATAGATATTATCTGTGTCAGCCGCATCTGGATCTGCTTCATCCCTTTTAGATAGACATTCTGTTATTTTCTGGTAAACATTCTGCAGTTTACTAAACCTTTCCCCTATTGAAAGACTTTAATTTGCTTTTATTTAGCTGTTATATCCCTGGAGTTCAGACGGTAAAGAATCTGCCTGCAGTGTAGGAGACCTGGGTTTGATCCCTGAGTTAGGAACATTCCCTGGAGAAGGGAATGACTACCCACTCCAGTTTTCTTGTCTGAAGAATTCTATGGACAGAGAAGCCTGGTGGGCTACAGTCCATGGGATCACAAAGAGTCGGACACGACTGAGTGACTAACACTCACTCACACTCATAACACTAGCAAACACCTTATGCATTGACTTTACATATTAGTATGAATATTTCTGTAGTTTAGAATCTTAAACATGGAATTGCAAATTGTTGAATTAAAGGGCATGTGCATTTAAATCAAATTTGTCCTCCAAAAAATAAGAATGTGTGTGCATGTATGTCCATATATGTGTGTATTTTTAGTTTATCTTTGTCTGTATGTGTATATTTTTAGTTTATCTTTCATCATCCAGACAAACCATTTGTTTTTACAGACCAAGCCCAGAAAGGTTAAGTGTTATGCTCAAGATTGCATAGCTATTAAGTAGCTATGATTTGACTCTTTTTTATTGTGCTGCAGGCTGCCTTTGGCACAATTTTCTGCTTTATCTATAATGATATTGATGTTACTGCATTTATCTTGCTGAAATCCACATACCATAAGTTTAGTTTTGGTAAACTTATGAAATCCATAAGTTTAGTTTTCCCCAGAAACACTCGTCAGAATTAATTCATCTGACCTTACTTGTTCTTGACACCCAGCACTATGCCTCTTTCAGTGAGTTTGGGCAATTATAATAAAGTACTTGTAGACTGAGGGCTTCCCCTGTGGCTCAGAGACAGAGAATCTGCCTGCAGTGGAGGAGATGCAGATTCGATCCTTGGGTCTGGATGATCCCCTGGAGGAGGAAATGGCAGCTTGCTGGGAAAATCCCATGGACAGAGGAGCCTGGTGGGCTACAGTTTGTGGGGTCACAAAGAGTCAAACGCAACTGAGCAGGTGACCATAGACTGAGTGACTTACAACAAGTATATTTCTCAAGTCTGCAATCGGGATGTCAGCATGATTGGGTTATGGTGAGGACCCTCTTCCAGACTGTATCTTATTGTATCTTCACAAAGCAGAAGAGGGCTACTTTGTTCCCTCATAGGGCTTCCCTGGCTGGCTCAGACAGTAAGGAGTCTGCTTGCAGTGCAGGAGACCTGAGTTCAATCCCTGAGTCGGGAAGATCCTCCAGAGAAGGAAATGGCAACCCACTCCAGGATTCTTGCCTGGAAAATCCCATGGACAGAGGAGCGTGGCAGGCTACAGTCCATGGTGTCGCCAAGAGTCGGATACGACTGAGCGACTTCACTTTTGTTCTCTCATAAGGGCATAAGTCCCATTCAAGAGGGCTCCACCTTCACGAACTGACTAGCTTCCAAAGGCCCTGACTCCTAATACTGCCATATTGGGGTTTAGGATTTTAACGTATGAATTTGCTGGGAGGTGGTGGGTGCGGCTCATTCATTGCAGGGCCTGGACTCAGAGTAGGTACTCAAAATATTTGTTGAATGCACACTGCCTTTTGGTAATCAGTATTTCTAAATATCTACAAAACATTTATTCAGTAACATGTTAAAGAATCCATGTATCATTGGAATATTCATCAGTTGCTCAAGAAAGAAAAAGTTCTAATTCCCTCCCTCACATATGTTTGTACTTCATGTTTAGTCTACTGACAGGCTTTGTTTTCCTAATAATTTTTGTGACTTTGTTTAAATGAACTCAAAATTATGTATTAAGTTTTTGAAAACTGAATAAATTATTCTGCACAGAAAATTTAGGCAGATTATACAGACTAGAACTTTGAAAATAAATATTCAGATTCAAATGAATTGCTTGTATTTTGCAGAAGACAGTAGGCTACTCTTATTGCAGAAGTTAGTTTGGCATCCTGCAGTGTAAGCATTCAGGAAGTGATGTTTGAAAAGTTTATTAGTAATTCCATAAAATTATAGAATCAAATGTTTGAGTAGGAACTGGAAAGGTCATACTATGTAGGGATCGGTACTGTAGAATGAACTATCTTTAATACTCTCTTCTTGTCTCAAAATCACAAGGCAAATGAGACTTTCAGAGTAATCCAAGTTCTACTTTTGTAGGGATGGAGCCTGGGGTATTCTTAGGGTTTTTTTAATTATTTTTTTTTATTTTTTAATATAAATTTATTTTAATTGGAGGCTAATTACTTTACAATATTGTATTGGTTTTGCTATACATCAACATGAATCTGCCACGGGTGTACACGTGTTCCCAATCCTGAAACCCCTCCCTCCTCCCCCATACCATCCCTCTGGGTCATCCCAGTGCACCAGCCCCGAGCATCCTGTATCATGCATCGAACCTGGACTGGTGATTTGTTTCACATATGATATTATGTAAATCTTTGTACTTGTCCAAATGACCAAAATGGAGTTTACTTGCAAATGCCTCTTTGGCACTACTACTCGAACTAAATCGGATTTGGTTTTATTTTTTAAACAGCTTCATTGAGGTATAATTGACTTTTAATACCCTACACATTTAAAGTATAAAATTTGATAATTTGAACATGTCTACCTGAAATCATCACCACACTCAAAATGATAGACATATCCATCACTACCAAAAGTTTCTTTGTGCCCTTTAATAATTTCTTCCTCGTATCACCTTCCCCGACTCTCACCCCATTCCAGGCAACCACTAACTGCTGTGCTTTCTGTCACTACAAATTACCTTACATTGTCTTGAATTTATATAAATGGAATCATAGTCTTTCATTGTACTCTTTTTATTGTTGGACTTCTATTATTGAGATTCATCCATATTAAAGCTCAGTCACTCCCATCTCTTTGTGACCCTTTGAACTGTAGCCTGTCAGGCTCTGTCCATGAGATTTTTCAGGCAAGAATACTGGAGTGGGTTGCCACTTCCTCCTCCAGGGGACCTTCCTGACCCAGGGATCGCTCTGTCTCTCCTGTTACAGGTGGATTCTTGACTCACTGAGCCATTGGGGAAACCCGTTGACGTCTGTGTCAGTAGTTTACTCCTTTTGGTTGCTAGCGGTGTCCCACTGTGTGGCTGTACTAGTTTGTTTATCCATTCCCTTGTTAATGGACATTTGAGTTGTTTCTAGTTTTTGGCTGTTTCATGTACAGCTGTTTTGAACATTTGTGCACAAGTCTTTGTATGGACATATACTTTCATTTCTCTTGGTTAAATATCTAGGAATGGAATGGCTCAATCAAATGATAGGCTTATATTTAACTTGTTAAGAAACTGAAACCATCTTGCATTATCACCAGCAGTGTATGGAAGTTCTAACTCCTCCACTTGTCACTAACATCAGGCTTTTCAATTTTAGCCCATCTAAGATTAACCATTGTGGTGTCTCATTATGTTTTGAATTTATATTTCCCTAATGGCTAACAGTGTTGAGTATTTTTTTCATGTTCTTATTTGAAATGTTTCTTCACATCTTTAGCCAATTTTTTAAATTGTGTTTGTTTTGTTATTATTGCATTTAATACTTTTTAAAATATATTCTGAATATAAGTCTTTTATCATATATTTGCTTCACCCATATTTTTTCCCGGTCTGTGACTTGTTTTTCCATTCCCTTAATAGTGTTCTTCAAAGAGCACAAATTTTGATGAAGTTCAATTTATTAATTATGCTGTTAGTTACATATCAAAGAAATCTTTGCCTAATTCAAGGGCACAAAGATTTCCCCCTGTGCTTCTAGTTTTATAGTTTGCATATAGAACTATGATTCATTTTGTGATTTTTTTTTAAGTTGAGGTGTAGTTAACTTAAAGTATCATTTGAGTTTTCAGGTGTACGACATAGTGATTCACTATTTTTATAGGTTATTCTCCATTTAAAGGTATTATAAAATATCAGCTGTGTTCCCTGTGCTATACATACATCCTTGTATCTTATTTACACCTAGGAGTTCATACCTCTTACTCCCCTCCCCTGTCATGCCCCTTCCCCCGTGATTCACTCTGAACTGGACGCTAGTGCATGTGAAGCAGTGTCTCGTTGTGGTTTTCATTTTCTTATTGGATTATGATGTTGAGCATCTTTTTATATTGCTTGTAGACTTAATCTTTAAAGAAATGTCTACTCATACCTTTTGGATTACATATCTTTTTTTTTTTTTTTTTTTTTTTTTTTGGCTGCATCAGGCAGCATGCAGAATCTTAGTTTCCTGACCAGAAATGGAATGCATGCCCTCTGCATTGGAAGCACAGAGTCTTAACCACTGGACTGCCAGGGAATTCCCTGTTATTTATCTTTTTAATGTTGAGTAGTAAGAGTTCTTTATATATTCTAGATGCAGACCTCTATCAGATATATGATTTACAAATATTTTCTCCCATCCTTTTCACTTTCTTGATGATACCCTTTGCAGCACAAAAGTTTTTAATTTTAATGAAGTCTGCTTTATTTGATCTTTGGTATTTTGATGTCATATCTAAGAAACCATTGCCCAATCTACGGTCCCAAAGATTTACACTTACGTTTTTTTGTAAGTGTTTAGCTTTATAGTTTTAACTCTAAAACACTTAGATCTTTGATCCATTTTGGGTTAATTTTTGACCATAGGGTGAGGTAGAGATTCAGTTTTGTTCTTTTGCTTGTGAGCATCTAGGTATTCTAGCACCACTTATTAAAAAGACTGTTCTTTTTCCGTTGAGTTACCTTGCCACCTTTGTTGAAAATCAGTTGACTTAATGTGAAGGTTTATTTCTGGACCCTCAATTCTGCCCCATTGATCCGTATGTCTAGTCTTATGCTAGTTCCATGCTCTCTGGATTACTATAGCTTTGAAGTAAGTTTTAAAATGGAAAAGTTGAATTCTACAATTTTGTTCTTCTTTCTTAGTACTGTTTTGGCTATTCTGGGTTCCTTGAATTTCCATATGAGCTTTAGGATAAGCTTGTCAATTTCTGTAAAGCTGGGAATCTGAAGGAGATTGTGTTGAATCTGTAAATCAATTTGGAGAGTATTGCCATCTTAATAATATTAAGTCTTCCAGTCAGTGAGCATTGCTATCTTTCCATTTATTTAAATCTTTAGTTTCTTTTAACAGTGTTTTGTAGTTTTCAGAGTACAGGACTTGAAACTTTTTTTTTTAATTAAGGTATAGTTGATTTACAGTGCTGTGCTAATTTCTGCTGTACAGCAAAATGATTCAGTTATACATACATAGACATTCTTTTTTAATATTCTTTTCCCTTATAGTTTATCCCAGGAGATTGGATACAGTTTCTTTGCCATACAGTAGGACCTTGTTGTTTATCTATTCTAAATGTAATAGTTTTGCATCTACTAACCCAAAACTCAGTCTTTCCTTCTCCCTCCCCCCAACCCCATGGCAACCACAAGTCTGTTTTCTATGTCTGTGAGTCTGTTTCTTTTTTGCTGATAGGTTCATTGGTGCCATATTTTAGATTCCACATATAAGTGATATGGTGTTTGTTTCTGACTTACTTCACTTAGCATGATAATCTCGAATTGCATCCTTGTTGCTGCAGATGACTATTTCATTCTTTTTTATGACTGAGTAGTATTCCACTGTATATATGTACCACATATTCTTTATACATTCATCTGTTGATGCACATTTAGGTTATTTCCATGTATTGACTATTGTGAACAGTACTGCTATGAACATAGGATCTTTTGATATTATAGTTTTACCAAGTATATGCTCAGGAGTGGGATTTCTGGATCATGTGGTAATTCTGTTGTTAGTTTTTTAAGAAACTTCACACTGTTTTCCATAGTGGCTGTGCCAACTTATATACCCATCAACAGTATAGAAGGGTTCCCTTCTCTCCACACCCTCTGCAGCATTTGCTGTTTGTACCCTTCTTAATTTTGGTTATTCTGACTGGTGTGAGGTGGTACCTCGTAGCTTTGATTTGCATTTCTCTAATAATTAGTGATATTGAGCATATTTTCATGTGCTTACTGGCCATCTGTATATTTTCTTTGGAGAACTATCTATTAAGGTCTTCTGCCCGTTTTTTAATTGGCTTTTTTTGTTGTTGAATTGTATGGCCTCTTTGTATATTTTGGAGGTCAAGCCCTTGTCGGTGACATCATTTGCACATATTTTCTCTCTCTGTAGTTTGTCTTTTCATTGTTTTTAAATGGTTGCCTTTACTGTGTAAAAGCTTGTAAGTTTGATTAGGTCCCATTTGTTTATTTTTGTTTTTATTTCTATTGCCTTGGGAAACACGTAAGAAAACATTGGTGTAATTTATGTAAGAGAATGTTTTGCCCATGCTCTGTTCTAGGAGTTTCATGGTGTCCTGTCTTATTTCTAAAGAACTCTTTGAGCCATTTTGAGCTTGTTTTTGTGCATGGTGTGAGGGTATGTTCTAACTTCATTGATTTGCATGCAGCTGTTCACCTTTCCATGCATCACTTGCTGAAGAGGTTATCCTTTTCCCATTTTATGTTTGTTGAAGATTAATTGACTTCAGGTGTGTGGGTTTATTTCTGGACTCTATTACTTTCCACTGATCCAAATGTCTTGTTTTTGTACCAATACCACACTTTTCTTTACTGTAGCTTTGGTGTTGTCTGAAGTCTGAGAGAGAGAGTTACGCCTCTTGCTTTGTTTTTTCCCCCTCAGAATTGCTTTGTCAATTCTGTGTCTTTTATGATTCCATATAAATTTTTGGAGTGTGGGATTTC
This sequence comes from Bubalus kerabau, assembly GCF_029407905.1. Lineage (NCBI taxonomy): Eukaryota > Metazoa > Chordata > Mammalia > Artiodactyla > Bovidae > Bubalus > Bubalus kerabau. The sequence continues at coordinate 136,772,780 of NC_073624.1, forward strand.
TAACATTTCTTTGAATCATGCTTTAATTTTCCTTTATTAATGTTTTATAGTTCTCATCGTATAGGTCTTTCACTTCCCTGGTCAGGTTTATTCCTAGGTTTGGATTTTTTGGTTGTTGTTTTGGTGTGATTTTAAAAGATGTTACATTCTCTTTACATTCTCTTTCTGATTTTTTATTGTTAGTGTAAATAAATGCAACCAATTTTTGAATGTTAATCTTGTATCCTGCCAGTGTGCTGAATTCATTTACTAGATCTAGTAGTGTTTGTGTGGCGTCATTAGGATTTTCTCTATATAATATCATGTCATCTGCATATAGTGGCAGTTTTACCTCTTCTCCTTCCAATTTGGATATCTTTTATTTCTTTTTTTTGTTTGATTGCTGTGGCTGGGACTTTTAACACTGTATTGAATAGAAGTGGTTAGCGTGGGCATCCTTGTCTTGTGCCAGATTTTAGCAGACAAGTTTTCAGCTTTTCACCATTGAGTATTATTTTGGCAGTGGATTTGTCATAAATGGCTTTTATTATTTAGAGATATATTCCCTTTGTACCCTCTGGTAAGAGTTTTTATCATGGATGAATGCTGAATTTAGTCAGATGTGTTTTCTGCATCTGTTAAGATGATCATGTGGTTTTTTACTTTTCTTTTTTAATGTGGTATATTACATTGATTTACATATATTGAATCATCCTTGTGAACTTGGATTGAATCCCACATGGTCATGGTGTATGATCTTTTTATATGTTGTTAGATTGGTTTGCTAATATTTTGTTGAGAATTTTTGCATCTATAGTCATCAAAGATATTGACCTGTGATTTTCTTTTTTGGTGGTTATCTTTGGTTTGGTATCAAGGTTGATGGTGGCTTCATAAAATGTCTTCGGGATATTCCCTCCTCTTCAGTCTTTTGGAAGCTTTTGAGAAGGATCGGTATAAATTCTTTGTATATTTGGTAGAATTTGCCTGTGATGCCATCTGGTCCTGGACTTTTGTTTGTAGGGAGTTTTTTGTTTGTTTTGATTTTTGATTTTTAAAGATTATATTTCACTCTTAGTGATTGGTCTGTGCAAATTAGCTCTTTCTTCTTGCCTGTGATGCCATCTGGTCCTGGACTTTTGTTTGTAGGCAGTTTTTTGTTTGTTTTGATTTTTAAAGATTGTATTTCTCTTTTAGTAATTGGTTTGTTCAAATTAGCTCCTCTGTCTTGTTTTGATGGGCTGTTTCTAGAAAGTTGTCCATTTCTTGTAGGCTGTCATTGTTGACATATAATTGTTCATAGTATTCTCTTATATATTTTTTTCATGTATTTCTGTGATATTGGTTGAGGTTTCTCCTTTTTCATTTTTTATTTTATTTAGATTCTCTCTCTCTTTCTTGGTAAGCCTGGCCAGAGGTTTGTCAGTTTTGTTTCAAACCAACTCTTGGTTTTAGTGATTTTTTTTTCTATTTTTTTTAATCTCTATTTTGTTTGTTTCCTGCCTGATGTTTATTATTTCCTTCCTTCTGCTGACTTTAGTTTTTGTTTGTCCTTCTTTTTCTAAATCTTTTCAGTCAGTTCAGTCGCTCAGTCGTGTCCAACTCTTTGCAACCCCATGGACTGCAGAACACCAGGCCTCCCTGTCCATCACCAACTCCCGGAGTTTACTCAAACTCATGTCCATTGAGTCGGTGATGCCATCCAGTCATCTCATCCTCTGTCGTCCCCTTTTCCTCCTGCCTTCAATCTTTCCCAGCATCAGGGTCTTTTCCAATGAGTCAGTTCTTCACATTGGGTGGCCAAAGTATTGGAGTTTCAGCATAAGTCCTTCCAAAGAATATTCAGGACTGATGAGGTGGTAGGTTAGGTTGTTTAATTTTACTTGAGATTTTTCTTGCCTTTTTTTTTTTTTTTTTTTTTTTTGAGGAAGGTCTGTATCACTATGAACTTCCCTCTGAGAACTGCTTTTCCTGCATCCCATGCTTTATATTATTCCATAAAAGTGAAAGTTGCTCAGTCATATCCGACTCTTTGCGACCCCATGGACTAAACAGTCCATGGAATTCTCCAGGCCAGAATACTGGCATGGGTAGTCTTTCCCTTCTTTAGGGGATCTTCCCAACCCAGGGATCGAACACAGGTCTCCCACATTCTGGGCTGATTCTTTACCAGCTGAGCCACAAGGGGAGCCCAAGAATACTGGAGTGGGTATCCTATCCCTTCCTCAGTGGATCTTCACGACCCAGGAATTGAACCAGGGTCTCCTGCATTTCAGGTGGATTCTTTACCAACTGAGCTATCAGGGAAGCCTATATTATTCCATATATCTCTTATAATTGCTTTCTTTTTATTTTTTTTTTACTTTCTGCTTGCTGTTTTGATTGGGTAATTTCCATTATTCTATCTTCCAAATTACTTATTCTTTCTTCTACATTATTCATTCTGCTATTCATTGCGTTTAGCTCAGGTTTTATCTTGGCAAATCAATTTTCTAATTTTTCTTGACTCCTCCATATAGTTTCTAGTTCCTTTTTACAGTAATCTGCATTTCTGTTGGTACACTTTCTTGATTCTTTACTTCAGTATCTTCATTACCTCCTCCTTTTGAACTTGGTGTCAGACCAAAGAGATCTGTTTTATTGCTTGTTCCATCAGGGGAATTCTCTTGGACTATTGATTTCTCTGCTTCTTCATTTTGCTTATATTTCTGTTACTCTATGAGTTTAGGAGAGACAATTATCTACTATAATCTTGGAGAGCTGTTTATAGTCAGGAGCATCCCTGTGTGGCCTGTGTGGGTTGAATATATGTTTGGTGTGAGGGCTGGTGTTTTTTTTTTGTTTTTGTTTTTTTTTTTTTGCATGCTAATAGGAAAACATTTTATAGCCTATATGTTTTATCAATTATACCAAATTGTGACACAAACACTGTACATGTGCTTTTAGCAGTAGACTTAAAAGTAAGCAGTGATATATGTTATGAGTAGTTATACTCTGTAAAAACTTCACTAGATAATTTTCTTTCCATCCTGAACACTGGGGTAAAAAATACGTTTAGAAGAAATACAATAACTTTCCTAGTTTGTTGAGTGATTTTATCAGGAAATGGTGCAGGATTTTGTGAAATGTTTTTCTATCTATTGATGCAATATTACGGGGTTTGTCCTTTATTCTGTTGATGTGGTGTATTGCATTAATTGAGTTTCAGATGGTAAATCCAGCTTGCATTTTTTGGATAAATTTCAGTTGGTCATGGTGTTGTATGTTGATAGATTTAGTGTGCTTATATTTTGTTGAGGATTTTTGTGTCTGTATTTATAAGGAATGTTATTTTCCATTGATATCTTTGTCTGGTTTTGATATCAAGAGTAATACTGGCCTTATGGAGTGAGTTAAGAAGTATTCTGTTTTTTGAAGGATTTTGTGAAGAACTGATATTAATTCTTATTAATGCTTGAATTCACTGGTAAAACTATCTGGTTCTGAATTTTTCTTGGTGGGTGGTTTTTTTCATTTCTAATTCAGTCTTATTTTACATCTATTCATATTTGCTGTTTCTCCTGAGTCAGTTACAGTAGTTTGTCTAGGAATTTACCCATTTCATTCAGTTATAATTTAAAGCAATTTAAATAATAAATGAAATCTTGAGGCGTTCCTGGCAGTTCAGTGGTTAGGATGCTGTGCTTTCACTTCTGTGGCCCAGGTTCAGTCCTGGTCATGGAACTAGTAATCCCACAAGGTGTGTGATGCAACCAAAAGGGAAAAAAAAGGAAGAAAGGAAGAAATCTTGTAATTATCCCTGAAGTTAACACTTCTTGTTTTTTCATGGCTTTGTGTTGATCCATATATTCAACTGCTAACATTTTCTTTCTGCTTAAAGGACTTTAGAGCAGGTCTGATGATGATGAATTATTTTTAACTTTCTAATGTCTAAAAAAAAGTTTTTTGCCTTTATTCTTGAAAGACACTTTTTTATTTTTCCTTTCAGTTTCATAAAGACATTGCTGCATTGTCTTTGTTTCTTGTATGTGTATGATGTGTCTTTCTCCTCGGGTTCACTTTAGGGTTTTCTGTTTATCAGTAGGATTTAAGCAGTTCAATTATCATGAGCCTTACTTTAGTTTTCTTGGTGGCTTTTGTATTTGGTATTCATTGAGCTTCTTGTATCTATATGTTGATAGTTTTCATCAAATTTGGAAAATTTTCAGCCTTATTGCTTTAAATATTTCCCCTAGCCCCCTCCCCCGTCTTTGGAGACTCTGTTGTTCAGTCACTAAGTCGTGTCCAACTCTTTGCAACCCCGTGAACTGCAGCACACTAGGTTTCCCTCTCTCACTATCTCCCAGAGTTTTCTCAAACTCATGTCCATTGAGTCAGTGATGCCATCCAACCACCTCATTCTCTGTTGCCCCCTTCTCCTCTTGCCCTCAGTCTTTCCCAGGACCAGGTCTTTTGCTCTTCACATCAGGTGGCCGGATTGTTGGAGCTTCAGCTTCAGCATCAGTCCTTCCAGTGAATATTCAGGGTTGATTTCCTTTAGGATTGACTGGTTTGATCTTCTTGCTGTCCAAGGGACTCTAAAGAGTTTTCTGCACCACCATAGTTAAAAGCATCAATTCTTCAACACTCAGCCTTCTTTACGATTCAGCTAATTATATATATATATATATATATATATATATACACACATACATATATATTAGGCTGCTTGAAGTGGTCACACCGGCTCCTTGAAGCTTCAGTTCAGTTCAGTCGCTCAGTCGTGTCCGACTGTCTGCGACCACATGAACCGCAGCACACCAGGCCTCCCTGTCCATCACCAACTCCCGGAGTCTACCCAAACCCATGTCCATTGAGTCGGTGATGCCATCCAACCATCTCATCCTCTGTCGTCCCCTTCTCCTCCTGCCCTCAATCTTTCCCAGCATCAGGGTCTTTTCAAATAAGTCAGCTCTTCACAACAGGTGGCCAAAGTATTGGAGTTTCAGCTTCAGCATCAGTCTTTCCAATGAATATTCAGGACTGATTTCCTTTAGGATGGACTGGTTGGATCTCCTTGCAGTCCAAGGAACTCTCAAGAGTCTTCTCCAACACCACAGTTCAAAAGCATCAATTCTTCGGGGCTCAGCTTTCTTTATAGTCCAACTCTCACATCCATACATGACCACTGGAAAAACCATAACCTTGACTAGACAGACCGTTGTTGGCAAAGTAATGTCTCTGCTTCTTAATATGCTGTCTAGGTTGGTCATAACTTTCCTTCCAAGGAGTAAGCCTCTTTTAATTTCATGGCTACAGTCACCATCTGCAGTGATTTTGGAGCCCCCAAAAATAAAGTCTGCCACTGTTTCCACTGTTTCCCCATCTGTTTCCCATGAAGTGATGGGACCAGATGCCATGATCTTTGTTTTCTGAATGTTGAGCTTTAAGCCAACTTTTTCACTCTCCTCTTTCACTTTTCATCAAGAGGCTCTTTAGTTCTTCTTCACTTTCTGCCATCAGGGTGGTGTCATCTGCATATCTGAGGTTATTGATATTTCTCTGGCAATCTTGATTCCAGCTTGTGCTTCCTCCAGCCCAGCATTTCTCATGATGTACTCTGCATATAAGTTAAATAAGCAGGGTGACAATATACAGCCTTGATGTACTCCTTTTCCTATTTGGAACCAGTCTGTTGTTCCATGTCCACTTCTAGTTGCTTCCTGACCTGCATATAGGTTTCTCAAGAGGCAGGTCAGGTGATCTGGTATTCCCATATCTGTCAGAATTTTCCACAGTTTATTGTGATCCACACAGTCAAAGGCTTTGGCATAGTCAATAAAGCAGAAATAGATGTTTATCAGGTGCTTTATTCGTGTTTTTCATTTTTTTCCTTCTACGTTTTGAACAATTTTTTATGTCTTCAATTCACTAATAGTTTGTTGTGAAATATTTAGCCTACTGTTAATCCCGTTCAGTGTATTTTAAATCTCATACATTGATGTTTTCATCTCCTTAGTTCAATTTGGGTCTTTTTTTTAATGTCATTTGTCTCTCCCTATGTTTTTTGAACATGAGTGTCTTTTAAATACAGTTGTAATAGCTTTTTTAATGTATTTCTGTGAATTCCAGCGTCTGTGTCTTTCTAGGTCAATTTCAATCATTAATTTTTAAAATTATGGATTGTGTTTTTCTTTGTATGTCTGATCATTTTTGTTTGGATGTCAAAAAATTGAATTTTATTTTACTGAATGCTAGATATTTTTATATTTCTATAAATATTTGTGAGGCTTCTGCAATTACATGGAAACAATTTGATCCTTTCAGGTCTTGCTTTTAAGATTTGTTGGCAGGATCAGGTCCATGTTTAGTCTGGAGCTAATTATTTCCCACTACTGAGGCAAGACCTTTTTGAGTCCTCTACCCAGTCAGTGCCCCATGAATTTGAATTTTTCCAGTCTGTCTGGTGGGAACATGCACTGTTCCTGGTCCTGTTGGAGTGCTGAGCTCTGTGTCTTCTCATTTTTATGCACTTCTTTCCTTAGCTTCAGTTAGTTTCTTTGTGTGCCTGCCCTCTCAGTGCTCTGCTGCATACCCAACGGCTGTCCTCTGAAGATCTCGGGCCTTCTCTCCCTGTGCAGCTCTCTCCCCTGGTACTGTATCCTTTGAACCCGGTTGCCTTGGTCTCCTCAGAGTGTCAGCTTCCCCTCCTCAACTCAGGGAGTTAGCTGGGCTCTGCTTAGGAGAGGACTTCCTGTGCTATGGTGTAGAAACTAAGGCAGTTAGCTGTGCAGGCACTTGTTTCTTGTTCTTCCAGAGATCAGTGTACTTTATTACCTAATGTTCAGAATTTTGAAAATCATTGTTTCATATATTGGGTTTATTTTTTAATCGATTTTGTTTGTGTTGTTTCAAGTGTGAGAGTAAATCTGGTCCATATTACTTCATCTTGGCTATAAGAGGAAATCTCTTTAGTCTGTTTTAAAGAGTAAGAATTGATGGCTCCTAAACTTTCTGTCTGGGGCTTTCCTGGTGGCTCAGTGGTAAAGAATGCACCTGCCAACACAGAAGACTCAGGAGATGTGGGTTCGATTCTTAGGTGGGGAAGATCCCTGGAGTAGGAAATAGCAACCAAGTCCAGTATTCTGCCTGGAAAACCCCATGGATACGGGAGCCTGGCAGGCTTAGTGACTTAACAACAACAATAAGGATTTCTTTCTACTCTGAGCTCTTTGATTTTGTTTTACATCTGTGACAGTTCCATTTTTCATTTCCACAATATCCCACCCTCAGAATACTTAACTGTCTGCTGTTGGTGCTTGGTTGCCTGGGATTGCCTTTGGGTTATGAATGAATCTTGTTTATCATACAAACACACTACTACAGTGAGGCAGTCAGGGTTAACAGCATGAAAATGGGTGTGTTCTCTAATACTGTTCTTAACATATTTAGAGCTGTCATAATCCAGTTTTTTAGGATGTTGTTAAAGAATTTCTTATAGGAACTAGGTAAATAAGACTTTAATTGGAATGCTTAAAATAGAATGCGTCTTTTATGGTTAACAACTATGGAGCTCTGCAACTAACATTTGTATTCTAAAGTAAATACAACAACTTCTCTTTCATTTCAGTGGGTAATATTCAGCGTAAGATATTTAACTGTAAGATAGGCATGTAAGATCTCTCAGACCTGTATTTTGCTTAAAGGAAAGAGGAAGATGATCTTGGCTTTAATGCGATCACTTAATAGTTATATTACCATATTTAAATTAAATCTTTTCATGTCTGGACCTGTTTTTCCTAGACAAAATGGAGATTAAAACAGCACTGTTGTGAAAGGATGGCATGAGAAATGTATAAAAATACTTTATAAATCAGTATTTTTTCAAGATTTTTGGATCACAACTCATAAACATTTTGTGTGGCTAGCTCATGCATATGTGTGTATGTGTATGGATTTACAATACAAAATTTGCTACTGTACCTAATGTATGCCAATATTTCCTGTTCTGTTTCATTGAAAAGTAAACCTTAGGTGCATGTGGGTGCATTCACTTGGATTCAAGTCTGTGTAACCCCATGAATTGTAGTCCCCCCCCAGGCTCCTCTGTCCATCGAATTTTCCAGATAAGAATATTGGAGTGGGTTGCCATTTCCTACTCCAGGGGATCTTCCCAACCCAGAGGTCAAACCTGTGTCTCTTGCAGTCTCGTGCATTGGCAGGCCACTAGGAAGCCATTAATGGATGATATCTCAGTTTCAAATACAGTCTATATGAAGAAAGAAATTATGAGGTATCATATTAATGAAAGGTTGAAGTACTTAGATTATGTCATTCAAAATATTATCGAGTTTGAATATAGTACAGTTAAATATGTGTTACTTTATTAATAGTTTATTCAAGATTATATCTCCACATTTTTAGTTTTAGTCTTTCTTTCCCTTGATAAACAGGCTAGTAATAACTTATAAATAATTTAGAGCGATGTCTTTTAAGTTTTAAACAATGAAATTTAAGTGGTTTCTTATGCAGAGAATTAGTTTTGAGACATGTTAAAAGTCTTGGAACTATTATTAGCTTTGCATCCTTATTTTTTACTTAGTTTTCTTAATACTGATTTTTTTCCTTATTTTTCTATATCACTTAAAATAAGATTTAAAATCAGTAAAAAAAGATGCCATCATAGTAAAATTTACTTGTGAATTAAATTTTTAAGGATACATGGTTATCTTTTGGTTAACTAAAGTAATAAATGGCTAAGGATTGTAAAGTCCATTGTTTGTGATCCAGTAGCCCAAAGAAGTTGGAATCTATCCCACATTTTGTACAGAGATGTGCCACAGTGTGGGAGGGGGAAATCACAGCATTTTACACAGAAGGCATGCAGACTTTCTGGATCAGTAAGAAACTGATGAGGATCAATGTTCCCCAGTGACTCTCTTCCACAGGTTCTGCTGCAGTGGCAGAAACCAATTCTGTTAAAAGCTAGCTGTAGTATCACATATTCTTCTTGACAGACACTTCTTTAGTAGTTCTCTCTGCAGTAGAGGCCTTCCCTGCTTCCTGTCTCCTAGGTTTAATCTTCTCTATTTCTAGAATTAAGTATCCTTAAAGTTTAGAAAGAAACATGGAAGAGCTCATATAACTGGTTGTAGTATGAATGATAGCATGTAATTTTGTAAATTTATAATGGATTCTTTGGAGAAGGGAATGGCAACCCACTCCAGTATTCTTGCCTGGAGAATTCCATGGACAGAAGAACCTGGTGGGCTACAGTCCATGGGATCGCAGAGTCAGACACAACTGAGCGACTAACCCACCCACCCACATAATGGATTCTTTAATTTTTTTCCTGCAGATAAACATGTTCGTGTTTTTTTTTATATAGACTCCAAACTTTTCCAGACTTGTAGGAAATCTGTTGCTGTGTAATACAGTGGAAAGAATTATGTGATCTAATGCTCAAATAATCTACTGGAAGAACGACTTTGGATATAAAAATGTTTCTTAATGTGTTTTCCAGATGTCTGTGGCCTTCTGAAATTGCTTCTCCCCCCGCCCTTAATTTTAAGTCTCTTAGATTCACTAAGTTGAGCTATAGAAATTAATAAAGTAGAATGCTTGAATTGAATAAACAGTAAGAAAATATCTCTCTCTAGAAAGCCATTATCAGTGTAACAAAAACAGTTTATAGAAGCTCAGCTCCCAAATGGTGATATGTTATAGTTGGGAAATGGTGAGTTAATTGAAATATTATGTTAGTATAGAGTTATACATGAGGTAATTTACAAATAGTTAGGGACCGATATAATCTATGTAACACAAACTATGCTAAACATAATTTTAATGTTTCCTTGATTCATTCAAGTTATGGACATGTAGATATTCTGGTTGAAAGTATTACATATATTTTAGTGTTTCAGAAGGTGTTTTTCTTAATACTTACCCCCAGCATTAACTGAATATTATATAGTATATTAGTGGCTCTCATGGTGGTCTGCCTATGATATCACATAGCTAAGCTTACTAAAGCTGTCAACAGTTTGATATGCTTAAGGAAACAAAATTCTGATTGATTCTGATGTGTTTCTTTCAGAAAAATCAACACCCATGGATTGTATCTGACTGTGTAGATCAGGTTTTTTTATTCTGGATATCATGGTAACAGTATAGGAAAAATGCATTATTTCTCATGTCTGCAAGTAGTCTTCACTGCTGAAGGAAGCAATTTTTTAAGCTACAGCCAAATTCATTTTGGTACTTTTTATGGAAATCTTGATTTTGTTTTTACTTTTTTATAACCTTTTGCAAAAGGTATTAACAAGCAAAGAGCTCATCTCATTAGGCAAGTCCAGATTAATAAGAATGCCTAGAAGAGGGTTGATTCTTCAGACCCGGACCCACTGGCTACTGTTGGGTCTTGCTTTACTCTGCAGTTTGATATTATTTTTATACCTTCTGGAATGTGCCCCCCAGACTGATGGAAATGCATCTCTTCCTGGTATCATTGGGGAAAATTATGGTAAAGAGTATTATCAAGCCCTCCTACAGGAGCAAGAAGAACATTATCAAACCAGAGCAACCAGTCTGAAACGCCAAATTGCCCAACTGAAACAAGAACTACAAGAAATGAGTGAGAAGATGAGATCTTTACAAGAGAGAAAGAATGTAGGGGCTAATGGCATAAGCTATCAAAGCAACAAAGAACAAGCACCTAGTGACCTTTTAGAGTTTCTTCATTCACAAATTGACAAAGCTGAAGTTAGCATAGGAGCCAAACTACCTAGTGAGTATGGAGTCATTCCCTTCGAAAGTTTTACCTTAATGAAGGTATTCCAGTTGGAAATGGGTCTCACTCGCCATCCTGAGGAAAAGCCAGTTAGAAAAGATAAGCGAGATGAATTGGTGGAAGTTATTGAAGCTGGCTTGGAGGTCATTAATAATCCTGATGAAGATGATGAACAGGAAGATGAGGATGGTCCCCTTGGAGAGAAACTGATATTTAATGAAAATGACTTCATAGAAGGTAATGTGAAAAATGTGTTGATCTGTTAACATTAGTGTGACAAAATTCTGTATTGTATGCTGATAATATGTCAGAAAAAGTTATAATGTGATCAAAATAAAATAGAAAATAAGAACCAGGGAAATAGAAGAAATCTAAGCTTGTATAGCAGAATACTCCCCAAGTTGAACGGCTCTTAGGGTTGTATGTGTATTTGCATGTATATGTATTTGCATTCATCTCTGAACTGGTTTTGATGTTCCTTTTTTATATTTTTCAAAATGTATGAACTAAAGCTCAAAATTTGAAAACCATTTGCTAAAGGAAAGAAGAACCTAATTAAGATTAGTGGTTATTCTGTATTTTGAGTGGAGGAGAAACACATGTCAGAACATCAAGGAGGCATACATAATTTTGAAAAACATATTTGGCATTTGGAAAAGTAAAGAAATAAACCCATTTTCTCAATACAGACTGCAAAAAGGGCATAGCATTTTTAAATGTCAAGATGGGACATGGCTCAAAAGTTGAGGAGCACTTGTATACATTTAAGAAATTTGTTGATTGATATAATTATAGATTATATCAGGAATAATTATAGGCCCCAACCCATCTCCATCTTATACCCCATGCTAGATATTTAATTGTAGGCTTAAAGCCATTTTGAATACAAATATTTCTTAAAAGTTCTCTTTGCTTGATTCTGTATGCCACATGTAGTTTTTTGGTTTGTTTTTTTTTACCCCAGTCTTCATGGGTATCACTTGCTATAATGTAATACCTTCAGCCTTTGGAGGCCCGTCAGCAAGGGCCTTGTGCTTTTCTGTGGCATTTCAGCTATCTTCTCCTTATAGCCATCTCTTTTTACCCCGTCACTTCCTGCAGTTTTTGATGGGTTGTTTCTTTCAAAACTCCTGTAGTTTTTCTGCTGGCTCAGCTTTTTATCTTTTCACTCAATATGTTTATAGCTTATGGCAGAATTGAAAGCTGCAGAGGAAGTAGCTAAGATATGTAAAATGTCTTTATGTCTTCTTAAAAAGAAAGGAACCTATGCCAGTTTTATATTCTGTAGCTCCTGCCTTTTTTTTTTTTTTTTTTTTAAATATAATTCTCCTGGGATTCTGTCACTTACAGGATTTTTCTGTTATGGAACATATTTTGTCCCTTGCTTTTCCGCCATTGTGCCACTTCCCTCATCAGAAAAATAATTACGGACAATGATTTAGTAGCTCCTGTGCCTGTTCCAGACTTCAGCTTAGATGTCACTTCTTCTGGGGAGGTCATCACCAACCTACAAGTTTAAGATAGCAGTGTTCCTATATGTTCTCGTAATCTCTACCCTGTGCCCCCTCTCAGAGCACTGTCCTCATATACCGCATTGCCCATTTCCTGATTTGTAGTCCTGTTAGACTATAAGCCTCAGGAGAAGTGGGACCAATCTCTTGTTCACCATTTTATTTCCAGATATTGGCTGACTGACACATCTGTAGGTCTAATCTCTCTACTGAGTGTCACACTTACAAATCAGATTGCCTAATAGACTTCCAGGCTTTTCTCCCAAAGGCATCTCAGATCACCATGTTTAAATTTACACTAATTTTTCTTTGTCTGACTTCATTCTATCTAGAGTCTGTGTGTTTGCATGTGTATATCACTATATTATTATTTCCTTTTTCTTTCTCTATTGCTAGATGGAACTGGGACCGTGAAGCCCTCTTTATACCATTAGTACCTGACACAGATACACTCAATTCATTTTTTGTTAAGCTGAACCAAGCAACAGAAGTTTTGACTTTCAGGTCTAGAACTTAATATTGCTAGAAGTAATTTCTTTATTTTCATCATTTGGTTTCTGTGCTGATAGATTCTGCTATTTTTAAAAAAAAGTCATGTAAAAAGGAATCATCATCATTTGGAATAAATTTTATGGATTGAATAATAGAGCAGAATATTTTTTTAACCTTCTTTTAAAGTAGTAGTTTTTACTGACTGTATCATGGGGATAAAATTTTCACAAATGTATAAAAGCTGTACAAGTCTGATTTCACACTTTTGATCGTTGAGTAAGGTCAGTAGTCGTACTGAATTTGTGAACTTTGATATGGAGACATCTTTGTTCCTAATTCTTTCCTTTAGGTTATTATCGCACTGAGAAAGATAAGGGCACACAGTATGAACTCTTTTTTAAGAAAGCAGACCTTATGGAATACAGACACGTGACTCTCTTCCGCCCTTTTGGACCTCTCATGAAAGTGAAGAGTGAGATGATTGACATTACTAGATCAGTTATTAATATCATCGTGCCACTTGCTGGAAGAACTGAAGCATTTGCACAGTTTATGCAGAACTTCAGGTAATTCCCAGAGCTTAGTGATTTGGCTAAGTGCTCCTAAAAAAAAAAATTTCATGCCATTTTATTTAGTTTACCTTCACTGAGTAGTGTTACTTAGAATTGCAGAATAATTTTATAGGCTTTGGGGAATTTTATGTTTTTAATATTTCCTTTATTCTTAAGGCATGTATTGTGTTACTGACACATGTATTGTGTTATTGACACATGTATTATGCTATTGACAGTTTGAACTGTGAAGTAAATTGAGGGTGACAACTATTAGGAACTAAATTTGATTACCTTTATAATTGTGTTTGAATTCATTTTAGGACAAGTTGAATTTTTAAAAATAACTTGATTGAGGCGTAACTTATATACAATAAAATTGACCTATTCCAAGCATACAGGTTTCATGACTTCTGACAAATTTATACATTCTTGTAACTGCCTTTCCAATTAAGATATGGAACATTACTATCTCCCCAGAAAACTCCCCTGAGAACAATTTGAATTTCAAAATTGGGAGAAAAGACATATTCAAGTAAAAATGGGAGAATGTTATTCTATCTTGGGAAGCAAAGATTGTAACGGTTTTAAAAGCATTTTTTAAATTATTAAATTTGGATATTTTTATATGCTGAAGTGTTAAAAATTAACAACTACATATTAGACTTTTGAGAAAAGTTTTGTTTTTTTAATTTAATAATTGTCATGTGTTTAATACTTTAATATGGTAGTCTTAATTCTTTGTAATCCCAGTTTTTGTTCTCATTGGAGTTGTTGGATATAAAAACTAGTTAACACAATTCTGTTACAGAACATCTAGAAATCATGCTTCCAAATGAGTTTTGCCTTTTTGAAATTGCCTGCTTGAGATCTGATTTCCTAAAGCATTTTTAATTGCCTTTGGGAATTACCTTCAGATGCTACATTTTTCTTTACAGTTAATCATCTCAATCATGACAAATATTTCTTCCTTGATGATAGGTATAATTTCTCTAATTAGGTAGTCTGAGGACAAAATAAGTTTTGAACTAAAACTTGAGTTATTTATTTGATTTTGAACTGATTGAACTTTATTCTTTGAATATCTTATAGTTTGCTTCTGAAGGCAATACCAAAGCAAAAGTTCCAAAAATGTTTCAAAATATGGCAGCTTCTTGGGCTGCTTACATTGGCTCTCCAAGTGTTGCATTCATTTTGACATATATGCTGTTACACATTTGCTGTGATGCCTTTAATAAGTCAGCAATATTGCCAGTTTTATATTTCCTTAGTTTCATGTGATTTCATTCTAAATGAGTAATGCTTTATTTGTTTTCTTGTAAAGCTTCGTATGATTGCCTTCTGAATGAGTAGTGCCTTCTATATTTTCCTGAATGAACTTTATTTTTCAACCCTGTCAGGGATGTATGTATTCATCAGGACAAGAGAATTCATCTCACAGTGGTGTATTTTGGTAAAGAAGGACTTTCTAAAGTCAAGTCTATCCTAGAATCTGTCGCAAGGTTGGTGAGCCGTGTCCACATTGAAGTCTTGTATGTATAATAGCAGAAGAATGAGAATTTCAGATACTTAATGAATTAATAATTTTGAATAATTGCTGTTGAAAGTTGGCTGAGATGTGAGTGGTGGTGGTAGTAAGTTCCTCGTTTCACCCCTGAGTTTATTCATGCAACTCTAATGACTCGTCTTCCTTAACCTCAGCGTGGCATGATTAGGGTGCTGTTACTCTGTGGCCCACTCACTTTCTTTGTATTTGCCTCCATTCACTCTTCATTTCCTTCTTTTGAACTCTTAACTTTTTTCTAAGTCTAATCCTTTCACTTTTATATCATCCTCTAAGCTTGTCTCTTACTTGCCACCTTTCTTTCCTTCCATTTTCCTAAGTTCTTTCTCTCCCTGCAAATGATGCTTAGGTCTCCCCCATCCTTCAGAGACCCCCACCCGACTGTGCAGTACCCAGAAACTACCATTAGGTTTCTGTCCTTTCACAACTAAACCTCACAGAACAGTAGTTCTCTAACCAAGCAACTCATGTAGTACCTGGCACATAGTAGGTGCTCAGAGGTTTGAACGAATGAATTAGTCATTCCTTAATACTCCATTATTAATTCTGTAGCTTCTCTTCCTTTTCATCTCTAAGTTATGGGCCCAGAGTTAGGACCTAACTGCCAATTTCAGCCTTTTCTCTGTCATCCTCTTTGACTGCTTTCTTACACTTGATACCTAACAAGTATTTCCTTCTTGAAACTCTCCTCTGATGTTTGTAAAATGTATATATTTTGTAAATGTAGATATGTTATAATGTAAGATACTAGGTTGATTATCTTTTCTGACCACATCAACTCTGTATCCTTTACTTGCTTCTTTACCTTTCTGCTAGTTGTGGCCACTCCCTAAGAGTCCAGCTTTGGCCGGCCTTTCTTCTCGAGTCGTTCAACTAACATTCATTGAGTCCCACCGACTATGTTCCAGGTACACTGCTTGGGAGTCTGACTGGGGTGGTTGGGATAGGACTGGGCACAGAGGAGGGAGTGCGCTCCCGCCCAAAGGGACTCACAACATTGGGGTACGAAAAACACTGTCTTCTCCTTCCCCTTCGCTAGCTCCTCCTCCTGACGGCCCTCTTTCAGTTCACACTAAGCTCATTCTCATAATCCCCGGGCTTGATGTCTGAGGGCAGCATCTTTCACTCATTCTTTCCCTGTAATTAGTCAGTTTCTGCGCACTGCCCAGGACCTCTGCTCTGCCCTTTCCTTGCTGCTGCCACCACCTTAACCCAGGTTCCTTTCCTTCCTTACCATTTGCAGATCACCTACTAAGTGCCAGTGACTGATGTTAGTATCACAGAAGTTGCATTAATCAAGACTCCTCTGTGGCAAATGATGGAAACTTATTAACTTATTTTGAATTTACTTGAGGAAAATGGGAGCGTTATTGAAGAATCTTGGATAATTCCCCAGATTAAAGGGATTATTAAAACCAAATTTAATGAAGAATACCAAAACAGCTTTGGTGTCTCAGTGACTGGGGTCAGAGATTTGAATACCATCAGAATTCTCTTGTCTTCTTGTCTGTTTTTCTCTGCATGTTGACTTCATTCTCCTGTTGCAGATTGGCTCCTTCCACATGTGAGGTATATGGCTGTTGGCGGCTCTGGGCTCACATCTTCTCAGCTTTGCTGTCAGAGAGGAAAGAGCTTTCTCCCAGGTCCAGTTGAGAAAATCCCAGGGAAGGACTTTTGCCCAGTCTTGAGCCAGTTACTATGGCCAGGTGGGGTGGGGATATTTTGATTAGCCCAGCTTGAGTCTGGCTCCCTGCCCCTAGGAAGTCACTGTGGTTGGTATATCCTATGATTAGTTCCTCCACTTGATCTGGGAGTGAGAGATGGTGACTGACAGTTTCCTCAAAAGAAGAGAGAGATTTGCAGCATGTCGGGTGGAGGGGCAGGGGCACTCAGAGTCCACTCCATGCCTTGTTTGAGCCTTGGCATCCATCTCTCCAGTCCCCATTCTATCGTGTTGTAAGAGTAATCTTTTTAAAATGTTCCTTTTTTGATCCAGCTATCCCCTAGTGCAGTAGTTCTCCAACATAAGTCACTTGTCTCGAGTGACTTGTCGAGAGAGAGTTGCAGGTGCTTGGCTCCTCCCCTGATATCCGATTCAGGGGTCTGGGGTGGGGCCTGAGAATTTGTGTTTCTACCACGTTCTCAGGCAGATCTGTTGCAGTGGGTGCAGTCCCTTGGCTGTGGAAACCACTGCCCTTGTGGAAAAACCCTGACTCCTCCTTGACTTCAGAACACTAACCAAGTTCTTTAACCTTTCCTCCTCAATCTGACCCTTTTCTGGTCTTCTCTCATTGTTGCCATTTTTATCCCTGTGTTCCAGTCTGATTTGTCTGATTACTGTTCTTTAAAAAGCTTTCTACTTTCTTACCTCCTTGCCTTTGAGAATAATTAATTGGAATGACCTTTACATTCCCCACTAAATTCAGTATTTTAACCAAGGCATAACTTAAATTTTGCTTCTGACATCTTTTCTAACTACTACAGACACAAGCAGTCTTTTTTTCTTGAACTGCACTTCATTCATTCAATCAGAAAATACTTATTGAACTCATACCCTGTGAGGAGCACTGTGTCCATAGTAATGAACAAAACAAAATCCCTGCTCTCACGGAGCTTACATTCTAGTGGGAGACACTGGAACAGACATGTCCGGTGATACTGAGGGACACAACACTGGACAGAGGGATGAAGCTTGAAGCAAAGGGAGGTCAGGGCTACTTCACGTGTGGTGTGAAGGGGATCCCTCTCATGAGGGTACATTAGAATAAAGGTCTAAGAAACTCGAGAAAAGAATATTCTTTGTATGTATCATTCATGTGGATTGCATTATTTATTACCAGACACTATGACTGTTTTCCCATGTGTATATTTCTTAACCACCCAATAGGTTTTTAAGATCATGAAAGGTAGTGGCCTCTCAACACATACTAACTTCACGTCACTAGCATGTTGCCTCAGATGTGGGCATTTAGTTGTATCCCTGATGATAGAGACATTTAAAGCTGATGATTTCCCTATATCAATATAGACCCAACATAATAAATACCTGAAGTGTAAAGTATTTTTTGTAACTTGTGTTAACAGAGGCAGCTTCAAGTGGGACTTACCGTTTGTTGTATGTGTTTTCCTCATAGTGAGTCTAATTTTCACAATTACACCTTGGTCTCACTGAATGAAGAATTTAATCGTGGACGAGGACTAAACGTGGGTGCCCGAGCCTGGGACAAGGGAGAAGTCTTGATGTTTTTCTGTGATGTCGATATATATTTCTCAGCCGAATTCCTTAACAGCTGCCGATTAAATGCTGAGCCAGGTGTGTAAAATGTTGGCAGGTGAATTGAGTGTAAAATTTTAGAACATTCAAGTGTCAGCGCATTCCATATTTTGAATCAAGTTTTTTAAAGTTATATTTGGCATGATTTAATTGGAATATTAAGTAGGAAAGTAAAAATTTGCCCCTCTGAAGTTCATACCCCTTATTATTTTATGGCCAGATTCCAGTGTATACATCTGAATCCAAATAAACAAATGCAAAGAAATAAAAAGTCTTGAAATTGATTAAGGAGGAAGTAGAACTCAGAAAAAGCCAAGCAGTGTAATGTGTGTGAGTCAGAAACACTCTTCTTCAGTCAGGTGGTGCCAACATGCATGTAGGCGTGCACTCACAGAGAAGTCTAGGTACTAGATGGTGCTTGGGCAACTACTGTGCATTTTGGGATGACTACTATACTTTGTTTTATTTGTACATATTTCAAAAATGATAAGAGCAAATGACTCTTATATATCAGATATTATTGTAATGTGATGAGGTTTTTCTATATTAAAATTTTTCATAGTGTATGTTTTTTATAGAACTACTCAGATCATGCAGGTTATCTTCTTGTGAATCATTTTGGTTAGGGATGGTTGTCAGGAACTCTTTGAGACTCAGGGGGATAAATGAGGGTTAGATTTACTTTTTTTGTAGCAGATAGCATGAAGGCCAGAATGTGGTAGTTGAAGATGTATTTGCTTAATGTAAAATAAATATTTTATCTGAAGTATTTTATATTCATTTTAAATTGTTTCTTTAATGTAAAAGAACAATTTGTCTTGGGGAAATTGAGCTCCCCTTCCCTACGTGGGTTTTAATCAAGATGAATGAAGTCTGCTAGGGATCTTGTATTAAAAAGACTACCACATTATTTACAGGGTCCTTTGCAGTTTCTGAGCACTTTATATGACCATGTCTGATTGAAGCCAGTCTCAGCAAGGTGTTCTCTGTTGAGGGGAGGGCGATGGGCTAGCTAGTTAGCCTTAGTGGTCTCTTCAGTGCTAACTATTTGAAAGCTAATAACAAGGCCTTTTGAGGGGCCATCGGGTACTTAAAACTAGTCTTCCCAGGTTTTCCAAATCTTGTTCAGATCTGTCTGCAGTTCTATATTTTACTTATTCTCTGTATATCCATTGTACAGTATCCTCTGGATTCACTGTTTCACAATTCATTTTGAAGGATGGATTTAGTAGATGTTTTGGAGTTTCTTGGTGATTGGTTAACCTATATCTGTTACTGCTAATTCAATGAAATAATGATTAATAAATGGCTCACCTCATGAACAGCTAAGAGAATACTTTTGAGCATCTCCTCAGAGTTAAGGGAATAAACATGTCAAAAGGGAATAAAGCATCTTTTAGTCTTTTTTTCTCTGTTCTTTTGCAGGGTTATAGTTTCATAGCCTGAACTACTGATACATTGTAAAATCATTATCGTGATCATCAACATGAGGTTTTTAGTAACCTGAATGTTGATAGAATGCAATATTAATAAAATAAAATCATCATATGTAATAAAAACTTTAACAAAACTGTAGTAGATATTACAGTAAAGATCAGTGCTTTATTTTATTCTTTTTGTGGTGTAAATGTATATTTTCATTTATAGGTAAGAAGGTGTTTTACCCTGTGGTGTTCAGTCTTTACAACCCTGCCATCGTTTATGCCAACCTGGATGTGCCCCCACCTGTGGAACAGCAGCTGGTAAGACTCTTACTGTCAGTTATGAAAAAGCCTCAAAGACCTTTGCTA
This sequence comes from Bubalus kerabau, assembly GCF_029407905.1. Classification (NCBI taxonomy): domain Eukaryota; kingdom Metazoa; phylum Chordata; class Mammalia; order Artiodactyla; family Bovidae; genus Bubalus; species Bubalus kerabau. The sequence goes on from NC_073624.1 coordinate 136,792,709, forward strand.
GGTTCCTTAATGTTTGTTTCACTAGTAGAAAAAGTTTCAGTTAAAAACTATAGTTACTATAAATACATTTTCATAGTGTACCCTCCTCCATAACATGCTTTCATATTTATTATTTCAGAGTTGTGTCATTCTGGCAGAGATGTTGGGGAGGGAGAGAAAAGTTTAGGCTACAGAGAAAAATTCATGTTCTAGATTGTGAAGATTTTCTGGTCATTTCTACCAAATTACTTTTAGTGATGCTAAAAATTTAATTTTAAAACCTTACTGGAAATTAAAACTACTAAATAAGAAGGAATAGTATACTATGAGAAATTACTTAGAAAGTTTTAGAATAGGAATGCCATATATCAGAATTTAACAGTTACTGACAAAGTTACACAAGTTTTGAAAAAAAAAAAAAGTTAAACTTCTATGGAATAATTCACATTTACAGAAAAGTTGGAAAAATAGTATAGAGAGTTCCTGTACTTCACCCAGTTTCCCCTAATGTTAGCATTTTACATAACCATGGTTCATTTGTCAAAATTAAGAAATTAACATTGGTAAGTTACTTCTAACTCACTGTAGATTTTGTTAGGATTTCACCAGTTTTTGTACTACTGTCCTCTTTCTGTTCCAGGATCCGGTCCATAGTACATTGCGTTTAGCCTAATCTTTTATTGTTATTAATAACATTAAGAACAAAAAGGAAACAAATAAACTAAGAAGATAATTTAACATGTTTAAAAAATGAAAAATAACTCCAGAAAAGAAGTAAAGATAAAAGCAGAAATTAATGAACGAAAAATAATAGGTTGCCACACATAGGAGCTTATTCTTTTTGTGCAGGAAAAAGAATAATCATAAAGTTAGGTACATTCAGGGTATAAAAGAAAACACAACATAGGAAATTAGAAAACATTACAAGAAATCAACCTCATATAGTAAGTTTTTAAAAATTCTAAATAGGAATTCCCTGGTGGTAGGGTGGATAAGACTCTGCCTGCGGAGTCAGAGAACACGGTTCGATCCCTGGTCCGGGAAGATTCTTCATGCCTCAGAGCAGCTAAGGCGCACACCACAGCTACTGAGCCTGTGTACTGCAGCTGCTGGACTCTGTGCTCGTCAGCAAGAGAAACCAGTGCAGTGCGACAGACAGTAGCCCTCACTGACCACAGTAGAGAAAGGCCACACACAGCAATGAAGATGCAGCACAACCAAAAAAAAAAAAAAAAACAACAACTAACTAAAAGGAAAAATTTGAAAGTTTATAAAATATTAACATGAACTAAATTCATGTTCGTATTTTATAAAAGCTCATCTTAGTATTCTATTAATAAAAGAGGTGGAAGCTCTTAAGAGATTAAGAGCAACTAAAAATATAAGAACAGTTATCAAATAGTTAACCTCCAGATATATATATATTTCACTGTTGAGTTTTTCCAAACTTTGAAAGAACAGATAGTGTTAGTACCATATCATCTGCCTGCCAGGTTCCTCTGTCCATGGGGATTCTCCAGGCAAAATTACTGGAGCAGGTTGCCATTTCCTCCTCCAGGGGATCTTCCTGACCCGGGGATCAAACCCAGGTCTCCTGCATTGCAGGCAGATTCTTTACTGTCTGAGCCACCAGGGAAGCCCATCTTCATACCAATCCCTGGTAAAACATGTGTACGTAGCATAATATACACAGATGTCTACTTTATCTGTAGGCCAGTATTAGGAATATGGATACAAATGGGGTCAAAATGACAGCTGGGCACCACATCTGCCTTATCTGACACTCTAAATCCTTTGTACAAGTAAATTATTAAAAATGAAAAGCCATATTAGTATTGGAGAATGAGAGAAGTGCCATTGGGAGATCTAAATTTTGAGAACTTTCTGTAAGATGACAGAAGTTGTCATAGGATTGGTTGCTGGAGGAGAGAGCAGTCTGGAACATATTTAGGAGAACAGTGACAGTGAGGCTGCCTTGCATCCTCTGAGCTCATAGAAGACAGGAGTGGTGGAGTCTGCGTGCTTCTCTGGGAGGTGTGCTGAGCAGCAGGCATCTCAGGCTGAGGCAGTATGTTTGGTCCCTGGAGGTAGGGAGGCAGGATAGAGCCCTAGGATTACTGATTATAGGGTGGATGGGGAGCCGCAGACTCCAAAGGTAAACTGCTACTGGCACATTCTGTCCAAGACCATGTTTAGCCCCTTCTTCACTGTTATTGGAGATAGACCTTTGTAATGATAGCTAACAGCCATGGTTTTTGAACAGTGATTTTTGAAACAAAAATGAGAAGCAGCTAACCACAACTAGCCAAACAGTTGAGGGAACACACTGTGAAAGAAGACCACATTTTAATAAATAGAAAAATTGACACATGAGAATAGAAATAGAAAACAACTTTAACTTAAATATATCTTTAAGGAAATTAAAGAAAATGTTAATTTCATAAAATTATTAGCATTTGTTACTAAAAATAGAACTTGGAAATTGAAAAACTATAGAACTCAATAAATGGGCTGAATAGCAGAATGATCACAGTTGAAATAGATTTGTAAACTAGCAGACAGGCCAACTGGACATATAAAGACCAAGAGACAATGTGAGAGAAAAATCAAGATACGGGAAATCAATTCAGAAGCTCTAAGACTGTTAAATAATTGGAGTTCCGAAAGGGAGAGAAAAGAGAACAGAGCGAGGAGGAAATAGAAGAAAACATCAAAGAACTAGGGGAAGAGAAATCTTCTGGCATTTGAGAACAGAAGGCACAATCCTAACAGTTTCCAGAGATGCTCAAAGTAGCAGAATCTAGCTTATCTACAAAGGAATAATAATCAGGTTGGCACTTGCAGCCTTTGTGATAATATTGATACTAGAAAATACTAAAGCAGTCCCTTGAACATTCTAAAGAAAAATAACTTCAATTATAGAATCCGTATTTGACCTATTTGAAAGCAAAATAGACATTTTTGAACACTGAAGAACTCAGTTTAACTATTTTTCAGAGGCCTTTTCTAATTCAGCAGAATGAAAAATGAGCATATTGAAAGAAGAAGACCTAAGAATAAGAGTGGTCAACAACAATAAGAACCCAGTAAAACTTCTTTCATTAGTTTCTTTAAATAGTTGATGAAACACATAATAAAAAAGTTAAATAGCAATTTAGGATAAAAAAGTCAAAAGGTGTATACATGGTATAATATGTGTATTACCCAACTCTGTCCCAAGATACCCAGAAGCAGTGACATCCTTAGAGTAATAAGCATGCCCAGCTCCCAGATCTCAGTGCTGAGATGGGTAATAGAGGAGCCCAGAACATCTTGTAGCTCTAGGAAAAAAAAGATGAAAGAGCTCCCAGTGGCGAAGCTGGAACAATTTGAGCAGCCAACTAGTCCTGGATTATAACACCAGCATAAAATAAATATCATGAGTCCATACTGATATGAGTAACTTTGTGAGTGAATCAGGAGATAAATAATAATAATAAATGACAGATTGATAGGTTGATTAGATTAGATGGGGTGGGGGTGGAAAGGGACAGATCTTCCCACAGAATTTTAAAGAACTCTTGTAGGTACTCCCTTTTCCACAAGGTGGAGCTAGGTGACTCACTTCCAAAGAAACAAGTAAGGAAAAAGAAAATTTTTTCTTCTTAACTTTTCAACAGAGAAACCTGGCAGGCACCACTTTAAACTAAGTAATGAAGGTTAACATCACTAGTGTTGTACCCACCACATAAGATGTAACAAGAAGGGCATGTCACCCTTGTGGTCTTTCTTCCAAAAACCTATAACCCCAGCCTAATCATGAGAAAAACTTCAGATAAACCCAAATGGAGGGACATCCTATTAAATACCTGAACATGACTACTTAAAACTGCCAAGATCATAAAAAAGAAGACTGAGAGGCACTCACAGTTTCTCAGGAGACTAAGGAGACAACATCGAATGTACTGTAGTGTCCTGGACAGATCCTAGAACAGAAAAAAGAACATTAAAGGAAAAACTGGTAGAATTCAAATAAAGGAAAAAACTGATGGAATCCAAATAAAGTCTGGAGTGAGTTAGTAGTAATGTATCAATGTTGGTTTCTTAGTTTTGACAAATGTACCACAGCAGTGTGAGATCATAACATTTAAAGGAAGCTAAAGCTACATGAGAAATATATGGAAACTCTTTATTATGTTGTAACTTTTCTGTAAACCTGAAATTGTTTCAAAATTTAAAAATCTAAAAATTTTACTTGAAAAACAAACCAAAAGAAATGCAAAATGGACTCAACATATAAGAATGAAGAGCTAATATTCTTGTCTGGTTTGAGAGAATGTGGACAAAGAATGTTTTGAAGTAGATTCATTCTAGATGTTGTATAGATAAATAAGTTTAAGTGCTTCCACTTCAAATTCTAGTTTCACCACTTTGTAACCATTGCAAGTTATTTAACCTATTTAAGCTTCATTCTCCTTAAAAAGCATAAGACAAAAGTTTCCTCTCTGTAATGTTTAAAGATACATTAGAAAGTAAGTAGGAAATACACCAAACAGAAAAAAAGAGGTAAAAGACATCTGATAATAATTCATAGTAAACAGTTTGAAATAGTCATTCTTCACAAGAATGAGTTAAAACAACAGGTGATAATTTTTTTCTGCTGTTAAAGCACTTTTTTAAAAAACACATGAGTGAGGCTGGCAGGGTAGAGCCTCTTCCATCCCTGCAGTGGTGTGGGAATGCAGGTACACTTCCTGGTTTGAGAGTTGTCAGGTAGGATCATCCCTCTGATCCAGTAATTTCCACAGCAGGAGTCTCTCCTGAGGAAATAATCAGAGGTGTAGAGTAGCAGTATGCAGAACATTGACAACATTCAAAGCAAGTAGAACTCTAATAATGATAAGTTGAATTATAGAATATACTGTGGTGAATGTTATGTGTCAAGAGATTGTTCATGAAATGGAAATAAATACAACTGCATAAATGTAGAAGTAAATGTAAGGTTAAAAAATGGAGGATGGTATATATATATATGTTAGATATTTTAATACTATAATATCTAGTATTTTTATGTACGTTTTTCTTTGTGCAAGGTACTGTTCTGTTTTTTATACATGTTAATTCATTTAATCCTGTAACAACCTCTCAGGTAGGCACTGTTATTACCTGCATTTTATAAATGAAGAGAGAGCTAGGCATGAATGGGTGCCCCTCCCCCAGTGCACAGCTCACCAAGGTGGGGCCAGGAGCCCGGGCAATGTTGGCTCCATAGTCTCCACTGTGTTCTATTAATTCATTAAATAGTGAGTGTCCATTCTGTGCCAGCCATTATTCACCACTGGAACCCTAAGATCCATACAAATGTGGTTATTATTCATAAGAATCTTTAGTCTTGCAGGAAGAGACAGAAAATAAAATCAGTTCGCAAATAACCAGCAGATAATTAAAAGGGGCTGAGTTGTGAAGAAGGATGAGATCATTTCTGTGCTGTTTGGTCAGAAAGGCCTCTCCGAGATGAGGCTGTTGGAGGGCCATCTGAATGACAGGAAGGAACCTGCCCCACAGTGACTGGGGAAGGCGGTTTCAGACAGAAAGATAGCTAGTGGATTTCCTAAGGTGACTGGAGCACAGTGGGTGAGGGAGCACAAAGGCCAGGTCATGGAGAGCCTGTTTATACCCCTGTGAGTGGTTTGAATTTATGCTAAGGGTGATAGACAGCCTTGGGAGCTTTGATTCTGTGGAGAATGAATTGTGTGTGGCTCCAGCTGCAAGTAGCCAGTTAGGCTTTTGCAGTAGATCGAGGAGGTGCTGTGGCTTGGGCAAGGGTGGTAATTGTATAGAGAGGTTTAGGTATGATTTAGAAACAGCACTTGCTGTTGGATTAGAATGTGGGGAGTGAGGGAGAGACAGGAGTGGCAAGAGGAGAGAACAGGACTTCAGTTTGAGCTTGGTAGGTGCATATTTCTTATTAGTGGCCTGAGGGGATGTGTCAGGGTTGGCAGGGGATTCATGAACCTGTTGTTTGTGAGGGGCTGAGAGCTGGAGATGTAGCTTATGTGTGGATAGCTGCATCCCCCACTTGCTTAGGAGAAAAATAAGAGTAAAAACAATCAGGGATTATGGATAATATGAGTTTCCTTCTACTTTCCTTCATGAAAATGTGCCAATTTAAAAATCAAAGCCAATGACTCTTTCCCCCAAGGCTGATATTTGAAGAATTTTCATAATATTTATTAAATCAGAATTGGCATAGGGTAGAAATGTCAGAGTAGATGTTTTAATACTTTGCACCAGGATTATATGTATTTTATATTTTTGAAGAGATAAGAATATTAGAGCCTAATCTTGGTTTTGCCACAGAAGTTATACCTCTATAAGTTTGTTTATTCGTTTAAATATTTATTGAAAGCCTGTGCTGTGCCTTGCATTGTTCCAGGTGCTAGAGATATAGAAGTGATTAAAATTAGCAAAAGGTCCTGCCCTCAGGAAGTTTTACATTCTACTAGAGGCAGGAGCCGGAGAAGGCAATGGCACCCCACTCCAGTACTCTTGCCTGGAAAATCCCATGGACGGAGGAGCCTAGTGGGCTGTGGTCCATGGGGTCGCTAGGAGTCGGACATGACTGAGCGACTTCACTTTCACTTTTCACTTTCATGCATTGGAGAAGGCAACGGCAACCCTCTCCAGTGTTCTTGCCTGGAGAATCCCAGGGATGGGGGAGCCTGGTGGGCTGCCGTCTATGGGGTCGCACAGAGTTGGACACGACTGAAGCAACTTAGCAGCAGAAGCAGGAGAGAAGAAGCCTTCCCCACCCCCAAACCTCCCAAATGGAATAGGAAAGTTTGTGTTTCATTTATTAGCTTCTACTTCAGCCAGATCCTCAGTACTGCCTGGGTCATTCTGTTTTCCAGTTGGTTCTCATTCTGCACAGCAACTTTTTCAGACTGTCCCCTGAAACTTTCAACTCCCCTAACTCTTCTCAAAAGTTACTGCCTCTACAGACCTATATATTCTTATATTCCTGCTTTCTGTAAGAATTTCCACATGGTTGCCCTATAGATTACTCAAATTCATTATGTCCAGAACGTTGCTCCACGTCATTCCTCCTGGGATGACCCTTTCCTGGGGTTCCCACTCTTGGGGAGATAACCATCACGTACCCTTTGTCAGGATGGCAGTCTGTGGTCCAACCTCCTGCCTAGTTTTGTAGGGCCCAGGAGTTAAGAATGGTTGAAAAATATTTTCAAAAGGATAATATTTCATGACATAGGAAAATTTCATAAAATTCACATTTCAGTGGCCTTAAATAGAGTGTTTTGGAATACAGCATATTTATTTAACTATTGTGAATGACTGCTTTCACTCTACACTGGCAAAGTTGAGACAGGTTCTGTGTTCTTCAGAGCCTAAAATATATACTATCTAGTTTTTATCAACGTTTCCTGAGACCTGCTCTACATTCATGGGCACCGATACCTCTGACTCCAGTATTTAAATGCATCATTTTTCACCCACAGTGCTCTCTCCCACCTCAGGCCTTTGCACAAACTGTTGTCTTGCCTGAAACTGTCTCCCAGCATATCTTCTTTTACTTGATTAACTCTTGCTTCTCTCTCAGATCCCAGCTCTCACTTCATTTCTTGGAGGAAGCTGTCTCAGAATGCTGCAATTTGGGTGAGGGATCAGTCTCTCTGCTTTCTGTCACCCTCCTCACAGCCATATCCTCACTTCCCTCCATATCTGACTAGACTCCATGGTCAGTCATGAGCTGCAGCCTCCTCTCTGCTATACACTCACCTCCTTCATCCCTCACTCCTTCCAGTGTTTTCTCTTAGAACCCCAGCCTAGTTAAGGGCACCGCTGTCAACCAGGCCGCTGAGCCGCAGAAGGTAGAGAGTGAGAAACACACTCCCGCTGCACAGCACAACTTTAAATACTTGACCACAGGCTTCTGGATCTCAGGCTGCCTCTGCGCTTTGTCCTCCAGTCCAGTCGCACTGTCCTTACGCCTCCCAGCAACCCTCACCACTTCTCACTCCACGTACCCTGCTTCCTGTTTCACTTAGGAAGGAGCAGCAGTCAAGTGTTCACTTCCTTATTCTCCTGTCATGAGACCCATGGGCCTCACTGGCCCTGTCACATCCTCAGCCTCTCTCTCTCCAGTCCCAGTGGAGGAACTACCCACGTCCCTTGCTAAGGCCAGCTCGTCCTTCTGTAGTGAACTAGATAGAGCTCATTCCTGATGTCTACACAAGGACATCCCTCCAGCTTTCTTCACTCTCTCATGTCCTAACATTTTGCCTCTTTTGGATCATCGCCATTAGCCTACAAAAATACTGTAATACCACTTAGGTCTGAAAAATGTTTCTTGACCTGGGGCCACGTTCTTTTTGCCCTTGTTTTCTGAGCTCTTGCCACAGTCATTTCTTTACTGTTGACCACTCCAGATGTGCTCCTACCTCAGAGCCGTGGTACGTGCTCCTGGCATGATCTCCAGATATTTGCATAGTTCATTCCCTGATTTCACTAGGGTCTCTGCCCAAACTTACCTCCTCAGGCCTTTTGTGGCTGTTATATCTAAAATAGGCCTTCTGTTTTGCTCTGTCTTTGGCCTACGGCATCTTTCTTCCTAACATGTGTCACCATCTGAGACCTATATTTATTTATTTGCTATTTTTCCATCAAATGGAGGCTCTGTGGTAGCAGAGACTCGGTCACCTCTGTTCATGGCTGGGTCCCCACTGAATTGTGAATTTTAAAAGGCAGTCTGTCAAGCTTCAACCTTTACTTGATTCTACATGCCCAATATCATCAAAGCCCTGATTTTTTTGTTTCTGTGCTTGGACTTCAGTGGTGACTATTCCATTTTAAAGCTGGCTTCCCTCATGGTGGGAAAAAACTGCAGCAGTTCCAGACTTCATATTTACACGCTATGCCAGAGGCTGACAAACTTACTCTGTTAAGAGCCACATAGGGAATATTTTAGGTTTTGCAGGCCGTAAATCCCTGTTGCAACTATTCAGCTCTGTCATTGTACCATGAAAACACCCACAGACAATTCATAAACAAATGAGTGTGCCTGTGTTACAGTAAAATGATGTACAAAGCCAGTAGCTGGCCGGATGTAGCCTGGAAGCTATAGTTGGCTTACTCCTGCCCTGCAGTATCCAAGGGGAGCAAGCGTCTTTTCTAGTATCTCTCTCAGAAGAATGAGGGGGCTCTCTGTTTTCCACAGTTCCCAACAAGCGTCCTATTTTAGCGTGTTGGCCTGAACATTATCTAGGAATTCCCTGTAGCTCAAACAGTAAAGAATCTGCCTGTGATGCAGGAGACCAGGGTTCGATCCCTGGGTCGGGAAGATCCTCTGGAGAAGGGAATGGCAATCCACTCCAGTATTCTTGCCTGGAGAATTCCATGGACAGAGAAGCCTGACAGGCTACATTCATGGGGTTGATTATCTAATGCCTGTTAGTGAAGTAGTTCGTGAGTGACTGGGATGAGACTGTCTCCTTGGTGGAGAGTGCTCGCAGTCCAGTCTGATGCTGCTAGTGGAAGGAGCGTCCCTGAAGCTCATGGGCTGCATGGGGCCAGGTAATTACCTGAGCAAAACTGTACACAGTTAGGAATAGGGGTAGGGGAATGGATGCTGGCCATGCATCAAATAAGGTCTGCTGTGTAGAAGTGATTGGTGTATTACAGTATGTGCTTCCAGCACTGGTGTCCTCCTAAAATAGAATGTAAGCCCCCTGAGATCAGGCATCACATTCTTTGATTATTAGTAACCTCAGCTCAAACCTCATACAAGACTTGAATCAGATTAAGTTGAAGGCGGTTAAGAATCCTATGCTCATGGGGATTACTATACTTTTGTTGGTTTTTATAAGGATTTAATAATATAAAGCCATGTGATCCCATTATCAATCACATAAATGATTCCTTTTTTACAGAAAAAATTATTTGGAAAATGTTTTAATTTGTTTCATCATTGATTGAAACTACTTCTGGTTTTTGAGGGATTAAATTGAGTTTTGTTTTTTAAATTTAAGGTTCACAAAAAGGATTCTGGCTTTTGGCGAGATTTTGGATTTGGAATGACTTGTCAGTACCAATCAGATTTCCTGACCATTGGTAAGTATACCTTACATTTAAGATAGGACTTTAGGTGTTTACTATAATATCTTAAGATGTTTTTCTAAAAGGTCTGAGATTTGAATGTTTTCCTAATAAATTTTGAATATCTGAGATTAGCTGAAGAGTCAGGAAATACGAAAGACAAAATAAGTTTATTATTAGAGTCTTTGACTAGAAAAATGAGGTCATAAAGATAAAATACCCGTCTTTGCAGTTGTTTCTAGTACTGTAACAAAAGGTCTGTACCTAACTTTGGTGTTGTAATCACAGATTGTTACAGCTAGAAGTAATGTTGGATTATCTAGCTCAAGGGCTTTCATATTTTTTTATTTAGAGAGGAAACCACCTTTATTTGTCTTTTGAACATAATGCAGAATTTCAGTATCTAAAACAAATGGGGGGAAAAAAATCTCTGTCTCTAGCTGTGGTTGTAGTTGGAGTAAGGGACTTAGAATCACTGCCTTCGTCATCCACTCCCCTAAACCAAGTTGACCATGAAGAATCTGGTCTAAGCTACCTGCCGAATCCCACCATGTCTTACCCAGCAAAAATAAAGCATCAGAGCATAGTTTAAGGAAGCAAGCTGAAACCTGATTTATTCGTTCCATGTTTCCTGATTCACTCAGGGGCTCCCTTTCCACTGCATATTGTTGTTCAGTTGCCAAGTCACGTCCAACCCTGCATCCCTGTGGACTACAGCATGCCAGGCTTCCCTCTCCCTCACCATCTCCCAGAGTTTGCCCACGTTCATGTCCATTGCATTGGTGATGCCATCCAGCCAGCTCATCCTCTGGCACCCTCTTCTCCTCCTGCCTTCGATCTTTCCCAGCATCAGGGTCTTTTCCAGTGAGTTGGCTGTTTGCATCAGGTGGCCAAAGTATTAGAGCTTCAGCTTCAGCATCAGTACTTCCAGTGAGTGAGTATTCAGGGTTGATTTCCTTTAAGATTAACTAGTTTGATCTCCTTGCTGTCCAAGGAACTCTTAAGAGTCTTTTCCAGCACCACAGTTCGAGAGCATCAGTTCTTTGGTGCTCTGCCTTCTTTATGCTTCAGCTCTCACAACCATATGTGACTACTGGAAAGGCTATATGGACCTTTGTCGGCAAAGTGATGTCTTTTCTTTTTAACATATGTCTAGGTTTGTCATAGCTTTCCTGCCAAGAAGCGATTGTCTTCTAATTTCATGGCTGCAGTAACCATCCACATTGATTTTAGAGCCCAAGAAGAAGAAATCTGTCACTGCTTCCACATTTTCCCCTTCTATTTGCCATGAAGTGATGGGGTTGGATGCTGTGATCTTAGATTTTTAATATTTAGTTTTAAACTGGCTTTTTCACTGTCCTACTTAACCCTCATCAAGAGGTACTTTAGTTCTGCTTCGGTTTCTGCCATTAGAGTGGTATCATCTGTATATCTGAGGCTGTTGATACTTCTTCCGGCAATCTTGGTTCCAGCTTGTAACTCAGCCAGCCCAGCATTTCTCATGATGTGTTCTGTGTATAAGTTAAGTAAACAGGGTGACAATAAACAGCCTTGTCATACTCTTGCAGTCTTGCACCAATCAGTTGTTCCATACAGAATTCTACTTGTTGCTTCTTGACTGGCATACAGGTTTCTCAGGAGACAGGTAAGATGATCTGGTATTCCTATCTCTTTAAAAAGTTTTCCGCAGTTTGTTATAATCCACACAGTCAAAGGCTTTAGCGTCGTCAACGAAACAGAGGTATATGTTTTTCTGGAATTCCCTTGCTTTCTCTATGATCCAGCAAATGTTGGCAAGTTGATCTCTGTTTCCTCTGCCTTTTCTAAACCCAGCTTGGATGTCTGGAAGTTCTTGTTCACATAATGCTGAAGCCTAGCCTGAAGGATTTTGAGCATGACTTTACTAGCATAGGAGATGAGTGCAATTGTCCAGTGGTCTGAACAATATTTAGTACTGCCCTTCTTGGGAATTAGGATGAGGATTGACCTTTTACAGTCCTGTGGCCACTGCTGGGTTTTCCAAATTTGCTGACATATTGAGTACAGCACTTTGGTAGCATCATTTAGGATTTTAAATAGCTCTGTTGGAATTCCATCACCTCCACTAGCTTTATTGACAGCAGGGCTTCCTAAGGCCCACTTGACTTCACACTCCAGAATGTCTGGCTCTGGGTGTATGGCCACACCATCGTGGTTATTGTTGTCATCAAGATCTTTTTTATACAATTATTCTGTGTATTCTTTCTATCTCTTTTTGATCTCTTCTACTTCTATTAGGTCTTTACTGTTTCTGTCCTTTATTGTACCCATCTTTGGATGAATGTTCCTTTGATATTTTCAGTTTTCTTGACAAGATCTCTAGTCTTTCCCCTTCTGTTGTTTTCCTCTATTTCTTTGCATTGTTCATTGAAGAAAGCCTTCTTGTCTCCTTGCTTTTCTCTGGAACTCTACGTTTAGTTGGGTGTACCTTTCCCTTTCTTCCTTGTTTTTCACTTCTCTTCTTTCTTCAGCTAGTTGTAAAACCTCCTCAGACAACCACTTGGCCTTCTTGCTGTTCTTTTTCTTTGGGATGGTTTTGTTCACTGCCTCCTGTGCAATATTACGGAGGCAATGTGCAATATCCGTACTTCTTCAGGCACTCTGTTTACTAGATCTAATCCTTTGAATCTGTTCGTCACCTCCACTATATATGCATAGGGGATTTGATTTAAGTTTTACCTGGTTGGCCTGGTGGTTTTCCCTGCTTTCTTAAGTTTAAGCCTGAATTTTGCACTGAGAAGCTGATGTATTTTTAATAGAATACATAAATATATGTCCATTTTACCTTCATTTTTATAGTCAGCCATTTGCTCTGGAAATTCCTCCACTTTGTCTTTTTATCTCTGTAACGAATGATGGAAAATCAGCAAATAGTAATAAAAAGACTATTAAGTGAAACTAATAAGTTTTCCCCCTGATTTCTTGCTTAATAAAATAGTAAGGATCCATCATCGCCTCTGATCTGTGTTATTTCTCACCGCTCCTTTCTCTTTCCCTTCATATTCCTATCAGATGCATATTGGTGCAGTTAATGGTGTTCCACATTTCTCTGAGACATGTTCATTTTTCTTCATCCATTTCCTCTTGTCTTCGTGTAACATAATCTCAATTGATCTGTCTTCAGGTTCTCTGATTCTTTTTGTTCAGATCTACTTGTTGAGCTGCTCTAGTGACTTTGTCGTTTGAGTTATGGTGCTTTTTAACTCCAGAATTTCTCTTATTAAAAATATGTAATTTCTGTCTCTTTATAATGTTCTCTACTTGATGAGACATTGTCATCTTTCTGTTAGTTCTTTAAGCATGATTTCTCTTAATTCTTTGAACATATTTATAATGGTTGTTTCGAAATCTTTGCTAAAACTGACATCTGGTCCCTCTCATAGGCAGTTTCTGTTGTCTGCTTCTCTTTTGATATATAGGTCACAGTTTTGTTTCTTTCAATACCTTTCTTTTTGAAAATGAGACTTTTTAAGTTATATATTGTGTGGATTCTAGATATTAATTTCCCCTGCCTCCAGGGTTGTTTTACCTTTACTTGTTTATTAACTGACTCTGCTTTACTATTTTAGTGAACTGTGGCTCCCCATCCTCCATCTCATGTCACTTCTCATGTCACTCATCAGGGCATGTGTACAGTCATCCTGGGATGACCTTGGATTGAGTGAATATCTTTTTCACTGTCTCCTCCCATGCCTCTGTTGGTGTCACACCCGGCTATTAGGCTGCATTAATTTGCTCACAGGACAGTGCTCTGGGACATAGATTGCTCCAGTCTGAACAGATGAAACTAAACCCTTTTGAAAGTGTTAGTCGCTCAGCTCAGTGTCTGACTGTCTGTGACCCCATGGACTGTAGCTCACCAGTCTCCTCTGTCCATGGAATTCTCCAGGCAAGAATACTGGAGGGGTTTGCCATTCCATCCTCCAGGGGATCTTCCTGACCCAGGGATTGAACCCAGGTCTTCTTCATTGCAGGCACATTCTTTACCATTTGAGCCACAGAGAAGCTCTTAAACCCTTTTGTAGGGTAGTTTTGGAGGCAAGTTTTTGAGGTTTGTTTGGACCCCAGGATGGCTCTTAGCTGTTTCTCTTCCTTCCTCTCTGGTAAACTGGGTGGCCTACATTTTAGCTTGTTCTAATGGGCTACCAGCCACCTCTTAATTGTTCATCACCAAATCTCCAATATTTACAGGAGCCCCTTTAGGCCTTAATTTCTGTACACTTTCTTTCAGATAAAGTCAATTCCTTTGGGAAGAGCTCTGGAGTATTTGTCCTTATGGACTCCCTCTTCCCCTAAAAAGCTCTGAGTCTCTGCTTGAGACCTGGGGGTGGAGATGGTGGCACAGTTCTCTGAGAGGAACACCCCTGCCTTCTGATCAGAATATTAGGTGGGAGCCGAAGGGCCCGTCTCCCTCTTCAGTTCAGTTTAGTCGCTCTGTCATGTCCAACTCTTTGCGACCCTATGGACTGCAGCATGCCAGGCCTCCCTGTCCATCACCAAGTCCCTCTCCCTCGTGGAGAGCCTCTGTCCTGTGAATGTGGGCTGAGGGAGACAGGGAGCCCCCGCCCCTCAGCAGCACTTGTTTGCAATTTCGCCTCTTTCATTTGGAGCTTGTATTCCTTTCCCTCTTTCCTTCTGGCTGTCCCATTATACACACGTTATACCTTGGGTAGTTGTCCCATAGTTCTTGGGTATTTCTGTTCTGTTCTTTTCTTTTTTCCCCCACCTCCAGTCTTCTTTCTCTTTGCTTTTCAGTCTTAGAAGTTTCTATTCATGTGTCCTCAAGTTTAGAGATCTTTCCTCAGTCAAGTGCAGTCTCCTAGTGAGCCCTGCAAAGGCATTCTTCATTTCGTTACTGTTTTTTATCTTTAACATTTCTTTTGATTCATTCTTAGACTCTATCTCTGCTTCATTGCCCATCAGTTCTTGCATATTGTCTTTTTCCATTACAGCCCTTAGTGTATTAATCATAGTTGTTTTAAATTCACAGTCCTTTAGTTCCAACATCCCTGCCATATCTGAGTTTGGTTCTGATGCTCTTTCTCTTCAATATTTTTTGACCTTCAGTTTGCCTAATTTTTTTTTTCATAGCTGAACATGATGTACTGGGTAAAGAAGACTGAGGTAAATAGGCCTTCAGTGATGTGATGGTAAGGCGTGGGAGAAGAGAAAGTGTTCTATAGTCCTATGATAAGGTCTCAGTCCTTTCTTTAGCGATCCTGTGAGTCTGGACCATGAATTTTGCAGTCATTTTTCAGACACTGCCCCCAATCTTAGGTAGGACAGGATGGCTAGAGTGGACTAGTTGACTATATCCTTTCCCCCAGATAGGTTAGGCTCTGGCAGGATAGTTTTTCCTGAGGGTAGACCTTGTTAAGAACAAAAAACACCCTGGCATATTTCAGAATGGTTACTTTCCCCTTCCTGAAAGCACTGCAGGATTTTTCTGCAGTCTTCACCATGAGAACCTGGTAAACCTAGAGATAAAACTCACAAAAGTGTATGGGCCCCTCTGGCGTTTTCAACTCTTAGATTTTTCCACTGAGCCTCTGGCAGTTCATCAGTTCAAACTTTCCTACCCCTGTACTGGTTCCCCTGGAGATTTCTTCTAGTCTGTTTCTTCTCTAACAGTAATAGTTGTGATTCTGTCTTACACACCTATCTATCTCTTCAGATTAGGGAAGAGCAGTTTGCCCTGTGACTTTATTTCTCTGAGGGATCTGAGAAGAGTTGAGTTTTCAGTTTGTTCAACTTTTTATTTGTTGGAAGGATGGAGTGAAGGTCTGTCTACATGCTGGACAGAAATGGGAAGTCCTCTATTTATTTTCACTGTCTACACCATCTCTAATATTTGAGGAACTTATTCATATCTACAAGTAAGAAAAGCCAAGATATACCAAACATAGCATTTATTAAAGCTGTGATTATTTAAAATAATACTTTTCAGAGATCTCAGGATTCTTGTCATCCTGTAAGTATGAAATTAAGTGACATAGAATTATTTGATAAAAAGACATCATTTGGAAACCTAGATTTTAATTGAAGAATTAATTTTTTCTCCATCTTTCAGAATCTTTTCTAGCTCTTCAAAAAAAAACTCAAAATAGTTTGTATTCTCCATGCTTCTTTAAAGTTAGTTCAGCCTAAACCAACTTAAAAATAGTGTGAACTTGATCTCCTGTGCTCTAGGTAAGGCTGTAAGTGACATTTAACGTTGCCAAGTCTACTTGATTCTCTTTAATTGAGCAGCACATGACCATTTCTTCAGGATGCTTTCCTCACTTGACTGACACTTTCTCCAGAATTCTCTCCTTCCTCTGAGGCTGCCTCAGTCTCTTTTGCTGACTTTCTCTGCCTGTTTGCCCTCTAGATATTTGGCATTTCTTAGCAGTTAGACCTGGGCCCTGTTTTCCTTGTAAACTTGATTAGTAATTTCACCCACTAATGTGGCTTTAAATCATCTGTGTGTCCATTCTCAATTTTATGTGTCCCACTCGGCCCATTTCTTCTGTTTTCCACTCTGGAAAATTTTCTGTGACCCAGAAAAACTTGGATCTCAAAGGATAGTAGGAAAACACCATAAAACATTAATGGTGGTGATATTATGGGTGATTTAGGTTTCCTTCTCCTTTATTTGACTTTCTAGACATTTTCTATAAAACTGAAGTTGGCAAAGTATTCTCAAATATTTAATCTTATTTTGATACTCAACAACATACCCTTGACCTTCCAGCTATCAGCTGATAACTGTATTTCTAAGCCAAGATGTCAGTCCTCTACTTCAGGTGTCTTTAGATTGTACATGTCATCTCATCTGAAGTAGAATGTTTAAATCTTTATCAGGTTTGACTGTGCTCTGCCAGGCAGCTATTTAATAGTATGAGTTTTGATCCTGCAGGTGGATTTGACATGGAAGTAAAAGGTTGGGGTGGAGAAGATGTTCATCTGTATCGAAAATACTTACACAGTGACCTGATTGTGATTCGGACTCCGGTTCCTGGTCTTTTCCACCTCTGGCATGAGAAGCGCTGTGCTGATGAGTTGACCCCTGAGCAGTACCGCATGTGCATCCAGTCCAAAGCCATGAATGAGGCCTCACACTCGCACCTGGGAATGCTGGTCTTCAGGGAGGAGATAGAGACGCATCTTCACAAACAGGCATACAGGACAAATAGCGAAGCTGTGGGTTAATGTGATCGTTGACACATTCATCTGAACCACAAACCAGCACTATTTGTTTAGCCTTAATTCCAATTCCAGATGCAGTGCCTCTTTCAGGAAGACATGCTTTTGTGTTCTTGCTGATGTTACTTCAGCAGTTTAACTTGGTGTGAGAAGAAAAAGCAGCGTTGCAATGCACAGTCTCTTTTTCTGAGCATACCTCACTATGGATCATTGACAAATCAAAATCTGGTATTTGTTCTAAGAGTAGTCTTGAGTTAATTTCTGCCTGGCTTCATGTGCTGATGTGTATCCTGGTTGCATCTGGGCTGAGGGGTGGAATGTGTTGTGCTCAAGGTAGGTTGGAGCATCCTGTTCCTTTAGAGAAGATGGAGTGTTATGGATGGAGTGTGTCAGCAAGGGTTCTTCACCTGCTGACCACTGAGTCAACCTGCTTGGTTTTAAGTGAAGATCTTTGGTCATTTGCTTAAAAAATCCTTTTTCACTGAAGCGAAGGATAACTAAATGACATATCTAAAATTCCCAACTAATGAAGAGGAGGCAGAGATAAAAATTCCTCAGCTTTGCCTAGCCCCCTGAATGTCTATTTTTAAACAAATGTGTAATAATAGAAAATACTACGGATAGAATCTATGACTTGATTAAAACTATAATGTGTTACTAATTTATCATCGTGTTCAGGATTAGGATTCAGAGTTGCTATAGGCTGTTCTGAACAAACAAATAAATAAGGAAACACCTTAAACGTAACAGTTAATTATGCTGGAGTCCAGGACACTAGGGGTGTCTGGGAACATCAGTTTACATGAGCCAGGGCTCTAGCAGGGCCCTGTGGTTCAGAATAGATGAACATAGCATAGTGTTGTGTGTTTTTTGCTTTGTGTTGTCTCATTTAGCATGGATCCATATGTTTGTATTACCCTTCTTGTCTTACATGTTAATTATGCTACATCTGTATTTACATTATTATAATACTTTGAGTTGAGGGGAAGTTTCACTGAGAGGAGAAAACCAAACAATTTAGTGAGGTATGCCATAAGATCATACTGATTCAAGGAAAGGGGCAGAGCAGAACATTGTCTAAATGGAAATCTGAATTATAGAGTATTTTAGGGAAATATATAACTTGCAGATAGAATGATATTTTAATTGAGGTATAAATTATATTAATGAGACAAGATGAGTAAGCAGTTATATTCAGATAGGACTGTACTGTGCTGTTTATCACACATGGATCTTTTGCCATAGGGTCAATCGCTATATCCACAAACTGGAGATGTGGTGAAAGGCATGCATAGATTTTTGAACTTTTGGCTTTTAAAAGGGACCTATATGGAATTCTTTCTATTGTATATAAAACCCTGAAAATTCATGGAAGACAAATCATTATTCTTTTTGCTGCATATATCATATCATCTGAAATATTATAAGTCCCAAACTTCTTGGTGCTACATGAATTCAATTTTACAATAACTCTTACTGAATATTCTCTTAAGTATTAAGTTGGGATAGCATTTAGGCTTGGTTTTTTAAGATGTGTAAAATGTTCTCTGCAAAATTGTTCAGGTCATTGTCTCCTTTTATATACAGTTATTTATTGTAAAGACCAGTGAATTAAGATATTTAAAGTGAGAGAACCTAATTATTTACAGAAGTGAGTTGTAGCTTGTTTTTTGACAGAACCAAATGAATTTTTTCTTTTTTTATAAAACAAGCTTTTAATTTAAAGATGGAAGCTAAGCGATGGAAACATTACTATGTTTTTGATAGTAAGAGGTACCAATAAAGTATTTTATTACCAAAAGTTAAATGAAAATGTGATAAGCTAATTTCTTTCTGTTGAAAAGTATCAAATACAGAAAATTGCATGACATGTAATTGTGTGCTGTAAAGAACAGTGACGCCAACACCAGTGTAGCAGCTATTCAGAGTAGAAGCTTGAACTTCGTTGGTGAAAGGTCTCTGTGTGCACTTTCTTAATCACATACCTTCACTCTGTCCATATTAGTCACTATCCTGATGATTTTTGTGACAATTTTTCACTTATTTTTCCTCACTGTTTTCCCAACCATGTATGTATATCTACACAATAGACTATTTTGTCTGTTTTGAATTAATATGTGTATTATTTCATCATATATTCTCTAACCGTGGTTTTTTTTTGTTGTTCACTCACGTTAATCTCAAAATTAATTCATTTTAATTACTGATTAGTATTCCACTAAATGAATATACTGCAATATTCTTTCTGCTCTTTACAGATATTTGGATCACTCAGTTTTTTTGTTGTTTGTTTCCTTATTTGCTTTTGCTGTCACAAGCAATGTTGCCATGAATATTGCTGTGCGTGTCTCTTACAAGCATTTGAGAACTTCTGTAGGAGTAATGATGCTAAGTCACCAGTGTGTGTATATTCAACTTACTTCCCAAAGTGGACCACTTCCAGCCCTGTAAGAGATTCACTTTGCATCCCTGGCAATACTTAATTATGTCAGACTTTTTAATTCTTGCTAATCTAGTGGGCTTTAGGCATGAATCGTAGTTATAATTTTCATTTCCAGTCTTTTTGCCATTATTTTAAATTCATAGGAATTTTTCAAATATTCTGAGTACCAATTCTTACTGGTTAAATGTTTGCAAATATCTTCCCTGGGATGTGGCTTGTCCTTTCCCATTCTTGATGGTACTTTTTGATGAATAAAAATTAATGTGTTTAGTTAATCTTTTTTCCTTTATGTATTATTTTTATTATTAATTTTTGACATCATAATGGAGAAAAGTATCTTAAAGCTGTTGTTCTGTATTATCTTCTGAATACCTCATACATGGCTTTGTTCTTAAGGATTGTCATGGTTATTTGTAACCTTTATACTTTTCATAAAAGTTTTAGAATAAGCTTGTTAAGTTTCATGAAAACTTTTGTGAATTTTTATTAGAATCTCATTGAATCTATAAGATCACTTTGGGGAAAAAGTACATTTTATCATACAGAGCCCTCCAGTCCTTGAACATGATATTATCTATTTTGGTCTTTATTATCTTCAGTTAAGTTTTGTACTTTTTCACACAGTGGATTTTTTTAAAGCTTTTTTTCCTAGATAGTTTGCATTTTTTATGCTACTGTAAATATCTTTTGTTTTTCTTTTTCTTTTAAATTTTTTGCTGAGATTTAGAAATCAAACTGATTTGTGTTAATTTTTGTGTTCAGTAACCTTGCCAAACACAATTTTTTTTTTCCCCCACACCAGCACGTGGGATCTTAGTTTCCTGACCAGGGCTCAAAGCCATGCCTCCTGGAATGAAGGAGTGCAGTTGTAACCACTAGACCACCAGTCAAGTCCCAAACAATTCTAATATTGTATTTCTAGTTGGCATTTTTTCTGTTACACAATTATATATCTATGAGTAATAGAGAAGTTTTGTTTCTTTTCAATTTCTGTATATTTTTCTTCTTTTTAACTGTGCTTGTTAGGATTTGTTTTGCAGTGTTGATTGGAAGTGGTAATAGTGGACTTCCTGCCCATATTTCTGATTTCAAGGGAGACATTTGCAGTTTCATCAGTAAGTATGGCATTTTTTTTTTAATAAATACCCTTGATTAAGTTAATAAAGTTACCTTCTGTTACCACTTGGCAAATTTTTATCATGCTTGAAAGCATTTGTTAAATATTTTTACTATATCTTTTGAGATGATTATATGATTTTTCCCATCTTAAATATGTTCAATTGATATAATTTTCTGAAGTACCCTTGCATTCCTGGGGTAAACACCAATCTGTCCTGATACATGATCCTTACACAATGCTGGATTCGGTTTACATGCATATACAAACATTTGTTTGCATATCTGTATATATTTGTGTACGGGTGTTGTATATATAAGTGCTTTTTTCGGGTGTTTTTCATCTGTGTTCATGAATAAGATTGCCTATATATTGTACATCCTTTCTCATTCTTGGGCTTTTCTATAAAGGTTTTGCTCACTTATAAACTAAGTTACAGGTGTTCCTTTGTACTCTGTTTCTAGAAAAGTTTTGTATGACCATAATTATTTCTTCCTTAGAATATTTGACAAAACTTCTGAAAGCTACCTGAGCCTGAACCTTTTTTCTACACAGGAAAATCTCTGATCATGAGCTCAATTTATTTAATGACTATAGAACTGTTCAGATTTTCTGTTTCTTCTAGAGTCAGTTTTGATTGAGTTATTTTAGGTAAGGTGCTATTTGTTAGGAATTTATACGTATAAACTTGAAATTTTAGATGAAACATACAAAGCTGTTTGCCATTTCCTCTTGTTATCTGTGTAATATGTATGGGATCAATCATGATAACCCTTTTATTCTTGATATTATTTGTGCTTTTCGTTTTTCTTAAATAGTCTTACCAGGTGTTGTCAAATTTTTCTCAGTCCTTCCAAATAACTGAACCCCTACCAGCCACATATGAGAGATCTTGTTGCCTCATATCGTCCCCACAAATATTTTCAACATTTTAAATTCAGACTCTTTAATTTCTGTTGAATGTGTACAGTTATTTAATTTTTATTTTAGCTTATCATTAGGAAAATGATGTTGAGTATCTTTTCAGATGCATATTGGCCATTTGAATATCTTATTTGTGAAATGCCTATTCCATTTTTCTGCCCTTTTTTCTTTTATGGGCTTTTTTTTTTTTTAATTGATGTATAGGAGTTACTTCTGTACTGTGGATATGAGTATTTTGTCAGATTTATATATTGCAAATATCTTCTGTCAGGCAGGGGACTGGTCTTCATTCTCTTAATATTACCTGTTAATAAGCAGAAGTTGTTAGTAATAAAGTCCAGTTTATCCAGTTTCTTTTATGGCTAGTGATTTTGGTGTCCAATTTTAAAAACCTTTGCCTACTCCAAAGATTAAATGTTCATGTTTTCTTTTAAGTGCTTTATTGATTGTGTTTCGTATTTAGATCTGTGATTCATATGGAAATAATTTTCATGTAGTAGAGTCAAGATTCATCCTTTAGAATTTCTTTTGGTGAAGGCATTATGCCAGACTCTATTTTAGTTTATAAATATCTTTATCTCATTTAAGAAATATTTTTGAAGGGTTTAGAATTCTAGGTTGAGAAATTTTTTAGCATGGTCAACTCTAATAATATATTCATCTATTTGACCAGGAAAAGTGAGTTTACTCAGGAATAGCCAGAGGAATTGCAGTTCAGAATAAGTGAACTACAGTGGGCCATAGGCAAATCAGAGAACAAGAAAAGGAAACTTGCTTCTATATGGTAAAATGGGGAATTGGGAGGAACTGTATTAACTGAAGGCGATGGCACCCCACTCCAGTACTCTTGCCTGGAAAATCCCATGGACTGAGGAGCCTGGTGGGCTGCAGTCCATGGGCTCGCTAAGAGTCAGACACGACTGAGCGACTTCACTTTGACTTTTCACTTTCTTGCATTGGAGAAGGAAATGGCAACCCACTCCAGTGTTCTTGCCTGGAGAATCCCAGGGACGGGGGAGCCTGGTGGGCTGCCGTCTATGGGGTCGCACAGAGTCGGACACGACTGAAGTGACTTAGCAGTAGCAGTATTAACCGAAACATTCATTGGAGGAAGCTGGGAGTTCATTCTAGTTGGTGGGCTTCTGTACTCTCTGAAGAAAAAGAAGTTTTCTCTCTTCCTGGTTGGTGATAAAGCAGGCAACACCTTTCTGTGATGGAGATGTTTGCTGCCTTTCTTGCTGTTTGGAGCAATTGATGATGCGTAGCTGGGTATGAGAACTCCCCCTCCTGGCCTGTTCCAACTCTAGCTGAGGATTCTTTAATTCCACAACACACTGATGTTATGATTCCACTGTCTTCTGCCTTCAGTTATTTCTGTTGTGAAATAAGCTATCAGCTTAACAGTTGACACGCCATTAAAGGTAATCAACCTTTTTTTCCTCTGGCTGTCTTTAAAATCTCTTCTCTATCTCTATTCTGGATCACTATGATACGTCTGTATGCAGATTTTTTTTTTCCCTTCTGATCCTGCTTGAGAATCTTTGGGCTAATTGGATTGTCTTTTGTCAATTCTGAAAGATTCTCAGCTATTACATTTGCATTGTCTCTGCCTCATTCTTTTTCCTTCTGTAACTCTAATAACATATGTTAAGTCTGTTTCATATTTTCCAACCTTTGCCTTTCTGTGTTACATTCCAGTTATTTATCCAGGATTTTGTCCAAGTAGATTTGGACAAAAACAGAGCATCTGCATAAGTAGGTAATTTATACAGAATTTATCCAAATAGAGCATCTAGAAATGAAAATTTTTTAAGTCTAGTAGGTGGATTTAATGGTATATTAGACACAGCTAAGGAGAGACGTTTCCAACTAGAATATAGATCAGAACTTTTGCTTCCACTGGGTAACTTAGGGACAATACCAGTTCAGGGCCATGTTAAACTAAATTCTGAGCTTGAAGTTTTTTTGACCAGTGTGATTTGTGCTGTTAAACTTTGTGAAACTCACTTATTTGTGGTTGTCAATTATCAGGGGTAAATTCTCCCCATTCCCATGGAGTGCTGAGGTTCAAAACAGGCAGTCTTCCTTAGCATCTTGGTGGGATTGGAGTAGGAGTGTTTTATTTCAAGTTCACTGTTATGCTGAGGGATGGCTCTTTGATATGTCAGCTTTATGGCCTAAGATCTCCTATTGACCCTTCTTGAGCAGGCTCTGGACTTTCTTCTCTGACCCCCTTGTGGACTGAAAATTAAAGCTATGAGTTTCTGCCTTTACTTGGATGTTAAAGTTTTGCATAGGTTTATCAGTCAATTTCAGTAGGTGAGCATTTAAGCACTCATCTCACACACTAGCAAAGTAATGCTCAAAATTCTCCAAGCCAGGCTTCAGCAGTATGTGAACCATGAACTCTAGATGTTCAAGCTGAAGTTAGAAAAGGCAGAGGAACCAGAGATCAAATTGCTATCATCAAAAAAGCAAGAGAGTTCCAGAAAAACATCTGCTTTATTGACTCTGCCAAAGCCTTTGACTATGTGGATCACAACAAACTGTGGGAAATTCTGAAAGAGATGGGAATACCAGACCACCTAACCTGCCTCCTGAGAAATCTGTATGCAGGTCAAGAAGCAGCAGTTAGAACTGGACATGGAACAACAGACTGTTTCCCGATTGGGAAAGGAGTACGTCAAGGCTGTATATTGTCACCCTGCTTCTTTAACATATATGCAGAGTACATCATGACAAATGCTGGGCTGGATGAAGCACAAGCTGGAATCAAGATTGCTGGGAGAAATATCAATAACCTCAGATATGCAGATGATACCACCCTTATAGCAGAAAGCAAAGAAAAACTAAAGAGCCTCTTGAGGAGGATGTAAGAGGAGAGTGAAAAAGCTGGCTTAAAGCTCAACATTCAGAAAACGAAGATCATAGCATCCAGTCCCATCACTTCATGGCAAATAGATGGGGAAACGGTGGAAACAGTGACAGATTTTTTCTTGGACTCCAAAATCACTGCAGATGGTGACTACAGCCATGAAATTAAAAGACACTTGCTCCTTGGAAGAAAAGTTATGACCAACCTAGACAGCATATTAAAAAGCAGAGAGACGTTACTTTGCCAACAAAGGTCTGTCTAGTCAAAGCTATTGTTTTTCCAGTAGTCATGTATGGATACGAGAGTTAGACTATAAAGAAAGCTGAGCGCAGAAGAATTGATGCTTTTGAACTGTGGTGTTGGAGAAGACTCTTGAGAGTCCCTTGGACAGCCAGGATATCCAACCAGTCCATCCTAAAGGAAATCAGTCCTGAATAGTCTGTGGAAGGACTGATGCTGAAGCTGAAACTCCCAATACTTTGGCCACCTGATGCGAAGAACTGACTCATTTGAAAAGACCCTAATGCTCGGAAAGATTGAAGGTTGGAGGAGAAGGGTACGACGGAAGAAGATGAGATGGTTGGATGGCATCACAACTCAATGGACATGAGTTTGAGTGAACCCTGGGAGTTGGTGATGGACAAGGAGGCCTGACGTGCTGCAGTCTATGTGGTTGCAAAGAGTCAGACACAACTGAGCGACTGAACTGAACTGAAGCATTTAGGTCTTTCATGCTGTCAGAAAAGGGCAGGTGCTTAACTCTCTTATATTCTTTTTTCTCCCATTTTTAAAATTTTTTAAATGGAGGATTTGTTGTTGTCAGTTGCTAAGTCATGTCCGACTCTGCGACTTTTAAAAGCAAGCTTCTCTGTCCATGGGATTTCCTAGGCAAGGATACTGGAGTGGGTTGTCTATTCCTTCTCCAGGGGATTTTCCTAGACCAGGGATTGAACCTGCGTCTCCTGCATTGGCAGGCAGATTCTTTACCACTGAGTCACCAGGGAAGCCCTAATTGGATAATTGCTTTATAATGCTGTGTCATTGTTTTTGCTGTACAACAGAATGAATCAGCTATATGTATACGTGTATCCCCTCCTTTCGCCTCCCTCCTGCCCACCCCCACACCAGCCCTCCAGGTCATCACAGAGCACTGAGCTCTCTCCCTGTGCTACACAGTCGCTTCCTGCGAGCTGTCTGTTAGACACAAGGCAGTGTATACATATCAGTGCTGCTCTCTCAAGTCGTCCCACCCTCTGCTTTCCCTGCTGTGTCCACAGCTCTGTTCTCTTATGTCAGACTTGCAAATTTGCCCATCAGTATCATTTTTCTAGATTCCATATATATGTGTTAATATACAATATTTCTTTTTCTGACTGACTTCACTCTGTATGACAAACTCTAGGTTCATCCACATAACTACAAATGACCCAATATTGTTCCTTTTTATGGCTAAGTAATATTCCATTGTATATATGTACCACAACTTCTTTATGCATCTGTTGATGGATATTTTCTTTTATTCTTGACAGCATTATTCCCTTAACATTGTTGCTGTAGATCCATACCTGAGTCTCCCATTGTTGCTCCTGCTGGGTGGGGACCAACACCTTGAGAAACACTGCCTGGAGGGCACCACCCCATGTGTGAAGGACAGTGCCGTGGCTCGCCGAGCCAGCTCGCCTCCCACTGCCAGCTCAAGCTCCAAGATGCAGACCAGGTGAGGTGCAGCTCCTTCTTCAGGTGAGGTATGTAGTAACTTCCAAGACTGAGTATACCAAGAAAGTAAGGATGCCATTGAGTGGAAAGACCTAAAAAGTGTTTTCATTGATCCAAAACTCACTTAGGAATCCTCACAGGGGTCCTCATTTGCTCCACAAACATGCAAGCCCCTATCGCATGCTGTCCATTCCACAAGGCACTTGGAGGGGCAACAGGTGATGAGGTCCCCCAGGCCTTGCCTCTCTCCAGTACAGTGGCCACTAGCTATTTAAATGTAAATAAGTCAGAGTTCTGTTCCTCTTGCACTGGCCACATTTCAGTGCCAGTCCCTCGGCACACCTGGTGACCCACTATACTGGTGGATGATGACGCAGCACAGCAGCCCCCTCAGCACAGAAAGGTTCTGCGGGCAGCGCTCTTTAATGGGCTGAGCTGACTCTATCCCCCCTCAGCACAGCAGCCCCCTAGCACAGAAAGGTTTCTGCGGGCAGCACTCTTTAATGGGCTGGCTCTGAGGAGCAGTGTCAGGTCTGCGGAGCTGACCTCGTCCAGCCTGGGCACCTGACAGGTTGGCCGTGAGACATCCAGACAAAGGCAGCATCTCACTTCTTTTCCTTCAGTTCCACAAGCTCTTGTGTGCCCCTCAACAACTCTCTCTCCTTTAGCACTCCTGAACATGACCAACTGAAACAGAAGAACCGCGATGGAGAAGCACATCAGCCAGCGCACCCCAACACCCCAGCCCCCCAGAGAGACCCGCAGGGCCCATGGACACCAAAGGTGCCTATCCGCCCTGCAGTAAAGGAACCTTGGCAGTCTTGAAGGTAGGCCCTGAACTTACACGACCACGTAATTCAAGGCTGCTAGTGATATCCTTCTGGATCTGTCTTTGAGGAAAGCAGGATAGAACCTGCCTCTTGTACAATTTTTTCTTGTTTTGCATTATTTGAAAAGCTCTTTGTCAGAATGTGGAGGTGAGAGTTCCTGTTCCATCTCTGAAAGGCCGTGGTGGCCCTGGCATCTCATCCTCCCTTCTGGCCAGGCATCCCCGTGTCTCCTGCCAGCATCAGCACCGCCATCCTCACAGCCGCGCACAGAGAACAGGCACACAAGGGGAGCAACATGTTCTTTTATTGATGCAAGTACGTCCAGTCACACCAGTAGCTGACATCCTGCATTATGGTACAGCTTTATACTCAGAGTTCATCTCGAAATACCAAAACATCAGAGTTAGGGTATGTATCAAATTGGAAAAACAAAATAGCAAATGTAGACACTGTGGCAGGTCGGTACTAGAACTGATAACCCAGTGAAGTGCACGTTGATGTGGAAGCTCCTTAACACATGGACAAAAAAGGTTCTAACATTGTATTCCAAATATAGATTCTCAAGTTTTAAACCTTTATTTCAAATACATAAAGCAATATGTACTACCAGTATACAGTATGTACTATCTAGAACATCTGAAAAGTGCAAAAACACTGTGACAACACAGTGTGAAGATCCTTGCTCCACCCGGGGCTGAGGGCGACAGCAGCAGCAGATCACATCTCCAGGCTCTCCCAGGAGTTCTGGGAATTGGCAACTAACAGATCCGTCCTCACCCAGGCCTCCCAGCTGGAGGCTCTGGCGAACGCCAGCCATGTGGGGAGAGAGGGTTCCAGGTATGCTTGGGTGGAATGAAAGCCCGCCAAGAGGGAGACAGTCAGCATGGACTGCCCACTTCTGGCCTTGGAGGGAGCAGGGCTGTCATGGTCCCACGGCCAGGAAGCCAGACAGAAAATGGAGTGCACGCCTCGAGTCTTGGTGTGGAAAACAACTCCAAATGTTGGGCAGTTGTATGTGCATGGGCTCCGGCAGATACGGGCCTGGCTAACTTTGGGTTTCAGTTCCACTAGGGGAGCCCCCTGCCCAGAGGGAAGGAGGGTACTGATTTGTAAGTTGCTTCTTTTCACTTTGTACTTGGACTTCAAGGTGGCTTTCGGTGAGTGTCCCCATCCTCCACTGCACTGTGTTTTTACTTCATTACGTGTCAAAGTGATAGCCTGGAAAACTGACAATTCCATGATTCCCCTCCTTACGTTATTTGAGATTTTCTCTTTTCCTAAAATGTAGTTGAGTAATTTGCCAGACTTATTCCAACAGAAAATACACTGCCAGGTATCCCCCTTCCCTCCCCACTGACCCCCATAATCCCTGATAAAGGAAAATGAAAATGTAAACTTTGGAAAGCCCATGTTCAAGGTGCACTTCTAGAAATAAGCAAATGAGACCCCCCGGCCACCCGAGCCCTTCCTGCCAGACCCTCACAGGCCCGGGCACTGAGGGCAGCACTTCCCCGGCGCCTCCAGCACCCTCTAAGGCACTAACCCCGACATCAGAGACACTGGCTGGAAAGGAGGCAGGGCTCACGTTGGTTTTGGTTGGGTTTTTTTAAATATTTTTTTTTTGTAAGATGTTAATCAAAAGTAGAAAATAAAAATCTACATTTCATTAGAATAAGATGTTATCATGGACACCATCTCCCATGATACTCTTTCCCCACCCCTCCCCAAAGCAGGGCCCTGCCCTGTTAAAGTAAACAAAAGAACTTTGTTAAGTGCCAAAGGTTGATGCATGAAATAATTATTTTTTTCTTCATAAAAGTTATGTACAAAATGGACCCCAACCAGTGAGGCCTCCTCATCTCAACCCATATCAATCAAGATTAAAACTCAGTACATAAGTGTGCTTCATCCAGCGTCTGCAGGCCGCATCCGTGCCTTCAGGCTCTGTTAAGGAGAGTGGTCCTAAAGGTGGGCAGGGAATGGGGAAATGGTCAGGCGGCCGCGAGCCCTTCCCCCAGGCGGGCCTGTGCAACTAGGGGAGGTCTGGCTGCCAGGAACCGGCCATGGAGGAAGGATCAGGGGAGTTCAAACCCCAGGTCCTCAGGGATGCTCCCCCACCTCATCCTTTCCCTTCCTTGTAGACTCGGGCATGGGGGTTGGTCAGGTCACGAGACTGCTCCTGGAGTTCTCCTACCTGAGGGTCTTCCAGCTGTCCTTTTCCATATGGTTTTCTGGACCTTCACTTTCAAAGGAGGCGATGAAGAGAGCTGAGAGACAAGAAGACCCTCAGAAGCCATGTCCACACATGGTCAGTCTGCCCCCGACACACATACCCTTCTCAAACCCTCCCTTCCAGGGTGGAGTGAGGCCCAGGAAGGAACTCCCAGACCAAGCAGGCAGTGACATCTGGCCCAGAATGGTCCCCAGGGGTCTGCTGTGTGGGGCTCCAGCTGCCTGGGGACTCTAAGACTCCTCTGGTTCCACAGCACTGACCCAGCCCCATCCTGGCTCTCAAGAGCCCGATCTCTTCTTGTCCTTCATCTCCCATCTGCTCGCATCCCATCCTTATGCACTCACCCCTGAGAGCTGAGCTTCCCCAGCGTAGCATGGGAATAACCACCCCAAGTCAGTGACTTTTACAGTGTGTGCCTGGGCGGGGGCTTACCTTCTTCGCTGTAGATTGGAGCTGTCAGCAGATAACTCTGAATCTTCTTGTCCTTCTCAAAGGGACACTCCACCTGTGTCCATGTCATGAACTCATGGATCTGCCTGGAGATCTCCCAAAATTTCTGAAGGGTCAGAAGATTTGGCACCTTAAGCTTGAAAACTTTGGTTAGGGAGGGGGACGTAGGCTCTGCTTTCAGTCTGCTGCTCACCCTCTTGGTCCCAGCGAGACAGGACGGTAGCCCTACAGAGCCAACTTGGACCCCAGAAGGGCCCCCCCGCACAGCACAGCACCACCAACCAGAACACACCCTGACCTCACTCTCCAGGAGCCTTGTGTTTCCTAGCTCTGTAACCAGATCACCCACCCAGAGCTAGGGCCACCGCACACCTGGAGGTCACTTGGCAGCCATGACCCTCCCTGGGTAGGGACAGGGCACGGGGCTGAGCTAACCTTGAAGTTAATGTGTCCGTTGGGCAGGTGGTTGGTGTGGATTTTGTGCAGGAAGTAGATGTCCTTGACGAAAAGGTTGAACACGGGGATGACGATCTTCTCCCGGCTGCTGTTGGCCGTCTGGGACCTCTGCGTGGCCCCCTGCAGGGCTGTCCGGTAGTTGCAGAAATTGCTGGACGGGTCCATGTGGTGCTGTGGGCAGACGGGAGGACGTGGTGGGCACTGTACCTCCACAGCCCTCAGACCTTTTCAGGACACCCTCTGCAGGAACCAGCTCTGGGCAGCCCGTTGTTTCCAGGAGTGAGCACAGCGGGGGAAGCGCAGAGGGTCCGGGCTGTGCACCAGGCTAGGCCTTTGGGTTAGGGTCCGAGCATCACAGGAAGAGCTGAGAGGTCTCAGCAGCTCGCTCACACCTCTTCTTTCCCTCCTGAGTATGTGTCTTAACCTTCAAAACCTTCCTCTGCCCTTTCACAGAGGCCCACAGCCCCAAACCTGACAAGCTGCACACTCACTGGCCAGCCCCTGGGCCACCCAGACGACCCAGGACTTCAGGGAACAGGCCAGTCACTGCTTGGTCAGCCTTGCCCAGCCTGAGGCTATCGGCCTGCCTTTGGCAAACCCCTACCAATCTCTCCCCAGAATTCTGCTTTAGGCAGTGCCGGTTCTGACTGAAGTCCCGAAGCCAAGGATGCGTAGGCTGCCTGCCTCCCGGGGGCAGTGCGGCCAGGCCTGCTGACATGCCCAACACCAGACGGCACTCAAGTCAGCACGTCCTCACGGGGGCCAAAGCACGATGGGAGCCCCCTCCTGAGGCTGACGCCTACCTCTAAGACGTCGAACTTTGCTGTCTTGACCTTGGACCACGTTTTCTTCAGCCTCGCCACAGGACTGAGGTTCATGCCAGCTGCGGGGGGTGACAGGCAGGGTGAGGGCGGGGGGAGGTGGGCCCCGCAGCACCGGAGGGGGACCCCAGGGGCCGCACACTCACAGATGATGGCCATCATGGAGTTGAAGTTGCCGATGTTGAAGCACTCTCGGGCCACGTCAATGAAGAACTCCAGCATGCGGGTCCGGTGCTTCTTCTTCACTACCTGGAGGGCGCCCAGACCACTCAGCTTGGGCCCCACTAGGGGTTGTCCCCTCCAGCCCCAGTCCCCGAAGGGCAGCCTGATGGGGAGCTGCCTGTCCCACAGAGCTGTGGGACCAGGTGAGGGGACATGCCCAGGCTGCAAAGGCAGGAGATGAGGCCGTGGTGGTTTGATGCTGGGCCAGGGGCGGGAGGGCAGCAGAGGGGACCGTGCCGGGCACGACAGGGGCTTCCACAGTGGGTCACTGTTGTACTTCAAGTCATCACTTTGGGGCGGGGGCGGGGCACTTCCAAGGCCCTGGCAATAAAAGTTTCTTGTCTGCACTTACAAAGTTTCATCCTCTGCGGAAAAGGGGAGGCAGAGCTTCAGGGGACACGGTGGAGTCAGGAGGAGACTGCGCCCCACTGGGGCTGCCATGCAGCACTCACCCGGCACACCTCGGTGGCCACCAGCATGCTGAGGCAGTTGAACCAGTTGTCATAGGCCTCCAGGCTGTACGTCTTGGTCATATCCCCTCGGCACTGTGAGGACGAGGCAGGTCAGAGGGAACCCAAGGACCCTGCCAGTGGGTGCTGCTCCACCCCCACCCCCAGAACCAAGGACCCGGGAGAGAAGACTGTGAAAGCAGGGAGGGGAGGGGAGTGGGGCTGCTGGACAGGCCCCAGGGGATCCCCCCAAGCCCTGCAGGGATAAGCTTGGAGGCCTCTGGGAACACCACCCCCCGCCCAGCATACATCACCCTGCATGGCCGTCGTCCACCCCTGGAGCAGGTGCTAGGAGACCAGACCCAGGCGCATCAGTTGTGAGCCCCCCTGCCCTCACCCTGTGCTTGTCCCGGGAGTCCATGTGGCTGACAATCTGCATCAGGTCTTCGGGGTGGATGCTGCTGACTCTCTCCTGGGGGGAACAGGGAGACAGCACAGGAGGGGTGACCATCTGCCTGGGCGGGCACCACAGCCACGGCCCTTCCTCGATCAGAGCGCCCAGTGGACAGGCCCCCTAGAAGTACCCCAGGGGTCTGGAAGGCGCCCCTGGGAGCAGGGGGACAGGACTGTGTGCAGAAGCCGCAGGGCCACGGCTGCTACATGCAGGGTACCTGCCCAGCCAGGGCGCAGGCAGGACTAGGGGACCAGAGCTGGTGAGAGGAGTTCTGCCCCTGGAAGCCCCTGCCATGAACACGGGGCTGCCGTGATCCGGGGAACCAGCTGCTCAAATAGATACGCCTGGCCAGAGGCAGTGGTCAAAGCTGCCATGCGGGCTTCCCCGACACCCCAGTCTGACCAGCAGGGGATACCCTGCCGCACCCTGTGGGGGTGGTGAGAGGATGAGCATCTGAATGCCCCCCAGCCGTGCACTGGAAGGGTGTTCACCACACTAACCAGCTCGATATGTGTCAGCTGCTGGGCCAGCACCAGGGGGTCACAGCACACGCCCAGGATATCCTTCTGAGCAGCTGGAGGCTTGGCCTTGAGGACAGGCCCTTTGTCCATGGCCGGTGAGCGGAGCTTCTCCCGCAGCTCCTGAAGCTGGCTCCGGGCAGCCAGGGACAGCAGCAGGCTCTGTGTCATCTGGGAGATGGCCTTCTTCACAGTGCCGTTCTCCTGAGGGGCGGGGGTGGAGAAGGCACTGTTGTGGGCTGGAGGGACCCCCTGGAGGTACCCAGCTTATCTCCGGGGACCTACCTCTCACTAGGCACCCACCCACAGGGCAGGAGGAGGGGGCCTGGGGCCATTCCCACTCTAGCCACAGGGTGTTCCATGTGCAGAGGATGCCGAGGGCAGGCCTGTGTGTTGCTGGCCAGCTGAGTGCCCCCATCGGGGTGAGAGGCAAATGGGGCTGCCCAGCAGCCCTCTTCAGGAGAGTGACTGCCGAGGGAACCATGTAGAAAGCTCCCCCAGACAAGGCACCCTGCCAGGGTCTGAGAGAGACCTCACCTCATCACACTGGGTAACCCGATGGGTGATGGCCTTCAACTCAGCCATGGCCTTCTCGTCCTGGAAGTCAAAGGGGAAGGCCTCCGTCCACTCCTTAAGCAGCTGCACGATCTTGGCTGAGAAGGACTTCAGCTTGGCCTGGGTCAGGGCGGGTAAAGTGAGGTCTGTGGCTCCCCCCACCCATCCCCACAGGACCTGCATCCCCTGCCCCAACACTGGGCTACCAGGTAGGGACAGACTCCCGCTGCCTTCGTCCACCTGCGGTTCTGTCTTTCCCCGCTTCACTTTCCATTCCCCTGACACCAGCTCTCTCCACTTGAATTCATTTTCAAAGGACCACCATGACATAGAAAACTAGTTTCATTTGCTGTAATTAGAAGTTACCCATAAAACAAACACAATGAAGGGCCTCCCTGATGGCTCAGTGGTAAAGAACTGACCTACCAGTGGAGAAGACATAGGTTCGATCCCTGATCCAGGAAGATCCCACATGCCACAGAGCAGCTAAGCCCGTGCACCACAGCTCCTGGGCCTATTCTCCAGAGCCTGGGAGCCACAGCTATTGAGCCCACGCACCCTGGAGCCGTGCTCCACAACAGGAGGAGCCACCACAACGAGAAGCCCGCACACAACTAGAGAGGAGCCCTCACGCGCCGTAACTAGAAAGAATGAATCTCACAGCAATGAAGATCCAGCACAGCCAAAAATAAAAAATAAAATTTTAAAAAATGATGAAAACCAAGCAAACTCATGAATGTTAAGCAAGAAACTGCCTTCTCTCAGTGAAAAGCAGGTTGGCAAGTGCCAGGAAGGACTGCAGACACCCCAGGCGTCCTCTCCCCAGGTCCACACGCATACACAGCTCAAGAAGTGGGTACGGGATGCATGGTGCCCAGCCCCGCTCAGGTTCACCAAACCCTTCCTGGGCCCACCTTGGCTCCTGCCTGCCCCTGACCAGCTCCCTGTGCCTACCTGGACCATCCTGGCCTCGCCTGCCCTCGGGGCCCGGCCCCCTCATGACCCCACTGCCCACCCCTACACCTGCCTGTCCCTGTCCACCCATGCCTCCCTTATTTAGCCCACTGATTACACCCTCACCCCCTGCCCATGCCCTGGTGGCCCATGCCCTTCAGAGCCTCCTCCCCCAGCCACACACAGCAGAGTCATGGCACCTCAGGAGACCCTGCTTACAACCCCCAGGTGCCCGCTGCACCCACACTCAGCAGGAACAGGAGGCCTGCATTCCCTCCTCAGAGGCCCCGCCCTGCACGTCACCCCAGACAAGGCTGGTGGACTCACCCCAGGCTCCTCTCAGGCCTCTACTGACCCCTCGCTGACCCTCAACCTCAGATTCCATCTCCCGCTCACCCTGTTCTGGCTGTTTTCCACCCATGCCTTCAGGAGCCCTTCCTGGTCCCCAGACTGCAGTAGGTGCCCGTCCCCCTCCCAGCTCAGCAACCCTGAGGGGAGACTCGGAAGAGCCTTCGCTGCAAACCTCTGGTGGCAGGAGGCCCAGTCAGGTGGAGGGACAGGTCACTGGGAACAGGCCCTGCCAGCTTTTTGCCCGTCTGCCTGCCACCTCTGCTTCTGTACCAGACCCTGGGCTTCTGAAATCCACACCCCAGCCTCTGCCCCAGGACCTCAGGGATAAGCTGTGATTTCTTAACCATCCTGACCACCCAAAGCCTGACTCAGTCAGAAGACATGACAGTGACAGACAACCCTATCTGAGTCACTGCAAACTCCAGCCTGAGGGTGCCGCGCCCTACCCTCCTTAGCGGGGGCGGTGATCCAGAAGGTGACCCAGCCTTCTCCACCAGCTGTAGCCGGACTCTCCCTCTGGAGCAGGAGAGCTGTCCACTGTGGTCCTCCACTGGGAGGGGTGTGGGCACCCGCCAGCGGCAGTCCCTCCAGTGCCCTGGGAGTGTGCTCCACGTGCGCCCCTGCAGACCCCCAGGGAGCCCAGCTCCAGCGATGCCAGGAGGCCAGACAAGCAGACTTGCCCCCAACAGGAAGTGGCCCTGGCCAGCTCAGCCAGGCCCCATCCTGATCCAGCTTCTTGCCCAAGCACGAGCAAGATGGGCACAGTCAGGAGCTTGCTTTACCTTCTCGGACCCAGCCTCCAACTGCTGCCTCTGCTCCACGCAGAGCTGCCCCACGCGGGCCAGCAGGTCATGAGGGGGGATGAAGACCCGGGAGCTCAGGAGAAACGTGAAGATGTACGTCCTCTGAAGACAGAGATGGAGAGAGTGACGAGGGAGTCAGGCCCGGTGTGGTCTCCAGGGGTGGCGCGGCCGACCCTGCCCCCTGGCCCAGCCGCCCCCCAGACCCAGCATCAGCTGTGAGCTCAGCTCACCTTGAATGCCCTTCCTCCTCCTCACTGCTCCCCAGTCCTGCCCAGCAGGCACGGCACAGACGAAACCCCACTTGGCAGCGGCTCTCCGCCACCTCCCCCGACGAGCTCAGCTCCCAGTGCTCTTACTCTGCTGGGAGGCTCCCCTACCCACTGCCCAACCCCACGCTGGGAACTAAATCCGAACGTGCATGTTGGGGGGACCCTCCGGGCCTGGGTGGGCCTGCTGCCCAGGCCACAGTGCTCCCTGGGCCAGGCGCCAAGCTTGCTCTGTGCCAGATGCTCAGTGGCCAGTGAGGCAGGGCCTGGGTGTTGGGGGGTACATGGGGGTCTTATCTGTGGGGCAGGGCAGGCTCTCCTTGGCCCCAGGATCCCACATCAGAAACTGCTGCAAGCCCCGGTCACTAGTCAGCTGCGGGCGTTGCCCCTACCTGCCACACCAGGACCCCCCAGTCCCACGTCCATGTCCTTGTCACCCGGCTGTGGTGCAGGCTGAGGGGTGCTCATGGTCTGAGAGGCAGCAGGACCCAGGGCTCTCAGAAGCTTTTGTCTGATGTGGACTCTGCCAGGCCCCTGACTGCAGACAGGGAGGACTGGGGGGTGGGGAGGCTGCTTGGGGCTCTCCCAGGGACTCTAGTCAGACAGTAATCCACCCCAACCTGGTTGCTGCAGGGGTGGGGCCCACTCGCCTCCGCCCCAGCTCTAGGCCCAAAGAAGCAGGTCTCCCTTGCTCCAGCCTAATGCCAGCCGGGCCATGTGTGCTGGGTGTGCAGCTCCTGGAACCAGGCTCCACCCTCAGGCCCTCATGGTCCCCACACAGCCTTCAGAGGCCACCGGGAGAGGCGGGTTTCCCTGGAGTAGCAGGGGATCCTCTACCAGCACCCTCCCCCTGCCCCCACCACCTCCACTCCCGACAACTCCAAACTGCCCACTTCCTGTCCCCAGGTTGTGCAGCACAGACACTGGGGTCCCAGCTGGTCAGCGTGAGACCCTCAAGGACCCCTTGGAAGCAGAAGGCTTTGAATGTGAAAAAAGGCGCCTGGCGGCCACATCTGAGAACTCTTAGCCAAGGGCAGAGGAGAGCCCAGAGCAGGAGCTGGCGTCTCCGAGGGGTCTGCAGGGCAGGGATGTGAGAAGGCAGGGAGCCCAGGTGCTCACCAGAGGGACCCCATTCTGCCACCACCCACCCTTTGCTCTCCCCTGGGGCTCAGGCTGGGACCCTGGAGCACAGTGTTTTGGGGACAACACAGGAGGAGCTGGCTGAAGAGGTTCCTCTGGGACAGGCTGAGAGGGGAGCCTCCCCCAGCGTGGACACAAGGCCACCGTGGCCCAGACCAGCACGGGGCTTGGAGGTCCCTGCCCCTGGGGGTTGTAGCCCCGCTCCGGGCTTCTTCAGGGCCTAGGGTCCCCTCTTCCCAGCTCTGCCGCCAGGAACCTCGGCTGCCATGCCTGCACCCCCAACAGCAGCCCTGGCCGGGCCCCTAGAGGATGGGGGGTGGATGGATGGACAGACAGAGGTGTGGATAGAACCCCGGGAAGGAGGGAGGCGGCCTGAGGGTGGGCCAGGAAGCAGGGAAGCCCAGCTGGAGGGCGGAGGGGGCGGCTGCTCCCCACCCTCCCTTGCAGCCCCGTGTGTGAGGCGGCCCCCAGGACGAGGGGCGCCTGGAGAAGGAGCCAGGAGCAAGCCCACTCCACCATGAGTGGTCACTACCGGCAGCAGAAGGGAAGCCACACACGACAGGGGACACTCTAACGCTTCCAAGAACGTGCCAACGTCATCTGGAGTGACGGGGAGGCCTGGGGCCGCCCTGCCCGCATGGGCAGGTGCCCCGGGGTCTGTAGGCCGCGGGAGTGGAAGTCATTCTGAAGCATGGCAGCTCGGGAACAAAGTCCGCTTCCCAGCTCAGAGACAGGCCCCATGCTGGGTGGACCCTCCCCGGAACTCCGCGGCACTGGCCTGCCCCTGAGCCTCTTCTTCTCCCCCAGGGCCACCTCTTACTCGCCTGGGAGCAGCAGGGGCAGAGATGGGCGGGGCGGGGGAGCAGGGGAGGGGAGGGCAGGGCTCCCGGCCGCCCTGCGCCGCCCCCGCGGCTCCGTCCACTCTGACCCGGCCTCCCTCCCCAGCCCGGCCTCCCTCTGTGGCCGTCCCCGCCGGGCAACAGGCACTCACGTCAGGGTAATAGTCCACTGTGGGGACCAGGTGCTCCATCAGGGCCTCCAGGGACCCCGAGATGAGACGTCCATCTTGGAAGATGAGGTCCCCAGAGCCGCCGGCCCCACCGCCTCGCTCCCCCATGCCGGGCTGCCCCTGTCCACTACAGCTGGGCCCGAGGATACTGGAGAAGACCACGGACGTCTGGGGCATAGTTTCCTGGGAGGAAAGAATGGGGCGGTCAGACATCAAAGGCTCCTCCGCCCGGCCCTCCTTCCGGGCCAGCCGCCGGGAGGGCCTGAGCCCCAGCAGGGCCGGGAGGGGGGTCATCAGATGTCAGCGCAGGCAGAGAACAGGCTCCTCAGCGGCCCTGAAGCCACCGATCAAGGTGTCTGATAAACATTTCCTCAGCATCTGCTCTGTGCATACCAGGCCTCATTCCAGCGACCTGGACACAGAGCGCTCTGCCTCCTGGGGTTCCATCCCAGCAGAAAAGACAAACCATGGGGAAGAAGTAAAAACAGCATCAGGGGAACACCAAGTGTGTAGGGGTGGCCACGGCAGCCGCAGGGAGGTGGCCCTGAGGCAGACCGAGCATGAGCTATGCGGCTTCCGGCATAAAAGAGGGACGTTCCAGGTACAAGGCACAGCCAGTGCCGAGGTCCTGAGGCCAGGGCGCGGGAGGGGATCAGCAGGAGAGTAGTCTGGGGAGTGACCAGCCTGACCGTACACACTGGCGGCCCAGGGTACAGCCAGTGAGTGACCCAGGAGGCGTGGGCTCTCCGGGCACAGGAGTGACCTGACTCAGGGGGAGGGTCACTGTGGCCGCCGTGTGGAGACCAGCAAGGGAGAGATCTGAAAACCAACTGGTCTGGGCTTTGCCATAACAAAACCCTGGAAGAGATGGCTCAGGTCAGGTGACAGAGGAATGGGGCAGGGTCGGCTCTGGACACTGGGATGGCTGGTCTTTGACCTGAGCCACTGACCGGCATGGGGGAGGGCTCTGAGGGTGGGGTCTGGGGAAAGACCTGGAACTTGCTTTGGACTCGTTGGATCTGAAATGCCTGTTAGACGCGGGTGTTGGGCAGCAGTCTGGGGTTCAGTGTGACGGGTTGAGGGTCCCCCCCT
Source organism: Bubalus kerabau (assembly GCF_029407905.1). Taxonomy (NCBI): domain Eukaryota; kingdom Metazoa; phylum Chordata; class Mammalia; order Artiodactyla; family Bovidae; genus Bubalus; species Bubalus kerabau. The sequence goes on from NC_073624.1 coordinate 136,831,682, forward strand.
CACACGGCAGCCAGGCTCTGCTGGAGGCTCTCCTGAGGCCTGGGACACTCTGCAGCCCTCTGGGCCTCAGTTTCCTCTCTGCCCAGGCAGCCGATTCCGCGGTGTCAGCGGGTACACACCTGCCAGCCCGAGGCTCGGGAGCCAGTGCCCGAGGGTACACTTTCCTTCCTACTTCCTGGACAGGTGGAGGGGGCCTACCCCACCCGCTGGGCTAGTCCCCCCAGGCAGGACAGAGAGACTGAAGCAGGGGTGGAGGAGCTGGCCCTTCCTGCCTCTGCGGGGACGGTAGCCAGGTCTCACCCTCTCGGGTCACCAGCAGGCAGGGGCTACCACCCCACGCCCAGCTCCCCAGGCAGCCACACTGACCTCTCCAAGCCCTGGGAAGCAGAAAGAGCCCCCAGGGCCAACCTGCCAGGGATGACGCCTTCAACCGGACCTGGTCTGCTCTCTCATTGGGACCAGGGCCAGCCCTGGAGCCCTTCCAGCCTCAGCTTCCCCACCGTGCAGAGCAAACAGCAGCCACAATTACTTTACTGCCACAAAGGACCCCTCCAAAGGCTTTACCAGCAGCACCCGCTCCCACCCCACAGCACATAAGCCGAGCCTCACACCAGGGTGAAAGGGACCCTGGGTCAAACGACACTGGCTTCCCTGCCAAACGCCTGGAGGTCACCTTAGAATTCTCAGAACATCCTTTGAGATGAGGGCAAGTGCTCAAGGGAAGTCCCTGGGGCCAAGGCCAGGACTGCAATGTCTGTCCCCACAGGCTCCGTGCCGCCCTTGCTCCATGGGTTCAGACTCACAGCACACTCCCCGCAACCCATGTTAAAATGAACATTCCCAGGCCACACTGGGTCAAAAATTGGGGTTGGGTCTTCTTTACCACTCAAGTCAAATAATCAACTGACTCGGACAAACTCTTCATCTTTCAGATAATGAATGAGAGGCTCCACAAGAAGGAATCAACTGAGGAAACCCTAGGATTTCCAAGTCCAGCCTAGGTGCCACCACCTCTAGGAAGCTCCCCTGGGTTAATCCCTGGACTGCCGACCCACAAGGCGAGAAGTGCCTGATCACCCACCTCAACGTCTTCCTGTCTGGCTGGAGCCCGGCCCGTAGCCACGCTCAGGAATCACGGGGGAGGAAACAGTGGGCGCCCCGTGGCTGCTCTGCTGCTGTCACTAGCCGCGGAGGGGCCTGGACCCCAGAGCTTCAGCTGAGGGGCCATCGCTGTGGGGTGACTTTCCCACGACCACACAGTTCTGGGTTCAAAAGGTGACCTGAGACTGGTAACTGTGGTCGGCTGGACATCCTGACCCCAAGCTTCTCGGTCATCAGAGATGGTGTTTTCGGAGCCCCTGGCCCATCACCTGTGGAGGGAGTAGGCTGCTCTGGTCAGGAGGTGCTATGGAGGGAGCACGCTGATACCCTCTGCTAACTTGCACAGTCCCCACCCGATCCCCCACAGGGCAAGGCCACCTGCGGGACACCTGCCCCGGGGCTAGGAGGTCAGGAGCCAGTAGGAAGCCAGCCTAGGGACTCAGCACCCCCAGCCTTGCCACCCATAAGGGGATGGAAGAGTCCAGCAGGAGGCCGCAGGGCGACTTCTACTCTGGGCACCAGCCCACCACTCCCTGGAAGCCTCAGCACTCACTGTCTCCCTGGACAGGTGAGGGGCAGACGCTCAGGGTGGAGTCACCTACCCAGGGGTGGGGCCCCCGTCCACGTGTCCTGGACTCATCATGCTGCTCCTGCCCCAAGGCTCCCCACCTGTGTGAGGGTCTCTGTTCCCCCAGAGACTGTGTCCCAACACCTGCCTACGCACAGCCCAGGAGGTCATGGAATGAGCAGCCGGGTGAGGCCCATCCCTCCAGCTTGGGGTGGTGACCCCTCTCACAGTGGTGACCCCACCACTGGACTCACCAGGTGCACAAGACCCCATATCAGTCATTAAATGACATCAGCAGATGTGACCGTGACACGTACATAAATGCACAGAGGACATCCAGCCACCCCTGGCCATGCTCATCACAGAGATTACTGCAAGGGAGCAGAGGAGGGAGGGGACTTGCCTTCCATTCTACACATTTGTCAACTATCTGATAACATTTCTAAATGGCACATCTATCTTGTCATCTTTTAAATAACTTTTCTTTTTTAGTGCAAAGAAGCTGAGTTTTGAAATCAGCACTTTTTATAAAGGCAAAATAGGCTTCCCAGGTGGGGCTAGTGGTAAAGAATCCGCCTGCCAATGTGGGAGGTGTAAGAGACTTGGGTTCCATCTCTGGATGGGGAAGATCCCCTGAAGAAGGACATGGTGACCCACTCCAGTATTCTTGCCTGGAGAATCCCATGGACAGAGGAGCCTGGCAGACTACAGTCCATGGGGTCGTAAAGAGCTGGACACGACTGAAGAGACTTAGCATGCATGCATAAAGGCACGATAAACAGGTGCTGGGTCTGCAGACAGAAGTATGGCCAGATCCAGCAAGTCACCTGTGAGGTGGGCTTCAAGGTAGAGGCCCAAAACCTCTCGGGGAATTGGGAGAGCCCACAGGGGACTCCTCCAGCCTGTCCCCTACCCTAGGACCCAGCCTGGGGCCAGATCTCCCTGACCACAAGCCTCCTCCCCCTCCTCTGTACACTGAGCCCTGTGGATCCTGACGACCGCACCCCAGAGCCCCTTCCTTACTAGCCCCTGCCCGGTCCCTAGTAGAACCCATCCCTGCCTGGTCATAAGCACCTTGGGGAGAGTCTCCAGGCTCAGTGCCAAGTGGGAGGAGACAGTTTCCCTGACTGGGTCTTCCAGGACAGGAGTTTAGATCCTGGGTTTGAATCCCAGCTCTGCAACAGGCCAGGTCCTTGCTCCTAGATGAATCTAACCAGCCTTGATTTCCTCAGCTGTCAAATGGAGATGATGGCAGGACCACCCCTGTTGAGACCTCTGCCTGGCATCTCTGCTGCCATCCCAGCCCACTCTGTGGTCCCTCCTGCTCCTACACGTGAGGCCCTCCTCTCAGCTCCAGCAAGAGCCACACACCTGTGTGTCCATCGCCCCTGACTGGACCTCTTCTCAGGCAGGAGCCACTCAGAGCAGAGCACCAGGAAATCTGGGCTCCTGTCTCAGGAGGGAACTCACAGCACGAGCAATTGCAATCAGGAGCACAGTAGCTATTAGGAGGGGCTCCTGCTCCTGCTGGACTGAGCACGTGCCCCCATATTGGTCACTCTCTCCGTCCCCTCCTACCTGGATGGGTGAGGGTGCTCGGGGCAGCCTTGGGAGCAGATGCCTGCAAGGGGTCCACATGCAGAGGTGGGGCTGAAACCACTGAGCCCCAAGGGCTGTGCAAGAGAGGAAGAGCTGAAATCTCTCCTTATGTGAACTACAGATTTACATCCCCACAACCTGCTTTGTAAACTCAGTGCCTCCGGAACATCTGAACAGACAAGCAGTGCTCCCACGTTGGAGATGAGTCTACCTTTAGTACCTGTGGACTCGTGGGCTGCACACCTGGGGGCTGGGCCAGGCCAGAGTCTGAGCTGTCCCCACAAGCAGGTCTAAGTGCATGACACCGCAGCCTTGGGCCCTGGGGGGATCTGATGAAAACAACGCCTGAGAGACACCAGGGCCAACTGCCGGCGCACCCAGGGTTAAGGTGGGGCCGAGAGGAGTAGGGGCTTCCCTGGTGGCTCAGTGGTAAAGAACCCGCCTGCCGATGCAGGCAGACATGAGAGACTCAAGTTAGACTCCTGGGTCAGGAAGATCCCATGGAGGAGGGCATGGCAACCCACTCCAGTATTCTTGCCTGGAGAATCCCGTGGACAGAGGAGCCTGGCAGGCTACAGACTATGAGGTCGCAACGAGTTGGACACGACTGAAGCGACTAAGCACGCACACATGCAAGAGAGGAGTACCAACTACAGTGTAATGCGAGAGCTCACATCACGGGTGAGAGGGGGCACAACAGAGCATGCTCATGGGTGAACTGCTCCAGGGAACCGATACTCAGTGACTTCTCTCCCGGTGGGCGTGTTCCAACCCTCCCTACTTCACACAAAAGATCAGAAACACAGCTAAGAAACAGATCAACAACAGATCCGGGGGCTTCTACAGCAACAGTTGGGGAGGAGACCCCACCCCTCACAGGGCAGTGATAGCCACAGCAAGGGGAGGCCCTGCTCAGCACCCAGGGCAGGGTCTGGTCACGACCACATCAGTCACATGGCTCATCAAGCGGGTCACGGCCAGCATACACGAGGAAAGAGGTGGCAGCCGTCCAAACTAAAAAGAGCCCTCGCACCAAAAATATTAAACCCACATAGGGATGATCCTTCCTAAACACATCCCACCAAGACAGTCTGAGGGTCTGGCACTGGGAAGACCCCCCCAGAGCATTAAGCCCTGAAGGCCAGCAGGGCTTGAGTAACAAGAGCTCCATGGGGCTGGGGGAAACAGACTCCACTCTTGGAGGCCACATACAAGGTCTTATGTACACCAAGACCAAAGCAGTACCTCCACAAGAACCTGGGCAAGACATACTTAGGGATCTTGGACACTCTTCTGGGGAGGCAGAGGTCAGGGACCTGACCTTGCCAACAGCCTGCAGGCTCCAGCGCTGGAACGCCTCAGGCCAAACAACCAGCAAGACAGGAGCACAGCGCCACCTGCTGCCTGAGGTCATACTGAGCTCACAGCCACCTCAAAACACCACTTGACACAGCCCTGCCCATCAGAGGGACAAGACCCAGCTCCAAGAGGGAAGGCACCAGGCTCCCATCAGGAAACCGGCACAAGCCCCAGTACCAACCTCATCCACCAGGGGGCAGACACTAGAAGCAAGAGGAACTACTATCTTGCAGCCTGCAGAAATGGGACCACAAACAGAAAGTAAGACAAAATGAGATGACAAAGAAATACGGTGCAGATGAAGGAGCAAGACAGAAAACCCCACAAGGACAACTAAATGAAGAGGAAATAGGCAAAATACCTGGAAAAGAATTCAGAGAAATGACAGTAAAATGATGCAAAATCTCAACAGCAACGAAAAAAGAATGCAAGCACAGACTGAGAAAATACAAGAAATGTTTGACCAAGAGAAGATTTAAAGAACAACAAAAAAACCAGATAAACAACACAATAACTGAAATGAAAAATACATAACAAGGAATCAATAGCAGAATAACTGAAGCAGAAGAATGAGTAAGTTACCTGGAAGTCAAGAGTGGCAGAAATAACTTCCATGGAACATAATAAAAGTAAAAGGAATGAAAAGAACTGAGGACAGTCTCAGAGACCTCTGGGACAACATTAAACACACCAACATTTACATTAGATGGATCCCAGAAGAAGACAAAGATAAAGGGCCTGAGAAAATATTTGAAGAGATTAAAAAAACTTCCCTAACATGGGAAAGGAAACAGTCACCCAAGTCCAGGAAGTGTAGAGAGTCCCATACAGGATAAAACCAAGGAGGAACGTGCTGAAACACACAGTAATCAAACTGACAAAAATTAAATACAAAGAAAAAAATATTAAAAGCAAAAAAGGAAAAGCAACAGATAACATACAAGGGAATCCCCATAAGGTTATCAGCTGGTTTCTCAGCAGAAACTCTGCAGGCCAAAAGGGAGTAACACGACATATTTAAAGTGATGAAAGGGGAAAACCTACAACCAAGAATACTCTACCCAGCAAGGCTCTCACTCAGATTCAACAGAAAAATCAAAAGCTTTACAGACAAGCAAAATCTAAGAGAATTCAGTGCCATCAAACAGCTTTACAATAAATGCTAAAGGAACTTCTCTCGGTGGGAAATGCAAACCAAAAAAACTATAATAGATATACACACAAAAAAGAAAAAGCAACCCAAACACCACACTAAAAATGGTCACGGAATCACAAAAGAGGAGAACAAAAGAGGAGGGGAAGAAAAAAAAACTTAAAGAAAAAAAAAAACAAATCCAAAACAACTAAGAAATCATACATATCAATAATTACCTTACATATAAATGGAATAATACAGATCAAGAATCATACATATCAATAATTACCTTAAATATAAATGGATTAAATGCTCCAACCAAAAGACACAGATTGGCTGAATGGATACAAACACAAGACCACTATATATGCTGTCTACAAGAGACCCACTTCAGATCTAGGGACACATACAGACAGAAAATGAGAGAATGGAAAAAGATATTCCATGCAAAGTGAAATCAAAAGAATACTGGAGTAGCAATACTCATATCAGACAAAGTAGACTTTAATTAAACAACTATTAGAGGTTTCCCTGATGATTCAGTGGTAAAGAATCCACCTGCCAATGCAGGAGGTGTGGGTTTGATACCTGGGCCAGAAAGATTCCCAAATGCTGCAGAGCAACTAAGCCCGTGTGCCACAACCACTCAGTCTGTGCTCTGGAGCCCAGGAACCGCAACTACTGAGCCCATGAGACCCCTCTATCAAAGCCTGCATGCCCTAGAGGCCGTGCTCCACAAAAAGAGAAGCCACTGCCATGAGAGGCCCTTGCACTGTATCTAGAGAGGAGCCCCCACTCGCCACAACTAGAGAAAAGCCTGCAGAGCAATGAAGACAGCAATGCCAAAGATAAACAAATAAATAACTATTACAAGAGACCAAGAAGGACACTACAGAATGATCAAGAAATCAATCAAAGAAAAAGATATAACAATTGTAAATATATAATACCCAATATAGGAGCACTTCAATATATAATTTAAATGCTAACAGCCATAAAAGAGGAAATCAACAGTAACACACCAATAATGGGGGGCTTTAACATCCCACTTAAACCAATGGACAGACCATCAAGACATAAAATCAATAAGGAAAGAAGTCTTAAATGACACATTAGACAAGACGGACTTCATTGAAATTTATAGGGCATTCCATCTGAAAGAAGCAGAATACACTTTCTCCTCAAGTGCACATGGAACATTCTCCAGGATAGATCACTTCTTGGGCCACAAATCAAGCCCAGGTAAATTTAAGAAAACGGAAATAATATCATGCATCTTTTCCGACTACAAAATTTTGAGATTAGAAATAAATTGCAGGAAAGAAATAGTAAAAACACACAAACATGTTGACGCTAAACAACATGTTACTAAACAACCAATGGATCATTGAAAAAATCAAAGAGGAAATCAAAAACACCAAGAAACATATGACAACAAAAACATGATGATCCAAATATTATGCAGTTCTAAGAGGGAAGTTTACAGTGATACAATCTTACCTCACAAAACAAGAAAAATCTCAAATAAACCACCCAACCTTACATCTAAAGCAACAAGATAAAGAACAAACAAAACCCAAAGTTAGTAGAAGGAAAGACATCATAAAGATCAGAGCAGAAATAAATGAAATAGAGATGAAGAAAGCAATTGAAAAGATCAATGAAGTTAAAAAAAAAAAACTGTTTCTGTGAAAACATAAACAAAACTAATAAACCTTTAGCCAGATTCATCAAGAAAGAAAGGGAAAGGGCTGAAATCAATACAATAAGATATGAAAAAAGAGAAGTTAAAGTGGACACCACAGAAATACAAAGAGATCATAAGAGACAACTACAAACAACTATATGCCAATAAAAAGAAAAATCTAGAAGAAATGGACAAATTCTCGGAAAGGTACAACCATCGAAGACTGAATCAGGAATAAATGGAAATTATGTACAGACCAATCACAAGTACTAAAACTGAAAGTGATTAAAAAACTTTCAAACAAAAGTCCAGGACAAGATGGCTTCACAGGTGAATTCTATCAAATATTTAGAGAAGAGTTAAAACCTATCTTTCTGAAACTGTTCCCCAAAATCAAAGAGGATAAAACATTCCCAAGCTTACTCTATAAGGCCAACATCACCTTGATACCAAAAAAAAAAAAAATACCACAAAAAAAGAAAATTACAGGCCAATATTACTGACGAACATAGACACAAAAATCCTCAACAAAATACTAGCAAACCAAATCCAACAACACATTAAAAGGACCATACACCATGATCAAGTGGGATTTATCCCAGGGATGCAAGGATTCTTCAATATATGCAAATCAATCAATGTGATAACACAATTAATAAACTGAGGAATAAAAGCCATACGATCATCTCTGTAGATGCAGAAAAAGCTTTTGACAAAATTCAACACCAATTTATGACAAAAACTTCAGAAACTAGGCACAGAAGGAAACTTCCTCAACATAAAAAAGATATACAGCAAGCCACAGCTAACAACATTCCCAACTGTGAAAAACTGAAAGCATTTCCTCTAAGATCAGGAACAAGACAAGGATGTTCACTCTCAGCATTTTTATTCAACACAGGTTTTGAAGTTCTAGTCATGGCAATCAGAAAAAAAAAAAAAAGGAAACCAATTGGAAAAGAAGTGAAACTGTCAGTGTTTGCAGATGACATGATACTATACATAGAAGATCCTAAAGACATTACCAGAAAACTGCTAGAGTTCATCAGTGAATTTGGTAAAGTTGCAGGATACAAAATTAACACACAGAAATATCTTGCATTCCTATATAGCAACAATGAAAGATCAGAAAGAGAAATTAAGCAAACAATCCCATTGACCACTGCATCCAAAAGAATAAAATGTCTAGGAATAAACCTACCTAAGGGGGCAAAAGACCCATACTCAGAAAACTATAAGATGCTGATGAAAGAAGTCAAAGATGATACAAACAGATGGAGAGATATCCGTGTTCTTGGATTGGAAGAATCAATATTGTGAAAATGAGACTACTACCCAAAGCAATCCACAGATTCAATGCAATCCCTATCAAATTACCAATGGAATTTATCACAGAATTAGAACAAAAACATTACAATTTGTAAGGAAACACAGTTCAGTTCAGTTGAAACACAAACGACCCCAAATAGCCAAAGAAATCTTGAAAAAGAAAAACAGAGCTGAGGAATTAGGCTCCCTGACTTCAGACTATATTACAAAGCTACATTAATCAAAACAGTATGGTACTGGTACAGAAACAGAAATATAAATCAATGGAACAGGATAGACAGTCCAGAGATAAACCCACATACCTATGGTCAACTAATGTATGACAAAGGAGGCAAGAGAATACAAAGAAGACAAGACAGTCTCTTCAGTAAGTAGTGCTGGGAAAACTAGATAACTGCATGTAAAAGAATGAAATTAGAACACTCTCTAACATGAAACACAAAAATAAACTCAAAATAGATTACAGACCTAAATATAAGACCAGATACTATAAAACTCTTTGAGAAAAACATAGGCAGGACACTCTTTCACATAAATAGCAACAAAATCTTTTTGGATCCACCTCCTAGAGTAATGAAAATAAAAACAAAAATAAATAAATGGGACCTAATAAAACTTAAAAGCTTTTGCACAGCAAAGGAAACCATAAACAAAACGAAAAAACTATCCACAGAATAGGAGACAATATCTGTGTACAAAGCTACCAACAAGGGATCAATCTCCAAAACACACAAACAGCTCATGCAGCTCAATAACAAAAAATAACTCAATCGGAAAGTGGCCAGAAGATCTAAATAGACATTTCTCCAAAGAAGGCATATAGATGGCCAAAAAGCACATGAAAAGATGCTCAACATCATTAATTATTAGAGAAATGAAAATCAAAACTACAGTGAGGTATCACTTCACACCAATCAGAATGGCCATCATCAAAAGTGCTGGAGAGGGGAACTGCTGGTGTGGGATATGGAGGAACAGAGAGCTCCCCTGGCTGCCAATTTCAATGACCCCTGCTGGTAGAACCTGATAGGAAACCAGCTGTCCAGAATGGTAATTGGCAAAGCCTGGTCGCCAAACTCAGTGGAAAGTTGGGTTTGGAGCTGGAAAACCAACAGACACAGGAGGAAAAAAAGAAGAAGAAAGAAAAAAAAAAGTGCTGGAGAGGATGTAGAGAAAAGGGAGCCCTCCCACACTGTTGATGGAAATGTAAATTGGTGCAACCATTATGTAGAACAGTACGGAGGTTCCCTAAAAAAAAACAGATGCAGATCGACTATATGATCCAGCAATCCCTCTCCTGGGCATACATTCAGAGAAAACTGTAATTCAAAAAGACACATGTATCCCAGTGTTCACTGCAGCACTATTTACAATAGCCAAGACATGAAAGCAAACTAAATGCCCATTGGCAGAGAAACAGATAAAGAAGATGTGGTGTGTGTACACACAATGGAATATAATTCAGCCATAAGAACAAATGAATTAATGCTATTTGCAACCACATAGAGATTGTCATACTGAGTGAAGTCAGAGACAGACAAATATTATGTATTGCTTGTATTAGTGTAATCTTTAAAAATGGTATAAGTGGTAAAGAAGAAAATAACAGATGTAGAAAACAAACTTATGGCTATAAGCAGGGCAAGGAAAGGGAGGGATAAATCGGGAGGCTGGGACTGACATGTACATACTTGGAGTGGGTTGCCATGCCCTCCTCTATGGGATCTTCCTGACACAGGGATTGAACCAGCCTCTCTTACATCTCCTGTATTGGCAAGCAGGTTTTTATCACTAGTGCTTCCTGGGAAGCCCTATATACACACTGCTATATGTAAAATAGATAACTAATAAGGATGTACTATATAGCACAGAAGGCAACAGCAACCCACTCCAGTACTCTTGCCTGGAAAATCCCATGGATGGAGGAGCCTGGTAGGCTGCAGTCCATGGGGTTGCTAAGTCGGGCACAACTGAGCGATTTCACTTTCACTTTTCACTTTCACGCATTGGAGAGGGAAATGGCAACCCACTCCAGTATTCTTGCCTGGAGAATCCCAGGGACAGAGGAGCCTGGTGGGCTGCCGTCTATGGGGTTGCACAGAGTCAGACACGACTGAAGTGACTTAGCAGCAGCAGCAGCATATAGCACAGAGAACTCAACTCAATACTACGTGATGATCTATATGGGAAAAGAATCTTAAAAAAAGAGTGGATATAGGAATACGTATAACTGATTCACTTTGCTGTACAGCAGAAACTAATACAACCTTGTAAATCAACTATACTCCAATAAATTTTTTTTTAATGAAATAACAGTAGCTAAAACTCTGAGTACTTTGTATGGGCCACCAGTGACACTATTGCTAGAGTTGAATCATCTCATTCATCCTCACAATAACCCCAAGTGAGCAAACGCTACTCTCTGCATGCTGCCAGTGAGGACAAGGCACAGAGAGGCCAAGTAACTGGGTCACAGGGTCCAAGTAACTGTCCAGGGTCACACAGCAGATAATCCGAGGAAGCAGATACACTGGGGGCTTCAGAGCTGCCACTGACAAGTCTGATAAACCTTCAGTAGGTGATGATGATGAAGGCATGGAGATGTTGGAAGACACAGAAAAGAGTTCAAGATGGGGGCAATTGCAGCAGGGCCAGGATGGCAGCAAAGGTGGTCAGGCAGGCCTGCGTCTGTGCCCGGATCAGCTTGTGGCTTTGGATCAGCTTGTGGATCACTTGTGGCTTTATCAGGACCCTCAACCTCTCGGAGCCTTAATGACCTCATCTGTAAATGGGCACGGGGAACACTGTTTCAGAGGTATGCTTGGAGGATGGAGTGTGCTCACTTGGGTAAAGCACTGCACACTAGAACACGGTACCACCTCCCACCTGAGGAGCGAACTCCCACACATGTGCCTACTCCATGCCCCACAGAGGCCATTCTAGACACACAGGCCCCCGGGGAGTCAGACCCTGCAAGGATGCTCTAAAACAAATGCAAAGCTGGAGCCGCAGGGTCAGCACCACCAAGAACTTGTCCGCGGCAGCAGTGCACCTTCCCCTGAGTCGGAACTCACTGTTCTCTGAAGCGTCAGATCCTCTCCTTTAGAAAGCTTTGCTGCTCCTAGTGTGGGCTTTCCTGGTAACTCAGTGGTAAAGAATCCACCTGCCCATCAGAAGACTCAGGTTCAATCCCTGGGTCGGGAAGATCCCTTGGATAAGGAAATGGCAACCCACTCCAGTATTCTTGCCTGGAGAATTCCATGGACAGAGCAGTCTGGTAGGCTATAGTCCATGGGGTCGCAAGAGGCCAACACAAGTTGGCAACTAAGCAGCAGCAGCTGCTGCACCTGGTGTGGCCCAACCCACAGCGCCACCACCTGGCTGATCACTGAAATGTAGGGCACTGAGTCCCAGTCCAGGCCTGCCAGGTCATGCCTGCACTTTCCCTGGATGTCCTTGTCCGTTTGAAAGTTTTAGCCTCCAGGTGATGAGACCAGCTTCACCTAAGTCAGTGCCTCTGGTGGCTGCATAACAATCACCTAGAGAATTTAGAAAACCACTTTGCCCAGCTTCCACCGCAACAATTCTAACTGGCGGGGGGTACAGCCTGGGCACTGGTGTTTTTCAAGGCTTTCCAGGTGAAAAGGGCAAAGTGACAAGTACACAGAGCCTCTCTCCTGCCTCTGCTGCTCCTGCCTACAGCCAGACCTGCTTCAAAGCTGCAGACTCAGACACTGGTGGAGCTCTCTGGAAGCCTCCAGAGGCCAGAACGAGGGAGGGGGAAGACGGGGCTAGGGTTGGTGGACAATGATGGAGCTCCCAGGGGACCTGCACCTCTGGCCCAAGTCAGCTGGTACTGGTCTGGACAAGGCAGCAGGCCTTTTAAGGGGAGTGGGAGACGGACTTGCACTGCCTCCTCTGACTCCTTACAGCTCTTCCTCTGTTCTGGCAGGAAGGCCAGCACCTTCTAATTATAGATGCAATGGACTCACAGTCAGGCCGGTGAAAGTGATTCACTGGTTCTTGGAAGCCTGGCCCTCAAGTTTCCCACCTCCTGCATAGGCGCAGGTGGGCATGAGGGCAGGCCCAGGAGCAGGGGGGAGCGGGTGTTCCTGCCAGCTTGGGAGCGAACTGGCACTGAGTGCAGCGCCAGCTGTCGTGTGTCAGCACTTGTCTGTCTCACACATGGGTTTACCCGGCTCTCCAGGGCCACTATGGAGGAAGAGGGTCCTCCCTGGAACCGGGCCCAGAGTCCCCGTGGCCAAGCCTTAGAGGGTGCCAGGTGCCCTTGCACGGGCAGAGCAGCGCCGTGGGTGCCGAGGGTGGGCCGGGAGCAGGCAGGGAGGTCCGGTCAGGCAAAGGCTGAGCCTGAGGGGCCCTCTGCTACTGCCTGGATACGCTGCCACCAGCAGTGTCTAGCGGGCTGGCTGTAGGTCAGGAGGGCCGGGTGGGCCAAGCAAGGAGGCACAAGGGCTTCCTGTGGCTGTACTGTTGCCTTGCCCTCTTTCCACCCCTCCTGGGCTGCCCCACTGCCTGACCGCAGGCTGTCCTGGCCCCCCAGAGCCAGACACCAGCTACCCCTACACCATGGTCCAGCCCAGCCCCCGGCCTCCTAGAAACTACATTCCTTTAACACTCCCTGCCTGCACCCTCACCTGTGACCTCCGCACACACACCTGCTGAGTCCTCTCCTGCGGTTTCAATACTGGGAGCCAGTGAGCGAGTCCAGGCTGGAGTCAGGAGACACGGTCTCCACACCACAGGGAAACCTCTGAGCTGCTCTGAACCTCAGTTTCCTCGGCTGTAAAATGGGCCGTAGAGTCTCTCGCGCCTCCTCCCTCGCTGGGTAGGGATGAAGGCTAGATGAGAAAACATGTCCCTGGGAGCGGGACCGGGCCATTGTGTGCCACTTGCATCTGTGCCTTGCCTCGGTGGCACCCAGCACCGCCCGCCACCACTCCCGACCTGCAGCCTCACAGCCATCAGCAGGACAGAGCAGCAGCGGAGGGATGGGCAGCACCGAGAGCAGAGATGCTCTTGTCACCTGGAGGCTTCAACTTTCAAAGGGACAAGCACGTCCAGGGAAAGTGCAGGCATGACCCGGCAGGCCTGGGCTGGGACTCAACGCCCTGCATTTCAGTGACCAGCCAGGTGGTGGCACTGCGGGCACCAGTGGGTGCCGAGGGTGGGCTGGGAGCTGGCAGGGAGACCCTGTGGCTCCCCACCCCCCGGGGTGTGGGTGTGTGCATGCCGAACGCACGGAGCCAGGTGAAAACCCCGGGCAGACTCAGATCACAGGCTTCACAGGGCCTCCAAAGACTGCGGTAAGGCGGACCATCAGAACTCAGCGCCGTTATCTGGCTGCTCTCCCTCCTCCCTCCTGTGTCCCAGGGCCAGCTCCCCAGTAAAGTGCTCGCACCTTAGCCTTGCCTCCATCTTTAGGGAGGCCGAGTTCAGAGAAGGGCAGCCATTCTTCTGGTTTCCACACACACCCTTGCCCCCACCCCCCACATCTGAATGAGACCCAGCGGCTCCTAAGTGCCCTGAGGGTCAGACCTGGGTCCAGGCCTCCCTCCATATGTTGGTTTGGGGCAAGTTACTCCATCTGTGTGAGCCCTGGCCGTGTTTGTCAGACAAGATACTGGTCCCCAAACTTCCGGTGTGGATGTACTGGAGGGGAAAACCACAAGGAGCCTGTCTTCAGCCTAGAACAAGAGCTCACACACCAGGGGTGTCATTGTTCAGTAAGTAAACGCTGTCCCCTGGGTACTGCTCAGCCAGGCCAAGGACTCTGTGAACACGGGATCCTTCCCACAGGGTATAAGCGGGAGCTCATCCCTGGATCAGAAAGATCCCCTGGAGTAGGAAATGGCAACCCGTTCCAGAATTCTTGCCTGAAGAAATCCCAGGGACAGAGGACCGTGGCGGGCTACAGTCCAGGGGGTCACAAAGAATCGGATGCAAGTGCGCACACAGCACACGTGTCCATGTAACTCAGGTCGAAGGCCCGTTTTAGGGACTCAGCCAAAAAGCTTAGCTTCTGAGTATGTGCAGCTGCCCTGCACACACACACACGTGCACACCTTCTAAGAAACACAGTGCACCAAAGTATCAAGGACATAGAAACTGCTGGACTGAGGGCCAGGAGGTGAGGGAGGCACAATCGGGGAGTAAGAGGAGACCTCGGGCAGCCCCTGTGCTGTGAGAGATACCGGCAAAGGTGGGAAGAGAGGGGTTTTAGGACTCTTCCGCCGAAGATTAGGAACGAAATTTTCTTTTGCAACGTCCTCAAGAGACTTTAGCTAGAGATCTGGGGGCCACTCACTGCTATATGCCTTCTAATGTGGCCCTAGTACAGGGAGGGTCCATGCCTCCCCATTAGGCAGCGAAATCAGGAGGAGGGTATCTGCTGCTGGCCACACACATGCAAAAGCCAGACACCCACATGTGCACATGTGTACAGCTTTTGTGACCTGAGGCACAGTCCTTCCACTCACAAACTCCAGCTGTGCCCAAGAGGGCCTTCAGAGACCCTGCACCTCTGGGAGCCGCAGCTGTGACAGAGGCCCAGGGCTGCTGGCCTTACTAAGACGGCCAGAGCCCGCTCCGTGTACCCGGATGAGCCCATGGCTACTCCTTCGCACATCCTCACATCCTCCACTCGCAACCTCGTCCAGGCCTGGCTAAAGGCCTTTCCCAAGTGCTTTTCCTGCTTCTGGTATGAGAGACCCAACAAGGCCCTGGGGGGAGGCCTAACCCTGCCCAGTGGTCTCGTAAAAGACTTCCACAGCTGAAGCTATCACAAACGATTTACTTAAACATACTTGGGTAAAGAAAGTAAGTGACACTGACTCTAGACAAAAGTCCAATTACTGCAGCACCCATGTGCAGGGCTGTGCGTGCTCCTGACTGTCTGGGGCAACCTTGCACACCCTCCCGGAGGTGTTCCCACACCTGAGGTCTGCTCCTGCCTCACTTCTTGCCTCCCAGCCCTGGGAGGCGATGGTCCCTGCCCAGGAGCAGGGCCTGTGGGGCACTAGTCAGCCCCCTGGCTCGATCCCCCAAGCTCTGGGCAGGAAGGTAGGGTGGAAGGGCAGGGCAGGAAGGCGGGGTGGGAGGGAAGGGACTTGGGGCAGGAGGTGGGGCAGAGACCTCAACCTTCAGGAGCCACTGGGGAGGGACCCCACCTGTGGGTTCTCAGGGGTCCTCCAGCCTCCTGGCCTCTGATGCCCAGTTACCTGTTCCTAACAGCAACTCTGCTCTCCGGATGCATCCCAGGAAAGGGAAGGCACTGCCCAATGGGCATGCATGGCCCCCACCCCAGGGGGATCTGCATGACACACGTTTCTCAGCCCCAGAGGGAGGAGTCAGAGGGTGGCTCCAGGAATAACTGTCCACCGGCTCTGCCCAGCTAAGAGGGAGGTCAACAGCCCAGGGAGGGGGCAGACTCCTGTGCAGCTGGACAAAACAATGACAGGCCTCCATTCAGCTCTGAAGGGGAGGAGCTGTCTAGGCCAGGTTCCCAGGGTACAGTCAGAATATAGGGCTCCTTTCAATCCTGGAGTCTGCAGTTCTGGAAGTTTCTAAGTGGAGAAGCAGGGATAAGCTTCGATTATATATATTCTATATATTCTTCTATATATTCTTTTTAATTTACTTTTGTGTGTGTGTGGCCGTGCCACACATGGGATCTTAGTTCCCCGACCAGGGATTGAACCCATGTCCCCTGCAGTAGAAGCGTAGCATTTTAACCACTGGACCACCAGGGAAGTCCTAACCTTTTGTACTTGAGATGTTTATCACTGGGAGTTGGGAGCCCAGACAGGTGCTGGGTGTTACATCTCATCCAGTGTAATTCCCCCAACCCACAGGGGGCAGTGTGGAGATGCTCATTTCTTAGATGAGGGTGCCAAGCGCACAGGACTTGTACAAGGCTGCCCAGGCAGGTGGCGGTGAGTAGGTGTGCCCAGGCCTGCCTGCCCCACTTCCCTGCTCCATCTGGAGACTGTCATTCCAGCTTGTCATTGTGCCTGGCCAGGGTTTGACCCTCTGAGCATCAGATGAACACTGAGGCCCTCGCCCTGAGCACACGGATAAGTGCACCTTCCCACGACCTTCTGCATAAAATTTCAGGGACTGACAGGCTCCCGGAAGCTCATCCATGGATGCCAAGTTAAGCATCCCAGCTTCCTGGAAAACGGGGACAAAAATGGCCCTGAGGGCCCATCTTGCATGAGCCCCCAGGGAGCTGCTGGGAGGTGGAGGAAGGGCGCCACAGCCCCCTGCCTCTGCCAGGCTTTGCAAGGGGTGCTTTTTTGGAGGCAGCACATGGGCTTCTATTTTTTAACCTACTCAACAAAATGGAGACTATTTTTAGCTCAGCAAGCTGCAGGGCATCACAATTAGCAACTGAAAATTACACATCTTGCCAGTCTCCCCTCTGTTGACTGGAGGAGAGCGAGAACAAGTGCTCCTGGGGGTAAACTGGGTGCCAGCCCTGGGCCCCCACCCTGGAGGACCACTCAACCAAGAGGATAACCTTTGGCAGAGATTTCAGAATGAGTACATACGTGAGGCTGTCTCTGGTTTCATCCCAGTTCCAGAAAAACCCAGGCTTGGTGGGAGCAGGGCAGTAGCCCCATCAGCACTCAGAAGCCACAGTTAGGGAAAGATCCATGCTGGCTGCTTGGCCCAGGGACCTCTGCTGGGATCCTTGGGGCAGCTGAGGCTGGGCCTCCTACATCTGCAAAATGGAGCCCTTCATCCTTCTAGGGCTCACTGTCTGGTTCTCTGATGTCATTCGCGCTGGAGGTGGGTAAGAGATGGGTGTTCCACAGAGCCCTCACTCCTTGACCAACTGACCATTCACTCGTTCATTCATTCATTCATTCATTCACAAGTGTTACCAAGGACCCGCCCACACCTTGGAGACCTACCAATGAAGGGAACTGGGTCTCTGTCCCCACTGAGCCCCTTGGGGGCAGGCTGTGGCTGGGATGCACAGTGACTACACAGATAAGGATGTGGTATTATGGGTTAAAAGGAGATCAGTCCTCCAGAAGAGGAAGAGGAGAAGGTCAGGAGAGCAGCTGCCAGCCTGAATTCAGATACCAGTAGGCAGACAGCTCTCTCCTGGGGGCGGTTCTTCCCCTCCCCAATTCCTGGCTTTCAGATCTTCCTACCTTTGAGCTCAAATGTGTCTCTTAAGCTCCTGCAAGCCTAGTTTTGTCTGCCAGGACCACATACTAAAGAAACTCAGGGTCTGGCTGCAAAAATGGGCTGGGGGTCCAGCAGGCTGGGAGTGACACCTGGCCACCCCTGAGCTGAGAGCTAGCAACCTCCCCTATATGCTGGCACCTCCAGCAGGGACTTCACAGGTGGTACTGAGTGTGACCTGAGGCCACCACGCTCGGGACAGGCTTAGTACCTGTTGGTTTCGGTGGAGTCAGAACTGCAGGACACTGGTAGGCCCCAGGGACACTTGTTCTCCAGGGTCCCCACCACCTTTCTAGACACAGTTATGGGGGCTGGCACTGCCCCTCTCCTGACCCTTCCCTGGGGCCCTCTCCCCCCTGGACATACACTCCGGATAGCCACTGGGCCCGATGCGGACAGGGAGAAAGTAGGGGGAAGCCACCTCTCCTTCTGGGCAAGTAGACCCACTTGCCTGGCCACGCTGCCCTGTCCTGGCATGTGGGGCTCAGAACTGACTCTGGGGACTTCCCTGGTGTCCAGTGGTTAGGATTCAGTGCTTTCACTGCTGAGGGCACAGGTTCAATCCCTGGTCAGGGAACTAAGATCCCACAAGCCTTGCAGCATGGCTAAATTTTTTGAAAAAAATTTTAAATAAAAGAACTGGCTCTACCTGGGGTGCAGAGTGGCAGGGGTGACATGCCTCTGTGGAGAGGCTTCATTAGTCCTCACCCCTGTACCCCCGTGGCCCTCCCAGCAGGGAAGCCCTCAGGAGAGCATGGCTGGCCCCATCCTTGCAGGCAGGGTGCTGTACAGCTCTGTGCAGCTCCCATCCTCCCAGCCTGATGGATCTTGCAGGGAATGAGGGCGAAGGGTGGCATTTTCCACAGAAACCAAGCTTCAAGAAATCATATTCACAAATGCCAGGAAGAAGAGCCGTATTTACCTCCGTGCACCCTCTGGGCCAGCCAGGGCAGTCCCGGAGGCTGGCAGAGGGCTGTGGGCCGGACTCCAGCCAGGAGGTGGCTGCCATGGGAACGGAGCCACGCAGCACCTCGGCGCCTTCTCCACAAAGGCCCGGCCTCGGAGAGATGCCAACAATTAAAGCTTTGTTACAGATGCATGATTCATTTTTTTTTCTCCTTCTGAATTCTTTCCTATTACCAAATCCTATTTGAATTGACTAAAGGAATCTTGCCATCTCCTCTTCACCCTCTTAAACACTGATTCTGCCGAGTCCGGGTTTCCTCCTCCTCCTACTTCGTTCCCTTTCTGCCCAGTCAGCTTCTTCTGGTGGCTGCTCAAGGGACAAAATGTCATTGTCCACCAATAACCATCCCATTATTGAGCCTTGAGAGGCCCAGGGAGGAGCAGGTAGGATTTCAGAGAATCCTTGCCCTTTTCCTGGAGGGCAGGCTGCTGGCATGCCAACCTCCCACTCAGGGCCCCCAGGGCAGGAGGATGGTGCCCAGGGCCTCCCCATTCCCTGAAATCTATGGCCTCAGATTCCACAAGGATCACGGTGCACTCCTGCACGTGGGCAGGTGACTCTTAGACTCCTGGAGGCTGAGCTGGGCACAGCCTCAGCCAGAAGGGGGAGGAAGATGAGATAGACTTGGGAGGCACTCCTGTCCTCAAAGCGCCACCGAGGAGGGCATTGTGCAGCCCCTCACCTCCACTGAAATCCCATCTCTGGGATCTCCTTCCTCTACAGGGCGTCCACTTAAGATTGGTGCTTAGTATGTGAAGCAAAATCTGGGGCAAAAAAAAAGTCTGCAAAAATCTGCCTCCTGTCAGGACCCCAGGTTCCAGAAGGGGACGTCTGACCCAGGCTCTCCCGGTACCCCACACAGGAAGGACCCCAAGGAGCAGCAGGGGCATGGCTGTGAGCCAGCAGGACAACAGGGAACTGGGTCAGAGCCGAGGGTCCTTGAGAGACAGGGAGGCTGGGCCCCTAGGGCTGGAGGGGCTGGAGAGACAAGCCACACTCAGGCCTGAGTAGACAGTGGCCTCTATTCCACCCTGCAGGCTGTCTGGGGGTGCAGGGGTTGGTGGGGGAAGAACGTACAGTTCTTTCATGTTTAAATGACATCTAATTAGGCTGAGCAACGATTTTCCTTTGTGTTTAAAAACAAATAAAAATCCATTTCCTTCGCCTGAATTGTCATCCTCCTGGCAGACACCCAGAGTGGCACCCCTGGGATCCTGCCGCTCTGCAGGGGCTGGAGGTTTGTGTGTGCCAGCCTCAGGGTGGAGAGCAGCAGGCACCCAGCTCCCTACAGCACAGCCTGTCCAGTGGCCACAGCCTCTCAGAAACAGGACCTGGACACGTGTCCTGACCCTCAAACAGAAACATCTCCCGCTCCCTATGCACACGCTGTGTACACAAGCAGCTTTCCTGCCCCGCGCCTGACCTGCGCCCCCTAGTGTCTAGAACTGGCTGGCCCCTAGGAGCACCAGCAGCACAGCTGCCTGCATTCCTCCCCAGGGCACTGCGCTTTCCCACTCGCCGCTCTGCATACACGGCTGGCCCAGCAGCTGTCATCCCATTTTCCAGACAGGGAGCAAACCCCAAGGGTTTAAGTCATCAGCCCCAGGCCTTACAGCTCCAAAGTGGTGAACCCCGGTGAGTGTGACCACCATGATCTGCTATGAAACCCAGGATTCAGCGCAGGCTCCAGAGAAGGGAGGACAGGCGCAAGGCAAAAGCAGGTGGAGGGAGACTTCCAGGGTCCCTGAGAGATGGACAAGGCCTGGCCCAGAGCCACCTGCTTGCAGAGTGCATGGAGGGGCCCGTGAGCACAGCACTGTGGGGTGCCAGGGCAGGATCCGAGGGCCAGGTGTGCACGTGCACCCGAGGGGCCCCGTGCTGGGCGGCCAGATCCAGGCCTGACCTGAAACAGCTGGCAGTATCACTGCCAATAAGGACACTCACAGAAGGTTTCCACCTATGGGCCATCCTACACATCCCCACAGCGCCCCTCAAGGCACTACTGGCCGCTGCTGGGATGAGCTGCAGCCCATGAGGCCAAGGACAGCCTGAGGTCACACGGTCTGGCCAAGCAGAGCCAGGAACAGCCCGCTGCTTCAGCCTGCAGGCGGGTTCTTTCTGCCAAGGGTTGAAAGTGAAAGGCACGCTGCCGAGAACATGCTTGCCCCGCTGTGCCCAGGAAACGGGCCCGGCGCCCAAGCACAGTGCATAGGGCTCTTCGTGGACCAGAAACAGGCAGGACAACAACTAGAACTTTCTACAATTCCTGACATGCGATTCAGACCCAAAGAGATGCGTGGTAGAAAGGAATGAAAATACTGCAGGGCATTCTCTGAGGACGTGGGGATGGAAGCATAAAGAGAAAAATATGTGAAATATCATGCCCTAAAAACAGCAAGGCATGTTCTTCTGTCCAAGAGTACTCACCCACATTGCTCACACATCAAATGACCAATGAAACCCTGATGGAGTTCCCAAATGGAAATGTACAGGCGACAGAATGATATGTCTGGATATTAATAAACAAACGATGAACCAAAAAAAAAAAAATTCACCCATTTAATAAAAAGCTTCCCTAAGTCATGTTTGTGTTCAAGTAGCAATCAAAACTCCAATTATAGACACATCAGAATAATAACCCTTAGAAGAAATCCCATGAAATTCAATATGTCCAAAGCTGTACTCAGAGAAAAATTCATAGATTTCAATATATTTTAATTAAAGGGGGGGTGAGATGAAAACAAACTAAGCACTTGATTCAAAAAGCTAAAAAAACAGCTTCTAAACAAAACAGACATTCAGCAAAGCACACTGGAGGAAGGAATTACGAAATGAGAAATTAGTGGATTTAAGGAAAGGAAGACAGTAGGACTTGCTGTGCACTCAAGAGTTGGTTTTCTTTTGAAAGTGAAAATTTTAAAAGATAAACCTTTGGCAATTCTCATCAACAAAAGGAAGAAAGGAAGGAAGCTAGCAGAAAGGGGGAGAGGGACGACAGGAGGGAAGCAAAGAATGAAGAGACGAAGATGGATGAAAAAGAGAAGCTAATGTGGAGAAGAAACCTCAAAAGGATAGATGATATAAATCTGTGCTAAAAGCCCTGAAAGCATTTCGAACTGGGATATTACCTAGGAAATATAAATAACCAAAATAGGCTAAAAATATTTAGAACCCAAAAGGACCATAACCATAGTACAAATTAAGTAACTTCACAGTCAACTAAAACCTCAGGGAAAAATAAAAGCAAGCCCCGGGTGAGCCAGTTTCCAAAATGAATTATTTCAAGCCTTGGAGAGTCAGATAATTTTATATGATATTTAAACTATTTCAACTACACAATTCATATTGAAAACCTTTCCTATTCATTTTATGAAGCTAACAAAACCATGATTTATAAATGTGACAAATATCTACCCTAATAGAAAAGTATGAATAAATTCTCACCTATGAATATAGATGAAAAATACCCCAAGCAACATATCAGCTGAATGAACTCAGCAGCATTTCAGAGTAGAATTGAGCCTGACCCTGTGGGATTTATTCCAGTAACAGGATGATTTAGCTCAGAAAAGCTAATAAGTCAACACATTAATAGGTCCAAGGAGGAAAGGAATTTGATGATTTTGCCAGATATAGGAAAGCCTCGGATGAATATCCATTCTTGGTGTACACTCTTGGCACTTAACATGGGAATTAAGTGTACCTCATGATGAAGAATATCTGTTTGAAATTTAGGGTCAATTTCAGACTTCACAGCAAAACGTCAGAGGCCTCTTCATTAAAATGAAGATCAAGCCAAGGACAACTGCTATTATTGAAAGCTGCTGTGTACCTTTTAGAAAACAGTAAGATTAGAAAGTTTTTAAAAGATACATTAGAAATGAATTAAATCATTCTTGGTTTTCCAGGGAGCCCAATTGAAAATCTGTTCAAACTAATAAGAGAGTTTAATTATCAATTACCTAACACACATTTTTTTTTTAAAGATCAATATCTTACCTATCAACCTCCTCGGGGAACATCCCGACTCAGTCCATGTGGAATGTGTTTGCACTCCAGTGGCGAAAGAGAAAGGGGTATGAGCCAGGAATCTGCGTGTGTGGGCGTGTGTGCATGCCCTGGGGCGTCCCAGCTCTTCACTGGCCAGGGACACATTCCCAATGGGCCCGCTCTGCCACCCATGTCAGCCACCCGATTCACAGCCCCCTTTCCTAGTCACACACCCCTGACAGCCCCCCATGTTGCCCTCTGGGCTGGGCACCCCTGGGAACTCGCTTCCCTCTTCTAAGGATGCTGCACAGGCCCCTGGTGTGTGCAGGGGGTCCAGGCTCTGGGGTCAGCCAGCCCCAGGATGAACGCCTGGTCTGCTCATGGTGCTGCCTTACATCGTGGAGCCTCAGCCTCCTCTTGTGTCACTGGCACAGCGACCTTGTGAGGGTTAGAGGAGACCGGAGAGCTGGCTCCCAGGGCCTCTGACTCACACTTGCCATGGACAGGGGGCGGCTCGTGCGGCAGCCACACTGACCTTTGGGAAATGCCGTGGGCTTGGCCCCAGCCAGGCAGGCGGGGGTGAGCAGGACAGTGAGGCTGGGGTGGTTCCACTGGAGGCCGAGACACAGGGCAGTGGGTTTGCCAGAGAAACCCCACGGCCCACCAACTGCCCTGAGGCCACGGGGCCAGAGCCCTTGGGGGCAGCAGGGCTCCAAGGGGGAAGAAGTGGAGAACCCCAGTAGAGGCCACCATCCACATGCTCCCACCAGACCTAGGACTCTCCCTTCTGTCTGCCTCCAGGTTCCCCTTGTCCTGGAACCCACAGGGCTCCAGCCAGCCCAGAACCTGGGACAGTGGACATCGTGGTCAAGGGGCCAGCTCTGACCCCTGGCTGAACTCAGGCCAGCCGCAGCCCCCGTGGGCCTCAGCCTCCCCATGTGTAAAACAAAGAAGCAGAACTGGGCAGGACCGCTCCAGCCCTTGTGTCTGCTTCTTTCTTCCCTCACTTATTTAGCTGACAAACATCCCTGAGGTCCTGTGACCTGTGCCACACACTTGGGACTGGAGGAGCCCACAGAGCACCGTGTCAGCTACCAGAGGCAGCAGTAACACCACCGTGCAGTGTGAGAGACGCGGGATCAGATGTCTGTCCTGGGTGCTGAGGGGGCACAGGGGTGGGGGGTATAACTCTGTAGGGAGACATCAGGGAGAACTTGAGGTGGGCTTCCAAGGAAACTCCAAACCAGGGAGTTTCCAGTGGGTCAGGAGAAGGAATAACAGGGAGACATAACAGGTCTCACTGATACCAGAGCCCTGAGAGACCAGTCCTCTTCTGGTCACTTACTTGCAACTCCCCAGAGGGAGACTCCCAAGGAGCCCAGAGGTGTGGAGGGTGCAGGTGGCTTCCACAGGTACCTCAGCTCCATCTCTCTGGTCAAACCCTACCCATGCCAAAGCCAATGCCCCACGCGGCCGTCCTAGATGGCCCAACCTGTGCAGACCCTGCACCACTGTGGTCCCTGTCTTGGTTATGCGACTGTTCCCAGTGCTCCAGCACCTCAGAAGGCAGCCAGGTGGACACAGGATGCTGTGGCTCCCTCCACGCCCCTTGCCTCCCCTGGTGGAGCTCACACGAGGCTCCCCCAACCCCAGCGGCAGGCAGGCCCAGCAAGATGGGGGCGTGGCGCCTGGGCGGGCTGTCCTGAACGGCAGGTACAAGTGTAGGCAGCATGGCCAAGAGGCGGCAAGAGCCCGCAGGATGGAGCAAGCTGGGGCTCCGCATCAGCACCCGGGCCAGACCCTCCCTGGACTCCATACTCCCTGTGAGTGCCAGGTGACACTGCCCCAGGGGGTGTCAAACTGCTCCCCCTCCTCCCCACCCCCACCTGCTCCACCTGCATCCTTCCCCACCGCTCCTTCCTGGAGTTGCTGCCTCTTCTCCATCTGTACCCATTTCCACCATCAGCAGGGCCTCTTGCTTTACCTTCAGAGTGTGATCAAATCGAGCCATCTCTCCTCCTCACTCCCTCAGCTGAGCCCCTGAGCTGGCCAAACTATCCTCTCACCCTCACCAGCCCTGCCCCTGACACCTGCTTCCAGTCTGGTGCCTGAACACACGGGCAGCTTCCTCTTCCAAGCTTGGCCTGACATCCTGCCAGGCACTCCTGCTCCCCCTGCCACTATCTCCCTGCCTCTCGTCCAGCAGGTCCTCAGGTGAAAGGCTCCCCGGACTGCCCTACCCAAGGCAGCCCCACACTGGTGGTCAACGTGCTGGGCACCAAACACGCTGGACATGTCGCCAGGCTGAGAACTGTCACTGCTGGTCCCAGTGAGATTGAGTGGGGCCATGTGACTCATCTGGCTCAAGAACAGTGAGTGGAAGTGACGTGTGGCACTGTGAAGTGGGGCACTGAAATGTCAGTGCAAGGGCCTCACTCCCCCTCTGCCATGGGACCTGTCAGCCCAGGTCCTTGAGAGAGGAAGGCTCAGGGTGGGGCCCTGTCAACCCCTGACGGACAAGCCAATAAGTGGACATTACACTGTGTTATTATCAGCCCCTGGCTTTGGGGGTTGTTCAGCTACTGCTGATAATCTAAATTATCCTGCCTGATGCACCCTTGATATTTTCTATTCGTTTACTTTTTCTCTTTTAGCACTTATCACCATGTAACATTCCATATCTCATTTATTGATTGTGCTTTTTTTTCTCCCCCTGTCTCTCTTGCTAGAAGGTGAGCCATGAGGACAGGAGCTGTGGTTTGTATCTGGTTCCCTGCTGAATCCACAGTGCCTGCACACAGCAGGGGCTCAATAAATGAGTAATGACTCCGTGAAAGAACAAATGAGTCCTGCTTCTTGGGCACAGCCAGGCCTGATTTAGCCCAGCTGCAGCCCCCTTCTCAGCCCCTGAGGTCCTGGGTCTACACTGATCAGCTCCAGGCTGAGAGGGCTTAAAGAGCAACACCTGAATCTCATCACCCGATCATCTCAAAGGAAGAACTGTAATAAACAGCCATGGAAATGCAACACTGCCTCATGCTCAGGATTAATTCCATGGCAGGTTCTCAGCTTCCTTCCTATAGAAAAGAAGCTGCCCCTCATCGTGGGGCCCACATCCCTCAAAGCCCTAGCCTGAGGCTCACTGCCCTTAAACATACAGGTGTCTGTGTCCTGCCCCACTCCGTGCTTCTCCCTCTCTCACACACATCCCATATTTAAACATCCCACGGTTTTCACATAATCTCACTCTCACCCACACATCACACATACACACATACACACCACCCACGTGCCCACCTCGTTACAGTCCCCCTGTCTCCTCCAGGGCAAACAGGTGGTTCTGTGCCCCTCAAGTCGGGAAAAGGATGCACTGTGGTCTTGTCTCTTACACGCCTGACTGTGCCAGTCCCAGGGCAGCCACCCTCCCGCCGGCCCTGCTGCTAGGCTGCTGTCACCTGCCTCCCAGCGCTATCCGCCCCACAGGGGTCCGTACCAGCTGTGCAGGTGCCGCTCAGCCGTAGACTAACACTGGCCTCCGCAAGCAGGGCCAGGCAAGGCAGTGGCAGCCTGGGCTGCCCATCCGTTCTGAGCCCTGGGCGCAGCCCACCTGGCAGCAGGTGCCCGGGGGGACCCATAGAGGGAGTGGTTCCCAAGGGCAAGCTTCTTCCAGGCCTGGCCGAAGATGTTCTCCGCCTGGCCGCACTCCTTGCCGGGAGGTGAGCCCTGCTTCCGCAGCTCGGCGGCGCAGGAATCCCTAGCCCCGCGGTCCTACTGCAATCAAGGGGTTGCCCTGCGAGCGCGTCCCCGTCACCGCCTCCGCCACCCGCCGCCCCGCACCTGCCACGCGCCGCAGCCCTACCTGGGGCTCCAGAAACATCCTGGCTACCTGCTCCCAGCGTTGTCCCCCGGCGCCCCGGGCGTCTCGGGTGCGGCTGCCTTTCTGCCCGCGCGCCCAGGCGGCTCCAAACCCCAGCCCCGGCCGCGGACTTCCCCACGCCCGCCTCCTCCCGCGGGGCGGGGCCGGACCAGGGGTGGGGCCAAGGGGCGGCTGGCGCCCGGGGAGGGGCAGGGCCGGGAACGTTAGGAGTCTGTGTGGGGCCGAGGTAGGGGGCCCAGGGGTAGCAGGGGACTTGGGTGGGGCCGAGCTGGCCAAGTGGCAGGGGCAGGCGCCCGGCCGGGGTTCGAAAGGGGCGTGGCGTAGGGGGCGTGGCAAGGGCGGGGCGGGGCGCTGCTGGAGGGCCGTGGGGAAGGTGCAGGGGTTGGGGCGCGGGGACCGGCGCAGCGTGGGCCAGGCTCAGAGGCCCGGCGCGGGGTTTGGGGGCGCCGAGAGTGCAGGGGGAGCAGGCAGTGGCGTCAGTACAGAGGCCACAGCAGGGTGTCGGAGCTGGGTGCTCCGGACGGGGTCTGCCACTAGGCGAAGGGGCGGCGTGCTGGTAGGCGCTTCGCGCGGGGTGGGAACGGTCGTGTTGGTGAGATCCAGCTCATGGAGAGCCCCCTGCGCCCCCCGTATCCTCCCTCGAGCCTCTCTTCGCCCTCCCCAGCCTCACCTCATCTTAGATGTCCACCACAGAGCTACGGCAGGTGCTTGGCCAGCACCTGGCTTGAATGCCTCCGCTCACGGCTTTCTCACTCCACACAGCTCTGGCCTCGAGCGTCCCACGGAACTCTGTCCTGTTTCCTTGAGTGAACACTGGGGACACAGCAGCTGCTTTTGTGGGAGGACTAATCTAAGACACGGCGTGGGGCGGGCCTGGCACATGGCACAGCCAGTCGTCATTCCGCCCTCAGGAGCCCCAGCGCTGAGAAAGAATCCTGTCAGGTGACCATCTTCCCCTCCACCGGGTTCCTGCGTTGCCCTCAACTCAGGCTCTGAGAATCTGAAAGGGAAAGGTGGACTGAGGGAAGACTGTCCTCTCTGGGAGGTCTAGAACCAGAGGGCCTAGAGGCTGAGTTGGGAATGGGAACAGGGCAGAATCTGGGAGAGCTCATGAGCAAGCCTGGGGCTGGGATGGGAAGAGGTGACCCTGTCAGTATTCAGGTAGGTCCCCTGGAAGCCTGCCTTCGACAGCCCCACACCTCACCCTCAGCAGCCTTGTGAAACAGCCATCTCTCCCCTCAGCTACTCCCTCTCCTTTGCCTGTTCTGTCACCAGTAGCAAGACTGGCGGAGAAGGCGATGGCACCCCACTCTGGTACTCCTGCCTGGAAAATCCCATGGATGGAGGAGCCTGGTAGGCTGCAGTCCATGGGGTCGCTAAGAGTCGGACACGACTGAGCGACTTCACTTTCACTTTTCACTTTCATGCATTGGAGAAGGAAATGGCAACCCACTCCGGTGTTCTTGCCTGGAGAATCCCAGGGACGGGGGAGCCTGATGGGCTGCCATCTATGGGGTCACACAAAGTGGGACACGACTGAAGTGACTTAGCAGCAGCAGCAGCAAGACTGGCCCTCAGGCTGAGTCCTGGAGAACAGCTATTTCTGTCCTGAAGAATGAGGGGCTGTGCTGAGTCCCTTCACCAGTCTCCTCCAAGAGGATACAGCAGTTTGGAAACCACCCCACTTTCTCTTCTAACACTGGAACTCAGATCTCACTGCTCCAGCACCTGCACTTTAGCTACAGCCTTGTTCAGCTCCTGGGGTGGGTAGTTAGGTAGAAGGGGGCAACATCAGCAGAAATGGCCATGGCTGCAGATACATCAGCCCCCCCCCCCACACACACACACAAGCTTTCACAATATCCTCCCCCTGCTGCTTCTGCATCTCCTTTCAGGCCAGTCAGAGGATGCAGAGCTCACAGTGGCCTCCACAGGGTACTCATGGCACCAGGACCAGCCTGGGTCCTTGGTCCTGAGCCTGCCTGGCCACCCTGCCCCTTCAGAAAACTCCATAGTGCCAAGAGGGGTGAGGGGTTTTGCCCTGAGGGAGTCTGCCAGGCACCCACCCCTGCAGTCCTCGGCTCTATCCCACAGCCCTGCAGGACAATTAGGCCCTCAGGTGGCCACAGTATAGTTCCAGAAAGTCCACGTGGGCAGTTAACACGCCTACTGCCACCTGCATTCATAGCAAGCCTTCCCCTCTGCCTCTCTAGGTGTTGTGGTCCAGAGGAGGTGGCTGAGCCCATGTACAGCCCCACTGCGCCTTTCTATACATGCTCACTCACAGGTTTCACCAGCATCCCTTGATAAGGTAGATGCTTTCCCAGGAGTAAGGAGCACCCGCTGCCCGTTGTCCCTGCGATGGGAATGTCCTCACATACATGGATGGTGCTCTCTCTGTTCACAGGTGTGACCTCAGCATTCATGTGTGTACATGGACCACAGCCACATCCTTCCTGGTTCCCATGGAGGCAGGGAGATGGGCCTGCCAGGGCTGACCCCTGCCAGGGTGTTGCCCTGCTTAAAGCTGTGGGTGGGGCTGGGCTCAGGGAGCAAGATGCTACAGGGAGAGCTTGAGGGGACCAATACGGGAACCCAGTAACCTTTCCAGAGCTGGCTTTAGAAAGTGGAAAAGGAACCAGGTGTGGTGCGGCCAGCAGACATGTACTGAGGGCTTCTGGGAAGATGAGGCAGCCCGGATGATGTGGGCTGGCCATGAGGCCAGGAATTAGGGCATCTATCCCATGACCATGAGAGGACACTCTGAGCAAAGAGCAAAAAGCCTGATTCCGGGATGACAGTGACCCTGGACATCCTCACAAGTACAGACACCTGGGACCAACGAGAAACTGGGACAGGAGGCTGGACTCAGGGCTACAGGCTCCTAATTAATGTCCCTGCTTCCACCCATCCTGCCTTGACACAGAAGCTCGATTGGCCTTGTTAAAACCTATGTCAGGTCCTGCCCATCCACTGCCCAAGACCCTCAGTGAAATGAAAGCCAGGGTCTAGCGGCCATGTGGGTGCTCCGACTGGAAACCTCCCACCTTCCACTCACCCCCGCCCCTGCTCGCCCTCGTCTGCGTGCAGCGTTCTTCCTCTTGAGTCTTTACTGATATGTCACCTTCTTGGTGACATATTTACAGTGTTAACCTCCACTCCCACACTTCCTCTCCCCCTGAACTTTCCTTCTCATGGCCACTTAAGTCTGACATATTCTTTCTACTTCCTTATTTGTCAGTGTCTCCTCTAGGGAGAACTGAGCTCTGTGAGTGCAAGGCCTTGGTCTATTCACCGCTGTGTCCCAGGGACTGGGACATGTTTGCAGATGGGGGCACTTGACACCTCTCTGTTGAGTGAACACGTGTGTGTATGTCTGCCTGTGAATACGTGTGCAGAGCTAGACATAGGTGTATACATCCAGTTCAGGCCTCATGTCCAGAATATATAAAGAACTCACATAAATCAAAAAGTCTGAAGACCCAACTTTTTAAAAATAGGCAAAAGGCTTGAAGAAGGATGTCCAAAAAGATGATAAACATAAGAAAAAGCACTCAATTTCATTAGTCATCAGGGGAAGGAAAATTCACACCACCGGGTGCTGCTGCGGTACGCCCACCAGGGTGGCTAAAATGGAAAGGCAGAAAGTTCCAGGTGCTGACAAGGATGTGGCACAAGAGAAACTCCCATCGTTGGTGGTGAGAGCTGAGCTGGTAAAGCCACGTGGGAAGACGGACCAATAGTGCCTAAGAAAGCCAAGTATACACAGGCTGAAGAACTCCTCGCTGGGTGTAGACCCACCAGAAATGCTTACATACTCACACCCAAAGACCCATCCACCCGTGTTTAGAGCAGCACTGTCCACAATGGTTCTATACTGGGAACCATCCGGCTGCCCTCCACAGCGAAGAGGTAGAATCACTCTGGGAGCGCCACCATCAACAAGAGTGGACACACCAGTCTTACCAGCATCACGTGGAGCAGAAGAAACCAGACACAAAAGAACATCTAATCAGGATCCAAGGGGTCTGCTGGGGCTGGGTACTGATCACCCATGGATTCGCCCCATGAAAAGTCTGAGCTGCAGCATTTATGACTCATGCACTTTGCTATATGTACATTACACTTCAGAACAATTTATGTTTAGAAAAAAGTTGAGAGAGAGGAAAAAAAAAAGAAGAAGAAATAACATGCCAGTCAGGGCTCAGCTGTCTGAGCCCCAAGACCCTTCCAAGAGTGTTGTGAGCTGCAACTCAAGAGAAGCAGAACTGGGGAAAGAAGCATTTTAAGGTGGTCTCTGCCTCCCTCTCTTCATTCTCTCCAAAACCAAAGGCCTCTCTGGGTAAAAACTCCCTTCCTTTAAAAAGGTACAGCCTGCAAGGTTTTAGTTTCGGAAGATGGAAGGGGGCCTCGCCTTGGGTGACTGCTGTTTCAGAAGAGAGGAAGCAGGGACCCAGGTGCCCACACGGGCGTGTGGACCAGCATCACGACAGAGACCCTGTGGAGGTTAAGTCCTCAGAAGCTAGGGCTCCAGGGAGGGTGGGGGTGGTGGGGGGAGGGGCAGGTGCCAGCAGGCTCAGGTGAGAGTCTGATGGGACCTGAGGGACCAATAGAGGTGACCGCCACTGGTGAGGGAGCAGGTGAAAGTCAGATTCTGCTTCCTGCACACACTCCCCTCCCCACACTGTCCAGCTGAGGCCCCCCCACCCCACCAGCCACTTATCACCCGGGGCGGCCGTGCAGGCAGAGCTTCGGCTCCAACTCTGAGTGTCATGGATGAGGCAGGCGCCTCTCTGAGTTATCATTTCCTGGATATAAAGTAGGGTTCATGACCCCCAGGTCACAGGGCAGCCAGCAAAACATGAAGCCAGAGAATCAAGCATGTGGTAAGCCTTGGAAACGTCTCAGTTTCTAGTTCCGAGGACTTGAGCTGTCCAGGGGCTCTCCACCTGCCCTGGGAAGCAGCCCCGGCCATCTGAATTCATAACCACCTCCGGAGAGGCCCTCTCCAGTTTCCTCCACGCCCTCGCTAACAGTGTTTAACAGGAACCTGTGGAACGTGATGTGCCCTGAGGGCCAGTCAGCAGTCTGAGCGGTCATGGGTCGCACAAGCTCACACCCACGCTATCCCATGAGCTTCATGGCACGTGTGTTTGACACCCTGGGGCAGGACCCTGACTGCTGACCCTGTCCTCAGGGGACCCAGATGAGGTAGGCAGGCCGATGTCCACTGAGAACACACACGGGTCTCTGCACTTCCCTAGCCCTGTCCCATGGATACTCCCTTTTGGAGAATAAT
Organism: Bubalus kerabau; assembly: GCF_029407905.1. Lineage (NCBI taxonomy): Eukaryota > Metazoa > Chordata > Mammalia > Artiodactyla > Bovidae > Bubalus > Bubalus kerabau. The sequence goes on from NC_073624.1 coordinate 136,863,809, forward strand.
GTTGGAAGCAAACAAACTGATATGGTTTTAGGTACCACTGGAGCACAAGGGGCAGGGGAGGGCAAATGAGAGGAGAATAGACCATTCTGATGCCCCCTCACAGCTCACAGGTTACTGCTCTACCAACAGAGCAGCCCCCTGCAGGATCCCCCAAGAAGCCTTCCCGTTGCCTCTGCTTGCCTTGATTGTGGCACTCCCCTTCGTCTTATGTGAAAATAGATTAAGGAAGAGCCACCCATCCGCCAGGTTGTGTAACTTGCGGCAAGTGTGCAACTGGGCGTGTAACTAACCATGACTAACAGCACAGACCACCCGGGATGGCGGCCGCTCCCTGCACCCGGGCCCGTCATCACTCTCCTGTCAACAAGCTGGCAAAGGAGTAGGTGGAGAAGGGACTTCAGGTGGCCACAGGGTCGTGTGTTAACTGCAGCCTGGCTCCCTCCCCGGGCCCAGGCGCAGGGGGACCAGGGAGCCAAGCGGGCTAGGTGGGGACAGTTCCCCCAGGGGCCTAGCCAGACCCAGAGGGTCCTAGGGGTTGGGGAGGGGCCTGGATGCCCCAGTGGGCAGGGCTGGGAGGAGGCAGAGATCCTGGTGCATGGGGTTGGGCAGGGGGGCCTGCTTTCACCAAGGGTGCCAGGAGGAGCCAGACGTTAGAGAAGCAGCCCTTTGGAAGGGGAACTGGGTGCATCAGGAGAGCCGTCCCTCCATGCTTGGTGCCAGAAGCCTGGCTCCCGCTTCCAGAGAAGGAGGGACGGCAGGTGGGAGGAGGTCCATGAGGTCCCTCAGTGGAGGGAGGAAAGGAAGAGGGGGGCCTGGGCATAAGCATATCTGGTCCTGTCCTCCAGTGAATGGGGACCAGGTCCTAGCAGCCTCTCCCTGGCCGTGATCCCCTGAATCCTGCCACCCCTTCACACTAAGTGCCCACCAATCCTGGCTGGCAGTACTGGGCAGAGATCACCAGGCAGAGGTGGAGCAACCAGCCCAGGGGGGCCTGCAGAGCCTCTGGGCCAGTGTCCTGGTGCCCACAGTGGGTGGACCAGGAAGGGGTGAGGGGCAAGCAAGTACCAGGAGGGCCACCAGAGGCCACACTCTGGCCCTTTCCACAGCCCCACCCCCAGGCCTCAGAGAGGCCACACTCAGGTTCCTGCTCTCCAAGAAATAAGTTAGTTCCTCACAACCCAGGCCTCCCTTCTAGCGACACTCCCTAGCAGGTTCAACTTCTGGACAGAGGCGGTTTTCTGGTCTATGTGTGGAACCACCCACCAGCATTTATCTCCCAAGAGCAGAGGAGGAGAAAGAAACCCCTTTCCCTGAGGAACCCAGACCCGAGTCCCTGGCCCGTGACAGCGGTGGGAGCTGCAGAGGAACCTGGCTACTGGCCTGGGGAGACAGACTCCTCCTGGACCAGAGTGGCAAGGCCCGACCTGCCATGGCACCCCAAAAGTTTCCATTCCTCTGAGTCAAATATTTGGCAACCTGATGGGCAACCCTGATGTTAAACGGCCATTCCAGTATTGGTTATCATCAGAGAACAGTCCTCTGGCCAAGAGAACACGACCTTCCCATTTGGAGGCCTTGCCATGGGGAAGCTGACCCTGGCGGGGTCATGTGGAGGTCAGGGCCAAGGTCAGACTTCTGGGTCCTGCAGGGCCCAACGCTGAGAGGATGAAGATCCCGAGATTAGGTCCTCCAGAAGGCCCATGATGTGAGGCTGGGCAGCCCCGTGGCCTTGGAGCCCCGCAGGCCACTCTGTCCAAGAGGGTGGTTGTTCTCTGGGCAGTGGTGGATGAGGAAGCACACGGGCCCCTTAGCGAGCTGCCCCTGGACTCTGCAGTCATTAGCAGATGGCCCTGGGCCAGGCCACACTTCTGTGAGCCTCAGTCCCCACCCCAAACAGGGACTCACTGCCTGGGATGACATAGGTCATGATGTCAAACAGGCACCCAAAAAGAGCCTGACGAGAGGATACACAGGGGTGGCAAAGGCAGGAGGTGTAAAGAAAAAGACCCTGCCCCACGGAAATCTCCCACCCTAGAGGAGTGAGGACTGCCTGGGGAACAGGCCAGCCAGTGGGGCCAGGACAAGGTGGGAATGTCCTCACTGCGCCCTGCAGGGCCTCCACCTCAGAGCTGGCGAGAGACAGAGGGCCTGCAAATGAAGACGCAGGAGAGGCCCATCTACCAGGAGCAAGCTGCTTCCTGGCAACCAGAAGCCCGAGTCTCAATTCTCACTTGTGCCATCTGCAAAAATAGCCTTTAATGTAGCACAGGGTGTTAGCGCAAGTCTCAGAGTCATTGGTGGGAAAGGCGAGAAGCGGACGACAGAGGTGGGTTTCCACAAGGCACCTCACGGGACAACAGCCCCTCCTTGGCAGCCTGATGGAAAGTATAGCAGGTCCACAAACAGCATAGCAGGTCCACGCACACACACGTGATCTTGCACTTGTGCACAGGCTTGTGTGTGCCTGTGTGCACGTATCAATATTTGCATGTGTGTTCTTTGTGCATGAGTGTGCATGGGTATCATTACTACACATATGTGCACACGTGTTTGCATGCATGTACCTGTGGCCTCCCTGTGCATGAGTATGTGCCTATAACACAGACTGGCATATCCACCCTGAAAGGGTCATCAGGGCACCTGCCCTACACTGGCCTCCTCTTCTATGTCTTCATCGAACGCTTCCCAAATTTTCTCCACTGCACATGAATGTCTCTGTCATCAGCATATTGAAACAATATATGTTCTTTTGATTAAACCAGGATGGGAGACTATGGTGCTCCTCCTGAGGATGCCTGGTAGGAAGCAGGGCTGACTTGGCAGTAGCCCACCAGGGGGTGCCGGCCCTTGAGCATCCTCACTGCTCCTAGAGAAGGGAGACCTGTTCCTGCCAGCCAAGGTGTAACCAAGGGAGAGAGGGTGCCCAGGGCAGGCAGGCAGCATGAAGGGTCAGAAGAGCCTATGGACCCTGCTGGGTGGGCATCAGGAAAGGCTGCATCAGGCAGCACAGCTGAATGGGAGCAGCACCCTCCAGCCTCAGGACAGGGCCCTGTGCTGCCTCACTCACCGAGAGTGTGATCTGCTGTATGTTCTCAGCAGCGCTCGTCACTTCTCTCCTTATATCCCACTAGCTTCTCCCTCCAGCTGGCAGACCAGAAGGCTCTGCTTGGTCCCAGGCAGGGACAGTCTGTGGGAGCCAGCCTAACAGGTGCCCTCCTCCCTGTACAGGCTGGTTTTTACTGTCTTGGGGACACATCCACTTGATTCTCACCTCCACGACTTATGTGATCACCCATCCTCCAAACTGGTTCTTCTTCTCTCTTTGTTCCAGTGCCTTTGGGGCCCACCCTGTCACCTCCTCCCCAAAGCCTTCCGGACACTCAGAGCATGCTTGAGGGCCTTGCCCTTGGATGGTACCTTATACTCTAGTCTTCCTACCACCACCTCTTAAGGAGAGCTAGTGGCTCCCTGGAGGGCCTCCCTGAGATCTGAGTTCCTATCTGGTTTCCATTAGTCACGTGTTCTGTGTGGTACTAGTGATGTCTGCCTTGGGTGAGAGCGTGGAGAAAGAGGCACCAAGGCCCTGGATCTGCACCACTCCTCCAGCTCCTCATTGGTGGGCTCCTCAACCACTGAGTGGCATTTTGCATTCCTAACTATTCACTTATTCATTTTTTTTAAAGTTAATGAACATTTACTATGTGCCAAGTTCTCAGAGACATACTCCCTGCACTCAGGGTTTACCCTCAGGGTTATGGGAAGGGAGAATGGTAAACAAATGAATAAAATCCAGCTGGTGATGAGAAAGGGATGGCATAGAGCCTGGGGGTCCAAGGCCACCTCCCTGGGCAGGGGGGTTGAGCCTGGAGCAGAGGCTGCTATGTCGGGTGGGAATGTCCTGGTAAAGGTACCAGGAAGGGTGTGCCAGGCAGAAGGCACAGCAAGTGCAAAGGCCCCCAAGAACAGAAGGAGCTTAGTGCACTCAAGGCAAAGAAAGACTGACGTAGGGGCCTGCAGTGAGAGATGTGCATGCGTACATGCATAAGTGCTCAGTCGTGTCTGACTCTTGCAACCCCATTGACTGTAGCCTGCCAGGCTCCTCTGTCCATGGAATTTTCCAGGCAAGAATACTGGAGCAGGTTGCTGTTCCCTTCTTTAGAGGATCTCCCCGACCCAGGGATCAAACCTGCATATCCCATGTGTCTGCATTGGCAGGTAGATTCTTTACCCACTGTTCCACCATGCACACTATGGCTGTCCTGGGAATTCTTCTGAAGCTCAGCTGAGTTGAGAGGGGGCAGGGAGACCCAAGCTACCTGTGAGGCTTCCCCCAACAGAAAGTAAGAAACAGAAGGTTCAAGGTTCAATGCTCCCCTTCAAGACCCTGAGCAGTCCCGGTGCAGCTAGGTACTAGCTTTAAACCCCTGGGAGCTGACTCAGCAGCGATCTCTTAGGGATGCTCAGAGAAATATCAATAACCTCAGATATGCAGATGACACCACCCTAATGGCAGAAAGTGAAGAGGAACTGAAGAGCCTCTTGATGAAGGTGAAAGAGGAGAGTGAAAAAGTTGGCTTAAAACTCAATATTCAAAAAACTAAGATCATGGCATTTGGTCCCATCACTTCATGAAAATAGATGGGGACACAGTGGAAACAGTGACAGACTTTATTTTCTTGGGCTCCAAAACCACTGTAGATGGTGACTGCAGCCATGAAATTAAAAGACACTTGCTTCATGAAATTAAAAGATGCTTGCTCCATGGAAGAAAAGCTATGACAAACCTAGAAAGTGTATTAAAAAGCAAAGACATCACTTTGCTGACAAAGGTCCATATAGTCAAAGCTATGGTTTTTCTAGTAGTCATATATGAATGTAAGAGTTCAACCATAAAGAAGGCTGAGTGCCAAAGAACTGATTCTTTTGAATTGCGGTGCTGGAGAAGACTCTTGAGAGTCCCTTGGACTGCAAGGAGATCAAACCAGTCAATCCTGAAGGAAATCAACTCTGAATACTCATTGGGAGGACTGATGCTGAAGCTGAAGCTCCAATACTTTGGCCACCTGATGAGAAGAGCCGACTCACTGGGAAAGATCCTGATGCTGGGAAAGACTGAAGGCAAAAGGAAGGGGGTGACAGAGGGTGAGATGGTTGGGTGGTATCATCGACTCAATGGACATGAGTCTGAGCAAACTCTGGGAGATAGTGAAAGCCAAGGAAGCCTGGTGTGTTGCAGTCCATGGGGTCACAAAGAGTCGGAACAACTGAGCGACTGACCAACAGAGAAGGTGTGGTGGGACTGAGTCAGTAACTGTTACCCACAAGGTTATCTAGCTCCAGTTCTCAGAGAAGACTGCCAGAGAACTCATACCTGAGATCCCCTGAGCACGTGTGTGTGTGTGTGTGTGTTGGGGTGGGTGGATGCTTTGGACCTGCTTGGGGTGGGGTGGGGATGGGGACAGGGAGTCAGTACCAGCCCAGCTTGGTGGGGTGGGGTGGGGATGGGGACAGGGAGTCAGTACCAGCCCAGCTTGGTGGGGTGGGGTGGGGATGGGGACAGGGAGTCAGTACCAGCCCAGCTTGGTGGGGTGGGGTGGGATGGGGACAGGGCGTCAGTACCAGCCCAGCTTGGTGGGGTGGGGTGGGGGTGGGGACAGGGAGTCAGTACCAGCCCAGCTTGGTGGGGTGGGGTGGAGGTGGGGACAGGGCGTCAGTACCAGCCCAGCTTGGTGGGGTGGGGTGGGGGGGCCAGGATTTGGAGCTGCCAGCATGTGGGGGAAGGACTTCTCCCATCTCACCTCTCCCTTATCCTTGGCCAGCTCCCAAACTCCTTCCCAACCCACTTGTGCTTCTGGAGCTCCTCCTGCCCCTCCCCAGGCCCTGGGGCTCCCGGTCCATCCTCTCCTTTGGGAGACTCCAGTGGGAGTCTGCCCTCCCACTTCATCCTCTCCTTTGGATGGAGCCCTAGCCATCAGGTGGGCTGGTCCTTGGAGCCCCCTGGGGAGCTCTCCTCCTTCCCACCCCCTCTCCCCTTCAGCCTCTGTCTCCACTTCCTCTCAGCTCTGCACTTCTCTGGACCCACAAACACAGCCTCCCTGACCCCTGACCCCTGTTAGCTGCCTTCCAATCTCTTATCATCCACATTTCTAAAAAATAAAAGCAGACTGCATCTGCCACTTCTTTTTCTCCTGGTTTGGCGCACACTCTCCAGCCCAGGCCTCCCCCCAACCCTCAGCCTCTGGAACAGTCTTCCTACCTCTTCCCTCACTGTGGCCACCTGACCCATCCTGGGGCACCCAGCTGACCCAGGCCCAGGATTTCAACAGGATGTAACTGCTCACAGCCAAGCTTCAGGCTGGTGCCAATCCAAGGGAAGTCCTCAGGGGCTCCATGCCGGATGCTGGACTGGCCTGGGCTCCCCTCATCCTGAGCTGCTCCTCTGTGGGGGCCCTCCCTACCAGCCAGCCCTGAAGGAGCCCCTGAAAACCCGCTCACCTGCACGTCCCAGCCCAAAGCCATCAAGACACACATCCCAGGACTACCACAAGCCTTTCTCCTCGTGGAGGAGAGTGGAGACTTGTCCTGTGATTCTTGGGCACAGGCACCAAGGGACCCACTCCTTGCACACCCTGGGCAGCAACCTAGGCCGGGTGAGGACCTGACCCAGTGGGGGAGTAGGGAGCTGAGCAGGTGGAAGTATGCGGGGTGTGATGCAGGTACGTTTGAATTCCACCTTCGGGAAAAGTTTTACCCAGAGCAGAACATATGGTCTCCTACGCTTGAGCTTCTCTATTTGCTTGGCTGACTTCAATATTTTGGAGAGTTACATTATGCTTTGTGACAGTTTACTTATATAGTGAAGGAAGTTTGGGTTCCTCCTTTGATTTCCTTGCTCACTGTCCCATCCTCATGACCACATATGGTCCTGCAGAGACCCTGCTGCTGCTGCTGCTGCTGCTAAGTCGCTTCAGTTGTGTCCAACTCTGTGTGACCCCATAGACGGCAGCCCACCAGGCTCCCCCGTCCCTGGGATTCTCCAGGCAAGAACACTGGAATGGGTTGCCATTTCCTTCTCCAATGCATGAAAGTGAAAAAATAAAGTGAAGTTGCTCAGTTGTGTCCAACTCCTAGGGGCCCCATGGACTGTAGCCCGCCAGGCCCCTCCGTCCATGGAATTTTCCAGGCAAGAGTACTGGAGTGGGTTGCCATTGCCTTCTCCGGCAGAGACCCTACGACCCTGAAAACACACCCGGGCCATCGTGAGGGTCGCAGGCTCTCTCCCAGCCCTCTCTCCTATGGCAGGAAGAGGCCGTCTGTGATGGATAGGGAGGCCTCTGAGCAGGGGAGGCTCACTGAGGGACCCCGAGGAGAGTCCAGAGGAAAGGCTGGTTGAGCTGATGGTAGAGAGCAGGAGGGGGGCCTCTGGGCATCCTGAGTGCCTCCCTAGGGAGGGGCCGCAGCTGCCTGCACGGGAACATCCTTGCAGCCACATCCTGTCTGGAGCCAGAGAGACCTATGTTCCGGGCTGGTGGGAAGGGACCTGTGTATACTTCTGGTACACAGGCTGGTTGGAAGTACTCTACATGTACTTCTGTGCACGTGCCCATCCCTAGGCAGACACAAATGTTCCCAGGAGGGGTTTCTCACAGTTACTTCCAGAATCATGGCATCTTGGAGGATCCCACCAACCTACCCTTTCCTCTAACCCCAGACAACTGCAGCCCCCGGGCCAGCACTCCCATCCTGGCCCTCACTGCCTGAGGCCTGTCCTGAGAAGACCCAGCAAGGGCACAGAGCTGAGAGCAGACCATGTGCCCTCTCCCCTCCAGGTCCCACCCCTGTCCTGGGGGCACGGTAGGAGTTGTGGGCACTGCCTACAGAGAAGTGTTCATTCTCCCATCCAGCACCAGGGCCCCAGAGGAGAGGAAGAGACCAAAGCCTAGCTGGGCAGGGTCTTCGCTTGCATTCACATGTTTGTTTGCCTACTTTGCTTGTTTGTTTTACCTGTTTTAAAATTGAAAATGCAATATATGCTCATGAAGAAACACTCAAATACAAAAAATTATATAAGGAAGAGTAAATGCCCTCCCACCCCAGGTCCCAGCCCCTCCCCAGAGACATCCACAATTAATTAATCTTGTGTGCAACCGCTCAGAATTTTCTGTGTTCATGAGATGATTGACATGTACATGTGGGGTTCTTTTTCTGAACTAAAAGGCACACACTTCACACGCTAGTTTCAACTCACTCTTTTCTCTGGGCAACTCTTCACGTTCTGGACCAGCTTCAGGACATTCTGCTGGGTGGCTGGGCTGTCCCCTAGCACAAGGCACTCAAGTGTGGTGTGATGCAGTGACCACAAACGTACCTCAGTGACCATCCTGACAAAGCAGTCAAAAGGTAAAAACTCACAGTAAGATAAATAAGTTCTGAGGATATAATGACAACACGATGACTACAGTTAATAGTACTGTAGAATATATTTAAAAGTAGCCAAGAGAGTAAATCTTAAAAGTTATCATCATAAAGAAACAACCTGTGGAACTCCCCTCGTGGTCCAGTGGCTAAGATTTCATGCTTCCAGTGCAGGGGCCCAGGTTGGATCCCTGGTCAGGAAGCTAGATCCCACATGCCATGACTAAGAGTTCACATGCCACAGCTAAGAGTCAGCATGCAGCAATGAAGACTGAAGGTCCCGCAGGCCACAGCTAAGACCTGGCGCAAAGAAAATAAAAAATTTTTTTAAAGAAACTAAATTTGTAACTGTGGCATGATGGATATCAACTAAACTTTTGTGCTAATCATTTTGAAAAATATGCATATATGAAATCATCATGGTTTATACCTTCAACTTTTACAATATTATATCAATTATATCTCAATAAAATAGGTAAAAAGGAATGAAAGAAATTAAGGAAACTATGTCAGAATAATTAAAGTATGGAAACAATGCTTCACCAAATAAAGAATATCAACAAAGGAGTATAAATTATTAAAAAAAGTAGAAATTCCAGTACTGAAAACTACAGTAACCGAAAAGAAAATTTAACTAGGGGACTCAACAGCAGATTTGTACAGGCAGAAAAAAGAACCAATAAACCTGGAGAGGTCAACTAATGTCACACAGTCTGAGGAACAGAAACTAAAAAGAGTGAAGGAAAATAAATAGACCCTCAGATACCATCACACATGCCAACAGGTGTATAACAGCAGTCTCAGAAAGAAAAGAGAGAAAGGAGCAACAAGAATACTGGACTACACACCGCAACCACTGAGCCTATGTGCAGCAGCTACTGAAGCCCATGTGCCTAGAGCCTGTGCTCCGCAGCAAGAGAAGGCACAGCAATGAGAAGACCGTGCACCACGTTGAAGAGTAGCCCTCACTTGTCAAAACCACAGAAAGTCAGTGCAGCAACAAAGACCCAGTGCAACCATAAATGAATAAATAAAAATATTAGAAGCATTGATAGCTAAAATGTCCCAAACTTGATGAAAAACATCAATCTACACAACCAAAAAGCTCAACAAACTCCAAGTAGATTCCTTATCAGAAACCAGAGAAGGGCAGGGCAGAAAGCAGTGGGATAGCATATACAAAGTACCGAAAGAAAAAAGATGTCAACCAACAATTCTTTATGCAGCAAAACTGTCCTTCAAACATGAAGAAGGAATTGCCCAGCAAATATAAACAGAACCTGCCATTAGGAGGCTTACCCTATAATAACTACTAAAGAAAGTCCTTCAGGCTGAAATTAAAGGAACTCAAATACAGATGAAAAAATGAAAAGGATCAATAAAAGTAACTATATAGGTAAGCATAAAAGACAGCACAAATGTCTTTTATGTTTGTAACTCTTTTTTCCTCCTATCTGAATTAAAAAACAACTGTATAAGCAATAATTATAAGTATTGCTGAGGAGTACACAATGTATAAAAATGTAAATTTTATGACAATAAGAGCATAAACAGAGGGGAGATAACAGAACTGCAGAGGAGCAAAGTTTTTGTACACTACTGAAATTAAGATGATATTAATCAGAATTATATTGTTATTAGTAAAGATGTTAATGTTAATCTGCCAAGCAACAAAGGAAATAACTCAAAAATATACAGTAAAACAAATGACAAGGAAATTAAAATGGTACTACAGAAGATCTATTCAACACAAAAGAAAGCAATAATGAAGGAATAGAAGAACAAACATAACATATGAAAAACAAATAGCAAACCCTATCTTACCAGTAATTGCATGAAATATATATGGATTAAAATAAACACTGCAATTAAAACCCAGAGATTGGCAAAATGAATTTAAAAATATTATCTAACCATGTTTCCTACAAGAGACACAATTTAGATTCCAAGACAAATAGGTTGAAAGAAAGGATGGAAAAGATGTCACATGTAAATAGTAACCAAAAAAGGGCTGGAATGGCTAGATCAGTCAAAATAGACTTTAATATCAGACAACACAGACTTTATTAGACACAATAGACTTTAAGAAAAAATGTTACTAGAGACAAAGGACATTTTATAATGATGAGAGTCAATCCATCAAGAGGATATAACAATTATTAATGTATGACCCTAAGAATGGAACCCCCGAATTTAAGAGCAAAAACTGATAGAATTAAGGAGTAAAATGGACAATTCAACAAAAAAAGCTTGAGACTTCAATATCCCACTTTCAATAATGGATAAAACAACTAGACAGCAGGTGATTTTGTAAACAGAAGACTTGAATGACACAATAAACCAAGTAGAACCAACAGACGTGCATAGAACATTTAACAATAACAGAGTACATACTCTCCTCTAGTGGCCATGGAACATCCCCCAAGATACATATGTTAGGCCATAAAACACATTCTAGTAAATTTAAAAGAACCAGAATCATACAAAGTATGTTCTGTGGCCATAAAGGAATAGCAGAAGTCAATAACAGAAAGTAATCTGGGAAATTCACAAGTATGAGTGGAAATTACACAAACCACTGCTATATAACCACTGGAGAAAGAAATAACAGGGGAAATCGTACATGACTTGAGACAAATGGAAATGAAAACACAATATACCAAAACTTATGGAATGCAGATAACAGTGATTAGAATGATAGTAATAACTGTAAATATATGCCTATAAAGAAGAGAGGGCTCAATTTTTATTCAGTATTATACTAGAGGTTTTTAACTAGGACTATTAGGAAACAGTGAAAGACTTTATTTGGGGGGTGCTCCAAAATCACTGCAGATGGTGACTGCAGCCATGAAATTAAAAGACCCTTGCTCCTTGGAAGAAAAGTTATGACCAACCCAGACAGCATATTAAAAAGGTCCGTCTAGTCAAAGCTATGGTTTTTCCAGTAGTCATGTATGGAATGTGAGAGTTGGATTATAAAGAAATCTGAGCACCAAAGAATTGATGCTTTTGAACTGTGCTGCTGGAGAAGACTCTTGAGAGTCCCTTGGACGGCAAGGAGATCAAACCAGTCACTCCTAAAGGAAATAAGTCCTGCATATGCTTTGGAAGGACTGATGCTGAAGCTGAAACTCTAATACTTTGGCCACCTCATGAGAAGAACTGACTCATTTGAAAAAGACCCTGATGCTGGGAAAGATTGAAGGCAGGAGGAGAAGGGGATGACAGAGGATAAGATGGTTGGATGGCATCACCAACTTGATGGACATGAGTTTGAGAAAACTCTGGGAGCTGGTGATGGACAGGGAAGCCTGGCGTGCTGCAGTCCATGGGGTTGCAAAGAGTCGGACATGACTGAGCGACTGAACTGAACTGAATGGAACTAATTAGGAAAGATACAAGACATAAAAGACATCCACACTGGAAGAAAGAAGTAAGATAATCTTTTTTGTAGATGACATGGTCTTTTGTATGAAAATTCCTTAAAAAATACACATACACACAAATGCACACAATTAGAACTAATAAATAAGTTCAGCAAGGCTGCAGGATATAAGATCAATATACAAAAATCAATTGTAATACTATATACTTGTAATGAACAACCTGAAAATAAAATTAAGAAAACAATTTCATTTACAACAGCATCAAAAAGAACAAAATACTTGGCAATAAATTTAACAGAAGTGCAAGAATTGTATACTGGAAACTACAAAACATAGTTGGAAGAGATTTAGTCTTAAATAAATGGAAGGACAGCCATGTTCCTGGGTTAGACGGCAATATTATTAAGATGGCAATACTCCCCAAATTGTTCTTCATATTTAATGTGATTATCCCAAAACTCTAGCTACTTTTCTTATTTTTTTGCAGAAACTGACAAGTTGTTCCTAAAATTCACAAGAAAATGCAAGAGACCTGGAACAAAGGATTGCAAAAGCAATTTTAAAAAGATGAATGAAGCCAGAAGATTCACATTTCCCCATTTTAAAACTTACTACAAAGCCTACAGTAATCAAGTCTGTATAATACTGGCATAAGGTTAGTTATATATAGACCAAGGGAATAGGATTGAGAGTTCAAAAATACACTTGTGCATTGATAATCAATTGATTTTTAACCAAGGTAGCAAGGCATTTCACTGGGGAAAAAATAGTCTTTTCAACAAATGGTACTGAGATAATTACACAGCCACACTTGAAAGAACCACGTTGAACCCTATCTCACTACTATGTGCAAAAATTAACTCAATCTAAAGATAAGAGTGAAAACCATAAAACCCAAAGAAAAAGCATCTTTGTGACCCTGGATAAGGCAATGGTTTTTTTAGTTATGACAGTAAAAACACAAGCAACCAAATGAAAAAGAGATGAATTGGATTTCATGACAATTTAAAATTTTGTGCTTCAAAGAACACTATAAAGGTATTGAAAATACAACCTCCAGAATGGAAAAAAGAAAAAAAAAATTTGTATATCATATGCAGTAGTCTCGCCTTAGCCATAATTTCACTTTAGAAACAGGCAGAGGGGACTTCCCTCGTAGACCAATGGTTTCCAAGACTCCGTGCTCCCAACGCAGGGGGCCTTGGTTTGACCCCTGGTCAGGGAACTAGATCCCGCACCCAAGTAAGAGTGCGTGCTGCAACTAAAACCCCCACAGGCTGCAACTGAGACCTGGCATAACCAACTACGTAATTATATATTTTTAATAAAAAATTAAAAAATAAAAGTGGCAAAGAAATATTATTTCTCTAAAGACAGTATGCAAACTATAAGTAAACACATAAAACTCAACATCATCAGAGGAATACAAATCAAAACCAAAACGAGACACCACTTCACACCCACTAGGATATAAAGAGACTCCTATAAGAAGTCTTAATGAAGCTGTTAAGCAATTGGAACTCTAGTACAATACTGTGACAACGTAAAGTTGTGCAGTCGTATCTAGAGAAAACCATAAGTCTAAGATACACGCACTCCAATGTTCACAGCAGCGTTATTTACATAGTCAAGATATGGAAGCCACCAAAATGTCTATCGACAGATGAATGCATAAAGAAGATCTGGCGCGTACATGATACAGAAAATTACTCAGCCATAAAAAAGAATGAAATAATGCTATCTGCAACAACATGGATAGGCCTAGAGATTATCACACAAATGAAATAAGTCAGAAAGAGAAAGACAAATATCCTATGTGGAATCTAATACTTATATGTAGAACCTAAAATGTCCAAAAAATGAACTTAGTCACAAAACAGAAACAGACTGACAAACACAGGAAACAAACTTATGGTTACAAACCACAAAAAAGGAAAGGGGGAGATAAATTAGGAGCTTGGAATAAACAGATACACACTACTATATACTGGACCATAAAGAAGGCTGAGTGCTGAAGAAGAGATGCTTCTGAATTGTCGTGTGGGGAAGACTCTTCAGAGTCCCTTGGACTGCAAGGAGATCAAACCAGTCAATCCTAAAGGAAATCAACCCTGACTATTCATTGGAAGGACTGATGCTGAAGCTGAAGCTCCAATACTTTGGCCACCTGATGTGAAAAGCTGACTCATTAGAAAAGACCCTGATGCTGGGGAAGATTGAAGGCAGGAGGAGAAGGGGGTGACAGAGGATGAGATGGTTGGATGGCATCACCGACTCAATGAACATGAGTTCGAGCAAACCCAGGGAGATAGTGATGGATAGGGAATCCTGGCGTGCTGCAGTCCATGGGTTCTCAAAGAGTTGGACACAACTTAGCGTCTAAACAAGAACAATTACTATACATAAAATAAACAACAAGGTCTGACTATATAGCACAGAAAACTATATTCAATATCCTGCAATAAATCATAATGGAGAAGAATATGAAAAAGAATACATATATAACTGAATCACCTTGTTGTACACTAGAAACTAACATCACACTGTAAATCAACTATACTTCAATTAAAAAATAAAAGTCATTGCCAAAAAATTTTTTTGACTTTGGAAAAGAGTCTGTCAGTTCCTTAAGATTTTAAACATAGAGTTACCAAAGTTTACAGTCTTAGGTACATAGTCAAGAAATTTGGGAGTTTATACTCACGTAAAAATTGCACACAAGTGTTCATAGCAGCGTTGTCCATTTTAGCCACAAAGTGGAAATACCTCAACATCCATCAACTTATGAAGGGACAAACAAAATGTGGGAAATCCATACAATGGGGTATTGCTGTACTCAGACGCTTCAATCATGTCTGATTCTGCGGTCCATGGACCGTAGTCCACCAGGTTCCTCTGTCCATGGAATTTTCTAGGCAAGGATACTGGAGTGGGTTGCCATGCCCTCCTCCAAGGGATTTTCCCAACCCAGGGATCGAGCCCACATCTCCTGCATCTCCCGCACTGCAGGTGGATTCTTTTACTACTGAGCCACTGGAGAAGCCCACAATGGAGTATTGCATGCCAATAAGATGGAATGAAGTACATGCTATGACATGGGTGAACCTTGAGAACATTATGCCAAGTTAAAGACACTGAACATAAAAGGTTGCATACTGCATGATTCCTTTACACGAAACGTTCAGAATAGACAAATCCATAGAGTTATAAACATGGGCTTCCTTGGTGGCTCAGACAGTAAAGAATCCTCTTGCCTGCAATGCAAGAGACCCAGCTTCGATCATTAGGTTGGGAAGATCCCCTGGAGAAGGGAATGGCTACCCACTCTAGTATTCTAGCCTGGAGAATTCCATGGACAGAGGAGCCTGGCAGGCTACAGTCCATGGGGTCTCAAAGAGTCAGACACGACTGAGCAAGTAACGCTTTCACTTTCACTGTAGGGTTCTAAAATAGATAGTGGTTGCCAGGGCTGGCGGGTGGGAGAAGAGGATGTAGATATTAACGGGTATGCGGTTTCTTTCTGGGGTAATGAAAAGGTACTGGAATTAGTGATGATGCTTCTATTAACCCCATGAATATACTAAGAACCACTGAATTATTCACTTTGAAAGAAAGGGTGGATTTTATGTTATATGAATTCAATGCATGCATACTCAATCGTGTCCAACACTTTGCAACCCCATGGACTGTAGCCTGCCAGGCTCCTCTGTCCATGGAATTTTCCAGGCAGGAATACTGGAGTGGACTGCCATGCCCTCCTCCAGGGGATCCTCCTAACTCAGGGATCAAGTCCGCCTCCCTTGCATTTCCTGCATTGACAGGCAAATTCTTTACCACTATGCCACCTGGGAAGCCCCTTATATGAATTCTATATGCCAAGTTTTTTGTAAAGAAAAAAAGAGATGGTCCAAGTTATAGGCTCAGGACAGCATCCAATTCCCCAACAATACATTCTAATAGTTGAGAACGGTCTCATTACAGACTTAATTTGTATTTCTTTAATTATGAGTGAGACTGAGATTAAAAAAGGCTTTTTTTCCCGCCTGAAATTGCCTACTTTGGGGTTTTCCCCTTTATTCAACTGGCTTGTCGATTTTTCTTATCCATTCATTCAGTGACCACATACTGAGCATGTGACTTGCACTGTTCAATGGCACCCCACTCCAGTACTCTTGCCTGGAAAATCCCATGGATGGAGGAGCCTGGTAGGCTGCAGTCCATGGGGTCACTGAGTGGGACACGACTGAGCGACTTCACTTTCACTTTCCACTTTCATGCATTGGAGAAGGAAATGGCAACCCACTCCAGTGTTCTTGCCTGGAGAATCCCAGGGATGGAGAAGCCTGGTAGGCTGCAGTCCATGGGGTCACACAGAGTCAGACACGACTGAAGTGACTTAGCAGCAGAAGCAGCAGGCGCTATCAAAACGATCAATAGAGTCCAGGTCCCCTGGCAGAGGGAAGACATAAATACCAAACAAGTGAATAGACCCCAGCTGTCTGGAAGAGCCTTCAGAGAACCAGACCAGGCAGGGCGGACCAGGAACGGATAGGGGAGGTGGGGGCTTTGCTGTTTAACCAGGCATTCAGGGAAGTTCCTTCTGATGAGGTGACTTAGCAAGCCCTGACTAAAGTAATCCCTATGGGTCCGAGGGAACAGCCAGTGCAAAGGCCCTGGGGCAAGAGCATACATGGCCTGTTCAAAGAACAGGCCTCCTCAAGGACAGTGTTGCTGAGGCAAAGCAAGGGTGGGAAGAGATGAGAACAGGCCCTGCTAGGCTTTGTAGGCCTGGATAAAGGCTGTTTCCTAGGGTTGCTGTACAAACTACCAAAAAATGGGCAGCCTGAAACAATGAAAATGTATTCTCCCACTGTTTGGGGTGCTGGAAGTCTAGAATCAAGGTGTTAGCAGGACCATGCTCCTTCAGGTCCTATGGAAAAGTCCACGGTACATCCCTTTGCCTCTTTCTAGCTTCCGCTGGTTGCCAGTGATTCTCAGCACCCCTTGACTTGTAGATGTTTTGCTTCAATGTCTGTCTTCATGGTCATGTGCCTCTACACTCACTCTCCTTGTAAGGACACCAGTCATTGGATTTAAGAACCAGGCTTCCCTGGTGGCTCAGATGGCAGAAAATCTGCCTGCAATGCAAGAGACCCAGGTTCGATCCCTGGTCAGGAAGATCCCCTGGAGAAGGGAATGGCTACCCCCTCCAGTGTTCTCGCCTGGGAAATCCCACGGACAGAGGAGCCTGGTGGGCTACAGTTCATGGGGTCACAAAAAGTTGGACACAACTGAGTGACTAACATTATTATCCAATATGGCCTCATTTTCACTTGATTACATAGACCTTATTTTCACATATTGGAGAAGGGAATGGCAACCCACTCCAGTTTTCTTGCCTGGAGAATTCCAGGGACAGAGAAGCCTAGCAGGCTGCGGTTTGTGGGGTCACAAAGAGTAGGACACGAGTGAGCAACAAAGCTCATTTTCACATAAGGTCACATCACTGTTTCCAAGTGGACGTAAATCTGGGGGGACACCATTCACCCCAGTACAGGGCTCCTCTTCAGATCCTTGGAGCCTATGCCCATGTGTTGGTGTTCTCTGCCTCTTTAATCCATCCACACAATCTCTTTACTTCCCACTGGAGGGTTGAAGTGGGGGTTGACACAATCGAATTTAAACCACTCTGGTTGATTTACAGAGCCAAAACCACAGGAGGCAGAGGTGAAGCAGAAGCCCAGTTAGAAGCTCCTGCAAAAACCTATGTGCTCTGGAGGATGTGCGGGGAGTGAGAAGTGGCAGGTTCTGGACTTTATTGCAGAGACAGGATCTGTTCATTGATCAGACGTAGGTTTTGAGAGAAAGAGAAATCAAGGCTGCCACAGCAGAGTCAGGCCCGAGGAAAGGCAACAGAATTTGTGGATTTGTAAGAGTACTCCATGTAGCACTTCTGCTGAGCGCGCGCACTTGCTTTATACCCCTCCAGCCTCCATGAGATAAGAGAGAACACAGGAACCGTTGTGAAAGAGGGTGGGTGGCTGGTGGACAAGACTGACTCATGCTTCTGGAAAACGGAAGGCACGAGGGGCAGGTGGATGGCAGAAACCACAGAGGAGCCTGAGCAGGAAACCCCACCTCTCAGGTGGGCACACAGACAAAGGCAGAGGGCTGCCTGGGGGCAGGGGAGTGTCAGCCCCACCCTCCAGACACAGGACACGGACAGGTCATTACTGGGCCCGGAGGCAGCGCAGACCCCACACGGAGAACTGTCCTCTAAGGGGGCTTCCAGCGTGGAGCCGGGAGGCCAGTGCGAAGCCCTCCAAGTGCTGGCACACCCCCACCTCACTGCACATGTCTGCTCGCAAATGCCACAGGGGGAAGATGCTGTGGGGCAGTCAGACCCAAATACAACAGAGGGCGCACTCAGTGGACCCCCAGACCTCCTCCTTAAAATGGACAGACAGCCCCAAGTTCAGGAGGCGTGTTAACAATTGCACATTAGCATGTTCACAAGGTGGGTTAACAATTCACTCTCGGGAATCAGGGCTCAGTGAGCACCCCTGCCCCAAGGGTCAGAGGCCGAGACTCTTGGGGTCGAGGGTTGTCAGGGCAGGAGACCAGGTCCTGAGATGGTGGAGGCCCTGTCTGAGAGGACAGACAGCATAAAAGCAAAAGGACAAACAGTCAAGGGAAGAACCCAGCCCAGAGCAACAAAAGAAATCTTAAAAGAAGAAACAGTTGTGAAAGAGAGAGACTTAAGAAGCTGGATCCCTCTAGTGAGTAGGATGCCACATCGAGGACCAAGAAGAGCTGCCAAGACCCCTCCCCGGCCCCTGCCCCACAGCCAACCCATCACCTGATGCCAGCAGTGTGCCTGCTCTGCATTTCTCACGTCTGACCACGTCTGTCTGTCCATCCCAACTGGCACACCCTAGCCCAAGCAGCTGTCCTCTCTCCGCACTGACCTCCCAGTGGCTGTTTCACAACCGCACCCCACATCCCATCCCCTCTCCATCTGCTAATCACTCTACAGATGGGATCACACTTGTGGCTTCTGCACACCTCAACTTAAGAGTCGAGTGTTCAATCCCTGGGTCAGGAAGATCCCCTGCGGAAAGAAATGGCAACCCACTCCAGTTCATGCCTGGAGAATCCCAAGGACAGAGAATTACCTTGGCGGGCTATGGTCCATGGGGCGGCAAAGAGTCGGACATGACTAAAACGACTTAGCACGCACTCAACTCTTCAACTTACAACACGTCATAGAAGTCAAAATCTGGTGACGTGGCTGGCAAGGCCTAGCCTCACCCTGACCCCATACCCACTGCTGTCCCATGGCTCTGCTCCTGCACCCCGATAGGGCCCCACACTGCTGTTCCCTCTGCTTAGGGTGCTCTTCCGGCATGGCTTCCCCCAGCCCCCCTCCCTGCCAGGGAGCCGCAGCCTTCTCTTCGCAGCACTTCCCAGATCTCAGGTGTGCTATTCCGGGGACCATCCTGTGACTGTCTCTCCTACCAGACTCTCAGCCGCCTTCTCCACCTCCTTTCAAGCCGAGCTGATTCCCTTTGATCTATTTTGCATCACCCTGGGTTTCTTTCACTTCACTGCTGCAGAAAGTTTGAGAATGCCTGGCATACACCATATTTGCCTCCAGTTTGGAAGAGGCACTCTGAGTAACGGGGTTGGTGTGCTAAGCCCTCTGCAGTCTGGCCTGAGTCCTATCTTACTTGATGAGTGGAGGGTAGGGGTGGGGGATGGAAACCCGGGATCCAAGAATGCGTTAGAGACGTGGATGAAGCTCTGCCTTCTCTGCTATCAGGCTCTCAGCATGGACTCAATCTTCCTTCAGACGTTCACAGGACTCTGGGAAGGAACCTTCTTTAGAATGAGATATATGGCACGTTTTCACTCTCAGGATCAGGGCTCAGTGAGCACCACTACCCCAAGGGTCTGAGGCCAAGGGTCCTGGGGTGCGGGGTTGTCGAGGCAGGAGACCAGGTCCTGAGATGGAGGGGAACTTGTCTGAGTCAGGGGGTGCTAACTGAAGCATTTGGCTCCAGGCTCTGATAGTTCCTTCATCAGAGAAAATGCTCCTGCAGAGATTCAATTCAGGTGTTTAAAGTTTCTTTTTAAAGCAGGATTATTCAATGTTCTCTTCAGGTAGAGCCCCACACTGCCCAAGGGAGGGCACACAGGGCATGCAGCGGTGCCCAGTAGCCTGGTGAGGTCTCTAGCTCTGCGTTCCCCCTGAGGGAGTTGGCACAAGCCTTCCACCTCTCTGAGCCTCAGTTTCCTCTTCTAGAAAACACAGCATGTGATGGACACCCAGGAGGGTGGGTACAGCTCCCCTCCCAGCACAATATACCCACAGATGCGGCTAAGGTCTCAGGCCTATGAAGGGTGACCCTGGAGGTGGGAGACCCTGGAGGAGGGGTTCTCTCCAGGGGACACACCAAGAAGCTTCGACAATTCCCAGCTGGGGTGATGCAGAGACCAGCCCCCCGTTCGGCAAGCATCTGTCACCAACCACAAGTTGTCCCAGCGGACAGAGGAGGGTCCAGTTTCTGCCTGTTGTCTGGCATAATTCACTCTCAAAAACTACACCACCCACCCCTCCACCCAGGTCACCCCACAAGACTGATAAAAATAGATTTCTGGGCTCCACCCCTGGACCAATTAAACCAGAGTCTCTGGAGACGTGGCTCAGGAATTTATACTTCTCATCAACTTGAGGGACTTCTGTGCAGTCAGGTCCGAGAACCCCTGGGTGTGGGAAGTGCATGCCGCAGGGGAAGGTGGGCCGGGTACCCCAGGTGAGGCCCTTAACCCCATCACCTTGTTTCCATCAGCCCCTCAACCAGCCCCAAGGTCAGGCTAAAAAGCATCAAAGGCAGGGACTTCCCTGGTGGTCTAGTGGCTAAGACTGTGTGCTCCCAGTATAGGGGGTCTGGGTTTGTTCCCTGGTTGGGGAATTAGATCCTGCATGCCACAACAAAGATCAAAGATCCCATGTGCCACGCCCAAGACCCGGCGCAGCCAAAATAAACGAACATGTTTTTTTAAAAAGTCAAAAGCACACGAGAGGCACCATGGCTCAGCTATTTCCCACCTGCCACCTGGTCAAGGGCAGTTTCCCATAGGGAGGAGAAAAGGGGCCAAATGGGGCTGGGCAGTCCTCAAGGGACAAGGTCTGTCTGCCCTGGGGTGGGGTGGGGGGGACTTGGGGGCAGAACCTGTCCCGGGCCAGGCAGTGGCTCCTACAGCTCCCTGAGTATCTAGAAGGATGGGTGTGAGCAGGGCCTCCGCCCTGAGGAGCAGACAGAGGCCTGTGCGTCACACAGGGCAGTGCATGCTACATTACAAACCCAGGCATGCCAGGGGCGGGGGGGGGGGGGGGGGCGGAGGGGGGCAGGGGCGGGTGGTGCTCCACAGCTGCAGGTCACAGAAGGCATGCCTCACTCCTCTGATGGGCACCAGCCCATGAGGGAAACCTGAAATGCACCAGAAATCCAACAGGAAGGGGAGAGGTGGCTCTGAGATTGGAGCCTGGTTCCACTTGCACTGTGACCCCATTTCCTGCCCCAGTCCTGGGCGGATCCCCGGAGAGAAGTGTCCCCGTTGGCTCAGCAGCAGGTCCCCTCATCTGCCTGGCGTAGGCTGCAGGCACATGCTGCCTCCCAGGCCACCCCCTTGCCATCCTGCGATTCGGGGCTTTATCAGGCGCGCCTCAGGAGGCGCGAATGCTGGAGCAGGAACACACCTACACGCGTATTGAAAAGAAAAGAAAAAACCACACAGATTGATTTTCTGTTCCTCATTCGCAGCGGAGCAGGAGGCGCCGGGGTGTGTGATGGACGCAGGCAGCTGTGAAAATTGAGATGTCAGCCCCAAGCCCCCAGCCATGCCATCTCACCTCCAGACGTGGCCAGGGACAGACAGCACAGTCCTGTTCGTCGTGCGAACCCTGAGCAGACTGTGAAATGAGCTCATTACAGTAGTGGCAGAGCCTCGGGCCTTTCGGGTTCGTCAGAAATCTGGGTCGTGGCCTCTGCCCTCACAGCTCAGCTGAGGGGCGCCTGCCCTTCTGCTCCCGATCACGGCCCACTCCTCCAGGCCTGCACCCCCAGGTGGACAGGGTGCTGCCCGACAAGGACAAGCCATGCTCTGGCCCAGTTCTGCCTCTGGTGGATAACCTGAACTGGCCCCCAGCCTCTATGAATATCAGTTTCCTCTTGTTCTCCTTGGGTTCAGAGGAAGATAGGTGACGATGCCATGCCCCTCGAGTCCCCAGGACAGACTGATGGCTGATAACACGGGAACAGGTGGCAAGGGAGAGGTCCCTGGGTGGGTGGTGGCATCATCCCTGAGGACACACAGGAGTGGCCTGCCATTCCTTGGCCAACTCCTGCCTGGCCAGGCCAGGACGTGTGGTGTCAGAGTTTTGGATGAGGATGTGGGGGGACACCTGTCCCCAACGATCCTAGAAGGCGCCAGGACAAAGACTTGCCCATGTCAGGCCCCCAGGAGAAAACGGAGGTTGGAGCCCCTGGTGGATCAATCAGGACATCCCTCCCATCCGTGTCTGGTGTCCTGCCAAACAGACACGCTCTGCGCATCAGGAGACCGGCCTCCAGGTCAGATGCGGTCAGCAGGTGGAGCAGACTTGACCCTCCCCAGGCCCAGCCTGGCCAAGGCAGAGGAATTTGACCCATGGTGGGAGTTCAACATCCAGTAGCCTCTTCTAGGAGGGAGGAAGAGAGAAGTACGTAAGCTCTGGCTAGAGGGCCGCTAGGCAGAGATACTGGGCTAGACGGGACATCCATCATGGATGGGGGTTGGGTGGGGTGGGACAGCCCATGCACAGGGATGGAAGGACAGATGGACGGGTGGCTGGAGAGAGGGAGGGAGGCTTTGGTCAGACCCCTGGCAGGGTTTCAGATCCCAGGTCAGACACAGTGGCTTAACCCAGGTACACGCTGAACCCAGATCCCACGTGGCACAGGGTGAGCACCCACAGTGCTCTGCACTCCCCTCTCCTGCCCCAAACTTGGGGATTCTTAGCAGCACCACAGGAGGGGCACTCTGGACTCAGGCTACAGGACTGCCTGCCAGGAATGGAGGGCTGGGCGAGCGTTATGCAGTGCGCTTGCCGGCTGCGTCTAGCTGCACCGGCAGAGAGCCGCCGCAGGAAGGGCTGGGCAGGATGGCGCACATGGGAACTCTGCCCTTCCTGCCCTGTGGCAGGCCGGGCGGGACTGGGGCTCTCCGGCTGCCAGCATCCTGAGAGCAGCCCTGGGGACCCTCCCCGCCCCCATCCCAGGCTCCCTGCTCTGAACAGAGGCTCCGCCTGTGCCCCAACCCCACCAGAACTCCACAACGTGTAGCAGATGCGGCTCCCCCAAACTCCCCTCACAGAGCATCTGCTGCTCCCTTCCCACGGGACCACCCACCCACCACGCCTCTCTGGTGTCCATTCCACAAACAGGGGGCGCTGCACACCCAGCCCTGGGAAAGCCCACTGTGGGGAGTGGCCGCCCCACACACTGCCATAGTGTGCAGTGTGGCACAGTGGGGGTGATGGGGCGTGACACCCCCACACACCAGAGAGGCTGGGCAGCAGGGAAGCCCCCCGGGCTTGCCCTGGGCTGTGATGGCCCAAGGCCCTCTGACTCCCTAGAGGAGGGACCAGGCTCCTAACAGTGGCCATGGGCCCCAACTATGCCTAAATCCTGGGACTGTGCATGTGACAAAATGGACCTTTGGCAAAAAGACTCCATTGCAAAAGGGACTTTATCTGTGTGTGTTAGTCACTCGGCTGTGCCCAACTCTGCGACCCCATGGACTGTAGCCCGCCAGGCTCCTCTGTCCATGGGATTCTCCAGGCAAGAATACTGGAGAAGGTAGCCATTTACTTCTCCAGGGGATCTTCCAGCCCAGGGATTGAACTTGGATCTCCCGCATTGCAGGCAGATTCTTTGCTGTCTAAGCCACCAGGGAAGTTTTTACATGTGATTAAATTAAGGCTTTTGAGATTATTATCCTGTGTCACCCATGTGGGCTTGATCTAATCACAAGCCTGAAAACTTCCAGGCTGTGGTCAGAGCAAGAGATGCGACGATAGCGTAGAGTCAGAGAGATGAGCAGACCTTCCCTCCCTTGACCACTGCAGGCTCTGAGGTTGCTGCTGCTAAGTTGCTAAGTCACTTCAGTCGTGTCCGACTCTGTGTGACCCCATAGATGGCAGCCCACCAGGCTCCCCCGTCCCTGGGATTCTCCAGGCAAGAACACTGGAGTGGGTTGCCATTTCCTTCTCCAATGCATGCAAGTGAAAAGTGAAAGTGAAGTCGCTCAGTCGTGTCTGACCCTCAGCGACCCCATGGACTGCAGCCTTCCAGGCTCCTCTGTCCATGGGATTTTCCAGGCAGGAGTACTGGAGTGGGCTGCCATTGCCTTCTCCAAGGCTCTGAGGTACAGGGAGCCATATGACAGGCCTGGGAGTGAGGGGCCCCAGCTGATAGCCAGCAGAGAATGGGGACCACAGTCCCACAGCACGTGGAATGAACACCTGGATGAGCAAGAAAAGACCCTCCCCCAGAGCCTGCAGAGAGGAAGGCTGGCCACCCTACTGAGACTGCTGGCCTCTGAACCACAAAACGGTATGATAAAAAAACAGTGAAAGTCCCGTCGGACTTTCTGCAACCCCGTGGACTATATAGTCCATGGAATTCTCCAGGCCAGAATACCGGAGTGGGTAGTCTTTCCCTTCTCCAGGGAATCTTCCCAACCCAGGAACCGAACCCAGGTCTCCTGCATTGCAGGCAGATTCTTTACCAGCTGAGCTATCAGGGAAGCCCATAAGATGATAAGTGTGTGTTATTGATCATCTTGTGACAGCCACCTCATGCACATCCCTGGGGCCATGGCAACCAGTCTTGCTTCAAAGCACCAGGGGGTGGCCGCGGTGGCACCATGAAAGGGGCCTCACACACCACCTGGGCTCCACGCACAAGCCCATCTGGATGTGGGCTCTGGAGCCGCCCACGACCAGCAGCTGCCACATAGCTGCATGCACAGAGCTGATGGTCTGCCTGCCTCTCCCTAATAGCTCAGGAGCGGGGCCCAGGGCCAGAACCATTGTCCCCACCCTGCAAGGCTGAGTGAGGGCTGAGTGGGACCTGCATGCCAGGCCCTAGCACATGTCAGCATCGGAACCCAGAGAAAGCACATCCCTTCAGAAGTGCTTCCTTTGATCCTGGAGGCTGTCATGATCCCAACTGTCCAAGGAGGAAGCAATCTGGACCAAAATACCCAAGGAGGAAGCCCAGGAATTGGGATGCAAAGAGGGCAGGGGGTGCACAGGGGCAGGGGGCTGCTCTCAGGACCCTCTCAGGCCCCCACACTGCAAAGATAGCACCAGGATAATCATGAGGGGCCCCCTCAGGCTGACAGCCCCCAGCACAGCCTCTCTGCATCCGCCCTGGTGCCCACTGAGGCCGCACTTCCCCAGGCTGCTCCCACCGCAGGGCACTGGGGCTGTCCCCACTCCAAACCACTCCTGCTGAGGGCAGGCCTCCACTAACGGGCACCTTTCCTGCAGGCTCCATGCGGTCTGTGGTCTGTGGCTCTTCCTGCCTGGCCCTCCCTGTCCTAATCTCTCCATCCGGGGCCCTCCCCCTTTAGCCCCCACCCTCGGCTTCTCAGACGACCTGGAACTGACACCTTCACACCCAGTTACCACCCTGAGACACCAGGTTTCCTGGGCCCTGTGCTGCAGGAGGGGCAGGGGGATGGTGGGCACCCCGCTCAGCAGTCACTCTGGGTGGTGCCCTGTTTAAGGTGGTGTTTCCTGAGCACAGTGTCTATTGCTAAACCAAGGTTGGAGCCACAGCGGCAGCTCGAGGTCACTGCGGGATGAACGTCAAGCAGGGGTTTTCTCTGCAGGCCCCGACACTGTGGTTAAAGGGAGGGACCGTGAGGTAGCCTCAGCATGCACACGGGTGACATGAGTGACACGTGCATGTGTGTCCCCCTGGGGGTCTGACCACACGGGCGCCCCCGGCCTGGCTGGTGGTGGTACCCACGCCAGGCCCCTGGCCCAAGCAGCCCTGGCCACAGCACACAGCAGGAAAGCTGGGGACTTTCCTCCTGGGCAGAGGCCACGGCATTCCCAGGCCTTTGGAGCGGAAACCGGGCAGCGCTGGGGTTTCCAGCACCCTCCCGGGAAGTCCCCTCGGCCACTGCCTGATCACTGCCCGGCAGAGTCCAGCCCCACTCAGCCCAGGCCAAGCCCTCTGGTTGACCTAGGTGGAAATGCCACATGGAGACGCAGGAAAACCCTCCCAATGTCTCCGAACAGCCACAGCCCCTCCCTGGAGCCAACACCCAGGCACTCTCCCCACCCCTGGCTAAGCTCACGCCCTCGCCAGCCACCTGCTCAGCGTCACTCCTTCCTGCCCCACCCTCTGCCACCACCCTGGCCTCATTCTGCGTCTGGACCCCTCCGGGGATGTCCTGGACAGTCACGCAGGCTGGGGGTATGGAGAGCTGACCTCGGTACCTTCAACCAGTTCTTCCAAAGGCCCTGCAAAGTCTGTCACCATCTTCTTAGGTTGTCACCCCCTGGGGGCAGGGACCACTCCTCATGGAGCCTCCCGTGTCCTGCAGCCCAACACAGCTTTGTCATTTATTCCTCACAGTAACTCCTATGAGGAGTGCTACTGGCCCATTTTATAGGAGTGCAGACTGAGGTCAGAGACGTGAAGCAGTCCGTCCAAGGATACCAGGCACTGGTCAGGGTCAAAGTCTAGATCAAAGCCGAGACTTCACATCAGGGGTGCCCTAGAGGCTGGTGCTGGAGGGAAGGGGAGACCAGCCTCAGGACCACCAGGTGGCAGGTGTGTGGCCATTCCTGGGAGCCCCATCACCCTAGGCTCCTTAGAAAAGACAGGCCTGAAGGGAGAGCCTGGTGCCTCCAGGAGCCTGATTCCTAGCCCTCTGACAGCCCCCTTCAGAGGAAGGCTACCCAGCGTGGGGCTGGGCATCAGTGCAGTCTGGGCTCCTCTCTGACACCCTCCTTGCTCCTCTGGTTGCCAGGCAACACTAAAAGCTTCAGCATGCAGGAGAATTCGGGAGGCCCCTCCAGCCTTCCCTCCCTCTCCCTTCCCTCACGCCCTGCTGCCTCTGTCAGACTGTTTACAGTAAAGGTGCGCTGTGTCCCCTGCCTGTGGGAAGCATGTACGGGAGGAGGCCCCCGAGGTGACCCAAAGTAGACCTGATGGTAGGGAACTGGTGCTCGCTGACATGCGGGCCACGCTGAGCTGGGCCTGCCACGCAGCCTCGCCTACACTTGGCCGGGTGAGCTGGGCTCACTCATTCTCCAAGCTGGACCTGAGAGACTGAGCTGGGTGGAGCCCACGTGGGCCCGGGGCGGGGAGTGCTGGGGAACCCTACCAGGTGGGAGAGCTGGGGAGGGAGCAGGGCGGATACGGCCCAGCCCCCAGCGATGTGCATCCCTCCAGCCCTGGGGCACAGTTTACAGGTCACCTCCCTCTACAGAGGAGGTGTCTGAAACCCGGGGAGGGGCGGGGGAGGCAGCTACTTGTGCCAGGCTGGATGTGGCAGAACTACTTTCCAATATAGGGCTGTATCCTCGCTGCTGTGTGCCTGTTAGGCTCTCCTGGAGGGGATCATGTGAGACAGCAGCCCCCCTGGCTCTAGACATGAGGAGGCGGCCCAGGCCTGAGCAGGCACTCCGTGCTGGGGAGTCAAAGTCTGGGGGTGCAGACATCTGGGGGAGACATGAAGCAAGGACCAGAGCTCCAGCCTGGCAGCCCCCAGGTGAGACACTTTGGGGCACCTCTGACCAGCGCCTCTGGTCATCTGGCATCCCTGGTACCTCCCACCATTCCTGCCCTGAGGAGAACCCCAAACCACCAGACCACCACAGGGTCCCCCTTGTCAACAAGAGGTGACACCACCTGGCCTCACATGAGAAGCACAGTAAGGAGAATTGGGCCATCAACCCACCTGGGGGCTCAGGGAAATGGCTTCTGGGGGACTTGGGCATGGGTCCAGCCAGCCCGTGTGCACTGACCCTGGGAAGTGCTGGGGAGTCCCAGCCTGTCTATCTGACACACAGATGGGGAAACTGAGGCTTGGGCACCACACTGCTTATCCTGGGCCCAGCCAGGCGGCAGGACTTGGTTCTGGGCTAACTCTGGTGGCCCAGATCATGGCTCCCACTGCATTTGGGGAGCAGGAAGAGGGAAGGTGGGTTTGGTCACCTCACCCTGCCCAAGCAAGCAGCCAGAGAAATTGCTTGCAATACCACTTCATGGGCCAGCTCTAGCAGGGTGCTGCAGGCAAAGTCAGAAGCCAGACCTGCCCAGGGCGGGGTTGTGGGGCCTCTGAGCCCAGCAGGGTGCCCACAGAGCCCAGTGGTACCTCTGCAGCATCCCTTTCTCCTCTGCAGTCAACAGCAGAGCCTGGAGCCAGCCTGCACCTCCTGGCCAGTCCTTAACCTCTTGGTTTCCTTACCTGTAAGATGGGGGTGGGAACAGCCCTGTGTCTCAGGACTAGACGAGTTACCATGCATGAGATGCTCACGAAGCCCGTACAGAGCATCCCCTGAGAGCAGCCATTGTAACCGTCACATCCGCTGCCCACACTACCACACAAGGGCCCCATGAGCATATCTGGTCCTGCCTCACTGAACCCCAGCCCCGCCCCTGTGCCCACAGCCCAGCTCTGCAACCTCTGGAGCAGGAGGGCAGGCTTGTCTCTGAGGTCCCCGGGGCCATAGGCTTCCTCTCCACGGGGAAGGCTGCAAAACTCCCAGGTCTGGGCTCAAACTGTGGCATTCTGCTCCCGGACAGGAAGGGTGGAAAGGGGGCAGGTGGCTTATCCACAGGGAGGAAGGTGGAAGTCGGGAGGGGTGCAGTCCACAGTGGGGTCACCAGTGGGAGGTGGCCTGCTGGGGCAGAGCTGCAGGGTGTGGGGCAGACAGTGAGGGACAGATGCTGGTCTTAGGAAGGACATGGCCTGAGCCAGAGAAGACCCAGGTCAGGCCTCTGCCCAGGGCCTCCGGGCCTGACCAGGACTTCGGTTCCAGACCTGAGACCTGAGGTGGTCCACAGGCTGCTGGGATCAAGCCTGGGGAGTGGAACAGAGGGCTGGGCAAGGCTGAGGGCGCAGAGCAAGGGTGAGGCAGGGAGGCTGGGACAGCATCCATGGCGAAATGGAAACCACTGGAGGGAGCATGGTGAGTGACAGGGAGAGGGGTGAAGAGGAAAGTCTTAGTGGGCTGGAGCTCCACAGGGCTCAGTGAACGAAGTAAGTGCAGTCTCCCAGCATCAGACAAACCCTCCTCCACTGGGGACTCCACCTGGGCTATGAAGAGTCCTGTCCCCCACCCTCCCTGGGCCGAGTCTCTGCTCGCATCCGCCCAGGATGCTGGGGAGGATGAGAGCTTAGAGGCTCAGCCAGGCAGGTGAACCCACCTCTGAGCTCTCAGGGAACACCTGTCCTGGGGACATTTCTTCCGCTCACCAGCCCCTGCACTTAACAGCAGACGGCCCCCACTCTCCCCAGGCCTGGAGTGGGAAGGGGAGGGGCTGCGGCCTGGGCCCCGTGGGCGCAGAGGCTCCGGCTGTGCGGTCTCCCCAGTGACCTTTCTGGACCTTGTGGAGGGCTGTTTACTCCTGACAAAGACCTCCTACCCACCAGGTCTGAGGCAGCCTTGGCCCACCGCCCAGGGGAAGGCAGGCAGCCAGGCTATGGTCCCCATGGCCACCATGGAACCTGCCTTTCCCGCCTCTGCCACCCTGAGGCAAATCCAGCACCACGTGGCCCGGGCTGCCAGGCCGCTGGTCAGACTGGAGGAGCTGCTGGGGGCCGGTTCCCGGGGCCTTGGCCCACAGCTGCCTGTGCAGCCTCCCAGTCCAGGGGCCCCTCCTCCCCGGAGGCTATGGAGATTCTATACACTCTGTTTCCCTCCCAAAGCTTCAGAAACCAAGTGAATACACTAAGGTCCCAGCAAAGCCCATGACAAACACATCAGCTTAACTTGTTATGTAATGACTAAATATCCTTCCCTGTATTTTGGGGAGAGGGGGCCCCCAGGTTGCACATTTGCTCCTAAAGGCTGAGGCTTGCATTTTACCTGATGAGAGGGCCTGGGGCTCTGGGCACAGCCAGACAGGAAATGAGTGTCCACTCCGACCCATACTGCTGTGTGACTTTTACAGGGCTTCTCAGCCTCTCTGAGTCTACTTTGTGTTTCTATAGAACTGGAGAAGGCTGCTATCCTAGGGCACCTGTGAGAATGA
Organism: Bubalus kerabau; assembly: GCF_029407905.1. NCBI lineage: Eukaryota > Metazoa > Chordata > Mammalia > Artiodactyla > Bovidae > Bubalus > Bubalus kerabau. The sequence continues at coordinate 136,893,942 of NC_073624.1, forward strand.
AGAGATCTCACCTGAAGACATCCCCTTCCTTCTCAACCCACCCCCTCTCTTACCCAAAGTAAGGGATCCTTGTCAAATGGTCAATTTAGAGAAGGTCTTTGCCAGGTAGGGACACCACATGCATGACCAGTCATGTCTGACTCTTTGAGACCCCATGGATGGTAGCCTGCCAGGCTCCTCTGTCCTGGAATTTCCTAGGCAAGAATACTGGAGTGGGTTGCCGTTTCCTCCTCCAGGGGATCTTCCCGATCCAGGGATCGAACCCATGTCTCCTGCACTGGCAGGTGGGTTCTTTACCGCTGAGCCACCTGGGAACGCTCCTGCCAGATACAATTCCCGCTAACGCAGCGACTCCCTGACCCAGACGCTGTCTTGCCCCAGGCAGGGAGAGAGACGCCAAGGAGAGACATCAGGCCCCCGCATGTCCTAGAAGCCCTTTCAAGCTCCTGAATGCCGATTACGGGAAGTCGGATTCATCTGTGCTCTGAGTAACTGGATCCAAGTGACACCCGAGTGATTGTCTGAGCTGAGCGTGTGGGGGTAACAGGCAGGGGTGGCCTGGGAAGGTGCTCTCCCACGTCCTGGCCCTGGGCCAGCCACTAACCTCTCCCAGAGGCTCTGAGGTAAGGGCACGGACCACAGCCCCTGAGGGATCTCCAAGGGTGCGGTCGACCTGATCTGCCCCACGATTCTGCCCTGTGACTCTGTGACTGATGCCGAGAGTTGGCCAAAGGCCACCGGGCAGCTCTCCAGAGACCAAAGCAAATCAAATGAAAGGTCCCTGCGCTGAGACCTTCGGGCTCCCCAGTGCCAGGGGTAGTGTCCAGCTCCCAACTCAACTTGACCTCTGGCGCTGGCCCTGGTCAGTCCACATCTGGGACAGACGTGGCAGTCAGTGGGGCCCAGTTGGCTCATGATGGCAGGCTGTGGTCTGGGAAGACGCCGGAACCAAGAGGAAGGGCCTTATTTTCACTCAGGCCTGAACCCCTGGGTTGGTCTGTTTGCTCTTGAGAACGTATCAGAATCCCCTGGTGGGCAGCCCCTCCCCTAGAGTATCTGATCAGGAGGTCGGGGCTGGGGCCTGAGAACCTGCATTTCTAACACGGTCCAGGGGATACTGAGGCTGCTGGTCCTGGGATCCCACTCTGAGAACCGCTGATCTAAAATCACAGTTGAAGGACTTCCCTGGTGGTCCAGTGGTTAAGAAACTGCCTGCCAATGCAGGGGACCCAGGTTTGATCCCTGGTCTGGGAAGATCCCACATGCCGCAGAGCAACTAAGCCTGTGCTCCACAACTGCTGAGACTGTGAGCTGCGGTACTAAAGCCTGTGCGCCTAGAGCCCATGCTCTGCAACCAGAGAAGCCACCGCAATGAGAAGCCCACACTCAGCAACAAAGACCCCACACAGCCAAATATAAATAAATTAGTATTTTAAGCAAAATAAAATCATAGTTGGGAGAGGGTCTGGAAAGCAGAAGGAAGGAGGCCCCGTGCTCAGAGCCCGGTGCCCCTCCCCATCAGAGACAGCTTCAGGGTCGGCAGGAGTCCAGGCTGGGCTGGGCAGGGCTAGGATGCAGGTAGCTCAAGACGCAGGCCACACCTCATGGCAAGAACACCCCAGCCTGCCAGGAAAGGAGCCCTGGGCTTTAGCACTCTTGCCTAGCACTGTCCCTCACACCAGACAGGTGGCCCTGGGAGCTTCTAGAAACCCGCTTTCCCCCATGGTGCGTGTTTCTGCCTCTGGGCCCTTGTCCATTGCCCACCAATCCTTCAGCTTCACCTCCGGGGAGGCTCCCGACCCCCAGCTGAGCAAAGCCCTGTGACTGGTCACATACCTCTACCAATGGTGGCATTGTAGAATCAGACGCAGAGCAGCCAGGGGGCCACAGGCGTGGCTGCCTCTGTGGCTCCAGCAATGCATTGGCGAGGAGACAGCTTCTGCCTATTCATTCATTCAGCAAACACGGGGGGCTGGGTGCTGGGGGGAAGGAAGGGGGAAGGGAAGAGGGAAGGAGGCTGCCTAACACTCGAGACCCTTTGTACATGCACCACACATCCCTGTTGTCTGGACAAGGAGATGGCAACCCATTCCCGTATTCTTGCCTAAGAAATCCCATGGACAGAGGAGCCTGGTGGGCTATAGTCCATGGGGTCACAAAGAGTTGGACACGACTCAGCAACTAAACAACAACAGCAAATCCCTGCTGTCAGTGTCCACACTCCCAGCCAGGCAGGCCCTGGAGCAAGACCAGGCTGTGAAAGGCCTCCTGGCAAGGAAGCGGCAAGAGGACTCCTAGGTGTGGATTCTGCTACTGGTGGATTCTTCTGGCCAGTGAAGTCCGAGACCCCCTGCTCACTGCCCATGATCCACACCAGCATCAGCCCATCCATACAGGGCCTCACCAGACCCCAGGCACTGCAGGACACGGTCAGAGCTCAGATCCCTACAAGCCAGCATGAATGGAGCAGGTCACTGAGCTGGGATCTAGACCACAGGGACTCCCTGTGTGGGCCCCTCCCACAGCCCCGCCCCCACAGACCCTGCCTTCCCAGAAGACCCAGGTCTCTGCCTCCAGGGGCCCTTCTTCGTCACCTTCTTAAGCCCTTCACTGGGAAAACCCAGCTTCTGTATGTACGGAGTGGGTGCCCCACCTCTCCTAGAGCTCCAGGGTCTCCTCCCAGCTGGGAACTCTGCCATGTCATGAGGCTGCCACTGTCTGATGCTCTCTAATGCTCTCAACCATGCGAAGAAGCTGCTTTGGTTTCGATAGACGCTGGGCCTGTCAGGGCCTTCAGCTTCCCTCCCACCCTCTCTCCTAATGCAGAGACAGCTCACATCCATGGACTGAGAGCAGAGACGTCTCAGGCCAGTCTCCCTCCACAAATCCTCTTTACCAGCTTCTCAAATGTGCACGCATTTCTGCTCCAACAAGATCTAGCATTCAGGGAGAAAAAAGCCTCACCTGCTGTAAGACTGCCCCTCAACATATCAGGACTGATGAGAAAACCAGGTTGGGTCAACCACCCCCATGGGTGTGATGTCACACTAGGAAACAGTCGCAGTGACCACAGTAAATAGCACAGTTAACAAGGCTAAGTCCTACCAGATAAAGGAATCCTACAGTAAATACAGGGCTGTATTTTCAAGACACAACTTGGAAAAAAAAAAATGGTAAAGGCAACTTGAGAAGGAATGTGGTCAGGTGAGGCTGCTGAGTTTTAGAACAAGCACAAATTGCAAAAATCAGAGGAACCATGTGTTGGTTAAAGAAAGAATTTAACACTTATCTTCCTTTTTTTAATGAATTATTTCAGGGCACCCAAATAGTCCTGGTTGATGAAGTAACATTTTTTTACAGAATTCCACTAATGCATTCAGACAGAACAATTAGATAGGTGCCATGTTGCAACCCTGCGTGCCATGCTTGACTCAGATGGTGGTCATCAGTGGCTCAAACAATCAGGATGGACAAAGAGATGCCAGAGCATGAGGGTATCTCCTTCTATCTCCCCCACGTTCATGACCACTGCAACCAGACCTGACGTGATAGACTCCTGCCACAATGCCATGAAAAGGGCAACACCATTCTTGCCCAGATAACATGAACCCCCCAAAAATGAAGCTGTTTGAGCTACATCCTAGTTTAGAGGAAATGCGAGGACTGGAGGAACTAGTTAAATGACACCAAGAGGAAGCAAACAGACAAGTCTTGAAAACAGGATACTATAGAGAACTCAAGAAGATTATGCAACAAGCCAACAGCTTTTAAAAGGAGTGGTGGGGAAATAAGCTGCTTTAGATTAAAGAGGCTTTAAGGACAATACAAACCAAATGCCACATATGGATTTAATTTGGTTACCAATTTCACAAACCAACTGCAAAAAGGCATTTTCAAGACAATTAAGGAAAATGGCATGTGTTCTTGGTGTTAGATGATAGCAAGGAATTGCTGTTAATTTTGTTAAGTGTGTTAATAACCATGTGGTTTTGTCTGAAAATGGCCTTGTTTGTTTTAGAGATCCATACCAGAGTATAGAGGGGCAAATTACCGAGGTTGGGGATTTGATTTAAATACTTCAATCAAAAGGAAAAAGAAAAACAGGAGACAAAAAAGAGACAGGAAGAAAGAAAAATGAATTTAAGTGAAGCAAGTAGGTAAAATCTTAACTACTGAATCTGGGTGATAAGAATATGAGGGTTCATGACTATTCTTTTTACCTTCTATGGCATTTGAAAATTTGCATAATAACAGTTAAATTTAAAACACGATATCAGCCCATGAATATACAGTCAGAGCAATGAAGCCAATGAGAAAGTCTAGAAATAACCCCAAACACATGGCAGCTCAATATATGATAAAGGTGATATTTCAAATCAGTGGGGAAAAAAGTAATTATAAGTGGCGTTGGACAAATGGATGACCATCTGGAAAAAAATTAAGTTGGAGTCCAGCAGATGGATCAAACATTCACACTTGAAAAAAAAATGAAACCATAAGTTTATGAGAACATACGAGAATTTCTTTATACTCTCAGAGAAGAGTATAAATTCTGTTCATTTGAATACCACGAAAGTACTGGTAGGTAACCATTTTTGCCTACAGAAATAGTAATTTCACATAAGTTCATGTATGTTACAAAACCCCAAAACCATTTTTAAAAATGATGGTTCTGCTGCTGCTGCTGCTAAGTCGCTTCAGTCGTGTCCGACTCTGTGCGACCCCATAGACGGCAGCCCACCAGGCTCCCCCGTCCCTGGGATTCTCCAGGCAAGAACACTGGAGTGGGTTGCCATTTCCTTCTCCAGTGCGTGAAAGTGAAAGTGAAGTCGCTCAGTCGTGTCTGACTCAGCGACCCCATGGACTGCAGCCCACCAGGCTCCTCCATCCATGGGATTTTCCAGGCAAGAGTACTGGAGTAGGGTGCCATCGCCCTCTCCGATTGCATGGCAAAAATCATAACAAAATGAAAATACAGATAAATTGGGGAAAAGATTTGCAACTCATACTCCAAAGTATCAGTTGCCTCAATATATAGAGATTTCTGTGAATCAATAAGAAAAATGCCATCAACCCAACATAATATGTTAATAAGTCAAACACCAATTCATCAAAAAGAAAATATAGGTGGATCTTCAGTTCAGTTCAGTCGCTCACTTGTGTCCGACTCTTTCTCATTCATAGTAAGAGAAATTCTATATAAAATTGCAACAAGATACCATTTCTCACATAACAGATTGGCCAAGAGGATGGAAAAACAGAGGCTCACATAAACTGCCAGCAGAGGTATAACCAAGCATGGCCATGGAGGACAGTTGGGCAAAATCTATCAAGATTATAAATGCACCTCCATTTCCCCCTGCTATCTTATTTCTAGGGATTTATCCTACAAATATGCTCACACTTGAGCAAAAGCATACACATGTAAGGGTCCTCATTGCAGCACTGCTTAGAAAAGGAGAGTGGATACAGTCTGGATGTCCACTTTTCAGTCCCTGGATGAACGAGTTACCATGCATGCGTGCTCAGTCACTTCAGTCGTGTCCGACTCTTTGCAACCCTATGGACCATAGCCCGCCAGGCTCCTCTGTCCACGAGATTCTCAAGGCAAGAATACTGGAGTGGACTGCCATGCCCTCCTCCAGGGGATCTTCTCAACCCAGGGATAGAATCTGCATCTGCCTGTATTGTAGGTGGATTCTTTACCCTCTGAGCCACCTGGAAAGTCCTGAGTTATCATACATACATCCACTGTGGGAAGACCACATGTGTGCTAAAAGCAGCAAGGCCACTCTACACACACTGAGACAGGAGCTCCAAGACGCTCCGGGGAGAGAAGCCAAGCCAGGCACAGGTCCATCACCACCACGTGCCTGACGGGGACTGATGCACTGCCGCTGTGTGGGGACCAGAAATACAAGGCAGATACTCAGGAAACAGATCAAAACAGGGCTTCAGCTGGGAGGAGCCAACAGTTGGCCGGGGATGGAAGAAGACATGCTCCACCTGGACACTTTTTCTTACCTTTTTTTTTGTTTTTGACCACGTGGCATGCAGAATCTTAGTTCCCTAACCAGGGATAGAACTAGTCCCGGCAGTGGTGGAAGCGCTGAGCCCTCCCCACTGCACCACCAGGGAATTCCTCCCTTTTTACTTTTTGAATGCTATTAAAATAAATACAATACTGCAATTTGCACATGGAGGAGGGGGAAGGGAATCCTAAGGAAAGAAGAGCTGGGGAGGGTGAAGAGCTGGAGAGGGCCCCACCCACACAACCACATGCCCACATGCTAGCCATGCCTCTCTCAGCTTCCCAGAGCACCTCAAACTCAACATGACTCCATTGATCTCAGCCTCTTCCCCCAGGCAGGCCCCCTGAGCAAGCCCCACCACCAGGCTCTCTCCTGGAGGAGGTGCAGCGCTGTCCACGTGGGGCTGGAACACGTGGTGTGGCGGGTCAGCTGCCGCTCTGCCAGAGCCATCCACACGTGGACACAGCTGAGCCACAGAGGTGGTATGAGACCCCAGTCAAAGCCACAACTCCCCTGGCTCACCCCAGGGTGACCTGTCATTAGTGGCAACAGTCACTGTCTGCCCCAGACTGTATCCCCCCACTGACTTGGCATTTCCAGATGTGCCAGAGTGTGTCTATCTCGGGGCTGGGGGCTAGCGGCGCCCTCTGCAGGGGCACTCTCATCCCCCTTCGGATGTCTATGTCAGAAGCTTTCTCTGTCTCTTTTCTTAACTTTAATAAAACTCTGCTACACAAATGCTCTTGAATGATCAAGCCTGGTCCCTGGTCCTGAAGCTAAATCTTCTTCAGAGATCACAAATCCGACGCTGTTCACCGTAAGCTATCATCTTGGGGGCTCGTCCGGGATCTTCAGGACAAGGTAAGAAGACTCAGAGCTCTAGCCTCTCTGCTTTCTCAGTAAGCACGTTTTCTGCTTTACTTTACTAACTTCTACAGTGTGCTTGTGTGAATGAATGACCCGCCCTGCGCAAGCAAGTGATGAGCCCTGCTCTGCAGTTTTGCGATGCCTCGTAATGACTGAAGGCAGCTCCCAAAAGGGGAACCTTATCGGGGTTTTAACTGACCTGCCAATGCCAAGAGACACTCAACATCCTTGCGAGAGGAGCAGCCAGAGATAAGCAAAGTGTGTGAACCAAACTTTCCTTTCTCGGTCACCTTTTCCTGGTCTATTTGACCATTTCGTAATTGCGTGGGGAATTAGAACTACTAACGAAATCTGTCAGATCATAGACTTTCAAGGGACTTGTGATCCATGCTGTTACTATGTACTTTTACTTAGACCCCCCCCCCACAAGCATGAGGGGCTTCCCTCATAGTTCAGTCAGTAAAGAATCTGCCTGTAATGCAGGAGACCTGGGTTCTATTCCTGGGTTGGGAAGATCCCTGGGAGAAGAAAATGGCAACCCACTCTAGTATTCTTGCCTAGAGAATCTCCATGGACAAAGGAGCTTGGAAGGCTACAGTCCATGGGGTCGCAAGAGTCGGACATGACTTAGCAACTAAACCACCACCACCATCCCACCTGCAGGGAGCCCCTCTCTCTCCATGTCCATACAGCTTCCTCCTCTCTTTCCAGTGAGACTGTCCTAGTCCCTCTGTTCTGATCGGAAGCCTCTGGGTGCTTCCTCTCCCTCCTCCTCCCCCTCATTGATTTCTGACTCCCTGTTCTGCCTTTCTCTAGCTGTTTTCAGACTGGGATAGTGTCTGCGCTCCCCGATCCTGGGCTGGGCCTGGTGCACAGGTCCTCCACACACATCCTCAGGGATGGGAGGATGACGGGGCATCCACCCAGGTACTTTGAGTTCTTCAATGGCTCTGCCAAAGCCCATCTCAGAAAGAGGTGGGGACGGGCAGCACCTCAGACTATGGGTCTCTTTTGGCCTGCAGTGTGGTGAGGAGTGCAGGCCTGGGTCCACACCCTGGACTGGCCACTTCTCGGCTGTCCGGCCTTGGGCAAGGTTCTCAACCCCCTGGAGACTTGTTGCTACAAGGGTGACCATTTTCATGGCCACCTGGGGCCCACTTGTGTCTGACCACCCCTCCACATCCACCTCCCACCATGGGCACCTGGGCCCCATACTCCTCTGTGCCCAGTCCCCACCTCTGCCGACCTGGCCTGCCGATCCACCCAGCACCAGTGTCCTGTGACGCACACTCTTCCTGCCTCGCTCATCCCCGCCATGAGAGCACCGAGCACGGGGCAGTGCCGGCTTCCAGAGTCCAGGGCCCCCTCCCACCCTGGAGCAGGCCTGGGGCAGACACGTTATCATTCTCCAGCGCCAGCCCTAGGGATATCTCATTAGGCTGTGCTTATAGTTTTTAATCCCTGCAGTAAAACATCTGATGGAAACTGGGTTCATCCTCACTGGGTTCCCACAGAGGGCAGGTGGGCCCTGCTCCAGTTTTCCCTTGGGGCTGACAGACTCACAAGCCCACAACCACCCTCCTCCTACCGCCCAGGGCCTGGCCAACTGCTCAGTCGGCTCTTCCAGCCAAGGAACATGGTGCAGCCTGGGGCCAGGACACGCGGGCCTCCGACATCAGAGCTTCAGAGGCTCAGGTTTGCAGCGGTCATCTATGGGAGGACATTTACAGCCCCTGGCGAAAGCCACACAGCACAGGTGAGCTCAGGGCTGCGGTGGGGGTGTGCACAGGAGCACTGACAGAGGCCAGTCCTCGCCTGAGCCCCTCAGGGACCAGAGCTCTGAAAACTGCTTGAGTCAACCTGTTAACAAACAATGGGAAAACAGTTGAGCGACTGAGTTCAGTTCAACTCAGGGTCACCTGAGTAGGTGGGTGTTGGAGTGTGTAACCCTAAGGTGGGGGACTCCTGCATGGGTGAAGGCACTTCCAAACAAGTCTGCCTTATCAGGAGGCCTGAGGTGAAAAGCAAGGGCAAGTAAAAACATGCTCCTAAAAAGAATGAAGTAATGCATTTGTAGCAACACGGATGGACCTATAATCATACTGCATGAAGTCAGACAGAGAAAGACAAATATCACATGTTATTGCTTATATGTGGAATCTAAAAAAATGGTACAAATGAACCTACTTACAAATCAGAAATCAAGTCACAGATGTAGAGAACAAACTCATGGTTACCAAAGGGGGAAAGAGGGATAAATTGGAAGATTGGGATTGACGGAAACAGTGACAGACTTTATTTTCTTGGGCTCCAAAATCATTGCAGATGGTGACTGCAGCCATGCAATTAAAAGACGCTTCCTCCTTGGAAGTAAAGCTATGACCAACCTAGACAGCATATTAAAAAGCAAAGACATTACTGTGCCAACAAAGGTCTGTCTAGTCAAAACTATGGTTTTTCCAGTAGTCATGAATGGATATGAGAGTTAGACCATAAAGAAAGCTGAGTGCTGAAGAGTTGATGCTTTTGAACTGTGGTGTTGCAGAAGACTCTTGAGAGTCCCTTGGAATTCGAGGAGATCAAACCAATCAATCCTAAAGGAAATAAGTCTTGAATATTCATTGGAAGGACTGATGCTGAAGCTGAAACTCCAATACTCTGGCCACCTGATGCGAAGAATCAACTCACTGGAAAAGACCCTGATGCTGGGAAAGATTGAAGGTGGGAGGACAAGGGGATGACAGAGGATGAGATGGTTGGATGGCATCACCGACTCTATGGACATTAGTTTGAGCAAGCTCCAGGAGTTGGTGATGGACAGGGAAGCCTGGCGTGCTGCAGTCCATGGGGTCGCAAAGAGTCGGACACTACTGAGCGACTGAACTGAACTGAATAAGGACCTACTGTATAGCACAGGGAACTCTACTCAATACTCTGTAATGAACTATGTAGGAAACAAATTTAAAAAGAATGGACATATGTATATGTACAACTGAATCACTTTGCTGTATGCCTGAAACTAACCCAACATTGTAAATCAAGTATGTTCCAATAAAAGTGAAAATTTCAGGGCAGGAATAGAGTTGCTGATATAGAGAACAGTCGTATGGATACAATGGGGAAAGGGGAGGATGGGATGAACTGAGAGAGTAGGATTGACATATACACACTACCACATGTGAAACAGCTAGTGAGAAGCTGCCGTATAGCACAGGGAGCTCAGCTCGGGGCTCTGATGACCCAGAGGGTTGGGATTGTGGGGCAGGAGAGAGGGAGGTCCAAGAGAGAACAGGTGTATGTATACATACAGTTGGTTTACTTCGTTGTAGAGCAGAAACTAATACAACATTGTAAATTATATCCAATAAAATAGTATACTCCAAAATATACTCCAAAACAAAATGTAAATAGTATAAATAATTTATTATACTATTTATAATAGTATAAATAGAAAAGGAACTGCATGTTTGTGAAACTGCATGCTTGCCTCCGCATTTCTCTACCTGCTTGCACACCCCCATATGCCCCCAAGAGCACACCCTGTACACCCCATGCGTCAGAAATCCCCATCTCAGGCTCTGCGTCTGGGGAACCTGATCTTTCAACAGTGTGAGATGAGTGGATACAGGCAAAGTACTCAGAAGAGCAGCCAGCACCTGGGGAGCCTGTTACGCCCACTACACATCCCTGGGGCTCTACAGCCCAGAGGAAAGGAACCTCAGCAGCCCCAGGGGGTGGAGAGCCTCCTGCCAGGAGCCCTGTCCAAGCTGAGACCTGAGGTGTGAGTGTGAGTTCAGGGAAGCACCGGGGAAAAAAGCCAGGGAAAGCCAGGGAAGGGAACAAGAGCCTGCTCAGGGGCTGCACCCAGGGAGAGGGGCAGCACGAAGAGCACAGGAGATGAGGGGAGGCCCCAAAGAAGCACGTCACCTACTCTCCAAAGTGTCCTTGGCCCAGAGGAAAGACCTGCATTCAAACCCTGCCTTGGCCTCTCTCTCCAGACGCAAGAGGCTCATGAGCAAAGTTGGCATAATGATGCCAGCATCAAAAAAGAAGTCTGAAGTCTGCAGCATTAAATTACATCAGGTATTAGTGAAATGCCCAGCAGAGTCCTTGGGATAGAGGGCTGGTCAGGGCTGGTGCTTGTGTGTGAATGTGCACACACACACGTTTACACACACACATACAGCCCAGGTACACATGCAGTATGCCAAGATCCTAAGCACAGATGGGGCAGTCCAGGGCTCTGCTGCCACACTGCCCACGGTTCCGTCCTCTCTCGTCTGCAGCCTTAGGCCCTTCCCTGCACTGGTCCTTCCTTTTCTTCCCCTAACAAGCCCCAGTCACCTCACAGAACCACAGCTTTTCAAAGTCTCAGTCCAACCTGAGACACACATGGTGTCCTCCCCTGCAGGGGTGGGAGTGGCTATGATGTGTGAATGGTGGCCATGGCCAGAGTATGCGCTTTAGAAGCCTTGGTCTCAGGACTTCCCTGGTGGTCCAGTGGCTAAGACTCCTCACTCCCAACGCATGGGGCCCAGGTTTGATCCCTGGTCAGGAAACTTAATCCCACATGCAGCAACTGAGAGTTCACACACCATAACTAAGGATCCACATGCCGCAAGGAAGATGGAAGATTCCACATGCTGCGCAGCCAAATAAATATTCTTCAAAAGCTGTGTCTGTGTACTGGGGGCAGGGCAGCTCCCCCAGACCCAGCCTGGCCTGATCACATGGAGAAGCCAAAGGATACTGAATTCTCCCCTAGGCAGCCCTGCAGTCTGGGAGGCCTGCCCACTGCTCTGACCCCTTTCCCAGCAGCCAGGGTTGAGGAGGAGGCACCTGGACACGGATACGGGCTCTCCAGACAAGGTCAGCTGGTAACATCTGCAGTGCCACGAAGGCTGCGTCCCACAGTGTCCCTCATAATACTTCTATCATTTAATTTCATTGTCATCTCATTTCCATTATGATTGCTTCTTGGATTCACTAAGTCTTTATGCTGCTAAGTCACTTCAGTCGTGTCCGACTCTGTGCAACCCCATAGACGGCAGCCCACCAGGCTCCCCTGTCCTTGGAATTCTCCAGACAAGAACACTGGAGTGAGTTGCCATACATGTATTTTAAATTTTCCAAATACCTAGACTCTGTTTTGTTATTAATTTCTATTAGAACTGCATTGTAGGCAGAAAACACGGTCTGAATCACAGGGTGTCTTTGATACTCCTTGCGGTGTTCTGACAGCCGGTTTGCAGGCAATACTCATGAACGTTTCCATCATTGACTGCCTGGTTCCACAAGCAGCCTGAAATGGAGCTCCTGAGCCCTGTACCCTGGGGGCCGTCCAGGCTGTGGAGGCTCCAGGCTCCGCCCTACGTGACACGCCCACTCCGGAAGTGATTCTGTCTGCCCTTGTCTTTCTCACAGGAACAGCTCGGACCAGTGGCCCACCCTGCTCACTGTCAACCCTCGCGCCGTCGTCTCGGAGAGCCCCCTGACCCAGCAGAGAGGGGCCAGGGCCCAGGCGCTCAGGGAACACTGACAGAGACACTCAGACTTGCCTTGGTCGGGCGGGCTCCCAGGCTCGAGGAGGGCTGGGTGCCGGGCATGGGGGGCTCTTCCTGCGGTGGGGCTGAGCAGGGAGTGGACCCCTGGGCGGTGTGCACAGGACGTGGGCTCTTCCCGGAGCAGCCCTGATGTCCTCCTGCTCCTGGCCTCATCTGCCCAGTGGGGGCCACCCACTGCTAATAACCACAGTGAAACGAATAATTGACGGAGCCTTCTGCCTGCTCAGAGTGATTAACTCAGGAAAGCTGAGGAAGCTGGCCTCAGAACTCCACGAGCTCCTCCCCTATGAGCCTTTAATCCCATCCAACCCTAATCCACCCAGCCCTGTCCCTGAGCTGGTCCACGTGGCCAGCTCTTGCCTTCCTTCACTCTCACCCCACTCTAGGGGCCAAGACCTGGACCCCAGAGCCCACCGTCCCCCGTCAGCTTGGCCAGGGCTGTCCCTCATTTAACCAAAGCCCTAATCTCAGAGCAGTAACGGAGTCCGGACAGGGCTTGTTCAGAGGCCACAACTGAAACGGGCTTGGGCACCAGAACCAGCCTTCGGGAAAGTCCTGGGAAAGAGAAATCTGGGCCTCTGAGCCTGGGTTTCCACAAAGGCTCCTCACCCTGGGAGGTGCCTGGTGCCAGGGCACAGCCTGCACCCCGCCAACTCAGAGGCCTCCCTGGGCCTGCCCCGAGAGCCAGCTGTGGCTGAAATACAAGCCACACCCAGATGGGATGGAGGCTTCATGACAGTCACATGGGGAGGGTCTGGGTACCAGGCCCAGCCAGAGGGGTCCACGCGACTTGGGCAGCCTTGCTGGGGGTTGGGGAAACAGGCTCAGCTAATGAACCCATCAGAACGCACACCCTCGCCCAGCCCCCTCAGTTTCTGGGTGAGCCAGCCTCCTCCACGGAAGCTACTCTTTGTTAACAGCGTTGCCATGACAACCAGATCCAGGGAGAACTCTCTCTTCAAGGTAGAGTCTGAGGGTAACACTTGGAGAAATGGAAGTGGTGGTGACAACAGGCGAGGGCCTGGCCTCCCAGCCGCCCCCACTACTCCTTCTTGAACAGGGGTCTGGATCCCCAGACACCCTCCTCTTGCCATTCCCAGAACCTGTGGATCTGCTCCCCTCTCCCCTCCCTGAAAGGGGAAGCAAGATGGCCGAGGAGGGGGGGCACGCCCCCACCCCCAACACACAGGTTCCCAGACACAGATCCAGCCTGCCACGCACAGCAGCTCACAGATTTTCACACACATCCCACGAATGTCCGCTGAGTCCTCCAGCACAGCCACTCTCTCAGAGCTGGTGGTCCAACTGGGGCCAATGGGCCAAGTATAGACTTGACCCCGAGGGATCACACAAGGCCGGGAGCCGACTAGGTGGGGAGAGCCAGGGCTGCATGGAGCATAAGGCTCATCATTTGTACAAAGAGAAGGTTAAAAAGGTCACCAGGCTGCGCCATAGGGCAGGCACTGCAGGGGCAGGGGGCTGCTGGGGTGTCCAGGCCAGGGGAGGGCAGCCCGGCCCCAGGCGGTGGCAGTGGGAGGAGAAGGCACGGAAGAGAGGTCACGGTGGGGGCAAACTAGCTGAACACTCAATCAATGCCAGGGCTGACCTGGCAGAGTCCAAGAGAGACCCTGGTTGTCCCACCTGCTCAGAGAGGGGATGGGGCAGGGGAGGATTAGGGGCGCAACGAGAGTGGTCACCTAGGAGGCAGCAGGCGGGTCTGGGCTTGAATGCTGCCCAGAAGAGCTGGGTTGGGATCAGCACCAAGGAAGAAACAGAAGCCAGGGTTGAGAAGAGAAAGTGGAGGCCCAGGTCCCCAGGAAGGGGGACACCGAGTGCCCCAGGAGAGGAAGGGGGGACCTGCAGAGCCCTGGGGACCACAGCCTGGGAGCAGGGCTGGAGACGTCCCCGGGCCTCTGGAGCCTGTTTCCCAGGAGTGGGGGGCGCACAGATGGGAGTGGGCCAGGCTGTGTGGGAGGTGATGCTGTGTGGTGAGCAAGCAGAGAACACCCTTCACAGTCGGCCCCGTGCAAGGGAGGAGAGCAGGGTGCAAAGGAGCCAGAGGGGGAGACAGCTGAGGAAGGTTCGTTGTTGTGTTGAAACTGGGAGAAGCAGTAGGCAAGTGGCTTCACCTCTGAGGCAAGTCATCTAGGGCAGCAGCACTGCACCTGGGAGGAGCCCGGGGTGGGAGGAGCTGGACAAGCCGATTTAAGCGCCCCCTGGGTTCTCAAGGCTACACCTACCGGGCCAGCTCCCTGGCTGGGGGTCTCAGCACGTGTGTCCCCCAGAGAAACAGGGGCCTCTCCTCTGAAGAGCTAGGACACTTACCAAGGCCCAGGCCCCTCCTCCCTGAGCTGGCACTCGCCCACCGCTCCCCAAAGTCACCCTGCACTGTGGAGAACCCAGAGCCACTCCAAAGGGACACCGGGGACCCCGAGCTCCTGCCACCACCCCAGGCGGCACAGGCCGCAGCCTGCCCCTCCCCTCCCCGGCCAGTGCACCAGCCCTGAGGAGCTGCCCTGTCAAGTGAGCTGGGGAGAAGCGTCCAGGGCAGGATCCCTGGGTGTTGCCCTGAATCCTGCCCCAAGCCCCTGTGGGGCTCTGAGGAAATGCTTCGCACACAGACACGGGAAGCCATGTCTGTCCACCCTGAGGCAGGGTCAGCGCCAGGCAGCGCTCACACCCCTGCCCCTCCCTGGCCCTGCAGGCATCCGTGTGACCCTAACACCGCCATACCAGACACCTGTCACCTTTCTGCAGGCCTGAGCCCCGTCCCTTCCCTGCCCCAGGGTGATCCCCGCTCCTCCACTCCTGGCCCCCCGCCCTCCCATACTCTGTGTGGGCCAGAACATGAGGTTCTCGACTCTCCCTTCCACGGTTCTCGCCATGCTGACATCTGCTGACCTTCCCAAAGCTTGCTTTGAGGTTGTGAGACTGGGACTTCCTGGTGTCCCCACTGCAGGGACATTCTGAATGCATCCACAGCGGCCAGTTCACTCTGCCCAGGGCATCTTGTGTTCATTCTCTGACACGCACATACACACACACAGAGCCCCAGGCTCTGTGCCCAGAAAGAGGTGAGAAACACACTTAGTCTTAACAGAGGGCAGAGTGTCCTCCCAGACCCCAGCAGATCGGGGGCCCTGACATGCGGCCAGTGGGTGTCAGAGGCCACCCTTCCCTCCTGTGGCCAAGGGCCCTGCAGCCTCCCACCGAAGCCTCCCTGTGACTCCAGGCCTCCCTTCATCCCCGCCGCCTCCCTCTGAGCTCCCTGCCTCTCTTCTTGGATTCAGCTGGAAGCCGCGTTGCTAAGTAAACACACATCTCAGGAGGGAGGTGGGCAGGCGAGGGCAAAGGGATGAGCGGCAGCCTGCAGTGGGTGGGAGCTCCACGAGGCAGATTTCTGCTCAGCATTTGGAGGCTCTGAGAGAAAAAACAGCCAGCGCGGACCAGGGCTGAAGCAAGCAGATGGCCTCGGGAGGGGAGAGAGAGGGAGGAGGCGGCCCAGCAGGGGGCAGTAGGAGGGCCGGCCGGACCGGGAGCCACACTGAGCCAAGACCACCTGGACAGGCGTCTACTGCTTCTCTGCCCCTCTCCCACACTGTGGCCTGGCACCTACCCCCAGGAGGTTCTGTGGGGCTGCCCGGGGCCCCTCTTCTGGGGTAGGGTCATGCGGAGAGGTGCAGCCGACACTCGCCCACCCCGGGCCCAGCTTCAGCTCCTAGCCCTGCACCTTCACTTGGTCTATTTGACCAACTTGGCTTTGAAACATACGGCTTCAGAACAGGGTTCTGTGGTCAAAAAAACAAATATCAACCAAAGCTATTCCAGTCCCACCCATTCGGCCTATTATCACAGATAAGGAGACAGGTGGGCACAGCCTCCAATGGACCTTCTCTGGAGGACCCAGGAGACAGACTGGTGGGTCTGTTCCTGGCCTGGCCGGCTGCAGGGGATGCCCTGCCCCATCAGCCTGGGCACACCAGCCTCACTCAGGCCGACCCAGCACAGATGCTGGTGGTGCTGGTATTTCTCCCTCCTCCCCCTCCTCTTCCTACTGCTCCTCCCCGCATCCTCCTCCTCCTCTCCATCCTCTTCTTCCCCCTCCCCCTCCTCCCCCTCCTCCTCCTCCGCCTGCAGTTGCTAAGTTACACCAAAAAACCCCTCCGCTCTGTGTGAACTGTTCCATTTCCACGATTTGCCAGGTGGAAGGGAGCCATCAGGCTGGCAGTTCGAGGATGCCTCGCAGAGAAAAACAAACTTGTTGGCTGGCTCTCTGGTCCCCAGGGCATACCTGGGGACACCTGTTTATGCTCCCCAACCCCGGAGCCATGTGCTGAAGCACACAGCTGCCCTCGGGAGGGTGTTAGCCTGTGGGTCCACACTGCCTACTCTTCTCAGGGGCAGGGCTTGCAGATTCTGCTGCCACCCCCACCCAGGCCCATGTGGTCACTATGATACATGTCCCTACGAACGAAGAAAGGCAGAAGGGGAGAAAACCTACCCTTGTGCCCCCAGCCAAGGCCCTCCACATCCCCCTACTCTGAATCCCCTCCTCTTATTCTGGGCTGGGGTCCTGAGGTGCCAGTGCAAAGTGTCCCCAGATGTAGGGGACATACCCTCAGAAGTCGCTGAAACCACGGTGTCATTCTACAGACAAGGAAGCTGAGTCTCGAAGGAGCCTGCAGCCTGCCCACAGCTCCAAAGTCAATACCCGTGGCCTCCCAACTGCACACAAGAGCTACTGCTTTGCTCTCTAAGCCTCCTACCTGGGTAGGGAAGGGCCTGGACCCATGCTAGGCTGGGAAAGACTATGTCCAGAGGGAGGTGGGAGACCCCTGAGGGGCAGAACAGACCACTGCCTCTTCGAGGTCCCCCAGCAGGCCAAGCTCATTCTGGACGGCGTGGGCTCCCAGGGCAGGTGGCCATCAGAACCCTTCCATTGGTCTGGAGGATGGGGGAAGTATGAGAGCAGTGGGGAGGCTGAACCTGATGGGGCTCCCAGTTCTAAGCAGGGAAGGAGGGTGTCCCGGCCCCACCACATCTCAGCCCCAGGTGGCTCCCAAGAAGTAGGCGGCCTCTGTAACTGTCCATCAGCTCCAGCGCTCCCAAGCAGCTAGAGATGAGGGCCCAAGGGGCCGGCTGCGTGTCTCTCCCTAGACCCAGTGCCCCCTCCCCCCGCCCCACAGGCGCAGATCAGAACTAGCTGCACCTGGCCCTGACTGTTTCCAGCAGGGGGGGCCTGGGGCAAAGAGAGCGCGGTCCTTCAAATGACCCTTGCCCACGGTGCAGAGAGGGGCATCTCGCCCTAGCCGGCTCTCCTCAAAGGCTGCGCTCACGCCCCAATTCCTCGCCACACAGCAAGGGCGTGAGATGCCACCGCGGGGCCCAGAATGCAGACAAGCAAATGGAAACTTCCAACTGCGCAGCCCCAGCTCCTCAGATTTCCCAGCCCCCTCCTCCACGCCAGGCCCGGGGCAGGCGACCCGCGCGTGGGAGCCCACGCCAGCCTGCCAAGTGCGCTCCCGCCACGCCCAGGCTGAGACCGCCCGGTACCCCACAGGGGCTGGGGACTGGGGGGTTCTGGCGCTGTCCAGCCCCGGGCGGAGTTCCGGGGAACTCCGCACTGGGCTCCCGCACGCCCTTCTCAACGCGCGTCTCCCGACCCGCGCCGGGAGCCCGCTCCCCGGCCCCACGACGGCCGCGCCGGGCGGGACCCTGGACCCGCGTACGCCCCGCCCTGCCCGCGCGGGCGACCGGAGGGACGGCCCGCAGGAAGGAGTGAGGGACGGAGGGACTGAGGATCGGGCGGCCGCTGCCTACCTCGGTCCGGGCCAGCGTAGCTCCCGCGCAGCCCTCGCGCCGCAGTCGGGCCCCAAGCAGCGCGCGGCCGGCGCCGGCGGCGGCTCATGCTCGGCACTCGGGCCCGCGGCACCCGCCCACCCGCGGCCGCCCCCGCGCTGCGCCAGCTGCGGGCAGAGCGGCTCCCTCCGCAGCCGGCGCCGGGGAGCGCGAGCGAGCGAGCGCGGAGCGAGCACGGAACGGGCACGAAGCGGGCACGAAGCGGGCACGGAGCGGGCGGGCGCGAGAGCGCGGGGAGCGGGAGGGCGCAGGGCGAGGATGCGGGGCGGGCGCCGAGAGAGGGAGGGCGCGGAGTAAGGAATGGTGTGGGATGGGCCCGTGGAGAGCGAAAAGTGTGGGACGAAGGTGCAAGGAGAGGTAGGGCGCGTGTCCAGGGCGCAGGGCAGCGGGCCCGGAGCAGGGGGTTGGGGGCTAAGAGGGAGGGCGCAGGGAGAGACAAGGGCCAGCCTTTCATTTAAAAAAAAGACAAGGCAACAAATACCCCGAAAGGTGATGTGGCCGCCTCAGGTAAAAGACCCTTTGGAAATTCTCGCAGAGCTGCCAAAATTCTTATCATCGGCATCTGGCAGTGAAAGCGCTTCCGTGGGCAAATCTGGTCCCTTTGGTTATTCCAACCATCACAACCATCCTGTGGGGTTGGTTTTGGTTTTGTTGCCATTGGGCAGATGAGGAAACAAATATATGGTCAGGGAAGTGCAGTGACCCAGCAGCATCTCAGAGCTGATAAGTGGCAGAACCAGAGTCCAAAATCATCTTACAAGATTCCATAGTCCCCATTTTCCCAAAACCACTAAGAGGACGATCCAGGTCCTCCTATCTCTCCCTCTGAAGGGATATCACTGTTCTCCAACAACAAGGTGGGGGCGGGGACAGGGGTCAGGAGTGACTCAGGCTCAGGTGACTATGGACCAGGTCTGGTGCCCTACCACACCCCTTGGAGAAGCTGAGGACGTTTTTTTACTCATTCATTGAGTACATGTTTATTGAGCACCTACTGTGCCATTCTAGGCTCTGGGGTACAGGTTTGAATGTCCCTGTCTGGTTGAAGTCCGCATTTTTGAGGGAAGTAGGCAATAAATAAAAACACAAGTAAATATTCCATATGTCATGATGCAGATGCTCTGGAGAAAAGCATGATGAGGAGAGGGCAATTTATGGGGTTATTTTACTTTGACTTTGGTCAGGGAAGTCTTCACTGAAAGGGTGATGTTAGAGCAAAGATTTGACTTAGGCAAAACATGCTGAATCTGAAAAATGAAGATGTGACACAAAGGGAACAGGACGGGCAAAGACCCTGAAATGAGAGTATGCCTTGGATGTGTGCAAGCAGTAAGAAGGAGGTCAGAGTGATATGAAAGTGAGTGAATGGTGGTGGTGATGAGATTCCAGAGGGTGCCAGGGTGACCAGATCCGGAAGAGCCTGGTTAGTTGGCCATCCGCCAGCCCACTGTGCCTTTGACTCAGAGGGAGCTACATAGCTGGTGGAGGGTTTTGCACAGTGATGCTATGGTCTGACTTTTTTTTTTTTTAAAAAAACAAAAACATTTGATTATGGAAAATTGCATTTTCAAAAATAGGCCCTAAGAAGGTATAATAAGCCCAATGTTGGGCTTCAGTAATCATCAGTATGTAGCCAACTTTGCTCCATCTGTACCCTCACCCACCATTCCCTATATTATTTAAGTGAACACCAACAGCTTTCTATGTAACATATTTTATACATAGACAATAGTACATAAATCATAAATTTCTGCTTGACAGATTTGCAGTGAGGATACTAATAACCATCTGTACCTTGATTTTTATTGTGGAAAGGTTTTAAATTACAGAATCATTTCCTTTGCTAGAGAACCATGCAGATTATCCACTTCTTCCTGTATCACTTTGGTAAACTGTGTTTTTGAAATATTTTTCCATTTCATCCAAATTTTCAGATTTACTGACATGTTATTCATAACTTCCTCATATTATCCCTCAGATGTCTGTAGAATCTGTAGTGATGCCCCACTTTTCATTCTGATATTGGGGCTCTTGGTGTTTTTCTTGATCAGTCTTGCTGGAATTTTGTCAATTTTATCATTTGTTTTTCCAGAGAAGCAACTTTCTGCTTCACTGAGTTTTTTTCTATTGTGTCTTCTGTTTCATTGATCTCTGTCCTTAGTTTATTATGTCTGTATTTCTACTGTAGAGGGATGTTTATTGTCCTTTTGTTTCTTAAGTTGGAAGCTAGACTCATTTTCAAACTTCTTTTTGACTAGGTACATTTAAAGCTATAATTTTCCTTTTAGACAGTGCTTTACTGTCTCTCACAAGTTTTAAGTGTTTTTTAAAATTATCATTTAGCTCAAAATATTTAAATTTCCATTTTGATTTTTCTCTTGGCCTATGAGTTATGTATTAATAGAAGGGTGTTACTTTGTTTCCAAGTATTAGGGGATTTTCTAGTTATCTTCCTGTTATTGAGTTTCAATTTAATTATACAAAAGTCAGAGACTCTGAATCACTTCAATTATATGAAATCTGCTTATAGATTCTTTATGACCCAGAATATGTTCTATTTTGGTAAATGTGCCATATGCCTTTGAAAAGAATGAAAATGCTGTATGTATCAGTTAGGTCAGGTTGATTAGTCAAGTCCAAATCTATATTGCCACTGAATGGCATCTTGTATTCTGTCAGTTCCTGGGACCAACTGGAAACAACCCCAAAGTCCTTCACTGAGTATACATCCACAGCGTGGAAAACTACTCAGCAACAGCATGAATGATTCTCAAAAGCATTGTGCTGAGTGAAAGGAGCCAGACTCAAAGGAATCCAAACAGAATGATTCCATGTATATGACATTTATATGGCATTCTAGAAAAGGCAAAACTCCAAGAGATGGAGAACAGATGGGTGGTCCCCAGGAGTTGGTAGGGTGGGGGCAGAAGAGGGTTGACTACAGCCTGGGTAAAATTTTAGGAACCATGGAGCGTATCTGTATCTTGATTTGTGGTAATCATCACCTGACTTTCTGCACTGTCAAGACTTAAACTGTACACCAAAAAGAGTGAATTTTACTATATGTAAATTAAATTGTTTTTAATCTCCAGTATAATTATGGGCCTCTGTGACTACTTTGTCATCTCTTTTTCTTGAGATGTTGTCCATAAGTTTGTGACTCTCCCTTCCTTTTTGCTGTATCCATTATTATGGGGGGGAATCAGGATGACCCATTACTGCCAGTGAACATGGCCACTGTTGCCACAAAGATGAAGTCGGCAGGATGCACAGGGGAAGTGGAGGGAGAGCTTAAGAGGCTGTTGCAATAGGTAGATGACAGATGATGGTGACAGACCAGGATACCTGGTGGAGCTAAGAGGGCTAATGGTGCTAAAGCTTTGCAACTGGATACATACTGCAGCTGGAGCCAGAAGTGCCTAGGTCAGAGAAAAGGGAGGAGCCCCAAATCCTTTGGCTCCAGTGACTCATGCTGGGGAGCACGTCCCGTCCCAAGGTACCTCTGCATAGTGGGATGCTGGTAGTGCTTTGAATGTTGCTTTATTTAGGCTGGTTTGGGGTAGAGGGATTTCTGCAGGTTGTGGGAACTAAGATATATACGTCTGGGACTTCCCTGGTCCCAGACGTATATATCTAGTGGCTAAGACGCCATGCTCCCAAAGCAGAAAGCCCAGGTTCGATCCCTGGTCAGGGAACTAGATCTCACATGCCACAACTAAAGATCCTGCGTGCCACATCTAAGACCCAGCACAGACAAATAAATAAATAGAAATATTTTTTAGATAAATATGTTTATGACAATTCAGCCCCTGCTGCACCCAGACATCATCTTGTGCCCCCTTTGAACACCTCCCAACCCCATGACTGCATCGTCTTGCAGCTTTTTACTGTCATGGAGTCCAGCTCATTGACCTCCGTGGGTCCTCAAGATCTCTGATTCCTGGCCCAAACCAGGTCTTCCCAGGATTTCAGCTTTCTCCCTCCTGGTTTCACCTGCCTCCCCTTTTAGCCTTGTTTCCACAGAACAAGTTTTCAGTTGTTCTCTTGCCAATACACTAAATTTCCTTGCTCGTTTTACCTTCATGTCTCCCACCTGCTAAACTCCAGTGACAGTCGAATCCAACTCTGCGTTCTCCAGATGTACCCTCAGGTATCTAAGTGCTGCCAGAGGCAGCACAGCCTTGCTATCACTCTAAATTCACAGTAAATTCATCAATGGAACTGAGAACTCAACAGTATTCAGTCATCCTTTTATGGTTTTTTCTCTCCTCTTCTTAAACCGTAAAATATGTCAGACATACAGAAGAGTGTGTGAAATGTGTATGTGCAGTTTCAAGAACAATCCCAATGAGAATACCCCTGGAAGCAGGACTTAGGGCATTGTCAGTACCGGAGAGGTTGCGCTAATGGTCAAGAACCCGCCTGCCAATGGAGGAGATGCACGAGATGCGGATTCAATCCCTGGGTGGCGAAGACCCCTGGAGAAGGAAATGGCAACCCACTCCAGTATTCTAGCTGGGAAAATCCCATGAAGAGAGGCACCTAGCAGGCTACATACAGTCCGTGGGATTACAAAGAGTCGGACACTACTGAGCACACATGTATGTACATTTGTACAGCACACGTGAGGCCGCATATGTGTCCTCCCCAATTGTCTCCTCTCCCAACCACCTCCCTCTCAGAGGTAATCATTAGCCTGATATTAATTCTCATGCCTCTGTTTAGACTTTTACCCCTAGATATGTATGCCTGTTTTTGAATTTTTGTGGATGGAATCATATTGTATATTTTCCACTGTCATTTGTTTGTATCATCAACATTAGGCTTGTGAGATTCACCCATGTTGTATGTGTAATTTGTTCACGTGTTGTTTGGTATTCTGTTATATTTCTTTGGTCTACTATTAGTAGACATTTGGGGAGCTGACATTTTTGCTATTACTCATTCATTCCCTGAGCATCTCCGTGAGCATTTCTTGAGCATCTACTATAGTAGATGCCAGGCACTACTTTAGGCATTGGGATAGAATGGTGATCAAAACTGATAAAATCCCTTCCCACATGGGTATTCCAGGTGTGGAGGACTACAATCAATATTTTAAAAATAGATAGTCTATATTGTATGTTAAATGATGAGATGTCCTAATTAGGAACAAAAGCATGGAAAGAGATGGAAAGTACCAGGACGGGAGGTTTTGTGGTATTTCCCACTGTTGCTATTGTTGTTAGCAACAATATTGTTGCTATTGTCAGTCACTAGCTGTCCTACTCTTTGCAACACCATGGACTGCAGCATGCCAGGCTCCTCTGTCCTCTGCTGTCTCCCAGAGTTTGCTCAAATTCATGTCCCTTAAGTTGGTGATGCTATCTAACCATCTCATCCTCTGTCGTCCCCTTCTCCTCCTGCCTTCAATCTTTCCCAGCATCAGATGGTCTTTTCCAGTGAGTTGGCTCTTTGCATCAGATGGCCAAAGTATTGCAGCTTAAGTTTCAGCATTAGTCCTTCCAATGAATATTCAGGATTTCCTTTAGGGTTGACTGATTTGATCTCCTTGCAGTCCAAGGGGCTGTCAAGAGTCTTCTCCAGAACCACAGTTCAAAAACATCAATTCTTTAGCGCTCAGCCTTCTTTATGGTCCAATTCTCACATCCGTACATGACCACTGGATAAACCATAGCTTTGACTATACAGACCTTTGTCAGCAAAGTGATGTCTCTGCTTTTTAATACATTCTAGGTTTGTCATAGCTTTCCTTCCAAGGAGCAAGCATCTGTTAATTTCATGGCTGCAGTCACTGTTCACAGTGATTTTGGAGCCCAGGAAAAGAAAATCTGTCACTGCTTCTACTTTTCCCCTTTTATTTGCCGTGAAGGGGTAGGACTGGATGCCATGATTATAGTTTTTTGACTATTGAGTTTCAATCCAGCTTTTTCACTCTCCTCTTTCACCTTCATTAAGAGGCTTTTTAGTTTCTCTTCGCTTTCTGTCATTAGAGTGGTATTATCTGCCCATCTGAGGTTGTTGATATTTCTCCTGGCAATCTTGATTTCAGTTTGTGATTCATCTAGCCTGGTATTTTGCATGATGTACTCTGCATAGAAGTTAAATAAGCAGGTTTCCCACTGAGTTGACATCTAAGACAAGACATGCAGCCATCTAAGGCAAGAAGATGCAGCAGCAGCAGAAGCTCCAGCAGAATAAGGAGCAGCCTGGCAGTTTCAAGGTGTGATCCCACACAGAAGGGTCTGCACAGTGCAGTTCTATCACTAACTGCTCAGAGTTAGGCCAAACTTCACAAGTTAAAGACACATTCCCCATAAGACTACCCCCACTTCAGACACCAGCTCCAAGCTCAGGGGTCCCCAGGCCACCCACAACTGGTTACACATGTGGAGATTCCCCCTACTCCTCAAGTTTAGGAATTCACTAAAAGAACTCATAGAACTCAGGTACACACTTTACTTATGATTACAATCTTACAGTAATAAAAAGGATTCAAACCAGGAAGAAGAGTCTCACAGGGCAAGATCTGGGAGGATTCCAAACACAAAGTTTCCATGTCTCCTCCCCACCATCAGGATGCATCACCCTCCTGGAACAGAGTATTATTATCCAGGGATTCTCCCCTGAGCTTTTGTGTCCCAAGTTTTATTTCTGTGTCCAGGGTTTCATTAAGTAGGTATGATTAAATCATCTGTTGCCCATGTAGTTCGATCTGTGGCCCTTTCCCCCATAAGATGGGCTCATGTCACATGACTCAAAGCTCCAACCCTCTTATCATGTGGTCTTTCTAGCATGACCAGCCCCCATCCTGAGTCACTTCATTTGCATGAATTTAGGTGTGGTCTGAGGGCCCACCATGAATAACAGAGGCACTTCTAGGACTTTCCTCATGGTCCGGTAGTTAAAAATCCACCTTCTGATGTAGAGGGTCCCTGGTCATGGAACCAAGATCCCACATGCCACAGGGCAACCAAGCCTGAGTGCTGCAACAAAGACCTAGCACAGCCAAAAACTAACAAAACAAAGACACTTCTATCGCTGAGGAAATTCCAAGGATTCAGGAGCTCTGTCCCAGGAACCAAGGGACAAAGGTCAGTGAAATTATTCATCTTATAACACCCTTTGTGTCTGAAGAAGAGTCAGCAAGTCCAAAAATAAAAGGAGATGAGATTAGAGAGATACTCGGACTAGATCTCTTTGATTATTCTGGTACCTGGGTGCAAGGGTTCTCTCAGATGGAGGCTGGAAGTGCAACTTCTGGGTCATAGGAAATGCACGAGTTCAATTCTGTTGGGAAATAGCCAATTGTTTTCTAAAGCAGTTTTGAAACAGGAAGGAAGGGAGCAGGGCACAAAGTTTTAAAAGAATTATATAGCCTGAGGATAAACATAAACTGAATAGAATCAAGTAAGTCCAAGATGGCAAATGAGTAGACTTCCACTAGACCTTGGGCTTCATATACATATACTCATTGTAACACATCAGAGCAAGCTAAATGACACACCCACCCGCACCATGACAGTTCTGAGGCCAACCATCAAAGGCAAAAAAGTGAGCCGTGGCCCAATTCCTGGAAATCCCTAGCCCTTACCCCAAAATAGTTGGAATAGTCCTCCTACTCATTAGCCTATGAAATTACCCAGCCCATAAAAATTAATCATGCCATATTTCAAGGCCACTCTCTCCTTCTGAGATGGCCAGTGCTCTATTCGTGGAGTCTGTTTCTCTCTAAATAAATTCACTTCTTGTCTACTACTTTGTCTCTCACTGAATTCTTTCTGTGATGAGACATCAAGAACCCAAGCTTCATTAAGTCCTGAAACCAGGTGTGTGATCTCAATTAAAAGACCATGGGTTTAAGTCTCAATCTGAGTTTTGGCTGTATTCAAGTTCCAGCCCATGTGTTCAAGTCTCAATCTGAGTTACACAATTTCAGCTATACCAAGTATACACATTTACCGCAGTACAACAAGTTCCCATTTTTCCGGTCTGTGGTAGGCAGAATAATGGCCACCAAAAGTCCATGTCCTAATTCCCAGAATCTGTTAGTATGTTTCCTTTTCTTAGATTATAAAAAACTCTGTAGATATGATTAGTTAAGGCTCTTGACTTGGGGAGACTGGAGGGAATGGGGGTGGCCAATGTAATGATAATGACACTTACAAGAGGGTGGCATGAGGTTCAGAGTCACAGGAGATGTGACAAGAAAAGCAGAGGTCAGAAGGGGTGAGAGAGGCTTGCTGCTGCTGCTGCTAAGTCGCTTCAGTCGTGGCCAGCTCTGTGCAACCCCATAGAAGGCAACTCACCAGGCTCCCCGGTCCCTGGGATTCTCCAGGTAAGAACACTGGAGTGGGTTGCCATTTCCTTCTCCAATGCATTAAAGTGAAAAGTGAAAGTGAAGTTGCTCAGTCGTGTCCGACTCTTAGCAACCCCATGGACTGCAGCCTACCAGGCTCCTCCGTCCAAGGGATTTTCCAGGCAAGAGTACTGGAGTGGGGTGCCATTGCTTTCTTCAAGAGAGGCTTGAAGATGCTACATTGCTGACTTTGAAATTGAAAGGAGGGACTGATAAGAATAGAATAAGATAGTTACCCAGGTAGTTTTAGAAATCCCACTAGGGGATTATAGATAGGGAAACTTAGGAAACTTTGGGAGACCACTATAAGTTAATGATCACTCAAGAAAGCTATTGGAATGTAGCAGACTTGCTTAACTACAAAGCCATCAATAAAGGCACAGGATATGCCCCTGGCCATTAAGTGAAAAAAAATGAGGCCTGCATCCTGCTGCTCAAGTCCAGCATGATGATGATCCTTAGAACCAAGGACAGGAATATCAAGGAGAGGACACTTTCCCAAGTGAGAGAACCTGAGATGATTTTAACCAAGTTTAGTATCTGTCACCACCCTTCTGCTGATTTGAATAAACACCATGACAGTCCTAGTTTGACCTCATAGGATCAAACGCTCTCCTGCCTGAAGCGAAGGAGGAGTGAGTGATGTAAGCCTGTCCTCTACTCAGAGAATGAGGAGGAAGGTGGTCTTCTCTCCCTCTCCACTTTCCTTTGATTATAAAAATGTAGCCTGCTTAATTCTTGT
This sequence comes from Bubalus kerabau, assembly GCF_029407905.1. NCBI lineage: Eukaryota > Metazoa > Chordata > Mammalia > Artiodactyla > Bovidae > Bubalus > Bubalus kerabau. The sequence goes on from NC_073624.1 coordinate 136,921,365, forward strand.
GCTGAGCCTCAGTAAGTCCAGACACCACGTGAGTAATTCTAATTAAAAGACCATGAGTTCAAGCCCTAGTCTGGGTTTTGGCTGAGTTCAAGTACCAGCCTGTGGGTTCAAGTCCCAGCTTGAGGTATACTGTTTCAGGACTACAAACCAAGGAAAGTAGATAGCCTCTAGAAGCTGTAGAAGTCTGGAAAACAGATTCTCTCCTATAGGCTCCATAAAGAACTAGCCCTGCCAACATCTTGAATTTATCCCAGGAGACTGACCTCCAGAAATAGGTGTTGTTTTAAGCCACTAGGAATGTGGTAATTTATTCCAGCAGCAATTGGAAAATACTATGTAATCCTTGCCAATACTTTATAAGTGTGATTTCTCATTTTTTGATAATCTGTTTGTTGTATAATATTATCTCACTGTAGATTTAATTTTTATTTTCCTGATTATGAATAATATCAAACATCTTTTCATATATCAATTAGTCATTTGAGTTTACTCTTTTCTTTCTTTTTTAACTGAAGGATAATAAGGATAATTACAGAATTTTATTATTTTCTGTCAAACATCAACATGATGAGTTTACCCTTTGGTAAAATGTCTGTTCAAAGTCTTTGCTCAGTTTTCTATTGATTATTCTTTTTTCTTATTGATTTAGAAGCTTTCTATATACACTAGATACTGGTATGATGAGAGTTAAATGTGTTATAAATTGGTAAACATTCAATTGTTTGGACAACTGTCTCCCGTTTCATAACTTGTTTTATCACCCTTTCTGTGTTATCTTTTGATGGAGACAATAGTCATAATTTATATGAAAGAGTCCCATTTGTGGCTTTTGTTCATGGTTTGAGTTTCCCACTCTGTGGTGTTGCATGCATGCATGCTCAATCATGTCCAGCTCTCTGAGATGCCACGGACTGTAGCCCACCAGGCTCCTCTGTCTATGGAATTTTCCAGGCAAGAATACTGCAGTGGGTTGTCATTTCCTACTCCAGGGGATCTTCCTGACCCAGGGATTGAACCTGCTTCTATTTCATCTCCAGGCAGATTGCCAGGCAGATTCTTTACCACTATGCCACCTGGGAGTTTTTCACCCTACTCCTCTCTAAATTCTCCAAACATTCCCAAGAATTTCAAGTCCTCCAGGCCTTTACCAACCCCGGACTGCTCTCTATTTCTCTCCCTGTCCGACGGTGACTCTCCCACTCTTACCTCATTGTTGTCGTGTTTCAGTTGCTCAGTCGTGCCTCTTTGTGACCCCGTGGACTGCAGCACACTGGGCTTCCCTGTCCTTCACCATCTCCCGGAGTTTGCTCAAACTCATGTCCATTGAATTGGTGATGCCATCCAACCATCTCACCCTCTGTCATCCCCTTTGCCTCCTGTCTTTAGTCTTTCCCGGCATCAGAATCTTTTCCAGTGAGTTGGCTCTTTGCATCAGGTGGCCAAAATATTGGATCTCACAGGGAAATTCTAAACTGTCATCAGGAACTGCCTCAGCTCTTACCCCAAATTTATACATTTGTCTGCATCCTTCCCTCCTTCCTCCCTGTCACAATGGAGGGCACAGTCCCTTCTCTCTCAGAGGTCATTCTTTCCTCCTCGGCCCTGGCTGCCAGTCCGCATGCATCCTCTTTATTATGGTGCATTTAAATATACCCTCTCTCTTCTCTCTCTTTAATGTCCTCCATTTAAACACCTAAGCTTTCTCATTTTCAAAAACTACCTGGAATATCCATGCCTCATAGAGTCCATCCTACCTTTTTTTCCCCCCATCCAGAGTCAGGCTTCTTTTATATATATACACATATTTTTTTTTAATTGGAAGGATAATCGCTTTACAGAATTTTGTTATTTTCTGTCAAGCCTAAACATGAGTCAGCCATAGATATACATATATATCCCCTCCCTTTTGAACCTCCCTCCCATCTCCCTCCCTACCCCACCCATCTAGGTTGATACAGAGCCCCTGTTTGAGTTTCCTGAGACATACAGCAAATTCCCAGGCTTCTTTAAAGAACTAGCAGTCTCCCTCCAATCTGCCTGAACCTCTGTGACATAAGAAATATATACTCGGTCTTTGTCCCCTTTCCCTGGCATGGAACTCCTAAATGCCTTGGGATTTCCTGAGTGAGAGAAGTGTGTTTTCTTCTAATAAGATGACTCTTGGCAAATGCCTTAGTTCAGGATGGGGGCTGGTCACCAGAAAGACCAAACCTTGATAAGAATGTTGGAAGTTTCACCCCCATTCCCCAACCTCCAGGAGGTAGAGAGGCTGAAGATTGATTTAATAATTGATGATGCATGCCTACATGATTAAACCTCCATAAAATGGAGGTAAACAGTGTAATTCAGAGAGTTTTCCTGGTTGGTGAACACACTGAAGAGCTGGGAGGGTGGTGAGCCTGGAGACATCGTGCCCTCCTTCCATGACCTACGCGTCTCCTCCATGTGGGTGTTCCTGAGTTCCTCTATGATAAACCATTGTAAGTAAACTGTTTAGCTCAGTTCTGTGAACTGTTCTAGCAAATTATCAAAACTTGGGACAGGGGGTGGTCATGGGAATCCTAGTGAGACAGTAATGTGACTGAAGTCTGAAGTAAAGGCAGTCTTATGGGACTGAGAGGGTTTTTTTTGTTTGTTTTTTGTTTTTGGCCAGCCACATGGCTCATGGGATCTTAGTTCCCTGACCAGGGATTGAACTTGAGCCCCCTGGAGTGAAAGCACAGAATCCTAACCACTGGACCACCAGGAAATTCCCTGGGAATAAGTCTTTAAACCTGTGGAGTCTAATTCTAACTCAGGATGTCAAAATCTAATTGAATTAAGAATACCCTGTTGGTGTCTGGAGAGTCAGGGAACTGGTTGGTACAAAGAGGGAAAGAAAACCCAAAAACCTATACATTTGGTATCCAAAGTGAGTAACAAAGAGCTCCACCCCAAATACTAGATTAAAACCATTCTTGCTGAGGTTGCCTGAGACCTATTTTGTCTGATGCAGCCACAGTGATCTTTCAAACACTCAAATCTGACATGTCTCTCCCTTCCCTGAGAGGTAATGTTCATTTTCCATCACATTTAGGATCAAGCAAAAGTTCCATTAACGTCAACACTTTAGAACACTTATCCTTTTGTCTAAGAAAAGTGTGTAACACCATGAATTTCAATAACTCCTTTTAGTGATTTGCATGTAGTAACCACCGCAGCTGTCAATGATACAGAGGGCTTCCATGGCTGTCCTCTACCTCCTCACAGAGAACATTAGGATTCAGCTCTTTGGTATTCTAGTCCAATATGTAAGGAGTTTAGAAGTTGTCACTCTGTCCTAACAAGCCAAAGGCTGAACAAGCTGAAAAACCAACACCATTTCTTAGATTCTTCAGAGAAGTGAAATCACAGGACAAACCATTCCCCACATTGGAGAGACAGGCAGATAGGGAGAATTACACGTTAATGGACCAGAAACCTCCAGAGGAAGTGGTGTCAGAACAACCTAAACTGTAATGGATGGATTTCTGAAAGCCCTATATGGACAAGTCTGAGAGTTAAAAATTCCAGGGGTTCTTAGTCATTGGACACTTTTGTGAGTTTTATCTCCAAGAGCCCTACCGAGTCCCAACAGTGAATATCACAGAAAAATCCCCCCAAGCTTCTGGCAGAGAAGAGGGAAAGGAAATCATTTTGAAATACACCAGAGCATTCTGTTCTTCTTGACAATGCCTGGACTCTTGAAAATCTGTTTTACCAAAGCCTAACTGGAGCTTTTTCAGAGCCTTGTCTACCCAGGGAAAGGGAAATACCCAATTCCAGCCCCTTCTAGCCATCCTGCCCCACCTAAGATGGAAAGACAACTGAGAAGTACTAGTGAAGTTCACAGACCAAGGTACAGGTCCATCAAAAGCCTGAGATCTAATCACAGGACTGTATAGTTTCCCCCTCGCCCACACCTTACCACCACATTACTAAAGGTCTATTTACCAGAGTTCCTTTCACTCAGTACATCATCTGCAGAGTTCAACAAAAAAAAATTACAACATATTCTAAAGAGGAAAAAACACAGTTTGAAGAAACTGGATGAGCATCAGAATAAGAGCCAGATATAGCAGGGATATGCAGAGTACATCATGAGAAATGCTGGGCTGGAAGAAGCACAAGCTGGAATCAAGATTCCTGGGAGAAATATCAATAACCTCAGATATGCATATGACACCACCCTTATGGCAGAAAGTGAAGAGGAACTAAAAAGCCTCTTGATGGAAGTGAAAGAGGAGAGTGAAAAAGTTGGCTAAAAGCTCAACATTCAGAAAACGAAGATCATGGCATCCGGTCCCATCACTTCATGGCAAATAGATGGGGAAACAGTGGAAACAGTGTCAGACTTTATCTTTCTGGGCTCCAAAATCACTGCAGATGGTGACTGCAGCCATGAAATTAAAAGACACTTACTCCTTGGAAGAAAAGTTATGACCAACCTAGATAGCATATTCAAAAGCAGAGACATTACTTTGCCAACTAAGGTCTGTCTAGTCAAGGCTATGGTTTTTCCTGTGGTCATGTATGGATGTGAGAGTTGGACTGTGAAGAAAGCTGAGCGCCAAAGAATTGATGCTTTTGAACTGTGGTGTTGGAGAAGACTCCTGAGAGTCCCTTGGACTGCAAGGAAATCCAACCAGTCCATTCTGAAGGAGATCAGCCCTGGGTGTTCTTTGGAAGGAATGATAATAAAGCTGAAGCTCTAGAACTTTGGCCACCTCGTGTGAAGAGTTGACTCATTGGAAAAGACTCTGATGCTGGGAGGGATTGGGGGCAGGAGGAGAAGGGGACGACAGAGGATGAGATGGCTGGATGGCATCACCGACTCGATGGACGTGAGTTTGAGTGAACTCCGGGAGTTGGTGATGGACAGGGAGGCCTGGCATGCTGAGATTCATGGGGTCACAAAGAGTCGGACACTACTGAGCAACTGAACTGAACCGATAGCAGGGACATTGGAATTATCAGACTGGAAATTCAAAACAAGTATAATTAATATGCTAAGGGCTCTAATGGAAAAAATAGACAACATGCAAAAACAGATGGGTAATGTAAGCAGATAGAAATTCTAAGAAAGAATCAATAAGAAATGCTAGAGATCACAAAGACTAGAACAGAAATGAAGAATGCCTTTGATGGGCTTATTAGTAGACTGAACATGGCTGAGGAAAGAATCTCTGAACTTGAGGACATGACAATAGAAACTTCCAAAACTGAAAATCAAAGAGAAAAAAACCAACACCACAGAACATCCAAAGCCTGTGCTGCTGCTAAGTCGCTTCAGTCGTGTCCAACTCTGTGCAATCCCATAGACGGAAGCCCACAGACAGAAGCCCAGCAGGCTACCATCCCCGGGATTCTCCAGGCAAGAACACTGGAGTGGGTTGCCATTTCCCTCTCCAATGCATGAAAGAGAAAAGTGAAAGTGAAATTGCTCAGTCGTGTCTGACTCATAGCGACCCCATGGACTGCAGCCTACCAGGTTCCTCTGTCCATGGGATTTTCCAGGCAAGAGCACTGGAGTGGGGTGCCATTGTGTAACACATATATGATATGACTATCAAAAGAAGAAAAAGGGGTGGGGGGTAAGAAACAATATATAAAGGAATAATGGCTGACAATTTCCCTCAAATTAATGTCAGACACTAAACCACAGATCTGGGAAGCTCAGAGAACACCAAGGAGGACAAATGCCGAATAATAATAATAATAATAACCTATAATTCAGCATATTGGGTTCCAACTTCAGAAAATTAAAGGTGAAGAGAAAATTTTGAGAGAAGCCCAGGGCAGGGGGCAGGGGGAACATACCTATAGAGAAGCAAACATAAGACTGATGTTTGACTTCCCCTCAGAAACTATCAGAGAAGGCAATGGCACCCCACTCCAGTACTCTTGCCTGGACAATCCCATGGATGGGGGAGCCTGGTAGGCTGCAGTCCATGGGGTCACTAAGAGTCGGACACGACTGAGCAACTTCACTTTCACTTTCTACTTTCATGCATTGGAGAAGGAAATGGCAACCGCTCAAGTGTTCTTGCCTGGAGAATCCCAGGGACGGGGGAGCCTGGTAGGCTGCCCTCTATGGGGTCGCACAGAGTTGGACACAACTGAAGTCACTTAGCAGCAGCAGAAACTATGCAAGCAAGATGAGAATGGAGTGAAATATTTTAAGTGACTAGAGAAAGAAAGAAAAAAACTGACCTAGAACTCTGTATCCTGGTGAAATTTCCTTTAAAAGAGAAAGGAGAAAAAAAGATTTTTTCAGACAAACAAAAAAGCTGAGAGAATTTGTTTCTAGCAGACCAGCCTTGCAAGAAATGTTAAAAGAAATTCTTCAGAGAGAAGGAAAATTATATAGGTCATAAAGTCTTATTTATAAAGAAAGGAAGAACACTCGAAAATGAATATGTAAAGGTAAAATAAAAATGTTTAGTTTCTTAAACTGATCTAACAAATAACAGTTTGTTCAAAATATTTATATGTATAAGCATATTTATACTTACATATAAGCCTGGAGAATCCCAGGGACAGAGGAGCCTAGTGGGCTGCCACCTGTGTGGTCGCACAGAGTCAGACACAACTGAAGCGACTTAGCAGCAGCAGCAGCAACATAAGTGAAATTATTGTCAGTGATGATACAGGGATGGGAGGGAAAAATTAGAGATATTTTGTTATATAAGATACTTTCACTGAGTAGGTTTCATGAGTATGAAACCACAGTCACTTGAAAGTGGTTTTGGATTAGTTGTAAACATATAGTAAAAACTCTAGTGCAACCACTAAAAACAGTAAAAAAAAAAAAAAGTACAACAAATATGCTAATCAAGGAGAGAAAATGGAATCATAAAACGCTAAATTAAAACTACAAAAGGCACAGACTACCCTAGTACTCTAGTGGTTAAGAATCCACCTGCCAATTCGGGGGACACAGATTCAATCCCTGGTCCAGGATCCATGTGGATGCTGTGGAGCAGCTAAGCAGGTATGTGACAACTACTGAGCCTGTGCTCTGGAGGCTGTGCTCTGCAAGAGGAGCCGCAGCAGAGAGAAGCCCAAGCACTGCAAAGAAGAGTAGCCCCCACTCACAACTGGAGAAAGCTCACACACAGCAATAAAGACCCAGCACAGCCAAAAATAAATAAATAAAAAATTTAAAACTACAAAAGGCATAAAAATGTGTTAAAAGACAAAAATAGAAACAGAAACAAGGGCAACAAATAGAAAAGAATAGCAAATATGGCTGATATTAATCCAACTCTGTCAATAATCACTTTAAGGGTCAATCATCTAAATTGTTGTTGCCCAGCTACTCAGTCATGTCTGACTCTTTGCAACCAACTGCAGCATGCAAGGCTTCCCTGTCCTTCGCCATCTCTCGGAGCTTTCTCAAACTCATGTCTCATCCTCTGTCATACCCTTATCCTCCTATCCTCCTGCCCTCAGTCTTTCCCAGCATCAGGGTCTTTCCCAGTGAGTCGGCTCTTCGCATCAGGTGGCCAAAGTGTTGAAGCTTCAACTTCAGCATCAGTCCTTTCAATGAATATTCAGGGTTGATTTCCTTTAGGATTGACTGGTTTGATCTCTTTGCAGTCCAAGGGACTCTCAAGAGTCTTCTCCAACACCACAGTTCAAAAGCATCAATTCTTCGGCACTCAGCCTTCTTTATGGTACAACTCTCACATCCATACATGACTACTGGAAAAACCAAAGCTGTGATTAGACGGACCTTAGTTGGCAAAGTAATGTCTACTTGAGTGGGTAGCCTTTCCCTTCTCCCAGGGATCATCCCAACCCAGGGATCGAATCCAAGTCTCCCACATTGCAGGTGGATTCTTTACCAGTTGAGCCACAAAGAAAGCCCAAGAATACTGGAGTGGGTAGCCTATCCCTTCTCCAGCAAATCTTCCTGACTCATGAATTGAACTGGGGTCTCCTTCATTGCAGGCAGATTTCATTACTGACTGAGCTACAAGGGAAGCCCGTTGTCTGCATAAAGCCACTTAAATAGAGATGTATATAGATTAAAAGTAATCAGTTCAGTAGCTCAGTTGTGTCTGACTCTTTGTGACCCCATGGACTGCAGCATGCCAGGCTTCCCTGTCAATCACCAACTCCTGGAGCTTATTCAAACTCATGCCCATTGAGTCAGTGATGCCATCCAACCAGCTCATCCTCTGTCGCCTCCTTCTCGTCCTGCCTTCAATCTTTCCCAGCATCAGGGTCTTTTCCAATGAGTCAGTTCTTCACATCAGGTACCCAAAGTATTGGAGTTTCAGCTTCAACATCAGGCCTTCCAATGAATATTCAGGACTGATTTCCTCTAGGATTGGCTGGTTTGATCTTCTTGCAGTCCAAAGGACTCTCTAGAGTCTTCTCCAACACCACAGTACAAAAGTATCAATTCTTCAGCACTATTAAAAAAAAGGGGGGGGAACAAAATAATGCCTTTTGCAGCAATATGGATAGAACTACAGATTATCATACTAAGTGAAGTAAGTCAGACAAAGACAAATATCATATGGTATCACTTATATATGGAATGTAAAATATGGCACAAATGAACCTAAATACAAAACAGAATCACTTTAACTCTGAATCACTTTGCTGTATACCAGAAACTAACACAACATTGTAAACCAACTCTATATATATATAAGGGTGTTTTTTTTTTTTAAAGGAAAATCCATGAAACCAAAAGCTAGTTCTTTGAAAGAATCAATAAAATCAATAAGTCTCTTGCCAGGCTAAGAAAGAATACAAATAACTTATCAGAAATGAAAAAGGGACATTTCTACAAAGCCTGTGAATATTAAAAAAGATAACAAAGGAAGATTATGAACCACTCTATGCTCACAAATTTGATAACCTAGATGAAACAAACCATTTCCTTGAAAGACACAATCTGCCAAAAGCCACTTGAGAAAAAACAATCTGAATAGGCACACATCTATTAAAGAAATTGAATCAATAATTTATAATGTACCAAAAACACCAGCCCCATATGCTTTCACTGATGTATTCTATCAAACATGTAAGAAAGTATTCCAATTTTCTACAAACTTCTGGAAGACTGAAGTAGAGGGATGACTTTGTAAATCATTTGGTGAGGCTAACATTACCCTCAGAGCTGAACCAGAGATCATACCAGCAAAGATTCAGCTACTTAGGAAAATAGAGTCTACATGCATTTGTGTGTAGCTGGGCCCTTGGAAACCATAGTAGGTACAAAATGCTGACAGCAGCGAAGCGCATGAGAGCAGCGCTGTCCACCTTCTGCAGGGAGCTCCTGCTCTGCCCTTTAAAAAGCATGTGGCCTTTGCCAGGCGTGACCAAGGCCCGCCTGACACTCGATCAAGGCGGGCACCTGAGTCGGTCTGCATATTAGCTATTGGTAAAGCTGAACTTATCTATTTTAAATAATCAGCTATAAATGAATCATCTTGCTCACCTAACACTGGAATGAGCCCAGGAAGTAATATTTACCTACTAAGTACCATCCCTGTGCTCAGTTTATGTAAATTTTTATTATATTTAATTCTCACAACTCTATGGAGTTGACTCTAAGATAATTCTCACTGATGGAAGAAATTGATGTTCAGAGATAATGAAGTAGCTTTCCTAAGGTCACTCCAGCTATTGAGGGTTAGATGAAAATTCAGAGATCTCTGGCACTGCTCTCTGACCCCGATCAGAGACATTGCTTTAACAATATTTGTAATGGCAACCACAGCTGGGACAGAATTCCCATTCTTTGTTTAGTGCAGTTACCCTTTTCATTGGACACAAATCAAGTGTAACCTAATGCAACACTTTTGCTATGACCCAAGGCCCTAGTCCTTTCTCGGGGGGAAGGCTGAAATCTATTTGTATCCTGAGCTGTCCTTGCCTCTAACCCCTGGATGTCCACAGGCGATGCTCCTGGTGTTCTACCAGGGGTTGAGTTGATCCTCGTTTCTATTTGGCTGTATCCCATTTTTTTTCTGGAAGAATATCTCGGACATCTGAATTTATGATTTGGCAATGCCACATTGCTCCACTTTCTAGCGTTTATGCATGCTTTTCCTATTTCTATATTTTATTGATGGAAATTTGGAAACAGGTTAGCATTGTGTACAAATGTAGCCATCTTATCCAGAAGTGTATTGCATCAAGTACAGCTAAACATTTTTCTTGCCTCTAGAACATGATTATGGGCTTGTTCTCTGAACTGAGACATTCTTTCTTTCATCCAGGCTAAAAGCTCATACCTTAAAGTAGTCCAAAGTATGTGCATCTGCCAAATTATCAGGCCCAGGAGAAGCTAGAAGGTAGAGGAGGTTGGGTCCTTCAAAATGCCCCGAGGCTGAACTTTTCTGTTCACCCCACATGGACCCATTCAAAGACCACTGTTTGCAAAGCTCTTTTTAGGGTCATGGTTTTCATGGCAAACTCTGTGGGTCCCTGGGGAGTAAGAAGGAGGTTGAGTGTGAGACTCCAGAGCCCTGTATTCTCACTTCATCCAAGCAGCTCTGTGTGTATCTATGCTAGGAACACGGCTTGAGTCCTGATCAGACACATATGGATGATATAAGTATGATTGATTCAGATGTATCCTGGTGAGAGAGGCATGGGGGCTTCTGAGTGAGGCTCAGTCCTCATCCTGAGCCAGGAAGTCCTGTGGCAGAGACAGAAGGACCCTGCCCCAGATGGTGGTGGTGAGTTCATTTCCATCAGTACCTAAGGCTTGGGTTCAATCTGTCTCCTTAAAGATGTCAAATTTTTCTCATTTCACAAAAGAATGGGGATTTGTTTTTAGCTACATGGAAAGGGAAATATCAAACAAACACCTATTTAAAACAATGGCCAAGACTGATACCTCTCTGCCCTGGATGGGGGAGAGCTTCTACCTCTGATGGGGGAGTGTGTTCACTGCAGCTGCTTCTCCTCTAGACACTGTGATCTGTCGGTTGTTTCCAGCTCTACCAGCAGCAGACTTCATGCTGTGCTTCTCCCATGGCCAAACGGGGTCTCAGCACCTCTTGAGTCTGAGAAGTCAGGAGGCATCAGGCTTCAGGTAGCATGAACACTTAGAAGCTTGCAATTCTGAAACCAAATGCAGCTTTACACAAAAATTTTAAAGCTCACCCCCTATCATAGGGGTCCTTGGCAGCTTGTCATAAGGAGGTGTAATGTTGATCAGCACCAAGGATAGCTCCTGGACCAGCGCTTATTAGAATTATTGGATGTCAAGTTGGGAAAGAAGCGCCTCCCCACGGATATCAGGAAGGGTGAGACTGAGGCTAAGGGTGTGCCCAGGTGTCCTGCAAATGCCACAAGCAGCTGACATCCCCCTTCTTGTCATCACAACATGAGTTACCTAGTGGCACCTTCTAAGGTACGGACACTGACTTAGGGGCTAGGAGGCAAACATTTGGCGCAAATGGATGTCATGAGAAGACTGGAGTCTGGACAATTTCACTGGAGAAAGATACGTGATACGCCTCCCCAAATGGCAAGCTCTACCTGACCAACACAGGCTGGCCTCGTGGCTCTGCCTCCTGGCTCAGAAAACACTTTCTAGTTTCTGTGTTCATGCTGTTCACCTGGGATGCTGGGCTTTCCAAGGCCCCTTGACATAGGACAGGAAGTGCCTTTATAGATACACCTTTATGTGGAGAAATCCTGAGAGCAGTAGGAACCACTGCAAGAGGGAGAAGAGGGAGAGTCATGATGGGAAGAGGCTGCCCCAGCTTCCTGCCCAGGGTTCCAACACTACTTCTGGGTTGGGGCAGAGTTCCATTCTCAGATCACTGAGTGGTGCAACATGGTTCCTTCTTGGCCTTCTGAGGAGCTGTCTTCTACTGACCACTTCCTATGTCCCACAAGCACTGATCTCTTTACCTGTGTCCTCTCTTTGACCATCACAACAACCCGGGTCGGTGGCGGGGCAGGGTGGATCTGGCTGCTGCTCCCATTCTGCAGACAAGAAAGGGAGATGAAGAGAGGGTAAATTACAGCCAGGAACTGTAGCCAGGACTGTCACTCAGGTCTGCCTCCCATCCATGTGCCTCTTCCATACTGTATGACTCCAAGGCACAGGATTCCTGGGGTGAGGATCCTGGAGTAAAGGACACACTACAGCCAAGCACTTCTCTAGGTAGTCAGAGGCCATTTAGATTTGAGGGTCAGCAAACAAATGGCATTGCTCAGTGCTGGTCTTACAATGTCTCTGCTCCTGAAATTAAGACTTCAACAGGAAGACCAGCCTTGATGCACAAATAGCCATATGGTGTTAACTTCCCAGCCTCCACGACGTGTCTTTTCATGTCTCTCTCATGCACTGCCCAGGAAGAAATTCCACTAAAAGGTGTCTAGCCCAGGGTACATGCTCAATAGACATGACCTCCTGCTAAGCTGCACATTGTGGGCCTGTGAACTGAGCCTTTCCCTTCCGGACACTGAGGCACAAGCAGCAGATCCCCTCCAGGGGTCACGAAGGCTGAGCAGCTGCTGCATCGTGGTGTATCTGCTGTCCCGGGGGTGGGAGGTGGAAACTTCCCCAGGACCATTTCCTGGTCACTTCCCTTTCCTTCACCCTTACACTGCTGAAGGCCAGTATGGTGGCCTCCCGGGCCACATGATTTACTTCCTTGGAAGCCCAGGGTGCCTCTCAGTAAGGAGATTGCTTGAAACCCACAGAGCATGGGGATCTGGAGGGAGAGGGGTTGTGTCCCAAACTGAGAGGTGAGGAAAGCCGCTAGGTACAACTGCACTGGAGGCAGACAGAGCCGCTGTCCCAGAGGGCTTGGGCGTGGTCACAGCTGATTTCTGTCCCAGTTCCGCCACTCACTGGCTGTTTGAACCTGGGCAATCCCTCATACCCTGCAAGCAGCCGTTTCCACTTCAGTCAAGTGAGTCAGTCAGAGCTCCTTCTTTAGATAAAGGAGGAGGTAACATGTGGAAGACACCAGGAAAGTCCTCACAGTGGCAGTGATCAACAGAGGTTGACAGTACACACACACGCACACACACACACACACACACACCCCTCAAAGCCTGCTTAACTCATCCATCAGGGCACGCTCTCTGAGACTGAGTTTTGAATAATGAAAACACTTTGCGAGTGATAAATGCCTAAGGCTGACAGCGTTTCTCAGAAAGTGCAGTTGATGTCGCTTCCCACACGATGTGCTGGCCACTCCCCAAGCCCACAGGAGAGGGGGTGGCTGGTCCTTGAAGAGAAAGGACATGGAGCCCTGGGTCCACACCCATGCCTCCCTCACCACCCAGGCTCCTGACCCGCACCCATCAGAACACTGGTGGTCTGTGGACATATCCATTCCTCTTTACCCCTCCCCCTTCCTCACTCTTTTCTCTACTAGAAAACAGAACCACATATGGGGTTGCAGGGGGTAAGGGGGTGTCCTGCTAATGGAGGCTGAGAGAGTTGAGTACTCTTGTCCTTCTCAAGGTTGATGTGTTTGTCAAATCCAACTTCTGCCCCTCCTCACAGCTCATTAAACGACTCATTTCTCATTTGGATTAAAAAGCTCTGAGGTAGATAAAAAGCTCCTACGTGTGTGCTTCTGTTAACAATATTTATTTCTGATCTAAGCAGATCATAACTGGGTAAAAAATTTCCTCCATTCTTCTGACTTATCTGCTTTTAAATGTCAATTTCAAGGAAGCAGACAGTGGGGTCCAGGTTGGGGGGGGGTCCATAAGTTAAAAGCTCCCAGAGAAGCAAGGAAGGTGGGATGCGTGAAAGAGGAGACAATTTTCAAAGGGCCAGGGCTGGAGCGCATTGCTGCAGCCCCAAAGCACAGGGCCATGTCCAGCACACGGCAGGCTGAACGGATGAATGAGTGAATGAATGAATGAAGAAGACAGGCAGAGAAGTGGGAGACGCAGGGGAGAACTGGTGTTCGCTTAGCTTGGTAAGATGGCCACTCAGGTCCCCTAATGCTCACATCTCACATGGAAAACAGGCAGCCGTCTGACAGAGGAGACTGAGTCAAGGGGCTGGGGGACTTGCTCCAAGCCAATGGCAAGGGTTAGGCAGAGTCCAGATCCCAGAGCAACAGGCCCACCCCACCCATCATGCAGCCTGAGTGGCTCCCAACCAGTCCCCTGGCCATTCTTCCAGGTTGGACCAGGTCTCCTCTGGGGACCCCAGGACTACAATCACAGCTGTCCCTGCAGGGGTGGCCCGTGAACCCCTGTGCAGGAAATGAGGGAAGAGGGATGAGGTGCTCTGGGAGCACTCTGAGCCTCATCCCGGGGCAGCAGGGTCTGTGCTCCGTGAGCGCAATGCAGTGGGTCTCTGGTCCTGATTCTCACAGACCACACCAGCCCTTCCTGGTCAGGGCCAAGGGGCAGCTTCAGTCTTGCCTCCTTGCTCAAGGGCCATCGTGACTATTGTTGAACCAACCACCCCTCCTCTGCCTGCAGCACAGCTGATGGCTGGTGAGAACAAAACAGAACAAGGACCTCCCTGGTGGTCCAGTGACCAAGACTCTACACTCCCAATGCGGGGGACCCAGGTTTGATCCCTGGTTGGGGAACTAGTTCCCATGTGCCACAACAAAAATCAAAGATCCCACACACCACGACTAAAACCCAGCACGGACAAACAAATAAATATTTAAAAAACCACACACACAGAAAACCAAAACTGAGGCAGATAGAACAGAAAGGGAGACAGAGAGATGAAGAGAAGATTTCTTGAGAAAGAGTGGGAAAGGGACAGGAAAAGATGAAGAAACAGATAAGGATGGGGAAAGAAAGACTAAAACTGACTCCTGAAGGGGACAGTGTGTGCACACGTGCGTGCACACACACATGAGCCAGGTGTGGGAGGCATGTGTGGGAATAGTGCATATTTCCTTGAGCCTTGCCAAGCTGCAGATGAGCACCAGTCAACTGGCCACCATCATGGTTTGGGCATCTGTCACGTGGGCTCTGCCAGGAAGCTGGCAAAGCATGTTGAAGCCTCTAGAAAGCTCGAGGAGGTGGAGCCAGGATAAAATGTGACCTTTCCTGCGCCCATGAGTTCCCAGAGACTCTGGCCACCCACTGGCCAGGGACTGGGGGCTACAGACAAGCCGGCATGGTGCAGGCACTTCCCAAACTTGCTTGCAGTGAGGACAGTCTTGGATAACTGAATGCACTTCAGTGCACAGGTGCTGTCTGAAATTTTCCCTGTGTTCCTTTCCATGTTGACACTTTGAGAAAGGACTAGTATACCCATTTTACAGATGAGAGGATGGAACCTATGAGGTCAGTCTTTTAGTCCCTTGTGGCTACAACTTTGAGTTCCCTGGTGGCTCAGGGAAGAATCTGCCTGCAATGCAGGAGATGCAGGAGACGCAGGTTCAATCCCTGGGTGGGGAAGATCCCCTGGAGGAGGGCATGGCAACCCACTCCAGTGTTCTTGCCTGGAGAATCCCAAGGACAGAGGAGCCTGGTGGGCTACAGTCCATAGGGTCGCACAGAGAAGGACACAACTGAAGCGACATAGCACATAGAGACACAACTTAATGGAATAAAAATATACCTTCGTGAAAAAAAAAAAAAAAGCATATCAAGAAAGGACCTCTGTGAAAGGTTGGTTGTATTGGAGGCTCTGAGGAAAGAGACACAGAGCAGAGGGGACCTGAGCTCCCGAGGGCTGAAGACTTGGGACACTGGGGGCAGGAAGTGGAGGCTGAGGTGCTCTGTCCTTCACTTGCTCCGGGAGCAGTAGGTGTGAGCACTTGGGCTTCAGAAGACAAAGCTGGGGCAACTCCTAGGAGGTCAAGTAGTCCCCAGTCTAGAAACCTCTGTCACTGGGGCTCATGACTGACCACAGGCTTGCCCCTGTCCCTCATGTTCCTTGGGTAGGAGGCTGTAGGAAGAAATAGAACATTCCTACAGAGTAAACAGGAAATGGCAAAGACGAGGATGAGTGACAGTCACATGTTCCTGTGATTTAACACGCGCCAAAGGAAAACAAATCCCACAAAAGAGGAAACCAACGCATCGACATTCAAGGACCTAGAGTTAAGTGAGCAAACAGAAAAGACTTTAGCACGAGTATAATTAATATCCACAGGGAGATGCGACTAAATAGGAAGCCAGAGAAATATTCAGTTACAAATCTTGAAGGCATCCAGATTGGAAAGGAAGAAGTAAGACCATCTCTATTTGCAGATAATGTACTCTGCTGTTGCTGCTGCTAAGTCGCTTCAGTCGTGTCCAACTCTGTGTGACCCCATAGATGGCAGCCCACCAGGCTCCCCCGTCCCTGGGATTCTCCAGGCAAGAACACTGGAGTGAGTTGCCATTTCCTTCTCCAATGCATGAAAGTGAAAAGTGAAAGTGAAGCCGCTCAGTCCTGTCTGACTCTTAGCGACCCCATGGACTGCAGCCCACCAGTCTCCTCCGTCCATGGGATTTTCTAGGCAAGAGTACTGGAGTGGGGTGCCATTGCCTTCTAGTATGTAGAAACATTTAAAGAATACACGCTCACTCACACACACACACACACAAACACACATAAAGGACTTCCCTGGTGGTCCAGCGGTTAGGAATCTGCCTGTCGATGCAGGGACAGAGGTTCAATCCCTGACCCGGGAAGGCTCCATATGCCATGGGGCAGCTGAGCCTGAGCACCACAGCTACTGAGCCCACACCCCTAGAGCCCATGTTCCACAACAGGAGACGCCGCACAACGAGAAGCCCACGCGCCACGCCAGACAAAGTCCACACACATCAACAAAGAGCCAGCATAGCCAAAGAATCAATAAATTTTTACAACACATACACACAACTATCAGAACTAATAAACGAGTGCAGTGGGATTGCAGGGTGTACAAGATCAGTGTACAATCTGTTTTATCTTTCTATATCAGCAGTGAGCAATCGAAAAATAAAGTTAAGAAAACAATTCTCTGTTAGAGTGCCAGAGCCGCCATAACAACGTGCCACTAAACAGGCGGCTTAAACTGAAATGTTTTTAATTTTCCTTTTTTTAAAAACACTTTTTGCTTTATATTGGAGTATAGCCAATTAACAATGCTGTGATAGTTTCAGGTGGACAGAGTATCCCCTCGTCCCCAAACTCCCCTCCCATCCAGGCTTCCACGTAACGCTGAGCAGAGTTCACTGTGCTACACAATAGGTCCTTGTTGGTTATCCATCTTAAACATAGCAGTGTGTACACATTAATACCAGACTCCTTATCCATTCCCCCAGCACCATAAGTTCATTCCCTAAGTCTGGGTCTGTTTCTTAAACAAGAATCTTTTTTTGTCTCATGCTTCTGGAGGCCAGAAGTCTAAGATAAAGGTGTTGGCTTGTTTGGTTTCTTCTGAGGGTTATGAGGGTAGGCTCTTTTCCAGGCCTCTCTCCTAGCTGGTGTGCTAAGAAGCTTCAGTTATGTTTGACTCTTTGTGACCCTATTGACTGTATCCTGCTAGGCTCCTCTGTCCATGGGATTCTCCAGGCAAGAACACTGGAGTGGGTTGTCCTGCCCTCCTCCAGGGGACCTTCCCAACCCAGGATCAAACCCTCGTCTCTTACGTCTCCTGCATTGGCACCCAGGTTCTTTATCACTATTGCCACATGGGAAGCTCCTTTGTGTGCATGTCTATGTCCAAATTTCCCCTTCTTATAAGGATATAGCCATATTGGATTAGGGGTTTCCAATTTTAGGGGTTGCAAAATGTACCACCAAATTACAATAACAAGACTGTGTTATTAGCATAAGGATATACACAGAGAGATCAAAGAAATAGAATTGAGAATCCAAAAATAAACCCTCAAACTTATGAGTAATTGATTTTGAAAACGTTGCCAAGACAATTTAATGGAGGAAAGAATCATCTTTTCAAAAAATGGTATGGGGACAACTGAACGTTTACATGCAAGAGAATGGAGACAGACCCTAGCTCACACAATATATCAAAATTAACTGAAAATAAATGTGAAATGTCAATGTAAGAGCTAAATATATATAGCTTTTAGAAGTAAACAGGTGTAAATCATCATGACTTTGGACTAAACAATGATTTCTTAGATATGACACCTAAAACACAAGCAATCAAAGATAAACAGGTTAATTAGACTTTGTTAACATTAAAACCTTTCATATTTCAAAAGACATGATTAAGAAAACTAAAAATCAAGCCAGAAACTGGGAGAAAATATTTGTAAGTCATATATCTGCTTTAAAAAATTGTATTCAGAATATATAAAGACCTCTTAAAAATCAGGAAAAAAAATTTTTTAAACCTAATTTTTAAATAGGTAAAGGATTTGAAGAGATATTCACCAAAGAATATGTAGAGATCATTAATAAGAAAATGAAAAGATGTTCAACATCATTCATCATTTAGGGATATGCAAATCGAAACCACAGTGACATATCACTTGCCAATCACTAGCATAACCATGCATTGGAGAAGGAAACGGCACCCCACTCCAGTGTTCCTGCCTGGAGAATCCCAGGGACGGGGGAGCCTGTTGGGCTGCCGTCTATGGGTTCGCACAGAGTCGGACATGACTGACGCGACTTAGCAGCAGCAGCAGCATAACTGTGCATAAGACCTTCTGAAGGAGGTCATCATTAAAAAGCAGAGACATTACTTAGCCAACAAAGGTCCATCTAGTCAAAGCTATGGTTTTTCCAGTAGTCATGTATGGATGTGAGAGTTGGACCATAAAGAAGGCTGAGCACAGAAGAATTGATGCTTTTGAACTGTGGTGTTGGAGAAGACTCTTGAGAGTCCATTGGACAGCAAAGAGATCAAACCAGTCAATCCTAAAGGAAATCCACCCCGAATATTCATTGGAAGGACTGATGCTGAAGCTGAGGCTCCAATACTTTGGCCACCTAATGCAAAGAGCTGATTCATTAGAAAAGACCCTGATGCTGAGAAAGACTGAAGGCAGGAGGAGAAGGGGATGACAGAGGACAAGATGGGTGGATGGCATCACCATCTCAATGGACATGATTTTGAGCAATTCTGGGAGATGGTGAAGGACAGGGAAGCCTGGCGTGCTGTAGTCCATGGAGTCGCAAAGAGTCAGACATGACTGAGCATAACTGTAATAAAAAGACTATCCATACCAGCTTTTGGTGAGAATGCAGGAAACTGGAATGCATACTTTGTTGATGAAAAAGGATGCATTTGGAAAATGCATCTACTTTGGAAAAATACGCCAGTACTTTCTTTAAAAGGTAAACATAAATTTACTGTATGATCCAAGTGACTCTACTCTTAGATATCTACCCAAGGTAGATGAAAACGTACCTCCACATAAAGATGTGTACACAAATGTTTGTAGCAGCATTATTCATAGTAGCCAAAAAGTCCACCAACTGGTGAACTGGTGTATCCACACAAAGGAATATTATTTGGCAATAAAAAGGAAGAAAGTACAGATACAAGCCACAACAAAGATGAAACTTGAAAGCCAAGTGAAAGAAACCAGAAGCAAAAGACCACACATTCTATGATTCAGTTTGTATTAAATGCCAAGAAAAGGCAAATCTATGGACAGAGTAGATTAGTGATTGTCTAGGGCTGGGAGTAGAAATAGGAATTTACTACAGATGGACATAAAGGGTCCTTTTGGGGTAATTGAAATGCTCAGAATTGGATTGGGATAATGGCAGCTCAGCTGGTAAAGAATCTGCCTGCAATGCAGGAGACCCTGGTTTGATTCCTGAGTTGGGAAGATCCCCTGGAGAAGGAATAGGCTACCCACTCCAGTATTCATGGGCTTCCCTGATGGCTCAGACAGTAAAGAATCAGCCTGCAATGAAGGAGACCTGGTTTTGATCCCTGGGTTGCGAAGATCCCCTGAAGGAGGGCATGGCGACTCATTCCAGTATTCTTGCCTGGAGAATCCCCATGGACAGAGGAGCTTGGTGGGCTACAGTCCATAGTGTCACAAAGAGTCAGGCATGACTGAAGTGACTTAGCACACACAATGGCTATTCAACTCTGTAAATTTACTAAAAACTCATTGAATTATACACACAAAATGAGTGAATTTTATGGTACATAAATTACAACTCAATAAAGCTCTTAACCACACACACACACAAACTGTTAGAGCAAATACATGATGCAGCAAAGTTACAGGATATAAAATAAGTAAACAAAAATCAGTTGTATTTCTATATGTTCACAATAAACACATCAAAAGATAAAATTTAATTGATTTGTGATAGCATCAAAAAGAGTAAAATTCTTACTAATAATCTTTATTATTTTATTTTATTGAAGTGTAGTTGGTTTACAATGTTGTATTAGTTTCAGGTATACAGCACAGTGATTCAGCTATTTTTTTCAGATTCTCTTTTATTATAGATTTTTATAAAATATTGAGTATCGTTCCCTATGCTCTGCAGTAGGTCCTTATTGGAAAAATTTTAATCAAGAACTTAAAGATTTATATACTGAAGATTGAAAAATGTTGGTGAAATAAATTAAAGAAGACATAAATAAATGAAAAACCAACCCATGTTCACTGGTTGGAAGGCTTAATATTGTAACATAAAAATAATATCCAAAACAATCTACAGAATGATTACAATCCATCAAAATCCCAATGGCATTTTTTATAGAAAAAAATCCTAAAATTTATATGGAATATCATGTGTGCTCAGTCACTCAGTCATGTCCAACTCTTGGCAACCCTATGGACCAAGCTTCTCTGTACCATGAAATTCTCCAGGCAAGAATACTAGAGTGGATTGCCATTTTCTACTCCAAGGGATCTTCCTGACCCAGGAATCGAACCCAAGTCTCCTGCATCTTCTTCATTGACAGGCAGATTCTTTACCACTGCGCCACCCGGGAAGCCTATATGGAATATCAAGGGACCCCAAACAGCCAAAACAATTTTGAAAAAGAACAAAGCTGGAGGCCTCACAGTTAATGATTTTGTGCTATATTACAAAGTTACAGTGGTCAAAACATACAGTATTGGCCTAAAGTACAGTACTGTTCAGTACTGGCCTGTATTCCATTTAAACCAATGGAATAGAATAGAGACCCCAGAAGTAAACCTTCCCACATATGATCAAATGATTTTTGACAAGGGTTCCAAGATCATTCAGTAAGGAGAGGATAATCTTTTCAACAAAAGATGCTAGGAAAACTGGATATTCATGTAAACAAAGTTAGACTGAAGCCATATTTAAAAAAATTAACTCAAAATGGATGAAAGACTAAAAAATAAGAGCTGAAACTATAAAATGCTTAGAAGAAAATGTAAGTGAAATCTGCATTGCATTGCAGTTAGCAATTATTTTTCTGGATTAGACACCAAAAGCACAGATATTGGAACTCTCAGAGATTGCTAGTGGGAATGTTAAAATGATGCAGCTGCTGTGGAAAACAGTTTGGCAGTCCCTCAAAAAGCTTAACATGGAATTACTGTGACTCAACAGTTCTACTCCTAGTTATATACCCCAAAAGAATTGAAAAGCAAAGACTGGAACAGATATTTGCATCCCACTGTTCATGGCATTATTCACAGTAGCCAAAAGGTGAAAACAACCCAAGTGTTCAGTAAAAAATGAATGGATAAACAAAAAGCATTATATACATGAAATATTGTCCATACAAAGAAATGAAGTTCTGATACATGCTACAACATGGATGAACCTTGAAAATAAGGTGAAAAAACAGATAGAAAAGTGCAAATACTGTATGATTTCATGATACGAGGCATCCAGAATATATGAAGTAAATTCATAGAGACTGAAAGTAGATTAAAGATTACCAGGGTCTTGGGAGAAGATGAGGAGTTTTTGTTGAATGGATAGAGTTTCTGTTTGGGATGATGAAAAACATTGGGAATAGACACTGGTGAAGATTGTGTGGCCTTGTGAATGTCATTAACGCCACTGAATTGTATCCTTTAAAATGGTTAAAATGGCAAATTTTATGTTATATTTTTTACCACAATTTTAAAAAATTAATAATGTAATAAGATCAAAAGCCATTGAATTGTACTCATTAAATGTGTGAACTCTATAGAATGTGAATTATATGTCAGTAAAGCTATTTTTTTTAAACTGATGGAAACATTAGAAGATATTAAAATAGCTCACACACACACATGGTAGGTTTTATATATATATATAATTATTTATAGATTTATGTATCTTACTAAGAAATCACCATATAAAGTAGAAAACAATAAATAAATTTGAAAAATGCCATTAAAATCTTTCTATCAACAGTAGAATTAATCTTGGACTTCCCTGATGGCTCAGATGGCAAAGAATCTGCCTGTAATGCAGGATACCTGGGTTTGATATTAAAATCTATCAACAATAGAATTAATCTTTAAAAGGTACAAAATCTCCTGAGATATAAGAAAAGCTATGACCAACCTAGACAGCATGCTAAAAAGCAAAGACATTACTTTTCCAACAAAGGTCTGTCTAGTCAAAGCTATGGTTTTTCCAATGGTCACATATCGATGTGAGAGTTTGACTATAAAAAAAAAGCTGAGCAATGAAGAATTGATGCTTTTGAACTGTGGTGTTGGAGAAGACTCTTGAGAGTCCCTTGGACTGCAAG
Organism: Bubalus kerabau; assembly: GCF_029407905.1. Lineage (NCBI taxonomy): Eukaryota > Metazoa > Chordata > Mammalia > Artiodactyla > Bovidae > Bubalus > Bubalus kerabau. The sequence goes on from NC_073624.1 coordinate 136,943,960, forward strand.
AAGATCCAACCAGTCCATCCTAAAGGAGATTAGTACTGAATGTTCATTGGAAGGACTGAAGCTGAAGCTGAAACTCCAATACTTTGTCCACCTGATGTGAAGAACGGATTCATTGGAAAAGACCCTGATGCTGGGAAAGATTGAAGGCAGAAGGAGAAGGGGATGACAGAGGATGAGATGGTTGGAGGGCATCACCAACTCAATGCACATGAGTTTGAGTAGGCTCTGGGAGTTGGTGATGGACAGGGAAGCCTGGCATGCTGCAGTCCATGGGGTCACAAAGAGTCAGACACGACTGAGCGACTGAACAGACTGAAACTCTCAAATACTTCTAAATTAAGCTTAAAAAGTGTAATTCGTATAGCCATATTCATTGACCTCAAAGTAATTAAGTTAGAAATTAGTGATCCCCCAAATTACATAACAGCTTCCTAAGTGGCTCAATGGTAAAGAATCTACCTGCCAAGCAGGAGGTGTGGGTTCAATCCCTGGGTCAGGAAGATCCCCTGGAGAAGAAAGTGGCAATCCACTCCAGTATTCTTGCCTGGGAAATCCCATGGACAGAGGAGCCTGGGAGGCTACAGTCCATGAGGTTGCAAAAGAGTTGGACACGACTTAGCAACTAAACCACCACCACCAACAAATTACAAAATACACTTAATAATAACTCTTGTATTTAAAAGAACTCCACGACAGAAATTACCAACATAACAGAAATTGATGACAACTGAGAAATAGATAACAGAGTACTCCACTTTTTAAACGTGTGAAAAGTTTTCAAAGCAGTAGCCCAAGAAAATTTAGGACCTTAAATGCATTACTTAAAGAAAGGAAAAATTGAAAATAAGTGAACTAGTATCTTAGTTCAAAAGCAGGAATGCCAACATTAAAACAAACCCAAGAAAGTTGAAGAGTGATTGATAAAGAAGATGAATGTAATAAAATAGAAATCAAACATACAATAGGAAAAGCCTTGCACTGTTAATCCATAAAACCCGAAGCGTTCTCTCGGAATTGGCAACGCTGAGTTTGCATAAATGCTGAGCAGAGCAGTGCCGTCACACGCGTGTTAGTAACGTGGGCACTGCGACTTGGTCAGACCCACGAGGAGAAAACACAGACAAGGTGAGGAAAAACGAAGCAAGATCAAGGAGATTAACTCATAGTAGGCTGGTATGTGGGCCTTCCTGGTGGCTCAGCAGTAAAGCATCTGCCTTCAATGCTAGAGATGCAGGTCTAACCCCTGGAAGATTCCCTGGAAAGAAATAGCAACCCACTCCAGTATTCTCGCCTGGAAAATTCCATGAGCAGAGGAACCTGGAGGACTGCAGTCCACGGGGTCACAAAAGAGGCAGACGCAACTTAGCAACTAAACAACAACAACCCAACATGTACGGTAAAAGGTTTGAGATCATAGACATCATGGAGAAATTCACAGAAAAATGTGAATTATCAAAGTGAGTGAGAAAACTCAAACTAATAACTGCAAGGGAGGAAATGGACAAGAGAGTACAAAGTTTGTCCTCAAATGCAAGGGTCATTTGTTTCAGACAGGGTGATTCCCTACCTAGAAAATTGAGCTAACAAACTGGAAGAATAATTTGGATAAATTCCATTAGGTCGAGAGAACTGCCTGTCTATGTCAAGCCCTCCTATCTACCAGCAATGAATTATAACATATAAAGAAAAACGTCATTCATAATAGCAGCACTCTTACAGCACAGCAAGGGAAAAACCAACAACCACAGAAAAAAATCTCATGCAGTACCTATATGAGAAAATGATAAAGTGTATAATTTTCTAATTAAAATGTACATGAATAGAGACACTGTGAAAAAAATTTTAATTAAAAAAAAGAGATACACTGTGTTCTTGGATGGAAAGATTAAATATGACATAAATGTCCACTTCCCCCCAAATTAGTATAGAATTTAAATTCAACAGTAATTACAATATCACAGGTTTTTCCCCATGAAATTGACAAACACATTTTTTTAGTCAAAGGAGAAAATGTGCAAGACTAGTCAAGACTGTTTTGGAAAAGGAAAACAATGAAATGTGAATTATCTGTGATATATAAAAATATATAATAAACTATTGTAATTGAAGCAATATGTAAGAATAAACATGTAGAATATCAGATATTCATTCTGAAAGAACAAAATTTCCTGAAACTGGCCTATCCATATAGGAATTTACTATATAAACTGAAAGAGTGTAAAACATATACATTATTTTTAAAATGGTCCTGGGTTGACTGACTATATATTTCTAATATAATAAAGGTAGATAGTTAAAACAAACAGATGATTTATTCCAAAAAATTATAAAAATCATTTGAAGAAATTATTTTAAAATGTATAAGTGAAGAAAATATGAAAGAATATATATTGAGGTTGGAAAGTCATTCTTAAGACACAAAGTACAGAATCTATAAAATAAATTTACACTAATATTACTTTGTAAAACCTCAAGATATGAGATACATTTTTCACTAATTTGTTTGAAAAAAATGAATAATATTTAGAATTGATAAGACTACATTGCAGGCAGACTCTTTACCGTTTGAGCCACCAGGGAAGCCCCAAGAGGGTAAATAGGTACAGCATTTTTCAGGACAATTTGGCCATATCTACTAAAAGTGTAAAACAATTTCAGTTCCTACACATATACATAAGCTGGCTAAACAAGGATGCTTATTTAGCCTTGGTTATAGTAGCAACATTTGGGGCATTGCCCTTCTTCAGGATTGGAATGAAAACTGACCTTTTCTAGTCCTGTGACCACTGCTGAGCTTTCCAAATTTCCTGGCATATTGAGTGCAACACTTTCACAGCATCATGTTTTAGGATTTGAAATAGCTCAGCTGGAATTCCATCACCTCCACTAGCTATGTTGGTAGTGATGCTTCCTAGGGCCCACTTGGCTTCGCACTCCAGGATGTCTGGCTCTAGGTGAGTGATCACACCATTGTGGTTATCTGGGTCATGAAGATCTTTTTTGTATAGTTCTTCTGTGTATTCTTTCCCCCTCTTCTTAATATCTTCTGCTTCTGTTAGGTCCATACCGCTTCTGTCCTTTATTGTGCCCATCTTGGCATGAGATGCTCCCTTGGTATCTCTGATTTTCTTGAAGAGATCTCTAGTCTTCCCCATTCTATTGTTTTCCTCTATTTCTTTGCATTGGTCATTTAGGAAGACTTTCTTATCTCTCCTTGCTATTCTTTGGAACTCTACATTCAGATGAGTCTTTCCTTTTCTCCTTTGCCTTTCACTTCTCTTCTTTTCACAGCTATTTGTAAGGCCTTCTCAAATAAGCATTGTGCCTTTTTGCATTTCTTTTTCTTGGATTTGGTCTTGATCGCTGCCTTCTGTACAATGTCATGAAATTTCATCTGTAGTTCTTCAGGCACTCTATCAAATCTAGTCCCTTGAATCTATTTCTCACTTCCACTGTATAATCATAAGGAATTTGATTTAGGTCATACCTGAATGGTCTAGTGGTTTTCCCTACTTTCTTCAATTTAAGTCTGAATTTAACAATAAGAGGTTCATGATCTGAGACACAGTCAGCTTCCAGTCTTGTTTTTGCTGACTGTATAGCGCTTCTCCATCATCGGCTGCAAAGAATATAATCAATCTGATTTCAGTGTTGACCATCTGGTGATGCCATGTGTAGAGTCGTCTCTTGTGTGGCTGGAAGAGGATGTTTGCTGACCAGTGTGCTCTCTTGGCAAAACTCTGTTAGCCTTTGCCCTGCCTCATTTTGTACTCCAAGCCCAAATTTGCCTGTTACTCCAGGTATCTCTTGATTTCCTACTTTTGCATTCCAGTCCCCTATGATGAAAAGGACATCTTTTTTTTTTTTTTGGTGTTAGTTCTAGAAGGTCTTGTAGGTCTTCATAGAACCATTCAACTTCAGTTTCTTCAGCAACAGTGGTTGGGGCATAGACTTGGATTACTGTGATATTGAATGATTTGCCTTGGAAATGAACAGATATCATTCTATCATTTTTGAGATTGCACCCAAGTACTGCATTTCAGACTCTTTTGTTGACTATGATGCCTACTCCATTTCTTCTAAGGGATTCTTGCCCACAGTAGTAGATAAAATGGTCATCTGGATTAAATTCACCCATTCCAGTCCATTTTAGTTCACTTATTCCTAAAATGTCGATGTTCACACTTGCCATCTTCTGCTTGAGCACTTCCAATTTACCTCGATTCATGGACCTAACATTCCAGGTTCCTATGCCATATTGTTCTTTACAGCATCAGACTTTACTTCCATCACCAGTCACACCTACAATTGGATGTTGTTTTCACTTTGATTCCATCTCTTCATTCCTTCTGGAGTTATTTTTCCACTCTTCTCTAGCAGTATATTGGCCACCTACTGACCTGGGGAGTCCATCTTTCAGTGTCATATCTTTTTGCCTTTTCATACTGGTTATTTCATCATTAACCTCAGATACGCAGATGACACCACCCTTATGGCAGAAAGCAAAGAACTAAAGAGCCTCTTGATAAAAGTGAAAGAGGAGAGTGAAAAAGCTGGCTTCAAACTCAACATTAAATAAACAAAGATCATGGCATCCAGTCCCATCACTTCATGGCAAAGAGATGGGGAAACGATGGAAACTGTGACAGACTTTATTTTTTGGGGCTCCAAAATCACTCCAGATGGTGACTGCAGCCATGAAATTAAAAGACGCTCACTCCTTGGAAGAAAAGCTATGACAAACCTAGACAGCATGCTAAAAAGCAAAGACATTACTTTGCCGAGAAAGGTCCATCTAGTCAAAGCTATGGTTTTTCCAGTGGTCATGTATGGATGTGAGAGTTGGACCATAAAGAAAGCTGAGCACTGAAGAATTGATGCTTTTGACCTGTGGTGTTGGAGAAGACTCTTGAGAGTCCCTTGGACAATAAGGCGATCAATCCTAAATTAAATAAGCCCTGAATATTCATTGGAAGGGCTCATGTTGAAGCTAAAACTCCAATAGTTTGGTCACCTGATGCGAAAAGCTGACTCATTAGAAAACACCCTGATGCTGGGAAAGATTGAAGGCAGGAGGAGAAAGGGACAACAGAGGATGAGATGGTTGGATGTCATCACTGACTTGATGGGCATGAGTTTGAGCAAGCTCCGGGAGTTGGTGATGGACAGGGAAGCCTGGCATGCTGCAGTCCATGGGGTCACAAAGAGTTGGACACGACTGAGTGACTGAATTGAACTCAACTGATAGTAGCAACTGGTTCCAAATAGGGAAAAGAGTACGTCAAGGCTATATATTGCCACCCTGCTTATTTAACTTATATGCAGAGTACATCATTGAAATGCTGGTCTGGATGAATCACAAGCTGGAATCAAGATTGCCACCAAAAATATCAACAATCTCAGATATGCAGATGATATGACTCTAAAGGAAGAAATCAAAGAGGAACTAAAGAGCCTCTTGGTAAGTATGAAAGAGGAAAGTGAAAAAGCTTGTTTATAACTCAACATTCAAAAAACGAAGATCATGGCATCTGGTCCCATAACTCCATGGCAGATAGATAGCAGAAAAGTGGAAACAAGTTTTTCTTGGGCTCCAAAATAACCACGGATGGTGACTACAGCCACAAAAATAAAAGATGCCTGCTCCTTGGAAGAAAAGCTATGACAAACCTAGACAGTGTATTTAAAAAGCAGAGACATCATTTTGCCAACAAACATCCATATAGTCAAAGTTATGGTTTTTCCAGTAGTCATGTACAGATGTGAGAGTTGGACCATAAAGAAGGCTGAGCCCCTAGAATTGATGCTTTTGAACTGTGGTGTTGGAGAAGACTCTTGAGAGTCCCTTGGACTGCAAGGAGACCCAACCAGTCCATCCTAAAGAAATCAGTCCTGAATATTCATTGGAAGGACTGAAGCTGAAGCTGAAACTCCAATACTTTGGCCACCTGATGCGAAGAGCCAACTCATTGAAAAAGACCCTAATGCTAGGAATGATTGAGGGCAGGAGGAGAAGGGGGTGACAGAGAATGAGATGGTTGGATGGCATCACTGACTCAATGGACTTGAGTCTGAGCAAATTCCAGGAAATGGTGAAGGACAAGGAGGCCTGGCATGTTACAGTTCACAGGGTTGCAAAGAGTTGGACATGACTTAGTGACTCAACAAAAACAACAACAATAGTAGCAACACAAATATATAAAACAAATAACCAAAATGTCTATCAATATGAAAAAGGGTAAATAAATTTTATCAATATTCAGTTTATAAATGAGATCTTCCTATATGCACTTAATACGGGAGGTTCTCCAAGATTTCTTGTGTAAAGAGACAGCATACTGCAAAAGCCCGACTACCCGGAATACTATTTATGTTAACTATTTGTGTTAGTTCAGTTCAGTCACTCAGTCATGTCTGACCCTTTGCGACCCCATGGACTGCAGCACATCAGGCTTCCCTGTCCATCACCAACTCCCAGAGCTGACTCAAACTCATGTCCATTGAGTCAGTGATGCCATCCAACTATCTCATCCTCTGTCGTCTCCTTCTCCTCCTGCCTTCAATCTTTCCCAGTATCAGGGTCTTTTCCAATGGCCACCCAGGACAGATGGGTCATGGTGAAGGGTTCTGACAAAACGTGGTCCACTGGAGAAGGGAATGGCAAACCACTTCAGTATTCTTGCCTTGAGAACTCATGAACAGTATGAAAAGGCAAAAAGATAGGACACTGAAAGATGAACTCCCCAGGTCGGTAGGCGCCCAATATGCTACTGGAGATCAGTGGAGAAATAACTCCAGAAAGAATGAGGAGACGGAGCCAAAGCAAAAACAACACCCAGTTGTGTGTAACCAGGTATGGAAGTAAAGTCTGATGCTGTAAACAGCGATACTGCAGAGGAACCTGGAATGTTAGGTCCATGAATCAAGGTAAATTGGAAGTGGTCAAACGGGAGATGGCAAGAGTGAACGTCGATATTTTAGGATCCAGCGAACTAAAATGGACTGGAATGGGTGAATTTAACTCAGATGACCATTATATCTACTACTGTGGGCAAGAATCCCTTAGAAGAAATGCAGCAGCCATCATAGTCAACAAAAGAGTCTGAAATTCAGTACTTGGATGCAGTCTCAAAAACGACAGAATGATCTCTGTTCGTTTCCAATTTGTGTTAGCTCACCATGAAACCCAAATTATGCAAAAGCAAATCAAGCAAAAAACTGTGAGGAAGGATACATACCCCAGACAGTTACGATGTCATCTTTGGGGAGGGCCTTGGGCTTGGTGGCAGGGAGCAGGTGGCCATGAAGGAAGATTTCTGAGGCATCTCTAAGCTTCGTTTTTCTAAATCACAGAACATGTATATGTACTATTTGTGCAATGAATATAATCAACTGTAAACATAATAGATTTGTTTTGACTGGGGGCAAATAATGGGCATATATGTGAAAGCACCTGCCATGCCAGGCCTTGGTTATGCTTAATGAGGTTTCCTGGGCTGCCTTCCCAGTCACAAAGGCTTCCTGGGGCAGAAAAAAGAGGAAAGAACTCGAGTCTCTGCCCAATCACGGGAGACACCTGGTCCAAAGGTAGGGGATGAGTGTGTGGGGGTGGAGACAGAGAGGTGCTGATGGCCACTTTCTAACTCTGTGACATCAGCATCCAGGTTTTCCACACGAAGCTCTCCTCCATGCCAGCAGGAGCATGAGTGATGTGGCATTTCTAAACACAACACCCCATTCGTTTTTTCAGGATACACCAGTGGTCCCCATTCTACATGGTTTGGTGCTGGCTCTTTCTTGATCTTCCCAGAAGGCATCAGTAGATCACTTCAGACACTGTTTAAGACTCTGGTTCATTCCTCCAGTGGTCCTTCAATAGTTTGTTGACAGAAACATTGAGGGGGTGAGGTCATCCAGTAAGCTACCAGGAGTAATGTGTGCAGGAAGCAATATTAACCCCAGGGCTGCCACCCAGCCAACAGAAAATTAAAACTGTTGATGGAGAGATATGACATGATTTCTGAAATGTTGGGGTGTACAAGTGTACATTTCAGAACTGATTAAATGTATGATTTCTCTCCCATCAACTCCATACACCCAGCAAAGTCATTTGTCTGTAGGAAATCCAGGGCAGGCGGGAAAGGGCAGTGCAGTCTTCTTATCATCTGAAACCCAGCAAATACGGTTGATCCAGTTAAAATTTACAGATGCTCAGAGAGGTTAAGTCAATTCCTCAGGGTCACACAGGCAATAAATGGCAGTCAGGACTTGAACTGATGGCCGGTGGCTCTGAATCCAGTGCTCACTCTATTCTGCTACACGTCCAAGGGAGCCTTCTGGAGGACAGGGCTGGTCCTCAACCATGCAGCATGTTCTGGCTCCTAGGAACACCTGGAGGGGGTGGCCCAGCAGGCTCTCACTGTTCATAGGACCAGAGACTGTTGGGCCAGGAGGGGGTAGGCCATAACATGCTTGGCTTCTGTTTCAGCCCTGAACAGCTGGTGATCTTGCTCTTGATCTTCTTCCTCTTGGATGTGAGTTCTGGAAAGAGCATGTTGGACTGTAGGGTGTCCAAAAGGCCTCCTAATTCTGAAGCTCTGCAACTGGGTGGTTTCCAGAAAGAAAATTGTGTGGGACTGTGTAGCCTCCTTTCTTTGCAGATGGGTTTGAGGAGTCTAGTGGGAGTGTCTGAACTGAGGACTCTTGTGTTCTGTCCTGCCCAAGGACTTGGACTTGGTGGGTGGCAAAAGACTGTGTGACTGAAGTTCAATGAACGGGGCTCCACCTATCAGGGAAGGTGGTTCCACAGTCCACTGGGTCCAGGGAATACCTGTGAGCGAATGCCTCAGCCATGGATTGCTAAGCCCAGCTTTTGAGAGCCCAGGATCATGGTGCTAGAAACTAAGAATGGGGAAAACAGGGTCCTTGTCAACCAGGACCAAGAGGTCCTCCCTTGATTCTGGAAAAAGTCCCAGAAGGGAAATTCAGATGGTATTCTGCAGAGCAGGGGGGCTGCTCTCAGCAGGAAAGGCTGATCTACCTGTGGATCACCCCAGTCCCCCCATCAACCACTCCATTCCCACCCGTGGGCTGTCTTGGACCCTCCCGACCAATCTGCCTAGAACTCCATCTGCCTCTGCACGTCTCCCTAAACATCCTGTCCCTCTGCCCACCTGGGTTGGAGCTGGAATTCCCTATGGAATTTCCCAGGTCACTCTGACTCCAAACCGGTGCTGGAACGCAGCACTCCAGGGCTCTCCAGAGAGAATTCCAGACCTTCCCTGAGTTGCTGCTCACATGGCCCCAGAGCCCCTGTTTACCTCTAAAAGGTGAGTCACTTCTATCTTCTCCGCAGGGTTCCATGCAGGAGCCTCAAGGCATTACCATCAGAGAAGCACCAGCCCAGCGAGTGGTTCCGTAGCGTTGGTGTGATTTGCTCTGAAAGCCTGATGTCCCTCCTACAGCCCCTCCCTGTTAGGACCATGCTTCCCACCCACCGACAGCGGGTTTGGCAACTGACTTGTTTTGGCCAAAGAAATCTGAGTGGAAGTACCATGTGCCTCTTCCAAGTGGAACATAAGGAGCCATCATGTGGTTCTCTCATTGCTCTTTTCTCTTGCCTGGGAGACTGGCAGGTCCCACAGACTGACTGCTTCTGAATCCTGAGACCCCTAAGTGCACAGAGTTGAGGCCAGCTTGCAGTGGACTTTAGACACAGGTGAGAAATAATCCTTTGCTGTCATACAGCACTGAGAGTTGGGATCGTTTGTTTCAGCAACATCTCTTAGGCCACGCTGACTGATACAAGCACAGCAGACCGGGGGTGTTTGTTGGTTTCTCATCATCTCCCCGGAAGGAAGAAGCATCCATCAGGCTTGGTATATATAGTGAATTAGGAAGAGAAATTCTCCAAATTTCAGAAGCACAGGAGGGGACCAAGGACAGTGGCTGGGAGTGGCACTGCCAGGAGTGATGGAGCAGAGGGAAGGGTGGGCAGGTAGAAAACCCTGGATGTCCTGGGTTGAAGACCTAGAGGGACCTGGTGATGCTGCGTTCTTGGCTGTGTTTCAGTGTAAAAACAGGAACACTACTTATCTTCCAAGTCCTTCTTTTCTCATTTTAAAAAATACTTATTTATTTGTTTGACTGTGCCGGGTCTTAGTTGCAGCTTGAGGGATATTTTCTTTTTTAGTTGCCACATGCAAACTCTTAGTGGCAGCATGTGGGATCTATTTCCCTAACCAGGGATCAAACCGAGGTCCCCTGCATTGGGATCATAGAGTCTTAGCCACTGGATCAGCAGGGAAGTCCCCCAAGTCTTTCAGTGATAATGAAATGTTGTGAGTGCACGCCTGCATGCTTAGTCGCTAAGTCATGTCCAACTCTTTGCAACCCCATGGACTGAAACCTGCCAGGCTCCTCTGTCCATGGGATTCCCCAGGCAAGAATACTGGAGCAGGTTGCTATTTCCTTCTCCAGGGGATCTTTCCCACCCAAGGATAGAACCTGCATCTCCTGCATTGGCAAGCAGCTTCTTTACCACCGAATCACCAGGGAAGCCTTTACTGGGGATGAGGTGTCACATATCCCATTTTAGACATTCAGGCAGAAGACAAGCCAGGTATCCCAGGTGTTAGCACACCTGGCCGAAGGCTTACGGCTGGTCCCCAGGTCGTGTAGTGTAGGTGGGACGGCACAGACCCCGAAGACCAGAGGCTGGAAGCAGACCACAGGTGCACCGGTTGATGTGCATGGGGTGGGCTGGATATGGGGCAGAGCCATATGTAGACGACCTCTGTCCTTGTCCCCAGCCCAGGGTTCTCCACAGGAGGGAGACTGTCACATGGTCAGAGATTGCCAGGGCTGGGACTGCTACCAAAGCCTGCCTCCTGTTTGACTAGCGTTAATAAGAATATTATCTCTGAGAAGGGACGCTCTCCTCGGAGGCACAGGATGACGGCTGGAGACGTTTATCTTGGTTAATGTGAAGCCCAGCCACAGAGATCTGAGTGGAAGGAGCACAGATTTCTGCTCCTTGTTAATTTCATGGTTGACTTAACTGTTCTTAAGTGATTATAACACTGGTCATGATGATGTGCTTGAAATGCTTTTAACTTTTTTTTCCCCCCAGCCAGTTCTTCTCTTTCTTTGTCCCAAAAGATTCAGACTCTTGATTTGAAACGCAAATTCACTGTCTTAAGGTTTCCTGGGCATCACTGTTTGTGGGAACATATTTTGCCTGTCGTAGGAGGAAGAGCACTGAAGAGAGCAGGATGCTGGAGACGATGACCTGCGTTCCGGCAGTCCTATGGCCAGGCTGGGCTGCACGCTGCGTCCTGTGCATTGTTTCTCTGAATTTTCTCAACAGCTCACATGCCAGCACAGCCACTGGAGTGTGATCTCCACCAGGCTTGTTTGACCACCGCATCCAACAATCCAAAGTAAGAGGTCAGGCACATCGTAAGAGCTCCATAAATATTTGTTTTCTGAAAAGAGAGATTATCATCCACATTTTAAAAATAACAAAACTAAGGCTGGGGAGATTCAGAGACTTGACCGAAGCCACAGGGTTCGTAGGTGCACAACCGGAACTCACATCTCTGGAACCCAGAAGGTTGTAATCTGCCTTTGGTGGGTGGGGATCATTCAGTCCCCCTCAATGGTCAAGACAGACATGGAAGTGGTGTTAGAGAAAGAGTCATTTTAGAAAAATGCAGGTGGAACTTATCAACAGGATGGGCTACATATTTTTAACAGATTGTGATTTAGGTTGCACATTAATGTAGAAACTCTTGCAGCAGTATTTTCCACAGGTGACCACACATGCTCTTTCTACAGTGTTACAGGGACTTGCCTCCACCAAGAGGTGGGGCTTGAGTCCCCTACCCCTGAACCTGGGCAGACCTCAATAACTGCCTCAACCAAAAGCATGTGACTCCAAAGGTTAGTCATAAGAGTCAACACAGCCTCCTCCTGGACCTCTCTTGGGACCTGAGCCTTGGTATCTCAGTTGACAGGTGAGAAGTCTGTCCCCCGCCCCCTCTATGCTGGGGCGGCCATATGGAGACGACATCTCCAAACCCAGTCCAAGCCTGGAGGTTCAGCTGGGGAGCCTCACGTGAGTTGCCCTGGTGCTCTGGCGCCCTCTAGTGGCCATCTGCTCTAACATCAACTCTCTGCCCTTCCTCCTGCCTCCCTCCCCTTTCTCGGCTGCGCAGGCTTTGGACACCTGCCACCCTGATATCCCTTCTTCTCTCCCTCCAAGCACAATAAAGTCCCCTACAGAGGAAGGTATTTCTTCCTCAGAGTCTCCCAGGGCACTCACCCTTCCCTACCCCAGACCACTACTTTAAATCAATCAGCCCCCCAAAGTCAGATGAAGTTACCTGACTTTAACTCAATTAGTTCCTCATTAATTCATGTGAACTGGCTTTGGTCAGGTTCCCCTAGCAGGGCTGTGGGCACAGGAAGAAGTGGATCATGTGGAAAGGGAAGAAAAGCATTTGGGGAGAACTTTTGAGAAAAAGGGCACAGGGATGAACTCAGCCCACCCAGCAAGTGCCAGGGCTTTTACAGGCTTCAGGTTCAGGACCACCAGCCCCACTTTCCAGATGCCAACACCCTCGCAGACCTGCAGCTTAAAAGCTGCTAGCCCAAGAGCCGGGCCAGGTATTTCTGGGTTCAGAGTGTCCCTCCTCTGGAGGAATAAGGGATGTTCAGTCTGCAGACAGCCTTTCTGACTAAGCACTGGGCACCCAACCAGGCCATCATCAATCGAAGCCAAAGGCAGACCTCTGCCTGCTCTGTGAGGTGAAGCGATCTGAGCCAGGGAGTCAGAGGGCTCAGTAACCAACCCCTTCTCTCTGGGCACCTCCTTGCGGTTCTGCCAACCCCAAATCCAACCCCATCTCGGAGCCTGGTGGCCAGGGATCCACAAAGGGGCTCCGTTGGTGCTCTGGCGCCCTCTCGTGGCAGTCATCTCTAAAGCCAATTCTCGGCTCTTCCTTCTCTCCCTCCCTAGCCTGCGGGGCTGCACTTGCCTTGGGAACTACCAGCCTGATTTCGTGCCTCCTCTCCCTCTAAGTACAAAGAAGAGCCCTATAGATGGGGATATTTCTCTCTCCTAGTCTACCAGGGCACTCACCTTTCCCTACCCCACCCTACTACTTTAAATTACATAGCCTCCCCACCAAACTCACATGATGCTGCCTACCTTTAACTCAGTTTGCTCCCCATTAATCCAGCTAAGCTGGCTTTGGTCAGATCAGGAGGGGACAGGAAGAGGAGGCTCAGATGGGAAAGGAAGAAGGAAGTTTGGGGGGAACTCTAGAGAGGAAGAAAGGATACAGGAAAGAGCTCAGCCCGCCCAGCAAATACCAGGTCTTTAACAGGCTCCACATTCAGGACCAGGAGCCCTGTATTCCAGATGCCAATACCATTGTAGACCTGCAGCTTAAAAGCTGAGTGCCCAAGAGTCAAACCGACCATCGCTGGGTCCAGGATCCTGCCTCTGGAGAAACAGGGCGGTCAGTCTACAGACAGCCGGTACACTAGCCAATTAGCCACCCGACCAAGCTAGAAGAGCCCCCATCAAATCTGAGCCAGTGAGTCAGAGTGGACCAGTTATTAACCTTTTTTCTCTGAGCTCCTTCCTGTTGCTGCTGCTGCTAAGTCGCTTCAGTCGTGTCCGACTCTGTGCGACCCCATAGACGGCAGCCTACCAGGCTCCTCCGTCCATGGGATTCTCCAGGCAAGAACACTGGAGTGAGGTGCCATTTCCTCCTCCAATGCATGAAATTTTGTGAAAGTGAAGTGGCTCAGTCGTGCCCGACTCTTAGCGACCCCATGGACTGCAGCCTATTTGGCTCCTCCGTCCATGGGATTTTCCAGGCAAGAGTACTGGAGTGGGGTGCCATTGCCTTCTCCGGAGCTCCTTCTTGAGGTGCTGCCAATTTCAAATCCAACTCTATCTGGAGGTATGGGCAGGGGTCCACAGGTGGGCTCCACCGGTGCTCTGGCGCCCTCTTGTGGCCATCAGCTCTAACTCCAATTCTCAGCCCTTCCTCCTCTCCTTCCCCATGCCAGGGGCTGCACTGGTCTTAAGCACTGCCAGCCTGATTCCTTCCTCCTCTCCCTCTAAGCGCAATGAAGTGCCCTACACATGAGGATAGTTCTCTATCCTTATCTCCCAGGACACTCACCTCTCCCTACCCCACCACTTTAAATTAAATAGCCCCTGAACTCACTGGAGCTGACTGTGGCTCAGATTATGATCTCCTTATTGCAAAATTCAGAGTTAAGTTGGAGAAAGTAGGGGAAACCACTAGGCCATTCAGGTATGGCCCAGATCGAATCCCTTATGCTTATACAGTGGAAGTGACAAATAGATTCAAGGGATTAGATCTGGTAGACAGAGTGCCTGCAAAACCATGAATGGAGGTTTGTAACATTGTACAGAAGGTGGTGACCAAAACCATCCCAAAGAAAAAGAAATGCAAAAAGGGAAGATAGTCATCTGAGGAGGCCTTACAAAAAGCTGAGAAAATAAGAGAAGTGAAAGGCAAAGGAGAAAGGGAAAGATATACCCAAATGAATGCAGAGTTCCCAAAAATAGCAAGGAGAGATAAGAAAGTCTTCTTAAGTGAACAATGCAAAGAAATAGAGGAAAACAGTAGAATGGGAAAAAACTAGAGATCTCTTCAAGAAAATTAGAGATACCAAGGGAATATTTCATGCAAAGATGGGCACAATAAAGGACAAAAATGGTAGGGACCTAACAGAAGTAGAAGAGATTAAGAACAGGCAGCAAGAATAAACAGAAGAACTGTACAATAAAGCTCTTAATGACCCAGATAACCATGATGGTGTGGTCACTTACCTAGAGCCAGACATCCTAGACTGTGAAGTGAAGTGGACCTTAGGAAGTATTCAGTTCAGTTCTGTTCAGTTCAGTTCAGTTATTCAGTCGTGTCAGACTCTGCGACCCCATGGACTGCAGTACACCAGGCCTCCCTGTCCATCACCAACTCCCAGAGTTTACTCAAACTAACGTCCATTGAGTTGGTGATGCCATCCAACCATCTCATCCTCTGTCGTCCCCTTCTCCTCCTGCCTTCAACCTTTCCCAGCATCACAGTCTTTTCTAATGAGTCAGTTCTTCTCATCAGGTAGCCAAAGTATTGGAGTTTCAGCTTCAGCATCAGATGAAAAAAAAAAATGGAAACAGTGACAGATCTTATTTTCTTGGTTCCAAAATCACTGCAGACAATGACTGCAATGATGAAATTAAAAGACGCTTCCTTACTCCATGGAATAAAAGCTATGAAAAACTTGGACAGCATATTAAAAAAGCAGAGACGTTACTTTGCTGACAAAGGTCCATATGGTCAAAGTTATGGTTTTTCCAGTAGTCATGTATGGATGAGAGAGTTGGACCATAAAGAAGGGTGAGTGCCAAAGAACTGATGCTTTCGAACTGTGGTGCTAGAGAAGAGTCTTGAGATTTCCTTGGACAGCAAGATCAAACCAGTCAATCTTAAAGGAAATCAACCCTGAATATTCATTCTAAGGACTGATGCTGAAGTTGAAGCTCCAATAATCTGGCAACTTGATGTGAAGAGCCGACTCACTGGAAAAGACCCTGATGCTGGGAAAGGTTTAGGGCAGGAGGAGAAGGGACAACAGAGGGATGAGGTGATTGGATAGCATCACCGACTCAATGAACAGGAGTTTGAGCAAGCTCTGGGAGATGGTGAAGAACAGAGAAGCCTGGCATGTTGCAGTCCATGGGGTCTCGAAGAGTCAGACACAGCTTAGACTCACATGATGCCACCAGGCTTTAAATCAATCATTTCCTCCTCAATTCAGGTAACCTGGCTTTAGGTCAGGTCCCCCTGGAAGGGGGTTGGAAACAGTAAAGAATCAAATAGAAAGCAAAGGAATTCTCTGGAGAGAACTCTAGAGAAAAAGAAAGGGCACAGGAATGAGCACAGCCCACCCAGCCAATACAGACTTCGGGTTCAGCACCAGCAGCTTCGTTTTCCAGATGCCGATACCGTCACAGAGCTGCTGCTTAAAACCTTTCCTAGCACCCCACCAGGCTGGAAAGCAGATACTTCTGGGTCCAGAACCCTGCCTCTGGAGAAACAAAAGTCAGTCCAGTCCGCCTGTCAGGCTGTATAACCACAGGGTCAGCCCACCAGGCAGGAAGTGCCACCAGCAAAGCTGACGGCCGACTTCTGCCCCGTATTTGAGGTGAGGCAATTTGAGCTGTAAATTCAGAGGTACCCGATAACCAGCTCCTCCTCTCTGGGCACCTTCTTGGGGTCCTGCCAACACCACATCCACCCTAATCTCAGAGCCGGGAGGTTTGGGCAGGGAGCTGCGGGCGGGCCCTGATGGTGCTCTGGCGCCCTCTTGTGGCGGTCGGCTCTAAGGGCAACTCGCAGCCCTTCCTCCTGCCTCCCTCCCCGTCCCCAGCCCGGGGACAGCGCGGGACTACGCTCAATAAACCTGACCTTAAGATTTTTTCTTTTAATTTGTATTTATTTTCTATTTATTTATTTTGAAATATTGGACTTGACCAAAGACAAAGAGTATTTCTAACCAAAGACAGAAAGAGTAAATGACAGGAGGGAATATGTTCTTTCATGATGCTTGAATCATCGGGGTGGGTGAGGCTCCTGCTCGGGTCTGTTCTATCCTCACTGTGCGAGCTGGGCGCCGACCTCTCTACGTGTTCACACTTTCTCAGTGCGTCAGAGAGTAAGGGTTATAATAGGATAGATCCCAGGCTTTGAATCCCAGCTTTTCTTCTTCCAACTTTTCCTCTTCAGTGTGTTTATTCACCTCTTGACACTGTTTTTTGTAACATGCAGATAATAAAACCCATTTTGTGTAACTTTTAGAATTAAATGAGATAAAATGTCAAGGACGGTATTGGTCAATAGAATTTGAAGAAAATCTCTGCCTTTTCCCTTAGGTCCTTTCTCAAAGCAGGTGTTAATTGTTTGTCCAGAAACTCTGTTTTCTCTTCGGGGACTTAAATGTTCCTTTTCTCATGTCTTTATCCTCATCAATTTCACCAACTCCTACATTTATAAACTTACTCATAATTTCCTCACCCTTAAAAATATTTTAAAAAAAAATCTCAGTTCCTTCCTTTGACTCCTGATTAAGCAGCAATTCTGTATTTAGCCATCCCTTTTTACATGGAACTTTTTGAAAAACTTCACTTGCTGTTTCCTTTTCCCATTCCTTCTTCTGTTTATTTATTTGGCTGCACTGGGTCTTGGTTATGACACGCGGGATCTAGTTCCCTGACCAGGGATGGAACCCAGGCCCCCTGCTTTGGGAGCATGGATCCTTAGCTGCTGGACCACCAGGGAAGTCCCTCCCATTCAATCTTCATGGCTCCACGCACTAGACAGGAATGGCCTCCAAACAGCCAAAGCCAGGATCTGGCTTCCTTCTTTGATGTCTGAAGACTTGACGGACAGCTCAGTTTTCCTAATTATGTTTATTTGTTATTTGTGGATTGTTCAAGACTCATTTTCCTTAGCTTCCCCTTTGTAAGGCTTTTCTAATTTGATTCTCCTCCTTCTGCTCTGATGGTTATTTTTGAGTCCCTTTAATTAGTAGCATCCTCTCCTGCAATCATTTTTTTCAAACTAGTATTTCTTCCTTTTCTTTTCCTGCTCCTCCCATGACCTCTTTGAGTCACCTTATGAAGGCTTTACAACTATTCATAGTCATTCATTTTATCCTTACCTCTAGGTACATGGGAGGATTGCATTTTCACCTTCCCTAAAGTCAACAGTGTGTTGAAAAGTAGAGACATAATTCTGCCGACAAGAGTCTGTATGGTTAAGGCTATGGTCTTCCCAGTGGTCACATACGGTTGTGAGAGATGGACTGTAAAGAAGTCAGAATGCCAAAGAATTGATGCCTTTGAACTGTGGTGCTGGAGAAGATGCCTCAAAGTCCCTTGGACGGCAAGGAGATCAAACCTGTCAATCTTAAGGGAAATCAACCCTGAATACTCGCTGGAAAGACATGCTGAAGCTGAAGCTCCAGCATTTTGGTCCTCTTATGAGAACAGCCAACTCATTGGAAGAGTCCCTGATGCTGGGAAAGATTGAGGGCAGAAGGAGAAGAGGGCATCAGAGGATGAGATGGCTGGATGGCATCACCAATGCAATGGACATGAACTTGGGCAAACTTTGGGAGATGAGGAGGGACGGGGAGGCCTGGCATGCTACAGTCCATGGGATCACCAAGAGTCAGACATGACTGGGTGACTGAACAACAACAAAGTTGCAAAGAGATCAAACCAATCAATCCTAAAAGAAATCAACCATGAACATTCATTGGAAAGACTGACCCTGAAGCTGAAGCTCCAATGCTTTGGCAACCTGATGCAAAGAGCTGACTCACTGGAAAAGACCCTGATGCTGGGAAAGACTGAGGGCAGGAGGAGAAGGGGATGACAGAGGATGAAATGGCTGGATAGCACCATCGACTCAATCGACATGAGTTTGAGCAAACTCCAGGAGATAGTGAAGGACGGGGAAGCCTGGCGTGCTGTAGTCCATGAGATCACAAAGAGTCTGACGTGACTTAGTAACTAAATAACAAGAGTCATTCCACATAGAAGCAATCACAGATCCTGTTTATTCTATCTAAACTTAAAAAAAAAATCTTTCCTATTAATTCCAATTGAACCTCCCAATCTCACCCAATCTCATTGTGCCAGATGGTCTCTTCATAAACATTCTGCCCTTCCTGGATTCTGTTCTCCACATCACAGCCAGAATCCCCCTACTTAGAACCATCCCTTTCCCCTTCAAGTGAAATCCTTAACATCACAAAGACACTCTGGACTGATCTGTCTGCTCTCCTCTCTCTCATACTTGAGTTCTCTGCTGCAGCCTCTCTGACCTCTCCCATTTCCCTCAAACTCCTGTGTTTCTTGACCTGCATCTCAGAATACTGCCCATTCGGACATCTCAAACCTAGAAGTTCTCCTGCCGTTTTCCTCTTACTTGACTCACATGAATCCTTTACATCTCAGCCTATACATCATACATCACAATTCCTGATACACAAGAAACAAGAAATGTTTGTGGCTCAATTCCCTCTATTATTCCAGCTGAGACTTCCACCAACTCCGATCCACACTGCTGAAATAGCCTCCAATCTCTTCTGCGTCATTCTGTCCCTTCTAACTACAGCAAGTCCCCTATATACTGGCCTTCAAGTTTCAAACATCAAAGATGCAAACATGCATTCCATCAACATCAGGCATGAGTGCAATTGCGGCTTGCCCTCTGTCTTCTATTGGTAATAATCCTTTAGCTCTACCATCTTCCACCTCCTCTCCTCCTCCAGTCAGTAATTCTTCTTGCCTGTTCACTCAATGTGAGCCCCTTTACACCAGCTACTGTACTGGACTACTGTACTTTTCAAGGTACTAGGCTGTAAGATTTAAAATGGTTTTAATTTTTGTGTTTTTTATGTATTATTTGTGTGAAAAACATTATACATCTATTACAGTACAGTACTATATAGCTGATCGTGTTAGTTGGGTACCAAGGCTAACTTTGTTGACTTGTAAACACACTCTGAGAACAGAACTCATTCATATGTAGGGGACTTACTGTACAGTGTCCTCTATGAAGATGCTAGTTGCCTGGGTTGAATTGCTAGGTTTAATGCTCTAATTTTACCTCTTCCTTCTTTGTTCCCATTTAATTGTATTCTCCAATTTCAGTATAAGTACTTAACACAGTAATTTATTAGATAAATGACTCCTCTTTTGATTAACATACTGACTACTCAGCATAGATCTCATTTACTGAAAATGCCCATCTTGCACTTGAGTGATGTCTTATATGATGTTTCAAGAGTCAAATATAGTTTCTTATAATGCATATCACAAACTTGGAAAATTCACTTTCTTGATAGCTTCACCAAAGTGTAGAATTTTGCTAAAAATAGGTTAAAATGCCAGCATCATGTTTTCCTATCTTTTCAGTCAGTTCAGTTCAGTCCTTCAGTCATGTCCGACTCTTTGTGACCCCATGGACTGCAGCACACCAGGCTTCCCGGTCCATCACCAACTCTCGGAACTTGTTCAGACTCATGTCCATCGAGTTGGTGATGCCATCCAACCATCTCATCCTCTGTCATCCCCCTTCTCCTCCTGTCTTCAATCTTTCCCAACATCAGGGTCTTTCCCAATGAGTCAGTTCTTCACATCAGGTGGCCAAAGTATTGGAGTTCCAGCTTTAGCATCAGTCCTTCCAAAGAATATTCAGGGTTGATTTCCTTTGGCTGGTTTGATCTCCTTGAAGTCCAAGAGACTCTTAAGAGTCTTCTCCAACACTACAGTTCAAAAGCATCAATTCTTCAGCACTCACCTTTCTTTATAGTCCAACTCTCACATCCATACATGACTACTGGAAAAACCATGGCTTTGACTAGATGGACCTTTGTTGGCAAAATAATGTCTCTGCTTTTTAGCATGCTGTCTAGGTTGGTCATAGCTTTTCTTCTAAGGATCAAACATTTTTTTAATTTCATGGCTGAAGCCACCGTCTGCAGTGATTTTGGAGCCCAAGAAAATAAAATCTGCCACTGTTTCCATCATTTCCCCATCTATTTGCCATGAAGTGATGGGACTAGATGCCATGATCTTTGTTTTTTGAAGGTTGAGTTTTAAATCAGCTTTTTCACTCTCCTCTTTCACCTTCATCAAGAGGCTCTTTAGTTCTTCGCTTTCTGCTCTGTCATCTGCATATCTGAGGTTATTGATATTTCTCCCAGCAATCTTGATTCCAGCTTGTGCTTCATACAGCCTGGCATTTCGTATAATGTATTCTGCATATAAGTTAAATAAGCAGGGTGACAATATACAGCTTTGACATACTTATTTCCCAATTTGTAACTAGTCCGTTGTTCCATGTCCAGTTCTAACTGTTGCTTCTTGACCTGCATACAGATGTCTCGGGAGGCAGGTAAGGTGGTATAATATTCTCATCTCTTTAAGAATTTTCCACAGTTTGTTGTGATCCACACTGTCAAAGGCTTTGGCATAGTTAATAAGGCAGAAGTAAATGTTTTTCTGGAACTCTCTTGCTTTTTCAATGATCCAATGGATGTTGGCAATTTGATCTCTGCTTCCTCTGCCTTTTCTAAATCCAGCGTGAACATCTGGAAGTTCACAGTTCACGTACTGTTGAAGCCAGGCTTGGAGAATTTTGAGCATTATTTTGCTAGTGTGTGAGATGAGTGCTATTGTGCGGTAGTTTGAGCATTCTTTGGCATTGCCTTTCTTTGAGATTGGAATGAAAACTGACCTTTTCCAGTCCTGTGGCCATTGCTGAGTTTTCCAAATTTGCTGGCATATTGAGTGCAGCACTTTCACAGCATCATCTTTTAGGATTTGAAATAGCTCAGCTGGAATTCCATCACCTCCACTAGTTTTGTTCATAGTGATGCTTCCTAAGGCCTGCTTGACTTCACACTCCAGGATGTCTGGCTTTAGGTGAGTGATCACACCATCGTGATTATCTGGGTCATAAAGATCTTTTTTGTACAGTTCTTCTGTGTATTCTTGCCACCTCTTCTTAATATCTTCTGCCTCTGTTAGGTCCATACCATTTCTGTCCTTTATTGAGCCCATCTTTGCATGAAATGTTCCCTTGGTATCTCTAATTTTCTGGAAGAGATCTCTAGTCTTTCCCATTCTGTTGTTTTCCTCTATTTCTTTGCAGTGATCACTGAGGAAGGCTTTCCTATCTCTCCTTGCTATTCTTTGGAACTCTGCATTCAGATGGGTCTCTCTTTCCCTTTCTTGTGACTCAGCTGGTAAAGAATCCTCCTGCAATGGGGGAGACATGGGTTTGATCCCTGGGTTGGGAAGATCCCCTGGAGAAGGGAAAGGCTGCCCACTCCATATTCTGGTCTAGACAATTCCATGGACTGTATAGTCCATGGGGTCACAAAGAGTTGGACACACCTGAGCAACTTTCTTTTCTTTTGGCTGCCACTAAATCACAGTTTAATATCATCAAGATTATACTGAATTTTACACAGCTTACTTTACAGGCAAATTTGTGAACTTAACTCCTTTACAATAGGTACAAGATCTAATAGTAAACTACCCAAAAGGATGGATAATTTATATTGCTACTTTAAACAAAAGGAACAATAAAACAATGACTTATGAGAATAAGACTACATTGAGAAATTAAAAGAAATGATACTCTGGGAACCAATGAAAATTACCCTAAATATAGTCAGAAAAGTAGAAAACATCATCTTTATACCTCTATATTTAAATAAATACTTACATAGTAGGGAATAAATAGTTCAATAGAAAATTCTTAGAGAGAGAATGTTTTGTAAAATAAATACATGATGACAATTTCTCTTAGAAACATATAAGCATTTTTAAAAAGGCTAATAAGTCTTTTCCAAATATACAGGACTATTTTTGCCATCTAAAAGCATTAGGATTGTCAACTAAGACTTGACTCAAGTGGGATCTAAGCGAAACTTTCTCCTGGTGTCTAATTCATCAAATTCAAGTTATTAAGGTATTTATTTCAGAAGTAGATTTCATTGTGTAAAGATTTCTGCCTTTCCCTAACTTCAAATATCAGTATATTTGCATTATCAAGGATATAAATATAAAATATGTCGATATCCTTGTGGTCTGGGATAACTATTAATGTTTTTTTCTGTTTGGGTAGAGTTAATTTGTTTATTTTCAAATTGGTATGAAATCAAATAACTTTGTCTTGTTTCTATGTCTTTTATAAAGTTAAGGACAATTGAAATAATAGTTAGATTGCAAGAATATATATGACCATAAAGAATGGCAAAAGCATTACTTTATTTTATTTATTTATTTTTGGCTCCTCCACATGTGATGTGGAATCCAACTAGAGATCAAACCCATGCCCCCTGCAGTGGAAAAGTGGAGTCTTAACCACTGGACCGCCAGGGAAGTCCCCAAAAGCATTAGCTTAGAATTTATTTTTTTAAGAATTCTGTAGACTTCCCTGGTGGTACAGTGGATAAGAATCCACCTGCCAGTGCAGGGAATACAAGTTCGATCCTTATCTGGACGATTCCACAGGCTGTGGAGCAAGTAAGCCCCTGCTCCACAAATACTGAGTGCGCCTCCTAGAGACCTGAAGCCACAGCTACTGAGCGCGGGTGCTGCAACTGCCGAAGCCTGAGCGCGTGCCCAGAGTCTGTCTGCAACAAGGGAAGCCACCACTATGAGGAACCCGACCACAAAGAAGAGTAGCCCTCACTCACTGCAGTTAGAGAAACTCCCCGTGCAAAAACCAAGACCTGGCATGACCATAAATAAATAAGAAGAATTTTGTAGTAATAAAAAGAAGAGCGAATGTTGCAGGTCATATATTGTAGATACCATCCTAGTAAAATTTCTGAGAAGGCATGAATGAGTAATTCTACATTACCTAATGGTATGATATAACCAAACATTTATCAAAATAAAAATGAGGTCCATATACATACAAAATCCACTCTTTATAGAGCCCCAAGTGAACTCTTGAGTGGTAGTAAGGCTCTTAAAACAATAACATTTTAAGTGCATAGCTATTACAAACCCATTTGATATTCCTTTTAATTGCCGTGATGCTAATGAATATAGTTTGTATTCAAACTGAGGTCACAAGTACTACTACAGCGGTTTCAATATACTTCAGCCTTAGTTAAGAAGGAGCAAATGGATATTTAAAATTACATGTTACCAAGAAGGAGGGAAAAAACAATGAACAGCAAAACATTAGTTTTGAATTCATGGCATGAGGTCTCTAATGCTGGATTTTCAACATTTCAAAAAAAAAAACAAGCCAGCAAACATTAGTTTTTTAAAATAGCAAATGAAAGATTTGTATTAAATTGTGTTCTTTCTTCTCTGGACACGTACAGAATACAATAATACAGGAAAACTTGCTATATCACCCACTCCTTTTCCATGCCTCAGCTGTTCTACAGATCAGTTAGCCTGGAAAATAGAAACTGGCATGCAAAAGATAATTCAGAAGGGGAGGCTGAAATTCACTTTACAATATTTAGTCTATGAAAAGAGTTTTAAAAATACCACTGAAGTGAGGTGAAAGTCACTCAGTCGTGTCCGACTCTTTGTGACCCCGTGGACTATACAGTCCATGGAATTCTCCAGGCCAGAATACTGGGGTGGGTAACCTTTCCCTTCTCCAGGGGGTCTTCCCAAACCAGGAATCGAACCCAGGTCTCTGGCCTTGCAGGCGGATTCTTTACCAGCTGAGCCACAAGGGAAGTCCTAGGCCAATATATTTTCGCTGAAGGAAGAGGTAGTTGTGTATGCTATTTTATTTTGACCGGCCAGACAAATTCTAATGTTCCCTTTAATTTTTTTACTACACTGGAGGACTGACACTTGAAAATCCAACATTAGAGACCTCATGCCATGAATTCAAGATGGTATTTTTCAATGTACAGGTCATAGAATGACCCCTGGATGTTTGTTAAAAACAAACATTCCTGTGCCTCAACCAAGTTCTACCAAGACAGAATCACGAGAATCAGCATTCTGACAAGCAACCTGAAAATTCTGACATACACATTTATTTTAAGAGCTCCCCAGGTGGCTTAGCGTTAAAGAAACTGCCTGCCAATGCAGGAGACACAGTAGATGCAGGCTTGATTCCTCGGTCGGGAAGATGCCCTGGAGAAAATAGCAACCCACTCCAGTATTCTAGGCTGGAAAATTCCATGGACAGAGGAGCCTGGAGGGTTACAGTCCATGGGGTTGCAGAGAGTATAAGTATTACCTCATCCAACCTTCAGGCAGTTTCTTTTTTGTAAGAAGTGTTATTTATTTAGAGAGAAACATACTTCACAGAATATGAACCATCTCAGAAGGTGAGAGTGGCCCAGCATGTGCGCATACTAAGTAGCTAAGTTATGATAAGTAAAGGTGGACAGAAAACTGCTCTAGGGACCTTAAGGATTTATTGCCCCCAGCTATGGTTCTCAGGACTTCCCAGGTGGCACCAGCGGTAAAGAATCTGCCTGCCAATGCAGGCTGTCCAAGAGACATGGGTTTGATCCCTGAGTGGGGAAGATCTCCTGGAGTAAGAAATGGCAACCCACCCACTCCAGTATTCTTGCCTGGAAAATTCCATGGACAGAGGAGCCTGGTGGGCTACAGTCCATGAGGTCACAGAGAGTCACACACTAAGCATGCAAACTGAGCACAGCACTGTTCCTGCTAAACCACTTTTCACCATGGCCTAAAGGACCATTCATATTCTGTCTTTCAGACTCTTGTTTAGTCTCTTTCGACAAACTCAAACTGCCTTTTGACCTCTTTAACAAGGCATCACTTTAACATCCCAGCCACGGTCTTGTCTTTCTCCAGATAACAGAAGCACTAATTTTCTGAACCAATCAAGTTCCTATTTTACAGATTTTACTTTCTTAGAGTTCATAGGTTACACTTGTCTGTAACTTTAGCACAAGGCTTTGCACAGAAAACCAAACACTGAAAGATGAACTCTCCAGGTCGCTAGATGTCTAATATGCTACTGGAGATCAGTGGAGAAATAACTCCAGAAAGAATGAAGAGACTGAGCCAAAGCAAAAACAACACTCAGTTGTGTATGTGACTGGTGATGGAAGTAAAGTCCGATGTTGTAAAGAGCAATATTGCATAGGAACCCGGAATGTTAGATCCATGAATCAAGGAAATTGGAAGTGGTCAAACGGGAGATGGCAAGAGTGAACATCGACATTTTAGGAATCAGCGAACTAAAATGGATTGGAATGGGTGAATTTAACTCAGATGACCATTGTATCTACTACTGTGGGCAGGAATCCCTCAGAAGAAATGGAGTAGCCATCATGGTCAACAAAAGAGTTGTAGTTGAAATGCAGTACTTGGATGCAATCGGAAAAACAACAGAATGATCTCTGTTCGTTTCCAAGGCAAACCATTCAATATCACAGTAATCCAAGCCTATGCCCCAACTAGTAATGCTGAAGAAGCTAAAGTTGAATGGTTCTGTGAATAACTACAAGACCTTCTATAACTAACACCCTTCTTTTTCATTATAGATGTCTTTTTCATTATAGGGGACTGGAATGTAAAAGTAGGAAGTCAAGAAATACCTGGCTGCTGCTGCTAAGTCGCTTCAGTCATGTCCAATTCTGTGTGACCCCATAGACGACAGTCCACCAGGCTCCTCTGTCCCTGGGATTCTCCAGGCAGGAATACTGGAGTGGGTTGCCATTTTCTTCTCCAGGGGATCTTCCTGACCTAAGGATTGAACCCAGGTCTCCTGCAAAAGGCAAAGAAGAAAAGGAAAGATATACCCATTTAAATTCAGGGTTCCAAAGAATAGCAAGGAGAGATAAGAAAGCCTTCCACAGTGGTCAGTGCAAAGAAATAAAGGAAAACAATAGAATAGGAAAGACTAGAGATCTCTTCAAGAAAATTAGAAATACCAAGGGAACATTTCATGCAAAGATGGGCTCAATAAAGGACAGAAATGGTATGGACCTAACAGAAGCAGAGCATATTAAGAAGAGGTGGCAAGAATACACAGAAGAACTACACAAAAAAGATCTTCACGACCCAGACAATTACGATGGTGTGATCACTCACCTAGAGCCAGACATCCTGGAGTACAAAGGCAAGTAGGCCTTAGGAAGCATCACTATGAACAACACTAGTGGAGGTGATAGAATTCCAGCTGAGCTATTTCAAATCCTAAAAGATGATGCTGTAAAAATGCTGCACTTGATATGCCAGCAAATTTGGAAAACTCAGCAATGGCCACAGGACTGGAAAAGGTCAGTTTTCATTCCAATCCCAAAGAAAGGCAATGCCAAAAAAATGCTCAAACTACTGCACAATTGCACTCATCTCACACTCTGGTAAAATAATGCTCAAAATTCTCCAAGCCTGGCTTCAACAGTACATGAACTGTGAGCTTCCAGATATTCAAGCTGGTTTTAGAAAAGGCAGAGGAAGAAGAGATCAAATTGCCAACATCCGTTGGATCATTGAAAAAGGAAAAGAGTTCCAGAAAAACATCTACTTTTGCTTTATTGACTATGCCAAAGCCTTTGACTGTGTGGATTACAACAAACTGTGGAAAATTCTTTAAGAGATGGGAATACCAGACCACCTGACCTGCCTCTTGAAAAATCTGTATGCAGGTCAGGAAGCAACAATTAGAACTGGACATGGAACAACAGACTGGTTCCAAATTGGGAAAGAAGTATGTCAAGGCTGTATATTGTCACCCTGCTTATTTAACTTATATGCAGAGTACATCATGAGAAACACTGGGCTGGATGAAGCACAAGCTGGAATGAAGATTGCCAGGAGAAATATCAATAACCTCGGATATCTAGATGACACCCTTATGGCAGAAAGTGAAGAAGAACTAAAGAGCCTCTTGATGAAGGTGAAAGAGGAGAGTGAAAAGCTGGCATAAAACTCAGCATTCAGAAAACTAAGATCATGGCATCTGGTCCCATCACTTCATGGCTGCTGCTGCTGCTGCTAAGTCGCTTCAGTCGTGTCCGACTCTGTGCGACCCCATAGACGGCAGCCCACTAGGCTCCTCTATCCCTGGGATTCTCCAGGCAAGAATACTGAAATGGGTTGCCATTTCCTTCTCCAGTGCATAAAAGTGAAAAGTGAAAGTGAAGTCGCTCAGTCGTGCCCGACTCTTAGTGACCCCATGGACTGCAGCCTGCCAGGCTTCTGCATCCATGGGATTTTCCAGGCAAGAGTACTGGAGTAGGGTGCCATTGCCTTCTCCCACTTCATGGCAAATAGATGCAAAAACAGTGGAAACAGTGACAGACTTTGGTGGCTCAGATGGTGAAGTGTCTGTCTACAGTGCGGGAGACCTGGGTTTGATCCCTGGGTTGGGAAGTTCCCCTGGAGAAGGAAATGGCAATCCACTCCAGGACTATTGCCTGGAAAATCCCATGGACAGAGGAGCCTGGTAGGCTACAGTCCATTGGGTCCCAAAGAGTCAGACACGACTGAGCAACTTCACTTTCACTAAAATCACTACAGATGGTGACTGCAGCCTTGAAATTAAGACACTTGTTCCTTGGAAGAAAAGTTATGACCAACCTAGATAGCATGTTAAAAAGCAGGGACATTACTTTGCCAACAAAGGTCTATCTAGTCAAAGCTATGGTTTTTCCAGTAGTCATGTATGGATGTGAGAGTTGGACTAAAAAGAAAGCTGAGTGTGGAAGAATTGATGCTTTTGAACTGTGGTGTTGGAGAAGACTCTTGAGAGTCCCCTGGACTGCAAGGAGATCCAACCAGTCCATCCTAAAGGAAATCGGTCCTGAATATTCTTTGGAAGGACTGATGCTGAAGCTGAAACTGCAATATTTTGTGTGCCTGATGCAAAGCACTGACTCATTGGAAAAGACTCTGATGCTGGGAGAGATTGAAGGTGGGAGGAGAAGGGGACGACGGAGGATGAGATGGTTGGATGGCATCACCAACTCAATGGACAAGAGTCTGTGTAAACTCCGGGAGCTGGTGATGGACAGGGAGGCCTGGCATGCTGCAGTCCATTGGGGTCTCAAAGAGTCGGAGGCGGCTGAGTGACTAAACTGAACTGAACTGAACTTGCACAGAAAAAGTACTTAAATCTTCAAAATATTGTCTTGCTTATAACTCCTCTCTGTAAGCAAATCCCTACAACACTGACTTCAGTACAACAGCGACTCCAAACAGCCCACTGGCCTCTCACAGAATGCTACTTCCAAAGTTGCTTAATATTACAAAAAATAATCCATACATCATTTGCTATTTATTAACTCCTTAAGTGTGTCAAGTCCTATAATAAGCACTAAGTACATTGCCACATTAAATTCTCACAATCATTCTGAAATGAGCATTATGATCTTTATTTGACTGAAGAAAGACATTGGAAACCGAGGCAGAGGAGTTCAAGGAACTCTCCCAAAGCCACATACCCGAGGAGCAGCAAGCCTGAAAAGTGCGAACCTATGTTTCTCCGACTCAAAGCATGCGCGTTATCGCCACTATGTTATACTAGAGACAGAGAGATTTGGTGTTCTGTCATCGTGTCGAACTTACTGCCAAGAACCCCAGAATGCATGGGTCTTGCAATAAAGATACTTCCAGTATACTGTTTGTAACTCTCTATTTTCTACACTCCTAATGTATACTCATACACATCCTAAAAGTAAGCCATTGCGAAAAAAGAAATTTAGAGAGGATTTTTTGAGACCAACAGATACTGTTAAATGACTAACAGCAAAAAGCTCGAAATTCTATCACTATTCTCTATGCTATTTACCTGCAGACAGTCTAAAGACAACTGAAGAACTCAAAGGGAACAACTTGAAAGTTCACAAGGAGCTCGGATAAACTTTTGCCCAAAGCAATTACTGACCATTAAACACCGGAAGCATTCACATACACATATATGCATAAAAAATTGAAAAAAATCTATAACGACAATGAAATTTTTATCATACGTTCTTAGCTTCCTTACCCAGAAAACAGACCAAGAGAGTCTATTTCAGTTTCACAGCGGCCAGCACTTTGAAGACTGGGCTGCTCAGAGAATAAACCACACCTGTTGGATTGTTTTGGTCGTTCCAATCACCAGCTAATACAGTGATGAAAAGTAACAGTCCTTCTCGGCCTGCCTGAGGTGCTCAACAACGTCGACAGCTTGCCGGAATAATGACATATTGCTCACATGGAGGCGGCATTGTAAATGCGCTGGTCCCTGGGCTATAACCCTCCACGGTTCTCTACATCTGCACATAATGAGACACTGGTCCATACTTGGTGCTCTGTGGGGAGAAAAAATGCCACAAGGATGGCTTTTTAGTATGCAAAGGCATCTTCAAATGTCAGAAAATAAGTGAGCTACACTTTCATCTTTACAGTGTTTTCCCTGAACTGCTATAGAACAGTTAAGGATAGTAAGCCTTAACCTACCCCTACTGTCTTCTCATGGGCTTCCCTGGTGGCTCAGATGGTAAAGAATCCCCGACCAGGAAGACTCCACGTGCCACAGAGCAACTAAGCCTGTACACCAGAACCGTTGAGCCTGTGCTCTGCTGCTGCTGGTGCTGCTAAGTCGCTTCAGTCGTGTCCGACTCTGTGCAACCCCATAGACGGCAGCCTACCAGGCTCCCCCGTCCCTGGGATTCTCCAGGCAAGAATACTGGAGTGGGTTGCCTTTTCCTTCTCCAATGCATGAAAGTGAAAAGTGAAAGTGAAGTCGCTCAGTGGTGTCCGACTCCTAATGACCCCATGGACTGCAGCCCAGGCTCCTCCATCCATGGGATTTTCCAGGCAAGAGTACTGGAGTGGGGTGCCATTGCTTTCTTCGATAGAAGCCTGAGCGCCCTAGAACCTGTGCTCCACAGCAAGAAAAGCCACTGCAATGGAAGCAGTCCCTGCTCACTGGAACTAGAGAAAAGCCTAACCAGCAACAAAGACCCAGGGCAGCCAATAAATAAATAAATAAAATTATTTTTTAAAAGCTTTTTTCAGTGTTATTATAAACCCATGATGATGTTATCCTTTTTTTTAAATGCAGATATATGTTCTAACTCTGTCCACTGACAAAGCCCCAAACAAGGACCAACATCTGGCCCCAGATTATCACCACTCAATATCATTTTCTATTAACAGAAAACTAAGCTCCTGGAGAAATGGCTGATTCCAGGACTGGAAATGGTAAAAGGTGTCTGGAACATATTGTCATATTGAGTGAGTAAGTGAGTGAAGTCACTCAATCGTGTCCGACTCTTTGCAACCCCATGGACTGAAGCCTACTAGGCTCCTCTGTCCATGTTAGAAACAAATAAATTACTGGAGACAGACGACCATTCAAAAATCCCCAGGGTCAAAGAAGAAAGAGTTTAATTAACATGAATCAGAATTTCCTGCAATGAATTAAAATACATCAGTTCAGATCAGTCACTCAGTCGTGTCCAACTCTTTGTGACCCCATGAATCACAACACGCCAGGCCTCCCTGTCCATCACCAACTCTCAGAGTTCACTCAGACTCACGTCCATTGAGTCAGTGATGCCATCCAGCCATCTCATCCTCTGTTGTCCCCTTCTCCTCCTGCCCCCAATCCCTCCCAGCATCAGAGTCTTTTCCAATGAGTCAACTCTTCACATGAGGTGGCCAAAGTACTGGAGTTTCAGCTTTAGCATCATTCCTTCCAAAGAAATCCCAGGGCTGATCTTCAGAATGGACTGGTTGGATCTCCTTGCAGTCCAAGGGACTCTCAAGAGTCTTCTCCAACACCACAGTTCAAAAGCCTCAATTCTTCGGCGCTCAGCCTTCTTCACAGTCCAACTCTCACATCCATACATGACCACAGGAAAAACCATAGCCTTGACTAGACGAACCTTTGTTGGCAAAGTAATGTCTCTGCTTTTGAATATGCTATCTAGGTTGGTCATAACTTTCCTTCCAAGAAGTAAGCGTCTTTTAATTTCATGGCTGCAGTCAGCATCTGCAGTGATTTTGGAGCCCAGAAAAATAAAGTCTGACACTGTTTCCACTGTTTCCCCATCTATTTCCCATGAAGTGATGGGACCGGATGCCATGATCTTCATTTTCTGAATGTTGAGCTTTAAGCCAACTTTTTCACTGTCCACTTTTACCTTCATCAAGAGGCTTTTGAGTTCCTCTTCACTTTCTGCCATAAGGGTGGTGTCATCTGCATATTTGAGGTTATTGATATTTCTCCCAGAAATCTTGATTCCAGCTTGTGCTTCTTCCAGTCCAGCGTTTCTCATGATGTACTCTGCATAGAAGTTAAATAAGCAGGGTGACAATATACAGCCTTGACGTACTCCTTTTCCCATTTGGAATCACTCTGTTGTTCCATGTTCAATTCTAATTGTTGCTTCCTGACCTGCATATAGGTTTCTCAAGAGGCAGGTCAGGTGGTCTGGTATTCCCATCTCTTTTAGAATTTTCCACAGTTTATTGTGATCCACACAGTCAAAGGCTTTGGCACAGTCAATAAAGCAGAAATAGATGTTTTTCTGGAACTCTCTTGCTTTTTCCATGATCCAGCGGATGTTGGCAATTTGATCTCTGCTTCCTCTGCCTTTTCTAAAACCAGCTTGAACATCAGGAAGTTCACAGTTCACATATTGGTGAAGCCTGGCTTGGAGAATTTTGAGCATTTCTTTATTAGCATGTGAGATGAGTGCAATTGTGCGGTAGTTTGAGCATTCTTTGGTATTGCCTTTCTTTGAGATTGGAATGAAAACTGACCTTTTCCAGTCCTGTGGCCACTGCTGAGTTTTCCAAATTTGCTGGCATATTGAGTGCAGCACTTTCACAGCATCATCTTTTAGGATTTGAAATAGCTCAACTGGAATTCTATCACCTCCACTAGCTTTGTTCGTAGTGATGCTTTCTAAGGCCCACTTGACTTCACATTCCAGGATGTCTGGCTCTAGGTCAGTGAGCACACCATCGTGATTATCTGGGTCGTGAAGATCTTTTTTGTACAGTTCTTCTGTGTATTCTTGCCACCTCTTCTTGATATCTTCTGCTTCTGTTAGGTCCATACCCTTTCTGTCCTTTATCGAGCCCATCTGTGCATAAAATGTTCCCTTGGTATCTCTAATTTTCTTGAAGAGATCTCTAGTCTTTCCCATTCTGTTGTTTTCCTCTATTTCTTTGCATTGATCACTGAGGTAGGCTTTCTTATCTCTTCTTGCTATTCTTTGGAACTCTGCATTCAGATGCTTATATCTTTCCTTTTCTCCTTTGCTTTTCACTTCTCTTCTTTTCACAGCTATTTGTAAGGCCTCCCCAGACAGCCATTTTGCTTTTTGCATTTCTTTTCCATGGGGATGGTCTTGATCCCTGTCTCCTGTACAATGTCACGAACCTCATTCCATAGTTCATCAGGCACTCTATCTATCAGATCTAAGCCCTTAAATCTATTTCTCACTTCCACTGTATAAAATACATCAAGGATATTTAATTCTATGAGTTCATTGAAAAAAAAAATTTAATTTTGAAAGATCCTAGGTAACTAACACATTATTTTGAATATATGAATGTAGTATATGAAGGCAAAAAAATATAGCATTAAGTCCAAGTTACCTACATGAAGTGTAATATAACTAAATATTTAGTATAACTAGATATTCCCTTTATGAAAATATTTCAGCTTATAAATAAAGGCTAAATGATAAATTAGAGTGTTATCATTTTGTAACTTGTAAAAAGTTAGTAGAATTTAAGGAGGATTGGGCTTCCCCAGTGTCTCAGCAGTAAAGAATCCGCCTGCCAATGCAAGAGACACAGGTTCGATCCTTGGGTGGGGAGAATCCCTGGAGGAGGGGACTGCAACACACGTCAGTGTTCTTGCCTGGAAAATTCCATGGACAGAGAAGCCTGGCAGGCTACAGTCCATAGGGCTGCAAAGAATCGGAAACAACTGGAGTGATTGAGCATGCTCCCACACAAGGAGGATTACTCATGTCTGCTAACCACACCCACAGGTGAAACGAGAAGAGGTGTGTCCCATGGGTTTGGGACAGGAGAGCCGGTACCAGCTCTACAGTGAAGCAGTGCAGACACAAATCAGACATGGATTTCATCAAGCTTATAGTCCTAGCTAAAGGATAGGTAAAGTACCCGCCAGCCAATGCACAAGGTGCAAGAAACAAGGGTTCAAGCCCTGGATCAGGAAGATCCTCTGGAGGAGGAAATGGCAACCAGCTCACGTACAAATTCTGGGATAATCTCATGGACAGAGGAGACTGGAGGGTTACAGTCTGTGGGGTCCCAAAGAATCAGATGCAGCTGAGCACACAGGAATGAATAGTCCTACCTGCCAACTGCTAGAAAATACAGGGGGAAGGGGAACAGTTCAAAATGAACCAAAGGGAAACAATCAACAAGATCTGTGCTGTGGAAAACCATGTACATCATATAACCTAGTTTTTCAACAGGTAAGCAATACATTACAAGGGAAGAGAGACAGAAAGAGACTGACAGGGACCTCTCTGGCAGTCCAGTGGTTAAGAATTCCCCTTGCAATGCAGGGGATTCAGGTTCAATCCCTGGTCAGGGAAATAAGATCCCACATGCCATGGAGTAACTAAGCCTGCATGCTGTAACTACTGAGCCCACCCACCACAACTAGAGAGTTCCTGTGCCACAGTGAAAGATCCCACATGATCCAACTAAGACCCAACACAGTCAAATGAATAAATAAAAGAGAGAGAGAGCTACAGATGAAAAGAGAAAACCTGAACTGGGGTCTTCCTATTTCAGAAAATGGGAACCTCATTCTTCCAGTTCCCAAGACAACAGCCTTGGAGTCACTGTTAACCCTCTTCATTCTTCCACCTCCACCTGCAGTCTGTCAGAGACTCCCCTCTACTCCATGTCCTCAGAATCTGACCTCCACTCACCCCATCCTCCACCACTGCTCTGGTTAAAGCCCCTAGGGCCCCTCACCTGCATCCAAGGGGAACCTCTAACCAGCCCCCTTTTTTTCACCCTGAACTCTGATGCCTACCATCAAGACAGTAGCCAGGCTGAGAATTCTCAAGTACAAGTCAGATTCTGACACAGCTCAAAGTCTTTACGGGTGTGGCACTTGGTCTCATCCACAGTCCAAGTCTAGTTCCTAAAACAGCCCAAGGCCCTCAGCACTCTGGCTCCTTCTTGCCACCTGTTAACCTCCCCCTTGCTCCTCAGGCTCTGGCCACCCAGACCTCCTTGAGTTTCTCAAACAGATCAGGCAGCCCCTCCTTGGAGACTCGCACTTGCTCCTTCCTGTGTCTAGAGCCATCTTTCCTCAGATCTCCTCGCCCCTCCTTCCCTTGCAGATCTGAGCTCGAGAGTCAACCATTCCTTCATGAGTCCCACCCTCATCACACCTGCTGTCCGTCTACCTGCCCAGTTTTGCACTGGTAAATTATTTTTTAATTTCTTTATTTTATTTTTGGCTGTGCTGGGTCTCTGTTGCTCTGCGTGGGTCTTCTGTAGTGGCAGCGAGCCGGGGCTACTTT
Source organism: Bubalus kerabau (assembly GCF_029407905.1). NCBI lineage: Eukaryota > Metazoa > Chordata > Mammalia > Artiodactyla > Bovidae > Bubalus > Bubalus kerabau. The sequence continues at coordinate 136,979,084 of NC_073624.1, forward strand.
TCCATTGGCTTCTCATTGCAGTGGCTTTTGTTGCTGAGGAGCATGGCTTCAGTAGTTGCGGTGCATGGGATTTGGTTGCTCCGCAGCATGCTGGATCTTGACTGAACCCATGTCCCCTGCATTGGCAAGCAGACTCTTATCCGCTGTACCACGAAGGAAGTCCTAAATTAGTTTCTGATGTCTGTCTCCCTCCATAAGAAGGAACGAAAACGGGGACTTTTTTCAATGCTACATGCACAGTGCTTAGAATGGTAACTGACACATAGTAGGGCTTCAGAAATGTTAGTTGAATAGAAGCATGAATTGACAAAAATAAATAGAGTACAAATACTTGATCTGGGACTTCTGAAAATCATTTTGGTTCAAGTTCTGCAGAGACTGTTTTGAGGGACTCTGGACAGACCCTTCCTTCCTAGGAGCTAGAATTTACCTTCATCGATTACAACACTCCTCTACCAGAATGCTTTACCAGCTTGCTGTTCTTAAATCATTTAAAACAAGTTCATCTATGGTTACCCTGTAGTCATCTTCTATAGGATAATGATTTTTCCAGTTTTATTTTTGGCCTGATCAGAACTGCCATTCTGGGACTTCCCTGGTGGTCTAGTGGTTGGGAGTCCACTTTCTAATGCAGGGGACACAGGTTCAATCCCTGGTCAGGGATGATCCCACATGCCATAGAGCAACTGAGCCCATGCGCTCTGGAGCCCGTGTGCCACAACTAAGACCCAAAGCAGCCAAAAATAAATAGTAATTAAAAAAAAAAAAAAAAGAACTGCCTTCTTTTAGCTGCTCTGATACAGCAAGAAAAGCTCCAAGATATTTTGGTAATTCACTCACTTTCTGACATGATTCTGAACTGATTGTCATTCAGATCCAGGCCTGCAGGTTTACCTTCCCCTAATTAAAAATTCATTAATTGAATTAGGTTGGGATCAGGATAGGGAATAACAAATCTGACTCCGTATTAGATCTGTTTCTTTTACTTTAACCTTTGTTTTCTATTGCTTTTGCTACAAATTAATCACTAAAGGGATGTTGTCTATTTTAAAATTTACATGATAGCCCATCTCTGAGACGCCCCCCATGCCTGAAGGTTAAACTAAAATACCTTTGTTCAGCTCAAAGGAAACATCCTGATCTAGCCCACCTGTGAATGGCCGCAAGAAAGAAGAAATTAACACACCTCCTCCCCAGTCAGGCCAAAATTGGGACATCTTTGCAACAACTTTTAGGGGTCTTCTTACTTTATCTCTGCACCTCCCCCTCCATCCAGACCCCAGCAAGACGGTTCTCTAGGACCCTAGCCTGCCATCTTAGAGGACTTTTATTTACTAATAAGCAGTTCTCTGGGTTTCCCAGGTGTCTCAGCAGGTAAAGAATCCACCTGCAATGCAGGTGACACAGGTTCGATCCCTGGGTCGAGAAGATCCCTCGCAGGAGGACATGACAACCCACTCCAGTATTCTTGCCTGGAGAACCCCATGGACAGAGGAGCCTGGTGGTCTACAGTCCAGAGGGTCGCAAAGAGTTGGACACGACTGAAGTGACTGAGCACACACACTCAGAGAGGGTCCACTGAGCACTGGATGAGTTAGGATGTGTTTGGCTTCAAGTAACAGTAAATCCAAATGAAAGGTTTAAACAATACGAATAATGCAGGACCTCATGTCATATGAAACTCAAGAGGTGGGGAAATTCCCAAGTGCGTTGACAGAGAGACTCACTGATCCCATATTTTAAGTGCAAGAGAAAGCTACTGGAGGATTTTCAAAACATTTTCTAAAGTGTTTGCAATTTTGAAAGTTCTTTCTGGCTGCTGTGCAGACATTGTATGCAGTGGTGGTGTGGGGAGGGTGGCAACAGAGGAAACAATGGTGAGGTTTTTGCCATAATTCAGGGGCAAAGATGGCAGCTCAAGTTTGAGATGCTTATCGAAAATCTCCATGGATATGTGAAGTAGGTAATTGGATATGAGTGTTCAGAGCTCAGTGGGGAAGACAGGCTGGAGACACAGAGTTGGTTCTGATCAGTACATAGACTGTATCTAATGCTAGGTAACTGGGTGAGAGCACCTGCAAAGAGGTGGATAGATGGCAAAGGGTACAGGATAGATATCTGGGGCATTCAGACACTTCCAGCTGAAGCAGAGGAAGAGGCCAGCCACAGGGATGGAATAGGACAATGGTACAGACAGATGAAGACAGAAGAGTCATGGAGCCCCGGCAGAGAACACGTCATAATGAAGGTCTCGTCAGGACTTCCCTGGCCATTCAGTGATTAAGACTCTGTGCTCCCAATGCAGGGACACGGGTTCAAGTACTGGTCAGGGAACTAAATCCCACATGCTGCACAGCCAAAAATAAAAAATGAAGGTCTGATCAACTGGGCCAATAGCAATTAAGAAGTAAGATAAAAAAGGACAGAACAATGATCACCAGACTTGACAATGCATAACCATTGGTGGCCTTGAGAAAAGAAACCCTGGGAGAGAAGTGGGGAGAAAGTATAAGTAGAGTGGGTTGAGAGCAGAAAAGGATATGAAATGAGTCACAGCAGACCTGTGCTTTCCAATATGGTAGCACTAGCCACATGTGGCTAATTAACTTAAAAATTCACTCCTTGGGGACACTAGCCACATTTCAAATGCTTGACAGCCACATGAGACTAGTAGCCACCAAATTAGACAATGCAGAGACAGGGTATTCCCATCATCTCAGACAGTTCTGTTGGACAGCACTGCTCTGACAATAATGTTATGACGGATGTGGACGCACCTGTAGGGTAAATTCCACAGCACTGGCAGTGGGGTTGGGCAAAGACTCACAGGTCTTTGTCTTGAGCAAATGAGTGGAGAGAGTGCATTTCTTGCAATAGAGAAGCTGGGATAACAGGTTGTGGGGAAATCACATGTTCTATCTGGGATGTATTAAGTTTGAGATGGACTTCCCTGAGGGCTTAGCTGGTAAAGAATCCTCCTGCAATACAGGAGCCACAGGAGACTTGTGTCCTAGCAAATACAACCAGTGAAACCCATGGTGGACTTCGGACCTCTATAACTGTAAGATAATACTTCTTTTTTTTGGCTGCCCCGTGCCATATGTGGGATCTAAAATACCAATCTGATATATAACTCCCTTGCTTAAAATGGTGTTTTCCAATTCCTATAAGACAGCAAATAATTCCCTAACTTGGCCTACAAGGCATCCGTATTTGGGCCTGGCGTCCCACTCAAGCCTCTCCTTTAGGATTCCACACCCTCTGCCTCCTTTAGGCCTTTGCATATTCTATTTCCCTATCTGGAACATTCTTCTCACCTGCCACCCTTTGTCTTCCCTGGCTGACTCTTACTCCTCCTTCAGGCCCCATTTGGGATGCTATTTCCTCTGGTAAATTTCCCAGACCCCTAGACCAGTTAGACGCTTCTGCATAGAGGGGCTCCAGATACCCCCTCCTGTGGCACCATCTAATCGCCATCTCCACTTCCAGGCACCAAGGGCTCTAGAACACAACTCGCCTAGCACAGCACCTGACATGCAGGAATGTTTGAAAGACCTGGGTTAAAAATGAAATAGACACCATTCGAAATGGCTTAAGTGGTTCAATTAGGATATATGGGAGACTGGAGAGATCCTTAAGAAACTCTCCCAAGTCAGTTTTATTTTATCTTTTTATATTTATTTGGCAGCGTCAGCTTAGTCACAGCACGCGGGATCTTTGTTGTGTCATTGTGGGATCTTTCGTCGTGATGCAGGGAGTCTCTCGTTATGGTGCCAGAGCTACAGAGCCAGAGGGATTCAGTAGCTCCATGGCATGTGGGATCTTAGTTCCCTGACCAGGGATCAAACCCGAGTCCCTTGCATTGCAAAGTGGATTCTTAACCACTAAAGCACCAGGGAAGTTCCCCAAGTCAGTTTTAGTCCCTGGGAACATACTCATTCTCCCTGACACGCAGGCAGAGGGCAGGACCAGGTTGCAGTTCCATGCTCAGTTTTGCTGAGTTATTTGAAATAGACCGCCATCTAGTCTTGAACTGTTGTATTTCTATAAGCATCTGTCTTATTTTTCAGAGGTGATCACTTCAGTAAGGGCTTCCCTGGTGGCTCAGACTGTAAAGAATCTGCCTGCAATGCGGGAGATCCCAGTTTGATCCTTGGATTGGGAAGATCCCCTGGGGATGGGAATGGCTACCCATTCTAATTTTCTTGCCTGGAGAATTCCATGGACAGAGGAACCTGGGGAGCTATAGTCATGGGGTCGCAAAGAGTCGGACCCGACCAAGCAATTTTTACACACACATACACACACACATACCTCAGTAAATGTTCATGGGAAGTGCTGGGCTTCCTTTCTGTTCGTCTTGTAGCAGTGTTTTTCTGCGAGTTCTTGGTCAACTGTTTTTTCCTCTTCCTTCCCTTTCCCTTGTAATCTCTTTGTATAGATCTTTTTCTGGTTCATTTTTGATAACTCATCTCCCTTGAGGTGTTTTCTGAACCAGCACTTTGCAGAAGGTTCACGTGGAGGAGGGCCCAGGGCTAGTCAAGGCTTTAATGTGTAGTTATTTCTTTTGCATTTTGAAAAATTAAATTGAGAAAATATATGAAATATAAAATGTATATGTAAGATTAAAGAAAGAAAATAGAACAAAGATCAGTGTATCTGGAACTCAGGTAACAAAATCAGGTGCTATCTCCATCTCTGGGACCCTTGCAGGGTGCCCACCCTAAAGCAACATAATGCTAAATGTGTGCTTACTAATCCCTGTTATTCTTCATAGATTTTCAGTGTCCTGTTTTATGTCTACACATTATATTAAATAGTATCATATATACTTGGACTTTCAAAGACACAGTTTTATGCTTTATATCATCTTCTGTGATTTGTTTTTTTTTTTTTTTAATAACGTGTCTTTTTTTGAATGATGCCTTCTAACCATTGGAAGGGATAGATCCCATGCCCCCTGAAGGGCAGAATCTTAACCACTGGACCACCAGGCAAGTCCCTGATATGCTTTTCTTAGTCAACATCATACTTGAGAGATGGCTCCACATTGGAGGCAGTGGTGAGACTTGTTACACTCTCATCAGAATGGCATTCCACTCTACGGACTGTACAGAACTGATTTCTCCATTCCTCTGTTGAAGGACCTTTGTGTTGTCCCAGGCTCTGCCATGTTATCCATCTAGACTGCCTAGAACAAAATCATCTGGTCCCTGGGACTCCTTTCCAAGAGTCCCACAGGGCTGTGCTTCTTGGAGAGGAACTGCTGGGACTTGGGACAGGCCCCAAGTCTGCCCCACCCTGCACACCGGTTTCTGAAGTGACTGTGCAGACAATGGTCCAGCCCTCAGAGACGGCTCACTGTTCTACGTCCTTCGCATCTTTCATATTTTTGTCATTGTCACCAACAGGGAGTGGACAGTGGGAGACATGGGGGAAACTCTCCACACTCCTTTTCTCCACCAAACTATCTTCTATGTGACTTGAGCGTGTGGTTCCTTATTCGTACCCACTCATTTTTTTCCCTGCAGAGAAGGTGGCTGCATTTCATTCCTGATCTCACAAGTGAGGTGTCTGCATTTTGCACTGCAGGATGTCCACTCCTTCTGCAGCCCATTCCGTTCCCTCTCCTAGCCCTGTGGATGGCTCTTCTACTTGATTGGTTCAGCACTTCAGTTCTCCCTAGTTTAGTTGAAGACCATATTTGTTCTTATCTGGTTTTGGAAAGAAAAGGAAATGCCAACTTAGAGTCACTATTATTAAATGGAAAGACTCCAAGACACTGTTTTTTGGGTTTTTGCTTTTGTTTTGACTGTGCTGTGTCTTTGTTGCTGCGCACAGGCTTTCTCTAGTTGCAGTGAGTGAGGGCTACTCTTCACTGCAGTGCACGGGCTTCTCATCACGGTGGCTTCTCTTGTTATGGAGCCACAGGTTTCAGTAGTTGTGGCATGTGGAATCTTCCCAGACCAGGGATCTAACCTGTGTCCCCTGCATTGGCAGGTGGATTCGTAACCACTGCACCACCAGAGAAGTCCCTCCAAGACTCTTAAAAGCACCAGTTTCTCAGACCAGTCCTAGGTCCCCTGCACTAGGTATTTCCAGATGAAACCCTGAGTATCTGTATGTTTAAAACTCTCCAGGTGAGATTCCTTGGCAGTCTAGTGGTTACAACTCTGTGCTTTCTTTGCTGAGGGCATAGGTTCAATCCCTGATTGGGGAACTAAGATCCCACAAGCTGTGTGGCCAAATAATAATAATAAAGGATGCAAAAAAAAATCCCTCCAGGTGATTTAAGTAGAAAGTCATGTTCAACAGATTTGACACAGAAAAGATTTTCTACCTAAGTCTTATTCTTCCTATAATTTTTTACTTGAGAACCAATCTTTTACAAGAACTAATCTGTTATGACATTCCCAAATTTCTTTTTTCCTTTTATATGAAACTTGTCTCTTATTTAATAATTCTTCAACAATTGTGCTCCTTGATCTGTATTTGGCCTGAGAGATAAACATTCAATTTTATTTACTCAAATGATTAGGCTTCCATTATAAATTAGCTTGTTAATGACTTGGCTTCTTTGTCACATTCGTTTCCTGGCAACGGGGGAGTCTTCCACATGTTGGTTTGCTTACCCGGAGGATGGAATGAAAATTTTTTAAAATTTTATTTATTTATTTTTGGCTGTGCTGGATCTTTGCTGCCGCACGGGATTTTTTTCTAGTTGTGGTGATCTGGGGCTACTTTCTTGTGGTCCATGGGCTTCTCTTGTTGTGGAATCCAGGCTCTAGGGCACACGAGGGCTTCGGTAGTTGCAGCTCACGGGTTCTAGAGCGCAGGCAGGCTCAACAGTTGTGGCACACGGGCTTAAGTTGCTCTGAGACATGTGGGATCCTCCTGGATCAGGGATTGAACCCGTGTCCCCTGCGTTGGCAGGCCGATTCTTTATCACTGAGCCACCAGGAAAGCCTCTGAAATGAAATATTAAAGCCCAGTGGCTGCCTGGCACCATCTTGGTTTCCCATCCTTGTGTACTGGAGAGGCTGGTCCTGTGAACCCATGGCTGAACTATCTGAGTTTGTGAGAACTGAAATCTCAGCCTGTGTCAGGCATGACTAAGTGCTTAACTTTTGGTGTCCCATCAGTTTATCTCTAATTCCTCCTAGAAAGGCAAGAAGTGCCTATCAAAGGAAATACATTCCTAAAGATGTAAACATTTCTTTAAGTATCAATGCCTTCCCTTTCTCTGGGCTCAGTTCCTGGAAACAATCACCAGGATCTTTGAATTTCCAGTTACAACTAAACAAATCCTGAAAGTGACTCCAGAGGAGGTAAATTGGAGTTTCCTTTGACTGTTGTTGGCTTTTGGCTTTGTTTCTTATGAAAAACAGTAGTCTCCTGATATCCTCGATGGATCTATCCCCACAAATAACAAAACGTGTGGCGGCTCGAGTTCCTTTTATAAAATGGTGCAGTAAGCCAGCCAGTTGCATCCGAGAGCTCTGCCTCTGAGGATTCACCCAATTGATTACTACTGGTTGAATCTACTAATTCAGGACCCAAGGATATGGAGGGTCAACCATATATACACTTGATTTTTTCTTCTCTGGGATGGACACTCAACTATACACTTACCTATCTTTGCTTCGTGTATATATATATATATATTCTACTTTTAAATTAATTTTATTCCTCTGTTCATTCATTTTTGGCCGTGCTGGGTCTTGGTTGTGGTAAGCCAGCGCTACTGTTCATTGCGTGCATGAGTTTCTCGTTGTGGTGGCTTCTCTTGTTGCGGAACATGGCTTCAGTAACTGTGGTACATGGGCTTAGCTGCTCAGCGGCATACAGAACCTTCCTGGGTCAGGGATTGAACCTGTGTCACCTACACTGGAAGGTGGATTCTTAACCACTGGACCACCAGGAAAGTCCTACCTTTCTTTCTGATGTCAACCTAAGAGACAGTCAATGGCCCACAACATGCAATGTCACTTAGTAAATACTTTTCTGATTCCAGTTTACACTACTTTGGTCAAGGTGGGATGTATGTGTGTGTGGAGAGAGAGAGAGTGAGCACATATAATATTTTTGAACTGGTAGAAAGGGTATTGCTTGCGTGTTAAGTTGCTTCAGTCATGTCTGACTCTTTGCCACCCCATGGACTGTGACCCTACAGGTTCCTCTGGCCATGGAATTCTGCAGGGAAGAATACTGGAGTAGGTTGCCATGCCCTCCTCCAGGGGGTCTTCCCGACCCTGGGATCTCTTAAGTCTCCTGCATTGGCAAGTGGATTCTTTACCACTAGCAATGGTAAAAATAGTAAAATTTACTTTTGCAGCTAGGGTAAATCCCAAGTCTTTTCTCCTCTCATGCTACCCCTAGGATGCCAGAGGCAGAAACTGGCACTCCTACTGTGGGAACTACCATTGCCTGGCATTTTCTGCCTCCTTCCCTAAAGTCATGTCCACAGGGAGAAGACACCCAGATTAAGGAAGAGCCTCATGATGCTTGGGACAAAACATAGAAATAGTTGTTTGATTTGGTGGGTATTCTTAATAGATGGCCACATTGCCTGTGAATTATGTCAGTGTTATTACCTCTCTTTTTATTTTCTTTTTGTCTGCGCCTTGAAGCATGCAGTTTCTTAGTTCCTCAACAAGGGATCAACCCAACATTCACTGTGATGGGAATGTGGAGTCTTAACCACTGGACCACCAGGGAAGTTCCAATCTCTCTTTTTATTCTTTTCTCTCATTTCTATCTGTCTATCAGCTATCTCCCTCTCTCACTCTCTCTCTCATTTTTTTTTAAATACTTATTTGGCTGCACCAACTCTTAGTTGCAGCATGTGGGATCTAGTTCCCTGACCAGGGATCAAACCCAGGCCCCCAGCATTGGGAAAGCAGAGTCTTAGCCACTGGACCACCCTGGAAGTACCTCTCTCTTTTGTATTCTAGAGTTTTTAATCTGTTTCTGTGAGAACTGAAAAAGGGTAACAGAATTTTGGTTTTCACTTAATAACTCAAGAAGTTGACCTTGAAGGCTAAAAGTACATTTCTGGTTCTGTGAATTATCTGCCCTTGACCATTTTTGTTTCTATTTTCCTTTTTTAATCTCTATTATGTAATACTGTTGATTGTAGAAAATCAGTTAAAATGAAAAAGTTAAGCAGTAGAAAAAAGTGGAAGTTGCCTAAAATCACCCAATGCTGAAACTTTCTCCTCCTCCTCTGCCTCCTCCTCCTTCATCTCTGCCTTCTTTTTTTTTTCCTGCATCTTTTTAGTAATATTAATATTAAGGATACCAGACAGGTGCACAGGAATGTAAGCACTGCCTTTTCCTCCCAAACATCACATGGTCCCCTCGAGAGATCACTGGTATAGCTAAGGCCACTCTGTTTTGAACCATCCCCTGTCCAATTTTATGCAGAACTAGAGTAAGGTGAATGTGACAAACCAATGCAAAAAAAAAAAAAACCATGATGAGAAAAATATCAACCTTTTAAATAAAAAGAAAATCAGCATTACTGATTTTTTCTTTAGCTTCCTATTTGGCTTAGCATGGGACTGATCCTTCTTTATTTCAAACGTTGATGTTTTTATTCATTGTGAAATTTTTGCATTAATTTTTATTTTTAAAAAGGCTATATTAAAATATTATCTGGATTACAGGCATCTGGGGGCACTCCTTTAAATGTTATGTCCACACCTGCCTCACCCTCGTTCGCACCCAATTCAGAAACCTCTATAATGAGGTCTACAGCATTGGAGCGCTTGGTCTGAGTTGCCTGCTGGTCTCTGAGTCCCCCATTTTCTGGGACTGTTGTAAAGCATGAAATGAAGAAGACTGAGGAAAGAAGAAAGCAATCCAGAATTCCTCTTGGGTGTTTGGGGTTCCTGCTTGTAACTCGAGGCCCAGTTTTTTTCCCTACTTGAGTTATCTAATCTTTTTTCCTAGAGGAGAAACTGATGGACCAAAATGGGCACGAGCAAGGTCAGGAATAATCCTGGAAGCAAGCCACGTGTTCCCAACCAATTTGTGGGGATGAACAAGAGGGCTTTCGTGGGACTCCCCTGGTGGTCCAGTGGTTGAGACTCAGTACTTGCACTACCAAGTGCCCAGATCCAATCCTTGGTCAGGGAATTAAGATCTCACAAGACTTGAGGCACAGCAAAAAAAAAAAAAGGCTTCTGTGCCACAATCCAGTACCAGTCACTGGGAACCAATTGATGGTCCAGTCATTGGTAACCACTTGATGGTCTGCTTTTTTAACCAAAACATTCCTATGGAATAGTCAAATAGCACTGTAACATTTTGGCACCATTTGTCAAGAAAATAGGTGTCAAGCAAAGACGTTTACAGCATATAGGTCATTAGCGAGGTATAAAGCAAAAGAAGTGTGTTATGAGATTTGTGAAAGTGAGACAGTCTCCAAATAAGCACCATCTGCTCCCTGGCCCACTACCTGCCAGGTTCCTGCTCAGTGGAAGGCCAGCCACAAAGATTTTTCAGTTCAGTTCAGTTTAGTCACTCAATCATGTCCGACTCTTTGCAACCCCATGAACCACAGCACGCCAGGCCTCCCTGTCCATCACCAACTCCCAGAGTTTACCCAAACTCATGTCCATTGAGTCAGTGATGCCATCTAACCATCTCATCCTCTGTCATCCCCTTCTCCTCCTGCCTTCAATCTTTCCCAACATCAGGGTCTTTTCAAATGAGTCAGCTTTTCGCATCAGGTGGCCAAAGTATTGCAGTTTCAGCTTCAACATCAGTCCTTCCAATGAACACCCAGGACTGATTTCCTTTAGGATGGACTGGTTGGATCTCCTTGCAGTCCAAGGGACTCTCAAGAGTCTTCTCCAATACCACAGTTCAAAAGCATCAATTCTTTGGCGCTCAGCTTTCTTTATAGTCCAACTCTCACATCCATACATGACTACTGGAAAAACCATAGCCTTGACTAGACAGACCTGTGTCAGCAAAGTAATGTCTCTGCTTTTGAATATGCTATCTAGGTTGGTCATAACTTTCCTTCCAAGGAGTAAGTGTCTTTTAATTTCATGGCTGAAGTCACCATCTGCAGTGATTTTGGAGCCCCCAAAAAATAAAGTCAGCCACTGTTTCCACTGTTTCCCCATCTATTTGCCATGAAGTGATGGGACCAGATGCCATGATCTTAGTTTTCTGAAATGTTGAGCTTTAAGCTAAATTTTTCACTTTCCTCTTTCACGTTCATCAAGGGGCTCTTTTAGCTCCCCTGAGCTAAAGGGCCCCTTTGAGCACCCAAGAGTTCTCTGTGCGGCCACTAGGGAGAGGGAATGAGGTATTCTGGGGCTTTAGGATACCAAAGATGCCTGCCTGCATTCCAGATGGATCCATGGTTTTCTGTCATTTTTCCTGCAGTTCTTGACTCCTCTCCTTGTGTGATGTTGTTGTTTTTAAAGATTTTTTCGTTGTGGACCATTTGCAAAGTCTTTATTGAATTTGTTACAATATTGCTTCTGTTTCATGTTTTGGTTTTTTCCCCTGAGAGGCATATAAGATCTTAGCTCCCCATAGGGATCAAACCTGTACTGCCTGCATCGAAAAGTGAAGTCTTAACCACTGGACTGCCAGGGAAGTCCCTCCTTGTATGCTTTTATTTGCTCTGATGGGTTTTGCTTGTTCCTCTATCTGCATTTTCTTGTGTCTTGCATTTCTCTCTTCCTTTCTGCATATCTCAGGTCTTGGCGGCTGCACATCCCAGCATTGTGCTTCCTGGTGCCCCTACCCCAGGTGCCTCTGCAGGCTGTCAGCCCCTCCAGAGACCCAGTGAGTGCAGCCCTCTGCTTTCTTTATGTTCAGTTCAGTTCAGTTGCTCAGTTGTGTCGGACTCTTTGCAACTACATGGACTGCAGCATGCTAGGCTTCCCTGTCCATCACCAACTCCCAGAGCTTGCTCAAACTCAAGTCCACTGAGTCAGTGATGCCATCCAAACATCTCATCCTCTGTCATCCCCTTATCTTCCTGCTTTCAATCTTTGCCAGCGTTAGGGTATTTTCCAATGATTCAGTTCTTCACATCAAGTGCCCAAAGTATTGAAGTTTCAGCATCAGTCCCTCCAATAAATATTCAGGACAGATGTTCTTTAGGATGGACTGGTTTGATATCCTTCCAGTCCAAGGGACTCTCAAGAGTCTTCTCCAATACCACAGTTGAAAAGCATCAATTCTTCGGCACTCAGCTTTATTTATGGTCCAGTTCTCACATCCATACATGACTACTGGAAAAACCATAGCTTTGATTAGACAGACCTTTGTCAGCAAAGTAATGTCTCTGCTTTTTAATATGCTGTCTAGGTTTGTCATAGCTTTTCTTCCAAGGAGCGAGCATCTTTTAATTTCATGGCTGAAGTCACCATCTGCAGTGATTTTGGAGCCCAAAAAACAAAGTCTCTCACTGTTTCCACTGTTTCCCCATCTATTTGCCATGAAGTGATGGGACCAGATGCCATGATTTTCGTGTTCTGAATGTTGCGTTTTAAGCCAGCTTTTTTACTCTCTTTCATTTTCATCAAGAGGCTCTTTAGTTCTTCTCTGCTTTCTGCCATAAGGGTGGTGTCATCTACATATCTGAGGTTATTGATGTTTCTGCTAGCAATCTTGATTCCAGCTTGTGCTTCATCCAGCCTGGCATTTCACATGATGTACTCTGCATAGAAGTTAAATAAGCAGTGTGACAAGATACAGCCTTGATGTACTCCTTTCCCAATTTGGAACCAGTCTGTTGTTCCATGTCTGGTTCTAAATGTTGCTTCTTGACCTGCATACAGATTTCTAATGAGGCAAGTCAGGTGGTCTGGTATTCCCATCTCTTTCAGAATTTTCCACAGTTTATTGGGATCCATACAGTCAAAGGCTTTGGCATAGTCAATAAAGCAGAAATAGATGTTTTTCTGGAACTCTCTTGCTTTTTCGATGATCCAGCGTATGTTGGCAATTTGATCTCTGGTTCCTCTGCCTTTTCTAAATCCAGCTTGAACATCTGGAAGTTCACAGTTCACATACTGTTGAAGCCTGGCTTGGAGAATTTTGAGCATTACTTTGCTAACATGTCAGGTAAGTGCAATTGTGCGGTAGTTTGAACATCTTTGGCATTGCCTTTCTTTGGGACTGTAATGAAAACTGACCTTTTCCAGTCCTGTGGCCATTGCTGAGTTTTCCAAATTTACTGGAATATTGAGTGCAGCACTTTCACAGCATCACTTTTTAGGATTTGAAATAGCTCAGCTGGAATTCCATCACCTCCACTATCTTTGTTTGTAGTGATTCTTCCTAAGGCCCACTTGACTGTGGACTCCAGGATGTCTGGCTCTAGGTGAGTGATCACACCATTGTGGTTATCTGGGTCATTGAAGATCTTTTTTGTATAGTTTTTCTGTGTATTCTTTCCACCTCTTCTTAATATCTTCTGCTTCTGTTAGGTCCATATCATTTCTGTCCTTTATTGTGTCCATCTTTGCATTAAATGTTCCCTTGGTATCTCTAATTTTCTGGAAGAGATCTCTAGTCTTTCTCATTCTATTGTTTTCCTCTACTTCTTTGCATTGATCACTTAGGATGGCTTTCCTATCTCTCCTTGCTATTCTTTGGAACTCTGCATTCAGACGGGTATATCTTTCCTTTCCTCCTTTGCCTTTAGCGTCTCTTTTCTCAGCTATTTGTAAGGCCTCCTCAAACAACCATTTTGCCTTTTTGCATTTCTTTTTCTCGGGGATGGTCTTGATCACTGCCTCCTGTACAATGTCATGAACCTCTATCCATAGTTTTTCAGGCACTCTCTCAGTTCTGTGTGTGGCCTCCTGTATGTGACTTGACTGTTTGAGGACTTGTGGATGACTCCCTAGTTAAGGCTGAGGCTCATTCTCAGACACATTTAGAAACTAGAGAACCAGTTTGGGACCTCACCCAGTGGTTTGTGAAAGACTTCTCCAGTTTCAGGACACTGGCCAAAAGAGCCTTCTTGACTCAGATGTGACTTTTCTGGAAAGATTTTTATGAACATATCTTCTGGGAGTTGGCTCTTGGAGGCCAGCCACATGGTATTTTCAAGAGCACTCTCTTGCTCTGGCCCTCTGTTCACAATCTGGCCATTTTCCAAGCACTTGCTACATTTCTAGGCAGACATTTCTAAATTCTGGCTCAATTCATGCTGATTCACTCACTGTCTTAAAGAGAGCAGAGCGCCAAGAATAAAATGGTATTAGGCACTGGCTGCCAGTGCACAACAAGAAACTGGCCCGGGCCATGGATCCTCGAGCAGAACAGCATTTAAGTCACTCAGTCCTTCTTAATGTGTTATTTTATTAAAAGCCCTGCCCTCACTATAGCTTAAGGACTAAGCCAGAGTCAGAGGTGTTGAGTTCTTGGGTCATGGGAGTCTTCCAGTACGCCCAGCCCTCTTTTTGCATTTCTGCTCCAAGACTGGCTTCTCTACTCTCTGGTCTGCTGAGTAGTGACAGCCCTCACCCCACTTACTCACATCTGTAATCCCGAGGGTTTTCTGATGATCTCCTTTAGCTGGTGTTTGTGCTTCTTTGTCAGCTGTAGGTGTCCTGTGATGGGCTCCTTATCTGATACTTGTTCTGCGTCCCTCACACATTGAGACTGCAGAGGGCAGCCACTCAACCCAAGAGCTCCCCAGTTGCTCACTGAGGCCCAGGAATCTGATGCTTCCCAGGGACCCAACACTTTGGCAAGATTAGGAGCGAGTGAAGCTCAGTAAGAGAAACACTGTGGACTGGAGGAGACTGGTGCCTCTTCTGGTCTGTTTCTGGTCCCACCTCTCTGAAGCTGCACCCAGATCACAGAAGCAGGTGTTTCCATGGTGATGACATACAACCCTAAATTCTTGTTTCTGCGTCATGTCCAGGTCCTCACACCCCCATCCCTAATTCAGTGCTCAGATGTCTATGTGCAATGAGGCAGAATACAAATAAGTGGGGCTACAGAGGTCCTGGGGAAGGAGTGGCCAGGGTGCTTTTGCCAGGAGGCAGAGGGCCTCTGGGGTCAGGAACTATGAGCCTATGGTCCAAGGCTGTGTAGCATCTGAGAGGTCAAGGATTGGGGGTTTAAGGAGACTTGGGAACATGAGTGGGAGGCCCATGAGAGGGAGTCCAGAGGTTCATGGAGCCATAAAAAGCAGAGATCTAGGACCAGCTAGTGGGGAGGCAAGGTTGGGGAGAGAAAAGCTCATCCTAAGGAAGGCCTTCTCCATTGTAGAGCAGTCCTAGAACAGGCCTCCAGGCCCTGGAGATGTGTGGGCAGACTCCTGATCATTCCTGCAAGCAATCTGTCCAGAAGGCTCAGACACTGAGTCGGGTGAGGAAAGAGGTTCTTTTTAAATGTTTTAAATCTTAGTTACATATCACATAGTTGGAAAAGTCAAATATTTCTCTAAGGCTGTATCACAAAAGATAGTGACTCCCTCCTCCTTTTCCCACTGCCTGCTCTCAGAGGAAATCACTCCCGAGCTGGGCTTTTCCATCCCTGAGCTCTTCCAGGTCACGGTTCATCTCTGAGGTCCTGCCATCTCCCCCTCAGCTCTGTGTCTCCATATTTGTCTCCTGTTTGCAGAGGGGATCCTATCGGCCACTGTCACTCAACACAAGATGTGCCTCATGGCAGCGGTCCCTCCTCATCCATTTGTGTTGCCCGGACTTCTTTTTGGGGCTTCCTGGGTGACTCGGTGGTAAAGGATCCGCCTGCCAATGCAGGAGATGCAAGAGATATGAATTTGATCCGAGTCAGGAAGATTCCCTGAAGAAGGAAATGGCAACCCACTCCAGCATTCTTGCTTGGGGAACTCTCCTGTAGTGACCTCCAAAGTGATCCTCTGCTGGTTTCTTTTCCTTATCTCATCTTGGAATTGAGTTTCTCCTGGATCAGATCTGCACGGGACATTTGTGTCAGGGGGAATCAGGGCTGTGAGTGTCAGTGCTGTGTTCTAGGCTTGCACAGATTGTGTGGTGATTCAAGTTTTTATACGTAATCGTCTTTCTCATCTTGAAAGAATAAAGGTCACACTATGTAGATGAGAGGTTATAAAGGTAGGGCCTTAAGAGCACTAGGGGGGCTTCCCTGGTTGTCCAGGGTTAAAGACTTTGCCTTCCAATGAGGGAGATGTGGGTTCGATTGCTGGTAGGGGAGGTCAGATCCCACATGCCTCTAGCCAAAAAAAAAACCCAGAATATAAACAACAGAAGCAGCATTGTAACAAATTCAATAAAGACTTAAAAAAAAAAAGAATACTAGGAAGCAGGGCCAGTGTATTACTAAGGAAGTCTCAGTGGGCGAAGTAGACACACCATCATCTCAGGGGTCCTGAGCCTGAGCTGCAATTCAAGGAGGCAGACCATTGGCTCCAGATGTGGCCATATCCCTGAGACCCACACAGGGGTTCACTTTGATCCTCAATTTTAACAATTTCCTTGCTTTTCTTCATAGTCTTGCTCCCTTTGTGCCATATCCCGAAAGGGCTGGCTTCACATGCCCTGACAGTCTCTGTCCATGACCTTCTGCCTGTGTCTTCCTCCCAGAAAATTTAGGATTCTGCCTCAACCAAGAGGTCAGTCTGTCCAAACAAGCCTGTTTGGCGTTGACTTTCTTATGATCAGACACTAAACTCCGGGGGAAAAAAAACACCAGTGCTCTCAATGTGGTTTTACCCCCAATCTATCTTGATGCCTCCTGAATAAACAAAAGCCCCAGAAACTTCTGCTCCTTCACTTGCCACCTGTCACAGCAGTCACATGTAAGAGGCCCAGGATATAAGAGGCATAGCGTTATCCTTTACATTTAATTAGCTCCACATTTTTTATTAAAGCAACATTAAAGAACTGACCTGCTGACCCATTTATCCAGCCTGCAGGGTAGGAAAAGCTCTAAAATCTAAAAATGAAGTTCAACCTTTTGGAGGTTAATTTTGTATATGCAGAATGTACAGAGTATAAATAAAATGTTTTATTAAAAAAAAAAAAACTTTTAGCATCTGTATGCTTTACAGGGTGACTCAGAAGGTCTGGCTATGTCATGGTGCTGAGGCCTCTGGGAAAGGTCATGTGTGAAGTAGTTCTGTATCAAACCCCTCGAAAGGTTACTTTTCTTCATTCTGATATTGCTGGTTACTGTAATAATTTAACCAGGTCAAGCAGTCATGTCTTCAGCAGATGGCCTCTGCTTTCCTGCCAGGCTTGCCTGAAGACCCATTTTAAGCTAAGAGCCAGAAACTGCATGTCCAACAAAGGATCCTCTCAAAGCCAGGATGGGAAGGACTGGATTGTATACTCAGCAAAGGATACTACAAGAAAGACCCATGGGTACATGATTCTTAGCATCAGCTAACATCACCTGTAAAACTGTCCCAGGGAACCGAGTGAGAGCTTCTAGGACTCTGAGTTCAGAACAGAAGCAAGTGAATCGACTGTGTGGCTGGGGCACTGACCTGTCTGTGTTCCGGAATCCACGGAGATGGACACATCGTTGGGTCATGTGTTGGCACTGCCTTGTCTTCAGGGTGCAGGGGCACAGAACCACATCTTCTGGCAAGGGCCCTCACTCTGCCTGATGAACTCCATGAGTAGACATGCCAGTGCTATGGAGGGGAAGGAAACAAAGACAGGGATAGCCCAGAGTGCCCACCCCAGCCCCCACCCCACAAGATGACGGATGCCTGGCTCATGCCTGGGAGAGGTCGGCAGCCACCACTCCTCCAGGATCCTCCTCCGCTTCATTCCTGCCTAAAAGTGGGCCTTGGCATCAAGAAGAAACCATATAGAGACTTCCCTGGTGGTCCAGCAGCCAAGACTAAGCTAAGTTCTTCCAATATAGGGGATACAGGTTCAATCCCTGGTTGGAGACTTAAGGTCCTACGTGCTGGGTGTAGCCCCCCCCCCAAAATCTCTATCTCTGTGGTGATAGTTACACAACTCTATAAATATATCAGTCACAGAATTGTGCAAGTAAAACAAGAGAATTATAACTCAATTAAAAAAAAATATTAAAAAAGAAAAAGAGGAAACCATACATTTTGGCCCTAGTGTGGCCAGCCAGGACAATTCACTTACTTCCAGCCCTCAGCCTGCCCTTTGCCCAGGGCCAGGCAGCAAGGCAGAGAAGACATTTGAGAGTCGGGCTGAAAACCAGTGAGGCGGACCCAGGAGCCAGTTGGGATCTAGGCCAGAGGGGCCAAGTGTGTGGAACCCGAGTGACGACTCCTGAGTTCATGACCCAGCTCTGCCACAAGCTGGCTGTGGCCTTGCTGCCTTTCTATAGAATAATGGTGAGACAGCCTCTTTCCCTTGCCTTGTTATGACCCTTCAATGAATTAATATCTTCAAAAAACTTAGAATAGCCTCATGAGTGCCCATGGTGTTAGCTGTCATTTTCATCCAGAGACCTCAGGGAAGATTGTTCCTTGAGCTCTGGTGACCACTGTCCATCTCAGCCTCAACCTGAAGACCAAATGAGATTACGGGAAAGTGCTTCACCCAGGGCCACTTGACCATACAGGAGGGACTTGTGAAGTCACTATGGCACATTTCTGCAGCTTCCCTAAAACAATGGTGTGCCCTTCCTCTTGCAGTCCTGTGCTCCTGCCTCCTGCTGGAGCCCTCTGTGGGCCCCTCCCTGCTGAAGAACCTGACATTCCTATTTCAGTTTTTGTCTCCAGTTCTTTAGGGCAGGAGCAGGGTGGGCAAGCAAATGGCTGTGGGCAAGCTTCACTCCATATTGTTAGGCCTGAGAGTGAGGTCTGGGCCATAGGATGAAAGTGGGTCCCAGTCCTCACACAGAGAGCTATTAATATTTGCCTGGCATATTGATAAACATTCCCTATAACTGAGGCCTATGTCAGAAGTGCTCCAGTGCTTATCATTGGAGGGTTATAAAACAACAATTTCCCCTACTAACATTTACCTTTACTACCCTTTGACATGGGCTTCCCTGGTGGCTCAGACAGTAAGCCACCTGCAGTGCAAGAGACCCAGGTTCAATCCCTGGGTTGGGAAGATCTCCTGGGGAAGGGAATCCCCACTCCAGTATTCTTGCATGGAGAATTCCATGGACAGAGGAGCCTGGTGGGCTACAGTTCATGGGATTGCAAAGGGTTGGATAAGACTGAGCGACTAACACTTTCACTTATGGGCTTTCCAGGTAGCGCTGGTGGTAAAGAACCTGCCTCCTAATGAGAAGACATAAAAGATGGCAACCCACTGCAGTATTCTTGCCTGGGAAATTCCATGGACAGAGGAGCCTGTCAGGCTGTCAGGGGAATATTTATCAACCCTGTCCATAGGTCGCAAAGAGTTGTACACAACTGAAGTGATTAGTACACATGCACCATTTGAAATAACATTTTAGTGAATATCCTTGTCAATAATAATAATAATAATTCTCTGTGCATGTCCCCCCTTTTCTTGGCTGTACTGGGTCTTGGTTGTTGTGTGTGTGTTTGCTCTAGTTGCAGTGTGTGTGCTTCTCATTGCAGCAGCTTCTCTTGTTGCAGAGCACAGGCTCTATGGCACTTGGGCTTCAGTTGTGGCACACACAGTCTGTAGTTACAGCATGCAGGCCCTAGAGCGCAGGCTCAGCAGTCATGGTGCATGGGCTTAGTTGCCTTGAGGCATGTAGAATTTTCCCAGACCAGGGATTGAACCTAGGATTGAACCTATATCTCCTACATTAGCAGACTCTTAACCACTGGACTACCAGGAAGGCCCTTAAGTGTTTCTTAAAATAAGTTTTTACTAATAGAAGTAATGGGTTAGTGTAATAATTTTAACACATACGGCCACAAATTGGCATTCCTGTTTCCTGAGCCCTTACCAAAAACACATTTCATAATTTTGGGGTTTTTTTAATTTTATTTTTTGGCCACACCAAGAGGCATGTGGGATCTTAGTTCCCCAACCAGGGATTGAACGCACACCCCCTGAATTGGAAGCGCATGGAGTCTTAACCACTGGACTGCAAGGGAAGTCCCCAAACACATTACATAGTCTGTATCTCTATATATCACTGCCAGTTTCATAGATGAAAAATTCTCTCTGAAGTATAAAAGTTCCTGTAAAAGTATATTGGTTGGTTATTGCCAGAATACTGTGTACAAACAGCCACAAAGTTTCCATGGCATAAAAAACTTTGTTCCACATTTATGCACCCATGGGGTGGCTGGACTTCAGCCAACATGGTATGCTCAGGTCTGCTCCCTGGGTCTCTAATTCTCCTGGGACCAATGACAACCCACATACATTCTTCTGCTGCAGAAACAGCATACATTCTGTGTGCTGCAGAAACACAGGAGAAGAAGTCTCTGCTCATATCATAGCCACAAGAGTTTAAAACAAGTCCCTGTCAAGCCCAGTGTCAAGGGACAGGAAGTCCATGCCACTCACCATGATGTCATGGTGGCTGATGGTCCCTACTGCAGGAAAGTGAAACATCCAGACTAGTAATTCCACCAGAACTGTGAAGCTGAACACTACCTTACATGCTTATTACTGGTATTCCTTACTTTGTAGTATTACCTATTTGGGAGTGCCTTGGACCAGGGGGCAGGTTTAGATATAACGATCAGCGAAGGTGAGTCATGCAGAAGGAACAGTTTTCAAAGCCAGGAAAACTGCAAGGGGCCAGTGTGAGGAGGTCAGGGAAGTTCAGGAGCAGGGATGGGGTGGGGGGAAAGTTCAAGGTGACATGCTCCAATATGTGGGAAGAGTAGATCCAGAGCAGCAAAGGGGATCCCTTCTTAGGCTCCTGCAGTAAACCCTCAACTTTAAGGTTGTGAATAACTTTTTAGTGGACAAGGGCTTCAAAGAAGAGCGAAGGTAAGGTAAACTGGAAGAAAGCTTGGAGATGTGAGTGAGAAGCTGAAATGGGTATTACCGGTGCTGGGCTTCATTAGTTCAGCCTCTTACCCACCGTAACTAAGTCCACTTCCCCAAGAAGCTCTTCCTGCCCTTCTTGGTCACAGGCAGCACCACACTTCCATACACCATTTACCCAGAACAAAACTCGCCCAAACCACACACCCGCCCCGCCCTCCCCGCCTCCTGTCCCAAATCTCCGGATATGGTCAACACTGAGGCAGGCTGCCCCGTCCCTGACACAAGGACGGGTCTTCAGGAGGCTCCGCGCACTTTGCTCAGAGCACCCCACGAATGTTACTACAGCTTTGGTTTCGGAGACAAGAAGAGGCCAGAGTACCCGTGAGAAGATGAGGGAACCAGAAGACACGCTAGATGAATCCAAAATTTTCACTAACCAACAAGGAGGGCTGCGGGGGAGGTGAGGGGCCTTTTAAGAAACTTTTCCCCGCGGTCTCAGCCGCTCACCTGCTCCTAAGGTACCTGTGCGTGTCTCCCTGCCTGAGGTTGCTTGCTCTAAGGAAGTGAGCTTCTCTGTACACTCTGGCGGCCTACTGTCACCATGGGAACACCATGGGCGGGGCTGCGAAGCCGTCATTGTGACGCTCCCGGATAGGAGCCTCGGATTGGTCGGTAGGGTGCGGGGCGGGGCCGGCTGGGGATGGGCTGAGAGCCTGGAGGCGCCAGGTGGGTAGTGGCAGGGACGGGCCGTGGATTTAATAGGTAGAAACCTCATTTCTGGAGAAGGCAATGGCACCCCACTCCAGTACTCTTGCCTGGAAAAATCACATGGACGGAGGAGCCTGGTAGGCTGCAGTCCATGGGGTCGCTAAGAGTCGGACACGACTGAGCGACTTCACTTTCACTTTCACTTTCCTGCATTGGAGAAGGAAATGGCAACCCACTCCAGTGTTCTTGCCTGGAGAATCCCAGGGACGGGGGAGCCTGGTGGGCTGCTGTCTATGGGGTCACACAGAGTCGAACACGACTGAAGTGACTTAGCAGCAGCAGCAGCAGCAACCTCATTTCTGGGGCCTGGCAAAGTCATAGAGGGAGATGTTTGCCCCTTATCACTTTAAGGGACCTCCATAGGAACAAAAATATCCTCCTGCTGGCCGCTCCTGATGCCCCATCCCCGCAACTTTTTTCTGTAGGACACGTGAAACTCAGAAGCAGAGAGCCAAAAACAACCACGGATATTGTTAATCTTTCTCTCAGCCTTCCCCCAAAAGACTAAAAGCTGTTTGCCGGCGTCATTAAGGTGCAATGGGTAAAGATAATCATACTTTTCAGAAATTACTGCACATTGGTTCTGAAGTAATTTCTGAAGATCACCATTCAGACAGTAGGGGCTTATGAAGTTTTAGCTTAGGTCCATCTCACAGTGGATCCCTGAGACCACCCTATGGTTATTTGCCCAGTTGCAGAATTGGAATAGACAGACTTGGTAACTGACAGAATTCTCACATTGGTTCCCTGATCTATGGAACGAGGGTTGTTATTGTAGGAAAGGCCAGGTGGAAGCCACTAGAACAGCCTCTACCAGGAGAACAGTTAAAAAAAAAAAAAGAAAAGAAACACTATGCTCCTGGAGGGACTGCAGAGATTAGTGTCACCTTCAAGGATCTGAAGGATACTGGAGTGGCAGTGATTCCCACCCACAAACCCATTCAACTCACTCTTTTGGCATGTGTGAAAGACAGGTAGATCTTGGAGAATGACAGTGAACCTGTGTTTAGGGATATAACAAGGAACACAATTGCAATATTGGTGACTGAAGTTTGGGGAAGAAGTACGTGGATCTGCTTCTCTGAATAGGCAAAACAAAAACCAAACCATTTGTGTCTTGGGTGAATGCTCACCCAAGTGTGATTGCAGCAGAGGAGAATTTTAATAATCAAGGGGATAGGATGATCCCTTCTGTGGTTACTATTCAGCCTCTTTCCTCAGCCACCCGTCATCACCCAATGGGATCATGAACAAAGTGGCCACAGTGCCAAGTTGATTCTGCTGGACAGCTTACATCATGGAAGAAAAATCACTTTGATCTTACTGGAACAGACACTTAGTCTGAGTATGGACTCTCCTTTCTAAGACGGTTCTTGCTGTGCCATGATGGCAGTTCAAAGATGGCCATGAATTTTTTGGATCTTCTCCCTACTGAAGTGAGGTCTACGTCCTCTCACATTAAATCTGGCAGGCTCTTCAGCTGGTTTGACCAACAGAATATAGAAGAAGTGATGCTAGGCCAATTTGGGGCTCAGGATTTTAGAAGCTTCCACTTTATGTCTCTCAGAACACTCAGCCTTGGGGTTCTTAGCTGCAAGGTAAGAATTTCTGCTACCTTTCTAAAGATACCATATTGAGAGCCCATGAAACTGCATAGAGAGAGAACTTGCTGAGCCTAGCTTCCGGTCATAACAAAAGTACCAGGCACATGAATGAAGCCATCATGGGCCCCAGATCACCCCAGTCACTAGCTGAAAACTGAGTAACCCCAGTGCGCACACTCATGAAGCAAGAAAAGTGTCCACCTTTTCTTGGAATTCCCTGGTAGTCCAGTGGTTAGAACTCAGCATTTTTCACTGCCCAAACGTGAAAGTCACTCAGTCATGTTCAACTCTTTGTGACCCCATGGACTATACAGTCCATGAAATTCTCCAGGCCAGAAAACTTGAGTGGGTAGCCTTTCCCTTCTCCAGGGGATCTTCCCAACCCAGGGATCGAACCCAGATCTCCCACATTGCAGGCGGATTCTTTACCAGCTGAGCCACAAGGGAAGCCCAAGAATACTGGAGTAGGTAGCCTACCCCTTCTCCAGCAGGTCTTCCTGACCCAGGAATTGAACCAGGGTCTCCTGCATTGCAGGCAGATTCTTTACCAACTGAGCTATCAGAGAAGCCCAAGTACTTGGTGTTATTACCAGGTTAGAAGTAGGGGGATCCTGAGAGGGAGGGAAGGCACTTCTGCAGGTGCAGAGGGTTCCTGGAAATCTGACAGTACAACTGTCTGCTCAGATGTCCCCATGCTAAGCCTCAGGGAACTTCTGTCCCAACGCAGGAAGGGAAACTTGCTAAGGCTGAGAGTTCCTCATTTGCTCCAGGTCTAATTAAGCCCTGGGCCCAATTCTCAGCGTTTTCAGTGCTCTAGCAGCAGGAAAAAAGTGTCTCTTTAAACACAGCGTGGAAAGCCTCTGACTCTGACATTTCACTACCTGTTGGTGATGAGTCATACTTAGTTTCTCACTGTCTTTTCCTAGTCAGTGGTCTCAATAGCAGCCATCAAGTTCCAGACCTTATAATTAGTCCTGCCCTGTTACCTCTCAGAAGCCTGAGATACTGTGTTCCCAGTGCATTTTTTTTTTTCCCATTCCAATTTACCAGCAGCAAAAGTATTAACAATTTCACCTATTCTCAGCATGCCATGGGCATCAACACATACCCACCATCAGTGATCGGGGCAGGAGGTTTTCACTAGGCAACCACTCAGCAATGAAACTCCATAATCCCATTTAGGGTCCCACCTACCTTGACCCACCCTGGAACCTACTGCCTTAGGTCACGATCCCTGGCCAGAAGACTGAACTGGCCAGAAGACTGATCTGGCCATGTGCATGAAGGAAGTTTATTGGCAAGTGTCCTTGGGAACAATACCCATGAGACATGGCTTAAAGCAGGATGGGCAGAGGAGGAGTGACCCAGGACACCAGAGGCCTCATTCAAGCCCACAGAGACGCTCTGGAGCCTGGCTGGCTGGTCAGGGATGTCCTGCCTTGAGGCAGGGGAGCTTTTTTGCCTGTGCATTGCCTTGCCATGTCACTGGAGGTGGACTGCCCCCAGGGAGGGGATGTGACCTTGGGCCAAAGGCAGTTCCTGGAGCAGGACTCAGCTGGGAGTCAACAGCAGCCACTACTTGAATGGTAGCTAGCAGTGAGCAGCAACTTGAAGAGAGACCTTAGTTCCCTGACTAAGGATCAAATCCTGGTTGCAGGACTTCCCAGGCGGTGCAGTGGTTAGGAATCTACCTGCCAATGCAGGGGACAGTTTTGACTGCTAGTAGGGGAAGATCCCACATGCCCCAGAGCAACTAAGCGCATGTACCACCACTACTGAGTGTGTATTCTAGAGCTCGGGAGCCAGAGCTACTGAGTCCTGCACACTAGAGCCTATGCTCCACAACAAGGGAAGCCACCTCAATGAGAAACACACGCACCACAATGAGAGAGTAGCCCCTGCTCACTGCAACAGGAGAAAGGCCACGCACAGCAATGAAGATCCAGCATAGCCAAAAATAAATAGTTTAAAAAAAAAAAACCCTAGTTGTGGTGGTGAGAGTGTCAAATTCTAACCACTAGACCATGAGAGCCAGTTGCTAGAGTTTGGGTCCTGGTTCTTGTCTGCCTTGAAAAGAAAAAATTCTGACAAGGAGACGGAAGATAGAGAGGAAAGCGTGCCGCAGTGTGCAAGTTAAGTGTTTAGTAGAAAAGCAGAGTACATGCAGACGCACTGGTGAGTCAGCGTGAGAGTTGAGACGTTGGGAGGTTTAAATAAAAGGGGGCGATTTTCCAAATCTTTGCTTTCCTTCTGACCAGTTGTCTTGCTTTGACCCCATGGCTGATTTGCCTCAGGACCCTCTCCTATGTGAATGCACACCTTTCAGCCAAGATGGATTTTAGCCCAAGGGCTTGGGGAAGGAGGAGGTTGACATGACTCATTATGGTCTGTCGCCCTCTGCCTTTTGACACACCCCTGCAGGAGACTTTTCCGCACATGTGTAGTATATCTCTTGCCCCAGTGATGGGGAATATGTAACCTCCTGATCTTTTAGTCAAACAGGGTTTAGCCCCTCTCTGTCAGACATGGGTTCAATCCCTGGGTCAGGAAGATCCCTAGAGTAGGAAATGGCAACCCATTCCAGGATTCTCACCTGGAAAATACCATGGACAGAGAAGCCTGACAGGCTACAGTCCATGCGTTCCAAGAGTAGGACACGACTGAGTAACTGAGCACACAAGCACGTCCCTGCCTGTTAACTTAAAGAATCCACAGGAAACAAAATCCAGCTATTTACCCTGTTCTTGCTAGTTTTATCTCTAAGTGTAGGCAGAAGGCTGGTCATAAATATCTACCCTGGAGCCCGCTTGCCTCTTCTCCCTGGAAGTGTAACCAGGAGGCTAGTTGTAAATACCCAGCCTGGAGCCCATCTATCTCCTGCCTCAATCCTGCCCTGCAGTGCTCCATGGTCCAGCATACGAAATGCCTGTGAATGTCCCTTCCAGCACATTCCACCCTGGACTGCACAATTGGAGGTGGACACACCTCCAATTCCCAATGCCAGGAGGGCCAGGCCGACTGCCAGCACTGGAGATGTGGACGACAGAAGGGGACAGACAGTCGGCCTGAGCATACGGTGAGTCTGAAGAGGCATCTGACAGCCTGGAGCAAACGCTGGGGGTTGGGGAGAAGCTGGAGAGGGGGTGGAATAGGCAGGGAGTAATCAAGCCGGCAGGGAGATGCTGAAGCTGGAGCTGAGGAGCTGGGCGTGATTGGGGAGGAAGGAGGAAGCCCCGGGAGGTTTCCAGCAGGGACCAGGTGTGGTTAGAGCAACGCTTGAGAAAACTCCATCTGATGTGGAGGGGAGAGCGGCCAAGCAAGTCTGGGAAAGGATAAGGTGTGGGAGGAGGGTAAGTCCCCAGGGCAACGAGGGGACAGAGGGATCTGAGAGACAACTGGTGGCAGCCAGCCTGGAAACTGGACGGAGAGTGGGGGTGAGGCAGCAGTAGTTTTACACCCAGTTCAGCCAGAAAGACCAGAAGAGCAAGGGCAGGAGGCGGATCAGAGGTGGGTAGAAGCACGAATTTCCTGGGGCTGTGCAAGGTGCCCAAAGGACTGCTTTCACAACCTCCAGGAGCATCAGAATGAGGAAGCCAGAATGCACAAGGGAGAAAGGAATGTGAGAGGAGCAGCACCTGGGGAGGCCAAGGCAGGGCTGGTGGAGGGCACCCACAGGGCTTTGGACGAATGTGTCCTGAAGGCCCAGACCCAGGGGGCAGGGTGGAGCCCCGGCTATGTCTACACAGCTCCTAGATGCTAGATGAGGGCTGGAGAGAGGGCTGTGCACCTGGATTGAGTCTGAAGCAGAGCAGAGGAGCGGTGCCCTTGAATCAAGGGGTCAGTTTTTGATATAGGATCTACTGCTGTCAGCTTGAGGCAGGAGACAGGCTTCAGGTTAGACATTTACAACTGGCCTCCTGTTTGCATTTCCTGAGACAGGAGATAGGTGGATTCCAGGTAAGGCATTTACAATCAACCTTCTATTTGCCCTCTGAAATGGAAGTAACAGTAGAAACAGGGTAAATAGCCAAGCTTTGTCTCTTGCAAACACCTTAAGATAACAGTCATGGTGAGAATGAAGAACAAAACCCTGTTTGAGTAACGGATTAAGGGATCTCCCCTCCCTACCCCCTCAAGACAAGGGAGACACTACAAATTCGAAGAAAGGGTCCTTGAAGGTCAAGAGTCAGGGGACAATGTCAGGCCATAATGAGTCTTACTTTTCCCAGATGCCTTCACATCAAGATCCATCTTGGCTGAGGGGGTGCATGCACAGCTAAGGGGAGGGTCCTGAGATTAACTAGTCAGGGGGAGCAAAATGAAATGATTGGCCTGAAGGAAGACAAAGACCTGAAAAACTTCTCTCTTATAAAGAATTTAAACTTCCCAAAGGTGCAACTCTCTCTCTGAGCTTCCCTGTGCATTGTTGCATATATACTTTTCTTTTCTAATAAACTTACTTTTCTCTTTACTTTCTGCCTCCTTGCCTGAATTCTTTCTTGACAAGGCAGGCAAGAACTAGGGGTCTAGGCCCTCATCACTGGTCCTGTGGTCTAGTGGTTGTAAAAGCCTTTTAGTTCCCAGGCTGGGAACTAAGATCTTGCTCCCTGCTACTGCTCATGCTGCTTGCCACAAGCTGCCACCTACTGCTGTGTGTATCTGAAATCAAGCTGTGTGTCCCTGGCCATGGCCCTGGGCTCTCAGTGCCTCCACTGATCAGTGTATTAATGTTAATCACTTCAGTCATACACAACTCTTTGCAACCCCATGGACTGAAGCCCGCCAGGCTCCTCTGTTCCTGGAATTCTCCAGGCAAGAATAATGGAATGGGTTGCCATGCCCTCCACCAGGGGATCTTCCTTACCCACGGATCGAACCCGTGTGTCCTGCGGCTCCTGCATTGCAGGCGGTTTCTTTACTGTCTGAGCAAAGTTACAAAAATAGCTCCTACTAGGGGCTTCCCTGGTGGTCCAGTGGCTAAGACTCTGCATTCTAAATGCAGGGAACCCAGGTTCAATCCCTAGTCAAAGAACCTGAATATTCACTGGAAGGACTGATGCTGAAGCTGAAGCTGAAGCTCCAATACTTTGGCCACCTGATAGGAAAAGCAGACTCATTGTAAAGGCCCCTGATGCTGGGAAAGATTGAGGGCAGGAGGAGAAGGCGATAACACAGGATGAGATGGTTGGATGGCATCACCAACTGAATGGACATGAATTTGAGCAAACTCTGGGTGACAGTGAAAGACAGGGAAGCCTGGTGTACTGCAGTTCATGGGGTTGCAAAGAATCGGACACAACTTAGCGACTGAACAAGGAACTAAATCCCACACGCTGCAATTAAGAGTTTGCATGCCTCAACTAAGACCCAAGACAAATAAATACTTAAAAAAAAATAGATCCTGCTGTATTTTCTCAGAGAAGGAGCCACCAGAAATTCTGGGACTAAGCCAAAGTCAGGCCATCGGAGGCCCAGCAGTGAGGCTGTCAGGCAGGAGACAAAGTCCTCCAGTAAAACACTCACGTATTGAGTGCCAGCTGCCAGGCACCTCCACCTCAGCTCATCCTGAGGGGGGTGACGTGCCCTCATCTCCCTCTCTCAGGAAGGGAATCTCCTCCCAGGGGAAGTAACGGGCCCAAAACAATGAAGCTTAGAAGTGCTTGGGTCAGGACCTGAACCCAAGTTGGCACCTGAACCCATGACCCTAGATGCCAAGCTACTCTGCCCATTGTGAGGCTTCAGGAGGTCAAGAACGAAGAAGGCCAGGACTTCCCTGGTAGTACAGTGGTTAGGACTCCAACCTTCTACTACAGGGGCCCTAAGTTTGATCCCTGGTCAGGGAACTAATCCTGCAAACTTCCTTGTGCAGCCAAAAAAAAGAGAGATGAAAGGGCCAGGAACAGCCTTGACAAAGTGGCTCCCAGGAACGCTGGGGCTGGGGGCGGACAGAAAGGGAGTGGTGTGGTGGGAACAGACATGCCTAGGACATTTTTCAGAAAGGGAAGAAGAATCCCAGTCACAGCTTGAGGGCCTGGCAGTGTCTAATAGACTCTGTTACAGGAGCTGGGAGAGAGGCCATGCTGAAGAGGCCAGTGGAGGCTGGAGGGGAAGAGGGGGCAATGAGCTCCACAAAGAGCTGTGTGTGGGACTTCCCTGGTGGCCCACTGGATAAGAATCTGCCTGCCAATGCAGGGAACATGGATTTTATCCCTGGTCCAAGAAGAGAAATTTGGAATCATGATCTTTCAGTGAGGAAGGATAAGGACTCCCAGGCACTGGATGTTTTAGAGAAGAATTCCAAAGACTGATCCCTGGGCATTTCAACTTTAAAAGGTCAGGATGGTGAGCAGCAACCAGCAAAGGAGTTCGAGAAGGACCAGCCAGTCAGGTAAGAGAACCATGGGACAGTGGTGCTGGAGGCCAAGGAAAAAACTATGAATACTTGAAAGAGAAAGAAATTATCTTCCATGAAATATCTGCTAGGTCAAGAAAGACCAGTGGGGTCATGCTTTCCTACTGATGGGAATGTTTCAGTGGAGGAGGACAGAGGAAGTGCAGGAGTGGAGGAACATGTCCTTGAGCAAGGAGAGGCAATGAGGTCACTTGGAGGAGCAGAAGAGTTCACCCTGGAGGGCAGCCCAGAGGTTCCCTCCTGACTGCTTCTGTCAAGTTAGTCAAAATGAAACCAAGTTTTCACGGAGAGTCAGGGCAAGGAGGATGTCTTGGGAGAGTGAATTGGCCAACAGCAGAAATGGCAACCCACTCCAGTATTCTTGCCTGAAAAGTTCCATGGCCAGGGGAGTCTGGAGGGCTTGGCAGGCTACAGTCCATGGGGTCCAGAAGAGTTGGACACGACTGAACAACTAACACACATGGAGTAGGAGCGTGAAAGGCAGTGCCAAGGTCAGTTCCAAGCTCAGTCATGTGTAAATCATCAGGGTGGTTGTGGAGGTCCCTCTCCCTGGGCTATTAATCCATGGACAGGCATGGAATACTAGGGGGCAGAACGTAACGAACAAAGACCCAGAGAAGGAAGGAGGCCAAGGTGGATGCAGGCAGTGACATCAGTGAAGGACCAGGGTGTACTGATCTGAGCTCTAAACTCTGCTCTGGGACCCAGGACCCTCAAGGCCCCCTCCCCATATCCCTCCATTTCCATCTAGGCTCTTAGCCCCACCCTGTCCTCCCAGTGCCTGCTGCCCTGGGCACCAGACCTCATCTCACGTCCAATTCCATCTCCCTGGGTTATACTTGAGAGATGAAAAGGGTAGCCAGATGAAAGCTGGGGTTTGTTTACCACAGAGACCACGGTGGTCTGCTGTGTGTGGGTGGGGCTTAGGGGCTGAGGCCCCTGGGAGAGAGATGGGTTCTGGGGCTCCACTGACCACTACCCTCAAGGGCCTCTCCCCGCCCCTGCGTTGCAAGTCCTATAACTCCAAAGAACTGGATTCTGCCAATAACTCAACTGGGCTTAGAAATATTCCTGCTCAGAGCCTCCAGATAAGAAACCAGCTGGCCCACACCTTGACTTGGCCCCTGGGACCCTGCCAGAGAACGCTGCCTGGCACACACGGACTCCTGACCCCCATAACTGTGAGGTGAATACAGGCACGCAGGATCTTTAGTTGCAGCATGTGGGATCTAGTTCCATATGCAGGAATCTAACCCAGGCTCCCTGCATTGGGAGTGTGGAGTCTTAGCCACTGGACCGCCAGGGAAGTCCTGAGATGGTTATTGACCTATTCCCCATGAACTCTCATTTCTGTTGGTCTACCTCACCCTGAATCCCTGTTCATGCTAGAACAGGCTGAATGTGGACTGGGAAGGTGAAGGGCAGGGCCAAAGTTTCTTCCGGAGTCTTTCAGTCCTTGACTATTTTCAGCTGGAAATAATCCACATACCAGAGAGACGTTTTGGAGTGGTGAATTATGTTCTCCTACAGCCCCCGGATGATGTGTGACCTTTGTAACCTGCCTTGGGACACCGCTCCTCCTCCCACCATGAGAGAAAACCTTCCCAAAGAAAAGGATAGGGCAGGGAAAAGTGAGAAGTACAGGTAAGCTTTGGAAGGGGGTGTTATTCGAGTGCATGTGGTGTCCTTGGAGCTGCCATGAGCCATGCGGATGATACGCTGGCCTGCTGAGCTGCTGCCACCAAAGGCCACATCACCTAAGAGTCTATCCTGCATGAGAAGGGCAGAGAGGACAGGGACCTTTCGTAAGAACATGGAACACAATGGGGACATGCATACATAAGTGCTAAATAAAGACATGTGATATACGATGATAATTTAGGCTGCATTGGGAGTGCGCAGTCTTAGCCACTGGACTGCCAGGGCTTTGAAGGCCTCAAAGACTCAGGTTCATAATGATCAACAACAGCCTGGATGGAATAGGTTCTCATGAAGAGCACTGGAAATGCACACACATGTCAGCAATATGAAGCATGCAGTATATAAAACATTTCATAAAACAGAGAAAGAATCTGCCATCTATATAAGAAATGTATTACATCTATCTCCCTATGGACAGAAATGAAGACTACTGTAATAAAAATTATGTGGTTAGACAAATATATTGGTTACATAAATATTTTTTAAAATGAAGAAAAAGTGTAGAATAGTGCTTAAATTAATTCTAAATGGAGAAATGGTATACATATGCACAGTATGTGCATGCTCAGTCATTCAGTCATGTTCGACTCTTTGCAACCCCATGGACTGTAGCCCGCCAGGCTCCTCTGTCCGTGGGATTCCCTAGGCAAGTATACTGAAGTGGGTTGCTATTTCCTCCTCCAGGGGATCTTCCCAACCCAGGTATTGAACCCACATCCCTTATGTCTCCTGCATTGACAGGTGGATTCTTTACCACTGTGCCACCAGGGAAGCCCATGCATAGTAAATATACAGATTTATCTCTGTAGATTGGTAAAGATAGCCATTTGCATATCCAGTAGTTAGATAAGTATAATGTCTAAGTTGACACTATATACATAGGAAAATATATTTTTCACATTTCTTGATAAACAAGGTGTATAGAGTGATTCAATAAACATATAATCAGATACTTAATGGTTAGTTAAGTGTAGTTGTTAAGGCACCTGAATGTTATGAAGACAAGCTTTTCCCACTAAAAACTTCAGCCAGGTCAAGCCAAGGACAGTCCTGTCAAGTCCCGTATCAAGAGTACCAGTGGGAGCACTGACCCATAGGGGAAGAACCAATGCTGAAGCAGTCCTTGACTGCCACCTAGTGGCTATTGGGGGTGGACTCCTCCCTGTCTCCCCAAATGAAAACCACCTTGGGATCCCACACCCTTTCTTGCCTGACTCAGAGGCCAGGCCACAGAAAAGGCCCTGGGTAAGTGAAATGAGGACCTGACCACTGGCTTCATGCCTGGTGGGGCTGTGGCCTGAGGGGGCAGTTTCTGGGCCTGGCCTGGAGGGACAGTAATGTCACAGAGAAACTAAGGCAGGGAGGCATTGAGAGATACGTGGATATAGCAAAGATATAGAAATAAAGATGCCAACAACTTAAGAGACCCAGAGGGATGAGAGAGAGAGACAGAAAGAAAGTCTCAGACAAATTCAGAAAGCAACACCAAGCAACATTAGGAGACCAGACTCACAGAAGGCTGCCTGCAGGTGGGAGGACCTGCCAAACAGGAAAAGCCCTGTTGTTCCCATGGACTTCCAGGTAGTCCTCCAGCCCCATCCAAATACACCTTTCAGAAGGTCCTGGCACTCTAATTCCTAGTCCTTTCTGAGACTCATTGGTACAAATTAGCTTATTTCAGGGCTTTCCCTGGGACAGGCTGAGGCGCCACCTCTGCTGTGGCAGGTCCAGATTTACAGCTTCAGAAACCCAGCAGCCATTGTCTCTTTGCCCTTCTCTTTCTCCTGGTGAGTGTATTTCCCAGGTCTCCTTCATATACATAATGTATATTTTCTTATACATAAAAACCTCTGTAGGGACTTCCCTGATGGTCCAGTGGCTAAAACTCCATGCTCCCAGCACAGGGGGCCTGGGGACCAGGGAACTAAATCCCATATGCTACAACTGAAGGTCCCGCATGCCACAACCAAGACCCAGAACAGCCAAATAAATAAATAAATATTTTTAAAACGCCAGTAGGGACTTCCCTGGCAGTCCAGTGGTTAAGGATCTGTGCTTCCACTGCAGGGGGCACAGGTTCCATCCTCGGTCAGGAAACTAAGATTCCACAAGCTGTGTGGTTGGGCTGAAAAGTTAAAAAAAAAAAAAATTCTGTAGCACTTTGCCTGGAGAAAACAAAACTGACTATGGGTTTCCTCCCAACTGACTCTGTTTTGCTGAGGCATAAAGAGCTGTGAATTTGGAGGGTCCAGGGATCTCTCCTGGCTTGCTAAAGACCCCTGACTGGCTGATGGAAAACAGGATCTATTTTAACCCACCGTGGACACCTCGTGGTTTCATCTGCCCCATGCAGTCTGCTAATTTTTGTGTTGTGTTCCAGGACCACCTCCTTGCTGGCACTTAGCAAGCTCCTGGAGAACGTGGGGTGAGTTAACAGCGGAGGGACTTGGGAAGGTAGGAAATGTCAACTCCAACTTCAGTTCTCCTGCATTCTCCTCTCACCTTTCCCAACTAGTCTCACCCTGAGGCCACTGTCTGTGGCCTAGAGGCCTAGATTATGACCTTCTGGATTCTAATTCTTTTTAACTTTTTTGGCCACGCCACACAGCACACAGGATTTTAGTTTCTCAGTCAGGGGTGGAACTTGCACCCCCCTGCAATGAAAGCGCAGAGTCTTAACCACAGGACTGCCAGGGAAGTCCCCTGGATTCTAATTCTGATCCTACCACTTACCATCTGGCTCTCCTTGCTTCCACTTCCCCAAATAGAAGACAGAATACTAATAGGGTCCACTTCATAACATTGTCGTGAGGATTGGGTTAATACTGCAAAGTGTGGCACTGAACAGAGTTAAAACTTCGGACTTTGGAGTTAGTCTGGTCTTGGAGAATTCATTTAATCCTTCCAAACTTCCATTTCTAATCTGTAAAATGGGCACACACTTTGCAATATTAACCCTGGAAGTCCAGTGGTTAAGACTCAGTGCTTTCACTGCCCTGGGCCCAGGTTCAATCCCTAGTCCAAGAAATAAGATCCCACAGCCATGCAATAAAAAAGAAAAAAGAAAAAAAAAGCAATTGTTCTGTTATTCTAAATACATATGAACTTTCACACAAACATATTATGTTTATACTTTGTGTTCTTTTTCCTAGAACTTTCAGCACAGAGCCCGTTTCAGCTCCCACTTCCAAGATCTGCCCTTGCCTCTCTTCTGGGGCTGGTATGTTTGTGCTCTGAGGGCCTTACATGGGGCATTGCTGCTAGGCACCACGCTTGCACTATTCCAGTTTTCAGAAGCAATGACTCTTGTTTCCCAAGGCAGGTATGCCAATTTAGAAATCAAACTGAGATCCTGTGCACCCCACTCTGCCCAAGCCTAGGAGCTTTGAAGGTCTTAGTCACCATGGATGAAAAAGTAGAATACAGCAAACTCCACCCAGTTCTAGTGGCAAAACTGATTCTCCAAGTGCTGCGTGCAATGAAAGAGTGGAGCAGGGAGCAGGGATGGCTTCAGACCCTCACTATGGAAAATGCCACTGTTGATCATTAGAAGTTAATATATTAATATTTTACTAGTTTATTAAGAACTTAAAGACTTTATCCATGAAACTACAAGACTTTCTACAGGAGGGAAAAGTGCTACACAACTTTTAAAATATGATTTCCCATTGTTTACTAATCTTCAACTTCAGTAGTCATTTTAATTTGGTAAACATTTCTGGGAGGAACTTGTCATCCTGTTATGTCGTCTGATTGGAGTAGAACAGAACAGTAGCTCTCTTTGTTTATTGGTAACACTGCCTAACATATAACTGCAAAACATTAGGGGACTTTTAGATGAGCTACTGTAGTGGAGACAACAAAGACTTTGTCAAGCTTTGATTGCTTTTGAATCCATATTTCAGGTGGCCACAAATTCAATGCATTCTTTATCCTCCAGGCAAGGTTCTAGAAACTACTGACATTCATAGTCATATTCAATGCTAACAAACACAGAGTTAAGACCCCTTCCAAGCCTAGTGTCTTTGGTCTGTTGAGCTAATGTTTTCAGCTTTTCAACGGTAACATTCAACGCCAGTAAAAACATTCTTTTATTCTATTATTGCCAAATAAGTAAGTAATGCTCTTTATCAGACACTTAATCTTATTATAACTAACTTATACAAAGATGTGGATAAACAAGTTTGAAGGAGAGACATTTTTTGGAATGAGAGCAACTTGATCTAGATAAGAGGCCCTTTTCATAAATTATGCTCTAATCTGAAATCTGGGTATGTATTTGACCTCTTTGGCCCAGTTTAACAAGGGTGAAATGGGCCAAGGGAAATTTACGACTATGTCAACACAAATATTTTTAAACCTGTATTTCGAACACTGGCCAACTCTAACCTTCTAAGAAGGCAGTCTCTCTCCTCCATCACTATATAACTCAGCTGCTTTACGTGTCTTCACCACACTCATCAATGTCAATCAATACTTGAAATATTATACCAGCTTTTTCCTCTTTCCTACTCATCCTCATCATGTCAGCTGTTCAAGGCAGAAGCTTTGCGTTACCCAGTTGGAACCCTCAGTTCCTGGAAAAAGTGCCAGAACAGTAGTTAAATTCAAGACAGACATTGAATCAATGAATACATATCAAGTAATTATATTAGAATGAAAATACTTTGAAAGATGTAAGATCAAATTATAACATTAAATTTAAAAAACATCGTAGGGACTTCCCTGGTTATCCAGTGTGGTTAAGACTACCTTTCCAATGCAAGGAACACTGGATCAATCCTTGGTTGGGGGACTAAGATCCCACATGCTGTGTGGCGAGGCCAAAAATAAGTACATACTTCAATTTTTTAAAAAAGCACAATACACATAGTACATGTATATACATGCATGCTAAGTTGCTTCAGTCATGTCTGAAACTCTTTGCGACCCTATGGACTATAGCTCGGCAGACTACTCTGTCCACGGGATTCTCCAGGCAAGAATACTGGAGTGGTTGCCATGCCCTCCTCCGGGGGATTTTCCCAACCCAGGGATCTAACCCACATCTCCTGCATTGGCAGACGGATTCTTTACCACTAGTGACACCTGGGAAGCCCAGTACATATATAGTAATACCAACTTTCCCACAATTGGCATGTTAGTGAAAATACATATTTATGGACACAAAATATCTAAACAGATAGGCATCAGCCTAAAGTTCACATATGCATGCACACCAAAGAGAAATACACACACTCACACGCACATATATATATCTCCAATATACAATCTAAAAAACACTGAAATTGTACAAATGGGAGAATTGTTTGGTATGTGAAATCAAAGCTGTTTTTTAAATCACATTCAAAATAAAATCACATGTAGTTTAACGTGGAGAGTGGTGGTTAAAAGAACTGGTTCTGGAGCTGTCATTTCCAGTTGTGAGGTTGGATGCTTCTTTTTTATGTTTTTAAAATTTATTTTTAATTGGAAAATAATTGCTTTATAATATTGTGTTGGCTTCTGCCATAAACAACTTCAATCAGCCATAGGTATACATACGCCCCCTCCCCTGTGAACTTCTCTCCCACCCCTGACCCCAGCCCACCCCTCTAGGTTGTCAGAGCGCTGAGGTCTCTGTGTTATACAGCAACTTCCCAGCATGCTTCTCTTAATCTCTCTTCACCTAGTTTCCTCATCCTGAAACAAGGTGAGAGCCTTCTCTGGAAAGGTTGCGATGATGACATGAATTAACATGAGGAAAGTAGCCTGCCAGGTAGCAAGCACTCACCAAGGCTGCCACTGTGGATACACCCAGAGTGAGGGGTGCTAGTTCCCTTACCCTTACGAAGGTTATCATCTGAGGGGGGTGACACACATCAATAGATAATCCCCATTATGATGTGCTCAGTGGTGGCCTGTGTGACCAGGTGGATAAAGGAGTGACTTTTCAGGGAATTCTGAAATGAGACAGGGTTGGCTATGGGGGAGGTGACACAATGGAAAGGTTTATTTCAGAAGTGGTTGACTGGGCAGTGTGTCCAGGAGGTACTTCAATAATAAGGTCGAGGGCTGAGGAGTATGGTTGTGAGACATGAGCAGCAGTTGGACGAGAGACCCCTGGAAGAGCTCTAACAGAAGCGGAATGAAGGGTCGATGAAAAATGACATCTCCCGGTATCTGTTTTGGGAACCCTTGCGCTTCTCTCCTCTCGCACAGGTTTTCATCCTCACTCTTCGAAGGGCCTTCTCAAATGCAAATCTAACAATGTCTCTCCCCTGCTTGAAGCCCTCCCTCCCAAGGTCCACTGCCGGCTTTCTGGCCTCACTCCCTGCGGTCCGCCTCCACGGCTCGTCCCCCTCCTCCTAGGCCTCCTGAGCTCATCCGATGCTCTGTCTCTTCACCTCAGCTATCCCTCACAGGCTCTAAGGACCCAAGTCCGGAAGACTACGGCCATCTCGCGGCAGGAAGGGATAAACGGGTGAACAAAGGCCCCAGAAACAACCAGAACCCCGACCGTTACAGGCTGACGCAGAGGTGAAAGGAAAACTGCGCATGCGTAATAGGACGGCTGCTTGACAGCCACTCGCGAGAACCCACGTAGGGCCAATCTGCACCGGGATGAGCGGGACCGCTTCCACGCCAGAAAAGCCCCGCCCACACGGCCTGGGCCCGCGCCTGCGCCTCACAAGCGGCTTTGCCCAAGGCCCCGCCTCAACTCCCTTTCCTTGGTGCCGATTGGCTGGAAGTCATCATAGTCCCGCTCCGGATGGTTGTTTCTCGGCCCCCTGCACCAGGTGTAGTGGGTACGGATGGCTTCTTGGAAGGACATCCTAAAAGTCAATGACGTCTTTTTGGCCGAAGTTGCCCGAAGACAGCCAGGCAGTCACTGACTGTCGCAGAGACCTCCATATCCCCATTCTTGAGACACTCCCCCACATCGTCTCAGTATCCCCTCGTCTGGAACGCTCTTAGATCGCCCAACGTGACGGGCCCATCCTAACGCCTCCCAAATGCGCAGGAGTCAGCCTAGACCGAGATCCAGGGAAAAGCCCTCAAACTGCCGCTACCCTTCAAATGGCTTTCCCTGCACTCATTCACCTCCTTGTCTTACACCCATTCGCCTCCTGCTCTCGCACTGGTAGGCGGGCGAGCGAAGTCAGGCTTCCTCCCTCCACGCGGTCCTCAAAGAAAGTGAGACCCAGGTCTGTAGGCAAGGAGCCCAGCATCCTGAGCACACAGAAAGGGACCTGCTGAACATGTCAGCCAATGAAGTTAAATACATACCCAGATGCGAAAGAGACAGGAATAAGAACAGGGGGACTCCTGAGGGAGATAGCACAGAAGGGGTCCAGGTGGGAGTTCAGTATTTCTAACAACTAGGAGAAGCCTCAGAGATTTCCTTTGTCCTTGTTCTCTCATGAATGAGGTCTCTTCTCTCCTCTACCAGATTCATCAAAATAGACAATCTCAGCTTTCTACTGACGCCTGTGACATTCAGTCTATCTTCGAAGGCAGGAAAAAACACTTCCACTCTGCGCCAGGCATTAATACTAGCCACTTCCCTTTTATCTCTGGCCAACCTTAGCTAATTCCTGTTTTAGTATCTTTCTTCAGAAAAATTAATGACTTTGAGGATGCATCTATGTTCTCCACAGAGTAACTAACAGGTAATGCTTTGGGAAGGGGAAAAGTATAAGTTGGGAGTATGAAGAGCTTTGGCAGTGATTGACATGAGCAGAAGAGAGAGTCCTGGTGTGAGTGCTGATTTTCAGGTGGCCACCCTTGGCAACAGACTTCCTTTGTTTCACACAAGGTCCTTTGTATCATTTGCAGCACTGAAGTCCTGAAGGGGAAGTGAGAGTTCAGAGCTGGATCTTGCTGCATTCTCTCTTTTGACTTTTGATACCTCTAGGCTCTCATCTGCATCCATCTGACTGAGGCTGGCTCTCCATCACCTACTCCTTTGAACCTTTCATCATCAGAGGTTTGATTTCCCTGTAGGTCTCAGTTCCTCTCACCAAGCTCCCCATCTGGTAGATAAGAAATCAGGCCCAAATGGATGATTCCAGAAATTCTGATAAGGAATGCATGCCCAAGAAGCTGGGCAAGTGGCCAGATCTCCTTGAAAATGACTTCCTGAAAACAGCCTTCACTGCCAGTCCAGCCCCTCAGGAATCACATCTTGAGAGAGCAATTGTTCATCCTAAATACTCCAAACAAATGAGACACCTTTCTTTTTTTTTTCATGAGGTTTGGGAGAAATTTGGAAAAGATCTACCAAACCTCATGCAAAAAAAAAAAAAAAAAAAAAGGTGTCTCATTTGTTTGGACCTGGCCACAGGACTGGAAAAGGTCAGTTTTCATTCCAATCCCAAAGAAAGGCAATGCCAAAGAATGCTCAAACTACCGCACAATTGCACTCATCTCACACGCTAGTAAAGTAATGCTCAAAATTCTCCAAGCCAGGCTTCAGCAATACATGAACCGTGAACTTCCAGATGTTCAAGCTGGTTTTAGAAAAGGCAGAGGAACCAGAGATCAAATTGCCAACATACGGTGGATCATCAAAAAAGCAAGAGAGTTCCAGAAAAACATCTGTTTCTGCTTTATTGACTGTGCCAAAGCCTTTGACTGTGTGGATCACAATAAACTGTAGAAAATTCTGAAAGAGATGGGAATACCAGACCACCTGACCTGCCTCTTGAGAAACCTATAAGCAGGTCAGGAAGCAACAGTTAGAACTGGACACGGAACAACAGACTGGTTCCAAATAGGAAAAGGAGTACATCAAGGCTGTATATTGTCACCCTGCTTATTTAACTTATATCCAGAGTACATCATGAGAAACGCTGGGCTGGAAGAAGCACAAGCTGGAATCAAGATTGCCTGGAGAAATATCAATAACCTCAGATATGCAGATGACACCACCCTTATGGCAGAAAGTGAAGAGGAACTCAAAAGCCTCTTGATGAAAGTGAAAGTGGAGAGTAAAAAAGTTGGCTTAAAGCTCAACATTCAGAAAACGAAGATCATGGCATCTGGTCCCATCACTTCATGGGAAATAGATGGGGAAACAGTGTCAGACTTTGTTTTGGGGGGCTCCAAAATCACTGCAGATGGTGATTGCAGCCATGAAATTAAAAGATGTTTACTCCTTGGAAAGAAAGTTATGACCAACCTAGATAGCATATTCAAAAGCAGAGACATTACTTTGCCAACAAAGGTCCATCTAGTCAAGGCTATGGTTTTTCCAGTGGTCATGTATGGATGTGAGAGTTGGACTGTGAAGAAAGCTGAGTGCCAAAGAATTGATGCTTTTGAACTGTGATGCTGGAGAAGACTCTTGAGAGTCCCTTGGACTGCAAGGAGATCCAACCAGTCCATTCTAAAGGAGATTGGTCCTGGGTGTTCTTTGGAAGGAATGATGCTAAAGCTGAAACTCCAGTACTTTGGCCACCTCATGCAAAGAGTTGACTCATTGGAAAAGACTCTGATGCTGGGAGGGATTGGGGGCAGGAGGAGAAGGGGACGACAGAGGATGAGATGGCTGGATGGCATCACTGACTCGATGGATGTGAGTTTGAGTGAACTCCGGGAGTTGGTGATGGACAGGTAGGCCTGGCGTGCTGCAATTCATGGCGTTACAAAGAGTCGGACATGACTGAGTGACTGAACTGAACTGAACTGAACTGGGAGATCTTAGTTCCCCCAGGGATCGAACCTGGGCCCCTTGCATTGGGAGCTTGGAATCTTAGCCAGTGGACCACCAGGGAAGTGCCCCGAGACAATTCTTAAAAATATACAAAGCTTGTAAAGTTTTCTACATGCACCTTCGTGATAACTTATAAGCACTGAGTTTAATATATCTAAGAAGCTAAATTCATTAGCTTGGGAACTGATTTATGCTGCTTCCAGTGTGGAAAGCATTATTGCCCACTACTGAGTGTGTGGCCAGCCTTTGGGGCCTCTTGGAGGGGACAGAAGCAACACTCAGTCTTAATGCACCTACACTGAACTCTGGCAAAAGTGGGAGATGAGGTGGTAACTCACTGTGTGCTCACAGAAGTTACACACAGGTAGCTGGGCTCCCTCTCCCTGCGTCTGTCCTGGGCTCAACCTGTCCTCTACCTTCAACCAGTGGCAATAACACCTGATACAGGTGAAGTTTTCCTTCTACCCGTTAAAGGTGATAATATCTCATGGTGATAGGGATGGGAATGGAGGATCCTTCAAGTGGGCAGCAGCTTCAGGATGGAGTAAAAGTGCTAGAACCTTCTGGAGAAGTGGATCTGAGGTCTTTTTCATACTTCCTGGAGATCTTTCCAAGCATTTGGGACTTAAACAGTCCTCTTCCTACAAATGCTTGCTTTCTTGCTGTTTATTTCTCACATGTGGAGTGGGAAAACTTGAGCTGAGTTTCCCCTCTGCTACCATGGCATGCAGTGTGACCTTGAGCAAGACTTTTATCTTCTCTGGACCACAGTTTCTCTCATGCTGCAGGGCTCACTGTGTGTATACAAGGGCCATTCCCAGCTACACAAATAGCTCCTGTGAACTGAGCAGCATAATCAGATGTCATCATCACAGCACATACTCAGAGTCAGCTCAGTCATAGTTCCCACTTCATGGGTGAGCAAACAGGCTGGAAGAGGTGAGTTGTTCAAGTGCATATAGCAAGTAACTAACAGAGCCTGGGGTTGAATTCAAGGCATGCGCTATTAATGATTTTTCTGAATCTTTAGTTTCACTGATTCTCCTTACATGGGTCCTGGGAGGCATTCATTCCACAAATTGAGGACCAGCCATGGGTCAGCCCCTTGCCCCTGAAACACCTCCACCCCAAACCTCAGGTAAGTCCTGTTGTTTCTGCAGTTTAGAGGAGAGGGAACTGAGGCTTGGAATGAAGGAGCTGATTGAGATCACTCAGTGAGCTACTGGCAAGCTGGGGCCAGCTCTGGCCCCAGAGGCCCTAATTTAAACTCTGTAC
The DNA here is from genome assembly GCF_029407905.1 of Bubalus kerabau. Classification (NCBI taxonomy): domain Eukaryota; kingdom Metazoa; phylum Chordata; class Mammalia; order Artiodactyla; family Bovidae; genus Bubalus; species Bubalus kerabau. The sequence continues at coordinate 137,021,405 of NC_073624.1, forward strand.
AAACTGAATCAAGAATAGGAAGCACCATGGAAGGTTTTCATGAGGAGGTGCCACATGTTTGCACTAGGAAGGTCCTCTCTGAATCCTTCCCACCCCTGTCTTTCAGGGCTCTGTCCTGCCCTCTGACCCTTAGCACTGTGATCCACTGATGGCTTCCTGTCCTCAATGACTCAACAATTCAATCAAAATCTATCAGTATCCATGACTGGGCATGGGAGGGAATAGGGAGGCAACAGTCCTGTTTCAGTTGGTCACCATGCATTGGAGAAGAGGGTGAAGAGAGAGGAATTAGGGAGGGGGGACAGGATAATAGACAGGCCTGGAGTCATCCAAGGTCAAGAGCACAGGTAGAAGGCACGTGGTGGGTGAGGGACAGGAAGAGAATTTGGCCAGGCATAGGGTCCACAGAGGGAGGTGGCCCACTCCTCATCTTGGGGCTGGTTGTCCTCCTCCTGCCCCCCACCTGGCCCCACCACCCTATCTTACACCCCTGCCCCCAGGCAGTAGGCAGGAACTGAGGACCTGCCCACCTCCACCCGCAGCTATGTGGTTCTCAGGGCTGGTCAGAGGGTGGGCCATCTTAAGGGGTGCCCATCAGCCCCATTTCTTCGCCTCGATGAAACCAGTCCAAGGAAAAGCAATGAGACCACTGAGCAAATGGAGCCTCAAGGCCAGACCCTGACTCTCGTTGACACCATGTTTCTGGGACACTCCCCTACAGAAGTCCTGGAACCCCTACTTTTGGTATAAGTACCCAGAAACATCCTGGTTCCCTCCAGCACCTTTCTGGACCTCTCTTTTAGGGTCCAGGTGAGCTAAAGAAGCAGAAAGCCCACCTTCTCCTCATGAGAAGGGTCTGGGCACCATTGCCTTAGACTCTGAGCGGGCCTGGGTCTCTCACTCCACTGTCTGCCGGGTGTGGCAGTCTCCTTTAAGAGCACACTGGGGAGAGGGAGCTGCAGGAATCCTTCCAGATTCTCAAGGAATCTGACCAGTTCCTTCTGCCTGATAGTATTGTTGCCCTGGGCAGGCGGGGCCACGGGCTTAAAAAACCGGAACCCACCTGGGCTGGACGCAGCCCTAGAAGCCTCCTCAAACCAGCTCTCTGCACCCAGCCGGCTCTTGGGTGAGCTCAGGAGAAGCCTCTCAGGTGAGCAGGTTTCTGCTAGGACTTCAGGACTCCTAGGCAGAGGGGTGGAGGTGGAGGGGTGGTCTGGGGTACCAGTCTGAGGAAGGGTATGGTACCTGCCTAAGTATTCCCAGTAACAGATGTGTTTGGGGGTTTGGAGGACTGGAAGCTGCCTGCCCTGTGAGCACCATCATGCGGAAGGTGGATTGGGGTCTGGAGGAAACAGGAAGCAGTCTTTGGCTAAAGAATAATGGGGAGTTGCGCCCCTCATGATCCAGGAGTTCCAGGGTGATAGAAGGGGCAGGGAGAAACAGAGGCCAATGGAGGGCCGGGTTTACAAATTGCTCAAAGCCAAAAGACCCCCATGTTCTGAAGGAGCAGCTTAATAGTTCTGACTTCCTACTGCAAGAGGATCCATGTACTTGTGTATTTACTTACTCTAACATGTTTCAGTACTTATTATGTGCTTGGCAGTATTCTTAGGCTCAACATATAGTAACTCATTCAATTCAAACACAAGCTTAGGAGGTTGTTCTTATAATTATCCTCATTTTTACAGGGCACTGAAGCACAGACAGGTTAAGTAACCTAGCTGAGTCACACAGCTATTAAGTGCTGAGAGAGGAATTCTCCGGCTAGCTGGGTCCAATACGTAATAACTGGGGTTGCAATTTGGAACACTGACAATCCCTATGCCTGCCTGAGGCTAATAATAGGCAGAAAGCTGGGAGCGTCTTATCTCAAGGACACAGCCACCCTAGGGACTAATAAATGAAGACAGAAATAGTTCCCAACCTAAGGAGAAAGAATGGGCCATGTCCCAGCCACCAGGCACTTTTCTGCTAACAGCAGTCTGTACTCTGAGAGTGGAATTCGAGGCTACCTGGAGCATGGTCCTTGGCCGGGGCTGGGGTGGGAGGCATTTGCCTGCACCCAGCATCTGGCCCCAACTCTTCCGCTTCCCCTGTCCCACTGCTCACTCAGAGGAGTTCTGGGCTTGCCCTGTGTGTGCGCACTCAGTCGTGTCTGACTCTTTGCGACCACATGGACTGTAGCTTCCCAGGTTCCTCTGTCCATGGGATTTCTCAGGCAAGAATACTGGAGTGGATTGCCATTGCCTTCTCCAGGAGATCTTCCCAACCAAGGGATCAAATCCACATCTTCTGCATTGGCAGGAGGGTTCTTTACCACTGCACTCCCTGGGAAGTCTGGGCATGCCCTAGCTGGAGGCTGTCTTGGACTTCAGCCTGGTAGTGCCCCAGGCCCAGATCTTTGGAAACAATACCTCAAGTCCTTTGAGCTGGGGGTCAGGAAGGCAGGCACTAAAGCCTGAGTTAGAGCAGTAGCCCTCCTCCTGAAGGTGTGTCAGGCATCTGATTACCAGATTTTAACAAAACCTCATATGGCGCTTACTATTGGGTTGGCCAGAAAGTTTGTTCGAGTTTTTCCATCAGATGATACAGAAAAACCTGAACAAATTTCTTGGGCAACCCAATATGTGCAGGCATTGCTGTAAGTATTAGAGGTACTACTATTATTAACTCTAGAAAAGACACAGAAATTAGTAACTTTCTCATGTCTACCCCACAAGCAGCCTTGAGATTTGTGCCACTGGCCTCTGTGAGCATGGAGCTGGTTGGGACTGTCTGACCCCAGCCTGCCCTCTTCTCCTGCAGACCTGCAGTCCTGCGTGCCGCTGTGTCATGGAGGGAGTGACCCGGGCCCTTCTCCTCCTGTTGGCCGGTGAGTCCTCCCAGAGGCGACCGTGCTGCCACTCACTCACCTACCAAGGCTGTGAAAACCAGGACAGCATCTCATAAAGGGCACCTGATGTTGAATAAATGGGTTTTCATTTAGACTGCTAACTTAAAGATAAACATAAAGGAAGTATTGAGTTGGCCAAAAGGTTTGTTCAGGTTTTCCGTAGATCTTAGAACCTGAACGAACCTTTTGGCCAACCTGATTACAGTAAGGTAGACGTTCCCAACATTATCCTGAATCATGGAACTTTGGGAAACTGTAATCACCTGTTAGCAAGAAGAGACCAGTGTTCCCAACTTCTTTAGGAAGCAGACCATTAGCCAGGATCTAGGTAGGAAGCTTTTCAGGAGAGGGTAAAGATACCAACACATCATCCCATTTTGAATATAAGAAAGAATAACAAGAAGCCTGAGAAATAGCAGGAAGGGCTGGGATGGGGAGCAGGGCACAAAAGCCAGAAAATAGGAGACAAAATCCTAGGTCTGTTTGGGTTGGGGAAGGTATGAGGAGGGGAACCAGTGACCTCAGGGTCCCCCTCCACCCCCCACTCTGGTGCCCCAAGCAAGGCTGGTTGATCTTTTGCCTCTGGGCTGGTGTCCTGCCTGCTGATTCATTTTGAGACCAGTATCATGAATTAACACACAGTCCCTCTGCTTCTCTCACCCAGGACTGCCTGTCTTGGAAGCCAATGACGTGATTGGTGAGTGAGGCCCTAAACTGCTCTGCTGGCCCTGCCCCCAAGTTCTCTCTCTAAGACCCCACATCTTGTCTCCTGGTTCTGGTTGTTAATTTTTTTTTTCTTCCTTTCCTGCAGATAAAGACAGTCCCTTCTACTATGGTAAGAGCTGATATCCCTTGCCCCTGACCCCTACCCTTGCCTATGCTAGACCCCTTTGCTCGAGTTGGTAAGGGGTGATGTGGAGCCCAGTGTAGACAGACGGGGGCTTGAGGGAGTGGGCAAGGAGGAGCAGAATGAGGATGAGACTGGGAATTAAAGAATCAGCATGGTGGATCAGAAGAACGACAGGCCAACATGTAACATCATCTTTGGGAGAACTTCCCTCCAGCAAGGAGGTAAGGGGCCTGCAGAATGTTTAGGAAGACTCCTGGGAAAGTGGCTGGAGGCAGCTGGCTGATCTCCTTTCTTCCATTCACTCTCTCTTCTCTTGCCTTCCACAGGACCAGCTCCTTGCTGCCCTACAACCCCTGCAAGGAGGTGTCCTCTCCTTCTGCCTGCCACTGTCCCCCACACACCCTCATCTTCCCTGGGTCTCAGCTCAAATGTCACCTTTCAGCAAAGCCTTCCTTGATCATTCTTCAAAGCCTCTTCTTTTTCTGTGCATTTCTGCTTGATTTTTCTTCCTAGTACTTGTTCCCATCAGATATGACATGATGTATTTATGAGTTTGTCCTGCTTGTTGCCTGGAATGTAAGTGCGTCTGTATAAGCAGGTGCGCATAACTATCTGTTGAATGAGTGGGGTGGAGCCAGGCTGATGCTAGCCCACTCTCCATTCCTTTAGACTGGGAAGGCCTGCAGCTGGGCGGGATGATCTGTGCGGGCCTCATGTGCATCGCTGGACTCTTGTTCGCCCTGAGTGAGCAGTGGGACTAGCAGGGTCGGGTGGAGGTGGGGAGCGGGTGGGAGGAGGGTGGCCCAGGCTTTCCGGGCTCTTTGCACTGGCTGTGTCTTCCTTCACAGGTGGCAAATGCAAATGCAAGAACAAGCAGAAGCACGGGTGAGACTCCTATTGTGTGTCCTTTGAGCTGAGCAGAGCAATTGGGGCATAATGTCCTACAATTTGGAAAAGGAGGACAGAGTCCTGGCTGTCCCTGGGTTTGCAGTAGAATTTGTTATTCACAGATAATCAACCCTGAGGGGGCCTCTGTCAGAGAAACCTCTGACCCTTTGTATTGTTTAAATTGGTACCAGGAATCTTGGTGGGGGAAAAGGACAGAAAGTTCGAGGATGCTAATCTGGTATGTTCCTTTCGCAGCTCCTTACCTGAGAAAGCTGTTCCACTGCTCACTCCAGGTGAGATGGACTTGAGAGCCTTCCTGGCACTCAGGCAGTAGAGCCGTATAATTTGAGGATTAATACATGTTGTGCTGTGTGTAAGGCAGGACTGTCCTGAACCAGTCAGCCTTGGGGATGCCTGAGGCTGAGGATGTGTATATGGAGTTTGTGAGGACCTGACCCCACATTCTCTCCACAGGCTCTGCCAGTACCTGCTGAGCACAGGATTGGTTTCATGACCCTCCCTGCACTGGCTCCCATGCTGTCCCCTTCCCCGTGGGGCCCTTACCCCCTCAGGATGGCTTTTCTCTCTGTTGGTGGGCCCTGAGGCTCTCTTCTGATCAAAAGGCTATCCAGAGATTATTTCTAAATTAAATTTATCTCCCCCTCTGATGGACTTATGACCTTCTGTGGGTCTGGTTGGGGATGGGTAGTTTGGGACGAGACGATAAAATCTTGCTCAGGAAAGTCCAGGCCCCTCAGCCGGGGTGGGGTGGGGGATGTCCCATGCATCCATGCATGGATGCATCCATGCTGATGCACCTTGTGGCTGCATGTTTGTCCTGAAGCCCATTTCCAGCACCCCCCTCCCTTTGAGGACCTCCTGATAATTGATAATTGATCTCCTGCCTCATCCATGCACCACACAAGACACCTCAACATTATATCAAAGAACATTACAATTTCCACACCTTTCCTGAAGACTTTAGAAGTCCCTGTGACCCAGATCCCCATGACTTCCTGTAAGCCAGAATGATCCCCAGTGGTTTGCCCTCTGCTAAGACCCCAGCTCACCCAGTGAGTGTTCACACAATCCAGGAGATGCAGTTCTTCCTTCACGGACTCAGCCCAGTAAAACTATTGTAACCCTTAGAGCAACCCATGAACCCTTCCTCTTACTCCAGGTAATGTCCTGTGAGACCCTACTATGAGCAACATCCCAAGAAGCCCTGCAGAGTGCATTTCAGAACCCAAAACCATACATGCCACTCTGGGTCTCAGGACGTCCTAAGTCCATTCCTGGAATACCTCATTGAGAGGCCCTAGCATGCATGGCATAGGTCTGTGGAAATGGCTCTTCCTCTTGGCAGCCTGTTTGTCTGGAGCCTCACCCCTCTTGCCGACCTCCATACCCTAAGGTGGAAGGAGCTGAGGCCTACCCTGCCCAGCCCCTGCTCCTGGCAGAGACCCTGGGGTGGAGACAGGTCAGGGCAGCAGTGGTCTGCCCTGTCCCTGCCAGGCAGTGGCTCACAACTTGGGTCTGAATCTGGGCTGATGGGGCAGCCACCTGCCTTAATGTTGCTTCAAGCCACCTCTACTGGCGGCGTGGAGCATATGCTATTGTGTCTGAAGTGGACTGTAGCCCGCCAGGCTCCTCTGTCCAAGGGATTTTTTGGGCAAGAATATCTGGAGTGGGTTACCATTTCCTCCTCCTGGGGATCTTGCCAACCCGGTGATCCAACCCAAGTCTCTTGTGGCTCTTGCTTTGGCAGGCACTGAACCACCTGGGAAGCCCCACCTCTACTGGTGTCCTGCTCCAAACCTTCCATCCATTTCCAGGGTGTTGGTACCAGATCTTCTGGAAAGTATACTGTGTCCAAGACCTGTGGGCTGGGGTTAGGAGGCCAGCACAAGAGATTCTAGAGGCTGAGGAGCCTGCCTTCTGGTCTTCAGCCCTCCCAGGTCGTGAGGTCTAAAAATGAGGGTCATAGATCTGTTTAGGGCCCTTGATCAGGATACATAAGCAGGGTGAGGGGATGGTTCGAAGGCTGGCCCAGAGCTACAGCCATTACTCAAAGAACCTGAGTGGAACTCGGAATACCTGGCTGAAATTGGAGCCATTCACTGTCCAAGGTGAGTAGGGGAGCCCTAGCAGAGTGCTATGGGCGTGGACGGCTATGCCAAGCTCATCACCCACCCAGACAAGATCCTCTTAGGTGTTAAGGCCCCAGCATTAGGAGTCGGATAGATATCATGAAAAAAGTAAAATGAGTGTGCTGCAGCGGCGCGAGTGCCTGGTTAGCGATGGGTGATATGGTCATGAAGTGACATGACATCTGAGATGTATCCTCAAAGGTCAAAGTGGAGAGGGGCCAGTCGCGCAAACATCTTTCCTGGTAGAAGGAACTTTGGCCTTTTGCTTTTCTGAGGACCAGAGGAAAGTCACCGTGACTGGTACATAGACGAGAACCCCCGCCAAATCCTGAGTAGGAATTATAAGAGACCGGCAGCTGCGCAGGGAGCGAGACCAGGAAGAAGGCAGGGAACAGGCGCGCCCAGGGGAGGGCGCAGCCCTGACGCAACACGCAGCATCATCTGCCCAAAGGCGGTTTCCGGCCCCGCCTTTCCGTCTTGGGGAGGGGGCTGCTCCCTGAACGCGGGAGGCTGCTGATGTGAATAACTGCATTGGAGAGTAAAATTAGCTCCGCCTAAAAATAAAAAAAAGCGAGTCTGTGGCCTCACATGGGGCTAGAGTGGCAGACGCGGACGCAGTATTGTCAGAACGCCCTCTTCTGGGTGACCGGCAACCGTTCTCTGAGAAAATTAGGTCTCTACCATCGCAAAGGGTGAGGTGTTCTTCTGTCTGAAATTCAGTCATTATGAAGGAAAGCCCATCGCTGCCAGGGGAACCTGAGTCACTCTGGCAAGAGATTCAACCTCGATTGCCACCGGGGCGCCCAGCTCCGGAAGAGGCGTTTCTGGACGCAGTGTTCCACTACCATCTTAACGTTTTGATTCCCCAGCTCCGATTCGCGGTGGAGGCCAGTTACACAGTTTTAATCTGCTTTCACCCAGCCAAACAGCCTAATTTCACCTAAACAAACTCCAGTTTTTCTCACGCCCCATAATCCACTGAAAGGCACTATATCCCCATACACCCTTGCTGTGCAGCTCCCTCATGGCCGAGTCAGTGAACCTGGCTTTGACCAATTACAGGGTCCCACCTGGTGGTTTAGGTTGATTCTACCTGTCCAAGGCTGAGGCACAGGGTTCATGGAGAACATCTGGGAGCCTGGGTTGATAGTGGGTGGTAAAAGTCACTGACTGCGATGGGAAGGTTGGGGGAGAGGGCCATGCAGGATAGAGTTGTTAGCCTGGTGTGGCTGGCGCCTGGTGCTGATTGCCAAGAGAAGCTAGCTCTCCTTTTTCCCTCCCAGTAGGAAGGAGGGAGTAGGAAGTGGCGAAGGTCAGTCAGTCATAGGACGAGAGGAGTCCCTCCCTGCCCAGGCTTCACTGTGTGGAATTACTCGCTGTGCCTTAGAGACCTCTCCCTCAAGCCCGTTCCACACAACCCCCCCAACCCCACCCCCCGCCCACCCACCCACCCACCAACCGAGGCAACAAGGGGTTGGGGATTGGGAGGAGGCTGGGTTTATGTCACCATTCCTGCCTTTTGTCATCTCCTAGATGAGGGCTGCCCAGGAAAGAACCAGAGAAAGCAAAGGGTAATTTCCACTTAACTGAACACTTGGGTCATTATGGGCACTGTTATAAACACTTCCTAACAACCTATGTGATGGGGATTTCATATTACGCCCTCTGTGCTTAAGAGGAGACCAAGGTTCTCACAGGTCATCTTACTCACTGAGCCGTTTCTGAAGGACTAGGTTACACTGCCTTTCTGGTATTCACTATCTGAAAGAGAATCCAGGTTCTGTACCTGCTGGGGGAATATATATATTATACATATACACACACACACTTTTTATTTAAACAATCTGATTTTCTGATTGCAAGCATTTTTCATGATTATCCAGAAAACTGAATAGTACAGAGATAGCTCAGAAGAGAAACCAATTTCTTACTCAGCACTCAGAAATAATAAAGGGTATGTTCTGATATATAATGACAGTATTCTATAATTCTCTGGAGCTCCAGGTTGTTGCATGAACCAGTAGGTCATTACTTCGTATTGCTGAGTAGTCCCAGGCAGTCCTCTTAAAATAAGGGAGGGCCTACTAACTTAAAGAGAATTAATATGGTTTATTCTAAGACTAGTCATTTGAAAACACTGGTATTTCTGTTCCACAGAAGGTAGCAGTCTTTTACCCTCAATTTCTGTGTGTGTTAGTCCTTCAATTGTGTCTGAATCTGCGACTCCATGGACTGTAGCCCAATAGGCTCCTCTGCCCATGGAATTTTCCAGGTACGAATACTGGAGTGGGTTGCTATTCCCTTCTCTAGGGGATCTTCCCAATCCAGGGATTGAACCTGTCTCTTCCATTGCAGGAAGATTCTTTACCATCTGAGCTACATGTAAATACTATAAAGCTCAGGGTAAGAAGTGAGGGCTAACAGCTAACATGAGGGAGCATGATCCCATTATCTTGGTTGGCCAATGGTTAGATCCTCTGCCAGATCCTATAAAGGGATTTATCACTCAAGTCTCAACCCAGCCATCAAAGGAGTATTATCTTACAGAAAACCCCTTCAGCTGAAGCTCCAATACTTTGGCCACCTGATGCAAAGAACTGAGTCACTGGAAAAGACTGATGCTGGGAAAGATTGAAGGCAGGAGATGGGAATGACAGAGGATGAGATAGTTAGATGGCATCATCGATGCGACAGACATGAGTTTGAGGAAAATTTGGACACGGAGAGAGGGAAGAACAAAGAAGCCAAGGAACACCAAGGACTGCCAGCAGTCACCTAGGCTGGAAGAGGCAAGGATACTTCCTTAGAGTGAGAAGGGCTTTGCCAACGCCTTAATTCCTACTTCTCACCACCGAAACTGTGAAAAAATTAATTTTTCTACATTATGTAAAAAAGTTACATGGAAACTTTACAACTCACAGTAACTGATGTTTAACAGCCAATTAGACTTAGCTGAAGAGAATGATTGGAAGATAGATAAAAGGAATAGACATATAAGGAAAGAGTATTAAATAAAATCCAATTTACCAGTGATTAAAGAATAAATTGATACTAAACCTGAAGTAACTGCAAATTCTAATAGAGTATCCAACAACAAAAATCAATCTTTTAATAGAGAAATATTATTGAAAGCTTTCTCTGAAATTGGGAGTAAGATGCCCCCTGACCCCAACTTTGTTCATCACCATGTTTTCTAATGATGAAAAATGAACATACCTAAGTAAGCAACAAGGCTAAGAAAAGAAAAAAAGTACCTAAGGATTAGAAAGAAATTAATCAAACTGCCATTATTTGTAAATGGCAGGACTTTGTACATAGAAAATTCAAACAATCAGGACCTCTGTAGTGATCCAGTGGCAAAGACTCCATACTAACAATGCAAGGGCCTGGGCTGGATTCCTGGTCAGAGAACTAGATCCCACATGCTGCAACTAAGACCCTTCACAACCAAATAAAGAAAAGGAGAATATCCAAAGAACCTACATTTAAATCAGCATTAAGTGATTTTAGCAAGACCACAAAAGTAAACATTAAAAATATATATATATATATATATATTTTTAATCCTGCTATTTCTAGTCCCAGGAACAAAACTTTCAGCAAAAGAAAAAGGCACCATTTAAAATATAATAAAATACCTAGAAATAAGTGTAACAAAATATGTCCAAGAATTTTTACACAAAGTCTAAAAACAAAACCAATGAAAGAGCCTCAGGATTTGATGCGTCTGCCAACACTCAGCAAGAGGGGGATATTAGTGCAGGGCGAGCACAGTAGCTCCAGTAGCTTTTTGAATGGTAAACGGCTCCCTGCTACAGAGGAAGTGTTCATTCCCATCACGCAGGTGGCTGAGCAGTCACCATGTAGTGAGACATCAGAGGTAGCACACAAAACCATCTAGAACAGTGACTCCTGGATGGTGACGCCTGCTCTGTCCTTTGCAGCAGGGCAAAGGCTGTCCCTGCAGCCTGCTAGTCACCTGGTAGTTGGGTAGCAGCATTGTTTTCAAGTAGGATTTCTTCAAAATCCAAAAGGTCCTGCCAAAAACTATGCTTCTTGGTGAGGCAGTGTCTTTACTTTTCCATTGGAGGAAATGTCCGTTTTGCCCAAGGCCTGGAGTCAGCAAATAATTTACTATAAAGGCTCAGAGTAAAATCTGCTAGGCTTTGTGGGCCACATGGTCTGATGAAACTACTCTCTTGGCAGAGTAACACAAGAGCAGCCTATACAAAATAAATGAATGCAGATGGCTGTGTACCAGTAAAACAACTATTTACAAAACAGGTCCAGATTTGGCCCATGGGCCCTAGTTTGCCAGTTGCTGCCCAGGACTATTATACTAGACCCTAAAAATGTCCTTGACACAGCAGAGCCCTGAACTCTTCCACCCGCTAGCACACAGGTGTCTTTCTAAGTCATTCCAAGTACTCACTCCTTCCTCCTCACCGAGACCAATGAGCATATCATCAATACAGTGGATTTGGCAAGGTGATCAGTCTCCAGAGGGCAGGAGTTACCAGCCAGAAGACGACAGAGAAGAATGTCCAGTTACGAGGTCATTAAAAAAAAATCTTTTGCTTGATGCTAACTCAGAATGTATTCACTAGGTCAGGGGCTTCCCAAGTTCCAGAGGCTTTACCTTTCCAGCAAACACATCACATTAAGCACTGAGCCGCAACTGGGGCAACCCTGTGGTTAAGTTCCTGGTTGTTTGCTAATGTATGGTTCAGTTCCTTGTTTGCTTTCATCTGCCAGAATCCATCTGCTTTCTGGGGACCAGACATGCAAATGAAAAGGGCTAGGCTTAACCTCTTTAAGCCTTGGAGTATGGCTCTAACCCCACATGTTGCAGACATCACAATCTCTGTTCACTGTCTTGGATGGGGAGTGCTTTCTGAGAGGTTCCTCTTGGCCTTACCTACCACCAAGACTTTCAAGGACCCAACCGTGTTTCCGGGTGGGGGAAAACCTATTAGTTGCCAAAGATACCCCTTCCTACTCACTCATGGAGATAACCTGAGGTGTCTTCACCTGTTTAATCCAGTGACATGAACTTGGGCCTGTGAATCCGTATCACCTGGCCTTCTTATGCTCCCACTCTAAGAGAAGTTGGCATTTTGGATGCCTGGGATCAGTATTAACTCAGACTATTAATGCAACATCATGTAAGAGATTTAATCTTTACTACACACACATTGTCGCAATGCTGCCAGGCCCTTCCCCCACTTCATTTGATGGTCTCTGGGCCTGAGACCTGGCTCTGTTCTGAAAATAGACTGATTTTTCAATCTGCTTTTTGCTCACATAATCAAAGAGAAGCAAATGCTGGGAGCAAAAGCTGACAGATACCTCAGGACTGCACCTGCAGGACCCTGACACACATAGGTGTTAGCCTCACCACAAATGTGGCAGGGTCCAGGCTCCTTAACTGCCTTTCAGGATTTGCTGCCCATTCATCCAATTGCTTCCACTTCCTCTCCTCTTCCGGAATTGCATATCCATCCTTCTGAACACTCAGGATCTCTCCCTCCTATAGGTCAGTCTCCAAGCTTCAATTCTGTATTAAAAGGGCTCCAAAAGTGCTTACAACTTATACACTCAGTCCTAATGCTTGTGTAGTTTCCTTCACGGGGTTGTGTAATAAAAATCTGAAGGCCAAGGCCCATTTGAAGTTTTCACAATTTTTGACAGAACTAGAAAACAAGTGCAGTCTTTTGTACTGCAGGTCTATTAGGAATAGATTTTGAGACATAACTTGGGTCCCCTGCCATCAAACCAATTCATCAAAATGGAAACCATTTTCAGGGCAGGCTGGATTTGGCTTACCAGCATTTTACCTCATTCCTGGAGCAGACTTTGATACACAGATTTTCTTCGTATCAACCACATACCTCAGGTGAGGTGACCAAGTCTAGGAAGAGGCAGGTAACCACTGCAGCTGCAGTGGGATTTAGTCATCCAGCACATTCCTGATTTCCTACCCCAGGTTCTGAGAGCCCACTCCATGGGAATTCTCCAGGTAAGGTGAGTTGCCATGCCCTCCTCTAGGGGGCCTTCCCAACCCAGAGATCAAACCCAGGCCTCCCACATTGCAGGTGGATTCTTTACCATCTGAGCCACCAGGGAAGCCCACTCCTTCCATATTTGAACTTTTAAATTTGCCAAGATCTACAGGGAATAGATATACTCCCTGAAACTTCACTGCTCTAATTAAACCTTAGCCTTTTCATTGCACCCTAGCTCTGGCATTCCTGGGTGATGTTGCTACTGTATCTTTGCCATCTGAGTCTGCAGACCACTGGTGGGAAGAATGACAGGGTGGGGCCATGAAGTCCAACAGTTAGGAAAGGCCCAAGACTCCCTCCAGTCTACCTATAAACTTGTTAGATCTGGGCTACACTGATTGGACTCTAAAGTGGGAAAATGAACAACCATGAAGTGAAATTCTCTCATGTTCAAGTCTTGATAGTGTTTAATGTGATTTTAATGCTGTTCCCACTGCTAGATCAACAATTTTCTACCAACAATTTGGATGTAGGTCTCAAACTTCAGAATATGCATATCCTGCAATAACCAATAACTGTAACCCGAGTGTGTCCTATCAAAATAATAAATATGGGAGACTGTTCCAAACAGCACATCTTATATAAAACCATAAATTGTGGGTAATGACTCAATGTATGTAGCACAAAAGACTAAAGACCTCTAACTATGAATAGGTGCCACCCTGGTATAAAGGGAACATCAGGATATTACAAATGGCTGATGAATAGAAAAAAAGTCACAGGAAAACTGGAACTCTATGTTTCTATTCTAGTTTCTAGTCACCATTTCCACTCGTGTGTTTAATGTTTTTAAATTTTTAATTTAGCCTTGTTATAAGAACACAAGGGAAATCATAGTGCTAAATTTAAAATTCACACTGTTTAACACAGCAGTATTAAATTCCACCACCCAAGTCATTTTGCTATTTGTTGGTGAGTATATAGTCTGTGCCAGTCATTGTGAAAAAGTCTTTTTATTTTAAGAAAAAAATTTAGTTAACAAAAAAATTTAACAAGTTTCACTTAGCAAAATACACCCGAAAGGAAATCACAGTACAAAGAAAGTTTTTAAGTCAAGGCCTCACCAATTCCTACAGTATTAGTAATGTGTCTCAATTTTCAAAACTAACTTTTAAAAAGCTTAAACTTAACCTAAGAGATTTTAAATGAAAATAAACTAGAATGAACAAACATGAGAAATGTCCTCTTTGAATTAGGGATCTAGCACCTTGAGTTTTCCAAAAAAGCACGCCTCCCCAATGTATTCACGATGATGTGGTGTAAAAGATCCACATTTAACATACTTAAAACTACTTTAAACTCAGATAACATCACTCCAGAAGTACACTACCAAAATGTTAATTGAGAAAAGCTGAAAATAGTTTTAGTTTACTCAATATCACATGCTAGAAGAAAGTTTGCATGAGAAAACACTGAAGAGGTAATTTTTTAATCCAGATTTCACAAACTCATGGTGCAAATTGGGTCCCATAGCTTCCTCTAGAGTAATAACTGCTTTTCACTGCTTGTTGGCTGCCTGTGAAAATTTGACTGAAATAACTCAAAAGCTACTAACAAAACTAGTCATATCCACCCATGCTGTTCTGGCCACCATAGCCAGCCCCGTAACAGCCGCTCACAGACTGGCTCTCAAGGCCACTGTAAGTGGACTGGGTTGACACCCCCATGCCTTGCATCATCTGGCTGCTATATGCCCCGTTGCTGGCCCCTGTTGTGGAATTCAAGAAAAGTTCTATGTATCGATGTTGCATATTGGCCCTGTCTTTGGACATGGCCGCCACGGCTTCTTCGTGAGTGGCAAACTCAACATCAGCTTCGCCGGTTACTCTTCCATCAGGGCCGATCTCAATGTGGACTCTCACAGGGTTGAGCGGGGAGAAGAAGTTGTAAATGTCGTTCTCTGTGGCTTTGTAGGGCAGACCTCTCATGTGGACGCAGTGTCCAGTGGTGCTCTGGACAGTGAACTCGCCATCTCCATACCTGTGGTCGTACATTCCAGAGAGACAGTAACTGAGGTCTCTCCCAAACAGGTCGGTGGTGAAGCCGTAGCCATCACTTAGGCCGCTGTACTCCTCATACCCCCCATAGCCTGCACTGTAGGCACCAGACCTCATCCTCTCCAGGCCTGCCTGCTTGACGATGCCAATATACCTCCTGGCTGTACCAGGGCGGTCATAGGGCCCTGGCCGCTGCACTGACATGAACTTCAGTGGAGGATCCGAGTATGACCTAACTTCTTCCTGACTGCTCTTGAACACCTCAATATACCTGTGCCCTATTCTCTCCTTGTGCTTCCCTAGAGCCTTCTCTGCTAACTCCTGTGAGGCAAACTGCACAAAGGCTTCCCCTGTAATCTTGCCCTCGGGGTCCACAGGCAATGTGATCCCGTTTGGCACGATTTCCAACCCTGAGAAAAACTGAATGATCTCTTCCTTGGTGCATCCAAACGGGAGTCCTCGAAGTCGCACGAAACCATCATTGGCAGTGTCAGCACTGTTTGGACCACTGTGCTTCAACACCCAATCCATCTCGGTTCTGTGGGACTTGAACACTTCAATGTACCGATGTCCCATGCTTTCCCTGTCTTTTTTAAGGGCCAATTTTACGTCATCTTCTGATTCAAGTTCGACAAAAGCCTCACCACTCTGCCTGCCTTCTCTAGTGTAGATAAAGTGAACACCTGCGACCCCGTCATGGATCGTGCAGTCGGAGAGGAAATTCTGCACATCCTCAACAGAGCAGGACCAGGGCAGGCCACGGAGCTTGACCACAAAGCCTTCACCTCCCTCAGGGCCCAACATCATGGACACTCGACAGAGCAGACGTCAAACAAGCTCAGGTGCAGCTTTGTGTGGCTGAAAAGAAAGCAAAAACTACTTTACATAAATTTTCATTTCATATGTATAACAAGAATATGAAACTAAAGGAAAACAGATTGTATTACTGCATCACTAAAACACAAGAATATAGGTGGGAAGTCCTACTGTCTATTCAAAACCCCAATCAAGTGCAAGGTCAAATTAAGACATATCTAAACAAACAGATAAGTACATCAGTAGAGTATCAGTTATATGAGATGCAAACATAGAAATCAAATTATATGCTTCTCAGTTTCACACTGCCATGGCTTGGGTTCAATCCCTAGTCCCGTAAGCAGCACAGCATGACCATCACCCCCCCCCCAAAACAAAATAAAACACATTATGTTGTTCAATGTAACACACACATCACTGTGTTTCACTGAGGGACTAGAAATGGAATAGACTCTTCATTGTACAAGAGGCATGACAGGTGCCCCTCCTGACAAAGTGCCATGAAGTGCAAGTGGCATCTGACACCCAGAGTCCAAGCTGAAAAAAGAGTAAAGGTTAAATCCATGTCGAAGGGCAGCATTCTGAAGAGCGGGAGCTGAGTCAGACACCAATACACGAATAACACGGACAATAAAAATACAGATAGGGCCAAAAATATATTCAGAACAGGCACAAGTATACAGAAGTTCTATGGAATTGACATTTGATAACAAGTGTTAACAGATGTAGCTATTAAGTCAGTGGTAAAAGATGCCTTTTCAAAAAAATTTAGGCACATTATCACACAGAAAAAGATAAAACAGAATCTTACCTCAGATGAATCCTAAAACTATCTAAAATGGCATGGCATATTTACACAATTAGAGCAAAACATGGACAGATTTCTAAAAACCCCACAATTAAAACTAGAAAGCATGAATGGTAAGAAAAGAAAAGTAAATCGGTTTAACAGAGACCTGGTGAAGCAAATCAGAACAAGTTTTACAACTTTATAAACAAGGGAGTTGCTTCTTCTGTAGCTGAGCTCTTATCTATGGCTCTGCCCTGGTCAACTCCACCCACCCCAAGGAATCTCCATCTTCACACAAACGTCACTGAACACTTTTCCTCATCAATTAAGGAGATTTTCTCATTTCTAATCATCCCCTAAGTCTTTTCTGATACCAACTTTGCCTCCAGCTACTTGGTTTTGTTTTCCCTTTCAGTGAAATCTCATCTTCAAAAAGACTTCTTACATGCCCTACCCTACCCCACCATTAAACTAGGGCACATCTCACTCTGCCAAGGATCTCTGTGGCAAGAAAAGAAACATTTTCTTATCTCCATCTCTTCTGTGCCCACAGGATTTAACCATTCTCTCTGGAAATCCTTTCTCCTCTTGGCTCTTGGTTTTCCTGTTAATTCCTTAGGTACTCTGCCTCTTTGAGTCCTTCCCCAAGGTTTAACCATAATCACTGGTCCCCTTTTTTCAGGCAACCTTACCTGATCCTTGTATGTCCAGGGCCAATTCTGGGTTCAGGACACACAGGTTCCTAGACTTAGACTCCCCGAGGGCAAGACTGGCCTAGACAAACTCCATTTCATAGGTTACACTGCTTTTTTCTGAAACTCTTCTACAGTACCCTGGGTGCAGCATAAATGGCCTTACCTGTCATCCAAAGGCTCTAGAATGAAACTGAAGCAATCTTTGAACAACTTATAAGCCCTTAAATCTAATGAGCTCATCATTTCTTTGGGGGGTGATCCCATTCTCCACCCTAATCCTATTCCTAATCCATGCCTAAATTCTATTCAGTAACTCTGGACTCCAACAAGTACAGAGGTTTCTCATACCTTACTTTGGTCCTTAGCACACTGCTTGACGTTATGATTTGAATATCAAATCATCATCATCTTTGTGCATCGCCTTCATCCCTTTCTACTTCCAGTACCAACAAGCCCTTTCCAAGACATTCACATCTACAACTTCTCCAATCCTTGCTACCAGCCCAACCTGTAGCTGCTTTAAGAGTAATTTTATGTCACTCTAACTGTTTCAACACCTCAGTGGCTCCCCACTGTCTGGAACACATATCATAGGGCCAAGGGGGTGCTCAGGCCTTGAAACTTTGACCTGAAACACACTTGCATTAGAAAGCAAACAAACCTTTATTCCCGTATTTCTCTGTGCCGAAATGTGGCAGGCTTTCTGTTCCACTGGAATTGACACACGTAGTAATTATCTGTCTGAAGATAGCCCACCCAATCTGTCTAGCTAAATCCCACTAATCCTTATGGTCTCAGCTTAAATTTACCAACTTTTCCACAAGACTTTCTCCCCCCCACAAATTAAATCTATAGTTCTATGATCCCAGAGCATTCTAGGGAAACAATTCATAATTTGTTTAAAACTCTTTGCAACTGCGTCGAGAGGCTAGTAGCAACAGACTTATCTGTTCTGTAGGTCACTGTAGTCCCACCCCCAGCACAGCAGGCCCAAGATTAGCAAGAGATTAACTGCCGACCATGTGGGGCCAACACCACCTTCTGGTTAGGTTAAAAAAGACAAGCAGAAGGGGGGTGGGGGGAAACAGGAAGCATAAAAACACAAATATGTCATGTAAGAATTATTTAAAGTGCCCAAAACAGAAATTATAAAGCGAAAAAAAGCACTTTCCCAAAACGCATATGTACTTCTAATACATAGAGCAATATCCTTACTGTTGACCTCAGAATCCTCTACATTTGGATTCTTTGCAGACTTTCAGTACATTAACTAAAACTTGTGAAAATAAGATGGCTTTCTGTTCAACGTTAGATTTACAGCTAGTGAAAAAAAAAATCTTCACTCAGAAAGTTATCTGCATCAAGAAATCAATTATAAACTGAGAAATTAATTTTCTTAAAATAGCTCACCTTAAAGAACACCGGGGGATGCCCACAGTCGAAGACACTCCACGTAGGTAACGAATCGTCCTAAAAAAGAGCGACAAGGAAATTTTACCTTAATGTCCCAGCACTCCCGGAGCGAGAGGAGGCAGCAATCCCCTGGCTGGGACCGGCTCTGAGCTCCTCTCCGAAAAAGTCAGAGCTGAGGCCGTGGCAAGCCGTTTTTAAGCACCGGGTTGCCTTAAAGAAAGTACACGCCCGCCCCACCCCAACTGCTTTGGAAAGGTTTACCTTTTTCATAGGGTAATACAGAAAATAACAGCCTGGAACCATCCCACTTGCCCTGAAAGATTTACTCAGAAGGCGCGTTCTGGAAAGAAAACCCTAACTGTGGTTAAGAAAATTTAAATGTCTAGAGTGGAGGCGCACCTTTTGGGCGGGGCTGGGGCGAGGAGCGGTTCCCGGAAGCAGAAGGCGGGCCGAACAGGGGGGAGAGCAGGCCTGTGCTCCAGGCAAAAGTAGTTTGCTATAAACTGTCGTAACAGTATTTACAATTTGCAAACATCCCTGGAGCTCTGGGTGGAGATATTAAAAAAGATTTTCCTTCCCTGTTTTTAATAATTTCATTTCTTGAGACTTGTATTTATATAACATTGCTCTTTTAACTGAGAATGAGGGGAGGTAGTGTTGAAATGTTTTAAAATAGGAAAAACATCAACCTACCATCAACCACAGCCACAGAATAAAGCTGTCGCATTAGACTTTGGTATGTCCAGCGACTTCGTTTGAGAACTAAAGCACATTCTTAGTTTTAGAACCACAGAATTGAGAAAAGTCAGTTTCTCTGAGCCTGTTGCCGTGGACACAGTACCTGTCTTGCCTTATTAGCACCCTCTATTACATGAAATACTACTTTGGGGAGGAAAACCTATATAAAGTACTACAATTTAAGAAGTTAACAGTTTCAAATTCTCTAGACGAGGGTTTTCAAGAAGCTTCATCAACTGTCCCTCTCCTCTACCCTCAGAAAAGAGTAGAATCTAAAGGGTAGAGAGCCCCGTCATCTTAGTGGTCCGAATTCTTTGCCTGGGTTTATCACCCTGCTACCTGCTCATTCCAGTGTGTTCCGCAGACCAAAAGCCCCTGCTCGGACACGCAAACCCAGGGGCGGTCAGACACGAGGAAACCGATTCCCACGTGGCTGAACTATGGCGCACACATGTTCAAGCGTTAGGGATATACACTGGTCTCCCACCCGGCTCCCTGACAGCCCGTCGACACCACTGGGGCCAAGTGTTACAAAACACTCCTCTTGGGTCCAGCACCTGGAGACTCATTTTGCACAACTCCACCCCTCTGCCCGCAACTGGTCTATGACGTAAGTGAGCACACGGACCACCCAAGAATCTTGTTAAAAGGCAGATTCTAAAACAATAGATCTGGGCCGGGGCCGAGATTCAACATATCTAACTGCTCCCAGGAGTGAGTTCGACCTCACTCTACTATACTGGTTAGGCAAGATTTAGTTCAGATCTAGGTAGACCCATCGAGATAAAAAGAGCGCACCTCCAGCGCCCGACTGATTAGGTTTATCTACGAAGTACACAGGGCGGCTCAAACTGCGCCCCCACCGTTTCTACTCAGGGACTGGAACTCAGCAGCTCCCTGGCTTCACCCTGCTTTATCCGCGTCCCAATGGGGCCTGAAAAGCATTTTCGCCCTTACTTGTAAATGAATTTTAACCTACAGCTGGCAGCACGCACAGACTGGTAGGTTGTCTTAATTAATCAGAAAGTTCTACCTCTTAAATCCCAGTCCACGGGAGACGCCGCCTCAGGATTACGCAGTTGACGCTGCCCTAAAACTTACCGCTGAAGAGAGCAGGACCGATTTCTATTTTCAACCAGCAAGCGCAGTTTACAGCCAAAGGACCCCCAACTCCACCCGAAGCTTAAAAACGCAGAAGATTCCGCGGAAAGGCCAGGTGCACCTCCTTTTGTTATCAACCTGAAATTGAAACTCAACTGGCTGGGGGCAAACGCTTCGTACCAGGCTTCAAAGTGCGCTCTCAAGCTCGCGGCCGCGGGCCGCCAGGGGCGCGTCTGAGCGATTTCGGCGGGAAGCGCGGTATCAGTCCCGGACGCTAGGCTCCTGGCGGGGGCACTGGGACGTGAAGGGGTTCGCTCGGCCTCCAACCGCCGATCCGACAGCCTTCGGTCGGCAAAGCCCTACAGGAAGGCCCGACGACAGGGGGCCCCATCCACGGGCCTGGGCGGGGTCAGCGGGAGCTTCCGGGGCGGGGCGAACTACGGGTGGGGGGAGGGAGAGGCTTCCCGGGCCGCGCGAGCTGGGGGGAGGGGAAAGTCACGAGACGTAGGCTCCCGGGGCCCGAGGTGGGGCGGGGGGGCTCCCAGGGCAGCGGGGACTCACTAGGGTGGCAGAGTTTTCAGGCCGCGGAGAGAGGCGAAAAGTGTTCGCGGCGAAGTGGGAAAGAGTTCTCAGGCCCGGGCTTCCCGGAGCCGCGGGGGAGGGAAGGCGGAGCTCCCGAATCCGAGGGGCTCCGTGGAGCCGCGAGGAAGAGTTCCCGGTACCCGAGGGGGGCGGGCGGCTCCCGAGGCTGGGGGCGGAGCTCTCGGGTCGGGTCGGGGGGACTTCCTGGGGACGCAGGGTAGGTGGGGGAGGGGGAGTTCCTGGGGCAGCGAGAGGGGCAGAAAGAGTTCCTGGGGGTAGGGGGCGGCTGCGCGGGAGGAGGTAGGGGAGTTCCCGGGACCCACGGGGGCTGAGGGAAGTGCGGGCGGGGGTCGTCCGCTCGCGGCGGCTCACCACGACGGGTCCGGGGCCTGGAGTGCGGAAGGCCGGCGCACGGGGCTGCGTCCCGGAGGCAGAGGCCGCGTGACTGGGAGGGCGGCGAGCCGGACGTGGGTCACGGGGTGTAAAGGAGGAAGTGCCACTGGCGGGCCCGCCAAGATGTCACCAATGGAAACGCGCCCTGCAGGTGCGGCCCGCGCGGTCGGCCAAGGCAGGAAGTGGGAGGAGGGAAGGAAAGCAACGAGGAAGATCGTTCTGAGTGAGCTCTCAGGAGAGGTGCCAGGGTAGAGAAAAGTCCAGAGTACGGAAGGAGAGGAGGAGAGGAGTTAGCCGTCACAACTCTTAAGGAAGGAGAAACCGTAAAATAAAAACAACAACAACAAACTCTTTAAGGCAGGAAAGAATTCCGAAAACTAATGTACAAAAGGTAGAATCCTCTTTGTATATACAGTACCTTGTTTTGTAGATTTGAGCAGTCATATAACTTTTTTCAGTTTAAAAAGATTAATTTTAAAACTCGCAATTCTTTAACTTTACAACCTAGCAAGCAATTACATTTTATGAACACCTGAATATTAATTCAAATGAACTGGAAAACAATTATAAGGCAATTGCAGTAATATTAGCAGTGACTTGAATTCATATGAAGAAACTATAAAATTTTAGTTGTAGCTTTGTTGCTGTGTTTTTTTTTAAGTCGTTAGAGATTCGTATGATTATCTAGAATCTGTTTCTAAATAATCTTGAGTGGTGGGAGTCAGTACATGGGCCATGATTTAGTAATTATTGAAGCTGAGGGATGTGTACATGGAGTTTTATACTGTTGTCTTTACTTTTGTGTATGTTTAATACTTTTAGTAATAAAGTTTTTATCTTGAAAAGTCTGTAAGAATCTACTTAATTACAGAATTTATAGGGAAAAGGAACTGTACTAAGTGAGAATGTAATAATGCAGTCTGCAAAGACCCTGGGAAACTGGACAAGCACAATAGCCGGTCCTTCAACAAAATAACTTCAAGGGAGCACTTAATGAATAAAAGAAACAAGAATTATCAGGGATTCATGATATATGGGAAATATATGGATCTTGATTCAAACAAATTGGTAAACATTTATAGGACAATTTAGGAAATACCTGAACATTGACTAGAAATTTGATATTAAAGTATTATATTTACTTAGGTAACGGAATTAGTTATGCAAAAACGAAAGGCATTTTTAGAGATACATTTTTAAATATTTGTGGGTGAAATGGTGTGATGGCTGGGATCTGCTTCAAAAAATGGGGGATGTAAAGAAAAACTGGCCACAACTGGTAGCTATTGAAGCTGGGTGATAGGATTTAAAATGCAGCTATCCCACGGAAATGACAAAGACACTAAAAACTCATACATTCAAGAAAGAATATTCTGAATAAAAATTAAGCCATGAAATTGGCTTGTTTTGGTAAAGAGTTATCTACAGAAATGAGTACCCTGACTGCTTCCTGAGCATTTATTTCACTTTTCTCACTTCCTAAAAACCTTGTCAAAACATATTCTTGGTAATTTACACGACTGACATCCATTTCCTCACTTTTTTCAATGTATTTGTTTCAGTTTAGTAACGTTATATATGCTTTCTTGGCTTAACTGGTTGATGACACTGGCTAGCTTAGTGTTAATAATTGATCAGTCACGATAGGGTTCCTGCCCAGTGAAGGAACAACATGTACAGAATACACAGGGGAAAGTATTGGGACAGAAAACACCCAAAAACACCTGCAGCCAGGACTGAGATCAATGAAGAAAGCAGAGCAAGATTCCCCCAAGGCCCTGAAGGCCTGATACCGTATTTTAGACTTTATTTATTCTAAGACCAATGGAAACGAGTTTTGCTTTCCAACAGAACAGTCTAGCTGCTCTCTGGAAAATGAATGATGGGAACAGATGCATGGAAACTAGATGGGAAGAAATAAGTCAAATTTTGGGAGAATTGATGATACTCTGCAACAAAAACATTGTGGTGCAAACTCAAGCGTGTCAAAGGATTTGAGTGATATGCAGCAGGATAAAATTTACTCAATCTCAAGTCATTCATTAACCCAGAAATATTGTGCACTAACAAGATGCAGGTACTGTGCTAAGTCCACAGAACAGTGGACTAGGAATCAATAAAGAATAAACACGTGATGACAAATTCTGAAATAACCCCAAATTAGAAAATTGGGGCTAACTCATATAGGGATTCTGAGGAAGTGACATAGGGATTCTGAGGAAGTGACATTTAAACCGATCAGAAGTATGAACGGGTGGAAATGTTAAAACATTTTTACCCTGGTATACAGGTAAGATTTTAAAATGTAGTCATTTGTTAGGATATGCTTTGTAAAAATATTTTTAATTTGTAGTGAATCCTTTTAATCACTATATTTAGTTCTTACTAAATTCAAAAATGAGAAGAAAAATGTTTAAGATACAAACTAATATGAAATAATAAGGTCCTACTGTACAGCACAAGGAAGTACACTCAATATTCTGTAATAAATTATAATGGGAAGGAATATGAAAAGGTATATATAGAGAGCTGAGTGACTTTTCTATACACCAGAAACTAACACAATATTGTAAATTAACTTCAATTAAAAAAGAGAAAAGCTATAGATGAAGGATTAAAATACATTGACACTTTAAATGTTTGCCATTATATTTTCATATGTCAAAGAAGATATGTCATAATTTGAAAGCAACAGGAAGGCCATTATCTTTAGACAATTAGGCTCTTTACCTTACTGTAGCTAAGCCTGGGGGAATAATACACTGTTTTCCCCAGTGTTCATTTCTCAAAAGCTGTGTTAACTAAAAAGCAAAAACAGTGTAATATACTGTTAGGTAAATCATATCTGTAAAGTTTGTGTTGAAATGATATCTATAATGTCTGTTTTGAAATGAACACAAGGAACAATTTTTTAGCCAACATAAACCAAGAAGTTGTTCCATGATATTGACTGCATTTTGTTGGTGACTCAAGAATCAATATCTAAAGTTAGAACAGAAAAAATATCAGGTGTGGCAGTTCATAAAAAAGAAACACTAGATCTCTAGTGCTAAAATCTGTTCTCAACAGAGGGAAGTATCTGTCACCTGTATTAACAAATGCCCAGTCCATTCAGGAGGCCTGGAACTTCCTCAATGGGACCAGGTGGAAAGCTGACACCTTGTCAGATCCCCTGCAGCTGCCATAGGAATGGAGGCAGTTATAGCTCCTGGTGCTCATTGTTCACTGCTCAGGACCACAAGCACACTATGCCAGGGGAGTGGAGAACAGAGCCAAGAGCAGCAAAGGAACAGGACTATGTACTTGAGAGGGGCTCTAGCAACAGTAATACAAGCCGGACAACAGCACAGAACAGTTTTCTAGGAAAAAGAAATACTGCACTAAACTTTAGTAAATATTTTAACAGACCTGATTACAGAATGAAACATTTTCCAGTGCTAAAAACTGAGTTTTGATTTATAGTTAATAATGAAAGAAAGGTTAGTGGCTTGGAAAACCAAGTAGAAGAAATAAGCTCAAAACAAAGGAGGAAAAAAAAAAAAACAAGGGGGAAGAGATGAAATTCAGAGGATTCATATAATAAGAGACAGGACAGGAGAAACATGTGAATGATAGGTATTCGAGAATAAAAAGACAAAATGGAGGCAGGAGAACAGATAAAGAATGGAAGGAAACCTTCCTGGCTTAAGATAAACACTGTTGTGTGTAGTTCCCCACAGATACTTTAAAAACACACAAATTAAACATATGTTGGTAAACTAAATTTAAAGTACAAAGGAAAACTGCTTTGAAAAAAAGAACAGGTTAGGTACAAAGGATAAAAATAGAGTAGCCCGTAGAGCTTGAAACGTGGCAAGAACAAATTGAGATGTGCCCCAAGTGATAAAATTTTGTACATATACAAAGAATTGCAGGGAATTCCCTGGTGGTCCAGTGGTTAGGATCCCACTTGCTTGCTCACTTGCTGAGGGTGAGGGTTCAATCACTAGTTGGAAAATTAAGATCTCAGAAGTCTTGCAGTGCAGCCAAAAAAGAAAAAAAAAAATTAAAATACTTATTACATATTTCTGCAATGTGAGAGACCCAGGTTTGATCCCTGAGTTGGGAAGATTCCCCTGGAGAAGCAAACGGCAATCCACTCCAGTATTCTTACCTGGAAAATCCCATGGACAGAGGAGCCTGGCAGGCTACAGTCCATGGGGTCACAATGAGTCGGACACGACTGAACTTCACTTTCAATTTTTTCATTATGTACTGAAGTGATATTTTGGATGTTTTGAACTAATCACAATATAGTAAAATAAACTATTAAAAAATTTCTCAATTCATTCTACAAGACCAGTATTAATTACGTCTGTTATGGGCTGAACATTATGCCCCCAAAATTCTTATGTTAAAGATACCCCCAGTACCTCAGCATGTGACCAGACTTGGATATATTTATAGAGATAGCTAAATTAAAAATGACATAATTAATGTCGTCTGTATTCCAAAATGAAGAAGGGGCAATTTGGACACAGAAAGCAGAGGGAAGACACCCACCTAAAAACCAGAGAGGTCTGGAACATATCCTTCATATATCCTTCAAGCTTCTCAAGAGGGAACCAAACCTGCTGATATCATAATGCAGGACTTCTAGCCTTCAGTATTATGGCACAATAAATTTCTGTTTAAGCCACCAAGTCTGTAGGACTTTCTTATGGCAGCCCTAGCAAATTAATACACTTGTAGATGGCAAAACCACACAGATATCACAAGATAACCCCTAAGAGCATAAATGCAAAATTCCATCAAAATACTAATAAAATGAATCTAGCAACCTATAAAATGGGTTATACACCATAATGAAGTGGAATTTATTCCAAGAATGTTTCAACATAATATGTACCGGGCCATTTGCTGCCACATAGATAGACCTAGAGACTATCATACTAAGTGAAACCAAAGACAAATATGATACTGCTTATAGATAGACACTAAAAACAAAACACACTTACAAAGCAGAAAGAAGGCTCACAGACAGAAAATAAACTTATAGCAAAAGGAGGGGGTGTAAATTAGGAGGTTGGAATTAACATACACATACATGAAATAGATAAACAACAAGGACCTAACTACATAGCACAGGGAACTATACTCAGTATTTTGTAATCACCTTGAAAGAAAAAGAATATACACATGAATAACTGAATCACTGTGCTTACACCTGAAATTAACATATTAGAAATCAACTATACTTTAACCAAACAAAAATATACTGGAATTAGTGGTGATGGCTTTTTACAACTTTGCAAATTAAAAAAACACCCTCTGAATTGTACTCTTTAAAAAGGTGAACTGTATGGTATGTGAATTATATAAAAATGGGAAAAAAAAAAGCATTTATATCATAATTCTATTGGACAGCACTATTCTAACCAAATATTTGTAGTAAAGCAGAAAAGACCTCAGTTAGGGTGAAGATGAAGACTGGAAGTGTGAATTGTGGATCATCCCTGCATGCAGATAAACTTAAAAGGAGAGAATGTGGTAGGAATTTCTAATATTTATATAGTCAGGACTTTTGAAAAGGCATACTGTAAGAGAAACATAATAGTTTAGAATTTTTTCATTCTTGTCATTTTTCTCTTAAATGAATATCGATTTTTGTGTTATTTCAGAGATCTTTCTCCTGGCCCAAGGCCATACGGACATTTTTTAAACTTAAAGGCTCTGTTGTTTTCATCTACATTTTTAAACATTTTAATCTACAATAAACTTGGAATTGATTTTTTCAAGAGTTTTAGAATTAGTTTATCCAGTTGCACAGGCTAATTTCACACCAGAACTCACATGAAAAATTCCTACATAAACATAAGACAACCAAATCCAACAATACACAAAGCTACTTAATATGTCATGATCAAGTTGGATTTATTCCAAGAATCCCACTGTAATTCATCATTTCCAAGTCAATCACTGATGATGTCACATTAGCGTCTTAATGAAGGTAAAATAGGAGTTAGCTAAAATTTTTCATATTTCTAAGAAATGCTAAGAAATATCCTAAATTACAAAATTCCTCTTCACACTGGAAGTAGAGAACATGCCTGATTATGAATCACATATAGGGTTACATATATACACACATCAAAAAACAAACAAACAACCCAACCTAAACATCTTATGCATGGCTAAAAATAGCATAAGCTATGCAAAAATACCACTGATGAAATGGGAAAGACATCTGCAATTTATTCCCCAAAGTGTTAATATCTTTAAACATATAGAGAGCTTCTAAAAAGAGAAACAAAGTCTAACGGTCCAAAAAAATTTTTTAAAGGCTAGAGATATTGACAATTGATAGAAAAAGAAATGCCCTTAAACATGAAAAGATGCTCATCACCATGTAAGATAAATTAGAATTGTAAATGAAGCATTGCAGCACTATTTCTAATAGGAAAAGACTAGAACAACCCAATTGCCCATCACTAGGCAATGGCACCCGACTCCAGTACTCTTGCCTGAAAATCCCATGGATGGAGGAGCCTGGTAGGCTGCAGTCCATGGGGTCGCTATGAGTCGGACACGACTGAGCGACTTCACTTTTACTTTTCGCTTTCATGCACTGGAGAAGGAAATGGCAACCCACTCCAGTATTCTTGCCTGGAGAATCCCAGGGACAGAGGAGCCTAGTGGGCTGCCGTCTATGGGGTTGTGCACAGAGTCTGACACGACTGAAGCGACTTAGCAGTAGCAGAGGTCCAGTTGAATGAACTTTGATGGATCCACTTAAGAAAGTATTATATCTTAAACTCAATAAGCCAAAGACCATGAAGTTGAGTCAAGAAAGTCAGGAACCAATCTTAAGTGCACTCCCATTAGCCAAAAACTGAATAACGTGAGCATCAGAGAATAAAAGCTACAATGGATTAAAACACATCATGATAAAATCCATGACTTCAAAATGATACCAGAAAAATTACTGATTTTGGCACATACTAAAGATTCAGTTCATTACACTAGTATTGATAAATATACAAGAAATCAAAACCTTAACCTTTTATAAAAGTACATCTTAGAGTAATCAAATAATAAAGAAAATTTCTTCCTTATAGGAGTACTCCTGCTAATAAATGAGGAATACTGAATTAAAATATCACAGATATGGAAATAATTAACAGAACAATGCATCTAGAGAACAATCAATAGCTGCTAACATCACAAGGGACACCAACCAATATGTGCCCCTGGCAGGAGTACAAAACACCTCCAATGCAATATTTTTAAACATCTCAAGGGAATCAGAACAGCATATAGAGGTTAACTAACATTTTAAAAGGAAATGCAGAGGACAGAGACTCAAACAACTCCCTCCATGGGAATGTAGTCAGAAAAACCCAGAGTGTGGGAAAAGAATTCTACATGAGACACAAAACCTGACTTCTACATAAGAAGAAACTTTAAGAATAGAAAACCTTTAGATCCTCACTAATAAGGGAGCCTCTTTGTCACAATTGAACTGTGGCTGGTGCAAATTGAGATGTGCTATAAAATAAGCACGCATTGGATTCTGAAAGTTTAGTTCAGGAAAAAAGCATGAAAATTTATTACATGATGAAGTGATATTTTGGATCTCTTATTTAAGGTACATATATATCACATTAAACTAAATTACTAAAGTGAACTGTATGTTTCTTTTCATCAGAAAATGTTAAATTATGTGACTTGCATTGTATTTCTATTGGACAGTGCTGTTCTAGCTTAAAATATAACTTAAGAGGGAACTTCCTTAGTGGTCCAGTGGCTAAGACGTGGTGCTACCAATGCAGGGGGACCAGGTTCCATTACTGGTAAGAAAACTAGATCCTGCATGCAGCACCCCAGCACAGCCAAACAATTAAAAAAAAAACATAAACTCAAAGGATAGTTATCTAACAAATATATAATGAACTTGTTTGGATCCCAAATCAAACCAACCAGCTATATAAAAATATTACACAATCAGGTACATGTGAACACTGAGTATTAGATGATATCAAGGAATTATTATTTTTTTAGGTGTGATAATGGTATTGCAGTTATATTTTAAAAGTCTTTAGAAATACAAAGTTATGAATAAAAATCTTACTAGGCCCGGGATTTGTTGTAAAATAAGCCAGGCTGGTCTTGGATGAGCCTGGCTCTCCTCTGCCCCGTTTTCTGTCCTCCTCAAGAACCTCTGTGGCAGCTAATTAGGGGCAGGGGCCCTGGTTAGAAGACTGAAGCCGTCAGGCGGACCTGCGTCCCAGTCCCACCTATATCCCTTAAGACACATCTCTATGATGACAACACAGTAATACTTTCCTGCAAACTGGTCATGAGCATGCGATTAGAAAATGTGGAAAAACATCTAGCTCTGTGTGTGGATCCAGTTAAGGGTCACTTAATGTGTTTCTACAAAGAATCTGAAAACCAGAACTCAGATTGGAGACGGCAGGTTGGTGGTAAAGTCAGCTCTGTGGAAGGTGGCCCCCTCCCGTTTCCGTAGTCTCTCCAGGCACCGTCTCCAAAGGGCACGCACCCCTTGTCTCCACACTCTCCCTCAGTTTCGGTCACAACAAGGACTAACTCTCCTCACATCAACTCACATTTTTCAGTTATTTTATGTTTAAAGGGAGCTCTGTAACAACAGTACTCAAGCGAAAACCAGTCACTTGCCAGTTAAAGAGAAAAGCAACAAAAAGCAAATAATACAAAAAGAACGTTACTAAAATAAACGATTAAAAAACAGAGACACCGTAAAACGGAAATAAAAAACCGAATCAACTTACAGAGAATGCACACAGGAAGATGAGATCCTCAAGGCAAAGGATGAATCTGCTTAACACCTGTAATAAAACATTCTCTCTCAATATTCATTAAGTGCAGAAATTAAAATGAAAAAAGAAAAATTGCCTAAAAATTAGCACTGAAAACATCACTTGTCACTGATAGCCCCTAACAGGTTTTTATCTGACCGGAGAACCCCAAATTATTTTCATTTTTACTAGAAATTCAGAAACAGTCAACTTTTAAAAACGTGACTGAAATACTGACAGTTATAGTAAAATCAATAGTTTCGAATTTGTTTTTAAAAGATTTGCCGCCTTCAACCCTTCGAGTTCCTTAAGGGTCGGACCACGCGAGGCCCGCCCCCAACCCCGACCGCCTGGGCCCCTCCCCCCGCCTCCCAGCCGGCGGTTTCCGGAAGCCGCCGCGGCCCACCGCCCCCCTCAGAGTATGGCCGCTCGCGGGCCGCTCTCCCTCCGAGCACCCTCCGCACTGACAGACAGGCCCGCTCCCCGCAACCTCGAAAACAGTTGTGAAACATGGTGGTTCGTCTTAGGACCTCCAGGGTTAGAAAACTGCCGAAGGCATCCCAAAGGACACGGGACTCGCTGGTGCCCGGCGATGTGGGGGGTAGGGCGGCTCTCCAGGGCCTGGGGTTATTTGTTGGGAGCCTCTGAGAGCCCCTTTAGAGTACATATTAAAGGGGAGAGGCCCACGGCCCCTCCAACCGTTCAGGTAAAAGACCGGGGTCCAAGGCCGGTCGGGTCCCCGCGACTCGCGGAGCCCCGCCCCGGGTCGCCCAGCGCCGCCTTCCGTGAGCCACGCGGGAACATGGAGGTGGAGGCGCAGCGCGAGCAGCGTCCAGAAGTTTCTCGGGCGCAGGCAAGAACGGGCACAAAGTACATTCAAAGATAAAAGTAGTACAGAACAAAAAAAAGAAACGGCCAAATTAAGATAGCTCAGCAGAAGTGTGGTCACCAGGCCAAGACAACGAGAACCAGAGTTTCAACCAAAATACAGGCAGGATACCTCAAGAGCAGGAGACGAATGCAGACGGGGCTTAGGGCACACACGCCGCACGGAGAGGAAGAAAAGGCCGCAACGCTCCAAAGCCGAGGCTCGGCGAGCGGGAACGTGGGAGGGGGGAGGAGTCAGGTCCCAACCTGTCTAGTTCAACTCGCGGACGCGTTCAGCCACGTGCGAGTACCGCTTTCATTTTAAAATGACCCTCCTCGAGCGGTTGCCTGGTCTTCCCACCCTACTCCTGCCAGGGGCGCTAGGGCTCTGCTCCCTCTGGAGTCCGCACGAGGCTCTCCTTCCCCCTCCCTACTTCCCCAAGTCCAAACCTCAGCCCCGCGGTCTAGTGCCGGGAATATAAGGCCCCTGACCTCAAATCCACCTCCCCCAAGCCCAAATCTCAGTCCCGCGGTCCCCGCCCTCAGTGGGCCGGGCCCCCTTTCAGTACCCTGTCAGTCCCCGAATACACAGCCCCTGACCTCAGATTCCATTTCCTCCGACTCCAAACCTCAGCCCCGCGGTCCCCAACTCCCCCCGTAGGCCCAGACCCCAGTCGGTCCCGGGTGTGAGGGCCTTCACCCCAGATCCCGCCTCCGCTGACCCCCAAATCTCAGTTCCTCGGCCCTCAATGCCAAGTGGCCCAGTCCCCAGCCGGTCCCTGGTGTGCGAGCCTCAGACGCTGCCTGTCCCACCCCTCACCTCGGGCTCCGAGTCTCCACGCCCCCGCTTTTCTTCACATCCGGCACCTTGGTCGTCCCTCTAAGCACCTAGAGGAGGGTGGAACGCTAGGGACTTGGCAGTTGTGGCTGAGGCAGTTGAGGCTTGTTTACCATCACCATGGAAACCCCTGGCAGCGCGCCCCGGGAGGGGGCCCCGAGGGGCGGGTTCAGGCACGCGGCAGGCCCGAGTCCACAACCCCCGCCCGTTGTGCGCACTCGGCGCTTCCGGAAGCCCTAAAGCTCTCGGAGTGCCCTACCCCTCCTCGGCCCCACGCCCAAGCACCCAGGAACAAAAGCCCCAGGAACTCACGCCCCCGCCCCGCTCCCGGCTCCCGGTGTAACCGCTGGCCGGCTTCCCCACAGAATCCCACCTGCTTCTCCCAACAAGACGCGGCGCAGTCTCACTTCCAAGACGGAGCCGGAAAGACGCAAAGACCGCGGAGGGGCGGGGTCTCCAAGGCGGGCGTCCGGGGGCGGAGCCGCGGGGGCGCCATTGTGACGCTCCCGGAGCGGAGCCGGGGATTGGCTAGCTAGTAGTAGGGCGGGGCAGGGGCGTACGGAGCGTGGGCGCGTAGAGCGGGGACGCTGCTGGGAGGGGAGCTACGAGCGGGGGGCGAGCGCTCTAGGATGGTTAGTGGGGCCCTTTTGAGCCGCAATAGATACTGACTGGGAGAGTCCCCCAGATATTGAGCCCAAAGGACGCCTGGATTGAAGGCCAGGGCAACAGAAGAAAACAGTTATTTCCTGCTGAGAATGAAGAAAGAGGGAACCGAGAACACCGGAAACCTATAAAGGCGGCTCCGAGGGCAGGGTTTAGAGAGGGATTAGCAAATTGACCTGGGGTTGCTCAACTGATTCTCTCTTAGGCTGAGAAGCCCCAAGATTGCTAAAGGTGGCCCTCAGGACCCTGAGGAAAATTAGTTTTCAGTCAGAGCCCCTGAGCAGACTGGCAAGACGGTAACTGAAATGGCTACCCTGCCTGAGGCAGTGGAGCAGATTCTTTAATGTGTTCTGGGGTTAATAATCATTACTGTTTTATTTTTGGAGCTTCCATAAAGAGGAAGATATAAAGGCACTCATCACTGCTTAAGTAGAAGATTATTTTAAAAACCACCACTTAATAAGGGGGTGCTTGGAATAGGGTCAGATTATGAGTGAAAGTGAAGTGTTAGTGGTTCAGTCGTGTCCAACTCTGCGACCCTGTGGACCATAGCCCGCCAGGATCTTCTGTCCCTGGAATTCTCCAGGCAAGAATACTGTAGTGGGTTGCCGTTATGAGTAGTTACTATAGAAAAGGAAGGAGCACAATTTGTCACCAGAAGTTGATTCTAAGGGGAAAAGAAAAGTAAAAACAAGAGGACTTGAAAATTAAGAGAAAACTGATGAGGCACAATTACAGAAAACAGGTTCTTCAAAAATCAAATAAGTTATTTGTAAGAAATCCAATGACTCCATCACAGGTCAGGCTATAGAAAAGTCTGACTCCGGAGAGAAAATCCAAGTACCTAACCTGAGGCAAATATTCAAATTACACACACACACACACAAAAGCTTCAGAATTTAGAGACTGAAATCAGGTCCAATAAGACATGTTCCTACAAAGCACTAAGCAGGCCCCTGAGCCATGGGGGCTTTTTGATCCCCTCATCAAGTTTGACGGTTCTCCAGCATTCATCCATGATGCAGTAATCTTTGAGGCCTTCTGTAAATGAAAGACTGGGGCCTTGGCCTGATGCTGAGCCTCCCCTGCTCCTCGGGAGTCATCGCAGGTGTCCACTACGATATCTTTTGCAGGTGAGCACCAGCACAGTCATGTGTGGATTTCCTTCCACAGAAAGCTCAGACTGGTGCCACAGATCCCAGACCTTTTCAACAGATGTACATCTCATCTCATTAACTGGAAGAGGCTTGCCCACGGCTAGTCTACATGGACTGCCTCCTCAGCTGTAGGGCCTTAGAGGTCTCCACCTTTTCTTTTCACGTTTGTGTCCACGAAAGTGTTTCACCCAGGCTCTGAAGTCAAAAGACATCTTTTTTGATTCTTGAGAGTGTCTGCACAAGTGCACCTCTACCATCTGATTTATAAACAGTTGAATTCACCACAAATGAAAATCACCCCAAGATGTATCCTCTTACAAACTGACCTGCCTGTTTACTTCCTGATGTTTATGTAAGTGGATTATTATCACAAATTTAATACTTTTTAATAAGTTTTATTTTGAATGTTTAAAATAAGCTCATGTCTGGAAACCACTAGCAAATAGTATAGAGTTTTGTCTAGAATTTTCCAGTTGGTACCCCTTGAAAGAACACTTTACCCATTAAGCTTTGACACCTTCTCGCCCCTTCTTTCCCAGGAGAGCATCTGTATAGGCAGGATCAAGGAGATTCGGAGAAGGTTCTTACTCACAGTCACATTATCTGTCAAATGGCAGTGGTGATAGCAACAGTGGACCTGTATTGCATCTTTGGGCTTCCCAGGTGGCGATACTGGTGAGGAACCCACCTGTCAATGGAGTTAGATGCCTGAGACAAGGGTTTGATCCCTGGATCAGGAAGATCACCTGGAGGAGGGCATGGCAACCCAC
Organism: Bubalus kerabau; assembly: GCF_029407905.1. Classification (NCBI taxonomy): domain Eukaryota; kingdom Metazoa; phylum Chordata; class Mammalia; order Artiodactyla; family Bovidae; genus Bubalus; species Bubalus kerabau. The sequence goes on from NC_073624.1 coordinate 137,055,890, forward strand.
TCCATTACTCTTGCCTGGAGAATCCCATGGACAGAGAAGCCTGGCTGGTAGGCTACAGTCCATAGGATCATAAACAGTCGGACATGACTGAAGAGTCTTTGCAGGCATGTATTGCAGCCTTACTGTGCTTTCCACTATTTTGAGTACTTAATCTCATTTAAGCATCATAGCAACTCACCAGGATGTTCCTATAACTGCTTAGTAGAAGGAAACTGAGGTATAGAATTGTTAGGTGACTTTCCTAAAATTACTTGGCTTGTAGATAGCAGGTCTGGGCATTGCACTAAGGCACTCTGGTTTCAGAGTGCAGCACTTAGACACTCTGGTTTCAGAGTCTCCACTCTTAAGTACTGCACTCTCAAGCCCAGTGAGAGATAGGTCTTTCTGGGTTAGTTCCCAAGTGCCTTCTCTGCCTCCCTTTCCCATGTGAAGGAAGGAAAGAATGAAATAAAGTACTGAACTGCCCAGCTACAGTATAGGTCCAGTCCAAATGGGATGTTTCTCATTGAGCCCAGCTGCTGTAGTAGTCAGAGAAGAAGGGTAAGATAACGCAGGTGGGACACCAGCAGGCTCAGCAGTCACAGCCTTGTCTGGTTAATCTTTTTGACCAGCATAGAAAAAAATGCATCTTTGAAGCAGCAGTACCACCACAGAAGACTGGATCCCTAGGTTATTTGCAGTTCTTTGGGGATAGTTTACAGTTATTTCAAACAGTACTTTGTGTGAAATAGTAAAATTGGGGTTATGGCACCCCATGAGCTTGAGGGTTACTTGCTTGAATTGATTTTTTTGTCTCACCAGAGACTGCAGTGGGGCTGTGTGGTCCTGGGCAGTGCTGTGTGGCTGCCCTTTGTTTCCACAGCAGGCCTGGCCATCAACAAAGCCTAACTTAAGCTGGCCCTAGTTCTGTCACCATTCTGTGTTGTCCCCCTTTAGCCTCATCATGGTCTTTTCCCCACCCTAAAATATGTACAGTTAGACTCTTTCACTTCTGTGGGGCCTCAGAAGTCAGAAAACTTCATCTGTGTCAAGATGTGCTATTATCTGCCAATTAGATCTCAATATAACTAGAAAAAAAATTTGCTGGATACAGGGCAGCTTGCAGCTTTTCTCTTTCTCTCTCAGTAACCTCCACTTTTTAGAAATTATGGAATATTTAAAACATACAGAAAATTATAGGTATTGTAAAAATCTAAGAGATTTTGACATACTACTTCCTTTCATTGTTTTTTACACCAAAAATTACAGATAAACCAGTGTCGGAGATGCTTTTCAAAAAGTAATTACTCTAAAAAGCAAATCAGATCAGATCAGTCGCTCAGTCATGTCCAACTCTTTGCGACCCCATGAATTGCAGCACGCCAGGCCTCCCTGTCCACCACCAACTCCCGGAGTTCGCTGAGACTCACGTCCATCGAGTCAGTGATGCCATCCGGCCATCTCATCCTCTGTCGTCCCCTTCTCCTCCTGCCCCCAATCCCTCCCAGCATCAGAGTCTTTTCCAATGAGTCAGCTCTTCGCATCAGGTGGCCAAAGTACTGGAGTTTCAGCCTTAGCATCATTCCCTCCAAAGAAATCCCAGGGCTGATCTCCTTCAAAATGGACTGGTTGGATCTCCTTGCAGTCCAAGGGACTCTTAAGAGTCTTCTCCAACACCACAGTTCAAAGCCATCAATTGTTTGGCACTCAGCCTTCTTCAGAGTCCAACTCTCACATCCATACATGACCACTGGAAAAACCATAGCCTTGACTAGACGGACCTTTGTTGGCAAAGTAATGTCTCTGCTTTTGAATATGCTATCTAGGTTGGTCATAACTTTCCTTCCAAGGAGTAAGCGTCTTTTAATTTTATGGCTGCAGTCACCATCTGTAGTGATTTTGGAGCCCAGAAAAATAAAGTCTGACACTGTTTCCACTGTTTCCCCATCTATTTCCCATAAAGTGGTGGGACCGGATGCCATGATCTTCGTTTTCTGAATGTTGAGCTTTAAGCCAACTTTTTCACTCTCCACTTGCACTTTCATCAAGAAGCTTTTGAGTTCCTCTTCACTTTCTGCCATAAGGGTGGTGTCATCTGCATATCTGAGGTTAATTGATATTTCTCCCGGCAATCTTGACTCCAGCTTGTGTTTCTTCCAGTCCAACGTGTGTTTCTTCCAGTCCAGCGTTTCTCATGATGTACTCTGCATATAAGTTAAATAAACAGGGTGACAATATACAGCCTTGACGAACTCCTTTTCCTATTTGGAACCACTAGAATACAATTTTTGGATGATGATATATTTCAAAATTTGAGAAAAAAATTGAAGATAATATGTACATAAAGTCAGTGGGGAATATTAAAGCTTTGAAAGCAGAAAGGTAACAAAATATGTATTCCATTTGCATAACAAAATTTTTTAAAGAATATTGCTTCCTATGGTATAGTTTATGTGGGTGTGCATGCTCAGACCTGTTCAACTCTTTGCGACTCTCTGGACTGTAGCCAGCCAGGCTCCTCTGTCCATTGGATTCTCCAGGCAAGAATACTGGAGTGAATTGCCATTTCCTTCTCCAGGGAATTTTCCCAACCCAGGGATCAAATCCGAGTCTCCTTTTGTCTCCTTCATTGGCAGGCACATTCTTTACCACTGAGCCACCTGGGAAGCCCAGTTTGAGTGGGTAGGTGTGTGCTATCTTGATCCAGTTTTGAGGTCCTAACTAGAAGCTGGTCAGTTTCTCTTCTTTAGATGATTAAGTCCATATCATCAAACACCACTCTTATCAGGCCCTCACACTCTGGAACCAACATATGCTCACCCTAATTGCCCTGGGCCAGATATCAAACAACGAGGGACAGTCCCTGTGCCGAAGAACCTGCTGAAATTATTCAAATTAGCCAACCCCACACCCGTTTGCTCTCTTTCACTCCAGCAAAACCACAATAAAAGTGCTTGCCCACACTTCCCTTTGCTCTTCAGTGTGACTGACCTAGTGCTTCCCCTAAGAAGCCCTGGGTGGCATGCTGTGTTCTCCCCCAAGAGGTGTGAGTACAAAACACTGTAAAATTCTTTCCGGTTTTTCTCTGTTGATCTGCATCAGACTTGGTGATACCCGAGCCGAGATAATATGGTTAAAACAATTCCTTCCCACTGCAGCTTCTAGTTCAAAACTATCATGACTGGATAGGTGGAAAAGAGTCTGGCAGTAAGTTCCGTGCATCCATACTAGCTCCATCTTGGGTGCAGACTCCTGTCTCTGGTTCTTCATAGCAGTTTGTGCTCCCCATGGGCCAGTGAGCTAGGAGGCCAGGATTGGCCAGCGATTTTTGAGCCTCAATTCATATGGCAAAGAAGTGACAAGACAGAAGTGTGGGCCCAGGCCATGTGGGTTGCATCTCCTTTTGAGAGCTCACTACATGCTAAAATTTTCTTTCTCTTAAAAAAAAAATAATTATTTACTTGGCTGCCCTTGATCTTAGCTGTGGCATGTGGAATCTAGTTCTCTGACCAGGGATGGAATCTGGGCCCCCTACATTGGGAGTGCAAAGCCTTAGCAACTGGACCACCAGGAATGTCCCTAAGCATTTTCATTATCCATGATTTTGTCAGAAGTTCTCTATCACTTGGGATTTATTAAGCAGCGATGTGTCCTAACATTTTCATTTTGACCACTTCATTTATAAAAAATAAGTCCCCAGTTTTATCCTGGAAAATTGGAATAAATTTGAGACCTTTATCCTCATAATAGGAGTGCTTAACAATGTTGACTTTGCAAGTTTCTGAACTACAACAGATGAAAAAGGGGGATTAGAGTTTATAAGTTAAGAATCAGTTGGAGTGGTTTAGTGTGTAAGTGGTAATGAGAGACAGGGGTGGGGGGGCGGTGAGTGGACACAGAAGGAAAGGATAGGACTTATGCCTCTTAAGTGTAAGGAGAAACCAAAACTTTTCTGCATCACAGACAGCCTCATATCAGGAGTCATTAAAGCTACCTAAACTCTTGCTCTTGTCAGAGCATCCCAAGAGGCAGGCCACGTGGGGTGCTATAAAGAAACCAGGGGGGTGGCTTCATGCTGTAGCGACCTTCTAAGCAAAACATTGCTCAGAATTCCCTTCCCTGAGTCTTTCTGAATGACTAAGGGACTATAAGATTCTTCTGTGAGATCTGGGGGTGGAACCTGCCATAGCTTATCTTCCTTAGTGGGTGGCAGTGGCTGGCCTTGCAGCTGCTCCATTTCCCCTGCATCCTCTTTTTCTCTCTCTCTCTTAATATTTATTTGACTGTTCCAGGTCTTAGTTGTGGACACAGGACCTTCAATCTTCATTGCAGCATGTGGGAATTTTTTTTTTTTTTTAGTTGTGGCTTGCAAGCTCTTAGTTGCAGCAGATAGGATTCAAACCCTGGGATTGAACTCAGGCCTGCTGCATTGGAAGTGAGGAGTCTTAGCCACTAGACCATCCCCCTACCAGATCTTCCTTAACTTCACTGACTCCTGGGCCAGGTATGAGTTTAGCATGGCAGTAAAGGGTCTCCTACTGAACACCCACACTTCCAAGGAAGGAAACATAAAGAGAACTGAAGTGAATTTCAACCCCAGCTTGGATATGTGACTTCCAGCTTGTTCCTGCTATCCCCCTCTTTACATCCATCTTCCCTTCCTGACAGAGGCTGCTTAACCAGCTCCCACAGTGGCATAACTGTCAAATCCCATATATAACAAATTATATATGCACGTTTCCTGATGGTTCTGTTCTTCTCTTTGAACCTTGACAGATAAAGGAATTTTTAGTTGTACTTGGAGAAGGCAATGGCACCCCACTCCAGTACTCTTGCCTGGAGAGTCCCAGGGACAGAGGAGCCTGGTAGGCTGCAGTCCATGGGGTCGCTAAGAGTCGGACACGACTGAGCGACTTCACTTTCACTTTTCACTTTCATGCATTGGAGGAGGAAATGGCACCCCACTCCAGTCTTCTTGCCTGGAGAATCCCAGGGACGGGGGAGCCTGGTAGGCTGCCGTCTATGGGGTCGCACAGAGTCGGACACGACTGAAGCGACTTAGCAGCAGCAGCAGCATACAATATATTGGTACTTAGTGACGTGGCTGAGTTCTTAGTATTCCTTCTTATCATACATGGGAAATATAAATCACCTGATCTGACAGGCAGTTAACTATTCTGTCTTTCTGACATGTGATACCTTGGATTCTTTTTTTTTTTTTAAAGGAGTCCAGTATATACTTTCCTTAAATGGTATATTCTGGTGTTGTGATTAAAATATATTTATATACATTAAGAAGTTCTATGAGACTTCCTTGGTGGTCCAGTGGTTAAGAATCCACTTTCCAAGGCATGCTTGTTCCCTGGTTGGGAAACTAAGATCCCACATTCCCCAGTGCACCCAAGCAGCTAGAGAAGCCCTTGTGCCACAATGAAGAACCAGTGCAGCCAAAAAAAAAAAATGTTCCAGAAGGATGTAGCTAAATGTGTTAACAGTGGTTTCCTCCACTCTCCCTCTCTTCTGAATATTGGGACAGCTGCCTATTTCTATTATTCTACCCCTTCATCCTTTCTCTAATGTTTCTCCAAGCTTATGGTGCCTCACTATAGCAAATTCACTTGCAGGTATCTGGCTGCACTCCTGAAACAAGTTATCTCTCTTTGCTCTTACAGGTCTCAACTGTAATTTCATTGACTAAAAACAGAATCTGAGGAGCAATCTCATCAAAGGAAATGTTACATTTCCTTTCTGAAAAACCATTTCATAGGAGAGGGTGTGGGGGGGAATGCTTATAAAGACTATAAGTTTACATCTACCTTGTAATCTTTAATGCGTATGACTTACCAATATATCTATACTGACATATATACACTGTGAAAATATTTTAAGGAAACATCTGTAGTTGGGAAGCCACAAAGAGAGAGCTCTCACACACATTACTCATCTCAGTGTGTATAATAGAGCAAGAAGAAGGACGACTTCCTCTCAGCCTTGCAATAGCGAGCTGCAGGTACCTAGCAACAGTAAGCTGCCCTCACCTGTAGCCAGTGCTACCACACTGATTGCCTGCAGCCAATGAGAAGCCACCACCACTTTGAACTCTCATTTTCCTCCAATGAACTTGTATTTAAAATAACCCCAACTTCTCCCAGCTCCCTCCTTTCTTCTATAAAAAAACACTCTCCTCTTTTGTTCTCCAGACTTGCCTTTGGTTCCCCATAGTTTGATTGTCCTGAATTGTAATTCCTTTGCTATTTCTGACTTAACTTGATTTTGCTGGCTAAACTGCTTACCTTTTTCTTTGAAAAAAATTGACATACCATGGTGTCAGAAGTGGGATCAAAGGTAATGAAACACCCCCAGATCTGTATGTGGTACTCACTTAAGCCCCCTGTGCCCTTCAATTTAATAAGTTATTATCTCCCTTTTGGTTCAGTAAGTCTCCTCTGAGATCCAAGTTCCCTTCTTTTGGTTGAGCTTTCTAACTTTACTTGGGATCTGTTCTCTTAAAGATATCTTCCTTTTGGTGAGCACAAATTGGTTTCCGAGCCTCTGATTTTGATGTATGTATGATGTAATCCCCTAAATTCTCTCAGGAGGGTACTCCTGGGGCCCCTGGCCTGTTTTATGTTAAAAAAACAAACAAACAAAAAAAACAAAAAACTACGGTCCCTACTTCTGCACAATATTAACTTAATAGATCAAAGATAATTTAGAACTCCAGTGGCCATTAAGAGAAATTTCTGACCTCCCCAAACAGATTTTTCTCAGAACCAAATTAAAAGACTGCGGCTCTAAAATTAAAAAGAGTGGGACTTCCTTGGTGGTCCAGTGCTTAAGACTCTGCACTTTCAATGCAGGGAGCATGGGTTCAATCCCTGGGTAGGGACTTTCTGCATGCTGAGTGCTGTGGCTAAAAAAACTAATTGATTAAAATTAAACAGATTGATGGAATAACTATTTTAATTGGTACATGGAGACTTCCAAATGTATCCAAGATTCAAAATTGCCTCTTTAGAAAATACCATTTCTAAATTAACCAAGGTGAAAAAAAAAAGAAGACCATAAAAAGCTTCTGGGACTTCTTTTCCCTCTTCCCCACTCTGTCTCTGCAGCCAGCTTCCTCTTTCTCTTCTGCACTGTCCCCATCTCCTCTATTCCCTCAACTTCCTGATTCTCATCCTTTCACTGAATTTTCCTTTTTCTCTGAACCTCTCCATTTCTGCTTCTCTCCTGAATTTATTAAAACCTGTCCCCCTAAGGTTTGTGACATTGTACAGGAGACAGGAAGCAAGACCATCCCCAAGAAAAAGAAATGCAAAAAAGCAAAATGGCTGTCTGAGGAGGCCTTACAAATAGCTGAGAAAAGAAGACAAGCAAAAAGCAAAGGAGAAAAAGAAAGATATACCCATTTGAATGCATAGTTCCAAAGAATAGCAAGGAGAGATATAAAAGCCTTCCTCAGTGATCAATGCAAAGAAAATAAAGAAAAACAATAGAATGGGAAAGATTAGAGATCTCGTCAAGAAAATTAGAGATACCAAGGGAACATTTCATGGAAAGATGGGCACAGTATAGGACAGAAATGGTATGGACCTAACAGAAGCAGAAGAGATTAAGAAGAGGTGGCAAGAATACACAGAAGAAATGTACAAAAAAGATCTTCATGACCCAGATAATCATGATTGTATGATCTCTCACCTAGAGCCAGACATCCTGAAATGCGAAGTCAAGTGGGCCTTAGGAAACATCACTATGAACAAAGTTAGTGGAGGTGATGGAATTCCAGTGGAGCTATTTCAAATCCTGAAAGATGATGCTGTGAAAGTGCTGCACTCAATATGCCAACAAATTTGGAAAACTCAGCAGTGGCCACAGAACTGGAAAAGGTCAGTTTTCATTCCAATCCCAAAGAAAGACAAGGCCAAAGAATGCTCAAACTACCACACAATTGCACTTATCTCACACGCTAATAAAGTAATGCTCAAAATTCTCCAAGCCAAGCTTCAACAATACATGAACTGTGAACGTCCAGATGTTCAAGCTGGTTTTAGAAAAGGCAGAGGAACCAGAAATCAAATTGCCAACATCCGCTGGATCATTGAAAAAGCAAGCGAGTTCCAGAAAAACATTTATTTCTGCGTTATTGACTATGCCAAAACCTTTGACAGTGTGGATCACAATAAACTGTGGAAAATTCTTCAAGAGATGGGAATACAAGACCACCTGACCTGCCTTTTGAGAAATCTGTATGCAGGTCAGGAAGCAACAGTTAGAACTGGACATGGAACAACAGACTGGTTCCAAATAGGAAAATGAGTACATCAGGGCTGTATATTGTCACCCTGCTTATTTAACTTATATGCAGAGTACATCATGAGAAACACTGGGCTGGATGAAGCACAAGCTTGAATCAAGATTGCCGGGAGAAATATCAATAACCTCAGATATGCAGATGACACCACCCTTATGGCAGAAAGCGAAGAACTAAAGAGCCTCTTGATGAAAGTGAAAGTGGAGAGTAAAAAAGTTGTCTTAAAGCTCAACATTCAGAAAACAAAGATCATGGCATCTGGTCCCACCACTTCATGGCAAATAGATGGAGAAACAGTAGCAGACTTTATTTTGAGGGGCTCCAAAATCTCTGCAGATGGTGACTGCAGCCATGAAATTAAAAGACGCTTACTGCTCAGAAGAAAAGTTATGACCAACCTAGCTGCTGCTGCTGCTGCTGCTAAGTTGCTTCAGTCGTGTCCGAGTCTGTGTGACCCCATAGACGGCAGCCCACCAGGCTCCCCCATCCCTGGGATTCTCCAGGCAAGAACACTGGAGTGGGTTGCCATTTCCTCCTCCAATGCATGAAAGTGAAAAGTGAAAGTGAAGTCGCTCAGTCGTGTCCGACTCTTAGCGACCCCATGGACTGCAGCCTACCAGGCTCCTCCGTCCATGGGATTTTCCAGGCAAGAATACTGGAGTGGGTTGCCATTGCCTTCTCTGACAGCATATTAAAAAGCAGAGACATTACTTTGTCAACAAAGGTCCATCTAGTCAAGGCTATGGTTTCTCCAGTAGTCATGTATGGATGTGAGAATTGGACTATAAAGAAAGCTGAGCGCTGAAGAGTTGATGCTTTTGAACTGTGGTGTTGGAGAAGACTCTTGAGAGTCCCCTGGACAGCAAGGAGATCCAACCAGTCCATCCTAAAGGAGATCAGTCCTGGGTGTTCATTGGAAGGACTGATGTTGAAGCTGAAACTGCAATACTTGGGCTCCCTGATGCGAAGAACTGACTCATTTGAAAAGACCCTGATTCTGGGAAAGATTGAAGGCGGGAGGAGAGGGGATGACAGAGGATGAGATGGTTGGATGGCATCACTGACTCAATGGATATGAGTTTGGGTAAACTCTGGGAGTTGGTGATGGCAGAGAGGCCTGGCATGATGCAATCCATGGGGTCACAAAGATTTGGACATGACTGAGCGACTGAACTGAATCTTGTTAATTTAAGATTTGTGTTGTGGAAGTGGGTCTGGTAAAAGTATATAAGGCCTTGATAAGACTAGCAAGTGGGCCATTCTCCGTCCCGCTTCTGATGTCTATGTCAGAAGCTTTCTCAGTCCGTTTTCACTGTAATAAAATTTCTGCCACACAAAAGCTCTGATCAAGTCTGGTGTCTGGTCCTAAATCATCTTCTTCAGAGATCACGCATCCAAAATGGTTCACCGTAAGCTATCAATACAAGTCTTTGGAATTACATCCTGGGGACGAAGAAACCCTTGCTGTCTTATTATACACTCAGAGTAATGGAATCACCAAGTAACCCATTTGGCAAACCTAAGGGTTTCTAAAGTCAGTTGATTGGAATAGGATTCATGCCTGTATCCAGAAAACTGATTAGCTCATGCAAGTAAAGACAGCTCCAAATTGTCTTTACTTGTTTTCTTTTTTTTTAGTATGGCATGAGACTTGCAGAATCTTTCTTCCCTGACCAGGGATTGAACCTGGGCCCTTGAAATGAAAGTGCTGAGTCTTAACACTGGACCACCAGGGAATTCCCCCAAATTGTCCTTAAGGAAAATTTTGGTCTTCCTTTGAATGCTGAATCCACTCAAGTTGCCTTTGAGCTATGTACATTAACAGGCTGAACTGAGATCTCTCTTCTAGTTAAAAGAATATAATGGAAAATTATGTCCATCTCAACCATACCCTCGATGATGCAACTAAAATGAAGACCACTAAAATTCTTAATTTTCAACTCCAAAAAAGGAAGCCTTTAAACAAACCTTCCTAGTCTCCATCAAAATTTCTAAAAGCTAGAACACTGGAAGAAAAATTTCTATAAGCTTAAGTACTCCAAGCACCTTTAGTCCTCTAACTAGCCTTACTAATGTCCTCCTAATGTCCAGGACTCTGAGGAATTACAGAGAATTTCCCCAATCCTTTCTCTTAATAAACTTGAAGAAACTACTCATTAGACTGGAAACAAATCTGTTTTTGTCCTTTTTGTAAGAGCTACACTCTTGGTGCTCAGCCCCACTACCATTAAAAAGCTCTTGCATCAGACTACTAAAATGATTCAAGTGGTGGGGATCTCTAGTAAACCTCAACAGGTTATCACTAAACCTGTCCCCTTTTGCTTAGGCTCTCTAAGACATACTTATCCTTTTCTCCTTACTTCCTCCACTTCTATTTATTTATTGAGCTAAAATACATTAGAAAAATAACCACTGGAATTTCTTTCTCCCAAAAGGGGGAAATAATTCTGGAACCTGACAGTAGCAACCAAAATAACCAATTAGGTAAATCAAATGGCCCTTCAGCATCTTCTAATTTCTCCATCTCTAATGGCACAAGCGCTAATTCTGAGAACACTGATCATTTGTCTCCATTGGATTAGCTACCACTCTTCCCTGTGGCTCAGATGGTAAAGAATCTGCCTGCAATGCAGGAGACCCGGGGTCAGTCCCTGGGTCGGGAAGATCCCCTGGAGAAGGGAATGGCAACCCACTCCAGTAATCTTGCCTGGAGAGTCCCATGCGCAGAGAAGCCTGACAGGCTACAGTCCAGGGAGTCGCAAAGAGTCAGACATGAATGAGCGACGGACACTTTCACTTTCTCCTTATGGGCAAAATCCTCAACTGATACCTGAAGTACCCATGTGCACCCCTTATTAAGATCCAAGTATGACCCTCAAAACTTCCCTCAGGATTAATCAATACCCTACAAATAATGCCTTCAAGGCATTAAGCCAATAACAAAGGCCCAGGGCCTCATTATCCTCTGCACCAGTTAGTGCAGCACTCCTATTTTACCTGTGAAGAAACCAAATGGTTGTGGATGGAGACTTGTCCAGGACCTTCGAGCCATAAACAATATTGTCACCTGTTACCCCAGCCCCTACACTTCATTAGCCTCCATCCCAACTGAAAGCAAGTTTTTTGATGTGAATTAATTTATGTAGTGTGTGTTTTAGAAGTTCCCAGAATATAAAGCAAGACAATATAGTATCTTTTTGTCTTTACTGGGGAAGGTCAGCAATATTCCTTTATAGTAATGCCCCAGTGAAAGCTCTTCTTTTGTTGCTCAGTTCTCAGTCATGTCTGACCCCACAGATTGCAGCATGCCAGGCTACTCTGTCCTCTACTATCTCTCAGATTCATGTCCATTAGGTTGGTGGTGCTATCTAAATATCTCATCCTCTGCCACCCACTTCTCCTTTTGTTTTCAGTCTTTCCCAGCATCAGGGTCTTTCCCAGTGTGTCAGCTCTTCATATCAGGTGGCCAAAGTTTTGGAGCTTTAGCTTCAGCATCAGTCCTTCCAATGAGTATTCTTCCTTTAGGATTGGTTGGTTTGGTCTCCTTGCAGTCCAAGAGACTCTCAAGAATCTTCTCCAGCATCACAATTCAAAGTGTCGATTCTTCAGTGCTCAGCCTTTTTTATGGACCAGCACTCACATCTGTATATGACTACTAGAAAAACCATAGCTTTGACTATACAGACCTTTGTCAGCAAAGTGATGTATTTTAATACGCTGTGGCTCAGAGGTTAAAGCGTCTACCTCCAATGCAGGAGACCTGGGTTTGATCCCTGGGTTGGGAAGATCCCCTGGAGAAGGAAATGGTAACCCACTCTAGTATTCTTGCCTGAAGAATCCCATGGACGGAGAAGCCTGGTAGGCTACAGTCCATGGGGTCGCAAAGAGTTGGACATGACTGAGCAACTTCACTACACTATAATATACTATACTATAGATTTGTCATAGCTTTTCTTCCAAGGAGCAAGCATCTTTTAATTGAATGACTGCAGTCACCTCTGCCCTTCTTATTTCTCACAAACTTTATTTATGGCCTCTCGTCTTGTGGCACTTTAGCTCCCTGACCAGGGATTGAACCCATACCTGCTGTAGTGGAAGCACAGGGTTCTAATTACTGGGAAACTAGAAAATTCCCCTCATAAACTTTGAAGGCTGATCTAGAAGACATCCAGTTCTCTGGAAGCTCCACCTTGAAAAAGTCATTTATTTGACTGCACCGAGTCTTAGTTGTGGCTTGTGGGATTTAGTTCCCCGATCAAGGATCAAACCCAGGCCCCCTACATGGGGAGTGCAGTCTTAGCCAGTGGACCACCAGGGAAATCCCTGGAGGCTCCACTTTAATAGAATGTGTGGATGACTTACTTCTCTGCTCCGCTTCCTAAGCCTCCTCACAAGAAGAGAGTCTCCATTTACTCAAACTCCTAGCCAAAAAGGAGCATAAAGTCTTTAAGGAAAAATTGCAATTTGTTCAAACTCAAGTTTGTTTAGCACATCTGTTCTCAGAACAAGGATGCACCTAGATCAGACAGACTTCACGGCATCTTGAACTTCCCAAAGCCCCAAACCAAATGCAAGCTGCAAAGTTTTCTTAGATTGGCAGGCTATTTTCTCAACCAGATCCCTTAAACTTCCCCAATGGCCCAACCCTTACATTCTTGTTAAAAACTAATAAATCTCTTATCACTTTGGAATATTCAGGTGACATGACTTTTACAATCTTAAAGGAAAGTTTTATAATCACTCCTGCCCTTGAACACCCCAATTATCAATTCCTTTTCTTTTTGTACATGAAAAAGAAGGGAATTCCCTTGGGGTACTCACCCAAGAGTATGTGGATCACGACTGACCCATAGGGTTTTATAGTCAACGAGAACCTGGAGCCTGGGATACATCTTAACCCCAGCTCAAAGCTGTACCTGAAACTGCCCTTCTTGTAAAAATCACTGAAGAATAGTCATGGGATCTTCTTTAACCATTTTGTGCCACATGCTGATGAGGCTCTTAACCCTTATCATACTCAACATCTTGCAGTAAGCCACCTCACTTTCTATGAAATTCTCCTTAATGAACTGCCCCATAAATCACTCTTGCCCAGTGTAATAACTTTAACCCTGCTACTCTTCTCTCACAGTTGAACTGTGCCCCTCATGCACCACCCCCCCGACACCGCCATGACTGCTTATAGGAAATGCCCTTAGATAATTCACCTTTTATGGTTCACTGATGGTTTTTCTTTGAAAGATGAACATGGTAACTATTGTGCTGGACATGCAATGTCCATTCTTCTTTAAGAAAGTGAAGTGAAAAAAAAAAAAGAAACTGAAGTGACAATTTTGCCTTGGGCTACTTTGGCCCAATAAGCCAAATATATGTACTCATGTGGGCCTATAGCCTAGTCAAGGGCAAAATGGACAACATTTACACTGACAGTAGCTTTGTCTTTGGCATGGCTCACGATTTTGGAATGTGATGGAAACAACATGGCTTCCTTACTTCCAGGAGAGATCAAATTAAAAACAGCCTTTTTGTTCAAGAATTATTAAATGCCATATTCTTACTTGCTACTTTGCTATTAAAGTTCTGGGGCATACTAAGCTCGACTCTTTAGAAGCTAAAAGAAGTTACCTTGTTGATATTTCTACAAAAAAATGCTACCCTTTTGGGACTTCCCTGGCACTCCCGTGGTTAAGACTTTGCATTCCCAATGCAGGGAGCAAAGGTTTGATCCTTGTTCGAAGAACTAAAATCCCACATGCCACACAACACAGGCCCGTTTCCCACTTCCCCCTCCCCTCCACAAACAAAATGCTGCCCTCAAAGGATCATAGTCTAGAGGAACTTGGATACTTCTGATTGTTGGATCTGTCATTAGAAAACCTAATCTGTCTATGACAGCCATGACCCTTTAGCCATCTCTGTTGTGACAGCTCGGAGAAGGCAGTGGCACCCCACTCCAGTGTTCTTGCTTGGAAAATCCCATGGATGGAGGAGCCTAATGGCCTGCAGTCCATGGGGTCAGGTCGCTGAGGGTCGGACAATCTTGCTCAGGAAAGTCCAGGCCCCTCAGCCGGGGTGGGGTTGGGGATTCAACCATGGATGGCTGAATCATCTTATAGCCGCATGTTTGTCCTGAAGCCCATTCCCAGCAGCCCCCCTCCCTTTGAGGACCTCCTGATAATTGATAATTGATCTCCTGCCTCATCCATGCACCACACAAGACACCTCAACATTATATCAAAGAACATTACAATTTCCACACCATGCCTGAAAACCTTAGAAGTCCCTGTGACCCAGATCCCCATGACTATCTGTAACCCAGAATGATCCCCAGTGGTTTGACCTCTGCTAAGCCTGGAGAATCCCATGGACAGAGCAGCCTGGAGGGCTGCAGTCCATGGGATCACTAAGAGTCAGACACGACTGAGCGACTTCACTCTCACTTTTCACTTTCATGCATTGGAGAAGGAAATGGCAACCCACTCCAGTGTTCTTGCCTGGAGAATCCCAGGGACGGGGGAGCCTGGTGGGCTGCCGTCTATGGGGTTGCACAGAGTCGGACACGACTGAAGCGACTTAGCAGCAGCAGCAGCATTGTTACAGCTAGTTGTAGCTGCACCCCTTTGGATATTTATCGAGTCAAACTTCTGCAACCAGATTTTCCTGTACCTTGCTTTGACCTCTCCTGTGTTGTAACTCTTAATCCAGCTAATCATACCTATTCTGCCTATATATACTAGTTCTTACCAGTAGATTAGGTCTGCTTGTCATGGCAAAACAACTCCCTTCTGTATGGCCTTTGAGAACAAAGTCCATATAACAGGATGGTTTCTCCCTAATTGTTCACCAGACACCACTGACCCTTGGCTTGAAAGGGCCAATAGAATAATTCCAATTAATGGCACTAATAATAATCAAACCCAGCAGGTATCTTATGTATACCACCTGTTCTTATATCTGTAATGAATGGGCCTCTTGATGAGTTTATGAATGTTTGTACAGCTGGTGGATTGAAGGCCAGTGCTTACTAGGATTTCTAACTGTCCCCATGGACGTTCACAATAAATCTGAATTCTCCCATTGGTCTTGTTATTTGTCTTCTCCATTAAACCACATTGCCACTTTAAATGGGAATTCCCAGGAGGTAATATACATGACTAGATTTGCTTCCATTGGAAGAGCACTTATTCATGGCAAACTTGCCAATCCTACCATTAAGACAACAGCAGCCCAAGAACAACTACTTGACTCACTGGCCAAAGTAATTTTGGATAATTGAGTAGCTCTCGATTACCTAGCATTTGTACGAATGCAAATGCCACCTACTGTGCATGGATAAATTCCTCTAGAGAAGTAGAGACTCCACTGGTATACCTTAGATATATTTTGGGTTGGTTCTCAACAACCACAATAAAATAAATATTACGGTAAAACAAGTTTCATAAATTTTGATTTCCCAGTGCATGTAAAAGTTATGTTTATACCATGCTGTAGTATATTAGCTATACACTGACTGAAAAACCAATGTACATACCTTGATTGAAAAACATTTTATTGTAAAAGAATGCCAACCATCATCTGAGCCTTTGGCAAGTCATAATCCTTTTGCTGGTGGAGAGTTTGAAATATTGTGAGAATTACCAGAATGTGATATAGAGACACAGAGGGAGCAAATGCTGTTAGAAAAATGGTGCCAGCAGACTTGCTCAATTCAGAGTTGCCATAAACCTTCATTTTGTAAAAGTGAAAACAAAAAGTACCCCCCCCAAACCTCAATATCTACAAAGCATAATAAAATGAAGTGCAATAAAATGAGGTATGCCTATACATAAAATTAGGGAACAAGCATATTGGCTACAACAAATTTCACTGACGAGCCATAATCCTTTGATCTGCTTTTGGCTTAAACTTTCAACTTTTAGTGGTCTTTTATTGAGATAGTAACATTTAATAATTTGTACAATACTCTAAAAATTATTTTTATCAGTTTCTGATGCTGTGAAAGTGCTGCACTCAATATGCCAGCAAATTTGGAAAACTCAGCAGTGGCCACAGGACTGGAAAAGGTCAGTCTTCATTCCTATCCCAAAGAAAGGCAATGCCAAAGAATGCTCAAACTACCGCACAATTACACTCATCTCATGCTAGTAAAGTAATGCTCAAAATTCTCCAAGCCAGGCTTCAGCTATATGTGAACTGTAAACTTCCTGATGTTCAAGCTGGTTTTAGAAAAGGCAGAGGAACCAGAGATCAAATTGCCAACATCCGCTGGATCATGGAAAAAGCAAGAGAGTTCCAGAAAAACATCTATTTCTGCTTTATTGACTATGCCAAAGCCCTTGTGTGGATCACAATAAACTGTGGAAAATTCTGAAAGAGATGGGAATACCAGACCACCTGATCTGCCTCTTGAGAAATCTGTATGCAGGTCAGGAAGCAACAGTTAGAACTGGACATGGAACAACAGACTGGTTCCAAATAGGAAAAGGAGTTCGTCAAGGCTGTATATTGTCACCCTGCGTATTTAACTTATATGCAGAGTATATCATGAGAAACGCTGGACTGGAAGAAACACAAGCTGGAATCAAGATTGCCGGGAGAAATATCAATAACCTCAGATATGCAGATGACACCACCCTTATGGCAGAGTGAAGAGGAACTCAAAAGCCTCTTGATGAAGGTGAAAGTGGAGAGTGAAAAAGTTGGCTTAAAGCTCAACATTCAGAAAACTAAGATCATGGCATTCGGTCCCATCACTTCATGGGAAATAGATGGGGAAACAGTGCAAACAGTGTCAGACTTTATTTTTTGGGGCTCCAAAATCTCTGCAGATGGTGACTGCAGCCATGAAATTAAAAGATGCTTACTCCTTGGAAGGAAAGTTATGACCAACCTAGATAGCATATTCAAAAGCAGAGACATTACTTTGCCAACAAAGGTTTGTCTAGTCAAGGCTATGGTTTTTCCAGTGGTCATGTATGGATGTGAGAGTTGGACTGTGAAGAAGGCTGAACACCAAAGAATTGATGCTTTTGAACAAGTCCCTTGGACTGCAAGGAGATCCAACCAGTCCATTCTAAAGGAGATCAGCCCTGGGATTTCTTTGGAAGGAATGATGCTAAAGCTGAAACTCCAGTACTTTGGCCACCTCATGCGAAGAGCTGACTCATTGGAAAAGACTCTGATGCTGGGAGGGATTGGGGGCAAGAGGAGAAGGGGACGACAGAGGATGAGATGGCTGGACGGCATCACTGACTCGATGGACATGAGTCTGAGTGAACTCTGGGAGTTGGTGATGGACAGGGAGGCCTGGCGTGCTGCGATTCATGGGGTTGTAAAGAGTTGGACATGACTGAGCGACTGATCTCTGATCTGATCTGAAGTAACTGTTGCAAGGTTTTACTTAATTTACCAGTTACTGGTCTATCAGAAAATTATAGTCTTCTGCTTGCAACTCTTCATTTAAAAAATGAGATTTTTTTTCATGTTTTATAATACAATATCAAAACAACATCTTTATTTTAAAAAATTTCTAAATTTTATTATGGAAATTTTCAAAAATACAGAAAAAGAAAGAATAGTTTAACTAAAAAAAAAAAAAAAAGAACTGACCAACAAAGATGAAAGTGTAACACATAAGTGAAAATGCTAGGAGTGAAACTGGAATTGAGTATGAATAGAGTTTATAGAAGAACTTGCTGAATGGGAGAATGTTGATACTGTTGCTGTTCAGGAGACTAGATCTGCAGGCAGAAGTAGCAAAAAACTTCACATGAAGGGATTCTTGGAGATATTTCATGACATTAAAAGTGGAAAGGATACACATCATTGTAAATCAAATGTACTTGAATAAAATAAAAATTTTTATAAAGTGGAAATGGACTTTCCTCATGGTCCAGTGGTTAGGATTCTGAGCTTACACTGCAGGGAGCATGATTTGATCCCTGGTCAGGCAACTAAGAGTCCACAAGCTGCTCAGCCAAAAAAAAAATCCCCAACACTTTAATGCTGAATGTTTCTAATAAGTTATGGAATACAAAATAAATATTAGTTTTTGTATTAACTTCCCAATACACTCCATTTTTGAGAATTAGCTCACCTTTTAATTGAGAGTGTGAGAAGGAAAGAGTAAACATGTTAACTTAGTAGCAGGAATGCTGCTCTAAGGAAACTATCAAAGTTGGCTTTTATCTCAGTTTAGTTCAGTTCAGTTCAGTCGCTCAGTCATGTCCAACTCTTTGAGACCCCACGAATCACAGCGCACCAGGCCTCCCTGTCCATCACCAACTCCTAGTGTTTACCCAAACTCATGTCCATTGAGTCGGTGATGCCATCCAACCATCTCATCTTCTGTCGTCCCCTTGTCCTCCTGCCCTCAATCTTTCCCAGCATCAGTCTTTTCCAATGAGTCAGCTCTTCGCATCAGGTGGCCAAAGTATTGCGGTTTTAGCTTCAACATCAGTCCTTCCAAAGAATATTCAGGACTGATCTCCTTCAGGATGGACTGGTTGGATCTCCTTCCTGTCCAAGGGACTCTCAAGAGTCTTCTCCAACACCACAGTTCAAAAGCATCAATTCTTCAGTGCTCAGCTTTCTTTATAGTCCAACTCTCACATCCATACATGACTACTGGAAAAACCATAGCCTTGACTAGATGGACCTTTGTTGACAAAGTAATGTCTCTGCTTTTTAATATGCTGTCTAGGTTGGTCATGACTTTGCTTCCAAGGTGTAAGTGTCTTTTAATTTCATGGCTGCAATCACCATCTGCAGTGATTTTGGAGCCCCCCAAAATAAAGTCAGCCACTGTTTCCACTGTTTCCCCATCTATTTGCCATGAAGTGATGGGATCAGATGCCATGATCTTACTTTTCTGAATGTTGGGTTTTAAGCCAACAATTTAACTCTCCACTTTCACTTTCATCAAGAGGCTCTTTAGTTTTTCTTCACTTTCTGCCATAAGGGTGGTGTCATCTGCGTATCTGAGGTTATTGATATTTCTCCTGGCAATCTTGATTTCAGCTTGTGCTTCATCCAGCCCAGCGTTTCTCATGATGTACTCTGCATATAAGTTAAATAAGCAGGGTGACAATATACAGCGTTGACATACTCCTTTTCCTATTTGGAACCAGTCTGGCTTTTATCTCATTTGATGCAAATATATGTACACACAAGTCATAAGCCACAGTTGGTGTTTAAGGACAAAAACATAGCTTCTTAGAATGCAAAAGCTAGTGAGCATTTGAAAACTACTTGCACTCTGAAATTAAAATAAAAAATAAAACCTTAATAATCGACTGAGTGTGTGTGAGCATCTGCTGGTATCTGCTCATGAAGGGCCCTATGCTAGCTCTAGAGAAGTTTGCTTGTCTAGGTGGTTGTATACTGCAGAGATGATTAGAAGACAGATCACAGCTGGAAAAGCCAAAGGGAAGCTTTCATTAACTTTAACTTATCTTAGGGTTCTTGTTCTAAGAAATCTTCAGTTTTCATCTAAGAATGTTCGTCTGTTTTTTCTCAATAGAGACCTTTTTTCTCGGTTGAGCTTTCTTTCTTTTGATTTTAACTACATCACTTTATGACTCCATCACTTTTTCTGGAAATGCTGGAAGAGAATCACCACAATTATCATTATGACCATTGCTGCACAGGCAAAGCCAATGGCCAGAGCTAGGAAGTGCAGGTCAGAGAGGTGTACGGTGTGCACAACAGTGAGCCAGAGCTCCCCTGTTCCCTGTTGCCAAATCAACATCAGGTGGGTCCTTCACCTGGCAGGTGTATGTCCCATTATCATCAATCTGCAGCTTCCAAAGGATGGAGACATCACACTGATCAGCGCTCCCATCCCATACCACCCACCCAGTCCTTGAAACTCCCACTCATGGGTTTGAAGGGATCCACATGGTAGTAGAAAATAAATAGATCCCTCCATCTCAAGGCCAAAAATTCCAGGTCACTGTTAGAGCATAACCCATAGGGACGAAGTTAGAGAAAGTATACAGATGATAAAGAGAATTAAATTGTTTGTGCTTGCCTTTAGAGAGCATACCACAAAGCTCAGGGATTTTTATTCTTAAGAATAAAAGTTTAAAAAATTAATAAAAGTTAATTAAATTAAAAAATTAAAAAAAGTTAAAATTAAAAAATATAAAAACGTTAAAAAGTTAATAAAAGTTTTAAAAATTCTTGGAAATTCCTTGACAGTCCAGTGGTTAGGACTCTGAACTTTCACTACCGAGGGCCTGTGTTCAATCCCTCATTGGGGAACTAAGATCCCACAAGCCTCATGGCAAGACCAAGATAAAAAGAATAAAAATTCTCAGGAATCACATGTAACTAAAAAGACTATGAGAACTGAAACTTTGAATAAATAACATCATAATAAAATACAAAGATTACTACAAAAACAATACAACTCCAATCAATCCTTGTCTAAAATATATTATCAAGCACCTGTGAGCAACCCTAAATTGTATCAAAATCTGTAAATAAAAGCCAATCACACTTAATCCCAAGAGGGAGAGGTAAGAGCAAACCTTGATGCTGCCCGTCCCTCTTTCACCCTGAGATTTTGAATATTTGTGCTTTTCACAAATGAGACAACTTCATAAAAGCTGCTCTTAAATTTTAGACGCTGGCTTAGAGTAAGTCCAGTGTGAAAGAATCCACTGTGGGATAAAAGTTCACGGGGTGACAAACGGAGTTAGAAGTCTCTGGTGACTTCCTTCTGAGAGACACCACATCCACAGAGTTACAGTGAATGACTAGCACCCCAGAAAGCTGCCTTTCCTTCTGCATACAAGGGAAACTTCCTCAAGGAAACAGAAGCTTTTTTTCTGAGGTAATTAGTACTTTCCTGGTGGCTCAAATGGTAAAGGATCTGCCTGAAATGTGGGAGACTCGGGTTCGATCCCTGGGTTGGGTAGATATCCTGGAGAAGGAAATGGCAACCCACTCCAGTATTCTTGCCTGGAGAATCCCATGGACAAAGGAACCTGGAGGGCTACAGTCCATGGGGTTGCAGAGTCAGACACGACTAAGCATTTAACACTAATCACTTTAATTAGTCTGAGTACCATACCTAGGGGCTTCCCTGATATCTCAATTGGTAAAGAATCTGCCTGCAATGAGGGAGACCCAGGTTCAGTCCCTGGGTTGGGAAGATCCCCTGGAGAAGGGAAAGGCTACCCACTCCAGTATTCTGGCCTGGAGAATTCCACGGACGTATAGTCCGTAGGGTCGTAGAGAGGCGGATGCAACTGTGCAACTTTCACTTTCACCACACTTAAGGTTTCCCTGGTGGCTCAGATGGCAAAGAATCTGCCTGCCTTGCAGGAGACCTGGGTTTAATCCCTGGGTTAGGAAGATCTCCTGGAGGCAGGAATGGCCACCCACCCCAGTATCCTTGCCTGGGAAATGCCATGGACAGAGAAACCTGGAGGGCTATGGTCCATAGCGTCATAAAGAGCAGGACACAACTGAAACAACTTAGCACCCTTGCACAGCACACACACCACACCTAAGACTTACATAACAGTTTATAATCCTCCAGTCCATCCTAAAGGAAATCAGTCCTGGGTGTTCATTGGAAGGACTGATGTTGAAGCTGAAACTGCAATACTTTCGCCACCTGATGCGAAGAACTGACTCATTTGAAAAGACCCTGATGCTGGGAAAGATTGAGGGCAGGAGGAGAAAGGGATGACAGAGGATGAGGTAGTTGGATGGCATCACCGACTCAATGGACACGCGTTTGGGTGGACTCCGGGAGTTGGTGATGGACAGGGAGGCCTGGTGTGCTGTGGTTCATGGGGTCGCAAAGAGTCGGACACAACTGAGCGACTGAACTGAATCCTCTAGGCTGAGTGAAGAAAGGCAGTGACATAGAGCAGAGACTGAGCTGCCAAGCAGGGGGCCAGAAAGGGTCGTGTTTGGGGAGAATACCTTTTTTAGGGCAGAGATTTAGGGGAGTCGTTGACTGGTCCAAATCCTAGGACCTAAGGGTACAAGAGGTCTGCGCTAGCCTGTAGGGATCAGGTGTGTAGACGTGGTTGGGAAAAAGCTCTTGTTACTTTATTTTATATCTTAGCAGCACTTTCAGAGTGGCACCTGAAGATAGGGATTTCTAGTCCTCTTTATCCTTTGTCTCAAGCTGCTCTGTGTGATAAGGGGGCCATTTAGCCACACAGGCTTGTTGAGCACTTGAAATGTGGTGAATATGACTGAGAACCTTAACTTTGTCAGGTACACAACATAAAGTTTATCATCTTAACCATTTCTAAGTTAGGTAGCGTTAAGTACATTCAGTTTTGTGCAACCAATCTTCACAGCTCATTTTTATCTTGAAAACTTGAAACTCTCTATGTATTAACAACTCCCCATTTTCTGCCTCCTCCCAGTCTCTGGAAACATCACCATTCTAATTTCTGGCTCTGTGAACCTACTTTTGATACTTAATGTAAGTGGAATCATACAATATTTGTCTTTTTGTGACTGGCTTATTTCACACTGCTTAATGTCAATGGCACCCCACTCCAGTACTCTTGCCTGGAAAAATCCCATGGACAGAGGAGCCTGGAAGGCTGCAGTCCATGGGGTCGCTGAGGGTCGGACACGACTGAATGACTTCACTTTCACTTTTCACTTTCATGCATTGGAGAAGGAAATGGCAACCCACTCCAGTGTTCTTGCCTGGAGAATCCCAGGGACGGGGGAGCCTGGTGGGCTGCCGTCTATGGGGTAGCACAGAGTCATACACGACTGAATCAACTTTGCAGCAGCAGCAGCAGCAGCAAGCATATTAAAAAGCAGAGACATTACTTTGCCAACAAAGTCCGTCTAGTCAAGGCTATGGTTTTTCCAGTAGTCATGTATGGATGTCAGAGTTGGACTATAAAGAGAGCTGAGTGCCAAAGAATTGATGCTTTTGAACTGTGGTGTTGGAGAAGACTCTTGAGAGTCCCTTGGACAGGAAGGAGATCCAACCAGTCCATCCTAAAGGAAATCAGTCCTGGGTGTTCATTGGAAGGACTGATGTTGAAGCTGAAACTGCAATACTTTAGCCACCTAATGCGAAGAGCTGACTCATTTGAAAAGACCCTGGTGCTGGGAAAGATTGAGGGCAGGAGAAGGGGACGACAGAGGATGAGATGGTTGGATGGCATCACTGACAGTGGACATGAGTTTGAGTAAACACTGGGAGTTGGTGATGAACAGGGAGGCCTGGCATGCTGCAGTCCATGGGGTCGCAAAGAGTCGGACACAACTGAGCAACTGAGCTGAACTGAACTGGATAACTAAAGACTTCCCAGGTGACTCCGTGGTAAAGAATCTGCCTGTCAATGCCAGACACAGGAGACATGGGTTCAGTTCCTGGCTCAGGAAGATTTTCTGCAGGAGGAAATGGTAACCCACTCCAGTATACCTGCTGGGATAACCCTATGGACAGAGGAGCCTGGCAGGCTACAGTCCATGGGGTTACAAAAAGTCAGACATAACTGAGGGACTGAGCACATGGAGAACTAAGATTCCCACATACCACAGAATAGCTGAGCTTACGTACCACAACCAGAGACACCTCTTGCTGGAACTAAGACGAATCCTAGCCAAATAAATACTAAAAAAAAAAAAACAAGTTGCAAAAGTTAGTATAGGGAGTTCCTGTATACCCTGCATTATGTCTCCTGTATTTAATGTCTATATAACCATGGCATATTTGTCAAAACTAAGAAATTCACACTGATATGATACTCTTAATTAAACTACAGACTTTAATCTGATTTTACCATTTATGTCCTTCCACTGTTTCAGAATCGAAACTACAATCCCATATTGCATTTAGCATACAAGTTTTTTATATACCAAGTTCAGTTCAGTTCAGCCGCTCAGTCCTGTCAGACTCTTTGCGACCCCATGAACTGCAGCACGCCAGGCCTCCCTGTCCATCACCAACTCCCGGAGTCCACCCAATCCCATGTCCATTGAGTTGGTGATGACATCCAACCATCTCATCCTCTGTTGTCCCCTTCTCCTCCTGCCCTCAATCTTTCCCAGCATCAGGGTCTTTTCAAATGAGTCAGCTCTTCCCATCAGGTGGCCAGAGTATTGGAGTTTCAGCTTCAACATCAGTATATACCAAGATCTTGCCTCATTTTACTATTCACAATGTTTTTTTTTCCCTTTCTCTTCAGAATAAAGGCTCTAAGGTTTTGTATGGTTATATGTAATTCATAAATGTAATTATCTATATCCATAAATGTATGGTTATGCATACATAACCATATGTGTCTGACTCTTTGCGACTCCATGGACTGTAGCCTTCCAAGCTTCTCGGTCCATGGGGTTTTCCAGGCAAGAATACTGGAGTGGGGTGCCATTTCCTTCTCCAGGGGATCTTCCCCACCCAGGGATCGACCCCAGGTCTCCGGCATTGCAGGCAGATGCTTTACCCTCTGAGCCACCTGAGAAGCCCGTATATATAATTCATAAATCTAATTATCTATACCCATAAATGTATGGTTATGTATAATTCATAAATGTGATGCCCACAACTACCAAAACACAGTTATGGTCAAACAATATAGGACCAACTGCTGTAGCCAGGGAGATCTGACACTATGGGGAACCCTTGGGTATCTTAGGAAGTGAATGTTAAAAGGGGCTTACTGGGACTTACTGAAAGGCCCGTGGTTAGGACTTCACCTTCCAAAGCATGGGGGTGCCAGTTGGATCCTCCCTCGGGGAGCTAAGAATCCTACACGCTTCTTAGCCCAAAACTGAAAGCATGCAACAGTAACAGTAGAGATTTTTTAAATGGTCCACATAAAAAAAAATTTTTTTTTAAATAAAAAGGGCTTATTGTAGTGTTTGGGTGTATGTAGGTGATTTGGGGGAGGGCCCAAGGACATGGTGATTTAATTGTTATCTGAAAAGCAGGAGGAATGGAGCAGGACTAGAGCTGTCACTGGGAAAGCAGTAGTCACTCATGTTAGCTAGAGAAGGGGTGTTTGGTCTTTTTGTGTTTGCATGTCTGTTTACTGTTCATGCACAGTTAGTCTTAAATTTCTTCACCTTCCGTCTCGTTAGATACCTCATTTGACATCAAAATTCCATGATGTCGCTTATGTTCATCCGGGCATTCAGGCCAGCTACCAACGATGGTTGTCGGGGCTCCTTTACTTTTTAACGCTAAATCTGAGCATAATTAAGATGAAAAACAAAAGATCACCCAGCTGCTTTTGTAACAGAATATGACAACTCTTGGTCCCTGACACTACAAATTCTGACTTTGTACAGGTGCTTAACAAATAACTCGTTACCAAGGGCTGGAAAGGTCAATGTGTCTTGTTTAGAGCAGAAACAGCTGGCCTGGATGTAGCACGAAACCAAACGACCCTGGCCTAGGCCGCGTTTCCTCCAGAAGTGAAGGGCTCCGCGGTGACTTCCTCTGCCCCAGGACTTTTATTTCTCAGGACAGGCTTGAGGAAAAAGCCCTGCCCTCTGAAGGAACCAGTTAAGAGAGCTAGCCGATGTCACGTGACAGTGCAGAGTAGAGCCCCTAGAGAGCACACCTTGCGGCTGCGGTCGCTCGATCCGCCTTCATCGGTCTCCGAAGTTCCTGGTTCCCCCCTTCTTTCTCGCCAGGAAATGACTCTCATTTCCTTCTACCACGCTAGTCTTCTGTCTCGACATTCTTTGAGCTCACTGGGAGACCCTCCCAGTCAGTACCACTAAAGCCTCAAACTTGCCACAAAAGGCCTCTTCTCTCCCAAGGGCTCGCCCACGTCCCGCACCACCCCTCCCTGCAGCGGGTCGCTAGGCATGCCCCGGCCCTGCCCTGCGCCTGGATGGCCAATCCGTGTGCGTCACAACGGCGCCCTGGTGGCCCCGCCCCCGGACGCCAGTCTCGGAGACCCCGCCCCCGTGTTGTCCTTCCGGCTCGCTTTTAGAAGTAGGATTGCGCCGTCTTCCGGGAGAAGAAGGTGGGGTTCGACAATAATCCGGAAGCGGGGTGGGGGCGCGGGCTTGTGGGCTGTTGTTCCCGGATGCTCGGGCACATGACCGACAGGGGGCAGGGCACACCGAGAGCCGAAGGGCTCGTGAAGGTACCGCGTGTGCCAAGGGCGGCGGGAGTTGTTTGACTCCCGCCCACAGCGCTTCTGACCACGCCCCTCCGTAGCCCGCCCCAGGGATTTTCATGGCGATGGTAAACAAGCCTCCCTTGAGTTAACTAGAACTTCACAGTCCCCGGCGTTTCGTTCTGGCAACCCACTCCAGTACTCTTGCCTGGAAAATCCCATGGGCGGAGGAGCCTGGTAGTCTGCAGTCCATGGGGTCTCGAAGAGTGGGACATGACTGAGCGACTTCACTTTCACTTTTCATTTTCATGCATTGGAGAAGGAAATGGCAACCCACTCCAGTGTTCTTGCCTGGAGAATCCCAGGGACGGGGGAGCCTGGTGGGCTTCCGACTATGGGGTCGCACAGAGTCGGACACGACTGAAGCGACTTAGCAGCAGCAGCAGGGTGTTCAGGGAACAAGGACGGCCGAGGTGTGGGATGTGAAGAAGAGCGGCAACAGGGAGACTCGGAGCCTTAAGCGAAGGGTGGGGCGGGTGGCCTGTTCGAGACCTGCACACTCGGAACAGACTGGGACCTGGAACCCCTGGTCAGAGACTGTGGAGTATCCTTGGTTCCAATGGAGGAGTCGCCAGCCCATCTAGGGAGATGGAGTCAAGGGGGCCAGAAATGGGTCGTGTTTGGGGAGAATACCTTTTTTAGGGTAGAGATTTAGGGGAGTCGTTGACTGGTCCAAATCCTAGGACCCAAGGGTACGAGAGGTCTGCGTTAGCCTGTAGGGATCAGGTGTGTAGACGTGGTTGGGAAAAAGCTCTTGTTACTTGATTTTATATCTTGCTGCTGCTGCTAAGTCGCTTCAGTCGTGTCCGACTCTGTGCGACCCCATAGTCGGAAGCCCACCAGGCTCCCCCGTCCCTGGGATTCTCCAGGCAAGAACACTGGAGTGGGTTGCCATTTCCTTCTCCAATGCATGAGAGTGAAAAGTGAAAGTGAAGTTGCTCAGTCGTGTCCGACTCCTAGCGACCCCATGGACTGCAGGCTTTGCTACTCAACTTTTCTCCTACCCATTTCCTGTTCCCTGAGGAAATAATTTCAAACTTTTGAATTTTCTTCCCCATTAGTTTTATTCCTTTTGTATCTGCATCTCTTTGTGTACTTGGTTCATCAGCTTCGCTAAATTTGAATACTTAAGTCTGAAATATTTCCTGATTGATTTCCTTTGCCTCCTGGTCACACTTGTCTGCAGCATGTGTATAGGCAGCTGTTTGCTCTTCTTTCTTTTTCTACACGTATCCTTGACTATATTTTGCACTGGTTCCATTTTTGACGGCTCATCTTGGAGTGAGTTTGAATTCAGCAGATTGTGGGAGTGGGTCCAAGGCTCTCATACTTTTATTTATTATCAAGATTTGCGTGTAGTTTATTTTTTCTCCCACTTTAAAAATATGACATGTAAGAGATCTTTTGTAAAACATACCTCAATGGTGTAAAGAATACTACTCAATCCAAATCTTAAGAAATAGAACTCAGCGTGGTTCTCTTTCTCATCAGATCTGAGCACTGGTCTTGGCGGTCATAAAGGTCATAAAGTAGTAGTAATGAGACTCTCCTCACAGTGCTTGGAGTCTGCTGTATGGCCTGTGGGCTTCTTTCAAACAAGGTTAAATTCTTTTAGAACTTGTTTCCTCCTCCCCTGTACAATGGCATAATCTCAGGCTTAAAAGTGAAATTGCCCAGTTATGCCCTACTCTTTGCTATCCCAAGGGGTGTAGCTTACCAGGCCCCTCCGTCCAAGGGATTTTCCAGGCAAGAGTACTGGAGTGGGTTGCCATTTTCTTCTCCAGGGGATCTTTCTAACCCAGGGATGGAACCTGGGTCTCCTTTGTTGCAGTCAGGCAGATGCTTTACTGTCTGGGCCACCAGGGAAGCCCAACAGTAGGTGAAGCTTTGTTGTTCAGTTGCTCAGTCGTGTTGTTCTCTTTGCGATCCCATGGACTGCAGCATTCCAGGCTTCTCTGTCCATTGCCATCTCCCATCTCATTTCCATTGAGTCGGTGATGCCATCCAACCATCTCATCTACTGCTGTCCCCTTCTCCTCCTGCCTTCTATCTTTCACAGTATCAGAATCTTTTCTAACGAGTCAGCTCTTCCCATTAGGTGGCCAAAGTACTGGAGCTTCAGTTTCAACATCAGTCCTTTTAATGAACATTTAGGATTGATTTCCTTTTAAGATTGACTGGTTGGATCTCCTTGCAGTCCAAGGGACTCTCAAGAGTCTTCTCCAACACCACAGTTCAAAAGCACCAATTCTTTGGCGCTTAGCCTTCTTTATAGTCTACCTCTCACATCCAAACGTGTCTACTGGAAAAACCGTAGCTTTGATTATATACAGCTTTGTTGGCAAAGTAATATCTCTGCTTTTTAATATGCTCTCTAGATTTGCCATAGCTTTTATTCCAAGGAGCAAGCGTCTTAATTTTGTGGCTGCAATTACCATCTGCAGTAATTTTTTTAGCCCAAGAAAATAAAGTCTCTCCCTGTTTCCATTGTTTCCCCATCTGTTTGCCATGAAGTGATGGGACCAGATGCCATTATCTTAGTTTTCTGACTGTTGAGTTTTAAGCCAGCTTTTTCACTCTCTTTCACTTTGATCAAGAGACTCTTTCGTTCCTCTTAGCTTTCTGCCATAAGGGTGGTGTCATCTGCATAATTATTGCTATTTCTCCCCGCAGTCTAGATTCCAGCTTGTTGATACAGTGATTGCTGACTAATATTTCTGTATTTGGGAGAGATTTCTCATAAGTTCTCTTGCCTCTTGATTGAGAGTGATCCTTTATTCTAAATTATGTTACCAGTAAAAATGTATTTGTCCGTTATTGTGGATCTACAGAGGATCTTCTATAGGAAGAGAACTAAGAGATAATAGATTCTTTTATTTTGTTTTGTTTGCTAATGTTGGTACCTAGCATATCAGTAACCAGTAGAAGATGCCTGGATGTAAAAAAAAAAGAACGAGAACGCCACATTTATCTTAAGACACTTTGTGTGATCCCAGTCTTCCCAGCTCCCCCATCACTATCTTGAATTTTGTGTTTGTTAATTGCTTGCTTTTCTTTATAATTTGACTAAAATTGTATCCCATAGAAAAATGTATTTAATAGTTTTGCATGTCTTTGGATTCTATATCTGTTGTTTTCATACTCCATTTTCTTCCATGCCTTTCTTTGGTTAATTGGCCTTGTCTGTTGTCTTCACAGGATTATGAAGACCAAGCATAAAGCTATAGTATTTTTTGCTGTTTTATAGCATTCCATTTAGTAAGTGGGCAACAACTTATTTCCCCACTATTCTTTTAAAGGAGTTATAGATTGTTTTCAGTTTTCTGTATTATAAACAGTGATGCTTTGAATTAGTACCTATTTTCTGGTCTGGGGCAATGTTTCCTCCTCTTCCATTTTCTGAGAGAGATTGTTTAAACTTGGTTTTAATTCTTCTCTAAATATCTGATATAGCTTTTCCAGGGAAACCATCTGGTCTGGAGATTTGGGGGAAAGTTTTAAACTTATGAATTCAATTTTTTGATAGTTACAGAACTGTTCAAATTATTTCATACTAGAGGAGCTGTGGTAATAACTTTTTGAGG
Source organism: Bubalus kerabau (assembly GCF_029407905.1). Lineage (NCBI taxonomy): Eukaryota > Metazoa > Chordata > Mammalia > Artiodactyla > Bovidae > Bubalus > Bubalus kerabau. The sequence goes on from NC_073624.1 coordinate 137,085,901, forward strand.
AATTTGATCTAAGTTGACAAATTTACGTGAGTAGAGTTCTTTATAGTGTTCTCATAAAACAACCTTTGAGGTTATTTTGCCAAAATTGAAATATTTTCAGTCATTATTTCTTCTAATACTTTCCAGTCTCACATTCTTTCTCTTTTCCTTCTGAGACTCCCATGATGTGATCATTAGATCTTTTGTTATATTCCCACAGGTTCTGGAGGCATTTTTCATTTTTTGATGCTCTGTTTTCATTCCTGTTCAGATTGGATAACTTATATTGTTCTTTATTCAAGTTTTCTGACTTTCCCCCATCTACTGGGTCCATTCTGGTTTTGAGCCCATCTAGTGAGTTTTTAATTTTGGTAGTTATATTTTTCAGTTCTAGAATTTCTCCTTGGTTCTTTAAATCTTCTGTTTCTTTGCTAAGTTGTACTTTTCCACTTACTTAAAACATGTTCATAATTGCTCACTGAAGCATTTTTGTGATGGCTGCTCTAAATTCCTTGTCAGATATTCCAAATATTGTTCCAAATATTGGTGTTTCTGTCTTTTAGTTTTTTTTTTTTTCCTGGCCACACCATGGGGCTTTTGGGATCTTAGTTTCCTGAGCAGGAATCAGACCAGAGCCCTTCGCAGTGAAAATGTGGAGTCCTAAGCATTGGACCACCAGGGAATTTCTTCTGGTTTTCTTTTCTCATTTAAGTGGGAATTTTCCTGGTATTGGTATGATGCTTATTTTTTTTTAATCCTGGATATTTTCATCATTTTCTTGAGACTGTGGCTCTTATCCAAATCTCTTTTTAGCAGGTGTTCTCTGACACCATACTGGCTAAGGAAAGGGAGATGCTACCTCCTTACTGCCAGGTAGGGTGGAAGTCTAGGTTGCCCACTAGGCTTCTGTTGACTAACTGGGGCTGGGGAATGGGAGAGGTACCTCATTCTAGTGGACTGGGGTGGCTGTCCGGTTCCCTACCGGACCTTCAGTGACAGTGGCTTGGCTGCGAGAATGAGATGTGTGTGTTTCAGCCTGGTGAGGGGAAGTCTGAGCTTCCTGTTTGGCCTTGACTGATATGGGTGGCAGGGGTGGCACACTTATTTTCTGTGGAGTTTGGTTGAAGTAGGGTGGTTATTGCCTGCAAGTTTTGTCTTGCAAGGCTGCCCCTTTCTTTATCCTTTGGCTCAGAAGAGCAAGCTTCTCTTAGTACCCACTGACATTTTCAGATGGCTGGCTTCTCAGACACCCAATGTAGAATATATGAGGCAAAAAGAAAACTCAGGAACCCTATGTCATGTCATTTCTTGAGTCCCAAGATAATTTCTTGGTCTGGTTTCTCTTCACCTTTCAGTTTTGTTAAGTTTATCTCTATAATTTCAGTATGTTTAGCCATATTTAATGGGAGGAATATGAAGATATCTTCTTTATCTTATCCTGAACTGGAAGCTTTGCCTTTATTTTTGAAAGGTATTTTTGCTCTCTTTGAAATTATTTGACATTTTTTTCTTTTAGGACTTTAAAGATGTCATTCCACAGTGTTCTCTTTTGTATTGTCTCCTGTGAGAAATCTGATGTTATCCTTTATATGTTCTTTCTTTAACATGTCTTTTTCTGGCTGATTTAAGACTAAATACACTTGATCTGAGCCAAAAGGCCGAGAAATGATTAAGATTTTTTAAAAAATCACTTGTTTTGAGCAATTTGATTCTGATGTTATTTGGTGTCATTTCCTTTATGTTTCTTTAGTGTAGGATTCATTGAGTTTTTTGGAACTTTAGGTTTATAGTTTTTTTTTAAGTGTGGAAAGTTTTAGGCCATCATTTTGTTACTGAACAAAGTTTGTGTGTCTTATGGACAGTGAGGCCAAACAAACCAAAATGGTGGAGTTTGGAGTAGAGAAGGGTTTATTGCAGGGCAAAGCAAAGAGAACTTGTCGCTCATGCTCAAAATCCCCTTCCTCCATTGTTTTGGTGGAGAAGTTTTTCTTAAATTTGTTTATTTATTAAAATTTTTCACTGCACTGGGTGTCTGTTGCTGCTCAGGCTCTCGCTAGTTGTGGTGAGCGGTGGCTACTCTTCGTTGTGTGGCTTCTTATTGTAGTGGCCTCTCTTGTTGTGGAGCACAGGCTGTAGTTGTGTGTGCTTCAGTAGTTGTGGTGTGTGGGCTCAGTAGTTGTGGCTTGAGGGCTCTAGAGCTCTGGCTCAGTAGTTGCAGTACACAGGCTTAGTTGCTCCATGGCATGTTGCTTCCCAGACCTGGGGTCGAACCCATGTCCCCTCATTGGCAGGTGGAGTCTTAACCATTAGACCATCAGGGAAGCCTGAGAAGTTTTTATAAGCTAAATTTGAGATGAAGGCTTCGGGTGTATGACTTCCTTTTGATAGGTTGATGGTGAGCTAGTGTAACCAAAATTCAGCCCCTGTACACTGGTACCAAATTGCACCTTGGAGGTGGAGTTTTGGGTGAAGTATGAATAGCTATGGGGTTCCCAGGTGGCCCTAGTGGTAAAGAATCCACCTGCCAGTGCAGGAGCCACAGGAGATGCAGTTTCAGTCCCTGGGTTAAGAAGATCCCCTGGAGGAGGGCATGGCAACCCACTCCAGTATTCTTGTTTGAAAAATCCCATGTACAGAGGAGCCTGGCAGGCTGTAGTCCAGTGGATCACAAAAAGTTAGACATGACTGAGCACACATACATGCAGCCATGAATAGCTATGTTGTTTTGCCAGGCAAAGGGGGCCACAGTAGGCAAATGCCCTTCAAACTATGTCCCAACCTAGAGGAGGTAGAGAGGAGTTTTTATACTAATGATCAGCATGTGGCCATTCTTCTGACTGTTTATTGGTGAGGTAAGTGGGAGTCAGCAACATCAATCTTCTGGTTCCAACCAGTCTGGGATCTGCATGCTTGAGTTCAGCATATGGACTCAAACTCAAAAACCCGGCCAAAACCCTGCTTGGGAGTCGAACCCAGGCAAAACCCATAGTCTTCCAACTGAGATCACAGACTTGGTTTCAGGACGTAATGAAGTTACGGTTCTTGCTGTCTCATCACAGAAAAAATTCAGTGAGAGACATAGTGATAGGTAAGAAGTGGATTTATTCAGAGAAACACACTCCACAGAGTGTGGGTCATTGCAGAGGATGAGTGCAGTGGCCTTGAAATGTGTGGTTAGCTTTTATGGCCTGGGTAATTTCATAAGCTAGTGAGTGGGAGGATTGTTCCAACTATTTTTGGGACGGGGTGAAGATTTCCAGGAATTGGGCCGCTGCGCACTTTTTGGTCTTTTGACAGCTGACCTTGGAACTGTCAGGGTGCCTCTGGGTGTGTCATTTAGCTTGCTGATTGAGGATCAAGGTCTAGTCATCAAAGTTGACTTGTCTGCCATCTTGAACTCATTTGATTCTAATCAGTTTATGTTGTATCCTCTAGGCTATGTCATTCTTTCAAAGGTTGTGCCCTGCCCCCTTCCCTCCTGTTTCACAGCTACTGAGCCCACTTGCTGCAACTGCTGAAGCCCATGTGCCTAGAGCCTGTGCTCTGCAACAAGGGAAGCCATCACGCATTGCAACTAGAGAATAGCCCCCACTTGCTGCAACTACAGAAAGCCCACATGCAGCAACGAAGACTCACCACAGCCAAAAAACAAATAAATGAGTAAGTTAAAAAAAAAGCAATTTAATGAAGCATCAGCAGGCTCGTAGAAGACATATTCTATTTTTAGGTTTAAGACGCTTCTTAATACATGAATGGAGATTGGGATTATCTACCAGGAGTAGAGCCAATACCAGGTAGATCTGTAGCCAGTCATGACTAAATAAGTGATTTTTGACAGATTTATCCTTTAGACCATTTGGCCTTTGTAGATATTTTGATTGTCATGACTAGGGGCAGTACTACTGGTATTCAGTGGACGGAGGACAAGAATCCTGCTAAACGTACATTTTGTAGGATAGTTACCAAACCAAAAAAATTATCTGGTCCCAAATGTCAATTATGCTGCTGTTGAGAAGCTTAAATCCTGTGTTACCTGAAAACTGGGTTTGCCTCTTGAGGGGTGTCGAGCCAAAAGACACATCCAAGCCAAAGATCAGGAGAAGGAGGGATTTATTACTTGCAGCAGGTGTAGAGAACACAGGGAACCTTTCTCAAAGCAGTGTCTCCCTGAACAGCAAAATTGGGGAAGTTTTAAGCTAAGGATACATGAATATTCATGAAGTGATTTGAACAAGTAAATTCAGCATAGAATAGGGGCAGAGGTTGATAGAGTCCAAACTTTGAACTTGTGAGGGTTAGAAAAGGTCAATATCATCATTCCTTTGGTTCCAGTTGATCTAGTGGTTGAGACCTTGAGGAGGGCTTAAATTATGTAAAACAGTTAAAGAAAGTGCCTCAGGCTAATCTTTGTCTTTGAAAGAGAACTGGGAGTCTTTACAACTGACTTCCCTGGGTGGCTCAGACTGTAAGTAGTCTCCCTGCAATGCAGGAGACCTGGGTTTGATCTCTGTGTCAGGAAGGTCCCTTGGAGAAGGAAATGGTAAACCACTCCAATAGTCTTGCCTGAAGAATCCCCATGGACAGAGGAGTCTGGCAGGCTAGTCTATGGGGTCACAAAGAGTCGGACTGAGTGACTAAGAATTTCACTTTACAACTGATTTACTGTCTTTGCTATTGTTATCTCTCTGGCCTGATAACGGTTTATTCTTTTGTTCCCTTAGGATTATTATTACTGAGACCTGATGAAGGGCAAGCATTGTGACCAGGCTTAGATTCCAAAATGGCTTCGGCCAAAAAATTGCTTGTCTTATGTTAATTAAGTCCTGCCTAGTTCTCTTTCTCCTGAGACTACCTACCCAATTTGCTTACAACTGGACTAACAAAAGATCTTGGAATAAAGAGAAGAGTAATTGCTGGCAAGGCTTAAGAGAGAGTCAAAGTAGTTCTGGGCTTCCCTGGTGGCTCAGTCGGTAAAGAATCCTCCTGCCATGCGGGAGTCCTGGGTTCAGTCCCTGGGTTGGGAAGATCCCCTGGAGAAGGGAATGGCTACCCACTCTAGTATTCTGGCCTGGAGAATTCCATGGACTGTATAGTCCTTTGGGGTCGCAAAGAGTGGGATATGACTGAGTGACTTTAACTCCCTAGATCAGATCAGATCAGATCAGTCGCTCAGTTGTGTCCGACTCTTTGCGACCCTATGAATCGCAGCACGCCAGGCCTCCCTGTCCATCACCAACTCCAGGAGTTCACTCAAACTCACGTCCAGTGAGTCGGTGATGCCATCCAGCCATCTCATCCTCTGTCGTCCCCTTCTCCTCTTGCCCCCAATCCCTCCCAGCATCAGAGTCTTTTCCAATGAGTCAGCTCTTCGCACAAGGTGGCCAAAGTACTGGAGTTTCAGCTTTAGCATCATTCCTTCCAAAGAAATCCCAGGGCTGATCTCCTTCAGAATGGACTGGTTGGATCTCCTTGCAGTCCAAGGGACTCTCAAGAGTCTTCTCCAACACCACAGTTCAAAGCCATCAATTCTTCAGTGCTCAGCCTTCTTCACAGTCCAACTCTCACATCCATACATGACCACAGGAATAACCATAGCCTTGACTAGACGAACCTTTGTTGGCAAAGTAATGTCTCTGCTTTTCAGTATGCTATCTAGGTTGGTCATAACTTTCCTTCCAAGGAGTAAGCGTCTTTTAATTTCATGGCTGCAGTCACCATCTGCAGTGATTTTGGAGCCCAGAAAAATAAAGTCTGACACTGTTTCCACTGTTTCCCCATCTATTTCCCATGAAGTGATGGGACCGGATGCCATGATCTTCATTTTCTGAATGTTGAGCTTTAAGCCAACTTTTTCACTCTCCACTTTCACTTTCATCAAGAGGCTTTTTAGTTCCTCTTCACTTTCTGCCATAAGGGTGGTGTCATCTGCGTATCTGAGGTTATTGATATTTCTCCCGGCAATCTTGATTCCAGCTTGTGTTTCTTCCAGTCCAGCATTTCTCATGATGTACTCTGCATATAAGTTAAATAAGCAGGGTGACAATATACGGCCTTGACGAACTCCTTTTCCTATTTGGAACCAGTCTTTTGTTCCATGTCCAGTTCTAACTGTTGCTTCCTGACCTGCATACAAATTTCTCAAGAGGCAGATCAGGTGGTCTGGTATTCCCATCTCTTTCAGAATTTTCCACAGTTTATTGTGATCCGCACAGTCAAAGGCTTTGGCATAGTCAATAAAGCAGAAATAGATGTTTTTCTGGAACTCTCTTGCTTTTTCCATGATCCAGCGGATGTTGGCAATTTGATCTCTGGTTCCTCTGCCTTTTCTAAAACCAGCTTGAACATCAGGAAGTTCACGGTTCACATATTGCTGAAGCCTGGCTTGGAGAATTTTGAGCATTACTTTACTAGTGTGTGAGATGAGTGCAATTGTGCGGTAGTTTGAGCATTCTTTGGCATTGCCTTTCTTTGGGATTGGAATGAAAACTGACCTTTTCCAGTCCTGTGGCCACTGCTGAGTTTTCTAAATTTGCTGGCATATTGAGTGCAGCACTTTCACAGCATCATCTTTCAGGATTTGAAATAGCTCAACTGGAATTCCATCACCTCCACTAGCTTTGTTGGTAGTGATGCTTTCTAAGGCCCACTTGACTTCACATTCCAGGATGTCTGGCTCTAGGTCAGTGATCACACTATCGTGATTATCTGGGTCGTGAAGATCTTTTTTGTACAGTTCTTCTGTGTATTCTTGCCATCTCTTCTTAATATCTTGTGCTTCTGTTAGGTCCATACCATTTCTGTCGTTTATCGAGCCAATCTTTGCATGAAATGTTCCTTTGGTATCTCTGATTTTCTTGAAGAGATCTCTAGTCTTTCCCATTCTGTTATTTTCCTCTATTTCTTTGCATTGATCGCTGAAGAAGGCTTTCTTATCTCTTCTTGCTATTCTTTGGAACTCTGCATTCTAAATCATTTTGCAGGGGGAGTTGCTACCATTAGCAATACCCACACCAACACCAAAAGAAATACTAAGCTGTTGTGTCAAGAGAAGGATTAAGGTGGTGCTAGTGGTAAAGGGTCCACCTGCCAATGCAGGAGGCACAAGAGATTTGGGTTCAATCTCTGGGTCAGGAAGATCCCCTCGAGGAAGAAACAGCAACACACCCTAGTATTCTTCCCTGGAGAATTCTATGGACAGAGGAACCTGGCGGACTACAGTTCATAGGGTCTCAAAGAATCAGGCACAGCTGAAGTGGCTTAGCGTGCATGCACACGCCTTCCACGGCTAAGGAATGTACAAGTGCTTCATAAGCATTATACACAAGCTGTGTATATTAGTGCTAAACATTAGTGCTATATTCAGTGCACTACACAGGGCACCAGCGACCTCCAGTTTAAATTACTGTCACGTGTTTAATTAATTGTGGAATTTGGCTTTGAGCCCAAATCCTAGTCCCATTTTTTATCACTATACTATAAATCGTAACAAGAGACAAGAGTGAGAGAAATAATAGCGAAGGCACAAAAAGAGAATAGAAGAGTAATAGAGAAGTAGAAAACAAAATTAGTTTTTAGCAGACTTGAGATTTGGGACAGTAAGCTAAAAGAAATACTACTGTGAAAAAAGGCAGATGAGCCCAGGGGCAATTGTTGTTAATAAATAACTATTCCCCTGTTTTTTTCTTTTTTGTCACCACACTTGTGGGTTAGTATTCTAGGCCTGGAACTATCTATGGTGGAGATAATACCATTTACTTAAAACAGTTGGCTCAGTGCCTTGCAAATAATAGCACTTCTCCATTGGAAGGCGTCATAGGTACTGGCCATGGTTATCAGTTAATGTATTTGTGCTTAAGTTCTATGAGGACTGCTGATGGGATATTTTTATAAACCTTGCAGATAGTTACTTATCAGATGACTAATACTCTCAGTTCAACAGTAAACTCTGTAGCTTTCATTTTTTATATTCCTTGTCTACTGAGAGAGAATGCTGTTTTCAGAGAAATGTTGGGTGTACTTTAGAATCACCTAGGAAACTTTTTTTTTTTAATATTTATTATTTACTTAATTAGTTTTTTGGTCACACCAGATCTTAGTTGTAGCTTTCGGGGTGCTGTATCTTTAGTTGTATGTGGGATCTAGTTCCTTGACTAGGAATTGAACCCAGGCCCCCTGCGTTAGGAGTGCACTGGCTTAGCCACTCAGAGAAGGCAATGGCACCCCACTCCAGTACTCTTGCCTGGAAAATCCCATGGACGCAGGAGCCTGGTAGGCTGCAGTCCATGGGGTCGCTAAGAGTTGGACATGACTGAGCGACTTCACTTTCACTCTTCACTTTCATGCATTGGAGAATCCCAATTTCTTGCCTGGAGAATCCCAGGGATGGGGGAGCCTGGTGGGCTGCTGTCTGTGGGGTCTCACAGAGTTGGACATGACTGAAGCAACTTAGCAGCAGCAGCAGGCTTAGCCACTGGGCCACCAAGGAAGTCCCCACCTGGGGAACTTTAAAAACGATGATGTTTCTGCTCATCCCAAACCAATTAAAGAGCAGCCTTTACAAACAGGACCGAAAGAAGGGGTACTCCAGATTTTTTACTTCTGTTTTTTAATTTTGACATTCATATTTTAAAATTGATATCTAAAATTTTATAAATTTAAAGAATTTTGAAGTATTCAATTTCTGGTATTTGTAAATATTGACTTAAAAGATAAAAGTCACCTCACTTCTTTAAATGTGAATAATAAGTTGTAATAACCTTAGTGTAATATGTGATAAACTTCTTATCATTGGGACGTTTCTCATCATTCTTTTCTGTTCTACTCTCTCCATAGAATTTTATCCCACTAATATACATTCATGCTTTAATGTCTTTATCACCCTTTGAGAAGGAAATGGCAGCCCACTCCAGTAGTTTTGCTTGGGAAATTCCATGGACAGAGGAGCCTAGTAGGCTAGAGTCCATGGGATTGCAGAGTTGGACATGACTGAGCAACTTCATTTTGTACTTTGTACTTTATAATTCTTTGGAGCAAAGATATGTATATAAATTTGGATTAAACTTTTAAGATTTCCTCTGTCCACAGGCTTTAAGTACTTAAAATTTCTGGATTGTGGGATCTTTATAGTACTTGTTAAAACACAGTTAATACAAGCAGTATACATATATTAAAGCTTTAAGCCCACAAAACCTAAATTTCCATCAATAGGTGAGACAATAAACTAAATATGGTATGTTTATACAATGGAATGCACATCAGTAAAAAAGAAGTACTTATATTAATATATACATTAGTATGAATGAACTTCAAAAGCATCATCCTGATTGAAAGAAGCCAGACATAAAAGAGTATGTACTCCATGATTATGTTTATTTAAAAATCCTAGAAAATGCAAACCAACTCTATGGTGACAAAAAGCAGGCTGATAGTTGCTTGGGACTAGCAGTGGAGGGAGGCATGGACTGCAAAGGAATGGGAAATAGACTTCCCTGGTGTTCCAATGGTTAAGACTCCCAAGTTTCCAATGCAGGGGGCATGGGTTCAATTCCTGGTTGGAGAACTAAAATCCCACATGCTGTACAGTGTGGCCAAAAAAAAGAGGGTGGGTGCTTACAGGATGATGGAAATGTTCTGGAACTTGAGTATAGTAGTGAGGTCACAGGTGTCATCATTTATCAAAATTCATTGAATTGTACAGTTTAAATTATACATCAATAAGGTGGACAAGAATATATTCCAAGTTTTTATAAGTAGTGAAATGTACAGCTTTATTGGCAATATGCAGAAGAATAAGTTCAGTTGCTCAGTTGTGTCTGACTCTTTGTGACCCCATGGACTGCATTACGCCAGGCTTCCCTGTCCATCACCAACTCCTGGAGCTTGCTCAAACTCATGTCTATCAAGTTGGTGATGCCATCCAATTGTCTCATCCTCTGTTGTCCCCTTCTCCTCCTGCCTTCAATCTTTCCCAGCATCAGGGTCTTTTCCAGTGAGTCAGTTCTTCATATCAGATGGCCAAAGTATTGCAGTTTCAGCTTCAGCATCAGTCCTTCCAATGAATATTCAGGACTGATTTCCTTTAGGATTGATCGGTTGGATCTCCTTGCAATCCATGGGACTCTCAAGAGTCTTCTCCAACATCACAGTTCAAAAGCATCAATTCTTCAGTGCTCAGCTTTCTTTATAGTCCAACTCTCACATCCATACATGACTACTGGAAAAACCGTGGCTTTGACTAGATGGACTTCTGTTGGCAAAGTAATGTCTCTCTGCTTTTTAATATACTGTCTAGGTTGGACTTCCCTGGTGGCTTAGACGGTAAAGCGTCTGCCTACAACTTGGGAGACCCAGGTTCAATCCCTGGGTTGGGAAGATCCCCTGGAAAAGAAAATGGCAACCTACTCCAATGTTCTTGCCTGAAGAATCCCATGGATGGAGGAGCCTGGTGGGCTACAGTCCATGGGGTCACAGAGTCAGACACGACTGAGCGACTTCACTCACTCACTAGGTTGGTCATAGCTTTTCTTCCAAAGAGCAAGTATCTTTTAATTTCATGGCTGCAGTCACCATCTGCAGTGATTTTTGGAGCCCCCAAAAATAAAGTCAGCCACTGTTTCCCCATCTATTTGCCATGAAGTGATGGGACTGGATGCCATGATCTTAGTTTTTTGAATGTTGAGTTTTAAGCCAGCTTTTTCACTCTCCTCTTTCACTTTCATCAAGAGGCTCTTTAGAGTCTCTTCACTTTTTGCCATTAGGGTGGTGTTATCTGCGTATCTGAGGTTATTGATATTTCTCTGGGAATTCTTGATTCCAGCTTGCACTTCATCTAGGCTAGCATTTTACATGATGTACTCTGAATGTATGTTAAATAAGCAGGGTGACAATATACAGCCTTGACGTACTCCTTTCCCAATTTGGAACCAGTTTGTTGTTCCATGTCCAGTTCTACTGTTGCTTCTTGACCTGCATACAGATTTCTCAGGAGGCAGGTCCGGTGGTCTGGTATTCCCATCTCTTGAAGAATTTTCCACAGTTTGTTGTAATCTACACAGTCAAAGGTTTTGGCATAGTCAATAAAGCAGAAGTAGATGTTTCTCTGGAATTCTCTTGCTTTTTCTATAATCCAACATATGTTGGCAATTTGATCTCTGGTTCCTCTGCCTTTTCTAAATCCAGCTTGAACATCTGGAAGTTCATGGTTCACATACTGTTGAAGCCTTGCTTGGAGAATTTTGAGCATTACTTTGCTAGTGTGTGAGATGAGTACAATTGTGCGGTAGTTTGAACATTCTTTGGCATTGCCCTTCTTTGGGATTGGAATGAAAACTGACCTTTTCCAGTCCTGTGGCCACTGCTGAGTTTTCCAAATTTGCTGGCATAATGACGGCAGCACTTTCACAGCATCATCTTTCAGGATTTGGAATAGCTCAACTGGAATTCCATCACCTCCACTAGCTTTGTTTGTAGTGATGCTTCCTAAGGCCCACTTGACTTCACATTCCAGGATGTCTGGCTCTAGGTGAGTGATCACACCATCGTGGTTATCTGGGTCCTGAAGATCTTTTTTGTATAGTTCCTCTGTGTTTTCTTGCCCCCTCTTAATATCTTCTGCTTCTGTTAGGTCTATACCATTTCTGTCTTTTATTGAGCCCATCTTTGCATGAAATCTTCCCTTGATATCTTTGATTTTCTTAAAGAGATCTCTAGTCTTTTCCATTCTGTTATTTTCCTCTATTTCTTTGCATTGATCACTGAAGGCTTTTATATCTCTCCTTGCTGTTCTTTGGAACTCTGCGTTCAAATGGGTATATGGTTTCCAGAGGAATAAGTCCCTTTTCAAAGTAGTAAAAGTCTCTTATTTTTTGAACCAAAGTTAATAGGCTACTTTTAATAGGTAGATTCACCTCTTCTCCTCCCCCATTTCATTTTCTGATCTCATTTCCTGTTGTACGCCAACTCTTCTCATTTTACTCATGTTGCACCCACCAGGCAATATGTCTACTTCTAGAGCATGCTTCCCTTCTCTGAGTCTTTTCTCAAATGTCATCTCTTCAATGATACCCATCCTGAACACCTTCTAAACTGGCAATTTCCATCCCCACATTCCCATCTTTTTTATGGCTTTTTATTTTTCTTTATTCTGTAGACATTAACTCCGTTGAAAAACTATATAATTTACTCATTATGTTTAGTATTTATTGCCATATAAACTCCAGGAAGGCAGCAGTCTTTATTTTGTTCTCTGTTGTACCTAGAGTGTGCCTGGCTCTTGCGCAGTCCCCCAAAAGTGTTGAATAAAAGAATGAATTAAAGTAGACTTAAAACTGAAGACTGGGGACTTGTCTGGTAGTCCAGTGGTTAAGACTCCGTGCTTGTAATGCAGGGGGCACTGGTTCGATCTCTGGTTGGGAAACTAGGATCCTATATGCCATGAGGCCAAAAAAAGCACCTCTGTGCTTGTGGTGATAGGCAACTCTGCCAGTATACCAAAAATCATTGAACTGCACAAGAATAGTAAGTGAATTATATGCTATCTAAATTAGAACACAATTAAAAAGAAAAAAGGTTAAGAACTAGAAATTATGAAACTGAAGGCTTTCAAATTAGTATATATTTGGGTCAATAGAATCCCTGCTTATAAACATTTTAAACCCTTATTGGGATTTCTATGAGGGTACTATGTCTGAAACAAACAAACAAAAAACCCAAACAACCTTCAGTTCAAAGAGGTCAGCTCGGTGCTTTTGAGATAAAACAAGCAGGTTATAAATACCATGGAATTCAGGAGTACTCAGTGTATTTTTTTTATATATTTTTGTTTTGTTTTGTTTTTTAGGAGTACTCAGTATAAACATCTGATGAACCAATACAGGGTCTTGGATATGAAGCGGAATTCCCTAAAACTCAGCACTGACCCTTCTTCCTCACAATGAGAGTACCAGACTTAGGAGGAAAAGTAAATTTGAGGGAAAATAAGTTTAGGATGGTTGAATAGATATGTTGAGTTGCCCAGCCTGAAGTAAAATACCATTATCTGGGGGAACAAAATTCCCAGAAGCTCTAAATAGATGGTTCTTCATATAAACCGAAAGAGCAGGGACTTCCCTGGGGGTCCAGTGATGAAGAATCCAGGCTTCTAATGCAAGGGGCATGGGTCTGATCCCTGATCAGAGAACTAAGATCCTACATGCTGTGCCAAAAAAATGAAAAAAAACAAAAACAAAAAACACAAAACACTGAAAGAGCAGACCAGGTGTGAAGCAGGATAGGGGACATCTCTGAAGTAGAGGGGGTGGGGCCAAGGATATTGAACTTCCTGTGGGGCTTCTGTTACATTCCAGCTCCTTCCTTGTATAACACAAGAGCTTTGTGCTTTCAGTCAAGATACTGAAACCTACTTTCTCAGAGCTTTTATTAATTTCCCAAACCAAAGGAACCTCCACCTTTGACACAAAAGAGTCATAGCTTAGGTAGATTTCTAGACTACATATGCTAAGCACTGAAGCCCTATAAATGGACATGATGTCAATAATGGGTCAGGAGAAACTGTCCCAGCTGTGGGGTTATTGTCAGCTTTAAAGGGCCTAGTGAACTCTGGAATAGATCAAGTAGACAATAGTCTCTAGGAAGTCAAACCCAATAGCCCAATTAAGGGTGGGGTGCAGGTGAAATATACAGTATTCAGAGGCAATGGAGATAGCAGGCAATACTCAGAGACAGGTAGATGCAACAGCAATGCCACGGGAAGCCATTTCCTAGATATTGAGGGCAAAGACTGGGCAGTGTGTCAAGAAGGGTGGAGTGATAGCAAGGACTCCCAGTTCCAGCAGCAGCTATCAAGACACTCTGATGGAATATTACTCAGCCATAAAAAGGAATGAAATTGGGTCATTGTGGAGATGTGGGTGGACCTAGAATCTGTCATACAGAGTGAAGTAAGTCAGAAAGAGAAACAGACATTGCATATTAACACATAAATATGGACTCTAGAAAAATGGTACAGAGAAGCCCATTTCAAGGGCAGGAATAGAGACCAAGATGTAGAGAAGAGAGTTGTGTACACCATCAGGGGAGGCAGGAAGGGGACAGTGGGACAAACTGAAAGAGTGCTAATTGCTAAGTCGCTTCAGTCGTGTCCGACCCTGTGTGACCCCATAGACGGCAGCCCACCAGGCTCCCCCGTCCCTGGGATTCTCCAGGCGAGAACACTGGAGGGGGTTGCCATTTCCTTCTCCAATGCATGAAAGTGAAAAGTGAAAGTGAAGTCGCTCAGTCGTGTCTGACCCTCAGCAACCCCATGGACTGCAGCCTTGTAGGCTCCTCCATCTATGGGATTTTCCAGGCAAGAGTACTGGAGTGGGGTGCCATTGCCTTCTCCGAAACTGGAAGAGTAGGGTTGACATAACTACACTACCATGTGTAGAACAGATAGCTAGTGGGAACCTGATGTATAGCACAGGGGGCTCAGCTTGGTGCTCTTTGATGACCTAGAGGAGTGGGATGGGCAGTGGGGAGAGGTGGGAGAGAGGTCCAAGAAGGAGGGGATATATATACAGATACAGCTGATTTACTTCATTGTATAGCAGAAACAACACAATACTATAAAGCTCCATGTCCTCCCCTTCCCCCCAAAAAAAGACACTGTGTAGTTGCAGGCGCTGTCTTGGAGCCCTCTAATATGTAGGGAAAATTCTGAGAGCGCTGGGGTGGCCACTGAGTGTTCCTATTTTCAGATCATTTACTCTTGAAATTAGATAGTATGGGGAGATTTGAATTCACGATGGATTTCATTTAGGGTCAGAAGTCTAACTTTTACAACAATATTGAGAGTCAGCATGGCATTGTGAGACTAGCACTTACCTTATAGTCTTGTTTGAAGATTAAATTAGTTATAAAGCATTTAGAATAGTACTTTACATCGTGAGTGCTACTTATCAGGCATAGTGTCTTATAATAGAATTTTTGAAAATGCAATGCCTATGTTCTCATTTAGTATTTAATATTATATTTTCCTGAATAAAATATAAATTTAGCAAGTTCAGATGGTGAATAATCTGCCTGCAATTCAGGAGACACAGGTTTGATTCATGGGTCAGGAAGATCCCCTGGAGAAGGGAATGGCTACCCACTCCAGTATTCTTGCCTGAAGAATTCCATGAACAGAGGAGCCTGGCGGGCTATAGTCCATGGGGTCAAAAAGAGTCGGACACAACTGAGCACTAACTTTTTAATTGTGGTTGAGTCCAGGAATATTGATGGTTTTGAAAAATATTACAAGAAATTTCCTGGCAGTCCAGTGGTTAGGACTGTACACTTTCCTTACTGCTGAGGGCAAAGGTTTGATCCCTGGTCAAGGAACTAAGATCTTGAAAGCCACAAGGCATGGCCAAACATAAATAAATAAATTGAAAAATATTATAGAGCTGATGAAAAGAATGATGAATAGTGGTATAAGAAAAATGTATATATGTTACGTATGTATTTACACTTCTGTTTTATGTGAATCACATCTAAGGATAGTGAAAGAAATTGTTTGTATCTAAAGATAACAAAAGGCTTTTTTTAAGTCAAAAACAAATGGCAAAAGACAACTAATGATGAAAAAGACTTCAAGAAAAGATAATTGACAATAATGAAGCTACAATACTCGTGTTATATACATGAACTACAGTATATATAATACATAGAAGTGTATAAATGATCATTTAAGGGAGTATTTATCTCATAGGTTCACTGAGAAAAAAACTGTCACCATCTAAATTATTGTTTAGTCATTAAGTTGTGTTCGACTCTTGTGACCCTGTGGACTGTAGGCCGCCAGGCTCCTCTCCATGGGATTTTCCAGGCAAGAATACTGGATTGAGTTGCTATTTCCTTCTGCAGGGGATCTTTCCAATCCAGGGATCAAATCATCATTTTCCTGCATAGCAGATGGTCTCCTGCGTTGCAGGCAGACTCTACCACTGAGTCACCAGGGAAGCCCCACCATCTAAATAGAAGTAGGCGAAACATCCTTTAGCCATAAACTGGGCAACCAATTGTTTTGTGCTCATAGATCCAACTTTCCATCTGTGAATAACTCTGGATGACCAGCAATTACCTCTGTTGCATTTCCATTACACTTACTATAAAATGATATAGATAACCTCAAGCTCAAAAGAACGAAAATATGAACAGTTGTGGAAGGGCTTGCTTCCATGAGCAAGTTTTTCAGTGAACAGTAGCCACATTTTAGGGCTCTTTTGAGCTTGAACTTGAGACCAGATGATGTGTCTGGATTGCCCTCTCATAGATCCTCATGGATTCAACTCTGAAGCCTTTAGTTCATCCCAGATGCTACTTCTGCATTGCAGGAAGATTCTTTACCACTGAGTTACCAGGGAAGCCCAGAGCAGGAAGTAAATTCCCCTACCTGCCTCTCGAATTTGCAATGAGCCTGCTGCTGCTGCTAAGTCGCTTCAGTCGTGTACAACTCTGTGCGACCCCATAGACGGCAGCCCACCAGGCTCCCCCGTCCCTGGGATTCTCTAGGCATGAATACTGGAGTGGGTTGCCATTTCCTTCTCCAATGCATGAAAGTGAAAAGTCAAAGTGAAGTCGCTCAGTCGTGTCCGACTCTTAGCGACCTCATGGACTGCAGCCTACCAGGGTCCTCCATCCATGGGATTTTCCAGGCAAGAGTACTGGAGTGGGGTGCCATTGCCTTCTCCGGCAATGAACCTAAAACTGTTCTAAAATAGAAAGTCTATTTAAAAAACAAAAATCTCTACTAATTCCAGGTTCAACTCCATATCTACTGAGTCACAATCTCTAAGGGAAGATCCCTTAAATTTTCATTTTCAGCAAGTAACTGATGACTCCTATTCCCACTTAATATGTAATCTGCTTCACTAGAGGACACTGATGTGCAGCTTCCTCCACTGAGGCTGCCCAGTTCAGGAAAGCTCAGTCCCCAGCTGGCCAAGAGGCCAAAGGCATCAGACGTGGACAACAAATCCTTCCTTCTAGCAAATGCTCTTCCTCTCTCCCTTACATTAGCCTTGAAGGTGGTGTAATACACATGTTGTTCTGCAGCTTGATTTTTTGTTGTTGTTATTGTTTTGCATTTAGCAATATATCCAGACATAGAGAACTTTTTTTTTGAAGACTTCCCTGGTGGTCCAGTGGTTAAGAATCCACCTGCTGTTGCAGGGGGCACAGATCTGATCCCTGGTCCAGGAAGAACCCACATGCTGTAGGGCAACTAAGCCTGTCTGCACAACTACTGAGCCCACGCTGTAAAGCTTGTGCTCCACAAGAGAAGCCACTGCAATGTGCCATGAGCAGCATGGAGACTGCAACAAAGAGTAGCTCCTGCTTGCCAAAACTAGAGAAAGCCCTCACCTGGCAACAAATACCCAGCGCAGCCAAATGTAAAAATTAAAAGACCATACTGTATTTCACTATATGGCTGTACCATAACTTTTAAAATATGTTCCCTAACTTTGGTTCCTAAACATTTGCCATTACAAAAAGTGCTTCCATAAGTAATCTTGAACAGGCACGTATGTACATATATCATTTTGCACCTCTGAATATGTCTAGAGGATGAACTCATCCAAGTGGAATATGCTGGATTAGATAGAGGTTTATGCATTTGCGTTTTCCATCTGTGGCCCCAAGTTGCCCTCTTGAGGGCAGTACCCATTACATACCCATGAGTAATATGTGTTTTCCTACTTTGTTTTTTTTTAAACATTTTATTTTGTATTGGGGTATAGCCGATTAACAACCTTGTGACAGTTTCAGGTGAACAGCGAGTGTCCTACGTTATTTTTTAATGGCTGCATGTTATTCTGTAGGAGGAATTACCATCATTTGTTTAATCTGTCTGCTGTTTGTGAACACTGAAATTGTTTCTCTACCCCACATTTCTTTTGCTCTCAAAGCCACACTGTTCGACTGTCCTATGACTTAACTACCCAGCATGAGGGATTTGGCCATCTTGGGAGGATCCTTGTGGTTGACTTATTATTGTTTTGATTATCATAACAACAGGCCTACACATTCTCTTTTTCTAAGTGTGTCTCCATCTATGAGCTCACTTCTGTGGCTAGACCTCACCTCTAGCCTCTGGGAATTTTCTTCTGTGAACCCAGCAGGATGAGATCCCGTAAGTCAAATTCCAAAGCTTTGAAGCAGATCAGCAGAGCAGGGCCCCCTAATGACTGATTACACACAGCTCTGACCCCACACAGCCTTGATCTTGTTGTTTTCTACAGCCTTTCATCCCTGCAACCTGAAGATGAGTCCATCTCCTGCCCAGTGGGAGAGCAAAAATAGTGGAGTGGGAAGAGCGATGATGCATGTCCCCTGGGCTATGCCTAGGGGAACACTCTGATCTCTGCAGTGACTTATTTGCAAATGCCTTTCTCTTCATCCCAGAGGACCCAAGAGACAAGTGAGAATGGGGACAGCTCTGGCACCTGAAAACTGATGATTTGATTGCATGAAGCAATACACGAAGTGGTTTCTGCTGAGCATCTCCAGCTTGTAGTGTTTTGGTACTGCTCTAGCCTCAAACTTGGATGGTTTCATACTGTTTGTGAAAGAGTTCCCAAATATTTAGCGGTTCTCAGAGATGGTGGTCTTGGGGTGGAGACAGTTCTTAGAAAAGAGTGCTACAGTTCCAACCATGATGGCCTTTTCTCATTAATCTCCTTGTTTTCTCTATCCTATATTTGGTTAGAAATCAGAGTGAAATCAAAATGCTATTAGAAATTATTTTGGCCAGACACACACGATTTAGCAGATGATACCACTCTAATGGCAGAAAGCAAAGAGTATCTAAAGAGCTTCTTGATGAGGGTGAAAGAGAAGAGTGAAAAAGCTGGCTTAAAAACAGCATTAAAAAAACTTAATGGCATCCAGTTCCATCACTTCATAGCAAATAGATGGGGGAAACGTGGAAACAGTGACAAATTTTATTTTCATGGGCTCCAAAATCACTGTGGATGACTGTAGCCATGAAATTAAAAGAAGCTTGATCCTTGGAAGGAAAGCTATGACAAACCTAGACAGCATATTAAAAAGCAGAGACATCACTTTGCTGACAAAGGTCTATCTAGTCAAAGCTATGGTTTATCCAGTAGTCATGTACAGATTTGAGAGCTGGACCATAGAAAAGGCTGAACACTGAAGAAATGATGCTTTTGAACTGTGGTTTTGGAGAAAACTCTTGAGAGTCCCTTGGACATTAAGGATATCAAACCAGTCAACCCTAAAGGAAATCGGTCCTGAAAATTAATTGGAAGAACCGATGCTGAAACTGAAGCTCAAATACTTTGGCCACCTGATGCAAAGAGCCAACTTATTGGAAATGACCCTGATGCTGGGAATATTTGAGGGCAGGAGGAAAAGGGGACAACGAGTATGAGATGGTTGGATGTCCAACTTAATGGACATGAGTTTGAGCAAACTCAGGGAGATAATGAAGGACAGGGAAGCCTGGTGTGCTGCAGTCCATGCAGTTGCAGAGTCAGACACCACTTAGCGACTGAATAACAACAGCTAAAGAATAACCAAGAAAGTCATATACTCAAGCAAGGTTAGCAAAGGAAAACAGAGTAACACTTGGTTAATGAATTTGCTTTTGATCCCTAATCCCAATGCAGACAACTCACATGAAGTTGACTATAAAGAGGAGGCTTGCTCCCACCAATAAACCCATCCAAAGATCCCAAGCCATAGTTTTGGTGTACCTCGAAATGACCATAGGAAAGAAGAGGGAAAGAAAGGAAATGACTACAGGTTACTTTCTGGTGAACATGGACCCTGCACCTTACCACTTTAGCAGCTTGGAAGGAAGACAAAAGAGACCTCCCTGGTGGTCCAGTGGTTAAGACTCTGCACTCCCAGTGCAGGGGAATGGCTTCCATCCCAACTGGGTAACTAAGAGCCCACTTTTTTTTAAAGAGCCATACTTCTATATAGGGATGCACTACTGGGGAAAAGCCTGTTCCAAGCAGGGAGAAGGTAAGGGCACCGAGGCACAAATATCCTTGATATGACCAAGGGACAGCCTCTAATCCTTGGATTTTATTATTTAATCCATGATTCTGGCAGGTGTTTTGGGTTGATAGCTGTGGCTTTAATAATTTTAAACATAGTAGCTTTCACTTTTTGGTTGTACTGAGCAAGAGTTTCATATAAGAACTTTGTTTTGCTGATACACTTATTTCTCCTTGGCATACGAAATTCTGAACATCAGTGATGTCATTTTTCTCCTAACCAACTGTGGTGGTGGTATGTTTGGGGCAGACCTTGCAAAGATAGATAACCAAGAAAATCAAATTAACAATAATGGCAATAAATTAATGCTTTATTGGAAGTCGTCTCTTGGATCCATAATTTATGTAAATGATTTAGTTTTTTGCTTTCTTTTTTGTGAATGTGTGAGATTTATATTAGTTTTCTTTATTATTTTTTTTTTGGCCATGCTGGTGTGGGATCTTAGTTCCCTGACCAGTGATCGAACCCACGTCTCTGCATTAGAAGCCTGGAGTCCTAACCACTAAACTGCCAGGGAAGTCCCAGTGTAAATGATTTATAATTTAATTGATCATCTGCTTTCCTGATCATTACATGAACCACAAAGAATACTTACCCTCACTCTGTTACGGAGGGAACAATAACCCATATCCAGAGGTCTGAGTAGTATCTTGGCAAAACTTGATCTGCATGTCAATTGGCCTAATCATTTGTAAGTAGTCTTAGCGTCCAGTTCAGTGAATTTTCCCCAGGTTCCATAAAGTTCGGATCGCCATAGCTGTTCACGCTGGCTAGATGCATTGTTTGAAGTTCTGTTTCAGCGTTTCTTAAACGTAGTTTATTTCACAAACACTAGAGGGCAGCATTTGATAGGGATTTCAGAAAGACCCAACGCTCCACGTCAAACCCGCCTCAATGCTCCGTTGGGCTAGGTTTTTCTCCCTTCTTTTCTGGTTCCACTTCTGTTTTCAAGCCAGGAAATGCCTTTCCCTGTGGCTTTCACTGCCCACCGCCCTCTTCGTCAAGGAACACAGCTAGCTGGCTGGGGTTTATAGTGGATTAGTGCTCAGTATCCCCTTCCCCCTCCTTTGGGGACGTTGGTCTGTACCACACAGCCTGGAATGCCAAAACCCTTATCTTCCAATTCCCTTAGAGTTAAGATTCCAAATGTCATTTAAGTTTGTCCAGTCAGATGCTCCTGTGGGACATTTGGGAGACAGGTGTGTATGTAGAGAGGCACTGTTGTTGCCTCTTACCTGCAGGCAATCGGTGCGGAGAGGCTGGGCTTCCTGGGGTAGCATCACCATGTCTAGTTACTAGCTTCATGGGGGTTGCCTTGTGAGGTCTGAACATGCAGTGTGCTGCTGATGCCAGTCTAGCAGTGTGACTGAAGGCGACAGCAGCAGCCGTGGGCCGTTGTGATACCCAGACTGCTGTTTAGGCTCGAAGTTTCTACAGCTAACAGTTCCAGGGTACTTTCTAATTGTAGCTTCTTGATTTTATGTGGTTCCTTGGCAGGACCGTTCTGTCATCTGGGAGCCATTTCTGGAGGCCCTGCCTCAAATATGCTTCTCCAGATCTTCCAGCATTTTCTCTTTCATCCATTTTTTATTTAACACCTGTATACATGTAGTAGTTTCAGAATTGTCTATCCATACATGGTTTATGTACACCTGGCTTTAGACTTGCAGTTTCTACTCACTGCCAAAGTTACTTAGGTCAGCTTTCTTTTGCCCTGTACTCTTCAGTGAGCTTTATCATTCATTTTATTTATTTGAAATTGAAGTATAGTTGGTTTATGATGTTGTGTGAGTTTCTGGTGTACGGTATAGTGATTCAGCCATATGTGTTATATATATATGTGTGTGTGTGTGCGTGTGTGTGTGTGTGTATTCTTTTTCAGATTCTTTTCCATTACAGGTTACTGAATATAGTTTCCTGTGTTACACAGTAGGTCCTTGCTGTTTATCTAATTTCTGTATAGTAGTGTGTATCTGTTAATCCCAAACTCCCAATTTATTCCTCTCAGCCTTTCCCCTTTGGTAACCATAAGTTTAGTTTTGCTGTCTGTGAGTCTGTTTCTGTTTTCTAAATAAGTTCATTCATATCATTTTTTACGTTCCGCATATAAGTGAAATCATATGGTATTTGTCTTTCTCTGTTTGACTGCACTTAGTATGATAATCTCTAGGTCCATCCATGTTGCTGCAAATGGCATTATTTCATTCATTTTTTAAATGATGGAGTAATATTACATATATATACACATATATAATATTATATATATTATACACACACGCACATATATAATACATATGGCTGCATCACTTTGCCGTACACCAGAAACTAGCACAACATTGTAAACCAACTATACTTCAATTTTAAATAAATAGAATGAATGATAAAGCTCACTGAAGAGTACAGGGGGAACAAAAGCGGACCTAAGCAACTTTGGCCGTGAGTAGAAACTGCAAGTCTAAAGATAGGTCTACATAAACAGTGTATGGAGAGATATATATATATGCATACACACACACACACGTATAATGTGTGCCACATCATATTTATCCATTCATCTGTTGATTTAGGTTGTTTACATGTCTTGGCTATTGTCCATAAATGCTGTTGTGAACATTGGGTTCCATATATCTTTTAGAATTCGAGTTTTCCAGTGTTTTCTATTTACCCTGCTGCTGCTGCTAAGTCGCTTCAGTCGTGTCTGACTCTGTGCGACCCCAGAGACGGAAGCCCACCAGGCTCCCCCGTCCCTGGGATTCTCCAGGGAAGAACACTGGAGTGGGTTGCCATTTCCTTCTCCAATGCATGAAAGTGGAAAGTGAAAGTGAAGTGGCTCAGTCGTGTCCGGCTCCTAGCAACCCCACGGACTGCAGCCTACCAGGCTCCTCCGTCCATGGGATTTTCCAGGCAAGAGTACTGGAGTGGGGTGCCATTGCCTTCTCCAATCCTTTGCATTTCTTAAATCCCTTCCTGCTTAAAATAGCTCAAGTGGTTTCTGTTTTTCTAAAACTGACCCATGAATGATACATTAGCTGAAGGTAAACAGAAACTGCAGCTCAAGTATACCTCTGGATCTTTGTAGTCTTCAGGTTAACTGATGAAATACCACCGTGAAATCTTGGGTGTAACGAGTTACTTCTTCCTGTGTACCTTGCCCCACTTCCAGAGTACATAATAATGATCACACCACTGCTACTATTATAATGGACATGAGGTGGTAATCTCTTGGATTGCATGCTGGTGATCAAGCTCACAGCCATAATTCACTCAAAAAGCATTTACCCGGTAGATGACAGTGAGAGAGTCTAGAAAGGCTTATTAGCAAGTAACCACTCTTAACAGTGTAGTGTGGCTTCCCTGACCCCACAGACATCCTGGGTGATGGATTCTGGTATCATTGGCGTGAAGAATCTGTAGATCTGAGGATGCCTGCCAACTTCCTCAGCTACTCTACGTACTCGCCTCATAAATGAGGCACAGCTGAGATGGCTTCCCCGACACTATCTATACCCGTATGAGAAATATCTAAGCCCATTCGACCTCATGGGGTTGGTCCTAAACAAGACACATTCTACTGTTTTTTGGACGCATTATGTCACTTGTGGGGTCTTAGTTCCCTGATCAGGGATCAAACTGGTGCCCTCTGTAGTGAAAGCACAGAGTCCTAACCACTGGACCACCAGGGAGTTCCCCACATTTTACTTATTTATACTTTTCAACATCTGCTTTTGGAGGTATTTGAAGTCCAGGGGCACTTTACATGAATTCCCAGTATACCAGGAACTCTTAGAATGACGTTTCTCCAGATGGTTTATCAAATAAAGAGTTTCTGGTAAGTGAATTCTCTACTGAGAATATCCAGAGTTTTGTATAAGATACTTGAAAAGACTTCAAATTCAACCTGAAAGTGAAACTCCCTCAGTTGTGTCCGACTCTTTGCGACCCCATGGACTATACAGTCCATGGGATTTTCCAGGTTAGAATACTGGAGTGGTTAGCTGTTCCCTTCTCCAGGGGATCTTCCCAACCCAAGGATCGAACCCAAGTCTCCTAAATTGCAGGCAGATTCTTTACCAGCTGAGTCAGCTTCCCTCAGGGAAGGGAAGCCCTCAAATTCAACCTACAATTTAGAAAATCAGCCTCAGAATTTGATTTTCAGGGAGTCACAAACTGAAATTCCTCAGTTTTCTATGACTGGTATGCGACAAGAATCCCTAACTTTTATAGCTTCAAGGCTGAGATTGTGATAAGAATTGAACAGGAATCATAGATTTCCAACTTTTCAGTTTCTCTTAAAAACCCATGTGTGTGAAGTCGCTTCAGTCGTGTCCTACTCTTTGTGACCCCATGGATTGCAGCCCACCAGACTCCTCTGTCCATGGGATTCTCTGGGCAAGAATACTGGAGTGGATTGCCATTTCCTTTTCCAGGGGATCTTCCTGACCAAGGGATCAAACCCAAGTCTTTTATGTCTCCTGCATTAGCAGGTGAGTTCTTTACCACTAGTGCTGCTTGGGAAGCCCCACCATTGAAATTTCACTGCATAAGGAAGCAGTTCCACCTTCCTTGTCTGTAGCAACTTTTTTTTTTTGCCATCCAGAGAGCCCTCTTCCAGGAGGAAGCCGATATTCCCCCCTAGGCTACAGCTACTGTCAGTGGCCAGGGACTGGGACCAGGTCGCTTTTTTCCCTGGTGGTGGTGTGTGATGCTCAGTCGTGTCTGTTTGTGACCCCATGGACTATAGCCCATGGGATTCTCCAGGCAAGAATACTGGAGTGGGTAGCCATTTCCTTCTCCAGGGCATCTTCCCAATCCAGGAATTGAACCCAGGTCTCCTGCATTGCTGGCACATTCTGTACCATCTGAGCCACTAGGGAAGCCCATTTTTCCCTGGGGTCTTATGCAAAACCAGACATTTTAAAAGAAAGTTTATGTTCTGAAAACATTGCAGGAATTGGTTAATTTTTTATCAGCAAAACAAACAAACAAACAAAAAAACCCTTTTTACTAATAGATGTTGAGGCTACTTGGCTCAGAAACAGCTGATACTTTCAGATGGTGCTAATCTGTTTCTCTGGGTGACAATTCCCTAAATGGTCTGTATCCTACATCTTGCTCCCTGGAACCAATTTTCACTATCTGTTAGGATTCTTCAGTTGTAAACAACATAAATCAATGCTATATAACTGGAATGGTGTAGTGGTTAATAGCTTAGGCTTTCCTGGGCACAAATTCTGATACTTTAACTTATTAATTATGTCACTTGGTAATCAAACTAATCTCCATTTGCCCTCTACCAGAGGGAACGCTTAAAAATACTACACCCTTCATAAGGCATTGCGAGCAACAAGTGGAGAATTGCATTTGAAGATTTGGTACATGGTAACGATGCCATAGATTGTAACTACAATTTGGTTTCTAGCTGGCCTTCCTTTCATTTCTCGAAAGAAACATAATGCTCATTAAATAAATCCATGCTGCCATTCACCCTGGAGCCCACTGTGTAAAGTCGTTGAAGTAATAATTTTTTTTCGAATGAGCCCTTGTAGTTTGCAATGTTGGGCTTTGTGGTGTTAAAACTCAGAGCTTATGCCTCAAATCATTTGTATTAGTTGGGGTCCTGGAGTAAGCAGACCCTGAGACAAAGTTGGGAATGCAAGAAGTTTATTGGGAGGTAATATCTGTGAAAAACAAAAGGGAAGAAAAGTGGTATTTGGCACAGAGAGTCTTCAGACTGTGATGATGCCTGGGAAGGGAGATGGGGATGGAGAGGAAGTAGGATGGGGAATGGAGAGCCTCAGACTGAGGGGCAGAGGTGCCAAAACCTCAACCAACCTGATGTGGAGCTCCAGAGCAAAGATTGCTCTTAGAACAGAAATGACCAGGCCCTGATGTCCCTGCTGTGCTGTCATTGGCTGGGGGATCCTTGGAAAGAGTGGCTTCAGCTTGAAAGTTAAGGCAGATTCCCAAGCATGAATAGACAGGCTACCAGAAGTTCTTTTTGAAGGGAGTTCTGAGTGGTCAGCCTCTGTGACTTCCACGTCCACCCCTTGTGCTGCAGAGCAGCAGCTTCTCCAGGGTTTCAGTGAACCTCTCTTCCTACTGGTGAAGTTATGGGCTCCTACTATTATTCAAACCAGTCAATCCTAAAAGGAAATCAACACTGAATATTCATTGGAAGAACTGATGCTGAAGCTGAAGCTCTAATACTTTGGCCACCTGATGCGAAGAACTGATTCACTGGAAAAGACCCTGATGCTGGGAAAGACTGAGGGCAGGAGGAGAAGGGGGCGACAGAGGGTGAGATGGTTGGATGGCATCACTGACTCACTGGATCTGAGTTTGAGCAAACTCAGGGAGATAGTGATGGACAGAGAAGCCTGGCATGCTGCAGTTCATGGGGTCGCAGAGAGTCAGACACCCCTTAGCAACTGAACAACGAACAGCAAATAAAAAGTGTCTGAATAACAGACACTATTTTTCAGTGTCTATTCCCTTCCAGTGTCCATTCTGAATTCCCCTCTCCCTCCTTTACCTGCTGTCTGTTCTTAGTGGCTTCATCTGTTGGTTCAACCCGTGTGCTAATTCTGAGAATACTGAATCCTTGGGAACCATACTCTTCTCATCCAGCAGCACTTGTCCATTTACAGTTATGATTGGACAAGGAAGTAACTGGAGTACCCAGGGGGTCACCTGAGTTCCACGAGTTTCCTCCCTGTCCCAATTGTGTCACAGCGCCTCCCCTCCTACTGCTCATGCTCAACGACCCCTGTAAAGGCAGGAACTCCTGTTCTTGCCTCCTGGTCCTAAGTATAAAGAGACCAGAATGCCCACATGGCAGTTGTGAGATCAGCGGAAACCTTGCTGTGTCCCACTGCAAGGATATGTTCCCTTTTGGAATCAGGATCTAGAATCCTGCAGAGCCCAGAGTTGTTAGAAAACACAAAGTCTCCTGATGGATCTTGCTAGTAATGCTAAGTCGGGTCATCCCGCTTGATCCCTGGATCCATGGATTCTTCCTACTGAGAACACGGAACCAATGGGTGTCTGATTCAGTGTGTGCACTGCATCCTGGAGGATGGTACCCGGTCCTTGCAGAGTACTGCCTAGGAGTACTCTGAACCTGAACTAACAGATGACTTCTGAGTCTTCTTCATCCTAAGAGTCTGTAAGCCCAATAATGAGTCATATTTGGAGGGTATGGCTAGGGAGCACCTAATCCATAGTCTTAGAGTCCTACATAATATAGCATCCAATCAGGTAGGGATGGCAGGGGCCAAGACCATGAGATCCATGGTCATCTCACATACTGCTCCATCCAGAAGTGGCCAACCTGTTAAGAGTACAGGCTTAACTGCCCCAAGGCATGTGGGATCTTAGTTCCTAGACCAGGGATCTAACTCATATCCCCTGCATTGGAAGGTGGATTTTTAACCACTGGACCACCAGGGAAATCCCACACCAGTATTTTTTTTTTTTAAATGACGTTTCTGTCTCTGCTGAGTCCAGATGGGGCCTCGGAATCATCTTCAACAATTCAACAAACTCTGGAAGCAGCTAACATTAAACCATCTGATCACATTGGGTTGAAATCTATGTGCTGGTCTGATCTAGCCTCTACCTGACAGCTAGCCAAAGACTGGAAATTTCATTGCTATCATTGCATGATTCAAAAAACTAAGATCATGGTATCTGATCCCATCACTTCATGGCAAATAGGAGGGAAAAAAACTGAAAGCAGCAACAGATTTTATTTTCTTGGGCTCCAAAATCACTATGAATGGTGACTGCAGCCATGAAATTAAAAGATGCTTGCTCCTTGGAAAGAAAGCTGTAACAAACTCAGTGTATTAAAAAAGCAGAGACGTCACTTTGCTGACAAAGGTTGGTATAGTCAAAGCTGTGGTTTTTCCAGTAGTCATGCACGGGTGTGAGAGTTGGACCATAAAGAAGGCTGAGTGCTGAATAATCAATGCTTTCAAATTGTGGCACTGGAGGAGATTCTTAAAAGTCTCTTGGACTGCAAGGAGATCAAACCAGTCTGTCCTAAAGGAAATCAATCCTGAATATTCATTGGAAGGACTGATGCTGACGTGGAAACTCCAATACTTTGGCCACCTGATGAGAAGATCTGACTCACTGGAAAAGACCTGATGCAGGGAAAGATTGAAGGCAAAAAGAGAAGCGGGTGGCAGAGGATACGACAGATAGCATCACCAACTCAATGCACATGAATCTGAGTAAACTCTGGGAGATAGTGAAGGACAGGGAAGCCTGGAAGGCTGCAGACCATGGGGTCACAAAGAGTTGGACACAACTTAGTGACTGAACAACAATAATATATATATATATACACACACATATAAAATATATGGTATATAATGTGAATATGTAATATGAACCTATATACAGTTTTCCCTTGCTATCTGAAAGCAGAGCATTCTTATGAAATATTTCATAAGCTAAAATGAAGGACCAATTACCTTAGGACACATCTTGCTAATGGGTGCACAGGACAAATGGAAATAAAGCACAGTCAATTAGTTCAATCTCTCAGTTGTGTCCACTCTTTGTGACCCCCAAGGACTGCACCACACCAGGCTTCCCTGTTCACCAACTCCTGGACCTTGCTCAAACTCATGTCCATTGAGTCGGTGATGCCATCCAACATCTCATCCTCTGTCACCCCCTTCTCCTCCTGCCTTCAATCTTTCCCAGCATCAGGATCTTTTCTAATGTTCTTCACATCAGGTAGCCAAAGCCATCAGATCTTTTCTGATGTTCTTCACATCAGGTAGCCAAAGTATTGGAGCTTCAGCATCAGCATCAGTCCTTCCAATGAATATTCAGGACTGATTTCCTTTAGGGTTGACTGGTTTGATCTTGCAATCCACGGGACTTTCAAGAGTCTTCTTTAATGCCACAGTTCAAAAGCATCAATTCTTGGGTGCTCAGCTTTCCAACTCTCACATCCTTACATGACTATTGGAAAAACCATAGCTTTGAGTATACGAACCTTTGTTGGCAAAATAATGTCTCTGCTTTTTAATACACTGTCTAGGTTTGTCATAGCTTTTCTTCCAAGGAGCAAGCGTTTTTTAATTTCATGGCTACAGTCACCCTCTGCAGTGATTTTGGAGCCTAAGAAAGTAGTCTGTCAGTGTTTCCACTGTTTCCCCATCTATTTTCCATGAAGTGATGGGACGGCATGCCATGATCTTACTTTTTTGAATGTTGAGTTTTAAGCCAGCTTTTTCAGTCTCCTTTTTCACTTTCATCAAGGGGCTCTTGATGAAATAAAGCACAGATGCCCACACACATAGTTCAGAGCTCTGGCAGCTTAATGCTGAGATGCAGGGTGTAGTTGCCAGGGAAGGAGCTTGGTGGTGCCCATCTGGCTGCTCAGGTGAGCCCTGCCTCTAGAATGGATCCCTGTAAAGCCAACACTGAACATTGTTTTTGCTTTTCTTCTTTTTTTCAAAAGCAAAACTCCTTTTTAGATTTTTTTTCAGTTAGCAAACACAGGTGCTAATGTAAGCCTTTCATTAAACTGAAGGAGTATAAAGCAAACTTTCTAAAAGCTTGGCGTATCTATATATGCATGTGCAGTTAAGTTCCCTACATTTGAACCTTTAAGTTGGGAACTTTCAAAGGTGTGAACCTTTGTTCGCATGTCCAATCATACGTTAGTTCTTGTATCTGGCATACATTGTCATATGCGTACATCCTCTATAAGTGGTTGTGCTTTTGTGTATTTTGCTATACAGTGCTGTGTAGACTACAGTATCTTTATTTCAAGCCTAGGATGTCTGGAAGCAAACACAAAAGCCGTGGTAATATAGCTGGTACTACTGTACTCTTCAAAGTAGTGTACTATAAGATTAAAAATGCATTATTTTGGTTTTTTTATGTATTATTTGTGTAAAAAATATTATAAACCTATTACAGTATAGTATTATATAGCTGATTGTGTTAGTTGTGTACCTAGGCTAACTTTGTTGGACTTAGAACAAATTAGACTTATGAACGTGTAAGAGGACTTACTGTACATACATATTCAGTGGAAATGCTGGGCCACAGAGGATAGCAATGAGACAAGAAAGCCTTCTTAAGTGAACAATGAAAAGAAATAGAGGAAAACGATAGAATGGGAAAAACCAGAGATCTCTTCAAGAAAATTAAGAGATATCAAGGAAACATTTTATGCAAAGATGGCACACTAAAGGACAGAAACAGCAAGGACCTAACAGAAACAGAAGAGGTTAAGAAGAGGTGGCAAGAATACACAGAAGAACTGTACAAAAAGATCTTAATGACCCAAAGGACCACGTTGGTGTGGTCACTCACCTAGAGCCAGACATCCTGGAAATGTGAAGTCAAGTGGAGCTTAAGAAGCATTAGTTTAAACAAGGCTAGTGGAGGTGATGGAGTTCCAGCTGAGCTATTTAAAATCCTAAAAGATGATGCTGTTAAAATGCTGCACTCAATATGCCAGCAAATTTGGAAAACTCAGTAGTGGCCACAGGTCTGAAAAAGGTCAGTTTTCATTCCAGTTCCAAAGAAGGGCAATGTCAAAGAATGTTCAAACTATCATACAGTTTCTCTCATTCCACCTGCTAGTTAGGTTATGCTCAAAATCCTTCAAGCAAAGTTTTAATAGTACATGAACCAAAAATTTGCAAGTGTACAAGGTGGATTTAGAAAAGGCAGAGGAACCAGAAATCAACTTGCCAACATTCTCTGGATCATAGAAAAAGCAAGGGAATTCCAAAAAAACATCTGTTTCATTGATTACGTTAAAGCCTTTAACTGTGTGGATCACAACAAACTGAGGAAAATTCTTAAAGAGATGGAAATACCAGACCACCTTACCTGTCTCCTGAGAAACCTGTATGCAGGATAAGAAGCAACAGTTAGACATGAAACAACAGACTGGTTCAAAACTGAGAAAGGAAAACATCAAGGCTGTATATTGTCACCCTGCTGATTTAACTTGTATGCAGAGTAAATCATGTGAAATGCCGAACTGGATGAGTTACAAGCTGGCATCAAGATTGCCTTGAGAACTATCAACAACCTCACATATGCATATGACATATGCACTCTAACAGCACAAATCGAAAAGGAACTAAACAGCCTCTTGATAAGGGTGAAAGAGGAGAGTGAAAAAGCAGGCTTAAAACTCAACATCAAAAAACTAAGATCATGGCATCCGGCTCCATCACTTCTTGAGAAATAGATGGGGGAAAAGTAGAAACAGTGACAGATTTTATTTTCCTGTGCTCCTAAATCACTGCGGATGGTGACTGCAGCCATGAAATTAAAAAATGCTTGCTCCTTGGAAGAAAAGCTATGACAAACCTAGATAGCATATTAAAAAGCAGAGACATCAGTTTGGGAACAAAGCTTTGTATAGTCAAAGCTATGGTTTTTCCAGTGGTCATGTACCGATATGAGAGTTGGACCGTAAAGAAGGCTGAGCACCAAAGAATTGATCCTTTTGAACTGTGATGTTGGAGAAGACTCTTGAGAGTCCCTTGGACAGTGAGGAGATCAAACCAGTCAATCCTAAAGGAAATCAATCCTGAATATTGATTGGAAGGACTGATGCTGAAGCTGAAGCTCCAATACTTTGGCCGCCTGATGCTAAGATCTGACTCATTGAAAAAGACCCTGATACTGGGAAAGATTGAAGGCAGGAGAAGAAGAGGGTGACAGAAGATGAGATGGTTGGATAGCATCCCTGACTTGATGGACTTGAGTTTGAGCAAGCCCTGTGAGTTGGTGATGGACAGGGAAGCCTGGCTGCTGCAGACCATGGGGTTGCAAAGAGTCGGACATGACTTACTGACTGAGCAACAACAACAGAGTATATATTCGTTCAACTTTGGTAGCTTTTCAAAGTGATTTACCCATTTAGAAAGGACCATAATGGGGAACTTCCCTGGTGGTCCAGTGATAAAGAATCTGCCTGCCAATGCATTCGACCCCTGGTCTGGGAAGATTTCACATGCTGAGGGGCAGCTGAGCCCAGTGCCACAACTACTGAGCAAGCACATGTGCTGCCACTACTGAGGCCCGCTGCCCAGAGCCTATGCTCCACAGGAGAAGCCGCCGAAATGAGGAGCACTGGCACTGAAACTAGAGAGGAGCTCCTGCTCGCTGCAACTAGAGAAAGCCTGCTAGCAGCAATGAAGGCCGGCACAGCCAATAAATAAATACAAGTTAAAAAAGAAAGAAAGGACCACATTGGGACTTCCCTGGCAGTCCAGTGGTTAAAACTCCATGCTTCCACTGCAGGAAGCGTGGGTTCCATCCCTGGTTGGGGACGTAAGACCCTGTGTGCCACATGGTGCAGTTAAAAAAGTTAATTAAAAAAAATTAGGACCACATTTAAGCAGAGGCCCGAAGGACAAAGGGACATGGAAGCTGCAGTGAGATTTCTCTTCTAACATCTCCACACTGTTTTGCCAAAAATATGTCCTTAAAGTGGTTAGAGTCAAACGGGAGAAGCCCCCTGCCTCCTGTTGTCTGTGGTCTCTCAGTGACACTCCGGTGAGAGGAGCCTCTGTCATTTTGGTCAGACCCCAGGCGACAGGGGATGATGACTGATGACTCAGCCTTCCTGACTCCACTGCCCGGGGCTCCGCTCACCACATCAGTAAGCCTGGCACTGGGGGGAGATGCAAACACAACACGTGTTGCCATCGATTCTAGCAGAGATGTCAAGAGCCAGTGCCTGAGAAGAGGAGGACAGAATTGGGGTAAATGTGTCAGTGGGAAAAAAGCCAAGCAAGGGACCTGAGAGTCATGTCTAAAGAATTAAGTAACTCTGGCAAATGGAAACAAAAGATCTGACTGCTAAAATAATCTGTGGTACCTGTCTCAGATTCCCAGGCGTCTCTATGTTTTGAGGAGGTCTTGGGACCCAGGGTTTGGCCAAATGTGTGGCCTTGGAGGAAAGCCATCAGTAGAGGTTGGAATTCTCAACAGAAATGAAAGGAGGCAAAAAACAAAAACAAAACGAAACAACAACAACAAAAAACTGGCCGCAGTAAAGCCTATAAATGGTGTGTGGGTGTGACGGCCTGCCTCTTTGTCCTGGTTCAGGAGGTATAAACAAAAATAGTAGAAATGGGTCATTTTGGGAAAAAGTTTCCAGTGGGAAAGAGAAGAGTGTAGTGTTTGCCCTTCAGTGTTTTAGAATTTCTTCCAGGTACAGAGAGATGCCAATGTGCTGCTTTCAGATGCTGCTCATTAAAGTTCCATTTTTTTTTTTTAAATTTTAATTTTTTTTGGCCATCCACACAGCTTGTGGGATCTTAGTTTGCCCACCAGGGACTGAACCCAGGTGGGTCCTCGGCAGTGAAAGTGCTGAGTCCTAAGCAGTAGTGTGAATGTGTGTGTGCTCAGTTGTGTCCAACTCTGTGTGACCCCATGGAGTGTAGCCCGCCAGGCTCCTCTGTCCATGGAATCCTCCAGGCAAGAATACTGGAGTGGGTTGCCATTTCCTCCTCCAGGGGATCTTCCCAACCCAGGAATCAAACTCGCATCTCCTGCATTGGCAGGCAGATTCTTTACCATTATCACCACCTGGGAACTGCCAGGGAAGTCCTAAGTCCCATCCTTTAAAGAAACAAGACAGCAATCCTGATTGGTGCATTGAAGTGAGGTTTCCTTTCACACACATGTGACTGATCCCTTTTTGAACCACATGCAGTGTCTTTAAGGTGTGAGCCCGATGTGTTGTAGACTACACAGTGTCTAGGGCTATAAAGGACTGAGTCTTGTGCCAAGATCTCTCTCTCTCTTTTTTTTTCCTTTCTTTAGTTGGTACAAAAAGTTAGACATTTAAAAGTATCTCAGGCTCATCATTCTGAACTTTAGCTGAGCGTTCATGTTTATAGAGTTGTAAAGATTGGAATGTATATACTCTGTCATAGTTGTGTATATGCATGTTCTGAGAGAATTTCTCATACAAGATAATTCTTTCATTTATTTGTTTTTCCTTTGAGTTTTCTGGGAAAATAAAAGTTAAATTAGCTAAGGAAATGCTGATTAGCTGGGTTCCACATATATAGGTTTCCTTCTATAGGCATAAAGGAAAGATGAAAGGGATGAGCAGCCCATTTAAACATGGGGCCCCATGTGGTCCAGTTTGTATGACACATCACATTCCATTAAACAGAAGTTTGACAACCGAGAAGTTAATTCAAATATTTACTGAGATTCTCAAAGAATGTCAAAAGAATATCTAGAGTCCTTAATTATTTCCTCATCTCTTGGTACATTTTCTGCCCACGCTCAAGTTCTTTGCAAAGACTTTCTCAGTTCACCAAACCTCTTTCTCATCCCTGCATGACTCAGAGTTCTTGTCTTTCCCCCTTTTTTCCACCCCCCCTTTCTAAGATTAAAATTATATGCATCCTAAGTTTGTCTATTATCTTCTGATATTCAGATCTTTATTTTTTAAAATTTTATTGAAGTAAAGTTGTTTACAATGTGTTGATTTCTGCTGTAAGCAAAGTGATTCAGTTGTACATTCTTTTTCATGTTCTTTTCCATTATAGTTTATCTCAGGATATTGAATATAGTTTCCTGTGCTGTTTAGTAGGACCCTGTTGTTTATCCATCCTATATATAATAGTTTGTATCTGCTAATCCCAAACTCCCAATCCTTCTCTCCCTTCCTTGACAACCACTAGACAACCACTGTTCTCTATGTCTGTGAGTCTGTTTCTGTTTCATAGGTTTGTTCATTTCTCCTTCTGTTGTATTTTATTATTATTTTTAAGTTTTCTTATTCCTTGGGTTCTTTACTTCCTGTAGATTAGTTACTAGCTTTTATTTATTTATTTGAAGGATAATTGCTTTACAGTGTTGTGGTAGTTTCTGTTGTACAACAAGTGAATCCCTCCCTCTTGAGCCTCTCTGCCATCCACCACCTCCCATTCCACCATCTCACCCCTCTAGGACGTCACAGAGCACCAGGCTGTGTTATACGCTAGCTATCTACCTTACACATGGTAATGTACATATGTCAGTGCTATTCTTTCAATTCATCCTACCCTCTTCTGTCCCACTGTGTCCTCAAGTCTCTTCTGTACATATGCATCTCTATTCCTGCCCTGTGGATAGGGTCATTAGTACCATTTTTCTAGATTCCATATATATGCATTAATATACATACTTGTTTTCCTCTTTCTGACTTACTTCACTCTGTGTGACAGACTCCAGGTTCATCCGCACCACTACAAATTCATTTCTCTATTATAGTCAAACAGGATCTGATGTCTGCTTATCCAAGAGGTAGGATGGGCCAATGCCAGCATCTGAATCTCAGACCTGAGCCAGAGCAGACAAAGAGGGAGTTGAAGAGCACCCATGATAAAGACATACATGATTTGATAAGATAGAAGCATAATAAAAAGTTAGAGTTGAAAAGAGAGATGGTTAGATACCATCACCGACTCAATGGACATGAACTTGAGCAAAGTCTGGGAAATAGTGGAGGACAGAGGAGCATGGAGTGCTGCAGTCCATGGGATCACAAAGAGTTAGACATGACTTAGTGACTGAACAACAACACCACCACCACCATATTAAATGTAAACATGCTGAGGAGATTGCCACATAAGAGTGTTTTTATAGTGTGGCAGGACAAATAAATACTTCCTTAATGAATAGTGTATTTAGAAAATTTCCATGTCATTTGTACTTGTCTGGAAAGAACTATTTCAAAAGCATCTAGATGTCTTGAGATTAAACTTCTCAGCCCTCAGGGAAAGAAGCAACTGCCTGTTCACTCATACTTTAATTCAAAATGTGTTTAAATGGAACTTACCATGCATCCAGCACAGTCTTATATGGGGCTTCCCAGGTAGTGTTAGTGGTAGAGAACCCACCTGTCAATGCAGGAGACATAAGAGACATGACTTTGATCCCCAAGTCAAGATCCCCTGGAGGAGGGCATGGCAACCCACTCCAGTATCCTTGCTTGAAGAATCCCTTGGACAGAGGAGCCTGGAGGGCTACAGTCCCTGGGGTCACAAAGAGTCGGACATGATTGAGTGACTAAGCATAAGACTGCATAGTATTAGGTACTAGGAGTAGGACAGAGAATAAACCCAGCAAGGTCCTTACCTTCAAGTAGCCTACAATATAACAGGGAAGGCAGACACTGAGTAGGTTATTTCTCATTCAGACATTAAATGTGTGCATTGAGAGTGTGATGAAGAAGTGTATGGTGCTATTGAAACTAGTCAGTCAAGGAAGCCTTTATGGAAGAATATAATTTTTTAAAAAGCAGACAATTGCCTTCCTTTCTGTGGTGTATAAGACCAAGTGAAGATCTGTTGAGCAGTCCAGGTGCTACTGTTCTCACCTCTGGGCATGTCTTTCTCCTTTACTTGGGAAGACTACTTTAACATCAGATTTAGCAAAGAGATTATAAAATGCTTGATAGCACACTGACCAATCAAAACATACCAAGCATTCTTTTCCAGAGGATTGGGAAAGAGATTCATTTTGAAATAATTATCTGGCAATATGTTAAACTTGAAAAAAATAAACATTAAGCCATAATTATTTTTCAACAGAACTAGAGACTTATTCATCCTGCTTTTTGAAATTGTATATCTATTTCAGAGCACTGGAAGCTCAATACTATGTTTTATGTTCTAAGGGTAAAAACATGATGTCTGTTTTATTTCACAACATGAATTGAAAGCATTTGTGGGACAGGATGTTGTTTTGGTTCAATAGGTTGTTCAAGGTTCCTTAGGAGTTTTATCCAGTAACTGCTTTCAGCTTTAAGACATTAATGTTTCCATTTGGTTTTCAGATCCAAAGACTGTGTAAGCAGATTTTTCTGTTTTTGATGCCTTATTCTACTGCGAGTGTGGTTTAAGGTCATCAATCATATAACTGAGAGTAATAAAGGACTCTGGCTAAGAGTTTTTACACAAATAAAACTCGCGTTGGTTTGAGTGAAGATGGCGATTATTCAAGGATTGCAGGAATAGCTTGGAGTCAAACCTCAAAAATGTTCCAGATTTGCAGCTCATGCGCTGGTTGGGAAAGCTGCCTTTCAACGTTAATTCAGGTAAGATGCTGGCCAGGCTGAAGCTAGGAAAATGAGAGGACCTGATGGGAACTATAAAGGAACTGATTCCCTTGGGCTATTAAGCAAGTCTCAGGAATCTTTCTGCCAGGAAAACCTGCTCTCTCCTTTCTCTGGGGATCAAAGTCCAGGGTTTGTATTTCGGAATACAATGAACTAAGTTGAATTTGTCATAGACTCTTTTCTCTCAGATCCCCTTTCCCCTTCCAGGATCTGTTATTTCCATCTTCCCATGCTCAGAACTTTCCTAGCGCCCTCTAGAGGCCAGAGTTCACCACTTTGGAGTTCTTGGTCTGCCCTAGTAGGAAAGTTATGTCCAACCTAGATAGCGTATTCAAAAGCAGAGATATTACTTTGCCAACAAAGGTCCATCTGGTCAAGGCTATGGTTTTTCCAGTGGTCATGTATGGATATGAGAGTTGGACTGTGAAGAAAGCTGAGAGCCGAAGAATCGATGCTTTTGAACTGTGGTGTTGGAGAAGACTCTTGAGAGTCCCTTGGACTGCAAGGAGATTCAACCAGTCCATTCTAAAGGAAATCAGTCCTGGGTGTTCATTGGAAGGAATGATGCTAAAGCTGAAACTCCAATTCTTTGGCCACCTCATGCGAAGAGTTGACTCATTGGAAAAGACTCTGATGCTGGGAGGGATTGGGGGCAGGAGGAGAAGGGGACAACAGAGGATGAGATGGCTGGATGGCATCACTGACTCGATGGACATGAGTTTGAGTGAACTCCTGGAGTTGGTGATGGACAGGGAGGCCTGGCGTGCTGTGATTCATGGGGTCGCAAAGAGTCGGACACGACTGAGCGACTGAACTGGGTGGCCCAATATTGCTACCTGTTTTGGTATTTTCCTCCCAATTTTGTGCTCTGCCACTATTTCAGTTGCCTGTTGTTGCAAACAAGTTCCTACATACTTAGGGCTTAAATCAGCACACATTTATTTATACTTCTGAAGGTCAGAAGTCTGAAATGGTCTCACTGGGTTGAAATAAAAATGTTGGTAGGGCTGTGTTGCTTTCTGGATCCTCTAGGAGAGAACGTGTTATCTTGTCTTATTTGGTTTCTATATTTGTCTTGTCTTATTTAGTTTCTTTCCATATTCAAAGCCTGGTTGAGTCTTTATCACTTCATGCATCTCTTAACTTTGCTTTTGTCATCACATTTTATTCTGACTCTTAACTCTCCTAGTATTCCTATTTCCAATCATGACACTCTTCCATACTATTGGTGGTAACCACTAATCTAATTTTTATATGTTCATTTCCTTGCTTTGCATTTTACTTTTGCATGATATATATAAAACTTTATTTTTGACTCTGCTGGGTTTTTGTTGCTGTGTGGGCTTTTCTCTAGCTGCAGAGCGTGGGGGTTACTCTCTAGTTAGTGTGTGGGCTTCTCATTGCAATGGCGTCTCTTGTTGTGGAGCACAGGCCCTAGGGTACTCGGGCTTTAGTACTTGCGGCTCCTGGGCTCTAGAGCACAGGCTCAGTAGTTGTGGTACAGGAGCTTAGTGGCTCTGTTGCAGGTGGGATTTTCCTGGATGGAGGAGGGAATTGAACCCATGTCTTCTGCATTGGCAGGTAGATCTTTATCACTGATCCACCAGTAAGTTCAGTTCAGTTCAGTTCATTCACTCAGTCGTATCCGAATCTTTGCGACCCCATGAATCGCAGCACGCCAGGCCTGCTTGTCCATCACCAACTCCCAGGGAAGCCCTAAAATATATATTTTTGTCTGTGAATTTTTTTGGTAATCTTTTGGTCACACTACATGCTATGTGGGATCTTAATTTCTCAACCAGGGATTGAACCCTCACCCTCTGCGTTGGAAGCATGGAGTCTTAACCACTGGACTGCCAGGGAAGTCCTCATCTTTGAATTTTATATAAATGAAATCATGCACTATATATTTTATTGTGGTTGACTTTCTTTTTCCATTTAAAATTTTTTTGAAATAGATTTATAGAAAAGTTGAAAATATGGATCAAAACGTTTTTTTCTTGCACTATTAGAGACAGATTGCTAACAAAATGCCCCATCATTTTAGAATTCTATAGCAGGTATTTTTTATAAGCAGGGACATTGTTGTATAACTTAATACAGTCATCAAAAACAGGGAAATAGCATTGGTGCAGTACCATCTCCTCCTTAGATTCCATTCAAGTTTTGTAAATTATCTCAAAAATGTCCTTTATAGCTAATGGACCCCATTCAGAATCACGTGTTGCATTATTTGTTCAGCATCTTTAGTCTCCTGCAATCCAGAATAGTTCCTCAATCTTTCCTTGACTTTCAGGACCAAGATACTTTTACAGATTACATGTAAGTTATTTTGTGGAATATCCCTTAATTAGAGATTATCTAATATTTCCTCTTGATCATATTTAATTTATACATCTTTGACCAAAAAAAACTATAAAAATTATATTGTTCTTTTCATTGCATTCTGCCAGATGGCACATAATTTTAATTTGTTCCATTATTGATGTTGCTCATTTTGATCATTTGATTAAGCTAAGTCTGCTAGGCTTCTCAGCTGTAAATTTACTCTTTTCCCCTTTATTACCAATAGATATTTTGTGAGAAGATTTTTTTTTATGGTATTGAAGCACTTCATTTAAATATTCTACAAAGCTTTCAGTTCATTCATATTAAATTTGAGTCATGGTTTCCAATTTTATTCAATGGGTTATAGTGCTTTAATATATGATTTATTGCAATGCTCAAATGATGCCAGACAGGGGTCCCTTCAAGATAGCTCTTTGCCCCTTTGACATATCACCATCATTCTTTGAGCAATTTCCCATTTTCTGGCACAAGAAAAAAGAATGCTCCAGGATCATCTTCTATGTTCCCTGCCTATACGTTAGAACCAGCTATTCCTCTGATAAATTTAACACCAAGATGCCATTTAATGGATATTTAGAGAACAAGATCTGAGCCCTGGGTGTGGTTACTGCTTTTGAGGATGCTGCTGCTCCCATGCCCTCTTAGTAAACATAACTAAAGAATATATATGTGTATACACACATTTATATGTGTATATGCATATGTCTAATGTGTATTTATAATATTCACAAATAACTTCTCATTTATATCTATTTCCCCATCAATCTATGTGTTAAAAACTATGAGACCACAATGATAACTCTAATTTTAATTCAGTACCATAGGGTTTATTCTAGTTTTCTTTCTCTTTTATAAATTTATTTATTGACTCTGCTGGATCTTTGTTGCTGCATGAGTTTTTCTCTAGTTGTGGTGAGTTGGGGATACTCTTCAGTTCCAGTGGCTTCTCTTGTTGCAGAGCATGGGCTCTAGAGCACAGGCTCAATAGTTGTGGTGCACAGGCTCTGTGGCACGTGGGATCCTCCTGGCTCAGGGATTGAGCCTGTGTCTCCTGCATTGGCAGGCGGACTCCTAACCACTGAGCCACAGGGAAGCCTTCTTCATTTCTTTGTCTGTGTTGGATCTTAGTTGTAGCACTCCGGATCTTTGATCTTTGTTGCAGCATGCAGACTTTTTTTTTTTTTTTTTTTTGCTGCATGTGGGATCTAGTTCCCTGACCAGGGATTGAATTCAGGTCCCCTCCATTGGGAGTGCAGAGTCTTAGTCACTGGGCTAC
The DNA here is from genome assembly GCF_029407905.1 of Bubalus kerabau. Classification (NCBI taxonomy): domain Eukaryota; kingdom Metazoa; phylum Chordata; class Mammalia; order Artiodactyla; family Bovidae; genus Bubalus; species Bubalus kerabau. The sequence continues at coordinate 137,126,679 of NC_073624.1, forward strand.
CAGGGAAATCCTTTTTAGTAAAGTTTGATGAAAGAAACTGGACAGGAAAGTCCATCTTTCCCTGATAATGTATCAAAACATCCCTTACTGTCACATTACCATTTGCCAACTGCTAAGAATGACAGCTGCCAAATGGTGTACAGGAATGTGTTTAAATGCCCATGGGATGTAGTAAATTACACTAGTATAGAGCCATTCTATTTAATCTTTCAAAGCATTTTCAAAGTTATCCTCTTCTTTGATCCTCACAACAACTGTGAAATAGGTTGAATTAGTAGCTCTAGCCTTGCTTTACACAGAAGTAACTAGGGCCCAGAGAGACTAAATGTTTACCCAAGACCATATGGCTAATGTTTGGCCAAATTTGGGCTAGAATTCAGGTCTCCAGCCATTTAAACTTGAGCTATTCCCTGGTGGGCCAGACGGTAAAGAATCTGCTACAATACAGGAGACCCAGGTTTCATCCCTGGGTTGGAAAGATTCTCTGGAGAAGGGAATGGCAACCCACTCCGATATTTTTGCTTGGAGAATCCTATGGACAGAGGAGCCTGGTGGGTTACAGTCCATGGGATCACAAACAGTTGGACACAGCTGACGACTAACACTTACTTCGTCTTCTGTGGCTCTCAGGGACTGGCACGGAAGGGAAATGGGAGAGAAGATGGAGGGTGAATAATTAGGGATCTGAGCCTTCCACCCTTCTCACAGTTCTGCTGCTGTCCCCTTTACGTGTTACCATTCCAAATAATTTTTCCTTTGGAAAATAGCTCTGCTGTTGATTACAACATGAATCTACTAGTCTTTAAGCACATACTTGCTTTCTGGCACTCTGTGATGCTTCAGTTTTACTTTGTACATTCCTCACCGTAGACTTGGTAGCAGCCATTTCGCCAAGGAGTTCTGGTTCCTTTTGCTGGGGAATGAGATTTAGAATACAGTGGCAGGGCTCTAGGTATGCTCTTTGTTTCTTAACTATTTTCAGGGACAGTACTAGGAAATTGCTTTTTAAAAAATCCTGGGTTTTTATCAATAAGTCTAATTCAAGTCTAATGCCACAATATATCTTATTTTTAAATGCTTTTTCTTTAATACTTTTATTATTTTTCAGAAGCATTTATTTATTTATTTGGCTGCGCTGAGTCTTAGTTGTGGCATGCAGAATCTAGTTTCCTGACCAGGGGTCAATCCCAGGGCCCCCTTCCCTCTGCATTGGGAGTGTGGAGTCTTAGCCACTGGACCACCAGGGAAGTCCCCCAGTGCTTCTCATCTTCTCCCATTCCATTTTTGTATTACCCTCTTTGCCCACTGTGAAAACCCTACTTCCTGAACGACACTGCAAATAGTGCTTACTCATTTTCTTTCAGAGAAGGCGATGGCACCCCACTCCAGTACTCTTGCCTGGCAAACCCCATGAATGGAGGAGCCTGGTAGGCTGCAGTCCATGGGGTCGCTAAGAGTCAAGACACGACTGAGCGACTTCACTTTCACTTTTCACTTTCATGCATTGGAGAAGGAAATGGCAACCCACACCAGTGTTCTTGCCTGGAGAATCCAAGGGACGGGGGAGCCTGGTGGGCTGCTGTCTATGGGGTCGCACAGAGTTGGACACGACTGAAGCGACTTAGCAGCAGCAGCAGCAGCATTTTCTTTATCCTGCAGTGCACACAAAACAGTATTAGAACAATACCACAATAGAACAGAACAGTACCCTAGAACAATAGAACAGTACCCTTATTCAAAACAAAACTGCTAAATAGAGTTCAAATTTTCTTTGTGATTCTTTAACATTAGACCATGTAATAAGAAGTGTGAACAGTCAGATAATTGTGTTCCGAATTTACTTGAATTAGTTATTTTTTTTATGTGGTTAAGAGTTCCATCCCTTAACCACAGTTGATTTATAGGTAGAGTCATTTGTTTTTGTTTGTGTTCCCTTTTAGAGTTTGGGTTTTAAAAATCCATTTTGATTTAACTTAAAAATATAATATTTACATGTTTTACAGGTGAATATATATATTTACTCAGAGAAGTCCTGATTTTGGTTTCTTCATTCTTCACTCAGCTTCCAACTATTCCATTTCATATGGATAATCATTTTCATCTGTTTTCTATCTTTGCTTCTGTATATATACACTTTTTCTTCCTTCTTATAAAAATGGTAGCATACTCCATACCCACTTTATTGTTTCTAGCTTTGGCTCAGACAGTAAAGAGTCTGCCTGCATTGCAGGAGACTTGGGTCCAATCCCTGGGTTGGGAAGATCCCCTGGATAAGGGAATGCAACCCACTCCAGTATTCTTGCCTGGAGAATCCCATGGACAGAAGAACCTGGTAGGCTACAGTCCATTGGGTCACACAGAGTCGGGCACGACTAACAGACTAACACTTTAACTTCACTGTAAATTTTTAAGAATATGTTTGAATTTATCATCTTATAACTTTAGTACTTTCTGTTTCTTGTTTAAGATCCCTTATCTTCCCATGAAAATGTTCTACTGTGTTATCCTTTAAATTTTTAAAGTTTTGCCTTTTTCATTTGTCTTTAATCAGTCTAGAATTTATTTTGCATGTGGTCTGAGGGAGCTATCCATTCTTTTTTTGCTGTTGTTTATTTATTTTTTAGTCCCATATACTTTGTTGAGTAGGCTGTTTTTTACCCACTGATCTTTAATGTCATTTTATCGCATGTTTGCACACTTTCATGGGTTTGCTTCTGGACTTTTTTTTTTTCTGTTTTACTTGTCATGTCATCTGTTCCTGAGAAAAATCTCTTATTTTTGAATTTCAGACATATTTTTTCGCTCTACTATTTCCATTAAAAAAAATAATTATTGTTTCTTTGCTGGAGGATTTTCTACTACTCATTCATTTGAATGTTTTTCTTCTATGTTCTTGAGAATACTTATAGTAAAATCTTTGCTAATTCTGACAACTGACCAGTCTCCACTGATTGCCTTTTCTCTTGAATATGCATCACATTGTTATAGTTCTCTATATGTCTAGCAATGTTGAATTATATCCTGGATACCATAAAGATATTTTGTAGTCTCTGAATTCTGTTATATTCCTCTGAGAGTGTTGATTTGGCAGGCAATTCACTTTGCTGACCTCAAACTCCTAAATCTATCTCCTGTGTAGGTGAAATCTCTGTTTAACTCCTTTAGCCTTAGCAGGGCCTCTTTTAAGAGTCTGCTCCATACATGCACAGTTCAGGGATCAGTCAGAGATTCGGGGGAGAATTTATAAACAGAATTTGAGACTTTTCTTTTTTGGCTCTCTTCTTTCTTAGATTTCTCCTCTCATTTTTTAGCTATTGTTTTTGTCCACACTCTGTTCTTTGGTTTGTCAAGCCATGAAGATTACAGGCTTCTATTTGAGTTTCAACCAACTAATGCGTGCCCTTGAATACAAATCCATTTGAAAATGGAAAACTCACCTGGTTCTGTTACCCTCATCTGAGTGTAGATTCCTCCCCAGTTTCTGCCTGCTTCTCATTGCTTTCCGGTTCTTTCAGCAAGTTGTCTTTTATATTTGTTCTAGGATTTTAATTGTTGTTGGAGAAGGAAATGGCAACCCACTCGAGTATTCTTGCCTGGAAAATCCCATGGACGGAGGAGCCTGGTAAGCTACAGTCCATGGGGTCCCAAAAAGTCAGACACGACTGAGCGACTTTACTTTCTTTCTTTCTTTTAGTTGTTGTATGTGTAGGCTTAGTCTGATAGGAGCTACTCAATCATTATTGGGAGCAGAGTACTCACACTATTTTATTTATTTTGACTTTTAATTAAACTTATAACTTGTATAACAATTCCCCTCACCTTTGTCTAATTCTTCAGAAATATGTTAGCTATTCTGGTGTAGAACCAGAAGTCTTGCCTAGTACACAATTCTACCTCCCAGGTGTAAGTGGAAGGACTTCAGAATTAGTCACACCAAAAAAAGGATATGTGAAATATAGTAGAGGAAGTTTATGCTTTGCACATGCATTTCTAATGTCAGGGATGATGACAACCCGAGGCACAGACATGATACTCAAGTGCATGTCTTATGTGTTGGAGGAAGGTCATTTAATCATCAGGACAGAATATCTGAGGACAAAAAGTGTTTTAGTTGCATGCAGAAAAACCTGGGAAGTCTGCAAATGGAGATGAGGGTTATTTAGTAGGAGGCTTTGTCAGGAGTCAGGGAAACTGAGAAGCTGAACTAAAGCAGTGTTAATGAGAATGCAGAAAGGGACCAGATTTGAAAGAGAATTAAAAACTGGTAAGCTTTGTATTCAGTGATAGGGTGTTGAAGGAAATATAAGGATTAGAAACATTTTCTCCACTCAAATTGCTGCATGCATCAACTCTTACTGGGCTTACATGTGTAATAGCATTCTATAAAGTCTAGAAAAAGAGGAAAAAATCATTCCAAATTCCAGTATTCTTATGAAATTCATATCTTTATGAATTCCCTTATTCAGAAACAAAGGTATATTTTTTCATATATGTAATCATGCTCCATGTTGAATGTCCTGGATACATCATAATTTTTATTATTTCTGTCATCTGAGTGAATAAGAAATTTTCATTTTGCTGGTCTTCATAATTGCATTGTTTTTAATGTCTGCATAAAATAGTCCATTGTTTCATACACCCCAACTTTTTAAACCATTATTCAATTTTTTTGACTTTTATATTGCCACTAACACTACTATAAATAATGCTCCATGGGAGTTCCCTGGTGATCCAGTGGTTAGGACTTCATGCTTCCAATGCCTGGAGCCCAAGTTTGATTCCTGGTTGGGGAACTGGCCAAAAAGAAAAAAGCTCCATTAACATGTTTATGTATATAATTAGTTTTTCCCTGTTGTGGGACATAGATTATCAACAGTAGACGTCTGTAGTAGAATAGATACATTTAACATTGGTTTGGCTTCCCTGGTGGCTCAGATGGTAAAGAATCTGCCTGCAATGCAGGAGACCGGGGTTCAATCCCTGGGTTATGAAGATCCCCTGGATGAGGGCATGGCAACCCACTCCAGTATTCTTGCCTGGAGAATCCCATGGACAGAGGAGCCTGGCGGGTTACAGTCCATAGAGTTGCAAAGAGTCAGACACAACTGTAGTGACTTAGCATGCACACATGTATCTTAATATTTACTGACTAGAACCCTGACATTACAAAGCTCTTAGAGTATATGTGTGAGAATCCTATTCCAGATCATTACTAAGATAAGGGACTTTGCATGTTGATGGTTGTAGCATGTACCATAGTGCCTATTATTAGACTTGTAAGAGCTGCGTTTGGAATGAATAAATGAATGATTAGTTCAGTTGTCTCTTGTGAAGAGTTTCAACCCTTTTCTCACCATTTAGATGTAGCTTGATTTCAAATGTACCTGATGATATTGATGAAGTCTGGAGAGCCATGTAGATAGTCACCCTTGTGATCTGGATTTTATGGAAGTATGGAATGTTGCCCTGAGAACACAATCTGCAACAGGCTCTCTCTGGAATTTTTACTTGGCTTCTTGGATCACTCACTACAGACCCAAGTCTTTCCAGGGCTCCCCTTTGAAAAAAAAAAGAGATCTTTTCTGGAGGAAAACTTTCCCATTACTTTCTGCCTCAGTGGGACAGGTCTTTGCAGGACAGGCTAAACTTGGGCCAGAATGTTTGGATATCTTGGCTCAGTTCTCTCTTGGGCTTCAGATAACAATTGGGTTTATGCCCAACTTACACTGGATCACTGTTTTTCTTTTGTTGTTGATGCTTCCTGCCCCTATTTTTTTTATGGTGGGGGGCAGTAAACGGTAGGAAGCAATTTTGATTCAGATCAATGTGTAAAAAAGAAGTTTGGTTTGGGATTCAGGTAATCCGAATCATGAGGTCTTCCCAGGTAGCTCAGTGGTAAAGAATCCGCCTGCCAATGCAGGAGACACAGCTTTAATCCCTGGATCAGGAAGATCCCCTGGAGGAGGAAATGGCAACCCACTCCAGTATTCCTGCCTGGAAAATCCCATGGACAGAGGAGCCTGGTGGGCTAGAATCCATAGGGTCACAAAGAGTTGGACATGAATGAGCACAATCAGAATCATAAACTTATGGAATGGAAAAATGACTTGTCAAAGTCATTTATCTTTTACTAAAAAAAATAATAACTACCGATGGCACTTTGTGCCAGGCCTTGTTCTATTAATTGCACTTTTCTATATGACTTCACTTAATTTAGTCATCATAACAATCCAATCCTATGAAGTAGGTTTTATGATTTACACTCTGTAAATTATGAAAATGATGCTTAAAGATTTTTTTTTTAAAATTGAAGTATAGTTGATTTACAATGTGGTGCTAATTTCTGCTGTTGTGCTAATTTTTGCTATAACAAAGTGACTCAGTTACATACATACATACGTGCTTTTTAATGTTCTTTTCCATTATGGTTTATCCCAAGATATTGAATATAGTTCCCCGTGCTTTAAAGATCTTAAGTCACCTTTTCATAAACACATGGACTTGGTAGAGTCAGGATTCAGAGATGGTTCTGGCTGATACCAATGTCCATGCTTGTGTATCCATTTGCAAAGCACTTTCATGTCAATTCTACTCTAATCCACAGCTGCAGCATGAGGAAGGAGACCGTGATTAGTCCTGTGAGGCAGAGGTGGAGACAGAGAGTCAGAGATCATGTTCTTTGCCATCCAAGTTCTCACAGGAAAGAGTGATAAGAGCCAGGCAGTGCATGTGGACTGTCTGGTTCCTCATCCCATACCCTTTTCACTGTTCCCCCTGGAAATCTCTCTGAATCTTCACATTATAATTGAGGAAACAGGGGTCCAGAATATTGCAGTGATTTACCAAGGTCATACAACTGGCCAGTAAACTAAGACTAGACTCCAGATTTTCTGCCTCCCAAACTGGTGTCTTTTTTATTGCATCTACATGGGAAACAAAACCTAGTTGTTAAAGACTATTCAATGTGAATTATATTATAAACCAGAAAAGACATTAACATAGACCCTCCAGTGCAGAGATCTTTACCACATAATTTTCTTTGGGTTCAAATGTCCTCCATCATTTGCAACACCTGGTTGATCTGTTAATCATCAAATATATAGTGAATGATCAATTTAAATGTGCTTAGCATCGGGACCAGCCCCTGAGTGGGGTCTCCATGGTCAGTCTATGAAAAGTCTCAGGATTAGCAACTCTCCCTCCTGCAGTATAGACCTCAAAGGAGCCAAAGTAAATAGAATTTTCCGCTTCAACAGCTGTATTTATTTTGGGCTGTTTCTCCACCTACAACGCCCATTTGCTGTCCTCAGAGCTTCTGAACCTGTTTATTTTCAGCCTCCCAGAGGCAGCCAGCTGTTGTGTTCTTGTGTCATGGCAGAGTGAAGTCTTCTGGAGGGAAGCAGGCCACTTTCAAAGCTTGAAGGAAATAATCCAAAAGTGAGTTTACCAATTGAGCCTATTTCCTGAGCAAGACACCAACCCCACTCTCAAATATCTTATTGAAGTAGCTTTACAAGAAATAATTGGAGATAGAACTTGAGCATTGAAAACTACACAATAAAATTAAAAACAGCTAAGGAATATTAGAAACTCAGGTTTTAAGTGATATAGAGTGAATGTGACTGAACAGTCTCCTAGTCATTGTGTGTGTGTGTGTGTGTGTTTAGTTGCTCAGTCATGTCTGACTCTTTGTGACTCAGAGAAATATTAAGCTGGCCAAAAAGTTTGTTTGGGTTTTTCTGTAAGATGTAATGGATGAACTTTTTGGCCAACCCAGTATTTTGTTTGGGCTATAAGTTTGTTTCTGTGTATGTTTTTTTTTTTTTTTTTTTTTTTTAAATTGAAGGATAATTACTTTACAGAATTCTTTGTTTTCTGTCAAACCTGAACATGAATCAGCCATGGGTATACATATATCCCCTCCCTTTTGAACCTTCCTCCAATCTCCCACCCCATCCCACTCCTCTAGATTGATGCAGAGCCCCCGTTTGAGTTTCCTGAGCCATACAGGAAATTCCTGTTGGCTATCTATTTTACATATGGTAATATAAGTTTCCATAGTATTCTTTCTATACATCTCACCCTCTCCTCCCCTCTCCCCATGTTCATAAGTCTATTCTCTATGTCTGTTTCTCCATTGCTGTCCTGTAAATAAATTCTTCAGTACCATTTTTCTAGATTCTGTATATGTGCATTAGAATATGATATTTATCTTTCTTTTTCTGACTCACTTCATTCTGTATGATAGGCTCTAGGTTCATCCACCTCATCAGGACTGACTTAAATGAGTTCCTTTTTATGGCTGAGAAATATTCCACTGTGTATATGTACCATTGGTCTATATTTCTGTTTTTGTGCCAGTACCATACTGTCTTGATGACTGTAGCTTTGTAGTATAATCTGAAGTCAGGAAGGTTGATTCTGCCAGCTCCATTCTTTCTTAAGACTGCTTTGGCTATTTGGACTCTTTTGTGTTTCCATATGCATTGTGAAATTTTTTGTTCTAGTTCTGTGAAAAATGCCATTGGTAAGTTGATAGGGATCGCATTGTATCTGTAGATTGCATTTGGTAGTATAGTCATTTTCACAATACTGATTCTTCCTACCCAGGAACATGGAATATCGCTCCATCTGTTTATGTCATCTTTGATTTCTTTCATTAGTGTCTTATAATTTTCTGTGTACAGTTCTTTTGTCTCCTTAGGTAAGTTTATTCCTAGATATTTAATTCTTTTTGTTGCAGTGGTGAATGGGATTGATTCCTAATTCTCTTTCTGATTTTTCATTGTTAGTATATAGACATGCAAGTGATTTCTGTGTATTGATTTTGTATCCTGCAACTTTGCTAAATTCACTGATTAGCTCTAGTAATTTTCTGATACTACATTTAGGGTTTTCTATGTACAGTATCATGTCATCTACAAACAGTGAGAGCTTTACATCTTTTTTTCCAATCTGGATTCCTTTTATTTCTTTTTATTCTCTGATTGCTGTAGCTAGGACTTCCAGAACTATGTTGAATAATAGTGGTGAAAGTGGACACCCTTGTCTTGTTCCTGATCTTAGGGGGAATGCTTTCAGTTTTCACCATTGAGAATAATGTTTGCTGTAGACTTATCATATATGGCCTTTACTATGTTGAGGTAGGTTCCTTCTCTGCTCATTTTTTGAAGTGTTTTAATCATAAATGGGTGCTGAATTTTGTCAAAGGCTTTTTCTGCATCTATTGAGATGATCATATGGTTTTTATTTTTTAATTTGTTAATATAGTGTATCACATTGATTAATTTGCATATATTGAAGAATCCTTGGATTCCTGGAATAAACCCAACTTGATCATGGTGTATGAGCTTTTTGATGTGTTGCTGAATTCTGTTTGCTAAAATTTTGTTGAGGATTTTTGCATCTATGTTCATCAGTGATATTGGCCTATAGTTTTCTTTTTTGTGTTTATCTTTGTCTGGTTTTGGTATCAGGGTGATGGTGGCCTCGTAGAATGAGTTTGGAAGTGTTCCTTCCTCTGCAATTGTTTGAAAAGTTTTAGAGGGATAGACATTAGCTCTTCTCTAAATATTTGATAGAATTCTTCTGTGAAGCCATCTGGTCCTGGAGTTTTGTTTTTTGGGAGATTTTTGATCATAGCTTCAATTTCAGTGCTTGTAATTGGGTTGTTCATAATTTTTATTTCTTCCTGGTTCAGTCTTGGAAGATTGAACTTATCTAAGAATCTGTCCATTTCTTCCAGGTTATCTGTTTTATTGCCATATAGTTGTTCATAATAGTCTCTTGTAATCCTTTGTATTTCAGCATTGTCTGTTGTAACCTCTCCTTTTTCATTTCTAATTTTGTTGATTTGATTCTTCTCTCTTTTTTTCTTGATGAGTCTGGCTAAAGGTTTGTCAATTTTGTTTATCTTCTCAAAGAACCAGCTTTTATTTTTATTAATCTTTACTATTTTTTTTCATTTCTTTTTCATTTATTTCTGCTCGGATCTTTATGACTTCTTTCCTTCTACTATTTTTTTTCTTCTTTTTCCAGTTGTTTTAAGTGTAAAGTTAATTTGTTTAATCAATATTTTTCTTATTTCTTGAGGTAGGATTGTATTGCTATAAACTTCCCTCTTAGAACTGCTTTTGCTATATCCCATAGGTTATGAGTTATTGTATTTTCATTGTCATTTGTTTCTAGAAATTTTTTGATTTCCCTTTTGATTTCTTCAGTAACCTGTTGGTTATTTAGAAATGTGTTGTTTACTCTCCACGTGTTTGTGTTTCTTATAGTTTTTTTTTCTTGTAATCGATATCTAGTCTCATAGCATTGTGGTTGGAGAAGATGCTTGATATGATTTCAGTTTTCTTAAATTTACTGAGGTTTGATTTGTGACCCAAGATGTGGTCTATCCTGGAGAATGTTCCATGTGCACTTGAGAAGAAGGTGTATTCTTCTGCAGTTGGATGGAATGTCCTAAGATATCAATGAGATTCATCTCATATAATGTATCATTTAAGACTTGTGTTTCCTTATTAATTTTTTGTTTTGATGATCTGTCCACTGGTGTGAGTGGGGAGTTAAAGTCTCCTACTATTATTGTGCTACTGTTAATTTCTCCTTTTATGTCTGTTAGTGTGGTTAAAGTTAGTGAAAGTCACACAGTCATATCTGACTCTTTGTGACCCCATGGACTATACATAAGTCCATGGAGTTCTCCAGGCCAGAATACTGGTGTATTTCCTCCTCTAGGGGATCTTCCCAACCCAGGGATCAAACCAAGGTTTCCCGCACTGCAGGTGGATTCTTTACCAGCTGAGCCACAAGAGAAGCCCTTATGTCTTATGTCTGTTAGTGTTTGTCTTATGTATTGAGGTGCTCCTATGTTGGATGCATAGATATTTACAATTGTTATGTCCTCCTCTTGGATTGATCCCTTGATCATTGTGTAGTGTCCTTCCTTATCTCTTGTAATCTTCTTTATTTTAAGGTCTATTTTGTCTGATACGAGGATTGCTACTCCAGCTTTCTTTCGCTTCCCATTTTCATGGAATATATTTTTCTGTCCTCTCACTTTCAGTCTGTATGTGTCTTGAGGTCTGAAGTGGGTTTCTTGTAGATAGCATATATATGGGTCTTGTTTTTGTATCTATTCAGCCAGTCTGTGTCTTTTGGTTGGAGCATTTAATCTATTTCCATTTAAAGCAATTATTGATAAGGAGATCTAACCAGTCTATCCTAAAGGAAATCAGTCCTGAATATTCATTGGAAGGATTGATGCTAAAGCTGAAGCTGCAATACTTTGGCCACCTGATGCAAAGAACTGACTCATTTGAAAAGACCTAGGAAAGATTGAAGAAGGGAGGAGAAGGGGACAGCAGAAGATGAGATGGTTGGATGGCATCACCAACTCAATGGACATGAGTTTGAGTAAACTCCGGGAGTTGGTAATGGACAGGGAGGCCTGGGGTGCTACAGTCCAGGGGGTCGCAAAGAGTCTGACATGACTGAGAGACTGAACTAATGTTCCTATTGCCATTTTCTTAATTGTTTGGGGTTGATTTTGTAGATCTTTTTCTTATATTTCTTGAGTATATAAGTCCCTTCAACATTTGTTGTAAAGTTGGTTTGTTGGTACTGAATTCTCTTAACTTTTGCTTGTCTGAAAAGCTTTTTATTTCTCCATCAATTTTGAATGAGATCCTTGCCAGGTAATGTAATCTTGGTTGCAGATTTTTCCCTTTCAATACTTTAAATATATCCTGACATTCATTTCCTTCTGGCCTGCAGAGTTTCTGCTGAAAGATCAACTGTTAAGCATATGGGGTTTCCCTTGTATGTTACTGGTTGCTTCTCTCTTGCTGCTTTTAATATTCTTTCTTTGTGTTTAGTCTTTGTTAGTTTGATCAGTATGTGTCTTGGCATATTTCTCCTTGGGTTTATCCTGTATGGGACTCTTTGTGCGTCTTGGACTTGATTGACTATTTCCTTTTCCATGTTGGGGACATTTTCAACTATAATCTCTTCAAAAATTTTCTCATACCCTTTCTTTTTCTCTTCTTCTGGGACCCCTATGGTTCAAATGTTGGCACATTTGATGTTGTCCCAGAGGTCTCTGAGACTATCCTCAGTTCTTTTCATTTTTTTTTAACTTTATTCTGCTCTTCAGAACTTATTTCCATTATTTTATCTTCCAGCTCACTGATTTGTTCTTCTGTTTTAGATATTCTGCTATTGATTCCTTCTAGAGTATTTTTAATTTCAGTAATTGTGTTGTTTGTCTCTGTATGTTTATTCTTTAATTCTTCTAGGTCTTTGTTAATTGATTCTTGCATTTTCTCCATTTTGTTTTCAAGGTTTTTGATCATCCTTACTATCATTATTCTGAATTCTTAGGAAATAGGTAGTTTGCCTATTTCCTCTTCATTTATTTGGACTTCTGTGTTTCTAGTTTGTTCCTTCATTTGTGTAGTATTTCTTTGCCTTTTCATTATTATTATTTTTTTAATTATTGTGTTTGAGGTCTCCTTTTCCCAGGCTTCAAGGTTGAATTCTTTCTTCCTTTTGGTTTCTGCCCTCCTAAGGTTGGTCCAGTGGTTTCTGTAAGCTTTGTATAGGGTGAGACTTGTGCTGAGTTTTTGTTTGTTTGTTTGTTTTTCCTCTGATGGGCAAGGCTGAGTGAGGTGGCAATCCTGTCTGCTGATGATTGGGTTTGTATTTTTGTTTTGTTTGTTGTTTAGATGAGATGTCCTGCACAGGGTACTATTGGTGGTTGGGTGATGCCGTGTCTTGTATTCAAGTGGTTTCCTTTGTGTGAGTTCTCAGTATCTGATACTCCCTAGGGTCAGTTCAGTGATGTATGGATGTGAGAGTTGGACAATGAAGAAAGCTGAGCGCCGAAGAATTGATGCTTTTGAACTGTGGTGCTGGAGAAGACTCTTGAGAGTCCCTTGGACTGCAAAGAGATCCAACCTGTCCATCCTAAAGGAGCTCAGTCCTGGGTGTTCATTGGAAGGACTGATGTTGAAGCTGAAACTCCAATACTTTGGCCACCTGACACGAAGAAGAGTTGACTCATTTGAAAAGACCCTGATACTGGGAAAGATTGAGGGCAGGAGGAGAAGGGGACAACAGAAGATGAGATGGTTGGATGGCATCACTGACTCAGTGGACATGGGTTTGGGTAGACTCCGGCAGTTGGTGATGGACAGGGAGGCCTTGGGTGCTGTGGTTCATGGGGTCTCAAAGAGTCAAACACGACTGAGTGACTGAACTGAACTGAGGGTTAGTTCTCTGGTAGTCTAGGGTCTTGGAGTCAGTGCTCCCACTCCAAAGGCCCAGGGATTGATCTCTTTCTGTCCTCTGTTTCCACACAGGTATTGCACTCTTCTTTGATGTCTGAATGCTGAGTCTGATCAGGGAAGCTGTAAGTTCCACTTGCATGAAGTCTCTGAGCAGTTTCCTGTTACCGAGGCCGAGCTGTCTCTGCTCACTACACAAGAGGCCAATGAATCCGAGAGATGAGGTGTTGAGGCAAGGAATACAACTTTACTCAGAAAGCTGGCTGACCAAGAAGATGGCAAACTAACGTCTCAAAGTAATCATCTTACTGGAGACTGGAAGCCAGATTCTGTGTATGGCTGTTTTCTAGTGAGCCAGTATTTAATAACTGAGAGCATGTACCTAAAAACTCAGGTTCCTGACTCCTTTTGGAAAAAAAAAAAAGATCTACTAATATGTATTTGTCCTCTTGTGGGGTAACTATGGGCTGGAGAGGTGGGTATGTTAGGTGAAACACATACTCCCCAGTTTGCCACAATTCTCAGCTATAATGTGACAAGCACTGTGGTAGGTATGGTAGCTCATAAACTACTCACAGAAGACACTGCCAGATAGGTATTATCCTTCCTATTTTATAAATGGGAAAGTTGAGGCTCAGAAATGTTATTTGGTCAGCACAAAGTCACCTACCTAGTGAACAGCTAGAATTCCAACCCGTGGCTGCCTGAATTCGTCCCCTCAGATGCTGTCTCCCGGAGAACTAGGAAGTAATAAAGCTTGGTCTTGAATTCAGAGTGACTCCAAGCCTAGCTTCCATTCTCAAATCCCATACTACATCAGAGGCATAGACCCTGCTATATGCAAAGGAAGCAAGCAAATATTCCACGAAGAATCAAGAAGAAAAGAACCATTCCTACTGGGAAATGACTTAAATGTCCTAGAATACATTTTGAAGATGTGTGTGTGCTCAGTCATGTCCAGCTCTTGGCAACCCCCTGGACTATGGCCCACCAGGCTGCTCTGTCCATGGAGCCTTCCTGGCAAGAATACTGGAGTGGGTCACCATAGGCCTTAAATTATAAATAGACCAGACGATCGCCATACAGTTGACCTGTGCTTCTTGGGTTGATTGAAAGTTTTCACCATTAATGGCATACTGAGCTACAAAAAAGCACCATAAGGTATTTTTATGGGAAAGACTGAATCCTGTGAGGAAGCTAAATAAGGAGTACAAATTCCAAATGGCTTGGGCTCTGCCTATAAATACATGGCTGCACAGTATGTGGGATCTTAGTTCCCTGGCCAGGGATCTAACCTGTGCCCCCTGCAACAGATACACTGGGAGCTCAAAGTCTTAACCACTGGACTGTGAGGAAAGTCCCTGGGCAGAGTAAAGGAGCAGTAAGACCTATATTTTAGGCCTTGAAGGGCAGATCTAGGCCCATCATCTTCTGGAAGTGGACACCAAAGGCTGGACCTCAAGGAGACTGATGCCCTATGTCAAAACAAAATTCATCACTCTGCTTAAAACTTATCCTGGGTAGTAGAAATACAAAAGATTTAAATATCAGTTTTTCTGTTTTATATTTTTAAAAAAAGTTTCCACAAGTTGCAAAGCTTGGAATCAAGTCCAGGACTTCTTGGGTTCTCTCTACTATATGCCACCTTCCAGAAAACAGGTGGTAAAGAGGGGAGGGGGAGGTATTCCACAGAGGGGGATGCTGTGTTTGGAATTTTCAGATTCTGTTTGGATAGATAAGGAAATAGAATAATAGAGGTTGAAGCCCGTGACCACAATTGCCAGCTTTATCACTTACCCTGTTAATCACAGGTTGCAGAGGACTGACCATTGCTGTTACCGCTGACATGCTGGAGGGCTGTATTGCTAATAACCAGTCTGCCCTTTTTACTCCCCTTTCCCTAGCCATGACCATTTAGCTCCCCTGCAGGATCCACGTTGCTATTGGTTTCTGGATCAGTCCTCTTCCTGACCAAGGAAGAGGCTGGTGGGTAAACCATAAGCCAGCTATAATGTGAGTAATGTGTAATAGCAGCAACAAAACCCCAAATGACAGTTACTATAACACTAATAATAGCAGTCACTTTTACTGACTTATTTCTGCATTTGAAATACTTTGTCAAATGACTTGTATGTTTTAAACCATTTAACTGTTAAATCATCCTGTGAGGTTTATATTGCTGTGCTGTGATTAATCGCTCAGTCGTGTCCAACTCTTTGTGACCCCATGGACTGTAGCCCTCCAGGCTCCTCTATCCATGAGATTTTCCAGAATGGGTTGCCATTTCCCAGAGTGGGTTGCCATTTCCTTCTGAGGTCTCTATTATGAGGAGACAATTCTCTGAGTGTTTCTTGTTGCATTTCTGCATTTCTTGTGAGCAAGGTACTGGCTCCACCCTGTTCCAGACTAACTTTTGAAGGATGTTTGTATAACAAGAAACCTCGGAAGATAGAGATGTATCTCCTATCAGAATAAAGGACAGATGTGTTTATTGATTCATATTCCTTAAACTCAGGGCTCCTCTTTTGTAGCAGAACTTTCTTTGCATCTCCATATGGGAAATGGGACTTGAGGAGCTAGCACAAAAATGTTGATTCTCTGGCTACTGCTGTTGCTCTAAGTCATAAACTGTCCTCTGCCTCTGACCCAGGAATCTTATGTCTTTTATTATCATAAGAAGTACAAGATAGATAAACTACTATCATAAGATAGTAGTCTTCTACTATCATATGGCCAGCTGATCTATTAGCTTGAAAGTAGGGCAAATGTCTCAGAGTCTACAGTCTTTCAAAGATTTTACTATTCCTATTTTACAGAACAGAAACTGAGGCTTTAGGAGATGTTTCAACTGCTCGTATTCATTATATCTGATTTTCTCCAGTCTGTTGCCTGGATATTTTACCTTTTAGAGATTAAATCTCCACTTTGAAATGTATTTCTGGCACCCATTTCCCAGTTTTATTCTCTTTTCCTGAGACTCTTATTTATCCATCTATCCCAATGTTTAATCAGTGTATAGCATCTATGTTGTTCTCATCAGTTCTCCTAGGGAAAGAAATCTTTCCTTGAACCCAATTCGCATAACTCATAGTGTTGTAGTGGAAATTAAGTAAAAATAATGGATGGAAAAGCACTTAATACAAATGATACTCAAATTTTAGGTGGATCTGAAATATTGGGATTTAATATTTTTCATTTTTTGGCGATACCACCTGGCATGTGGTGTCTTAGTTCCCTGACCAGGGATTGAACCCTCACCCTCTGCAGTGGAAGCATGGAATCTTAAGCACTGGACCACCCGGGAAGTCCTTGGAATATTTCTTTCAAAATACAGAACCCCAGACCCCATCCCAAGAGATTCTGAATCAGTAGATCTGGGTTAAAGTAAAATACTGAATATTTCCATGATCTTAGTCCTTGCTTACCTCCTGTCCTATTGTTCCTTATCTTGTGCTTTACGGTCTAGCAGCTGTGAGCTGTGTGTCATTCTTTCTACTCCTACTCTTTTGTACTTTGTGGCCCTTTTTCTTCTCTACCAGCAAGAGCTAATCCTCAACCTTTAGCTCAAGTGTCACCTCCTTTAGAAAGCCTTCCTCCTCTAAGGAAGGGATATCTTTCCTCCATTCTCCCAAAGCGTGCTGTCATTTACCTCTGTCATTTACTTGTGCCTTTATTAAGGTTATGTGTCTGTTTTTACCACTAGACTATCAACTCCTTGAGGGCAGGTAATATTTCCTGCTCACTTTTATATTTTATATGGAAAGCCTTCTATGGAATAGTATAGGTTTGCAATTCTGGCTCACAATAGGCATTGGGCTTTGAAATCAATTTTTGTTGAATGAATTAAAGCATGAATTGATGGTAGACTGAATGAAGCCTTTTGTCTGCAGAAAATTTTCAATATAAAATCCTATTAATGAAAAAAAAATCCCATTAATGATATTACTCCTCACTTTCTTAAGTACATTAATTTCATGTGAAATTAGACTAGATATATGAAGAGAGAGCAATAGGTTGAATTTTTTTTTAAATTTGAATTTTAGCATGTAGAGAGAGTAAAAATAATATAGCCTTGTCTCCTCATTTTTTTCTTTTCCATTATTTTCTTTTGTTACAAGATATTAAATATAATTCCCTGTGCTGTGTAGTAGAACCTTGTTCTTTATCCATTCTACATGTCCTGTATTGGCAGGCAGGGTCTTTACCACTAGGGCCCCCTGGGAAACCCATATATATAATGATTTGCATCTGTTAATCCCAAACTTCCTGTCTTTCCCTCCCCAATCCCCTCTTCCCCTTGGCGACCACAAGTCTGTTCCTATATCTGTGAGTCTATTTCTGTTTCTTGCTGTGCTGTGCTTAGTCACTCAGTCATGTCCAGCTCTTTGCGACCCCACGGACTGTAGCCTGCCAGGCTCCTCTGTCCATGGGATTCTCCAGTCAAGAGTACTGGAGTGCGTTGCTGTGCCCTCCTCCAGGGGATGTTCCCTACCTAGGGATCGAACCCAGGTCTCCCACATTGTAGGCAGATTCACTACCATCTGTTTCTTGCTGCTGCTAAGTCGCTTCAGTCGTGTCCGACTCTGTGCAACCCCATAGACGGAAGCCCATCAGGCTCCCCTGTCCCTGGGATTCTCCAGGCAAGAACACTGGAGTGGGTTGCCATTTCCTTCTCCAATGCATGAAAGTGAAAAGTGAAAGGGAAGTCGCTCAGTCATGTCCTACTCCTAGCGATCCTATGGACTACAGCCTACCAGGCTCCTCCGTGCATGGGATTTTCCAGGCAAGAGTACTGGAGTGGGGTGCCATTGCCTTCTCCGATCTGTTTCTTAGGTATGTTTATTTGTGTTGTATTTTAGATTCCACATATAAGTGATATCATATAGTATTTGTTCTCTTTCTGACTTACTTCACTTATTATGATAAGCTCTAGGTCCATCCATGTTGCTGCAAATAGCATTATTTCATTCTTTTTTTATGAGTGAATAGTATTCCATTGTAGATATATGTGTATCACATTTATCCATTCATCTGTTGATGGATATTTAGGATGTTTCCATGTCTTGGCTATTGTAAATTGTGCTGCAATGAACATTAGGGTGCATGTATCTTTTTGAATTCCAGATATAAGCCGAGGAGTTGGATTGCTGGATTATATGGTATTCTATTTTTAGTTTTTTGTGGAACCTCCATACCGTTCTCCATATTGGCTGCATCAATTTACATTCCTACCAACAGTGTAAGATGGTTCCCTTTTCCCTACACACTCTCCAGCATATGTTATTAATATTTGTAGACTTTTTAATGATGGCCAGTCTAACTGGTATGAGGTGATATCTCATTGTAATTTTGATTTGCATTTCTCTAATTATTAGTGATGATGAGTATATTTTCATGTGTCTGTTGCTGGCTTCCTCATTTTACTGAGAAGGAAACTGAAATTAGAATAAGAATAATATTACACAGCTTGTTGGTGATAAACTGAGGTTGGAAGCTTCATTTCTGGTTTTTCAGTCTTAAGCTCTCTAGACTAATCATGGTCCCTCCCTTCCACCAAGTTATGGTCCTACCCAAAGCCTAGTTAAGGCTTTCACCATCCTTTTTTAACTTCATCTAATATTTTGTGACAGCAGCCATGAAATTAAAAGACGCTTACTCCTTGGAAGGAAAGTTATGACCAACCTAGATAGCATACTGAAAAGCAGAGACATTACTTTGCCAACAAAGGTCTGTCTAGTCAAGGCTATGGTTTTTCCAGTGGTCATGTATGGATATGAGAGTTGGACTGTGAAGAAAGCTGAGAGCCGAAGAATCGATGCTTTTGAACTGTGGTGTTGGAGAAGACTCTTGAGAGTCCCTTGGACTGCAAGGAGATTCAACCAGTCCATTCTAAAGGAAATCAGTCCTGGGTGTTCATTGGAAGGAATGATGCTAAAGCTGAAACTCCAATTCTTTGGCCACCTCATGCGAAGAGTTGACTCATTGGAAAAGACTCTGATGCTGGGAGGGATTGAGGGCAGGAGGAGAAGGGGACAACAGAGGATGAGATGGCTGGATGGCATCACTGACTCGATGGACATGAGTTTGAGTGAACTCCTGGAGTTGGTGATGGACAGGGAGGCCTGGCATGCTGCAATTCATGGGGTTGCAAAGAGTCGAACATGACTGAACGACTGAACTGAACTGATGTTGATAATACTATTATTTCACATATGAGTAATTTATACACCATGTTTTCTTTACATAAATTTGCTATCTCTGATGTATACTCAGTATTGGGGGTATTTTTAAAGCTTTTATTGTGTTTATCCTTGATGTTTAATTAGATTTTTGTTTCTCTATCCTGTGAATCAAATTTGCCTCCTCATCTTGACTGACTAGTTTTTACCTAATAGATTCTTCCAGAAAAACCACTCTTTCAGTAGTATTTCTCTGTCCATGGAATTCTCCAGGCAAGATTACTGGAGTGGGGTGCCATGCCCGTTTCCAGGGGATCTTTCCAACCCAGGGATTGAACCCAGGTCTCCTACATTGCAGGCAGATTCTTTACCATCTGAGCCACCAGGGAATCAGTAGTATTTAGGGGAGGAAAATATGATATATTAAAATATAAGCCTCCTTGTTTTCCCAGATTCATCCAAAATACAATCATCTCCATCTGTGTTTCTTCTCTCACTTTTATAATCAGATGTGGAAAATATTTAACATCCCATTGAGTCCTCCAGTTTCAATCAGTACACATGATAAATTGCATGGGGGTGTTTGATTTGCCTTGCAATGGAAACCTTTATCTTTGCCCCGAGGCCTGACTGTAGTTTAATAAAAGAAAGGCCTTTTGAATAGGTCTTGTGAAATATGGGGTCCCAAGCAGGTCTATGAATAATTTATTAGGCAAGGATCTTGTTTCTGTTTTTGAAATGCTATTCTGGACACCATTAGGCCTAGACCTATGCAGTAGTCACAGGGTTCTTGAGTTCCAGCTAGAAATATGCAGAAAATTATTGTTGCTACAACTCCTCAAACATATGGCTAGGTTCAGGGCAATCTGTTAACTTATTGTGTTGCATCCAAAAGTTTCCAATTATCAACAAAAGATGGCATACCAGCCCGATTACTCCTGATGTATTCCAGTCAAGGATTCCAAGTAACCATAGTTGTGTGGGCGTATGCGGTCTGAAATAACAGGAATCAGTGAAAATTTCAAGTGTAAATACAGATCGGAGATCATTTACGTATCACAACCAGACAAATGTATCCCACTGAGCTGAGTGTGCTTTCAACAGGAAGCAGGAATTTTTGGGCCACCTCCCAACCTCTGATTCTCGGTGGTTATAAAATATTTGAGATACATTTTGTTTCCAGTTTTGCAACAGACTTCTCCAACAGCTTATTTGCTTCATGTGTCAACAAACTTGAAAAACTAGCCTCTTACATAAGATAATGAGAAATGTGAAAAGCCATTGTTGGTGACCTGGTTCCCCCAAAACTTGGGCAAAGATATCGCAGACTGTGACTTGGAAGCAGCCTTATCTTGATGGGCCTTCAATTCCTAGATAACTCTTACTCTTTGGAATAAATTGGCTTGGGATCTTTTTAAAGGATGTTTACATTTAGTGACTCTGTAAGCCAAAAAATAGCAGAGTAGGAAAGGGGAAAGAGGCCTTTCCATCATTCCAGAAAAATAGTTGCTGCCTACTTTGGAGGGAAATCATCCCCAGGGATGAGACCACAAGGAGATCCCTGAGAGCAGAATCCTGACCGCCCAGGTCCAGTGACCACACTCAACGTTTGTTTTTTTTTTTTTTAATCTGCTCAAACATTAGCAGAAACTATCAAGCTTGATCTTCCCAAAATGCAGCTCAGATCAAGTCACCAAAGTTTTACTGATCCTTTATCATGTATAGTAAAATTTAAGTGCAGATTCCTCAGTCCAGCTCTCAGTGTGTGCTCAGTCAGTTCTCTTTTGTGACACCCTGGACTGTAGCCCACCAGGCTTCTCTGTCCATGGGAATTTTCAAGCAAGAATACAGAAGTGGGTTGCCATTTCCTTCTCCAGGGGATCTTCTGACCCAAGGGTTGAGTCTGCGTCTCCTGCATTGGCAGGTGGATTCTTTACCACTGAGCCACCTGGGAAGCCTCCGACTCTCAGCACCCTCCCCAATAATTTTCCAACTTATCTTCCATTAATCATACAGATTCTAATAGAACTAGATTGCTGACTAGTCCATGAATTATTCCCTATCTTTTCTATTTTATTGTCTTTATTCATATGGTATGACAGATACTATGGATATTGGTACAGTTATGGTTTTCTCTGTTTTTTAAAATTAATTTTTATTGGAGTGTAGTTGCTTTCAGTACAGTTATTATCTCTAGTATCAGTGGAGTGCTGACTGTGTGCCAGGTACCATGTGATGACTGTCCATGCATTTGTCATATTTCATTCTCATGATGGTCTGGACACAGAGTTGCTGATTGATTGTTTAAGGTCACAGGACCTGCAAGTGACAGAGTAAGGATTTGATCCTTTCATGTCGTATGTCTGACATGAGAGCCCTCATTATACTGCATCTGGACTTCCATAAAAAATCATATTTCTGAGAGAGTTCATTTTATCTACCATCCAAAAATTAATATGTAATTTTATTTGTTTTTTGTTGTTTTTAATCTTTGTTTATTTATTATTTAAAATTTATTTTTATTTTTTAACACCAAAAACATTTTGTACAGCATATTAAAAAGCAGAGACATTACTTTGTCAACAAAGGTCCGTCTAGTCAAGGCTGTGGTTTTTCCAGTGGTCATGTATGGATGTGAGAGTTGGACTGTGAAGAAAGATGAGCACCAAAGAATTGATGCTTTTGGACTGTGGTGTTGGAGAAGACTCTTGAGAGTCCCTTGGCCTGCAAGGAGATCCAACCAGTCCATCCTAAAGGAATTCAGTCCTGAGTATTCATTGGAAGGACTGATGTTGAAGCTGAAACTGTAATACTTTGGCCACCTGATGGGATGAACTGACTCACTGGAAAAGACCCTGATGCTGGGAAAGATTGAAGGCAGGAGGAGAAGGGGACGACAGAGGATGAGATGGTTGGATGGCATCACCGACTCGATGGACATGAGTTTGAGTGAACTCCTGGAGTTGGTGATGGACAGGGAGGCCTGGCGTGCTGCGATTCATGGGGTTGCAAAGAGTTGGACATGACTGAGTGACTGAACTGAACTGAACTGATGGCTGATATAGGACTTCGTGGTGGTGCTGGTGTTAAAGAGCCCGCCTGCCAATGCAGGACATGTAAGAGACACAGGTTCGATTCCTGAGTCAGGAAGATCCTCTGGAGAAGGGCACAGTAACCCACTCCAGTATTCTTGCCTGGAGAATCCCATGGACAGAGGAGCCTGGTGGGTTGTAGTGCATTGGGTCAGAACGAGTGGGACACAACTGAAGCAACTTAGCATGTGTGCATAGCCAATATAACAATGAGGTAGTTTCAGGTGAACAGCATAATTTTATTCATTAAATGTCCTTTTCAATGCATTTTTGAGGTGGCAGAAATGTAAAGGAGAAGTTAATCAGCAGAAAAGACAATAAAAAGTTAATCCAAAGCATCAGAGCTATCACTTAGCTGAATTGCTATACAGGGAAATACTTTCATAATATTAACAAAAATTTTTTTGGAGAATAGTTGATTTACAATGTTGTGTTAGTTTCAGGTATACAGCAAAGTTAATCAGTTATATATTTTCTACCACTTTTTTCTGGCTGCACTTGATCTTAGTTGCGGCAGTCTTAGTTGTGGGATCTAGTTCCCTGACCAGGATTGGAACCTAGGCCTCCAGCATTGGGAGCACAGTCTTTACCACTGGACCACCAGGGAAAGTCCCCATTCTCTACCATTTTTAAAAATATCATCTTGCAATCATTCTGACTCCCTCCCTAACTACATTGTGAGAGTGGGGATCATGACTTTCTTTTTTTTTTTTTAATTTAATTAATTTTATTTTATTTTTAAACTTTACATAATTGTATTAGTTTTGCCAAATATCAAAATGAATCCGCATGACTTTCTGTTTTCTTTATCCTTTGCATCACCAAGGTCTTGCACAGAGTCGGTCTTCATTTGTTCTAGGCAACTCTCTGATTATCTGGAGATCGGATTCTGAAAAGGAAAGCAAACTAGACCAAAAGGGGGGTTTGGTGTGGTTGATCTCTGCACCCCAGCTTCTCCCTCTGCTCCTCTTTTCTCCATCAGAACTGGAAGGCTGGGACTTCCCTGGTGGTCCAGTGGTTTAGAATCTGGCTTGCAATGCAGGGGATGTGGGTTCAATCCCTAGTCCTGGAACTATTAGGTTGGTGCAAAAGTAACCTCGGTTTTGCACTGTTGAAATTTGCTGTTTGATATTGCAATACATTTAAAAATAAATGTGGTTATGTTATACACGATTTTCATGTGCATTTCTTTCTTTTTTTTTTGCTACTTATTACTTGCTATTTATTTTATGTTTATTTTAGATTATAGAAATAATGTTAGACAAAAAGCAAATTTGAGTGATTTTTTTATTCGAGTTCAAAATGGATCGGAAAGCAGCAGAGACAGCTCACAGCACCAACAACACATTTGACCCAGAAACTGCTAATGAACGTACAGCATAGTGATGGTTCAAGAAGTTTTTCAGAGGAAACAAGAGCCTTGAAGATGAGGAGCACAGTGGCTGGCCGTCGAAAGTTGACAATGACCAATTGAAAGGACTATATGAGAAATTGCCAAAGAACTCAACATCAACCATTCTATGGTCATTCAGCATTTGAAGCAAAGAGAAAAGATTAAAAAGCTCAATAAGTGGGTGTTTCATAAGCTGACCGAAAATCAGAAAAATCGTTTTGAAGTGTCACCTTCTCTTATTGTTGTTCTCTTATTGGTTCAGTCAACAACCGTGAACCATTTCTAGATCGGATTGTGATGCACAAAAAGTGTCTTTTATATGACAACTGGCAATGATCAGCTCAGTGGTTGGACCAAGAAGAAGCTCCAAAGCACTTCCCAAAGTCAAACTTGCACCAAAAAAACTCATGGTCATTGCTTTGTGGTCTGCTGCCCGTCTGACCTGCTACAGCTTTCTGAATTCTGGCGAAACCATCACATCTGAGAAGTATGCTCACCAAATTGATGTGATGCACGGAAAACTGCAACACCTGCAGCCTGCATTGGTCAACAGAAAGGGCCCCCAGTTCTCCTCGACAACGCCCAGCCACGGGTCGAACAACCAATGCTTCCGAAGTTGATTGAATTGGGCTACAAAGTTTTGCATCATCCTCCATATTCACCTGACCTCTCATCAACTTACTACCACTTCTTCAAGCATCTCGACAACTTTTTGCACACAAAATGCTTCCATAAGCAGCAGAATGCAGAAAATGCTTTTCAAGAGTCCACTGAATCCCGAAGCATGGATATTTACACTACAGGAATAAACAAATTTATTTCTCATGGACAAAAATGTGTTGATTCTAATGGTTCCTATTTTGATTAATAAAGATGTGTTTGAGCCTAGTTACAATGATTTAAAATTTACAGTCTGAAACCGCAATTACTTTTGTACCAATCTAATAAGATCCCACACGCCATGGAGCAACTGAGCCCGAGTGCCACAACCAGAGAGTCTGTGGGAAGCAATGAAAGACCCCACATGGTGCAACAAAGGTCCTGTGTGCTGCAACTAAGAGTTGACGCAGCCAATTAAAAAAAAAAAGGAATTGGAGGCAGAAAGATGTAAAGGTTGTATCATTGCCAGATACTGGTGTGCTGGAGCTGTTTTGTACCACTTCGAGAGTATGTTTTCTAAACTGTGTTTAGAGACGTAACACTGGAAACTTGAAATTGGCCAAGCGGCAGTATTCACACC
Source organism: Bubalus kerabau (assembly GCF_029407905.1). NCBI lineage: Eukaryota > Metazoa > Chordata > Mammalia > Artiodactyla > Bovidae > Bubalus > Bubalus kerabau. Next base: position 137,151,872 of record NC_073624.1, read on the forward strand.
ATGGAAATCAGCTGACACTACAAATTAGTTAGGACTCCCACCCCCCGACCAGGGAGCTGGTTTGCCAGTATGCTAGGGCCTGCCCAAAGATGTGAGGGACCCATGATTCCAGTTGCCTTTTGTCTTTTCCCTTTAACTCTCTCGACTTTTGGACCCACAGAACTTTGTTAAGTGCCTTCTTTAAGCAGGTACTCTGCCAGGAGATAAGAATACTGTGGTTACTGCCATCTGGTTCCTTGCTGAGGAAATAACAGATACACGAGTAATGTGAATAATTGCTAACTAACGATCTTATTTTTTTTTTCTCTTCATTTGTCTTAAAATTAAAAGTATGCATATTTACATATATGAAAGTATAGAAAAAAATGTAAGTGCCATGAGGACAGGAACTTTACTTTTCATTTGTGCGCATGTGTGGGTGCTCAGTCACTCAGTCGTGTCTGACTCTTTGCAACCCCCTGGAAACCCACCCTGTTTCCTCTGTCCAGGAACTGGAAATCCAAACACCAGGGACCTGCAGTAAAATCTTCTACAGCTTTACCATATTCTCCATTTGCTTCTTTATCAATAACTGAGAAATGCATATTAACATCTCTCACTATGGTAGTGGGTTTCTCGGCTTCCCCTTCAAATAAAGTGCTTCATTCTGTGTAGTTTTTTCAGATCTGTTTTCCAGGTCACTAGCAGTTTTCCTTTCATCTGTGTCTAAATCAATATTTAAATCTTCCACTGAGGTTCAAATTTTAACTATTTATTTTTAGTCTTTGAAAGTGAAAGCGTGAAAGTGTTGGTTGCTCAATCATGTCCAACTCTTGCCACCCTGTGGACTATAGCCCGCCAGGCTCCTCTGTCCATGGAATTCCAGGCAAGAATACTGGAGTGGGTAGCTATTCCCTTCTCTAAGTGATCTTCCCGACCCAAGAATCAAACTCATGTCTCCCACATTGCAGACACAATTCAGATTCTTTACCATCTGAACCACCAGGGTTAGACTTTTAAAAATGTGGTCTTTTTCTACTTTGTCTCATCAGTGTTGATACTTTATTATTATTTTTTTATAATTAAGCCACTTAAAATGTTATTGAAGTAGAGTTGATAATATTGATACTTTAAATACTTTTTTTGTTTGTTTGTTTGTTTTGGCCACACCCAGCGGCATGTGGCATCTCAGTTCCCCAGACCAGGGGTCAAACCCATGCCCCCTGCAGTGGACATACTGATCCTTAATCACTGGATCATCATAGAAGTTCCAGATACTTTAAATACTTTTGTACAGTTCTTTAAACTTAGTTGTATTTGGTATCTGGTATTTCCATCATCTGCTGTTTAAAGCTGATCCTGCAGTTATTTATTTCATGATGATGATGATGACAACTCGCTTCCAGATATGCTCAGAGACTTTTAAAATTGGTCCCCAATTCTTCTGATATCCTTAAGGTCCGTCTTTAAGTATGCTCCTCAAGAGAGGATTGGCTCCCGCTCTGTCAGGTGTATTATGGTGCCATCAACCTGAAGCTGCTCAAATGATATGAGTTCTAGCTCCAAGCCTGCATGTGGGTGGGCTCATGATGAGTTAGGAATGACCACGGGAGATTATTTTTTTTCTTTTGTTGTGCTCCATCTAGGACCTAAGGCTGAAACACAATAGCATTCCCACTATCCATCCTCTTGTGGATCCCCTCCCCCCATTTCATCCACTGTCCTCATTGTCTTTAAGGGGCTCCTGAATTTATCCAGTGGTCTTTAATGAAACTCTCACATTGCAGTGGTCTGAGGACTTGTATTTTGCCACTCACGCTTAGGCTGTTAAACCAGAATTGTCAGCTGCTAGAGACTTGTAAAATTACCCCCAGGGAAAGGTGGTTCCAGTGCTTATTTTCTTCCTTGGACTTGTATTGGGTTGGCCAAAAAAGTTCATTTGGGGTTTTCATAAGATGTTACAGAAAGACTGGAGCAAACTTTTGGACCAACCCTTTCTTATTTCCTCTTCTTTCCTAACAGTTCAGCTATGTGTTTAAAAGTAAGAATTTTGTATTTTTAGAAAAAATTTTCTGATATTCTGTACTCAGAGATCCTTTCTGGAATCTAGTTGCCTTAAGTGCCAAAAATAGATGTCCTGTGTCCAGGCAACAACTTGCCATCTCAGTTAAGAGGAATCTCTGCCCTTATTACCCTTCTCCTCCTCCACAAATTTGATTCATCCTCATCCTCTTTTCATTATCTTATCTATCCCAACTAATAAATAATAAGAGCTCTCATTTGTCTTAATGCTTGCTATGTGCCAGTTACTGCCCTAAGTTCCTTACACATTTTGTTTCATTTAGAATTTAGAGCAGTCTTGTGATGTAGGTAAAATTTAATCTTTCTCTTGTGGAAGAGGAGACGGAGGTTCGGAAAAGTTAAGCTGTGTGCCCATAGAAGTTTGTGTGCTTGTCCTCCAAACTCTGCTCTTTGTCACGACTGAGAGACAAACTGATATGATGTTCTCAGTCAACATCTTGAGCTCAAATAGGTTTAGAAAATACAGTTAGTTAAAACTAAAGGATGTTCTTTGCAGAGGAATCTCAGAGCGTTTCATACATTCAGTGTGCACTGAGTCTTTAAGGGAGTGATGTGTGTAATTTTCCCCAAGCTCTTTTCAGCACAGAACTCATTTTTCCTGGGGGAACATCTGCAATGTGTATCATAGAACATATTTAGAGAACTGTAGCTCTAAAATAATGAAATTTAACCCTCTCCTTCCATACATCTAAGCATCAAAAAATTTTGGAAACTTCAGAGAAAAATGAAAAACAGTCTTTAACTTTATAGTGATGATGATGATGATAATCTACACCAAATGTAAGTACCCAACTCAACCATTCTTCTAATCAGGCAGATTTGTCTTCAAGTGACTTTTCCAATACTCGAAACTAACCTCACATGACTTATCACTGAGGGCCTTCAAAAGACGATGTCACAGTCTACAGAGTTACCGAAGGGGGTTCCCCAACTTCCTACTATGTGGACAGCATTTTTGGCACAAGTGTGAGCATCAGAGAGACACCAAAGGAGCAGCCCTCACTGGGAATTGTATATTCAGAGATAACTAAAATCCCAGAAGTCTCACCAAAAGGAATACACAAAAATGTTAACCATATTATGATTATTTTTATTTAACTGTATCTGCATTTTTAAATGTCTGCAATATGATGTGTTATTTTTAGAAGAAAAGTCTTTTTTAATTTAATTTATTAAATGTTATTTTACTTCATTTTTTTTATTTGGCTGCCTTAGGTCTTAGTTGCCGCACGAGCAATGTTGGTTGTGTCGTGTGGGATCATGCGTTGTGGGGCCTGGATTCTAGTTGTGACTTGCAGGCTCAGTGGTTACGGCGGGAGGGCTTTGTTGCTCTTAGCAGCACGTGGGACCTTGGTTTCCAGACCAGGGATCGGGCCCATATCCCCTGCATTGCATTAAGTCACTTAATTTGATTTATAAATTGACTAATATTATGTTAGTTTCAAGTATACAACATAATGACTTAAGAAAGGTATTTTTAAAAAAGGAATCTTGTAATCACTTAAAAGGGCAAATGCATTTAAAATATTTCAGAATCTGGTGAAGAATCCATTTTCTAATGCCGGGGATGCTGGTTCCATCCCTGGCCTGGGAACTAAAATCCCACATACTGAGGAGCAACTAAGCCCAGGTGCCACCCCTGGAGAAGCCTGTGTGCCACAACAAAGACCCAGCACAGCCAAAAAAATAAAGGGGGGGGGGACTCACAATTCTCTTTAAAAAAAAATTCAGAATCTGAAGCTCCGAGAGGAAAGTGACTTTTCCAAAGTCACACAGTCTGTCAGAGGTCAAATTGGAATTTTCAACTGCCTGGCTAGGACACGTCTCAAGATATTGTAAATGACCCCATAGTCACTCAAGATGAACTGCTGGTGGGGCTGCCCTTAGAAAAGACTCCCCCAAAGAAGAAAAACATATGTCTTCTGGGCGAGTGGGTCCCCTCCCTCTCTGGACAAACAGGAAGCTATGTTGCCAATTCTGTGGATTCTCTTGCCCATGCTTCAGGGTTACGATTATTTTTCTCGCCAGAGGGGTGTCACCAAAGGAGAGGGACTGGGTTTACATTAGGAGTGTGGGAGAATTCGCCTCTCTCCAGGATGTCATCCTGTAATACACTGAGCTGCTGTTTTTTTTTCCAGGCTATTTATTCCTGTTGAGCACCCCCGGAAGACGTGGAGAAAGAATTCCCCTCTAGGGAAGGGTGGCTGGAGCCACCTAATGTGAAAGTTTGGGGAATCTTTGGTTGCTGAGGTTGAGAGATTGGGAGGTCTGTGGTGATTCTGGAACTCATTTTACAAAATAGACAATGAAGTAATTGATTGATTCACTGTTTTCCATTAAGATTGCATTTTTGTGGTTTTTCTTGTGGAAGTAAGAGCTCAGAGGGATGATGGTATAACATTGGGGAAGGGATGTTGGAATTATGTTGGAACCTCACCCACCTGTGTTTGGCTTCCCATACAATTTGAGCTGTGGAAGTTGGAAAGTGGGGATAAAATGAGGACTAAGAGCACAGATCCTCTCTCACAGTGACATAGAGCTGGAAGGAACACCCAGAAAGCCGTGGTGCCAACCTCTTCAGTTTTCACATCAGGGAAATAAATTTACAGATGAGGCAATGGTAGATATTTAAACATCCGTTTAATACCTAGTATGTATTAGAGACTGAGCTAGGCGTTGAAAGAATAGCAAAAAACAATACAAATGAGTCCCTGCCTTCTGCAATCTAGGGACCCAGGAGGTAAATGACAAAACAAACTCCAAACCAGAATCCAGATCTTTTAGGTCCAATTGGTGATATTTCTTATATTTTCCATCTAATATACTTTAGGCATAATATATATACGTCGCCCAGAAGACATAATATATATACATAATATACTTTAAGCTTTCCTATGTGATTTTGGACTTCTCACTAAACATATATGTAGGCTTCAGTTTTACTAACATATGGAAAGAAACATATATTTGTTCATTATTTATTTACCAAATATTTACTGAGAACCATTTATATCTCAGGCATATAGAACTCAGAATAGAATCTTTTTGCTGAGAGTCAATTTCCATCTGTCAGTGAGCATTTCTTCCTGAACAGTAGCCAATAGGTAGCTGGAAATTCCGGAGTTGGCTCTATTTTCTTTTTCTCATTCAAAGCTGACTGGCGTGCATGCTCAGCTGCTCAGTCATGTCCTACTCTTTGTGACCCTATGAACTGTAGCCCACCAGGCTCCTCTTTGCATGGAATTTTTCAGACAAGAATACTGGAGTGGGTTGCCACTTCCTACTCTAGGGAATCTTCCCGACCCAGGGATTGAACCCAATGTTTCTTGCATCTCCTTCACTGGCAGACAGATTGTTTACCACTGAGCTACCTGGAAAGTCCCAAAGTTGACTTACTCCTCCAAATACTTAAATCCCAATTTGGATTCCTCCCTCCCTCTCTTCTTCTTTCTCTTCTTTCTTTCTATCCATCCATCTTCTTTGTACTTAATGTGTAAACCTTGACACCAGTGAATTGATTTACAGTAAGAGGTTTTAGAGTTATATAGGTGAACACTTACAATTGGCAGTTAGGATACTTTTGCCTTGTAACTGCTCCACATTGTAACTTTTATTTATTTTTCCTAGATGAGAACTTTTCCTAAATCTCAAGATTTTATTTAACATAGAGAAGGTCAGTACTGGATTATATCCACCACAATATCAGAAAAACATGTTGCTGGCATTAATCCCAAAAAGGGCAAAACAGAGGGAGAGAAAAAGGAAAAATGCAAAATGACATGACTGATTCTTGACAAGTCCCGATAAAAAGGAAGAAAAAAACCACTGGTGGTTATCAGAGCAAAGAAAGTACTGGTCCTTATCAGGGCAAATAGTGTTATCTCCCAAAGTACAGAAGAATTTCCAATATTAACCAACCTGTACCCTTCAAAAGACATTTTCTCATAGCTGAAGAATCACATTCATGTTGGCAGCTGACTTATAAAGGGCAGGAATGTGGTTTCTTGGACCACTGCCTCATTAGAATGGAGGAAGTGTAGAAGTAAGTGGTGCTTATCTGTTTGTTTTTTTTCAGTTCACTTGTATGTATAGTTTTCTCTTATTTTTTAGGAAATTAATGGAAAGTAGTTACTTGAAATTAGCAAGAGTTTATGGGCATAGTTCTAAACTGCATAGTAGACCTTTCAGAGTCTTCAATAAGTAAACAAGGTGAATCTGCATACTTTTTTGAAGATCTTTTTTAATTTAAATTTTATATTGGAATATAGCTAATTAACAATGTTGTGATAGTTTCAGGTACATAGCAAAGCAACTCAGCCATACAAATACATGTATCCTTTCTCCTCCAAACTCCCCTCCTGTCCAGGCTTCCAGATAACATTGAGCAGAGTTCCCTGTGCTACACAGTAGGTCTTTGTTGGTTATGTCTTTTAAATACAGCAGTGTGTACAGGTGTATCCCAAACTCTGTAACTATTTCTTTCCTCCGTCCTTCCCCACTGGCAACCATTAAGTTCGGTCTCCAAGTTTGTGAGTCAGTTTCTGTTTTGTGAATAAGTTCATTTATATAATTTCTTTTTAGATCCCGCATATTCGCAGTATCATGATATGTCTCTTTCTCTGATGATCATTGTTATATCAGCATGAAGATGGGCCATCTCATCAAGATGTTCCTCCTATTAAGCTGGTAGCTCTCTCAGGCACTCTGTGTCCACTCACTGCTCATGGTGTGTGTGTGTTTCAGAAGGTTCTGGGAGCCCTCAGCATGTACAGTTGATGGATCTATGGTCTAATTGGCAAAAAAGACGAGTCGTCACTGGAGAAGCACAAACTGGCCCCCTCTCTTGGCAGGATCTTGATGCTGGGAGGACTTGGTTTTTCTCAGGCTGGGAGCACTTTCCTGGAGACCAATTTTGTGCCATTTCAGGCACTTTCCTATGGGTGGGAAAAATGGCATTTTTTTTTTTTTTAAAGTTTCACCCTCTCCAGAGCATGATGATCCCAACCAGACAGTAGGTTGGAAGAAAACTGTTCTCCAGAAAATCCCACTTGATACTCCATTCCACTATTTTTTTTTTCACTTAATGTATGTACTTCTGTTTCCTCTACAATACTGTGCTGCCTATTGCAAATGTAAGTTTTTTGCAGCGTCATCAGTAAATGTTTTGTATATCTTAGCCACAATTCTTTTTTTTGTGTGTGTGAACAAATCACTTTATTGCAGCATCATCTACAAAACCAGGAGACTGAAACATTCAAATGCTCATGAGTAGAGGACTGGTTGAATAAACAATACTATATCCACAGGAATAGAATACTATGCATCTGTGATAAGCAGTGAGGAAGAGTCCTATCCACAACTTTGAAATAATCAAAATATACTGTCTGTGGAATCAGCAAGGAAAAGAAGAGCTTTTGAAAAAGGAGAGGAAGTGGAATACAACCATAGGTGTGTTTTTGCTTATATTTTTGAAGACTGAATAATGGAATGATAAGTCAAGAAAGGAATTTTAAAATATTACCTAGTTATTATTCTAACTATTCTCTCTCTCTCTTTTAACGTGTATTTATTTGGCTGTGTGAAGTCTTGGTTGTGGCACACAGGATCCTCACTGAGTCACGTGGGACCTTTCATTGTGGTCCATGGATTCTCTAGTTGTGGAGCCTGGGCTCCAGAGCGCCCAGGCTTCATTAGCTGGGGCACATGGGCTTAGTTACTCTGGGGCATGTGGGATCTTAGTTCCCCGACCAGGGATTAAACCTGTGTCCCCTGCATTGCAAGGTGGATTCTTAATCACTGGGTCACCAGGGAAGTCCCCACAGTTCTTATTATTACACTCTAATGCTGTTACCACCGTGTGTGCGTTCAGTCGCTCAGTCGTGTCTGACTCTTTGCAACCCCATGGATGGTAGCCTGCCAGGCTCCTCTGTACACAGAATTCTCCAGGCAAGAATACTGGAGTGGATTGCCATTTTGTACTCCAGACAATACACTACCACTAATGATTGTTACCAGTCTTTTATAATTACTACTCTAATTCATCTCAGTATTGTATCTGAACACTCAACAACTGTAGTATTTAACTGTGGAGAAAACTCCAGAAAACTATGTTTTAGAAACCTGCCTTTAGATCACAGAAAATTCAACTCAAATTGGTTGTTAAAGAAAGAGAAACAAAAAACCACTGAAGTTTCATGGCTGGCAATACTGTGAGCTAAGAGAACTTGACATTTTCCCACTACAAATGAGAAGAAGTGCTGGATAATTTTTTTTCTAGATTTTAAACCATGAATTCAATTTCTTAAATAGTTTTGGACTATTCACGTTATTTGTTTCATCATGGATGAGGTTTAGTATTTGTAGTTTTGAGTAATTGGTCCATTTCATCTACTACTACTAAGTCACTTCAGTCGTGTCCGACTCTGTGCAACCCCATAGATGGCAGCCCACCGGGCTCCCCCGTCCCTGGGATTCTCCAGGCAAGAACACTGGAGTGGGTTGCCATTTCCTTCTCCAATGCATGAAAGTGAAAAGTGAAAGTGAAGTCCCTCAGTCGTGTCCAACTCTTAGTTGTCAGATTTTTGAGTGTAGAGTTGCTCACATTATCCCTTTATTTATTTATTTTCCTATATGTAGGGTCTGTAGTGATATTTTCTCTTTCATTGTTGATATTAATAATTTATGTCTTCTTTCTTTTTTGTATGTTTCACTACAGGTTAATTTGTGTTTTATTGATCTTTTGACATAATATTTTGGTTATTTTGACTTTATTATTTTTCTTTTTTCAATTTTATTGACTTCTGCCTTTATCATTCTTTCTGCTTGCCTTGAGTTTATTTTGTTCTTCTTTTTCTAGTTTCTTTAAGTCCTTTCTGTAAGAATTTAATGGTATAAATTTCACTCTAAGTGCTGCTTTTAATCATTATACAAATTTTGATATGTCGTATTTTCATTTTTGTTCAGTTTAAAATATTTTCTAATTTCTCTTGAGACTTCTCTGATGCACTGGTTTATTTAGAAAGGTGATGTTTAATATCCAAGTGTTAGGAGATTTTCTGTTGTCTTTCTACAGTTATTTCTATTTTAATTTTGTTATTGTCAGAGAGCATACTTCACCTGATTGCAGTTCTTTTAAATATTGTACAGTTTGCTTCATGACCGGGCATATAGTCTGTCTTAGAGACTGCCACATGCACTTGAAAATAATATGTATTCTGCCATTGGAGGCAGAAAGTTCTAAAAATTTCAACGAGATCCATTTGGTTGATGTTGTTCAGTTCATCTACAATACATCCTTGCTGATTTCCTATTAGTTTTTAAAAAAATAATCCTGCATTTTTTAGCCACACCTTGAGGCAGGTGGGATCTTAGTTTCCCAACCAGGGATTGAACCTGCAACCCTTACACTGGAAGGCAAGATCTTAATCATTAGACTGCTGGGGAAGTTTCTCCTATTACTTCTATCAGTTACTGAGAGAGGCAAATTGAAGTCTCTAACTATACTTGTGAATTTGTCTATTTTTGTCTTTAGTTCCATCAGTTTTTGCTTCGTGCATTTTGAAGTCCAGTTAAAGGTACAAACATATTTAGAGTTGCCATGTCTTCTTGGTGAAATGAGCCTTTTATCATTATGTGATACTCTGCTTTATCCCTAGTAAATTATTTTGCTCTGCAGTTTACTTTGATATTAATACAGCCACTCCAGCTTTCTTTTGATTGGGGTTTGTCTAGAACCTCTTTTTCCTTCCTTTTTCTCTTAACCTACCTATCTCTTTGGGGCTTCCCAAGAGGTCCAGTGGTAAAGAATCTGCCTGTCAATGCAGACCCGAGGGTTCAGTCCCTGGGGCGGGAAGATCCCCCGGAGAAGGAAATGACAACCCATTCTAGTATTCTTTCTAGAGAATCTCATGCACAGAGGAGCCTGCCAGGATACAGTCCATATGGTCACAAAGAGTTGGACATGACTGAGAAACTGAGCATTCACACACTTCTGTCATTACATTTGAAGTAAGTTTCTTAGAGACAGCATAGAGTTGGGTAAAGTTTTTTCATCTACTCTGACATTCTGTCATTTATATCTCAACTGAGGATGATTTTGTGATGTAGTTGTGACAACCAAAAATTTCTACAGATACTGCTAAATCTTTCCTCTTGTCTCTCAGTACTTCTCTATCTCTCCTGCTCTATCAGCTAGCTGCCTATCTATCTATCTGCCAAATGTCTCTCTTTTAAAATTTGTTTTTATTATTGAAGTAGGTAGCTCAGACAGTAAAGCGTCTGCCTACAATACGGGAGAGCCGGGTTCAATCCCTGGGTCAGGAAGATCCCCTGGAGAAGGAAATGGCAACCCACTCCAGTACTCTTGCCTGGAAAATCCCAAGGACCAAGAAGCCTGGTAGGCTCCAGTCCATGGGGTCGCAAAGAGTCGGACATGACTGAGCGACTTCACTTTCACTATAGTTGATTTACGTTTAAAAACTGTTTTGGTTGTTCTGGATCTCCACTGATACAAGCAGGCTTTCTCTAGTTGCAATGAGAGGGGGCTGCTGTTCCTTGAGATGTGTGGTCTCATTGTGGTACCTTCTCTTGTGGAGCACAGGCTTTAGGCACTCAGGTTTGAGTAGTAGTAGCTCTGGGGCTCTCGGGTGCAGACTCGGAAGCTGTGGTACACAGGCTTAGTTGCTCTTCAGCATGTGCAGTCTTCCTGGACCAGGGATTGAACTTGTGTCCTCTGCATTAGTAGGCAGGCTCTTAACCACTGGACCACCAACGAAGTCCCTGATGAATGTCTCGTGTGAGTAAATATGCTCCAGTTGAGTGGCATTGCCCTAGAGACTTCAGTATGCATACTTAACTTGATACAGTCTCCCTTGCCAGTACATTTTCTGGAGAATGTAAGAATCTTCTAACTTGATTTCATTTGCCCCGTCCTACCTTTTGTGCTGTTGTTATATGTTTTGTGTTACATGTTCTAAACTCTAAAAAATGTTAATATTATTGTTTCTTTAAAGAGTTAATTTTTTAAAAAATATTTTTCCACAAGTGTGTACTCTTCAGTGCTTTTCAATTACTTCCTATTTTCTGTGTTTCTAGCTAGGAAAATTTCTCATCTGCCTAAAGAAATTGCTATAGTACTTGCATCAATGGTGTGCTGCTGGCAACAAATTCTCTTTGTTTTTGTTTGACAAAAATATTTTTACTGTTAAGTAACTCTAGATTGGCAGGGTTTCCCCCCCCCCCCCACTTTAAAGAAGTCATATTACATTGTCTTCTGACTTCCATAATGCATCACTTTTGAGTTCTATGGGAAGGAAACACCAAGATGGGATTAAAAATGCAAGGAAGATTTATTGGAGGAAAAATGCCTGTGAAAAATAAAAGAAGGAGAGGTGTAGGAAGGGAGAACCTTCAGACAACCAGGAATTTCTGCCACCAAGATGGGAAGGAAGAAAGAATGGGGTCATAAAAGCTTCAGACGATGGAACAGTTGTAAGAAATGCTTGGCTAGACCAGTGGAGATCTCCTGAGTATAAGTTGGCTGTTAGAGAAATCCTGCCTCTACTGAAGTGGCCTGGTTCTAATACCTTCGCTGTACTCATTCATTGGGTGGAAGCAGCCTAGAGGGAGCATGACTTGGAGTGAAGGTTTCTGTGGATCTGAAAGTGCAGCAGCTGCCAGATATGCTCCCTGCAGCAGGCTTTCTTGAAGGAATGTCTGATGAGTGCACTTCCATGGACACCACACATAGTTTCTTTAGCAAAGTTAGCTGTCGGGCACTTCCCCGGTGATACAGTGAATAGGAATCTGCCTGCCAATGCAGGGGACACGGGTTGACTCTCTGGTCCAGGAAGACTCCACATTCTGAGGTGCAGCTAAGCCTGTGAGCCACAACTACTGAGCCTGTGTGCTGTAACTACTGAAGCCCTTGCGCCTAGAATCTGTGCTCAGCAGCTAGAGAAGCCACTGCAATGAGAAGCCCACATACAGCAATGGAAGATCCAGGACAACCAAAAATAAATATTTTTTTTAAAAAGCTTTACATTAGGAGTCAGTCTTATTGTTCCCAGGTGGCACTAGTGGTAAAGAATCTGCCTGCTAATGCAGGAGATATGAGACATGAGTTCGATCTCTAGGTCGGGAAGATCCCTTGGAGGAGGAAATGGCAACCCACTCCAGTATTCTTGCCTGGAGAATACCATGGACAGAGGAGCCTGATGGGCTACAGTCCATGGGGTTGCAGAGTCAGATATGACTGAAGTGACTTAGCACATACAGTCTTACTGTAGCTCCCTTAAGACAATGGGTGTTTCTCCCTCTAGCTGCTTTTATGAATTTCTCATTGTTTTTCAATGGCTTCTGTAATATGTTCAGGTATGAGGGGTTTTTTTTTGTTTTGTTTTGTTTTGTATTTACCATGTTTGGGGGATTATTGAGCTTCTTGAATTGGTAGGTTTATGTCTTCCTTCATGTCTGGAAATTTCTCAGTGGTATGTTTTCAAATATTCTTCTGTTCCATTATCTTGCCCGCCTCTTCTTTTGGGACTCCATTCCAGGTATATTACATAGAGTATGTCTCACTTTTGGACATATTCTTTATTCCCAGTTTAGTTTCTTTTTGTGGTTCAATTTGCATAGTTACTATTGACTTGCTTTTGAATTCACCAAACCTGATTTTAAAATATATACTTTTTTTATTCTGAGTTTTATGTTCTGTTTGCTCTTAAGGCAGCCTAGTGAGTTCTTTGATGATGACTTTCACCAGAGAGGTATCTTCTTTTTTCCTTTGTTAGTTAGGTAAGGCTGGGGGCTAATTGCCTCAATTTAATCATGGACTACGGAGAAGGCGATGGCACCCCACTCCAGTACTCTTGCCTGGAAAATCCCATGCACGGAGGAGCTTGGTGGGCTGCAGTCCATGGGGTCGCTAAGAGTCGGACATGACTGAGCGACTTCATTTTCAGTTTTCACTTTCCTGCATTGGAGAAGGAAATGGCAACCCACTCCAGAGTTCTTGCCTGGAGAATCCCAGGGACGGGGGAGCCTGGTGGGCTGCCGTCTCTGGGGTTGCACAGAGTTGGACACAACTGAAGCGACTTAGCGGCAGCAGCAGCAATCATGGACTAAGTTGAGGTAGGGCTGGATTTGCAGTTTTAGCAAGATTCTATCAATCCCTGGTTTCTCTCTGTCCTTTAGGCACGTCCTTTCCAGGCTTTTGATTGAGAGCCTGGGTTGTCTGTTTGTTCCCAGCCCTAAGAATGGCTTTTCCCTCTGGACTTTTAGTTCATCTAATTCTCTACAGTTCTTTGATGCCTTTAACATGTTTCTTTCCTTTTGTCCATTTGTTTAAAGTTGTTGCAGCAAGAGCTTTGGCCTCTTGTGACCTCCTACCCTGTATCCAGGAGCAGAAGTGTATCTAATCTGTTATTCTTAATAATATGACAGATAATCTTATAATGCTTCATTGCATACAAATGTGCTGCAGCTATAGGACATATTCTTAGATAAAATATATGTACATTCATAATTTTAGCAGACATTGCCAAAATGCTCTGCTTAGAGATTGTACTAGTTTACACTTCCATCAGCAATATACAAAAGTGCCTGTTTCACAGCAGTGTGGTGGTGGTGGTGGTTTAGTCCATAAATCATGTCCAACTCTTGAGACCCCATGGACTGTAGCCCACCAGGCTCCTCTGTCCATAGCCCACCGGGCTTCTCTGTCCGTGGGATTTCCCAGGCAAGAATACTGGAATGGGCCACCATTTCCTTCTCCAGGGGATCTTTCTGACTCAGGGATTGAACCTGGGTTTCTTGCATTTCAGGTGGTCTCCTGCATTTCAGGCAGATTCTTTACCAACTCAGCCACCAGGGAAGCTGTTACTGTGTTAACTTTGCAGGTCTTTGTGCACAGAGTGACACGACCAGAGCTTTGCATTAAGGTTAATTCAGGGACAGTTTGATAGATGGATAGGAAAAGGCCAAGGACAAAATTTACTTACCTCATCGTTTTGTTTTGTTGCTAATGATCTACCAAGTGCAAGCCAACTGTATTCATACTTGAACACATTCCCCAGGGTTTCCTATCAGGCTTCTTTTTTAGCTGGAAAATTGATGGCTCAAAGTCCTTTGGACTTTGGGCTCAGGACAAATGTTAGATTTTTTAGCGGCTACAGTAGAGTACATCTGTTTGTCACACCAATCTCAGCATTGGAGTCAGGAACAACCAGTTTTTGTGGGGAAAAAAGAAAAAAAGAAGAAGAGAAGGGACAGAAATGGCTGTGGTTTCCCCTCAGGGCTATAGCAGAGGAGACTATCTGGGGACAGCAAAGAACATGAGATGATGTCTCTGTTACGAAGAAATCTGTTCCTGCCTCATTCTTGGCCCAAACAGCCATAAGCCTGATAAAACAATATTGCATGTTAGTTTCAGGAATGTAACTCAGCCATTTCAGTGTTTCCTTTCTGGGTCTCTGTGGACTGCTAACCCTCACTTTAACAGTAAGGCTATATTATCCTCATTTTCTCCGGCCATCACTCGGCTGTTTTTCTTTCTCCTGGGTTCAGTGAGTCATTTCCTCAAGTCTTCCCTGGTTTGGCTTCAGAAATTTAGGATAATCATCAAGAGCTGTCCTCTTCTCCCCTTCAGGCTTAAATTCCTCTCTGTTCGAGACCTTTCGCTTCCCAGTGTGTGAGGTGGGTGGGCTCCAGCTAATATCCTTCCTTAAATCCTGGTGTGTGTGCTAGAGAGAGCCTGACAGACTGATTGCGAGAAAGACCTAACAAAATGAATGTACAGAGAGAAACAGAGAGGCAGACTCGTGACTCATCCAAATTGCTGATATAGATGCATTGTTAAAATATATAAACTTGTGGAAATTTCTTTCAGACAAACATGAAAACTTTAAATGCTTTGCGAGGAACATCACTTTGTTTCTGTTCTGCCTTCTTGGTATTTGTGTTCTTTTACCTGATGTAGTTAAGCACTTGAGTCCTGAAGTGAGACAGATCTGGGTTCAAATATTGAAACTACCACCTCCGAGCTTTCTGACCATTGGCAAGTTATTTGACTTGCATGTGTTTTCATTTTCTTTTTTTAAATTTTATTTTTATTTTTGGCTGTTCTGGGTCTTTGTTGCGGTGACTGGCTTAGTTGCCCTGTGGCATGTGGGATCGATTGCAGTTCCCTGACCAGGGATTGAACTCATGTCCCTTGCACTGGAAGGCAGATTTTTAACCACCAGACCACCAAGGAAGTCCCTGTTTTCATTTTCTTGTCTGTAAACATGGAGAGCATCTAGTGTGTGTCGCAGAAGACTGGTGGAACAATTAAGTGAGAAAAGTCACACAGGAAGTACTTCATAAATTGTAGCAATTATTATTATCATTTCTATGGGAATTTAATTTATGCCCACTATTGGCTCATATTGTTTTTCTGTTTACATGGTATTTAGTAAATACCTAGGTCTAGATCAGGTTTTGCCAAACTGCAGCCTACTGGGCAAGACTGGCCCACACCTTGTATTTTAAATAAAGTTTTATTGGAATAAAGCCACAATCATGGTGTCTATATTGTCTATGGCTGTTTTGCTCTATTGTGGCAGAGTTGAGTATTATAACAGAGATCACATAACCCTCAACACCAAAAATATTCACCAGATGGTCCTTAATAGAAAAAGTTTGTCAATTCCTGACCTAGTCATATTTTAAGTGTCTTAAAGTAAATAAATAGATGTGGACAAACTCATAATTCTGTGTCTCAGTTTCTCTAACTGAAAAATGCATATATTAGATAAGATGACTCCTAAATAGGATCTTTCTAGAACTATTTGGCTGTTCATTGTATCTTGTGAAATCTGGGAATTTGCCGTTGGTTTGTTCTTTCTGGTGGGCTTTTCTATAAGCTAGGGAGAGAGAAAAAGCAGAAAATAACCCTAAGTAACTTAGATGTCAAATATCAAAGTAAATCATGAGAAGTGATTTATTTCAGAGAGGAGGAGGCAGTTTTGTGAGGTTTTCACTTTTTTCTCTGCAGCCAGGTGCAGGAGATCTTGGTAACCACTGGGCCCCTTTCTGGCTGAGTTAACAATTTTCCCAATTCTTTGGCTTAAAAAAAAGATCATTCTTTCTGTCTCCCCACTGCCTGCTCTCCATACCACTTCCTCTTTAGGTTGGCCCCTGGCTTTTTGTCTTCCTCTAGCCTGACTTATTCTCCAGTGGTTTCTCAGTCCTCGGTTCTCCACTCCCTCCCCCAAATGTGATGAAGGCGGGCTGCCAAATCTCCCGGCCTCCCTCTGCTACACCAACTGTCCTGCTTCCAGCAGGGCCTCCAGCTCAGGGCCTGAACTCCACGCAGCAGGGGGACCAGCAAGTCCTAAAAGGGAAACACCACCAACCAGTAATCTTATGTCCTTTGAACTTTTGGGTTGGGAAGCGGAGAAGGCTGGGGGATGTTTGACAATTTCCATTGAGTACCTAGAGAACAGCCTTAGACAATGGGTCAGGACTTTGAGCTCTGCCCCAAACACAGTGCAGAGTCCTTGGGTTAGTCCCTTATTTTCCTTGAGTCTCAGTTTTTCTGTGTAAAATGAAAATAATATCTTCCATGTTCTCCTCACAGGGCTTTATGCTGGTCACATGTATGGTGAAAGACCTATTTTTTTTTTAAATAAATGTTTGATATTTACATTTTTTCCAATTCAGAATTACCTCATGATCAATGAATAATAACTCATCCATCAAAAAGGATGAAATAATGCCATTTGTAGCACCATGGATGGACCTAGAGATTATCATACTAAGCGAAGCAAGTCAGAAAGAGAAAGATAAATACATATGATATTACTTATAAGTGAAATCTAAAATATAATACAAATTAACATATCTAGGAAACAAAGTGGAGAAGGAAATGGCAACCCACTCCAGTGTTCTTGCCTGGAGAATCCCAGGGACAGGGGAGCCTGGTGGGCTGCCGTCTCTGGGGTCGCACAGAGTCAGACATGACTGAAGCGACTTAGCAGCAGCAGCAGCAGGAAACAAAAATATATTCATGGATAAGAGAATAGATTTTGGTTGCCAAAAGGAAGGGAAGGATTGGGAGTTTGGGACTGTGCTGTGTGCTAAGTCGTTTCAGTCACATCCGACTCTTTGCAACCCTATGGACTGTAGCCTGCCAGGCTCCTCTATCCATTGCATTTCCAGGCAAAAATACTGGAGTGGGTTGCCATACCCTTCTCCAGGGGATCTTCCTGACCCAGGGATCGAACGCTCATCTCTTATGTCTCCTTCTTTGGCAGGTGGGTTCTTTACCACTAGCGCCACCTGTGAAGCACCTTGGAATTAGCAGAGGCAAACTATTACATATACGATGGATAAACAACAAGCACAGGGAACTATATTCACTATTTTGTGAGAAACCATAATGGAAAAGAATATGAAAAAAAATTACCTAATGATTATTGCTATAAGAACATGTGTCCTTATTTTTTTTGGCTGCACCGGCTCTTGGTTGCAGCATGTGGGATCTTTAGTTGGGGAATGTGAACTTAGTTGCAGCATAAGGAATCTGGTTCCCTGACCGGGGATCCAAACTGGGCCCCTTGCATTGGGAGCATGGAGTCTTAGCCACTGGACCATCAGGGAAGTCCCGGAACATCTGTCATTTTATGGCCCCCCCAGCAGCATCCACCATCCTTCATTATAGAACCCTGATTTCCTTTGGGAGAGTCAGCCTACAACCATTGTGTACCATCTTGCTGAGGTCAAAAAATCCAGCTGCCTCTGCTCTTGAAGGCCCACATTGTTTCTTTCTTTTTCTTTTTAAATGTTTATTACAGTATAGTTGATTTACTATGTTGTGTTAGTTTCTGCTGTATAGCAAAGCGAGTCAGTTATACACATACATATATCCACTCTATTTTAGATTCTTTTCCCATTTAGGTCACTAGAGAGTATTATGTAGAGTTCCCTGTGCTATATAGTAGGTCCTTATTAGTTATCTGTTTTATATGTAGTGGTGTGTACATGTGAATCCCAGTCTCCCAATTTATTCCTTTTTCCCTTCCCCCTCTGGTAACCATAAGTCTGTTTTCTACATCTGTGACTCTATTTCTGTTTTTGTAAAAAAGTTCATTTGTATCATTTCTTTAGATTCCACATATAAATGACATCATTTGATATTTGTCTCTGTCTGATTTCACTTAGTATGATCATCTCTAGGTTCATCCATGTTGCTGCAAATGGCATTATTTTGTTCTGGTAATAACAAACTCCATTTGCTGAGTAATATTCCATTGTTGATGTGTACCACATCTTCTTTATCCATTCTTCTGTCAGTGGATGTTTAGGTTGCTTCCAAGTCTTGGCTATTGCAAATAGTCCTGACATGAACAGTGGGGTGTAGATTGTTTCTTTCCTAGCCAGAAGGTGTGCAGTGGCTTCAGCTCAGTCCACAGCAGCTCCTTGCTGGGATTTTGATTTTGAGTGTGTGAAATAGTCAGTGAAGGGATTGGTGTTCTTTTATCCTAGCAGCAACATCCCTACCAGGCTCTCCACTACAAAACCATTCCTACTTTAATTCCCGATTTCTAAGCCCCTGACGCTAAATTGGTTTCTGCCTGTTTCCGATTGGAGGCCTAGTTCTCCAATTTTCCTACATTTATTTCTATAAATTTCGTTTCAGTTGGCCAAAATTTATTTCTGTTACCTGTAATCAAAAACCTCAAATAGCACACATGTTGAGAACCATTTATGGAGCACTTATTATATGTAGGGCCATGTACTTAGGGCTTTGCATCATTATTTAATTTAATCTTCCTGGGACTCCCTTGATGGTCCAATAGCTAAGAGTTCACAGGGAACTAGGTCCTGCATGCTGCAACTAAGGATCAGTGTGCCAGCTAAGACTCGGCACAGTCAAATAAATAAATTTTAAAAATTAGACTTTCAAAGAGCTGCATATTATTTCTAAGTAACATGAGGAAATTGAGGCTCTGTGAGGCCGGATAGCTACCCACATTTGTGTAAGGAGCAAGTGACAGAACTGGGAATTGGAATGAAGATGTCTTTGACTCTAAACATTTTAACCTTGATACTATCTGAAAATGGTATAAAAGCGAGCATTGTGTTTTATAGCATGTGTTTTTGGGTTAGAAATTTATTATGAACTCCTCTATGTCAGTAATATTCTTGAAAAATATGACTTATGATGACTACCTAATAGTCCATCATTTGAGGTTTCAAAAAATTTTTAATTATTTGGGTGCATCAAGTGTTAGCTGTGGCAGGCAGGATTCTGTTTGCAGCAAGCAGGCTCTTCATTGCAATGGGAGAGCTTATTGACATATCAAATCTTAGTTCCCCCATCAGGAATTGAACCCCATTCCCTGCATTGGAAGACAGATTCTTAATCACTGGATTACCAGGGAAGTCCCTGTCATTTGGATTCACTAGCACTTACCTAACGAAATTCATTTTTTGGTTGAATTATAAAATGCACTTAGTGAATATCCTTAAGCTTTCCTTATTGTGTCTGTATCTATCTCAAATTTTCTCCTTAAAATAAGTTCTTAGATGTGAAACTTCTGGGTTTAAAATTCCTGCATAATATTAAGGATTTTGATGCATATTGACAAAATGCCCATCAGAGAAATCTTATCAAATTTTGTTCCCCTTAGCAATGTGTATGCTGCTGCTGCTGCTGCTGCTGCTAAGTCGCTTTAGTTGTGTCCGACTCTGTGCGACCCCATAGACGGAAGCCCACCAGGCTGCCCCGTCCCTGGGATTCTCCAGACAAGAACACTGGAGTGGGTTGCCATTTCCTTCTCCAAGCAATGTGTATAGATACCAACAAAAGGGCTTTTTCAATGGGAAAAGTGCTGAAAAGATAGAAAGAGCTCATAAATTAATGCCCTTCTTATTTTTAAAAATGGAAAAATGCATTTCTAAATTATATCTACTACAGGGAAATCATAAAGAAAAAAAAAAGTAAGGGTCCAAACTTAAGATATAACTTGAAATGAAATTAGTATTCAAAGTATAGGCATTGGGTTCCTATATAGATCCTTGGAGAAAGGGAATGGCTTTAATTTTGAGGGTTTTTTAAAAGAGTAAAATCAGAGGGAAGCAAGGGGATGATGGTGATGATGATGATGGAGAGGAGGAGGGAGGGGTAGATGATCCCACAATGCATCTGTGGTGGTCATAGTAGATGCTTAGATTTTCTTTATTTCTGAGACTTTGCCTCTGCATTCCTGCAGGAGACAAAGGAAAGTGAGGTTTGTCCCCAGGCTTTCAGTAGCCCCTGTGGTAAGAAGGCAACTGGGCCACCCAGACGTACATATTTGAGGTAATAAATAGAGATCAAAGCAGTATGACTTAAAGGGAACAAAACTCTTCCTCCTCATATACAACCCTTTTTCTTTCTGCGTAAATACACATGGGTTTCTTTGGTAAGACTGCCTACATTAAGATGAAAAGCTGACATCTGAAAATTTTATTGCCCACCATGAAAACTCTAGCTATAATTACATCATAAATTTTTATGCTAATCATTTAGCTAGATCCAAGAGAATGAGATATAGGACTGAATTGTTTTCAAAGGGACAGGGGAGCTAGAAAAGTTAAAATTATCATAGTGAGGAAGAGATACTTCTAGGAAGTTTTGGAGACAGTTGGGAAACAAGTGGGAGCTTGAGGCTTTGGGGAACCTGGAATGAGGATATGAAGAGCAATCGATAGATAGGAAGTAGGATGTGCAATAGGGGGAAATAAGAATGAACTCTGCGCTATTTGATAGAGTAGTACAGGTATGCTGTAGCGAATGCCAACAATGTGTTGGGGTTTCATGTGAGAAGTGAGGCATCCAGCAACTCCGTGTATTTCATTGATTTTAGGATCCAGTTCAGTATCTCTGAAAGTGGGATGCATCTTATAATCTGCAGTGTGTCATTTGGCAGCATTTTTAAAAATTAATGGAACATACAAAATTGTGCATATTAAAATCTATGATGTCTTCAACTTTTGTGTGTGATGTGTGTGAGAGAGGGTACTGTTTATAACAGGAAATATCTGACTATTTACTCCATTTAAATATTGACTAGTTACTCCATTTACATTAATAGTTGCTATCCTCATGGTTTTCATTTATTTTTTTCTTTTTTAAAAAGAACCTTATAGATTACTGAACCTGATATCCCACTGAAGAGGACATGGCTCTGAGGTATTAGGTGACTTTGTTCCCCCTCCTCCTCTTCTCCTTTTTCTTCTCCTCCCTCTCCTCCTCCCCCTCCTCTGCTTCCTCTTCTTCCTCTCCCTCCTTCTCCTACTCCTCCTTCTCTCTGCTCTGTCTCACACTTTAAATGGCTGTGAGGCACGATGACATGGTGAATTCAGTTGTCCCTTTGAACGAGGAGGGTGCCTCTTGCCTTATTGGCCATGGAAGGGACACCTATACAGTGTTCTCTCCCTTCACTTGGGGAATCGGTCAGAGAAGTGTTTGTTATTTAAGTGTAGCTTTGGGTTCAGGTCAGCCTGGATGAAGCAGACTGGGGGAACCCCTTCCCCTTCATCAAGCACTGTATTACAAGTCTCTCACCATTATAGCAAAGTTATTCTCTACACATTATCAGTCAGTCAGTTCAGCTGCTCAGTCGTGTCCTACTCTTCACGACCCCATGGACTGCAGCATGCCAGGTTTCCCTGTCCATCACCAAATCCTGGAGCTTACTCAAAGGCATGTCCATTGAGTTGGTGATGCCATCCAACTATCTCATCCTCTGTCATCCCCTTCTCCTCCTGCCTTCAATCTTTCCCAGCATAAGGGTCTTTTCCAGTGAGTCAGTTCTTCATATCAGGTGGCCAAAGTATTGGACTTTCAGCTTCAGCATCAGTTCTTCCAATGAATATTCAGAACTGATTTCCTTTAGGATTGACTGGTTTGATCTCCTTGCAGTCCAAGGGACTCTCAAGAGTCTTCTCCAACAGTTCAAAAGCATCAATTCTTTGGCGCTCAGCTTTCTTTATGGTCCGACTCTCACGTTCATACACGACTACTGGAAAAACCATAGCTTTGACTAGATGGACCTTTGTCGCCAAATTATGTCTCTGCTTTTTAATATGCTGTCTAGGTTGGTCATAACCTTTCTTCCAAGGAGCAAGCGTCTTTTAATTTACTGGCTGCAGTCACCATCTGCAGTGATTTTGGAGCCCAAGAAAATAAAGTCTGTCACTGTTTCCATTGTTTCCACAACTATTTGCCATGAAGTGATGGGACTGGATGCCATGATCTTAGTTTTCTGAATGTTGAGTTTTAAGCGAGCTTTTTCACTCTCCTCTTTCACTTTCATCAAGAGCCTCTTTAGTTCCTCTTTGCCTTCTGCCATAAGGGTGGTGTCATCTGCATATCTGAGGTTATTGATATTTTTCCCAGCAGTCTTGATTCCAGCTTGTGCTTCATCCAGCCCAGCATTTTGCATGATGTACTCTGCATATAAATTAAATAAGCAGGGTGACAATATACAGCCTTGACATACTTCTTTCCCAATTTGGAACCAGTCCGTTGTTCCATGTCCAGTTCTAACTGTTGCTTCTTGACCTGCATACAGATTTTTCAGGGGGCAGGTAAGGTGGTTTGGCATTTCCATCTCTTTAAGAATTTTCCACACAGTCAAGGCTTTGGTGTGGTCAATAAAGCAGAAGTAGATGTTTTTCTGGAACTCTCTTGCTTTTTTAATGATCCAATGTATGTTGGCAATTTGATCTCTGGTTCCTCTGCCTTTTCTAAATTCAACTTGAACTTCTGGAAGTTCTTGGCTCACGTATTGTTGAAGCCTCACTTGGAGAATTTTGAGCATTGCTTTACTAGTGTGTGAGATGAGTGCAATTGTGTGGCAGTTGGAATATTGTTTGGCATTGACTTTCTTTGGGATCGGAATGAAAACTGACCTTTTCCAGTCCTGTGCCCACTGCTGAGTTTTCCAAATTTGCTGGCATATTGAGTGCAGCACTTTCACAGCATCATCTTTTAGGATTTGAAATAGCTCAGCTGGAATTCCATCACTCAAGCTATAAATTATAGATTTTAATATTAATTCATGATAAGTGTGTGATTTTGAGTTGTTACTCTCCCAAGAATGTTTTGTGTTCTTCACTTCAGTTTATTTTTGCAGAGTGTAATGGCCCTTCTTATATTGGAAGAAGTTCAGTGAAGTCATTTCATGAAGTACATTGAAGAGGAGGAGAGGAGAAACGTCTTGCCATCCCCTTTCTCTCTTACTTCCATTTTTAGTTAAGGCAGATCCCAGGCATTTCTCCTGGTTCTAAGTGCCCTCTTAGTGACCCTCCCAGTGTTGTATACATGATTGTATATGTGATGATTGGGTCCTAATCTTCCCAAAGTCTCCTCCCATTCTGCGCCTTTGAAAGAAGGGAATCTTTCTGTTTCTTCTTTCCTACCTACTTTCCTTCCTTCCTTCCTTTCTTCTCATTCTTTCTTCTTCTTTTTTTTTCTCTTTTACTACCACCTCTTTTCTTTCTGCTGATAGTAATGCCTTGACACTCCAGTCAAACTACATTTCAGATATTTCCACCTCGGACAACTCTCTTCCACTTCTCAAATCCTCTTTCGTTCTCTCTCTCTTCCCACATTTCTATAATAAAATGTACTCTTCTATTTGTGAATCCCCAAATGACTATGATCATAAATCTGAAGTATAGGAGGCAACAATATCCAGGAAAAGGAAGCTGTAAAGATTCTTGTCTTTTTATTGCTTTTATTCAGATTATAAAAATAATACAGGGTGGCTTAAAAAATATGAAGGATAGAAAAGTGTATGAAAGGGAGAGAGTCTCATATAACCTTGCCTTGAAGAGGCAACCACTGATAACAGTTTGGGACATATTGGTTCTGTTTTTGTTTTTTTTTCCTAATGGTGTTAACTTTTAAAGTATATTTAGGCATAATGGAGAAGAGTTGGTTTCGTGAAACTCTTAAAAGCCTTTGAAAATACCCAGACTCGCTCTTTGGAATCTGCCTTAAACCTCCAATAAAATCTGGTCTTCCTCAAACTGAACATTCAAAATACATAAAAAGAATTCTTAATTTATTATTTTAATAACTACCATTGCTAAAAGTATTGTATTGCAGTATTTTCTTAATAAACAAAGTGGGGTTCAGGTTCATGATAGGTAAAACAGGCCTGATATTGAAACTTGGCCACCACTAAAATATTATTTCTGTAATAAAATGTGTACCGACAAACTTTGGGAAGATAAGTTGGGAACAGCGAGTATTTACTTCCAAGTGAATGAAGCCTTTGGTCAGAAGCTTGCTAAAAAGGACCAGACTTGGACCAAATTTCACTTCATTAGGTGGTAAAGAAAACCTGTCTTAGGATCCAGCTCTGGCTTAGATGATAAAACCATGGGCAAGTCATTGAACTTTGGTTGTTTGGATCTCGCTGTTAATAGGTAATATTGTAGCAGATATCATCTGTATGCATGAACATGACGCTGTGACTGCCAGGAAGGCAACAAATAATGCCTTGAGAATGGAAAAGTGGGACTGTTTTGTTTTCAAAAAAAGTTCAGTGGAGTTATTTTGCATGCGTGCGTGCTCAGTCGTGTCCAAGTTATTTTAGAGGAAAAAAAAGTTGACTTTAGGCCTGAAACTAGCAAAGGGCAGCAAATTAAGAACAGCTGAGTCAAACAGGCAGTGAAAGTGAAAACCGGGGAACCAAGGCTATTCCAAGACTTTTCAAAGGCAGCAGGGTCTGCATTCTTATGCTCCCCTCTGCACACTGCTCTCTCATAATTTTGACTTCAAGGTGATGGCTCTGGCTGTGAGCTTGACTTTGAGCCACATTTTAATGTCTTGAAACTTGTCTTCCCCAGTCTTTCAGTCTTTGAGTGTCCCCATGTCAAAGTCTCAGAATGGAAAAATGTGATTGGCCCAGATTATGTCAGACGTCCTTCATCCTCCAATCAGCTGTAACTGGAGATTCGGTTGGGGTGGAGGGTTGGGAGCAGATTCTCTTAGAAAAAGCTGAGGCAGCAGCGGCTGCCATCTCTGACATGGGGGAAAATGGGGCTTTGTAACTTCTAAATTAACAACTTTTATTTCAACTTAATTCAATTAAAAAAATACTCAAACCTCTTCAGTTCTGAAGACACACTTTTTCATAAGTTAATGTATCTAATATCTAGTCACGCCTCAAAATCACTGTTCATGTCATGAAGTATAATGTAGTATTTCTTCTTCTTCCTCCCCCACAGCCAAAAACTATCATTAAACTGGTGAGTTTTTTTTTTTAAACTGAGGAAATACTGCATATATTATCGACAGGGCATCCATTGCTTTCTGTAGAGGACATAATAAAGTTGCTACTACATATGGGGCAGGGTTGGAAGATAGGAAAATATTACAGTGTCTTCTTTCCACCACATCTTAAATCCTGCATGGAAAGAAAAAGGAGGCTGTTTTCCTCTTTGCTGTAAGAGATGAAGTCCATTAAAGATTCTGAGGTGGTCTCAGGATATATAGCCCTGAGAAGCAAACATTTATTTTAGAGAATAATAACTATCAGTGCTGACTGAGCAGGAAGCAGACACTAGAGCACGTGTGGGCACAAAATGTAGCTTTGTATGCAACCAAATTCCAGGCAATTGCTTCGTCTAATTCAGGCAGATTTTTTTTTTTTTTAAATGCTTCCTTTGGAACTGAAGTTCTTTCTACTTGGTTTCAACCCAAAGGTGAGCATTTTTTTGGGGAAGGTTAAATCTTTTCAGATGTTTTTGAGATGTACAAAGAGGAAAAGCTAAACCATCTTCTATTATGCATGCTTCTCGCTTCCATTACCCAAATGGGTTTGAACTTTACTATTTTTATTCTGAGAGTCCCATGATCTGCTCAAAAAGTAGCTTATGGAAAAAAAAATTCTTCTCAAATCAGTCCTGAAAATAGCTACTTTTATATTTTCTTAGACAAGTAAACTTTTGAAACTGAGAGGTACGTATCAGGCCTATATATAGAAACTCATCAACTGGAAAACTGGTAGATAGAATTTGTTAAAATCCAGAAAAAATAACTTGAATCAAGTCTTAAAAAATAATTAACTTTGAAAGCATCCATAAATTGGGAAAATGGAGTCTTCAAATGAATTATTGAGACTGCCTGAATAAGTGGATCAGCTTTGATGCTCATTAGCTGCGTGTGGTTGGTTAAATTGCTTTCCCTTTCTGTGTTTTAGGTTTCTCATGTATAAGAGTGTCATTATAAAAGAGCTTATTTCAAAAGACTGTTGTGAGCAATAAGTCAGATAATCAACCCAATGCACATAGAACAGTGAGTGGCACATTATAAGCTATCAATACATGTTTTCTCTTCATTACATGGAGACCACCTTAAGATAGCTACAAATACCATTTTATTAAGAAATCAAGGGACTTTACTGGTGATTCAGTGGTTAAGACTCCAAGCTTGCAATGCAGGAGGTGTGGGTTCCATCCCTGATCAGAAAACTAGATCCCACATTCTGCATGGTGTGGCAAAATAAACAAACAAATTCTTACTATAAAGTAAAAAATAAAAAAACATTGCCATTTTAGTGATTACTTGGTGTTTCAACTCATTATTTTCAAACTCAGTGGAAATTTTTTTCTTATTTATGTGACTTCAAAAAAATTTTTTTTTAACATGCAACCTGCCAAATGCAGATAGATTTTACCATTGGAAACAGGGCAGATTCTGAGTACAAGCATTCACTCTGCAGAGTAAAAATTCCATGCTACTCACTAGATTGCACATTTGGAGGTGCTCTCCTGACACTGGATATGTCTCTGGAAAAACAAAAGATGACTCGTAGAAATAGTAGACTGTGTTGGCTTCCAGCAGGCCCTCTGAGCCCATCCACACCCCACCACCCCCAGTGTTAGCTTTGCCTAAGAACCATTCAATATGGGGTATCACTGATGCCATCAACAGTTTTTAAATGATTTAATATATTTCTTTTTTATGTTGCTAAAGGATTTCTGATTTTTTATTTTAATTTGGTAAGCTGGCTCCACCTTTACCATCAGTGACCATTTCACAGAGTGCCTTGAAACAAGGCAGACACTCTGTTCCATGTATAATAAGTGAAGGACAAATTTCCCACTGTAGATGACATGTTCCTGAAATTTGTGCTGTAGACTAGTTTTTTTATAAATTGAATATTTATCATTGTGCCTTTCCAAGGAATTATAATTTCAGGTACCTTTTTACTTGTCTATAGATATTTAACACTTAAGGTTTAAGTGTTTCTTCCCTCTTTCTATTTCACAACTTGCAAACACCTCCCTCTTCTCTATCAAGAAATTCATGGTTTGTGGGCATCTCTTTTGAATAATCAACAACCCACCCCCCCCATATACTTCTTGCAGATTTTAATTCCCAAGGATAGGTTGTTTTCAAGTCAGAGCATACTTACAAATATGTTTATTTCACCATTTAAAAGCAGATAGAAAATAAATTTCAAAGGTAGATAGTATTTCTTAATTGACACATTATGTTTCTAAACTATATATCATTTAGCCAAATAATATTGTAAAACATATGGCTTCCCTGGTGGCTCAGACAATAAAGAATCCGCCTGCAGTTTGGGAGACCTGGGTTCAATCCCTAGGTTGGGAAGATCCCATGAAAGAGGGCATGCCAGCCCACTCCAGTAATCTTGCCTGGAGAATCCCCATGGGTAGAGGGAGCCTGGCAGGCTACAGTCCATGGAGTTGCAAAGAATCAGACACGATGGAGTGACTAAGCACATTGTAAAATATATAGTTTTTAAAATAATTAAATGCCCATGATATGTTATAATTTTAGTTATCAGAAACTTTAAAATGAAATTTCTTATGCTGAATATTCTTAATAAACCATTTTAAACTTAAGAAAAAAAGGTAGATGATGTCTCAAATTTTATAACCCTGAAATGAGTGATTAGAAATAGTATCAAGCCTAAGAAAATGAAGGATGAAAATTTTGGGTTAAATCTCTTAAATGTAACAAAAAGCCTTGTTACATTTATGACTCAAAAACCAAGGTATCTATTTTCCCTCAGCATAAATAATATGTGTTGGCTAGCTGGGAATGGTTGTAATTATGTGGTATACAATAAAGGGTTCCATAGATGCCAAAAACAGAAAAATGGGTGAACCAGACCAGAAATCATGTATTGGGTAAACAGCTTCCCAGACAAATGAATTTAGCTGATTTTAAAAAAGCAGTTTCTTTTACTTTCAGTTTTATGATCTTTATGGATAGATCCAAATTCATTACTTAAAAATTGAGGTACAAGTGTTAGTATCATATATTTCATTCCATGAAACGGTGTAGTCACATATTTAACAGAATGAATCGACTGGCTTTGGGATATTACTTTTAGGACTTTAAATACCAAGCAACCTAAAGCTAACCTTTGTACAAGTTATAAAATAGAGTAGGAAGCTACTTTCTTGATTGATATCCTGAGATTTTTTTTTGTTTTTGTTTTGTTTTCATCTCGGGAGAAAAACTTAATTCAACTTCAATTTTAATTCAACTTTAAATTCTCTCTGGTAGGAAGATGCACAATATTTTTAAAATTTATTCTTAATTGGTGGATAATTGCTTTACAATGTGGTCTAATATTTTTTAATTTATAGTATTTTTCACCCAGAGATAGTCACTCTTAATTGTTATCTTCAGTGTATATATATGCAACCTCTTATTCCCTCACCATTTACAATCCAGATTTTAAAGGAATAGCATGTATGTAGTGTAATACCATGAGTATTGCTCTGAAAGCAACTTTTTAACCTAGCAGTATATATCATAGGCATGTTTCCATGTCAGTCTTCAGAAGTTCTGGCATTTCTTATTTATGTAAAGGTTCCAGCAAATCCAAGAGAATTGATGACTTTGGAGGCATCCATTTACTGTAGACTTGCCAAAGACATTGCCATTGAGATGTTTTCAAAACAGTTTTATGAGAAGTGGACATGAGTAAGTGGGAGCTGGACCAGCACATTGTTGTTTAGTTGCTGAGTTGTGTCTGACTCTTTGTGGCTCCACGGACTGTAGCCCACCAGGCTCCCCTGTCCACAGGATTTCCCAGACAAGAATACAGGAGTGGGTTGCCATTTCCTTCTCCAGGGAATCTTCCCAACCCAGGGATTGAACCCACATCTGCTTGGAAGGCAGATTCTTTACCCCTGAGCCACCTGGGGATGTCTGATAGTGGATTGTGCTAATAGATTGATGTGTGACAATGTTTAATGTCCTCTTTGAGGATTCCTTTGATGTGGCACTAAACTCCTGCTTTAGCTGGTAAAGAAGTACTTGGCTAAAGATAAATGGGACCCCTATTTGCAGTTACAGTCTGTTGGAGGGGAACCAGATATCCTTGTTTCCTTATCTGTGAATGATAATATTAACCAAACAAGACATCAGATTCTAATCAAGAAAACAAACAAACAAAAAAAACCAAATTATTTTTAACAAAGGTAATTTTTTTGACCGTCTCATTCAATAGGTATTTTACTTGTTGACAGTCCACTAGAGCACTCCACTAATAATTTTTCATACATTTTACATTTAATCATCATGACAACTCTGTAACCTATTCTTCCTATTTATTTATTTGAGTTTCAGGTGTACCACATAGTGATTCAATATTTTTATGAATTATACTCCACTTAAAGGTGTTATAAAATATTGTTTAAATTCTCTGTGCTGTACAATGTATCCTTGTAGCTGACTTATTTTATACATAGTCATTTGTACCTCCTAATCCCCTTCATCTATCCTGCCCTTCCTAGCTTCCCTCTCCCCCTAGTCCTCCCTGGAACCATGGAGGCTGCCCAGGGAGTCCCGGGGCTAATGCTGGCTGGTAGGTGGTTCCACTGGAAGTTGGAACTTCATCCTCTTCTCCTGGCTACCATGCTGGGGGCCAGATGATAGTGTTGCCTCTGGTGAGCAGGACTGTGCCCTAGAGTGGGTGTGGGCTCAGGGGGGTCTGAAAGCAGCCTGCCCATTATGGGATGGGGTGTGTCCCTGCACGGCTAATTGCTTGGCCTGGGGCTTCCCAGTACCAGGAGGACAGACCGGTGAGTGGGGCCAGGTCCTAGTGCTAATAAGCTAGAGGGAGGATTCCAGAATGAATTGAGCCAACACTACCGTCCATGTGGTAGAAGGAGCTCCTCAAAATGGCTAATGCCAGTATCTATGTCTCCAGGGTGAGCTCCAGTTGCTTTCTGCTTCTCTGGGAGGCTCTCCAAGATCAACAGGTAGGTCTGACCCAGGCTCCTTTCAAATGTCCTGCTGCTGCTAAGTTGCTTCAGTCGTGTCCCACTCTGTGCGACCCCATAGATGGCAGCCCACCAGGCTCCACCATCCCTGGGATTCTCCAGGCAAGAACACTGGAGTGGGTTGCCATTTCCTTCTCCAATGCATGAAAGTGAAAAGTAAAAGTGAAGTCACTGAGTTGTGTCCAACTCTCAGCGACCCCATGGACTGCAGTCTACCAGGCTCCTCTGTCCATGGGATTTTCCAGGGAAGAGTACTGGAATGGGGTGCCATTGCCTTCTCCGTTCAAACGTCCTGGAGAATGTGAATTTTCTATGCGTCCTTTAAGAGTGAAGTCTCTATTTCCCACAGCCCTCTGGCTTTCCCCAAAGTAAGCCCTGCTGGCCTTCAAATTCAGATGTTCTAGGGGCTCATCTTCTGGGTATAGGACCCCTGGGCTGGGGAGTCCAAAGGGAAGCTCAGACTCCTCACTCTTTCGGGAGAACCTCTGCAGTTGTACTTATCCTTCCATCTGTGGATCATCCGGGGAGATGGATCTTGACTATATCATGTCTACTACTGATCTTGTGGTTCCTTCTTCATGCCTTTAGATGTAGCAGATCTCTTCTGCTCTTTCCCAGCATTTCTCATCAGTAGTTGCCATGTAAAGAGTTGTAATTTTGTTATGCCTGTGATAGGAAATGAGCTCAGGATTTTCCTATTCCACTATCTTGGCCATCATTCTAACAGAGAAAATTTAATCAAGGAAATCTGTCAAATAGTATTGGATATGGGCCAAAAGGGAACATTGAGGTAATTGAGATAAATACTTTTGTGGAGCAATTGTGACCCCCATGGCTGGAAAACTAAAGGGAGAGTTAGATGTGCAAAATCTGTGAGCTTGGAGAGGCCCTGGAAAGCTGGGGATACAACCTCCACAGATGGGGTGGCACCACCTCTTTTTGGTACCTGTGAGGGTGCAGCAGGCTCCAGCACTGCTGGGAGAAGCTCGAAACTGGAGATAACCTGTGCTGCTGGGGCCAAAGGACATTCCTGGGCAGTAATGACAGGGACAGGTGGCACAGAGGTGGAGCAAATCCCTTCTTCCTCCTACAGCCTTATTGTCTCCCTCTGTTGTTTCCATTTGCAGAACCTAACAGAAAAGTGCTGTACTCAGTATGCCAGAAAATTTGGAAAACTCAGCAGTGGCCACAGGACTGGAAAAGGTCAGTTTTCATTCCAATCCCAAAGAAAGGCAGTGCCAAAGAATGTTCAAACTACTGGACAATTGCACTCATTTTACAAGCTAGAAAGGTAATGCTCAAAATCCTTCAAGCAAGGCTTCAGTAGTACATGGACCAAGAACTTCCATATGTACAAGCTGGGTTTAGAAAACGCAGAGGAACCAGAGATCAAATTGCCAACATACATTGAATCATTGAAAAAGCAAGAAAATTCCAGAAAAACGTCTACTTCTTCATTGACTATGCTAGAGCCTTTGACTGTGTGGATCACAACAAACTGTGGAAAATTCTTCAAGAGATAGGTATTTAGACTACCTAACCTGCCTCCTGAGAAATCTGTATGCAGGTCAAGAAGCAACAGTTAAAACTGGACAAGGAACAATGGACTGGTTCCAAATTGGGAAAGGAGTATGTCATGGCTGTATATTGTCACCCTGCTTATTTAACTTATATGCAGAGTACATCATGAGAAACACTGGGCTGGATGAAGCACAAGCTGGAATCAAGATTTCCAGGAAAAATATCAACAACCTCAGATGATACCACTCTAATGACAGAAAGCAAAGAACTGAGGAGCCTCTTGAGGAGGGTGTAGGAGGAGAGTGAAAAAGCTGGCTTAAAACTCAACCTTCAAAAAACTAAGATCATGGCACCTGATCCCATCACTTCATGGCAAATAGATGTGGGGGGAGGGGGAAGTGGAAGCAGTGGCAGATTTTATTTTCTTGGGCTCCAAAATCACTGCGGACAGTGACTGCAGCCATGAAATTAAAAGACACTTGCTCCTTGGAAGAAAAGCTGTGACAAACCTAGACAGCATATTAAAAAGCAGAGATACCACTTTGCCTACAAAGGTCCATTTTTTCAAAGCTATAGTTTTTCCAGTAGTCATGTACATATGTGAGGGTTGGACCATAAAGAAGTTTGAATGCTGAAGATGCTTTCCAACTGTGGTTCTGGAGGAGACTCTTGAGAGTCCGTTGGACTGCAAGGAGATCAAACCAGTCAATTCTAAAGGAAATCAACCCTTGAACATTCATTGGAAGGACTGATTTCGGAAGCTCAAGCTTCAAACTTTGGCCACCAGATGTGAAAAGACCCTGATGCTGGTCAAGATTGAAGACAGGAGGGACAGGAGGAGAAGGGGGCAACATAAGATGAGATGATTAGATGGCATTACTGACTTACTGGTCATGAATTTGAGCAAAATCCAGGAAATAGTGGAGGACAGAGCAGCCTGGCATCCGCAGTCCATGGGGTTGCAAAGGGTTGGGCAAGACTTCGCTACCGAACAACAACAACAACAGAAAATACTCTCACAGAAGAGAAATGGCATTTGCAGCGCCCCAGTCCAGGCATCGTGGAGCATGTGTTGGGTTGGCCAAAAATTTCATTTTGGTTTTCCATTACATCTTAGTGAAAATCCTGAATGTACTTTTTAGCTAACCCAATTTATATAAAAGTGTGAGTTTGCAGCTGACAGGTGCTTAATCCCTGGCGGAGTGACCTGGATATTCCTGTTTCTCTGATTATGAGTTATTAACCCATAACCACAAACAAAAAAGCCTATGAAAAAGACAAGTTGTCTAACTAAAGCCTAAGTCATGGTAACTGAGTGCTCCATTAATCTGTGTTTAGTAAGAAAATCTGATTAATTTTGTCAACAAATAAGCACAGGTTTCCAAAATTATCTTAAAAAATTTTCTGAGAGAAAAACTTAAAATTGAAGAACTTCATATATCAATTTAATATTTGAAAAGAGATTTGGGGGAAATGTTGGCATTATTCACCTGAGAATTTAAACACTTAACCCAACTCTGCATTCTACCTGACATATTTAGAACCAGTGTCAGACTTGTAGTAAATAGCTGTAGAGTATAAATAGACACCATATAACAAGGGCCAGTCCTTCTTTTCTGCTCCTGTTATTTAATCCCTTCCTTGAAGTAGCTCTGCTTTTGTGTTTTTGTTTTATTTTGGCCACACATGGGCAGCATGTGGGATCCTAGCTCCCCCATCAGGGATTGAACCCTAGCCCCCTGTACTGGAAGCGCAGAGTCTTAACAACTGGACCTCCAGGGAAGACCCCTTAAAGTAGCTCTCCTTTTACAGTCCTCAAAAACAATCATGTAAAAACCATGTCTATGTGTCAAAACAGCCAGTCACTTAAGGAAAAAGGCAGGAGAGAAATCACTTTGGTTCTGCTTGAGTGGAACTCCTGATTATTTTATCATTTCCACTTTTTATTCAGTTTTGTTGGGAAGCAGAACATTAATTTATTCACTTTATTTAGTGCCTCCACTGTGTTAACTTTGTTTAGTGCTAGGGATATAAGGAGATTGAGCCTGCTCTTAAGGGACTTAATGATCTAATAGATAAAGATGTGTGCAGTGACTGAATTGTCAGATACCATGACAGAATCGGGGCTTCCCTGGTAGCTCAGCTGGTAAAGAATCCACCTGCAATGCAGGAGACCCTGATTCGATTCCTGGGGTAGGAAGATCCCCTGGAGGAGGGCATGGCAACCCACTCCAGTATTCTTGCCTGGAGAATCCCCATGGTCAGAGGAGCCTGGTGGGTTACAGTTCATGGGGTCACAAAGAGTTGGACACAACTGAAGCGACTTACCACGCACACATGCTCATGGGAGAATCAGGTAGACAGTGCTTTGAAGACACTTAGAGGAGTGGTCAGTTCTGCCTTTGGGATGGTGATAAATGGGAAAGTCTCCCTTGAGGAAGTGACATTTGAGTCTCAAAAATGTGAATATGGAGATCAATCAAGCGGACAGTGAACATAGGTAAATTACCTTCATTGATTCTTCTTTCCACCTTCTGCCTTTTTGTGTGTGTGTGTGTATCAGATATTGTATGTGGAAATGTCAGACATATTGTACCAACAGAAGAGTGAAAGTAAGTAACCGCAGTGGTAATAGGGCCAAAAGAAAGAAGAAAGAATTGAAAAATATACCGATCTTTGCCAGGAAGAGCAAGTGTGTGTGTGTGTTTAATTGTTGGTTTGACCTTGAGCTTTTTCAATACACTATTTCCACTTCTGTCTAGCTAAATCCTTTGGTCCCTTTAAATGTTATTTTAGACATTTTGCCTTTGGCCTCATAAAATGCAAATTATACTATGCAAAAGCAATTTTAATATAGGAATTAAATACAGATTCCATTTGTTTTTTACAAAGTATGGCCTATGATCAAGGAATATTGAGCAGCATAACTGAGGGTAGAATTTAGCTTGGAGTTAAAACATGGCAGTAACTGAAGCGTATTTGAGGGAGGAATTCAATCACAAATGTGTGGGTTTGGATGGTTTGGATTTTTGAATAATGTATTTGGACATGGGTTGAAGGATGGGTCTGGGAGTCTTTTTGTTGAATTTCAAGAGGAAAAAATATCATCTAAGTGTTTTATTTCTCTTTTATTAAAAGAAGAATACGTAATTGCATACCTTATGACTTCAGTGAAAGGTACATTGCAGGAACTGACCATATTCCACTGTCATTTGTGTTCACCAAGATCCAACTGTAGAGAAAGGGATTATCCCTGGACATGAAGATGACGTTTTGTTGGAAAAAGAATTTAGAATAGTGATTTTTAAATGAATCCTGGATCTTCTGGAAAACATTTAATGTGTAGATTTTCAAGGACTCCTCCTCCATCTCCCTCTGTGAGATTTAGATTCAGTTTGGGACGAGTCCCATAAATTTGTATTTTTAATAAGTACTCCAAGTAATTCTAATATAGATGACCTTGGACTACACTTTAAGAAAGGCACCAGAGGGAATTCCTCGCAGCCCAGTGGTTAGGACTTGGCGCTTTCACTGCCTTGGCCTTGGGTTCAATCCCTGGTTGGGGAACTAAGATTCCACGTGTTGAATAGGGCAACCAAAAGAAAGAAAAAGGCACCATAGAAATTTCATTCTGAAGTTTTTCATATTTGAAATTTCTACTTCATAATGCAGAATATAGATATATGAAAAGGCAAAAGGCTTGGAGCAATTCTTATAGATATTCTTCTTACTGGTTTCTGCTGAAGATGACTTTCCTAACCTAACTAATGCCTGTAAGTATGAGAGTGATGATAGTGTATGATCTTGTTAGTTATCTTGTTCTTTTCCTTCTCTCCTTCTTTTTAAGATTGTTCAGGGGCCATGCGTTAGATTCCTGGTCAGGGATTTTAAAAAACCAAAACATAAAACAGAAGCAATATTGCAATAAAAATTTGATAAAGATTTTTAAAAAAATGGTCTACATCAAAAGCTCTTAAAACATATTTTTCTATTTTTCATATCCTTTCCTGTTTTTCCCTCCTTTCTTTCAGTTTTCCTGTATCTACATTGTCAGTATACAGAGACATTACATGCTACACTATCTCCTTTATAACCATAATTTAGCCTTAGTCCCTAATCATAATTTAATGTTTAGTCCTTATGTTGGATATCTCCCAAATCACTTTGTGTGATGAGAGTTTAAAGTAGATTCCTTAGAAGACTCTGTAAGAAGGGCTCATAGGAGCATTATTTCCTAAGTATATTCACAGTAGTTTATCTGTTGCCTTGTTATACTATTAAATAAGTTTAGCTGGATATAGAATCCTTGATATGGGGGTTTTCTTATTTCTTTTCTTGAATGCCTCAAATTTTATCTTTTTGAATACTTCAAATATATTAATTCTTTGTCTCATGGCACAAAGTGTTCCTGTTGTAAAGTCTAATTATGATCTTATTATTTTTACTTATAAATGATTTGGTCTTTTTTGCCTGGTAGTCCAAAGAATTTTTTCTTTTTATTTAAAATATAATACATTGGGACTTCCTTGGTGGTCCAGCAGTTAAGACTCTGTTCTTCCACTGCAGGGGGGCACAGAATCCCTGGTTGGGGGACTAAGATCCTGCATGTTATGCCACACAGCCAAAAAAAAGTATATGTGTGTATATATATATATATATACACACACACACACCTTATTTTTTTGGGCTCCAAAATCACTGCAGATGGTGACTGCAGCCATGAAATTAAAAGATGCTTGCTCCTTGGAAGAAAAGCTATGACCAACCTAGACAGCATATTAAAAAGCAGAGACATTACTTTGCCCACAAAGGTCCGTCTAGTTAAAGCTATGGTTTTTCCAGTAGTCATGTATGGATGTGAGAGTTGGACTATAAAGAAAGCTGAGAGCCAAAGAATTGATGCTTTTGAACTGTGGTGTTGGAGAAGACTCTTGAGAGTCCCTTGGACTGCACGGAGATCCAACCAGTCCATCCTAAAGGAAATCAGTTCTGAATATTCATTGGAAGGACTGATACTGAAGCTGTAGCTCCAATACTTTGGCCACCTGATGCAAAGAACTGACTCATGGGAAAAGACCCTGATGCTGGGAAAGGTTGAAGGCAGGAGGAGAAGGGGACGACAGAGGATGAGATGGTTGGATGGCATCACCGACTTGATGGACATGAGTTTGAGTAAGCTCCAGGATTTGGTGATGGACAGGGAAGCCTGGCATGCTGGAGTCCATGGGGTTGCAAAGAGTTGGACACGATTGAGCAACTCAACTGAACTGATATATATATATATATATATATATATATATATATATATAAATACCTTTTACTAGAATAGTCCCAGAGTTGACTATTCTAGGTTGATTGCTCTAAGTTCTGGAAATTTGATTTAATAGGTAGATTTATATCATCTTTTATTTCATGAATATTTTCTTAAATTACAGTTGTTAGTGTTACTTTGCCCCATTGCTCTGATTTTTCTTCTTCAGAGCCCATTATTGTATAGAAGTTTTCCTCCTCTAGTTCTACTCTATCACTTTCTCTCAAATCTCTTTAAAAATATATTTTTATTTTTTACTTAAAATATTTTTCTCCTTCCACTTTCCATTTCTCTTCAGGTTTTATTCATTGTGTTCATTTACTATTTTTAATATATTTATCTGTGCCAGGTCTCAGTTGCAGCATGTGGGATCTATTTCCTTGACCAGGGATCGAACTCTCGCATTGGGAGCCTGGAGTCTTAACCACTGGACCACCAGGGAAGTCCCTTGTTCACTCTTTAGTTTCTTCTTATCGAGTGTTAATTTCTTAATTTAAACTTGTTTAGTTCTTTCCCCAGTCCTTTATCCTCTCTGTCAAATCTCCATTTTCTCCATTCATATTAGAGTTTCTTCAATTCTAGTTTATCTCTTCTTTGGTAATTCTTATTATTTAAAAACCTTTCTTTTCATCTGTTTTGAAATTATAAGTTACATTTTTCAGATTTTTGTAGGGTATGTCTGACATGTTTTCATGATCTCTAGGGATACCTTCTACATTATTCAACTTCTTATTCCTTTTTTTTGGTCATAATTCAATTTATTTCTGTTGCTCATTTTAAAGTGAAAGTGAATTTCTTTAGCAAAGAGATACAAACACATGGCCCCATATTCCTTAGATCTTCCTCTGTTCCCTTCTTCCATTTGTATTTGATCGTTTTTCTCCTTTGCCCCTATTTTCTGTCCTATTTAATTGAATCCTATTTCCAGTAGTTTTTCCTTAATACAGAGATTTGACTTGGAAGAGAGCTTTGGTTTCTTAATTTTGAGAGTTTGCAGGAGCCAACCTGCTTCAGCAACAGCACTCAGACCTATTGCCATCCCGTTGCGCTCACCTACAGATTGCGTCCTGCAGGACTCCCGCCTGGCTTCAGCTGAGTTCAGATTAGCTTTCTGCACTTTCCAGGGAGTGTGTGCTTAGTCCTCAGTCACGTTCGACTCTTTGCGACCCCATGGACTGTAGCCCCCCAGCCTCCTCTGTCCACTGGAGATTCTCCAGGCAAGAATACTGGAGTGGGTTGCCATGCCCTCCTCCAGGGGATCTTCCCAACTCAGGGATCAAACCCAGGTCTCCTGCATTGCAGGAGAATTCTTTACTGTCTGAGCCACCAGGGAAGCCCAAGAATACTGGAGTGAGTAGCCTATCCCTTCTCCAGGGGATCTTTCCAATGGGTACGTGATGGCAGTTTTGGGGCTCTCCTGATGCTGTTCCCACTAGCCTCTATTCTGAGGTTTGAGGGAATGTATAATCATCTAGTTTTCTTCTGTATATTCTGGAATTTTTGATTTTGCAAACTGACTGTTCTGTCTGGGGTTTTGGTGGCAGTGGGTGGGGCAG
Organism: Bubalus kerabau; assembly: GCF_029407905.1. Taxonomy (NCBI): domain Eukaryota; kingdom Metazoa; phylum Chordata; class Mammalia; order Artiodactyla; family Bovidae; genus Bubalus; species Bubalus kerabau. The sequence goes on from NC_073624.1 coordinate 137,190,635, forward strand.
GTAGAGAAGAGGATTCAGAGATTTTCAGAGAATATACAACTAACCCTACCCCAATCTTCTTTTATTTATATATTTCAGGTATATTAATATATCTTCTCTCCTCAGCAGATTTCCCAATTTCTCAACACAAAATAATTTTCAGAAATAATACCCATCATTTATCAAGTACTCACTACATTCCAGGTACTGAATGGAATTCTAGTTTCTTCAAACTAGAATTGAAGAAACTCTAATATGAATGGAGAAAATGCAGATTTGACAGAGAGGATAAAGGACTGGAGAAAGAATTAAACAAGTTTAAATTAAGAAATTAACACTCTATAAGAAGAAACTAAAGAGTGAACAAGGGACTTCCCTGGTGGTCCAGTGGTCCAGGTACTGAAGGAATTAAATGTTTTACAAAGTATTCATTGATTTTTACAACAACCTTTGGATGTAGGTATTTTCTACCTATTTTAAGTAAGTTTAAACTGAGGTTTAAAAAGGTAAAATATTTGATCCCAGGTTGGGGTAGGCAGCTTCTAAAGTGACACGGATTCCTACTTCCTGGTATTCATGTCCTTAGGTAATCCCATTCCCTCAGTGTGGACTGGATCAAGTGACTTGCTTATAATAAATAGAGTATGGAAAATATGATGGTATGTCACTTCTGAAATTAGCCCACTACAAGACTGTGGCTCCAGCAACTCACACTCTTGCTTTCTTGCTTACTCATCCTGATGGAAGTCAGCTGACATGCTGTGTATTGCTTTAGGAGAGGCCCATAGATAATGATCAGAGGGAGGCTTTCAGGCAACAGCCAGCAAGGAAGTGAGACCCTCCTCCCAGCAGCCCCTGAGGAACTGGATATAGCTAACAACCACGTGAATGACTTGGGAGTGGATCATCTTTCAGTTGAGCCTTTGAATGAGACCACAACTCCAGTAGACTTTTTTTTAAGAAATAAATTTAAATAGACAATTTAATTTTTTATTAATTTTTCCAAAGTTATTTTTCATTTTAAGTATGATGCTCTTCAGAGACAATATGCCATTTCAGGTAGACTTTTAAAAAATTATTATTTTTTTGGCTGCATCATGTGGCAGACAGGGATCTTAGTTCCCCAAGCAGGGCTCGAACCTGTGGCCCCTGTGGTGGAAGCACAGAGTTTGAACCACTGGACCACGAGGGAAGTACCTCCAGTTGACATTTTGATTGCAGTGTTATGACAGATTTTGAGCCAGAGACACCTGGCTAAGTTATGCTAGGATTCTTGACCCAGAAAAATCCACAGATAATGTTTATTGTTTTAAGTTGTTAATCTGGGGGTGATTTGTTACACAGCAAGAAACAGCCAATGCACAGGGCATGAAAGTAATGCATTTATACTGGAGTGGTTGGTGTGCCCTCCTCCAGGGGATCTTCCCAACCCAGGGATTGAACCCACGTCTCTCCTATCTATCAGCATTGGCATTCAACATCCAAAAAACAAAGATTATGGGATCTGATCCCATCACTTCATGGCAAATAGATGGGGAAATGATGGAAACAGTGACAGACTTTATTTTCTTGGGCTCCAGAATCACTGCAGATGGTGACTGCAGCCATGAAATTAAAAGAGACTTGCTCCTTGGAAAGAGCAAGCCTAGACCGTGTATTAAAAAGTAGAGATGTTACTTTGCGGACAAAGGTCCATCAAGTCAAAGCTATAGTTTTTCCAGTAGTCATGTATGGATGTGAGAGTTGGGTTATAAAGACAGCTGAACGCCAAAGAATTGATGCTTCTGAACTGTGGTGTTGGAGAAGACTCTTGAGAATCCCTTGGACTGCACGGAGATCGAATCAGTCAATGCTAAAGGAAATGAATCCTGAATATCCATTAGAAGGACTGATGCTAAAGCTGAAGCTCTAATACTTTGGCCACCTGATGCAAAGAGCCGACTCACTAGAAAAGACCCTAATGCTGGGAAAAATTGAAGGCAGAAGGAGAAGGGGACAATAGAGGATGAGATGGTTGGATGGCATCAGCGACTCAATGGGCATGAGTCTGAGCAAACTTCGGGAGATGGTTAAAGACTGGAAAGCCTGGCATGCTGCAGTTCATGGGATCACAGAGTCAGACACTACTGAGCGACTGAACAACAACAACAAATAAAAGTAATGACTATGTCATCTGACCTGGAATGCAGGGCCTCTGATTTGAGTGTCTATGTTTTTCACCTCTTTGTGACACTGACTTTGAGTAGCCTTTACCTTTATGGGCTACTATTTCTACCACATAGAAGTTTGATAGTCTTCCTGACTTCCTTTACTCTATTCATTGTTCTTTAGATTAACCATTTCTACCTAGAGACTGCCTGTTGCTGAACTGAGTAACAAGTGAGCACTTTCTTTAGGTCATGGAAATTCAAAGTAGGAAGGAACCTGAAAATTGATATAGTCCACATCAACCTGTTCCCAATTTTTACAGGTAAGGAAATTAGATCCAACAAAATTAAGAAACTTGGGACTTCCCTGGCAGTCCAGTGGTTAAGACTCAAACTTCTAATGCAGAAGGCAAAGGTTCAGTCCCTGGCTGGGGAAATAAGACCACACATGCTGTGGGTGGGGTGTGGCCAAAATTTTTTTAGAAATTAAAAGACTTGCCTAAAGTTACAGAATTAGTGAAAGAATGGGGATTAAAATCCAGGTCTCCTGACGTCCAGTTCAGGACTGTGAGCAGGTACATACTGGTAGTTCTACATGGACGTAGCTCACTACCACATTCTGAACGTGGAGTAAATTCAATTTAATTCCCATTCATTTTCTCTGTACAAAAACACAAGGATCATGAAGGGAACAGCTGGCTGATAGAGTAGGATATTTACTTCCTTTGCTCTTAGGCTCACCTTCTCTGAAGGACAGGTCAACAGCCTGGGCCCAGCTGAATGATTATTCATCTTCTAATCCCTTAACCACAGCACTGGATCCAACATGGCAATGGAGTTTTATATGCGGAGTCAACTGCAAATGATTTGTCTTGGCTCTTTGGACTCACTGAGAAGCATTTCCTGAGCTGGAGTGGAAGGGGCTGTGATCAGCTAGTAATGTCATCTGTGACTGGAAGTTGAGGGTTTGGCGGAATTTGTGCCATGGATTTGCCCGCTGGTGTCTCTATAGTTTTGGGGCCTGGTCCTTGCTTTGATGACCCCCACTTTTCCTGCTGCAAACCATTCTTGCTACAACAAGCTGCCCAGGAAGGCTCATTTTCAATGCTTCATCAGTGCTTGTTTCTGGAATCTTTTTCTTCTCATTTGATGTGAGGTTTAGCACATAAGTGGCATTGGTGGAATTTATCTTGTAACTGAGTGCAGTGTTAGAAGTGGAGCCAGTTTTCACATCCCTGAAGCCTGGATGCTTTTATGGCTCCATTTCTGGCTAGATCTGAGAGTCACATTGCCAGCAGACTGTCCATCTATCTGGAAAAAAAAAAAAAAGTCCAGGAAGGTACAATTTTGCACACGCTTACTGTGATTTTTAGCTAAACATTCCATCTTCCTCAGTCCCAGGGCTTCATGAGAATAAATTTATGCATGAATGTTAGTCCAGATACCCTGGATGACAGGGTAAAATACTGGTAGTGTAGATCAAAAGCACAATCAACATGTGCTTTGAAACGTGGACAGAAACTTGCAGAAGCTGTGAGGCAGAGGCTTACATATCTTCATGGGTGGTAGTTTCAACACACTACTGCCAGCCCTTTTTTTTTCCTTTCCCATTTTGGTAAAGTGGAGTATTGGGCAATATTAGAATTCAGGTAAGTGACTGGGAAAGTTTGTTTCCTTCTTCTTTTCTTCTGTCCTCTGTTTAACTTTCTTCTTCCATTTCGATCCTTTCTAGTCTCCCCATTCCCCAGTGTTGAAACCCCAATGAAGACTTTCACTTTTTGTAATAGTCTCTATCAGAAGCCTATTTTATTGAAATAGTAAGAGATTCCTAGAATGTCCTCTTGCAACTAGATATTCTCTGCCCCTGACTTCTGGAAAACACAAAACCATTCTTTTTCGGATGAGAAAGGGGTAGAACCCTGAACATGCCTTGATGCTTTGAGGTGTGGAATTCAGGAAAGTCACGTTGACTCTGTATGCTTCACTGGGATTATCCTGTGGACAGAGGAGCCTGGCAGGCTACAGTCCATGGGGTGGCAGAGTCAGACACAACTGAGCACGCATTCTTTATTTGTATCCAGGTATAAATGTGTGTGTGTGTGTGTGTGAGAGAGAGAGATCAGTAGTTTTGTGTGCCTTTGAAACCCTGGGATCATGGAAGGAAAAGGCAAGAACTGAGCTAGTGAGACTCCCCTGTCCTTTTCTGACCAGACTAACTCTGTTATTATTAGTTTTCTGTATGAGCTTTCTGCGTTAGAATTTATGTGAAACACAGAGCCTACATTTTACATGTGAAAACTGCCAGCATCAGTGAGTCTCAGGTTTCTTCCGCCTCTAACAGTTTGCAGTACCTACATGTAATCAGGCCCAGATAGGACAGAAAGCCAGTGTGATGGTTAAGAACATCATCTCTGTCAGGTGTCTCTGTGTTTCAGTCACAACCACTCCAGGCTGTGGGTCTTTAGGCACGTTATCCTCTCAAGGCCTTAGCTATTCTCTTCTTTAAAATGCAGATAATAGTTGTAACCAATCTCATAGGATTGTGGTGAGAACCAAATGAGATAATTCAGTGTCCAGCAAATTTATAAATGCCCAAAAAGTATTTGGCATTATTGTTAGTCTGAAAAGCCATTCACACTATACATGGTATGCTCATCTTCCTTTACCACTTCAGTTGTGTTTATTTCAAATAAGCCTTCTCCTTGAATTATCTATAAATAGAAATCGGATTCTTTGCTGCTCGCTTCACTTGACATTGCAGGGAAATTTTATATAGTTTTAGCACATTCACTTAACACCTCTAAAGTATACTGTGCCATACCATAACCATCATTTTTGGGCCAAAAAGTTTCAGTGAAAAGTTAAAGTGAAAAAAAAAAAAAGATGAAACAACTAGTTTCTTTGATGATTCTTTGCTGAAAATCATCTTTTTCATAAGTTTTAAGCATATCTTTGCACAACTTTGTTTCTCTTTGAGTCTTTTGGTCTCAGTCTTTTGAGCTGTGACATAGAAGGACTGGACCAGATAACTTTTCAGGTTCAGCACTGATGCTTCTAAGTTGACTTTCACATAATGTGGCACTCCAGTAATCAATTTGTCTCATTTCTCCAGACTGCTTCCTCAGTTGCAAATTAAGAAGAGAACTTCCTATCAGCTGCTTATAATTCTAGCATTAGAGTTTTCTAAATTTTCTTTTTATGCTCTTCTTCAACTTAGTTGAACTCTGGTTACACAGTTATCCAAACTATATCACAAAATGATTTTTAAACATGTTTCTAGTTGCATGGTTAAAAGCTTGTGAATCTATACCAGCTTCCCTGGTGGCTTAGAAGGTAAAGAATCCGCCTGCAATTCAAGAGACCTGGATTTGATCCCTGGGTTGGGAAGGTCCTCTGGAGGAGGGCATGGCAACCCACTCCAGTATTCTTGCCTGGAGAATTGCCATGGACAAACGGACGTGGGGGGCTACAGTCCATGGTGTCACAGAGTCGGACACAACTGAGCAATTAAGCACAGCACAGCAACCTATACCAGGGAATTGCTGAGTGTTGGAGACACAATAATGTAAAGATACATTTCCTGCCTTCAGGAACTCAGGTATCAGATCCATAACAGTGATATAATGATGAAGATAATACATGCAAAGATAATTGTTTTAATGGGAATAAGCACAGCACTCATTGGAAACAAAAGGTAAAGAGAACCTACATCAGTCTGATGGTGAAGGTCGGGTGAACGAAAGGGGAGAAAATATTCTAGTTGAAGGAATATTGTTTGCAAAGCACAGAGCTCTGATGAGAGAGCAGGACTGGACAAGGAATTACAAACTACTCCATATTGTTGGACTGCAAAATGTAAAAAGAGAATGAGTTGGGATTGCTAAAGAGGGGCCTGCTAAGAGCTCTGTAGGCCATTTAATTGAATATAATCTATCCATATATTGAGATTATTCAAATTGAAAGGCCAAGGATTTAAAATGAAATAGAAAAGTAGTTATTAATGTACATTTCTGAAACTCTTACAAAAATATGTAAGGTCAGGATCAATAGTTTTGTATTGTGTCTTAGAAGAAATTAATTCAGGGAAACTCATTAAGAGAATCTGGAAAAGAATATTGATCCATTTTACTGTAAAACTTCTTAGAGGAGTTTTTTCATTAGATGACCACTAATCAGAGTTCAGCATCCATTTCTAAAGTAAATGTAAGATAACTGTCACTTCTTATTTTCATTTAATGTCTTATGGTTTTTCATATATTGTAAACTTGAAGATTTAAGGTGATTTTAGTTATTTAAGTTTTTTCCCAGGGATTTTTCTGTTTCTTTCTTTCTGTTTTTGAAATATAAGCAGTTTTTATTTTCCACCTTAGGAAAGAAGGACAAATACATTTTTATTAGCATTAGGGATTTTTCTTTTGGAGAGCCCTACTTCTTTAAAAATTCTACACAGTTGATTATCTGGCATCTGATCTATTCCTATCCTTCTGAGTAACTGAAATTTATTCTTTTCTTGAATGACATAGGAAGATAAAGGCAAAACAAATATACTTAATGAAAACAAAGACGGTTGTCAGTTATTCTAACTCTGGCCATAAAGAAGGCTGAGCACTGAAGAGTTGGTGCTTTTGAGTTGTGATGCTGGGGAAGACTCTTGATAGTCACTTGGACAGCAAGGAGATCAAACCAGTCAGTCCTAAAGGAAATCAACAATGGATATTCATTGGAAGGATTTATACTGAAGCTGAAGCTCCAATTCTTTGGCCACCTGATGTGAAGAGCCAACTCCTTAGAAAAGATCCTGGGAGAGATTGAAGGCAAAAGGAGAAGGGGGTGGCAGAGGATGAGATGGTCAGATAGCATCGTGTACTCAATCGACATGAATTTGAGCAAACTCCAGGCCAGAATACTGGAGTGGGTAGCCCTTCTTTTCTCCAGGGGAATCTTCCCAACCCAGGGATTGAACCCAGGTCTCCCGCATTGCAGGCAGATTTTTTACCAGCTGACCCACAAGGGAAGCCCTTATGGCAGAAAGCAAAGAAGAACTAAAAAGCCTCTTGATGCAAGTGAAAGAGGAGAGTGAAAAAGTTAGCTTAAAACTCAACATTCAGAAAACTAAGATCATGGCATCCAGTCCCATCACTTCATGGCAAATAGATGGGGAAACAGTGGAAACAGTGGCTGACTCTATTTTTTGGGGCTCCAAAATCACTGCAGATGGTGACTGCAGCCATGAAATTAAAATACTTGCTCCTTGGAAGAAAACGATGACCAACCTAGACGTATTAAAAAGACATTAAAAAGGAGAGACATTATTTTGCCAACAAAGGTCCATCTAGTCAAAGCTATGGTTTTTCCAGTAGTCATGTATGGATGTGAGAGTTCGACTATAAAAAGCTGAACGCTGAAGAATTGATGCTTTTGAACTGTGGTGTTGGAGAAGATTCTTGAGAGTCCCTTGGGCTCCTAGGAGATCCAACCAGTCCATCGTAAAGGAAATCAGTCCTGAATATTCATTGGAAGGACTGATGCTGAAGCTGAAACTCCAATACTTTGGCCATCTGATGCGAAGAACTGACTCATGGGAAAAGATCCTTATGTTGGGAAAAATTTGAAGTCAGGAGGAGAAGGGGATGACATGGTTAGATGGCATCATGACTCAAAGTAAGCTCTGGGATTTGGTGATGGACAGGGAAGCCTGGTGTGCTGCAGTCCATGGGGTTGCAGAGTTGGACATGACTGAGTGACTGAACTGAGGGAGCCTGGCATGCTGTAGTCCATGGTATTGAAAAGAGTCGGACATGACATAGTGACTAAACAACAATAACAACAACCAACTCTGGTTCATTTTTTGTAGAAAGAGCACAGCTCTCAAAGTTGCGAATTCAAGGTTTTGTTATTTATATACCATTTCAGTAATGGCTTCCCTGGTGGCACAGAGGTTAAAGTGTCTGCCTGCAATGCGGGAGACCTGGGTTTGATCCCTGGGTCAGGAAGATCCCCTGGAGAAGGAAATGGCAACCCACTCCCGTATTCTTGCCTGGAGAATCCCATGGATGGAGGAGCTTGGTGGTCCACGGGTCACAAAGAGTCGGACATAACTGAGCCACTTCACTTCACTTCACTCTTCAGTAATGGTATTATATATTACTTCATTAGCTTTTTTATAATTAAAGTTATGCATCCATATGGTTTAAAGAATCAAATTGTTCTAGAAGACTTGTGTAACAACCACCTTAAGTACAATATGCCTTTCCTGTTTCCCATTTCCTACAGGCAGCCACTTCCAAAACTTTCAGCTCCATTCCATTTTTACCTCTGTATCTTCAAATAACATGCATATACTGCTACTTCTTGATTTTAAAAGTTTTAGTCATTATCTATTGATGTTACTCTAAAGCAGATGAGGTTTAACACTGTTTACTACTGCCTCCTCAAACTCCCCACTACCCACAAGTCTGCTTCCCAAACTGCCAATTCCTAATCTAGTTATAGTTTAGGTTAGAGGTTCGTGACATTGTACAGGAGACAGGGATCAAGACCATCCCCATGGAAAACAAATGCAAAAAAGCAAAATGGCTGTCTGGGGAGGCCTTACAAATAGCTGTGAAAAGAAGAGAAGCGAAAAGCAAAGGAGAAAAGGAAAGATATAAGCATCTGAATGCAGAGTTCCAAAGAATAGCAAGAAGAGATAAGAAAGCCTTCCTCAGCGATGAATGCAAAGAAATAGAGGAAAACAACAGAATGGGAAAGACTAGAGATCTCTTCAAGAAAACTAGAGATACCAAGGGAACATTTCACGCAAAGATGGGCTCGATAAAGGACAGAAATGGTATTGGCCTAACAGAAGCAGAAGATATCAAGAAGAGGTGGTAAGAATACACAGAAGAACTGTACAAAAAAGATCTTCACATCCCAGATAATCATAATGGTGTGATCACTGACCTAGAGCCAGACATCCTGGAACGTGAAGTCAAGTGGGCCTTAGAAAGCATCACTATGAACAAAGCTAGTAGAGGTGATGGAATTCCAGTTGAGCTATTTCAAATCCTGAAAGATGATGCTGTGAAAGTGCTGCACTCAATATGCCAGCAAATTTGGAAAACTCAGCAGTGGCCACAGGACTGGAAAAGGTCAGTTTTCATTCCGACCCCAAAGAAAGGCAATGCCAAAGAATGCTCAAACTACCACACAATTGCACTCATCTCACACGCTAGTAAAGTAATGCTCAAAATTCTCCAAGCCAGGCTTCAGCAATATGTGAACCGTGAACTTCCTGATGTTCAAGCTGCTTTTAGAAAAGGCAGAGGAACCAGAGACCAAATTGCCAACATCCTCCAGATCATGGAAAAAGTAAGAGAGTTCCAGAAAAACATCTATTTCTGCTTTATTAACTATGCCAAAGCCTTTGACTGTGTGGATCACAATAAACTGTGGAAAATTCTGAAAGAGATGGGAATACCAGACCACCTGATCTGCCTCTTGAGAAATCTGTATGCAGGTCAGGAAGCAACAGTTAGAACTGGACATGGAACAACAGACTGGTTCCAAATAGGAAAAGGAGTACGTTAAGGCTGTATATTGTTATCCTGCTTATTTAACTTATATTCAGAGTATATCATGAGAAACGCTGGACTGGAAGAAACACAAGCTGGAATCAAGATTGCCGGGAGAAATATCAATTACCTCAGATATGCAGATGACACCACCCTTATGGCAGAAAGTGAAGAGGAACTAAAAAGCCTCTTGATGAAGGTAAAAGTGGAGAGTGAAAAAGTTGGCTTAAAGCTCAACATTCAGAAAATGAAGATCATGGCATCCGGTCCCATCACTTCATGGGAAAGAGATAGGGAAACAGTGGAAACGGTGTCAGACTTTATTTTTTTGGGCTCCAAAATCTCTGCAGATGGTGACTGCAGCCATGAAATTAAAAGATGCTTACTCCTTGAAAGGAAAGTTATGACCAACCTAGATAGCATATTCAAAAGAGACATTACTTTGCCAACAAAGGTTCGTCTAGTCAAGGCTATGGTTTTTCCTGTGGTCATGTATGGATGTGAGAGTTGGACTGTGAAGAAGGCTGAGCACCGAAGAATTGAGGCTTTTGAACTGGGGTGTTGGAGAAGACTCTTGAGAGTCCCTTGGACTGCAAGGAGATCCAACCAGTCCATTCTGAAGGAGATCAGCCCTGGGATTTCTTTGGAAGGAATGATGCTAAAGCTGAAACTCCAGTACTTTGGCCACCTCATGCGAAGAGTTGACTCATTGGAAAAGACTCTGATGCTGGGAGGAATTGGGGGCAGGAGGAGAAGGGGATGACAGAGGATGAGATGGCTGGATGGCATCACTGACTCGATGGACGTGAGTCTGAGTGAACTCTGGGAGTTGGTGATGGACAGGGAGGCCTGGCGTGCTGGGATTCATGGGGTTGCAAAGAGTCGGACATGACTGAGTGACTGAACTGAACTGAACTGAATAGTTTTATATGACCCAGTCATGAATATAACCCCAAAATTTCCATGAACTTTCTTAATCTCTGAATACATTCATACTCAAGAAAGTCTATTTAATCTAGAAGAAATCTCAACCCCTCAGACTCCTGACCTATTGCAATTTTTGCTCTCCATTCATCATTATTCTGTGGAGCTCCTTTGCCTCTATTATGGACTGGATCTCTGATTTTCCATGTTGTAAGTTTTTCTTTTCATCTTGATTGATTCCCATGTTTGGGTGGCATGTAACCTTTAACAGCTTTTTCAGATAGATATGAGGAGAGGTCTTTGAGACCGTTCATATGGATGCATGAATTTGTCCTCATGTTTGATAGATAGTTTTGCTAGATTCTACTTCTGCATTGAAGAAGTTTCAGCTTCTACATTGAAAATTATTTTCTATCAGGCACTGTTTTATTGCCTTCAAGCTCCTGGTGTTTCATCTATTTGGCAGGACTCCTATGTTTCTCTGTGTGTGCACCCAAGAAGCTTAGCACTGGTGGAGAAAGTCAGGACAAGCAGGCTGATCCCATTATAAATTTATGACTACCAACATCAACTGAACTCTCAACAGTACGAATTCACTCTTTTAAAAGAATTTTATTGAAGTATAGTTGATTTTAAGCAGCAGCATTCCAGTTCTTTGTTTTACAGATGCAGAAGCTATTTTAAAACCTCTGGACGCAAACACATGCACGCACACCCCTCTCTACTTTTCTCGAACTTCTGGAAGCTCTCCTCCTCTCACATTCTCAACAGATCACTTTGACTTTTACTTTTTTTGGGAGAAAATAAAAGCCATCAGAAGGGATGCCTTTGTGTTCTAGAAATGAAATCTACAAACGGACCTATTTTCATACCCTTCTATTCATCTTCTGATGAACTGTTTCTCCTCTACTTATATCTTGGAGTCTATTCTGCTCTTGTTTTCAAAGTGCTATAATAATGATCCCTCCTTTTTTTCCTTTATATTTCATTTCTGTCAACTGGATCATATATAGTGGTTTTTCCAGTACTCAGACCTCACTCATTAAATCATCACCCAGCCTAAATGCCAACCAAGGCAATAAAGAAGAAACGTCTTCTTCCCACATTATCCTTCAGCTACTGCTATTTCCTCCCCTTCGCAGCCAAACATCTCCCAAATTGTTGTCTTTACTCATTTCGTTAGCTTATTCATTCCTCTACCATTCCATTCTGGTTTTCTTGCTAAAGATCCAGTGACCTCCACCAAAATGTTTGACCTCATTATATAAAGATGATCACACTTTACTTTCTGAAATAGTCTTTTTCCTGTGCTTACATGCTAAAACTTTGTTTTTTCTTCTCATTACTTTTTATATCACCTTTCCCATTATACTGTCATCTATGTGATCACTAACTGTTAGAATTTCTGAAAGGCTCTTTGCTTGGTTCTTTTAAATTCTCCTCTCATTCCTTAATCGTACCCATGCACATGACTAGAATTACCACCTATAAACAAATAATACATTTTAGTCTCTAGCCAAGACCTCTTTTCTGAACTCCAGACCCATACATCCAAGTGTTTACTTCACATATCTTCTTGGAGGTTTCAACTCATATGTCCTGTTCAACTTTCCTCTGAGGTAGTCAGTCCTCTGCCAGTGTTTCCTATTTCAGTTAAGGGCACTTAACTCTCTTCACTTATGTTAGCCAGAACCCTAGAGTCATTCTTGACATTTTCCTTTCTACCACCCCATATCCAATCCATCATCCATCTAGTTGATGATATTTACCACCAAAGTATTTCTCAAATCCTCTCATGTATCTCCATCTTCACCTCTCTAGGGAAGCTTCCAGCATCTCTTATCTAAATTTCCTGGATGGTCCCTTAATTGACCTAACTAGTTCTATCCAGTCCCTCAATCTGTTTTCCATACTGTGGCCATGCCATCTTTTTAAAGTGTTAATCTAAGTACATCATCCTTTGCTCAAAGCCTCTACATGGCTTCCTTCTGCTTTAGGGATAAAAAGGAAGAACTCCTCAATTTGGCCTGTAGGGTTCACAAGCTCTGTTCCTTACATACCTCTCCTGCCTTGGCAAGCACCATCTAATTTCCTATTCTCAGCTGTGCTCATTCTCAGCTCAGGTTTTCGTTTAGCTCATTCTGTGGTTATTCTCAGCTCAGGTTTTCGTTTAGCTCCCCATGCTGCCTCCTCTAACCACGTATCTTTTCTTACACTAATTCTATTAAGATCCAATGTAGCTTAGTGGCTAAGCATATCACTCTTCAAAACTAATTTTCAAGGGAGATTGCCAAGGTTCAAATCCTGATTCTACATATTATTTGTGCAACCTTGGGTAAGTTACTTAATCTCCTGTACCTTAGTTTCCTCAACTGGAAAATAAAGGATAATTGTGATATACTTGATCATGATAGTGTTATTATGATCAAATGATAGTTTACAGAGAAGGCTCTTTCCTCTTCTTTCTTGCTCAGTTAATTTCTTCTCAAACTTCTGTTCTCAGTTCCAGAGTCACTCTCTCAGAGAATCATCCACTGACCTCTCTGACTGAATCCAATTACCTCATTACAGCTTTTCTCTTATGTTGAGTCTCTTATTTGTCATGTTTAATATAGGTGGGATTTTGTATTTTTCTGAGTGGTTTATACATTTACTTTTGGTTAACCTTCTATCTTTCTCACTAGAATGTCAGCTCCAGGAGCCTAGGGATATTCTTTGTTTTTGGTCACTATTCTTTGTGCCTAACACAGTTTCCATTACTTAGTAGGTGTCCCTCCAAAATGTTTGGCTGGGCCTCATCTTAGTGGGATTTAGTTCCTTGACCAGGGATAGAACCTGGGCCACTGCATTAGGAGTGAGGAGTCTCAGCTTTGGACTACCAGGGAAGTTTCCCAAAATATCTGTTGACACAAAAAGACATTATACATCTCTGGTGGAAGCCTCCTTGATAAATTCTTTTGCTGCTTAAATTAGTGCTTTGTATAGTAATTAGTAAGTTCTGAGAAGGAAAACACAATGGTGAATCAAACAGTTTAGCTATAGATCTGCTCTTGGTTCTTTAGGAGGTGACTCTGAGCAGGAGGGTTCTCTGTTCAACAAGGCAGGGCTTTTGTGGAGATTATGTGCCAGATGCACAGGCCTGGGTTTAATTCTTAGCTCCATAATCTGCTGCTGTGTGACCTTAATCGTGTCATGTGACTTCTTACAATTCCAGTTTCCTCATCTGTCAAATCACATCACATTACTCAGCACTGAGCCAATTCTTAACTAGGCAACTGAATCTCTAAGAATTTCGATTAATCTTAAACATAGTAGAGGTTTAAACATAGATCAGGCTTAAACGTGAACCCGATCATCCACAGGCTCATGCCAATGACATGGCATGACCCTTGTGTAGGCTAGTAAGTCTCCTTCTGTGGCCAGTGACAAATTGCCTTCTCATCCCCAGCACCCCCTCCTCCAAAAGTCAAACAAACAAACAAACAAAACACCCCCCCAACTTTGTAATTTTGGTTACAAAAGAGAGTATGAATCCATGTGAACTGGAAAAACAGAGTTCCAGTGGTATTTCCTGGTGCAAGCAAGTTTCTTTTCCTTGGGGCTTCAAGTCCAAGTTTGAGTAGCAGTGGGTGAGCTGGCCTAGGCAGGTAGGATCAGAGGTTCGTTGCTGCCCATTACCTGTGAGAGACTGACCTTGGGAACAGAGTAGAGCCCTCAGTCTCTGACAAGACAGCCCTGCTCAGACGCCGGCTGAATCCAGCTAACCTCCTCTGCAATCTCAGAGCCTCTTTTCTCTAGAGCCCTCCTTTTTTTTTTTTTTTTTTTTAAATTAGTTGACTCTGTTCCCTGAGAATCACACAGAAAATGATTCCCCCTCTCACCTCAATCAAGGGGGAAAAAAAAATCCCATCCTTACAATAAAATGAGTAAGCCTCTTGTCCACTTCTTGTGCAACTAGCCGGCAACTGGCTGCGATGAGAGGAGATATCCGCTTTGAGCACGGAGTGGAGGAGCGAGCTGCATGGAAGCAAGGACCACGGTGATGTCTGCGACAGATGGACGTTGTTTCTTCCGCAATCCTCCTCTTTTTCTCCTTCCTCCTGTTGCAAACTTGTGGGACCGACTGGGGCTGTGACTTTGAGAGAGTAGTGTTTGTAGGTCAAGAGAGGGGGAACTGTGTCTGTACTTCGAGTGAGTTCAGGAGGGTGCTGTGCTTGAACTCGGCGAGTGTCCGTGATGGAAGAACTGTGAAAGTATGTGTGTGGGACAAAATTCAGACGTGTAACCGCAGGAAAGTGGTAGTGCGTACGTGGTGAGTGTGTGCGCGCGAGTGTGTGCGCGAGCCAGGGGCTGCCCGCCCGCCCGCCGCGGCTCCCCGTGGGCCGGCCCGGCCAATGAGCGCGCGGCTGCAGGGGCGGCGGGCGGGGAGGGGGCGCCGGGGCCCTGCGGATGGAGGCGCGGGCGGCGCGGCGCGCTCATTCCGCGCGGGCGTTGCTGGCAGGGGGCGGTGCAGCCACTAACCGGGGACCGGGGCCCGGACCCGGGGCGGCGGGCGGCGTAGGCGGCGCCGGGGGCTGGGATGCGCACGGGGTTCCGTGGCGGCGGCGTTGGCGGCGGCGTCGGCGGCCGCGGGGGCACGAGCTAGCGCCGCGGCGCGGGGAGCCAGCGGAGCCCGGCGGGCGAGCGGAGGCGGCGGCGGCGGCGGCGGCTCAGGCAGAACAGCGGCGGCAGCCGGAGCCCGAGCGCCGCGCGCCCACCATGGCCGCCCAGGGCGAGCCCGGCTACCTGGCGGCGCAGTCGGACCCGGGCTCCAACAGCGAGCGCAGCACGGACTCTCCCATGCCCGGCTCAGAGGACGACCTGGTCGCCGGGGCGCCCCTGCACAGCCCCGAGTGGAGCGAGGAGCGCTTCCGCGTGGACAGGAAGAAACTTGAGGCCATGTTACAAGGTAGGCATCCCCCCTGCGTTCTCGGACTCCCCGGCCGAGCCCCGGACAGCTTCCCGAACATCCTCGTCCCGCGTCCCAGCGCCCGGCCCAAAGTCGACTTAGTTCCTCGTCCCTTCCCCCGCGGAGCCGAAGGACACCCAGGGAGTGGAGACCTCGCGGGAGTCCCCACCCTTCCACGCCTTCCAGGTCTCCAGGCACCGGGAACCCTGTGCTAACTTAACCGGCTTCAGAAAAGCCGAAGGCCGTGTTTGTACCCGCGCGCCCAAGTTGCATTCTTGGACTTTGGAGATGCCAACTTTAGTCTGGACACCTGGGCTGTGCCATCCGGACCCAGTCGGACGGCACAGAGTATGCGTGACTCTCTCCTTATTCGTTGGCACTCTTGAATTCTAGCTCTGTCTCTTGTTTCTCTCCCTTCTCTTGTCAGTATCCACTTCCTCCAGCTGAGGGGCCTTGTCTCGTTATTGGGAAACGCTCCGCAGATGTCAAGGCTTAAGACAGGAGTTCCCGCCCCCCACCCTCCACCCGGGAGTGAGAGGGGCCAGGATGGGGGTGAGCGGCCAAAGCGTGGGGATGGTGTCAGGGCAGTCTGCTGGGTTGAAGGACAGCGTATGTTCATCGCCTGGCACGCTTATAAAACACATCTTGAGTTACACTTGGTTCATAAAAATCTTTCCGTATTATGGATGTCAGACTTTGCCTTTCACAACTTGGGATTTTTTTTTTTTTAAACTCCTTCGTTTCTCTGGGACTTTCCCAGTGGTAACAGCTTTAACCATGTAGGACTGGGATCGAATTCTGATTCTTAATGGGAGGATTGGGATTCTTAGAGTGAACACTAAAATGTCCAAGGTCATTTTGATCTTCTCTAAAAATGTCAATTACTAGCTTACTTGTAATCGCCAGTGTGGCTCATTTACATCATCTAGAGAAATAAGGTAGTTTGTATGATTGTTCTTCAAATACCGTAGAGGGACCAGCCGTTACTTCCACTGAGGATGCAGTGGTGGATTCATTCAGTAGCTGGTGTCCTTACGTCAGGGAGGATAGGAGCTTTCTAGCTCTCTTTTGGCTTGGCGCATAACTTATTTCGACTTTATCAGTTAGTGTATCGAAATGTGGGAGCTCTTTAGCCCTCCATTGAAACGCAGTGGTTTTTTAGAACAATTAAGCAGGTTATTTTTAAGACAGAACAAGATGTTTTCCAAACAATAACTTCGTGGAAACAAATAGCAGGAGTCTTTGGCAGGCGTTTTTTGGATGAGCTGCGAACTTGTCTCTCTTGTTGCTTATTTTTATTGATAAACATCCCCTGTGCTTGTCCTGTCTCTGTCTTTCCCCCTCTTTTTTTCCTCTTTTAAATTAGGTAACATCCTAGGAGAGTTGCTTCTGAGATAAACTCTTCCCATAGGAATATTGCAAAGTAGATTTGGAACTTAAAACCCCAGTTGCATTTCAATAACTTGTTTTCGTTGTTTCATTTGTTATGGTTCTTTTTGCCTAGCTCCTATTTTAAAACAAAATATTAAATTTATTCAGAAAAAATATTGGTATAAGATTGTTTAGGTTGAACTGTTAACACACAGACCTCTCCTTTCAGCAGGTTTCTTGTTTGTTTTGTACATCTGGAGGGTTGTGAAGACAGATGGCTCTTCTAATAATACTGCGTCTTCTTTACCTGTCTTGCCTGTGCTCATCACATAGGCAAGTGATGTAAGCATCTAGGAAGCTGTCTTGCATAATCTGAGCTTTAGAAGTGGATTTCTTTTTTGAATTAATTTCCATTTAGAATAGAATGAAATATGGGTGAGGCATGTTTAAAAATTTGAAGGCTCTTCCCTTTGTAGATATGATATTCTGACATGAGAGTTTAAAATTGCTGTGTTGTGATAAAGTTTCTTAGGCATCTTAAGAGTTCACATTTCTTCAGCAACCTACGCATTAATGAAATATTCACACTTCAACTCCAAAGACGTCTTTAATAATTTAACCTAGTGCTTTAACTTTTCACAGTCACTGGTAAGTGAATTGCACCTTCTAGGAAAGTAAATTTGAACACATTTGACGATAGAACTCAGTGCACTGTGTACCAAGGCATTTTGTCATGCATGCTTCCCAGAGTCAAGTTTTGTTAGAGCCACCAGGTTTTATTTATTTATTTTTTTGGAAAATTTTTAATTGGAGGATAATTGCTTTACAATGTGGTGTTGGTTTCTGCCACACAACAGTGTGAATCAGCCATAAATATACATAGGTCCCCTCTCTGTTTGAACCTCCTTCCCACCCTGCACCCTATCCCACCCCTCTAGGTTGTCACAGAGCGCCGGGCTGAGCTCCCTGTGTTAGACAGCCACTTCCCACTAGCTACCTGTTTTTACACATGGTAAGGTAGATGTTTCAGGGCTCCTCTCTGTATTTGTCTCGCCCGCTCCTTCCTCCACTGTGTCCACAAGTCTGTTGTCTATGTCTGCGTCTCTGTTCCTGCCCTGCGTATAGGCTCATCAGTACCATTTTTCTAGATTCCGTGCATTAATATATGATGTTTGTTTTTCTCTTTCTGATTTACTTCATCCTGTATAACAGGCTCTAGAGAACCACCATGGAATAAGGAGTAAGACTGGTTTTCTGAACCAAACATAGTCATGTGTCTCATTGCTTGATACTAGGTGGTTAAAGCAAGTGTGGGCAACTGGAATCACTCAGAGTTAGGTTCAAATCCCTCTGGAATCTTGGGACAGTTTGTGAACACCTCTCTGTCTCAGTTTGCCCATCTGTAAAATGGGACTGATGCTAGTATTATACCTTTCTCTTAGAGTTTTGTGAGAATTAAAAGAGATAATGCCTAATGAACAAAAACTTGCCATACCATTTTGTAAACGGTAACAGCTTAATATATATCAGTTCCAGTGAAGTTGCTCAGTTGTGTCCAACTCTTTGGGATCCCATGGACTGTAGCCTACCAGGCTCCTCCATCCATGGAATTTTCTATGCAAGAGTATTGGAGTTGGTTGCTATTTCCTTCTCTAGAGGATCTTCCCGACCTGGGGATTGAACCCAGGTCTCCTGCATTGCAGGCAGATGCTTTACTGTCTGAGCTACTAGGGAAGCCCTAATATATATATATATATATATATATATATATATATAATCAGTTGCTTTTTATTATTTCATTATTATTAGTAACAAATAAATACTATAGCATGGATTAAATCTATTTCTAATGCCTAGCACAATTTCTGACAGTCTATATTTGAATATCTAGGGAAAAAAGTTTGCATTTTTATAATTGCAGAAGTAAAATAAAGAATGAGGTAGGAGTTTGGAAAGTCAACAAATATTTTAATATTGTTAGATGTCCTGGGGTGAGAAGCTTTTTGTTTGAAAAGTGCTAATTAAGAAAAGTCTTTATTTTCCTGGTTGGGTTTCTGATTATTGTGAATTTGGATTTGCCATTTTTCTTCACGTAGTTGCCTTAAAATGTGTATAGGTTCCCAGTTTAAATCAGGATAAATAAGATTCTCTGCCTTTAAGTCTACATAGTGCAAATTGGTGATTATAATGCTTGGAATTTGTTTCCTGAGAGACTGTCCTGGGGGTAAGTTAATGTTTAATGGGTTGTATTTTTATTAGTAGAGAAATTCTTCTATGCAATGGACCAAAAATTCAGTGAGTTTAAAACATGGGCAATAGGGTAGTGGTTAAAGAAATGAATGCCATTCTTGGATGATCATTGACTCCTTAAAGAATTGATAACACATGAAATCCACTAGGGCTAAAAAAATGTAGGAAAAAAACTCACTAGTTTTTAATTTTTTGCTTTTGTTTTTTGGCTGATAATTACTTTGGAACAGCCATGCAGAGTATCTGACATTTTTGCTTGAATCTAAATGAAGATTACGGATTTTATTAGTCAGCAGTTTTATAAATGGAAATTCATTTTCAAGTTTAAGGTTTTGATGAGGATGGTCGACCTTGGCATAGATACATGGGCAACATTATAATAATGAAGAAAAATTGTTCTTGATTTACTTAATACTGATATTCAGAATTTAGACTTTATACTTCATGTGGGGTAGTAGTCTTGATTAAGTCAATTAAATGTGAGTTATGGTTTACAAAGAGGAAGGAGAGTGGTCTAGAGGAAAGTCTGGGAGAACGTAGGAAATCAGTGGGTAAGAAGAGTCAGAAATATAGCCCTGGTGCTGGCCAACGTCCTGAGAGACAAACATGGAATTTGTTAATTTTAGACTTTTCCTTTTTTTTTCTTTTGGGATTGTTTTATATCTTACGATTATATTTTTGTTTTTACATTGAAAAATGTATACACATGCCATACAATTGAAAGCTCCTACATAAAGTTTAGACTCAGGCATTTTCAAAGTTCGGAATCCCTCATATGTTTTCGCAGAAAGAAGTATTGGCGGTGAATGAGGCAGTGACCTGTTTTTATAAATTGAGGTTGATGTCGGGTGGGCTTTTAGGATATTGCTGTTAAAGACTTTAAAAGCCATATTTTGGGGACTTCCCTGGTGGTCCAGTGGTTAAGACTTTGCATGCTTCCAATCAATGCAGGGGGCGTGGGTTTGATCCCTAGTTGGGGAGCTAAGATCAACCCTACATGCCATGTGGCACAGCCAAAAAAAAAAAAAAAAAAGAAGCAAAACATGTTTTTACAGGTTGACAGTGATGGGCACAACAGGATTCATTGACTGCCGTTTGCTGGAGAAACAGAACTAGTTACTAAAACAGCTGATCGCACTGTTGATTAAAAGTAAGAGAAGCAGTTAACATAATTACATATCTTTTTAATCTGGCAAACTTTAGTGAAGATTGTCTTATGATTTGGTAAATAGATAATAATTTTTTAGGTGCTTTTGTGAGAGAGATGAAGCCAAAATATATGAAAATGGAGGAGTGCTGAAAATGAAAACAAGAGCTAAGCTGGATAGAGTTTTCTAGTTAGGGCTTGATAAAAGCTAGTAAACATTAAGAACAGATGCAATAACTTTATGAAGCTTAATGGTCGAAAGCAAAGGACTCTTGGCCAGATCTGGATTTGAGTCTCGGTCTTACTTTTAAGTAGGGAGCTTGAGAAAATTCATTACCTGCAGCCCACTTCTGAAAGAGGGTGATGTAGGATTCTGATAGAGGAGCATATCTACATCCTGTGCTTGTTGTGACTATTCAGAGAATAAAAGATGGATGTAAAACATCACAGCGCTGGCCACATAGGAAGTGCTGGATAAATCACTAATAACCACATTCATTATAAACTATAGTTCATAAAGTGCACATTTTTCTATTGAAAATGAAAATCTAGTATACTGGAAAATGAATTAAATGAATTAAATAAATGGTTCATTTATTAAAATGATAAATGAGCATTCACAGCTACCGAAATATTATTATTGGCCTTCCTGGTAGCTCACAGTGTACCCGGCATATTAGCCCCTCGTGAAGGTGGTTGAGTACATAATGAGTAAAGCTGTATTGGACGCGAATGTGGAGTTTTAGCTTTTGTGCTGGATGAGAGGTCTTTGCACTGTCTTTAGCTGTGATGGTTCTTGCCTTGAGAATTTTTCATTCGTTAAATGGTCTGAAGCCAGTCTTTTCAATGGTTTTTACTAAAGACGAGCCTCAGAATCAGTTACTTTCCCTTGTGGTTTGATGTTGCTCTGAACTTATCATTCATTGGTGCCTTTGAAGAAAATCCTGGGGACCTGGGATGACATATTCTATTTGCTCTTCTATACAATGGGGACCATGGTAGTCCTGTCTTCCGGGGATGTTGTGAGCACAGAAGGAGGTGATGCGGGTGAAATGCTGAGCCCAGGGCCAGGCACACAATGTTTGGTCACAACAGCCCTGTGCCACGTGATGGAGAGGGATTTCAAAACACTAGATGGAGAGGGATTTCAAAACACTAGAAAGCAAATGCTTGCCAGGTTTTTTTTTTTAAGATTTTTTTTTTTTTTGATGTGGACCATTTTTAAAAGTTTTTATTGAATTTGTTACAGTGTTGTTTCTGTTTTTTTTTTTTTTTTTTTTAATATTTTGGTGTTTTGGCCTGGAGGCAGGTGGGATCCTAGCTCCCTGGCCAGGGATGGAACATGGGCCCCCTGCATTGGAAAGCAAAGTCTTAACCAGTGGACCACCAAGGAAGTCTGTCTCTCTTTTTAAAAAACAAACAAAAAAAACAACTGCATATGAATTGCCCCTGCCCACAGTGAAAGTCTTCTTCCAATCAGAGTAGTTTATTAGGACAAGTGTAGTAGAGTTGCAGAGCAGAACTGAAGGTTCAGACTGTTTTATAAGCTAAAGGAAGATACATCAGGGGTTGTAGAGCCCAGCACTAAAGAGCTCGGGAGCTGCTCTGGGGCTGACCTGGGTTGGGGTCCTAATTTCGTCCTTTGCAGGGTCCTGGGAGGATGCTGTGACAGAGGCAGGGAGTCAGCGCTCTCCGTCAGTCTTACCTCTGTGAAGACTTCTGGGACTTTGGTTAAGTTGATCATTGATAAGTTAAAACATACGAAGAGTTTGTCCTATCGATGATTTTAACAGGCAGGAATGTATCTGGCTGCGACTAACAGAAAACCCAATGCAGAGTGGCTTAAACAAGCCAGGGTGTTATTTTCCCGATGAAACAGAAAAAATCTGGGGCTGAGAGGCCGTAAGAGCTACTCAGGGGCTTCAGGGAGCCAAACAGCTCTTCCCCCCGACCTTGGCCGTCCCAGCCGATGGCTGTGGCCTCGCTGGTGCAGTCTGGCGAGGACTCTACCTTGAGATGAGTCTGTGGTCTCTGCAGGGAAAAGGGCAGAGAACAAAAATGGTTTTTTATTCAAGATTTTGCCTTTTTATGTGACAAATAATTCTCTCTCCTGGAACTTCCATCTGTATTTCTTTGGCCACTCTTTACTACAAGGATTCTGGGAAAGAAAGAGACTTCATTTCCAGCTTCTCATAGAAGGAGGCAAGGACGAAGGGAATCCGAATGGATCCAGTGATCCAGCCCATAGTTTCCCCACAAGGGGCAAAGCTGAGGTCATTGTGACAGAAACACCAGGTTGTGCCTGATGTGAAAGCTTACCCGTGTCAGAGACTTTGACCTGCATTGATAACTCCTGGAAATCTAGATTATTTGGTAGTGTTTATGTTGGTGGAATTTCTTCTTGGCTTAGTTCAGGAATAAACCTAATTTCCAAAGAGAAAACACCTTTGATCATGGAAAGCGGTTCTTGTGTTTTTACGCCTATTAAAGAAAGGACTTAGGGCCGATAAGTACTGGAACTGTCTTTTTCTCCTTCACTCTTTTCTGCCTGTCAAGTGTTTTTTTTTTTTTCATTGAAAATTATACAGCATAATACATCCATTTTACCTTTTAAGAAACATCTTATTATTTTTAATATATCTTATTAATAATATCTTATTACTTTTAATGTGTTTTTAAATTGAAGTATAGTTGATTTACAGTGTTGTGTTGATTTCTGCTGTGCAGCAAAGTGACTCGGTTGTACACATACATTCTTTTTTATATTCTTCTCCATTATGGTTTATCCCAGGATATTGAATATAGTCCCCTCTGCTGTACAGTAGGGCCTTGTTGTTACCCTTTCTGTATGTGGATAGTGTGCAGGTACTGAAATCCCAAACTCCCCGTCCATCCCTCCCTGTTTTACCTTTTATTACTCTAAGATACTCTTTCTCTTCTCCCTCTTCATTCCGGCCCACCACACATCTCATGTTGCTTTTAAAATAGACTGGTTCAGTGTAGTTGATACTTTTTCCCTTTAGGGTTTTCTTAGAGCGGTCACTGCAATAGCCTCTGGCCAGTGAAGCCAGCATTTGTTTAGAAAATGAAGTCATTTTGGAGGCAGTTTGATAATAGAATTATCATCAGATTTGTGCCATGTTTTGCTGTTTGAAATTGTCCAGAATGATGAGCTAATAAAAATACCAGTTGGCTCATCCTTAGTTTATACTGTTTATTTAAAAATCTAGTCCTTTAAAAATGCATGGTTGGCGGGAGGGGGCTTCCCTGGTGGTCTAAGACTCCAAGCTCTCATGCAGGGGGGCTAGGTTCGATGCTGGTTGGAGAGCTAGATCCCACATGTGACAACTAAAGATCCCTCATGCTGCAGCTAAGACCAGGTTCAGCCAAATAAATAAGTATTTGTAAAAAATGCATGGGATAATAGTGACTCTAAATATTCCCTTAGGTAAAATGCTTAATAAACCGCCGAAGATGAGGCACTGTTTCAATACTACTCCGTAGTAGATTTGCAGTGTGTGGGGATGACCTTGGCAAGAAACCCTCATTCTGCTGCAAAAGCCACCACATTTGGTTTTTAATCCTTGTGGCACCAGCATTTAATATCCAAAGTGCACAAACCATTAATAGACACATTCTGTGGATGTTTTACTTTTATAAATCCATTTACTACCTAATAAGCTACTAATAACTGTAGCTGATGAAACCATTTATATTTGTAACACATATTAAATCCTGTTCCCATTTATGATACTGGCATATAAAAAGATAATGATCACTTTCTAGCTCTGAAGTAGTTTTTCTGTAACTGTGAATAAGATAAATCATGTATTAGTCTGCATATTGAGTTGATCTGGAGCTTAACTACATCTATTGTATAGGAAGATGCTTAAATATAAGACTTGAAAATTAGCCATTGTGTTTTTTTTCAGATTTTGAAAGTAATACAAATTTATAGAATATTTGAAAATACAAACAGATGTAAAAAAGAAAAACCAAAAGGCATCCCTAAATCTAGAATCCAGCAGTAACCACTGATAACATTTTGGGTATTTTTTCCTGGTCTCTAAAAACTATGCTCACATGTAATTTATTTTAGCAACAGATATTGAGTTCCTGCTACATGTCAGTTACAGTATTGGGCTTTGGTGGGTTGGGGGGCAGACAAAACTAAGATAGATATGGTTCTTATCCCTGTGTGACTTGTGTCCCTAAAATTCTAAACTGGGATCATACCTCCCTTCTTTGAAGAAAATGGAAATCCACTCCACTGTTCTTGCCTAGAGAGTCCCATGGACAGAGGGGCCTGACAGGTTGTAGTCGATGGGGTCTCAAAGAGTCGGACATGACTGAGCGACAAATGCTTTGGTATCATGGGTATTTTCCATCTCATTAAAGATTCTTGAAGAACAGGATTTTAAATAGCTCTATAATATTATCCTTGACATATGATTTGCTTAAACATTATGACATTTTTTCTTTTTTTGCTCAGACAGTAAAGAATCTGCCTGCAATGCAGGAGACCTGAGTTTGATCCCTGGGTCGGGAAGATCTCCTGGAGAAGAGAATGGCAACCCACTGCAGTGTTCTTGCCTGGAGAATCCCATGGATAGAGGAGCCTGGTGGGCTGCAGTCCATGGAGTCACAAAGAATTGGACATAACAGAGCAACTAACACTTCCTCTTTATGACATTTTATAACATTTTTAAGTGGTCATTCATTGAGAGGAACCTAATGTTTCTATTCAAATTGTCCCAGATTCAGGTCCTGGCTCTATCATTTAATGGTTGTGGTCGTGGTGGTTAATCTCTAAGTCGCCACTGACTCTTTTGCTACTCCACAGGCTGTAGCCCACCAGGCTCCTCTGTCCATGGAATTTCCCAGACAAGAATACTGGAGTGGGTAGGTTGCCATGCCCTCCTCCAGGGGATCTTCCCGACCCAGGGATTGAACCCGTGTCTCATGCATTGGCAGGCAGATCCTTTACCACTGAGACACCAGGGAAGCCCATTGGTTGTGTGGCCTGGGGCAAGTTAATAACTTCTCTTAGCCTCAGTCTTCTCATTGCTAAAATGGAATAAATGTAGTTTCTAGGTTATAAGAAGAATACTGTATATCAAGCATGTACCAGTGTCCTATGTAGTGTGATACTCAAGAATTAGCAGGTAAGGAGTGTTCACACTGCTGCCCCAAACCCTTTTTTGCGTGAAAAACATTTTTTTCATCCTTAATTGTTCTCGTAGGAAAAATTCTTTCTAGTGAAAATTTTAGCTCAAAGGGAATAGACATTTTTAAGGCTTTTGATAAATTTGCAAAAATATTTTCTGGCAAGATTCACGGGTTGGGCAGAAGAGACAACAGATTTGTAGGCTGTCTGCTCCTGGTACCTGTGATCCCACCACCTGGCTTGAGTTAGTGGTGGTGAGAGATTAGGAAATAACTGAACGACCAATCTAGAGTTAGAGTTCTGTTTGTTTCTTTCATCGAAAACTTTGAATGATGTTTATCATATACCATTAGCATGTCTGGGAATCATATAAATCAAAGCCAAAGAAGAGTTGAATTCTTTTCTTTCTTTGATTCTCTTTACTCTTGAGTACAGCACAGCATCCTTGAACCTAGTGTGTGTGCAGGCTAAGTCGCTTCAGTCTTGTCTGACGCTTTGTGACCCCATGGACTGTAGCCTGCCCGGCTCCTCTGTGCATGGGGTTCTCCAGGCAAGAATACTGGAATTGGTTGCCGTGTCCTCCTCCACGGGATCTTCCCAACCCAGGGGTTGAACCGGCATCTCTTGTGTTCCCTGCCTTGGCAGGTAGGTTCTTTACCACTGGAGCCACCTAGCAGTAAACATTCTCCACCTTGAAGCTTTAAACCATTAAACTGCCTTGAATCATTTTAGTCTAGGAGCATAATTTTTAACTGGCACATGTTTTCAGTGGCTTGCTGTAAGGAACTTGGGAGAAGAGCACAAACCTATGAATTTCTGTGGAGCGGATGTACTGTTTTTATTATTGCATAGCAGGCTCAGAATGATTTGATTTTCTTACAGACTCCTATTAAGTCAGATGTCATAGATACCTATTTAGTATATTATGAATTAACTTAAGAACACACATTTTTTTTTTATTACAGAAATTTAAAAAACAGTATAAGGGAAACTTTTAAAAAGAAAAGTAATAATTTGTCATTTCACTATCCTTTAGCTGTTCTCATTTTTCTGCCTTGGAATGTAATCCTTGGGAATGTAATCCTTGGGATGTAATCCGGGCTGTCCAGTGGTTAGGACTCCACACTTTCACTGCTGAGGATGTGGGTTTGATCCCTTGTTGGGGAACTAAGATCTCACAAGCTGCTTAGCTCAGCCAAAAAAAGAAAAAAAGAGAAGTGTAGTCCTTGAGATACATCCTTGACTATTTGCGTGGAGTTTATGTAGTTGGAGCATTGATTTTTGTATTCATCATTAACCTACTATATTAAATGTTTTTGTATTTCTAAGCAGTTTTCAGAATTAAAATTTTATGGTTGGATAATGGTACATCTGATCAAAAAACTTTTTTTGCAGTTATAGAGAGCCTTATCAGATCAGATCAGATCAGTCGCTCAGTCGTGTCCGACTCTTTGCGACCCCATGAATCGCAGCACTCCAGGCCTCCCTGTCCATTGCCAACTCCCGGAATTCACTTAGACTCACATCCATCGAGTCAGTGATGCCATCCAGCCATCTCATCCTCTGTCGTCCCCTTCTCTTCCTGCCCCCAATCCCTCCCAGCATCAGAGTCTTTTCCAATGAGTCAACTCTTCGCATGAGGTGGCCAAAATACTGGAGTTTCAGCTTTAGCATCATTCCTTCCAAAGAAATCCCAGGGCTGATCTCCTTCAGAATGGACTGGTTGGATCTCCGTGCAGTCCAAGGGACTCTCAAGAGTCTTCTCCAACACCCCAGTTCAAAAGCCTCAATTCTTCGGCTTTCAGCCTTCTTCACAGTCCAACTCTCACATCCATACATGACCACAGGAGAAACCATAGCCTTGACTAGACGAACCTTTGTTGGCAAAGTAATGTCTCTGGTTTTGAATATGCTGTCTAGGTTGGTCATAACTTTCCTTCCAAGGAGTAAGTGTCTTTTAATTTCATGGCTGCAGCCACCATCTGCAGTGATTTTGGAGCCCAGAAAAATAAAGTCTGACACAGTTTCCACTGTTTGCCCATCTCTTTCCCATGAAGTGATGGGACCGGATGCCATGATCTTCGTTTTCTGAATGTTGAGCTTTAAGCCAACTTTTTCACTCTCCACTTTCACTTTCATCAAGAGGCTTTTGAGTTCCTCTTCACTTTCTGCCATAAGGGTGGTGTCATCTGCATATCTGAGGTTATTGATATTTCTCCCGGCAATCTTGATTCCAGCTTGTGTTTCTTCCAGCGTTTCTCATGATGTACTCTGCATATAAGTTAAATAAGCAGGGTAACAATATACAGCCTTGACGTACTCCTTTTCCTATTTGGAACCAGTCTGTTGTTCCATGTCCAGTTCTAACTGTTGCTTCCTGACCTGCATACAGATTTCTCAAGAGGCAGATCAGGTGGTCTGGTATTCCCATCTCTTTCAGAATTTTCCACAGTTTATTGTGATCCACACAGTCAAAGGCTTTGGCATAGTCAATAAAGCCGAAATAGATGTTTTTCTGGAACTCTCTTGCTTTTTCCATGATCCGGAGGATGTTGGCAATTTGATCTCTGGTTCCTCTGCCTTTTCCAAAACCAGCTTGAACATCAGGAAGTTCAGGGTTCACATATTGCTGAAGCCTGGCTTGGAGAATTTTGAGCATTACTTTACTAGCGTGTGAGATGAGTGCAATTGTGTGGTAGTTTGAGCATTCTTTGGCATTGCCTTTCTTTGGGACTGGAATGAAAACTGACCTTTTCCAGTCCTGTGGCCACTGCTGAGTTTTCCAAATTTGCTGGCATATTGAGTGCAGCACTTTCACAGCATCATCTTTCAGGATTTGGAATAGCTCAACTGGAATTCCATCACCTCCACTAGCTTTGTTCATAGTGATGCTTTCTAAGGCCCACTTGACTTCACATTCCAGGAGAGCCTTATAGTGAATGTGAATTACATAGCTTTTTATTCCTTTGGAACTGTATTCCGAGGAAACAGTTTTGAGGAATATAGTTACTAAAAAATGATGGTAATTTTGAAAGCAGCTGCCAACTTTAATTGGGCACTGACTTTGTGCAGTGTTCTGGTGCTTTATGCCTCTGCAATCATTTCAGCCTCTCATGCAACAGCACATGAGATGTAGATGCGGTTTGGATCTTTGTTTTATGGACAAAAAGGCTGTAACTCCTGTGAATTTTTGGAATTCTGAGTGGATCTAGACACTAGTTTTCCTTGTTGTAGAGTCAAAGCTCTTATATACCGTGGAGACATATCAAATCTGAGTCTAGAATGAGCAACTCTACTCCAGAACAGATTTCAGTGCTTCATCAGTTCCCTCCTGAAATGCAGAGGGCTGTGGTGGTAGGCACGGAGATGGGTTAGGATTCTTGGTGAGAGTGCAGATGTTCCAAAGCACTACCTTCTGCTACCTTTGGTTAGGTTTTCTCTGTCCTTTCCTTTGTGAAACAGGTATAATAACACCTGTCTCCTAGGGTTATTGTGAAGATTATATGAAAATGTGTATAAAGTTGGCTCTCTGTTGGTGCCCTGTACCTAATAGTCTGTGTGTTTCAAACTCACCTCCTATTCTTCTGTAGCATCTAGCCCAGTGCTGTGAAAAATAACTTGTGTGTGTTTACACAGTAAATGACTCATGATGGATCTGGATTAAAGACTGTCCTGTTTTGGGCTGGTAGACCTGCATTGACCTCATAGGATGAAGCTTTAAAGCTAAAGCACGGGCTTGACCTTATGGAACACCAAATAGGGACATCCCTGGTGGTCCAGTGGTTAAGACTCTGCACTTCCACTGCAGGGAGTGTGGGTTCAATCCCTGGTCAGGGAACTAAGGTCCCACATGCCCTGTGGTGTGGCCAAAAATAAATAAATAAAGCCTTAAAAAAAGACACAAAATAGTTTTGCCTTACTTAAGTAAGTAAGCAGAGTAATTCTCCACATGCAAGGTAGTCTTTTTGCACCTTCGAGTCCAGTCGAATGTTATATTCCTGGTGATAATACATGAATGTGACGTTTTGAATGAGGATATGCAGAACTTCATTCAAGCGAGGTTTGTCTATGTCTGAACTACATTAGTTTTATAAATTGAAATTTGTCAAAGTGAATATAATTTTTCAGTGTATTTGGTTACAGATTCTTCTTCTTATTATAATCTTCTTCTTCTTATTATAATCTTCTTCTTCTTATTATAATCTTCTTCTTCTTATTATTATTTTATACATTTCCAGATACTTGTTTAAATATGGTTTAAAAGCATCTAAGTAAGAGATGGTTTTTTATGTTAGTTTGTTCATTACACGGGGATATTCATTAAGGTATTTTAGGTAGGAGCGAGATAAACTATGTCTCCCAGTACAGTGGATGACTTGAGCAACTTGAGTTCATGACCTGGTCTTTCCCCTGACACTGTTACCTTGTACAAGTCACTTAACCTCTTAGGGTTTGGATTAGCTGCCCCCTAAAATCCTTTCCATCCCCAGGATTCTGGGTCTTTTGCACAGTATGCAATATAAACCCAGTACTAGTGGCGTGTGGTGTTCGAGGCCAACTCAGCTCTACATCCATGAGTAGTTTTGGTAGGAATTTGCCTTGATCTGCATCGCACACATGAGCATTCACAGCAAATGGGGGGAAGACGGCGAAATGAAAACAGTTGCAGTATCTTTGGAGGAGTGAGTGTTTCCAAGACAGCTGACCACAGCTCTGCTTTCTGGCATCCTGGCAGTCAGGTTTACAGTGCTGCATATTCTGTGGGCTCAATGTTAGCTAATGTAAGGGTTTCTGCGGTAATTGAGCAGGAAGGACAGTGTACATCATAGCTGAGACTTGTTGGTGTTGACATACTGTGTTAGATGAACAAAGGAGACTGTATGCTTCCCCAAGTAGCATCTTTTTGTCACATTTTCCTTCCTCCTTTGCCAATGTGTCCAGTTATCAAGTTTCATGTGCCAGGGTTTATATCTGTCATACAAACCACTAGAGAAATGTAGCTGGGAAACGTAATAATGTTCATTAGAAAAAAGTGAAAGTGTTAGTTGTTCAGTCATATCCAACTATTTGTGACCCCCCATGGACTGTAGCCCACCAGGCTCCTCTGCCCATGGGATTCTCCAGGCAAGAATATTGGAATGGGTAGCCATTCCCTTCTGCAGGGGATCTTCCTGACCCAGGGATCAAACCCAAGTCTCCTGCATTGCAGGCGGATTCTTTACTATCTGAGCCACCAGGGAAGCCCTAATGTTCATTAGAGGAAAATCTCAGTTAAAAAGACATCTGTATGCCCACATTTTAAGTATTTTCAGCATTGATTTAATTGTGTATTGATTATTGAGAACTAACACAGTATCTCTTATCTTGTACAGAATACCACTGGAGGTTGTATTATTTATGTTTTGAGTTAATTCCTTTATCGTATGCTGAACTTATGAAGTGCCATTCAAAGTCATATTGTGACAGGCTTTTATTTTTTTAAATTGCTTGATTATACTGATTTACTTTTAAAAAGTCAGGAAAATGTATGTTTAGCTTCAGTATTGGAGGAGCAGTCATATAAAATGTTTTAGTCCAGGGGGAATGTTTTTCTTAAAAAAATTTTTATATGAGAAATAGAAATCCAAGATACAGAGTTTTAATTTTCTTATAGGGATCTATAATTTAGTAAAACATTGCTGGCAGTCATATTGTCACCTCAACAGAAAGATTGCTTCAAAAGTATATTTACGGGAAGTTCCCTAGAAATCCAGTGGTTAGGACTTGGTATTTTCACTGCCAGGTTCAGTCCCTGGTTGGGGAACTAAGATCTCGCAAGCCATGCAGCACAGCCCCCCAAATTATCAGCAGTGAATGGATATCTGGGATGAATTATCTATGGAAAGTTTATTTGACCAAGTCTAAGCAAGTAGGATTGAACAAAAAAAAAAAATAGAAAAATGGATTTGAATATGAAGGAAGTTCTGCATAAATGATTAGCTTTCAAGCTTGTGAAAATTGTGTCTCATAATAAATCATTCAGGAATAGCAAGGCCATTTGAAAAACCTGGTGGGAAATTATTGTATGTGTTAAAATCATAAGGTCATGCATTGGGGACTGCACAGTGAATGAGGCCTTTTACCTTTAAAAAGAATACAATCTAGTAGAAAAGAAAATCGACCTAAACTTGTTAATAGGAAAGAAAAGGACATCCCGTAGAATAAGGCTGTGTTTACTTAATGTGCATCTTAGTCTGGGGTTGCCTACCTCTATCCCACAAGATAAAGGCTTGTTGTAACTAGTTTATTTGGGAAGTGCTCTCAAGGAGAGGAAGTGAGGGAATAAAGGGAATCATATGGGGAAGAAGGCAAAGCCAATACAATGATGCATTATTGACTTGGTTACCTCTGAGGGTAATTGCTGTTTCTGGTGCATTCCAGAGTCTGCATCCCTGAATCATACATCTAAGTGACTCTGAAAGAATAATTTGTCTATCAACTTCTGTCCCTCTTTGAAGAGGATTGCGGATTCCCAGGTCGCTCTGGTAAAGAATCTGCCTGTCAGTGCAGGAGGTGCCGGTTTGATCCCTGGGTCAGAGAGATCCCCTGGAGTAGGAAATGGCAACTCACTCAAGTATTCTTACCGGGAATCTCCCATAGACAGAAAGCCTGGCAGGCTACAGTCCATAGTGTTGCAGAATTGGACACGATTGAGTAACTGAGCACGTGTGCGCGCGCATGCACACACACACACACACACACACACACACACACACACACACACACGGTTGCCTCATGAGGTTTACCTCTTTACTTCTGAGTTACATACACGTGACACCTACCAGCCTCAGAAGACATCTGACAAACTTCCAGAGCAGGAAGTGAGAAGTCTGTTTACTGTTTGAGATGAGGTGCTATCCAGTACCAGAGAAGGCAATGGCACCCCACTCCAGTACTCTTGCCTGGAGACTCCCATGGACAGAGGAGCCTGGTAGGCTGCAGTCCATGGGGTTGCTAAGAGTCGGACACTACTTCACTTTCACTTTCACTTTTCACTTTTATGCATTGGAGAAGGAAATGGCAACCCATTCCAGTGTTTTTGCCTGGAGAATCCCAGGGACGGGGGAGCCTGGTGGGCTGCTGCCTATGGGATCGCACAGAGTCGGACACGACTGAAGCGACTTAGCAGCAGCAGCAGCAGCTATCCAGTACAAAGTCAGTTTACACATGAACAGAGCCTTTTACTGTAGCCTGACTGGAATCAGAGATGAAGTGTTGGGTGAGATGGTGTGTATTGTATGATATCTTCATAAACTTTAAATGCAAAAAGAAAAAAAAAAAGGGAGAGAGGTAAGTGGATGTTTAAAATGTTACATATTCTTTGTCCTAAATCAAAGTTGTTACTGTAAATTCTTGATGACTTCTATTGTGTGTGTTTCTGTTGAGTTTGCTGTAATGTGAGACTGTAGAAATAAATCTTTGTGTGGCCAGAAAGATGATGGAGTAAGAAGCTCCAGAACTCACTCTCTGACAGAAACACTGACGTAATAACAATATACAATTCAAAGGTCATTATGAGAATGCCTTGACAAGCTCAAAGACAAGAATAGCAGCACTGAAATGGGTTATCAAAGTGGTTTCATTTCATCTACACCAGCCCCTTTCCTAAGCCAGCAAAGCTAGAAATTGGGAGAAAAAGCCCAATTTGCTGGTTCTCCCTTGGAATGGAAAGAGAATAGTGGAACACACCTTTGACTTTCCAGCTTTTAGGGGAACTACCCAAGGGATTGGTTTTTATTTTGCCTGACTTGGAGTACTGATGGGGGTCTGTCATAGTTAAACCTGCAGTACTGCAGACAGACATTAGAGGGAGCAAGAGACTCATGAAAAAGAAATCAGCCGACTTCTTTTCCCAGCATGCCCAGAGAAGAGGCAAACCTTCTGAAAGGTTTGAAAGGCCTCCAGAATCTCTTGTGGGATGATTGATGGAAGTCTTCCTCAATGAGGCCAATCTATAAAGACTGGGAGAGGTGGCTATTTTTTTTAAGTGAAAAATCATAAGATAACAAGGCAAATAACATGGCACACAAAAAAGCAAGACATGGACCAGTCAAGTGGATGAAGTAAACCTTAAGCTGACCCTGGAAATAAAGATCTATGAGTTACCTGACAAAGAATTCAAAATAATCATTTGAAAGAACCTCAGAGTACTGCAAGAGAACACAGTAAATAAAATAAACAAAGCAATGTATGAACAAAGTGAGAATATCAACAAAGAAAAACTATAAAAAAGAACCAAACAAATTCTGGAACTGAAGGATACAGTAACTGAATTGAAAAATTCCCTAGAGGGGATCAACATCAGACTTGGTCAGGCAGAGGAAAGAATCAGTGACTTTAAGACAGTTCATTTGAAATTATTGATTCAGAGGAATGAAATGAAAAAAGACGAAAAGTGAAAAAAGCCTTAGGGATTTATGGACCAATATATACTATAAGAGGAGAGAGAGATAAGCAGACAGCTTCTTTGAAGAAATAATGGCAGGAAACTTTCCAAATCTAAGGATGGAAATGAATATCCAAATTCAAGAAGCTTAAGAGTCCAACTAGGATGAACCCAAAAAATGTCCATGCAAAGTGATCAAACAATCAGAAATCAAAGACTGAGAATCTTGAGAGAAATGAGAGAAAAGTAACTTGTTAGGTCACAAGGGAACTCGTGTAAGGTTATCAGCAGATTTCTTAGCAGAAATATTACAGGTCAGAAGGGACTGGAATGATCTATTCAAAGAAAGAAAAAAAAAACTTGTCAGCTAAAAATGCTATATTCAGCAAAAGTACCCTTCAGAAGTTAAAGAGAAATAAAGACCTTCCTGGACAAATAAAACCCAAGGGAGTTCATAATCACTAAAACATATGGAATAAGTTCTCTGGTAAAGAAAATTCCTATAATAGATGCACAAAAGAAAATGAGAAAGGAATAAAAACATGTCACTATCTATATTGCAAACTCTATCAAAATCTCAATGACATATTTGAAGACATAGAAAAAAACTAAAAACTTATACAGAATCTCAAAGGATCCCAAGTAGTGAAACCAGTCTTGAGAAAGAAGTACAGAGTTGGAAGCCTCACACTTCATGACTTCAAACATATTACAAAGTTACAATAATCAAAACAATTGAGGGTTTCCTTGGTGGTCCAGTGGTTAAGAATCTGCCTTATAATGCAGGGGGCACGGGTTCGATCCTTGGTCTGGGAAGAGCCCACATCCAGTGGAGCAACTGAGCCCATGAGCCACAAGTACTGAATCCACACTCTAGGGACCGAGACCTACAACTGCCGGCCCTCCATGCCTAGTGCCTCTGCTCTGCAACAGGAGAGAAGCCACCACATGAGGAGTCTGCACTGCAATGAAGAGCAGCCCCCACTCACCACAACTAGAGAAAGCCCACGTGCAGCAAGGGAGACCCACTGCTGCAAAAAAAAAAAAAAACAAAAAAAAAACTTAAAAATGCCCATAAGTGTACTAGCATAAAGACAGACATACAGACAATAGAGAGCCCAGAAATAAACCTTCTCATTGACCAAAGTGCCAAGGCTATACAATGGGGAAAGGATAATCTCTTCAACAAGTGGTAATAAGAAAACTGGATACCCACATTGAAAAGGATTCACATGGACCCTTACTTTTCACCATATATAAAAATTAACTCAAGATGAATTAAAGACCTAGGAGGATAGAAATTATTTCAAACATCTTTTCTGACCACAATGGTATGAACCTGGAAATCAGACATAGCAAGAACAATGGGAAAAGAACAAACACATGGAGACTAAACAACATGCTACTAAAAAACCCAATGGGTCAGCAGTGAAATAAGCAGAAAATACCCTGAGACAAATGGAAGTGAAAACACAACCTTACAAAATCGATGGGATGCAGCAGAAGCAGTTCTAAGAGGGAAGTTCATAGTGATTCCAGACTTCCTCAAGAAACAAGAAAAGTCAAATAAGCACCCTAACCTATTACCTGAAAGACTTCAAAAAAGAAGAGCAAAGAAAACTCAAAGTCAGAAGAAGGAAAGAAATGATAAAAGGTTGGCGAGGAGGTGGTGGCTGCATCGCTTTGTGATAGAGACACAGCCTTGCTGGCTGGGATGAGCTGCACTCCTGGGGGAGGCAGGGCAGCCAGGCAGGTGCCATGGCCAGAACAGTGGTAGCAGTTGGCCTGACCACTGCTGCTGCAGGACTTGCAGGCCATTACTCTTTGCAAGCCATGAAGCATATGGAGCCTCAAGTAAAACAAGTTTTTCAAAGTCTACTGAAATCTGCCTTCAGTGGTGCCAATTACAGACGTGGGTTTGAACCCCAAATGACAAAATGGGAAGCAGCATTAAAATGAGGTGTAAGTCTTCTTGTGTAGTGGCCCAAATCAATGAAGCTAAAGATTTACTAGGAGGTCAAACTAAAAAATGAAGTAAATGTATGATGACTTTTAAGTTCTTATTCATTTATATGAGTACCAGGTTTTTATAATAAAATACCTCAAAGCTATGAATTTAAAAAATGATTTAGCACAAGCTAAATCAAAGCCTTGGTATAAATTTATCATATCATCCAGCAGTCCTACTTCTGGGTATATATACAAAAGAGTTGAAAATAGCATTCCAGAGATAGCTGTACACCCATGTTCATTACAGGATTATTCACAGTAGCCAAGAGTTGGAAGCAACCTAAATGTTCATCAGCAGATAAATGGATAAAGAAAAGATGGTATGTGCATACAACAGGACATAACTCACATTTAAAAGGAGGGAAATCTTATCACGTGTTACAACATGGATGAAGCTTGAGGACATTATACTAAGTGAAAAGTGAAGTAAGCCAGGCACAAAAAGATAAATATTTCATGATTCCACTTATATGAGGCATCAAAGATAGTCAGTCTTAGAAACATAGAAACATAGTGCTGGTGTAAGGGGTTGAGGGGAGGGGAGCAGAGCGTCCTCAGTGGTTATGGCATCCATTTTCAAAGATGAGGAACTTCTAGAGATCGGATGCACGACACTGTGCATACAGTTAACACTTCTGTACTGTATATTTAAGAAAAGTTCAGTTCAGTCGCTCTGTCGTGTACAGCTCTTTGCGACCCCATGGACTGCAGCACGCCAGGCTTCCCTGTCCGTCACCAACTCCGGGAGCTTACTCAAACTCATGTCCATTGAGTCGGTGATTCCATCCAACCATCTCATCCTCCGTCATCCCTTTCTCCTCCTGCCTTCAATCTTTCCCAGCATCAGGGTCTTTTCCAGTGAGTCAGTTCTTTGCATCAGGTGACCTAAGTATTGGAGTTTCAGCTTCAGCATCAGTCCTTCCAATGAATATTCAGGACTGATTTCTTTAGGATTGACTGGTTTAATCTCCTTGCAGTCCAAGGGACTCTCAAGAGTTTTCTCCAACCCCACAGTTCAAAAGCATCAATTCTTTGGTGTTCAGCTTTCTTTATATTACAACTCTCACATCCATACATGACTACTGGAAAAACCATAGCTTTGACTAGATGGACCTTTCTTGGCAAAGTAATGTCTCTGCTTTTTAATATGCTGTCTAGGTTGATCATAACTTTTCTTCCAAGAAACAAGCATCTTTTAATTTCATGGCTGAAGTCACTATCTTCAGTGATTTTGGAACCCCCCCTCAAAATTAAGTCTGTCACTGTTCCCATTGTTTCCTCATCTATGTGCCATGAAGTGATGGGATTGGATGCCATGGTATTAGTTTTCTGAATGTTGAGTTCTAAGCCAACTTTTTCACTCTCCTCTTTCACTTTCATCAAAAAGTTCTTTAGTTCTTCTTCGCTTTCTGCCATAAGTGTGGTGTCATCTGCATATCTGAGGTTATTGATATTTCTCCTGGAAATCTTGATTCCAGCTTGTTTTTCATCCAGCCCAGTGTTTCTCATGATGTATTCTGCATGTAAGTTAAATAAGCAGGGTGACAATATACAGCCTTGATGTACTCCTTTCTGATTTGGAGCCAGTCTGTTGTTCCATGTCCAGTTCTAACTGTTGCTTCCTGATCTGCGTACAGATTTCTCAAGAGGCAGGTCAGGTGGTCTGGTATTCCCATCTCTTGAAGAATTTTCCACAGTTTGTTGTGATCCACACAGTCAAAAGCTTTGGCGTAGTCAGTAAAACAGAAGGAGATATTTTTCTGGAACTCTCTTGCTTTTTCGATGATCCAGTGGATATTGGCAATTTGATCTCTGGTTCCTCTGTCTTTTCTGAATCCAGCTTGAACATCTGGAAGTTCACGGTTCATATACTGTTGAAGCCTGGCTTGGAGAATTTGGAACATTTTTTTTGCTAGCATATGCTGCTGCTGCTGCTAAGTCGCCCCAGTTGTGTCCGACTCTTTGTGACCCCATAGACGGCAGCCCACCAGGCTCCACCATCCCTGGGGTTCTCCAGGCAAGAACACTGGAGTGGGCTGCCATTTCCTTCTCCAGTGCATGAAAGTGAAAAGTGAAGGTGAAGTCGCTCAGTTGTGTCTGACTCTTCACGACCCCATGGACTGCAGCCTACCAGGCTCCTCCGTCCATGGGATTTTCCAGGTTAAGAGTACTGGAATGGGTTACCATTGCCTTCTCTGGCTAGCATGTGAGATGGGTGCAATTGTGTGGTAGTTTGAGCATTCTTTGGCATTGCCTGTCTTTGGGATTGGAATGAAAACTGACCTCTTCCAGTCCTGTGGCCACTGCTGAGTTTTCCAAATTTGTTGGCATATTGAGTGCAGCACTTTCACAACATCATCTTTTAGGATTTGAAATAGCTCCACTGGAATTCCATCACCTCCACTAGCTTTGTTCATAGTGATGTTTCCTAAGGCCCACTTGACTTCGCATTCCAGGATATCTGGCTCTAGGTGAGTGATCACATCATCGTGGTTATCTTGGTCATGAGGTTCTTTTTTGTGCAGTTCTTCTGTATATTGCTACTATCTCTTCTTAATATCTTCTGCTTCTGTTAGGTACATACCATTTCTGTCCTTTATTGTGCGCATATAGCATGAAATGTTCCCTTGATATCTCTAATTTTCTTGAAGAGATCTCTAGTCTTTCCCATTCTGTTGTTTTCCTCTATTTCTTTGCATTCATCGCTGAGGAAGGCTTTCTAATCTCTCCTTGCTATTCTTTGGAACTCTGCATTCAGATGGGTGTATCTTTCTTTTTCTCCTTTGCCTTTCACTTCTCTTCTTTTCTCAGCCATTTGCAAGGCCTCCTTAGACAACCATGTTGCCTTTTTGCATTTCTTTTTCTTGAGGATGGTCTTGATCACTGCCTCCTGTACAATGTCACGAACCTCCGTCCATAGTTTTTCAGGCACTCTGCCTATCAGATCTAGTCCCTTGAATCTATTTCTCACTTCCACTGTATAATTGTAAGGAATTTGATTTAGGTCATACTTCAGTGGTCTGGTGGTTTTCCCTACTTTCTTCAATTTAAGTCTGAATTTGACAATAAGGAGTTCATGATCTGAGACACAGTCAGCTCCCAGTCTTATTTTTGCTGACTGTATGGAGCTTCTCCATCTTTGGCTGTAAAGAATATAATCAATCTGATTTCGGTGTTGATCATCTGGTGATGTCCTTGTGTAGAGTATTCTCTTGTGTTGTTGGAAGAGGGTGTTTTCTATGACCAGTGCACTCTCTTGGCAAAACTCTGTTAGCCTCTGACCTGCTTTGTTTTGTACTCCAAGACCAATTTTGCCTGTTACTCCAGGTATCTCTTGACTTCCTACTTTTGCATTGTAGTCCCCTCTAATGTAAAGGACATCTTTTTTGGGTGTTAGTTCTAGAAGGTTTTGTAGGTCTTCATAGAACCATTCAACTTAAGCTTCTTCAGCATTACTGATTGGGGCATAGACTGGATTACTGTGATATTGAATGGTTTGCTTTGGAAACGAACAGAGATCATTCTGTCATATTTGAGATTGCATCCAAGTACTGCATTTCATATCTTTTGTTGACTATGATGGCTACTCCATTTCTTCTAATGGATTCTTGCCCACAGTAGTAGATATAATGGTCATCTGAGTTAAATTCACCCATTCCAGTTCATTTTAGTTAGCTGATTCCTAAAATTTCAATGTTCACTCTTGCCAACTCCTGTTTGACCACTTCCAATATGTCTTGATTCCTGGACCTAACATTCCAGGTTCCTCTGCAGTATTGCTCTTTACAGCATCGGACTTTAGTTCCATCTCCAGTTACATCCACAACTGGATGTTGTTTGTGCTTTGGCTCCGTTTCTTCATTCTTTCTGAAGTTGTTTCTGCACTGATCTCTAGTAGCATATTGGGCACCTACCGACCTGGGGAGTTCATCTTTCGGTGTCCTATCTTTTTGCCTTTTCATACTGTTCATGGGGTTCTCAAGGCAAGAATACTGAAGTGGTTTGCCATTCCCTTCTCCAGTGAATCACGTTTTTGTTGGAACTCTCCACCATGACCTGTCTGACTTGGGTGGCCCTACACGGCATGGCTCATAGTTTCATTGAGTTAGACAAGGCTGTGGTCCATGTGATCAGATTGGTTAGTTTTCTGTGATTGTGGTCTTCATTCTGCCTGCCCTCTGATGGAGAGGGATAAGAGGCTTATGGAAGCTTCCTGGTGGGAGAGATGACTGAGGGGGAAACCTGGTCTTATTCTGATGGGTGGTGCCATGTTCAGTAAATCTTTAATTGGGTTTTTTGTTACTGGGTGGGGCTGTGTTCCCTCCCTGTTGTTTGGCCTGAGGCCAAACTATGGTGGGGGTAATGAAAAGGTCCCCTGCACACACTGCTGCACTCAGTGCCCCCAGCCCTGCAGCAGGCCACCGCCGACCCACGCCTCTGCCAGAGACTCCTGAACACTCACGGGCAAGTCTGGGTCAGTCTCTTGTGAGGTCACTGCTCCTTTCTCCTGGGTCCTGGTGCACATAAGCTTTTGTCTGTGCCCTCCAAGAGAGTGTTTCCCCTGTCCTGTGTAAGTTCTGGTGGCTCTATGGTGGGGTTAATGGCGACCTCTTCCAAGAGGGCTTATGCCATACCCAGGTCTGTTGCACCCAGAGCCCCTGCCCCTGCAGCAGTCCATTGGTGGCCCGTACCTCCTCAGGAGACTCTCAGACACAGTTCTGGCTCAGTCTTTGTGGGGTCTCTGGGTCCTGGTGCATATAAGGTTTGTTAGAGCCCTCCGAGCGTCTCTGGCGGTTATGGGGTTTAATTCTAAATGCAATTTTGCCCCTCCTGCCATCTTGCTGGGGCTTCTCCTTTGCCCTTGGACGTGGGGTATCTTTTTTTGGTGGGGTCCAACATTCTCCCGTCAATGGTTGTTCAGCAGTGAGTTGTAATTTTGGAGTTCTCACAGGAGAAGGTTACATTATTCTATTCTGCTATCTTGGAGTTACTTGCAGAGAAACCTTAAAAAAGGTTAAGAAATGGTAAACCTTATGTTTTATTGACTACAATAAAATCCCAAAGAGGAAAACCCCTGTGCGCTGTCATCTCACTTTTGGTTGTCAGTTTAACCTGATACGACTGACATGACAGATTTGCCTTAGGTAAACCTTTATAACCAGTCACGATCTTCTAAAAACTATTTAAAAGTTTTCAAAATGAAAGAGCAAAAGCACTTGAAGAATCCTGGCAAATTCTTTACCTTTTGTTAAAAGTCTCAAGAGGGGAACACTTTGTACATTTCATAAGGGTGAAAACAAATCCTTTGAAACTTGAACCATGAATATTTCCTTCTGAGAGATGCGTAAAAATAAGTCAGCATGAAGGCAGGTTCCTGTGGTAACTGGACCCACGTAATAGCATTTACATTTGCTGTTAACATGCCTATAACAGGAAAAGGGATTCAGTTATTTTCAAGCTCTCAAACCCCAAATGTACTGAATAAACATTTCTTTGAAAAAATAAATATACGGAATGGATTTGTATGACTTGAAGTTTAAATGTTCTTGCATTCCATAGTTAACAATTGTAACAGTATCACTTTCTCAGATTTCTTTATTTTTCAAGTGGACTATCATGGTTTGGCTCAGCTACTAAATTAAATTATTGCCTGCTTGCACATTCCTACTGGTTACACTATAATCTTTACCTCCATTGGAAAGAATGCCCTATTTTGAATGTTTGTTTCAGGCTGTTTGACTAGAAACACCTCTGTTAAGCCTTGAAGCATGGATATGTAGGTGCGATCTGTGCTATGAATCTAGAAAGGAAAGAATTAAAAATGCCACACACTGTGTTAAAAATACACGTTACTAGGGATATGAGACACTTTAGAAGTGGGATGAAATAAAATACAAGGTCCTAATGTATAGCACAGGGAACTACAGTCAGTATTGTGTAATAAGCCATAATGGAAAAGATATAAGAAAATGTATATATATGTATAACTGAGTCACTTTACGGCAGCGATTGACACAACATTGTAAATCAATAATACTTCAGTAAAAAAAACTTTAAAAGTGCAGTGAAAAGCGGTACAATTAAATTGTCTTGATAATTGATTAGAACGGTTCTGCTGCTGCTGCTAAGTCACTTCAGTCGTGTCCGACTCTGTGTGACCCCATAGACAGCAGCCCACCAGGCTCCCCCGTCCCTGGGATTCTCCAGGTAAGAACACTGGAGTGGGTTGCCATTTCCTTCTCCAATGCATGAAAGTGAAAAGAGCATATATACATGCATATGTATAATATACACATACATATGTGTCTGTATATGTCATATTAATAGATTGAATTGTGTCCACTCAAAATTCATATATTGATGTTCTAACCCCCAGAATCTCAGAATGTGACCTTGTTTAGAGATGGGGTTTTTACATAGGTAATCAAAGTGAAGTCATTAGGGTGGACCCTAATCCCGCATAACCAATGTATTTGTAAAAGGGAGATTTGGACACACAGACCCATAGAGGGCAGACAGTGTGAAGACACAGTAGGAGAACCTGGCCATCCCTCAGCGCTCAGAAGAGGCCAGCCTCGAAGCCCCTTCATTTTGGACTTCTAGCTTCCAGGATTTTAAATTTAAATTTTTAGTTCAAGTTGCTATAGTTTAAGCTGTCTAGTTTATGGTACTTGGTTATGGCATCACTAATTAACTAATATGTTTCCCTGTTATGCCACACATCAGGATATACTTATTTAGGGGTAATACATGATTAGTCTGTTAACATTTTAACATTTCTCAGTATCTCTTAAGCATTCTTAAGAAATTAGTTTCCCAGTTTTGGAGGCAGAGAAATTGAGGTTGGTCATGGTGATGAGGTGGAGAAGGTGATGGCACCCCATTCCAGTACTCTTGCCTGGAAAATCCCATGAACGGAGGAGCCTGGTGGGCTGCAGTCCATGGGGTCATGAAGAGTCGGACACAACTGAGCGACTTCACTTTCACCTTTCACTTTCATGCACTGGAGAAGGAAGTGGCAACCCACTCCAGTGTTCTTGCCTGGAGAATCCGAGGGATGGGGGAGCCTGGTGGGCTGCCGTCTGTGGGGTCACACAGAGTCGGACACGACTGAAGCGACTTAGCAGCAGCAGCATGATGATGAGGCAGTTAGATTTGGAAAGTGGATCTAGAACCTCTGACTCAATGCTGTATGAGTTCAGATGACTCCATATTCAGGAATATACGCATTTGTGTACTTTGCAGCAGTGCCAGAGTCCACTGGAGACATAAATCCACCTACTCTCTTTCAACACCAAAAAAAAAACAAAACAAGCCCCTCGCCTCAAAATTATACATGTTAGAATTAAAATTTCTGGAAATTAGAAACAAATGGCATCAAATGACCATGTTTTTCCACTGCCCCAAGGTGTATGTGCCTTTTTCTTGTGCTCATTTTGTCATCCGTAGAAGGGACACTTGAGTTCAGTGCTCAGAAATGTGGCAGAGGAAGCGTTCCTTCAGCTGTGTCCCTCTTCGAATCCAGCACACCCAGGGTTCCTGTGTCCACTAACTGAGTAAAGCCACGTCTGAGTTCACGACCTCCAAGTGATGTGAGAACACACCTGGCCTACCCAAATCTCTGAGGGTGAATTGGAATTAATGGTGGAGAAGAATAAAGATTTTTTAAACAAAAAAGACTTTCGGCTGTCCTGTGCAGCATGTGGGATCTTAGTTTTCCAGTTCAGTTCAGCTCAGTTGCTCAGTCGTGTCCGACTCTTTGCGACCCCATGAATCGCAGCACGCCAGGCCTCCCTGTCCATCACCAACTCCCAGAGTTCACTGAGACTCACGTCCATCGAGTCAGTGATGCCATCCAGCCATCTCATCCTCTGTTGTCCCCTTCTCCTCCTGCCCCCAATCCTTCCCAGCAT
The DNA here is from genome assembly GCF_029407905.1 of Bubalus kerabau. Classification (NCBI taxonomy): domain Eukaryota; kingdom Metazoa; phylum Chordata; class Mammalia; order Artiodactyla; family Bovidae; genus Bubalus; species Bubalus kerabau. Next base: position 137,234,469 of record NC_073624.1, read on the forward strand.
CAGAGTCTTTTCCAATGAGTCAACTCTTCGCACGAGGTGGCCAAAGTATTGGAGTTTCAGCTTTAGCATCATTCCTTCTAAAGAACACCCAGGACTGATCTCCTTTAGAATGGACTGGTTGGATCTCCTTGCAATCCAAGGGACTCTCAAGAGTCTTCTGCAACACCACAGTTCAAAAGCATCAATTCTTCCGTGCTCAGCCTTCTTCACAGTCCAACTCTCACATCCGTGCATGACCACTGGAAAAACCATAGCCTTGACTAGACGGACCTTTGTTGGCAAAGTAACGTCTCTGCTTTTGAATATGTTATCTAGGTTGGTCATAATTTTCCTTCCAAGGAGTAAGCGTCTTTTAATTTCATGGCTGCAGTCACCATCTGCAGTGATTTTGGAGGTCCAAAAAATAAAGTCTGACACTGTTTCCACTGTTTCCCTATCTCTTTCCCATGAAGTGATGGGACCAGATGCCATGATCTTCATTTTCTGAATGTTGAGCTTTAAGCCAACTTTTTCACTCTCCTCTTTCATTTTCATCAAGAGTCTTTTTAGTTCCTCTTCACTTTCTGCCATAAGGGTGGTGTCATCTGCGTATCAGAGGTTATTGAGATTTCTCCCTGCAATCTTGATTCCAGCGTGTGCTTCTTCCAGCCCAGTGTTTCTAATGATGTACTCTGCATAGAAGTTAAATAAGCAGGGTGATAATATACAGTCTTGACGTACTCCTTTTCCTATTTGGAACCAGTCTGTTGTTCCATGTCCAGTTCTAACTGTTGCTTCCTGACCTGCATACAGATTTCTCAAGAGGCAGGTCAGGTGGTCTGATATTCCCATATGTTTCAGAATTTTCCACAGTTTATTGTGATCCACACAGTCAAAGGCTTTGGCATAGTCAATAAAGCAGAAATAGTTCTCCAACCAGGAGTCAAACCAGTGCTCCTTGCATTGAGAGCACGGACTGTAAGTCTTGAAGAAAGCTATTTTACAATTCTAGATATTTTTGTTGTTGCTATGGAAGGTGAGAGAGGTTAATCTTTGGGTGAAAAAATTCTATACCTTCTTGAATTTTATACACTAAGAGTGAAAGCTGTTAAACTCATCTGGCCAATGATTTTCACAGTAATTAAAAAAATTGTGTTGAAGAATAGTTGATTTACCATGTTATGTTAATTTCTGCTCTGCAGCAAAGTTACTCAGTTTTACATATATATTCTTTGTGATATTCTTTTCCTTTATGGTTTATCATAAGATATTTAATATGGTTCCTTGTGCCATACAATAGGAAATTGTTGTTGTTTATCCATCCTATATATAATAGTTTGCATCTGCTAATTCCAAACTTTCCATCCCTCCCCTTGGTAATCACAAGTCTGTTTTCTGTATCTTCATATGTGTACATGCTAAGTCACTTCAGCTGTATCTGACTCTCTGTGACCCAGGGACTATAGCCCACCAGGCTCCTCTGTCTTGGAATTCTCTAGGCAAGAATACTGGAGTGGGTTGCCATGCCCTCCTCCGGGGGATCTTCCTGACCCAGGGATTGAACTTGCATCTCTTATGTCTCCTGGGTTGGCACATGGGTGGCTTCACAGTAATTTTTAATTAAGAAGACAAAAGAAACTACCTTCTATGAAGGTAGTCTTTCAGTCATGCTTATGTTGTCCGGTTTTCTACTAATTCAAAATATACCAAAATATGTCACCTGAAAAGTCTTATGCTACTGTTGAAAATAAGACTATGCAGTTTTTGGAGTAAGGAGAAACTCACACCTTTTGGAAGAATTGACCTAGTCATTGGTAAACTTTTATTATCCATTCCAAAATTGAATTGAATTTCATATTTAGAAAATAGCTAATCAAGGAACATTATATGATTATTATATTTATGAATTTGAAAATTTTGTGACACTGAACTTGTGGTATAGAATTTTCCTGTTTTATCACCATGAGTGCCTTTTCTAAATATACTTTTTTGAATGCTTTTATTATGACTGTTTCCATCCTAAGATTTCAAACCTGAGATGGTTGGATAGCATTACCGGCTCAATGGATGTGAGTTTGAGCAAACTCTGGGAAAAGGTGAAGGACAGGAAAGCCTGGTGTGCTGCAGTCCATGGGGTTGCAGAGAGTCAGACACAACTTAACAACTAAACAACAACAACAATCTAGTCAGTCATTTCAGATTGATTTTTGTTTTTGATCATTTAAATTGTCAAGTTTAATAGAGATACAAGAAATGTAGCAAAAGTGAATTATAAATGATTTACACCAATCAGGTCAAGAAAGACAATATTATCAGCATCTCAGGAAAGTGACTGAAGCGACTTAGCAGCAGCAGCAGAAGCACTAACCTCATGCCTACTCCTTTGAAGTCATAAGTCTCTTCATTTGGAGAATAGTATCTGTTTTAGTTTACCATATAGTTTTACCACATGTATGTGTGTGTGTGTTTTATATATGAATCTCCATCCCTGTATAGTTTGTTGGGTTTTGCCTTCTTTTAAACTTCATCTAAATGCAATTATATTGTATATAACCTGTTGGGTCTGGCCTTCTCTCTCAAAATTTGAAATTGATCTATATTGTATATACTGGAGTTTATTGATTTTCATTGCTGAATGTTGTCTGTGGTATGAACATATTATAATTTATCCTCTCCATGTGACAACCCTTGCCTTTTTATTGGACTCTTAGTTCCATACATATTTAATGTGATTATTGATGTTGGATTTTTACTGTTGTTTTTTACTGTAACTTTACTATTTGTTATTTGTCTCATCTGTTTTTTAATTTTATTTTCAATAGACTTTATTTTTTAGAGCGGCTCTAGGTTCACAGGAAAATTGAGCAGAAGTTTCAGAGTTTTCCCATCCGTTCCCTGTCCTCACACATGGATGGTCATTAACAACATCTCCCACCAGAGTAGTTTAGTGGTTGTAACTGCTGACCCTACATTGGCACATCGTAATCACACCAAATCCATAATTTACACTAGGGCTCACTTTTGATGTTGTACATTATATGGGTTTGAACAAATATATAATGGCATGTTGTTTGATTTTTTTTTTCCTGTCCAGCCTTCTTTTAGGTTAATTGATTTCTTATAAAATTTCCATTTAGATTTCTAGCAGTAGCTCTTTTCCTTAGTTTTTAGAATAGTAGATATAGTATAACACTATGCATCCTCAAGTCCTCCAGTTTTTATTATTTCGTTCCTATATGTGTTATGGCTTCTCTGGTGGCTCAGACAGTAGAGTCTGTCTGCAGTGCAAGAGACCTGGGTTTGATCCCTGGGTTGGGGATATACCCTGGAGAAGGGAATGACTACACACTCCAGCATTCTTGCCTGGAGAATTCCATGGACAGAGGAGCCTGGGGGCTATGGTCCATGTATCGCAGAAAGTCTGACACAACTGAGCCGATGTCACAAATTAGAAACCCCACAATGTTACAGATTTTTGTTTTGTACAGTCATGTGTATTTTCAAGAAATCAAGAGGATAAATTTGTGAATCTATTTACATATTTGCCATTTTTTTAGTTTTTCATTTCTTCCTTAACAGCAAAGTTTCTATGTAATGTTTACCTTCATCCTAAAAAAAAAAAATCCCTTTAAGTTTACTTATAATACAATTTTTGCTGGAGACCAGTTTCCTTAGTTTTATTTAAACATGTTTATCGCTGCATATTTGTTCTTTCGTTTGCTCTGGAGTATTTTACTGTATGCATATACCAGTTTATTGTACTGACAATCATTTATTTTTTATCTGTTAGCTATTATGAATAAAGCTGCTATGAGTGTTGTTGTGTATGTAGTTTGATGGACTAATTTCTCTTGGATGTGTGCCTTGGGATGAAAATGATACATGGTAAGAATATGTTTTGTTTTAGAAGATACTGCCAGTTTTCCAAAGTGGTCATTACCACCTTGCACTGTATCTGCAGTCTTAAGAGTTTTCCAGTTGCTCTGTAACTTTGCCAATCATAGGTGTTGTAAATCTTTTATATTGTAGTCGTTCTGGTGAGGATGTAGCAGCATTCCACTGTGGCTTCAAATGTGCGTGTTCTTGATTACTAATGAGGTTGAGCATCTTTTTGTGTTTCCTGGCTATCTGGACAGTCACTTTGGTGATACATTTGTTCAATATGATGTCATCTTTGTTGTTGTTCAGTGTGTCATGTCCGACTCTTTGTGACCCCATGGACTGCAGCACTCCAGGCTTCCCTCTCCTTCACCATCTCCTTGAGCTTGCTCAAACTCAAGTTCATATCCTCTTACATAACTCCAATGCCTGGCTCTCTGGCTTCTCGCTGAGAGGTTGTGCAGGGCATGAGGTGGTTCTCAGATGCTCCCCCTGACATCAGCACATGTTCCCATGGAGAAGGCACTCGATGCTGCTTTCCCATTCCTGGTCTTCTGTTCTTCACTGTATCCTGGCTTGGCAGTTCTTCAATCTCTTGTTGATGCTGTGATGCCTGCAAGTGGATTTTAAAAAATGTTCATCTTTTTTTAGTTAACCACAATAGGAGGGTCTCTGTTACCTTGTCTGTCTCTACTGAAAGTGGAATTTCACAGAATTGTTTTCTTTTTATCAAATGATTCCTGTTTTTCTAATTTTAAAGATATGGAGGCAAACAAGCCATGAGACAGTAAGTTTCAGAGGGAATAACTTTCAAGGGGAATTTATATGGAACTTCACTTGTGGTTTTGTTACAAATTATTCCTTGGTTTTCAATGAATTTTTCATAAAAGACCCATACTTATATTTTTGGTTTTCATTTTGCAACATTACTCCTTGATGTTTTAAGAAAATATTTTGGCTAGAATTGAACTTTAAAATAGTCTAGATATATAATTATGGCAATAAGTAAGTCAGCATATTCTTTCATAGTAACTTCTTAAATATAAAAATATCTGCCCTTTCTGCAACAAATGGAGTGTCTCTTTGAGTAACCGTGGACTGTGTTCTCATAGAATTTATGCCATGTAATGCAGTGGACTGGGGGACTTAGAGAGTGGATGGCAGAGTACAACGCTCCAGGGATCTGTCTTCCCACCTGGACAGCTGTTGCATGAGCAGAATCTATCTGATATAACTATTTTGGAACTCTGGAGTCTGGACACAGGCTATCAGACTGATGAGGCCCGATGATATCATGCTAAGTGAGATAATCCAGTCACCAAAGACAAATATTGTATGATTACTCTTATGTGAAGTACTTAGTCAAATTAATGGAGACAGAAAGTGGAATGGTGGTTGTCAAGGTGTGGGAGGAAGGAAACTGAGTTATTGTTTAATGCGTAGAGTTTCGGATTGGTCAGATGAACTAGTCTTAGATGAAAACCACCTGGGTGGTGGCGGTGGTTACACAACAGTGTGAATGTACTTAATGCCGCTGAGCCGTACTTAGAAATGGTTCAAATTGGTAAATTTTATATGTATTTTATCACAATTAAAAATAAATAATAAAAAGTGATACAAAGCATTGGACAACATTGTTATTAACTCTTATTCCTCAAATATCAAAATTGAGCCCCAATTTGAATGTATCGAGACTTCCCTGGTGGCTCAGATGGTAAAGTGTCTATCTGCAATGCAGGAGAACCGGGTTCGATCCTTGGGTCAGGAAGATCCCCTGGAGAAGGCAATGGCAACCCACTCCAGTACTCTTGCCTGGAAAATCCCATGGATGGAGGAGCTATAATCCATGGGTTTGCAAAGAGTCGGACACGACTGAGAGACTTCCCTTTCACTTTGAATGTATTAGGATTTATAGCTATTCAAAGAAATCATATAGTGAATTATTGTCCTAAAGTGAAGCTTACTTTTGGAATGGAAACTCATGTCTGATTTTTGTTTCTGTGGATGTACAGTTTTATATATTTAGTTTCTGTTAGTGGGACCCATTGCCTTGATATGATATTCAGTTCTTTTATGTGATGGAGTCTTCTCCATCTAATCAAATGCATCCTTGACTATTTGTAATTATTACAAAAAACTCATTTTATTCTGGATTGTGAATTAGCTAATGAATATTATAAATGTGTATTCTTTAGCACGATATGGCTGTAGTAAGGATTGCATAGGATAGTTTTCCTAACCACAGTACTTTTTTCAGGAGAAACTTTATGAAGACTAAGCAAATGAATAAATAATTGGAAAACAAAAAGTCCATTGATTCAGGTTATTCAGTACCAAATTAAAGGCTTGGAAACAATTTGAAAATATAGCTGAATTATTCAAAGCATTTTTAGATACTACAGGCTTTTTATAAATGGCGCTTGTTTTACTCTAAAAGTAATACGTGGTTACTCCTATTAAACTGCTTACTTTAGCTTTGCCTTTTAGATTATTTTAGTCATCTTTTAGTTTAAGATGTATAGATGTGCTATTATTGTAGTATTGGTTTATAATTAAATACTTATATTTACACTTTCATAGATGTACTCTAGCTGCTGCTGCTGCTGCTAAGTCACTTCAGTCGTGTCTGACTCTGTGCGACCCCATAGACGGCAGCCCACCAGGCTCCCCCGTCCCTGGGATTCTCCAGGCAAGAACACTGGCGTGGGTTGCCATTTCCTTCTCCAATGCATGAAAGTGAAAAGTGAAAGTGAAGTCTCTCAGTTGTGTCCGACTCTTTGTGACCCCGTGGACTGCAGCCCACCAGTCCCCTCCATCCATGGGATTTTCCAGGCAAGGGTACTGGAGTGGGTTGCCACTGCCTTTTCCGTGTACTCTAGCAGGTTGCTTCAAAAGTTACCCCTTGGATATATTTTTGCGAATAATTTCATTCTTTCAAAGTTTAAAATGGAAAATTTCAACTTTATCCTTAAGAGTATATATCACTATGGCCTCAAGTTGTTTGCTATTCTGTGACTCCTTTATTAGATATGAGAGTATAAGGTTTGATACTAATTTGTGGTGTTTTTCTTCTGTATCTGAGGATAAGTCTTGTCTCTTGGACATAAATGATGATGACTAGCTGGAACTAACTTGACTTCAAAGTTTTTCTTTCAATTTATTGCATATATGTAACAGAAATAGAAAATGTCAAGAAAAGTGAGTGAGCTCCAATTAGGCTCAGAATCTGGCTCCTATTCTTCAGGTATTTGTTGGACACACACTGTCTACAGAGGGAGGGCCCTGCCTTGGGAGAGGGTGAAGTTAGCCCTCTGGTGGCAGCTCCACGCCTCTTTTTTTTCCTTTTTTCAAGAAATTTTGCTGCTGCCCAAAACTGCATATTCCACCTTAGTGAAACAAACCAACCCACTCATTAGTCCTGCTGTCTCTAGAAGGTCTTTTAACATGTCCTTTGAGAGTTCACTTATTATGCAAAGAAGATTATCAAGTTATTTTCTGTAAAATGTACAGCAAATCCTCTCCGAGCCAGGTTCTGCTGCCGCTGCTACTGCTAAGTCGCTTCAGTCATGTCCAACTCTGTGCGACCCCATAGACGGCTCTCCATTTTCTTATATTTGGTGATGTTTTAGTGCCCTAGAGGTTTTAGACCCTCTGGAGGGGGGGCACTCTAGGGAGCAAGCTAGTTGGGTTGTCGCTTATTTTAGCTCCAAGAGAAGTGCACACAAGTGCCCAGAGCCTTGTTCCTCTTTGTCTCACCGAATGAGCCCATGACCATCCTGTTATTTATTCTAGGTTCCTAAAGGTAAATGGGAATTAATGGCGTGCGTGTATTTGTATCTTGTCTCGTCCATGATATACCTACCTTAATCCATGATTTCTTTCTTGAACCGGAATGAAACAATTAATGCTGTTTTGGCATTTTTAGTAGGATTGCCCCCGATTACATTGATCAGGGATACTTCTGGGTCATGAAACCAAAATAATATTATTTGTATTAGCTTATGGATATTGTTGCTGTGTCTCCACATTTGTTGTTTTTCAGGTTTCAGAAGTAATAGGGTGGAAGACTGTAGAGCTATAGGTAATAAATGGAATGGGTTGGGATATTAATCAGGGAGTGATGGGGGATTAAGGCAAACCAGAGAGGCAGTGCCTGGCCTGCAGGGGACAGCTCGGCTCGGTGGCATCAGGTTGTTGTCCTCTGGAAATGCAAGCCAGGTGTGGCCAGATCTTCCCGTTGTTCAAACAGAAAGGTAGAAATTTGATTTTTTTTTTTACATTCAGACTCCAAACTAAAAATATATATTATTGAAGTATAGTTGATCAGTCATCAGTCTCTTGATTTTATTATTGATAATAAGTCCAGATTGTTAATAAGAGAGTATTTATGGGCCAACTAACATAGTACCTATTTTCAGACTTAAGTACAGAGTACAGAAAGATGCCTTGTCACTCCTCCAGGTAGCGGGTAATCCTGGTTACCAGTCCTGTAGGAGTCACCTCTGGGATTCAGTATTCAGTGGCTCTCATGGTGGCAGGAAAAAACCCAGATCCAAATGACTCCCACAGTTGACCACAGTTTTACCTAAAATGAATGGCCCTTTTATTGTCATACTTTAATTTGTTGTCCTATTATCTTATCAGTAGTTTCAAATACTTAAGAAAAAATCAATATTAAAGTATCAGTTTTGCAATCCAAAGGATGTTTGTACTTTTTTTAAAAAAAATGACACACTTTAAAAAAATGATAATGTTTGGCCTCCTGCCTTGTAAATGCATCAGGCATCATTTTATTTTTAATATTTAAAGGATGTGCTAGACTTTTAGATGTCTTTAAATTGATACCTGGGAAATAATGTATGATTGTTACTTTCTTCACTGGTGAGAATTTTAAATTCATTCTAGTAGAATTTTTGAAAAATAAACTTTATTTTAGAGCAATTTCAGATTTACAGAATAGTTGTGAATATAGTAGAGAGTCTCCATATAGCCCACCCTGTTTCCTCTTGTTATTAACACCTTACATTAGTGTGGCACATTTTCACAATAATGGTATATTGTTATGACTCAGAATCTATATTTTATTCAGATTTCTTTCTTTTTTTTTTTTACCTGATGTGCCTTTTCTCTTCCAGGATCCCATGCAGAATACCACATTACATTAATTGTCACATTTCCTTAGGCTGACAGATTCTCAGAGTCCCCGTGTTTTTGATGAGTTTGAGGGGGTACTGGTTAGGAATGTCCCTCATTTGGGGGGTTTGTCTGAAGTTTTTCTCCTGGTTCAGCTATGGTGATGAGTTTTGGGGAGTGAGACTAGAGCGGTGAAGTACTGTTTTCACCACATATCATCCATATGACCTGTCACTGTTGATGCTAATCCTGATCGCTTGGCTGACGTAGTGTCTGTCAGGTTTCTTTACTGTAATGATGCTCTTTAAACATTTCCTCTTTCTATAATTGATGCAGAAGGAAGTGCTGACGTTCAGCCCACACTTCAGTGGGGACTCCTGCTGTGCCTCCTTGTGAGGCGAGAGTCTAGGTAATATTTGGAATTCTTTTGCATGGGAGATTGGTTTACTTCTTATTTATTAATTACTGGTTTATCTCTTTATTTGTTGATTATTTAAAAAAATTTTTAATCATCATCATTATTATTTTTAATTAATTTTTTAAAAATTTTATTTTAGTTTTTAACTTTACAATATTGTATTGGTTTTGCCATATATCAGAATGAATCCGCCACAAGTATACATGTGTTCCCCACCCTGAACCCTCCTCCCTCCTCCCTCCCCACACCATCCCTCTGGGTCGTCCCAGTGCACCAGCCCCAAGCATCCAGTATCGTGCATCGAACCTGGACTGGCGACTCGTTTCATATATGATATTATGCATGTTTCAATGGCATTCTCCCAAATCATCCCACCCTCTCCCTCTCCCACAGAGTCCAAAAGACTGTTTTATACATCAGTGTCTCTTTTGCTGTCTCGTACACAGGGTTATTGTTACCATCTTTCTAAATTCCATATATATGCGTTAGTATACTGTATGGGTGTTTTCTTTTCTGGCTTACTTCACTCTGTATAATAGGCTCCAGTTTCATCCACCTCATTAGAACTGATTCAAAGGTATTCTTTTTAATGGCTGAGTAATACTCCATTGTGTATATGTACCACAGCTTTCTTATCCATTCATCTGCTGATGGACATCTAGGTTGCTTCCATGTCCTGGCTATTATAAACAGTGCTGCGATGAACATTGGGGTACACGTGTCTCTTTCAATTCTGATTTCCTCAGTGTGTATGCCCAGCAGTGGGATTGCTGAGTCATAAGGCAGTTCTGTTTCCAGTTTTTTAAGGAATCTCCACACTGTTCTCCATAGTGGCTGTACTAGTTTGCATTCCCACCAACAGTGGAAGAGGGTTCCCTTTTCTCCACACCCTCTCCAGCATTTATTGCTTGTAGACTTTTGGATCGCAGCCATTCTGACAGGTGTGAAATGATACCTCATAGTGGTTTTGATTTTCATTTCTCTGATAGTGAGTGATGTTGAGCATCTTTTCATGTGTTTGTTAGCCATCTGTATGTCTTCTTTGGAGAAATGTCTGTTTAGTTCTTTGGCCCATTTTTTGATTGGGTCATTTATTTTTCTGGAATTGAGCTGTAGGAGTTGCTTGTATATTTTTGAGATTAGTTGTTTGTCAGTTGCTTCATTTGCTATTATTTTCTCCCATTCTGAAGGCTGTCTTTTCACCTTGCTTATAATTTCCTTTGTTGTGCAGAAGCTTTTAAGGTTAATTAGGTCCCATTTGTTTATTTTTGCTTTTATTTCCAATATTCTGGGAGGTGGGTCATAGAGGATCCTGCTGTGATGTATGTCGGAGAGTGTTTTGCCTCCGAGTCGGACACGACTGAGCGACTTCACTTTCACTTTTCACTTTCATGCACTGGAGGAGGAAATGGCAACCCACTCCAGTGTTCTTGCCTGGAGAATCCCAGGGACGGCAGGGCCTGGTGGGCTGCCATCTATGCAGTTGCACAGAGTCGAACACGAGTGAAGCGACTTAGCAGTAGCAGCAGCAGTATCTGTATTAAGCTAAATATGAGCTCCCCAAGTGGCTCAGTGGTAAAGAATCTGCCTGCCAATGCAGGAAATGTGTGTTCAGTCCCTGGGTCAAGAAGATTCCCTGGAAAAGGAAACGGCAAACCACTCCGGTCTTCTTGCCTGGAGAATTCCATGGACAGAGGAGCCTGGTGGGCTACAGTTCATGGGGTCACAAAAAGAGCTGGACATGACTTAGAGACTGAAAAACAACAGCAACAGACATGCGCTCAGAACTGATTGCTCCAACTCGAATCTATTACCACACGAATCATTAGAGCTTTCTTCTGTTGTTGGTCAACACCCACTCCAGCAGTGAGAAATCTGGCTCCCAGGAGCCATCATTTATTTAATTTTCCAAGTCCAGTACATAGTATATGATGGTTTTAGAATTGTTTATAAATACCCGCTGTGAGAAAGAGTTTTATCAGCAGAGCTTATGCACACTTCCTTTGGCCTTTTCTCTTACACACTGCACTTATTTCTTTAAAAATGTTTTTATTGATATACAATAGTGTATGTTTTTGGTGTACAGCATAGTGATTTACAGTTTTTAAAAACTGTATTCCATTTGTAATTACCTTAAAATATTGGCTGTGTTCCTTATGCTGTACAGTATATCCTTATAGCTTACTTATTTCATACATAATTTAGTTTGTACCTCTTAATCTCTTGCCTCTATGATGCCCCTTCCTCCTTCCCTCTCCCCACTGATAAACACTTCTGTAGTTTGTTCTCTATGTATGTGTATCTGTTTTTTTTTTTTTTTGTTATATTCACTGGTTTTATTTTTTAGATTCCACATGTAAGTGATACCATGCAGTGTTTGTCTTTCTCTGACTTATTTCACTAAGCATAATACACTCCAAGTCTATTCATCTTGTTGCAAATGGTAAAATTTAAATTTTGTTGTCTTTTAAAGAAATTTTTTGTTGGAGTATAGTTTCTTTATAATGTATTCATTTCCGTTGTACAGCAAAGTGAATCAGTTATATGTATACGTATATCCTCTCATTTTTAGGTTTTCTTCCCATTTAGATCACCACAGAGAATTGAGTTGAGTTCTCTGTGCTAAATAGTAGGTTCTCATTAGTAACCTATTTTATACATAGCCACACTGCACTTACTTCTAAGGATACTTAGGTCAGCATTTACCTCTGCGGTGAATTTATTTCGTACGTTTGTTATATTCCTTCGTCACTGTCTGCATTCCATTCTGGGATTTTCCAACTTCATAAATAATTTAAAATTTGCATACCCTGAGGTTTTCTCTGTATGCTGTTAAGTTTTATGGGTTTTGACAAATGCAGAATGTCATATATTCACCATTATAATATGTAGAATACTTTCACCATCCTAAAAATCCCATGTACTTGACCTATTCAACTCTCATCTCTTTCCAGCCTCCTGGCAATGACAGACTATTTACTATCTTTATAATATTACCTTTATTCTGAAGGTCACATAAATGTAATCACATAGTGGGTGGCCTTTTCAGACTGGCTTTCTTTTACTTAGTTGTGTGTTTTTAAGATTCATCCTTATTTTTGCATGGCTTTACATAGTTCACTCTTTTTTTGTTGTTAATAGTATTCCATTGTGTGGAAGATGATTTTTTTTTTTTTTTTGGCTGCACCGTGTGGCATGGAACTTCCCTGACGAGGGATTGAACCTGAGCCCCCTGCAGTGAAAACACAGCGTCTTGACCACTGGATCATAGGGAAGTTCCTGAAAGACCTTTTTTTTTTTTAAAAAAATGTATTTACCTGTTGAGATTGTTTCGATCTGGCTATTATGAATAAAGCTTCTATAAACATTCTCATGCAGTTCTTTGTATGGATGTAAATCTTCAAATGAATTGGATAAATTCCTAGGCGTGTGATTGCTGCGTTACATGTTAAGACTGTGTTTAGCTTTATGACATGTCAAACCATATTCCAAAGTGGCTGTGTACCATTGTGCCTTCCCGCCGGCAGTGATTGAGAGTTCCTATTTTTCTGCATTTTCATCAGTGTTTGGCATTGAAAGTGTTTGGGATTTTAGCCATTCTAGTAGATGTGTAATAGCACCTTATTGTTGTTTTAATTTGTTTCCCTCTTGATGTATGATGTTGACCAACTTTTCATATAAACATATGTCATTTGTCATCTGTATATCTTCTTCAGTGAGGTGTTTGTTCAGATTCTTTGTCCATTTTTATTTTAAAATATTTATTTATATTTATTTACTTATTTGGCTGCTCCAGGACCTTCCGTTCTCATCGCAGCATGTGAGATCTTTCTAGTTCCTGACCAGGGATCGAACTCCAGCCCCCTGCATTGGTAGAGCAGAGGTTTAGCCATTGGACCACCAGGAAGTCCCCATTTTTAAATTGGGTTGTTTTCTTATTATTGAGTTTTAAAAATTCTTTGTATATTTTTGTATACAACTCCTTTATCAGATATGTGTTTTACGAATATTTTCTACCAATCTTTGGCTAATTTCTTCATTTTCTTAATGGTATCCTTCACAGAGAAGTTTTACATTTCATTAAGTAGAACTTACCTGTCTTTTTTTTCTTAGATTGTGGTTTTGGTATGTATCTAAAAACTCACCACTAAACCCAAGGTCATGTAAAATTTCTCTTTTGTTTTTTCTTCTGGAACCTTTATAGTTTTGAATTTTACATTTGGGACTGTGATTCATTTCATGTTAATTTTTTTGTTAAGGTGTAAGATCTAAGTCTAGGTTTGTTATTACTGTTTTGCATATGGATATCCAGTTGTCCTAGTACCATTTGTGGAAAAGACTATTCTTTTTTCAATGAATTGGTTTTGTGCCTTTTTTCAAAAGTCAGGTGTTTCTACTTGTGTGGGTCTATTTCTGGGCTTTTTATTCTGTTCCATTGATCTATATATCTGTTCTTTTATCAGTTCCACTCTGTCTTGATTTAGATTTTAATTGGTATTAATTTTTAGTTAGGCGTTGAGAAATGGGTTCTCATTCAACTTGACAACAATGCTTGTGTGTTTGTGTTTTCTTAAAACATTAGATTTTTCATCACCATCTTGTCATAAACTCTTAACATTGCACATCGTGTTTATTTTTCAAGTTAACATTGAGAATGCACATCTCTAGTCTTCCTTCAGAGCCCTGTGATATTAATTGCAACCTCTCCCTGACATATGATACCCTTATTCAGTTCTTTTTTATCTATTTCCCTGATTCTTCCTAGGAATTGAAGATTGATGAGAGCAGCCCTTCACTGCTGCATCTCTTTCACCTAAGGACTTACCTGACATGTAGTAAGATCTCAATGATGCAACATAAACTAGATGAATGAAATATGGGGTCTCATGTTTATAATATCTTTGAGCAGCAAGTTATTGTACAAAGGCGAATTTGCTAAATAGCTAACCATTTAAACATTAAGCAGAACTTATAATTGGAAAAATCTGCAGTCAGTATTTTCAAAGTTAGTTAAATGTTACTTCTGTTTCTTAAATACATTGTACTTAATTCAATTTATTCTTTGTGCCATCTCACTTAATATTTTGACTAAAAACCAAGAAATTGGGTTAAAGGCCTATTTCTGAAATTACCTAAGCAAGTGATCTTAGAAAAGTTACAATTTTCCTGGGTCTCAGTGGACCACTAGTTTTAATGACTAGATGATTTCTTAAGTTCCATCAGTCCCTAAAATTCTGCTTGATAATGACCTCGTTCCTTGTGGCATATTACACTAGGTCTTTCCTCAAAATAACGTTCAAGTATCAGACTTCCCTGTCAGTCCAGTGGTTAAGATTCTGAGCTTCCAGTGTTTCTAATGCAGGGGGTGCAGGTTTGATCCTTAGCCGGGTGGGTGGAGGGACTAAGATCCCACATGCCACGTAATGCAGCCAAAAAAAAGAAAAGGTTGATGTAGAACTATTTTATCTCTAACAGCATTTGACTTCAGTCAACCATATTTTAAATTATTATTAAAAAAAAATCCCCTGTACATCTGCCTTTTGTTGCCAAGTGTACCTCCCTGTGTTAATCTCTATATTTTTTCTCCACTGAATTGTAGTTTTATTTCTTTGTCATTCCCATTAAAGTGATTTCCACAGGGCTTGTCTGCCTTGCAGTCAGTCAGTAGGCTCTCTCAATAGATAATAAATGTTGTGATAGGTGAAAGTCTCCTAAACTTGGCCACACCCTAGTCCCCAGAACCTGTGAATTTGTTCCCATGGCAAGGGAAAGCTAAAACTAGGGTTATAGGTGGAATTAAGTTCACTAAGCAGCTGATCTTAAGGGGCAGTGCCCTGAATTACCCTGGTTAGCCCCATTGTAATCACAAAGGTGATAAATGAAACAGAGAGGCAGGAGAGTTAGTGGGAGACATGTGAGAAGAACTGCACCGACCCTTGTTGGCTTTAAAGGTGGCGGGGCCCAAAGAACATGGGTACCTGTCAAAGTGAGTGAAAGTCGCTTAGTCATGTCCAACTCTTTGTGACCCCATGGACTACACAGTCCATGGCATTCTCTAGGCCAGAATACTGGAGTGGGTAGCCTTTGCCTTCTCCAGGAGATCTTCCCAACTCAGGGATCAAACCCAGGTCTCCCACATTGCAGGCGGATTCTTTACCAGCTGAGCCACAAGGGAAGCTCAAGGATACTGGAGTGGGTGGCCTATCCCTTCTCCAGCAGATCTTCCTAACCCAGGAATTAAACCGGGGTCTCCTGCATTGCAGGCGGATTCTTTACCAACTGAACTGCTGCTGCTGCTGCTAAGTCGCTTCAGTCGTGTCCGACTCTGTGCGACCCCATAGATGGCAGCCTACCAGGCTCCCCCATCCTTGGGATTCTCCAGGCAAGAACACTGGAGTGGGTTGCCATTTCCTTCTCCAAAACCAACTGAGCTATCAGGGAAGCAAAGCTAGAAAACAAAAAGAAACAGATTGTCCACTGCAGCTTCCAGAGAGAAGGGAACCCTGCCAATACCTTGATCTTGGCCCAATAAAACCCATTTTGAACTTCTGACCTTGAAAACTGCAAGGTTATACATTTATGTTGTTTTAAGCCACTAAGTTTGTGGTAATTTGTTACAGCAGCAATAGGAAACTAATGTAAATACAAATGTCTAGCCATGCAGTGGTCTCCAGCCTTTTTGGCACCAGGGACTGGTTTCATGGAAGACAGTTTTTCCACGGACAAGTGGGAGGGAATGGTTTCAGGACGATTCAGTGCATTACATTAACAGGGCACTTTTTTTCTGTTGTTATTACATCAGCTCCACCTCAGATCATCAGGCATTATTAGATCTTGGAGGTTGGGAACCCCTGGTCTAGTGCAAAGAGCACTGTGCAAATCAATTTCAGTAATTAACTTTCCTGAAAACACTCATAAAATATATCAAGGCAAATAATTTCAGGGGCATGGGGTCCCTATTTTTAGGTTTCTTTAATGAACATCAAGAATTATAATACTTACTTGGAATGCTAAAACTTCTTGTCATTTTCAAGGTTAGATTTTTAGAGGTTTTGCCAGTGAAGTACAAAAGTTGGAAGAAATTTGAAGGTGTCAGTTGGAGTCTGGATAAGAGGGAGTTCATTCCTCTTGAAATAACAATTTTAACTTCTTGGTTCACTACAGTATTTGAGAGGAATGCTGATCTATAGTATTAAAAACACTAAATAATTTATATTTAAATTTGGATTATGTTGGTTGGTTTAGAGTGGCTTCCCAGGTGGCTCAGTGGTAAAGAACCTGCATGCCAATTCAGGAGATGCAGGAGACGTGGGTTCGATCCCTGGATCAGGAAGATCCCCTGGAGGAGGGCTTGGCAACCCACTCCAAGAATGTTCCTGCCTGGAAAATTCCATGGACAGAGGAGCTTGGGCGGGCTACAGTCCCTGGGGTTGCAGAGTCGGGCATGACTGAGCAGTCAGGCACAGATGGTTTAGAACAAGGGTTTATTTTAAAAAATAATTAAAAATTTTGTTATGTGTATTTTAAAATAGCTAGTATTAAAATGAATTACATTTTTATGGATATTTTATTGGACAGATTTCTTATTGAAGTGGGAGGCAGGAATTGATTGAGTTCAGAGTTGTTAATCCCTTATTAGAATCAGAAGGAGCTATGAAGGTTTGTTGCTGCTGCTGCTGCTAAGTCGCTTCAGTCGTGTCCGACTCTGTGGGACCCCATGGACGGCAGCCCACCAGGCTCCCCCATCTCTGGGATTCTCCAGGCAAGAGCACTGGAGTGGGTTGCCATTTCCTTCCTCAATGCATGAAAGGGAAAAGGAAAGTGAAGCCTTTCAGTAGTGTCCGACTTGCAGCAACCTCAGGGACTGCAGCCTACGAGGCTCCTCCGTCCATAGGATTTTCCAACCCAGAGTACTGGAATGGGTTGCTATTGCCTTCTCCAGAAGATTTGTTGAGGTTGTGATAATTGTGTAGTTAAGGAAAGCTGGGGTTCAGAGAGGGTCGTTTAAGAGTTTAGCTCAAGGTAGCTCACCTGGTTTATTTTAGAACCTTGAACAAAAAATTGAAATCTAAAATTTAAATTTAAATCTCTGGGCTCTAAATCCATTCTTCTTTTTGTCTTGCTAGACACAAAGGTGAGTGAAAGAAAATTTTAAGCTTTTAAAGTTGAACTTAATTGTTTCGGTCAGTTCTGAAGTTACTTTTTATAAAGAGCCAGCAGTATATAGATTCTCTTTTTAAATGCAGGAGCCATAAACATCTCAGACAAAGAGGCTTTCTTATTTTTGCAGACATTTCTTATGGTGCAGTTTCTGAATTTTCTCCTTTTGTGTAATTTTCTTGTGTGAAGTGGAAGTGTTAGTCACTCAGTTGTGTCTGACTCTTTGAGACGCTATGGACTGTAGTCCTCCAGGCTCTTCTGTCCATGGGAATCTCCCGGCAAGAATACCGGAGTGGGTAGCGTTTCCCTTCTCCCGGGGATCTTCCTGACCCAGGGATCCAACCCGGGTCTCTTGCACTGCAGGCAGATTCTTTACTGTCTGGTTTTCTTGTGAGGCAACCCTAAATAGTAGAAGTTTTGAAAGGATAAAAAACTTCCAAGAATAAGATAAAACGGTTGGTTGTTTGCCAGGATGGCATATGCAGGATAAGGATTATTTTGTGCCTTGGACCCATGAAACATGAATATTTGATATGCCAAAAATGAAGGACCTAATTTTTAAAACTTAATGTTGACTTAACTATCTAATTTTTAAAGTTCTTACAAGAATTACATGTGGATTTTTTGTTTCTCCAACTTTCTTAGAATTATGTTTAACTTTGGTATAAATTCTGCTAACATGTACTTACCTCTTTTTCTAGAATGTATATATTAATATACTTTTATTTCCTTATAAGCTTAATTCTTATATGTTTGTTTCTTTTTTGGATTTGTGTCTGATCAAAAACATGACTAAATGTGTAAACTCTGAATTCATTATTTTCAGTTAACATGTTTGACCAGATTGTGTGATAGAAGCTTCAAAGTCCTTTCAAAGGTGAAAGAACAAATAATAAGTAACTGACACAGGTGGGGAGAGTAAAAATCATTATTTAGATAAAATTGTTTGGATCTAGAATAACTACTTGGGGAAGTGCATTTTTGAGGTTTTTAAAAGCATATTTTTGTTTGAATCATCGTTAATCAGGGCAGACTTCTGAAACTTGGTATAATGCACTTCATTTCCGTTGTGACAACTTCAGAATTCTGTTTTATGGTTGAATAGCATGGAAGCTGTGGACTGTTTTTGAAGGGGTTAGCCCTAGGACATGAATAGCATACTGAGTATTGCAACTTGTAGCCACAGATATCTCATCTATTTGATTAATTACTCCTTTGCAGTATTGCTTTTGTGTCGTATCAGGGGGAGAGTTGGTTAGTAAGTAGGACTTAGAGATTGTCCTACTGAGTGCAGTAAGTCAGACAAAGACAAATACGATGATATCACTTGTATGGGAATCTAAAAAATGGTGCAAATGAACTTATTTATAAAACAAAGTCACAGATGTGGAAAACAAACTTACGGCTTCTGGAATAGGGGTGAAGAGAAGCGGGGAGAAGGGATAAATTGGGAGATTAGGATTGATATATACAAACTACTGTATATGAAACAGATAACTAATAAGGACCTGGTTCATAGCACAGGGAATACTGCATAATGACGTACATGGGAAAAGAATCTAAAAAAGAGTGTGTGTGTATATATATGTATATATATAAAAATATAAATATATGTATGTATAAATGTAAATATAAACATATAAATATATATAACTGGTTCACTTTGCTCTACAGCAGAAACTAATATAACATTGTCAATCAACTATACTCCAATAAAAATTGAAAAAAAAATAGTGATCAGTAGTCTTGGCAAGAGTTCTAAAAATATCAGGGTAAATAGGTACATTTTCTCTTGTGATCATCAAGCAGAGAAGGGAAGCGGAGGTCGAGGTAATGAGGCTTTCTGTATGTGGAATCAGTTCGTCTACAGTGAGCCTGTCAGCATTCTCATCTCTGCCCACGGTAATGATTAGCCGCCCCTGGTAAGGGGGGTTTCAGTGTGTGCTTGTCAGTGAGGTCTCTCATGTGAAACTAAATGTTGGCTTGGCATCTCAGGAACTCAGACGATGGCCGAATGGGTTTGGCTTCTGTTAAACAGAGTTTTAATCATTAAATGGAAATAGATGAAGTCGGTGAACAAATACAGTGGCTTCAAAGCCCTGATTTTGGTTTTTAGATAGCCCCTAACTTTGCTTGGAGGAGAGTCAAGTGCAATATTTCACCACCGTATTATCACCAAAGAGAATTACTTTTGTAGATTGGTCCTTGCTTCTCTAAACATGGTGTCCTACACTAAGGATTAGAACTGTTATTCCAAGTTAATAGTGTTTGGATAGAGAAGTAATATCAAATTGTAATATTAAATTGTATGTTTTAAAAAAATCTTTTCCATTTATTTGCTTAATGGTTATTCAGATAATTAATAAATTATAGAATGAGGAAGCCTATTTGTAAGACTGTGGAATTTCTATTTAGGTGTGATGGGGGGGGGATGGCTAATATTATGACAAATTATTAACTTGGGATGAAAGTTATACTTCCAAGGTTATGTTAAAAATGTGACTTTACTGCTGAATGGGAAGCCTTGATTCTAGTTTTTACTGGCATGGGGATATGCATGCAAGTAGAAAAAGATTAATTTTACTCATTTGCAGCTTCTCAGAAGCTGAGAAATTCTTCTCAGAAATTGCAGTACTAATTCTAAAATGTTATAATAGGTCAGTTTGGTCAGTCATTGAAGCATTTCATGTAAGGAAAAATGTGTATTGGAGGTGCTGAAATTCTTGATGGGCCATAAATCCACTTAGCATAAGAGTCTGCAAATTGGTTAGAAGTATGAAAGGGGAAGGAAATTTATCAAGAAACCCTACATACAGAATATTCATAGTTAGCTTAATTTCAATTTGTCTTTAAAATTAATTTGATAGAGCACTTCATGCAAGAAGATAGGAGGGGTGGGTATTTTTTCAGACCAGATTTTTGATTGCCTTTGAGTTCTTTATTAAAGCATAGCACTTGCAATAGTGTAAATATGTAAATATTGTTTAAGTACAAAGGAGTCTCGTGATTTTCATATGTCTTGTTTTCTTAATTATATTCAGTTTCCATTAAACAAAATCATGTTTTATCTTACATTATTATTATTTTTTAGTGTAACATTTTTAGTAATTTCTTCATGTGTGTAGTAAGCATAATAATAGCCCCCAAAATGTCCATGTCCTTTTTCTTGGATCCTGTGAGTGTTACTGTATAGGATGGAAGGTTCTTCAAATATGTGTTTAAATTTAGGATCTTGAGATGGTGAGATTATCTTGGGTAATTATTTTTCTTCTGTTTGAAGAATTTCTTTTAATGTTTCTGACCATGAACAATCTTATTTTGCCTTCATTTTTGAAAAATAAGTGTCATTGGATTAAAAATTATAGGTTGATCTTTTTTTTTTTCTTTTAAGATATTCCACTGTCTTCTGGCTTACTTTGTCTAGGGTGAGAAATTGGTGATCATCATTATCTTTGTTGCTCTGTAAATAATGTGTAGATTTTTCTTTGTGTGTGTGCTCAGTCGTGTCGGTCTTTGCATGTCCATGCACCGGGGTCTGCCAGTCTCCTCTGTCAGTGGAATTCTCCAGGCAAGAAGACTGGCGAGGTTTGCCATTTCCTCCTCCAAGGAATCTTCCCAACCTAGGAATCAAACCCACATCTCTTCATCTTCTGCATTGACAGGTGGATTCTTTACCACTGTGCCACCTGGGAAGCCAGTTTTTTCTTTAGTTGTTTTAAAAGTTTTTTCTTAAACATTGATCTCAAGCAGTTTGATGTATATGTCTGTGTTTTACTCACGTGTCTTATGCTTGGAGTTTGTTGAGCTGCTTAAATTTATGCGTGTATAGCTTTCATTTGATTTAGAAAAATTTCAACTGTTATTTCTTCAAATATTTTTTTCTCTTCCTCTTCCTATGAAGACTCCATTTATGTACACATTAGACAGTTTGAAGTTGTTTGATAGCTCGCTGATGCCCTGTTCATTTCTTTCCAGTGTTTTTTTTTTTTTTTTTTTTTAACTACTGTTTCTTTTTAGTTGCTATTACTTTAAATCCACTAATCTTTTTTTTTTCCTCTGCAAATTGGTTAAGAGTGTGAAGGGGAAAAGAAAGTTATCAAGAAATATTACTTATAAAATACTGGCATAGAGTTGTCATTCTATGACTGCCTAATGTGCTGTTACTTCCATCCAATGTGTCTTTCTTCCCAGACTAGTTTTTACCTCTAGAAGTTCAGTTAGGATCTTTCAAATTTCTTAATTTCTTAAAAATTTCAAATTTTTCTTGAATGGTTACACATAGTAACCGTTTTTTATGTCTGCTAATTCTAACTTGTTAGTATCAATTTTGGGTCAGTTTTACTTAATTGGCTTATCTCCTTATGGTGGATTGTATTTGCCTGCTTCTTTACGTGCCTAATAATTTCTGCTAAGATGCCAGACATTTGAATTTTATCTTGTTGGGTGCTGAATATTTTTGTGTTCTTGAGCTTTGTTACGGGACATAGTTAAGTCACTTAGAAAGGGTTTGCCCTTTTCATGTCTTGCTTTTAAGCTTTCTTAGATAGAACCAGAGCAGCTTTTACTCTAGTTTTACCTCCTGCTGAGATAAAACCCTTCTAAATATTCTACCTAATGTCCTGTTAATTATGAGGTTTTCCACTCTGATTAGTGGGAACAGAAGGAGCCATTTCCAGCCTATGTGAGCTTTAGGGATTATTCCCTCTCATCCTTTTAGGGTAGGTTCTTGGGTAGTTTGCTCACACACATGGGTTGGTCAACTGAAGTCTTGAGGGGTACCCCAGCACATCTCCAGGGTTTTCTGTCTTTGTAACCTTCTTCTCTCTGGTATTCTGCCCTGCAAAAAAGGCATCTTGGAATCCTTGAACTCCTAGCTTCATCTCCTCAACTCAAAGTGATCACCAGACTCTTGCCTGGCTTCCTGTACTTTGGGCCACAGTCTGGAAATTCTATCCAGGCAGTAGGCTTCATATTTTGCTCCCATCTAGTTTTGGCTTAAAACTTAAAATTCAAAAAACTAAGATCATGGCATCCAGTCCCATCACTTCATGGCAAATAGATGGAGAAACAATGGAAGCAGTTTTAATAACTGTTAAATGGATGGAATAAAAGGAAACTTTATTTTCTTGGGATCCAAAATCACTCCAGATGGTGACTGCAGCCATGCAATTAAAAGATGCTTGCTCCTCGGAAGAAGAGCTATGACCAACCTAGACAGCATATTAAAAAGCAGAGACATTACTTTGCCAACAAAGGTCCGTCTAGTCAAAGCTGTGGTTTTTCTAGTGGTCGCATATGGATGTGAGAGTTGGACTATAAAGAAAGCTGAGCACTGAAGAATTGATGCTTTTGAACTGTGTTGGAGAAGACTGTTGAGAGTCCCTTGGATTTCAAGGAGATCAAACCAGTCAACGCTAAAGGAAGTCAGTCCTGAATATTCATTGGAGGGACTGATGCTGAAGCTGAAACTCCAATACTTAGGCCACCTGATGCGAAGAACTGACTCATGGGAAAAGACCCTGATGCTGGGAAAGATTGAGGACAGGAGAAGAAGGGGATGACAGACGATGAGATGGTTGGATGGCATCACCGACTTGATGGACATGAGTTTGAGCAAACTCCAGGAGTTGGTGATGGACAGGGAAGCCTGGCGTGCTGCAGTCCACGGGGTCGCAGAGTCGGACACGACTGAACAAATGAACTGAACTGAGGCTTCATATGGTTACCTTGCTTGTTTCCTGTCTCTCAGGAATCACTGTCCTTTGTAGCTCCATGTCCAGTGTTTTAAAACCATTGTCTGAAATATTTTGTCCACTTTTGAGTCATTAAAAGTGTATGGATAAATCTGGTCCCTGTTTCTCTTGCCTGTAAGATCTTAGTCATCTCCAAGAAGCAGTCATAGGATTGCCTTGTTGTAGTTGTTAACTTCATAATACCTCTTGTTTAAGAAAAACACCCAGGCCTTTATTCTCTTACTTATGGCTTGAAAAAATTATGTCTTTATGTATTTAGGATTGTTGATAACTTATTATTGGAAGATCTGTAAAATACAGTAGAAATCTTTAGTGTTCAACTGTAATGCTGAAATACATTAAACTTCAAGTTCTAAATGACTTACAAAAGTGAAAAATGGTAGCATAGTTATCACTTTGTGTGTGTGTGTTTAAAATGTGGAAGTGCAGCCATTACGTGGATTGTATGTAACTGTTTTCTGAAATACATGAAATTTCAAATTCAGAAACAATGGAGTGTTTTAAAGTTTCCTTTGGTGTCTCTTAGCGACAGCAAACAAATAATTTTCTTTGGATTGCATTTTTATATGTGATTAAAATTTTTAGTGATGTGATGAAGTTACTGAAATTTCTTGGAAAACCATTGGCAAAATTTTTCCTAATGTTTGCTATGAGAAACAAATTGCGTATTTGAACACCCAAATTCATGTATTTAATTACTGATAGAAACCTGTTCCACATTTTCTTATGTACAATTTTTGCTTTTGGCTTTCAAATAGAAAAGATAAAAGCTCTGTGCTGTTTTGTGATTGCAATGCGATCAGTGTTTGTGATAAGTAAAAGGCAACTTATTTTAAAGCCAATTTTACTTTAAAACCTCTGTTTTAGCTTTATACTTTTGTTGAATATCTAGTAATTTTGGGTCGTTTTCAGTCTTCCTTTTTGCTTTCTCTTTGTGGGCTGTTAAAAGAAAAATGAAATGGTTTTGAAGCAAAGTCTTTCACAAAGTGCTTTGGACTCAGTTACTGTTTATTTGCCATGGCTGTAAATCAAGTCCGTAAATGAGAAAATGCTTTTGGCTCCCTGAGTGAGACCAGAAATGCTGATTGCTGTGTTTGAACCACTGGGGCTCTCCTTGGCTTTGCAGGAGGCAGACACTTTATATTGATTATCTCGAAAGCATTGGGAGCATAGATCAGTGTTACAGATGAGGGACCTGGTCCTCAGTGAGGTCACAGGAAGCTGTCCCTCACGTAACCCCACTAGCAAAAGCCTGACTCTTTAGGCTCCATGGCACCCATGGCATTATGCTGTCTTCCACCCTAACCCCCTGGGCTGGCAGAGGCAACTGTTGGCTGTTCCCGTGCCCTTGTTCGTTGTCACGTAGGTCACTGTACCCTCATCCAGGGTACAGTCCAACTGAAGTCTGTCAATTATAGTCTTAAACTGTCTGTAGGAAAGTTCTACTTCTTTATTTTAAAAAATGGGCTATAATAGCCATCTTACGGGTTTTCCTGATGGCTCAGTGATAAAGAATCTGCCTGTAATGCAGTAGACACACGAGACCCAGGTTTGATCCCTGGGTTGGGAAGATCCCCTGGAGAAGGAAATGGGAACCCACTCCAGTATTCTTGCCTGAAAAATCCCATGGACAGAGCAGGCTGGTGGACTGTAGTCTGAAGGGTCACAAAGAGCTGGACACACATGGCACAGCTTATTTGACTTCAGTAAATGTGGATGTCTATGGCTCTGGTTGCTGAAGAACCTGTGAAATGATGTTCTTTTAGGAATAATAAAAGTATCTATGAAATGACATACTTTTGTGCATAAATTTGTCCTTTCCATTTTAAATAGTATCAGCAGAAAAGGGGAATAAGGAAAAAAGGAACTGTTTAAGAATCTGGGTGCTGGCCACTTCTGACACCCTCTCCTTTCTGATACTTACCTGATTTTCCTATGTACAGTTTTTTGCCTCATTTTCTTATAAGCCAAATCTTTCCAACATTTCAGATTTATTGTTTCATCTCCTGGGTATGACATGAATATTCCGTTTATGCTCTTGAGTTATAAGGTGATGTAATTTGCAAATTGATAGAAAAGATGTATTTTAAATTGAGGAGTTTTACTAGCTCTTATGCTTATTAGATGACATTGCAGCAGATAGGCACGGCCGAAAGACCTCTCATGTCTGCTGTCCCTGATCTTAGGTCCCCGTGTGAACGGAACAGACCTGGGCTCTCACCTCCAAAGGCTTGAAGTCAGGGATTTCAGGAGTTTGGGAACCTTTAACAGACGCGGAGCAAAGCCTCTTTTCCTCCTGCCGTCAGTAGCGCTGGTTAGTTACCGGGCTGAGAAGCCCTGCCTCTGTTTACCCTCTCCCAGGGGGTTTTACGACTGAGAACAAACCTCTGAGTGAGGAGGCAGACCAGCCCTCATCCCTTCAATAGCTGGAAACTACGGTCCCCTGCCCCAAATTGCCTGCCCCGAGAGGACAGTACTAAATTCTAATGGAAGGACGAAGTGCTGTAACTGGGAGCCCTGCATCATGTTATGTAGATCTCTCTTTGGTTCAGGTTGTAAAATTAGTAATTCTGGAAGTCCTTGAGAAGCCTGTGCTCACTTCTGACTAATCTATGAAAGGAGTGGGGAGATGGTATTTTTAAAATGAAGGTTTGTGGTGTAGTGCTAATCCAGATTAAGTATCCAGGGCAAAACTTGATTTTTCTCTCTCCTTCCTTTATTTATATCCTTTTCCTGTTTTTCTTTCCTTTCCCTCTCTCTTCCTATCCTTCTTTCTTCTTCCGTAAAGCAGGAGGGATGAGAAATGCCTGAAAAATGTGCTCTTTGGTATTTCTCATCTGTGAGTGGCGAGGTGTGCATACATGAATGGAATTTCAAGAAGTGAAAGTAGAGTAAGATTTATCTTTTGGGGGTGTGAATATGCTAATACTAAGTTTACCTGTGTTGCTCTTCTTTGGATCATATCTATAACTGACTTCATGATTTACACACATATGACTGTTAAGTATTTGGTATATATGAATACAGAAGTCTGATTTTAGCCATATTAAAATGCATTTAAAAGAAACCTATAACAGGTCAGTGATTAAAGAACAGATTCCAGGATATCCATTTCCCTGCAGCTGAGAGGGTAAATTAATAATCAGAATGTTGCCTGGAGGGGAGGGGAGTTTGGGGGGGAGAGGATGCATGTATATGTAGGGCTAGTCTGTTTGCCGTTCGCTTGAAAGTATCATATCATTGTTAATCAGCTATACCCCAATATAAAATAAAAAGCTTAAAAATAAATGTGTGGAGCAGAGAGATCAACAACACCAAATCAGAATATTGCTTGGTAATGTTATAGAACAGATCTTTAATTAATAAATAAAAATAATTAATAAATGTGGCTTTATAGTAGGAAGGAGTACTCTAATTTAGTTGACTATTTCCAGAGAACTGAAGCCTATACTTTTAACTACCAAATATACTTTAACTACCAAATCATTAAAAATTACATTTCAGCATATATTTTTTTGGTTGCAAAGATAATGTATGTTTGTTATAGAAGAAGTTAAAAGAAAGGCTAAGAAAAAAATAAAAGCACCTTTATTTTAACTCATCAGCAATACTTTTAGTGATAATCACTATTAATCCTTGGCTTTATATCGTTATGTTTTTTTCTGTGACTGTATATATAGGCTATAAAAATCAATATCAGAAAAAAAATCAGGGGTATTTTTTGTGACTACTATTGTTTGAATATTTTTAGATTTCTTTTTTTCCTGAACTAGTGTTGTAAGGACTGTATACATGGTTGAAGTCATTAGTGGACTAGAGGCTACTAATGAAAAGTATAACCTAGATACAGTTTTTTGCTTTGAAAATTTCTTTTACTACCTGCATATATCTAAAATTGGATTAAAATTACAGGAATAGTAATGCATCACTTGACTTTCAAGCATATAGAGGTTTCTAAAGACTTCCGAACATTTATTTCTTCAGTTTTCAAACATGTTTAAAAATGCATTGTTTGTTTAACCCAAAAACAAGAATATTAAAAAAAAAATCAGTATCAGATTGAGCATACTGTAAAACATTTTAAAGTTTAGACGCTTCTAAAATTCTTCATATATTTTTTGGCTTTCTTGAATACACTAACATATATATATATAATATATATATAATTTTAAGATTTCAGTTTTGTCCTGCAGCATGTCTGCATTTTGTTTTTATGTTTCCTGTTCTGATGTTAATATCCTGAAGTTAGGACCCTAACATGTCCTCCAATTTTTTGCATTGGGATTCACCATGCTGTGATGTGGTTTAGCAGGTAACCGAGCTTTTTAGGAATTTTGTTAAGAGTAAGTAAGATTCAGAGAGAGGACTTCAAGAATAAAGAACAGCAGCTCTTGCTGAAATTCATGGTTTTGTTTCCGTCAGTCTTCTTACGGGAGGCTGAAAAGTGACTCCCCCAGAGACATCCATGTCCTAATATTACCATTTATGGCAAAGGGACTGTGCAGGTATGATTAAATTAAGGATCCTGAGCTGGGTAGGTTGTCCTGGGTTATCCAGTGGGCCGTGTGTAATCATCTAGATGTCCTTATAAGAAGAAAGGTCATGGTAACAGAGAAAGAGATGGGAGGACAGAAGCAGAGGTTGAAATGGTACTCTTTGAAGATGAAGGAAGAGGCTGTGAGCCAAGGAATGTGCATGGCATCCAGTCACTGGAAAAGGCAAGGGAATGATTCTCCCTAGAGCCTCTGGAAGGAATGTAGCTAGCCTTGCCAACACTGCGATTTTAACCTGTGAGATCCATTTAGGATTTCTAACTTCCGGGCCAGCTAGATGATAAATTTGGGTTTTAAGCCCCTGAATTTGTGATAATTTGTTAGAGCAGCAGTAAGAAACTAATTCACCCCTAAACAGGTCTTTAGGGGGCAGAACTGTATCCCTTATTTATTTATTTTTTTTGGCCACCCCGCTTGGCATGTGGGATCTTAGTTCCCCAACCAGGGATCGAAACTGTGCCTCCTGCAGTTGAACGCAGAGCCTTATCTTCTGGACTGCCAGGGAAGTCTTGTATGTTTTAAAACCTAATACAGAATACAGTGCATACTAACTAAAGGTAAAGAAAGAGTGAGTGACTAAGTAAGTGACTGCTGAATTCAAGCACTTGAATTTTATTTTTTTTAGCACTTGAATTTTTAAACTTACAGTCTAGGGATTGTCAGAATTGACTAGTAGTGGTTTAAAAAAAAAGCCTTCCCCAAATCTAGAGGTATTATTTAACAGCTATCTGTTAATTCATTACACCTTTGCTGTGCTCAGGGAGAAATTCCCCAGTTAATTAAAGAGTGCTTCTGTGTTTTACAAAGCCCTTGAAGCAAAAAAAGTGAAACACTGTTTTCAAGAGAGAAACTCATCTTAATAATGAATTTTCTCAAGTCTTACCGGGAAGAAGTCAGGACAAATAAGAACAGAACTTATTTTCTCATTGCCGCCTAGTGCAGAATCATTATCAATGGCTTCAGCCGGAAAAAGACTCTCAACACATTCTCCTATTTCATAGGTCAGTTTAATTAACTAAGCAGAAAGTTCTGTGTCTGTAGTAACCATCCCTGTCTGTGAGATTCTAGATGCCCAGAGAAGTGATGAACGGGCAACCGTGCCATTTTGACCTGGTCATTCTTCCTGGCAGTATGACATGCACTGTGTCTCCTCTGCTTGTTTTGCTGCCAGATAACCTTTGCAATCCATGTATTTATGCGCAAGTCACTTCCTTGGAACCTGTGTGTTTTCTTCTGTCACTCAGTTTTAGAAGTTTGCTTCAGTTCAGTTCAGTCGCTCAGTCGTGTCCGACTCTTTGCGACCCCATGAATCGCAGCACGCCAGGCCTCCCTGTCCATCACCAACTCCCAGAGTTCACGCAAACTTATGTCCATCGAGTCGGTGATGCCATTTAGCCTTACCTGGCACTTAAGCCTACAGCTAACTGGAAGTGGTGCATTAGAAGCTTGGAGAAGGGATACTTAAGCCAACTATTCTGACATCATCACCTTGTAGCTCAGTTGAAAACCTGATTGAGAATTATGAGAAGGTGTAAAAACTGCTAGTCGTCTGGGGCTCCTGCCACTCACACCTCTGGAAGCTGTGTAGCATTGTCATTTCATGTTCATGGTGATGACCTGGATTAGACCATGTCTTATGTGCCTTATGAAAGATGTGGAAAAAAGGGTTTAGCATGTTCATAGAACACCTTCTGTACTCAATTTTGCTGTCGTTGTTTTGCTTAAGAGTATAAACATTACTGTTCTGTGATGGCTCGTATTCTAGAAGTGTACAGAGCTGAAGTGGTAGTACAGATCTTATGATCAGCCTTTACCATAAGCCCTCAAAAGCAATTTGAATTTGGGACTTCCTTGGCTATCCAGTGGTTAGGACTCCAAGCTTCCACTGAGGGAGGTACCGGTTCAGTCCCTGGTTGGGGAACTAAGATCCCTCAAGCCACATGGGGTGACCAAAAAAGAAAGTGAATTCTTTTCTCCCTTTAGGAGAGCTGTGAAGAGAAAAGTGATTTGTCATTTTAAAAAAGAAATATATATTTTACATAGATTATATATAAAATAATATATAAAAATATATGTATTTCTTTTTCCTCTCCCTGTAATTGGCTTATTTGATGCTTTAGTATTTGATTGACTTTTAAAGATTTTTAAAATATTTTTAGCTGCTGCTCAATGCTATAACCAGACTTTTATAGCCATCTAAGACCTAAGACAGCCACTGGCAGTTTCAATTAGAGATTTAAATAAATTGCTTATTGTTAAATAGTTTGTAGTAGCATTTTTCAAGTTCCTTAGTGTCTAGGGATCCCCTGGCCACCTGTGCCTGGAGAGGTGCTGAAGTCTGCCTGGGAGAGGAGTTAACATTATCTGATTCTGAAATGAGCTTCTCAAGCTCACTCATTCAGGCAGAGACACCTTCTAGTATAAGGGTTTGGATGTTAGAAAGGGCGTGGACTACTCGGAGAATACTGAGAGGTTTTAGGTGATCAGAATACTGCAGGGAAGAAATCTGGGGCAAACAAAGGAAGGGAAGAGTTAATCTTCTCTCCTGGAGTAGGAGTCAATGACATTCAAATCTCAGCAACTTTCTGGCCATGTGAGTTTAGGTAAGTTCAGTGCCTAGGTCGGGAAGATAGCCTGGAGAAGGAAATGGCAACCCACTCCAGTATTATAGCCTGGAGAATCCCATGGATGGAGGAGCCTGGTGGGCTACAGTCCATGGGGTCGCAAAGAGTCGGACACGACTGAGCGACTTCACTTACTTAACCCACATCTCTACCTCAGTTTCCCCTTCTGTGCAATTAATGGTGCTCATAGTGTCAGTCTCTAGGGGAGCTTTCATAAGGGCTAGCAGAGAATATGTGGAGGCCTCTGGGATACTTCTGGGAATTTTCCTCTGTGTGGGATACCAATCCCTTTCTTCATTCTCCCCAGGACCCCTGGAGACCATCCCTGGTACTCAGCAGGCCAGGCCAGGCTGGCAGGTGCCAAACAGAGCCCCAGACTTGTGTGGGAAGGGTCTGGTTGGGAATGCCCTTGCATAAGCAACATTTGGTCTGTTCCCTTCAAAGAGTTTCCCTTGAGAGCATCACACCCTAAACCTGGGTCAGATTTGTTCCAGGGCCTTCTAATTCTGTATCACATAGCACATATTTAAATGTTCCAGTGGGTTATCTCTTCACTCAGAGTTTAAACTGAGGAATCTTTCTGGCAAGGATGAAAGGAAAGGAAGAAGGGTTGCTGGCCCGCACAAACAGAATAGAAAAGAAGCTTGTGCACAGATAGCCCATCAGCAGACCACATCCACTCCTAGGAGGCAGGCGGTTTCTCAATTCCCTAAACCCAGCCAGGGTTTTTTTTTTTTTTTAGATAAGGGTTGGTCTTGGACTTCACGTTCTTTCCTACTCCTGGTGCTCCATCCCCTTCTTCCCACCTCCCCCGCTTCTCTCAGTGGATTATCACAAGAGAGAGGTAAGAATCCTCTCTCTCCACCTTTTGTAAGAACTACGTGAAGGGACTTACCTGGTGATTCAGTGGTTAAGACCCTGCACTTTCACTGCTGAGGGGCCAGGTTCCATCCGTGGTCGAGGAACTAAGACCGCACAAGCCTCCCAGTGCAAAATAAAACTACAAGAAAATACCAAGGCCCTCCTAAAGAAGGGGAATTTTGCCCCACAGCATGGCAGGTAGAGACTGATCAGGCTGCTCCTGTTTTTTTGTGTTTCTAAGGAAAGGTTTTGGCAAAAACACAAGCCAAGACATTCCACTTCTTAGGTTATGCTTAAGAATGCTCAGTTTGGCTTCAAGTTATAGGATATATAAGTTCTAGTATTATAATGTACAGTATGATAAACATAGTTAACATTGCTATATGTTACACATTAAAGTTGTTAAAGGAGTTAAATCCTGAATTTTCATCTCAAGGAAGATATATTTTTTCTATTTCTTTTATTTTATATCTGATCAGTTCAGTTCAGTTGCTCAGAGGTGTTGGACTCTTTGCAACCTCATGGACTGCAGCACGCCAGGCCTCCCTGTCCATCAACAACTCCCAGAATTTACTCAAACTCATGTCTGTTGAGTCGGTGATGCCATCCAACCATCTCATCTCTGTCGTCCCCTTCTCCCGCCTTCAATCTTTCCCACCATCAGGGTCTTTTCCAGTGAGTTAGTTCTCGTCAGGTGGCCAAAGTGTTGGAGTTCCAGCTTCAGCATCAGTCCTTCCAATGAACACCCAGGACTGATTTCCCTTAGGATGAACTGGCTGGATCTCCTTGCAGTCCAAGGGACTCTCAAGAGTCTCCTCCAACACCACAGTTCAAAAGCATCAATTCTTCAGCGCTCAGCTTTCTTTATAGTCCGACTCTCACATCCATACATGACCACTGGAAAATCCATAGCTTTGACTAGATAGACCTTTGTGACAAAGTAATGTCTCTGCTTTTTAATATGCTGTCTAGTTTGGTCATAGCTTTTCTTCCAAGAAGCAAGCATCTTTTAATTTCATGGCTGCAGTCACCATCTGCAGTGATTTTGGAGGCCCCCCAAAATAAAGTCTGTCACTGTTTCTGTTTCCCCATCTATTTGCCATGAAGTGATGGGACCAGATGCCATGATCTTAGCTTTCTGAATGTTGAGTTTTAAGCCAACTTTTTCACTCTTCTCTTTTACTTTCATCAAGAGGCTCTTTAGTTCTTCTTCGTTTTCTGCCATAAGGGAGGTGTCATCTGCATATCTGAGGTTATTGATATTTCTCCAGGCAATCTTGATTCCAGCTTGTGCTTCTTCCAGCCCAGCGTTTCTCATGATGGACTCTGCATATAAGTTAAATAAGCTGGCTGACAACATATAGCCTTGATATACTCCATTCCTTATCTGGAACCAGTCTGTTGTTCCATGTCCAGTTCTAACTATTGCTTCCTGACCTGCATACGGATTTCTCATGAGGCAAGTCAGGTGGTCTGGTATTTCTGTCTCTAAGAATTTTCTACAGTTTGTTGTGATCCACACAGTCAAAAGCTTTGGCATAGTCAATAAAACAGAAGGAGATGTTTTTCTGGAACTCTCTTGCTTTTTCGATGATCCAGCGCATGTTGGCAATTTGATCTCTGGTTCCTCTGTCTTTTCTAAATCCAGCTTGAATATCTGGAATTTCACGGGTCACGTACTATTGAAGCCTGGCTTGCAGACTTTTGAGCATTACTTTACTAGCATGTGAGATGAGTGCAATTGTGTGGTAGTTTGAGCATTCTTTGGCATTGCCTTTCTTAGGGATTGGAATGAAGACTGACCTCTTCCAGTCCTGTGGCCCTTGCTGAGTTTTCCAAATTTGTTGGCATATTGAGTGCAGCACTTTGACAGCATCATCTTTTAGGATTTGAAATAGCTCAACTGGAATTCCATCACCTCCAATAGTGATAGTTCATAGTGATGCTTCCTAAGACCCACTTGACTTCACATTCCAGGATGTCTGCCCTATGTGAGTGATCACACCCATCGTGATTATCTGGGTTGTGAAAATCTTTTTTGTACAGTTCTTCTGTGTATTCTTGCCACCTCTTCTTAATATTTTCTGCTTCTGTTAGGTCCATACCATTTCTGTCCTTTATTGAGGCCATCTTTGCATGAAATGTTCCCTTGGTATCTCTGATTTTCTTGAAGAGATCTCTAGTCTTTCCTATTCTATTGTTTTCCTCTACTTCTTTGCACTGATCACAAGGAAGGCTTTCTTATCTCTCCTTGCTATTCTTTGGAACTCTGCATTCAGATGAATATATCTTTCCTTTTCTCCTTTGCCTTTCGGTTCTTTTCTTTTCACAGCTATTTGTAAGGCCTCTTCAGACAACCGTTTTGCCTTTTTGCGTTTCTTTTTCTTGGGGATGGTTTTGATCCCTGCCATCTGTACAATGTCATGAACCTCCGTCCATAGTTCTTCTGGCACTTTATCAGATCTAATTCCTTGAATTTATTTGTCGCTTCCACTGTATAATCATATGGGATTTGATTTAGGTCATACCTGAATGGTCTAGTGGTTTTCCCTACTTACTTTAATTTAGGTCTGAATTTGGCAATAAGGAGTTCATGATCTGAGCCACAGTCAGCGCCCAGTCTTATTTTTGCTGACTGTGTAGAGCTTCTCCATTTTTGGCTACAAAGAATATAATCAATCTGATTTTGGTATTGACCATCTCTTGATGTCCATGTGTAGAGTCTTCTCTTGTGTTGTTGGAAGAGGGTGTTTGCTATGACCAGTGTGTTCTCTTGGCAAAACTCTGTTAGCCTTTGCCCTGCTTCCTTCTGTACTCCAAGGACAAATTTTCCTGTTGCTCTGGGTATCTCTTGACTTCCTACTTTTGCATTCCAGTCCCCTCTAATGAAAAGGACATCTTTTTTGGGTGTTAGTTCTAGAAGGTCTTATAGGTCTTCATAGTACCGTTCAACTTCAGCTTCTTCAGCATTACTGGTCAGGGCATAGATTTGGATTACTGTGATATTGAATGGTTTGCCTTGGAAATGAATAGAGATCATTCTGTCATATTTGAGATTGCATCCAAGTACTGCATTTTGGACTCTCTTGGTGACTATGAAGGCTGCTCCATTTCTTCTAAGGGATTCTTGCCCACAGTAGTAGATATAATGGTCATCTGAATTAAATTCACCCATTCCAGTCCATTGTACTTCACTGATTCCTAAAATGTCGACATTCACTCTTGCCATCTCCTGTTTGACCACTTCCAATTTGCCTTGATTCATGGACCTAACATTCCAGGTTCCTATGCAGTGTTGCTCTTTACAGCATCAGACTTTACTTCCATCACCAGTCACATCCACAACTGGGTATTGTTTTTGCTTTGTCTCTGTCTCTTTATTCTTTCTTGTGTTGTTTCTCCAGTCTTTTCCAGTATCATATTGGGCACCTGCCAACCTGGGAGTTCATCTTTCAGTGTCCCAGTGTCTCTGGTGGAGGCGTGGGTCAGCGGTGGTCTGCTGCAGGATTGGGGGCACTGAGTGCCTCAGTCCATGCATGTGGACCTTTTGGAGGAGGTCACCATTATCTTCATTACCTCCACCGTAGTTTGAAAGTGAAGTTGCTCAGTCGTGTCCAACTCTTTGTGACCCCATAGACTATAGCCTCCCAGGCTCCTCTGTCCATGGGATTTTCCAGGCAGTAGTACTGGAGTGGATTGCCATTTCCTTCTCCAGGGGATCTTCCCAACCCAGGGCTCGAACCTGGGTCTCCTGCATTGTAGACAGACGCTTTACTGTCTAAGCCACCAGGGAAGTCGTCCACCATAGTTTGGCCCCAGGTAAATAACAGGGAGGGAACATGTCCCCACCCATCAACAGAAAATTGGATTAAAGATTTACTGAGCATGGCCCCGCCCACCAGAGCAGATCCAGTTTCCTTGTCAGTCAGTCTTTCCCATCAGGAAGCTTCCATAAGCCTCTTATCCTTCTCCATCAGAGGGCAGACAGCCTGAAAACCACAATCACACAAAACTAACCAATCTGATCACATGGATCACAGTCATGTCTAACTCAATGAAACTATGAGCCGTGCCACCCAAAGGCTACCCAAGATGGACGGGTCATGGTGGAGAGTTCTCACAAAACGTGGTTCACTGGAGAAGGGTATGGCAAACCACTAAAGTATTCTTGCCTTGAGAACCCCATGAACAGTATTTTATATCTGTATGAGATGGTAGATGTTCATTAAACTTATTATAATAATAGAAAGAAAGATCTCAAGTTTTCTCACCATGATAAAAGTTTAAAAATTAAAGTCTAAATAATCAGTAAGCCATTTAAATTCTTAAAAAGAAAAATTCTCCAGTTTTTACATTTTTAAAAAACATTTTTAACATTTTTTTTCCTTCTCCAGATAGCACAGGTAGGGAAATGAACCTGGATGGGTTTTTTTAAAGTGCAGTACAAGTGCTGTTTGTGTGTTTTTCAAGTTACACTGAAAGACAAAAAGTGTTAGTTCCTCAGTTGTGTCCAGCTCTTTGCGACCCCATGAACTGTTCCCAGCCAGGCTCTTCTTGTCCCTGCGATTCTCCAGGCAAGAATGCTGGAGTGGGTTGCCATTTCCTACTCCAGGGGATCTTCCTGATCCAGGGATCAAACCTGAGTCTCCCACATTGCAGGCAGATTCTTTACCATCTGATCTACCAGGAAAGACAGAAAAAGCACCTCAGGTAAGTTAGGTAGAGAATACAGTTGATTCAGTCTGTATAGGCGGTGACATTCACCTAGAGATGGTGTAGCTCAGTGTTTGTCCACACAGGTTCCTGGATGTTCTCCCGAGTCTCAAGTCTCTTTAATCACAGTGTTGCTTTTTCCTACTTGTTGCTGTTCCCCTCACCACAGGGAACAAGTGTCCATGTCATAAACATTTGAACATCTTGAAGGCTCTCTGCCGCAATTGACATGGAATGTCAGGAATCTTTCTTGGGGGAATATTTATGTTTTATGAGGATCCTTCAAACCTACAGCCTTGGGAATTTTAACTGAAGATGATTTCTTGATCCACTGAAGTAATGAGTAAAGAAGCCCCCTGACTGCTTAGCTGGAGAGCAATAACAAGATGAATGTGTGTATGTCTGTTTGTTCTGGGAAGCTCAAAGCCCCTTTGTAGGAAAACTTGGGAACACTAGATGCAACGTCTAGTTCTGATGTCAGAGTAGAAAAATTATCTTTGGCTAAGATTATCTTCTGTCTTGCCTTATAACATTGAAATGCATGCTGGAACGTGATGCCTGCATGTGCTTTTCCTGGCTTGCTGCTCTTATAAGTTTGGCCCTGGTAGACTTAAAGTTTCTCCAAGTTGGCCAACCTTCCACATGAACTCTTTGAACTTGATAGACTGGGGGCGAGGTCAGGAGCAGCCAAGATAACTGGAGCTAGGATTCTGGTGTTGACAGACGTTGAAGTGGAGCAGTTCAGAACAGATG
The DNA here is from genome assembly GCF_029407905.1 of Bubalus kerabau. Classification (NCBI taxonomy): domain Eukaryota; kingdom Metazoa; phylum Chordata; class Mammalia; order Artiodactyla; family Bovidae; genus Bubalus; species Bubalus kerabau. The sequence continues at coordinate 137,271,295 of NC_073624.1, forward strand.
CAGAGTGACTTACTGCAATTGATCCCATCTTTGTAGGCTTCTTTTCAAACTTTTGAACTGCTTCTTACATTGGCTTTGTATGTTTATCTTTCCCTTAACTTCCTAGCCATAATATATTTGCGCCAGCAGAACTTAGAATCTGTGCTTCATTTGTGCGAATACAGTTTGGAAACTTGAAGGGTTAGGAAAGTTATGTGTCAATAGGAAATTTAACTGAAACCAAAACTGTGTGTGTATTTCCCAGACCTGAACCTGTTTAACCTGGAATCACTAAGCCAACTGGTAATTGAGCATGGACTCAGGCTAAACAGAAACAAATGGCTAGCAAGTATAGTTTTGGGCAGATTCTTCCAGATGCTCTTGATTTATGTGATTCATCAAGAAGGATCTGAATCACCTTTGTTTGTGAAATGTTTCTTGACCACCATTTCCTTTTGAGGTTTTTAAAAATACTGTTGCTGATCTTTGTTCTGTTGTTCTTTTTGCATAGAAAGATTTTCTTGACTCTGATCATTTTCGGTACCCAGCAAAGCTATCTGCTTCACCAGTTTCTCATGTCTTTTACCTTTATCTGTCAGTTCTTTGTATCCAGTGAATTCTAGATTTGTTTGTAAGCAGACGTTAAACAATTTGAATTGTGAATCTGACATCCCAGTTTTTTTTTTAAATTTCTACTTAACAGACTGAAAAATTTTAGGAAGGCGTTTTAGTCAGTTCTGAATAGAAAAATGAAAATTCAGAGACTTGCATAATTTTATTGGAAGGAACCTTTGTCTTTCCACTGGGTCTATCAAAGAAACTAGCTAAGAGAAATGCTTAATTAAAAACTTATTGATATGGCAAAGCAATCCGTTATTTTTATAGATGGTCTTGATGGAGGCCAGATTTATGGAGATTACCTTAGAGGCAAGAATATATGACTTCCATGGGATCTCATTATTAATCTAATATGAAAATATTATTTGTTTTGAAAAAACTTCACTAAAATAGTTTTATAATACTTTACATATGCAAAATACTGAAAAGCACAAAAAGTCACCCTTAAGTATTTATATCTCATATCTGTATCTGAAGATAGATATTTAGCACATATATTTATATCTAAAGATGTAGAGAAAACTAGAGGGACAGTCTGTCAAAAAGGATTATCTCTGATGTTGGGAAGTATAAGAAAAAACTTCCAGAGGGAAAAAAACACCATGCTCTACATTGCTGGTGTCCCCCTGCACCCCATACCTTCTGGAGACAGAGGAAGATGAAGTATGGTGAATGTCTTTTTCATTCTTCAATCTATTTTTATTTATTTTAAATTAATTTGTATTGGAGTGTGATTGCTTTACAATGTTGTATTAGTTTCTGTTGTACAGCAAAGTGAATCACCTGTGTGCGTACACATGTGTGTGTTAGTTGCTCAGTCATGTTCGACTCTTTGCAACCCTGTGGACTGTAGCCTGCCAGGCTCCTCTGTCCATGGGAAGAATACTGGAGTGGGTTGACAGTTCCTTCTCCAGTGTATACATATATCCCTCTTTTTTAGATATCCTTCCCATTTAGGTCACCACAGAGCATTGAGTAGAGTTCCTGTGCTGTACAGTAGGTTCTCACTAGTTATATATTTTATGCATAGTATCAGTGGTGTATATATGTCAATCTCAATCTCCCAGAACATCCCACTCCTCTTCCCCACTTGATATCTGTAAGTTTGTTCTCTACATTTGTGTCTCTGTGCTTTGCAGTTAGGTTCATTTTTCTGGATTCTGTGTGTGAGCATTAATGCACAATATTTTTCTGACTTGCTTCACTCTGCGTGACAGTGATCTGGATCCATCCACATCTCTGCGAATGACACTAGATCTAGATCTAGTGATCTAGATCCATCCACATCTCTGCAAATGACACTAGATCTAGATCTAGTGATCTAGATCCATCCACATCTCTGCAAATGACACTATTTTGTTCCTTTTTATAGCTGAGTAATATTCCATTGTATGTATGTGCCACATCTTCTTTATCCATTCCTCTGTTGATGGACATTTAGGCTGCTTCCATGTCCTGGCTGTTGTAAATTGGTGAATGTTTTGATGCCCTGCTTTTCTGATATTTTATGGTATTCCATCATTTGGATATTTGGTTTCTTTTGATTATTTGGAGCATGAGAGAAGATTTGGTGTTTACTATTAATTCTTCATCAGGATTGATGGGAGGAAACCCAAGCAGATAATTCACATCTGTTTTTGGATCTGTAATACCTGAAGTTTTATCCCAAACAAAATGACACCACCTTGGTGTGGCTTGAATTTTGGAAACTGCATTTTTTTCTCTTCTTGGCTCCCTCCTGCTTTTAAAATACTTGCTCTTCTCCCTCCCCTGCTTCCTCTAGTTGTAGGTAGGGCTGTCCTAGTGATTGTGTAATGGTGCCCTCCCCATCTTCTCTGAGATGAGGTCTAGTTTATAGCAGATTTATAAAGGTGTAGATCAGTGTTGGCATGTGTAAGTTGTCAGTGGGTGTTTGTTTCCTTCACTACTGTTCCTGCAAGAAGAGATAGCATCAAAAGACGCTGGACTCTGAATTTCATTCATTGGAAAAATCATATCTGGCCTTTGTCATTACTGAGGTGACATTACTGGCTTTGCAAGCAGAATCCCTGCATCTTTTGAGCCCATCTAGGCAGCTCTTAGGGCTTCCCAAGTGGTGCATTGGTAAAGAGTCTGCCTGCCAATGCGGGAGATGCAGGAGACACGGGTTCAATCCCTGGGTCGGAAAGATCCCTGGAATGGGAAATGGCACGTGACTCTAGTATTCTTGCCTGGGATATTCCATGGATAGAGGAGCCTGGAGGGCTACAGTCCATAGGGTTGTAAAGAATCAGACACAACTGAGCACGCACAGGCACCTCTTAGCAGTTAGATAATAGTGCTGGACAGTAGGCATTTCTAAAGCCCTCAAGGGTCTAAAAGAGGTTTTGCTAATGCTTCTAAACTAATTGGATGGTTTGTAATTTTTCAGTTCTTTTTTGGAAGATATTCATAGTTTTGTAGTGTAATGAGGGCTATAGCTTTCCTCCTTATCAGGTAATGTGTAACTCCTAAAACAAATTTGACACAGAATTCTGCCTTACATGCAAGTTCTTATTCATGAGCAGGGCCCAGCAGGACTATTCCATAAACCCAGTGGAGTCCTAGCTCTCTGTCCTTCTGCCATTTATACAGTCCTTGTATGAATTGTTCCCTTGAGCCAGAAGGGACTTCTGGTCAACCCTAACACTGGAAACCCTAAGCTAAGGGTGCTGATCCAAAGGGATTGGGCTGCTCAGTTCATGTGCCCTGTTTGGTCAAGGACTGGAATACCCTATAGTCTTTGTAGTCAGTCCACATTTTAAAACCATCGCTATTTCACCCATGAGAACAATTTTTAATGTTCATTTTGCTAACAAAACCTCTGGTATTTATGAAAGAGAAAGAAAGACTGAGAAGCCTAGTGACTGACCCTGGAGTGTGTCCTGAGTGGAGGCTTTGCAGTGCTAAGAAAACATGCCTGGAGTGTTCTCAGCTGGAGTAAGCAGCCATTCCTGGGGTGTTGGTCAGAACCAGCCAACACGCATTTGTCATATGAGTTGTGCTAAAGTATTTAAAATATAATTACAACACAACAGGAGGATGTTTTGTGATTATTTGTCTATGTGAGAACCAGGTTGGGAGGTGCATTTGGACACAAAAAATCTTGAAATATAAGGAACATTTTTGTGGTTGACAGGAAAAATTGGAAACACATTTGATGTTAAGATGGGCTGGGAAAATCTGGACACATGGTTGCCAGAGAACAGGCCCTTTCAGTGCTTTTTTCTGGGCAGAGGCAACTTGGAAGTGAGATAAAAACACTGAATGCAGTCTGATCAACTTCTTTGCATAACACAGAAATGTGTGCTAAAGTAAGGTATCCTTACAAAGACAAAGTTGATTATATGTATGGATCATATATTAAAGCTTACACAACCCTTTCACTTTCAGCAACAGTTTTTTTTTTTTTTCAATTAAAAAAAATTATTTTTGGCTGTTCTGGGTCTTCATTCAGCAACAGTTTTTTAAATATTTGATCTCTTGACCTTCTTACATTTGAGAAATTCTTTGAGGACCCTGAAAGAGATGTCATTCGTGTGGGTTGTAGCTGTTGATACTGACTGTATTAGAAATTAGCATTGAGAATTTTAATATATTCATCAATACATTGAAACATAACTCTAAACCTATTGCATGTTCATAAAAGGCATTTTTTTCCATGAAAAATTTTGTCCTTTCCAAAACAAGACTTTCAGTGAATGAGTGACATTGTTTCATAGTTTTGCATTATAGAGATTTTAAAATATTTTTTACTAAAGAGATTCTTTAGTATCCCATGTACTTGGAGACAGCTGGATTCTCATGCCTGCTTCTGCATTCAGTCTGTTGCACTTACTTTTCATGTAGCCTCTGAAAAATTTTAGTGTATGCTTGTAAGGAAATGAGAATTAAAACAGCAAAGAATGTCTTAGTATTATGAAAATAGTTGTGGTCTCTCAGACCTCCTTCCCCTACCTCTTCGAGCCCACAGAAAGGCTACCAAGGCTTCCCAAGGGTCCTGGGCAGCACTTGAAAAACTTGACTCAACAGGTGCCTTCCCACCCATGATTTAATTTGGTCCCTGTGCGCACCCTGAGAAGTCACTTACATCTCCCATTTTATAGTGGAGGGAAACAGATTCCTGCAGACCTACCCTTGAGTACACAGTATTGTGAAAGTTCCTCAGCTGCTAGTGTAGCCAATTTTTATTTTTTTATTGACATATAGTTGATTTTCAGTGTTGTTTTAGTTTGCTGTACAACAAAGTGATTCAGTTATGTATGTGTATGTTTTTTTTCATATTCTTTACCATGTGGTTTATCACAGGATATCGAATATAATTCCCTGTGCTAGTAGAGTAGGACTTTGTTGTTTATCTCTCCTATTTATACTAGTCTGCATCTGCTTATCCCAAACTCGCAATCCTTCTCAGCCCACTCTCCCCCTTGGCAACCACAAGCCTCTTCTCTATGCTTCCTAGATAAGCTCATGTGTCATATTTAAATAGATGTAAGTGATATCATATGGTATTTGTCTTTCTTTGTCTTACTTCATTTATTATGATAATCTCTAAGTCCATCCAGTGTAGCTGCAAATGGCATTATTTCATCCATTTTAATGCTTGAGTAATATTCCATTGTATATATGTACCACAGCTTCCTTATCCATTCAACTGTTTATGGACATTTAGATTGTTTCCATGTCTTGGCTGTTGTAAGTGGTGCTGATATGAACATAGGGGAGCCTATGCTGCTGCTCAGTCACGTCAGTCGTGTCCGACTGTGTGCGACCCCATAGACGGCAGCCCACCAGGCTCCCCCGTCCCTGGGATTCTCCAGGCAAGAACACTGGAGTGGGTTGCCATTTCCTTCTCCAATGCATGAAAGTGAAAAGTGAAAGTGAAGTCGCTCAGTTGTGTCCGACTCTGTGTGACTCCATGGACTGCGCCCACCAGGCTCCTCCATCCATGAGATTTTCCAGGCAAGAGTACTGGAGTGGGGTGCCATTGCCTTCTCCGAGGGGAGCCTGTATCTTTCTGAATTATAGTTTTGTCTGGATTTATGCCCAGGAGTGGGATTGCAGGATCATATGGGGACTCTATTTTTAGTTTTTTGACTCTGTTTTTTAGTTGTTTGTTCTGCATGGTGGTTGCAGCCAATTTTTGATGGTTTTCTGATGATTCTCTTTGCGCAGGTGTTCTTTTGCAGTGTGTGTCCTTGTTCACTGTGACTTGTGTCTCCCTTCTAATCAAACTTAGATTTCAGGGGAGGGAAGCATTCACCACTGTTGAGGCAACTTTGTGAAAAGAGATGAGTTGTTTGCAAAGAGTTACTGCTTTGGGTGATTTTCCAAATATTTGTATATCCAGTTTTCACAGTAATATTTTAATGCTTAATGAGTGTTTATGATAAGAATACATGGTGCTGTTCACCATGGCTTTTGGGGTATGTGCTTTAAATAGGTTATTTCAGGACAGTCACTTTATTTTCTCACCTTATGTGGATTATATTTCACACCTTAGAAAGGAAAGTGGATTTGGCAGACTGTCACCTAGCCTCTAATTAAGTATATTTATATTCTCCACAGACTTGTGCCTCCATGGAGGTCAAAGCAGGTCTCTCTGCCAAGCATTTCAGGAACAGATCTATTGTGTAGGATCTGTGTTTCAAAATTTTAAAGTTGCAGTAGACTTTTTGTTTCATGTACTAGTTTTTGAATAGTCAGTGAAAATGAGTTATGAGAAAAATGAAAATTGCTGGAAAAGCAGCAATGATGGGCCCCTAATTTTTATTATTTTGTTCTATACGCATACAACTACCCTTTCAGATTACCATAAAGGTTTCTAAATGCTCATCCTCAGTTCTGTGTTATTTGGTATTATTTCCCTGGTATATGGGAGGAGACCATCCTTCAGGTAGCACCCATGTCCATTATAAGCACTGTGCCTTCTCACCTACTTCAAACCTGGATTGTTTTTAAAAAATTGTTTGGCTACGTTCCATAGCTTGTGGGACCTGAGTTCCCAAACCAGGGATTGAACCCATGTCCCCTGCATTAGAAGGTGGAGTCTTGACCTTTGGACCGCCGGGGAAGTCCCTCCAACCTGGACTTTTGTCGTTTTACATCCTGTCTTCCATCCTCAACCTCAGTTTAAACTAGATAATTCGTTTATATTTCTCTCTGCCTTCTCTAATAATATTTAAATAGTGTTGTACCTTGGAAATGATGTTACAAAAGTAAGGTATGCATACTCAAAGTATATTATTAAAAAGGATCACTACTGTTCTCAAAATACACTCAGACATATGTTCAAATAACATTGTTCTTAACCTCATTTTCTCACTGAACAAGATATCAGCACTGACTTACCAGTTTGAGGAGGACAAAATAACAAGTTAGGGAGAGAAAGAGGTTGTCCCAGATGGCTTGAGTTAAGGGAAGGAATGAGTGGTTGCTTATTTTTTCTTTACCCAGGTTCTTACAGAGTCATTTTACTGAAGACTTGTGTGTGAGGGGAGGAACAGAGGGACAGTCAGAAGGGGCTGCAGCTGAGAAAAGGAGAGTGAACAGGATCCAGAGTGTCAGCTGGGGCCAGAGGAGGCTCTAGCAAGCGGTCCCCAACCGTTTTGGCACCAGGGACTGGTTTTGTGGAAGACAGTTTTTCCACAAACTGGCGGTTGAGGGGTGAGGATGGTTTCAGGATGATGTGAGCGCGTGACATTTTTTGTGCACTTTATTTTGTGGCTGTCTCAGGATATTCCGCCTCGACTTTAGGGTTAGGGTTAGTGAACTCTCCTAAGAGAATTTAATGCTGCTGCTGCTGCTGATGAGGCAGAGCAGAGGTAGCGACGCGAGCAATGGGGAGTGGCTGCAAATACAGATGAAGCTTTGTTCACTGGCCCGACACTCACTTCTGTTGTGCAGGCCACGAAGCATAGTGGTCCATGGTCTGGAGGTGGTGGACCCTTCTCTAACAGGTAGAGAGAGCCACTTTACATCAGATGAGGTTGATTTCCAAGCTGGTCAGCTGTCAGCTGGAGCTGTGATGGTCACAGTCAGGACCTGGGCATCCAGAGGCTGTGTTCCAGGCAGGGCCTGATTTCTTTTCATGGAACCTGTTTTTATCCTCAAAGAAAGAAAGAAAGTGAAGTTGCTCAGTCATGTCCGACTCTTTGCAACCCTGTGGGCTGTAGCCTACCAGGCTCCTCTGTTCATGGAATTTTCCAGGCAAGAGTACTAGCGTGGGTTGCCATTTCCTTCTCCAGGGGATCTTCCCAACCCAGGGATCAAACCTGGGTCTCCTGCATTGCAGGCAGATGCTTCACCATCTGAGCCACCAGGGAAGGTGTTTCAAGACAGACCCAAGAAGGAGGATAAGAGGACAGGGAAGCCCATGGAGGTGAAATATTTGTTCAGGGAATGCAGCTCAGAAGCAGTGAGGCTGGGGTTGGAACCCACATCAGGGTGATGCTACGGCCTCTTGCTCTCCTCAGATGAGCTGCAGGTCGACAAGAGCAGGAGCTGAGACTGACATGGGCCCCCGTGAGAGCTGGAGCAGGTCGGTGCTTTCTCGCTCCAGTGTCGTTTCCTACCAGTTCCTCCAGTACTTCTCCAGATAAAGAAGATGGACGATGAAGTATCTGTTTCCAGAAACATTTTGAAGGAAATCAGAGAGAGGCCAAGAGGGACTTAAGTTCCTCCAGAGAGGAAGTTGAGAAACTCAAGGATAGCAAGCCACTAATGCCAGATGTTATTTATCCAAAGGTTTTTGGCTACATTGCAATACTTTCTGGATCTCTGCTAGAGCTCTGCAATCTTCCTGAAGCCGCTTTGAGTTTTAAAAATATACGTACCTGAATTTGAAACCGTGGTCAGTTAATCCAAAATATGCTCTTAAAACCCTAAATTCTTTGAAATAACAATGGTGGAAGCACAGAAGGAATCACTCCAAATGATTATTTGAAGTATTATTTTATTCCAAGTGGAAAAAATATTTCTGAATTGGCAACTATTTCAGCTAGAGTAAGCTGTGTTTTTGCGTTTAAAAAAAGATCACATTTAGCGCTCTGTTACTACATACACATGGAATGTTTCCTACTTAAATTTTTAATTATTATTCCTTAGTGAAAACCTCAAAGGAGGTTTCACTCTAGCTGTCTTTGACTTTTCTACCTAAATGATAACAGAAGCTTTTATCTTAGTCATAAGGTAACACATAATGACATATTCTCCAGTAATGGATGTGGAGAGAGGTGGATGTGGGGGTGAAGACTACTAAATGTTCTTATAAAAAGGACTATTGATTTGTGACCTCAGTTCCCTAATTAACCTTTTTTTTTTTTCCTGTGTGACATTTTCAGTAACATTCTAACTTTAATATCTTTACTTTTGATCATTCTTTCTCCATTTAGAGAGTGTTTTCAAATTTTTATCTTTTGTTCCAGAAACTTGAGTCAAAAAAATCTCTTCGAATTGTTGCTTTTTATTTTTCTACTAGAACATTCTGCAGGCTGTCTTTCTCTTCTCCACATACAGCCCCTGGTCTAGGGCCCACATTGACTTCCAACACACCTCCCTAATTGATAGAAAACTTGGAATGGATTAGTCCTCTCAATCTATTTTTCTTTTTAATAAAGAGTGATGCAGAAACTTTTCTTTTGGACGCAGGCTGTTGAAAATGTTCCTAAAATAATAGCCCACATTCCTGCCTTCGTAAGCACAGTGGAAATGATTGTCTCCCGATGCCTGAAAACTGCAGTGTTTGAGAGTGGCTTTTTCAGATACCGATTCTCCTTCAAAGTGTGGTTAAGTGGAGACTGGAAAGGAGTGGAGGCAAACAGCCTCTGGCATAATCGCCAGAGAGGCCAGGGATCCAGAGGCTGAGTTCCCCTCCTCTCCATCAGAGCGCAGCTCAGGATCCGTGTCTGAGCCAGGCCTCCCCTCCCGCTGTGTGTGGAGGGGTCACAAGTGTGCAGAATTCTCTCCGTGCCCCCCATGCCCTCCTCACTGAGAGCCAGCACCCACTCTGCTCTTGTGCCCGTGCAGGAGGGAAGCCTACCTTGGCAGTGCCTTTTAGGACACTGAGGGACTTCCCTGGTGGTCAATGGTTAAGACTTGGGCTTCCAAGGCCAGGGCACAGGTGTGATCCTTGGTCGGGGAACTGAGATACCACATGCTACATGGCATGGCTGCAAAAAAAAAAAAAAAAAAAAAAGAAAACACTGAATGGCCAGAAAGTAGCTATTTTGAAATAAATCCTCATGATACCAACATTCCTTTTGAGTTGGTTTCTCATGAAAGTTCTGGCTGACGAGGACCCGCTAAGAGCTCCCCTCATGCTGTCTCACTGATGGTCAGCCTGTGTGCCCCCAGCCCACTGCCCTCCCCTGGGACCTAAGGCGTTGCCTGCTGCCCTGATGGGGTCATGCCTCTGGCTTCATTAGCACTTCCATGCACCTGGTTTGAAAGTGAAGCGTAGTGGGTGAGCTTCCATCACAGGAGGCACTGCTCCATGCTTGAGAGAAGACACTCTGACCTGACTCTCAGGTTTTGTTGAGCTGGTCTCATCCTGTGGGAAAGGGAGAACGTCCTTCCTAAGGAGCAATGTGTGGGCGCTCATTGGTGCAAACACCATAACGAGAGTGATCCACGGAGCAGTGGTCATAGCCCAGAGCCTGGCTTCGGGGCAAGAGCGTTTTCCCTGGCTGCATTGCTCCTGTTTTACAGTTGATCCCGGGCAGAGAAATTCGGGGCTCTGGCTGCATGCCATCTTCTGTTTTCTGTTCAGTTCAGTCGCGTCCGACTCTTTGTGACCCCATGGACTGCAGTGTCTTCTCTTTGCCAGGTGATTATTTCCTTCTCTCTGGAGGGAGGTTGGGTGGGAAACACTCATTTCTAATCCTTCTTAATGTTTGAGGTGATGGAAGTTTTCCTCCCCACCCCTGAGCCGGTTGTGAAGCACTGGCCTCTCCTCATGACTACCTGGTCTGCTTCCGGATTACTCTGCCCTGGCCATTGAGTTGGTGTGTCTTCAGAGGGAATGCAGGGTAATTTAGCTTAAAGGGGGTATGATTAGAAAGGTAAAGAAAGCTCTGGATGTTTTCTGAAGTAGAAAAGAACAGCTTTTTGGACTATCCATGAGTTTGGATAATAGGATGTTTACACTGTTGCTCACCCTGAATCATTCCAGTTGAGTTCCATGGATATGGGAGAATTGACTCTGTTATATTTTTCTTTGAATTTTATGCTTTGGATTTTTGGGCTCTTCTGCCACCAGCCTCCCTTTCCTGAGATCAAGCAACATTTCCATTAAATTAAAAAACCTGAGTTTCCAAATGGAGTCTGTTTAAGAGAAATGAAACTCAGTGTATAACAGAGGTAGTGACTTTTCAAGATCAAACAGTGTCAGAGGAATTTCGTGTTTAATTTTTAAGTCTGCTTAGGATGTTCTAACGGAGAAGGCGATGGCACCCCACTCCAGTACTCTTGCCTGGAAAATCCCGTGGGCAGAGGAGCCTGGTGGGCTGCAGTCTATGGGGTCGCTAGGAGTCGAACACGACTGAGCGGCTTCACTTTCACTTTTCACTTTCATGCATTGGAGAAGGAAATGGCAACCCACTCCAGTGTTTTTGCCTGGAGAATCCCAGGGACGGGGGAGCCTGGTGGGCTGCTGTCTATGGGGTCGCACAGAGTTGGACATGAGTGAAGCGACCTAGCAGCAGCAGCAGCAGCAGGATGTCCTGATGATGGGAATAAGCACAGAAAAATTTATAGGGCAGTTTTTGTATTGGATCCTACGAAAGGTTTTAATCAAGGAGAGAGAGATGTGATATTCAGATTTTGAAGCTGTGCACAGAAAGCTCCTAAAAGTGTCTTAGAGTTTTACTTGTTTCTTTTTTTTTTTTTAAATTGAGGTATAGTTTATGTCCGTGTATTAATTTCAGGTGTACAACACAATGATTTGATATTTGTGTATAATGTGAAATGATCAACCTCAATAAGTCTAGTTAACATTTGTCACTATACATGGCTACAAAAAATTATTTTTCTTGTGAGAATGGCTTTTAAGATCTTTTCTCTTAGCAACTCAAAATGCAGTACAGTATTATTAATTGTAGTCACTATGCTGTAATCAGATTGATTATATTCTTTGCAGCCAAAGATGGAGAAGCTCTATACAGTCAGCAAAAACAAGACCAGGAGCTGACTGTGGCTCAGACCATGAACTCCTTATTGCCAAATTCAGACTTAAATTGAAGAAAGTAGGGAAAACCACTAGACCATTCAGGTATGCCCTAAATCAAATCCCTTATGATTATACCGTGGAAGTGAGAAATAGATTTAAGGGCCTAGATCTGATAGATAGAGTGCCTGATGAACTATGGAATGAGGTTCGTGACATTGTACAGGAGACAGGGATCAAGACCATCCCCATGGAAAAGAAATGCAAAAAAACAAAATGGCTGTCTGAGGAGGCCTTACAAATAGCTGTGAGAAGAAGAGAAGCAAAAAGCAAAGGAGAAAAGGAAAGATATAAACATCTGAATGCAGAGTTCCAAAGAATAGCAAGAAGAGATAAGAAAGCCTTCTTCAGCGATCAATGCAAAGAAATAGAGGAAAACAACAGAATGGGAAAGACTAGAGATCTCTTCAAGAAAATCAGAGATACCAAAGGAACATTTCATGCAAAGATGGGCTCGATAAAAGACAGAAATGGTATGGACCTAACAGAAGCAGAAGATATTAAGAAGAGATGGCAAGAATACACAGAAGAACTGTACAAAAAAGATCTTCACAACCCAGATAATCACGAAGGTGTGATCACTGACCTAGAGCCAGACATCCTGGAATGTGAAGTCAAGTGGGCCTCAGAAAGCATCACTACGAACAAAGCTAGTGGAGGTGATGGAATTCCAGTTGAGCTATTCCAAATCCTGAAAGATGATGCTGTGAAAGTGCTGCACTCAGTATGCCAGCAAATTTGGAAAACTCAGCAGTGGCCACAGGACTGGAAAAGGTCAGTTTTCATTCCAATCCCAAAGAAAGGCAATGCCAAAGAATGCTCAAACTACCGCACAGTTGCACTCTTCTCACACGCTAGTAAAGTAATGCTCAAAATTCTCCAAGCCAGGCTTCAGCAATATGTGAACCGTGAACTTCCTGATGTTCAAGCTGGTTTTAGAAAAGGCAGAGGAACCAGAGATCAAATTGCCAACATCCGCTGGATCATGGAAAAAGCAAGAGAGTTCCAGAAAAACATCTATTTCTGCTTTATTGACTATGCCAAAGCCTTTGTGTGGATCACAATAAACTGGAAAATTCTGAAAGAGATGGGAATACCAGACCACCTGATCTGCCTCTTGAGAAATCTGTATGCAGGTCAGGAAACAACAGTTAGAACTAGACATGGAACAACAGACTGGTTCCAAATAGGAAAAGGAGTACGTCAAGGCTGTATATTGTCACCCTGTTTATTTAACTTATATGCAGAGTACATCATGAGAAACCCTGGACTGGAAGAAACACAAGCTGGAATCAAGATTGCCGGGAGAAATATCAATCACCTCACATATGCAGATGACACCACCCTTATGGCAGAAAGTGAAGAGGAACTCAAAAGCCTCTTGATGAAAGTGAAAGTGGAGAGTGAAAAAGTTGGCTTAAAGCTCAACATTCAGAAAACAAAGATCATGGCATCTGGTCCCACCACTTCATGGGAAATAGATGGGGAAACAGTGCAAACAGTGTCAGACTTTATTTTTCTGGGCTCCAAAATCACTGCAGATGGTGACTGCAGCCATGAAATTAAAAGACGCTTACTCCTTGGAAGGAAAGTTATGACCAACCTAGATAGCATGTTCAAAAGCAGAGACATTACTTTGCCAACAAAGGTCCGTCTAGTCAAGGCTATGGTTTTTCCTGTGGTCATGTATGGATGTGAGAGTTGGACTGTGAAGAAGGCTGAGCGCTGAAGAATTGATGCTTTTGAACTGTGGTGTTGCAGAAGACTCTTGAGAGTCCCTTGGACTGCAAGGAGATCCAACCAGTCCATTCTGAAGGAGATCAGCCCTGGGATTTCTTTGGAAGGAATGATGCTGAAGCTGAAACTCCAGTACTTTGGCCACCTCATGCGAAGAGTTGACTCATTGGAAAAGACTCTGATGCTGGGAGGGATTGGGGGCAGGAGGAGAAGGGGACGACAGAGGATGAGATGGCTGGATGGCATCACTGACTCGATGGACGTGAGTCTCAGTGAACTCCGTGAGTTGGTGATGGACAGGGAGGCCTGGCGTGCTGCGACTCATGGGGTATGGAAGAGTCGGGCATGACTGAGCGACTGATCTGATGCTGTATTACTTTTCTTTTAGGAAACAAGTGATAACTTTATTTCTTGGTGTCCTAAAATCAGTGAATTTTTTCTACTGTCCATACTTATTAAAGGAGGTAGTAAGAATCTCTTTATAGTCTTTATTTAATATTAAATCTCAGATAATTATGGTCAATGATATTGAAGATTTGGGAATTCCCAGGTGGTCCAGTGGTTAGGGGGCTTCCCAGGTAGCGCTAGTGGTAAGGAACCCACCTGCCAACACAGGAGACATAAGAGACATGGGTTCGATCCCTAGGTGGGGAAGTTCCCCTGGAGGAGAGCATGGCAACCCAATCCAGTGTTCTTACCTGGAGAATCCCATGGACAGAGGAGCCTGGTTGGCTGCAGTCCATGGGGTTGAAAAGAGTCAGACACGACTGAAGTAAGGCCCACACACACGCATCAGTAGTTAGGACTCTGTGCTTTCACTGCCTGGGGCCCAGGTCGATCCCTGCTCAGCAAACTTAGATCCTACAAGCTGCATGGTGTGGCCAAAAAAATAATAAATACTGATGGTTTCATATGTTGGAGTTACTTTTTAAGTGTTAATTGAACTATTTTTAATGATGCTGCTAAGTCGCTTCAGTTGTGTCTGACTCTGTGTGACCGCATTGATGGCAGCCCACCAGGCTCCCCCGTCCCTGGGATTCTCCAGGCAAAAACACTGGAGTGGGCTGCCATTTCCTTCTCCAGTGAAAGTGAAAAGTGAAAGTGAAATTGCTCAGTCATGTCCGACCCTCAGTGACCCCATGGACTGCAGCCTTCCAGGCTCCTCTGTCCATGGTATTTTCCAGGCAGGGGTACTGGAGTGGGGTGCCATTGCCTTCTCCAATTTTTTTTTTTTTTAATGATAGTACTTCCCTAAACTCAAATATTTCACAGAACCACACACTCACAAAAAAACTAAGTGGTAATGGTAATATTTATATTTAGAATATTTATCAGTTTATTATAATAAGTTATTTGTGATCAACTTCTTTATCATAAGTACACGTTTAATACTGTTTTAAATGTCTTATTTTTCTTGATCTGCAGGTATTGATTGATATGGTCCTTAGGAAAATACATGAAAAATACTCCATGTTTTTTAAAGAGGATATTTCAAGTTTCCATGTGCCTCTGTTTTGTGGTGTGGTATAATGATGTTACATACTCCTATTCAATTCCTATCTACTTAGAGGACTTAAAGACCATTTGTATTTGCTTCATGTTACTTCTGTAATAAACTCCCACAACCTTAGTGGTTTAAAACAGCAGAGTTATTTTCCTACAGTTCTGGAGGTCAAAAGTGCAAATAGACGTCTCTGGCCTAAAATCAGTGTCTTGGCAGGGTGTGATCTTTCCAGAGGTCTTAGGGGAGAATCCTTTTCCTTGCCTCCTCCAGCTTCTAGAGGCTGCCTGTACCCTGGATCAACCCCTTCCTTCAACTTTAAAGCCACTAGTGAAACTTTGTCAAATCTCTGACTCTGACTTTTCCATCTTTTAAGGACCTTTGTGTTACATTGGGCCCACTCAGAGAATCCAGGATAGTCTCTTCATTTTAAGGTCGTCTGTTAGGAACCCTAATCCCATTGGCAACCCTCGTTCTCCTTCCCCATGTAACCTGACCTGTTGATGGGTTTCAGTGATTTAGGATGTGGGGGCCGTTATTCTGCCTACCGTACCACTCGAACTGCACGTATCCAGAACAACATTCAGTTTTCCTACCCTAAACTTAGCCTTCCTCTGATGTTCTGTGTCTTAGTAATTCGCTTCACTATCAGTTGAGCAAATAGATACCTCACAGTTATGTCCGATTCCATCTTTTGTTTACATCATGTATAATCTGTCATCCACTTTGTGGATTTTGCTTCCAAGATAGCTTTCAAAGCACAAAGGACATAGGATACCTTTGATCTCTCTTTTGAACCACTATGGGAACTTCCTACTACTCCCCCCAGTATATATTTTTCTGCTTTATTGAGGTATGATTGGGTAAAAGTTGTGCAGTTGGTCTTCTGTATATGCAGGTTCACATCACAGATTTAACCAAATGCAGGTTGAAAATTTTTGAAAAATAATTCCAGGAAGTTCTCCAGAGCAGAACTTGAATTTGCAGCTCACAGGCAACTATTTACATAGCATTTACATTGTACTAGGTATTATAAGTAGTGCAGAGATTACTTAAATGTATGGGAGGATGTGTGTAGGTTATAAGCAACAGTATGCCATTTTATTTATTTTTTTTAATAAAGGTAAAAAAAGAACCTTTTTTGTCACACCGTGAGACATGTGGAATCTTAGTTCTCTGACCAGAGATCATATCTGTACTCCCTACATTAGAAGTGCAGAGTCTTAACCATTAGACCACCAGGGAAGTCCCTTATGCCATTTTATATAAGGGGCTTGAGCATCTGGATTTTGATATCTTCAGGGGTCCTGAAACCAATCTCCTTGTTGATACCGAGGGACGCCTGAATATATTGAGGTTGTACAACATGATTATTTTTAAAGTGTACAACCTTTGGGTGTGTTCTCTTGACCTCCTGCAGATGTTTGTCACACTTTATAGCTAGAGTGGTCTTTTAAAAATGCAAATATACCAGTGTTACTTCTCTTCTTCAAAGCCTCAGAGTAAAAACAAGCCTGTGATGTGGCCTCAAGATCATACCACTCGTTCCTGATCCCTGGGGTTCTCTGTGGTCCTCCTCCCAGTTTCCGCTCTGCCTCAGGGCCTTTACGTGGACTCCTCTCTCTGCCACGGAGGTCTCCCATCTCTCCGATTGTTCGTCATCTTTACTTCGTTAGCTCATATTCATTCTCCAGTTTTGATCAGTACCCTTCCTGACGAAAAACCTTCCTTGTGCTCGTCAAGGATTCCAGCTGCGGGTTCACAGACCTCCCTGTAGTTTTACTTCTGCAATTTTTTTCTTGAAAGTTTTTTTTTTTGAAGTGGATTGTTTTTTAAAGTCTTTATTGAATTTGTTACGACATTGCTTCTGTTTTATGTTTTGGCCTTTTGGCCTCAAGGCATGTGGGATCCCAGCTCCCCAACCAGCGACTGAACCCGCACCCCCAGCATTGGAAGGCAAATCTCAACCACTGGACCACCAGGGAAGTCCCTTTATTCTGCAGTTTTAACCGTAGAGTACTTGCATATCTCCACTCTGAACATAAACATGAAATTCATCATATACACACCACACGTGTGTACACATATGATTTTTTGGTAGCTCTTCTTAGCCCCGCTATGTTGAAATTCTCTTCTCTGTGAGGTGAACTATAAAATATTCCTGAATGATGTTTCAATTCATTACTACTTTCCTTTCTCGTTTCTGTGTTTGTCTCAATCTTGTTCTTTTTACACCTTTGTTTTTTGAATCAGGAATGGGAAGAAATCACTTCTTCCCCCATGAATTCCACTCTTCCCTAAAGGTGACCATACGCTGAATTCTCAGTCCCCTTTTGTACTGACTGGGGCTGGATGGATAATGTATGATGGGAGGTGGAGTCAGGGCTGGTCCTGGTGTCTCTTAGTAAAATCTTGGAGGAGGGCTTCCCCAGTTTCTGCTGCTCCACAGGCTGCTCTCTGAACATGTGCTGTGATGTGGGCCTTAGCCATAATTTATGATACAAGGGTCACTGCTGTGATGCTGTTACATAATTTCTCTTTGTGATTTTAACAAATTACTTATTTAGCTGCACCAGGTCATGTGGCACGTGGAATCTAATTCCCTGGCCAGGGATCGAACCTGGGCCCCATGCACTGGGAGCACCAGGAAATTCTCTCTTTGTGATTATTAATTAATTTCTCTCTCCTGCAGTGGGCAGTGAGGTTTATGGGTATAAGAATCATATCTCTTTTTTCTTCTCGTTCATTTCTCAGTGTGGGTGACCAACTATTGCACTTAGTTTAGTACTAAGGGGTATCTGAGGAGGTGGACTTTTCAGTGCTAGAAATGGTCAACTCCTGGGCACATTGGGGTGAGTTGGTGCATTTCAGTGTCTTCTTAGCAGTTACTGACAAAGTAGGTATAAAACATTTTTTTGAGTACAAAATAGTTAAACAAAGGCTGACATGATTGCAAGATGACTGTTTCTGTTTTACCCAGTTAATACAAATTCAGAATAAGGACAACTAGTCATTGTGCAAACTCACCTGTATAATTAATTATTAATTTCCTGCACCTTAGATGTCTAATTTACAGTTGTACTTGGTAAATGTTAATGAGTTACAGAAGCAGAGTATGAAGTGTGAAATTCAGTCTACTCAGTGCTATGTGAACCAAATCAATAATGGGAGATATTTAATAAGATGGGAGTCATGTATTTATATAGCATTGCAGTATTGCAGTTTTTTTCCCTTTGATTTTGAAGACTGTTTTGTACGGCAAGTAAGGGTCAGGTTGGCTGGTCTGTTCCTATCGAGGACCATATGACATAACTCTTTGAGGTAATTTAAAAATTCAGTTTAAAAAAATCAGCTATGATTCTGTATTCCCAATAATTTATTATTATTAACTCTAGTTCATTTAATTATTAAAGCTCTAGGCAGAATAGTCTTCGTTCTTCCAATGTGGCAGGTAATATATTTTCAGAGAGGTGGTCCAGATGTATTGTTCCTGCTGCTGCTGCTAAGTGCTTCAGTTGTGTCTGACTCTGTGCGACCCCATAGACGGCAGCTCACCAGGCTCCCCCATCCCTGGGATTCTCCAGGCAAGAACACAGGAGTGGGTTGCCATTTCCTTCTCCAATGCATGAAAGTGAAAAGTGAAAGTGAAGTCGCTCAGTCGTGTCTGATTCTTCGCGACCCCATGGACTGCAGCCCACCAGGTTCCTTCATCCATGGGATTATCCAGGCAAGAGTACTGGAGTGGGGTGCCATTGCCTTCTCTGGTATTGTTCTATGTATTAGCAAACATACAACTTTTGTTCTGAAAGGTAGGGGTTGGTATGCTACACACAAATACACAATATTGCTGGTATTAATTTGGATGGTTTTCCTTCAGTTGTTTAGTCGATAAGTCATGTCTGACTCATTGCGACCCTATGGACTGTAGTCCACCAGGCTCCTCTGTTCATGGGATTTCCCAGGCAAGAGTACTGGAGTGGGTTGCCATTTCCTCATCCAGGGGATCTTCCCGACCCAGGGATTGAAAGCGTGTTTCCTGCGGCTCCTGCATTGGCAGGAGATTCTTTACCACTGAGCCACCTGGGAAAGCCCATATAGAGGCTTAGAAACATGCAGCTACATATAAACATGTATATAGCATTTGGAAACTGTGTGTGTTCACTCAGTTGAATGTGACTTCAGCAAACAGGGATCAACCAAACACATTTAACTTACAGCCAGGGTCGGGTTTGCCCACGTCTCTGGGAGAGACACGGGGATCTGCCAGTTAGCCTGCTCACAGCTCTGGGTTTTATTTGTGTGTCTTGTGCAAAAAAATGTTACCCCGTTGTCCTGACTAAGCCCTCCTGAGCACTGAGTGCCCCATGGCTCATGTATCACTTGTGTATCGTGAATATTTAGTGTGCCTTGGATGCGTCCTGTGGATTTAGTGCCTTATGAATATTAGCGCTTCATGAATTTTAGGAGTCTTTTGTTCCTTCCACCCCTTTGTGTGTTCACACACACATGTTCAGTTTACTTTGTCATGTCTCATTACCTCACACATCTGAAGAGTTTCGTCTTTCCATCTATTTTCCTGTGTTGTTGAGCAGAATTTCCTGCCCTATTGGGTAGAATTGAGTTTTCTCAGACAGTACAGCAGGTGTATGCCACAGACGTCCAGTTGTAAAGTTTCCTGAGCCTTGTGCCCAGAAGCTTCAGAGAGAAGAAAGTGTTTTATTGTTTCTTTTTCTCTTTTACTTGTTTATTTTAAAATTTATTTTTATTGAAGTATGTAGTTGAATTATAATGTTGTGTTAATGTCTGCTGTATAGCAAAGCAACTCGGTTATACATACACATACACTCTTTCATTATGGTTTATCACAGGATACTGAATATAATTATCTGTGCTATACAATAGGACCTTGTTGTTTATTCTCTATATAATAATTTGCAACTGCTAAACTGAAACTCCCAATTCCATCCTCTGGCCCCCCCTTCCCTCTTGGAAAAAATATTTTTCACATTCAAAATTTCAGGTCAGTATCATGAAGTTTGTGGATGCAGATGGTAATGCTGTTTGAAACTCCTTACTGTCTTTGGGGTTTTGAACTTGCACTCACTAGTTCTATTCCTCTCTGTTGTAAACATTTTAATATAGTTACGATGCAAAGTTCTATAGTATGTGGAAATGTTATTTTGTAAGAAAAAGTGTTAGACTAAGATAAATAGGTTTTGGGTTGTTAAGAAGCTCCATTTCATTCTAAGAGTAAAATCTTCATACAGCTCCTGACTTGAGTAAATCTGGGAGCATGTTTAAGGTTTAGCAGTAATAGATAGGATGTTTGCATTTTCTGTGTATCATGGGAAGTATATCATTCCTTTTCACTAATAACTAGCTAGGAAGGGACCAAAAGTTTGGCGTCTTCTCTGCCATCTTCAGGGGGGAGTCTCCTCTAGGTTGTTTGAAAAGATATATTTGGACAGACACCTCAGCCACTGCAGATATACTACCTAGAGGAGTGGTTGAAACAATATAAGTGCTTTTCCAAAGTGACTGAAACCAAATGTAGATAAATTGGGGGATCATAAAAATATACACATATTATACATATTTTATTATAGCCTTAAAATATAAATATCTATTTACTTATTTTTGTTGTAGGGCCCAAGGCCTCTTCTGAATGTGAAGGATTAGAAATGGTCACGATTTTTAGGATTATTTGGCAGACATGTGGGAACACGTATAGCCGACTCTAGGTAAACAAAGGGCACTGCTGATGGGGGAGCAGAGGTGTCTCGCCAGCCTTGGGAGTTTAGGGTCCTCTTGTGTGCGTGTCGCTTCATACTGCAGGAGGGCAGGGAGGGCGTCAGTGATGTGGAGGTTGAGTAGGAGAGCTGCTTCTGTTTTGACACCTTCAGTTCTCTTTTATGTGTAACTTGAATTTCAAGCTGAGCTTCTCTGCTCCAAATCAGTGACGGAGCAGGTAAAGGAAGACATTTCTCCGATTGGAAGCTCTCCTTTGTGCCATTCTGGAGCCCCCTGGGCTGACTGGGAGTGGCAGCTTGAGTGGTGGTGCGAGTGGACCCAGCCCCAGAGGGTGTGTCCTGTATGGAAGAGCAGATCCCACTCTTAGGCTGCTTTGAATACACAGGAAGAGCTGACATCCCACTCAGAGTGCTGCACTCGGGGCTGAGCACTCTGCCTGGAGGAGCGCCCCTGATCGTCGTGACCCTGGAGGGCTGAGCAGACGCTGGCAGTGCCCTGCCCCAGCCCCTCACCACCCTAGCACCGGGTTGTGTGGCCAGTTATCTTAGTTTGCCTGGGTCTGACGGTTTTCTTGGGAGCTTGGCCTTTCAGCGCTAGAACCCATTGATGAGTTAGTTACAGGGGTCTGGCCTGTGACTCATGCCCGAGGGCCCTGCAGCCCGAAGATTTTGCTTGGAGCGGAAGCTGCCCTTTAGCAGTGACAGGCTAGAATTGCGGGAGGATGTGTGTCCACTTCTGAGCCCCTCGAGAGGCAACTCTGAGAGGTCCCCTGCAGAACTGGCCCTGAGGCCAGCAGGGGGTCCCACTCACATACCTGGACCACTTCCTCTTTGCTGTCTTCTTATTTTACCTTCCCTCCTCCATTCCAGTGATCTCTGGGGTCAGTTCCTGCATTAACGACTTTCACTCAAATACTTGTCACAGAGTCTACTTCTTGGGAGAATCCAATTAAAAAAAATATAGGACTAAGGACTGTTTTTGCCCCCTTTTCAGATGAGGGAGATTAAGTCATCCAGTGGGTGCACTGTTGAACCAGTGATGAGCTTTTCATTACGACATCATGTACAGCTTTTGTTTCCATCCTTGCCTGTTGGCCATTATTTCTAGAGAATCTAAAAGTTTATTTATTCCTGTGAAATTACCAATAAGCGAGCATCAGTCCAGTGGGTTGATGGGTGGTATGTTCTTTTGTCTCTGCTATGCTTGATGTCAGAGAGTTGCACATGCAGCAGAAAACTCCTCATAGAGGAGTTTGGAGCTGTTTGGACTAAGGAGAAATTCATCTTTCATACACTGTTTCCCAAACTAGGGAGCTGCTGACTAAGGACGCAGTGCTGATCCTTTGCCCTAGCGATGCTCAGCCTGGCCTTGGCTGGAAGCAGGACTTTGACATCTCTGACCGGGTTGGATGTAAACGGCCTGCTTGTGCTGAGCAGTTGTGTCTGCTGTTTCTTGGCTCTCATCCTTGAGCCTTCTATCTATGAAATGACTCATTATAAGGAAGTCTGTTAAAAACAAATCTCTCCCTGTTGTAGAGCGTCTCTTAAAACTTCTCTTTAATCAAAGAATTTTGCTTTCAGTTGCAGTTGCTGCCAGGAAACATCGTGTGCATTGACGAAAGCTGTGATAGTTACGGTACTTGAATTTCTCGCGAAGATGGATGCTTTGCGAAATGAGTTTATTTCCCTCTTATGTGAAAGTGAGAGGCTTGGGAATTATACCCAGACTTAAAACTCCTTTCATGGCAAATCTGCAGCCTAACTGAAAGTGTTCCAAGTTTCTCTAATAAAAGTGACTCCCTTCTCTGAGCATTTACGTGTCCTTCCCCTTGTTCTCAATCCTTCATCATTTTGTCGGTGCCTTAGGTTATCCATTGAAAAAAAGGCACTGCCGGCCGGATGATCCATGGAAATAAAATGAGTTTATGCAGAAGCAGAGTAGAACGAATGCCCGTGTTGAGGAATCAGTGGAAAATACCTTAGTTGAAAAAAGACAAGAATTTTGTGGGACTTCCCTAGTTCCCTAGTGGTCAAGAACCTGCCTTGCAATGCAGGAGACACAAGTTCGATCCCTGGTCAGGGAACTAAGATCCCACATGCCTTGGATCAGCTCAGCCCATGTGCCACAGCTAGAGAGTCTATGTGCTGCAAGACTCAGGGAAGATCCTGCCTGCCACAGCTAAGACCTGACTCAGCCAAATAAATGTTACATTTTTTTTTGCTTTTGAGAAACTGACCTTTGACCATGAGTGCTTGCTTTCTCTCTCCAGTCTACTAATCCTTTCTACTGGTGTGCGTCTGTCTTCCTTCAAAGATCTAAATACACACTCCCTGTCCCTGGCGTTGGGAAATACGCTTTAATTCATCACGTTTGGCTCTGCGTTTCCCAGGTTCACATCTGTTTCGCATCCTGTCCTCTGAAGTTGCCACACACACATGTGCCGCTTCACATTGCTTTAGGTGCTGCTGAGTCGGAGGAAGATAGGAAATGCTGTGTGCGTGCCAAGTTGCTTCAGTTGTGTCTGAGTGTTTGTGGGATTCTCCAGGCAAGAATACTGGAGTGGGTTGCCATGCCCTTCTCCATGGGATCTTCCCAACCCAGGGATTGAACCCGTGTCTCTTAAGTCTCCTGCATTGGCGGGCGGTTTCTTGACCACAGCACCACCTGGGAAGCCCTAAGAAAAGCTGGGAAAGTTTAAACCCAGGGTGGGTGGGGCTTGAGGGTCTCTTGGCTTCCCTGGTGGCTCAGATAGTAAAGTGTCTGCCTACAATGTGGGAGACCTGGGTTCGATCCCTGGGTCAGGAAGATCCTCTGCAGAAGGAAGTGGCAACCCACGCCAGCACTCTTGCCTGGAGAATCCCATGGACGGAGGAGTGTGGTAGGCTGTAGTCCATGGGATCGCAAAAAGTCGGACACGACTGAGCTACTTCACTTTCATTTTCACTTTCTTTTGTCAAGAGACTGAGGAGCAGATTCCTTTTACACCTCGTTGCTGAGTGGAAAGAACAGGAAGGGAAACTGAACCGGTGGGGAGGTCGTAAGAGGCAGCGAGAAGATGGTATTGTTCCCGTGTTCTGAACGTTTGGCACCTAGAGTTGTCTCCAAAAGGCTGACGTGTCCTCAGGAGTTGAGCTGTGTGCTCTTTAACCCCACGGACACCCAGCTTGTCCAAAAACAGGCCCTCCTGGTGGACCATGGTGTGCATGAATTGCTCTGAGTTGTTCTTGCTCCTGGTTCTGTTTCTAGGCTCTGCCACCAGTTTTCCTAGGTGCTCACCGCATATAAAGTAGCACTTAGCAGTATTTCTCAGGAGGAGGAGGTGGTGATTGTTTTTCTACAATACACGAGTGTGTTTCCCAGAATATGACAGACCTTTGTCTCTCTTCATACTTTTTATAGTGTTACCAATGCATTTGTATGGTGCACTCAATTTTTCCTTCCTAGAATGAAAGTTTCCACAGAAAACTTTGTGAGAGGAAAAATATCCTCTAATAAATATCTTGTTCATTTTATGAATTGGCTTTCTTCAGACACAGTCCTTTCTTCAGGTGTCATGATGAGAAATACATGCAGTATTCCACGTATGGCTGACTACTAGTTTTGGGTTCAAATCAGGATAATATTCTTTGCCATCTCTTTTGCCATTGTTCATTTTTCTTCTTTGGGAGGAAGATGGTAGTGGATAAAGTAGGGAGCAGTTAGATTTTGAGTCCCTATCTTTAGAGAAGGGTCTGCTGTTGATTTTCTTCCAAACTGTAAGTCCTTCAAATGATTTTAGACAATTCTTCTAAATTTTCTTTTGCTCATCTGTTCTCTTCCTTTCCCATCACCTCCACCTTGATGAGGGATGGACACAGTAGCAGATCAATGTGGATTGCCTGCCCAAGGAGCATCTCGTTTAAAAAAATCTGAGACTAGCTTCCCTCCATCTCAGGGGCAGGACAGTGGTGAGTCCAGGAGACCTTTTTTCAGATGGGAATTTCTTCATAAACTGTCGCCATTTGAGTGGCTTCCAGACAGCATCTTACTTGAGGCAATGCCATTACGATCGCCTTTTGCAAAATCTGGTAGAACGGGTGGGAGGGAACACCTGTGCGTCTTGTTTTGTGATTCCTTACATTTTGGAACTTAATTTGGGCTAAGATTACTTGCGAATTACTTTAAGATACATCCGCAGAAGCTCAAGATGTTCTTTCTTCAGTGCTAGAGGTGAACTCTCTGCTCTTCCCTTGACCCCCTTGTCTCTGCTTGTGAGTGTGAGGGGGAGTTTCTCGGGGGTGTGAGCAGCAGCGCTATTTTGAGAAGTTGACTGGCAGCCCTTGCAGCTATGACAGGCATGTAACATAGCACCCCGTTTTTCAAATTCATTTTGTTGGCTCCTGACTGCATTCGTCAAGTGCTTATTTGGAAGTGCCGCAGCTGTAGTGTTCTGTTTATAGCCACTGAGTAGGTACAGTTAAGCTGACTGCCTTGTACAGGGGAGAGGGCCAGGCAGTGGGAAAGTGGAGGCTGTCTCTAACTCACAGTAGTGGGAGGAGCTTGGCATGAATTACTTGAAGGTGAGCATCCTGCCTTAGGTAGATTTTGTACTGTTTTGCAGTACAAAATTCGTTTTAACTTCAATCTTCCTTTTTTTTTTTAATTGGAGTATGGTTGATTTACAATGTTGTATTCATTTCAGGTATACAGCCAAGTGATTCACTTCTACATACATCTATTCTTTTTTAGATTCTTTTCCCATTTAGGTTTTTACAGATTATTGAGTAGAGTTCCCTATGATATACAGTAGGTTCTTATTAGTTATCTATTATATATATATATAGTAGTGTGTATATGTCAGTCCCAATCTCCCAATTTATCCATCCCTCCCCTTGATTTTGTTAATCTTAAAATAGCCTTTGGAAATCCAGAGTTGACTGAGTTTAGTTAGATAGATGAGTAAATACAAATCCATAAAGTCCTTATTTTCTCGAGATAATTAAAAAATGATTCGACTTATGATAAAAACTCTTAAGTGGCTTACCTTCATGGATATGTGCGTCTGTACTCTTTGGGGCTCATTTTCAGAGTACTGCAGCTATATCCCAAGAAAAATTGGGAAATGAAAACAGTTTATAACACTATAAAATAATGAAGGAATCATATTCTTTCATGGCATACACATTTTGATCTTTTAATGAGTGTCCCTAGTTTTTGTGTGTATGTTTAATGAATAATGGGGCTTCACTGGTGGCTCAGACCCTAAAGAATCTGCCTGCAGTGCAGAAGACCCAGGTTCGATCCCTGGATCGGGAAGATCCCTTAGAGAAGGAAATGGCTACCCACTCCAGTATTCTTGCCTGGAGAATTCCATGGACAGAGGAGCCTGCCCAGCTACAGTCCATGAGGTTGCAAAGAGTCAGACGTGACCCAGTGACTAACACTTTCACTTAAAGAATATTTAACTTAATAGTTGTAATCATATTTCACATACAGTTTTATGATCCATTTAAAAATCATGCTTATTAATTTTTTTTACTGAATAGTGTATTGTAATCACTTTTTCCTGACTGCTTCATCTTTTGCAAATCATCAAACCCATCTTTTCATATAACTTTAAAAAAATTGAATAAGTGCCTATGTCTAAATTTTCTTAATTCTCCTCTTGCTTTCTCCATGCGTTTTGCTTATTTTAAACGTTACTAAAGTGAACTCATTTGTGCTGATAGTTTTTCCTCTTTATTTCATGTTTTGGATTGTATTCTTAGGACCTGGGCTCCTAGAAATAGAATTACAGTTATTCTTTGTGTAAACCCAGTTATTTTCCAAGATGATTACATGAATTTATACTTACTGTGCAAGCACTATATCCTTATTGGTGCTGTGGTATTTCTGAATTTTGTGGTAATTGTAACATAGTTTTATAAATTATAAAACCTTTACTTGAGATAAAATCTTTATAAATTATCAGGAAAAATACACCATTTAAAAAGAGGATGGGTTGAGGTATTGTATCTGACCTCTTATGTAATCAAGAGTTTATTTTCACACCATTCTGAAATTAACCTGAACAGATTTAGCAAAATCAGAAAGATAATCTAGAGTATTTTACACTTTGTTTTGGGAGAGGTGCTTTTTAACTATGAACACCCAGAGCTTGACAGAGCCTCTCTGGAAAAGCTGGAGTATTTTGAGACTGGTGAATAACCAAAGCCTGAGACATTTAGTTCCTTGAACTTGAACTTAAGAAAAATGAGTTTAAACTCTCCAAAGTAAATAGAGTACAAAAAGCTCCTGAGAAGATAGAACTGCTTAAGAAAATGAATACATCCAGACCCATGATGCTGTTACAGAAGATTCATTTTAATTGAGATAGAATGTGATCCTTAACCAAAGTTACAATTCTGGGAAGAAGAATAAAGCTATGGGTTAGAATATGACCACCATGTTTGCATCATAAATATACACACATATTTTATGAAAGGAAATAGAGGTAATGATATCGGTTATAACTTTTATCCAAGGCCAAAGACTATTACCTTAAAATTACTCCTCAAGCATTGTTTGAGATGAAAACCACATTTAAAGGTGGTTTCCTGCCTACTGATGAAAAATGAATTCATGTTAACCAACCAAGGCCTTTAAATGGAACAAATTATAATCAGATGTTAGATTTCGATCAGTTTTAACAAAAACAAATGATTCTTTTCAGAGATGAGAATTGATGGCTTAGCCCTCAAAGAGTTTGATCTTTCTTCAAACCCAGTGTTTTGGGAGGAGGGGATCGGCTTAATTTCCTAAAAGCACGCTTGTGATTTATCGGCAGCAAAGTGCTGAGTTTAAGAAATAAGAGCTCCTTTAAATGTTTTCCTAGGTGTTCTGAATGAGGATGCCGGGATCTGTAGTAACTTGATTATACACAGCCACGTTTTACAGAAGGTGGAAGTGTGCAGCTGGCAGGGGCAGCAGGACCTGTGGGGTTGTAGGTTAGATTCTCTCTGAATGACTACCTTTGCTGTCTTGCTTTGGCCTTTCTGAGCTCTTTCATAAACTTGTAGATGATAAGCCGGTCCTCTTGAGTGTGGGAAAACGTCCTCCAGGCCTCTGGACACGTGCTGATTATTATTAGCCCTAGAGATCTCTTCTAATGAGATGCAATGTGAGGCAGTGTTCACTCAACAGACCTTGAGTAGAGCAGGTTTAGAAAGGGCTGGAAGCAGTTTTAATGAAAGT
Source organism: Bubalus kerabau (assembly GCF_029407905.1). Taxonomy (NCBI): domain Eukaryota; kingdom Metazoa; phylum Chordata; class Mammalia; order Artiodactyla; family Bovidae; genus Bubalus; species Bubalus kerabau. The sequence continues at coordinate 137,299,335 of NC_073624.1, forward strand.
TAGGTCTGTGACCACTTCTACGATCTGTTAATGAGTCCTGAAAACTTCTCTGGGCCGTAAAGAATTAGGCTGAACATTCAGAGCATTGGGATGGCCTCAGTGCCAAGAATGACTGAGGTTGTCAGATTTAAACCCTTTACCTGCCTCAGAATAATTGTATTTCTCTGTAGTCCTGGGGTTCCGGTGAAAAGTGCAGTGGATGGTCATGGGCAACTTAGCTAGGATGATAGAAAACCAGCTTGATAGTTTGGAAAGGAAAGCACTGGCGTCACCACATAATTTTGGCAATGTCACAGTGCTTGAGACGTAACTGCATGTGAGAATTACCCAGCATGTTTATAAAAATGCGTATTCCTAGGATACCACAGTAATTAAGATTCTGTGGGATCGGAGGGCAGTTTTTAATGAGCACTCTTCTCCTCCAGTATGTCTTCCAAGTTGCTGTAACTATAGTCCCCTGGAACCTGAGAAGGCCCTGGTCCAGTTGGTTTTTTTTTTTGCTTCAGTAGATCTCCCTTCTTCGTGCCAGTGGGAGCATCCAGTGAAACAAGATAAATTTTGTGATGCAGTTAAATGTATTGACAACGTAAAAGAGTATGGAAAGGCCGTGTGAATTCCTTGTCCATGTGGTAGTTCACTGGGCTTCTCAAGTGGCTCAGATCGTAAAGAATCTGCCTGGAATAGGTTACTTTTGTGGAGAAAGTGAAAGTGTAGAGAGGGTACATTGCCAGAGGTGGAGTTCTCCTTGCAGTGAGAATTACAGTCTTGCATAAGAGTTGTTAGGAGTGGCAGGTCAATAACATTCTGTTGGTACAATTTCTAAAGTCACAGAAGAGTGGACAGCTAGACACTCATTTAGTACTGGATTTAGTGCGTAAGTGCAGTGGTATGTAGCATCACCAATGTTGCTGTATGTGGAGTTTTTCTTAATGACCTTCAGATAGGTTCAGATCTGTCTGTTTTGTGCAAAGGCTTGTCTTCCTTCTGGACTGCTGCAGGCATCGTCTGTACCACTGCCTTTCCACTGTCTCACCTTTTTCTGTTTGTCTTCCCATTGGATTCTGTACTGCCAAGAAGACTTAAAAGCAAAAGGGCTCCTCAAGCCTGTTGCCCCATAAGTCATTCCCTTAATGCCACTGTTGTCCCCGAAATTCCTAGTGTGGTGCTACTGATTCCCACTGTGGGGAGGTGGGACAGCAGAACCCCAAACCTTGCTACTACTTATTATTAGTTTTTGGCCATGCTGTGCAGCATGTGAGACCTTAGTTCCCTGACCAGGGATTGAATCCCTGCCCTCTGCATTGAAAGTGAAGAGTCCTAATCCCTGGACTCCCAGAGAAGTCCAGAGGTTCTATTTTAAGTGCTCTGAAGCACATAAAAGGGAAGCTGAAGCTTTTGATAAACAGGCATGGGTAGCCACCGCATTTTCTCTGCCCAGATTTCACTTTCCACATCTCCCCTTGTGAGATGTGTCTCAGTCCTTTCCCATGTTAAACAGGCAGCTTAGAAGCTCCCTACTACATCCGTACTTTGAATTCTTGTAATCTATGACTCCTACGTAATGTCCAACCTTTTAGAGTACTCTTGGCATTTTAAATTACTGACCTCAAAGAATTTACAGGTAAGATGTAGGTTCTTTGAGGTCAAAGTTGCAGGTTACCATTTTTAAAATTCTTATGGAGTGTGTATTTACATTTTTGAAGGTGAAAATAGAGCCTTTGGGAGACTAAGTCACTTGGAGTTACAGTCAACGGCAAACCTAGAGGTGAACCCAGTTTTCTCTGACTCCATAATTTTGATCCCTCTGTATATTCCTCAGGTGCTAAATAAGAATTGTCTAAATGAATCAATGAATGAGTCTTCCAGAGTTAAAATGAATTGAAGAAGCCCTGATGAAGGGAAGCACATCTGTATACCCTTCCACCCATGTGCCCATTTTGGAGGGGAGAATAGCAAATAGATCACCCACAGATTTCTGCAGATAACCTGAACTTTAAACATGCCTGAAACACATTTGGTTCTTATTTAAAACCAGTTGGCGTGCTCATTGCCATGTTACTACAAACACAAAAGAAATATAAACTTCATTCGTGAAATAACCATCTACATAAACTCTTAAATAGTTTTGGGTTGGGCCAAAGCTGGGCATTAAGGAAATGGTTATTAATGTTACGTATTTTATTCAAACTACTCTAATTCCTTACCCCTCCCACCACCTCCACCAACACCAGGTAACCTTTTGCTTTTTCCTTTAAAATGTTCCTAGGGGGTTAAGACAGATACAGCTTGGATTTCAAGCTGCCGAGGACTCCTCCTGTTTGGAAATATTCATTGTTTTCGGTCCTTCAGACCTGAACTGTGATCTCTGCTTGAATCTTTTTAATCCTCTGTGGGTAGTAGCAGAGTTATTGTCCACTGTAGGAGCATTGTGACATGGAAATGGGATATGAACCACAATGTAATTTAAAATTTTCTAATGACATGAAAAATAAAACAAGTGCTGCTGCTGCTGCTGCTGCTAAGTCGCTTCAGTCGTGTCTGACTCTGTGCGACCCCATAGACGGCAGCCCACCAGGCTCCCCCGTCCCTGGGATTCTCCAGGCAAGAACACTGGAGTGGGTTGCCATTTCCTTCTCCAATGCAGGAAAGTGAAAAGTGAAAGTGAAGTCTCTAGGTCGTGTCTGACTCTTAGCGACCCCACGGACTGCAGCCCACCAGGCTCCTCCATCCATGGGATTTTCCAGGCAAGAGTATTGGAGTGGGGTGCCATTGCCTTCTCCATAAAACAAGTGCAGTAAATTTTAATATTGTTTCCTTTAACCCAGTATATAAATATGGTACACTTTCAACATATAATCAGTTAATGAGGTTTTTGCTTTCTTTTGCATTGTCTTTGAAACCCACTGTGTTTTTAATTCTTTCAGCACATCTGGGTTCTCACGAGCCACATTTCAAGCACTCAGTAGCCATAGCACAGCTCTGTGGCAGAGTCCTTGTGAGCTCTATAAAGGCCACAAACATCCTTTAGGGTCTGATAAAGCTAGAAGAGTGTTGCTTAAAAAAAATATTGTGTAAATACTCAAGTCATCAAATAGTGTTTGTGACCACAGGCCAGACTAAAAATGATGCTTCAGAGATTGCTTATGTAAGAAGGAATAGGGTGTGAATGCAAGACATTTGACATGACCAAAGTTTCTGTTAATCAACTGGACTCAGAGTCCATTGATGTATGTTAGGGTCATCAGCCCTCAAGGAAGTCTTCATTGTCAGGCCAATAAATTTGAAGTCTGAATAAACTCTTAGCCAAGTTTCTTGAAGAGTTCAAGTGTGTTTGAAGCAATGAATAATATAATGTAAATGTTGGTGAATATTTATTTTCTTATGTTTGACGGCAATGGATACTTTCTGAAACTATAGCCCGTATATGATAGAACACTGGCCTATGCCCAAGACTCCTAGACTGCCCTGTGTGTGGCAGGGCCTCCACTGCCTTAGCTTGTCCTCAGCTCTGAAATATTGACAGAGCTTTATTGCCCTGAGAGATTGAATGTGAAAAAAAATTTCCCTGAAATCTGAATGTTGAGATGTGTAGTCTGCAAAGGACTTAATTGTTTGAGTTAGCAGGTATTAACTTGAAAGAGGCATCTGTGGCCCACCATTAATAGAAGAGATAGAAGGACTTCTCACCCCCATCATAATATTTGGCATCCCTGTTAGTTCTGTTGAAAGTTGGGTGGGAAATGAAAAAAATAGCCTCAACGGATGTCTTGGGTTTTTGGTGTAGGTATCATTCAGGTAATGGCCCACGTTCTTAGCCCAGTTATCATAGATTATCCACCTCTTGTCTTTCAAACTCTTAGCCACTGAACCCTTTTAGAATGTGGTAAATCTAAATATAACATAAATATAACAGGTATTACCTGTTTTAGCTCATATTTTATTTGATATGCCCTTTCAATAAAAAAAATGGCCTTCCTTTTCTTCTAGTTACCTTCCATCACCAAAAATGGCCTTCTTTTAAAGTATAACTTATATATAAAATGAGCAACATAATAAATAAGTCCTCCCCTGGTTCATGCATTTTAGAGAGCATCTCTTTCTGTCTTTTGTTTAGCTGTTATATTTGGATGTGACTCAGAGGTTCTCCCAATATTGGATTGTTGAAGTGTTTTCAGTTGTGAAGTTGTGAACTCTAGGCATTGTTTAAACTTTTTTACTCAGAATCAGTTGCACATAAATCAGTATTTCAGTCTAGAAAGTGCTAGGTTAATTAAGGCCTGTGACGTTCAGTGCCAGGCATGGTTTTGTGGGCTGTTAACTGTCCTATTACATTAGTCCGTTAGTCATTTGTCTCCTTAGGTAGCTTATGTGCACGTTTGACTTAGATGTTTATCAGATTCTGTTCTACAGGTTGGGCTGGAAATGTGGCTCCAGTGATGGTAAAATCTTGGTTCTCTCAAAAAGCGTTTAAATGACTGTTAACCCGATTTTTTCCCCCTAATTGAAGGCTATTGAAACCTATTTATTTAAGCTATTTAAAGGCATTCTGAAAAATGCAAAGAAGGATGTGATAAATAACCCAGTAATTCAACCACTCAGCACTTGTTCATATTTTGATGTTTATCCTCTTTTTTTTCCCTCTAGCATATACATTATATGTATGTACATACATGTATACTTAAGTATAGAATTGACCATGTTGTATGTCTTGTTTTGTAATCCCAGTCCCCTTAAACAATTTATTGCATTTTTGAACATGGAAAAAATTTTAAACTACAATAATGAAACAATATCTTAAGGATAAACCCAAAGCCGAAGAAACCATCCTTAAATACCCAGCCACTCTTAAGATAAAATTTATTTTAATTTTTGGCTGTTTCTTGAATTTTTTTGGTAGGCCTACATGATTTTTTTGTTTTTTCAGGGTGAGTGAATTTGATTTGTTCTCAGTGGACTTAGGAAGCAGGTAAGGAGTTTTAGGAAAGATGAGGTCTGAACATCCTCCCACTTAACTATGATATACTACCTTCAAATGACACTTCTTACTGCTGGAGTTTAAACTGGGAGATGTTCTTTAGCTGGCTGGAGTATTTGAGAGACTTCGATTGAGAACTGAAGAAACTTTAAAAACTGACTCAATGTCTGCTATTACTTCAGTCAATTGTCAGAGCTTTGCATGCCAGTCTAGACTGTTAGATATGGTAACTGAACATAAAAAGTTCTCTAAAGACTTCCCTGGTTGTCCATTGGCCAAGACTCTGCACTCCCAACGCAGGGGGCCTGGGTTCAATCCCTGGTCAGGGAAGCGGATCCTACATGACCTGGCACAGCCAAACAAACAAATAAAAAAGCATTTTTAAAAGATTCCCACTGGAGAAAGGTTTAGTTCTCACTAAAGGAGAACTTTAAAAGGTTCTCTAAAAGTTTCTTTTAAAACTCCCTTTTAAAAGGGAGTGTACAGAAACTGCGTCTTGGACATCTGTTGCTGATTCCTCTTTCAGCAGAATCAGCCAAATAGTAGGCAAGTTTTCTGAAAAGAGTAATATCTGAATAAAATATATGGTATAGTTCTTTCAGCATATGGATTAAATAGACACAGTAAGTGAATGTTTTAAAAATTCTTAGTAAAATATTTTTGCAAGAGAATCAGACTAGCTAAACAGTTATAGTTGTCTTTCAGGTGAACTTGAAATACAGCAGCCTTCTTAGTTGCAGATCTGCTACAGTTGGGGAAACAGGGGGGAATGTCCTGAATCTTAACAGATTTAAAGAAGTATTTCTCAGTTATTTTTTTGTAATTTGAATTTGGTTTTTTCTTGCTCAGGTTCCACAAGGGTGAAGAAAACCAGTACTTTATTCCATACTGTATTTTAAATATAAAATACATGACCCTTGGCCCTTATGCTTTTAGATTTGGCTGTATAAAGCATCAGATGTTATGGAAAAGTGTTTCAGAATGAAAAGAGTATTTGAATAAGTTTCCATATGCCCTGCGAAGAATTGAAAATCGAGCCCTCACCTTTAATTCAGTAATTAACTAGACTTTCCCTGTAGTTTGGGGGATTGTAATAGTTTACACCTGTCTCAACTTTGGCTGTTTTTATTGGCTGTGGCTTTTGCCATCCCATATTTCTTATGAAGCAAAAATATGAAATAAAATAGGCCAAAGCATTGGAGAAATTATAATAAACATAAAAAATGAATTGTTCAGCTTAAAATGTGAAATGCTTTACCTGCACAATCCATGAAGCCATGTTTCAGTAGTAGTGAAGTAATTTATTCCTGGAATTCTGTGTCATGAAAATAAAGACAATTGCTTTCATTGGCAGGAAGATACCAAAGGTTTTTTAACCATCAAATGATTAACTTTTGGAACATCAGGCAGGCAGAAATTGTTTTGTAAGGACAGTTAGAAAAAGCCTGCTAAATCATTACGTGTGTTTTCATGTTGCTGTGAATGAAAAAGATGAGGCTGTATCAGTGTATAAGAATGTGAGGCTTGATGGAACTGTTGTACCACAGAATACAGTCAGACTTTTCAAAGGTCACGGAGCTCCATGACATCAAGTCTGGGTTGGCTCATTTCACAGGGTGATGTTTTCCCCTCGAAACATAAAGAAAAAAATCATTGCGTCAAGATATTATCATACCTCCTATTTTTTCTTGCAACCTAGCTCTCAAGTGGTCTCCCTGGAAGAACCCTTTAATTTTGAGTCCTAACAGTAGCTACCCAGTCCTAGTGTTAAGAGTAAAATGACTGGCTTTTTAGTGCATTGTCCAGAATAAGAGTAGCTAAGATTTCTAATAAGTTTAATTTGGATGGAGTGGTGGCTGTGAAAAGATCTTTGGGACCCTTGTCCCTAGAACTGAGTTTTAATTTTCCCTTGGACCTCACTCATTGGGTGGTTTGAATATATGGGTCAAGGTTGTAAGCTGAATGAAGGCAGGGCCTGGCCTATGTTGAGTCACCAGCATGAGACTTATGTACTTGTGGAAAGAAAGAGTGAACTTTTCTTTCTATAGAAAGAACATCTTATATACCTAAAAAATACTCCACAAACCTCCGCCTTCTCGGTCTCTCAGTTTATTCAAGAGGAGTTGATATTTTAATCCTGAGGAGTTTAGAGTACGGAATTCTCAAATTTGAGCACAGAAGGATCCCTGCTTAGGGAGGGGAGAGAATACTTGGGGGAAATGTTGCTTTCCCTTGATTGACTTCTCTGGTCTTGGCAGCTTTGCTTGTGTGGACTCAGTAGAAGTGCAGGAGACCCAGCAACCTGGGGGTGAGGTAAGGATGCTCCCGGCAAAGGGCCGACGATTGGGACTCACCTTGGTTTGTACCAGAGACCGTGACCACCCACAAATCCAACCGGAAGCTTGTCCCAGGTCCTTGTGGGCTTAGGAAGTGGACTGTCGTAGGATTTAGGGGAGATTCAGGCTCAGATTTGGAGTTTCTTGTACATAAACATTCTGGAATGAAAAAAGCCAGAGATTTTTGATGGCACCGATTGTGCCATTTCCAGCTCCCCTCCTCTCTTGATGCCCCTCAAATCATAAGGTTGCTAAAGGTGCAGGTTTCTGGTTAAATTTTAGATGTTTTCCTGGGAGCGTAATTACAATTTGTGTGTAACTAAGGAAATTCCACCCCTCCCCCCGCCTCGGCTTTTAATTCATCCAGGGATTGAAAGGCCGGTCTGTAAAGTCTGTTTAACTGGACTTGGCATGGAGGGGCATTTCAAGGTTGTGACATAATGCGTTTGTCATGAGCAAAGTAAGTTTCTTAAAGGAAGTTTCTGGTTTCTGTAATAAAACATCATTGTATCATGAAATTTAAACCGATGAATTTTAAGTTGTGAAGGAGTCCCCTGTGGGTGAAAGCCTTTATCTGTCCTGCTTGATAGGCTTTTGAATATACCTTTGATCCTAAAATTTCTTTTTAAAAGAAGAGTTCCCTTGATGTCACTAAAATTTTTGTCTAATCTTTGTGGCCTGGTATGCAGTTTTCATTGCCACACAGTTGTATCATGGAGCAGGAGTGACTTTAAACTATTTTAAGCTGTAGAGATAAAGCCAGCCCAAGAGGTAGCTGAGTTGAGGTGTCCCCAGGGCATTTCTGTCATTAGGTTTGGGTGCTGATCTTTTATCTTTCTGGCCCTCTGGCTAGGACCAACTGTGTTCACCTTCTTTTCTCTCTCTCTCTCTCTTTTTTTTTTTTTTTTTTTTTGTTCAAAATTGCTTCTTTATGTTTTTTCAAGAATTCACTATTGGTATGTTCCCTAGTTAGAGTGAAAAAATCATAATTTGTAGAGTTAACTGCAAACAATTTATTTGTGTGACTTCCCTGGTGGTCCAGTGGTTAATACTCCCCACTTTCAATACAAGGGTTGCAGTTAGATCTCTGGTCAGGGAACTAAGATCCCACATGCCACAAGGTGCAGCCAGAATATAAAATCTGTGCAAATGTGTGATTCAAATGCTCACATCAGTGTCTGTGCTCAGTTTGTCCTGTTGATGATGTGTTTGTGCAAAAAGTGAAGTTAAGATGGCATTGAAATTATGTATTTGTTTCCTTTTCTGCTGTAACAAATAAATTTATTATCTTACAGTTCTGGTGTTCAGAAGTCAGAAATATGTTTTATTTGGGCTATCCTAAGGTATTGTCCAGGCTGCATGTCCTCCAAAGACCCTGGAGGAAAATCCAGATCCTTGCCTTTCCCAACTTGTAGAGGGCGCCTGTATTACTTGGCTTGTGGCCCCTCCTCCACATTCAAAGCCAACAGTATAGCATCTCTGTACGTTTCTCTGCTCTGACTCGCTCCTTTGCAGTCAATGCCCTTCTCTCCGTCTGATCTTTTGTCGCATTGCCTTCTCGGACTCTGACCTTCCTTCTCCCTTCTTAAAAGGGCTCCTTGTGATTACAGTGGGTCCACCTGCATAATTCAGGATATACCTCCCATCTCAAGGTCTTAATTTAATCACACCCACAAAATCCCTTTAGCATATATAAGGTGACTTACTCACAGTTTCCAGGGATGAGAACATGACATCTTTGAGGGACTATTTAGCTGCCACATATTAGAATATAGTTTTAAATTTATTATTTCTGTTTAGCTCTTGTTTTATACATTTCCCAAACTCTCTTTGAAAATCACAGAAATGTGTACTCTGTGCTCTGCTTTTTAGATGAAAACATGTCAATAAAAATACACAGTTTTACAAAATAGTAGAAAATATCTTACATTTAACTGTGAAATTAAAGTTGGTGACAAAAGAATTTAGACTTTAATACTGTTTTTCCAGGGCAGAGAAGGTTTCTTTGAATTTTGAATTCCCTACTTAATGGACTGATTGGCCACAATTCTTGAGTTTTCAGGAACTTTAGCGAGTGCACTTGTTACACACACACACACAGACATACAGGCGTGCTTGCACGCGCGTGCACACACACACACACACGTACAGGTAGGGTCCCTTGATGGTACTGCCTATTAGGTGTTTGGGGTACCAGTCTTCCAGATTTCAACTTAGAGAAGTTCTTGCTCCAGCTCATTTCTCTGTCCTGGCCAGGGGGTGGCTTTTTCTGTTAACCACTCTTTACCCCTGCCTGAATCCGAGACCTAGTGTTTACATTCTGAAAGATGTGATTTGAGGCTGTTGTAAGCAAGATGCCATCAGCTCTTTGTTCTCCTCTCTCTGAAGATTGAAAAGAAAATGTCCACAGGACCTTAAAACTTTTGCGCATATAAAACTGGGCTTGTCCTTTATTTGTAGGTTACCATTTAGACACAAAAATGTTCAAATACAACGACCTTTAAATTAATCTCAGGTGAAATTTTGTTGTCTGGGACCTTGACCATGACTTTGTAATTCTCTTGTTTTTCTGTCTCTCTCTTAGTAAATGTGACTAAAGGAGTGAATTAAAGTCATGTATGATGCCAGCTGAAATCCAAGTAGATTATATAGTCAGTGCAAAGCATAAACCTGAAATAGCTCCGAGGAGGCCTTGTCAGATGAGCCATCACTTGAAAAGGCAATCTCTTGCTTGGAACTGATTCCAGACAGGAAGTACTCACAGCAGTACAGATGATTCTATTGGTAGTTGCATTTGTTCTTATGTGTAGCTCCTTAACTATGAAAAAAACAAGATTACTTTCATCTGTGTGTGAAAATAGAGACTTGTGAGGGTTTCAGACAGAAAACGGAGTGCGAAGGTATCTAAAGATGTCTGATTGATGGGATTAGTGTTTTATTTTCCGTTCATATCACAGATGAGGCCTGTGAACAGGGACTGAGCTTGGGGAAAGTGTGGCTGGCATCTTGTTTACCTCTTGTGTTCTTGTGGCTGATACTTGAGAGTGTTTTGAATACATAGATTGGAAAATGAAACTATTTTAAATGTATACATTTTTATTTACAGCTGCTGCCGAAGGAAAAGGCAAAAGTGGGGAAGACTTTTTTCAGAAGGTAAGTGACTTTTTACTCCTGTCTTGGCGATAATTAAGAGAAATGTACCTGTCTCAGCAGCTACACCGGAAGCCCCTGAAAGCTCCCCTTCTCTGTGAAGGGGACTAGGTTTATAGCTGAAGATGCTCGGGGCAAGAAAAGGGTGGTAGGCTGTTTGGGACTTAACCCTTCAAAGGCAGCTCCCTCTGGGCAAACTTAATGAAGTTTTCCATTGAGGCCATGAGGACTGCCAGATCTCCTACCAGATTATCTTCTTTACCTGTTTCCTCCTTGCTTAAACACATACCTGCCCTAGGGAGTTGGAGAGGAGTCCCTTACAGAGGCTTCATTTCTTTCTTTTTTTTTTAAATTATTTTTAAATAGAAGGATAATTGCTTTGCAGAATTTTGTTGTTTTCTGTCAAACCTCAACATGAATCAGCCATAGGTATACATATATCCCCTCCCTTTTGAACCTCCCTCCCATCTCCCTCCCCATCCCACCCCATCCCACCCCTCAGGTTGATGCAGAGCCCCTGTTTGAGTTTCCTGAGACATCCAGCAGATTCCCGTTTCCTGTCTGTTGTACATATGGTAGCTATCTATTTTCGGAGAAGGCAATGGCACCCCACTCCAGTACTCTTGCCTGGAAAATCCCATGGACGGAGGAGCCTGGTAGGCTGCAGTCCATGGGGTCGCTAAGAGTCGGACGCGACTGAGCGGCTTCACTTTCACTTTTCACTTTCATGCATTGGAGGAGGAAATGGCAACCCACTCCAGTGTTCTTGCCTGGAGAATCCCAGGGATGGGGGAGCCTGGTGGGCTGCCGTCTATGGGGTTGCACAGAGTCGGACACGACTGAAGCGACTTAGCAGCAGCAGCAGCTATCTATTTTACATATGGTAATGAAAGTCTCCATGTTACTGTCTTCATACATCTCACTCTCTCCTCCCCTCACCCCATGTCAGAGGCTTCATTTCTGGTAAGCAGGACCATGGGTGGGGTGATAAAATAGACAGGAGATGCTTACGACTCGTAAGCATCTGATGCGTAGGACTGATGCTTACGTGAGCTCTCTGCTCACGACTGGTAACCTTGTCTGTTGTGTCCCTGGCGGCCCTCTGTAAGTGCTGACCTTCAGTGAAGTCAGCCTGGCCAGTCATAAAGGGAGACAGGAGTAAAACTGATGGCAAGGGATTTGAGATCCTGTCGAGAACAGTTGATTACTTTCTGGTTAGCTCTGTTTTAAAGTAAGTGTTTTATGTAAGGGAAGATGTCTGTCTTTGCCAAGAAGTTGACTGAAGTCCCATCCTTCTTTCTTTTGTTCATTTGAGTTTATTATATTGATATTTGTGTTTGTTGTTGGTATCCAGAAAGCATGTATGTAGGAACAAATATACAGTTTGTCTCAGAGTGACACACAGTAGCAATTATGCTGCTGCTGCTGCTAAGTCGCTTCAGTCGTGTCCGACTCTGTGCCACCCCATAGACAGCAGCCCACCAGGCTCCCCCGTCCCTGGGATTCTCCAGGCAAGAACACTGGAGTGGCTTGCCATTCCCTTCTCCAATGCATGAAAGTGAAAAGTGAAGGTGAAGTTGCTCAGTCGTGTCCGACCCTCAGCGACCTCATGGACTGCAGCCTACCAGGCTCCTCCGTCCATGGGCTTTTCCAGGCAAGAGTACTGGAGTGGGGTGCCATTGGATGTGGTTAAATATCGCTGTGGTAGGTCATCGAGCTTTTGGAAAATACCTGTGTGACCAGATGTGGCTTTTACAAGTAAGCCTCTTTACTCTCTTGCTTTCTGTGTGATCTGATCTTTTTTTTGTCAAGTTCATTATTCATCTGCATTTTCTTCCAAGGATATAAAAAGCGAATATTTTCAGAGCTGATACTGGTCTTGCCCTTTCTTCATTCTGAAAATATTTGTTTACCACCTGCTGTGTGCAACACACTGGAAAGACCAAAATGAGCAAGGCGTAGTCCCCGCCCTAAAGGAATTAGTCTGGTGTTTGATTATATAGCTGCCTAAATAGGAGGGGAGTCTGGGCCAGAGAGGATTAAGCTCTTGACTGGGACTTGAGGAGATTAAAAAGGACTTCTTGAGATCTTTTGAAGGGTGGAAATTAGCCAAGTGGAGGGATAGGCTTGGGTGGGTAGAAAGAGCATTCTGAGTGAAGAAACAGAATGGAGAAAAGCTCCGATGTGGAGCAAGTCATGCGGCGTTCACATTTCAAAGCATCATCCGAGAGGTCCATAGTGCAGGTGAGGTTTACTGTCCTATATGATGAAGTACCTTCTTTGTATGGGGGTGGGGGTGCATTCCTAAAGGGATTTAATTAAAAATTTGCTGTGCTGGCCAAACAGAATATGCCAGACCACGGTTTTCTACCCCTGCTTTTTAGGCTCCTGCTGTTGAAATTTGTGTACTATGTCTGAAGCCCCCTTACTTGGTATTATCTGACATTGGTTCATGTACAGCTTGTACTCAATGCTTGGGCAATTCAGAATCTCTGCTTTTGGCTGGGGTAGGCTTGCCACAAGGCAAAGAAAAGAGAAGACAAATAGAAATCACAGAGTTGCCTTGGTTTGTCTGTGATGATACAAATAGATGCAATCTATGGAAGGATTTTTTTTTTTTAGTTCTTTAACTTTTGAAGAGATATAAAAAACAGACCGTTCAGCTTTATATGACTCACATTTTAAAAACAATCAAAACACAGTGTATGTGGTCATAAAGGACCTTCATTCTTAGAAGATTTGCTAATATTTATCACTCTTTACAGAGCTATGTATACATTCCAGCAGTTTAAATGGAAACACATGTCTGAATCCAGGAACATATGTGCATCCCACAAACCATGAGTTGGAATCATCGATTCCATTCTTGATCACAGGTTAATGAGGTCTCTGAGTAACTAAATGGAGTACTTTTTAATCTCATTTTCTTCTTGAGCTCAATAAAGAGTGTCTTCCTGAACAACAAGGGTCCGTGTGGGATTTGGATACTTACCATGGGAAAAAGCTCCTATAACTTAATAAAAGTGGAACAGCTCAAATGTCAGAAAAGCAGTTTTTAGTGTTTTGACCAGAGAGAAGAATAAATTACAGTCTACATTAGAATGAAGGAAAGGAGGAGTATTGAATTGTCCTCCAGGAACTTTCTTTTAGTTGCATATCTCCCATTTAAAAATAATAGCATTTGGGGAAACATTTAGGAACAAAAAATAAACCACATTGCTGGTTGTGAGCATCTTTGAAAAAACGCTATTTTTCTTTCAGGGAAATGCAAATATGAAGGTTATATATGCTTATTTTTAGGATGTCTTTTGGATTTTGACTCAGGGGGTATGTATCACAAACTGACATTGACATTAAAATCTCTCTTTGAGCTTAGTTTAAAATTGGACTATCCCCGCCCCTCATTTTTTGTTTTTTTTATTATTATCCTGATTTTAAAAAGATCTAAGCCTGGAAGTATAACTCGTGAATTCATACTAGCTCTCCCTGATGGGCTTTCTGGATGTCTCAGTGGTAAAGAATCCACCTGTGATGCAGAAGATACAGGAGACGCTGTGGATTCGATCCCTGGGTCAGGAAGATCCCCTGGAGGGGAGGGCATGGCAACCCACTCCAGTATTCCTGTCTGGAGAATCCCATGGACAGAGGAGCCTGGCAGGCTACAGTCCATAGGGTAGCAAAGAGTTGGACATGACTGAAGCGACTGAGCATACACACTTCCTGATGAGAGGGTTGGAAGAGGAGGATGAGACTTTTATATATTATTTTGTTTTTTTGTCAAAATATATGTAAAACTATAACAATATGATTATATTAACTATTTTCATTAATGATTTTCAAAAATGAAAAAATAAAACTTTAAATACCTTTAAGAGTAAAAATGGTTAGATTTCCACAAAGGATTGAAATCATAGTTTAACAACTGCTGGGATCATCAGATCTATTGTGTCAAATTTGGAGCCATAATGTATAGTTGTTTAGTTGACTCTACACTTAAAATTCTCCTCTGGAGTCACAGCTACTACTTAATTTCAAAGGGCTTCCTGGTTTTCTGTAGATTGTTTTGTTGTCTGTGTATTGCCAGGAAGATCCCCTGGAGGAGAGCATGGCAACCGACTCCAGTATTCTTGCCTGGAGAATCCCATGGACAGAGGAGCCTGGTGGGCTAAGTCCATAGGGTCACAAAGAGTTGGACACGACTTAAACAACTTAGCATGCACACACACAATGTTTTATTTCCATTGATACTCTATTGGGATAAAAGACTAACTGGGTATAGCAGATACATCCAGCAATATCATGCCTTAAAGAACAGTTCTTTATTTTACTTTGATGTAACATTCCAAGGAGAGTATGCTAGCTTGGTGGGTAGTGCTGTCTCATGCTGTCAGTGACAGACCCACATCTCTTCTATGACTGATTGTTCCTTAAGGCATGTATCTCATCTATATAGTTGAAGCTGGGTCATTACCATGGCCACATGTGAGCTGATGAGGAGGTGGAAGATGCCCTGGTCTTCAGGTCCAGGTCTGGGTCTGTCGTATGTCACTCGTTCTCACATTCTGTAGGAGAAAACTCATGTATGTGGCCTTATGTAACTGTAGTCATAGGGGTGGGAGGAGGAGTGTCTGGAGGAAATAGTGATTTTGCAAGTGCTGCCTAACAAAAGGCAGATTGTCAGGGAGAAATAATGTGGTCAAGAGGGTAATGTCTCTGTATTATGCTTTGAAACCTTTTGTATTATCTTGAGGGCTGCTGTAAAAGTGTACCACAGATTGAGTGATTTACACAATAAAATGGATTGTCTCACAGTTCTGGAGGCTGGAAATTTAGGGTCAAGGTGTGAGCAGGGCTCTGCCTTCTGAGTGCTGAGAGAGAATCTGGTCCACGCCTCTCTCCTGGCTCCTGGAGATGTGCTCACCATCTTTGGTGTTCCTGGCTTCTAGAAGCTTCAACCTGATGTCTGCATGTGGAGTTCTCCCCGTGTGTATCTGTCTGTGTCCACATATCTCCTTTTTATAAGGACAATAGCCCTATTGGATTAGGGCTCAGTCTAGTGATCTTATCTCAATAATTACATCTGCAGTGACCCTGTTTCCAGTCAGTTCTTACTGGTGGTTAGGATTTCAACATTATGAATTTTGGGGGATATGGCTCAACCTATAATATCTTTTAATGGATGAAATGATTTTGTATAAAATTTACTATAGTCAGAAAAATTTGGTAAAACTGTAAATGTTATCACATTTTGATACTCAGTTTGATTTATAGATTTTAATTTCCTAGTCACTTATACTAGAGACTTCCCTGGTGGCTCAGATGGTAAAGCGGTAAAGCCTACAATGTGGGAGACCCGGGTTGGGAAGATCTCCTGGAGAAGGAAATGATAACCCACTCCAGTATTCTTGCCTGGAAAATCCCATGGACGGAAGAGCCTGGTAGACTACAGTCCATGGGGTCGCAAAGAGTCGGACACAACCGAGTGACTTCACTTTCACTGATACTAAATCTTTTTCTTTCCTTATAGCAAGTCATTTTTACACTTGATCTTAGCCAAAAGGCCGAGAAGCAATATAGCAAGTCATTTTTAAGCTGTTTATAACAAATACATAATTAACATGCAAGAAAAAGAAAAAAAAGTCTACTTAGTCATCCTACCTTTGAAAGAAAACTACTGTTTATACATTTGTTGACAGTCCCTAAGTTGTGTCTGACTCTTTGTGACCTCTTGGACTGCAGCATGCCTGGCTTCCCAGTATCTCCTGGAGTTTGCTCAAACTTATGTCCATTGAGTCATTGATACCATCCAACCTTCTCATCTTGTGTCACCCCCTTCTCCTCTTGCCTTCAATCTTTCCCAGTATTGCCATCTTTTCCAATGAGTTGGCTCTTTGCATCAGGTAGCCTAAGTATTGCAGCTTCAGCTTCAGCATCAGTCCTTCCGATGAATATTCAGAGTTGATTTCCTCTATGATTGACTGGTTTGATCTTCTTGCTGTCCAAGGGACTCTCAAGAGTCTTCTCCAGCACTGTTGTTTATATACTTCAGTCCTTTTTTCTATATATTAAAAATGTATATAAAATGCTTTTTAATATTCTTTAATTGGCTGATGAGATTACAAATTAGACCATATTGGATACATCCCAGATGTTTTTCTATATTAGAATTTTGCACATTCTTCAGTAATTGTGTTTTTTATTCTTTGACTCTAACTATACTTACAAAAGGAGGGAATAGATTCAACTTTTATCGCTTTCTGTCTAGTTTTTGTCCACTTGTCATGGCAACTTTAATTGAAACACATGGAAATGATCTGCCAGGAGTTTTACAGTTCTATGGGCAGTTGTTCATGGCTTACTCACTGTCTGTCCTGTTTCCTTTAATCAGTTCTTTTTTACATTTCTCTTGTGAAATGACTATGGCGAGATCTTGGAGGGGAAAATGTGTTACACTGTATTAGGTGGGGATGAGTAAAGTGATTGTATTGCAAATGTGATTCATCAAAGCAAAATGCTTTAGGAATCTTGAATCCTGTTGGCTGAAGAGGGGAAAACCCAGTGAGTGTTGTAATTGATGAAACCAGATTTTCTGTTACATTGGGTTATATACATAATTTTTCCACAAAGTACACATCGCATGTTTTAAATGTGGGGTATTTTATATCATTAAAATACGTCAGTTAGAAAACTGATCTGTAAACTATGGTTTTTCAAAAGGGCTTATCACTAAGGCCAGTATAAATAAGAAACTGTCTGATGGTTTATGCGGTATATTTTTACTACCCTCAGGTTCATCTTTTTAGGCAAATAGATTACTTTTGTCATTTTGAGACTGAAAAGTAGCAAATGTTGTCTTCTGGGGTAAATTGCTTGGAGGAATAGCTGGCTCCCTTTGTATCTCAAAACAAGTACATTAGGTGGTCTTAGATGAGGACTACTTAAATATTTTTATTGGAAGGGAGACAGAAATGTCTAACTACAATTTCTTCTTTCTCCACCGGCCATTAATTTGTTTAGTTTGGATAGCTCATAGTCCTCTGGTCATAGAAATAACTTTTGATTTAATTATTTAAAAGTGCATTCACTTAACTGTAGCTCATGGTATGCTTTCTCTGACACTGAGACTTTTTGCTTAAACATGTAAAATCAAACTTGATTTAAATAAAATTAGGATATTTGACATTTTAATCTCAGTATGTGTTTCAGTAGGGAATATATTCACGTGTTTTGCATTTCAAACATTCCCAAAAGATGTATGTACAGTGGAGTATTTGATGTCACGGTTGTGAAAATGGGCGGACAAGCCTGCAGAACGACAGGGTTGATTTCGATTCCAGACTTAAAGGTGGTCACCAATGGATGTCACCACAAACGGATAGTTAGGCCTTGCAGCTAACATTCAGGGACCCTGAGTTCTTAGTCCTGATGACAGCCTTGTGACCCTGAGTGTAAGTTTCATTGAGAGAATCTATCCCTCTTCTCTTCTACAACTGACTACATAGAGGTGAGTGGCACATATACGACTTGGAAAAAAGAAACACCCCCCCCCCCCAAACAGGTTATGTGGTCATCTTTTGCGTGCTTATTTATTTTTAAAAATTTTTATTGGAGTATAGTTGATTTACAGTGTTGTGCTGGTTTCATGTGTACAGCAAAGTGAATCAGTTATGCTGATTCACTCTTTTTTAGATTCTTTTTGCATATGGTCATCTTTTAGAAAGTTGTTAAAGGTAAGAACCTGTCCTGTTTTTGTATCTTTTAATTTGCTTTCTGTCTTCTAGGAGAGTCTAGCAGTTAAGGGTTATTGAGAAAAGATTCGGAAAAAAGACCATCTTATGTGATTTGCTCGGAGAAGGCAATGGCACCCCACTCCAGTACTCTTGCCTGGAGAATCCCATGGATGGAGGAGCCTGGTGGGCTGCAGTCCATGGGGTCACGAAGAGTCAGACACGACTGAGCGACTTCACTTTCACTTTTCACTTTCATGCATTGGAGAAGGAAATGACAACCCACTCTAGTGTTCTTGCCTGGAGAATCCCAGGGAAGGCGGAGCCTGGTGGGCTGCCGTCTATGGGGTTGCACAGAGTCGGACACGGCTGAAGTGACTTAGCAGCAGCAGCAGCAGCAGCAGCATGTGATTTGCTCATTCTCTGTTCTTAGTGTCCTCTAAGTTCTGTCTTTGTGTTGATTTGAACAAGATGAGCCTGGTGTCAAGCCTGTGTTCTTGAGCATGTTGTACAGTTACCTGTTGAGTTCTGTCATCGTGTCCAGTTTTCTTTGGCAGTCATTTTACACTGCTTTATGAGAACCGCATTTGCTCTTTTATTCCTCTCTCTGCAGAAATGGAAATAGGGGATGCAATTGAGATTCCTTTAAACTGGGTGTTTGATGGCCACGAATATACCCTAATTGCTACTATGATTTTTTAAAGTGACTAATAATAGTGAATGTGAAAAGTGAAAGTTGCTTAGTCATGTCTGACTCTTTGTGACCGCATGGACTATAGAGTACATGGAATTCTCCAGGCCAGAATACTAGAGTGGGTAGCCTTTTGCATCTCCAGGGGATCTTCCCAACCCAGGGGTTGAACCTAGGTCTCCCTCATTGCAGGCAGATTCTTTACCAGCTGAGTCACCTGGGAAGCCTTGTTAAATAATAGTTAACTATTATTTATTTAATAGTTAAATAATATTAGTTAACTATTATTAAAAATAATTAAAAGTTATTTAAATAATTATTTAAAAAGTTATTAAATAAAGTTATGTAACTAAATAAAGTTATCAAATAAAAAACTATTAAAAGTTATTTAAAATATAGTTAAATAATATTAGTTAACTATTATTAAAAATAATTAAAAGTTATTTAAATAATTATTAAAAAGTTATTAAATAAAGTTATATAACTAAATAAATTAAGTTATCAAATAAAAAACTATTAAAAGTTATTTAAAATAATTTTTAAGTTATTAAATAATTAGAAGTTAAATAATTATTTAATAGCTAAATAATAGTTAAGTATTATTTAAAGCAATACCATATGAAAGTTTAGTTGTAACTGGTGAAAATGTCCTTCTCTCTTCCTAAATCCAGACTCAAAGGATTGGATGCTGTAGAAAATCAAATTGAGTTTATGATTGGATTATTATGTAGGCCTTAAAAATCATGCTTTTGTCATCAGTATTTAGTGACTTGGGAAATGGATTATCATATCAATGCAAAAATCAGGACAAAAGGCATATAAATAGGTTGACTCAAATTTTGTTATATATATTTGGGCCTTGAAAGATTACTAAGAAATTATTGTAAAATGTTAAGTTCTGTCTCAATGGTGAGAATATGATTGATTTGTATTCTTTATACTTTTTATGGATTGAACCCGTGTTATTTTTAAAATCAAGATTAATCACCACTGCCACCACCTCATGGAGAAAAACAGATCATAATGGCTGATCTAGGTTGAGGTTGTCCATGAATACATAAATTATTGCCAATTTGTAGAACACACAACATTTTGTTGAGAGAAGTGTCAAAGGTCATTTGATTCTGCCTCCCATGAAGTACTGAAGTTCCTTCTGTATCACCTACAGCAGGTATAAAGACCGTACAGGTCTCACATATGTATACAAGGCAAATAATTTTTAGTAAGTGCTGATTTTCAGAAAGTTTCCACCTTTCTTTCATCCACGTGCTCTTCTTGTTTTGCCATTTGGAGGTATAAAAATTTTTTTTGAAGATTTTTTAAAATAACATCTTTATGTCTTCAGACTAAAGATAACTTAAATTTTATTTATCATATGCCTTAATTTTCATACCACTTACCATTCTATTCTCTTTTAGAAGCAGGATCAGTGTTGTATGTTAATGTGGCAACAATATCTGTACAGTATTTTGAGTATAGGCTGATGAGTACAGTTATCAGATCAGATCAGTCGCTCAGTCGTGTCCAACTCTTTGCGACCCCATGAATCACAGCATGCCAGGCCTCCCTGTCCATCACCAACTCCCGGAGTTCACTGAGACTCACGTCCATTGAGTCACTGATGCCATCCAGCCATCTCATCCTCTGTTGTCCCCTTCTCCTCTTGCCCCCAATCCCTCCCAGCATCAGAGTCTTTTCCAATGAGTCAACTCTTCGCATGAGGTGGCCGAAGTACTGGAGTTTCAGCTTTAGCATCATTCCTTCCAAAGAAATCCCAGGACTGATCTTTAGAATGGACTGGTTGGATCTCCTTGCAGTCCAAGGGACTCTCAAGAGTCTTCTCCAACACCCCAGTTCAAAAGCCTCAATTCTTCGGTGCTCACCCTTCTTCACAGTCCAACTCTCACATCCGTACATGACCACGGGAAAAACCATAGCCTTGACTAGACGAACCTTTGTTGGCAAAGTGATGTCTCTGCTTTTGAATATGCTATCTAGGTTGGTCATAACTTTCCTTCCAAGGAGTAAGTGTCTTTTAATTTCATGGCTGCAGTCACCATCTGCAGTGATTTTGGAGCCCAGAAAAATAAAGTCTGACACTGTTTCCACTGTTTTCCCATCTATTTCCCATGAAGTGATGGGACCGGATGCCATGATCTTCGTTTTCTGAATGTTGAGCTTTAAGCCAACTTTCTCACTCTCGTCTTTCACTTTCATCAAGAGGCTTTTGAGTTCCTCTTCACTTTCTGCCATAAGGGTGGTGTCATCTGCATATCTGAGGTAATTGATATTTCTCCCGGCAATCTTGATTCCAGTTTGTGTTTCTTCCAGTCCAGCGTTTCTCATGATATACTCTGCATATAAGTTAAATAAGCAGGGTGACAATATACCGCCTTGACGTACTCCTTTCCCAATTTGGAACCAGTCTGTTGTTCCATGTCCAGTTCTAACTGTTGCTTCCTGACCTGCATACAGATTTCTCAAGAGGCAGATCAGGTGGTCTGGTATTCCCATCTCTTTCAGAATTTTCCACAGTTTATTGTGATCCACACAGTCAAAGGCTTTGGCATAGTCAATAAAGCAGAAATAGATGTTTTTCTGGAACTCTCTTGCTTTTTCCATGATCCAGCGGATGTTGGCAATTTGATCTCTGGTTCCTCTGCCTTTTCTAAAACCAGCTTGAACATCAGGAAGTTCACAGTTCACATATTGCTGAAGCCTGGCTTGGAGAATTTTGAGCATTACTTTACTAGGGTGTGAGATGAGTGCAATTGTGCAGTAGTTTGAACATTCTTTGGCATTGCCTTTCTTTGGGATTGGAATGAAAACTGACCTTTTCCAGTCCTGTGGCCACTGCTGAGTTTTCCAAATTTGTTGGCATATTGAGTGCAGCACTTTCACAGCATCGTCTTTCAGGATTTGGAATAGCTCAACTGGAATTCCATCACCTCCACTAGCTTTGTTTGTAGTGATGCTTTCTAAGGCCCACTTGACTTCACATTCCAGGATGTCTGCCCTAGGTCAGTGATCACACCATCGTGATTATCTGGGTCGTGAAGATCTTTTTTGTACAATTCTTCTGTGTATTCTTGCCATCTCTTCTTAATATCTTCTGCTTCAATTAGGTCCATACCATTTCTGTCCTTTATCGAGCTCATCTTTGCATGAAATGTTCCTTTGATAGCTCTAATTTTCTTGAAGAGATCCCTAGTCTTTCCCATTCTGTTTTTTTCCTCTATTTCTTTGCATTATCGCTGAGGAAGGCTTTCTTATCTCTTCTTGCTATTCTTTGGAACTCTGCATTCAGATGTTTATATGTTTCCTTTTCTCCTTTGCTTTTCACTTCTCTTCTTTTCACAGCTATTTGTAAGGCCTCCCCAGACAGCCATTTTGCTTTTTTGCATTTCTTTTCCATGGGGATGGTCTTGATCCCTGTCTCCTGTACAATGTCACGAACCTCATTCCATAGTTCATCAGGCACTCTATCTATCAGATCTAGGCCCTTAAATCTATTTCTCACTTCCACCTGAATGGTCTAGTGGTTTTCCCTACTTTCTTCAATTTAAGTCTGAATTTGGCAATAAGAAGTTCATGGTCTGAGCCACAGTCAGCTCCTGGTCTTGTTTTTGCTGACTGTATAGAGAGGCCATAATATCCGTAGTATAGATATGATCCAGAATTAGCTAAAGGCTATGTAATCTTCAGGCACTGAGTTGGCTTTTTTT
Organism: Bubalus kerabau; assembly: GCF_029407905.1. Classification (NCBI taxonomy): domain Eukaryota; kingdom Metazoa; phylum Chordata; class Mammalia; order Artiodactyla; family Bovidae; genus Bubalus; species Bubalus kerabau. The sequence goes on from NC_073624.1 coordinate 137,321,939, forward strand.
TTTTTTTTTTGCTATTCTTCACCCAAATAAAGAGGAATGTTTGCCTCATATTGTCATTGCTAGGTACATAATATGAAATTAAGGATACTAGGTTTCTGACTGGCAGGTAAGCCCACTTAGAAATCGCTCACGTGCTCTGTCACTGTAATCTGACCTGACCTTGGGCTTGGAGATCACATGGCAGTTAAGGTGGCCAGAACACGCAAATGTGGGGAGCATCCCTTTGAAAGAGTTCACCTATCTTGGCTCTGTGTAATGGGAACTCCTGCATGATTTTCTTTCTTCATTATGGACCCCCATAAGGTTCCCCAGAAAAGGGCTTGACCACAGCATGACAGCCTAATGGGGTAAGGCAGTGACTCTTCATGTGACTTGAGAGAATGCTGTGACATTTAGTAAAGAGCTTTAAACTTTACTGCTTTAAAATGGGTGTACAGGGACTTCCCTGGATAAGACTTTGCCTTCCAATGCATAGGGCATCGGTTTGATCCCTAGTTGGAGAGCTGAGATCCCACAGGCCTCCTGGCCAAAAACATAAAACAGAAGAAATATTGTAACATTCAATAAAGACTTTAAAAATGGTCCATACCAAGATTCCTTAAAAAACTGGAAATAGAACTGTCATCAGTTCAGTTCAGTCGCTCAGTCGTGTCCAACTCTTTGTAACCCCATGAATCGCAGCACGCGAGGCCTCCCTGTTCATCACCATCTCCCGGAGTTCACTCAGACTCACATCCATCAAGTCGGTGATGCCATCCAGCCATCTCATCCTCTGTCGTCCCCTTTTCCTCCTGCCCCCAATCCCTCCCAGCATCAGAGTCTTTTCCAATGAGTCAGCTCTTCGCATGAGGTGGCCAAAGTACTGGAGTTTCAGCTTTAGCATCATTCCTTCCAAAGAACACCCAGGGCTGATCTCCTTCAGAATGGACTGGTTGGATCTCCTTGCAGTCCAAGGGACTCTCAAGAGTCTTCTCCAACACCACAGTTCAAAAGCATCAATTCTTCGGCGCTCAGCCTTCTTCACAGTCCACCTCTCACATCCATACATGACCACTGGAAAAACCATAGCCTTGACTAGATGGACCTTTGTTGGCAAAGTAATGTCAGTGCTTTTGAATATGCTATCTAGGTTGGTCATAACTTTCCTTCCAAGGAGTAGGCATCTTTTAATTTCATGGCTGCAGTCACCATCTGCAGTGATTTTGGAGCCCAGAAAAATAAAGTCTGACACTGCTTGCAATGTTTCCTCATCTATTTGCCATGAAGTGATGGGACCAGATGCCATGATCTTCGTTTTCTGAATGTTGAGCTTTAAGCCAACTTTCTCTCCTCTTTCACTTTCATCAAGAGGCTTTTTAGTTCCCCTTCACTTTCTGCCATACGGGTGGTGTCATCTGCATATGTGAGGTTATTGATATTTCTCCTGGCAATCTTGATTCCAGCTTGTGCTTCTTCCAGCCCAGCGTTTCTCATGATGTACTCTGCATATGAGTTAAATAAGCAGGGTGACAATATACAGCCTTGACGTACTCCTTTTCCTATTTGGAACCAGTCTGTTGTTCCATGTCCAGTTCTAACTGTTGCTTCCTAACCTGCATATAGGTTTCTGAAGAGGCAGGTCAGGTGGTCTGGTATTCCCATCTCTTGAAGAATTTTCCACATGACCCAGCAATGCCACTGCTGGGCATACACACTGAGGAAACCAGAATTGAAAGAGACATGTGTACCCCAGTGTTCATTGCAGCACTGTTTACCATAGCCAGGACATGGAAGCAACCTAGATGTCCATCAGCAGATGAATGGATAAGAAAGCTGTGGTACATATCCATAATGGAGTATTACTCAGCCTTTAAAAAGAATGTATTTGAATCAGTTCTAATGAGGTGGATGAACTGGAGCCTGTTATACAGAGTGAAGTAAGCCAGAAAGAAACGCACCAATACAGTATACTAACGCATATATATGGAATTTAGAAAGAAGGTAACGATAACCCTGTATGCGAGACAGCAAAAGAGACACAGATGTATTGAACAGTCTTTTGGACCCTGTGGGAGAGGGTGAGGGCAGAATGATATGGGAGAATGGTAGTGAAACATGTAAAATATCATATGTGAAATGAATTGCCAGTCCAGGTTTGATGCATGATTCAGGGTGCTCAGGGCTGGTGCACTGGGATGACACAGAGGGATGGGATGGGGAGAGAGGTGGGAGGAGGGTTCAGGATGGGGAACACATGTACACCTGTGGTGGATTCATGTCAATGTATGGCAAAACCAATAGAATATTGTAAAGTAAAATAAATTAATAAAAAAATAAAAAAAATAGTTATCTTTTACTAAATTTGAAAAAAAAATGGACCACACCCGCCCCCCCCCCCAAAAAAAAATAAATGGGTTTATAGAAGAATTGGCATGTTGAAAAATTGGGTGTGATGGTGATGTCATTTTCTTCTAGATAATGATATGAATAGTGTTGAATTGGTTTTTTTTTTTTTTTTTTTGTATTTTCAAGGTCAGACAGCTGGTTGGTGGCAGCCAGGACCTGAAGATGCTTTTTGGACTTTGATTGTTTTTAATAAAATACAAATTATTTTCTTTAAATGTTGATTAGCATGCTCTCTTGAGCATGTAGACTGTGCCTGTATAGTGAGAAAAGTTCTGGCTAAAGCTGTAAATTTTGCTGACTAGGGCTCTGAATTAGGTTCATTGTGGTGCATTAGAGGGACTGCCAAAGGCCTGGAGGCAAATTAATATGGTAAAATAAATGGTAAGGATTTTGTAATCCTTTGTATTTTGTTTGAACAGTCAGGTTTCAAGATCATCTTAAGGTTGGTTCTTCTGAAGTTGGCACCTGTTATTTCACTATTTTACTTTATCCAGGAGACATACAATAATGGCTTATTGTCATCTTATGAGTCAGTCTTTTCTTCAACTTAGGAATCCTTTCTGGTTTCTTAAAGAACAGCCTTTTACCTGATGTATTTAACATTTTGCATTTTATTTTGACTAAATAGATTGCTTTAGGGTTTGTCCTTTGGCTAATTCAACTATTATCTTGCTTTGTCTCTGGTTAGTACTCTTAAGTGTATGGACTTTGTCATTTATGTGATTATATGCCTGTCTTTTCATGTCCCCTCCCATGGAAAGGAGAGGAGCAGGCTGTGTTTTGCCATCACCTGTTTTCTGGCTCTTCCAGCCTCAGGCAACAGGCCTAGATGTGGCACCAGATCCAAAGATGAACCTTCTATAGATACCCGCCATGACCTGTGTGGCTTGCTTTGAAAACTCTGAGCAAAACTTGTCCCTAACAGATTGCGGAAACTAAGACCTAGAGTGGCTGTGGGACTGTGGAAGGAAATGTCATGATGCTGGGTGGGGTCGTGGAGAAGCCAGCAGTGGCCGTATGGGCCACGGGTAAGCTCTGGGGTTATAGGAAGGAGAAGCTGAGGCAGCAGAAGAAACCAGTCCACAGAAGGAAATGCAGTACAAAACAAAAACAACTTGAGAAGCAGATATACCAGAAGTGATTCATGCCTCTGGTGGGGAGCTGGCTGTTTGTGACATTTCTCAAGTTTGAATCAATGGGTGTCTTTGCAGTCTTCTTCCTTTCTCTTGATGTGGTTGAGAAACTGGAAGGCCTTGTAATTAAGTTTCAGATGGAAATGTATAAAAGGTATTCAATTGCTTGAATAATTTCATAATTATCCTCTTCAAAGGGAATCCCTGGTGGATTGGCAGTGAAGAATCTGCCTACAATGCAGTAAACTCCCTGCTTTTCAGGAGACAAGGGTTCGATTCCTTGGTTGGGAAGATTCTCTGGAGTAGGACATGGCAACCCACTCCAGTATTCTTGCCTGGGAAATTGCATGGACAGAGGAGCCTGGTGGGCCACAGTCCATTAGGTCGCGAGAGTCTGACACAGCTTAGTGATTAAACCACCACCTCTTCAAAAGGTTATGCTTGTACTTGTTAACAAAATTTGGTGTGTGTGTGTGTGTGTGTAGAATAGTTTAACCCTTCAATGAATATCTCAAATTAAGTTGCATCTTTAAAGGAGCAATGCTCTCTAAATAAGACATAAGACATCCTTCCACAATGGGTCATTAAATTATGTATATAGTAGCACATACACATGAATTCTATTCAGACAGAGTGCTCATCATATGTGGTTGTGGTTTAGTGGCTAAGTCATGTCTGACTCTTGTGACCCCTTGGACTGTAGCCCACCAAGCTCTTCTGTCCGTGGGATTTCCCAGGTAAGGATACTGGCGTGGGTTGCCATTCCCTTCTCCAGGGGATCTTCCTGACTCAGGGATTGAACCCCAATTTTCTGCATTGCAGATGGATTCTTTACCGTTTGAGCCACCAGGGAAGCTCATTCATCACATACTGGTATGGTATGTTTTCATGTATAAAAATATACCATACCAGTATATGATGAACACTCTGAATAGAATTCATATATATATGTGTGTGTGTGTGTGTGTGTGTGTGTGTGTGTATATATATATATACATATATGTATTTGTATATGAATAGTATTCTTATTCCCTGGTGGCTCAGATGGTAAAGCATCTGCCTACAATGCGGGAGACCCAGGTTCGATCCCTGGGTTGGGAAGATCCTCTGGAGAAGGAAATGGCAACCCACTCCAGTACTCTTGCCTGGAAAATTCCATGGACGGAGGAGTGTCGTAGGCTACAGTCCATGGGGTCTCAAAGAGTCGGACACGACTAAGCGACTTCACTTTCACTTTCTCTTTTCAGTATTCTTATTCAGGGTGTTTCTTTTTGGTAGCCAGTTGCCAGCATTATTTAAAGAATCATAAGGTTATCATTGCTGTTAATATCTTTGGTGGAAAAAGGTTGTGCTGTCCTTATTTTCCAAAATGGTTTTCTTGTGGTCTTTTACTGTACATTGTGGGATTTCCTCCTTCACCTTGGACATTGGCACTAACATGGTTTTAGTCAGTGTTATACTTTTTGAGGGAAGTTTAAAGTCAGCCAGCAAGCAGAGTGATTAGTACAGCTGTCCAAAGTTTTCCGTGTTTCTTAGTAGTGGTTAGGGAGAACACGTTGTTACTCTTTGCCTCTTTAAGTAACATTATCCTTGAATTAAATTATTAAATATCCCAAATGTTGCACTCTTATTTTGTATGTTCAGCAGTCGTGGCTTGTCCAAACTAGTTCTTTGGCAGGTTTTTATTTCATTGGAGGCAAATTCCTTCTTGAAAGGAGCTGCCTTTTGTCACTGTAAGTGGTAAAAAAAAAAAAAAAAAAAAAAAGGTTTCATTCCCTCTTTTCCCCCTTGGTGAAATCAGAGTGATCTAGGAGGAGTATATAAGCGTGCCTTTCTTCCTTAGCATTTATTACTTTTAGTACATTTGTCACCCTAGATTATCATTTACTTACTAAAATTTTCTGCTGCTTAATGGTTAAAGTGATGATGATTGGGAATGAAGGAATTTAGCCAGAGGTGAAACCAACTACAGGCAAATATTATGTACAGAGGCTTCTGTGTTTCCTTCTCGGTTTTCTTTCTTGAGTTCACAATGAATTAGTTTTTTGACAGAGGGGGGAAAAAAATCTTCAATTCCCATGTGCCTGTTTACTTTGGAGTTACCAAGAAACCTGAATCCCATGCGAATAAGAAAACTTTAAACTCAGTGAGCTTGGAGTTGTTTTCTTAAATAGAACATCTTCCTGTTATATTTTTCTATGGGATTTTCCAAGACAATGGCCCAAATCCATGTGTAAGTCGCTAGGAGGTGCTGTTTGGGAAGCTCTGTGGTGTGGTCCCTAGGTTGGTAGGTTGGGAGAGCCTAAATTTTTCCTGGTTTCAGCCAGTAGATTGAGAGGGAATATTAATAAAGTTGAGGAAATAGTATATTTCAGTATTTAATTGGAACATGAATGTGTGTTTCTTCTCATTTGTGAGTAGCACTTCACTTTAGCTTCCCTCTCACACATTAAAAAATACAGTGTGTTAACCTCATAATCTATCAACCTGGAGACTTCTTCTGTTACCTTCTGATTTTATGGACATACTAAAGTGAAAAAAGTGAAGTTGCTCAGTCGTGTCTGACTCTTTGTGGCCCCAAGGACTGTAGTCTACCAGGCTCCTCTGTTCATGGGATTTTCCAGGCAGGAGTACTGGAGTGGGTTGCTGTTTCCTTCTCCAGTGGAAATACTACAGGAGAAATAATTTCTGCCTTCAGAGAGCCTTCAAGCAGAAGGGAATGATGTTCCCAAGAAGAGGTTAGAATGAAAGATTAAGTACAGGCTTTATAAAGATGCTCTTGAGAATCCCTTGGAATGCAAGGAGATCCAACCAGTCCATCCTAAAGGAGATCAGTCCTGGGTGTTCATTGGAAGGACTGATGTTGAAGCTGAAACTCCAATACTTTGGCCACCTAATGTGAAGAGCTGACTCATTTGAAAAGACCCTGATGCTGGGAAAGATTGAGGGTAGGAGGAGAAGGGGACAACACAGAATGAGGTGGTTGGATGGCATCACTGGCTCGATGGACATGAGTTTGGGTATGCTCTGGGAGTTGGTGATGGACAGGGAGGCCTGGCATGCTGCAGTTTTTGGGGTCTCCAAGAGTCGGACACGACTGAGTGACTGAACTGAACTGAACTTACAAAGATGCCAAGGAGGCCATTTGTGAGACAGTTTCCACCCTCCCTGTGAGCTCGATACTGTCCAGGTGCAGCACTGTGGGAGAACAGAAGGTTTCCATCTGACCCTTGTCCTCGGAAGGGTCACACTTAAGGAGAAGTGGCACTGGAGTGCAGGCCAGCATGGCGACAGTAATAGAGAAAACAGAAGGAGTGATTTGTTCTACTCAGAAAAGTCAGGGAAGGCTGCCCTCAGGAGAAAGTGTTTGAGTAGGAAAGGTAAAGGGTGTATGTTGATTAAGATTAGGGCAGGCCTTGTGAAGAGTTTCTGAGCAGAGAGCAGGGTTGAGATTAGATTAAGGTGTTTTCTAGACCATTCCACCACCTACATGGTTTAATGGAGGCAAGATGGAAAGGCAGTCCTTGCGGAAAGGACCTCCTGAGTGCCTTTGCAATGGCAAAATAACTGACAGTGGAGAGAGGACTTCCCTGGTGGCCCAGTGGTTAAGAATATGCATGCCAGTACAGGGAACATGGGTTTGATCCCTGGTCCGGGAAGTTCATGTGCTGCGGGACATCTGAGCCCGTGTGCCACAACTCCTGAAGCCTGTGTGCTCTAGAGCTCGTGCTCCACCACCAGAGAAGTCCCTTCAGTAAACCCGAATACTGCGACTAGAGAAAGCCTGAGCAAAGTATCGCGGACCCTACACAGTAGGAAGAGAAGGACAGTGGAGAATGTTTTTCTGTCCTATGACCTAGAGAGCAAATGAGTTAAAAGTGATATATATATATATGTGTGTGTGTGTGTGTGTGTGTGTGTAATGGCACCCCACTCCAGTACTCTTGCCTGGAAAATCCCATGGACAGAGGAGCCTGGTAGGCTGCAGTCCATGGGGTCGCTAGGAGTTGGACACGACTGAGCGACTTCACTTTCACTTTTCACTTTCATGCATTGGAGAAGGTAATGGCAACCCACTCCAGTGTTCTTGCCTGGAGAATCCCAGGGATGGGGGAGCCTGGTGGGCTGCCGTCTATGGGGTCGCACAGAGTCGGACAAAACTGAAGTGACTTAGCATAGCATAGCATATGAATGAAATGGAAGGTTGAGAGGGTGAGTAGAAGGTTTGGAAGTTCAGATTAAATTTAGGAAATCATACTGTTGTATTCATTGTGCATTGAAAGATGATGAGAATTAAAGATGATAGCCAGGATAACCAGACATTTTGTGTTGATTTGTTTTGCAGCTTCTGACTTCTTTGTAAGTGCTGGGTTGAGGGATTTATTATTACTTTTTTCTTCCCTCTCCTTTCCTGGAGGGGAAATGCATTCCCAGGAAGATTAACTTTTAAATGTGCTTTGAAACATGGGTTTTCAACTATTGTAATACCGTCATTGTATTTTGGATGATAACATTTCCAAGTTTGGAATGATGGCTATAAAATAAATAACATTTAACTAACCTCCTATGATAGGCAGTTTTAAAAACTGTATTTTCCAGGAAGACAGTTGAAAGCTTTGGCTTTGCAGTTTACTTCTGGCTGTGTTTTATGGGAATCAAACTAAAACTTGAGACCAGTGATTCCAATTTGGCAAATATTAGAAAATTTGGTTCTGTTTGTTTAAAATGAAAACTTCTCTTAAAGAAATTGTTGGCCATCAACGATTTAGCACATTCTAGTAATAGCATTAAACCGCCATTATGCAGTGATGAACAAGTACAGAGAAGGCTAGGAATATTCGAGATCCAGTATTACATGCAAAATAAATATAGCCAATTCTTTTTTCAGATGAAGAGTTTCTAACTGAATTAAGTGGAATTCATATTCCCTTTCCCATTTCCCCAGACTCTACTATTAACCATTTTAGAGTTGGCAAACTCGTCATCTATAACCATGTGCTTAACCCTCATTGGTATAGGTTTGCCTGAGGACCTTTTAAAACCTGTTGATGGCTAAACTAGAGATTCTGGTTTAATTGCTCTGGAAGTAAAGCTTGAGCATTAGTGTTCCCCCACCTCCCCCAAACTGCCAAAGTGACTTAAATTTGCAGCCAAGGTTGGGAGCCGCTGATGTGGCATGTGGGCAAGCGCAAAGAGAAATTATAAATTTGTTTTGGTCTCTAATGCTGATTAAAAGGAAGGAATTGTATATATTTTGTGTGTTTGTGTCAATTAACAATGGGTTTCACTTTCTGATGAGTTTCATTCTCTTAGGACTAAATGCTCCATGGTATGATTTCCAAGGGAGTATAACTGTGGAACGCTAGTTCTATATTATGTTAATAAATATTGTACTTTTAAACGTTCCATGTTTAGGTAAGTTTGAGGAATGCTGTTATGTACAATTAAAACAGGTTCTTTCCTGCAGAACTGCCTGCAGCCACTAATGTGTTAGTTATTTCTAATTTGTGAATTTGTTAGAGGAATATATATTATGCAACATTTCATAATATTTTTTTGGGGTGAAAAGATTGTTTAATTTTATAGACTATCAGTGAATCATTTAGAAATTCATTTTTCCCCACCAACCAAGATTTGTGTTAGGGCTGGATGTAATGCAGTCTTACAAAGGAGGCTTTCTTTCTTTTTTTTTTAAACTTTTTATTTTATGTTGGAGTATAGTGGCTCAGACAGTAAAGAATCTGCCTGCAGTGCAGGAGACCCGGGTTCTAACCCTGGGTCAGAAAGATGTCCTGGAGGAGGGCATGGCAACCCACTTCACTATTCTTGCCTGGAGAATTCCATGGATACAGGACTTGTTGCGCTACAGTCCATGGGGTTGCAGAGTTGGACACGACTGAGCGACTAACAGTTTCCCTTTCACATAGCTGATTAACAATACTGTGATAGTTTCAGGTGAGTGTCAACAAAGGAGGCTTTCTTAAAAAATATATGTCCTCAGTGGGCTTTATGATAAGGGTGAGAGTGTAAATCATTTCAAAGTACATGATTTTTGCCTAGAACACAACCATTACCCTTTGATAAATGTGCTCAGTTTCTTTAACATCTCTCCACTGCCTCCCAGAAAAAGCTAAATGTCTACCCTTTGGCATTGGATGTTCATTACAGTCTGGTTCCTTCCTGCTTATCCTTATCCCTTCTTCCCTTCCTGATTTATGCCATGCCCTCATTCTGAATCAACCAGTGGATCAAACAAATGAGAGATGTCAATATTGTAAAGAACTAAACTAGGAGCCATGAGATCTGAGTTCAAGTCACAAACCATGAAATCTTAGGCAAGTCATTTGGTTGTTGAGACTCACTGCTCTTACTTAAAAAAATGGGGTCTGTTCATCATAGAATTAGTGTTAAAAGTCAGTTGAAACTGAGCAGTTCCAAATCGGTTGAAATTGAAAAGCTTTGAGAAAATGTGAGACGGAATGGGATTCTTCTGAGATCCTCCTGTATGGGTGCTTGAGATTGAGGGAAGCCTGCAGAGCTTTATTGTTTCAGGATGGGACCACATGTCTTTACTTCTTTATATTCTGGCTGCTCCATGTGCCTCGCAGGTTCCCCGATCAGAGATCAAACCAAGGCCCACAGCAGTGAAAGCGTGCAGTCCTAACCACTGGACCGCCAGGGGGTTCCCAGGATAGAGTCCCCATATCTTTAATTGCTTGAGAACAAAAGCCACATACACGTCTATAATATTTGTGGTAACTTTTTTCAGTTTAGTATTAGTAGTAGTAACTTTTATTTGGGAATACCGCTTTCTGGATTCTTATGTGGAGAAAAGATTCCATTTGTTTATTTTTTATTGAAATATATTAATTTTTTTTTTTTTTTTGGTATTTGACAGTAAGAATATTTTCTTCCTCAGTGGCTTTTCCCCCCTTTTTGTTTCCTTGAGGTGGTGTCGGTGGTGCCAAGTTTTCATGCAGTGGGATAGTTTTCACTGTTATTACTAGAAATCCTCATGCCGCATTGTTTCAGGGTGGAGAATTGTCAGGGAACGATGGGCTGTGGCTGGGGGAGGTTTGCTACCAATAAAGAATCATCAGGGCCCACCAGAGTCTCATTTTGGATGCAAAAATCTTTCTGTTCTGCTTGGCAGAAGAAGATAAAAAGAAAATCTAGACAACTCTTTGATTCAGGAGCTGCCAGTTCTCTCTGGGCGCACGGAATGTTTCGTGTCTCAGCCACAAGAATTTGCCATTTTGGTTCACGTGTGCGTTGTCTTCCCTCCTCACGCCTGCTCTGCTTTCAGCTTGTGGCTTCGTGGCTCTTGGCTCTGACCCATCAGAGTCCTTTGAAGACCACTCACAAACCACTTGTTCTGCAGCCAGTTGGCCTGTTAGTAGGGGGTATGAGCCACGCATCATGATGGTTTTGAAAGCTTTTATTGAACACTGGCTGTGGGGCACTCTCAGGCCTCTGCAAGAACGTGACAAGACGGGAGAGTCTGTTGGTTGCTGATTATGAGTGGAGGTATTTATTTGGGCATCAGTATAGGTTTGGATAGGGGCTTCTCAGTGGGTAAAGAATCTGCCTGCAATGCAGGAGACATAAGTTCGATCCTTGGGTGAGGGAAGATCCCCTGGAGGAGGGCATGGCAACCTGCTCCAGTGTCCTTGCCTGGAGAATCCCATGGACAGAGGAGCCTGGCGGGCTCTAGTCCATGTGACCGCAGAGTTGGACACGACTGAGCGATGGAGCACCACCACCGCATAGGTTTGGATGTTGTAACTGGCAGTTAAGTTGGTACAGGCATGATGGACCAGTACTGTGGGGATCCACTTAAATGGGACCTGTAAGGTGAAGAAGACCAGGAATGTTGGACAGATATGAGACAGGAAGATACAGGGATGGATATGAAATGGGAATGAAGAGTCTTGCTAGCATCTAGTGGTATGGAGGAGAACAGGAAAGAATTAAGGATGACTTCAACATTTCTCATATGAAAAGAACATAGTATCATCTAGCAGGAGAGTTGTTTAGGAGAAATGCGTTGAAGCCAAGTTGGAGATGTTTGATAGCGTGTAGCTGAGAAATCAGGGCTGGAAATAGTGACTTATTTGGAATCACTTGCATTGTTCCAGTAATGGTGAGGTGGTTCCTGTAAAATTGCCTATAAACTGAGAATTTTCTTATCCAACTTCTTAACATTATGGAAAATAATCATTACATTTTATGGTAAGTAATGATGGAATTTTTAAAAAGGAGATTAAAAAAAAATGACTAGAAGATATCCAGTAGGAAATGTGGGGCATATGTGTATTCTTTTTTTTTGGGGCCGTGCCCTACACGGTTTGTGCAATCTTAGTTCCCTGACCAGGAATGGAACCTACACCCCCTGCAGTGGAAGCATGGATTTTTAACCACTGGACCACCAGTGAAGTCTCTGTGTGTATTCTTTTTGAAATGTGGGTCTGAATTTGGAATAACTCAAGCTTCAGTAAAAGCTTCATTTTCTTTGGCTCTTGCTTTCTTTGCTGTCATCTTGTCTCAGGCTCCTCTCCCCTGACTCTCCTGCACTCACTTCTGAGATGCAGGCCAGTGTCTCACGGCCACATATGCACAGGTGGTCACACAGGGTTCAGAGACCTGAAAGTTCCTTCCTCCAGAGGGCCACGCGTGTCACACCAGCCTCCCCAGTGGTTTTGCGGCACAATCATAATGAGAAAGGAGTGTACCAGTTTATTAATAGCTGGTTATTGGGAAAAGAGCATTGAATGAAAAGAAAGAAGAGGGAGCTAATCCCAGTGTTGAATCTCTTTTCTAAGTCTCTGGTTCCTTATTCATTAAGGGAGGGCAGAACCATCTGGTCTAAAGCTGTGATTCTCTGCTTTTTAGTATACAGAAATAAGATCCATATCCATACTATAAGTGTTCCCAATAAATCAGGAGAGTGTCCAAGTAGCAGCTCATAGAGTATATTTATTCTTCTTCATGGGAGATTTATGCAACACTCTTACATTTGCCAAGGCTTTTATTTTCCTAAACTCCCCAGTAAGATAGGGCAGCAGGAAGGTCTTCAACTGTTAAAGAAGTTTGATAAGCAAGCTCATCACCGAAATTCATCCGGGGTCATCTTCTTGGAAACCATGTGATGATAAATGGGGCATACACAAAAAAGATTTATGATTTGCCCTGAGCCTCATGACCAGCTCTTGTTAACTGTTAATTTTGGACAGAAATGGTAACTTCTCATTAATCATAAGGAAATATTATTTTGTACTCCCCTTTCTGGTGGAGGCAATATATAATAAGCTAAGCAATTTAAGTGTGTCAGAACTGATTGGGTGAGAAAAAGAATTGAATCCACAGGATTATTTTTGTGGCAGGTTCACATCATATGCCCTACCTTTGTTTAGTGACAACATTCCTTGCAGATTTTGTTCACTATTTGGGTACTGAAAGGTTTTGCTTTTGTAGAAAGAAGCAAGTTATGGTAGAGCACTTATATCAAAATGTTTACCTGTAAACTGGTAGGGGCTGTCATTAATAACTAGTTTTTATTCATACTGAACAATGCTGAATTGTGGCTTCTTTACATGTGACATTTTAAAAGATTTTTAAATTTTTTAATAAAATTTACTTATTTTTAATTGGAGAATAATTGCTTAAAATTTTGTGTTGGCTTCTGCTATATGAATCAGCCATAGGTGAATCAGCCATAGGTATACATATGTGCATAGGTATACATAGGTATACATAGGTATTCATTAAAAAAGCAAGAGAGTTCCAGAAAAACATCTACTTCTGCTTTATTGACTATGCCAAAGCCTTTGACTGTGTGGATCACAACAAACTGTGGAAAATTCTTCAAGAGATGGGAATACCAGACCACCTGACCTGCCTCTTGAGAAACCTATATGCAGGTCAGGAAGCAACAGTTAGAATTGGACACGGAACAACAGACTGGTTCCAAATCAGGAAAGGAGTACATCAAGGCTGTATACTGTCATCCTGATTATTTTAACTTATATGCAGAGTACATCATGAGAAACGCTGGGCTGGATGAAACACAAGCTGGAATCAAGATTGCTGGGAGAAATGTCAATAACCTCAGATATGCAGATGACACCACCCTTCTGGCAGAAAGTGAAGAAAATCTAAAGAGCCTCTTGATGAAAATGAAAGAGGAGAGTGAAAAAGTTGGCTTAAAACTCAACATTCAGAAAACTAAGATCGTGGCATTTGGTCCCATCACTTCATGGCAAATAGATGGGGAAACAATGGAAACAGTGACAGATTTTATTTTGGGGGGCTCCAAAATCACTGCAGATGGTGACTTCAGCCATGAAATTAAAAGATGCTTGCTCCTTGGAAGAAAAGTTATGACCAACCTAGACAGCATATTAAAAAGCAGAGACGTTACTTTGCTGACAAATGTCCGTCTAGTCAAAGCTGTGGTTTTTCCAGTAGTCATGTATGGGTGTAAGAGTTGGACTATAAAGAAAGCTGAGCACTGATTCTTTTGAACTGTGGTGTTGGGGAAGACTCTTGAGAGTCCCTTGGACAGGAAGGAGATCCAACCAATCCATCATAAAGGAAATCAGTCCTGAATATTCATTGGAAGGACTGATGCTGAAGCTGAAACTCCAATACTCTGGCCACCTGATGTGAAGAACTAACTCATTTGTCAAGACCCTAATGCTAGGAAAGGTTGAAGGCGGGAGGAGAAGGGAACGACAGAGGATGAGATGGTTGGATGGCATCACCAACTCAATGGACATGAGTTTGAGCAAGCTCCGGGAGTTGGTGCTGGACAGGGAGGCCTGGCATGCTGCAGTCCATGGGGTTGCAAAGAATTGGACACGACTAAGTGACTGAACTGAACTGATACATATGTGCCCTCCGTCTTGAACCTCCCTTCCACCCCACTCCGTCCCTCTAGGTTGTCTCAGATCTCCTGATTTGAGCTCCCTGCATCATAAATAGCGAATTTCCACTGGCTACCTAATTTTGTATGTGGTAATGTAATATGTTTCAGTGCTACTCTCTCAATTTGTCCCACTCTTTCCTTTCCCCACTGTGTGGGGAAAAAGATTTTTAGATTAAAAAAATTTTTTTTAATCTTTTGGCTGTACTGCATGGCATGTGTAATCTTAGTTCCCTGATGAGGGATTGAACCTGTGCCCCCTGTGTTGGTAGCATGGAGTCTTAACCACTGGACCACCAGGGAAGTCCCAACATGTGAAATTTTAAGGTGTTTTAAGTCATTATATTCTAAAGAACTTTCAGACTGCCTTTCTTTCCTTCTTGTGAGTTTTTAATTCCAGAGCCCCCAAAATTTTACATATGCATCATTTGCCTAAATCTTAAAATGGTTGTTGCAGCCATGGAATTAAGTTATTCAATACGTATTTGTTGGTCGAGTGAATGAAATGATTTACTCATTAAAAAATTTGAGAGACTTTTTAATGTGTGCCAGGTGCTGTGTTGGGCATACAGTGGTGAGCAATTTAGATGTAAGTTCTGTCGTTTTGGAGCAAATGGAAATTTTACTGAAGGATATAGAAAGAATACAAGAATATAAGCAAATAAAATAATGATTGATTATAATCCATTTTGAAAGAAACATCCAGTGTATGGAAATGGGGAAAGACTTACTAAATGGATGAACACGTCAAGTTGAAAACTCAGTTTTTCTGAACAAAGTAATTTCAGGAGACAGCTAAATTTTAATCATTTGTTTGGAATAGACAAAAGCTTTTTAAAGGATTTGCTTCAGCTTTCAAAAGCAATTCTTTACCCTCCCACTTAGACTAGCACGTCTAAGAAATCTTACCCATGAAGGATATAATTGTCTTTTCTGTATTTGTCTTTATTGGAATTCTTTTACAGTTCTTCCAAAACAGTACTACATTCCTTAGAGTTAAGCCTCAGCAGGAATAACGAAGCATCTCATTTGATGTGTTTCCATTACCTGTGATGTCAAGACAATTGGTAAATAATTTCTTTTTATAGGGCAACCAAAGGGAGGGAGGGAGGGGAGCAAAGACTGATTTAACCCCAGCTAAACATTTGGATCCTCAGGAAATGATTTAGGGATGCTTTATCATGTGATGGCTGCTATTCATTATCTACTCTGTGTTGGATAAGACTTGGGGTTTTGTTTGCCTTTCAAATCAGGGCAACACTCAGATTGTGGTTTTGCTGTCGTGCCCTTTCTTCATGTCGGAATTTTTCTAGGGCTTGTTGCAAATTCAGAGGCAAGATATTTGCTTTCCTTAGGTTCGGGGATGATTTGGCGCCATCTAGGTTGATTTTGTTGTTGGGTTTTTTTTCCGCTTTCCCTGCAAGAATAGTTTCAAGCCGTGACGGCAGATGGAAGGAAATGTTCTAGTGGTGTCTTCGTGCCGGGAGCTAGTCAACTATCGATTAGTCTTAGATGAATCGTTTATAACTTTAAGTTCTAATAATACAGTAGAGCTTATCACCTGTGTTTTAGGAAGCCATTAGTTTCTCTACTTTCTAAGGAAGGATGAGTTGGCTACGTGGTTACTAATATGGTTAGATGGAGAAAACCCCACGTGAGGGATTCTTTGTTTTTTTGTTATTGTGGTAAAATACACATATCATAACATTTATCCTTTTAACCATGTTTACGTATACAGTTCACTGGCATTAAGTACATTCACGTTTTTGTACTACTTAAATTCTTGCTGTAAAAATAGCAACTCATCTGAATTGTATTTTAACATTAAGATAGCCACTTGTTTATAGGGAAAAAAATTCATACTGAATCACAGAAACAAGATATTTTGCTAGAAAGATAAAATTTGAGATTGTAATAGCTTTGCTGCATATTGACCTGGAGTAGCCAGGACTCTCAGAGGTCAGCTTTGCACATTTCAGTGAACAGTGTCCAGCCCAGATGCTGGGAAAGATTGAAAGCAAAAGGAGAAAGGGGTGGCAGAGCATGAAATGGTTAGATAGCATCACTGACTCAGGGGATATGAATCTGAGTAAATTTCGGGAGATAGTGAAGGACAAGGAACCTGGTGTACTGTAGTCCTTGGGGTTGCAAAGAGTTGGATATCACTTAGTGACTGAACAACAACAGGTCTCTGCATTTTCTGAAGGGAACTCTGCACTTCAGGGGTGAGCGAAAATGCACAGCAGCTGCTGATCCCGGCTTCTTACTCCATGTTGTGAAAGATGCTTGTGGAAAAGAACACACATGTAGAGCTCATTTCATCTTCCCTGAAATGTTTATTAAGTCCATGTGTGTGTCATGTTCCAGGATGGAGAATAGTGACTCTGGAAGGGCAGCGGAGTAGGTCAGAGAGAGGAGTTCTAGGCTGGTGTCATATCTGGAACTTTGTGGAACTTTTTCTATAATGAGTTTCTGGTGACTTGAGAATATCTGCCAAACCTTGCCCTCAAATCTGGCCCGTGCAATCACCATTCCTGTTTTACTGGTCCACCTGTTGTCTTCTCTGCAGCCAGTGGTCTTGCAGGAAAAGTGTGGTTGACTGCACAACCCATCATTTAGTTGGACAAATTGGCAAAAACACCTGTGCTCCTGAAAATATGAAACTTCCGTTTGTGTCATTCTTAGACCTATGAAGTGCCTATGAAGTGATATTGACTCATGGGGTTGTCAACCAGTCTCTCTTAGACACCACTGAACAAAATTTTGTGTTGTCTGGCTTTCTCAACTAACCCATGACTTAAAGGAAAGCTGAGTTGAATTTCTCAGCTTAGAAACTGGAGAGTTGGAATCACGGTGGTTGGTTGGTCTGTCTTCTGAAGGCTCTGTGATGGTGCCAGTCTTGGATCCAGACCTGAGCCTTCGTGGGAGGGGTAATATTCTCACTTACACGAAAACCTTGTGCATCCAAAAACATTTGGCTGCGTCTAGCGATTAAAGTGCCCTCCTTTGATGACAGAGCTCTTTGCTGTCTTCTTCCTTTGCATCTAATTTTGTCAAGCTTCCCAGATATTTCTTGAAGCAGTTTCCTCCCTAGTCATCTGTCACCATCTGTCCGTCAGAGAAACCTTTCCATTACCTCCAGACCTGAACTTGGCTTGCCCGGGCCGAACACAGCATTCTTCTGTTTTCAGTGCGAGTTCTGAATGGCAGAGTGGTCAAGCTTTAAGATATAGTATGTTATCTCTTGTTCCAAAAAATGGCTTTGGAGTGGCTTTTAGTAACCTACATGTATTAACAGAGACTAAAAAATAAATGCAAGAGGAAATTGGTATGAAGGGAAAATAGGAATTTGAAAATGATCTGTAGTGAGGAGCATTAAGGTTTGTATACCACACATACGTCGGAATTGGAGCTTCCCCAGTTGCCAGAGCTGAAAAGCCGGCCAGTTATAAGAAGCACAAGGTTCAGAAGGTTAAAACTGTATCAGTGGCTCAGGAAAACCACAGGTTTTTTAAAACCAATATTTATTTGTTTAGGCTGGGCCAGCTCTTAGTTGTAGCACGTGGGATCTAGTTCCCTGACAGGGAATCAACCCCTTGCACTGAGAGCATGGAGTCTTACCCACTGAACTACCAGGGAAGTCCCACACATCACATGGCTGTAGAAGCCTCAACCTCAGAAGATCTTTTGTGAATTTGCTAAAGGGGACAATGCAGTATGAGGCCAGTAGACTGTGTTGTCAGCAGGAACCACCCCTAGCTTCTGTGTGATTGTTTCCAGTTACCTCTCGGTATAGAAAAATAGTTGCTTTTGTGCTACTGTGAGTTAAAGCAGTTCTACAAGAATTAGGGATTTAAAATATCTAGGATGACCTATACAATTGTGAGACAGTCCTCTATGAATATTCTTTTTGCCCAGCTGAGTCAGATAAGGTGGTGATCGAGCTTTTGTTATTACTCATTCAGGTTTTTTTTTTTTTTTTTTTTTTAATATATTTATTTGGCTCCACCAGGTCTTAGTTGTGGCAGGCAGGATCTTTAGTGGCAGCATGCGGGATCTGGTTCCCTGACCAAGGAGGGATGGAACCCCGGCCCGCTGCATTGGGAGTGCCGAGTCTTAGCCACTGGACCACCAGGGAAGTCTCTACTTATGCATTTTTATCATTACAAATAATTCTAGCAATAGCACCATTTCCTAACATGTGGCTACTCTTTGCACAGTCCCCATAACGTGTCAGACATTAAGGCACTAGCTGCCGAAGACATCTCGTAATCCTTGGAGAAACCCTGCAGGAGCTTGATTTTGACTTGAGGGAAAGGAAATTGGCTCAGAGAATTTGACTGACTTGGCCCGTGCGCCTTGTACGGATTCCACTACCCGAGACCAAGAAGTTGAGGAGAGAGGGCAGTTGAGCTCTTTTAAGCCAAATCTTAAAAACAGTCCGGGGAGCAGCCTTTTCTTCTCATTAGCCCATGTGTGGAGATAGCCCCCCGGCTACCCACTTCTCCCCTCTGCCCCCGCCTCCGTGCCTGGGTGCCCCTGGTTTCTGGGGGCCCCCTGTGTGTCGCATGCCTGATTTGTGGCATTCCACAGCTGGCTCCCTTTGAGACTGAATCGTGCCTCCAGAGCGAATGAGAGTGATTGGAAAAGCTAGATAAGAACAAGTGTTTTCTTGCTTTGATTTTTAAAAATGCTCTTAAGCTTTGAAAATATAATTAAATTTAAGTTGGCTAATGTCAGGAAGGGCAGTCTTACAAGAAGGGGAGGAAAAAACCTTCCATGTAAAGATGCTTGAGATTTGATAATATTTCTACCATGTCCTTGTGATTAAAAATTTAAGTGAAAAAAATGTATAGGTTCTCTCCTTCCATCATTCTGACAGTATATTATATGTTGAAAAGTACCCTTAACATTTGCTTGTATATATTTTAAGCCAGAGGCAAAGTCACTTTTGAATGTCAATTTTTAATGACAGTGTTCACTGAATAGTATTACGCCCACAGTCTAAACGGTCAAATGTGTGTTGAAACAAAGCATTTGCTTTATATGGACAGAAAGGGACCACCTCCAACAACCCCCCCAATATAACCACAATTTGTGGTACCTTAGGTCAACATGGAGAAGCTGATGATAAGTTTTAAAGAGGGAGAAGGTATGCAATTAGAACCGCATTGGCATTTTGGCAGGTATTTATTTTTCCAGGGTGAACGTGCTTTCAGAAGTTGCCAGTAGTTGCTAGGCAGACTTCAACAAACACAAAGGACATTACCCAAGCGTCCAACCGGACTGGTTTCTCAATTTAAGTTTTGTGATCCTGGCTCAAAATGTAGTAAACTCTGTTACCAGTTGAATTTGGAACACACAATTTTGCCAGCAGTTGCTTTGGCATTTGAGTCAGTAGTGAAGTGAATTTTCTCCCCAGGAGGCCAGGTGACTGACTTGAAGCAAAGCCAGGCAGTCCAAGAGTGTGGGCCAGGTCATTTGAACGGCCTCAGAGGTGAAGAGAAGCTATATAAAGAAAAGAACTCCATCTTGCCAGGAGCAGCCGCCTTTTCCTTTGGTGCTTGCCTTTCTGATGACTAGATTTTCCTGCTGGAGATATGCTTGCTTTAAAAAAAAAAAAACTTTCTCTTTCTTCCAGCAAATGAACAAAATTTTCAAATACCTAGGTACACTCAGTTCTTTACTTAAGTGGCTTTTCTAGATGAATTTGGAGCAATGCCAGTGAAACTGGAGAACTACATGTTTTTCGGACTAGTGATCAGATGTGTAAAGCTTTTGAAAAATAATTTCTGAACCATAGGTTTGTCCATTTACTCTTTTTATTTTGCACTGACTCTTTGGGCCGACAGCAGTACTGTGTGGGCCAACAATGGTACTGTGCTATTTACTGTGAGCTGGAAAATGCAGACCAGTTATGAAAGCTAAATATTTAAAAGAAAACACCTTTTAAATGTGTGAGTCATGCTGGGGGCAAGATGCTGATAAATATAACTGTCCTTTCCACTTTCCCAAACAGACTCAACATGCACATTTGAGAAATTAATAAGAGTGTGAAATATGAAATTTATCTGTAAAAGAAATGAATATGAATAACCCATTATTTAACCGGGTTAAAATTCTCCATAATACATTAACAGAATTAGCTGTCCCATGCTTCCTGGTGAGGTATATGCCTATCATATATCCTTCCAAAAGACTAAGGATCTTGCAGGCTGCCTGCTTCATGTGTTTGGATATCATCACGTAGATATGAGTACTATAAAGATGGACATCCCTCTGCATATAAACTCTCATTGCTAATAACCCCTTTTATTTAGTCTCCTTTGTCTAGAACATTTTGATTGAGACTCGCATGATGCCTGTGTGCCTCATGCATAGAACCTCTTAGGAAATTCACGGTAGAAATAATGGTAGCTGACACTTGTATTTTAGGATGTAGAAGACGCTTCTTTGAAAAATGCAACAGGTAGTGTTGCCTTTGGGAGATACAGGATCTCTCTTGCTCCTGAATTTACTTTTAAAATTTATTTTATTTTATTTTTTTACTAACTACTGCCTGTTTTAGGTAGTTTACATGTTAATTTTAAATGCAACAGAAAATATTCCTTTTCATAAGTTTATGTTTGGAAAAATAGCCTTTTCTTTTTCTTTTATTCAACAAAAAAGCTTTGTACTCATTGAAAAAAAGATGCAGAGAATTACAGAGCAGAAACTAAAGAAAAGCCAGATTCCTCCCTAAAGATACTATATACATTTTAGAAATATCTCTCGTTATGTTCCTGTCATAGATAAGCCTCTAACTATATACATATAATTATTTATTTAAGTCTATATAACTGTGTTATTTAAATATGTTTTATTTAACATTTATTTAATGTCATTTACTCTACCAACTAGTCTGTATTCTTTTTCTTCTAGTCATCACCTTTTCTTGTTCATAAATATCGATTTACAACATTCTCTTTGATCATGGACTCACTTAATAATTTTCTCATTAGAATATGAAAGTGTTCTGTTCAGTTAGAAAATTAGCATTAAATACTGAATGTTTGTCTGTAGTAACCATTGAAAGAGAGGATGCCAAATATCTGCCATAAGGAGTTTAGTTTATAAAATACAGGAATGTCAAAATCTCTTTGATGCTTTAGAGAATCAGAACTCCTTGGTCTTTAGCTTAGTTCAGAAATTTGAAGGAACTCACAGATAATTCATGAGTGTAGGAAGTATTTGAATACCATAAAGCACTATCAGTACTCCAGAGGGATGCATCCTGGTGGTTGTAGTTTCAAAGACGGAAGAAGTGCTTTTCCCCAAGGTGATTTTCCACCCTCCTGAAAACCATCACCCTCACCACAATCTGTGTCTTTTGGCTTGTCAGCACTTTGGAAACTTAAGACTTTTCCAGGTCACAAAACCCTCTTTGGCTATACACAGATCCTTTTTTGATTTACTGATAGGGTATTAAGGACTATCCTTCACCATTACAAGAATGTGTGCTTGAGGGATTTGGGGAGTGCTTTCTAAAAGTGTGTGTGTGTAATCATGGGAGAGAAGCACAGCTCTGCAAACATGAAACTGATAAAGTTTTCTCCGGCTCCCTTTGGTGCTTCACTTTGACCAGAACTACAGACAAAAGTTGACAAACTTTGCCTTGATTGACTGATTTTGTAAGCGTTGTTAACTGTTCAGAGCACACACTGCATTCAGCAGTGTATTTTCCAGAAATCACAACATTCCCCTCACCCTGCCAGCTTTAGGGCACGTTGAGTTCTTTTCAACTTGTGTCTAGTGTCTTCATGCCTTATTTTAATTTGAAAAAGTTTTCAGAAATAAACATGACATGGTGAACTCCATTAAAGAACAATGACTTTGCTTATTCAGCAGGCTGCGAGACTGTCTTAGAGGGCAGGGTCAGCTCTTTTGACTGAGAACCTCTGCAGTAGAACATGGGGAAAGTCATCTGCTGGAGACTTGTGTGGTACTTGGAGGTTTTAGATGCTCGCAGTATATTAAAATATTCCAGCAATTGTGGTGTGTGAGCTGTTGGTCTCAGATGCATCACAGTGCACATGGAGTCAGTGTCCTGATATTGTCCTGATGCTTCTACATTTTCTTCTACTCACCCACTTTAAATGCCATTTCTTTTTGCCCTTGGTCAGAGAAGCCTTTGAATCCAAGCCATTAAAGGTATTTATCATACACAGAATTTTATTCTGTGGTGTGTACAACACTCTTGTGTGCTAACCACTCTTGCTGTGACTCAGTTTATTACTGTAGTGATGTCCTAGGATTTTAAAGGCTATGGTATAGAAAGAACAATGCCATGTCTAGTGTCATTCTCTAAATCAGTTATCTCTGTCTCACAACAGCACATGTGCACACAGACACGCACACACACACACACACACCCCCACACCCCATCCTGTATCTTTAGCGGCCAGAGCACTGAGGTACAGGACAGCTCGGTGTTGTTGGAAATCCTTCCTATTGTCTGAGTGTAAAGCTACTTAGTATTTCTGCCTTTTGCTCTACTGTAGACAACTTTCCATCTGTTGGCTTCTCTCTCTCCTTTTTGAGTTTCTTTCTTTATTGCTAGTTCCACTACATAAGATTTGAGTAGGATCTTTTCCTGTTATCCCCCAGTTGGCAACCAGGACTCAGAGTGGAGGGCTGTGTGGTCCTGGCATTCTGAAAAGAGTGTCAGAACTGCCAACACTTGAGTCTGTATACTTCTTCGCATTTATTAAGAGTTGGCAGAATCATACCAACGGCCACCACGACAAGCCACCCCTCTTCCCTGCAAACGCCCTTCCCAATAAGAATATTGAAGTGGGAAGAAAGAGGTGGTGAATCTCTGGGGACATTTGACTGGTGGGAAATGGCAGTGGTCCCCATAAAAAGTGAGAAGATGTCTTGTGAAAAGAAAGGATCTTTCCAAGGAAATCTCTCATCAACACTGGGCATGTTTGCAGGAGGAGGAAGACCAGTGTTGTTTCCTGGTGTCGTAACTGTATGAGCAGCAGACTTGCTGACGTGCTCCTGTGCCTGTGTGAGGTTTGAAAAGAGCACTGGGGAGAAACTCTCCCGTAGTTCAGTGTGGGTCACGTGGATACCACCGAAGGTAGCTGGTCTGGAGAGCTGTCTCGTTGGTCACCCACCCGTGAAGCCTGACTGTTGGGTGAAGAGAGCCCAGCACCTAGAGACCGTTGGATATTCTTCTGCTGTCATGGAAGGGGACGTGGGAGGGTGTTGGTTTTCTCATGTCAGGGAAGTGGAGCCCTCATGGAAGCCTCAGGAAATTGGACAGACTCCCCACAAGAGAGCCACACCTGCAATCCTTCCCGGAGACGCTGTCAGCAGCCAGTTAGCATTAGTCAGAGAACTCACTGGAATGCAGTAGAGAGGGGATTGCTTGGTGCACCCAGGTCAGGGAGGGGGCATTTGCTGCTGCTTCTGTCCTTTCTTCTCCTGAATAGCTAATCTCCACGGGCATATGCTGTATGCTTTCCATATGTTAATTCATCGAATCCTCCCAACACAACCCTATGATATAGGTTCTTTTATTGTTCCTGTTTTACAGACACAGGAAGCTAAGGCATAGAAATATTTTATTTTTTAAATTAATTTTTATTAGAGGATTCAGTTCGGTTCAGTTGCTCAGTTGTGTCCGACTCTTTGCGACCCCATGAATCACAGCACGCCAGGCCTCCCTGTCCTTCATCAACTCCCAGAGTTCCCTTAAACTCACATCCATCGAGTCGGTAATGCCATCCAGCCATCTCATCCTCTGTCGTCCCCTTCTCCTCCTGCCCCCAATCCCTCCCAGCATCAGAGTCTTTTCCAATGAGTCAGCTCTTCGCATGAGGTGGCCAAAATACTGGAGTTTCAGCTTTAGCATCAGTCCTTCCAAAGAACACCCAAGACCGATCTCCTTCAGAATGGACTGGTTGGATCTCCTTGTAGTCCAAGGGACTCTCAAGAGTCTTCTCCAGCACCGTAGTTCAAAAGCATCAATTCTTCGGTGCTCAGCCTTCTTCACAGTCCACCTCTCACATCCATACATGACCACAGGAAAAACCATAGCCTTGACTAGACGGACCTTTGTTGGCAAAGTAACGTCTCTGCTTTTGAATATGCTATCTAGATTGGTCTTAACTTTCCTTCCAAGGAGTAAGCGTCTTTTAATTTCATGGCTGCAGTCACCATCTGAAGTGATTTTGGAGCCCCCCAAAATAAAGTCTGACACTGTTTCCCCATCTCTTTCCCATGAAGTGATGGGACCAGATGCCATGATCTTCGTTTTCTGAATGTTGAGCTTTAAGCCAACTTTTCACTCTCCTCTTTCACTTTCATCAAGAAGCTTTTTAGTTCCTCTTCACTTTCTGCCATAAGGGTGGTGTCATCTGCATATCTGAGGTAATTGATATTTCTCCTGGCAATCTTGATTCCAGCTTGTGTTTCTTCCAGTCCAGCGTTTCTCATGATGTACTCTGCATATGAGTTAAATAAACAGGGTGACAATATACAGCCTTGATGTATTCATTTTCCTATTTGGAACCAGTCTGTTGTTCCATGTCCAGTTCTAACTGTTGCTTCCTGACCTGCTTATAGGTTTCTCAAGTGTCAGGTCAGGTGGTCTGGTATTTCCATCTCTTTCAGAATTTTCCACAGTTATTGTGATCCACATAGTCCAAGGCTTTGGCATAGTCAATAAAGCAGAAATAGACGTTTTTCTGGAACTCTCTTGCTTTTTCGATGATCCAGAGGATGTTGGCAATTTGATCTCAGGTTCCTCTGCCTTTTCTAAAACCAGCTTGAACATCAGGAAGTTCATGGTTCACATGTTGCTGAAGCCTGGCTTGGAGAATTTTGAGCATTAATTTACTAGCCTGTGAGATGAGTGCAATTGTGCGGTAGTTTGAGCATTTTTTGGCATTGCCTTTCTTTGGGATTGGAATGAAAACTGACCTTTTCCAGTCCTGTGGCCACTGCTGAGTTTTCCAAATTTGCTGGCAGATTGAGTGCAGCACTTTCACAGCATTATCTTTCAGTATTTGAAAGAACTCAACTGGAATTCATCACCTCCACTAGCTTTGTTTGTAGTGATGCTTTCTGAGGCCCACTTGACTTCACATTCCAGGATGTCTGGCTCTAGGTGAGTGATCACACCATCGTGATTATCTTGGTCGTGAAGATCTTTTTTGTACAGTTCTTCTGTGTATTCCTGCCACCTCTTCTTAATATTTTCTGCTTCTGTTAGGTCCATACCATTTCTGTCCTTTATCGAGTCCATCTTTGCATGAAATGTTCCCTTGGTATCTTTAATTTTTTGAAGAGATCTCTAGTCTTTCCCATTCTGTTGTTTTCCTCTATTTCTTTGGATTGATTGCTGAGGAAGGCTTTCTTATCTCTTCTTGCTGTTCTTCGGAACTCTGCATTCAGATGCTTATATCTTTCCTTTTCTCCTTTGCTTTTCACTCCTCTTCTTTTCACAGCTATTTGTAAGGCCTCCCCAGACAGCCATTTTTCTTTTTTGCATTTTTTTTTCACGGGGATGGTCTTGATCCCTGTCTCTTGTACAATGTCACGAATCTCTGTCCATAGTTCATCAGGCACTCTGTCTATAAGATCTAGTCCCTTAAATCTATTTCTCACTTCCGCTGTATAATCATAAGGGATTTGATTTAGGTCATACCTGAATGGTCTAATGGTTTTCCTCATAGTTTCTTTAAAATGTGCTCATTTATACTGTATAACAAAGTGAGTCAGCTAGATGTATATACATATCTCCTCTTTTTTTGGATTCCTTCCCATTTAGGTCACCACAGAGCATCATGTGGAGTTCGCTGTGCTAAACAGTAGGTTCTCATTGGTTGTCTGTTTTATACACAGTATCAATGGTGTTTATATGTCAATCTCAATCTTCCAATTCACCCCTGCCCCTGTTCCCTCTTGGTGTCCAATATGTTTTTTCTCTATGTCTGTGTCTCTATTTTTGCTTTGCAAATAAGATCATCTACATGATTATTCTGGATTCCACATATATGTGTTAACATACGGTATTTATTTTTCATAGAAAGATTTAGTGTTTGAAATTTGGAGTGAGGTGGTCCAGCTCCCAGGGTTGTGGCTGTAACCACCGTATCATTGTGCCATCTGAGATCAAAAGACGTGACTTTGAATCTTTTGACTGTCACTAGCGATAAAAAATACATTTTACATCCTGACCCTGTATACACCTATATAGAAATAAATGGAAAAAAATTTAATGAGAATAACATTTACATGTAATATAGCCTGATTTTTTTCTGTGTCATTAAAAAAATGCTAGTTACCACCTGAGTTGAAG
This sequence comes from Bubalus kerabau, assembly GCF_029407905.1. Classification (NCBI taxonomy): domain Eukaryota; kingdom Metazoa; phylum Chordata; class Mammalia; order Artiodactyla; family Bovidae; genus Bubalus; species Bubalus kerabau. Next base: position 137,348,733 of record NC_073624.1, read on the forward strand.
CTCTGAAGCTCAGAAGAGATTTGAAGGGAGGAAAGCACAGCACCCGATCCCTGTGTGCCATCTCTCTCTGTCGCTCTCTCCTCCCCTCCCGCTGTCCACACTGCCAGGAGTTTTCCGAGTTGTAAACCTGGGTGGTCATGGAGAGTGGGGTTAACAGAATTGGTCATAAGAGTGGAGAGTTACCCTTCACAGGACTGCGTTTCTCATACTGCTTTCAGTATGACTAGAAGTTGATGGATTCTTGGGTGGCTCAGATGGTAAAGAATCTATCTGCAATGCAGGAGACCTGGGTTCAATCTCGGGGTTGGGAAGATTCCCCCAGAGAAGGGAATGGGTACCCACTCCAGTATTCTGTTTTGGAGAATTCCATGGACAGGGGAGGCTGGTGGATAACAGTCCATGGGGTTGAAAAGAATTGGACGCAACTGAATGACTAACACTTTTACGTTTCTCGTAAAAGACAGGGAAGGAAGGATTCAAGAGAGCAGTTGAAAGTAGTGATGTTGGGGTTCATGTTACTGGTGCTTTAGTCACTAAGTCATGTCCAACTCGTGCGACCCCAAGGACTGTAGCCTACTAAGCTCCCCTATCCATGGGATTCTCCAGGCAAGTATACTTGAATGGGTTGTCATTTGTTACTGCCCGCCCTCCCCTCTCTCCGCCCCACCAATTCATGGTTTGTTTGTGAGCTGGTTATATCAGCCTTTGTCTAAATGACTTTGTGAGGGGCTTGCAATCTGCTTAGGATGACCCTGTCTTCCGTGGAACATAGGCTATCCTCTTCTTTGCTGCTGAAGTGGGGGTTTGGAGGTGCTAATTTCAGACTTCAAGGTATTTTGTAATACTAATCCAGATCAGATTTTATTGAAAGGGTTTATTTTGCTAGTTTAGACTTCTTTATAATTGTATTGATCACTTATAGCACATCATATTCATTCATTCCTCGTCGGTTTATAATTTATTTTCATTAAAACTCAGCCTCTTTATATCCTTTCAATAAACTTTTAAAGTCAACCTGGAATTCCCTTTGTTAAAAATAAGTCAAGATGAAAAAAACGTCGTAATAGGGAAAGATGAAACCAACGTCAGTTAGTCCTTGAAAATTTATTAAGAAGTAGAAGTGTTAATGGCAAAACTTCTGTTAGAGTTCGTTAAATCATGCTTTTTAGAGACCAGAAAATTGCTGGGCCCCCTCTTCACCCACCCCCAACTTACAAATTACTTTTGTAGGCAATGAGGAATGCCTGCCTTCAACACTTTATGGGCTAAAATAATTGTGACCAGGTTCTGACCTTAATCACCCATTGGTCTGGGAACTGGAATGAAGCCAGATGGTTCTCTAAGGGAGATGATTTGGACCTCCTTTGCATGTACTCCTGCCCTCCCCCTACCCGCCTCTCCCAGTGAAATGTGTCATCCATCTCTCCTTTACGTGGCACCAGGCCATCAACCTGTATTTAGAAACTATTAGAAGAGACCCAGCACACACCAGTATTATGGAGGACATCCACCACATCACAGATTGACCCTTGATGAGGAACTTCTGGGGAAATTGCTCGCAGAGCTTCATACCAGCAACCTCAGTGCTTTTGCCCCTGGAACATTGGCTTACTTTTTAGCTTTATGGACAGTACTGAATACTGTACAAATGTGGTTTCTCTCTTTGCTTGAAGGAAGCAGGGATCAGGTTTCTAACTCAAGATACCTTCTTCCATCCCAATTTTCCTCCTGGTATTCTCTTGATTCTTCATGGGATGCTCTGGTTTCCTGTGTGCTTTGTAAGATCCCTGCAGTCCTCATGGAGAATCACATACATCTCGAGTGCCATTGCTGAGTAAAGATAACATGTGTTTTCAAGGCTTTAGCTTTGCTTATCTACTGCCTTATAGTGGTTGTGGTGGAAAGCAAGTTATGCCCCCAAATTTGTGGTGGAAGAGCGAGACCACAGCTTTCCTACAGACCTTTGAATCTTGTTCTAGGTTTGGCAAGGGTAGGTAGGTATGACTAAGATAAAAGTGTTTTTTTTTTTTTTTTTTTTTTGAGATAGCAGGGTGAAGATGATTGAAAGATCATGTTAATTACCGAATTTGAGATTGTAAGGAAGCATCCACATTCAGTAATGAATTGGGACAGAAAGCATATTAAAAATTCACACTTGGGAATTCTCTGGCACTCCAGTGGTTGGAACTCTGTGCTTTTGCTGCCAGGTGTGAGGGTTCGATGACTGGTCTGGGAACTGAGATCTTGTAAGCTGTGTAGTGCAGAAACAAGTAAACATACTTAACAGTTCAGAAGAAGCAGGTAGAGTTAGAGGTGTTGATCCTGTGAAGCAGCAGAACTGTTAACTAGCAGTGTTACTGTGAGAAGCCGTTTTCCCTTTTCTAAGTTAGTCTTCTTGTCTCTAAAATGAGGGAACTAGACAAAATGAATGTAACTACTCTGCCAACTCTAAAATTCTGTGATTTTCCAAATGCAGTTAAATTAGAACCTTGAAAAGAGAATTTACCCCCATGATGTGTCTAAGTAGAAATCTGGGAGTCCTGAGATTTGAGGCCCTTTAGCAGTGTCTGAGTTAATACTAATCATCACACCCTCATTACAGTCTCTTGGCAGAATGATTGGCCTCCAGACCCAGAATACAGGTGTTTTCCTCATAATTTTAGAGTAACACAAAGGAAAATAACTGTGTACACACATCCATGCATGCTGCTGTGATTATAAGTTACTAGAAAGTTTACTTTTAGGCGTATTCTTGGTGCGTTTTGATACATCCATTGTAGGTATTTAATAAGTGTTTATTGTTTTGACTTGAAATTTTATAGCATTATCCATTAAAAATGGTCAGTTATATATCACCTTGTTACCTTACCTTATAATTCATTTTAAAACATTTTATAAAGCCACAACGTTTTAACTTAGAGACCTTCAGTTCAGTTCAGTCACTTAGTCATGTCTGACTCTGCAACTGAGTGACTTTTGGGAAGTAGTATATTTAATAAGATTCTTGTCTGGCAGGAGGTAGCTTGTTTTTATATATTTATTACAGAACTCTTATACATATTTTGTATATTGGGTGGAAGAGAACAAGCACTGTGCCTAGCACATAGATGAAACTTTGTTAGTTTTTTTCCCCCTTTCCTTAAATAAGTGTTTACTATTAGTGGAAGGCTTCATAATTTGAAATCTGTGCACATGGAGGCCAAGCACAAGTTTCCTTGACAGCCTGTTACATACACTTGAACATTGGGGTCATGTCAGTAAATATTTTAACCAGTAACACAAGAGATAAACAGGAAACAGATTAATAGACTAGTCACAATAATGCATAGTTATTGCCTTAGAGCTAATCATCGAGTCCTTTTAATAACGTAATTGATGTATTTAAAAGGTTAGTTATTCTTGGGACTCCCCTGGTGATCCAGTGGTTAGAACTCTGCACCTCCAATGCAGGGGGCACAGGTTCGATTCCTGGTTGAGGAACTAAGATCCTATGTGCCACATGGTGTGGCCATAAATAAATAAATAAGGGCGTCCCAGGTGGCGTCAGTCTTGCCAGTGCAGGAGATACAAGAGACGTGAGTTCGATCCCTGGGTTGGGAAGATCCCCTGAAGTAGGAAATGGCAACTCACTCCAGTATTTTTGCCTGGAAAATTCCATGGACAGAGGAGCCTGGTGGGCTACAGTCTGTGGGGTCACAAAGAGTCAGGTACAAGAACTGAACACACGTGCATGCACACACACAAACACAAAGAAATGACTAGTTACTCTCTGCAGTATAGTATGTATTTAGTCAGGGTGGATGGTTTTGATGGTTTGTCCTGCTAGTGGTAGCTGGCATATTTCACATAAGAGATTGTTTTCACTGGGATGGGCAGACACAAACACTGCCCTGAGTTTGGCCAAGTAGCCAGAAATAGTTTAGGGATGTGTAGAGTTGTTTCCAAAATTCCAGTGCTATTGCATCATCTTCATGGATCTGGTTGGTTTTCAGTTCTTTTTGAAACTGAGCCCTACTGCTGGGACAAACACTCAGAGATTCACACCCATGCAAACACGGGGGACCCCAGGGGCAGGGGCGGAAATTGAAAGCCCCTTTCCTGAGTGTCAGACTATGCAGTTCTCTTCTGAAGGGTGGCTTTATTTCCATGAAAATGTAGTTCAGCAAAGTATGAGCTCAGAACAGTCCAGCATGGAAAGCTGCTGGAGTCTTGCCTTCATTTGCCATGTGTTCAGCCCACAGGTCTGTTTGAATCAGGGTACCATGTATCCTTTACCAAGTGCCATTGCCCCTACTTTGTGCCAGCAAATACATGTTCAGCCTGTGTAGGCTGTGACCTCAGTAGGAAAACAGTTGTTTAACTCAGCAGTGCCCAACCTTTTTGGCACCAGGGACCGGTTTCGTGGAAGACTGTTTCTCCATGGACTGGCGGGGAGGGTGGTTTCAGGATGATTCAAGCACATCATGTTTATTGTGCTCTTTATTTCTACTATTCTTACATTAGCTGCCCCTCAGATCATTTGGCCTTAGATGCTGGAGGCTGGGGACCCCTGACTTAAATCTCAGAAGTCCTAGTAAGTTCTGTCTTTCAGAACTCTTACCAAGTTTCTTGATCTAAGAATACAACTCTAGCAATTTCTTCAAGTATTGACAACCAGCCAAAGGAATGGAAATAAATGACATCTCCACATGTGCTGCCAGGACTACGTCTAACCTTCAGAATATTGCACGTGGCTGACTGAATCTGAGTGTACAGACAGTTTATAATCTTGACTATGTCTCCACCATGACTTAACCGTAGTACACATTTATTGAACATCTATTACAAGCTAGATACTAACCAGGCCTTGGATTTGCCTGTGATTTCAGTGCCACTGTCTTCTGTACTAGCCTCACTTTCCATCCTCTTCAATTTCAACTTTTGTGTACTAATCATGTCCATGGGATTCTCCAGGCAAAAATACTGGAGTGGGTTACCATTCCCTTCTCCAGGAGATCTTCCTGACCCCAGGGATTGAACCCGGGTCTCCTGCATTGCAGGCAGATTCTGTATCATCTGAGCCACCAGGGAAGCCCATACTAATCACGTGCTGCTGCCAAATGGGTGGCCAGCTGCTCCCCAGATGCAGCAAAGCCTTGCTATTCCATCTACATGAATGCGCTCCCTCTATCTCTCTTTTCACCTATTGATGCATTATTCTTGAAAGGCCACCTGACATACTGTTTAAAGAAATCAGTGATCCTTACGAATGAATTGAACATACCATCTATTCCCCCTTGGAGTTTTGTTTGCATATAACACTGCATTGCAATGTAACATATGTGCTAAGTCCAGATATAGGCAGGGTGGTTGTTTTCTCCAGGAAACATTTCCTTCTGCAGGGGATCTTCCCGACCCAGGAATCGAACCCACATCTCTTGCATCTCCTGCACTGGCAAGTGGATTTTTTTTACCACTTTGCCACCTGGGAAGTCCATATATACATTACTATGTATAAAATAGATAACTAATGAAAACCTGAAAATGAAAACTGTATAGCATAAGGAACTCTACCAGTGCTCTGTGGTGACCTAAATGGAAGGAAATAAAAAACAGATGGGATATGTGAATATATACGCATACATATAGCTGATTCATGTTCTTGTAACAGCAGAAAGTAACATTGTGAAGCTACTATACTCCAATAAAAATTAATTTTTAAAAAATTATCTGGACAGTTGTAAAATTGTCTGGAAAATTCCACAGACAGAGGAGCCTGGTGGGCTGCAGTCCAGGGGTTGCAGAGTTGGACACAGCTGAGTGCACACACACACGCGCGTGCACACGCACGCACACAGACACACACAACACACACAGTGTAAATATGTCAATTCCAATCTCCCATTCCATCCCACGTCTCTTCCCACCTTGGTTATCCATACATTTGTTCTCTACCTGTGTGTCTGCTTCTGCTTTGCAAATAAGTTCATCTACATCATTCATGCTAAATTCTACATATAAGTGATACTATAGTATATTGATTTTTCTCTTTCTGATTTACAGTATGCCAGTGTCTAAGTCTATCTGCATCTTTGCAAATAGCACAGTTTCACTCCTTTTTATGGCCGAGTAATATTCCATTGTATATATGTACCACACTTTCTTTAGCCATTCCTCTGTTGATGGACATTTAAGTTGCTTCCATGTCTTGGCTGTTTTAAAAGTGTTGCAATGAATATTCTGGTGCATGTATCTTTTTGAGTTATGGTTTTCTTTGGGTATATGCCCAGGAGTGGGATTGCTTGGTCATGTGGTAGTTCTATTTTTAGTTTCAAAAGGAACTTGCATGCTGTTCTCCATAGTGGCTGTACCAATTTACATTCCCACCAATAGTGTAAGAGGGTTCCCTTTTTTCCACACCATCTCCAGCATTTTTTGTTAGTAGATTTTTTGATGATGGCCATTCTGAACTGTGTGAGGTGATATCTCATTGTAGTTTTGATTTGGATTTCTGAGCATAGAGACAATTTGAATAGGTACAACTTGTTTTTTTTATTGTTTTTTTTTAGTGAACAGAATAACAAAATTTGAAGAGCTACTTAAAAACCCATTTAGCATAAGTAGCTATTACTTAAATAGGCTTCTTTTTTAGTCCAACTGAAGTTTATATTTTATTTATTTCTGAGGATTCCATAGGCAAGTAATGTTTGTAATTTATAGTCTTATCTGAGATCAAATTCAGTAACTGTTTTGTGATATAATAAGCATTTTAGAGATTAAAGACTTGTTTTCCCATCACTATTAATATTTTACTTACAGTCTTCTTAGTGCCGTCTCTGCTAATAGTAGCAACCTCATTACTAATGTTGGAACTTTGCTGCTTAAGATAGGCCACAGTTATTCAGGATTGTTGTCTTAAAGAGTTATTTTCAATATATAGATTATGTTCTGCATATAGACATTTGTGTGCGTGCATGCAGTTGCTTCAGCCGTGTTTGACTCTTTGCAACCCTATGGACTGTAGCCCACCAGGCTCCTCTGTCTGTCGGATTCTCTAAGCAAGAACACTGCAGTGGGTTGCTTTGCCCTCCTCCAGTATAGACCTGTGAGGTCATGCTAAGTAGAATAGTCTGAGCAGCAGTTGCTACATGTGCATGCTTAGTCATGTCCGACTCTTTCTGGCTCCATGGACTGTAGCCTGCCGTGGTCGTCTGTCCATGGAACTTCCCAGCAAGAATACTGGAACAGGTTGCCATTTCTTCCTCAAGGGAATCTTCCCAACCCAGAGATCGAACCTGCATCTCCCGTGTTGGCAGGCAGATTCTTTACCACTGAGCCACTAGGTCATAGCTGTATCCACCATTTATTGAACAATCCCTGTGTATTGTAGAGTGCTAAGTCAGTGGATTCCCCCCACCCAAAGATTTAGTTTGTCAAAGGGGCGACCTGGGGTATTGGGATTTTTAACAGTCTCCCTAGGGGATTCTTTGTTAATAGGTAAGTTTCCTTTTTAAATAATACTGGATCTCCAAAAATGCTGCCAAGAACTCTTGTACTCCTGTCATCTAGATTCCTAGCTGTTAACCTTTTCCTGAATTTTTTCCTTTATATTAACCTATGTAACCTTTAAAAATAAGTTTGTTTGTCTGGCTTCATCAGGTCTTAGTTGTGGCACACGGCTTATTTTGGCATGTTGTTGTGGCATGCTGGCTTATTTTCCCCACAGCATGTGGGGTCTTAGTTCTCCAACCAGGGATCCAGCCTGTGTCCCCTGCATTGAAAGGGAGATTCTCAACCCCTGAACCACTAGGGAAGTCCCTATGTAATCTTTTTTTAAGAATAATGCTCCATCACCCCTAAATGCTATGGTGTGTGCCTCCCTCCAAGAAGAGCCCTTCCCTACGTCCATCTGTATCTGTAATGACCACTGTGTGGTCACTCTCCTTCCCCCATCACTGCCTTGGTTCCCCTTCACTGCCTTCCCCTCTCCCTGGGCTGTTGGGGACTTGCACCCTGTCCCCTTTTCTGCCCCCCCTTCCTTGGATGTCTGTGTTACCATGATGGTGAGACAAAGGAAAGTAAGGGAGGATGGGAAAGAATGGAAAAATGATCTCTCAGCCATCAGGAAATCAACACTATACAAAATCATCACACAGTCCAATACTCTGTTCAGATTTCATCAGATGTCCCGGCAGGGCCGACCTTTCCCTTTCTGGTCTGGGAGTGTGTATGTGAACAGGACTTTAGTTGTCACATCCACCAGTCTTCTTCAGTATGGAACCCATTCCTATGTCTCTCCCCTGCTTCTCATGCCCTTGCCAGGGGAAACCCTTACCTGGGACCAGACTCAGGCCATGCAGTCTTGGCAGGAATGATGCCGGGCCCTTTAAGGTGTATCACGTCAGGAGAAATAATCTGTCTAACCACTGGTGATGTTAACTGTGGTCACTTCATGAGGTCGGTGAATGCTAAGTTTGTCCACTGTGAAGTCACTATTATTATCCCCCTTGTATTTAATTATGTTTGGTAAGGAGGTATTCCCATATGGTGCCTGTATCCTATTCTTCATCAGATCTCCACCTCTAAGCCCTAGCATTCATTCATGGCTCCTACCTTTTTAGACTGCTACTTGATAGTTGCTGACTGATGATGGTTTATTTTCAATATCCCACCTATATTTATTAGTTGACATTTTGTAAGAGCTGTCTTTTCTCCCTGATTGATCAACTGATTTATTCATAACTTGTTTCAGTATGTATTTATGAATTCTCATTTTATTTAGTAGATTTTAATCTGATAATATCATTATTGTGATGCTCACATTGTTCTGGATTTGGAATCTTTCACATTGACCCCTGTGTTCTTTTGACAATTTCTTATCTTTTCTTGAGCATTTTCCTGCTTTCAGGCACAACAAAATGTTCCAGGCTTATATTGTATTATCCCCGCCCCAGCCCTATCCTGTGTTCTTTTCTCTTTAAATTAATTAATTTTTTTTTGGCCACATTATGCTACATGCAGGATCTTTAGTTCCCTGGGTAGGGATTGAACCTGTGCTCCCTATGGTGAAAGTGCAGAGTCTTAACCACTGGACCACCAGGGAAGTCTCTCGCCCTTGTTCTTTTGAGTGGAAGATGCTCACTAGAATCATGATTGGGGTATCAGTGGTGCTGCTACTTCTAGGCCCTCTCAGCAGGCAGAACTAGGAAATGTACACGTGTCTACGGATATCCACACATATGCATCTGTGACTAGTTCTGAATCTGTCTGTATAACTTACTGTAATAATGAGTTTATTCTGATAGTTCAATTTGTAATTTAATTCTTCAGTATTCTTTGTAGACTTTCTTCCTTTCTAGAAATTGAGGAGGCTGCCTTCCATTATCCTCAGTCTATTAATTCTGTGCCCAGTTAGTTAATTAATTCCAACCACACAGGAAGCTTCTTTTCTGCCACTGCAGTACTGCCCTATTCTCCTCTCCCTCTGGCAGCCGGCTTGCTGCCGCCAATGTCTCTGTACGGCACTCAGTCCCTATCATGGTCCCACTTCCTGGGATCTCAGTGTCTTCATGCCAGGAGGGAGGAAAAGGGAATGAATAGAGAGGACCCTCCACCCTCCACCTCAGGTGACTTCATAGTGCTGCCAAGGTTGAAAATCACTGTATTAATGTGTTATGTACATTATGTCTGATTTAAATATTTCAAACCAAACATTCTTTTGTCATGAAATAGTTGAGATTTTGGAGATACATTTTGTTATCAGCTTGTCTTTTTATAATTTGTCCAGTTCTTTCATACATGAAATACAGATAAATTCTTTTTAATTGTGAGACTCTAGCAGGGTATTGGGAGAAGGCAATGGCACCCCACTCCAGTACTGTTGCCCAGAAAATCCCATGGATGGAGGAGCCTGGTAGGCTGCAGTCCATGGGGTTGCTAAGAGTCAGACACGACTGAGCGACTTCACTTTCACTTTCCACTTTCATGCATTGGAGAAGGAAATGGCAACCCACTCCAGTGTTCTTGCCTGGAGAATCCCATGGACGGAGAAGCCTGGTAGGCTGCAGTCTATGGGGGTCGCACAGAGTCGGACACGACTGAAGTGACTTAGCAGCAGCAGCAGCAGCAGCAGCAGCAGCAGCAGCAGGGTATCGATAATTGAATTTTATTCTAATGTTTTTAATTTCCTTTGTGTGAGTAGGATATTTTCCAAAATGGTCTGATCTGGTGTATTGGTAGCAACCTGGTGCTGTTAGAGTTTTTAAGGGGGAGATACTTTCTTTTAAAAAATTTTTTTTGATGGGGGTATAGTTGATTTTCAATGTTGGGTAAGTTTGAGGTGTACAGCAAAGTGAATCTATTATACATATACTAACTATATCCACTCTTTTTTAGACTCTTTTCCCATATAGGCCATTGCAGAATTAGAGTTCCCTATACTATATAGGGGGCTTCCCTGGTGGCTTAGATGATAAAGCGTCTGCCTGCAATGCAGGAGACCTGGGTTCGATTCCAGGGTTGGAAAGATCCCCTGGAGAAGGAAATGAGAACCCACTCTAGTACTCTTGCCTGGAAAATCCCATGGTTGGAGGAGCCTGGTAGGCTGCAGTCCATGGGGTCGCAGAGAGTTGGACATGACTGAGCAAATTCACATACTATATAGGGGACTTCACTGGTGGCTCAGCAATTAAGAATCCACATGCAATGCAGGAGATGCAGGTTTAATCCCTGGGTTGGGAGATCCCCTGGGGGATGGCATGGCTACCCACTCCAGTGTTCTTGCTTGGAGAATCCCATGGACAGAGGAGCCTGGTGGGCTACGGTCAGTCCATAGGGTTGCAAAGAGTTGGACACGACTGAAGTGCCTGAGCATGCACATATGCTATATAGTAGGTCTTTATTAGTTATCTGTATTATATATAGGAGTGTATTCTTTACATTCATGACTTTACAAGGACTTGCATACTGAGCTTGGGTTTCTCTTTTAGTCCTTGAAGTTCTCTCATGCCTGTCTCTGCTTCTGCTGCTTCACTAAATTCAGAAGCACTAATACCAAGAGGATCCCATGTCTTTTCTTCCTGGAGTTTAAAAATGGGGTTTTAAAGAGGTAACACATCTCCTAAACTAACTCCATCTTTTTTGAAGAAAATGTGGAGGGAGTAGTAGTTGGGAGCCAGTGGCCTAGATTATAAAAATCAAAGCTCCGAACCTGATTATTGTCAGGAGAATCCTAAGGGTGATCTAAAGCTAAATTCCGTTGCTGTGTGATTCATGATGATCTAAGACTTTTCATCTGGTTTTCATTCTCTGAAGATTGTTAAGTTGGTTGCTATTATCGACAATGTTTAGGTTTTAAACAATTAAAATCGAGGTATAGAGTTACCTACGTATGTGGTGTTCGGGTTTTGTTCATCTGTTGGCACACATTCGTTCTGCAAAGGTTGTATAGCACAAGTTTACTTTAGATAATCTCTTACATAGTGGAAAATATCTGAAGTCAGTTGTAGGGTAAGAGAATCTGCAAAATCTCACTTTTACTTGAAAAATTGGATTAAGTATTATTGAATTTATACCAGTTTCAAATCTGATATAATTTATATTTTAAAACATTAGGCTTTTTAGTAGCATTCATTTGACTAAAGATTAAATTCCGTAACTTGAAGATTTGAAACAGTTATAAAAGATGAAGAAATCAAGCAAGCAAAAGCAGAAAAATTTGAGTGTGGCTTGAGGAAAAACATTGGAAAAAGAAAACTAGACTTTTTAACTTGGAGAACTTTCATATTTTGGAATTCTGAAAAATATTATGAATGAGGGATGAAAAGTTTCATCTCTAATGTTGAATGAATTTCTGTTCATTGTGTTTTCTCTGTGATGAAGTTCTTTGTGAGACTCATGGTCCTGAAACTCCATTTTCGTGGTGTGTGGTTGTTGAGTGACACTGTCATTTAGGTGCCTAGAGAAGACTTTGGGGACCATAGAATTAGTAGTTCCTCCAGGCCAAAATACTGTCAACACAGTTAATGGAAATAATCCACTAGAAGTGTACATATGCCCCAGTGACTTACAAAAAGATATTAAGATAGTGTTAAAGCATGAACATTGAAATTTTTTCTAAAGTTATTTGCATAAATTATACCATCTAATATTGCTTAGTCAACAAAAGGATATTCCTTTTAAGTTTTTCTGATTCTGGCAAGTATATTTTTTTATAAGTAGGTATATTCCACTTTAAAATGCCTTGATGAAATAAACCTTTTGAGAAGGATTGTCACATGTTTTGTACTAACGGTAAAGAAGGAGGTTAAAGATAAGACTTTTGACTAAAAATGGGAAAAACTTTGTTGTCCTTTAGTCTTTGCATTAGAAATAAGAAACCAGAAGTCAGCTAAGTCTCCATGGCAATCATTTCTATTTGCAAGATGAATAACACATTTTAGTCTGGATTTTGGGAATAATTCTCAAAAGTGAAAAGAAGCTCACCCAAAATATCAGGTGTTTTGACTAGAAATTCAGTCGTTGATTATTTTGCATTACAAAGAGAAGGTGTGACATGACCATTGATGAACAAATTTCTTAGTTGAGATCTTGTCTGAGGGAACATAGGAAAGAACTATTTTGTTGATTATACTGAAGTTTCATATGGTTCAACTCTAATAAATATATAAATTATCATGGTAAAATACAGGCTATTTTATAACAGTTTTATAAGAAGATGGGGAAAATATTAAGAGTTGTGACTGATAACTTTGTCCACACATATGGAAAACTTGGATTAAATGAGTTTTATTTTGTTTGTTCTCATCAGTTACTCTTCTGAAAATTCAGAGTTGTGCAACTAAAAGAACCTCTTTTTTTGTCAGTGCCTACTGTGCTATAGGTACTTAGTGTTTGTTGAATAAATAAATGATTTTATTTGTAAGTTGATTTTGAAAATTTAATTTATAAGTTTTAATGAAAGAGCAGTTTCCTTCCTTTCAGCCTCTAGCATCTGACTACCACCAATCTGTTTCTCTCCCTACAGTTTTGCCTTTTTCAGAATGTTGTAAAAGTAGAATCATAGGATATTTAGTCTCTTGTATCTTTTTACTTACAGTAAATCTTGGAGATTCATCTAGGTGTTCAGGTGTATTGGTAATTTATTGTTTTGGTTCTGAGTAGACATCTGTTGTATAGATATACTTCATTTTTGCTGTTGTTCATTCACCCACCCACAGGTATTTGAGTTGTTCACATTTTATGGCTATTCATAAATGAAGTTTCTGTGAAATTCGCATAAAGGTCTTTGTGTAGACATATGTTTTTGTTTCTCTTGGGTAAGTGCCTTCAAGTAGAATTGCTGGCTTATATGTACGTGTATATTTCACTTTATCAAACACTGCCCAATGTGTTGTCAAGTGTATGATTTTAGCTTCCCACCAACAATGCATGAGAGTTGTCGTTTTTCACGTCCTTGTCAGCACTTGATACTGTCCATCTTTTTAATGGTAGTCATTCTAGTGGATACCTTAGTAATTTTTCATTGCAGATGTATTACTTTTTTCTTATGGCCAGTGTTGCTGAGCAGTTTTTCATGTGCTCTTGGCTATTCGTATAGCATCTTTTGTTCAGTGTCAACACTTTGCTAGTTTTTAAAATATGTTATTTATTGAAGTAGTAAGAGTTCTGGACACAGGTCCTTTATCGGAGATACGTTTTGTAAATGTTTTTTCCCCAGTCCATGACTTTGCTCTGAATTTTAAGCATTTTCATTTGACTCTTTTTATATAGTTTTCATCTCTGTAGTAAATCTGCCTCCCTCATATACATACATTGATCATTTTATTCAGTTATGTCCTTATCATATTTATAATCATTTTAAATATCCTATTTGATACTTAAGGAAGTCTGGGCCATCTTGGAGCCTGGTTCTGTTGACGGTGTTGTCTATTAATCATGGCTCTTTTTTTCCCTTTTTGTGTCTAGTGATTTTTAAATTGTGTCAGGTATTATGTGCTAAAGAACAATGGAAACTGGGGTGAATAGTGTATCAGTAAGCTCTGATGCTGGGAGGGATTGGGGGCAGGGGGAGAAGGGGACGACAGAGGATGAGATGGCTGGATGGCATCACTGACTTGATGCACATGAGTTTGAGTGAAATTCAGGAATTGGTGATGGACAGGGAGGCCTGGCATGCTGCGATTCATGGGGTCGCAGAGAGTCAGACACGACTGAGCAACTGAACTGCACTGAAGTGGTAATTTCTCTTTTTCCTTCAGGCTCTTGATATATATAACTGTTACTATTGTCAGCAGTTAAGCTGAATTTAAATTTTGCTTTTCCTATATTTATATTTATTGTGAGTACAATACAGGATTAAATTTCCTCAGTGGTGGTCTGCTGCTACCTTGAGCTTAGTATGAGGCCTTGGGTGGGCAGGAAGGTTTTCTCAGTGTCCACCTCGGTTTTCAGGTCATTGCTGCATACCTGGGCCCCAGGGCACCCCGTGTTCCCACCTCTTCCCTTGCCAGTAGACTGTTGTTGCTTGTTACTTGATGCAAGGTTTATGGTGGGGTAGAGGGTGAGTTGATAGTCTCCCTTCTCCCCCAAGCCTCAGTGTTAGGCAAGCTCTCTGTGCCTGAGCCTTAGGAAAGGGGCTTTCTCAGTGGTCCTGCCCACTCATGATTATTTTTGAAATCTGCATGATTAGTTTTGATGGTATCTTGTTCCTTCAACATACTTTTGATAAATTTTTATAAGCATAAATAGTCTGTCAATTACTGTAATATCTGCATTATTTTGGTGGTATTTTTCTGTAGCTTCTGTTATTATTTTGGTGGTCTTTTTTTGTAGTCTGTTATTTTTCACTAGTCATAGCTTTTCCTCGAATATCTTTAGTGATGTTTTTGATTGTGAGCTTATCATAATCATTGGGTTTTTAACCATGAGATTTCTTTGAAGACTGTGTTTAAAGTCCTTTGCTCCAGACAGTATTTGTCTCTCTGCCTGAGAGCACAGCCTTAGCCTAAGGCTATTCCAAATGAATTTGTTTTGTTTGTGGATCCTGTTACCAAGGGTGCACTAATATAGACTTGGGTTTGAGAATTCTTAGGGGATAGGGAAGGAGTGGATTGGGAGTTTGAGATTAGCAGATTGGAAAATCCCATGGATGGAGGAGCCTGGTGGGCTGCAGTCCATGGGGTCGCTAGGAGTCAGACACGACTGAGCGACTTCACTTTCACTTTTCACTTTTGTGCATTGGGGAAGGAAATGGCAACCCACTCCAGTGTTCTTGCCTGGAGAATCCCAGGGACGGAGGAGCCTGGTGGGCTGCCGTCTATGGGGTCGCACAGAGTCGGACACGACTGACACGACTTAGCAGCAGCAGCAGCAGCTTTTATATATCTCATAGATAAACAACAAGGTCCTACTATATAGCACAGGGAAACTATGTTCAATATCCTATGATAATCCATAATGGAAAAGAATATTTAAATTTATACACATATATAACAAATCACTTTACAGCAGAAATTAATACAACATTGTAACTCAAATGTACATCAAAAAAAGTGTGAACACTGCTTTATTCTTTCAGAGGAAACAAAATTTAATCAAAATCATCGCCAAAACAGATGTAGTTTACTAGGGAAGGAAAAAGAGTGAAGAGTTCATGTGAGGTCTGAGGAGTTAGATTTAACAGAGAAACCGCTCATAGGAAACTTGAAAAATGAATTTGAACTGCTGAATGAATACACTCAAGACAGTAAAAACCCTGTTGATAATGTTTGTTGTACTTTGGTGTTGTATCTGTGTGCTGGGTGGTGGTGGGGAGTGTGCTGTTTCGAGGGAGTTCCCAGGCGCACTGCGGTTCTCAGTTCTCAACTCTGCTAGTCATACAGACAGAACCATGAGCTTAAAACCCCCAGCGGCCTTGGGCTTAGATGAAAGGAAATGCTGCTTTAGATGCGGACTAGAATATATAGGATGGATAAATAGTAAGGTCCTGCAGTATAGCATAGGGAGCTAGATTCAGTATCCTGTGATAAATCATAATGGAAAATAATATGAAAAAGAATATATGTATAACTGAGTCACTTTACTGTACAGCAGAAATTAGCACATTATTGTAAATCAATTATACTTCAATACATTTTTTTTTTAATTAAAAAAAATTCTCAGGAGAGACTTCCTCTCTTTCCCCTCATTTCGCCATGGAAAAGCAAGGCACTCATTGCCATGATCCATCAGTAAGGGGCAGTTTTATTTGTTTTGACCTCTGTAGCTTTATGTGAGTGTTTTTGATGTGAACTTTATTTTCCATTCTCTGGTCATGGTGTTTAAATCCAGACTAAAGGCTACCAGGTTAAATAATAGACATTTCTATGGCATTTGCTGATTCTTCACTTATCTCTTTTATCATTTCTGATCTCTGAAGAATTTCCGTATGTTCTAAAATACCTTTTTATTTTTTAAGATATTTTCTACTTAAATGGCTTTATCTGATTATGCAGTTTACCCTGCTGCTGGAAGTACAAGTTCTGTCTTGCACTATCTTATGCTATCTTCTCATCTCTCTTGCTGTAGAAGTTGATAAATTGTCATAATCATGTAGTTTAGAAATTATTTTTCGTTTTTCAGATTTTTAGCTTCTGTATAAAAGTTTTTTTTTTTTTTTATTAGCAGAATTAAGTGAAAATTTCAAAAAAAACCTGAAGATAGCAGTTTGGTACGCTGGATCTTATTTCCTTATTGAGATATTAAATACGTTTGGTATGGTTTCTGTTCAGTTTCAGGTTGTCATGTACGGATTCATGCTCAGTAGTAAGAGATGAGCAGTAGAAATCTATAACCATGTGTGTTTTTTAAGCCGTTTATTTTTGGCTGTGCAGGGCCTTGCTGCAGGCAGGGGCTGCTCTCTAATTGTGCTCAGGCTTCTCACTGTGGTGGCTTCTCTTGTTGAGGAGTGTGGGCTCTATATATCGTGTATTTTTGAATCCCTAGCCAAGCATGGAAAAGGTGGGAGGAGGAAGTATAAAGACTTTTCATGCCATTTATATTCAAGTGTATTTGAGCTGGAAATAGATCATCAGTATTTATTAGCTGTGTGACCTGGGGCAAATTACCTAGTTTCTTTCTTCATCTGTTAAATGGGATAGTAATGCCTACCTTTTAGAGGATTAAAGACTTGATTAAATGAATCAACCTACAGAAAACCTCCTGCTTGGCATGTCCCTGTAGTAGGCATTCAAATGTTAATATCATGCTTCCTCTCAAATACCCACTGAATTATTCAGTGTACACTTGTTTTTCTCTTGAGTTCCCGTCTGCAAGGAATTTCAAATACACATATCTCAGCCATTTGGTGCTATTTAACCTGCTTTCTCTATTTAATATTTAAGCTCCTTTGACAGATACATTGGAAGTGATAGCTTATTCTGTCTTTTCAATAATGAACTAGAAAGAGAGGTTCACAATTAGGCTGGATGGAAAAATCTCAATTCAGTGCAGCTCAGAAGTTTCACAAAAGGCACAGATGACTACTTACCAAACTAAGATTTTGTTTTCTACTTAACTACCATAAGTTTTGTACCTCTGTAGATTATAAACAGGATTCAGACAAAACTACTCATTTATTTCCCTTGGCCTTCTCTTTCAGAGTTAACTTACAAAGAATGACGTTTAAATATAGCCTAGATATACAATTTCTCACTTGCAATTGATGATGCTTCTTTACCAAACTTAAGAAAAATTTTTTTTATTAGATTGATTTGCAATTTACATCGATTTACAATGTTGTGTTGGTTTCAGGTGTGTAGCAAAGTGAATCAGTTGTATACATAGCCACTCTTTTCCCTTATGGGCCGTTATAGAATAGTGAGTAGGGTTCTCTGTGCTATACAGTAGGTACTTGTTAGTTACTTAATTTATATATAGCAGTGTGTATATGTCAGTTCCAGTCTCCAAACTTACCTTCCCCATCCCCTGGTAATCATAATTTTGTTTTCTACATCTATAACTCTTTGTTTTGTAGATAAGTTCATTTGTACCCTTTTTAAAGATTTCACAGGTAAGTGACACCATATGATATTTGTCTTTCTCTTTCCGACTAACTTCACTCGGAATGGCAATCTCTAGATCCATCCATGTTGCTTCAAAGGGCATGATCTCATTCTTTTTTATGGCTGAGTACTATTCCATCTTATATGTGTACCACATCTTCTTTATCTGCTCCTCTGTTGATGGACATTTAAGTTGCTTCCATGTCTATCAAACTTGTTATTGTGAGATCACCACAATGATTTATTTATTTTTTGTAGTGAAGATGTGAGGCATTTGAGGGAATTTTATGAAGTCACTTCTCATTCATTCACTGTAATCATGAAAAAACTGTAGTATAAAATGAAAGTCATGAACAGTCTATTTTTAGGAAGTAGTTTTCTCTGTTCAGTTTTTTTCCTTTAAAAATCAGAAGTGTTGTCAACTATCAAAACTTTTTAAGTACTCTTTTGGGGTAGGAGAGCTGTTCCTTTTACAACTTTCTTGTGGAGTGGGTGAAGAAGAGTGAAATTAGACCAAGACAAGGAAGACAGGATAGAGGGGAAGAGTGCAAGCAAGAGGTCTGGGCATCCATCATCAGTCCCTAAAAACCCAAATTAACCTTTTAAAATAATAGAAATGTTCAGTTTTATTTTGCATATGAGAGAATAGGGTGTCAGAGAGGTGACTTACAAATATATAGGATTTATAGCTAGTTAATGGCAAAGCCAGAACTGAACGATGCTCCTGACTCAGAGCTACATGATCCAAGCAAACTCTTTAATCTCTCTAAACTTCCTTTTCAAGTGTTAAAGGGGATTGTGCCTGCTTTGTAAGTTTGCGTGGATGAAGTGGAGCTCATGCGTGTGTGTGTTTATGAAGTGCTGATGTATACCAGGAGCTTTTGTCTCATCTTGACTTACTGTAAATGACTTTTGTGTGTGAACATAATAAGTAGAAAATTGGCAGTGAGCACCGAATTAAATATTTTGTGGTCTTCTACTTTATAACTAAATGCACGGTGAAGACTGGAGTCAAACTTCTTTTGGAAGATTCCCGTAATCATTTGGCTTGAGAAAATGGAGTTTTATATAATCTTTAGATGCTCTGATTTCAGTCAGTGCATATTATTGCCTTGGGTCAGGTACACCAATTTATACAAAAAGTAGTCATAACGACTTTTCCTTGCCTTTTATTCCATGAATTCCTCTTGTGAGCTTTTGATCTTCACCGAATGACCTTATAAAAGAGAGGGAAAATATCAATAAAGTTTAAAATGTAAACTTTCCACTTAGTTTTTTTTTTTTCCCCAGATGAATTCGTAGCCTTTTAGGTCTGACTCTTGTTGAAAAAAATTGTCAAAATTTTTCTTTGGCACAACATTCTGTATCCCAGTGGTCATATTGGAGCTTTACGCTACTTCACTTGCCCTTTTAATGAACACACATCCCAAACATTGCATCAGTTTAAATGGAGAGTGTGTGTGACTCCAACATACAGTTATTTGGGAAAGCGCAGTTTTATTGATGTCATTGAGTTCTGCTGTTTGTTTACCACATTTATTGAAAGCACTTTGCTTCGGGCCCGTTACAGTTTGCAAACCAGGACCCATCAACCTGTAAAACAAGATTTCTCTTCCCTCTCTAAAACTGGGGTGGGGTGGTGGTGGTGGTGGTGGTGGTGGATCTCGTTCATTATTTTTTCTGGGACTTCCCTGGTGGTCCAGTGGATAGCACTCAGTGCTTTCTCTGCTGTGGCCTTGGGTTCAGTCCCCAGCGTGGAACTAAGATCCCACAAATGTGGCCCCCCAAAATTATTTTTTTCCTGATTCAGACCAAAGAAGAATTTAGAAACTGAGGACTTGGGACCAACCTTGTGCTCACTTAGCTATTTCTCTTTCCTTTAACAATGGGCTCTAAGTAGATATTTACTTGATGGATTAATAAGCCTTTCTTTGGGAATTTAAAAAGAATTATGTGGAGATTCCTTAAAAAACTGGAAATAGAACTTTCACATGACCCAGAAATCCCACTGCTGAGCATACACACCGAGGAAACCAGAATTGAAAGAGACATGTGTACCCCAGTGTTCATCGCAGCACTGTTTACAATAGCCAGGACACGGAAGCAACCTAGACGTCCATCGGCAGACGAATGGATAAGAAAGCTGTGGTACATATACACAATGGAATATTATTCAGCCATTAAAAAGAATGCATTTGAATCAGTTCTAATGAAGTAGATGAAACTGGAGCCTATTATACAGAGTGAAGTAAGTCAGAAAAACATCAATATAATATATTAATGCATATGTATGGAGTTTAGAAAGATGGTAACGATGGCCCTATATATGAGACAGCAAAAGAGACACAGATGTAAAGAACAGACTTTTGGACTCTGTGGGAAAAGGCGAGGGTGGGATGATTTGAGAGAATAGCATTGAAACATGTATATTACCATATGTGAAACAGATCGCCAGTCCAGGCTCGATGCATGAGACAGGGTGCTCAGGGCTGGTGCACTGGGATGACCCTGAGGGATGGGATGGGGAGGGAAAAGGGAGAGGGGTTTCAGGATGGGGAACATGTGTACACCCATGGCTGATTCATGTCAATGTATGGCAAAACCACTACAATACTGTAAAGTAATTAGCCTCCAATTAAAATAAATACATTTACAAAAAAATTAAAAGAATTATAAAAAGTTTTATACAGGAAAGGTTCAAATGAATAGCATGTACAGTAAGGAAGGTACTTGTCTTACTAAATTCACCAGAATATAGGTTAAAAACTTCACTATTGAAATAAGCAATAAATTATAGTTTCCCAAGCAGTGAATGTATAATTAAATATAATTGTATAATTAAGTATATAATTAAGTATTTATGTTACTAAATGAAAACTTTTTCATATATATAGTGTCAACAGTAGTCCTTGCCGCATAATAAGCTCTTCATAAGGACTGGTTGAATAAATGAGAGTTGACCTTGAGCATTTTAATTTTTTGCTGACTTTGAAAATGGTTTAATGAAAAATTTTAATTAAGAAGATAATTCGAGGTAGGGCTCAAGGTGTGGCCTATAGTCTGTTCATGTCAATATCATCACTGAGTCTCCAGAGAAGAGCCTAGGAGGGGACAATGGAAAGAGGTTGACTCCATGGAGAGGAGTTTGCCTCCTTCTCTACCTGCTGCTTCAAGTGTGAGGAAACACTCTTTTGGTCACTTGGACCTTGCCCAGCATGGAGGTAGATGCTGTCGTTTGACAGAAAGTTTTCTGTCCAGTCATGCTCTACAGCATCCCACTCACATCAGCCTCTCCTTCACCCTGTCTATTGTCCTGGAAGTGGATGCACAGCTTCAGCTGAGGACATCATTCCTGTGGCTAAATATGACCTCATACAATGTATCCACCAGGCAGAACCCAGAGGCATATGGGGACAACAGGAAGCTCAGCATGGCAGCTGAGAGCCTGTGGCTTTCAGATATCTTTATTGAGGAGTTCATGCGTGTGGACCAGGCACCTGCAGGTCTCAGGACTCATGTCAGCAGTGAAGGTCCAGAAGTGAGCAGCCACCACAAGTGTTCTGCATCTGTAACCTGGACGTCTTCTCTTTCCCCTTTGATGAACAGAATTTCACACTCATCCGAGGCCCTTTCATCTAAACAGGTGGCCACCAGGCGCAGGTCCAGGCTTTGCGTGATGCGTCCTTTGGTCCCCGATGGCTTTCTGTTGGTCATTAGTACCTTCAGCTTCTTCCTGCCAGCAGAAAGAGGGCACTTCTCTTGGGCTACACATCTTCCTGCTCATGATGATGGACTTATTCCTGGCCACTGGCACCCCGCTCTCAGTGTCTCCTTGGCCCGTACTGCCTCTGATGGTGCAGGTCAGCCTCCTGGAGACCACGTGCATCACCTGTTTGCTCTACCTGGCTCCCACTCACGCCTTGGTGGCTCCATTCTCTGCTTTTGCACTGTACTGACCTAAGGAAATGCTGCCCCACTGCACCCCAGAAAGGAAAGAAGGGTCTAGGTCTTACCTCCACTCATCTGCCTGGCCTGAAGGAGCCATTGAATTTGGTGGGGAAGGTGCCAGGTACCAGAGAGGCAGAGTTAAATGGATGCCCTGCATCAACAAGGGCCAGTAGGAACCTGAGACCCAGAAGCAGCACTTTGTGGGCTGGTGGGTTCTGTTGAACCACACGATGGGTGTCTGCTCTTCCACCTCTACTGCTCTTCTTGTCCTCCTCTATCATCATGGCCACCATCCTCTGGAACACCTTGGCAGATGTCTAAGTACAAACCCCAAAACTGGTCAGGCTCTCATGCCCATCCAGAGCCCAGCCACCAGCCGTCTTGTTTTTAATGCAGACCTTCTACACAGTTTCAGACCAGCCCTGCATCATTCCCTGGGCCCTCAAAAAGTCATGTCCTTGCTCCTGAATGCAATCAGCTCCCCTCAGCCAGCCCTTGAGCTCTGTCTGGATCCTCAGGATTCCAGTTCCTGGTGTTACTATTTTGGTTGAATCATCCTCAGTAAACCCTTTTGCATGGGGAGAAAGGGGGAAATTCGACTTTATTTTTTGAAGATAAATTTTTAGTATAGTTTAACTAAGCCATTAATAATTTTATAGTTGATATTTTTTGCAAAGAGTGACCGAGGAGTTTTCTTTGCAAGGGGAGAAAGGGGGACATTCGACTTTATTTTTGGAAGATAAATTTTTAGTATAGTTTAAGCCATTAATAATTTTATAGTTGATATTTTTTGCAAAGAGTGACGAGGAGTTTTCTTTAAGTAAAACACTTGTGTTCGGTGGTGGAAATTAAGGATATAAGCAGGATTCCTAGGGAAACATGGAAAAAATACATTAATGAGTAACATAATATGACATTTGGTATGCCAGTAATAGTTACTTACTTGTTAAATAGGTCCTAAAGACCTTCCAGGGCATGAAAATAAGAAAACATTATCCGTTAAAATGTTGCATAAATCAGAATGACCATCATTTTGCCTGTTTTAATTGGAACTTTTCGTCCCTCCCCCCACAAATTATCATGGTTTCATTGCTTAAAATGCATTAGAATATTCTACTTAACTCTTCGTCTGCAACGTCTGTATTTTGGGTCCTTGATAATGATTTCAGATGGCATAACATAATAATTTTCTTGGTGATTGAATTGGTTACAAATTCCTTAGTAGTAAACATTCATGGATTCACAATCAGAGTGAAGATACGAAGAAAAGAAAGGAAGAATTTGCTTGTCTGTATTTTTGTAAAATCTTAGTTATTGCTTTTAAAGAAATGCAGTTTGGTTACATAAGGCTTTTCTACCATGTTGTTATAAAAATACAGAAAAGTTCAAAGGATTATGCAAGGGATGCCCTATACCCTCTACGTATATTCTACAATTACTTTAAAAGTATTTGCTTCATCACACATGGATCATCTATCCATCCTTCTATTTTTTCACGAATCCGGCTTTTTGATGCATTCCAGGCTGATGTGTAGACAGCACACTTCAGCCCTTCACCATGCATACCAAATTTATCCATAGTGTTTTGTTGTTGTTAAAATCAATGTAGCATTCTCTGTCTTGTCAAATGTATAATATACATCCATGAAACTCAAACTGTAATGATTATACAGACTATAACTTGGAAAAATTTCCTCCCATCCCTTCCCCTAGGCCCTCTTGAATCTCCCTAAACTCAGAAGTAACCACTCTTCTGAGTTTTCTTTTTTAAATCAAAGATTAGTATTTTGTGTTTTAGAATATTATATATGTTGAAACATATGATATATACTTTGGTATAAGAGTTTTTTCACTCAGCATAGTGTTTTTGGGTTTCATCCATATTGTTACACATATCAGTAATTCATTCCTCTTTGTTAATGAGTTATGTTACATTATATGAAACCTACCATGATTTATCTATTTCTTGACTGTTTCCCGTTTTGGGTTATTATGAGTAAAGCTGCTGAAAACAAGCCAGTTACTTGCTGGGTACTTCCATTTGATTAACTCAGGAGCTTAAAAATTAGTATGTTCAAAAATTTTCTTTAAACATTTTTTTTTGCTGTGCTGGATCTTAGTTATGGCACATGGGTACTTTGATCTTCTCTGTGGCACGTGAAATCTTATGGTGTCTGAGATCTAGTTCCTTAAACAGGGATCAAACCTGGACCTCTGCATTGGGAGCATGGAGTCTTAGCCACTGGACCACCAGGGAAGTTCCCTAGTATGTTCAAAACTGAGCTCACCCAGCTGTGTATTCTCCCCAAGTCCCTGTGTCAGTGAATGGCAGCACCATTTACAGTGCTGTCCAAGTCATGACCTTGACTGCTCCCCGTCCCTGAGCTCTCACACATCATCGGATACAGAGTCCTGCCAGTACTGTCTTCATCACATTCAATCACTTTGCTGTAGTGTCTAATCATGATCCTGTTCGAAGCCAACACCATTTTCATCTGGATTTCTAAAATAACCATCTAATTGGTCTCCTTGCTCCCTCTCTTGGCTCTCTCTCTCTCTGTTACCTTTTCCAGACCACTGTCAGGGATCTTTGAAAAAATACACATTAAGTATACTACTTACCTGTTAAAAGACAGCAAAAGAGACACTGATGTATAGAACAGTCTTATGGACTCTGTGAGAGAGGGAGAGGGTGGGAAGATTTGGGAGAATGGCATTGAAACATGTAAAATATCATGTATGAAACGAGTTGCCAGTCCAGGTTCGATGCACGATACTGGATGCTTGGGGCTGGTGCACTGGGATGACCCAGAGGGATGGAATGGGGAGGGAGGAGGGAGGAGGGTTCAGGATGGGGAACACATGTATACCTGTGGCGGATTCATTTTGATATTTGGCAAAACTAATACAATTATGTAAAGTTTAAAAAAAAAAAAAAAAAAAGATGTGTAGTTGTTTCCCATTGCTTTTAGGTAAAAAAAGGAAAATCCTTACCATAGTTTTCAAGGTTCTGCATGATTTGACTTTCTCCTGGTTCTCATCTTTCTAACCACACTGGGTTTGCATGTCCCACATGCTTCATGCTTAGACTTTATCCTCTTCTGTCTTGAGTCAGTCTCTCTAATTGGATTACTCCCATTGACACACAGTTGTGTTCTAGTGTCTCATTTTATTTTTTCATTTTTTTTAATCAATTTTTATTGGAGTGTAGTTTTGCGGTGTTGTGTTAGTTTCTGCTGTACAGCACAATGAATCAATCAGCTATACATATACATGTATCCCCTCCCTTTTGGGCTTCTTTCCCATTCAGGTCACTGCAGTGCATTAAGTAGAGTTCCTGGGGCCATATTCTATATTCTCACTAGTTTTTTTTTTTTTTATCTTATTTATAGTATCAGTAGTGTATCTGCTTACACTAGTCACTACACTAGTCATTGGAAGAATAGTTGCTGAAACTGAAGCTCCAATACTTTGGCCACCTGATGCAAAGAGCAAACTCATTGAAGAAGACCCTGATATTGGGCAAGATTGAAGACAAAAGGAGAAGAGGGCAGCACAGGATGAGATGGTTAGATAGCACCACTGACTCACTGGACATGAATTTGAGCAAACTCCAGGAGATAGTGGAGGACAGAGGAGCTGGTGTGCTACAGTCCATGGGGTTGCAAAGAGTCAGACATGACTGAGCGACTGAATGACAACAACAAGAATAATATATATGTGTCCATCCCAATCTCCCAGTTCCTTCCACCACCACCCTTTTTCCCTCTTGATATCCATATATTTGTTCTCTACATTTGTGTCTCTGTTTCTGCTTTACAAATAAGATCATATATATCATTTTCCTAGATTCCACATATATGTGTTAATATATAATACTTGTTTTTTTCTTACTTCATAATGTATGACACTCTGTACATCCATGCATGTCTCTACAAATGACCAGATTTCATTCATTTTTATGGCTGATTAATATTCCATTATATATAGATACCGCATCTTTTTTTATCTGTTACTCTGTTGATGGACACTTACAATGCTTCCATGTCCTGGCTGTTGTAAATAGTGCTGCAGTGTACATTGGAGTGCATGTATCTTTTTGAATTATGGTTTTCTCTGGATATATGCCCAGTGGTAGAATTGCTAGGTTGTATGGTAGTTCTGTGTTTGATTTCTAAGGAATCTCTATACTCTTCTCCATAGTGACTGTATCAGTTTACACTCTCATCAATTAGTGTCTCCCATTTTAAAGACAGACAAAAACTGCCTATATTAGTTGGAATTAGAATTGTCTGTAGAAACAGAAAATAAACAGAAAGCAAAATGAGTGATATGTTTTTTAAGATAAGATGTAAGATTCAGTTCAGTTCAGTTCAGTCGCTCAGTCGTGTCCGACTCTTTGTGACCCCATGAATCACAGCACGCCAGGCCTCCCTGTCCATCACCAACTCCAGGAGTTCACCCAGACTCACGTCCATTGAGTCAGTGATGCCATCCAGCCATCTCATCCTCTGTCGTCCCTTCTCCTCCTGCCCCCAATCCCTCCCAGCATTAGAGTCTTTTCCAATGAGTCAGCTCTTCGCATGAGGTGGCCAAAGTACTGGAGTTTCAGCTTTAGCATCATTTCCTCCAAAGAAATCCCAGGGCTGATCTCCTTCAGAATGGACTGGTTGGATCTCCTTGCAGTCCAAGGGACTCTCAAGAGTCTTCTCCAACACCACAGTTCAAAAGCATCAATTCTTTGGTGCTCAGCATTCTTCACAGTCCAACTCTCACATCCATACATGACCACAGGAAAAACCATAGCCTTGACTAGACGGACCTTTGTTGGCAAAGTAATGTCTCTGCTTTTGAATATGCTATCTAGGTTGGTCATAACTTTCCTTCCAAGGAGTAAGCGTCTTTTAATTTCATGGCTGCAGTCACCATCTGCAGTGATTTTGGAGCCCCAAAAAATAAAGTCTGACACTGTTTCCACTGTTTCCCCATCTATTTCCCATGAAGTGATGGGACCGGATGCCATGATCTTCGTTTTCTGAATGTTGAGCTTTAAGCCAACTTTTTCACTCTCCACTTTCACTTTCATCAAGAGGCTTTTGAGTTCCTCTTCACTTTCTGCCATAAGTGTGGTGTCATCTGCATATCTGAGGTGATTGATATTTCTCCCGGCAATCTTGATTCCAGCTTGTGTTTCTTCCAGTTATTTCCCCTTAAATAATTGTATAGCAGGGCAGTGCAAGTCTGGGAGGCACCAGTCCTCCCTCAAGACCGCAGTAAACCATGTCAATTCTGCCTGTACAGTTCCCTGCTCGTAGACGATGGCGTTTATCTTCATGATCCAAGTTGGAGCGTTAGACATCACAGTCCAAAGAGCAGGATGGAAGACAGACAAAGGTCATCCATTTCTCAGAATCTGCTAACATTTCCCTGGGCAGAACTGAGTTACCTGACCATACCAATGCTTCAAGGAAGGCAGAGTACTTATTTTAGGTGTCCATGTGCCCAGTTAAAAATTGGAGGTTCTGTTTGGGAGAAAGTGGACATTGGGCGAGGCTATTAGCAACTGCTGTATCTCCCTTGAGCCTATACTCCATTCCAGCCACTGTTTTGCTTTTCTGCTGCTTTTTAGAATTAAAACTTGAAAGAGTTTTCTATTAATAATGCTATCCTTCAAAATCCCTTCTCTTCTCAACTCACCACATCTCTTGTACTCAGCCTTCCACGTAGTTGGTTGTGTCAAGATTACCTGTGGTCTCCATGTTTCAAGAGTATAAGGAATGTGTCAAAGTCTTACCCCCTCAGTAGCTCTCAGTTCTTTTTCCCTTGAGGGACTCTCCTGTCGGCAGATAAATCTTAAATTTTTCATTCATCTTCTGTGACTTTGTCATTCGCCATCTTCCCGGAAGCTCCTTGTCCTCCTATTTTTTCAGCATCTCCTATTCTACCCAATGACTGAATGCTGGAATTTTTCAAGGTTTAGTTTTTTTTTTTTTTTTTAATTATAGTGAAAGATACATAGCATAAAATTAATCATAAAATTTTACCAGTTGAACGTGGCGCTAAGTACATACACATTCTGTGCAACCATCATCACCATCCACAGGCAGTACTTTTTCACCTTCCCAAAATGAACTTCTATAACCTTTGAGCAATAACTACCCATTTCCCACACCCCCAGGTCCTTATGACTACCTTTCTGCTTTGTCTCCTTGAATTCTTAAGGCTGGTTTGGCACCTAAATTAGGAAAACTTTTATCTCTTCCTTGTGTTCTTCCTATGTGGGAGCCTCAGTTTCCATGACCTTAAATATCATCTATAGAAATCCAAATTTATATTTGTGATTAGATTTTTTTCCTTTGATCACTAGATCCTTGTAACTTTAGCTTGATATTACCACTTGGATGGAAATCTACTTCAATGGTTTATAGACTTTAAAAATATAACCTGTCTAAACTTTAAGTATTTTTAAAAAATATATATTATAACTGCATTGGTATATTTTTTTTTATTGTTTGGCCATGTCAGGCAGCAGGTGGGATCTTAGTGCCCCAGTCAGGGATGGAACCTGTACCCCCTGCATTGGAAGCATGGAGTCTTAACCACTGAACCACCAAGGAAGTCCCTAAACCTTAACTCTTACTTTCTCAGTCTCATTTGTTCTTCTCCTTTCTTCCAAGCTCAGTGATGACACCAGCCACCCAGTTATTTATACCAGAGACATGTGTGATTATTTCATAACTTCTTTCCCTCATACCTCGATCAGTTCTGTCAGTGGTCTTGTGAGTTCTACCCTCAGTACATGTTATGTGTTTCACTTTTCTTCATTCTGTCTTCCATAACCTTCTCCATGTTCCCATCATCTCTTGCCTGACAATCGCCGTGTTGTCCTAACTCATCTCTCTAACTTGTCTCTGTGCTCCCGGTCCTGCTCCCTTTAATGTGTTCTTTTAAACACACATAAAGCCGTGTTGCTCTAATGCTTAAACCCCTTCATCGCCTTCCTAATATGCTTAGAATCTAAGATCTGAACTCCTTACCGTGGCTTTCCTGGCTTTGTATAAGTTGGCCCTTACTGCTCTCTCCATGTCATATGTCATTTTCTGCTTCCAGTCTGGAAGTTCCTTTAACACTGAGTTCCCACTGCTTCAGGGCTTTCATGCTTGTCTTGTACTCTCTGCCTGCGGTGTTCTGTATTCTTTTTTTAAAAAAAATTTATTCATTTATGGCTGCGCCGAGTCTTCATTGCTGCACATGGGTTTTCTTTGGTTGCAGTGAGCGGGGGTGACTCGGTGGTTGCGGTGTGTGAGCTTCTCATTGTGAGGCTTCTCTTGTTGGGGCCGCAGGCTCTAGGGCGTGCTGGCTCATTAGTTGTGGTACACGGGCTTGGTTGCCCTGCGGTATGTGAAGTCTTCCCAGGCCAAGATCAATCCTCTGTCTCCTGCATTGGCAGGTGGATTCTTAACCACGAGACCACCAGGGAAGTCCTGTATATATTAACATCCTTCAGGTCTTGGGTTCAGTGACCCTTTAGAGACCCAGAGAGATGGTCCTAGCCAATATAAAGTACAAACCCTCTTACTGTTCTGATTCAGAGCATCTTGTTCTTTTTAACCCCTCCCCTATGTTAAACGATGATGTTTTCCCCCCACTCTTCCTTCATTTACCCCAGTATATTTATTTTATTATTATTTTGAAAATGTGTTGCTTTTCCCCAGTAGATTGTAAATGTGATGAGGGACTGTTGAAATTCTGTTCCCTATGACATACCTGGTGTTTAACACAGCGACTGGCACATGTTTGGCAGGCGGTGCGTACTTGTGTGTGAGTAAAAGCTGATCCCTCTCCCTGGCATGGTTTGTGTTACCCGCCTTGTGTGATCTGGATGGTATGTGTTACCATGCTTCAGATTGTGACTCCTTTGGTGAAGATTGCTTTTCCTGATGGATAGACTACGTGGCATGTCTCTATCAGATGGTATCACTGCAGCTTTTCAGTTCCTTTTGTGAACGTTTTTGCCTCCTGTGTTGCATTGAGCAGGGTTGTTTGGCTTGTTGTTTCCTGGACCACTGTCAGCCTCATGCCAGCAGCGGCTTGGCGGTTGGCATCAGTCATTGTTCCCTATTAATGAACATCTCGCTCCACACTCACTTTGTTTCACAAATGAGTTTATAGTGGTGAAAATATACCTCACCAACTGGTTGACATTTCACAGTATGATAGTTATATGCTGTTTAATCAGATGGGACTAGGTGTTGGAGGTTGAGGATAAATGGAGAGAATCATAATTTCTTGAAAGCAGCCTTTGGAAAACTGAGTGATTTTTTTCTTTAACTGGATTCTCCTCAGATGTTAAGAACCTAAAATTTTGAAGGGAAAAACTGTTTTGAAAATTTCACTCTAAAAATCACATGAAGACATCTGAGATAATGCCAAATGCAATTCTGTGCTGTTGAGGATTAATGAAATCCTCGTCCATCTGCATGTTTGTCTTTCCAAGTCTCCCTTGTGACATCATTAGTGAACTTAAGCCTCCAGAGACGGCCCTTTGGAAAATTTCATAATCAATTAAATTCATTTTTGAAATGTGTAAATTCTTTGAATATTACTCATAACTTTTTATGGGCTCCACACATTTTCCTATATGAGACAGATTTAAAATTACTTTTGCAGAAAAATACATTTGGAGTACAGTAGATATTTTCTACCATGATGTACAAATTCAATGAGTAACACTTTTTCTGGCATCTTCTTGGAAGAAATGATTTCCAACATTACTTCAGGAAAGTTTTCTGGTTTTAAAAATCCTACCATGTTCAAGGGGATTCAGCTTGTGTTAATTGGCCTCAGTTTCTCAGCAGCTTTTAGCCCTGGGCCACCTCCCCACTGTGTACCCTTGACCAAAAGTCAGGTGTTGGGCTGTAAAGCTGTCTGTTCATTCCTTCTTTCTACAGTCAAAGCACAGCTAGTCATAAAATGCGTGGGGCACTAGCTTTCGTGATTCTGGTAGAAGCACCATTTACTCACTCTTTTCAGTATTTCCACGTTCCTGACAGTTTTTCTGTAACCCATTTCAGATAAACAGAAAATGAATGGATAGCTTCCTGGTTGTATATAACATACAGGCGTGTTTAGGCCATATTGTATTTCTTCAAAAAGTGATTTTGATATGAATTATGTGTCTGCCAACATTTTAAAATTAAAAGATTTTACATAGCAGTCTGGTTTGGTAGCTTTTCTGGAAAAACCTGAAAGACTGGCCGCTTTGGGCCAGCTCTTGCATGCTGATGGAGGCTGGTGTTAGCGCGCAGCCACCTTGGGCAGGACAGTGGTCTCCTGCTTGGGACTCCCTCCCGCTGCAGCTCCCTGTTATTTCCCTGACACTGAGGTCAGGTGTCAGTTACCACTTTTCCTTGTTGTTCTGTGGATTTTCTCATGATAGGATAAAATAGTTTTTGTATTGTGGGCAATCAAGGGGAAATGTGAATGAGAGGGGGACAGTGAATTCCAAGAAAATGAGAGGAGGTATATTTGGGGAAACAAATAACTTTCATCTCTTCTTTTCTTTTGTGGAATGTATATTTGAATTAAAAGCTTGCAATATGCTTATTCATTTTTAAAAGTTTCGTGCCTGACTTCTGAAAACAAATGAGTTAGGGACTCTTGATTAGATGTCTGGTTCTATAAAAAGAAAGTGAGTCCACCTTTGGGTCCCTCAAAGATCAGTATTTTGATTTTCTAGAAGCTTACAGATCTCTTGGAATGAAACCTCCAGATATCCTCTCGATGACTTGTCAAGAGGGTAGCTGTTACTGGCTTTCCAAATAATTAGACCTTATAGGAATTGGCAAGTTTGTTATAAGTAGAACAGACTTTGCCCTGAGGATTTTATATTCTAAAAGGGAGATTGGGCCATTTAAAAATAGTACTGTCATATAACTGGCCTCAGAGAGACAGAATCTGCCTGCAATGCAGGAGACCTGGGTTCGATCCCTGGGTTGGGAAGATTCCCTGGAGAAGGAAAAGGCTACCCACTCTAGTATTCTGGCCTAGAGAATTCCATGGACTGTATAGTCCATGGGGTCGCAAAGAGACAGACATGATTGAGTGACTTTCACTTTCATTTTTCAGAGAGACAGTATAGCAGCTCTGAGGAGGGAAGATTACATCTGGTTGATGGAATCTTGATGTTGCTTTTATGTTTTGTGTTGAACAACGGGTAGAAAGTCAGCAACCAGAGACAGTGAGACTGTCTAACAGTGTGATTAAAAGAAAAGAATTGTAAGCGTCAGGTGTGGATAGCACAGTAGCTAGAGAAGTTGATGAAAGTAGAGGAGTTTGAGGAAAAGTAAAATTAAAAAAGGTGGGTAAGGCCTGGTTTTGGACAGTCTTAAATCTTAGGCCACGAAGTTTATGCCTAAATTAAAGGATAATGAATAAGCACTGGCTGACTTTTGAATTACAAGAGAGACATCTTAGAGCCTGTGACTTGAATGGGAGAAGACTGGAAGTGCTCTCACCAGTGGTGAAACCCATAGTGTGGAACCCATTTTGTGGAAATGTTCCCGGGGACCGTGATTTGGATGGAAGCTTATCTTAGATTCTGGATGCAGATTTGGAGAGAGAATTAACTAGGTTCATGCAGCTTGTCGGAGAGGGTAGTGTGTAGGGGATGGGCAGCAGGGACGGAGGAGTGGAGGGGATAAAGTTTTGAACAGATGTCTTCTGGCATTTAAAAATTTTTCCTTTGGCTTCTTAATTGACCCCATATTTGCTCAGTGGTTTAGTCTCCACACATTTGTAATTTTTCCAGCTTTCTTCTCATAGTTGATTTCTGGTTTCATACCATTGTGACTGGAAAAGATGCTTGATATGATTTCACTCTTCAAAATTTATTAAGAATTGCTTTGTGTTTGAAGATATGGTCTGTCATTGAGAATATGCACTTGAGAAGACTGTACATTCAGCTGCATTTGGATATATTCTATATGAATGTTCTGAATCATGTTCTGCATTTGAAATGTTCTATATAATTCTATTAAATCCATTTAGTCTAATGTTTTATGTAAGGCTGCTGTTTCTGTGTTGACTTTCTGTCTTGATCTATCCCTTGATGTAAGTGTAGTATTAAAGTACCCTACTATTATTGCATTGCTTTCAATTCCCCCCTGTAGGTCTGTAAATAATTACTTTATATATTTTAGAGCTCAGGTTCATATATATTAAAAACTTTATGTGTTTTTGATGGATTGTCATCATTTTCATCCAGCTTTGTCTCTTGATGCCCTTTTTGGCTTGAAGTCCATTTTATCTGACATGAGTATGACTCTACTCTCTCTCTTTGGCTGTCATTTGGTTGGACTATCACCTTTCAAGCCTTTACTTTGAGCCTATGTTTGTCTTTAGAACTGAGATGATTACCCTGGGGGAAACATGTGGCTGAGTGTTGTTTTTTAATCCATCTAGTCACTTCATGACTTTGCATTGGTGAATTCGATCACTTTACATTTAGGGTGACTATTGACAAATACGTAGTACTGCCATTTTATCGTTTTCTGGTTGCTCTATATTTCCTTTTTTCTTTTTCCTTGTGTTTCTGTCTGCCACTTTAGCAGTTTTCTATAATTTTTCTCTTTTCTCATATGTTTCATGTGTTTGCTCTAGATTTAAAAAAAATTAATTTATATTTTATTTGGAGGCTAATTACTTTACAGTGTTGTGGTGGTTTTTGCCGTACATTGACATGAATCGGCCACGGTGCTCATGTGTCCCCCCCGTCTCAAAGCCCCCTCCCGCCTCCCTCCCATCCCATCCCTCTGGGTTGTCCCAGTGCACTGGCTTTGATGCCCTATCTGCTCTGGATTTTTTTTATGTGGTTACTGAGATGTGTACAAAATGTCTCAAAGCTAGAATAGCCCTTTTTATGCTGGTAGCATCTCGTCTTCATTTACCTTTATGTGTTCTGTTCTCTTCCTTTTCCTCTTTTATGTTTTTGTTGTCACAAGTTATCCCTTTTTATCTTGTGAGTTTGTTACCAAAATGAATATATATATATATATATATATATATATATATATATATGTTTTACTGCTCTTTCTCCTTTTAACCTTTATATTATAATTGTTTAACAACCTAATTTGATATAAAGTTGAATGTTTCTGATTTTTCCTGTCTGATCATCACCTTACTCGGTTTTGTGTACTTTTGCCTCTTCATTTCAGGTAGAAGAGCTCCTTTCAACATTTCTTGTAAGGCAGATCTGGTGGTAGCGAACTCCCTCAAAGTATGTTTCCTGGAAAAACCTTTATTTCTCCTAAAAACCTGGAGGATGACTTTGCTGGATATTCTTGGATGAGAGTAATCAGTATGTCATTCTACTCTGCTGGCCTGTAGAGTTCCTGATGAGAAATCTGATGAGAGCCTCATGGGGTTTCTTTGTAGGCTACTGGCTTTTTCTTCTCTGGTTGCTTTTAAAATTGATTGTTGTGGACTTTTGACAGTTTTAATATACTGTGTCCTGGTGAAGGTCTTTTTGCATCAAGAGAATTAGATATTCTTTTGGCTTAATTGACTTGCATATCCAGTTTCTTCCACAGGTTTGGGAAGTTCTCAGCAATTATTTGTTTAAATAAACTTTCTGCTCCCTTCTCTCTCTCTTCTCTTTCTGGGATACCCATTATCCTTACATTGCCCTTTAAACACATCTTGCCCTTCCTAATGGACAGTTCTTTTAGAATTTCCTCATTAAAAAAATCATAACTCTCTTTCCTACCTGAGTCATGTCTAGATTTCTATATTCAAGTTCGCTAATTTTGTCTCCCATATGGTCAGTTCTGTTTCCAGTGCTTTCTAATATATTAAAAAAGTCTCATTTATTGAATTCTTCAGCTCCAGAATTTCTTTTTGGTTCTTTATAATTTCAGAGTTTCAGTCTTTTTGGCAAAGTATTGTTTCTGTTCATTATTTATTTATTCCTGAGCTCATTGAACTGCTTTTCTGAATCTTCTTATACCTCATTAAGTTTCTTCATGACAGCTATTTTGAATTCTCTGTCATTTAGATTTCAGTATTCAGACTTTAAGTGTGATTTATGGAGAATAGTCATTTTTTTTGTGCATGTGATACTGTGTGTCATGATTTTTTCGTGGTGCTTGGTGAGTTGTTCCTCTGCTCGTGCTTTTTTACCTTTCTTTAGGTAAAGCTTTTTTTTCATTCCATTCTAATTCTACAGGTTGGTAAGTGGAGGCTTTTCTTTTGTTTTTCAGTAGGTGGCGGTATATCTCAAGTTTTGGGTTTCTCTTACCTGAGGTGCCTCTGGCTCCATTAGAGAATGGGCACTCTGCCTCCTCTGCTGCCGCTCTGTCAGAGGTGTTGCCTGGCGCCTTCGTTGTCGTTGCGTGTGCCCCTGGGGTTGCTGGTGCTTTGCTGCTGGTGTCACTGCCGGGAACCCTGGGATGTTGGGCACTTCCACCATGTCTGGAGTCCCCTGCGTTGCAGGCAGCTGCTGTGGTGGGGGTGGTAGGGAAGGATCCGGAGGTGAGTGGATGCTTCTGCTACAGCTAGGGTTGTTGGGTTCACGGGCACTGCTGCTCTGAGTAAGGGGCTGGAGACGTGGGCACTGCAGCTGGAGGAACTGTGCTGCAGGTCCTACCGTTACGGCTGCACCCGCCACCCAGTTCCCTGGTGGGGGGTGCTGTTGGAGCTGGGACGCCAGAGCCACGTTCCCCAAGTCCCCTCCTGCATCTGGGTTCCCTGGAATTGCAGGCTCAGCTGCCATGGCTGGGCGATGCGGGTCACGGGCACTGCCTCTGCTCTTCCCCTGCTTCCCCCTCCTCCATGTTCTAGTCCACCCACCTTTAGGTGTGCAGATGTGTGGAAGTCTCCAGCATCCTGGTGTGTGGGGCAGAGAAACCTTTGTTGAGTTATGGAAGTTTTACTGTTGTAGATTAAAAGAGGAGAAACAAAGAGAGTGTCTCATGCCACTATGATGCTGATGTCATGTTAACCATTTTTAATTGTATCTTTCTGTGGTATTAAGTACATTCATTAACGTTGTTCATGGGATCCAATACTTTGGCCACCTGATGTGAAGAACTGACTCATTGGAAAAGACCCTGATGCTGGGAAAGATTGATGACGAGAGGAGATGGGGGAGACAGAGGATGAGATGGTTGGACCTACTCAATGGCCACGAGTTTCAGCAAACTCTGGGAGATAGTGAAGCCTGGCGTGCTGCAGTCCATGGAGTTGCAGAGAGTCAGACATGACTTAGTGACTGAACAACAGCAACAATGTTGTTCAGCCATCACCACCATCTGTCTCTGTAGTTCTTTTCATCTAGTAAAACTGAAACTCTGTACCTGTTAAGGAATGCAAACTAGTACAGCCACCATGGAGACTCTCCAGTGTGGAGAGTCTTTAAAAAACTGGAAATAGAATTGCCATATGACCCAGCAGTCCCACTGCTGGGCATACACATGGAGGAAACCAGAATTGAAAGAGACATGTGTACCCCAATGTTCATCGCAGCACTGTTTACAATAGCCGGGACATGGAAGCAACCTAGATGTCCATCAGCAGATGAATGGATAAAAAAGCTGTGGAACATAAACACAATGGAATATTACTCAGCCATTAAAAAGAATACATTTGAATCAGTTCTAATGAGGTGGATGAAACTGGAGCCTATTATACAGAGTGAAGTAAGCCAGAAAGAAAAACGCCAATACAGTATACTAACACATATATTTGGAATTTAGAAAGACGGTAACAATAACCCTGTATGCGAGACAGCAAAAGAGACACAGATATAGTGAACAGTCTTTTGGACTCTGTGGGAGAGGGCGAGGGTGGGATGATTTGGGACAATGGCATTGAAACATGTATAATATCATATGTGAAATGAATCACTAGTCCAGGTTCAATGCATGATACAGGATGCTCAGGGCTGGTGCACTGGGATGACCCAGAGGGATGGGATGGGGAGGGAAGTGGGAGGGGGGTTCAGGATGGGGAACACATGTACACCCATGGCGGATTCATGTAAGTGTATGGCAAAACCAATACAGTATTGTAATTAACCTTCAATTTAAATAAATAAATTTATATTAAAAAAAGAAAGAAAGGCCCAACATCTAAGCAGGCCTTAAAGAACACACACACACAAAAGGAATACCTCCACATTGCTTTCTCCCCGCAGTCCCTGGAAACCACCAATCTACTTTCTTTCTCTCTGATTTTGACTCTGCATTTCTCATATAAAGGGAAGCACAGAGTATATGTATTTTTGTGACTGGCTTATTTCACCTAGCATAATGTCCTCAAGGTTTATCCATGTTGTAGTATATGTTAGAATTTCCTTCCTTTTTAAGGCTGGATAATATTCCATTGTATATATAAACCACATTTTGCTTATCTGTTCATCCAATGATGGACACTAGGGTTGCTTCCATATTTTAGCTACTTTGAATAGTGCTACTATGAACATGGTTGATCATTGTACAAATATCTCTTTGAGTCCCTGATTTAAGTTCTTTTTGATATATACCCAGAAGTGCTAAATCATATGTTAATTCTATTTTTACTATTTTGAGGAAGTATCATAGTGTTTTCTACAGCAGCTGTGCCATTTTATATTCTCACCTATAGTGCACAAGGGTTTCATTTTATCCACATCATTACCAACACTTGTTACTTTTTGTATGTGTGTGTTTTGATAGTAAGCTATGCTTATGGGTATGAGGTGGTATCTCATATCAGTACTTTTGATTTGCACTTCCCTAATGATCGAACCAGAGATCAAATTGCCAACATCCGTTGGATCATGGAAAAAGCAAGAGAGTTCCAGAAAAACATCTATTTCTGCTTTATTGACTATGCCAAAGCCTTTGACTGTGTGGATCACAATAAACTGTGGAAAATTCTGAAAGAGATGGGAATACCAGACCACCTGATCTGCCTCTTGAGAAATTTGTATGCAGGTCAGGAAGCAACAGTTAGAACTGGACATGGAACAACAGACTGGTTCCAAATAGGAAAAGGAGTACATCAAGGCTGTATATTGTCACCCTGCTTATTTAACTCATATGCAGAGTACATCATGAGAAATGCTGGACTGGAAGAAACACAAGCTGGAATCAAGATTTCTGGGAGAAATATCAATAACCTCAGATATGCAGATGACACCACCCTTATGGGTGAAGAGGAACTCAAAAGCCTCTTGATGAAAGTGAAAGAGGAGAGTGAAAAAGTTGGCTTAAAGCTCAACATTCAGAAAACGAAGATCATGGCATCCGGTCCCATCACTTCATGGGAAATAGATGGGGAAACAGTGGAAACAGTGTCAGACTTTATTTTTCTGGGCTCCAAAATCACTGCAGATGGTGACTGCAGCCATGAAATTAAAAGACGCTTACTCCTTGGAAGGAAAGTTATGTCCAACCTAGATAGCATATTCAAAAGCAGAGACATCACTTTGCCAACAAAGGTCCGTCTAGTCAAGGCTGTGGTTTTTCCAGTGGTCATGTATGGATGTGAGAGTTGGACTGTGAAGAAAGCTGAGCGCCGAAGAATTGATGCTTTTGAACTGTGGTGTTGGAGAAGACTCTTGAGAGTCCCTTGGACTGCAAGGAGATCCAACCAGTCCATTCTGAAGGAGATCAGCCCTGGGATTTCTTTGGAAGGACTGATGCTAAAGCTGAAGCTCCAGTACTTTGGCCACCTCATGCGAAGACCTGACTCATTGGAAAAGACTCTGATGCTGGGAGGGATTGGGGGCAGGGGGAGAAGGGGACGACAGAGGATGAGATGGCTGGATGGCATCACTGACTCGATGGACGTGAGTCTGGGTGAACTCCAGGAGTTGGTGATGGACAGGGAGACCTGGCGTGCTGTGAGTCATGGGATCGCAAAGAGCTGGACACAACTGAGAGACTGAACTGAACTGAATGATCAATGATATTGAGCATCTTTTTATACGCTCATTAACTATTTATATATCTTTGTTAGAGATATGTCTTTTGAAGTTCTTTGCCCATTTTTGGATGAAGTTATTTGTTTTTTTTGTTGTTAGGTTTTAACATGGTGGTTTTTAAACTAACCTCTGGCAATGGGAGTGGCAGCACTCTTAGATAAGTGGGTTGATATTTGGATCCTGGTTAGGCAACTTACAGTGTC
Organism: Bubalus kerabau; assembly: GCF_029407905.1. Classification (NCBI taxonomy): domain Eukaryota; kingdom Metazoa; phylum Chordata; class Mammalia; order Artiodactyla; family Bovidae; genus Bubalus; species Bubalus kerabau. The sequence continues at coordinate 137,387,873 of NC_073624.1, forward strand.
AAGTTGCATGGAGAAGATTGTGTTCAGTTTAAACATGTCTAAGAAGCTAGTGAGATACCCAGGTGGAAATATGCTTAAAAGGCTATGTGATGGGTCTGGATTATAAAAAAAAAAAGAGCAAGGGGAGGTTTCACTTGGTAATAAGTTCTTCAACCATGGGACAATGAAGCTTTTAAAGAACTATCTAGCAGTGTGAGACAGCAGTGCCCACCAAGTATTCTAATTGCCTCCTGCATGTCCCAGCTCCCTTTGAGTTTGGCAGAGATGTACACATAGTCATGGTCAATGAGCTGTGGGGGAAGTAGCGTGTTTTTCTTTTACGCCAAGGCAGTAAAATATTGATGCAGGGTTCTTCCTGTTTTTCTCCCAAAGGGAGACTCAGGAGGCCATGGATTCCAGATGGGCAACTATAATATGGACGTGCCTCCATTTAGCTCGGGTCCCTCAGTGTGTAGAACCAAGCCCCTTGACAATTCACACAGGCCATTCAACATGAAAGAGAAATGAAGCTTTTTTATATTCATCCACTGAACACACTCCATTTAGAGTTGTTGCAGTAGCATAGCCTGCATGGAATTTTATCTGTTTGATGTCTCAGGGACACCATTATAGAGCTGCTGTGTTATGTTGATCTTTTATTCCTTAACAGCATCAATGCCATTGGAGGTTACTGAGCTAAGTAAGATTGTTGACTTTGAAAAGATTAAAATGAGCGGGGTGGTAAAATGCATTGTCTAAAAAAGCCTATAATGTGGATTCTTGTAACTGGAGTTAACCAGGCATGTGAAAAATCAGAGGCTAGGAAATTAACAGTCAGAGCTTGGTAACTTGATTTTATTAAATATATCAATAGTGTTAATGTTTTATCCCATTTTTGTACTGTTACACTCAAGTTATACAGCAGTTAGAGTGAACTAACTCTGATAGTTCAAGTTTAATAAATCTCTTCAGAGTTACTCATGATGTCAGATAGAGATTTGGTTAATCTTTCTGAGGAATAAAGGGGTACTTGGAGAATGAAATAGTCTTAAGAATCATAGGTCCTTATGTCCCAGGTTTTTACTAACATAGGTCATCAGAAATAAAGGACTCATACCCCATGAAAGGGCTTCCCAAGTGGCTCATTGGTAAAGAATCTGCCTGTGAGGCAGAAGATGCTGGAGAAACCGTGAAGTTGATTCCTGGGTTGAGAAGATCCCCTGGAGGAGGGCATGGCAACTCACTCCAGTATTTTTGCCTGGAGAATCCCCATGGACAGAGGAACCTGGTGGGCTACAGTCCATGGGGTCACACAGAGGCAGACACAGCTGAAGTGACTAAGCATGCATCCCATGAAAATTCTCCTTGGTTTGGAGCACAGATCAGGAAGTGGGAACCATGCTTTTTTCCCCCACAAAATGTTTTTTACATTACTGAAACAGGTGCTAACGTTTAGAAATCAGATTTAATGTGAAAACTTGGCTTGTCTTTTAAAATGGGGGTGTGTCCTCTTTCCCCAAGCTGGTGCCAGCCGTAGGCTGGAACAGAAATGACAGAAGTTAGGCTTCCTGCTTTCCACAGCCTACACTTGGCCCAACTTGCCATTCACTGTACTTAACCCACAGCTCCAGACATTTTGGTTGGAGAGTTTTTTTCTCTGTTATAATACAGCTGTACCATGGGAGAATGAATCTTGTCAGTGATTTAGAATTTACTTTCACCTAATGAATTTTCACTCAGTTCATTTATTCTGATAAACATACTCCTCAAAAATACCGTATTTTGGATGAGTTAAAGAGGCTTTGTAGATGAAACGGCTGTTATCTGTGCTAGAGCATGCGCTGTCTACTTGGAAAATCTCATATAAAGGGAACGTTTTCTGTTCCCTTCATAATTTCTTCCTCATCGCTGCTAATTACTTTACCAATGCTTATTGAGATCCTAACAGCATATGATATCACTTACATGTGGAGTCTAAAATATGACACAAATGAAGCTATGAACTGAAACAGGATCTGGGACACAGAGAACAATCTGGTGGTTGCCGAGGGAGTGGAGGGTGGGAGAGGGTTGGATCGGGAGTTTGGGGTTAGCAGATGCAAACGTAGAATGGATAAACGACAAGGTCCTACTGTATAACACAGGAAACTATATTCAATATCCTATGGTAAACCATAGTGGAAAAGAACCTGAAAATGAATGTCTGTGTGTATAATTGAATCATTTTGCTATACAGCAGTAATTGACATTGTTCTTCAACTATACTTCAATAAAAATAAGTTTTAAAAAGTTTAAAAATATAAAGTTATCTACACGTGTTCCTCACACCCATGGTGGATGCATGTTGATGCATAGCAAAACCAATACAATATTGTAAAGTAAAAAAAATAATAATAATAAAATAATACATGTATCCCCGCAAAAAAAAAAAAAAAATAAATAAAGAAATATCCAAAAAAATAAAAATAAAAATATAAAGTTATCTAGACCATACACCCATGAAAAAGGTCAAAATACAGCTGTTGGCTACCAGGAGCCCAACTCATTTGTGGGATTGGTAATCTCAGCAAAGAAATAAGCACTATAATGTTGCCACACCAAGGTGAGAATGGGGATGGGGAGAGAGAGCTGAACTTTGCCTGGGAAAGCTGGAGGAGTTTTCACAGTGGAGGGCACATTTCATCTAGGTTTTAATTGATAAGTAAGAGTTCTTTGAACCTTCTGAAATAAATGAGCTTAAACTTGCCTATAGTGTGAATAGTTTAAAACCCCTTATCTGTGATTTTCAATGAGGCATTAAAAAGTAGTCTTCACCTTGTATAATAATGTGGGACCCTCAAAACAACCTTGCAAACTGAAACTGCGCAAAACCCTTTTAGTAATCAGTGGGAAAATGGAATGATCTGCAACCTTTAAAAAATTTTGTCAAATGTTAGAAAAAAATCTCTTCCTATTAATCATAAATTATAGGAAAATGAAGAAATAGTAAAATTAATAATTATTCAGAACATTGTATTTAAACATTAGAAACACTGAAACACTGAGGATTATTGTGTTTCATTTCTTTGTAAAATCTTGTCAAGTTGCAACAGCGGTAGCTTTTTTTTTTATTGCATAACTTACAGTATTGAGATAGCATCTTTTCTGTGCCTTGAATTATCATGGTCTTAAGTCTGAATCAAATTCCAACAGCTTATCCTTGTACTTTAAAAGTTGTGAAATTTCTTAGTTTTTTTAAATAATACATTTTTGTGGTGAGTCTTCATTGCTGTGCAGGCTTTTCTCTAGTTGTGGTGAGCGAGGGTCATCCTCTAGTTATGCGTGGGCTCCTCATTGTGGTGGCTTCTCTTGTTGCGAGCACGGGCTCTGGGCGTGCAGGCTTCAGGAGTTGCCGCTTCCAGGCTCTAGAACAGTCTCAGTAATTCTGGTGCACAGGCTCAGTTGCTCTGCGGCATGTGGGATCTTTCTAGATCGGGGATCGAATGTGTGTCTCCTGTATTTCCAGTGGATTCTTTACCACTAAGCCACCAGGGAAACCCCTTCTCAGAGTGTTTTTTTTTAATGTGAGTTATTTGGCTGGTATCATCTCCTTTGGGACATCTTCATCCTTTTCGTCATGACTGCGTTCATTCTTTGATGTTGTTACTTTTGTCTTCACAAAGTTCCTCTGGCTGTGAATTCAGGGTCTCACACACAGCATCAGTGTCAGAATTCTCACTGTTAGCTATGGATACTATCCCCATTGATACTGGATTTAAATTCCAGTTCCAGCAGTATAATATTTTGCTTTTCTGCTTCACTTTCATCTTTGTTGACCAATTTTCACCTTGGGTTATCCATTTTCATGTCCTTTGATTTTATCACTGGAAGACAGAAAGTCAGCACCATTCCTTGCTTTGCTGTCTGTACGTGAACTGATTACAGATGTCTTGTGAGTAACCACAGACAGACTTGGAAAGAAGCAGCGTGACTGGTCACTGATCAAGCTGAACATCTGTTACATATGTAGTGATCTGTGTACTGAAGAGCTGGCAGGGGAATTTATATTTGATGCAGCTACTCAAAATCACAGTGAATAGACTTTGATAACTGTTGCGGATTTGGTGGTGTTGAACTGCAGCACTCCAGGCTTCCCTGTCCTTCACCATCTCCTGGAGCGTCTTGTCCTCTGTCATCCCCTTCTCCTCCTGCCTTCAGTCATTCCCAGCATCAGGATCTTTTCCAGTGAGTAGACTCTTCACATCAGGTGGCCAAGGTATTGGGGCTTCAGCATCAGTCCTTCCAATGAATATTCAGGTTGATTTCCTTTAGGATAGACTGCTTTGATCTCCTTGCTTTTCAGGGAGCTCTCAAGAGTCTTCCCCAGCACCACTAACTGAACTGTGATAACTAAAATCCATGTATCAAAACAGTGCAAAGCCAGGACTGTCTCTATGGATATCTGTTTTTTTTTTTTTTGGCTGTGTGGCGTGTTAGGTCTTAGTTCCCAGACTAGGGATTGAACCTGTGTGCCTTGCACTGGAAATGTGGAGTCTTAATCACAGAACCACCAGGGACATCCCTCTCTGTGGGTATCTTGACGGGCTATTCCTGCTCTTCGTGGGAGGTTCAGCTGAGTGCTAGTGTGACCCTCATTTTTGTCACTGTGACAACCAAATTTCTTCTCACATTCTCCATACATGTGTGGGGTGGGGATTCCTCCCTGGGTTGAACCGTTCTGGGGCCACTTCTGGGTCACTGTGTCATTAACCAGAATGCGAGGGGCAGCCGGGCTGCCGCTGGCGACCACTTCTGTGTTCACAGCAGGGTTCTGACAGCAACCTCCCTGAGAATGTGGTGCCTTCCCTTTCTTCATAAGCCAGGTGAGCAGAAATCACCCTTGCTTGGGGAGTCAGTCACTTTATTGTCAGGCTGGGCTTTGCCACATGCCTATCCGCTGCTTAACCTCTTTGAATCCTGCTTTCCTCATCTGTTAATTAAAAAAAAAAAAAAAAAGGTTTCACGTACCTGATTTATAAGATTATCTTGAGTACATGGAAAGTGTATGTTAACATAAGGCAAATGTGAGCAGGTGTTCTGGGGATGATGAATAACTGAATCATTGAGATAACATTTCTTGGATTTAAAATGAAATATAACAAAGATCTCTAATGTCTCAGCAAAATCAATATCCCCAGCTTTTGTTTTATTTTGACGCACCACATGGCATGCAAGGATCTTAGGTCCCCAGCCAGGGATTGAACTTGTATCCCCTGCAGTGGAGCGCAAGAGTCTTAACCAGGAAGTCCCCGCCTCAGCTTGTAGACACGCCCTCATGTGAGACTTCACTGGTTTCCCAGCTCCATCTTTCAGTGGCTTCTAGTTGCTCTTTTCTCACTTAGCTCCCTTCATGGTGAAGTTCAGCAAATTGACTCATAACCCGTCAGTACATGAAGTGACTTCAGACAGCCTCCTCCGTGACGGTGGACCTTATTTCTCCATTGATATTAACACAGGGAAGATAGAGCACACAGGAGCTGGTCTCGTAGAGAAGCAGGCTGCAGGTGGCGCCCAGCTGGTAGCCATTTTGAAGGACGAATTTTCAATAGCTTAGAGTATAAATGTCAAGCATTCTTTTCCTGGCTCAAAAATAAATATCTCAAGTAAAGTCAGCATAAATAGATTTGTCTTGGGTTGATCTGAGATGCTGATTACTTACCTGTGGATTTTTAGCTTTACGTCTGGATTGAAGAATTTGGTGAAATAAGCACATTAGTAGAATGTTGCTGGTTTAGCAAAAGTTTCCTTCATCTGTAAGATATTATCCTATAATTGCTTCAGACTTTCAGAATGTGTAGTATAGTGAGCATTTGTAGACATGTTCTCTTTTTACATGGTGTACTAATGTGGAATTTGTTGGAGAGGGAAAAAAAATCTATGACTTGTTATTGAAGAATCTACATGGAGATTATTTTTATCATAAATGAAGCTACTTATAGAATTTGATTAGGTGATCTTGTTTATTTTATTCTAGTTTTGTCAAGTTATTTAAGGAAAGTGAGATTATTTCAATGCTTCCATGTACATCCGTGATGACATTTTTTCAATAGCTGATAGAACTTTCTTCCAATCAAAAAAAGCTTCCGTATTCCAGCTTATATAAATGTTACCTTCCTTTCTTTCCCTTATTCCCCCAAAACTAAAACCAAAGTAAGAATATATGATTCCATTTTTATTAGGTACCTTTTTAATATAAGAAGCAGTGCTGTTACTCTTTGATCAGGGAAATTACTCCCTGTTTGTGAAAAGCAAATGTGAATTAGAACTTTCAGATGGCTCTTTAGCTTCCAAAACTGTTATCTATCCATAGTTTTCTGTTTTTTTTTTCCCATCAGAGGATAATTGCCTTACAATGTTGTGTTGGTTTCTGCCGTCCAACACCTCAAAATCAGCCATAACTGCATATGGCATTCTATTTTCAACAGATTTTTCATGATGAAGAAGTAACCTTTGAAGATGAAATAGGTGTTGTTTCTAATATCAATCATCTTAATTTTAATTGCTTCATATATTTAAAAATTTGTATTAGGTCAGATACTCTTGTTACTGCGTGTGCTCATTCACTTAGTCGTGTTCGAGTCTTTGCGACCCCATGGACTGTAGCCTGTTAGACTCCTCTCTCCATGAAATTCTCCAGGCAGATGCTGGAGTGAATCGCCATTTCTTCCTCCATTTTTTACTGTAAATATTTGGAATTCATCACAACTGAGATTAGCATAAGAATTAAGTTACATTTTAATGATTAATTCCCTGTTAGTAGTCAGTACAAGCCTAATGACAGAAATTTAAGAGTTATTTTTCAAATAATTGCATTTTTAGATCAACTCCTCCAAAATCTTCTCTCTCTTTATGACATATAGAATTGTTGCCTATTATATATAACCTGGCAGAAATTAGTAGAATTGAGAAGAAATTCTTGTGAGAATGAAGATACTCAGAAGCTAACACTGACCTAGTTGAGATGGTATAAACATGAAGCATCCAGAATTATGGGTTAGAACAAGTCTTTAAAATATTTGAGGTGTCACTTAATATTTATTGAAAATGACTTAACATCAGATATTTGTTCTTCAAGGTCTGATTTTGTGAAGGTGGAAACCAGAACAGTAATACAGTTGGTGGGGGAAAAACTAGCTGGAATTCATTTTAGGATTTTTTTTTTTCCTGAGACAGAAGATAGTCACTTTCTTCTCAAAGGTTCTGTGGTTTTGCATACCCAGGCATTCCTGGCTTAACTGACATCAGAGTATTTATAGATTTAGTTTCACATGGAAGCAGTAGTGATTTTAGGCAGGTTTCCCAGCTTTCAGTTCAAATTTCACACAACTGGGGGACATCAACAACTTATATTTTGTAAAGAGGTTGGTCAGGAGTTGGCCATTTAATTGAAATTATTCCTTGAATGCAAACGAAAGTTTTTGGATATCATCCTGATTTGCTTAAAAATTAGGGCATTTAGGGACCCTGGCAGTCCAGTGGTTAAGACTCCGCCTTCTAAATGCAGAGAGTGTGGGTTTGAGCCCTGGTCAGGGAGAAGGCAATGGCACCCCACTCCAGTACTCTTGCCTGGAAAATCCCATGGACGGAGGAGCCTGGTAGGCTGCAGTCCATGGGGTCACGAAGAGTCGGACACGACTGAGCAACTTCACTTTCGCTTTTCACTTTCCTGCATTGGAGAAGGAAATGGCAACCCACTCCAGTGTTCTTGCCTGGAGAATCCCAGGGACGGGGGAGCCTGGTGGCTGCCGTCTATGGGGTCGCACAGAGTTGGACACGACTGAAGTGATTTAGCAGCAGCAGCAGGGAACGAAGATCCCATATGCCACAGGGTGCAGGCACAAATTCTTTAAAAATTAATTAAAAACAATTAAAAAAATTAGGGCATATCATGGTTTTCTGGGAATTGATTTCTTTGTGAAGTTTTGCAGGAATTAATTCATTTGTAGAAAATACATTTTCTTGAAAGATGTCAGTGTTTTCATATGTTATAAAATTCACAGAATGAACTGCTCCAGAGTTCTTTCCTGTTTTTTAAAAAAAATGTCACTTTAGTTCTGTGGTTCTCTATTAGACATGTCTGGATTTTGTGAAGATGGTGAGAGATTGCCTGTAGCTCCTGTGATAGTTGCTCCTTTCATCTCCTTTCCCTGCGTGCTGACCCTTCAGATACGCTAGGAACTTGTCGCATCCATGGCCCAGCCTCCTCAGCGACTTTGACATCATTTGTGTCTACACCCAAGCTGTTCAACTCGAGGACGTGGCCTCTGTGAAAAGGAAGATAAGCCCTTAGGTCAGAGCTTATCTGGTAGCCCTGGAACATCTTTTTAAAAAAGTGTGGAATTCACCTGTAAACTTTCTAGGTCTTATTTTTGCCTCTAGCTGAAATTTTCACTTTATCTCTGACCTCCATTCATTCGCTGCTTTGTTAAGGTTACAGCATCCAGAATTACGGGTTAAAACAAGTCTTTAAAATAGTTAAGGTGTGATTTAATGTCTGTAGAACATGATTCAAAATTAGTAGTTTCTTCTTTGAGCTTTGGTTTTGTGAAAGTGGAAACAAGGGCCATAATAAGATTAAAAAGAAAGAACTAGCTGAAACTCACTTTAGGATTTTTTTCCCCCTTTTTTCTTGAGATATAACATAGTCATTTTCTTCTCAGAGGTTTTGTGGCTACTTTGATTTCAGCCACAAGCTTCCTGAGCTCATCTTTGCCAGTTCTCCTATCTACTTGTTCTGACGACCACTTAGGGCATCTTTTTAAGCCAAACATGCTAGTAACAGAGCCTCAGACTTGCTTAGTGCTGTAATTCTGCCTCTAAACTCAGGATGCTTTCTAGGATGCTCTCCGAATGATTAAAATGTTAGAAAGTTATGTCTTTCAACCATCTTTGACAAGGAAACTTCTTTATTAAGTATTATAATTATGGCACCTGATATAATTTACTGGATTACACAGCCAAATTTACAAAAGTATATAGATTATTCTCTTTCTGCTTCCCCACCAATATGATAGTAAGATCTTAATTTCCCATTTTCTCTCTTAAGCTATCTTAGAGGAAAATGTTCTATCTAATTTTAGTCACTTTGAAGATACGTGTACAGTAGCTGGAACTAATAGGTGATAAAACATGACTCATAAGAAAGCCCTCCTGATTGGGCCTTCCTGCCCTCATTTAGTGACTGATAAGTTCATTCATAAATTGGCTTTTACTGGGCTGTCAGGACATGAGTGACTTTGCAGGCTATGTTTTGGGGAGCCCTTTACTAACTTTACCTCCAGCCCCAACCTTTCACAATAGGAGCCAGAGCCACCCTTGTGAGTGGCCCTGTGCCAGCGCCCAGCCCACTGCCTCTGATGGTCTGTCTGTGTCCCTAAACTTGACTGTAAACTTGTGAACACCAGAATTGTTCCTTATTCATTGCTCTGGGTCCTTGCACTTCACTGCGCTGTAGAGACAATGGACTGGTGTGAGGTTTAGAGGAAGTGTGTGTAAAGAAGGCATTTCAGCTCAATAGCTGTTACCTGCTATTAAGATATTTTCTATGGCAAATTATTTTCTTTATGGAGCATTTATTGGTGTTTAATAAAAAGAGATGATCACATGCCAGGTAATTTCTGGGAAACTCTCCAAATGATGAAAGTTTCAGAAAGTTATATCTTCCAACTGTCTTTGATGAGCAGCTTCTTTATTAAGTATTATAATTATGGCACTGAAGTAGGTTTTTGATAAATATTTGCAGGTTGTTAAAACCAGTCAGTCTGCATAAATTCTAAAGCATATTTTCAAATGTGTTATACACAGTTTTTAAAAGAGAGAGGTCCTATATTGCGTATAGTACGGTGGTTAAAAGGCCAGTCTTTGTCAGCTGTCTAAAGTTTTTTTCCCTACTCTGTTCCATCCCAGCTATTTGAGGAATAAAGAAATCTACTTCCCAAGGGTGTTAGGAAGATTCATTTATCCAGATAAATCTGTGCTTGCTGTGTGCAGGGTTTAGAGAGCTTTTATTTTGCAGAGACAAACTATAAACAAGTAAACACAGAAAATAGAATCTCAGATCGTGATAAGGGTTAGGAGGAAGATAAACAGAGAGAGGTGGTTGGGGTGGTGCCTGAGTCGGGGCTGGGGGGAAGCTGGGGAGGGGGTGCGCAGGGCCCTGAAGTGTTATCATATGATATTTGTCTTTTAGAAGTTATAGATAACTACTGAGGACTTTTTGCACAACACGGGGAATTCTACTCAATACTCTGTAATGACCTATATGGGAAAACAATCTAAAACAGAGTAGATATATGTGTAACTGATTCACTTTGCTGTACACTTGACACTAACACAACATTGCACATCAACTCCAATAAAAATTTTTTAAAAATATGGGTTTAGAGTTAAGTTTAGAAATTAATAAGTTCTTATTTCTAACTTGTTTAGAAATAAGTTCTCTTATTCCTTGGAGAAGACAATGAAACCCATGAATAGGACAGCATAGATAGGAGGAGTGGAGGCAGGGGCCAGATCTGGAGAGCTGGGGCAATGGGCTTGCCCACCTGCAGGGCCAGGGCAGCCCCTCGACTTTGAGAAGACAGCGTGACTTTAGTTTTGTTTTTCAGTTTTCAGTAGAGACACGGGTATAGAAGTGCAAACACCGTGATAAATGGCAAGTGAGTAATACACAGTGACAAGAAGGGCAAGTGGCTTGGGATCTCATTGTGGGAGACCAAGGGGGAGTTGGTCAGGGTGGGGACAGCCCAGGGTCTCCTGACACTGGGTAAAGGGGGCATCTGGTCCTCAGGGCCAGCCGAGCGTTGCCACTTTGGGGTGTGGGCTCCGGAGGCTAACTCTGCCACATTTTCCAGAGAAGCAGAAACCTGAATGTCTATGTGAAATTCCCAGATTTAAAAATGTTGGGGGATTCATTTTGATATTTGGCAAAACGAATACAATTATGTCAAGTTTAAAAATAAAATAAAATTAAATAAAAAAAAATGGGGGGAAAAAAATGTTGGCTCAGATTTTAGAAAACCCTTATAGTCGGTGGACAACATGCCTCTGTGGGATGCCAGGCTGAAACATCTGCTGCAAGCCCTTTGCTGCTGTGATAAAGGGGATTAAATGAAGAATGATGCATGCTATCATGTAAACCATTTAGCCTTATGCCCAGAACATAGCCAATACAGAGGGAGAAGAGGGACTTTTTATTAACTACATTGTTCATGCATTTCATTGTCTTTGGCATTAATTTGTTTAGTTACCTCTAAATCCATATGAAAAATTAAATATTATCCCACTCAAGTGACTTACGAGGGGTAGTTGCTGTCATTTGCCTATGAATTTGGTCAGTTGTTGGCTTTATTCATTTGTTGAGTGAATTTTATATTCATGGTATGAAAGTCAACAATAACCTAGGCTAATTTGTGTGATAATAGAAAGGATGGGCATTTCTTGGTGATTCACTCGTCTTTCTTTTACCGTGGACTTCCTTTGCTCTGCACACCTTGCCTGCGTCACTTGTCCTTGGGCTTTTGCCACAGTGGGTCTCCAGTCCTTCTGGCCAATATTCTGCCTGGGAAGTGGGAAAGAACTGTGGCAAAAATGCCATCTCAAATCAGGCAAAAGATGATGGGAAATGCAGCCTTATGACGTGATGTCCTGTTTAGAGGCTTTTCATCAGTTTTAATGAAACACAAATGTGCCCAAAGCAAGTTTATTTTATTTTCTCCAGGAAAAAAAAAACCACTTCATTTTGTAAGGCCTATCCCACGTCGTTTTGCATTACAAGGATCGTGTTTGATGTGTTGCAATCCGCTGGTGATTGTCATGGGGGAATTTTACTCAGCACAAGCATCTCGGGTGGTTTGGCCACAAGTTAAAATTCTGGAGCATCACAGAGAGGAATGCTGGGAGTAACAAATATACTTGACTATTTCTAATAGATTAAAGGCTTATAAAAATGCATCTCCCCTCCCCACCCCCAACCCTGCCAAGGTTTTGTTTTGTTTTTGAATTGTTTTAAAAAGAGGTCATTTTGTTGCAACAACATGATGCTAAGGACTTGAAAATAATTTTTTTTTTTTCTGGGAAAAAAAATCTTACCTGTAAATGCAAGTTCTTAATCAAATCAATATTTTTCTCTAAACTTTTGCTGCAGATCATGGAGGAAACAAATACTCAGATTGCTTGGCCATCAAAACTGAAGATTGGTGCCAAATCCAAGAAAGGTAAAGCATGCGAGATGAAGAAATCAGTGTTTGTGATAATGCAGACTGTGGAATATCCGCAGGTTTCCTGGGGATTCAAATCAACGTCGATCCTTATCATAGTTGTTCCCAAATATTTGTTACATAGCAGTATTTGGGAAGGATTATCATAATACAAAGTAACATATAACTTTTTGATTCAACAACAGAATAATATTTTTAAGTATTTTGTAATAATAGACATGTTATTGTAGAAGATTATTGTAGCATCTTATGATTTCAAGGATGACCATCTAGTGGCCACGAGTCATGGTAACTCCCCACATGTAATAACGTGTTTTCAACACTCAGACTCCCTCTGTTTACACTTTAGACTTCTTGTTTATGTCCCAGATTTAGCAGCTGATTATTCTCACCTCCAATTTGAGAGGAACTTAGATTTCCTTTCCTGACTGCTGCTTCTCCTCTTCGTCTATCACACAGCAAAGAACACACAGGATTTCTCTTTTAGGCCAAGCATTTTCCTTGTCTGCCTTTTCCTCTGCTTTAACCTAGAGGACACTCACTGGTGCATGGATGGTCAGAAATGAAAGCATAGGACCCTTAGTTTCCTTCCAAGATTACATATTATTTTCATATTTTAATTATTACATATTATGGATAGCTTTTTTTTTTTTTTTGTATAACCCCAGTGTCAAGAAACTTTGTTGCATATACTTCATTAAAAGATGCCCATAGTCTCTAGGAGATAATGGAGAACCATCACCAAGCAATTCAGAAAATGGTGGTGTGAGCTGAGCATTGTCTGTTGTGGTCTAGCTTTTTTGTTGTTGCTGTTGAGTTTTGCATTTGCTCCCCCTTCTCTCTCTGACCTTTATTGCTAAATGATGCTGAACACTGCAAGATTTGTCAGCTTTCTTGTTTCTGGTCATCCAGATTGCCTTCTTTTAATCTCATTTTATTAGAGCTACTCATCCCTTGGAATGTAAGTTATTTTATAACTCTTTGCGAGTGTTGTTATCTGGACTTCAGTGGACTGGAATTCCTATTGACACTCTGACCTTGTTATTTTCAATATTTGTGACCATGGTGGCAAGAAAAGGGAAGCTTATATGCTAAACAGTTCTAAGAAAACATAGTGAATTTCCAAGTGGAATTCCACAACTTTGTAGGAATCTTGCATTTGCCAAGTGCTATAGGATGTATCTATCTCCAGTGTGCTGAGATGTGCTATACTTACGCAGAAGGATAAGCTGCCACTAGCTGGCTGCCTCCCTATTTGGTTGGTTGCAGCCGTTCAAAAATCCCTGGCCTGCTGTTTGAAAAAGTTGGAATTTGGACATGACTGGAGCCTCCTTCCGTGTTGTCATGTATTTTTACTTAAAGAATGACATGAGTTTCATTACTAGCCTAATAAAAATGTAATTTGATCAGTCCCTAAAGAAAAGCCCCAAGGAAACATGAATATTACAACAATCCCAGATAATTTTGGATGGCTTATTCCTCCCCCTATCGTGGGAAACTGAGAATTATTCATTTTATTCATTTTTTAAAATTTAAAATGTGGTTGCATCTTAAGCGATGTTAGATAATATGGATCGAATAGATTAAGGTAATGTTTTAGATCGGTTTCTGGTCATGGATCCATTTAACCCATTCACACAGTGGCCAACTCGATTGATACATTTTGCTTTGAAAATAAGAGTATCTCAGCAGTACATTTGAGGGCATTTAGCATAATTTCCACATGGTTAAAGTTAACTTTTGGAATTGTGCCTAAGAATTGATCCCTGAAGGCCTATGTCTAAAGACATCCTTCAATTTTTTATTATTTATGAAGTGCCATAAATGTACACAATACTGAATGATGAGCAGAATGTGCCAAAAGAGAGAGATTGAGCTCAAGGAAGAAAGGAAAAAAAAAGTGTTCCTCAGAGGAAATTACTCTTCAAAATTGACTTGATTTGCCCTTAGTTCTTAAACACACAGCTGCTGAATCACATTTTGGCTTACATCCCTGATATGTGTATTTCTGTATATTTTTAAAATGGTCTGATTTAGAGATGAAATTTGTGTGACTGTAGTTTGTATTTAGTAAAAGTCAAGTGGCAGGAGGCACTTTAGAAGGTAATTATTTGCTTTTTTATCTGACCCTTTCTTGCCTCTGAATGTTGTTGAGAAAAGAGGTAGTGTTCTTAATTTTAAGCTTTCTTTATTCCAAACTATTATTATTCAAGAGACCAAAGAATATAAAGGTATCTAGGGACTCATGGCATGTTTGGGATGATTATTAAATTCTAAGTCCCATGGTGATGTGAAGGTTTGGAATTTGCAGATGATCCCTCGTGTGCCGAGAGACAGTGCAGCCATGTATTTGTATTATATTTCACTTTTAGATTTATGATGCTTATTGATTGAATATTTGAGCCTAGACAAATGTTTTTCATGGCTACTGTTACCATAGTCTGTCCCTTTCTTTACCTGATGGGAATTAGTCCTGCATTTTTCAAGTAGTCCTGTCGAAACTTTTATTTTTCAAGTCATCAATCCTTTATCGGAGCAGCTGTGTGAGTAGCTGTATGACTGCTTGGGTTGATGTGCTAGTAGGATCCTGCTTGGCAGGAAGGCAGAAAGCCAGCATCCTGAATTTGCCATCATGTAAGAAACTTAAGATTCTTCTCTGGAGAAGGAAACGGCAACGCACTCCAGTATTCTTGCCTGGAGAATTCCATGGACAGAGGAACTGCAGGCTCCAGCCCATGGGGTCACAAAGAGTCGAACATGACTGAGCGACTAACACACTAGAGATTCTGGTTTAGTAGGTCTGGGATGGGACTGGAAATCCTTATATTTAACAAGTTCCCCTGGTGGTTCTTAAGGTTGAGTTTGGGAAACAAAAATCTCACCATCTGATATGGAAAAACCATTATTTAGTCACTAGGGAGACCATGTGTTCAAAAGGGAATGGATGGATGATGACTGCTATCGGAAAACAGGCAGGATCCTTCAGCGGCCACTTCTCTGGGACAGTGTCCATCTTGGTTCCTAAAGAACTGCATCCATATGGGTTCATTAGTTTTATGTCTCTCTCTCCTCTTTGCAGTCAGCATGAATGAGTTTAGAGTGACAGGGACCTCATTGTTCAGTGCCTGTGTGAGATGTCATTTGGGGTACAAGACTGTCTGGTGTTTGTCCCCTCCATCTGCCCCTCTTCCTTCCATGTCACCCTTCTACCCGCTTCTTCTCTCCCCTTATCCTCCCCTTTACCTTTCTTCATTCCCTTTAACCATAGAAAATACAGTGGAGAAATGTACTAGGAACATTGGCATTTAGTAAGCAGGGCATTTTGGGGAAGTGCATGTTCTGTGATATAAACTCAGGGACTATAAAACTTAAAAAAAAAAAAATTCCCAAGTGTTTGAAATCATTGGGAGATTGAGTCCTCAGTCAAAAAGAACTACGAATTTAAGATTCAATATGTTAAATTTACATAGGCAATTGGGCATTCAAATAGGCAAGGCTAGGATTGTCTTGGAGAAGGCAATGGCACCCCACTCCAGTACTCTTGCCTGGAAAATCCCATGGATGGAGGAGCCTGGTAGGCTGCAGTCCATAGGGTTGCTAAGAGTCGGACACGACTGAACAACTTCACTTTCACTTTTCACTTTCATGCATTGGAGAAGGAAATGGCAACCCACTCCAGTGTTGGAATGCCTGGAGAATCCCAGGGACGGGGGAGCCTCGGATGATGGGCTGCCGTCTATGGAGTCGCACAGAGTCGAACATGACTGAAGTGACTTAGCAGCAGCAGGATTGTCTTAATGGGGGCTGTGATTAAGAAAATAAAGCAATACATAGTATTTCTACTGTATAGCATAAATTTGTTTTGAGTAGAAGAAAATAAAAATCTCTCTAACTGTTGGATTTAGAATAATAGAAAATTCTGCTTTCCATAGAAAGACTTGAGATTTGTTCCTGTGAGAGCAGTATTTAAGAATTAAGGGACTTTCTGGCAGTGCAGTAGATAAGAATCCGCCTGCCAGTGCAGGGGACACGGGTTTGATCCCTGGTCTGGGAAGATTCCATGTGCTGCCGGACAACTAAGCTTATGCGCCACAACTGAGCCTGTCCTCTAGAGCCTTGAACTGCAGCTACTGAGCCCACGTGCCACAACTGTTGAAGCCAGGAAGCCTCAGAACCTGTGCTCGGCAACAAGAGAAGCCACCACAGTGAGAAGCTGTCACACTGTTGCATGACTAGAGAAGGCCCACACACAAAGCAAAAAAGACCCAGTGCAACCAAAAAAAAAAAAAAAAGAAAGAGAATTAAAGTTCTGGGAGTTCCCCGATGGCCTAGAGGTTAGGATTCCGGGCTTTCGCTGCTGCGGTGCAGGTTCAGCCCCTGGCTGGGAAACTGAGATCCCACGCGCTGCGCAGTGCAGCCAAAAATTAATAATGATGGTATAATAGTGTGGAAGCATACTAACAGAGAATGATTTCAGGTACTCATTAAAATTTTGAATGTTATTGTTCAGAATGTTATTCTGAACCACAGCCTATTTTAAAATAAATGCAGCTTTATTAAAGTACAGATTACATTCTGAACAAGTTGGACTGTTTCGCTAAATACAAGTCCTGCCAAAGCTGCCTTAACAAATAGATAAAAGTGATTGGTAAGGAGAACTTATTGCGTTGTTATGATCATCCTGCATGCTCCTTGATGTCAGATCAGCTTATTCTCTCAAATAGATAAATATTTTTCTTAAAATCTTCTTCTTGCTTTTAATTTGCTTATCAGTCCTCTTTCTTCTTAGACTAGCCAAGGTGGATGCAGCTACAAATTGTTTAAAGTTTTTATGCCAAATTCCATGTAAGTAAGATCAGCATTAATAAAGCTTTGTTGCCTTTTGTTCTGGGAAGAGTTGTCCTGCAGAGTTAAACTAAGTGATAGCAACTGTTGTCTGCAACTGTTTCTCTTACGCCAGTCTCAGTGCCCCAAGCCAGC
Source organism: Bubalus kerabau (assembly GCF_029407905.1). NCBI lineage: Eukaryota > Metazoa > Chordata > Mammalia > Artiodactyla > Bovidae > Bubalus > Bubalus kerabau. The sequence goes on from NC_073624.1 coordinate 137,405,089, forward strand.
CGGAGTGGAAGGTGTTGGCTGGGTTGCCTGATGTTTTGGAGGCCATTTGGCACCAAGTCTGGCCATTCTCTTCCTCCTGGAATAAACAAGAAGATCATCAGAATTCTATGGGGCTTTATTATCGTTGGTTGTCTTCCATCAGAACAAGCAACAACTAATATAGAATCTTGGCATGAGAAAAAATGTAGACTTTTCACTTAATTTTTTTCCAGAGGAAAATGTATGGTCAAGTGTACTAAAGCTTCTGTTGTGTGTTCACATGGGACTCGATGATGCTTTTACCTTGGTATTTATGGCTCAAAGGGCAGGGGGCAGAAAGAGGGCCTGGCACAGCATGTGGACAGCAGTATTCCCAGTGGTGGGTTTTGACCACGATATTTGTGTGTTGTGGGGTCACAAGCAGCATGTACACAGACCACAACTAGATTAGAGAAGCAAACTTCAGAGTGTGAGAGCATCGCTTCATGACACCTTGAGTCAGGTCTGTCACTGTTTTTATGTATAAACAAACACACACGTATATATTACTCAGTCATGGTGTGAAATGGGGCTTCCCAGGTGACTTGGTGGTTAAAGAATCTGCCTGCCTATGCAGGAGATGCAGGACACACTGGTTTGATCCCTAGGTGGGGAGAAATCCCCTGGAGAAGAGAATGGCAACCCACTCCAGTATTCTTGCCTGGAGACTCCTATGGACAAAGGAGCCTGGCGGGCCCCAGTCCATAGAGTGGCAAACACTTGGCCATGACTGAGCAGGTGTGTGTGCCATAATGTGAAATGGGTGATAAAGAAAGGTCAGAGAACACACCGTTCTAGGCAGTTAGTTCCTCAGACAATAAAGAGTACATGCATTTTGTTCATCATTGTGTTTCTTCTCTGGTGGCTCAGTGGTGAAGAATCCACCTGCCAATGCAGGTGAAGCAGCAGATGCAGGTTTGATCCCTGGTTTGGGAAGATCCCTTGGAGGAGGAAATGGGAACCCAATCCAGTATTCTTGCCTGGTAAAATTGCATGGCCGGAGGAGCCTGGTGGGCTACAGTCCATGGGGTCCCAAAGAGTTGGAGGGGACTGAGCCAGCACACCACCCGTACATGGTGGACACTGAGTCAGTGTTTGTAGATTGTCTGGTAACTCAGTCGTGATCATAGTGAAACTACGAATAGAGATGAGAATGTGTATCACCAAGGTGTGTTGTGTAGGAATGAATCACAGCCTTCACGCAGGAGTAGCATTCACTATTGAGAAAATTGACAATTGATATCTTTCCTGTAGACCTCTCTAAGTGAACAGAAGTGGACATGATTTGTGGCTGAAGCTTATGTAGCTCAAACTGCTTTTCATGGTCTGAGTAGCCCTAGTCAGAGAAGTGGAAAGAAACTTAAGGAAAATGATCTGATGGCTGCCATTCATGGGACCCTTGAATGAATAAAACTCTGGTACTGTTCATAGTAGGTGTGTAAAATGAGACTTAACAAGATACAGCCTCCTGATTATCTTCCAGACCAAAGTTTTGGTTGTGGTATTTTAATTAGGATTTGGTTATGTCATTGACATGTCAATAGTAATATTGGCTACTACCATTTATTGAGACCAGTTGGGGCACAGCTAAATATTTTATGTAAATAATCTTATTTCCTGATCAGAACACCATGTAAGTTAGGTGATGGTGTTTTCATTTTACAGGTGAAAAAATTAAGGCTCATAAAGTCAAATAACTTGCCCTGGGTTTTACAGTTAGTAAATAGCAGACTGGTAAGGCATCCTGTATGATTCCAATTACATGAACGTTTTAGAAGGTAAAAAACATGGAGATGGTAAAAAGATTTAGTGGTGAGTATTTGCTAGGGACTTGGAGGAGGGAAGGATGAATAGGCTGAACACAGAGGACTTTTAGGGCAGCTAAACTATATAATCTAAAATAGTAAGTACATGTCATTTTACATCTGTCAAAACCCACAAAATGGTTTGTGATATTGATGGTGGGGGAGCCAGTGGCTGTGTGTGGGGAGGGGCATATGAGAACTCTGTACTTTGCATCAATTTTGCTGTGTTCCTGAGACGGTCTAAAAAAGAGAGTCTTTATTAAAAAATAGTCCTAGATATTAGGCACAACACTTTAATCAGCATTTTAAAGTGTGTGATATGCAAAGATAATGCTGTATTATCAATAACTTGGGAACATGTGTACACCTGTGGCGGATTCATGGTGATGTATGGCAAAACCAATACAATATTGTAAAGTAATTAGCCTCCAATTAAAATAAATAAATTTAAATTTAAAAAATAAAAGCACTATGAAATCTCTTAAGAACTAATGAAAATTTTTGTAAAATTAAAAAAAAGGAGAAGAAAGTGAGAAGGATGATTAAATGATATATCACACCTTTGTGTTCCCCAGAAGGGACTGGAGCCAAGTCACAAGCTTTCTGAATTCACCTGCCTCTGTTACCCTGTCTCCTGGGGAGAGAGCTCCTTTCCCCTCAGTGGTCTTGTTCCTGAACAGATGTTTTATTTCAAGTCAGTTACCTTTAAAAGTGAAGAAATTGCCATCCCAAGATGCCTGCTAACTACAGCTCTTTTCCCTTGTTAAACCCCATGAGGAGGAAGGGCAGAACTATTCCTGATTTGTCTGCCTTGTAATGTGTGTTGTCCCAGGTGTGTGCTCTCCCTTTATCCTCACAGTAATCCTCCACGAATGACCATGGTTATCCCTACTCTGCACATGAGTAACTGATGGAGAGATGGTATAACTTGTTCAGTGTCATACATAGGGTTTGAAATGATGGAGTTAGGCTGGAAACCTTGATTGCAAAGTTCAAGGGCATTCTCTCCATCCTAAGCACATGTGTAGGTGCTCATGCTGAGTGAGTGTTCACCAGAGGAATGAAGATTCACCAGCACATTCATTTAGGAAAACTCAGATTGAGAATATGTTTCTTAACTCGTTCTTCAACAAGAAATGCAATCCTAAGTCCTTACCCACATTTTAGAACCTTGCTGGATGACCATCTTTAAAATTATTTTCAACCTCGGTTTTTAATTTCTATTTGTGCTTTTTACAGTATTTTCCCTTCCTTTTCTCTTTTAAAATCCATTAATGGTTTCACTAGGATTTGTATACTGTTACCTGGTATCGTGGTTCTCAAGCTGGGTTGATTTTATTCCCCGGGGGCACGGTAGCACTGTTGATAGTTTTGGTTATCACATGTGGGAGGCGCTGCTACTGGCTTCTGGTGGGTAGAGGCCACGGATGATGCTAAACATCCTACAGTGCAAAAGGCAGCCTCCACAACGAGAATTATTTGACACAAAATGTCAACAGTGCAAGGCTGAGAAAGGCTGAGCTTAGAGGAACAGGGGTGGCATCAGGAGATGGCTCTACATAGCATTGGATTCTATTTTAAAAATTTACTTTTAAGTTTTTATTGGAGTACAGTTGACTTACCGTGTCATGTTAGTTTCAGGTTACAGCAAAGCAATTCAGTTACACAAATACATACATTCATTCTTTTTCAGATTCTTTTCCCATATTGAGTATTGAGTAGGCTCTTCATCTGTGCTATACAGTAGATCCTAATTGTTATCTGTTTTATATATAGTACTGTGTGTATATGTCAATCTCAGTCTCCCTACACATCCCTTCCCTCCTTAACCGTGTTTGTTTCCTACATCTGTGACTCTACTTACGTTTTGTAAATAGGTTCATTTGTATCATATTTTTAGATTCCTCGTATAAGCAATAGCATATGATACCTTTCTCTGTCTGTGTGACTTCACTTTGTATGACAGTCTCTAGGTCCATCCATGCACTGGATTCTTGTTAGGCCATTTCATGCAAATTGGTGTCTTGCGTAACTGGTTTTCTTTTGCAGCATTAGGAACAGAGTCGATGTATATGAGTGACTCCTGAAGGAGGGCATACATACGTAGTAACATAGGTGGAAGGACAGGATTTCAGTAGGAGAGATGAAACACAGTAGGAGCGCAGACCCGCACGTTTTAAAAGCCCGTTTGTAGTCCGGTGTGAACTATGTAGCTAGTGCAGCGTGCGTTGTTTCTTCCCCAAGTGTTTCCGCCCTGTCTCAGTTGTGCCTGTAGCTCTGGAGCCTGTAGGACTGTCTGCCCTGGCAGTTCCAGCTGACTGTCTTCCACTCCTCCTTTCTGGAATGTGTGCTGGTGATAACTACGGCAGTTTCTATGATTTGGGACCGTATTTGAGCACCATGAGGGTGCTGTGCACTCCGGTCTTGGTCTAGAGATGGGAACAAGACTTTGATGGTTGCCCCAGCCACGTGTGGGATCTCCCTGGCTTTATTCTGCCAGTTACAGCCCCACTGGACAGAACTCAGTGACATCGCTCAGGCCTGTCAGTAGCAATTAGATTATTTTTAAGAAGTCTTTTGCAGTTGCAAACATGACCAAACCACCATGTGGTATTTCTCATTAGCTAAGGAAAACAAGTCAGAGTAGCACCCTCACTTCTTCAAATGGTCTTTCTATTGGCACTAAAGCATGGTTTGTGGCTTATTATAGCCAACATACAAACCTTGGTACTAAGAGACACTTTTATCAAAAGGTAATAGAGAGATTTCAGGAAGGAGAAGTTACATTCTCTTTATATCTTGTTGCCAGAAATTACTCTTAAAGCAAAATATGTCTTGCCTGAAATAAAAATAAAACAAGAACACAGCATATGTCTACTTTTGGCTATTTGGTCTATGCCAAGTTACGTATTATCACTTTATGAAAATTGGCTCATTTTTTACAAACAAGCCTTTTTTTGCAATTGGATCTTTCCTCTTAAAAAATGAGAGGTTGTTGTTCACTCGCTCAGTCATGTCCGACTCTTTGCAACCCCATGGACTGCAGCACGTCAGGCCTTCCTGTCCATCACCACCTCCTGGAGCTTGCTCCAACTCATGTCCATCGAGTTGGGAATGCCATCCAGCCGTCTCTGCCTCTGTGGCCCCTTCTCCTCCTGCCTTCAGTCTTTCCCAGCATCAGGGGCTTTTCTAACGAGTTGACTCTTCGCATCAGTTGGCCAGCATATTGGAGCTTCTGCATCAGTCCTTCCAGTGAATATTCAGGATTGATTTCCTTTAGGATTGATTGCTTTTTATCTCCTTGCATTCCAAGAGACTCTCAAGAGTCTTCTACAACACCACAGTTCAAAAGCATCAGTTTTTTGATGCTTGTCCTTCTTTATGGTCCAACTCGCACATCCATACATGACTACTAGAAAAACATAGTTTCAACTAGATGAACCTTTGTCGACTAAGTAATGTCTCTACTTTTTAATACGCTGTCTATCTTTGCTATAGCTTTTCTTCCAAGGAGCAAACATCTTTTAATTTCATGGCTGCAGTCACCATCTGCAGTGATTTTTGGAGTCCAAGAAAATAGTCTCTCACTGTTTCCATTGTTTCTCCATCTATTTGCTATGAAGTGATGAGAAGAGATGCCATGATCTTAGTTTTTTGATTGTTGAGTTTTAAGTCAGCTTTTTTACTCTTCTCTTTCACCTTCATCGAGAGGCTCTTTAGTTTCTTTCTGCTTTCTGAGATTAGGGTGGTGTCATCTGCATATCTGAGGTTATTGATATTTCTCCCGGCAATCTTGATTCCAGCTTGTGCTATATACAGCCTGGCATTTCGCATGATATACTCTGCATATAAATTAAATAAGCAGGGTGTCAATATACAGCCTTGACGTACTCCTTTCCTGATTTGGAACCAGTCTGTTGTTCCATATCTGGTTCTAACCGTTGCTTCTTAATCTGCATACAGGTTTCTCAGGGGGCAGGTAAGGTGCCCTTACCTGCCCCCTGAGAAATTCTTCCCATCTCTTGAAGAATTTTCTACAGTCTGTTGTGATCCACACAGTCAAAGGCTTTAGCATAGTCAATGAAGCAGGAGTAGATATTTTTCTGGAATACTCTTGCTTTTTTATGATCCAGTGGATGTTGGTAATTTGATCTCTGGTTCCTCTGCCTTTTCTAAATCCAGCTTGAACATCTGGAAGTTCTCTGTTCCCATACTTTTGGAGCCTGGCTTGGAGAATTTTGAGCATTACTTTGCTAGCGTGTGAGATGAGTGCAATTGTGAGGTAGTCTGAACATTCTTTGGCATTGCTTTTCTTTGGGATTGGAATGAAAACTGACCTTTTCCAGTCTTGTGGCCACTGCTGAGTTTTCCAAATTTATTGGCATATTGAATGAAGCATTTTCACAGCATCATCTTTTAGGATTTGAAATAGCTCAGCTGTAATTCTGTCACCTCCACTAGCTTTGTTCATAGTGAGGCTTCTTAAGGTCCACTTGACTTCACACTCCAGGATCTCTGGCTCTAGGTGAGTGATCACACCATCGTAGTTATCTGAATCATTAAAATCTTTTTGTATAGTTCTTCTGTGTATTCTTGCCACCTCTTCTTAATATCTTCTGCTTCTGTTAGGTCTATACAATTTCTGTCCTTTATTGTGCCCATCTTTGCATGAAATGTTCCCTTGGTATCTCTGATTTTCTTGAAGTGATCTCTAGTCTTTCCCATTTTATTGTTTTCCTTTATTTCTTTGCATTGATCACTGAGGAAGGCTTTCTCATCTCTCCTTACTGTTCTTTGGAACTCTGCATTCAGATGGATATATCTTTCCTTTTCTCCTTTGCATTTCACTTCTCTTCTTTTCTCAGCTATTTGTAAGGCTTTCTCAGACAGCCATTTTGCCATTTTACATTTCTTTTTCTTGAGGATGGTTTTGATCATTGCCTCCTGTACAATGTTACGAACCTCTGTTCATAGTTCTTCAGGCACTCTATGCATCAGATCTAATCCCTTGAATCTATTTGTCACTTCCACTGTATAATTGTAAGGGATTTGATTTAGGTCATACCTGAATGGTCTAGTGGTTTTCTCTACATTCTTCAATTTCAGTCTGAATTTGGCAATAAGGAGTTCATGATCTGAGCCACAGTCAGCTCTTGGTCTTGTTTTTACTGACTGTCTAGAGTTTTGCATCTTCGGCTGCAAAGAATATAATCCATCTAATTTCGGTATTGACCATCTGGTGACGTCCATGTGTAGAGTTGTCTCTTGTGTTGTTGGAAGAGGGTGTTTGCTATATCCAGTGTGTTCTCTTGGCAAAACTCTATTAGCCTTTGCCCTGCTTTATTTTGTACTCCAAGGCCAAATTTTCCTGTTACTCCAGGTATCTCTTGACTTCCTACTTTTGCATTCTAGTCTCCTATGATGACATCTATCTATCTATCTATATATTTTGTATCTATAAGAAATGCCATTGTGTTTATGTGGGGTGTGGATATATTATAATGTGTTTTGACAAATCTGTTTTAATGGACTTCAGACTATGTTCTTTTTTTTTTTTTTAATACAATGAATATCAGATTTATATGCCCCTTGGTATAACCTTTCTTCTTACGTACATTTTTGTAAGTAGAGTTCCCAGGTCTCAGGTAATGAGCAACTTTGGTAATTTTCAGGATTGCCATCTTGTCCTCCCAAATGACTGTTGAAATTCTACCAGAAGGTTCTGTTTTCTGGAAAGGAAATACTCCTTTCCTGTCATCTCTGTCAACTCTGTGCTTTCCCATCTTTGGGTAGCCTAAATATGTAGTGAAAAATATGTTTTTCAATACACTACCTTAATAAATAGAAAAGCTGAGCCTGTTTCGTCCATTCATGGAACATTTATTTGCATAATTGCTGTGAATTACTTGTCCTTGCTTTTTATCCATTGATTCATAATCTTTCCCTATTTAGTGAGTAGTTCATCTTTTTTTTAATAATGAAATAAAGACCTTTAAATTGTTTTTTCTACTTGGAAATTTAAGATTCCTTATGCTTCTCTCTAACCATAGTGTCCACACAGCTCATTTCTCACTATTAATAGTTATTTACAAGTCATTCATGAATCATTTCTATTCAAAACTAGAAAGAAATGAATTTACCTTAAGTGATAATAATGTATTGATTTTTGAAGGACTGTAGGAAAGTATGGATAAACTTTTAAGACATTGGATTTCCAAAGTAAACAATTTATAAAGATTAGATCGTCAATTTTAATAGCATGGAAATTATGTAAATATATAGGCACACACATATACACATACATACACATAGATATATATTTATGTATATACATGGGTGTGTATGTATTGGCAAAGCATGAGAAATAATTAAAATACTATTGAAGAAGTTATTGAATTCCTGAGTTTTCTTGGTATAACAGAAGTAAGACCCAGTAAGTCATTTGCTTTTATTTCCATGTGTTGAGCTTTATTTTTGTCTTTTAGTGGGAAAAATTTGTGAAAAATTTTCCATTCCTTTATATTCAAGGGACGGATACTTGAATATGTTATTTTGAATTGACTTGTATTCCATTTCTATACTGTCCCCATTTTTAGAATGGGATCTGTATTCTTGCCTGGAGGATCCCATGAATAGAGGGGCCTGGAAGGGTGTAGTCCATAGGGTTGCACAGAGTCGCTTCACATGACTGAAGCGACTTAACATGCACTGTCGATGAGAGAATTTAGTTTTTGGTGTAATTTACTTCCTCTTCAACATTGAGCTTGCTTAACAGAACAAAAGCCACCTTCTGCATTGCACTGTTTTGCTTTTGTTTGGGTGGTCCATGCGCTTTTTCAAGTCTGACACAGCACCACAGAGTCCAGATTTATTTCGTTTAGCTGGGAGACATGCATGAACTCAGCAAAGTGAGGGAGAAGAAAGGAAAAAGGTCTTTCAGCCACTAAGGATATACATAATTTGAGATCAAACTGTATGCCCCTATTTCTTTTGCTTTTACCATCAAGGGGGTATATTTTAATCTAATCCTCTTGGGTTTTCTCCTTCGGGCAATGCCTAATTGATTTTTACATCATAGGCAAGTTATGTAACACTGTTTCCACACCTGCAAAATGTAGTATCCATATAACCTAGGTTTGGAAATCCATTCAAGTTCATTGCAGAATTTTTTGGAGTAAAGTTTTTTTGAAGCCACATTGACTTATGCCCTCTTCGCTAACCAGGAAGCCTTGTCACACCATTGCCTGTGCTGTGTCTGCTGCATCTCCACCCTTTGCCTGACTGGTCAGCTCCTAGTCTTTGTTCCACATCCATCTCAGATGACGTGTCTTCCTGGAAAGCCTCACCCATCCGCACTGAAACAGAGTTAATACTCAGTTCCCTGTGCTAACTCGGTACCATATACATCTTTACATTTTGGCACTTTCTCAGCTTGTGTTGCAGCAGCCTAGACTTTTGCCTTTCCTCCTGGACTCTGAGCTCATGGACCTGCCTCAAAGGCCAGCATGTCTTATTCCCTTCCGTGTGCATGGTGCCTGCCAGGAGTGGAATTATAACTTAGGAGGTAAAGTTTACATTGTAACTTAGGTTTAGAGCAAATTTGAAATTAATTCAACAGTGATTTAAGTCATTCTGGTATCTTTTGAGTCACTTCGGAGAAAGTGAAAAATGGCCCTGGCAGCCTGGCTGCAGTGTTCCCAATTGAATATAAATACCTCTCACAGAGTATAAATAATCAGACAGGGTTACTCCTTGGTTAAGTCTGAAGCAAGGCTGAAAACATTGACACTCTGCAGCCACGAAATTAATTAAACACCCCTCCCTTACAAGCGACCTCAGTAATTGTTGCTGCTTGAACAGTGACGACTCCAACTCTGCTTTCATCCTCTGCCTTCTACGTTACATTTGCCAAGATATTCATTCAGTAAATTTCCCCTGCTTTCTGGCAGCTTCCGACCCAGATTTGGCCACCTCCACTTTCCTAAGACCTCAGTGGAATCACCCAGAGCAAACCCAGATTCTGTAATGAGCTTCCTTCAGTTTCCTCTTCAATGCTTCACACTGAAGAAAGCTTGCTTTATCTACTGCAGCAGTGTTCTTGGTGGTCTTTGGCCAGTGGGCACCATGGTGAATGTTGTAGAAACATAAGGATGAAGCATTGAGCTCAGTCTCTGCCCCTTGGAGACTTAGAGTTTGGCCAGGGTTTCCTGCCTTACTCACTTTAAACAGCTTTTTAAAAGTGGCATTGTTTGCTGTCAAGACTAGAATAGTTCAGAGGAGGAGGAGAAGAGTGCAAGCCACAGCCAAGGAAAATATTCCTGAGCATTAGGTACTTGATTGTGTGGATTTCCAAAGGATGGGTAGGGTTAAGCCTTTCTGTGTGCGGAAGGCTCAAAGCTGAGAAGGATCATTGTGTGTTAGAGAAGAGAGGAGAGTGATTGGTGAAAGGGGGAGAGGGGGAAGAGCTGGTGGCCAGTGAGTTTGGACCTCATGAGAACCTCGTCTATTCTATAGACAGTGGACAGCCTGGGGTAGGGGATGGTTGCAGGAGATAACTGGTAACTGTGGTAGGAAGGGGTTAAAGGTTGGGAGACCAGTGTAGTACATCATATTTGATAACAGTGGGATCAAGGAAAGTTCTTTTTTTAAGTTTACTTATTTTTGGTTTCTGCCATACATAAACATGAACCAGCCATGGGTATACTTATGTCCCCTCCCTCTTGAACCTCCCTTCCACCTCCCACCCAAAGAGAGCTCTTGAAAGGCAAATCATCGTAACATGGCGGCTTGACACAAGCAAGGAATTGGGCAGTTGGCTGCCACAGCAGATGTTCTTATGCTCTTGGCTTGTCTCTGAGTTTACCTGCGGTGGGCATCTCCCTTGCAGGCTTACACTTCCCAGCTCGGGTGCTGGGTCGCTGCCCTTCTCTCTGGGGTCAGCACAATGAGAACCTCCCCTTCTGGGGCACAGCAGCATGGAAATGCTGGCAGTGATGCTGGAGGATGATCTCTCCCAGGGACAGGCTTCAACCAGTGACGGACTGGAGTTAGGAGACAAATGTCCAGTTTTCCCGTCTCTCTGTGGAATGTTCTAAGGCATATTATTCATGTCTTCTCTGGATACCCCAGGGGGCTGGAGCCCTAGCAGCAGCTGCTCCACACCACTTCTTTTATTGGCTTCCCTCTCTCCTTACCCATATCTTTCTTCCTTCCTAACTTGTGATCCCTGGGATCACCTCCCGAATAAACTACCCAGGTAACACACACTAACCCAGGTTCTTGTCTCAGGGTCCCTTTGTGGGCAATACAGGCTAAGATGGCTATCCTGGGTGATCAAATGGTCATTATGCCATGGAAAAATGGAGTTGGCATTCTCTTCCAGTGGTTAATTAATGACTCTTGTTATTTTAGTGGAAAAAAAATGACTGCATTCATCTCAAATGTATTTTATATATCAGTGCAAATATGGCAGAATGATTTAGAGTTCGTGGCTCATTTTGAGAAAAAAATGCTCCAAACCATCTGCAAAAGTATTAAAATGATCCCAAGTGGCACATAGGCACTTGAGGCAGTTTCCAGGCACATTAGGTTGTTGTCAACATAGAGAAAAATATACACTACAGGGAGAAGCAAGAAGAGAGAAAGGTCCTGAAAACCCGTGATTTCAGCAGATCAGGAAGAAGAATGTCAGTGGATGAGCAGGGCAGGCGCCGTGGGCGTCCCCACATGTGTGTCAGCCAGGTGGCTTAGGAATCCTGGGCCATTGGCAGCTGTGATGCAATTGACTGACGATCGGTCGTAGGGAGAGGACCCAGCCATAGGATCATTTCTGTCCACGAGCTGTGCTCTCCTGAAAGTCATGCTGAGTGGTTGGAGCCAAGTTAGGAAAAATATTTCCGTTACTAACAATATAGTTGTTAAGTGTGTTCCATGGGGATTCTGAAATATTTACTTGATGGTAATCACAAGAATGTCATTATTTTCATTTTTTTCCTGATGATCCTATTAGCATCCAACTATTGTAAAAGTCAGCACTTGATAGTGTTTTATAGACAAATGGCAAGAAAATTGCTAATAAGGAAGCAGTGAATGCATCCAGTTTCCATGAGCAATTGTATCTGCATTCTTCAGCATTTGGAACTTGATGTTTGAATGAAAAGATGCCCACACAGGGGTGGTCCTGTCCATTACACTCTCTTGCAAAATGAAACCCTGGCTTTATTTAGGCACATATTCTTTTTTCTTTTCTTTTTTTTTTTTTTTTTGCCATGCAGGACCTTAGTTTCCTGACCAGGGATCAAACCTGTGCCTCTTGCATTGGAAGCACTGTCTTAACCACTGTACTCTCAAGTCCCCAGCCCTGTGTTCTATGTTGGACCTTATTCTAGAAGGGAAAGAATAGTGTTTATTGGTGTTTTTCCTCTAAAATCTGTTGTGAAGGCTTCCCAGGTGTCTGACGGTAAAGAATCTGCCTGCAGTGTGGGAGACCCAGGCTCAATCCCTGGGTCAGGAAGATCCCCTGGAGGAGGGCATGGCAACCCACTTCAGTATTCTTGCCTGGAGAATCCCACGGACAGAGTAGCCTGGCAGGCTACAGTCCATGGGGTCACAAGGAGTCAGACACCACTGAATGACTAATAGATCATCTACACATACAACACCATAGATGATCTATCTATTAGAGATTCTTAATTCTCTTGAAATGAATTTAAAACATGGATTGTTTATTTACCATTTAATAAACTTTGGAGTGTTCATCTGCATTATCATTTTATAATCTCATCCATCATATGAATTAAGGAATAAAATAATAAAACTTGAATAGTTTTTGGAACATGTATTTTTTAAAAATCAGAATGTCCTCACCTCTATTGAATAAATCACCATGTATAGGAAAGTGAAAATAAGTACTGATCCTATTAGTGATCTTTGAGAGAACAACAGAATCTGGAATACAACAGTCAGGAAAGGAAAACACAGCAGCTAATATTGAAGATTGTCGGTAAAAGAAAAAGATCATGGATGGAATGGTTGCATGTGTCCTTGATTTGAGGTGAAATTATATCATTTTCTTTTACTATTTCATTCTTTTAAGAATAAAAGTTGAGAGAACTTTGAGGCTGAGAAAGTGTAGAGAAGAGAATGACACTAGAGGAAATAGGAGAGCAGAGCTAGATTGAAGATAACAGGTGTTAGGCTGGGGTTAGTCAGCCTTGAGCTGTTCCCTCACTTTGTGAGTCCTTCTGCTGGATATGCTCATTTTCATGAAACAACCAGTTTCAATTTTTGGTTCATATCTATAGTTCTCAATAGGCTCTGCTAGGTATGGTCATGGGTTTAATGGCTGTGGTCATTGATTCCGCCAGATCCATACCTCGTAGAATGCTTGGCTTGTAGTATGTCCTCAATAAAAGTCTGTTAAATGGATTTGAACATATTTTCCTGAGTTTGGTAAGAAGGAGAGAAGAGTAAAGATTATGATGGGTTTAAGAGAAATGGGAGAAAGTTGAGTATAAATTTCCTTTACTTTTCTCAGTCTGGAGATGAAGTCATCTCTTGGGGGCATAGAGGGGTGTTTTGGAGACTTGAAGACTTGAAGAAACTGGGGAGAGTTCAGAACAGCTGCTTATGGAAAATGCAATAGAAATGAATAAAAAACTTGCCAAACCAAATTATTATACAGCTGAGGCTGTGTATATAAATTTGTAGTCAGATTTCTTGGGATAGTTATATGCCTTTTTCTAGTTCTTTGGTCTCTCCAAAGTGGAGAATACAGATTAGGGGTGGATTTTAGAGTGTGTGATGAGAGGATGAAATGGTTACTCTTGGGGTGGGATGGCATGGGAAGAATTAAAGCCAACAGTAAGACATAATATTCTAGAGAACTTTCAGAGTTGAGGGCTTTCAAGAATTGCACTGGTAGGAAGTTGTAGCCACAGGAAGAAATGACCAGTTAGAAGATATCTTAGAAGTGGTGGAGTCTGGTTGTGATGAGGTCCAGTTTATGGCTGGTTTTGTGGGTTACTAAAGTAATGTTTAACAGTTTTAGAATTCTTAGCAACTTTAGGATTGTTTCGCAAACTTAAATTTGATTCTTTGAACAAGCAAAAAGAAACTTGTTAAGGAGTTAAAACCAAGTATGATGGAGCCAATTAGTGTCAATATGACTCTAGTTTACTGAAATCTGTGTAATTTTTAAAGCTGAATAGCCAAGTTCATATTCCTTTAGTCATTGACTTTCATGTATGGGAGAGTAAATTACATAACAGCTGATCAGTGCTTTTTGCTAGCCAGTTTTAAAATGTTACATGTGAGAACACCTCATAACTTATACATGTTTTCCAGTGAGAATTGCATCATAGGTGGAAAGAAAATAAATGCATCCATGGTTCTTAGATGTTACATAATCTAGGGACTTCATAACTTCCTAGTTATACAATTTGAAATCATTATGTAATCTCACGGCTCCTTACAAGGGGGAAAAAGGTTATATTTTTTATAGAAATTCTACAGGATGATTGGTTGAAGAACATTTGTGTGTGGGTGTAATTTTGCAAATACACAAATAATAAGTACTGGTTAGAATTGATCTGACCATCTCTTTGGCTGCTCCTTGTGGACCACCCGAGTGATAAGGTAGGTCACCTTTCAGTTAACAGAACATCAAAAATCTGTGCCAACCCAGAGCTACACACAGGACTCCTTGGAGTCACAGGGAGTGTTCTCCACCCTCCAAGCCATTCCTTCTATTTGGGGCCTTGGACTGAGTGGCCATTTATACTCAACCCTCTTTACCTTTCCAGCATCTCCTGAATTGCTGTAGTAGTAGAGTCTGCTGGTGATTTGCAGGATGTGAAGGCTTTTGCTTCAAGACTGGCTGTCTCTGGAGCTTGTCTGCCCAAAACTCTGGCTTCTCTGTCCTGACGAGGCAGACAGTACACCTTTAGGTTTGATTCTTGTACCTCCAGTTACTCATCATGGGATCTGGCCTCCCTTACTGAGAAGTAAGTTCAGGAGATGAAGGCATTTAAGAATCTCTAAGGATCTTGTTGTCTGGCTGGCTGTCTCTCTTCCTTTACTAACCAGAATCTTATTTGAACTTGGATCCCTGCCTGGTGCAGGTATAAGCTGAAGTCCACTACTCCCTTTGAAATACAAAAAAATTTTGCTCATATCCCTCCCCATTTGCAGTGAGAGAGAATCCAGAGTTCTCCAGAGCAATTTGATGGGGGTGTGTTTAGGGAGAGTTTCATCTAGTCATTTCTACCTTATTTAAATTATGGCTGAATTTCCTCTCGTGGGCCCTTTATTATTATACATTGATGACAAAGAGCACAGCCTTTCCTTTTGGATTTTCATCTTGTAAATATTAGCCATTCAAGACGTGTGCGTTTGTGGCAGACGAGACCTGTGAGGCAGCGAGAGATTTTGCTTAATGTGCTCTATTCCTTGGAGACTTTCTGTTTCTTCCCAGACCCGCACACTATTGCAACCCTCAACTCCAGGCTCTGCCCACATGTGATTCAGGAAACGTTTAAAAACATCAGATCATCTCTGCCTTCATCTTGACCCTGGTCCCCATTTGGGCTTCTTCGAAGTATGGATCATTTACTCTCAGTTCTGGCTTGAGAAGGTAACTTCTTCCTCACCTGCCAGTCTGGAAGAGAGGAGAGGAGCAAGGTTGAAGTGGATTTGATCATAGTGTGAACACATCATATCAGAAGGCAGAGACAATTCAGCTGCATGTGGTTTTGTTTGTGTGTTTGCTTGTTTTACTTTCACAAATCCACATGGTTCTTAAGTCTTTCAGACTGTGAACCGGTGGGCCCTCATCTTCTTTTAAATACATTTATTTGGCTGCACTGGGTCTTAGTTACAGCATGCAGGATCTTTAGTTGTGGCATGTGGGATCTAGTTTCCCCACCAGGAGTCGAACCTGGACTTCTGCATTTAGAGAGTGGAGTCCTAGCCACTGGACCACCAGGGAAGTCCCCTGGGCCCTCATCTAATTCCTGGCACCTTCCTGGCCACCTCAGGCTTGGGAGACAGCTTGGATTACTAGTCTTAATACCATAAATTTGCAACATCTAAGGACAAAGCTAGTGGAGGTGATGGAATTCCAGTTGAGCTATTTCAAATCCAAAAAGATGACATTGTGAAAGTGCTGCACTCAATATGCCAGGAGATTTTGAAAACTCAGCAGTGGCCACAGGACTGGAAAAGGTCAGTTTTCATGCCAATCCCAAAGAAAGGCAATGCCAAAGAATGCTCAAACTACCGTACAATTGCACTCATCTCACACGCTAGTAAAGTAATGCTCAAAATTCTCCAAGCCAGGCTTCAGCAATATGTGAACCGTGAACTTCCAGATGTTCCAGATGTGGTTTTAGAAAAGGCAGAGGAACCAGAGATCAAATTGCCAACATCTGCTGGATCATGGAAAAAGCAAGAGAGTTCCAGAAAAACATCTATTTCTGCTTTATTGACTATGCCAAAGCCTTTGACTGTGTGGATCACAGTAAACTGTGGAAAATTCTGAAAGAGATGGGAATACCAGACCACCTGACTTGCCTCTTGAGAAACTTGTATGCAGGTCAGGAAGCAACAGTTAGAATCGGACATGGAACAACAGACTGGTTCCAAATCGGGAAAGGAGTACGTCAAGGCTGTATGTTGTCACCCTGCTTATTTAACTTATATGCAGAGTACATCATGAGAAACGCTGGGCTGGAAGAAACACAAACTGGAATGAAGATTGCCAGGAGAAATATCAATAACCTCAGATATGCAGATGACATCAGAAAGTGAAGAAGAGCTAAAGAACCTCTTGATGAAAGTGAAAGAGGAGAGTGAAAAAGTTGACTTAAAGCTCAACATTCAGAAAATGAAGATCATGGCATCCGGTCCCATCACTTCATGGCAAATAGATGGGGAAACAATGGATACAGTGGCTGACTTTATTTTTCTGGGCTCCAAAATCACTGCAGATGGTGATTGCAGCCATGAAATTAAAAGACGCTTGCTCCTTGGAAGGAAAGTTATAACCAACCTAGACAGCATATTCAAAAGCAGAGACATTACTTTGCCAACAAAGGTCCGTCTAGTCAAGGCTGTGGTTTTTCCATTGGTCATGTATGGATATGAGAGTTGGACTATAAAGAAGGCTGGGTGCCAAAGAATTGATGCTTTTGAACTGTGGTGTTGGAGAAGACTCTTGAGAGCCCTTTGGACTGCAAGGAGATCCAACCAGTCCATCCTAAAGGAGATCAGTCCTGGGTGTTCATTGGAGGGACTGATGTTGAAGCTGAAACTCCAGTACTTTGGCCACCTGATGCGAAGAGCTGACTCATTTGAAAAGATCCTGATGCTGGGAAAGATTGAGAGCAGGAGGAGAAGGGGACGACAGAGGATGAGATGGTTGGATGACATCACGGACTTGGTGGACATGAGTTTGGGTAGACTCTGTGAGTTGGTGATGGACAGGGAGGCCTGGCGTGCTGCGGTTCATGGGGTCGCAAAGAGTTGGACACAACTGAGCGACCGAACTGAACTGAAGGAGATACCCTATAAGTTCTTGGTTTCCTGAAGACATATTTTTAGGGGAGAGTTAGTTAAAAAGAAAGATTTTTTTTTTATTGCTGAAATAAGTTCTTGAAGGCTTGCCTTATTATTTTGATTGATGTTTCTTAACCACTTTGTGGGAAATGGTTGCACACTCAGTGTATTAAAAATACCCTTTATAATTGGAGATGTCAAAATTAACTTTAATGTAGATTGTTAGTGTTGTTTTCACTTATAAAATTTATTTTAAAATTTATGCCTCTTTCTCATATCCACAAAGAATGAGCATCTGCTCCTTGTGTAATATAATCTTAAAAATAATTTTATCTATTTACTTATTTTTGGCTGTGTTGGGTCTTTATTGCTGCACGAGCTTTTCTCTCATTGCAGCAAGCGGGGACTCCTCTCTAGTTGCAGTGTGCGGGCTTCTCCTTGCAGCGACTTTTCTTGTTGCAGAGCACAGGCTCTATGGAGCACAGGCTCAGTAGCTGCAGTTCCCGGGCTCTAGAGCACAGGCTCAATAGTTGTGGTACACAGGCTTAGTTCCTCCATGGCATGTGGGATCTTCCTGGACCGGGGATAGAACCCACATCTCCTGCGTTGGCAGGTGGATTCTTTGCCACTGAGCCACCAGGGAAGCCCTGCAATTTTAATTAGTCTGAAAATTCAGTGATTTGACTAACTCTTCCCTGCCCATTAAAATTAAGCCTTTGTACCCTTGAGTAGGAAGAATTAAAAGTAAAAATTAGATCAGATATTAAGCATGCCAGTTTTCATGCAGATAAGACTGTGTTACTATACACAATGAGTTTTACTTTCAACTTGTTTCAATAACAACAACTATCATTTATTGAATACTTATTAGGTCAATCATTGGATTACAGTATATGTGTTTTCTGAATTACCTTATTCTAATGAGTTCTGTAACCTAAACCTGTCATCCTACATGCAGAAACAGAGTCTCAGATAACTCGATATGGTTAGGCAATTTGTAGGTGCCCTGACTGGAAATTTGCGCCTACAGTTCATTTAGCCGGTAGATCATCTTCTTGACAGTGCTTGGAGCTTCTAGTATAGAACCCTGAGCCTGACCTTTTGCACTTGGATAGCATGTGTATGGCTCTCTGCATGGCTGCAGATGGTGACTGCAGCCATGAAATTAAAAGACACTTGCTCCTTGGAAGAAAAGCTATGACCAACTTAGACATCATATTCAAAAGCAGAGACATTACTTTGCCAACAAAGGTCCATGTAGTCAAAGCTATGGTTTTTCTAGTAGTCGTGTATGGATGTGAGAGTTGGACTATAAAGAAAGCTGAGCAACGAAGAATTGATGCTTGTGGTGTTGGAGAAGACTCTTAAGAGTCCCTTGGACTGCAAGGAGATCCAACCAGTCCATCCTAAAGGAACTCAGTCCTGAGTATTCATTGGAAGGACTGATGTTGAAGCTGAAACTGTAATACTTTGGCCACCTGATGGGATGAACTGACTCACTGGAAAAGACCCTGATGCTGGGAAAGATTGAAGGCAGGAGGAGAAGGGGACGACAGAGGATGGACAAGATGGTTGGATGGCATCACCGACTCAATGGACATGAGTTTGAGTAAACTGCAGGAGTTGGTGATGGACAGGGAGGCCTGGCGTGCTGCAGTCCATGGGGTCGCAAAGAGTTGGACATGACTAAGCGACTGAACTGAACTGAGTACATGTATATTTTTGACCATTTTAATAGTTAAATATATCCGATTTTGAAAGATAATGTTTTTATTACATATCATAAGCATAGATTGGAGATGACTATACAGCCACTATCTGTCCTGTGTCTATTTCTTACACAAAAGAAATTAACTGATAGCCTTTTCTTCTGGAACAGCTAATAATCTCCTACTTTTTTTTTGTCATCATCTTAAAAATATGCACCTATTACCATGGAATGTTTTGCAGTTGTTTCTTAAGGTTGAATAACTCAATTGATGGTAAATATCTTTTAATCAGTGTACAAAAGAACAAGTTTACCCCAGGGAAAATCAGATCTGTAGACTGCCATTATATAAAAGGAAACTTTTTCCTCCTGGAACTTGGCAGGATTCAGAGTCCAGGAGGAAAAGTGTATGTGTGTGGGTGCGAGACTGAGAATTTGTGAAGGAGTTGACTGAGAAATGTAAGCAGTCAATTAAAAAGTAAGCAGAAATGTTAACCTTGCAGAACTTTATAACTTTATCTCACTAATGTTAATGTTTGCCTTTAAAAGATGATAGAATTTATTGTTGCTCTTCTCATTACAAAGTCCAAATGAATTTTATTGAGAGAAAATGAAATTTTGCATGGGACAGTAATAAGATATACCTGGTTAGAATGCTGATTCTGGTCGTATTTTATGTATTTATTTCTCCTTGAGAAACCTTAAGTGTCCAATGTCTCTAGCCAGATAGTTAAAAAAATGGTTTTCATACTTTACAATTGCAAAAGGATTCATAGCAAAGTTTTATTAAATAGTAGATCTCTTTTGTATTGCAAATATGGTGATGAGTGGTTTAGTCGCTAGGTTGTGTCTGACTCTTTTGACCCCATGGACTCTAGTCAGCCAGGCTCCTCTGTCCATGGCATTTCCCAGGCAGGAACACTGGAGTGGGTTGCCATTTCTTTCACTCAGGGGATCTTCCTGACCCAGGGGTTGAACCATTGTGTCCTGCACTGGCAGGTGGATTCTTTAACGCTGAGCCACCAGGGAAGCCCCATTGAAGGTGTAATCTCTTAGAAACTGAATTTTAATTATTCACTTAGCAGTACACCTGAGTAATATCTGTTAACAGCCTTTTAATAAAGTAACAAACCGTTCATGTATAGCGAGATTAGGTAGACAATCATGATGTGACTAAAATAAGCATAACTCTGTGAACACCTGTAATTCTTCTAATTTTTATGAATCACTGAGAATGGCACTTTGTGAAAGTTACCAGCCCTTGAGTAGTACCTTGTGCACAGTAGGTGTTCAAAACTGTGTGTGTGTATCTGTGAGTGAATAAATAAGAGGGAATGAATGGCTGATGTCTTGGTCGATGGGTTGATGTATGAATATATGAACTTACCCCCTCCTTCTGCTGCTAGTGCAATTCTAATGAATAGTCAATGGTTCCTCTTCTCTTCCCTGCTTCCTTACTCTGGTATACTTAGATACATGCTCAGAGATCATGCTGGGTTAAAAAGGTCCAAAGAAAGTTTGGTGGCGATTGATGTTTATGGTGGTGGTGTTGGTAGGAACCATGTCTCACCCCAAATAGCCTCAGTCCCCTAGACATTCTCAAGTCGCCAACATAATCAGACCTGCTTCCCTGCCTTCCCAGATTCAGCTGAAGCTGAGGAAGTTGCATGGCTTGTTGACTGAAGCCACTGCATGATCAGATAGCCTAGCTGGGTGAACGCGTGTGGGATTGGCCTTGGTTATCTTGGAAGGACTTTCTTCTATGCTTTAAAGATCTCTACTCTAGTGCAGGGCAGTGGTTAGAAGTGTGGTGTCTTGACTGAGGACTCCCTATGTTGGAAGACTAGCTCAGCGGCTTACTAGTTATGAAACACGGGCAGCGGGCCCCCTTAAACCTCTAGATTGTTTGTGTGTGCGCATGTTCACTCAGCCATGTCCGACTGTTTTGCAACCCCATGGACTGTGGCCCTCTAGGCTCCTCTGTCCATGGGGATTCTCCAGGCAAGGATACTGGAGTGGGTTGCGATTTCCTCCTCCAGGGCATCTTCCTGACCCAGGGCTTCAAACCTGTGTCTCTTATGTGTCCTGCATTGGCGGGCAAATTCTTTAACCACTGAGCCACCTGGGAAGCCCTGGTAAACCTCTAGATTCCTCATCTGCAAAATGGGAGCGCAAGTAGTGGCTGCCTCTTAGAGGATTTAGTGATGTCTACCTTAGATTGTAAAAAGTGCACTTCCACCCATGGGAAAAGTGTGGTCTGTAACTTCACACGGCTCTGGACAAAAATGAGGACAGTTCTAACATGTAGCCTAGGCTATATTTAATTATTTACCTGCCAGCCTGCTTCTGGTCATCTGCACCTGTTGGAGAGCAAACATGCCCAGTGACTTGTAAGCTTGACAAGGACTTCCGGTCAGTATATCCATCCAGGTGCACATGTTTAATTAAACTCTGCTCAGAGCATGTGATCTTTATGATAAAAAATATTCATTCTGGAGAAGTTTGAAAATGCTTTCTGGTTAGCATGAGATTTTTGGCATGTATTGACTGTGGTTTTTGGCTATAAATTCCTGAAATGCTGACATAGTTGAATTTATTTTTGTTTTAAATACAATTGCTAACATTTCCAAGCATCCATATGGACTCAATAAATACTTCGCTTCTGCCCACTGGATGTAGGAGCTGGATGAAGAGGAACAATATGATTTGGGAATTCCTGAACATTTTTCTTCTTTTAGCTGGATGCTGAAGCACACTGGAAATATTTCTTTGTCATCATAATTTTGGGGTTTCAAAATTGTGTTTGGATTTTCAGGAAATTGGTGGTAACTTTATATTAGCTGAGAAAAGTGAATTTTAAAATTCTCAGTGAAGAGGCGAATGAATGGTCCATCTTTCATAGGAAAAACTCCTTTTTCAAGGGAACTTGTTGCCAAGTTGTCTGCAGTGGCTCTAGGCATTACTTGACCTTTTGGCACTTCAAGAAATTGTTTTCTTTGTCTAAGTATTAAATCAGTATTTGAGGAAGGCTGAGTGTACTACATGGTATGCAGAGCAGGGGGATGAAAGCAGTCAGCTGTGTGTATTTCCACATTTGCAAGTAGATTTGGTTTCTGTAACTGTCAGTCAAGCAGATCTTATGGAATGAATTTTCATTCCCTTACTACAGGTTCTAGTTCTCCAGGAAGTAAATCACAGTGGCCTTTCTGATGGAGAAAGATGGTGAAAAAACTGTATGAGGATGTAGTACATTCATTCTTAAGCTGAAGCAAATTGCTTTTTAAATTTCTTTTATGCTCTGAAAAAGAAAACCATTTTTTTCTAAACATGCATTGTCTGTGGTGTGATAGACTGTGTCCTCTGTATGACTGTCTTGAAATTTCTGCTTGCAGTGGGGTCTACTTGGAACATGTGGTCTCCTGTTTGGATGCCATTGGCAGGGGTATTTTCTCCTTGCTGCTCCTAGTGTTACTGGAAACACTCACTCTCTCTATATTAGTTGCCGCGTAAGGTGAGGCACCTTCAGTAGGGACATGCCATGCGCTGTTCAAACCTGTGGAGCCATCCACGTTTCACAGGGCACAGAGCCTTCCTTCTAGGATGTTTTCCCAAAACCTTCCATGTGTGTGTGTCTGTGTAATGAAGGTGTTAGTGTTACTTGTGCTTAACAGATGTGTTCACTAAGATAGGACATAGAATAACAAAATATACTTTTTACAAGTGCCTCCTATGTCTCAGACCTTGTTCTAGATCACAGCCTCCCTGCTAGGCAGGGATTAACTCCCTACCCCCATTTATGATGGAGAGAAGAACACTTGTGGCACTTTTGGTAAACTATCTAGCTGTATCTTTTAGAGTCTAAAGCCCACATACCACACTAGTCACTTTATTGAATTTCATAATGAAGTGAAACATTCAAGAGTATTAATGAGTATTGTACACCTGGAAAGAAATCACAGAATTCCAATCTGTGATCGGAATTGTGAATTTTAAACAAGTGTGAAAAATGAATTTTAAAATTCTCAGTGAAGAGGCAAATGATCCATCTTTCATAGGAAAAATTCCTTTTTCAAGGGAATTTGTTGCCAGATTGTCTGCAGCGGCTCTAGGCATTACTTGACCTTTTGGCACTTCAAGAAATTGTTTTGTCTAAGTGTTAAATCAGTATTTGAGGAAGGCTGGGTGTACTACATGGTATGCAGAGCAGGGGAACGGAAACAATTTTAAACAAGTGTCCCAAACTCGTTTGTTTCCTTAGGTGTCTGGATGAAAAACAATATCTTGTAGGTGCCTTGTTCTTGGCCTGACTCTGAGCGAGCTTGCGATCTCCCTAAATTTGACCCCTTTTCAGAGTTCCTGTTTCAGATGCTCAAGCCAGAATCCCAGGAGTTATCTTTGAGCCCTCTTTCTTGCTCACCCACTACATTCCATCGGACACAAAGTACCATTGACTCTACCTGCTAAGCATCGCTGTGTCAGTTGTCGGAATGCCTGGGAAAGAAGCAGGATGGAGGCCCAGTTTAGCTCTGACACCTGTGAAAGGACACGTGTGGGGGAAAGAGACGGGTCAGGGGAGCCTTGGACTGGGATGCAGACCTGACGACGCCTCCGTTGGTCCAGCAGTGGCTCTGGAGCAAAGGTTGCCTGTTACAGAAATCGCATTTTGAGCTGAATGGACAAGATCCCAATATGCCCTTGGGCTTTAGTCTTTCACTAGGGCTGCTGAGGGCTTCCCAGGTGGCTCAGTGGTAAAGAATCCTCCTGCCAATTCAGGAGATGTGGGTTCAGTTCCTGGGTCAGGAAGATCCCCCAGAGAAGGAAGTGGCAACCCACCCCGGTATTCTTACCTGGGAAATCCCATGGAGAGAGGAGCCTGGTGGGCTACAGTTCATGGGGTTGCAAAGTGTCAGACACAAATGAGTGACTAACACTTCTCTTTAGGAAGAACGGTGGTGCCGTGGCAGCTGGGTGGTCAGCTGACTGCCTCCAGCTGCAGGGCCTTAGGATTCACTTCAGCCTTTCAGCCCAGGCCACACTCTTGCCCAGCAGCCCCTTGTTGTTGTCGTTTAGTTGCTCAGTGAAGTCCCAACTCCTTGTGCCCCCTCGGACTGTAGCCCACCAGGCTCCTCTGTTCATGGGATTTCCCAGGCAAGAGTACTGGAGTGGGTAGCCATTCCCTTCTCCAGGGGATCTTCCCGACCCAGGGATCGAACCCAGGTCTCCGGCATTGCAGGCAGATTCTTTAGCATCTGGGCTACCAGTGAAGGCCAGTACTTTCTGAAAGGGAGGTCAAAACAGCAACCCCCGCCCCCAGTGGCCACCACCATGGATCAGTCTGTCCACTCCCAACTCCAGTTTCTTCTCTCACACCCAGTCAGCTGCCGTCCGCTTTCCCCTGGACTACAGTACTCCAACCACTTCTGCTGCACGCTATCTATTCCTACACTTGATCAGGTTTGATTTTTCAGACGGTGGCTGTATCCAATAAGTACAATTTAAAAGTTGCTTCTTCTTGATAGGCTATATCTAGATAAAAGACTATATTTAAAATGGGCTTGTATGCATCACATCAAATGACTTATCTTTGGCAGAATTATGGCTTATTTGCTACCACCTTTTATGTAACTTGTAAACCAAAAAAACAGTCACCAGAGGTGTTACATACAAAAATACCAAAAGGTGGCAACTCGGAGATATTTTCAATAAATTGCCTTTGATGTGACTTTTATACTACCTGAAATATTAAAATTGCAAAGTCTTATTTAACAAGGATTTTTCTTTTTGTTAATTTTTCTACTAGAAAATAGCTGTTATGATATAGGGAATGGGATTTTTTTCTTTTATTGTTAGGTGATTCCATATGAGAATTTTTTAATGAATGCTCTAGTATTTCTAACCTAAAGCCTTTGAGCCTCACAATCCCTGTATAAGGGTTGGATGACCAACAGTACACAAACTGGAGTTTAGTCCTATTGTATCAGAATTTCAAGATAATTTCCTTTCCATAAAAGGCTTTGAGTACATCTACGCTGATGATCAGATCACTTGGCCTCAAGGTCTGGAGAGAAATGCCTAGTGGGTGACTTTTTTCCCCCTGATGTTCCCTCTTTGTATTCTCTAGTCCTCCTTTAGGATTAGCCTCTGATGGTGTAAATAGTGATCTTACCTGTCACACCTTTATTGTAAACCCTTAGGCTGAGTTCTGGGTGGGGCCCCCGAGTGTGCTGTCAGAAATTCTGTGAGCATTTTCTCCTCGCTTCCTGGCTCACACTGGATCCCAGAGTTGGAGAGCAGACTCTGAGAGGGGGTTTCCTGTATGAGACATTTGTCAGGGAATGCCTTGGCCCTTGAGATCAACCCATGTGGCAGGGAGGGGTGGAGAAGAAGGCCTGGCTGTGTGCAGGGAGGAGGGGCTGCTGTGCAGGGCTCACAGCAGGCCCCTGCCTTTGCTGGAAGCTTTGGAGTCGTGAGGCCCTTCAGAACTGTCCCGGGTTGGGTCAGAGGGCCAGGCTTCTAGATCATGGGTTGGATAGTCCCTTCATGACACGGGAAGGAGGTGTGACCAGGGAGGGGCATTTTCTTCAGCAGAGGGACAGAGCAGGCTGACCCCTCCCAGCGCCTGAGGGTGTGAGTCCTTGGATCTCACAGGGAGATCTTCTTGGTTCCCCACATGGGCTCCTCTCCAGCCCTGTGTGACTTGTCCCTGAAGCCTCTGGACCTGCTTGCCTGTTGTTGATGCCGAAATTTGGTCTGTCTTCACCGGTACCGAATTGAACCTTGGAGAGAGTTTTGGGTGAAGTAGAAAAGAATAGCTTTATTGCTTTGCCAGGCAAAGGGAGCCACAGAGGGTTAATGCCCTCAAAGCTGAATGTCCCAACCCAGGTGCATTTGGGAAGGAACTAAGGAACAGGGTGCATGCAGTCCTTAAATCTAGAGATCTTCTGGCATCCGACGGTCCCGTGATCTGTGGTTCTCAAGGTTATTGAACTGTGACCTTCTCTCTGAACATCTTCCATTTGGTGGGGGTTTTAGTTCTGCAGAAGAGCTCGATACTGTTCTGTGTTTCCCTTGAGGGGGAACCAGGACCCTGCCCCAAGGCTACACATTGTTTCTTAGGGCTCCTCCATTGTCTCTTCATCCCTCTTCTCCCCAGTTAGCAACTGTTTGAGCCTTCCCTTTGGAACTCAGGGAATGGGACACAGAAAGGCTTTTATGCCCAGGAGCCCCTCAGGGTCCTGCCTGCTCAGATGTTACTTCTCTTACTTGGAAACTTGTTTGCTGTTTTCCCCTACTTTGCTTGTTTCCTCTTCAAGCCTTATTTTACACAAAAGCCACAGCACCCTATATTTCTCTTCCTTTATAGTGTTCATCTCACTCGTCATTGTTTGTTTACGTTATCTTATCCAAGAGGCGCAGCTCACTGCATCCCTGAAGGTGGAATATGGTACATGCCAGGCATTCAACAAATAGGGGTTGACTCAGTAAAATGAGAGAGAGTGTTAAAATGTTTTTAAAATTATTTTGCTTATCAAATATTTCTTCTTTCATAAATAATATGCAGAATTCTGTGATTACAATTCATACTTGATTTATTCATTACTTTAGCCAATGTAGCATCTTCTTTTTTCTTCTGGTCTTATTCTTGTGAAAAATCAAGTACCAAATAATTCATGTGCATCATCACAGAGGTGAAAACATCGGTCAGTCTGAAACATTTATGAATGACTAAGTATCCATAAAATTTAAGAAAGACTACAATGCTGTCTTCCTAGTGGATGTGTCTGTCATTTATTGTTGCATTTTCAGAAAGTATAAATAAGCAAACACATTTTATAATTATCTCCATTCCAATTAAAGAAAGACTGTGTGTGAAGATAAATATGTATTTGCAAAGTAGTTGTAATCAAGGTCTGTGTTATGATATTTGAGTTTTGTGTTCATGGAAGACTCGCAATACTCTTTATGATCACCCAGTACTTGACAAAAAAGAAGTGAGCCAAGTAGTTTGAGGGAACTGTAAGTCTAAATCATTTGTCATGTTCAGTCAAAATGAGAAATATCAATTTGATCAGAGAAATAAAAATAGAGCTGGATTTACAAAACCTTGGTTTAATATTTTCTAGACTTTATTTCCAGCAATTCTTACATGAACTGCAAAATGTCTGTCCTCTTGTTTGTTTGGTAAACTTTAGCTTAAAAAACTCCTTTGATTTAGACTAGATTTTTCTTAAATTAAGTTTACTGTTCTGTCAAATTATAAAAATATTTATATATAATTTTCTAAGGAAATTTTAAAGTTGCTCACATTATGAGGCCATAAAAATACTTTTGATAACTTCATCTAGCTGTCTGGCCATCAGTATATGTCTTAGATGAAAGCCCCCTGATTACAGAAGGGTGCCCCTTTGAAGTGAGCAAGTCCATGGTTATTTCCTCACAGAGAAGTTACCCAGTTGACACAACTTTAGGTTCTGTATCATAGCTTATAGAACGTGTGCATGTGCCAGGGAGTCATAGAGTCTGGGTTTGAGTCTTCACTGGATAATATCTAGGTGGGTTCCCTTCATCTTTTTGACCAACTTCCTTATCTAAAACATTGGAATAATGACTCTTACTTCATGGAGTAGCGGCAGGAGTTCTATGCACGAGTCTGCAGGGACTGCCCTGAGGAGCCGGCATGAAGCCCTCAGCAAATGGTAGAGACTGTTACGGGGACCGATCTCAGTTGTGTCTGACTATCTGAGACCCCATGGACTGTAGCTCTCCAGGCTCCTCTGTCTGTGGGATTTCCCAGGCAAGAATACTGGAGGGGGTAGCCATTCCCTTCTCCAGGGGATCTTCCTGACCCAGGGATCAAACCTGTGTCTCCTGCATTGCAGGTGGATTCTTTACCATCGGAACCACCTGGGAAACCCATATTATGACTAGTGCCTGGAAGTGGCATATGTTTTTATTTCCCAATTTCAAAGTTGATTTTGAAATGAAAGTTTATTTCCCCATTGAATTCTTAAAGTTTTACACATGTATGAAGAAAAGACTGTTACAACTTAGAAATTATATTTTGGAAATTTAGGAGAGCCTTAAAATTTTTTGGCTGTTCCCTGAAACTCCTTTGACATTTAAAAATTGTCAAGACACCAGCAGGTATTTCAAAATGAGATCAGGCCTGATTCATTTGGATGAATATGATGGTTTCTGAATTTATTTAATTATGTCAAGGCTCTTTGTTCCCAGAATTTCCCTTGGATCTTGTGTATATATAATTAAGAAAAAGTATGGAGTGCCTAGGATTTTGGTGGAAGAAACTCATTAGGAATTAATAATTTTAAGATCACTATGTCTTTCGCTTTTGTTGTTGAGTATAAGTAGCTCGCTAGGACAGAGTTGAGAACAAAGTGCCGTGGGAGTCCACAGGAGGAGTGACTAACTCATTCTGGAAGACCTCATAGAAGAAGTGACATTTGGGTTGGCTTTTAAGGATGAATTGTTTGCCAGATGGAGATTGGGATGGGTGTGGGTGGTTTTCAGAGACCAAGGGAGTGATACGTGAAAAGGCACAGCCCTGAAAGCACACGTATTTCATTAACAGTAAAAAAAAAAAAATAATAATAATAATAATCTGCTGGGAGCATAGGACATGACAATATGAAAGCTGCCTCCAGGCCTGTGTAAGAGAGGCCAATGGGGAATGGTGTGTCGAGATATTGGAAGAGGATTGGGGCCAAATCCAGAAGGGTGTATATCCTAAGGAATGTGTTCTTTACCTGAAAGGCAGTTGCTCACATCTGTATTTTAGAGAGGTTTCTGGGTTGACCCAGGAGGGGAGAGAATAGCTGAGATCTTGGAAGGTGTTGACCATAGTCTAGATGGGAGATGAGATGTGGTGACAGAGGTCGGAACCAAAGAAGTTAAGAGTGGATACTTAGGTGATAGAATTGATTTGCAGAAGGAGAAAGAATTTTAATTAATGTGTATGGGATATGTATGATATTACATGAGCTTTAATCTCATATTGAAACCTTTTTCTTAAAGCACAGACACAGGAGTCTTATTCTCTAAGGTATATAGAGTTCCTTTCACAATAGGGAATGTTTTCTTCTTCTGGCCTCTGACTCCTTAAAAGAAAATGCATCCTACTGGCATCTATGTTGCTGCAAATGGCCTCATCCCGTTCTTTTTCATGACTGAGTAGTATTCCATTATGCATATGCACCACATCTTCTTTACCATTTATTTGTCGTTGGATCTTTAGGTTGTTGTCATGTTTTAGCTGTCGTGAATAGTGCTGCTGGGGAGGGGAGGACTGGGAGTTTGGGATTAGCAGATGCAAACTGTCATATATAGATAGGATGGATAAACAGCAAGGTCCTACTGTATGGCGGGGAACTATATCCAGTCTCCTGTGAGAAACCATAATGGAAAAGAGGATGAAAAAAGAATGTCTATATGTAACTGAGTTATGTTGTTGTACAGAAGTGATTGGCTGTATTATACTTCAGTCACTTTCATGCACACACGCATGTGTGTGCACGCACACATGAAATGATTAGCTATATTATACTTTAGTCATGGGCACGTGTGTGTGCACATTCACACACACATGTGCATACACACACACATGAAAACCTGTCCTGTTTAGTCCCACCCTGGGCAGAAACTGCCCTGAGCAGTATTCTGGACCCAAATGAAAGGCTAGTGGGGAGAGGGCGGGCACACACCGGGGAGCCCCCAGACACCCTAGGAACTGGTGGGACAGGTAAGAGGGATGCAGTATAGAGTGAAACCCCAGAAGACACCTATGTTTCCACACACACAGCCATGGAGTCAACCCCATAAAATAGATTAGTATTTCACAGCTAATTTTTTTTTTAAGAAGAAGAAATATCAGTGCATTCCTTAAAAATAAGCCAAGTAAGTTTGGGAAAGAGTAATTAAACAAAATGAAATAGTTTTTGCTGTCATTTTTTAATTTCCCATCACCTTGAATCTGATAGCATGTTTTGTGAATTCCAAGAGAACAATAATAGGATAATAGAAATCTATCTCAAAACCTACTTATTTATTTTTAAAAAATCTTACGTGACTCATAGTCTCACTGAGAGTTAATAAGATTAAATGTGTTTTCCAAGGGTTTTATAGTTAATAAGAAGCCCTGATATTTAAATCCATGCTGTTTGTTTTACATGATATTGTTTCCCTATTGAAATTGTTGAATTTAGGATTTGAGGCTGAGAAGCAAGTCAGCGCTGACTCAGTGGCTTCTGGTTTGAGTGACAGCAGTTACTGGCACTTTTAACTGGAACAGGAAATATGAGTGAAGGAGTAGTTTTGTTTTTATTTTGTATGTGTGGGAATGGAATGGATCATGATTTAAGCTTTGGACTTGTTACATTTGAAGTAGTTGGTGGAGATGTCTGGTAAGCAGTTGTAATACAAGAAAAATGAAAGACATATTTTTGGACTTGACAGAACTGTAACTTTTTCTGTTATAAAATGAGCCATTAAAGTTTGGATATTCAGTGTTATTCTGGCCTTAAATAAAAGTTTCGAAGTTAATGTCCCAAGTGGCCAAGGTAGTCACTTTGAAAACTTCTAATTTTTTCTTTCTAGATGCAATGCCCAAGTATCATACTTCATTTTGTGTATATGTATTTTGTCAGAAAGGTGTCTGGAAAAAAATGTAGGAGAAAAACATCTTTAATCACTATCTTTAGACAGAATTGTGGTACATCTAGCTCCTATGGAGTGTTTTAAGGATTTTCTGACACTAGTGAGTGTCACCACATGAATAAATTATATCTCACTGGTGTTTTCAAGAGTTGTTCATCTCTGCCATGAGGTTACCTGTATGATTTTTTTTTTTTTTAATTTCTGTCTCATACAGCTCTTGCATGACCTGCTTAAAGGTGTTAGTAGGTGCTGGTTGTTATCAATATTCCTTAATTTTCTATGGTTCCTTCTATTGTTGTTGTCCAAGTAACTGGAGAACTAGCTATTAGACCACAAAATATAACCCCCTTCCTAAGTGGTCAGTGTCAGGGAGAAGTGAAGTAGACCCTGAATACTCTGGAAGGCAAAACGTTAATATCAAATAAGCAATATAAATAAGATAGTTACATCAATTCAGAAGGCACTTTTGGGGATTTTCCTGGTGGTCCAGTGGTTAAGATTCTGCACTCCCAATGCAGGGGACCTAAGTTCAATCCCTGGGCAGGGAACTAGACCCCACCTGCTGCAACTAAGAGGTCAGATGCCGAAACTAGAAAAGAAAAAAAAAAGACCCCACATGCCATAACTGAAGATCCTGCATGACCCAACAAAGACTTTAGATCCTGCGTGCTACAAATAGTACCCAGTGCCACCAAATAAAGAAAGAAATATTGAAAAGCACAGGCGCTTCTGCTGGGTGGGGATTGGTCATGGTTTTTCTTTAGTTTTTATTGGAGGATAATTGCTTTACAATATTGTGCTGGACATGAGTTTGGGTAGACTCTGTGAGTTGGTGATGGACAGGGAGGCCTGGCGTGCTGCGATTCATGGGGTCGCAAAGAGTCGGACACGACTGAGCGACTGAACTGAACTGAACTGATTGTGCTGGTTTCTGCCATACGTGAACATGAATCAGCCACAGCCATATGTCCCCTCCCTCTTGAATCTCCCACCGCACCCCACCGCTCTAGGCTGTCAAAGAGCACAGGGTTGAGTTCCCTGCGTCACACAGCAAAATCCCACTGGGAATCTGTTTTACAATGACAGTGTATATGTTTTCATGCTACTCTTTTAATTCGTCTCACATTCTCTCCAACATTTTTGTAGATGTTTTAATGATGGTCATTCTTACTGGTATGAGGTGATAGCTTATTGTAGTTGTGATTTGCATTTCTCTAATAATGAGTGATGTTGAACATCTTTTCATGTGTTTTTGACCATCTTGTATGTCTTCTTTGAAGAAATGTCTCTTTAGGTCTTCTGCCCATTTTTTGATATGGGTTGTTTGTTTTTCTGGTATTGAGCTGCATGAGCTGTCTGTATATTTTGGAGATCAATCCTTTGTCAGTTGTTTTGTTTGCAGTTATTTTCTCCCATTTTGAGGGTTGTCTTTTAATCTTGTTTATTGTTTCCTTTGATATGCAAAAACTTTTAAGTTTAATTAAGTCCCATTTGTTAATTCCCCCCCCTCCCCCCATTACTGTAGGAGGTGGATCAAAGAGGATCTTGCTGCGATGTATGTCAGAGTGTACTGCCTATGTTTTCCTCTAAGAGCTTTATCATTTCTGGCCTTACATTTATATCTTTAATCCATTTTGAGTTTATTTTTGTGTATGGTGTTAGAAAGTGTTCTAGTTTCATTCTTTTGCATGTAGCTCTCCAGTTTTCCCAGCACTACTTATTGAAGAGGCTGTCTTTTCTCTATTGTATATTCTTCCCTCCTTTGTAAAGATAAAGTGCCCATAGGTGCATGGGTTTATCTCTGGGCTTTCAGCTTGTTCCATTTTTCTGTATTTCTGTTTTTGTGCCAATGTCATGCTGTCTTAATGACTGTAGCTTTGTAGTATAGTCTGAAGTCAGGAAGATTGATCCATCTAGCTACATTCTTCTTTCTCAAAATTGCTTTGGCTATTTGAGGTCTTTTGTATTTCCATACAAATTGTGATTTTTTTTTGTTGTTGTTATAGTTCTTTGAAAAATAGCATTGGTAGTTTAATAGGGATTGCATTGAATCTGTAGATTACTTTGGGTAGTATAATCATTTTCACAATATTCTTCCAATCCAAGAACATGATGTATGTCTCCATCTGTTTGTGTCATCTTTGATTTCTTTCATCAGGGTCTTTATAATTTTCTGCATACAGGGCTTTTGTCCCTTTAGGTAGTTTTATCCCTAGGTATTTTATTCTTTTTGTTGCAATGGTGAATTGGATTGTTTCCTTAACTTTCTGAATTTTAATCATTAATGTATATAAATGTAAGGGATTTCTGTGTGTTGGTCATGGTTTTATAGATCATTTTACTCCCTGTAGGACAAAGGCTCAGAGAGTGTTCAGGTGGTGGGTATAGCGAGGGAAGGTCAGAAGGACACACAGCATGTGTATGGAATGACCAGCAGGCAGATTTGGCTGGAATGCAGAGTTCATGGAATAGAGTAGTTAGAGACAGGCTTCAAATAAGGTTGCTTGGAATCAAGCTGAGGAGGACTTTGTAATATCTGATTTCTTAGGAAAATGCAGTCTCCCGGTCTCTTAGTAGGAGCCTGGCTATGATGCTTCTGTGGGCTGGAGTTTGACTATCAGGCCAGCTGATATCATGGCGCACACAGGCTTCCAACTAACTGGAAATCAAGGCCTCTCCCCTTTTCCCCACTTGCATTTTCATTTCTCTGATGCCTTTTGATTTTGGGCAAAATTATCTGTTATTTTGATGGTGATTTGTGGGTGAGCTTTAAGGAAAAGATGAAGTTAGATGGATTTCTTTTAAAATACCAACAGAAATAAAAAAGGAGACCTCATCAGTGAAATTACATGCCAAACTTCTTAGCTGTGGTCTTATCATGTTAGCTTTAGTGCAGGCTCACGATGTGTGTGTGTGTGTGTGTGTGTGTGTGTGTGTGTGTGTGTGTACTTTAGTTGCCATGACGACTTGCTAGGCAGCAGTATCCCCCCACTTGGTATGCTCTAGCATCAGAATTTTTCATAGAAAGGAAATTTAAGACTTTTCAAAGAGTGAAGTCAGTACTTTTTTTTTTTTTTTTTAAAGCAGATGGATTGTACATTAAAAAAAAAATGGTTGCTACAGTTTTGATTTCCAAGTTGTAAGTGAAGCCAGACCTGAAGGCAGTGTTCCAAGGGGTTTGAAATTCTGGCATTTAAATGGTTTCTCCTAGATGGTCCCCATGACAACAAAACTCCATGCAGGTATTGAGTATCATCTTTGCTATAAAATATTCATACCACAAAAATGCCTTCGATTTTCAATGCTGCCTAATAAACTAAGGCAGGAGAATTTAGCTAGTTCAAGGTGTTATATGGGCAAATATTTCAAAATCTTTTTTGTTAAGAGCTTAATAAAATTACAATTATAAGTAATCTGTTAAAAAATTGAATGATGTTAAATTTGTATTTTGTCCACTTAAAAACAAGTAAATATTATTTCAGTTGTCAGTTGGGAAAAATACTGTTTTATGATTGAAAATTTTAAATTTCTTAAGCATAGAAAATGAATGTTTTAATAATGGTGATTTTATAGTGTAATAAATAGTCTCTCAGTGTTCTGGCATATACCTTCTCCCACTAATTTTTCTGCCAAAGATAAATTTCATTTTCAAGTTAATAACTGATGAGGCTATATATTTATTAAAAGATGTAATTGAATACTAGTTTTAATGTTTATATCAGTAGCCATTGTGTGCTTTTTGAAGCTTTGTGAAGGGTTTTAAACTGTTACTCAGGTATAATGAATGAAGTGCCATTTTTAGGAATAAGTTGTTTATTCATTTACCAGTATCACTTGAATTTTAAAAGGATCACTTTTTTTCTAAAAGTGACAGTTATTTTTCCTGTATTTGTTTATTGTTAAACATTCTATTTTATTTATTGACCATTGTGGGGAAAGCAATGAAATCTTTAGTTCGCATCTATATCTTTATCTCGGGTAAGAAACTGTTCGCTATGGCCTGCTTCGTCAAATCCAGATGTTTCTGCCTGGTGCTCATTACAGTGTCCCCTTCTGGACCACAGTTCAGGATAAGGATGTAGGGAGTCATGGCAAAGACACTGGGAGCTGGAGGACCCTTGAAGGGGAACAGGGGTAACTTCCTAAGAACCGAACCATGGGAAGGAAGTTAATTACAGCAGATGGAGGGGATGGGTGGTCTGGAAGAAATGAGAAAGCTGGACTCATCTTGAGAGATCTTATAAGGGTGTTCTTGTTTGGTCTCTTTCCACAGATTCAGTCAGGCCTTAAATTAGATTTTCTCTTGTCTCCTGTTATGACCTATTCTAATATATCCACGTTCCTGATTGTTGTAACAACACACTTCACTTCCTTGGATGACCACATTGATAACTCTAGTCTTCCAGTGACTCTTCATCATAAAACTTTACATTTTAGCCACAGGATGTGCTTGTCCATGAGGTGTTCTCTGCACCCTCGTATCTTTCACAGCATTAACTATTGGCTGGCAGTGTGGTTGCTAGAGCCTGCTTACCTGGGCTGGAATTCTGTCCCTGCTCTGTGACCCCGGGAAGGTCATTAACTTCTCTTGTCTTAGCATCTTCCTCTGTGAAATGGGAACAATGATGGTACCTGATTCATACAATTATGTAAGAATTGATATATTAGGGACATCCCTGGTGGTCCACTGGTTAAGATTCCGCCCTTCTTCTGCAGGGGATGCGAGTTCGATCCCTGGTTGGGGAACTAAGATCCCATATGCCCCAATATGTGGCCAAAAAAAAAAAAAAAAAAAGAATTGCTATATCATAATTGTCTAATGTGTTAGTTTTCTATTGCTGCTGTATCATGTCACCACAAACCAAGTGGCTTAAAACAACACAAATTTTGTCATCTTATGGTTTTATAGGTCACATTTCCCTCATGGGCCTCACTGGGCTAAAATCATGGTGTTGGCAGAACTGCATTCCCTAGTGGAGTCTTTAGAGGAGAATTCATTTTCTTGCCTTTTCTGGTTCCAAAAGGCCACCTATATTTCTTGACTTATAACCCCACTCGTCCACCCTTAAAGCCTTTTTTTCCCCTGTAGTCAACATCTCCCTCTGACTGTCCCCATCTGCTTCCCTCTAAAGGACCTGTGGTTATATTGAGCCCATTTAGATAATCCAAGATAATCTCCTTATTTACAAAAGTATTTTTATTATTTATTTAATTAGCTGCTCCGGGTCTTAATTATGGCCTGTGAGATCTTTAGTTGCAGAATGTGAACTCTCAGTTGCAGCATGTAAGATCTACTTCCCTGACCAGGGTCCAAACCCGGGCCCCCTGCACTGGAAGTGCAGAGTTGTAGCCACTGGACCACTAGGGAAGTCCTGATCTCCCTGTTTGTAAAATCCGGCGAATAACAACCTTGATTCCATCTGCAGCCTTAAGTCTCCTTTGCCATGTAACCTAATGTCTTCACAGGATCCAGGGAGTTAGGAGATGGAAGGAAACCTCTAGTATGGAGTGGATGATAATTCTTTCCCTTTTCACCTCATGATATCCTAGTGTTTGAGTAGATGTTTATGTTTTTCCACAATTCTTTTCTATTTTGGGGCAGGTATGTTACCCCAGGCAGAAGAGAGGGACCAAAGAAAGAGAGAAAAGTGGGAAGGATTATGTGACGATGCTGTCTTTTTTGCATCTACATGGACTAGAGCTAATTCCTTTGTCACGTGTTTATAACTATTCGAATCGACCTTCCCCTTTGGTTAGTGCCTCTGAAAGGTTTCCTGACAGCAGTGAAGAAGGCAGCATTTAATTCATTCATCCACGAGAGGTTGTTTTACTACTGAAACTTATTCTTTTTTTGCTTATATCCATAAAATGTGACCTAATTACATCAAATATTATGATTTAGAGTGGGCAGAGACTCAAAACAATGAAATAAAATGGATCAACATTTGTGAGGTGGCTCACAGTTTATAAATGTTTTCATAAAAATTATTTTATGAACCCTGTCAGCATTTTGAGAACTAAAACAGCTCAAATCTTTTAGATAACAAAGTCATCCCTAGAGATCTGCCTGCCAAAGAGGACAGGGTAAGAAAAGCACCTACCTTCTTCCTCTTTAAAATTTTTATTGGAGTATAGTTGCTTTATAGTGTGGTGTTAGTGTCTGCTGTACAGCAAAGTGAATAAGCTATGTGTATACACCTATCCGCTCTTTTTTTTTGGATTTGCTTCCCGTTTAGGTCACCGCAGAGCATGGAGTAGAGTTCCCTGTGCTACACAGTGGGTTCCCATTAGTTATTAATTTTATACATAGTAACAATAGTGTGTCTATGTCAATCCCAATCCTGTCTTCTTCCTTGATTAAAATTTGGAGGTAGGATTAGTGGAAAGAGGGAAAGATGGATGAGTGGGTAAGTTCCCATTTCTATAGCCCCAGAAACCGGAGGAGACATTGTTTGTACCTGTGTTTCTATGTCAGTCTGGTTCTCTTTGATTATTGATATAACTCAGTTTGCAGGGGAGGGATGGGAGAGAGAGGCGTTCTTTTCCTTTCTTAAACCAGGCCAGGAATATATTAAGCCATTGTTTTCTAGTACAGTGTACACTGCCCAGCACACTCAGTGATTCTATTTCATAAAAAGGGGGTGGAGGGGAAAGTGTGTTCGCAGAAGTCACCAAAGAAAAAAAGCCAGCTGATATGTCAACAACAGCGAAATAATTCATTCTCTCTTCGAAAAGTGAATGCCAATAACAATAGCCATGATTCTGGCAACACAATAATGCTTCAGAGGGTGACTTTCAGCTCTTGGCTCTCTCCTTTCCCTCCATGTCCAAAGGACATTTTCCCCAACAACAGAACCAAGTGATTTATCCTTGCTCATGTCAGCTGCTGAGGTTTGCAGGACCACACAGTATGGCTGGTGGGCCAGGTCTGTCTTCCTTTGGCTGTAATTACAAAGGAAGCACGCTTTATTTTTTTAAAGAGAAATACAAAGTGATATATTTCTTATTAAAGCCTTTTGGGATGCTGTGGAGAAGATTAACCTTATAGATTTGGGGTGCCAGAGTAAATTGTATTTAATAAAGTAATGCTCATTTTCCTACTTCTTGGCCCTGAAACTTACAAGGTCAGTGAAGTGAAGGAAGCAGACTTTCTTTAATGTCCATCTTGGTTATACCTCTGTTTTAAAAATGTTAAAAGATACTGGAATGAACTTTATGTTAACTGGCCTCTAAGTACATAAATAATTGACGTAAGTCTCTACAACTTATCCTAATTTTCTTAAGAGGATATAGATTTTAAGTAATAAGCATTAATGTGCTCTTTTTAAAAATAGGTATTAGAGAGCTGCTTAGCCTTTTATTTGTATCTGTTAACTTAGTCTTTAAAATATAACAGTAATAATAGTTGTTAGCTCTGTTGCTTTGGTCAGCAAACTACACGGCATAGACCACATCTGCCCTGCCTGTGCCTGCTTATGTCAATAAAGTTTTATTGGGATGCAGCCACATCCATCATTTACAAATTGTCTGTGGTTACTTTCCTGCTTCAGAGGCATAGCTGCTGCTGCTGCTGCTAAGTCGCTTCAGTCGTGTCTGACTCTGTGCGACTCTACAGACGGCAGCCCACCAGGCTCCTCTGTCCCTGGGATTCTCCAGGCAAGAATACTGGAGTGGGTTGCCATTTCCTTCTCCAATGCATGCATGCATGCTAAGTCGCTTCAGTCATGTCCGACTCTAAGAGGCATAGCTGAGTAGTTGAAATAAAGACGTTATGCCCTGCAAAGCCAAGATGTTTACTGTCTTGCCCTTTACAGAAAAAATAGTGTCAACTGTTAGACAGGTACGGTACATTATACCTTCTAGGTGATGTGGGTTCAAGAATCATCGAAGGCTGAGTCTCTAATAACTTAATATGTAGTTGGAGAAACAAGATCCCCAAATTTAAGTGATAGTTCAAGTCAAATTGAAGTTCATTTATTTGTTGATTCAAATTGAGTGCTTTTTGAGTGCCGCCTCGGAGCTGGGCATTGTTCTAAAGTAAAAGAAGTAGAAGTAATCAAAGAAGACAAAACACCCTTGTGGATCTTGCAGCCTAGTAGAGCAGGCAGATAATAAACAGACAAACATATCGTCTAACGCCTGGTATGTACTATATTTTTATGTATATTGTGGGCACACTAATGGTGTTGTTTGTCATTAGCAATAAATTGGTTAATTTTCCAAAATATTTGAATCTCCATTGAGGTTTAGATTTTTAGAAAAAAGGAGGGGACGGAGAATGAAATATTTCAGATCAATAATTCTTTCTCTGAGCTTTTTATACATGGTTCAAAATTGCATAAGGATATAACATGGCAAATAAAATATACATGTTTTGGTATGGTAGAAGAAAATTTGATTAGACAACAGGCAACCTATGTTTTAGTCCCTGTTTAGTCTCTTTTGGGCTTCCCAGGTGGCTCAGTACGTACAAAGTCTGCCTGCCACGTGAGAGACCTGGGTTCGATCCCTGGGTTGGGAAGATCCCCTGGAGAAAGAAATGGCAACCCTCTGCAGTATTCTTGCCTGGAGAACTCCATGGACAGAGGCGCCTGGTGGCTGAAGTCCATGGTGTCAAAAAGTCAGACATGACAAAGAGTCAGACATGACTGAGTGACCTAACACTTTCACTTTCTCATCTCTTTTTGGCTGAATGGCCTTTAAAAATTCCTGTGACATGTAGTGATTGTACTCTCAGTGCTTCTCAAAGTTGAGTATCAGAATCATCTGGAGGGTTTGTTAAAGCATGGATTGCTGTCCCATCCCCTGAGTTTCTGATTCAGTGGGTCTGGGGTGGGGCCTGAGAATTTCCGTTTCTCTCAAGGTTCCAGGTGAGGTCAGCTCTGCTGCTGGCCTGGGAACCACACCGAGAGAACCACCCTCCTCCATGATCATGGGAGTCCTTCCAGTTCCTCCAGTACTTTTAAATTCCCTAAAAAAGCTTTATAGCTCTTTGAACTAGACTAAGAGATCCCACTAACGGTTTGACCAAGGAAACTACTCAATATTCAGGACTGTTTTCTGAGGAATAACTTC
Organism: Bubalus kerabau; assembly: GCF_029407905.1. Lineage (NCBI taxonomy): Eukaryota > Metazoa > Chordata > Mammalia > Artiodactyla > Bovidae > Bubalus > Bubalus kerabau. The sequence continues at coordinate 137,444,920 of NC_073624.1, forward strand.
CAAAGAAGTGAGAATTCTAAGACACTTTCTTACAGTCCCCTATATTTATGTTCATTAATCAATTTTATATTGTTTCTTTGGGAAAATTGATGAACACTCAGTTCTAAGGGTGGAGACCATGACTGTTCTGATTTTCTCTTTGTATTCCAAGTCCACAGTATGTGGTAGGTACCCTGTACTAATATGTTTAATTGATGTAAGCTTCGGAAAGGACAGAATATTTCTTAAGGTCATCTTCCTGAGTTGCTGCTGGTTTTCTGTAAAATTCCATTTAGAATTAAGGAGAATTAATTCCATTGGATGCGGAAACTCTAAACTGTTCATAGCATGTATTCTATGTCTGCAAACTCTACTGTTGTTATTTCTATAGAAATTCCCTAAAAATCTTCATTGATATTGTCTGTCTCATCTCGAGTATGAATATACACAGAAAACAGGCAAATATAAAAACCATAATAAACAAAAGTTCACCACATTTTCTGTTACCTTTAATAAAATTTACTTAATTCAGTGTAATTTAAGACATTTTGTTAAGATTTGGCTTTTGCAGAGCATCCCCCAAAGCCATAATGTGAGTAGAGTGTTTTTTTTTTTTAAAGGATGTATTCATTTCAGCCTATGTTTAGAAAATACCTACTATGGGTCTACAAAGGTAAAATTTCTACTTTAAGGCACTTTCAGACCTTTAGTTGGATAAGGCAGAGACTGCAAATTTGAATTCTAAGGAGCTAGGCACATAATACTGAAAAGTTTGGGATTTTGTGAGTTTTTTTTTTTTTTTTTTAATGTTCACACAAGTGAAAAGTAAACAAAACTAAAACATGATGTGGATTGACAAAGCCTAGTTCACCAGCTGAGTTCCAGTATGAGGAAAGATCCCCTGGAGGAGGGCATGGCAACCCACTCCAATATTGTTGCCTGGAGAATCCCATGATCAGAGGAGCCTGGCAGGCTATAGTCCATTGGGGTCACAAAAGAATCAGACACAACTGAGTGCGCACACACACACACACACACACAGCATGAGAAAATAGCAGGAGAGAACATGAGGGAATCCTTTGGGAAGCAGATGAAGCAGGTGTTCAGTACATCATGAACAGTTCATTCCTAACTAGCAAGACAGTAAGAATAGTAGCTACTGAGAGAGAAGCTGGGGAATGTACTTAAGATTCTATTGTGTGCAGCCCTGATGGCCAGTGGGAAAGCTTTATACTCTTCGTTAGACAACTTGAATCACTAGTCACGGACAAGTACTACTTATCTGGATTATATTTATGTCCTGCGTTACTGATTGTGTAATCCCATTGAATGTTAGAAACATATCCAGCACTCAGGAAGAAAAAAACAGTACTATTTAAATTAGGACACATACTTTCTTGTCATTTGGAATTATTATTTTAAACATACACGGCTCTTTTAGAAATGTGTTGTCACAGGACATACGAAAATATGGACCTTTGTGTCTCAGTTTGCACAATGGAATTATACTGTCCATGATCACTACAGGACCACAGCCATTATAGCCTGTCATTTAAAAATATTTTATTGAAGTATAGTTGATTTACAATGTTGTCTTAATTTGTACTGTACAACAAAATGATTCATTTATATATATATATATTCTTTTTCATATTCTTTTACATTATGGTTTATCACAGGACACTGAACATAGTTTGCTGTGCTATACAATAAGACCTTGTTGTTTTCTGTTGGAGGTGAAAGTGTTAGTCGCTCAGTCATGTCTGACTCTTGTAACCCCATGGACTGCAGCCCACCAGGCTTCCCTGTCCATGGATTTCTCCAGGCAAGAATACTGGAGAGGGTTGCCATTCTCTTCTCCAGGGGATCTTCCCAACCCAAGGATCAAACCCAGGTCTCCTGCATTGCAGGCAGATTCTTTACCATCTGAGCCACCAGGGAGCCCTGTTATTTTATCCATAATATATATAACAGTTTAGTTTGCATTTGCTGATCCCAAGCTCCCAGTCCTTCCCCCTCCCTCCTTCTCCCCTTTGTCAGCCACGGGTCTGTTCTCTGCGTCTGTGAGTCTCTTTCTGTTTCATAGATATGTTCATGTGTGTTGTATTTTAGATTCCACATATAAGTGGTATTTTTCTCTAACTTACTTTGTTTAGTATGATGATCTCTAGGGCCATCCATGTTACTGCAAATGACACTGTTTCATTCTTTTTTATGGTTAATATTTTGTTGTGTGCATATATACCATATTTTCTGTTTCCATTCATTTGTTAAAGGACATTTAGGTGGTTTTCCCTGTCTTGGATATTGTAAAGAGTGTAGGGGAGCATGTATCCTTTCAAATTCTACTTTCATCCAGATATATAACCAGAAGTGGGATTGTGGGATCATAATGGCAACTCTAGTTTTAGTTTTTTGAGGAACCTCCATATTGTTTTCCATAGTGACTGCTCCAGTTGACATTCCCACCAACAGTGTGAGAGGGTTCCATTCTGTCCATGCCCTCTTCAGCATTTATTGGGTGGTACTTCATTGTAGTTTTTCAGTCAGTTCAGTTGCTCAGTCATGTCTGATTCTTTGCGACCCCATGGACTGCAGCACCCCAGGCTTCCTTGTCCATAACCAACTTCCAGAGCTTGCTCAAACTCATGTCGATCAAGTCAGCGATGCCATCCAGCCATCTCATCCTCTGTCGTCCCCTTCTCCTCCTGCCTTCAATCTTACCGAGCATCAGGGTCTTTTCCAGTGAGTCAGTTCTTTGCATCAAGTGGCCAGAGTATTGGAGTTTCAGCTTCAGTATCAGTCCTTCCAATGAATATTCAGGATTCATTTCCTTTAGGATGGACTGGTTGGATCTCCTTGCAGTCCAAGAGACTCTCAAGAGTCTTCTCCGATACCACAGTTCAAAAGCATCAGTTCTTCGGCGCTCAGCTTTCTTTATGGTCCAACTCTCACATCCATATATGACTACTGGAAAAACCATAGCTTTGACTAGACAGACCTTTGTTGGCAAAGTAATGTCTCTGCTTTTTAATATGCTGTCTACGTTGGTCATAGCTTTTCTTCCAAGGAGCAAGCGTCTTTTATTTCATGGCTACAGTCACCATCTGCAGTGATTTCGGAGGCCCCCCGCCCCTCCAAATAAAGTCTCTCACTATTTCCCTTGTTTCCCCATCTATTTGCCATGAAGTGATGGGACCGGATGCCATGATCTTAGTTTTCTGAATGTTGAGTTTTAAGCTAGCTTTTTCACTTTCCTCTTTTACTTTCATCAGGAGGTTCTTTAGTTCTTCGCTTCTGCCATAAGGTTGGTGTCATCTGCATATCTGAGGTTATTAATATTTCTCCCGTAAATTTTGATTCCAACTTGTGCTTCATCCAGCCTGGCATTTCACATGATGTACTCTGCATATAAGTTAAAGAAGCAGGTGACAATATATAACCTTAACATACTCCTTTCCCGATTTGAACCAGTCTGTTTTTCCATGTCCGGTTCTAACTGTTGCTTCTTGACCTGCATACAGATTTCTCAGGAGGCAGGTAAGGTGGTGTGGTATTCCCATTTCTTGAAGAATTTTCAACAGTCTGTTATGATCCACACAGTCAAAGGCTTTGGCATAGTACATAAAGCAGAGGTAGATGTTTTTCTGAAATTCTCTTGCTTTTTCGATGATCCAGCGGATGTTGGCAATTTGATCTCTGCTTCCTTTGCCTTTTCTAAATCCAGCCTGAACATCTGGAAGTTCATGGTTCATGTACTGTTCAAGCCTGGCTTGGAGAATTTTAGACATTACTTTGCTAGCATGTGAGATGAGTGCAATTGTGTGGTAATTTGAACATTCTTTGGTATTACCTTTCTATGGGATTGGAATGAAAACTGACCTCTTCCAGTCCTGTGGCCACTGCTGAGTTTTCCAAATTTGCTGGCATATTGAGTGCAGCACTTTCACAGCATCATCTTTTAGGATTTGAAATAGATCAACTGGAATTCCGTTCCTCCACTACTTCACCACCACTTCAGTATTCTTGCCTTGAGAACCCCATGAACAGTATGAAAAGACAAAAAGGTATGACACTGAAAGATGAACTCCCCACGTTGGTAGCTGCCCAATATGCTAGAAGTGTGGAGAAATAACTCCAGAAAGAGTGAAGACACAGAGCCAAGGCAAAAGCAATGCCAGTTGTTGATGTGGCTGGTGATGGAAGTGAAGTCTGATGCTGTAAAGAGGAATATTGCATAGGAACCTGGAATACTAGGTCCGTGAATCAAGGTTAATTGGATGTGCTCAAACAGGAGTTGGCAAGAGTAAACATTGACATTTTAGGAATCAGTGAACTAGAATGGACTGGAATGGGTGAATTTAACTCAGATGACCATTATATCTACTACAATGGGCAAGGATCCCTTAGAAGAAATGGAGTAGCCTTCATAGTTAACAAAAGAGTCTGAAATGCAGTACTTGTGTGCAGTTTCAAAAACAACAGAATGATCTCTGTTTGTTTCCAAGGCAAACCATTCAGTATCACAGTAATCCAAGTCTATGCCCCAACCAGTAATGCTGAAGAAGCTGAAGTGAAAAAGTTCTATGAAGACCTACAAGACCTTCTAGAACTAACACCCAAAAAAGATGTCCTTTGCATTATAGGGACTGGAATGCAAAAGTAGGAAGTCAAGAGATACCTGGAGTAACAGGCAAATTTGGCCTTGGAGTAGAAAATGAAGCAGGGCAAAGGCTAAGAGAGTTTTGCCAAGAGAACGGACTGGTCATAGCAAACACCTTCTTCCAACAACACAAAAGAAGACTCTACACATGGACATCACCAGACGGTCAATACAAAAATCAGATTGATTATATTGTAGTTTTGAGTGTTGTCAATTTGAAGATGCTTCACCACTTCATTGGTGTTGAAATGTACATCTTATAATCAGTGAAATACAATAAATGAAAAGTTCTTTGGGCTGGATATTATGTTTCTATCCATAAAGTAAATTGAGTAGAAGATTTTTGAAATGAAATGGCTGGATCATAACTACCATTCCCATCCAAGTGTTATCCCTTCCCAGTGAAAAGTTTTTTTTTTTTTTTTTTTTTTTTAAGAAAAATCTAAGTTCTAGAAATCTGAAGGGCACCTGCTTTTTAATTGGAATCAGTCTTTACTCTTTTGAAGCCACAAATACTTTCTTACATGAAGGGTTCTCACTGAGCACTGCTGATGCCTTTTTCATGTTTGTCTTCTTCTTCAGAAAAGTATTTTGCTTTTGCAATTTTTTTCTCTGTCTCCTAAAAAGAAATGTGAAGACTTTGTGAAATAGAAGCACAACCCTGGAGAATAAGTTGTTAGTCACAGGGCTCATTGAAGAGGTTTAAAATGGAAAATGCACACAGCCTAGTCAATAGCAAGAAAAGTGTAGTGGGGCTGCAGACTTCCAGAAACTCTTCTGAATTCTGAAAGGGCTATGGGCTCCAAATAATTGCAGTTGTTTTTCTCCTATTCACTACGCTTTAAAATTTTATTTTCAATTGAAAGATAATTGCCCTACAATATTGTATTGGTTTCTGCCATACCTCAACATGAATTAGCCATAGGTATATATATGTCTCCTCCCTCTTGAACCTTCCTCCCATCTCACACTCCATCCCACCCCTGTAGCTGGTCACAGAGCCCCAGTTTGAGTTCCCTGAGTCTTACAGCAAATTCCCATTTTATATATGATCCACTAATTTTTTATCATCCATTTCTATAAATTATCTAAAATCTTTTTTGAAATTTCTCTACTAGTAAAGTGATTCTAACACAAATGATACAGTTGCCAAATACTGATTGCAACCTTTTCCTAATATCCCTTCTGTGGTGATTTTGACAGATGTCAGGCAGCCTAATGTGCTATCAATTTTGAGATGTTACTGATAAAGATTGTAATACAAATAGAGATATCATAAAACTATGTCAACTATAGATTTTGTTAGAATTTAAGTGTTTCATCTGTAGTACCTGGGATATATTTTGTGTTTCTGAGTAGTGTGCCTAGTAGGAATTATTTCATCTTTGTGTGTGTGCATGCGTACACACACCCATCTGTGTTAGGGGCTCAGTACTTATGTCTTAAGTTCAGAAGTATTTCATTATTAGAGCAAGCAGAGTAGTTTTGCTAGAGAAGAATAGGCCCAGGAACTAATATAGCCCCAAATATAACTGGAGCTTACTGTTAGTCAGTATGCATACTCTGCTTATATTTTAATTTTCCTTTATCGAACCATAAATACTTCAAATTTTGTTTCTAAAAGACAAAGTTGATTTATTTTTAAAGTGCCCGAAGCATTTCTACATTCACATGTAGATTTGGACCCAGAAGTACACAGGCTCTGTATTTTTAGGTGATCTAATTCATTTGGGAATTGAAACTGTACATGTAACATACCTACAGGATACATTTATAATTTCTTTTTCCAGAAAATCAGGTAAAGAGAAGGTATAAAAATGGAAACATGCCTCCCTGTCTGTGATAAAGTTCTCTAGTAAACTTCACTACGATTTAACATGAGCAACTGAGGTTTTGCAGTTTTGCTTACTTTGAGACATAGAATTGAATGTTGGGTGCATTTTTCTTTTAGACTTCTTTAGATAAGGAGGAAAAATGGCCACCCCCCCCAATCCTCCTCAAAAAACCCAGTTTGTTATAATTACAGTTCTGAATCTGAGGCATTCCTCAGTAATTTCCCAGAAAAGTCTGAGATTGTTTACTGGAGGCTCACTTGGCTCTCTCTGTGGCACTCAGACTGTTGTGGAGTTGTTTACTTAAACAAATAAATAAGTTTTTGTTCTCAGTGTTGAATTGGTGGCATTTTCAATGTATTGTTATGCGATTCTCTGATAGCAAACGGGCCCAGGGACAGAGTTTGAATATCTGCTTGCAAAAGAGCTTAGTAGATAGACCTGATTCTGTCACACGAATGCAAGATTCAGGACTTCCTCAGCTATCCCAGCGTCTGTCCAAGGCCAGTTCCATCCTGAATGTCATCAGACCCTTGGTGGGCAGCAGTCAAGCCACGCCCCGACAAGGCTGATGAAAGAGGAGCTCTCTTCCAACACTGTTATCTTTTGCTACTGGACCACCGTCTGCCTCATGTCTATTCATCCTGAATCCTCCTTTGAATCCATTGAATGTTTTAGAGACACTGTTGATTGTAGAATTACTTTGGATTATTTTCAAGAGCACATCTGCTCTCTGTATTAGGAGCATGTGTGCTCAGTCACTCAGTTCTGTCCGACTCTTTGTGACCCCCATACACTGTAGCCCGCCAGGCTTCTCTGTCCGTAGGATTTTCCAGGAAGAATTCTAGAGTGGGTTGCCATTTCTTTCTCCAGGCTATATTCAGAGACATTTTCACACACATAGTGTGGGTGTGGTTTTGTTACCTTGGGGGTACACACAGCATTTGGGCTTCCCAGGTGGTGCAGTGGCAAAGAATCCGCCTGCCCGTGCAGGAGAACACAAGACTTGGGTTAGATCCCTGGATGGAGATCCCCTGGAGGGGGCAACCCACTCAACTATTCTTGCCTGGCAAGTTCCATGGACAGAGTAGTCTGATAGGGTCACAAAGAGTCAGACACTGCTGAGAACACGCCCGCGCATGCATGTGCACACACACACACACATTTACTTGATGCACACTTTTCATTCATTCATTCATTCATTCATTCCTTAATCAGCTGTAGTTTCCAAAAGTGGGAGTTATTTTTTCCTTGCATCACAGGATATCTGGAGGTCAGCAGCCCAGGGCCGGTCCCACTGATTGACGGTGTTTATGGCCGGGGACCTAGGCGCTGACATTCTCTCTGTTACGTGCTGGTTGTCTTCATGCTTGTCATGTGTGGCCACAAGGTGGTAACTCCATCACTCAGCAGTCCGGAGGAAGCAAGAGACGGGTGCGGGGTGGGGAGAAAGGCCTGTGTGGTTTTCATCACTCCTGCTGCTGCTGATAGAAAGTTCAACTGCCTCTGCTGGTCTCCCCCCAGCCCAATGGCTCAGAGTTACCTTATTTTTTTTTTCTTTCTATTTAATTTTGCCTTTCAGGCATAGATCTTTGATCCATCCATAATGTGTTTTTGTATACGATGTGAGGTAGGGATCCAAATTTATTTCCATGAAAGGAGTCCGTTTTCCCAGCACCAATTTATAGGTCATCTGTCCTTTCTCACTGATTTGTGATTTTTCTTGTTAACCAAGTTGATTGACACACACACACGTGTGCATTCTTCCTCCTTCCCTCATATTTTTCTGGAACTTGTTCTTTTTGTCTCTTAGATGGCATAATATGTCTTAGTATATGGTAGGCAAAGACCCTTTGTGCTTTTCTTTTCCTGTCCTTCCCATTGCCTACTCTCTTCTATCTTGATGATTTCCCTTTTTGTTCTTGCTTTTCCCTTCTTATCATTGACAAATGATGGAGATGATAGACATGATGTTTCTGCATAGTGATGTGATAGAGCTCATTAATGTCTGTGTTTCTGTTTCACAGGCCACCAATTTAAAGTAATTAGCCTCCAATTAAAATAAAAAAGAAATAAACTTCCATAGGGTCAAGGAAAAAAAAAAGCAGTTTGAAGTATTAGGTGTGTAAGAAGCCTAGATTCAACAACCACCCCTGAAAATAGCAATATGAAAATTTTAATATACAGTCTGTCTCAGAAGTTAGTGGTTTGGTTTTGCTTTGTCCTTTTACCACCAGATGTTACAGTGTGTTCTGCTAAAATTATAACAGCCCTGAACAGTGTTGCCATGTTTTATTCTTGTCTCTCTCACCCCTTGAAAGTGAAAGTGTTAGTTTCTTAGTCCTGTCTGACTCTTTGCTACCCCATGGACTGTAGCCCGCCAGGCTCCTCTGTCTGTGGGATTTCCCAGGCAAGAATACTGGAGTGGGTTGCCATTCCCTTCTCCAGGGGATCTTCCTGACCAAGGGATTGAACACAGGTCTCCCGCATTGCAAGCAGATTCTTTGCCATCTGAGCCATCAAGGAAAGCCCCCCTCATACCCCTTATCTGACTGAAAATAGTGTATTGGGAATTGAGAGCGAACAACTTTGAGCAGAAGTGCTTATTTTCTTGTATTCCAAGGAGATTGTGATTTTTTTTTTTTAGTTCTGTTGAACAGTACTTGAAAGATGCTGAATGAATCTAGTCAGTCCATCAGCAAACTGGATCATCCTGAGGTTGGAAACATGGGGGTATGCAAAAATCAGTCACAGAGGATTAAAGCACGTTTGGTCACAAGTTGTTTAAAAAACAACAAACCCTGCAGCTGTTTTCAAGTGGGCGTTTCTCTTGGAGAAAAGTCCAGAGTCTCTTGGATTTCTAGTCGGATTTCTTCATAACTTGCCAAAGGTTGGCAGCCTCTGTTCAGCTGATGTCCAACACGGCAGGGAGGAGAAGGAACATCTCATCAGTGTCTGGAGAGGGTGGGCCCTCCAGGGAGTCCAGGGATGCCTCAGATGTGGCTGGGAAATTTTTCTTCTGTGGCCATCTATACTGTACCAGCTTTAGGAATAAACACTCAAACACACACGTGCCTGTGTATGTAACACTCTACTTGAACCCTAATTTCCAAGTTGAAGTTGTTTACCTTCCAAATAACCGAGAGAAAAAAAGAGGAAGCCTGAAAAGGCACTTTGGACGTGAAAATGGTTTTCTTGTAGCAGATCAGGATTGCAAGTGGGTCCCCTGCAGACCTAAGGTTCATTGCTTGCAATTCCAGACAAATTACCGTACTTATTGCAGCCGTATTTAGGTTACATCTGCTTTCTCTTAAAGTTCCTTGGTAAACCGAAACTGTGAGTGAGTAGGAGCCTGACTCTGAAAATTTTGAAAAGCAACTGTGTCCAGATCACAAGATTTCTTTTTGTTTTCATGGAGGAATTGTTCTGGGTTTGGCGACTGTTTGTTTAAACCACATACAAATGCAGGGAGCTAAATAGACAGCCTTATTTTAGCCTTATGAACTTTAGTTTGTTATGATTCCCCCCTCCTCTTTTTTTTTAAACTGCCAGGGCACAGATTTTAGTATCTACCCTACTTTCAATCTCTATCTCCATAGTTTGCATTTGGTCATCTCCAGGAAGGAAGATGAGAGCATTTTGTCCTCAAATTTGTCTCAGCCTTACAGCCTCCACACTCCCAGGTCCCTAAGTCAGTGGGGCTGTCAGGTTAAAAACTGAGAAAAAGCTGGTTCTTCGGTGGCCAGCTGAGACTCCTCATGTGATTTCGGTTTACATTTGATTAGGTTTCACATTCCAGGACGTTTGGGGAAGTATTTCTCAGACTCTGGCAACTCTGCATCAGTTCCTGTGTGTCGGGGATTTTCCATCTGAGGTCTTCAGAAAAAATTAGTTTGTGGAAAGTCATGATCCTAAATGGACAAAGGAAGAAACACCTTCGGTTTGAGTGGGTGTTTCTCAGTTACATTCCTGGATTGTGTGTGTGTATGTCTATAATATATATAGTATGTGTGTGTGTATATATATATATATATTTAAACATTTTTTTCCCTTTTTGGCGTGAATTTTTTTTTTTTTTTGTGGGGGGGAGGTGAATTTCAGTTGAGTTTTGGGGAAATCTTTGCAGCAGTGCTTGAGTCTGGATTGGACGCTGGGGTTTCCAGCAGCAGCCCCGCCTGTCTCTTGAAGGACCTGAGGGACTCTTCTTGGGGACAGTGTCCGCTGCTGGCATATGTCACCTCCCAGTTCCACAGTCTCCGTGAGATGCTCTCACTCCCCCCGCCCCCATCAGTGTTCATGAGGCCCCTGTCTGTTTTTGCCCGCCTGTGCTTTTTCTCTTTTCCTCTAGATTTGTGGCCCTCTCATTGCTTTATACCTTTGCTTCTAATCAGCCTTCAAAGGTCACACCCCTGCTTGTTCCATTTTCACTTGTGTCTTGAAGTCTTGCATCTTTTCCTTTGAAAAAATGTTCCTTCTTATGTGGCCTGTGCTGGCATCATCAACATGGAGAACTTCTTTTCAATTCCCTTTCATAGCGTAGAAAGCAGTAGCTCTCCTCACATAATGACTGGTTGGAAGGGCTTCTTTTTACTTTTCCTAAGTGGACTGGGTTGCTACTTCCTTGGAAACCACAGGTATGCCTGTGTGAAATTAAACTTGCTCATTTTGAGATTGTGTGTGGGGGTAGGAGAGGGGGCAAGGTGATATTTAGAGTCTCTGGTGTCTACCTCCCACAGGTTTTTCCTTAACATTTTGTTGATTTGAAGCTGTTCCTATATTTAGGTCTAGTCTCCTGAGGTAACCTCTGGCTCCCTTTCCAGCAGGATACCCAGAGGCCCTGTGGGTTTGCTTCCTCTTGCCCTGGTCCTTTCCCTAAATGTTTCCCATGTGATCACCACACATCTTTTCACAGAGGTTCCTAGCCATCAAGACTCTTCAGCACCTACTATTGTTTTTGCCAGAAAGTTCTCCATACTAACTTTAGTCACATATTAAGTTAGCAGTTAATTCCTTTGTGGAGAAAAGCAAGAATTTAATCAACAAAATTATTTTTGTGCAAATGTATCTGCTTTAACACTCTGACAACATTGAGATGCCTTTTAAAACAGCTTCATCTGACAAAGAAGAGAAAGAACTTTCTAGCCTTTGTACTGTGTCAACCATGCTATCCAAACTTAGCTGACTAAAGCTGATTAAAACTCAGGGATTTTAAATCCCTGATATCTAATAAATTCAGATAACATGAATTTAATAGACTTTTATAGTGAAGAATGCTTGTATGGTATTTGCAAAGAATTGTCTTAGATGCTAACATGAAAAATTGCAGTTTATTTTCTTGGTGCTTTAATTTTTTAATTGCTGTGACAGAAAACTTCTATTATGCATCAAAATAACCATATGCAATTAAAACACACAATGTGAACATATAATTGGATAGCTGACTTACGAATACACAAAGCGTGCATATAAAATAATTTCATTTCTCTGACCCTGAAATGAAATCAGCCTCCCTGTTGGATGTTGGATGTTAACACTACATGTATAGTGTATTCTGTGAATTTATATCTGCTCGTGACTGTGTGGACATTTTTTAACTGTGAAATACAGATTTCAGTACATTCTTTAAAGTCATAGCACATTGTCTATAGGAAGAATACTTAGCGTTACCAATTCATTGCCCAACTATCACATTCTGTGTTTCTCTTGGAAAATGCACTGCTGATTGAGATGTGGGAGGGAAAAAGTACAACAGATATTAAACCTCTGTGTGGACATTGCTTGGTCCTTGAAAGATAACAAAAATAAACATTAGTTCACTACTAGAGTGTGCATGCATGCCAAGTTGCTTCAGTTGTGTCCGACTGTTTGTGACCCAATGCATTGTAGCCCGCCAGGCTTCTCTACCCATGGGATTCTCCAGGCAAGAGTACTGGAGTGGGTTGCCATGCCCTCCTCCAGGGGAGCTTCCCGGTTGAGGGATCGAATCTGCCTCTCTTATTTCTCCTGCATTGGCAGGCAGATTCTTTACCACTGGTGCCACCTGGTAGCTTATGATTAATAAGTAGATATTTCAGAGGATAAATATTTAGGATTTCTGACTCGGATTTCAGTTGCATCAAGAGGTCTCATGCACCAAGAAGGGTTTCTTAACTGCACATACCTGTGTAAATCACTTACGCTGTCAGAGAGGCTGGAACCCCACCTAACTCATTCATTCCCAGATATCCTGAGGAAAAAAGAAGGTGGCAAGACAGGGACCCACATAAGACTTCCAGCAAAGATTATTCATTGATTTAGGTTGCTCATGGGTAAAATTAGTTAGAATCAGGAATGCCATAAATATCGATGCAGTCTGTCCTTAACCACTCATATCAGCTGTGAGCAACTGGCCTTCACATCAAAAGCTTTTCTTTTTGCTGTCACAGCAACAGGTTTGAAGTTCTTGAAAGCTGGTAACACTAAGAAGTTTCACTCCCTGTCTCAGAAACAACCGCAGGAGAGAACCTTGGAAATGGTGCTCGGTTTCCAAAACCATGCTGTAGAAGACAAAATGCCTTGATATGCATTCACAATATGTTTTATCTACTGTCTTCAAAATTAAATATCTAGTTCTTTGAGTCATCCTGTGGATTATTAGACCTTTGGGAGCCAAACCTGGGACGTGAGCCATCATGTAAAAATATTCGTATTTTTGGCTAGGAGAACATATTGCATGTCTCATAAAACCAGTACAGAAAAACATTCAGAGAATACTCCCTGTTCAAAAGCTCGTAGTCCCCGGTTGTGTTACGCATAGGCCACATATACTTAATAGATTTTAGATTATGTGGGAGCCCTCACAGGCCATTAAGGTTGCTGAATGGTTTCTCAGGCCCTTCTTCCCTACCAAATAAAAAATAGAATTTGTCAGGACTTCCTTGTGGTCCAGTGGTTAAGACTTTGCCTTCCAATGCAGGGGATAAGAGTTCGATCCCTGGTTGGGAAACTAGATCCCATGGGCATTGGGGCCAAAAAAAAAAAAAAAAAAAAAGACATAAAACAGAAGGACTATTATAACAAATTCAATAAAGTCTTTAAAAATGGAAAAAAAAGAATTTGTGGCAGATCCTGGTAGAGGCAATTATATTGCTGTCATGGATATGACACTCAGTTAGGAAGCAGTTCCTGGCACGTGGTTCATCCACTTCTTCTCTCCCTCCACTTTTGGGGCTGGGATGAAAAGCCAGCCCATTATTCCTTCCCGTTGTCCATCTGGCAAAGTCAAGGTTACGTCTAACAACTAAACTATTGGACTAGATAATAATTCCATTTCAACCCTTTAGGTTCTTACCAAATGTTGTCAAGCATCAGAAATATTTCATCAGCCATTTCTTCTCACCATCTGTAGGTCCAAGATAATAAAACGGGTGAAACTGGCTTCTGTTATTTCTTACTGGTTAAAAATTTCAGTTGCTCTTGGGAGTAAAAACTGTTAAGTTCTAGAAAATGTGATCAGAGAAAAGAAACAAAAACTGAGCATTTGTTCCAATGGGATTTTTTTTTTTTTTTTTAAAGGTGGCCACTTGCTGAAAGCCCAACTTAGATTCCAAAGACAATAGCTTCAGGCATTAAAATAGGATGTAAATATATTTAAATATGAACAAAAAGATACCTGTAAAATCTAAAATCTTTGTAGACTTTTCTAGAGGAAGAATTTTAGGCTAAGTATTTGGGAAGCAGGCATGCTAAGCCCTTTTGCTGGCGCACAGAAAGGATTAATTGATGAACAGCTTTGGGTGTTTACTGGTATGGTGCCTTAGAACCTTCTTTACAAAATTACAAGTAAGAGTAGGGAAGGAATGAAAACTACCAAATTGTCCTTTATTGTTAAGACAATACTTTCTGTTTCCTCTTTTTCTATAATCCAAAAGAAACTCAGTGTTGGCATTCTGTTTTATGAAACCTAAAAATAAAATTAAATACTATTAATAAAATAAAGATACTAAGAAGAAGGGCAAAGGAGTGAGAAAAATTGTTCATTTTTTAGAGAATCGTGGTCATTTGAAACGTGACCAAAAGCGAGCTGTTTTTCATCAACACGTTTTAAACAAACACATTCTTAGCTCTGTTTTTGGTTTTGATAGTAAGTCCACTGGGAATTCATATATTGTGGGAAGAGCTGATGATGCTAAAAGAAGCCTGGTTGTTGCCAGGTCTGAGAACAGGATTGGTTTTCTCAAGGAACCTTTATTCCATCAAGGGTGTTAAATTATTATAGATTACATTCACACAGCAGATCGCTGAGTCCCCAAGTGACAGTTTCCACTATTTTTTAGCTCCTTGGTATGTCTGTACCTAACAGTTTTGCTTTTTGTTAAACTGTAGAACTCATATATTATGTTATCTTCCACAGGGAAGCTTATGTGTACATCCCAGGTGAGATCTCACCCCTGTAAATGCATCACCACCAAACATTATGGGAATACATTTTCTAAATCGTGTATTTAAACTATCATTGAATGCAGAGAAATTTCTGTTAGCCAAAAAATGCTTTTCAGAATCTATTGTAATAGGGTTTAAATTGTCTTTATTCATAGCCTTGGGAATTATTGGTTTTAGACTTAAAGGATCATTTCCCCCCAAATGAAAAATCCTGACTCTCCTGCAGATATAAATTGAACATGTGTTAAAGATTTTATTTATCTCATTATTAGTGAGAGAACCAGACAGATGTTATAACCTCTCAAAGGAGAAGCACAAGTTTATATGGAATAAAGGTTTATATGGAATAAAGGTTTACATGTGAATTTACAAATGTATCTGAAGTTGTTTTTTTCTAATGGGAAGGGGAAAGGAAGTTAATTGAATCATCAGGGGACAGGATTTATTTGCATGTCTGTAGACAACTCCCTGGTGGCTCAGACAGTAAAGAATCTGACTGCAATGCGGGAGACCTGGGTTCGATCCCTGGATTGGGAAGATCCCCTGGAGGATGGCATGGCAACCCACTTCAGTATTCTTGCCTGGAGAATTCCATGGACAGAGGAGCCTGGCGGGCTACAATCTATGGGGTTGCCAAGAGTTGGACACAGCTGAGCAACTAAACACTATTAGACAACACTTATTGTGCTTTGCTCTCAGTTGTATACAATTTAAAGAGTTCTATTAAGTAGTTCAAAGGCAATGCTAGGCTAGCATCAGAGAACCTGGAAAGTTGAGCTATAAACCATGCAGAGTTTCCATTAGAGACTCCAGGAATCTCCTTTGCTTATCATTACATTAATTTTGATCGACATAAATGAACATTTGAGTAGGACCAGAGGAACTAGTGGAGACGTAACACACAGCTGTCCTTTGGTTATTTTCTGAAAGGTTTCTAAGGTTATTTCAATTCCTATACAAAGTCTTTTTTTTTTTTTTTTTTAGATTTATTTATCTTTTTATTTTTGGCCAAGTTGGGTTTTCATTGTTACTCATGGATTTTCTCTAGTTGCAGCGAGCCATCGAGCTACTGTCTAATTGCTGTGCCTGGGCTTCTCATTGTGGTGGCTTCTGTTGTTGTGGAGCACAGGCTCTAGACCGCAGGCTCAGTAGTTGTGGCTCATGGACTTAGTTCCCCTGAGGCGGTAGGATCCTCCTGGACCGAGAACCAAACCCATGTCCCCTGCATTGGTAGGCTGATTCTTAACCGCTAGACCACCAGAGAAGTCCTGACAAAGACGTCTTCGTTCTCTGTTATAAAAGATGTGAAGTTCATTCTTAAATCTCATGATTTAAGATTTTTTGTGAAGTTAGATGCTATGAATTTCTAAACAGAATGATGACTTCATATGAAACTAGATGATGCCGAGATGCAGATGGAGGTCGCGGCCTCTGTACCAGCTATCTATGTATGGGACTGGGAGGAAAGTTGATTCCTTTCTAATTGCAAGAAGTGAAGTGAAGTGAGTCCCTCAGTCGTGTCTGACTCTTTGCGACCCCATCGACTGTAGCCTACAAGGCTCTTCTGTCCATGGAATTTTCCAGGCAAGAGTACTGGATTGGGTTGTCACTTCTTTCTCCAGGGGATCTTCCCGACCTAGGGATCGAACCTGGGCCTCCCACATTGCAGGCAGATGCTTTACCATCTGAGCCACTAGGGAAGCCCCTCTAATTGCAAAAAGAGATTCACAAATCCTCGAAGAGGAGGCAGTGACAAAGTTGAAGATCTACATGAGAGGAACGCTAAAAATAAGTCAGTGAAGGACTTTAAGCTCCCTGGGACCTTAAATCAGTTTGAAGGAACTGGCAGAGAACTCCATCAACAGACAGTTTTAGAGATGGTTTACTGTGATTTCCCTTGTGTGTTAATTAGTTCCATCTGTCTCTAGTTCAATAGAATCACTTAGAAAAATATAGAAGTATTTGTGTGCTTAAATATTTAAGATCACAAAAGGGCGTTGTGCTCCTATAGATAAGGGTTGTTGAGAGTAGATGATTAACAAATGGTTCAGGCTATGGATGCCTTAAGTCTGTCTTAGAGAGAAAGCACTAACTCAAGGAGCTGACGGGGCTTCTTTTCTGGAGGCTGCAGAGCAAGGATTGGCCTGGTACTCTGATTCTTGGGAGAACACCCTTATCTTCCAGGAGTCTGGAGATAAGTGCCTTTATAATCCTTTTCATCAACACACTCCAAGAACTCATGGGTTTTAAAGAATCTTTATTTATTTGACTATGTTGGTGTCAGTTGCAGCGCATGGGCTCTTTGCTGTGTCATGAAGGATCTTTCGTCGTAGTGCCTGGACTCTCTAGTTGCGGCACTCGGGCTCTGGAGTGTGCAGGCTTCAGGAGTTGCAGTACCTGGGCTTAGCTGCTCTACCGGCATGTGGGATCTTAGTTCCTCAACCAGGGCTCAAACCCCCATCCCTTGCATGGCAAGGCAGATTCTTAGCCACTGGACCACCAGGGAAGTCCCAAACTCATGGGTTTTGAAGTTTGTATCAGCCACTGATAAAAGCAACCATTTCCATAACGACTGGAAAAAAATTCTTGGGAAATACTCCCATCAGGAAAGAACTGGGAGCTTATAGTTGGATAAAAATAGGTCAAGTGGTAGAAGTCGACTTTGTTTTGTAGGTGTGAGTCCAGGATTTGTTTGGAAACCAAACTCTTTTCCAGGTGTTTGTTTCCAAGTTGGCACTGCTTTCCCTCACGACCCTGGTTTCCCCACGTCTTTGTTGTTGATTTATGTTGGAAAGAGCCTGTACAGACTGTGTCTCTAACCTGGGGTGGGCCAGTTCCTCCTCACTCTCAGAGAACTTTGTGGCCAGAAGACTCTCAGGGCTGATCAGATTCAGGGCCAAGTAAGGGAATGCTGAAGAATGTACAAACACAAAAAAACAAAAATCACGGAAACTTAAAGAGAACAAAACAAGAGACTGTGAGAGGTGCCACCAAAGTGAGGAAATCTGGTCAGACATTGAGATCTGTTTTGCAGCCAAACTTGATGGGAATGTCTGTGAAAACTGCAGAATGCAGTTGTCAGGTTTGCTGAATACAGCAGAAAATGTCTAAAATATACAGTGGAACTGCCAAAATCAAGATCCATAAGGTTTTATATGATATATTTTTATTGTAGTATCTGGCCAAAAATGCAGTCAACTTTGTTTTCTTTTGTTTCCACATCATATGGTAAAAGAAATAGGAATAGGTTATTTAGTAGCTGGTGTTCTTCTATACAAACTCTGGGGCCTGTGGTCAGCCTTGCTGCAGGTAAGGTCCAGCCTGTCTGGTTTAAACGAGTGGACTGGCTGTCATGATGGGCCATTTGTACCAGGTGATATTCGTGGCATTAAGCTTCTGTACATTCTCTTTTCAAAATTTTCTTTACACAGCAATTGACTTGAATTTTTTTTTTTCAACTTTATATTTTATTTTTATTTAAATTTTTATTTTTTAAATTATGAAAATATGATAACTAACAGGAAACTTGGAAAATACAGAAAAAAGTTACATATAGTTCCACTACATATTGCAGTTATTTTTTTAAGTAGATAAATTAAGATTTTTAGTTGGAGTTTCAATGTCAAACTCTCAAAAATTAATAGAATGATTATACTGAGAAGTAGAAGGTTATAGTAGACCTGAAAAGCACTATGAATCAATTCAACCTAATTTTTTATTTTATATTGGAGTTACTTGCTCCTTGGAAGAAAAGTTATGACCAACCTAGACAGCATATTAAAAAGCAGAGACATTACTTTGCCAGCAAAGATCCATCTAGTCAAAGCTATGGTTTTTCCAGTAGTCATGTATGGATGTGAGAGTTGGACTGTGAAGAAAGCTGAGCACTGAAGAATTGATGCTTTTGAACTGTGGTGTTGGGGGAGACTCTTGAGAGTCCCTTGGACTGCAAGGAGATCCAACCAGTCCATCTAAAGGGAAATCAGTCCTGAATATTCATTGGAAGGACTGATGTTGAAGCTGAAACTCCAATACTTTGGCCACTTGATGCAAAGAACTGACTCATTTGAAAAGACCCTAATGCTGGGAAAGATTGAAGCTGGGAGGAGAAGGGGGTGACAGAGGATGAGATGGCTGGATGGCATCACCGACTCAATGGACGTGAGTTTGAGTAAACTCCGGGAGTTGGTGATGGACAGGGAGGCCTGGCATGCTGCGGTTCATGGGGTCGCAAAGAGTCGGCCATGACCGAGCGACTGAACTGATAGCCATTTAACAATGTTGTGATAGTTTTAGGTAGACAGCAAAGAAGCTCAGTCGTACATATACCTATATCTGTCCCCCCCCCCTCAAAATCCTTCATCCAGGCTGTGGCATAACATTGAGTAGAGTTCCCTGTGCTGTCTAGTAGGACCTTGTGGGTTATCCATTCTAAATATAGCAGTGTGTACCTGACCATCCTAAACTCCTTAACTATCCCTTCCTTCCATCTCTCCCCCCAGCAACCATAAGTTTGTTCTCTAAATCTGTGAGTCTGTTTCTGTTTTGTTAATAAGTTCATTTGTATAATTTCTTTTTGAACTCGATATATAAGGGATGTCATACGTTATTTCTCTGTCTCTGACTTACTTCACTCAGTGTGACAATCTCTAGGTCCATCCATGTTGGTGCAAGTGGCATTATTTCATTTTCTTAAATGGCTGGGTAATATTCCATTATATGTATGTATATGCTACATCTTCTTTACCCACTTGTCTCTCGATGGACATTTAGGTTGCTTCCATGCCTTGGCTACTATAAACAGTGCTGCAATGAACATTGAGGTGCGTGTATTCTTTCGGACCATGTTGAGTTTTTATTGTGAGATGGAAGTTAAAAGACGTTGGCCAAAATTGCAAGTGTACATTGGAACTTTAAAAAACAAAGAGTATTAATTTTTTCTAGATTAGCCTTACAAGTATATCACGGTATTTGAGTGATTTAATCTTTAAATAAAGAATATTGCACACCCCTCATTGCCACACAGAGCAAATTGCCATGTGTTCATCAGACTCAGTAGATTAGAAAGTCTATTGGAATTTCTTAGATTCCAAATGTCTTACATTTTTTGTTTCAAGGCCCTGTGATCTTTTACTTTTTTGAATGAGGAATGATAGGGGAAGCAATTGAGTATTGAGTTGTGATCATGACATAATTTCCCTCCTAATAACCAGCTGTAGTTCTGTCAGATCTTCAAATCTGTACAACTATGACCATCTCTAATAATAGAGTTTTCCAATAATGAATAAACCCTGAAAAGATAGGATAACTGCTTTATTAGAGGTTTTGGGAAGGATGCCTAAAATATTTCATATATTTTTTTCTCATTGTTGTTTAGGTACTAGCCACTGTAGCCGGTAGCGAGAGTTGGTCAACTTTTATAGGTGATTTTTAAAACTATGAATATATAGAACTGAGCTTTGCTAAGACAGTATTCCCAAAGGACAAGTTAAATCTAGTTTAGATGAAGGAAGAAAATGTTTTCAGGTGTAAGTGAGCCTTATAAATTTTGGAATTAGTCAAAGAAAAAGACAAGCATGATGATTTCTGATGATGGACTGTGCCCCGCTGGCTGGTACACTGAAGGGAACCAGGAGGGACCTAGTTGAGCACAGACCTTGTCGAGTAGGACAGGATCACATGCTCCGATCTGTTCATCTTTGAACTGCTCTTTGCACAAGCATGTTCATTCCTCAAGCATGGAGATCTTCATTTCTCCCAAAAGGAGAGAGTATAGTAATAAATTTTGGATTTGCCATGTTGAAATTGGAGAGGGTGAGGAAAGTGGGAAGTTGTTGACTGGGTGGCTGGAACTATAGGGTGATCAAAGTTGGGAAACCAGAATTTGAACGCATCAGGGTGTTAAGGCTACGTGAGGAAATGGATTATCCAGACAAAAGACAGATCCTAAAGGGTATACCCTGGAAGCAGAGGTAGACAAGGCAGGAAAGGAGACTGAGGAGGAATACCAAGCAAAGACTCAGTGATAAAATTGCTGTAAGTTTAGTGATGCTTTGGGGCCCCTAGAAGGTAGAGGTGCAATAATGCATTCTGATGTTTACTAAGCATAATATGAAATACACAGTTTATCAAAACCATTTTATGAGTGAAGAAACCATTCACATCAGGAGAACCAAAACTCATATTGATTTTACTTTGATAATAACCATTTGCCCACGGTAAGCTTTTGAATGTTACTAAATAAATGATCAAACAAAGAGAGCTGGAAGTGACTGCAGATTGCCAGAAACACAATTCCATCAAGGATCTTTACGAATTCAACTCACTTACCCAGAGACCTTAGACGTGAGCAACAGATGTGGAAAAAATCTAGTTTATGTGACTATGGGGAAAATCTGTACTTGGAATGCTGTATCCTTTTCCGGACACCTTATTGGCAGAGAGATCCACTAACTTGGAAGGGATCCGAAATTCACTTGTGGATAAAAAAGCTAAAGAAGTGCTTGAGGCAGTAAAAATCGTACAGAAAATGAAGAAGGTGATACATGTGTGTGTGCTGATACAGCAGAAGGGCAAAAAGATCTGAGTTAGCATAAAACCCTCTCTAGACTTGGGGAAGAGAAACTTAAAGCCTTGAAAGCTAAGCTGTGATGCCCATTTTTGTTTCTGATAGGTGTTTCCTAGTTTCTTCCTAGAGCAGGAAAAGGGGTTTATTTTAAATTTTATGCCTTTAGTTTTCTCTAATCTTTGATAGAGATAAAAATAGAAAATCAGTGAACTGAAATTTAGGGACACTGAGGAAACGAAAATAGGTAAAACTGGGCAAGTTCACTAGCCTGTCAGGGAATCGTCAACAGATTATGTGAGCACAAATAATCCAGGAAATCATTGCTGATCTAGAATAGTCAGTGTGATACCTGTGTTAATGAGGGGAAAATCTGAATCCAAAAGGTATTATTAGAAGAAGGTTTTCCTTTGATGCACGATACTGGATGCTTGGGGCTGGTGCACTGGGACAACCCAGAGGGATGGAATGGGGAAGGAGGAGGGAGGGGGGTTTGGGATGGGGAACACATGTATACCTGTGGCGGATTCATTTTGATATTTGGCAAAACTAATACAGTTATGTAAAGTTTAAAAATAAAATAAAAAAAAAAAGTGGAAAAAAAAAAAAAAAAAAAGAAGAAGGTTTTCTTATCCTCCTCTGGGTTGCATTCTCAAATGATGACATGATATTCCCGAGGAGACACTTTGACGATTTGTTATTATGATTTTATAGGTATTCTGTGGTTTAAAATGTATACGTTTGGCTTCTAAAGGACCTGATGGTGTTTGAATAGCATTTCTCTTGCCCAGACATTTTTATTTATGTTCATTTACTTATTTAAGCACTTCTTCATTTCCAAAGGAGAGGTAAAGCCCAGCCTAGCTCCAAACTTTGATACTGGGAATGCGTGATGTCCACATCAATGAAATGGCACATAAGGAAGGCCCAGTGTAAAGCTGAAGCATGATCTCGGTCAAGGCCATTAGAATCCCTTTGTTACCTAAGATTTGAAAACTCAGCTAGGCAGCAGTTCTGGATGGGTCAGACTACCAACCTCACCTTTCTCCAACCAGCATCTTGGATTCTAAGCTAAAGATCAGAGGGGGAAATACTTCTCCTGCTCTAAAAGGGTACATTTCATGCTTCTGTTCTTATTAAATACTTACGTCAGAAAAGCTGATGGCCTGTTCTATGTCTGGGCTTCCCTGGTGGCTCAGTGGTAAATAATCCACTTGCCAATGCACGAGATGCAGGAGATGCAGGTTTGATCCCTGGGTCTGGAAGATCTCCTGGAGAAAGAAATGGCACCCCACTCCAGTATTGCCTAGAAAATCCCATGGACAGAGGAGCCTGCTACTGCTGCTGCTGCTAAGTCACTTCAGTCGTGTCTGACTGTGTGTGACCCCATAGACGGCAGCCCACCAGTCTCCTCCGTCCCTGGGATTCTCCAGGCAAGAACACTGGAGTGGGTTGCCATTTCCTTCTCCAATGCATGAAAGTGAAAAGTGAGAGTGAAGTCGCTCAGTCTTGTCTGACTCCCAGCGACCCCATGGACTGCAGCCTAAAGTGGGCTACAGTCCATGGGGTCGCAAAAGAGTTGGACACGGCTGAGCGAATGAGCATGCACACACATTCCATGTCTCCTCCTGAACTCTATTAAGAAAAACAAGCCCTGTTAAAATTTAATCAACAGAAGCAGGTGTTACTGAGAAGAATGGGTCTGTTGAAAGCTGCCAGCAAATCCAACTCCTATCTCTTTTCCAGGCACACAATAAAGTTAGTCCATAGGGCACATGAAATCTTTCCAGTTCACAGTAACATTAGAGCGTGTGTGGTGTTACTGGATGCAGCACGGAAATATCCCCTATTGGCTCAGTTCCGAGTCAGCCTCACACTCTACTCCCCAAAGCTGCCTCCTGCTGCTTCGAAAATCTCCATCATTTCTGGCTGACAGGAGGGATGCTGTGTAGTGTCCACTGGTTGCAGAAGTGATTCATGCTGCACTATATTAAAAAAAAACAAACAACAAACACCCCACCTGTGAACCAGAATAAAGCCAAATCTAGTCTTGAGAGTAGGGCTACGGGGCAGGGGTGGAGAGGGGTGGCAGGGCCCTGGCTGGCAGGACAGCTGAAACTTGCTGGATTATATGGTAGAAGAATGACCCTGTGTGTGCATTTTTAAATTCCATCGCTCCTCTTGAAATGGAGTGGAATGGCATGCGTGCTCAGTCGTGTCTGACTGTGGCCCTGTGGGCTGTAGCCCGCCAGGCTCCTCTGTCCATGGAATTTCCCAGGCAAGGATACTGGCACGTGTTGCCATTTCCTTCTCCAGAGGATCTTCCTGACCCTGCATTTCTTGCATTGGCAGGCAGATTCTTTACCACTTTGCCATGAAATGGGGTAGGAAGAGTAATTGAGTGTGGATGCAGGAAAATGTTTCACTTCCCTAGCATATACATTTTTATTTGTTATGTAAATCACAATAAAATTTGGATCATCTCAGAGATATGAGCTGAAGGTGTTAATAAGATGTCTTCTTCAACAACAAAATCTCATACTTTTGAAAGCCATCCTCCTTTCATGCCCGTGTTTCATTAGGGAATGAGTTTATACCATCATGCTTATAAGTACCATGTCACATATTTTCTTTGATTTTAAGTGTGTCTCTTAATGAGTGTTCTCTGAACTACTGTTGGCCCAGTTGTATATACATGAATAGTTTTGAACTTAAGAATTCAATAATGGTTATTTTTCTTGGGAAAATATTTTTGTGAATACTGATGGCTTTTTATCTCATATATTTTACCGCACTAACAATATACTTTAGCATCTAGGAAGCTGAGAACATATGTGAGATTTGGTACCTAAATTCCTAAAAGTGGGCAGTAAAGCAGGAGATAATGAATAAAGTAGTGTAGATTGGGCTTCCCTGGTGGCTCAGATGGTAAAGCTTCTGCCTGCAATTGGGAGACCTGCGTTCAACCACGGGTCAGGAAGATCCCCTGGAGAAGGAAATGGCAACCCACTCCAGTGGTCTTGCTTGGAAAGTCCCATGGATGGAGGAGTCTGGTAGGCTACAGTCCATGGGGTCGCAAAGAGTCGGACACGACTGAGCGACTTCACTGTCACTGTATCTCTGTAGTGTAGATTGGGGACTTTTGTACTGATTAGTATGAATGTAGGAGAATTTTGAAACTAGGACTTGCAAAGAGTTTAATGTCTCTATGCCTTTATTTTATGTTCTTTCCAAGCTGTCTAAATCAGCGGTTAAGTTTTTAATTATAATTGCAAAATGAAAATTCTTAAAATTTTCTGAGTAATCATTTATAATATTTAGCAGATATGACCTAATTTAACTTTTAGAAGTCTAGCTTCGAATTCCTTTGCTTTGTTTTCTAGTTTATGAGTATCATCAAGAGGCTCTGCCATGGAAAATATAAATGGTAGAGACATGATGGATTTATGCTGAATTTGTCTTCATTGATTTCCAGCCTTAGAATTCCTGTTGTGGCCATAATGCTCTCATCCGATATTTTGCTTTTCTTTTGAGAGGAACTGTGAGATGTTGGCAAAATGGATGCATCCATTTTAATTCTTGCCTTTCTTTTTTCAAATGTTATCCTCTCACAAACTGCTGAATCTGTCCTCACTGAGGATGGATCGTATTGCTATGTCCTCCATTCCTAATACTCATTGAAAGTGAGATGTCAAACCATATATAAAAGTTTTTCTACAAAGTCAGGAGTAAGAGTTTATCCTATTGTTGTTTATCTTCTCTCTTTCTGAGGGCAATGCTAGCAGTTCAATAGGAGTTTCTCATTAAAAAAGAAATACTAACATAATAAAGCAAATCAGAAATAAACTATAGTAAAACACGAGTTGTTTGCGCTTGTTGGACAGTCCAAGGAGGAGAGATGCAATGAGAAAACTCTGGGGTTTTGGTTTTCAAAGTCACTGTACCAGCTGTGATGTGTCTTTAGTGCAGTTACAAATGCCAACTTTGTCGGCTTTAACAGAGGGATCAAAGGCTCTGTAGACCTAAACCGGCTATGCTGTCCCCACTGCTATCATTTCTTCCTCACAGCTGTGTGTGTGGGACACCTACTTTGTGCGAGAGATGGAGGATTCAAAAACTTAAACTTGCTCCACTTAAAGTCAGGCTTCCCAGGTGGCTCAGTGGGTAAGGAATCTGCCTGCAGTGCAGGAGACACAGGAGACACGGGTTCAGTCCCCGGGTCTGGAAGATCCCCTGGAGGAGGAAACTGGCAACCCACTCCAGCATTCTTGCCTGCAGAATCCCACGGACAGAGGAACGCGCAAAGAGTCGGACACGACTGAATCGACTTAGCACGCATGCGCACTTAAAGTCAGTTCCTAGCTGAACAAGCAAGGGTCACACTGCACGGAAACAAAATGACTGGACACATCACTGATGACTGTGCCAGAGTCTGAATGGCAATGATGGGTGGGCCGAGGGGGTAGGTTTTCAGTGTGGAAGGGGAGGGGGCACCTGCGTCAGAAAGACACCCGTCACGGGAGTGAAGTCCAGAGTCATCTCCCGCCTGCACTCAAGATGCAGTGAGCAGTATGTTCTGTGGAGGATGTGAAAGGACCATGTGCAGTCAGATCCAGGAGCCTACGGACTTTGGGAGACCGGAAGGGGCGTGGATGATAGTGGAGCACGCTGCGGGCCTGTTGGAGGATGAACAGTGACAGGAGAAGCCAGCAGAGATGCACTGGAGGGATCTGATGAACCATGACGTTTGAGTTGATCTTGGCAGGTGCGGATGGGCCAGGTGGAGCTGAAAGGAGGAGCATGCAGTGTCCAGTGTCCCCAGGCACAGTGGCGTGGAGATGGGAGGTCTTAGGACATGTTGGTGTAATGGGGACTGTTCAGATTGGGCTGTAGTGCAGCTTATATGAAGGGAAAGAACGGAAGTGAAAGAGAAATGGCTGGGTGGGGTCCCAATCACATGGGCTTTCGATAATGCGGGCAACAGTCCATACCTTTTTTTTTTTTAATTTTGGCTGCGCTGGGCCTCCATTGTGGTGCTCCAGCTTCTCTAGTTGTGGTGTGCAGGCTTAGAGGCATGTGGGATCTTAGCTCTCTGACCAGGAATCGAACCTGCATCCCCTGCATTGCAAGGTGTATTCTCAACCACCTGGTCCAACTTTTAATTCCTTAAGGTTGAGGAATCTTTGGAAGTTTATGATGAGAAAGATGGTATAAAGAGAGTTATTTTTAACAGCTAATGTCTGCTATGTGGTTAAGTAGTACACTTTCCGTCATCAAAAATATAGCATGCTAGGTGACAGTCGGGGAGGAGTGTTCTAGAGAAGAAAGCATCCTGGGAGGGGGAAGTTTTAAAATCCGTGGTCCCCTACCTGGCTCGGTCTGTGTTGTTGTCTCCACTGCAGCTGGACTCTGTAGGGGGTGCCCCACCCAGTGGGGGCCCTTAGTGACCTTTGATGAAGGACAGGAAGGCAGGCCAGGACTCCTTTCCTTTCCAGATCTGAAGTTCTTTAATATACTTTCTAGGAGTTGTTCTGAAACAAGATTTCATATCATCTGTTGAATGAAGATCCATTTCTGTAGCGGAATGGTGAAAGTTCCAGGATTTCTGCTCAAAAAAATATATAGAATTTTTAAGCAAAGAGAATTTGATTCAGTTTTGCCTTCTTTCACAGACCTGCTTTTTTTTTTTTTTTTTTACATTTATTTGCCTGCGCTGGGTCTCAGTTGTAGCATGAAAGTGAAAGTTGCTCAGTTGTGTCCGACTCTTTGTGACCCCATGGACTATATAATCCATGGAGTTCTCCAGGCCAGAATACTCGAGTGGGTAGCCTTTCCCTTCTCCAGGGGATCTTCCGCATTGCAGGTCTTCTGCATTGCAGGCAGATTCTTTACCAGCTGAGCCAGAAGGGAAGCCCAGGAATACTGGAGTGGGTAGCCTAACCCTTCTCCAGCAGATCATCCCCACCCTGGAATTGAAATGGGGTCTCCTGCATTACAGGTGGATTCTTTACCACTGAACTATCAGGGAAGCCCCAGTTGTAGCGTGCAGTATCTTTAATTGTGGCATGTGGGATCGAGGTCCCTAACCAGGGATCAGACCTGGGCCCCCTGCACTGGGAGCTGAGTGTTATCTCCTGGCCCACCATGGTAGTCCCAGACCTTCCATTGTTTGTTACTGTTTTCTTCTGTGTCTGTTATAATAACTGAAGGAAAGTAATGGTGAACACAAATTTGGTGTCATTCTATTGGTTAGCATTCATATTTCAAGTATTCCTGAAACTGTATCCTAAAATTTCACCAGAGCATATGTACACAGTCTTTGATTTCAGTTTTGGGGAAGTTCACAGAAAGATAATCCAGCGACCTCTCCCCACCCCAGTGAGAAACTCGGACTTTAGAATGATGCTGTGGTTTACAGAAATCCCACTTGTATAGATTTGACGTTGGCACAACACAGATTTATGTATGTATTTAAAATAGTGGTGTTTGGGGAGGAACACGAAAACAAATGCCTTTAGAGATAAAAGTTGTATAGAAGCCAAGAAAATATTAAAGAAAAATTTAAGTGCTGCTGAATCCACACATATTTCTCAACAACATATTTATCAAGGAACATAAGAAGGTGCCAAGATATTTCCAGTAATGTGCTGGAGTAAACATGACCATGTGATGAAAATGTATTTGCATAGCCTGTGGACAGAGAGAGAGAGACCCAGAGACAGAAATAGGGGTGGGGGAAGGAGGGAGGAAGGGAGAGAGAGAAAAGGAAAAGAAAGTAAAAAAGAAATCTGTATTACCGTTTTCTGCTGTTGTTGTGAAATTGACTTGTGTTGAACAGTAAGAAGGAATCAATCTTTTCAAAACAATGTCTGCCAAGACCTAAGGAGTATGATACTTAACCTACATAAGGCATAGAGTCCACTCCCTAAAAATTAGTCCTTTCGTGAGAAAAGAAACAGCCCAAGTCCTCAGTGTGGGGTTGTCTGCGTCATCACCTCAGCCTCAGGCACACTTTCTCATCAAAAGAAGACGCAAGACTTCCCTGGCCGTCCAGGGGTTGACTTCACCTTCCAGGGTAGGGGTGGGTTCAGTCTCTTGTTGGGGAGCTTAACATAACCAGAACATAAAATGCAAGCAGTATTGTAACAAAATCAACAAAAACTTTAAAAATGATCCACTTAAAAAAAAAGTCTTAAAAGAAAATAGAAGATGAGGACTTGGTGGAAGCAGGCGGTCTTGGTCTGACAGAAAACAGAATTAACTGCAAACTCCGATGAAGGAGCCACTTACAGTGAACAGAGTAAAGGGGCAAGCAGAGGGCTACTGATAGACTGAGGCACCAAAACTGGCCATAGCTGGAAACCCTGACCGCCCAGAGGCTGAGGGGCGAGGGGAGGACAGAGTGTGTGGCGGGTGGGGTCCCTGAGAGACGGGGACCGTGGCAGGAGGCTGCCCAGTGGAGTCCTGGCCGAGGAGCCAGACAGCTCCTGCCAGAGATGCTGGCCCAGTGTCCCGGGTGTGAAGCAGGACGGAGGGGAGACTGACAGAGCGGCAGACCTGGGGCGGAGCCGCTGGAGCCCATCCAGGTCC
Organism: Bubalus kerabau; assembly: GCF_029407905.1. Classification (NCBI taxonomy): domain Eukaryota; kingdom Metazoa; phylum Chordata; class Mammalia; order Artiodactyla; family Bovidae; genus Bubalus; species Bubalus kerabau. Next base: position 137,473,970 of record NC_073624.1, read on the forward strand.
CATGACTGCCCCGGGACCTCTCTGCTGAGGAGACACATTGTTATTGGCCGTCCTGGTGAAACTCTTTGTCAGGAAGACACTGTTCTTTGAGGTTATTATTTACTTATATTAAGGGCTGGTTTCATCATACCCTGAGAATGATATGTCCTTGCTTGGTGGAGGACATGGGAGAATTCTATCAGGAAAGAGCATTAGGCTGTATAACACAGGAAGCTCAACCCAGTGCTCTCCTAGAGGGGTGGGTGGGGGTGGGGGTGGGAGGGGGTCCAGGTGGGAGGGGGTGTATGTATAGTTACAGATGGTTGATGTCACTGTATGGCAGAAACCAACACAACCTTGTAAAGCAATTATCTTCCAATTAAAAATAAAAATGATAATAATAAAAAAGAACACTAAGGGCTTCCCTGGTGGTCCAGTGGCTAAGACTCCTCACTGCCAATGCCAGGGCATCCGGGTTTAATCCTTGGTCAGGGAACTAGACCTCACCTGCTGCAACTAAGACCTGGCACAACCAACCAAATATATATATATATTTAAAGAGCACTATACTCCCACTCGGAGAAGGCAATGGCAACCCACTCCAGTATTCTTGCCTGGAGAATCCCATGGACGGAGGAGCCTAGTGGGCTGCCGTCTATGGGGTTGCACAGAGTTGGACACGGATGAGCGACTTCACTTTCACTTTTCACTTTCATGCATTGGAGAAGGAAATGGCAATCCACTCCGGTGTTCTTGCCTGGAGAATCCCAGGGATGGGGGAGCCTGGTGGGCTGCCTTCTATGGGGTCACACAGAGTCGGACACGACTGACGTGACTTAGCAGCAGCATACTCCCACTACTAGAACTGGAATAAATTCCATTTATTTTGGAAACAACTGCTGAAGAAAAAGAGAGATGTGGCCATAATTGTTTGAAAGAATTCCATGTTTCATTAGTGGGGGCATAAACATATGGCCTTTGCCAACTGTTTGGACCTTGTTCCAGCTGCATATTTCAACTTCAGTTACCCCGTCATCATAGGCTCACTCTAGTCTCATTGGGGAAGACTGCATTAAGAGCCAGAGTATGCTGATAAAATATTAAGGGTCATGCTACAACCAATAAGAAGAGGTGACGTTCAGAAAATGCCTGGCAAAAGGCCTGTAAAGGGGAAAGAAGGGACTTTTCTAATTGAGAAAGCATGGTTGTCATTAACATTTTTAAAGGTCTCAATTTTTAAGAGAATTCTTGTGAAACGTGTTTGGAAAACAGGGAGCTCTGACTTAAATACATTTTAATGTCTTAAAGTATAAGGATCTAATTGGAGCAAGCTGATTTCAGATTTTCCTGATACAGATAACCTTCTTTTAAGGTATGAGTATTTTTTTCCACATTATAAATGCATGTTTTTTTTACTAATAGAAAATACAAAAAAATCTTGAAGCATAAAAATGAAATAAAAATGACCTGTAACCCTGTTATTTAGAAGTAATCACTATTGATTTGGTAGTTTCCATTTTTATTCCACTGAATATATGTGTATCGTTAAAATGAAATTATGGTATTATGAGTATTTGTTAATATTTCCAAATTCCTCTCAGGCATTTTGCACCAATCTTTATTTCCATCAAGAGTATATTAGTTTGTCTAACTAAATCCTTGTTAGCTGTATAATTTAAAAAAATTGTTCCCAATTTTATAAATAAAATATTATTTAGTAAGGTTAAATTTTATTCGTATTTATACATTTATTGGCTATTTTCCTATTAAATTATTTATTCATGCCTTTTCCCAATTTTTGCAGTGTGACAATTAGTGGTTTTATCCCCCTTGGTCTAGAGGAGCTCTTTGTATAGATACAAATTTATTTAATAAGATCAAATTTCTTATTAATAAAAATAGGACAGGTTGATCACCCTTATCGGTGATGTTTATTTCCTGTGACCTTTGGTTAGAAGCCCTATATTCTTGCTCTCAAAGGCAAGCCAGTTTTAAAGTACTGAACTCTAAACTTTTTCATTATTTAAGATATTTAAGCAGGAGTATTACCTTTGGCTAAATATTCAGTGAATCCTGATTTAGAAACTGTTGGGCCTCTTTTATTAAGAATGATAGTCATTTTAAAGTTATTTGATAATTGAAATAATGTATTCCTCCAGAAGGTATGAATCTCTTAATACTGAGAGATTAAGACTCTTGGTCAAAACAGTTACTAAAAAAGTATGAGAGAAATGAACAGTATACAGAGTGATACTGAGTTGGAAACGGGGGTATGACTATGGTTTCAATATGTGTGGCTGCATAGAAAAAGTATTAACAATCAGCTGTTCAGTTATCCTGTAGAAAGTGGGAGGAAGAAGGAAGGACTGGTAGATAGGCTTTTCTGAATAATTTTCTTTTAGGCTCATTTACCGAGTATTAGATACTTCCACTTCTTGTGAAAATTACTTTCTTGGGATCATGAACAAGATTGAAACAGTCTTTAGCCCCCAGAGTCATGTGGACCCTTAATTAACTGCTCTTCAGTGCATTCTGTAAAACTTCCTCACTAGATCTTACAACAAAGATGAGAAAGGTGGAGAATTTTAATGCTGGCCTCAAGCTGATAAGTTTTTTTTAGAACTGATCTCCTCAGAGTTTTGCTGTCTCTTATGTAAGCCCTTAATTGTGCCTCAAATATCTTCAAAAGTCACAGGTTTTTTTTTTTTTTTTCTCCTCTCAGTAGGCCAGAAGTAAAACAAAGAGACCGCGTGTGTGGTGTGACAGGTCATGTCTTCATTTATGGACCTTCCCTCATGAAATGTGTGTGAGCTCCTGAGAGCACGGTCGCTGTCCTGTGACTGCAAGCAGCAGCTCCATGTTAAGCCTCTGCATGAATGGTCCCAGCTGCTGTCAGATGGAACAGTCTGCGCTGGCCACGGATGACAGGGTTTAGACCAGGGTTTATACCTCTGGGACCTGCTGTGTACACTGCGAACAGTCATGTTCCTTGGAGAGAGAATGAAGATTAGTCACTTGTGGCTCCCAGAAATTCTTGCATAACTTGCTGTTATCTCAGTACAGTTTCCTGGGGATGCTTTATCCACCACAAGCTCCATCTCCTCCTCAAAGCTCCCTTTTCTCTCAGATGGACCACGGGTATCAGCCTGGGATTCGAGTTCCACTCCAGAGTGCAGGCATTCAGTCCAGCTCTCTTCTGTGAAATCATGGCCCTTCCTCCTCCCGAGTCCTCGCATTACTGATTCTGTCAGGCCCCGTGGCTTTGTTCCCACTTTGTCACAAGCATTGTCCCTCTCTCGACCACACATATGAGAACGTTCTCTCTTGAAGTAACCTAGCATTGCTCATACTTGATGTAGAATTGTTATGTACTGGCTTGGTCAGTAAGTTCGTTTGGGTTTTTCCATAAGAGGTAACGGAAAAACCTGAGTGAACTTTCTGGCCAGCCCAATATAAACCATTCAGAAGGTTCCAGATCTCCTCCTGGCATTTTGTTTCCTTGCGTCTCTCTTCTCAGAATCCTCGTATTTCTGAAGGGTAGAGCCTCGGATACCAAAAGGCTTCAAGAAACTAATTGCGTTAGGCTTGGTGTTTTTAACTTTTTTTTTTTCACCCTCCATGTCCCATTTCTTTTGTGCTTTTTATTTTTCCTTGCCCACCCCCCCCCACCCCACCTGAACGACAACCCTGCAGTTATACATGGAGTTGAGTTTACACTGCATAAGATAAGGTGCTTTATAAAATAAAGTCATTAACCTTTTCTCAATTCTCACACTCCTTAAGTACATCTGTTCTTGATTTTCTCATCTTATGCCTCGAGTTTGCTTTATACTTTTTGCATTTTGTTGTTTTTCTCTGAGATTATTTCTAGCTTTTTGCTGAGTTCCTAAAACTGTTTCTGATTAAATAAATAGCTGTGATAAGGCACATAGGAATCTTAACAGAAAAGAAATATGTGCCTGATTGACCTCCTTCATCTCTTATGCCTTATTTCCTCCCAAAGCTGAAACATCAGAAGAGAACAATTATCACAGCATATTATCAGTGGATTTGGAACTCTTTTATTGCTGATTTTGTTGGAAATGCTGGTATTCCGTCAGCAAAAGCTCTTTTATATCTTCTAGCTAGCTTTGGATTTTCTCAAGCTGATAGCTCTTTCCTACCAACTTGATAAAGAGTCCATATGCTCCATCCTGGGATGTGAATTCACCCTTTCCTTGCATTCAGCAGGAACTTGCCTGAAGTGTTCATCACCAAAGAGGTTAGGATACCTCATTCCAGTCATTGCCAAACAGTTTGACTGAAAATGTCTTGAGGAACTTGCTGTACTGTCTCGTCTTTTGATTTGCTTGTGTCGTTCATGCCACTGTCAAGTCAAGAATCCCATTTCTCTGTTGCGTATACTTTCATTCTTCTGAATGGAATTTTGATAGGAAGTTATCTAGGGGCATCATGGTATGTAAATTGATTGTAGGTAACAGTGCAAACCTTTTATTCTTCTGAAAATTAGGTCTTTGAATTTAAAATACATTTGGTTTTTCGCATCTCAGTATCCCGCCCTCTTCTCTTCTAGTTGACTAGTAAGGAGATTAATCTTTTTTTAGACGTTTATTTTTATTTTTGGCTGTGCTGGGTCTTGGTGGCTGCCCAAGCTTTTTCTCTGCTTGTGGCGTGAGGGCTTCTCACCGCAGTGGCTTCTCTGTTGCAGAGCACGGGCCCTCGGGCACGTGGGCTTCCATAGTTGTGGTGCATGGGCTCAGTTGCCCCTCAGCATATGGGATCCTCCTGGATCAGGCATAGAACCTGTGTTTCCTGCATTGACTGGTGGATTCTCTACCACCGAGCCCCTAGGGAAGCCCAGTTTTTTTTGTTGTTTGTTTTCAAATAAATAAGCATGTGCTTATGCCTTACCCTAAAGCAGCATACTTGTTTAGGAAATACTTACAGGTGAATTTGTTTTTCTTGATCCCAGTTATACTATCCGACTGTTAGTTCAACAACAGTTTACCTTGAATACTTAAATACTTAGCTTGGACTCTTCTACCCCTGTCCAAATATACTTCTTGCCCTTTTATTTTAATTCTGACTCAATTTATTGGAGTTCTTGTTATCAAAGAGCATTCCTTGAAAGAATCTGGAGTATCACTGGCTACAGAATAAGCTTCAAGTGTATTGATTTCCTGTTACTCTGTTTCATTCTTTTCAAGTTATTCCCAATCAGGTTGGATGAGGTTTTCTCTCTGGATAAAATATATATCTTTACTTTAAAAAGGTGATACTGGTATGTATTTGACCCATATCATACTTTTTTTCCCCCCTCAAAAGGAAAGTCTGTTTCTCAGGAAGTTACAGGGAGCTCTTTAGTTTCACAGAATATATGACCTGTGGCCAGTTGACCGTAAGTGTAATCTACTTTTGCTGATCAGCAAACCCACTTTGCAGCCTAAAGGAAAAGTGATCAGAATAGCAGACGTGGATGGTTTCTAGCTGTGAATAGTGACATAGCTCAGTAGGGTGCGAGGTGGAATCCCAATCCCTCTGGGCTTGTCACTGCACATGTTTTACACTTACAAGCTCCATCTGCAGGAGATGACAGTGAGGTGAGCACTGAATTTCATCTACTGTGACACACGATTCCACATTCCCAGAGTATACGGCACAGAAGGCCAGCCCGAGCTGACATCTCTGAAGCCACTTGTGAGTCTGTCAGCAAGGTTGGGGGCCGAATCTTCTTCCACGCAGAGGCGGAACGCAATTTCAGACACACTTGTGTTTCCCTCCGGTATCTTCTGCTTCTTGGAAACATTTTAGATGGTGGTATCTTTGGTGTGATCGAAGGCAAAAGGAGAAGGGGGTGGCAGAGGATGAGGTGGTTCAACAGCATCATTGACTCAGTGGACATGAATCTGAGCAAACTCTGGGAGAGAGTGAAGGGACAGATGACCCTGGTGGACCACAGTCCATTGGGTTGCAAAGAGTTGGACATGACTTAGTCACTGAACAGTAACAACAACAACAAATCTTTGGTGGGAGCCACTTATCATGAGATCCCCCAAAATTGGAAAATAAACTTGTTGAGGTTATTTTTATTTAAGAATCTGATAGTACTGCTTTACACCAAAGAAATTGAGATTTATGAAACATTATATAAATGATCTGACCAAACTACCCCCCCACCTTTATTTTTTTTGAAGAAAGTACACTCTAGAGATTCAGTACACTCAGTGACCTTTCATGATAACAGAGATTGTTTATGCTGAATTGGGATTCAGAACTTAGCATCATGACAGTAGAGTCTATGACTATTCCTCTCAGCACGAAGGGACTCTGTAGCCTAGGCAGGGTCAAAGACCTTAAACCTTAATAGCTGCTCTGTGGCATCTGCTGGCTTTTCCTAGCATCTCCCCAATGTGATCCAAGCCAACCAGTGCCCTTGACATGCCTGGAGATTTTTCTGAGACGTATGTTGGCTGTTGGGCAAAATTCTTATCCTAGAGCCAAAGTTTTCCTTCCATAAAAAATTTGGCCATTACTACTTGGAACTACTTGCCAACGGAGGATATATTCCCAGTGGTTGAGGGAATTTCAGAGGAAGCTGAAATTCTCTGCCTGTCAACACTCACCCACCCCTAACAGCGTTGACAGACCCGTCCCCAGCCAACATCGTTGGTGAGTCAGGTTCAAAGGCTAAGACTTTTTAGGAAGAACACGAAATAAAAGTGTAAAGAGTTCCAAGCCAGGAGAAAGTGAATTCTGCCCCGTGCTCTCTTCTTATGGGCTTAAGGCCAGGTTGACCATTTTGTTCGTTTCTATGTGCTCAGTTGCTCAGATGTGTCTGACTCTGCGACCCCGTGGACTGTAGCCTGTCCGGCTCCTCTGTCCATGGGATTTTCCAGGCAAGAATACTAGAGTGGTTGCCGCTTTCTACTCCAGGGGATCTTCCTGACCCAGAGGTTGAACCTGAGTCTCTTGTGTCTCCTGCATTGGCAGGCAGATTCTTTAATCACTCTGATCACCAGGGAAGCCCTGTTTATTTGTAAAAATGTACCAAAAGCCATCCTGATTTTAGGCCATGATATGGAATATTCCCCCATAAACAGACATGCAGTTCTAATATGATGTTTTTATTTGGGGGTGTTGTGAGTGGGAGCACTGAGGTTAGTCAAACAGAGGATTTTCTGTCTTTTTTTCTGTCCAAGAGAGCATGCTGACAATGAAAGCATTGCTTTGAATTTTTCTGATTGAAGTTTCGCTCAACAGCACTCAAACCATGGAAGCAGGAAAGTAGTTACAGATAGATCATTGGTGAAACATCAATGGCTTCAGTTCATCATGTGTCAATAGCACCTTACTTTCTGCAGCATAATATTGAATAAATACAGTGAAATGGCTGATGTGAGCATATTCTGTAGATTTTTGCTGTGGGATAGGAATGAAACAGAAAGGAAGTTTAAACTTGAGAGAAGGAAAAGATAATAAAATATCCTCTGATGTTTCCAGGATGGGCACTGTTTCCAAGGATGGGAAACCAGAGGGGAGACACCAGAGTTCTAAGAGATAATCTTTTTAAAAACCATCACTTAAGCTCAAATAAACATACAAACTCTTTGAAATATTTATCTTTCTGAAAATATGGTATTTAGCATGTTCTTATGAAAACATTTGTTTTCTTACCAAGTCCTTATGAATTTCCATATGGAGTCATAAAAAACCTGTGTTGCCCCGAGGTTTGGCTGTTTTGCAGGGTACACATATAATGTACTCATGTCAAATCCATGTCCATACAGCTTCATATTCCGTATGGAAGGTTGGATCACTGTCAAGTCTTCCTCTCTTCCATAGGATGACACCAGAGAGCTGTGAGCAGATTAATGGGGGCAGGAATCTAAAAAACAAAAATATGGACAAATATTTGACAGTTTTCTGTACTTTTATAGAGGTGCTGAGATCAGAATATTTGAAATGAAAACTATGTTGGGAAGTGCAAGACATATGGTCACCATGGATGTGAGGTTTTGACTCTTTCCACAGATTTATATCTCCTCTCTCTGTATTCTGCCATCTCCCCAAAATAGGGGAGCCATCAATCTATTCCACAACAGTTTGCTAAGAATCTACTTCTTTTTCGGCACTGTTCAGTTCAGTTCAGTTCAGTCACTCAGTCATGTCCGACTCTTTGCGACCCCGTGAACCGCAGCACGCCAGGCCTCCCTGTCCATCACCAACTGCCATGATGCAGTCCACCCAAACCCGTGTCCATTGAGTCGGTGATATCATCCAACCATCTCATCCTTTGTCATCCCCTTCTCCTCTTGCCCTCAATCTTTCCCAGCATCAGGATCTTTTCAAATGAGTCAGTTCTTTGCATCAGTATTGGAGTTTCAGCTTCAGCATCAGTCCTTCCAATGAACACCCAGGAGTGATCTCCTTTAGGATGGACTGATTGGATCTCCTTGCAGTCCAAGGGACTCTCAAGAGGCTTCTCAAACACCACAGTTTAAAAGCATCAATTCTTCGGCACTCAGCTTTCTTTATAGCTCAACTCTCACACCCATACATGACTATTGGAAAAACCATAGACTTGACTAGACTACTTTGTTGGCAAAGTAATGTCTCTGCTTTTTAATATGCTGTCTAGGTTGGTCATAACTTTCCTTCCAAGGAGTAAGCATCATTTTTTAATTTCATGGCTGCAATCACCATCTGCAGTGATTTTGGAGCCCAGAAAACTAAAGTCAGTCACTGTTTCCCCATCTATTTGCCATGAAGTGATGGGACCGGATGCCATGATCTTCGTTTTCTGAATGTTGAGCTTTAAGTCAACTTTTTCACTCTCCTCTTCCACTTTCATCAAGAAGCTCTTTAGTTCTTCTTCACTTTGTGCCATAAGGGTGGTGTCATCTTCATATCTGAGGTTATTGATATTTCTCCCGGCAGTCTTGATTCCAGCTTGTGCTTCTTCCAGCCCAGTGTTTCTCATGATGTACTCTGCATATAAGTTAAATAATCGGGGTGACAATATACAGCCTTGACGAACTCCTTTTCCTATTTGGAACCAGTCTCTTGTTCCATATCCAGTTCTAACTGTTGCTTCCTAACCTGCATACAGGTTTCTGAAGAGGCAGGTCAGGTGGTCTGGTATTACTATCTCTTGCAGAATTTCCCACAGTTTATTGTGATCCACACAGTCAAAGGCTTTGGCATAGTCAATAAAGCAGAAATAGATGTTTTTCTGGAACTCTCTTGCTTTTTTGATGATCCAGCTGTGGAAGTGACAAAATCCATTAAAACAATCCCTCTATCCAGAGAGCTTGAGGGTCGATTCAACAGCAATCAGTTTTATTTTTAGAGCAATATCTTCAAACTTTCATGCCTGAATGAGAGTGGTCCTACAAAGCTGTTAGTTCTGGGGAAGAGGTGACTACATACTTATTTTCTATTTTTCCACCATCCTCCGAGAGTTCTTTTCCTTGTTTTTATGTTTGTTTATACAGTTCATACTTTGATTTTTCATCTCTCCATTAAGTATTTCCAGAATGGGTCTGAATGACACCATAGTGCCTTGTGGTGGCACATGAACCAAGCTTGAGTGGTAACTGTAACACTCATTGAAAGCAGGAGTAGTATTTCAGGCTTTGAGATGAGAGCATTAATTTCAGCCTGGAAGAAGAGCTCACGTCCTGTAGATGCCTTTAAGCAAGAGCGAACAGGGAAAGAAAACTACGATACCCTGGCTGCTTTAGCAGTCTAAACCAGAATTTTGTCATCTTTTCCTCTGTACTTCAAAGACTTGATTTTTTTTTTTTTTTTTTTTTTAAAGAACCATATTCCAAACGAGTGCTGCTTTGAGCCCTGGAGACAGTTCGATGCTACTGGTGATTGTATTGTCTTTGTTGTGTTCATTGATAATTTATATTTCTGGCCACTAGATGGTGCTCTTTCACTTGGTAATATATATGCATTTAAAAAATTGAGTCTTTTTTGCCTTTTATTTTGTTTATTGTTCTGTTGATACAGAGATGGTGGAAAATCAGATTCCTTCTTAAACTGGATCTGGGGTTTCCTGTCCCTATACAGATGCATAGGAATTTTAATGTGATTATGCAACCTGTAATGTAATAGGTTTGCAGATTATCATAGCACTCAATACATGCTATTAATTAGTTTTGTAAGAAAATACACTTTTTTTTCCTATAGAAGCATTTTATGTTACATATACTGGGCTGATACATAAGAGGCTACGGTTACATGTCTTATGTGGCTTGATCTGCTGTGTCCTATGCGTGATTAAGAACAACAAAATGCTGACTGCTGGGTCCTGGAGACCCGGAACCTATGTTTTAGAAGGTGAGTCTGATGAGCAGACATGTTTGAGATATACCAGGCTCCAATCTCCACGGCAGCAGTGAGCACTTCTCGGGGACACTAATGACACAGTGTCTGCCTACCAAACTACCAAGGGTCAAGAGAGTTGAGACCAAAATTTTGAATGTAGACAGCTCTGTGTAAATATTGCCTCTAGGAGTCTTAGTGGGTATAATACGAATAATTAAAGAGAATGGAAATGACAACCAACTCCAGTATTCTTGCCTGGAGATGCCATGGACAGAGGAGCCTGGCAGGCTACACTCCATGGGATTGTGAAGAGTCAGACATGATTGAGCAACTAACACTTTCACTTTCTTTACCTAAGTGTGTTGAAGTTGGCAAGAGTCTTACACAGACAAGATGGTCTCTATTAGGATGGAAGCATGAATGGAGGCAAGCAGGAGCAAGCAGACAGAACACTGTGTGTGGAAGCTCTCCCAGCTTGCAGGGGTTGGACAGACATTTTGCCCTACTTTTTTTAGCCCCTCTCCTTAAATACCTGATATATCAGTTCAGTTCAGTCGCTCAGTTGTATCCGACTCTTTGCAACCCCATGGACTACAGCACACCAGGTCTTCCTGTCCATCACCAACTCCTGGAGTTCACTCAAACTCATGTCCATTGAGTCGGTGATGCCATCCAGCCATCTCATCCTCTGTTGTCCCCTTCTCCTCCTGCCCCCAATCCCTCCCAGCATCAGGGTCTTTTCAAATGAGTCAGCTCTTCCCATCAGGTGGCCTAAGAATTGGAGCTTCAGCTTCAACACCAGTCCTACCAAAGAACATTCAGGACTGATCTCCTTTAGGATGGACTGGTTGGATCTCCTTGCAGTCCAAGGGACTCTCAAGAGGCTTCTCAAACACCACAGTTCAAAAGCATCAATTCTTCAGCACTCAGCTTTCTTTATAGTCCAACTCTTACATCCATACATGACTACTGGAAAAACCATAGCCTTGACTAGATGGACCTTTGTTGGCAAAGTTATGTCTCTGCTTTTTAATATGCTGTTTAGGTTGGTCATAACTTTTCTTCCAAGGGATAATTGTCTTTTTATTTCATGGCTGCAGTCACCATCTGCAGTGATTTTGGAGCCCGAAAAAGTAAAATTTGCCACTGTTTCCACTGTTTCTCCATCTATTTGCCATTAAGTGATGGGACCAGATGCCATGATCTTTGTTTTTTGAATGTTGAGCTTTAAGCCAACTTTTTCACTCTCCTCCTTCACTTTCATCAAGAGGCTCTTTAGTTCTTCTTGACTTTCTGCCATAAGGGTGGTGTCATCTGCATATCCGGAGAGGGCAATGGCAACCCACTCCAGTACTCTTGCCTGGAAAATCCCATGGACGGAGGAGCCTGTTAGGCTGCAGTCCATGAAGTTGCTAAGAGACGGACACGACTTGAGCAGCTTCGCTTTCACTTTTTACTTTCATGCATTGGAGAAGGAAATGGCAACCCACTCCAGTGTTCTTGCCTAGAGAATCCCAGGGACAGGGGAGCCTGGTGGGCTGCCATCTATGGGGTCGCACAGAGTCAGACACGACTGAAGTGACTTAGCAGCAGCAGCAGCAGCATCTGCATATCTGGTTATTGATATTTCTCCTGGCAATCTTGATTCCAGCTTGTGTTTCATCCAGCCCAGCATTTCTCATGATGTACTCTAAATATAAGTTAAATAAGCAGAGTGACAATATACAGCCTTGATGTAGTCTTTTCCTATTTGGAACTGGTCTGTTGTTCCATATCTAGTTGTAATTGTGGCTTCCTGACCTGCAGACATGTTTCTCAAGAGGCAGGTCAGGTGGTCTGGTATTCCCATCACATCTCTTTCAGAATTTTCCACAGTTGATTGTGATCCACACAGACAAAGGCTTTGGCATAGTCAATAAAGCAGAAGTAGATGTTTTCCTGGAACTCTCTTGCTTTTTTGATGATCCAGTGGATGTTGGGAATTTGATCTCTGGTTCCTCTGCCTTTTCTAAAACCAGCTTGAACATCTGGAAGTTCACTGTTCATGTATTGTTGAAGCCTGGCTTAGAGAATTTTGAGCATTACTTTGCTAGCATGTGAGATGAGTGCAATTGTGCGGTGGTTTGAACATTCTTTGGCATTGCCTTTCTTTGGGATTGGAATGAAAACTGACCTTTTCCAGCCCTGTGGCCACTGCTGAGTTTTCCAAATTTGCTGGCATATTGAGTGCAGCACTTTCACGATATCATCTTTCAGGATTTGAAAGAACTCAACTGGAATTCCATCACCTCCACTAGCTTTGTCAGTAGTAATGCTTCCTAAGGCCCATTTGACTTCACGTTCCAGGATATCTGGCTCTCGGTGAGTGATCACATCATCGTGATTATCTGGGTGGTGAAGATCTTTTTTATACAGTTCTTCTGTGTATTCTTGCCACCTCTTCTTAATATCTTCTGCTTCTGTTAGGTCCTTACCATTTTTGTCCTTTATTGTGCCCATCTTTACATGAAGTGTTCCCTTGGTATCTCTAATTTTCTTGAAGAGGTCTCTAGTCCTTACCATTCTGCTGTTTTCCTCTATTCTTTGCATTGATCCCTGAGGAAGGCTTTCTTATCTCTCCTTGCTATTCTTTGGAACTCTGCATTCAGATGGGTATATCTTTCCCATCTAAATATGGCTTCTCTTCTTTTCACAGCTATTTGTAAGGCCTCCTCAGACAGCCGTTTTGCTTGTTTGCATTTCTTTTTCTTGGGGATGGTTTTGATCCCTGTCTCCTGTACAATGTCACGAATTTCCATCCATAGTTCATCAGGCACTCTATCTATCGGATCTAGTCCATTAAATCTATTTCTCACACCTACTGTATGATCATTAGGGATTTGAATTAGGTCATACCTGAATGGTCTAGTGTTTCCCTACTTTCTTCAATTTAAGTCTGATTTTGGCAATAAGGAGTTCATAATCTGAGCCACAGTCAGCTCCTGGTTTTGTTTTTGCTGACTGTATAGAGATTCTCCATCTTTGGATGCAAAGAATATAATCAGTCTGATTTCGGTGTTGACCGTCTGGTGATGTCCATGTGTAGAGCCTTCTCTTGTGTTGTTGGAAGTGGATGTTTGCTATGACCAGTGCATTCTCTTGGCAGAACTCCATTAGCCTTGCCCTACTTCATTCTGTACTTCAAGGCCAAATTTGCCTGTTACTCCAGGTGTTTCTTGACTTAACTACTTTTGCATTCCAGTCCCCCATAATGAATAGGACATCTTTTTTGGGTGTTAATTCTAGAAGGTCTTGTAGGTCTTCACAGAACAGTTCAACTTCAATTTCTTCAGCATTACTCATCAGGGCATAGACTTGGATTACCATGATATTGAATGGTTTGCCTTGGAGAGGAACGGAGATCATTCTGTCGTTTTTGAGACTGCATCCGTGTACTTCATATTGGACTCTTTTGTTGACTATGAGGGCTACTCCTTTTCTTCTAAGGGATTTTCCCCCACAGTTGTAGATATAATGGTTATCTGAGTTAAATTCACACATTCCAATCCGTTTTAGTTCACTGATTCCTAAAATGTAGATGTTCACTCTTGCCATCTCCTTTTTGACCACTTTCAATTTGCCTTGATTCATGGACCTAACATTCCAGGTTCCTATGCAATATTGCTCTTTACAGCATTGAACCTTGCTTCTATCACCAGTCGCATCCACAACTGGGTGGTGTTTTTGCTTTGGCTCCATCCCTTCATTCTTTCTGGAGCTGTTTCTCCACTGGTCTCCAGTAGCATATTGGGCACCTACCGAGCTGGGGAGTTCATCTTTCAGTATCCTATCATTTTGCCTTTTCATACTGTTCATGGGGTTCTCAAGGCAGGAATACTGAAGCGGTTCGCCATTCCCTTCTCCAGTGGACCACATTCTGTCAGAACCTGATACTTAAACATTTTAGAAAGTTTTAACAAACATTGCAGTCTTTAATCTTCACCACATCCCTTCACAGGGCATGTGTCAGAGGGAGGGATTAGAGAACAGGCTGAGGAGCAGAGCCTGAGCCCAGGGCAGCCAACAGGAGGCAGTCTGGGGAGAGTTGGGGCTGGAGTGTGGGCTCTGATTCAGATTGAGGCCAGCTGCTGGGAGGTCTCCCCGGGAGGCTAGATCCATTCCTAGGCTCTGAAGCTCCCTGTGTACTCTTTCTGATTAGGATTGCTTCATCCTGGTCCTAAGGGTGGGGAGCTTTAGAAAATGGTTTCCTCCTCCTTCCCATCCTTCCCTTTCTCTGTCTGCTTCTCCTTCAGTCACACCTTATGAATCATGAAACTCAGTGAAACTATGAGCCATGCCGTGTAGGGTCACCGAAGACGGACGGGTAACGGTGGAGAGTTCTGATGAAAGGTGGTCCACTGGAGAAGGGAATGGCAAACCACTTTAGTATTCTTGGCTTGAGAACCCCATGAACATGTATGAAAAAGCAGAAATGTAGGACACTGAAAGATGAACTCCCCAGGTCAGTAGGTGCCCAATATGCTACTAGAGATCAGTGGAGAAACAGCTCCAGAAAGAATGAAGAGATGGAGCCAAATTGAAAACAACACCCAGTTGTGGATGTGACTGGTTATGGAAGTAAAGTCCGATGCTGTAAAGAACAATACTGCGTAGGAACCTAGAATGTTAGGTCCATGAATCAAGGTAAATTAGAAGTGGTCAAACAGGAGATGTAAAGAGTGAATGTTGACATTTTAGTTATCAGTGAACTTAAATGGACTGGAATGGGTGAATTTAATTCAGATGACCATTAAATCTACTACTGTGGGCAAGAATCCCTTAGAAGAGATGGAGTAGCCCTCATAGTCAACTGAAGAGTCCGAAATGCAGTACTTGGGTGCAATCTCAAAAATGACAGAGTGAACTTTGTTTGTTTCCAAGGCAAACCATTCAGTATCACAGTAATCCAAGTCTATGCCAGAACCAGTAATGCTGAAGAAGCTGAAGGTGAAAGGTTCTATGAAGACCAACAAGACCTTCTAGAGCTAACACACAAAAAAGATGTCCTTATTATCATATTGGACTGGAATGCAAAAGTAAAAAGTAAGAGATACCTGGAGCAACAGGCAAATTTGGCCTTGGAGTACAAAATGAAGGGCAAAAGCTTTTGCAGGGCAAAGCTAACAGAGTTTTGACAAGAGAACACACTGGTCTTAGAAAACACCCTCTTCCAATAACACAAGAGAAGACTCTACACATGGACATCATCAGATAGTCAACACCAAAATCAGATTGATTATATTCTTTGCAGCCAAAGATGGAGAAGCTCTTTACCGTCAGCAGAAACAAGACCTGGAGCTGACTGTGGCTCGTATCATGAGATCCTTATTGACAAATTCAGACTTAAGTTGAAGAAAGTAGGGAAAACCACTAGCTCATTGAAGTATGACCTTAATCAAATCCCTTATGATTATACAGTGGAAGAACAAATAGATTCAAGGAATTAGATCTGATAGAGTGACTGAAGAACTATGGACAGAGGTTTGTGACACTGTATAGGAGGCAGTGATCAAGACCATCCCCAAGAAAAAGAAATGCAAAAAGGCAAAATGGTTGTCTGAGGAGGCCTTACAAATAACTGAGAAAAGAAGAGAAGTGAAAGGCAAAGGAGAAAAGGAAAGATATACCCATCTGAATGCAGAGTTCCAAAGAATAGCAAGGAGTGATAGCCTTCCTCAGCGATCAATGCAGAGAAATAGAAGAAAACAATAGAATGGGAAAGACGAGAGAGCTCTTGATGAAAATTAGAGATACCAAGGGAACATTTCATGCAAAGATGGTCACAGTAAAGGAAATGGTATGGACCTAACAGAAGCATAAGATATTACGAAGAGGTGGCAAGAATACACAGAAGAACTATACTAAAAAGATCTAATGATCCAGATAATCACGATGGTGTGATCACTCGCCTAGAGCCAGGCATCCTGAAATGTGAAGTCAAGTGGGCCTTAGGAAGCATCACTAAAAAGAAAGCTAGTGGAGGTGATAGAATTCCAGTTGGGCTATTTCAAATCATAAAAGATGATGCTGTTAATGTGCTGCACTCAATATGTCAGCAAATTTGGAAAACTCAGCAGTGGCCACAGGACTGGAAAAGGTCAGTTTTCATTCCAGTCCCAAAGAAAGGCAATGCCAAAGAATGTTCAAACTACCGCACAATTGCACTCATCTCACATGCTAGCAAAGTAATGCTGAAAATTTTCCAAGTCAGGCTTCAGCAGTATGTGAACCATGAACTTCCATATGTTCAAGGTGGAATTAGAAACACCAGAGGAACAAGAGATCAAATTGCCAACATCTGTTGGATCATAGAAAAGCAAGAGAATTCCATAAAAACATCTATTTTTGCTTTATTGATTATGCCAAAGCCTTTGACTGCATAGATCACAGCAAAACTGTGGAAAATTCCCATCTTAAAGAGACGGGAATACCGGACCATCATACCTGCCTCTGGAGAAGTTTATATGCAGGTCAAGAAGCAACAGTTAGAACTGGACAGGGAAGAACAGAGTGGTTCCAGATCAGGAAAGGAGTACATCAAGGCTGTATACTGTCACCCTGCTTATTTAACTTACATGTAGAGTACATCATGAGAAATGCTGGGCTGGATGAAAAACAAGCTGGAATCAAGATTGCCAGGAGAAATATCAGTAACCTCAGATATGCAGATGACACCACCCCTATGGCAGAAAGTGAAAGAGGAACTGAAGAGCCTCCTGATGAAAGAGAAAGAGGAAAGTGAAAAAGCTGGCTTAAAACTCAGCATTCTAAAAACTAAGATCACGTCATCTGGTCCTATCACTTCATGGCAAATAGATGGGAAAATATTGGAAATAGTGACAAACTTTATTTTCTTGGACTTCAAAATCACTGCAGATGCTGACTGCAGCCGTGGAATTAAAACTTGCTTGCTCTTTGTAAGGAAAACTATGACCAACCTAGATAGCATATTAAAAAAGAGGCAGTACTTTGCCGACAAAGGTCCATCTAGTCAAAGCTGTGGTTTTTTCCAGTAGTCATGTATGGATGTGAGAGTTGAACTATAAAGAAAGCTGAGTGTTGAAGAATTGATGCTTTTGAACTGTGGTGTTGGAGAAGACTCTTGAGAGTCCCTTGGACTGCAAGGAGATCCAACCAGTCCATCCTAAAGGAAATCAGTCCTGGATATTCATTGGAAGGATTGATGCTGAAGCTGAAACTCCAATATTTTGGCCACCTGATGTGAAGAACTGACTGATTCAAAAAGATCCTGATGCTGGGAAAGATTGAAGGCAGGAGGAGAAGGGGTCGAAAGAGAATGACATGATTGGTTGGTGTCACTGTTTTAATGGACCTGAGTTTGAGCAAGCTTCAGGAGTTGGTGACGGACAGGGAAGCCTGGCATAATGCAGTCCATGGGGTCACAAAGAGTTGGACTTGCCTGAGTGACTGAACTGAACTGGACTGATGAATCATGGCCTTGATGACTGTGAGGTGGAGATGGGCAGGTTAAATCACAATATGAGGAAATACGTGTAGTTTGGTAAAATCTACAGTGAGTCATTTTGCTTATCCTAGTTTATCTTGGTTTAGAAGAACTCACTTCATGGCAAATAGATGGGGAAAAAATGGAAACAGTGGCAGACTTCATTTTCTTGGGTTCCAAAATCCCTGTGGATGGTGACTGCAGCCATGATGTTCAAAGACACTTGCTCCTTTGAGGAAAAGCTATGACAAACCTACACAGCATATTAATAAAGAGTCATCACTCTGGCAACAAAGGTCCATCTAATCAAAACTACGATATTTCCAGTAGTCATTACAAATGTGAGAGTTGGACCATAAAGAAGGTAGAGTGCGACTTTTTAATATGCTTTTTAATATGCTGTGTAGGTTTGTCATAGCTTTTCCTCCAAGGACCAAGTGTCTTTGAATATCATCACACCATCTGCAGTGATTTTGGAGACCAAGAAAATAAAGTCTGTCACTGTTTTTATTTTTTCTCCGTCTATTTGCCATAAAGTGATGGGATCAGATACCATGATCTTAGTTTTCTGAATGTTGAGGAAAGCCAGCCTTTTCACTCTTTTCTTTCACTTTCATCAAAGGCTTTTTGCTGCTGTTGCTGCTAAGTTGCTTCAGTCGTGTCCGACTCTGTGCGACCCCATAGACGGCAGCCCACCAGGCTCCCCCGTTCCTGGGATTCTCCAGGCAAGAATTCTGGAGTGGGTTGCCATTTCCTCCTCCAATGCATGAAAGTGAAAAGTGAAAGTGAAGTCGCTCAGTCGTGTCCGACTTGTAGCGACCCCATGGACTGCAGCCCACCAGGCTCCTCCATCCATGGGATTTTCCAGGCAAGAGTACTGGAGTGGGGTGCCATTGCCTTCTCTGAAGAGGCTCTTTAGGTCTAATATAACAGATCATTTATTTATTTGACTGATTTTTACCTCCCTGCACAAGTCTGTAAGGTCCATGTGGACAGACAGCTTTCTTTTTTGGTCATGGCATGTGGCATGTAGGTTCTTAGTTCCACCACTAGGGATCAAACCCCTCCATTGAAAGTGTGAGGCTGCTGGAGAAGCATAGTAGAGGTTCAGAAAATCTTTACTGAATGAATGAGTGGTTTCCTGCAGACATAGCATGTACTTAGTCACTTTCTTAGTACTAATTCTGAATAAATATTAAATATTCCTGAATGAAGATTTTTTTTTCCTGTCAACTTTGGCCGATAAGAATATCTCTTAAATGATCACATAGTTTAAAGTATGGATTCAGAGTTGGAAGACACTGGATTATAATAAACATCCCTTGAATGATTTTCTGGGGCAAGTTGCTAAACTGCTCTGTGCCTTCGTTTCCTCTGCAGACAATCACCAAACTGTGGTTTACAGCACTTATTATTGTCTGTTTCATTTTAACTATGTACTGTGAAGTGGTACTGCATTGTGGGATTTTTTTTTTTAGTTGAAAAATGCTTTATTTTTAGAGATGTCACCATTAGAATTTAAAATAGGCAGGATATTCACTAAAGAAATTGCTTTACAATACAGGTAGTTTAAAAAAGAAAAAAAGCAAACCATGGTGTAGATTGAATGATTCAGTGCCTTTTAAGCCTTTAGAACAGGTGCTGGAATGTACCAAGAGATGAAGTAATAAATTGAATACATAGACTCCTCACTTGTTTAAAAAATAATTATATGCTATACTTATTTTGCAATTAAATTTAAAGTTACATAGGTTAGCCAGTGTTCAGAAGGAAAAAAAAGCATAGATAAATGCACAGTTGAGTATTTTACATATTTCTGTTTTTATTACAGTGATAACACATCTAGAATAAATCAAATATTAAATGTATTATGGAATCATTTTTTCTTATATTGTAACATAAGTTTTAAAACAGAGCTTAGGGGTTTCGTATGAGCTCTTTGTTCTTGATTTCTTACAGATCCCCACATTAAGGTTTCTGGAAAGAAAGAAGATGTTAAGGAAGCCAAGGAAATGATCATGTCTGTCTTAGACACAAAAGTAAGTGAATGTTAAAGACACTCAGATGTCAGAATCTTGTCTCTGCAAGGGGCTACTTCATGCTGTTATGAAAGAACTATTTGGAGAAGAAAAACCAGGAGAAAATAATGGTGGGTTTTAAAATAAGCTCTTGATTCTACAATGGATGTAAAGGTCTGTTTCAAATTTGTATAGGTTCTCTCATGTTGGGTAATTAAATAATACTTTCTCTCTCTATATATATACTTAAATACATAACATGTATATGTGTGTGTGTCTTTCTGTGTAAGTGCGTATGTGTGTTTATGCCATCGTCAGAAATAGACACTGACCTTGATTAATATAGAGCAAGTAATAATGACTGCAAGAATTTAGCATATTTGCTTTTATGATGTCAGTGGAAAACCAAAATTATGTTCTGTATAGCTGTGTGTGTGATGGCATGCAATCTGCCAGTGTGTCTGGTATGTTCTCTCTCTCTACAGGTACGTGTAGAGAGAGACAATAGAGAAATGAAAATATTTAAAAATGTATACTTGTTTTTGAGAATTTATTTTAATAAACACTTCTAAATCACTTACTCTATGCCAGGCACTTAGCTACATCATTTACAAATATTAATTTGTTTAATCCTCATAACAAGCTCAGGAAAGAGATATATTTACACAGGATAGCATAGCTGATAAGTGGGGAGGTGGGTTCAAATCCAGTCTGTCTGGTTCTTAGGTTCTGCCACCTAATATTTCATTGAAATTATTTTTAATCTCTTCTCTTAATCCCTATTTTTTGTTCCTTTTTGTTGCTGTTGTACTTTTTTAAGAAAATAATTATTCATCCTATAATTATTAAAAATTTTGCAATATCCAAAAAAGGTTATCTTTTTTTCTTTTTTTTAGTGGTTAACTAAAATAACTAAGTTTAAAAACCAAAGTATTTAATGGATCTAAGTTTAAAATTTAAGAATTCAGAAAGTGTATAACTACTGATCTTTTAAAAATCTTGCTGTATTTTGACTTTTTAATTTTACTTTGTAAGGACTGAAGAATTTCAATATCAATATTATAAATGAGAAAACATTTCATGTTAGTCTTTATAATTTTACAGCACTGCATTTCCCCAAATTAAATACATGAATTCCAGTCTGCCTATAATTGTTCATTGTGCCTTAAAATTTTACATTTGCCTTTAATATAGTTAATCTTACACTCTGTGCTGGTTTCCTTAAGCCATTTTACTCCTGGAGATATATACTTTGTGATTTCTTCCTCACTCTTCTTCCTCCCTGCAAGAATAATTTACCTACTTTGTAAAGTTTGCCATACAGTGATAGAGAAGTTGTGAAAATGTTTGTAAATCCTTTTTTTATTCAGTTTTGAGCTTTATTTTTGTTTCTAGTTTTCTATCATTGTTCAGCGTTTCTACTAAGATACATTTATTCACTCTTGCAATTTTTTTTTACCTGTTTTTCAGTTATTTGAATTCATTTTCATGAATAATATCTATTAAAGAAAAAAAAGTAATTTATTTGTAATTGTAACTAATTTGACTTGAATACTACTGTCCAAAAAAATTATCTTGGTAAAGAGTATATCTTCCTATTTCTTCGGACAGATTTGTCTTTAAATGAAACATTTTTTATGAGCCAAGGATATATAGGTAAAATTGAAAAATTTATAGATCAAGATGATCTTAAGAAATCTCTAAGAACTTCCACGGGGTCACTTTTTGTTAATCTTGTTCCCTTGGGGTAAACGTGTCTTTTTATGAGTTGTTCTTTCCTTTTTCGTACATCAAGAAATAATACATTATTTCCACGTAGAGCAATCGGGTCACCTTGAAGATGGATGTCTCACACACAGAACATTCTCATGTAATCGGCAAAGGGGGCAACAATATTAAAAAGGTGATGGAAGAAACAGGATGCCACATCCACTTCCCAGACTCCAACAGGAATAATCAAGCAGAAAAAAGCAACCAGGTGCTGGGACTTTTCACGTGAAATTTTATGGGACAGATTAAAGCTTGGATTTCCTGTATGTGCATCTTTTGGGGGAGATGAGAACAAAAGAGTACTTGTGAAGATGGCAGGTAGTATGGATTGTATGTCCCCCTCAAAGGAGACTGAAAGTGCTCAGCTTTTTTAAAGAGGTGCATTGTAGATAGGCCTTAAATTCTTGATCTCTAAATGGTTGGTAAAAGAGAGGGAAGGTTGTCATGGCAACATTAAATGAAGTCCTTGCAGAAAGGCTCAGAAGGCATGCGAGTTAGGAAAGGATCTGAAAGCTCGCCTAGTCCGGGCACCTGTTGATAGCTGGGATTCTGTCTACAGCATCACACGAGTGCTCCTCCAGGTACCCCGGGTCACCTGAGCGGTGATGTGCAAGGGTCCGACTTTCTCACGTTGGCTGAATTATGTCTCTCTTTTATGCCCCCCTCCTTTTTTTTTCTAGTTCTTGGGTTTGGAAACAAATGGAGCTCATGCGTCTACATCAAAATGCTGTCAGTACTTGAAGAACAGATAGTGTTCTTTGTATTGTTTGAAAGTTTTCTCTCCTCTAATCATGATATTAGAACTCTAATCATGATATTAGAACCTGGGTGGCTCAGGGGTAAAGAACACACTTGCCAGGGCAGGAGACCCAGGTTCTATCCGATTCCTAGGTTGGGAAGATCCCCTGGAGGAGGAAATGGCAACCCACTCCAGTATTCTTGTCTAGGAAACCCCATGAACAGAGGAGCCTGGTGGGCTACAGTCCATGAGGTCGCAAAGAGTTAGACACAATTTAGCAACTAAACGACAGAGAAACTATGTTGGCCACAAAGATGACTAAGACACAGTCTTTTCTCTTTGGGGACCGATGGTGACAGTGGCATATATACACAAGAAACTAGACAGAAAGCCATGGTAAAAAGCAAGAGAGGCTGTTATCTGACAACATGGTGTGGGCATGACCCATGAGAACACTGTCCTGGAGCCCCACACTCTCGCCCTAATACCAAGAGCAGTTCCTCAATTGCTGGATCATAGGAAAGCCTAGAAGATCCTGAGAAAGGGCTGGTGGAGCAACAGTGCTTTTTGCCAACCAGCATGGAAGTAGTCCGTTACTTTGTGAATATACGGTGGCAGTATCATGGCACATTGATGCCCATCTCGTGTGCAAAGAGTTTAAACAAAAGGGGGAAAATGCAGTGAATACAAGAAAATGGGAAGAGGGTGGGAGGCCCCCTGTGGGCTGGGAGGTTTTAGGTAAGTCCAGGAGGTAATGTTGGTCAACAGACACAGATCACCAGAGCTTGTTAAAATGCAGATTCTTATTAAGTAGGTCTGGGTTGGTGCCTGAGATCCTTCATTATTAACCAACTCCGAGATAAAGACCATGCTTGTACCATGCTGTTTTATCCTGGATGACACTTTGGGTAGTGAGGGAGTAGACAGCTGAGAAAGTGGATGTGGATTCAAGAACAATAAATCTGTGTTTTTTACTTTTGCAGGTATCTATAGCAGGACAACCAGCAGGAGTAGAATCTGCCCGAGTTAGAATTCGGGTAAGTATTGATTCCTTTTTGTACTATAAAGCAATGTCAGCAATGTTGGCATTATAAGGCAGTAAAAATATTGTAATTTATCAATTTATAACCAGATCATATGTTCAACATGTAGGAAAGAGTGACAAAAGTTATTTTAATGTCTCAAAGATGCTTCTTAGAGATGGTCTAAATTTTACCTGGCTCTGTTGCTCTGATGGTTTTGAAATGATCAAAAAGATGCCTGAGGAAAAATGCCACAGGCAATTCAAGTTATAAACTCAGGTTTTGCAGAAGTCTCCTTCTATTTAAAAACTTCAGATAGCCTACCCAAGCTTATGGCTGTAATAAAAGCATTATTTTTTTTAAAAAATCTTAAATTATTGAAGGATGATTGCTTTACAATGTTGTTAGTCTACTGTACAATGAAGTAAATCATGTATATGCTGCTGCTGCTAAGTCGCTTCAGTCATGTCCTACTCTGTGCGACCCCATAGATAGCAGCCCACCAGGCGCCCCTGTCCCTGAGATTCTCAAGGCGAGAACACTGGAGCGGGTTGCCATTTCCTTCTCCAATGCATGAAAGTGAAAAGTGAAAGTGAAAGTGAAGTTGCTCAGTCATGTCTGACTCCTAGCGACCCCATGGACTGCAGCCTACCAGGCTCCTCCGTCCATGGATTTTTCAGGCAAGAGTACTGGAGTGGGGTGCCATTGCCTTCTCCAATCATCTATATGTGTGTGTGTGTGTGTGTGTGTGTGTGTGTATAAATGGGGCCAGTGGCTTCTATATTTTAAAAGAATATATAAAGGCAAATTTAATTTAGAGATTTTTGTTTACTGTCTATAAAAACTACACTCCCACGTAGGGACCGGGAGACTTCCAGCATATTGCGTTTTGAGTTACAGTGGAATTTTGATGAAAACATAAGCTGCACTAATTTTGTGTTGCAGGATGAGGGAGTCGAGGGGTACTGGGGAAATGAACACATTTTCAATAGGTTTCCCATATTTTTCTGCATTTGCTTCTTTTTGTCCCCATTCTCTACAAGGATGGTGTTTAAAAAAATTAATGCACATTTAATTTTCATCTTGAGAAAAAATCCCGTCTTGAGAATGAATGAATCACACATATCTCTAAATGAATGGGCTTCGCTAGTGGCTCAGAAGGTAAAGAATCTGCCTGCAATGCACGAGATCCGGGTTTTATCCCTGGGTCAAGAAGATTCCCTGGAGGAGGGCATGGCTACCCACTCCAGTATTCTTGCCTGGAGAATTCCATGGACAGAGGAGCCTGGCGGGCTACAGTCCTTGGAGTTGCAAAGAGTCAGACATGACTGAGCGACTAACATTTTCACTTTCAGTAACTATGCAGTGACCTAACTGTCTGCTCTGGGTTCTATGATTTCGTTTTAGGAGCTGCTTCCTTTGGTGCTGATGTTTGAGCTGCCAATTGCTGGAATTCTTCAACCAGTGCCTGATCCTAATTCCCCCTCTATTCAGCACATATCACAAATGTACAACATTTCAGTGTCATTTAAGCAGCGGTCCCGAATGTATGGTGCTACGGTGATAGTACGGGGGTCTCAGAATAACACAAGCGCTGTGAAGGTGAGTGGTGTAGGTCATTCCAGACACTGTAGGTACAGGAACCATAGAGTTTTATTTTTAAAGGATTTTAAGACAAATTCGTTTTCTGGAATTTTTTCTCTCATATTGCATTCTGGTTCCCATTTTTATTTATTTATTTTAAAAATATTTGTTTGTTTATTTGGCTGTGTTGGGTCGTAGTTGTAGCATATGGGATCCTTCACTGTGGCTGTGGGCTTCTCTGGTTGCTAGCACATGGGCTTAGTTGCCCCTCGACATGTGAATCTTAGTTCCCTGACCAGGGATCGAACCTGCATGCCCTGCATTGGAAGGCAGATTCTTAACCACTGGACCACCAGGAAGGCCCCACATTCTGGCTTTTAGGACATGTTGAATTTTTCCATAGCTGTCAGAAGCGCAGTAGAACCTCTCCCTTCAGTGTGGACGGCTATCACATGGGACTATTCCTCTCTCACCTGTTCTCCTAGGAAGGAACGGCCATGCTGTTGGAACATCTTGCCGGGAGCTTGGCGTCCGCTATCCCCGTGAGCACGCAACTGGATATCGCAGCTCAGCATCATCTCTTTATGATGGGTCGAAATGGAAGCAACATCAAACATATCATGCAGAGAACGGGTGCTCAGATCCACTTTCCCGATCCCAGTAATCCACAAAAGAAATCCACCGTCTACCTCCAGGGCACCATTGAGTCTGTCTGTCTTGCAAGGCAGTATCTCATGGTAGGCTTACTGAAATTAATGGTGCAGGTTTTTTAACCTCTCTGGGTACAGTGTATGTTGCTGCACATGCTGTAGCAATGTGGTAGTTATGGAAGCACTTTGGAATTCTGGTTTAATAAGGAAGTTTCTTGGTAAAAGAAAGTAAAAGAATAAGGTACATGGTGCCTCCCAGATTTAATTTCATTTTGTGGGTAATTCTCTTGCAGTATTTGTTTTTATAAATTTAAACAACTGAAGAGGTTACATGGAAATAATCGGCTATATTTTGTGGAAGGTGGTTATTTTTATTTGACATTTAGCATTAGTTTATGTTTGACAAAAAAAAACCACTGTTTAAACAGAGCAACTAAAAATTAATAAATTAAAAATTTTACCCTACCCTCAAAGATAATAAATTTTGGTAGCATGAAACATTTGAACATTTCATAAATCTTTTGTACCATTTTAAAAATGCTATAGTGTTTGAGCCGTGAATTTGAGTGTCATGAATTGAAAGAAAATAAGTTACATAATTTACTGCTTTCAGTTTATACTATTCAACCTATCCTTCCTATATTCATTAAAAACCCAGTGTGTAGGTTGATACATATTAACAAAATGGACTGACATACCATGTATTCTTATTAAAAAATACCATTATATTCTCCATTCTGGCTAGACCTTTAGTGACATTTGAATCCATAAGCTTTAGACATGACCTTTACTGTTATTAACTTGCAGAATCTGTTTTTGAGAAACCTTCAGAAAATCCAGATGTGTATTGTTGATTCCATTCCTCTGACAGATGAAAACGTGTTATAATCACTAAGAATTATGATACATTATTTTAAGAAATTAATTTCATTGTGAATGATTTTTTTTTTAGCTAAGCTTACTTAGGCTACTTTTAGTATACTGCTAGTTAGACAGCATATTTGTATCCAAAGATTATTATGATTACTCTTCATACTTTCTTTTTTCACACTTTTCAAGTTTTTAGATACTGAGTTCAGTGAAATTTTCAAGCGATCAGCACTGTTATGAATTCATATTCATACTGTGCTCATACCTGACAAAAATACAGGTATGCAATGAGACATATTATTATTACTGCACAATACTGAAAGTTTGAGAGAGAAATTAAAAGGCTTTAACTTAAATTTTAAATGGTATCACCCTTTTTTTATAGCAACGTCCTTATAAACATCTCTTTTCCAGAAGAGAAATGGAACATGGTGATTTCTTTTTAATTCTGTTATGTTTGACAGTAACTTTTTCCAATACTTATGTACAAACCCATCGATCTGTACATCACAAAAAATGTGGGATGTAGTTCCTATACTCAGTAGATGAGGAGCCAGGAAGAAAGAATCAGAGAAAATGTACAAGTGCTAAACGCTGCTATGCTGAAGAGTGAGACAGTTACAGGAAAGGGTGACAGTAGCCGTTTCCTCCAGGAAGGAGGTGAGGTTTGAGCTGCATCGAAGGAGAAGTAGGACTTGGGTTGGCAAAGAAGCCTTGTGATGAGTTAAGATACCGAGGAACAGAATCTGTTGCAAAGACTGTCCATAGGTTGGTGTAGTTTGGAGAAGGGGCAGACATACACCGAGAGACCTGTGACTGCACAAGCAAAGTGGGTGGAAGTGTGGAGATTTTTAAATTCTGATATATGTTTAGATTTCATTCAGGAGACAGTAAAAAGCCTCCACTGTAAGTCTTTGAGCCGGACCACAAGATTACTACCCTTCATGTAGTTGAGATTATAGTTTCTGGCACCACCAACAAAGCTGAAGTCAGAGAATGGAAGAATTTTTCCAAGGTGGAAGAATTTTTCCAAGGTGGAGAGTAGGGGAAAAAAAAAAATTCATGGCCAGAAAGAGAAACACAAGACACTTATTTCCATCATCCAGAAGATAGTTTCTACCCCTCAATATTCTTTCCACGCCAGCCTTCTAAGCTATGTGAAGGTATATAATTTAGCTTCGACACTTTGGTTTATTCTTTTTTAATTAAACTTTTTATTTTGTATTGGAATACAGCTGATTAACAGCATGATAGTTTCTGGTGGACAGCAAAGGGACTCTTATTCTTTAAATCTATAAAATGTTGTGTTATCTGTAGGCATGTTAAATTATTGGATGTATAAACAGTGTTTTACCTCCCACACTTTCCACTGTGGCATTTTCTAGGGTTGTCTTCCCCTTGTGCTGATGTTTGATATGAAGGAAGAAATTGAAGTCGATCCACAGTTCATTGCTCAGCTGATGGAACAGCTCGATGTCTTCATCAGTATTAAACCAAAGCCAAAACAGCCAAGCAAGGTGGGTTCAGAGTCTGGGCCCAAAGAGAACCAAGTATCATATCACATTCAATATAGTGTGATTTTCATATAAATGAATATCTGCATATACATGACACTTGATTTCTATATAATAGACACTGTTACATATTATATTTTACTTTATATAAAGGCAAATTTGTAACAGCATTTGTTATTGATCATTTTCTTTATATATGTGTTGCTTTTTGGAGTCTATTTGTGACCATTATTTTAATTACATATATGGGAAGGAGACTTTTCTGTTTTCTTAATTTGCAGTCTGGTAACTTTAAGCTTTACGAAGTTGCCACAGAGTTGGTAAGGCTAAATGTTGTGTTATGTCCACGTGTGTGTACAGATCCAAAGCAGTTTTAAAAATGCTTGGTTTATTTACTACTTGTGAGCCACTAAGCTAGCCCTGGAGGTTTGAAGAATAGGTGCCCGCCCATTCGCTTTCATAAATACTTCAAATAATTAAGGGTCCCTAGTTCAGTTTTCTTGGAGCGTCTCTTTTAAGATGTTGCAAAATTTCAGTAATTACATGTGCTGTCAAAAATTTAATGGGATAGGTCTGATGATATTAAGTGCTGGTAAGAATATGAGGAAAGAGAAATGTTCCTGCATTAAACTGGGTAAGTTGGCCCAAGCACTTTAAAAGTAGTTTGTGATCATCTGATCATAAAAACACTGATATTCTACCACCAGCGATTCTATGTCTAGTCACACGTGCTGAGGAAACCTTTGTATCAGAAGTTAATCGACAAGAGTAGTGTTGAATAAAAAAACCAAGTTGATGAAGTAAATCAGAAAGAGGAAACCAAATATCATATACTAATGCATATATATGAAATCTAGAAAGATGGTACTGATGAACCTATTTGCAGAGCATCAGTGGAGATGCAGACATAGAGAACCGACTTATGCACATGGTCGGAGGGGGAGGAGAGGAGAGGGCGGGATGTATGGAGCAAGTTACATGGAAACATACAGTACCATATGGAAAATAGACAGTGGGAATTTGCCGTATGACTCAGGGAGCTTAAACCAGCGCTCTGCGATGACCTAGAGGGTGGAATGGGGAGAGAGGTGGGGAGGGATGTGCAGGAGGGGAGGGGACATGAGTATGCCTATGGCTGATTCATGTTGGTGTTTGGCAGAAACCAACCCAATACTGTAAAGCAATTATCCTTCAATTAAAAATAAATAAATTTTTAAAATGTGAAAAAAAATAAGTTACACAACAATGTATACTAAATGATAACATATATTTTTATTATAGTAGATAAAACGCCAAACAGTCGTGCCTTTAAAATTTCTAAACTATGAATTTTATCATATATGCATATGGCACATATATAAAAATATGTATTGTTATATATGTGTATGTATGCAAATAATGTGGTAGTCAGGGTCCAACATGAGAAAAAAAATCATGCCTTCCTCAAAGAAAACTTTAAAGGAAAAGATAGGATTGATTCTAAATGAGCTTGCTATAGTGAGTTTAAAATTAGAGAATAGGACATTAACTTTATGCATTGTGAAGCTTCATATTGGAGTAATTTGAGTTGACTAGAATCACTGTAGGTAGTATTAGGATGAAAAGATGCAAACAGAAGAGACTTTGCACGTGACGATGGACAGGCCCAGGAAGAGTTCTGGAGTTCAGCAAGAAGTGAGCAGAGGTCAGGGGAAAATGGTAAATGAGAGCTCTGAAACCTTGCCGCATCCCAGAGCTTTTTAATGATGCCTCCCTGGCCTCCGGGCTGACCACTGCTTTAACTGCTTTGTCAGCCACACATTTTCTTTATTTTCCATTGGAGGCTTTCCCTCATGGGTTCAGATTTCCAATTCTCTAGATGAGTCCATTGAGGAAAAAAAGATTTATTGTTTGGGAATTTATTTCGCCATAAGCTTTGCCATAGATATGTCATCAGCGAGGAAGAGCGGTACCTCCAGGTCCGTTAACTGGAAGACTGTGAATGTCTGATGTAAATGACCAGTACCGTGCAGTCTATCTGTGGTGACAAATTTGATTTTTTAAAGCTGAGATAAATGGGGGGAGCCTTAATGTAGAGACAAGAGGATGTAAGCGAGAATGGGTTGTAGGACAGCCGGGCCTAGGCTCCTCTAGCACCCCCTGCATCTGCCCTGTGACTTTGGGTCTTCGCTGAACACGAATAATAATTTCACCCCGTAAGGTTCTGCAGGAATTAGAGTATTTGTGCAGCTTCCATCACAGCGTCTGGGATGGAGGACACACCGAGTAAGTGGTAATTAACCTTTTATGCTTTTACCGAAAGGAGTAAACTTAGGAAATAAGTGGTTAGAATTTGCAGTTGACTTTAAGGCAGCATTAATCCATACCCTGAGTGGAATTCTTATTATCATACTCATTTTCTCACCCCCTTCCGCAGTTCATTGTAGACTACTTGCGTGTCACTTTTTTCTTTCTCATTATGTGTTTTCATAGTCTGTGATTGTGAAAAGTGTTGAGCGAAATGCCTTAAATATGTATGAAGCAAGGAAATGTCTCCTCGGACTTGAAAGCAGTGGGGTTTCCATAGCAACCAGCCCGTCCCCAGCGTCGTGCCCCGCCGGCCTGGCATGTCCCAGCCTGGATATCTTAGCTTCTGCAGGCCTTGGACTCACTGGACTAGGTATAAAATTTATTATTACAGCCCTTCTCCGTCACCAGGGGATTGCTTATCCGGTTCCCTTTCTTTCTACTGTCTGGGGCTACATTTTAGAGGCTCTTTTTTCCTTCTTTACGTCCTGTGATCAGGTGAAAAGCAACACAACTCGGATCAATCTATTTTGATTTTTTTTTTTTTTTTTTTTTTTGGTTAGACTCTCTGGATTTCTTTTTATTTCTGCATAAATAATCAAGGTCTTGCTGTTTTATTTTCGGTGGCTGTGTTCGTTCTTCTAAATTAAGAATGCCATGGAGAGTGAAGTGAGCAGGCTGACTATAATTTATGTGTTTGTTCTTTCCTGCATTTGCAATATTGCCATCGGTCCCTAGAGATAAAGATTATCCAGTTTGCTTTACAAAAAGTAATTGCAAATCTGTATGTGGGGTGGGCAGAGGGGGAGGTGAAGGCAAGCGGAACTGCACTCCCAGTGGTGCCTTTTGCCTCGTCCAGACACAAAGGAAACCTAGCCTGCAGCCACCGTGGGAAGTGAATGGACCTGCATTTGTATCTGAGGTAAAGAAGAGAAAGGTGAAAGAAAACATCACCTTGGTGCTTTAGTTTTTTAAGAAAGCAGGGTGAGCCATTTAATAGTCATGGTGTGATACGAACTGTCTCATTTACAGATTCCCGTTTTGTTGGATAAAGTTCATTGCTATATTACAGTTATTCTAGGTTCACTTCTTTTTTGTACATTTTAAGTAGCTTGTGTATAAAAAGTTAATGCACTAACCCTCACAAATCATTCTGCCTTAGTGTTGATTTGAAACAAAAAAGACTCTTGTGCGTGCATGCTCAGTCACTCCCATCATGTCCAACTCTTTGCGACCCCAGGGACTGTAGCCTACCAGGCTCCACCATCCATGGGATTATCCCAGCAAGAGTACTGAAGTGGGTTGCCATTTCCTCTTCCAAGGGTTCTTCCGACCCAGGGATCGAACCCACATCTTCTGCGTCTCCTGAATTGGCAGGTGGATTCTTTACCCATGAGCTACCTGGGAAGCCCTAACAAAAATCTCTCAGCAGTCTTTAAATTTTTTAGTAGCTATTCTAGCTTTTTAAAGATGTAATGTGGTTATAATATGATGAAGTAGCCCAGACACCATTAGAAGTAAAGACAAATTTTCCCCCTTGGCCTGTAATCTCCTAAAGCTGTCCCTTCCACTGGAGATGCTGAACAGAGTTGTAAGAATACAGCACTGCTTGTAAGTCAGGAAATGCCAGTCAGGCACTTTGGTAGGAACTGAGATCTTCTTTCAAACGTGGTATGAAAGCTTTTTCAGGGAGGCCAGCCTCTCTGCAGATGAACCAAAGGAAGCTGTCCTGTTGCAGGAAAACATTTCCCAATTCACTGCTAATTGTAAGTGGTTTAGAAAGAGTTTTTTTTTTTTTTTTTTTAAAGCAGATGACACGTGAGTTACGCAGAGAAATTAAAATTGGGTTTCCACTTGAGCACAGTTTCATTCATACTGGCTCATTGAAATGATGGCGACGCAGCTGGTGGTGCTCCAGGCCCTGGGGTCTATCCTGGTCTGAGCTCCCCTGTCCTTCCGTTTCTGGATCTGTTTGTGGACAAACAGGGTCCAGTGTTGGAGCTGTGTATCATGTGGTATTTCATGTGAATATTTGAAAGAAGGTTATCTGTCACTCATACCTTATGACTGGAAAACATCAGATTCTATGAACGTGCGCTCCTAACGGCGATATCGATGCTGTCTGTATATTACAATCTTGAATTTATGTGTATTGACTTTACATTCATCTTTTCAGGTCTTTTGGGACCCACCACCTTATCTCTCAACACTTCGACAACCCCAAACTCACTCTTAAATGCTCTGAATAGCTCAGTCAGTCCTTTGCAAAGTCCGAGTTCTGGCACCCCCAGCCCCACGTTGTGGGCACCTCCACTTGGTAATACGTCGAGTGCCACAGGTCAGTAGTATTTAAGTACAATCGAAGGCGTGTATTCTTAGGTATTATTGGTTTTTAAGTAAAATTTACTAGTGGTTCCATTTCCTCAGGGAACAATTATGGCTCAGAGCATACTGCAGCCAAAAAATTCTCCAAAGTGTCAGTCAGTTAAAATGAAGCATAATTAAACAGTGAGTTTTTCATAAAAGTAATATGTAATCTTCAGATGTGACAAGCAGATCAGGAAAAAGAGCATGATGCACGTAGAGCAATGGCAGAAACGCCTGCGGGTCACTGACCTGGTAATTAGGAAATGCAGATTCTAGTCTGACAAATTTGCTTAGTAGTCAAATGCACTTGCAAAGTCTAGCTATTAATAGTCTCTTTGTCTGTACAATGAAGAGCTTAGATTAAATACTCTCTAAAATGTTGTTCCATTCTAATACTCGTATGTTTTTATATTAATGTGTTAAACCTATTAACGGAGGTATCAAAATTGAATTTTCTTCAGCATTGACAGCAACAAAAGTGACTTTTTTGTTGTTACTTGAAATAACAAAACAATGCTTCTTGATTCTGAGTTGCTTCGTGTCTAATACCTGTCTTCCTGAAATGCTGTTGTAGGTTTTTCTGCTATACCACACCTTATGATTCCATCCACTGCCCAAGCCACGTTAACCAATATTTTGTTGTCTGGAGTACCCACTTATGGGCACACAGCTCCATCTCCCCCTCCTGGCTTGACGCCTGTTGATGTCCATATCAACACTATGCAGACAGAAAGCAAAAAAATCTCCGCTGCTTTAAATGGACACACACAGGTAATGCCCTTCAGCAAGAAGCTTGTGACTTACGCTGTTCGTAAAGGATAAGCCACTGGTAACATATTTAAACTTTTACCTGAAATGAATTGTAGGATTGTGACCATATCTCTGTGCTATTTTCTACCGTTATTTCAGTCTCCAAGTTTAAAATATGGTGCAATATCCACTTCATCGCTTGGAGAAAAAGTGCTGAGTGCGAATCACGGTGATCCATCCCGGCAGACGGCTGGATCTGAGCAGACATCTCCCAAATCAAACCCCACGGAAGGTATCTTTCCTTCTGAACTTCAGCCTGCTCTGTTGATTGGATAAAGGGATCGTAAAAGTCTATGCAGTGATTTTTGAGTTGGTTTTGCTGACTAGTTATGACTCACCCTGCCTCAGGGATGCAGAAGGACAGCATCTTGAACAAGGTTCCAAAGAACATGGTGAAAGAGCGCTTCCCATTCCATCAGGACTCCTAAATTAAAGTGAATGTAATTGTGCAGCAGGAAAGCATTAATTTGCTGTGTAATTTTTTTCCAAGTAGAGTATTTCTTTTTTTTTTTTTTTATCTTTTTTTTGCCCCAAAGTAACCGTTAATTTGTGTTCCTGCTTTTATTTTTTTTTAAATTTTAATTGGAGGCTAATTACTTTATAATATTGTGGTGGTTTTTGCCATATATTTCTATCAATCTTTAAAAAATATGAGGGTCTACTTTTCAGATTTCATCTTTCAGTTTTAAGATAGCCTTAATTTAAGGTATCATCTCTGTAGCTGAAAGCTGTTAATGCTGTGTCTCCATAGAGTCAGAATCTGATTAATTTCTATTGCAGGTGATTGTTGATAATAAGGTGATATTTTGATTTTTTTTTCTTTTTTTGATGTGGACCATTTTTAAGTCTTTATTGTATTCGTTTACAATACTGCTCTGTTTTATATTTTGGTCTTTTGGCTGTGAGGCATGTGAGATCTTAGTTTTCTGACCAGGGACTGAACCCTTACCCCCTGTATTGGAAGGCAAAGTCTTAACCACTGGACTCCCGGGGAAGTCCCCTGGATTTTTACTTTTTTTTTCTTCTCCTCTACAGGTTGTAATGATGCTTTTGTTGAAGTAGGCATGCCTCGAAGTCCTTCGCATTCTGGAAATGCTGGTGACTTGAAACAGATGATGGGTCCCTCCAAAGTTTCCTGTGCCAAGAGGCAGACAGTAGAACTATTGCAAGGCACGAAAAACTCACACTTACAGTATGTATCTTGATTTTGAAGCCCTTGATCCTTTGAAAGAAAGCACGTAACAGGTTGGATATATGTTAAACTGACTAGTTAGTGCTCTTTGGTTTAAGTGCATTTAATATTTGTGGGGTTTTTTTAATTTCTTTTTATAATTACCTTCTCTTTTTACTTTGAAAAATTTTATTAAGAAATAGTATCTGGTAACCTTCACCTTTATTATAAAACAAAATTCAACTAAGTAAATTTAAAGATCAAATTGATTTTATTCAACAGTTCATGAATCTTAGTGTTTTATCTGATTTGAAAAGGATCTGGATATCTAGTGACTATCCATCATTTAATTTAGCAAAACTTTACGATTTTAGGTTACAAATAATATTTTAGAGAAACTATTTTTAAAATTTACTGAAAAACTTTTATCTTATTTACATTTGCAGTAATCCCCTTTTATCTTTAGGGGATATGTTTCAAGACTTGCAGTGGATGCTTGAAACCATGGATAGTCCTGAATTCCACATATTCTCTGTTTTTTCTATACATACATAACTATGATAAAATTTAATTTATAAATTAGGTACAGTTAGAGATTAACAAAAGCTGATGAACACTTGCAACAATGAGATATGTGAATGTGGTCTCTCTCATTTTATCTCTCTCTAAACATCTAATTGTACTATACTCACGCGTCTTCTTGTGATGATGTGAGATGATGGAATGCCTGTGATGAAGTGAAGTGAGGCGAGTGATGTAGGCGTTGTGATGTAATGTTAGGCTGTTACTGACTTTCTGATGATACGTCAGGAGAAGAATCATGACCCTGGATCGTGGAGCCATGACACTGTTTATGGTTGGGGAATCCCAGGATGGAGTAGAGTGAGGTGGCAAGAAATTTCATCACACTATTCAGAACAGCAAACAATGTAAAACTTATGACTTATTTTTTGAAATTTTTCTTCTAATATTTTCAGGCTGAGGTTGATGGTAGGTAACTAAAACCATGGAAATTGAAACCACAGATTAAGGGGGACTACTGGATTCAATTTACTTGATTTATATAAGCACTTACTCTTTTAAAGCCACTTCAATAGAGCTTTTTTACAAATTAATTTTGGCAGTACTATCTGTAGGTGGAAAATTCAGAACATCTCTAACACATACACTGTTGTTTAGTTGATAAGTCGTGTCTAACTCTTCTGTTATTCTTTTATAGCCCACTGGGCTCCTCTGTCCGTGGGATTTCCCAGGCCGGAATACTGGAGTGGGTTGCCATTTCTTTCTCCAGGGGATCTTCCCAACTCAGAGATCAGACCCACATCTCCTGCACTGGTAGGCAGATTCTTTACCACCGAGACGCCTGGGAAGCCCCCAGCACATACATAGACACACATGAATCGACAGAGACCTTTTGGGTTCCACTTTTAAATTACTGCTGTGAATCAAGTACAATAATACAAAATTTCACTAGTCATAAAAAATATTGGATTTAAGTTGTTTTCTGGTAGGTGAAATAAGTCTGCTCAAAAGGGTGAAGTTTTTTACTGCATTGGTGGGGAAGACACTTAACATTTTTTTTGCCCACCTATGTTTCAAATGATCTTTCCCTTTTGTTCATCTTTTGATGGGAATTAACTCCCAGAAGTATTCTGGGGGTTATCAATTTTATGTTTTTTTTCAAACTTGAAACTTTTTATTTTATATTGGGGTATAGCCGATTAATGGGCTTCCTAGGTGGTGCTAGTGGCAAAGAACCCATCTGCCAGTGGAGGTAGACACAAGAGATGCAGGTTTGATCCTGGGTCGGGAAGATCTCCCTTCGAAGGAAGGCACGGCAACTCACTCCAGTATTCTTGCCTGGAGGATCCCGTGGACAGAGGTGGGCTACAGGCAATGGGGTCACAAAGGGTCAGACGTGACTGAAGTGACTACGTGTGCATGCACAGCCGATTGACAGTGTGGTGGTGCTTTCAGGCCAACAGTGAAGGGATTCAGCCACATATATACACGTATCCCACTCCAGTACTCTTGCCTGGAAAATCCCATGGACGGAGGAGCCTGGTGGGCTGCAATCCATGGGGTCTCTAAGAGTTGTACACGACTGAGTGACTTCACTTTCACTTTTCACTTTCATGCACTGGAGAAGGAAATGGCAACCACTCCAGAGTTCTTGCCTGGAGAATCCCAGGGACGGGGGAGCCTGGTGGGCTGCCGTCTATGGGGTTGCACAGAGTCAGACACAACTGAAAGTGACTTAGCATATACACGTATTCATTCTCCCCCAAGCCCTCTCCCATCCAGGCCGGTGCAGAACAGTACGAGTTCCATGTGCTGAACAGTAGGTCCTTGTTGGTTATCCGTTTTGAATGTGGCAGTGTGTACATGTCAGTCCCAAACTCCCTAACTATCCCTTCCCCTAGCAACCATAGGTTCATTTTAGTTCATTTGTATCTTTTTTTTTTTTTTTTAGATTCCACATGTAAGGGATGTCACACGATATTTCTCCTTGTCTGTCTGCTTTACTCAGTATGACACCCTCTAGGTCCATCCATGTTGCCGCCCACTCAGAAAATGGGCAAAAGACCTGCAGAGACATTTCTCCAAAGAGGACATACAGATGGCCAACAGGCACATGAAAAGATGCTCAGCATAGCTAGTTATTAGAAAAATGCAAATCAAAACTAGAGTGAGAAGTCACCTCACAGGTCAGAATGGCTATCATCAAAAAATCCACAAACAACAAATGCTGGAGAGGGTGTGGAGAGAAGGGACCCCTCCTACACTGTAGGAGGGAATGCAAACTGGTACAGCCACTGTGGAGAACAGCATGGAGGTTCCTTAAAAAACCAAAAATAGAGTACCATGTTACCCTGCAATCCCACTCCTGGGCATGTGTCCAGAGAAAAAAAAATGATCTGAAAGGATACGTGTACCCCAGAGTTCATTGCAGCACTGTTTACAAGTCAAGATATGGAAGCAAACTAAATGCCCATAGACAGATAAAGAAGATGTAATACACATATACAATATGCATATACAATATTACTCAGCATTAAAAAGAATGAAATGATCCCACAAGTTTTTAATGCAACATTTGCATCTCAGAGGTACAGGGAAAGAATAAAATTTCCTCCAAGGACTTTGGCTTCCTAAGGCCAGAATTTCTACAATACTTTTGAGATAAATAGTGGAGGTTTTAGGACTGATAAAAGAAATAGATGTTATAGTGAGTAAGTTCCTAGTTTTGCAAAGGTTTCTAAATTAAGGAAAAAGAGTTGTTCTTAATTTTTCCCCAAATTGGATTGCAGCCTAAGTGACATTATAGTTTGAGCTACCCATCCAACTACATTATGCTTAATTTGCTTTAAAAAAAAATGTATCAGGGAGAAGATTTCTAACTAAGATGGAAATCAAAAGATTTCTGTGTTCTGGATTTAGAGCTGTTTGCCTTTGAATATTTTAGTGCATCCTTTCACAAAGGCTTTAGAGTATTTTTCTTTCCCTCTGGGTGCATAGGTAGTTTCATTTTGCTTAAGAGAAGAGGTGTTAAAAAAAACTCCCCATCAGCTTTTGAATATCAGCTTCCAATTTTTGACCAACTTCTGATTACAGGTCACCTTCAGTTCAGTCACTCAGTTGTGTCCGACTCTTTGTGACCCCAAGAACCACAGCACGCCAGGCCTCCCTGTCCATCACCAACTATCGGAGTCCACCCAAACCCATGTCCATTGAGTCGGTGATGCCATCCAACCATCTCATCCTCTGTTGTCCCCTTCTCCTCCTGCCCTCAATCTTTTCCAGCATCAGGGTCTTTTCAAATGAGTCAGCTCTTTGCATCAGGTGACCAAAATATTGGAGTTTCAGCTTCAACATCAGTCCCTCCAATGAACACCCAGGACTTGGATCTCATGCAGTCCAAGGGACTCTCAAGAGTCTTCTCCAACACCACGGTTCAAAAGCATCAATTCTTCAGCACTCAGCTTTCTTTACAGTCCAACTCTCACATCGATACATGACCACTGGAAAAACCATAGCCTTGACTAGACAGATGTTTCTGCTTTCTAATATGTTGTCTAGGTGGGTCATAACATTTCTTCCAAGGGGTAAGCGTCTTTTTATGTCATGGCTGCAATCACCATCTGCAGTGATTTTGGAGCCCAGAAAAATAAAGTAAGCCACTGTTTCCCCATCTATTTGCCATGAAGTGATGGGACCAGATGCCATGATCTTTGTTTTCTGAATGTTGAGCTTTAAGCCAACTTTTTCACTCTCCTCTTTCACTTTCATCAAGAGGCTCTTTAGTTCTTCTTCACTTTCT
The DNA here is from genome assembly GCF_029407905.1 of Bubalus kerabau. Taxonomy (NCBI): domain Eukaryota; kingdom Metazoa; phylum Chordata; class Mammalia; order Artiodactyla; family Bovidae; genus Bubalus; species Bubalus kerabau. The sequence continues at coordinate 137,512,910 of NC_073624.1, forward strand.
GCCATCAGGGTGGTGTCATCTGCATATCTGAGGTGATGGATATTTCTCCTGGAAATCTTGATTCCAGTTTGTGCTTCTTCCAGTCCAGCGTTTCTCATGGTGTACTCTGCATATAAGTTAAATAAGCAGGGTGACAATATACAGCTTTGACGTATTCTTTTCCTATTTGGAACCAGTCTTTTGTTCCATATCCAGTTCTAACTGTTGCTTCCTGACCTGCATATAGGTTTCTCAAGAGTCAGGTCAGGTGGTCTGATATTCCCATCTCTTTCAGAATTTTCCACAGTTTATTGTCATCCACACAGTCAAAGGCTTTGGCATAGTCAATAAAGCAGATGTTTTTCTGGAACTCTCTTGGGTTTTTGATGATCCAGCGGATGTTGGGAATTTGATCTCTGGTTCCTCTGCCTTGTCTAAAACCAGCTTGAACATCTGGAAGTTCACGGTTCATGTACTACTGAAGCCTGGCTTAGAGAATTTTGAGCATTACTTTACTAGTGTGTGAGATGAGTGCAATTGTGGGGTAGTTTGAGCATTCTTTGGCATTGCCTTTCTTTGGGATTGGAATGAAAACTGACCTTTTCCAGTCCTGTGGCCACTGCTGAGTTTTCCAAATTTGCTGGCATATTGAGTGCAGCACTTTCACAGCATCATCTTTCAGGATTTGAAAGAACTCAACTGGAATTCCATCACCTCCACTAGCTTTGTTCATAGTGATGCTTCCTAAGGCCCACTTGACTTCACATTCCAGGATGTCTGGCTCTAGGTGAGTGATCACACACCATCATGATTATCTTTTTTGTACAGTTCGTCTGTGTGTCTTCTTAATATCTTCTGCTTCTGTTAGGTCCCTACCATTTCTGTCCTTTATTGAGCCCATCTTTGCATGAAATGTTCCCTTGGTATCTCTAATTTTCTTGAAGAGATCTCTAGTCTTCCCCATTCTATTGTTTTCCTCTATTTCTTTGCATTGATCACTGAGGAAGGCTTTCTTATCTCTCTTTGCTATTCTTTGTAACTTTGCATTCAAATGTGTATATCTTTCCTTTCTCCTCTGCTTTTCGCTTCCCTTCTTTTCACAGCTATTTGTAAGGCCTCCCCAGACAGCCATTTTGCTTTTTTGCATTTCTTTTCCATGGGGATGGTCTTGATCCCTGTCTCCTGTACAGTGTCACAAACCTCCATCCATATTTCTTCAGGCACTCTGTCTATCAGATCTAGTCCCTTGAATCTATTTCTCACTTCCACTGTATAATCATAAGGGATTTGATTTAGGTCATGCCTGAATGGTCTAGTGGTTTTCTCCACTGTCTTCAATTTCAGTCTGAATTTGGCAATAAGCAGCTCATGATCTGAGCCACAGTCAGCTGCCGGTCTTGTTTTTGCTGACTGTATAGAGCTTCTCCATCTTTGGCTGCAAAGAATATAATCAGTCTGATTTCAGCGTCGACCATCTGGTGATGTCCATGTGTAGAGTCTTCTCTTGCTTAAAAAAAACTTTTAACTCTCGTCAGTTTTCAGTATAGACAAACAGTAAATATTTCTGGCAGCGTTGAACAACCCCTTGGACTTAAAAGCTATTCCAAACGAGAGTGCAAAAATTATTTTATTTTCCTTTTTTTATTGGGTACTACACACAGAGATCCAGGAGTGCTGGCTCTGGTAAGAATTCTCACCCTTAACTGACTTCTGCCAGTTTTTTGAGAATCTCATCTGTAGGCTCCAAGGAGGGTTTAAAATAGAAGGTTAGCTCCAGTGTCTGTCAGAACTTGGCACAGTTTTTCATTCATTTCTATTTAATTTCCCTTAGCTATTCAAGGGAAGAATGTAGCAGTTTACAAGAAAATCCCTCAGAATCTCATCCTTTTTTGGGAAAGGCCCATACAGAGACCATCCTGTGAGGATGTCTACTGATGCTGAAAACTCGGCCTCTGTGCACCAGGGCTGAATTGAATCTCAGAGTGATGCTGGGGTGAAGTAGAAAAGAATAGCTTTATTACTTTGCCAGGCAAAAGAGGACTCTTCAGGCTTGTGCTCTGGAAAACTGTCCCAACATGGGAGGGTTTAGTGAGGAGTTTTACAGTAATAGTTCTAGGGCAGGTTGCTGATAAGGATCAGGGTGTGTGCAGGTCTCCATTCCTTTAACGTGCCTCAGGTGGTCTCCTAACCTGAGGAGCTTCCTAACCTAACCAGCTTCTCTGGTTCTCAAAGCTATCAAACCATGAGCTTCCCTCTGGAATGAGGACTGCTTCATCAAGTAGTTTGTCTTCCATTTGTTGAGGGTTTTAGTTCCCTGCTGCTACTGCTGCTGCTAAGTTGCTTCAGTCGTGTCCGACTCTGTGCGACCCCATAGATGGTAGCCCACGAGGCTCCCCTGTCCCTGGGATTCTCCAGGCAAGAACACTGGAGTGGGTTGCCATTGCCTTCTCCAATGCAGGAAAGTGAAAAGTGAAAGTGAAGTCGCTGAGTCTTGTCTGACTCTTAGCGACCCCATGGACTGCCGCCCACCAGGCTCCTCCATCCATGGGATTTTCCAGGCAAGAGTACTGGAGTGGGGTGCCATTGCCTTCTCTGTTTAGTTCCCTAGAAGAACTCAAAGATGTCCTTAAGTGTGTCTGATTGAGGTGGAGCCAGGACCCTGCCCCAAGGCCGCACGATTGTTTCTTGGCTGCGCCTGCCTCTGTATCCCCTTCCTTCCCTGATTAGCAACTGTTCAAATCTGCCCTTTGGAACTCAGGGAAGATCATACAGGCCAGATCCTGTTCCCTACATATAATAAACCGGGGATACAGAAAGGCTTCCCGACTAGAAGCCCCATGACCACTAAAATGGTGGACTTTTGTTGCAGTCTTGCAGTCTCTTCAGAGTGGAAAGACAGTTCAGACAGGATTACTTGAATGAGTACTCAAAGACTATAGGGGGTTCCTGGTGGTCCAGTGGTTAGAACTCTGCACTCTCACTGGTGAGGGCCTGGGTTCCATCCCTTGTTGGGGAACTAAAATCCCACAAGCAGCATGACATGGCCAAAAAAAAAAGTATAGAGGAGAGCAGTAGCAGATACCGGTCATATTATCTCTTGTTTTAGGTACCTCGTGCGTCTTTAATTTTTCATTAGCCTTTTTGCAATGAATCTTTCAGTGAAGCTATTTTGGAATTTTGAAGCCTTTTGGAGCATTCTGCATGTCAATTAAAATAGGTATCCTTCCCCCCTCTTTTTTTTTTTTTTTTTTTTTTGGTGGGAGTGGGGCAGGAAAGCTCTTGCTTTTAAGTGCAGTTCTTAAATGATCTTATATAATTGGAACATTCCTCATAATGGCCATTCTAATTATAGGTTGTCTTTAGTAACACTTTGACATTTTTATAGATAGTTACAGCTTCCAGGGCCATGGTTCTTAGATGTAAAATCAGCAAGTGTACCAGGAGGTAGAGTGCTTAACTCTTTGGATATTAAGGATCCCGTTTGTTTCAGCTAAGCCTTTTTGGGTTTGGGGGAGCCACATTAATATGTGCGGTGGGCCTAGGGGTTGTGTGGTATTTTACAGCGAGCCTTGTTGCATGGACATCTTCTTGAGGCTGGTGGATGAACTGGTGTCAAGCTAACCTATACAGCTTATGTGACCAGCTTATTTGAACTCGGGAGTCCTTGAGTTAGGTGGAGAGTACTTCATCAGCTTTTAAAGGCTTCACCCTTGCCCACTAATTTTTGCAAATTTTTGGCCACAGAGATTCCTAATAGCAGTAGCTTGTACAAAACAAGATGAACAAACACGTACAACTTAAATCGGCAGTAACCAAAAGATTCTTCTGCGTCCCAGCCATTTAAAGGCCCTGTGTGCACCCCAACAATTCCTGCCATGGGACCCTGGCCTGGGGAAAGACCTGAACCAGCAGACCTCAACAAATGGGGACTGAGGACTAGGGGCTCCACATATATAGTTCCCACATGGATCTTGGGACAGAATCAAGGCCTGGGGGTTTCCACCAATTAATTGACTGTCATGGTCTGAAGTAAAGGGTAGGGGCTTGAGCTCCAGGCAGAGCCATCTGCCAGATTCAGCTGACCTTCCCTGTACTGGGAAGCCCATTAGATTGGGAGCTCAGTGCAAAGAGAGCAGAGCTCAGAACTGAAAGGAACTTACCTACAGACCTCAGAAACAGAGAGAGACAGAGAACTGAAAAGGGTTTGCAGGTACCACACCCATGTCTCATGCCCAAAGTTACTGGAAGTCTCCTTCAGTCTTATTACTGCCATCAAATCTGTTAAAAAAAAAGAAAAAGAAAACTAAAATTAAACTCAGTTTAAAGATCAGATTTGCTTTATTCAACGATTCATGAATCAGCAGCATCCCATCTAGTAAATAGAAAGAAGCTCCAAAATGCTGTAGAAAACGTTTTTAAAGCAGCCAAAAGGAGGGACAAGGAAGTCTTCCACAAAAGAAAGGATTATTTTAGGCAAGGTCACCTTTCTGCGAAGTCAAGTGGACCTTAGGAAGCATCGCTACGAACAAAGCTAGTGGAGGTGATGGAATTCCAACTGAGCTATTTCAAATCCTAAAAGGTGATGCTGTGAAAGTGCTGCACTCAGTATGCCAGCAAATTGGAAAACTCAGCAGTGGCCACAGGACTGAAAAAGGTCAGTTTTCATTCCAATCCCAAAGAAAGGCAATGCCAAAGAATGTTCGAACTATTGCACAATTGCAGTCTTCTACTAGCAAAGTAATGTTCATAATTCTCCAAGCCAGGCTTCAACAGCACTTGAACCATGTACTTCCAGAGGTTCAAGCTGTATTTAGAAAAGGCAGAGGAACCAGAGATCAAATTGCCAACATCCACTGAATCATGGAAAAAGCAAGAGAGTTCCAGAAAAACATGTATTTCTGCTTTATTGACTATGCCAAAGCCTTTGACCGTGTGGTGGTGGTTTAGTCATTGTGTCTGACTCTTGCGACCCCATGGACTGTAGCCTGTCAGACTCCATGGGAGTCCTGTCCATGGGATTGTGTAGATCACAACAAACTGTGGAAAATTCTTCAAGAGATGGGTATATCATACCATCTGACCTGCCTCCTGAGAAATCTGTATGCAGGTCAAGAAGCAACAGAACTGGATATGAAACAACAGACTGGTTCCAAATTGGGAAAGGAGTATGTCAAGGCTGTATATTGTCACCTTGCTTATTTAACTTATATGCAGAGTACATCACGCGAAATGCCAGGCTGGATGAAGCACAAGCTGGAATCAGGATTGCTGGGAGAAATATCAATAACCTCAGATACGCAGATGATACCACCCTTATGGCAGAAAGGGAAGAGGAACTAAAGAGCCTCTTGATGAAAGTAAAAGAAAAGAGTGAAAACGCTGGCTTAAAACTCAACATTCAAAAAATAAGATCATGGCATCTGGTCCCATCACGTCATGGCAAATAGATGGGGAAACATTGGAAACAGTGAGAGACTTTATTTTTGGGAGCTCCAAAATCACTGCAGATGGTTACTGCAGCCATGAGATTAAAAGATGCTTGCTCCTTGGAAGAAAAGCTATGACCAACCTAGACAGCATATTAAAAAGGAGAGACATTACTTTGCTGACAGGTCCATCTCGTCAAAGCTATGGTTTTTCCTGTAGTCATGTATGGATGTGAGAGTTGGACTGTAAACAAAGTTGAGGGCCGAAGAATTGATGCTTTTGAACTGTGGTGTTGGAGAAGACTCTTGAGAGTCCCTTGGACTGCAAGGAGATCCAACCAGTCCATCCTAAAGGAAATGAGTCCTGAATATTCACTGGAAGGACTGATGCAGAAGCTGAAATTCCAGTACTTTGGCCACCTGATACGAAGAACTAACTCATTGGAAAAGACCCGGATGCTGGGAAAGATTGAAGGCAGAAGGAGAAGGGGATGACAGAGGATCCCCCTGTCATCGCTGACATGGTGGACATGAATTTGAACAAGCTCCAGGAGTTGGTGATGGACAGGGAGGCCTGGCGTGCAGCAGTCCATGGGGTTGCAAAGAGTCAGACATGACTGAGTGACTGAACTGAACTGACCTTCCTTTGGGAGAAGGCAGGGGTCTGTCTGGCAGATTACCTCACAAGTGTTGGCCAGGAAATTCCAGATAAGACTGTTAACACTGTATCACCAGGAGAGGCTGAAACTGCAGTTAGGCTAGAAAGCTTTGGTTTGTTGATGTTGGATTTAGCACAAGTGACTCCATTTTGGGCCTGTTGTCTCTGTAAATCTTCTTTGTTTTCCTGCCCTTCTTTCAGCTGGTTGGGTTTATATGTGGAGCCTTTAAACCACCTCTTTTGCTCTGAAACTTGAACATTCTCTCTGCTCTTCGGTAATCAGCCCGGCGATTTTAACTCTGAATTTTGCTGTAAGAAATTTTCTCAGTGTGGATTCTCCTTCATTTGGCTTTGAATTTCCAACTTAATCTATGGCTCCCTGTTCCAAGTTAGTTAATTGTTCACTTTGATAATAAATACATGGTAGTATCATGAATTTACTTATTAAACAAAACTGTGAATATAATACCTGTGTTATATTAAATATAAATATAAATATGGGCTTCCCTGATAGTTGGTAAAGAATCCGGCTGCAATGCAGGAGACCCTAGTTTGATTCCTGGGTCGGGAAGATCCATTGGAGAAGGAATAGGCTACCCACTCCAGTATTGTTGAGCTTCCCTTGTGACTCAGCTGGTAAAGAATCCCCCTGCAATGCGGGAGACCTGGGTTCAATCCCTGGGTTGGGAAGATCCCCTGGAGAAGGGAAAGGCTACCCACTCCAGTATTCTGGCCTGGAGAATATACAGTCCATGGGGTCGCAAAGAGTTGGACTTGACTGAACGACTTTTCACTTCTTTCACTTATATTAAATATAGTTCTCCCTTGCCATAGCACTGTTAAGGATAACACATGTGTTATCTTTACTTTCTTTTTCCATTTATTTTTTTCAAATAGGCAGTCTCTTCATGTTTTAAAAATGCAGAACAGTGGAATGCTTCCACATTGAAAAGTTTTGCTCCCATCCATTTCATCCACCCAATTTCCTCTACTGTCTTTTATATCCTTACAGAATAGAGTGTCTCTAGGCAAATATAACACATGTATTTTTTAATTAAATTTTTTTATTGAAGCATGGTTGATTTAGAATGTGTTAAATAATAATTCTATTCTTACTTCCTCCATTCCTCAGCAAAATCAGTTTTGCTTTCATGAAAAGAAAAATCTGTTCTACTTTTATAAAGTCTTTGATTAATTATCATTGCTCCCATTTTGTCCAAATCTGCTTTATCTGTATTTTTCTTGACATGGTACTAATATGCCAAATTAACATTATTTGTTATAGGGGGCTTCCCTGGTGGCTCGGATGGTAAAGCATCTGCCCGTAATGTGGGAGACCGGGGTTTGATCCCTGGGTTGGGAAGATCCCCTGAAGAAGGAAATGGCAACCCACTCCAGTATTCTTGCCTGGAAAATCCCATAGACAGAGGACCCTGGTAGGCTACAGTCCAAGGGATTGCAAAGAGTTGGACATAACTGAGTGACTTCACTTTCTTTCTTTCTTTCTTAGAGGAATAATGTTAGGTTAGAGAAATAATTCTGGCTTTAAAACCAGCAGTGATGTGCACTGCATACTTCCTTGCCTTCGCTTACGCTGTTCCCTCTTGAGTTACTGCTGTTCAATGGTGAACCTGCAGATGCCCTTTCAATTCCAGGTCACAAGCCCGTGTGAGGCCTATGTGAACTTTTGTCAAACAAACAAAGCTCTTTGCTCTTCCTGTTGTGTTCTAATAGCCTTTACTAAATTCCTCTGAATTCCCCTGGTACAACTAAATAGTGAATGATACAAAAAAGAATGTGTGAACAGATTAGCTCTTTGACTAATACTGTTTGTTATTTCTGTTTTACTTGAGCTTAACCTTCAGTTGGAGTTAAGCTTGAGGTGCATGTCTAGGGCACTATAAATTCTTATAATTCAGATAACTCTCCCTCGTTTTAAGAAGCACTTTCATGAGGTGTTCTTTCCCTGCACCCTGAACAGATACTAAACAACATTTATTTATCTGCTGCCTTTATCACAGCAGATTTGTAGCAACATCATGTGTATTGCACACAGATGGAATGGGTTATCTGCATGCTTTCAGACTGACTCAGTTTGTTCAGATTAGGTAAATATCGGTCAGAGGTCTCTCCTTGATGTCTATAAATTAGAAATCCTGTCTGTATTCCTATTTCATATGCACCATATACAGAATGTCATGTATACATATTTACTTTGCGTGAATATATATCTTGAAATAGTTTCAACACCATGTTGAGAGTCAGCAAATCTGTGTTCGTATCCCGTCTCTACCATTTACCAGAGGCGGGACCTTGGATAAGGTGCTTCCCCCATGTGAAAAATGGGGACAGTAATACTGCCTACCTCATAGCAGTGCTGTGAGGGTTGCATGAGCTAATACCTGTAAACGGTGGGCATGGTAAGCCTAAATAGTAAACGTGGCCCCTGGCAAAGGTGTGTACATGTGCGTGTAACAGTGGCATGTGCAATTCCAGACTCTTTCTTTCACAGCAGCACTGACAGGCTGCTCTCAGATCCTGAACTGAGTGCTGCAGAAAGCCCACTGGCTGACAAGAAGGCTCCGGGGAGCGAGCGCGCTGCCGAGAGGGCCGCCCAACAGAACAATGAAAGGGCCCGCCTTGCCCCACGGCCGTCATACGTCAACATGCAGGTAATGAGTAAAAAAAAAAAAATGCGAGAGTCATCCAAGTATAAGCTGTCTAGACTGAGGGAAATGGGGAATTCAGTGAGCCTTTAGCAGTAGAGCAGAAATTCCGTTTTCCTTCTGCATGCTCAGTTCAGTTCAGTTTAGTTGCTCAGTTGTGTCCGACTCTTTGCCACCCCATGGACTACAGTGTATGCCATGCCTCCCTGTCCATGGTCAACTCCTGGAGTTGACTCAAACTCATGTCCATTGAGTTGATGATGCCTACTCAAAATTAAGTTTAAATATATATGCAGTAGTTAGGAATTCGGAAAAGGCAATGGCACCCCACTCCAGTACTCTTGCCTGGAAAATCCCATGGATGGAGGAGCCTGGTAGGCTGCAGTCCATGGGGTCGCTAAGAGTCAGACAGGACTGAGCGACTTCACTTTCACTTTTCATTTTCATGCACTGGAGAAGGAAATGGCAACCCACTCCAGTGGTCTTGCCTGGAGAATCCCAGGGACGGGGGAGCCTGGTGGGCTGCTGTCTATGGGGTCGCACAGAGTCGGACACGACTGAAGCGACTTAGCAGCAGCAGCAGCAGCAGTTAGGAGTTGCTTTTGCTATAAACATTAAAAATGAAATGCAGGATTTAGTTTAAGTGAGGAGAATTCTTTAAAATATTAAAAGTGATCTAACATGGTCTATGTCACTGTGTCTTATGCAAATGACATTTTTCTTCTGTTACTTAAATAATTTAGATAAATATGCGAGCTATTTCTGAGCATTTACTACCTCATGACATAGTCTTAGATAAATAGATATAATATCCTTCTATCTGTGAAATGGGGAAGATGAATTTGTTTGGTGCTCCTTAGACAGTTATAAAAATATAATAATGTGAGGCTTTAGTTTTTTGAAAGGAGATACTAAATGTTATTGATGATTATGTTGGTTCACAGATTTTTATGATTACTTTAAACAATTTCCTCAGCAGGGATTTTCTCTGTATCCATTTTCAAACATTGGTCCAATTACCAAAAAAAAAAAAAAAAAATAGACTATTGATCATGGAATTCAGAAATCTGATTTTTTTATTGATCACAATATGAAAGATAAGGATTCTGTGCTTTTAGAGATGTCTGTAAACATTTGGCTTCAGTGTCTGAATTAATGAGTAGACTTACTACTTCATAGTAAGATACATCATCTCCATCTCCCCACCTCCAAAAGAGAAAAAAAAACTTCACAAAGTCTTAGAAATAAAGTTGTCACAAATATGTCAAAGAAATTAATTCATGAAACTAAATTGTACTTCTGTAATTCCAGTGAAAACTACCGCACAGTCCTGCTTGTCTGCTTATCCTAATCCTTTGCATTTGAACCTTTTCATGTTTTTAGATGAATGTTTTTACAAGAGCCATGGCCTTTACAAGGTGCAAAGTTAAAAACAAACATTTATTACATTTTCTCTGGTGGATATATTTTCAGTTATTATACATTAAAGTTTTCTCACTTAAAAAGTATCAGATTCCTTTATGGTCCCTTTGTGAGTTTCACTCATCTTGTGAGTCTTGTCTTTTTCATTGAGTTTATACCTGTAGTGAGCCATTTCATGTTCCTTTCTTTTAAGATGGATGAGAGTATTCCTGGCGATAGAGTTTCAATTTAAATAGATGTTATTTATGCCATTAGTGAAGAGCTGACTTTTAAAATCACTAAGAAATCAATGGTAAGAGTTACTGAGCTTTGATAGGGAGTGAGATTGAAGACTTCTGTGATTTCTGGAGCTAACGATGACCTTTGTCTCCTGAGATGACCTTTGTCTCCTGACCGTTCTTGGACTTCTGAATCTCCAGCTCTCTTTTCACATTTATCTCACTTTCTAATGTATTTTGTGGTTATTTCTCGCTCTCCTCCCTGCTAAGCCTCCATATGATTTGAGGCTATAGATTATTTTTGATTCATTGTTTTATTCTTCCACAAAGTGTAGCACAGTATCTATAACTGGAAGGCAATCAATAAATATTTATTGAACAAGTAACTGTAGAATCTCCTCACATCTTGCCTTAGTCATTAAAAGTTGATTTTAACTCCCAGAGCCATTTTAGACCTAGGATTTCAAACATCAAACTGTGTTATCTAACAGTCTGACCCTCCCAGTTTACTGCCATGTTCCTTCTGGTTGGTCAGAGTCAGCCAGTCTACTTACATTATTTTGACCCAAGCATTTGTAGTAGTTTTTGCTTTTAGAAGTATCCTGTTTCAGACCATAAATTATATGGACACCCTGCATATGATGGTATAGTCCTCCTGGGAGGAAGGGCCAAAGGGCTCTTGTCAGTGGGTTCTTGACCTATCTTTGAGACATTTTTTTTCCTAACTTACTGAAGTATAGTTGATTTACGATATTGTGTTAGTTTCAGTTGTATAGCAAAGTAGATAAACATATATATGTATATATCTCTGTTCTTAGTTTTTTATTTATAAGAGACATTTAAAAATCAAGCCTAAGTTCCTGAAACACGAGAGTTGAGAACCCTGAATCAGCATTTGAGATGTAGCTATATCTGGACTTCACCTCGGTCTGTATATAGACCCATCTGTGTCTAGTCACATACTCAGTGTGGATGAGAAGAATAAGTGGTGCCATCCTAGTCCTGTGCAATACAAGATAAATAAGTTTCATTTTTTAACTTAGGTTTATATTTTTATTTAGGTTTAATTTTAATGTTCTACTTGTGTCATTATTAAAGCTAGACATTTGTCATTTATGTCATTTTAAAAGCACAGATGATGCCAATTAAGTTACATAATTTCATAGGTTGTTGTGACATCATACCATTTTACCCAAATGAAGAGGGGATTTTGAGAAACAAGGGAGGCCAATAATAGATAACCTGAAAGTATTTTGAGAATGCATTGTTTTGAAATTTAGCATAACTCTTAATAAGTTAGCATAGATTGATCCTGGTATATTAAATATCCATAATAAAGAGGAATTTTTTTCCCTTTGAAGGAAGATTTCTGACTCTTGTCACTGTCATGACTTAAAGTCAGAAGTAGTGTATTATTATAATGAATTGGTTTTGAAAACATGTTTAAGTTTATCAGACTTGCATGGATTACTGTCACATTATGGTGCAGAGCTTAGCGTTTGTCTCAGGCAGGTTCATGGGCTGTAGTCGTGTAATCTTTTTGTGGAGTATTGGTGTGACATTTGGATAAACTGACAATAAAGATATTTTCTGTCTTTTTTAGGCATTTGACTATGAACAGAAGAAGCTATTAGCAACCAAAGGTATATGATACATTATGATCTATACTTTGATTTTTTTCAGTAGACACGTAAAAACTTTTTCAGTACTGATATTGAACTGAGAAACTGGACTTTCATAAAAGGAAACTGAGAATGTTTCAGTTCAAGTTGCATAAACTTTGTTGAGGTTGAATAGATTAGCATTAGATCAATTAAGAAATAATGTATCATTTTAAAATTTACTGTTAACTTGTATAAAATGTTTTATGAAGACATTTTAAGGTATTTTGTGTTAAGAAATGCATTAAAAATAGCAAGCATTTGTTTTATGTTCTCTTTTCCAAAGCTATGTTAAAGAAACCAGTGGTGACGGAGGTCAGAACACCCACAAACACGTGGAGTGGCCTGGGGTTTTCTAAATCCATGCCCGCTGAAACCATCAAGGAGCTGAGAAGGGCCAACCATGTGTCATATAAGCCCACAATGACGACCACCTTTGAGGTTTGTAGAGACATGCCCTACTTACTCTTCCCCTTGATTCTCTCAGCAAAAGAGAACCATCTTCTCTCCTCTCCCGTTCTCTATTTACATAAGGACAATTTCTTAATGGTGATTTGCTTTAATTTCTAATATTGTAAACGTATTGCTATGAAATAGATACAGTCTGATATATTATGATCTTTTGCATGTTTTCTTTCAAAGTTGTTGATCAGCTATGAAGGAAATTCGGATAAATATGTTTTTGTTAGGGGAGAATGTCGGAGAGCAGGGCTGAGATTAAGCAAAGGGCATATGTAATATGCCATATAAAAATGTATAAGGAATCCCTTCATTCCAGGGTATCGCTCACAAGCCCACCAGAGGGGGAAAAGGCAATTATTCAACAAAAACAAGTTTGCAGATCTGAGTTAAAAATTCAGTGTGTTCAGATGTGCCAGGAACACAGCAGGAAGTATCACAAACAAGAGCTCCAAAACATGATGCTTCCCAGATGTTCGCTGCAGGGCTTAGGGGTGAGACGGGGAAGCTGGCATCCTCACCACAGGGAGAGGGACCCAGAGCTCCTTGCTTCTTGGCTGGGCTGTACGTGACTCAGTCAGCAAGGCCTTTTCAGTTGCAGACTGTCAGATTTTGGCTCTAAGTCTTTTGCAAGTGCAGGTGGAGTTAGAATGTGTGTGCATGCACACACTCACACACACAACTGCAGAGACTGCACAAACCTAAAAGATGGATGAAAATTATCAATCCAAGAATCACAATGTTCAGTCAGACCACTGGAGGCTCAAAAACAAATACTGGTTAAGCATTTCATAATTGTTAGTCTAATCACTAGCATTTGCAGATTGACCTTCATTTCTCCACCCATTTTCTTTGTAATAAATTAGAATGTTGATGAAAGGCAAATACAAACATGCGATTTTTCCCCCCTTTGTCTCTTTGAGAAAGTGAAAAAGAAAGTATTATTGAAATACTAAAAAGCACAGTCTCCTGCAAATTTCATTGTCAGACTTACAGTAGCAACTTGGCAGGGTATATTTAAAGTCTGAAGTTACTGTTGGCAGCTAGAATGCAGGAATCATTGTGAACAATTTGAGGCCCTAGGAGGTATACACCCCTCTTTCTGCCATTATAGCTCTGAGAGAAAGTCAACATCTCGTTTCATTGGCAGAGACCTTAAAAACTGCTGTGCTCATTCTTAGGCTTCCACTGATAGACCTGCAGTCGTCTGTTGAGCTCACCCCCACCTTGAGCGGAATGGAGCTTTAGGTGGTTGATTATGTTTCTGTCATTTCAGAGATGAAATAGTTCAGTTTAGAAATGCTAATTCAGTTCTGTTCTCAGAGACCAATAGGATGACAGGTTGAAATGACGATCGTTCTAATAAAGTAGTTGTCAAATGCAGGGGCTGTGGGAACCTGACAGCCACCACCGACACACGTACAGCTCTGATGAGTGACTTCACGCCTCAGAGCCCGTTTTCTCATTGCAGTTATTCTGAGCATGCTGTGGGAGAAGGCACCCAGTGCTTAGTGTGGTGTGCAGGAAGTCTCGGTAATATTTAGCAACTCCTGTTATTTCCACCAAAGAACTTTACCCCGAGGAAAACGAAGAGCCTGATGAAAGATGTGATTCATATACATATATGAATGCTTATTACTGGAAGTATTTCTGTACATTCAAACTAGATATGCTTTTTATATCTAAAGGAATACTTTAAAGTGTTACATGAACACATAATGTGCTAGTAGTAATTACCTTAAATCACATTCATTTATTTCTTTGATGTTTTATACGGTACATTTTCATGCACGAGCTTATTTGATCCCTATAAATTCCAAGCAAGGGAAAGGGTCCCAGATCAGTTAAGTGTCTTACTTGAGGTCATGGCATTAGTTGTTAGAAAAAAGGACTTGAATTCATTTTGCAAAATTTCTTTATCCTCGGGCTTTTCCTAATGGTTTAACTCAGAGGGTACATAGCAAGTTAGTTAGTGTTAGTCACTCAGTCATGTCCGACTCTTGCAGCCCCATGGATTGCAGCCCACAAGGCTCCTCTGTCCATGGAATTTCCAGGCAACAATATTGGAGTGGGTTGCCATTTTCTTCTCCAGGGGATCTTCCCGACCCAGGGATTGAACCTGGGTCTCCCACATTGCAGGCAAATTCTTTACCATACAAGGTGATTTATAAATGCTCTAGAGCCATGTTAAAAGATGTAAGAATCACTTGGTGCACTTAAAAATGCAGATTCTTCCCCAAGCATCTTGCTCATCAGGGAAACAGCCAGCAGGAACCAGTAATTTACATTTTCACCAAAAGCCTAGTCTGATTCTGATGCAGGCACCCTCCTGGAAACACTGCTCTGCAGGGACCTGCTGTAAAGGGGAATGACTCAGACGTGATGTCAGAACCTGGAGGGCCTCTGCTCTGGGTCTTGTCCAAGGATGAGTAGACCACTCTCTATGGGTTTGACTTTGCAGGTTCCTGACTCAGTGGCTGAATCCCTCCTGTGGCTTTTCTTGCTTTGGTTCTCTCGGGCCAGCCTGTTCCACCTTACTGCCTAATGTCTAACAGCTCATTCACATTGAAAGGTGGGGGAGAGGATGAAACCAGCGAGATCAGTGCCAGGGCATTCACCAGGTAACCTGCTTTTATTCACGGCCCCTTTAAATGTGGTGATAAGAAAGAGAATCAGGCTTTCTTAGGGAATGGTTCTAGATTCTCACGGTGTGGAGGACTTTCATACAGCCCAGAGCCATCAAAAGGAGGTAAAAAGGCCCTTACCTGGCATGATCTGATACTCTGAAGCAGCTGCTCTTTGTGAATGCCTGCCCTCCTCTTTATTCTGCTAAAACTCAGAGGGATTGTTAACTGGGCAATTAATGGGTTAGAACATAGGGACAGGGTGGGAATTGAGAAGGACCTGGGGGAAAGTGGAAAGGGCTTAAATTTTTTTAAAAAAGATTTACCACATCTCCACTTGTAGCACTATTTTAAAATCAGAGGGTGGTTACAGCCAGAATGGCCATCATCAGAAAATCCGCAAACAATAAATGCTGGAGAGAGTGTGGAGAGAAGGGAACACTCTTACACTGTTGATGGGAATATAAAGTGGTATAGCTATGATGGAAGTTTCTTAAAAAATTAAAAATGGAGCTACCTTATGACCCTGCAAGGAGATCAAACCAGTCAATCCTAAAGGAAATCAGTCCTGAATATTCATTGGAAGGACTGTTGCTGAAGCTGAAACTTCAGTACTTTGGCCACCTGATGCAAAGAACTGACTCATTGGAGAAGACCCTGGTGCTGGGAAAGATTGAGGGCAGGCGGAGAAAGGGATGACAGAGGATGAGATGGTTGGATGGCATCACCGACTCGATGGACATGAGTTTGAGCAAGCTCTGGTAGTTGGTGACAGACAGGGAAGCCTGATGTGCTGCAGTCCATGGGGTTGCAAAGAGCCGGACACAACTGAGCAACTGAACTGAACTGATTGATGACTCTGCAATCCCACTCCTGGGCATATATTCAGAGAAAAACATGATCAAAAAGGATATATGTATCCTGTGTTCACTGCAGCTCTGTTTACAGTAGCCAAGACATGGAAGCAACCTAAATGTCCGTTGACAGAGGAATGGATAAAGAAGATGTGGTACAAATATACAAACAATGGAATATTACTCAGCTATCTAAAAGAATGAAATAAGGCCATTTGCAGCAACATGAGGGACCTAGAGATTGTTATACTGAGTGAAGTAAGTCAGAGGAGAAATATCATATGATATCCTTTACATGTGGAATCTAAAAAGAAATGATACAAATGAACTTATAAAACAGCAACAGACTCACAGACTATGAGAATGAGCTTTATCGTTGCCGGGGGATGGATGGGAGAAGGCATAGTTAGAGAGTTTGGGGTTGACATGTACACACTGCTATATTTAAAATGGATAACCAACAAGGTCTGTATAGCACATGGAGCTCTGCTCAATGTTATGTGACAGCTTGGGTGGGAGGGGAGTTTGGGGGTCAATGGATACATGAAGATGTATGGCTAAGTCCCTTCGCTGTTCACCTAAAACTATCACAACATTGTTAATTGGCTATACACCAATACAAAATAAAAAGTTAAAAAAAATTAGGGGGTAGTTAGAAACACTCTTTTTCCTT
Organism: Bubalus kerabau; assembly: GCF_029407905.1. Taxonomy (NCBI): domain Eukaryota; kingdom Metazoa; phylum Chordata; class Mammalia; order Artiodactyla; family Bovidae; genus Bubalus; species Bubalus kerabau. Next base: position 137,529,550 of record NC_073624.1, read on the forward strand.
ATTCTTTTCCAAAGAAAACCAAAACCAAATGGACAAGTAGAATGCTCTAGGGAAGCACGTTTAGCCAATGGGTCCTGACCGGTGTGGGTTACCCAGTGTGCAGGGGATCAAGGCACATGTTTTCCTGCTCTAGGAAGCTTGCTTTAGGCAAGAAACTGATGCTTTGAACACCCTGTTCACATTACTGAGAAACTAGACTTGAGCGACTGTTTCCAGTTTTAAGGCATTTTTGAGAAATTAGACTTTTCCAAAGAACTCGTTTAGATAAGAAGCAAGTAGCTTGAGGCTTATTTTTGTTTTCTTCAAGACTCAGAAGTATGACCCTATCCACTTAATGATATACTGGGACAGCAAAGGTCAAACAAAAGGTTGCTTTGACCTGCAGTTTTTCTGACATATCAACAGAACTAAAGAGTTTTGGATTTTCCTTTTCTTTTTGCCACTTATCTCTTAAAGGCATTAGAAATGGTTGGTTGCATATTCTCTGGAGCAGGTAAAACCTGCATCGGAAGTTAAAAGAAGGTTTTAAATTTACCCCTAAGAGTAATGAGGTTGTCTGACTATTTTAAGTCTTAAAAATCTAAATAATCTTGTGATATTTACCAGTTTGTTTTCTTCTAACATATCACAACAAACTGTTAAATATCACAAGATTATTTTTTATTTAATGTTTTTAGAAAACATCATGTTTAGCCAGCTTAGATCTTAGATCTTAGATGAGTGACTTTTTTATACTCAAAAAGAGTTTAGATACAGAAGTTTTAAAATATATAGAAATACTGCATAATGGTCTCTTTCCTGGTAATTTAACCAGTTTTGAGCATGTTCTTATTTTTCTTGCTGCATGGAATTTATCTGGTTGAATTACGTTAATGATGGTTTTAACTGAAAACCCCATTTTTTTGGTGTGAGGAGCCTTCCTTTCCTTAGGCCCCTTCCCGAAAGTCAGCAAAGGGGATCCCATAGATGTAGGAAAAGGTAACTGTGAGATCTAGTAATTCTGCAAATATTTATCAATAAGCATTTCCTGTGTTTTAGATGCAGTTCTGGGCATTAGGTACAATGCTTGAATACAGATTCTTGCTTTCACGGATAGAGCTTTCTTTTGGTGGGTAGAGAGAAATATATAAAAAGTTAACCAGAAGGCATTAAGTAAAAGTTCTTGATAGATATGAAACAGAGGCTATTTTATATTGGGTAGTTTTAGCTGGCTTTAATGAGCAAATGACATTTAAGCTAAGACCTACATGGCAAGAAAGAGCCAACCTTGTGAATATCTAGGGAAATAGTACTAGGCCAGGGAAACAGCTGGCATTATCATTGGAGTCAGAGCAAACTGGTAAGTTCATGGAGCAGAAGGTGGATAGGGTGGTGGAGCACTGAAGATAAGGTTGGAGAGACAGAGACTTGATTATGGAGCATTTCAGCCCATGGTAAAGTACTGGCAAGGGATTATTATAGGACTGTGTGCTGAGAGAGGCATGGTTTTGTTCTATATTTTTGTCACAGAAATAAATAATTTCCCTTCAAAATATTAAAACAACAACAACAACAACAAAAAACACAACTTACAACCTTGTTGCTTCATGGAAAATGGATTATTGGGGTGGGAGGCAAGAAAGAATCAACATGTCCATTGAAGAGGCTATTAATGACAGTGGTGGAGATTGGTAAAGTAGGTGGATTTGGGTACGTTTTGACACGACATTGGTGAACGGAGAAATTGGATGTAGTGAGAGGACGGACGAGTGTGGCTCTTAGAAGTCTGGCTTGAGCAACTGGGTGAATGGTCATCACTTACTGAGATGTAGGGATTCTGGGAGAGGAGTGGATTTGAATGTAGCTGGTGGGGATGGTCATGAACAATATGGTTTCAAACACTCTTAATTAAAATGTCTGTGAGACAATAAAATGGAGGTGTCAGATTGGCAACTCCATGATGCTAAAATTTCAGTAGAGAATTCAAACCCAGAGGTAACAATTTAAGTCATGGCTTGTTGCGGTTCTTTAATGGACCAGAACCTGGTGGTCTGGAGTCGACGATAAGAAAGTAAAGGAGAGAAAGAGGCTGATACTCCTTGGTTTACTCAGAAAGCCAGTAAAGCCCCTGGCACGGGGCTTGCTCTGTGAACAGAGGCCTCAGGCGCCTTCTCGACGGGGTGAAGGCGCAAAGTGCCTTCTCGAGAGGATCTTAGAAGCCCGGGCATGAAAGTGAACTCAGAGGGCCTCTGTGCTCCAAAGAAATAGCCTGAGAGAAAGAAAGAGAAAGAAAGACATGGGGACCAGAGCATGATGGAGCAAAGGTGTTTTAATCAACATGGTGTGGGCATATATACTGTAGTTATTATCAGCAAAGATAAAGATTAAAATTCCAGACTTACAAAACATGGGCGACCCATATTAAAGAGAGAGAGAGAGTTGTAAATAATCACTTTTACCCTGTGGTTCACAGGAAGGAAGAGGGTACTTATCACCGTATGGAAAAACTAACGAAGGAAATGCCTGGATCCCTCAGCCCCGGGGGAGGCTTGCCTCTCCTCTTAATTCCTGAATATTCAGGAATTAATAAGGAACAGAGGATTCCTGACAGATCCAAAACAGCACACAGGAAGCCTCCTGTTAAATGCTTCCCGACAATGGCTGTTGTTAAGCTTTGAGAAAGGTTGTGATTACTGATTACTTAAGGAGAAAGTGTAGAGAGAGATGATGAGGAATGTGAAGACCAAACCTGATATTTGGAATAGAAAAGAGAGGAAGCTCCTACAGTAGGATGCATAGGGCAGATGGGAAGTCTTGAGAGTGGTGTTTGAGTGGTATCATCATGCCCTGAAGAAAGAAGTGTTGTGGCCGGGCACTGTCAGCTGTGGGTGTGTTGCCGTGGGACTGAATTGAGTTCAGTGACCTGAATAGTAAAGGATTCTCTTGGAATTACCCAGTAAACATAAAACTTGGATTATCAGAAAACGTTGACCTTAATACTATAGATATATAGTACAGAGTATGGTACCTGTAATATAGTGATTAAATAAATGAATAAAGAATGAATAAATACAGGTTAGGTGTAAACTTTGAGATCTTTTAAATTACTATTTTTATTTTGATTTGGGACAGTTCATTTTGATTTCCAGGCACTTGTCATTTGTTGGACAGATCATGTACTTATTTGGGTGAGATAACACAGGACAATGCCAGATTCCTCTCCACCCTTCCATTCTGTGAGCCCGATTCCTCTCAAAGCACTGGGTGTAGCTGCACCACTTCCCTGCTCGTCCTAGTGAGATACTAGGCAGAGAATCTGTACTGTGCCAGATGGAGGACTTGCCTTGTGGTTCCCCAGAACAGGAATCTTAGCACCTACTCCTCCAAATCTTATAGGAGTGACTCTTTTTACTGGGGCCTCTCAGAACTCCACCAGATGTCCATTTCATTATAGGGGACTGGAGTACAAAAGTAGGAAGTCAAGAGATACCTGGAGTAATAGGAAAATTTGGCCTTGGGGTACAAAATGAAGCAGGTCAAAGGCTAACAGAGTTTTGCCAAGAGAATGCAATGGTCATAGAAAACACCCTCTTCCAACACCAGAGAAGACTCTACATGTGGAGATCACCATATGGTCAATACCAAAGTCAGATTGATTATATTCTTTGCAGCCAAAGATGGAGAGGCTCTATACAGTCAGCAAAATCAAGACTGAGAGCTGAATGTGGCTCAGATCATGAACTCCTTATTGCCAAATTCAGATTTAAGTTGAAGAAAGTAGGGAAAACCATTTGCCTATTCAGGTGTAACCTAAATCAAATCCCTTACCATCATACAGTGGAAGTGACAAATAGATTCAAGGGATTAGATCTGATAGAGTGCCTGATGAACTATGGACAGAGGTTTGTGACATTGTACAGGAGGCAGTGATCAAGAAAAATAAATGTAAAAGGCAAAATGGTTGTCTGAGGAGGCCTTACAAATAGCTGAGAAAAGAAGAGAAGCAAAAAGCAAAGGAGAAAAGGAAAGATATACTCACCTGAATGCAGAGTTCCAAAGAATAGCAAGGAGAGATAAGAAAGCCTTCCTCAGTGATCAATGCAGAGAAATAGAGGAAAACAATAGAATGGGAAAGACTAGAGATCTCTTCAAGAAAATCAGAGATACCAAGGGAACACTTCATGCAGAGATGGGCACAATAAAGGCCAGAAATGGTATGAATCTTACAGAAGCAGAAAATACTAAGAGGTGGCAAGAATACACATAGAGCTGTACAAAAAAGATCTTCATGACCCAGATAATGACGATGGTTTGAAAACCCACCTAGAGCCAGACAAAGGCAAGTGGGCCTTAGGAAGCAAAACTATAAACAAAGCTAGTGGAGGTGATGGAATTCCAGTTGAGCTATTTCAAATCCTAAAAGATGATGCTGTAAAATTGCTGTACTCAATATGCCAGCAAATTTGGAAAACTCAGCAGTGGCCACAGGACTGGAAAAGGTCAGTTTTCATTCCAATCCCAAAGAAAGGCAATGCCAAAGAATGCTCAAACTACTGCACAGTTGCACTCATCTCACATGCTAGTAAAGTAATGCTCAGAATTTTCCAAGCCAGGCTTCAATAGTATGTGAACCATGAACTTCCAGTTGTTCAAGCTGGATTTAGGGAAGAGGGGAAGCAGAGATCAAATTGCCAACATCCATTGGATCATCGAAAAAGCAAGAGAGTTCCAGAAAAACATCTACTTCTGCTTTATTGATTACGCTAAAGCCTTTGCTTGTGTGGATCACAACAAATTGGAAAATTCTTCAAGAGATGGGAATACCAGACCACCTGACCTGCCTCCTTAGAAATCTATATGCAAGTCAAGAAGCAACAGTTAGATCTGGACATGGGACAACAGATTGGTTCCAAATAGGGAAAGGAGTACGTCAAGGCTGTATACTGTCACCCTGCTTATTTAACTTCTAGGCAGAGTACATCATGCAAAATGCCAGGCTGGATGAAGTACAAGCTGGAGTCAAGATTTCTGGGAGAAATATTAGTAACCTCAGATATACAGATGACACCACCCTTATGGCAGAAAGGGAAGAAGATCTAAAGAGCTTCTTGATGAAAGTGAAAGAGAAGAATGAAAAAGTTGGCTTAAAATGCAACATTCAGAAAACTAAGATCATGGCATCCGATCCCATCACTTTATGGCAAATAGATGGGGCAACAATGGAAATAGTGAACGACTTTATTTTTTTGGGCTCCAAAATCACTGCTGATGGTGAATGCAGCCATGAAATTAAAAGACACTTGCTCCTTGTAAGAAAAGCCTATGACAAACCTAGACAGCATATTAAAAAGGAGAGGTAATTAGTTTGTCGACAAAGGTCTGTCTAGTCAAAGCTATGGTTTTTCCTGTAGTCATGTATGGATGTGAGAGTTGGACCATAAAGAAAGCTGAGCACCAAAGAATTGATGCCTTTGAACTGTGGTGTTGGAGAAGACTCTTGAGAATCCCTTGGACTGCAAGGAGATCAAACCACTCAATCCTAAAGGAAATCAGCCCTGAATGTCATTGGAAGGACTGATGCTGAAGCTGAAACTCCAGTACTTTGGCCACCTGATGCAAAGAACTGACTCATTTGAAAAGACCCTGATGCTGGGAAAGATTGAAGGCAGGAGGAGAAGGGGACGACAGAGGACGAGCGGTTGGATGGCATCACTGACTTGATAGACATGAGTTTGAGCAAGCTTCAGGTGTCGGTGATAGACAGGGAAGCCTGGTGTGCTACAGTCCATGGGGTCGCAAAGAGTCGGATGTGACTGAGTGACTGAAATGAACTCAGAACTCCTCTGCTCACCCTCTTATCAACACCTTCATAGTGAAGGAAGAACACTTCACCATGTGTATATGACCAAATGTCCTTGCTATTCTTGCCTGGAAAATCCCATGAACATAGGAGCCTGGTGGGCTACAGTCCATGGAATCACGGAGAGTAGGACATGACTGAGTGACTAACACTTTTGTTAGCTGGAAGAAAAGACTATAAACAGGTCCCACACCCTGTTCTTGAGAATATGCATTTCTGGGTAACTGCCATGGCCAGCAACTGACATAGATGATAGGAGTCTAATGTGGGTTCTTTCTTCCTCCCACTCTGGGAAACTCACCTTATTAAGCATTTTCCCTGTGTGGCTTTGTTTACAGGGTTCATCAATGTCCCTCTCGAGGTCCAACAGTCGTGAGCACCTGGGAAGTGGAAGCGAATCTGACAACTGGAGAGACCGAAATGGAATAGGTCCTGCAAGTCATAGTGAATTTGCAGCTTCCATTGGCAGCCCCAAGCGTAAACAGAACAAATCAAGTAAGCTTTGACTTTTCGTCATGGTTTTAGATGTAATCTGCTTTTAATTTACTTGGTTTAGTGTGATGTTCAAGTATAAACTCTGGACTTCATGCCTTTAAGAGTTTTGCATTACTCACATGTCACCTCCTCTGAGCAGCCTTCCCTGTTTTTCCCAGGGAAGCAGGCCGTTGGTTCTCCGCTTTCACTGCATCGCGTATACGCTTGCACTCTCGCATTTGTCTTAGTGAAGTGCAGTTATTTGCATAACTGTCTCTTTGTGTAGAACTTGAGATCCACAAGCCAGGGACTCTATTCATTCAGTAAACTTTATTGCCCATGCACCAAACATTCTTTAAGGCTGTGCCTTCTTTCTTTAAGTTGAAATATAGTTAGCATATAATATTATGTTTCAGGTATACAATGTAAGTGAGTTTACATTTGCAGGCATTATGAAATCATCACCATGATAAGTCTAGTAACTCCCATACAGTTATTACAATATTACTGACCATACTCCTTATGCTGGATGTTATATTCCTGTTGCTTTTTTATTTTATAACTGGAGGTTTGTACCTCTTAATCCCCTTCATCTGTCTCACCTCCCCAACTCCCTCTGGCAACCACTCATTTGTTCTCTGTGTCTTTGAGTCTGTTTTCACTTTGTTTTGTTTTTTTTTTTAGCTTCCACATATAAGTGAGATTATACAGTACTTGTCTTTCTGTTTTTGACTTACTTCACTTAGCAGTATACCTTCTGGATCCGTCCATGTCGTTGCCCATGGCAGGACTTTGTTTTATGACTAATACATTATTGTATATATGCCTTTTATCCATTCATCTGTTGATGGACACTTAGGTTGCTTTTGTATCTTGACTATTGTAAATAATGCTGTAGTCAGCATAGGGGTGCACGTATCCTTTTGAGTGAGTGTTTTTGTTTTCTTTGGGCAAATACCCAGAAGTGACATTGCTGGGTATGGCAGTTCTAGTTTTGATTTTTTAAGGAACCTCCATATTGTTTTCCATAGTGTCTGCACGAGTTTACAATCCCAGTTACAGGAGGCTACGCCTTATTTCTTAATTTGTTATTTCTTCCCAAACGTCTAACAGTGTCTGACACTGGGAGGTGCTTGGTAAATGTAGAATGAATATACAAATGAGTTATGCACACGTAAACATCAAGATGATGAGGAAAGGGCAGGAATGTAAAGGAATCGAGCAGCATGTGATCAAATTAATTCTGTCTTAGACAACAGCAGAAAGTCTGCCCAGTGACCTGTAGCTACCAAAGGTGAAGAGAAGATTTTTCACGTTGACAAGATGTAAGCTACATGAAAAGTTTGAAGCATAGGCTTTGAACAGATATGATTAAGGCTCAGCATGAGTCACGTGGTTGTGTCTGTAACAGCACCCACATGTCTGTATAAATAGGTCAGCAGACAAGAACTGATGGAGTGATCACAAGATATGCCCCTAATGTCTTTTTTCAGGATTTCGAGTCCTGAAACACGTATCTTAGACTGTTTGAAGAATACTTGGAGAAAGGTGATCTGAACGAGCATAGTAAACAGTAACAGCTACTTGTTACCACCAATCAAGTGGGCCATGTTGTCAGAGCCTCAGATTTGGAAAAACAGGCCATGGTGTCAGCCAACTCCAGATTAGAAAGCAGGGTCTGTCCTTTTCTTACCACGTGTACTGTCAGTAGCGTCTGAAGTCTTCCTGTTCGTCCTGGGCTAGGTCACCCACCACTGACAGGAGGATGGAGCTGAGAGGCAGGCTGGTGCCAGAGGTATAGCCAGGGTAGAAATTATCTCCGTTTTTTCTTCCAGCATAAATTAGCTCTGTGCCTCTCTTCTGTCCTTATCCCCTTTCCTTTCACTTAACACTAGATAATTAAAATTGGCTCTGCAAGTTAGCTGCATTGAAATTAAGAATTAGGGTTAAGATAGGGGATTCATTAATTTAAAAAGATTGATTAAAGAAGCACTGTTCTTTGGCCTTTGTCAGATGTTTTAAGAGCCTGGGGTAACTATTGTAAGTAGTTAAGATAAAACCAAATTTTTTTTTCAAAAGCTGTGTACCATAATAAATATTTATCACTAAGAGTATTTTAAAATATTTTTAAACTTTTACTGATGTATTGCTTAACTCAGCATCTGTAAAGTATTATCATTTAAACACAAACAACAAAGCATGTCATCAGTGTAAGAAAGGATGTAAATGTCTTTTTGTTGTTCAGTCCCTAGGTTGTGTCCAACTCTCTGCAACCCCATGGCCTCCTGCATGCCAGGCTCCTCTGCCCTCCACTATCTCCCAGAGTTTGCTCAGATTCATGTCCATTGAGTCAGTGATGCCTTCTAACCATCTTACCCTCTGCCGCCCCCTTCTCCTTTTGCCTTCAGTCTTTCCCAGCATCAGGGTCTTTTCCAGTAACTTGGTTCTTTGTATCAGGTGGCCAAAGTATTGACACTTCAGCTTCAGCATCAGTCCTTCCAATGACTATTCAGGGTTGATTTCCTTTAGGATTTGACTGGCTTGATCTCCTTGCTGTCCAAGGGACACTCAAGTCTTCTCTAGCACCACCATTTGAAAGCATTAATTCTTGGGCATTCAGCATTCTTTATGGTCCATTTGTACATGACTGCTGGAAAAACCAAGCTTGGCCTGTATGGACCTTTGTTGGCAAGATGATGTCTCTGCTTTTTAATGTGCTGCCTAGGTTTATCATAGCTTTCCTTCCAAAGAGCAAGCGTCTTTTAATTTTATAGCTGCCAGTCACTGTCTGAAGTTATTTTGAAGCCCAAGAAAATAAAATCTGTCACTACTTCCATTTTTTTCTCATTTATTTGCCATGAAGTGATGGGACTGGATGCCATGATCTTAGCTTTTTTAATGTTAAGTTTCAAGCTAGCATTTTCACTCTCCTCTTTCACTCTCATCAAGAGATTCCTTAGTTCCCCTTCACTTTCTGCTATTGGGGTGGTTTTATTATCTGCATATCTGAGGTTGTTGATATTTCTCCCAGCAATCTTGATTCCAGGTTGTGAGTCATCCAGCCTGGCATGATGCACTTTAAATAGAAGTTAAATAAGCAGAGTGACAGCAGACAGCTTTGTCATACTCCTTTCTCAGTTTTGAATCAGTCAGTTCCATTGTTGTTTCTTGACCTACATACAGCTTTCTCAGGAAACAGGTAAGGTGGTCTAGTATTCCTGTCTCTCTAAGAATTTTCCAGTTTGTTATGATCCACACAGGTTAATGGATTTAGTGCAGTCAATGAAGCAGAAGTACTTGTTTTTCTGGAACTCCCTTGCTTTCTCTGTGATCCAGTGAATGTAGGCATTTGATCTCTGGCTCCTGTGCCTTTTCTAAATCCAGCTTGCACATCTGCAAGTTTTTAGTTCATATACTCCTGATGCCTAGCTTGAACGGTTTTGAGTGTTACCTTGCCTGCATGCAAAATGAGCAAGACTCTTGAGAGTCCCTTGGACTGCAAGGAAATCCAACCAGTCCATTCTGAAGGAGATCAGCCCTGGGATTTCTTTGGAGGGAATGATGCTGAAGCTGAAACTCCAGTACTTTGGCCATCTCATGCGAAGAGTTGACTCATTGGAAAAGACTCATGCTGGGAGGGATTGGGGCCAGGAGGAGAAGGGGACGGCAGAGGATGAGATGGCTGGATGGCCTCACTGACTCGATGGACATGAGTCTGAGTGAACTCCAGGAGTTGGTGATGGACAGGGAGGCCTGGCGTGCTGCGATTCATGGGGTCTCGAAGAGTCGGACACAACTGAGCGACTGAACTGAACTGAACTGAACTGTGCAGTAGTTGGAGCATTCTTTGGCATTGACCTTATGTGGGATTGGAATGAAAACTGACCTTTTCCAGTCCTGTGGCCACTGCTGAGTTTTCCAGTTTGCTGACATAATGAGTGCAGCACGTTCACAGCATCATCTGGTTTAGGATTTTACATAGCTCAGTTAGAATTCTGTCTTAGTTTTGTTTGAGTAATGCTTCCTATGGCCCACTTGATTTCACACTCTAGGATGTCTGGCTCTAGGTGAGTGACCACACCATAGTGGTTATCCCACTTTTTTGTATAGTCATCCCACCTTTTCTTTATAGTTTTTTTGTGCTTTCTTGCCACCTCTTCTTAATTTCTTCTGCTTCTATCAGGTCCTCATCATTTCTGTCTTTTATCATGCCCATCCATGCATGAAATATTCCTGTGATGTCTCCAATTTTTTTGAAGAGATCTCTAGACTTTCCCACTCTTATTTTTCCCTCTACCTCTTTGCATTGTTCCTTTAAGAAGGCCTTCTTGTCTCTCCTTGCTATTCTCTGAAACTGTGCATTCAATTGGGTATATTTTTCCCTTTATCCTTTGCCCTTTGCTTCTCTTCTTTGCTCAGCTATTTTTAAAGCCTACTCAGACAACCACCTTGCCTTTTTCCTTTTTTTTCCTTTGGGATGATTTTGGTCACTGCCTCCTATACGATGTTATGAACCTCCATCCATAGTTCTTTAGGTGCTCAGTCTACCAGATATAATCCCTTGAATCTGCTTGTAACCTCCACTGTATAATCATAAGGGATTTGATTTAGGTCATACCTGAATGTCTTAGTCATTTTCCCTACTTTCTTCAGTTGAAGCCTGAATTTTGCAATAAGGAGCTCATGATCTGAGCCACAGTCAGATCCAAGTCTTGTTTATGCTGACTGTATAGAGCTTCTCCATATTTGCCTGCAAAGAACATAGTCAGTCTGATTTCAGTGTTGACCATCTGGTGATGTCCATGTGTAGAGTTGTCTCTTGGGTTGTTGGAAATTGGTATTTGCTATGACTAGTGCGTTCTCTTAACAGAACTGTTAGCCCTTGCCCTGCTTCATTTTGTATACCAAGGCCAAACTTGCTGTTGTTCCGGGTATCTCTTGCATTCTAGTCCCCTGTGATGAAAAGGACATTTATTTTTGCTGTTATTTCTGGAAGATCTTGTAGATCTTTGTAGAACTGGTCAACTTCAGCTTCTTCGGCATCTGTGGTTGGGCATAGGCTTGGATTACTGTGATGTTGAATAGTTTGCCTTGGAAACAAACTGAGCTCATTCTGTCATTTTTGAGATTGCACCCAAGTACTGTGTTTCCAGCTCTTCTGTTGACTATGACAGCCACTCCCTTTCTTCTAAGGGTTCTTGCCCAGAGTAGGAGATATAATGTTCATCTGAATTAAATTTACCCATTCCCATCCATTTTAGTTCCCTGCTTTCTAAGATGTCATTTTTGTACTAAGTCTTTAAAATATGGTGTGTTATTTCACATTTACAGAAACATTTTAAGTTTCCATTAGCAGATTTCAGGTGCTCAGTCGCCACAAGTTGCCAGTGACCACTGTACTGATGAAGAAAGCTTTAGGTAATCTTCTCGACCCCCTTTTCAAAGTCACGGATATATAGGTTTTCTCTGGGAATCCCTGTTATACCAACTGTTCCACTGTAATTCTCGTTTTTAAAAATTTTTTATTGGGGTACAGTTGCTTTACAATGTTGTGTTAGTTTCAGCTGCAGAGCACAGTGAATCAGTGATGCGTATACACATATTTCCTCTTTTGGGGAATTTCCTCCCATTTTAGGTTGCCACAGACCACTGAGTAGAGTTTGCTGAGCTGTATAGTGGACTCTCATTAATTATCTGTTTTATACACAGTATCAGTAGTGTATGTATGTCAGTCCCAATCTCCCAGTTCATCCCATCACCCTCCACTCCTTCCTCAGTGTCCATACATGTGTTCTCTACATCTGTGTCTCTATTTCTGTTTTGCAAAAAAAGATCATCTGTACCATTGTTTTAGATTCCACATATATGCATTAATATATATGATATTTGTTCTTCTGACTTACTTCACTCAAAATGATAGTCTCTAGGTCCATCAGTATCTCTATATATGATCCAATTTTGTTCCTTTTTGTGGCTGAGTAATATTCCATTGTATATATGTACCACATTTTGTTTATCCATTCCTCTGTTGATGGACATTGAGGTTCTTTTTTCCCCTTAAAGAGAGTAAATTTATCACTGGGACTGCAAGCTGTATGGCCGGCCAGCCTGCTTCTGTCCTGCCAAGTCCAGGGCTCACTCCGGTGCAGTCATCATACTCTGCTTGGTATCAGCTTTGAACCACTACCTCACTGGCCATTACTCCTCAGTCTTCTTAGTGATTCTGGGGTCTTACCTTCAATCGGTGGAGTGTTCCAGGGCTCAGGGCCTCTTCACTCTGGTCCTAGATCCTTTCCCCTACATATTCTTCCCCAAAGAGATAAAACATCTGTTTTTAAAAGAAAGAGAAACCTTACGAAGAAATTCCTTCCACTTGAGACCTATCTAGGACTTCTGAGCCAGGAGATGAAAACAACCAGAGAAAATGATGAGTGGCCAAACGGAACATTCTTAGATTTGGTGAATGCATTGATCCTAGAGGAGATTAGATGGATCTTATTAGCTCGGTGAGTGTCCTCTGCCCTCATCTCTCTGGGAATCCTTCCCAAAGCGGCATCTTTGGTAGAATTCCCAAAGGGAGGAGAGTTAATTGTTGATTAGAGGGGTAGGAATGGCTGCACAGCTCTGCTAGATTCTCCAAAGCTGCTTTTGCACGGTGTGTGGGTATCTGGTCAAGTACTTGGTATGGCTCACTAGTCTGTCACCCAACTGTGCATGCCATTGGGTCTGAGAACCACAGACAATATGGAGAAATCTTTACCCACCAGATCAGAAGGAGAATCCAGGCAAAGCTTGACATGGCTGTCTTAGAATTTCCCCTAAGAGATGGATATGTTTCTGTTGTAAGTTAAACGCAGGAACTCCAGCATCATTCTTTTCATTTCACATGTTCCTCTTCATTTTGGAGCACTCTATTTCAGGAACTCACTGCCCAGTTATGTCGGAGGGAAATGGGATTTATATGTGGTAATATCACAGAATTTCTTTGACCACAGGAAAGCACAAGTGTGGATACAGAGGCCCAGCCTGCATGCAAGAGGAGCCTGTAACTTTCCTTACCTTTATTGTGTCCTAGGGATCTTCCTTCCAATTCCTCATTTAATTCACATCAAATCAATTATAAAGAGCAAATGTTTCTGAATGCTGAGGGAGAATATGATTAATGATTATTAACTACAGAGACATTGTTGCTGAATTGCTGTCTCCCAAGTGTACCGTTTTAAATGGCAAGAGCCTCCCTGAAAGCAATAACCAGGATTTCCTTAATGAAAAGCCAATGTTTCAGTAAAGGATTTGCTGTGTTTCTGTAGCAACTGCTCTATTCAGCCCAAAACAATGAATCTGAAATATTTGAGTGATTAAAACTTTTAATTAAACCGGGTTCTCTCTGGGCATTTCCACTTCACGCCTGTCTCTGCTCTGCCTTCAGCGGAACACTATCTCAGCAGCAGCAATTACATGGACTGCATTTCCTCGCTGACAGGAAGCAACGGCTGCAACCTGAGCAGCTCTTTCAAAGGCTCTGACCTCCCTGAGCTCTTCAGCAAACTGGGCCTGGGCAAATACACAGACGTCTTCCAGCAACAAGAGGTCAGTCAGTATTTATTTTCCCAGGTGTCTTTGTCTTGGTTGTATGTATGATGACTTCTAGAAGGAAATCCCTCATTGACCTATGACTGTGCTTTCACTGACCATTTATTCAAGTCTCATAGCTTGTTTTTGCCAAGAAAATTGTCATTTCTAGTTTATTTAGTGCAACTGGTAAACACAGGATAGCAGAAATATAGGAAATTGTGCTCGCAAAAACACACATAGCCATCCTTCACCAGTTTTAGCTAAAAGACCTAATGAGTGTTGTGATTCACATTAACTTTTGATTCATACTTTCCTGAAGGTTGGCAGCAACTCTGTATTTAAGAAGATTTTATTCTTTCATCGTTATCTTTATTTGTGGCACTTAAAAGTTAACAGCATCTGAAATAAATAACCATAGTTATTTTTGACACCATCCTAATTATACTACTGAAGATTGTTCTCATAGAATATAATGTGCTTTTTATAGATGTTAACTTATTAATCTACTGTTTGGGTTTTGTCTGAACTGAGACAGAACTAAGATGTCTTCTGAAACATCCCTACCATGGATTTTGGTCAAACTGATCAGCCATGGCCATGATGCACTGGCATAAGGAGAAGACCCCCTAAGCATGGTTCTTTCTAATCATGTTGTCATGTTATCAAGGCACCAGAAACTATTCAGAGAATAGTTCTCTAGATGTATCTATTTTCTAAATCCTGACATCATCCAAGTTTCATGCTAGTTGGCTTTACTTCATTGGAAGAGTGCATGCCAGTAATTCCCTGACATGCATTAGTCAAAGAATCTACGATTTTTATTAGGCACTTTTTGGCATAAATTTAATGTATTGTCCATAATTTAAGTTTAATTGCTGAACTTTTTTGTTCTTTTCACACTCCCCAAATGTTGTCATGTGTATTTTGGACTTTAGGACAACTATTTTGTTTCCTTTTTTCTAAATCTAGATTAGTATTCATGTAGCCAAAGATTTTCTAAGTTGAATAACACGTTCATCATCTGTGCACTAAAGAACTGCACTTATTTACTTAGTCTTGCTGGTTGGATGCAGGTGGCTAATTGAGAAGTTCATAGCTGAGGAGTTTTAACTTATTCATGCACATCAGGTTTTAGAAATAAGTAACTAGATGGTATTTGGTGATATCCTGGGTTTGTTTTTAATCTGTATTTCCTATTTGAAGATGCACAGAAATTAATTTAATATGGGTGCTTGTTATCTAGTTACTTCAAAAAGGAAGAAAACATAATGTCATACTGGCAAACTGCAACCTGCTGCCTAATTTTGTAAATAAAATTTTGTTGGAACACAGCCATACCAACTCAGTTACTTCATATTGCCCATGATTGCTTTTGAGCTAAATCAGCAGAGTTTGAGTACTTGCAACAGAGACAGTATTGGCCCGGTGAGCCTAAACTAGTTATTCTCTGGCCCTTTAAAAAGAGTTTGAGGATCCCTGTAAGTGTCTCCACTGGATAGAATTGCTAAAAAAAAAAAACCATATCTCCAGACCTGTTACAAATGATAAATGAAAGGGATTTTCAAGATCTGGATGTAACCTTCAAAATCAAAACAGAAAATTTCAAATTAATTGCTATATAATTTGAATAAAAAGTGTATTTTACTATTTTCAGGTGTGTTGAAATTTGGTACTGTTCTCTTCATATAGGATATTTTCTCATATACAGATACGACTTAACAGGAATCCCCCATTAAGTAACCATGTGAGATTTAATATATTGTAAGCAGGATAAAGATTTGCAACTTTCATAGATGATATGTCTGAATACATTATTGCTAACCATAGCTGCCGACTATTTTACCCCTTTGGTGAGCACACTGCATTATATCTAGGATCATGTTTAATGCCCCAAACAAGCCTGTGAGGTATCATCAACCCTGAGTGCCCACAACTAGTAATTGCAGAATCAGAACTTGAACCCAAGCCTCTCTGGCTTCAGAGCCCATTGCCTTTCTGCCCCTCTAGCGGTTTTCAAGGCAGGATGGGATTATTGGGGTGGTTCCCTCCACACATTTTTGCTGATGCCAGGAAGTACAATTATACTGTCTCTTGGAATACTTCATATATGCCACTCTCAGAGATGCTCAGCTGGACTGAGCCAAGGGAATCATGGGTCTGAGTTACACTGTGAATTCTGCTCTCATTTTTATGTAGAGCACACTTAGAGATACACTATATGGTATTATTCAGTCCCTTTTAATGGAGATATACTTACCTGAGTCAGAATCTAAAACTAAGAAATGTTTTCTCTCTTCTGGATGGGTATATATTCTTTATCAGGGCATGAAAAACTGTGCCATTTCTTTTTCCCTTTTTGCTTTGGCTTCCAGGATGCTAAGACCTAAGTTTGTTGCAGTAAGACTAAGTATACAAAGTCTGCTGCTAGAATCATCAGTTTCATTTGATCACCTTTATGACGTAACTGTTGTCCCTTAGGTGGTGTTTGTACCACCACCATTGTTCTTTGGAAGCAGGCAAAGCATAATAAGTATAGCAGTTAGTTGAACTTATACCAAGGAAGAACTAAGCACTTACTATATTGACCATAGATTTACTTGTTCACCCACAGATCGATCTTCAGACATTCCTCACTCTCACAGATCAGGATCTGAAGGAGCTGGGAATCACGACTTTTGGTGCCAGAAGGAAAATGCTGCTTGCGATCTCAGGTGAATATAACTGTTCTTCTTTATATCTTAAACCTGGAGACTCTCTGCCATGGTCTCAGCCAGTGGGGCTGGTTCTTCTTCCTACCTGGCAGCTTTGTGGTTGTGGTTTCAGAGTGTTTTTCCACTAACAGTGTAACAGATGCTCAGGGTACCCCCACTCCTTCACCAAGGCACTGCCTGAAAGCCTGCCTTGACAAGTGTCATCCCTGAAAACAGATCTCTTCTGAGAGATCTAACCAGAATTTCCCTTTGCAGAACATGGGGATGGAGGAGCAGTTTGAATCTCTGTGTTGCAGTTGTGTTAAGTGCTGATCATTGGGTTCATGAGTAATTATTCTGGATTGGCTGTCATGCTTTAAATACACGCGTCCTTGTAGAGCAGCTGAGATCATTGCAGCAGAGAGAAAGAAAATGTTCTTTGGTACAGCTGGAACCTGGCAGTATTTCTTGTCTTAATGCTTTTTAACTTTCCCCAAAGCTTTAACAGGATTTGTGAGACACATAAGAGGGTAGTATCCTGAAAGTAGTCACAGAATGAAGGAAAATCTGAAGGTCTGTCTCCCAGACCACTGCCTTTGTTCATCTTTTGCGTGTTCTGTGTATAAGAAAATGCTATGTGTGTTTACTAGGTACCTCCCATGTGAAAGGAATGGCCAAGAGTCATATGAGTGTAAGCCAAGAGTCATAACAGTGTACCTCAAAAAGGTGTTTAGAGAAATATGAGGAAGGAATTTGGGAGGCAACAAAATAAGGTTATGGAAGATTTTCTGATTAAGTTCATGAATGCCAATTTTATATGTGTGCCAGTCTCTCAAAAAGAGACAGCAAGGGCAGAAGCCAAATGTTAGGTGTGATGAGAAAATTATGTTGCTTTTTCAAAACACCAAATTTGCAGGCTATGCCTTTGAGGCCAGCAGTGGCATCCAGCTGGTGAAAGTTCTTTATAAACAACATTCGCTAATCAAATCATCAAATGAAATTAAAAGCCTCAGTGCTTTTCCATTTTATTTTAGCAGCAGATTGCTTTTCCATTGGATTATAGAAGCAGATCAACCCCACCGACCTCCCCACAGGAAATCTTATATACGGACCTAATATCCGAAGCAGATACAAGCAGAGTAGTCTTGAGATGGGGTAGAAACTGAGCTACTGAGCAGCCTGGCAGGCCTCTCCATGGATAGAGCTCTGTACATAACAGTTTGAGAAGTCTTGTTGCCCGCTCTGTACCGAAGCAGCTGCTCTGATGGAGCTCCTTAGGGCGGCCACTGTTTTTCTTGTTCACTTGTGAAATTAGCTTGGTTATAGTGGAAGGAACACTGTTCACATAAGGAGAGCCGAGATTTGCCTTTCCAAGTCATACACCCTTGGGTGAGTTTCCAGATCTCTTTTGATTTTGGTTTCTTAATCATGAAGATAGACTGGAGTATATGATCATGTCAGGTCACCTTCCAGTTCTAAGATCTGTCCTTCCGTATGGTATATCATCAGACACAGTGAAGATAACCTACAATTTTAACAATATGTATCATTAGTAGGGTACTCCCCTTTGTTTGTTTTTTTTTTTAACTATCTGTGGCAGTAGAATAGTTTTCAACTTGTTTACCCGAAAGCTAAGTTTCAGAAGGCTACTTCTGGACCCAAATTAACTTCATATATTTTTTATATTTCTTTTATTTGAGAATGAAATTAATATACTATATTAACTCAATCACCATGTCTATACTGTGGGGCCGCACATTTATACCACAGAAGTGTATGTTTCAGAACTCTGTACTTTTTCACTAGAAGTCTGTGGAATGTCTGTGACTGTATAATGAAAATTAAGTCGTTCCTTTGTGCAGCAACCCAATTCCAAACTGTAAAGCTTCCAGCAACAAGCAGATGTCTCTAAATGTTTTCCTAGATTCCAGGCAGATCATCAGTACTTGTACTCTGGAATACATTGGTGGTGATTCTAGGTCGGTTTTGGTGCGGGCGGTGGGGGGGACTAGGGTGCAAAACATGAGGGGTTTTCAGTTCTCATTTAAGAAAAATGATTTCTCGAGTCATCGTCTTCAGTGTGGTTCTATTGAGGTTATATCCTGCTTCTACAGACTGCCTCTCTCAGTGGGGTTCACAGGTCCTCTTGCTTTTAAAGGGAATTAGAAACTTTGAATAAGATGCTTTATGAATGCTCTGTACAGCAGGAAGTGTTTGATTATTATAAGGGTGATTTTGGTGAGTGCATTTGTTTGAACCTGGTAAATCATTTTCTCTGCAAGGAGTAAGTTTTTGAGAAACCCTTCATTGAAAAGCTTCTTTTTCCAATTCAGTTCCTCTGATAACAAAGACATTCATTTAAAGTCTCAGGACACTTCACTTCCAGATAGACGCAGGGTAGCAGGGAGGCCTTAGCATCTGTCTTGTGGTTACATAGGTTGGCTAGATACAGAGTTTGCTCAAATTACTTTTTAAAATTTTTGTAGATTTTTAACTTATAATTGAGTTGTTCTTTCAGTACCAAGTTTTGGTTTGCTTTTAATCTTGGGCCAGAAGACACATATTTTAATATTACAGGAGGAGATGAGATTCCTCTCCTCTAGAGATGGGTCAGAGAAAACAATTTTTTCCCCCCAAATACATGATTTTTGGAAGATTCATGGATTTCTCTCTGAGTATGGTAGTGATTGGTTAACTAAACATACAGGGCCTAAGCGACAGGAAGTGTAGTATCCTGTTGACAGGCTTTCCACCACAGCCTCAGGTAGATCTAACATTTCCCGACCTATTCTTTTAGTTTGTGACTCTGTTCAGATCCGCAACAAGATCCTGAGAGCTGCCAGGATTGTGTGAACCTTGGAATTTCAAAGAAAAAGGTTGGTATTTTCTCAAACTATCCCTTAGGCTTACTGAAAAAAATCAGAAAAGGGAGCTTGCTTTTTAATTTAAAAAACAAAAACTAAAGTCTCTTCAGTAGGGCTTTGATCCTTGATAATCTCTCTTAAAAGATTTCTCTCTCTGCTTCACACTTGGAATATCTCTATGTATGTACTCTTAGAAATTACATCTTTAGGGAATGGCTGAAATTCTTCATGATCATTTATTCTCTCAAAAATCTAGTTGATGTGACTTTTCAGAATGAAGTTTTCAATGTCTATTAAAAATTTTTGTCTTCAATGGCCCAATTATTCTCCATGAGCATCTGAAAACAGTGTTTGATCTAACTCCTTTCTTTTCCTTCTCTGTAGTGGGGGAATGAATGTCCTCCTGACTCATGGGTTCTTGCCCCCAAAGAAAATGGAGGCCAAAGAAAGTCTCCTGTCTGAAGGTGATAAAACTTTTCCAGGCTGTGTTTAAGGGGAATCATTTATTTTTAACTCTCCTATAAGTTTGCCTTTAAATATATTCAATTCTGTCTTGAATTGTGAATTTTATATATTGTTTTTAAAATGAGATCCATGTAATAGGAATGTTATTGCTACTGTGTTTCTGTAGGAACTTGAGACAGTAGCCATCTGTATGCATGCCTGCATGTGTCTATTGCTTGTAATATTTTCCTTGCTTCTTTATTTTCTAAGCTTTGTTTTTCTATTTAGAAAGTAATTTTGGTATAGATATAAATTATGCAGGAAAGCTGTGTTAGCTGGCATACCTGGAACTACCAGTTTCTCAACCTTGTACTTGGTACCTCAGGTGGTCTCCCCGTGCATGGGTCACAGCAGCTGGCGGCATAGTCCTTTGCATCAGGCAGGCAGGCTTTCAGCTCTGTCACCAACAGCCACGTGGGCAAGTTACTTTGTAAAACACAACTTTCTTACCTGTAAAATTGAGGATAGTAATACTATCTGCCCCTCAAGGAGGAGTTAAATAGCACACAATGAATGTAGGCTGTAATAAATTACTGTTGTTTCTCTTCTCCCCTAAGACCTAAACGTGCACAGGAACAGCGTGTCTCTGCTCATGCATCACCCCTATGAGACAGTCACATTTTGGAAAGCAGTGGGGTGAAATGTTAAGGGTTCTGGTCCCTCTTCAAGAACTTGGGAGACAAGAGTGTGTCTGGCCATATGGCTGTCCCTGGCCACCTCTGACCCCCTGCCACCTGCTTGAGTCTGTTCTCATCCCCAGCATTCCTGTAGCAAGCCGTAGCTTTCTGTAACCTCAGAATTTAGAATGGGGTTGTGTGCGTGTATATGGTTGAAGAAATTCTGTGTACTGTGCACATTATTAAAGGTACTGAATCAGGTGCTTCACCACCCTCCTAGAGAAAGACAACAGCTTTAAGCATATGAACTGTTTAATCCGTATATTTGAAATAGAATAAATCTGAAGATACATTTGACCCTTGAACCACACGAGAGTTAATCCTCATGTGACTTATAGTCACCTTCGTATCCACAGTTTCTTTGCAGCTTCCACCCGGCCTGTAATACTGTAGTATTTACTGTTGAAAAATACCCATCTATAAGTAGACCCACTCTCTTCAAATCTGCGGTATTCAAGGGTCAGCTGTATTTGCATTTGGTGGCTATCAGAAACACTGCTTTCTAGTCTGACAATTCTGTTTACTTGTATGTATTCAT
Organism: Bubalus kerabau; assembly: GCF_029407905.1. Taxonomy (NCBI): domain Eukaryota; kingdom Metazoa; phylum Chordata; class Mammalia; order Artiodactyla; family Bovidae; genus Bubalus; species Bubalus kerabau. The sequence continues at coordinate 137,550,711 of NC_073624.1, forward strand.
TAGTAATAATTATGTCAGTTGACTTGAGGATTTGTGAATGTGTGTATGGAGGGGAGGACAGGGCACGGTGTAGTCATAAACAAGGTAGGCTGTTTCAATTTTTCACTATTCTGATTAATAATTTTTAGTTGGGAAAAGACAAACTAAACAGCACTCGGGTTCAAAACTAAATTATTTAAAACTAAATTCCAGGATCTTACTAGTTTTTCCCTGAAAATCTGGATTCACGTATTGGTTGTTTTCAATTGTATTGATTTCCTTAACTGTTGCTGTTTTTACTAAGTTGATTTTTTATTCAAAGAAACCTCTCACTGATATATTTCTTCATATAACTCTTTCTGACTCGAGGAGTGTAGGCATCGTGAGTCAGCGGAGCCACTGGGCTGTGGCTTAACACGTCACTGCTTTTTCAGTAGTCTCGTGTTTAGGTATGAGGTCCTCTTTTCATGTCTGACTTAAATAATTTAATGATCACTCTGTTTGACATGGATGAGTCTAATGAGCTGTAATAATGTTCTATGTCACTGGTAATACATCCTGTCATGTACCTTTCACCAACTTTGATGGTCCCCCTCCCTTTACCTCTGAAAGGACATTTAGGGTAGGTCAAACTATTTTGTATATTTGGGCCTGAAAGGATTCTGAGAATGACATATTCCCCAGAGAGTTTCTAAACCACAATAAAATAATTTGCTGTCCTTGCTTCTCTCAGCTACACATGCTACCTTTCATATCAGACTTTTGATTTTGAGCATTTCAAAAATGTCTTGATGGTCAACTTAAAGGTTTTCCTTTTGCTACCTACCGGACTCCCCCCACCCCAAATCTACTACATCACCATTTTCTGAGCTCTTCTGCCAAGTCCTGAAGATTATAGAACTTCTCCCTTGGGTTCCTAATAAGTCTCTGTTTCTCTCTCCAGAACTAAATAAAAACCGAAGAAAGCTCTTTGAACCGCCAAATACACGCAGCTCTTTCCTGGAAGGCGGAGCGAGTGGGAGGCTACCCCGTCAGTATCACTCGGACATTGCTAGCGTCAGTGGCCGCTGGTAGCAGTACCCTCCAGGCATATGCCCTCCAACTGTCAAGTTGGATGCAGAAGATCTGTGAACGGCCTTCACTGCACACCGTCCTCAGCATTCTGGGTGTCTGGTATCAGGACCAAAGCATCTTACTCACGCCTGAACTTTGTGCCAAGAAGGAAGAAAAGAGAGATGTTCTTATGTCATCATACCAAATGCCACATTCGGATTACTTTTTTTCCCTAATGGCAACTGGACAGAATTTGCAATATGGGGGTAGGGCTTTATTTCCTCTTTTTATTTACCTATATAACATATGCACTGATTTTTTACTTAACATGAAGGATGAGTTGACATCTGGGATGCCAGAAAACACAGAAGTTATTTTGTTTGCTTGTTTTAGTATTTGGGGATTTTTTTTTTTTTTAATAATCAAAGTGGAATTTTCTGGTACTGCTTTAAAATAATTATTGAGGTCTTTCAGCACTTTACACTTTCTAATTTCTTGTCCTGTGGAAATTCTCTCTCTCTCATTTTTATGTCACCTGATGTATTGGTACAAATCAGATTTAGTCACATTTTTCTGACTGCGTTAAACTTTTATTTGAAATAGTACTGGATTATTAGTTTTTGTGCAGAGTATTCTGTGACTTTGGGAAACCTAAGTGACTCCACTTGGTTATGGACCAGTTCTGTTCATTTATGTCAACATCCTAGAAATACTTTATAATGAACCAAGTTCACTGGAACAGGTGCGAGCAAAGAAAGACCAAATGGACTTTGCAATATTAACCCTTTGCAGTCATCATATTTAGCTGCTGCCTTTATTGCTAAAGTGATTTTAATGGTTGTCTGAAGGCAAAGGGCTATTTTTAGTATACTGCCACTAAAGGACACTTATTTATATCAAACTTTTATTTTTTAGATATTATAAGCATACAGTACATAACTGATTAAATTGATATCGACTAGAGATTTATGGTAGAGAATGGACGGCATTCAATAACTGGAGCCCTAGATTGTCACTTTATTTAAAAAAGACAAATAATCATCTGACAAGACAGCACTGTTGCCATGAGGAGGAAAAATACATTACTGTCCTTATGTACACATTAGCTGTGCTCCATATGGTCACAGGACTTTCCTAAAACCATATCAGTCTGCTTGAAGTAAACTTGGGTTTCTTGAGACTGGAAAGGTTTTATTTAAGTCTCTATCTAGGGTGACAGTTTATAAAGATAGCAGAGTTCTGAAGGAGGAAAAATAAGAAGACTATTCTGTAAGCGGCTAAACTCATTGTAACAATCTTGATACTGTGAAAGTCCAAGAAATCAGGCAACGTTGTTTTCTAGGTCTTTTCAGACATCTTTTTGTGGATTTATGAAGGGTTTTCAATCCATGAAGACAATCACTAAGTGCCTCTCTTTCTTCAAAGCAATATTATTTCCAAGTGTACAAATTTGTTGGAAAACTTTCCCATTAGGAATGTGCTGACTTCCCTGTACTGTAATGCCTTATTTATGTTCAGTATTCAAGACTTCTTCTGCATGGACATAAACCACTGCCGAGTGCTCTCCCAGAAGGCGTTAGAGTCATACACACAACTGGGGACTTTCGTACAAATGTGGGGTAAGAAATACTTGGCTAATCATTAAAGTAAGAACAAAAACCAAGAGAGAAATATTGCACACAGAAAAATTTTCACTTAAAAAGTACTGGTTACCTTGAAGGCATAGGTAATGGGCCTGTCATAAAGTTATCAATTATAATAGCACTAAGGGGATGTCCATTTCTAAAAGGAACCATATCTACTTATGGATGTAGAACTAAATTGTTCCCTTTGCAAACAGAACGGAATCATCCTGCACACAGGGAACATGGATGCAGGTCAGCACATAGAGCTCCCTGACCTATACGGCTATATGAACATATCATGCCACACATTCAGCATAGAATAAGAATTCCAGATTTGTTTCCTGTGCAAAAATACAGTGCTCTAAATTTTATCATTTCTTTAATAAGATCTTGGCCCCTGTAAAACAGTCATTTGGAGTCTTTTCCCAACTGTCCACCACGCATTTGCAACAGGAGGAAGATGGAATGAATTTGCAGTATTGAGTGGATATAGGTTTTATGACCAGTGCTTTGATATTATGCCAAAGGGAAAACTCTCCCAATTAAACCTGGATTAAATAGAGTGGCTAAAAAAAATAAAAACACTGGAAATTACTTTTCTCACTTTCTCGATGCAATGAAGGGAATATGACACTACAGTGTACCGTGTTGTCAGTGTTATATGATGCACAAAATATTTGGATTATTTGAATAAATGTTTTTAATCAATCTGTGCCTTAATAGTGACCGGTTATCTGTAAATATAGAACAGATACAGATTGTATTTTTGTGTGGGTTTTTGTCCTTTTAGTGATTTTTTTTAAATGAGAGATGGAATTAAACATTGAAAATGGGAATTTTTCTAAACTAATCAGTTATATGAAAAATAAATTTATATAACCCCTTTGTATTGCCCTTGCTACATGAAATGTGTCTTTGTTTTCTAACTCTTCTATTCTCAGCAGAATTAAAAGACATTTCTGCAAGTCGAATTAAATATCCACTGTCCATACTCTTGTTTTGCATTGACAGTCCTCATTTTCAGCAAAAAACTAAGGCACTTTATTTTAGCCAGAGAATCCAGCACCAGTAATCATCAATCATTGTTTCTGTGCCCACCAATAGGTACATATATAAAGAGTAAGATGATGAAACGGGTTTTATTCTTGTTCATTCTTCTTTTTTAAAAATACAGACTTAAGTGTATGATCGCTTTGACAACCTCATCCATCAGCAAAGGAGCTCCTTACTAAAGTGAAGCTGGGCTTCCTGACCCAGGTTCTCATTTCAGAGACTGACTGTGCCAGCATACTGAATGGTTATTCTGCCCTGCTCTGAGATTGTGTCTGAACTTACTCTCAAACAGAATGGATACTGGACTATTAATTCTAGATTTGTCTAAATCTCAAAGAAACCCTGGGCCCTCCACCCATTATACTCCCAGAATTATCCCCAATTACCTGTGCTGGTGGTTCTTAAAAATTGTTTCTAGCACAATAGTTCTTTTGATAACTGAAATATTACTGTGAACCAAATATTCAAGTAGTCCTTCATTATACAAATACTTAACTGAGGGCTAAGTACCAGGCCCTGTTCTAGGAACACCAGTAAATGAAACATAAACCCTTATCCTCACTAAACTTACATTTGAAATGAAGAAAGATGGAACTGTTGAAGAGGGATTGAAGGATGAAACACCTACCCTTCCCCACAGGCCTCCATGCATTGATGCTTTTGAACTGTGGTATTGGAGAAGACTTGAGAGTCCCTTGGACTGCAAGGAGATCCAACCAGTCCATCCTAAAGGAGATCAGTCCTGGGTGTTCTTTGGAAGGACTGATGCTAAAGCAGAAACTCCAGTACTTTGGCCACCTCATGAGAAGAGTTGACTCATTGGAAAAGACTCTGATGCTGGGAGGGATTGGGGGCAGGAGGAGAAGTGGACAACAGAGGATGAGATGGCTCGATGGCATCACTGACTCGATGGACGTGAGTTTGAGTGAACTCCGGGAGTTGGTGATGGACAGGGAGGCCTGGCGTGCTGCGATTCATGGGGTTACAGAGAGTCGGACACGACTGAGCGACTGAACTGAACTGAAGGAAACTTGAGTGCTGTCTAGAAATCATGCTTTTTGACAAAATGATTGAAAGTACCCATCTCATAGGAACAGGCTGTGCTTTCAATGCATGATATTACGTTTCATAGGTTTAATCACATTCTTGAAAGGAGTGTGTGATCAAAAGTGATGGTACAGCTTTATATGATGATGCATCACTTCTTAGATTTGACTCCAGGTGACTCTGCCATATTTAGAAATCAGATTTACCTTGAAAGAACATGAGGGTTCTACCCCTGAGGATACTCTGAGAATGCAGTCATAGAGAATGGTATCACCAAGGTGGTGACAGTTCATTCTTCCTTCACTTCCCCTAACTAAAAGAAAAACTAAAAACTATTCATGGATAAAATACCAGTAAGAGGGGCTTGCAACAACCAGCCCTTGGATCTTCGCAGTCTGAGTTCCTATCTGCTGTGCCCAAGTAGTAGTCCCAAGCAGCGGCTTTGCTCATCTGCAGAACCAAGAAGGTAGCACAGTCTGACCAGGGAACTCAGAGGGGTGCAGGTTTGGCTGATTCAGGTCTTCAAAGGAGGAGACCTTCCAGCTCTGGAGCCTGGTCTGCCCCACCCTCTGTAGATTGTGACTATCCACCCCGTCTGCAGGAAGGGTTGGCAGAACACCTGGAAGTGGCTGATTAACTCAACCTGAGAGGAGGAAGGGCAGAGCTGACCTCAAGAGCAAAGCAAGCAACCCTGTTTGACCAGGGAGCTTGGGCCAACTGGATTGGCTTCAGTCAATACCACAAACAGAGAGACTTACTGTCTTGGAGATGCTCCTCCCACTGCATTGAGGAAGGGAAATAAACTCAGCTCCTTCGGGCTTTCTGATCAGGGAACCTAACCAGAGCACAATGCATAGCCCCTCCAATAGTCCTGCTTACAGTGTTGCTTAAAACCCATGAGCCACAACCTATGGCTTTTCCCATCTGCAGAGCAAAACTGGTGGCCTCACCTGACCAAGATAATCAGTGTACACTTTTGCCAGATTTTGGTCCCCAAACCCATGGCCTGCATCCTGTCCAGCAATCCTGCAAGGCAAGCCACTTCACAGCCCCACCTACTGTCGAGTAAAGAGCTCAGTCATGATCATTTAACAAGTATCACCTGCAGAACCAAGAAGGTAGCACAGTCTGACCAGGGAACTCTCAGTGGGGTGTAGGTCTGCCTGACTCAGGTTCTCAGAGGAGGCATTCCAGGCAAATGTGGAGCACATCCTATCATATCTCTTGTGCAGGGAACCAAGCAGCAGTCTATCCAGCTATTCTCAGCTAGTGGCACAGGCCTCACTCCCACCTTAAGAGCTCAGTTGCCTTGCCCCAAATAGATTCTTAGCAGCTCCCCACCTGCCCAAAGGCCTTACCGATAAACATGCCCAGAAATCCAACTGAACTAATGAAAACTTATCTCTGCCAAGGTGAACCAGCAAAGTACGGAAAAGGAGACCACTTATGCAAATAAACCAGTGTAAGAAATCAAGGATCATAAAACATTACGTAAATATGACACCATGCAAGGAAATTAATAAATGAAAAGCTGTTAAATGTCAGGCAACGAATTGAGAATAATTGTTTTTAAAAAGTTTAGTGAACTATAAAAATAGACAGGCAATGAAATTAGGAAAGTAATCTAAGGATGGACACAATAAAAGACAGAAATGGTAAGAACCTAACAGAAGTAGAAGAAATTAAGAAGAGGTGGCAAGAAGACACAGAAGAACTATACAAAAAAGGTCTTAATGACCCAGATAACCACGATGGTGTGGTCACTTACCTAGAGCTAGACATCCTGGAGTGTGAAGTCAAGTGGGCCTTAGGAAGCATTACTATGAATAAATCTCGTGGAGGTGATGGAATTCCATCTGAGGTATTTCAAATTCTAAAAGATGATGCTGTGAAAGTGCAGCACTCAAAATGTCAGCAAATTTGGAAAACTCAGCAATGGCCACAGGACTAGAAAAGGTCAGTTTTCATTCCAACCCCAAAAAAGGGCAGTGCTAAAGAATGTTCAAACTACTGGACAATTGCGCTCATTTCATATGCTAGTAAGGTTATGCTCAAAAACCTTCAGGCTTGCTTTCAGCACTATGTGAACTGAGAAACTTCCAGATGTATAAAGTTGTATTTAGAAAAGGCAGAGGAACAAGAGATCAAATTGCCAACATTCTCTGGATCGTAGAGAAAGCAAAGGGGTTCCAGAAAAACATCTGCATCATTGACTATGCTAAAGCCTTTAATTGTGTGGATCACAACAAACTGGGGAAATTCCTTAAAGAGATGGGAATACCAGATCACTTTACCTATATGCAGAATGCGTCATGCGAAATGCTAGGCTGGATGACCCATAAGCTGGAATAAAGATTGCTGGGAGAAATAACAAACTCAGATATGCAGATAATTCCACGCTAATCACAGAAAGTGATGAGGAACTAAAGAGCCTCTTGATGAGGGTGAAAAGAGTGAAAAAGTTGGCTTAAAACTTAGCATTCAAAAAACTAAGATCATTGCATCTGGTCCCATCACTTTATGGCAAATAGAAGGGGGAAAAGTGGAAGCAGTGGCAGATTTTATTTTCTTGGGCTCCAAAAACACTGCCGACAGTCACTGCAGCCATGAAAATTAAAGATACTTGTTCCTTGGAAGGAAAGCTATGATGAACTTGCTGTGTTAAAAAGCAGAAACATCACTTTGCAAACAAAGGTCCATATAGTCAAAGTTATGGTTTTTCCAGTAGTCACATACAGATGTGAGAGTTGGACCAAAAAGAAGGCTGAGTGCCAAAGAATTGATGCTTCTGAATTGTGGTGCTGGAGAAGACTCTTGAGAGTTCCTTGAACTGCAAGAGAATCAAGCCAGTCAATCCTAAAGAAATCAATCCTGAATATTCATTGGAAGGACTGATGCTGCAACTCCAATACTCTGGCCACCTGATTTGAAGAGCTGACTCTGGAGAAGACCCTGATCCTAGGAAAGATTGAAGGCAAAAGGAGAAGGGAGTGCAGAGGATGAGATGGTTAGATAGCATCACCGACTCGATGGACATGAATTTGAACAAACTCTGGGAGATAATGAAGGACAGGGAAGCCTGATGTGCTGGAGTCCACCGTGTTGCAAAGAGTAGAACACAACTGAGCGACTGAACGACAATAACAAATGCATGAACAAAATAAGTTTAACAAAGAAATAGAAACTACTACCAAACAATGTGGACATCAGCAAACAAAAACAGACATACTCAAAATGGAAATTCTAGATCTGAAAAGTAGAATAAATGAAATGATAATTCAGTAGAGAGCTTGAAAAACCCACTTGACCATGCAGAACGAAGAATCAGCAATGTGGAAAATAGGACATTATCTAGTCATAGGAGCAAAAAGAATGAAAAGAATGCAGATGACAGTGTAGGAACATTCTGAGCTCAACTCCTCCCATGGACACACCGAATCTAAAACCATATATAGAACAATTTTATCTGAGAACAACCTGAAGACTAGCAGAACACCTCTTCTACAATTAAGGATATATGAAAAAATCTTTGTGACAGGTAGGTGAGGCAGAGATGCATTCTAGTCAGGACCAACAGCCCCAGTGTGTGACCCGCAAGCAGAAGGGGAAATCACAAACTTGGAAGTCCTCAGAAGAAGTGAGGGGTTCAAACCTCAAATAGAGTACCTCAGCACTGGGGACTGGAACTGGGAATATAAACCCCCTTGCTGCTGCTGCTGCTAAGTCGCTTCAGTCGTGTCCGACTCTGTGCGACCCCACAGACAGCAGCCTACCAGGCTCCCCTGTCCTTAGGATTCTCCGGGCAAGAACACTGGAGTGGGTTGCCATTTCCTCCTCCAATGCATGAAAGTGAAAAGTGAAAGTGAAGTCGCTCAGTCATGTCCGACTCTAGCAACTCCATGGACTGCAGCCCACCAGGCTCCTCCGTAAACCCCCTTAACTGATTCCAAAAACCACTGGGGCTTATAACCAGGACAGCCAGAAGATAACAGAAAACCAAGATTTGGTCTTGGTCACTTGCTCTGAGTTCCAGCAGAGAGTCAGCAGATTAAAAAGCACCTGGCACTCTAGTCAGCTTAAGACAGCATGCCCTCTGCCCTGTTCTGAGTGCAGACTCCAGTCCCTTCTACCCACCAAGGCCATAGCCCCTGGTATACCATAGGAGAAGCCCTGGTTCATGCTGGGCTTCAGTGGTGCTCACCTCCACCAAGGTGTAACCTGGGAGAAGCCCTGGTTGCACCAGGCTCTGGCCCCAGCTACCACCCCCACCTACTAAGGTGGATCCCCCAGTAACCCCTGGGAAAAGTGCCGGCCCATGACCACTTCAGCTCCAGTTCTCCTGCCAAAGTCACAAGACACATGTGGTCTGTATAAGGATGCTCCAACACAAGGACATGTTTTCAATACTGGGAGGATAACTGTTTCACCTAATTCATAAAAACAAACACAGGAAGTCAAATGAAATGAGAAGACAAAAGATATGTTACAAATGAAAGAACAGAACTCCACAAACACCCTTAATAAAACAAAGACTAAAACACAAACAGAAAAGCTCAATGAAATAAGGATTAGTTTTTAAAAGATAATATACAAAATAGAGAAATATTTACCCAGACTCACCAAGAAAAGGAGAGAGAGGGCCCAAATAAATAAAATTAGAAATGAAAGAGGAGAACTTAACAGTTTACATTCTAGAAATATAAACAATCAAAAGAAAAAAAAAAGTGTTAGTCCCTCAGTTGAGTCCAACTCTTTGTGACCCCATGGACTGTATGTAGCCCACCAGGCTCCTTTGTCCATGGAATTCTCCAGGCAAGGAGCAGGTTGCCATTTCCTGCTCTAGGGGATTGTCCCGACCCAGGAATTGAACCTGCATTTCCCTCGCTGCAGGCAGACTCTTTTAACATCTGAGCCACCAGGGAAGCCCAAACAATCATAAGGGAATACTGCTACTGCTGCTGCTAAGTCACTTCAGTCGTGTCCAACGCTGTGCGATCCCAGAGATGGCAGCCCACCAGGCTCCCCCATCCCTCCAGGCAAGAACACTGGAGTGGGTTGCCATTTCCTTCTCCAATGCATGAAAGTGAAAAGTGAAAGTGAAGTCACTCAGTCGTGTCCGACCCTCAGCGACCCCATGGACTGCAGCCCACCAGGCTCCTCCGTCCATGGGGTTTTCCAGGCAGGAGTACTGGAGTGGGGTGCCATTAGAGTGGATAACCTAGGACAAATGGACAAATTCCTAGAAACATAAAATATTTGAAGACTGAATCAGAAAGAAATAGAAAATCTGAATAGAGTAATCACTAACAATGAAACTGAATTGGTAGTCAAAAAACTCTTCCCCCATCCCTGTCCAAAAAAAAGTCTAGGACCAGGTGGCTTCACAGGGGGAACTCTACCAAACACAAGAAGAGCTAATACTTATCCTCTTCACACTATTCCAAAATACTGAAGAGGAGGGAACATGGCCAAACTTATTTCACAAGGCCAGTGTTACCTGAAACCAAAACACAAAAGGGCACTTTTGAAAATTACTGACACAATATCTCTTATCAATATAAAAGGAAAGATGCTCAATAACATACAAGCAAAGCAAATTCAGCAGGACACTAAACTATCATTCACCATGGTCAATGGAATTTATCCCTGGATGTGAGAATGATTCAAAAGACACAAATTGATCAATATGATATATCACATTAATAAAACAAAAGGGAAAAAATTATGATCATCTCAACAGATGCAGAAAAAGCATTTGAAAAATCAACATCTTTTAATGATACAAAGTTAACAAATTAGGTATTAAAGAAATGTATCTCAACATAAAGCCCACATGTGATAAGCCCACAGCTAATATATCATGCTCAATGGAGAAAGATTAAAAGCATTTCCTCTAAGATCAGAAACAAGATAAGGGTGCCCAACCTTCACCACTCCATTCAACACAGTACTGGAAATTCTAGCTAGAACATCAGGCAAGAAAAAGAAGTGTTCAAAGTGTTAGTCGCTCAGTTGTGTCCGACTCTTTGCAACCCCTACAAAGAGTTGGACACAATTCTACATGTCCGACTCTTTGTAGCCTACTAGGCTCCTCTGTCCATGGGTTTTTCCAGCCAAGAATACTAGAGTGGGTAGTCAAAGCCTTCTCCAGGGAATCTTCCCGACCCAGGGATTGAAACTGGGTCTCCTGCATTGCAGGGAGATTCTTAACCATCTGAGCTACCAGGGAAGTCATCAAAATTTGAAAACAAGTTAAAATTGCCTCTTTCTGCAGATGGTATGATTTTATATGTAGAATATCCTAAAGAACTTGCAAAGCTGTTATGCTTAATCAATGTATTCAGTAAACTGGACACATGTAGAAGAATATAACTAGACCTCTGTGTTACACCACTCACAAAAATTAACTAAAAATGGACTAGGACTTAAAGGTAAGACCTGAAGCTAACAGTAAAATTACCAGAAGAAAATATGGGGAAAAAAGCTCCTTGACATAGGTCTTGGCAATAAATTTTTGGTATGATTCCTAGAACCTAAGCAACAAAAGCAAAAATTAAAAAGTGGGACTATATGAAACCAAAATGCTTCTGCACAGCAAAAGTAACAACAAAGTGAAAAGATCACCTATAAATGAGAAAAAGTATCTGTAATCCATATATCTGATAAGGAATTAATATCTAAAATATATAAAGAACTCATAAAACTCAATAGCAAACAAACAAACAAACAAAAAAAAACCAACAGGGAAAAAACACAAATAGACATTTTTCCAAAGAATATATAGAAATGGCCAACAAATACATGAAAGGATGCTTAACATCACTAGTCATTAGGGAAATGCCAATTGTTGAAAAAACAGAGTTCCAGAAAAACATCTATTTCTGTTTTATTAACTATGCCAAAGTCTTTGACTCTGTGAATCACAACAAACTGGAAAATTCTGAAAGAGATGGGAATGCCAGATCACCTGACCTGCCTCTTGAAAAATCTGTATGCAGGTCAGGAAGCAACAGTTAGAACTGGACATGGAACAACAGACTGTTCCAAATAGGAAAAGGAGTACGTCAAGGCTGTATATTGTCACCCTGCTTATTTACCTTATATGCGGAGTACATTATAAGAAACACTGGGCTGAAGGAAGCACAAGCTGGAATCAAGATTGCCAGGAGAAATATCAATAACCTCAGATATGCAGATGACACCACCCTTATGGCAGAAAGTGAAGAAGAACTAAAGAGCCTCTTGATCAAAGTGAAAGAGGAGAGTGAAAAAGTTGGCTTAAAGCTCAACATTCAGAAAACGAAGATCATGGCATCTGGTCCCATCACTTAAGGGCAATTAGATGAGTAAACAGTGGAAACAGTGGCAGATTTTATTTTTCTGGGCTCCAAAATCACTGCAGATGGTGACTGCAGCCATGAAATTGAAAGAAACGTACTTCTTGGAAGGCAAGTTATGACCAACATAGACAGCATATTAAAAAGCAGAGACATTACTTTGCCAACAAAGGTCCATCTAGTCAAGGGTTGGTTTTTCCAGTAGTCATGTATGGATGTGAGAGTTGGGACTATAAAGAAAGCTGAGCACTGAGAAATTGACGCTTTTGACCTGTGGTGTTGGAGAAGACTCTTGAGAGTCCCTTGGACTGCAAGGAGATCCAACCAGTCCATCCTAAAGGAGATCAGTCCTGAGTGTTCATTGGAAGGACTAATGTTGAAGCTGAAACTCCAATACTTTGGCCACCTGATGCGAAGAGCTGACTCATTTGAAAATACCCTGATGCTAGGCAAGACTGAAGGCAGGAGGAGAAGGGGAAGACAGAGGATGAGATGGTTGGATGGCATCACCGACTCAATGGACATGGGTTAGGGTGGACTCTGGGAGTTGGTGATGGACAGGGAGGCCTGGCATGCTGCAGTCCATGGGGTCACAAAGAGTCGGACACAACTGAGTGACTGAACCAATCTGAATCAAAACCACAATGATTATCACCTCATGACCATTAGAATGGCTATCATGAAAAAGGACAAGATAAAATAAATGTGGAAAGAATATGGAAAAATGGGAATCCTTGTACATTATTGGTAGGACTGTAAACTAGTATAGCCACTGTGGAAAACAGAATGGAGGAGTCTCAAAATATTACAAATAAAACTATTATATAATCCAGCAATTCCACTTCTGGAAACACATCCAAAGAAAACAGAGACAAACTTTAGGAGGTATCTACACTCCCATGTTCACAGTAGCAATATTATTTGCAAATTGTCAAAGTACGAAAGCAGCCTAAGGGTCCATCAAGGGATGAATGGAAAAAAAAAAAAAAAGAAGTTGTGGTAAATATATACAATGGAGTATTATTCAAGTGAATATTATTCAGTATTATTATTCATTTTATTCTCTCATAAAAATGAGAGAATTCTGCCATTTTCAAAAACAGAGATTGATTCTGAGGGCTTTAAGTGAAATAAGTCAAACAAAAACAAATGTAATATGATCTTACATTCACAGTCTAATTTTAAAAAAACTCATAGTAAAGGACTAATGATTGTCAGAGGTAGCAGGTAGGGGAGAATTTTGGAGGAACATGGTTAAAGGATACAAAATTTCAGTTATAAGATAAAGAAGTACTAGAAATATAATATACAACATGATAACTATAGTTAACACTGCTATATAAGAAAGTTGTTAAAAGAGTAAATTCTGAGAGGTCTCTTTACAAGAAAATAATTTTTTTCCTGCTTTTTCTTTTTATTGTATCTATATAAAGATGATGGCTGCTACATAAACTTATTGCAGTAATCATTTCACAATATATGAAAGTTAAACCATTATGCGGTACATCTGAAACTTATTCAGTGATATATGTCAATTAAATATCAATGAAACTGGAAAAATACAGCAATAGTTAGAAGTTAATTCCAAACAAAGAACTCTCAATTGTCTTGTCTCTGCTTATTCTGGATATAGATGATTTTAATACTTTGTTTTTTTTTAACCTTCCTACTAGTTTTTTGTGTGGATAATTTCCTACTTTACAGTATGTTTGCCTTTTCCAACGAAGTGTTCATTTTGGAATTTTTGTGGCAGTAATGAGGAGAGGAAAGCAGAGATGCAGGCTTTTTAATGCACTTGAAAATAACATATCAGCAACTGAAAACAATAATATAAAAACTATAAAAACCTGTATATATATAAAAACCTGATGGTAACCACAAATGAAAAATCTATAGTAGGTGTATACACAAAAAAGAAAAAGAACTCCAAACACAACACTAAAAATAGCTATTAATTCACAAAAGAAAAAGAAAAAAAGAAAAAGAAATGGGAAAAAATCATCTACAAAGTAGCTGACAAACAAGTAACAAAATAAGAACATAACAGCTATAATTATGTTAAATGTTAATGGACTTTAAATCAAAAGACACAAAAATGGCTGAATGAATTAAAAAATCAAGACCTGTATATATGCTGCCTACAAGAGACTCACTTCAGATCTGGAGAAACACACAAACTGGAAGGGAATGGAGAAAGTTATTTTATGCAAATGGAAATCAAAAGAAAGTCAGAGTAATAATACTTATATTAGACAAAATAGTGGGGTGTCATTGCCTTCTCCGATAAGAAACAAAGATCACATCAGGGAGTCAGCTCCAGAATAAAACATCACAATTGTAAATATATTTACACCCAACACAGGAGCATCTCAATATATAAGGGACTATTAGCAAACATAAAAGGAGAAACTGATAGCCAAACAATAATAGTAGGAGAGTTTAAACATCCCATTTACATAAATGAAGAGACCATCCAGACAGAAAACACTGGCTTTAAATAACACATTAGACCAGATGGATTTAATTGGCATTTATAGAGCATTCCATTCAAAAGCAGCAGGATACACTTTTCAAGAGTACACGGAACATTCTCCAAGATAGATCACATGCTAGGCAAACCTCAGCAAATTAAGACTAAAATAATATCAAGCATTTAGAAGCAACTACAAGATTAAAAAAAAAATGAAAAAACACAAACACAAGAAGGCTGAACAATATACTACTGCACAACCAATGGATTACTGAAGAAATCAAAAAGGAAACTAAAAAATACATACAAACAGAAATGAAAACATGATGACCCAAAACCTATAGGACATAGAAAAAGCAGTTCTATGAGGGAAGTATATTAGCAATACAAGGTTACCTCCAGAAATCAGAAAAGCCTTAAATAAATAAACAAAACTTATACCTAAAGCAAATAGAACAACAAACAAAACTCAAAGTTAGTAGAAGGAAAGAAATCATAAAGCTCAGAGCAGAAACAAATAAAAACTAAAAAATAATAGAAAGATCAATGAAACTGAAAGCCGACTCTTTGGAAAAGTAAAACTAATATATTTTTAACAAGATTCATCTAGAAAAAAAGATGGAGAAGGCCTAAATCAATAAAATCAGAAATGAAAAAGAAGGTACAACTGATACCATGAAGTACAATAATTGTAAGAGACTACTATGAACAACTAAATGCCAACAAAAGACACAACATAAGAGAAATGGGCAAATTGTTAGAAACATACAATCTCCAAAAACTGAACCAGAAGACATAGAAAATATGAACAGACAAATTATCAGTAATGAAATTGAATCAGTAATTTACAAACTCCCAAAAAACAAAATTCTAGGACTGGATGACTTCACAGGTAAATTCTACCAAACATTTCAGTTCAGTTCAGTCGCTCAGTCGTGTCTGACTCTTTGAGACCCCATGAATCGCAGCACGCCAGGCCTCCCTGTCCATCACCAACTCCTGGAGTTCACTCAAACTCACGTCCATCGAGTCAGTGATGCCATCCAGACATCTCGTCCTCTGTCGTCCCCTTCTCCTCCTGCCCCCAATCCCTCCCAGCATCAGAGTCTTTTCCAATGAGTCAACTCTTCTCATGAGGTGGCCAAAGTACTGGAGTTTCAGCTTTAGCATCAGTCCTTCCAAAGAAATCCCGGGGCTGATCTCCTTCAGAATGGACTGGTTGGATTTCCTTGCAGTCCAAGGGACTCTCAAGAGTCTTCTCCAACACCACAGTTCAAAAGCATCAATTCTTCGGCACTCAGCCTTCTTCACAGTCCAACTCTCACATCCATACATGACCATGGGAAAAACCACAGCCTTGACTAGATGGACCTTTGTTGGCAAAGTAATGTCTCTGCTTTTGAATATGCTATCTAGGTTGGTCGTAACTTTCCTTCCAAGGAGTGTCTTTTAATTTCATGGCTGCAGTCATCATCTGCAGTGATTTTGGAGCCCCCAAAAATAAAGTCTGACACTGTTTCCACTGTTTGCCCATCTATTTCCCATGAAGTGATGGGACCGGATGCCATGATCTTGGTTTTCTGAATGTTGAGCTTTAAGCCAACTTTTTCACTCTCTCTCCACTTTCACCTTCATCAAGAGGCTTTTGAGTTCCTCTTCACTTTCTACCATAAGGGTGGTGTCATCTGCATATCTGAGGTTATTGATATTTCTCCTGGCAATCTTGATTCCAGCTTGTGTTTCTTCCAGTCCAGCGTTTCTCATGATGTACTCTGCATATAAGTTAAATAAGCAGGGTGACAATATACAGCCTTGACGTACTTCTTTTCCTATTTGGAACAAGTCTGTTGCTCCATGTCCAGTTCTAACTGTTGCTTCAAACATTTAGAGAAGAGTTAATATCTATACTTCTCAAGCGATTTCAAAAATTTCCAAGGAAGGAACACTCCAAACTCTATGAGGCCATCATCACCCTGATACCTAAAGCAGAAGATATCTCAAAAAAAAAAAAAAATTACAGGCCAATATCAGTGATAAACATAGATGCAAAACTCAACAAAATATTAACAATCCAAGTCCAGCAATAAAAACAATTAAAAGGATCATATACTATGATCAACTAGGATTTATCTCAGAGATGCAATTTCTCAATATCTGCAAATCAATCAGTGTGAAATACCATACCAACAAACTGAAGAATAAAAATCATACGACCATCTAAGAGATGCAGAAAAAGCTTTTGATGAAATTCAATACCCATTTATGATAATGACTCTCCAGAAAGTGGGCAATGTAATAAAGTCCATACATGACAGACCCACAGCTAACAATATCTCAATAATGAAAAGCTGAAAAAAATTTCCTCTAAGATTAGGAGCAAGACAAGTATGCCTACTTTTGCCACTTTTATTCAACATAGTACTGGAAGTCCTAGCTACAATAAAAGACAAGAAAAAATAAAATGAATCCAAATTCGAAAGGAAGAAGTAAAACTGTAACTGTTTGCAGATGACATGATATTATACTTAAAAAAATCCTAAAAGACACTACCAGAAAACTACTAGAGCCAATCAATAAATTCAGTAGGATACAAAATTAATTTGCAAGATATAAAATTATTATACAGAAATCCTGCATTTTTATTCAGTAATAATCATCTAGTTAAACAATCCCATTTACCACTGTATCATAAAGAATAAAATGCCTAGGAATAAACCTACCAGAGGTAAGAGACCTGTACTCAGAAAACTATAAGACACTGAAGAAAGAAACTGAAGACAGCACAGATGGAAAGATATACTGTGTTCTTGAATTGAAAGAACTAATATTGTTAAAATGACCATACTACTCACAGCAATCTACCTATGCTGTGCAATCCCTATCAAATTACCAGTAGCATTTTTCACAGAACTAAAACAAATAATTTTAAAAATTTGTATGGAAACAGAAAAGACCCTGAATAGCGAAAACAATCTTGAGAAAGAAAAATATAGCTGAAGGAATCATGCTGACTTTGAACTATATTACAAAGGTACAGTAATAAAAACAGTATGGCACTGGCACAAAAAACAGACACACAGATCAATGAAACAGAATAGAGAGCCCAGAAATAAGCCCATGCACTTTTGGTCAATTAGTCTATGGCAGTCTCCTCAATAAGTGGTGCTGCAAAAACTGGACAACTGCGTATAAAAGAATGAAATGAGAACATTCTCTAACATCATATAGAGAAATAAACTAAATCTGGATTAACCTAAATGTAAGACTGGAAACCATAAAACTAGAGGAAAACACAGGCAGAATACTGTTTGACATTAATTGTACCAATATTTTTTTGGATCTGTCTCCTGAGGCAAAAAGAAATAAAAGCAAAAGTAAACATATGGGACCTAAATACAGCAAAGGAAACTATCAATAGAATGAAAAGAGAACAAACAGAATGGGAGAAAATATTTGCAATTGATATGACTGGAAAGGAGTTAAAATCCAAAATACATAAACAGATCATACAACTCAACATCAAAAAACAAATAATCCAATTAAAAAATGAGCAGAAGAGCGAAATAGACATTTTCCCAAAGAGGATATGCAAATGGCCAACAGACACATGAAAAGATGCTCAATGTTGTTAATCATGCGGCTAAGTCGCTTCAGTCGTGTCCAACTCTGTGCGACCCCATAGACGGCAGCCCACCAGGCTCCCCCAATCCCTGGGATTCTCCAGGCAAGAACACTGGAGTGGGTTGTCATTGCCTTCTCCAATGCATGAAAGTGGAAAGGGAAAGTGAAGTCGCTCAGTTGTGTCCGACTCTTTGCGACCCCGTGGACTGCAGCCTACCAGGCTCCTCCATCCATGGGATTTTCCAGGCAAGAGTACTGGAGTGGGGTGCCATTGCCTTCTGCATTGTTAATCATGAGGAAAATGCAAATCAAAACCACAATGAGATATCACCTCATACCTGTCATAATAGCGAACATCAAATAACAAATGTGGTGGCAGGGATATGGGGAAAAGGGAACTCTTGTACATTGGTGGTGGGAATGCAAATTCGTGCAGCCGTTGTACAGCAGTACAGAAGATTCTTCAAAAACTAAAAATAGAACTCCAAAATAATCCAGAAATTCCATTCCTGGGTATATATCCCCCAAACCCAAAAACAGTAATTAAAAAAGATACATGAACCCCAGTGTTTATGGCAGCATTATTTATAACTGCCAAGATATGGAAGCAATCTAAGTGTCCATCAACAGATGAATGGATAAAGATGTAGTATATATACACAATATACTACTCAGCCATAAAAAAAAAAAGAATATTTTGCCATTTCCAACAACATGAATGGACTTGGAAGGTATTATGCTAAGTGAAATAAGTCAGAGAAAGACAAATACTGTATGACATCGCTTATATGTGGAATCTAAAAATACACCAAACTAGTGAATAAAACAAAAAAGAAGCAGAACCACACATATAGAGAGCAAACTAGTGGTTACCAGTAGAGAGAGGGAAGGGGGGCAATAGGGGATTAAGAGGTACAAACTATTATGTATAAAATAATCTGCAGGATATATTGTACAGCATAAGAAGTATAGGTGTTTAAAAAAAAAAAAAAAACAGACCTCCCAAAGATACTGAACAATGGAATAAATGGAGTTTCCTTGGATGACTGTTTCCAAGGGTATTTCATTCTCCTGGTTATATAAATCTTGGTATACATTATTAAATTGGCTTAGGATTTGTCCTGTCCCTGGACAGGATTTGGGGCTTACCTGGTGGCTCAGACAGTAAAGAAAACGCCTGTAATGCAGGAGACTTGGGTTCCATCTCTGGGCTGGGATCCCCTAGAGAAGGGAATGGCAACTCATTCCTGTATATTTTTGCCTGGAGAATTCCATGGAGAGAGGAGCCTGGCAGGCTACAGTCTAAGGGGTTGCAAAGAGTTGGTGCGACGCCATGGACTGCAGCATGCCAGGCCAGTACTTACTAATCAAATATATTCAATTATGTTAGTGTACATTTAAGCTAATTTTGATACCATACTGAAGTTTTTTCAACACAATATAATTCCAGTCATTGCCAGAGGCCATGATTCTGTTTTTTCTCTTCGAATCCTGTTCCATTACCTGGTAAGTCACTTCCATTTCTGACCTCAAACAGCCATTCAGATAACTTTCAGGTAGTTTGGCTGAGGGGTGAAGAGGTTGGACTTTATACTTTGACAAACATACATTCGGATCTTATCTTTAGATCTCAGGAGAATCCCTCTTTGCCTCAGAGTCCTCGCCCCATAAAATGGAAATCATACCTACCTTCTAGAATGGTTGAAAAGGTAAGGAGGGGCCCTGTGTAAAGCATCGCAGATAACATGTGACACGCAGTGAGCAGTGAAGCAGCAGCAGCTCATTACTACAAGCTGGGTGTTCCTTTCATTGCATGGGTGACTTCTTTGCCCATCAGGCATCTTCACTGTGTTCATCTGCCTTCTGCATCAGGAGGGGAAGCCCATTTCCTGTGCCAGAACATGTCATGAGGACTGTGAACTCCAGTCTCAGGGATCTGCCTCCAGAATTATTAAGACTGAAGTCACAACACTAAAGGTGAAGGTAGAGGGTTTTACACTTTGTACAGAAACCTGTACTGTATTTGACTGCTCTTTATTTTGATTCTCTTAAATCTCTGACTCATCAGAACATTGATAACAGAACTCTCTGAATGTGTGGAAAGGATATGCAGCGAATTCTAATTGTCATAAACTTTGTGCCTAATTGTCATGTTCCCTGAGTTTCTCATTACTTCCAGATGGCATTTTGCCCCTCTAAGTCACCTCAATCCTATACCCTGGTTTTCACCAATTTCTTTCACGCTCCTTCCTTTGGGCCCGCCACTACCCCAGGGTTTAACACCAAGTTCCTTTGTGTGTATACAATGAGCTTTTCTTTTCTTTCAGAAGGAATCACTTGCCTGGATTCGTGCTAAATTTACTTGTTTTCCACTTTAAAAAGTGAACTGAGTTAGATAATATCTGACCATTTCTACAGATGTGGTCAGGACACTTCAAAAACACTTCATCAAGGGATTTCACATTTTTGTTGCTTTTAAAAAATACTCTGACTCATTCTTCAGGGAGACAAGTGGGGCTTGAAGTTCCCTTTCTCAAGGGTTATGCCACAAATGTTTTGGAACAGATTTTGGGAACTGGATTCTGAATCGGACTGTGGAGGCAGAATTTCAGTGTGGGAACCGGAATCTTTAGGAAAAAATTACAGTAACTGAAATGTTTCAGCTTCATAATAGAATGTTTGGATGAACTACAAGAGGAAAAATAGAGTAGATCAATAATTTGGTGTGTGTGTGTGCCCCCTCCTTTTTTTCAAGGCCAGAGAAAACAAATGACTCTGAACTCATTGTGTTCAGTGCTTCTTAATCCCTCATAGAGAGGTTGTGGGAATTGGACATTACAAGACTTTAGCAAAACATCTAGAAAACAGTTTATGCTCAAACAAACTTTTCACTGAAGGACTACTGACTCTTTGTCCAAACTGCTGATGCAATATGATGTAAAATCTCTGTGAATCAAGTTTTCCAGCTTTTCAAGTCTGTTGATGTGGGTGGGTGGCACTTCCTTTATTTCCCCTCCTTCGCCAGAGTCTTTAACTGACACTTAGAACAGCCAAATGAGGTCGCTCTACTGAAACTCTTCCTATGGGCTGAGTCTCCACAGTGAAAAGGCCTGCTAACTTCTGTTTCACAAACCTGAATTAAATCTCTAAACAAGGGGAGCAGTTCCATTCTATTACTTTTTCTTATATATTTAAAATCTTTTGAGAACATGTAAAACTACCTTAAAATTTTCCATCAAAAATATGGGAACAGGGTAGCTTTAAGGAAAGTTACAGTTTTTACCTTCATAAAATAAATTTTAAATAAGGCACACTACTCTAATGATGTTTTTAAAGAACAGACTTGTTAAAAATATCAGAGAACACAGAACTGAGTTAGAAAAGAGTATTCCAGGAATGATAGAGGTTATACTTATTGCCCTTGTATTTTTTAAAGCCTAATGTACACAAACATTTTGGAATATCCATGAATTAGGAAGTAGAAATATGAAAAAATGGATCTCTTACTTTCTTGGTGACACCCCTTTCAAGGCAATAATATAATAAGCTAACAAGATAGAGAAGCCAGTTAGAAAGTTAAAGAAATAATTTAAAAGCAGATCTTAAGTGCATAGTTTTATGTCCTTTTCATACAGTATTTCTCTATGAAGGATTCTGTATTTATGCTAGTTTGTTAGAAACAAATCTAGGTTATGCAAACATGGGGCTTCCCTGGTGGCTCAGACGGTAAAGGATCTGCCTGCAATACAGGAGACTGGGGTTCAATCCCTGGGTCTGGAAGATCCCCTGGAGAAGGCAATAACTACCTACTCCAGTATTCTGGCCTGGAGAAGTCTATGGACAGACTGTAGCAAACACAGGTGTTATTCCATTATTTCCCAAACTGTACATGATTAAAAAGCTAGTTTTAAAAATTTATTTGAAAAAATGAATTCATGTGACTAATGCTGCTGTAAAATACAGTAAAAACAGTGTGGCAGTATAAAGTTACTATAAACACTTCCAAATGCTTATTCTCATTTCCTGTACTTATTGTAGACCATGGATAAACAGTTCTCAAATGCATACCTATCCACAGATCACTCTTAGAGGACTCAATTATAAGTTTTTTTTTTTGGTAACAGAAAGCTTAAAAATGTATTTAAAAAGATACACATGGAATTATTGCATGTTGTCCAGTGTTTTAGTCACTTTAGTCGTGCCTGACTGTGTGACCCCATAGACAGCAGCCTACCAGGCTCCTCTGTCCCTGGGATTCTCCAGGTGAGAACACTGGAGTGGGTTGCCATTTCCTTCTCCAATGCATGAAAGTGAAAAGTGAAAGTGAAGTCACTCAGTTGTGTCCAACTCTTCGCGACCCCATGGACTGTAGCCTACCAGGCTCCTCTGTCCATGGGAGTTTCCAGGCAAGAGTCCTGGAGTGGTTTGCCATTGCCTTCTCTGAGCACCAGCCTACAAAGAATTTGGATGTGCCTTCAAGCATCTTTAAGGTGCAGTAAGTTGAATAAATCTCCCAGAGAAATATCCGGTGTGCCTCCCATGTGTTCAATGTATCAAATTCTCCCTTTGCTTTCTCCATCTTATGCTGTCCCATTTATTTATGCTTTCCTACAACTGAGGGCAAATAGCATTTTCAGTCACTTGGAGGACAGTTTATTTTGTGTGGCAGTATCTCTAGGAGCTGGCATGCTCTAGAAGTGAAAAATATTTCCTTTGATGTTCTCAAGACGGTGGCTTGTAGGGTTCCAAGGCAGAGGCTGGCATGTAATGTTACAGCATTTTGGAGGCAGGCGCATTGTCATTTTCACCTTGCAAGGCTAATCCAGGCCACTTTGTTCAGAGCCATTCTTTATTAGCAGACATTAGACCTTGACCTCTTAAGGATGCTCTGGGAAATTGATTTTAACAATCTACTAAAGAGAGGAATCATCCCAATACCCACCACAGGCAGTGACACAGATACACTTTCAGCAGCAAAAAGGGAAACCAAATCCCGAACAGTGGCCACTCCAGCTACAGCTTAGAAAAATGAACTGACAACTATGGGAAGAGGATGTCCAAACCGATGTGCCTGCTGAAACCGAAGGGAGCACCTTGTGGAGTGATGGTAGCAAACCAACTACGGAAAATTGAAACTGAAACTGAAATTGAAACTGAAATTGAAACTACGCCGCCTGGGGTTTACGAGGACCAGCTGTTCACACGAAAGGAGAGGAATCCAATAAAATACTGAAAAGGGAAAGAGGGAAATAGGGGGAACATGCCACGGTAAGGCCGAGGCCACATCACGAGAGGACGAGATCCCTGGGTTTGTGTCTGTGGACCTTGGAGGTGTTCTGCCTCCAGATCCTCCAGCCAGGCTGTGGAAATGCCTTCAGTCAAAAAAGGAACTCCTGAAATTACAAGGCTTTATGAAGAGGCTCCCTTTCCAAGGGCTGCTCAGATTTTCTAAGACTTCTCCCAGTTAGCTGGGGGAGAGATAGCGGACAGGCAGAACACCACCCTGCTCCTGGTGGAAAGAATGGGGAAGATGACACAGCAAGTTTGAAGTTAAACGATGATCAGAACTTGGACACAAAGTCTTCCTTTGTAAATAAATACATCTGCATCCTGCAGATATATACAGTCCTGCCTGGTTGTGTGAGCCTGTGTGTGTATACAGTCCTGTGCCAGCTCAGAGGGTCTTGGCTTTTTTTAAATATATTTATTTATTTAAAAACAAATAAAACCCTGGGTCTGAGTTGCAGCATTTGGAATCTTCATCACAACGTATGGGATCTTTTCTTTTTTAATTGGGGCATGTGGAATCTAGTTTCCTGACCAGGGATCCAACCTGGGCTCTTTGCATTGGGAGTGTGGAGTCTTAGCCACTGGACTACTGGGGAAGTCCCTCAAAGGTCTTGTATGATGATACTTTCACTCTTGGCTCTCAGACCCAGGTCCATCTATGTATGAACTGCAAAGGCTGATTCCTACTTTGTGCTTGGTTTTATGACTTGTGAGACTTCTGCTCATGTTATTTCTTTCTAATATTTACTAAATTAAAATCAATAGTTTTATAGAAATACAGATTCCCCAGCTCTACTCTAATAACTGAAAAATTTCTGGGGAAAATTTCAGGGAATTTATATTTTTCTAATAGCTTCACAGATGGTTCTGTCACATCAGCGTAGAGAGCTAGCCTTTTGTAACCATTGGACCAGATCACTGTTAAATAATCATTTCCAATGTAACACTTTTCTATTCCAAATTCAAGCCTAACACCACCTTTTGAATAATATCAGAATACTTCAAGTAAAGGATGAATTGCAATTTGCTTTTGTTTGCCAAATCCATTCTTCAAAGTGTAAATAACAAGGAGCAACTGCGAGCTCTAAATGGGTCAATCCTGAGGAAAATGCACTTTAAGCTCCCTAGAACTTTTAAAAACATCCATGTAGACATCAGTTGCAAGATAATCCAAAAATCAGTCACAGATTTCCTGAAGATTTGTATAAGGCAGTGGTTTGAAGAATAGATTAGTGGGTTGGACACTGTCCTTGGGTGGAATAAAATTACATTATTAGAATTCTGCTCTTCCCCCAGTTCATAAAGTCCTCAATTCCACCACTTTAAAACTGAAGTTTACCTTGTTAAAGTTCTTGTTGTATGCTAAATCTAAGTTTCCATGTCCTAAAGTTCATCATGAAAAGTAATGATCTGCCACATTCTGCCACTCCCATATTCTTTCTCTTCTTTTGTACACCAAGAGTTTTCTTCCCGTGAAGAGGAGATGTGAGCTGTAATGTGTAGCAGGAAGTGGCACCTGGCTGCTGAAAACACTGAGATGACAGTGGATCTGGAAGCCCATGCTCCCCTGGGTCTTAAAATAATTATCTTCCTGGGCTGTCATGCTACCTGAAGTCTACCATGAAATCTGCCTCTTTGGGCTAAGACAGGTATGTTCCCTAACAAACAAAAATAGGATGTGTTTCATTGTGCCTCCCTTTATTCTTCCTACCTCGCTGGATCCCTTGGTTCTGGGCACAGCCAGTTTCATAGACATGCTTAGATGGGCCTTACACTTGGTTTAATGCTCTGCTGCTGCCATCTTGAAAGTCTTAATGATTTATAAATAAGAGATTCCACATTTTTAGTTCGCACTGGTCCCACAAATTATGCAGCTGTTCTTGCCTCTTTAAGGTTGATCCAGCTCTCTGTGAATGCTCAGAAATACTTGGCCAGTCCAACTTCCTTTCCATTTTTGTGCCTGTCACATTAAACTGTTCAGCAAAATGAATGAGGAGAGGTGACCTGATTTGGGGGATTAGACATAGGTCTTCTCACTGGAACAGTGACTGGGGAGAATGCTTCCTTTGGCCCATTGCCCCTTCTTGGCAAGACACATAGAGCTCCCTCTGAGCCGCACTTGGCCCATAGACTGGTCTCCATTCAATAAACAGCCAGTTTGGCATATAATTTTATCATTATTGTTTTTGTGGAGAGTTTTAGGGAAGCCAGAATCATAAAAGAATCCTTTCTGCCTTGCCTCCTGCTTAGGCTGGGCCATGTGTGTGTGAAGCAAATGATGGACTCATAGGGCCATGTGGTCTGGCCAGTGACTGCCAATAAATTCTTGCTCAATCTGCCTAGTGCCTTTGCAAAGGTGTCTGCAGTTCCTCTCTTCTTCCTTGGATCATCTGCTTCTTTATGATCTTTAAACTACAACTCACTTCTTTTCCCTCTAACCAGGTTGATACTCCCAGCAAATATCAAATGGGACCTCAGGAATAAAATTTGAGGTGGGTGTACAGGGGGAAAAGAGATGTTAGATTCCTGTAACAGAGCAGGTCACAGGAGAAGGAGAA
Source organism: Bubalus kerabau (assembly GCF_029407905.1). Classification (NCBI taxonomy): domain Eukaryota; kingdom Metazoa; phylum Chordata; class Mammalia; order Artiodactyla; family Bovidae; genus Bubalus; species Bubalus kerabau. The sequence continues at coordinate 137,576,743 of NC_073624.1, forward strand.
TTGTTTTCTTTTGCCTAGGGCACTGAGTAGCAAGGAGGCAGTGTTTAATCAAACGAAGGTTCAAACCCTCACTGAGAATTGCTTTCTGAGCCCTTTAAGTAGCCCATAGTTTATTTTCTAAGATACCCTAGGTTTGTCATGACCTGTGTCAGGGGAAAGGTCAGATGAAACAGTCAATGTGACAAAAAGTCATGGCATTGAGAGGAACAGTACCTGGCTAAATTCTGAGAGTTGCAAAGATTCAAAGGAAAAATAGGATGATATAAGTGCTTTGGTATTTACCAAGTACTGAGGATTTCCTGCAGAGGGGAGTCAGTCTCTTCCAGAGAGTTTGCACTCACCAGGATCTGAAAACGGGCTGGCTGGCACTTCAGCCTTCCTGGGAGTTTCGCAGGCTTTGATTTCTCTAGTCACTACAGAACCTAAAGAAGCCCTGACATGGGGAAGAGTGTAAGGGCTGTGGCTCCCATATACATCATGCTCAACCAATCATGAAGAAACTGCAATTATCGCAGGAAGGGGAAGACGGCATGGAATGCTTCAGGTCTCCCCAGTCCCACTTGCACTTCCACCCCTCCTTCAGGGTGGGGGAACAAGTCTGATGTATCTTTGAACTGTGCCAGTTAGATCACAAACATACTGCTGTGCTTTTCCTAGAGATCTGATGAAATTAAGCTTTGCTACTGACTAAATATTGACCCCTGGATTTAGCCTACTTATCAGCATGTCTTTACTTTGGGGCAAGTTATTTGGCCTCTCTGACACTCAGGCTCTGTAGCTGTAAAATGTAATTAACAAATATCCGCTGCCCAGGGTTATGCTGAAGATTAAGTACATCTCACCTAGTACCTTTCAATTAGCATGTACTCAATAAGTGTTCACTTCTTCCTCCCTCCTGTCCCAGGAATCTTTCCAGGGCAATGCTTCAAAACCTCTTGGAAGACTACCCTGATGGTCCAGAGGTTAAGAATCCTTCTGCCAATGCAGGGGCACGGGTTGTAACCTGGTTCAGGATCCCGCTTGCCATGGAGCAACTAAGTCTGTGTGCCATAAGCCATAACTACTGAAGCCAGTGTGCCCTGGAGCCAGTGCCCAGCAACGAGAGAAGCCACTGCAGTGAGAAGCCCGTGTACTGCAATGAAGAGAAGCCCTGCTCTCTGCAACTAGAGAAAGCCCACGTGCAGCAATGAAGACCCAATACAGCCATAAATAAATATATAAAAATTGCTGGAAAAAACAATTCAAAACACGTTTCAAAATCTGACGTAGAGAGTTCCTTGTGAATTTTTCACGTAAGGTGGCTGTAGATGCCCCCCACCCCCACCAGTCAAACTCACTAGAAACACATCTGAAGCTGACAACTGGGTTTATTCCTCATTGCAGAGAGGGAGCAAGCACCTATGGGGCACTATGAGGGTGTCTCAGGAAGTGGCATTAAAAAGGCCTTCTTGGGATCTGGGCTGGTGTTGGGTGATTTGGGGGAAGAGTAGTATGAAGGAAGAGAGAATCTGCTCTGGGTTGGATGTTGGCAGGAAGCAGGCATAATTCTGACTGGGTTCCTGAATACATTTGATCTTGAAGGATGCAGCATAGCATAAAGCTGTAATATGTAAAAATTCAACAAGCAAGTGGCTCATATTAGCTAGGAGAGGGGATGTTTGGAATTTTCAGGTTTGGACAATGTCCACGTTTTGTCTGTTCAGACTTGGTGATGGAATGGTCTCACTTTGTTTCAACTCATCACAGTCACTGAATGTCCTTGTCTGATGTTGATGTTGAGCAAAACTATGTTCCACAGGAGAACAAGTTCTGGCTGAATGCCAGGTAGCTCTCTCAGATATTAGGGGGCTGCCTTTCTCTTTGGAGAAGGCAATGGCACCCCACTCCAGTATTCTTGCCTGGAAAATCCCATGGACGGAGGAGCCTGGTAGGCTGCAGTCCATGGGGTCACTAAGAGTTGGACATGACTGAGCGACTTCACTTTCACTTTTCACTTTCATGCATTGGAGAAGGAAATGGCAACCCACTCCAGTGCTCTTGCCTGGAGAATCCCAGGGATGGGGAAGCCTCGTGGGCTGCCGTCTCAGGGGTCACACAGAGTCAGACACGACTGAAGTAACTTAGCAGCAGCCTTTCTCTTTCTCATGACTTTGTTTTTCTACTATTATTAAATAATTTATTTAACTAATTTATTCATAGCATTGACTATTCTGTACATGCCAGAGATTGTTTTCAGAGCATCATAGATATCAACACATTTAATACCATAATATCCCAAAAAGGTCAGTACTTTTTTAGCTCTATTATACAGATAAGGAAACTGAGGATCAGAGAGATGAAATACCCTGGCCAATACATTTCACACAGCTCGTGGATGATAGAGCTAGGATTCAAGCCCAGGCAATTCATGAATCAGGGCTCCTAAATGTCACAAGTGAAGGCAGCCATCAGGGTCTTTTCAGAAGCCCCCTCCCTGTCCTACCCCATGAGCTTTGCCTCCCTGCCCTTCAGGATGGCTCCTGCAGCACACAGAGCAGTGAGGAGGCACTTCTCTAGTGCCCTCATTTCTGGGAATGACTCTTGAGAACCAGTCCTGGAACAGCTTCGGGGAGAGAGGCCAGAGAGGGAGAGCAAGAACATCGACCATAAAAAATTCTCATGGTTCAATTGTGGGTTTTTTAAAAAAGTTATTTCTTGAAGTTCATCCTTCTTTGGATCCTCTCACTCCATCATTGACTCTGGATTCTCTGCATTTATTTATTCAAAATTCTTTCCTGAGTACCTACTGTGTGCATACTGTGTGTGTGTACATTGCCAGGCCACCTGTGGGCAGTCAGCAGTCTCTCTTCTCCATAGTACCTATGCATAAGAATCTGCACCCTGAGACCTGTTTACAACAAAGCAAGAGCCAGATCGCACACTCTTTCTCTGGTTAGTTACTGACAAAGAAGATAGTGAATCTTGAGTGCAGGTCAAGTAAGTCAGTCTCCTACCAGCCAGCACTCTGCATCTGTTGTTAACACTCGAACAAATGAGACGAGACATACACATTCCAGAGAGTGCTGCAAAACTCCAGGGGGTGCCCAACCAGAGTGGAAGATGATGTGATTAGGTTGGGACTGGCTGAGAAACTGCTCACTATGCTTTTGATGTTGAGGTCAGAAAGTGGAAAGAGGCAGAATCGTCTCCTACATGGTCAGTTTATGGAGAGAGTGGCATTTACTTTTCTCTTGGCAGTGCATGGTTCAAAAAATTATAATCAAGATGCCTCCTAAAGCTATAATCTAATACCATTAGTAATCTCTGTTGTTTGTATTTCTCTAGACCATAAAATGCAGACATTGACACAGAAGGAAGTGGGAAACACATGTAGAAATGGGAAAGATGAATTCAAAGTTGGTAGACACATGGAATTTTGCTTTCATGGGGGTCAAATATCAGAGAACAAAAACTACTAGGAAGAAGTTCTTTTTTATAGCCTAGTTAAATCTCTTCTGCTGTAGCTAATTCACCTCCTCTTTGCACGTTTAGTTCTTTTGCATAGGAGAGAAGCAGTTACCTGTGAGAAAAGCTGTAGAATAAATACCTTACCCCTGAGAGCTCTGCCCTCAGCTTTCCCTTGATCTTCCAGAGCCCCCAGTTTCCCTTCCTATATCTACTTTCTTAGGTTCTCCAACCTGTGTCCCCTTCCTCAACAAATCAGTTTTGCTTTCATATCAAATAAGGTCACCTGGGGAAGGGAGGGGAGAGTCTTGCTTACAAATTAAAAGAATTTCTTGCTTACAAATTAAAAGAATTTCTTTTAATTCCCAAAGTCGCTGTTAGTAACATGTCCAGAAATAATACCTTAATCCAAAGGAATGAAGAGCCAATGGTGGAATATCAGGCATCAGCCTCTAAGTTTTCTGTATGGCTTTCATAAAACTCCGAATGGTACCAGGGAACCAGGTACTTGCTTTGTCCCCATAGGAGGCATTTTCTGTGGAGGACTGATGATCATTAAGTTAAATAACGGCTCTGTGAAGTACTTAGCACAGTTTCTGTCACATGGTTAGTGATTAATGAAAGACAGTCATAATCATTATGATCTATTAAACTGCTCTTCACATACTTTAGCTATTCCTGATAAGGGTAGGGTGGTCTCAAGCAATTGAACCTGCAATTTGAGACTATGATCTTATACAGTAAGTGGTTCAGGATGGGTTTAATGGGAGGGTCAGTTGCTTACTCCAGAGTATCCTATCCTCACTGGACAACTGGGTGTGTATCTGGGCCTTGTTGTGCTTTTTGTAACTGACCATGTGATACAAATTGCTTTTCATCAGTATATGACCCTGGTAACTTAGGCTTCAACAATCTGAGGTAAAGTATTGTGTGAACATTATCCAGGACAGAAATGAACAGAGCTCAGAAACTCACATTGGACACACATCACGTACTTTTAAGTCTATGTGGATTTGAGCTAGGTCATAGTCCAATCCTGACATAATTATCACGGAGGTGAGGTTTTCACTGGCTCACTTTAGGGTGAGTGAAGCCGCACCTTGCAGTGTTCTGAGGTCACTCCAGAGCACCATTTGGAAGATGAGGCTGGGACAGCTGATGTTTTAAGCTATTTAGAGGGAGGGATTATAATAACAGGGTCTTCATAATTATCCTGTTAGCATTATATTCTTTTTGCAATGTAACAGAAGAGAAAAAGACAAGAAAAAGAATAAATAGGAAAAATATGAATGGCACCTTTCTAGAGAAAGCTAAGGTATTTAGAAAGATAGGTGGGCACTACTGAAAAGGTAATGTTGATCAGACTGATATTCCCAAGTAGAAAGGAGAAGTCTACCAGAGTGAATAAGAAAAGAATGGGTGAAGTCTGTGGATTCAGAGTAATGTGTACAGATTACAAAAGACCTTGTGGAGAAACAAAAATAAGGAGAGGGATTTGCAGAATGTTTGAACTGTGCAATCACAAAGTGAGGTGAGCCAGGGACACTGTGAAGGTTAATGGAATAGATGTGTTTCGCCGTTATGGGTAGGACACGGGTGACAAGTAGGGCTCCTCCTCAGGTTACTAAATTGATCATGAGAAAAACACCTACATGCAAATGAAGTAAACAGTCAATAGAGGTGTTGCCGGGATGGGAGTTCTAGGATTTGAAAGTTGTTTATAGGCACGTGGAGCTTCCATGGTGGCTCAGATGGTAAAGCGTCTGCCTGCAATGCGGGAGACCCAGGTTTCATCCCTGGGTCAGGAAGATCCCCTGGAGAAGGAAATGGCAACCCATCACAGTACTCTTGCATGAAAAATTCCATGGACAGAGGAGCCTGGTGGACTACAGTCCAAGGGGTTGCAAAGAGTTGGACACGACTGAGCGACTTCGCTTTCGCTTTATAGGCCCATGTGAAAAATGATGCTAAGGGAAAGAGTAAGAGTTCTGCAAACAGAGTTAAATGGAACCTGTGTGATCACAGGGTTCCTGGGTACATCTCACAGCCTGTTTTGTTTTGTTTTTACCACTTTGACAGAAGTCAGGGTAGGTATTAAGACTACTATGCAGTTGCTTATCCATATTGTTTCCCAGTTATACTTAACAGCATTGCTGCCTGAATCCTGCCCTGGCACAAGGAAGTGATGGACACTTCCGCTCTGGGTTGTAGTGAAAGATGAATGGGAAGTATGGAGGCTGATTCCTAGATTTTCCCTGCTTTTATTATCAGGAGGATGGTTTGGCTCACCTGGAAAGGAAAGTGACAGCTGAAGAGGAGGGCCTTAGGAAATAGAATCTAAATGGGAAGTGAAGTGCTTTCTTTTTATTAACAGCTGAGTACATGCCTAACATTAACTCTGATTCCGCTTCCTATAGAGGCTTCTCTGATAAAACTGAGCTTGGGAACATGGTTGAACCAAGAGGTATAGTGAGGTATGTGTTCCCTCCTCCTTGACATGGGATGGCTGGGTAGAAGGAGCACAGCCTGAGTTCATTCCTAGAGGCAGGGCCCTGAGTTCACATCACAGAAAGAGGGATGAAGAATTGAAGAGAGGGCCCACTGGGCAGGGAGCAGGAATGACAGGAGGCAAGCTGAAGCCTGGATTCCATCTGTGAATCTAAGCAATAGCTGACTATGAATAGTATAGCCAATGAGTGACCCATTGACTGCAGTCACTATCCGCAATGAGATTTGCCACTTTTACTTTTGTTGGGAGGAGCTATAGGGAAGATTATATGGGAAAGAACTTCCAGTAACACTTTTCCCTAGATGTCAGCTAACAGGAAAATTATCACCACCTCAACACTCCCCACTACCTCATATCACAGTCCTTTATCATAGTTTTCAAGACTCTATACACGTTGTTTCTAGTCTCATTTTCCAAGACTCATGACCCACACACTTCTGTTCAACCTAATGAAACAGCTGGACATTCCTTGAGCACATTCTCATGTCCATGAGCCCATGACCATGTTCCTTCAGCCTGAAAAGCCTTCCCTGACACTCAATGATTGGAGAAATCTAATCCTTTTCTGCAGGCCCAATTGAAAGGCAGCTCCCCGTGCAGATTTCTTGATTACTGGGGTGAAAGAGTCATTCCTCCTTTGAATTTCTGTCCTTCTATGTGCCTCTCTCACATGGCTGATTCAATGATGCCTTATAATAAAGTTTGAAGAGAGACCCCACGTCCAAGGTAAGAGAAACCCAAGTAAGATGGTAGGCACTGAGAGAGGGGATCAGAGGGCAGACAGACTGAAACTACAATCACAGACAACTAGCCAGTCTGATCACACGGACCACATCCTTGTCTAACTCAATGAAACTAAGCCATGCCGTGTGGTGCCACCCAAGACGGCCGGGTCATGGTGGAGAGGTCTGACAGAGTGTGGTCCACTGGAGAAGGGAATGGCAAACCACTTCAGTATTCTTGCCTTGACAACCCCATGAACAGTATGAAAAGGCAAAAAGATAAGACACTGAAAGATGAACTCCCCAGGTCGGTAGGTGCCCAATATGCTACTGGAGATCAGTGGAGACATAATTCCAGAAAGAATGAAGGGATGGAGCCAAAGCAAAAACAACACCCAGTTGTGAATGGGACTGGTGATGGAAGCAGGGTTCGATGCTGTAAAAAGCAATATTGCATAGGAACCTGGAATGTTAGGTCCATGAATCAAGGCAAATTGGAAGTGGTCAAACAGGAGATGGCAAGACTGAACATCCACATTCTAGGAATCAGTGAACTAAGATAGACTGGAATGGGTGAATTTAACTCAGATGACCATTATATCTACTACTGTGGGCAGGAATCCCTTAGAAGAAATGGAGTAGCCATCATAGTCAACAAAAGAGTCCAAAATGCAGTACTTGGATGCAATCTCAAAAACGACAGAATGATCTCTGTTCATTCCAAGGCAAATCATTCAATATCACAGTAATCCAAGTCTCTGCCCCAACCAGTAATGCTGAAGAAGCTGAAGTGGAACAGTTCTATGAAGACCTACAAGACCTTGTAGAATTAACACCCCCAAAAAGATGTCCTTTTCATTATAGGGGACTGGAATGCAAAAGTAGGAAGTCAAGAAACACATGGAGTAACAGGCAAATTTGGCCCTGGAATACAGAATGAAGCAGGGCAAAGGCTAACAGAGTTCTGCCAAGAAAACTCACTGGTCATAGCAAACACCCTCTTCCAACAACACAAGAGAAGACTCTACACATGGACATCAACAGATGATCGACATGGAAATCAGACTGATTATATTCTTTGCAGCCAAAGATGGAGAAGCTCTATACAGTCAGCAAAAACAAGACTGGGAGCTGACTGTGACTCGAATCATGAACTCCTTATTGCCAAATTCAGACTTAAATGGAAAAAAGTGGAGAAAACCACTAAATCATTCAGGTACGACCTAAATCAAATTCCTTATGACTATACAGTGGAAGTGAGAAATAGATTTAAGGGATTAGATCTGATAGACAGAGTGCCCGATGAACTATGATGGAGGTTTGTGACACTGTACAGGAGACAGGAATCAAGACCATCCCAAAGAAAAAGAAATGCAAAAAGGCAAAATGGCTGTCTGAGGAGGCCTTACAAATAGCTGTGAAAAGAAGGGAAGTGAAAAGCAAAGGAGAAAAGGAAAGATATACCCATTTGAATGCAGAGTTCCAAAGAATAGCAAGGAGAGATAAGAAAGCCTTCCTCAGCAATCAATGCAAAGAAATAGAGGAAAACAATAGAATGGGAAAGACTAGAGATCTCTTCAAGAAAATTAGAGATATCAAGGGAACATTTCATGCAAAGATGGGCTCAATAAAGGACAGAAATGGTAGGGACCTAAGAGAAGCAGAAGATATTAAGAAGAGGTGGCAAGAATGCACAGAAGAACTGTACAAAAAAGATCTTCATGACCCAGATAATCATGATGGTGTGATCACTGACCTAGAGCCAGACATCCTGGAATGCGAAGTCAAGTGGGCCTTAGAAAGCATCACTACGAACAAAGCTAGTGGAGATGATGGAGCTCCAGTTGAACTATTTGAAATCCTGAAAGATGATGCTGTGAAAGTGCTGCACTCAATATGCCATCAAATGTGGAAAACTCAGCAGTGGCCACAGGACTGGAAAAGGTCAGTTTTCATTCCAATCCCAAAGAAAGGCAATGCCAAAGAATGCTCAAACTACCGCACAATTGCACTCATCTCACATGCTAGTAAAGTAATGCTCAAAATTCTCCAAGCCAGGCTTCAGCAATATGTGAACTGCGAACTTCCAGATGTTCAAGCTGGTTTTAGAAAAGGCAGAGGAACCAGAGATCAAATTGCCAGCATCCGCTGGATCATGGAAAAAGCAAGAGAGTTCCAGAAAAACATCTATTTCTGCTTTATTGACTATGCCAAAGCCTTTGACTGTGTGGATCACAATAAACTGTGGAAAATTCTGAAAGAGATAGGAATACCAGACCACCTGACCTGCCTCTTCAGAAATCTGTATGCAGGTCAGAAGCAACAGTTAGAACTGGACATGGAACAACACTGGTTTCAAATTGGGAAAGGAGTACGTCAGGGCTGTATATTGTCACCCTGCTTATTTAACTTATATGAAGAGTACATCATGAGAAACGCTGGGCTGGATGAAGCACAAGCTGGACTCAAGATTGCCGGGAGAAATAACAATAACCTTAGATATGCAGATGACACCACCCTTATAGCAGAAAGTGAAGAAGAACTAAAGAGCCTCTTCATGAAAGTGAAAGCAGAGAGTGAAAAAGTTGGCTTAAAGCTCAACATTCAGAAAACAAAGATCATGGCATCTGGTCCCTTCGCTTCATGGGAAATAGATGGGGAAACAGTGGAAACAATGGCTGACTTCATTTTTCTGGGCTCTAAAATCACTGCAGATGGTGATTGCAGCCATGAAATGAAAAGACTCTTATTCCTTGGAAGGAAGTTATGACCAACCTACTGCTCCTGCTGCTAAATCGCTTCAGTCGTGTCTGACTCTGTGTGACCCCACAGATGGCAGCCCACCAGGCTCCGCTGTCCCTGGGATTCTCCAGGCAAGAACAGTGGAGTGGGTTGCCATTTCCTTCTTCAATGCATGAAAGTGAAAAGTGAAAGTGAAGTTGCTCAGTAAGTGTCTGACTCTTTGTGACCCCATGGACTATAGCCTACCAGGCTCCTCCATCCATGGGATTTTCCAGGCAAGAGTACTGGAGTGGGTTGCCATTGCTTTCTCCTATGACCAACTTAGACAGCATATTAAAAAGCAGAGCTATTACTTTGCCAACAAAGGTCCGTCTAATCAAGGCTGTGGTTTTTCCAGAAGTCATCTATGGATGTGAGAGTTGGACTATAAAGAAAGCTGAGTGCTGAAGAATTGATGCTTTTGAACTGTGGTATTGGATAAGACTTTTGAGAGTCCCTTGGACTGCAAGGAGATCCAACCAGTCCATCTGAAAGGAGATCAGTCCTGGGTGTTCAATGGAAGGACTGATGTTGAAGCTGAAACTCCAATACTTTGGCCACCTCATGTGAAGACTGACTCAGTTGAAAAGACCCTGATGCTGGGAAAGATTGAAGGCAGGAGGAGAAGGGGATGACAGAGGATGAGATGGTTGGATGGCATCACCAACTCGATGGACATGGGTCTGGGTAGACTCCAGGAGTTGGTGATGGACAGGGAGGCCTGGTGTGCTGTGGTTCATGGGGTTGCAAAGAGTCGGACATGACTGAGCGACTGAACTGAATCAAATTTGAAGAAAAAATAATTGAGAAAAGAAGAGAAGTGAAAGGCAAAGGAGAAAAGAAAAGATATACCCATCTGAATGCAGAGTTCCAAAGAATAGCAAGGAGAGATAAGAAAACTTTCCTCAGTGATCACTGCAAAGAAATAGAGGAAAACAATAGAATGGGAAAGACTAGAGATCTCTTCAAGAAAATTAGAGATACCAAGGGAACATTTCATGCAAAGATGCGCACAATAAAGGACAGAAACGGTATGGACCAACAGAAGCAGAAGGTATTAAGAAGAGGTGGCAAGAATACAGAAGAACTATACAAAAAGATCTTAATGATTCAGATAATCACAATGGTGTGATCACTCACCTAGAGCCAGACATCCTGGAATGTGAAGTCAAGTGGGCCTTAGGAAGTATCACTACAAACAAAGCTAGTGAAGGTGATGGAATTCCAGCTGAGCTATTTCAAATCCTAAAAGATGATGCTGTGAAAGTGCTGCACTCAGTATGCCAGCAAATGTGGAAAACTCAGCAGTGGCCACAGGGCTGGAAAAGGTCAGTTTTTATTCCAATCCCAAAGAAAGGCAATGCCAAAGAATGTTCAACCTACTGCACAATTGCAGTCATCTCACATGCTAGCAAAGTAATGCTCAAAATTCTCCAAGCCAGGCTTCAACAGTACATGAGCCGAGAACTTTCAGATGTTCAAGCTGGATTTAGAAAAGGCAGAGGAACCAGAAATCAAATTGCCAATATCCATTGGATCATGTAAAAAACAAGAGCATTCCAGAAAAACATCTACTTCTGCTTTATCAACTATGCCAAAGCCTTTTACTGCGTGGATCACAACAAACTGTGGAAAATTCCCATCTTAAAGAGATGGCAAAACCAGACCACCTTACCTGCCTCCTGAGAAACCTGTATACAGATTAAGAAGCAACAGTTAGTACTGGACATGGAAAAACGAACTGGTTCCAAATTGGGAAAGGAGTACGTCAAGGCTGTATGTTGTCACCTTGCTTATTTAACTCTTATGCGGAGTATATAACGTGAAATGTTGGTCTAGATGAAGCACAGCTGGAATTAAGAGTGCAGGGAGAAATATCAATAATATCAGATATGCTGATGACACGACCATCATGGCAGAAAGCAAAGAGGAACTAAAAAGCCTCTTCATGAAAGTGAAAGAAAAGAATGAGAGAACTGGCTAAAAACTCAATATTCAAAAAACTAAGATTATGGCATCCAGTCCCATCACTTCATGGCAAACAGATAGGGAAACAATGGAAACAGTGAGAGAATTTATTTTCTTGGGCTCCAAAATCCCTGTAGATAGTGACTGCAGCCATGAAATTAAAAGACACTTATTCCTTGGAAGAACATTATTATCTACCTAGACAGCATATTAAAAAGGAGAGACATTACTTTGCCGACAAATGTCCATCTAGTCAAAGCTCTGGTTTTTCTAGTAGTCGTGTATGGATGTGAGAGTTGGACTATAAAGAAAGCTGAGTGCTGAAGAATCGATGCTTTTGAACTGTGGTGTTGGAGAAGACTCTTGAGAGTTCCTTGGACTGGAAGGAGATCAAGCCAGTCCATCCTGAAGGAAATGAGTCCTGAATATTCATTGGAAGGACTGATGCTGAAGCTCCAGTATTTTGGCCACCTGATTGAAAGAACTGACTCATTTGGAAGACCCTGATGCTGGGAAAGATTGAAGTCAGGAGGAGAAGGGGACAACAGAGGACGAGATGGTTGGGTGGCATCACCAACTCGGTGGACATGAGTTTGAGCAAGCTCTGGGTGTTGATGGACAGGGAGGCCTGGTATGCTGCAGTCCACCAGGTTGCAAAGAGTTGGATATGACTGAGTAACTGAACTGGACTGAATACAATTTGAGGATAGACACAATTTTCATTCTTGTTTTTATTTTCTCATGGTGCCTAGGATGGTGACTAAAATAATGTCCAGAAGAGTAAATGTCTAGCAAATATTTGCCAACATGAATTGTGTTCAAGGGTACTTGAATGGAAAATAAGGTGGTTCAGATGGTAAAGAATCTGCCCTCAATGCGGGATACCCAGGTTGGGAAGATCCCCTGGAGAAAGAAACGGCTACCCAGTCTAGAATTCTTGCCTGGAGAATCCATGGGCGAGAGGAGCCTGGCAGGCTACAGTTCATGGCATCACAAAGAGTCGCACATGACTGAGTAACTAACACTTTCACAGAGAGGTGGAAATGATCAGCATTTCTCTTGTGCTATTGTTTAGTAATAATCACTTCATACCCAGTTACAGTGGAGGAAGTCCTAGAGGTGACTGAACTAAGACAGCAAGTAGAAGGATGGGAGACATATGAGTTACAATTAGTTTTTTCCAAATGCAGAGTCTGTTGCTCTTGAAATGGGCAAAAAGCATGCTCTGCTGCATCTCTGTGTCATTTCACAGCATGACCCATCTGCTATAATTGCTCCATGAATATGTGTTCTAATATTTGATTTGATGTATGTCAAAAACCAAATGATGAAACTGATTAGAAATAGTGAGAATATCCTCAAACTGGAAAGAGGAAATATAATTAAAATGAAACTTAAGAAGGAACAACTAGGCTACTAGCTGGCAATGAAAGCTCATTCTGGAGTACATTGGGAGACAGATCTGCTAAATAACACTCAACAATGAGGACTTTAATTAGCCTGAGAAGAGGTTGGTAGTAGAAACCAGGAAGTCTAAGTTCTTTTCATAGCTCTAATCTCCTCTAGCAGTTAACTTGAATTGGCCTCAATATGTCTATCCATGAAATGGTTTTGATATACTGCAAAGCATCCATCTCCCACAGAGTATGGGACATACAAAAGAGACTTTCAACTCATGTCTTGAAAACCCTTCACTTTTAATTTTATTAGAACAATAATTCAACCCGATAGTACAATTTGTAAAAATCAATACCAAAGTTATTTAATAACTGGCTATTGTATGCCAGGCACTGAAACATGTTCTGGGAATGGAAAAGTGAACACCACAGATGCCTCTTGAGCCAAATAGCATTTGACATGATACCCACTCCAGTACTCTTGCCTGGAGAATCCTATGGACAGAGAAGCCTGGAGGGCTACAGTCCATGGGATTGCAAAAGAGTCAGGCACAACTTAGCAACTAAACAACAACAACAACTAGCCAAGTCTGCTTTAGGTGTATGACAATGGGCAATCTGCTTTTCCATCATTAAACCTATTTCCTCCTATGTAAAAATGAGCTGACAATAAAATTCAACTTAAAGGACTGTGGTGAGGATCATATAACATGAAGATGTGCAAAGCTCTCAGCAGAATATCTGGCACATAGGAGGTCACTAACAACTGTGAGCAGTGATGATGATAATCATTTGACTACACAGAGTGACAGAGAACCTGGGATTTGGAGGGAGGCATATAGACCAATCTAAATCAATCATGATAGCTTTAAAAAAACTCAGATAAACCATGGTATATTCAGACAACAGAATATTAATCAGTGTTGAAAAGAAATGAGCTGGACAGTGACTTCACCAAGATGGTGACAGAGGTCACCCCTGACTTCATCCCCCTTCATAGAACAAAATGTGACAACTACTCGTTGACAAGACACAACTGAGAGAATCCCAGAACATGGGGATGAGGCTGAAGCACCACCCCATATATACATACACACCACAGAAACCAAGAGGAACTGCATAGAAAGGGAAGAAGTGGCTACATGCTCAGCATGCTGGCCCTCCCCAGGGCAGTGCAGCACCACAGGGAGAGGTCTCCCCTGAGTCTACTATTCCTTCAGGGGAAGAGAGAGTCTGGAAGGGACATCCAACTCATCATTCCTAGTGCTGGGGATTGCTTGGTGGGAGCCCTTACTCTGGTCTTGCCCCATGGGGATTACAGGGGAGTCTGCAGGGCTCAACTACTGGGAATCTGACTGTGAAAGAGAAGAGGGGAGGAGCTTGTAATAATCGGCACTGAAATCCTGGCAGACTAAGCTTCTTTCTATAAAGCCCTGAACCAGCAGCTTTGTTCATCTGCAGAATCAAGTCAGTGGAGCCCTTGGGCCAGAGAACTCAGTAGGGTGCAGGTCTACCTGATTTGGATCCTCAAACAAGAAGTTTGGATGGCCCTAGAGACTGGTTTGCCCACCGTCAGGCAAGGGAGCTGAGTCATAGCCACATCTGCTGGTGTGAGCATGACTCCTGGCCCCAACTGACCAGAAGGGCTTGGGGGAAGCTGTATAACTTAGCAACGCCCCAGCCAAAAGTGGAGTGGGCAGAAACTGATGTCCCCAGAAGCAGTATCAGGTGTGAAGGGTTCCCCTTCTATATCCAGGCAGGAGAATTAATCCATAGTCTCACCTGAGGTAGAGGGTAGCTCCTGGCCCCTGCTGACTGGGAAGCCTGCAGAAAAACTGAGTTTCCTGGAGTGGCCCCTCCCTGTCCCATTCAGGCAGGCAAATGAGTCACAGTCTTATCCTCTGTGGGATCTGGCTTCCGGCCGCATCTGACCAGACCTGCTAGACAGAACATCTGAAAGTTGGTAACCCAGTAATGCTCAAGCCAAGAGATGTGCAGGGAGAGCTGATAGTCTGCAAGGCAAAGCTGGTGGCCCTATTCAATCAGGGAATACAAGGCATGGGTCGGCTTGAGTTAAGACCACCAAAAGCAGTAAGACCTGAGAGCTATTTCTACTGCTGTGCCTGGGCAGGGAAACTAACTGACAGCCCCACTCATGGCTGAAAACAGCCTTCAAATTGCCCAAACAGGGGACTTCACCAAAGCAAACAGGATACCTCATACAACAGCCCCAAATAAATCCTAATAGTAGGCCCTACCTTCCCAAGGATATTGCTAGCAGACACACCCAGAACTCAATCTGAACTAACTGGTCAAAAACTAACTCTGCCAAAGTGAACCTGTAAGTCTGTAAGAGGAGTCCATATACTCAAATGTATAGATACCAATGTAGGACTCAATGATCATAAAAAGTTAGATAAATATGATAGTACCAAAGAAAACTAATAAAGATCTAGTAACTGACTCTCAATAAATGGAGATCCATGAACTATCAGAAAAGGAAATTCAGAATAATCTTCTTAAAGAAGCTTAGTGAACTATAAGAACATATGAACAAATAAAAATTAAAAAACAATGCATATGCAAAATGAGAAGTTCAGCAAAGAAATAGAAACCATAATAAAAGCAAAAACAGAGATCTAAGAGTAGAAAAATAGAATAACTGAACTTAGGAATTCAATGGAGAGCTTCAAAAGCTGACTTGATCATGCAGAAAAAAGAAAAGAATTAGTGACCTGGGAAGAAAGAACATTTGAAATTATCCAATCAGAGGAGCAAAAATAAAAAAGAATGAAAAAGAGTGAAGAAAGCCTACAGGACCTATGGTACACAATGAGAAGAAACAATATTCATGTTATAGGAACAACAAGGGCAAAGAGAAAGCAACAGAAAGTATATTTAAAGTGGTAATGGTTAAAAATTTCACAAAATTGGGGAGAGAAATGGCATCCATATCCAAAACTTTCAAAGGCTGCCAAAAAGGTTGAACATGAATATGGCTACACTGAGACACATTATAATTGTCAGAAATCAAACAAAAAAGAATTTTAAAAGCAGTAAGATAAGAGATTTACAAAGATAAGTAACATACAAACAAGTCCTCAAAATTCCCTGGTGGTCTAGTGGCTAGGATTCAGCACATACCAAAGAGCTCCATAGAATTATTGGTGGACTTCTCAAAAGAAACTTTTTAGTCTAGGATAAAATGGGAAAACATATTCAAAATGTTGAAAGAAAAAGCAGTCAACCACGAATTCTATATCCAGCAAAAGGTGTTCTTCAGCAATAGAAAGATAAAGAAGACTTCATCAAACAAACAAAAGCTGAAGAAATTTATTACCACTGGACATGTGGTGGCTCAGTGGTAAAGAGGCCGCCTGCCAATGCAGGAGATACCGGAGATGTGGGTTCAATCCTTGGGTCAGAAGATCCCCTGCAGTAGGAAGTGGCAACCCAGTCCAGATTTCTTGCCTGGAAAGTTCCATGGACAGAGAAGCCTGGTGGGCTGCAGTCCATCAACTCCCAAAGAGTCAAACATGACTGAGCAGCTAGTACCTAAGCATGTTTTATAAAAAATGCTAAAGGGAGTTATTTGAATACAAGTAAAAGGACATTAAAAGCAGAGACATTACTTTGCCAACAAAGGTCTGTCTAGTCAAGGCTATGGTTTTTCCTGTGGTCATGTATGGATGTGAGAGTTGGACTGTGAAGAAAACTGAGCACTGAAGAATTGATGCTTTTGAACTGTGGTGTTGGAGAAGACTCTTGAGAGTCCCTTGGACTGCAAGGAGATCCAACCAGTCCATTCCGAAGGAGATCAGCCCTGGGATTTCTTTGGAAGGAATGATGCTAAAGCTGAAACTCCAGTACTTTGGCCACCTAATGCGAAGAGTTGACCCATTGGAAAAGACTCTGATGCTGGGAGGGATTGGGGACAGGAGGAGAAGGGGATGACAGAGGATGAGATGGCTGGATGGCATCACTGACTCGATGGATGTGAGTCTGAGTGAACTCTGGGAGTTGGTGATGGACAGGGAGGCCTGGCATGCAGCAATTCATGGGGTCACAAAGAGTTGGACACGACTGAGCAACTGAACTGAATGAACTGAACTGAAAAGGACATTAATTGACATTGTAAAAACATAAAAAGGTAGCAAAAAACTCAATGGTAATGGCAAGTATATAGCTGATGTTAGATTTTTTAAATTTAGTTTTTAATTGAATGATAATTGCTGTACAGAATTTTGTTGCTTTCTGTCAAACCTCAACATGAATCAGCCATAGGTATACATATGTCCCCTCCCTCTTGAACCTCCCTCCCTTCTCCCCCCTATCCCACCCCTCTAGGTTGATACAGAGACCCTGCTTGAGTTCCCTTAGACATATAGCAAGTTAGTGAAAAAGAAGAGAAGCAAAAGACAAAGGAGAAAAGGAAAGATATATCCATCTGAATGCAGAGTTCCAAAGAATAGCAAGGAGAGATAAGAAAGCCTTCCTCAGCAATCAATGCAAAGAAATAGAGGAAAACAACAGAATGAGAAAGACTAAAGGTCTCTTCAAGAAAATTAGAGATACCAAGGGAACACTTCATGCAAAGATAGGCACAATAAAGGGAAATGGTATGGACCTAACAGAAGCAGGAGATATTAAGAAGAGGTGGCAAGAATATACAGAAGAACTACACAAAAAAGATCTTCATGACACAGATAATCATGATGGTGTGATCCCTCACCTAGAGCCAGATATCCTGGAAGGTGAAGTCAAGTGAGCCTTAGGAAGCATCACTAGGAACAAGGCTAGTGGAGGTGATGGAATTCCAGTTGAGCTATTTCATATCCTAAAAGATGATGCTATGAAAGTGCTGCATTCAATATGCCAGCAAATTTGGAAAACTCAGCAGTGGCCATGGGACTGAAAAGGTCAGTTTTCATTACAATCCCAAAGAAAAGCAATGCCAAAGAATGTTCAAACTACCATACAATTGCACTCATCTCGCTTGCTAGCAAATTATTGCTCAAAATTCTCCAAGCCAGGTTTCAACAGTACATGAACTGTAAACTTCCAGATGTTCAAGCTGGTTTTAAAAAAGGTAGGGGAACCAGAGATCAAATTGCCAACATCTGTTAGATCATCAAAAACACAAGAGAGTTCCAGAAAAACATCTACTTCTGTTTTATTGACTATGCCAAAATCTTTGACTGTGTGGATCACAACAAACTGTGGAAAATTCTTCAAGAGATGGGAATACCAGACCACCCGACCTGCCTCTTGAGGAAATCTGTATGCAGGTCAGGAAGCAACAGTTAGAACTGGACATGGAACAATGGTCTGGTTCCAAATCAGGAAAGGAGTACATCAAGGCTGTATATTGTTACCCTGCTTATTTAACTTATATGCAGCATCATGAGGAACACTGGGCTGGATGAAGCACAAGCTGGAATCAAGATTGCCAGGAAGAATATTAATAACCTCAGATATGCAGATGACACCACCCTTATGGCAGAAAGCAAAAAACTAAAGAGCCTCTTGATGAAAGTGAAACAGGAGAGTGAAAAAGTTGGCTGAAAATTCAACATTTAGAAAACTAAGATCATGGCATCTGGTCCCATCACTTCATGGCAAATAGATGGGGAAACAATGGAAACAGTGACAGACTTCAGTTTTTTGGGCTCCAAAATCACTGCAGATGGTGACTGCAGCCATGAAATTAAAAGATGCTTGCTCCTTGGAAGAAAAGCTATGACCAACCTAGACAGCATATTAAAAAGCAGAAGCATTACTTTGCTGACAAAGGTCTGTCGAGTCAAGGCTATAGTTTTTCCAGTAGTCATGTATGGATGTGACAGTTGGACTATAAAGAAAGTTGAGCACTGAAGAATTGATGCTTTTGAACTGTGGTGTTGGAGAAGGCTCTTGAGAGTCTCTTGGACTGCAAGGAGATCCAACCAGTTCATCCTAAAGGAAAGGAGTACTGAATATTCATTGAAAAGCCTGATGCTGAAACTCCAATACTTTGGCCACCTGATGGGAAGAGCTGACTCATTGGAAAAGACCCTGATGCTGAGAAAGATTGAGGGTGGGAAGAGAAGGGGACAACAGAGGATGAGATGGTTGGATGGTAGCACCGACTCAATGGACATGAGTTTCAGTAAATTCTAGGAGTTGGTGATGGACAGGGAGGCCAGGCATGCTGCGATGCATGGGGTCACAAAGAGTTGGACACAACTGAGTGACTGAACTGAACTCAATCAAAACCACAATGAGGTATCACCTCATGACCATTAGAATGGCCATTATGAAAAAAGACAAGAGAAAACAAACGTGGAAAGAATATGGAGAAATGGGAATCCTTGTACATTACTGGTAGGAGTGTAAACTAGCCACAATGAGACAGTAGGAGGGGTTCTTCTGCAACATAATCAAACCCCATACCTAATGTCCTGTAGACTCTGGTGCTGGAACACCTCGGGCCAAACAATTAGCAGGATAGTAACACAGCCCCATCCATCAGCGGACAGATTGTCTAAAGCCATGCTGAGTTCAGTGCCACCTCTAAACACAAACTTTGATATGGCCCTGCCCACCAGAGGGACAGGATCCAGCTCAAACCACCAGTGGGCAAGCACCAGTCCCTCCTACCAGAAAACCTATACAAGCCCAGTGTCAACCTTACCCACCATGGGGCAGACACCAGAAGCATGAGGAGCTATGTTCCTGCCGCCTGGAGAAAGGAGATCACAAACAGAGTAAGACAAAGTGAGATGGCAGAGAAATATTTTCCAGGAGAAGGAACAAGATAAAAACACACTGGAACAACTAACTGAAGTAGAGATAAGCAATCTACCTGAAAAAGAACTTAGACTAATGATAGTGAAGATGATCTGAGATCTCAGAAAAAGAATAGAGACACAAACCGAGAAGTTACAAGAAATGTTTAATGAAGACCTAGAAGACAGAAAGAACAAACCAACAGAGCTGAACAAAACAAAGTTGAAATATAAAATATGTCTAGAAGGAACCAATAGCAGACTAAATGAGGCAGAAGAAAGGATAAGTGAGCTTGACTACAGCATTGTGGAAATCACCATTGTGGAACAGAATGAAAAGAAATGAGCACAGTCAGGACAGACTTGGAGACCTCTGGGACAATATTAAATGCACCAACAATCGCATTATCAAGGTCCCAGAGAGGAGACAGAGAAAGGGCCTGAGAAAATATTTGAAGATATCACAGACAAAAAGCTTCCCTAATATGAGAAAAGAAATACTCACTCCAGTCCAGGAAGCATAGAGGATCTCATACAGGATGAACCCAAGGAAGAACACATTGACAGACATATTAATCAAACTGGCAAAAACTAAAGATAAAGAAAACTATTAAAAGCAATAAGGGAAAAAGCAACAAATAACATACAAGAAAATCTGCATAAGGATACTGGCTGATTTTTCAGTAACTCTGTGGGTCAGAAGGGAGTGGAACAATATATTTAAAGTGATGAAAGGGGAAAACCTACAACCAAAAATACTCTACCCAGCAAGGCTGTCATTTTGACTTAATGGAGAAATCAAAAGCTTTACAGACAAGCAAAAGCTAAAAGAATTCAGCACCAACAAACCAGTTTTACAATGAATCCTAAAGTAATTTCTCTAGGCAGAAAAGCCCACAATTAGAGATAAGAAAACAACAAATGGGAAAGCTCACCAGTAAAAGAAAATGTAAAGGTAGGAAACCAATTTCACAGAAATATGATATGAAAAACCAGTAATCATGAGAAACTGTGCTATGTGCTCAGTCATGTCTGACTCTTTGTGAGCACATGGACTGTAGCCCACCAAGCTCCTCTGTCCATGGAATTTTCCAGGCAAGAATACTGGAACAGGTTGCCATGTCCTACTCCAAGGGATCTTCCCCATCCAAGGATCCAACCCGAGTCTCCTGTGTCTCCTGCATTGCAGGCAGATTCTTTTACCACTGAGCCATCAGGAAAGCCTCTTCATGAGAACAGGAAAGCACAAATGCAAGATATTGGAAATGCACTGGAAATTAGGAGATCAGTAACTTAAAGCAATCTTGTGTGTATATATACACTGTAACTGAAGAGGAAAAGTTAAAATTTTACATAACCTCCTGCTCCTTCTGCCTTTGTAACTTAGCTTACTCCTTGCAAAGTCTGGATCACGTAGGTCACGTAGGCTCAGAAAGTAGGGACTTACAATGCTAGGAACCGAAGCTTATCTCACTCACCCTTGTCCTGCTCTTTGCAATTGCCCAGCCTCTGCAAACCTGCTTAATCATGCCTGTCTGTGTAAAGGTCAGGCATTCCTCTCTACGTCTTGACTGCCGTTCCGCTGCGCATGAAGCCTCTTAGTTTAAACCAGCCTATTAACAGCCACTGTTGCCCACTGCTGCTGCTGCTGCTGCTGCTAAGTAGCTTCAGTCATGTCCGACTCTGTGTGACCCCATAGATGGCAGCCCACCAGGCTCCCCTGTCCCTGGGATTCTCCTGGCAAGAACACTGGAGTGGGTTGCCATTTTCTTCTCCAATGCATGAAAATGAAAAGCGAAAGTGAAGTCGCTCAGTCGTGTCCTACTCTTAGTGACCCCATGGACTGCAGCCTACCAGGCTCCTCTGTCCATGGGATTTTCCAGGCAAGAGTAGTGCAGTGGGGTGCCATTGCCTTCTCCACTACAGTCTGTCTATAAAAACTCTGTAACCCCTTTGTTTGGGGCTCAGAGCTTGGAGTGTTAACTCCTCTGGGCCCACTGGCATAATAAACCTGAGTTCTCCAACTCTCCGAGGGTGGTGCTTGATTTCTTGAGTACTGGTTTCTGCAACACTATATCAAAAATTCATGGTAACCGCAAACCAAAAATCTACAACAGATCCACACACAAAAAAAGGAAAAGCAATCTAAATACAACATTAATAGTGGTCATCACATTATAAGAGAACAAAAGAGGAATGGAACAAAAAAGATCTAAAAATACATTGAAAATAACACAATGGCAATAAGAACACACATAACAATTTACCTAAATGTAATGGATTAAATGCTTCAACCAAAAGACAAGGACTGGCTGAATGGATAAAAAAATAAAACCCATATAGATACTGTCTATAAGAAACCCACTGTATGTGTCTAGGGACACATACAGAATGAAAGTGAGGAGATGGAAAAAGGTACTCTACGCAGATGGAAATCAAAAGAAAGCTGGAGTGGCTGTACTCCTATCAGACAAAGTAGAATTTAAAATACTGCTACAAGAGACAAAGAAGGACACTCTCTAGTAATCAAGGGCTCAATTCAAGAAGAAGATGTAACAATTATAAATATATATGCACACAACAAACCAAAACCAACAATATATTAAAAGGATCACACACCATGATTAAGTGGGATTTATCCCAGGGGTGCAAGGACTCCTCAATATCCACAAACCAATCAATGTGATAATACCCACACATTAATATAATACCCACATTAACAAACTGAAGAATAAAAACCACATGATCATCTCCATAGATGCAGAAAAAGCTTTTCATAAAATTTAACACTCAATTTATGATTAAAAAACACTCTCCAGAAAGTGGGCATAGAGGGAACATACCACAACATAATAAAGGCCATAAATGAAAAACCCACTGTAACATTATTCTCATTGGTGAAATGCTGAAAGCATTCCTTCTAAGGTCAGGAACAAGACAAGGATACTCACTGTCTCCACTTTTATTCAACATAGTTTTGAAAGTCCCAGGCACAGCAATCTAAGAAGAAAAATAAATAAAAGGAATCTAAATTTTAAAAGAACTAAAACTGTCACTGTTTGCAGATGACATGGTACTATGCACAGAAAATCCTAAAGATGCTACCAGAAAACTATTAGAGCTCATCAATGAATTTGGTAAAGTTGCAGGATACAAAATTAATACATAGAAATTCTCTTGCAGTCCTATACACCAGCAATGAACAATCAGGAAGAGAAATTAAGGAAACAATACTCTTTGCCACTGCATCAAAAACAGCAAAATACCTAGGAATAAACCTACCTAAGGAGCCAAAAGATTTGTACTCCGAAAAGTATAAGACACTGATGAAAGAAATAAAAGAGAAAGCCATAATCTGAAAGAACACATGCACCCCAGTATTCACCACAGCACTATTTACAATAGCCAAGACATAGACACAACCTAAGTATCCATCAAGAGAGGAATGCATAAAGAAGATGTGCAAACATATACAATGTAATATTACTCAGCCACAAAAGGAATGAAATAATGTCATTTGTAGCAACATGGATGGATCTAGAAATTATCATATGCAGTGAAGTAAATCAGAGAAAAGTATCTCTCTCTTATGTGGAATCTAATTTTAAAAATGATTTTAAAAAATGAATGTATTTACAAATAGGAATAAACCCACAAATTTCAAAAACTTATGATTACCAAAGTAGAAATGTTGGGGATGGGGGGTAGGAACAGATGAAGTAGGAGTTGGGGATTAACATATACACACTACTATATATAAAATAGATAACCAACAAGGACCTATTGTGTAGCACAGGGAATTCTACTCAATATTCTGTAATAACCAATATGGAAAAAGAATCTGAAAATGAATATATGTATATGTAGAATTGAATCACTTTGCTATACACCTGAAACTAACACATTGTAAACCAACTACACTCCAATAAAATTTAAAAAAGAAAATGCAAAAAAAGAAGCAAAAATTATTCCAAATAAACAACTTAACTCTACTACTTAAGCAACTAGAAAAAGAACATATTGAGCCCAAATTTGGCAAGGAAATAAATAATAAAGATTATAGCAAAAATAGATGAAATAGAGAACAGAAAAACATTATTAAAGTTAAGAGCTGGTTCTCTGAAAATATAAACAAAACTGGCCAAACCTTTAGCTACATTAACCAAGGAAATAAAAGAGAAGACCCAAATAAAGAAAATTATAAATAGAAAAGGAGACATTACAATAAATACCACAGAAATACAAAGGCTATAAAAAAATATTACAAACAACTATATGCCAACAAACTGGAAAACCTAGAACAGATGGAAAAATTCTTAGAAACATACACTTACTAAGCCTAAGTCTGGAAGAAATAGAAAATCTGAATAGAATTACCAGCTAGAGATTTCATCAGTAATTAAAAATCTCCCAGCAAAGAAAACCCCAGAACCAGATGGCTTTACTGGTCAATTTAACCAAACATTTAAAGAAGAATTAATACCAATCTTTCTCAAACTCTCCCATAAAAATCAAAGAGAAGGAACACTCCCAAACTCATTTACAAGGCCAGTATTATCATGATACCAAAAGCAGAAAATGACACCACCAGAAAAGAAAACTATAGGCCAATATTCCTGATAAATATAGATGCAAAATTCTCAACAAAATACTTGCAAAAAAATTCAACAACACATTATAAGGATCACTCACATGTTCCATGACCTCCAGTGAATGTGTGATGCTTCAGATTGTACAGAACCCTAATCATAATTATTATGCTTTTTTCTATTTAGGTACTGCTACTGCTAAGTCACTTCAGTCGTGTTCGACTCTGTGCGACCCCATAGACGGCAGCCCACCAGGCTCCCCCGTCCCTGGGATTCTCCAGGCAAGAGCACTGGAGTGGGTTGCCATTTCCTTCTCCAATGCATGAAAGTGAAAAGTGAAAGTGAAGTTGCTCAGTCGTGTCTGACTCTTTGCGATCCCATGGACTGCAGCCTACCAGGCTCCTCCACCCATGGGATTTTCCAGGCAAGAGTACTGGAGTGGGGTGCCATTGCCTTGGGTGGATTGTGCCTACAGCATGGATACACTGGACAAAGGGCATTATACTGTTCCAAGTAGGACAAGATTTCATCACATAACTCAGAGCACTGCACAATTTATAATTTATAAGTTGCTTATTTATGGAATTTTCCATTTAAGATCATGGTAGACTGTGGTTAACTGATACCACAGAAAGTGATACTGTGAATGAGGGAGGGACTATTATGTATCAAATCAAAAGATTCAGTAAATTTGCAGGATACAAAATTAACTACAAAAATCAGTAATGTTTCTATACACTAAGAATGAAATTTCTGCAAAAGAAAAAAAATTGACCCCATTTAGAATGCCATCAAAAACAAACAAAAAATACTTAGGCATAAATTTAAGTATTTTAATCCATCTTGAGCCAATTTTTGTGAATTTCATTATTCAACATATGAATACCCAATTTTGAGGACAATTTATTTATTAAAGTCTTTTCTCCATTGAGAATCCTTAGATTCCTTGTCAAATATTAGTTGACCATATACATTTGAGTTTATCACCAAGGAGGTGAAAGATTGCTGTTTTGAAAATTACAAGACATTGATGAAAGAAATCAGAGAAAACACATAAAAATGGAAAGGTATACTGTGCTTATGAATTGCAAGAATATTGTTAAAATGTACATATTACTCAAAGCCACCTATGGATTCAATGTACTCCCTATCAAAATTTCAATGGAATATTTTGCATAAGTAAAGAAACAATCCTAAATTTTATATAGAACTATAGAGACTAGATAGCTGTATATTGTCACCCTGCTTTTTTAACTTATACGCAGAGTACATCATGAGAAAAGCTGGACTGGAAGAAACACAAGCTGGAATCAAGATTGCCAGGAGAAATATCAATCACCTCAGATATGCAGATGACACCACCCTTATGGCAGAAAGTGAAGAGGAACTCAAAAGCCTCTTGATGAAAGTGAAAGTGGAGAGTGAAAAAGTTGGCTTAAAGCTCAACATTCAGAAAACGAAGATCATGGCATCCGGTCACTTCATGGGAAATAGATGGGGAAACAGTGGAAACAGTGTCAGACTTTATTTTTTTGGGCTCCAAAATCACTGCAGATGGTGACTGCAGCCATGAAATTAAAAGATGCATACTCCTTGGAAGGAAAGTTATGACCAACCTAGATAGCATATTCAAAAGCAGAGACTACTTTGCCAACAAAAGTTCATCTAGTGAAGGCTATGGTTTTTCCTGTGGTCATGTATGGATGTGAGAGTTGGACTGTGAAGAAAGCTGAGCGCCAAAGAATTGATGTTTTTGAACTGTGGTGTTGGAGAAGACTCTTGAGAGTCCCTTGGACTGCAAGGAGATCCAACCAGTCCATTCTGAAAGAGATCAGCCCTGGGATTTCTTTGGAAGGAATGATGCTAAAGCTGAAACTCCAGTACTTTGGCCACCTCATGCGAATAGTTGACTCATTGGAAAAGACTCTGATGCTGGGAGGGATTGGGGGCAGGAGGAGAAGGGGACGACAGAGGATGAGATGGCTGGATGGCATGACTGACTCGATGGACGTGAGTCTGGGTGAACTCGGGGAGCTGGTGATGGACAGGGAGGCCTGGCGTGCTGTGATTCATGGGGTCGCAAAGAGTCGGACATGACTGAGCGACTGAACTGAACTGAACTGATAGAGACTAGAATAGCCAAGGCAATCCTGATAAAGAAGAACAAAGCAGGAGACATCACTCTTCTTGATTTCAAGCTATACTCTTAATGTATTAGTAATCAAAAGCATATGGTTCTGGATAAAAACAGACAAATCAATGGAACAGAATTGAGAAACCACAAATAAACCCAAACATATATGGCCAACTAATACTTGACAGGAAATCCAAGGATTCTCAATGGAGAGAATATTTTAATAAATAAATGGTCCTCAAATTGGATATTTAAATGTTGGAGAACAAAATTCACAAAAATTAGCTCAAGATGGATTAAAAAGTTAAATATAAGACTTAAAACTGAAACCATGAAATTCCCAGAAGAAAATATAGGAAAAAAGCTCCTTGATATTGATCTTGGCAATGATTTTTTTTTGGATATGGCTTCTAAAGCACAAGCAACAAAAGCATAAAAAACACATATCTTATAAGAAATTATTATTCAAAATATACAAAGAACTCAAATAATAGCAAAAACCCAAATGATTTAATTAAGATAGGGTAAAAAACCTGAGTAACATTTTTCCAAAGAAGATATGTGTGCAGCCTACACATAGATGAAAATATGCTCACCATCACTAGCAATAAGGGAAATGCCAGTCAAAGCCACAATGAGATATCATCTCTTGGCTATTAGAACTGCCATCATCAAAAATACAAGAGAAGACAAATGCCTGTGAGGATGCGGAGTAAAAGGAATCCTTGTGCATTGCTGATGGGTTTATAAACTAGTGCAGCTGCTATGAAAAACAGTATGGAGGATCCTCAAACGTTAAAAATAAAACTACCATATAACCTAGAAATCCCATTTCTAGGAATATGTCCAAAGAAAAAGAAAACTAACTCAAAAGAGATATTTGCATCCCAATCTTCATAGCAGTGTTATTTACAACAGCCATTACATGGAAGCAAGCTAAGAGTCCATTGACGGATGAAGGGATTAAAAAACTGTTTTATATATACCATGGAATATTATTCAGCCATAACATGAGGAAATACTCATGTTGTTGTCATTTGCAACAACATGGAAGAACTATAGTGAATTAATGCTAAGTGAAGTAAGTCAGACAGAGAAAGACAAATACAGTATCTCTCCTACATGTAGAGTCTAATTAAAAATTTTTCATTTTGATATTTGGCAAAACTAATACAGTTATGTAAAGTTTAAAAATAAAATAAAAAAAAAATTTAAAACTTGTAGGAAAAAGATTAGATTTATAGCTCCCAGAGGTAGGGCATGGAAGAGTGGGAACTAAAGGAAGGTGGTCAAAACATAAGTTCCAGTTATAAGATCCCCCTAGTCCTAGTAAATAAATACTAGGGATGTAATATTGGAGAAGGCAATGGCACCCCACTCCAGTACTCTTGCCTGGAAAATCCCATGGACAGAGGAGCCTGGTGGGCTGCAGTCCATGGCATCACGAAGAGTCAGACACGACTGAGCGACTTCACTTTCACTTTTCCCTTTCATGCATTGGAGAAGGAAATGGCAACCCACTCCGGTGTTCTTGCCTGGAGAATCCCAGGGACGGGGGAGCCTGGTGGGCGTCCATCTATGGGGTCGCACAGAGTCGGACACGACTGAAGCGACTTAGCAGCAGCGGCAGCAGCAGGGATGTAATATACAACAAGATAACTATAGTTATCACTGCTATATGATACATATGAAAGTTATTAAGAGAGTAAATCCTAACAGTTCTCATAAAAAAGAAGTATAGCCATGAAAAGATATGTAGGAAACTTAAATATATATTACTAAGTGAAATAAGCCAATATGAAAAGGCTACATACTGTATGATTACAATAGTTAAGACTTTCTGGAAAAGGCAAAACTGTGGAGATCATAAAAATGTCAGTGGTTGCCAGAGGTGGGGAAGAGGCAAGAGAGGTACACAGGTGGAGCACAGAGCATTTTTAGGGCAGTAAAAATACTTTTTATTATATTATAATGATGGATACACGTTATTATATATTTGTTCAAACCTATAGAATGCACAATAGCAAAGTAAATCCTAAGGTAATCTACAGATTTTGGGTGATAATTATGTGTTAATGTAGGTATATCATTAATAACAAATGCACCATTCTGGTGAGTGATATTGATAATTAGGCTGGCTATTCACATGTGGGGGCAGAAGGGATATGGGAAGTCTCTTACCTTCCTATCAGTTTTGTTAAATTAAAACTACTCTAAAAAAAATGAAGTCTTAAAAAAATTCCAATGCTCTGAATAGAATCCTTTTCTTGAGTTTTCATGACTTTGAAATTCTAACATTTCTACTTTTGGTCAGCCCTTGCTGCTGTTCTGTTCAATGTTCTAAGGTCCAGGATTCAGTATTTCAGTGCTGAGTCTCTAGCATTTGCTGGAGCTTTGAATAGACATGATTGTGTTTCACGACAATGTCCCATCCTGGAGAAGCAGAGGAAGGGTGAAGAACTGAGCGGAGGCAGCCCATGAGAGACATTTTTGTTTTCAGCTTCCAGTTTTCCCAAGGTGCCATTTTCAGTATCAGAGAATAATAGCCTGGCAGTGAGTGGCGCAATTCAGAGAGAGAGTAAATGACTCGCCCAGGGTTATTCATCAGTGCCAGGATTGGGATTCAAATCTAAGTTTGTTAACTCTCACTACTCTCAGTATTAACTTAATGTTAACTCTCAATATTCTCTTCATTATGGCACATTTCATGAGCTTGTTGCTCAATGATGGGAAAGAACAAGGAGAACCGGTGGTCTTAAATATGTCTCTCTCTTGATATGGTTTTGTCATCAACAGGTTCAAACAGTTCTGATGCTACCACATGTAGCATCCAAGATGGTATGGTTCTACTCTTCATTCCAAAGGGCCTGGCAAGTCTCCTTCTGAGTACTCCCAAAGAACCAGTGCTTCTCTTTTCACAGAGCAGCAATTCACTAAGGTGGGTCCTTAGTGAAGGCAATTCACTAAGGAGGCGGGTCCCTCCTCCAGGTTCAAGGAATGACCATGATATGTCTAAAGTTATCACAATCATCTCAATGACTGCTTTAGTTCTGGCAGATGAAATATAAAGAGATATCTGTTGGGGACTTGCGGGGAAGAATTTCCTCTCTGAAAAAAAAGAAAAAGGCTTCTAATCAAATTCCTTTTTATACCTCAGCAAGGGAGAGGCTGGGAACCTCTCTTTTACTTCCTGCCTTTTGATAGTTTCATGATGAGAAGATGCTGTGATAGCCATCTTGTGAACATGAGACAAAAATCAAGAGAATTGGAAAGAAGCCAGTGAATTTTTGAATTGCTCAACTATGGAACTCTCTAGCTGCATGCTTGGAGAAGGCAATGGCACCCCACTCCAGTACTCTTGCCTGGAAAATCCCATGGACAGAGGAGCCTGGTGGGCTGCAGTCAATGGGGTCACAAAGAGTCGGACACGACTGAGCGACTTCACTTTCACTTTTCCCTTTCATGCATTGGAGAAGGAAATGGCAACCCACTCCAGTGTTCTTGCCTGGAGAATCCCAGGGATGGGGACGCCTGGTGGGCTGCCGTCTATGGGGTCGCACAGAGTCGGACACGACTGAAGCGACTTAGCAGCAGCTGCATGCTTCTTTTTATATAAAATAATAAGACCACTAATTGTTTTAAACATTCTACTACTTACAGCAAAAAGCATCCTAGATGATTTTGAAAACTTCCTGGAGGAGATGAGAACCAGGTCTTAAAAGACAGCAAGATTTATGTAAACAGAGTGGAGGTAGGGAGATCTTCTGTTGGAGGATAAGCTAAGGCAAAGGAATGGGCATTATCTTGGCCCATGTGGCTGGTGGGAGGGGATGCTCCACGCATCTGTGGTGAATGTCAATTGGAGTAACTGTGTCTTTATCTGAACTCATAGTATTTACTCTTAGTGTGTGTATTTTGCAAATGTTTATTTGCTTGAGAAATTTTGTTCACAGGAGAAGAAAAGTGGTTGGCTCAGGGACCTGAGATATGAGAGCACAAAGCAGTCTTTTCCTAGCCTCTGGTCTCCTGGCCAGGCCCTACAAACCTGTATTGGAGAGCAGCTGCAGGCAGAAGCCAAAGAAACTCTTCTCATAGGGTGTTGTGTGAGCCCAACCAAGAGCACTGCTTTGGTTTCCAGGTAACTAGACTCCACAGGCTTCCCTGATGGCTCAGCGGATAAAAAAATCCACCTAAAATGCAGGAGACACAGGAGATGCAGGTTTGATCCCTGGGTTGGGAAGACCCCCTGGAGGAGGAAATGGCAATCCACTCTAGTATTCTTGCCTGAAAAATCCCATGGACAGAAGAGCCTGGTGGGCTATAGTCCAAAGGACCACAAAGAATTGACACAACTGAGTAACTAGCATAAGCATACATGCATAGACCCCACAGAGCTATGGCAATGTTGAGACCGCAAGGACAGCATCAGCAAGGTATGAGGGCGCCAGGGGGTGGTGCACTGGGCCCCATCATCATCCCCTGGGGGGGGAAGGAGGGAATAGGCAGCTGTGCAAGCTCAGTGGCTGCTCCCAAGGGATTTCTCTGAATTGCCACAACACAGGCAGAAGCTGAGGGAGAAAGCCCACGTGAACAATGCACGAATTCACTTGAGACAATCCTCGAGAACAGAAATAACACCATGAGGCTCTGAGGGGAATAAAGCCCTTCACTACACAGCTGGGGCTGATTCTATGGAATATAGTCATCGGAGTCAATGTGGTTCTGCTGGAATCCTCTGACAAGTGAGACTAGATCAGGGTTTCTCAAGGTCAGCACTATTGATTCTTTGTTGTGAGAGCTGTCCTGTGCATTGTGAGGTGTTTACTAGGTGCTGGGAGCACTCCTTCTTCTGAACTGTGACAAGACATTTAAAATCTCAAAATGTGTTGAGAACCGGTGGTCTACAGAAACAAGGGGTGTGTGTGTGTGTGTGTGTGTGTGTGTGTGTGTGTGTGTGTGTGTGTATGTGAGAGAGGGAAAGCAAGATAGGATATGCATGAGACAGAATGTGATGTATTTGTCAGTTAGTTACAAGTATATTTGTTAATTTTTTAGATTTCTACCTTTTCCTTTTAAAAAGCATCAGTAAACACTTTCTTAGTTTAAACTCTGTCAACGTTTTAAATTATTTTCTTGTGATAAATTCCTAGACATAGAACTGCTTGGTGGGTGAAAAAGTGGCAAGTTTTAGACTTTAATTATATATTGACTAAATGACCTCTAGAAAGGTTTTTCCAATTTGAATTTGACATTTCTTTTTAATCTTTACAGAATTTAGGACCTAGGTTTGCACATGGTAGCTGCTTAATAAGTACTTTGTAGTTAG
This sequence comes from Bubalus kerabau, assembly GCF_029407905.1. Taxonomy (NCBI): domain Eukaryota; kingdom Metazoa; phylum Chordata; class Mammalia; order Artiodactyla; family Bovidae; genus Bubalus; species Bubalus kerabau. Next base: position 137,608,380 of record NC_073624.1, read on the forward strand.
TTGATCAAATATTGGTTGTGAGTTTTCATCCCTCATTATCCCAACAAATATCTGGGTATGTTGTTATATGACACTTCACAATGATTTCTATATGGGCTGGGTCTGCAGAAGAAACACACACATACATATACTGTTAAATGGATTATTTCCTGTAGACCCATGCCTCTTAATGTGTGGTCCCGGAACCCATGGTCTCTACTTGACCTCTCAGGAGGTCAGTTTGCTGCTGCTGCTAAGTCGCTTCAGTTGAGTCCTAGTCTGTGAGACCCCATAGATGGCAGCTCACCAGGCTCCTCCGTCCCTGGGATTCTCCAGGCAAGAACACTGGAGTGGGTTGCCATTTCCTTCTCCGGTCCCTACTTGGGAACTTGTTAAAAGTGTAAATTCTCTGGTTCCACACCTGGACCTAATTTGTATTTTAAAATCCTTCCGGGTAAAGTTTAAGAGTACTCTCTACAAACAATAAATGCTGGAGAGAGAGTGGAGAAAAGGGAACACTTCTACACTGTTGGTGGGAACTTAAATTGGTATAATCACTGTGGAGAAGAGTATGGAGGTTCCCTAGAAAACTAAAAGTAGAACTACCACATGATCCTGCAATCCCACTCCTGAGCATATATCCAGAGAAAACCATATTTTGAAAGGAAACCATAACCTGAAATGAGCTGCAGCACCCTTTACAATAGCCAAGACATGGAAGCAACCTAAATGTCCATCAACAGAGGAATGGATAAAGAAGATTTAGTACATATATACAATTCATAAAGCCATAAAAGAACAAAATAATACCATTGCAGCAACATGGATGGACCTAGAGATGATCACACTAAGGCAGAGAAAGACAAATATCATATGATATCACTCATGGGATCAAATTTCTTAAAAATGATACAAATGAACCTATTTATAAAACAGAAAAATACTTAAAGGTATCAAAAACAAACTTACGGTTACCAAAGGGGAAATGTTAGGGGGAGGGATAAATCAGGAGCTTGGGATAAATATACACACTACTACGTATGAGACAGATAAGGACCTACTGTATAGCACAGGGAACTCTACTCAATATTCTGTGATAACCTACATGAGAAAAGAGTCTAAAATAGGATGAATGTATGTATAACTGAATCACTTTGCTGTAACATGAAACTAATATAACACTGTAGATCAACTATATTCCAGTTAAATTAAAAATAAAAAAAGAGAATGACTGCAGCAGACAATAAAAATGAACAAACACTGCTCTCATCAGCATGGAAATTGCTATTTCCTAAACATTGCCTCTATAATGGCATCACTCTGGTGCAAGTTGGCCAGCCAGCTCTTTGTTCATAAGAGGTTCATACTCTAAATGCATGTAATGCTATCTAACTCCATCTGGTGTCCTGTTGGCCTCTGAGAGGCTCTTCCCATGCCTGCACCTTTATACTAAGGCCCAATTCAGCCTGCCCGCCAGTCCATGGCCTAGGAGCCAACAGCTGGGATGATTAAATGAAGAACGATGCATGCCTGTTCAACTTCATTTGCTAGATTGCTCATTAGATATATAATGCCCTATCTTGGCCAGATATGAAGTCCACTGTGACTGAGGTGGCCATCTGTTCAGGGATGGATCCTGTTAGAATAATCAGAGATCATGGGGCTCTAGCAGGCACCTCTGCCAGACCTGCGTGGGTGGGTGTGAACAGAGGAGAAGAGAAGGTTGAGGTGGGGGGGGGGGTTGTTGCACACACCTTCCAAACCTGAGTCAGCCTCTCCTCCATAAGGGACAACCCCAGGGCATCCAGATGCCTTCCTGAGGTGTAGGAGACACTGTCAGGAGGTCAGTTTGGAAGGAAACAGCTGCAGATGGCAGAGACTCTGGTGCTTGAACTCACACCTGGTTCCCCTCCTCCTCAGTCAGAAATGAGTTTCTGTACTAACAGCTCCTGACATCTGTAATCCCTGGGGCTTGCAGGGGTGTATGTGTGTGTGTGTGTTTGTGTGTGTGTGTGTGTGAGCACAGTTCCCTAATTAGACTGCACCATCTCTTAAAGGTAGGGGCTGTGCCTGTCACTAATGCTTAGCTTTACTTCTAATGGGGAATTTTAAATGGGACTGACTGCATTTTATTTTATTTTTTAATTTTATTTTATTTTTAAACTTTACATAATTGTATTAGTTGGCTCATGCATTCATAGGGCATCTTCAAGTTTCTAAGGGAATATTGGGTAGTACTGCCCACAAGACACACGCTTCTGGGACTTCCCTTCTGGTGGTCCAGGGGCTAAGACTCGATGCTTCCAACGCAGGGGGCCATGGATTTGATCCTTAGGCAGAGAACTAGGGCTACAGTCCATGGGGTTGCAAAGAGTTGGACACAACTGAGTGACTAACACTTTCACTTTCCAGGAAACTAGATTCTGCATGCCACGATTAAGACGCAAAGTGCCCAAAACAACAACAAAATAAGACACATGCTTCTGAGAAGCTAATTAGGTAAGGGATTGAAAGACTTAATGAAAAACAACTAGTCAAAACTTCAGTGGGGCCAGTTCCAGTTACTCCTTTGTAACCAAGAAGTTTTCAAACAGTGAAATGCATCACTCTTCATATCTGGCATCTTTATCCCAGGTTGACAGCAGCCTATCTGGTGACCAGTTCAGACACTTAGCAGCTGAAAGAGACAGGGTTACATTCTAAATAAGCCAGGAAGCTTTACATCCCCTCTGGCTGGGAGGCAGCAGCTAGTGAAAATAATCCCATCTGATTTAAGCAGACCAAGTCAGTGAATAACAGCAACCATTCTAAGGAAATGGGTGCTGGGGTTACAGCAGTTAATAACTGAAGTGGGAGTCAAAATAAAAGGCTCACAGTCAGAATTCATTTGCATGACTGGATGGTGTGTGAGCAGCACAGCTTGGCATGAGTGGAATGCACTGGAATGAAAAAAAATCCTAGGGGTTCTTGCTGACCCTAACATGAATGAAGGGCAACCAACTGTCGTGGCTTTAGCATGCAAAGTCTGTGCCCCTGGAAGTCTCCTAGTCCCTGGTGAACTAAGATGGTATGCTGCGGCCAGCGCAGCAGGTAGGGATTGAAAGTGGTCAACACGCAGTTTGGGAAAAAGAAACTAGAGACAGAATTAAAGTTTTAAAGATGGGACTGGGGAACTCAAGACCTCTTGGATCAAGAGCCCTGTTCCTTGGAGCCACATCACTTTTATTTAGTATCTTGGCATGCAGAAAGTATCTGTTTCGCTCTGACACTTGTCTCATTTTATTCATTACTTTGAACTATCTGCTATTTTCTTGTACAAGGGGTATCACCCAGCTGGGGGTCATATACCCACATATGCCTTGGGAAAACATCTTGGTGTGTGCACAAGCAGTGTTCTGAACTTGGTGCTGATCCGGTGTTCCAAGATCCATACTATGTTTTTCCTTAGCTTAGCAGGGCATGACAACCCCAACTAATAACCTGATATACTTTCATTTAGATTATACTGTACTGCTATATTTTGCTTTTATTCTTTTCCCATGGTGTTTTTCTCATGGCTTAGCCAGAGCAACAGGCAGCTGATTATTAACCCCTGCAATGGTGGATCACCCTACCTGGTTTCTGGACATCTTGACTCTCACTCTCTTCCCCAAGAAGTCCTTCAGTGGATTCCTCATGAGATAAACTTTAGGCAGCTCTGGAAAAAAAAAGAAAGCCAAGTAAGCTCTTTGTATCTGCACTTCTCCTCTCCCTGTGAAGTATGTGCTCAGGATTTGAAGAGTTTATATGTTTTTCCGACCTCTTAGACCTCAGGCTGGCAAGCAGCAGGTACAGTGATCCTAACGTGGAGCAGCTGCTCGTGTTGGGAGTACAGTCTCCCTCAACACTGGAGACTAGACTCTTGAGAGCCTTTGAGGCTTCTCCAGGGGCCTGTCCTTAACTCCTGGGGTTTTAGCAAGAGGTGTTGGGTGAGGAGAGGTGTCACAGTATGGGGGTGTGTTACAATATTTTAAGAAGTTTCAGTGTCTTTCCCATTCAGTTACTTGGCTTATTACTGCTCTCATCCCTAGGATTCTGTCAGGTATGTTCTTATGAGTGCCATTTTGGAGTTTGACCTTGTCTGGTTAGAAAGTTGGAAGTTTTGAAAAGCACTTAGTTCTGGAAATATTTGAAAATAGAACAGTAGAATGTGTTGAGACTATGGTTTCTAGAGTCAGACTTTCTGGGTTTGAATCCTATTTCTTTCCCGTTTTAGTATGTATGACCTTGGGCAAGTTCTCTGACCTTAGTTTCTTTACCTATAAAACAGAGATAATAATGGTGTCCTCAAAAAGTTGCTGTGAGAATAAAATGAGCTAATTTATAAAATAGTGATTTTTAATTTAAAGTATCTCTTTCTGCTTTATTGAGATATAATGACATTCAGTTCAGTCACTCAGTCGTGTCCGACTCCTTGCGACCCCATGAACTGCAGCACGCCAGGCCTCCCTGTTCATCACCAACTCCTGGAGTCCACTGGATCCCATGTCCATTGAATAATGATATTAACATTGTGTAAATTTAAGGTGTTCAGCGTGTTGATTGGATATACTTATATATTGCAAAATGATTGCCACCATAGTACTAGTACATAGTTAACACCTCCATCACATTGTTACAATTTCTTTTTTGTGATGATAACATCTACGGTTTACTCTCTCAGCAACATTCAAGAACACAACACAGTATCAACAACTGCAATCGCCATGCCGTACATCAGATTCCCTCAAACTTATTCGTCTTGTTACAGGAAGTTTGTACCTGTAGCATCAGGCCTGACAGTTGGTTTTTCTTTTTTGTAATGCAAGTGTCTGACTTAAGCTTTGATTGCCAAGGGATCCACTTCAAAGAGTCATCCACTTCAAAGACAGCTATCTCTATAAACACTTTGCCAGCCACATGTCTAGATAAAGAGCCAGGCTGAGCTGTCCTCCACTGCCCCAGGCTCCTTTGTTTCAGAGATTAAAAAAAATAAAAGCCTTATTGAGATATAATTCACATACTATAAAGTTCACACTTTAAAGTATATGATTCAGAGGTTTTTCGTGTATTTATAGAGTTGAGCCCCCACCACTGTTATCGATTTCAGAGTATTTCTATCATGTCAGAAAAAGTCCCATATCTGTTAGCTGCTGCGTCACTTCAGTCGTGTCCGACTCTATGCGACCCCACAGACGGCAGCCCACCAGGCTCCCCCGTCCCTGGGATTCTCCAGGCAAGAACACTGGAGTGGGTTGCCATTTCCTTCTCCAGTGCATGAGAGTGAAAAGTGAAAGGGAAGTCGCTCAGTCATGTCCAACTCGTAGCGACCCCATGGACTGCAGCCCACCAGGCTCCTCTGTCCATGGGATTTTCCAGGCAAGAGTACTGGAGTGGGGTGCCATTGCCTTCTCCATATCTGTTAGCAGTCAGGCCCACTTCTCCGCTTTCCCTGGCAACCACTCATTGACTTTCAGGTTCTATAGATTTGCCTATTTTGGACATTTCATATAAGTGGAATCATACAATATATGACCGTTGGTGTCTGGTTTCTTTCACTTAACATTATGTTTTCAAGGTTCACCTATGTGTTGCATGGGTCAGTATTTACTTCCGTTTTATTATGACGACTACTCCATTGTACAGATAGACCACATTCATCAACTAAGGAACATGTGAATTGTTGAAAAGTAAAACTCTTAAAATTACACAGCATAAAACATTAATCCCACATAATGTATATGTGTCCTAATAATGATCACTAATATTTACTGAGCACTTACTGTATAGAGGGGTTGCTCCAAATGGGTATACATTTTAGCCCATTTCGTGTTCATCACAACCCTGTGAGGGGGTTTTCACTACGACTGCCATTATTTTATGAGAAATTAGGAAATATGGAAATTAAGTAACATATCTCAAGATAAACAGCAAATAGGTGATTCAAATCTAGAAAGTCTGTGTGTAAAGCCTGCAGTTTATTTTTCATTAAAAATTATCATGTTAAAAACTTTTTGGGGATATATATTTCTATGAATTGTAACATACACTGCCGCAATAAGATAAAGAACTACTTCATAATCCCAGAATACTCTTCTTTATCCATGTCAATTATTGGAGGAGGTTGCTGAGAGGATGTGACAGCTGGTTTCAGAGACCTTGATTGATTTCAATAAATGACCATTTGGGCTGCTTGTTTTTTCTCTTCCCTTTAAATTCCCATTCTGTGTTTTAAATTCACCAATAAACAGAAGGCCTTTGAGACTGTAGGCCCCACACTTGTTCCCACAACCCTACACCTGCTGCCTCTCATCTCTTTTCCTACCCCTGACTTTGCTATGTGGCCCGAGGTGTGCTGTGTAATTTTCAAGACCTTTGAGTAATAAACCTCTTCCCCAAAGTTTCCTGTTGGTTGTTGCTGAGGGCATCTTACAATCATGATAAGAATCACAAAGGTCAGTCCAGCAATAACACTGGTTACCAACAGGCTGAGACCAGCATAAAACAGTACTCTTGACCAATATCTCCCCACGCCTCCTACCTCTCAGCCCTTGGTAACCACCACTCTATGAGTCTGACTTTTTTAGATTCTACGTAAGTTATATCATTATTTGTCTTTCTCTGACTTATTCACTTGCATAATGTTCTCATGGTCCATTCATACTGTCTCATATGGCAGAATTTCCTTCTTTCTCATAAGTATTTTTCCATTGTATATATGTATACTACAACTTCTTTGACGAGTCATCCCTTGAGGGATACTTCAGTTGTTTTCATTCACAGTGGAGACTGAATAATGCTCCAATGCACACGGGACTGCAGATATCCCTTCCAGATCTGGTTTTCATTTCCAGAGGTGGAACTTCTGGATCATATAGTGGTGGTTCTATTTTTAATTTCTTGAGTAAACACCATATTGTATTGCATAGTGACTGCATCGATTTACATTCCCACCAACAGTGCATAAGGGTTTCCTTTTCTCCACATCTCACCAACGTTTGTTATCTTCTGTCTTCTCAGTGAAAATCATTCTAACAGGATTGTGGGGATAGCTCACTCTTGCTTTCACTTGCACTTCTCTGTTGATTAATGATGCTGAGCCTCTTTTCACTTATCTGTTGGCCATTGGTATGTCTTGTCTTCTTTGGAAAAATGTCTATTTAGTTTCCCTGCCCATTTTTAGTCAGATTTTTAATTTTGTTGTTATTGACTTGTATGAGAACCTTGAAAAAAAGTGAAAGTGAAAGTGTCTCAGTTGTGTCCGACTCTCTGCAACCCCATGGACTATATAGTCCATGAAATTCTCTAGGCCAGAATACTGGAGTGGGTAGCCTTGCCCTTCTCAGGGGATGTTCATAACCAAGGGATTGAACCCAGGTTTCCCACATTGCAGGTGGATTCTTTACCAGCTGAGCCACAAGGGAAGCCTAAGAATATTGGAGTGGGTAGCCTATCTCTTCTCCAGGGGATCTTCCCGACCCAGGAATGAAACCAGGGTCTCCTGCATTGCAGGTGGATTACCAACTGAGCTATCAGGGAAACCTAATTTACATATTAATCCTTTATTAGCTATGATTTGCAAATATTTTCTCCCATTCCATTAGTTGTCTTTTCACTTTGTTAATGTTTATTTTTGTTGAAATGGAGCATTTTTCTTGCCATGCAGAAATCTGACGTAGTTCTACTTATCAATTTTTGCTTTTGTTATGGTTTTGGTGTCACACCCAAAAAACTGTTGCTAAAACCAATGTCCAGAAGGTTTTTCTTATGTCTTCTTGTAGGATTTTTATGGTTTTATGTCTTAATACTTAATTCATTTTGAGTAGCATAAGGGGTTCAATCTCTTTCTTCAACATGTGGTTATCCCATTTTCCCAGCACTATTTATTGAAGAGACTATCCTGTATCTATTAAGCACTCATGGTTTCCTTGGGAAATATGAGTTGATTGTATACGTTAGGATTTATTTCCTGTCCTTTCTTCTGGAACATTGGTCTATTTGTCTATTTTTATGCCAGGACCATACTGTTTGGATTACTATAGCTTTGAAATTAGGAAATATAACACCTCCAGTATGTTCTTCTTTCTTAGGATTGCTTTGACCATTCAGGATTTTTTGTGGTTTCATACTAATTTTAGGGTCTTTTTCTATTTCTGTGAAAAATGCCATTAGAATTCTGATAGAGACGGTACTGACTATAGATGGCTGTGGGTAGTAGTATGGCCATTTAAACAACATTAATTCTATTTTGAGTATAGAATATCTATGCTCAATCTACTTTAATTTTTTTGTGTCTTACTTAATTTCCTTCTTCAAAGTCTCATGGCTTTCAGTGTGCAGATCTTTCACTTCCTTTGCTAAATTTATTTCTAAGTATTCTATTATTTTTTATATTATTGTGAATTGGGATTGTTTTCTTTCTCTTTCAGATGCTTTATTGTTAGTGCATAGAAATACAAGTGATTTCTATCTTGATTTTGTATCCTGCAATTTTACTGAAATCATTGATTAGTTCCAACACTTTGGGGGCATGTTTTTAAGATTTTCTATATATATTGCCGGGAGCCGGCGAGAGACATTCCACTCGTGACAAAGGTCATGAGGAAGGGGGCTCGGCATACGCAAAGGCGGGATCGAGCCTCGGGAGTGCCCCCGGATATTCTCGAGCATCTACCCCCCAAAAAACCAGAGTCTGCCTACTTTATTGCTTTGTGCTCTCACCTCTGACTTTACTGGGGGCTGTCCCCCACCACCATCTCACTCTCTCTGTCAAAGAGTTAACTTACAGCTCCAATTAATAAAGTTCCTGGGCAATTAGGAGTGTTTAAATCCAAACCCCTCAGATGGCTCTCTAACTCGCCTGACAAGTTTACCCGGACACCTACAGCTATGCATACGATTGTTTACAGTCTCCCAGCCTCCAGAGGCACGGGAAGCTTAAGATATTCAAATAGCTTAGAGCCTCTCAGAGAATTAGAAACTGTCAGAATAAAACTAGTAAAAGATTTCATTGATGAGCCAATGTTTGTTGCCAAGTTTTCACATCCCCTGAATTGTATCCTTGAATGTGCATTAATTAATATAGTTGGTATGTAGAAAAAATAAGTAGTGGCCTGGTGTTAGTAACTTTAGACCCTTAAGGTAGTAAATTCTTTCCTTTGTAAACCCATTACACATCCACCCTATAGGAACGTAATCTTATCTTCGGAAGATGGCACCAAACCTTAAAATAATTACTCTTAGAGAAAATAAGTCTTTGTTGATAAGTCCTTGTCAAGAGTCATAAAATGTTAATAGGCCTCTGGCCAGAAGATGATGTAAATCACCTAAGCCATTTGTATACGATAAATCTGCAGGAAAGAAACCCTGGTTTTTGATAAGCATCAAAGACTGCTGATTTTGCATCCCCTATTATCCTCTATGTGTAACTTAGGGTATAAAACCCCCTGTTGAAAATAAAGCTATGGGCCTTGCTCACCAACGCTTGGTCTCCCCATGTCATTCTTCCCTTTAACTTCCAGCTGAGTGTCCATCTGGAGCGTGGATATCCTCTGCGACCATTTATTTGCCTGGGCTTCTAAGACCCACTCGAGAAGGTGTCTAAGGTGGGGCACCTTCCGCTATTCGAGAGGGCGCCTGCGGCCTCCGTGGTCAGAGCTAACCTGGTGTCACGGGTTATATTGATTTTCCGCGTAAACCAAGCCACTCAGCTTCTTTTCTCCACTGAATTTTCCTACTGAGCTATCCTCATTCTATTCCTCTTTATTATCTCTAATTAACATTTGAATAGGTCGCCTAGCCGTCTTTCCTTCGAATACCCTGGATCAGCCGGGGCTGGACCCCGGCAATATATGATGATATGATTTGCAAATACAGAAAATTTAACTTCTTCCTTTTTGATTTGGATGCTTTTTATTTCTTTTTCTTGCCTGATTTCTCTGGCGAGGACTTCCAGTACTATGTTGAATAGGAGTGGCAAGAGTGGATCTTCTTTTCTTGCTCCTACTCTTAGAGGAAAGACTTTAAACCTTTTGACACTGAGTATGATGTTAGCTGTGGGTTTGTCATATTTAGCCTTTATTATGTTGGCACTGAACAGTGTTTGCTTGAGGGATGGGATGATGCAGGCAAAATGAATCTTTCTTCTCTTCTTGTGTGGTTAGTTTCAAGTTGCTTTTATCTAACTGTTTTGCTCAGGTTTCTTAAGTGGACTCCAGAGCTTTCCCAGAGCTGTTTTTGTTCATAAAAAACTGTCCAATTGTCCATCTTTATGAGGAAGGGAGGCTGGAGTGACATCATCTCAAGGAATGCATATAAAATGCTAAGAGCATAGAATGAATGCTATATTGTTGTTCAGTCGCTAAGTTGTGTCCAACTCTTTGCAACCCCATGGACTGCAGCACGCCAGGCTTCCTTGTCCTTCACTATCTCCCTGAGTTTGCTCAAGCTCATGTCCATCGAGTCAGTGATGCCATCCAACCATCTCATCCTCTGTTGTCTCCTTCTCCTCCTGCCTTCAATCTTTCCCAGCATCAGGGTCTTTTCCAATGAGTCGGTTCTTTGCATCAGGTGGCCAAAGTATTGGAGTTTCAGCTTTAGCATCGGTCTTTCCAATGAATATTCAGGGTTGATTTCCTTCAGGATTGACTGGTTTGATCTCCTTGCTGTTCAATGGACTCTCAAGAGTCTTTTCCAGCACCACAGTCCAAAAGCTATATAAACATTTGCTATAAGTGTTACTATGGTTACTATCAATGTAGCAAGTGCAAATAGTTTAGCAGACATGAGTCTAAAATATATATTATTTATTTTCTAGTTGTATGGATTAGGCAGTTTATTTACCTTTCAGAGTCTCACTTGTCCCATCTGTAAAGTCATAGCTCATAGGTTTGTTATGAGAACTAAATGAGGTAACTAGTTAAAATATCCAGCAAAATGTCTGACATCTGGCTTGCTCAATACATATTGACAGTTTTCCATCCACAGTAAGTTAACATAGATTTGGTGCCACAATTATTTAGTTCACATTACTTAGGTAATTACATACAATGCACTAATAGTGGTTATCAAAGCTGGTCTTTGGATTATCATTGCTTCGGGTTGGGTACAGTATGTCCTAACCTTTATGCTTGATTAAGATCGACATCCATGGTCTCTCTTGAACTTCAATGGCAAGGGTTACTGAAAATATTTCTCTGAACCACATAGCTTCTGAGAATATATAGCCTCACTTCATAACAATAAGAGGCATGGAAATTGTTTACCAGCTCCCAGAGGAGTTGGTTACAACCCCAAGATTTTCTTACCAGCCATAAAGGAATGCTTTTCTCTGGCTGGAGCCAGCTCAGCACCATCTGGAAAAGTGCCAACTGGGGCACTGAGGTCTTTTTCCAGATGGTGCCAACTCTCCTTGCCTAGTTCCTCAAGACTGCCTTGTGTCTTCTGTCCCTTTTATTCCCTGACTGCATGGCAAGGCATTACACTCCCCCTGCTTTTTCCATCTGAACCTTTTCTGGCTGACAAAAGCACATCCCCAGCCCTCCCTGACCACACCCTGCACACAAGACCACTTCCACACAGCATCACATTGTCTGCTTGCTCCTCTTGCTTTCATTTCTTGGGAGAATGTAGCTTTCAGGCTAAATCTCTCATTTCTTTAGTGACCAAGAAATGAGACTATTCCTGAACCATAATTAGGGTTCATACCTCTATCATGGTTCCAAGGAAAGTCCAAAGTTATCCTGGGGCATACATGAAGCATCTGAACCATAATTAGGGTTCATGCCTCTATCATGGTTCCAAGGAAAGTCCAAAGTTGTCCTGGGGCATATATGAAGCATGAATGAGCCCTGTACCAGTCACCACAAAAGGAAGGTCAAAGGCATAACTCTCTTTACCTTACATGCATAATCTCATTCTTTTTACCAGCTTTCACTTTTATCAAAAGGTCAGAGAAGTGGATCATGGAATTTAGCCAACTGTTCTAAGTCACATTCTTTAGTCTGTGATATAGAAAATCATGTCCAGGGGTATCATTTGTATCTATTCATTACTTTAAACAGTTTACACTTCTGGTTATCTGATATGAATATGCAGCTGAACAGACAACACGGTTGTTTCACAGGTGTGAGATCAAGCATCTTTAGTATTTGAATGAACTTTTATTTAGTCACTGATAGCATACCTTGTTAGCACTAAGTTTTGTGAGAACAATTCATATAAGATAAAACATTTGCATTATGGTGAGAGAAATTTATCAGTGATGACAGGTCCACAAAGTAAAATCTATGATGGAGACATACTGAGAGGAGCAAGTTGAGTCCTGTCTGGAGGCAGGGGAGACAGAGGACAAAGTGGAGATTTTGGAACACTCACAGTAAGCAGCGCAGGACCAGCCCAGGGGATATACCCCACATCCAAGGTCAGGAGCTGTGGCTGAGATGAGATACCCCATGTCCAAGGTCAGGAGCGGCAGCTACGCTTTGCTGGAGTAGCCGTGAAGAGATACCCCATGTCCAAGGTAAGAGAAAACAAGTAAGACAGTAGACACTATAAAGGAACAGAGGGCAGACAGACTGAAACCACAGTCACAAAAAACCAGCCAATCTGATCACATGGACCACAGCCTTGTCTAACTCAGTGAAACTAAGCCATGCCACGTGGGGCCACCCAAGATGGATGGGTCATGGTGGAGAGTTCTGAAAAAATGTGGTCCACTGGAGAAGGGAATGGCAAACCACTTCAGTATTCTTGCTTAAGAACCCCATGAACAGTATGAAAAGGCAAAAAATAGGACACTGAAAGATGAACTCCTCAGGTTGGTAGGTGCCCAATATGCTACTGGAGATAAGTGGAGAAATTACTCCAGAAAGAATGAAGAGACAGAGCCAAAGCAAAAACAACACCCAGCTGTGGATGTGACTGGTGATAGAAGCAAGGTCTGATGCTGTAAAGAGCAATATTGCATAGGAACCTGGAATGTTAGGTCCATGAATCAAGGCAAATTGGAAGTGGTCAAACAGGAGATGGCAAGAGTGAATGTCGACATTCTAGGAATCAGCGAACTAAAATGGACTGGAATGGGTGAATTTAACTCAGATGACCATTATATCTACTACTGTGGGCAATAATCCCCTAGAAGAAATGGAATAGCCATCATAATCAACAAAAGAGTCCGAAATGCACTACTTGGATGCAATCTCAAAAATGACAGAATGATCTCTGTCATTTCCAAGGCAAATCATTCAATATTACGGTAATCCAAGTCTATGCCCCGACCAGTAATAATGAAGAAGCTGAAGTTGAATGGTTCTGTGAAGACCTACAAGACCTTTTAGAACTAACACCCCAAAAAGATGTCCTTTTCATTAGAGGGACTGGAATGCAAAAGAGGTCAAGAAACACCTGGAGTAATGGGCAAATTTGGCCTTGGAGTACAGAATGAAGCAGGGCAAAGGCTAATAGAGTTTTGTCAAGAGAACACACTGGTCATAGCAAAACCCTCTTCCAACAACACAAGAGAAGATTCTACACATGGACATCACCAGATGGCCAACACTGAAATCAGATTGATTATATTATTTGCAGCCAAAGATGGAGAAGCTCTATACAGTCAGCAAAAACAAGACCAGGAGCTGACTGTGACTCAGATTATGAAATCCTTATTGCCAAATTCAGACTTAAATTGAACAAAGTAGGTAAAACCACTAGACCATTCAGGTATGGCCCAAATTAAATCCCTTATGATTTATACAGTAGAAGTGAGAAATAGACTTAAGGGACTGGATCTGATAGACAGAGTGCCTGATGAACTATGGATGGAGGTTTGTGACATTGTACAGGAGACAGGGATCAAGACCATCCCGAAGAAAAAGGAATGCAAAAAAGCAAAATGGCTGTCTGAGGAGGCCTTACGAGTAGCTGTGAAAAGAAGAGAAGCAAAAAGCAAGGGAGAAAAGGAAAGATATACTCATTTGAATGCAGAGTTCCAAAGAATAGCAAGGAGAGATAAGAAAGCCTTCCAAAGTGATCAATGCAAAGCAATAGAGGAAAACAATAGAATGGGGAAGACTAGAGATCTCTTCAAAAAATTAGAGATACCAAGGGAACATTTCATGCAAAGATGGGCTCAATAAAGGACAGAAATTGTATGCACCTAACAGAAGCAAAGAGAAGGCAATGGCACCCTACTCCAGTACTCTTGCCTGGAAAATCCCATGGATGGAGAAGTCTGGTGGGCTGCAGTCCATGGGGTCGCTAAGAGTCGGACACGACTGAGCGACTTCCCTTTCACTTTTCACTTTCATGCATTGGAGAAGGAAACGGCAACCCACTCCAGTGTTCTTGCCTGGAGAATCCCAGGGACGGTGGAGCCTGGTGGGCTGCCGCCTCTGGGGTCACACAGAGTCGGACACGACTGAGCGACTTAGCAGCAACAACAGCAGCAGCAACAGAAGCAAAAGATATTAAGAAGAGGTGGCAAGAATACACAGAAGAACTGTACAAAAAAGATCTTCACCACCCAGATAATTATAATGGTGTGATCACTCACCTAGAGCCAGACATCCTGGAATGTGAAGTCAAGTGGGCCTTAGGAAGTATCACTACAAACAAAGCTAGTGGAGGTGATGGAATTCTAGTTGAGCTATTTTAAATCCTAAAAGATGATGCTGTGAAAGTGCTGCACTCAATATGCTAGCACATTTGGGAAACTCAGCAGTGGCCACAGGACTGAAAAAGTTCAGTTTTCATTCCAATCCCAAAGAAAGGCAATGCCAAAGAATGCTCAAACTCTCTGTGCATCCGGGACTCTGGAATTTTCACATAAAGCCATAAAGTAATGCAAATCCCTGCTTCTCATAGGGCAATTTTAAAAAATAAAACCTCTATCCTTCAGGAAGCAGTGACTGTTTAGGATAGTTCTGCTTTAACCTGTATTCAGGCATGGCCTATAATTTTAGTTTTTGTTTTGTTCTGAACCCACACATCATGCTACTAGAGTTGCAGCTGGAGTAGGGTACTCTCGATCTCTGAGCTTTAGAAAATGTACCATTTCTGTGATGCCTTCCACCCTCATCTTTGGCCCTGCTCAGGGAGCCTGTGCTTATGGAAACAGGGCAAGCCAATTTCACGAGGAAGAAGTTTTCTGCTTGGCAAGTTCAGGTCCCTGTAAGTGGCAGGGGAAATGTCAGGGTAGTCAGAAACCAATGTAAAAGTATGGGATGCCAGAGAATGCAGGAAGAGAGGAGGAAACTGACAAGGGAAATGAGGTAGCTTGAAATATAAACTTGGTCTTCCTTGAGGCATTTTTGTGGGGTTCTGATTATGTCCTTAGCTAAGTCTCTCTGGCCAACAGGAAATGAGATATCACATTTCTTAAGAGATAATCAGGCCTTAGCAACACCAACACTTGTAATGAAATTGCAAGGACTCCCAACCAAAATTACCAACTCTTTCGTAGGGAAGGACCTCATTTTCTGGAAATATCTATTATTCCTGGAAAACGAGAAGCCCTCAGCAGTCTTCTAGGCCTGACTGGGTCAGTAGTTTCTGTGCTGACCTGTAGGTCATGATGAACGCTATTGGATGAATGCTATTGGATATACTAGCAGCTGAGAAGTGGGGCACCCCTGTCCTCTGGGGTTCAATTTCACTCTAAGTTCTTTAACACCAGCTTCTTGCCAAGGCTTCACCAGCTGTTTATGATCATAACCAACCATTATCTGAGCCTGAGAACCTCATTTAACCTTACCCGAAATTCAGAGCAGGGATGGAATTTTCAGTCCAGTGATATAATTTCACATAAGGGCCAATTAGAGAAAATGTTGCATCACCTCCTCACAGTTCATGCTGCAGTAAAGTCCAAAACAAAAACCACAGACTGTTTGTGATTATTTAATATTGTTCTTGTACACAGTATACTCAAATAAAAAACAAAATGCAATTTATTCCATTCTACTGAGAAATAAAATAAAACTTATTGTAATCACTAGCAGAATATGTTTGGAGAGAAGATGATTTAGGTAATTTTTAAAATTTTAGCCAAAGTAATTTTTCCTCTTCAAAACCATATAACTGACGACTACTCTTTTGAGCAGTACAGGGAGGAAACAGTGGATAAAAAAATAATTTCAATTTTGAAAAATAATCCAATTGCACAAGAATGTTGATAATAACTCTGACATCATTTGGAATAAGAAATTTAAAGTGCTATAATCTAAATTACTATAATGATGCAAGAAAAACATAGAAATAGGATAGTTAAACAGTAAACAGCGTTTTAAAAGAGTGTTTCAAAAACAGGGTCATTGTTACCAATCTAAAGGAATAGTTCTAGCTGACTTTTCAGCACATCTAGAACCTGTTCTGCTCTGTTTTTGCTTCTGTCAGAGTCCATCCTTGAAACTGAATAAAGATTTCATCCCCTCTTCTAATTATCTATTTATTTAAAGAGGGATTAGGAAGCTAGTTGAACATAAGAACTGAATGTGATCTCCGAAAGAAGATGAGTCAGAAAATAAAATGGGGAGTACCTTGACTCATGGCAGAAATATACACTGACTGGGGAAATTTAAGCAGTTTCTGTTCAGACATTGAAAACAGCAAGCCCTTATTTGTTATAATTGGTGAAATGGTTTCTCAAACATAGGCTTATGGATCTGGGAAAGCTAAACTGTCATTGGATGTTATCTCTTTCCTTCTCATATATCCAGAACTCTTTCATGGGCATAACTATTTTCCTTCTTAGCTGGTGTCCTCCAGTAATTACAAAGGACTTGAAAGTGAGGCAGCTGCCAGCCCTCTGATTGCTAGGGTTGATGTGACTGATCTGATGGACATGGACTCTTTCTTACTCCTCATGCCATGAGGAGTTCTCCTGAAGGTCAGAGAGGATGACTTCTACAAGTACAGAGGATTATTCTTCAATAAAAGGAAAGCAATCACAGCACTCTCTTGTAAGGAACTTTGTATCAGTTGGCTAATTTAAGCAGAAATGGGGAACAGTTTTAGATGAACATATAAAGAATATTTTCATGATTTTGGAAATGGTGAGGAAAGATTTCTTACTGAAGACAAAAAGCACAAACTATGCAAAATGACTGATACATTTGACTACATAAAAATGTAATTAACTATAATTAAAGTCTGTATCAAAAGACAGAGTGCTCCATATCCAATGCAGCCTCTGGCCATCACAACACCAGTCCCACCTCCTACCAAAGGGGTAAAGGCCAGTAACACTGAGGAAAGAGGTGGCAGCAATCCATATTAAAAACAGCCCTCACATCAAAAATCATTAAACCTATGCAGGCTGCACAGGGATGTTTCCACATAAAAGTAACCCTCCAAGACCACAGTACTTAATTGCTTTTTCTTAACTCATAGAGCAAGAGAAATATAAGTGAAAGGAAGAAGCAGAGGAACCACTCCCAGTTGAAATAGAGAATTCCCTTGAAAGAATAAACAATGAAACAGACTTCTTTAGTCTAACAGACACTGAGTTTAAAAGGGGGATAATAAAAATACTGAAGGAATTAAGCAAGGCTATCAATAGAAATGCAGATTGCTGTAAAAAGGAACTAGAAGCTGTAAGGAGCCCAGAAAAATTAGAGAATTCATTTGAAGAGATGAAAGCTGAACTAAAGGCTATGAATAGCAGAATGAATAATGCAGAAGAAGATCTGGAAGATGGAATAATGGAAATCACCCAATTAGAACAGCAGAAAGAAACCCAAATGAAAAAAAAAATTAAAGCAATATAAGAGACCCACAGGATAAAGTAAAGCATGCCAATCTACACATAATAGGGAACTGAGAAGAAGAAAAAGGGGACTAAAAACATACTTGAAGAAATTATGGCTGAAATCTTCCCAAACCTAAAGAAGGCAATAGATGTCCAGATACAAGAAGCACAGAAGGTTCCAAAAAAGATAAACCCAAACAGACCCACACCACAATATATTATAATAAAAAATGGCAAAAGATAAAGAGAGGATTCTAAAGGCAACATTCAAAAACAAAGAGTTAATTACAGGGAACCCCTATAAGGCTATGAGCTGAGTTTTCTACAGAAACACTGCAGGCCAGAGGAAGTGGCAAAACTTATATACTGACAACAACAAAGCATTAATAAAGGAAATTAAAGATAACTTAGAAAAATGTGAAGATACCCAACGCTGTTGGATTGGAAGAATTAATCTTATTAAAATGGCCATACTATTCAAAGCCATCTACAGATTAAATAGGATCCATATAAAATTACCCATGTCATTTTTCACAGAATTAGGACAAATAATCCTAAAATTTATGCTGCTGCTGCTGCTAAGTCACTTCAGTCATATCCGACTCTCTGCAACCCCACAGGCTCCCCCATCCCCGGGATTCTCCAGGCAAGAACACTGGAGTGGGTTGCCATTTCCTTCTCCAATGCATGAAAGTGAAAAGTGAAAGTGAAGTCGCTTAGTCGTGTCTGACCCTCAGCAACCCCATGGACTGCAGCCTTCCAGGCTCCTCCATCCATGGGATTTTCCAGGCAAGAGTACTGGAGTGGGGTGCCATTGTCTTCTCCATAGCCCTACTAGATTTGGACAGTACTAAAAACTTCAGTAATTAAAACAGTATGGAATTTGGACAAAAATAGACATAAGGATCAATGGAACAGAATAGAGAGCCCAGAGAAAAGCCCACATACCTACAGACAAAGGAGATTAAGAATATAAAATGAGAAAAAAGACAGTCTCTTCAGGAAGCGGTGCTGGGAAAGTTGGACAGCTGCATGTAAATCAGTGAAGTTAGAATACATGCTTACACTAAGTACAAAAATAAACACAAAATGGCTTAAAGACTTAAACATAAGATATGATACCATTAAACTACTAGAAGAAATCATAGGCAAAACGTTCTCTGACATAAATTGTACCAGCATTTTCTTAAGTCAGCATTTTCTTTGGGAGCAAAGCAAGGCAATAGAACAGAAACAACAACAACAAAAACAAACCTGAACCTTATCAAACTTACAAGCTTTTTCACAGCAAAGGAAACCAAAAACAAAAAGAAAAGATAACCTACAGTGATCAACCAAACGATGCAACCAATATGGACTTAATTTCCAAAATGTACAAACAACTCATACAACTCAACAACAAAAAACAAACAATGCAATTGACAAATAGACAGAAGACCTAAAGAGACAGTTATCCTAAGAAGACATACAGATGGCCAACAGGCACATGAAAGTTGTTCAACACCACTAATTACTAGAGAAATGCAAATCAAAACTACAAAGAGGTACCACCTCACACTAGTCAGAATGGTCAACAGTAAAAAGTCTACAAATAACAAATGCTGGAGAAGATGTGGAGAAAACAAAACCTTTTTACACTGTTGGTGGGAATAGAAAAAAGTATGGAGGTTCTCAGAAAACTAAAAATATACTGGCCATATGATCCAGCAATCCCACTCCTGGGTATATATCCAGAAAAAACTAATTCTAAAAGATACATGACTCCTATGTTCATAGCAGCACTATTTACAATAGCCAAGGCATGGAGACAACCTAAATGTCCATCAACAGTTGAATGGATAAGGAAGATGTGGTACATATATCCAATGGAATATTACTCAGTCATTAAAAAGAATGAAATAATGCCATTTACAGCAACATGCATACCGAGAGATTATCATAACAATTGAAGCCAGAAAGAAGACAAATACCATATGATATCACTTATATGTGGAATATAAAATTTGATATAAATCAACATATCTATGAAATGAAACACATCTATGAAATGAAAAAGAACAGACTCACAGATATAGAGAACAGACTTGTGGTTTCCAAGGGGGAGGGGGAAAGCAGAGGGAAGGAATGTGAGTGTGGGATTAGTAGAGGCACATTATTATATACGGGATGGAAAAACAACAAGGTCCTACTGCATAGCACAGGGAACTATATTCAGTATCCTGTGAAAATCATAATGGAAAAATATGAAAAAGAATACATAACTGAGTCATTTTTCCATACAGAAGAAATTAACACACCACTATAAATCAACTATACTTCAATAAAATCTAAAAAAATACAGTGGAGGCAAAACAAAACCAACCATAAGCCTTGGGAAAATCAAATTTGAAAAAAATTTTCAAATTTGATTAAACATTTCTTTGTGTGTGTGTATGTATATATATACATATATATATACATACACACACATATATATATATTTTCCTCTTCTTATCTAGAGACTCCTATTACACATATAGTACGTTGCTTGAAATCATTGCATACCTCACTAATGATGGTTTGTTTATTTCTTTTTGCTATCTTTAAATGAGCCTGTTCTTTGTTTCATCTTGGATAGTTGCTATTGCTATGTCTTCAAGTTCATTTTTCTTTTTGTCCACAATATTCAGTCTGCTATTAATTCATCAACTGCTGTTTCATCTCTTGCATTATAATTTTCACCTCTAGAATTTTAATCAGGATATTTTTCTATGCATTATATACTTACAATATTTCATTTCCTCTAGTTTATCAAACATACGGAATACAGTTATAAAAGCTTCCCCCCCACCCCAGCCAAGTGCTTGTTTGCTAACTGAAGCATTTATGTGTGGGTCAGTTTCAATACTTAATTTTTCTTCTTCTTGAGAGTTTTTAATTAGACGATATTGTGAATTTTACCTTGACAGGAGTTAGACACTTTTGTATTCCTGTTGGAAACAGTTTGATCATTTTAGGCCTTGCTTTTAAATTTTTAGGTATGAACATAACAACATTTATTTTAGGAATAATTATCCCCACTGCTGAGATAAGAGCCTTCTGACTACCCACTTTCTTCTGAATTATGAAATTCTCCAGTTTGAATGGTGGGAAGAGAAGTCAGGAAAACAATGCTACATGAAACAATGCTAAATGATCAGAGCTTTCTTAACAAAGATGCTGGTACCTGGGTGAACGGATGCTGAATGACAAACAAGCCTTACAAGTTAAGACTTACAGTGTTATTTATACAAGTGACTTGAGGACCTTCACACTTTACCCTCTGACAAGAGCATTTCTCTATGTTAAAAGGCAAAAAAGTCTCTCCCTCTTTCTGGAGGAGGGGTGGGAGCAGATGGGTCAGCTCTCTTGTATAGACCCTATGTACACACAGGAGATTTCTGCCCTAATGCATTGCCCTTTGGGGAATTGGAGCATGAGAGACTGACAACATATGTTCTCTGAGTAATTAAATACTTTTATCTGATCTAGAAACTTCATGTTTCCTGTCAAAAAATTAATAAATATAGATATAAAAACTTAATAATAGGCACTATTCCCATTACTGTGTGAGTTCTGAGTACATTTAATCCTTTTGCATGGTTCATTTCCCAGCCTTGGGTATTTTCATCACAAATATACACTGATTAGTATTCTGCTGCATCCTTTTGCAAGTCTCCAGAGTTCTCTGTCTGTTTATAGTTTTCTCCTCTGGTATTCTGTTCTGTGAATTCTAGCTATTTGGGATTCCTCAGCTTAGGGAGCACACAAAGCTTTGTCTGAGTTAGTCTCTACTGTGCCATGACATGAAAATAAGCATCAGAGGGTTCTTCTCATTTTTCTTGTATCTCAGCAATCACAGTTCTTTGTTGCCTAGTGTTCAATGTCATATATTTTGTCTAGTGTTTTAATTGTTAAGGTTTAAGGGAGGGGTAAATCTAGTACTCTGTCTCTGATGGGAGTAGAAGTGATATTGAAACATTTTCAGCAGAGAAAATTTTAAAGAGAACCAACTGCCCGTATCAGGAGAATAAGTAAAGACATGTTCAGATAATCATACAGTGATATACACTATAGCTAGCATTTTAATAAAAAATGTCACACATGCAATTTTGAGCATCAGAGACATACATACAACTGCCTCCTCATTAGCCCCACTTAACAAAGTTGAAAAGTTGTAGAATAATATGTAGATTCTCATAGAAGACAAATATTTTATAAACAGGCAAATCAATACGATATAGTAATTTTGAATACCTACACATGGACAATGAGTATAAAAACTTCTATTAGAATGATAAGCATCTAACTGAAAAATGTTGATCAGTTACCTTTTGGAAATAGCATATATTTACAGTTTTATTTCCTAAGATATTTGGTCAGTACATAGATATATGATTGTAGACAAAGCAGCAGCCCTCTTCAAAATCCAGCTCTGTAGTGTTTCTCTAAAATTATTACAGGAAGTTAAGATTTTAATCATTTTTTCAACAATGATTTTGAAATTCATATAATATCCTATATAAATTCCTTTTGGCTTAAAGTAGCTAAAGTATCTTCAAGTCTCTGCAATTAAAGCTTGACTCATATAAAATATCATTCAGAAAATGAAGACCTGTAGTATGAAGGATGTATATATTTAAATAGGTAGAGAAGGGGTAAGATATTTTAGGTACAGAGAACAGTCGAAACCGAGAAACTAGAATCTTCTCACTTACATTTAAACATTCTCAATTCACCCACATCTTAGAGGATAGACCCACCTTCCCCTCTATACACTAACACCTGGCTTTTGGCAATTGACTTCCATTCCACTAAAGTTATTGGAGAATTTTAATATTCCACTTACTTGACCTCTAAGAGTGTTCATTAATCCCACTTATAACATTCCCTGGTGGTCCAGTGATGAAGAATCTTCCCGGGGACATGCGTTCTATCCCTGGACTGAGAAGATCCCACATACTGCGCCACAACTGGTTCGTGCTCTAGAGCCCTCAAGCCACAGCTACTGAGCTCTCATCTGACGCCTGCGTGCCCTATGGTCTGGGCTCCACAAGAGGAGCCACCACAAGGAGAAGCCTGTGCACTGCAACCAGAGAGTAGCCCCTGCTGCTGCAACTAGAGACAGCCCTCACACACCAGTGAGCGCTCAGCACAGCCAATAAGCCGTGCTGAGAAGAAAGAAAGAAAGTCATATTGAAATAAGAAAGTCATATTGTATAATACAACCTAAATATAAACAACTTAAAAAATTCTTAACAATAAAAAGTGTGACTGAATATACACATATACATATACACCCATAAGCAAAATCAAAACAGTCTAACAAAAATAAAGTATAATAGATAGACCTGGTGAACAAAGGAAACCAAAAATTTTATCTACCAGAACAAAACTAACTAAAGCACAAACTGGAAAACAAAACTAAAGCAAGGTGCCATTTGGGGAATAAAGCAATGAAAATAAAACTAACAAATATGTTGAGAGGAAAGGAGAAAAAGAAAGAAGGAATAGATATGCAAAGTTAAATAGAGGTAGATAAAGAAGATTTATATATATTAACTGCAAGGGAATAAGAACAGTAGGAAAAACAAACAAAGGAATCAATGTAGAAAAAATAATAGGTTTAAAAAATTAAAAAAAGATTAAAACATGAAAAAAAATAAAAAGGAACACTGAGCAGAACTGCAAAAGCACAACACAGAGTCAGAAGTTTATAACAATAAAAATGTGACTGCTAAAATCGACAACTACAACAGAGCAGGGGGAAAAGGGAAAAAAAGAGAAAAGGAAAAGAATCCAAAAGAATCTGCAGAACAAGTCAAAATGTAAGAATAATAAATGTTTTTCTTGAGTCACTGCTGTCAGAGTCCTTTCCCCCACTGGGAGTCACAGTCCACCTTACCTCCCTAGGACGCCCTCCAACACCGTGCTGATCTCTGTACCTGCTGTGGGGGCAGCTCAGATTCTAATCTGGCCCTATTCCAGTGTGTTCTTGCCTCCACTGTCCACAGCTAGCTATCAGAACTAGTTCGTTTTCTTTTGTGGGAGCTCTCAAGGACCTATATATCTGTGGACTGTGTGTCCACAGACACACAGTCTGCCTAGTTGATCCTGTGGATTTAATCTGCAGCTTGTTCAGAAGGTTTTGGGTCTTCTTCCTTAGCCACACCACCCCTGGGTTTCAACTGTGGTTTTATTTCTACCTCTATATGTGGGTTGTCCACTGGGGTTTGCTCTTGAGGCTGCCCTGGAGGACTTGGGTTTGCCCCTGTGAGGTGTGGAGGTGGTGCAGCTGCTTGGGTTGCAGGGGTTCTGGCAGCACCAGGTACTCAGGGGAGTTGGAGGGTAGGGCAGCAGGAAATATAGTGCTCTAGAGGGTATGGCAACCAGTATTGGCCAATACGCTCCAGTATTCTTGCCTGGACACCTCCCTCTCTGACAGAGAAGCCTGACAGGCCATAGTCTACAGGGTTGCAAAGAGTCAGACACAATCAAAGCGACCCTGTGTGCATAGACGCAAGACTTTTTGTTGCCTGTGGCAGCTCTGCCCCAGTGAGAGTTGAACGTGAAGGTGGCGCAGCTGCTTCGCTTGCAGGGACCTGGCTGGTGCCTAGTGTGCAGGAACACGGACTGCCTCCACTGCAGGAATTATGGCCCTATCAGAGTCTTTTTTTGAGCTTCTTGTAGCTGGCGATCTGAAGGCCTCTTTGGCCAGTTTTTCCCTGTAGCTTTGCCTGTTCAGGCACTTAGAGGCCTCCCTTGACTGGGGTCCTTCTCTGTTGTTTGTTTGTTGTTTGTTGTTTGGTGCGTCAGGCACATAGAGGGGGCCCCCCTGGCTGGGGTCCTACTCTGTATATCTGTGCATCAGGCACTTAAAAGGGCACCCTGGGTGGGGTCCTACTCTGTAGTTCAGTGCGCCAGCCATTTGATGGGTCAGCCTATCTGTTGTTCAGCTGCCGATGCTGACGGTGTGGGGAGAGAGAGGCCATGGTGATGGCTCCACCCCCTACGTGTGACTCAGCAGTATCGCCTTGCTTCCATGGCTGCCTGGCTTTCTTCCCCTGGCTTTTCCCACCACGAACTCCTCTCTCACGTCCCCTTGATCTGTCTCTTCACAGTCAGCTGCAGCCCTTGCCCTGGGATTGCTCCACAATCCCTAAACTCCAGCTCCCAGCCACTGCACCTTCCAGGGGACCAGCGTTTTTGTCAGGCATATTTATGGCTGCAGCAAGGACTGTCTAGTTCTCATTCCATTTAGGCTGTCACAGATCAGCTGTTTCACTCTCAGCCTTAAATGGTTCTCCTCTGACTCAGATAATTGTCCTGATGTGGGGATCAGACCCCTGCATCAGTTCCCCCATCTGCTGAGGGCAGATCTAGTCCTACTCTCACTTCTGTTTTACCCCCTAGTTCCTTCGTCCTACTGAATTTTGCATGGTTCTATGTATTCTTTTCCACTGGTTAGGTACTCCTGTCTGCTCTCAGCTGGTGTTTTCTGCATGCACTTCTGTGTCTGAAGGTGTATTTGTGATGTATCCATGGAGAGAGATGTATTCCACGTCCAACTACAGTGTCATCATCTTGTCTCTTTATAATTTTAATTTTTTAAAACCTATTATATTTTTTATTTATTTCTTTGCCTTTTCTACTATTCTTTTCCACTTGCAGTTAATCTTTAATGTATATAAATCTTCTTCATCTACCTCTATTTAACTTTGCATATCTTTTTTTTTCTTTCTTTCCTTTCCTCTCAATATATTTGTTAGTTTTCATTGCTTTATTCCCCACTTGGCACCTTGCTTTAGTTTAATTTTCCAGTTTGTGCTTTAGTTACTTTTGTTCTTAAATGGTAAATATAATTTTTTATTTCCTTTGTTTGCTGGGTTAATCTACTGTATTTTATTTTTTTGGACTATTTTTACTTTCCTCATGGGTGTATATTCCATGATTTTAAGTATTATTTGCCTGATTTTGTAATTGCTATTTGGGGTTCATTTTTGGTTTCTCATTTTTGGATATTTGTTTTAATCCCACTTAACGCTGTAACAAACCACTTGTAGAATCTTCCTGACCAGATTCAAGCCCCGAGCCTTTGGAGTGGGAGTACTGACTCCAAGACCCTAGACTACCAGAAAACTAACCCTAGGGAGTATCAAATAGTGAGAACTCACACAAAAGAAACTACATGAATACAAGACCCAGCATCACCCAACCACCAGTAGCACCCTGTGTAGGACACCTCATGTAAACAAGAAACAAAACAAAAATACAAACCCAATCATCAGCAGACAAGTTTACCACCTCACTCAGCCTTGCCCATCAGAGGAAAAACAAACAAAAACACAGCACAAATCTCACCCTATACAAAGCTTACACAAACCACTGGACCAAACTTAGGAGGGCAGAAACCAAAAAGAAGAAAGAATTCAACCTTCTCCAAGGAAGAAATTCAATTTTCCTTGAAGCCTGGGAAAAGCAGATCTCAAACACAATAAGTTAAAAAAAAATAATGAAAAGGCAGAGAAATACTACACAAATGAAGGAAAAAATTAGAAACACAGAAGTCGAAATAAATGAAGAGGAAATAGGCAAACTACCTGAAAAAGAATTCAGAATAATGATAGTAAAGATGATCAAAAACTTTGAAAACAAAATGGAGAAAATGCAAGAATCATTTAACAAAGACCTAGAAGAATTAAAGAATAAACACACAGATACAACACCATTAGTGAAATTAAAAATACTCTAGAATAGATCAATAGCAGAATATCCAAGGCAGAAGAATGGATCAGTGAGCTGGAAGATAAAATGGTGGAAATAACTTCTGAAGAGCAGAATAAAGTAAAAAGAATGAAAAGAACTGAGGATAGTCTCAGAGACCTCTGGGACAATATCAAGAGCAACAACATTCGAATTATATGGGTCCCAGAAGAAGAAGAGAAAAAGAAAGGGTATGAAAAATTTTTGAAAAGATTATAGTCAAAAATTTCCCCAACATGGAAAAGCAAATAGTCAATCAAGTCCAAGAGGCACAAAGAGTCCCATAAAGGATAAATCCAAGGAGAAACATGCCAAGACACATACTAATCAAACTAACAAAGACTAAACACAAAGAAAGAATATTAAAAGCAGCAATGGAGAAGCAACAAGGGAAACCCCATACACTTTACAGTGATCTTTCAGTAGAAACTCTGCAGGCCAGAAGGGAATGGCAGAATATATTTAAAGTACTAAAGGGGAAAAATCTACAACCAAGATTACTGTACCAGCAAGGATCTCATTCAAAATTTATGGAGAAATCAAAAGCTTTTCAGACAAGTAAAAGTTAAGAGAATTCAATACCACCAAACCAGCTTTACAACAAATGTTAAAGGGACTTATATAGTTAAGAAATACAAGAGAAGAAAAAAGATCTACCAAATCAACCCCAAACAATTAAGAAAATGGCAATATAAACATATATATCAATAATTACTTTAAATGTAAGTGGATTAAATGCTCCAACCAAAAGACACAGACTGGCTGAATGGATACAAAAACAAGACCCATACATATGTTGTCTACAAGAAACCCACTTCAGACCTCAAGACAAATATAGACTGAAAGTGAGAGGATGGAAAAATATATTCCATACAAATGGGACGCAAAAGAAGACTGGAGTAGCAATCCTCATATCAGGAAAAATAGACCTTAAAATAAAGAAGATGACAAGAGATAAGGAAAGACACTACATAATGATCAGGGATCAGTCCAAGAGGAAGACATAACGACTGTAAATATCTATGCACCCAACATGGGAGCACCTCAATATATAGGACAAACATTAATAGATATAAAAGGAAAAATTGACAGTAACACAATGATAGTAGGAGACTTTAATACCCCCCCTCACACCAATGGACAGATCATCAAAACAGAAAATTAATAAGGAAACACAAGTCTTAAATGATACATTAGATGAGATGGATCTCATTGATATCTTCAGGATATCCCATCCAAATGCAGAAGAATACACCTTCTCAAGTGCATATGGAACATTCTCCAGGATAGACCACATCTTGGGTCACAAATCAAACCTCAGTAAATTTAAGAAAACTGAAATCATATCAAGCATCTTCTCCAACCACAATGCTATGAGACTAGATATCAATTACAAGAAAAAAAAACTGTAAGAAACAAAAACTTCATGGAGATTAAACAACATGTTTCTAAATAACCAACAAGTTACTGAAGAAATCAAAAGGAAAATCAAAAAAATTTCTCAAAACAAATGACAATGAAAACATGACAACTCAAAACCCATGGGATGCAGCAAAAGCAGTTTCCAAGAAGGAAGTTTGGTTGTTTTGGTTTGGTCACTAAGTCATGTCTGACTCTTGCCACCCCATGGACTGTAGCCTGCCATAGGATTCTCCAGGCAAGAATACTGGAGTGGGTTGCCATTTCCTTCTCCAGGGGATCTTCCCGACCCAGGGATCAAATCTGGGTTTCCTGTATTGGAGGCAGATTCTTTACCAACTGAGCTATGAGTTTATAGCAATACAATCCTACATGAAGAAACAAGAAAAACATCGAATAGAAAACCTAACTTTACACCTAAAACAACTGGAAAAAGAAGAAGAAGAACAACAACAAAAAAAAACCCAAAACTAGTAGAAGGAAAGAAATCATAGAGATCCAAGCAGAAATAAATGGAAAAGAAATAAACAATAGTAAAGATTAATAAAACTAAAAGCTGGTTCTTTGAGAAGACAAACAAAATTGACAAACCTTTAGCCAGACTTATCAAGAAAAAAAGAGAGAAGAATCAAATCAACAAAACTAGAAATGAAAAAAGAGCTTACAACAGTCAGTGCAGAAATACAAAGGATTTTAAGAGACTATTATGAACAACAATATGACAATAAAATAGATAACCTGGAAGAAATGGACAGATTCTTAGAACTAAGTTCAATCTTCCAAGACTGAACCAGGAAGAAATAGAAATTATGAACAACCCAATCACAAGCACTGAAATTGAAGCTGTGGTAAAAAATCTTGCAAAAAACAAAAGCCCAGGACCAGACTGTTTGACTGGAGAATTCTATCAAACATTTAGAGAAGAGCTAATGCTAATCCTTCTAAAAACTCTTTCAAAAAATTGCAGAGGAACACTTCCAAATTCATTCTCTGAGGCCAACATCACCCTGATACCAAAACCAGGCAAAGACAACACAAAAACAGAAAACTACAGGCTAATATCACATATGAACATAGATGTAAAAATCCTCAACAAAAGTTTAGCAAACAGAATTCAGCAAGACATCAAAAAGCTCATATATCATGATCAAGTTGGATTTATTCCAGGGATGTAAGGATTCTTCAGTATATGCAAATCAATCAATATGATACACCATATTAACAAATTGAAAGATAGAAATCATATGATAATATCAATAGATGCCTTTGACAAAAAGCCTATCACAAATTTCAGCACCCATTTATGATTAACACTCTTCAAAAAATGGGCATAGAAGGAACCTAGTTCAACATAGTAAAGCCCATATATGATAAGCTTACAGCAAACATTATTCTCAATGGTGAAAAACTTAAAGCATTTCCCCTAAGATCAGGAACAAGACAAGGGTGTACACTTTCATCACTATTATTCAACATAGTTCTGGAAGTCCTAGCTACAGCAATCAAAGAAGAAAAAGATGTAAAAGGAATCCAGATCGGAAAAGAAGAAATAAAACTCTCACTGTTTGCAGATGACATGATACTGTACATAGAAAACCCTAAAGATACTATCAGAAAATTACTAGGGCTAATCAGTGAATTTAGCAAAGTTGCAGAATACAAAACCAATACACAGAAATCACTTGCATTTCTATATACCAACAATGAAAAATCAGAAAGAGAAATTAAGGAATCAACAAATTGCAACAAAAAGAATTCAATATCTAGGAATAAACTTACCTAAGGAGACAAAAGAACTGTAAACAGAAAACTATAAGACATTAATGAAAGAAATCAAAGATGACATAAACAGATGGAGAGATATTCCATATTCCTGGGTAGGAAGAATCAATATTGTGAAAATGACTATACTAACAAACGCAGTCTACCAATTCAATGCAATCCCTATCAATTACCAATGGTATTTTTCACAGAACTATAAACAAAAAATTTCGCAATACATATAGAAACACAAAAGACTCCCCCATAGCCAAAGCAGTCTTGAGAAAGAATGAAATTGGAAGAATCAACCTTCCTGACTTCAGATTATACTATAAAGCTACAGTCATCAAAACTGGCGCAAGTATAGAATGGTATGGTGCTGACACAAAAACAGAATTATAGACCCATGAAACAAGATAGAAAGCCCAGAAATAAACCCACGCACCTATGGGTACCTTATTTTTGACAAAGGAGGCAAGAAGATACAATGGGGTAAAGACAACCTCTTCAATAAATGGGAAAACTGGACAGCTACATGTAAAAGAATGATAATTAGAACACTTTCTAAAACCATACACAAAGATAAACTAAAAATGGATTAAAGACCTAAATATAAGACCAGAAACTGTAAAACTCTTAGAGGAAACAAAGGCAGAACACTCGATGACATAAATCAAAGCAAGATCCTCTATGACCCACCTCCTAGAGTAACGGAAATAAAAAAAAAGTAAACAAGTGGGACCTGATTAAACTTGAAAGCTTTTGAACAGCAAAGGAAACTATAAGAAAGGTGAAAAGACAACCCTCAGAATGGGAGAAAATAATAGCCAATGAAACAATTGACAAAGGATTAATTTCCAAAATATACAAGCAGCTCATATAACTCAATACCAGCAAAACAAACAACCCAATCCAAAAGTGGGAAAAAGATCTAAACAGACATTTCTCCAAAGAAGACATACAGATGGCTAAGAAACATACACGAAAAGACGCTCAACATCACTCATTATTCAGTTCAGTCTCTCAGTCGTGTCTGACTCTTTGCGACCCCATGAACTGCAGCACGCCAGGCCTCCCTGTCCATCACTAACTCCTGGAGCTTACCCAAACTCATGTCCACTGAGTTGGTGATGCCATCCAACCATCTCATCCTCTGTCATCCCCTTCTCCTCCTGCCTTCAATCTTTCCCAACATCAGGGTCTTTTCAAATGAGTCAGCTCTTCGCATCAGGTGGATGAGAAATGCAAATTAAAAGCACAATGAGATATCACCTTACACTGGTCAGAATGGCCATCATCAAAAAGTCTACAAACGGTAAATGCTGGAAAGGGTGTGAAGATAGGGAACACCCTGGCACTGTTGGTGGGAATGTAAATTGATACAGACTGGTTCCAAATAGGAAAAGGAGTACATCAAGGCTGTATATTGTCACCCTGCTTATTTAACTTATATGCAGAGTACATCATGAGAAACGCTGGACTGGAAGAAACACAAGCTGGAATCAAGATTGCTGGGAGAAACAACAATAACCTCAGATATGCAGATGACACCACCCTTATGGCAGAAAGTGAAGAGGAACTCAAAAGCCTCTTGATGAAAGTGAAAGTGGAGAGTGAAAAAGTTGGCTTAAAGCTCAACATTCAGAAAACGAAGATCATGGCATCCGGTCCCATCACTTCATGGGAAGTAGATGGGGAAACAGTAGAAACAGTGTCAGACTTTATTTTTCTGGGCTCCAAAATCACTGCAGATGGTGACTGCAGCCATGAAATTAAAAGACGCTTACTCCTTGGAAGGAAAGTTATGACCAACCTAGATAACATATTTAAAAGCAGAGACATTACTTTGCCAACAAAGGTCCGTCTAGTCAAGACTATGGTTTTTCCTGTGGTCATGTATGGATGTGAGAGTTGGACTGTGAAGAAGGCTGAGCACCGAAGAATTGATGCTTTTGAACTGTGGTGTTGGAGAAGACTCTTGAGAGTCCCTGGGACTGCAAGGAGATCCAACCAGTCCATTCTGAAGGGGATCAGCCCTGGGATTTCTTTGGAAAGGAATGATGCTCAAGCTGAAACTCCAGTACTTTGGCCACCTCATGGGAAGAGTTGATTCATTGGAAAAGACTCTGATGCTGGGAGGGATTGGGGACAGGAGGAGAAGGGGACGACAGAGGATGAGATGGCTGGATGGCATCACTGACTCGATGGACGTGAGTCTGGGTGAATTCCGGGAGTTGGTGATGGACAGGGAGGCCTGGTGTGCTGTGATTCATGGGGTCATAAAGAGTCGGACATGACTGAGTGACTGAACTGAACTGAACTATGGAAGATGGTATGGAGATTCCTTTAAAAACTAGGAATAAAACCACTATATGACCCAGCAATCCCACTCCTAAGCATATACCCTGAGGAAACCAAAATGGAAAAAGACACATGTATCCCATTTTTCACTGCAGCACTATCTACAAGAGCTAGAATATGGAAGCAACCTAGATGTCCATCGACAGATGAATGGATAAAGAAATTGTGGTACATATACACATTGGAATATTACTCAGCCATAAAAAGGAATGCATTTGAGTCGGTTCTAATGAGGTGGATGAACCTAGAACCTATTATACAGAGTGAGGTAATTCAGAAAGGGAAAGATAAATATTGTATTCTCAATGGTAGTGAAGAATTTATTTCTAGGGCAACAATGGAGAAACAGACATAGAGAACAGACTTATGGACATGGGGAAAGAGGAAGAGAGTGTGAGATGAATGGAAAGAGTAACATGGAAACTTATATTACCATATGTAAAATAGATAGCCAATGGAAATTTGCTCTATGGCTCAGAAAACTCAAACAGGGGCTCTGTATCAACTTAGAGAGGTGGGATGAGGAGGGAGATGGAAGGGAGGTTCAAAAGGGAGGGGATATATGTATACCTATGGCTGATTCATGTTGAGGTTTGACAGAAAACAGCAAAATTCTGTAAAGCAATTATCCTATGATAAAAAATAGATTAATTTAAAAAATTCTTTCTTCACCTTATAATACTCTGCCACTTCTCCCCTTTCTTTCTGGTCCTTCATTTTCAGCCTTAAATGCAGGCTCATATATCAGGCCATTTAATACTGAATTTCTGAGGTCTGGTTGTTGGTCCTTTCCTCACTTTATACTATATCCTTAAGGGATATAATTTATGCCCATGGTCTCAAATACATTCATATACAAGTAAATTTCAAATTTCTATCTCTTGCCCTGAAATCTCATATGAATACCATTATATACACACACACACACACACACACACACACAAGCTTCCAATTAAGTATCTCCAATTAGTAAAGGCTCCTCAAACTATCATGTCAAAAATCAAAAGCATATTTGCTTTCAGTCATCTATGCAAGTTAGGCACCAGTTTTAAAGGTAAGAATGATCTTTAAAATTGGCAAAACTGAGTAATCTGACAAAGTCACATATCATACACAGAAAATCCTGAAGACTTCACCAAAAAACTGTTGAAACTAATAAACAAATTCAATAAAGATACAATATACAAAATCAATACAAAAAAATCTGTTTTGTTTCTGTATGCTAATAGCAAACTATCAGAAAACCCATTTACAATTGAATCAAAAAGGATAAAATAACTAAGAATAAATTTAACCAAGGAGTTGAAAGACCTGTTCACTGACAACTAGATGGCACTGATGAAGGAAATTGAAAAAGATACAAATATATGGGAGGGTTTTGCAGGTTCATGGATTGGAAGCATTGATATTATTAAAATGTCCTTACTACTCAAAGTAACCTACAGATTCAGTGTAATCACTGTCAAGATTCATAGAAATAGGAAGAACAATCCTAAAATTTGTATGGAACCACGAAAGACACTTAATAGCCAAAGTCATCTTGAGAAAGAAGAAGAAAACTGAAGGCATCATTTTTCTTGATCTCAAATTATTTTACAAAGCTATTGTAATCAAAACAGTATGATATTGGCATTAAAACAGATACTCAGAAAAATGGAAAAGATTAGAGAACCCACAGAAAAACCAAACATGTAAGGTTAATTAATTCATGACACAGGAATCAAGAATACACAACAGAGAAAGTACAGTCTGTTCAATAAATAGTGTTGGGAAAGCTGAACACAAAAGAATGAAACTGGACTGCTATCTAACACCATACACAAAAATTAACTTAAAATTGATTAAAGACTTGAATGTGAGACTTGAAAACATAACACTCTATAAGAAAAAAATAGGTGGTAAGTTTCTTGTTTTAAGTCTTGGTGATGATTTTTCAATCTGATGCCAAAAAGCAAAAGCAATAAAAGAAAAAAAAAAGGAGGGGAACCATTTTAAACTAAAAAGCTTTCATATAGAAAAAAAGAATCAACAAAATGAAAAGGCAACCTACCAAATGGGAGAAAATATTTGCAAATGATATATTTGATAAAGATTAATATCCAAAATAGATAAAGAACTCATAAAACTCAACATAAAAACTCAAATTCAATTAAAATCTGGGCAGAGAATCTGAAAAGACAGTTTTCCAAGGAAGACATACAGAAGGCCAACACGCACATAATAAAAAGTTCAACATTGCTAATCCTCAGAGAAATGCAAATTAAAACCACAATGGTGATATCCACAACGTCACAGCTATTAGAATGGGTGTTATCAAAAAGACAGAAATAAAAAATTTTGGAAAGGACATGGAGAAAGGGATCCTTCCACACTCTTAGAGGAAATGTTAATCAGTGCAGCCACCATGGAAGTTTGTTAGAAAATTAAAAATAGAACTACTCTATGACCCAGCAATTCCACATCTGGGTATTTATTAAGTGAAAACAAAAATGTTAACTAGAAAAGTTATATACAGCCCTTGCTCACCAAAACGTTATATACAGTATCCAAGATATGAAAATAACCTAGCTCAACATATGAACTGATAAATAAAATGTGATAAACACATTCACATGTGCACAGAGGAATACTCTTCAGCCACAAAAAATAGTGAAATCTTGCCATTTGCCGTAAGATGAATGGACCCTGAACAGACCCTGAATATTTCACAATTTATACTAAGTGAAATAAATTAGACAGCAAAAGACAAGTACTACAAGATCTCACTTATACATGGAATATAAAAAAACTCCAACCCCTCAAAACACACAACTCCCCCCACCCCAGAACTAATGGATAGAAGAGACTGGTGTTGCCAGAGGTGGGCAAAATGGGTTAAGGTCAAAAGGTATAAACTTCCAGTTTTAAAATAAGTCCTAGAAGTGCAATGTGTGTGAGTGCAGTCGTGTCCGACTCTGTGACTTATGGACTGCAGCCCGCCAGGCTCCTCTGTCTATGGGATTCTCCAGGCAAGAATACAGGAATGGCTTGCCATGCCCTCCTCCAGGGGATCTTCCTGACCCAGGGATCAAACCCATGTCTCTTACGTCTCCTGCACTGGCAGGTGGGTTATTTACCACTAGCGCCACCTGCTAAAGGGGAAGCTCTGACATTCTGGTCTCTGATGCAAACAGCGAACATCAGGAAAAGTCCCTGATTGCTGGGAAACATTGAGGGCAGAAGGAGAAGAGGGCATCAGAAGATGAGATGGCTGGATGGTATCACCGATGCAATGGATATAAATTTGGGCAAACTTTGGGAGTTGGAAACGACAGGGAAGCCTGGCATGCTACAGTCCATGGGGTGGCAAAGAGTTGGACAAAAATGGGGGAATGAACAACAGAAATATAATGTACATTATAGTGACTGCAGTTAATAATCCTGTATTGAATATTTGAAAGTTGCTAAGAGATTAGATCTTAAAAGTTCTAATCATAAGAGAGATGTATAACTATGCATGATAAGGAATGTTAAGTTATTGTGGTGATCATTTTGCAATATTTACCAATATTGTATTACCAATTCTTGTATTGTATACCTGAAACTAATATAATATTTAAATTATAGCTCAATAAAAAGGAAAATCCTTAGGGTGATTTAATTTGGGGAAATTATTAATTAGAAATGCTATAGGAAAAGATAAGAAGACAGGTAAGAGTAGATATTATTTAGGATACTTATTAAGTACAGGACTGTAATAGTTGCTTTTTGTGTTGGGTTGACAAATAGCTTGCTGTTATGAATGGCTGATTAATCTTTAGTAGAGTAATATTAGGGGCTTACTGATGGCTCAGTCATGAATCTGCCTGCAATGCAGGAGACCTGGTTTTGATCCCTGGTTTGGGAAGATTCCCCTGGAGGAGGGCATGGCAACCCACTCCAGCATCCTTGCCTGGAGAATCCCCATGGACAGAGGAGCCTGGAGGGTTACAGTCCATGGGGTCGCAAAGACACGACTGAGCGACTAAGCACAGTACACAGCCCAGAGTAATAGTAGAGAGCTAATATACGTTTCATGTAGAGATTAGAGTTTTTTGAGGAAGATTACAGAAAATTAAAAATTACAAAGAATAATTAAACAAAACTTTATTTTCATAACACACAGATAACAATGTTCCATTATGTTTGCTTTTAAAGAAATTAAATAATACAGATTAAAACTAAAGTCTCTGTGTGAGAGTGAAGTAAGCCAGAAAGAAAAACACCAATACAGTATACTAATGCATATATATGGAATTTAAAAAGATGGTAACAATAACCCTGTATCAGATCAGATCAATCGCTCAGTCGTGTCCGACTTTTTGCGACCCCATGAATCGCAGCACGCCAGGCCTCCCTGCCCATCACAAACTCCTGGAGTTCACTCAGACTCAAGTCCATCGAGTCAGTGATGCCATCCAGCCATCTCATCCTCTGTCGTCCCCTTCTCCTCCTGCCCCCAATCCCTCCCAGCATCAGAGTCTTTTCCAATGAATCAACTCTTCCCATGAGGTGGCCAAAGTACTGGAGTTTCAGCTTTAGCATCATTCCTTCCAAAGAAATCCCAGGGCTGATCTCCTTCAGAATGGACTGGTTGGATCTCCTTGCAGTCCAAGGGACTCTCAAGAGTCTTCTCCAACACCACAGTTCAAAAGCATCAATTCTTTGGCGCTCAGCCTTCTTCACAGTCCAACTCTCACATCCATACATGACCACAGGAAAAACCATAGCCTTGACTAGACGAACCTTTGTTGGCAAAGTAGTCGATGCTTTTGAATATGCTATCTAGGTTGGTCATAACTTTCCCTCCAAGGAGTAAGCGTCTTTTAATTTCATGGCTGCAGTCACCATCTGTAGTGATTTTGGAGCCCAGAAAAATAAAGTCTGACACTGTTTCCACTGTTTCCCCATCTATTTCCCATGAAATGGTGGGACCAGATGCCATGATCTTCGTTTTCTGAATGTTGAGCTTTAAGCCAACTTTTTCACTCTCCACTTTCACTTTCATCAAGAGGCTTTTGAGTTCCTCTTCACTTTCTGCCATAAGGGTGGTGTCATCTGCATATCTGAGGTTATTGATATTTCTCCCGGCAATCTTGATTCCAGCTTGTGTTTCTTCCAGCCCAGCGTTTCTCATGATGTACTCTGCATAGAAGTTAAATAAACAGGGTAACAATATACAGCCTTGATGTACTCCTTTTCCTATTTGGAACCAGTCTGTTGTTCCATGTCCAGTTCTAACTGTTGCTTCCTGACCTGCATACAAATTTCTCAGGAGGCAGATCAGGTGGTCTGGTATTCCCATCTCTTTCAGAATTTTCCACAGTTTATTGTGATCCACACAGTCAAAGGCTTTGGCATAGTCAATAAAGCAGAAATAGATGTTTTTCTGGAACTCTCTTGCTTTTTCCATGATCCAGCGGATGTTGGCAATTTGATCTCTGGTTCCTCTGCCTTTTCTAAAAGCAGCTTGAACATCAGGAAGTTCACGGTTCACATATTTGTGAACCTGGCTTGGAGAATTTTGAGCATTACTAGCATGTGAGATGAGTGCAATTGTGCAGTAGTTTGAGCATTCTTTGGCATTGCCTTTCTTTGGGATTGGAATGAAAACTGACCTTGTCCAGTCCTGTGTTCACCGCTGAGTTTTCCAAATTTGCTGGCATATTGAGTGCAGCACTTTCACAGCATCATCGTCCAGGATTTGGAATAGCTCAACTGGAATTCCATCACCTCCACTAGCTTTGTTCATAGTGATGCTTTCTAAGGCCCACTTGACTTCACATTCCAGGATGTCTGGCTCTAGGTCAGTGATCACACTATCGTGATTATCTGGGTCATGAAGATCTTTTTTGTAGAGTTCTTCTGTGTATTCTTGCCATCTCTTCTTAATATCTTGTGCTTCTGTTAGGTCCATAACATTTCTGTCCTTTATCGAGCCCATCTTTGCATGAAATGTTCCTTTGGTATCTCTGATTTTCTTGAAGAGATCCATAGTCTTTCACATTCTGTTGTTTTCCTCTATTTCTTTGCATTGATCGCTGAAGAAGGCTTTCTTATCTCTTCTTGCTATTCTTTGGAACTCTGCATTCAGATGTTTATATCTTTCCTTTTCTCCTTTGCTTTTCGCTTCTCTTCTTTTCACAGCTATTTGTAAGGCCTCCCCAGACAGCCATTTTGCTTTTTTGCATTTCTTTTCCATGGGAATGGTCTTGATCCCTGTCTCCTGTACAATGTCACGAACCTCATTTCATAGTTCATCAGGCACTCTATCTATCAGATCTAGGCCCTTAAATCTATTTCTCACTTCCACTGTATAATCATAAGGGATTTGATTTAGGTCATACCTGAATGGTCTAGTGGTTTTCCCTACTTTCTTCAATTTAAGTCTGAATTTGGCAATGAGGAGTTCATGGTCTGAGCCACAGTCAGCTCCTGGTCTTGTTTTTGCTGACTGTATAGAGCTTCTCCATCTTTGGCTGCAAAGAATATAATCAATCTGATTTCGGTGTTGACCATCTGGTGATGTCCATGTATAGAGTCTTCTCTTGTGTTGTTGGAAGAGGGTGTTTGTTATGAGCAGTGCATTTTCTTGGCAAAACTCTATTAGTCTTTGCCCTGCTTCATTCCGTATACCAAGGCCAAATTTGCCTGTTACTCCAGGTGTTTCTTGGCTTCCTACTTTTGCATTCCAGTCCCCTATAATGAAAAGGACATCTTTTTTGGGTGTTAGTTCTAAAAGGTCTTGTAGGTCTTCATTTACGAGACAGCAAAAGAGACAGTGATGTATAGAACAGTCTTTTGGACTCTTTGGGAGAGGGAGAGGGTGGGATGATTTGAGAGAATGGCATTGAAACACGTATAATATCAAGTGTAAAATAATATTGTGAACTCAAGGGCTGTGCAGAAACAGGCTGGTGGTTTGTTGATCCCTGGTTTGGTCAAGCAAGGAATAGTACAGTTATCTGGAATTAGTAGCAACTGAGCTCTGGCTACCGAGATATGAAGGGAAGAGGCATGTTACAGAGACTTGGAGGGAAAAAAAAAGGGTGTTCTCTGGAGTCAGATGCATGACTTGAGGGGAACTGCGGGAGAGCTCATCTATGGAGACCTTCCAGGAAGGAGTTAAATATCTGAACCTCACATCTGAGTTCCTGTCATTGCTTCCCATTTGGCTAAGCCAATCCTAAAACCAGGGCAATGGTGTCCAGTTGTATTATCACCAAGTCTAGCCTTCTGGAGCAGAAAATAGGGTGGGCAAGGTGGAGAGTGGGTTTGGAGGGATGAACAGAAGGTATCTAGGAGGCCTCCATTCACCATTCTGAGATAGTAGAGTTGAGATGGAGCCTGGGAACTGGAGATTTTAACAATAACTTAGGTGATACTGACCAAAGCTTGAGACACACTTTCAAAGGTATACAACTAGAAGTGAAATTGCTGGATTACAGTGTATATGAATTATTCATTTTTGAACTAACTTATTTTTCAAAGTGAGTATATCAATTTAACTTAACTATCAATATACAAAAACAACTAATTTTCTTTTCACTCTCACCAAATATTTGATATTGTCAAACTTTTCCATTTTTGCCAATTTTATGGGTAAAAATGGATTTTTGGTGTGTGTTTTAAGTAATATTTATCTGATTTACAGTGAAGGTGAACATGTTTTCAAATAGTTATCATTCCAATTTCTCTCCCTTTTCAAATGTATGTTCTTTGCCCATTTTTCTATTACACTGCTTTTCTTCTATATTATTTTTTCAACTGGTCAAAATTCTTCACATATTCTGGAAAGAACCCTATGTCTAATATACACTACAAATACCTTCTTCTAGTCTGTGGCTTTTTTTTTTTCATTCTGTTGATGATGTTTTTGCCATCTAGAATTTTAAAAATTGAGTGTATTCTTTGAAATTTATAGTTTAACAACTTGTTATGATTTTTCCTATTAAAAGTTCATTGATGTGTTCCAGTACTTTCTTATGTCATAGTTTTATTTATCATTCTTAATATATTGACATTTTTCCAAACATAAAAAATACTATAAAGCATATAAAATTATCCTGAATTAAACTATATATAAATCAGTATTCCTTGAATTTAAAATTCATTTAAAGAACTTAAATTTTTCTTAGGGGAAACATGAACAAATTGTTATACAGCAGGTGTTTGAAAAATGCCAATTGAGAGAATTTTGAAAGAAAGGAGATACTCAGTTTTGGCAGTCTTTGGTTAAAAAAAATAATGTATTAAAAGTAAGAGAAAGTAAAAACAATTTATTCCAGTTAATATTAATAATGAAAAAAAATTTCTCAATGTAATATTATTATCATGTGTTCCAAGAACAATCTTAATATAAAGATGTCCAAGCTTAGTCATCTGGCCAATAAATACCCTGTTATTTTTATTAGAAATTATGGAAAGCAGGGCACTTTTAAGAAGTGGAAAATGATATTAAGATAATATTTTTGAACCCTTGTCAAAATTCTGGAATGAGCACCTACATCTACCTCAAACATCCCAAATTTCTACTGAAACAAGAGAGTGAATTGAAAATACAAGTGATAATAAGAGTTCTGGAATAAAAAAAGACAATTAGTAGTAAACCAGAAAAATTTGAGGAAATCTTCGGAAATTATAAAGTAGATGGAACCAGGTTAATGAAAGAAAAGAAAATGAAAAAAGATCAGGGATGTCACACAATTTCTCCCCCAAAGAGGCACAAATACCCCTTCTTCAGGGAGCACCCTTACAGCTAAAACTCAGAAAAGCGCTGAGTAATTATTTGCAGACCCACTGTGTTAGCCTTTTAGGACTGCTACAATTTATTTCTCATGGTTCTGAAGGCTGGAGAGTCCAAAATCAAGGCACCAGGAGATTCAGTGTCTGCTGAGGGCATGCCTCCTACTTAATGCTGGAAGAGGAGAAAGAGCTCTCTGGGGTCTTTTATGAGGACATTAATCAACTTTCCAAAGGCCCCACTTCCAAATACTGACATAGTAGAGATTAGGTTTCAACATCTGAATTTTGTGGGGGATGCAAACAGTCTATAGCAC
Source organism: Bubalus kerabau (assembly GCF_029407905.1). Taxonomy (NCBI): domain Eukaryota; kingdom Metazoa; phylum Chordata; class Mammalia; order Artiodactyla; family Bovidae; genus Bubalus; species Bubalus kerabau. The sequence goes on from NC_073624.1 coordinate 137,649,519, forward strand.
CCGAACTCTACAGTGTGGCTGCCTGGTACCTCTCCTTCAGATGCAACTCCCTGTCTTCAATTCTGTATATCACTCTGAATCTTCTGAGTGAATTTCTTGTTCTTAAATTAGCCTTTCTTTTCCTCATAAATACCCTAATTTTACAGAAAACCAATCCAGGCACCTCTAGTAATCAACTTAACTTGTCAATCATAAAAAAAAAAACAAAAAAAAAAAACAAAAAAAACCTGAAGATCATATGACATTCAGAAAAAACTAACAGCAAAATAGTTTTTAACTAAGATGAGCAAAAAGAGAAACTAACCTCAGAGGCAACAAAAGCACAAAAGACAGTTATGACTATAAAACAAAAGTTATGACTATAAAAGAAAAACTGTGGAAAATATATATAACTAATAAAAGTAAGGCTAGAGAGATGGAAGTGGTTAGATGTATCAGATCAGATCAGATCAGTCGCTCATTCATGTCCACCTCTTTGCAACCCCATGAATCGCAGCACGCCAGGCCTCCCTGTCCATCACCAACTCCCAGAGTTCACTCAGACTCACGTCCATCGAGTCAGTGATGCCATCCAGCCATCTCATCCTCTGTCGTCTCCTTCTCCTCCTGTCCCCAATCCCTCCCAGCATCAGAGTCTTTTCCAATGAGTCAACTCTTCGCATGAGGTGGCCAAAGTACTGGAGTTTCAGCTTTAGCATCATTCCTTCCAAAGAAATCCCAGGGCTGATCTCCTTCAGAATGGACTGGTTGGATCTCCTTGCAGTCCAAGGGACTCTCAAGAGTCTTCTCCAACACCACAGTTCAAAAGCATCAATTCTTTGGCGCTCAGCCTTCTTCACAGTCCAACTCTCACATCCATACATGACCACAGGAAAAACCATACCTTGACTAGATGAACCTTTGTTGGCAAAGTAATGTCTCTGCTTTTGAATATGCTATCTAGGTTGGTGGATGTATAAATGTGTTCAATTTCTCATCTTTTGTAGTAGAAAGTCAATGAACTCATTAATTATTTTTTAACTTGAGATATCTGGTTTTCTTTAACTAACAATAATCTTTTGATATTCCGACTATCTGGTCTTTGTTGCAAAATTCCTATATATCCTGGCTCCCACCCTTGCCTCTTTAGAGCATCCTCTCAGAGTTAGCTGAGATGCTGTGTCCTGGACTTAAGTCTTCAACTTTGTCTGCCAAATAAAATGTAACTCTCAACTTCTAGGCTGTGCATTTTTTTTTTCAGTTGACACCTCGTAGATCCTCTCAGTTAGGCAAAAAGGTTTCTGGACTATTAAGAATGTCATCTCACAGCCCTCACATTTCTGCGCAAGGTAGAGAGGAGAGTGTCTTGAAAAAATTATGCATGTTTGGATGGCATCACCGACTCAAAGGACATGAGTTTGAGAATGCTCCAGGAGATAAAGAAGGACAGGGAAGCCTGGAGTGCTGCAGTCCATGGGGTCGCAAAGAGTTGGACACACCTGAGTGACTGAACATAATGGGGCTGTCCTGTGTCTCACTGTGCTGGTGGATTTGGGAACCTACACCTGTGACTAAATTCATAAAACGTAATACCCTCATTGGGCAGGGGGGCACGTAAAACTGGTGAATCTGCATCACTGGGTGTTTTGATCAATGTCAATGTTGCGGTAATGACATAACAGTCTAGTCACCCAGGATGCTACCTTTGGGGGAAAGTGGGTGAAAGGTGTAGAGGTGTCTCTGTATTGTTTCTTACAGCTGCAGGTGAATCTGTAATTATCTTGAAATTAAAAAAGTTTGTTTGAAGACAAAAAAAAATTATGCATGTGGTATGCTGGGGAACACAGTGGCTTCCAATCAGATTCAGAGGGAAACACAAAGTTTTTTAACAGGATTATAAAAACTCCATAATATTGACAATTCAAGCCAGAGAAGTATGAATATATTATTTAAATTTGTAATAGTCAACACTAGAAAAATCTAAAAACCAGGAAATACCTAAAGCAATGACTTCAGGGAGAGATGGATATGAAGGTGGGACAAAGAGGAGGATTTTAAATTTTAGACTCCTCTGCATGGTTTGAATTGCTTAAACTATGTTTAGGTGTTAATTAAAAACTAAACCTAGTTTAAATTAAAAAATATTTTGTATTATATAAATGATTTGTTCCCACCTGCCTATGTTTATTTTTTAAATAAGAAATTATATTCATTTAGACTAGGTTATCCAGAAACCTTTTCTTGACTAGTAAGTGGCTCTTCTTCATGGGTCCACAAGTATGAAATATGCAAACAAAGGGGAAGTAACCTGATGTAAAGGGCTGACTCATGAGAAAAGACTGGGAAAGACTGCAGGCAGGAGGAGAAGGGGACAACGGAGGATGAGATGGCTGGATAGCATCACTGACTAGATGGACATGAATTTGAACAAACTCTGGGAGAGGGACAGGGAAGCCTGGCATGCTGTAGTCCACGGGGTCGCAAAGAGTCAGACATCACTGAGCAACTGAACACTTTAGTCCTAGCTGTGGTCTTACTCTACAAATCACTTCTCATCGTGACACTAGTTATCTGCGCTGTGACACATTTGGTAGACACTTTCTTCCTTAAGTAATCTGAGAGTTAGTTAAGCAGGCTGTGAGGAGATTTGCTCCAGTTTTCCCTGCCTATACCAGAGTCAGAGCATACATGCTGATGTGAAAGTTCACCTGAAAGCCAATTTGCCATCACCAGAGTATTTGAAGCCTCGGAGTCAAAGCCGAAGGGAAAAATAAATCCCTTGCAGCTGAACCTATGTGGGGAGGTGAAGCTTACCCTGCGAGAGCAAGCTGTCTGTACCTCCTGCATTTTGAAGCAGCTCCCAACCCTTCCAGTTTCAGTCACATGGAAGCAAACAGCAGGCAGAGAAAGGCAAAAAAGGACCCATTCATGTATTCTAAACGTTTTTATCCAATGATTCTCACTGTGGCTACACATAGAAGTCACCTGGGGAAATTTAAGCTAAGGTCTGGGTTGTATCCCAAGAGTTGAGTTAATTGGTCACATGTGCCTTGGATATGAGGTGCTTTAAAATTTCCTCAGGTATGGTGTGGATTAAAAATTTTGAAACTGCTTTTTTTCTGTATACTGTAATCAAAAAATAAGTAAATGTTTGATGGGTGGCAGCTGTCAATTTTCTCAGTCAGAGAGGAAAGTTACAGATAAGCAGGAAGGCAAGGCTAGAGTGAATCTTGTGGGCTGGAGTCAGAGACATCAGTGTGAACTCATGTTTAGCCACACACAGAGAGATGAGAGAGTCAGTTCCTAGGCAGGTTGATAAGGAGTATAGGGGTTCCCAAGGAGAGAGGGGTCTGGAATTCTCAAGGAGGAAGAAAGGACAAACTTTTTTTCTTTCTCCACATTCCTTAGGATTATATAACAATAATGTATCTTGCCTACGGACAGTCTCTGGATTAAACCTTCTGTTATCTTAAAATGTAAATTATGGGAGTAGGTCTGATGAGGTCTTTACAACCTCCAGACATTCTTTGGATTCATTGGAGAGTATATAACTTCATTGTTAACACTAGCAAGCGGGTACTCTTTCTACCCCCTTCTGATGCCTATGTCAGAAGCTTTCTCTATCTCCTTTATACTTTAATAAAACTTTATTACACAAAAGCTCTGAGTGATCAAGCCTCGTCTCTGGCCCCGGATTGAATTCTTCTCTGGGGGCCAAGAATCCCGGTGTCTTCGTGTGATTCAACAACAACCTTTCAGAGAGACAGGTGAACATTACAGAATTACAAATATGTGTTTTATATATAGACTAAGTGTGCCCCTTTGGACTGTAGCCCACCAGGCTCCTCTGTCCATGGGATTCTCCAGGCAAGAATACTGGAATGGGTTGCCATGCCCTCCTCCAGGGGCTCTTACTGGCCTGGAGATCGAACCCACGTCTCTTACATCTCTTGCATTGGCAGTTGGGTTCTTTACTGCTGAGCCATCACGGAAGCCTCAAAAATATGTTTATAAGTATACTAATATACAGATACATATTTCTTTGCTCTGTTTGCTGAAAGCAGTGAGCATTCCCAATTCTCAGATCTTGGTTTATCATTATCATTCCCCCTATAAAAGCAACTAGGTCACTTTAAAGAAATGGGAAGGAAAATACAAAATACACATAGAGCATCTTGTACTACCAGAAAGTAAGGCAGTGTTCAAAAAATAAAAGGATGGGGTCATGCCACAGGGACACAGGAACCAACCTGAAAGGACTCCCAATGGCCAAAGCTGGAAATATTTGAGAAACAAGATAAATAACATAGTGTTGGATTATAACCCAAAGTGTGAAATGAATACATATAAGTCCATACTGATATAATTAAACAACTGAATTAATAAGGGAGGAAAAAGAGACAAATCTTTCTTACAGAGTAGCAGGAAGTAATTTGTGTAGATATTACCCCTTCTAGGAGGCAGACCTTAATTCTTTCCTCACCTGCTTGAGAATGGGCTAGACTTTGTGACTTGTTTCCAAAGAATAAAGTAGGGAAAGGGAAAAATTGTAACTATTTATGTGGAGGAACCTGGAAAACACTAAGTGGTGATGGTTAACATTCCCAAAGGTGTTAAGTGCTATCATGGATCCTCTGGTGTGATGAAAAGGGCGTTTCACCTCAGGGGTACCTTTCCACAAACCTACAGTTCCAGTCTCAGACATACCCAAACTGAAGGATGTTCTACTAGAACAAGAACTGGCATGAGATGACCTACTAGGACTCCTCAAGGCTTTCAAGGAAAGCAAGTAAAGATAGAAAGCTAGACCAGAAGAGATTAGAAGTAATGTCTAAATGCAGTGGATTGGAGCCTGGGAGAGAAAAAGTAAAAATCAGTGAAATCTGAGTAAAGTCCAGATTATAGTTTATAGTAATTTATGAATGTTCATTTTCTAATTTTGACAAATGTACCACAATAGAGTAAGATGATAATAGGAGGGGAAACTGAGAAGTAGGTCAGGGGTATAGGAAAACTCTACTTTTCTGGAAATCTAAGATTATTCCAAAATAAAATTTTATTTAAACAACAAAAATGACAACAAAACAAACAAAGTTAAGTATTGACCTCAAAATGTCCATGCCGAGAAGAATAATGTGAACAATGATTATCTTAATAAAGTTCTGATAATGTGGGAAAAGCAAGTACCCCATGCAAGACTGCTGCTACTGCTGCTGCTAAGTCACTTCAGCTGTGTCCGACTCTGTGCGACCCCATAGACGGCAGCCCACCAGGCTCCCCTTCCCTCGGATTCTCCAGGCAAGAACACTGGAGTGGGTTGCCATTTCCTTCTCCAATGCATGAAAGTGAAAAGTGAAAGGGAAGTCGCTCAGTCCTATCCGACTCTTAACGACCCAATGGACTGCAGCCTACCAGGCTCCTCCATCCATGGGATTTTCCAGGCAAGAGTACTGGAGTGGGGTGCCATTGCCTTCTCCGCCATGTGAGACTAATAGCAACTAAATTTGAGAATCCTTGTTTCAAATGGTTTGAAAGCTCCATCACTAGATCATATGATCAAATTGGATTCTCTGATTTTGACCAAATATTTCTCTTTCTGTTGAAGTGGAAAGAGGAGGAGGCTTCAGGAAGTGAATATCAGGTCTTTGAACTACTTACTACACAGGCCAGTGATCTGTATCAGTAGTGGAGAACACTGAGGGCTGTGGACATTTAATTTTTCTTATTTTTACCTGATAGGCTCCTCAGGTATATTTAGGAGACCACAGGAGACCTCAGGATCAAATCAGCGCTGGCTTGTAGTAGGAAATAGTATTGACAGTAAGGAGATATCCATTTCATCAATTTAAGCAGGTTCCAGAGAAACAATGAAAGTGCAGGCTCTGCATGTTCAGTGGTTAATGTTTCCACGTCACAGCACAGAGAGAGCATTTAATGCACATTTATTGACTAAAATGGTTTAATGTCTTTCAGTCGTCGCTGCAAGAAATTGGAAAAAGAATTTTCTGATCTCGAATCACAAACACATTACTAGTGAGATAAAATGGCAGCGTGCACTTAAGAAACTTGAAAATATGTACAGACTGGCATGTTAGAAATGCATAATAATGTGCCGCTTGTACTACTTCAACCAATCTTTGAAAGTATGTACTGTTTTAGAGGGAATTAAGAAGTGCTCTTAAGATGAAGAAAAGGTACTTTTTTTTTTTTTTTTTTAGGATTTAATTGCACTTCCTGAGGTACAGAGGTATTTTCAGAGAGCACAACCTTTCCTTTTAACATATCCGTGAAAAATACACTTTCTTAGAGCTTAAGAATTCTTGCCATCCCCTGGGAAATGTGGTAGGACACTGGAAAACTTTATTCCAAAGGCCAAACCCATCTTGGCAGATGATATCCTGGCTTATGTTTTCTGGGGGAAAAACAAAATGAAAATACATCAGTGAGAGGCAAGGAGGAGGAGAGAGAATGATTAGGAATGAGTGTGAGCTGTGAAGCAGGAAGAACCAGATGGTTCCAAAGGAGAATGAAGGGTCAGCCTTTCATCAGGGAAACTGGTCCTGGCCTCAGAGGAGGTCTGGAAAGGACAAGGGGCAAGGAAAAATGCTTTGAGAAGAATCAGTCCAGGACCTCGCCAAGGAAAATATTTTATAAAAGTTAAACAAGGAAAAAGATATCCGGGATTTGTCATTCCCCCTGGAGCCTTTTGTGTTTTGAGCTGAGAAAAAGAGGATTGAGGCAAGGTAGATTCACCACAAACAGAAGCTCTCATAGGATGCCCACTCTCCAAATTTCTGAGCACTTTGAGCACACAGGGCAAATGTGGGAAGTTGGAGGGATGGAAAATGTAACCCCAGGATGAAAGGATTCACAACGGGTTAATTTACCAGCCGCGATCTAAGCGTTGTAGAATTTGCATTCCCAGATCCTGACCATAATGGAAAAATCTTTCATGATCAGAAATAAGATCTAACAAGCTATGTGGTGTCCTTTTCCCACTTATTGGCATGGTTTTTAGACATACAAAAAGCTGTATACGATTAATGTATACAATTTGACAAGTTTGAAGCTAAGTATACATCCATGAAGCCATCAGCACATCTATGCCATAAATCTACCCACAAACTCCAAAATATCCTTCTGTCCTTTTTTGTTATTTTGTAATAAGAACACGGAACATAAATTTATCCTCTTAGAAATTTTTAAAATAATAAGTGGTTCTTTATAGGTCAGGTAACTGAGTTAAATGGAGGACTGATGGCTAAATGATTTTGTCAAGTGTATGGAAACACGGGCAAAATCGGAATAACAATATGAGAGTCCGACGGGTATGAGTCAGTGGCTTCCTTCGAGACAAACTGAAAGAAGATAATTTCTTTTAAAAATTAAACTAAAAACTTGATTCCTTGATTCTTATCCCCACCTCTCCCTTTTGAAGGCAATTTGGCTTGCTTAAAAACTCAAGGAAAGGTTTTATATATATATATATTTAAATTTTTTAAAATTAATTAATTTATTTTAATTGGAGGCTAATTACTTTACAATATTGTAGTGGTTTTTGCCATGCATTCACATGAATCAGCCATGGGTGTACATGTGTCCCCCATCCTGAACCCTCCTCCCACCTCCCTCCCCATCCAATCCCTCTGGGTCATCCCACTGCACTGGCCCTGAGCACCCTGTCCCATGCATCAAACCTGGACTGGTGATCTGTTTCACATATGATAATATCATATGATATTGATATCACATATGATATGATATGATAATATACATGTTTCAGTGCTATTCTCTCAAATCATCCCACCCTTGCCTTCTCCCACAGAGTTGAAAAGTCTGTTCTTTACATCTGTGTCTCTTTTGCTGTCTCATATATAGGGTCATCATTACCATCTTCTAAATTCCATATATATGCATTAATATACTGTAGTGGTATTTTTCTTTCTGACTTACTTCACTTTGTATAATAGGCTCCAGTTTCATCCACCTCATTAGAACTGATTCAAATGCATTCTTTTTAATGGCCAAGTAATAGTCCATTGTGGATATGTACCACAGCTTTCTTATCTATTTGTCTGCCAATGGACATCTAGGTTGCTTCCATGTCCTGGCTATTGTAAACAGTGCTATGATAAACATTGGGGTACACGTGTCTCTTTCAATTCTGGTTTCCTCAGTGTGTATGCCCAGCAGTGGGATTGCTGGGTCATATGGCAATTCTATTTCCAGTTTTTTAAGGAATCTCCACACTGTTCTACATAGTGGCTGTACTAGTTTGTATTCCCACCAACAGTGTAAGAGTGTTCCCTTTTCTCTACACCCTCTCTAGCATGTATTGCTTGTAGACTTTTGGATAGCAGCCATTCTGACTGGCATGAAATGGTACCTCATTTTGGTTTTGATTTGCCTTTCTCTGATAATGAGTGATGTTGAGCATCTTTTCTTGTGTTTGTTAGCCATCTGTATGTCTTCTTTGGAGAAATGTCTGTTTAGTTCTTTGGCCCATTTTTTGATTGGGTCATTTATTTTTCTGGAATTGAGTTGTGGGAGCTGCTTGTATATTTTTGAGATTAATTCTTTGTCAGTTGCTTCATTTGCATTTATTTTCTCCCATTCCGAAGGCTGTCTTTTCACCTTGCTTATAGTTAAGGAAAGGTTATATTAAATCACAATGGAGCTTCAACACTAAGTTTTACTAATCCATCATTATTTGCTGACTAACCACCACGTCTCAGGCACTGTATGAGGTACTGGGAATATTCAGGCAAACAAGAAAGAACATCATCTCTGCTTTGCTAACTTGTAGTTATCTCTCAATTAGCAACAGAATCTTTGAGAATGATATGGATTTTCGCTCTCATTTCAGAGTCTGTAGAAAGCACATCTCACTGCTTTCTGGCAGCGGGTGTCTGGAATTCTGACTTAATCATATGCAAGGACAGGCAAGTGTTAAACTGGACAGTAGGTGTGAGTTATAAGAAGATGAAACATATGCCTTTATCCATCTCCACTAAGAACACAGACATGTTGGAATTGTGCAAATGGTAAGAACAGTTCTACTAAACTTGACCACTCTCTGACATTTTAGAGTATATCACTTTTGGAGATCACTGCTCTTTTAAATAAAGCTGATGGAGCTTGTGAAATTATTTATCCTCTGAGCCTCAGTTTCCTAAAATTGGGATATCTACCCTACAGAGTAGTCATTTGACTAAGTATAATATCAATCTAGTGCTGGATACACAGTTGATCCTCAAAACAGTTATTCCCCCCCACGTTCCCCCCCATTTTTCACAGTTAAATGGCTGGCTGATGAAATGGCAATTCTTCTGTATGTGGAAATATTCATACCTGAGGAGCTGGAATGAGTAGTTCTTGACAGACACAATACAGAGACAAATCAACCACCAGGAAGAACTAGAACCCATCTGAACTGTCTTTCATCTCTGAGATTCTATAAAAGCCTTGATTGGATGTTGCCATGGAACTATGGTTCCTTCTCTCTTAATAAGTGAGTGTAGACACCCAATCTACTTCAGAGGTTCAGACAGTCCTAGTTGTTTATTAAGCATCTGATGTGGGAGGCACATTCCAGGTGCCCTCCAATACATTATGTCATTCAATCCTTCCAACACCCTAGCTGGAAAGGGATTTTAAAGGTATGAAGGAAGGCTCAGCAATATAAAAATTCAATGTAAATTCAGCATAGCAATATTTAATGTTATAAAGAATCAATATCAACTCAATGAGTGAGGAGTGAAGAGTCTGAACTCAAGACTTCCTACTAATTCACATCCACATCTTTCCCTCTCTTCAATATTCAAGTTAAGATGTGGTTAAACTGGAACCTGATTTATTTGGCAGAAGGGGCTACAGGTAAATGGATATTTTTAAACTTTCAGCCCTTGGTGACTAAATTCTGCATACCCTCTGGTAACTGCATGTCAGAAGAGCCACCTGTGTTTCCTGCTATTGCTGAGGCTACTTGGACAGCATTTTACTCACTGGGTGCTGGAAGCACAGGTGTGGGAACTAGAGTAGAAGCCAAAAATCTAATGATTTTGAACTTCCACAGAACAGGGCTCTGGGCTCTAAAACCCTCAGCTGAAGACACAGTGGGAATAATGAGAAGCAGTTGCATTGTTTTCTATCATTTTTAGGTTTTAGAGGGGTGCAGGGAAAAGGGGGCCACTGTAAATAATGTATTTTGTAAGTCACGAGTGTATTAGAAAAGACTTTTAAATATTTGTCATGTCATAGTTAAATATGAAATGTAAATTGCATTTAAATTTTCTCATCAAGTCTGAGGAAAACAATTTTGCCCAGAGGTATCCATCTGTAAATTTAGCAAAAGGCACCAAATGTATTTCATCACAAGCTGGAGAGATAGCCCAGAAAACAGAAGTGCTCTGGCAGACAAGATCATTCTGATGAGGTCAACCACGGATGGGAAGAGTTTCTCTGTGAGCCTTTGTAGCCCACTGATCCAGAAAGGAGGAGAAGGGGATGACAGAGGATGAGACAGTTGGATGGCATCACTGACTCGATGGACATGAGTTAGAGCAAGCTCCGGGAGTTGGTGATGGACAAGGAGGCCTGGCGTGCTGCAGTCCATGGGGTCGCAAAGAGTTGGACACGATTGAGTGACTGAACCGAACTGACCCAGAAAGGAAGCTCCATATTAAAGCTCTCTTTTCCTAAGTGACCAATAGAGGCTGAGAGAGTTGAAAACAAAGGAAACCAGCCCTCTTCTCAAAGGTCAGCTGGACTCTGGTTGCTAAACCCACAACATCCGGTAGATTATTTAGACACTATTTTGCATATTGAACTCTAGCTTTGCATTAACATCTGAAGCATGGAAGACATTATGTGTTGAAGATAAAACACCCAAACAAAATATTCTCTGCTGCCTCTGTGTAAGAAGTAAACAAATCCTACTTCTGTATTTGCTATGATCTGTGTATTGCTGGGACCTTGTGCAGTTACTATGGAAATACCAGGTCCCCAAAGAGCTATAATTCTGCTAGTGCTGCAAAATGAGCCCACTTAGCACAGTGAACTGATTGATCTCTGCCCTGTAATTTGGTAGAAGGCTCAAAGGCCTCCAATCTCACTGTTCTTATGAAAAGCAGTTGGCTCAAATAGCTTGTATTGGAGAAATATTAAAGAAATGCAGTGGTTTAGCTTATAGCTAGAGCATATATTTAAGGCAGCATATTTCTTTAGAATTATAAAATCAAATGATGTTTCATTTCTATTGGAAATTTAAGAATGTGAGGTGGTTAGCCAGCCTCAATTGGTAATGTGCCATTGATTTTATTTCTCAATGAGAAACTATCATTTGTTACCCACTACATATTCATTCTAAGGCTCCAAGGTAAGCAGAGAAAAAATTTCTTAGTGTCTAGGTCACACTGAATTGGCTAGGATATCACAGAAACAAACTGAGTTGTTACAAGATTTTATATTTTCATCCTTTGAAATATGTCTAAACTTGTTCTTACTGCACTTTTCATCAGGGGAATTGACACGTAAATTATACAGCACAGAGATTTGAATATTAGAGAGCTGAGAGCTACTTTTCCCTATTTGCTAATGGACAGTGAGTTGTCAGGGAGGCAAAGAACCCTGCCAGGGAACGGGAGGCAGGCGTGCAATGTCCTGTTTCAGGTTATGTTGTTTCCTTCCACACCTGGGCTACCCAGTTACTCTCCAATGTCATCAACATCCTCCCTACTTACTTTAAAGATGTAATCCTTCTTTGCTTGCCATTTTATCCCAGCTCCCCCAGCCCCTAGCCCCCACCCTCAGCTACCTAACACACACCTATTCAGAGTCTACCTTCTGTAAGTCCCAGATCAGACTGCAAGTTCTTTGAGATGCTGACTCAGCTGGTACAGCTAACACCATTGAAATTTTCTACATAACAAACTTTTTTCCAAACCACTAAGCCACTTACATTCCATGGCATTCTTTGAGTTTTCCCCGATGAATCCAATAGCCTCTTTTAGTTTTCAGTCTTAGCAGTATCTCTGCATCACTTAGCATCATTCACCAGACCTCTCTTCCCATGTCTTATAATTCTGTCCTCTCCTGCTTCCCCTTAAGTCTCTTAGTCCTTCGTTGGTCCCCTGCTGTCTTCCCTTCCTCTCCACAATGATCATTCACTCATGAAACAAACATTTATGCAGCACTTTTCATGGACCAGGTTATGTTCCAAGGATCTGCAGATATTAATACATTGATGAATAAAGGTGTGTTCCCCTTATTTATTAAGAAGTTACAGTCTAAAGTAGAAGAAAGGTCAGCAAATCCACAGGTTTAGTTGGATAATTCCTTTTGAGAGCATATAGGAAGAGCTTCTAAAATCCAGGTGTGAGAGGAACCAAGGAAGGCTTCCTAGAGAAGGTGACCCTTAAATTGAATTTTGATGAAGGGGTAAAACTTATTCAGTTGATGGAGGGAGTGTTTTTCAGGCACAAGGAACAGAATGTAACAAGACATAAATACTCAGAATAGAATGTTGGGGAAATAAGGAGCTTGTGGTTTGGAAGGCAAGGGTGGTGTAGTGGAGAAGATCACAGTCCCTGAAATTGGATATGGAATTGGATCCTGGCCATATGACCATGGACAAATTGCTTAATCTCTGAGAGCCTCAGTTTTGTCACCTATAAAATGGGAATAGTAAAACTACCTTGTGGTGTACTGGGGAGTAGTTAAATGTTAAATAATATAAAGCATCTGCATCAGACCCAATAAATTTTAACTATGATTAATTATGGTGATGATGATGTGATGGTTAATTTTATGTATCAGCCTGGCTGGGCCATAATGCTCAGACATTTAGTCAAACATTATATTGGATGATTTTTGTGAAGGTATATTTTGGACAAGATCAACATTTAAATTGGTGAATCTGAGTAAAGCAGATTTCCCTTTACAATGTGGGTGGGACTCATCAATCAGCTGAAGGTCTTAAGAAAACAAAGACTGACCTTCCCTGAACAAAAAGGAAGTCTGCCAGCAGATTCCTTGAGTCTCCAGACTGCTGGCCTACCCATCAGATTTTGGACTCATCAAGCCCCTCACAATCGTGTGAGCCAATTCCTTAAGATACATTTCTCTCCCAACACACACACACACACAGTTGGCTCTGTTTATCTGGAGAATTCTGACTGATACAGGCTTACCTGAACCCCTAACTGCCTACTTGAAATACCCTTAGATATCCAACAGGCATTTCTAGGTTAGTATCTCCTAAACTGAGCTTCAGAGACTCTCCCCTCCAAACCCTTCTCTTCTTGCAATCTGTCCTATTCCAATAAATATCAACTCCATTCTTACAATTGTTTGGGTCCCAAACCTTGATGTCATTCTGGATTCGTCTTTGTCTCACATCATCCATCTGATTCACTGGCAAGGGCTGTTAGCTCTGCATTCAAAACACATCCAGAATTCAGCACTTTTCACCATCTCCACCACTATCCCTATGGTCCAAACCACCTGGATTATTATACCTTTTCAAACAGTCTTTCCTCACCCTTCTCAGAAACCAGAGTGATCCTGTCACTCTCTGCTCACAACCCTCTGGCATCTCTGTGAGAAAGAAAGGGCTGAAGTCCTTACCTGGCCCACAAGGCCCTATACAGTGTAGCCCCTTCCCTCTTGCTTCATCTCCCACTACCTGCTTGCTCAGTGTTCTTGGCCAATCTGGCCTCCATGTTGTTCCTGGATCTCACTCATCACAAAGGCCTGAGGGCCATTCCACTTGCTATTCCCTCTGACTGGAATGCCTTCCCCCAGATTTCCACGTGGATCTCCCCTTCTCTCCTAAAGGTCTCAGCTCAAGGCAATGAGGCCTTCTCTGAAAATCCTGTCCAAAATGGCAAATTCCATCTTCCAATACCATCTCCACACAGAATTCCTATCCTGCTCCTTAATTTTTCTCCATAGCACTTATTAAAATCTCACTTCCTAGATTTTACTGATTACCTTCTTGTCTCTCCCCACTAGAATTAAGCTGCATGAGAGCAGAGGTCTTAATGTCTTTCATTCAGTGCTGCATCCCCAGTGCCTAGAACAGAATCTGGCACATAATAGGAGCTCAGTAAATATCTGTAAATATTTATTATGTGGTCAAATGATCAAATGATGATGAGGAGGAGCAGCTAACACAGAGGTAGGGTCTTTGTGTTATTTGTGATATGGGAACATGTCCATCTCTCAGATCTTCTAATCTCGGAAAATCCAGTACCTCAATGTTGGGCCAATCTCCCCTATCTTTTATTTATTTACTTATTACCAAGAATGCTTACTTAAAATGATGATGGCTACATCTTAATTCTGGAGATTCTGATTCAGCAGTTTGGGGTAGGCCTTTAAAACTTCATTAAAAAAAAATGGCATTGATGCAGGTGTTCCTTGGACCATACCTCAGGAAACACTGACTAGGACTGAGTCCCAAACTATATAAGCCATGTCTGCCTCCCAGATGTATTTTATTTGGTCCAGGAATTACTGGTTTATGAAATGCTTAAGTATATTACTTATCAACATTTAAAAATTAAAATATTTCCTCTATCAGCTTTATTTACATATTTTTATTTTAATTTGATGACCTGATAATGCTGGACCTATATTTTTAGATGGCAGTAATCGGCTAAAGCTGGATGGCAGCTGCAGATTTCTTTTAAAAAGGACATATCTAACTGCTGACTCCAGGTTACCATAGATACCACCCCTCCTCATTATGTCTTAAACAATACATTCATCTATATTACTCACAGAGCCTCAGAATGCATTTGAGTCTAGGACCCCTTTCCTAACCAAATGAAGCCCAGGATGGGACTGGTGTCAGGTCAGCATAAGTCTATACACATTCTCAAAAAGTATGTTGGCCACTGTTTGAATCCAAGAATCCCCAGACAGGAAATACAAATACCATTTTTGCAAGGAGTATGAGGAAAATTACCTTTTTCTTATTTTGCTGATGATTCTGTTCCAAAGGAAATGTTAACCACTGGGTAGTTTCTACATCAGATTTTTAATACCTTAGTCCATCATTTTACTAGTAAGGAGCAATTAGATTTATATAAAGATGTACAATGAGTTTTCATCATTCTTCCATGAGAAATGAATGATCAGTTCTTGGCTCCTCAGAACTCCAGTCATCTCACCAGAGGACGGACAGACACACATCAAGAATCATGCTCCAGAAGGAATACTCTGACTGCATCAGACATCTACTCTGTATCAGAGTTCTCTCTGGGGATACTCTCTTATAGTCAGCTTGGCAGTTCAGTTTTGGTTGTGATCTGGGCTATTCTACTCAAGTGAAATCCAACTCAGTGGTAAGTAAACTGATCCATTTGCCTCAACAGTGGGTTAAAAGAAAACAGGCAATGGCACTTTGGAGAGACCAATATAAAGACACGTAAACCCCAGTCTGGGAGGCCTAGCCTCAGAGATTTGCAGTTGTATGGCAGTAGGAGCCACGGCTGTGACCATTACTGGCAGAACTCGTGGCTTACCAGTCAGGCTGGCAGGCAGACTGCAGATACAGGGTGTTGACAGTACCCAAAGGTAACAGGCTCTCAAGGGGGTGCATTGAGACATTTGGGATCACGCTAAAGGAAGGGAGGATGATCTAGTTCTTAGCAACTATAGTTGGTCAAATCTTGGTCAAGATATTTTCCATTGTTATTGTTACCCTGGGATCTTCACCATCTCCCTACAGCTTCCAAGGCCCAGGAAGTAGTGGCTACATAGATAGTGGAGTTAGCATTAAATATGAGTTCAAGTGTCACTTTTTCCTATTCAAAGGTGAAAACAGTGAAGATCTTTATTCCCGCAGTTTTACAGGAGTTTTTTTTTTTTTTTTAAAGTTATTGGTCCATGTCAAACCCGCTGTACTAAAATGGTTACTGACTTTTTTCACCATCAGAGTATCTGTTATAGGATTCCCTGAGACTTCTAGTGCATTAGATGAGTGTCCAGCCAGATGTGATCCTCAGCCATAGCTGGCAGCCCACCCCACTCAATCAATTTAAAGATAGGTGCTAATTTTGTATTACTACTGGTCACTAAAGGAACTCGAAAAATGAGAGCAGATCATTGAGAGGAAAGACACTCCTCCCCTGGAAAACCATCTGAGGATGAATGACTCATTTCCTGTTTCCATACAGAAGTGCAGCATATTGGAAAGAGCGCAGGCTTTGAGGTTTGAAAGACTCAGGTTAAGATTAAACCTCTGCCTACTTAGAAGGAGTATAGCCTCTAGCACTTTATTTGCTCTCCTGAACTTTAGTTTTCTCATCTGCAAAAAGAAGACAATCATTATACGTCACAGAGTTTGCGCTTGAATGAAAAATAACGTGTAAAGGACCTAGTTCACTGCCTGACTCACCAAGGCTCCATCAGTTCAGTTCAGTTCAGTCACTCAGTCGTGTCCGACTCTTTGCCACCCCATGAATCGCAGCATGCCAGGCCTCTCTGTCCATCATCAACTCCCAGAGTTATCCAAACTCATGTCCGTCAAGTTGGTGATGCCATCCAGCCATCTCATCCTCTGTCGTCCCTTTCTCCTCCTGCCCCCAATCCCTCCCAGCATCAGGGTCTTTTCCAATGAGTCAACTCTTCGTATGAGGTGGCTAAAGTACTGGAGTTTCAGCTTTATCATCAGTCCTTCCAAAGAAATCCCAGGACTGATCTCCTGTAGAATGGACTGGTTGGATCTCCTTGCAGTCCAAGGGACTCTCAAGAGTCTTCTCCAACACCACAGTTCAAAAGCATCAATTCTTCAGCGCTCAGCTTTCTTTATAGTCCAACTCTCACATCCATAGATGACTACTGGAAAAACCATAGCCTTGACTAGATGGACCTTTGTTGGCAGAGTAATGTCTCTGCTTTTGAATATGCTATCTAGGTTGGTCATAACTTTCCTTCCAAGGAGTAAGCGTCTTTTAATTTCATGGCTGCAATCACAATCTGAAGTGATTTTGGAGCCCAGAAAAATAAAGTCTGACACTGTTTCCCCATCTATTTGCCATGAAGTGATGGGACCAGATGCCATGATCTTTGTTTTCTGAATGTTGAGCTTTAAGCCAACTTTCTCACTCTCCTCTTTCACTTTCATCAAGAGGCTCTTTAGTTCTTCACTTTCTGCCATAAGGGTGGTGTCATCTGCATATCTGAGGTTACTGATATTTCTCCTGGCAATCTTGATTCCAGCTTGTGCTTCTTCCAGCCCAGCATTTTTCATGATGTACTCTGCATATAAGTTAAATGAGTAGGGTGACAATATACAGGCTTGACGTACTCCTTTTCCTATTTGGAACCAGTCTGTTGTTCCATGTCCAGTTCTAACTGTTGCTTCCTGACCTGCATATAGGTTTCTCAAGAGGCAGGTCAGGTGCTCTGGTATTCCATCTCTTTCAGAATTTTCCACAGTTTATTGTGATCCACACAGACAAAGGCTTTGGCATAGTCAATAAAGCAGAAGTAGATGTTTTTCTGGAACTCTCTTGCTTTTTTGATGATCCAGTGGATGTTGGCAATTTGATCTCTGGTTCCTCTGCCTTGTCTAAAACCAGCTTGAACGTCAGGAAGTTCATGGTTCACATATTGCTGAAGCCTGGCTTGGAGAATTTTGAGCATTACTCTACTAGTGTGTGAGATGAGTGCAATTGTGCAGTAGTTTGAGCATTCTTTGGCATTGCCTTTCTTTGGGATTGGAATGAAAACTGACCTTTTCCAGTCCTGTGGCCACTTTTGAGTTTTCCAAATTTGCTGGCATATTGAGTGCAGCACTTTCACAGCATCATCATCCAGGATTTGAAATAGCTCAACCAGAATTCTATCACCTCCACTAGCTTTGTTTGTAGTGATGCTTTCTAAGGCCCACTTGACTTTACATACCAGGATGTCTGGCTCTAGGTGAGTGATCACACCATCGTGATTATCTTGGTCATGAAGATCTTTTTTGTAAGGTTCTTCTGTGTATTCTTGCCACCTCTTCTTAGTATCTTCTGCTTCTGTTAGGTCCATACCATTTCTGTCCTTTATTGAGCCCATCTTTGCATGAAATGTTCCCTTGGTATCTCTAATTTTCTTGAAGAGATCTCTAGTCTTTCCCATTCTGTTGTTTTCCTCTATTTCTTTGCATTGATCGCTGAGGAAGGCTTTCTTATCTCTTCTTGCTATTCTTTGGAACTCTGCATTCAGATGCTTATATCTTTCCTTTTCTCCTTTGCTTTTCACTTCTCTTCTTTTCACAGCTATTTGTAAGGCCTCCTCAGATAGCCATTTCGCTTTTTTGCATTTCTTTTTCTCGGGGATGGTCTTGATTCCTGTCTCCTGTACAATGTTATGAACCTCCGTCCATAGTTCATCAGGCACGCTATCAGATTTAGTCCCTTCATTCTATTTCTCACTTCCACTTTATAGTCATAAGGGATCTGATTTAGGTCATACCTGAATGGTCTAGTGGTTTTCCCCACTTTCTTCAATTTCAGTCTGAATTTGGCAATAGGGAGTTCATGATCTGAGCCACAGTCAGCTCCTGGTCTTGTTTTTGCTGACTGTATAGAGCTTCTCCATCTTTGGCTGCAAAGAATATAATCAATCTGATTTGGGTGTTGACCATCTGGTGATGTCCATATGTAGAGTCTTCTCTTGTGTTGTTGGAAGAGGGTGTTTGCTATGACCAGTGCGTTCTCTTGGCAAAACTCTATTAGCCTTTGCCCTGCTTCATTCCATATTGCAAGGCTTAATTTGCCTGATACTCCAGGTGTTTCTTGACTTCCCACTTTTCCATTTCAGTCCCCTATAATGAAAAGGGCATCTTTTTTGGACATATAATGAAAAGGACATCTTTTCCATCCAAGGAGAGGTGGCTGTGCGGGTGCAGGAGGGCCGAGAGGAGCTACTCCACATTCAAGGTCAGGAGGGTCAGCTGTGAGGAGATACCCCTCATCCAAGGTAAGGAGCAGTGCCTGCGCTTTGCTGGAGCAGCTGTGAAGAGATAACGCACGTCCAAGGTAAGAGAAACCCAAGTAAGATGGTAGGTGTTGCGAGAGGCATCAGAGGGCAGACACACAAACCATAATCACAGAAAACTAGTCAATTGAATCACACGGACCACAGCCTTGTCTAACTCAATGAAACTAAGCCATGCCCATGGAGCAACCCAAGACGGGCAGGTCAAGGTGGAGAGGTCTGACAGAATGTGGTCCACAGGAGAAGGGAATGGCAAACCACTTCAGTATTGTTGCCTTGAGAACCCCATGAACAGTATGAAAAGACAAAATGATAGGACACTGAAAGAGGAATGCCCCAGGTCAGTAGGTGCCCAATATGCTACTGGAGATCAGTGGAGAAATAACTCCAGAAAGAATGAACGGATGGAGCCAAAGCAAAAACAATACCCAGTTGTGGATGTGACTGATGATAGAAGCAAGGTCCGATGCTATAAAGAGCAACACTGCATAGGAACCTGGAATGTCAGGTCCCATGAATCAAGGCAAATTGGAAGTGGTCAAACAGGAGATGGCACGAGTGAATGTCAACAGTCTAGGAATCAGCGAACTGAAATGGACTGGAATGGGTGAATTTAACTCAGATGACCACTATATCTACTACTGTGTGCAGGAATGCATTAGAAGAAATGTAGTAGCCATCATGGTCAACAAGAGAGTCTGAAATGCAGTACTTGGATGCAATGTCAAAAACGACAGAATGATCTCTGTTCGTTTCCAAGGCAAACCATTCAATGTCACAGTAATCCAAGTCTATGCCCCAACCAGCAATGCCGAAGAAGCTGAAGTTGAACAGTTCCATGAAGACGTATAAGATCTTTTAGAACTAACACTCAAGGCTCCATGAAGCATCACTAATTTGGTTATGTGACTGCTCCTACACTAAGGATGTCATAGGGAATCAGAGAGCCACAGAGTTGAAAGGGATGTGAAGTTTTCTAATCCTACTCTACGAGGCACAAAGCATTTCAGATAAGGGATTATTTATCTAGCCTTGGCTTTAGGCTGTCATTTCCACTAATTAACATTAATATTAATATCACCTAACATTGTTTGAATACCAACTGTGTGTTAAAGTCTGGTACTTAGCACTCACTGTAACTATTATTAATATTATTATTATCTCCTTGCTTTACAACTGAGGACCTCAAGGCTTAGTCAAGTTCCATCACTTGACTAACGTCAGACCGCTGGCCTTGATCTCTGATGCTCTCTCACTACCATTCTATGTTCTCTCCCATGTTCAGACTCCTGAGGTCAGTCTTGCTGCCCACAAGCTCTTTTTTTTTTTTTTTTCTAAATCAAAATTAGGCAAATGAAACACGCATACCTTCCAGGTATATAAAGTCCCCGCTGATACCAGACTCTCAAAAAAGTAAACACTCCTGACTCATTAGTCTTCTTTTTCTTGATCTCTTTTCACCCTAGCTGTACCTCACCAAATTCAAAAGCTAAAATAGCATTAAATGCCCTTGGTGTTTTCTGAGTTGGTGTGCAATAAGACACCTTTTCTGAAATCTCTCTGAGAGATTCTGGTCTAAGGTTTCACTTCATAATTGTACATGCTGAGGCTGCTACATGACACTATTCAACCAGGGTATTTCAACACACTCCAGTGTGACCCTGTTCCAGGTGTAGCTGTTAAAATGTACACAGGGAATCTGAGGGGCAAGGTGAACCTGACAGAGCAGTGCAGGATGGAGTTTGTTTACAGGGATGCTAGAGGTCAGATCTTTTTGTTTTTATACAGTTCATGAGGTTCTCATGGCAAGTATACTGGGAGGGTTTGCCATTCCCTCCTCCAGTGGATCACATTTTGTGAGAAACATGACCTGTCTGTCTTGGGGGGCCCTGCACAGCATGGCTTATTGCTTCATTGAGTTATGCAAGCCCCTTCATCATGACACGGAGACATCTTACCTCTCTACTCAGAAACCTGTATGTGAGTCAAGAAAGAAGAGTTAGAACCCTAAATGGAACAACTGATTGGTCCCAGATTGAGAAAGAAGTACAACAGGGCTGTCTGCTGTCACCCTGCTTGTTTAACCTACACACTGAGAACATCGTGAGACATGCTGGGCTGGATGAGTTACAAGCCAGAATCAAGATAGGTGGGAGAAACATCAACAACCTCAGATATGCAGATGACACCACTCTAACGGCAGAAAGTGAAGAGGAACTGAAGAACCTCTTGATGAGGGTGAAGGAGGAGAGTGAAAGAGCTGGCTTAAAACTAAGTATTAAAAAAAACTAAGATGATGGCTTCTGGCCCAATTATTTTATAGCAAATTAGAAGGAGAAAAGGTGGTAGTGACAGATTTCCTCTTCTTGGTCTCTAAAATCACTGCAGATGGTGACTGCGGCCATGAAATCGGAAGAAGATTATTCCTTGGTAGGAAAGCTATGACAAACCTAGACAGTGTGTTGAAAAGCAGAGACGTCACTCTCCTGGCAAAGGTCTGTATGGTCAAGGCTACGGTCCTCCCTGTGGTCATTTATAGTTGTAAGAGCTGCACTGTAAGGAAGGCAGAGCACCAAAGAATTGATGCTTTCGAACTGTGTTGCTGGAGAAGACTCCTGAGTCCCTTGGACAGCATGGAGATCAAACCAGTCAATCTTGAGGGAAATCAACCCTGAATACTCACTGGAAGGACTGATGTTGAAGCTAAAGCTCCAGTATTTTGGTAACCTGATGCAAACAGCCAACTCATTGGAAAAGCCCCTGATGCTGGGAAAGATTGAGGGCAAAAGGAAAAGAGGGCATGAGAGGATGAGATGGCTAGATGGCATCACCGATACAATGGACATGAACTTGGGCAAACTTTGGGAGATGGTGAGGGACAGGGAGGCCTGGCGTGCTGCAGTCTATGTAGTCGCAGAGAAGTGGACATGACCGGGCAACTGAAAAACAACAAGAGATCTGATCAGACTGGAAGAAGGTAGCAACATTTGTATGAGCGTCTTTTGCCGGTGCGCAGGCAGAGTCTGGGTGATGGGGAGCAGGCAGCTCTTCTGCAGGAACCTACTGTGTCTTCAGCTTCAGTTGTTAAGTTCAGTAACATGGGGTAGTGGTCCGGCTCTTTGGAGGGAAGTGTCTGACTTACACCAGCAATGTGCACTCAATAAATATTTGTGGAACAAATGAATAAGAGCAGCTGAGGAAGGGATGGGAATATAAAGACAATGGCCTTAAGGGTGGAGACATTAAAAAAGGCACCTACTTGGGGTGACCAGCAGAGAGAGAGGCAAGTCTCCAAGTGAGGTGGCCAGTCATAAATGAGAGGCTTACTACAAAAATAGGGCTCAAAACACCACAGTTAAGTTGTAGATGGGTAAACGTATGGATCCATCGTTCAAAGTTTGTAGTGTTTATAACGGTGGGGTGGAGATTATGGACAGTTTTATTTCCTTCTTTTTTATTTAACTTTGTTTTATTATTTCATTGTTTTATTCAGGCCTTTTACAGTTTACCTAACACTATGCTTGGGTCTGTTGCATCTTGCAAGGAACTCTGACTGAGTCTTTGTCCTTTTCTCTCATGGGGAACTGACTGAAATCTGTCGGTCAGTTGAGCCTTAATGAGAAGACTTTGTCTTAACTCATCCAAGGTTCGTTTCACTCTGCTTATCCACATCAGCCAGCAGTTGACAAATGTGCTTTTCTCAGTGAATCTTCCTGCCAGTTCTTCACAGTTCTTATTTGAGTGTTTTCCCAGACATCAGTGAGAAAGGGAAGATTTACACTGTCTCTTTGAATGGACAATGCTCTATTTTCTTTTCTTATACGCAACTCCATGTATAATGAAATCCCATTAAATTTTGGTAGCTATTACAGATACTTACAAAAATATTATAAGAAACGCTGTTTCTCAGCCCAAATTATAGAATACTGTTGGCTTTGCTAGTGAATCGTATCTAGCACAAACCCTGACTTGTGTTTTCTTTCTCCTTTGTCTTGTCTTTCTGTTTTTAGCCCTAGAGGTGGTGTCACCTGGGGCTTGATGCCAACCTCTTGGTGCTCAGCAGTATAAAGAGACCTGGGGAGAATGTTGCTTGACATTAAAGAATGTTTAAAGTATTATTTGTGAATGTGCTGTTGTGTACAAGCAATTATGCTACACTCTGCTGACTCCCTTATTTTTTTCTCTTAACTAATTTATTTTTTATTGAACGTTAATTGCTTTACAGAATTTTGCTCTTTTCTGTCAAACCTCAACATGAATCAGCCATAGGTATACATATATCCCCTCCCTTTTGAAGCTCCCTCCCAGCTCCCTCCCCAACCCACCCCTCTAGGTTGATACAGAGCCCCTGTTTGAGTTTCCTGAGCTATAGAGCAAATTCCCTTTTTGCTTGGATTAAGTCTCAGCTCTGATTTGTCTGATATTTATCTACATTAAGCCTCTCTCTCATTCTCACCCTTGTTTCTTTTGTAAATAAAATATCTGAAGAAGAGAGAGGTAAATAATGTGAATGGGGAGAAATGTGTCTGGAGACTTTGCTCTATGATTACTATAATTTGAGGAGCAGATGTGGGGGAAGATTCCTCTGCTTTCTGACAAATCTGGAATTCAGGCTTGTGTATAAACAGTTTATAAGGTCCTTCAGTTTTTAAAGAATAGGGTCCTGGTATAACCAGCCACATTTTATAGTGAACTCTGTAATCTAGGTCGAGGGGTGACTAGACTACAGAGGATCAAGTACCAGGTTTGACTGTTTACTTTCTCCTGATTTTCCCTCTCTATGCCCTCTTTCTCCTCCAAGGTACTCTTGTGTTCACCAAGACCTACCACTTGGAAGGCACTGATATTAGGCATGGAATAGAAGTGAATGGAAGTCTGTATTAGCCTTTGTGGGCATTTTAAACTTCTCTCATTATGTATCAACAGAGAATACTCTGAGAAAATATTCAGTAAAAGATAAGAGGTACAAGCCAGGTCTGATGAAAGTTAACTCCTCCAAGACCTGTGTCTATAGAGTGGGATCTATCAAAGGTCACAAGGGAACAGTGGGTAGGTTCTGTACAGGTGGTCAGATGAGCCAAAAGCAAGGTTATAACATACTTTCAAGTATTTTTTTAATAGAAAAGAAAAATTCCATATTAAGAAAAAAATACATGGCTATTAACTTATATTTTCTGATGACAAGCCAAGTGTAAGAGCAAGAATTATAGGAAATGTAACCCCTTATGTATAAACTAGAGTTTCTGTTTCTTTTGTTTTGTATTGTTTTTACTACTTTGAATCAAAAAGCTCCATCAAAACATTAAATATTTTTGATACCTAGAAGACTATTATTATGTATGTCTCTGCATCTGTGTATTTGTTTTTCTGAAATAATAATAATTATCATGGTTCCCTTTTCCCCTCACTTGCTACAGAAATTTTGATATTTGCCCATCCCATCTCTCTCACTCTCTCACTTATTAGCCTCTGATGAAAATCCTCTTTGAGTGCTGAGTTTCTGGGTGTTTGTAATGCAGAAAGGAACTGCATCAGATATGGCCAGTTTCACTCTTAAGAGTAATAATTAAAAGGAAAAATCATGGAAGTTAATCATAATAAGAAAAAATAATAAAAAGTAATAATAATAAGGAAAAATGATGGAGGTTAAAGAAAGGAGAAGTGAAGAAGACTGGGGAAAAAGGGAGAATAGGAAAGGGTTGAAAAAAAAGATTTGGAAATGTGCAGTTGGGAAAGAAGAATTTTAAGAAGTAAACTGGGTTTACATATCAATATCCTTTGAGAGAATGGAATGAAAATTTTGATTAGTTTAGTTTTGATTACTAGTGTGTTTTCCTTTGAATACAAAATAGTAATAGGAGAAAGCCATGATAAATTCTCCTAAATATAACTAGACCTTCACAGATGCATGCATATATATTCAGTATTTCATGTCTGAAATGATTACATAATTTGTGGTTATTGATTTTAAGATGAATCATCATTTCAATATCTATATTTAAGAAAGAGAAAAACACTTCCAATAATTATTTTAACAAATCATCAATTATAAGATGCAATTGTTTCAAAGATGTTAAAATGTGAAAAAAAAAAAAAGGTGTATCAATCAATAAAAGAGTATTGGAAATAATAGAATCGAATACACCGAAATACTAAGAGTACTTATCAGCAGATTTTAGAATTATAAGCTATTTTTGTTTTATTCATGCTTTTATGTGTTTTTAAAGTGTTTTACTCTGATCATGAGTTACTTTTCTAATTAGAACCAAAACCATGTAGCTTTGCAGGAAATTAACAGGGAATGAAGCCCTTTGCTTCTGGGAATTTCTGGTCTCATTGGCAAAATCCTACAAGAGCTACCACCATCAGATAATTCTGTTCCAAGGTCTAGCAAAAGCTTTTGAAATTACTGTTACAGTCTGTTTTCTGGATTTCCCAAGACCTAGGGAGTATCCCTGGCAATAAAACAAGCATAACTTAGCATAAATTATTTGTACATCTATCAGTTCAGTTCAGTTCAGTTGCTCAGTCGTGTCCGACTCTTTGCGACCCCATGAATCGCAGGATGCCAGGCCTCCCTGTCCATCACCAACTCCTGGAGTTCACTCGGACTCACGTCCATCGAGTCAGTGATGTACATCTATAAATGTAGGCATATCCATTTACAAAATGTAATAGTGGCTGAATTTCTAAATAGTGCAGTGCACAATTTCTTTTCAGTGGCCAGTAAAATATTAAAAGTCTATCCATGTTCCTCAGGCCTTTTTGCTTCTCATGCTTTCTTAGCTTATTTGATGTCCACTGGCTTCAAGGTCTGAAAAATCTGCCATATAATCTGAGGGTTTAATTCTTTCAGAAGACTAAATTCAGGGGGTTAAAAGGTGTGTGTGTGTGTGTGTGTATATATATATATATATATATATATATATATATATGCCATCTTCCACCTTCCTTCAGTGAATAGTCCAATGAAAGAAAGAAGTTGAATCAGGAAAAAGCTTTCATATTTCCTATGGCAGGGTTTCCAACTTGGTTTGCCTAAAAATACAAATGATTTTGAGTCAGAAGGAGGTAACTTGGGAGGGAGAAGGACAGTGATTACATTTTTGAAAAACTTTCCCCTAAATCATTATCTTTTAATGATTTTTTAAGATAACCATCAAAAAGGGTCTAGAAGAAGTTACATGAAATATGAAATAAAACAAACAATTAGACAGTGAGACATATAATCAAAGGGCTGTGGCTGTTTTATGTACTTGCTCCCAGCCCAATGTCTCTCACTCCCAGCACCATCAGAAGCTCACTTTGCTTCAAGTCTAGGCCTATCAGGCTAATCTCCAGGGAAGCCAAATAGGAAAGGCTCATCTAACTGGAAGAGAGAGTTGTGTTTACAGATTCAAGCCAAGAAAAATAGGGTGAAGTCAGAGGGCAGAGGTAACTCTAAGTCCAGTGTAGTGTCTGCCTCTTAGCATGTCCTCTGGATCAGCTCTTAGCAGTCATGGATTGTTTCTGGAAAGAGACTATTTCAATACAGAGGCAGTTTAAAGGAAAAAGAAAACAACTCTAATAAAATCTCAGTAAGACTGGGAGAGCAGAAGGCAATGCTGTGTAGCAGAGTGTGTGCAAGTGGGGATGAAGGGAAACTTCCTGCCTTCAGGAGGCCTTTGACACATGGAAGAGTCCAGCTTACGTATGGACTGGAGACAGAAGCCTGGGAGTTGAACCTTGGGGCCGCCGCCACACAAGAAGAGACGCTGACTGCAATAACTTGTATGGGAGCAGAGGGTGGACAGAACTCAGATGGCAGAACTTAGTTTAGGCTAAGGAGTATATGATGTTCTGTAAGGAAGTTTGCAGAGGCAAAGTAGTATAGGCTGGCAACCCAAAAATACCAGTGGGAGCAGAACCAGAGAAATACTATTTTATTAATCTTTTAACAATGTTGTTATGACTTATAGAATTTGGGTTACACACTTAAACTAGTTCTCTAAAGCTGGCACAAAGTGACTTCGGACTTTGCATTTGATCACTGAGGCTAGTGACTGAATCTGTCCAGTGACCATGGCCCTGGGGTGGTATTCTGTGTCAAAGATAAGACTTATTCCTGGGCACTGCCCCTCTTCTAATATATGTAAGCTGAAGGACTTTAGGACTCTAAATTTGGTTCCCTTTACATAATTAAGCATGCCTCAGAATTCCATGGGCTCTCCAGCCTTCAGAAGGAATTCTTTTCCCAATCCCGTATTCTTATTTCCCATCTGGTGAACCCTGAGAAATCCATTTAATTTTTAATGGAAGAATGGACCCTACACTTTCAAAGTATTTCCTGGGAATTTCCAAGGAATAATTAAGTATGCTGGTTGTTACCTGAGAAGAGAACTACAATGAAGGGAAAAATGCTTAGACCTGGATACAGATATCATTCTTTCTAGACCTGTTGGAAATGCCCTTACACGAGTTTTCTTTACTTGACATTGTCCAGCCACTAGGTTTCAAAACTAAGTCTACCCCCTCTCAGAAAAATGCCCTTTATCAGAAGTTTCCAATTCAGGCTCATCAGCTCATAGTCCATTTCTTCCTCCAGGCTAAAACCTTCCCTATTTTCTCTCTTCAGTGATTTGACAGAGAAGACAGCTTTTTCTTTAGGGGAATGCCCTACCTTTTTGTTTATAGGATTTGGTCCAGCTCCTATCCATGGAATTCTCCAGGCAAGTATACTGGAATGGGTAGCCATTCCCTTCTCCAGGGGATCTTCCCAATCCAGGTATCAAACCTGCCTCTCCTGCATTGCAGGCAGATCCTATACCCCTTGAGCCAACAGGGAAGGCCCTTAATAGGATTTGGTCTGGCTCCCAAGTCATGGGACAGAATGAGTGAAATATTTGACAGGAGTTGTTACAGTTGGAGGTATGTCACTTTGGGGGTGGGGGTGGGGGTTAGAAGATTAGGAGGGAGTGGCTGCTGGCAAAGCCCATCCATTCTGTTTAATGATCCAACTACCAGCCTGAGGTGAAGATATGTCAGACTTGCTTCTTCATCTCTCCTGCCATCAACCATCTCAGCTTCTAATTTCTTTCTTAAACACATACACACACCCCTCATAAGAACAATACAATACTCTTCTGTAGATAGGGATGTCTAGATAAAACCAAACCAAAAAAAAATAAAATAAAATAACCCTAAAAAAGTCTTAATCTGTAAAGGTACAATCATATAGCTACTTCATATTACTAACCGTGGGTCAGAAACAGTGTTCTCTAAGAGAAATGGGTGAGTCCTTGTGTTATATCTGTGCAAATAAAAGACCCTGCCCAAATGGCTATTCCCAAAGACAAATTCTATTACAGAAATTTTGCTACAGAATAAAAAATCTGCACTCAAATTGGCATTTCTAGTTTTTATGAGGTAAATTTTCATCCTCCATTGGCACTTTGCTTACAAAAATAACAGATACAGTCAAATAAGACCCTGAGAGGCTGTCCAGTTTCAAGCAATTTTAAGGAACATTTGAATAATTTTGGTTAAGGATAGTCTACTAAGATAAATATTTGGATCAAAGTGGTATTCTTCTGGCCTGCTACATTTCCAAAATATTCTGTGTTAGGACATATGAGTAGGAAGAGGATAAGCACTTGGATTTCATTCTGGAATAACTTTCTTACAAGCCAACGCAATTCTGTGAACTAGCAAGTATTTCTACTGCCACTACTTTTACATTTAGAAAAGGGCATTCTTCCCTGTTAAATGGTTCTTTGAAAAAATATTTTAAATCCTCCTACGTCTTTTTGAGCATTTCAATTCTTAGCCTAACCTTTTGAATCACTACTTTCTGGCTTATCTTTTTCTGTTTGATTGTCATCGTTCCAATCCAGTAAAAGGTTGACCCAGAATAAACATAATAGAAACAATGGAAATAGCTACCTACGTGGAGTTCTCTAATTTAATATCAGGATAACAAGGGAACTCCTGAGGTTGTGCCAGAAGGACCTCTCAGGGACTTAGAGGTAAAATCTTTGCATTTTATTTTTTATTCACTGTCTTAGATTTCATTCTACTTTCATTTTTATTCCTAGATGCCTTTTGTTTATCTGGATTTTTATCTATCACCTGCTGCTGCTGCTGCTAAGTCGCTTCAGTCGTGTCCGACTCTTTGCGACCCCATAGACGGCAGCCCAACAGGATCCCCCGTCCCTGGGATTCTCCTAGACAATGATATATCTCACAGCAATGGTATATCTCTTACAAAATGATATAGTTGCCTGACTTTACTGAATTAAATAAACATTTATACAATGTTTTATGCGGCGCGGGGGCGGTGAGGGAGGCTGCGCAGTGCTGGAGCTGCGAGTAGCCTAGAGGAGATACCTGGCATCCAAGGTCTGTAGCGGTATCAGGCAAATTTGGCCTTGGAGTACAGAATGAAGCAGGGCAAAGGCTAATAGAGTTTTGCCAAGAGAGTGCACTGGTCATAGCAAACACCCTCTTCCAACAACACAAGAGAAGACTCTATACATGGACATCACCAGATGGCCAACACTGAAATCAGACTGATTATATTCTTTGTAGCCAAAGATGGAAAAGCTCTATACAGCCATCAAAAACAAGACCGGGAGCTGACTGTGGTTCAGATCATGAATTCTCTATTGCCAAATTCAGACTTAAATTGAAGAAAGTATGGAAAACTACTAGACCATACAGGTATGACCTAAATCAAATCCCTTATGATTATACAGTGGAAGTGAGAAATAGATTTAAGGGCCTAGATCTGATAGATAGAGTGCCTGATGAGCTATGGGTGGAGGTTCATGACATTGTACAGAAGACAGGGAGCAAGACCATCCCCAAGAAAAAGAAATGCAAAGAGCAAAATGGCTGTCTGAGGAGGCCTTACAAATAGGTAAGAAAAGAAGAGAAGCCAAAAGCAAAGGAGAAAAGGAAAGATATAAGCATCTGAATGCAGAGTTCCAAAGAATAGCAAGGAGAGATAAGAAAGCCTTCCTCAGTGATCAGTGCAAAGAAACAGAGGAAAACAACAGAATGGGAAAGACTAGAGAACTCTTCAAGAAAATTAGAGATATCAGGGGAACATTTCATGAAAAGATGGGCTTGATAAAGGACAGAAATGGTATGGACCTAACGGAAGCAGAAGATATTAAGAAGAGGTGGCAAGAATACACAGAAGAACTGTACAAAAAATTGATCTTCATGACCCAGATAATCACAATAGTGTGATCACTCACCTAGAGCCAGACATCCTGGAATGTGAAGTCAAGTGGGCCTTAGGAAGCATCACTATGAACAAAGCTAGTGGAGGTGATGGAATTCCCATTGAGCTATTTCAAATCCTAAAAGATGATGCTGTGAAAATGCTGCACTCAATATGCCAGCAAATTTGGAAAACTCAGCAGTGACCACAGGACTGGAAAAGGTCAGTTTTCATTCCAATCCCAAAGAAAGGCATGCCAAAAATGTTCAAACTATTGCACAACTGCACTCATCTCACATGCTAGTAAAGTAATGCTCAAAATTCTCCAAGCCAGGCTTCAGCAATATGTGAACCGCGAACTTCCAGATGTTCAAGCTGGTTTTAGAAAAGGCAGAGGAACCAGAGATCAAATTGCCAACATCTGCTGGATCATCAAAAAAGCAAGAGAGTTCCAGAAAAACATCTACTTCTGCTTTATTGACTATGCCAAAGCCTTTGACCGTGTGGATCACAATAAACTGTGGAAAATTCTGAAGGTGATGGGAATACCAGACCATCTGACCTCCCTTCGAGAAATCTGTATGCAGGTCAGGAAGCTCTGACCAGGACATGGAACTAGACATGGAACAACAGACTGGTTCCAAATTGGGAAAGGAGTACATCAAGGCTGTATATTGTCACCCTGCTTATTTAACTTATATGCAGAGTACATCATGAGAAATGCCGGGTTGGATGAAGCACAATTGGAATCAAGATTGCCAGGAGAAATATCAATCACCTCAGATATGCAGATGACACCACCCTTATGGCAGAATGTAAAGAACTTAAGAGCCTCTTGATGAAAGTGAAAGAGGAGAGTGAAAAGTTGGTTCAAAGTTCAACATTCAGAAAACTAAGATCATGGCACCCAGTCCCATCACTTAATGGCAAATAGATGGTGAAACAGTGGAAACAGTGTGAGACTTTATTTTTTTGGGCTCCAAAATCACTGCAGATGGTGACTGCAGCCATGATATTAAAAGATGCTTACTCCTTGGAAAGAAGGTTATGACCAACCTAGACAGCATATTAAAAACCAGAGACATTACTTTGCCAACAAAATCCATCTAGTCAAGGCTATCGTTTTTCCAGTGGTCATGTATGGATGTGAGAGTTGGACTATAAAGAAAGCTGAGTGCCGAAGAATTGATGCTTTTGAATTGTGGTGTTGGAGAAGACTCTTGAGAGTCCCTTGGACTGCAAGGAGATCCAACCAGTCCATGCTAAAGGAGATCAGTCCTGAGTGTTCATTGGAAGGACTGATGTTGAAGCTGAAACTCCAATACTTTGGCTACCTGATGCTAAGAGCTGACTCATTTGAAAAGACCCTAATGCTGGGAAAGATTGAAGGCAGGAGGAAAAGGGGATGACAGAGACGGGATGGTTGGATGGCATCACCGATTCAATGGACATGAGTTTGGGTAAACTCTGGGGGTTGGTGATGGACAGGGAGCCCTGGCATGCTGCGGTCAATGGAGTGCAAAGAGTAGGACATGAATAAGTGACTGAACTGAACTGAACTATACAATGTTTTGCTCACTTCCCCTTTTTTACATTAGTTTCTTCTCCTTTCTCCTTTATCTAGTATAGACCTAAAGAAGATAAGGAAGCCAGACATATGGATAAATATTTGGTGAGAGAACTTTCCAGAAGAGGAAACAGCAAGTTCAAATCCTTCAAAAGGAGCATGGCATGGCTGGCATAGATTGAACAAGAACAAGAGGGTAGAAAAAATGAAGTGAGAAATCAACTAGACCTTCATAAGCTATGAAGGGGCTTTGGTTTTCACTCTGAGTGAGAATGAAAGTCCTTGGAGGATATTAACAGGTTTAACCTGCAGCTTCAAAAGCTCACCCATACTAGTAGATATGGTGAGAATATACTATGACCAACAAAGATGGAAAGATACAAGGGTGGGAGCCAGTTGAAATAATCTAGGAAAGGGATAATGGTGACTTGGACCAAGTTGTTGTTTAGTCTGAGTAAACTCTTCTGTGACCACATGTTGAGGTCCTTTTTGGACCGGAACCTGGTGTTCAAGAGTTGATGATAAAGTAAAAGAGAGAGAGAAAGAGGCTGATATTCCTTGGTTTAAGCAGAAAACCAATAATGCCCTTTGACACAGAGCTTGCATCACTCATGAAGGCACCTGGTGCCCTCTTTAGGGGGTGAAGGCACAGTGCGCCTTCACCAGAGGGTCTCAGAAGCTTGGGCAGGAGAATGAGCACGATGGGTCTCTGTGCTCCAGAAAATCAGCCTGAGAGAAAGAGAGGGAGAGAGAGAGAGAAAGCAAGACACGGAGACCAAAGCTCTGATGGAGCAAAGGTGTTTTAATCAACATGGTGTGGGCATATATATTGTAGTTATTCTCAGCAAAGATAAAGATTAAAATTCCAGACTTACAAAACATAGGTGATCCATATTAAAGAGAGAGAGAGAGAGTTGTAAACAATCACTTTTACCATATGGTTCATAAGAAGGAAGAGGGTACTTATCACCATATTGAACAAGTAACGAAGGAAATACTGGATTCCTCAGCCCCGGGAGAGGCTTGCCTCTCCTCTTAATTCCTGAATATTCAGGAATTAATAAGGAACAGAGGATTCCTGACAGATCCAAAACAGCACACAGGAAGCCTCCTGTTAAATGCTTCCTGACAACCACATGGACTATAGCCTGCCAGGCTCCTCTGTCTGATGGATTTCCAAGGCAAGAATACTGTAGTGGATTGCCATTTCCTTCTCTGGGGGATCTTCCTGACCCAGGATGGAAATAAAGTCTCCTGTATTGGCAGGCAGATTCTTTACCACTGAGCCATCAGGGAAGCCCTGGACCAAGTTAGTAGTGGCTAAAGAGATTAAGAATTGCTTGGATCCTGGATATATTTTGAGAGGACAGCCCACGGGATTTGATAACCAATTTAATGCATGATGAAGAGAGAGAGTGATAAAGGGTGAATCCCAGATTTTGGCATAATAAACTGGAAAAAAAGGAGTTGCCTCTAACAGAAAAGGGAATGGCTGAGGTAGAACAAATCTTGGATAAGGAAATGATCAGGAGTTCGGTTTCTTTAAAAATATTCACAATGGGATTCCTAACAGCTGTCAAGTAGGCAGGTGAATTTATGAATCTAAAATTCAGGGGAGTGTTCCAGATTGCATATACAGATATAAGAATCTTCAATATATATAGTATTTAAAGATGGGAGAATGGATGAAATTTCCAAAAGAGTCCGAGTGTAGCTGAAGAGGAGAAGATGTTCATGGAAAGTAGAGTTTTCGTGGGTTATACCCCAGAAGGTCTGTCCTTCCTATAAGGAAAAATGTCCAAAGAAATAAACATCCCACTGAAGATTTTTCCCTTCCACATAGCAGATACATTCATTAATGGTGATCCAAGAACAGTGTATGCTTGTCTGTGAGTCTGTGTGTACATTTTTTTCTTCTGATTTTGAAATATGTTGAGTGCACCGACTGGTTGGAAGTACAATCTACTAGAAGAGAAAACATATCAAGATTCGTTAGAAGAAATAAGTTAATTGATAAACCTAAAGAAGATTGTATAGTTCCTGAGTCCTTGTGGAGAAACTGATGACAAGGAGAAGGATTTTGCTGATCATGTATTTCTTGCTGCCACAAGAGTGAGGCAAGAAAGAACACTACTGTGGCCTGACCAGATGGGAGAAATGCTTGTCTGATTGCATAAGTGCCATCCCTGGTTGCCTTGGTTACGGGCAACTGATAACACATGCAAATGAAATAAGCGGTTAATGAGCAGTGGACCAACAGGTGACCTAGCGAGACTACCTTGGGGGAAGGCTATGGGCAGGCAGAGACAGGAAGAGGCCAGGATACAGGGAACTCACTGTGCATAACAAGGGCAACATGAGGGTTGCCAGTTGAGGAAGCTCAGTGTGGCAGAACTTTTTATATCTCCCAAGCAGGTCAGGAAGCAACAGTTAGAACTGGACATGGAACAACAGACTGGTTCCAAATAGGAAAAGGAGTACATCAAGCCTGTATATTGTCACCCTACTCATTTAACTTATATGCAGAGTACATCATGAGAAACGCTGGACTGGAAAAAGCACAAGCTGGAATCAAGATTGCCGGGAGAAATATCAGTAACCTCAGATATGCAGATGACACCACCCTTATGGCAGAAAGTGAAGAGAAACTAAAAAGCCTCTTGATGAAAGTGAAAGTGGAGAGTGAAAAAATTGACTTAAAGCTCAACATTCAGAAAACGAAGATCATGGCATCTGGTCCTACCACTTCATGGGAAATAGATGGGGAAACAGTGGAAACAGTGTCAGACTATTTTTCTGGGCTCCAAAATCACTGCAGATGGTGACTGCAGCCATGAAATTAAAAGACGCTTACTCCTTGGAGGGAAAGTTATGACCAACCTAGATAGCATATTCAAAAGCATCGACTACTTTGCCAACAAAGGTTCGTCTAGTCAAGGCTATGGTTTTTCCTGTGGTCATGTATGGATGTGAGAGTTGGACTGTGAAGAAGCCTGAATGCAGAAGAATTGATGCTTTTGAACTGTGGTGTTGGAGAAGACTCTTGAGAGTCCCTTGGACTGCAAGGAGATCCAACCAGTCCATTCTAAAGGAGATCAGCCCAGGGATTTCTTTGGAAGGAATGATGCTAAAGCTGAAACTCCAGTACTTTGGCCACCTAATGCGAAGAGTTGACTCGTTGGAAAAGACTCTGATGCTGGGAGGGATTGGGGGCAAGAGGAGAAGGGGATGACAGAGGATGAGATGGCTGGATGGCATCACTGACTCGATGGACGTGAGTCTCAGTGAACTCCAGGAGTTGGTGATGGACAGGGAGGCCTGGCGTGCTGCGATTCATGGGGTCGCAAAGAGTCGGACACGACTGAGTGACTGATCTGATCTGATCTGATCTGAGCTTTGGTCAGCCTCAATGTAGATAACTTCCATCACTGCCACCCTGGCCCTGTCTAATGCCCTTGCAATGCTGAACAAAAGGGCATCCTAGGGAGAACCAGGTGGGAGGGTGAATAAAATCATTTAAAAAACCTGATTCTCACAAAAGGGAAGAGGACAATTTGAAATGCATCTGGGCATTTTATTAGTGATTTCTTTGTAAACCTCTGTGGGTATATATCCCACAGATATTAGCTATTTGTTACTCCAAGATAAAGTGAAATGGAAAATAAATAATTAATAGAATCTACAAACA
Organism: Bubalus kerabau; assembly: GCF_029407905.1. NCBI lineage: Eukaryota > Metazoa > Chordata > Mammalia > Artiodactyla > Bovidae > Bubalus > Bubalus kerabau. The sequence goes on from NC_073624.1 coordinate 137,684,955, forward strand.
TGGTCCTGATTGCTCAAACCTTCATAATAAATCCAAATCTCAAAAGTAACACAGGTAATGTTTAGGAAATGAGGTTGTTACTCCCATTTATAGGGATTTGGTAGCTTGATCTGAAACAACTCCAAATTTCTTTGGAAGCCTGTGTATATGTTAGTTGCTCAGTTGTGTCCTACTCTTTGTGACCCCATGGACCCATCAGGTTCCTCTGTCCATGGGATTCTCCAGGTGAGAATGTTGGAGTGGGTTGCCGTTGCCTTCTCCAGGGGATCTTCTCAACCCAGGTATTGAAACCCGGTTTTCTACATTGCAGGCGGATTCTCTACCACCTGAGCCACCAGAAATGTAAGTGGGAAATTAACTCCCTCTTCCTTTCCTGGTGGGCCTCTCTGGGTTGATGAAGTCCAGAAAGAAGCCTGCCCTTACTTTGAGGGTTGTGGCACAACCTCGTAATTTAGAGCTATCAGAAGTCACAATGAGTAACAGTATGATATCTGGGGCTCATTCCTGAAGCATTTAGAACCAATTTGATTTTTACTCTGCTTCTTGGCACAAAGATACTTTGGAAGTTCTCATTTGGACATTTCAGTATTGACTTTATGTGAATCTTAAAGTGTTTTAAGGGTTGGATTGAAGAAATGAAGGGAATAAAGAATCTTATTTCTGCTTCTAATGTTGATTTTCTGCCACATGAATAGAGCTTTCATGGGGGGAAATGATACACAGTGTAGATCTGGGCCAGAAAAATTGGGAAGTCAATTATGTTGTTGCATCTGGTTTTACGGGGGAAGAAGATGATGAGCTAGTTAATGACTATTGGGGAGAATGTCAGATTTGTAACATGCATCCACAAGTAATGATCGCATCGGTCGTGTCATCTGAGCAAGGGCAGAAGCTTCAGCTATGAGCATAAGCAGATCACTTTTAATACTTGGCAAAATAATAAACTCAACACTTAAAAGCTTTTCAAATTATTTAACATCTTCAAGTATTCACCAAAACACCTATTATTCCTGCTAATGTTTATGCCAATAGCAAGAAGGACCTCAGGACTAAATGAAGGCCATCAGTGCGGTCAGTCCAGTCGCTCAGTCGTGTCCGACTCTTTGTGACCCCATGAATCGCAGCACGCCAGGCCTCCCTGCCCATCACCAACTCCCGGAGTTCACTCAGACTCACGTCCATCGAGTCAGTGATGCCATCCAGCCATCTCATCCTCTGTCGTCCCCTTCTCCTCCTGCCCCCAATCCCTCCCAGCAGCAGAGTCTTTTCCAACGAGTCAACTCTTCGCATGAGGTGGCCAAAGTATTGGAGTTTCAGCTTTAGCATCATTCCTTCCAAAGAAATCCCAGGGCTGGTCTCCTTCAGAATGGACTGGTTGGATCTCCTTGCAGTCCAAGGGACTCTCAAGAGTCTTCCCCAACACCACAGTTCAAAAGCCTCAATTCTTCAGTGCTCAGCCTTCTTCACAGTCCAACTCTCACATCCATACATGACCACTGGAACAACCATAGCCATGAAGGCCATAGACAGGCAATTATCAAGCACATTTGGGATGCTCTGTTTAAGGGAATACTTAAAATGAAATAACTAGTGTCTCTTTGTATTGATACAATGTATCTTTCCCCCATACAATCTGAACAAGGATACCAATAACCTGTTTTCTCAGAAATAGCATTAATGACAACTTAAAAAAGAAACTGTTATGTGTAGACACTAACTGCTTTGAGAAGACTCAATCCTACTCTGAGCAAACAAAAACATCTGGAAATTAAAGGAAGAATCTTATTTTTTTTAAAAATGAAATGGAAGGAAGCAGAATATTTATTTAAAGCTTTATTATATATATACTTTCAAAGGAAAATGTTGAAACATGACAGTTCTCTACAAATAAAAATTGTTGGAGAGGTTTCAGAGAAAAGGAATTCTCCTGCATTGTTGGTAGGGATGTGAGTGAGTGCAGCCACTGTGGAAAACAGTATGGAGGTTCCTCAGAAAGCTGAAAATAAAATTACTGTATGATTATTGAATCCCACTCCTGGGGAAACTTCTAATCTAAAACGATTCATGTGTCCCTATGTTCATAGAAGCACTATTCACAAAGTCACATAGCCAAGACATGGAAACAACCTAACTGTCCATTGACAGGTGAATGGATACAGAAGATGTGGTAAATATATACAATGGAATGCTACTCAGTCAGGAAAATAATGAAATAATGTCACTGCACCAACATGGATGCAACCAGAGATTATCATTCGGAGTGAAACGAGTCAGAAAGAGACAAATATCATATGGTATCACTTATACCTGGAATCTAAAACATGACACAGTGAAGCTATCTATGAAACAGAAACAGACTCATAGACAGAGAGAGCAGACTGGTGGTTGCCAAGGGGGATGGGTTAGCAGAAGAATGGAGTGGGAGGCTGGGGTTAGATGTAAGCTTTTATATAGAGACAAGATAAACAACAAGGTCCTACTTCATAGCAGTGCAGACTTTATTTTTTGGGGCTCCAAAATCACTGCAGATGGTGACTGCAGCCATGAAATAAAAAGACGCTTACTCCTTGGAAGGAAAGTTATAATCAACCTAGATAGCATATTCAAAAGCAGAGACATTACTTTGTCAACAAAGGTCTGTCTAGTCAAGGTTGTGGTTTTTCCAGTAGTCATGTATGGATGTGAGAGTTGGACTCTAAAGAAAGCTGAGCACCGAAGAATTGATGCTTTTGAACTGTGGTGTTAGAAAAGACTCTTGGGAGTCCCTTGGACTGCAAGGAGATCCAACCAGTCCAGCCTAAAGGAAATCAGTCCTGAATGTTCATTGGAAGGACCGATGTTGAAGCTGAAACTCCAATACTTTGGCCACCTGATGTGAAGAACTGATTCACTGGAAAAGACCCTGATGCTTGGAAAGATTGAAGGCAGGAGGAGAAGGGGATGACAGACGATGAGGTGGTTGGATGGCATCTCTGACTCAGTGGACGTGAGTTTGGGTAAACTCCGGGAGTTGGTGATGGACAGGGAGGCCTGGGCGTGCTGCAGTCCATGGGGTCGCAAGGAGTCGGACACAACCGAGCAACTGAACTGAACTACTTCACAGCATGAGAACTATATTCAATATCCTATGATAAACTATAATGAAAAAGAATATAAAAAGAGAATGTATAAAAGTGCATAACTGAACCACTTTACAACAGTAGTTCACAAAACATTGTAAATAAACTATTCAATTAAAAAGAGAAGACACTTGTTAGGATATTTTTAAAAATAGAGATGGTACATGCATACTTGTGTAACCTACACTTTCTGTTTATGCAATAAGCAATGATTGATGTTTCTTATTCCCTGTATTAAAGATCTGTACCATCCACTGTGTAATATGGCTCTTGCTTCTTGGATGTGCCTTGAGGAGGTGTCAGCTTTCCCACTGATTGTTTTGTTCCACGTCCTTGCTTTCTGAGAGAACTTAGCACAGTTAGCTTTCTGACTAAACTCAAGGAGATAAACTTTTAGAAACTTATCCTTCTTAGAAATTACTGTAATCAACTCAGAAATTACCATATATACTTGTTATTTAGATTTTCTTATTCAGATCTATTTTTAGGTCTTGTTAGTCAGCATAGGCTCCAGTCCATGGGGTCACAAAGAGTCAGGCACGACTGAACAACTTCACTTTCACTTTTCACTTTCATGCATTGGAAAAGGAAATGGCAACCCACTCCAGTATTCCTGCCTGGAGAATCCCAGGGACAGAGGAGCCTGGTGGGCTGCTGTCTATGGGGTCGCACAAGAGTCAGACACGACTGAAGCAACTTAGCAGCAGCGGCAGTCAGCATATTTATAAACATATCACTATATCACTTTTTAAATATATTTTGTATTTGTCTAAAATTGGTATCCTTTGTGATTTTACATATTTTATTTTATATATTTAAAGACCTTCTGAGAAAGTGGTCATAGGTCTCACCAGAGTGCCAAAGGGGCCATGACACATGAAAAGTTAAGAACTCTGAGAGACTTTTTTTTGCAATTTTCCTTTGTCTGAAGATGTTTTCCTCTTGTCTTTGTTTTTGGAATTTTATTTTTTTTCTGGATGCTAAACTCTAAGTGGGCTATTATTTTCTTTCAGCATGTTTAATATATCTCCATTGTGTTCTGGCTTTAATAATTGCTATTGAGAAGTCAATGCTAATCTAATTGTTATGACTTTGAAGATAGTCTTCTTTTTAAAACCACTATTACGGTTTCTTTCTTTTTTCATTTTCAGTGAATTGGGTTTAGATGTGTTCTTTTCTCTTTTATAAATCTGTTTGACTTCTTGAAGCTATGGCTTTATTCTTTCCATAGTTCTGGAAAAAATTGTTGAAAATTCTCTTCAGATTTTGCCTCAGCTCCATTATCTTATTTCTTTCCGGGACCTTCTCACTCTGTGCCCTGTCTTTCACTCTCTTCTGTATTTTATATCCTTTAGTGTGTGTGTGGGCATGCTAAGTCACTTTAGTCATGTCTGACTCTTTGCGACCCTGTGGACTGTAGCCCACTAGGATCCTCTGTCCATAACATTCTCCAGGCAAGAATACAGGAGTGGGTTACCATGCCCTTCTCCAATCCTTTAGTCTAACTTGTATTATTTGGTTATTTTTCTGGTCTATCTCCCAGTTATCTGATTATTTCTTCAGCTGTGACTAATTTTCTATTACCATTGTCATTGAATTCTTAATTTGGGATATAATATTTTACAGTTCTAGAATTTCTCTTTGACTTATTTGCAAATCTGTTATGTCACAATTCCAGAGTCTTTGAGTTAGTTTTTTTTTAACCCTTTCACTTTTTCTTTTCCAATTATATTTCCTTTCTCTGCATTAATCACAACCACATGTGGATTAAAAGGTATAATTAAATTCTTCTTTTTAAAAATAAGTTTAAAATCATTGAGGCAACACATAGAATAGAACTTGGGTACTAGAACTTCTCTCCGGGCCTGTTTCCTTATCTACAAAATGAGGGGGTTGGCAAAGATCGGTGGCTTCCAGAACTTGTTGGATTTTATAAGTCAGTAAAATTTCCAAAAATAACTTGGTATGCGTTAAAGGGTTGTCAAATTTTTATGCTTTTAAATGAGGATATTAGCAAAACAAAGGTCACTATTATTTTAGAAAAGAATGGGCATTTAACACAAACAAATTGTATGGGGAGGGAGGAGGGAGGAGGGTTCAGGATGGGGAACACATGTATACCTGTGGTGGATTCATTTCGATATTTGGCAAAACTAATACAATTTTGTAAAGTTTAAAAATAAAATAAAAAAAAAAAATTGGAGTAACAGTGAAAAAAAAAAATAACAATCAGCTCTTCCAACAGATAATTGGCTTGCATCTGCTGGGGTGCGTGCTTAGTCAGGTCAGAACTCTTTGCCACCCCATGGACTGCAGTCCACCAGGCTCCTCAGTCCATGAGATTTTCCCAGCAAGAATACTGGAATGGTTTGCCATTTGCCCCTCTGCAGGATCTTCCTGACCCAGGGATCCAAAGGATGTATCCTATGTCTCTTGCATTGGCAGGTGGATTCTTTACCACTGAACCACCTGGGAAGCCCCTTACATCTGTTATATTGCCCTTATTTTTCTGCTGTCCAGTCCTCAGATCCAAGTTTTAGAACCAGACTAATTAAGGATATGAAGTTCCTTCCAGAATTTACATTATATGGCTTCTAAAATAAAGTGCTAAATATGTATAAATTTTAATGAACACAATAAAAGATTCATCAGAGAGATTAAGATGGTCTAAATTTTATAGTAGAGACAGGATTCTCACTGGAACTGGTCTAGTACAGCCTAAGAATGTCTTGGGGAGTTTTAAATATTCCCAAGTCTCAGGCCAGTTCCCTTCTGATTTAATTGGTCTGGGATGGAGCCTTGACATGGATAGTTGTTTATGGTGCCCAGAAAACTCAAATGAACAGTGAGGGCTGAGAACCACTGTGGAAACCTTATGGGCTTTCAAATCAGAAGGTGTGAAATAATAAATAAAATGAAAAAACCCATAGAATGGGAGAAAATATTTGCAAATGATGCACCTGAGAATGGATTAATCTCCAAAATTTACAAACAGCTCATGCAGCTCAATATCAAAAAAACAGACAACCCAATTAAAAAACGGGCAGAAGAACTACACAAATGTTTCTCTAAAGAGACATACAGATGGCCAAAAGGCACATGAAAAGATGTTCAACATGGCTAATTATTAGCAAAATGCAAATCAAAAGTACAATGATTTTCATACAACTACCTCACACTGGTTAGAATAGCCATCATAAAATATCTACAAAAAATAAATGCTGGAGAGGGTGTGAAGACAAGGGAACCCTCCTACACCCTCCAATATAAATTGGAACAACCATTATGGAGAACAGTATGGAGGTTTCTTAAAAACTAAAAATAGAGCTAACAAATGATCCAGCAATCCTACTCCTGGGCATATATCCAGAGAAAACTGTCATTTGAAAAGATACATGCACTCCAATATTCATTGCAGCGCTATTTACAACAGCCAGGACATGGACACAACCTAAATGTCAACCAACAGATTAACGGATGAAGATGTGGGGATGCTACTCAGTCATGAGATAGAATGAAATAATGCCATTTGCAGCAACATGGGTGAACCTGAAAATTATCAAACTAAGCAAAGTAAGTCAGGCAGAAAGACAAATATGATACTGCTGATAAGTGGAATCTAAAAAAAACAATACAAATGAACTTATTTACAAAACAGAAACATACAGAGAACGAACTTACAGTTATCAGGGGGAAAGAGTGAGCAAGGATATATTGGGAATTTTGGATTAACATGTATACACTGCTATATTTAAAACAGACAACGAACAAGAATCTACTGTATAGCACAAGGGACTCTGCTCAATAACTTATATGGGAAAAGAATTTGAAAAAGAATGTTGTTCCGTTGTGTCCGACTCTTTGCAACCCCATAGAGTGTAGCACACCAGATCTCCCTGTCCTTCACCATCTCCCAGAGTTTGCTCAAATTCATGTCTATTAAGTTGGTGATGTGATCCAACCATCTTGTCCTCTGTCATCCCCTTCTCCTCCTGCCTTCAATCTTTCCCAGCATCAGGGTCTTTTCCAATGAGTTGGCTCTTCACATCAGGTGTCCAAAGTACTGGAGCTTCAGCATCAGTGCTTCAAATGAATATTCAGGGTTGATTTCCTTTAGGATTGACTGGTTTGATCTCCTTGCAGTCCAAGGGACTCTCAAGAGTCTTCTCCAACACCACAGTTCAAAAACATCAATTCTTTGGCACTCAGACTTCTTTATAGTCCAACTCACACATTCATATATGGCTACTGGGCAAACCATAGCTTTGACTATATGGACCTTTGCAGTCAAAGTTAATGTTTCTACTTTTTAATACACTGTCTAGGTTTGTCATAACTTTTCTTTCAGAGAGCATGTGTCTTTTAATTTCATGGCTGCAACAGATACATGTATATGTATAACTGAATCACTTTGGTGTATAACTGAATCACTTTGGTGTATATCTGAAACTAACTCAACATTATTAATCAACTATACTCCAATATAAAATAAGAATAAAAAAAAAAAGAAAAACAAGAAATTTAGGCCTCACCCTATTGCTTACTCACTATGTGTATGATCAGGTCACTGAAGATGGTAGTTCTCTTGCTCTCTGTATATCCCTGCTTGACCATTCTGGGTTTCACCTACATTCCACTCACATGACCATCCAATCCTGTTAATGAGTAACTATCTTGCTGCCTGCCCCAGATGCTGATTTACTTGGTAAATGATGAGCCAATAAGTTCCCCTATAAATGGCAGCCTCCCCCTCCCTCAAGTAGCAAAGACTGCTGTTGTGTCTTGCTTGCTCAGCTCTGTCAAAGGTGATGGAGTGTTGCTCCATGATCTTTGGCTTCTGACTTGTAAGATTCCCTATCCAATAAACCAAGAATGTTGTCATCACTGTCTCTGTGTTCTTTTTTCACTTTTGTGGCTGGGTAATTATGAGGCTCTGCTTCAGAGTACAGCTCAATACTATGCAAGCTTAGCAAGTTATTTATACTTTCTGGCCCTCGGTTTCCTCATCTGCAAAGTAAGGATTATAAAACATGTTTCAATGGATCAAATGAGATAAGACATGGAAATTCCTTTGTAAACTATAGAACCCTGTGTGATAAAGGATATAGGGGCAGAAACGCTAAAGACAGCCTAGCATGTGTGGAACTGACAGAAAAAAGACAATTTGCTTATAATGGGAAATAAACAGTCAAAAAACAAAGATTAATTTGGTCTTCAGTGTTTGGCATAGAAGTTTCAACTTAAAGCAGAAGTTTCAATACTCATCAGAGTATTGAAAATATTCGTATATAACAGCTATGATCAGGTACATTTTAAAAATTGGGTTCCTACTGCAGTGATACTAAATGCTTTGTCTATGTTATTTATAATCCTCAAAATAACCCCACAAAATCTTATTATCATTTGACAAATGAGGATGCACCTCAGGTAGCAAAATTGTCTTATCATTTAAAGGTTGCTGCTGCTGCTGCTGCTAAGTCTCTTCAGTTGTGTCCGACTCTGTGTGACCCCATAGACAGCAGCCCACCAGGCTCCCCTGTCCCTGGGATTCTCCAGGCAAGAACACTGGAGTGGGTTGCCAGTTCCCTCTCCAATGCATGAAAGTGAAAAGTGAAAGTGAAGTCGCTCAGTTGTGTCCAACTCTTAGCGACCCCATGGACTGCAGCCTACCAGGCTCCTCTGCCAATTTAAAGGTTACCTAGTGCATAAAGCGGAGAAGGCAATGGCACCCCACTCCAGTACTCTTGCCTGGAAAATCCCATGGACAAAGGAGCCTGGTGGGCTGCAGTCCATGGGGTCGCTACGAGTCGGACATGACTGAGCGACTTCCCTTTCACTTTTCACTCTCATGCACTGGAGAAGGAAATGGCAACCCACTCCAGTGTTCTTGCCTGGAGAATCCCAGGGACGGGGGAGCCTGGTGGGCTGCCGTCTATGGGGTCGCACAGAGTCGGACACGACTGAAGCGACTTAGCAGCAGCAGCAGTAGTGCATAAAGAGCAGAACCAAAATTTGAACTCAGGTCTCTCTGACTGACTCCTGTGCCCTTTGCATATGTGAGGATACAAGGATGGTAACTCAGTTCTGGTTTGGTCAACAGTCACCTTATTTTGTAAGCTAAGTTGTCAGCTCTTACAAGAGCAAATGTCTCAAGCCAAATCATGCAAGCTAGGTGAAAATATGACCCGCAGATTGACCCAGCCCTGGAGTTTGCTGAGGCCAAAGTTTACAGGATGGAGCTGACCTCGATCGGTTAATCCTCCCATTAGGAGGATTTTCTCCATCTCATTCTCATGAGTTGCACTAGCAAATAAAACAAAATAAGAGGTTGTTTGGCAGCAGTTCAAATATGCCCCTTTCAGGTGTATTTGTGTTTTAACAGGGAATTTGTCAAGCTAGAAATACATTCAGGACCCAAACATGAATCACCTGTTCTTCAATTTTAGAAACCATGGTCAGAAGCTGTGGAAGATATTTTAGGACAAAACACTTTTATTCAGAGCCTCTGGAACTACAGTCCTGAAATGTACAGGAAAATGTACAATTTATTTCTATTAATATGTTTTATTAGAAGGAAAAAGGCAAGAAAGATGAGAAACGTTTCAGTACTGAACAGTCAGGTTTCAGTGAAAGCAAGGGTGTCATCATCCCAATTTAAGATATAAGAGTAGTCACAGGAGTCTGAAGCCAGTGGTGGTCTAAACACAACTCAAACAGTGCTTGATACTCAAGAGTTAACCATTCAATCTCTCTCTCCACGAGCTGCTTCTTCCTGTTCTGCTGCCAGCTACCTTCCTTGACTCTCTCTACTTGTACTGGTGACCTTCTCTTTCTGAGATTTCCTACTTGGTACTACTTCAGTTTCTGCTTACTCTCACTGTAAATTCCATTCAAAATTTCCAAAATATGATCGGATTGATTTGAACAGTTACCATCTGGTATAAATGCCCCTGCTGGGCAGAAGTCTCGCAATAGATCACATCAAAGGGTGCAGACCACAGACAACTGTCTCTAGCTCAGATGTTAACTCCTGGTCAAACTGGGTATGATCAAGTTAGCTGGAACCCTTGATACAAAGTGGGGTGACTTTTGTTTTAAGAACCACCAAAAAAATGGATCAGAAGACAGGTAACTAATACAGTTATGTAAAGTTTAAAAATAAAATAAAATTAAAAAAAACAAAACAAAACAAAACAAATATACATTCCATGTAGACACCAGCCCGTTCCACCTACTTCCTACCTAATTACTGTTCAGATGTCCTACTGAACAGAGATGGGATTAGGACAAGGCAAGAGAGGCCTGGGTGTGAAATTTTAGGAGGTACTCATTTTCAGGGTCATGCAAGGGCAGAACCAATGCTTAAGAGTGAATTTCTCAGTAAAATTTGTACTCCAGACTCTTCATTTGCCTCACTCTAGTTCTTGGCCCTGCTATTGAGGGGAAGTTTCCTTTGTTTTTACTTCCCTTTACCATCTCTTACTTCAGTTTTAATGGTGTGTTTACTACTAATACTGGTATTTTTGAATATAAAAATCCATAGCAGTTCCAAAAACCTGTCCATAGGGTTGCATTTTCTATGGAGAGGAAGCATTTAGTAAGTCTTCCTAAACTAATCCTAAAGAAAAATAAATAAGCCACAGGTTTTATCTCACCTTAAAGTAATTTATTTCACCTTAAGGTAATAAAGGTTATTTAACAAACACAGATAGTTTGGAAATTTTGTCATCAATTTTGTTCCTTTCTGTATTGAAAGGAATATAACAAACAGCCTATGTAGTTATTTTTCTGAGCTGAGCTCCAGTGAACTGAACAAATTTGAACTCTCTTTCTGAGGTGAAGAATGAAATATCTTGTGGGTGGAGGGTCAACTATTTTTCAGAGAACAGGAAAACAAGGATACTTTTCCCCTGAATGGATTGCTTAAAATTGGAATCATGTGGTATGCAACTAGAATTATTTGCATCAGGCTATAAGCTCTTGCCTGTATCTGTTGTGTTCCTACAGAGATGAGTCGTTACATGATACTTTAAGTGGCACATCTCAAACACACTGAACTTGAAAATAAACCAAATGGCGATTACAGAGCACGCACTAAGGATAAACGACAATTTTCTTCCCTAGTAAATTAAATGTGGATTATAAAAGGTTACTTTGGTAAAAAAAAAAAAAAAAAAAAATAAGACCTGTAGCAAATGTGACAACCAGACTCCCCTTGAGGAATTTAGTCCTCTAGCTGACAGGAGTATATTACCTGCTGAAAACGCAAGACTATGCCCCATTCGAGGAACTGCCCTGTTTACTGATACTGCTTTTCCCAAATTTATGCCCCCTCCAAGGGAGCAGCTTACATTCAGCAACTGGCTGAAGCAGGGTTAGGAAAGCCTGAAACTTTTACGTCTGATACAAAAAGCTCTAAAGGATCATCCCATCTTCAGAGCATCCTGTAGGATCCAGGAGGGCATTGCAACTACCTCACATTTCAACTTCTCCCTCTGACCAATTCTTACCCTATACCCTCAAAGGTGTTGCTCCTACAAGCATCCCTCAAATCTCCCACATGCAACCCTCAGAATTTCAGCATTTATTTTCTGGGGACCTTATCTGTGAAAACTGGAACCAGAAGCTACCCTAAGAGATTGTAGAGCTGAATAACTCCCTGGTTGAGCAGCAGAGAGAACTCCATCACGTGGTAGGTAGAAGATGAGTAGTGCCTGACATGCTACAGTATACAACTGTTAATAATAAATTAGTACAGGATTGGGATGTGATACTGGTAGAATAAAATGCACTAACAGGCATAGCTCAGATGTATAAGAGATATGGGTTATGGTGTCCTTAGAACATGGCTGGAAAAGTTTTTATACTCCCTCCCCCCATCAATAAGTAGGAACTATGTCCTCTATCCCTGAATTTGAATGTACTTTTGACTGCTTTCATCAATAAGATCAAGGCTGAAGTGATCCTATGTGATTTATGAGATTATATTATAAAAGGTTGGGTGCTTCCCAGGTGACTCAGTGGTAAAGAATCCCCTTGCCAGTGAAGGAGACTCAGAAGACATGGGTTCACTCCCTGGGTCAGAAAGATGCCCTTGAGAAGGAAATGGCTACCCACTCCAGTTTTCTTGCCTGGAGGATCCTGGCAGGCTGAAGTCCACGGAGCTGCAAAGAGTTGGACACAACTGAGCACACATACACACACATCATAAAAGGTCAGGCAGCTTTTTCTAGACGTATTTACTCTCTTTTTTTCCCAAATGACAGATATTTATTTTTAATCATCTAAAGTGTAGGGTTCAGTGACAGCGTTGTTTATTCTTAAAACTTTGTGCCACCATGTAAAAATTCAGCTGACCTTGAGGCTGCCATGGTACGAGGGAGCCTGTCATGTGGGGAGGTCCCAGAACTCAGCTTTTGAGCTGTCCTAGGCCAGGTACCCAGTATATGGAGGCAGAAACGTCCAGGCTAGGATTTCTCGACCTCAGTAGTATTCACACTTGAGGCCCCGCAATCCATCACTGGAGGACAGTGCTGACACTGGAGGGTGGTTAGCCGTGCCTCTGCCCTTGTCTGCTACTAGTAGTACCTCCTTTCCTCAGTTGTGACAAATAAAAACGTTTCTGGGGACAAAATTACCCCCAATTAGGAACCACTCCAGATAAATTTAGTTCTCAGCCCTTTGAGTGACCTTAAGCTATCTAATGGAGAAGGCAATGGCACCCCATGGCTTCCCTTGGTGGCTCAGATGGTAAAGAATCTGCCTGCAATGCAGGAGATGCGGGTTCAATCCCTGGGTCTGGACGATCCCATGGAGAAGGAAATGGCTACCCACCCACTCCAGTATTCTTGCTTGGAGAATTCCACTGACAAAGGAGCCTAGAGGGCTACAGTTCATGGGGTCACAAAAGAGTGGACACGACTGAGTGACTAACACTTTCTTTTCACTACTTTGAAGCTACCTAAGCCTTCCCAGTATATATCCCAGATATCATGAATCTGAGAAAAGCAATTCCTTCCATGTCCAAATTCCCGCCCTGCAGAATCTGTAAATATACTAAAATTGCAATTTTATACCAGTAATTTTGGGGGTGTTCTTTTTAAACACAGTATTAGATAACCTGTGCAAGAGAAAAAGAGTAGTTATAATGACTATGGAATTGGATGACTATATAGCTAGAGGCTATAGATAATGAAAATTGAGGATGTTTAATTACCAAATTAAAAAGTGAGTATGGAAGTCAGAGGTTCTTGTTGGCAACATATAAAGAGACTCTTCTCTCTGGAAAGCTGAGTCAGATCAGGTCCCAAATCTTAATTACAAAAGTAGAAGAACTATAGAAGAAACTGAGTTCTCCAATTTGGCACATTTTCTGCACCAATGGCAGGGTTATATTTGGAGAAGTGAGACCTTGACACACGACACAGGGAAATCTGGGTTAATAGTCTAAAACATCTTGAATCCCCAGATTCTCCTTTGGGCCTGAAAAAGTGGACCAAACTGCTCTGCTAAAGCTCAGTTCTCTCCAATGGCTGGAGTCCCCTGTCTTGTTTTCACTTTCACCCTTGGCCCCCAGGTGAATAACTTGCACTAAACCACCATTCAGTCCAGCTATGGAAGTGCATAGACTGAGAGAGAAAAGGGCTATTCTGTGAGGATACACAGGTCAATGTGTGCAGCAAGAACTGAGAGAGAATGTATGAAACTCAATCCTGAGGATGCTGGATCAAGCAGGGAACAACATAAAGGCAGATAAGGGAGAGTTTATATAGGAGCACTTTTGAGTAATCCAGGAATTAGCACTCTGGAAAGTCCCCAAGGAGATGATGTTGATGCTGTCTTTGAGGGTGGCTGTTAGAAGTTTGGAGGAAGACAACATCAAGTAAAAAATGCCACACCCACCATGGCAAAAAATAGAAAAGATATCAAAGAGCTAAGTGTATTGTACCTGTTTGAGTAGATGTATCATCTATCAAGAAGAGGACAGATTTTCTCTTGGGCTCTAAAATCACTGCAGATGGTGACTGCAGCCATGAAATCAGAAGACGATTGCCTCCTGGCAGGAAAGCTATGATGAACCTAGACAGCATGCTGGAAAGCAGAGACATTAGTCTACCAACAAATGTCCACATATAGTCGGGGCTATGGTCTTCCCAGTGGTCACGTACAGTTGTGAGAGCTGGACCACAAAAAAGGCAGAGCGCCAAAGAATTGATGCCTTTGAACTGTGGTGCTGGAGAAGACTCCTGAAAGTCCCCTGGACAGTGTGAAGATCAAACCAGTCAATCTTAAAGGAAATCAACCCCAAATACTCATTGGAAGGACTGGTGCTGAAGCACTAGTATTCTGATCACCAGATGTGAACACCCAACTCATTGGAAAGGTCCCTGATGCTTGGAAAGACTGAGGGCAGAAGGAGAAGAGGGCATCAGAGGATGAGATGGCTAGAGGGCATCACCGATACAATGGAAATGAACTTGGGCAAACTCAGGGAGATGGTGAGGGACAGGGAGGCCTGGCGTGCTGCAGTCCATGGGGTTGCAAAGAGTCAGACACAACTGGGCAAATGAACAACAAAAACAACAATCATGTAATTCAGGAAAACGCAACAGCCCACTATGTTCTGTAGAGGGCCCAGCAGATACTCCATTTGTCAACTTTATAAGGAATGCAGGCTTCCCAGGTGACTCACTGGTAAAGAACCTGTTTGCCAAGGCAGGAGATGCAAGAGACATGGGTTTGATCCCTGAATCAGGAAGATCCCCTGGAGGAGGAAATGGCAACACACTCCAGTATTCTTGCCTGGAAAATACCATGGACAGAAGAGCCTGGCGGGCTACAGTCCATGGTGTTGCAAAAGAGTTGGACAGGACTTAGCAACTGAGCACCCATGTATAAGGAATGCACTAGTAAAAGGGGAACAGCATTGATGAAATGCCCAGTTATCTTCTTCCAGTGGCTAAGGCTGATGGTAAGAGATATTGTGTAGAACTGGGGCCCTTGATAGCAATAAAATTGCTAAGAGAGTCATTTCTGAGCATGATTAGAACATTCCTAGCTTCCATTCAATCTCAGTAATAAAGAGTTACTGTAGGTATTATGTTACATAAAATGTCAAACTGTTTCATAAGCTATAAATGTTATTCATACAAATGTCCAGGATTGTCATTATCAAGTTATGAGACTGAGCCATATTAACTCTGTATCTCTGTCAAATAACACGGTGTCTGGAGTGTAGAAGGGGCTTAATAAAGGTTTATTGATCAGATAATTGTGAAAATTAATCATTAATATGCCAAAAATCTCAGGTATATAGATGACATGGGTTAAAATACTTATATTTAATATTAAAATTACCTTGACAACAATAGATTCACATGCTTACCACTATAGAGTCAGTTCAATTCAATAAAAAATTAAGTTACTGGACCACCAGGGAAGTCCTAAACAACAGGTCAGAGACTTTGAAAATCAATGCAGCTTGAAACGGCCATGAAGGCTTCCAAGAGGAAGTGGGATTAGGCTTGTGCTGAAATGACAAGAGAAGACACTAGGAATGGGTGAATATGGAGTGATGGTGCAGAAGAGGTGGGGAACAGATGGTCAACTAGACTGAAAGCCTAGAAGCAATGTTGAGTTTGATGAACTTATGCACAGAGAGGAAACAGATTCCACCAGAATTTCTGGTAGAGTGTAGGTTGAAGAGCAGTGGATGACTTACTATGGTAAGAAATGAGGAAGTTACTTATTAATACAATTTTTAAGTATTGGAGGTAGTCATGTACTGTTTCTAGCTCAAACATTTACCCCTGTCTCTACCCAATATTTCTAAGGCACCTCTACTCATTAAGATAAATGGTTCAGTACATTTTAAGATTTCTCTGTATTTTTTTCCCTTTATGTGTGTGGTTTTTATGATGATGCTTAGTCCTATATTCCGGAGAAGGCAATGGCACCCCACTCCAGTACTCTTGCCTGGAAAATCCCGTGGACGGAGGAGCCTGGTAGGCTGCAGTCCATGGGGTCACTAAGAGTCGGACACGACTGAGCGACTTCACTTTCACTTTTCACTTTCATGCACTGGAGAAGGAAATGGCAACCCACTCCAGTGTTCTTGCCTGGAGAATCCCAGGGACGGGGGAGCCTGGTGGGCTGCCGTCTATGGGGTCGCACAGAGTCGGACAGGACTGAAGCGACTTAGCAGCAGCAGTCCTATAATCAGTTCAGTTCAGTTCAGTCGCTCAGTCGTGTCAGACTCTTTGCGACCCCATGAAACGCAGCACACCAGGCTTCCCTGTCCATCACCAACTTCCGGAGTTCACTTAAACTCAGGTCCATCGAGTTGGTGAAGCCATCCAGCCATCTCATCCTCTGTCGTCCCTTTCTCCTCCTGCCCCCAATCCCTCCCAGCATTAGAGTCTTTTCCAATGAGTCAACTCTTTGCATGAGGTGGCTGAAGTATTGGAGCTTCAGCTTTAGCATCATTCCTTCCAAAGAACACCCAGGACTGGTCTCCTTTGGAATGGACTGGTTGGATCTCCTTGCAGTCCAAGGGACTCTCAAGAGTCTTCTCCAACACCACAGTTCAAAAGCATCAATTCTTTGGTGCTCAGCTTTCTTTACAGTCCAACTCTCACACCCATACATGACCTATATTAGTTGAGGATAAAATTAATGTATTTTCTCTATTTCTTATGTATCTTGCCACTAATTTATAAAGATGTGATGAAAATGGCACTTAGCATCTATCTTTGACCTGGTTCACCAAATCTTTCTCACTGGCTGGCTATATTCCTACTTATAATGATCATCACTCTGCACTTGCAGTGAGCTCTTTTTGATCTAGTTATTATTCTTTCTTTCTGCACATTTTCACTAAACTCTTCTGGGATAAAGTGCTAAAAGGCCACTGAAATTTAGGATGGTCAATGTCTAAAACAATATCTAGAAATTACTTCATCAACCAAAGTGATCCATCATATGTTAAAAATATGCACCCTATTATATCAATTCCCCAGGCTTGCATTTCTATAGAATGTATAATTTATGAACAAAAATATTACTTTAGATATGTCCTGAGGGAATTCCCCGGGCAGTCCAGTGATTAGGACTCGGTACTTTCACTCCCTAGGCCAGGTTCAGTCCCTGGATGGGGAACCCAGCAACCACATGGCAAGGTAAAAAGAAAAAAAAAAAAAGTCCTGAAACTTGACAGCACCTTTTGCTTAAAGGAAAAAAGTAAAGGAGGGAAGGAAAGAAAGAAAGAGAGAAAAAAAGAGATAGAAAGAAGAGGGAAGGGGACGGGAGGGAGAGCGGGAAAAAGAGATAAAAGAAAATCATGAGATGTAGATTCTGTCAATCCCCTATTTTGCCTCATGTGTGCTTGTGTGCTGCTCATAATATATAATGGCTGCATTAGCAGATTTATCTTTTAGTGGCTAGTTTTTGCTTAGGCAATACTCATGGAGTTTGGTTCAGAGACATCTGGTCGAAGTTTCTATCTTTTTAGGGTATAACAAATTTCTTTTCAAATTATTCCAGGCATGAAGAGTAACTGACAGACACCAAAGTGTACAGTTCTGTGTTCAAGTATATCTTAAATTAAAATATAGACTTTTACTGTTTGAATAATGATTAAACTGAGAAAAGACAGAACATGACTTAAAAAAAATGCCACTAGGAGTCACATGATTATACAGTGGAAGGGCCTAGATCTGATAGATAGAGTGCCTGATAAACTATGGAATGAGGTTCGTGACATTGTACAGGAGACAGGGATCAAGACCATCCCCATGGAAAAGAACTGCAAAAAAGCAAAATGGCTTTCTGGGGAGGCCTTACAAATAGCTGTGAAAAGAAGAGAAGCAAAAAGCAAAGGAGAAAAGGGAAGATATAAGCATCTGAATACAGAGTTCCAAAGAATAGCAAGAAGAGATAAGAAAGCCTTCTTCAGAGATCAATGCAAAGAAATAGAAGAAAACAACAGAATGGGAAAGACTAGGGATCTCTTCAAGAAAATCAGAGATACCAAAGGAACATTTCATGCAAAGATGGGCTCAATAAAGGACAGAAATGGTATGGACCTAACAGAAGCAGAAGACATTAAGAAGAGATGGCAAGAATACACAGAAGAACTGTACAAAAAAGACGTTCACGACCCAGATAATCACAATGGTGTGATCACTGACCTAGAGCCAGACAGCCTGGAATGTGAAGTCAAGTGGGCCTTAGAAAGCATCACTACAAACAAAGCTAGTGGAGGTGATGGAATTTCAGTTGAGCTATTCCAAATCCTGAAAGATGATGCTGTGAAAGTGCTGCACTCAATATACCAGCAAAAGATGAAAACTCAGCAGTGGCCACAGGACTGGAAAAGGTCAGTTTTCATTCCACTCCCAAAGAAAGGCAATGCCAAAGAATGCTCAAACTACCACACAATTGCACTCATCTCACACACTAGTAAAGTAATGCTCAAAATTCTCCAAGCCAGGCTTCAGCAATATGTGAACCGTGAACTTCCTGATGTTCAAGCTGCTTTTAGAAAAGGCAGAGGAACCAGAGATCAAATTGCCAACATCCGCTGAATCATGAAAAAAGCAAGAGAGTTCCAGAAAAGCATCTATTTCTGCTTTATTGACTATGCCAAAGCCTTTGACTGTGTGGATCACCATAAACTGTGGAAAATTCTGAAAGAGATGGGAATACCAGACCACCTGATCTGCCTCTTGAGAAATTTGTATGCAGGTCAGGAAGCAACAGTTCGAACTGGACATGGAACAACAGACTGGTTCCAAATAGGGAAAGGAGTTCGTCAAGGCTGTATATTGTCACCCTGTTTATTTAACCTGTATGCAGAGTACATCATGAGAAACGCTGGACTGGAAGAAACACAAGCTGGAATCAAGATTGCTGGGAGAAATATCAATAACCTCAGATATGCAGATGACACCACCCTTATGGCAGAAAGTGAAGAGGAACTCAAAAGCCTCTTGATGAAAGTGAAAGAGGAGAGTGAGAAAGTTGGCTTAAAGCTCAACATTCAGAAAACGAAGATCATGGCATCTGGTCCCATCACTTCATGGGAAATAGATGGGGAAACAGTGGAAACAGTGTCAGACTTTATTTTTCTGGGCTCCAAAATCACTACAGATGGTGACTGCACCCATGAAATTAAAAGATGCTTACTGCTTGGAAGGAAAGTTATGACCAACCTAGATAGCATATTCAAAAGCAGAGACATTACTTTGCCAAAAAAGTTCCGTCTAGTCAAGGCTATGGTTTTTCCTGTGGTCATGTATGGATGTGAGAGTTGGACTGTGAAGAAGGCTGAGCATCGAAGAATTGATGGTTTTGAACTGTGGTGTTGGAGAAGACTCTTGAGAGTCCCTTGGACTGCAAAGAGATCCAACCAGTCCATTCTGAAGGAGATCAGCCCTGGGATTTCTTTGGAAGGAATGATGCTAAAGTGGAAACTCCAGTACTTTGGCCACCTCAAGCGAAGAGTTGACTCATTGGAAAAGACTCTGATGCTGGGAGGGATTGGGGGCAGGAGGAGAAGGGGACGACAGAGGATGAGATGGCTGGATGGCATCACTGACTCGATGGACGTGAGTCTGAGTGAACTCCGGGAGTTGGTGATGGACAGGGAGGCCTGGGATGCTGCAATTCATGGGGTCGCAAAGAGTCGGACATGACTGAGTGACTGATCTAATCTGATCTGAGGAGTCACAAATTGGCATATTCTCTAATCTCAACCATTTAAAGTTATTGATCATCTAAAACTGGTGGTCTCTGTGATCTGAGCAATAAACGTGTAAATCTTCTTCATGGTATTGCTCTGGAATAGGTTTTTTTTTTTTTAATGAGTGGATAACTGAGTTCTTCCCAACTGCTTGGTCACTTGCATTTCATTTGTTTACTTAAGTCTCTTGGCTTTTGGATTCTACTTATGTTAGTGTGGGGATCCCAGTGGTCTGATGAAGAGAAATGTATCTATGCAAACTCTGACTGAAATTTTGCATTTTTTCAGTTTGTCATCTCAAATAAAAAGGCAGCCTACAGAAGTAGAGAATAAGGAAAGACTGGAATGATGAAGACTTCTAGACATTTACAGTTCACATCTTTTATTTATAATGATAAATGAGAGACTAAGATCTGGAGATTCATCTTCAGAGATGGGAGAAGAACTCAAAGTTCTTAACTTCTCAGTTAATTTATCTTTCCTGTCTTTATCTTCTCCTCTTCTTACTAAATGTTTCTGTCTTCAACTCTCTCTCATTTGCTTCCCCTGCCCCCACCACATAGACATCACCACAGGGATGATGCTGTTGAACCATTCATCTTGGTACATTCTAACTTGGCCTTATCAAACATCAGTGGCTGAGATACATTTCTATTTGGAATATTTTCTGAAAAAGACCTCCTTGTTCAGCATAATTTAAATACACAATGTTTATAAATAATATACAGCAATATATGACAATTTATACGTGGAATTTTTTATAATAGTCTAACAGAAAATTATTAATATGCTTTTGGATTTTGATGCCCTCAGATAACTTTAAAAAAATTAGTATCTTATGTTAACCAATCTTCAGAAGTTTAATGCTTTTCTGGCTACCCAAACTAAAGTGAAAGTAAAAGTCTCTCAGTTGTGTCTGACTCTTTGCAACCTCACAGAATATACAGTCCATGGAATTCTCCAGGCTAGAATACTGAAGTGGGTAGACTCTCTCTTCTCCAGGGGATCTTTCCAACCCAGGATCGAACCCAGGTCGCCCTCATTTCAGGCAGATTCTTCACCAGATGAGCCACAAGGGAAGCCCACCCAAACTAAAATCCTCTTTTATTTAAAAACTTGCCTACTGATAACCTTTCTTTACCAAGTATAAAATCTGGTCCACTGATTTTTGACTGTCAATCTCCTTTTGTGAAACGTCCATCTCAACTTTAACCATTATTTGGACTGGTTAAATATATAGATCTTTAGAATTTGGGTGTTACTGACAGAAGACAGATAGCTTTTCATTAATTCCACTGTTCTGGAATAGCCCTTCAATGATTGCCTTTCTTATGTACCACAGAACTTCTTTTTCACTTTGACTTTTAGTCCTCTTAACCTTGAATCACACTGGCCCAGGCCAACCATGTCAACAATTCAATGAATTCCAAATTACACCTAGCAGCTAGATTGAAGGAGTGTTAACTCTAACAAACTGCCCTGAGGATATGGGCAGTATGGGGAGACAAAACAAAAAGCAACGCTTCTATTCCAGGTACAGGTCCACAGAGCCTCCTTGACTGAAATTCTATCAAGCTGTTCTGCCCATACTGGAGATCACTTGGTTAGGGGAATAAAAAAACTAAAGTACATATAAAGCTGCATTTTTGAATGCCTCATTCATTGTCCAGTAGTTTAAAACCATGATGTTTTTCTGTAGATTTAGGCGCTTCACTTGATTAAGTTTTTATTAACCAGTTTCACAGATGTTTCTATGATTACAGAAGTAGTATACTTTCCTTGTAAAATGCCCATAGTTCACAGACAAGCATAAAATAAATCACCTGTCATTCTATCTTTCAGACGTAATAACTGGAAATGCTCTGGGGTATGGCCTTTCTGACATTTCCTATGCACAAACATGTATGCATATTACAAAAACTTGAACCATGCTGTAATGATGCTATTTTCCTCTTGATTCATCTTTTCTATATAAAATCTATCATTTTTGTGAATGATTCCACTGAATTCTACCTTATGGACCTGATCCAATATCATTAACTTGTAACCCCTTTCAAGTAGCTTCTAATTTGAAGCTGTTGTAAATAACACCACAGTGACCATCCTGTTTATCCATCTTTGCCTCATTGTCTAACATTTTCTTAGGATTAATTTCTTTATGTTGAATTTCTGGGTCAAGAGAATATACAATTTACAGATTTTGATGTATACTGCCCAACTGCCTTTGAGAAAGTCCATGCCAATTTAGACCCCTAGAAGGAAATGGCAACCCACTCCAGTGTTCTTGCCTGGAGAATCTCAGGGATGGCAGAGCCTGGTGGGCTGCCGTCTATGGGGTCGCACAGAGTCAGACACGACTGAAGCGACTTAGCAGCAGCAGCAGCAGTAGAAGAGGATTCTTTTCCTCCCAGTGTACACCAACAATGAAATTTAGAATCCCTTTTACCTTTGCTAACCTGAGAGGTAAAGAGGGAATTTTGCTATTTCAATTTGCTCAAATATTGATAAGTTTGAGCCTCTCTTCTTTTTTTAAAAATTTCTTTTAAAAATTAATTATTTTAATTGGAGGATAATTACTTTACAATATTGTGATGGATTTTGCCATATATCAACATGAATTGGCCACAGGTATACATGTGTTCCCCCCATCCTGAATCCCCTTCCCACTTCCCTCCCTACTCTATCCCTCTGGGTTGTCCCAGAGCACTGGCTTTGGGTACCCTGCTTCAAATACTGTATAATAACACATATATATGGAATTAAGAGCATCTTTTCATGTATGCTTTGGGTTAAGTCTAACTAAAAAGCAACTTAGAGCAACAAGTATGAATTGTGTCTAAAACTGATTTTCTTTGAACTGAAATAAGTAGGATGGTGAATCCATCCTTGGAGGCTATTAAGTTAACTGAAAGTAGGAGAAGTTTTCATTACTCTGCCTTTTATAAAAATAAGTGATATTTACTGAGTACAAAAACATCTATTTCTGCTGTATTGACTATGCCAAAGCCTTTGACTGTGTGGATCACAATAAACTGTGGAAAATTCTGAAAGAGATGGGAATACCAGAACACCTGCTCTGCCTCCTGAGAAATTTGTATGCAGGTCAGGAAGCAACAGTTAGAACTGGACATGGAACAACAGACTGGTTCCAAATAGGAAAAGGAGTACATCAAGGCTGTATATTGTCACCCTGTTTATTTAACTTATATGCAGAGTACATCATGAGAAACACTGGACTGGAAGAAACACAAACTGGAATCAAGATTGCTGGGAGAAATATCAATAACCTCAGATATGCAGATGACACCACCCTTATGGCAGAAAGTGAAGAGGAACTAAAAAGCCTCTTGATGAAGGTGAAAGTGGAGAGTGAAAAACTTGGCTTAAAGCTCAACATTCAGAAAATGAAGATCATGGCATCTGGTCCCATCACTTCATGGGAAATAGATGGGGAAACAGTGGAAACAGTGTCAGACTTTATTTTTCTGGGCTCCAAAATCACTACAGATGGTGACTGCACCCATGAAATTAAAAGATGCTTACTCCTTGGAAGGAAAGTTATGACCAACCTAGATAGCATATTCAAAAGCAGAGACATTACTTTGCCAACAAAGGTCCATCTAGTCAAGGCTATGGTTTTTCCTGTGGTCATGTATGGATGTGAGAGTTGGACTGTGAAGAAGGCTGAGCGCCGAAGAATTGATGCTTTTGAACTGTGGTGTTGGAGAAGACTCTTGAGAGTCCCTTGGACTGCAAGGAGATCCAACCAGTCCATTCTGAAGGAGATCAGCCCTGGGATTTCTTTGGAAGGAATGATGCTAAAGTTGAAACTCCAGTACTTTGGCCACTTCAAGCGAAGAGTTGACTCATTGGAAAAGACTCTGATGCTGGGAGGGACTGGGGGCAGGAGGAGAAGGGGACGACAGAGGATGAGATGGCTGGATGGCATCACTGACTCGATGGACGTGAGTCTGAGTGAACTCCGGGAGTTGGTGATGGACAGGGAGACCTGGCGTGCTGCGATTCATGAGGTCGCAAAGAGTCGGACACGACTGAGTGACTGATCTGATCTGACCTGTTTTACTCCAGGAATTTCCCCAGATTTGTTGAATTTAGTCTTTGTAACAATGCTGTGCAGTTGGTGCACTATTCATTTTATTCATGTCATTAATGAGGAGATTGAGGAACAAAGAAGATTGAGGAACAAAGAAGGAACAAAGGAGACTGAGGAACAAAGAAGAAAGTAACTTAAATAAGTGGCAGAATTAAAATTTAAACTCAGGTCCTGCCTATAAAACTCATGTTCTTAAACTCTGTATCTTTCTGGCATTTTCCATGTACGTATACCAAAGGTACCATGGTGGAGGACTGTTAATAGTATCTTCCTCTATATTGTACGCTATTAATAACTATGTTTTATTATAAACTAAAATTGATAAAATAGCTTTCTTCTTTGAAAACTTTTTAGAAAATATTTTAATTTTAAAGTTCGGATCTATTTAGATATAAAACTAAGATTATATATAGTTAAATTATATATTTTTTATATATATATTTATTTATTTATATAGAAAACCAAAATCTAAAGTCTGCTTTTTGAGCTGAATTCTCAACTCTTCAGAAATACATATTTAAACTTTTCATAAATTTAGTAGTTTCAGCTACATGTTAAAGCCGTCACTGGAAAGCAAAGCTCTTTGCTTTTTTTTTTGCTGACTTTTCTTCTGCCCACTAATGAGCTAATTTTCTGTTTTCATAAATACCTGAATTATCAAGCTGAGCTGCTATTTTTTTGAGACTTGGAATGCATACCCGAGGCTACAGGATTGGATGTGGATATACAAAAGAAGTTCATGCTTAAAAAATATTTAAATGCATAAGCAAATGTGTATGTGGCTGGTGATACATATATAATGAAAAGGCTGCTACCATGAATGACAGGAAAAGTCAGGATGAAAAATTACTTGATATTGGTTTATGGTAATGAGCATTAAAAAATGAAAAACATGCTTTCCATTTAAAAGGCCAATCATCCAACAAATGCCAGAATATACTAATTATTTACCTTAAACCAGTACAAAGTAAGAGCCCTGAGTTCCAACTGACAAAGACCCCTTTATCTGTACGATGAAGCCACACAGTTCATGTCACTGGGGCCTCACTGAGTACATTAAGAGCTTCCTACACTCCTGGCAATCCATCTTCTCTTTGTATTTAGGAACCTTTGATCCCACTTTTTGCCTGAACTGGCTGGGATTACAACTTGCTTTAAGTATAAGGGGGACTCTGGTCTATTTGTGCCAGTGATATTTCATTTTCTAAGTTTTGATTTATAGATCTGAGAGTGGCAGCGAGTGACTTCTTTTGAGTACCAAACAGCAAGACATTTAACACACCATAGCTCCATGGGCAGGTCAAAGCACTCTCATTTACATGTGAAGACATTCATACATGCTGTCTTCACTCAGGAACACAAAGAGTGCTTGGGAAATTGGCAGGCACTCCCTTTGCAATGCTTCCTGCTCACGCTCACATTCTACCATCATCCTGCTAACTTCTTAAATACTTAATGCTAAAAAGCTTGGCCACAAAAATGTGACAAAAATATGTAGCTTAAAAAAAATAGAAAAAGGACAGCTCTACTGATAGCCTTGGAGATAGTTAGTTATCTTGCTGAGCCCAGAAGAGGCGAATAAGATACAAGGACTATCATTTCAAAAATTCATCTTTTTGCAAATGTATGTTTTGGTTAAGATAGGAACTCTACAAATTCTCTTCCAAATTCAAATTACTTCTCCCTTCTTCATACCACACAACTAGTTAAAATGTGAAAATTTACATGGTCATCTCTTGCTCTCTCATCTTACAGATTTAGAATCTCTTTTTTAAGTCTTAATGTTATAAAAAAAAGTTTCCTTGACATCTTTTCTCTTGTTGCAGTGAGATGGACACATGCAAGTTGTGAGCATTAGCCTCAGCACTGTCTCTTTTTTTCCCAAAGGATGAACAGCAATGACAGTAACTAACAGTTATAGATGTAGTTCTACTTTGTGTTCCAAGTGCTTAATTTATATTCCAGAATTTTTCTCTAATGAAATCAGTGGGGACCAAATAATTTTAATAAATAAATAATTTACTTATAATAATGCCAAATAATTGGCTTCCATGCCAGAGAAGCATGATTGAAAGGTTATCGTGAGTTGGCTAGCAATTCCCTGGGATGACTGTAATCTACCCTTGTTCTGGCTATGATTGATGCCATCTAGGAGCAATGATTCTGGGTCCTGAAATCCTTGTTGAGACTCCCAGGACAGTGTGAATGACTATTTCTTAATTAGGTGACAGCTATTTCATCAGTATAACCCTGGGCCATGTGGCCAGTAGAATTCTGGGGACATGGACTAAATAGAGGAAGGGAGTGAATCAGGTTATGTGCACATGTGCATTACCAATGGGGAGAGTTATTCAGAAATGGTTTTCTGCATTAACTAAAATTCCAAGGTAAATATTATTTTTATTCTTCCTCCTATTTTTCAGACCAGTAAACGGAGGCACTGCCGGCTGAGCAATTTGCCCATATAACTAGTAAGTAGAGGAGCTGGGATTCCAACCCAGGTTCTCTGACTCTAGTGACCCTAGTACACTAAAATGTGTACCCCCGATTCTGAAAGACAAACCATGTATTTACCTTGTGGATTATTATCCAGGACCCGACCCTCCCTCCCCCACCCCAGGCTCAAGTGTTTTGATCATGGCAGAGGGATTTATTACTGACCTAGGCCACAAAAGACGATGTTTGTGAACTTCCCTGGTGGTCCAGTGGTTAAGAATCAGCCTTCCATATATATATACTTATGGTTGATTCATGTTCATGTATAGCAGAAACCAACACAACATTGTAAAGCAATTCTCCTCCAATTAAAAATAAATTCATTAAAAAAAAATCCATTTGCCAATGCAGGAGAGCCAAGTTTGATCCTTGGTCTGGGAAGATTCTGCATGCCATAGGGCAACTAAGCCCATGTGCCACAACTACTGAGTCTGCGGGCTCTGCAGCCTATGCGCAGCAACAAAAGCCACTGCAATGGGAAACCCCACATGGCAAAGAAGAGTAGCCCTTACTTGCCGCAAGTACAGAAACCCCACTCACAGCAACGAAGACCCAGCACAGCCAAAGATAAGTAAATGCCCTTTTTAAGAAAGGTGATGTCTGTGTCTCTGAGAGAAGAAAGTCACAGAAGGAGAAACGGTCACCTCCCTATTTCCAATACCTGAATGGAGCTTCAGGAGGGCCAGCGTTGGGGAGGACTGCCTCAGGAAGTCTGCAGAAGCCAATGTTGGAGCTTGTGAAGAGGAGTCATGATCCTGTCATTAATTGGACCAAACTACCCCAGAGTCAGGCCCATCAATATTCCGGTAGCATAACAAACCCAGCAAGTTGCCAGAATGCTAACCAGGTAATTATTACTGTGCCAGGGCTATTCTTGTTTTCTTTCTTTGACTGAAAAAACATGAAAGAAATTATGTTGCCATTCCTTTTATTCTTTATGTCCTCTTACTGTGAGGTTCTTTCTTTCTATTCTTTTCCTACTGTTAGCAAGATAAAAAAAGGCTGCATATTCCAAGGCTTTCTATTGACCTTTGAGACGTAAAAGTTTCTCATGAGGGAAAGAAAGTATCCCTGACTTAAATGTGGACTCACGAAATACCTGAGGCTTGTAGAGGAAACAAATGACTCTGGGTTCTTTTCAACTCACAGCACACAGAAAAGCAGCAATCTGAGATTTCAGTGAGTCTTAAAAGATAATGTTTGTAGGTGGAGCTGGCAGCCAAAGGTATTTGTGAAATATTAGTGCTGCAAGTTTAAAATTTTCATATTTCCCAGGATTTGAAAAAAAATAAGCAGCCACAATTTATTAAATCTGGGCTATCAATGGAATTTTGAAAAATCTTTCAATCTGATGGACTTCCCTGGTGGTTCAGTGGCTAAGACTCTGGGCTCACAATGCGGGGGGGGGGCCTGGGTTCATTCTCTGGTCAGGGCACTAGACCCTACATGCCACAATTAAGAGTTTGCCTGCTGTACTAAAGATCTCACATGCCATAATGAAGATTCTGAGTGCTACAACTAAGACCCAGAGCAGCCAAATGAATAAATTTTTTAGATTGCCAATTTGAGGGTTTTACCCTTGTTTTAATTTGGCAAAGAGAGATCACCAATTGCACACATTCATAAAGAATTCTAGAGAAATGAATGTCATGCTGTAAAGGAGAAGGAGCACAGCAGTGCAAAGATCATCAGCTTGGAAGGAAGTCAGACTTCTGTCTGAGCTGATGATTAAACACTTAATAATTCTGTCTTCTTGGGAGAGTCATTTAACACCATCACTGTTTCTGAATTAGCACAACTGACTCCTAATTTGTTTTCCTCCTTCTGCTCTTAACTGTCACGATCATGCGTGCTAAGCTGCTTCATTCGAGTTCAACTCTGTTTGACCCTATGGACTGAGGCTTGCCAGGCTTGTCTGTCCATGGGATTCTCCAGGCAAGAATACTGGAGTGAGTTGCCATGCTCTCCTTTAGGGGACTGTCCTGACCCAGGGATCAAACCTGTGTCTCTTATGTCTCCTGCATTGGCAGGCAGGTTTTTTGCACTTTTGATTAACTCTAAAGTTAAATATTAAGTCCTTTCTATGACCCACAATGATTGACCTCTCTCACCTTACTCCTGATTAGTACCCACTCTTCCTCTGCTCTGGCCACACTGGCTTCCTTGTTCTTTATGCATACCAAGCCCAGATCCACCTTGGGGCTGTGGACTTGCTATTTCCTCTGCCTGTAACTTTTACTTGGCTGGCTCCCTCATTACATTTTGTTCTCTTCTCAATATCCTCCCAATAACCAGGCTTCCCTAAATTATTTATCTAAAAAAAGTATCCCATGTCATTCTTGATTACCTTACTTTGCTTTTTTTTCCTGCTAGCTCTTGTCTCTGTCTGTAGCTGTATACATTTACATGGTTGCCAGTCTCCCCAACTACAGTATAAACTCCACATGGGCATATTTCCAGTCGGTTCTGATCATCATTCTATCCCAGAAGTCCCGAGCAGTGTCTGGTACATAAAAGGTACACAATAATTATCAGATGTCTTGGTTTCTCTTTAAAGTTAAGATAGAAAAAACCTCCCTGCAGTCTCTGTAAAGGTTATAAATAATGTATTAAATGGAATCTCAAAGTCCTTTAGTCCACTGCAGCAGAATCTGTCTGTGCCTTATCCTTTCCCTTCAGACTTTACCAACTGTATGAACTCTGGTGGACTTCTAACTGCCAGTGTATACGGCTGTTTACTTGAGGACTATTTCTGAAGACTTGGAAGGACAGAAATGCCTGAGAAATACCATTCTCACCCCAGAAGCCCTCAAATTGTGACTCCGGGGAGTTGATGCATAAATGCCTCAGTTTCCTAGCTGCTCAGGATAACTCTTGAGGCTTCCCAGTGTTTCTCCACAAGATCAAGCTCTAGCTAATTGCAGTGGTAGATGGCTAGACCACACATCCTTTATGGGCTGCTTTCTCTTTCCTTTATTGTTTCTCTACTTCTCCTGCTGTTTGTAATAAAAATACTTGCACTGAATTATTGTGTCAGGATCTGCTTCTGGACTCAAAATGAGATTTAAAAATTGGAAGCTATTAATAATGACTCCTTCTAGTCTTGTAGGTAGAAGTCAGACCTTTTAACATAAAACAGTTGTACTTGTGTAAATGTATGCTATTCTATAGATCTCAATAATTATTAAAAGTAATAGTGTATTTCTTTGATATTTAGCTTGTCCCCAGATATCTTACACTGCAGTCCTCATTTCTGTATGGCATATTTATTTTCTTATGCTCCTTCCACAATGATTAAACATGTTTGATTTACTTGTGTCTGGATTATTCATTTGACTATTACATGGTTCCCAAATCTAGCTCTATTCCAAAATAATCCATATCTTTGGGGTTGTGAATCAGATATTGATACTTTAAAGATCTAATGGTCTCCTGCAATTAATACGGGCAACTTCGGAAAGTCTTCCACATATTTCCCCTTTTCCAAAATTTCAATGATTTTCTTTCCTTCTCCAGAGTTCTCTGAAGTTCTGTACAATCACAGAGTTCTATTTTTTTTTTTAATCTTAAAAGCCTCTTTTCTATGTTAGCATTTGCTTATGAGTTTAATATTAGAGTTTTAAATTTAGTGATTTAGAAAATGTTATCAATACTTGAGTCATTTAAATCTTCAAGCCTTCAATTTTGTAACTCAAAAAACTATTGATTTCAAAGTATTTGAAATATATTAATTTACAGACATTTTAACCTTCATTTCAAAAATATTAAGCATTTATACAATGTGGTATTGGTATAAAGATTGAAATATAGATCAACAGAAGAGAATAGAGTCCAGAAGCAAATCAACATGATATTCAACAAAGGAGCCAAGGCAATGCATTGGAAAAATAAGAGTCTTTTCAATAAGTAGTGCAGGAATATTGGTTATCCATATAATATTTACAAAAATTTTGACTCATAATTTGTACCAAGCACAAAAATTAACTGAAAATGAATCACAGATAAACTTAAATATAAAAGCTCAAACCATAAAACCTCTACAGAAAACACAGGAAAAAAACTCTGTAACCTTAGGTTAGGCAAACATTTCATAGATACACATTAAAAGTATGATCAATTAAAAAACTGGTAAATTGTACCACATCAAAATTCTAAACTTTGGCTTTTCAAGAGATAACATTAGAGCAATGAAAAGACAAGCCACATATCTGAAAGGTATTTTCAAAACACACAGCAGATAAAGGACTTTTTAAGAATAAATAATTTTTATAATTAAATAATAAGAAGACAAACAGCCCAACAGAAGAACTGTGCAAAAAAATAATGTTCAGAAACAAGTTCTCATAAGTGGTCACTGCCTATCCTCACCCATCAGTAGCAGTATCATCATTTCTAAATTAACCCTTGTGATTTTCAAGTGGTTACTGGATGCTTTCATATTCATTGGTTAGTATGCTCACATAAAAATTATACTCAGTTGAATATTGGGCAAACATACTTAAGCAGTTTGCCCATATACATATGGTGTTAAAAGGTAAAGAAAGTAAATATCTAGATAAAGGTGGAACCTTGTGGAGATTCTCACTGACCAGAACATTTCTAAAGGACCAATTATGATTCTGTTCTACAGAGTAAGTAGGGTGTCATTCATCTCCAAATAGGGTGTACTAAGTAGTTCATGATAGGTTATGTCAGGAAGTGGTAAGTTATGCTCCTGTAGTCAACACCTGGGCTTCCCAGGTGGTGTGACTGGTAAAGAACCCACCTGCCAAAGCAGGAGATGTAAGAGATGAGTGTTCCAACCCTGGGTCAGGAAGATCCCCTGAAGGAGGGCATGGAAACCACTCTAGTATTCTTGCCTGGAGAATCCAAGGACACAGGAGCCTGGCAGGCTATATATAGTCCATGGGGTCGCAAAGAGTTGGACAAGACTGAAGTGACTTAGCATCATGCATGCAGACAACAGCTAGAAAAAGCCAGATGGATAATAAAAATAATACTTAAAAAATCAGAGAGATTTCCCTATGGTCCAGTGGTTAATAATCCACTTTCCAATGCAGGGGACGTGGGTTTGATCCCTGGTCAGGGAATTAAGACCACACATACCTTGGGGCAACTAAGTCTTGGTGTCACAACTACTGAATGCTACAACTAGAGAGAAACCCACATGTACACCAAAGGACCCTCATGCTGCAACTGAGACCCAATGCTGCCAGATAAATACATATTTTAAAAAATCAGACAGATGTGAAAAATCTAAGGAACTATTCAGACTAAAATTCTAGAGCATTGAACCTGGACTGGCTACGATGCACGATACTGGATGCTTGGGGCTGGTGCACTGGGACAACCCAGAGGGATGGTATCGGGAGGGAGGAGGGAGGAGGGTTCAGGATGGGGAACACATGTATACCTGTGGTGGATTCATTTTGATATTTGGCAAAACTAATACAATTATGTAAAGTTTAAAAATAAAATTAAAAAAAAAATTCTAGAGCAGGGAGGATCATTTACAGGTGAGCGGGCAATTAGCTACCAGTTTTTCCCAGGGGCCTTGTCAATTTTAGGTATAGGCTGGTAAGTGGAGCTTGACTCATGTATAAGGCAAATACTGGGGAATAGAGAAATCAATACATCTTTTAAAATTGGAGATTTTAGAGGCCCTAACTACTTGGTCTGTTTTCCGCAAAAGCTATTGGCTTTAATCTGAAGTTGCATGGGGTGTTAAGAGGTAAGGGGAAAAAATCTGACAGGTAGAGTGAAATTTCTTGCAGTGCTTAAGAAACAAAGATCAACTGTGCAATCTTGAAATTAAAATAGGCAAGAGGTGAAATCCCTAGAGGAAATAGTGAACTGACATTGAGGACCTATATTTTCTTTTAACCTGAGGACATCTCTGGAGGGAGTGGGAGGGAGCACACAGGTAGAGGACAAGGTTTGGTCATGACAAAAGGCTGCTGTTGAGGGAGACTAGCACAGACTTCAGCATTTATGTAGGACTAGTGAGTAGAGCGGAGAAGGCAATGGCACCCCACTCTAGTACTCTTGCCTGGAAAATCCTATGGATGGAGAAGCCTGGTAGGCTGCAGTCCATGGGGTCGCTAAGAGTCCGACACAACTGGGTGACTTCACTTTCACTTTTCACTTTCATGCATTGGAGGAGGAAATGGCAACCCACTCCAGTGTTCTTGCCTGGAGAATCCCAGGGATGGGAAGACTGGTGGGCTGCCGTCTATGGGGTCGCAAAGAGTCAGACACAACTGAGCGACTTCACTTTCACTTTTCACTTTCATGCATTGGAGAAGGAAATGGCAGTCCACTTCAATGTTCTTGCCTGGAGAATCCCAGGGACGGGGGAGCCTGGTGGGCTGCTGTCTATGGGGTCGCACAGAGTCGGACATGACTGAAGTGACTTAGCAGCAGCAGCAGCAGCAGTTAGTAGAGAGGCCTCAAACACATTGTTGTCTCCCCTTCAAATATCCAATGTATTTGAAGATGTCAGGAGGCTAATGAGCTAAACTGAAAAACTCCGAAGAGTAGAACTATTGGAGTTTTATAGAGCCAAGAAGACAAAGACTCAGCAGGCTTTAAAGTAAAAACCCTAGAGGGCCATATCCTAGAAATATTGGCAAGTGAGTGGTAGACTGAACTCGAGCAACACTGAAGTCCATAAAGGACCCATCTGAATTCCTAAATGGATTCAGGTGAGCAGTCCCTTACCCTATCTATCAAAGGAAACAACTTTGTTATATAAGATGACATAACATCATCTGGGGACTTCTGGTTCTTTCATACACACTTTGTAGCATATAAGAAAAAGTATGAGACACATGAGGAAGTAATACCATGCAATAGATAATTGGGGGAAAACTCCAGACAGAAAATCAGATACTAGATTTAGCAGATGAGAATATAAATGAGCTCAATTAATATATTCAAGAAGATAGATAGATGAGAGAGGTGAAAGGATGAAGAACTTCACCAGGACACTGTAATTTTAAAAAGAATCTAATGGATATTTTAGAATTATAAGATATAATAACTAAAGTTAAGAACTGAATAGATGGATTTAACAGCAGATTGGAAAATGAAGAATCCAGGATCAGTGAATAAAACAGGTCAGTAGAAAATATCCAAACATATTAAAGAGAGAAAAAAATGGGGGAAAGCTCAGACGCAAGATAAAGGTGAGACATACTCAAAATGTCTAATGTACGTGTAATTGGAGCACCAGAGTAAAGAAAAAGAGTGGAACAGTAGCAATATTCTAATGTGTTTTATATAAGAATTTCTCTAAATGGATAAAAATCAACTCACAGATGTAGGAAGTTTAGCAGCTGTCAAGCAAGATTAAAAAAAGAAAAACACAAAAACCCTACACATATCTCAGTTATAATACTGAAAAACAAAAGTAAAGAAAAAAATTTAAAAGTTGTTAGAATTTAAAAGACAAATTAAGTTCAAGGACTGAGAAGCTGAATAGCTAATTTCTGAACAGAAACTATGGAATTCAGAAGAAAATAGAAAATTGATTTTAAAGTGCTGAAAGAAAATTGTGTCAATTTGGAATTCCATACAGAGTAAAAATATCCTGCAAAAATGAAATTGAAGTAAAGTGGTTGGCTTCCATCTATGGGATTGCACCGAGTCAGACACGACTGAAGTGACTTAGCAGCAACAGCAGCAAAGACCTTTTTAGACAAATACTGAGGGTAATCATTTTTAGTATGACTATATTTTTTTAAAAAGTCAGAAAAGGGTATTTTCCAGCAGAAGGAAAATAAAGACAAAAACATGGAAACATAGGAGAAAATGAAGAGTACCAAAAAAAGGGTAAATATCCAAGAAATAGAAATATTGAATAATATAAAATAAGTATAATGTTTATAGAGTTAAAAATACTGTTAGAACTAAATGCATGAGAACAATAATAAAAGTTTTGATAATGGGAGATCTAAGGAGAGAAAATATTCTAAAGTAGAATTTGGGAAGTAAAAATTATTTGAGTTAGCCACAATAAATAAAAAAATACATGCTAAAATCTCTAAAGTAGTCATTAAAGGAATAAAAAATAATGTTTTAGTACATATTTACTATTTAGAAGAGGAAAACTTGAGTAATAAAAAGGGATTGATCCAAAAGGACAGAAAGAAGAAAAGAAGAAATATAAAATATGTGAGAAACAGAAACAAAAAGAAAAATGATAGCTATAAAATAAGTTGTATCAGTAATTAAATGTAAATGGATTAACGCTTTGTGTTAATAATGAAAATTAATTGGATTAAAACCCGAACCCATGTATATGCTTCTTATGAGTGAAACATTTTAACTTTAAATAATATCACAGAAAAGTCAAAAGTGAAAGAATGAACTTGGGCATCTTGAGATTACAAAGAGTGCTCCTCCCACACTGACAATAAGACCCGATAAAGATGGGCAATTTTCAAGTTCATGACTTTCCTTGAACCCAAGAGAGTGCTAAAGTTTCAGGGTGAAAAACTAAACCTGAAATATGGACAGAGATGGGACTTGAGAGCTTGCTTACCTGGGTAGAGGCAGCCAGACACCGGTAAGAAGAATTCAGCTAGAATAGTTGATAAATTGGCAAAAGTGAGTGTAGGCTAGAGGGAGAGTGGGAAGACCCTGAGGGCCACAGATATGGGAGATGTTTCTGCAAGTTTTTTTCTCTACAAATTACAACTACTCACAAGGAAGGCTAAGAAGAATTCTGAGAACGATTCCTTCATGATGAAGGTCAGGGGAAGGAGAAGAGCAGCTTGTGGAAGGGGCACAAAACTCTGCCAAGATCCTTCTCTATTTCCCCATCTCCGCTATGGAACAAAGCCTTACTATAGACTAGGGGGTGGAGGGAAACAAAAATGGCTGTCCCTAGAGTAATGGTAAAAACTCCTTGTAGCTTGACGAAGAAATCAGGAAAAATACCTTCTATCCCAGAGGGAGGAACTTGAATATATGCAGAGTGCAGAACTACAGTCGGAGGAGAGGCAAGAGGATTTTAAAGGCTACATTCCCCAAACTCAGGGAAACAGTACCTGTGTAAGACTAAGGCTTAATCAGAATATCAGAGTATACCACCCCTACCCCATTGGCTTCACAATGCTAAAAACCACTGAGTAAAAGAAGCAGTGGGCTACTCCTAGGAGACATGTAACATTCATACCCTCTACATATAGAGTATAAAAGGAAGACCTAAAGCTGAGAGTAGAGCAAGATAATAAGAAACACCACATTGGCAACAAGCCCTCAATCTAAACACAAGTTATCACTCAGTTCAGTTCAGTTCAGTCGTTCAGTCATGTCTGACTCTTTGCGACCCCATGAATCACAGCACACAGAGGCCTCCCTGTCCATCACCAACTCCTGGAGTTCACTCAAACTCATGTCCATCGAGTTAGTGATGCCATCCAGCCATCTCATCCTCTGTTGTCCCCTTCTCTTCCTGCCCCCAATCCCTCCCAGCATCAGAGTCTTTTCCAATGAGTCAACTCTTCACATAAGGTGGCCAAAGTACTGGAGTTTCAGCTTTAGCATCATTCCTTCCAAACAACACCCAGGACCGATCTCCTTTAGAATGGACTGGTTGGATCTCCTTGCAGTCCAAGGGACTTTCAAGAGTCTTCTCCAACATCACAGTTCAAAAGCATCAATTCTTCGGTGCTCAGCTTTCTTCACAGTCCAACTCTCACATCCATACATGACCACTGGGAAAACCATAGCCTTGACTAGTCGGACCTTTGTTGGCAAAGTAATGTCTCTGCTTTTGAATATGCTATCTAGGTTGGTCATAACTTTCCTTCCAAGGAGTAAGCATCTTTTAGAGAAAGCTTTATGGAATTAGAGTAAAAAAGCAACCACAAACCTCAAACTCAAGCTGGCTCTTTGATTAATACAAACCTCTAATATCAATACTAAAGACCTAACAGAACGAAGGCTGTGTCCATTTCCAAGCTCAAAACCTACCTACCCTAGTCTCTACTGTCCTAACACAACACACACACACACATACTCTCTCTCTCTCTCTCTTTTTCTCCCTCTCTCTCTCCCCATGTCAGGAGCAGAAGAGTCAATAGAACCAGATGTGGCTATTATAGACATGTTGGAATTATCTAATGGAGAATTTAGAATAACTGTGATTAATACAGAAAAGGCTCAATGGAAAAGTTGGACAATGGGTTAGATAATTTGGGTAATTTCAACCGAGACATGAAAACTATAAGGAGGAATCAAAATGGAAATGACGGAGATGAAAAATATAAAATCAAAGATCAGGAATGCTTTATATGGACTGATCAGGAGACTGGATACAGCCAAGGAAAGAAATCAGTAACCTTAAAGATATGTCAATAGAAATTACCCAAACTGAAACAAGAGAGTAGTGAGTGCAGGGAAAAAAATCCCAGGCATCCAAGAACTGTGGAACAATATCAAATTATCTATATTCACTATTGGAATGCCAGAAGGAGAAAAGAGAAAAATGGATAGAAGAAATATTTGAGGAAATAACTGTTGACAACGTACAAAAATTAAACCAAACCACAGATTCAAGAAGTTCAGAGACTGCTAAGCAGGATAAATATTAACCAAGCAAACAAAAGCATACAACTAGGCATATCAAAATTAAACAGTTGAAAATCAAAGATAAGAAAATATTTAAAGTTAAAAGAGACACATTACATACAATTGTACATCCACAGGCAAAAACAACAACAACAAAAAAAACAACTTGAAGCCATATCTCATATCTTACACAAAAGCTAACTCAAAATGTTTTATAGACATAAATATAAAACATAAAGCTATAAAACTTCCAGAAGAAAACTTAGGAGAAAATATTTGTGATCTCAGATGAGGTAAAGGATTTATAGATACTGTACCCAAAACATAATCTGTTAAAGAAAAAAAATTATAAGTTGGATATTACCCTATTTGAAAACTTCTGGTCTATGAAAGACACTATTAAATGCATAAAAAAGATAAGCTTGAGATTTGAAGAAAATATTTGCAAATCACATTTATGACAAAGGCTTGTATCTATAAAATATAAACAATTCACAAAACCTAATAACAAGACAACCAACAACTGATTTTTAGTTCTCTAGATGATTCAAACACAACCAAATTTGGAAACCTCTCTTCAATGGCATCCTCTCTCACTTACCTGAGAATCTCCCCTCTCTGTCTTAGATTAGAGTGGGCTAGGAAATATAAATTTAAATCCCAGGCTCACTCAGATTCCTCTGAATTTTGTAGGGGCTTTCTGGTGTGTGTATTGGCAGCCTATAGTCAGCTGGACTGATATTTCACTTCTGGTCCTTCTGTGACTTCTGTTTATTTTATTTTTTCTTGGCATCCATAGATTTGTATTTGGCTTATTAAGCACGCATACCTCTTGAAAGCTAAAATATGGAATGTAAAACATACTTGCTTTAAAAGATCATTAAATGAAAATGCATTTCAACTTGTCCTTAATGAATTCTTCATTGATGATGCTAATACACCTTTGAGCATCTCTCCAGGAGCAACTTGGGCACACCTCTTTTCATTCAGGATAGACCTTCAGATAAATCCACTAACAGTGGATAAGTTGTGGTAAGTGAATTCTTCTAATATTTAGTTTTTGATTGGCTCATCAGTTTATCTCTAAGGAAAATTTCCTACTAGAGTGATGATATTCAGATTTTAGCAGGCAGAAAGATCACCTAGGGAAAAGTTATAAAAACTGTAGATTCTTGGAACTTTCCTGGTGGTCCAGTAGCTAAGACTCCACGCTCCCAATGCAGGCAACCTGGGTTTGATCTAGATAAAGGAACTAGATCTCACATGCCACAACTAAGAGTTCATATGCTGCAACTAAGACCCGGTGCAGACAAATAAATAAATACTTAAAAAAAAAATGCAAACTCTTGATTTCCCCCTCCCAGAGATTGTATGTAATTAATACTGGGATGAGTCCCCCAGTCATATATTTTAAATGAGTACCTGTCCATGATTCTAATGCAACCAGGACCATAGAAGACTCCTTAAATATCCTGGAAAGAAGATCATCTATGAGGATTTTGTGGTGAGGCATGTCCTGTAACTGAAAACCAGCATAGACACTGAACTTCACTGATGCAGACAATGTGAGGCAAAAGAGAGCTTGCTAAAATATAACAGGAGAAAATCTAGCTTTGAAAATAAGCCTTTCACTGACTATTTTTTTCTTTTTTTGTAAATGATAACTTTTGTGAAATGACTCACTGGAGAGTTATTATGGGCCGTGCATGATAATAGTCATTCATATTCTGGCCACAAATGCAATTCATTTGGTAAACGCCAGGTTCTTCGAAGCTTGAAGCACCTAATGTGATTGCATTCTGCAGCTAGGAAGTGGTGATGGACCCCTGGGCGGCCTTGTGGATCTCTCTGTTGAAGCACTGGGTAGAAGCCTCAGTGTGTGGCTGTGCAGAGGAGCTGTGTCCGTGTTCACCCTTTCCCCTAGCCCATTTTCTTTAGACTACTGAGTTATATTCAGAATCAAAAAGGAAGACTTTTTTTTTTCCTTCATCTTAGGGTCCTGACTGAACGTGAAGATATTCTGTTTAGAAGGCTGATGTTTTTTTTTTTTTACTTTCTCACAGGTATATTGAAATTACTATGAAACCAGCAAGGGAAAATGTGAAGTCAGTTTGGTATCATGACTATACTGTCTTTTGCTTTTTCCTCAGATTTTAGCCTTTTCTTTAGTCAGGAATCTGGGATACACGGCCATTATATCCACCCCCCAAATACTTACTCCATCAAACATTTTCTTTTTTGACTTCATTTGCCATTTAGCTTTTGCTGAAAACAACTGGGAATGGCATTATGGTCTCAGATAATAGTAGAAAAATTGAATGTGTTGAAAAGCTGTCTGGGGCCTTTTCTAAAAAGGCGAGTGAGACTCATTGTCATGCATAAGCCTATTGGTTGACTTCTAATGGAGGGCACAGAAGTGTGATTCTAGAAAATCTTATTGTGAATTTTGGGAGCTCAAGCGAGTCACATACTCACCACTGCTCAGGCATCCCATACTTTGCATTTGTTAAATTGTATTTTTCATTAGAGATAACACTTGTAACAAGCCAGAGGAAAGTAGGTCTTGCTCCAGCTTAATTTGAAGAAATTGATTAAGATAAATTTAAGACTGGGCCCATCTTAGAGAAAAATGAAATAACTCATTATGAAAAGAATAGACTGCTTGCTATTATTCTGATAGGGAGCAATTTAAAGAACAAATTTATGAAGTGTTGAAGCCAACTTCTTGGCATTTGTAATTTGCCTGGTGGTTCCTAAAGAAGAAAAACAACTTACATGAGGAGGTAAGTAGATGTTAACACAGAAAAATTTGGAAACAAAACAAAATGATAAAAGAAAAATAATATTGTTAACATTTTGATGCATGTGATTCTAGCCAATGTTCTGTGTTACATGTATAAGTTTTCTGTCATATTTTATACATTCCTCTGTAAACTGCCTTTTCTTTTACCCATTCTTAGATTATAAGCATTTCCCAGTGCTATTAAAATGTTTTCACAAACATAAATTTAATGTATGCATAATGCTACCTTTATTTATGCACTATATTTAATTAGTCATTCTTTTATAACTGGACATTAAGTCTATCTATAATACTCTAACAATCTTGATTCATCATATAAGGCCTAAAATATCTGGACGATCTCATATTTCCAATAAGTAAATTAAATGTCAGATGGTGGATTCTGGGTCACCCTGTTTATAGTAACTAACTTACCTTTGGAGAAAATATAAAATGTTGAATAGGATTTGAGGCCTTAAGGACTGGTTATCTGGGGAATATCTTTATGTTATATTTGGTGTTAATTATTTCCAGAGTTGTTTTCACATTTGAAGTAGGTATATAATAGCAGTAGTTTTAGCCTTTTTTGCAAAGAGGTGGGGAGAAAATGCAGGGCAGATAGATAATAGTTCCAAGTCTGCAGAGTTGTAGAAATTCATTGTGAAGTCTCTGAGTTAGGTATTGAGGATTTTCGGTCTCATCGACATCATCAATAGGCAGAGAAAAGGAGCAATGGACTATGGTGAGAAAAAATGAAAGTCCGTGGAGTAGGATTTGACATAGAAATACTTTGGGGACAGAAGTGACAAAACCAACTTTTTACCACATAAAAGTTGGGTATCTAACGCTACTATAGATTTTGGCTGGCCACAGCAAAGGCTAATTTTGGCAAGGGGAGAAGGACTCAGACTCCCATACAGAAAGCCTGAATAAAGTGCTGAACATCATGATAAATGAATGAATGTATCTCTCTCGTTTCCCAATCCTCTGACACAAACTGAGTGTCCAACATTTCAATTAAACTGATAAAAATGGCTGGATTTAGCATCAGATCCCACAGGTTAAGGGTTCAGTCTCCCCCCCACCTTCAGATGCCAGTTGCAATGGGGTACCCAAGTCACCTGTGCTTCTGTCTAGTTTGGCTGGAATGAGTCACAGAACTTAGGAAAATTCTATACAGTAGTCCTCCCTTATCCACAGTTTCACTTCCTGTGTTTTTAGTTACCTACCTGTGTTCAACCCTCAGTCCAAAAATATTAAATGGAAAATTCCAGAAATAAACAATTCAGAAGTTTAAATTGTAAGCAAAAAAAAAAAAAAAAAAAAAATTGCATGCTGTTCTGAGTAGTATGAAGAATTGTCCCTTTGTCCAGTAAATCCACACTGTGTATGAGTCTTAGACATTACACCCTGTGGACAAGGCAGGGGGCTACTGTACTTACTATTAGGGTTTATAATACAGGAAAAAAAAAGCGGGGAGCTTCCGTGGTAGCTCAGACGGTAAAGAATCTGCCTACAATGCAGAAAACCCTGGTTCGATTCCTGGGTCAGGAAGATCTCCTGGAGAAGGCACAGGCTACCCATTCGAGTATTCTTGGGCTTCCCCAGTGGCTCAGACAGTAAAGACTAAGCCTGCAATGAGGGAGACCTGGGTTCGATCCCTGGGTTGGGAAGATCCATCTTAGATGTTATACCCTATGGTCAAGGAGGGGGGCTGTTGTACTTACTATTACAGTTTATTATAAAGAAAAAAAAAAAAAAGAAATAGTGAGATGACGAGTTACACAGGGCGAAGACCAAAAGGGTCCTAAGTGCAGGAGCCTTGATTTCCATGGAGCTGGAGGTAAAGGCTACCTTCCTGACACTGGAATGTGTTCATCAACTGGGAAGCTCTACAGACCCCGTCATTTAGTCATTTCTATGGAGGTCTAATTATGCTGGAAAGTGAAAGTGAAGTCGCTCAGTCATGTCTGACTCTTTGCGACTCCATGGACTATAGCCTACCAGGCTCCTCTGTCCATGGAATTTTCCATACAAGAGTACTGGAGTGGGTTGCCATTTCCTTCTCCAGGGGATCTTCTTGACCCAGGGATCGAACCTGGGTCTCCCATATTGCAGGCAGACGCTTTACCATCTGAGCCACCGGGGAAGCCCCATGTGCTGGAACCGACTGATTAAGTAATTGGTCATACTCAGTCTCTAGTCTCTATTCCTCCCCTTCAGAGGAATTTTATTAATTGATAAAGCAGCTTAAATGAGTTAAGCTTCATCCTATAAACAGTCCTTGAGATCCCCTATGGAGGGGATCTCTTCAGCCCTTGCCTGCTATCTTTCCTCCCAAACCCATCTGCTCTGCCTCAGAGGCAATTCCTGCTTTAATGCATCACAAGCAGGCCTCTTGATAGTAACACTTTGATCCCAGTCCTGATTCATCTCACAGGTTGGCCCCTAGATCTGCCTTTGGCCCAGACTCTGCATTTACTGTCAGTCCCAACTCCTATCACCTTCGCCCAGTCTGGGGCCTTGTTTGTCTAGGAAGGGGGAAAGGAGCACATACAAAGAAACGTACAGAACAAGTTTTATTCAGAACTGCTAACTGGCACTTTGCCATAATATTAACAATATTAATAACAACAACATTAAAAACCAGTAATAGTTACACAGAGCTTACCAAGTGTCTAGTACTGCTGTAAGCATTTATATGTATTATTTTAATTAATTTTTAATTAACTTTTACAATATCCCTAGAAGTTGTTATCACCAATTTACAGATGGGGAAATTAAGTACAGAAAGGTTATTCAGATGGTAGGTAGAAGAAACGGGATTCAAACCCAGCCATTCTGATGCCAGTACTAAGCCCACATCAGGCTACACCGATAGACCAGGAATGAATAAGGAAAGTTTCCTGGAGAAAGGTTTGCAATTTCTTTAAGCAAGGGAGCACATAAGCCTAAAGATCAGGTGAGAAGAGGCATTCCAAATCAAGAAAATACTCTGTTATCCAAGATCCAAGAAACTCATGTGATTCTTTTTAGCTTAATGTTTTTGTACATGCTAGTTTCTGCACTAGGAATGCTTTCTCCTCTTTATTCATTTGACTGACTTCTGTTCATCTTAGAAAACTTAGCTTGGATACTATTTTGTTTTGAAGGCTTCCTTGCAAGCAGTGTTCTTGGTTTCTGCTCTCTGCTCACCCTGTGCTGACTTCCGACATAGCTCTTGGTAGACTGACTGTAAAATATGCCACCTATTGCCCTCCTCTCTCTCTGCATGCATGCACTCTGCCATGTACCTTTGCAGCTCTATCCAGGAGGGGGGATCTGTTTCCCCTGACCTTTAAGCATGGGCTGGCCGTGTGACTTTCTTTAGCCAGTTTGTCTGATGATGTGACAATTCCATTCTGGACTCCTAGAGATCTTGTAACTGATTCCTAGTGTCTTGGAACCTGCTTTTTCCATGAGAACAGGCTAGGATTCCCTGTTAGAGGGGTAAGAAGTACATTGAGGAAAGCTGAGCCAACCCCAGAAATAGAGCCCTTGGCTAACCAACCTGTTGATCACAGATGCATAAAGACTTAGCCCACAAAAGAACTATCAAGTCCGGCCCAGATCAACAAGTCAGGTCTGCTTAGTCAACTTGGAATCATGAGAAAAAAAAACAGTTATTGTTTTAAGCTGCAAAGTTTGAGGATGATATATTGCACAGCAATGAATACAGAAATTGATGCCCATAACAACATCTTCAAGTATGTGGCATTGGCTTTGTGTCTGAGTGGTGAGTGGAGACTAGAAAAGAGATGAGCAACTGCAAACTCTGGTTAGAAAAATGAGGAAATTTTTAGGGGAGGCTGGAAAAATAGCAACTCATGCTATAGAGTAATGAAATGACTAGCAAACTTGCAGTATAGAATGTGTTCCTAATGACCTTGCAGATTTATCTAAGAAGATAGTGCAGATTGTACTCTATGAACAATGTGGAAAGTATCAGTTAGTTGCTGCCTAATGAAAATGATAAGGTACAGAAAAAGAAGATGAACTTAATAACAACACAACAACTGGTCAGGGTGTAAAATGAGTAGAATAGAAAATAAAAATATTTCTCATCTCTAGCCTCTCAAGTCAGAAAAAGATCAAATACAGGGTGTATCAGAAAGACATGGCCTTGGGACAAAGGTAGACATGGAAACAGGGAAGAAATTTACAGAATCCAGGACAAACATATTTTGATCAACTAAAGAAAAAACACGGTTGGTTAGAAGTCAGAAATTAATACGCAAGGAATCTAGAAAGCTCTCAGATGTCTTTAAAATGTGAACATGCACTTATTTCTAAACCTGCCAACTTTTCTGTCACCCTTTTCTCTTCTTTCCTCATTGCTTTGCTTAGTACTGGGTTGGTCAAAAAGTTCGTTTGGGTTTTCCCATAGGATAGTGCAGAAAACCCAAACAAAACTTCCAGCCAACCCCAAACTTTCCTTATCACTCAACGATGAACAACATAGCAACTTAAATAACTCTGTAATATTCCCAAACCCTCCTTTTTTATGAACAGGCTGCACGATGAGTTTTAAAAATAATTATGATAATTGAATACTTGGTAAACATACTAGTGAAAATTGTATACCTTTAAAGAATAAAGTATAACTTAATAGACATTTATTATTGTGGGCTTCCCAGGTGGCTCAATGGTAAAGAATCCGCCTGCAATGGGTTTGATCCCTGGGTTGGGAAGATTCCCTGTTAGGGGAAATGGCAACCCACTCCAGTATTCTTGCCTGTGGACAGAATATCCTGTGGACAGAGGAGCATGGTGGGCTACAGTCCATGGGTCGCAAGAGTCAGACAGCACTTAGCGATTAAACAACAACAACAAATTATTGTGGTAGGCAGCCACTTTTTAAATTGGAAACCAAAGGCAAATCAAGTCTTATCAAGTCTTATGTGTCAACTGAGATTCTCTTAAATAGAACACCGTGGATTTCTTTCTTTTATATTTTTTCTGGTAAGCAAACGAGTTTCAAATTCCTTTTTTTTTTTCTTTTAACCACTTGTGGATTTGGGCATAGTTTGAAGCCTTGTCTTCTACAAGTCACAGGGTGGGGACGTTTATGTTTGC
This sequence comes from Bubalus kerabau, assembly GCF_029407905.1. NCBI lineage: Eukaryota > Metazoa > Chordata > Mammalia > Artiodactyla > Bovidae > Bubalus > Bubalus kerabau. The sequence goes on from NC_073624.1 coordinate 137,729,900, forward strand.
CAAAACTGAAAATACCAGAATCAAAAAAATCATATTAATAATAAGCTGTAATATTCTGTTTCCATTGCCAGAGCAAGCCCAGCTCCTTCCTGGTTAGATGAGGTCAAATGGAAACGTCCTTCTGAGCCACTTCTCGATAAAGCTGTTTGCAGCCCCCACATATTTTCATATGAGCAGATGACAATGATGATGGTGGTGGGAGTGATAGTGATGCTAATAAACTTTTCTGAAGAATTCCTGAAACTCTTGTATCCTACTGTACAAAATGGATAAAAGATTCACTCTTTGGATTCAGAATAGTTTACCAGTGTGGTGTGGTGATTTACAAAGCAGAAAGCGTCATGGGATCCACCAGCAAAAGAAGTAAAATATGATAAGCAAGTCTCTCTTTTCAACCTCATTATGGTTGGAAGTTCACCCAAACAAGCATCCAGCTGTGAGTCCCTGTGTCGGTAAGTTTTGAATATGTTGGAGGGGTGTAGAAGCTGGCAGGCAGAATCAGAAGTTCAGCCCATACGAGATTTAAAGAAAGAGCATCTAAGAGTATTTGAGCATTGACTGGCTTTAAACAGTGGGTCAGGAAGGTTGCATGATCATTAGAACCTCCGTTTGTAGCATTACAGAATAACTTGTATAAACTAACTCTCTTGCCAGAACAATTTAAAAAGCTGTGTAAAGCAATTTGAAGATACTGGGGAGCAACTTCCCTAAGGTCAGGATTAAACAAAAGCATTAAAGGCAATCCTGGAGCAGACAATGTTCCCATTGCCTAATACTGTTTTGCAACTTCTCAGAACTTAGAGACTTAAAATAATAACCTGTTATCTTCTCACAGTTCTGGAGGCTGACAGATTCAGTTGTGTGGTTCTTGTTTCACGTCCTTCATGTGCAGCCAGATAGTGTCTGAAGCTGGACTCATTTGAAAGCTTCTTCACTCACGTGTCTGGAGTCTGGCTGGGAGGTCTGGAACAGGTCGGGAGTGGCGGAGCATTTATCTCTATTGGAATCCTCTCCACGTGACTAGTTTGGGCTTCCTCAAACTTGAAAGTCTCAGTGTAGCTGGACTTCACATGTAGTGACTGGCTTCTACCAGAGTGGGCATTTTACGAGACAGAAAGCAGAGCTACAAGTCTTTTAAGACCTGGGCCCTAAAACGGCACAGCATCACTTCTGCCATATATGTTGGTCAAAGCAGTCCTGGAAATCACCCAGGTGTAAGGGAAGGAGATCTAAGCCCATCAACTCAGTGAGAAGAGTGTCAAAGAATTTGAGGCTATCTTTATTAAGCCACAAACGAGCTCCAACAAAGCTTTAAGTCAGCCTTCACTAAAGTCAATCTTCACATCTTCACTTGCCTCAGACAAAATTAAATCCTCCAAGGAGAAGGACTACTTCAACCAGAGATCTTACAAGTTGTTTAAGCAAAATGTTCGATATTCAATAAAAAATTACCAGGAATACCAAGAAATAGGAACAGGCTAAAAAGCAAAATAAAAACTAAATAATAGAAACAGGTCCAGATGTTGGAGTTAAATTATAAAAAATTTAAAATACCTATGATTAATATGATCAAGATTTCTTAAAAGATAGCTTTGTCAGAAAACTGGTATCTATAAAAAGGAATAAAGTTGAGTAGAAATTCTAAAAATTAAAACTACAGTACAAGATATTATGAATTCAAACATGGAATAAAAATAAACCATTAAACTAAAATACAGACTAGTAGAAAATATACAGATCTAACAACATATCACACAGATAAAAAAGAATTGAAAATACAGGATGAATGTAAGAAATATGCAGTAGATGGTTAAGATGACTACCGCGTACAACTGGAGCTCCAGGAGAAGAGATAGAAGAAAACAAAAACAATTGATTTGAAAAAATACTGGCCAGAAATTTCCTGTAACTCAAGAAGTGCTATAAACCCCAAGCAGGATTAACCAAGGAATCACATCTAGACACAATATATTCAAACTGATAAAAAACAAAATACAAAGAAATATCTTTAGAGTAATAAAAAAATATACATTCTCCTTCAAAACAACAAGATTGATAGCTGACTTTTCCACAGAAATGTTGAATGTCAGAATTCAATAAAATGATTGATATCTTTGAGGAGCTGGAAGAAAATAACAACCAATTTAAAATTGCATATACCCTAGTGAAGATATATTCATAAATACAGAGTTAGACAAACAAAAAGGAGAGAATTTGTCTTCAGAAGATATAAACTAAAAGAACTACTAAAAGCAAAGCTTTATTTCATGCAGAAAAAGAAACATATGACTTCATACAGAAGTAAAATACTTCAAGAAGAAATAAAGATCACTGTGAGTGAGGAGAGGGTAGAGAAATCTAAATAAATGTTGATGATTGAAAATGATTAAAGTCTTTTATTATTATTTAGAGTGCTATAATCATGAGAACAGCAGCATGGGCAGCAATGGGGAATGATAAAGAGAGCTGAAGTGATATAAGGTTGCACTGTTTGGGAAGCAGTAAAAGAACTGTTAGGAAGACTGTCAAAAATTAAGAATGTACCTTGAAATGTCTAAGATAACCACTAAAACCACTGTTAAAGAAGAAAACAGAAAGAGTTATAAACATATTTGATTCAAAAAAGGCAAGAAAGTTGCCTTTCTGTTGTTTTTTTAAACAACAGAAATAGGTGCAATGAATAAAAACTATAAAGAAGAAACTGACAAATCCAAAAATCAATGATGAGTTTAACTCAAAAGTCTCAGTGGTAAACAGAACAAGCAGACCAAAAAAAAAAAAGAGAGAGAGAGAAAAAGAAGGAACAACAAATAAGGATACAGACAATCTGAACAACATTTAACAGTCTTGAATTAATTGACCTATATAGAGTAGTATACCACAAAACTAAAATAAACTATTCATTTTAAGCACACATGGGATTTTCCAATGCAGACTGCATTCAGTCATAAAGAAAGTCTTAACGAATTTCAAGAGGATGAAAACTTAATACTAGTACTCTGACAAAAGTGGAAATAAGCTGAAATCAACAACAGAAAAAGAGCAAAAAATAAGTCCCCAAATTCAGGAAATTAAATAGTATACTTCCAAAATCCCAACTGATCAAGAGAAAACAGAAATTATCAATACTGGAAACAAAAACGGAGAACACAAACAGAATATTACTATGGCAGCTTTGTCTTGATAAATTTCACAATTTACAAATATTCTGATAAAAACATACATACAGTCTGATAAAAAAAAAAAAGAAATAGAAAATCTAGATACTTCTATAAGTAAAAAAGGAAATTCCAGATGGTTTCACAGGCAAATTCTACCAAACACTGAAGAAAATTAGCATGATTGTTACCCAACCTCTTGTACTAATGCCCAGTACTCTGTTAAATGCTAGGACAGTACACACTGCAGAGTACATGGAGAGTGTTGTGACTGCATGTAGTTCATTTGTTCTGGAGGAATTTGGAAAGCTTTGCAGAGAAGGGACAGTTGAGCTGGGTCTCTAATGTAAGGCAGCAAAACCCACCAGACAGAGAAAAGGAAGAGATGGCGTTCCAAAAGTGAAAACAAGAGCTCATCTCTGAGCTCATCCTTAGCATGTTGAGTTAACAGTCAGGGGAACCAGTTTGGTGGAATGGGCATAGGTGCAAGATATTTCATCACAAGATGGTAAATATACTTTATATAAAGAAAACCAAAAATTAGAAGAAGAAATTGACAAATCCAAACTCACTGGAGACTTTAGGTCAACAGTCTTGGTGATAAACAGAACAAGTAGGAAGGAAGTGCTAAGAAAAGGTAATTAGTGAGCCACCCTCTGTCTTATTTCTTTCACTTTGACTCGCTAGTAACTCCTGTAAATTAAGGTCATTGCTTTTCTCTTTGCCAGTTTGAAGAAAGCATTTAAATTACCTTGGCTGGAGGCAGGGGTGTAGGGAAGAGTATGGGGTGAGGGTAGAGGATATTAGGGGGTAGGGAGAGGAAAGACAGCTAGTATCTGCCATTATCCCAGACATGTCATCCTGCTGCCTCAGCAATGACAACCACACTCAGGTGTTGATCCAGAGTCCCAGTTATCTCCAGTCCTCTACGTTCCAGTTCTCACAACCTGGCTTCCAGTTTTGTTCTTCCAACCGACTCTTGATATTTTCATATCAAGAATCAAAGCACAATTGGTAAGGGTCAGGGCTGAAAATGACCTGTTACTGGGTGAATCATTGTTATGCCAACAACAGAGCCCCCAAACTAGAGTAGCCCATTTGTACTTTATCCTGAAGTCACATCAGACAATTGGATATGCTAGGGAGACCAGACCAATAACCAATAGAGGACAAACCAAGGTAGCAGATAATTAAACTATTATATTGTCAATATAAGCTTCCAGTCGTGTGGAGCAAAATCACAAAGGACAACAATAAAGCCTTTAGAAGACAGGGGAGTCCTCAAATGGGTGATATTTTTCATCATGACCACCCAGGAAAGAAAAGAGCATAAACACTTTGTTTTCATAAAGAAATGAAGTTAGAAAACCCTGGAGAAAATACTGAGAGGGGGAAAAATAATGGCTATTCATGTCACTTAGTCTATATCGATAGGAAACGAAAACAACTATCAAAGTATTAATAGTTCATGCGATGTTAAAACATCAAGCTTGGGGCTTAATCACTTTTTGTTATTTGAGCCTGAAAAGCCTTAAAGAATCTCTTGTGTTCAGAAAATTGGAAATAGGTTCAACATTCTTTCAAAGGGGTTAGTTTCAAACAAATAGTTTGAAAGTCCCAGAAGTAAGCCTGGAAGTAGTGCCAAAGACCTTGAATGCTCTCTATGATTTTACCCTTGATTAATTGGCCTCAGCCAGACTTTTGCTGTGTTTTTGTCTGGGGTTGTTTTGGATGACATTTCACTCGTCATGTATCAAGATTTTGCAGTTAGATGCTGCTGGGTTCTTACTAGCATCTCCTTAAATGCCTTCTGTTTGACATCATTTTCACTTGCTCTCAAAGATGAATTCAACAAGCCAACCGAAAGTGTTGAGAATAGTGTGTGTAATGGACATTAGGAAATGGCTGGCCTCCTTCTGACTAGTTCGCACTAAGATCTGGACCAACATAGTCAGTTTAACTGCCTGGGAACATTTTGTTTAACCTGAGAAAAGTAGATTCACCAAGCCCATTTGCATTTTCTAATAAAGAAATGCTGAGGTAAAAGATTCTGGTTGGTCATTTTGGAAACTTGGGCTTTCATTCACTGATCAAGTATTTATTGAGAGCCTACTATATTTCAGGAAAAATGTGCTTTGTGTGACTATTTAGGACAGTGTTTTCCAAACTGAACATCAAGATGTTAATAGATGTTCCTTTGATATAAAGACTTCTGGCTAAATGAGCTGGCAATATAAACTTTCCTCTTTGAGTCACAGAACATAGCAGAGCAGTAAAGTTTCAGATAAGTCTTGCAGCAAAGAAACCTGCTTAATTTTTCTTTGATTAACTCAGTATTTTCTTTTCTTAACTTATTTCTGATCATGGAATCCTTTATTTTGGAACATCTATTAAACGTCATAAGCTACTAGGAAATTCCAGGGAACAAGGACTGAATTAGCCTTAGGCATAGGCAGACTCCTATGCCCATCCCAGCCCTGTACTAATTGGGTAATGGAAACTGATGAGCCTTCATGATGTACCACATATTAGACAAATACCTAACTGAAATGGTTCTTATGAAGAAACTGTACTAAAACACATCTTAATGGCCAAAAAGTTCCATGGGAACATTTATACAAATTATTTTTTCTCTTTCATTTTCTGTCTCCTTGTTTTAATCTCTTTTATCTTTCTTGACTCTTAAGCCCAGAAAGGTAGCAGTTTCTTTTGCTTGAATTGTCTTATTGTTAGCCATGCTGCTCCTTCTCTTTCTGCCAGCTTCTTAAATGCTTTTTGATGCCTATTGCCTATGTTAAAAAGAGGTTTGGCTTTACCTTCTCATTCATGATGCATGACAGAGCTTCATCAAGCCAAACGCTGACCAACAAGTATGAAGGAGATGATTTTGGAGACAGATTTCCAATGTGGTGGGTGGCTGTGCAGCCAGGAATCTGTCACAAATATGAAGAATGTTCAGAGAATGGGTAGAAGACCAGAGAGTTGCCCCAAGTACACAATCAGGTTAGTTACACCAAGAGTCAAGGACATCATTAAAATACTAGAGGGTGTCGGTCAAATGGTCTGGTGAGTATGACAGTACCCCTGGGGACATGGGACTTATTGAATGTAGAAGAAATTCTGAGCTGAAAAGAAGAACCTCAGCAGCTTTCAAAATTGTGAGAGTGAAGATATTACTCTGTGAAGAAAAATGGCTCAGTTTAGTTCTTTTTCAACCTTGATCTTAAATGTAAACTCTAGAAAAACAATTGCTTTTAAGACTGCGCTCTTTCTATGAATGATCAGATGCCTCCAGGCATGGAGGGCAATGGTATTTTGTCTTTTAACACAGTTCAAAGCCAAACAGAACTCTATTGAGGAAGCATTTCAAAAATGTAAAACAAAACAAATCAACATAATAAAATGCAATATCAGAAACAGCAAGAACCTAACAAAAGCAGAAGATATTAAGAAGAGGTGTCAAGAGAACACGGAAGAACTGTACAAAAAAGGCCTTAATGACCCAGATGATAACAATGGTGTGGTCGCTTACCTAAAGCCTGACATCCTGGAGCGTGAAGTCAAGTGGGCCTTTGGAAGCATTACTATGAACAAAGCTAGTAAAGGTGATGAAATTCCAGTTGAGTTATTTAAAATCCTAGAAGATGATGCTGTGAAAGTGCTGCACTCAATAGGCCAGCAAATTTGGAAAACTCAGCAGTGGCCACAGGACTGGAAAAGTTCAACTTTCATTCCAATCCCAAAGAAAGGCAATGCCAAAGAATGTTCAAACTACCATACTGCTGCTACTGCTGCTAAGTCACTTCAGTCGTGTCCGACTCTGTGCGACCCTATAGATGGGAGCCCACCAGGCTTCCCCGTCCCTGGGATTCTCCAGGCAAGAACACTGGAGTGGGTTGCCATTTCCTTCTCCAATGCATGAAAGTGAGAAGTGAAAGTGAAGACGCTTAGTCGTGTCCGACTCTAGCGACCCCATGGACTGCAGCCTACCAGGCTCCTCCGTCCATGGGATTTTCTAGGCAAAAATACTGGAGTGGGGTGCCATTGCCTTCTCCAAAACTACTGTACAATCATGCTCATTTCACATGCTAGCAAGATTATGCTAAAAATTCTTCAAGTTAGGCTTCAGCAATATGTGAACCAAGAACTTCGAGATGTACAAGCTAGATTTAGAAAAGGCAGAGGATCCAGAAATCAAATTTCCAACATCTGCTGGATCAGAGAAAAGCAAGGGAATTTCAGAAATATATGTATTTCTGTTCATTGACTACATGAAAGCCTTTGACTGTGTGGATTACAACAAACTATGGGAAATTCTTAAAGGATGGGAACACCAGACCATCTTACCTGTCTCCCGAGAAACCTGTATGAAGGATAATAACAACAGTTAGAACTGGACATGGAACAATGGACTGGTTTAAAATTGGGAAAGGAGTACGTCAAGGCTGTATATTGTCACTCTGTTTGTTTAATTTATATGCGGAATACATCATGTGAAATGCCGGGGGGGATGAATCACAAGCTGTAATCAAGATTGTTGGGAGAAATATCAACAACCTCAGAAATGAAGATGATACCACTTTAATGGCAGAAAGTGAAGAGGAACAAAAGAGCCTCTTGATGAAGGTGAAAGAGAAGAGTGAAAAACCTGACTTAAAACTCAACATTCAGAAAACTAAGATCAAGGCATCCAGTTCCATAACTTCATGGCAAATAGATGGGGGAAAAGTGGAAACTGACAGACTTTATTTTCTGGGCTCCAAAATTATCCGCAAACAGTGACTGTAGCCAAGAAATTAAAAGATACTTGCTCCTTGGAAGAAAAGCTATGACAAACCTAGACAGTGTATTAAAAAGCAGAGATATTACTTTGCCAACAAATGTCTGTATAGTTAAAGCTACGTTTTTTCCAGTAGTCATGTACAGATGTGAGAGCTGGACCATAAAGAAGGCTGAGTACTGAATAATTGATACTTCCAAACTATTGTGCCGGAGAGAGCCCTCTGGACTGCAAGAAAAAATCAAACCAGTCAATCCTAAAGGAAATCAACACTGAATATTGATTGGAAGGACTGATGCTGAAGCTGAAGCTCCAATACTTCAGCCAACTAATGTGAAGAGCTGACTCACTGGAAAAGTCTCTGATGCTGGGAAAGACTGAGGGCAGGAGGAGAAGAGGGAGAAGAATTTGAGATGATTGGATGCTATCACTGACTCAACTGACGTGAGGTTGAACAAACTCCAGGGGATAGTGAAGGACAGGGAAGACTGGCATGCTGCAGTCCATGGGGTTGCAAAAAGTTGGACATGACTTAGAAACTGAACAACAACAGGGAAAATTGGGCTTTCTTGGCTCTCAGTGGTCAAGAATCTGCCTGTCAGTGCAGGAAACACAGATTTGATCCCTGGTTTGGGAAGATTCCCCTGGAGAAGGAAATGGCAGCCCACTCCAGTATGCTTGCCTGGGAAATCTCATGGACAGGGGAGCCCAGCAGGTTCCAAGAGTTAAAAGACTTAGTGAGTAAAACAACAAAAAACCTCGATAATACAGGATAATATACTTATTTCAAGGTCTGTAGCCTTAATTATATATGAAAAATCCCTTTTTCCATGCAACATAATAGGTTCTGGGGGTTAGGGTGTGGGATCATCGGGTACATGAGGGAGAGTGGGTCATTATTCTGCTGACCACAGACAGGGGTGACTCTGATGAGGTGGGAAAGTAACCACATCTTTGGAAGACCGTGTGTGGCTGCTATGTGCTGGAACGAGGTTCTCGTTTCTCTTTTCTAGTTTGGATTGACTCTGTGGCCAGTGCTGTGCTAATTGGAGGCTAAAGTGGGGCTCTGTCTCTGTGGCTCTTTGATAGAGAGGGTGATAGAGGACTGATTCCTTTTCATTACCCTCAATGGCACCCCTAGCCCCAGGCAACTTAACCCCTATGCAACAGTAATTAAAAACCAATTTGTCCCCTTTTCACTGTTTATTTGAAGACACAGACCAAGATAAAAGAGACTTTGACTTCCTCCACATTCTGCCAAGCCTTAGTTTCTACCATCCTTTTCTTATACTTGATTTTCAGTTAATTGCACATAAAAAGATATGACAGATTCTACATCTGTTCTCTTTAACTGCCTTAATCATATACATTTATAAAGGTGAAACTGGTTCCAGACCAATTCTTTAAATTATCTTATTCTCTATTACAGAGAAGAAATCTTTAAGACAGTCCAGTATTTCTCAGACTTCTGATCTTTCCACACTGGTCCCATGCTCAGTCAATCTTCCTCAGGAACACCTCTCATGAGAATAAGCGCTCTTCATAGAATCACAGCTTGAGAACAGTGGATTGAGTCAATCACTGTAATTTTATAAACTAGGAAACCGATGCTAGAATAGGTTAAGTGCTACTTGACCAATATCATACAGCTACTTAGCTCAAAATTTAGGATTTGACCTCAATACTACTTCTGTATACACTTTTAAGCTTTAGACTCTACATCAATTTAGTTTCAAATTTAATCTCAGAATTTCAATTTTTCTTTTGTTTAAAGCAAAATAATTTTTCATATGTTTCTTGTTGTTTTGTGTAGTTATTTTTTGTTGTTGTTTAGTCCTATATTTTAAGAGACTTTACTATATTTATTGGAAAAAATAACATTCAAGGACCAGACATTGACATGTAGTCTCTTTCTATGCCCCCATATCAACTCTTTTTTACAGACAGAGATTAGCTTTGTGGGCTCATGTTTCCTTTTTTAGTCTGTTCTTTTTATTTTCCTTGTACGACTCATACTCCCCACAATTGCTCTTCGCTTCTAGTTCTCTTTCTTTAATAATATTCCTCACTCTGCACGCCTCCTCAATTCCCCCAGGTCCAAGACTAAGAAAGGGCAGACACAGATGCACGGTGGAGGCTGATTTAATTGCTTGGTCACGGTGTTACTTGGGCCTTCTCTGAATCCCTCCTCCAGATGCTTACCTAATTTTCCTCCTTCTTGCTCTATTTTTTTCCCTTTGAAAGAAAATGTAGATGGCCCAGCCCATCTACATCACAGCTTTCTGTCAGCTCAGGCAAGGAGTTAGCTTCCCCTAAAGATGGCTATATCAAGCATTTTTTCTAGCGCCTTTCCCCTCAGCAATTGAAAACCTTCTGTGGGGGAGAGATTTGCCATCTTTATTATGTCCTGTTGAAGATCCTGATCATGAACACATAATAACACCACTCTGCCCTGCTGTTTTTTTCTGCAATGATGCTCAGCAAACTTGGTCAGTAGTTGAATTCACTGAGAAAGGCCAAGTGTCAAAAGGATAGTAGGGCAAGAGAATTGAGGAAATTAACAAGAGTGCTCAAAGTAACAGAACATGGAATATAAGTAGGATAGGGAAGGGAGTAGAGAAAGGAGGACACTGCTGAGTGAGAAATTGTGAGGGTGGTCCAGTGAATTCAAGGGGCTGGTTCAACAGAGAAAACTGAACGAGCCACCTAGAAGGATAACACCTGTGAGGGGTGCGAGTTGTTGATTTTTAAGGTAGAACTGATCTGGGTGATAACAAAGTCCAGAGAGTGACAATAAAAACACATGACTAAAACTGTGAGTGAAGTGAAGGTGACTGGAGATGAAGAGCTCAAGGACCCAGCAGCCAGGATGCTGAGTGTTAGCATAAGTAAAGTGACATGAGATGCTGACATTAGAATCTGAGTATAGGGACAAAGATTTGGTAGCTAATAGTAACAGAGAGGAATAGAGAGGATGGTAGAACCAAAAGCGGAGAAGGCAATGGCACCCCACTCCAGTACTCTTGCCTGGAAAATCCCATGGACGGAGGAGCCTGGTGGGCTGCAGTCCATGGGGTGGCAAAGAGTCGGACACGACTGAGTGACTTCACTTTCACTTTTCACTTTCATGCATTGGAGAAGGAAATGGCAACCCACTCCAGTGTTCTTGCCTGGAGAATCCCAGGGGCAGGGGAGCCTGGTGGGCTGCCGTCTATGGGGTCACACAGAGTCGGACATGACTAAAGTGACTTAGCAGCAGCAGCAGCAGAACCAAAAGCAAGAGTCTTAACGGTGCAGGCATTTTTACAAAAGAGTGCAATAACAGTGGTGTGGAAATGTCAGTGAGGAACAAGGAGGCTCCTCCAGCTCAAGAATTGAAGTTGAGCAAATTCTCCTTGAGAAAGCTGTATACAAATCTGTATCTCCAGGAGAGAACCAGCATTCTACAAAATGGGAACAGAATACAGCCAACCCTTTCTATCTGCAGACCAACCAACCATGGATTGATGCCAGGCAGTTGAACACTGGGATGTGAAATGTGGGGATTTTTAGAGCTGGCCTGTGGTACCTCACCACCCTCTATAAGGGATTTGAACATCCAAGGATTCTGGTATCCATGGAGGTCTTGGCATTAATTATTTCAGACACTGAGGGAGACTACATTATGAATTTATCAGAATTAAATGCGATAGTGAACGTGGAAATGCCTGCCATATAAAATAAAGATTTTATACATTAAAAAAAAATACAATTTACAATGCACATGATATCATGCTAAATATATTTTGTGCATTATCTCATTTAATCCTACCAGCTGGGATGTCAAGTACTACTATTATCTGTATTTTATAAAAGAAGCAGCTGGGTTTTAGAGGGGTTAAGTCACTTGCACAGGTCTCTAAGCTCAGAGGTGTCAAATGTGAACATTAGCAGTCTGAGGTCAGAGCCCACACTTTTGAATACTAGTATAAGCTATTTCTTTTTTTGAAAACAGCTTTATCAGTTTCTTATATGTGAATGAACTCAAGAATTTCTTTTGAAGTCATTTAAAATAAGCGTAAATTAAGTTAGGCAAAATTCAGAGGTAAACATAAAAATTCTCAAAAGTGCAGTGTTCATTTTCAGCATGAAAATCACACTACCATCAAACCCTATTTATAGGGCCAGGAAAGGGGATTAAGACCAGTTAATATATTTTTTTTTTTTGAGCCTCGTGCTTCAAGGCAAGTCTGCAAAGCTATTTTGGACTGTCTGATCATGAATGATGACTCTGAAATAACGGTGTGAGTCAGGGAAGAGATGAGGATGAATTTGGAGTAAACGTAGCTGACAGTGGGAGAAGGTAGAAATAGAAGGAGATACGTTGGCAGGTGTGGAATGGTGGGAGGGTTAGAAAGGGAGGACCAGGGGCTCTAGCTGCCTGCATCTCTTTAACGTGGCGAGGAGGGGGCAGAGTTCTATCCTTTGTGGGTCTTCAAAGGGGAGACCTGTCACTTGCATTGAGCATGGTCTCTGGGCTCCTGGGGACATGCAAGCATAATTTAGGTCCAGGGATTGCAGAACTCTGAGTTCATCCCTCAGAGGGAAATGCCAGCAGCGGTAATTAACACTCAAGTCACAAGAACCTTCGCCTGGCCTTGGGTGCTCATCTGGACCTCCTGGTCCTCATATAACTCTCACACTGAAATCTGGGTGAACGTTCTCATTCTTTCCTTCTCTCGGGAGTAAGTCTCCAGTACCTCAGTGCAGTGCTCTAGAATTCTGACGTTAGGATGGTGCCCTCAGCCATGGGCACTGTGTGGAGATGGAAAGGGTGCATATTCAAACTAAGGACATTCTAGATCACATCCAGGGATGGTGTAATGGTGAGAGCATCACTCCCTCCACCAATGGTTGATGTTGGAGGGAAGATGATCATAAGAAAGGATTAATGGAGTGAATATTGACATTTCCCTTGTCCCATCATTGAAGGCACTAAAATGGTATCTCAACTGATTCTTAATCCTTCAGGATCTTGTCTTATTTTCCTCACCAGGTTTGTCCCAGGAATATGAAGTAAAGGAGTTACTTTTCCAGTTTATGAAATGAAATGATCAGCCCGAATGAGCTGGTAGTACTATCTTAAGTAGAGAAGATTTAAAAAAATACATTCAGAGCCAAAGAGCTACGTAGACATTTTTCCAAAGTACCCAGTGAGAACTTCCAGACAGCCACAACTTTTTTTTTTCCATTTGTTTTAAAAGCCTAGTCCCTGAATTGCTTGGTTCTGAGACTCTTTAGGGAAAGACAAAACTCTTCCCGGCAGGTACTGAGATGTTTGGTTTGTTTTTGCTCTGCACTGATCCTAGGGATGTTGAGAGGCATGTCTTCATGCAATAGATAGATAGAGAAGTCGCTCAGTCATGTCTAACTCTTTGTGGCCCCATGGACGATAGCCTACCAGGCTACTGCATCCATGGGATTTTTCAGGCAAGAACACTGGAGTGGGTTGCCATTTCCTTCTCCACGGGATCTTCCCGACCCAGGGATCGAACCTAGGTCTCCTGCATTGCAGGCAGACGCTTTACCGTCTGAGCTACAGAAGGAAGTGTTTTCATGCAAGCCACACTTTAATAAAAAGATGACTATGGTCAGATACAGTCCCATGGGGTATCTAAAAAATTTGTTGGAAAACCAAAGGCTTCTGTAGCCAATTCTGCCAGGCTCACAGATGGGGCTTTCTGGACGGTTTTATACCAATTCTGTCTATTCTCATTAGGGTGGCAGTTTCTAGAATTTTCAGTTATGGTCTGTCCGTTTTTCCATTAAAGATCATGGCTTCTCAGAACAAAAACTTCTGGTGTGTTTCTAATCCCCCCAAGTATTGCTGATGACAGGCGATCCAACAGCATGCAACACACATCCTGCTCCGTATCTTTGCCTCCCTTATTGGTGTGAAATTTCAAGTTTTGTGAGTTGAGTCTTTCCACGTGATCCCATACAACTGACCTCAGATCCAGGATATCTATGGACAGAAAGCAGAAAATCACATTTTCTGCTTTTTGGAATTTGAGAAACTTTCTATCATGGGGTAAGAGATTCCTGGCATGTAACTTGCAAAAAATTTTAATTGTTTTATTTCTTTTTGAAAAAGTCAGCATTGTTGGCCAGATGTGCTGCTGTCAGCGCCCAGAACAAAAAGGAGCCTGATTCTGTCAGGAAGCCTACATTAGAGGTCGAGCCCTTTCACTGACTAAGCTGGATGGCCCTGGGTGATCACAGACTCCTCATGGGAAATGGCTTCCCCTTTGGTAAAATGAAATGGCTTGGCATCTAAGCCTCTCCTAGTTTTCAAATCCAGAAGATTCTGGACAAAAGGAAAATACCCTGTCATAGGTTTCAGAGTAATACTCCATATCACCAGTAGATGGCAGAGTCGCATTATCATCTGAAACTGATACTGTGATGCGATACCGGTAATCCCAATGGTGATGAAGCTTACCCATGTAGGTACAGTAAAATTAACTAATAAAGAAAGAAAGAAAAGGTTGTTCTTGACCATCATTTTAATGGACCTTTAGGCAAACATTCTTGGTTACCATTAAACCCGATGGGTACTCCACTCTTAAGACAATGGACATCCTTTCAAACTATATTTTGAAAGGCAATGTATGGACAGAGGAGCCTGGCAGGCTACAGTCCAAGGGATTGCAAAAAAGCTGGACATGACTTAGTGACTAGACAACAACAACAAATACCCCCTGGAGCAAATTATGCATTTTTTCTCTTATTCTCATTTATTAATTCAACAACTCTTTGTCAAGTCCATTATGTTCCAGATCTTAGAATAAGTGCTGAGGACACAGAAATAAACAAAAAAGATATAAAGTCAGCACTCAGGAAGCTCATCCTTCAGAGAGACCACTGAACAAGTCATTGACATTGGAGTGAAAGTCTACCAAGAAGTCTACAGGTAGAACACGTAACATGGGTGGTGAGAGATAAATAGTGTTGAGAATAACTTACTTGGTGAAGTACTGGGTATCTGAGAAAAAGCAAAGCTTGATTTGCCACCCGATGCAAAGAGCTGACTCATTAGAAAAGACCCTGATGCTGGGAAAGATTGAAGGCAGGAGGACAAGGGGATGACAGAGGACGAGATGGTGGGATGGCATCACAGACTCAATGGACATGAGTTTGAACAAGCCCTGGGAAATGGTGAAGGACAGGAAAGGCTGGCATGCTGCAGTCCGTGGGGTTGCAAAGAGTCAGACATGACTGAGTGACTGAACAACAACAACAAAGCTTGATTTAACAAACAAAATCATTCGTTGGGGAAAGAACTGGTCCAGGTGGCAAAACAGCATATGCCAAGATTCATAGGCAAGAGAAGGTAAGGAGCATTATAGGAGCAAAAGAATCCAGAATGCTTGTGGCATAGAACCAGGCAGAAAGTAAGAAGAAGAGGAGGAAGCTAGGTCTCATGAGACCATCTAGGCCATGAAAAGGAGAAAACTGGTTTCACAGAATTCTTGACTTTCCATGATTCCATCAGCAAGGGTGCTTTTATCAGACTAGCTAGCTGGAATCTTGGTGGGTAGAGAAGCTTGGTCCAATAATAGTAAAAGAGAGAACAGGTTCATTTTGACTGGAAAGTAGAAGAGAGGAACATGGACATCTGAGAATCAAAACTGGCTTATATATGAAAAGAATATTCATTGCATTTCTGGGATTAATTAATCTATCCCTAGCTGGCCAGCAGTCAAGATGGCATGTTAGCCTGTCAAAGCGACACAACCACCTCTGTCATGACTGTTCCCTTGGCTCTATTCTTAACACTAGTCATAGCTCCCTCTGGGCCAGACCCTGGGATTGCCACTTGTAATGCAAGGATTTGCCGCACTGTGGGGCCACAGAACTTGGCTGAAGAGGCCTGTGTCACCCCTCATTTGCCTACCATCCCCTCACTCATCAGGACCCTGTATCCATTAAGCAATTGTTTTTTCTCTGTAAATCTCAGTTCTTCAGTAACATAGCTGCTTAGCAAATGACACTGTGAATTAGCTCCTGAAGTGTTTCTATGCAGTTGAGGGAATAAACAACATGTCATTATGGATTCTCTGGCCATAAAACCAAGACAGGTATTAGATTTTAAAGAATTACAGGCTGCAGACAGGCGATCACTTAGTTTTAAAAGCCAGCTTAGGTCTGTAAATCTGCTATGAATCTTGAAATGGCCACAAAGTTGAAGGTAGACAAAGCTATATCCGTGAACTTAAATGTCTAGTCCATTCACCTCTCCTCCTCCAGTTCTGTTTAAATGCCCAGAATAGTGAGTATTGTGTACCTCAACATTTGCTTGAAGGCGTGCAAAATCCAAAGTCAATGAATCTTTCTCCACTGCCTTTATGTGGAGCTAAGCATATTTACATAATGTAATTCTGTGTGTGAGAAATCAGAGATGCTTTGGGCCACTGGAAATTTTTCATTTAGCTCTTAGTGACATTCTAAGACCATGCAGCAAAAAAAATCAAGAACTATTTATTTTCAGAGCATGGCTGCAGTTTGGCAGAATACAGTGGCCAATCATTTATTTTTGTCCATTTCCTTGCTTGATCTAACCATATGTCTCACTGAAGGTTACTGTAAATATAATGAGGATCATTTGGGGATACGAGCCCAAAGTCTTAGACAGTTTTATTAGTATTCATAAGTGTTTATGTTCCAGATGTAATCGTATTATTACATTTTTGTATATATACACATAAAATTCATAGACTACTAATTTTATCAACTCAAGCATGCCCCCCACTCCTAGGCAGAAAAATACATTAGAGATGATAAAAATAGAGACCTATCAGTATCTTGGCCACAGTGCTTCAAACAGAACTCATTTTTAACAGAACCATAGTGCTTAGGGTCAGTGTAACCCCACTGGTGGGTCAAAGTGCCCTCCTCTCTCCATATGACTCTTCCTCCTGGCCTGAAATCACCTCTAGAGACAATCATGGACAGTACCATCAGTTAAGAGACTGTTTTTCCACTGGAGAAGACATGAGGGATGACCTTTCCATTCATTACATACAATTATGGGTTATCTAAAGTTATGTATCATTCTCAGCACATTAATAAAACACCACTTTCTTCTTAACTCTCCCAAAATACAATTGTGTCTACTCTTATTTACATAAAAAGTGAACTGTTAGCAAACTAGGTGGCACAGTTGGTAAAGAATCTGCCTGCCAATGCAGGAAACACAAGAGACGGGAGTTTGATCCCTGGGTGGGGAAAATCCCCTGAAGTAGGCAGTGGCAACCCACACCAGTATTCTTGCTTGAAAAATTCCATTGACAGAGGAGCCTGACAGGCTATAGTCAGTCCATGAGGTCTCAAAGAGTTGGACAAGACTGAGCACTGAGTTAAAAAAAAAAAAGAAAAAAGAAAGAAACTCTTCAATATATCCCATGTTACTGATGCCAGGTCATGGTATTTAAGACCAAGGTAAGATTCCAGAAAGGAGCCTAAAGGGCTTCCCTGACTATCTGAAGAATAATGAACTTCACAGACGATATTGTTAACTGGAATGCTCAGGGGAAGGGCCACAAGCAGCACTGGGTCAATTCAGTTCAGTCACTTAGTCACGTCCAGCTCTGCAACCCTAAGGATTGCAGCATGCAGGCTTCCCTGTTTATCACCAACTCCTGGAGCTTACTCAAATCCAGGTCCACCAAATCGGTGATGCCATGCAACCATCTCATCCTCTGTCGTCCCCTTCTCCTCCTACCTTCAATCTTTCCCAGCATCAGGGTCTTTTCCAAGGAGTCAGGTCTTCACATCAGGTGGCCAAAGTATTGGAATTTCAGCATCTGTCCTTCCAATGAATATTCAGGACTGATTTCTTTAGGCTGGATCTCCTTGCACTCCAAGACTCTCAAGAGTCTACTCCAACACCACAGTTCAAAAGCATCAATTCGTTGGCACTCAGCTTTCTTTACGGTCCAACTCTCACATCCATACATGACAACTGGAAAAACCTTAGCTTTGACTAGACGGACCTTTGTTGGCAAACTAACGTCTCTACTTTTGAATATGCTGTCTAGGTTGGTCATAGCTTTTCTTTGAGGGAGCAAGAGTCTTTTAATTTCATGGCTGCAGTCACCATCTGCAGTGATTTTGGAGCTCTAAAAATAAACTCTCTCACTGTTTCCATTGTTTCCTCATCTCTTTGTGATGAAATGATGGGACTGGATGCCATGATCTTAGTTTTCTGAATATTGAGTTTTAAGCCATTTTTTTACTCTCTTTCACTTTCATCAAGAGGCTCTTTATTTCTTCTTTGTTTTCTATCATAAGGGTGGTATCATCTGCATATCTGAGGTTATTGCTATTTCTCCTGGCAACTTGACTCCAGCTTGTGTTTCATCCAGCTTGGCATTTCACGTGAGGTACTCCACATAAATGTTAAACAATCAGGGTAACATTATACAGCCTTGACATACTGCTTTCCCAATTTGGAAACAGTCTGTTGTTCCATGTCCAGTTCTAACTGTTGCTTCTTGACCTGCATACAGATTTCTCATGAGGCAGGTAAGGTAGTCTGGTATTCCTGTTTCTTGAAGAATTTTCAAGTTTGTTGTGATCCATGCAGTCAAAGGCTTTCAGTTCAGTTCAGTCGCTCAGTTGTTTTCAACTCTTTGTGATCCCATGGATCGCAGCACACCAGGCTTCGTTGTCCATCACCAACTCCTGGAGTCCACCCAAACTCATGACCATTGAGTTGGTGATGCCATCCAACCATCTCATCCTCTGTTGTCCCCGTCTCCTCCTGCCCTCAATCTTTCCCAACATCAGGGTCTTTTCAAATGAGTCAGCTCTTCACATCAGGTGGCCAAAGTATTGGAGTTTCAGCTTTAACATCAGTCCTTCCAAAGAACACCCAGGACTAATCTCCTTAAGGATGGACTGGTTGGATCTCTTTGCAGTCCAAAGGACTCTCCAGTGTCTACTCCAACACCACAGTTCAAAAGCGTCAATTCTTCGGTGCTCAGCTTTCTTTATAGTCCAACTCGCACATCCATACATGACCACTGGAAAAACCATAGCTTTGACTAGACGGACCTTTGTTGGCAAAGTAATGTCTCTGCTTTCTAATATACTGTCTAGGTTGATCATAACTTTCCTTCCAAGGAGTAAATGTCTTTTAATTTCATGGCTGCAGTCACCATCTGCAGTGATTTTGGAGCCCCCAAAAATAAAGTCTGCCACTGCTTCCCCATCTATTTGCCATGAAGTGATGGGACAAGATGCCATGATCTTAGTTTTCTGAATATTGAGCTTTAAGCCAACTTTTTCACTCTTCTTCTTTCACTTTCATCAAGAGGCTCTTTAGTTCTTCTTCACTTTCTGCCATAAGGGTGGAGAGTGAAAGTGAAAGTGAAGTTGCTTAGTTGTGTCTGAGTCTTTGCGACCCCATGGACTATAGCATACCAGGCTGCTCGGTCCATGGGGTTTTCCAGGCAAGAATACTGGAATGGGTTGCCATTTCCTTAGGTTATTGATATTTCTCCCAGCAATCTTGATTCCAGCTTGTGCTTCTTCCAGCCCAGTATTTCTCATGATGTACTCTGCATAGAAGTTAAATAAGTAGGGTGACAATATACAGCCTTGACGTACTCCTTTTCCTCTTTGGAACCAGTCTGTTGTTCCATGTCCAGTTCTAACTGTTGCTTCCTGACCTGCATACACATTTCTCAATAGGCAGGTCAGGTGGTCTGGTATGCCCATCTCTTTCAGAATTTTCCACAGTTTATTGTGATCCACACAGTCAAAGGCTTTGGCATAGTCAATAAAGCAGAAATAAATGTTTTTCTGGAACTCTCGCTTTTTCAATGATCCAGTGGTTGTTGGCAATTTGATCTCTGGTTCCTCTGCCTTTTCTAAAACCAGCTTGAACATCAGGAAGTTCACGGTTCACATATTGCTGAAGCCTGGCTTGGAGAATTTTGAGCATTACTTTACTAGCATGTGAGATGAGTGCAATTGTGTGGTAGTTTGAGCATTCTTTGGCATTGCCTTTCTTTTGGATTGGAATGAAAATTGACCTTTTCCAGTCCCATGGCCACTTTTGAGTTTTCCAAATTTTCTGGCATATTGAGTGCAGCACTTTCACAACATCATCTTTCAGGATCTGAAATAGCTCAATTGGAATTCCATCACCTCCACTAGCTTTGTTCATAGTGATGCTTCCTAAGGCCCACTTGACTTCACATTCCAGGATGTCTGGCTCTAGGTGAGTCATCACACCATCGTGATTATCTGGGTCATGAAGATCTTTTTGTATAGTTCTGTGTATTCTTGCCACCTTTTCTTAATATCTTCTGCTTCTGTTAGGTCCATACAATTTTTGTCCTTAATTGAGCCCATCTTTGCATGAAATGTTCCCTTGGTATCTCTAATTTTCTTGAAGAGATCTCTAGTATTTCCCATTCTATTGTTTTCCTCTAGCTCTTGCATTGATCACTGAGGAAGGCTTTTTTATTTCTGAAGTGAAGAAGTGAAGTTGCTCAGTTGTGTCCGACTCTTTGTGACCCCATGGATTGTAGCCTACCAGGCTCCATCCATGGGATTTTCCAGGCAAGAATACTGGAGTGGGTTGCCATTTCCTTCTCCAGGGGATCTTCCTGACCCAGGGATTGAACCTGGGTCTCCCACATTGCAGGCAGACGCTTTACCGTCTGAGCCTTCACTATTATTTGGAACTCTGCATTCAAATGGGTATATCTTTCCTTTTCTAATTTGCTTTTCCCTTCTCTTCTTTTCTCAGCTATTTGTAAAGCCTCCTCTCACAACCATTTTGACTTTTTGCATTTCTTTTTCTTGGGGATGGTTTTGATCACTGCTTCCTGTACAATGTCACAAACCTCCATCCATAGTTCTTCAGGCACTCTGTCTATCAGATCTAATTCCTTGAATCTATTTGTCACTTCCACTGTATAATCATAAGGGATTTGATTTAGGTCATACCTGAATGGTCTAGTGGTTTTCCCTACTTTCTTCATTTAAGTCTGAATTTTGCAATAAGGAGTTCATGATCTGAGCCACAGTCAGCTCCTGGTCTTATTTTTGCTGACTGTATAGAGCTTCTCCATCTTTGGCTGCAAAGAATATAATCAATCTGATTTCAGCAGCACTTGGGTAGTTCTTAAAAATTAGAAAAGAAGATCCAAGAAATCTCCCAACAGAACTATGATTGTCAAGACAGTGTAGTTTTCTCTGCGTATGTCCATGTGTCCTTGGCTGGACAAAATAGAAGCACGTGCATTAACTAGACCACTCTGAAAGGCTGGATACACAGTGGATCAAGGAAAGCTACTTTCTATATTTTGCTCCACCAAGGCTGAAAGAACATAAGGCCTAGGAGGGACTTACTTTATGAAGTCTCCCTTTCCAGATAACTGAACCAAATCCAGAGAGGTTGAAGTTCACACAAGGGTTGTTGCACAGAAGAGCTCTGGCTTAAGTTTGCTTTTCTTAATTATCACTGTGCCAGAGCCCAGCTCCAGTAGCCAGGGAATCAGCCCAAAGAGATGAGCGGTGCCTGCAGAGAATGATGCAGCCTCTGACTCAAGGTGTGGGACTGCATGTTTATTTCAAGCATCAGGTCTTCTTTTATACTTTGACAAAAGCATTAGGTCAGAGGTTTTACATTTTCAGTTCCCCCTCACCCAGATTTATGGTCTCCATAAATCACGGTTGCCCTTCAACCAGAGTTACATTGTAACTCATGCTTATGTCTGGACTGCATACCACATCCCTCAGTTTATTTCTTACCTTTCTAAATCCTGCTTGCCCCTAGTATCCTAAGCTCGCTATCTCCTAAAAAGGCTTCTAGCTATTCTTCAGATCAGATCAGATCAGATCAGTCGCTCAGTCGTGTCCGACTCTTTGCGACCCCATGAATCACAGCACGCCAGGCCTCCCTGTCCATCACCAACTCCTGGAGTTCACTCAGACTCACGTCCATCGAATCAGTGATGCCATCCAGCCATCTCATCCTCTGTCGTCCCCTCCTCCTCTTGCCCCCAATCCGTCCCAGCATCAGAGTCTTTTCCAATGAGTCAACTCTTCGCATGAGGTGGCCAAAGTACTGGAGTTTCAGCTTCAGCATCATTCCTTCCAAAGAAATCCCAGGGCTGATCTCCTTCAGAATGGACAGGTTGGATCTTCTTGCAGTCCAAGAGACTCTCAAGAGTCTTCTCCAACACCACAGTTCAAAAGCATCAAGTCTTTGGCTCTCAGCCTTCTTCACAGTCCAACTCTCACATCCATACATGACCACAGGAAAAACCATAGCCTCGACTAGACGGACCTTTGCTGGCAAAGTAATGTCTCTGCTTTTGAATATGCTATCTAGGTTGGTCATAACTTTCCTTCCAAGGAGTAAGCATCTTTTAATTTCATGGCTGCAGTCACCATCTGCAGTGATTTTGGAGCCCCCAAAAATAAAGCCTGACACTGTTTCTACTGTTTCCCCTTCTATTTCCCATGAAGTGATGGGACCAGATGCCATGATCTTCATTTTCTGAATGTTGAGCTTTAAGCCAACTTTTTCACTCTCCACTTTCACTTTCATCAAGAGGCTTTTGAGTTCCTCTTCACTTTCTGCCATAAGGGTGGTGTCATCTGCATATCTGAGGTTATTGATATTTCTCCCGGCAATCTTGATTCCAGCTTGTGTTCTTCCAGTCCAGTATTTCTCATGATGTACTCTGCATACAGGTTAAATAAACAGGGTGACAATATACAGCCTTGACGTACTCCTTTTCCTATTTGGAACCAGTCTGTTGTTCCATGTCCAGTTCTAACTGTTGCTTCCTGACCTGCATACAAATTTCTCAAGAGGCAGATCAGGCGGTCTGGTATTCCCATCTCTTTCAGAATTTTCCACAGTTTATGGTGATCCACACAGTCAAAGGCTTTGGCATAGTCAATAAAGCAGAAATAGATGTTTTTCTGGAACTCTCTTGCTTTTTCCATGATCCAGTGGATATTGGCCATTTGATCTCTGGTTCCTCTGCCTTTTCTAAAACCAGCTTGAACATCAGGAAGTTCACGGTTCACATATTGCTGAAGCCTGGCTTGGAGAATTTTGAGCATTACTTTACTAGCGTGTGAGATGAGTGCAATTGTGTGGTAGTTTGAGCCTTCTTTGGCATTGCCTTTCTTTGGGATTGGAATGAAAACTGACCTTGTCCAGTCCTGTGGCCACTGCTGAGTTTTCATCTTTTGCTGGCATACTGAGTGCAGCACTTGCACAGCATCATCTTTCAGAATTTGGAATAGCTCAACTGGAATTCTATCACCTCCACTAGCTTTGTTTGTAGTGATGCTTTCTAAGGCCCACTTGACTTCACATTCCAGGATGTCTGGCTCTAGGTCAGTGATCACACCATCGTGATTATCTGGGTGGTGAAGATCTTTTTTGTACAGTTCTTCTGTGTATTCTTGCCATCTCTTCTTAATATCTTCTGCTTCTGTTAGGTCCATACCATTTCTGTCCTTTATCGAGCCCATCTTTGCATGAAATATTCCTTTGGTATCTCTGATTTTCTTGAAGAGATCTCTAGTCTTTCCCATTCTGTTGTTTTCCTCTATTTCTTTGCAATGATCGCTGAAGAATGCTTTCTTATCTCTTCTTGCTATTCTTTGGAACTCTGCATTCAGATGCTTATATCTTTCCTTTTCTCCTTTGCTTTTTGCTTCTCTTCTTTTCACAGCTCAGCAAACTTCCTTTGCCATAAACATTCCCCTGACAAACAGGTCTCAGATAACAATCCTTCCCATGGCCTCAAGCTGCGGCCTACGTGCCCATCCTGGAACAGTTTTTGTAAAGATCCTTGAACAAATGTCAATGGTTACATTATAGATTATTTTCTGGGCAGAACTGCAGAAGGCTTTGTGCTTTCTCATGCTTCTCTGAAGAACAATAAGCACCTTAACATTCTTTCCAGCCAACTCAACTGAAGAAAGGAAAGAACAAGTCAGAATCACAAGACCTAACTCCTTCATCCTGTGACCGTGCCTGCGGGATGAGGAGAGGGGGTTGGGGCCATGCCTCCATTTTGTCAGTAATGCCTAACACAGCTCCCGACATCACTGATGTTCGATTTCCTTCACTCTGCATATTAAAGCAAGCAGGAGAAGCAAGGAGAATAAAGAAACAACAGTTAAGTTGCACACCCAGGATTTCCTTAGCTTGCTGAAATGAATACTTTCAGAAAAAAACAGTAGAATGCAATCCTCAGATTACCCTTGGCTAAATGATGTATGGGACACTAAGCCTTTCACGTGATCTACTGGATACAGTAATTTTGTCTTTTTTAAATTAGTGTCTGGCCCAGGATCAGTGTTTTGTTTTCTTTTTTCTCCCGACCCCCAACCCCAGCAGCATGACACGTAGGATCTTAATTCCCCAACCAGGGATGGAACCTGTGACCTCTGCAGTGGAAACTCAGAGTCTTAACCACCAGACTGCCAGGAAAGTCCCTAGGACCAACAAGTTCTCTTTGTCCATCTGCTTCATTTTCGCACAATCCTAGACTCCATGTGCCTGCTGGAATCCCCCACCTATGTCATTTGATCTTTTCCCTTCTACTGGCCAAAACAAACAGTTGCTTCCCCATGAAACATACATCTTTTCAACTTTATCTTTCAAGGCCAGATATCTTTTGCCCAGCAAGCCTCCAGGTATGTAGGATGTTTAATGTATTCAGGTCATCATGTTAAAGGGGTCCTAAGAGTATTCCTAGAGCCCTACCTATGTCCAGCAACATAACAGAAAAAAAGAATTGGAGGGCAGAACTTGAGTCTCAACTATATGACCTTGAGTAAGACTCAATGTCCCCTTTATGGATCATTGCCTTGTGGTGAAGGGGCTTGTGTAACTCAGTGAAGCTATAAGCCATGCCATGCAGGGCAACCCAAGACGGACGGGTCATAGTGGAGAGTTCTGACAAAATGTGGTCCACTAGAGG
Source organism: Bubalus kerabau (assembly GCF_029407905.1). NCBI lineage: Eukaryota > Metazoa > Chordata > Mammalia > Artiodactyla > Bovidae > Bubalus > Bubalus kerabau. The sequence goes on from NC_073624.1 coordinate 137,754,850, forward strand.
AGGGAATGGCAAACCACTCCAGCATTCTTACCACGAGAACCCCATGAACAGTATGAAAAGGCTAAAATATATGACATTGAAAGATGAGCCCCCCAGGTCAGAAAGTGTCCAATTTGCTACTGGGCAAGAGTGGAGGATAATTACTAATAGCCCCAGAAAGAATGAAGCAGATGGATGAAAGTGTAAATGATGCTCAGTTTTAGATGTGTCTAGTATTGAAAGTAAAATCCAATGCTATAAAGAACAGTATTGCATAGGAACTTGGAATGTTAGGTACATGAATCAAGGTAAATTGGACATGGTCAAGCAGGAGATGGTAAGAGTGAACATCAACATCTTAGGAATCAGTGACCTAAAATGAATGAAAATGGGTGAATTTAATTCAGATGACCATTATATCTACTACTGTGGGCAAGAATCCCATAGAAGAAATGGAGTAGCCCTCATAATATCAACAAAAGCGTTCAAAATGCAGTACTTGGTTGTAATCTAGAAAACAACAGAATAATCTCAGTTCACTTCCAAGGTAAACCATTCAATATCACAGGTAATCCAAGTGTAGGCCCCAAGCATGAAAGCCAAAGAAGCTGAAGTTGACCAGTTCTATGAAGACCTACAAGACCTTCTAGAACTAACACCAAAATAATATGTCCTTTTCATCATAGGGGACTGGAATGCAAAAGTAGGAAGTCAAGAGATATCTGGAGTAATAGGCAAGTTAAGCTTTAGAGTACAAAATGAAGCAGGGCAAAGGCTAACAGAATTTTACCAAGAGAACACACTGGTCATAGCAAACCCCTCTTCCAACAACACAAAAGATGACCCTATGCATGGACATCACCAGATGGTCAATACTGAAATCAGACTGATTATATTCCTTGTAGCTGAAGATGGAGAAGCTCTATAGAGTCAGAAAAAAGAAGACCTGGAGTTGATTGTGGCTCATATCATCAGCTTCTTAGAGCAAAATTCAAGCTTAAACTAAAGAAAGTACGGAAAACTACTAGACCATTCAGGTAAGACCTAAATCAAATCCCTTATGATTATATAATGGAGGTGAAGAACAGATTCAAGGGATTAGATCTAGTAAACTGAGTGCCTGAAGAACTATAGACAGAAGTTTGTAACGCTGTACAAGAGGCACTGACCAAAACCATCCCAAAGAAAAAGAAACACAAGAAGGCAAAGTGGTGTGGAGAAGATTCTTGGGAGTCTTTGGACTATGAGGAGACCAAACCAGTCAATCTTAAAGGAAATCAACCCTGAATATTAATTGGAAGGACTGATGCTGAAGCTGAAGCTCTAATATTTTGGCTACCTGATGCAAAGAGCTAACTCATTGGAAAAGACCCCGATGCTGGGAAAGATTGAAGGCAAAAGGAGAAGAGGGTGACAGAGGGTGAGATGGTTGAATGGAATCACTGATTCAATGGAAATGAACTTGGGCAAACTCTGGGAGATAGTGAGGGACAGGGAGGCCTGGTATGCTATAGTCCATGGGGTAGTAAAGAGCCAGACACGACTTGGCAACTGAACAACAACATCATCAAAGACTCAATGTTTTTGAGTTTTAACGTTTTGTCTATGAAACACCCTGACCCATGTGGGACAGTGGTAAAGAATCTGTTTGTCAATGCAGGAGACTCAAGAGATTCAGGTTCAAATCCTGGGTTGGGCAGATCCACTACAGAAGAAAATGGCAACCCACTCCAGTATTATTGCCTGGAAAATTCCATGGACAGAGAGCCTGGTGGGCTACAGTGTATGGGGTCACAAAGAGTTGGACATAACTGAGTGAACAAGCGTACACTATGAAACACAGGTTAAAATCCCCATTTTCCATGCCTTACAGAGTGGTAGGGTCCCAATGTGGAGAGATAGATGAAAAGTGCCTCGATAAGCCTTGTAGATTCAATGAATTATTAGTATCTCTTATGAGTTACGCCATGGTAGGAAACTAAGCCAAGTATGGAGAACTCAGTATTCTTAAGATCCATGCCCTGGCAACTCCCTGCTCAACTTGCACAAAGAACCAGCTGTGCTTCTAGGTTTTCTAAGAGAACCACCATCTTTATGGAGGTACACAACACTACACTACCCCTCATACATCACAAAGATTGCCTCTTCCCACTGCTGCTACCAACCCAGAAGCAGAGGTGGTTCAGGAAAGAATCAACTTTTCCTCATTACCAGGAAGCTATCTGGGGTGCTTTTACAGTACTTTTCCAGAAAATGTTTGATGCCTAAAAACTTTCCTGCAGCCTCCTTGACTATTTTGCTAATTCCTTGACAGAAACTTCATCTGTTATCTCCACTTTTTCACCTGTCTTGTGTACTGTGCAATAGAAAAACGTTCTTTCTCATCGCCTTTTGAGCCAAGAGTACCAAAATTTGGTGCCTGTGTTCTTGGAACACATTTCCTCTGAAACAAATTTTTTGTAGTAAATCTCTCTTGAATCTGACATATCCGTTTCTTTTCACACATTCACCGTATAAATTCACATCTTTGTTTTCTCACCCATCTGACATCCTGAGAGACAGTATAATTTACACAAATGAATTAAATCTCCTCTCCCTTTCCCCTCCATGGGATGCCATCCAAGCACAGGTCCTGCACCTGCCTTTTCTCACCTGTGACACTTACGGGAGCTCCACCACCTAATTGTATTTACTTCCTTCCAGACCCAGTTTATGCTGGAAAATCTTGAACTACAAATCAGATCAAGTGCTGATCATTTTGAAGATTATCTGAACTCGGTCTGTGCAGAACCCTTGGGAAATAGACACTTCTTGGGAGAGGAAAGGATTTGGAAAATATTAAAAGTTTAGGTAAATGTGTGTTCAGCAAATGTTAGAGGGGATATGGTTAACTTCAGGTAGTGGCCAGGAAAATTGCTAGCAAGCGTCCCAAACCTCCTACTACCTTTGACCAGGGTTCTTCTGAGACTATGATTTTAAAATTTTTTTGCCCTGACAAAATGATGAGCTGAATATCTAAACAACATTCATAATAAGAACATGCAGAGGGACTGAACGTTCCTACATACAACAAATGAGAGGGAATGTGCAGTGGGAGTTGATTTCAGTTTCTCATTCCTCTTATTGAGGAAATGATGGCTAAGGGAATTTTTAAAGTTTTTATTTATTTTATTTATTTATTATTTATTTTTACCCCAAAATTTCATTTAGAAAATTTTCAGACCTACAAGAAAAAAGTTTATAAAGAGTAAAATGAATTACTGTCTATTCTTCACCCAAATTTACAAACTGTCAAACTTTGCCATGTTTTCTTGATCCTTCCCTTTTATATTTCCCCCTCTTCCTCAGAATGACTGAAAATAAGTTGCAGACACCGTGTTAATGCTTTACACACAAATACTTTAGGGTATTTCTCCTATCCATGATATCATTGCTATATCTATGTTATTTAACATTGATATATTTAAAAATATTTTTATGATACAATTTACATATAGAGAAATATATGGATGTGTGTAAGTTCAGCTGGTTTTGACAAATGTCCCTATCAAGTATACCTCCAACAAGATAAAAGGTACTTTCATCAACCTAGAAAATTCCCTCATGCCCTTTCCCAGTCAATCTTCTTCACCCCTAGAAGCAAATACTGATATGATTTCTATTGCCATCAATTCATTTTGCTTCTTCCAGAACTTCATATAAATGGAGTCATACAATATACATATTTTAGTTTAGCTTTTTTGCTCTCAGTATTTCTGAGTTTCATTCATGTTGAATGGTGTATCAATCATTCATTCCTTTTTATTGTTGATTAGTATTAAATTATCTATATAGCTCAGTTTATTATCTATCTCACCTGGACTATTTTGAGTTTTCAGGCTATTATGAACATTATTGTACAAAGTTTTATGGACATATTGATACAATATTGTCTATTACATAGCCTAGCTTGAAAGTGTTCCAACTGTCCCCCAAATGTCTTTTATGACTTCTTTTTTTTCATTCCAGGATCAAATCAAGATCACACATTACATTTGGTTGTTCTTTCTCTTTGGTGTCCTCTAACTGAGGACAATCTTGCTTTTAAAAACTATCTCCTATGTCATTTGGAAATATCCATACTGGTCTTTGAGCATTTAGAGGGAATAATCTTAATGCTAGTTCAGTCTAGGTCTTCTCTGTGGATCTCACAGAGTCTATACAGTAGTGGAATTTCTGTTTCTTTTTTCAGATAGCTTATTCATGATTGCAGAATTCATTTAAATAAATATTTATTGAGTATCTACCAGCACCAGGCATTGTTCCAGGCACTTGGATACAGACCTACACAAAAAATGTGAATATATGAGGAAAAAAAATCCTTGATGTTAAAAATCCTTATATCCTAAAATCTACATTCTACTGAGAATGTTCTCACATTTTGCTTATGTAATTTTTCAAGTTGTTCAAAAGACCAAAGCTTCATCTGCTTCTGTAGAGATTTTGTTTTCTGCTTTGTAAAATGCGGCCTGTTTGGTTCTTTCCTAATTAAGATGACTGCTTATTGCCCGAGAGTCTCTTTCTCTCTGTCTCTGTCTCTCGGCTTCTGAGTTCTTCTGAGTTCACTTTGGTAGTTATATTTTATTCACTGGATCAGCCATCCTTTGTGCACTATGATAATGAAAGAAGTCTTTTGTACATTTTGGATATGAAAAAAGTCATTTCCATTTCAGAACTCAGCTGAAACTAACTTCTGTTCTGCAGCTTCGTGATACTTTCCGCGGAACACTATTAAATCTGTCCCAGAGGCTGTCACTTGGGGCATTACTGTTTAATCACATCATTCTAACAGTGTGTGGGCTGCTTGAGGACCTAGACAATACCAAGCACATTAAAAGCACAGGTGATGACTACTGAATGTCACTGAAAAACCCTTGGGTTGATGAGACTGAACTGACTGACTGGATACATGGCTTGCTATTTTAGTATTACAAAGGTCTTCTATTAAAACCCTACTCAAGGCTACAGTCAGTTGAGGCTTCTGTCCTATATGGAAACTTCCAACTCTAAATAACAAAGGCTACTGATCCCTCTTGTGTTTTCTTAGAAAATCTTCTATCAAAACCTTCTTCTACCTTTCCTTTATGCCAATGTTTCTCAACTGGGGGGTGGTGGTGGTGCCATTTTACCTTTAGGAGACATGTGGCAATGCCTGGAGATATTTTCAGCAACAATGGCAGACCAGGGGATGCCATTGGCATCTAATAGGTAGAGACCAGGATGGCATTGAACATACTATGATGCACAGGACAGTCTCCTACATCAAAAAATCATACAGTCCAAAATATCAGTAGTGCTGAGGCTGAGTAATCCTGTTTCATATGCATGGTCTAGGTCACACTACAATATATAAAAGTGCTAATACCCAGAGTGTAATGGACAGTTGATTAAGTGATACCTGAACATGATCTCTGAGTTACATAAGCAACTGTATCACTAATAATGGTAGCAGAATCCAATTTTAGGAGCAAATGAACTATCTGAATTCCTGGGGGAACTGAGTTCTACAAAGAATGATCTTTAAAGAGTTTGAATTTTTGCTTCTCTCTACAGACTTTTTAAAGGAATTCTACCCTGCCACTTCCATTCTTTCTTCACTGTTTACCTCTTGGATACCTGTGAAGAGGACTGGCATGGGGACCCCAGCAAAAGATGCTTTTATCCTCCCCTTCCCTTTGTTTCCTTAACCTGGCTTGACCTAATAGTCCTCACCTTGTGGATTACAAAGTACTGACTCATTTCTTGAAGAGCGCCATGCTCACTCTGTTGAGGGAGCTTGCTTCGGCTGCTGGGGCCATCAGCTGCCTCCAAAGCCAGTGAGCAAGTGAGGTCACGCTAGCTGTGGCGGCAGAGATTACAGCAGCTTTTTGCATTTGGCCTGGAATCCCTGGGGCATTCATTCCCCTCTCCTGTGGTGTCTTTGTGGGCCTTTCCCTAACAAATGCCTGCTTGTTCTTCCTCAAAGCTCGCAGGGTGTCAGAAGCTAAGACTGAGCCCTCGTTTGCATTCCTGGCATCCACTGGCATGACCTCAGGAATCCTGCAGCTGCAGGATGAATGGTGCCATTGGATGGTTTAGCTGAGGGCTTAAGTGGAGTTGGATGGCACAGAATCCTCCCATTTAATAGCACTGTCAAATTGTCAACCAGACTCAAACTAATGCTCTTTGGAAAAATCACTTGCTTGTCTGAGTTCCCCACCTTGCAGCTCTGCAAGAGGGAGCAGTGGGGATCCGGGTTATGCCCCACAGCACCAGTATGGGGCTTGGTACACAGTGCTCAGTAGATGTTGGTTAAACAAAATGATTTAAGCCAAAGTGCCTAAGTAGTATTATACATTGGCTGGGACTCTAGGGGAGGGAAAAGAAATCTTTTTCTTCTACCCATTTTAGCTTTGCTGGCTGGAGCCCTGCAGATAAGACTGACAAAGGACAGATTAACAAGAGGAAAACAAACACATGCATCACACATACTCATGGAATACTCAGAAAGGAGTAACTCGTGGCAGATTTTGAGAAGCAAACATATGGGGAACTTAATGGGAGATAAGTGCTAGTTCTAGTAAGGTCTGTTATGTGGATTCCTATGGTGCTATCTCTGGGCTGATAATGGTCTTGAGTTATCTGTATTGATTAACTTCTGTCTTTCCTGGACATAAGTGGGGGCGGGGGCGGCATTTGTACAAATTTATATCCTGTTTTTAGGCAAATGGGGGAGGGCAGAAAGCTTTTCTTGTATCTGTTTCTTTTTTGTCCAAATTTTTTTTTTTTTTAATGTGAACCACTTTTAAAGTCCTTATTGATCCTGTTACAATATTCCTTCTGTTTTTCTATATTTTGGCTGCAAGGCATGTGAGATCTTAGCTCCCACACCAGGGACTGAACCCTCACTCCCTGGGTTGGAAGGCGAGGTCTTAACCACTGGACTGCTAGGGAAGTCCCTGTATCTGCTTCTTCTTAATTGCTTCCTTTCAAAATAGTTCTCATGCCAAACAAGTGTATTCTGTTACCCTTTAGTCCAATTTTTCTTGTCCCGCATTCCCATCCTTTTGCCCCCTTTTAATTTGCTTCAGTCGTCTCCGACTCTGTGCGACCCCATAGACGGCAGCCCACCAGGCTCCGCTGTCCCTGGGATTCTCCAGGCAAGAACACTGGAGTGGGTTGCCATTTCCTTCTCCAGTGCATGAAAGTGAAAAGTGAAAGTGAACTTTCTCAGTTGTGTCCGACCTTCGAGACCCCATGGACTGCAGCCTATCAGGCTCTTCCATCCATGGGATTTTCCAGGCAAGAGTACTGGAGTGGGTTGCCATTGCCTTCTCCGAATTTAAAGAGGAGAATTTTCTGAAAGGGATAATTTTCAGTAAGAGCAATAATACATGTTTCACTATATAGTCAAAGAAATCCCGATCCAACACCAGGCATATTGTTCCAATACAGCCAACAGACTGATCACTTTAAAAATGCAAATCTGAGTGTGTCCAGCCCTTAAACCCAAGTCCTTGAACAGGTTCTGCTTTTTTTTTTTTTTTTAAACCATTGGCCTCTGTAAATCTCTAGCCTCAAAACTCATCACTTCTCCTTTATTTGTAACACTCTACTCTGAGCTCACCAAATCCCTTTCCATTCACCCTAACTCAGTTTCACCCAAGTTCCAAAGAAGGGCTAAAGGTGTTAAAGAATGATCAAAGTACTAGACAACTGTGCTCACTTTCCATGCTAGTAAAGTTATGCTCATAATCCTTCAAGCTAGGCTTCAGCAGTACTTCAATCAAGAACTTCCAGATGTACAAGCTAGATTTTGAAAAGACAGAGGAACCAGAGATCAAATTGCCAACATTCCTTGGATCATAGGAAAAACAAGGGAATTCCAGGGAAACATCTACTTCTGCTTCACTGACTGCACTAAAGCCTTTGACTGTGTGGATTATAACAAACTATGGAAAATTCTTAAGGCAATGGGAATACAAGACCATCTTACCTCTCTCCTGAGAAACCTATCTGTGGGTCAAGAAGCAACAGAAGCTTACATGGAACAACTGACTGGTTCAAAACTGGGAAAGGAGTTGGATATTGTTACTCTGTTTATTTAACTTTTGTGCAGAGTACATCATGCAAAATACCTGGCTGGATGAGTTACAAACTGGAATCAAGATTGCCAGGAGAAATATCAACAACCTTCGATGTGCAAATGATACTATTCTAAGGTAGAAAGCAAAGAGGAATTAAAAAGCCTCTTGATGAGGGGGAAAGAGCAGGGTGAAAAAGCTGGACTAAAACTCAACATTAAAAACACTAAGATTACGGCATCCAGTCCCATCGCTTCATGGCAAATAGAAAGGGAGAAAGTGTAAGCAGTGACAGATTTTACTTTCTTGGGCTCCAAAATCACTGCAGATGGTGACTGCAGCCATGAAATTAGAAGACACTTGCTTCTTGGAAGGAAAGCTATGACAAACCTAGACAGCATATGAAAAAGCAGAGACACAACTTTGCCAACAAAGGTCCATCTAGTCAAAACTATGGTTTTTCTAATAGTCATGTACGGACGTGAGAGTTGGACCATAAAGAAGGCAGAGCACTGAAGAACTGATGCTTTCGAATTGAGGTGCTGGAGAAGACTCTTGAGAGTTCCTTGGACAGCATGGAGATCAAACCAGTCAGCCTTAAAGGAAATCAACACTGAATATTCATTGGAAGAACTGATCCTGAAGCTGAAGCTCCAATACTTTGGCCACCTGGTGTGAAGAGCCAACTCATTGGAAAAGACCCTGATACTGGGAAAGACTGAAGGCAAAAGGAGAAGGGGTGGCAAAGGATGAGATGGTTGGATGGCATCACCAATTCAATGGACATGAACTTGGACAAACTCCAGGAGATAGTGAGAGACAGGGAGGCTTGGTGTGCCGTAGTCCATGGGGTCATAAAGAGTCAGACACGACTTAGCAATTGAACAACAGGAAACCTCTAGCCTCAAAACTCATTGTTGTTGCTGCTCAGTCACTATGTCCGACTCTTTGTGACTCCATGGACTGCAACATGCCAGGCCTCCCCATCCCTCACCATCTCCCAGGTGGCTCAAAACTCATCACTTCTCCTCTGCTTCTAACACTGCACTCTGAGCTCACCAAACCCCTTTTCATTCACTCAACACACTTTGTTCTTTCTTCCACTGAGCCTTTGCATATTTTGCTTTCTGCAACATGCTTCCTGTCCTTCTTTGTGGGGCAAACTCCTACTCAGGCTGAATTTACCTGAGGTAAATGGCCAGTGGTTCTTAAAATTTGCTGCATATTAGAATCACCTGGGGGAGCTTTTTGCGCCCTATATCAATTAAACCAGACTTGCCAGGGGTGGAAGCCAGGCATCACCAGCATTTTAAGCTGCCCAGGTGATTCCAGTGTGCAGTCACCTTGGAGAACTAGTGGCTTCCATACTTCAATGTGCACAGGTATCACCTGGAGTCTTTATTTTCCCCTGGTATGGACAATTTTTAAAGTCTTTATTAAATTTGTTACAACATTGCTTCTGTTTTATGGTTTTTAAATTTTCTTTTTTCTTTTTTGGCTCTGCTGGGTCTTCACTGCTGTGCGGGCTTTTCTCGAGTTTTGGCGAGCGGGGTCTACTTTCTAGCTGCAGTGCTCGGGCTTCTCATTGCTTCTGTTGTTGCAGAGCATAGTCTTTAGGGTGTGTGGGCTTCAGTATGCGCGGTTCCTAGGCTCCAGAGCACAGGTTCAATAGTTGTAGGGCAGGGACAGAGGAGCCTGGCAGGCTAAAGTTCATGGGCTCACAAGAGTCAGACATGACTTAGTGACTAAACCACCACCATGGGCTTAGTTGCTCTGTGACATGTTGAATCCTCCCAGTCCAGGGATGGAACCCGTGTCTCCTGCAATGGCAGGCAGATTCTTTACCACTGAGCCACCAAGGAAGTCCCTCACCCAGGGTCTTGAGGGAGACTCTGACTCAGTATATCTGGGGTGAGACCTGAATTTCCACATTTCTTAACAGGTTTCCAAGTGAAGCCCACGTTGTGAAGCTGCTGGTCTGCAGACCATCCTTTGAGTAGCGCAGGTGGAGACTTTGGTTCCTGTAGGACTGTGGTTTTCAAAGTGTGGTCTCCAGACCAACAGGATCAGTATTGCTTGAAAGAGTATTAGAAATGCAAATTCTCAGTTTCTGTCCTAGACTGGCTGAAGCAGAAACTCTGGGGTGAGGGCCAGCAGTCGGTGCTGGAGGGCCAGAAACCTTCAGGTGCTCCTATGCACACTCATCTTTGAGAATTGCTCCTCTAGGAAACATTTCTGAGACCCCAAGATTCAGTTAATTTCTCTCTTTCCAGCCTCTTTTGTTGTTCCAGATCACCTGTGCGTCCCTCTGCTGTAGCGCACTTTATACATACTATTTATACTGTTTAGTTGTCTGTTTACTGGCCTACATGCCATGGAGAGAAAAGTGCATCATTGGGCCCTTGGGATCCCCATGACCTAGCAGCTCAGTGGTTGCCCCTAGTTAGCACTCAGTAAATATTAGTTGAATGTATTACATAAGGATAGACAGTTAAAATGCACTTTCCTGTGTCATTCTTTCCAGGTAGTTTTATCTGTGGCATAAGGAATGAGGACAAGAGAAAGAACCATCAAGGTCACCTTGATGCCTGAACTCTGTTCCAAGACTGACCCTTAGAGGGCAGGGCCCAGACTTCTATGATTTCTCTCTCTAGCAAAGCTACAGTTGGCATAGTAACAAGTGCCTTCCTGTGAGGAGGCTGAGTCTAGCAATAATAAAAATGGGGGTGGGAGGTAGTTGTCGGATAGATTATCTGCCCTTCGTGCAGTAGTTTCTTCCCTCTTATGCTGCAACATGATGAAAAGAGCATGATTCCTATTCCTCTCACATTCTACTCTCTGAGGTTTTCTCCCTTATCTGATGGGGTCATCTCCCTGATGGTTCTCTCAACAGGAACATCTCCATTTCTGCCAGGGAACAGAGATGGGGGTGTGTCCATTGCTAGGGATCATAAATATCATTTTTTAGCAGTAAGATAGAGGGAGAGAGACTTTTGCCATCCCTCAGACACAGCTACCAGCAGGTTTCCCTACCAGCAGGATACTCCCCTAGCAAATTCATTTTCGTTGGTATAATTCTGTTGGAAGATGTAAAATTGCTTCTAATCTACCAGGAGAGGCACAGCAGCCAGCCATAATTCTCCTCCCTGGAATCACAGAATCCCAAGGCAAATGCCTGCAGCTGCTGCTAAGTCGTTTCAGTCGTGTCCGACTCTGTGCGACCCCATAGACGGCAGCCCACCAGGCTCCCCCGTCCCTGGGATTCTCCAGGCAAGAACACTGGAGTGGGTTGCCATTTCCTTCTCCAATGCATGAAAGTAAAAAGTGAAAATGAAGTCGCTCAGTTGTGTCCAACTCTTAGAGACCCCATGGGCTGCAGCCTACAAGGCTCCTCCGTCCATGGGATTTTCCAGGCAAGAGTACTGGAGTGGGGTGCCATTGCCTTCTCCGAGGCAAATGCCTAGACCAACAAATTTAGAATCTCTAAGACCAGGGCCTGGAAATCTGCATTTTAAAATGCCCCAGGGGACTTTAATGTGCAACCTGAGAACTACTGGCTTAGTGTTAGGGCCAGGTACGGGCTTAGAAATCATCTGACCTATTGCCATACAGGTGAACATGAGTTCTCTACACAGAACAACACATCCCAGTACAGAGTGGAAAAATGCAAGTTGCAGAATAGATGTGCAGAAAGAGACAAATTCTAAAATGCACCCCCAATATTATATATTCTCTCTCTTTTTTTGTATAGGTAAAGGAAATGTCTGCAAGTGGATGAGAAGAGAGTGTCTTAGTTTCTTCCAGGTGTTTTCTCTGAGGGTGGAGAAAGTGCTAAGGAGGAAGGATAAAAGGACAGAAGGGGTGTCCATCTTATGTCCTGCTGCACTTCATTTCTATTTGAAAAACAGGTCTTGAAATAAACATTAAAAATGTTACCAACTTTCTCTCTTGGCTAGAAGGTGTGTACATATTTATATTTCTTTTTTACTTTTCTATTTTTAAAAAATGTTCTCAAGACAAAAATGATAAGTAATTAAAGATCTAGCACCCGAGAACTAAGAGGTCCTGAGGCATAACTGACATGATAACCATGTCAGGGGCAGAGCCTGGGCCTCAGAACTCCACCCAAGGGATCTGCCACTGACCTCTGCAGAGTCACAGATGGTGCTGGGGGAAGGTCCTTCTCAGCGCACCCTCTCAGCACCCCCTTAACCGCATTCTCCAACAGAGGTTCACAGCCTCCCTCAGGCAGCAGGGGCGGCTTTAGGCTGCTTCCTCAGTCTTGGTCCTTGTCCATCGGGGGGTGGGGGGTAGGGGAGTGGGGCAGCAGCGGCAGTGTGCTCAGAGTCCCAGCCTGGTGCATCCTTCTGGACAGTTCAGCTCCCAGGTACCGCAGTGTGACCCAGGCAGGCTGCTGCAGAGCCCTCACTCAGGTGCGCGTTCCCAGGAGGGAACCCGGCAAGGAAGGCAATCAGGCGGCTTATCTCCACGCTGAAAAGCCCCCTCTGAAGGTAGCAATTCAGACTCAAAGCTGGATGACTGTGCTTTGCTGCAGAGCCTGCAGCTGGATTATTGACTGAGTCTGAGAAAGGCGCTGAAATCGGGAGACTGAAGAGATCTGCTCTTTTGATTCGAGCTCTTCCAAGATTATGCAGACTCTTGATGACTCTGGTCCAAAGCAAAAACCTCCCTGTGATCTTAAGCTAGAATTTGGGGGAGTCAGCTGCATAAATAATTTTCTCTTGATTCAAAGCAAGCACACGGTAGCAGTGCTGGTCTTCCTCCCCTCCCATGTCTGATGTAGCTGGCTCACCTGTCACTGAGCTGTTTGAATAAGCCGGGTTTTCCTCTTTCCTAGCAAGCTCTGGGGTAAAAGCCAGCCAGTGCCTGAGAACAGTTGAGGGGCCATGTTCATGGAGCAGGGACAGGAGTACAGTCGCGATTAGGCCAGGCAATCAGAGGCTTTAATGGATGAATGGCTGTCAAAACCCGGGGCGGTATTTGATAAACTCTAAGGCTGCTTATTGTGAGTGGAAACCACAAGGTGAAAAAAGAGACAGGGATGGATAAGTTTGTGGTTCTCTCCCCTCCTTGCCTTTGAAGAGTTGACAGTACTGCCTGGTAGTCCTTGGGGAGGGTACTCCTGGGGACCTAGAAGGATTCCAGTTTGAGGACAGAGGCACATGATTAAGGAAGAAAAGAGCAGAAATTGGGGGCAGGGCTGCATATTTAATGCAGGAATTCAAAGCACAGAAGTTCAGTACCAAAGCTCCATTTTCCAGTATCTCCAGAGGAGGGGCTGGAGACAATGAGACAGGATCCTCCCCGAGGGTCTCCAAACAGGAAATAGGGAGACGGGAAGAGGATGCATCTGCCTCCCTTTTAAATGAGTCTCTCTCAGGGTTTTGCCAGCTCCAAAAATTGAGTTCAAGTGGTGTTCTAGGCACCAGAGTGTTTTATTGATGGATTGCAGTAGGAGGAATTTTCCTTAAGGTCTGGAAACAAGAGGGTGTTGGATCTCTAATGCAGGGATGTCAGATAGAGCTCCACCGATTTGCCAATCCCACGTGAATAGCTGTGGCTGGCTGGAACATTCAGTCGGAAATGGTTTTAAGGCCAGGCTCTGTGGAGGAATTGTGCTTGATTGATTAGTGATGTCTGTCGTGGGTGTGGAACAAGGGCAGTGCATGAGCTTCCTACTTGTCATCTCTGCTTTGGGATGTTTTTCCCTCTGTAGGGGCATGACCACCACTGACATTAACATAATAATCTCCATGTAATTATCTTTTTTAAGATTCCTCCTAAGGAGCTTTCCATCTAAAAGGGAAGTCAGTAATGGCATCTTTTTCTAGGTCCTTTAGGTCCTAAGGAATTGGCCAGTGTATGATTCACATGGCACTGAAATGCGGCTCCTTTAGCTTGCTTCTGTTACCAAAATGCCTGCAGACCTTACGCCAGAGAGAACACACTTCTGTTGGTAGGTTCACCCTCTAAAAATTAAACAGACCTCTATACTCCGCTCATCTTACCAAAAGTAAGCGACCAGAAATTTGCAATTATATGGCTAAAATAAATGTTCAGTGACTAAGTCTCCTTTCAAGAGTCTACTGTAGGCAGTTTTGAGCACAAATTCAATTACACAATGTATCCTTGGGCTTCTCAAGCACCAATAATGATTATGGTGAAATAAATAAGGAAGAGTACTGGAACAGAACTCTGATACCAACATCTTGCTGGTGGGAGGAAGGAAAAGCCCAGAAAGGAGGACTCAGTATATGAATCCAGACAGAGCTGAGTGAAAGGACAGGAGAGGGGCTATGGAGAGAAGAGAGAGAAAAGTATGTGAGATGAACTCAAATCCTTACTGCAGACACTCCCAGCTTGACAAAAATGTGAGATACTCAAGTTAGTCATTATAATCTGTGGGAGGCCAAATAATGACCCTCCCCAAGACACCCAGGTCCTAACCCCTGGTCCTAGACATGGTAAAAAGAGACTCTGCAAGTATGATTAAGTTTCTTGAGATTGTAAAATTATCCTGGATTATCTGAATGGAACCACTGGAATCACAAAGTTCATAATAAGAGGGAGACAGGAAGACCACAGTCAATGAAGGAGATATGAGAATGAAAACAGAGGTCAGAGTGACCTGTGAGGCAAAGAACATGGGGCTTCTAGGAACTGGAAAAGGTAAGAACTGGTTCTTCCCTAGCATCTCCAGAAGGAACACAGTCCTGCAGACCCATTTTAGACTTTTGACCTCTAGAACTAGAAGAGAATAAATGTGTGTTGCTTTAAACCACTAAACTTGTAGCAATTCGTTACAGCAGAAATAGGAAACTAAGAAAAGTCTGGCTGACTTATGAATTGTCTCCTCTATTCTCACAGCCTTTAGACTTCTATTAGCATTACTCCCAGAAATGCCTGTTCTTAGAAAACAAGGCCCCATCTTGTATTGTTTAGAATGAGTTTTAATCACACATTTCAGTCAACCTCAGCAGTGTTTGTCTAATGGCTGATCTTGTCCGTGTTAAAGGAATTCCAAGCATAAAGACCCCCTCTTCATGGAAGGCTGCCAGCACAGCACCAAAGGAATATCTGTGTCATGGACAAGAACAATCTTTAAGGTGGGACATTCTTAAAATCCCAGTCTGTGACCTATGTTTGCCATGACAGGGATCATAAGACCCACAATTTTAAGTAGCTTTTTGTTGTGACATATCTTTGTATCACTCCTCCATCTATCACACTGAGGAAAAGAATTACTTCAGTTTGGCGCCTGGACTAAGAGCATTTGTATCTTTCCAAGCTGGCTAAGGTAAAACCCATTGAGAGAATTAATCTGTAGGTTCCATGAGCCCAGGACCAGGGCCTGTCTTCAACCATCAGTGAGTTCCAGCAACTAGCAAAGCATTGGCACAGAGCAGGCACTCAAGCAGTAGATCTCAGTTGAATAAATGAATGATCTAAAAAGTACACAATTTTTGATGGTGGTCATTCACTATGTGAATTTCCTTAAGGAAAATGACACATGAAGAAAAAGCCAGAGATTACTGTTGATTTTTACAAGAAATATAGTGGTCTTTAAATGGAAGAAATGCATGCAATCCTTGGTATTACTATAGGAGATACGTTTTTTCCTTTATCTTTGTCTTTGTTTTTAAATTTTGCATGTTGAATATGATTTACATGTATAGTCAGAAAAAAAGCTGTTTGTTTTTTTTTTTAAGTAGATACTTAGGGAATATGGTTGCTTGGCTAGAGCTGGATGACTTTCCTTGGCGATGGATTTAGCTGTGGGAGGGAGGCATTAAACTCATGAATATAGTTGATTATTGATCCCTGGTTTTCTTACAGAAAAGTGAGACATGGAAATAGCCAGGACGTATGATTTAGTACTATGGTCAGAAGCAATGGCTGGAGTCAGACCTTGAGTCTGTCCCTTCCTAGTTGTTTGACAATAAACAAGTTACCCAGCTTCTCTCAGCTATGATGTTCCCATCTATAAAATGGGTTAAACATCCCCAGAGGACAGAGGTTAAGTGAGATACATGTTTTAAAGCATTTAGCCCCATGCCTGGCACATTGTAAGTATTCAACAGAGGTCAGCTCTTATTACTTTTATTACAACAAATTGAACATTCTTGGTTCTGATGCTGACATTTCCTGCTGATATGCAAACTGGTTTTTCAGTGCACATAAATGGAGGGCACTGGGAATTCCTGGTTTTCTTCTCTAGCAGTAATTAGAAATGACAGCGATTAGGTGGTTAGAGGACACAATTAACCTCTGACTCTCAGCACTCTTCTCTGTGAGAGAAGCAGATGGAATTTGAAAAAAGGAGTTATCTTTCCTTACTCTAAGATGTTATCAGATATATTTTTCATTGGAAACCTTCTTTTGAAAGATAATGACTTTTATAATATTCAATTAAAAAAGTGAACTACAATCTATTTCCTCCTACAATCTATTGTCCCAGGTGAATCTGGAAATATAATAAGAAAGATCCTGGTATCTGGCCAATAGTCTTTGGCTCTCATGTACAATGTGAGAGGTAGAATCTAATTTTTGGTTTTGTTGCTGTTTGAGAAAATGAAATTGTATTTGTCTTGGAAACGGAAGGGAAGACTGGCATGCTGCAGTCCAAGGGGTCACAAAGAGTTGGACATGACTGAGCCACTGAACTGAACTGGAAATGGACTAGAAGATGAGGAGGGCTTATGTATTGGGAATTCCCTGGTGTCTCAGTGGTAAGGAATTCGCCTGCCAATGCAAGAGACACAGGTTCAATCTCATCCGGAAAGATCCATATGCCACGGAGCAACTAAGCCCATGTGCCACAACTATTGAAACCCGTGCTCTAGAGCCTGAGACCCGTAACTGCTGAAGCCCACACACCAGTGCTCCACAACAAGGAAGCCACTGCAATGAGAAGCCTGAACTCCAACTAGAGAGTAGCCCCAACTTGCCACAACGAGAGAAGAGCCTGCACAGCAACGAAGACCCAGCACATCCAAAAAAAAAAAAAAATCTACTCATGTATCATTAGAGTGAGAGCTAACCATTTCAAGGTGAACCATGGCTAACCTTGTGATGCAGAAATTTAAGATTATACCTGACTAAAATGGGTAGGAAACTTTTGTTTTATAGATGACTGTTACATGGCTGCCCAGGGCTACCAATTATGGTGCCACCTCATCTAACTTCTCACTCTGTCCCTTTTCCTCCTCATCAAAACTTACCTGCCCTAAGTTTCATCTCCCTCAGGGCTTTGCTTCTAGTTGCTATGGTAACAGCTAGCTAACCCAAGCTTAATGTGCCCTTCCTGCCTTCTCAAGCAATGGAGACTTCTGGAGACATCTCTTCCTGGAATTGAAATGACACTAATGGAGGATCTCAAACTAAAAGACTACAAGTAGCCTGTGATACCTCTCAAATGACAACATGGAAACAGTCTTCCTTCCTACCTACGTGTACAGCCAACCTGGTACCTTGTTATTCTTGTTCTTCCCTTTTGCTCAGCAGCTATGTCCTATCGGCTGTGATAACAGTGACAGGCTGGCTGTGATCTGTCCTATGGAGGATACCAAGTGCTGGGACTGCCCAGGTGAGAGTCGAATCAAATTAGCCAGTACCTTTTCCTGGACTCTCAATAATGCAGGGTGGAACGACACTGGAGTTAAAACAAAACAAAACAACTTCTGGCAATTTCTCATCTTGTGTCTGATTGGCTTCTTTTACACCCAAGGGAAGTATTGTCAAACCAGCAATCCCCCAGAGCCCTGCTGTCTTGGAGATGCTAAATTTCAAAGGGGAAAACAGCCCTGGGTTGAGGAGGAAGAACGCTCTGGATGTGGAATGATTATAAAGTGGAGTAACCTTTGGAAAAATACTGCAACATCTCAATAGTCTTATATGCTAGTATTCTAAGATTTCCCATCTCAGGTGCTCAAATTTCCAACCTCTATCTCCTTCTCCCCAGCTGCATCCGATAGCATGTTAGTGAACCAAAGAGGGTGAATGACTCACATTTAATGTTGCTCATCCCTAGAGGTACTTTAATTTTGACATGCAATAGGAAGGCAGTTTAAAATACAGCAGAATTTAAGTGTAGACATGGGAAGGGATGGGAGGAATTGAAAATGCAGATGATTCCATAGTCCAATAATGGAGAACGAATCCCATCTGTACGTCTGCCTTTGGGCAAGACACTTAACCTCTTTAAACTTTCATTTTCTTACCCATATTAGGAGATCATAATTATTCCTTTCTCATAGAGGATGTTCAAAAGATTAAATTATATTATCCATATAAAGTGTCAAGGGATCAAATAAATGCCTAATAAATGATGGTTCTTGCTATAAATAGAGCTATAAGGAAAGGAAATTAAGACTAGTTGTAGAATAATATCTGTTATTTATTTATTCAACAAATGCTTACTGAGTACCTGTCAAATATTTCCATACCCTGTTCTAGAATTATATCAATAGATGGGAGAACAGCTATGAACCAGATGGGAGAACAGCTATGAACCAGATGGACAAACTCTCTGCCATTACTAAGCCCACATACTAGTGGGGGAAGGCAGAGACTAAACAAATGCATGTATAATCTAAGTTCAGGTACTAGTAAATCCCATGAGGAAAACGAAGCAAAGTAGATAAAGTCATACAGAGAGGGACTATTTTAGGCAGGATGGTCAGGGCAGATCTCTCTGAAGAGGAGACATATGCAGAGAGCTTTATGTGAAACAGGGAGCAAGTCAGGTAAGGCTCTGTTGGAAAGAAATCAGCAAATCAGTTATGTTTTGTTGGAATATTTGTTTGGGGGGGAATTTCCTGTTATCTCTAGAATTATATCAATAGATGGAAATTTACTTGGCTATGAGTAAAGATTGATCTTGAATCTGAGATTAGGGCTAGATGAAAAAAGGAAGCCAATTGAATTTGCTGTACTCACTGCTTTAACAAGGTTGATTTTGTTCTCCAATTACTTAATCATTCTTTCATTCTTCATAATAACCTATGTTTTGATTATTACTCTCCGGGAGAGTTGGACTGTGAAAAAAGCTGAGGGCTGAAGAATTGATGCTTTTGAACTGTGGTGTTGGAGAAGACTCTTGAGAGTCCTTTGGACTGCAAGGAGATCCAACCAGTCGATTCTAAAGGACATCAGTCCTGGGATTTCTTTGCAAAGAATGATGCTAAAGCTGAAACTCCAATACTTTGGCCACCTCATGTGAAGAGTTGACTCATTGGAAAAGACTCTGATGCTGGGAGGGATTGGGGGCAGGAGGAGAAGGGGATGACAGAGGATGAGATGGCTGGATGGCATCACTGACTCGATGGATGTGAAGTTTGAACTCCAGGAGTTGGTGATGGACAGGGAGGCCTGGCGTGCTGTGATTCATGGGGTTGCAAAGAGTTGGACATGACTGAGAGACTGAACTGAATTGAACTGAATGTGGACACTGAGCCTTTTGAATTTTTAGCAACTTGCCTCCCAATAGTAAGGGACTGAAAATGGAATTTCAACAGATGCTGTTAGTTCCGGATAGGTTCTTCTCCCAATAGTACCAGGGCACAGCAAAACTCTGCCCTGAATGCCCGGGAAAGCAGCAGAACCCTCCAGCCCTTATAAAACCTTTACAAGCCATTAGCTCTCATATGGTCACTGAGAATATATCCAAAAGCCCTAAGCCAAAAAATCTTCACTCAGCACAAGCATAGATCTCAGCAGGACTTGAGCCATTTTAAAAAAAGAGTATGGATCCTTCTTGAAAGCAGAAAATGGCCCATTTCTAGATTCACCCAGGGAAGAACCAGAATGGAGGCAATCTATTGCTACAAGATGACATCCTGTTGCTACCTTCCAATGCCAAGGTTTCACAGAAGAACAGCTGTTTTACTCTGTGGGGAGTTTTCAGAGGAGTCAATGATTTTCGAATGTGCAATTAAGTGGCGGGTTGCCAATATACAGGTCTTTGGTCACGTGCAGTAGGCATAACTATAAAGAATATCATCTTTCTGTTGTTGTGTAAATGAATGTACCAGGAAGTAATTGTAAAAAAGAAGGTTGACCCTTGGGAAAGTTTTCACTTTTTTAAGATGCTACCTTTTCCCTAGTGGCTCAGACGGTAAAGCATCTGCCTATAACGCGGGAGACCCTGGTTCAATGCCTGGGTCGGGAACATCTCCTGGAGAAGGAAACGGCAACCCACTCTGCCGGGAGCCAGCATATTGCATATTGAGTGCATATTGCATATTGCATATTGAGTGCAGCACTTTCCACAGCATCATCTTTCAGGATCTGGAATAGGTCAACTGGAATTCTATCACTGCCGGGAGCCAGCATGAGGAGCTCCACCCGTGACAAAGGTCATGAGGAAGTTGGCTCAGCATACGCAAAGGCGGGATCGAGCCTCAGGAGTCCCCCTGGAAATTCTCGAGCCTCTACCCCCCAAAACCAGAGTCTGCCTACTTTCTGCTTTGTGCTTTCACCTACACCTCTGACTTTATGGGGGGCTGTCCCCCACTACCTCTCTCTGAAAAAAGAGTTAACTTACAGCTCCAGTTAATAAAGTTCCTAGGTGTGATAGTGTTTCAACCTACAAATTCCTTTGGAAGTCCTCTAGCTTGCCTGAATAGGTTTTTCTGGCCACATGTGATTGCTCAGAGCCTCCCAACTGTGAAAGGCATGAGATGTTCTAAACTGTCTAAATACAGATTCCTTTGAGCAGTTAAAAGATTGATTAGAAATTGTATTGGTGAAGGGATTTTCACTTGTTGGGCCAATGTTTGCTGCTAAGTTTCCATATCCCTTACCTGCTGTGTCCCTGGCAGTGTATTGATTAATATAATTGGTGTAAGTAGTAGCTTTAATGTTTGTAACCTGGGACCCTTGAGTTAATTCTTTTTCTTGTTATAGCCCACCACACCTTTGCTCTGTAGGAATGCAACTTTATCTAATGCTTTTGGAGGGTGGCTCCTGACCAATCACCTTTAGAGAAAAATAAGTTTTCTGAAGAAAGGGTCTTAAAATGTTAACAGGCCTCTGGGCCAGAAGATGATGCAAATCACCTAAGCTTTTGCATATGATAAGTTTGCAGGAAGAAAGCCTGGCTTGCTGCATGACTCTACCCCTTCCCCCATTATCCTCTATGCATAACTTAAGGTATAAAAACTACTTTGGAAAATAAAGTGCGGGCCTTGTTCACCAAAACTTGGTCTCCCCATGTCGTTCTTTCTCTCACCTTCTGGCTGAATTATTCAGCCTCTTTTCTCCACTGAATTTCCTCACGGAGCTATCCTTATTCTATTACTCTTTATATCCTTAATTAAAGTTTAATTAAGCAGTTGTTTCCTGATCCTCGCCGACGCCGTCCCCGCTTCGAATTCCCTGGATCCACAGGGGCTGGACCCCGGCACCACTCCAGTATTCTTGTCTGGAAAATCCCATGGATGGAGGAGACTCATAGGTTATAGTCCATGGGGTTGCAAAGAGTTGGCCATGACTGAGCAACTTCACTTCACTCACTTTGCTTAAAATATTATACCTATCATTTAATTTTGTCTATTAAATCTACAAGGTAGGTGAGTTTATCCCTGTTGTGAATCTGGGAAGTCTGAGCCTTGGAAATATTTGCAGAGTTACCTAATTTTAGCCATTTAGCAAGCTTAGATGTGAGCTCATATCTGTCTAGATTTGTCAAAGTCTGTGCTCTTTCAACTAAAGCATCTATCTCTTTTGAAATTTACCTTCAGAATTGGTGGCATATTCTTTCAAATAACCCCACTGGTGTTAGACCATTGCTCAAAGTACATTTAATTTTGGAGAGTAAAGTTAATTTGAAATCAAGACTGAGTGGATGATCACATTGCATGATGTCATTTCTGTTATTTAGACTAAACAAGAGAGAAGGACAAGATGACTTCATCTTTGCTTTCCTCTGTCACATGTATTGTGTTTCACACAATGTATTTTTTATTTAAAATTATTTGTTGAAGTATAACACACTGACCTATCCTCAGTCATCTGTGAAAGTGAAAGTTGCTCAGTCGAGTCGAACTCTCTGAGACCTCATGGTCTATACCGTCCATGGAATTGTCCAGGCCAGAATACTGGAGTGGGTAGCTTTTCCCTTCTCCAGGGGATCTTCCCCACCCAGGGATCAAACCTGGGTCTCCTGCATTGCAGGCGGATTCTTTATCAGCTGAGCCACCAGCGAAGCCCTCTGTCATCTGTACCAAGCATTAACTTGTTGATCACATGTTCTGCTAGAGAGGGGAACCCTGAAAGAATATGATATAGGACAGGCAATTTCTGATGGTAGGATTAAGAAGCAGAAAGGTCAGGTCTCAGTAGATTAGTTCCAGGAAGGATGGTGGGGAGACTTGGGAAGAAGGATGAAGAAGCTAGGCAGAGGAGATGGGGAGGCTGTGGGTGGATGGTGGAGTTGGACTGAGGGTAGAGGTGGCAGTGTAAGAGCAATGAAGGCTTGTGTATAGATCAGCCCCCAAAATAGGGCTGGAGGGGAGAGCCCAGAAGGAACAGCGAATCATGCTTTCACAGTCTTAAGACAGAAAAGCACTCTGGGAGTGAAATATTATAAAATGTTACATAAAATTATACTTCCACGAACCACTTAATGTCTTGGAAGAGGTCATGGTAACCTCATTTGCCTCAGGGAGAGCTAAGTATTTTTCTCACTTGATTCTCCATAGAATTAACTCCAGCTAAAATACAAATCCCTCTGTTTTTTTCTGAGAACCTTAATAATCTCCATGCCTCAAATGTGGTTGTGGCCATTGGGGCGTGATGATCTGCTTTTCACCTCAATTCATCACCAATAATCAGTAAGGGGAAGGTAATGAATAAATGTTTGAATATGTTTTAATATGTCCAGGTTGGAAAGGATTCTTTTTCCAGTTATATGTTTAGTGAGAGTAAATAGCTATGTGTTAAATCATGGAATTCTAAAACCATGCATGTAGGGGTGTGTCATTTTACCTTAAGTAGGGGATAATTCTCGGAAGTAGAACTTGAGTAACATAGCCATCCTCATTTGTGCATCTATAAAAAGCAGCTCCAGTTTTAGTGAGGCACCTAGAATACGTTATAAAATGTCTGCATATAATTAATTCAAAATACTCTGTCATTAAATCATGTAATGATGCTTTGTGAGCACACATAAGCTTAATTGGGAGTAATGAAACTGAGGAGATTGAGATCCAGAGTGCCATAAATAAAATAACAGTTAGCAGCTCCTGCAGTATAAATTTAGATCATCAAGTAATCTTGCAAATGTCTCAAGGTTTGTTCTGGTTGACAGTCTCTCTCTCCTGTATGAAGACAACAGAAAAATTAAAATAAGTCTCATAATTGGAAGATCTGAAGAGTTTCAGCCCTGTTATTAGCAAGTAGAAGAATTGTATGTCAGCTGACCCAAAAGTCAATAAATGTCTTTCGAGACAGCACACACTCAGAGGACCCTTGAGGGTGAGACATTATACTTTAGGGAAAAGAATTTTTCAGGTTCAAGGACAACATGTTTGATCTCAATAATTTCATTTTCCTCATCTATAGAATGGACAGAGTTTATTGAGTATGAAATAAAAAAGATCAGGGAGTGTCTTGAAACAGTGCTTGGCACATAGAAAGTATTCAATAAATGCTATTGGTTTTCCCATGCCCCCAGCATGGAGCGTCCTACACAGTGTAAGAACATAGATAACTGTTGACGTGACTGAAGTGTGCTCTTGAGATGGGCTTCCTAAGAGGCAGCCTGAATTTTCTGGTTAGACCCTGAAGAAACAAGTGGAACTCAAATCAGATTTAAGACACAATCAGGCTAATGGCAAGAAAGACACTGGAGAAACGTCACAGGGCGACAGTGATAGGAGTCAGCTCCTTGTTCTTCCATGCTGGGATTGCAAAGCTGAGGGAAGAAAAGCAGATGCGTGTCATTTATTCTGCCATTGATCTTCCGGCTCATGTAGTCATTACTAAGGAACCACAGGCATCTGTCCTCTCTACCCTGATGGGTCCTAGGATTGCTGAATACAGTGTTTGTGCAGCCACTCATGGTCAGTTAGCAGTGGTACTTGTGATAAAGCCTATCTGCTATTCCAGCTATTCCAGAATGCACAGCGCACTACCCAACTGACTCAATCAGTTGAATCTGAAAAGAAGAACAGCTCCTCTTCTTCTGTACCCTTTCTTAATCCCTCTTAAAGCAAGAGGAAAGAGCGCTGTTTCTTTCTCTTTGTAGACTGACTTTTTAGCCTGGAGGTGATTCCTTATATCTGATATTTGGATATCGCTTTAGAGTTTATATAATATTTAAAAATGCACTAACCCTGATAATGACCAAGGCTGATAAGGACATTACATAGTATTACTCTCAGTGTATATAGGAGAAAACCAAGGCTTCGAGAGGTTAATGAATTTATCTAGGGTGACAGAATCAGTAAGTGGTATATAACACTGGGATATCCAACTCCAAAAATCTGGTAATTATTTAGAGACAATGTTACCACTAATATCAGAGAGAAGATTATAGATGATCATGGCACATGAATTCTTCAAAGAGAGGATAAGATTTGGAATTGACAAGACACAGCAGGATGCCTTCTAGGCAAGGTAAAATAAGCAGTGGCATGGAAGTTCAAGTTTGCTGGCATGGCTAGTATGGGAGGTCATATAGGGATGCTGAGGAGTGTTAGGAGGTGAGTGGACAGGGAGGCTATATCCCCCAGAGAAATGCAAGGCCAAGCATGCTGCATCACTTTGATTACTGAGCTATCATCTATGACTTTATGTAAATCCATTTGGAATCTATTTATATTTTCAGTTTGGCAAATATGGTCACCATTCTAAATGTCCTTGCCTTGATCCTGAAATAATATCTTTTAAGAAAGGCAGAAAGGAGAAATCTGATGATCTTTAGTTGGCAAACATGTCACATCTGTCTGTATCTTTTCCCTAGAGACTTTTAAAGTTGCTGGATCTTGGGGCTATTGTTCTTTCTGGAAAATCAGAATATTGGGTAAAACTTAATATACAAAAATCAATAAGGTTCAAGTATACAAATCTCAGCAAGTTAAATTTTATAAGGGAAGAAAAGATCTCTTTCAAAATATCAAAAAAGGAAAAGAACCCAAATCCATTAAAGCGCTAAAAACTAGGTGTAAATAAGAGATGTGTAAGATTTACATGGAGAACATTTTTAAATGTCAAAGAAGGATACAAAATATGACTTGAATGAATGAAAATAAATATATACCTTGTTTTTGCACAGATTCATCATAAATCTATCAATTTCCTTTAACTTAACATATACATTTAATGTAATTCATGATCAAAATACTCTCAGGATTTAAGATAGATAAGCCGATGCTAAGTTCATCTGTAAAAACCCGAAAGCAATAGTCACCAGGATAAATTATGAAATAGAAGAGTAAAGCGTTAGGCCCAGTTCTATAAGATGTAAATTATAAAGACAGTAATTAAAATAGAATAATTAATGGGCTAATATATAGTCTGGAAATAGACCCGCAATATACATTTAGTATATGATAAATGTGGCATTGCTTATCAGTGGGAAGAGATTGCTCAGTAAACATTAAAAAGTACAAAAAGAAATCAGAAATACTATAAGAATGCTCAACATCACTATCAGGAAAATGCAAATCAAAACTACAATGAGGTACCACCTCACACCAGTCAGGATGGCCATGACTAAAACTCTACAAATAACAAATTCTGGAGAGATATGGAGAAGAGGGAAACCTCACATACTACTGGTAGGAATGTAATTTGGTGCAGCTACTGTGGAAAACTGCATGGAGGTTCCTCAGAAAACTAAAAACAGAATTACCATTTGATCCAGAAATCCCACTGGGTATATGGGCATATATCTAGACAAAACTCTAATCTAAAAAGATACCTGCATCCCTATTCTTAGCAGTACTATTCACAATAGCTAAGACATGGAAACAACCTAACTTGTTCATTGACAGATGAATGGATAAAGAAGACATGGTATATATACACACACACATATATATGTATGTATATATATACACTGGAGAAGGCAATGGCACCCCACTCCAGTACTCTTGCCTGGAAAATCCCATGGACGGAGGAGCCTGGTGGGCTACAGTCCATGGGGTCACAAAGAGTCGGACACAACTGAGCGACTTCACTTTCCCTTTTCACTTTCATGCATTGGAGAAGGAAACGGCAACCCACTCCAGTGTTCTTGCCTGGAGAATCCCAGGGACGGTGGAGCCTGGTGGGCTGCCATCTATGGGGTTGCACAGAGTTGGACACGACTGACGTGACTTAGCAGCAGCAGCAGCAGCAGCATGTATATATACACATACTTACACACACATATATATGTACACAAACATACACACACACACAACGGAATACTACTCAGTTATAAAAAAGAATGAAATAATGTCATTTGTAGCAACATAGATGCAACTAGAGACTATCATACTAAGTGAAGTAAGTCAGACAAAGACAAATACCATATAATATCACTTATATGTAGACTCTAAAACAGGACATAAATGAGCCTCTCTATGAAACAGAAACAGAATCATGGACATAGAAAACAGACTTGTGGATGCCAGGGTGAGATGATTGGGAGAGGGATGAGGTGGCAGACTGGGGATGGCAGAAGCAAGCTACTTTATATAGAATGAATAAACCACAAGGTCCTACTGTAGAGCACAGAGAACTATATTAAGTATCTTACAATAAACCATAATGGAAAAGAATATTTAAAAAAGAACACATATGTATGTATAACTAGATCACTTCGCTGTACAGCAGAAAGTAACACAACATGTAAATCAACGATACTTCAATGAAAAAAAAAACAGTACTAGAAGAAAAAAAGTGTATATATATATACACACACATACACAAAATACATATAAAATTTATAAAATATAGTCTCCATATAAATTATTATATATAATATGTATTAGTATATATGGTAAACATATAATATCAAGTATTTATATATATATAAAAGTAAGTATATATACTTGCAGAGAGGAGTAGGTTTTGTTAGGTATGAAACAAAAATCCAGAAATCATAAAAACTATCAATATATATATTGAAATAAATCTTAATCCACAAGAAACAAAGAGCACAATAATGCTAAATGACCATCTAAGAAAAAGTATTTGTATCATATTCCAGATACATTTTCCTAATTTATTAAGTCAACGTGAGAATACACTAAAAATTCAACAGAAAAACTGGAAAGATGAAAAAACAGTTCATTAGGAAAACAGTTGTTAAATATTTAGAAAGATGTCCAATCTCACTGATAATGAAAGAAAGGCAAGTCAAAACTACAGCGACATTTCATTTCCCCCCATCAGAATGGCAATGATATTGCCTGTTTGTGCACTGCATGAGTGAAGCTATGAAGAGTCATCCACATCAGATATCAGTGGTGGGACAGGGACCGGAACAATCCTGTGAACAGTAATCTGCAATATCTTTCAAAACTATAAATGCATGTTCCTTTTATCTTAGAAATTCTACTTCTAAAAATGTGTCCCACAGGTATACTGGCACATACATACAGAGTATGTAGAAACGTATTCATTCCATGATAGTTTATAAAAGAGATTGAAACAACCTAAGTGTCTGTCAGTAACTGTTGTTCAGTTGCTCATTTGTGTCTGACTCTTGGCGACCCCATGGACTGCAGCATGCCAGCCTTCCCTGTCCTTCACCATCTCCCGGAGTATGCTGAAACTCATGTCCATTGGGTTGATGATGCCATCCAACCATCTCATCCTCTGTCGTCCCCTTCTCCTCCTCCCTTCAATCTTTCCCAGCATCAGGGTCCTTTCCAATGAGTTGGCTGTTCGCATCAGGTGGCCAAAATACTGGAACTTCAGTTTCAGAATCAGTCCTTGCAATGAATATTCAGGGTTGATTTCCTTTAGGATTGACTGGTTTGATTTCCTTGCAGTCCAAGGGAATCTCAAGAGTCTTCCCAGTACCACAGTTCGGAAGAATCAAGTCTTTCTGTCACTATGGTGCTTGTTAATTAAACTTGGTGGATACATATAATGAAACACTGTGCAGCCATTAAAATTGAAAAGTAATGAGTTTTCAATATTAGCTCTCCTTTGACCACTGCACAACTTCAAGGTCTTGTTTCTTTTTGGCAATATCTCAAAAAGTTATCAGGAAGATGGGAGGCACTACAAGTGGTAACATCTCTCTTCAGTTAAATTGATTATAATAAAGAATAACTCATTAGAAGTATAATTCATTAAATTTTAGACAGGCAGAGTGCATAGACTATGCCTGGCCTTTATTGGACATCCCTGTGAATGAAAAGGAGAGAATGGAAAAGATGTATGTTGTAGTCAGGAATGTTGCTGGAAAACCCCTAAGGAGACATAAATGGAAAATCCCTAGGTCCAGTTGTATAAGAGGTTGTATAACTGGCAACACAGACAGATCAAGAGACATGGCTTCAATATGTCAGAGCAAAATGTCAGGACCAGGACCCCAGAAGTCAGGTATAGGAGCCATGGCTTGCTGGAAGCACAGTGCTTGCCTTTCTGTTGGCCTAAGATATTTTCAGGTGCTGATGTGGATGGGAGGATGGGCAATGGGTAAATGTCTGAGAGCCCTTTGTAGAGAGCATCTCAGCCTTGGTTGATTCCTCACCCCTCAGCAGCTGTCCACCATCCCCAAGCTGGGAGCATTCCTGTGAAGAACAGGAGGACACTGTGGACTGACATCTATGCAAACATATCCCCCAATTACCCCAATGGGTCTCAGTCTCAACCCTGCTTCCTCCTTACCAGGGGAATCACTTGGGTTGCTAATAAAAACTAACCAGTGCCTAGGTTCCCCTTCAATCTTTTAGATTGAAGGCAAATGCAAAAGGTGATGGCAGAGGATGAGATGGTTGAATAGCATCACCGACTCAACAGACGTGAACTTGGGCAAACTCTGGGTGATAGTGAGGGACAGAGAGGCCTGGTAGGCTGCAGACCATGGAGTCACAAGGGTTGGACATAACAGTGACTGAGCAACAACAACAAAGACTTCCCTACCAGAGGTTCTGATTTAAGTGGTCTAGGGTGAGGCCAGGCATTGATATTTATTTGTTAAATGTTCCCCAGGTCAATTCTGAACTTGGTGTTTCCCAGGTGGTTCTACAAGGTCTGAAAATCTTGGGACTGTGCTCTTATGTATTTCTTCTATGCTCAGTAATGCTTGTTGTGGAAATGTTTAGTGTTTGTGAGTTTCATTTCTGTTATTCCCCAGACTCATGTGGGTCTCTTACCAGGCTTAAAAGAAAGAGGCAAACAGAAAAGGGAAAGAATCACTGAAAAGAAAAACTGGACAAAGAAATTTAAAAGAAAAAGGGAGTGAAAGGGAAACATTGAGTCACTCCAAATTCACTCCAGAATCTCTGAGCACAGAACCTAAACTTCTTCAGAAGTTTATAAACTTCTGATTTTTATGCATATTTCAAGTTTTGGAAAGCTGAGATCCATTAGGAGACCCATTTAAAGTGAAAATTCAATAAGAGAGCAGATAGGGATCACGTGGTAATTGGTGAAGGCCGATGGAACAGAGGATTTGATTATCAAGTAGGGTTGGACTAAGCAGAGGAACTTACGTAGGCTGCCTACGTTTTGCCTGAACAACCCCATGAGATTGTGGAGCCTCATGTGAAAATTGAAACCTAACTACATCCATTTTTCAGTGGCAAACCTAGGTGAGTCAGACACACCAGTCATCAGATTTAGGGCCCATTCTAACCCACTATGACTTCACTTTGATTTTATTGCATCAACAAAGACCCTCTTCCAGATGAGGTCACATTCACAGGTCCCAGGGTTAACACTTCAACATATCTCTTTTGGGAACGCAATTCAACACTCCGCAGATACCTTGTGCTAAGCTGTCTTCCATTTTGCGTAAAGTGATTTTACCCATGAGATCAGCAGTGGCCACACTTTTGAGATCCATTTTTCCTACCTCTTCACTTACAGACCTACAAATTATTCTTTCTAGAGTTTGTACTTCCACTTTGTGAAAGACCAGCTGAGAACCAAGGGGTGGTGACACCTCATCACTTTCCCATCACCAGGCTGATGTGCACTAAGTTACACTGACGAGATGATGCCCGGGAGCAAATGGCCAGTGTGTAGGGGAAAAAAAAGAGTGCAATCGAAGTACATGTGAAGACAGCTCATTCTAGAACTGTTTTTCCTGCCCACACATTGGAATACTTATTTGACCACAAGAAGTTATTTAGCTTTACAGAGCCACACAGCCATCACTTTTTTTTCTATCCCCGGTACCTGAATGCCAATGTGAGAAAGCACAGAATTCCAGAGACGAGGTGAAGGGGCCCTTTGGGATTTCTTGGGAACATTTTAATCTGTCATTTTTCTGTTAAAAGAATTGTTGTCAGAAAATGTCCTAAGATCCAGTTCCAACCCAACTGCTTTTAAGTCCATTGTTAAGAACTCAAAACAAAGAAACATCTTTGCTATTTGGTCTGACTAGGAGCAGACTGAGTTCTTACTCAAAGAGCTTTTATTCCCACTGGGATTTGTAGGCATGACACATTTTAAGTGGACAACTCTAATTTCAAGATGTCATTGAAGACAGCCAGGACCTAGGATCAAGATGACAGACATAAAGATATATAAAGGAGAGAAGTAGAGCTAATATGGAGAAAGGGAAATGAGGAGCCCACAGATATAAAAATCAGAAGGAAGGTTATGGCGCTGTATGGGAACAGGGAAAATACACAACTAAATACTCCCAGTTATGCCTATATGACTCACATGGAATGATTAAACTCAAAAGTTTTAGACTGCAACTGTTGGCATGACTTATTAATAATTGGGGGTTTCCTACATACTGAGATGTAAGAGGTCCTAAGAAAATGTCTTCAAGGCGAGAGGAGAAGGGGACGACAGAGGATGAGATGGTTGGATGGCATCACCGACTCGATGGACATGAGTTTGAGTGAACTCTGGGAGTTGGTGATGGACAGGGAGGCCTGGCGTGCTATGGTCCATGGAGTTGAAGAGTCGGACATGACTGAGAGACTGAACTGAACTGAACTGAAAGAAAAGGTCATCCCCCAATTTTTTCCACTAGGGCTCCACAAAATTCTCACAGACTACACTTCTTGCAGAAAGGCAAGGCGCCCCAGTTAAGAGATGAAAAGCTACCAGGAAATGCTGCAGACTCTATGGTCGCTCTCCAAGCCAGTCGGCACCACCGTCCTCACTGCCCTTCTGCCCCCTGTTCGAAATCTCGTGGAGGGCCGTGAGGAGCGGCACTGCCCTCTCACTTGATCTACTGCCCAGCTTTACCCATCCATGTTTCAAGGAAATGGATAGAAACTTCTTTTACACAAGACAGTTCCTGAGTTAGAGCACTGAAGTCACCGGCTAACTTAACAGAAAACATTCAAGTCTTGGTGATCTTTAATACGTTAGTATAAATTCCTAAGCGACCTGACACAGAAGCAAGCGGATATAGACTTGGACTGGAAAGGCCTGAAGTTAAACCTCAGCTTTTCATGTCATGGCAATAACAATCTGAGGCAAGTTACATTATGTTTTTGAAACTTGCTTTCTTCATCTGTAAAATATTTATATCGTAGCATTGTTCTGAGGATGGGATGACATGTGAGGCTATGCCTGGAGCATAGTATGGAGGTAATAACCATTTACCTAATAAATAGATCATTACTTTACATTTTTCAAAAGACTTTTATAAAAATATATAATTTTATATTTATAGAAATGTATAATTTTATATATATATATATAAAATAAGAATAAAATCCACTTATTCTTCTAATTTTCCAATGAGATGGACAGGGTAATAAGGGTAGACCCAAGATTAGAACCCAGGACTTTTGACTTCCCAGGAGTAGATCTGGTGTTTCCCAATAATGCAAATGTAACAGGAATAATGGAATGGCACATCCATCTACTTAATTAACTAGAAAATTAAAGGGTTAGATTGAAATAGAGGGCAAATGGACTTGCTATTTGAATAATACATTCAGCTGTCTCTCCTTATTTGGTAAACACAATCATTTGCTCCCATGTATTGGTCTGTGTCTTATCGCTGTTCAATTTGGGAAGCTCACTTCAGGAGCTTAGCACAGCATGATTTCCCTATATAAGTCTCGAGAGGCCATGTGAAGAATCTAAGTGGTATAGCTTTAATACCACACTCTCAGGCTCCTCTGGGGCAGTGGGCATGATGACTGATTTACTCATTGCCAGCTCATCTGTATCAAGTTGCAGGTTTTCTCAAATTCCAAGATGGACTTTTTTTTCCCCCTGCAGTTACTGAGCATTTGGAACAGTTCCTATAAAGGGATGCCAGTCTTCTTCCTCAATTCAGAGAGGCACACTCAACTGGCTTCAACCTGAATTGCTGTCTCTGTTAGACATGGTTATTCTCTTTCAATGCCAGGGTGAGCAGCTAGGAACAGTACTGCTCTATTTGGGGTATCTGATAAGTGAGAAGTGTGCCTGTCTTAAGGGAAGTTCTTGTCTATCTTAAAATTGAAAGACTTTATATGAATTCATGTTAGCATACAGGCATTAACTAATCTGCCTATGAGTCCAGCTTCTGGAATATTTAGTTAATCAGAAATGAGGATTTATCAGGTAATTACATAGTAGCATCTCAAAAAAAAAGTGTACTTTTAGATTTCTGGCGGTATTTTTACTTTAAAAGCCATTTAGCAAAAATTTTCAACGTAAACTTTTGTTGTTCTCTTTGAAATGGCTCTAAATAGGGCTAGAAGTGTTTAACTTGTTTCAAATATGCTAATTTGAACCTCAGGCAGCTGCAGTGGATATTAATATGAACACAATGGCTGACAATTTGACCACAGCCTCTAGTTTTCATTTACTGCTTTCATACTAAATGTCCCTTTTGTGCACAGGGTGTAAAAACCATGGTCAGATGACTGAATTGGGAGACATGCCTTTAGACTGACCAGTGTCTGAGAGCCTTTTCTTCTTTTGAAGAAAGCGATACCCTTTAAATAGGGAAACTGGTAGATCTTATGCTAGATTATAAATCTTTAACACATTATCAGCTTTTTCACAGTGCAGGGAAAACTCCAGGAGAAGAGACCTCTTAATAAAATTAGTGAGGAGTGATATGTTCTTAATACATATTTACTCCAAATTGGCCCATAAAAAACATCATGGGACATTGGCCTAGTGTTAGGACAAATAAGTTTTGGGTCATTCATCTGAAATGTGATTTAGAGGTAAACATTTTGAATCAGTTATATTTTGCCTGCTTATTCTTTGTAATTGTCAAATAAGTAATGCTATCTAAATGAAAAAAACTAAAAACATCCATAGGAAAATATCTAATAACATGTATTTTCTTTTCATAGTTGAGTTTTATGAGCCTGAGCCAGATGGATGTGTATTTGTATGTGGTCTGTGGGTTTTTGCTGCAGAGCACCATTTTTCTGGCTGAACTTTGTTTTCTAAGTGCACAAAGGCTTAAATCATCCTGTGGGCATCTCTGCATGTCACATTCACCAGACAACTTGTCTAACTCTGTGAATGTGTTTCTTTTGAGGGTCTCAACTGAGCCATTGTTTAATAAAAGCAAAGAACCAGCTATATATTGAAAGATGTACAGCTTCATATCTCTGACCCAGGCTGAGCCAAAGGCAAAATTATAAAATATAAATGTTTATTCTATACTGTATTATTTTAAAATTTAAACTGAATATTTTAAAAAGTTAGTGCAAAGAGATTTATTAATTAGGAAACACACCTTACATCAAGCAGCCGGTCTTCTCAGCTAGAAGATAATTAGTATAAGGTCAGAGAATGTACTTTTTCCACTGTATCTGGTTTGGTGTCTGTCACATGAGTGAATGAATGAATGGATGCTCACAGGACTTGAATATAAGTTGTTTAATCCTCACTACCAACATGCAGTGTAGGTGTTCTTGTTTTACAGATAAAGGACTTAAAGTGCAGGTTGCAATGATTTGTCAAATGTTATCCAGCTAAGAAGAGCAGAGATAAAACTTGAATCCTAACTTTTCATTTCTAAGTCTAGGCAATTTCTAAGTTCACATAATGTCAAATCTCTGTCTTCGAATTTACTTCTCCTCCCATGCTGATCTTATTCTAGAGCATTCTTTATCCTTTACATGTCAGGAGTCTTTCTGTGAAGGACCAGAGAGTAAATATTTAGGGTTTTGTGGGCCACATGATTTCCATTACACAGTTCCTCAAGTCTGCCATTGTATTAATAGCGCAAAATCAGGCACAGACTATACATATCAACAAATGAACATGTATGTGTTTCAGTAAAACTTGATTTATAAAACACAATTGGCCAGATTTGGCACATGGGCTATAATTTGTGGTCTCCTGATATAACAGAACAGAGGACCATTCTTGGAGAATATAAGAGGATCTAAGTCCTAGTCCAGGGTATACTGTAAGAAATGGAAATAGTAAGACAATAAAAGTAACATCAGGGACTTGTTGTCAAGATTGCACTGCCACTAAAGGGGTACAGGTTCGATTCCGGATCAGAGAACTAAGGCTGCAATGCTGGAACCCTGGCTGCAGGTGTGTGACTACATGGCAAATTGAGAATTCTGAACAGGCTTGACTGATTTCTCAATGAAATAATGGTCAATACAGAGAGTTTCCCTTAACACAGGCAAAATGTGCAGGTAAAATTCCAGAATTACAAGAACAAAGTAATTTTCTCTTGATTTTCTTTGTTGTCTGCTTCAGAGATCCCATATGGAAGGTAACATCCTGGGACCTTAGAATCTTCAGGTCACTTTCCTCATTGCTGAGACAGACCAAAGCAGCAAAAAGCATATGGTACCATGAGAAGATGGAGAAAATGGAAAAAAGGTAAAGAGAAAAAGATGAGCAAAATAGTGCCTTTGATTAGTTAACAGAAAGAAACTGGGGGAAGGATGAGTAGAAGTTGCTCAGTGGGTATGGAGCTGCAGTTTCACAAGATAAAAAAAGTTGTAGAGACATGTTGCACAACTAGGTGAATATACTCACTACTACTGAATTATATACTTCAAAACTGTTAACTTCAAATGGTTAAAATTTAACGTTACTTTTTTTTAACCATAATTAAAATTTTTTAAAAGGAAAAAAGTCATTCAAAATCCAGCTCCATGACTGTGTGAATCTGAGAATACCTGCTGCTGCTGCTGCTGCTGCTAAGTCGCTTCAGTTGTGTCCGACTCTGTGCGACCCCATAGATGGCAGCTCACCAGGCTCCCCCATCCCTGGGATTCTCCAGGCAAAACACTGGAGTAGGTTGCCATTTCCTTCTCCAATGCAGGAAAGTGAAAAGTGAAAGTGAAGTCTCGCAGTCGTGTCCGACTCCTAGCGACCCCATGGACTGCAGGCTACCAGGTTCCTTCATCCATGGGATTTTCCAGGCAAGAGTACTGGAGTGGGGTGCCATTGCCTTCTCCTGAGAATACCTAGGAGCCTTGTTTTCTTCATTATCAGTTCATGGTTAGGGTTTTAATCTCATTAAATTGATGAGGTTAAATGAGATAAAGTACATAAATTGCCAAGTACAGTACTTCACACCAGTATAATTTCAATAAAAGTTAGTGTTCCTCTCCCACTTCTATCACTTTCCTCTAGCAATTCCTCTCCTCATTGCTTTGGTATCAGATCTTATCTTCCTGTGGAATATTTTTCCACAGAGGTTAAAAAAAATTACTGCCCGTTTAATTTAGCTTGCTTCTCCTGTCCCTCATTAGTTGGTATGCATACATGTTGTGGTCTGCTGCTAAGTCGCTTCAGTCGTGTCCGATTCTGTGCGGCCCCATAGACAGCAGCCCACCAGGCTCTGCCATCCCTGGGATTCTCCAGGCAAGAACACTGGAGTGGGTTGCCATTTCCTTCTCCATTGCATGAAAGTGAAAAGTGAAAGTGAAGTTGCTCAGTTGCGTCCAACTCATAGCGACCCCATGGACTGCAGCCTACCAGGCTCCTCCATCCATGGGATTTTCTAGGCAAGAGTACTGGAGTGGGGTGCCATTGCCTTCTCCGATGTTGGGGTCTACCTAGAGAACAATAAATAAACAGTTACTGTTATTCAGCATTAACTCTTTTGTGTGTTTATGTGTGTCCTGTCTAAAAAAAATCATAAGCCAAAAAACACTAAATTGTTTCCCTCATACTGTTCCTCTCCCATTCATCCAGGCTGTTGTAACAGAATACCATAGACTGGGTAGTTTAAAGAAGGGAAATTTATTTCTCATAGTTCTGGAAGCTAGATGCCTGAGATCAAGAAGCCAGCATGGTTGAGTTGAGGAGGGAACCATCTTCCTGGTAAACTCACATGTTGAGGGGTGGGGGGAGCTCAGGTCTCATCATTCTCTGATTAGGGCGCTAACCCCATCATGGGACTCCACCTGCATGCCTCATCCAAACCTCATTTCCTCCCAATGGCACCACGTCCAAATCCCATCACACTGGGGATTGTGGCCACAACCTAATTCAGCATTAACTCTCGAGGCTATTAAATTGCAAAGTATGAACTCAAGGAATGTGGAATAAAATGAGGCAGACAAGCATTTCCTGAGGGTCCGGAGGAAGAATATGGATTGTTGAACAGCAGTAAATCTCCAGGCATGACAAGATTCAGGGAAGCTAAATAGAGAATGTGAATCAGGAAATGTGATGCTAATGGATTGCCAGATGTCCTTTCAAGGACAGCGGTGGAAGCTGCGGACCAAGTAGGCAAGAGCTATCAGCAGTGTTTACTAAGAATTTATAGTTTACTTGATGCTTTCTAGAGACAAGGTAATTCACCTTGGTCTCCTTCCCAATAGTCTCAAACTTGGTTTGACATTGTCTGTTCCACTGTAGAGACATGCATGACACAGTTCTACAAAAACTATTTTTTTCAGTGGCCCTTGGCTTTTTGCACAAATCTGTACCTAGCACCTACTCTGGGCATAGCCTCATGTTGGGTGTGGAGAGGAACAGTGAAAGAATGCCAAGAGTCCCCTTATGGTTTCCTGGCTGAAGAGGCAAGAATGGAAGTGTGTGAGCATACACAAACACACATGCGCATGTATCAGCCCAGTGCACAGCAGGTACATTCGTGATTACCAAACCCAGAGCCTTAGACAGTCAACGCTTCAGAGTTTTATGGAAGTGAGAAATCAGGGTAAGGTGCGTTACTGTTACTCAAATTTTAAGGTGCAATCAAATCTCCCTAGGATTTGTTGGAATACAGATTCTAATTTGGCAGGTCTGGGGTGGGACCCAAGATTCTGCATTTCTAACAGGCTTCTTTGTTTATTTATGCATTTGTCCACTTTGTTTATTTATGCATTTGTTCATTACTGAATCTGCCACGCACTACGCATTGTGCTATAAACCAGACATAGAATAATGACTAAAATACAGCCCATCCCTGAAGAAGACAACAGGTAGAGCCAAGATTATAACTTCATGATTAACAGAACTATTCTCGAGCTTCTTTCTGAACCGACAGGTATAGAATGCAGGCTGACTTATGAGGGACGGATAAGAGCTTCCTTGATAAAAGGTTGCTGTGGAGAGTAAAGGGATGGGGCAATTCCATCTGGGCCGGAGAAACAGGATGTGTGAAGACCTGGAAGTGTTCAACAGCATCCGTATGGTAGTTTTCGGTTTAGATTTGGTCAGAGCACAGGCTCTGGGCAGAAGTGCAGAGGGAAAAAGAACTGAACAGTGGTCGGGGGCCAGGTCCTGGGGGCCTTGTGTGCTAGTAAGCAAAGATGTTGACACGATAACATCCCGAAAGCCAAGGTAAGGTGAGGAAGGGAACACAAAGATCAGAGGTCCCCTGTCTAAGTGTGTGTCTTCCAACTGGCTCTGTCACAAGCAGAGGACCATGGTGACTTCTCTCTAGGACTTTGGCCCTAGTTTATTTTATTTGATTTGGTGCCTCCTCCCCACCCCACCCAAACATGTGAGGCTCTGCTGTTCCAATGATTTTCTTTTGAAAGAGGATGTAACGCCCAGAGTGGGGCCTCTCAGAGGTTAAGAGAAGCTCCAACTGCTTCCAATATTTGAATTTTCTGATTTATTTAAAAATCAAAATAAGGTGACAAAGTTTACAAAGTATTTTAAATATTCCCTTGAATAATTAAAATCCTTACCATAACAAGTAGACCATGAGTATATGCTATTTTACAGATAATTATAGGTTTATAAACATTAATGTACATTAGAAGCAGAATGGGGCATAAGATTAAAGCCTACTTTCAATTCTATATCTCTGTGGTTATGTATAGAACCTGATTTATAGGCAAAAAGTGAACATATGAGGATTTTTGTAAATGTAAGGCTAGGACAAGCTGCCACCCTGACCCTGCCCTTCCTTGCCCTCCACCCTAATAGGCCCTGATTCAGGAGCTTTGAAAAATTCTATTTTCTTATTTAATTATTGGCGGAACAAAGCATTCGACTTTGCAGGGCAAAGCAGCACACTCACTGAAGGGTATGCAAGGTCAATGACCACACAGCAGTGACCTTCAAGATCCACCTTGAGGGCCAACCAAAGAACCCACTGTGTTGCTCTAACCTAATGCCAACATGGGTGCTTTCAGCAAAATGACAAAAACCACTGAAGAGGAAACAGGCATGTCATCGTGTGAAAGACAGACTAGCGGGCCCTCTATCATCACCCCTCATTTTATTTTTTTAGCTTAGTGGAAGACTTCCTGATCTGAAGAGACAGGTTTATTTTGGAGACAGTGAAACACAAATGAATGCACAAACAAGAGGCATATCTGGCAGCATCAGAAACAGTCTGCAGTTTAAAACACAATGACACAAACCAAATTTAGCTCCTATTCCCCGAACCAGCTGAAAAAGCAGTGACGGCACGTGCCCAACAAGCCGCATCCAGCATGCTGGCCCATCTCTGGGGTACATTTGCTGGCCCCGTATTTGCAGGAACTGTTCTTGTGCTTTAACTTTTTTTTTCCTCAGAAAAATAAAACAAGATCTTGATTCCTACAGAGTCCTACCAGAGAGCTTATTGAGACAAACAGCTGCATTGTGAGTTACAAAGAGCAGAGGGGATTCCAACAAGAAAAAAATCAAGCTATTGTTTGGTCAGTTTGATAAATTAACAGTGTCCAGCCTAGGCAAAGATCTGACTGTCCAGAGTTCATTCTGGAGTGACATTTTATGGTTTCGTCTTTTAAAAGCCATGTAAGTCGGCAAGCATAAAGCTGACAGGACCTGTAGCCTCTAGAGAGAACACGCTGTCCCTCTCATTTATTTGAGAGAACACTGCCTGGCTCGGAGGCCTGCAGAGTGCTGTGCCAGGGCCTTTTGCTTGGGCCACAAGGGCTTGATGCAGTCTGGTGGGCAGCACAGACAGCATTCAAATGAGAAAGGATTCTGCTCTGCGGAGACAAAGCAGTCAGAGCTTTGGACACTGGACCTGGAGGATTCACCATTCTCTGCCCTCCCCCATGTAGCAAGAGGATTTCTGGCATGGCCAAGAACTTAAGCTTTTCCCCTGAGAATTCTGAACTTTTGTTTTTGGCATTATGTTTTCACGGCTTGACAAGGCTGTAATGATCAAAGTAGGTTAAAAATGGATCACTTTGATCCATCTGTGATTAAATGCCCTGGACAGAGGAGCCTGGCAGGCTACAGGCCATAGGGTTGCAAAGAGTCGGATACGACTGATTAATGCGTGCTTTCTCTCTCTCTCTCTCTCACACACAGACACACACACACACATACACATTACAGTCCACAAGGTTGCAAAGAGTCAGATACAACTGAGTGACTAACACACACACACACACACACACACACACATACACACGGCATTACAGAGACCAGTGTCTTGTCTGGTGCCAGAGGATGAAGACAAGTGTGGGAACCATGGCTAAAATGGGAACAGAGCAATTTGTAGGCTATGGGGATGTCAGAGCAGAAGGGGCTTTAGAGATGATCCAGCCAGGTGCCCTCGTTTATGCACATGAGACAGTAGAGGGAGGCCTTGAGTGATTTGCTTAGGGTCACACATTGATATGTTGTTGGGTTAGAGTTTTTACAGCAAGTAGAACTTCTGGTTCATGGGAGAGGGGCAGATTTACTGCAAAAGTGGCTCCACTCCTTCCCCTCTCTGTATCCCTCTCAGTAACCAGAGAAACGCCCAGCCAGGCCTGACCAAGATCAGCAGAAGCAGCCAGCCAGCTGTGGATTTGTGAACAATAATAATGGATACTGTTCTAAGCCCCTCAGCTTTGGGGTGGTTTGTTTATGGCAATTTCTAACTAGTCAGCAGCACCCGGAATGAGAGGTCAGTCACTGAGAGAGAAAGAAGGAGCAGGATAATACTCTTTGCTTAATCCTGCGGTTTCTATAACTTGAGACTAGTTGTCGATTTAGAGGATGAGAATATGTGCTGCGAGTGGAAGTCTGGAGAAACGTCTTCAGAGCCACTGTGGTGGTGTGCTCTCACAGTGCTGGACGATCCTAAAGCATCTGTGTCATCGCACAGTGGA
This sequence comes from Bubalus kerabau, assembly GCF_029407905.1. Classification (NCBI taxonomy): domain Eukaryota; kingdom Metazoa; phylum Chordata; class Mammalia; order Artiodactyla; family Bovidae; genus Bubalus; species Bubalus kerabau. The sequence continues at coordinate 137,795,546 of NC_073624.1, forward strand.
GCTCAAATGATGCTAGAAATCTTCCAATCCTGATTTTATAAGATATGCAGAGGCTAGGCAATGTTAAGGCAGAACTGACTGCACAATTTGAGGGGCCCAGGGCAAAATGAAAATGTGATGTCCCTTGTTCAACACTAAGAATTTCAAGACTGTGGCAGCAAAGCAATAAACCAAGGGCTGGCCCCTGCTAAGGGGCGGGGCCCTTCTGCAACATGTGGGCTGCATGCCAGCTCCGAAGCTGGCCTGGAGTTAAGCTTTGGTTGACGGATGCCCCTTCAAAAGTCTGTTTAATTTCTGCCAAAACTTATTTGCTAATATTAGCTAGTTCAAGATATAAGGCAGGAACCTAAGGCCTCTAGTTCTTACTCTAGTGATTTATTTTCTTCATTTTTTGACCGATTGACAGAAAGAAAATCTGAACCAGGAACAGCATGGCTGGCCTGGGGTCTGATTCAGAGGGAGTAATTTATAATTCTTCATAGGATGTGTTGAAGCATGGGAGTTGAAGCAAGGAAAGTCTGAAATTTGAATTCTTACATTGAGTATTTGCTCTGTCCAGTTATATCTTTATGATATTTTCTTTATGGAATTTGATTGCTGTTCATTACAATAAATTACTTGAATTGTCTATTTAGCTATTTCTTTTTTTGTCTTTGCTTTCTTTTCTATTTTTTGTAAGTAAAAATTCTTAGATGTTAAATAATAAATTTTAAGTTTTTTTTTTATTCCTTCTAAGCTTTGCCTTACTTATGACATCAGTAATTTTCCAACAGCTCTGAACTCTTCTCTTTCCTTTAGAGCTCTGGAAAATTTTATAGCTTAGTATGTGCATTACCCTATCCTTAACCAACTTTGTCACTAGTCTGAATACTCTTCTTTTTGACTTATGCAAGACACTCCAGAATTAAGTGTTACTGGAATCTTTGTTTCTGTAGGAAACCCATCTCCATTATTTTATTTTATAATTAAAAAGAAAATGGAACTGGACTTTTTTTAAGTTGTCTAAGCTTTTTCTCACTGTCTTATCAGGGGAAATTTGAAAGGCCTCCTTAGGTATCAGAGATGAGTTCTTGAATTAAAAAAAAAAATTCTTTTAGAAAAGACAAGGATTTTGTGATTTTTTTTTTTTAAAGACAATGAAAGTGACAGGCAAGATCTTAGATGATAAAGGGATCACTAAAGGCAATAGTCAGAGATGAGAAACAACCATAAGAACTTATGTAAAAACCAGTGGCAATGTCATGAGGAACAGAACTCAGTTTTGCATCAAAGGTTAAGCTAACCGAACATTTATGCTTGAATCCAGACAGAGTTCTTGCTGTGTAGACACTGGTTGCTTTCTTCACTGACACAGGTTCTTTTTGCTCTAAGGGTTACTTGTTAACTCACCAAAGGCACATGTCACCTGTGCTACCTGTATCTCTTTGTCAAGGGACCTGGCTTTGTTTGCTTGTGTGCATGCTAAGTTGCTTCAGTCATGTCCAACTGTTTGAGACCCTATGGACTGTAACCCGCTAGGCTCCTTTGTCCACGGGGTTCTCCAGGCAAGAATACTGGTGGGTTGCTACATCTTCCTCCAGGGGATCTTCTAGACCCAGGGATTGAACAGGCAGCTTCTTTACCACTAGTGCCACCTGGGAAGTCCCAGCTTGGTCTATGCAGCTACAAGGAAAGGGTAAATCCTCAGGGCATTTTTTCCCCTCCTCACTTTTTTTCCCTTCAAAAATCACCATAATGGGCTTACATTTAGCCAATGACATCTAACTGGACTAATGAAACATCTAATTTAATTTGGATCAGTGAACCTCGATTCTATTTTGGCTTGTTCAGGTTTTTATTGAAGCAGAATATATTTTCATAGTCCCTGATGGAAATGCTCACTTTCTCCATCCAGGTGGCAAGGACTTCCATTATCAAGGATATTTTCAGGCCAGTTTCCAGAGGAGATCCCACAGTGGCTAGAATTGGTCAAAGAAATACGGGTCATGATAATCATGACCCAGCTCTGGTTATTATCTTTTAGGCATGGCTGCTCTTCTGCTATTTGCTATTTCTACCCAATCTATTTCTCATCTCTCTTCCTCTTTTTTCCCCTTATATTTCACCCAAATTCCAAAGCTGTGAGTCTTCTTTATGTTTGCGAAGGTCACAATGGCACCAAAGTCTTTCTGCAGGCTTCCTTAAAGGACAAAATCAAACTAAAATGTTCTGCCCTTAAGCTAAAAGCTGTATAAACTAGACACTTGGCTTCTGCTTAGCTTTATTTTCTTTTCCTCTTTTGCTCACTCTTTCCCCTCTTCTCCCAAACACCAGGTACTTTAGATTCATTTCTCTGTCTCTCTCCTGCTTTCTTTCATTTGACCCCGAAAGACAAAATGCTGACAAACTCTCTTCCTTTGGTTCATTAAAAAATTGCCATAAAATTTAGAACTGGCTTAGACCAGCCATCACTGATCTTCTTGATTTAGTTACTGCCAAGAAGTGTTTTATGATTATCCACTGACTTATTTACAACAAACACCACAAAGTCCTTGGTGTTAGGAACCTGTATAGACATTCTGATTTGTTTGGAAAATAGAGTGGGTAGCTGAAATTCCCTGAGTAGGACAGGGTAGGTTGGGTTGCTTGACTTGCACATTTTTAGATGAGAAGATTAAAAATCTCAAGCCTTAAAATGTAATAGCATCAAATCATTTCGCTGCTGTGTAGAAAATGTATACAGCTCTCAGACAAAACAGGAAACTTTCTAATACTTTGGTAAGCATTAATTTCAGGAGGCCATGCCATTAGTGAAGCTGGTAATTGAAAACAAATTGTATTGGTGATGTTAAAAATGTGTATTGGTAGGAACTGTTTGAAAGTGATGAGATTAATTGATTACACAAAAGTGATTTAGAGGCGGATGTAATAACCACCAGTCTTGAGACTGTTATTAATATTTGAAGAATAAATCAGAACAGGAATGATTTAAATGTTTTAAACATTTGAGTTATGTTGAATATTCAGTTGTGTATTTGACATATATGATACTGATCTCGTTCTCCTATAATCCTGGTAACAAACTGGTCACTAAGTGAATTTAAAGTAATACCCGAAAGCTCTCTAACAGGTTATATTTTGTTGTGAGCAAAATAGTGTAATTATCTGGAACAGATCCTAAAAGAGTTCTGATGTGTATTTCCAAAGAGAAATATTCACTGTATCTTTTGGAAGTTAACTCAAAGCTATGATGCCAGTGATTACTTGAGCACTTCATTGTCACATAAGGAATCATCAAAGAATAATTGTATTATTCTGCCTTCTCTAGTCACTTTCTCCAACCTGGCTAAAGCTAGGTTTGGGAATCTTGGGTAGTGGCCATAAAGACTGGGTGTCCACAACTGGGCCACTGGCTATTGTTTGCTCCTTTGATGGGCCAATGTTATTCTATGGGTAGTTGCTGTTGGAAAAAAGGTTGGTGGTTAAGGTGGAAGAAAAAATACTTTTTTAAGTTTAAGGTGTAGTTCCCCTAACACATACAGAAGCTGTGGGGAGACCAATCAAGTCAGGGTAAACCTATCCTAGCACAGTTAGAGAAGTCCACTTGATAATTCAGGAAACGTGATAACGTGAACCATGTACAAACTGGGACACCACATGGCCTGATGTCCACATGATGCTTCACTAAAAAGTATGTTCCCAGAACCACAGTATTATACTACAACAGAAAGCTAATCATTATTTTCATCTCTTAAAGATCAACAAAGTAGATTCGATTTATAATCCACAGTAAAACATCTTTCAAAACTGCCTTTGCTTTCTTCTCAGTGTCTCAGACTCCAAGATACCTTCTAAGATACTTGTCCCTAACACAATTTATAATACTATTTCATGCAAAGATGGGCACAATAAAGGACAGAAATGGTATTGACCCAACAGAAGCAGAAGATATTAAGAAGAGGTGGCAAGAATACACAGAAGAACTGTACAAAAAAGATCTTCATGACCCAGATAACCACAATGGTGTGATCACTCACTCACCTAGAGCCAGACATCCTGGAATGTGAAGTCAAGTGGGCTTTAGGAAGCATCACTACGAACAAAGATAGTGGAGGTGATGAAATTCCAGCTGACCTATTTCAAATCCTAAAAGATGATGCTGTGAAAGTGCTGCATTCAATATGCCAGTACGTTTGGAAAACTCAGCAGCAGCCACTGGATTGGAAAAGGTCAGTTTTTATTCTAATCCCAAAGAAAGGCAATGCCAAAGAATGCCCAAACTACTGAACAACTGTACTCATTTCACATGCTAGCAATGTAATGCTCAAATTGAGCCAACATTTATTGGTAGTCAACATGTTCTACTTATTTCACTGTTTTTACAATAATTATGTCATAATAACTCTAATACTGTTTTACAAATTTCTAACAACCCTGAAAACATAAAGAAACCATAGTTTAAGGGCAAGAGAGTGACCTGCCCAGAGTAACATAGCTAGTTAATAGCAGAACATGAATTTCTTGGTCTTAGTCTCTTTCCAGAGCCCCTGTATTCATCAGCACAAGTTCAGGGACCAGTATCCCCCAATGGCTGAGGTTATATTAAGAATAAAGCAATCACTTAAACACAGTGACACTGGTGTGTACCTAAGTAACACAATTCAACTCCCTCCTTTAATTTTTTTTTCCTTTTTACACAATTTTTTAGCCAAATGTAACATTTTGGACCCAAATCTGTATTAGCATACTAGTTACCAAACATTTGACAGCTGTCTACAAATTAGAACTGCTGCTGCTGCTGCGTCGCTTCAGTCGTGTCCGACTCTGTGCGACCCCATAGACGAAAGCCCATCAGGCTCCCCCATCCCTGGGATTCTCCAGGCAAGAACACTGGAGTGGGTTGCCGTTTCCTTCTCCAATGCATGAAAGTGAAAAGTGAAAGTGAAGTCGCTCAGTCGTGTCCGACTCTTAGCGACCCCATGGACTGCAGCCTATCAGGCTCCTCCATCCATGGGATTTTCCAGGCAAGAGTACTGGAGTGGGGTGCCATTGCCTTCTCCGACAAATTAGTACTAGAACTTCCCAAATATAAATACTTGTGATGTGGGGAGGCAATTCAAAATTTACATTTTAGGGTTTATTTGTGCATGTATGTATGTTTATTTTTATTCATACATACATATATACTATTTTCCTCCTGAAAGTTCAGAGGAAATTCTGTGGCCCAGGGTTATGATCTTGAGTGTGTTAGTTCACTCATCTCCACTGAGCCTCCTCTGTGAGGTTGGAGAAAGGATTTAGGAGGAAGATTAGGAGCTCATCAGAGCGAGACAATGATGAATAGTACACAGAGCACAGGTAAAGATCTCCAAATGCAGTTGTAGGCTCTGGTGTCGTGTGTGTGTATGTGTGTGTGTGTGTGGGTGTGTGTGTGAGAGAGAGAGAGAGAGAGAGAGAGAGACTCTTTGCAACCCCATGGACTGTAGCCCGCCAGGCTCCTCTGTTCATGGAATTTTCCAGGCAAGAATACTGGTACTGGATGGGTTGCCATTTCCTATTCCAGGGGATATTCCTGACTCAGGATCAAACCCATGACTCCTGCATTGACAAGTGGATCCTTTACCACTGCTGCTGCTGCTGCTGCTAAGTCACTTCAGTCATGTCCGACTCTGTGTGACCCTAGAGACAGCAGCCCACGAGGCTCCCCCGTCCCTGGGATTCTCCAGGCAAGAACACTGGAGTGGGTTGCCATTTCCTTCTCCAATGCATGAAAGTGAAAAGGGAAAGTGAAGTCGTTCAGTTGTGTCTGACTCTTACCGACCCCATGGACTGCAGCCTACCAGGCTCCTCCGTCCATGGGCTTTTCCAGGCAAGAGTACTGGAGTGGGGTGCCATTGCCTTCTCTGTTTACCACTGCACCACCTGGGAATATACAGCCTCCAAAATGGTCCTTACATTAAATTTTTATCTTTTGATCAAAATTACCTTTCGTTATAAATGTTTCTATACTAGCTTTGATCCCAATTGAAAGTGAAATGCTATATCTCTGATGAGATTCATCATTATTCTTTGAAAGATAGGTCTTAAATCAACAGATCCTATTTTTCTTTTCTGGGCAGATGCCTTCAACATAGAGTACACATTAGTCAATTTCATTTTCATTGTTCAGAAATGGTATTAATTTACTATCTTGGCAGTTATGGTCAATATCAATTTCCTTGGAAGCTAGTCAGTCCTTAACCAACTGAAATTAGAGCTTAAGCTAATTGTTTAAAGGAAATGGAAACAGAGGGACACAGGAGGCTGAGTGTGGGACTATGATCTTCCATTTGGAGGCCTGGGCCTTTAGAGTTAAGACGAACACAAGAGCAATAAAAAAAGTCATTCTAAGTCATCTGCCCTCAATTTCCTGACTCTATTACAGAAAGAGTTTATGGAATTATTGTAAGAAATCTGCACATCCCTATGTAGGTTGAATAAACATCTCACACATGCATATACAATTCATTTTCATGGCTGTAATCAATATGATACAAATTGTTTTAAAATATTAATTTTACTAAATTTATTTATTATGTATTTTAGTCAATATATCAATATACACAAGAGATTCAATTACTGTCACAAGACTTTTATAAACTCTTACATTTGAAAGGAGTTTCTAACTTTTAAATGTCAGGAATTGCTAATTTTAAATAATGATGGTTCCCATGAGATCAGAAAAATGGGGAGAAACATGAAAGAGGTCAGAAATTTGAAGGCATTTCCACAAGAAAAAGAGCAGGAGGTCCCCACCCAAAGCTATCAATTCCTGTCAGGAAATTGGCTGACACATCCCTGCTTTACCTTGGTGCTAAGGAAGCCTGCAGCTTGATTTAGCATGGGTGTTAAAGTACCCTATGTCAGCAAACTCACAGGAACAACTTGTCAATTCTGCTAGTGTTCTGTCTAAGCTTCAAAATGGCACAGCACTCAGATACCCTAGTATATCATAATGTCTTTGACATTTTCCTGAGGAAAAAGCATGGATTATGAGTCAATGTACAAAAGGAAGAATAAAAGCTATCTCTGTGGAATTTTTGCTTCTACGGATGATCAAAAGGAGCATCCAACGGGTATAGCAGGTAAGTGGTTTTGTTGTTTCTTTACAGCCCCAATTTAATCTCTCCTGCTTCTGGTCACAGAATCTGTTTTCCTTTAGGGAATTTTCCATATCCACTGCTGGTACATGGCGCAGACTTAGTTTCAAAACTGCTGCTAAAATTATTAATAGGTGAACTCCTCTGGATGAAGTTTTGAAGCTGGTTAGAAGTCATTTTTGTGCTGGCTTATGGTCATTTTTTTGCCATCAGTGAGGGGAGCCTCCCCAAGAATAAAGCAACATAGGGGACAACTGACCAGCAAGTGGAGAAAGAATCCAAAAAATAACATGTGACCCTCTGATCCAGGTATTCCGATTTTGGTTCCTGGGTTATGTGAGCCAATCAAGTTTACTGTGTTTCTTACACATTTGAGTTAATGTCACTGGCACCATAAAGAAACCTGCAGGGTCGGTCCTTCAGCCTCTGATGGAATTGACTATTATCTTTGCATTGTTGCTTTCCACATTCTAGCTCCAAGAAAACTACACCCTGCCATGTCAAGACTGCTCTGGCCTGACTCATTACAGACCCTCTCAGTGTGGAGCAGAAACCACTTTTCCGCCAGCTCACCAGCTGACTCCCAGGGTCCAGGCAGTCACAGCCCTGAAAAGGTCCCCAAAAGTAGCGAGAAGCAGAGACCCTACAGATCTCCTGAAAAATTTGGCTCTCAGATGGCATGGAAAAGTCACCTCAAACTAGAAAATTTTAAATGTAACTGAAGCTCTCTTTCCAACTGGCAATAAACAGTGAGTGATGAACTGCAGTGTATGAAGGTTTGCCAATTTTTGATAGAGCAGCCCAGTAACTCAGCTGGAGATTCTCCTGAGAGGACTATAATAAGAATTGTTTTATGGAGATGAGGTATTCTGATACTGAACCTTCAATTTTGCTTTAATTCTTTTTTTTCTCTTACTTATTTTCATTCTTGTTTACCCTGCTGTGTTCCTTTCCATTATAACTCTCTTTGTCTGAAATCAGACCCATAGAAATAAGACTGTAATAAGGGACATGAGAATCCCTAAATTTCTCTTATTCTAATTTTCTACTTTATCAATATTTCAATTTATGAAATATACAGGAGGTATTTTAGTTCACTGGCTCTTCAATTTATTCAAGCTACTTTATAATCCGTTGCATGGAAAATCTGAATATGCATCATAGCATCTAAAACCAACATTTCTAAATCTGTTTGTGGTACATTATGTAGGAAAATACTTCAATCTCACTAGCACTTGAAAAACCCTCATCATACATTATTCTATCCTAGGAAAAAAGCAAGTGTTGATATCTGTATATAAGGGGAAAAGAGGAGAACAGTAATACTACAACCCATTGATAAAGATGAAACTGTCTTCCTTAGCTTAATTGGACAGGGCTTTTTTATTTTGGGGTTTATTTTGGTGCTTCCTTACCCTGCTTAATATATCAACCAAGAAAGATAACTGTTTTTCAGTGATCTTTGTGTAGGAGTAAACAAAGTTTGAGATTAAAGTTTTTTTGTTTGTTTTTCCCTCCTTCCTAGAAGCTGGGCCAGTTAGATCAGTTAGTTAGAGTGTGGTGCTAATAACACTAAAGTAAAAGGAAACTAAAAAGCCTCTTGATGAAAGTGAAAGAGGAGAGTGAAAAAGTTGGCTTAAAGCTCAACACTCAGAAAACAAAGATCATGGCATCTGGTCCCATCACTTCATGGCAAATAGGTGGGGAAACAGTGGAAACAGTGTCAGACTTTATTTTTGGGGGCTCCAAAATCATTGTAGATGGTGACTGCAGCCATGAAATTAAAAGACACTTACTCCTTGGAAGGAAAGTTATGACCAACCTAGATAGCATATTCAAAAGCAGAGACATTACTTTGCCAACAAGTAGTCATGTATGGATGTGAGAGTTGGACTGTGAAGAAAGCTGAGCGCTGAAGAATTGATGCTTTTGAACTGTAGTGTTGGAGAAGACTCTTGAGAGTCCCCTGGACTGCAAGGAGATCCAATCAGTCCATTCTACAGGAGATCAGTCCTGGGTGTTCTTTGGAAGGACTGATGCTAAAGCTGAAACTCCAATACTTTGGCCACCTGATGCAAAGAGTTGACTCATTGGAAAAGACTCTGATGTTGGGAGGGATTGGGGGCAGGACGAGAAGGGGTCGACGGAGGATAAGATGGCTGGATGGCATCACCGACTCAATGGACATGAGTTTGGGTGAACTCCGGGAATTGTGGATGGCAGGGAGGCCTGGCGTGCTGCAATTCATGGGGTCTCAAAGAGTCGGACACAATTGAGCGACCGAACTGAACTGAACTGAAGTGGGTTTGATCCCCATATGGGCCAGAAGCTTATACTTTGGGCTTCCCTTGTAGCTCAGCTGGTAAAGAATCCTGCAATGTGGGAAACCTGGTTTCAATCCCTGGGTTGGGAAGATCCCTTGGAGAAGTGAACGGCTACCCATTCCAGTATTCTGGCCTGGAGAATTCCATGGACTGTATATACATGGGGTTGCAAAGAGTCAGACACAACTGAGTGACTTTCACTTTCAGAAGCTTTCTAGGTTACTCCTGAACTAATTCAACTGTGTTCTTTGTTTTGCTTTTTACACTTGGCTGTAGTGTCTTTTTACTTTTACCCTAAAAGCCGGGTTATAACATACTACAGAACCACTCACATATGCTGGTGGAGAACTTACTGCTTGTTATTGTGTTTGATGTCTGGTCTCCCCAGTGGGTTGTAAACTCTTTACGGGCAGAACTGTGTCTTTTGTTCACCACTGAATCCTCTGTCCCTAGTATAATACTTGGAATATAGTAAGGACTTAATAAATAGTTGTTAAATAAGTGAACAAATTAATGAAATAGCTCAAGTTAAAGTCACTGTCATTGAATATTAGCATGAATCAATATGGAGATGTCAAACTATATGTGACCAGTGAAACTAAAAACAACAGTGACAACAATAACATTATCTAACATAATTTAACATAAATACTGTAATTTAACAACTATAAATTATAATAACAATAAATTATTATAAAACAATGTGACCAATTATTTGGAAAGAGAATGATCATTTCTAAGTATGTGTTAGAGAGAGTATAATGTAGTGTATATAAAAATTTTTCATAATCTTAAGTAAAATATATATTCTATAGGAACACCCATACATACAACACACAAAAAAAGCACACAACAAAACAAAATTTTCACAGACTATTTACCTTTACTGTGAGGGGCATACTGATATTTCTATTCTAATCTATTTTATGCTTTCTCTTATATTTCATTAAAAAATTCTGCTCATGACCAACTAAATTGATCTTGTGTCTCTCTTGTGGTCTGAAGAACTCCCCCACAGCAGTGAGAAGCATGGGCTCTGGAGTCAGACTGCCCACTGCTCAGCCACTTACTGGTGGTGTGATACTGGCCCATTGTCCAATGATGAAGCTTCACTGCTTCATCTACAAAATGCAGGTGGTGTTAGTAACCACATCACAGGGTGATTGTGAGAACTAAGTGAAATAATGAGTAGAAAGCTCTTACAAAGTGAAATAATAAATGGAAAGCTCAACCACAGGTTGGTTGTGAGAACTAAGTGGAATAATGAGTGGAAAGCTCTTACCACAAAGACAGTCCTCAAAACATATTAGCCACTATCATGTATCAGACATTACAAGCATGCTTCTTAGGCATCTCTTTATTCTCTGCAAAGTCTCATGCTGTAGTATTATTACCCCCATTGTAGACTAAGGTTTAGAGAGGCTGAATGAATTATCCAAGGCCAAATGGTCAACAAATGTCAGAGCTGGGGTACTCAAACCAGGACTGTCTGACTCTGACCAGGACTGTGGTTTTTCTTTTTTTTCCAGGGAACTTTCCAAGAAGGCTCCATGAAAACACTGGGACTTGAGGTAGCCTTTGAAAGATGAGTGAATTATATAAAACCGATGCCCAAATGCTACTTCCCATGGTTGAAAGAAATTGGGGTTTAGGACTGGCCACATCTGGGTTCTATCCTTGGCCTACCATATGCTAGCTTAGTAACTGGGTGCAATTTTACTTAGCCTCCTTTGAGACTCAGTTTCCTCAACTTTATGCTACTGATCAAACCAACTGTGCAGAGTTCTCATGAATAATGAGATATACAAGATGCATTTTTTTATTGTCCGGCAAATAGGTGCTCAACAAATTAAGCTATTTTTATTAGCCAGAATTTGCTTAGAAGGTATGTGAGTTAGAATTTAATCTCTTACCTAGGGCTTAATTAAATCTGCAATTCGTAGGCATCAATGGACACGCAATTTGAAGCCATCTTGAGAGCACGGGTGAAAATACACTGTATGAAAAGGTCTGGTAAGTTTTATCATTCATCAGCTTAAGCAGTTCCAAGCAGAATGACTGTTAGTGACATTGAGATTGCAGCTATTGAATGTACTTTAGGTGGTAGAGTTTGTCCAACATAATCACTTCCAAGTTACTAGCAATACTGTTCAGCTTTCCAGGGTTAATGTAAAGTACATTTGCGTCACCTAGGAGCCATCAGGACTTTACAAGTACAACAGAGCATCCCATGACAACAGAGCCAACTTGGAAGTACTGTTCATTTCCATCGCAGATTAATTATCAACTCCACTGCCTGCTCTTCAAGACTTGGGACCTTCAGAAATGAATCAAATATTAGAAAATATAAAGTTGGCTTCTGTTTACACCCCTGCTGACTTCTACCTCTGTGGATTGGAAGATAAGAAAGCCAAATTTCTTGCTCCCCAGGGTACCACTGAAGGTATGGTTTGCAACTTAACTAGGCATGTTGCTCCAATTGCTATCAGCTCTGATTCCTCTGAAATCATTCAGTTTAATATTTCCCCTGTGGACTCCATTGTGAGTAAGCTGATTACTAAAGCCCCGGACATCAGAAGTAGAGCACAGCTGTGATTCTAAAAGCCTCATTCACAGGTAGGAATGGTGACGGAAGAGTTTATAAAGTTGGGATGCACAGTTAAGAATCTTAGGTACCAAATCAACCCTGGAAAAACTCTATCCTGCAAGTGAATTACAGAGATGTAGTGAGAACAAATATTTTAGTCTCTTGAGCAATTAAAATACTTCTGAGACAAAACTATCAGAAGAGTGGAAACTGTCAGAAAGACAATTTTACACACATATATTTTAACTAGAAATACGATTCCACATGTCAAAGAGGGTCTGAGAAGTTTTGGTGTGTGTGGTGATACAGTGATAAATGTGAAACATATGCCCTCAAATAGTTTATTTATTAACAAGTAGTATTGAAAAGCACTGACGTTGGGAGAATGGAATTTGAACCCTGATACTACTATAGTGGTTTGTGTTGACTTGAGTAAATCTCTTATGTTTTGGTCTTTTTCTCCTAATTTGTAAATTTCCAATTCATATCCATGGAACAGAGTCCAATTATAACACTGCCTGAGATTCTGAAAGTCTTATGTGATCAAGCTGAGATTTTTTTGATTGGGATTGAGCTCCATTAACCTTTCTCAAAGAGAAGGAATCTTTTTGCACTGTGCTAAGGGACTCTACCCATGTAAGTCAGCATGTGACTTGCAGGTAAAAGAACCATGTGTGGAATACTTCAACAAAATCTATCCTTTCAAATACTGTATTTATTAATGAGTAGCAATAAAAGAATGAAAATTAGTTTTTAAGATTTTCACACATTGTTTCTGATCCTCATAAAAACTCTATAAGGTAAGTCATCACTTCAGTTCAACAGAAGAAAATAACCTAGATTTTAAAAGGTTTCATTTCTTGCCAATATTTACATATTAATAATTAACAAGTAGTAGAAATAGATTTGTATTCCACTGGGAAATGCTGGTGGTCATGATGATACTGGGAACCTTTTTGTATTTTTCCATACACCTTTCAACTTCCAACCAAATGCTCCTGATCATACACATTTTGGAACAGCTAAAGCAGAAGCTGTTAATCTGTAAGATGCAGACCCCTGGGGAGGTTGTAGGAAGGTTATTTCTGAAGGCATCCAAATCCTCATGGACACTAGGAAATACCTGGTCACTGAATGTCTTAGGTCAAGCTGCTCTAACAAAGTACCACAGACTGGGTGTCTTATGCAGAAGTTTATTTCTTATTGTTCTGCAGGCAGGAGATGAGGAAACCAGTGTAACGAGTACTGGTGAGAGTGCTCCTCAAGGCTGCAGTCTGCTGGAGAGTAGACAGAGCTCTCCAGGGTTTCTCTCTATAAGGATATTAATCCCATTACATAACTAATTACACCACTCAAAGGCCCCACCTCCTAATACCATACACAGAGGGGTTAGGAATTTCAACATATGAATTTGAGAGGACACAAACGTATAGTCAAAAACGCCAAAAATTTAATATCTCAAATACGTGCAAATAGTCCTTTTATTATTAAAATATTTCCAAACAATTATGATTATTAAAACAAATAATTATATAAAAACAAGACTGAATTACAAACAATTTTCTCTCAAAATGTATTTTTTCAATCAATGAATACTGAGAATACAACTAATATTGCTTGGACATTGTGAAACTTCAGATTATTAAAGTGAGCCCCTGTAAACTTCCTGGAGTTGTGAAAATGTTCTATATTGTGATTTGAGTGTTGGTTATGTGCATGTACACATTTGTCAAAATGCACTGAATTATATGCTTAGGATATATACATTTCATTATGAATCTTACCTCAGTCTTTAAAAATGAGGTTCAGGTATTTGGAAAGTTGACAACCAAATGTACAACAATCACTCAAATCCTAATTAGCTTTCCCCTTTGGGCAGTATTTGGGGTGATAGTGAAGTGTCCTTACACTCTGTGAGCTAAACTACTAAAAATCACCATTGGTGGGTGAAATTGGACACCTATGAGTGCAAACCAAAAAACTTCTGGCAAATATGTGTCTGGAAAGTGTGAAAACAGTAATATCAACCAAGGTGATCAGAACACAGATTTGTGAAGGCAGAAAGAGAATATGATTGCAATTTAGAAAATGGAAACTAATTGAATGTTTAGAGAAAGGTAAGAGTCAAAACTCAACATTCAAATAACAAAGATCATGGCATCTAGTCCCATGACTTCATGACAAATAGATGGGAAAACAATGGAAACAGTAAGAGACCAAATTTTTTTAGGCTCCAAAAATCACTGCAGATGGTGACTGCAACCATGAAATTAAAAGACGCTTGCTTCTTGGAAGAAAAGCTATGACCAACCTAGATAGCATATTCAAAAGCAGAGACATTACTTTGCCAACAAAGGTCTGTCTAGTCAAGGCTATGGTTTTTCCAGTAGTCATGTATGGATGTGACAGTTGAACTACAAGGAAAGCTGAGTGCCGAAGAATTGATGCTTTTGAACTGTGGTGTTGGAGAAGACTCTTGAGAGTCCGTTGGTCTACAAGGAGATCAAACCAAGTCAATCCTAAAGGAAATCTGTCCTGAATATTCATTGGAAGGACTGATACTGAAGCTGAAACTCTAATACTTTGCCCACCTGATGTGAAGAACTGACTCACTGGAAAAGACCCTGATGCTGGCAAAGATTGAAGATGGGAGGAGAAGGGGATGACAGAGGATGAGATTATTGGATGGCATCACTGACTCAATGGACATGAGTTTGAGTAAACTCTGGGAGTTGGTGATGGACAGGGAGGCCTGGCAAAGAGTCCATAGCGTTGCAAAGGGTTGGATACGACTGAGCGACTGAACTGAACTGAGCCACCTTTCTTTGTTCTAATCCCTAATATTGAGGACTTCCCTGGTGGCTCAGCTGGTAAAGAATCTGCCTGAAATGTGAGAGACCTGGGTTCAATCCTTGGGTCAGGAAGATTCCTTGGAGAAGGGAATGGCAACCCACTCCAGTAGTCTTGCCTGGAGAATTCCTGGCAGGCTCTAGTCCATGGGGTTGCAAGGAGTCAGGTAGGACTGAATGACTTCATCTAATCTTGAGGCAAGCATTTGTTTGCTGATTTAGACTTTTCAGGTAACCTAATTCTAGGAAATAAGTGCACCAAGTAGAAGCTATGAATATTTAGACACTTGCAAAGGTTCATATAATTTATATGCTGTATTACTCATCAGTCTCCTTTAAATTTGTTTTAGCTCAGCTCTGTTCAGTGGCTCAGTTGTGTCTTACTCTTTGCAACATGCCAGGCTTCTCTGTCCATCACCAACTCTCAGAACTTGCTCAAACTCATGTCCATCAAGTCGGTGATGACACCCAACCATTTCGTCCTCTGTCATCCCCTTATCTTCCTGCCTTCAATCTTGCCCAGCATCAGGGTCTTTTCCAATGAGTCAGTTCTTCATATCAGGTGGCCAAAGTATTGGAGTTTCAGCTTCAGCATCAGTCCTTCCAATGAATATTCAGGACTCATTTCCTTTATGATCAACTGGTTTGATTTTGCAATCAAAGGGACTCTCAAGAATCTTTTCCAACACCATAGTTCAAAAGCATCAATTCTTCAGCGCTCAGCTTTCTTTATGGTCCAACTCTCACATACACACATAACAATTGGAAAAACCATAGTTTTGACTAGACGGACCTTTGTTGACAAAGTAATGTCTCTGCTTTTTAACATGCTATCTAGGTTGGTCATAGCTTTTCTTCCAAGGAGCAAGTGTCTTTTAATTTCATGGCTGCAGACACCATCTGCAGTGATTTTGGAGCCCCCCAAATTAAGTCTGTCACTGTTTCCATTGTTTCCCCATCTATTTAACATGAAGTGATAGGACCGGATGCCATGATCTTCATTTTATGAATGTTGAGTTTGTAAAGTTTAAAAATAAAATAAAATTAAAAAAAAAAATGAATGTTGAGTTTTAAGCCAGATTTTTCACTCTCCTCTTTCACTTTCATCAAGTGGCTCTTTAGTTTCTCTTTGCTTTCTGCCATAAGGGTGGTGTCATCTGCATATCTGAGGTTATTGATATTTCTCCTGGCAATCTTGATTCCAGCTTGTGCTTCATCTAGTCCAGCATTTTGAATGATATACTCTGCATATAAGTTAAATATGCATGGTGACAATATACAGCCTGATATATTCCTTTCCCAATTTGGAACCTATCCATTGTTCCATGTCCAGTTCTAACTGTTGCTTCTTGACCTGCTTATAGATTTCTCAGGAGGCAGGTCAAGTCATCTGGTATTCCCATCTCTTCAAGAATTTTCCACAGTTTGCTGTGATCCACATGGTCAAAGGCTTTAGCATAGTCAATGAAGCAGAAAGTAGATGTTTCTGGAATTGTTATTTTTTTCTATGAACCAATGCAGGTTGGCAATTTGCATTAAATTTGGTTAATGCAAGCCAATTCCTTTGTGTCTAATCATTTCTAAAGACCTCAATTTTAAGTTCATGCATCTTAAGGCTGTGATGACTCCTTGCATTAGCACAGAATTTTTAGTTTTCAAGTGACAGAAACACAACTCAAACTTCTTTAAGCAAAAGCAGAAATTTATTTACTGGCTCATTTAACTTCGAAGTTCAAGGTGGTACATCCTTCAGAAAAGCTGGATTCAGAAGCCTGAATAATTTGCTTAGGAATACTGCATTCTTCATTGGTAGGCTCTGCTTTATCCTCCATTAGCTCCATTTTTAGTCAGGCTTTCCTTTTGCCTTGACAAAATGGTTGTCAAAAGATTTAAATTAGTCCTAAATTCTAAGACATCCCAGTGAGAAAAGAATCTCTCTTTCCAATAGTTACCCCCAAATCCTGCACCAGTATTTACCTGGCTTGACTTGAGTCACATGGCTCTAAGCTTGAATTAATCACTGAGCCTAGGGAAACAGAATGTGCCAACTGACCTGGGATCTGGATCCTAGACTTTCACTGCAGCTGGAAGGGGAGATGGCCTCTCCCAATTCGTGGGAAATTAAGGGAAGGAGAGTTCCCAAATAGAAAGTAGAAGTACTAATACCAGGTGAAGGGAGAATAGAAGCTGGGCAGGTCAATATCCAGCATGCCCCTCAAAACCATACTGTGAAGCTCTGCCTGACCTTTTAGCCAATAATCCCTGACTCATTCTTGTTCCCTCTTTCCTTTATCCATCCCCTGCCTTCCTACAACCAACACAGGAGATCAAGAAAGTAGGAGTGGGTCATGGCTTGTAAATATATTTAAAAGCCAATCTATTCTAAATTTAAGATGTAAATAAGATACAATGTGGAGCTTGTATATTAAGGGTATGACCCTAGTAGTCATTCTTTTATAACTGAGACTCTGTGGAAAGCAAAGGTATTCTGAAACTAAAATAAATTTTTTTGAGATATGATCATCTGCTTTTGATTTTCTATTCTCCTCCATTGAGACTAACTGTCGTGGGGATTTTTTTTTATTACAATAAATCAACAAGCAAACAAAGTCTGCTATATAACAATGGATTATCTATTCATTCTGCAACTATTTGTTAAGCACCTACTGAGGGCTTCCCAGGTGGCTCAGATGGCAAAGTGTCTGCCTGCAATGTGGGAGACCTGGGTTCAATCCCTGGGTTAGGAAGATCCCCTGGAGAAGGAAATGGCAACCCACTCCAGTATTCTTGCCTGGAAAATTCTATGGATGGAGGAGCCTGGTAGGCTACAGTCCACAGGGTCACAAAGAGTTGGACACAACTGAGCGACTTCACCCCAGAACTGGTTCTAAAAAAATATAGTATTAAAATTCTGTTTATGTGATTGTGAATATGTGAGCTAGTTATGATTTTGAGGATACTAATACACCTCACTTAAGCTTATAGATAAGGAAACTAAGGCACTAAAGTATTAAGTGTCTTGTTCTCAAATAGGTAGTCATTCATGGAGCTTCAATTTGAACCTCCCCTGCCAGTACTGTCAATCACATGACTGTATACTACTTGTAATAAGGTAATTACCAGTTTGGTGTCTGGTACATGATTGATGCTCAAGAAATTGCAGGGCAGAATTACCAATAGTTAGTCCAGGAGTAGGTGATTTGTAGTGATCCAGGCAACAGGTCCAGGACAGATATAAAGGAGGACTGAAATAAAATCCCAGGTGTGTAGCTCTTATGAGGCTTTGACAGGAATAAAAGTGAGTCTCCACCCTGGAAAGTTGCTACACTTTATAGATGACTGTGGCACAGGAGACCAAAATAAGGGCCTGGGTCCTGGAAAATGGTTGCAAAGAGGAAACAGACTCAGAAACAAGGCAGAATCCAAGTCACAAATTGTAACTCAGAAATAGGCAAGCAAGGAAGCATGGCATGATTCCTTGTCACTCAGAAAGCTTTGACCAGCCTGGAAGATCCCAAGCCGCAGCTGGGCATGAGGTGCCACAATAAGAGAATGGCAGTGGGATCATGCAGCAGGCAAGTCCTACGAGGCACGTTTATAATTTATTGATGACAGCAAGTTGCTGGATTAGCCAGAGAGAGAGACATGGAGGGAGGGTGGGAGGGAAAGAAAGACAGGGAGAGAGGGAGGGAGGGAGAGAGGATGTGTGTATGTACACGTCTGTGTGTTAATCAATCTTCTAGAAGCTATTTTTAGAACACATCCTTCCTAAACTTCTTTTGGATTCCTAAAACATTTCGACAGCTACCTGGTCAAGATGATTCTTTAGAAAAATAAGTTCATTACTTGCAAGCAAACAACCAACAATAACAATGATGAGAATAAATTTTTTAAACCCTCACTCAAATCAATCACTACAATAAAAACGAAAGCCCTTTTTTAAAAAAAGATTTTCAATGGAGTGGCTATTTAGACATCATCTTTACAATATGTAGGATCTTCCCAACCTTTCATCATACGAGAAATAAATGCAGTATCATGAAGAGTGACTAACTAATGGGTATTCTTAGGAAAAGACTGAGGAAATCAGCCAGATAATGATAAAGGGTTTTTCCGCCACCCCATTTTCCTTTCCCTTTCTTTTCCTTTAAATCCAGAATTTGAAAAGAAAAACCTGGCCTGGACTTATGAAAGGGGCATTGGATCCTAATTCTTCAGGCTGCTGCTTCTCCTGGCAACCTTTAAAGGATAATGTGGGACTGTGCTGATACCATCCGGGTGAAGGACAGCTTCATCTCTATTTAAATTTACATCTGTTGCAAACTCACGTCACAATTAAATGTGTTTCTTAGGTATCTTACTAAAATTGAGGCTCTTTGGCTCTTATGTAAATTTTCCATTACGTAGATGTTAAGGAATGAGAAAATCCAAATTCTGGTGTGCAATCTATTTTGGCAAGTATTTAAAAATTTCTGGGCCTGTTAATTCCTCTGTAAACCAAACACTTTTGACTAGATTCAATTTTTTTTTTAAATGTGGCACTTTGGCAACATGGTAAAGTTTTTATATTCATAGGCTAAATATAGACAACATGCCCACATATGGCAAATTATAACGAAGCAAGAATTATACCAGTTTGTGTCCCATGATCCATGAATTAAAAAGAAAATTCTGCAGAAATGGTTGGGAGACTCCAAAAATAATAATAACAATGTTAATGAAGTACTAAAAATAAGAGTAGGGGTGGATGTTGCAATATTTTTCTCCTTTTCATGTCATTCCTTTTCTGAGTGTCAAATTAGGCCTTAATTTTTCCACCTCCAGGTGACAAAGTACAGCAATCCGGCTCAGGCACTTGGGCCACCAGTAATTATCATAGCAGCCATTTCTCAAAATACACCAGTCACTGTCCCAAACAGCGACCTTACTGAATCCTTCACATACCCTTCCCCCAAACACACACACCATTTTACAGACAGGGAAACCGAAGTATGGAATTAGTAGCACAGGCTAATGAATGGCAGCCTGGAGAATGGAGTCTGGTTTTCTTGGCTTCAAGTCTATGCTCCTTGCGCTGTGCCATGAAGCTTCAGTGTTGGTAATACAGTGAAAGAAAGACAAGAGCATAACTTGGGGATCAAAGAGGAGAATGAGGTTGTAAACAGAGCAAGAGCCCTTGTACAAGTATGTAATTTATTAAAGATTTGTAATTTCACAAAAGTGCCAAAAGCCTAAGTCTTTTTGCAAGGTAAGGCAACTCACACATCTCTAGCGAGCATCCAAGGAGTCCCTGAGCACCACAAGATGGTTTTGAAAGTCCCGATCTAGATGATCTTTAATTAAGGACTTTTCAGTGTTAAACGCACATCTGTCCTTTGCTGATCTTTAATTATTAACATAGGATAGTTCCTATCTTATAAGGGCAGATGGGTTACCCTTCTTAGTTTTCCTTCTAGAACTTTAACCTTCTCTTGGAGGATTGTCCTGTGACACAATCATAATGCAAACTCAGCAGAAGTTTGGAGCCAGTGAAGCAAAATGAGGAGGGATGAGCACTGGATTTAGTACTGGCCTAAGAGTGAAAGAGGGCTGAACTAAGCAGTTGAGCCTCTCCAACCCAGTCAGTCTCCTTTTGTACTTGGAGAATTCTTGTGTGAGGGACTGGCTGACCCTACAGAGAACGAGGCTAAATCCATGGCTAAAAATGAAGCTGAAAGTCTGCTGGAGACCCCTTGGGGCTGTGTCTAATGGAGTAACTAAACCAAACAGAGACTAATTGCTGTGTTTTTTCCTAATCTTTTTCCAATGCATGTGTGTGACCATCCTCTCTACATAGGTGGAGCCTGTCAGCAGCCTCCTCACACTCATCTTATATGTAGCATTCCACACACAATGAGAAATTTCCATTTTACTAATAATTTCAAGCATATGAAATTAAAAGGGTAGAAACGGCCTCGGAGAGCACAAAACATTTTGCTTTAAAAACTCTTCTTCTCTATTTAGCACCTAGCTAACTCCTCTGTCCCACTGTATTCCCCTCCCTCCCCCACAGAATCAGTTGTGTTTCTCAACCTACAAATACCACAAGCAGGAAAAAAAAAAAAAAAGGTTGGTATCTTGCTTCACAGCTACCACGTAATATCCAGGTGAAGGCAAATATGACACCAACAAGCATCACATACATAAATGTATAGACATGTCATTTTCTGAGAACTATATTTATACTGTATAGTTTATCTCCTTGATTCACTAATACATTCTGTTCATTTCCTAATATGATTAAATATGCCTCAAAAAAACATAACTTTCAAAGGCCTCCCAACAATAGTATGAAGTTCTGATGTAAGAAATTCAACGTGGATGTGAACTCTGCAAGATGTAAGAGGACCCTCATCATAGGAGACCACAAGGAACTTCATCACCTTCACACTGCATGAGGACAATGAGCTTTCCTGGAGGCAGCAACAAGGAGATAGGGAACCTGATACTAACCTAATACTCATTATCCTATTTAGTATTTTAAAAAAAACAACTTAGGAATTATTACTATCTCACTTCACATATGAGAAAACTGAGGCCCAGAGGTCAAGTTAGCTGATATGGAATAGATCTTGGACACAGGGCCAGACTGGCTTGAATCTAGACTCTAGTTTTTTTCAATTTCACTACACTGTGCCTCTGAATGGTAAATGAAATCTGAAAGGTCATATAAAAGGCCTCATAGAATCACATGAAGAAAAACTTTTAATGTTATGAGCAAGAATAGGACACTTGGTTACTCAGAATCAGGGGGAAAATGCAATTCAATATAGATCATATTTAGTTCCCTAAGCTTCCCAGCCCCTTCATGGATCACTGTCTTGTCGCTGAGAAGGGGCTTGTGTAACTCAATGAAGCTATGAGCCATGCTGTGCAGGGCCACCCAAAGCAGATGGGTCATAGCAGACAGTTCTGACAAAACGTGATCCACTAGAGGAGGGAATGGCAAACCCCCACAGTATACTTTCTGTGAGAACTTCATGAACTGCATAAAAGGCCAAAAAGATAAGACACCAAAAGATGAGTCCCCCAGGTCTGAAGGTGTCTAAGGTGCTCTTCATCTCACCTAACAAGTAGATGTGCTAGTCTAGATAGTGTTCCAGTAATGTTGGGTTGAGCACATTAAGAGGGATTTTTTAATGTATGCTAGCCAAATGTTGGAGAAGGCAGTGGCACCCCACTCCAGTACTCTTGCCTGGAAAATCCCATGGATGGAGGAGCCCAGAAGGCCACAGTCCATCGGGTCGCTGAGGGTCGGACACGACTGAGCAACTTCACTTTCACTTTTCACTTTCATGTGTTGGAGAAGGAAATGGCAACCCACTCCAGTGTTCTTGCCTGGAGAATCCCAGGGACGGGGGAGTCTGGTGGGCTGCCATCCATGGGGTCTCACAGAGTCGGACACGACTGAAGTGACTTAGCAGCAGCAGCCAAATGTCATTGGCAGTATTTAATAATCTTGGCAATAAAATTCTGTACTCTATAAAATCATGATTTCTTAGGACATTTAAAAATTTTTTATTTGCTTGGTTTTTATTTCCCCTCCTTGTCTCTGTTGACTTACCCTCTCTAGGTGAGCTTCTCTGATACAAGCAAGGTGCAAGAGAAGCATTGAAGTAAATGAGCTACCAAGAAGGCCAGCAAGCCATGCCATCTACAAGAGCCATCAGTTTTTTTATCTACACCTCATGGTTTCTGCCATCCAATGATGGTTTTGACACTCAGGACAGGAAATTACAGATACCACTCAACTTACACTGTTCCTTAAGTTGGTGGACAAACAATAGGGTGGCATGATGCCCAGAAGCTCTCAAGTATGTCACTTCAGGTATCCTTCTATTCACAGCCCCAAATATTCTCTATCAACTCT
The DNA here is from genome assembly GCF_029407905.1 of Bubalus kerabau. NCBI lineage: Eukaryota > Metazoa > Chordata > Mammalia > Artiodactyla > Bovidae > Bubalus > Bubalus kerabau. Next base: position 137,818,333 of record NC_073624.1, read on the forward strand.
TAACAGAGCCCAACCTCCTTCCACACCTACCACAACTATTCAAGTCCTCTATATAATTCCTTCTCCCTTAACAAGCTTATGTACCCCACATAGGCTGGGAAAGATAAGTTCTTATTACTGATGAGTTAATTTTTTGCTTAGTTCTACCACTTTAATATATTTTGTTCTACCAAAAAATGTAATATGAATTATTTCCAATCATGAACAACCACATATATTATGCCTTTTATGTACAGAACTTACATTTCTCTTTGTATTGCTTAGAGTAACAATCTGTCTATCCCAGGATATAGTAAATTGTACCACTATCAACTGCATTCATCTTTACCAAACTAAGAGGAAAGGTCACTAGGAGTCAGGGAGATGAGAGCAGCACCAGGAGGTGCAGTTCCAGGTGTGGGACGGAGGTAAAACCAGAGGCAATGGGACAGTCTCTGAGGCAGGCCTTCAGTACCGTACTGAGGTGGGTGGGGAGGACATCTGGATCAGGAACTTCCATCTTCCTTGTAAATGCCTCAGCAAGCTGCAGTGGCCTTGCCCTGCCGGCCCCATCCCAATGTCCCCTTCACTTTTCCCTCAGTGGCTCCCACTGCTGTAATGATAGCCTTGGCAGCTGGCAGGGACAAGAGATGTACACAGTTACAGTCTCTCTTCACTTCTTTCCAAGTCCTTACATAACCTCATGGTCTCTTGGGCTGAAGAGAGCATCCTGTCAAAAGCAAGAGGGATCAGAGGGAAGGAGGCAAAGAAGATTTACAGGGAAGACTCCTGAGTTCCCTCAAGTCTGTCACTGATATCTGTCACCTGGCAATAGTCTGAATTCCCCATCTCCCAGCCTGCCCTCCTGCAGAGGCACTCACAGCTCTAGGGTCCAGACAGCAATTACAATGAGCTGCCGACATGGGAGTTTACTCTGAAGCAGCATTTTATTTCTATTAAAAGATCAGTTACTCAAATTCTACACTTAGATATATACCTCAAAGAACTAAAAATAGAGACTAATAGAGATACTTGTATGTTAGTGTTCATCGCAGCATTATTCATAATAGCTAACATGTAAAAACAATCCCAAAATCCATCAACAGACAGATGCATAAACAATATGTGGCATGTATATATTATATATATATGAAAGTGAAAGTGAAGTTGCTCAGTGGTATCCGACTCTGTGACACCATGGACTGTAGCCTACCAGATTCCTCCATCCATGGGATTTTCTAGGAAAGAATATTGGAGTGGGTTGCCATTTCCTTTTCCAAGAGATCTTCCCGACCCAGGGATTGAACCTGGGTCTCCCACATTGTAAGCAGATGCTTTCCCATCTGAGCCACCAGGGAAGTCCATATACATATATATATACACACAATGCAATGCTTTTCAGCCATAAAAAGGAATGAACTTCTAATATATGCTACATTGGTAAACCTCAAAAATTTTGCTTTAAGTGAAATAAGCCAGATACAAAAGAAAACACATTTCATGGTTCCACTTAGGTGAAATATCTGGAATAGTCAAAATCATAAAGATAGCAAGAAGATTATTATACCCTGCTTATTTAACTTATATGAAGAGTATATCATGTGAAATATTGGGCTAGATGAATCACAAGTGGAATCAAGATTGCCAGGGGAAATATCAATAACCTCAGATATGCAGATGACACTACCCTTATGGCAAAAAGTGAAGAAGAATTAAAGAGCCTCTTAATGAAGGTGAAATAAAACAGTGAAAAAGCTGGCTTAAAACTCAATATTCAAGAAACTAAGATCATGGCATCTGGTCTCATCACTTCATGGCAAATAGATAGGGAAAAATTGGAAAATAAAGTGACACTTTATTTTCTTGGGTTCCAAAATCACTGTGGACAGTGACTGCAGCCATGAAATTAAAAGATGCTTGCTCCTCCGAAAAGAAGCTATGACAAATCTAGACAGCATATTAAAAAGCAGAGACATCACTTTGCCGACAAAGGTTTGTATAGTCAAAGCTATGGTTTTTCCAGTATTCATGTATGGATGTGAGAGATGGACCACAAAGAAGGCTGAAAACATCTGACGGACAGATGTTTTCAAACTGTGGGGCTAGAGAAGACTCTTGAGAACCCATTGGACAGCAAGGAGATCAAACCAATCAATCCCAAGGGAAATCAACCCTGAATATTCACTGGAAGGACTGAAGCTAGGAAATTTCGATACTTTGGCCACCTGATGCAAAGAATTGACTCATTGGAAAAGACCCTGATGCTGGGAAAGATTGAGGGCAAGAGGAGGAGGGGATGACAGAGGATGAGATGGTTGGATGGCATCTCTGATTCAATGAACATGAGTTTGAGAAAAGTCTGGGAGATAGTGAAGGACAAGGAAGCCTAGCGTGCTGCAGTCCATGGGGTCGCAAAGGGTCGGACATGACTTAGCAACTGAACAACAATACAACAGGGCCTGGGAGGAGAGTGGAATGGGGAATTATTTGTTAATTGCTACAGTTTCTTTAGTGCGCTGAGAAAATAGAGGTGACGGTTGCACAACACTGCAAATGTAATTCATGCCACTGAATTATACCCTTAAAAACTGCTAAAAAGCAACTTTTAGGCCATATATATTTACCACACAAAACAGATCACCTACTCAGTCAGCATTCAGTTTCCTTGCTACTCAAGAACAGTTTTTTAGGTTCTGCCAATCACTGGAAAGTTTTTTGATGTCATCAGATTGGCACATATTTTCTTTGATCTTTCTGCATTTCCTCATGGTCTGCTCTCTATTAGTAAAAATAATTACATAACATTTATGGAGTCCCAGGCACCCTTCAAGTCTACATGAATGAGAGAGTTTAATTCATATGAAAAGTACTTGCCGTATCATCCTTATTTTACCAAAGGAGAAGCATACATCCTTCCCAGTGCCACCCAGCAAGTACGAGCACACCCAGAATTCAGTCAGGCTCCAAAACCCGCAGTCTTAACCATAACTCTAAAGCATCCTTGGAACTCTGCAATAGACACTTTAAGGGAACTTGTGAAAAATCACATTCATAGCCTACATCAGACTGATTGAATCAGAATCTCTGAAGGTGGAATTGAGGAATCTTCATTTTTTTAAACTGTTTTTTGGCAGGGGTTGGGGTGGTGTGGGCTGTGCCTAGTGGCATGCAGGATCTTAGTTCCCTTATCAGGGATTGAACCTGCACCCCTTGCATTGGGGAGCTCAGAGTCTTAACAACTGGACCACCAGGGAAGTTTGAGAATCTACATTTTAGAAAAGATCCTCACATGTTCCAGTTTCAAAACTTACTAGAAAGCCACAGGAATCAGTGCCAGGGTAGTAGGCTTAAGTACAGACATATAAATTAATGAAACAGAAATGAAAGTGCTGTACACTCTGGCAGAGTATAGAGGATGGACTGACAATGGTTAGAGATGACTATATGAGATTGTAGAAGGAAAAGTTCTTAGGAAACTATAATAAATTATCCAACTGAGAGATGAAGACTGAACGATGACGAGGGGTAAGAGAGAGGGGCATTAAAAATAACTCTGTGCCATCTAGCCTGGGTGATTGGTAAGAGAGTAATGCCATTTTCTAATAGAAAATATGGGAGAAAAGAGCAGATTTTTTTGAGATGAGAAACAGGACAATGATTTCAGATTTTTTTTTTTTTTAATTTAAGCAGCCTGTGAGGCTTTTCAGAGTGGCTTGGCAGTATCAGTCAAGATACGTGCTAGAGGTATAAATCTGGGATTTAGGTGCTCATAGGTATTAACTGAAACTGTGGAGGAGGTGAGATTCTCTGAAAAGGTGACAGATGGGTTGAGCACAAAGCATTAGGGAATACCTATACTTAAGGGGTAGCAGAAAAAGCAGCACAGTTAATGGAGGTTGAGAAATAGATGGAGACATAGAAGAATAACTAAGAGATTGCAAGGCAGACATTTCTATGAGAATGTGGACACAACACACCCATCAGTAAAGTACTTCTTATGATAACTGTCAGTTGCAAGAAGCAGAAATACATTTGAACTTACTTAAGTGGAAGAGGAAAATTTAATTACAGAATTCAGGAGTGTTTCACTTAAATCCATAGGCAGACCATGTAGCTGGGCCTCACAGGGGGCTAGAATCAGAAATTGGACAACTGTCATGAACCAAGGGGGTATATCTGCTCAGTTCTTTAAACAACTGCTTCATTTATCTCTCTGCAGACTCTTTGCTGTTGCCCACCTCAAAGTGCCTGGTTTACATACTGAATAATTTACATATTGAGTAAAAGCAATTCCAAGTCTTTATAAAAAGGATCTGACTGGCCCCAGTTGGATCAGGTGTCTACCCATGAGATAATCAATCATGGCCATGGTGGGGATAAAGGAAGATACACAGAACAAACATGGCAGCCATGAGCCATTTCTGTGAATAAAGGGAGTAGTTTAACTTAGAGAAGAAATGTTCTGAATTTGGCAGATGCCCCCAAAGATTCTTTACCAGCTGAGCCTCAAGGGAAGCCTAAGAATACTAGAGTGGGTAGCCTACCCACTTCCTGACCCAGGAGGCCAACAGGGGTCTCCTGCATTGCAGGCAGATTCTTTACCAACTGAGATCCCTGGGTTGGGAAGATCCCCTGGAGAAAGGAAAGGCCACCCACTCCAGTATTCTGGCCTAGAGAATTCCATGGACTGTATAGTCCATTGGGTCAAAAAGAGTCAGACACAACTGAGCAACTTTCACTTTCCCCAAAGATACCTACTTAAATCTTAAAGTGAAAAGATTTGATTGCCCATTCATGGAGGCATTAATTACAAGGAAAGCTGTGAGAACCCTGACTCTGTTTTTGTCTCCTGTTTCTTCTTTTAGCTCAGAGGAAAAGTTGCATTAATGTCTATATGGGTTTCTCTGTAACAGAGACAAGAAAAAAAGAAATTGCTTGTGAAATGCCTTGACATCCTTAGGTCAAAAGATCTAAACAAATACAAAGGGTTTTTTATTTTATTTTTTTCTATGGAGAGCTAGAGCTTTCCTGTTGTTTTTGCCTTCGGCTGGGTCTCATTGATTTCCCAAATTGTACTTGCTGCTTTCTGGCTTTCATTAATCAAACTGCCACCTGTGATAGACTGCTGGGCCCTCATCTTATTTTGATTAATTCCATTCTCGCATTCATCTCTCTGGCACAGTTTGCAGTGGATGATTTGTTAGGGGCAGAGCAGAATGAGGGAGGACTAGAGATTTGGAATAGTGGAGTCTTCTCTAGTCTAATCTGAGTCTATCTGTTAATGGAAATATTCCCACCTCCCCCCTCGTTCCTTCCAGCTCCAAGAATAGCAGTACCAGCTGTACTTGCCCAAACCATATCTAAATTAATAAAATAAAGTGGGATTATTGACATTTTCTTGCTTCAACTAGCAAATGTGCATCTTTGAATTTTTATCAACTAAAATGCTCTCATAATGGAACATTCACAGAAATGGGCTTGACATAAAAATGATAATACACACTTTACTCATGCTAATTATGCATTTGTATTCCTCTTACTCGTGTTGTTCTTTTATCTATTTTTCATTTCAGAAATTAGTATTAAACTAAGGCAGTTAAAGGAACGCAATGTAACGTACTAGGCACGAAAGGAGTTTTGTGGTCACATATGGTCAGACTTGGTCTTATTGCCAGTTCTATTACCTAAGATCTGAATGACCTGAGGGAAATTATTTAACCTTTCTAAACATTCCTTTTCAAATCTTCATTATTATGCTCTTTAGAGGTTTGAAATGATACATGCAAAGAAAGCACCATTAGTATCTGACACATAGTAAAGATTAATTAATCATAGTTAAAAAAAATGTTTTGGTGTGGAGAGACTGAATTCTTAGTCACACTGTTCAGAATCTTTGTTTCAGATGTCCAGATAGAGGAAGAGTTTAATGAATGGATAAACCCAGGAGAGATCTGGGAGCCCGGTTTAGCAGAGAAGAAAAGTGGACTTTTTGCTGGTGGAGATGGTGTCATGCTCTCTTTTGGATCACATAGGAAAGTGTGACAATTAATGGCTTGAGATCCTGCATGTTCTTCACACTTGGGAATGAGAATATCTGATGGTCTTTGGGACTGGTCCACCACTGTCTATTTGCATGAAGAACTGAGGAGGCTCCTGGGCAAGAACTCTTCCAGGTTCGAGACTGGAGGCTACAGGCCAGGCTCCATAAGGAGGGTGATATTGAATGCATCAGCTACTCAAACGACCTATGGTCCTGACTCTGGGTCTCATGCTTAAACTAACATTAAAAGATAAATGACCTTCATTTACACGTTTGTAGGACATCAAGAACACAAGGCCACATGGCTTTGTAACCAGCTTAACATTACAGGTCAGAGTGAACTAAACTTTCCCCCCTTGAGAAAACTTCTAGAACCTAAACAAGTCAAGGACACAGTGGCCTGAGCAGTACACTTGATCATTCAGAAAATGAAACAGCAAAAGAAGAAATAGGTGAGGGCCTTTGGCAAGACCTTGAGGCAGGAGCTGCCATGGTGGGGGTGTGGGCAGAATGAAGGAAATGCCACATGTGGCTATTGCTGTAATACTCATTTTACCCTCTAAAGATGTAGCCTGGGAAATAACTAATGTTTGTGGAATAAATTTCTACTAATTAAGCAATTTATATGCAACATACTTCTGTATTGTCCTTTTTTATTTATTTTGCTTCTGGGGATTGAAATTGAAGTTAAACAGTTCAAAGGAATGTGTGGTATAAACATGGGCTTTGGCATCTGAGAGGGACTTGGGCAAGTTACTTCATGTCTCCATGCCTTTTATATTTCATCTATAAAATAGGATTATTGGGAGATCTAATTGGATGATGTGTGAATGTGTGCCTGACTCTAATAATAGAGTTTTCTGCATAGTAATAACCAGCTATAAACGGCTTAGCAAGAATTCATGTATATAACTGCTTTTCCATATTCTCATAGTTGAAGATAGAAACATAAAACAGAGAACTCAAAATTAGTATAAAATTAATGAGGAAAGATGTATGCAGTGAGAGAAGCAATTTGATTCACTCAAGGAATAAATTAAAATAATTCAATTGTAAAGAACATGTCTCATACTTATTTAATACTTTCCAAATTTTTTTTTAGAAGTTCTAGGTTCACTTAAGTAGATGCTCAGTAAATAAATACTAATGTATTGATTTAGGGTGTCCCTCACAATTTCAGATAATAAATAATGCAGCAGATAATAACAGTAGAGCCACAGGACTAGAGTCAGGAGACGAGTCAAAATCTAGTTTTGCCCACTAATTAGCCATGTGACCTTGCATAAGACTTCAGGCCTTAGCATATTTGTCCTTAAATTAAAGAGCTTCCTCCAAATTCTTTCTGGGTTGAATATTCTATATTTGTAAACAGGCTCTGAAGACCTAAAAGACTGCTTATCATGAAGGACAAAAGGAGCATAGAAATAGCACATAGGAGGGTCCTGGTGAAAACATTCACAGTGTTGCAGGCACTAACATTATGTGAGAATCAGAGAAACAGTAACAGTGTGAACAGCCATGTGAGTGCCTATCAAGTTTCAAGCACTGTGCCTAGTGCTTTACATACATTATTTCATTTAATCCTTACAACAGTCCCATGAAATAAGTACTAACAGTCCCAATCATAGCTAAGAAAACTGAGCTTCAGACACTCAAAAATTTCAGGGACCACTTGCTCATATATTAACTTGATAATCTGGTTTTCCCTCCTTATTAACAAAGAGAACCGAATTCAGATTGAATTATGTCCATAGCCTTGGCTTGTTTATTATGGTTCTTAACCTTTACTGAATTACTTAGGGAATTTGATGAATGTTGTATGGATGGCAGCAGAGATCACAGACCCTTTGAGGCACATTTATGGTTTAGATCATCTCTTAGATAAAGAGTCAAATTCTGCCCACAGTCTTTAAAAGCAGCCTAAGAGGATCCAACAACATCTCAAGTAACTGTTCAGAGAGTGCTTCAAAGGTCTAAGAAGGTGACAAAAATTGTTGCCACTATTATCCTTTCAGGATAACATGTTTTCTCATTTCTTCCACCTATATATCTATTTCACTGAGGCGAGAGTGCTTACCTTGGAGCAATAAAAGGTGAATCATTTGTGCTAGATTATAGCACTGCCTTTGATCTACTTTCCCATGGGTTTCAGTTCTGGATCTTTACCACATTCCTGCTGGACTTCTTGGGTAAAGATGATCACTAAATACTTATGAGTATTTATGGTAAGTTTGGTGATAGCACTTCAGCCTAATTCCAACAACTGTAATCTGCCCAGGCTGAATTAGATTGTAAGCAATTGCCATCATGCCACTTAAAGGCCTTTCAAATGAAAATGGTCAAGAGCCAGATGATACAGGGACCTTATTTGCATTACTCTGAACTACACACCTGGGGAGCTTCCCTGGTAGCTCAGACGGTAAAGAATCTGCAAGTAATGCTGGAGACCTGGGTTTGATCCCTGGGTCGGGAAGATCCCCTCGAGAAGGGAATGGCAACCCACTGCAGTATTCTTGCCTGGGAAATTCCTTGGACAGAGGAGCCTGGCGAGCTACAGTCCATGGGGTGACAGAGTTGAACATGACTGAACGACTAACACTTTAACACATCAAAGGAAGCCACTGGAGAGTTTGAAACAGGGGACATATGACCTGGTCAGATGCGATTTTCCAAAATGGAACTATGACTACAGGAGGAAAAGACTTGGAGAAGATTCAGAACTAGCATGATAGAAACTAGAGACTTAGGTCATCCTGTTTCTTTCTCATGATGGTGTCCACAGCACCTAGCACAGAGTCTAGTGCAGTGTAGACTCTTGAATGAATCAGTGACAGAATAAAGAACTAAAAGCTCCTTGAAGGCAAGAAGAGTTCTTTGTCACTAGTCAGTCTGTGAAGGATACTGTTTACAAACAGGGGTCTTGGTACAAAAAGTGCACAGTGACACCGCATAATTTTCAGTGAATTATAAGCTCCTGAAAGGCAGCAAGTGTGACTATTTTTCTTTGCATCTCTGCTTGCCCTTCCTCCTAGCACCTTAGCACACTTATTTGTAAACAACAAGCTAGTAACAAATGCTTCCTGAATAAAAATTCTATTTGTAGACGAGTTTTTTTTTTTTTTAAACAAACCGCTGAAACATCATTTTCAGCATTCTTACATCTTCCTACACTTACCAATGCCTCTTAAAGGGGCTGGGGCTGCTTCTCAGAGTTACAGCTATGAAAAACTGAAAGAAGTAGAAAAAGAATGTCCAAATTGGAGAAGGCTTTAGAGTCATCTGATCCAACTTGCCATACTGCAAGCACCAATACAACTTATGTGGGTACTGCTCTCTACTTTAGGCTCATGCCTGACCCTTACCTGACTTCTCTGAGCTCTGTCCTCATTTCTTTCCAGCTCTGAATAGTACACACTTGTACAACTCTTAAATCCATCTGAAAATTTAAAAATGGATGAAATCCTGGGTGATGTAGTAAATGTCATTCATCTTGGTTCAGATCAGCTTTTTTTTTTTTTTTTTAGCATTACTGAAAGGGGGGCCTTCTGGGTCAGGAAGTGCAGGGAGTTGTAGAAGTAAGAATGGACAATGAGTATGTTGGAGCTTCTTTGTGGGACTTTGCAGTGTGTGCCACTTGTCCCTTAATCAGTAAAGCAAAGGTAGCTTGGGTGGATGTTGGGATTATGTAAATTCGCTAGTGAATAATTTTATCATAAATATAGCACTCCTGGGCTCTCCAGTAGAATTTTTATACCTCTTATCCATTTACAAAATGCTTTCTTAGATCTGATGTCTTTTCATCAGTGCTTGTTTATCCACATAAATTCTTCAAAAACGTCACGGATGAACACTTACTCTGTGACAAGCACTGTGATTTGTGCAGTGGGCCACACAAACAAGTAGAGGACTTGCCCCTGTAATAGTTAGCATGTGTGTGTTGCCAGCAACAGAAAATTTGACTAACATGTTGCAAGGCTATCAGCTTGTTAAAAACAAAAGCTAGGATAGCAGGCTTGACTAGAATAGGATCTGAAAGATCTAGGGGGCAACTTAGCAGAAGATAGCTTTCCCAGGACACTGCCATTAGAACAAACCAATTGTTTTCCCCTATGTTTGTGATACTCTGTTCAAGTTTCAAAGCCCTGGGAAAGAATTCCAACTCACTTACTTATCGGTAGGGAAAGGAATTGCAGAAATCTCTGATAGCCCATTCTATCAAGACTACATACAACAGAAGAAAGATAATTTCCCAAAAGAAAAACAAGCTACTATTTCTAAAGTAGAAAAATGGATACTGAATAGCCAAAAACCAACATATGACTACTACAATTGGTTTCCCTGAAGATTTTTACAACTGGGCTTAGAAGACATCATGTATGTGTTCAAGAAGAGTTAAAGAGATAAGGATTGAATAGCCACACACATCAACAGCACAAATACCTCAAGGAAATAGTCTGATGAAATCTCATATAAATAGTCATACTGAGGATAAAAACTATGAGTTTAAAGAAAAATAAATGACTAGGAAAAGTCAGGCAGCCCTCATACAGAAGGAGCAATTTTTTAAGCTGGGCATGGTAGGATGGGTACAATTGATTAGGTGGGGGGTTGTTCAACATGTATTCATTCTTGGGTAGATTGCACATAGAAGGTTCAGGGTGTACCTTGATTCAAACAGTTCCTAGAATTAAATGCATCAACTAATTATTGACCAGCAAAGATAAGACATATAGCATACTTAGAGTCTTTCTCACAGTAAGTACTTTAAAAATGTTAACTATTGTTGTTAACGTTATCATTATCGTCATTATAAATTTTAAACTGTTATGCCAATTACACATCACATTAATTTTTATAGAGTTTCCCAGGTGGTGCATTGGTAAAGAAGCAGCCTGTCAATGCAGGAGACACAAGAGACATGGGTTCGATCCCTGGATCAGGAAGATCCCTTGGAGTAAGAAATGGCCACGCAGTCCAGTATTCTTGCCTGGAAAATCCCATGGACAGAGGAGCCTGGTGGGCTACAGTCCAAGGGGTCACAAAGAGTCGGATATGACTAAACACATACACGCAACACACAAAATTTTTATATGTCTCCAGAAGAGTATATATCTCTCTGCCTTATATGTTATAGAGTCTGACAAAAAATCTGCCAAAGACTGTGTCCCTGAACTGATTGGAAACTGATCTTTGGGACTCAGATTTAAAAGGTCAGCCAGGGCAGCCATAACTAGACTTTCCCCTAAATTAGGATATTTTTAGATGCACTCAGGTTGATATAACTATACCCTCTCTAACATGCTATTCTACTGTTGTCACTCTCCTCGACAAGACATTCTTATTTGTGTCAAATCAAGTTATTTTTCTGCAATATTTATGTTGCTAACCCCTGTAGAAATGGAAAGCAACCTGTCAGCCTCCCCCTCACAATAATTCTTACACTTGAATGCTATTGTCATTTTTTGGCTTCTTCCTCTCCAAGCTAAAAACACCCTGGCTCCTTTTATCTTTCTTTATAGCTTCCCAGCTCTTAAAAATGCTGTTGTTGTTGCTTTATTTCAAGATCAGTTTCAGTTTCTCCGCATCTCCTTTTATGCTTACTAGAAAAAAATTATATAGAGTGGGTGATCATAGGAAGTTCCCATGAATAGGGCCAAGAGACCTCTTGAGATACAATAATAATAAACAACTTTGGAGTGCTTACTATACCATACTTGCTTTACAGTCAAAATACTTCTATGAATTAACTATTACTATCCTTATTTCACAGGTATGCAAAGTTTCAGAGCTAGTAAATGCATAGACAAGATAGTGATTAGGTCTGTTCAATGCCAAAGCCTGTTTGCTTAAACCCCAGGCTTCATTCCAGCCCACTGAGTTTGGGACCATGGTAACAAACAGATGATTGGATGAAAAGAAACCAAAATTAGAGCAGTGCTCTACCTTAGAGCAGTGCTTCTCCAACTTTTCCCACTCTAGCATTCAGAAGACAAGGAGAGAATCATCACACAGTCTATCAGAAATGGGAGAGATTCTTGGGGAATTCACCTTTTTTCTTAAAAGTTCATGAATGTCTTGCTTTCCATTTAATACCATAGTCACATTTATTCAAACATAAAAAGAGTTAAAATTACAACAATAAAGCAAAATTGAATCTCTAAAAAGGTACATCATCTTTATGACACTTTGAGTTCTCTAGGACTATGGGAAGCCCAAATTGAGAATTAGAGCCATAGATTTGACTACAATAACTTTAGCATAGGAAATATTTCAAAGAAGTTGTAATACTTTTCCTTAGCACTCTCTCCCCAAGTCATCTTAGCAAAGCACTGAAAGGTATCAACCGTCACTCAGAATTGCATCTTTATGTGCCCTCTAATATAACACTGCAAAGTACCTGCTAATACAACTCAGTGTCTATTGTATGGGGTTATTTAGAATAATCTAGGTAAAGTTTGAGGGACAACTACCTAAAACGATGATTGCCATTTTAAAAGGACTGATTTGTTGCTTTTTATTCTGGTAATAATTAAATATTATGGAAGAAGCTTCTCAGATGTTGCTAGCGGTAAAGAATCCACCTGCCAATGCAGGAGATGTAAGAAATTCGAGTTCTATCCCTGGATCAGGAAAATCCCCTGGAGTAGGAAATAGCAATCCACTCCAGTATTCTTGCCTGTGGGATTCCATGGACAGAGGAGCCTGGCAGGCTACAGTCCATGATACTGCAAAGAGTCAGACACGACTGAGCACATAGCACAGAAACATGAAAAAACAGAACACGCAAGAAGCACCTGTTTAATAAGGTCATTCAGAGTCTAAAGCAATAGTATGAATTTCAAAGAGAAGGAAAAGGTTTTATGCTTTATCAACCTAATTTTCATTAATATCTCTCCTAACATGGGGAGCTCTACTTGAGTATTGCTTGTTGGAGCAAGGAGGAAAGCCTGTACTGAGCTCCTGAAGTTTGGCCCCAAACAAGGGTGATCCTATAATTTATCATTCAAACTGGGGCACTCTGAAGCAAAAAAGGGGGCATTATTAATAATTAGGCCTAGACAGCAGTCATAAACTGGGACTGTTCTGGGCAAACTAGGACACAAGGTCACATTAGCCACAATCAATTCTTCACATGCAGCTAAAGGCCAAGGATGGTTGATTATACTAAAGACTTAATGTTATCATATCTCATTTCAGGTTGCTTTTTTGGTGATACTTATGACTACTTTTGGGATTTGGGTGAGAACTGTGGACTTTCAAATTTAAAAAAGCCTTCAGCCCTGCCAATTCCTTTACCAATGTGACTTTCTTCTTCCCATACCTTAGGTGTTAGTCTGTTTGTCTATTTACCAATAAATACATCTAAACAAGCAACATCATTGTTTATTCATACCAAATTTATGTTCCATTTTGATCATGAGATTTTTTTTTTTTGCAGCAATGAAGTAGCTAGTCATTTTCTCATCTTATATCTCACGATGTGTGTTTGCTCTTAATTGTACTCTGTGTAACAACTGAATTTCCGTTTTATTTTTTAAGGATTTTTTTCAGACAATTTACAGTAGATTTTATTTCTGTCTTTAAAACTGTTAGTAAGCCAGATGGCATCTTAATTAATAGTTGCTGATATCAGTCATGGGACTACTTAATGTGACACCAGTGAGAAAGGCTTCCAAGGTCATTCTAATGGCCATTAACAGATAAACTCACAAACTTCAGTGATTTAACAAAACAGAGGTTGTTTTGTTTTACTCTGGTCAAAACTAAAATGGTTACTCCTAACCTGTAGGTTGACTCTCCTCTGCGCAGTGGCTAAGAGACCTAATTTCATTTCACCTTCTTGTTCTGAGGCTGGGCATGGAGACGGTATACATCCTGTTCAGCCATCTTTTCTTGGCCAGAATTTAGCTGTATGACCACACCTCTGGAAACAAGTTTTGGGAACGTAGTCTAGTTGAAGTCCCAGAATGAAGAGGAAACAGGTTTGGTGAACACCAAGGCATCCTATGCCACAGAAGTGATTTTTTTTTATACTATTTGCTTGACACATTGAGTTAAGAACTGTACTTAGTCAGATAAGTTCAGAACCTACTCTATACCACATCTCCTTAGTGTGCAAATAGAACAGATCCTAAAGCTTTATTAAAGGCCTTGCAGAGGCAATAGATTAAACAGAGTCAGGCATGACCTTGAGCAATTCACGTTATGAGCCTCAATTTTCTCAGCTGTAAAATTTATGCAAAAGTACCTAACACCATTCGTGGCACATAGTAAGTTCTGGTAGTTACGATTATTTCTTATGGTTTCGCAAGGGATTATGTTACACACCAGTATTTGGTTCACTGTAGATTTTGTAGTATCTTTCTTATCAAGGAAGCTAAATTCCCTGGTTATCTAATGGACATATCCACCCTAAGGCATCATATTACCTTTCTCAGTGCCTAGGGCTTCCTTTAGTCCTTCAAGACTTGTCAAGCAATAACTGATGGCCCATTTTATGCCTGCAAGGTCTTATTGATAATCTATCTAGTTTATCAATTCCTGATTCGATTATTTCTTTATTCTAATCAGGCTTTCTTTTCTCTATTAGTAAAAGCACTTTATTCTGGGTTATCTCGGAGCTCCTTCATCAGACACTGTTATAGGATACGGTAAATATTAGTTCAAGAATTACTGGCATTAACAGCTATAAATTGTTCGAAATCAAGAACCATCTTCAGGCCAGATTCCCATTAAACACTGTTTTCTGGCAGTGTATATACACTGCCGTTTTCATTTTTACATTTCCCTTCAGGAAACAGAATGTCATGGGCTTATAATAGCGGAGGGAGGGAAAAACACAATAATAGGCACTTAACCTACATTAACTCATTTTTTCCAGTTTTACTGAGATATAATTGACATATAAAATTATATTAGTTTATGGTATACAACATAATGATGATATATTTATGTGTTATAAAGTAAACATTAATTTATCTTATTCTCATAAATACAATCCTATTAGGTATTGGTACACTCATACTAATAAAATGAGTAAGCCAAAATTCAGAGAGATCAGTTGACTTGTCCAGATTTTTTTTTTTAATTTAAATTTATTTATTTTAATTGGTTAATTACTTTACAATATTTTATTAGTTTTTCCATACATCAACATGAATCCACCACGGGTATACACATATTCCCAATCCTGAACCCCCCCTCCCTCCTCTCTCCCCATACCATCCCTCTGGGTCATCCCAGTGCACCAGCCCCAAGCATCCTGTATCCTGCATCGAACCTGGACTGGCGATTCGTTTCATATATATTATACATGTTTCAATGCCATTCTCCCAAATCATCCCACCCTCTCCCTCTCCCACAGAGTCCAAAAGACTGTTCTATACATCTGTGTCTCTTTTGCTCTCTCGCATACAGGATTATCGTTACCATCTTTCTAAATTCCATATATATGTGTTAGTATACTATATTAGTGTTTTTCTTTCTGGCTTACTTCACTCTGTATAATAGGCTCCAGTTTCATCCACCTCATTAGAACTGATTCAAATGTATTCTTTTTAATGGCTGGGTAATACTCCATTGTGTACATGTACCACAGCTTTCTTATCTATTCATCTGCTGATGGACATCTAGGATGTCCAGTTTTGAGGAAGCTTTAGGTTTCATAGAAGACACATTCTTCTTTCTAACCCAGAGTTTCTCAAGGTGTGGTCCAGATACTACTGACTTAGAATCATCAGAGCCCCAAGCAAAATCTGTATAGGACCAAAATCTTGGAGGGTGGATCTCAGAAACCTGAATTTTAAATATCATCACAGGTCATGTTGGAGACAAACCAGCTGGTCTCCACCACTGCATCCCTACTAAATGTACTGTTCCACAGAAATCAACGTAGCTGAGGTATGCTATGACCTGCTGGGACTAACTCCAATGGACATCCTCACTCCTAATCTTAGAGTCTCACACCTTCATTTGATGACACTGATCAGTCTTTTCTGGAGAATTTTATCACCTGGGCTACGAGCAGTACAATTTCTGCTTATGATTCTACAGGCACTCTTTTCTTTTCTATCCTCTGTGTGAGTTCTTCTTGTGCCTACACTTTAAATGCTAATATTCTCCAGAGGTATCCAAGGCCTACTGCCCAGCTCATTCACACTCTTCCCACAGGGTTGCTACAAACTCTTACCTGCTGTTTGTTTTTCCTGCCTAGAGATTCAAACACACCTACCCAGTAATCCATTATGTGTCTGATTGTCTACTTCAATATTCAACATAACCCAGACAGAACTAATCATTCACACACATGGACAGTACTATTTTAGTTCTGAAAAGAATCTATTAAACTTTTTATTGAAATATCCCCCAAAGAGCACAAGTCATAAGCCTGGATCACAGAGCAATGAATTTCCAGAAAGTGAACACACCCATGTAAGCAGCACCCACAACAGAAAATAGGCCAGTACGAACTTCCCTGGTGGTTCCGTGGTTAAGAATCAGCCTGCCAATGCAGGGGACATGGGTTGAGCCCCTGGTCTGGAAGTTTTCTCCTGCTGCAGGGTAACTAAGCTCGTATGCCACAACTAGAGAAAGCCTGTGCACAACAAAGACCCAGTGCACTCAAAAATACATAAAAAATTTAAACATAGGCCAGGGCTTCCCTGGGGGTCCAATGGTTGAGAGTCTGCCTTGCAGTACAGGGGACACTGGATCTCTCCCTGGTGCAGGAGCATCCCACATGCTGCAGAATAGTTAGGCCTGTGCACCACGACTGAGTCTATGCCCTGCAACTACTGAAGCCTGGGAGCCTATAGCCTGTGCTCTGTAAAAACAGAAGCCACCACAATGAGAACCCCATGCACTGTAACAGAGCATAGCCGTCACTTGCTGCAACTAGAGAAGGCCTTCATGGAGCAACGAAGACTCATCACAGCCAAAATATAAGATAAATAAATTTTTAAAAATGGCCAACAGATAACCAGCAGCCAGTAGCCCCCTCCCCAACCCTTTTTAATCACCATCTTCCCCATTTTAAAAGTATCACTATCCTGACCTCTTAGACCATAGTTTGCTTTTGCTTGTTTTTCAACATTATATAAATAAAATCAAAGAGTACATTCCTTTTGTGCTTCGCTTCTTTAAACAGTGTGTTTATGAGACTCATCCATGTTGTTGTATGTAGCTGTAGCATGTTTATTCTCATAGTTACATGAAACTCTTATCATGTTGCTGTTGTTGATCAGTCACCCAGTCATGTCTGATTCTTTGCAACCCCATGGACTGTGGCACACCAGGCCTCCCTGTCCCTCACCATCTTCCGAAGTTTGCCCAAGTTCATGTCCATTGCACAGGTCATGCAATCCAGCCATCTCATCCTTTGCCACCCTCTTCTCCTTCTTCCCTCAATCTTTCCTAGCATCAGGGACTTTTCCAATGAGTCATCTGTTTGCATCAGATGACCAAAATACTGGAGCTTCAGCTTTAGCATCAGTCCTTCCAATGAGTATTCAGGGTTGATTTCCCTTAAGATTTACTGGTTTGATTTCCTTGCTGTCCAAGGGACTTGGACTCTATTATATTAATAAACTACAATTTATTTTCACATTCTACTACTGCTGGACATTTTTATTGTTTCAGGTTTAGGACTATTATCATTAGTGAAGCTATAAAATTGAGGTATGTGATTTTTGGTGAACATATTATACATTTCTGTTAAGTATATATCTAGAAGTGGGATTTCTGGCTCAAGGTTTTAAGTTTGATCTAACCTTGGATTTTTCCAAACACATTTCCAAAGGATTATGCTGATTTGTACTACCACCAACAGCATAGAAAAGTTCCAATTTTCCCATCCTCATCAATAGTCAGTATGGTTTATCATATTTTTCTTCATTTTGGCCATTCTGGTGGGTGTGCATTTAATCTTCATTTTCCTGAAGACTAATCACTACTCATTTTTCAAGTTCTGTTTCATAGATTGGTGCCACCATCCCAACCACAAACTAGAAATCTGGGTCTCATCCATGCCTCTCTCCTTCCCTCTCCTCACATGGTAATTTTATTTCTCACATGGTAATAAATATTTCTCAAGTCCTTCAGCTCACTGCTATCAATTAATTTTCAAAATCTTAATTCAGAGCTCAATTACTTCTCAATTTGTTTACCTCTATGGCTTCCTAAGTGGTTTCCCGTCTCTTAGTTCCCAACTAAATTATCCATAAAGCCATCTGAATAATCTACTTCAAACCAGAATCAGTTGTATTTCCACCATGTTTAACCATTTCCATGACTCCCCACCTCCTCTAAAAGATAGTCTCTGTGCATGCAAAGTCACTTCAGTTGTGTCTGACTTTGCGACCCCATAGACTGTAGCCTGCCAGGCTCCTCTGTCCATGAGATTCTCCAGGCAAAAATACTGGAGTGGGTTGCCATGCCCTCCTCCAGGGGATTTTCCCAACTCAGGGACTGAACTCACGTCTCTTACTTCCCCCTTACAATGGCAGTTAGGTTCTTTACCTAACTGGAAGAAGCACCACCTGGGAAGCCCTCAAAAAAGTCTAAGCCTCTGAAAATAGCATGTAAGACCCAGTGTCTGGCTTTTTTGTCATCCCATTTGGCTTCATTACTTCTTATGTTCTGCTACTAGCTCCACACTCTAACAATGCCAATTTTTCTTCTTAGTCTCTTTTCCTCGAGAAATGCTATATCTTCCACTTTCTCACTACAAAATCCATCTCATATGTTCTGTTCTGTTCTTAGAAAAGTTTCCGTTTACAGTAAATCAAAGAAACGGTTGCTACACCTTGAGGTATTTCTCCTTCATAGGACATTTATATTTGAATGGCGGCTGAAAAAAATAGTCTCTAATGATGGCATTTCTAGCATTAGTGTGCATATGGAAGAAAAACAAAATTACACCATGAAGCTTGCAGCCTATACATAAAAAAAGCCCTTTGAAATAATTCTTAAGTATATTTAGGAAAGAGTAAGTCTGTAGCCTTATGTAAATCATACTAAATTCCAGATGGATCAAAGGTTTAAACATAAAAAAGAGAAGAATGTTAAAAGAAATTACCTTTTAGGATAATTTGATCATAGGGAAAGCCTTTCTAAGCATCATAAAAAAGAAACTATGAAAGAAAAGATGGATAAATTTGATTACATGGGGAAAAAGGCAAAACAGGAAATGAAAAAAAATCAGTATAAATATGATTGAAAGACAATGTTAAACAGAGTGGGGCACTAAGCTTTCTCAACGTAGTTGTTGCCTGCTATAATTGGTACAGCCTTAATAGAGAATCCTGATCAATTACAGAAAGCAACAACTATGCTGAGAAGACTTAGTGCCCGACTCTCAGCTTACCATTGTCCTTCAATCATATTTATACTGATTTTTTGGCATTCATGTTTTGCTTTTTTTTTTTACCATGTAATCAAATTTATCCATCTTTTCTTTCATAGTTTCTTTTTTATGATGTTTAGAAGGGAATTTCAACCCACTCCAGTATTCTTGTCTGGAGAATCCCATTGACAGAGGAGTCTGGTGGGCTAAAATCCGTGGTGTCGTAGAGTCGGAGACAACTGAGTGACTGACACTTTCACTTTCACTTTTATAGAGAAGAGTGTGGCACTTTGTACCAAAATGTAAAACGTTCATTTACTAAGCAATCTCATTTTGGAGCCACGGAGGTGGTGATCTATATTGATGGAATGTTTAAGGCTTATTATTCAATGGAGAAATAAGTAGATTACAGGCTGATTTTAAAGCAATTTGTGTATAATTATTGAAATTACATATGGGCTCCCTTGGTGATTAGACAGTAAAGAATCTGCCTGTAATGCAGGAGACCTGGGTTCAATCCCTAGGTAGGGAAGATGTGCTGGAGAAGAAAATGGCAACCCACTTCAGTATTCTTGACTGGAAGATTCCATGGACAGAGGAGCCTGATGGACTACGATCCATGGGGTCGCAAAGAGTCAGACACGACTGAGCAACTAACACACACACACACACACACACACACACATATGTATAACTCTATGTGTGTGTTTACACACAGAGAGGTGGAGATCTTCAAGGAACATTAGACTCTAAGGCATGAGGACAGAGACACTATTCTCTCTAGTGCCTGTCACATAGTAGGTGTTTAACAAATATGTGAGAAAGGAGAAGGGTGGGAAGGAGAAAGGAATGGAAGGATTATTCGTCAAAATGTTTACTTGGGTTTATAGGCTTTGGGTTATTTTTACTTTTAACACTCTGCTTTTCTATAGCTCCTTGATTTTTTTTCCTCCAAGGAGTAGGTAAAACTAGAAAAACAATAACAAAACTATTTTTAATAAATAAAAGCTTTGTAGCTGGATTAACAGTGGTCAGATCTGGGGCATCTCTGAGAGATCCCAGAATGCTCCAAGCCTGAGGAGGAAGGGCTTTCAAACAGCCAACCAGCAAGAACTGGCTTTCATTTCAACTGTAGTTCAGTGCTCCCTTGCCAGCAAAAAGATAACCACTTCATCCTCAGGTAAAGACAGGAGACTCACACTATACACGGCAGGTAGTGCCAATATTTTACATGGCCTGCTTTCCTGTGCCAATGGGAATCCCTTGAGTAGCTGGATCCATCTCAGCCTCCCCATAGAAGCCCCTTGAAGGCATTAGCTCGACTCATGGGATCTGC
Source organism: Bubalus kerabau (assembly GCF_029407905.1). Classification (NCBI taxonomy): domain Eukaryota; kingdom Metazoa; phylum Chordata; class Mammalia; order Artiodactyla; family Bovidae; genus Bubalus; species Bubalus kerabau. The sequence goes on from NC_073624.1 coordinate 137,839,030, forward strand.
CTATCTCAGATAAAGTCACCTTCACCCTCCTTCCTCTTTCTCTGCCCCTCCAATAACTTTCTTTGCAGTTTTTACCTCAGTCCCTGATTTCTATCTTTTAGGTATCCTAGGCAGATGATCCAGTTCTAGTTTCTACAACAGACAAAAAGAAAAATGTCTGTCTGCCGGGAGAGGAAACAGGATGCTAAAGCAATGGCTCTTTGCCCCACATAAAGTGCTTCTGTCTGGATATTCTCCCAGAGTTCTTGAGAGAAGAGGCTGCCGCCAGTGGGGTGTGCCTTTTCAGGTGGATTTTGGCAAGTCAGAGACAGTCTCGTTTCTGTGCTGTGGGAACACACAGGCCAGGTTACAGGAATGTGGTCTCTTTGGGGTTTGCCCTTGAGAATCTCAGGCCAATGCTCTGGTGTGTTATCTGCCCAGAGCTCGAGACAGCCAGGCTCCAGTCAGCTCAGTTGGATAACTCAGCACTTTGCTTGCAAAGGCCTTTCCAACCTGACCCCTAACGTTGACAGAGACCATCTATTTCTTTCTTAAAGGAACAGAAGCCACGTTTAGTTCCAGAGCACTTTTTCAAGCAATTGGTCTTTAGCATAGGCAAAGAATGCACTTTGACTTGACATCTTAATATATATTCTGAATACTTATCTCTGTATTGATCAGTGTTTATTGAAACAAGAATATTTTTTCCCTCTATCAAAATGTATTTTTAAATTTAATTTTAATTTTTTAACCCTGTGTCCCTGTCTGCTTATTGTTTTAGAATTACAATTGTACTTTTATTTGCTTCTTGTGTAATTGGTTTAGTAGCTTAAGGAAATGATCCCTAACTATCCTTAAAATAGCTGTTGCTTTTTGTTGTTAGGATTCTCTTTCCAAGAATGACATTTTTTGCTAAGTATTCTTTTGTCATGAAACTTTTGAAAATGGATTTATTAAGACATCTGGGGCTTTAGGTAATGCCCCCTTTCCATGCAGGGTGAGGAGCTGTAGGCATTTCAGGTGGAGGGTGAATCAGAACCTTAACACTGGTCAGTGACTCTGGGTGCCCCTGTCAAAATGAATTCAAAGTAGCTCAAGCAATTATAAGACTTGGAAGGGGTTTGGGTGGTGGATGACACAGAGTAAAAAAAAAAATCCCCAAAGAACTAAGTTTTAGGAAGGGGGAAACAAGGTAGCCTTAGAGGCCTCCCAGTCTGGAAGGTTATTAAAAGCTGTCACAATTCTCCTTCTCTCAGCGGCTCATGTTTTTGCTTATCTGTGTGTGCCCAAAACTGAATATTCACTGTTTTAGATAGAAATGACTTTCTCTACCAGGTAGGAGAATATCCTCTGGCAGTACAACCCTGTGTTCCAAGCTTTCTCAGGAACAAGAAAAGAAACCTCCTCTGAGCCTGCCTGTGTTACAATGCACCTAGACCCTGGCCGATCAGTCAGGCAGGGGAGCTGAGATCTTGTGATTGGTGTATTGCTGGTCAGTTCGCCTCTAGACCAATCACTTGGGCCAAGGAGGTGGGGTCATGAACTCTTGGGAGATGATGGCTGCTCTCATTCTGAGGACTTGTGAAAGTAGTGCCCAGAAGTGGGGTAGTGCTGGATGGACACCAGAAGTCCTCTGCAATTCTGCCACAGAAGACGCTTCAGTGGCTCCTTACTCTACAGAATGTTCCTCACAAACATGAGGAACATCTCCTCTGGGTCTATCTTCGCAGTTTCATGCTGTCCTCTCTGTGGTTCTGAACGAATTTCAGCTTCTGGTCTAGCCATTATGTTTCTCTCTGCACTGTCTTATCTGTTTAGCAAACTTCTATTGAACTTTGAAGATTCCATTCTGATGTCACTTCCTTGTAGAGACATTCCTGCAGTATCATCCTTCCTCAGGCAGTTTCTTCATCCTGTGGGTCACCATGACTAATATTGTTCATATTACTGTGATTCTTAGGACTCATAATCATTTATGTGTTTTACTGTCTCTCTTCCTCTAGCTCATGGGATACACTGAGCTCTATTTATCTTTGTACTTAGGGCCTAACACACTATCTGGATATTTATAGAGTGTGCAGGTGGATAAACTAATGGGAGGTAAGGGAATGGAAGAAGGAAAATCCTTTAAATCTGACCAGATTTATAAGTACTTTAGAAAATAATTTACAGAAAATTCTATAATTCCAAAGCTTACATCATCAAAGCAATTTGTATTGGAACCACGTTAGTAAATTGGATGGTAGTAGTTGCAGAGCAATCCCCAATATTGTATTTAAATTAATGAAGCTACACCTAACTGCTGGTGTGCTGGGGGTGGGGTGGGGTGGCAGGGGAGGCAGCTTGGAACAGCTGAGAGATATAATTGAGGATAAGAAAATCACAGGATTCCAGATACAGGAAAGCATATGTTTTGCATTTTCCAGGGCAGTTCTGATTTTCCAGATTCTTTCCCATTGTCTCCATTGTGAGCGCACTGGTTTCTGTTACACTGCTGTTCTGATATCTGGGTAGGGAAATATGGTAACAATGCATAAAACTAATCTGTCCAGTTGCTAAAAAAGAAAGGAGAGGCATGAAAAGTGAAGACACAAAGGAACTGAAAGGAATGATATGAATGTCTCCTAATTTGACTTTTCAGCTAGTAGAACAGTCTGTTGTTTCAAGGCAGAGAAAGCAAATCTATGGAAATTATTAAATTAACCAATGTTATCATTTAATGACAAAGCATCAAGATATCACATTTTATTGAGGTACTTGCTATCTTAAATAAACATTCATTTTCACAAAGAAAACCCTATTGTTCCTTCTGCTTTGCCCCAAAATCTAAGAATTAATTCCCTCATGTTGACAATGATTTTCAATTCTGGGGAAAAATAAAGCTATAAGTGGTGGCTCCTAATCCAAGTACCACCATTCCAGTGCCACCTGCTGGGGACAAGAATGCACAGGTACCCCTTGACTCTAATACCACCTTTCTTTCCACTGTCCCTCCAGCCCTAGGGATGTGGCAGCTTCTATCTATATGTGTGTGCTAATATGGCCTTTTAGTTCTTTCAACATCTGTGTAAAAAGTTTCCTATATAAATTTTCCTCTTTTGAACTACCTGGCAAGGACTGTTTTCTGACTAGGTCCTGACTGAGTGGGGTATTGAAATTACATCTTAGGACTTTTAAAAGCAAGCTAAGGAGTTTGCATTTTATGCCTTAATGTTGGGAACTTTTGTTAAAGGTAAATGAGTGATCCCAGTGTGGACTACAAAAACAAATGAGACAACATGAGGAACAACAAATGTTGCCATAATACAACATAACTGCTTTCGTATTCAATTTTATGATAAAATGTTTTATCCGTTTATGGCTGTTCTTTCCCTCAGGGAAAATTTATTTCTAGCAACTTAGGGGAATTCAGCCCCCAAATATCTCTTGGCCACCCTTCTTTTTCACTTTGACTTTCAAATAGAGGAGTCAGATGGCACATAGAGTAACCCATCATGTTAAAGGAATTCCATGGTAAAGGAGATGATGAGAAACTCAAGAAAAACAATTTCACTCCTAGTTATATACTCAAGAGAAATGAAAACATAAATCCACACAAAGACTTACATGGTAGTTTTTTAACATTACTCATAAAGAGCTCCAAATTGGAAACAACATGCAGATCCATCAATTGATGAGTCAGATCAGATCAGATCAGATCAGTCACTCAGTCGTGTCCGACTCTTTGCGACCCCATGAATCGCAGCACGCCAGGCCTCCCTGTCCATCACCAACTCCCGGAATTCACTCAGACTCACGTCCATCGAGTCAGTGATGCCATCCAGCCATCTCATCCTCTGTCGTCCCCTTCTCCTCTTGCCCCCATTCCCTCCCAGCATCAGAGTCTTTTCCAATGAGTCAACTCTTCCCATGAGGTGGGCAAAGTACTGGAGTTTCAGCTTTAGCATCATTCCTTCCAAAGAAATCCCAGGGCTGATCTCCTTCAGAATGGACTGGTTGGATCTCCTGCAGTCCAGGGGACTCTCAAGAGTCTTCTCCAACACCACAGTTCAAAAGCTTCAATTCTTCGGTGCTCAGCTTTCTTCACAGTCCAACTCTCACATCCATACATGACCACAGGAAAAACCATAGCCTTGACTAGATGGACCTTTGTTGGCAAAGTAATGTCTCTGCTTTTGAATATGCTATCTAGGTTGGTCATAACTTTCCTTCCAAGGAGCAAGCGTCTTTTAATTTCATGGCTGCAGTCACCATCTGAAGTGATTTTGGAGCCCAGAAAAATAAAGTCTGACACTGTTTCCACTGTTTCCCCATCTATTTCCCATGAAGTGATGGGACCGGATGCCATGATCTTCGTTTTCTGAATGTTGAGCTTTAAGCCAACTTTTTCACTCTCCACTTTCACTATCATCAAGAGGCTTTTGAGTTCCTCTTCACTTTCTGCCATAAGGGTGGTGTCATCTGCATATATTGTTCTTCTGATAACATCTTATGGAAAAATCTGAATGAACTTTTTGGCTATATGTATAGTTGTAGTTATATAATATATACATCCTCAAGTGCATATGTGCTGTTGTGTCTGACTCTTTGCGACCGCATGGACTGCAGCCGGGCAGGGTCCTCTGCCATGGGGTTTCCCGAGCAAGAATACTGGAGTGGGTTGCCATCTCCTTCTCCAGGGGATCTTCCTGACCTACAGATCGAACCAGAGTCTCCTACATCTTCTGCATTGGGAGACAGATGCTTTATCACTGAGCCACCTGGGAAGCCTCACAATGGAATACTATTGAGACATAATAAGAAACAGACTGATGATATATCCCATAATGTTAAGGCACTTCAAAGACATTATGCTAGGTGAGAGACTTCAGACACAAGAGACCACATATTGCACGATCCCATTTATATGAAATGTCCAGAAAAGGCAAATCTATAGAGATAGGAAGTAGGTTTAGTAATTGCCTGGGGTGGGATGGGGATGGGGAATGGTGGAGGGGAATTAATCCATAAAATGGTGTGAGCAATTTACTGGGATGATAGGGATGCTCTAAAATTGATTTATGGTGATTGTTGCTCAACTTGAGAAATGTACTAAGAAATCAGTACACTTGATGTAGTGAATTATTTGATAATTATGAATGAATATGAGTGAATTACTGATAAATTATGCCTAATAAAGTTATTTTTTTAAAGGAGAAACGTAATAGGCAGCAGCACTGATGGTAACCTAGGTCTTTTTAGAAATCAGTTAGTTAGTTGATAAGTCACTTTCGACCACATTATCCACCTATGTATGTCATCTTCATCCCAAAACAGTGTCAAGTGCTTTGCTAAAGTCTAAATAGATTATCTTTAGTCTGGTACTCATATATACCCATACAGTTCCATCAAAAGAAATACTACTATCTGATGCAGTTTAGGCTCTTATAAATGGTTACTGATTTTTTTTTTTTTTTACAAAGTATCATTTTTCCACCCACCACCATGTAATCCCCAAATGGCTCAGAGGTTAGTAGTCTAATACCAGTTCCTACCAGAAGTGAAAGTGCTACACTCAATATGCCAGCAAATTTGGAAAACTCAGCAGTGGCCACAGGATGGGAAAAGGTCAGTTTTCATTCCAATCCCAAAGAAAGGCAATGCCAAAGAAGGCTCAAACTACCACACAAGCACTCATCTCACATGCTAGTAAAGTAATGCTCAAAATTCTCCAAGCCAGGCTTCAGCAATACGTGAACCGTGAACTTCCAGATGTTCAAGCTGCTTTTAGAAAAGGCAGAGGAACCAGAGATCAAATTACCAACATCCGCTGGATCATCAAAAAAGCAAGCGAGTTCCAGAAAAACATCTACTTCTGCTTTATTGACTATGCCAAAGCCTTTGACTGTGTTTATTGATAACAATAAACTGTGGAAAATTCTGAAAGAGATGGGAATACCAGACCACCTGAACTGCCTCTTGAGAAATTTGTATGCAGGTCAGGAAGCAACAGTTAGAACTGGACATGGAACAACAGACTAGTTCCAAATAGGAAAAGGAGTACGTCAAGGCTGTATATTGTCACCCTGCTTATTTAACTTATAATGCAGAGTACATCATGAGAAACCCTGGGCTGGAAGAAGCACAAGCTGGAATCAAGATTGCCAGGAGAAATATCAATCACCTCAGATATGCAGATGACACCACCCTTATGGCAGAAAGTGAAGAGGAACTAAAAAGCTTCTTTATGAAAGTGAAAGAGGAGAATGAAAAAGTTGGCTTAAAGTTCAACATTCAGAAAACTAAGATCATGGCATCTGGTCCCATCATGTCTTGGGAAATAGATGGGGAAACAGTGGAAACAGTATCAGACTTTAATTTTTGGGGCTCCAAAATCACTGCAGATGGTGACTGTAGCCATGAAATTAAAAGATGCTTACTCCTTGGAAGGAAAGTTATGACCAACCTAGATAGCATATTAAAAAGCAGAGATATTACTTTGCCAACAAAGGTCTGTCTAGTCAAGGCTATGGTTTTTCCAGTGGTCATGTATGGATGTGACAGTTGGACTGTGAAGAAAGCTGAGCGCCGAAGAATTGATGCTTTTGAACTGTGGTGTTGGAGAAGACTCTTGAGAGTCCCTTGGACTGCAAGGAGACCCAACCTGTCCATCCTAAAGGAGACCAGTCCTGAGTGTTCATTGGAAGGACTGATGCTGAGGCTGATACTCCAATACTTTGGCCACCTCATGTGAAGAGTTGACTCATTGGAAAAGACCCTGATGCTGGGAGGGATTGGGGCCAGGAGGAGAAGGGGACGACAGAGGATGAGATGGCTGGATAGCATCACCGACTCGATGCCCATGAGTTTGGGTTAACTCCGGGAGTTTGTAATGGACAAGGATGCCTGGCGTGCCATGTTTCATGGGGTTGCAAAGAGTCAGACACGACTGAGCGACTGAACTGAACTGAACCAGAAGTTTGGAGAAATGTTAATTGGTGCCGGACAGTCCACACTCAGAGTTGTGGAAGAGAATGCCTGCCTTTGTTCTTTGCATGCAATAGCTGGAGACAGGTGATAAACAAATTCTTTTAAAAACAATTTCTGCCTAACATGGTAAGAGCTTTAATTCCTATGATCTGGAGAACAAGAAGCCCTGTTTATAATGCTGTATGGTGGCAATGAGGTGCTTGCTGTGAAAGTGTGGTGCTCATGACAAAGCTCAATGACTCACGTAATAATCTATTGATTCTTCCCAGACTGGGTTTGTCATTACTTTCTGATTAAAGCCCCCTTTCCTGACTTCAGAGTTCACAGATCTGCCATCAACAGCCTAGTGAGTATTGGGCCATAATCTTTGAAATGGCTGAGCAGATATTTAGTTTCTTACTCTTATTATTCTTTCATGCTTTCCCTCTGGGAAGAGAAAATAATAGGCCTCCACCTCTGCACATTTCAAGCCTGCCTTCTAAACATGGCTAGAAGAGGGGAGATTTCACTCAGTCTAGTTCTGTCATCATTGAGAGACCTTGGGAAAATTACTGTACCTTTGATTCTTCATCTACAGAGCAGACTTCTTACCGTGACTGGCTCCTTTAAACATGGCTGTGAAGAGGGATATAATAGATGTAAATATCTTATAAAAATACTTGCTGGAGGAGAGATTCAGATATTCTGGGCTAAAAATCAAGCTGAGTTTCAGACTCTTAAGAGGATACAGGAGGGAAGAACACTACAGAATTAACCTGAAATTTTTCAAATGCTGTGTCACTCTCAGGTTTGGAAAGCTCTCTGCTTGGCGCTCCTGGCACTGAGATCTTTGCAGCTGACTGGAGTAAAGGAGGGAGAGCAGTAGGTCCTTTGATAATTGAATCTTAAGAGAACTGATAATAGAGGCCACTGCAACCCCCTCCAGCCATATATTACTCCCACTAGTAAGTTATCTATTCCCGATCAAAATCCTGTCCTCTGCACTCTTGTCCATTACTTCTACTCTGCCCTGCCATATCTAATATTCTTTTCATGTCCCTTTAATAGATGCCTAAATGCCTGACATGTGACAGCAATGCTTGTTCCCATGGAGCCGCCGCTTCCAAGAAAGCTCACAACAGACAAAGACAAGGCAGAAAATGGCCTCCTTGCTGGAGATAAAAAGAAGCTGTTTTGGTGAGGAAATCAGTTCTCAGGTCATGTCACTAAAATCCCCCTCCTCTGCCTCAGGTTTTCTTTATTGTGCATCCCCAGAAGCAATTGCTCCCTCATAAGGTAACATATACAATAGAGAAAATATTGATTTTATAACTCATTTTGATAATGCAAAAGAGGAGAAAATAATCTACACAACGATAGGAACTCCTGATTACTTTTAAGATTTCATTTCCTGTTGTCCCATTTTGTTGCTTAGAAATCTCAAAAGGTCTAACTTTATGATACTTGGAAGAAAAAAAAAAAACTGACTAACTTATCAGTTTGTGCAGGTGTATCATACACCTGTGGCTGTGTCTGTATCAGTTTACTATAATCAATGCGTTTTACAGTACCTAACACATATCTGATGCAATGCTGGGCACTGAGGAAACAAAGATGACTGGGCCCTGCATTCCAGAAGCTCACACATTATAAAGGTAGGCATGTGAAGAACTACAAGTAGAACACTGTGCTAAGATATTTAGAAAGTGCAGCAGAGAATGGTAGTAGAGAAGATGAGAGTTTCAGAGAAACCTACAGGAGAAATGACATCTTTGCAGGGCTTGAAAAGGTGAATTGAAATTTTCCTGGCTAAACCAGAATGGAAAGAGCATTTTAACAGAGGCAAACTGAATAAAGACCTTAAGACATGAAAGTATGTGGCATGTCCACAGAACTTGCAAACCTGAAGGGTTAAAGCCCTGGGTAATATTTCACTAAGTGTGATCATCAGCATCACCATCAGTGGTGGGTATTTGTTTAAAGTTTCAGCTTCTTGAACCACAACCCAAACCCAGTCAATCAGAATATATGAAGTGGAAACTAGTAATCTGAATTTTAGAAGTGCACCTGACCCCTCCTAGGAGTGTGCTGAGTAAAAGTTAAGGACACCTGATTTAGGCTGTTCTAAGGGCTTCCCTCATAGCTCAGTTGGTAAAGAATCTCCCTGCAATGCAGGAGACTCCGGTTCAGATTCCTGGGTTGGGAAGATCTCCTGGAGAAGGGATAGGCTACCCACTCCAGTATTCTTAGGCCTCCCTTGGGGTTCAGCTGATAAAGAATCTGCCTGCAGTGCAGGAGACCTGGGTTCAATCCCTGGGTTGGGAAGATCCCCTGGAGAAGGGAAAGGCTACCCACTCCAGTATTCTGGCCTGGAGAATTCCAGGGACTATACAGTCCATGGGGTCCCAAAGAGTTGGACGTGACTGAGCGACTTTCACTTTCACTTCAAGTAGGATGGAGAATACAGGGGAGGACACACTGATTTATGACTCCAGTTTGTACTGTGGTTATGCGACTATATACTAGCAAACAGATTGGTCAATTCAGTTCCAAATGTGTTCATATAAACAGAATTTCACTGTTTGTAAATTTATTATTGTAAATTGTAAAACTTCTATAAACAGGCCCACATATTATAAATTGAAAGAGTCAAAAGGCAAATATCCAGCTGAGCCTGTTTGAAATGGTAAAATGTTTTTCCAGACTGTTCTCCACTCCAAAGAGAATGTTCTCATATAACACTGGGAATCTTGATTAAAATCTCTCCCTGCTCAGCAGCCCTAAACTCTCTCAAGGAGTCTCAAAAGAGAATCATCTCAGAGTTGCTCACCTGAGTCCTCCCATCCCTGAGCTCAGGCTAAGGTGACAGTAGAGCCACTGTGATGGGGGCGGAGAGCGAGCAACTGGGAGATTGATGGGCTTCTCATCTGAGACACAGAGCCTGGACCAGAAGTTCTGGATGCTCCAGAGAGAGGCGGACCTTTTCTCAGTTGGTGCAGCAGCATCAGGGCAAGTTGATGATCCCAGATAAGAAGCCAACAAGTGAAGCAGGCAGAGCAGCACAGTAGAGCCAGAACGTGGCAGACACTGGTAGCCACTCAGAGCTCCGTGCTTCCCCAACCTGTTCTCAGAGTGATTTGCTGATTTCAGAGCCACATCGTAGTACTAACCACCTGCAGTCTCAATAACTGTGCACATACATACCTACAGTTAAGTTCTACTGGTTTAAAACTGATACATGATTCAGCTGGGGGCTGACAATGTTTCTCAACATAACGTCCTCCTCACCTCTGCTTATATAATTGCCAAAGAACTCCTCCTGAGCTTGTTAAAATGCAGACTTGGGTGCCATCTCCAGCCTTCAGAATCAGACTCTCTGAGGATCAGGAATCTTCATTTCCCAAAGTTCACCCAGGCTGATTCCTCTGTACCTGACAGTCGAAGAGTCCGTGCTCTCAAGTACCTGGTTAAACAGCCCTCTTCAGGTACTATGAAAGATAACTGAACTAGGAACCCACCCTCGGACCAGTCTGATGGGGTAGGACTTATATGAAAGTTGAACAGAATTGGCCCCTAAACATTCCAAAAATGAATAGAACAGACCAGCTGTAAAAATACTTGAATATTTGGTTAAGTGAATATAAAGAATCAGTTTTTTTTTTTTTTTTTTAAAGAATCAGGTTATTTTGATATTGTGAAAACAGTCAACATTCAGCTGTTTATAATGACCTTGCATAGCTGGAGCTGAGTGTTTTGGGGAGACTTATAAATCAAGCATGGCTCATAAAATGTAAGAAGGAATCATAAAATAATAGAGCTTGAAAAGGCCTTAGAGATGGCCTGGTCTAGTGTTTTATTTTACAAATAAAGAAACCAGAGCCTAGAGAGGCCTAGTGACCAAGGTCATACAGCTCATTAGTGGCTAAAAAGTAAACTGTCGAGACTTTTCTGGCCTAAGGTTCTTTCTATAGTACCTCCTCTGAGATTAAAATAAATTCCCAGTACTAAAAAGGTAAAATAACCCTTTCTTTCCTTAACAAGTAGCCTCATCTTTTCACTGGAAAAAGTTAGTAAAATAAAAATTATAAAGATGCTGACTCAAGGATCAAAAGGAAACTTAAATGATTTGATGATCCCAGGCTAAAGCAGTCATCGAATCATTCATTCATTCAGTATTGTGGTATGACAGTTCCCCTTATTCCTAGGGAGAGCAGGAAGTGCTCTTCAGAGAGAGAGGCGGTGACATTTGGGAGAGACGCAAACACACAGAGCTTGCTATTTGGATGCTGAGGCCTCCTCACCCATCTTCACCTGCCCCGTCCAATCTTCCCTCTTACTTTTTCTCAAATTGAACTATCATCCCAGGAAGTCAGGCCCCTTCTCCCTCTTCAACTTTTCTCCTGCTATGCTCCAGCTGGTATGCCTTCCCAACCTCTCTTTGGTTTTCTAAGTTCTGTTATTCAAAGACCAAGTGTGAGAGTATGTCTCCTTCATTAAGACTGTTCTCTCTTCCTGGATCTTAGAGCTCTCTCTTCAGTGAACTCCTGTTATACTTGGTGCTGAATAACATACTGGTATTTATGTTGTCCATTAGTTAGAATTTTGCTAGTGTGGCTTTAGGAGGTAATAGGATGTGGTTGCAAGAGCAAAGGGATTGAAACCAACATCACTATCTAAGTGCCTGGGTTCCCTGTGATACACCTTATAGGCACCCCCTGCCCAGCAACTCCCCTGCTCTCCATCCTCTGCTCTTCTTCCTCTATCCCCTGTCTCACTGAATTACATGCCACATCTAGCCAAAACCGGGGTTGTCGTTTATCCTCATCACTCTCTCACATAGTGACAATTATAAAGAATAATATTCCTTCCTAAACATCACCAAAACCCACCCACTTCTCTCACCACCATCCCTGCTACCATTCTTAGGGCTTCCAACCCCTTCTTACCTAAGTTATCTTAATAACTTCATAACTCCACCCTTTCCTCTTTCAATTTTGCTCCATTCTACAACCAGGAAGATCATTCTTAAATTCTCTTACAGTTGCTGTCCATCATACTATCAATTCTCTGCTTAAACCTTTTGGCTCTCAGGATAAGATTCCAATCTGTTTAAAGCTCTTTCTTGACCAAGCTTCTTTCCAACCCTCCAGCTCCATCTATTTCTTCTTTCCCATTTTGAATTTCATCTCCAGCCAGACCAGCTTGTACAGTTTATCAGACTCTTGACTGCTGCTGGACCTGGGATCATGCTGTTTCTTCTACCTAAAATAATTTTCTTTCATATTTTTGCATGACTGCCTACTGCTGGTTTTAGAGGACTTAAACATTAACTTTTCTAGGAAATTTCTCTGACCCAGGTGTCACTCCTTTGTATTTTTCTAACATTCTGGGCTTACCCCTTGTGGCAGACTGAATTATATCCTCTCCCCACCAAAAAGATACAAAGTGTTAACCTTTAGTGCCTGTAACATAACCTTATCAGGAAATAGTGTCGTCGTAGATAGAATCAAATAGGAGATCATTAGAAAAAAGTGAAAGTGTTAGTTGCTCAGTCATGTCCAACTCTTTGCAAACCCATGGACTACAGCCTGCCAGGCTCCTCTGTCCATGGAATTCTCCAGGCCAGAATACTGGAGTGGGTTGCTATTTCCTTCTCCGGGGGATCTTCCCAACCCAGGGATGGAACCTGCATCTCTTGCATTGCAGGCAGATTCTTTACCATCTGAGCCAGGGAAGATTATTAGGATGGGCCCTATTCTAACACAACCCATGGTCAGTGTCTTTATAAGAAGAGAAATATTCCATATGAAGACACGGACACACAGGGAGAATGTTATGTGATGACAGAGGCAGGGATTGGAGTGGTTCATCCTCAGGTCAAGGAATGCCAAGGACTGATGGCCACCATTAGAACCTAGGAAGAAGGAAGGAAGGATTCTACCAGAACATCAGTGGGAACATAGCTCTGACGACATCCTAATCTCAGACCTCTGGCCTCTAGAACTGTGAGAGAATATATTTGTTTTTTAAAGCCACCCAGCTTTGTTATAACAGCCCTAGGAAACTAATATATCCCCACTGCAGTACTTACTGCATTATATTATACTGGCTGGGCATTTTTGCTTACCTCCTTCTTTCCTCACTGAATGGTGGTATGGAGTCTGAGACATCTCTGAAATCCTATGGACATCTCAGTCCTTGGTAGTTGCTCAATAATTAGTGGGTCAATGACAAGTCCATTAATATAAAAATGAACTCAAGTATTTTAAAATTTCTAGCAAATGATCTGATATGAAAGGATACTTGGAGAATATCAGCTGCTTTCCCTTTCAACACCCTGACAGTTAAAATCTTCTCAGGGGCAAGGACTTGGTCTTTGTTTTCCTCATGCTCTTTCTCAGCACCTGGAAAAATTCAGCAAAGACCACTGAGGCTCCCCAATCATTCATGTGCTCCCCCAAATTCTCCAGCTTCCCTGGGTATTTAGGGTCAATGCCATGCCAACCTTAGGGGCCCACAGACTAAGTTAAATACAAGATGAAGGAGCTTGACTCAAGCTACATAGGGTTCTACATATTTAAATTAACTATATTAACCACTGAGATTGGGTGGGGGTATTTATGACCACAGCAGAGCCAAGTCTATCTTGACTAATATATAAAACAACATGGACACAGAGGAGGTACCAAGAAGTCTCTGTTAGTTGGCTAATTAAATTATCACAACAAATAAAAATATCAGAGTCCTAACTGAATAAAGACTGTTTGAGAAAAACAGGCATCTTTATGTTTCTTCTTGGCATACTCTGCTAATTTTAAAAAGTGTCTGGAGCTTGAATGTTTTGATTGAGAAGTAGCTGCCCAGCCAAGACAGCTGCTGTGGTGAGGCTGTCTTGCCATGACACTGAATGGGTCCGTGTGCTTGGGCTTTAAAAAAAATTAGTTCAGTGGGACCAAACTTAATTGAATGCTGCCTGCTTCCCTGTCCTCCTCTCTCTGCAGGTCAAAGAAGTATAATATATATATTTTTTATCATCAAGCATGTCTTTTTAAGAAATTATTGTTATGCTGCAGCTCTTGCCATAGAGTTAATAAGGATAGTTAATTAAGACATTAAAATCTAAGCCACAGTAATTATCTGGAAGTAAAGTAAATGTCTAGTAAGCAAGAAAACAGAACATCATCAATAAAAAACATGAATTGAGCAGACATTCTCTAGTAACACAATTAAAATTTCACAATGTAAACAGGACAGCCACTTGTTAATAAAGATTTATTTGCACAGAGACATGAACCCCAGAACATTCAAGCAAAAGTTCCAGGGCTTAATTGGTGAACTGAATGCAGTTTACGTGACTGTGTACTGAATCCTCCTGGGATGAGACAGGGGATTTACTGATCATAGTGGTTTCTGATGCCCAGAGAGCAAGAGTTATCAGCATGTATTTATTATGACTGACTTACGAAGGGCAGGGCTTCCCTCATAGCTCAGTTGGTAAAGAATCCACCTGCAATGCAGGAGACCCCAGTTCAATTCCTGGGTCAGGAAGATCTGCTGGAGAAGGGATAGGCTACCCACTCCAGTATACTTGGGTTTCCCTTGTGGCTCAGCTGGTAAAGAATCCGCCTGCAATGCGGGAGACCTGGGTTCAATCCCTGGGTTGGGAAGATTCCCTGGAGAAGGGAAGGGCTACCCACTCCAGTATTCTGGCCTAGAGAATTCCATGGACTATACAGTCCATGCGGTTGAAAAGAGTCAGATGACTGAGCGACTTTCAGCTTCGTGAAGGGCAAGTACGAGTACATCCTGCTAAGGCTTCTCACTCAGAACTAGGGACTGTAGTGATGCTCATCAATTCAACTATTTTTCTCTTGTCTGTTCTCTCTCCACACACATGGATGGCTATTCTGTACCTTTCTCTTTCTCTTTAGCCTCTAACACCTCCTCTCCAACTTCATTCTCAGCAAATGAAGATGCTTCTGATTTCATTGAGGAAAAGAAAAGTAACAGCCAGCAAATGTCCATACCCTCCCGTAACCACACCAATTCACCTACCTGTCTCAGTCCCCATTTATTCTGCCTTTTATCCTCTATTACTATGAAAAAAAAAACATCTGAGACTCTGCTTGTACACTAGACTCGAAGCCTCTTACAAGGTATTATTTAAGAAATTTTCCCTTCTCGCTCCTCCATCAGTGGCTTTTTATTCTCTACTAATTTGTCCTTACCTATATACAAGTGTCAAGAACTATGGAAGTTCTGAGATTTTACTCAACTTGCAAATCACAGACAAGCATGCCACACAGTTTCATGGCTGCTGACTAAAGCTACAGCACGCCTGGGTCAGAGACAAGGGACTTTATTACTGACAGCAACAGCAGTAGCCAGAGGATCAGCATTTTATTGTGCTGGTTCCCTGAGTCCCAGTCTCCACAGGATGAAGCAAGAAGAGCCAGGTGACCTCTGCACACACAATGAATTGCATTACTGGAAAGGAACCCTGAGTTTAGGGAACTTGAGTTATTTATTATATCGGACAGTAAACATGCCTGCACTTTGTTCTGGAGAGAGACACCCTTTTTGTCTTCAAAAGATGTTCATTATACAAGCACCCTTGAAAAGAAAGTCCAGAAGAGAAGCAATAGTATCTCTGTTCACAAAACATACAGAAATGCAAGAGAGGCATGGAAATTTGCCTTCTTTAATTAAACAGCATGCTTTAATTTCTCCTATCATTAATAAAAACATCTTTCTTGACCTTCATATCCTCTCTATCCACTACCCCATTTGTCTGCTTCTCTTCATAGCCACAGTCCTCAAATGGCTTGTCCATGATTACTGACTCAGATTGATCTCCTCCTGTTCTGTCTTGAACACACTACCATCAGGCTTTCATCCCTAAACAGCTTTGTCAAGGCCACTGATGATGTTCTTGTGCTAAACCCAAAGCTCACTTTTCTTTTCATATTTCTTGACCCATCTGCAGAATTTGACACAACTGATCACTCCCTCCTCACTGAAACATCTTCTTCGCTGAAATTCCAGAACAGCATTACTTTCCTATTTTGCCTTCTACCTCACCTATTGTACCTTCTCAGTTTTATTAACTCATTTTCCCCCCATCTTCCATCAGGCTGGAGTTTCCAGAGTTGAAACGAGAACCCCCTTCCCTTTTTTATCTTTCAGGCCAGATAAGCATATCCATGTCCAGCCTATATCACCAGGATTGAATATATATCACCCTTACTATCCAGAATTATGGTTTTAAAACCATCAATGAGATAATGACTCTTCAGTCTGGGCCTGTCCTCTGAAACCCAGACTAATATATCTAATGACTTATTCCACATTTTTTCTTGAGTGTTTCTTAGACATCTCAAATCTAATGGGTACAATACATAAGTCCAGACTACCCTACCCCTAAACCTGCTCCTCCCATAAGCTTGCCCATCTCATCAAACAGCAACAGCAACTCTATTATTCCAGTTTCTTTGGCCAAAATCCCTGGCACTATTCTTGCTTCTTCTCTATCATTTATGTATTATACATTTTATCCACACCAAATCCTGTTGGCTCTGCCTCCAAAACAGCCTGAATTCAATGAGTCCTCAGTACCTCCACAGTTACCACCCTGGACAAAGTCACTATTACTTCTCCACTGGATTATTATGTGAGCCTCCTAAATGGGTACCTGGTTCCACTCTTGTTTTTGCCCATTGTATGCTCAACACAGAGCACCCTGTTAAAAACATGTCAGATCATATTAGTCACCTCATTCAAAACTCTTCGCTGGCTTCCCATTCAGAGAAAACACCAGCCTTTGGAGGATCTTCTGCTCCTCATTACCTTTTTGACTTCAGTTTCTACCACTTTCTCTCTTTCCCCTTCCCTCCACCGGCCTCCCTCCATTCCCCACCCCCAGCCATGCTTCCGCCTATGGCGCTGTGTGCTTGCCTTTCTCTCTGCTTGCTTTGCTCTTTCTCTCAGATGTTCTGAGAGTGTCTTCCCTCATGTCTTTTGCATCTTTGCTCAAATGTTACCTGAACATATAACTGTAAATGGAAAGCACAACCCACCCTGGATACTTCCTATACAACTTGTAACCTTATTTTTATCCATAACATAAACTAATCTCTGTTCTAATATAGACAGTCGATTCTTGTTATTCATGGTAGTTATGTCACTGTGTATAACAAATTAGCAAATAATGAATCCTTGCTTTTACTGTGAGTTTCAGTCATAATGTTTTTTTCACCCATCAATGCATAGCCTTGTTTTATGTGCACTTCTGTTTATGGTCACTTTACTTATTATATTGTAGGTTCATTAACATTGAACTTACAACTTATGCTGGAACAAAGCTTATTTAACACATGTATTTTCTCTGTAAGGGATATCACTACCTTCCTGCAGCAGGAAACACTAGATAGAACTTTAACATTATGTTTGTGGGGCCATTTTAAACAGTGAAATTACTAAGAACACGAAAATGAGGAAAATGTTGTGCTAAATAAACTGAGAAAACTATACTGTTAGTATGAGAAAGTATGAAAGTGGAAACCAGAAAGTAGAGTGTTGCCTTGTGTGACCTCACCTAGGAATATGCTTGTCAGGTGACTCGAGTTTTTTCACTTCTCTGGCATGTTTACAAATGACCATGAAATGCTGTGAATATTGCTTTGGGAGTTACAAATAAATTTTAGAAAGTAGGCAGGTTTGCAAATATAAAATTCTCAAATAATGGGAATGGACTGTGTTTACCACATGTATTTGTTACATGTTTGTGTATATAAGTATTATGTATTTATTGGGTTTCCTCCTACTGAAATAAAAACTCTATGTGCCCAGGGATTTTTGACTGTTTATCTCATTGATGTATTCCCAGTGTCAAGAATAGTACCTGTCACACTCAATACTGTTGAATGAATAAACTGAAGGTGTCTGTCTCTCTAGGTTGGAAAATGCACTCCTACTGAATGCACTGAAAGCCAGGACTGTTGTTGAAGGTCAGAAATCCAGGGGCACCAATGGGAGCATTTAGAGCCAAACGTCCAGGGGAAATATGAAGTTAGTACACTGGAGAAATAAATCCAAATGGGTCATCAAATCCAAATGTGTAGATACAGATATGGAGAACTTGAGATGGACCCAGGGAGCTGAGGACCAACAGAAGAATACACTGAGCATTGGGCTGAAAGACAAATAGGACAGTAGTCAGAAAAAATCTCTGAAATTATAGTTAGTATCTTTGGATATTTCACAACTATGATAGTGAAATTTATGAGAGGGCCAGTTGGGTGTAAAAACACAGCAATATGGAATATGTCACTAGCTGTGAGCTACTTGAAAACAGAGCATGTGTCTGATCTATCTTTGTACTTCCAGCTCTTGGCAGTACCTAGCATACCGTAGGTGCTAAAAAATATTTACTGCCTTGGAGTAACTTCTATTCAGTTCAGTTCAGTCACTCAGTCATGTCTGACTCTTTGTGACCCTATGGACTGCAGCACGCCGGGCTTCCCTGTCCATCACCATCTCCTGGAGCCTGCTCAAACTCATGTCTGTTGAGTCGGTGATGCCATCCAACCATCTCATCTTCTGTCGTCCCCTTCTCCTCCTGCCTTCAATCTTTCCCAGCATCAGGGTCTATTCCAATGAGTCAGTTCTTCGCATCTATTACCTATCACAATCCCCCTGGGCCAGAGATAAGAAGAGTTTTTGTACACCCTTGGGTCCAGGGATCTTCAAAGATAGCCTCCATTCAGACTAGACTCCATGTTCACCAGGGCCCTAACTTAGGGATAAGCTTCCTCCTCCCTGTCCTCAGCCCACCCTCACTCTCTGAGCCAGACTTCTTGGCATGCCCTTAACCTTGCTGTGTCCTGTGACCCATAAAGAGAAAATGTTTACTGAAGTTGACTAACTCAGTTATCTTTTCCAGAACAACAGCTCTGAATCTGGTGTTAAACGAACAGGACTCCAGTCTGTGACTCTTGAAAAGTAAAATGTAAATGTGCATATGTGCCTGTGTGAAATTTTCTAGGGAGAAGATTCATAGATTTCACTAAAGAGGACTCATTCATTATTCAGAAAAATTTGAGAACAGTTCCTTAGAATGATTCTGATGTTTCCTGCAGAGCAGGGATAGAATTAAATATGATCAGAGAACTCTAAATAGAGTATCCATCTGGGCAGTTGATTGCACATTCATTCATATATACAGAGAGGTTCTAAAATTCTGGCATTCATGGAAATCTCTAGGGGACCCTCATAGAAAATATATTTCTGAGACACTTGGATTCAGTAAGTTCACTTTTTAGGGTCCTAGAACCAGCCTTTTAAAGAAGTTTAACAGGAGAGTTTTACATTCCCCAGAGCACACGTCTGACTTTCTAAAACATATAGCTAAGTAAAGGCATAGCTCTCTTCATTTTTTCATCAGCTGGGACCATTTCACTGTTACGGGCTGCGGCTTCCAAGCCTGACTGGGCACAAGACTTACTCGGGAAGCCGGTGGTTGAGACTTGAGGCCTGCTGGTGGTTTTAAAATACAGATGCTCTGGTCTCACCTTACAGTCTCACATTCACTACAGCTGTGGTGAGAACCGAAAAAATCTTTCAAAGTATCTTTCAAATACAAAGATACTTTCAAAAATCTCCCAAGGTTATTGTACATACAGCCATGATTAGAACCTCTGCAGCAGAGGCCAGGATGAAGAGCATCCGTAATTTAAATAATAACAGTTTAAATAATTCCACACAGTGGGGAAAGCTTTCTTTGTGGATGTGATCCCACAAACTGGAAGTTAAATATTACACCCAAGCTTTGTTGAGAAAGCATTCCATTTTATTAACCTTTGGATTCCTCTCAAAAAGGCAAGTAAACAAGTAACAAGTTAGTACCTGTTAATGTTTCACTGTCTCAGAAATCAGTGAAGGGAAACAGAACACCTGGGTTGATTTTCAAAATGGAGTATCAGCCATGTGAAGGCGGAAGTGGGATCCATACTAGGACTGCCTAGGGTACCGCCACAGCTCCAAGCAACAGTCTGATTAGAATAAAAACGACTCAATTCAGGAGCTAAGTGAAATCCCAAAAGAACAATGGTGCCAAGGACTCAAACTTTTTAGAACAGTATGTTTTCCCAACACCAAATAAGAACAATTCAAATGTATCGTTAATGCTCAAAATCAGCTCCAGTAACAAAGAACCTTCTTCAGTAATTATTTCTGTAATTATTACTCTCAAAATTATGAAGAGAAGCTAAACAATATCCAATAACAAAGAAAAACCATAACTTTGTACCATATTTGCAAAGGACAAGCTAAATTAAAACCCTGGAGAAAGTTTATTATTTTATTAAATATTCAGTTTAATTAACAGATACTCATTTCGTGCTTATTTTTTTTTTTTTGAAGTAAAAAATTTATTTCTTAGGTTTACTTATCATTCTTTTTTTTCTTTTCTTTTTAATTATTATTATTATTATTTTTTTTTACTTTACAATATTGTATTGGATTTGCCATACATCAACATGCATCTGCCACAGGTGTACACGTGTTCCCCTATACCATCCCTCTGGGTCATCCCAGTGCAGCAGCCCCAAGCTTCCTGGCCAAAGAACTAAATAGACATTTCTCCAAAGAAGACATACAGATGGCTAACAAACACATGAAAAGATGCTCAACATCACTCATTATCAGAGAAATGCAAATCAAAACCACAATGAGGTACCATTTCATGCCAGTCAGAATGGCTGCGATCCAAAAGTCTATAAGCAATAAATGCTGGAGAGGATGTGGAGAAAAGGGAACCCTCTTACACTGTTGATGGGAATGCAAACTAGTACAGCCACTATGGAGAAGAGTGTGAAGATTCCTTAAAAAACTGGAAATAGAACTGCCATATAACCCAGCAATCCCACTGCTGGGCATACACCCTGAGGAAACCAGAATTGAAAGAGACACGTGTAGCCCAATGTTCATTGCAGCACCGTTTCCAATAGGCAGGACATGGAAGCAACCTAGATGTCCATCAGCAGATGAATGGATAAGAAAGCTGTGGTACATATACACAATGGAGTATTACTCAGCCATTAAAAAGAATACATTTGAATCAGTTCTAATGAGGTGCATGAAACCGTGCTTATTTAATATAATTCATATGAGATAATTTCTATAGAGCCCTTAACAAGGTATCCCATGTATAGTAGTGTTTAATAAATTAGCCTGGTTGGCCTACGGATGGGCAGCAACACAGGATCCTCCCAGGCTGGCTTGATAGGCTGCGGATGAGCTCGGTAGATGGTCAGTGAGAGGGGGACAACTGACCCCTAGCCCCTCCTTGCCCAGCTGCAGCTGTCCCACCTAGTCTGCCTCACCCACATCTGTGCAGTTCTTTCAACCCTGGCTACACTTTGAGGCTCTGTGACTAAGCAAAGGTAACTGGACCTGGGCAGCTCACCCCACCCCTCAGTCCAACTATGTTCCCAAAGTACTGCTCTGTTGGCCCACATTCCAGCTCCCCCACCAGTTCCACTGTCTTCTGTCTCATCCCAGGCTGAGCAGAACAGACCTGGGCTGGGGGTGGCCTGGGAAGTGCAAGTCCACTGTCCTTGGCAACAGATGTCCATTGAAGTAGACCAAGCCTAACCTCTCCCCCATTTTTTGCTGGTATATTTTGAGGGCTGAAATTAAAAAAGAAAAAAAAAACCCAAAACTTATGATTCTGGAATCTTAGAACAAGTCTGATGTGCATGAACGCTCCCAGGTGACCTGCACTAGACTTTGCAATTGATGACCAATCTAATAGATAACACAATTAACATTCTCAAAC
Organism: Bubalus kerabau; assembly: GCF_029407905.1. Taxonomy (NCBI): domain Eukaryota; kingdom Metazoa; phylum Chordata; class Mammalia; order Artiodactyla; family Bovidae; genus Bubalus; species Bubalus kerabau. The sequence continues at coordinate 137,860,793 of NC_073624.1, forward strand.
CACAGAAAGATGAAGACTGCCCTAAGGTCTACTACGTCAGGAAGATGGAGATCTTTTCTAAATTATGAGAGTCAAGGCATATATTCCCCATCCTAGAACACCGCTCTAATATTGATCAAAAAGCCTCAAGTGGTTTCAGGCTATTAGTTCCAAACTTGGTATGAAGTACCTGGACAAAGAGAAATGTAAACCATACATAGCAAGTCAAATACTGAGTCCCATGTTTCTGTCTGAAAGAATGTCACATTTGGAGGGGAAATCTCTTGGGAATCTCTCTGGACTTGTTCATCTCTTACTCCTATTTTCCACTGGAGCCCTTCACTGGATTTTTTTTTTTTTTTTCCTACCTCCCCCTTTCCCCACTCCCAGGGATTTAATGCTTAAGGCTCTTCTTTGCTTCCTTAATTCTAATCACCTAAGATTTTGCTTTGGCCCTGCTCTGAACAGTATCAGCCCGGGGCCTACTGAATCAGAACCACATTTTATCAAGATCCCCAGGTCATGCATATGTGTATTAAAGTTTGAGAAGCACTGGCTAAAGACACATAATTTAGTTTCCCTTTGCCTCATGGTGTCTGTGCAGAGCTTCAAATTGCACATCAAGAAGTTTGTGGTTATTCAGTAAACAGGGAGTCATGGAAAATTTTTCAGCAGCAGAGTAAAAGAACACATGCCTGAACTTTATTCATTGTGAGGACCAGTGGTAATCTTGTTACAGTGAGGTTTCTAAACTGCTTTGCCTTGAGAGAGAATTTGAGTAGAAGCTGACAATTTTCTAGTAGAGAAAATTTCATGCACCATTAAAAAAAATTAACCGGCTTAAAACCTTATCATCAAGAACAGAATACAGCTATATCAAGTTATGTGTTCCAGTTAAACTAGCATCCACCCTCCTGATAGAGGAAGTATTCTCACAACAGTGTGTTAATCATTTTCAACCGCAACCTGAATAGGTCATAATAGTTTTTCTGACATGCTTATGATTTAGTCTTATGAGTCATCCTTCTTATTAGCAAAACAGAAATTGGATCTGGAGCTATGGAAATGTACAGAAATAGCTCATGGATCACCTCCCCAGATCTCTCACTCTGCTTTGACTTTTTGTGAAAAGCAAACTCTCCTAACTAAGACATTTCACCCAAAAAGCACCAAGTCTAGATCCACATCATGTGATCCATATCATTTTTTCAATGAATTGGCCATGTGATTCAGCAAACAAAGTCCAAATCAACCAACAGTAGACACCAATAGGTGGTAAGCAGAAATAATACACAAACAATGAAGTAAAGAATTAAAAAAAAAAAGGTGAAGCATCAGAAGGTGAAGGGTAATAAGGACATTCCCAACCCACTCAAAAATTAAAACAGGAGCAGTGGCTAAGTATAAGCTAAAATAGTATAAGCTAAAATTCTGAGCCTCCCTAATGTAAAATTAGCAGTTATAATTTGTTGCTTAAGTACTAGATACTTTATGTTTCTCCTAACTCCCTAACAACCCTGCAAGGTGCGCATCATTATTTGTTCTTCATAAACAAGCATCCCAAGACCCAGAATTTACTTAACTTGCTCCAATTTATAGACTAAGGGCAGAATCAGAATATGCTCCCAGATTTGACTATCTCTGAAGCCAAAGACCTGTGCACTCTACCACAGTGGTTTTTTGAGAAAGGGGTCTCCTTCCATTTGTCTGTCTGCCAAGAGTTATCTCAGGATTCCCAGGTGGCACAGTGGTAAAGAATCCACTTGCCAATGCAGGAGACACTGGAGATTCAGGTTTGATCCTTGGGTCAGGAAGATCCCTTGGATGAAAAAATGGCAACCCCCTCTAGTATTCTTGCCTGAAAAATTTCATGGACAGAGGAGGCTGGTGGGCTACAGTCCATGGGGTTGCAAAAGTGGACACAATTGAGGGACTGAGCATGGACAAAAGTTATTTCACTGTGAAAAGGAAGAGTTCCTGAACCTATTAAACCAGCATTTCCCAGACTGTGCTTAATGGAACACTAGTCTTGAGACATGATGTGTGAAAAAGGGATTCTAGGGCTGGGTAACATAGGAAGCAGTGTCCTAATGCACATCTAAGAAGACCTTGAGAACTTATTTGACCTTGAAACATTTTTCCACCTATATTTAGTATTTTAGAGAACTTTATAAGGAGTCTTGCCTTAACTTCCTTGAGTTACGTATGACTAGGTACTTAATAACAAAACAAGCATTACGGGAAAACCATGGAGCATTACCCTGACAGCCAGATTAAAGACTCACACATTTGTGAAGGATCTTCAGGCTAATAACTAACTTCTGAAATTCTACTTCTCTCCCTCCCACTTCCTGAATCCATTTGGACTCTGGCTTCTCATCTTTCTAAGACTCAAATCTGACCTCTTCACTAAGAATAGAGTACCCCTGTTGCCACTGCTTTGTTTCAGAATCTTCATTTCTATATTTCATCTTCCACGCTTCATTTTTCCAGTCAACTTTTTCTATACTTCATCTTAAAATCTTTCTAGAAAATTAAATCTTAAAAAACCACATCTGCTTGTGCCAAATTTCATTTTAACATCTCTACTCTCTCTTTGCTGCTTACTAGATTAAGTTCAACCTTTCAGTTGGCACATGAAGACTTCACACTCTGGTTCCAACATACATCTTGATACTCTCCAATGAAGCTGAGCTCGACATGGTGCCCGACACATTCCAGATCCTTTTTGATTCCTCAGTGCATGCTGCTCCTCAGCCCCAAATGTTCTGTCCTCCCTTCCTTGTATGTCAAATCTTAAATATTTCTCTTTCACACTCAGTTTAATAACTACATCCTTATTAACACCTTTTTAGCTCTCTGAGGCAAAGTTTACTACTTTCTTTTTAGTGCTTTTATAGATTTTTGTTCCTCTCTCTATAGGTTTAACCAGGTAGGTTTTTAATTACTTGCATTCTTTTTTCTCATCCTCACTACAGACTCCTTGAAAGCAAGAACTCATTTACTTTTCCACTTACTTGTAGTCTTATTTTTAACAGGTGTTCATTAAATGTATGAAAAATTGAGAGCTTGCTATGAAGCACCTCAGATATAAGGTTTTAGCTTTAGCAGTTGCCCTGTTTTCTCTCTCATGCACTCTTATTTTGATGTGAAGGTTCATCATACTCTAAATATCTTAGCTTTTCATGACTTTCCAAGTTTCATAATTATTTCTTTAGGACTCTTGCCTGAAGTGTGACAGTCCATCATGCCACTTCTTTGATCATCTACAGCCTCTTGAACCAGGTTTATTATGTTTTGTACAAGTGCTTATGATCTAAATCTTGTTTTCATGTAGAAGAGAAGTTTTTCCTTTTGAGGGCTCCCATGCTGTTTCTCAGGAACCTGAAAGACAGTGAATTGGGCACAGCTTCCCCCCAAGGGATGCATTTCTCCTTTGTTTATCTCAGAGATGCTTGGCAAGATACCACAGTGTATGAATAAGACTGCACTTCTCAAAGTGTGGTCCCTGGAGCGGTTGTTGGCACCATCACGTAAGAACTGAGAAAAATGTAAATTTTCTGGTCCCACCTCTGGACCTACAGAATGGAAAATTCTAGAAGTGGAGCTCTGTAGAGAATACTTTCAACAAGCCCTCCAGGTGAGTCCGATACTTATTGACATTTGAGAGCTACTTCTGTAAGAGCACGGGATTTGGAGTCAGACAACCTAGATCCAAATCCTCATTCTGCCTCTGCAACTTGTGTGTTTCCTACGCCTCTGTGCCCCACCTCATATTCACTTGGCCTGCACTGTAACTCCTGCAATTCTGTGATAATTAACTTGACTACAATTTGCTTCAGCTGCACTCTTATCTCTTGCTTTCTGCTCAGTCATTGCTCCCCATGGGACAACTATTAGACCAGTTCAACTTTCTAGGGCATGTGCAAATCTCAAAGTGCAGAGGAGTTAAACACTTTTGAATTTACCTTCGACCAAAAGGAAGATGGGAGACAGTTATTAAATAGTCCCTTCTTCTGTCCTTTGAGGACAATGACGTGCCTTCTCCTCAGCTCCTCCTCCCATGCTAATTAAGGCCCTGTTGCCCACTCAGCGACCACATCAGTTACATAGCTTGGACTGGCTTTCCCTGCTTCTCTTTCTCCTACTTTTCTTAATCTTCCATTCTTGTTTTGTAGGGTCACTTTCCAAAATAATCTTGCTCAGCAGGCAAGCCCTTAAATTTCAGATTCTGCTCTTGGGAGATCCCAGTTTAAGGCACTAGGCAAGTTCCTTCATTTTTTCAAACACACCTCAGATTCCTAACTTAAATGAGCATAATACTTGAATTTAGTTTATAAGCATTTTCTGAGTATTATGTTTGATAATAAAGATAAAGTGCCTAGAACGGCACCAAGAACAAAGCAAAGATCAACAAAAGTTCAGTCATGTCTGACTCTGCAACACCATGGACTGCAGCACGCCAGGCTTCCCTGTCCATCACCAACTCCCGGAGCTTGCTAAAACTCATGTCCATCAAGTTGGTGATGCCATCCAACCATCTGATCCTCTGTCATCCCCTTCTTCCCCTGCCTTCAATCTTTCCCAGCATCAGGGTCTTTTCAAATGAATCAGCTCTTTGCATCAGGTGGCCAAAATATTGGAGTTTCAGCTTCAACATCAGTCTTTCAAATGAACACTCAGGACTGATCTCCATTAGGATGAACTGGTTGGATCTTCTTGCAGTTCAAGGGACTCTCAAAAGTCTTCTCCAACACCACAGTTCAAAAAAAGTTCAACAAAAAGTTAGGGTTACTATTATTTCCTTCTTCCTTTATTTTTTTTTAATTTAAAATTTTATATTGAAGTACAACTGACATGTAACATTATATTGGTTTCAGGCGTACAACTGTCACTGTTTACAGATGACAGTATACACAGAAAATCCTAAAGGTGTTATCAGAAAACTACTTGCTAAGTCACTTCAGTCATGTCTGACTCTGTGTGACCCCATAGATGGCAGCCCACCAGGCTCCCCCGTCCCTGGGATTCTCCAGGCAAGAACACTGGAGTGGGTTACCATTTCCTTCTCCAATGCATGATAGTGAAAAGTGAAAGTGAAGTTGCTCAGTCGTGTCTGACTCTTAGCGACCCTATGGACTGCAGCCCACCAGGCTCCTCCGTCCATGGGATTTTCCAGGCAAGAGTACTGGAGTGGGGTGCCATCGCCTTCTCCAAATATACAGAGATCTGTTGCATTTTGATACACTAGTAATGAAACATCAGAAAGAGAAATTAGGAAAACAGTCTCATTTACCATCAAATCAAAAAGCATATCTAGGAATAAACCTACCTAAGGAGGCAAAACATCTGTATTTTGGAAACTATTAGATGCTGATGAAAGAAATCAAAGATGGCACAGATGGAATGATATGCCATGTTCTTGGACTGGAAAAATAAATACTGTCAAAATGACAATACCAGCCAAGGCAGTCCTCAGGTTCAAAGCCATCCTTATCAAATAACCAATGGCATTGTTCACAGAACTAGAACAACAAAAACAAAAATTAAATCTATATGAAATTACAAAAGACCCCAATCAGCCTAAGCAATCTGGAGAAAGAAAATGGAGCTGGAGGAATCAGGCTCCCTGGCTTCAGACTATACCACAAACCTACAGTCATCAAAACAGTCTGGCACTGGCCAAAAAAAAAAAAACAGAAATGTAGATCAACAGAATAGGATAGAAGGCACAGAAATAAACCCATGTGCCTACGACCAATTAGTCTACAACAAAAGAGGAAAGAATATATACACTGGAGAGAAGACAGTCTCTTCAATAAGTGGTGATGGGAAAACTGATTTTTTTAAAATGAAATACAGTTGGTTTACTGACACAATGTTGTGTAGATTCTGGTGTACAGCAAAGCAATTCAGTCTTTTTATTATTATTAAAAACCATTCCCTTCTACTAACATGTAATAAGTTCACATACAGCCTTTCAAATTTCATATTCTTTTCCATTATGTTACTATAAGACATTGAATATAAACCCCTGTGCTACAGAGTAGGTGTTGTTTATTGTTTGTTGTTTATCATTTATTTATTTATTTTTTCATTTTTTAAATTGGAGGCTAATTGCTTTACAATGTGTTAGTTTCTGCTATATAATAATGTGAATCAGCTATATGCATACATATATCCCCTCCCTCTTTCAGTATTTTCTAATAATTTGATATTTTCTACATTGTGAAATGATTACAATATACCTAGGTAACATCCATCACCATACATAGTTACAGAATACACTTTTTTGTGATGAGAGCTTTTAAAATCTCTCAGCAATTTTCAAATATGCAATACAGTATTATTAACTATGCTGTACATAACATCCCCATGACATTTATTTTATAACTAGAATCTGTTCTCTATATTTATGAACTTGTGAGTTTTTATTGTTTGTTTTTAAATTCCACACATAAGTGAGATCATATGGTATTTATCTTTCTCTGTCCAATGTTTCATTTACCATAATGCCCTCAAGATCCATCCATGTTTTCACAAATGGCAAGGTTTCATTCTTTTTTATGGATGAGTTTTATATGCATGTGTGTGTGTGTGTATATATATATATATGTATATGTATATATGGAACATTTTCTTTATCCATTGATCAGTACACAGGTTGTTTTTATATCTTTGATTTTTCATAACTATTTTGTCTCCAACTGTGACAACATTTTCATTTCTTATAACTGATCTCTAGAAATTATCTTTCCTTTTTTTTAACAGGAGAAAAAATAATTTAATTTGCACACATGGTGGTCTCAGAAATGAGACTCATGAAGTGGTCAAAGCAGGCTGTTTAGATATCATTTTTATAAAAAGAAACAATTATTTGTGAAGATTTAACAAAACAAAGAAGCTTGTGCTTGGGGTATTAGGCTAATGGAGAAGTAATAAAATCTGTCTATACAGTTAGAAATCATTTTTTTTTTAATTTTGAGGAAGATATCAGCTTTGAGAGCAAATTTAATCTTTTCTTTTCTTTTCTTTCTCTCAGGAGAGCTAAAGTTGAAATAGGAAGATCATAGTTTTTGGAGTTAGATAGCAGTGAATTCATATCTTGGCTGTTCATAGTAACTGAATGAATTTCTAAGTGTTGCCTCTTCTGCTTTATCTGTAGACTTGGGGTAATCTTGCCTACCTGGCAAGATTCAGGGTTGTCATGAACAGTACATAAGATAATATATGCAAAAGAGTCAGGTGCATGAGAGATACTCAACAAATGCTGGTTCTTTCCTGCACTTAAAAATATACCTTCTAAAAAACATGCCTTTTCTCTCAATTTTTATGGTCATCATCCTGATCTAAGACCCCTTCACCTCCTCTCTTGCTGAACTTTCAGAACAGCTTTTTGTTTCATTCCTTGCTATTACTTTATGGCCTTTACTCTGTACTGTATACCCAGTAAGCCCCTCTAGAAACAGTACTGGATTTTTATAGCCTTTGACAATCTAGGCCTACATGTGTGATTTTACTTTTCATTGCTTTGAATTCTATGTCTCATACATTCTCCATTTCCAAACACATTCTCCATTTCCAAACACTGCTGCTGCTGCTGCTAAGTCACTTCAGTTGTGTCCAACTCTGTGCAACCCCATAGACAGCAGCCCACCAGGCTCCCCCGTCCCTGGGATTCTCCAGGCAAGAACACTGGAGTGGGTTGCCATTTCCTCCTCCAATTCATGAAAGTGAAAAGTGAAACACTACAAACACTAGATACCCAAATTTTGTATGCTCACTTTTCCCCACCCTCCTCATGTTTCTCCCACTTTCTTTTCTGACTATTCTTCCCTCAATTTCCCTCATCTGGAATGTTCTTTCCTTTCGCTATCAGACTACAGTGCTCTCCTGTCTCAGTTGCCACCATATCCAACTGCTTCTCTGGTCTCTCCCTCCTATAACTCCCCTGCATGTGTGCACATCAGATGCCTAAGCATCCACAGTTCTCAGGGCTCAGTGTCAGGGCACTGGGATAGCAACAAGGAACAGTGACAAGAGGTCACCCAACTGTGGGGAAGTTAACTTATCTTCAGTTTCATTTCAATTTCCCACAGTCATTCAGTCTTTAAATAAGAAATAATTTCTCACCAAACAAAAACATCCTAAAGAAAACTGGCCGGGTTTAAGAACATTCTAGGTATTGTTCTCATTATACTCCTCTTCATCTTAGAAGCAATTCTGAAAACTGTGCAACTATCTGCATTCATTTACTTCGAGGAGAAGATAAAGCCATGGTTTTATCCTTCCAGAGGGAAAAAAGTTAAGATGTACAATTTCATGGCTCTCTCTTCATGGGTCACTGGGTCTGAGTGCCACCCAAGGTACAGATGATGTGTTCATGAGGTAAGGGCACCAATAGCTTAGTGCTTCTTGGTGCTTCTCCATGGCCACTTCATTTTGGTGGTAGGTTGAATGCATGTCTCAGGGAGATAACTTATGATTGCTGAAATATATTTATAATTCATGACCATTTATTTATAATTTATAATCTTCCTTTTTCCAAAAGTAATTTTGGAAATAAAAATGAATATATACTCTTGAAATAAAAATGAATATATACTCTTACACAGACTTTAAAATAAATAAGAGAAAAGGACATCAACCCAATTCTCCTAAAAGTAGTGGCACTCCAGATGGTCATCCTAAAAACAACTGCCACTTTAGGAGCTCTGATTGACTCCCAGCCTCAGCTAGATGATCACTACACAGATGACCCCTTTTTCACTCAGGTCATTTGGGAAGTTAGTGGGAATAAGATTAAATGGACAATTAAACCAAATCTGAGCTATAAATAGGTACTGACCATTAACAAGTATTGAGTTAACTCCAAGTTCTTGACAGCCAAACTAAGAAACTAGAAAAGAGTCAGGGGTTGGGGCAGGTTTGGGGAGGGTAAACAAAGTTAGATATAACTCTAATTCTAATAAAAGGAAAAAATGCCTGATTTCAAAAGAGATTGACTTACTTTCTGACACTGAGTTTTGTAGAATTAATTATAGGAATGTCATGAACCCAAATCATACAACCTATCTTTAATAGCAATTCTTAACAGGATGATTTTTGATGGCCGTTTCTCACATGAATCCACATTAAAAAAAATACAATATTAAATTGTGGTCAATAAAGGCATTTCTATAAGGAGATGTCTAGTACAGACATATTTTGGTGATATACTCAAAATTATTTTTAGTATCTGGAAAATCATGATGATAGCTCTTGAATAGTTTGTGAGGGAAGAGCAGGTTTGTGGGAGCAAGATGGATCAAATTTACCATGAGCTGGTCAGTGATCGAAGAAGGAATCTAAGAGTAGCAAGGACTTTGCTGCCATGGGCTAGCAAAAAACAATTATATACAACCAAGCCCTAAACTGCCCCAGATCAATACTAAGGCAAACTCATTCCCCAGCAAGATTTTTTCCTTCTGAAATCTGCAGGGTACTTACTCTTTTGGGACAATTTCCCCTCTGGTCTTAAAATTCACTTTGAGGTGGTGGTTGGAAAGTGGTCATGCAGTGAAATTCTGCCCCTGATCCACACCATTGTGGAGCTGATTCTGAGTTCTTAAAAACTTAAAACAGTGGATTACCAAGGACCTTTGTCATGCACTTTGTGAAACTTGAGCATAGATTCTAGAGGCAATTCATCAGAATGTTCTATAGGTGCTGCTACTGCTAAGTCACTTCAGTCGTGTCCGACTCTGTGCGACCCCATAGACAGCAGCCCACCAGGCTTCCCTGTCCCTGGGATTCTCCAGGCAAGAACAATGGAGTGGGTTGCCATTTCCTTCTCCAATGCATGAAAGTAAAAAGTGAAAGTGAAGTCGCTCAATCGTTTCTGACTCTTCGCGATCCCATGGACTGCAGCCTACCAGGCTCCTCCATTCATGTATTTTCCAGGCAAGAGTACTGGAGTGGGGTGCCATTTCTATAGGTACCTACAGACTTTTAGAGGAAAAATAACTTGGGATAATCTCAACCTGAAAGTTTTCTGGCTTGGCCAATAGCAGAGTAATAACAGTGAAACAAGTGTTAAGGAAAGTGGTGGTGTGTGACAGAAAAAAAGTATGTGGAGTCAAAAGGTATGTAGTAACTGGTTGTATTATCTTGTGTTAAGTCATGTTGCTATTCCTTTGGATTCAACTTCCTCAACATTAAAACAAAAGTCTTGAATATGTAAGCCCAAGGTGTATTATGATGTAATTACTGGTAAATTACAGGTATGAGTATGTGCGTAGAGGGGTGGGTGTGTGGAGTGAATAGTAGGAGTGTTTGTATGTGATCATATTACTCCATTATGTAATATCCTTCAGTGGCTCTTGGGTAAAATCCAAACTCTTCAGATTTGGCTTATTAAACTATTCATGATCAGATGTGGTTTATGTCTCCATTTCATCTCTTGTCATTTACCATATATATATGTGTGTGTGTATGTGTATATATATGTATATACTATATATAGTATGCATGCGTACAATATGCTACGTATATTTCACATATGTATTAAGCGTCCAGTTATCCCAAGCTCTGCTGTCACAGCCTATAGTCCCTCACACATACAGTTTCTCTGTCTGACATGATCTCCACCCTTCCCATGGTTCTTACCTACTCATCCTTAAAGTCCCAAATAGTTATAGTAATAGTATATTAGTAATAATAGCTTAATAAATAACAGTTTAACAAAACAATGTCAATATTAGCTATGTCTTGGCAGAACTTACTATGCCCAGAAACCACGCCCAAAACTTCACATACAGTATCTCATTTAATCTTCACCTCAATTTTATAAGGTAGTATTATTATTTCCATTTTAAAGATGAGGAAACAGAGGCCCCCAAAAGTGACTCACCCAAAGTTGTTTCCTCCTGGAAGACCTTCTTGATCTGACCTCTCAAATCTCTATTAGCTGCCCATCCTATGGACTCCCATAGCACCATTAACAGCAATTAACATGCTAGATTATGACACCCACAATGCTCCACAAAGGAGGCTTATTTACAACTGAAATATTCTCAACGTTGGGTATAGTACTTGGTTCACAGTACACAATAAATATCTATTAAATGGATGAATGAATAAACTCAAAGCTTTCCTTACACAAAATTTTAACCTAGGCCAAATTAGGCATCATGGGATCTCCTTTTCCCTTCTTTTGCCCACTTTTCCTTTGCTCTTGTGTTTCCAGTCACTTAGTGGATACTCATCAGTTTTTTCTGCTCAACATCTGAACCTTCTTCAAGGCTGTGTGGAAAATATGATCGTATCTCTCATTACAGAGGCCAAAGGCTTATAAAAGTGTTACTTTGGCCATGGCCAGACAGGGCTGCCATGGTAGATACAGGATATGGAGCTGCTCCTGGCTCTGCTGCTCTCTGGATCATAATAATCTATGTAATCTTACTTCCTAAGCTGTGGATGACAGAGATTCAAATGTAGGAGCTTCCCACATCTTCCAGATTGTTTTCCTGTCTGCCCCATAATGATCAGGACAATATAAGAACTTGAAGATTATATTTGCCTTGCCTCTGGAGTGGTCCTGGGTACTGGCCACCCAATCCACTTGGCATATATGCCACAAAGATCAATATGAATTGTGAGCAGTGTACTCAGCAAAATAAAAAAATAACATGCCAAGATTTGTCCTCATTTGAGGTACTCTTTCTGGCTAATTTCCATCTACTTGTGTTTGGATTGCAGCCAGATTCTTATGTTTTCAAAACCCAGAGATCCCACAATTCGATGGGATGGTCCTCCCCATTAGTCATCAGAGGCCCCAATTAACTGTGGAGTCAGTCACAGTCAAAAGGAAAGTTGGCAATCTCTGCTGAAAGCTAGAACTTCACTTAAGCATTTTCTCTTTCAGAGATACAGGTGCAACACAAAGGATATTTCAGTTGTATTTTCAGAATCCACAGTTTACAAGGCATCATTTCCTCGTGTATGTGGATTCATTTACTTAATGTTCCACCATAGCAGTTGGTTCGTATTATGTAACTGAAGTGAAAAAGGAATTTTATCAATGAGAAACTGTAGTGTACTTGGAACTTCTGGGGTAGGATATGAGGTTCTAGACGCTATCCTCGACTATTTTGTGGATCTAATGGTTCCTTAGGAATGTCCTGATTCCCACTGTTAGCATCTGTTTCCAGGTGAAGCTGGGCTGTAAGGGTCTAGGGTAATCCATGAAAAGCAAAAAAAAAATTTCAAACATATTCTGATACATGTGGAAGGAGAAAGGTTAGCTGCATACCATGTAGTCAGGTGTAGGGCCTTCTCGACATCTGTAGCTCTAGGTAGCCCAAGTCTGCAGTATGTGGGAATGGGTCCAATTTTCCATCCCCCCAGGGAAGCTCTGGGTACAGGTCAACCTTACCAGGAGAGTAGTTTTGTAAACTGTCTAAAGTGAGAAAAACACTGCCTCGATGACACCAAACTTTCCACTCAAATGGGAATAAAGAGCCCTGAGTCCAGGTGTAGTGTCCACAGGGAGATGCAGAGAGATGCCTCTTGGACTGATTTGGCTCTTCTAATTTTTATCCAGATGTGTGCCAACACCAAGATCCAGCTGGAAAGCCTTTCCACCGTCCACCTTTTTCTCATAACTACTCGGCAAATGCTGGCAGCGTAAGGCAAGCCATAGCACTAGCATGCTTCCAAAGATATGTCCATTTGCCACCTGACACCTTATAGAACAGAAAAGGCCTAAAACGCCTGACTCCTTTGAAGGTCCTCATTGGAGTCAGCAGTTGCTTGGGACATGTAATCTCAACTTTGAGACTTCTGAGACACAATCACCTAGAAGTTCTTGTGAAAAACAGATGTTCCTAGTTACTGCCCTTAGATATGGAATCAGAAATTCTGGGTAGAGAATCCGTATTTTAAACAAGTTCCTGCTAAGATTCTTCTGTACTCTGAAGTTTCAGGACTTCTACATATTTTAGAGTTCAGCCACAGTGTTTCAAGTGCTGTGAAGATCCATTCAACAACTTAACCACCAAAACCAATGTTTAAGTTAGAAAAAAGCCCCCAAATCACTGTCCCGATAGACTCTCCTTTCTGCTGATCTTACTCCTGAATTTCAAGTGCTATGGCCAGCTCTCATTCAAGTTTTTCCTGGTTCCTGCTCAGCCTTCTTACCTGGTTTCCTGGCTCTGTTTAGTTTCAGGAATGTAAGACCTTAGAATGTCAGAGCTATCGTGCATCGAACCTGGACTGGTGATTCGTTTCACATATGATAATATACATGTTTCAATGCCATTCTCCCAAACCAGCAATGCATGATACAGGGTGATCGGGGCTGGTGCACTGGGATGACCCAGAGGGATGGGATGGGGAGGGAGGTGGGAAGGGGCTTCAGGATGGGGAACACATGTACACTCGTGGCGGATTCATGTCAATGTATGGCAAAACCAATAAATATTGTAAAGTAACTAGCCTCCAATCAAAAAAAAAAAATAATGTCAGAGCTAGACGGGACTCTAAAGATTACCTCTTTTGATACCCATGTTCCATGAATGTTTGGCCTTGGTGAGGTCCCAGTGAATCTACTCTGGAGAGATTTTATTTTGAGGGAAAACCCCTACCTACTCAATCAAATGCACCTTTTACTAATTTGACAAGAAGCCAGTGGCATATCAGTTCAGAGGTGCCATCATCTAAAGCAAGTCCTACATGTGTTCTCCTTTAACTTCTTAATTTTTTAAAAATTTATTTTGTTGCTGAAGGATAATTGTTTTACAGAATTTTGTTGTTTTCTGTCAAACCTCAACATGACTCAGCCATAGGTATACATATATCCCCACCCTTTTGAACATCCCTCCCATCTCCTTTCCAATCCCACCCCTCTAGGTAGATACAAGCCTCTGTTTGAGTTTCCTGCGCCATACAGCAAATTCCCCTTGGCTATCTATTTTACATATGGTAATAATGTAAGTTTCCATGTTACTCTTCCCATACATCTTACCCTCTCCTCCCCTCTCCTCATGTCCATAGTCTATTCTCTAGGTCTGTTTCTCCACTGTTGCCCTGTAAATAATCTCTTCAGTACCATTTATCTAGATTCCATATATGTGTGTTAGAATATGATATTTATCTTTCTCTTTCTGACGCACTTCACTCTGTGTAATAGATTCTAGGTTCATCCATCTCATCAGAACTGACTCAAATGCGTTCCTTTTTATGGCTGAGTAATATGCAGCCATGAAATTAAAGGACGCTTGCTCCTTGGAAGAAAAGTTATGACCAACCTAGACAGCATATTAAAAAGCAGAGACATTACTTTGCCAACAAAGGTCCATCTAGTCAAAGTTGTGGTTTATCCAGTAGTCATGAATGGATGTGAGAGTTGGACTACAAAGAAAGCTGACCACTGAAGAATTGATGGTTTTGAACTGTGGTGTTGGAGAAGCTTCTTCAGAGTCCCTTGGACAGCAAGGAGATCCAACCAGTCCATCCTAAAAGAAATCAATCCTGAATATTCATTGGAAGGACGGATGCTGAAGAACTGACTCTGGCCACCTGGTGTGAAGAACTGACTCATTGGAAAAGACCCTGTTGCTGGAAAAGATTGAAGGTGGGAGGAGAAGGGGACGACAGAGGCTGAGATGATTGGATGGCCTCACCGACTCAACGGACATGAGTTTAAGCATTCTCCGGGAGTTGGTGATGGGCAGGGAAGCCCGTGTCCTGTAGTCCATGGGGTCGCAAAGAGTAGGACACAACTGAATGACTGAAGTGAACTGAATATTCCATTGTGTATGTGTACCACAACTTCTTTATGTGTTCATCTGTCGATGGACATCTAGGTTGCTTCCATCTTCTAGCTCTTGTAAATAGTGCTGCAGTGAACAATGGGATATATGTGTCTTTTTCCATTTTGGTTTCCTCAGGGTATATGCCTACGAGTGGAATTGCTGGGTCATATGGTGGTTTTATTCTTGCTTTTTAAGGACTCTCCATACCCTCTTCCATAGTGGCTGTATCAATTTACATTCCCATCAACAATGCAAGAGCATTCCCTTTTCTCCATGCCCTCTCCAGCATTTACTGTTTGTAGACATTTAGATGATGGCCATTCTGATCAGTGTGAGGTGATATCTCATTGTGCTTTTGATTCGCACTTCTTTAATAATGAGCGATGTTGAGTATCTTTTCATGTCCTTTTTAGCCATCTGTATGTCTTCTTTGGAGAAATGTCTGTTTAGGTCTTTTCCCCAATTTTGGATTGGGCTGTTTCTTCTTCTGGCATTGAGTTGTATGAGCTGCTTGTATATTTTGGAAATTAATCCTTTGTCAGTTGTTTCACTGGCTACTATTTTCTCCCATTTGAGGGCTGTCTTTTCACCTTGCTTATAGTTTCCTTTGCTGTGAAAAAGCTTTTAAGTTTAATCAGGTCCCACTTGTTTACTTTTGTTTTTATTTCCATTACTCTAGGAGGTGGGTCATAGAGGATCTTGCTTTATGTCATTGAGTGTTCTGCCTATGTTTCCCTCTAAGGGTTTTATAGTTTCAGGTCTTACATTTAGGTTTTAATCCATTTTGAGTTTACCTTTGTGTATGGTGTTAGGAAGTGTTCTAATTTCATTCTTTTACATGTAGCTGTCCAGTTTTCCCAGCCCCATTTATTGAAGAGGCTGTCTTTGCCCCATTGTGTATTCTTGCCTCCTCTGTCAAAAATAAGGTACTCATAGGTGCATGGGTTTATTTCTGCGCTTTCTATTTTGTTCCACTGGTCTATATTTCTGTTTTTGTGCAGTACCATGCTGTCTTGATGACTGTAGCTTTGTAGCATAATCTGAAGTCAGGAAGGTTGGTTCCTCCAGATCCATTCTTCTTTCTCAAGACTGCTTGGGCTATGGGGGGTCTTTCGTGTTTCCATATGAATTGTGAATTTTTTTCTTCTAGTTCTGTGAAAACTACCATTGGTAATTTGATAGGGATCACATTGAATCTATAGACTGCATTTGGTAGCATAGTCATTTTCACAAAATTGATTCTTCCTACCAGGGAACATGGAATATCGCTCCATCTGTTTACATCATCTTTGATTTCTTTCATCAGCGTCTCATAATTTTCTGTGTACAGTTCTTTTGTCTGCTTCGGTAAGTTTATTCCTAGATATTGAACTCTTTTTGTTGCAGTGGTGAATGGGATTGATTCCTTAATTTCTCTTTCTGATTTTTCATTGTTGGTATATAGAAATCCAAGTGATTTCTGTGTATTGATTCTGTATCCTGCAACTTTTCTAAATTCACTGATTAGCTCTAATAATTTTCTGATACTATCTTTAGGGTTTTCTATGCACAGTATCACGTCATCTGCAAACAGTGAGAGCTTTACTTCTTCTTTTCCGATCGGCATTCCTTTTATTTATTTTTCTTCTCTCATTGCTATAGCTAGGACTTCCAGAACTAGGCTAAATAACAGTGATGACAGTGGACACCCTTGTCTTGTTCCTGATCTTAGGGGAAATGCTTTCAGTTTTTCACCATTGAGAATAATGTTTGCTGTTAGGCTTATCATATATGGCCTTTACTATGTTGAGGTAGCAACGGCAACAGCAGCATGTTGAGGTAGGTTCCTTCTATGCCGATTTTTTGAAGCGTGTTAATCATAAATGGGTGCTGAATTTTGTCAAAGGCTTTTTCTGCATCTATTGAGATCAGTCAGTGAGTCAGTTCAGTTACTCATTCGTGTCCAAGTCTTTGTGATGCCATGAACTGCAGCATGCCAGGCCTGCTTGTCCATCACCAACTCCCGGAGTCCACCCAAACCCACGTCCATTGAGTCGGTGATGCCATGCAACCATCTCATCCTCTGTCGTCCCCTTCGCCTTCTGCCCTCAATCTTTCCCAGCATCAGGGTCTTTTCCAATGAGTCAGGTCTTCACATCAGGTGGCCAAAGTATTGGAGTTTCAGCTTCAACATCAGTCCTTCCAATGAACACCCAGGACTGATCTCCTTTAGGATGGACTGGTTGGATCTCCTTGCAGTCCAAGGGACTCTCAAGAGTCTTCTCCAACACCACAGTTCAAAAGCATCAATTCTTCAGTGCTCAGCTTTCTTTAAAATCCAACTCGCACATCTGTACATGACCACTGTAAAAACCATAGCCTGACTAGACGGACCTTTGTTGGGAAAGTAATGTCTCTGCTTTTTAATATGCTGTCTAGGTTGGTCATAACTTTCCTTCCAAGGAGTAACCGTCTTTTAATTTCATGGCTGCGACCACCATCTGCAGTGATTTTGGAGCCGAGAAAAATAAAGTCAACCAATCCTCATCTATTTTCCATGAAGTGATGGGACCGGATGCCAATATGTTAGTTTTCTGAATGTTGAGTTTTAAGCCAAATTTTTCACTCTCCTCTTTCACTTTTATCAAGAGGCTCATTAGTTCTTCTTCACTTTCTGCCGTAAGGGTGGTGTCATCTGCATATCTGAGGTTATTGATATTTCTCCCAGCAATATTGATTCCAGCTTGTGCTTCATCCAGCCCAGCGTTTCTCATGATGTAGTCTGCATATAAGTTAAATAAGTGGGTGACAATATACAGCCTTGATGTACTCCTTTTCTTATATGGAACCAGTCTGTTGTTCCTTGTCCAGTTCTAACTGTTGCTTCCTGACCTGCATACAGATTTCTCAAGAGGCAGGTCAGGTGGTCTGGTATTCCCATCTCTTTTGGAATTTTCCACAGTTTATTGTGATCCACACAGTCAAAGGCTTTGGCATAGTCAATAACGTGGAAATAGATGTTTTTCTGGAACTCTCTTGCTTTTTCCATGATCCAGCGGATGTTGGCAATTTGATCTCTGGTTCCTCTGCCTTTTCTAAAACCAGCTTGAACAGCTGTAAGTTCAGGGTTCACATATTGCTGAAACCTGGCTTGGAGAATTTTAAGCATTAGTTTATTATTGAGATTATCGTATGGTTTATATCTTTCAATTTGCTAACATGATGTTTCACATTGATTGATTTGCGTATATTGAAGAACCTTTGCATTCCTGGAATAAACCCTACTTGATCATGGTGTGTGAGCTTTTTGATGTGTTGCTGAATTCTGTTTGCTAAACTTTTGTTGAGGATTTTTGCATCTATGTTCATCAGTGATATTGGCCTGTGGTTTTCTTTTTTTGTGTTGTCTTTGTCTGGCTTTGGTATCAGGGTGATGGTGGCCTCGTAGAATAAGTTTGGAAATGTTCCTTCCTCTGTAAATTTTTGAAAGAGTTTTAGAAGAATAGGCGTTATCTCTTCTCTAAATGTTTGATAGAATTCTCCTGTGAAGCCATCTGGTCCTGGGCTTTTGTTTCTTGCAAGATTTTTGATCACAGCTTCAATTTCAGTGCATAATTTCTATTTCTTCCTGATTCAGTCTTGGAAGATTGAACTTTTATAAGAATCTGTCCATTTCTTCCAGGTTATCTATATTATTGCCATATAGCTGTTCATAATAGTGTCTTGTAATCCTTTGTATTTCTACCTTGTCTGTTGTAACCTCTCCTATTTCATTTCTAATTTTGTTGATTTGATTCTTCTCTCTTATTTCTTGATGAGTCTGGTTAAAGGTTTTTCAATTTTGTTTATCCTCTCAAAGAACCACCTTTTAGTTTTATTAATCTTTAACATTGTTTCTTTCGTTTCTTTTTCATTTATTTCTGCTCGGATCTTTATGATTTGTTTCCTTCTACTAACTTTGGGGTTTTGTTGTTGTTGTTGTTCTTCTTTTCCCAGTTGTTTCAGGTGTAAAGTTAGGTTGTCTATTCAATGTTTTTCTTGTTTCTTGAGGTAGGATTGTGTTGCTATCAACTTCCCCCTTAGGACTGCTTTTGCTGCATCCCATAGGCTTTGAGTTGTCGTGTTTTCAGTTTTATTTGTTTCTAGAAATTTTTTGATTTCCTTTCTGATTTCTTCCATAACCTGTTGGTT
This sequence comes from Bubalus kerabau, assembly GCF_029407905.1. Classification (NCBI taxonomy): domain Eukaryota; kingdom Metazoa; phylum Chordata; class Mammalia; order Artiodactyla; family Bovidae; genus Bubalus; species Bubalus kerabau. The sequence continues at coordinate 137,879,737 of NC_073624.1, forward strand.
ATTTAGAAATGTGTTGTTTAATTGCCATATGTTTGTGTTTTTTACAGGTTTTTTTCCCTTGTAATTGATATCTAGTCTCATAGTGTTGTGGTCAGAGAAGATGCTTGATATGATTTCAATTTTCTTCAATTTACTGAGGTTTGACTTGTGACCCAAGATGTAGTCTATCTTGGAGGATGTTCCATGTGCACTTGAGAAGAAGGTGTATTCTTCTGCTTTTGGATGGAATGTCCTGAAGATATCAATGAGATCCATCTCATCTAATGTATCATTTAAGACTTGTGTTTCCTTATTAATTTTCTGTTTTGATGATCTGTCCATTGGTGTGAGTGGGGTGTTAAAGTCTCCTACTATTATTGTGTTACTGTCAATTTCTCCTTTTAGGTCTGTTAGTGCTTGTCCTATGTATTGAGGTGCTCCTATGCTGGGTGCATAGATATTTACAATTGTTATATCTTCCTCTTGGATTGAACCCTTGACCATTATGTAGTGTCCTTCCTTTTCTCTTGTAATCTTCTTTATTTTAAGGTCTATTTTGTATGATACAAGGATTGCTACTCTAGCTTTCTTTTGCTTCCCATTTGCATGGAATATATTTTTCCATCCTCTCACTTTCAGTCTATATGTGTCTTGAGGTCTGAAGTGGGTTTCTTGTAGACAACATATATATGGGTCTTGTTTTTGTATCCATTCATCCAGTCTGTGTCTTTTGGTTGGAGCATTAACCCACTTACATTTAAAGTAATTATTAATATATATGCTCCTATTGCCATTTTCTTTATTGTTTAGGTTGATTTAGTAGATCTTTGCTTTACCTCCTATCTTCTTCCTGGTTGATCTCTCAGTAAAACTCTTTTCTCAAAAGCCTATCACAATATTGGCCTTTCTCACTGTTTTTATTTTGTGATCAGTTCTTCGTGAGTGCAGGGGTGTTCTGCATTACCAGCATTATATGTGTATGTACTTATTAGCACAGGTCTGCATATTAAGGCTCCTAGAAAATATTGGTTTAACGGCAAAAAGAAAGTACAGAGGAACGAAAGGAGGAATCAGGCAAAGATTCAAATCCAGTTCTGTCAGAGTCTGAAGGCTGAGCCATTTCTAATTTCCCATACTACCATTACTGTGTTGTTGCATCCCATCCACTAGATTGTGGTCTACTTGAGTACAAGGTTAACATTTCACTTATCTTTACATTACCAGTGCTATGTAAAGTGGCTTCATATATAGTATATGATAGACATTTGTGGAACTGATTAGCAAAATAAACAGAACAACCTAATCATTTAATTTATGTGAGTGGAGACTGAGGAATGAGACCATTCCAGGAGATGTTAGTGAATTATATATGGCACTGAGCCTCCTCTTTGAAACTGTCCTTTATAAGTAACTGTCCTCTTCTTAGCATCATAGGGGAAAAAAAGCTCATCTGGTCTCTTAACCATAATGGAGTGTAACAAAAACTGACAATAAGTGGGTTCTCTGTATGCTGGTCTTCTTCTGTCTTCCCCTGACTTGGCTGAGAGCTGGGCTAACACACAATGGAGCTTGTTCTCCCTAGTCCTTCCTCTGTGACTTTTCTGCTGAGCTGCCATGCCCCTTTCTAATGTTTCTTTTCTCTTTCCCTTTCACTTAACTCAGCTTTTATGTATCTGTCCATCACTGACCCTCTAACTACCAGCTAGGATGGCCTGGCTCTTTTCTAACTTTCAAAGGAAGATGCCTGCTCTGAATGTGTGACATTAGAGAATGGGTTTGATAAGTCCTTAAGAACAGTTGTTTATATTCTTTCAAAATTTCCTGGGTAATAAACAGTTGTTTGAAAGTGAAGGGCAAAGTGGTATTTCATCAGCTTGTTCTCTGCTATTCCTGTGATGGCTCAAATCATACAACATTGCATTTCAACCTTTGTAAGGAGATCTCACCAGTTCAGGGCTACTGAGTGGGCTGAGTCACTTGCTTCCCTACTCAGTAGCCAGGGGCCTACTCAATTCTAGCCCAGTTGGAACTCCACTGGTTGAATCTTTGAAACTCTGAGGCTGATTGAAGCTTCTAAGCCAACAAAAAGAGGCAAAGGGCCTTTGTAATTCAGCAAGGAAATGTTCCAGTTCTTTTGCACTTTTGTAATGAAGGCTGGCCCAGCAGCCCTAGTGTCCCTGGCACACAGAGGGGGGTTGTAGGCAATAAAGGGGATGTGAGTCTTTGGGGTCACTCCTCTCTTCCCAGGACTTTTATAGATGACTTTCCAGCCATTGAGAGGTTCACTGCTCATTCACATTCCACAGCTTTGAATCTTGGGGAAAAAAAATTTTGTGTATCGATGAACTGCATCAGATGTTCCAATGCATCTTACACATGCCATGTCTCATTTACATCAATCCCTATCTAGCTTCATTAATTTGGGTCACTTGACCAGGCTTATAGGGATTTCGGTTTGCCATCTCAAACTTAATTTGTAAATTACAGGGCTAGGAAGATGTAAACTGTTCATCACTGTTGTTATTGCTAGAGTGAGTTAAAGTGCTTCACAGTATGAATTCAGGTATTAATTCCAGTACAGTGCAATGCCTCCAGTAAGCTGCATGAAGGGAGTTTTACTTTTCCTCCTAACATAATTTTAGAAAATGTGGCATTTTAAAAATCCCAGGACCAAAGTTGGAAATTCCATCATGACTAGTTTTGTTAGACATCTGGATGTGGAAACTGAAGTAAGTAGAATTGCAAACAGCAGCCCTGGAAGGAGCTTTGTGATTTGATCCTCAATCCTTGACTGTATAAATAAGCTATCAGGGACCGAGAGTAACTACTGGATATGACTCAGCTCATAAGATGACAACACTGTCCTCCTGATCATCAGTTAGAAATCTCCAAATATGCTGAATCCATTAGAATAATTATGGTACAGCATCTGAGTTGGCAATGAAAGAATGCAATGTAAAAGACTGTTCTGATACCACTTAGAAGCATCTGGCCCTAATCAGACTTTAATTTTAGACACAGTTCTACCTAAAGCTTTCTATAATTCATTACAGCAGAAGACAAAGAGTTATTTTTATGCAGAAAAAATTGGACTCAAGTAAAAGTTATTTTTAACACTTCATCTAATTACAAAGCTGAGCACAGTACCATGACTATTGAAATATGCTACAGAAATAACAAAGAGAGTGAACAGAAATGAAAGATTATCTTGACTAGCTGCCAAGGTAAGCAAAGATGAGGGGAATGATTCTCTTGATTAGAGGGGAAAGTGAGGAAGCAGTAATTTCTTTTCAGAATGTTTACACACTCTGTTTGGTTAGATATTTTATTACGGGTTCATGTTAACTATGATATTGATTATTTCTTAGCAGCATGTAGCTCATCTGAGCAATGAAGTGCATTTTTATTGCAAGTAACTTCAAGGAATATGGTATCCCACTGAGAAAATAAAGAGACAGACTTATGATTGGGTCAGGGAATGTGAATTTGAGCTAACAGACACAGAATCTAGACTTAGGCTACAGGTCCATATTCTTTCAGGCGATGTTTTCCTTCCCTCGGATAACACAAAACTGCATTATCATTGAGGAGGGAAACAGTAGCAATGACGAAAGAAGATCTATGCAGAAACAGTACCTTTTAAAAAGTGAAGCAAAAAAAAAAAAAATCTATATGATGAAAGAGAGCTCATAAGTCAGTCAACTATTTTGAGTTTTTGAAAAACACAAAGAACCCAGGTTTAGAGAAAAACTTCAGCTTACTCTCGACTCTCAATTACCTGTAGCAGGTTGAATAGATTTAATTTATCTAGTTTCTTTCTAATACACTGCTGCTGTGAAGCAGTCTGCCTACAAATCACAATCTTTCTAAACCTCAATTTCCTCATCCACTAAATAGTATAAATCAAGGTTATTTTGCACGAGAGGTTAAGTGTAAAAAGCTAAATCTCAATAAACAATAGTTTTAAATTTTAAAAAATTTAAAAACTGTCTGATGAACAGACCATTTTCTAAGACTCTGGACCGTCAGTATCGTTTCATTGTCTCTGGAAGTGATGGGAAGAATAGTTATTTTCTTATTCATTTAGTTACCCTTGCTGCCCAAGGAACAAACAACTTGAAAAAAGATATGTCTACTCAAGATGAGGGTTTGCACTAGTCCAAGATATATTACTCACTTGAAAAAGGAAGAGGGAGAAAGAGGTTGGAGCAAGTAATTTTCATGCTGTGAGCTAAAAACTTACTGAACTCTGAGTTTGACAGATCATCAGAGTTTCAGACATGGTTGTATATACATATGTTGTTATATAATTATAAATACCAGTGGCCAGTTGAGCAGGCTGGTAAAAGGCACCACTCCACGAGCATGGACATTTTTATTTTGCTTTAAATTCTTATTATTGTGCATCCACTATGTGTTCAACATACATATATTGTTTCGATGTGTATGTTTAGGTGTGTACTTTATATAACCCACCTGATTTAATTCTTGCCATTATACTATGGAAAGAATATTATTCTAATTTTTCAAGTGAGGGAACTAACACAGAGGCTAACCTGGATTCATGAGCAATTTTACAATGTAAAGTAGAGGTAGGTAGGCCAGTCAGGACTCCTTTGCATTAATCTAGTTGAGAGGAATTATTGGTCTGTGAGAAGGGAAAGTAGTTAATCTTTTGGGAAGATTCTATGATGTTGTTTTTCCCTAAATAGCATTTTACAGATATCAATTAATCCAGTTAAATTGCAACAGAATGTGAAAACATGTTCTTATGACTCATCTGGATCATATCTTGTACTTTCCCTTTAATAAATATGATTTATAAATACATTAAAAGCACTTGAATTCAGAGAGACTCTCCAAACCCCCTCCTAGTCTCTATTTTAAACATATTTAGATAGTGACATTGAGAAATCTGCCTTTCAAAGTGTTCTGCATCCTGACTGCCAGGCCTTGCTTTTAGAAATCTGAATAAAACTGAGTCTTTGGTAGGTGAGCATTATGTAGGTTCTGAAGGGATCACTATCATCTCATCAATTTAGCCTTATTATGAACCTACTAAATGAAGATATCCAATATAATGTTGTTTTATTTAGCTGTTTCTTTTATACTCCCTCTCTCTTCTCTATAGTGAAACATGTATACAAGACAGCATAAAATAGAATATATTAAAAATATATATTTATCTGAACTCCATCTTTTTTTGGGGGGTGTTAGTTCTAAAAGGTCTTATAGGTCTTCATAGAACCGTTCACCTTCAGCTTCTTCAGCGTTGCTGGTTGGGGCATAGACTTGGATTACTGTGATATTGAATGGTTTGCCTTGGAAACAAACAGAGATCATTCTGTCGTTTTTGAGATTGCATCCAAGTACTGCATTTCGGACTGTTTTGTTGACCATGATGGCTACTCCATTTCTTCTAAGGGATTCCTGCCCGCAGTAGTAGATATAATGATCATCCGAGTTAAATTCACCCATTCCAGTTCATTTTAGTTCGCTGATTCCTAGAATGTTGACGTTCCCTCTTGCCATCTCTTGTTTGACCACTTCCAATTTGCCTTGATTCATGGACCTGACATTCCAGGTTCCTAGGCAATATTTTCTCTTTATAGCATTGGACCTTGCTTCTATCATGAGTCACATCCACAATTGGGTATTGTTTTTGCTTTGGCTCCATCCCTTCATTCTTTCTGGAGTTATTTCTCCACTGATCTCCAGTAGCATATTGGGTACCTACTGACCTGGGGAGTTCCTCTTTCAGTATGCTATCATTTTGCCTTTTCATACTGTTCATGGGGTTCTCAAGGCAAGAATACTGAAATGGTTTGCCATTCCCTTCTCCAGTGGACCACATTCTGTCAGACTTCTCCACCATGACCCGCCCGTCTTGGGTGGCCCCACACAGCATGGCTTAGTTTCACTGAGTTAGACAAGGCTGTGGTCCTAGTGTGATTAGATTGCCTAGTTTTCTGTGATTATGGTTTCAGTGCGTCTGCCCTCTGATGCCCTCTTGCAACACCTACCATATTACTTGGGTTTCTCTTACCTTGGACGTGGGGTATCTCTTCACAGCTGCTCCAGCAATGTGCAGCCGCTGCTCCTTACCTTGGACGAGGGGTATCTCCTCACTGCTGCCCCTCCTGACCTTGAATGTGGAATAGCTCCTCTCGGCCCCCCTGCACCTGCGCAGCCACCGCTCCTTGGACGTGGGGTTGCTCCTCCCAGCTGCCGCCCCTGACCTCAGACACGGGGTAACTCCTCTCGGCTGCTGCCCCTGACCTCGGACGTGGGTTAGCTCCTCTCTGCTGTTCCTGCGCCGCCGCAGCCTGGCACTCTCGGCCGCTACCCCTGACCTCGGACATGGGGTAACTCCTCTTGGCCGCCACTCCTTGGGCATGGGGTCCTCCTGGCTTCTGCCCCTGACCTTGGACATGGGGTAGCTCCTCTCGGCCACGCTACATGCACCGGTCGCAGCCGCCCGTGCTACGCACGCCGGTCGCAACTGCTGCTGGGCTGGAAGAAGCACAAGCTGGAATCAAGATTGTCGGGAGAAATACCAATAACCTCAGATATGCAGATGACGCCACCCTTGTGGCAGAAAGTGAAGAGGAACTAAAAAGCCTCTTAATGAAGGTGAAAGTGGAGAGTGAAAAAGTTGGCTTAAAGCTCAACATTCAGAAAACGAAGATCATGACATCTGGTCCCATCACTTCATGGGAAATAGATGGGGAAACAGTGGAAACAATGTCAGACTTTATTTTTGGGCTCCAAAATCACTGCAGATGTTGACTGCAGCCATGAAATTAAAAGACGCTTACTCCTTGGAAGAAAAGTTATGACCAACCTAGATAGCATATTCAAAAGCAGAGCCATTACTTTGCCAACAAATGTCCGTCTAGTCAAGGCTATGGTTTTTCCTGTGGTCATGTATGGATGTGAGAGTTGGACTGTGAAGAAAGCTGAGCACCGAAGAATTGATGCTTTTGAACTGTGGTGTTGGAGTAGACTCTTGAGAGTCCCTTGGACTGCAAGGAGATCCAACCAGTCCATTCTGAAGGAGTTCAGCCCTGGGATGTCTTTGGAAGGAATGATGCTAAAGCTGAAACTCCAGTACTTTGGCCACCTCATGGGAAGAGTTGACTCATTGGAAAAGACTCTGATGCTGGGAAGGATTGGGGACAGGAGGAGAATGGGACGACAGAGGATGAGATGGCTGGATTCCATCACTGACTCAATGGATGTGAATCTGAGTGAACTCCGGGCGTTGGTGATGGACAGGGAGGCCTGGCATGCCGCAATTCATGGGGTTGCAAAGAATCAGACACCAAGAGCAACTGAACTGAACTGAACTCCATTTTGAAAAAATGTATGACTTATCTGTAAGTTACATGGTTGGCCACTAAAAACATTTCCTTCACTAACCTGATGCTAAAGTCATTCTGCCTTCAAAGAGGCTTCCAGTATCAAGATGTTAATTAATTTAGAGTGAAGTTTCTCAAACCTGACACTCCAAATGTCATTTTGGACCAGACAATTTTCTGTTGTAGGGAGTTAGTTGTCCTATGCATTGTAAGATGTTCAGCAACATCCCTGACTTCTCCACAATAAATGTCAGGGGCAAATGCCCCCTCCCCTTCAGGGATCACAGCCTTGTCATGGCGAAGGGGCTTGCATAACTCAATGAAAGCATGAGCCATGCCATGCAGGGCTGATGGATTGGTCATAGTGAAGAGTTCTGACAAAACATGGTGCTCTGGATGAGGAAACAGCAAACCACTCCAATATTCTTGCTGTGAGAACCCCATGAACAGTATGAAAAGGCAAAAATATATGACACCAGAACTGGAGCCCCCCAGGTTGAAAGGTGTCCAATATGCTACTGGGCAAGTGCAGAAGGCAATTACTATTAGCTCCAGAAAGAATGAATCAGCTGGGCCAAAGCTGAAATGATGCTTAGTTGTGGATGTGTCTGGTAGTGAAAACAAGACCAACGCTATAAAGAGCAATACTGCATAGGAACCTGGAAGGTTAGGTCCATGAATCAAGATATATTGGATGTGGTCAAGCACGATATGGGAAGAGTGAACATTAACATCTTAGGAATCAGGGAACTAAATGAATGGGAATGGGTAAATTTAATTTAGACGGCCATTATATCTACTACTGTGGGCAAGAATCACTTAGAAGAAGTGGAGTAGTCCTCACAGTCAACAAAAGAGTCAGAAATGCAGTACTTGGATGCTATCTCAAAAACGACAGAATGATCTTGGTTTCTTTCCAGGGCAAAGCATTCAACATTACAGTAATCCAAATCTATGACCCAACCATTGATGCTGAAGAAACTGAAGTTGAACACTTCCATGAAGACCTACAAGAGAACTAACACCAAAAAGGATGCTTTTCATCACAGAGGATTGGAATGCAAAAGTAAGAAGTCAAAAGATACCTGTTGTACAGGCAAGTTTACCTTGGAGTACAAAATGAAGCAGGGTAAAGGCTAACAGTTTTTTCAGGAGAATACACTGATCACAGCAAACACCCTCTTCCAACAACACAAGAGATGATTATACACATGGAGATCACCTGAAGATCAATATCAAAACCAGACTTATATATTCTTTGCAGCCAAAGATGATATATTCTTTGCAGCCAAACATGGAGAAGCTCTATAGAGTCAGTGAAAACAAGACTGGGAGCTGACTGAAACTCAGATCATGAGCTCCTTACTGCAAAATCAGGCTTAAATTGAAAAAAATAGGGAAAACCAATAGGCCTTTCAGGTGTGACCTAAATGTATTTCTTATGATTATATAGTGGAGGTGATGAATAAATTTAAGGGATTATATCTGGTAGACAGAGTGTGTAAAGAACTATGGATGGAGGTTCCTAACACTACATAGCAGGTGGTGATCAAAACCATTACAAAGAGAAAGAAATACAAGAAGGCAAAGTGGTTGACTGAAGAGGCCTAACAAATAGCTGAGGAAAGAAGAGATGTGCAAAGCAAGGGAGAAAGGGAAAGATATACTCAACTGAATGCAGAGTTCCAGAGAATAGCAAGGAGAGATAAGAAGGCCTTCTTGAATGAATAATGCAAAGAAATAGAGGGAAAAAATAGAGTGGGAAAGACTAGAGATTGCTTCAAGAAAATTGGAGATATCAAGAAAACATTTCATGCAAGGATGGGCACAAAAAAAGGACCTCAAAGAAATGGTAAGGACATAACAGAAGCAGAAGAGCTTAAGAAGAGGTGGAAGGAATACACAGAAAAACTATACAGAAAATGTCTTAATGACCAGTATAACCATGATAGAGTGATCACAACCTAGGGCCAGACATCCTGGAGTGTGAAGTCAAGTGGGCCTTAGGAAGCATTACTATGAGCAAAGCTAATGAATGTGATGGAATTCTAGCTGAGTTGCTTCAAATCCTAAAAGAAGGCACTGTAAACTGCTGAACTCAATTTATGTCAGCACATTTGGAAAACTCAGCAATGGTCACAGGATTGGGAAAAGACAATTTTCATTCCAATCTCAAGGAAGGGCAATGACAAAAATGTTCAAACTACCATACAACGACACTCATTTTACAGGCTAGCAAGGTAATGCTCAAATTCCTTCAAAACTAGGCTTCAGTAATATGTGAATCAAGAACGTCCAAGGATAGGGAACAAGATGGCCGAGGAGTAGGTGGACACGGAATATATCTCTTTTAACAGATACATCAGGAATACACCTTCAGACACAGAAGTACATGCAGAACCAGGCTTAGGAGGGCAGAAACCAAAAGGAAGAAAGAATTCAACCTTGAAGCCTGGGAAAAGGAGACCTCAAACACAATAAGTTAAAAAAAACAAAATGAAAAGGTAGATAACTAGTATCCAAATGAAGGAACAAACTAGAAACACAGAAGTCCAAATAAATGAAGAGGAAATAGGCAAACTACCTGAAAAAGAATTCAGAATAATGATAGTAAAGATGATCAAAAGCCTTGAGAAAAAAATGGATAAAATGCAAGAGAAAATAACAAAGACCTAGAAGAATTAAAGAAAAAACATGCAGAGACAAACAACACAATTACTGAAATTAAAAATACTGATGTTTGAGCTGGATCAGTGAGCTGGAAGATAAAATGGTGGAAATAACTTCTGAAGAGCAGAAAAAAGGAAAAAGAATAATAATAATAAAAAAAACTGAGGATAGTCTAAGAGACCTATGGGACAGTATCAAACACATCAACATTCGAATTATAGGGGTCCCAGAAGAAGAGAAAGAGAAAGGGTAAGAGAAAATTTTTGAAGAGATTATAGTTGAAAATTTCCCCAACATGGAAAAGGAAATAGTCAATCAAGCCCAAGAGGCACAAAGGGTCCCATACAGGATAAACCCAAGGAGAAACATGCTAAGACACATACTAATCAAACTAACAAAGACTAAACCCAAAGAAAGAATATTAAAAGCAGCAAAGGAGAAGCAACAAGTAACATACAAGGGAAATCCCATATGCTCAACAGCTGATCTTTCAGCAGAAACACTGCAGGCCAGGAGGGAATGGCAGGATATATTTAAAGTACTGAAAGGGAAAAATATACAACCAAGATTACTGTACCCAGCAAGGATCTCACTCAAAATTGGTGGAGAAATAAAAAGCTTTTCAGACAAGTAAAAGTTAAAAGAATTCAGTACCACCAAACCAGCTTTACAACAAATGTTAAAGGGACTTATATAGCTGAGAAATACAAGAGAAGAAAAAAGATCTACTAAGTCAACCTCAAACAATAAAGAAAATGGCAATAGGAGCATATATATTAATAATTACTTTAAATGTAAGTGGGTTAATGCTCCAACCAAAAGACACAGACTGGATGAATGGATACAAAAACAAGACCCGTATATATGTTGTCTACAAGAAACCCACTTCAGACCTCAAGACACATATAGACTGAAAGTGAGAGGGTGGAAAAATATATTCCATGCAAATGGGAAGCAAAAGAAAGCTAGAGTAGCAATCCTTGTATCATACAAAATAGACCTTAAAATAAAGAAGATTACAAGAGAAAAGGAAGGACACTACATAATGGTCAAGGGTTCAATCCAAGAGGAAGATATAACAATTGTAAATATCTATGCACCCAGCATAGGAGCACCTCAATACATAGGACAAGCACTAACAGACCTAAAAGGAGAAATTGACAGTAACACAATAATAGTAGGAGACTTTAACACCCCACTCACACCAATGGACAGATCATCAAAACAGAAAATTAATAAGGAAACACAAGTCTTAAATGATACATTAGATGAGATGGATCTCATTGATATCTTCAGGACATTCCATCCAAAAGCAGAAGAATACACCTTCTTCTCAAGTGCACATGGAACATCCTCCAAGATAGACTACATCTTGGGTCACAAGTCAAACCTCAGTAAATTGAAGAAAATTGAAATCATATCAAGCATCTTCTCTGACCACAACACTATGAGACTAGATATCAATTACAAGGGAAAAAAAAAACTGCAAAAAACACAAACATATGGCAATTAAACGACACATTTCTAAATAACCAACAGGTTATGGAAGAAATCAGAAGGGAAATCAAAAAATTTCTAGAAACAAATGAAACTGAAAACACGACAACTCAAAGCCTATGAGATGCAGCAAAAGCAGTCCTAAGAGGGAAGTTGATAGCAACACAATCCTACCTCAAGAAACAATAAAAACATTGAATAGACAACCTAACTTTACACCTGAAACAACTGGGAAAAGAATAAGAACAACAACAACATCAAAACCCCAAAGTTAGTACAAGAAAAGAAATCATAAAGATCCGAGCAGAAATAAATGAAAAAGAAACGAAAGAAACAATGTTAAAGATTAATAAAACTAAAAGGTGGTTCTTTGAGAGGATAAACAAAATCGAAAAACCTTTAGCAAGGCTCATCAAGAAATAAGAGAGAAGAATCAAATCAACAAAATTAGAAATGAAAAAGGAGAGGTTACAACAGACAAGGTAGAAATACAAAGGATTACAAGACACTATTATGAACAGCTATATGGCAATAATATAGATAACCTGGAAGAAATGGACAGATTCTTATAAAAGTTCAATCTTCCAAGACCGAATCAGGAAGAAATAGAAATTATGCACTAAAATTGAAGCTGTGATCAAAAATCTTGCAAGAAACAGAAGCCCAGGACCAGATGGCTTCGCAGGAGAATTCTATCAAACATTTAGAGAAGAGATAATGCCTATTCTTCTAAAACTCTTTCAAAAATTTATAGAGGAAGGGACACTTCCAAACTCATTCTATGAGGCCACCATCACCCTGATACCAAAGCCAGACAAAGACAACACAAAAAAAGAAAACCACAGGCCAATATCACTGATGAACATAGATGCAAAAATCCTCAACAAAAGTTTAGCAAACAGAATTCAGCAACACATCAAAAAGCTCACACACCATGATCAAGTAGGGTTTATTCCAGGAATGCAAAGGTTCTTCAATATACGCAAATCAATCAATGTGAAACATCATGTTAGCAAATTGAAAGATATAAACCATACAATAATCTCAATAATAAACTAATGCTTAAAATTCTCCAAGCCAGGTTTCAGCAATATGTGAACCCTGAACTTACAGCTGTTCAAGCTGGTTTTAGAAAAGGCAGAGGAACCAGAGATCAAATTGCCAACATCACTGGATTTTCGAAAAAGCAAGAGAGTTTAAGAAAAAAAATCTATTTCCACGTTATTGACTATGCCAAAGCCTTTGACTGTGTGGATCACAATAAACTGTGGAAAATTCCAAAAGAGATGGGAATACCAGACCCCCTGACCTGCCACTTGAGAAATCTGTATGCAGGTCAGGAAACAACAGTTAGAACTGGACATGGAACAACAGACTGGTTTCAAATAGGAAAAGGAGTACGTCAAGGCTGTATATTGTCACTCTACTTATTTAACTTATATGCAGACTACATCATGAGAAACGCTGGGCTGGATGAAGCACAAGCTGGAATCAATATTGCTGGGAGAAATATCAATAACCTCAGATATGCAGATGACACCACCCTTATGGCAGAAAGTGAAGAACTAAAGAGCCTCTTGATGAAAGTGAAAGAGGAGCGTGAAAAAGTTGGCTTAAAGCTCAACATTCAGAAAACTAAGATCATGGCATCCAGTCCCATCACTTCATGGAAAATAGATGGGGAAACAGTGGAAATAGTGGCTGACTTTATTTTTCTGGGCTCCAAAATCACTGCAGATGGTGGTTGCAGCTATGAAAGTAAAAGATGCTTACTCCTTGGAAGGAAATTTATGACCAACCTAGATAGCATATTAAAAAGCAGAGACATTACTTTCCCAACAAAGGTCCGTCTAGTCAAGGCTATGGTTTTCCAGTGGTCATTTACGGATGTGAGAGTTGGATTTTAAAGAAAGCTGAGCACTGAAGAATTGATGCTTTTGAACTGTGGTGTTGGAGAAGACTCTTGAGAGTCCCTTGGACTGCAAGGAGATCGAACTAGTCCATTCTAAAGGAGATCAGTCCTGGGTGTTCATTGGAAGGACTGATGTTGAAGCTGAAACTCCAATACTTTGGCCACCTGATGTGAAGACCTGACTCATTGGAAAAGACCCTGATGCTGGGAAAGATTGAGGGCAGAAGGCGAAGGGGACGACAGCGGATGAGATGGTTGCATGGCATCACCGACTCAATGGACGTGGGTTTGGGTGGACTCCGGGAGTTGGTGATGGACAAGCAGGCCTGGCATGCTGCAGTTCATGGCATCACAAAGACTTGGACACGAATGAGTAACTGAACTGACTCACTGACTGATCTCAATAGATGCAGAAAAAGCCTTTGACAAAATTCAGCACCCATTTATGATTAACACGCTTCAAAAAATCGGCATAGAAGGAACCTACCTCAACATGCTGCTGTTGCCGTTGCTACCTCAACATAGTAAAGGCCATATATGATAAGCCTAACAGCAAACATTATTCTCAATGGTGAAAAACTGAAAGCATTTCCCCTAAGATCAGGAACAAGACAAGGGTGTCCACTGTCATCACTGTTATTTAGCCTAGTTCTGGAAGTCCTAGCTATAGCAATGAGAGAAGAAAAATAAATAAAAGGAATGCCGATCGGAAAAGAAGAAGTAAAGCTCTCACTGTTTGCAGATGACGTGATACTGTGCATAGAAAACCCTAAAGATAGTATCAGAAAATTATTAGAGCTAATCAGTGAATTTAGAAAAGTTGCAGGATACAGAATCAATACACAGAAATCACTTGGATTTCTATATACCAACAATGAAAAATCAGAAAGAGAAATTAAGGAATCAATCCCATTCACCACTGCAACAAAAAGAGTTCAATATCTAGGAATAAACTTACCGAAGCAGACAAAAGAACTGTACACAGAAAATTATGAGACGCTGATGAAAGAAATCAAAGATGATGTAAACAGATGGAGCGATATTCCATGTTCCCTGGTAGGAAGAATCAATTTTGTGAAAATGACTATGCTACCAAATGCAGTCTATAGATTCAATGTGATCCCTATCAAATTACCAATGGTAGTTTTCACAGAACTAGAAGAAAAAAATTCACAATTCATATGGAAACACGAAAGACCCCCCATAGCCCAAGCAGTCTTGAGAAAGAAGAATGGATCTGGAGGAACCAACCTTCCTGACTTCAGATTATGCTACAAAGCTACAGTCATCAAGACAGCATGGTACTGCACAAAAACAGAAATATAGACCAGTGGAACAAAATAGAAAGCGCAGAAATAAACCCATGCACCTATGAGTACCTTATTTTTGACAGAGGAGGCAAGAATACACAATGGGGCAAAGACAGCCTCTTCAATAAATGGGGCTGGGAAAACTGGACAGCTACATGTAAAAGAATGAAATTAGAACACTTCCTAACACCATACACAAAGGTAAACTCAAAATGGATTAAAACCTAAATGTAAGACCTGAAACTATAAAACCCTTAGAGGGAAACATAGGCAGAACACTCAATGACATAAAGCAAGATCCTCTATGACCCACCTCCTAGAGTAATGGAAATAAAAACAAAAGTAAACAAGTGGGACCTGATTAAACTTAAAAGCTTTTTCACAGCAAAGGAAACTATAAGCAAGGTGAAAAGACAGCCCTCAAATGGGAGAAAATAGTAGCCAGTGAAACAACTGACAAAGGATTAATTTCCAAAATATACAAGCAGCTCATACAACTCAATGCCAGAAGAAGAAACAGCCCAATCCAAAATTGGGGAAAAGACCTAAACAGACATTTCTCCAAAGAAGACATACAGATGGCTAAAAAGGACATGAAAAGATACTCAACATCGCTCATTATTAAAGAAGTGCGAATCAAAAGCACAATGAGATATCACCTCACACTGATCAGAATGGCCATCATCTAAATGTCTACAAACAATAAATGCTGGAGAGGGCATGGAGAAAAGGCAATGCACTTGCACTGTTGGTAGGGATGTAAATAGATACAGCCACTATGGAAGAGGGTATGGAGACTCTTTAAAAAGCTAGGAATAAAATCACCATATGACCCAGCAATCCCATTCCTAGGTATATACCCTGAGGAAACTAAAATGGAAAAAGACACACTGTATCCCATTGTTCACTGCAGCACTATTTGTAAGAGCTAGAAGATGGAAGCAACCTAGATGTCCATCGACAGATGAACACATAAAGAAGTTGTGGTACACATACACAATGGAATATTCAGTTCAGTTCAGTTCAGTCATTCAGTTGTGTCCTACTCTTTGCGACCCCATGGACTACAGGACACGGGCTTCCCTGCCCATCACCAACTCCCGGAGAATGCTTAAACTCATGTCCGTTGAGTCGGTGATGCCACCCAATCATCTCAGCCTCTGTCGTCCCCTTCTCCTCCCACCTTCAATGTTTCCCAGCAACAGGGTCTTTTCCAATGAGTCAGTTCTTTGCACTGGTGGCCAGAGTCAGTTCTTCAGCATCTGTCCTTCCAATGAATATTCAGGACTGATTTCTTTTAGGAAGGACTGGTTGGGTCTCCTTGTTGTCCAAGGGAATCTGAAGAGGCTTCTCCAACACCACAGTTCAAAACCATCAATTCTTCAGTCCTCAGCTTTCTTTGTAGTCCAACTCTCACATACGTACATGACTACTGGATAAACCACAACTTTGACTAGATGGACCTTTGTTGGCAAAGTAATGTCTCTGCTTTTTAATATGCTGTCTAGGTTGGTCATAACTTTTCTTCCAAGGAGCAAGCGTCCTTTAATTTCATGGCTGCATATTACTCAGCCATAAAAAGGAACGCATTTGAGTCAGTTCTGATGAGATGGATGAACCTAGAATCTATTACACAGAGTGAAGTGCGTCAGAAAGAGAAAGATAAATATCATATTCTAACACACATATACGGAATCTAGATAAATGGTACTGAAGAAATTATTTACAGGGTGACAGTGGAGAAACAGACCTAGAGAATAGACTTATGGACATTGGGAGAGGGGAGGAGAGGGTGAGATGTATGGAAGAGTAACATGGAAACTTACATTACCATATGTAAAATAGATAGCCAAGGGGGAATTTGCTATATGGTGCAGGAAACTCAAACAGGGACTTGTATCTACCTAGAGGGGTGGGATTGGGAGGGAGATGGGAGGGATGTTCAAAAGGGTGGGGATATATGTATACCTATGGCTGATTCATGTTGAGGTTTGACAGAAAACAACAAAATTCTGTAAAACAATTATCGTTCAGCAACAAAATAAATTTCAAAAAATGAGTGAAAAAAAGAAAAAAATAGAATGTCCACATGTACAAGCTAGATGTATATAATGCAGAGAAACACAGGGAACAAACTGCCAATATCTTTGGATCATAGAGAAAGCAAGGGAATTCCAGAAAAATGTCTACTTTCTGCCTCATTAACTACTCTAAAGCCTTTGACTGTGAGGATCACAACAAATTTCGGAAAACTCTTAAAGAGATAGGATTACCAGATCACCTTACCTGTCTCCTCAGAAACCTGATTGCTGGACAAAGGCAAGAATTAGAACTGGACATGGAACAATGGACTGGTTCCAAATTGGGAAAAGAGTACATCAAGGCTGTATATTGTCACCCTGAGTATTTACCTCACATGCAAAGTACATCATGCTAAATGCAGGATGAATCACAAGCTGGAATCAAGACTGCTGGGTGAAACATCAACAACCTCAGATATGCAGATATACCACTCTAATGGCAGAAAGTGAAGAGGAACTAAAGAGCCTCTTGATGATGATGAAAGAGGAGAATGAAAAAGATGCCTTAAAACTCAACATTTAAAAAACTAAGATTAGAAATGGGGAAGATGGCAGAGGAATAGGATGGGGAGACCACTTTCTCCCCCACAAATTCATCAAAAGAACATTTAAACACCGAGCAAATTCCACAAAACAACTTCTGAATGCCGGCAGAGGACATCAGGCACCCAGAAAAGCAGCCCATTGTCTTCGAAAGGAGGTAGGAAAAAATATAAAAGACAAAAAAAGAGACAAAAGAGGGAAGGACAGAGCTCCATCCTGGGAAGGGAGTCTTAAAAAGACAGAAGTTTCCAAACACCAGGAAACACTCTCACTGCTGAGTCTGTGGCGAGCCTTGGGAGCACAGAGGGCAACATAACAGGGAGGAAAAATAAATAAATAATTAAATCCACAGATTACGAGCCCAACGGTAATCCTCCCAGCGGAGAAGCAGCACAGACGCCTGCACCGTCCACTAGCAAGTGGGGGCTGGGCAGGGAGGCGCGGGCTGCATGGCTGAGAGTAAGCATCTGGTCTGAATGCCCTGAGCACTATCTGAGTGAAATAACTTGGGCTAGCAAACCAGACTGTGGGATAACTACCATGCAAAAAGCCAGCCTTAACCTAAGACACCGCCAGGCCCGCGCACAGAACAAAGGACTGAACAGAGATAGCCAGCTACAGACCATCCCCCTCCAGTGACAGGCAGCCAGAGCCGGAAGGGGGCAACCGCAGCCCCAGAGAGACATTATCTACAAAACTGCAAACAGGGTTCTTTGCTAAGACTTCTTGGGGTTCTGGATGGTCAACATCTGCCTGAGAAAGTGCGCAGGTTGTACACCCAGAAATCCGAGCTGCAGGGAGGCGATAAGTCGCAGTGACCGCGCTCGCCAAACACCTCATCATCTGAGCTGCTCGGACCTGGGAAGGGCACAAAATGCAGGCCTAACTGAGTCTGTGCCTCTGAAGACTACCCGAGTGCCTGAACCTGAGTGGCTTAGACCTGGGAGGTGCATGCAGCCCAGGGCCGGCCTTGGATGGTTCCCGGCGGAGCAACCTAGAGCCTGAGCAGTGTGGGCAGGGAGGGCACACGCGCCATGAGCGGGGGCAGGCCCAGTGTGGCTGAGGCACTGCGAGCACACGCCAGTGTTATTTGTTTGCAGTGTCCCTCCCTCTCCACAGCACAACTGAACAAGTGAGCCTTTAAAAAAAAAAAAAAAAGTGTCCACCACCGCCCCTTTTGTGTCAGGGTGGAAATCAGACACTGAAGAGTCCAGCAAACAGAAGCTAAAACAGAGGGAACCACCTTGGAAGCGACAGATGCAATAGATTAAAACCCTGTCGTTAGTACCGATATCATAGGAAGGGGCCTATAGACCTTGAGTAATGTAAGCCAGACCAAGGAACTAGACGAAAATGAACTGGCCCCACAATACCCACAACAACACCAGAGAAAGTCCTAGATATATTTTTACTATTTTTACAATAATTCTTTCTTCCTTTTTTTTTAATTTTTTAAAAAAATTTAAGTCCTCTATCACTCCTTTAATTTTCACTTTTATGACCTACTATTACTTTGCAAAAAAAAAAAAAAACCTATTTTTTTTAAAAGCAAACTTAATATATGTATTTTTTATAATTTTTGTGACTTTGTTTATTTTTTTCTCTTTCTTTTCTTCTTCTTTTCTTTAACATTTTATTTTTGAAACTCCAAACTCTACTCTAGATTTTTAATTTTTGCTTTTTGGTATTATCAATTTTGTACCTATTTTTTTTTTTAATAATTTTTGTGACTTTTTTTTCTCTTTATTTTTCTTCTTCTTTTCTTTAACATTGTATTTCTGAAATTCCAAACTTTACTCTAGATTTTTAATTTTTGCTTTTCAGTATTTGTTATCAATTTTGTACCTATATTTTTTTTTATAATTTTTGTGACTTTTTCTTCTCTTTTTTCTCTTTCTTTTTCTTCTTCTTTTCTTTAACATTGTATTTCTGAAATTCCAAACTGTACTCTAGATTTTTAATTTTTGCTTTTTGGTATTTGTTTTCAATTTTGTACCTATATTTTCTTTATAATTTTTGTGACTTTTTTTTTCTTTTCTCTTTCTCTTTTTTCTTCTTTTCTTTAACATTGTATTTTTGAAATTCCAAACTCCACTCTAGATTTTTAATTTTTGCTTTTATGTATTTGTTATCAATTATGTACCTTTAAGAACCCAATCTTCAGTACCCATTTTTACTCGGGAGCATGATTACTGGCTTGACTGCTGTCTCCCTCTTTGGACACTCCTTTTTCTCCACCAGGTCGCCTGTGTCTCCTCCCTAACCCCTCTCTGCTCTACCCAACTCTGTGAATTTCTGTGTGTTCCAGACGGTGGAGAACACTTCGGGAACGGATTACTGGCTGGATCTGTCTCTCTCCTTTTCATTCCCCCCTTTTATCCTCCTGGCCAACTCTGTCTCCTTCCTCCCTCTTCTCTTCTCCATATAACTCCATGAACATCTCTGAGTGGTCCAGTTGTGGAGTGCACATAAGGAAGTGATTACTGGTTAGCCTGCTCTGTCCTCTCTTGATTCCACCTTATCTCATTCGGGTCACCTCTAACTCCCTCCTCCCTCTTCTCTTCTCCATGTAACTCTGTGAACCTCTCTGGGTGTCCCTCACTGTGGAGAAACTTTTCATCTTTAACCTAGATGTTTTATCAATGGTGCTGTATAGAAGGAGAAGTTTTGAGACTACTGTAAAAATAAGACTGAAAACCGGAAGCAGGAGGCTTAAGTCCAAACCCTGACTCCAGGGAACTCCTGACTCCAAGGAACATTAATTGACAGGAGCTCACCAAATGCCTCCATACCTACACTGAAACCAAGCACCACACAAGGGCCAACAAGTTCCCGAGCAAGACATACCATGCAAATTCTCCAGCAACACAGGAACACAACCCTGAGCTCCAATATACAGGCTGCCCAAAGTTACTACAAACCCATTGACATCTCATAACTCATTACTGGACACTTCACTGCACTCCAGAGAGAAGAAATCCAGCTCCACCCACCAGAACACCGACACAAGCTTCCCTAACCAAGAAACCTTGACAAGCCACCTGTACAAACCCACACACACCGAGGAAATGCCATAATAAAGAGAACTCCACAAATTGCCAGAATACAGAAAAGACACCCCAAACTCAGCAATATAAACAAGATGAAGAGATAGAGGAATATCCAGCAGGTAAAGGAACAGGATAAATGCCCACCAAACCAAACAAAAGAGGAAGAGATAGGGAATCTACCTGATAAAGAATTCTGAATAATGATAGTGAAAGTGATCCAAAATCTTGAAATCAAAATGGAATCACAGAAAAATAGCCTGGATAAAAGGATTGAGAAGATGCAAGAAAGATTTAACAAGGACCTAGAAGAAATAAAAAAGAGTCAATATATAATAAATAATGCAAAAACTCTCTGGAGGGAACAAATAGTAGAATAATGGAGGCAGAAGATAGGATTAGTGAATTAGAAGGTAGAATGGTAGAAATAAATGAATCAGAGATGAAAAAAGAAAAACGAATTAAAAGAAATGAGGACAATCTCAGAGGCCTCCAGGACAATATTAACCACTACAACATTCGAATCATAGGAGTCTCAGAAGAAGAAGACAAAAAGAAAGACCATGAAAAAATACTTGAGGAGATAATAGTTGAAAACTTCCCTAAAATGGGGAAGGAAATAATCACCCAAGTCCAAGAAACCCAGAGAGTCCCAAACAGGATAAACCCAAGGCAAAACACCCCAAGACACATATTAATAAAATTAACAAAGATCAAACACAAAGAACAAATATTAAAAGCAGCAAGGGAAAAACAACAAATATCACACAAGGGAATTCCCATAAGGATAACAGCTGATCTTTCAACAGAAACTCTTCAAGCCAGGAGGGAATGGCAAGACATACTTAAAGTGATGAAAGAAAATAACCTACAGCCCAGATTACTGTACCCAGCAAGGATCTCATTCAAATATGAAGGAGAAATCAAAAGCTTTACAGACAAGCAAAAGCTCAGAGAATTCAGCACCACCAAACCAGCTCTCCAACAAATAATAAAGGATATTCTCTAGACAGGAAACACAAAAATGGTGTATAAACTTGAACCCAAAACAATAAAGTAAATGGCAACGGGATCATACTTATATATAATTACCTTAAACGTAAATGGGTTGAATGCCCCAACCAAAAGACAAAGACTGGCTGAATGGATACAAAAACAAGACCCCTATATATGTGGTCTACAAGAGACCCACCTCAAAACAGGGGACACATACAGACTGAAACTGAAGGGCTGGAAAAAGATTTTCCATGCAAATAGAGACCAAAAGAAAGCAGGAGTAGCAATACTCATATCAGATAAAATAGACTTTAAAACAAAGGCTGTGAAAAGAGACAAAGGTCACTACATAATGATCAAAGGATCAATCCAAGAAGAAGATATGACAGTTATAAATATATATGCACCCAACATAAGAGCACTGCAATATGTAAGACAAATGCTAACAAGTATGAAAGGGGAAATTAACAATAACACAATAATAGTGGGAGACTTTAACACCCCACTCACACCTATGGATAGATCAACTAAACAGAAAATTAACAAGGAAACACAAACGTTGAACGATACAATAGACCAGTTAGACCTAATTGATATCTATAGGGCTGCTAAGTCACTTCAGTTGTGTCCGACTCTGTGCAACCCTATAGATGGCAGCCCTCCAGGCTCCGCTGTCCCTGGGATTCTCCAGGCAAGAACACTGGAATGGGTTGCCATTTCCTTCTCCAATGCATGAAAGTGAAAATTGAAAGTGAAGTCACTCAGTTGTGTCCAACTCTTAGCGACCCAATGGACTGCAGCCTACCAGGCTCCTCGGTCCATGGGATTTGCCAGGCAAGAGTACTGGAGTGGGCTGCCATTGCCTTCTCTGTCTATAGGGTATTTCACCCCAAAACTATGAATTTCACCTTTTTCTCAAATACACATGGAACCTTCTCCAGGATAGAGCACATCCTGGGCCATAAATCTAGCCTTGGTAAATTAAAAAAAACTGAAACATTCCAAGCATCTTTTCTGACCACAATGCAGTAAGATTAGATCTCAATTACAGGAGAAAAACTATTAAAAATTCCAACATATGGAGGCTGAACAACACGCTGCTGAATAACCAACAAATCACAGAAGAAATCAAAAAAGAAATCAAAATTTGCATAGAAACGAATGAAAATGAAAACACAACAACCCAAAACCTGTGGGACACGGTAAAAGCAGTCCTAAGGGGAAAGTTCATAGCAATACAGGCATACCTCAAGAAACAAGAAAAAAGTCAAATAAATAACCTAACTCTACACCTAAAGCAACTGGAAAAGGAAGAAATGAAGAACCCCAGGGTTAGTAGAAGGAAAGAAATCTTAAAAATTAGGGCAGAAATAAATGCAAAAGAAACAAAAGAGACCATAGCAAAAATCAACAAAGCCAAAAGCTGGTTCTTTGAAAGGATAAATAAAATTGACCAACCATTAGCCAGACTCATTAAAAAACAAAGGGAGAAAAATCAAATCAATAAAATTAGAAATGAAAATGGAGAGATCACAACAGACAACACAGAAATACAAAGGATCATAAGAGACTACTATCAGCAATTATATGCCAATAAAATGGACAACGTGGAAGAAATGGACAAATTCTTAGAAAAGTACAACTTCCCAAAACTGGACCAGGAAGAAATAGAAAATCTTAACAGACCCATCACAAGCACGGAAATTGAAACTGTAATCAGAAATCTTTCAGCAAACAAAAGCCCAGGTCCAGATGGCTTCACAGCTGAATTCTACCAAAAATTTAGAGAAGAGCTAACACCTATCCTACTCAAATGCTTCCAGAAAATTGCAGAGGAAGGTAAACTTCAAACTCATTCTATGAGGCCACCATCACCCTAATACCAAAACCTGACAAAGATGCCACAAAAAAAGAAAACTACAGGCCAATATCACTGATGAACATAGATGCAAAAATTCTTAACAAAATTCTAGCAATCAGAATCCAACAAGACATTGAAAAGATCATACACCATGACCAAGTGGGCTTTATCCCAGGGATGCAAGGATTCTTCAATATTCGAAATCAATGTAATACACCACATTAACAAATTGAAAAACAAAAACCATATCATTATCTCAATAGATGCAGAGAAAGCCTTTGACAAAATTCAACATCCATTTATGATAAAAACTCTCCAGAAAGCAGGAATAGAAGGAACATACCTCAACATAATAAAAGCTATATATGACAAACCCACAGCAAACATTATCCTCAATGGTGAAAAATTGAAAGCATTTACCCTAAAGTAGGGAACAAGACAAGGGTGCCCAGTTTCACCATTACCATTCAACATAATTTTGGAAGTTTTGGCCACAGCAATCAGAGCAGAAAAAGAAATAAAAGGAATCCAAATTGGAAAAGAAGAAGTAAAGCTCTCACTGTTTGCAGAAGACATGATCCTCTACATAGAAAACCCTAAAGACTCCACCAGAAAATTACTAGAACTAATCAATGAATATAGTAAAGTTTCAGGATATAAAACCAACACACAGAAATCCCTTGCATTTCTATATACTAATAATGAGAAAATAGAAAGAGAAATTAAGGAAAAAATTGCATTCACCATTGCAACAAAAAGAATAAAATACTTAGGAATATATCTACCTAAAGAAACTAAATACCTATATATAGAAAACTATAAAGCACTGGTGAAAGAAATCAAAGAGGACACTAATAGATGGAGAAATATACCATGTTCATGGATTGGAAGAATCAACATAGTGAAAATGAGTATACTACCCAAAGCAGTTTATAGATTCAATGCAATCCCTATCAAGCTACCAGCAGTATTCTTCACAGAGCTAGAACAAATAATTTCCCAATTTGTATGGAAATACAAAAAACCTCGAATAGCCAAAGCAATCTTGAGAAAGAAGAATGGAACTGGAGGAATCAACCTGCCTGACTTCAGGCTCTACTACAAAGCCACAGTTATCAAGACAGTATGGTACCGGCACAAAGACAGAAACATAGATCAATGGAACACAATAGAAAGCCCAGAGATAAATCCATGCACCTATGGACACCTTATCTTTGACAAAGGAGGCAAGAATATACAATGGAGAAAAGACAATCTCTTTAACAAGGCATGCTGGGAAAACTGGTCAACCACTTGTAAAAGAATGAAACTAGAACACTTTCTAACACCATACACAAAAATAAACTCAAAATGGATTAAAGATCTAAGTGTAAGACCAGAAACTATAAAACTCCTAGAGGAGAACATAGGCAAAACACTCTCTGACATACATCACAGCAGGATCCTCTATGACCCACCTCCCAGAATATTGGAAATAAAAGCAAAAATAAACAAATGGGACCTAATTAAACTTAAAAGCTTCTGCACAACAAAGGAAACTATAAGCAAGGTGAAAAGACAGCCTACAGAATGGGAGAAAATAATAGCAAATGAAGCAACTGACAAACAACTAATCTCAAAAATATACAAGCAACTCCTACAACTCAATTCCAGAAAAATAAATGACCCAATCATAAAATGGGCCAAAGAACTAAATAGACATTTCTCCAAAGAAGACATCCAGATGGCTAACAAACACATGAAAAGATGCTCAACATCACTCATTATCAGAGAAATGAAAATCAAAACCACTATGAGGTACCATTTCACGCCAGTCAGAATGGCTGCGATCCAAAGGTCTACAAGCAATAAATGCTGGAGAGGGTGTGGAGAAAAGGGAACCCTCTTACACTGTTGGTGGGAATGCAAACTAGTACAGCCACTATGGAGAACAGTGTGGAGATTCCTTAAAAAACTAGAAATAGAACTGCCTTATGACTCAGCAATCCCACTGCTGGGCATACACACTGAGGAAACCAGAATTGAAAGAGACACGTGTATCCACTCTTCATCGCAGCACTGTTTATAATAGCCAGGACATGGAAGCAACCTAGATGTCCATCAGCAGATGAATGGATAAGCAAGCTGTGGTACATATACACAATGGAGTACTACTCAGCCATTAAAAAGAATACATTTGAATCAGTCTAATGAGGTGGATGAAACTGGAGCCTATTATACAGAGTGAAGTAAGCCAGAAAGAAAAACACCAATACAGTATACTAATGTATGTATGTATGTATGTGTATATATATATATATATATATATATATATGGAATTTAGAAAGATGGTAACAATAACCCTGTATACAAGACAGCAAAAGAGACACTGATGTATAGAACAGTCTTTTGGACTCCGTGGGAGAGGGAGAGGGTGGGATGATTTGGGAGAATGGCATTGAAACATGTAAAATATCATATATGAAACGAGTCGCCAGTCCAGGTTCGATGCACGATACTGGATGCTTGGGGCTGGTGCACTGGGACGACCCAGAGGGATGGTATGGGGAGGGAGGAGGGAGGAGGGTTCAGGATGGGGAACATGTGTATACCTGTGGTGGATTCATGTTGATATATGGCAAAACCAATACAATATTGTAAAGTTAAAAAAAAAATAAACTGTTAAGTGTCAAAAAAAAAAAAAAAGAAATAGGGAAACACTGAAAACATATATTTCTATCTGTTGTGTTTATATATCATACATTATGATATACAGTTTTATAACATTTAGCTTTTTCTCCAAAATAGACTGTTGAAGCATTCTTAACTTCCATCTTGCTATTTAGACTAATTCTTAGATTCTATAGTTTTACATGTATTAGTGTGTATCCTGAGAATAAAATATATAAAATTTCTTAAAAAAATAAATATAAAAAACTAAGATTATGGCATTCTGTCCTATCACTTCATGGCAAACAGAAGTGGAAAAAGTGGAAGCAGTGACAAATTTTATTTTCTTGGGCTCCAAAATCACCGTGGACAGTGACTGAAGACACAAAATTAAGAATGCTTGCTCCTTGGAAAACAAGCTATGACAAAGCCAGACAACATATTAAAAAGCAGAGGTATCACTTTTGTCAATAAAAGTCTGCCTAGTCAGCTATGTTTTGTCCAGTAGTCATGTACAGATATGAGAGTTGGACCATAAAAAAGGCTGAGCATGGAAGAATTGATGCTTCTGAATTGTGGTTCTGGATAAGACTCTTGAGAGTCTATTGTACTGCAAAGAGATTTAAACCAGTCAATCCTAAAGGAAATCAACTCTGAATATTCATTCACTGGAAGGAGTAATGCTCTGGCTGAAACTCCAATACTTTAGCCACTTGGTGTGAAAAGCAGACTCACTAGAAAGACTGAAGACAAAAGGAGAAAGGGGTGGCAGAGGATAAGATGGTTAGATAGCATCACTGACTCAATGGAAAAGAATTTGGGCAAACTCCGGGAGATAGTGGAGGACAGAGGTGCCTGGTGTGCTGTAGTCCAGGGGGTCACAAATACCTGGACCTGACTTAGCTACTGAACAACAACAACTGCCCCATCAGTTAAATTCAGTCGCTCAGTCGTGTCCAACTCTTTGCGACCCCATGAACCACAGCACACCAGACCTCCCTGTCCATCACCAACTCCCAGAGTTCACTCAAACTCATATCCATCATGTAGGTGATGCCATCCAGCCATTGCATCCTCTGTCATCCCCTTCTTCTCCTGCCCTCAATCCCTCTCACCATCAGGGTCTTTTCCAATGAGTCAACTCTTCACATGAGGTGGCCAAAGTATTGGAGTTTCAGCTTCAGCATCAGTCCTTCCAACGAAAACCCAGGACTGAGCTCCTTTAGGATGGACTGGTTGGATAACCTTGCAGTCCAAAGGACTCTCAAGAGTCTTCTCCAACACCACAGTTCAAAAGCATCAATTCTTCAGCACTCAGCTTTCTTCACAGTCGAACTCTCACATCCATACATGACCATTGGAAAAACCATAGCCTTGACTAGATGGACCTTTGTTGGCAAAGTAATGTCTCTGCTCTTGAATATGCTATCTAGGTTGGTCATAACTTTCCTTCCAAGGAGTAAGCATCTTTTAATTTCATGGCTACAATCACCATCTGCAGTGATTTGGGAGCCCCCCAAAATAAAGACTGGCACTGTTTCCACTGTTTCCTCATCTATTTGCCATGAAGTGATGGGACCAGATGCCATGATCTTAGTTTTCTGAATGTTGAGCTTTAAGCCATCTTTTTCACTCTCCTCTTTCAATTTCATCAAGAGGCTTTTGAGTTCCTCTTCACTTTCTGCCATAAGGGTGGTGTCATCTGCATATCTGAGGTTATTGATATTTTTCCTGTCAATCTTGATTCCAGCTTGTGCTTCTTCCAGCCCAGCGTTTCTCGTGATGTACTCTGCATATAAGTTAAATAAGCAGGGTGATAATATACAGCCTTGATGTACTCCTTTTCCTATTTGGAACCAGTCTGTTGTTCCATGTCCCATACTTTGCCCAAATTCTGACAATAAAAATGTCTCTAGACACTGCCAAATCACCCTGGAGAAGGCAAAACTGCCTCAAATTGAGAACCATAGCCCCAGAAACAAGACTCTATTATTGTACTTTCAATCATGAACAAAATGATGTTCTCTGTTTTTCCATGTGTCAAAAGTCTGTAAGAATATGCCTCAATACACAAGTCACCATCATAATTATTAAAAACAAATTTAGCATTGTTAAAAGAAAAAGTAATACATGGCCATTGCAGATAAAAGCAGAAATACAGGTAAAACTATTGTATGGTACTTATTCAGTCTTCTTACATGTTTCAGAAACAGCCAGAATTATTATTTATATATTAATCTTTCTGGCAAAACCTCAAAATAAGATTATACTGTACTTACTGCTTAGTAACTTGATTGTTTTTAAATTAAAAATATATAAAATTTAGTTATCTACCTAGAGCATAATTTTAAATAGAATAGCATTCCACTGTATGGCTTTACAATTAGTAAGCCACTCATTCATTTTATAAATACAGCAAACTTCTATATGTCAGGCACTGTACTAGGTGCCAGGGTTAATACATGAAGAAGATAAACAGACAAGACATTGCCTCATGAAGCTGGAGAGACCAACAAAGAAAACAGATACAAGAGAGGCTAGGCAATAGCCTAATACCCTCTAGGAAAACAGGCCTTGGCAGCCAAGGCAGTTAGATGAACACAAACAAGAATAACAAAGTGAGGACTTGCTAGTGCTGAATACAACCAGGTGTCCTATTGATCTATGTTTTTCTCCATTAATTTATCATTATATTGCTTAATAAATTACTGAAGAATTTAAAATTTTACATAAACTTGGACATCTCCAATCATTCGTATTGCTAGTTTGGTAACCTTTTTGCTACTCTTCCCCCTTCCCAACTCCCCAAGATGCAGGCAAATGCTTGGTGTCTTGCAGCTGTGTTCTTAACAGGTCTAGATATGCAGAGTGACCCTTAGACCCTAATGGAAATATTCAATGGGTGAAAATTATGATTAAAAAGATATCTGAACTCAAATTGATATCACATTTAAGGTTTTCTTGATTTGTGTGTATGTGTTTCTTCTAAGTATAATAACAGCTCTGTGTATGTGTTAGTCGCTCAGTCGTGTCTGACTCTTTGTGACCCATGAACTTCAGCCTGCCAGGCTCCTCTGTCCATGGGATTTCCCAGGCAAGAATACTGGAGTGGGTTGCCATTTCCTTCTCCAAATAACAGCTCTATCTCCCCTGATTAGTGTCGATATCCTGCCAGAATGGTAATTCGTTTTTGCCAACTGATCCCTTGACAGAAGTAGCCTTGGAAGGAGTTCAGTGGAACTCTTCTTATTCCCTCTATAATCTGCAGAATCCAGAATTGTAGGAACGGTAAGTAAAACTCTATGACTGGGTTACTAGGAGTGATGAGAGAGAGGTAATCAGGATCATTTTTGTTTCTATTTCTAGGCTCCTGGACCTATGTATTTTGCTAATTGAAGGAACAGAACTATGTAACAGTCCCTGATTTAGGCCATACACTGTTCTTAGAAATGGAATCCTATCTTCACTGGGTATCATTTCTAAGTTGGCACTATAACAGGCAGTTCTGTTACTCTTACAGGCCAGCAGATCCAAGGTGGTACAGTGTGATGGGACTAGTAGATTCCATTGTAATATGTTCATTGCTGTACTTCCCTTACTTTAAAATAGGTTCCTCAGTCTGTGTAATGTCTTGTGGTCAGTGGATCAGTCGGTAAGACTGCAGATAGTGGTGCTGACTGAGGACTATGTGCAAAAAAAGACAAACTCATACCAAGAATACAAGTCAGTTTCCATCAAAATGGAAACTTCAACATTGTACTGTGGCACCTAGTCAATGCAGTACGAGGGGAAAAAAAGGCATTCAAATTAGGATGGGAGAAATAAAACTATTTGCATAAGACAGGGTTATCGTTGTAGAAATTCCTAATGAATCCACAAAAACCCCCTATGAGAACCACGAAGTGAATTTAGAAAGGCCATAGTGTGTGTGTGTCTACATACACACACACACTTGCAGCTTATGGCCCTTACATAACAATGGGATCAAACTATATTTACAAAGCAAATAAACAATAATAAAATCAACAACAGTATCATTTTAATGTGATGGGTTCTTTTTGCTTTATCACGAATATCAGACAACAATTATCATCCTACATTGTTTTGAGATGAGCATGCCTGTTATCTTGTTCCATGTGATAATTTCCATTCTTCTTCCACTCTTTTCTATTTCAGTTATTTATACAGCTTTCTACAATTTATTTGCATTTTAATTGGCTTGAACACATCATTTATTTGTTAACTCCTGATTAGTAAGCACAAAAAAGTGATACAACTTGGTCTCCATGCTATTATACAATCACAATTACAAAGACAAACTTTGGCACTGAAATGTACTGTTAGTACTCAATCATACTCCAGAATGTAATATTAATCAATTTTAAAAGATTTTCATAAAAATGTTAAAAATTACACAAGGACCTTCCATAATAATACAGTCATGGGCCATACAGAGGTTTATTGATCCTACTTTTGAGACATACTGCTAAATACTACTCATTTGGCAATAAACTCTATAAAGTCTGGTAGTATCTCTTATACTATATGCTATACATTAGAGCTAGGAACTTTTCAGGCTTTTATGGTACATTGAGAGGGTGCTCAGTGAGGGTTTACTTCTTATTTCCTAATACATAGAGGATATTCATCTGGTATTTATGGGTTAAAATATATCCAAATTCCTCTTCAGTGGACAGAATGCCTTTGATCTACACAAAATTCTAAGCTTCAAATTTTGTTTTCCCTGATTGTAAAAATAAGGACATTTCACATGTAGTTTAAGGAGTTGCTCAAATTAATATCTCCTGAATACTAAGCATTAATGCTTTATGCATTTCTGAGAATATAAGCTTTACCTCATTTGAACCTGCCACAGTCCTTTGAAGAAGGTTATGTTCCTATCCTCACTTATAGTACTTAAGAAAATTAAAGCCCTGAGGCTTAGAGAGTGATAACAATTAACCTGGCTACTACCAGAACTGGGGTTTATACTCAGGCAGGTTTATTTTGAACCAGAGTACCAGACCCCCATGTTCTAATGCTCAGTGAATCCTGGAAGCTTCTTGGATATCCTTGATAACATTTGTTTCCTGAGTTCTACAGTTTGCCCTCCAGCTTATTAAGTTGCTTAGAATGTCTTGTCCATGGGAATTCTCCAGGCAAGAATACTGGAATGGGTTGCCATGCCCTTCTCCATGGGATCTTCCCAACCCAGGGATCAAACCTAGGTCTTCCGCATTACAGGCGGATTCTTTAGCATCTGAGCCATGAAGGAGGCCCCAATGGGAGTTTAGTAAGCTTATTTGTACTCTGGAGTTTTATGCATCTATTTTTTTAATAGTTTGATTTGGGCAGCTGTTGGTTTGCTAGGAGCACTAATGTACTTATGTATGGATACTGACTTTTTATAGTAAAGAAAGAGATGATTCTAAATTTCTTTGATAATCAAAACTTAACCACTCCCCCTTAAAATACCCAAGAAAAGGAACTGCTTCTCCATTTTCTACATTAACCCAGATGGAACTGAAAGAAATTCACACGCCATCTGGATTTAATTAGACAGTATACTGTATAGATATGCTGGCAACAGCATGGCTGAGGGGAATTAGCTTTAATAGAAATAAATTTAGATTTGGAGTCAGAAATTCTGGTTTCTCTCTGGCCTCTGTCACTAACCTCTTACACTATGTTTTTCTTTTATCAAAAGAAAAGAATATGTCCTCTGGTACCTCCCTGAGTTTTACTTTTACTTTGGATATCATAAAATGTTTCAAAAAGCATAAATCACTGCAGAATATAATTCTTTTATTATTATCACAGTACTGTTGAATTTAAACCATATTTGTTGTTATTGCTGCTTTTAACAACTTTTATGAATATATGATAATTAAATTTTTTTGTCATTTTTGGACAAATGACACTTGCTTGGACCTAAGATGGGAGGCAGGACATTTTGAGTCTCTAATTGTGGAATCCAGTATCTCTGTATTGGGGCTTCCCTGGTGGCTAAGATGGTAAAGAATTTGCCTGCAATGCAGGAGACCTGGGTTTGATCCCTAGGTCAATCTCCGTGAGCCACAGAAACCTTCAGTCATGCAAGTACAGTTTGCCTTTATTTGCAGACTTCCTCTCCCCTTTCTATTTTCCTCAGGTTTCAGAAGTTTAAATATTCAGGCATGGATATAGAAAGCCAAAGAGTTATTATTGATTCCATATTGGGCTGAGGATTCCAACACAGCTCAAATGAGAGAAAAATAATCTACACAGAACATGTAATTAGCCAGCTGTGGCTGCGGGGAACCAGCTTCTATTAGAGGAATCTTGGATTAAATAATAGCAGTGTGCAGTTAGCTGATTCTTGCCCTAGTTAGGAAACTCAGTGACTCTGCACAGAGTTTGCTCATATAAAGGTATTTGTAACCATCTTCATTTCATGGCCAAATATTTGGAAATTTGGGACACGTAGTGTGTTTATAAAAAATGATCAACTGTTCATTAGGCAGCTCACAGTAGGAGGGGTGAAAAGATTCCATATCTCCATTTATATTATACTCTCAGCACTAATCTTGCTGCTTTGGGAAGTCAGAGGAAGATAAATAGACAAAAAACAAGCAAACAAAAAATTAGCATATGTGCACTGAAAACCTAAAAGCATCAAGTCTTTGTTTTGTTTTGCCAAAACCACTCTTTCAAGAGAATTAGTCTGATTTAGTAGCTGGAAAACACATCTTCATTAGTTTTCCCCCCCCATCACCAAACTTTAATTTTGCATTTTTTAAATTTCTTTAAAAATATTTTAGAAGTTCGAGATGGCAGAGTAGAAGGATGTGTGCTCATCTCCTCCTGCAAGAGCACCAAAATCACAACTAGCTGTTGAACAACCATTGACATGAGATGCTTAAACCTACCAAAAACAGATACCCCACATCTAAACACAAAGAAGAAGCCTCAGGGAGAGGGTAGGAGGGTCATGATCATGATAAAATCAAATCCCATGCCCACTGGGTGGGTGATCCACAAACTGAAGAAGAATAATATTAAAGAAGTTCTCTGACTGTTGTGAAGGTTTTGAAACCCCATGTCAGGCTTCTGACAGACCTTTGCCGGTAGAGTAATGTCTCTGCTTTTTAAAATGCTGTCTAGGCTTGTCATAGCTTTTCTTAAAAGGAGCAAGCATCGTTTAATTTCATGGTTGCAGTCACCATCTGCAGTGATTTTGGAGTCCAAGAAAATAAAGAGGATCTTTTACTTTTATGTAGTTTGTTTCATTTTTTTCTATTTCATATTCAGTGCTCTCATTTCATTTAGTTTATGTTTTCCATCTCTTCTTTTTTAGTGATGAACTTTCTCAAGATTTTATCAAGCATAGTAGAAAAGTTTTTGTATACATATATTCAAGTAATATATAACATATATTTTAGAAAAGTTATGAATTTTTGCCTAACTAAAAACTTTATGATTCTGCTTGTTTGACTTAGTATGAACAGAATACTAGATTTCTAATTAAAAAAAAAAAAAAAGCAACAAGCATCAAAAGTTCACTGTATAGCACACAGAATTATAGTCAATATTTTGTAATAATGTAAATGGAAAATAATTTCAAAAATAATATATGTGTATAACTGAATCACTCACACACAAAAGAATTCTACATTTTGAAATTTAGTAATGTTTATCTTTTTACCAGTTTTTCTAAATGTCCTACAGACATCTAATAAACACATGTGAGATACAAAATTTTAAATACATTTGTGTAGGATATGATTAATATAAATTAAACATAAATCTATTATATTTAAATTATTAATGACATCATTCAAAATGCTCCTAGACTTATTTTTTATGCACTTGATAAAATATTTTCAGAGAAATGTTAATATATCTATTATATTTTTTCTTTTCCCTTATATATCTCCTGGTTTTTGCTTTCTGTGTTTTTGTTTCTTTGTTGTTGAGGTGTCTAATGGTTTATGATGTCTATATTCTTTGTTAATTGTATCTTTTACCATTAAAAACATTCATCTTTGTTTCATTTAAAATAAATAAATTTAAAAAATATTTTTTTTAAAGTATTATTGCAAAGAAAGCTGAGCTCTGAATAATTGATGCTTTTGAACTGCAGTGTTGGAGAAGACTCTTCAGAGTCCCTTGGACAGCAAGGAGATCAAACCAGTCCATCCTAAAGGAAATCAGTCCTGAATATTCATTGGAAAGACTGACGTTGAAGCTTCAATACTTTGGCCACCTGATGCGAAGAACTGACTCATTGGAAAAGACCCTGACGCTGGCAAAGATTGAAGGCAGGAGGAGAACGGGATGACAGAAGATGAGGTGGTTGGATGGCATCACCAACTCAATGGACATTAGTTTGAGCAAGTTCTGGGAATTGATGATGGATAGGGAAGCCTGGCGTGGTGCAGTCTATGACGTTGCAAAGAGTTGGACACAACTGAGTGACTGGACTGAAGTGATTGCAAAGATGGTATGTTGTTTTGGTAGAAAATTTTTTATTTATTGACAAATAAAAATGAAATAAGATGAAAAAAAAATCAACTTGAACTAACCCTGGGGTTTATCATCATCTTTGCTGACCTTAGCTTACTGCTCAGTGAAAATTAAAATCAGATAAATGATGTGACAGTCCTTTAAAAGGGTCATGTTGAATATAGAACACTAAGAAATAACCTTCACTGAGAGCTTACTAGATACCAGACATTGTTCTGACCACTGTGCAAGGGTCCTTATGACAACCCCAGAGAGGCACTGCTATCCCTACCACAAAGATAACAAATATCAAAGATGTTTAGTAATTCACCAAGAATTGCAAAAAAAGGGACAGAACTTGAATTCAAATCTAGCAGTCTGACTCCAGAGCTCATACTCTAAATCAAGAGTCATCAAATTATATCCCAAAAGTCAAATCTAGCCCTACCACTTGTTCTTGTCAATAAGGTTTTATGGAACAAACACAAACATACATACATACTGCAATCAAAATCTTAAAACTCAGGAATAAATCTTGCTGATTATCGGTAGGTATATCCACGGTTTTCCAATTCTTTCCTGGTTTTTTTTTTTTTTTTTTGGATGGGAAAGGGAAGAGATGATTTAATGGCTAAGAATAGAGCGTATGCTAAACTTAATATTGATACCAATTCTAGACAACTACCACTCAAAGGATTTATAAGAAAGGGAAAAGAATTCTATATTACCTCAAAGGGAAAAGAGTATGAATTCGTTGAAACCTTTGTATCTGTTAGATAGGGCTAAACCCTCAGACAGACTTTGATAATGTAGTTTTTGATAAGCACAGCTGGCTGTATTGTTGTCACAGCTCATGACTCGATGAGAATACTGATTAATGCCTTGACTTCAAGAAGGACTCTGAAAAGTGCCACTAAGTTTGAGATCCTGGTTTGGAAGTCAAGAATTGTGCGATGTAAATATATCTTTTACAATATAAATACTATTCATTTCTTAAAACAAAACAAAATCTAAAGACCAACAATTAAACAAGTGAATATCAACATGTGTTTATTAAGCCCTGCTATGACAACTATAAAATAGATACTATAAAGATAACATCTCTGTTTTTAAGATGCGTACAACCTTGCTGTAATAAAGTTTATCCTCTTCACAAACAGAGCTCCTTGCCAGTATACATTCATTGTTTAAAGCACACATCCCAGATTATTCTAGTCTATGGGGACTGTGAGCTTTCACTGCCTTTGAACTATTTTATAATGCTGTAAATCGTAGATAACTGACAGCAGTACAAAAGAGTTCTTGTGTGTGTATATGCAAATAAATTCTGTCCAGTGTAAATTCAAAGACTTCCCTCTTCTACTATGGAAATACTCAGTTGTGTATCCATTTGCAAATTCATCTCAACATTCCTGATCTATAATAAAGTCTATTCTTCAGATAATTTTTGAACTGGTTATAACATCTTAACAGTTTTCTTTAAGACGTGGTCACTGTATATCTGTTATAAAATTATCCCTTAACATGAATTTAGGCTCTAGAGACAGTCAGAGATCCTAATCCTAGTTTAGCTGTTACCAACTGTGTAACATTAGGCAAAACTGGGTTTCCCTCATAGCTCAGTTGGTAAAGAATCCACCTGCAATGCAGGAGACCCCAGTTCAGTTCCTGGGTCAGGAAGATCTGCTGGAGAAGGGATATGCTACCCACTCCAGTATACTTGGGCTTCCCTTGTGGCTCAGCTGGTAAAGAATCCACCTGCAATGCGGGAGACCTGGTTTCAATCCCTGGGTTGGGAAGATCCCCTGGAGAAGGTAAGGGCTACCCACTCCAGTATTCTGGCCTGGAGAATTCCATGGACTATACAGTCCATGGGGTCAAAAAGAGTCAGATGACTGAGTGACTTTCACTTTCATGAAGGGCAAGTATGAGTATATCCTGCTAAGGCTTCTCACTCAGAACTAGGGACTGTAGTGATGCTCATCAATTCAGGGGACCCAGTTTCGATCCCTGGGTTGGGACAATGCCCTGGAGAAGGGAAAGGCTACCTACTTCAGTATTCTGGCCTAGAGAATTCCATGGATTCCATGGAGTTGCAAAGAGTCGGACTCAACTGAGTGACTTTCACTTTCAGACTGTTGTGGGATTATGTGATATGTTACTTCTGTTCTAAAACTTAGATGCACTTGATAAAATAAAATTGCTATTTTAAGGCAAAAGAAATTAAAAAATAAATACTGTAATATAGTTTATTTATAATAAATAGATGTATTTATTTCTTGTTAATTTCTGCTGTATAGCAAAGTAATTCAGTTGTACATATATATATGTAAAATTCTTATTGATATTCTTTTCCATTATGGTTTATCACAGGATATTGAATACAATGCTATATAGTAAGACGTTGTTGTTTACCCACTCCATATATAATATCAATAGCATGCATCTGTTAATCCCAAACTTCCAACACATCTCCCCCCACCTAGAAACCTCTAATCTATTCTGTGAATCTGTTTCTGTTTTGTAAATAAGTCCACTTGTATCATATTTTAGATTCCACATATAAGTGATATGTGGTATTTATCTTTCTCTGACTTACTTCACTAAGTATGATAATCTCCTGGCCTATCTATGTCTGGATATATATATATATATGCCCAGGACTGGGATTTCAGGATCATATGACAACTCTATTTTTAGTTTTTTGAGGAACCTCCATACTGTTTTCCACAATGGTTGCACCAATTTACTGCTTTACCAACAACAGTATAGGAAGGTTCCCACTCCTCCAAAACCTCTTCAGCACTTGTTATTTGTAGATTTTTTAATGATGGCCATTCTGACCAATATGAGGTAGTATTTCATTGTAGTTTTGATTTGCATTTCTCTAATAATGATGTTGAACATCTTGTTATGTGTAAGGCAAGAGACATTTAAACACATATTTTTTTCTCTGCTGTTTGGGCCTCCTCTCTACCATTTGGTGCCTTTAGTGTGCATTGTGCATCTGTGTCATGTATTAACCACACCTTTCCAATAGCAGAAATAGCTGTTCAACCATAAATATCTATTTTTCTCCTTCTGGAGCCAACCACGTAACTCCTTAGAAGATAATATACCTTTATCAATTCTATAAGGTGTTGCAATGACCTACCACTGGCC
The DNA here is from genome assembly GCF_029407905.1 of Bubalus kerabau. Lineage (NCBI taxonomy): Eukaryota > Metazoa > Chordata > Mammalia > Artiodactyla > Bovidae > Bubalus > Bubalus kerabau. Next base: position 137,917,289 of record NC_073624.1, read on the forward strand.
TTGTACATGCAGATATCTTTGGCGAACCTTACATACAATGCCAATATATCATTTCCCTTAAAGATAGCAACTGGTATGGAACAAATTGGGTCAGATGACTTGGGGATATTCTGGGCACCATAATGGAAGTTCTTAGTTTAAATACTAACTTATGACATCATTAATGTCACTAGCTATGTTACTTGTATTTTGTCTATATAAGATTGTTACTTCTCCCACTACCAAATATGTGACTGAGTCTCTAATAAAAATAACTATGACCAGGTGACTTGAAATGATTGAGCAAATACATAATTCTATAAGATCAATATTGTAACTCTAGATATGGGAAGAAACAATGAGAGAACCATATCCTGGAACATAACAGACTAGTAGAACAGGTGGTCCAGAGCTTTGGACTACTATTAACAGGGCCTAGTCCAGTAATAAGACACTGAGTGGCCTATCAATGAAGCCTTTGCTTGACCTGGGAATAAGCATTCTGAGCACCATGGAACAAACTGGTCACAAAATGCCTCCCAAACCTTGAACAAAATGAAAACAAAAAGGAAGGGATTGTAGAATAATGTGGCCCACCATCCAGTTCTCTAAGAATCAAGTCATTAGGCACTGCAGTTGCTGACCTACAACACGCCCTCACAGGAATTCCGCTTGAAGATCAGGATGAGTTACTTTGTGCTCTAGGAAAATTGGTACTAGTCCTCAGATAGTTAAATATTTTCAGGAGAAAATTTTATGAGCCCAGTTTCTTGCATCTTCCCATACTTAGGAAAGCACTTAAACCACTAAGATATCTGTTCCTCATGAATAGCAGTAACATTCTGTCAAGATATGGCCTTGATTGCATGGCCATATTACCAAAATTACATACATGCCTAATTCCTCCCTTACCTCTTCAGAACAGTCTTTAGAGCTTTCTGAAAGACTGTCTCCCATGTTATAATCCACAGGTTGGCTAGCACAGACTGATGTATTTCCTCTTAGACTGACCATTAATTAATTTTATATCAACATACTCAACAACAATAAAGACTATCTTTTAAGGAATTAGCAGAGTCAGGTTATGAACTGGTTACTTTGTAACAGCAATAAAGTAAAAGGCTCATTCTATCAATATCCAGGAAATAAAATGAATGTGATTTCTTTTTTAAAGAAAACAAAAAAAAACCTTTAAAGTTCCAACTTTGAGGCTTATGATACAACTACCTAAATTGGTCAAAATGTTTCCCAAAACCATGTAAATGAAACAGGCTAATGACTTTCAAATTCGTTAGGCATATTTAGTATGCAAAGGTTAATCAGTGAATAATCTTTGCAATTATGTTTGTACAGGAAGACACCCACAATAGTCAATTACATGAACTTCCTCTCCTCAATAAGTTTTCCTGAAGTTCTTCCTCTAAATTCTGATCTAGTACACATTTACTATGAGTTATTTTTCAGTGGATTAAGAACACAGGCTATCCTCAAAAGATCAGTAATCTTTATCCTTAATTCTAACTCAAATCATGAATATAATTAATTCCTCCTACAGTTATACTTTGCCTTTTACATTTAGAAATACTGCCAACAAGCCTCTTTTTTTTGAAACTGGAAAACATAATTAAATATCTCTAAGTAGTGAAGAGTCAGTTGACAAAACAGAACATATCACTGTGTGGTATTAATGCCATTTATGTGAGCAGCCATTAATTCCAATTTGAGGCCCCTTTCAAAATCTTGCAGAGATTAAAATGGTCTCTAGATTTTAGAAGATTTATTATCAATCTTCTTAACTTCTGGAACCAAAATTATTCCACCCATCCCTACTTCAACATTTTCCACCAATCTAGTCCATGCTATACTTACATACATATAAGCAGCATTTCCTAAATGAGAAATGAGAGAGTCCCCATAAGCTCTGTATAAAGTAACTTCAGATGACTGCATACAACATCCCTCTTGGAGCTTCACTAAACATTGGATTACTGAAGATTCTGAGAAGGCCTATGGCAAAGAAACCTGTTTAACTTTGTTAAATTTACTACCTGAGACCTCTGAGAAAAGTTGAGATAGATATGAGTGTCTTGAGAGGTCAGTGGGGGTGTCAGAGAACTTTTAAGATTGTCAAATAATCAGCCATTGAAAGTGAAAGTGTTAGTCACTCAGTCATGTCTGACTCTTTGCAACCCTGTGAACTTGTAGCCTACCAGACTCTGTCCATGGAATTCTCCAGGCGAGAATACTGGAGTGGGTTGCCTTTTCCTTCTTCAGGAGATCTGCCTGACCCAGGGATCAAACCCTTTCTTCTGCACTGTAGACAGATTCTTCACCATCTAAGCCACCAGAATTAGCAGTTGAGGTGAGCCTCTTCTTCCAGGTGAACATGAAAAAAACCCAGATTGCTCTCCTCTCACCATTCACCATGTTTCTTTCTCTACCCAACTTTACAGATGAACTACTTTTAAAAGAGGGCTTGCAGCAGTGGCAGACTAGAATCACCTGAGGAACATCTAGAAAATACAAATACCCAGATTTTATCTAAGACCAATTAAATTAGAATCTTTATAGACGTGGTTGGACACTGGTATTTTTTTTTTTTTTTTTTTAGATTCCACATGTATTATTTTTTTTTTAATTTTATTTTATTTTTAAACTTTACATAACTGTATTAGATTTGCCAAATATCAAAATGAATCCGCCACAGGTATACATGTGTTCCCCATCCTGAACCCTCTTCCCTCCTCCCTCCCCATTCCATCCCTCTGGGTCGTCCCAGTGCACCAGCCCCAAGCATCCAGTATCATGCATCGAACCTGGACTGGCAACTCATTTCATACATGATATTTTACATGTTTCAATGCCATTCTCCCAAATCTTCCCACCCTCTCCCTCTCCCACAGAGTCCATAAGACTGTTCTATACATCAGTGTCTCTTTTGCTGTCTCGTACACAGGGTTATTGTTACCATCTTTCTAAATTCCATATATATGCGTTAGTATACTGTATTGGTGTTTTTCTTTCTGGCTTACTTCACTCTGTACAATAGGCTCCAGTTTCATCCACCTCATTAGAACTGATTCAAATGTATTCTTTTTAATGGCTGAATAATACTCCATTGTGTATATGCACCACAGCTTTCTTATCCATTCATCTGCTGATGGACATCTAGGTTGCTTCCATGTCCTGGCTATTATACACAGTGCTGCGATGAACATTGGGGTACTCGTGTCTCTTTCCCTTCTGGTTTTCTCAGTGTGTATGCCCAGCAGTGGGATTGCTGGATCATAAGGCAGGTCTATTTCCAGTTTTTTAAGGAATCTCCACACTGTTCTCCATAGTGGCTGTACTAGTTTGCATTCCCACCAACAGTGTAAGAGGGTTCCCTTTTCTCCACACCCTCTCCAGCATTTATTACTTGTAGACTTTTGGATTGCAGCCATTCTGACTGGTGTGAAATGGTACCTCATAGTGGTTTTGATTTGCATTTCTCTGATAATGAGTGATGTTGAGCATCTTTTCATGTGTTTGTTAGCCATCTGTATGTCTTCTTTGGAGAAATGTCTATTTAGTTCTTTGGCCCATTTTTTGATTGGGTCATTTATTTTTCTGGAGTTGAGCTGTAGGAGTTGCTTGTATATTCTCGAGATTAGTTGTTTGTCAGTTGCTTCATTTGCTATTATCTTCTCCCATTCTGAAGGCTGTCTTTTCACCTTGCTAATAGTTTCCTTTGATGTGCAGAAGCTTTTAAGGTTAATTAGGTCCCATTTGTTTATTTTTGCTTTTATTTCCAATATTCTGGGAGGTGGGTCATAGAGGATCCTGCTGTGATGTATGTCAGAGAGTGTTTTGCCTATGTTCTCCTCTAGGACACTGGTATTTAACACAGTGTCCTCAGGTGAATGGAATGTGTGGGTAGATTTTCAACAATCATTAACTAAAAGGAGATGGTCCTCTGAATAAGAATCAACCGGCAGTGAACAAACCTTCAGAGCAAGGGCATTATTCTAGGTACAATCAAGGAAACAGAAAACAACCAAAACTTGTCTCTGTACTCAAGGAGCTTTCAGTTACTTACAGGAGAAAACTTCCATTAGGAAAAAAAAATAGCCAAAGGCTCTAAGTGGCGAGTATATGTGTACATGTGAGTTCTAAGTCGCTTCAGTTGTGTCTGATTCTCTGCGACCTTATGGACTGTTACAGTCCATAACAAGCTCCTCTGTCAATGGAATTCTCCAGGCAAGAATATTGCAGTGGGTTGCCATGCCCTCCTCCGGGGGATCTTCCCGACCCAGGGATCAAACCCATGTCTCTCATATCTCCTGGACTGGTAGGTGGGTTCTTTACCACTAACACCGCCTGGGAAGTGTATATGTAGGTAGCAACTAAATGCTGCAGAAATTTAGAAATGAGAAATCAGTGGAAGTTGGAATGGCCAAAGGTTTCATGGCAGAGGAAGGAGGTCACTGAAGATTTAGAGGGATATGAAGTCAACAAATATCAACCTTGACGTTTTCACATCAACTTTGGGATATATTTTCAGGAGTGTAGGGGACTGTTGTTGGAGAAGGTGATGGCATCCCACTCCAGTACTCTTGCCTGGAAAATCCCATGGACGGAGGAGCCCAGTAGGCTGCAGTCCATGGGGTCGCTCAAAGTTGGACAGGACTGAGCAACTTCACTTTCACTTTTCACCTTCATGCATTGGAGAAGGAAATGGCAACCCACTCCAGTATTCTTGCCTGGAGAATCCCAGGGACAGGGGAGCCTGGTGGGCTGCTGTCTATGGGGTCGCACAGAGTCGGACACAACTGAAGCGACTTAGCAGCAGCAGCAGCAGGGGACTGTTGAAATATTCATATGTTTGTGGCCTAAATTTTTAAGACACCACCAAACCTTTGTAAATATAACTTATGTCTGTAAAATTTCAATTTTCAAAACAGCTCCCAAATGCAACACTACTGTTATTTTCTGTTTAGGAAACTGACACTTGGAAGAGCTAAAAGTAAGTGATAGCTTTAAGGAAGTGTGGTAAATAGGCAGGTCCCTATAAGACCTGGGGGAACAAACATGTAACCTCTGAGGAACTCGTATTCAGGCCACGTGCCAATGTTCTCAGAAAAGTCAGTGTTCCTTCTGCCTTTTTGGTCTCTTCCTAGTTCACACAGGAAGGTCACACTTCCCCGTAAGCAGCGGTGCAAAGCTCTAATGGCCTGATTTCCCTTTTAGTAGCCTACAGCCTCCTTCTCTGCAAGGGGAATTGAAATTAGTCCTTGACTACTGTGCTTCTCTTGGTAGGAAACAGTCATTTTATTTCTATTCATTTCAACACAGTTTCTTTGGTACTGAACCTAAGGGTTTTATACAGAGAAAAAAAAAAGCATTGAAATTAATGTATATTTTGTCTCCTTTCAAGAGTATCTTTTTTTACACACATGGAGTCTGAGGTATCTAGACTTTCATTTCTGAGAATCACACCTTTGTAACACTCTTGTCAAAAGAAACTCATTAACTTTTCCTAATGGAAAAGTTAGAGGCATCACAGGCTTATTTGAAGTTGAAGTTTTATTCTAACAGAGTTGGCTGAAGATCCTTTGGTGGGGGGGTCTGACTGAACATTGACCCCAATTACTGGCATTTTTTGTGCTTCAGTGCTGCTGCTTCAGAATAAAAACCAATAACTCAACCCTACAGAGAAGCTTTATAAGCTTCCCTAGTGAGTCTGTAGCTTATTTCTCTTTTTTCATGGTCAGTGAATTGATTTTTCCTGTTGCTTGTACATGGCATTCAATTATAGTGCATTGCCAGAATCAGATGACAATATGCTATTAGAAAAATTGTAGAATATGAGGGGAAAATACAAATTTTGAAGACTTCTCCATGGATAACATCCCAGGTTTTGGCTCTCTATTCTGGAAAACTTATCACAATTTTAGGTTGCTCTACCAGATAGTTTTGATCTTGATTTTTGGGGGGAGAACATAACAGTTACCACAGTTAAGAGTAATGTGTAAATTTGCTTAATTTTCTATTTGGGGGTATCACTAAAATATAAACGGAGCAATTTTTTTTTTTTTTAATCAGGGATCCTTTAGAGTTGATCTTAAAATCAGGCTATTAAAAATGAGTTAGTCGTCACCAAAAGAAAAAAGTAAAACAAACAAAAAAATTGAGTAGCCATGATGGAAAACAGTATGGAGGCTTCTCAAAAAACTGAAAATAGAACAACCATATGACAAAGCAGTTCCGCTCCTGAGTAAGAGTGTGTGTGTGTGTGTGTATACACACACAAAACAACCTCAAAACACTAATTTGAAAACATACATGAACCCCGGTGTTCACAGCAGCATTATTTACAATTGCCAAAATATGGAAACAACCTAAGTTTTCATCAACAGATGAATGGATAAAGAAGTTGTGGTATAATCTTCTTTATATCACACAAAATGGAATACTATCCAGCCATTAAAAAGAGCAAAATTCTTTCATCTGCAGCAACATGGATAGACTTGGAGGGCACTATGCTAAGTGAAATAAGTCAGAGAAAGAAAAATACTGTATGATACAACTTATATGTGGAATCTAAACAATACAACAAACTAGTGAATATAACAATATTTTTAAAAAGGTGAATGTAAAGTAACTTTCAAAAATTTTATAAAAATAATTTGCATCCACCACAGGTGTACACGTGTTGGATGCAAATTATTTTTATAAAATTTTTGAAAGTTACTTTACATTCACCTCTTTAAAAATATTGGCATAGTCACTAGTTTGTTGTATTGTTTAGATTCCACATAATGCATGTTGATGTATGGCAAAACCAATACAATATTGTAAAGTAAAAAATAACAATAATAATAATAATAAAAGAAAAAAATAATAATTTGCAATAATTTGATAATTTTTAATTTAAAAAATGAGTTACCATTTTCTCCTCAAGCAAAAGCAAAAAAAAAAAAAAAGACGCCATGTATCCTGGTTACAGGATTCAAGCCAAGGGAATGACAAATAAGAGCTGTGAAGTTTCCCTTCCAGGAAACCTGTTCAAATTGAAATAGGAGGCCTAAATTGACTTTAGGAGGAAAGTCTAGAAAAAGTGGAAATAAATTATCTGACAGGTTGTGTTTGTGAGCAATTCTATTGAAATGCTGGCTGCCAGAGGATGTATAAAGACATTAAGTGTTAACACAGAGAAAATCAAGTAAATTCTTTTAAAAGATGCAATAAAATAACTCTAGGAAAAACAAAAATTATGTTCAGGGAAAGAAAATAATATCATGACTTGGCACAGTAATGAATTATATTTATATAATTACACTAACCTAAAGTTAACCTTTTGTTTTCTTTTGATTAACTTTTTTAAAAAATTTATTAATTACTTTACAATATTGTAGTGGTTTTGCCATACATTGACATGAATCAGCCACAGGTGTACAGGTGTCCCCCATCCTGAACCCCCTTTCCACCTCCCTCCCCATCCCATCCCTCAGGGTCATCTCAGTGTACCGGCCCTGAGCACCCTGTCTCATGCATCAAACCTGGACTGGCAATCTATTTCACATATGGTAATATACATGTTTCAATGCTATTCTCTCAAATCATCTCACCCTTACCTTCTCCCACAGAGTCCAAAAGTCTGTTCTTTACATCTGTGTCTCTTTTGTTGTCTTGCATATAGGGTCATCTTTCTAAATTCCATATATATGTGTTAATATACCGTATTGATGTTTTTTCTTTCTGACTTACTTTACTCTGTATAATAGGCTCCAGTTTCATTCACCTCATTAGAACTGATTCAAATGCATTCTTTTTAATAACTGAGTAATATTCAATTATGTATATGTACCACAGCTTTCTTATCCATTCGTCTGCTGATGGACATCTAGGTTGCTTCCATGTCCTGGCTATTGTAAACACTGCTGCGATGAACACTGGGGTACACGTGTCTCTTTCAATTCCGGTTTCCTCAGTGTGTATGCCCAGCAGTGGGATTGCTGGGTCGTATGGCAGTTCTATTTCCAGTTTTTAAAGTTAATTCTTTAAAAAATGGACATAAATACCAGATGAAACAGGTAACATACTTGAAGGGAGTTGCCTTTGGAGAACAGGGTAAATGTTGCTGGTGGTGGTGGGGGGGCAGCTAATTTTTTTTATCTGTTTTGTTTTAGTATAAGCTACTAGCACTATTTGACTTTTAGAACTTTGCATCTGTATGATTTTTTATTTAAAAACTAAACATTTAAAACACAAGTTTGTATTTCTAGCCCTTTGAGCATAAGTACAAACCTAACACACTTTCCTCCAGTTTTGTGGAGCAGTGCTGGAGGAGGGAATTGACTTTTTAAGCATATGGCCTAGGATGACTTTGGTGGAATCTGTAGGATGAAAAAAGATCCTTAAGACTGAGGATCTGGAAAGGATGGGGTCGAATTTTGTTGATAACATCAGCTGGCACCAATCCAGCCCTGATGAATAAGGAGAGAACATTTCATCAGCCTCAGAGTGTTGAGTTCTGCATGTTCCTTTGAGCTGCTGAGTTCTTCCTTGCCCTTACTGGCTATTGGCCCAAACATAATTCTCATTTTGAAAAATATTCCTCTGGGCTTCTGGGTGTGCACTGGGCTTGTGTTTAACTCTTGGATATGTCAAAGCACCTTGCTGTATCTAAGGTCTTTGGATGAATATGAATACAAGAGGCTGAGGAACTAGAACACATTTTGAAAAAAAAAGGTCAAGGGTTTATCTTGAACATTTCCTTGTGAGCAGACCTTCTCTGTACCTTCTTCAGTTCAGTTCAGTTTAGTCGCTCAGTCGTGTCCAACTCTTTGCGACCCCATGAATCACAGCACGCCAGGCCTCCCCCTGTCCATCACCAACTCCCGGAGTTCACTCAGACTCACGTCCATTGAGTCAGTGATGCCATCCAGCCATCTCATCCTCTGTCGTCCCCTTCCCTTCTTGCCCCCAATCCCTCCCAGCATCAGAGTCTTTTCCAATGAGTTACCTCTTCGCATGAGGTGGCCAAAGTACTGGAGTTTCAGCTTTAGCATCATTCCTTCCAAAGAAATCCCAGGGCTGATCTTGCAGTCCAAGGGACTCTCAAGAGTCTTCTCCAACACCACAGTTCAAAAGCATCAATTCTTCAGCACTCAGCCTTCTTCACAGTCCAACTCTCACATCCATACATGACCAGAGGAAAAACCATAGCCTTGACTAGACGGACCTGTACCTTCTTACTCATCCTTAAAGCAATTTTTCTCAGTTTGCAAAGTAGGACGCAACACATGGCGGTAAGTTTGGTGGGTGGTATGTTTGAGTGTTTTTCACTTGAGTAAGTTTAAAAATCTAAATCAACTGATTTAGTTGGCTTTTGTGATGTGGATAACTATATGCATGCATTAATGTTCTGTCATGCCTGAGTCATTCAAACATAGCAAAAATGTTTCTGGGACTGGCAACCGGTCATTTGAGTTGAGGTATGTGATTTTCTTCATGATCTGAAACAGTGGATTTGTTTACAACCAGGTTAGGAATTAAAGGAGAAATACATTCCAGTTTAGGGTCAGATTAAGAAGGAACATGATATTTATTTGGGGAAAGAATTTAACATTATTTAAATGTCTACCATGTACCAGGCACTTCACATATATTATTTTATTAATCCTTGCAAAACCCTGAATTATTCTCAAAGCCAAGACACTGAAAGGTCATGTTACTTTTCTAAGGATTTCCAGCTAGTGAGTTGTGTAACTGTAATTTTAACCAAAGTGTAGGTAGAAACCAGAAAAGGAAAGAGGCTGAACAATTTTTATCAACATAAATCCACTTGCAACAAAATTACTTGTAAAACTTGTTAAAAAGTGGTAATTGTCGGGTTCCACTCCCGACCTACTAAGTCAGAATTTCTGGGAGAAAAGTCAGGGAATACCCAGTGACTCTTACGTACTCCACAATTTGAGAACCGCTGTATCATAACAGTAAACTGTGCTCCAATTATCTTGCAGACTACATGGTGTTATCCTTCAATTAAACTTCCTTGAAGATCAGCCTTCTTTTGTCATCTACTATTTCTCAATCTCTATGGATGCAGTCAGAATTTTTGGAAACTACATACAGAAAATATCAAAAGATTATATTCTAGACTTAAATTGGGCCACAAAAAATTAGCATTTTCTCTTTAATACTAGTTAATGCGATAGTCATACAAAACAATAGAGAAGTAGGAAGAAAAAGAATTGAGAAATTTTCTGTGTGTGCATTCATGGTAAGATGTGTTGCACTGGTATATTGTGGCATCTTCTCTGTTGATATTAGTTTTAACATTCATGCAAAGATCTTTCTCTCCACCCCTTCTCATGGGTCAGTGGGTGTGTGCTAGTCCTTTTTTTATTCTTTCTCTCGTGCTTATGCATAACTTATACCTTAAATAACTTAGAACTTGAGAAGATAGAAGAAGTAGGGAAAACCACTAGACCATTCAGGTATGATCTAAATCAAATCCCTTATGAATATACAGTGGGAGTGAGAAATAGATTTAAGGGCCTAGATCTGATAGATAGAGTGCCCGATGAACTATGGAATGAGGTTCGTGACATTGTACAGGAGACAGGGATCAAGACCATCCCCATGGATAAGAAATGCAAAAAAGCAAAATGGCTGTCTGGGGAGGCCTTACAAATAGCTGTGAAAAGAAGAGAAGCGAAAAGCAAAGGAGAAAAGGAAATATATAAACATCTGAATGCAGAGTTCCAAAGAATAGCAAGAAGAGATAAGAAAGCCTTCCTCAGCGATCAATGCAAAGAAATAGAGGAAAACAACAGAATGGGAAAGACTAGTGATCTCTTCAAGAAAATTAGAGATACCAAAGGAACATTTCATGCAAAGATGAGCTTGATAAAGGACAGAAATGGTATGGACCTAACAGAAGCAGAAGATATTAAGAAGAGATGGCAAGAATACACAGAAGAACTGTATAAAAAAGATCTTCACAACCCAGATAATCACGATGGTGTGATCGCTGACCTAGAGCCAGACATCCTGGAATGTGAAGTCAAGTGCGCCTTAGAAAGCATCACTATGAACGAAGCTAGTGGAGGTGATGGAATTCCAGTTGAGCTATTTCAAATCCTGAAAGATGATGCTATGAAAGTGCTGCACTCAATATGCCAGCAAATTTGGAAAACTCAGCAGTGGCCACAGGACTGGAAAAGGTCAGTTTTCATTCCAATCCCAAAGAAAGCCAATGCCAAAGAATGCTCAAACTACTGCACAATTGCACTCATCTCACATGCTAGTAAAGTAATGCTCAAAATTCTCCAAGCCAGGCTTCAGCAATATGTGAACTGTGAACTTCCAGATGTTCAAGCTGGTTTTAGAAAAGGCAGAGGAACCAGAGATCAAATGGCCAACATCCGCTGGATCATGGAAAAAGCAAGAGAGTTCCAGAAAAACATCTATTTCTGCTTTATTGACTATGCCAAAGCCTTTGACTGTGTGGATCACAATAAACTGTGGAAAATTCTGAAAGAGATGGGAATACCAGACCACCTAATCTCCCTCTTGAGAAACTTGTATGCAGGTCAGGAAGCAACAATTAGAACTGGACATGGAACAACAGACTGGTTCCAAATAGGAAAAGGAGTTCATTAAGGCTGTATATTGTCACCCTGTTTACTTATCTTATATGCAGAGTACATCATGAGAAACGCTGGACTGGAAGAAACACAAGCTGGAATCAAGATTGCCGGGAGAAATATCAATGACCTCAGATATGCAGATGACACCACCCTTATGGCAAAAAGTGAAGAGGAACTCAAAAGCCTCTTGATGAAAGTGAAACTGGAGAGTGAAAAAGTTGGCTTAAAGCTCAACATTCAGAAAACGAAGATCATGGCATCCAGTCCCATCACTTCATGGGAAATAGATGGGGAAACAGTGGAAACAGTGTCAGACTTTATTTTTCTGGGCTCCAAAATCACTGCAGATGGTGACTGCAGCCATGAAATTAAAAGACACTTACTCCTTGGAAGGAAAGTTATGACCAACCTAGATAGCATATTCAAAAGCAGAGACATTAGTTTGCCAACAAAGGTTCGTCTAGTCAAGGCTATGGTTTTTCCAGTAGTCATGTATGGATGTGAGAGCTGGACTGTGAAGAAGGCTGAGCACCGAAGAATTGATGCTTTTGAACTGTGGTGTTGGAGAAGACTCTTGAGAGTCCCTTGGACTGCAAGGAGATCCAACCAGTCCATTCGGAAGGAGATCAGCCCTGGGATTTCTTTGGAAGGAATGATGCTAAAGCTGAAACTCCAGTACTTTGGCCACCTCATGCGAAGAGTTGACTCATTGGAAAAGACTCTGATCCTGGGAGGGATTGGGGGCAAGAGGAGAAGGGGACGACAGAGGATGAGATGGCTGGATGGCATCACTGACTCGATGGATGTAAGTCTGAGTGAACTCCGGGAGTTGGTGATGGACAGGGAGGCCTGGCGTGCTGTGATTCATGGGGTCACAAAGAGTCGGACATGACTGAGCGACTGATCTGATCTGATTTGAAAAGGTTATTATCAGAAATTTAATTAAAATATATAGACAAAAATCAAGTGCAATGTCAAGTTAAGAAAACATAGAAAAGAGGGTGAAAATAATGGGAGACTTTGACCTGCCCATGTTTTCTATAAACCCAAATAAAAGGGTTATGCCTTAAATATAACAGAGCAGAAATGACCAAAAAGGGTAAGAGGAGTGTAATCTCTTCCTGCTGAGTCCTTTTCCAAAAAGGGAAGTGTGTTAATGTGGAAAGTGTGTTAATGTGTTAATGTGTGTTAATGGAAAGATGGCATCAGAGTTTGGTTTTCCTTTTCTAATAATTCAGCGTATCTTAAAATCGGAGACTATCAGGTCACCAGTTCAATCTGCAATATTCATTCTGATTTTAACATGTATTTATTAAATGGCTTCTATCCTAAAGCACTCTGGTTTCTGAAATACTGCACTCCTACTTAGGGAATCAGGACACATAGGTTGCAATCTCAATTAATTGTGTGACTTCAAAAGTGGTAATTCATTTGTTCTGATCCTCAATCTCTTTCTTCTATAAAAAGCAATTCAGATTATTTCTGAGGCTCTTTCAAGCTCTGTGAGCCTGTGTCTGCATTTATACTTGTGCCACAAAGAGTCTGAATATTTTCTTTAGTGGACTAGGAAATTAGTCTGAATATTTTCTTTAGTGGATTAGGAAATTCTGAATAAGGTTTTAAGCTTTTTGAAACTGATGAAAAATTGTAATTGTACTGGAAGATACTTAAAGTCAACATGGTAGTGATTATTTGGGGAAAAGGTACTCAGTGGGGCTTCTGGGGTGGCGCTAGTGGCAAAGAACCTGCCTGTAGATCCCCCTGGAGGAGGGCATGACAACTCATTCCAGTATTCTTGATTGGAGAATCCCATGGACAGAGGAGCCTGGTGGGCTACAGTCCATGGGGTCGCAAAGAGTTGGACATGACTGAGGAGACTTGGCATGCACATACATATTTAGCTAACATGAGTCCAATCAAGGTTCCTAGTCAGCACCTTTCTGTTTCACAGACAGTTATCAAGTTAACTGTTCTGCTGATAAAATAAAATGCTAAGGTTTAAGGTATAAAGTGGATAGGAGAAAGTGATAAAATATTTTTATCCTGCTCACTCTGAGGTGAAATCTTCTGTGCATACTATTGCATTCCAGTTGTTTTTGAACACCTTCAGTTTAGTTCAGTCGCTTAGTCATGTCCAACTCTTTGTGACCCCATGGACTGTAGCACACCAGCCTTCCCTGTCCATCACCAACTCCCAGAGCTTGCTCAAACTCATGTTCACTGAGTCGGTGATGCCATCCAGCCATTTCATCGTCTGTCATCCCCTTCTCCTGCCTTCAATTTTCCCCAGCATCAGGGTCTTTTCCAGTGAGTCAGTTCTTTGCATCAGGTGGCCAAAGTATTGAAATTTCAGCTTCAGCATCAGTCCTAATGAATACTCAGGACTGATTTCCTTTAGGATGGACTGGTTGGATCTCCTTGCTGTCCAAGGGACTCTCAAGAGTCTTCTCCAACACCACAGTTCAAAAGCATCAATTCTTCAGCACTGAGCTTTCTTTAGAGTCCATCTCTCATATCCATACATGACTACTGGGAAAGCCATAGCTTTGACTAGACGGACCTTTGTTGGCAAAGCAATGTCTCTGCTTTTTAATATGCTGTCTAGGTTGTTTACAGCTTTTCTTCCAAGGAGCAAGCGTCTTTTAATTTCATGGCTGCAGTCACCATATGCAGTGATTTTGGAGCCCAAGAAAATAAAGTCTGTCACTGTTTCCCCATCTATTTGCCATGAAGTGATGGGACCAGGTGCCATGATCTTAGTTTTCTAGATGTTGAGTTTTAAGCCAACTTTTTCACTTTCCTCTTTCACTTTCATAAAGAGGTTCTTTAGTTCTTGTTTGCCTTCTGCCATAAGGGTGGTGTCATCTGCATATCAGAAGTTATTGATATTTCTCCCTGCTATCTTGATTCCAGCTTGGAATCCAATTGATTCCAGCTTTGTACATTTATTGATGTACAAAGAGTTTTTACTGATGTACAATAAACTGCACATATTTAAAGGGTTCAATTTTATAAGTTTGACATATGACATGTGTCCACATGTTAAATATAACCTATGTTCCATCATTACACTAAAGTTACTGAACATAATACACCACTCTGAAAAGACCCCTTCTGCCCCTTTGTCATCTCTCTCACCCCTGCCCACATTACCCGCCTCCTGCTCACCCATGTGGCACCCAGTGATCTGCTTTCTGTCACTACATGTTAGTTTGCATTTCCTAGAATTTTGTGCAATAGTATTACATAGTAGTTTGTTCCTTCTTTTTTTTATCTGGTGTCTACGCTGAGCAATTATTTTGAGATTCTTTCACACTGTTGCTTGCATCAAGAATCCATTCCTTTTATTACTAAATACTATTTCATTTATGGATATAATATATTTAGTTTTTCCATTCACCTATGGATGAACATTGGGCTGACAGTTTGGGGCTGTTACAAATACAGCTGTTATGAACATCTGTATAAAGTCTTTCTATAGACATATACTTTAATTTGTCTTGAGTATAAATACCAAGGAGTGAAAGGCCTGGGTCATATGGCAGGTCTATGCTTAATGTTGTAAAGAACCTCCAAGCTGTTTTCCAAAGAGACTTCTGCCATTTAACATTTCTACCAGCAATGGGTGATATACTTATCATTATGAAATGACACTGTTAGTATGGCATTCCTTTTTCCATACTTTCAACTTGTTTGCGTCTTTACATTACAAGCAAGTTCTTTATATGCATCATATACTTGGGACAATCTCTGTCTTTTAACCGAGGTATTTAGATTATTTATACATGGTTCACATTATTAATATGGTTAGATTTAAATCAACCTCCTATTTAACTTCTCTTTGTCCTACATGTTCTCCGTTTCCTTTTCCCTCTTTTTCTGCCTTCTTTTGGATAACCAGGGTATTTTCTATGAGTCCATTTTATTTCCTTTGTTAATTTGCATGTGGGCTTATTTGCTAACAATTCTTCTTCTTTGTTCTGTTATTTAAGGGATGCTTTAGGACTTAGAGTATACATGTGTAATGTACCTCAGTTTATCTGCAGGTGATAATGTATCATTCCAAATGATATTACAAGGACCTCGTAACAGTTTACTTCCAGTTCTTCCCTATTAGTCTTTGTGCTATTACAGTCATACATTTTACTTCTACCTACCTTATAAACTCTACACCGTTGTGTTACTGTTTTTAATTATGTACTCAATTATCTTTTAAATATACTTAAACAATAAAAAAATCTTTATGGTCTTTGTATAGATCCCAATTTCCAACTGGTATCATTTTTCTTTGGCCTCAAGAGCTTCTTAAAACATTCCTGTAGTATAAATTACTGCCAATGAGTTATTTCAGTTTTTGGATGTTGGAAAAAGGCTTTATGTAACATTCTTTTGGAAAGATATTTTCACTGGGTATGGAATTCTAGATAGTTTTTCGCTCTTTCAGAAATTTTTAAATGTTGCTTTGCTGTGTTTCCACTGGCACTGTTTGCTTTTTTTTTTTTTTTACAAGAAAGCTTCTGTCATCATTATCTGCATTCTTCTGCATACAATGTGACACTTTTCTCCAGCTGCTTATAAAATTTTCTCACTATCGCCAGTTTTGGGCAATTTGGTTATGATGTACATTGGGGTAGTATTCTTTCCATTTCTTAATTCTTGGGATCTTAAGTTTTGTGAAGGTTTATAGTTTTCATAAATTTGAAAACTTTTTGTTCACCATTTATCTTTTTCTAGTTCCCTCTTTCCTGGAAACTCCAATTATGCATACATTAACTCACTTGAAGTTGTACCATAGTGTACTGATTTTTATGTTCTTTATAATTTTTTAGCTAGTCTTTTTTTCTCTATGTTTGATTTTGGATAGGGTTTATTGTGTGTATTCAAGTTCACAAAACTTCTCTGATGTTTAATCTGCTATAATCCTATTAATGCTTTTTTCATCTAGGTTTTATTTCTAGGATTTATTTTTATGTTTTTTTGTCTCTAAAAGTTCGACATGGCTCTTTTTCTATACTTTTACCTCTCTATTTAGCATGTTCAGTTTTTACTCTAGCCTTCTGAACATATGAAATATAGTATAATGATTTTCCAATGCCCTTGTCATTTAACTTTAACATTCTGTCAGTCCTGGGTCAGTTTTGGCTGATTAGTTTTCCTCCTTATTATAGGTTTTCCTGTTTCTTTGCATGTCTGGCATTTTTTTGATAGAATGCAGGATACTGTGTTTTACTTTGTTGGGTGTTGGATATTTTTGTATTCCTATAACTACTCTTGGGTTTTGTTCCGGGACACAGTTAAGTAATTTGGCAATAGTTTTATCCCTTCTGTCACTGCTTACAAGATTTATCAGGCAAGACTTGAGCAGTGTTTTGTCTAGATCTAATTATTCTCCACTACTGAAGCAAGACTATTCTCAGCATTCTATCCAAATAGTTCATGAATGACGAGTTTTTCCTTTCCAGTAGGGGTTGGATCTAGTCCTATTCCCTAGTTTATCCCGCTAGTTCTGGCCCCATATGGGATCTGAGTGATGTTGTCTCTGATCTTTTTGAGTATTTCTTTCTTTGTACTCAAACAGTTTCTGCACATACATGCCCTGATCATTATGTTACTGAATACTTGAGGAGGACCCTCTGTCAATCTAGAGAGAATACTCTTTTGGCAGACCTCTCCTCTCCAGCATCCTGCCTGCAAACTCAAAGTGTCTTGGTCTCTCCAGATTCTCAGTTCCAGCTCAACTTCAGTTTTGCAGCCTCTGCCTGTGTTTTTCCTCAGTGTGCAATGGTCTGGAAGCTCTCAAGCAACAAATTTTGGCAATCCTAGGGTTCCCTCATTTGTTGGCCATCTCTCTGAGATCACTGTCTTTCATTGCCTAATATACATCTTAAAAATCATTTCTTAATTTACTGTGATTTTTTTTTTGTTTCAGGCAAGAGGAGAAATTTAATTCTTATTACTACTTTGCCAGAACCAGAAGCCTTCTCAATATTTTTTTTTCTTTTAAAAAAGAGTAACCTGACAATACTAAGTGGAAGAGAGGGTAAGAGCACAGAAATCACTTAGGAAAAAATTCTATAGCATTTTGGAATAAGAAATAACCCTAATTACATTTTTGTTTAAATACATAAATAATATATGAAAGACTTTGAAAATCCATCTTGCAGAAAGGCTCAAGAGTAGCTTCAAGAAATGTATCATTTATAATCATGCCAATATCATTATTTTTATACATCCTCAATGCAAAACAGAAGAGGGAAAATATCATCCTAGTCATAAACTGTAGTCTTAAAACATGTGACTCTTTCCCCTGCCCCAACTTGGCCATGCTGATGCATTTACTATGCCTTGGGTAACTGCAGCCAAGGGCACTGTAGACAGCAATGAGGTTTTAAAAGGCTTCACATGAGACTCAAGTCTCATCTTTACAAAATGACGCAAGAGCTCATTACTGTTGATGAATTTTAAATAGAGCAATCATTTTGATTGCTTAAGTCTGACTCAGTAAGACTGCAAAAGCATTTCTCACATCATGCTGAATCCTCAAAAAAATTTCAGGATTCTACCAGACATTTTCATGAAAAAATCTGAAAAATGTCCAGAATTTCCCATATTACCACCAGACCAATGTGATTCTTTCTTCTGTGCCACCATCTATGGGCATTAAATAGAAAGAGAGAATAGAGTACTAGAGAATAAAGTTAGGAAGGTTAAAATTAAACCTTGAATTTCATACTTGTTCTTATACTTCCTATTTTTCATATATTTATTCTCATTTTCCATTCCCTTTTTCTGAATTCTTTCTTTTAGCTTTACAAAAGTATTTATGGTACCTCAAAGTCTTTAGGAAAGGAATGGGTAATAACACATGCAGTGCATGTAAATGGCATTCTAGTCAATTACAGCAGGTGACTGAACTGTTTGGAGGGCAGACACGTCACATCTTATTAAGAGCAAGTAGAGAATCAGTCTGGATAAGGCAATGGCACCCCACTCCAGTACTCTCGCCTGGAAAATCCCGTGGATGGAGGAGCCTGGTAGGCTGCAGTCCATGGGGTCGCTAAGAGTCGGACACAACTGAGCGACTTCACTTTCACTTTTCACTTTCATGCATTGGAGAAGGAAATGGCAACCCACTCCAGTGTTCTTGCCTGGAGAATCCCAGGGACGGGGGAGCCTGGTGGGCTGCCGTCTATGGGGTCGCACAGAGTCAGACACGACTGAAGTGACTTAGCAGCAGCAGAGAATCAGTAACAGCCTGATGTGATGCTAGAACTAGAAAGGCCTTAGTGATTTTGTGGTCTAGGGATAGCAAGATTTGGCATAAGGGCTTTCATTCCTCCATCCCATGCTTATGGTTAATTTATCACAAAACACTCTCCCAATGCATCAGGTTTTATCTTTGCTGTCTCAGCTCCGTACCTAATACTAAAAGTAGGAATTCAAAATGAATTCTATTTGCAATTCAGGACCTAGTCCACTCTCTTACTGTTATAGATATGGGAACAGAGGCTTCCAATCAGCTGTGGGGCTCAGATTGAGCCCTAACTCTGAGCATGTTCATTCTAGAATGTCTCCAGAGTCCCAGAGGGCCAAATATTTTCTGTGAATATACAATGACAAAGCAGATATGTAGAAACAGGATGACAGAGCTGTCCTGGAAAGAAAGATTAAGAGATGTTCATCTTGCTCTGCTCGTTGCCAGACTGAAAATGTTACCAAAAAAGACTTTCAAGTGCTTTAGAAACTAAAATTGTTTGTCAAGCAACCCAAAATCAAAGGGTAGCATGAGATTTTTGTTTGCCTGTTTTTCTTTTTTTTTCTTTTCCATCTTTATATAGAAGCAGAAGAAAATATACACATATAAAAGTATTTCAGAGTCACTGGAAGTCTCCACCCATTTCAAAACTCCTCTTCCATCATCAATTCTTAATAAGTAACATTCCTTTAGAAGATATATAGCTTATCAGAACTTACTGAATGATTACAGTGAAAAGTAAATTCCTGTGGAGAGAAGCAATTCTTGACTAAGGTGTCAAAAAGTATCAACAGATTCCTTTTCTCGAGGAAGTCTGTATAAAGAGGGGAAAAAACAGAAAATCCATAGAAAGAGAGATGTGAAAAAGGTGAAGATAATATTTTTAACAATACTGAGGACATATGAGGATTAAGTGAATTGTCCAAGGTCTTTCAGGTAAAACTGAATTTTGAATCCTGAATTCCTTGAACTTACTCTGCACTCTTCTGCATTGTACACAACCCTAGAGGTTCCTCAGAGACTCTTTCCATGACCAAAAATTATCTATCACTCAAAGTTCCAGATAACAATCACTGATATTAAGGGAACACTTACTATATACTAGGCTATATGCTTAATGCTTCTCATATGTATTACTTCATTTAACATTCACAGAAAATCTATGAAGTTCATTTTTTATTATTCATTTTTATTATTATATCCACTTTGCAGATAAGAAAATTGAGTCTTAGAAAAGTAATTTGCCTAGTGACTTTCTAGATAGAAAGTGACAGAGTACAGATAGGAAGCACAATCCATCTGATTGCAAGCCAAACTTCTGATCACTATAGCAATCTGCTTTCAGTCTTTCCGGAGCCAAATAGAAGAATCTTAGCCTGGATTTGTATGTTCCTCAGTATTAAGAATGCATTATGGGACAACATATAAAATTCTAAAGAATTCTTATTCTTTCTTCAGTTTTGCTAAAAATCAACAAATCATGTGAAGGGACATCCAACATAAGATTGTGAGAGACAGCTTAACTGTGGAAATCAACCACTAAAACAAGGTCCTTGATCAAGCTGACTCTTGCAGGAAGGCAGGGTTTTTAACATTATTCTCTTGGGCTTGCTTACTGGAGATATGCTGAATCATAGATCAACTGTCCCACTTTCAATAGCTGATCAAAAATGGGAAGTCTGACTAATGTCTGTTGTTGGACTTGCACAGACTTGAAATGAGTCACAGATACTGCATGCACTGAAGCCATTCATTCAAATGACATTTACTTGAACATATACTAAGTTGAAGAAATGATGCTAAGTTTTGAGGATTCAAAGGTAAAACAATATGATCACAGGATTCAAGAGCCTCTTGAGGTGATAGGCTGACTGCTGTAAGTAATTACAAAACCAAGAGTAGTTGTTATTATGGAAATAAATACACACATTGCACTGCAAATACCAGAAGAGGGGGTTCTGTCCTAGTCCACTGGGTGTTAACACTGGACTGTCCACAGTCTGGGTGGCTTATAAACAATAAAAAATATTTATCACAGTTCAGGAGGCAGGAAGTTTAATATCTAGGTTATAACCGATTAAGTATTTGGTGAGAGTCCACTTTCTGTTTTATAGACAGCTGTCTTCTGTGTCCTAACATGGCAGAAGGGACCTGGGAACTCTCCAGAACCTCTTTTATAGGGGGCATTAATCTCATTCACAAGGGCATTGTCTTCATGACCTAATCACTTCCTCAAGGCTCCACTTCCAAATACTATTACACTGTGGATCAGGATTTCAAAACATGAACCTTGATGGGGAACACAACATTCAGTCTATAGCAGCTCCTAAGTCTTCCAACACAGTCTTGGGAAGGCAAGACAGGATACCCATTGACGGCTTAGACAGAAGTCATGTTTTTGTTTTGGGCAGTGCCACAAGAAGGATAAAATCACACAGAGTTGAGGATGAAGTTACTACCCAGGAAAAGGCATTATTGAGTAACTCTGAAAGTTGCTAACAGCTATTCTTTCCTGGAAAGGAGGTATTAAGACCCTAAGTTTCTAGTTATATAGGAATTTAAACATGTAAGTTGAACGCTCACAAGTCTCTGTCTATGAATCCATATAAAATCACTTAATATTAATATTTTGGTCATTTATTTCAAGCTGCTACTGCTAATCAGGACTTCTGGTTCCTTGCCAGATTCCTCAAAAGGTGACAGAAAGCATGAAATTAGATATTAGTGATGATTGCCCAACATTATGAATATACTAAAAGTCTTAAGAACATCCTTTAAAATTATTACAAAGGTAAATTTCACATTTTATGAATTTTACATTAAAACAAAAAAATTTCCTCAAAGTATTTCCAAAACTCAAAGGATGTTTTTAAAATGATTACAAAATCCATTCCAGACTTGATTACTTCTGGCCTCTACTACACATCACTTGTTTTATAAATTTTTAAAACTCTATGTAATAAAATACTTCAGGCATGCAGAAAATGCACAGAATATCCACAATCCAAAATTAATATCATTTTGTCATTTTCAGATTACTTTCACTTAAGATTTTTTTTCTTCCATTAAAAGTGAAATGTTGGCACTTACTTGGTGGTCCAGTGGTTAAAAGTCTGCCCTGCAATGCAAAAAACGCAGGTTCTATCCCTGGTCAGGAAACAAAGATCCCACACACCATGGATGAACTAAGCCCACACACTGCAACTATGTGCCAATGCACTTTGAGCACACACCACAACTAGAGAGCCTGCTGCCACAACTACTTCAGTCCACGCGCACTGGAGCCTGCGCACCGCAACACTGAGCCCAGACACCACAACTCGTGTCTGTGCACCCGAACAGAAGATCCTGCATGATGCGACGAAGATCCTGCATACTACCTAAGACCCAATGCAGGCAAATAAATATATAAACTTTAAAAAAATGAAATGCTACTTACAGTTGAAGACTTTTCCCATCTCATTCTCGGCTCTCCTCAAAGACAGCGATATTTCTGAAGCTGTTATGCTTTCCTTCTGTAACACAGTTACAAATATTTACCACTTGTATGTTTCTTCATAAAGTGTAAACAATATTTAACAAGTTTAAATTTAAATATTTTTTACCTCACACAATTTTTATTCCATAATATATTTTCAAGATTTTTGTTGAAACAGGTAAACATGCTTAACTCAGTTTAACTGCTACATGATAAATATTTCATGATATGTATATACAAGTGTTCACCCATCCCTTATGTATGGGCACACAGATTGCTTCCAAATATTTGCTATTACAAATAAGAGAGAACTCATCGTCCCTGTTAAGTCAGTATATGCACATTTCCATGAGTTTCTCAAAAATGTACATGTGAAATAAAATTTGAAAGATATTACCAAATGCCTCTTCAAAGAAGATGTTGCTATTTTCTCACATTTCCCCCCACATTTGTTATATTACGCTTTATTTTTGCTAGTTCTCAAGGATGAGAAATAGCATCTCCTGATTTGTATTTCGTTAATTATTAGTGAGTTTGGCCATCTCTTAAGTTTTTTGGCCATTTGCAGTTCTTCCTCTGCAAATCTGCAGTTTGCACCTTTGCTAGTTTACTGTTTGTTGCTTGTATCTCTTACTAATTTTTGGAAATTCTTTATATATTCTAAGTTCAATTCTTTGGATTGCACATCTCCAAGTTTGACACATATAATAAAAAATTTAAATATACATATAATCAAATTGATCAATTTCTTCTTTACAATTTCAACCTTTACATATTATTTAAGAACTTCTTTCCTGTCTTGTCACATTTTATTAACAATTTTACTTTTTTGTTCTTTACATTTATGTACTTACTCATTGTGCAAATTTTTTGGCAAAAGGCCTTTTTTTTCCCCACCTGCCTGTTAGACAACTGTCAGAGCAACTATTGGTAAACAGTGCATTTTTCCCCAATATAATGTCACCCCTTACATATACCAAGTATTCTTTTCCTGTTTCACATATCTCTTCATTTATTCTGAAGCCAGTACCATGCTATATTAAGGACTATAGCTTTATAATAAGCAGGGTTTGATATCTGAACTAGTCCTCAGTCACTGGTTAGATTCCAGGAGCAAGGAAAACCCTGAGATAGATATAACCATGCAAGAGCTTTGTCACAGATTCCTCTTGGAGTTAGAACACATGGAAGGGAAAGGAAGGAAGCTGAACTGGGCAGCAGGAGAGGTTGAGCTATGATCCATTCTTACTGAAGGTCTCAGTGAACCTCAGAATTGTCCTGAGGTGGGACAAAGGTGTGGCCTTTATACCCTAGCATTGATCAGTAAAACACCTTGGACAAGGGGCATGGCCTTGGGCTGGAAAACTCTTCTTAACTGGGGCAATGTCCAAAGGCAGCTGACAACTAAGGAGAGTCTGTTGGCAGCACTTGTCATTTGGGGCATAAATCCCTTCATTCCTACAGAGGGATCCATGTCCCACATCATATACCCCCTTTCTTTCTTATTCACAGTCACTTCAACTCGAATTGGCTCTTTACTATTGAAATGAATATTACAATTATCTCATAAAATTTCACAAAATTAAAACACCTGTTCAGGTATGACTGAAATTTAGAATGCATAAATCATTCACAGTGAGATGACATTTATGATATTGTTTTCCTATTCACTGACAAAATCACTGCATATGGTGAATTTGCAGCTATGAAATTAAAAGACACTTGCTCCTTGAAAGAAAATCTATGACAAACCTAGATAGCATATTAAAAAGCAGAGACATTACTTTAACAGCAAATGTCCATCTAGTTAAAGCTATGGTTTTTCCTATAGTTATTATGGATGTGAGAGTTAGACCATAAAGAAGGCTGAGGGCCAAAGAATTGATGTTTTTGAACTGTGGTAATGGATAAGACTCTTGAGAGTCCCTTGGACTGCAAGGAGATCAAACCAGTCATCCCAAAGGAAATCAATCCTGAATACTCATTGGAAGGACTGATGCTGAAGCTGAAGCTCCAATACTTTGGCCACCTGATGCAAAGAGCCGACTCATTATAAAAGACCCTGATGCTTGAAAGATTGAAGGCAGGAGAAGGGGATGACAGAGGACAAGATGGTTGAATGGCATCACTGACTCAATGGACATGAGTTTGAGCAAGCTCTAGGAGATGGTGAAGGACAAGGAGGTCTGGCATGCTGCAGTCCATGGAGTCGCAAAGAGTCAGACACAACTGAGAGATTGAACAAGAAAAATTCATTGACTATGGTCTTAACTATTTAAGTCTTCTTTTATGCCTTGCAATAATAATTTACAATATTTTCCAAAATTATCTTGTACATCATTTGTTAGGTTTATTCCTAGATATATTAGTTTTTGCTGCTGTTTCATTGTGATTATTATTATTATTATTACTTAAAAATTTGGTAAAAATGATATATAAGGACTTCAAATAACTCTTCTATTTTGGATTTGAGGACAAAAGGACAAAGTAGAAGGATCTGAGTGCATCTTATCTCACAAAACAACAGTATCACAACTAACTGCTAAATGTGTGTGTATTAAGTTGCTTCAGTCATGTCTGACTCTTTGTGACCTTATGGACTATAGCCCTCCAGGCTCTTCTGTCCATGGAATTCTCCAGGTAAGAATATTGGAGTGGATTGCCATGCCCTCCTTCAGGGGATCTCCCATTCCAGGGATTGTACACATGATCTTACATCTCCTGCACTGGCAGGTAGGTTCTTTATCACTAGCGACCTGGGAAGCCCAACTGCTGAATAACCATCAACAAAAAGTCTGGAACTTACCAAAAAAGATATTCTACTTCCAAAGACAAAGAAGCCACAACAAGACAGCAGAAGAGGAGCATTCATGATATAATCAAATCCCATATCTACCAGGTAGGCAACCCAAAAACTGAAAAATAATTACATTGCAAAGGTTCTCCCACAGGAGTGAGAGTACTTGGCCCCATCTCAGGCTCCCTAGTCTGGGGGTCTGACACTGGCCCCCAGAGCATTTGGCTTTGAAGGCTAACAGGGCTTGATTGCAGGAACTCCACAAGTCTGAGGGAAACAGGAACTCTATTCCTGCAGACCACATACAAGGTCTTATGCACACTGGGACCCAGGGGGAAAAGCAGTAACTTCACAGGAGTCTGGACCAGACCTACCAGCTGGTCTTGAAGGAAGGTCTCCTGGAGAGACGGGGTGACCACCTTGGGGTGGTTCAATGTGGAGAGGAGACACTGATGATGGAGGTACTGGAAAGTATTCACTGATGTGAGCTGTCCTGGAGGCTGCTATTTTGATGCCAAGACCTTGCCCCATACAACAGTCTATAAGTTCTATTGCTGGCCAAACAACCAATGCCTCGGGCCAAACAACCAAAAGGGCAGGCACACAGCCTCATCCATCAGCAGATAGGCTGTTTAAAACCTTCCTGAGCTCACAGTAACCTGTAAACACACACCTTAACATGGCCATGTTCACCAGAGAAACAAAGTGAAAGTCGCTCAGTCGTGTCCAACTCTTTGTGACACCATACACTATATAGTCCATGGAATTCTCCAGCCCAGAATACTGGAAGTGGGTAGCCTATCCCTTCTCCAGTGGATCATCCAACCCAGGAATTGAACGAGGATCTGCTGCACTGCAGGCGGATTTTTACCAACTGAGCTATCAAGGAAGCCAAAAACACAAGAAAAACAAGCCCCAGCTAAACCCACCAGTGGGCTGGCACCAATCTCTTCCACCAGGAAGCCTGCACAAGCCTCTCAGGCCATCCTCAACCACAAGGCGGAAAATGCCAGAAGCAAGAGGAACTATAGTGCTACAGCTTGTGGGACCACAAATACAGGAAGTTAGACAAAATAAGATGGAAGAGGAATATGTTCCAGATGAAGGAACAAGAAGAACAACTAAGTGAAGTGTAGTTAGGCAATCTATATGAAAAATAATTCAGAGAAAGATAGTAAAGATGATCCAAGATCTCAGGAAAAGAATAAAGACACAGACGGAGAAGATACAAAAAATGGTGAACAAAGAGTTCAAAGAACTAAAGAACAAATAAACAGAGATAAACAATGTAATAAATGAAATGAAAAATACACTAGAAGAAATAAATAGCAGAATAAATCAGGCAGAAGAATCAATAAGTGAGCAAGAAGATAGGATAGTGGAAATCACTGCTGTGCAACAGAATAAAGAAAAAAATGAACAGAGTTTAAAACTTCTCTGGAACAACATTAAATGCACAAACATTCACATTATATGGGTTCCAGGAGGAGATAAGAGAAAGGACTTGAGAAAATATTTGAAGAGATTATATCTGACAAGTTCCCTAACATGGGAAAGTAAACAGTCCCCCAGGTCCAGAAAGCACAGAGAGCAAGAAGGAACATGCTGAGAAACATATTAATCAAACTGATAAAAAAATTAAAGACAAAGAGAAAATATGAAAAGCAACAAGGGAAAAGCAACAAATAACATACAAGGAAATCCTCATAAGGTTATCAAACTGATTTTATAGTAGAAACTCTGCAGGCCAGCAGAGAGTGGCATTATATATCTAAAGTAATGAAAGGGGAAAACTTATAACCAAGAATACTCTATCCAGCAAGGGCCTCATTTAGATTCACTGGAGAAATCAAAAGCTTTACAGAGAAGCAAAAGTTAACAGAATTCACCACTACCAAACCATCTTTACAACAAATGCTAAAATAACTTATCTAGGAGGAAAAGAAAAGGCCACAACTAGGAACAAGGAATTACAAATGGGAAATCTCACTGGCAGTAAAAGTAGGAAATCATCCACAAATATGATATCAAAACCAGTGAGCAAAGTACAAATTCTGGATTTTGAGAATGAATTTTAAATTAAGAGACCAGCAATTTAAATCAATCTTGTGTTTGTATGTGAGTGTGTGTGTATATATATGTACACACACATATACATACACACTGCGAAATGAAAACATATTAACTGCAACTCAAAAACCTGTAAGATATACATGCAAAAATGAAAAAATGAATCCAAGCACAGCACTAAAGAGAATTATAAAATCACAGGAGAAGAAAACAAAAGGAAGGGGAAAGAAAAAAGACCTATGAAAATAAATCCAAAAAATTTAACAAAATGGCAACAAGAACATTCAGATCAGTAATTATCTTGAATGTAAATGGATTACATGCTCCAACCAAAAGACATACACTGGCTGGATGGATACAAAAACAAGACATATACACACTGTCTGTAAGAGACCCATTTCAGAGCACAGGTGTAGACTGAAAATAAGGAGGAGGAAAAAGGTATTCCATGCAAATGCAAGTCAAAAGAAACCTGGAGTAGCAATAATCACATCACACACAATAGACTTTAAAATATTGTTATAAGAGACAAAGAAGGATACTCCATAATAATCAAGGGATCAATCCAAGAAGAAGGCATAACAATTATAAATATATATGCACCCAACACAGGAGCACCACAAATGCTAATAGTCATAAAAGGAAAAATTGACAACACAATAATAGTGGAGGACTTTAACACCCGACTCACATCAATGGGCAGATTATCCAGACAGAAAATTAATAGACCAGATGTACTTAATTAATATTTATAGAGCACTGCATCCAAAAGCAGAATACACATTCTTTCCAAGCACAAATGAACATTCTCAAGGATAGATCACACGCTGGACCATAAAGCAAGCCTCAGTAAATATCAGAAAATTGAAATATTAGCAAGCATCTTTTCCAATGATCTCTTTAGAAATCAACTCATTAGAAATCAACTACAAGAAAAAAACTTCACAAAATCACAAACACATGGAGGCTAAATAATACATCACTAAACCAATGGATCACTGAAGAAGTCATTGAGGAAATAAAAATACCTAGAGACAAACGACAATGAAAACACAATGGTCCCAAACCTATGGGATGCAGCAAAAACAGTTCTAAGAGGGAAATTTATAGCAGTACAACTTTACCTCAGAAAACAAGAAAAATTCCAAATAAACAACCTAAAGTTACAACTGAGGCAACTAGAGAAAGCACAAACAAAACCCAAAGTTAGTAGAAGGAAAGAAATAATACAGATTAGAGCTGAAGTAAATGAAATAGATGCAAAGAAAAGATAAAAGAAATGAAAATCTTTTTTTTTTTTTTTGGAAAGATAAACAAAATTGATAAACTTTTAGGCAGACTTGGGTCTCCTGCACTGCGGGTGGCATCTTTACCATCTGAACCACCAGGGACGCCCCAAGGAAAAAAAGAGACCATTCAAATCAATAAAATTAGAAATGAAAAAGGAAAACTTGCAACATGAAAACAAAGGGTCATAAGAGACTTCTATAAGCAACTATACACCAATAAAATGGATAATCTAGAAGAAACAGATACATTCTAAGAAAGGTACAATTTTCCAAGACAGAACCAGGAAGAAATAGAAAATATAAACAGACTAATCACAAGTACTGAAATTGAAACTGGGATTAAGAAACTCTCAACAAATGAAAGTCCAAAACCAGATAGCTTTACAGGAAAATTCCAGCAAACATTTAGAGAAAAGCTAACACCTATCCTTCTGAAACTCTTCCAAAAAAACTGCAGAGGAAGGAAAACTTCCAGAGTTATTGTATGAGGCCACCATCACCCTGATACCAAACCCAAGCAAAGATACCACAAAAAAGAAAATTACAGGCAGTATCACTGATGAACATAGACCCAAAAATCCTCAACAAAATACAAGCAAACCAAATTTGATAATATATTAAAGGTTAATACAAGTGGCATTTACCCCAGGGATGGAAAGATTTTCAACATCCACAAATCAACCTGTGTGATACATATCATGTGCTGTCATTTATATGTGAAATCTAACAATATAATACAAATGAACTGAATTGCAAAACATAAACATACTTAGATAACAAACTTACAGTTACCAAAAGGGGAAAGATAAGTTAGGAGGCTTGCGATTAACATATACACACTACTATTTATAAAATAATCAACAGCGACCTACTATATAGCAAAGGGAACTCTACTCAATACTCAGTAATAGCCTCTATGGGAAAAGAATCTGAAAAAGGATAGATATTTATATAGACATAACTAAATCACCTTGCTGTACATCTGAAACTAACCAACATTGTAATCAACTATACTCCAATATAAAATAAAAATTTTTAAAGGGAACAAATAATTATTCTACCATGATAAAATACATGGCAAACTTGATGAATTCTTATTATTTCTCTAATAAGAAATGCTCAATGTGAATATAAGATTTTTCAGAATTTTCAAGTTCTCTGTCCATGAAAAATATAACGACAACAGAAGACCAGAATCTGGTTTCTACCTCTAGAAGGCCTTAAATCAGCATTACAAGTCAGACTGCTAAGTCTAGATAACGTGCAAATACCTACAATTAAGGAACTAATCTGTGTGGGGACCACTTCTATTTACTTGGTAAAGACAAACTTCATCAATATTATTTATCTATAATTTACATTCATTAAAACTCACCTATTTTTTAGGTATATACAGTTCTATGAGTTTTAACACTGGAGTGAGTAGCCATTCCCTTCTCCAGGGTATCTTCCTGATCCAGGGATTGAACCTGTGTCTCCTGCATTGCAGGAAGATTCTTTACCATCTGACCCATCAGGGAAGCCCTTTAACACATGCCTTGACCCTATAACAGTGTTCACAATAAGAACAGTTTCATTGTTCTCCAAATTCCCTTGTGCTGCCTCTGATAATCATACCTTTCCCTGACCTTGTATCCCCAGCAGCCATTGATTTGTTTTTTGTCACTACAGCTTTGCCTTTGCCAGAACATCATAAAAAGCAATCATACTGTATGTAATTTTTTGAGGTCAGATTTGTTCACCTAGCATAATCCATGTGAAGTTTATCCATGTTGTTACATATGTCAATTGTTTGCTTCTGCTTAATGCTGAGTAATATTCCATTGTATTAATTGAAATACTTTGTTTAGACACCTACCTATTGAAGACAATGTGGGTTGTTTCTAGGTTGGGATGATCATAAATAGTGCTGCCTAAATATTTTTATACTTTTATACAAGTTTTTATGAATGTAAGAATTCATTTCTCTATGGTAAATACCCATGAGTGAGATTGCTGGGAAATATGGTAAGGGTACATTTAAATTCACAAAAAAACTACTAAGCTATTTTATAGAAGGGCAGTGCCACAAGCAGTGTATGAATGTCCCCAAAGCTACACATTCTTTACCAGAATTGAGAGTGCCAAGATTAGGGTATTTTGTATTTTCTTTAAAACTTAAGAAATTCTATCCTAGAGGTGTACAATATGGATAGTAAATAAGCACACAAAGAAACACTGAACATCTTAATCATTAAGAAAATGCAAATCATGATCTTTTAATCATGATCTTTAATACCTTGAAAAGGGTATTCAGTTTCACACTAAAAAGACAAAAAATACTTCTTTCCAAGAGGTAAGTTCAGTTCAGTCACTCAGTCCAACTCTTTGCAACCCCATGGAATGCAGCACGCCAGGCCTCCCTGTCCATCACCAACTCCCAGAGCCTACTCAAACTCATGTCCATTGAGTTGGTGATTCCATCCAACCATCTCACCCTCTGTCATACCCTTCTCCTCCCACCTTCAATCTTTCCCAGCATCAGGGTCCTTTCAAACAAGTCAGCTCTTCATATCAGGTGGTCAAAGTATTGGAGTTTCAGCTTCAACATCAGTCCCTCCAAAGAATGTTCAGGACTGATTTCCTTTAGGATGGACTGGTTGGATCTCTTGGCTATCCAAGGGACTCTCAAGAGTCTTCTCCAACACCACATTTCAAAAGCATCAATCCTTCAGCACTCAGCTTTCTTTATAGTCCAACTCTCACATCTATACATGACTACTGGAAAAACCATAGCCTTGACTAGATGGACTTTTGTTGACAAAGTAATGTCTCTGCTTTTAAACATGCTGTCTAGGTTGGTCATAACTGTTCTTCCAAGGAGCAAGCGTCTTTCAATTTAACGGCTGCAGTCACCATCTGCAGTGATTTTGGAGCCCCAAAAAATAAAGTCTGTCACTGTTTCCATTGTTTCCCCATCTATCTGCCATGAAGTGATGGGACCAGATGCCATGATCTTCGTTTTCTGAATGTTGAGTTTTAAGACAACTTTTTCACTCTCCTATTTCACTTTCATCAAGAGGCTCTTTAGTTTTTCACTTTCTGCCATAAGGGTGGTGTCATCTGCATATCTGAGGTTATTGATATTTCTCCCAACAATTTTGATTCCAGCTTGTGCTTCATCCAGCCCAGCGTTTCTCATGTTGTACTCTGCATATTAGTTAAATAAGCAGGGTGACAATATACAGCCTTGATGTACTCCTTTCCCGATTTGGAACCAATCTGTTGTTCAATGTCCAGTTCCAACTGTTACTTCCTGACCTGCATATAGGTTTCTCAGGAGGCAGGTCAGGTAATCTGGTATTCCCATGTCTTGAAGAATTTTCCACAGTTTGTTGTGATCCATACGGTCAAAGGCTTTGGGATAGTCAATAAAGCAGAAGTAGATGTTTTTCTGGAACTCTCTTGCTTTTTCAATGATCCAATTGATGCTGGCAATTTGATCTCTGGTTCCTCTGCCTTATCTAAATCCAGCTTGAACATCTGGAAGCTCATGGTTAATGTACCTTTTAAGCCTGAATTGGAGAATTTTGAACATTATTTTGCTAGCCTGTGAGATGAGTGCAGTTGTGTGGTAGTTTGAATATTCTTTGGCATTGCCTTTCCTAGGGATTGGAATGAAAACTGACCTTTTCCAGTTCTGTGGCCACTGTTGAGTTTTCCAAATTTTCTGGCGTATTGAGTACAGCACTTTCACAGCATCATTCTTTTAGGATTTGAAATAGCTGAGCTGGAATTCCATCACCTCCACTACCTTTGTTCCTAGTAATGCTTCCTAAGGCCCATTTACCTTTGTATTCCAGAATGTCTGACCCTAGATGAATGATGACTCCATTGTGGTTATCTGGGTCATGAGGATCTTTTTTTGTTTAGTTCTTCTGGGTATTCTTGCCACCTCTTCTTAGTATTCTACTTCTGTTAGGTCCATACCATTTCTGTCCTTTATTGTGCCCATCTTTGCATGAAATGTTCCCTTGGCATCTCTAATTTTCTTGAAGAGATCGCTAGTTTTTCCCATTATATTGTTTTCCTCTATTTCTTTGATCAATGAGGAAGGTTTTCTTATCTTGCCTTGCAATTCTTTGGAACTCTGCATTCAAATAGATAGATCTTTCCTTTTCTCCTCTGCCTTTCACTTATTTTCTTTTCACAGCTATTTTTAAGCCCTCCTCAGACAACCATTTTGCCTTTTTGCATTTCTTTTTCTTGGAGATGGTTGTGATCACTGCCTCCTGTACAACGCCATGAACCTCTGTCCATAGTTCTTCAGGCACTCTATCAGATCTAATCCCTTAAATCTATTTGTCACTTCCACTGTATAATCGTTAGAGATTTGATTTAGGTCATAGATGAATGGTCTAGTGGTTTTCCCCTACCTCTTCAATTTAAGTCTGAATTTGACAATAAGGAATTCATGATCTGAGCCACAGTCAGCTCCTGGTCTTGTTTTTGGTGACTGTATAGAGCTTCTCCGTTTTTGACTGCAAAAATATAATCGATCTGATTTTGGTATTGACCATCTGGTGATGTCTATTTGTAGGGTCTTCTCTAGTGTTGTTGGAAGAGGGTGTTTCTATGACCAGTGCATTCTCTTGGCAGAACTCTATTAGCCTTTGCCCTGCTTCATTCTGTACTCAAAGGCCAAATTTGTCTGTTCCTCCAGGGATCTCTTGACTTCCTATTTTTGCATTCCAGTCCTCTATAATGAAAAGGACATCTTTTTTGGATCTTAGTTCTAGAGGGTCTTGTAGGTCTTCATAGAACCGTTCAACTTCAGCTTCTTCAGCATTACTGGTTGGGGCACAGACTTGGATTACTGTGATATTGAATGGTTTGCCTTGTAAACGAAGAGAGATCATTCTGTTGTTTTTGAGATTGCATCCAAGTACTTCATTTCAGACACTTCTGTTGACTATGATGGCTATTCCATTTCTTATAAGGGATTCTTGCCCACAGTAATAGATATGATGGTCATCTGAGTTAAATTCACCCATTCCAGTCCATTTTAGTTCACTGATTGCTAAAATGTTAATGTTCACTCTTGCCATCTCCTGTTTGACCACTTCCAATTTGCCTTGATTCATGGACCTAACATTCCAGGTGCCTATGCAATATTGCTCTTTATAGCATCAGACTTGACTTCCACCACCAGTCACATCCACAACTGTGTGCTGTTTTTGCTTTGGCTCCGTCTCTTCATTCTTTCTGGAGTTATTTCTCCACTGATCTCCAGTAGCATATTGGGCACCTACTGATCTGGGGAATTCATCTTTCAGTTCAGTGTTGGCAGTGTGACTCTCAACTAGATGGTTTTGGATGGGAGAAAAAAACGGGATATTCAATAAAGATTCTGGAAGAATGCCAAAAATAAGAAAACACACTCCATAGTGTCTTGAAAGTCACTTGCCAGGTATCTCTAATCTGTTGCTGGAAATTGGGTGTAGAATTGATTTTCCAATAATGGATTTTTGACTGTTGTTAAAAAAAAAAAAAAGGTATTACATTTGCAGTTGAAAAGTGTGATTTTTCTGTGCTGTTTGAAAATCCAATGGTGCCTTCACTACAGGAAACAATGTATTACATACAGATAAATAGAGGGAAACTGAAATACTGGGCATCAGTCCCACCAAAGGGTTCCATAAAATTGAGAAAGACCTTTCATGGTTTGTATAAATGCTAGAAACTTGAAGTCAATTTACAGCCATAGACTTAAAATCCTGCCAGGAGACCTTGCCTCCTATCAGTTATCCTCCCTGCCCCAACAAGTACTAAGAGCCTCTGTTCTCTTGGCCTTCCCTAGTTTCCCCTCAGTGCTTTGGAATTGTGAACGTCTCCCCCTACTTGCTTCTGCCTGAGAATGGAAGCAATCCCAAGTCCAGGCCTCCTGATCTCTGGTCTTGTTTTGTATCTCATCCTGGCTCCAACTCTCCCCAAACCACAGCCTCAGGCTTCAAGCCAGGGGTACTTCCCACTCTCTCAGCCAGACAGGCTTCCCAAGGGAAGGGAATATTTTTCTTTGTTGCCTCTGAAGGCACCCACAGAGCTCTTCTAATTTTCCTCCCTCCACTGTTGATTTCATCTCAATTTGTTGTCAGCCCCAAGGACACGTTTCTCTACTTTGAGCTTTGGCAGCACTGTTAGCTAAACTCCACAAGTCACATTCGTGTCTCGCTTGAGTCACTTTTCTTTTCCTTCAGATTGTAGTAAGTTTTCAGTTAGTTTCTTCCTAACTTATTTCATATCTTTCTCAGCTTTCTTTGACCACTTCTGTGCCAATATACACTGTGGATTATTTACTGAAAGTCACTTAAGTCCATTCCTAAATTGAGGGCCCTACTGTTGAGTGAATGATTAGTACAGTAAGAAAGCTTCTGTTTTCCATTTGCTTCATTATAGGGTCATTTCTCTGGTTCACTGCATCAGGAAGGTACTTTGGAGTCAATTATTTTGTCTATTCATTCTGGAAATAAGAGATAATATTCTTTAAGAGGAAGGATGGCCTGAGAGAATTTATGACAAAAGCTTGGCACTTTAAGCACAGATATGTTCTAATTCTGTTGCTGACTCACGACAGGACTTCAAAAATACCTTTCAGAGGTATGTTGCCTGTTAAGTAAGGATGAAATGCCTCTCAGGTTTCAGCTGAGGAATAAATTGCTAACTCACTTTTCTAACATATTGTGTTCTGCAGCTCATCCACTGTCAGGAACCTGAGCTAAAGAGCAGAGAAATGGCTCTCTGGACATCATCACACATCACTCATAGGTGAGTCAACTCTTCTAGGCAACAGAACTCACTCATGGAACCTAGAAAAAAAAGTTTTTAACTAAAACAGAAATGAGTCAATTCTTTCTGCCAATGGAATTTACACATAGAAACTAAAAAAAAAGTTTATCTAAAATATGTTAGCTAAACTTTAGTTTAGCATAATTTATGATGTTGCAAAGCTGGGTTACTTTAGCCTGGAACCCACAGGTCAAAAGAACTTAAGGACATTTCTCCTTGTATCACTGAGTGACATTCTAACTAATGAAATGATTTAATACCTATCTTGCTAGTATCTTGTAAGTTCCATCAGAGTAGAGTCAGTATCCTGTTGTGTTCCATCCACATATGTTAAATAACTAAGAAGTAAAAAAAAAAAAAAAAAAAAAAGATTTTTAATTAAAAAGCCAAAATATTATTTAAAAATGAACCTGACATCAGGATTTTGTTTTGTCAAGGATTCCAAAATACTCAGGAGTTGAACATTAAATTCCACTGTCATACGTTACTGGCACAGTTCACAATTACCATTTGGTGTGTGCTAGCAGGCAGAATTTTTAGAGGAGGTTGATCTAATTTTTAGCAATATGGAAGGTTTCTAGGTTTGTTTGTTGAGGGTATTTTTTTTTTCTTTTGGTGTTTAAGTGTTCTAAGTGGAATTTATTTAGCCTACAAATGTTGAACCTGAGGCATAAAAACAAATAAAAGACTATTTACATAGGCTAATTAGATTGGAGGTCTAAATTGGGTTAGCATCACAGAATTGAGTCATCAATACAAATATACCTATCCCATCAATTTGGCCTCTAATCAGTCCTCATTTTTTTCAATGTGTACTTAAGTACATGCGCATGTGTGCTTAGTCACTTGGTTGTCTCCAACTCTCTGTGACCCTATGGACTACAGCCCACCAGGCTCCTCTGTCCATGGGATTCTCTAGGCAAGAATACTGGAGTGGGTGGCCATTCCCTTCTCCAAGGAATCTTCTCAACCCACAGATCCATGTTTCCTGCCTTGCAGGTGGATTCTTTACCAGCTGAGCAGCCAGGGAAGCCTGATATACTTAAGTATATCCAGTGACAATAGTTTCTGTCTACCTTCAGAGTTTTGTTGTACTGTGCCAGTGGAACTAAACAGGAATTGAACTGAAGCTACTAAGAGCTCTCTCTGGACATAGCTGAGGCTGTGTCGAAGGTGGGTCAATTAAGCTCAAAGGTCAAAGCTAGACTTTATCTCATTGCTGGAACAGTCACTGCTTTGCTGGCTCAGAAATAACTTCCGTGGTACCCTGCAATGGCAATCCTACATCAAGGCCGAATCTTCACTTTTCTATGAACTAATCTCCAAGACATTCTCTCACCTTCCTCAAATGCCTTTGAGGCAGGTGGCTCAGATCTTCCCTCTGCCACCATCATCACATTCATCTTCATAATAAAATTTGATAACTCTTCCAACTCTCTTGTCTAAACCATCTAAATTGTAATCCCCAATTTAGAGATCAAAACCACTTAAAACTGTTTCAGATCCTGAACCTCAAACTCAAGCATGGGAAATAAAGAGGTGTCATTCATATTGAGATGCAAAGAATGAGTAAAATCAGAGGCAAATGGAAGAACAATTGAGGGAAAGGAATCTGCATCTCCAAAGGATCAACTATAAATGAGATAGCCTTGCTCTTTTAAGGAGCAGAAAGACACTCAACACAGCTGAGGTAAAAGCTGAGGGAGTATAATCAAGAGTTTAAGAGGAAGACAGTGCAGGGCATTGGGAGCCTTGGGAGTCACACTAAGGAGTTTGAACTTCATTTTAAAGCTACTGAAGGATTTCCAGCAGGGCTGTAACAAGATAAAATTTGTAATTTTGGAAAGATTAGTCTGGCTAATATACAGTGTAGGGATTTGAGAGGGGTTAAGATATGTGGTCCAGAGATCACTAAGGGGATGTTGTAGAAATCTAGAAATGACATGTTTGCCTGAACTTGGGCAGTAGGACTGGAGAGAAATTGATGAATCAAGGATGATTTCAGGAGGGAGGAATGGCAAGCTTTGGCGATAAACAGAATCAAAGGGTAAGGGAGAGGGACTTGCTAAGACTGACTCTCAGGCATGTACGTTTAGGCAACTGGATGGTGGAGGAAGTTGGCTAATTTGACTTTACAGAAGTCTGAAGTACCTGTCAGAAACCGATGCATAAATACTCATAAGACGTTTAAGCAGTTTTATCTGGCTATTTAAAAATAGAGGGATTTGAGTTAAAGATGCAGATTGAGAATGTCTTGTACATAGATGGTAACTCAAACCAGAGTGGATGAGGTTGAGAGATGAGGTTAATAAGTGAGGCTGAGAAACAGATGGGCAGGGAGGAGAATATTTATGTCTTAGCCTCAGTTCTCCAGAAAGAACAACTCAAGCAGAAGCTTCTAAAAAGCTACTACATTTTTAGAGTGTATGATTCAATGAAAGCAAGACTTGAAAAAAGGGAAAGGAGTTAAGTAAAAAAGAAGGACTCAGAGGAGTTTGCTTTAACCAGCTAGTTGCTGTGCAATATCAAACACCAAAATCAAGGGGATAGGCAAAGGAAAATAAGCAGTAAAGGATATTAAAAAGGCTGACAATCTTTTAGAAAGGTGGGAGTAAGGGAGAGCTTACTAGTGGGCAGTATCAAGCAAACAAGCATGTTATATTTCAGCAAAATGAGTAATTCCACAAGTTTCCCGCCTTCTGTATTATTGCTAATGATGTTTCTGCTTCTTAAAAGTATCTTCTCCCTCAACTTCACCGCTAATCTTGTAATTTTACCTACCCCACTGGCAGGTAATGAATTATTTCTGCACTGATAGTCTCTTTTATTATCCCTCTCCACCCAAACTAAAGGTCATTTTCCCTCTTCAGCTCACGTATGACACTTAAAACACCTTTCCCTTCGGGCTACTGCTACCTATGTATATGTTGTAAACTCCTGGTTATCTTCTCCAAGGCTAAGTTAGTCCTAGGGGACCTAGAGATGCTCTAGGATTTGAAGCATAAATCAAATCCATCAAATCCTGGATTCTAGGATTTAAAGAATGAAATTACCATTGAAAAGCTGCAGTCAGAGGTTCTCTAGCTAATATATCAAAGGACTGAATTCTATGATGACAATTCCCTGAAGCTCAGACTCTGAGTGAACAGTTTGAGTTAGGAAGTTCGAATGATCTGGGCCTTACTCCATCTTCCTGCCTCCCTTTTTGTCTCTCTTCTTATGCTAGCTTCTTTTCTCTTCTCTTTTACCACATACATACTCCCCATTATCTTTTTCCTTCTTCAGGGCTATCTCTCATTCTCTCTTCACTTCATTTTCAGTCCATTTGTCCCTTCTCCTCCCCCTTGGCCCTTCCCATCTTTAAAGTCTTATTAAACACCTATTATATATAAGGCACTCAAAAGAAATCAAATTATAGACCTCAAGGAAAAGAAAATCTAACTAAACAAATGGGACACCAACATGTTAATATAATCCTTCGGTAAGTGTCTGGAATATGTCTCCAACTATTTCTGCTACCCGTTCTTCCTGGCCTTGCCACCCCTATTGGTCTCCATTCCTAGCAACAACAGCTCATTTTCAACTGGCCATTAAAAGGTACCTCAGCTTTGGGTTTGTGACCTTGGGATCCAACCACAAGCAGGGCCAGCTCCGCTACTTGCCTGCAGAGCAACCCTGGGCCAATTAAGCCTCAGCTTTCTCATGGAAAAGCTGAAATTATAATAGTGTTTCATTCTTAGGACTATTGTTAGATTTAGAGATAATGTATAATACACAAAGTATGTAACAGAGTACCTCACATAGGAGTGCTGCTCAATTAACAGAACTATGCTAATGATAATCATAATATATCATACATTATTGAGTCATATTTTACATTTTATGTTTGAAAATCATATTTGAAATTAATGCTATATAGCTGTTAAAGGTAATACACAACTAAATGAAGCTGCTTATATACCACACAGTTTTTGATAGTGGTTGGGGTGGGTAGGGGAGTTATCCTATTTCATGGGAACTGGCATAGGAGAATTTTGCCTGAATATGGATGGCTGTGTGCCAAGATCCCATCCTTTATCCCCTTAACCTCCCACTCTTTGCCTTCCAAAGACTAGGGAAAGTATGCCTTCTCAAATAAAAAGGCTCAAGAGTCTGTTTTCTTTATGTTTTAGTTCCAAGCTATAAATTTCTAACTTTACCCTGGGATGTGGGCTGCTTTCTGTTAAGAAAATCCCATGAAAGGGTCAGGCTAGTGTTTTCTCCAGAACTGTGCTTTTCGTATGCTATTGGCACTAACAGTTCCTATGGTTACACACTCTGTTAGCCAGAGCACTTTCTGTGAGCAGGCAGAGAAGTAGAAAGCAGAGAGGAGGTTGTGGGCAAATGCCCAGCAAGTAGTCTTGTCAAGGAAAAGTAATGGGGTAGGAATGAGGGATGAAAGAATGGCTTCTGAAATAGAGACAAGCAAAGGCAGGAGGAATAATAACCAGGCTTAAAAAGGACTCTGAAAATAAAGGGGAAAAGAAAGAATTTACCATAAAAGAACACAGGGATCAAAAAATACAATAATTATTAATACAAAGATAGATCACAATGAACTTTAAGTTCCTAAATTATTATGTGGAGAAGAAAGATTATACATTTTGTGGACTTGAGGCATTTGGAGTTATTTTATAGCTACACACATTTTTTGCATTAAAATTTGGAATTCACATCTGATGATATAGATTCTCCTATACTTTCAACTCCAGAGAAATGGTTCTTCAGCTTTTTGTAGCCATGAGATGCTTTTAAGAATCTGATGAGAGTTGTGGACCCTCCTATTTAGGAAAAAACCCACACTTATAAACAAAACATTACACATAAAACTTTATTCATTTATGGATATGAACATGATAAATCTTATTCATGGGCTCCAATATTCTCGAATAAAGAAACTGTAAGAAAATCTTTTACCCTCATTATACTGATGTTTTAGATAAAAGAAATCATTATTTTCAGAAATGAATCATGATATTCTCAAATGGTAAATACTGGGAAAAACAGTTATCACTGAGTCCTAAATTCTAAGGAAGTATTAAACCTTCACTCTGTTTATGTGATAATAAATTAAATACAACATCAATAAGACTGTCAGCTTGATTTGACAGCCTCTGCTTGTGTGTTTTCTATAAGGGTCTGAATTGTGTCAAGAAAAGTGAAAACTGTACATTTTAGCTGATCTACTTTATATACATTGCTCGCCTGGTCAGAGGCATGGGGTCTTTGTACATAAGAGGAAGGACAGAGAGAAAGGGGGACAGAAAGGGATTGTGAATTGGAGAGGGATTTACAAACCTCTGATTATGGTGGATAAATGATAAACACAAGAAATTCAGAGAAATAAAATCAGGAAATCTCCAAACACATAATTGACCTGATATAAGGGCTCTGCAGAATATAAATATTAAGACTCAAAAGTGAAATCTGAAGAACCACGAATTGCTAAATGAAGTAAGTGGAAGATTCCAGGTTGAATCATAGAACAAAAATAGTTCGTCTATGAAAAACCTAGGAAAATCTTAATAAAGTCTGTGGTTCAGTGAATAGTACTGTACCGAGTTTAATTTATTAATTTTCATAAATATCATTGTAAACAAGATGTTGAGACTGGGGGAAACTGAGAACTGTTTCTGCAACACTTTAAAGTTAAAATTTTTTTTTAAGAATCCTAAATGGAGGAACTAAGATAGATCTTGAAAAAGTCATCAAATCGTCAAATGTGATTTCAGAAAACTAGGAGCTAATCCATCACACTTTGAAAGAAAGATTCTACCTGGTTCCTCAGTAAATCTCTCTCATTTCATTTCCCATATTATCACAGTCCTATTTTATATTTACCTTGGACCCTATGACCCTGCTTCTTTTCATTCATGATGAAAGCAAAATGCTTGGATGACCATAATTCAGTCTTTTATATTTTTGAGTTAGCGTTTCTATTTCCTGAAGCAAAAAGATTCCTCTTAAACCCTTAGCAAAAACTAAAGTAATCCAGCAATTAAGCATTTCCATGCTGTTCAAACTTGCTTCAAAATTACAGTTTGTCCTGAGATCCTGTCTATACACACTCAGTTTAATTAGATGGGAAAATATCTAATACATGTTATTAAATGGATGCCTTGGTGTGTGAGCAGTAGGGGAAGAAAATACTGCTTTTCCAACGTTTAAGCAATTATATTGTCTGGCTTACTAAAAACAGATTCCATTGAATATATCTATGCAATCCAATCCAACAAATGTTTATTGAGAGCCTTGTATGAGCCATGTGCTGAGCTGAATGATGGGAAAACAAAGCTGACTAAAATGAAATATCTGACTTCGAGGAGATTCCATTTGGGAGAGAACA
Organism: Bubalus kerabau; assembly: GCF_029407905.1. Lineage (NCBI taxonomy): Eukaryota > Metazoa > Chordata > Mammalia > Artiodactyla > Bovidae > Bubalus > Bubalus kerabau. Next base: position 137,959,006 of record NC_073624.1, read on the forward strand.
CAGACAAGAAAAGAGTTAATTTTGATGGCTAAGTGCTATCAGAGAAGTACACATAGGGTCTCCCGGAATGGAATTGTATGAAAAAAAGTGTCAGGACTAAGGCCATATGCCTGCTCAATCATTCTTCTGCCCAGTTGAACACCTGTAAAACAGACTAAAATGGTGTTTCCCCCATGGCTTTTTTAAAAAGATGCTTTTTCCCTACACACAAGGATCTTTAAATAATTGTTCTACACTAGACACAATGCACCTATGCATTGCAATTTTCTGTGAAACACATTGTTGAATTTTTTGTCTAACATGTTATTTTCCCAATGACTATTTATCATCTGCTCTGTGTTTGTCTAATGAACAAAAGTGTGAGGCAATGAAATAAACCTCAGTGAAACAATGAAAAGGCAACCATGCATCATCGATTTAGCCGGGGAACAAAAATAACAAATAAAAAAAACACAGACATTCAGTTGCCTCTGAACACCAGGAAAAGGCAACTGTATCTCTCAACTAGTTAATAACATCAACTCTGCCAAGTAGTTGGAACCACTGAGGGAAAAAAAAAAATTAAGCCATAATTTAATACAAAATAAAAAAACTATTCAGCTGTTTTCAGGGGTTCCAACAGCATGCAGTCAATCAAGAAGCCATCAAAGGAGCTGTAATAAGATTTCACATGTGTCTACACACAGTAATTTCTCCCTCCACTAATTCAACCAAGGAAAAGATATTACTATTTTAATATAATGAATAAAAATCTCAAACTACTATTCTGTATCTATAGAATTTTGTTATGGCCACTCTGGCTGCCACAACAAACTACCACAGACTACACAGACTAAACAGAAATTTATTTCCCACAGTTCTGGAGGCTGAGAAACCCAGGATCAACGTACTAGGAAAAAAAGGTTCATTTTAAGGCCTCTTCTCTTGGTTTATAACTAACCATCATCTCACTATGAGTTCATATTGCCTCTTCTTTGTGACTGGGGTAGGGGGCTAGCTCTCTGGTATCTCTTCTCATAAGGACACTAATACTATCAGATCAGGGCCCTCCCCATATAACTTCATATAACCTTAATTAAATTACTGAGCTAATTAAATTACTGAGCTTCCTTAAAGGCTCATCTCCAAATATAGCCACAATGGAAGCTTTCAACATATGAATCTGAGGGGGACAGACATATTCAGTTCTTAACATCTCACAAAAGAAGAGGGAGTTGGTGGAGGTGCTGAAGAATGCACAACATTAGTTGAAAATAATATAAAACTATAGGTTAAAAAGTTAGTTCTTGGACACACATCTTCTAAAAGCAGTGTCAACTACAGCAACATTTCTAGAGATGTCAGTGCCTTAGGCATACATTCCTGATTGTCAGAATGAATAGTATGTCCTGGGAAACTCACATATCACACATGATAGGAAGTAATGTAGGTCTACAAAAAAAAAAAAAAAAATGCAGTGGATTGAATCAGGGCTAGAAAAAACCTAGTGGATGCAAAGAAGGTGCTAGGAGAAGAATAATATTCTTCAAGAGAACATTTAAAAATCTGAGAAATTATAACTTTCTAAATTTATATTTGAATTAAAATAGCATGTTGATGAATTTCTGAAAGTAGGTTTGGAAGCACATTTAAAGGCACCTTAAGAGGAGCTATGGGAGAAGGCAATGGCACCCCACTCCAGTACTCTTGCCTGGCAAATTCCATGGATGGGGGAGCCTGGGAGGCTGCAGTCCATGGGGTCGCTAGAAGTCGGACACGACTGAGCGACTTCACTTTCACTTTTCACTTTCATGCATTGGGGAAGGAAATGGCAACCCATTCCAGTGTTATTGCCTGGAGAATCCCAGGGACGGGGGAGCCTGGTGGGCTGCCATATTGGGGTCGCACAGAGTCGGACACGACTGAAGTGACTTAGCAGTAGCAGTAAGAGGAGCTATGGGCTTCTTCCCAGGTGGCTCAGAAAAGAATGGCCCAGGTAAAGAATCCACCTGCAATGCAGGAAACCCAGGCTCAACCCCTGGGTTGGGAAGATCCCCTGGAGGAGGGAATGGCTGCTCACGCCAGTGTTCTTGCCTGGAGAATCCCAGACAGTGGAGCCTGACAGGTGACAGTCCACAGGGTCGCAAGATACTCTTAGGTCCACATAAATACCATTTTCAAATGGAAAATGAAAAAATTATTCTTCAGAAAAACATATTATGTATTTCATGACCATTTACTGAATATTTACCATATGCCAGGACTGGGCTTTGAGTTTAGGTTAATCATATCAGAGTCAGCATAAGATACTTCTCTGCAAAGCAACTATGAATCCATAGACATTTTTGCAAAGCTGAAGTTTCTACCAGTTAATAATATTTGTACTCATTTACCCAACGTATTAATTTTTCAGTCTTTCTAATTTCTATCCCTTCCATATGTTAGGAGGTAAAAGATGCCTTGACACTGGAGTTTACTTACAGGTATGCACTGATTTAAAGATGTGGTAAAAGGTAAATATAAACAAGGAAGGATTTATGGATTTATTTTCTGTGTGCAGCTTCTTGGCTCGTATACATGGTAACTGACTGCTTTGTGCTATTAGGCTAATGTACAGTGATGGATGGTAAAGATAAAGTCTTGGTTGTGGTGGCAGCTATCAAATGATGGTAGGCAATTGCTCTGATGAAATGCAGCAATTTCACAAATAACAATAATTCACCAAAGGAGATTCCATAACATAGTACTATCTTAATGTGATTGAAAGATCACACAATCTTCGCATGTTAGACCACTTGGAGGTGAACATGCTGTGTACTAGTATAATGGCTGTATAGTGTTTCTGCTGTTAGAGCTATCTGTAGCAGGAAAAAAGTTTAGAAAGGCAGTTCATAAATGATATTTTTCTTTGTTATTAGAAAATATAGGGACTTTGAGAAAACATAAAGCTTAGTAATTAAGAGCACTGACGGGGGAGGCACGATGATATCTGAAATTATGTGATCAAAATAGAGTTGGATTTGGAAGTAAAGGACTGAATTCTAGACTTAAATTTAACAAGCTGAGAATACTAAAAGCTCTCTGAACCTAGACCAGGGTGTGGCATATGGTTGATAGCAAGGGATGGCCCAGATTCAACATAGGGCTCACCAATGAGGCTATGTAATTGGGAACTTTCATACATCCTCAATGAATCACATGTTAAAATTTATCGAGGAAGGCCACATTCTGTTCAAATATCTCCACATATCAAATCCACACTTTCTAGCTGGGTTTATTTCCAAGTCTTTCAGACAAGACAATTACATTCTTTGCAACCCCATGGACTGTAGCCTGCCAGGCTCCACTGTCCATGGAATTCTCCAGGCAAGTTTACTGGACTGGGTAGCCAATCGAAACCAGGTCTCCCACATTGCAGGCAGATTCTTTACAGTCTCAGCCAGTAGGAAAGTTCAAGAATACTGGAATGGGTAGCCATTCCCTTCCCCTGAAGCTCTTCTTGACCCAAGCATCAAACTGGGGTCTCCCATACTGCAGATGGATTCTTTACCATCTGAGCTACCAGGGAATCCCTTACATTCTTACTTATGTTAATTTTGCAACTGAAGTCAGAGGAATGGCTCCATGGGAGTCTTCGGGTCAGTGAATATTGCTAAATATATATTTCTGGCCCAAAGAACCCTTAACATTAAGAAGAATTACTTGGTTTTCATATACAAAAAGCAAACAAACAAACACATTTTACATTGCTGAAACACAGTTGAGAGAAATTTATATCAAATAATTCTTACACATGAGAGAAAATGTATGAAAAGCACCTTCATTAAAAATTAGGAGTTTTCAATTAACATATACGTACTAATATATGTAAAATAGATCATCAACAAGGAAGTACTTGTTGAGTAGCACAGGAATGCTACCCAGTATTCTATAATAGCCTAAATGGGAAAAGAATCTGAAAAAGAGTAGATATATGAACATATATGTAACTAAATCACTTTGTTGTATACCCAAAACTAGCATAACATTGTAAATCAACTATACTCCATTATAAAATAAAAATTAAATTAAAGAAGGCAAGGATATTCTTGGATTGGAAGAATCAGTATTGTGAAAATGACTATACTACCCAAGCAATCTACAAATACAATGCATGCATACATGGTCAGTCTCTCAGTTGTGTACAACTATTTGTGATCCCATGGACTGCAGCCCCATAGACTGTAGGCTCCTCTGTCTGTGGTATTTTCCAAGTAAGAATACTGGAGTGTATTGCTATTTCCTTATTCGGTGGTAGTCGCTCAGTTGTGTCTGACTCTTTGTGACTCTATGAACTGTGGCCCTCCAAGTTCCTCTGTCCATGGGATTTCCCAGGCAAGAATACTGGAGTGGCTTGTCATTTTCTTTTCCAGGGGGTCTACCAGACCCAGGGATCAAACCTGGATCTCCTGCATTGCAGACAGATTCTTTACCATCTGAGCCACCAGGGAAGATTCTCCTTATCCAGGGGATCTTCCTAACCCATGCATCTCCTGCACTGGCAGACGGATTCTTTACCACTGTATCACCTGGGAAGCCCCACAGATTCAATGCAATCCCTATCAAATTACCATTTTTTGGGCACTTTTCACAGAATTAGAGAAAACTGTACAATTTGCATGTAAATACAAAAGATGCTGAGTAGCCAAAGCAATCCCAAGAAAGAAAAACAGAGCTGGAGGAATCAGGCTCCCTGACGTCAGACAAAGCTACTATTACTACATGGTACTGGTACAAAAACAGAAATATAGATCAATGGAACAGAATAGAAATTTTAAAGATAAACCCATGTACCTATGGCCACCTAATCTATGACAAAGGAGGTAAGAATATACAATGGGGAAAAGACAGTTTCTTCAATGTGCAATGCTGGGAAAACTGGACAGCTACATATAAAAGAGTAAAATTAGAACACTCCCTAACACTGTACACAAAAATAAACTCAAAATGGGTTAAAGATAGACATGTAATACCAGACACTATAAAATTCTTAGAGGAAAACATAGGCAGAACATTTTTTGACATCAATTGCAGTAATATCTTTTTGGATCCACCTAAAAATGAAAATAAAAACCAAAACAAACAAATCAGACCTCTGAAACTTAGAAGCTTTTGCACTGCAAAGGAAACTATTAACAAAATGAAAAGACAACCCTCATCAAAGGAGAAAACATTTGCAAATGAAGCAACAAAGGGATTAATCTACAAAATATAGAAACAGTTCATGCAGCTCATTATCAAAAAAACAAACCACCCAATCAAAAAATGAGCAGGAAAATGATAAAGACGTTTCTCCAAAGACAACATGAGAGACAAAGTGAAAGTGAAGTCACTCAGTCGTGTCTGACTCTTTGCGACCCCAAAGACTGTAGCCTACCATAGACCCTAGCCTACAGGCTTCTCCAGGCAAGAGTACCAGAGTGGGTTGCCATTTCCTTCTCCAGGGGATCTTCCCAACCCAGGGATCGAACCAGGGTCTCCCGCATTGCAGGCAGATGCTTTACCCTCTGAGCCCTAGCCAAAAAAGCACATGAAAAGATGCTCAATATCACTAATTGCTAAAGAAATGCAAACCCAAACTACACTGTGTGCTTAGTCATTCAGTTATGTCTGACTCTGTGACCCCAAGGACTGCACCCTCCCAGGCTCCTCTGTCTGTGGGATTTTGCAGGACAGAAACTACAATGAGGTATCACCTTACCAGAGTCAGAATGGCCATTATCAAAAAATCCACAAACAATGCTGGAGAGGGTGGGGAGAAAAGGGCACCTTCCTACACTGTTGGTGGGAATGTAAAGTGGTACAGACACTATGGAAAAACAGTAATGGAGACTGCTGAAAAAATGAAAAGCAGAGCTACCATATGACGTTGTGACCCCACTCCTAAGCATATCTCTGGAGAAAACCACAATTCAAAAAGATACACGTACCACAATATTCATTGCAGCACTATTTACAATAGCCAGGACATGAAAGCAACCCAAATGTCCATCAAAAGAAGAAGAATGGATAAAGATGTGGTATATGTATACAATGGAATAATACAAATTGATGCCATCTGCAGCAACATTAATGGACCTACAGATTGTCGTACTGAGGTCAGTCAGTCAGATACAGAAGGACAAATATGATATTGCTTATTTGTGGAATCTAAAAAAAGGGTATAAATGAACTAATTTCCAAAACAGAAGTACAGTCACTGATGCAGAAAACAAACTTATGGTTACCAGGGGATAAAGATGAGTAGGAATAAACTGGGAGATTGGGATTGACATATATACACATTCAGTTCAGTTCAGTTCAGTCCCTTAGTCATGTCCAACTCTTTGCGACCCCATGGACTGCAGCACGCCAGGCCTCCCTGTCCATCAGCAACTCCCGGAGTTTACTCAAACTCACATCTATTGAGTCAGTGATGCCATCCAACCATCTCACCCTCCATCGTCCCCTTCTCCTCTCACTTTCAATCTTTCCCAACAACAGGGTCTTTTCAAATGAATCAGCTCTTCACATGAGGTGGCCAAAGTATTGGAGTTTCAGCTTCAACATCAGTCCTTCCAATGAACATTCAGGACTGATTTCCTTTAGGGTGAACTGGTTGGATCTCCTTGCAGTCCAGGGGACTCTCAAGAGTCTTCTCCAACCACACATTCAAAAGCATCAATTCTTTGGTGCTCAGCTTTTTTCACAGTCCAAATCTCACATCCATACATGACCACAGGAAAAACCATAGCCTTGACTAGACGAACCTTTGTTGGCAAAGTAATATCTCTGCTTTTGAATATGCTATCTAGGTTGGTCATAACTTTCCTTCCAAGGAGTAAGCATCTTTTAATTTCATGGCTGCAATCACCATCTGCAGTGATTTGGGAGCCCCCCCAAAATAAAGTCTGACACTGTTTCCACTGTTTCCCCATCTATTTCCCATGAAGTGATGGGACCAGATGCCATGATCTTCGTTTTCTGAATGTTGAGCTTTAAGCCAACTTTTTCACACTCTACTTTCACTTTCATCAAGAGGCTCTTTAGTTCCTCCTCACTGTCTGTCATAAGGGTGGAGTCATCTGCATATCTGAGGTTATTGATATTTCTCCCAGCAGTCTTGATTCCAGCTTGTGCTTCCTCCAGCCCAACATTTCTCATGACATAATCTGCACACAAGTTAAATAAGCAGGGTGACAATATACAGCTTTGACCCACTCCTTTTCCTATTTGGAACCAGTCTGTTGTTCCATGTCCAGTTCTAACTGTTGCTTCCTGACCTGCATACAGATTTCTCAAGAGGCAGGTCGGGTGGTCTGGTATTCCCATCTCTTAAAGAATTTTCCACAGTTTATTGTGATCCACACAGTCAAAGGCTTTGGCTTTGGCATATTTCAATAAAGCAGAAATAGATGTGTTTCTGGAACTCTCTTGCTTTCTCGATGTCAGCAGATGTCAGCAATTTGATCTCTGGTTCCTCTGCCTTTTCTAAAATCAGCTTGAACATCTGGAAGTTCATGTTCATGTATTGCTGAAGCCTGGCTTGGAGAATTTTGAGTATTTCTTTGCTAGCATGTGAGATGAGTGCAATTGTGTGGTAGTTTGAGCATTGCTTGGCATTGCCTTTCTTTGGGATTGAAATGAAAACTGACCTTTTCCAGTCCCGTGGCCACTGCTGAGTTTTCCAAATTTGCTGGCATATTGAGTACAGCTCTTTCACAGCATCATCTTTTAGTATTTGAAATAGCTCAACTGGAATTCCATCACCTCCATTAGCTTTGTTCGTAGTGATGCTTCCTAAGGCCCACTTGACTTCCCATTCCAGGATGTCTGGCTCTAGGTGAGTGATCACACCATTGTGATTATCTGGGTCATGAAGATCTTTTTTGTACAGTTCTCCTATGTACTTTTGTCCCCTCTTCTTAATATCTTCTGCTTCTGTTAGGTCCATACCATTTTTGTCCTTTATTGAGCCCATCTTTGCATGAAACGTTCCCTTGGTATCTCTAATTTTCTTGAAGAGATCTCTAGTCTTTCCCATCCTACTATTTTCCTCTATTTCTTTGCACTGATCACTGAGGAAGGCTTTCTTATCTCTTTGCTATTCTTTGGAACTCTGCATTCAAATGGGTATATCTTTCCTTTTCTCCAGACTTCCTCAGACAGCCATTTTGCTTTTTTGCATTTCTTTTTCTTGGGGATGGTCTTGCTCCCTGTCTCCTCTACAGTGTCACGAAACTCCATCCATAGTTCATCAGGCAGTCTGTCTATCAGATCTAGTCCCTTAAATCTATTTCTCACTTCCACTGTATAATCATAAGGGATCTGATTTAGGTCATACCTCAATGGTCTAGTGGTTTCCCCCACTTTCTTCAATTTAAGTCTGAATTTGGCAATAAGGAGTTCATGATCTGAGCCACAGTCCGCTCCCAATCTTATTTTTCTGACAGTATACAGCTTCTCCATCTTTGTTGACCACCTGGTGATGTCCACGTGTAGAGTCTTCTCTTGTGTTGTTGGAAGAGGGTGTTTCTATGACCGGTGCATTCTCTTGGCAGAGCTCTATTAGCCTTTGCCCTGCTTCATTTTGTATTCCAAGGCCAAATTTGCCTGTTACTCCAGGGATCTCTTGACTTCCTACTTTTGCATTCCAGTCATCTACAATGAAAAGGACATCTCTTTTGGGTGTTAATTCTAGAGGGTCTTGTAGGTCTTCATAGAACCATTCAAATTCAGCTTCTTTAGCATTACTGGTCGGGGCATATGCTTGGATTACAGTGATATTGAATGGTTTGCCTTGGAAATGAACAGAGTTCATTCTGTCATTTTTGAGACTGCATCCAAGTACTGCATTTCAGACTGTTTTGTTGACTATGATGGCTACTCCATTTCTTCTAAGGGATTCTTGCCCACAGTAGTAGATAAAATGGTCATCTGAGTTAAATTCACCAATTCCAGTCCATTTTAGTTTGCTGATTCCTAAAATGTCAGTGTTCACTCTTGCCATCTCCTCTTTGACCACGTCCAGTTTGCCTTGATGCATGGACCTAATATTCCAGGTCCCTACGCAGTTTTGCTCTTTACAGCATTGGACCTTGGTTCCATCACCAGTCATATACACACTATTCCACATAAAATCGATAACTAGCAAGAACCTACTATACAGCACAGAGAATTCTACTCCGTACACTGTAATGGCCCATATGGGAAAAGAATCTTAAAAAAAAAAAAAAAATAGTGGATATGTGTATAACTGATTCACTTTGCTCAATATCTGAAACTAATATAACACTGTAAATAAACTATACTTCAATATTTTTTTTTTTTAAAGATGATGGTTAATTTGGGCTTCCCTGGTGTCTCCGTGGTGAATAATTTGCCTGCAATGCAGGAGCTGCAAGTTCAATCCCTGGGTTGGGAACATCCTGTGGACAAGGAATTGCCAACCCACTCTGATATTCTTTCTAGGATAATCCCGTGGACAGAGACTGGCAGGTTATAGTCTACGGGGTCACAAAGAGTAGGACATTACAGAAGCAACTTTGCTCGCACAATGATATTTGTGGCTTTCAGTGTTAAAAATGAGAAAGTCAAGGCAAAATAGATTTAGTTGGTCACCACACTAAGTATCCTTGCCTCTTCTATCTCAAAAATGAATGTAATGTCTAGGAATATAACTTTCATTGAGACAATAAGGGCAAAAGCTTTAAGCAGATGGAGTAAAAACAGATAGGGAAAAACCTGGGTCCTTAATGCCCTATCTGAGCAGCTATATCAGTTCTAATTGGAAACTTCTAAATTTCACATTGTGTGTGGAAAACCACCCTGGTTTTGTTCAAGTCACTACAGTAGTAGTACTTCCTGCTAAAAGAAGCCAAATGCATTTCAAACTCTTGGATCTAGAATTCAAACAAACTTCTTAGAAAAGTTGATGATTAATCTGAGTCTTGATCAATGAGTGAAATTTTTCAGGGCTTAGAAAAGCTTTAATAGCTGAGGTCAAGCCACAGTAGGCACTTCACGGAGTGACTAAAATTCTGCAGAAAACCCATACTCTCTCTGGCAAACTCTCTCTATACATGAGTGTATAGAGTGGGGGTGGGAGGGCTGCAAAATCAGATGGAAGCTCAGAACTTGAAAAAGTGAAAAAAAAACCACCCTGAAATTACAAATATATTGGTAGATATAAAAGACTATCTGCTCTTTTGTTATTAAAATAAATGACTATCTTAAAAAATTATACCATTGTGTTGTGGGGCTTAATTTTGTAGATGTAGTAATTATGATTGGACAGTTGAAATAAATAGCCTATATAGGTACAAGGTACAGTATTTTATACTAAATAATGTTAACTAAGCATAGTGTTTAGTTTACTGTTTACTGTCTATATTTTGAAATACAGCTTAACAATCAATCAGATCAGATCAGATCAGATCAGTCGCTCAGTCGTGTCCGACTCTTTGCGACCCCATGAATCACAGCATGCCAGGCCTCCCTGTCCATCACCAACTCCCCGAGTTCACTCAGACTCACGTCCATCGAGTCAGTGATGCCATCCAGCCATCTCATCCTCTGTCATCCCCTTCTCCTCCTGCCCCCAATCCCACCTAGCATCAGAGTCTTTTCCAATGAGTCAACTCTTCGCATGAGGTGGCCAAAGTACTGGAGTTTCAGCTTTAGCATCATTCCTTCCAAAGAAATCCCAGGGCTGATCTCCTTCAGAATGGACTGGTTGGATCTCCTTGCAGTCCAAGGGACTCTCAAGAGTCTTCTCCAACACCACAGTTCAAAAGCATCAATTCTTCAGCGCTTAGCCTTCTTCACAGTCCAACTCTCACATCCATACATGACCACAGGAAAAACCATAGCCTTGACTAGACAGACCTTTGTTGGCAAAGTAATGTCTCTGCTTTTGAATATGCTTTCTAGGTTGGTCATAACTTTCCTTCCAAGGAGTAAGCATCTTTTAATTTCATGGCTGCAGTCAACATCTGCAGTGATTTTGGAGCCCCCCAAAATAAAGTCTGACACTGTTTCCACTGTTTCCCCATCTATTTCCCATGAAGTGATGGGACCAGATGCCATGATCTTCGTTTTCTGAATGTTGAGCTTTAAGCCAACTTTTTCACTCTCCTCTTTCACTTTCATCAAGAGGCTTTTGAGTTCCTCTTCACTTTCTGCCATAAGGGTGGTGTCATCTGCATATCTGAGGTGATTGATATTTCTCCCAGCAGTCTTGATTCCAGCTTTTGTTTCTTCCAGTCCAGTGTTTCTCATGATGTACTCTGCATATAAGGTAAATAAGCAGGGTGACAATATACAGCCTTGACGTACTCCTTTTCCTATTTGGAACCAGTCTGTTGTTCCATGTCCAGTTCTAACTGTTGCTTTCTGACCTGCATACAAATTTCTCAAGAGGCAGATCAGGTGGTCTGGTATTCCCATCTCTTTCAGAATTTTCCACAGTTTATTGTGATCCACACAGTCAAAGGCTTTGGCATAGTCAATAAAGCAGAAATAGATGTTTTTCTGGAACTCTCTTGCTTTTTCCATGATCCAGCGGATATTGGCCATTTGGTCTCTGGTTGCTCTGCCTTTTCTAAAACCAGCTTGAACATCTGGAAGTTCACGGTTCACATATTGCTGAAGCCTGGCTTGGAGAATTTTGAGCATTACTTTACTAGCGTGTGAGATGAGTGCAATTGTGCGGTAGTTTGAGCATTCTTTGGCATTGCCTTTCTTTGGGATTGGAATGAAAACTGACCTTTTCCAGTCCTGTGGCCACTGCTGAGTTTTCCAAATTTGCTGGCATATTGAGTGCAGCACTTTCACAGCATCATCTTTCAGGATTTGGAATAGCTCAACTAGAATTCTATCACCTCCACTAGCTTTGTTCGTAGTGATGCTTTCTAAGGCCCACTTGACTTCACATTCCAGGATGTCTGGCTCTAGGTCAGTGATCACACCATCGTGATTATCTGGGTCATGAAGAATGTATTAAAATGGAAATCTAAAAAATTTCAAGTAATCAAAAAGAAGGCAGCAAAGGAGAAACAAATGTAACAAATAGGAAAAGCAAAAATTAAATAATAAAATATGCAATCCAAATTCAACCATATCAATGATTACAATAAATGTCAATGAACTAAATGCTGCAATTAAAAATTAAAGAAAATCATAAATGATTAATGAAAAGAGGCCCAAATATAAGCTTGCTACAAGAATGAACTCTAAAATATAGATACAAGTAGGTTGAAAGCAAATGGATGAGAAAGATTTACTATGCAAATAGTAAGCACAAGAAAGCTGGAAGAACCCAATATTTGATAAAATCAGTTTTAAGACAGGACACAACCAGAGATAAAATGAACATTTCAAAATGCTAAAACTCATAAGAAATAACAAACATAAATATGTGTATACCTAATAATAGAGTTTCAAAATACAGTGGTCCCTTGAACAATGCAGGGGTTGAGGGCTCTGACCCAGAGCAGTTCAAAGTCTATTACAGCTTTAGAGTTGGCACTCAGTGCCCAAATCTGCATTTGTGGATTCAGCCAACCACAGATGATGTGGTACTGTACTATGTAGTTACTGAAAAAAAATTCCAATGTAAATGGACCCACACTGTTCCGACCTGTGTTGGTCAAAGGTCAACTGTATATGAAGCAAAAATTGACAAAATGAAAGGGAGACACAGACAATTTCATTATCACAGTAAGAGCTATCAACATCCTTCCTTCAGCATTTGATAGATCTAGGCAAAATTCAATAAAGAAATAACTGGTATGAATTACAAGGGCTTAAATGATACCCTCAATAACTACAGAATATACATCATTTTTCAAGTATACACAGTATGTTCAACAATAAAGGAAATAAATCACACAAAATATGTTTCTGACCACAACAGAATTTAAAAAGAAATCTGTATCTGTAAGATATCTAATAATTTCATTGGGGGGAATCAAAAGGATACAAGAAGACAAGCTACCACAGGATGGAGTGAAAGACAGCAGAGTTGAAATGTATGTCCAAATATTGTCACTTGGAATTATTCATCAAAATAATATAAAAGTATTATAAAATACCTAAACTCCGAGTTTTAGGCAATATTCAAAGCATAGGATATCTAAGTATGAAGATTCCCAAATTAAATGTGAAAAAGAAAACTATCAGATAGATTAACTAGAACTTATGATTAAAATGTACATTTCTCGGAAAGGACAATTGTGGCCATTTCATTCAGAAGTGCTTGTAACAGTGTCTCTATTGAGAAAAAGGTGCTTAACAACCTGTCCCTGTTCAATTTAGGGAACCTAGAGTACATCAATTCAACTCTCTGTATTTTAGTTTCCTGTTTATTCTTATCAACCTTGGTCATAAACTCTTAGAATAATTAATTAATTAACAAACTGAAACCATTTAGGGTTATTTGAGAAGATGCTGTTCATTTGGGTTTTACATCCTTAAGGTAGAAGTACTACTAGATATTCAGTGGTTATACTGTATGCTTTTCTTCTAGAGCAGAAGCTGTGAATACAATTCTTACCTGATCACAATATCTTCTATCTGGTGTGGCATAAAGTAGACATTTACACCTAGAAGTCTTAAAAAAAAAAAAAAAAAGGATGGGGGAAACCCTAGGGAGTAGAGGTATAGACTTTAATCATCTCCTAGCTAACAGGTTATGAGTAGTACTTTCAGAGCAGAGCAAGTGAGTGGTGGTTAAATTCTCATGACGAAAATGGGCTCCTGCCACCTCCACCTCCCTAAGCAAACTTGGTAACTGTTGTTGACTAAAGACTACAAAGTATAGAGAGGCAAACAGTGCTAGGCACAAAAATAAAGCAAAGTTTTCATTTCTTCCTCAGAATGCTTAATTAAAATAAATTAAGAGCAGTTTGAAAATGTTTATTGATTACTTAATGTACAACCACACTTGGGTGAAATATATTCACAGGACAGATTCAAGCAAGGTAACGGCAATCTGTTTGTCTTAAAAACCTGAAATAAGAATTATGAGACTGGATCAAATTTTTTATCCCACATTTTGAAAGTACCATGTTTCTGAAACTGGTTGCAATTTTATACTTACTTTTTAAATTGTATTTATTTTTAATTGAACCATAACTGCTTTATAATATTGTATTGGTTTCTGCCATACATCAACATGAATCAGCCATAGGTATACATATGTCCTCTTTTGTGATTATCTGAATAATACTTTTTTTCTCTACTAGATTTTAAGTTATAAGTGTAGATACCATGTTTGTTTGGCTAACAATTATATTTCCAGCACTTAGCATAGTGACTGCACAAAGTGTGAATTCAGTAAATATTTTTATTAAAAAAAATCATCTGTTCTATTCTTTCAGCTCTCTTATTTCCTCATCTACATAATGTGGATAATACAACAACATTAGTAAGTGTTAAAAAGATTAGATAACATATATTAATGTTATTTAAAAGAGCAAATTGCTTTGCAAATCATATACTTTACTTTTGTGATCCAAGATGTGTTCTTTTTTAATTTTTTTTTTTTAACTAAAGGATAATTGCTTCACAGAATCGTCTTGCTTTCTTTCAAACCTCAACACGAATCAGCCATAGGTATACATATATCCTCTCTCTTTTGAACTTCCCTCCCCATACCACCCCTCTAGGTTGATACAGAGCCCCTGTTTGAGTTTTCTGTGCCATACAGCAAATTCCTGTTAGCTATCTATTTTACATACGGTAATGTAAGTTTCCATGTTACTCTTCCATATATCTCACCCTTTCCTCCCCTTTCCCTATGTCCATAAGTCTATTCTCTGTCTGTTTCACCACTGCTGCCCTGTAAATAAATTCTTCATTTTTCTAGATTCTGAATACAATACCTATCTTTCTCTTTCTGACTCACTTCACTCTGTATAATAGGTTCTAGGTTCATCCACCTCATCAGAACTGACTCAAATGTGTCCCTTTTTATGGCTGAGTAATATTTCAACGTGTATATGTACCACAACTTCATTATCTGTTCATCTGTCGATGGACATCTAGGTTGCTTCCATCTTCTAGCTCTTGTAAATAGTGCTGCAGTGAACAATGGGATACATGTGTCTTTTTCCATTTTGGTTTCCTCAGGGTATATGCCTAGGAGTGGGATTGCTGGGTCATATGGTGGCTTTATTCCTAGCTTTTTAAGGAATCTCCATACTGTCTTCCGTAGTGGCTGTATCAATTTACATTCCCACCAACAGTGCAAGAGCATTTCCTTTTCTCCACATCCTCTCCAGCATTTATTGTTTGTAAACTTTTCATGATGGCCATTCTGATTGGTGTGAGGTGATATCTCATCGTGCTTTTGATTTGCATTTCTCTAATAAAAAGTAATGTTGAGCATCTTTTCATGTGTTTGCTAGCCATTTTACGTCTTCTTCGGAGAAATGTCTGTTTAAGTATTTTCCCCACTTTTTCATTGGATTGTTTTTCTGGCATTGAGTTGTATGAGCTGCTTGTATATTTTGGAAATTAATCCTTTGTCAGAAAAAAAAAAAATCCTTTGTCAGTTGTTTCATTGGCTATTATTTTCTCTAATTCTGAGGACTGTCTTTTCACCTTAGTTATAATTTCCTTTGTTGTGCAAAAGCTTTTAAGTTTAATCAGGTCCCACTTGTTTACTTTTGTTTTTATTTCCATTACTCTAGGAGGTGGGTCATAGAGGATCTTGCTTTGATTCATGTCGAGTGTTCTGCCTATGTTTTCCTCTAAGAGTTTTATAGTTTCTGGTCTTATATTTAGGTCTTTAATCCATTTTGAGTTTACTTTAGTGTATGGTGTTAGGAAGTGTTCTAATTTCATCCTTTTACATGTAGCTGTCCAGTTTTCCCAGCACCATTTATTGAAGAGGCTGTCTTTGCCCCATTGGATATTTTTGCCTCCTCTGTCAAAAATAAGGTACCCATAGGTGCATAGGTTTATTTCTGGGCTTTCTATTTTGTTCCATTGGTCTATATTTCTGTTTTTGTGCCAGGACCATACTGTCTTGATGACTGTAGCTTTGTAGTATATAATCTGAAGTCAGGAAGGTTGATTCCTCCAGCTCCATTCTTCTTTCCTAGGACTGCTTTGGCTATTAGGGGTCTTTTGTGTTTCCATATGAATTGTAAAGTTTTTTGTTCTAGTTCTGTGAAAAATGCCATTGATAATTTCATAAAGATCACATTGAATCTGTAGATTGCTTTGGTAGTATAGTCACTTTCACAAAATTGATTCTTCCTACCCAAGAACATGGACTATCTCTACATCTGCTTATGTTGTCTTTGATTTCTTTCATTAGTGTCTTATACTTTCCTGTGTACAGTTCTTTTGTCTCCTTAGGTAAGTTTATTCCTAGATATTGAATTCTTTTTGTTGCAATGGTGAATGGGATTGATTCCTTAAATTCTCTGATTTTTCATAGTTAGTATATAGAAATGCAAGTGATTTCTGTGTACTGATTTTGTATCCTGCAACTTTGCTAAATTCCCTGATTAGCTCTAGTAATTTTCTGATACTATCTTTAGGGTTTTCTCTGTACAGTATCACGTCATCTACAAACAATGAGAGCTTTACTTTTTCTTTTCTGATCTGAATTCCTTTTATTTCTTTTTCTTCTCTGATTGCTGTAGCTAGGACTTCCAGAACTAAGCTGAATAATATTAGTGACAGTAGACACCCTTGTCTTGTTCCTGATCTTAGGGGGAATTCTTTCAGTTTTTCACCATTGAGAATAATGTTTGCTGTTAGGCTTATCATATATGGCCTTTATTATGTTGAGGTAGGTTCCTTCTATGCCCATTTTTTGAAGAGTTTTAATCATAAATGGGTGCTGAGTTTTGTCAAAGGCTTTTTCTGCATTTATTGTGATGATCATATGGTCTTTTTTTCAGTTTGTTAATATAGCATATCACAATGATTGATTTGAGTATATTGAGGAATCTCTGCATTCCTGGAATAAACCCAATTTGATCATGGTGTATGAGCTTTTTGATGTGTTGCTGAATTCTGTTTGCTAAACTTTTGTTGAGGATTTTTGCACCTATGCTCATCAGTGATATTGGCCTGTGGTTTTCGTGTTGTCTTTGTCTGGCTTTGGTATCAGGGTGATGGTGGCCTCGTAGAATGAGTTTGGAAGTGTTCCTTCCTCTGCAATTTTTTGAAAGACATTTAGAAGGATAGGCATTATCTCTTCTCTAAATGTTTGATAGAATTCTCCTGCGAAGCCATCTGGTCCTGGGCTTTTGTTTTTACTGAGATTATTGGTCACAGCTTCAATTTCAGTGCATAATTTCTATTTCTTCCTGGTTCAGTCTTGGAAGATTGAACTTTTCTAAGAATCTGTCCATTGCTTAGAAATAATCTGTCCAGGTTATCCATTTTATTGCCATATAGTTGTTCATAACAGTCTCATAATCCTTTGTATTTCTACATTGTCTGTTGTAATCTCTTTTTCATTTCTAATTTTGTTGATTTGATTCTTCTTTTTTTCTTGTTGAGTCTGGCTAAAGGTTTGTCAATTTTGTTTATCTTCTCAAAGAATCAGCTTTTAGTTTTATTAGTATTTACTATTTTTTTTTCCATTTCTTTTTCATTTGTTTCTGCTCGGATCTTTAGGATTTATTTACTTCTACTAATTTGGGTTTTATTTTATTTTTTAACTTTACAATATTGTATTGGTTTTGCCATATATCGAAATGAATCTGCCACAGGTATACATGTGTTCCCCATCCTGAACCCTCCTCCCTCCTCCCTCCCCATACCATCCCTCTTGAGGGGGGGGGGGTGTTTGTTCTTATTTTTCCAGTTGTTTTAGGTGTAAAGTTAGGTTGTCTATTTGATTTTTTTCTTGTTTCTTGAGGTAGGATTGTACCGTTATAAACTTCCTTCTTAGAACTGCTTTTTCACCATCCCATAGGTTTTGAGTTGTCATGTTTTCACTGCTATTTGTTTCTAGAAATTTTTTTATTTACCTTTTGAATTCTTCAGTAGCTTGTTGGTTATTTAGAAATGTGTTGTTTAATCTCCGTGTGTTTGTGTTTCTTATAGTTTTTTTTCTCATAATTGATACCCAGTCTCATAGTGTTGTGGTCGAGAAGATGTTTGATATGATTTCAATTTTCTTAAATTTACTGAGGCTTAATTTGTAACCCAAGATGTGGTCTAATTGTTATTCAGTCATGAAGTCATGTCTGACTCCCTGAACTGCAGCATGCCAGGCTTCCCTGTCCCTAACCATCTCCTGGAGTTTGCTCAAACTCATGTTCATTGAGTCAGTGATGCCATCCAAACATTCCACCCTCTGTCACATCCTTCTCCTCTTGCCTGCAGTCTTTCCTTGCATCAGGGTTGTTTCTAGTGAGTTGGCTCTTCGCATCAGGTGGCCAAGCATTGGAGCTCAGCTTCAGCATCAGTCCTTGCAGTCAATATTCAGGGTCGATTTCTTTTAGGATTGACTGGTTTGACCTCCTTGCTGCCCAGGGGACTCTCAAGAGTATTGTCCAGCACCACAGTTGGAAAACATCATTCTTCGGTACTCAGCCTTCTCTGTGGTTAAACTCTCACATACATACATGACTACTGGAAAAACCATAGCTTTGACTTAACAGATCTTTGTTGGAAAAGTGATGTCTCTGCTTTTTAATATGTTGTCTATGTTTGTCATATCTTTTCTTCCAAGGAGCAAGTGTCTTTTGATTTCACAGCTGCAATTACTTGTCTGCAGTGATTTTGGAGCCCAAGAAAATAAAATCTCTCATGGATCCCATTTTTTCTCCTTCTATTTGTCATGAAGTGATGGGGACGGATGCCATGATCTTCAGTTTTTGAATGCTGTATTTTAAGCCAGCTTTTTCACTCTCTTTTTTTACCTTCATCAACAGGCTCTTTAGTTCCTCTTTGCTTTCTGCCACTAGATTGGTGTTATCTGCATATCTGAGGTTGTTGATATTCTTCCTGGGAATCGTGATTTCAGCTTGTGATTCATCCAGCCTGGCATTTCACATGATGCACTCTGTATGTAAGCTAAATAAGCAGGGTGACAATATACAGCCTTGACCTACTCCTTTCCCAATTTTGAATCAATTCATTGTCCCACATCTGGTGATAACTTTACTTCTTGACCTGCATACAGGTTTCTCCAGAGGTAGGTAAGGTGGTCCCATATTCCTATCTCTTTAAGAATTTTCCATAGCTGTGATCCAAGGCTTTAGCATAGTCAATGAAGCAGAAGTAGATATATTTTTTGAAATTCTCTTGTTCTTTCTATGATCCAATGGATGTTCACAATTTAATCTGTTGTTTCTCTGCTTTTTGTAAATCCAGCTTGTACATCTGTAAGCTTTTGGTTCATGTACTGTTGAAACCTAGCTTGAAGGATTTTGAGCATTACCTTACTTGAATGTGAAATGAGCACAACTTTATGGTCGTTTGAGCACTCTTTGGCATTGCCCTTCTTTAGGATTGGAACGAAAACTGACCTTTTCCAGTCCCGTGGCCACTGCTGAGTTTTCCAAATTTGCAAGCATATTGAGTCCAGTGCTTTAATGGCATCACCATTTAGGATTTGAAATAGCTCTACTGGAATTCTATCACCTCCATTAGCTTTATTTGTAGTTATGCTACCTAAGGCACACTCAATTTCACACTTTAGGATGTCTGGCTCTAGGTGAGTGATCACACCATCATTTTTATCTGGGTCATTAAGACCTTTTTGTATAGTTCTGTGTGTTCTTGTTACCTCTTCTTAATCTCTTCTGCTTCTGTTAGGTCCTTACTGTTTTGTCCTTACCATGCAATATCACCTGGGTTCATTCCCTTGGCTGCATTCAGCTAATGAATCAGTTTTAAGTGATGCTTAATTGTAATGCAGAAAAAGCTGAGGCTTGACTCTCCAAGAAGGCTTCACTGACACATCTGACTACTCAGCTGGGATGACTGGAATGCTTAGGGTATGGATACGTATCTCTGTCTCCTTCTCTCTCTCATCTCCCCAGTCAGGTAGCTGAATCTTCTCACATGATAGTTCAGGGTTCTAAGATGCATGAAGCAGACACTCTCTTAAGATCCAGAGTTGGAAGTTACACATCCTGCTTTCCACACAGTCTGTTTACCAAAGCACTCCACAAGACCAGCTTGGAATTGAGCAGCAGAGAAAGAGGCTTTGCTTCTTAATGGGTGACTAGAAACAGCATGTGGAATGAGATATAGTTGTTAACCATCTGTAGAAACCAAATCTACCATTAGTTCAGTTCAGTTCAGTTGCTCAGTCGTGTCTGACTCTTTGCAACCCCATGAGCCGCAGCACGCCAGGCCTCCCTGTCCATCACCAACTCCCAGAGTCCACCCAAACCCATGTCCACTTGTGTACATTTCCTAGTGGGTAGCTTTCTTCAAATAAATTTGGGATCAGTATCATCAAAAATAAAGGAATCTTAGAAGTTGCCTAGACTAACATGTTAACCTATCAATAATACTATATATAAAACATCCCTGGCAGATCATTAACTTCTTTACACCCATACAGTTACTGTGAGAAAGGAAGCAACATTTTAAGAAGCAGTTCATATTCAGACTACTCTAACTTCCACTAGCTTTCTTAATCAGAATGTAACTAGAATCTACAAATTGTATTTGGTTGATATGTCCATATTCTAACCAGTAACAGAAAAAAATTTAATCCTGTTTATTACTTGCCATTTATTTGATATCAAAACTACCTCATTTATCTTATAGAATTCCCCACATTCTGACCTTTACATTTTGCTTTCTTGGGATGTTGTTCAGCATGTTCCTCTGTACACTGTATTTCCTGTAAAATGGTCATTGATACCTAATTAAATTAAATTTTCTTGGCATGAATACATCATAACTGGTGTTGTATACTTTTGATCAAATAAGTTCAGGAGATACATAATCTCCAGTTGTTTCTCTTTGTGTTATTTAAAATTTATCAATGGGTTCAGATGTGATTAGTGTAATCTCCCAAGTATGAAGTTCCCCCATGAATCTTTCTTATAGTTACTTTAGCATCCAAAATGCTTTATTAGGTGTTGCAAACTGATTACTTCCTATGATTCTTCATTTATTAGCTGAAATTCTTCAATCAGAAACTTGATTAAACACTTTATAAAGCAAGAGAAAATAAAATGCTTGATATTTTTTCCCTTTTATTTTCTAGTTTTTAGAATAATGATTTGGTGACCTAGCAACCTTTGGAGGTGAAAAATGAGTTTTGCTTTGTTTTGAACTCATGCATTTTAATATACTTGCTTCAACCATTGAAGTCATTATTCTTTTGATGCACAAATGCCCATCTTTGGGCTATAGCAGCCCTTTCAAAATGGTATCCTCTGGACACAACCACAATGATCTTTGATCAATTTTCATGCTTTCCAGCATAATATGTCCCAAAGTAATCATAAACATTTCTTGCCAGGATGCGGCAGCAGTTATTTCTCCTAAAAGGTTCTCCTAGATTTAATAAGAATAGGTATTTAGAGAACTTCCTCTGGGCTCAGTGATTTATTTCCACTGTGCTGATATTGCTTCCACAAACTTTTCTATGGATAGAGCAAGGAACTAAATATTTTTTAAAAGGAAAAACACATCATAAATTTATAGTGGTATTAGCAATTCAAGATTTAGGATTTTTCATTAACTCACTTAATATCAGTATTTGTATGTCTTTTCACTTATTCTGAAATAATAATTTCTAAAGATATGAACATAAGTATTACTTGGTAAAGAAAATAAGTAATGAATTTAATGAATTTATGAGAAGTTATACATATACAAATTAATCATAAAACAACAATACCAATATGATTATTAACTATCTTTTAATTTTATTTTTTATCTTTTTTCTTGAGGATATATCTCCAAGGAATGTACATTCAACTTACTAAGTTTTGTAGATACCTGAAAAATTTCTTCTATGTGTAACTAACTTGACATAGAGTTGGTCTTATTTACTTCATTTTATTACTGACTTTTTTAAAGAGATTTCTTTGCTTTTCAGATTACTTTGATCTAGGATAACTGTAAATATTTTGTTTATACAATTATCTTTTCAAAAAAATTTTAAGTTATAACTCATATAACAAATGGTTTAGTCACTAAGTCATGTCCGACTCTTGCGACCTCATGGACTGTAGCCTGCAAGGCTTCTCTGTCCATGGAATTCTCCAGGCAAGAATACTGGAGTGAGTTGCCATTTCCTTCCCTCATAGCTCAGTTGGTAAAGAATCTACCTGCAAAGCAGGAGACCCTGGTTTGATTCCTGGGTTGGGAAGATCCCCTAGAGAAGGGATAGGCTACCCTCTCCAGTATTCTTGGTCTTCCCTTACGGCTCAGCTGGTAAAGAATCTGCCTGTAATGTGGGAGACCTGGGTTCAATCCCTGGGTTGAGAAGATCCCTTGGAGAAGGGAAAGGCTACCCACTTTAGTATTCTGGCCTAGAGAATTCCATGGACTGTGTATAGTCCATGGGGTCGCAAAGAGTTGGGCATGACTGAGTAACTTTCGCTTCCTCTAGGAGATATTCTCATTCATTTAACGTATACAATAAAACATTGCTTAGTGTACTCACAGAGTCCATCCATAACCATAATCAAAATTTAGATCATTTCCACTCACCCAAAAAGAAAGCTTATACTCATTAGCAGTCACTTGCCATTCTCTGCCACCTCCATGCCCTTAAACCCTAATTAATCACCAGTTTACTATCTATCTCTATAGATCTGCCTGTTCTGGACATTTCATATGAATGGATAGTGGAATATCATTTATGACTGGCTTCCTTCACTTACAATGTCCTCAAGGTTCATGTATGTTGTAGCATTTATCAGTACTTCATTTTTTAAAATTTTAATTGGAGGCTAATTACTTTACAATATTGTAGTGGTTTTTGCCATACATTGACATGACTCAGTCATGGGTGTACAGGTGTCCCCATCCTGAACCCCCACCACCACCTCCCTCCCCATCCTATCCCTCAGCGTCATCCCAGTGCACCAGCCCTGAGCACCCTATCTTGTGCATTGAACCTGGACTGGTGATCTGTTTCACCTATGGTAATATACATGTTTCAATGCTATTCTCTCAAATCATCCCACCCTCACCTTCTCCCACAGAGTCCAAAGGTCTGTTCTTTACATCTGTGTCTCTTTTGCTGTCTCATATATAGGGTCATTGTTACCATCTTTCTAAGTACTTCATTTCTTTTTATTGATGAATAATATTTCATTATGGAGGAGAAAAGATGGAAGAGTAGGAAGACTGAACTCACATTCCCCTACAGGCACACCAAAACAACTACTTACAGAGTAACTGTGAAAATGACCTGAAGACTAGCAGAAAGAATTTTCCACAAGTAAGATATAAACAAAAAGCACAGCAGACATGGAGGGGGGGCAGAGATGCGGTCGAGTCAGGACTCACACTTCTAAGCTAGAAACAGGAGGGCTATCACAACCATGGAGGTCCTTCCATAGAGGGGTCCAAGCCCTACATCAGGTTCCATAGCTCGGAGGTCCTGCACCCAGTAAGTCAGGTTTGAAAACCATCAGAGCTTGTTTGGGAGCACCCAAAGGTTACAAGAGACTCTGTTCTTAAAGGGCGCACAAAAAATCTCACATGTTCTGACTCTCAGAGCAGAGGCAGTTATTTGAAAGGTGCTTAGGTCAAACCCAAGTGCTGACCATGAAGAGCCTCCCAGAGATGTAAGTGGCAGCTGGGACTCCTCTCAGGGACTGAGAGACAGTGATGGCCTAGACATTTTGGGCATCTCAATCTACCATGCTAACAGAATGCTGGCAAGTGACATTTCCCCCTCTTGCCTTTTAGCACTGCAGGCCTGCCCCACTCCCTGCAGGCCTACAGAATCACATACCACCAGACTGCATGGCCAGACGCACAAGGAGCCAGCCCCAACCTTTGGTACATCTGCAGCCAGTAGACAAGCGAGAGCCTCACAAAACTGCCACCTCCTAGCAGACTCATGGCAGTTGGCCCCATCACAACAAAAGCACACACACACAGCTTATAGCTTACACAGGGGACACACTGAGAGCTTTTAACTCAGGTCAGCAAAAGGGGAGTGTGATTTGGGGTCCAAAGAAGATATCATACATAAAGTCAATTCTCCAAGATTGGCGATGTGATGGACCTACCAAACACATACAAACAAACACAGAAATTTAGGCAAAATGAAGAGACAGAGGAATATGTTTCAATGAAGGGATAAGACCAAACCTTAGAAAAAGAGCCAAAAGAAATAAGAGATAAGCAACCTCCCTGACAAATAATTCAAAGTAATATTCATAAAAATGATCACTGATCTTGTGAGAAGAATGGATAACCACAGTGAGAACTTTAATAAAGAATTTGAAAATATAAAAAAGAATGAACCAGAGCTGTAGAATGTGACAACTGAATAAAAAACACACTAGAGGAAATTGACAGAAGATTAGATGATATGGAAGAATGAAACAGTGATCCAGAACACAGGGTAGTGGAAATCATTCAAGCTGAACAGAAAAAAGAAAAAAAAATTTAATGAGAAAAGTTTAATTAAAATGTTAACAATTAAAGATAAGAGATAATCTTACAAGCAATGAGAGGAAAGCAACTATTTACTGAAAAAGTAACTTCCATAAGACTGTTATTAGCTAGTAAAGACAAATGTATCCTATTGTTCATTGCAGCACTATTTACAATAGCTATAACATGGCAGCAACCTAGATGACCGTTGACAGATGAATGGATAAAGAAGTTGTGGTACATATACACAATGGAATATTACCCAGCCATGAAAAGGATCTCATATGAGTCAGTTCTAATGAGGTGGATGAACCTAAAGCCTATCATACAGAGTGAAGTAAGTCAGAAAGAGAGGAATAAATATAGTATGCTGCTGCTGCTGCTGCTGCTAAGTCACTTCAGCCGTGTCCAACTCTGTGTGACCCCATAGACGGCAGCTGACTAGGCTCCCCCATCCCTGGGATTCTCCAGGCAAGAACACTGGAGTGGGTTGCCATTTCCTTCTCCAATGCATCAAAGTGAAAAGTGAAAGTGAAGTCGCTCAGTCATGTCCAACTCTTTGCGACCCCATGGACTGCAGCCTACCAGGCTCCTCCGTCCACGGGATTTTCCAGGCAAGAGTACTGGAGTGGGTTGCCATCTCCTTGATACTAACACATATATACAGAATCTAGAAAAATGGTACTGAGGAATTTATTTGCAGGGCAGCAGTGGAGAAACAGACACAAAGAACAGACTTATGGGCACGGGGAGAGGGTAGGAGAGGGTGAGATGAATGGAGAGAGTAACATGGAAACTTACATTACCATATGTAAAACAGATAGCCAATGGGAATTTGCTATATATCTCAGGAAACTCAAAAAAGGGTTCTGTATCAACCTAGAGGGGTGGGATGGGGAGGGAGATGAGAGGGAAGTTCAAAAGGGAGGGGATATATGTATACCTATGGCTGATTCATGTTGAGGTTTGACAGAAAACAACACAGTTCTGTAAAGCAATTATCCTTCAATTATAAAATAAATTAAGAAAAAAGACTATCAGCTAACTTTTCAGTAGGAATTTTTCATGCCAGAAGGAAGTGACATGATATAGTCATGGTGCTGAAAGCATAAGAAACCTACAAACAAGAATGCTTTATCCAGGAAGGTTATCATTCAGAATTGAAGAAGAGATAAACGGTTTTACAGCTAAGCAAATACTAACTGAGTCCATCACCAATAAATCAGCCTTCAAGAAAATGTTAAAGGGACTTATCTAAGTGGAAAAGTAAAGATCAATATGAGAAATAAGAAAATTATAACAAGAAAAATCTCACTGGTAAAAGTAAATATATAGTATAGGTAGTGGATCAACTCTTTATAAAGCTAGCAGGAAAGTTAAAAAACAAAGGTAATAAAATAATCTTATCTACAATAAGTAAAGAATATACAAAATCAAAAAATGTAAAATATGACATCAAAAAAAAAAAATATGGGGGCATGGCAAAAATACAGGGCTGTTAGATGTGTTCCAGCTTAAGAAATTATTAACTTAGGATAGGTACAAAGTTGTTATATATGAACCTCATGGTAACCAAAACCTAATAATCTATAATAGATACACAAAAAAATAAAGGAAAATAATCCAAACTTAACAATAAAGATACTCATCAAATCATAAGGAAGAGAGCAAGAGAAGATCAACAGGAGAGAAAAGAATGCAAAAATAACCAGGAAAAAACTAACAAAACAGCAAAATAATAAAGGAATAGAGAGAAACTACAAAATAATCCAGAAAAAAATTAACAAAATGGCAAAAAGGTCATACCTATTAATGATGAGACAGGGTGCTCAGGGCTGGTGCACTGGGATGACCCTGAGGGATGGGATGGGGAGGGGGGTTCAGGATGGGAAACACGTGTATACCCATGGCTGATTCATGTCAATGTATGGCAAAAACCACTACAATATTGTAATTAGCCTCCAATTAAAATAAATAAATTAATTTAAAAAATAAATTAAAAAAAAATGAAAATGGGTTAAATGCTCCAATCAAAAAACATACAGTGGCTGAATGGATTTAAAAAAAAGCAAGACCCATGTATATACTGCCTACAAGAGACTTACATCAGATCTAAGGACACACATGAACCGAAAGAGTGGGTATGGGAAAATATATTCCAAGCAAATGAAAAGAAAGCTGGGACAGCGATGCTTACATCAGACAATAGACTTTATAGAAAAGACCGTAACAAGAGACAACAGTGGCAATAAGTAATAATAAAGGTATCAATGCAACAAGAAGATACAAGACTTATATACAAGACTTAGGTACCCAACTTAAGGTACCTAAATTTATAAAGGAAATATTACCTAAATTTATAAAGGAAAACTGACATGAACAGAAGAACAGTAAAGAACTTTACTCAACTTACCTCTGGAAAGATCATCCAGACAGAAAATCAATAAAGAAATATTGGCCCTTAAATGACACATTAGACTAAGAATTTCCCTGGAGGTCAAATGGTTCAGAATCTGCCTAGGAATGCAGAGGACATGCGTTCGATTCCTAGTTGGGGAACTAAGATCCCACACGTCGCTGAGCAACTAAACCCTTGCACCACAACTACTGACCCCATGCACTGGAGCCCATGTGCCACAGCCAGAGAGTCTGTGCACTGCAGTGGAGATCCTGCATGATGCAACCAAGATCCTGCACGCCACAAGTAAGACCTGACATGGCCAAATAAATAAACAATAATAAGATATATTTTTTAATTGACACATTGACTAAATTGATTTTATAGATATATACCAAAACACTCCATTGAAAAATAGCAGAATACACATTCTTTTAAGTTCACATGGAACCTTCTCCAGGATATATTACATGCTAGGCCATAAACAACTCTCAGTAAAATTTAGAAGACTGAAATCATACCAAGTATCTTCTCTGACCAAAATGGTATGAGGCCAGAAATTAAATACAAGAAAAAACTGAATAAAAAACCCAGACATATAGCCTAAACGATATGCTACTAAACAACCAATAGGTCACTGAGGAAATAAAAAAAATGAAATTGAAAACTGAACAAATGAAAATGTAAACACAACATTTTAAAATTTATGAGACACAGCAAAAGAAGGTCTAAGTGGGAAGTGTATATTGATACAGGTCCATTTCAAGAAATAAACAGAAAACTCAGATAATAATCCAACCTCACACATGGCAGAAACAGAAAAAGAAGGACAAACAAAACCCAAATTCAGTAGAAGAAAGGAACTAATATATACCCAAGTAGAAATAAAAGACACACACACACACACACACACACACACACACACACACGAGTGATTCTTTGAAAAGATAAACAAAATTGATCAACCTTTAGTCAGACTCATCATGAAAAAGAGAAGTCCCAAATGAAAAGTCAAAAATAAAAGAGAAGTGACAACCAACACCATAGAAACATGAAAGATCATAAGAGACTACTATACACAATTCCATGCATACTCAGCCATGTCTGAGTCTTTGCAACCCCATGGGCTGCAGCCCACCATGCTCCTCTGTCCATGGGATTCTCCAGGCAAGAATACTGGGATAAGTGGCCATTTCCTTCTCCAGGGGATTTTCCCAATCCAGGGATCGAACCCATATTTCCTGCGTCTCCTGCATTGTAGGTGGATTTTTCGCCACTGAGCCACCTGAGAAGCCCACTACAAACAATTAAATGCCAACGAACCATATATCCTAGTAGAAATGGATACTATCATTCCTAAAAATGTACATCAGGAACCTAAGACTGAATAAGAAAGAAATAGAAAATTTGAACAGATAAATCACTAGTAATGAAATTCAATCAGTAATCAAAAAATTCCCAACAGACAAAATTCCAGAAATAGGGATTTCCCAAGTGGACTAGTGGCTAAGACACCACATTCCTGATGCAGGAGGTTGAGGTCAATCCCTGGTCAAGGAACTAGATCCCGTATGCCACAACTAAGACCCAACACAGACAAATAAATAAATATATATTTTTTAAAGTTCCAGAAACAGTTTCACAGGTAAACCTGACCAAGCATTTACAGAAGTGTAAAAACTTACCCTTTTCAAACTACTCCAAAAAAGTTTCAAGGAATATTTCCAAACTCATTCTACGAGGCCAGCCCTGATTCAAACACCAGATACAAAAACACCACATACACACACACAAAATTACAGATCAGTATAACTGATGACCCCAATATCACTGATGAGTATCAACGTAAAAATCCTCAATATCATATTAGCAAGCCGAATTTAAAAATATATTAAAAGGATTATATATTATGTTCAAGGGGGATTTATCCCAGGGATGCAAGGATGGTTCAATAATAATGAATCTATGTGATATACTACATTAACAAAATGAAAGATAAAAATAATCACCTCACTGGATGTAAAAAATATTTTAACAAAATTTATCATCCATTCATGACAAATGCTCTCAACAAAGTGGGTATACAAGGATCATACTGCAACATAATACAGCCCATATATGACAAATTCACAGTATGTATCATACTCAACAGAGACAAACTGAAAGCATTTCCACTAAGATTAGAAACAGGGAAATGATGCATACTCTCACATTTTTATTCAACAAACTATTGGAAGTCCTAGCCACAGCAATCAGAGAAGGAAAATAAATGAGACATCTAAAGTAGAATGGAACAAGTAAAACTGTCACTATTTGCAGATGACATGGTATTATATATAGAAAACATTGAGAATTCCACCAAAAAACTATCAGAATATATGGATTCAGTAAATTTGAAGAATACAAAATTAATATACATATATCTGTGGCATTTCTATGCACTAATAACACTATCAGAAAGAGAAATTAGGAAAAGAATCCCTTTTACAATTACATGAAAAAGAATAAAATCCTAGTAATAAAGCTAACTAAGAGGAAAAAATCATGAAAGTATCTTTTAGTAAACACTGGGCTGTGAATTTAAAATATTGACATCTAGTGTTGAAGTATACTGACATAAATTTGCTAAAACAAAAATGTAACAGATATTCATCTGCAAAAAATAAATCTAACCAAGGAAGTGAAGGACCTAAATTCTAAGATACTTATGAGAGAAACTGGAGATGATACAAACAAACAGAAAGACATACTGTGTTCATAGACTGGAAGAATTAATATCGTTAAAGTGTCTATACTACCTGAGGTAATTGACAGATTAAATGCAATACCTATCAAAGTACCAATGACATTCTTCAAAGAATTAAAACAATCCTAAAATTTGTATGGAACCTCAAAAGACAAAATAGACAAAGCAATCTTGGGAAAGAAGGATAAAGCTTGAGGTTACATGACTGACCCCTGATTTCAGACTATGCTACAAAACTACAGTAATCAAAACAATATGGTACTAACACAAAATGATACATACATAGATCAGTGGGAGAGAATAGAAAGCTCAGAAATAAACACGATTACATGGTCAAGTAGTCTATGACAAAGGAGGCAAGATTATACAACAGGGAAAAAGATGATGTCTTCAATAAGTGATGTTGGGAAAATTAGATTGCTTCATGAAAAATAATGAAACTCAATCACTTTTCACACTATATATAAAAATAAGATCAAAATCATTAAATACTAAAATGTAAGCTCTGAAGCCCAAAAATTATGGGAAGAAAACATAAGCAGTATGCTCTTTGGCATAGGTCTCAGTAATATTTTTTTGAATGTGTCTCCCCAAACAAGATAAACAAAAATAAATAAACTGAATTACATCAAACATGCGAAGAGCTGACTCATTGGAAAAGACTCTGATACTAGGAGGGCTGGGGGCAGGAGGAGAAGGGGACGACAGAGGATGAGATGGCTGGACGGCATCACTGACTCGATGGATGTGAGTCTGAGTGAACTCTGGGAGCTGGTAATGGACAGGGAGGCCTGGCGTGCTGCAATTTGTGGGGTCTCAAAGAGTCGGACATGGCTGAGCGACTGAACTGAACTGAAAAGGCTTTTGCACAGCAAAGGAAATCATCAAGGAAACAAAAAGGCAGCCTATTAAATGGGAGATGTTTGCAAATGATACATTTGTTAGGGAGTTAAAATTGAAAAGATATTAAGTTCTCATACAATTCAGTATCAAAATAAAACCAAGTAATTGGGTTAAAAATGGGCAGGAGAACTTGAACAGACATTTTTCCAAAAAGATGTACATGTGGCCTACAGATATATGAAAAAATGACCAACATTACTAATCACCAGGAAAAAGCACATTTAAACTGTGCAATACAATGAGCTATCACCTCCCACCTGACTGAATAGCTGTCAATAAAAAGACAACATATAACAAGAGTTGGCAAAGATGTGGGAAAAAGGCACTATTCCCATACGGTTGGTGGCACTGTAAGTTAGTGCAGCAATCCTAGAAAACAATACAGAGATTCCTCAACAAATGAAAAACAGAACTATCATATGACCCAGAAATTTTACTCCTCTGTATTTCCCTGAAGAAAAAAAAAAAACAAAACACTAATTAGAAAAGATAATTCATGTCAATGTATGGCAAAACCAATACAATATTGTAATTAGCCCCAAATTAAAATAAATAAATTTATATTAAAAAAAGAAAAGATATATGCACCTCTATGTTTGTTACAGTATTATTTACAATAGCAAGCTAAGTGTTCATTAATAAAGAAATGGATATGTAAATGGGATATATGTGTGTGTGTGTGTGTGTGTGTGTATTCAGCCATAAAAAAGAATGAAATCTTACCATTTGGAACAACATGAATGGATCTAGAGGGTACTATGCTAAGTGAAATAAGTCAGACAAACACAAATAGCACATGACCTGTTATATGTGGAATCTAGAAAGACAAAACGAAGAAACAAAGTGAAAACAGACTCAGATACAGAGAACAGATGGGTGGTTACCAGCAGGGAGATGGAGTAGGAAATGTCAACCCACTCCAATATTCTTGCCTGGAAAATTCCATGGAGACAGGAGCGTGGCAGGCTATACTCCATTGGGTTACAAAGACTTGGGACATGACTGCACAAAGCACAAGAGCAGCAGAAAGAATTGAGTGTGGAAATGGGAAATTAGTGAAAGGGAAGAGAGGTACAAATTTACAATTACAAGACAAATGTCACAGAGAGGTAATACATAGCATAAGAAATATGCTTAATAATAATGTAGCAATTTTATATAGAATTACAGCTGAGCTATTTCAAATCCTAAAAGATGAAGCTGTTAAAGTGCTGTACTCAACATGCCAGCAAATTTGGAAAACTCAACAGTGGCCACAGGACTGGAAAAGGTCAGTTTTCATTCCAATCCCAAAGAAGGACAATGCCAAAGAATGTTCAAACTACCACACAATTGTACTCTTTTCACATGCTAGCAAAGTAATGCTCAAGTATGTGAAACAAGAACTTCCAGATGTACAAGTTGGATTTAGAAAAAGCAGAGGAACCAGAGATCAAATTGTCAACATCTGTTGGATCATAGAAAAAGCAAGAGAATCCCAGAAAAAAAAAAAAAAAATCTACTTCTGCTTCACGGACTACGCTAAAGCCTTTGACTGTGTAGATCACAACAAAACTGTGGGAAATTCTTAAAGAAATGGGAATACTAGACCACCTGGACCTGCCTCCTGAGAAGCCTGTGTGCAGGTCAAGAAGCAACAGTTAGAAGCAGACATGGAACAACCAACAGGTTTCAAATTGGGAAAGGAGTAGGTCAAGACTGTATATTGTCACCCTTCTTATTTAATTTATATGCAGTGTATATCATACGAAATGCCAGGCTGGATGAAGCACAAGCTGGAATCAAGATTGCTGGGAGAAATATCAATAACCTCAGATATGCAGATGACACCACCCTTATGGCATAAAGTGAAGAGAAATTAAAGACCCTCTTGATGAAGGTGAAAAGGGAGAGTGAAAAAGCTGGCTTAAAGTTCAACAGCTGAAAAAAAAATCAGCATTCAAAAAAGGAAAATCATGGTTCTGGTCCTATCACTTCATGGCAAATAGATGGGGAAACAATGGTAACAGTGACAGACTACTTTCTCGGGCTCTGAAATCACTGCAGATAGTGACTGCAGCCATGAAATTAAAAGAGGCTTACTCCTTGGAAGAAAAGCAATGACAAATAGTGACAGTGTATTAAAAAGCAGAGACATTACTTTACAAACGTCTGTCTAGTCAAAGTTATGGTTTTTCCAGCAGTCATGTATGGATGCGAGAGTTGGACAATAAAAAAGGCCAAGCACCAGTGAACTGATGCCTTCAAAATGTGGTGCTGAATAAAACTCTTGAGAGTCCCTTGGACAGCAAGGAGACCAAACCAGTCAATCCTAAAGGAAATCAACCCCAAATACTCATTGGAAGGACTGATGTTGAAGCTGAAGCTCCAATATTTGGCTACCCGATGCAAAGAGCCAACTTACTGGAAAAGATCCTGATGCTGGCAAAGTTTGAAGGTAGGAGGAGAAGGGGACGACAGAGGATGAGATGGTTTGATGGCATCACCAACTCCATACACATGAGTTTGAGCAAACTCCGGGAGATGGTAAAGGACAGGGAAGCCTGGGTCCTCCAGTCCATGTGGTCATAAAGACTCGGACATGACTAAGCAACAGAACAACAATTTTGCACGGGAACAGATGGTTACTAGACTTATTGTGGTGACATTATAGTGCATTTAAATGTCAAGTCACTAGGCTGTACATGTGAAAGAACTGTAATGTTGCATATCAACTATATTTCAATAAAAAAGAATTACGTAAAACATTTCAACATATATTTACTAAGTGCTTTCTCAAATATTTTCCTTTAAATTTATTCTCTCATATGACTATTATATGTGAATTCTATATGTATCTTATTTATCCATTTATTATAGATATCTTGGTGAATGATGGATATCTTGCTTGTTTCTACTTTTTGCTATTATGAATAGTACTACTATGAACTTTATGTATACACTTTTGGGTGGATATATGTTTTCATTTCTTCTGGGTCTTTAAAAGGTACAGTTTTTTTCTTTTTGAAAAAAATAGTAGTGACTCCACTGTTTATCACGTTATGCCTCAGGTGGTAAAGAATCTGCCTGCAATGCAGGAGACCTGGGTTCAGTCAATCTCTGAGTTAGGAAGATCCCATGCAGAAGCAAATGGCTACACACTCCATTACTCCTGCCTGGAGAATTCCATGGACAGAAGTAAGCTACAGTCTATGGGGTTGCGAAGAGTCAGACATGACTGAGATACTAACGCTGTCACTTCACAGACCTAGTACTAAGAACTTCTCCAAAAATATCTTAGGTAGCTGTTCCCATTTTTTCCTACTTAGTAGATGTCCAAAGAAGTTGCCCCCACAAAAGAGAAAAGGAAAGTATAATGAAGTTTCAGTTATATCATCCATTCTTCCTTAGGTCTTTTGCCAGCAGTTCACACCTATCTCTTAGGTTTTTGACAGGATTTTAGCTTTCTACCCATAGCTCTTGTATGAATATTCATTTGTATATCTCTTACAGATTGACCCACACAATCAAAGGGTACTTACTGATATAGGTATAAGAAAAGAATTATGTAATGAGAAAAACATGTAGCTGAAAGTCAGAGATCTGGATTCAAATCATGATTCTAACCTAGTAGCAGAATAACTCAAAACAAATTACTACTTAGTTTCTGTGCCCAGGTTCATTCTCTGTAAAAAGAAAGCAAACAACACAGACCTGCCTAATCTTATAAAGATTAAATTTAAATATAATGAAATCCATAATACTGGATGCATTGCATGGTCTATGTACCTAACAAATGCTGGTCATAATTTTTTATTGCATAATTTTTAGTTTAAGAGTAAGTGATAAGATTTAGTGAAAAGAGTTTAGTAACTACACTGAATTCTTATTCTACAGGCTATATATAATTTATATCACCAACTCAAGAGAGGTTTAGAACCGTCATAGTACTGAGCTGTACACTGAGTTGCTCTGATAAATTATTGTGGGAAAGTTGTAAATGCTCTTTTTCCAGCAATTTGTTTTTTCCCCTTCTTTTCACATACTATAATAAAAAA
The DNA here is from genome assembly GCF_029407905.1 of Bubalus kerabau. NCBI lineage: Eukaryota > Metazoa > Chordata > Mammalia > Artiodactyla > Bovidae > Bubalus > Bubalus kerabau. The sequence goes on from NC_073624.1 coordinate 137,993,654, forward strand.
CTTGGAACACCACTCAAGGGGACAGATTAGAAGAAAGTGTCTTTAAAAGTAACTACAGATAAGACTCCAGCAACTTGCCCTCTGCCCAGAGTTTCATTAGTTAAATGTAAATACCCACATTCAGCTTTTTCCACTGAGACTTAAATCTCTTCTAGTAATAGCATCTTCTATGACTGTTATCCTTAGGAGAAATGAAATTAATTTCTCTAGGTTGAGTTCCTATTAATATCATCATAATGGGTTCCTGTCTTCAGTCATTGAATCTAAATCAGTTGGTCATGACCCAGCCCCATTTGTTTCAAATTATAATTATGTTTGCCAAGTTAAGTTTATTCATAAATCTTCCCAGGTGTCCAAGGGTCTATATTATGCTCATAAATTTGTTAAGAATTAGAATGCAAATTTAAGCTTAGCAACGTTTTAGATTATATTTTCATTTATTCCACTTAACATTGTGAATTGCAGAGCTGGTAATAAGCCAAAACATCTTTCATAATTCTGACAAAATCATTGTGTTTTACCAAATTGCTCTCTAGTTGACATTTCCTTATTTGCTAATGGGAAACAACATAAAATTTTCTAAAATAACAACTATTCTATAGCAATAAACTTTTCAGAGACCTTATTCATCACTATCGTTTCTGTAACTACAGATGTAAACAAATCTGTAACGCCCTACAGCTGGGGTCTATTAAAGAATCACTGTTTATCTCCTACAAATAAAATTTGTGTTGTAAAAAAATGGCATTAGGTAAGATTAAAATGCATAAGTTAGAAGATTTTTGAGGTACAGTCAATAAACAATACATGTACTACTTGTATTCCCCAGGAAACCATCAACATAATTTTAAAAATTCATTAAAAAATTCATTCCTAGTGGTTTTCTCATGCTCTTTGAACTCCCTCTCTTCCATTCCTCTCCCCACTCTCCCTCTGCCAACTCATCCCTTGGCCATCACTGATTTGCTCTGTGTCCCTCTAAATTTTCTTGCAGTAGGTATGTTTTTGTCTGCTTTCTTTCACCTAGAATACTTATTCTGAGATTCACCCATGCTGTAACATATCAGTTTCTTTATCAATCATGAATATTTCATGATTCATGAATAGTTCATGAGTATTTGGATTATTTTTGGTTGGGCTGTTATAAATAGCACTGTTGTGAACACTCGCCACAAGTCTTTATAAAGTCAAATCCTTTTGTTCATCTTACATAAAAGATGAGTAAGAGTGGATGATTCATACAGTACATGAATGGTTAATTGTTTAATAAATTGCCCATTTTTCAAAGTGGTTGCACCATTTTACATTCTCATTAGCAGTGTATCAGAGTTCCAGTATATCCATATACTTGTCAACATTTCCATTCTCACAAGTGTGCAGTGGTAATTCATTGTGGTTTGAATTTGTGTTTCCCTAACAGTTCATGACGTTGAGCATCTTTTTGAATATTAATTGAGCATCTAAATGCTTAGCATCTGAATACTTACTTACATCTTTACTGAGTTGTCAGTTTTCTCACTATTGAATTTTATGAAGTAACTAATATATTTTGGATACAAGTTTTTTATCAGGCATATGAAGTTAAATTATTTCTCCAAGTCTGTGGCTTTTCTTTTCATTTGCCTAAAAGTACCTTTTGAAGATCTAAAGCTTTTCATTTTGATGAAGCTCAATTTTTATGAATTGTGCTCTTGGTGTCATGTTGAGGAAATGTCTGCCTAACATGAGATCACAAAGACTGTCTCTAAAGTTTTCTTCTACAATTTTTATAGTTTTAGGTTTTACATTTAAATTTATGATCCATTTTGACTTAATTTTGTTACATAGAGCAAGATATAGATTGAAGTTCCTTTCTTTGGGGGAGGTATAATGTTTCAGCATCATTTGTTAAAAAGGCTATCCTTTCTCCACTGAATATCATTTGAGCCATAGTCTAGTATCAGTTTCCCAAATGTACATAGATGAATTACTGTCAGAAAAATAAGACAGCTGCTTCCCAATCTTTTAACTCATAAATTTTCTAATTTCCCTCTTGATATTTTTATCCATAGGTAAACACAGCAGTTATTTCAATTGCTATTCCCTAGTCACAGTAAAATGATGGATATTTTTCCTCCTTGGGAGTGAGAAGAATGAGAAGCAACAGTCTACTTTTGTGACTTTAATTGTTTGCGTTTTTTGCTATTTTATTATTTGTCTTTAAAGATACAACAATGTGGTAACTGTTGCCACTATTATGTGATTATATTAATAACTGAGGTACTAACACCATCCTTCAGTGTCAGCAAGACACAAACTGGGGCTTCCCAGGTGGTGCTAGTAGTAAAGAACTTGCCTGCCAATGCAGGAGACATAAAAGATGCAGGTTCGATCCTTGGGTTGGGAAGATCCCCTGGAGGAGGAAATGGTAACCCACTCCAGCATTCTCGCCTGGAGAATCCCAAGGACAGAGGAGCCTGGCAGGTTATAGTCCATGAGGCCACAAAGGGTCAGACATGACTGAAGTGACTTAGCACAGCACAAGACAGCAAGACACAAATTAAGGCATCAGAAACTCTCTCATGCACATGTGACATCTCTTCAGAAAAATCAGGCTGAAATGGCAGGAGGGCACACATTTCACAAACCTTTTTACATGTTTATTAATCCTGAACAACAAAAATATGCACAGAATTAAAAGTCTGCAGAAGAGAAGCAGGAAAGAAGGTGCAAAAAAAGGAAGACAAAGACAGTAATAAGGGGCAAAGGTAGGATTGTGTCTATCTCTAAAGTATGTTCTTCTATAGTGTCTATTCCTAGAGAATCAACAATTTCTGATATCATATGTTAATATTCAATCTTACACAGGACAGTGGCCAGATCGTGAGGCTACTGTAAGATACTACTCTGAATACTTATATTCACACACACACATATATCCCAGATTGAGTTTCTGAAATAAATATTTAGTTTTGACTCACAAGAAAGCCAGAGAAAGAAATGGCAACCGACTCCAGTATTCTTGCCTAAAGAATCCCAGGACAGAGGGGCCTGGTGGGCTGCCATCCACGGGATCACACAGAGTCGGAGACGACTGAAGCGACTTAGCAGCAGCAGCAGCACAAGAAAGCTGCTGAATCACTTTAGGAAAAATTCTAACAATGACATTAAACTGACAGCTATTAAGAGTCTTTGCCATACTGCTATACCTTATTCATATTAAAATTTTTTTTCTCCTTCTATTCAAATACCTACTTGATGAGAAATGAAGAAATAATCAAAGAGACTTCCCTAGTGGCCAAGTGGTTAAGAATCCGCCTGTCAATGCACGGCACATGGGTTTGTCCCTGGTCCGGGAATTAGGACCCCACATGCCACCTCAGAACTACTGAGCCCGTGCATCTGTGCTCTACAACTAGAAAGCCAATGAAATGAGAAGCCAGCACACTACAACCAAGAGTAGCCTCCACTTGCCGCCACTAGAGAAAGCCCACACTTGGCAACAAAGAGACCAGGCCCTGCAATGAAGACCCAGTGCAAACATAAAGAGAAGGAATTAGAAAACCTGACAGATGAGACAAGTTAAATAACTTCTTTAATTCTTATTATCTGCTAAATACTGATGCTGATGGGAAAGACTCTATATAAACAATACAACTAACCCTTTACTAAGTCATCCATGTAAGTCGATGAATGTACTGATAAATTCAGCCCCAAACGAACTCATTACTGTTTTTTCTTCTTACGTATGGTTTTCATCATGTAAGGTATTTTTGATCCTTGGTACAAAAAACTGAGGGGAGGAGGGGGTCACAATTTAAAAATCCTATATTATCATTATAAATAATGATAATGAGTTGACCTACTGTTCCTGTATCTAAACTTAGCTGATAGTTATATGATCAGAACATCAATGTATGAGACTCATGTTTGGTACAATTTCATGAGCAAATGGCTGAAATTTCTCTATGTTACTTAGGAAGCTAGATATACTCAAGATACACTAAGAACCATATTTTCTAAATAAAAGAATAAAAACAGGATATAGTTGCAGCCAATGGGTTTTTTTAACAGCCTAGAGCAAAAGTAAACAATACACTGCAATTTTCATTAGTATTTCATAAAGCACAACTAAACTGTCCTTTGCTTTACACAGTACTTTATGTTTTTAAACCTTGGTTACATCTGAAACCTCAAATCAAATTATTCTCACCCATAATTACCTCTGAGTCATGAGATAATAGAGAAATGTAAAAAAAAAAAAAAAATAGGGACACCACCACTGGGATCCTGTATATTTAATTATGCAGTATCTATTAAATAAAGACTCATAGTTCTTTAATGGCATTTAAAAATATATAAGCACTATACACCTCAGAGCAATGTGCCCTTTGGGGTTTTGATCCCAAGTAGGTCATCCCAAGGGGGCTTTGTCTACATATGGCCAAAGACCCACCTGCTTGCATAGGACATCATCTAGCAGGCTCTCTTAATGATTCAAATAGGTCACCGCACAATTGATTTGTATGCGGCACATTCAAATAGACTGAATAAATTTGCCCGTTCCATTATGTTTGTTCATTTTTCAACTGCCAAAAGCTTGCACAATGTGTGCATATTTAAAAAGTGGCAAATAACAGTTTAGAACACACTTGCCCCAAAGTTTACATTTTTGTGTAGAATGAATATATAAGCGACTTTAGATACTATTAAGTAAAAGAAAAGTCTTGACTGAGAAAGTGTAAGAAATGAGATAGCCACTTTTCTGTTGCTTTGAGGAGAAAATCCCTCTCTTTTGATACAAAGAGGGAATAGCTACAAATACTTAGATAATATCTACCAGGTACCATGTTACTTCTTGCACATTTTACATTCATTATTGCATAACAGCAGTATGAAATGGATTCAATTATTATCCATTTTACAGAGGTAGAAACTAAAGCAGAGAGGTTAAATAACTCGCTCAAAGTCTCACAGTAGTAACTGGCAGAGCTGGAATTTGGATCCCATCAGTCTAGTTTCAGAGCCTGTACCCTCAACCACTAGGCAACACTGCATCTCCTTCCTTTTGCCTTATAGTTTCCCTCTTTCTAAATTTAGCTTCACTCTGATTTTCAAAGAGACTTTTCGCCACTTCTATCTCTTTATCATCATGCCCTCTTTGACACAGGATGAGGTGGGAATTGGTCAGAATAGTCGAGTTGAGAAGAAATGAGCACAATGATCAAAAATGCTTTTTATTTATTAATACAAGGAAAAGAAAGATAAAAGAGTAGCAATGGCAATAGTTCTGCTGTTGTTTAGTCGCTAAGTCATGTCTGACTCTCTTGTCACTTCATGGACTGTAGCTCGCCAGGGTTGTCCATAGGATTTTCCAGGCAAAAGTTTTAGGAAATCAAAATTTTGAAGATTAGTTTCTCAAAACAAGAGAATACACTATATCTCCCTGGATTTGAAAGAGTGTAACATGGGCAATTTAATGATTATCTGGGATCCCTGAGCTGACACAGAAATCCTCATTAAGTAATGTTACTCTCAAGAAGGGGTGGGGGGGATGATTTGGGAGAATGGCATTAAAACATGTATAATACCATATAAGAAACAAATCGCCAGTCCAGGTTCGATGCAGGATACAGGAAGCTTGGGGCTAGTGCACTGGGATGACCCACAGGGATGGTATCGGGAGGGAGGTGGGAGGGGGGTTCAGGATGGGGAACACGTGTACACCTGTGGCAGATGCATGTTGATGTATGGCAAAAACCAATACAATATTGTAAAGTAAAATAATAATAATAATAAATTTAAATAAAATAAAATACAAATTTAAAAATACCAACTACTGGCAAATCATGTTTTAAATATATTTCTGAAATCCTACAAATGATAGTTTGAGTGATGGTGCTAGGGTGCAGGATTAGCAGTAGCTCAGAGTGACAGTTGGTTAGCTTTGCACTGGTGTGCTGATAAATGTTTTAACAACTAGCTGGGGAGAAGTAGGTAGATTCCTGATCTGTAGCACAAGTTACCTGATTTCTGTGAAATAAATGCTCCCACTACGGTCAGTTTCAAAGTACCAACCTGACATTACTGAACACGGAGTTTAGAAGAGACATGCCACACCACACTGTTTCATGGTGCTCCCTCCTGACAGATGAAATAGGTGTCAATAAACTAAATAACACAAATAGTAGTAAAATGCATTGCAATGATGTGTTTTGAGTATTTATAACCACTGTGCATACTTTATTTGTATATTTATATAATTGAATTTTTAATAATGGCTGTTTTTAGCAACCAGCTTGCAAAATTCCTAAAAATTTACTAATTAGTTCTTGTGAGCTGTTATGAACTGACAACACTCTACTGCTAACAAAAAATGTATAGATGACTTAGCAGGCCATAATGTCAAAAATAAAAATTCACCAAATTTCATGAGCCTGTTATCAAGTATTTAATTATTGGTGGAACACATCTTCAGGCTTCCATGGGGGCTTAGTGGTAAATAACCCATCTGCCAATGCAGGAGACACAGGTTGATCCCTAGGTTGGGACGATACCCTGGAGAAGGAAATGGTAAGCCACTCCAGTATTCTTGTCTGGGAAATCCCATGGGCAGAAGGGACCTGGAAGGTTGCATTTCATGGGGTTGCAAAGAACTGGACATGACTTAGCAATGCACAGGACACGCCTTCTAGTTTTCTTACTCTAGAATCCAAAACCAAATTCTGTATTAAATCAATCCCTGAGAAGGCAAAGTATTTATTAAGAATGTTCTCCCAGCCAAGAATATTTAATATAGAAGGTGCTGTTTGGTAGGAAACTATTTTCCAAAATTGCCTTAACTGAAACAACTCAGTGTTTAGAAATTCTATAATCACTAGAAAAGGAATATAGATTTGCTATCACAGACTAGCTGTGATATATAGATTTGCTATAATCACTAGAAAAGGAATATAGATTTGCTATCACAGACTGTGGCTGCAGTCACAGTCATGGTGACTGCAGCCATGAAATTAAAAGACGCTTACTCCTTGGAAGGAAAGTTATGACCAACCTAGATAGCATATTGAAAAGCAGATATATGGCAAAACCAATACAATATTGTAAAGTTAAAAAATAAAATAAAATTAAAAAAAATAATTTACAACTACAGAAGCACAAAAAAAGAAAAGAAAAGAAAAGAAAAGCAGAGACATTACTTTGCCAACAAAGGTCTGTCTAGTCAAGGCTATGGTTTTTCCAGCGGTCATGTATGGGTATGAGAGTTAGACTGGGAAGAAAGCTGAGCACCGAAGAATTGATGCTTTTGAACTGTGGTGTTGGAGAAGACTCTTGAGAGTCCCTTGGACTGCAAGGAGATCCAACCAGTCCATTCTGTAGGAGATCAGCCCTGGGGTTTCCTTGGAAGGACTGATACTAAGGCTGAAACTCCAGTACTTTGGCCACTTCATGCGAAGAGTTGACTCATTGGAAAAGACCCTGATGCTGGGAGGGATTGGGGGCAGGAGGAGAAGGGGACGACAGAGGATGAGATGGCTGGATGGCATCACTGACTCCATGGACGTGAGTCTGAATGAACTCGGAGTTGATGATGGACAGGGAGGCCTGGCGTGCTGTGATTCATGGGGTTGCAAAGAGTTGGACACAACTGAGCGACTGAACTGAACTGATCACAGACTAAATAACTGGCTGATAGCACACCACTGATTCTAAAAGAGATAAAGTGCGGCATAATATTGAAAACCATGGACACCAGAGTTAGATAACTTGGCTTCAAATCCTGTTTCTTATACTCATCATCTGTATGAAGCTGAACAAATAACTTGGCTTTGTATCTGCTTTTTCCATCTGTCAAATGTGAATTAACATAGTATCTACTTCAAAAGACTGTCAACAGAATTAAATAAGTTAATATATGCAAGTTCTGAAAACAGTACCTGGTGCATAATAAGCATTCATTTAGAGACTGCCTATTGTTAAGAATAGAAAATCTATCCTTTTACTAATTTTTACTTCTGATCGTTTTTCTTCATTTATTGTCATATAGCAGTTATAAAAGCCACTGTTAAGCACCTATTTCTGCTAAGACTTTCATGTATATCTGTGTGGGTATGTGTGTATCACAAGCATATTTGTGCATGGAAGTGAAAAGTTAAAGTGTTAATCACTCATTTGTGTCCTGCTCTTTGTGACCCCCATGGACTATAGCCCACTAGGCTCCTCTGTCCATGGAATTTTCTAGGCAAGAATATTGGAGTAGGTTGTCATTCCCTTCTCCAGGGAATCTTCCCGACCCAGAGACTGAACCCAGGTCTCCCACATTGCAGGTAGATTCTTTACTGTCTGAGCCACCAGGGAAGCCCACTGGTGTCTGGTTGCTCATAATTTACAACCAAACTTAAGAAAAACTCTTATTTCGTCTTCTTTATATATCAGGCTTCCCTGATAGCTCAGTTGGTAAGGAATCTGCCTGCACTGCAGGAGACCCCGGTTCGATTCCTGGGTCAGGAAGATCCCTGGAGAAGGGATAGGCTACCCACTCCGGTATTCTTGGGCTTCCCTTGTGGCTCAGCTGGTAAAGAATCTGCCTGCAATGCGGAAGACCTGGGTTTGATCCCTGGGTTGAGAAGATCCCCTGGAGAAGGGGAAGGCTATTCACTCACATATTCTGGCCTAGAGAATTTCATGGACTGTATAGTCCATGGGGGTGGCAAAGAGTCGCACATGACTGAGTAACTTTCACTTTCCCTATAAGTGAAAAAATATGAGTTTTAGTGAGGTAACATGACTATCACAGCTTTCAGAGCTAGTAGGTGGTGAATATAACATTTAAACTTGGTACTTTCTACTTCCAAAGACTGAATGTACCTTTTTCCCTATTTATCACTGCCTCTTTTTAATACCCCATAATCTGATGCTCTTGTTCACAACCTATTTCTTGAAATAATCTTCCCATGGTGTCTGTGACACTTAATTTCTTCTGATTATCCTGATACTATTTCTACGTAATCATCCCTATCTCAATGAGTCATAGCCACACATTACAAACCATTCACACGGTATCTACTGTGTGCATGTCTATCTCTGTGTCCAAATTTATAAGGACAACATTCGTAACAGAGTGGAGCTCATTCAAATAACCTTAACTTGATCACATCTACAAAGACCCTATTTTTAAATAACATTACATTTTGAGGTACTGGGGGTTATGACTTCAACATATGAATTCTTAGGGTAGACATCATTCAACTTACAGCATTGCTTAACCCTACACTTAATTTCTCACAATGAGAAATTTCTGTTTGCGATTTAATTGTCTATACATGATTCTGTTCTGGGCTTTCATTTAAAAATACACAGATTTGCCAAAAAAAAAAAAAAAAAACCATAAACTTTTCAATTATTTATTTACATCCTACCTCTTCCAAAGTAAATTAGCAATAATTTACAATACAAGAAAACAGAGAGACAAGATGTATATAATAATAAATGTGGAGATATGGAATTAGCCAAAATATTTGGGTTTTTCCATAAGATGTTACAGAAAAATCCAAATGAATGTTTTGGCCAACCCAAAACATGCTGTGATTAACACAGGGATTAATATATCTTTTCAAATTACTATTTTAATGTTCTTCAGATAAATACCCAGAAGTGAAATAGCTGAGCCATATGGTAGTTCTGTATGGATAGTCATGTATGGATATGAGAGTTGGACTATAAAGAAAGCTGAGCATCAAAGAACTGATGCTTTTGAATATTGGTGTTGGAGAAGACTCTTAGAGTCCCCTGAACTGCAAGGAGATCCATGATTTTCCTAAAGGAAATCAATCCTGAATATTCATTGGAAGGACTGATGCTGAAGCTCCAATACTTTGGCCACCTGATGCAAAGAACCAACTCACTGGAAATGACCTTGACGGTGGGAAAGATTGAAGGGTGGGAGGAGAAAGGGACGACAGAGGATTAGATGGTTGGATGGCATCACCAATTCAATGAGCATGAGTTTGAGAAAAATCTGGGAGATAGTAAAGGACAGGGAAGCCTGGTGTGCTGCAGTCCCTGGGGTTGCAAAGAGTCGGACACGGCTGAGCGACTGAACTGAACTGATGGTAGTTCTATTCTTAATTTTTTGAGGAATCGCCATATTGTTTCCCATACTGGCTGCATCAATTTACAGTATCAAAAAATGGTGCATTAGAGTTTTTTCTTCACATCTTCTTCAACATTTACTATTTCTTGTCTTTTCAATAATAACTAGTCTAACAGGTATGAGGTGATACCTCACTGTAGCTCTGATATATATTTCCGTAAGAGTGATGTTGAACATCTTTGAAGGCATCTGTTGGCCATCTGTATTATATCTTCTTTGGAAAAATGCTTATTCAGATCCTTTGCCCATTTTTTAAACCTTTTTTTTTTTTTTTTTTTGTCATTGAGTTGTATGAGTTCCTTATATATTTTGAGTTTTAGCCCCTGGAAGTTTCTTTTTACTTTACATGCTATATGTCATACACATTAATTAGAAATGAGTTTCAAGGATGGATTATAATGATTTAATAATTTAAAGAAATTCCATGATTATAAAGTAACCTTTATTATAGAAGTTTGAAAAATGCAAAGTATTAAACCCATACTGAATCCCATCACTATGACATTTTGATATGTATCATTCCAAGTTACACTATATCAATAAGCAGACACATATTTGTAATTTGGAAGTTAATGGTATACACAAGTTTGTAGGCTTTTTAATTTATTATAATGTGAGCATCATTCTATAGTTTATTACTATGATTTAAATTTTATTACAAATAAGTGACAAAAGTCACTGTAGTTTTTTTTAAGTATTGTCAAGTGAAAGTCGCTCAGTCGTGTCTGACTCTTTGCGACCCCATGGACTGTATAGTCCATGGAATTCTCCAGGCCAGAATACTGGAGTGGGTAGCCTTTCCTTTCTCTAGGGGATCTCCCAAACCCAGGGATCAAACTCAGGTCTTCCACATTGCAGGCGGATTCTTTACCAGCTGAGCCACAAGGGAAGCCTTTTTTTTTTTTTTTTTTAAGAGTTTGACTAAAGATTATAAAATCAAGAACCAGATGTTAAAATTCAATTTTACCCAAATAGAATAGGCAGAGCTGGATATAATTTAGCAAGACTCCACTGAAAAACATAAATCACCAAAGACAGAATTTCAGTAAAATATCATACAGCAAAAGGGTACCACTAACATTTGAAAGAATTTCACTCCATTGATAGTTTTACAGGACTAGATTGAGCAAAATTACTCAGGAATATATGCTCAGTAACTTCTTTTTGATATCACTGTTCCGTCCTACTATCAGAACTGCTTCTTATGAAGATGATATATTCTATTACTATTACTCTCAAAAAGGTACAAAATCCCCGAGATTTTTTCCCTGCTTACAGGCTAATAAGTTTATCTGATACTGTTTCACAAATATCAGCAGAAGACAGAAGATTCCGGGATCAGAGACAAAGGACTTTATTACTCATGACAAAGCAGTAGCCATAACTTCCCATTGGTTTGCTTTGGCTCACCATGCCCTTCCAAATCCCACAGGAATAATATAAGTGGGCCTAATGGATATCTTCATAAACAGCAGGCTACATTTCAAGAGAGGAACACTGAGCTTGGGGAATTTACTACTTTTATAGTAGTAAACTTGTTCTCTGTATGAAGAAAATACATCACCTCATCCCTCAAGGTTGTTCACTGCAAACACAAAACTGAGCAATGGCCCAAGCGAAATGCAGTCAGGGTCTTGCATTCTTGCCATAGCAAGTCAGAAAGTACACCAATCTTCATGGCCCATGGTAGATGGCTCTCCTAACAATCTTCATGTTCTAGTCATAAACTCAGTCTCACCAAATCTTGACATTTATGAGACTGCTTTCTTCCCTTAGTTTAATGTTTAGATTCACTTTTGGATAGGCCTTTAAAAATACGCATTATTTTAAAAGTTTTTTGAAGCCCTTTACATACATTTACATTAATAACTATAGCTATTGAGCATCTATTAAGTCTGGAAACATAGGACATCTTAACTAGCCTTGTTCCCAACTCTCATCTTTATTATTTTCTTGTAAGAACTACTAGATATGCAGTATGCTTGATATTTACCAAAGTGTTAGATTTTATAGTTTTTTTTCATACATTTTCTTCCTCAAATTTGATCTTCCTAACCACATTAAAATCATGCATGCTCTTTCTAGACTTTCACTGCCTACCATCCTACACCTAATCAAGAATCCATCATTATAGCATATCATCATAAGGAAAATAAAACCCTATTTTCTAATAGCATCTGCATAAGCAGTATTTAACTTTCACATTCTGTTTTTTGTGCCAAAGTCACAACCTCCAACTTGAGATCTAAATCCATCTGTGCTCCCTTTAGTCTTTCAGATTCCGTTCCCAAATCTCCAAGTCACTAAGTCTATGTTCCAGTTTCTTCTGGCTCCCTCAAGCCTCCTATGAAAATCTGTCTCCACAGAGAGCAGTTGGTAGGTTTCACGTATCTTGGCAAGCTTGCTCATGCATCTTAGGTGCTTACTCCAGGAAGGGAGCACACATTCCAAATGACAATTCAACTTCAGACCTAGATATGCCTATCTCATTCCGCTTTCCATTAAGGAGCTGCATACTACCATATTTTTCTCTTCCTCTAAGAAGTGATAACTTGATTCCAAACAGCTGTTATTGCCCATAGCCCTCCTTTTCTTGGTCTGTGATACAAGGAATGTTGAGTCATCTTCAGAATGTACAAATTCCCAATTAACTATATTGCATTTCTACCCCTCTTTCTATTCTGTGGCAGGCTCTACTCCACGCTAACTTCTTGGCACTGATTTTGATTGCTTTTTATCTCCTTGAATATTTTTTCATTCTGACTTTTCCCCATCTTATATAAAAAGTCTTTGTCCTAACATGTAAATCAGTGTCAACAGGCATTCCTCAATTTCACCCTTATCAGGAAGCTAGCCTGAATAATTATGCTAGATAGAAAAGCAAAAACATTGTATCTCTGCTAGTAATTTAAATATATCCCCTAAATTTACACTTATGGATCCCAAGTTGAAATTTTCCCCTTGGAAGCCGAAAGAGTAATGATTTGGAGGAGCTAGTTTTCTGGAGATAAAAGGACTCCTACAAACACTGCTCTAAGCTTGCTTGGCCACTCTGCTCCACTGCCAGATAATCTCAGCTAACCCTTACATATAACTAAATATTTCTAATTTTACCAGAACATCAACCTCCATTTTTGTTAGTATTCGTTTACTAATAGCCATATTACATATTATTTGTTTACAAATAGCTATATTACATGATTCTGACATTTAACAAATATCTACGGTATTCCAGGTACCTTATTTTGTTAAATTCTAGTTTAATAGCTCTTACAGTATGTGATCTAAGTGAAAACTGCTGCTGCTGCTGCTAAGTCGCTTCAGTTGTGTCCGACTCTGTGCGACCCCATGGATTGCAGCACACCAGGCCCCTGTCCATCACCAACTCACGGAATTCACTCAAATTCACATCCATTGAGTCGGTGATGCCATCCAGCCATCTCATCCTCTGTCGTCCCCTTTTCCTCCTGCCTCCAATCCCTCCCAGCATCAGGGTCTTTTCCAATGAGTCAACTCTTCACATGAGGTGGCCAAAGTACTGGAGTTTTAGCTTTAGCATCATTCCTTCCAAAGAACACCCAGGACTGATCTCCTTTAGAATGGAGTAGTTGGATCTTCTTGCAGTCCAAGGGACTCTCAAGAGTCTTCTCCAACACCACAGTTCAAAAGCATCAATTCTTCAGCACTAAGTTTTCTTCACAGTCTAACTCTCACATCCATACATGACCACTGGAAAAACCATAGCCTTGACTAGACGGACCTTTGTTGGCAAAGTAATGTCTCTGCTTTTTAATATGCTGTCTAGGTTGGTCATAACTTTCCTTCCAAGGAGTAAGCGTCTTTTAATATCATGGCTGCAATCACCGTCTCAGTGATTTTGGAGCCCAAAAAAATAAAGTCTGACACTGTTTCCACTGTTTCCCCATCTATTTGCCATGAAGTGATGGAACCGGATGCATGATCTTCGTTTTCCGAATGTTGAGCTTTAAGCCAACTTTTTCACTCTCCTCTTTCACTTTCATCAAGAGGCTTTTGAGTTCCTCTTCACTTTCTGCCATAAGGGTGGTGTCATCTGCATATCTGAGGTTATTGATATTTCTCCTGGCAATCTTGATTCCAGCTTGTGCTTCTTCCACCCCAGAGTTTCTCATGATGTATTCTGCATATAAGTTAAATAAGCAGGGTGACTATATACAGCCTTGATGAACTCCTTTTCCTATTTGGAACCAGTGTGTTGTTCCATGTCCAGTTCTAACTGTTGCTTCCTGACCTGCATATAGGTTTCTCAAGAGAAAGGTAAGGTGGTCTGGTATTCCCATCTCTTTCAGAATTTTCCACAGTTTATCGTGATCCACACAGTCAAAGGCTTTGGCATAGTCAATAAAGCAGAAATAGATGTTTTTCTGGAACTCTCTTGCTTTTTCGAAGATCCAGCGGATGTTGGCAATTTGATCTCTGGTTCCTCTGCCTTTTCTAAAACCAGCTTGTCACTGATATATATTTAATTTTCACAATAACCCTGTAAGGCTAGTTATCCATAATTTTAAAATGAGAAAACTTAGGCATAAAGAGGATGAATAAATTTCTCAGGGTCATTCACTTACAAGTCGTAGGCCTAGGTTTCACTAATCTCTTTTCACAACCATATCATCTCCTGTATAAATTCTTTTCTTTCTAATTAAAATTTGCCAAATCATAGCATCATTGACACAGTTATATATTAATAAAGCAATGCTATACAATAAACAAACACAAAATCTTAGTGAAAACCTTTTTAAAATGTATTTATCTACCATGTCCCTATTGCTCCACATACTTGGGCTGAACTTGCTCATGCATCTGTACTCAACAGTAGGTCAGGTAAACAGATTTCTGATTTTGCCTGGGCTCACTCATAAGTCTTGGGATTGGCTAGCTGTCAACTGATTTAGGATGGTATTAGTTTCAAGGTAGGAAAATTTGGCTTTGCTAGATTGAATATGTTCTAATAGTAACAGCAGACGTTCAAGAGAAAGAGTGGACATATGGTCTTTTTCAAGCTTACACTTATATTATGACTGATAACATCCCATCAGCCAAATCAAGTCACTTGGCTGGTCCAAGAATATTGGTGGGAGCATGTTACAAGACCACGTGGCAAAGGATGTGGATACAAAAGAGGTGAAGCACGGGGCCATAACATAATGAGGCTACTGCAGTTGTTATTATTGGGACTAAGTAATCAAGTCCTATAATTATGCATTTAGTTGTATGTGAGAGCTGAGTACTAAATTTTCATAAATTTTGCAAGGCAGTTGCTAAACCATTAGCAGCTCAAAATCAATCCATAATAAGAGTATTTGTAGTCAAATGCTACAAATGACAAATCAAAGCTTTGTATAGCCAATATAACAGCATACTGCTGTATGCATCTCAAAAGTTTAAATCTAATGCTTCTATATATAAAAATTTCAAGTGATTATGTGATCAAGTTACATTTCTATTTCGAATCAAAAATTATATAGGATTATGATCAGGTTGCTGTTCTGTTTTCTTTTCCTTAGTTACCTTCTATGTATGCAAATAGCTTAAAATGAATATTTCTAAAGATAGATGGCTCATCATTTCTTGAACAGGTACAGCAAGGATAGTAATTAAGTAAACATCATCAAAGAAATTACTTATGAGCCTAAAGATTCCAATTTGCTATTTTAAAGAGTATTTTAATTCTAATTCATTCTGTGTTTTCAGCAAGTCTGTTGTAGATAATCCCAAGGGCAGTATCAGGCTCCAGAATCTATTAATTTTGTCTGAAGACAATTGAAGTGGTAATTTAGACTGCCTTAGAATCACAGATGACATGTGGAGTTCCTTCTATCACTTGAAGAATTTGCACATAGGTGTCTCCTTTATAAACAAAATAAAAATTCATCCTATTTTAAATACAAGTAAATATGTTTCACAAATTATGACTGAGGAAGCTGGGGATGCAGGAGACGCAGTTTTTCTAATCCTTTAGCCACTCCCCACATCTCTAGTGCACCATCACCGCCATCATCAAAAAGAGACAGAAGGAAGAAAGAGAGAAGTTGCCAGCAGACCACAATATAAAACATTAAATAATGCTAAAACAGATTGAAAATGACTATGTATTTGGTGTTTTACTTTCCTCAGTGGGTAAGGAAAGTGTGAAGTGAGTCTGCTTTCTCTATGAAAATTTCAATTATGGTAGTAAGTTATGAAATTGTATCCAGTATTTCTTCTTTATTAAGAACTGAAAACACTGAATCTGAGCATATACACATATTCTTTCTCCTTTTCTTTCCCTTTCTCTGCTTATATATGTGTGCGAATATAAAGATTATGCATAAAGCCAAACTATCTCAGTTCAGATTCAAGCTCTGGTACCTTGAGCAAGTATTTAACCTCTTTGTCTATTTTCCTCATCTACAAAATGTGGACAAAAACAGTATCCACTTCAAGGGTTGTTATGAGTATTAAAATAATTAATACATATAAAGTATTTAGAACAGTGGCTATAAATTCTCAGAAAATGTTGCCTGCCATTATTATACGATACCCAAACCATTTAAGTCAGCTTTAAAAAACAACTCAAACTATAACATTCTCTAACACCACATATAAAATAACCTCAAAATGTATTCAAGACCTAAATGTAAGGCCAGATACAAAAAACTTTTAGAGAAAAACACAGGTAAAACACTCTTTGACATAAATCACAGCAATATCTTTTTGGATCCACCTCCTAGAGTAATGAAAATAAAAATAAACAAATGGGACCTACTTAAAAGTTTCTGCACAGTAAAGGAAACCATGAACAAACCATAAGCACAAGCCACAGAAAGGGAGAAAATATTTGCAAATGAAGCAGCTGAAAAGGGGTTAATCTCCAAAATATACAAGCATCTTAATATCAAAAAAGCAATCAAAATATGGGCCAGAAATTCTAAATAGACAAGTCTCCAGAGAAGAAATAGAGAGGGCCAAAAAACACATGAAAAGATGCTGAACATCACTAATTTTTAGAGAAATGCAAAACTATAATGTGATATCACCTCACACAAGTCAGAACAGCCATCATCAAAAACTCTACAAACAATAAATACTAAAAAGGGTGTAGAGAAAAGGGAACTCTCATACACTAGTGGGAATGTAAATTGGTACAGTCACTATGCAGAACGGTATGGAGGTTCTGTAAAAAACTAAAAATAGAGCTATCATACGGTCCAGCAATCCTGCTTCTGAGCAAATATCCAGAGAAAACCATAATCTGAAAGGATACATGCACCCCAACATTCACTGCAGCACTATTTACAATAACCAAGACATAGAAGCAACCTAAATGCCCATCTACAGAGGAATGGATAAAGTAGATATGGGACATACATGTTGATACAACAGAGTATTACTCAGCCATAAAAGAATGAAATAATACCATTTGCTACATGGATGAACCTAGAGAGATGACTACACTAACTGAAGTAAGTCAGAGAAAGTCAAATATCATATAATTATCATGCATATGTGGAATCTAAAAATATGATTCAAAATAACTTACAAAACAGAAACAGGCTTCAAAACAACAACAACAACAACTTATGTTTACCAAAGGTAAAAACTGGAGAGGAGGGATAAATTAGGAGTTTAGGATTAACACATACACACTACTATAGATAAAACAGATAAACAACAAAGATGTATTATATAACACAGGGGATTCTACTCAATACTCTGTAAGAGAAAATAATCTGAAAAAGAATGGATATATGTATAACTGAATCACTTTGCTATACATATGATACTAATACACTGTAAATCAACTATACCTCAATATAAAATAAAAATAAAAAGTAATTAGTTAACTCAGAAAGTTTAATTATATTTGTTGTGATTTTAAAACATATTTATTTCTCAAGGATCTGTGTGTTACATTAGTAACAGTTTAAAAGTGTGTAGACAAGAGTCTGAGGAGGGCATCAGTAGCTCAGACTCATGGTAAAGACAAAGACCTTCCACCTTAGTTTTGGTGGTTATGTTTATTAACAACAAATACAGAAATGTATATAATAAAGACTTTGTGAAAACATATGATATCTGGGTCCTCTTAAAATCTTATATCTCCAAAATCATAGGATACAAAGTAGGTCTATGTGTGCTTAATATTCTTATTTTAGATATCTTTTAACTAGGAAAAAATCTTAGCTATATTAGAAATATTTACATGTATTTTTATTTTTTAATAACTGTAATTTCACACTGGAGGCAAAGATAAAGTGTGAACTGTTATCTCTTGGTGGTATATGATTGGAAAATCCCAGAAGACACAATGGAAAAAGAGAACAGTGAATGGTTCTGGTAATGGAATAAGAATTACTACAAAAGAAGACTTTACAATATTATAATGTACTCAGTTCAGTCACTCAGTCGTGTCTGACTCTTTGCAACCCCATGGACTGCAGCACACCAGGCCTCCCTGTCCATCGCCAACTCCCAGACTTTACTCAAACTCATGTCCATTAAGTCGGTAATGCCATCCAAGCATCTCATCCTCTGTCATCCCTTTCTCCTTCCGCCTTCAATCCTTCCCAGCATCAGCGTATTTCCAATGGGTCAGTTCTTCACGTCAGGTGGCCAAAGTACTGGAGTTTCAGCTTCAGCATCAGTACTTCCAATGAATATTCAGGATTGATATCCTTTAGGATAGACAGGTTGGATCTCCTTACAGTCCAAAGGACTCCCAAGAGTCTTCTCCAACACCACTGTTCAAAAGCATCAATTCTTTGGCGCTCAGCTTTCTTCAAAGTCTAACTCTCATACCCATACATGACTACTGGAAAAAACATAGCTTTGACTAGATGGACCTTTGTTGGCAAAGTAATATCTCTGCTTTTTAAGCTGAGATAAAAAAGACAAGTTTTATATTTTGTAAGCATGAAGTTTAATTATATAGGATAGTCAGAAATCTCACATGTAAGACAAAGGCATGCATATCACAATGAAAATTCCACTGAGATAAAAATTGGCAATTGAAAATTTATGTCCTCTGAAATTATTTTATTATATACTTGTAGGAAGAGCAAAACATAGACTAGTGATTGTGGTGGTTTTGTTGCTAAGTCATGTCCAACTCTTGCAACCCCACGGACTGTAGCCCTGAGGTTGCAAGGAATCCATGAATAAAGGTTCCTCTGTTCATGGAATTTCCCAGGCAAGAATACTGGAGTGGGTTGCCATTTCCTTCTCCAGGGGATCTTTCTGACCCATGGATAGAACCTGGGTCTCCTACATTTCAGGCAGATTCTTTACCAACTGAGCCACCAGGGAAGCCATATACTAGTGATGCTATTTATTAAATGTTTGGAAGCTACATGCTGTGGCATTATTAGCTAGCATCTATGAAACAGGCCCTATTTGTTTTTCTAGGCTTTATTTGAATACATGGACAGAGAAGAGAATTATTAAGGCTATAAACATGGAAACTGCTATGGTTTTAATTAACATATATTCTAATGTGATATCCAACCAGTCCATTCTGAAGGAGATCAGCCCTGGGATTTCTTTGGAAGGAATGATGCTAAAGCTGAAACTCCAGTACTTTGGCCACCTCATGCGAAGAGTTGACTCATTGGAAAAGACTCTGATGCTGGGAGGGATTGGGGGCAAGAGGAGAAGGGGACAACAGAGGATGAGATGGCTGGATGGCATCACTGACTCGATGGACGTGAGTCTCAGTGAACTCCGGGAGTTGGTGATGGACAGGGAGGCCTGGCGTGCTGTGATTCATGGGGTCGCAAAGAGTCAGACACGACTGAACGACTGATCTGATCTGATATAATAATATGTAGATATATATTTATATAAATAACAGTATATTTATACTTACATTTTAAGAGAAATATAAATCATATTTATATTTATAGGAGATTAAACAGCCTGAGATAATTTTAATATAATAGCCATAGACTACAGTGTAAGAAAATAATATTTGATAACTTTAAAAATTCAAACTTATGGTATCATAGGTTATCACTCAAAGTCAACCAGAGCTCAGTCAATATTAAGAAGCCCAGATTTTCAAATAGCACTGCCAGGCCAATCTTACAATGTAATGGGATCCTTACAGATTCAACAAGAAAATAAAGAGTTAATATAAGCCTTTATAATAGTACGGAGATATTTTTATACTATACACAAGTACTTCCATTACATCCAATGAGGTTAAGGTTGTCTACACAACTGATTTCATTATTCATCATTGTTAAATGGCTTCTGCACATAGAGCACTCATCCTCCCTACTCACTACAACTGCCCAACCTGAAAGAACCTATCATGTATGTTGACATGAGGTTGTTTAATCAAACAATTTTTTCTTATCTATAGAAAAGAAGGAAAAAAAAGTATTTTGGGGAAAAGATGAATGCTTCCGTGGATCCCTCTACAGATTAAAACGGTCGACTCAGCAGCACTCTGAGTAAAATACGGAGCCTAGGGAAGCAAGCTGATGGCACTTTAGTTTATTGTACTTAACAGCACTCAGGGCAAGCATTTTATTCACATAGATTTCCCCTAGCTGAAATTAATTTCTCTCTTTTTTGCGCTTGCACAGCACACAATTTCTTCCTCTCCTGCAGCATTTGCCACATTTTGCCTTATTCTCGGCTCTACTTTTCTTGTGTAAAAAAGTGAAACATCAATACTTACAAGTATCTTAATAAAATGTTCAAGGTTTTTCTGTATTTCCTCTCCTTCTCCATACGTCCTTCTCCCCTAAAACAGGGACATGCTTGACACAGAATACAAGTACAGATCAACTGGTACCACTATAAAACAAACCAACAGCATGGAAAATAAAAGAGTGAATTATAAGGAAGTATCATATTTTAATTTTTTCTTCTTCACTCCATCATATTTTTAATATGTTCTAGGCTACAAGAATATTTGGTCTTTCTTTCTGACCAAAAAGTGGTTAGAGCATGTACCATATTATGAAATTATGGTATTATTAGCAAATTATTAGAAAATTATTTGTCTGAATTTGAGGTCTCTTCAATGGCAGAAGACTGTTATCATCTTATCAGTAAATTCAATCTCATAATTAAGTCTTATACTCTGTGTCCTAGTTCGTAGTGTTCTATATATGCTGTTGCTGCTGCTAAGTGGCTTCAGTCGTGTCCAATTCTGTGCAACCCCACACGGCAGTCCACCAGGTCCCCCGTCCCTGGGATACTCCAGGGAAGAACACTGGAGTAGGTTGCCATTTCCTTCTCCAGTGAATGAAAGTGAAAAGTGAAAGTGAAGTCGCTCAGAGGTGTCTGACTCTTAGCGACCCCATGGACTGCAGCCCACCAGGCTCCTCCATCCATGGGACTCTCCAGGCAAGAGTACTGGAGTAGGGTGCCATTGCCTTCTCCAAAATTATTCCTCAGTAAACTATAAACAGAAAACAAATACAATGTACACACTTTATAATGACTTAAAAGGGCTATTTACAGAGTATGTATTTTAAATATTACCAAAGTGGAACTTAAAAATAATATATCAACTTTATTAATTATATGTACATAATACATTTAAGGGACTAGATCTGATATACAGAGTGCCTGATGAACTATGGATGGAGGTTTGTGACACTGTACAAGAGACAGAGATCAAGACCATCCCCATGGAAAAAAGCTAAATGGCTGTCTCAAGAGGCCTTAGAAACAGTTGTGAAAAGAAGAGAAGCGAAAAGAAAATATATAAGCATCTGAATGCAGAGTTCCAAAGAATAGCAAGGAGAGATAAGAAAGCCTTCCTCAGAAATCAGTGCCAGGAAATAGAGGAAAACAACAGAATAGGAAAGACTAGAGATCTCCTCAAGAAAATTAGAGATACCAAGGGAATATTTCATGCAAAGATGGGCTCAATAAAGGACAGAAATGGTATGGATCTAACAGAAGTAGAAGATATTAAGAAAAGGTGGCAAGAACACACAGAAGAACTGTACAAAAAAGATCTTCATGACCAAGATAATCGCGATGGTGTGATCACTCACCTAGAGCCAGATATCCTGGAAGGTGAAGTCAAGTGGGCCTAAGAAAGCATCACTACGAACAAAGCTAGTGGAGGTGATGGAATTCTGGTTGAGCTATTTCAAATCCTGAAAGATGATGCTGTGAAAGTGTTGCACTCAATATGCCAGCAAATTTGGAAAACTCAGCAGTGGCCACAGGACTGGAAAAGGTCCGTTTTCATTCCAATGCCAAAGAAAGGCAATGCCAAAGAATGCTCAAACTACCACACAATTGCACTCATCTCACATGCTAGTAAAGTAATGCTCAAAATTCTCCAAGCAAAGCTTCAGCAATACGTGAACCATGAACTTCCAGATGTGCAAGGTGGTTTTACAAAAGGCAGAGCAACCAGAGATCAAATTGCCAACATCCGCTGGATCATCAAAAAAGCAAGAAGAGTTCCAGAAAACCATCTATTTCTGCTTTATTGACTATGCCAAAGCCTTTGACTGTGTGGATCACAATAAACTGGAAAATTCTGAAAGAGATGGGAATACCAGACCACCTGATCTGCCTCTTGAGAAATTTGTATGCAGGTCAGGAAGCAACAGTTAGAACTGGACATGGAACAAAAGACTGGTTCCAAACAGGAAAAGGAGTATGTCAAGGCTGTATATTGTCACCCTGCTTATTTAACTTATACGCAGAGTACATCATGAGAAATGCTGGGCTGGAAGAAGCACAAGCTGGAGTCAAGATTGCCAGGAGAAATATCAATAACCTCAGATATGCAGATGACACCACCCTTATGGCAGAAAGTGAAGAGGAACTCAAAAGCCTCTTGATGAAAGTGAAAGAGGAGAGTGAAAAAGTTGGCTTAAAACTCAACATTCAGAAAACTAAGATCATGGCATCTGGTCCTATCACTTCATGGCAAACAGATGGGGAAACAGTGGAAACAGTGTCAGACTTTATTTTGGGGGGCTCCAAAATCACTGCAGATGGTGATTGCAGCCATGAAATTAAAAGACACTTACTCCTTGGAAGGAAAGTTATGACCAATTTAGATAGCATATTCAAAAGCAGAGACATTACTTTGCCAACAAAGGTCCATCTAGTCAAGGCTATGGTTTTTCCAGTGGTCATGTATGGATGTGAGAGTTGTACTCTGAAGAAAGCTGAGTGCCAAAGAATTCATGCTTTTGAACTGTGGTGTTTGAGGAGACTCTTGAGAGTCCGTTGGACTGCAAGGAGACCCAACCACTCCATTTTAAAGGAGATAGGTCTTGGGGGTTCATTGGAAGGACTGATGCTAAAGCTGAAACTCCAGTGCTTTGGCCACCTAATGCCAATAGTTGATTCATTGGAAAAGACCCTGATGCTAGGAGGGATTGGGGGCAGGAGGAAAAGGGGACAACAGAAGATGAGATGGCTGGATGGCACCACCAACTCAATGGACATGAGTTTGAGTGAACTCTGGGAGTTGGTGATGGACAGGGAGACCTGGTGTGCTGCGATTCATGGGGTCGCAAAGAGTCAGACACGACTGAGCAACTGAACTGAACTGAATGTATACAAAAATGTTAAGGATTCCCCGCCCCTGCCCCCCATGGTTATAAGGACACCTCTGATCAACTTTTTTATAATTAGCTGATGGAATGAATCACACATTCATATAATATAATTAATTTTATTAGCCTAAAAAACTAAGTGAAATATAATTCCAAATAATCACCATCCACTAAGAAAAACAATTAAAATACTATCTGCTATAGTCAACTATTTATTGAGCACATCCTATTTTCCAGTACCAAAACATATTACCTTACAGAAATAAAAAAAAAACCATCCTTCATCTCTTTCCTATTTGTCTTCCTAAGGTCATTACCATGTGCGCGTGCTCAGTCGTGTCCAGATCTTTGCAACTCCATGGGCTGTAGCCTGTCAGGCTACTCTGCCCAAGGAATTTTTTAGGCAAGAATACTGGAATGGGTTGCCATTTCCTACTTCAGGGGATCTTTCCAACCCAGGGATCAACCTGCATCTCCTGCATTGACAGGAAGATTCTTTATCATTGCACCACCTGGAAAGCCATGGTCATCAGCTGCTGCTGCTGCTGCTAAGTCGCTTCGGTCGTGTCCGACTCTGTGCGACCCCATAGATGGCAGGCCACCAGGCTCCCCCGTCCCTGGGATTCTCCAGGCAAGAACACTGGAGTGGGTTGACATTTCCTTCTCCAAGGCATCAAAGTGAAAAGTGAAAGTGAAGTTGCTCAGTCGTGTCCAACTCTTAGCGACCCTATGGACTTCAGCCCACCAGGCTCCTCCGTCCATGGGATTTTCCAGGCAAGAGTACTGGAGTGGGGTGCCATTGCCTTCTCCAATGGTCATCAGCACCTAGCTCTAATTTCTTTTAATAAAATACATGTAAGTGGGAAGGTATAATAATAAGTATTATTCTACTATTCTGGAATTTTAAAATGACACATGCACACATTTAAAGGTTATACATTTTAAATAGATACAAACTGCCCTATATATAGGAAGTACTAAAAATCTTTGTTAAATTGCATTAATCAAACCAATGGAGTTTACATTTGTTGACGCTAGTCTGTAAGTCAATGATTTGGCAAATAGTCTCCTATTCAGTATCCACAGGCTTCTTGGTTTCTGTTATTTAGTCACTAAGTCATGTCTCACTCTTCTGAGACCCCCATGGACAGAAGCCCACCAGGCTCCTCTGTCCATGGAATTCTCCAGGCAAGAATACTGGATGGGTTGGCATGCCCTTCTCCAGGGGATCTTCCTGACCCAGGGATACGAACCTGTGCATCCTGCACTGGCAGATGGATTCTTTACCACTGAGTCTCTTGAAAGCCCATTCACAGGATACTACCACTCAAAACAAAAAGGAAAACACACAAAAAAAGGTGATTAACTGGTTTAGTGTTATCTGTCTTCTTCATAGTCTGGGGAATTGAAGGATAGAGAGGAAACAGATCTACTCAAGGGGTCAAGGATGAAGCCTGAATGCTAAATTATCTTATAACTCAGCTATATAAACACCTCTATGAGTTTAGCCTTTTAAATCATTTACAGGCCATTATCTTGATAAAGGAACTGAAGACTTAGGATGAGAAAGAAAAAACAAGAGTCTTGAAATAGAAACTTAGTATATCCAAATTAAGTTTGCATCTGACATGGCAGAAGAAAAAAAATCAATCATAGGTTTTGACCCATAGGGATTTTTCTGCTCATCCATAAGAAGGTGACTGAGATGAGAAAAATATAATTTGTACCATCTACTACTATAGATTACCATCCTCTTATGAAGACATGAGACCAAGTGATTACGAGTTGACTTAAGAAAATCTGGCACCATTTTGAAAAGATATTCAAAAAAGTATTTTAAAACTATAAAACAAATTAGATGCTTGATTTGTTCATGTGACACCAAATTATTTTGACAAAATACATATTAATATATTTCCTGAAGTAAACAGTTATTTTTGGTCACCTATAAAACTCACTCCAGTGTTCTTGCCTGGAGAATCCCAGGGATGGGGGAGCCTGGCGGGGTCACACAGAGTCGGACACGACTGAAGTGACTTAGCATAGCATAGCATAAAGACATCCTTAAGGGACTTCCCTGGTAATCCAGCAGTGAAGACTACATGTTTCCATTGCAAGGGGCATGTGCTCAATCCCTGGTTGAGCAATAAAAATTTCACACACTGGGCAGCATGGCCAAAAAACAATTTAAAATATCATTAATAAAAAAATAAAGACAACCTTAAGAGAGAGAAAACAGAGGACCTGACTCAGTTCAGTTGCTCAGTCATGTCCGACTCTTTGCAACCCTATGACCGCAGCACACCAGGCCTCCCTGTCCATCACCAGCTCCCAGAGCTTGTTCAAACTTATGTCCATCAAGTCAATGATGCCATCCAACCAGCTCATCCTCTGTTATCCCCTTCTCCTCCTGCCTTCAATCTTTCCCAGCATCAGGGTCTTTTCCAGTGAGTCAGTTCTTTATATCAGGTGGCCAAAGTATTGGAGCTTCAGCTTCAGCATCAGTCCTTTCAATGAATATTCAGGCCTGATTTCCTTTAGGATTGAGTGGTTTTATGTCTTTGCAGTCCAAGAGTCTTGTTCAACACCTGACTAATGTCCTATAATGGTCCTATTAAGTATCATATCTGTTTTGTTTCATCTTTTGTTCATCCTCCCGTCCCACATGGACATTTAGCTTCTATGATACAAAAAGAAAGAAAGAAAAAGATATAGAAAGAGTGATTGATGCATGGATGTAAAATAGTGAGATAATATGGAACAAAAACCAGGGCAACAAAATGTAGCTTGTGACAAGAATGAAAATGTGCCTAGTCTCTTAAAAGCTCAGTTTTGCAAGGTAATGGCTCAGTACTTAACTTTGTATCAGTCTGGTTCCTAGGAGTATTAGGACCTTTTCAATAGGCGTATTGTCTATGCAGTACCTCTGTACACTCAGTCTCTCCACTGGCTATGTTTGATTAAGGATCCTTTATCCCTCAGTTCTGAGACACCTTAAACAGTTAGCCACTAGATTAGCTGAGCAACAGTTTTGTGGAGAAAAGTCAATGCGATAGCAAACTATGTTGTAATAAAATAAGTATCACATGAGAAACCAAATGATCTCCCTTATCATTATAACAGCATCAACTAAATCCTGACAAGGCTGTCAGGTTTGCCCTATGACTATCTGAAATAAGGCTTTTTTATTGAATTTCATGGACTGTCAACAGCTTCCACACCATGTAAGATTAGCCCATGATCTGTGCCACAAAATGTGTGAATTCACAGATACTCTGTGGTTATATGACACCTATCATAAACAAAATCTTATTGTCAAGTTTCATGACATACTATGGTTCAAAGATCTTAAGGACCAGAGAATAATCAAGAGACTACAGAAACTATAACTGCACTGCAGTAGTTATTCCATTTTTGATATGTTATGCATAATTAGCTTTAATATCATCTGTGATTTGTAAAAATGAGAATTGTGGGCACTTCTTTCAGCTTAAAAAAAAAGTTCAAGAAGGTCGCTGTGAGGAATAATAAATGAAAGTTACTGTGAAGGACTTTAAAATATGAATAGCCATACACTGGCAAATAATAATCAGATAACATTTTTAATGTGAATGAACTGAAAATTTATATAAAAGTACTTCCTTATAATCAAACAGTTCAGATAAGTTGCTCGACTATAATCAGATCATTCCCATTATATTGTGTTTGTTCTGAACACTGTATTTTCAGAGGGAAATACATAATTTTAGAGCAAATTCAGAGTAAACTAAGGACTCAATATCCACTGAGTCAAGCTGCAATATCTAAGATTTGGACTAGGGAAAAGACGAATCAGAACATATAACAGTGTTTTGAATTATACAAATATGGCTATCTTGTGAAGAAGAATTAGCTATTCTCTGTGTCTTCAAGATAAGTGGGGAAACATTGACAGTGGAGGAAATCTTTTATTTCATACAGTGTTTACTCTGGAGCTCCCTCTAGATACAACAGGCTACTTTCAGGGGAAAGTTTTCAAGTTGGCAGACATATCACATACAATTTGGGCTAGCTATTGTGGAGAAGTTTCAAACAAGCAAGTGTTAAAACAAATTTTCCAATCTTTAAGGTTTTAACAATTTATGAATATCAGACAATGAATATGAACACACATTGGGACAATAAATACACAGTCTCATTTATGTGTCCGAATGATGGGGCTTTAATAGGAAGATCAGAAGGTGAGAGTTATCTGGCTCCGTGGCCCTCACTACGGCTGCTTTCTAGTCGAAGCCTCTCCTGTGAATAGCTGTTGTGCTAATTTTTATGATGCCATCTCCTCTTGCTAAAATTAGTTAGCCAGAAGCAACTCCATTAATCTGCATTACAGGATAACAGCAATAACATGAGGTTAAGGGGAAATGTTGACATGGCAGAGTCTTTGTATCATCAAAGAAACCCTAATGGCTGTTCAATAACGTGCACTAACCTCATGCACACATATGTACATACACAGAGCACTGACTCATCATTCATTGGATGTTACTGACTGAATCATTTTTTTATCAAACATCTGTCCACCCTGAAGTGTTTTTTCATTATGGATCTTGGAGCAGGCCTAGCCTCTAGGCCCATGTAGTCAGCAATGTTAAAATCCATTTGAGTGCAGTGGTTTTCTAGTAGTTTTGTTTATTCAAACATTACAGAGCACTTCTCAAGGCCAGATGTGGTTGTTGAGTCAGCGCTTTTAATGACTGTAAATATGAGCTACACAACATCATTGATGTTACAGTACAATTCGAGAGAGAATTGGGTGTTTAGAAAAATGAGAGGATTTTTAGAGATCCTATAGGCATTTTCCTTTAGCTTAGGAAGAATTTCGGGAAACAAAATGTTAATCATTATAAAAGTCACAGCTCTAATTCTGCTGAGATAAAAATCCTAGAAAAAGACTCATCAGGAAATTTCTGTGGTTATATTTAAGGGGACACTAAATCAGGATTTCAGGGAAGGATTTTTGAGCTGTGTTTGAGGGGAACAGACTGGAGATCCTGTTTGTCAATAATGTAAATACGTAAGTGAACAGTGAAAAAACTCAAAACTAGAAAGATACATCTGTGAAGGCAAGCACAACCTACAACTGTGGCAAACTGGTTGTGACTATATTCTCATAGGTCTCTACTCACTATACAGAATCTACTTTCAGTACTCCCTGACATGACACTTAGGGAAAGCTGTGGAGCTGAATGCATTCTCAAAGTATTCTGCTGTAATACATACTAAACAGAACAGGACAGAACACAGAGGAGAAAGGCATTCCATCCAAGTGGTTCAATGTACAGAGAAGGTTTTTCTCATCTATTCCTCCCAAGATTTCTTCCCTTCAACACCAAATCCTTTTATATTTTAACTAGTGACAGCAGAGGGGATTCTAAGACATGTTTCTCTGAGAGCCATTTTTAGTTGAGCTTTCCTTATTTACAAATATAGAATAAGGGCTAGATGTTGCTTTAGTTTTTAAGATGAATCTACTTGTGTATCACTGGCAAATAACTATTGGGTTTAAAGATGGAAGAAGTATGTTCAATACATTTTTCTTGCTTCATGTGTCATATGATGCTGTACTGTAAAATTAACAGTTATAGTATATAGCCATCATTCATACGAGCAAACAATTTAATGTTTTAAGCAAAATACTGAAAAACCTCTCCATTCTATAATTTAAAAAAATAATCTCAGAAAAAAATAGCACACAACCACTCTGTCAAATCCATTGCTTCCTTTATATTCCCAATTTTACTATCTTGGTCTATAATACATTATATTTTTGCCTGGACTATAATAATCTCCTAAAATCCTGTCTTCCTCCATTCCACTCATCCTATGAAACATGGGAGATTAACATGATAAAACATTGCTTTGTAACTGTCATATACCTGCCTTAAAAACTTCAGTAACTCACCATTAAATCTATAACAAAAAATAGATAGCCATTGTAATTTATTGAGCAAGTTCTGATCAACAAAGTGCTTTAGTGTGTGGATCTTAGTATCAGTCTGATTGAAGAAGGGAGATAGGAAGACTATGCACATGGTAATTTCAATAATATGGTCAAAATGACAAGAACTTAATATAGTAGCAGTACTTATATTCTGGAATATTCCAGAAACAAAATCACATATCCAAGAACTACTAAAAAACTGTAATTATTTTGAGAATAGTTTCATTTAAAGAGGAAAATTTTTAAAAATCAGAAAACTGGGTAATAGTGACTAAAAGGATACTGCTGCCAGTGATAATAAAGGGAGAAATCAGAAAAGGGTATCTGTTTTGGGGATGAACTGATCAATTAGAAATGGTTAAGGAAATGTAAATAACAATGTTCATTAACTGGAAACAGGGAAGCAGTTTTTGTTTATAGTTGGGAACTTGAGATAGAGATTTGAAGTTAAAGATGAGAATTTAAACATTGCTGCTGCTACTGCTAAGTCGCTTCAGTCGTGTCCGACTCTGTGCGACCCCATAGACGGCGGCCCACCAGGCTCCCCAGTCCCTGGGATTCTCCAGGCAAGAACACTGGAGTGGGTTGCCATTTCCCTCTCCAATGCATGAAAGGGAAAAGTGAACGTGAAGTCGCTTAGTCATGTTCGACTCTTCACGACCCCATGGTCTGCAGCCTACCAGGCTCCTCCGTCCATGGGATTTTCCAGGCAAGAGTACGAATTTAAACATTAGGAAACATTAAAATTTATGGGAAAGCATGCATTCTTGGAAGAAATGGCTTTCAACAGAGAGGAACATAATATCAGAGGATGAACTTTACCGAACACCTACACTCAAGAGGGTAGCTTAGAAGCTAGATTAGGTAAACATTAAGCATACATGCAGGAAGATAGTCAATAGAGTCCAGTGCTACAGAAGTTCAGCAGAGATAAATGGCTGAAATATCAAAGAGGATGCCAATAATAAAAGGTCTTTATATTCGGTGATGAGAACTCTTATCCAAAGATGATTTTGAAAAGTAAGAATCATAGTGCTGAGGATAGATGATAAACTGTACAAGAATTAAAAGGAAACAGATGCAATGAATGAGTTAACATTTTTATGGCACTTTACAATTTATAATGGGCTCTTTATATACCTTAGAAATTAAGAAAATGGATAGTAACTGGATGGTTCAAGGAACATAATTCTTAAAATCAAAGAGATCTGATAATGTTTATAGACCAAAAAAAAGTGGGGGGGGGGGAGGGTGGAGTGGAATTAGAGGAAAGAAAAAAACCAAAATAGCTGGAGTGGGTAAAAATATTGATAGGAATCTAACTATATTCCACAATACACAGGCACTGAATGGAAAGCAGAGGTGAAGGAAAAGTAGCAAGTTTTACCAGGACCCACTGAGCTAAGATAAGAACAAATGAGAAACTTCATTCTGTCTTTTTTTTTCCCCAGGAACAAGAGAGGGAGAAGGAGAGACCATCTCTTGAAAGTGAGAGAAGAGCTAGGGATTTCAAAGAGAAGTGGTCTGCAATAGCCACGGAAATATTAAGCAAGCTGAATGCTGACAGCATGAATTTATAATGGATTAGGTCATTATAGTTCTCTATCTTCTCCCATCAGTGTTTGATGGCACAGAATTAAGACTGTAGAAATCAAATATTGGGCAGAGATTTAAAGCTGATCATTTGCTTATGGGTTTGGCAAAAATCTATCACTGGATAAAACTGAAAGCAAACAAACCCAGGAATAATTTTTAAGTTTAAAAATTAATTTTTAATTTTAACTCTTTAATTAAAATTTTAAAAATTTTAATAAATTTCCCCAACACACTAAATCATAAAGACATTCTAAATATGGATGTGCTTAATGTTTTGAAATAGCTTTGAAAATATTTCCAGAAATGTGTACTATAAAATTGACCAGATATTTCTTAATGGCATTCTTGGTGTCCCATAATAATATCCTAACTCTCTGAAATGCCTCACAGATCATATACAGTGTCATATACATTATTTCATTTGATCTTCACCTGCTCAGACTCTACTCAACTTGAATAAAAATAAAGAATTTAGAATATCTGAGTTGCTTTCAAGCTTGTCTCTATCAATCATGAATTTTCTTTCACTCCACCATTTATAATCAAAGCTTAGAAAAAGTTATGGTAGGGAGGAGCCAAGATGGCGGAGGAGTAGGACGGGGAGAACACTTTCTCCCCCACAAATTCATCAAAAGAGCATTTAAACATCGAGTAAATTCCATAAAACAACTTCTGAATGCCGGCAGAGGACATCAGGCACCCAGAAAAGCAACCCAACCCTTCGAAAGGAGGTAGGAAAAAATATAAAAGACAAAAAAAGAGACAAAAGAGGGAGGGACGGAGTTCCGTCCCGGGAAGGGAGTCTTAAAAAGAGAGAAGTTTCCAAACACCAGGAAACCTTCTCACTGCCGAATCTGTGCCGAGCTTTGGAAGCACAGAGGGCAACATAACAGGGAGAAAAAATAAATAAACAATTAAAACTCACAGATTGCAAGCCCTACGGTAACTCCCCCAGCGGAGAAGCAGCGCAGACGCCTGCACACGGCATTAGCAAGCGGGGGCTGGGCAGGGAGGCGCGGCGCGGGCTGCATCGCTTAGAGTAAGAATCTGGCCTAAATACCCTGAGCGCTATCTGAGCGAAATAATTTGGGCTAGCAAACCAGACTGTGGGATATCTACCACGCGAAAAGCCAGCCCTAACCTAAGACACCGCCAGGCCTGCGCATGGAACAAAGGACTGAACAGAGATAGCCGCCTGCAGACCTTCTCCCTCTGGTGACAGGCAGCCAGAGCCGGAAGGAGGCAATCGCAGCCCCAGAGAGACATTATCTATAAAACTGTAAGCAGGCTTCTTTGCTAACTAAAACTTCTTGGGGGTCTGGATGGTCAACATCTGCCTGAGAAGGTGCGCCGGTTTTACACCCAGATAACCGAGTGGCGGGGAGGTGATAAGTCGCAGCATTGGTGCTCACCAAACACTTCATCACCTGAGCTGCTCGGACCTGGGAAGAACACAAAACGCAGGCCCAACTGAGTCTGCGCCTCTGAGGACTACCCGAGTGCCTGAACCTGAGTGGCTTGGACCTGGGAGGTGCACGCTGCCCAGGGCCGGCCTCAGATTGTTCCTGGTGGAACAACCTAGAGCCCGAGCAGTGTGGGCAGGGAGGCTACACGCGCCTTGAGCGGGGGCAGACCCAGTGTGGCTGAGGCACTGCGAGTGCACGCCAGTGTTATCTGTTTGCAGCATCCCTCCCTCCCTCCCCACAGCGCGACTGAACAAGTGAGCCTAAAAAAAAAAAAAAAAGTGTCCTCCACTGTCCCCTTTGTGTCAGGGCGGAAACCAGACACTGAAGAGACCAGCAAACAGAAGAAGCTATAACAGAGGGAAACGCCTTGAAAGCTACAGGCAATAGATTAAAACCCTGTGGTTACTACGGACTACATAGAAGGGGCCTATAGATCTTGAGAAATATAAGTCAGACCAAGGAACTAGCCAAAAATGAAATGAACCCACAATACTCACAACAAAACCAGACAAAGTCCTAGATATATTTTTACTATTTTTACGATCATTCTTTCTTTCTTTTTTTTAAAATTCTTTTAAAAAAATTTTAAGTCCTCTATTGTTTCTTTAATTTTCACTTTTAGAACCTATTACTTTGCAAAAACAAACAAAAAAAAACCAAAAAAAAACCCCTATTTTTTTCTTCTTCAGCAAACTTCATATATATATATAATTTTTGACCTTGTTTTTTTTTTTTTTTTTCCTTCTTTTCCTTAACATTGTAGTTTTGAAATTCCAAACTCTACTCTAGATTTTTAATTTTAGCTTTTTGGTATATGTTATAAATTTTGTACCTATAGTTTTTATTTTATAATTTCTGTGACTTTTTTTTCCCTTCTGTTTCTTTCTCTTCTTCTTTTATATAACATTGTATATCTGAAATTCCAAACTCTACTCTAGATTTTTAATTTATGCTTTTTGGTATTTGATATCAATTTTGTACCTGTATTTTCTTTATAATTTTTGCGACATTGTTTGTTTTTGTTTGTTTGTTTTCTCTCTTTATTCTTCTTCTTTTTTTTTTAACATTGTATTTTTGAAATACCAAACTCTACTCTAGATTTTTAATTTTTGCTTTTTGGTATTAGTTATCAATTTTGTACCTGTATTTGCTTTATAATTTTTGCGACCTTGTTTGTTTTTCTTTGTTCGTTTTTTCTCTCTTTCTTTCCCTTCTTCTTGTCTTTAACATCGTATTTTTGAAATTCCAAACTCTACTCTAGATTTTTAATTTATGCTTTTTGGTATTTGATATCAATTTTGTACCTGTATTTTCTTTATAATTTTTGCGACATTGTTTGTTTTTGTTTGTTTGTTTGTTTTCTCTCTTTATTCTTCTTCTTTTTTTTTTAACATTGTATTTTTGAAATACCAAACTCTACTCTAGATTTTTAATTTTTGCTTTTTGGTATTAGTTATCAATTTTGTACCTGTATTTGCTTTATAATTTTTGCGACCTAGTTTGTTTTTCTTTGTTCATTTTTTCCCTTTCTTTTCCTTCTTCTTTTCTTTAACATCATATTTTTGAAATTCCAAACTCTAGATTTTTAATTTTTGCTTTTTGGTATTAGTTATCAATTTTGTACCTGTATTTTCTTTATAATTTTTGCGACCTTGTTTGTTTTTCTTTGTTCCTTTTTTCTCTCTTTCTTTTCCTTCTTCTTTTCATTAACATCGTATTTTTGAAATTCCAAACTCTACTCTAGATTTTTAATTTTTGCTTTTATGTATTTGTTACCAATTTTGTACCTTTAAGAACCCAATCTTTAGGACCCATTTTTCACTAGGGAGCGAGATTACTGGCTTGACTGCTCTCTCTCCCTTTGGACTCTCCTTTTTCTCCACCAGGTCGCCTGTGTCTCCTCCCTAACCCCTCTCTACTCTACCCAACTCTGTGAATTTCTGTGTGTTCCAGACGGTGGAGAACACTTAGGGAACTGATTACTGGCTGGATCTGTCTCCCTCCTTTTCATTCCCCCCTTTTATTCTTCTGGCCACCTCTGTCTCCTTCCTCCTTCTCTTCTCTGTACAACTCTGTGAACATCTCTGAGCGGTCCAGTTGTGGAGTGCACATAAGGAAGTGACTACTGGTTAGCCCACTCTCTCCACTATTGATTCCACCTCATCTCATTTGGGTCACCTCTAACTCCCTCCTCCCACTTCTCTTCTCCATGTAACGCTGTGAACCTCTCTGAGCGACCCTCACAGTAGAGAAACTTTTCATCTTTAATGTAGATGTTTTATCAATGGTGCTGTATAGAAGGAGAAGTTTTGAAACTACTGTAAAAATAAGACTGATAACTGGAAGCAAGAGGCTTAAGTCCAAACCCTGACTCCAGGGAACTCCTGACTCCAAGGAACATTAATTGACAGGAGCTCATCAAACGCCTCCATACCGACACTGAAACCAAGCACCACACAAGGGCCAACAAGTTCCAGGGCAAGACATACCAAGCAAATTCTCCAGCAACAAAGGAACACAGCCCTGAGCTTCAAGATACAGGCTGCCCAAAGTCACCCCAAAACCATAGACATCTCATAACTCATTACTGGACATTTCATTGCACTCCAGAGAGAAGAAATCCAGCTACACCCACCAGAACACTGACACAAGCTTCCCTAACCAGGAAACCTTGACAAGCCACCTGTACAAACCCACACACATCGAGGAAATGCCACAATAAAGAGAACTCCACAAACTGCCAGAATACAGAAAGGACACCCCAAACTCAGCAATTTAAACAAGATGAAGAGACAGAGGAATACCCAGCAGATAAAGGAACAGGATAAATGCCCACCAAACCAAACAAAAGAGGAAGAGATAGGGAATCTACCTGATAAAGAATTCTGAATAATGATAGTGAAATTGATCCAAAATCTTGAAATCAAAATGGAATCACAGATAAATAGCCTGGAGACAAGAATTGAGAAGATGCAAGGTTTAACAAGGACCTAGAAAAAATAAAAAAGAGTCAATATACAATGAATAATGCAATAAATGAAATTAAAAACACTCTGGAGGCAACACATTGTAGAATAACAGAGGCAGAAGATAGGATTAGTGAATTAGAAGATAGAATGGTAGAAATAAATGAATCTGAGAGGATAAAAGAAAAACGAATTAAAAGAAATGAGGACAATCTCAGAGACCTCCAGGACAATATTAAACACTACAACATTCGAATCATAGGGGTCCCAGAAGAAGAAGACAAAAAGAAAGACCATGAGAAAATACTTGAGGAGATAATAGTTGAAAACTTCCCTAAAATGGGAAAGGAAATAATCACTCAGGTCCAAGAAACCCAAAGAGTCCACAACAGGATAAACCCAAGGCAAAACACCCCAAGACACATATTAATCAAATTAACAAAGATTAAACACAAAGAACAAATATTAAAAGCAGCAAGGGAAAAACAACAAATAACACACAAGGGAATACCCATAAGGATAACAGCTGATCTTTCAATAGAAACTCTTCAAGCCAGGAGGGAATGGCAAGACATACTTAAAGTGATGAAAGAAAATAACCTACAGCCCAGATTATTGTACCCAGCAAGGATCTCATTCAAGTATGAAGGAGAAATCAAAAGCTTTTCAGACAAGCAAAAGCTGAGAGAATTCTGCACCACCAAACCAACTCTCCAACAAATAATAAAGGATATTCTCTAGACAGGAAACACAAAAATGGTGTATAAATTCGAACCCAAAACAATAAAGTAAATGGCAATGGGATCATACTTATCAGTAATTACTTTAAACGTAAATGGGTTGAATGCCCAACCAAAAGACAAAGACTGGCTGAATGGATACAAAAACAAGACTCCTACATATGTTGTCTACAAGAGACCCACCTCAAAACAGGGGACACATACAGACTGAAAGTGAAGGGCTGGAAAAAGATTTTCCATGCAAATAGGGACCAAAAGAAAGCAGGAGTAGCAATACTCATATCAGATAAAATAGACTTTAAAACAAAGGCTGTGAAAAGAGACAAAGATGGTCACTACATAATGATCAAAGGATCAATCCAAGAAGAAGATATAACAATTATAAATATATATGCACCCAACACGGGAGCACCACAGTATGTAAGACAAATGCTAACAAGTATGAAAGGAGAAATTAACAATAACACAATAATAGTGGGAGACTTTAATACCCCACTCACACCTATGGATAGATCAACTAAACAGAAAATTAACAAGGAAACACAAACTTTAAATGATACAATAGACCAGTTAGACCTAATTGATATCTATAGGACATTTCATCCCAAAACAATGAATTTCACCTTTTTCTCAAGCGCACATGGAACCTTCTCCAGGATAGATGACATCCTGGGCCATAAAGCTAGCCTTGGTAAATTAAAAAAAATAGAAATCATTCCAAGCATCTTTTCTGACCACAATGCAGTAAGATTAGATCTCAATTACAGGAGAAAAACTATTAAAAATTCCAACATATGGAGGCTGAACAACACGCTGCTGAATAACCAACAAATCACAGAAGAAATCAAAAAAGAAATCAAAATTTGCATAGAAACGAATGAAAATGAAAACACAACAACCCAAAACCCGTGGGACACGGTAAAAGCAGTCCTAAGGGGAAAGTTCATAGCAATACAGGCACACCTCAAGAAACAAGAAAAAAGTCAAATAAATAACCTAACTCTACACCTAAAGCAACTAGAAAAGAAATGAAGAACCCCAGGGTTAGTAGAAGGAAAGAAATCTTAAAAATTAGGGCAGAAATAAATGCAAAAGAAACAAAAGAGACCATAGCAAAAATCAACAAAGCCAAAAGCTGGTTCTTTGAAAGGATAAATAAAATTGACAAACCATTAGCCAGACTCATCAAGAAACAAAGGGAGAAAAATCAAATCAATAAAATTAGAAATGAAAATGGAGAGATCACAACAGACAACACAGAAATACAAAGGATCATAAGAGAGTACTATCAACAATTATATGCCAATAAAATGGACAACGTGGAAGAATGGACAAATTCTTAGAAAAGTACAACTTTCCAAAACTCGACCAGGAAGAAATAGGAAATCTTAACAGACCCATCACAAGCACGGAAATTGAAACTGTAATCAAAAATCTTCCAGCAAACAAAAGCCCAGGTCCAGACGGCTTCACAGCTGAATTCTACCAAAAATTTAGAGAAGAGCTAACACCTTTCCTGCTCAAACTCTTCCAGAAAATTGCAGAGGAAGGTAAACTTCCAAACTCATTCTATGAGGCCACCATCACCCTAATACCAAAACCTGACAAAGATGCCACAAAAAAAGAAAACTACAGGCCAATATCACTGATGAACATAGATGCAAAAATCCTTAACAAAATTCTAGCAATCAGAATCCAACAACAGATTAAAAAGATCATACACCATGACCAAGTGGGCTTTATCCCAGGGATGCAAGGATTCTTCAATATCTGCAAATCAATCAATGTAATACACCACATCAACAAATTGAAAAATAAAAACCATATGATTATCTCAATAGATGCAGAGAAAGCCTTTGACAAAATTCAACATCCATTTATGATAAAAACTCTCCAGAAAGCAGGAATAGAAGGAACATACCTCAACATAATAAAAGCTATATATGACAAATCCACAGCAAACATTATCCTCAATGGTGAAAAATTGAAAGCATTTACCCTAAAGTAGGGAACAAGACAAGGGTGCCCAGTTTCACCATTACCATTCAACATAGTTTTGGAAGTTTTGGACACAGCAATCAGAGCAGAAAAAGAAATAAAAGGAATCCAAATTGGAAAAGAAGTAGTAAAACTCTCACTATTTGCAGATGACATGATCCTCTACATTGAAAACCCTAAAGACTCCACCAGAAAATTACTAGAACTAATCAATGACTATAGTAAAGTTGCAGGATATAAAATCAACACACAGAAATCCCTTGCATTCCTATACACTAATAATGAGAAAACAGAAAGAGAAATTAAGGAAACAATTCCATTCACCATTGCAACGGAAAGAATAAAATACTTAGGAATATATCTACCTAAAGAAACTAAACACCTATATATAGAAAACTATAAAGCACTGGTGAAAGAAATCAAAGAGGACACTAACAGATGGAGAAATATACCATGTTCATGGATTGGAAGAATCAATACAGTGAAAATGAGTATACTACCCAAAGCAATTTATAGATTCAATGCAACCCCTATCAAGCTACCAACAGTATTCTTCACAGAGCTAGAACAAATAATTTCCCAATTTGTATGGAAATACAAAAAACCTCGAATAGCCAAAGCGATCTTGAGAAAGAAGAATGGAACTGGAGGAATCAACCTACCTGACTTCAGGCTCTACTACAAAGCCACAGTTATCAAGACAGTATGGTACTGGCACAAAGACAGAAATATAGATCAATGGAACAAAATAGAAAGCCCAGAGATAAATCCACGCACATATGGAGACCTTATCTTTGACAAAGGAGGCAAGAATATACAATGGATTAAAGACAATCTCTTTAACAAGTGGTGCTGGGAAATCTGGTCAACCACTTGTAAAAGAATGAAACTAGAACACTTTCTAACACCATACACAAAAATAAACTCAAAATGGATTAAAGATCTCAACGTAAGACCAGAAACTATAAAACTCTTCGAGGAGAACATAGGCAAAACACTCTCTGACATACATCACAGCAGGATCCTCTATGACCCACCTCCCAGAATATTGGAAATAAAAGCAAAAATAAACAAATGGGTCCTAATTAACCTTAAAAGCTTCTGCACAACAAAGGAAACTATTAGCAAGGTGAAAAGACAGCCTTCAGAATGGGAGAAAATAATAGCAAATGAAGCAACTGCCAAACAACTAATCTCAAAAATATACAAGCAACTCCTACAGCTCAACTCCAGAAAAATAAATGACCCAATCAAAAAATGGGCCAAAGAACTAAATAGACATTTCTCCAAAGAAGACATACAGAGGGCTAACAAACACATGAAAAGATGCTCAACATCACTCATTATCAGAGAAATGCAAATCAAAACCACTATGAGGTACCATTTGACACCAGTCAGAATGGCTGCGATCCAAAAGTGTACAAGTAATAAATGCTGGAGAGGGTGTGGAGAAAAGGGAACCCTCTTACACTGTTGGTGGGAATGCAAACTAGTACAGCCACTATGGAGAACAGTGTGGAGATTCCTTAAAAAACTGGAAATAGAACTGTCTTATGATCCAGCAATCCCACTGCTGGGCATACACACTAAGGAAACCAGAAGGGAAAGAGACACGTGTACCCCAATGTTCATCGCAGCACTGTTTATAATAGCCAGGACATGGAAGCAACCTAGATGTCCATCAACAGATGAATGGATAAGCAAGCTGTGGTACATATACACAATGGAGTATTACTCAGCCATTAAAAAGAATACATTTGAATCAGTTCTGATGAGGTGGATGAAACTGGAGCCTATTATACAGAGTGAAGTAAGCCAGAAAGAAAAACACCAATACAGTATACTAATGCATATATATGGAATTTAGAAAGATGGTAACAATAACCCTGTGTGCGAGACAGCAAAAGAGACACTGATGTATAAAACAGTCTTTTGGACTCTGTGGGAGAGGGAGAGGGTGGGAGGATTTGGGAGAATGGCATTGAAACATGTAAAATATCATATATGAAACGAGTCGCCAGTCCAGGTTCGATACACGATACTGGATGCTTGGGGCTAGTGCACTGGGACGGCCCAGAGGTATGGTATGGGGAGGGAGGAGGGAGAAGGGTTCAGGGTGGGAAACACATGTATACCTATGGCAGATTCATTTTGATGTTTGGCAAAACTAATAGAATTATGTAAAGTTTAAAAATAAAATAAAATTAATTAAAAAAATAAAAAAAATAAAGTAAAAATAAAAGAAAAAAGAAAAAGTTATGGTAATGTTGTGAGATAAAGAAAAGCCACTCTGTATTTGCTATGCATTTTTCCAAGTTTGCTCCAACCTATGGTATTGGTTCTCTCTTTGCCCTCTGCCTAGTAATTTTAAAAGCTGGATGGTGCCTATAGCTGTGGGTTGGGTCTTAAATGACCTTTGCACTGACAAACTTACCTAAAGGACATTGTAACCTACTTTTTCTTTAGGTATGACAAAATTCTAGGCTAGCTGCAACATTACAATTAAACACATTAAAAGTACTAAATGAATTTCAATCAAGTAACTCATCAATTGTACTGAAGTATCTTCTCTATGCACACATATATTATGTACTCAAAACTTACAACTTCAAGGGGGAAATAAGAAATGTTAAGGAAGAATGCGTTTTATGTTATTGTAAGCTCAGGATGTATAAGCAAAGTGATAAAACTGTCAGAAATTAATGTGTTCCTGGGCTGCATTAAAGATGTCTGGCATATAAAGCAAAGACAGTAATAGACTACTGGGTATTTCTTTACATGTATTTGTAATACAATTGCACAAGCTGGAATCAAGATTGCCTGGAGAAATATCAATAACCTCACATGTGCAGATGACACCACCCTTATGGCAGAAAGTGAAGAAGAACTAAGAGCCTCTTGATGAAAGTGAAAGAGGACAGTGAAAAAGTTGGCTTAAAGCTCAACATTCAGAAAACTAAGATCATGGCATCTGGTCCCATCACTTAATGGCAAATAGATGGGCAAACAGTGGAAACAGTGGCTGACTTTATTTTTCTGGGCTCCAAAATCACTGCAGTTGGTGACTGCAGCCATGAAATTAAAAGACACTTACTCCTTGGAAGGAAAGTTATGACTAACATAGACAGCATATTAAAAAGCAGAGACATTACTTTGCCAACAAAGGTCTGGCTAGTCAAGGCTATGGTTTTTCCAGTGGTCATGTATGGATGTGAGAGTTGGACTATAAAGAAAGCTGAGCACTGAAGAATTGATGCTTTTGAACTGTGGTGTTAGAGAAGCTTGAGAGCCCCTTGGACTGCAAGGAGATCCAACCATCATTCCATCCTAAAGGAGATCAGTCCTGGGTGTTCATTGGAAGTACTGATGTTGAAGCTGAAACTCCAATACTTTGGCCAACTGATGTGAAGAGCTGACTCATTTGAAAAGACCCTGATGCTGGGAAAGATCGAAGGTGGGAGGAGAAGGGGACGAAAGGATGAGATGGTTGGATGGCATCACCGACTCAATGGACATGGGTTTGGGTGGACTCCAGGAGTTGGTGATGGACAGCGAGGCCTGGCATGCTGAGGTTCACGGGGTCGCAGAGTCGGACACAACTGAGCGACTGAACTGAATTAAATATATAATATTTCCACACCTAGTATGTTCACCTATGAACTCCTACAGAAGTTAGAGTTATCCAGAGAAGTGTGTTCAGAGCGACAGACGGACTCAAAACAACACAGTATCAAAAATGTTTGAAAGAACTAGGAGCATTTATCTAAAGAACTGAATATATATGGGCAGAAGGAAGAGGGATTATCATTATTGTGTATGACCAACAGAGGAGAAAATTAAGACCTTTGTATTGACCTCACAGTAGGCATGTTTGAGCTCAGAGTAAGAGTTAAGGTTATTTCATTAGGATTTTAATTTACCATTTCTTAAAAGGTAAACAACTTATTGTCAAGGGCTTGAACAGTGAAGAAGGGATTGAAATGGGATATATTTAAGATCATTTTCAAATTTGAGCCTGATTCTTCATGTCTAATAATAACTTAGAAATCATAGTGTGATTTTGTAAATTATAAACAAAGCCCTGTGTAAATAAAACAGGGATTTCTGGCAGTGGGAATAATCTATATGTACCACTTGAGTCAGAGCTTGAATTACTGGTAGGATTTTGACTGTAATAGTGGGCAGCTCAAGCTAACAATTAAATGATGTTTCAAATATATGGGGACTGGAATTACTCACACTGAAATTTAGGTATGAGAAGAAAAATAGAAAAGTTTCATTTTCTTATGTAATAATCTAAATCCTCAGCAGAAGGTCCTTTGGATAGAATGGTCTTATGCCCAGAAAGTCACCATTAATACTTCTCAAAACATTACCCCCTTTCCCATTATACAAATATTCTGTCTGACAATCTGTTCATGGTAATTTCCTTATCAAAGTCTTTTGACCATTTTCCATTCCCTTAAAATAAAATCCTTTTAGAGGCTTTCCTAACTAATCAGGCTACAGTGGACCCTGTGTGTGCTTCCACAAGCTCCCATACTTGCTTTCATAATACTCATTTTACTTTTTAAATGTATATCTTTCCTGTTAAGATTTGAACTCATAGCTTACAACATCTTATGTACTATGTACTTATGTATCCTTGGACATATAAGATGATTCCTAAATATATGAGTCATGTGTGTATATGTGTGTGTGCCTGCTCAGTCGTGCCCAGCTCTTTGTGATCCCATGGACTGTAGGCTGCCAGGCTTCTCTGTCCATGTGATTTTCCAGGAAAGAATAATGGAGTGGGTTGCCATTTCCTACTCCAAAGGATCTTCCTGACCCAGAGATAGAACTGCCTGTCTTGCTTCTCCTGCCTTGGCAGGTGGATTGTTTACCACTAGCACCACCTGAGAATACTTTTAATTATATGTATGAATTATATTCAGAGAAAGCAATGGCACCCCACTCCAGTACTCTTGCCTGGAAAATCCCGTGGATGGAGGAGCCTGGTGGGCTGCAGTCCATGGGGTCGCTGAAGGTCATACACAACTGAGCAACTTCACTTTCATGCATTGGAGAAGGAAATGGCAACCCACTCCAGTGTTCTTGCCTGGAGAATCCCAGGGACGGGGGAGCCTGGTGGGCTGCTGTCTATGAGGTCGCCCAGAGTCGGACACAACTGAAGTGACTTAGCAGCAGCATGAGTTATATTTCTCATCTGTAAACCAATAAATTCGTAATCTAGCTTACACAGTTCCTTTTAAGATTTGTGAACTTAACGCTACTATGAAATTTAACACTATCCTGCAGTTGGGCTGACAATATCAATTTCTAGTCCTCCAGAGCCAGACCTTGGAACACAGGAAATTCACCAATAAGCACCATCTTGTCATATTTCTTGACAAGTAATAATTTATTCTCTCCTTGAGGACCCCCCTACCTTGACTCAAAAGCTTTCAAACTACATGAAGGAGATC
This sequence comes from Bubalus kerabau, assembly GCF_029407905.1. NCBI lineage: Eukaryota > Metazoa > Chordata > Mammalia > Artiodactyla > Bovidae > Bubalus > Bubalus kerabau. The sequence continues at coordinate 138,037,565 of NC_073624.1, forward strand.
CATCTTCATTAATATCTAGGTTCATAATGAGGACATTTCACTTTATGATACCCAATTATCTTCCACAAATTTTTAACAACTTGCAGTTGTGCCAAATTTTCTCACAGGCTTATTTTACCTTAAGCTGGTTCATCTGTTTTATGAGGCTTCAATTAACTAGATTTAGTCATGTCATGGCTAAATGGATGTGACTAGAACGGATAACACACAGGAATCTTTGTGTAAACTGTTACTAACATTTAGGTTTGAAATTGGAAAGAACATGAAGAGACTTTAATTTCTTTTAAGAATATATACTCAAAAGAGGAGTGGGCACTATTTTTTTGATACCGAGATAGCAGTAAAACCAAAAACTATTCCAAAGAAGCAAATGGCAACAGAGATCAATCAGCAGTGACCTACACCTATTTTCTTTTAAAATTATTTGCACCTTCACTGAGTTATTGCTAAATCTTAAGTGACGTTAAAAACAATAAGCAGACAAGTTTAGGGTGGCTTAAGTAAGGCCATTTTCCACGAGGAAAAGGCTTCTTCCATATCCTTGAGGGCAGGTACTGTCTTTTCACCCTTCACTGGCGCCCAGAACAAAGCCTGGCACAGAGTTAGCACTTACTAGTTATTCGGTGGGTGAATAAATGGATGAATGAATGACGCTATTCTGCAAAGCCTGAGCAATCAGGGGCTGGTGTCCCCGAAGCACGCTTGTTGCCTTTCCAGCAGGCTGGCAAGCATCTCTTCGTTCCCTTACTTTTCTGGCAGGTCTCAATTCCCCTGTTTGTCCCTCCTTTAGGATGACCAAAATCCTGTCCCTAAACCGCGCCATTCCTCAGTTGATACGCTCATTTCTCGGACAGACGTAGCTGTTTCTGAGGAATGGCAGGCTGAACATGTAGGTTTGGGGAGGCGAGTAGCCGGGGGCCTTGACGCGGCGAAGGTAGTTCCAACGCCCGATATAAAAGGGTCTGGACCCTCATTTCTCCAATCGTTGATAAACAAAACTGCTCACTCTCACCAACTCGTGCAGACGCCGCAGTGCTAACCTGGTTCCGACTGACACTGTGAGGAGGGAAAAGAACGCCGAACCGCCCTCACTAGGAGAGAAGGGAGAAAGCGAGCGCCTCCCCGACCCCCCTTGACGCCTGCTGTTCCCGTGCGCTCCACCGACCGAAGACTCACGCGCGGGGTTGCGGGCGCCAAGACGCGAGGGCAGCCGGGGGCGCGTGCGCGCGGGATGACCGGGCGTGGGGTGGGGGCGGGGAAGAGACAGAGGCGAGCGCGGCGCGCCAGCAGGTGGGAGCGTCCTCTCGCGCGCGTGCGCGCCCCGTGCCTTCTCCCTCACGTTCCCCGCGCGCCGCGTCTCCTCCCCGCCGGGCGCGCGCCGCCTCTTGCGCTCGCGCCGGGTCTGTCTCGGTCTCTCAGAGCCGCACGCTCCGTGGAGCTCCAGCCACTGCCGTCGCCTCGGCAGCGGCTCTCCAGCCCGGCGGCTCAGCATCGGCCCCTCAGCGCCGCGTCCCAGGCCACCTCCCTCTCATCCGCCACTCCCCTTTCCTTTCCCGCCCTTCTCTCCCACACGGTCCTCGGAGAGAGCCTGGATACGAAGCAGGCGGACGTGAGAAGGGGGTTGGAAAAATGGAGGTGCCGCGCCTGGATCATGCCCTCAACAGCCCCACCAGCCCCTGTGAGGAGGTGATCAAAAACCTCAGCCTGGAGGCCATTCAGCTGTGCGACCGAGATGGTAAGAGCGGCCGGGACGGTGAGGATTGGCGGGGGTGGGGGTAAAGCCCGCTGCCAGACGCCGCGGCCACTGGGGCTCCAGCCGACCCTGCTCGCCCGGGCGGTAGGGTCTTTTGTTGTCCCCCTTGTGCAGTTGAACGCTGGTGGGGGCTCCCCTTCGCGCACCCACTCTCCCCTCAGACCCCAGAAACAAAAGGACCCCGGGGCTCGCGGGTTGGCTGGGGAAGTCGCCGTGGTCCCTGGCTGTGGATCCCCTCACCGTCCTCGTCCGCCCGGCTCCCGCCGAAGGGTTGCCCCGCGAGGGCGCCGTTCACGCCGGCGTCTCCTGCTCCGGACCAGGTGTTTCCGATCTTTGCCGCAGTCCCGCTTTCCTGGGTCTCCTGGCGAAAGCCCTCGGGATGTTTCCAGCGTTGCCCCCTGCCCCCAGCACACACTCGTTAGCGGTCTCTGCCGGGAAACTTACTAGTTCCTTTTTGAACCTCACATCTTCAGACTTCCTACATTTTGAAGTCTTTTTATCCTTTCAAAATGGAATTTGAAGTGACAGTTTTTTTTTTCAGTGAAGGGGCAGAAGAGTGCGTTTCAGCACCAAGGACAGCCACAAGGTTCGTGGTTTGAAACTGTGATTCAGAAACTGTCAAAAATGTGTAATGGAAGTGGCCTCATATATCTGCCGTGATTCAGAGTATGTGGCGAGTACTCACCGTTGTGTCTTGATATTATATCGCTTATTCTATTGTTAAAGTTGACAGTCTCCTTAAAAAGGAAATTGATTAAACAGGTCTGAGCGTTAGAGGTAAACTAGTAGAATGTGCAGTGTGGGTAGTTACAGCGCTTCTGTGTTATTAGTTGGAGTAGTTGGAGAGTCAGTGCTATTTCAGTAATGTGAAATAAAACTCCATTTGTAAAGAAGTCATCTGATTAGTACTGACTGATGTAATAATTGTAAAAAAAATTACACAAGTGACAAAGGAAAAATAATTTATGTGTTGTCAAGATGACCCTGAACAGTTTTGACTGTAAATGAAATTAGTGTCTAACTGTGTATAGAGATGATTTAAAAATAGTTTTTAGTGACGTTTATGTAGATATACTAATAAACTTACAATAAGGTCATAAAATTGATCAGTATATAATCCAAGTAGAGAGCAGAGGTCTTGTTTCCAGTCATTTAAATAGTAATAACTTGATTAGGCGTTGCTGTATAGTACAGTTTAGGTCAACTGAACGCAGAATTTCCGTTTATTAATAAATTTAGGGCAATCGCTCTTGGATTAATTGCTCTTTGAAGCCAAAGGCACTTTAAATAATTTTGAAAAAGGTGTGGTATAGATAATAAATATTCTTGCAAAAGGAGCTTTTATTTTCTTCATCCCTAGACTGTTTTGGTCACCATAGTAATAAGTGCACATATTTTTGACATTAACAATTCATTGTTTTGGTATTCCATATAGGAAGTTGCACTATTGGACTGTACAGATTATTTTTAACATACTACATAGAAAGTCCTATGGGTTTGTTTATACTTTTGTGAAATGATTTTGTAATGTTACCATTGTAAATATTTTTATTTTCCTATACTGCTTTTACAGAAAGCAATAATAAAGGTAGATTTTATTTTCATTTGCTTCAATGATTTATCAAAAGCTCGTCACTGTAGTTATTGGAAATAGGCAATTCATGGTTGCTCCTCAAAAGTTAGTAGTTAGTACTTAAAATTGCACTTACCAGATGTTTCAAAGATACTAAGAAAAATAAAGTTTTTTTAAATGATCTTTACAGAGTTCATAATGTACAAAAATTAATGTCCTGCATTTACCATGTCTCTTCTCCTAGAGTATAAGTTATTTTATTTTGGTAATGTTTTTTAGTTTCTATGATTCACATTACTAACCCTGCAAAAATGAATGAATTATGTAACATGTAATTGGGGATATACTAGCACTAGGCAGTTTGAAAATTACTACTTATTTGCAGACTTCTAATAGATTCAACACAGATAAATAGAGTTTCATTTTATAAAATAGCTTATGTCTTCAAATACAAAGGGCTCTCTTTATTAAAAGATGTGTAAAATGTGAAAATAGCTCATGTAAAGATTTTGTTAAATGCCTAACTTTACATTTTGTGAAACTCTATATGTCAATCCCAAAAATGTTAAGTTGACATCATAGGAATAATTTAGAGGAGATGATATAGTTACTTTTACAGAACAATTTTAAAATGTTACATTAAGTTTTTCAACCAGATCTAGTCATACTTTTTATATTGAGAAATTTTCAGCCAAATGAATTTGCTTCCTTCTCTGCCTTTCACCCCCTCTCCAGTCTCATTGTTTTACTTCTGGAAATATATAACACAAAAATTTGTGGCAGATCTGTTTTGCATTTAAGTACATAATGAGTTATATTTTCATAATTGTATGATTGTAGAAATAAATGTGTCTTGTTTGCCCTGTACTTTTCCTACTTTAATATGAATCTGATGATGGGAAAAATTAGTGCAATATTAATTCCTTAGAAGTGGAATGAAGTAGAATAAGAGAAGATACCATATGTTTGTTTAATAAACATTTCCTTTTACCCACTCCACTTATAGATGTTTTTAATTTTATAATGTTTTGCATTTTACATCAACTGAGAGCTATAGCTGCTGGTAAACATAACTGTATGTCTATTGTCTTATGCTTCCTTGGCTCTCCTCTTTTATGTTTTTTTTTCCCCTTGTCATTTGCCTTTTTTCTTATCTGTTTACATTATTAGTAACAATTTACAATGCTTCTTTTTCTCATCATCCCTCAAAATGCTTAATAGTTTCTGAAGAATTTATAATAGAGTCCAAGTGGTCATATAATTGGTTATTTTAATTAAGCAAGAGGGTTTTCATACACACGTTATCTCATGTGTAGTTTTATCCTAGGCATGTGTGCTCTGGTTGCTGATACAAGGTCCTGCCTAGATTTCACTTGTAGTTCAAAATGAGGATTCTGGACAGACTTCTATTGGAAAACCTCTGAAGATGTGCTGTTTTCTTACAACAGATTTTTCTGTTGTAAGAAAAAGACTTTCTGTTCTTCTCTTGTGTGTTGAAGTGGCTTCAAGTGACATATATGATACACTTAAATGGTGAGTTTTCAAAAAAAAATCAAAATAATTTCTTATCTGGAAGCATTAGTAATATGGAAACTTATTTTCAGTTTGTTTCCTCTCATAGATACTTCAGACCCTCACTGACCTGTGACATTTCAAGACAGCTCTGACCCCACACATAGAATTCTACGCTGCTTCTCTTCATCTTTTTTTTTTTTTTTCATCATACATATAGAAGCTTTCTTTCCTTGCTGTGGAGGAAAGATTCATCTTTATGTTGCTTTATATGCATCCAAGCTCCCTCCACGTATTTTGAAAGATAAATTCCTTTCAATTTGGACTTTACCTTATTTACTTAAATTATAAATCAGCTGAGACTGTCTTCTTTATTGGCATGTGAATTAAACAGATTTTAAGTTTGAAAACAAAAAGTACTACAGGAGTGTTTAGTAACACAGTGATGTATTAGATCATTCTTAATGGCATGTTTTAAAGCAGATGTCTAGGACTAATACTCTTAACTATTACCTTTCATAGTACAAGAATTTAAGGTAGGCATTACTGAGTCTCACTGACATGCGTGTAGCATGGTGGTAATACCATTTTACATTCAGACCTCTCATGAAATGTTGACTCTTGATAGATATATGATCTTAGGAAAATTACTTAACCACTTCTTAGCCTCAAGCTTTCTCATGTAATATGGGTATAAAATGTCAGTCCTGTAGGGTTGTTGAGATAATTTAAGTATTATAAAACAGTTCTTGACACAAAATAGAGAATAGTAGTTATTTTAAATGGAATATTATTCTCTATATACCTTCTTGAGTTGAACTACTGCTTTATAATTCTTCATTATTTGGCCAATATTTGGTTTAGATGTTTTTTAAAAATTTCAGTTGTTTTATGTAGTAAATCTTATGTCACTTCAGTTTCATAAGTAGTCAATGGAAGCTAAATTCTGAATTTTAAATGAACAGTAAAATTACAGTTATAGTACTCTAATCTTTGCTTATGTTTTTCTATGACATCAGTTATATCCTTCTCAACCTTAATCCTAAAATCTATTTTCAGCTTCTGTTTGAAACCTGCTGTTTGCTGTTTTGCATGTACATTGTGACCTTGATACCTGCTTTGAGTAGGTATTTGCATCAGAGAACGTCTATGTTCTTGATTCAACAATTTTTTTCTTTCTTCTGTTTTTTTTAGAGTATTGATCTGTACTAGCATATGTGACCTCTGGGTTCATTTATTTGACCCAGATATTTACTATGGAGATGCTATGAATTTTTATTAGTATGAAAACAAAACAAAACTAAAAGAAACAAGCAAACAGCTTGAAAACCATCAGATTATGTTAAACAAATTTATATTTTTGGTAGGGGTTCTAATTCATTCCCAGAGAAGACCAGGAAGTTACTAGAGTAAAAGTCTCATCAAAGCATATGTGACCAGGCTCCCTCCAGTGGTAGAATGACTGATATGTCATGAGTTGAAACATTCTTGCCTAGGTAATTAAGCCAATTAGAAATTCACTGTGTAGAATACTATCTAGAAAACTTTCAAGTCACCTTTAAAAAAAATCTTGCTGGTATTTCCTTCTCTTTAGGCCTAAGCTTTATTTTTTCATTTAACTTTAGGTAATAGTTTCATGATGACTTTTATATTTTATCCTGGATTTCAGGATAATAATAATAATAATAGCCGGTACATCAGTTATAGCAGTAAGCATGATCCTTCTAGTTTTTAGTTTTTCTTCTCTGTCCTTAGTAAATGTATAATTTGTTTTCCTTATATATTTGCCTCTTTCTTTGGTTTATTTTCCATTTCTTTTAACTTTCTCTGTAATCATTTTATTGTTCATAAATTTAAATTCTGTCTTTACTACTATAAAGCATTTGGCTCATTTTAAGAGTTTAAAATATTTTGTTAATATTAGACAGTAAACTGTCCTATTAATAAGACTATTTTAACACATACGAGAAGTAAAATTAGTATTTGGGGAGGACTTCTAGCAGAAATGTGATGAAAGAGTTGAAGAGTCTTGACAGGAAAAATAGACAGCCTCAGCTTGTTCTCTATATGGGAGGAGAGTGAGTGGCAGTGGTATAAGAGAAATCTAAAAATAATTACCAAAAATTTGTGATTGATTGAATTTTCAGGCAAAATGAAAAATGACCAGTGGTAACTGTAGGATTTTAGATTTAGGAAATCTGAAGAATCATTAACAAGAATAAAATAAAAAGAAAAAGGAAAGGGTATTTTGACATCTGATGACAGTATTTTACATCTTAAATTTTAGGCCTCAGTGGACATCTAAATGCATCCCAAACACTTTTCCAGGGCTGCTTCCCTCTGAGAAATCATTCTCAGAACAGTTTTTATGTACTGTTTTCTCAGTATTGTTTCAGTGTGGACGCTCACAAGAAAATCCATTTACATTCTTCTTAGACACTCCTTTTCCTTCATTCTCACTATTCCTGCTCTTTAAGGCTATTTATCATCCAATGATAATATTTTGAGAATCATTAGTAAACTACTTGTTCAGAGGATTATGAAATAGATTTTTTTGAGTCATCTGCACGAAGATAGTTTTGGAGTCTTAGGAGACTTTTCGCAGGGATGTAGTACAAAGTGAAAAGAACATGTACATTAAGGTATTTGAAGTCTAACGTAAGAGACTTCTTTGGAAGCATATATTAAGCCTTTACCAATTCCTCCTATGTTCTGGGAAAAGGGTTCTAGAATGGAGAAGAGAATTGTTCACAGAGCTATGTATTCCACTGGGGAGACTAGAACTTGGCTGAACAAGGAAGATTAGAATTTGACTTTGGTTTTAGAGTGACCTCTGAAGAGCTTTGTGTCTCTCCCCTTGAAGGTAAGGAATGATCACATGCTAGGGAAGGCCAAGTTGAACCTCAAAGATGAAATGTGCAATTCAGGCTTGTTAATGCAGACAAGTACTCTATGTTTTGAAGTCCCTCATTAGATGTGAGTTGAACAAAAAGCATCACACTCCAAATTGTGGTTAGTTTGTTTATGATGTTATGACTACTTGGACCAAGTTTGTGGTTCATTGTAAAGGGGTTGTGGGATTTTTGCATACGTCCTGTTACTTGAAGTGTTTGTGGAAACTACTGCAAATAGATCTTTTTGTTTTCTATAGCCTATGCGAATGTTGTTATCTAATAGTAAGAAAAGCTTATAATTTCCCTCAATGTATGCCGGTAAAGACAAGGCACAAAATATTTTTCAATATGCTTACCATGATTTTTCTGGAAAAATACTGCCTTACCTTCTCTAAGCCTGAATGTTGGTAAATCTCCTAGTCTTTAACAATTTTAAAGCTGATGATAAGTGCAAAGAAAAATGACAGACTATTTTTGAGCATCAAGTATGTGATATGTTCCTCATGATTGCATTTTCGAGTTATATCTGTGATGTAGAACAGGGATCAGCAAGTTACAATCCTTGGGCCAAATCTGAAAACCTGCTGCCAGCTTTTTAAATAAAATTTTATTGGAATAAAGCCATGCTTATTTGTTTATATATTGTCTATGGCGGCCTTCTTGCTAAAACATCAGAGTTGTGTAGCTGTGGCAACAGACCATATACCCCGCAAACCTTAAACTACTTATTATCTAGTCCTTTATACAAAAGGCTTGCCAACTCTTAATGTAGAGGGCTAAGAAAATAAATTACTATCTCTTGATTGGAATAAAAATATTGAAAGTTTCTGAAAAAAAAAATCATAGTATTTTGCTGTTATAGATTACCAGGGCTTTAGATTATGCTGGTCAGGCAGAGTTCTATGGAAAGCTGAAAAACCTTACCAGGCAATAATAGGAAACAAGCCCTAATTTTAATTTGAAATCTAGGCATCATATAAATAACTTTAGAAAGAAATACTAGTTCTGCATCACAATCTCATTAATAAATATGTTTTAAAGAATCAAACATGATATGAACTTTGAGAAATACATTTATATTGATACATATTACAAACATTTATGTGTGCATCATATTCTTCCTTCTAAACCAAATTCTTATTGAAAAAGACTCAAGGTCTTACTCATCTTTCTATTTCCATAATCTTACATACTACTTCTCAGTCTGTATTTTTTTTCAGTGTTTAACCTAAGACTGTCTGATACATTATAAAAATAGAATAAAAATGAATTATTAGAAAAATGAAATTTAAAGGATCCAAAAAGATTCAACAGACATGAAATTTACTGTCAAATTCCTATACAAGTTTCCAAATGCTTAATCCTAATTTTTATATTTATCTCATCACAAATTGGTAAATAGTTTGCAAACCACACTTTGAGCACAATAGCTAGAGGACGGTGACATTCTATCCTTATTCAAAGCTGAATTTTTAGGTACTGAATTTAACCAGTTATATTCTCACTTTGTTTCCTTTTTTTTTTTACTTGCCTTGTATTGTTACTGTTTATACATGTATTACAAGTTTAGGATCTCTGTTAAGAATTGGAAAAAGGATCCAAGAATGTGTAACTTGGCTCCTGCATTTAAAGAATTTACTGGCAATTAGGGAGATGATACATTTAAGTAGATAAATACGTGATAAGTATATAATAGTATAGAAGAAAAAGTAGTTAATTCTGTCTTGAGTCTCTCAGATGACTTCACAGAAGGAAGCAACATATTTTGTGAGTATTAAAATTTAAAAATTTGAAGAAGCAGAATAAGGGCATTTCTGGCAAGATAAGTGCATATATAAAGGCATAAAACCATATATGTCCTAGGAATACATAGCACTTAGTATTGTTAAAAAAGAGGTATTCCTTATGAGAAAATAAACTAAAAGCTAGTTAGGGAGAGCTGTTAATAGATTATGCCATGGTCTATAGTCTGGATTTATCTAGTTTGAAATCATACTAGTAGACTCCAAACTTTGTAATTTGTAGAGAACCTTTTAAAGCAAAACCACCACATTTTAGAGAATTCTTAATAAGTAAAAGTAGCATTTTATTAGTATACACTTATCCTGGAATTACAAACATACCTTGTATTTCATATAAAGTCAATTGATTAATGGATATAGTTAGAAATTAAAATTAGCAGTTTACTTGAAAGTTGTTACTTTATATCAGCCTGAATATCCACTTTATTTCTGAATTTTATTTTTATTGCATTGTGTCTAGGAAATTCTGGTTCATACAGATAAGTAGTGGCAAATGATAATGTTCTTAATTCATTTTCTCTTCTCAGAATACTCTTTAAATAAATTGATTCAGACTTTAGAGAAATAGTAAGTTGGTTTTTTTTTCCCTCAACTCAAAGTGTAAGTCCTTTTGGAGGGAGGTGATAGAATTGACTCATCTGTCAGTTCATTGTGTCATTGTTCAGTGTGAAAATAATGTATCTTGTAATATTCTGAAATATTCATTGATAACATTTTTTAAATGCTCACATTTTTTTTGCTGATCTCTTAAAAATTTCAGAACAGCTTAATTACTTGAATGATGACTCAACTGTAAGGATCAATTTCATTACTGATACTTTATGTGTATCTATAAGCTTGGTAACATTTGTGACTTTTGTCAGATTGAGGTTTTTCAACTTCTTACAATGCTATATAATCATATTAGTGTGCCTATTATTTATATTTGAAAGATATTTGTATAAAAACTTTTTAATGACTAAAGTATTTCTTGTTTCTTTTGAAGTATTTATACTTCGCTTCAGGACATCTATTCAAGTTTGATACGAAGAAAATGAATTTTGAAATTTTCTATCTGTAACAATACAGTTAAGCCAGGAAAAAAAAGAAAAACCCATCAATTTAAATGATAATCTATGTGTGATTAGGAAAAACTGTTTTGAAATATCTTAGTATCCAGTCTTTACTAGTGAACAGTTAGTACTTAATGAAAGCTGGCAAAAGCTTTTATAGGAGCTACCACTTCTGAGATTTTAAAATTTTTATCTACTTCCTTTAATAGAGTTGTCTCAACAATTCTTACAGTTTAGTTGATGTGTTAAAAACTGATTTAAACATTAAAATTTTCTTGTTGTTTGTATGTTGGTTTAGCATCCTTGAATTGACCTATTTGAGAAACTTCCACAAAAATAAATGCAGAGATCTGCCACATTCAAATTCTAATGCAGTTAAATTGGAAAGATTTTACATAATTTCAACATTTGAATTAATCAAGCATATGTGGTGAATAATTTTGTATTTTCTGCATTTTTAGACATATACCACTATTTGAGTTTTTTATAACAGTTTACTAATTTAACATATTTATCATACTGTTATATAGGATTTAATAAGACTTTTGTCCAATCATGTATGCTGTTGTTCATAGGTAATATGGTGACTTTGTTCTGAGCACATTTTAATTCCTAGATTTATAATAATTTCATATACACTTTTTTTTTTTCCTTCAAAATTGTGGAACTTGTCAAAGACTGTATCATTACAGGTTTCCCCTTGATATGCAAAAGCAGAGCTTTCTTCTGAAAGCTTTCGTAAGCCAAAACGGTATAAAGTGAAGAAGCAGTTAACTTAGGACACATATTGCTAATGTATGCACAAAATAAATCCAGATAAAGCATAGATGCTCACAGACACAGTTCAGAGCTCTGGGACTTGATGCTGTTATGTGGAGTGTAGTTCTCAGGGAAGGAACTTGGAGGTGCAGCTCTTCCTGCTTGGGGTGCACACTGCCTCAGTAGTGGCTCCCTGCCAAACAAACACTGAAGGCTGTTTTTGATTTTTTGCCTCTTCTTGTAGAGGGAAAATTCTCTTTGGATTTTTGTGGCTGGCAAAAACAGGTAGTAGTGTAGATATTTTGTAAAAATGAAGTGACATAAAGCGAAGTCTTGGGAAAGTGGAGGATAGCTTTATTTGCAAACCTTTTTAAAATTTGCCACTGCGATGTAAATTCTACTGACAGATGACTGTCATTGAACTTTGGTACTGTGTTTTAGCTTTGAGAGCTCCCAAATGTTAGCTGAAAGAGCAACTGTTACTAATTAATAGGAAGGCTTTGAGATGTGTTGAGTGAAATCGGTCTCAATATATCCATGTTAAGACCTATGTAAGATTCCTGCTTTTAACGAGGGATCCACTTCTAGTTTTATAGGTAATTATTTCATAACCTATACTGGAAAAAGTAGAACTATAACTCAAACTTAGAGTAACTCTATCACATGTGTAAAGAAATACACAAAATTCATAAGCCCTTCTATTTAACTTGTTCTAATGAGCTGAAGGGACAAATAGATGCACCTGAGCCATGCCTGCAACTAATTGAACACTGCTTGCAAACCCATAATGTTTGCAAAGTTTTACTTGAGGGTATACTTGTTGAATAGAAAACAAACATGAAATATGATCAGAGCCACAGCCTTTTTATACATTATGCGATTTTGTGTACTGAAGTAGCAGGCCAAGTTTTATTTTGATGTTTACCCCAAATCTCATAATTCAGCACAATTTAATATATGCTTTTTTAACTCAGTTTTTAAAATAGTTCAAAATTATTCAGAAGAAACTTAAATGATAGTGTTTGCTGAACCTCTTAATCACCTTTACTAAAAAATATAAAACCATTTATCAGAAACAATTTAAATCATTGGATCTCAGCATTTGTTACCAGGAGGACTTGGTGAAGCAGGCTGCTCCCCCCACCCATGAGTTTCTGATTTAATAGTTCTGGGGGTGGAGCCCAAGAATTTGCATTTCTAACAAGTTTCCAGGTGATGCTGATGTTGTTGAGTCAGATACTACACTTGGAGAACCACTGGTGCAGGCAGCATAACCAAAGAAGTTCTTAGGTAAGGAAAAGTTCTTTACATGTTTGGTTTTAGTACATACAACCATTTGAGGAATGAACTGGAGTACTGAGCTCAGGAATCTCACCACTTATGGGGCAATTATAGATAAAAGTATTATTTAGAAAAGGAAGATGAAAATTGGGAGTGGAATTGAACATTTTTGAAGTAAAGTCTGTTGATTTTGTGATTGAACTGAAAGTGTGAGATATGAAAAGGAATTGTTGTTGATGGCTAAATTTACTAAATTGGGTACATTTTGATGCCAGTAAATAAAGTAGTAATTGTTGGAGTGAATGTGCAGGAGAAGTCTTGATATCAGAATATTAACAAGCTATTAAAGTCTTCTGAACAACTTAGGTTTCAGATATTTGTGGAATACCTCTGTGGAAATATCCAGGAAGCTCTTAGAAATATCTCTGCCTTATTGGAGTGTGTCTGAGGATAAAGACGGAATTTGATAGTCATTTTCAAGCTGTTTTTCTATTGCTTCTTTTTCTCCTTTCCTGTGTACTGTGCTCGGTCACTCAGTCGTGTCTGACTCTTTGTGACCCCATGGACTGTAGCCTTCCAGGCCCCTCTGTCCATGGAGTTTTCCAGGCAAGAATGCTAGAGTGAGTTGCCATTTCCTACTCCAGGAGATCTTCCCAACCCAGGGATCGAGGTCATGTCTCCTGCATTGGCAGACAAATTCTTTACCACTGTGCTACTTGGGAAGCCCCTATCAGATGTTTTTTCCTTCATCTTCTAGTCAGTCCTTTAGAATCATACTGAGTTGTTGAACTGCTCATTAGAGAAAGTAAATTCTAATGTTGGCATAATTTTTTGTGGTGTCTAAAAGGAGCATTGAAAATTACTTTTATATAATTTGGGGAGTTGTTATTTGGGGCAGTTAACATGAAAGAAAACAATTGACCTAAGCTCTATACTTGATAGATTTCTCTCCCTTATATCACCTGGAAAGAGAGTTAAGTATATGATTTTCTGTGCTTACTGTTGAGTTAAATTCACCCATTCCAGTCCATTTTAGTTCACTGATTCGTAAAATGTCAATGTTCACTCTTGCCATCTCCTGTTTGACCACTTCCAATTTGCCTTGATTCATGGACCTAACATTCCAGGTTCCTATGCAATACTGCTCTTTACAGCACCAGACTTTACTTTCATCACCAGTCACATCCACAGCCATGTGTTTTTGCTTTGGTTCCATCTCCTCATTCTTTCTGGAGTTATTTCTCCACTGATCTCCAGTAGCATATTGGGCACATACCAACCTGGGGAGTTCATCTTTCAGTGTCCAATCTTTTTGCCTTTTCATACTGTTCATGGGGTTCTCAAAGCAAGAATACTGAAGTGGCTTGCCATTCCCTTCTCCAGTGGACCACGTTTTGTCAGAACTCTCCACCATGACCCATCCGTCTTGGGTGGCCCTACACAGCATGGCTCATAGTTTCATCAGATTGGTTAGATTTCTGTGATTGTGGTTTTCAGTCTGTCTGCCTTCTGATGGAGAAGGATAAGAGGCTTATGGAAGTTTCCTGATGGGAGAGACTGACTGAAAGGGAAACTGGGTCTTGTTCTGATGGGCAGGGCCATGCTCAGTAAATCTTTAATCCAGTTTTCTGTTGATGGGCCATGCTCAGTAAGTCTTTAATCCAGTTTTCTGTTGATGTTTCTGTTCTGTTCCTTGTTATTTGACCTGAGGCCAAACTGTGGTGGAGGTAATGAAGATAATCTACTTTGAAAGGTCCCATGCACACATTGCTACACTCAGTGCTCCCAACCCTGCAGCAGGCCACCACTGACCCATGCCTCTGCCAGAGACCCCTGGACGCTCATGGGCAAATCTGGGTCAGTTTCTTACAGGGTCACTGCTCCTTTCTCCTGGGTCCTGGTGGGCACAAGGTTCTGTTTGAACCCTCCAAGAGTCTGTTTCCCCAGTCCTGTGTAAGTTCTGGCAGCTCTATGGTGGGGTTCATGGCGACCTCCTCCAAGAGGGCTTATGCCGTACCCAGGTTTGCTGCACCCAGAGCCCCTGCCCCTGCATCAGTCCACTGCTGACCCGTACCTCCTCAGGAGACTCAAACACAGTTCTGTCTCAGTCTCTATGGGGTCTGGGTCCTGGTGTTTGAGCCCTCTGAAGGTCTTTGGCGGGCATGGGGTTTGATTGTTAACGTGATTTTGCCCCTCCTATCGTCTTGCTGGGGCTTCTCCTTGGCCCTTGGAGGTGGGGTACCTCATCAAAGTTGGTCCAGCACCACGCAGCTACTGCTCCAGTGCCTCATGTCTTGCTGGGGCTTCTCTGCCCTTGGACGTGGAGTGTCACCTCACAGTCACAATCAAGGCAAATTGGAATTGGTCAAACAGGAGTTAGCAAGAGTGAACATCAACGTTTTAGCAATCAGAGAACTAAAATTGACTGGAATGGGTGAATTTAACTCAGATGGCCATTATATCTACTACTGTGGGCAAGAATCCCTTAGAAGAAATGGAATATCCATCATAGTCAACAAGAGAGTCCAAAATGCAGTACTTGGATGCAATCACAAAAATGACAGAATGATCTGTTTGTTTCCAAGGCAAACCATTCAATAGTGCAGTAATCCAAGTCTATGCCCAGACCAACAATGCTGAAGTTGAACAGTTCTATGAAGACCTACAAAATCTTTTAGAACTAACACCCAAAAAAGATGTCCTTTTCATTATAGGGGACTGGAATGCAAAAGTAGGAAGTCAAGAAACACCTGGAGTAACATGCAAATTTGGCCTTGGAGTACAGAATGAAGCAGGGCAAAGGCTAATAGAGTTTTGCTAAGAGAATGCACTGGTCATAGCAAACACCCTCTTCCACAACACAAGAGAAGACTATACATGTGGACATCACCAGATGATCAATACAAAAACCAGATTTATTATATTCTTTGCAACCAAGATGGAGAAGCTCTATACAGTCAGCAAAAACAAGACCAGGACCTGACTGTGGCTCAGATCATGAACTCCTTATTGCCAAATTCAGACTTAAATTGAAAAAAGTAGGAAAACAACTAGCCCATTCAGGTATGACCTAAATCAAATCCCTTATGATTATGCAGAAGTGAGAAATAGATTCAAAGAATTAGATCTGATAGACAAAGTGCCTGAAGAACTATAGACAGAGGTTTGTGACATTGTACAGGAGGTATTATTCAAGACCATCCCCAAGAAAAAGAAATACATAAAGGCAAAATGGTTGTCTGAGGAGGCCTTTCAAATAGCTATGAAAAGAAGAGAAGTGAAAGGCAAAGGAGAAAAGGAAAGATACACCCTTTTGAATGCAGGGTTCCAAAGAATAACAAGACGAGATAAGAAAGCCTTCCTCAGTGATCAGTGCAAAGAGATAGAGGAAAACAATAGAATGGGAAAGACTAGAGATCTCTTTAAGAAAATTAGAGATACCAAGGGAACATTTCATGCAAAGATGGGCACAGTAAAAGACAGAAATGACATGGACCTAACAGAAGCAGAGGATATTAAGAAGAGGTGGCAAGAATACACAGAAGAACTATACAAAACAGAGCTTAATAACCCAGATAACCATGATGGTGTGATCACTCACCTAGAGCCAGACATCCTGGAATACAAAGTTAAGTTGACATTAGGAAGCTTCACTATGAACAAAGCTAGTGGAGGTGATGGAATTCCAGTTGAGCTAGTTCAAATCCTAAAAGATGATGCTGTGAAAGTGCTTCACTCAATATGCTGGCAAATTTGGAAAACTCAGCAGTGGCCACAGGACTGCAAAAAGTTAGTTTTCCTTCCAGTCCCAAAGAAAAGCAATGCCAAAGAATGCTCAAACTACCACACAATTGCACTTATCTCACATGCTAGCAAAGTGATTCTCAAAGTTCTCCAAGCCAGGCTTCAACAGTATGTGAACCGTGAACTTCCAAATGTTCAACCTGGATTTAGAAAAGACAGAGGAACCAGAGAAATTGCCAACATCCCTTGGATCATTGAAAAAGCAATAGAGTTCTAGAAACACAGCTACTTCTGCTTTATTAACTATGTCAAAGCCTTTCACTGTGTGGATCACAACAAACTGGAAAATTCTGAAAGAGATGGGAGTACCAGACCACCTGACCTGCCTCTTGAGAAATCTGTATGCAGGTCAAGAAGCAGTGGTTAGAACTGGACATGTAACAACAGACTGATTCTGAATCAGGGAAGGAGTACGTCAAGTACGTCAAGGCTGTATATTGACACCCTACTTATTTAACTTATATGCAGAGTACATCATGAGAAATGCTGGGCTGGATGAATCACAAGCTGAAATCTAGATTACTGGGAGAAATATCGATAACCTCAGATATTCAGATGACACCATACTTATGGCAGAAAGCGAAGAGCCCCTTGATGAAAGGGAAAGAGGAGAGTGAAAAAGTTGGCTTAAAACTCAACATTCACAAAACTAAGATTATGGCATCCAGTCCCATCGCTTCATGGCAAATAGATGGGGAAACAGTGACAGACTTTTTTTTTTTTTTTGGTCTCCAAAATCACTTCAGATGGTGACTACAGCCATGAAATTAAAAGCCGCTTGCCCCTTGGAAGAAAAGTTATGACCAACATAGACAGTATATTAAGAAGCAGAGATAATGCATTGCCAACAAAGGTCTGTATAGTCAAAGCTATGGTTTTTCCTGTAGTCATGTATGGATGTGAGAGTTGGACTGTAAAGAAAGCTGAGCGCCAAAGAATTGATGCTTTTGAACTGTGGTGTTGGAGAAGACTCTTGAGAGTCCCTTGCACCGCAAGGAAATCCAGCCAATCCATCCTAAAGGAAATCAGTCCTGAATATTCCCTGGAAGTACTGATGCTGAAGCTGAAACTCCAATACTTGGGCCACCTGATGTGAAGAACTGACTCAGTGGAAAAGACCCTGATGCTGGGAAAGATTGAGGGCAGGAGGAGAAGGGGACGACAGAGGATGAGATGGTTGGATGGCATCACCGACTCAATGGACATGAGTTTGAGTAGGCTCCGGGAGTTGGTGATGGACAGGGAGGCCTGGCATGCTGCAGTTCATGGGGTCTGACCCAGCTGAGTTGGACACAACTGAGTGAGTGAACTGAACTGTGCTTACTGTGGAAATACAGTGGACTGATTTTTCCTTCATTGGCAACAGTCTACAATGTATAAAATAAACTGTTGGAACTCAGCAGGTAAATAATGACACTTGAACCTACAAAAGCTAAAATCTTTATACTGAAGCTATTTCTAAAACTTTCATACTGAACATATATTTCCAACATTTTTTTTTACTTCTACTAAATTTAATATTTACTTTGTATGTATTGAACACTACTCTTAATAAGACATAGTCCTTTTTATATTTGATTTGTGTTCTTTGCAGATAACTAAAAAAACACTAATCAGCCACCGCAGTGCTCTCTGTCATTTCTCTAGTGTTCTTAATAGTTTCCTTCTGAAAAATTTGACAGAAGGGCAAATGGCAGTGAAATGTAACTAAACGATGTTAAACTGTGCTTTCTTAAATGATTTTCTGAAATTTTTTGAGGCAAAGTGTTATAAATAATAGACTTTGAAAATACAGAGATTTAACGTTTTTAACTTCATTTATGTATATATTCATGTATATAAACCATGTCAAAGATAGCCTAATTGTTACTGTGGTGACAGTTAAGTTTTAAAAACACTCTAGAATGGTGCATTTGTATCCTTTACCTATGAGTTTGCAAAGCTCTTTTGCCCAGCATTTCTGTCAACATGTGTTAAATTTTTTTCTCTGAGCGCACAGAACTCTTGTGAAATGTCAAAAACATTATTTTTAAGTAAAAAATGACACCTAAGAACGATAAGTATGATGATGTGAGAAAGCAGAAAGGAGTTTTACCCAGAATAGTTTTTGCTAAATTGAAAAGTAGTTTTGCAAAATTTTTATAGACTAATGTTATTATACCAACAGTATAAAGTATCATAATTTACTGTGGGTCAGAATTTACTTTAGTTGCTTTTAAAATGACTTTAATTGTCCTGTATTATCACTAAGGATCTGCAAATGGCTTACTTTTGTTTTTCTGTTATACCCTGCTACGTTTTATGGGGAAGTTAAGTGCTTTGTTTCTACATTGTAAAGACTTTCAAAACTGTTGTGTAAATGCTATGAGTGTTTTGTGTAGGAACCTCAGAGGTCATTTAAGATAATTAATTGGGCCATGGAATAAAGTAATAGAAGTTCTATTCTAATAGTAATATCTAATAGAAGAAATAAGTTTGATTAATCTTTTCTATATAGACTGATAGTTGGTATATAAAACTATCAATTGTACTGTTATGCATGATTGGTGTATGGAATTGAAATTTTAAAATATAATATTCAACAAGATACCTACTGATGCACTTTCTCCATGTGATATCTTTTGCAAATGTGACAGCCCTTAAAACCAGGTATATAAGTAAATCAAGTTTATAGATTATCATTTGAATTGCTATATCACAAAATGCTAGACCAAAATTATCAAAATATTAAGAACACATACTCATATTCTTATTTTAGTAATAATTTTAAAATATGTGTTTTGTTATTTTAAATTTCTATTTTGTCCATAATATGTAATACTTGTAGTACTGCTGCTGCTGCTGCTAAGTCGCCTCAGTTGTGTCTGACTCTGTGTGACCCCATAGATGGCAGCCCACCAGACTCCCCTGTCCCTGGGATTCTCCAGGCAAGAACACTGGAGTGGGTTGCCATTTCCTTCTCCAATGCATGAAAGTGAAAAGTGAAAGTGAAGTTGCTCAGTCATGTCCAACTCCTAGCGACCCCATGGACTGCAGCCTACCAGGCTCCTCCGTCCATGGGATACAGTTGACTCCTAAACTCAGGCTTGAAATGCACAGGTCCACTTATACACAGATTTTTTTCAATAAATACTACAGTTCTGTACCATCCTTAGTTGGTTGAATTCCCAGGTATGAAACCTCAGATACAGAGGGACCTCAGCATCCGTGGATTTTGGTATCTGCAGTGGGTCCTGGGATGAATCCCCTTTGGGTACCAAGGGATGACTATATATTAGTACAACAGCATGTGTATATAATTTATGAAGAAATAATAGCACTTATGAGTACACACTCAGCAGTTCTTATAGGGATACAAGATCAAAATCAATTCATAAGAATGAATTTTTATTATATTCTATTTTTACATATCTTGCTTTATACAACAAGGTTTATCTGTATAAATCCACTTAGTGTTCAAAGGTGGATATTATGATTACATCGCAGAATTAAATACTTTGTCCTTAAAAACATCCCGTAAATATATTTTATCAGATCAGATCAGTCGCTCAGTCGTGTCCAACTCTTTGCGACCCCATGAATCGCAGCGCGCTAGGCCTTCCTGTCCATCACCAACTCTCGGAGTTCACTCAGACTCACGTCCATTGAGTCAGTGATGCCATCCAACCATCTCATCCTCTGTCGTCCCCTTCTCCTTCTGCCCCCAATCCCTCCCAGCATCAGTCTTTCCAATGAGTCAACTCGGTATATAATTGACATAACATTATATTAGTTTCAGGTATGCAGTGTAATGATTTGGCATTTGTATATATTGCAAAACGATCACAAAATAAGTCCAGTTAACATCCATCACCATACTTGGTTGGTGAGAACTTTCCTGATGAGAACTTTCAAGATCTGGCTACTGTCAAATATGCAATAGAATATTGTTAACTTCAGGCCATTTGTTTGTTTCCTTTTTTTTTTTTTTTTAGATTCCACATACAAGTAAGATACAGTATTTGTTGTTCTCTGTCAGATCTACTTCACTAAGCATAATATCCTCACAATCCATCTATGCCGAGGCAGATGGCAAGATTTCATTCTTTTTTTATTGGTGAATATTATTTGTGTGTGTATACACACCATATTTTCTTTATCCACTCATCCAATGATGGACATTTATGTTGTTTCCATGTCTTGGATATCATAAATAATGCTGTAGTGAACATGGTGATGCTTATATCTTTCTGGGGCTTTGCTGGTGGCTCAGATGGTAAAGAATCTGCCTACAATGCAGGAGACCTGGGTTTGATCCCTGTGTCAGGAGGATCCCCTGGAGAAGGAAATGGCAACCCACCCCAGTATTCTTGCCTGGAAAATTCCATGGACAGAGAGCCTGCCAGGCTAAGGACTGAATTAGTGGTTTTTCTTCCTTCAGATAAATTCTCAGAAATGAAATTACCGGATTATATGGTACTTCTATTTAAAATTTTGAGGAATCTTAATACTCTTTTCCATAGTGGTTACACCAGTTTACATTCCTAGTGCACAAGGGCTCCCTTTTCTCCATATCCTCACCAACCCTTGTTATTTCTTGTCTTTTTTATAATAGTCATTCTGACAAGTGTGAGGCAATAAATCTCATTGTGGTTTTGATTTGCATTTCTGATTTTTGGGGGTGCTGAACATTTTTTCATGTACATGTTTTTATTTGTATGTTTTCTTTGGAAAAATGCCTGTTTAGACACTCTGCCCCTTTTTTTGTATTGCTTATTGAATTTTGTGAGTTCTTTATATTTGATCAGATTGTTGTTCTTCAGTTGTTAAGTCATGTCTGACTCTGTAACCCTGTGGACTGCAGCATGCCAGGCTTCCCCGTCCTTCACTTCCCAGAGTTTGCTCAAACTCCTGTCCATTGAGTTGGTGATGCCATCCAGCCATCTCTTTCTCTGTCACCCCCTTCTCCTCCTGCCTTCAATCTTTCCCCACAGCAGGGGCTTTTCCAGTGAGTTGGCTGTTCTCATCAGGTGGCCCAAGTATTGGAGCTTCAGCATCAGTCCTTCCAATGAGTATTCAGGGTTGATTTCCTTTAGGATTGAGTGGCTTGATCTTCATGCTGTCCAAGGGACTCTCAAGAGTCTTTGCTAGCACTGCAGTTAGAAGGCATCAATTCTTCAATGCTGCTTCACTTTCACTTTTCACTTTCATGCATTGGAGAAGGAAATGGCAACCCACTCCAGTGTTCTTGCCTGGAGAATCCCAGGGACGGGGGAGTCTGGTGGGCTGCCGTCTATGGGGTCGCACAGAGTCGGACATGACTGAAGCAACTTAGCAGCAGCAGCAGCCTTCTTGATGGTCCAACTCTCACATCCATACATGGCTACTGGATAACCCATAGCTTTGACTATACGTACCTTTGCCAGCAAAGTGATGTTTTGCTTTTTAAAATGTTGTCTAGATTTGTCACAACTTTTGTTCCAAGTAGCAAATGTCTTTTAATTTCATGGCTGCAGTCACGTCCACAGTGATTTTGGAGCTCAAGAAAATAAAGTCTGTCACTGTTTCCATTTTTTTTCCCCCATCTATTTGCCATGAAGTGATGGGACTGGATGTCATGATCTTGGTTTCTTGAATATTGAGTTTTAAGCCAGCTTTTTCCCTCTCCTCTTTTGCCTTCATCAAGAGACTCTTCACTTTCTGCCGTTAGGGTAGTAACATCTGCCTATCAGAGGTTGTTGATATTTCTCCCAGCAATCTTGGTTCCAGCATTTTATCAGATACCTTATCAGATATATGATTTGCAGGTTTTATTTGTGTGCTTTTTTTCATTTTGTTTATGGTTTTCTTTGCTGTGAAGTTTTTTGGGGGTTTGTTTTTTGGGCTGTGCTGTGTGGCTTATAGGATCTTAGTTCCTTGACCAGAGATCAAACCTGGGCCCTTGGCAATTGAAAGCATGGAGTCCTAACCACTGTACCACCAAGGAATTCCCAAAAGCTTTTTAGTTTGGTGTAGTTCTATTTATTTTTACCTCCTTTACCAAATCAAAAAATAATTGCCCAGGCAGCTGTCAGAGAGCATACAGCTTATGTTTGCTTCTAAAGTTTAGAAGTTTAAATGTTAGGGTTTCAGGTCTTGAACATTCAAGTCTTTAGTGCGTCCTGAGCTAACTTTGTGCGTGATGTAAGGTCGCAGTCCGGGCTGTGCAGTTTGCCGCCACCATTTATTGAGGAGACTATCCTTTTCTGATTGCATATTCCTGACCGCTGCCCTAAAACAATTGGTAGTATATGCATGGATTTATTTTTGGGCTCTCTATTCTGTTATATTGATCTGTTTCTTTTTATGCTCAATATCCTACTGTTTTGAACTCTATAGTTTTATAATATAATTTGAAATCAGGGAGCATTATGCCTCCAGCTTTGTTGTTTTTTTCTCAAGATTGTTTTAATTACTCAAATTCTTTTGTGTTTCTGTATAAGTATTAGGACTGTTTTTTCTATTTCTTTGAAAAATGCCATTGGTATTTTCCTTGTTCCTGTTCAGTCACAAAGTTGTGTTCGACTCTTCTGTGACCCCATGAACTGCAGCACACCAGGCTTTCTTGTCCTTCACTATCTCCCAGAGCTTGCTCAAACTCATGTCCATTGAGTCAGTGATGTCTTCCAACCATCTCATCCTCTGTTGCCCCTTTTCCTCTTGCCCTCAATCTTTCCCAGCATCAGGGTCTTTTCCAATAAGTCACCTCTTCACATCAGGTGGCCAAAGTATTGGATTTCATTGAATCTGCAGACTGCTTTGGGTAGTATGAACATTTTAACAAAATTATTTCAGTCTATGATTGTAGATTCTTTCCTTTATTTGTATTGTCTTACAGTTTTGTAAGACAATTGTCTGTTTTATTTTATTGAAATATAGTTGATTTACAATGTGTTAGTTTCTGGTGTGCAGCAAAGTGTTTCAGGTTTTTATATATATTCTTTTTCCTATTCTTTAATATTATAGTTTATTTTAGGATATTGACCATATAATTTCCTGTGCTCTACAGTAGGACCTTGTTGTTTATCCATTGTATATATAATATTCTATATCTGCTAATCCCCAATGCCCAACCATCCTTCTCTCCCACCCTCCCTCTGGGCACTCACAGGTTTGTTCTCTATATGTGTGAGTCTGTTTCTGTTCATAGATAAGTTTATTTGTGTCATATTTTAGATTCCACATATAAGTGATATCCTATGATATTTATCTTTCTCTTTCGGACTTACTTCACCTATTATTATAATTTCTAGGTCCATCCATGTTGCTGCTAATGGCATTATTTCATTTTTTATGGCTGAGTAATATTCCATAGTGTATTACATACCCCATTTTCTGTATCCACTCATCTTTCAGTGGACATTTAGGTTGTTTTCATGTCTTTGCTATTGTAAGTAGTGTTGTTATGAACATAGGGCTGCATGTGTCTTTTAAGATTAGAGTTTGTCCAGATATATGTCCAGGAGTGTGATTGCTGGATCATGCATGTGTGCTCAGTCACTTCAGTTGTGTCTAATTCTGTGCGACCCTATGGACTATAGCCCACCAGGCTCCTCTGTCCATGGGATTCTCCAGATAAGAATACTGAATTGGGATTCCCTGCCCTCCTCCAGGGGATCTTCCTGATCCAGGGATTGAATCTGTGTCTCCTGTATTGCAGGTGTATTCTTTACCACTGAGCCATGGGGGAAGCCCTGTTGGATCATATGACAACTCTATTTTAAGTGTTTTAAGGAAGTTCTGTACTGTTCATAGTGGTTGCACTACTGCATTCCCACCAACAGTTTGGGAGGGTTCCCTTTTCTCTACACCCTCTCCAGCATTTACTGGGTGTGGACTTTATCATGATGACCATTCTGACTGATGTGAGGTGATATCTCATTGTAGTTTTCATTGGCATTTTCTAATAATTAGCAGTGTTGAGCATCTTTTTATGTGGCCATCTGTATGTCTTGTTTGAAGAAATGTCTACTTATGCA
This sequence comes from Bubalus kerabau, assembly GCF_029407905.1. Taxonomy (NCBI): domain Eukaryota; kingdom Metazoa; phylum Chordata; class Mammalia; order Artiodactyla; family Bovidae; genus Bubalus; species Bubalus kerabau. Next base: position 138,061,992 of record NC_073624.1, read on the forward strand.
TTCTGCCCATTTTTTGATAGGCTTGTTTGGTTTTTTTTTTTACTAAGTTATATGAGGTGTTTGTATATTTTGAAAATTAAGCCCTTGTCAGTTGCTTCATTTGCAGATGTTTTCTCCCAGTGCATAGGTTGTATTTTCATTTTGTTTATGGTTTTCTTTACTATGCAAAAGCTGATAAGTTTGAATAAGTCCCATTTGTTTATTTTTGCTTCTATTTATTTTGCCTTGATAGACTGGTCTATGAAGACATTGGTATAATTTATGTCAGAGATTGTTTTGACTATGTTCTCTTCTAGGAGTTTTAGGGTGTCACGTATTATAATTTAAGTCCTTAAGCCATTTTGAATCTATTTTTTGTGTGTGGTGTGAGAGTATGTTCTAACTTCAATGATTTACATGCGGCTCACCAGCTTTCCCAACACCACTTGCTAAACATATTGTCTTTTCATCAATGAATATTCTTGCTTCCTTGGTTGAAGATTAATTGACTGCAGTTGTATTGGTTTATTTCTTGGCTCTTTTCTGTTGCACTGATCGATACATCTGTTTTTGTGCCAATACCATGCTGTTTTCCTTACTGTAGCTTTGTACTGTTGTCTAAAAATGTGGGTGGGTTATGCCTCCAGCTTTGTTCTTTTTCCTCAAGATTGCTTTAGCAATTCTTGGATGTTATGGTTTCACTGGGGAATTCTACCAAACATACAAAGAAGAACTTATACTGAGTCTTCTCAAACTCTTCCAAAATATTGAAGACAAACACACTCCAAGATTCATTCTATGGAGCCATCATCACCCCAATACTAAAACCAGACAAAGATACCGCCAAAAAAGTTGGTTACAGACCAATATCTTTGAATATAGATGCAAAAATTCTCAACAAAATATTAGCAAACTGAGTCCAACAACATTTGCTGAATAGAGTATTCTTGATGGAATTTTTTTATTTCAGAGCTTGAAGTAAATCATGCTACTCTCTTCTGGTCTACAAAGTTTCTGCTGAAAAATCTGCTGATAGTCTGTGGGGGAGTTCCCTTGTGTGTAACAAGTTGTCTTTCTCTTACTGATTTTCAAAAACTCTCCTTTTCTTTAACTTTTGATATTTTGATTTTATTGGTTTATTATAGATCTTATTTTATTTTTATTTATTATTTATTTGGGAACCTCTCTTTTGGAACTCTCTGGTCTTCTTGTATCTGGAATTCTGTTTCCTTTCCCAAGTCAGGCCAGTTTTTAGCCATTTTTCTTCAAAAAAGTTTTTTGCCCCTTTCTCTGTCTCTTCTCCTTTTTGGACCTCTGTCATGCAAATATTGGTTCACTTAACGTTACTCCATAATTCTTTTAAGCTCACTTCACTTTTTTTTCCTGCACTATTTGGGTGAGTTCCATTGCCCTGTCCTTGAGTTGGTTGATCCTATCTTTGCTTTATCCAGTCTGCTTTTGAACCCCTCTAGTGTATTTTTCAGTTCAGCCATTGAATGCTTCACCTCTGTGACTTCTGTTTGATGCTTTCTTATATTTTCTCTCTTTGTTGAAGTTCTCACTACATTTATTCTTTCCCCAAGGTCAGTTAGCATTTTTGTGACTATTACTTTGAACTTTTGTCAGGTAAATTACTTATCTTTATCTCGTTAAAGATTTTTTATGTTTTATCTAGTTTACTTATTTGGAGTGTATTTCTCTGTTTCTTCAATTTGCTTAATCGTCTGTGTTGGTTTTTCAGCACTAGATAAAACAGGCACCTCTTCCAGCCTTACAGGAGTGGTCTCATGCAGGAGATGAACTCTGCCCTAGCTCTTGGTGGTTTCTCAAGTCTTTGTGATTATTCAAGTAGCCTATTTTATTTTTAATGGCTCCCAGTAATTGAAGAAGTGCCAAGACTTGTCAGTGTCTCAAAGGGGAGGATGTTAGTCAGCACTTAAGAGTAAGGCTGATTTTGGAAGCCAGATCCTCAAAAAGCAGCTTTTACAGTATGCAGATATATAGAGTACTGTGGGACCACTAGTATAAGCCCCACTGACTCCTAGAGCTATGTGATCTGGAGGTGTCTTCTCAATGGCAGTCACAAAAATCATGGCTCCGTGTGAGTGTATAACCTCCTTTCCAGAATATGTTGGTGAGGTATAGAAAGGTAGAGGGAGACTGCAAAGATGGCATCCATTGGCCTTTGTTCCCTGTGAAAACCTCTCTAGGTCCCTGTTGTGTGACAATCCTGAAGCCTGCCCCTTAGGCAAAAACTCTAGGACAAATAAGTCTCTTTCACAGAAAGACTGAAGTGTGGTTTAGCTAACTGTCTGCACAGTGCCCTGGGAGTATTGACCTGCCAAGAGCTCTCTCTCTCATTGGAACAATCCCATGGGACACAAAAAACACAAACCTCCTTGGCCACCAGAGCCAGATGATCAGGGAGCATCCTCTGAGTGGCAGCTGCAAAAACTGGGGCACCAGACATAGAAACAGGGATACCAGAATTGTATAAAAGCTTGCCGCTGGGAGATACTGGTACTCTGGAGCACAACAGGGGGAAACTATGAAGATGATAGCCACTGATTGGAATGATGCAGAGGGAGAGTGAATAGATGGTACCCACCAGGAAAGACGGAGAAGGCAATGGCACCCCACTCCAGTACTCTTGCCTGGAAAATCCCATGGATGGAGGAGCCTGGTAGGCTGCAGTCCGTGGGGTCGCTAAGTCGGACAAGACTGAGCGACTTCACTTTCACTTTTCACTTTCATGCACTGGAGAAGGAAATGGCAACCCACTCCAGTGTTCTTGCCTGGAGAATCCCAGGGACGGTGGAGCCTGATGGGCTGCCATCTATGGGGTCACACAGAGTCAGACACAACTGAAGCGACTTGCTTACTTACCTACCAGGAACGAGGGTAAAAGAAAGATGGCACCTGCTAGCTATAGAGAGCACAAAGATAGCACCTATTGCCTGGAAGGAGACAAGAGGAGAGCATATAGATGGTGCTCACAGGAAATAAAAAGAGGAAAAAAAACATAGCTTAAAAAAAAAAAAAAGATGTTACACACTAGCTAGAGCAGAGCTGAGGCAGATTGTGAAGATGGTGTCCCTCAGCCAGCAGCCCCCTATATGTGTGCAAAGTTAGATGACTGCCCCTCATGCCAGAGCTTTATGATTAGCAAATGAGTGTCATTCACATAAAGTCTGGGTGCTTCTCTATTGGCTGCCACTGCCCTGAGCCCTGGGGTGGGTGAATCTGAACACATGAGACCTGTCAGAGCCATTTTTCAAGTCATGATAGCCCTATGGGTCTTATAGATGCAAGCTCTGTTGATTTTCAAAGCTAGATGCTTTAGAGGCTGATCTCCCAGGTGCAGGACTTAAAAGTTGGGGGGCTCAATGTAGGTTTCAACCTCTTTATTGCTCTGGGAGAAACTCTGAGCTCTAAGCTCATTCCTGGTTGTTGGTTACTGCAATGAGAATGGAGTTCAGGGCAAAATTGTGTACCAGACTCTCCCACGAATTTTGATGAGAGACTTCTCTCTTCATCTGATGCACAGGAGTCACTCAGTTTTTAGGTTCTTTTCCAGAGAAAGTTATTCCATATTACCTGCAAATTGTGTCTGTTTATAGAGGAAGGTAAGCCTAAGATCCTCCTACACTACCATCTTGAACAGGTACTTTAAATTTTTAAAGATGATGCAGAATGATGAATTCCCTTGGTTAAAAAAAAAAGATAACTTTAGTTATGTATATGAAATCACAGTTTAGGTGCTCATCAGGGAACTAAAATTCCACAACGAATTTATAAACATCTTGCCATTTACTACTCCCATTAATAGTTCACTCTTCCAGAAGATGTTGTCATTGTCCTCCCCAACTCCCAAGGCATTGACCTTTAGAGACATTCTTTATATCAAACCTTAAGATAGTATCCATTGAATTATTTCTCTTCATTGGTCTAATCTGATTTTATCTTCTATAACTTTAAAAGTGAATAATTTTGAGAGCCTCCTTGATGATCTAACATCGCTAGTCTCTCTTCCAATCATATCTTATTCTTCCTCTAAAAATAATCTTTTTTTGACAATAGGTTTTCAGTATCTGTCTTCCCTATTAAGAAACTTTATTTCAACTGCAAACTAGTGAAGAGTTACGTGAAGGCTATTTCAACCTTCCCTCTTTTAGGGTTATTTGATTTTGGCATCTGTCACCACATTGTTCACCAAGTTCACCTCTCTGACTAGTCACCTGTACAGTTTATCCCCCTACATTCTGTATGTTTCCTTCCAAAACATCACCAAGTTCAAAGTGAACTGCTTTACCATGTACAAGTCATTGTACCATGCCGCCAGGGCCAGTATTCCCTCCTTTCATTTTTGTCCCATGTTTACTGATGTCATCTTCTATTCTGGTTGTGCAATAATTCATTGTCTTTTGCTTAAGGTTTTACTTCCTCCTCCTGTAGGATTGTACATATTGAATCTCCTGGTAATTCTAGAGATTGCTTTCCTTTAAATTCAATCTTAAATCACAGTTATCCTCTCTTTTAATTATCATTTATTCTATTTCAGAATTATTTTGTGTTCCTCTTGCACCTTATTTATATTCATTACTTTTTATCTTACATCAAATACAGTTTCATTTATGTTCTTTTTGTTGCTAAGTACTCAGGGATGTACTTCAGGCTTGATTTGAGTTTGTACCCTCTTATGGGATGAAACACTGGGAAAGAGTGGGCACAGGAAAAAGAATTGGATCTACATGGTACTTGCCTTCTCATTTTGATAGTTGCCAGCTCTCGTTTAGATTAATCTGGCTATGATATGATGATTTTGAGGAATCAAAATGTTGTAAAGCCTTTCCTATTCCAGTTTCAGCCTTCTAATAATGAAAATTGAGATTAAACTGAAAAACTTAATGATTTATGAAAATTGTAAATTGAAAGTATTGAGGGTAAATCTGGGCCTTGATTTTTTTTTTTTTTTACTTAAATATGTATTTGAAACCTTATTTGAAGATTAATGGCTTATCATTTATTTATTTTTTATTCATCTAACAGAAAAATATGTAGGAAGGTCTTCTAGTGACTTGTTGTGGGAGGGTGTCAGAATAAAGTAACTTGAAGGATGAATAGAAATTTGGAAGGCAAAATTCCTGGAAATGGTGGATGAGAGAGGGATAGAGAAGAGAGGCAGGACTAGGCCAGGTATGAGAAATCATTCCAACAGAGGCTTAATAGTGACAACCGAGAATGGGATTTAATAGAATTTAGGCCAGAGAGGAAAATATGCCAGATCTTGAAGGGCCAATGTAGACAGTTACATCATATTAATTTTATCACGTGGATATCTGGGTAAGAATTTAAGGAATGGGAGTAGCATCTTCACATGAATGGTTAAGAGGATAATTTAAACAATTGTTATCAGATTATTAGTCAAAATAACTTTTGCTAAATTACTTAGGTAATTTAGAGGTGTATGAATGTGTATTTCCCTGTTCTGAATGATATTACTTCACTTTTAAACCATTTTGGTGCTTTGAGTGCTCAACTAGAATTAAATTTATAACCAGAAGGAAATAGAATTTTAGATCTTAGAGGATTCCTTAAAAAGTATTTAATTCAAACTTCTGGTTTTTAGATGTGAAAATCAAGCATGATTAAAATTAAGTTATCTTTCTAATGTCATAAAGCTAGTAAATAGTCAGGATTTGTATCAGTTTTATCTTAACCAATATATAGGTATGCTTTAATACTAGGTATACTTCAGATATGTTTTTTGAAACTGTTTTATTAATATGATTTTATTTTACAATTTATGCCACTATGCACATATTGTAATTCACAGATTCAGAGTCACACTAACATAAACTGCAGTACATATCTCAACTTTGGCAGACTAGTGATTACTAAAGAGACCTTAGACTATGATAAATTGATCAGTTGGCTGCATATATTAGAATTCCTTTCCAGTAACTGGAAAGGGAACAGAAGAGGCCTAAATTGTTTCATTGTTCTAGAAATCTACATCAAGGTAAAATTCCATTGAAAGTCTTTGTAATTTGTGTATAGAATGTTTAGTGTTTATAGAATGTTTATAGAGTTCATGCCAATAAACCAAGTTTCTGATAAACTTTATTAAAAGACCAGTTAAGATAAAACAAGTCACAAAATAGGCTTTCAGTATATACAAATGTTAAATTTTAAAAGTTCTAGCTTGCTAAGATGTGTGTGTGTTAGTCTCTCAGTTGTGTCCAACTCTTTGTGATCCCACGGTCTGTCCATGGAATTCTTTAGGCAAGAACACTGGAGTTGTTGCTCTTCGCTTCTCCAGAGGATCTTCCTGACCCAGGGATTGAACTTACAGGAGATATGCTTGCTAGGATGCCAGACATTAAATAAACACTGGAATACAGAAATTCATGACTAACTGCTGCTATTTAAATTGTATATTACTATTTGGGTGCGTATGGAGAAGGCAATGGCACCCCACTCCAGTACTCTTGCCTGGAAAATCCCATGGACGAAGGAGCCTGGTGGGCTGCAGTCCATGGGGTTGCTAAGAGTCGGACACGACTGAGCGACTTCACTCTCACTTTTCACTTTCCTGCATTGGAGAAGGAAATGGCAACCCACTCCAGTGTTCTTGCCTGGAGAATCCCAGGGACGGGGGAGCCTCGTGGACTGACGTCTCTGGGGTCACACAGAGTCGGACACGACTGAAGTGACTTAGCAGCAGCAGCAGCAGCAGCATTAGGGTGTGTGGTATTTTTTGATAGGACAGTTCATAACCATTCTAAATGGTCTAAGTGGTTACAGTGTTAAAGTCATATAGTGAGTCTAGGAGTGATGACTTTTAATAGATCCTTTTTTTTAATGGAGCTTTAAATTTCACCTGTCAGTCAAATGAGAATCATTTATTTAAAATGAAGGAGGAGGAAGAGTTTCATTAATTTCAAAGTCCCTGGATTAGTACAAATTTAATTTGGTTCCGTTCCCATGTTATCTGGGGGAACTTGAGGACCAGCTTCTTACTCGATGTAATTTCTTTCCCTTTTGAGTAAATGGCTTCTGTGTGACTTTTTATTGGCATTTAATCTGAATTTTTTTTCTTAATATATTAAATATTGCCAGCCAAGTATTTATAAGTGCCAGGAATTCAGACAAAGTCAGTAGAAAGGAGTCTGTTAAAGTTGCCGAAAGCGAAAGTTGCTCAGTTCGTGTCGGACTCTTTGCGACCCCATGGACTATACAGTACATAGAATTCTCCAAAGCAGAATACTGGAGTGGGTAGCCTTTCCCTTATCCAGGGGATCTTCCCAACCCAAGGATCGAACCCAGGTCTCCCACATTGCAAATGAATTCTTTACCAACTGAGCCACAAGGGAAGCCCAAAAATACTGGAGTGGGTAGCCTATCCCTTCTCCAGTGGATCTTTCCAACCCAGGAATAGAACTGGGTTCTCCTGCATTGCAGGTGGATTTTTTACCAACTGAGCTATCAGGGAAGCCCCATACAGTTGTTAAAAGAATGTAAAGTCAGTATGCTTAGACTATGAGAAGATGTCCCAACTCCAACATGTCAACATGTGGACATGTTGTTCATATCATCCTGATGAAGCAGCTCTGTTTTGGCCATGTGATGTTCTAAGTGGATATTTTTCATGAATTATGCAAGTATTGGCCATGGGACCAAAAGGGAAGTAGTTGATACATTTATTTTTCACAGAAAAGTATTCCCTTATTTTTTTGTAATTACAGCATTGCTGTCTTCTCACCAAACATAAGATATCTAAATTGTTCACACTATTAGTATTGCTTTCATTCACTCATTTTAAAAGTCCTTAATATAGTGACCTATTTTGTCAGCTCATGATGGAGAGCATATTTGTGAACCTTCTTATCATATATTTATTGTCATAGTGAAGTGAAAGTTGCTCAGTTGTGTCCAACTCTTTGTGACCCCATGGACTATAGCCTGCCAGGCTCCTCTGTTCATGGAGTTCCCCAGGCCACAATACTGGAATGGGTATCTGTTCTCTTCTCCAGGGGATTTTTCCCAACTCAGGGATCGAACTCAGGTATTCCACATTGCAGGCAGATTCTTTACCATCTGAGCCACCTATTCCCTGCCAAAAGAATGGCATGACATTTTGGTTGCCAGTATGCTGGAATCAAGATGGCCAGGAGAAATATCAATCACCTCAGATATGCAGATGATACCACACTTATGGCAGAAAACAAAGAACTAAAGAGCCCCTTGATGAAAGTGAAAGAGGAGAGTGAAAAAGTTGGCTTAAAACTCAACATTCAGGAAACTAAGATCATGGCATCTGGTCCCATCACTTCATAGCAAATAGATAAAGAAACAGTGGAAACAGTGACAGACTTTATTTTGGGGGGCTCCAAAATCACTGCAGATGGTGAATTCACCCATGAGATGAAAAGATGCTTGCTCCTTGGAAGAAAAGTTATGACCAACCTAGACAGCAAATTAAAAAGCAGAGATGCTACTTTACCAACAAAGGTCCATCTAGTCAAAGCTGTGGTTTTTCTAGTAGCCATGTATGGATGTGAGAGCTAGACTATAAAGAAAGCTGAGTGCCAAAGAATTGATGCTTTTGAACAGAGGTGTTGGAGAAGACTCTTGAGAGTCCCCTGGACAACAGGAGATCCAACCAGTCCATCCTAAAGGAAATCAACTCTGAATATTCATTGGAAGGACTGATGCTGAAGCTGAAACTCCAATACTTTGGCCACCTGATGCAAAGAACTGACTCATTGGAAAAGACCCTGATACAGGGAAAGATTGAAGGCAGGAGGAGAAGGGGACGACAGAGGATGAGATGGTTGGATGGCATCACCGACTCAATGGACATGAGTTTGAGTAGGCTCTGAGAGTCAGTGATGGACTGGGAGGCCTGGCGTGCTGCAGTCCATGGGGTCGCAAAGAGTTGGACACGACTGAGCAACTGAACTGAACTGGTGCTGCAGAACTGCAGAGTTTCATTGGTAACCCATGTCCTTAATTCTATTTCAGCTAAATTTTTCAGGAAGAGGAAGCAGTCATGCTTAAGGCTTGAATTATGGAGTGACAGCTACAACAATAGGATTTGAGTTAGTTTTTTTTTTTTTAAATGACCTTCAATTTTTTAAATTAATTAATTTATTCATTTTACTTTACAATATTATATTGGTTTTGCCATACATTGACTTGAATCCGCCATGAGTCTACATGTGTTCCCCATCCTGAACACCCCTCCCACCTCCCTCCCCATACCATCCCTCTGGGTCATCCCAGTGCACCAGCCCCAAGCATCCTGTATCATGCATCAAACCTGGACTGGTGATTCGTTTCACATATATTTTACATGTTTCAATGCCATTCTCCCATATCATCCCACCCTCGCCCTCTCCCACAGAGTCCATAAGACTGTTCTATACATCTGTGTCTCTTTTGCTGTCTCGCATACAGGGTTATCGTTACCATCTTTCTAAATTCCGTATATATGCGTTAGTATACTGTATTGGTGTTTTTCTTTCTGGCTTACTTCACTCTGTATAATAGGCTCCAGTTTTATCCACCTCATTAGAACTGATTCAAATGTATTCTTTTTAATGGCTGAGTAATACTCCATTGTGTATATGTACCACAGCTTTCTTATCCATTCATCTGCTGATGGACATCTAGGTTACTTCCATGTCCTGGCTACTATAAACAGTGCTGCGATGAACATTGGGGTACACGTGTCTCTTTCCCTTCTGGTTTCCTCAGTGTGTATGCCCAGCAGTGAGATTGCTGGGTCATATGGCAGTTCTATTTCCAGATTTTTTTTTTTTAATTTTATTTTATTTTTCAACTTTACATAATTGTATTAGTTTTGCAAAATATCAAAATGAATCCACCACAGGTATACATGTGTTCCCCATCCTGAACCCTCCTCCCTCCTCCCTCCCCATACCAGTTTTTTAAGGAATCTCCACTCTGTTCTCCATAGTGGCTGTACTAGTTTGCATTCCCACCAACAGTGTAAGAGGGTTCCCTTTTCTCCACACCCTCTCCAGCATTTATTGCTTGTAGACTTTTGGATAGCAGCCATTCTGACTGGCATGAAATGGTACCTCATTTTGGTTTTGATTTGCCTTTCTCTGATAATGAGCGATGTTGAGCATCTTTTCATGTGTTTGTTAGCCATCTGTATGTCTTCTTTAAGATATAGACTTTAGCCTGATAATCTTCTGAATTTCACAACTTGTTTTTCTTAATACCACATTTAAGTTTAGCCCTTTTCCAGTTACTGGAAATAATTCTATATTTAAGAACGTATACTGAAAGGAACTCATGGTCAGGATTTTATGATCTTAGCATCAACTCATTTCTTGGCATTACAGTTTCTTTGTACATTGATTGTAGTAATTAAGCTCTTGCTTTGACCTCTCTCAAGCCCCTTTTTATATCTATCTCTAGCAGTTGAATCTTTGTGTTTTCATCTATAAATGGATCTGTGCTTTGTTTTCTTGCACATTATCCTAGTTCCTTCCAGTTTATAAAGTGATGTTTTGAATACTCAGATTTTGCCTTTCATGGTTCCTTAAAGGTTGAATTCAGCAACATTCTGTTCAGCTTCCTGGTCACTGGTATTCCTTCCTATTGCCTATTATTAGATTACTTCATGCTACTGTGAGTCACGCTTTGCCTATTGAATGGAACTTAGACTATCTATAGACTGCCAAATTTCTCTAATAGCCTGTCTGGATTATCTTTCCCCTCCTGCTTCTTAGAATTTCCCTGATTGCCATCTCTACTTCAAAGGTCTTTCGTATCTCTGGGTCTTTGCATACTGACTAGCAACAGTGTTAAACCCATTCTTAATCTGAATCTCTGTTTTAGGGTAGTAACGTGAAAATTCTGTGGGAAAATTGGCTAATTCTGAAAAGCCAGTGGACCAGTGAGTCCTGTTCAGTGTAACTCCATGTTGTGTTTAGAGGTTTAGAAATAGAAAAACATTTATCTGAGTCAAACTTGTATATAGCATAAGGAGATAGAAAATTGTAAAAGCTACTAGTAACTATAAACTGCTCTGGGTTTCTGTTTTATTTTTTTAGCAGTTTTTGGAAACTAGATCCAAAAAAAGTGGGAAGAAAAGGATAAAAATACCTGTTAGTTCATGGTGAGTTCTTACATTTGAAGTAATTAACCATAAGTATAGATTATCTCCTGTAGGCATCATTTTTTATGACTTTCCAAATTTTTGGAAAGTATGATATTAATATAATTTGCTAACATAGTTAACATTTCAAATAGGTAAGATGGATTTCTTTAGTAAAACAATACAGCAAGAGAGTCATTTTCTCAATGAACCATAGGCTAACAACACAATAGAGTTTACTTAAAAGAACAGGGCATAGCTTACTTTAAAATATCACAAATAGGTCTTTTATTTAGTTCATTAAGTATAAGTTTAGCTGTCTTACAGAACAGCATCTGAATAAACCAAAGTATTTTTTAAAGTTAACTGATTTTGTTTATAGTTTAAAATATGTATCTTTAAAAACTTTTTTTAAAGAACATAGACAGTACATGACAAGTGAATAATTTTGAGTAGTAAATGATTATATTTCTGTTATAAAAATCACTGTCTTTAAATCAAAGCTGATCCCTTTCTTAAAGGGAAACTTGTATTTCTGATTTCATATTTTCATTTTTCAAAGAAAGGGCTTATATTATTGCTTCCATACAAGTAAAGCCAAACTGTGAGTGTACCCCTAAGTAGTTACGGACCCTATAATTTATGGTTTCTCATAATTAATTAGTCATTTCAACATAACACCTAAGATTATATGATACATAACCTGTATGTATTGCAAATGTATAATAATTTTCTAAATGCAAACTTTTAACTGCTTATCAAGTTGTGCATCATAAATAAGTGATCAATGATAAATGATAATTTAATTATTTGATTTGATTAGAAAACATTTTTGTTGTCTGTCATTTTCTAAGCAAGCTGTAGTACATATACACGATGGAGTATTACTCAGCCATTAAAAAGAATACATTTGAATCAGTTCTAATGACGTGGATGAAACTGGAGCCTATTATACAGAGTGAAGTAAGCCAGAAAGAAAAACACCAATACAGTATACTAACGCATATATACGGAATTTAGAAAGATGGTAATGACAACCCTGTACGCGAGACAGCAAAAGAGACACAGATGTATAGAACAGTCTTTTGGACTCTGTGGCAGAGGGAGAGGGTGGGATGATTTGGGAGAATGGCATTTAAACATGTATAATATCATATAAAAAATGAATCGCTAGTCCAGGTTCGATGCAGGATACAGGATGCTTGGGGCTGGTGCACTGGGATGACCCAGAGGGATGGTATGGGGAGGGAGGTGGGAGAGGGGTTCAGGATTGGGAACACGTGTATACCCGTGGCGGATTCAAGTCAATGTATGGCAAAACCAATACAATATTGTAAACTAATTAGCCTCCAATTAAAATAAATAAATTTAATTTAAAAAAACAAAACAAAGTGACAGTTGTTAAACAATCCTGTGTTCATATTATCTGTGAGCTCATACAGTTAATTTCATAAATTAATTGGAACCCATGCTGTGTAGATGGTTCTAAATTACAGCTTTTGGTTAGTACTTTGTGGAATACTATTTAAAATGTGTAGTAAGGCCCTAAATCTATTTGGATAAAAGGACCTTGTAAAAAAAAAAAAAAAAAAGAAGGGAAAAATATCTCATGTCTTGTGTGCTTCACTTCTACCAGAGTGATTTTTCTAACAGAAATCTAATCATTTCACTTACTACTTGAAATTATTCACTGGTTACTTATTGTGGATATTCTTAAAAAATTTTTTTTTAGTGGTAATTTTTGGCTGTGCTGGGTCTTCCTTGTGGTACCCAGGCTCTTCATTGCTGCACACGGGTCTTCTCTAGTTGTGGCAAGCAGGCCAACTACTCTCTAGTTGCAGTGTGCAGGCTTCTTATTGCAGTTGTTTCTTTTGTTGTGGATCATGGGCTTTAGGACATGTGGGCTTCAGTAGTTGTGACTTGCAGGCTCCAGAGCGTGGGCCCAGAGTTGTGCCGCACAGGCTTAGTTGCCCCTTTGCATGTGGGATCTTAGTTCTCAAATCAAACCTGTATCGCCTGCATTGCCATGTAGATTATTAACCAATGGGCCACTGAGAAGTCCCTGTCCATATTCTTAAATTCCCTGGTATTATTCCCTGGTAGCTCAGCTGGTAAAGAATCCTCCTGCAATGCAGGAGATCTTGGTTGGATTCCTGGATTGGAAAGATCCCCTGGAGAAGGGGTATGCTATCCACTCCAGTATTCATGGGCTTCGCCGGTGATTCAGATGGTGAAGAATCTGCCTGCAATGCAGGAGACCTGGGTTTGATCCCTGGGTTGGGAAGATCCCCTGTGACGTATTCTTAAATAGTAACTCTCTAACATAAAAAACTCTGTGATTTTACCTTTGTCACCTAAACCAGCCTTATTTCCTGCTGTTTCTCCTGTGTTATTTCTAGCCATATCATTCTGCTTGTTTCCTTTGCCTTTAACACCCTATGCTGTCTTTTAAAGCTTCAGAATATTATTTTAAAATAATACTTAAAAGCTTTAAATATTAGGAAAACCAACTATACGTGTATTTACCCTATTAAATAAATAAATGTGTGTGTATGTATATACATATAATGAGTTAAGATGAGCTCATGGTGCGTGATAAATATTAGGAGTCAATTACTAAAGATAGTAAGTAAAAATTCTGGTAATTATAATTGTGGGCATGAGTTTCAGCTACAGAATGTAGAGCAGAGACCCAGAGGCTTCAGTTTTGTGAATGTTCACCACTGAATTGTGGGGAAAAAATCATATTGTATAAGTTGGGCTTCTTGGCTGCAAACAGCTCAAACTACTTTGATTAAAAACAGCACAGAATATATTAGAAAAAATTCAAGTGACTCTTAATCTGTGTTAAACCCAGAGGATCCAGGTTGGACAGAAAACAAAGGATGCAACATAGGTAAGATTCTACTACAGCAATAGTCTACTTGAGGTACTACGGCTAGTAGTGCCATTGCCAGCAGATACTCTCAGCTATTGTCACTAACTCTCCTGCCACTAGAAACTCCTGTTATGAGTATGCACCCTTAGCAATGGTGATATTTCTAATTTATGAGGAAAAGATGGATTATTAAATAAAATAAACTAGGTAGCCATTTGGACAAATAAATAGATTCCTACTTTACCATAATTCCACACAGATCAAAGTTATAAATGTTTGGAGAAAAATCACAGAAGTGCAAGAAAAAAAAAATGAAGGAATATTTTAAAATATATACTCTTGAAATGTGGAAGATGCTCAGGAATGACACAAAAGCAAGAAACCATAATAAAAATAACTTCTACTACAGTAAAATTTTTAAAAACAGCCCTAAAATTTAAAATAAATTAAATAAAATTAAATCTCAGAAACGTATGGAATTGGTGGCATAATCACATAGACAGGAAGTACGGTGACCTGAAAACACAGAAGTTAGAATGCACCTCCCTAGTGACATAGGTCCTATGAAGACCTATAAGACCTTCTGGAACTAACACCCAAAAAAGATGTCCTCTTCATTATAGGGGACTGAAATGCAAAAGTAGGAAGTCAAGAAACACCTGGAGTAACAGGCAAATTTGGCCTTGGAGTACAAAATGAAGCAGGGCAAAGGCTAACAGAGTTTTGCCAAGAGAATGCACTGGTCATAGCAAACACCCACTACCAACAACAAAAGAGAAGACTCTACACATGGACATCACCAGATGGTCAATACCAAAATCAGATGGATTATATTCTTTGCCTCCAAAGATGGAGAAGCTCTGTACGGTCAGCAAAAAAAAAAAAAAGACCAGGAGCTGACTGTGGCTCAGATCATGAACTCCTTATTACCAAATTCAGACTTAAATTGAAGAAAGTAGGGAAAACCACTAGAACATTCAGAAAGAAAGAAAGTAAAGTGAAGTCGCTCAGTCATGTCCGACTCTTTGTGACCCCGTGGACTGTAGCCCACCAGGCTCCTCTGCCCATGTGATTCTCCAGTCAAGAAAAATGGAGTGGGTTGCCATTTCCTTCTCCAGGGGATCTTCCCGACCCAGGGATCGAACCCAGGTTTCCCACATTGCAGGCAGACGCTTTAACCTCTGAGCCACCAGGGAAGCCCTAGAACATTCAGGTATGACCTAAATCACTGGAACTGACAAGTAGATCCAAGGGGTTAGATCTGATAGAGTGCCTCAGATCTATGGACAGAGGTTTGTGACATTGTACAGGAGGCAGTGATCAAGACCATCCCCAAGAAAAAGAAATGCAAAAATGCAAAATGGCTGTCTGAGGAGACCTTACAAATAGCTGAGAAAAGAAGAGAAGCTAAAGGCAGAGGAGAAAAGGAAAGATATACCCATCTGAATGCAGAGCTCCAAGGAACAGCAAGGAGAGATAAGAAAGCCTTCCTCGGTGATCAGTGCAAAGAATTAGAGGAAAACAATAGAACAGGAAAGACTAGAGATTTCTTCAAGAAAATTAGAGATACCAAGGGCACAAGAATGGACAGAAATGGTATGGACCTAACAGAAGATACACAGAAGAACTATACAAAAAAGAACTTAACCCAGATAACCATGATGGTGTGATCACTCACCTAGAGCCAGACATCCTGGAATGTGAAATCAAGGGGACTTCAGGAATCATCACTATGAACAAAGCTAGTGGAGGCGATGGAATTTCAGTTGCGCTATTCCAAATCCTAAAAGATGATGCTGTGAAAGTGCTGTACTCAATATGCAAGCAAATTTGGAAAACTCAGCCATGGCCACAGAACTGGAAAAGTCAGTTTTCATTCCAATCCCAAAGAAAGGCAATGTCAAAGAATGTTCAAACTACCACATGATTGCACTCATCTCACATGCTAACAAAGTAATGCTCAAAATTCTCCAAGCCATCAAAAAAGCAAGAGAGAGTTCCAGAAAAACATCTACTTCTGCTTTATTGCCTACACCAAAGCCTTTGACTGTGTGGATCACAACAAACTGTGGAAAATTCTTCAAGAGATGGAAATTAAAAGACGCTTACTCCTTGGAATGAAAGTTATGACCAACCAAGACAGCATATTAAAAAGCAGAGACATCACTTTGTCAACAAAGGTCTGTCTAGTCAAGGTTTTTCCAGTGGTCAAGTATGGATGTAAGAGTTGTATTTTAAAGAAAGCTGAGCACCAAAGAATTGATGCTTTTGAACTGTGGAGTTGGAGAAGACTCTTGAGAGTGCCTTGGACTGCAAGGAGATCCAACCAGTCTATCCTAAAGGAGATCAGTCCTGGGTTTTCATTGGAAGGACTGATGCTGAAGCTGAAACTCCAGTACTTTGGCCACCTGATGCAAAGAGCTGACTCATTTGAAAAGGCCCTAATGCTGGGAAAGATTGAGGGCAGGAGGAGAAGGGGATGACAGAGGATGAGATGGTTAGATGGCATCACCGACTCAATGGACATGGGTTTATGTGGACTCCGGGAGTTGGTGATGGACAGGGAGGCCTGGCGTGCTGCGGTTCATGGGGTCTCAAAGAGTCAGACACGACTGAGCAAGTGAACTGAACTACCTGCCTCCTGAGAAATCTGCATGAGGTCAAGAAACAGAAGTTAGAACTGGACATGGAACAACATACTGGTTCCAAATCAGAAAAGAAGTACATCAAGGCTATATATTATCCCCCTGCTTATTTAACTTACATGCAAAGTGCATCATATGAAATGCCAACCTGGATGAAGCACAAGCTGGAATCAAGATATCGGGAAGAATATCAATAACCTCAAATACCAGATGACCCACCCTTATGGCAGGAAATGAAGAAGAACTAAAGAGCCTCTTGATGAAAGTGCAAGAGGAGAGTGGAAAAGTTGGCTTAAAACTCACATTCAGAAAACTAAGATCATGGCATCCAGTCCCATCACTTCATGGCAAATAGAAGTGGAAACAGTGGAAACATTGAGATACTTTATTTTGGGGGGACTCCAAAATCACTGCAGATGGCAACTGCAGCCATGAAATTAAAAGATGCTTTCTCCTTGGAAGAAAAGTTATGACCATCCTAGACAGCATATTAAAAAGCAGAGACATTACTTTGCTAACAAAGGTCTGTCTAATTAAAGCTATGGTTTTTCCACTAGTCATGTATGGATGTGAGAGTTGGACTATAAAGAAACCTGAGCGCTGAAGAATTGATATTTTGAACTGTGGTGTTGAAGAAGATGATTGATAGTTCCATGGACTGCGGGGAGATCAAACCAGTCAATCCCAAAGGAAAGGAGTCCTTAATATTCATTGGAAGGACTGTTGCTGAAGCTGAAACTCCATTTTTTTTTGCCACCGAATGGGAAAAACTTACTCATTGGAAGAGACCCTGATGCTGGGAAAGATTGAAGGCAGGAGGAGAAGGGGATGACAGAGGATGTGATGGTTGTATGGGATTACCGACTTGATGGTCATGAGTTTGAGCAAGCTCCAGGAGTTGGTGATGGACAGGGAAGCCTGGCTGCTTCAGTCTGTGGGGTCACAAAATGTTGGATACGAGTGAGCCACTGAACTCAACTGAGTGACATATACCCAACAGAAAAACCATGTTAAAAAAAAAGATACTTTAATGATAGTTTACAGAAATATTGCTGGCAGTAATTTCTTTATTGTTATTCTCAGACTTATTTTGGATTGTTGTTTCTTTTTTAAATGAGTAAGTAATATTCTAATTTTATCATGGCCCCCTTGAAAACCTGGCATGGGAAAAAGGAAATATAAATATAAAATGAAGGGATTAAATTAAATCTCTACAGTACTAAGTTTGAATTAGAAGTATTAGTGAAACTCATAACTTTTCTCTTTAAGAATAAAATAATTGGGACTTCCCTGGTGGTCCAGTGGCTGAGACTCTGAGCTCCTAAAGCAGGAGGCCCGTGTTCAGTCCCTGGTCAGGGAACTAGATACCACATGCTGCAATTAAAGATCCTGCTTAGCGCAACTAAGACCCAGTGCAGCCAAATAAATTTGTAAATAAATAAAAATATAAATATAAAAAAATAAAACAATTATTTCCTAGCTATGTCAAATGAAAAAAAGCCAAGAAAAAAAGATTAATAGGAATGAAAGTCCTTAGTGCCCAGATTATGCTCTTAAAATGTGATTTTACATGAAAAACAACTAGGGATCCTTGAAGAAATGGTTCATTCCAGATCTGGAAAAGGCAGATAACAAGGGTATGTGCATAGAATATTCTGGAAGGATACACAGAAACACTGTTAATAACTTATTATTGGGGAGGGGTAGGTGGAATTGAGTGGCTTGGTGACATTGTAGACAGTACACTTTTTATAGTACACCTCTATCCTTTTTTGAATTTGTGCATTCTTT
The DNA here is from genome assembly GCF_029407905.1 of Bubalus kerabau. NCBI lineage: Eukaryota > Metazoa > Chordata > Mammalia > Artiodactyla > Bovidae > Bubalus > Bubalus kerabau. The sequence continues at coordinate 138,080,422 of NC_073624.1, forward strand.
CTTATCAGCATGATAAACTTATTTAGAGAGATAAATTCTTGCTCGTTGTTGTCTGCCTGAAAGTGCATATTACTTGAGGTTGAGTTTAACAGGATTAACCCATATAATGTGATTTAAGTAAGTGACATTGTAGTGTCATATGTGTTTTAAAGTATACTTATTAACTTCTTTATTGGATCTACAAAAGTAAACATTGCCTGCTAATAGGTTACCACCTGATTAGCACAAGAAAAAATGTGGATAATTTAGTATGAAACTTTGGGAATCAAATAATTAAAATATCCTTTGTAAATTAATAAAGTGATATTGTAGATAAAAATAATGTCATATTTCTGAATTTGAGGAATGAATTGATTACTTAAGCAATCATGTATCAATAAATATTTATTTTAACACTGGGAAAATAATGGTAACAAGATGGACATGATCTCTGAATTCATAGATCTTATGACCAAGTTGGAAAAACAGATTAAAGATAAAAATTGACAATATAAATTATGAAAGTGCTATGAAAAAAGAATCTTACGGAGAGTATCAGTACTAGAGGGATAAACTTACTTTAGATAAGAGCCCTGAAGGATGAGGAGAAGTAGCTTTTAAATAACTGGAGGTGAAGATAGAAGAAACAGCCTTCAGGGAGAAAGGAGCTTGGATTTTTAAAAAATTGAAAAAAAAAAAAAGATTAGTTAACCTATATTTGTTGTTGAAGTGTAAAATTTCTATATGGAGCATCTGGGCAACTTTTGATGCCATTTACTAAATAGGGAGGTTTAAATATGTTTTAGATCTTGAGATATAAATTTGGAAACTATAAGCAAAAAGATAGATCTGTTATAAGGAAAAGAAAAAAAAAGGAGGCTTTCTTTAAAGCTGTGTTGTCCAGTATCGTAGCCATTAGGGTCAAATGGCTCTTCAGATTTAAATTAATTAAAACTGCATCAAACTTAGTGTATGTCTTCACCAATACTGGCCACATTCCAAATGCTCAACAGCTATATGTGGTTGATTGATGTTGTTTAATCACTAAGTGGTGTCTGTTTTGCAACTCCATGAACATGGCCCATCAGGCTCCTCTGTCCATGGGATTTCCCAAGCAAGAATACTGGAATGAGTTGCCATTTCCTTCCCCAGAGGGTCTTCCTGACCCCCAGGGATCAAACCTGCATCTCCTGCATGGACAGGTAGATTCTTTACTGCTGAGTCACCAGGGAAGCCCATATGTGGTTAGTAGCAGCATAATAATATTATATATATATATATATATATATATATATATATATATATATATATATATATAAAAACATTTCCATCATTGCAGAAAGTTCTGCTGCATAGTAGGGAAACCCCTGAGAAACACTAACTTCTGGTTAGGCACAAATGTCTGGAGAATATGAAGGAGTAGTGAAAAAGGAGAAAAGCTAAGAGCATGTTTTAAGACACAGCAAATGGTCACCTGTGTTAAATGCTAAGAGGTAAAGTCAGGGGAGAACTGAAAATATCCTTTAGATTTCCAACCATGTAGTTTATTGGTGATATGATGTGAGGACTTGTCCAAGAGGACTAGATTTGACTGGGTTTAAAAGTGAGTAGAAGGTGAAGAAATGGAGGTAGTACATTTTGTCAGGTTTCAGAGAAGCTTGGTTAGGAAGTGAAGCAATTAAATCTGAAAAGGTATATAAGAGCTTTAAAAATTTGACATATATAGTAATAAACAGATACAAACACTTATATACATGTATATGCATATATATGTGTCTGTCAGATTATAATGTAAGCTCCTTGAAAGAATAAACTCTAGTATCTCATTGGTTCATCTTTTTAAATTTTATTTTATATTGCAAGAGATTTCTGAATATTTTGTATCCTGCAACTTTACCAAATTCATCGATGAGCTCTAGTAGTTTTGTGGTGTCATCTTTAGAATTTTCTGTGTATAATATCATGTCATCTTCAAACGGTGACAGTTTTATGTTTTCTTTTCCTGTTTGAATTCCTCCATTTTTTTTTCTTCTGTGATTTCCATGGCTAGGACTTCCTAAACTGTTTTGAATAAAAGTGGCAAGAGTGGACAATCTTGTCTCATTTCTGATCTTACAGGAAGTGCTTTCAGTTTTCACCATTGAGTATGATAGTAGCTGTGGGTTTGTCATATATGGTTTTTATTATGTTGACATCATTTTCCTCTATGCCAACTTTCTGGACAGGTTTTATCATAAATGAGTATTGGAAGAACTCCCTGGTAGTCCAGTGGTTAAGACTCCATGCTCCCAATGCAGGGGATGCAAGTTCAATCCTTGGTCAGGGAACCAAGATCCCACATGCTTTGTGACTTGGCCAAAAAATTAAATAAGTAAATGGATTTGGGATTTTGTCAAAGCTTTCCCTGCATCTGTTGAGATGATCATATTATTTTTATTCTGTTTGTTTCTGTGGTATATCACACTGATTGATTTGTGAATATTAGAGAATCCTTGCATTCCTTAGATAAATCCTACTTGATCATGGTGTATGATCCTTATAATGTATTGTTGGATTTGACTTGCTAATATTTTGTTGAGGATTTTTGCATCTGTATTCATTAGTGATGTGTGCTAACTTGCTTCAGTTGTGTCTGACTCTCTGTGACCCTGTGGAGTGTAGCCCACCAGGCCCCTCTGTCCATGGCATTTTCCAAGTAAGAATACTGTAGTGGGTTGCCATTTCCTTCTTCAGGGGATCTTCCTAACTCAGGGATGGAACCCACATCTCTTACATATCCTGCATTGGCAGGCGGGTTCTTTACCACTAATGCCACCTAGGATACTGACCTGTAATTTTGTGGGTTTTTTTGTGGTATCTTTCTTTGGTTTTCATATCAGGGTGACAGTGCCTCATAGAATGAATTTGGGAGTACTCCTTCCTCTGCAGTTTTTTGGAAGAGTTTCAAAAAGATAAGTATAAATTCTTCTCTAAATATTTGATAGAATTTGCCTTTGAGGCCATCTGGTCTTGGACTTTTCTTTGTTGGGAGTTTTTAAATTATAGTTTCCATTTCAGTACTTGTAATTGGCCTGTTCATATTTTCCATTTCTTCATGGTTCAGTTTTGGAAGGTTGTACCTTTCTCAGTATTTGTCCTTTTCTCCTAGGTTGTCCATTTTATTGGCATATGGTTGCTTGTAGTAGTCTCTTATGATCATTTGTATTTCTGTCATGTCCATTGTAACTTCTTTTTCATTTCTAATTTTATTCATTTGAGCGCGCTCTCTTTTTTTCTTGATGAGTCTGGCTAAAGATTTCTTAATTTTGTTTATCTTATCAATCTTTTCAAAGAACCAGCTTTCAGTTTCATTGATCTTTTCTGTTGTCTTCTTTGTCTCTATTTTATTTATTTCTGTCTTGATCTTTATGATTTCTTTCCTTCTGCTAGTTTTCTTTGTTCCTCTTTCTCTAGTTTTTTTAGCTTTAAGATTAAGTTATTTTCTGGGGTTTTTTCTTGTTTCCTGAGGTAAGATTGTATTGCTATAAACTTGCACCTTAGAGCTGCTTTTGCTGTATCGCATTGGGTTTGGATTGTCATATTTTTGTTGTCATTTATCTCTAGGTATTTTTTTATTTCCTCTTTGATTTCTTCATTGATCCATTGATTTTTCAGTAGTAAATTGTTTAACCTTCATGTGTTTGTGTTTTCTAGGTTTTTTTTTTTTTATCATCAATTTCTAATCTCATAGTGTTGTGGTTAGAAAAGATGCTTAATGTGATTTCTGTTTTCTTAAATTTATCAAAACTTGCTTTATGACCCAGCATGTGACCTATCCTGTAGAATGCTCTGTGTGCACTTGAGGAAGATGTATATTCTGCTGCTTTCAGATGGAATGCTCTATAAATAACACTTAAATTCATTTGGTTTAATATGTCATTTAAGGCTTGTGTTTCCTTTTTGATTTTCTGTCTGGGTGATCTGTCTGTTGTTGTAAGTGGGGTTTTAAATCCCCCACTATTATTGTGTTACTGTCAATTCCTCCTTTTAGGGCTGTTGGCATTTGCCTTATATATTAAGGTGCTCCTATGTTGAGTGCATATATATATTTACAGTTGTATTTTCTTCTTGGATTTATCCCTTGATCATTATGGAGTGTCCTTTGTCTCTTGGAAGTATTTTAGTTTATTTTGTCTTATCTGAGTTTTGCTACTCCAGTTTTCTTTTGATTTCCATTTGCATGGAATACCTTTTTCCATTCCCTCACTTTCAGTCCGTAAGTGTCTCTAGATCTGAAGTGGGTCTCTTGTAAACAGCTTGTTTATGGGTCCTGTTTTTGTATTCATTCATCCAATCTATCTTTTGATTGGGGCATTTAATTAATTTATACTTAAAGTAATTATTGATATGTATGTCCTTATTGCCATTTTGTGGATTGTTTTGGGATTGTTTTTGTAGGTCTTTTCCTTCCCTTCCTCTTTTATTGTCTTCTGATTTGATGACTATCTTTAGTGTTGTGTTTGGATTGCCTTTTTTTTTTGTCTATTGTAGATTCTTATCTGCAATTACCATGTTTTGATATAGCAGTCTATACGTAAACAATATTGTTTTAAGTCTCTTAATTGCAGACACATTTCTGATATTCTGCATTTGTACTCTCCTCATGACCACCACTGGTTTTGATATCGTATTTTTGTGTAGATGATTTTCTACCTTTACTGTATGTTTGCCTTAACCTGTGGCCTTTCACATTCATAATTTCCTTGTTTTTAGTTATGGCCTTTTCTTTCCCACCTAGAGAAGTTCCTTTAGCATTTGTTGTAAAGCTGGTTTGGTGGTGCTAAATTCTCTTAGCTTTTGCTTGTCTGTAATGCTTCTGATTTCTCCATCAAATCTGAATGAGAGCTTAGCTGGGTATTCTTGATTATAGATTTTTCCCTTTCATCACTTGAAACATATCCCGCTACTCCCTTCTGGCCTGTCACTGACTCATATTTTAATCCTCTTGCCTTAGGCATTCAACAAATGTCTTATGAACATACAAATTAGTCTTCTATCAAAAGAAAACAGTTTATAATATTTATTTTATTTTGCTATTCTTGAAATGAGATTCTCATCCTCAAAATTTATATGAATACATATAAATAAAATATAATTTATACATAAAGAAATACGGAAAAACTGCCTTTTCATAATCTTGAGATGACAAGTAATAGTATACTAGTATACCTTTTACAAAAACACATTACTTCCAGTATTTTGCAACTGAAACACATTTTAATCTTCAATTATTAAGGGAATATGAAGGGATGGGGGAAATGACTTATTTAGTAAGATAAATTTCATTGTGCTGATCAAGTTTATAGCAATGTTCTGAATACAAATAGAATCTTAGTTTTAAAAGAAAACTTACGATGCAGTAGCTTCTTTATTATTTACAGGCATACTTTCTGGTGAAAACTAAAATCAAGGAAAATGAATAAGTACTTTGTCAATTACTATTATGTGTATTTTTTCATTTTAATTTTTTTAATTTCTAGTGCAGAAAATAATGTACATATTTTTTCCTCATGAATTTTCTTTGTAAAATTTCCTCATTTCTATAAAATACAATTGTAGTATTCTTAGTTCAAAAAAGTATTTGCTTTTGAAATGTTTTAACTATTTCTATACATATGAACTAAAAAGCCTCTTTATGAAGGTGAAAGAGGAGAGTGAAAAAGTTGGCTTAAAACTCAACATTCAGAAAACTAAGATCATGGCATCTGGTCCCATCACTTCATGGCAAATAGATGGGGAAACAGTGGAAACAGTGTCAGACTTTCTTTTTCGGGGCTCCAAAATCACTGCAGATGGTGACTGCAGCCATGAAATTAAAAGACACTTACTCCTTGGAAGGAAAGTTATGACTAACTTAGACAGCATATTAAAAAGCAGAGACATTGCCAACAAAGGTCCGGCTAGTCAAGGCTATGGTTTTTCCAGTGGTCATGTATGGATGTGAGAGTTGGACTGTGAAGAAAGCTGAGTGCTGAAGAATTGATGCTTTTGAACTGTGGTGTTGGAGAAGGCTCTTGAGAGTCCCTTGGACTGCAAGGAGATCCAACCATTCCATCCTAAAGGAGATCAGTCCTGGGTGTTCATTGGAAGGACTGATGTTGAAGTGAAACTCTAATACTTTGGCCACCTGATGCGAAGAGCTGACTCATTTGAAAAGACCCTGATGCTGGGAGGGATTGGGGGCAGGAGGAGAAGGGGACGACAGAGGATGAGATGGTTTGATGGCATCACCAACTCAATGTACGTGGGTTTGGGTGACTCTGGTAGTTGGTGATGGACAGGGAGGCCTGGTGTGCTGCGGTTCATGGGGTCACAAATAGTTGAGCGACTGAACTGAACTGAAGTGACAAAGATGTTAAAGTCTTGCCTGATTTCAAAGCCCATATAATATAGAAATAGGGTAGCCTAGAAGAATCTGTGGCATACATAGTACTCTCTGAAATTTCTATAAGAGTTCTGAGAGAAGGTTTCTGTAGATCCCAGAGTTATCAGGATGGACTTTCAGAGATGTGGCTTGAGATCACATCTAAAGAATAGGTTACACTTTTAAGGAAACTTCATAACTGTTTTTTATAATCGCTGTACCAATTTACATTCCCACCAACAGTGTAGAAGATTTCCTTTATTTCCTCACCAGCACTTTTTTTTTCTTTTTAATAGTAACTATCCAACAGGTATGAGATACTATCTTATTATGGTTTTGATTTGTATTTCCCTGATGACTAGTAATAATTGAGCACCTTTTCGTCTGCCAATTGGATAGGTGTATATCTTCTTTGGAAAAATGTCTATTCAGGCCCTTTGCCAATTTTTAATGAAATTACTTGGATTCTATGTTTTGGGGGAAGATTTTGTTTGTTAATTTTGCTGTTAAGTATGAGTTCCTTATGTGTTTTGGATATTAACCCATTATCATATGCATGGTTTGCAAATATTTTCTCCCTATATATAGGTTGCCTTTTGTTTTTGTTGAGTGCTTTCTTTGCTGTGTAGAAGCTTTTTCAATGAATATAGTTCCACTTGTTTTTGCTTTTATTAGCTGAGCTTTTGGTATCATATTCAAAAATAATTGGTAAAGCCAGTGTCAAGGAGCTTTTTTCCCCTGTGTTTTATTCTAAGAGTTTAATGGCTTCAAGGTCTTATGTGTAAGTGTTTAATCCATTTTGAGTTTGTATTTGTGTATGGTTTAAGTTAAGGGTCCAATTTCATTCTTTTGCATGTGGATACTCCCATTTTCTCAGCACCATTTGTTGAAGAGACTACCCTTTCCTCATTATGTATTCTTCATGCTCTTGTGGAAAATTAGTTGACTGTATATACTTGGGTTTATTTCTGGGCTGTCCTGTTCTGTTCTGTTAGTCGATGTGTCTCTTTTGATGCCAGTACCATACTGCTTTGATTACTATAGCTTTGTGATATAATTTGAAATCAGGAAGTGTTTCTGATTTTTTCCCCTCAGGATTGTTTTGCCTTTTGGGGGTCTTTTGTTGTCCCATATGAATTTTAAGATTGTTTTTTCTATTTTTGTGAAAACTGCCATTGAAATTTGATAAAGATTATGTTGAATCTGTATATTGTTTTGGGTAGTATGTACATTTTAGCAGTATTAGTTCTTTTAATTCTTGAACATGATATATCTTTTCATTAATTTGTGTCTTCTTCAGTTCTTTAATCAATGTTTTATAGTCTTCAGTGTACAGTTATTTTACTCCCTTGGTTAAGATTATTCTAAGTATTGTATTCTTCTTGATGATATTATGAATATTACTTTGTTGATTTTCTTTTCAGATAGTTCATTATTGGTGTAAAGAAATGCATCTGATTTTTGATTCCTACAACTTTACTAAATTTGTTTATTAGTTTGAACCATTTTTTGTTGTTGAGACTTTAGGGTTTTCTACAAATAGAATTTTGCATATATAAACAGGGATAATTTTACTTCTTCCTTTCTGATTTGGATGCTTCTTATTTTTTCTAGTCTGATTGTTCTTGCTACTGTATGATCTAGTAATTCTTCCTTTGGGTATATACTCAGAGGAAATTAATTCAAAATGAATTAAGTACCTCAAAGAGGTAGCCACGTTGCCATATTAATTGCAGCATTACTCACAATAGCCATGTTATGGAAACAACCTAAGTGTATGTCAAAGAATAAATGGTTAAAATAATTGTGATATACATATAAACAATGAAATATTACTCAGCATTAAAGGAAAAGATCCCATAATTTGCAGCAACATTGTGAACTTGAAGGACATTATGCTTAATGAAATAAGCCAGACAAATATAGAATATCACTACAGATGGTCCCCAACTTTCAGTGGTTCAACTTAAGAATTTTTTGTAACACTATGATGATGCAAAAACAATATGCATTCAGTAAAAGCTGTACTTCGAAGTTTAAATTTTACTTGTTTCCTGAGCTAGCAATATGAGTGCTATACACTCTTGAGGTGTTGGGAAGTAGCAGTGAGCCACAGTACTGAGAAATATGAACACAGGGTAAACAACCAATACACTTACAACCATTCTATTTTTCACTTTCAGTGTAGTATTCAGTAAGTTATATGAGATATACAACACTTTATTATAAGATTGGCCTTCTGTTAGATGATTTTGCCCATCTATAGGCTAACATACATGTTCTAAGTGTATATTTAAGGCAGGCTATGCTAAGGTATGATGTTCGGTAGGTTAGGCATATTAAATGTCTTTTCAGTTTACAGTGGGTTTATTGGGACATAATCCCATTGTGAGTCAAGAAAGATTTGTATATGATCTCACTTAAATGTGGAATCACAAAACGTTGAGTTCATAGAAGCAGAGAGTAAAAAGAATGGTGGTTTACAGGAGCAGGAAGGGTAGGGGAAATGGAGAGATACTGGTCAGAAGGTGAAAAGTTACACTTGTAAATCTAGAGGTCTGATATATAGCATGATGACTATAGTTAACAATACTTTATCAAATACTGAAGATTTGCTAAGAGAATGTATTTCAGGTATTTTCACCATTTTAAAAAAAGGTAACTGAAATGTTAATTAGCTTGACTGTAATTATCATTTCACTATGTATATGTATATTAAATAATCATATTATATGCCTTATATAAAGGTATGTTAAATGCCTTATATACTGTTGTATAAAGGTGTATTTTTATTTTAAAATAGAATAAGTTAAAATTAGCGTGATTCATTAAGAAATGTTTAAACCTACTCTGGAAGAGTGGATCTAAATATTGTGTAATCTCAACCTTATATAATTTGGAAGACTGTCTTTAGGAAAAAGAATAATTATAAATAAAAATTTATGTATTGGGCCATGAAAGAGGACCATGCAAATGAGGAGCCTTCAATATTAAGCTTCATTAACCTCATAATAAAGCATCTCATTACAATATAGAAGTATAGATTTTCTATGCAGTATTTTTTGTATTGGGAAAGCTGTAAAATTATCATACTATGTAAATTTTCTTGAAATTAGCTGGTAATGACCACATGCAGAAAAAATATATTCTAAGTATTTTAGAGACTTTTTAATATCCCTGTTATATTGGGACTGTTTCCTGCATGTGCTCATAAAGAAATAAGAAATTACTATTTAAAAATTATAGAAAGCCAAATAAATAGTTATGCATAAATAATAGCTTAATGCCTTGCATATGTATGCATTTAAAAAATATTTTAATATTTATGTTCTGAAGTGTGATATGTAAAAATGATGTATCTACCTATAAGTTTCCTACATTAATAATGCTTTTAGTTACCTAGGTGGGAATAAATAAATTATAATTTTGCTCACTGACTAGACTCGCTACATAATTTCATGAAGCAGGCTTATTTTAATACCCCAAAGTATTCTATCCATAACTGCTATTAGAAGTCACAACATAAATGCTAATTGGATCCATTTACATATAAAGTTATTAATTTTTTTTAAGTTTGATATGAACTGTAACCACTATTTTCCTGGAGGTTTTTTTCCTTGAAAAATAATGGTCATTATCTTACTACATGGAAGTACCTCCATAAATGTCAATTAAATGAATTTGGTTGTCCGTTCAGTCCAGTCACTCAGTCATGTCCGACTCTTTGTGACCCCATGGACTGCAGCATGCCAGGCTTCCCTGTCCATCCCTGGAGCTTGCTCAAACTCATGTCCATCAAGTCGGTGATGCCATCCAATCATCTCTTTCTCTGCTATCCCCTTCTCCTCCTGCCTTCAATCTTTCCCAGCATCAGAGTCTTTTCCAATGAGTCAGTTCTTCAATCAGGTAGCCAAAGTATTGGACCTTCAGCATCAGTCCTTCCAGTGAATATTCAGGGCTAATTTCCTTTAGGATTGACTGTTTTGATCTCCTTGCAGTCCAAGGGACTCTCAGGAGTCTTCTCCAATACCAGACTTCAAAAGCATCAATTCTTTGGTACTCAACTTTGTTTATGGTCCAACTCTTATATCCGTACATGACTACTAGAAAAACCATAGCTTTGACTAGATGGACCTTTGTTGGCAAAGTAATGTCTGCTGTCTAGGTTTGTCATACACAGCTTTTCTTCCAAGGAGCAAGCATCTTTTAATTTCATGGCTACAGTCACCATCTGCAGTGATTTTGGAGCCCAAGAAAATAAAGTCTCTCATTGCTTCCATTGTTTCCCCATCTATTTGCCATGAAGTGATGCAACTGGATGCCATGATCTTCGTTTTTTGAATGTTGTGTTTTAAGCTAGTTTTTTCACTCTTCTCTTTCACTTTCATCAAGAGGCTCTTTAGTTCTTCTTCACTTTCTGCCATAAGGGTGGTGCCATTTGCATATCTGAGGTTACTGATATTTCTCCCAGCAATCTTGATTCTAGCTTGTGCTTCATCCAGCCTGGCATTCCACATGATGTACTTTGCATATAAGTTAAATAAGCAGGGTGACAATATACAGCCTTGATGTATGCCTTTGCCAATTTTGAACCAGTCTATTGTTCCATGTCTGGTTCTAACTGTTGCTTTTGACCTTTGAATTTGGTTATAGATTGATAATTTTTCAAGATTATTAAATACACTGGGGGGACTAAGGTCATTATTAGAGAAACAGAAGGAGGAAAGAACTCTTAATTGACATCCACAATGGATAGTAACTTTTCCCCTAAGAAAGCATTATTTCATATAGTAATTTCATTTAAAATGTATATCTTCATCAGAGTTTCTAGTATACTACAAGATAGGTAGCACAAAACACAGGTCTTAATGAATTCATATAAAAATAACAAAGGGTCAGGTACATTGAAAAAGCAGAGAATAGGATTATGGAAACAAGTTGTGTTTGTTTTATACTCTTGGAGAAAAGGAGCAGCAAAAGCAGTTCAGGCCTATATTAATAGATTCTGCTACTTTTCACACCATTTTATGCTGAACTGATAATAACTAACAAAATAAACTGATAGTGCTTCTTGAGTATTCCCACTTTCATCTGCCCCTGGGTCTCCTTGCTTGTTGTTCTTGTTCAGTTGCTCAGTTGTGCCTGACTCATGACCCTGTCTACTGCAGCATGCCAGACTTTCCTGTCCTTCTCTATATTCCTGGAATTTGCTCAGATTCATGTCCGTTGAATCAATGATGCCATCAACCTTCTCATCCTCGGTTACCCCCTTCTCCTGCTCCCTTCAATCTTTTCCAGCATCAGGGTTTTTTTCCAATAAGTTGGCTTTTTGCTTCAACTGGCCAAAGTATTAGAGTTCCCACATCAGTCCTTCAATGAATATTCAGGATTGATTTCCTTTAGAATTGACTGATTTGATCCCCTTGCAGTCCAAGGGACTTTCAAGAGTCTTCACCAGCACCGTAGTTGGAAAGCATCAATTCTTCGGTGGTCAGCCTTCATTATGGTCCAACTCTCACATCCAACATGACTTCTGGAAAAACCATAGCTTTGACTGTATGGACCACATCAGCAAAGTGATATCTTTGTTTTTTAATATGATTTCTAGGTTTGTCATAGCTTTCCTTCCACCTAGGAGCACGCATCTTTTACTTTCATGGCTGCTGTCACAATCTGTAGTGATTTTGGAGCCTAAGAAAATAAAGTCTTAGGCTTTATGGTTTCCATTGTTTCCCCATCCATTTGCCATGAAGTGATGGGACCGGATGTCATGATCTTTTGAATGTGGTGTTTTAAGCCAGATGTTTCACTCTCCTCTTTCACTTTCTTTTTTTTTTTTTAATTTAATTTTATTTTTAAACTTTACAATATTGTATTGGTTTTGCCAAATATCAAAATGAATCCGCCACAGGTATACATGTGTTCCTCATCCTGAACCCCCCTCCCTCCTCCCTCCCCATACCATCCCTCTGGGTCGTCCCAGTGCACCAGCCCCAAGCATCCAGTATCATGCATCGAACCTGGACTGGCGACTTGTTCCATATATGATATTATATGTATTTCAATGCCATTCTCCCAAATCTTCCCACCCTCTCCCTCTCCCACAGAGTCCAAAAGACTGTTCTAATCCCACTGCTGGGCATACACACTGAGGAAACCAGAATTGAAAGAGACACATGTACCCCAATGTTCATAGCAGCACTGTTTATAATAGCCAGGACATGGAAGCAACCTAGATGTCCATCAGCAGATGAATGGATAAGAAAGCTGTGGTACATATACACAATGGAGTACTACTCAGCCATTAAAAAGAATACATTGGAATCAGTTCTAATGAGGTGGATGAAACTGGAGCCTATTATACAGAGTGAAGTAAGCCAGAAAGAAAAACACCAATACAGTATACTAAAGCATACATATGGAATTTAGAAAGATGATAACAATAACCCTGTATACAAGACAGCAAAAGAGACACTGATGTATAGAACAGTCTTTTGGACTCCTCTTTCACTTCCATCAAGAGGCTCTTTAGTTCCTCTTCACTTTCTGCCATAAGGGTGGTGTCATCTGCATATCTGAGGTTATTGATATTTCTCCCTGCAGTCTTGATTCCAGCTTGTGCGTCATACAGTCTGGCATCTTGCATGATGTATTCTGCATAGAAGTTAAATATGCAAGTGGACAATATACAGCCTTGATGTACTCCTTTCCCAATATGGAACCAGTCTGTTGTTCCATGTCCAGTTCTACCTGTTGCTTCTTGACCTGCATACAGATTTCTCAGGAGGTAGATAAGGTGGTCTGGTATTCCCATCTCTTTAAGAATGTTCCAGTTTGTTGTGATCCACAGAGCCAAAAGTTTAGTCAATGAAGAAGTAGGTGTTTTTCTGGAATTCTCTTGCTTTTTCTAGGATCCAGTGGATGTTAACAATTTGACCTCTGATTCCTCTGCCTTCTTTAAATCCAGCTTGTATATCTGGAAGTTCTCAATTCAGATACTACTGAAACCTAGCTTGAAGGATTTTAAGGATTACCTTGCTAGCATGTGAAATGAGGACAACTGTGCAGTAGTTTGAACATTCTTTGGCATTGCCCTTATTTGGGATTGGAATGAAAACTGACTTTTTCAGTCCTGTGGCTACTACTGAGTTTTCCAAATATGCTAACATCCTGAATGCAGCACTTCAACAAAATCATCTTTTAGGATTTGAAATAGCACAGCTGGAATTCCATCACCTCTGCTAGCTTTGTTTGTAGTAATGCTTCCTAAGGATTACTTGATTTCAGACTCCCAGCATGTCTGGCTATCACACCATTGTAGTCCTTTTCTGTACAGTTCTGTGTCTTCTTGCCACCTCTTCTTAATCTCTTCTGCTTCTGTTAGGTTGTTGACTTTCCTGTCCTTTATTGTGTCCATCTTTGCATGAAATGTTCCCTTGGTATCTCTGGAGAAGGAAATGGCCACTCATCCCAGTATTCCTGCCTGGGAAATCCCATGGACAGAGGACCCTGGAGGGCTACAGTCCATGGGGTCACAAAAGAGTCTGACATGAGTTACCAACTAACAACAACAGTGCTCTACTCCATCATGGTGTCACAGTTTCCCTTTGGCAAGGAAATATAATCAGAAAAAAGTTGAGTTCCTAGATGTAGTGATATATTAATTTGATTATGTATAAGAGAAGCTTAAGACAATTACACTTGAGAAAAAGTGTGATAGCCAAGTATGACTGTCAGCTCAGTTCAGTTCAGTCGCTCGGTTGTGTCCGACCCTTTGCGACCCCATGAACCACAGCACGCCAGGCCTCCCTGTCCATCACCAAGTCCCGGAGTTTACCCAAACTCATGTCCATCGAGTTGGTGATGCCATCCAGCCATCTCATCCTCGGTTGTCCCTTTCTCCTCCTGCCCTCAATCCCTCCCAGCATCAGGGTTTTTTCCTATGAGTCAACTCTTCGCATGAGGTGGCCAAAGTATTGGAGTTTCAGCTTCAGCATCAGTCCTTTGAAAGAACACCGAGGACTAAGTATCTTCTTTAGGATGGACTGGTTGGATCTCCTTGCAGTCCAAGGGACTCTCAAGAGTCTTCTCCAACACCACAGTTCAAAAGCATCAATTCTTTGGCACTCAGTTTTCTTCACAGTCCAACTCTCACATCCATACATGACCACTGGAAAAACCATAGCCTTGACTAGACAGACCTTTGTTGGCAAAGTAATGTCTCTGCTTTTTAATATGCTAAGTTGGTCATAACTTTTCTTCCAAGGAGTAAGCGTCTTTTAATTTCATGGCTGCAATCACCATCTGCAGTGATTTTGGAGCCCCCAAAAATAAAGTCTGACACTGTTTCCCCATCTATTTGCCATGAAGTGATGGGACCAGATGCCATGATCTTTGTTTTCTGAATGTTGAGTTATAAGCCAACTTTTCACTGTCCTCTTTTACTTTCATCAAGAGGCTCTTTAGTTCCTTCTCACTTTCTGTCATAAGGGCGGTGTCATCTGCATATCTGAGGTTATTGGTATTTCTCCCAGCAGTCTTGATTCCAGCTGTGCTTCCTCCGGCCCAGCGTTTCTCATGATGTACTCTGCACACAAGTTAAATAAGCAGGGTGACAATATACAGCTTTGACCCGCTCCTTTTCCTATTTGGAACCAGTCTGTTGTTCCATGTCCAGTTCTAACTGTTGCTTCCTGATCTGCATATAGGTTTCTCAAAAGGCAGGTCAGGTGGTCCGGTATTCCCATCTCTTGAAGAATTTTCCACAGTTTTTTGTGATCCAAACAGTCAAAGGCTTTGGCATAGTCAATAAAGCAGAAATAGATGGTTTTCTGGAACTCTTGCTTTTTCGATGATCCAGCAGATGTTGGCAATTTGATCTCTGGTTCCTCTGCCTTTTCTAAAATCAGCTAGAACATCTAGAAGTTCATGGTTCACATATTGCTGAAGCCTTGCTTGGAGAATTATGAGCATTACTTTACTAGCATGTGAGATGAGTGCAATTGTGCGGTAGTTTGAGCATTCTTTGGCATTGCCTTTCTTTGGGATTGGAATGAAAACTGACCTTTTCCAGTCCTGTGGCCACTGCTGAGTTTTCCAAATTTGCTGGCATATTGAGTGCAAAACTTTTACAGCATCATCTTTCAGGATTTGAAATAGCTCAACTAGAATACCATCACCTCCACTAGCTTTGTTCATAGTGATGCTTTTGAAGGCCCACTTGACTTCATATTCCAGGATATCTGGCTCTAGGTGAGTGATCACATCATCATGATTATCTGGGTCGTGCAGATCTTTTTTTGTACAGTTCTTCTGTGTATTCTTGCCACCTCTTCTTAATATCTTTTGCTTCTGTTAGGCCCATACCATTTCTGTCCTTTATCAAGTCCATCTTTGCATGAAATGTTCCCTTGGTATCTCTAATTTTCTTGAAGCGCTCTCTAGTCTTTCCCATTCTGTTGTTTTCCTCTATTTCTTTACACTGATCGCTGAGGAAGGCTTTCTTATCTCTCCTTGCTATTCTTTGGAACTCTGCATTCAGATGCTTATATTTTCCTTTTCTCCTTTGCTTTTCACTTCTCTTCTTTTCACAGCTATTTGTAAGGCCTCCTCAGACAGCCATTTTTCTTTTTTGCATTTCTTTTCCATGGGGATGGTCTTGAAACCTGTTTCCTGTACAGTGTCCCAAACCTCAGTCCATAGTTCATCAGGCACTCTGTCTATCAGATCTAGTCCCTTAAATCTGTTTCTCACTTTCACTGTATAATCATAAGGGATTTGATTTAGGTTATACCTGAATGGTCTATTGGTTTTCCCTACTTTCTTCATTTCAGTCTGAATATGGCAATAAGGACTTAATGATCTGAGCCACAGTCAGCTCCCAGTCTTATTTTTGCTGACTATAGAGCTTATCCATCTTTGGTTGCAAAGAATATAATCAAGCTGATTTGGGTATTGACCATCTGGTGATGTCCATATGTAGAGTCTTCTCTTGTGTTGTTGGAAGAGGGTGTTTGCTATGACCAGTGTGTTCTCTTGGCAAAATTCTATTAGCCTTTGCCCTGCTTCATTCCGTATTCCAAGGCCAAATTTGCCTGTTACTCCAGGCGTTTCTTGACTTCCTACTTTTGCATTCCAGTCCCCTATAATGAAAAGGACATCTTTTTTGGGTGTTAGTTCTAAAAGATCTTGTAGGTCTTCATAGAACCGTTCAACTTCAGCTTCTAGCATGCTGAAGAGGCAAGCCTACAAATGGTGTGAAGCATTAATCTTGTGCTGATTCTTATGTCAGTGAAAGCTACATATTGTGTTTTCTTCTCTGAACTGCTGTATCCACTGTTGTATGTGAAGGGTCAGCACCCCAGAGATTGACCGATTTTCTTGATTTCACACAGAAGATCAAAATTCTATAAAGTCCATGAGCATTGTAATTGAACTATATCTGAATATATCTGAACTATATTCAGATTCTTTTGAATATTAGTGACTTGAACTTCAGAGTCTGAGGTTCCAGAGTAGTCATATTCCCCTGCTTTGACCACATAGATTGCCTTGGTGGTGGTGGTAGTTTAGTCACTAAGTCATGTCTAACTCTCACAACCCCATGGACTGTAGCCTGCTAGGCTCCTCTGTCCATGGAATTTCCCAGGAAAGAATACTTGAGTGGGTTTCCATTTCCTTCTCCAGAGGATCTTCCTGACCCAGGGATTGAACCCAGGTCTTCTGCATTGCAGGCAGATTCTTTATAGATTCAGCCACCAGGGAAGCCAGAGATTGCCTTAACAGAGAGGAAAATTTGCATTAGTATTCAGGTGCCTGTGTTCCCTGTAGAACTATTTTCCTAATATTGTGAGTTGAATTTCTATGTCCTCCATTTGTAACTCCTAACCTCTAGAGTAATGAGAAGCTGTGAAAAAGTTGGTATTGGGAGGTTTCAGTAGCCTTGCAGCTGGTTCAGTAAATGCATTTTCATCATTGGGTGAAGAATAAAATAGTACCCCATAAAAGTTTCTTGAAAAATGAACTGGAATTCCCTTAATAAAGAAGTACTATTACATGGATTTAAAGCAACCCCAGGAACAATACTTACAGAGTAGAGATTTATGATCCAAAATTGGGATGAAATGCCATTTGAATACTATGGTTCTTGGGAAATATGCTTTCAGAAATCCTTTATTAATGATTTGGATGTGAAATAACCATGAAAAATATACAGATTAGTAGGATGTGCTATAAGCATAAATCTAAGAGAAATAGTTCAAAAAGAGATGCTTAAGAATTGGGTACAGAGAAAAGAGTAATAAAAAGTGATATATTGTGCAAAAATAAAAACTAGAGGCTTGTGGAAAGAAAGACTATAGCAAACAGGGTGGCAAGCATTAAGATTAAATAATACTTTAAAAACAGAAAATTAGATGTGACCTGCAGTGATTTTTTTTAAGAATATATTTGAGTGGGAAGCATGGTGTAATTTAGAGATTATATTCAAATGTCACATCAAGATTGGGAACATATAGCCTCTTTCAGCATATATTGATTTACTCAAAAATACTTGGGTATATCTGGACCCTAATGAATGTCAGTCTATTTATAGGATTTCCAAAAAAAAAAAAAAAAAAAAAATCATTCAAGACTTGGAGGCACTGACATTCTGGAGTGAATTAGAAAAGTTATGCATTAATTAGACTAAAGGATCGAGTCAATTAGTATTGCTTTTGTCTATCAGAGTAATGTTAAATTAACTAACGTCTATTGTCTGCTACATGCTAGATGCTGTATTAAATGTTTTGTATGTCTTCATGCCTCATTTAATAATCATCTACCCTGTGAGAAAATGGAGACATTTTTGTTGTTGTTTTTTGTTTAGTTGTTAAGTCATGTCTGAGCTTTGCGACCCCATGCACTGCATCACCAACTCCTAAAGTTTACCCAAACTCATGATCATTGAGTTGGTGAAGCTATCTAACCATCTCATCCTCTGTTGCCCCCTTCTCCTGCCCTCAGTGGAGGCTTAGCATGTTAAAATATTAATATGAGATCAGGCAGTTCCTTGTGGCCTAGGTGTAATTCAAACCCTTGTCTATCAAACTAGTATAAGCAATCTTAGCCAATCTGTAATAATTGTTATTCAGTCACCCAGTTGTGTCCAACTGTTTGTGACCCCCACGGACTGCAGCACACCAGACCTCCCTGTCTTTCACTATCTCCTGGAGTTTGCCCATGTTCATGTTCATTGCATCAGTGATGCCATCCAACCATCTCATCCTCTGATGCCCTCTTCTCCTTCTGCCCTTGATCTTTCCCAGCATCAAGGACTTTTCAGTGAGTCATCTGATGCACACAGATGACTGGAGCTTCAGCATCAGTCCTTCCAGTGAATATTCAGGGTTGATCTCCCTTAAGATTGACTGGTTTGATCTCCTTGCTGTCCAAGGAACTTTCAGGAGTCTTTTCCAGCCCCACAGTTTGAAAGCATCAATTCTTTGGCACTCTGCCTTCTTTATAGTCCAGCTCTCACAACCGTACCTGACCACTGGGAAGACCATAGCCTTCACTATATGGCCCTTTGTTGGCAGAGTAATGTTCTCTGCTTTTCAACACATTGTCTAGGTGTCTAGGTTTGTCATCGCTTTTCCTGCCAAGAGGCAATCATTTTCTGATTTCAAGGCCTGCAGTCACCGTCCGCAGTGATTTTGGAGCCCAAGAAGAGGAAATCTGTCACTACTTCCACTCTTTTCTCTTCTACTTGTCATGCAGTAATGGGGCCGGATGCCATGATCTTAGTTTTTTTAATATTTAGTTTAAGTCAGCTCTTTTACTCTCCTCCTTCACTTTCATCAAGAGGCTCTTTAATTCCTCTTCTCTTTCGCCATTAGAGTGGTATCATCCACATACCTGAGGTTGTTGATGTTTCTGCTGCTATCTTGATTCCGGCTTGTAACTCACCCAGCCGGGCATTTCTCATGATGTGCTCAGTTTATAGGTTAAACAGTGTGACAGCAGACAGCCCTGTCGCACTCCTCTCTCCATCTTGAACCAATCAGTTGTTCCATACAGGGTACTAACTGTTGCTTCTTGACCCGCGTACAGATTTCTCAGGAGACAGGTAAGATTGTCTGGTAGTCCCATCTTTCTAAGAGCTTTCCACAGTTGGTCATCATCCACACAGTCAAAGCTTTAGTGTAGTCCATGAAACAGAAATAGATGTTCTCCTGAAATTCCTTTGCATTCTCTATAATCCAGCAAATGTTGGCAATTTGATCTCTAGTTCCTCTTCCTTTTCTAAACCCACCTTGGACATCTGGAAGTTCTTAGTTCGCATAAAGCTAAAGCCTAGCGTGCATTTTTTTCTATTGGAAAACTATGTAAATTTTATAGATTCTGCTTTGAATTCTTGGTAAAATTCAAGATTGGATTTAATGAAACTTATACAAGACAAAAAATGAAAGATAAACTGATTTATAAGGAGACTTAATTGTGAACAGAAAAAGAATATAAAAAAATGAATAATGCTATATCAATTCTAAAATTCCATTGCAGCAAAGAATGAAATACATACTGAAGAAAATAAATCAGAGATATTGAGGAAACACTTAGAATTTTTTGCTGAGAATGTAAAAGACAAGCCAGAAATGAAAATAGAAGCTAGTATATATATGAAGGTCAGAAACAGATCGATCTATAACAAATTTACCCAAAAAGATTTACAATGAAAAATGCACGAATGAACAAAGATTCATGCACAGGAAAATTGAAGGATATAAAGTAGGATATAAATTATTTCAAAGTATAATTAATGTATTACACTTATTCAGATGAAAATGATCTTTTTTTTATTAAAAAGGTTGTTGGCGCCCAGTGATGGTATGCACATTATAACACATACATACACACAGACACACATATATACACACAATGTGGCATTAAGATCTAGAAAGCAAAAAGGATAAATAAGCTGAAACAACGGGCACTTCTATGGTTTTTATGTTTTACATTTAGGTTTTTGCCTTTTTAGGATAAAGATTTCAACTTTTGCCCATCCAAACACATGGACATTTTAGGTAGTAATATACTGAACTGATAAAACTGCCAAAAAAAGACACTCCAAAACTATAGTTGGGAATATAAATTGATGAAAACAAATGTGATTCAATATTTTTAGTTCTTGGGGTTTATCCAAAGATAAATAATCATAGATATGCCAAAAAAATTACATAGATTATTAACTGAGTGTTATTACAGGAAAACACTGAAAACGTCAATGTACATGTCCAATATTAGGATGGCTGATTGATAGAATAGAATACACCAAGACTAGAATATATGTAGTCATAGGAAATGGAGAAGGCAATGGCAACCCACTCCAGTACTCTTGCCTGGGAAATCCCATGGACAGAACAGCCTGGTAGGCTATAGTCCATGGGGTCGTGAAGAGTTGGACACGACTGAGCGACTGAGCGACTTCACTTTTCACTTTCATTCACTGGAGAAGGAAATGGCAACCCACTCCAGTGTTCTTGCCTGGAGAATTCCAGGGACGGGGGAGCCTGGTGGGCTGCCGTCTATGGGGTCACACAGAGTCAGACATGACTGACGTGACTTAGCAGCAGCAGCAGTCATAGGAAATCAGTCATAATCTAGTAAGAGAAAACCAAGTTATAAAGCAATATGCTATAACAGTGGTCCTCAATCTTTTTGGCACTGGGGAACGGTTTCATGGAAGACAGTTTTCCTATGGGGAAGGTTTCTGGATGCCTCAAACGCAATATATTTATTGTGAACTTTATTTCCATTATTCTTACATCGCTCAGTTGGTAAAAAACCACCCTACAAAGGAGAGCCAGGTTCAATTCCTGGGTTGAGAAGATCCCCTGGAGAAGGGCATAGCAAGCAATTTCAGTCAATTCCAGTATTCTTGCCTGGAGAACTCCATGGACAGAGGAGCCTGGTGGGTTACAGTCCATGGGGTCGCAGAGTTGGACACCAATGAGCAACTAACACCATCTCAGATCATCAGGCATCAAATCCCAGAAGTTGGGGACCCCTGTGCTATATAGTATGTTAATAATATAGTGATTGAAAGTGATTTTTATTTTCTTTTTTGTGTTTGTCCTAGAAGTGCCAACAATATTCAGTGTTATGATTAAGAATACTTTTATTTTGGGAGTTCATTGCGAATAAAGCAGAGAAAATTTCAGGTTTTGCTGTGGTTACTATTTTCAGTTTTATTACTGTTTTAATTAATTTTTCTTTCATGACTTTAAAAATATTGCAACATTTTAAAGTTATTTTATGAAAAATGTTTTTAGCCCAGCAGACTATATTTCTGATTTTATAATGAAAGTTATTGACATATATATTTATTTAAACATTTACATACACATACACTTTTAATTATGAAGTCAATTGTCCTTTTTGTACTATGGTAGCTGATTTTTTTTTTAATCACTAAAATTTTAAGAAAGAAAAAAAAAGGTATGATAATGAGGAAATTGCTCCTGATAGTCATTTTTAAGGAAAGTGATTGGAGTTTTCAGTCTGTCTGCCCTCTGATGGAGAAGGCTAAAACTCTTATGGAAGCTTCCTGATGGAAGAGACTAATTGAGGGGGAAACTGGTTCTTGTTATGATGGGCGGGGCCATGCTCAATAAATCTTTAATCCAAGTTTCTGTTGACAGGTAGAGCTGTTCCCTCCCTGTTATTTACCTGGGGCCAAATCACTTTCACCTTCATGCATTGGAGAAGGAAATGGCAACCCACTCCAGTGTTCTTGCCTAGAGAATCTCAGGGACGGGGGAGCCTGGTGGACTGCAGTCTATGGGATCACACAGAGTTGGGCACGACTGAAGCAACTTAGTAGCAGCAGCAGCAAACTATGGTGGCCCCACAGCCTTGTCTAACTCAATGAAACTATGAGCCATGCCATGTAGGGCTAACTAAGACAGACTGTTCCTGGTGAAGAGTTCTGACAAAATGTGGTCCACTGGAGAAGGGAATGGCGAACCACTTCAGTATTCTTGCCTTGAGAAACCCATGAACTGTATGAAAAGGCTACAGGATAGAACACTGAAAGATGAACTCCCCAGGTCAGTAGGTGCCCAATATGCTACTGGAGATCAGTGGAGAAGTAACGCCAGAAAGAATAAAGAGACAGAGCCAAAGCAAAAGAACACCCAGTTGTGGATGTGACTGGTGTTAGAAGCAGAGTTCTATGCTCTAAAGAGCAATATAGCAAAGGAACCTGGAATGTAAGGTCTATGAATCAAGGCAAATTGGAAGTGGTCAAACGAGATGTCGAGAGTGAACATTGACATTTTAGGAATCAGCAAACTAAAATAGACTGGAATGGGTGAATTTAATTCAGATGACCATTATATCTACTACTGTGAGCAAGAAATGGAATAGCTTTCATAGTCAACAGAACAGTCTGAAATGCAGTACTTGGATGCAATCACAAAAATGACAGAATGATCTCTGTTTGTTGCCAAGGCAAACCATTCAGTATCACGGTACTTGAAATCTATGCTCCAACCAGTAGTGCTGAAGAAGCTGAAGTTGAAAGGCTCTGTGAAGACCTATAAGACCTTTTAGAACTAACACCCCAAAAATATGTCCTTTTCATTATAGGGGACTGGAATGCAAAAGTAGGAAATCAAGAAACACCTGGAGTAACAGGCAAATTTTACCTTTGAGTACAGAATGAATAGGGCAAAGGCTAATAGAGTTTTGCCAAGAGAACACACTGGTCACAGCAAACACCCTCTTTCAACAACACAAGAGAACACTCTACATATGGACACACCAGATGGTCAATACCGAAATCAGATTGATTATATTCTTTGCAGCCAAAGCAGGAGAAGCTCTATACAGTCAGCAAAATCAAGACCAGGAGCTGAATGTGGCTCAGATCATGAACTCCTTATTGCCAAATTCAGACTTAAATTGAAGAAAGTGGGGAAAACCACTAGAACATTCAGGTATGACCTAAACCAAATCCCTTATGATTATACAGTGGAGGTGAGATAAATACAAGGGATTAGATCTGATAGAATCTCTGAAGAACTGTGGGCAGAGGTACATGACATTGTACAGGAGGCAGTGATTAAGACCATCCTCAAGAAAAAGAAATGCAAAAAATGCAAAATGGCTGTCTGAGGAGACCTTACAAATAGCTGTGCAAAGAAGAGAAGTGAAAGGCAAAGGAGAAAAGGAAAGATATAAGCATCTAAATGCAGAGTTCCAAAGAATAGCAAGGAGAGATAAGAAAGCCTTCCTCAGTGATCAGTGCAAAGAAATAGAGGAAAACAATAGAATGGGAAAGACTAGAGATCTCTTCAAGAAAATTAGAGATACCAAGGGAACATTTCATGCAAAGATGGGCACAAGAAAGGACAGAAAAGGTATGGAACTAACAGAAGCAAAATATATTAAGAAGAGGTGGCAAGAATACACAAAAGAACTATTAAAAAAAAAAAAAAAAGATCTTCATGACACGGATAATCATGATGGTATGATCCCTCACCTAGAGCCAGACATCCTGGAATGTGAAGTCAAATGGGCCTTAAGAAGCATCACGACAAACAAAGCTAGTGGAGGTGATGGAATTCCAGTTGACCTATTTCAAATCCTAAAAGATGATGCTGTGAAAGTGCTGCACTCAATGTGCCAGGAAATTTGGAAAACTAAGCAATGGCCACAACAGACTAGTTCCAAATAGGAACCAGTCAAGGCTGTATATTGCCACCCTGCTTATTTAACTTATATGCAGAGTACATCATGAGAAACGCTGAACTGGAAAAAACACAAGCTGGAATCAAGATTGCCAGGAGAAATATCAATAATCTCAGATATGTAGATGACACCACCCTTATGGCAGAAAGTAAAGAGGAACTAAAAAGCCTCTTGATGAAAGTGAAAGAGGAGAGTGAAAAAGTTGGCTTAAAGCTCAACATTCAGAAAACGAAGATCATGGCATCTGGTCCCATCACTTCATGGGAAATAGATGGGGAAACAGTGGAAACAGTGTCAGACTTTATTTTTTTGGGCTCCAAAATCACTGCAGATGGTGACTGCAGTCATGAAATTAAAAGATGCTTACTCCTTGGAAGGAAAGTTATGACCAACCTAGATAGCATATTCAAAAGCAGAGACATTACTTTGCCAACAAAGGTCTGTCTAGTCAAGGCTATGGTTTTTCCAGTAGTCATGTATGGATGTGAGAGTTGGACTGTGAAGAAAACTGAGTGCCAAAGAATTGATGCTTTTGAACTGTGGTGTTGGAGAAGACTCTTGAGAGTCCCTTGGACTGCAAGGAGATCCAACCAGTCCATTCTAAAGGAGATCAGTCCTGGGTGTTCTTTGGAAGGAATGATGCTAAAGCTGAAATTCCAGTACTTTGGCCACCTCATGCAAAGAGTTGACTCATTGGAAAATATTCTGATGCTGGGAGGCATTGGGGGCAGGAGGAGAAGGGGACGACAGAGGATGAGATGGCTGGGTGGCATCACCGAGTTGATGGACGTGAGTTTGAGTGAATTCAAGGAGTTGGTGATGGACAGGGAGGCCTGGCGTGCTGCAGTTCATGGGGTCGCAAAGAGTCAGACATGACTGAGCGACTGAACTGAACTGAAGCAGTGGCCACAGGACTGGAAAAGGACAGTTTTCATTCTCATCCCAAAGAATGACAACGCAAAGAATGGTCAAACTACCGCACAAATGCACAAAATTCTCCAAGCCAGGTTTCAACAGTATGTGAACTGTGAACTTCCAGATATTCAAGCTGGTTTTAGAAAAGGCAGAGGAACCAGAGATCAAATTGCCAACATCCATCAGATCATTGAAAAAGCAAGAGAGTTCCAGAAAAACATCTACTTCTCCTTTATTGACTACACTAAAGGCTTTTACTGTGTGGATCACAACAAACTGGAAAATTCTGAAAGAGATACCAATACCAGACCACCTGACCTGCCTCTTGAGAAATCTGTATGCAGGTCAGGAAGCAACAGTTAGAACTGGACATGGAACAACAGACTGGCTCCAAGGGGAAGGAGTATGTCAAGGCTTATTTATATTGTCACCCTGCTTATTTAACTTCCATGCCGAGTACATCATGAAAAACACTGGACTGGATTAAGCACAAGCTGGAATCAAGATTGCCAGCGAAATGTCAATAACCTCATATATGCAGATGACACCACCCTTATGGCAAAAAGCGAAGAAGAACTAAAGAGCCTCTTGATGAAAGTGAAAGTGAGTGAAAAAGTTAGCTTAAAACTCAATATTCATAAAACTAAGATCATGGCATCTGGTCCCATCACTTCATGGCAAATAGACAGGGAAACGGTGGAAAACTATTTTGGGGAGCTCCAAAATCACTGTAGATGATGATTGCAGCCATGAAGTAAAAGATGCGTGCTCCTTGGAAGGAAAGTGATGACCATCTAGACAGCATATTAAAAAGCAGAAACATTACATTACCAACAAAGGTCCATCTAGTCAAAGCTATGGTTTTTCATGTAGTCATGTATGGATGTGAGAATTGGACTATAAAGAAAGCTGAGCAGTGAAGAATTGATGCTTTTGAACTGTCGTGTTGGAGAAGACTCTTGAGAGTCCCTTGGACTGCAAGGAGATCCAACCAGTCCATCCTGAAGGAAATCAGTCCTGAATATTCATTGGAGGGACTGATGCTGAAGCTGAAACTCCAATACTTGGGCCACCTGATGGAAAGAACTGACTCTTTTGAAAAGACCCTTATGCTGGGAAAGATTGAGGGCAGGAGGAGAAGGGGACAACAGAGGATGAGATGGTTGGATGGCATCACCGACTCAATGGTCATGAGTTTGGGTAAACTCCAGGAGTTGGTGATGAACAGGGAGGCCTCGAGTGCTGCAATCCACGGGGTCACAGAGTCGGACATGACTGAGTGACTGAACTGAACTGAAGGGAAGTGAATCTAACACCTGCAATTTTTTTCTTGTAAGGACAACCCAAAGCTAATTTTTTAAAGTACCTTTCTTGTTTTTCAAGTCACTAAGTCATATTCAACCCTTTGCGACCCCATAGACTGCAGCATGTCCCGCTCCCCTCTCCTCTACTATCTCCCAGAGTTTGCTCAAATTTATGTCCATTGAGTTAGTGATGCTTTCTAACCATCTCATCCTCTGCCACCCACTTCTCATCATGCTTTCAATCTTTCCCAGCATCAGGGTCTTTTCCATCAGGTATCCAAAGTACTGGAGTGAATTTTAGGGTTGATTTCCTTTAGGATGGACTGCTTTGATATCCTTACAGTCCAAGGGACTCTCAAGAGTCTTCTCCACCACCACAGTTCAGAAGCAAGAATCCTTTAGCACTCAGCCTTCTTTATGGTCCAACTCTCATATCCATACATGACTACTGGAAAAACCATAGCCTTGACTAGATGGACCTTTGTCAGCAAAATAATCTCTCTGCTTTTTAATATGCTGTCTAGGTGGGTCATAACTTTCCTTTCAAGGAGTAAGCGTCTTTTAATTTCATGGCTACAGTCACTGTCCACAGTGATTTTGGAGCCCAAGAAAATAAAATCTGTCACTGTTTACCCATCTATTTGCCATGAAGGGATGGAATTGGATTCCATGATTTTAATGTTTTGAATGTTGAGTTTTAAGCCAACTTTTTCACTCTCTTCTTTCAGCCCCATTAGGAGGCTCATCAAGAGGCTTTCTGCCTCTTTCCTCTTCACTTTCTGCCATTAGAGTGGTATCATCTGCATATGTGAGGCTGTTGGTATTTTCTGCCAGCAGTATTGATTCCAATTCGTGATTCATCCAGCCTGGCATTTCACATGATGTACTCTGCACAGAAGTTAAATAAGCAAGGTGACAATATACAGCCTTGTCATACTCCATCCCGAATTTTGAACCAGTCTTTTGTTCCCTGTCTGGTTCTAACTGTTGCTTCTTGACCTGCATACAGGTTTCTCAGGAGGCAGATAAGGTGGTCTGGTATTCCCATCCCTTAAGAATTTCCACAGTTTGTTGTGATCCATACAGTCAAAGGCTGTACAGTCAGTAAAGCAGAAGTAAATGTTTTTCTGGAATTCCCTTACTTTTTCTATGATCCCACAGATCTTGGCAATTTGATCTATGGCTCTTCTGCCTTTTCTAAACCCATCTTGTACATCTGAAAGTTCTTCATTCACATACTGCTGAAGCCTAGCCTGAAAGATTTTGAGTCCTCACTAGCAGAAGAGGTGAGTGCAACTTTACAGTAGTTTGAACATTCTTTGGCATTGCCCTTCTTTGGGATTGAAATGCAAACTGACCTTTTCCAGTCCTGTGGCCACTACTGAGTTTTCAAAATTTGCTGACATATTGAGTGTTGCATTTTAACAGCAGCATCTTTCTGGGATTTTATATAGCTCAGCCAAAGCACTCTTTCTCTTACTTTATTCAAACTGAGTCATTTATGCCCTTTTATCTACTGTAACTAAGAATTTAGATTGACTTTTATGATAGCAGTCTAGGAAATATAATATAAGGAGGAAAAACTACTTGTTTTTACAAAACTTGTGAGGCCAAGGGACAATGGTGCAAAATTTTTGCTAAAAACAGAGGTCCTCAATAAAATAGAAACATGTTCTGTTGCAGTATTTGTCAGAGTACATCTGTTTGTTAGGTGGTTACATTTTAAATCTTTATTCAGGATAAAACTGCACTAAAATCGGGTGATTTACTTCATAAGGTAATATTGATAACCAAGTAACTTTCTCTTCGATATATCTTTCAAAAAGATAAATATAAATTCATCTCAGAGTGTAAAGAATTTAGCTAAGGACATTGATAGATAAATAAATCTCTGTACAAAGCTATTAAAAAGAAAAAATATTATATATGTGTGTATCATATAATCAAACAGATGAATGTGCATACATAGATATAATGAAACAAAAAGATTGTAATATTTATATTCTGAACATGACTGTAAAATAAAAGAATAAAGATTATAATGAGTAATGTTTGTTTAGAGTAACTTTTCTAATTCTTGAGGGGGAAGGGAAAATATCCTAACATGAAAGTCTTTTTTATTATAAAGTAGATAATTACTGAAATATGCTGACAGTATTTAGTGATATATATAAATTCATAATGCTGCAGTAACCCTGGTTTTATATTTTATATGCATAGAGTGCAATATATGATACTAAAGGTAGATGCAAAGTGGGTTTATTATCCTTTGGTAGGGTTAAAAGGTTTTAGTCTAGAGTCTTTTAAGTTCCTTTAGATAGAGAGTTTGTGTGTGTACATCTCAGATACCTTCTTAAATACATGGAATTACAGTGGATACTCATGGGTATTTAAAAAATAGCTTTCTTGGTATATTTGAAGGGCACATTTGAACCCAACTATGAATCTGAGGACACATTTTAGTGAAATTTTCTTTTGTGCCATATCTATTGAACACCATCTAAATCACGTATTAGTTTTTTCTCTTAGAGATGATTCCTCAACTTTGTTGACAACATTTCTAGTCCTTTTTAGTATTCCAACTCAGTGTTTTCTTCCTGTACCATGTGCTGAATTAACTGAAATGGGAGTACCCTTTTCCTAATGGTTTTCTGTCTCCTCTATGTAGAATACCATTTCCTCAGCTTTCTCACTGCTGTCACCATGTGTGGAAATGCTGCTTCCTCCACAGCATTGTGATCATAGCTAGCAACACTGGCAGATACTTCAGAGTTGCTGAGAAACTAGATTTTTCGGTGTGGGATTTCTTTCTTTTAAATTTTTTATTGAAGTGTAGTTGATTTACAGTGTTGTGTGAGTTTTAAGTGTACAGCAATGTGAATCAGATACACATGTAAAACTAACACAAAAACAATAAATATGAAGGGACACATAAGTTAGCGGCAGAATAATAAGCATCTTCAACAGGCTTTACAAATCTAGAATGATTTCTCAAAGCCAAAGTGAGAAGCCAGCCACTTAGTTCAACCACCTGCCAAAAATATAGCATAAAAATCCAAGGTAGAGATTTCACGTTAAAAATCTTCCTTTCAGGAAGTTTTAATAAAATTAAAAATACAAAAATTTCTTTCCAACAATGATTAAACTTAACAAACAATAAACATTAAAAGGGAATGAATCTAATTTCTAAATAGGTGAATATGAATCCCCCAACCCAGATATTATGTAGAGATTAAGAAGGGAATTGCAAACCACTTCAGTATTCTTGTCTTGAGAACCCCATTTGCCCTATTATGAAAAGGCAAAAAAATATGGTACTGAAAGAGGAACTCTGAGGTCGATAGGTGTTCAGTATGCTACTGGAGATAAGTGGAGAAATAACTCCAGAAAGGATGAAGAGATGGAGCCAAAGAAAAAACAGTGCCCAATTGTGGATGTGACTGGTGATGGAAGCAAAGTCCAATGCCATAAAGAACAATATTGCATAGGAACCTGGAATGTTAGATCCATGAATCAGGGTAAATTGGAAGTAGTCAAACAGGAGATAGAAAGACTGAACTTTGACATTTTAGGAATCAGTGAACTCAAATGGACTGGAATGGGTGAATTTAATTCAGATGACCATTATATCTACTACTGTGGGCAAGAATCCCTTAGAAGAGATGGAGTAACCCTCACAGTCAACTGAAGAGCCCGAAATGTAGTACTTGGATGCAATCTCAAAGACGACAGAATAATCTCTGTTCATTTCCAAGGCAAACCATTCAGTATCACAGTAATCCAAGTCTATGCCCCAACCACTAATGCCAAAGAAGCTGATGTTGAATGGTTCTATGAAGACCTACAAGACCTTCCAGAACTAACTGCCCAAAAGATGTCCTTTTCATCATAGGGGACTAGAATGCAAAAGTAGGAAGTCAAGAGATACCTGGAGTAATAGGAAAATTTGATCTTGGAGTACAAAATGAAGCAGGGCAAAGGTTAACAGTTTTTCCAAGAGAACACACTGGTCATAACAAACACCCTCTTCCAACAACACAAGAGATGACTCTACACATGGACATCACCAGATGGTTAATACCAAAATCAGATTGATTATATTCTTTCCAGTCGAAGATGGAGAAACTCTGTATAGTCAGCAAAAACTGAAAAAATGAAAAGGTCAATTTTTGTTCCAATCCCAAAGGCAATGCCAAGGAATGCTCAAACTACTGTACCATTGCACTCATCTCACATTCCAGCAAAGTAATGCTCAAAATTCTCCAAGCTAGGTTTCAACAGTACATGAACCGAGAACTTTCAGATGTAAAGGTGGATTTATAAAAGGCAGAGGAACCAGAGAGTGAATTAACCAACATCCACTGGATCATAGAAAAAGCAAGAGAATTCCAGAAAAGTGTCTACTTCTGCTTTATTGACTACACTACAGCCTTTGACTGTGTGGTTCACAGCAAACTGTGGAGCATTAAAGAGATGGGAATATCAGACCACCTGACCTGCCTCCTGAGAAATCTGTATGCAGGTCAAGAAGCAAGGGAACTGGACATGGAACAATGGACTGGTTCCAAATTGGGGAAGGAGTATGTCAAGACTGTATATTGTCACCCTGCTT
Organism: Bubalus kerabau; assembly: GCF_029407905.1. Classification (NCBI taxonomy): domain Eukaryota; kingdom Metazoa; phylum Chordata; class Mammalia; order Artiodactyla; family Bovidae; genus Bubalus; species Bubalus kerabau. The sequence continues at coordinate 138,111,365 of NC_073624.1, forward strand.
ATTTAACTTCCATGCAGAGTACAAGATGTGAAATGCTGGGCTGGAGGGAAGCACAAGCTGGAATCAAGATTGCCGGGAGAAATATCAATAACCTCAGATATGGAGATGACACCACCCTTATGGCAGAAACCAAAGATCCTCTTGATGAAAGTGAAAGAGAAGAGTGAGAAAGATGGCTTAAAATTCAACATTCAAAAAAATTAAGATCATGGCATCTGGTCCCATCACTTCATGGCAAATAGATGGGGAAACAATGTAAACTGTGAGAGACTATATTCTTGGGCTCCAGAATCACTGCAGATGATGACTGCAGCCATGAAATTAAAAGACGCTTGCTCCTTGGAAGAAAAGCTATGTGTGACAAACCTAGATAGCATATTAAAAAGCAGAGAGATTATTTTGCTGACAAAGGTCCATCAAGTCAAAGCTATGGTTTTTCCAGTAGTCATGTGTTAATGTGAGAGTTGGATCATAAAGAAGGATGAGTGCTAAAGGATTGTTGCTTTTGAACTGTGGTGTTGGAGAAGACTCTTGAGAGTCCCTTGGACTGCAAGGAGATCCAACCAGTCCATCCTAAAGGAGATCAGCCCTGGGATTTCTTTGGAAGAACTAATGCTGTAGCTGAAGTTCCAATACTTTGGCCACCTGAAGGGAAGAACTGACTCCTTAGAAAAGACCCTGATGCTAGGAAAGATTGAAAGTGGGAGGAAAAGGGGACTGCAGAGGATAAGATGGTTGGATGGCTTCACTGACTTTATGGACCTGAGTTTTAGCAAGCTCTGGGACTTGTTGGTGCACAGGGAAGACTGGTGTGCTACAGTCCATGGGGTCGCAAAGAATAAGACACTACTGAGTGACTGAACTGAACAGCAACAATAAAATACAATGACCTAAATCCCACACCTTCAGGATAACTTTATTTTTTTTTTTTATTTTATTTTTAAACTTTACATAATTGTATTAGTTTTGACAAATATCAAAATGAATCTGCCACAGGTATACATGTGTTCCCCATCCTGAACCCTCCTCCCTCCTCCCTCCCCATTCCATCCCTCTGGGTCGTCCCAGTGCACCAGCCCCAAGCATCCAGTATCGTGCATCGAACCTGGACTGGCAATTCGTTTCATACATGATATTTTACATGTTTCAATGCCATTCTCCCAAATCTTCCCACCCTCTCCCTCTCTCACAGAGTCCATAAGACTGTTCTATACATCAGTATCTCTCTTGCTGTCTCGTACACAGGGTTATTGTTACCATCTTTCTAAATTCCATATATATGCGTTAGTATACTGTATTGGTGTTTTTCTTTCTGGCTTACTTCACTCTGTATAATAGGCTCCAGTTTCATCCACCTCATTAGAACTGATTCAAATGTATTCTTTTTAATGGCTGAGTAATACTCCATTGTGTATATGTACCACAGCTTGCTTATCCATTCATCTGCTGATGGACATCTAGGTTGCTTCCATGTCCTGGCTATTATAAACAGTGCTGCGATGAACAGTGGGGTACACGTGTCTCTTTCCCTTCTGGTTTCCTCAGTGTGTATGCCCAGCAGTGGGATTGCTGGATCATAAGGCAGTTCTATTTCCAGTTTTTTAAGGAATCTCCACACTGTTCTCCATAGTGGCTGTACTAGTTTGCATTCCCACCAACAGTGTAAGAGGGTTCCCTTTTCTCCACACCCTCTCCAGCATTTATTACTTGTACACTTTTGGATCGCAGCCATTCTGACTGGTGTCAAATGGTACCTCATAGTGGTTTTGATTTGCATTTCTCTGATAATGAGTGATGTTGAGCATCTTTTCATGTGTTTGTTAGCCATCTGGATGTCTTCTTTGGAGAAATGTCTGTTTAGTTCTTTGGCCCATTTTTTGATTGGGTCATTTATTTTTCTGGAGTTGAGCTGTAGGAGTTGCTTGTATATTCTCAAGATTAGTTGTTTGTCAGTTGCTTCATTTGCTATTATCTTCTCCCATTCTGAAGGCTGTCTTTTCACCTTGCTAATAGTTTCCTTTGATGTGCAGAAGCTTTTAAGGTTAATTAGGTCCCATTTGTTTATTTTTGCTTTTATTTCCAATATTCTGGGAGGTGGGTCATAGAGGATCCTGCTGTGATGTATGTCAGAGAGAGTGTTTTGCCTATGTTCTCCTCTAGGAGTTTTATAGTTTCTGGTCTTACGTTGAGATCTTTAATCCATTTTGAGTTTATTTTTGTGTATGGTGTTAGAAAGTGTTCTAGTTTCATTCTTTTACAAGTGGTTGACCAGATTTCCCAGCACCACTTGTTAAAGAGATTGTCTTTAATCCATTGTATATTCTTGCCTCCTTTGTCAAAGATAAGGTGTCCATATGTGCGTGGATTTATCTCTGGGCTTTCTATTTTGTTCCATTGATCTATATTCCTGTCTTTGTGCCAGTACCATACTGTCTTGATAACTGTGGCTTTGTAGTAGAGCCTGAAGTCAGGTAGGTTGATTCCTCCAGTTCCATTCTTCTTTCTCAAGATCGCTTTGGCTATTCGAGGTTTTTTGTATTTCCATACAAATTGTGAAATTATTTGTTCTAGCTCTGTGAAGAATGCTGTTGGTAGCTTGATAGGGATTGCATTGAATCTATAGATTGCTTTGGGTAGTATACTTATTTTCACTATATTGATTCTTCCAATCCATGAACATGGTATATTTCTCCATCTGTTAGTGTCCTCTTTGATTTCTTTCACCAGTGTTTTATAGTTTTCTATATATAGGTCTTTAGATTCTTTAGGTAGATAACTTTAAAGTGAGAATGTATAGCCTTCAAATTACCTATAAGTTTTAAGAAAAATCACTGCCACTATTTTACAAACTCCTATCCAAAGTCCATCTAGTCAAGGCTAAGGTTTTTCCAGTGGTCATGTATGGATGTGACAGTTGGACTATAAAGAAAGCTGAGCACTGAAGAATTGATGCTTTTGAACTGTGGTGTTGGAGAAAACTCTTAAGAGTCCCTTGGACTGCAAGGAGAGCCAACCAGTCTATCCTAAAGGAGATCAGTCCTGGGTGTTCATTGGAAGGACTGATTTTGTAGCTGAAACTCCAATACTTTAGCCACCTGATGTGAAGAGCTGACTCATTTGAAAAGACCCTGATGCTGGGAAAGATTGAGGGCAGGAGGAGAAGGGGGAAACAGAGGATGAGATGGTTGGATGGCATCACTGACTCGATGGACATGGGTTTGTGTGAACTCTGGGAGTTGGTGATGGAAAGGGAGGCCTGGCGTGCTGCGATTCATGGGGTTGCACAGAGTCTGACACAACTGAGCAACTAAACTGAACTGATCCAAAGTCCATTCCTGAAGCAAGTAGAAAGAGAGGGAAAGGTCCAGGGAAACCCATGGAATGAGAAAGGGGAAAATGGAAGGTTTAAGAGGAGATAACTGGAGAATCTTAGGAAAGTAATGGAAGGACTTAGCACTATTCTTGTAACTTTTTGTAAGCCTGAATTTTTAAAATTTATTTTGGCTGTGCTGGGTCTTTTTTGCTGTGCATGGGCTTTCTCTCATTGAAGCAAGCTGGTGCTACTCTAGTTGTGCATGGGCTCCATAGTTACGGTGCATAGGCTTAGTTCCTCATGCACATGAAATCTTCCTGGACCAGGGATTGAACCCATATCCCCTGCATTGGCAGGTGGATTCTTATCTATGTACTGGACCACCAGGGAAGTCCTATAGGCCTGAAATTATATTTTAAAATACTATAAAAAAATTAGAAGGTGAATAAATAAATGGTAAACAGGTGAAACAAAACTGGCAAAATGTTAGTATTTGTTGAAGCTGGGTGATATGTACATGGGGATTATATTTTTTTCTAAACTTGGTATATGTTTGTTTAGCATCAATAATAGACTTTTAATAAGGGATGAATTTACAGTGATCTTTTTGATAATGTAAATTTATTTCCTCATTAAACACTCTTGCTTTTAAGGCATTTAAGAACTGGTCCTGTTGAAATAAACTAAAGAAGACCTAAATAAATGGCAAGATATTTCATCTTTATGAAGGAGAAGACAATGTCATTAAGATTGACAGTATCACTCAAATTGATTTATAGGCTCATCTCAATATCTAAGTTTCACCTGACTTCTTTGCAAAAACTAACAAAAGTGAAAGTGTTAGTCACGCAGTCGTGTCTGACTCTTTGAGACCCCATGGACTATAGCCTGCCAGGCTCCTCTGTCCATGGGGATTCTCCAGGCAAAAATGCTGGAGTAGGTTCTCCCCTTCTCCAGGGGATCTTCCCAACCCAGGAATTGAACCCTGGTCTCCTTCATTGCAGGCAGATTCTTTAATGTCTGAGCTATCAGGGAAGCTGATCCTAAAATTCATGTAGTAAGTCAGGGGACCCAGAATAGCCAAAATAATCTTTAAAAAGGACAAAATTAAAGAACTCGTACTTCTCAATTTGAAAACACACTACAGTGCTACGACAATAATCAAAGTAGGGTGGTAATGGAAAAGGATAAAGATATAGATGAATAAAGTAGAACTGAAAATCTAGAATTAAATCATACAATAGCCAATTGATTTTTTAATGTATCATGGTTTTTAATTCCTCAGAGAACTCATTACTACACATTTAACAGTAAACGATTTCTTACATTTCAGTGTTTAAATTACAAGGTATCAAACAGAGAGAGTGACTCAGCTAGAAGGATTAGGCAGAAGGATCATTTTTCTACTATCATTATTTATAATTTAAGTATGGTTAAAAGTGGTGTGTTTGGGCCTGATTCACAACATGTGGCTAGTGGTAGGTCTATACTGTGTTAAGCTTCCTGAGCTGGGGCTTAGGGCATTGGCTTTCCTAAACAATTCTGCATAGGGGAGACATCTGCATGAGATTTGGAAGGCGTAAGTAAAGCAGCAGCCACATATGTCTTTATAAGGTCCATGTGTAGGATCATGTTCTCCTGCAGATCACACACATTGTCTCCAAACTGCTGGCTCAGGGTGGTGTCATGGGATAGTAGCTTCAGGTACTCTAGCTGCTGCTGATTCTCCCTTGGTTCCTCCTAATGTTAGGCCAAGTATGTGTGAAAAGCCATGATGAAGAGTGTCAGCTTCTTCTGCTGTTCACCCACATCATTGAAATTGAGACAGATACAAGTTCTCGTTCATTCTCAGGGTTTGCAGCCAATTCTTGCAGGTCATTTTTGCCCTCCTCACTTCACATTCCTCCTTCCTTTCAGGCCCAGCATCAGGTACAGGAACATCTTCACGTAGATTCTTTTGCTAGTTATCACATTTTGTACAGTTGCTAGGTTGTGTTCAACTGTTTGCAGCCCCATGGACTGCAGCACACGGGGATTTCCCTGCCCTACATTATATCCTGGAGTTTGCTCAAACTCATGTCCATTGAGTCAGCAATGCTATCTAACCATCCAGTCCTCTGCCACTCCCTTCTCCTTTTGCCTTCAATCTTTCCCAGCATCAGGGTCTTTTCCAATGAGTCGGCTCTTCACATCAAGTGGCCAGAGTATTGGAGCTTCAGCTTTAGCACCAGTCCTTCCAATGAATATTCAGGGTTGATTTCCTTTAGGATTGACTGATTTGACCTCCTTGCTGTTCAAAGGACTTTGAGGAGTCTTCTCTAGCATTTGAAAGCATTAATTCTACAGTTTGGAAGCCTTAATTCTTTGGCACTCAGCATTCTTCGGGGCTTCCCAGGTGGTGCTAGTGGTAAAGAACCTGCCTGCCAATGCAGGAGACATAAGGGACCCATGTTCAATCCCTGGGTTGGGAAGATCCCTAGGAGGAGGGCATAGCAACCCACTCCAGTATTCTTGCCTGGAGAATCCCCATGGACAGGGGATCCTAGAGGGCTACAGTCCATGAGGTCACGAAGAGTCAGACACGACTGAAGCAGCAGCACACATGTAGCCTTCTTTATGATCCATCTCTCACATCTGTACATGACTACTGGAAAAATCATAGCTTTGACTACACAGACTTTTGTCAGCAAAATATTATCTCTGCTTTTAAATATGCTGTCTAGGTTTGTTATAGCTTTTCTTCCAAGGAGCAAGCATCTTTTAATTTTGTGGCTGCAGTCACTGTCTCCAGTGGTTTTGGAGCCCAAGAAAGTGAAATCTGTCATTATTTCCACTTTTTCCCCATCTATTTGCCATGAAGTGATCAGACTGGATGATGCTATGATCTTTGTTTTTTGAATGATGTTTTATTTTTTTATTTTTTAAATTATTTATTTTAATTGGAGGCTAATTACTTTACAATATTGTAGTGGTTTTTGCCATACATCAACATGAATCAGCCACAGGTGCACATGTGTTCCCCATCCAGAGCACCCCTCCTACTTCCCTCCCAATCCCCTCCCCCAGGGTCATCCCAGTGCACCAACCTTGAGCACACTCTCTCATGCATAGAACCTGGACTGGTGATCCAGTTCACATATGATGATATACATGTTTCAACACTACCCTCTCAAATCATCCCACCCTTGCCTTCTCCCACAGAGTCGAAAAGACTTCTTTACATCTCTTTTGCTGTCTTGCATATAGGGCCATCATTACAATCTTTCTAAATTCCATATATATGTGTTAGTATACTGTATTGGTGTTTTTCTTTCTGACTTACTTCACTGTGTATAATAGGCTCCAGTTTCATCCACCTCATTAGAGCTGATTCAAATGCATTATTTTTAATGACTGAGTAATATTCTATTGTGTGTATGTCCCACAGCTTTCTTATCCATTTGTCTGCCAGTGGACATCTAGGTTGCTTCCATGTCCTGGCTATTATAAACAGTGCTGCGATGAACATTGGGCTACACGTGTCTCTCTCAATTTTGGTTTCCTCCGTGTGTATGCCCAGCAGTGGGATTGCTGGTTCATATGGCAGTTCTATTTCCAGTTTTTTAAGGAATCTCCACACTGTTCTCCATAGTGGCTGTACTAGTTTGCATTCCCACCAACAGTGTAAGAGGGTTCCCTTTTCTCCGCACTCTCTCCAGCATTTATTGTTTGTAGACTTTTGGATAGCAGCCATTCTGACTGGTGTGAGGTGGTACCTCATTGTGGTTTTGATTTCCCTTTCTCTGATAATGAGTGATGTTGAGCGTCTTTTCATGTGTTTGTTAGCCATCTGTATGTCGTCTTTGGAGAAATGCCTGTTTAGTTCTTTGGCCCATTTTTTGATTGGATCATTTATTTTTCTGGGATTGAGCTGCAGGAGCTGCTTGTATATTTTTGAGATTAATTCTTTGTCAGTTGCTTTGTTTGCTATTATTTTCTCCCATTCTTAAGGCTGTCTTTTCACCTTCTTATAGTTTCCTTCATTGTGCAAAAGCTTTTAATTTTAATTAGGTCCCATTTGTTTATTTTTGCTTTTATTTCCATTACTCTGGGAGATGGTTCATAGAGTATCCTGCTGTGATTTATGTCAGAGAGTGTTTTGCCTATGTTTTCCTCTAGGAGTTTTATAGTTTCTGGTCGTACATTTAGATCTTTAATCCATTTTGAGTTTATTTTTGTATATGGTGTTAGAAAGTGTTCTTGTTTCATTCTTTTACAATTGATTGACCAGTTTTCCCAGCACCACTTGTTAAAGAGATTGTCTTTTCTCCATTGTATATTCTTGCCTTCTTTGTCAAAAATAAGGTGTCCATAGGTGCATGGATTTATCTCTGGGCTTTCTATTTTGTTCCATTGATCTATGTTTCTGTCTTTGGGCCAGTACCATACTGTCTTGACTGTGGCTTTGTAGTAGAGCCTTGAAGTCAGGCAGGTTGATTCCTCCAAGTTCCATTTTTCTTTCTCAAGATTGCTTTGGCTATTCAAGGTTTTTTGTATTTCCATACAAATTGTGAAATTATTTGTTCTAGCTCTCTGAAAAATACCATTGGTAGCTTGATAGGGATTGCATTGATTCTATAGCTTGCTTTGGGTAGTATACTCATTTTCACTATATTGATTCTTCTGATCCAGAAACATGGTATATTTCTCCATCTATTTGTATCATCTTTGATTTCTTTCATCAGCGTTTTATAGTTATCTATATATAGGTCTTTTGTTTCTTTAGGTAGATTTAATTCCTAAGTATTTTATTCTTTTCATTGCAATGGTGAATGGAATTGTTTCCTTAATTTCTTTCTGTTTTATTATTGTTAGTGTATAGGAATTCAAGGGATTTCTGTGTGTTAATTTTATATCCTGCAACTTTACTATATTCATTTGACTAGCTCTAGTAATTTTCTGGTGGAGTCTGTAGGGTTTTCTAAGTAGAGGATTATGTCATCTGCAAACAGTGAGAGTTTTACTTCTTTTCAATCTGGATTCCTTTTATTTCTTTTTCTTCTCTGACTGCTGTGGCTTGGACTTCCAAAACTATGTTGAATAATAGTGGTGAGAGTGGGCACCCTTGTCTTGTTCCTGACTTTAGGGAAAATGCTTTTAATGTTTCACCATTGAGGATAATGTTTGCTGTGGACTTATCATATATTGCTTTTATTATGCTGATGTGTGTTCCTTCTATTTGTGCTTTCTGGAGAGGTTTTAATCATAAATGGATGTTGAATTTTGTCAAAGGCTTTCTCTGCATCTATTATGATAATCATATGGGTTTTTATCTTTCAATTTGTTAATGAGGTATAGAATGATGAGTTTCAAACCAGCTTTTTCACTCTCCTCTTTCACCTTCATCAAGAGGCTCTTTAGTTTTTCACTTGCTGCCATTAAAGTGGTATCACCTGCATATCTGAGGTGGTTGATATTTCTACCGGAAGCCTTGATTCCAACTTTTGCTTCATCCAGCATGGCATTTCCCATGATATACTCTGCATAGAAGTTTAATAAGCAGGGTGACAATATGCAGCCTTGTCATACTTCTTTCCCAAGTTTGAACCAGGCCATTGTTCCATATCCTGTTCTAACTGTTGCTTCTCTACTTACATACAGGCTTCTCAGGAGATAGGTAAGATGGTCTGGTATTCCCATCTCTTTAAGAATTTTCCAGAGTTTGTTATGATCCATATAGTCAAAGTCTTTAGTATAGTCAATGAAGCAGATGTAGAAGTTTTTTGGAATTCTCTTGGTTTTTCTATGATCCAGTGTTTGCAATTTGATCTCTGGTTCCTCTGCCTTTTTCTAAATTGAGCTTATACATCTGGAAGTTCTCGGTTCATGTACTCCTGAAACCTAGCTTGAAGGATTTTGAGCATAATCTTGCTAGCATGTGAAATAAGTGAAGTTGTACAATAGTTTGAACATTCTTTGGCTTTGCTCTTGTTTAGGATTGGGATGAAAACTGACCTTTTCCAGTCCTGTGGCCACTGCTGAGTTTTCCAAATTTGCTTGTGTATTGAGTGCAACACTTTGACAGACTCATCTTTTAGAATTTGAAATAACTCAGCTTGAATTCCATCACCTCCACTAGCTTTATCAGTAGTAATGCTTCCTAAGGCCTACTTGAGTTCACATTCCAAGATGTCTGGCTCTAGGTGAGTGACCACACCATCATGGTTATCCAGATCATTAAAACTTTTTCTTCTTTTTTTTACAGTTCTCCTGTGTATTCTTGCTACCTCTTCTTAATTGCTCAATGTGAAACCTCTATGGTAAATCTTACTCTATATCACTTATAATGCATCTCTTATCTGATTGAGCCCCAACTGATAATAAAAGGTTCAAATTAGAATTAATAGGCTAAGGTAAGGAGTGCTGATTTTATTTTAAATGCATAGAGAATCTTTTAGATAGTTTTAAGCAGCTTGCTCTAGTGAGCGGAGAAGGCGATGGCACCCCACTCCAGTACTTTTGCCTGGAAAATCCCATGGATGGAGGAGCCTGGCAGGCTGCAGTCCATGGGGTCGCTAAGAGTCGAACATGACTGAGCGACTTCACTTTCACTTCTCACTTTCATGCATTGGAGAAGGAAATGGCAACCCACTCCAGTGTTCTTGCCTGGAGAATCCCAGGGACGGAGGAGCCTGGTGGGCTGCCGTCTATGGGGTCGCACAGAGTCGGACACGACTGAAGCGACTTAGCAGCAGCAGCAGCAGCAGCAACAGCTCTAATGAGACTGAAATTAGGAGAATCATGGGTATAAGCCAGCTGAGCTTTCCTATTGTAATCATCTAGGTGAGAACTGATGGCAACCTGGACTCGAAAGGTAGCAGTATAGCTTAGCCAATTAATTTTAGACAAGGGTGGAAAAATAATAAATGGTGGAGGAACAACTGTATATCTAAATGAGGAAAAAATAATAAATGGTGCTGGGACAACTGTATATCTACATGGGAAAGAATGAACCTGGACCCCTACTTCATAACCATATATAAAAATTAACTAAGAATGGATCTAAAACTTAAATGTAAGTGTCAAATTTTAGGAAGAAAATTTAGGTGTAAATCTTTGTGACCTTGAATTAGGCAATGGCCTAATGATACCAAATGTACAGTGATACCAAAAGTACAAGATAGATAATAAGAGGTGTGGATGAGGATGTGGAGAAATTAGAACCCATATACACTGCTAGTGGGAATATAAAATAGTGTAGCCACTTTGAAAAACAGTTTGGCAGTTCCTTAGCGATTTAAGCATAAAGTTACCATATGAATCAAGAGTTCAACTTACAGGTATATACTGTAGAAAAGAGAAAACATATATTCACACAAAAACCTGTACATGAATGTTCATAGCAACAAATAGTCAAAAAAGTAGAAACAAGCCAAATATCCATCAGCTGACAAGTAGATAAAGAAAAGCTGGTATATCCATACAATGAAATATTCAGGAATAAAAAGAAATAAAGTCTTTATACAACATGAGTGAGACTTGAAAATTGTATGCTAAGTGAAAGAAGCCAGTCACAAAGGACCACATATTATATGATACCATTTAAATGAAATACCCAGGATAGGCAAATCCAAAGACAGGAAATTGATTAGTGATTGAAGGAAGAGGGAACGTGAAGAGGTTGGGATTGGAGAGTGACAGCTAAGGTGTGTGGGGTTTCTTCTGACATAAAAAACAAGTTCTGATTGTGGGATGGATACAGAACTCTGAATCTACTAAAAGACATTGAGTTGTACACTTTAAACAAATGGCTGTATGGTATGTGAATTTTATTTCAATAAATCTGTTTTTTAAAATATCATTTTTTGGTACTCAGCTTAAGTTCAGTGAAAGAAGAACCATACATATAAAATATATCAGTATAATTTGGCTAGGTTTTCAGTTTGTATTTTAGTACTTGCTGTTGTTAGGAAAGTAATTTTGAAATACTTGTTCTGAAAAAAGCAATTTTCATATTTTGGATGTATAGAAAGCCCCACTTATTTGTTCTTCGCTCAGTATGACCAGTGAGCAGTATAGCCACAGTTATTAGAATTATTTGGCATGTAAAGTAGAAAAAAATGTAGCTTGAATTACCAATATGGTGAAGGGGAAGCTGCATTTGAAAGTACACTTGATTGTACAGATCTGAGATAGTATTGGCTGGTTATTGAATATTAACATCATGTGGCTCCCTATTGTTTTCACCAATTTTAAAGACAGAATCATTGTTTTCTGTCACTTATCTCAAAATCTCAGTTAAAAATGAATTCATACAGCATGCGTAAAAAGCAAGTTACATGTAAATTGGTAAGAATTATTTAAATTATTTTTCTTTCCAAGTAAGAAAGCTGCATAGAGGCTAATCTGGTGGTTTTATTAAGAATTCAGATTATGATAAGGAACTTGAAAATAAGTGTTCCTGATATAACACATCCTGTAGATTCAAGCTTTATATTGTTCTGAATGGCAAAATCTGATTTGAGCAAGTTTCCACCTTTTAATAAAGGTAACAAAATTTTAATCAAGTTTCAACAAGTAGAAGAGAACCTGTATAAAGCAAAGTATTAAGATTATATTCTAGAAACTGTAAATTTCAGTTGAAAAGATAAAAATACTGGAGGTTTACATGGCAAAATATAGTACTTTAGATACTGGCAATATATTGAAGGTGTATTTTCAATAAATTGGATCAAATTCAAAATAGCTTTATTTTTTCTTAAAAAACAATTTTGTCACTCAGTTGTTTTGAAATGATTAAGCCAGAAAGAAAAACACCAATACAGTATACTAATGCATATATATGGAATTTAGAAAGATGGTAACAATAACCCTGTATACGAGACAGCAAAAGAGACACTGATGTGTAGAACAGTCTTTTGGACTCTGTGGGAGAGGGAGAGGGTGGGATGATTTGGGAGAATGGCATTGAAACATGTATAATATCATATATGAAACAAGTCGCCAGTCCAGGTTCGATGCACGATACTGGATGCTTGGGGCTGGTGCACTGGGACGACCCAGAGGGATGGTACGGGGAGGGAGGAGGGAGGAGGGTTCAGGATGGGGAACACATGTATGCCTGTGGCAGATTCATGTTGATACATGGCAAAACCAATACAATATTTTAAAGTTAAAAAATTAAAAAGAAATTATGTGGAGAGTTATAATGCATATGATTTGTTTTTAAATTTTTATTTCATATTGTAATATGGTTGATTTACAACATTATGTTAGTTTCAGGTGTAGAAAAAAGTGATTCAGTTATACATATATCCTTTTTCAGAGTCTTTTCCCATACAGGTTATTATAAACTATGGAGTAAAGTTTCCTGTGCTTTATAGGAGGTCCCTGTTGATTATTTTATAAATAGTAGTGTGAAATGTTATTTGAAGCCTCCTTATTTATCCCTCCCAAACACCTTTAGTAAGTGCAAGTTAGTATTCTACATCTGTGAGTCTTTTTGTTTTGTTGTCACTCAGTCATGGCCGACTCTTTGCACACCCATGAGCTGCAGCACCCCAGGCTTCCCTCTCCTTCATTATCTCCCTGAGTTTGCTCAGACTCATGTCCATTGAGTCGATGATGCCACCAACCATCTCATCTTCTGTCTCCCCCTTCTCCTGCCCTCAATCTTTCCCAGCATCAGGTCTTTTCCAATGAGTAACCAAGTATTGGAGCTTCAGCATCAGGCCTTCAGATGAATATTCAGGTTTGATTTCCTTTAGGATTGAATTGGTTTGATCTTGCAGTCCAAGGGACTCTCAAGAGTCTCCTCCAGCACTGCAGTTCAAAATCATCACTTCTTTGGCACTCAGCCTTCTTTATTGTCCAGCTCTCACATCCATACATGACTACTGGAAAAACCACAGCTTGGACTATAGGGACCTTCATTAGCAAAGTGAATGTCTCTGGTTTTTAATATGCGGTCTAGGTCTGCCATAGTTTTTCTTCCAAGAAGCAAGTGTCTCTTAATTTCATGACTGTCATCACCATCTACAGTGATTTTGAAGCCCCAGGAAAGAAAGTCTCTCGCTGTTTTCATTGTTTCTGGATCTATTTGTCATGAAGTGATGGGACTGGATGATGCCATGATCTTCGTTTTTTGAATGTTGAGTTTTAAGCCAGCTTTTTCACTCTCCTCTTTCACCTTAATCAAGAGGTTCTTTAGTTCCTCTTCGCTTTCTGCCATTAGAGTAGTGTCATCTGCATATCTGAGGTTATTCATATTTCTCCCAGGAATCTTGATTTTAGCTTGAACTTCATCCAGCCTGGCATTTCACATGATGTACTCTGCACAGAAGTTAAATAAGCAGGGTGACAATATACAGCCTTGTCATACTCCCTTCAGCATTGCCCTTCTTTGGGATTGGAATGAAAATTGACCTTTTCTAGTCCTGTGGCCACTGCTGAGTTTTCCAAATTTGCTGGCATATTGAGTGCAGCATTTTCATAGCATCATCTTTTAGAATTTGAACTAGTTCAGCTGGAATTCCATCACCTCTACTAGCTTTGTTGGTAGTTATGCTTCCTAAGGTCCACTTGACTTCAGTCTCCAGGATGTCTGGCTCTAGGTGAATGATGACACCATTATGGTTCTCTGGATCATTAAGACCTTTTTTGTACAGTTCTATGTTTTCTTGCCACCTCTTCTTAATATCTTCTGCTTCTGTTAGGTCCAGATCGTTTCTGCCCTTTTTTGTGCCCATCTTTGCATGAAATATTCCCTTGGTATCTCTCATTTTCTTGAAGAGATCTCTAGTGATTCCCATTCTATTGTTTTCCTCTGTTTCTTTGCACTATTCATTTAAAAAGACTTTTCTCTCCTTGCTATTCTTTGGAACTCTGCATTCAGATGGGTGTATCTTTCCTTTGCTCCTTTGCCTTTTGCTTCTCTTTTCTCAGCTATTTGTAAGGCTTCCTCAGACAACCATTTTGCCTTGTTGCATTTGTTTTTCTTGGGGATGGTTTGATCACCTCCTCCTGTACAGTGTTCCGAACTTCCATCCATAGTTCTTCAGGTACTCTGTCGGATTTAATCCCTTAAATCTATTTGTCACTTGCACTGTATAATCCATTTGTCACTTCCCCTTTAGGTAATATCTGAATGGCCTAGTGTTTTGTAAAAAAAAATAAAATAAGTTTTTTTGTATCATTTTTTAAAATTAGATTCCAAATATAAGTGATGTCATATGATATTTGTCTTTCTCTGTATGACTCACTTACCTTAGTATGATAATCTCTGGGTCCATCCATGTTGCTGCAAATGGCATAATTTCATTATTTTTTATGGCTAGGTAATATTCCATTGTGTATGTACACCACATCTTTATACATTCATCTGTGGATATACATTTATATCACTTCCTATGTCTTGGTTGTTGTATATAGTGCTGCAATGAACATTGTGGTACATGTATATTTTTGAAGTATGGTTTTCTTTGGAGATACCCCCAGGATTAGGATTGTTGGATTATATGGTAGCTGTATTTTTAATTTTTTAAGGAAAATACGTATAACTGTTCTCCATAGTGGTTGTACCAATTTACATTCCTACCAATAGTGTAGGAGGATTCCCTTTTCTCAACACCCTCTCCAGAATTTATTGTGTATAGAGTTTTTGATGATGGCCTTTGATGATGGGAAGATCCCCTGGAGAAGGGCATGGCAACTCACTCCAGTATTTTGCTTGGAGAACCCCTTGGACAGAAGATCCTGGCAGGCTACAGTCCATGGTGTCACAAAGAATTGGACACAACTGAAGCGACTTAGGACATTCTGACTAGCATGAGGTGGTAACTTATTGTACTTTTTATTTCCGTTTATCTAATAATTAGTGATGTTTAGCATCTTTTCATGTGTTTGTTGGCAATCTGTATGTCTTCCTTGGTAAAATGTCTATTTAAGTCTTGTACCCTTTTTCAGTTGAGTTGTTTGATATTGAGTAGCATGAGCTGTTTGTATAGTTTGGAGATTGATCCCTCATCAGTCACATCATTTGCAGATATTTTCTTCCATTCTGTGGGTTGTCTTTTCATTTTATTTATGGTTTCTTTTGCTGTACAAAAGTTTTTGAGTTTAATTAGATCCCATTTATTTTTTGTTTTTATTTCCATGACTCTAGGAGATGGATTTAAAAAACCCATCATTTATATGAAACAGTGTTATTCCTATGTTTTCCTCTAAAAGAGTTTAATAGTATCAGGTTTTATACTTAGGCTTTTAATCCAGTTTGAGCTTTTGTATATGGTGTTAAAGAATTTTCTAAATTCATTCTTTTTCATGTAGCTCTACAGTTTTCCCAGAAGCATCTCCTCAAAAGAGTGTCTTTTCTTCATTGTGTATCTTGCCTCCTTTGTCACATATTAGGTGACCACAGGTGTGTGGGTTTATTTCTGGGCTTTTTATCATCTTCCATTGAGGTAATATGTTTCTGTTTTGTGTCAGTACCTTATGTTTGAAAATGGTGGCTTTGTAGTATAGTCTGAATTTAGGGATCCTGATTCCTTCAGCTCCATTTTTGTTTCCCCCCACCCCACCCTTAGGATTGCCTTGGTTATTTGGGGTCTTTTTTGCCTGCATACAAATTTAAAAATTATTTTGTTCTAGTTCTGTGAAAAATGCCATCGGTAATTTGATAGGGATTGCAATGAATCTGTAGATTGCCTTGGGTAGTGTAGTCATTTTGACAGTATTGATTCTTCCAATCTATGGACATGTTATATTTTTCCATCTGTGTCATCTTTGATTTCTTTGATTTCATCAGCATCTTGCAGTTTTCAGAGTACAGGTCTTTTGCCTCCTTAGGTTGGTTTATTCCTGGACATTTTATTCTTTTTTAAAACATAATTTTTATTTATTTACTTTTGGCTGTGCTGGTTCTTCGTTGCTGCATGGGCTTTTCTCTAGTTGTGGAGAGCAGGGGCTACTCTCTAGGTGAGGTGTATTGAGGGCTTCTCACTGTGGTGGCTTCTCCTGTTGCAGAGCATGGGCTCTAGGGCACACAGGCTTTAGTAGTCGCAGCGTGAGGCCTCAGTGGTTGTGGTTTCTGGACTCTAGAGCCCTGGGCTTCATAGCTGTGGTGCACGGGCTTAGTTGCTCTGCAGCGTGTTGGTTCTTCCCGGACCAGGGATTGAACCCGTGTCAACTGCACAGACAGGCAGGTTCTTTATCTGGGACACCAGGGAAGCCCTATTTTATTCTTTTCGATGTGATGGTAAATGGGATTGTTTCTTGAATCTATCTTTCTGATCTTTCATTGTTAGTGTATAGACATACAACAGATTTCTATGTGTTAATTTTGTATCCTGCAACTTTACTGAAATCATTGATGAGCTCTAGTAGTTTTCTGGTAGCATCTTGGCAGTGACAGTTTTACTTCTTCTTTTCCCATTTGGATTCCTTTTATTTATTTTTCTTCTCTGATTGCCATGGCTAGGACTTCCAAAACTATGTTGAATAAACGTGGTAGAGTGAACATCTTTGTCTTGTTTTTGATATTAGAGGAACTGTTTTCAGCTTTTCACCACTGAATATGATGTTAGCTGGAGGTTTGTCAAATATGGCTTTTATTTTGTTGAGGTATGTTCCTTCTGTGCCCACTTTCTGTAGAGTTTATCATGACTGGGTGTTGAATTTTGTCAAAAGCTTTTTCTGATCATCTGTTGAGATGATCATGTGATCTTTATTCTTTAGTATGTTAGTGTAGTGTATCAGACAGTTGATTTGTGGATACTGACAAATCCTTGCATCCCTGGGATACCTTGCATCCCATGATACCACTTTATCATGGCATATGATCCTTTTAATGTATCATTGGATTCTATTTGCTAGTATCTTGTTGCAAATTTTTGCATCTATATCCATCAGTGATATTGACCTATAATTTTCTTTTTGTGTGTGTGGTATCTTTGCCTGGATTTGGTACCAGGTTGATGGTAGCTTCATAGAATGAGTTTGGGAATGTGTCTTCCTCGGCAACTTTTGGAGGTGTTTCAGAGAGAGAGGTGTTAACTCTTCTCTAAAGGTTTGATAGAATTCACCTGTGAAGCCATCTGATCTTAGACTTTTGTTTGTCAGATTATAAATCACAGTTTCAGTTTCATTGTTGGGGGAGGGGGGCGCTCTGCCTTCAGTCTCCTTGTCCCACCACTGTGCCACAGCCAACTCCCGCCTCCCCAGGAGACTCTCCATGACCCTCAGGTAGGTCTAGCCCAAGCTCCTGTGGAGTCACTGCTTTGTTCTGGGTCCCAGGGTACAGGAAATCATCTGCGCACCATCTAGGCGTGGAGTCTTTGTATCCACCAGTCTTGGGGAGTTCCTACACTCCAACCCTGCTGGTTTTCAAAGCCAGATGCTGGAGGTGCCTCCTTGCACTGCCAGACCCTCAGGTTCTGGAGCCTGAAGTGGGGCTCAGAACTAGCACTCCTGTGGGAGACCCTCTGTGATACCATTATTTTCCAGTCTGTGGGTCTCCCAACCAGCTGGTATGGGATTTGATTATACTGTGAAATTACCACCCCCCCCCCTCCATCTCACAGCTTCTTCATCTTTGGGTATAAAACTTTTTTTGGTAGGTTCCAGTCTTTTTTGTCAATAGTTGTTCAGTTGTGATTTTGGTGTTTTTATAAGAGGAAGTGAGCTCAAGTCTTTTTACTTCACCATTTTGTCCAAACTTGAGGGGCTGCTTTTATTTGAAACGCTTTCTGCCTCCTTCCTCAATGTACGTTGCTCATTATCCCCTTGATATGGGGTGTGTGAGTGCAGCACCCCTTGCGTGCTCTCCTGGTATGGTGGCAGTGATCAGCGCCCACCCACGGGTCTCCCAACAGTAGTGTGGCGTGTGCACCCCAGGACAGCAGGAGCAGTGATTGGCACCTACTTCTGGATCTCCCAGTGGTGGCAAAGCCCATGCCCTCCTAGGACAGCAGAGGCGGGGCTTGGTGCCTGCTCCCTGCTCATGAATGCTTGCCCTGACCGCAGCGGCAGCAACTGGCTTCTGCGGCCATGTTCCCTAATTTCTGCAGCAGCCCCTGCCCACTTCTAGAGCCCACAATGGTGGCAACAGCTCTTGCCCAACCCCAGAACTCATAGAGGTAGCATCCTGTTGCCTGAGAGCATGCACACATGTAAAGAAGCTCCTATGGCGGTCTCACTGCTCTTCCTAGGCTCCCCTAGTAATGGTGGCTTGCCTCTCTGGTGAACTCAGTTTCTTCCTAGTGTACCCTCAGTTGTCACAGTTCACAACTGAAGAGTCAGGCTGTTTCCCCACAGGCAGCCCCAGTCCTCTCCCTGGGTCTGACCTGAAGCTTGAGCTTCAGCACCCAGCTGCTGCCCATACCAGTGGACGAGCACCCCAGGATGGGGGGCACAGGGTGGCAGTGCCAACTGTCTGTGCAGGTCACTCTCTCTTGCCTTCTGCACACTGGTGTTCCCCCTCTGTCCCAGCTGATTCCCCCCTTTCACCCTGCTGGTGAGAAGACTTCCCAGGGTACGGGAACCTTTCCTCCTTCACAGCTCCCTCCCTGGGGCACAGGTCCCATCCAGTGCCTTTCTCTCTCATTTTTTGTTTCATTTTTCTTTTGTCCTACTTGGTTACATTGAGCTTTTCTTGCCCTTTTTGAAAGCTGAGGTCTTTTGTCAGTGTTCAGTAGATGTTCTGTGCAAATCATTCCATTTGTGAAAGTGTTTTTGATGTATTTGTGGAAGGAAATAAGCTCCAAGTCCTACTCCTCAGCCATCTTGGTTCCTTCTTATAATGCATGTGATTTGTGGAGAAATGTCTGCTGTTAGTTCAGAAAGGTTTTCATTTAATGTTGCTTATGTTTTGAAAATAACTGCAATCAGAAAATGTCAGCTTTTATTAACTAGAACAAAAATTACCATTTGCATATTTATTGCCTTTCCCTTTCCCAAGGCCATTAAAGAGATTCCACTTTGTTTCTTCCGTCACTTGACTTCTGAAAGGCTTTTCAGTTCAGTTCAGTTCAGTCACTCAGTTGTGTCTAACTCTTTGCGACCCCATGAATTGCAGCACACCAGGCCTCCCTGTCCATCACCAACTCCTGGAATTCACTCAAACTCACGTCCATCGAGTCGGTGATGCCATCCAGCCATCTCATCCTCTGTCGTCCCCTTTTCCTCCTGCCCCCAATCCCTCCCAGCATCAGAGTCTTTTCCAATGAGTCAACTCTTTGCATGAGGTGGCCAAAGTACTGGAGTTTCAGCTTTCGCATCATTCCTTCCAAAGAACACCCAGGACTGATCTTTAGAATGGACTGGTTGGATCTCCTTTCAGTCCAAGGGACTCTCAAGAGTCTTCTCCAGCACCACAGTTCAAAAGCATCAATTCTTCGGCGCTCAGCTTTCTTCACAGTCCAACTCTCACATCCATACATGACCACTGGAAAAACCATAGCCTTGACTAAATGGACCTTTGTTGGCAAAGTAATGTCTCTGCTTTTGAATATGCTATCTAGGTTGGTCATAACTTTCCTTCCAAGGAGTAAGCATCTTTTAATTTCATGGCTGCAATCACCATCTGTAGTGATTTTGGAGCCCCCCAAAATAAAGTCTGACACTGTTTCCACTGTTTCCCCATCTATTTGCCATGAAACAATGGGACCAGATTTCATGATCTTCATTTTCGGAATGTTGACCTTTAAGCCAACTTTTTCACTCTCCTCTTTCACTTTCATCAAGAGGCTTTTGAGTTCCTCTTTACTTTCTGCCATAAGGGTGGTGTCATCTGCAAGAAGCAATTTGGGATGCTATGAGGCCGTGTGTGTCGGGGGGTGGGGGGGGCCGTGCAAAAAAAAGTGAAGGAATAATTTTTCTGGGAGTTTAATCAAATGGGAATCTGGGTAAACTAGAGTGTGAGGGAGTACATGAGAGAAGAAAGGATTTTTCAAAGTATTGTTCAAGAATGACAATAAAGAACTTTAGTTACTTTGAAATTAGTCTTTGTCATCAGGTTGCTCTGGCCACAACACAGCTTGCGGTGAAACAAATGGATGAATAATTTAATAAGACTGCAAATTATCAAAACTCTTACAACAGTAATTGAGAGGGTGTGTGGGGGGTGCTGTGCGTGCATGCTCTGTCATGTTCGACTCTTTCTGAGCCCATGGACTATAGCCTGCCAGGCTCCTCTGTCCATGCCATTTCCCAGGAAAGAATATAGGAGTGCCATTTCCTACCCCAAGGGATATGGATTCTTTACCAGTGAGCCAGCTGGGAAGACCTTGTGGGGGTAAAGAATACAAACTAATCTGAAAGTGGAGGGTGTTGTTAGAAAGGGACATTCACTGTTGTTCCTTTCAGTTTTTGTTGATCAAGATTTGCTATTTTATTATGTTAAAGAAAAGTTAGATAGCTGATCTATGACCTATGACTTTTATAATATGAATAACACATTATATATTTTTTATATATAAATTATATAAATTTTTTCATATTTTTCAATTATTTCATTGAATTTTACTTTGTCTTGGGGGAAAAGGAACACAGGAAGAAGTGGAATAAAATTTCATTCAATATGTCTTTGTTACATATGAAACAAACTTGTCAACTCTATGTTTTCTCTTTTTGTCCTGTCATCTGTCATACTCTGCTCTATAATACTGGCCAAAGTGATAGAATTTTCTCGAATTGAAAATGTAGGACATAGTCTGTAAAGTAACCAGATGTCAGATGAGTTCTTCAAGATTTTAATAATATCAATCAGCATGGCTATGACAGGTAAAAAGATTCCTAGAGTAATCCCTTCACAGTAACTGTTTTAAAAATGGTCTTTTATATTATTTGTAAATATAACATAAACATTATGTGCTATTTCTATATATAAATTTCCAAAAGGAACAATTTTTATAGTCTGTCACTGACACCTCACAGATTTTTTAAAAGAAATTTCCCTTTATTTGACTGGACTCTTTCATATCATTATCAACGTTTCTGATTTCATTTAGCTTAAAAACACCTAGGATTACTTTAGAGCAGAGTCAATTGGTCATGTAAGAAAAATGGTCCCTTTTCAGACAGAATCTACCATGTAAGGCTAATCTTTCATAGGTTAGAGAGGTGGATCAACAGCATTCTTGCTTTCATTTCTGTAAAAGCAGAAACTGGGAGAGAAGACTGAAAACATAGAGGTGGTAAGGACTAATTCATTTCTGCTTTTTGTTGGTAATGTGATCACGTAATGACAGTCTTACTATCATTAACACTCAAATTACTTCATGAACAAAATAAAATCTCAAATTTAGTAATTAGATGAGTTCACAAACAGGTAGCTAATGGCCTTGCAAAGTAGGAAGAGTTCACTAGTCAGAAACTCTCTGTGCATTGTTTTCTCGCAGGGAACAAATCACAGGACAGTGGCATTGCAGAGATGGAGGAACTTCCTGTGCCACACAACATCAAAATAAGCAACATCACCTGCGACTCATTCAAGATTTCATGGGAAATGGATTCAAAGTCAAAGGACCGTATTACACACTATTTCATTGACCTCAATAAGAAAGAGAACAAGAACTCCAATAAATTTAAACACAAGGTAAAATGCTAACACAGCCTTATCTTCATTTGTATCTTAAAACTTTCTAATTATGATGCCATTTTGAAAGAAGGAATAATGTTGCACTGATTACTTATACTTGACATTGAAAATGAAAATTATATGTCATTTAAAAGCTGTATCCTTCCAATAAATTTTATAAGGAAATGACACATATATGGGTTAAAATACACTTTTTTCTCCCAGAAAAGGTGAAATCTTAACTCTCATACAGACATAAAAATGAATGTGTTAAAGATTTTATTTAACACTAATGAGGTAACTGATGAAGTTTTTAATAGAGCCACTTCAAAGGATGGTCCAGAAAAGACATTTTAAGGACCAGGATATTGAAATAAATGTACAGTGGAGGCAAAACCCGTGTGGTGTTGGTGAAGAACAAGGGCAGGAGGACAGGGAGTACTTCCAGGGGACAAAATTCACTGGCATGTGTTTAGACAATAACAACGGAATTGGTATCGCATGTCTAAAAATTACAGAGTTGTAGAATATATTCCGCAAAATCAGAAGAAGACAACCAGCAGAGTGTGCTATAGATGGTTCATAGTTTTCCACTGAAGCACACATTTTTCCCTATAAATAACTGCCAAAAGGAGAATATCAGTGGCAGCTTATAGACTTTAGAATATTTGTCAAAATACTTACGGGCTGAAAGTTGCTTTATGTAATCAATTTTATTGTTTGAGAGTAAAAATAGCCTTTAGGTGTTTTAGACTTGTAACAATTCTCTGATATTTATGCTCTTAGCTGTCTGCTTATCACTATCTTAACCGATACATATCTCTCTCCAAAAGTAGCTCTAGAGAGGATAAATAGTTCTCTGACTTAAAAATTCTTTCTTATGTTTTCAGTGTTTTCACTGATATGAAAACTGATCTTATTTTAATATTTTATAACTAGATTTGAACTTGATAAATCTTTTGGAAGAATTCTTGTCTAAAAATTATGCATTTTACTATCTGTATATAGTAAAACTATACATACTAATGGTGAGTGAGTCTTATACGTACAGATAAATGTGATAGAACAAGATTGATAAAACAGTAATTTCCTATGTTCCAATTTTAATCTTCCTAGTGTTGGATATTCTCTTTGGTGACACTTGGCTTCTTTGAATTAGCTTTGAAATGTTTAGCATTAAATGGTGAGGGGTCAAGATTTGACCCCCTTTCTTCATTCCACATTTAGAATACCGTATCTTTGGAAATACAGTGAATATGAACTAGGTTTAGCTACCTTATTAATCATCGTTTTAAAATACCTAGACTTTCTGTGATACAGGCTCCACACTTGAATACAAGTAAAACAAATGTTACCACATTTGTATGTGAAGCAATCATTTATTTAAAAATATTCTGTTCCTTCACATATAAAATATTTAATAATGGGCTTCTCTGACTGAACAGCAGCAATATATTAAATAAATATAATATTTTAAAATATTAGAATATTGCATTTTAAGGAGCATATTAAGGAATCTACAAAGAAGAACATTATACTAGAAGTCAAGAAAATGAATCCATGTACACTTATGCCATTAGCTAGCTGTGTAATCTTTGCATGTTTCTTGATCAAATCGGGCCTTTTTTTTTTTTTACATCTGAAGAATAAGAGATTTGAAGATAGTAATTGCTAAATATCTTTAAACATTTTAGCTAGGAATTTAATAAGTTCTTCCACACTGTTTACAATTGACTCAAGTTATACTGCTACATTAATTCATCTTCTTCCACCCACCCGTCCCTCTCTTCCTCCTTTCCTTTCTCAGGATGTTCCAACAAAACTGGTGGCAAAAGCTGTTCCCTTGCCGATGACTGTCCGTGGACACTGGTTTTTGAGCCCAAGAACTGAGTATACAGTAGCAGTGCAGACTGCCTCAAAACAAGTTGATGGTGATTATGTTGTGTCTGAATGGAGTGAAATTATAGAATTCTGCACAGCAGGTAAGAGAACTGGGTACAAATATGGGGGGGGTGCTTATTTAATAGTTCCTGGAAAGCTAATTATAGAAAGTATATTTTTGTAATTATTAAGTGATATTTATTGCATTGGTCATTTTTACATTGCCAGTAGCACTGTGTGACAGAACAAACTGATAGAGTGGAGGTTCTCAGCAAAAGCTGGGTAATGGCATTAAATTATTTCTGTGCTACATGCACAGTTTGATTTTTCAAAGTAAAGGCTTTACAAATAAAAATTGATGCAGTATGAAAATATATTCAGCATATTTTGAGATTCATTTTGAGAGGGAGAGAGATCTTTTTTCTTCCTTTTTTTCATTTATTTTCACATTCTTGAAATAAGGAAGCCAGAAACATCATTCTCTAATTTAAGGAAATGAAGGCAGATCACAATGACTTTACTTAACAGAAATGTTATTGGATTTTTCACTTGAATGCTGATAATCTCTCTCTAAACTCATGTCGTGTGAGTTTGTGTGCCTTTGCTTCATGAAAGTACCTCATAGCCATTTGGCATTGGGGTGTCTAATGTAGAAAGCCCATCCCTCTTGATCTTGAACTGTACCTTAATAGCCCAATGGGTTGAAAAGGTTACCATAACCATTCATATCGTGTATTTATATACTTGTTTATTCATTCAGTCAAGAAACAAATATTTATTGAGCACTTAAATAGATGGCGAAGGGACACAAAGACAGAGCTACCTGAATACATCTGTCATCCATTCTTTCTGTCTCTTAGAATAGGGCCTTTGTTTCCTCTTTGTCTAGGTGATTGTTTCCTCTATAAAACTGTAGAAAGAGGCTAAATGTTTGTTTCCACACAAAGGAGCTTGTAGAAAGTCTTAGACACTTGCCTCACCTATTGCAGGTTGCTTAGCAACTTCCCCAGCTGAGGCATCCTTCAGATAAATCAGCTATTTTTTCCCCATAGCTTCACAGTAGATTTATTTCAGACTCAGGATGTGCTTAGCTACTGCTTTATCTCAATATCTTCTTTTATTTCTTAATTTCAAACTCAGTATAAAATTTCCCATGTGGATATGTAGAATGGATGAAGTTTTAATGCTTAATTATTGTGATTTTATCTTCAACCTTTTTTGTTTGTTCTGTGAGGAAGCTGCTAAGGATCTCAGTGTATGAGAGCGAACAAAATAGTATCCCTCTGGTGCTATATTTCTTCCTAAGATGTCATAGGTTGTAAGATCCACCACTTTATGTATCGCTAAGAAAAAATTAAACTGCCAATTAGACTGTGAAACAGTGCTTTTTTATCACATATACTAGACTCATGTCAGAGATGCTGAAATGTGGGGGAAATATACTTCAGAATAGATGTGGTATATATCATAGTCCAGTAGTCAGTAATTAAATTGCTAAAGATTTCAACGTTGTATCAATAGTGTGTAAAGAATTCTCATTTTACCTGTATTTTTTGTGTCACATTAGAATTACTGTATCCCCTCAACTTTTCTCCTGAATTAAAATTCCTCCTTGGAATCCACCTCAGGCTTACTCTTTTTACACATCTTTCCATTTGCCCTGATTGCATCCTACCAGGGATTAGACACAGTAAAAGACATGGTATCTTTTGACATTGTTTTAATACATGCTATTTTCCATAGAATTGTACCAAACAGCATCGTAGTATTCATTTTTTAAGAAGCTATAATGTACCTCCTAAAACCCCGTTTGACATTAGGGAAAAGTGAGATAATATTTTTTCCTTAGCTTAAGGAAGACTTTTGGTATTTTCAGTTCAGAAATACCTGTCTAGATACTCCATTCTATAATCTATCTGACTACATGAGTACATGTTTTATTTCTATGTATATAAAGAAAGACCTTTAGTTTTCTTGCTTTCCTTTAGAGTGATTGATCTGTTGCTCTTTTATTCAAGTATATCCCCTAATTATTCTAAGGAAGTTTTAGTGGTAAATAATAAGGAAAATGCCAGCTTATTTTAAATGTGCCACAGTATTTTTCTATAAATCATTTTGTTTCCATGAGTAAAATCTAAGAATTTTTTTTCAAAGCTTGTTGTTTCAGTTTATTAAAATAATTCAGAACCTGTTTCACCTAAGCTTTATCAATCACCTTTACTCTGTAAATCTTAGAAAGCTATCTTGTATATTGTCTTTTAACCTAGACATCTAATTCACTCAAAATTTACTAAGCATATATTGTATGCTATGCACTGTGCAAAGTACTGGAAATAAAACAGAATGCCACTGACCAATCTAGTTTAATCGGTGACACAGATAAAACCCCATAATAAGTCACAGCTGTCTATATATTACCTCTTCCCTTAGACTGAATTCTTTGAGGAAGAGGA
Organism: Bubalus kerabau; assembly: GCF_029407905.1. Classification (NCBI taxonomy): domain Eukaryota; kingdom Metazoa; phylum Chordata; class Mammalia; order Artiodactyla; family Bovidae; genus Bubalus; species Bubalus kerabau. The sequence goes on from NC_073624.1 coordinate 138,137,565, forward strand.
ATTTTTTTATCTTTTCAATTGATCATTCGTTTAATTTTGCACAGTGCCTTGTATATCACGTGTCCTAATCTAAATAAATGTTCGTTGAGCCAGTGACACAGTGAGTACACAAACTATGCTGCCATGAGTAGTTCAACTAGATTGCTTTCATTTGGAAAGTCTTGAAATCTTTATAGACCAAAATTTTTGCTTAGATTCTAGAACAGGAGTTTGGCAACAATCCTCAATTTTCAAAACAAAAAGCTGGTGAAGAGATCAGCTTACTGTGAGAGATGCTTTATATTTTCACAAGCTCTTGTGTACTCAAAACTAGCAACTAGTAGCCAGAGACCTAGTCTCTAAGTTACTAGCTTTATGGACATTTGGCAAATCATTAAACTGTGGCAGGCTTCAATCTCTGCATCAATAAAATGGTTATATTTAATCTGTCTTCCCAGCCTCATAGATTTAGGAAGTAAATTAGATGACCATTATTATTATTACTCCTTTAAATTATATTTGCTATTGCTTTCAGGTTACAATCTTCTTTTATTTGATTCAGCAGCTGATGGAAGAAAGGCTAGTGTGGTGCTGACTGGCATTACACGAATCCGTGTTCCTTATTTGGTTTCAGACTTTGGTTTCAGGATCTTTAATTTCAGCGAGTGAAAAAAATGCAAGTGTATTCTTAAAAACAACCATAAACAGAAATATTTTTGTAGAAAAAATGTGCCACAAAGACAGTGAATGTTTTCTTTTTAAGTGCAGTTTCTTATTCACTGAGATGAGTTTCACAAAAGAGTATTTGAATAATCTACAAATTATTAAGCATGTAGTCAATACTTTTGATAGTGTATTTTTAATAACAAACTTTTTTGTTATTTTCAGACTATTCAAAAGTTCATCTAACACAACTGTTGGAGAAGGCCGAAGTGATTGCAGGACGGATGCTCAAATTTTCTGTTTTTTATCGTAACCAGCACAAAGAATATTTTGACTACATTCGGTAAGAATCGAAAAAGATACATAATGATTTGCTTTACTAAGTGCCATTCCAATTCTAGGCTCAGGTTTCCCTTGAGTCTGCTTCTGTTAAATAGGAATTTTAGTTTTCTTCTCAAAATATTTAATTATACTGACTTTCATTTCCTAGAATAATTAAGTAAAAGAAAAAAATCAGATCATGGGATTTTTTTTTTTCCACTTCACTTAGATTCCTTTCTGTGATCACTTGTAATACCAACTCCTATCTGTTTGGGTGGAAGACCTTAAGCCGCCAAGGTTAAGGTTGATGAGCATGTCACGGACTCCTCTGATTCCCAGTAACCCAGTACCTTCTGTCTCATACCAACTAATGAAATTTCTCCTGAAAATGAGAGAATAAAAGGGTGACTGTCTCATGAGATACAGTGAATTAGGTGGGATTGTCAGGCTTCTGCCAACGTAGAAATCTCCCAGCTATTATACTGTGTTAATTACTCACGAGGGAAATCTTATTTACTTTTGAATTCTAGTGTTCAGTATTATTTTTAAGTTATCCTGTGTTTTTCCCTGAAAACAGTTTCCCAGAATTAAAAAGAATTCCATGTCACAAGTAGTTTTAATATTTACAGCCCTTTCATATTTGTAGAAGAGAATTTCAAGCGAGTAAATGGGTAGATGTGTGTTTTTAAGAAGCCTTTGACAGTGCTGTACAGGTCCTAAAACTTCTACACAGTAATCCCTATAATCTGTCATTTTAAAAGCCCTGCTCTCACTTTTTAAACTCTTGATGGGATTGTATCTGAAAAAAATTTAGGAAAGTTTGTTTCGTTTCGTTTCATAACTCTCTAGTTTTTCTTAAATCAAGATGATGGTTCCAAACCTAAATAAGCTCCAAGCTATGGAAAATGCAAAGGGAAATAAAGAGACAGAGGTGAATTTAGGCATGCATGTTCTTCAAAATAAGTGCTTTGCAATATCATATATTTTGATCATGAAAACAATTCCTGCCTTATGTTTGAATAGCCTATAAATACAGAGTTTACTCTATAATTCTCTTTCTGGTAAATTATTTACCCTTGAGTCTATATAATTCATGGAAAATGCTGTTCACGTAATTTAGAGAATATAAACTGAGAGAGAATACAAAGTATTATACTTGCCAGTTGTTGTATGGGAATAACCACATATGACTTAACAAGAAAGGCATTTCTTTATATTTGTTAAGCATAAAATTAGAAATAAAAAAGATCCACTGTTGCTATTTTCTTTCCAAATAAATACAGCAATGGAATAAGTAAATACACCTTTGGTACTAGGCTTAGCCCTGGAAGGCTGCCAGCGTCAATCTTAGGTGGCCACTGGAGGTCACTGTTTCTCTGACTTTTCTCTGTCCTTTGGCCTGTTTTCAGGTCCTTAGATAACTCTAGAATTTGCTCCATCTGTTTTCAAAAGTTCTTCCAAGAAGAAAAAAGATAAAGGCAGAAAGTATGGAAAATGGAAAGAAAATTGTTGTATATATTGTATGATTGATTCCAATATACTAGTATAAAAAGTGTATTTACTAACAGGGAAGTTTACCTTTGTGGGATTTTCCATGATAGTTGTAAAATCCATGTAAGTTAAATTTGATACAGTTTATATACATATACTTTAGTATGTACACATAAAATATATTTGCCAAGGCATGAGTACAGTTTTTCAACACTGATTTTTAAAAAGTTGTATTAACTGAAACCACATTAGCATCAATGGATCTTGATTTTCTTTTTATGTAATGCATTCTAATCAGGGCACACTTTATCAGAATTCATTTAAAATGTCATCTTGTTATTCACAGTGCTTGACTAGAAAGGAACCTTTCACTTACCTGACATACTTTCCAAATCATTATGAATTATGAAAAATCCCTAGATAAATTCTGCATCAGTCCACATGGAATGAACTCATTTTGATCTCTCCCTCTAGGAGTGAATTCCTATATGAGTATTGCTTTATGTTACCCCAGATCAAAATACCACTTTTGCTCTTCCTCCTTCAAGTTCCCTAGGTGGCTTACTTGTCCTTAAAATACCTTTCTGTATCTTAAAGGTTTCTCTCCAGGGATCCACTGATATGGGTAGACATGTGTAGGATTTCCATCAGTGTTCGGCGGTAGGTTGCATATTCTGAGTTGATGTCTGTCACCGATAGTAAAACATTTCTCCTAGCCTAAATTCCTATTTATCTGTTTTCCCGTTACTACTTCATATAATTGCACTTGTAGATTTATGCAGACTACATGTCATATTAATAATTGGGTTTTGTTCTTGAGAATGTAACGAGGTAAGAATTTCTGATTCAGGACAAGATAGAGTAGACCTATTTCTCCCTTTCCTCCTACTACATACAATTAAAAACCAGGAGTGTTACATATATAAAGCAAACCTAAGAGTCTGAAAGGTGTAAAGAAGGTCAACCAGTTAGGGACCTTGGGACCCGAAGGACAACACAGTGATGGATTTTCTGTTTAGCTCTCGTTCTGGACTAGATGCTAGACATCAGCTCACATCAGTGGGCACAGACGAAAAAAATATCTGCTCCAAAAGTCTTCTGTGTTTACCCAAGTGAATCGGAAAGGGACAGCCTTGAAGGCAGACTTTGTAGACAATAACTGCCTTTACTCCAGCTAAACACCACGGAAAAAGTATTTTTTTCCACACCACCAGCCACAGCCAGGTAGGAAACCTAGTCTTGCATCTTCCAACTGTTAGGAACCACCCTCCCCTCCTCCTCTACCCCTTGTTGCGGTAGCATCAGAGAATGCTAATGGGGAGCTGGTGTTTACAACCCACACCAGTGGCAACGAGTTGCCTGTCAGCCTTCCCACTGGGCTGGTGTCAGAAGGGGCCCAGTGGAAACCAGGACTTTTCATCATAGCCAAGGGATGATAATAAGGTGCTAACCCCTGCAGCGCCAGTGAAGGCCACATAGGAAGCAGTAATATCGTCTTTCTCTTTCAGACTTTCTTCACTTAGCATGGTAATCTCTAGGTCCATTGATGTTGCTGCAAATGGCATTCTTTCTTTTTTAAGACTGAGTAGTATTTATCTGTCAATGTACATTTAGGTTGCTTCTATCTCTGGACTATTGTGAATAGTGCTACTGTAAACACTGGGGAGCGTGTATCTTTTTGAATTTTCATCTTTTCCAGAGATGCCTAGGAATGGAATTGCTGGATCGTATGGTAACTCTCTTTTTAGATTTTCAAGGAAACTCCCTACTGTTTTCCACAGTGGCTGCACCAATTTACAGCCACACCAACAGTGTGGGAGGGTCCCCTTTCTCCACATCATCTCCAGAATTTATTACTTGTAGACATTTTACTGATGGCCGTTCTGAGCAGTGTGAGAGTGGTGCCTCTTTGTAGTTTTGATTTGCGTTTCTCTGATAACTAGCAATGTTAAGCATCTTTTTATGTGCCTATTGGTCATGCCTCTTTGGAGAAATGTCTGTTTAGATCTTCAGGCCATTTTTTAATTGAGTTGTTTGTTTTTTGTTACTGAGTTATATGCACTGTTTATTTTGTAAATTAACCCCTTGGCAATCACATCGGTTGCAAATTATTTTCTCTCAGGCTGTGGGCTATCTTTTTCATTTTGTTTTTGGTTTCCTGTGCAAAAGCTTTTAACTATGATTAAGTCCCATTTGTTTATTTTTTGCTTTTATTTCTATCACCTTGGGAAACTGACATAAGAAAGCACTGGTACAATTTATGTCAGAGAATTCTTTGCCTATGTTCTAGGAGTTTTATGGTGTTCTCTTATATTTGTTTTTAAGCCATTTTACCTTTATTTTTGTGTATGGTGTGAGGGAGTGTTCTAACTTCATTCTTTTACATGTAGTTGTCCAGCTCTCCCAACACCACTTGCCGAAGAAACTCTTTTTTCCATTATATACTCTTGCCTCCTCTGTCAAAGATTAATTGACTGTAGGTGTATGGGGTTTTTTCCTGGACTCTGTTCTGTTCCATAATCTACATGTCTATTTTTTGTGCTGTTATCATGATATTTTGCTTACTGTAGCTTTGCAGTATTGTCTGAAGTGTGGAGGGTTATGCCTCTAGGTTAGTTCTTTTTCCTTAGGATTGCCACAGCAATTCTGCATCTTTTATGGCTCCATATAAATTTTAGGATTACTTGTTCTAGATCTGTGAAAAATTTCATGGGTAATTTGATAGGGGTCATATTAATTTGATAGGGATCCAATTAAATGTAGACCGCTTTGGGTAATATGGACATTTTCATAATATTAATTCTTGTAGTCTAAGACCATGGGCTATCTTTCCATGTCTCTTATTGTCTCTCTCGTTGGTATAACCATTTGAATGGAAGGGACCAAGGAACAGGAAGAACTGCATGACGAAGGTCCAGCCCAGTGGGAGGTGAGAAGTGTAGAGAAAAGAGCTGAGAGTGTGGTAAAGGGAGATACCAGCTCTATTCTAAGCAAAATGCAAGCAAGATGGCCTGAGTAGTCAACTGGAAAGTGAAAGTGAAGTCCTGTCCGACTCTGCAACTCCATGGACTGTAGCCTATCAGGCTCCTCCATCCATGGGATTTACCAGGCAAGAGTGCTGGAGTAGATTGCCATTTCCTTCTCCAGGGGACCTTCCCGACCCAGGAATTTAACCCAGGTCTCCTGCATTGCAGGCAGACGCACTGGGCCTGGGTTAAAAAACTGAAGCAAAAAAAATAAAACAAGATGCTTTTGTACTGATGTACATGGACAACACTCACTTTAGCCCTAAATTCTGGCAGACTTTGAACAAACATTCAGCACATTTAATCAGCGTTGTCAGTCCAGTTTTCTCTTCCCCAAATCACTTCTAAAACCCAGTAGGCTTATAGTGGATGTGATTTCAGCCATAACATTTCTCATTCCACTTTTGTTTTCCTGGCCAGGAAATTTATCTTGTTAAAAGACCTCCAAGGTTTGTAGCAGAGCATTCTTACCTTAGGGTCACGGCTGGAATTTAGCTTTTTGTAAGTAATGTCAAAAGATGCTTTCTCCTTGATCTGATGGTAGGATGGATGAGCACCCCTCTTAATAGTAGACAGCTGACTGGTGTGTCACCATTCAGCTCTATACATTAGTAGCTCTACCACCGCTGTACCAAGCAGTGACCATGTGTTTTCTCTTGCAGAGAACATCATGGGAATGCTATGCAGCCCTCTGTCAAGGACAACAGTGGCAGCCATGGCTCTCCTATCAGTGGAAAATTAGAAGGCATCTTCTTTAGCTGCAGCACTGAATTCAATACTGGGAAGCCACCCCAGGATTCGCCTTATGGAAGATACAGGTTTGAGATTGCAGCAGAAAAACTTTTTAACCCCAATACTAACTTATACTTTGGGGACTTCTACTGTATGTACACTGCTTATCATTATGTGATTCTGGTCATTGCTCCTGTGGGGTCACCAGGAGATGAATTTTGTAAGCAGCGCCTTCCTCAACTAAATTCCCAGGATAATAAATTTCTGACCTGCAGAGAAGAAGATGGGATGCTGGTTTACCATCATGCCCAGGATGTCATTTTAGAAGTCATTTACACTGACCCCGTGGATCTTTCTCTAGGCACCGTGGCAGAAATCACTGGTCATCAGCTCATGAGTTTATCTACTGCAAATGCAAAGAAAGATCCCAGCTGCAAAACCTGTAATATTAGTGTTGGACGTTAATGCCCACTTTTCTTATTCTCAGTCCCCCTTTCTTCCCGTGGGAGCCCTGATCCTCTGTTGTCCATTTTCATCACCCAGATGTTTTCCACTGAAGCATGCACATGCCACTGTCACCAAGAGCAAGCCATCACTTCTCAGATTTCTGAGCTGTTGTAGTGTTTCCTAGTCCCTGCCCTTCCCACGACTTTGAGAGATGAACTGTCCTAAGTTGTTTCTGACACCCTCTTGCCTAGATGCTGCAATGTTTTTATTTTTCCTTTATGCCAAACATAACCAAACTATTATATAAACTGCTTTAGTAAAATACAAAATAATGGCTTATAAATGGTGTTTAAATATGCTCTCATTTTAATCTACTGAACAAATATTGGGATAACTCCAAACCGCATGAAAAAGTGTAATTGCAGCATGAGTTAAACCTTGAAGCCTAGAATTGTCAGCACTTCCAACTTGTTGTTTGACAGTGTTATTTATGTTATTTATATTAGCTAACAGGAAACAACTACTGTGTTTCAACATAATAAATATAATAGAAAAATATTTTATTTGTATTGTTGTATAAAATATTTACAATCTTATAGAATATATAGAGTTACATCTTAATAGCAATTGTATTCATGTCACGAAACCATTTCCCTTATCAAAGATGTAGTTTGTAAACCTCAAATAGTTGTGTATCTGTCCTGTTACAAGTACATAACTTTAATTAAACAAATTTGTGAAGGACATTATTCTGATTCATAAAGGTTATAAAATATCAGGTAAATATAGAGACAACAATAAGCCTCTGAAACCATCTGCTTCAGAAAGAGTCAATATTAATCCCATCCAAACTATATGCAAATGTGAATTTGTTCACCATTGTGCTTAAACATTACAGAAAAGAGAACTACAAACGTGGCTGGTATGAGAGAGAAAATGTGGACCTTTTACTTATTTTTACAAAAGCAAAATAATAAACGTGGTTTAATACAAAATAACAAAACAATATACACTGAAGTTAATGACACAAATAGAGTACTCTGGCTTCTTTTCCAAGGTGTTATAGCAAACATCTTCTAAACCTTTCATTTTATACAGAATGAGGAACAACTATAGCTCATGGGAAAATTTTTTGACTTTACAAAGTATAGACCTTGGAACATTAAGAAAAACACATATTCCCAATGGAAAAATAGTTTATATAATCTTATAGTAAACAAAAAGATTAGCATTATAACTATGATCACATTAGATTATATGCTACAGACACATCTATCCAAAATACCCATTTTCAAATTTTAATACAATATTTTATTTTAATATAAACATCTGTCAGTTATAAACAAAGATAATTCACAAAGTACATGCTATCAGAATGAACTTTGGTAATCAGAAATGTAAAATTTTAAGGAACAGATAAAATAATGTGCTATTTTTATATAGAAATAAAAAATAATTAGCAGTGACACATTCTAGTATATTTTAGGGTGCTGAAAGCCTAGCAGACTTAAGGGACAAGGTAGTAGATTTTTTATCACTTAAAAATCTATTAGAGTTTCAGATAAATTACATTCTTACTAACTGTATCCCTTTCTATGTAAAATGAGTTTCTTTTGTTCTTATTGATTTTTAAAAATCATGCTCTTTCCATATGTCAGTATAAGCAGTCTTTGGACATTAAGTAGACTTTCTCTAACCAGTGGTCCATTTAACAGGTGGACACTTTATACTACCTTAGGTTTGATAAAATAGATGTTTTCTGAAGTAATTATACTGACTCCGCATTTTCTCCTTGGCATGGAGAAGGCTGAATTTTATTTTCCAATTATATGTTACTTACTGTATTTTCTCCCATTTAAATCCCTTCTATTCAGGTGTAATTACATTTGCCATCCATTCTTAACAACAGCTAAAACTCCCACTAAAGTGCTTCAGTTTTCAGTTGTCATACTACTTAGCAAGAACGGCAGAGGAAAATAAACTTGCCTCATCGCAGGTGAAAGTGATCACAAACATTTCCTGAACCTCAAATAGTTTTGGCCACATCTTGCTTGCTGATGAGGACCTCTAATAGTCTCAGTTTGGCTTTTATGTGCTTGTATTCATAGTACTCATCTGCCATTGGTATCCGATCTTCCTTTTGTGGACTTCTGCAAAAAAAAAAAAAAAAAATTTTATATATATATATAAAATCCAGTTCATTAATGAACCAAGTCATTAAAAATCCTTTTCTAACTCTTGTGAGAAAAGTACAGGGTAGCAATTTCCGCTAGATTTTTGCATCAAGTCTTTTTTCCTCTTCATTCATTCCCTCTTCCATGTGTTACTAGGTTTCAATGTAATAGTGCCCTGAGAAGTTAAATATTATAAGTGTTTTGCAAATACATTGTCCAGTGCATAGACATATAACACTGGGGAAGTGGAAAGGTCTGTGGGAAATAAAAACCAGAACCCTCAAGATATTTTTTTACCTAGTCTTTCTCCCAACATCCAAGCCTGTGCAGAATATTCAGCCCTTATAGTGATAGTTGTTTAAAATATCAGCCTAAAAATACTATTAAAATTACATTAAATCTATGGTAATAGGAGGGAAAAGCTCAGTAGTTACCTTACAAACATGAATTATTTCTAAACTTTCTTGTAATTATAGTACTATCTCTGTTAATGTATAGAAGAGACACAGAGAAGTTCCTTTAAGGAATCTGAGTCTAAATTGTAGTGGTTCTTTGCACACTAATTCTACTAAGACTAGGCTAAGGATCATGCACATTTTTATACATATGCCTCCTGCCAGATGCTGTTAACATTTACTTTGAAGAATAATTGGGTACTTTGAAGAATAATTGGGTAACATCTGGAGTTAAAATCATCTGCCTTCCCAGAAAATTACATTGCCAGGATATGTTTTCTAAAGGACAAGAGTTAGTTCAGGATGTCCTTAGTTAATAAAGATGGCCGATTGCTTTTAAAATATTTCCACCCATGACTTTGAGATACAAGGACTGGAAAACCCAGATGAGGTCACCACCATGCTACTGAATATAAACACACATATTCTCTAATATAACTATAGCTGAAAATGGGTAAAAAGCAAACAACCTATACCCCTTCATTTTACCAGTACTATAAAGTTATATTTCTTACCAATAAAAGAACAGCTAACAGTACACATAGATTTGTGTACTGTTCTGAGTTCTGAACTAGAAATTTCAGGGCAGTATATATAGTGTTACAACACCAGTAGATAACTATATTCTTTGGGAATCTATAAAGAGTCTTCCCTGAAATCTCTAGTTCAGAACTCAGAACAGTATACAAATCTATAGCCAGAGTTCCTCTTAGACTACCATAATTCCTTTGACCCCATTCTGTATTCTGGGCCAAACTTATCATAACTGGGTATCTAAATACCACCTTAATTTGTGTAAACATACCTAAGTGAAGAAATAGTCTAATTTATAGGGAAACACTAATAGTTCATGATGCAATTATCTCTGGTCCAGCACACTCCCCTTTAGCTAATAAACAAGAATGCATTGTACTAAGTATTTCCTTAACCACTTTTCTCATTATATAAAACATACATAAGCATTTAGCACAGGTCCTGGCTCATAATTGTTAAGGTCATATCTAGATAATTATGCTTCTTGCATGATGACTATTACCAAGAACATTTATAGAACATTCAATTTTTTAATAATCTATTTGCATGCTTATTTGACCTATGGACAGGTAACCCTTCCCAATGAAATGTTTTAGAAAAGCAAGATCCGTATTTCGTAGCCATTCAACTATTTGATTTTGCTTGTAATATGGCACCACTTCTGCATTTAGTTTAAGTGTATTACCACAAGAGGGCAGATAACCTCAACCAAGTAGTAAGCATATCTGAAGTGGGTTTCCTACTCACTGGTGCATTTAACATACTACACATAGAACATAACTAACTTCCCTGGATGTCAGAGGCGTGCCAAGTACCACTGCAGACCCATTTGGCAGGACTAATGACACACCAGAAAGTTCTCAAACTCTTTAAATTGCCTGTGTTTGGATAGGTTAAAAAATGTAAAAGTTGTAAAGGAATTTTGTAAAGGAAAAAAAGAAAACAAATTGTTTTATATTCTGAATTTAACAACCGCATAACATTTCTCATTAGATAGTTACCATAAGCAGAAAGGTAGGTCATTTGGACTTATGTAACAGTCAACTTAGAACAAAGAACTAACATGGGCTGAAAGATCAAATAGATTTATTTAAGGTTTTATTCAATAGTTATAATGGGATTTATTATGCAAAGTTAGGGAATTTAGGGAGTTCATCTTTTATTTTTTTAAAGATTCATGTGTTATACTTGATAGCTACAGCCTCCTATAAAACATACCCAATAATGATACTACCCAAATGTTGCATTAGACAAACGCTAGTTGTAAGTCACTGGAAATTATGTCTTGTATAAAGTCACTGTTACTGCAAAAAAACACAAAACAAACAAACAAACAAAAATCCGAGCTTACTCCTAACTCTTAGTTCTCTAGGACTTATTAGCTTAAAAAATAATCTCTGCCCACACTTACCTTCCTGTTTGTTTAAAAAACTGTTCCTCAAATTCTCTCAAGGCTTTCCGAAGTCTCTTCTTATCAGCCCTAGTTTCTCGGAGATGGTCAAGAAGTACAGGCCTGTATCAGGTAGAATATATATTTGCCATTATGGAGCTCTGGCATAACTGAGAGAGATGAGCAGAGTTAGCTATTTAGCAAAAAGCTATTATGATACAGAAGTGTTCTACTTAAAAGAGTGCCTTTTGAATAAGGATGACACGTGTAGAGCCTGACCAGAGGGGAACACATGGCAGGGGGCATCACAGAGGATGAAAATAACATCATCAGAAGATGGAAAGGATGGATGGGAGGCAAGCAGACTGAGTCCATTATAAAAAGTGGGGACAGTAAAGGCCACATGAGTGCATGAGGGAGAAAGCATTTTGGAGGCACACTCATCAGTTATCTGGTGACAGACTGAAGAGAGGCTAGAGGGAGAGATTTTAAAAAGAAGTCTACTCTGAATCTCCACTATAGGGGGAATGTCAGAACCCTTGGGAATGAAACAAAGACCCAAAGAAAGCTGTAATTATGTTGCAGATTCTACTTCATTCTAAGAGAGAAAAGTCAACTACTTGAGAGCAGGAGGCTTTACCTGGGGAGCTTGTGTCTGGTTTCAGAAACTCTGTGAACTCCCTGAAATCATATATGGGCATTTTCTATAAAGAAAACGATTCCATTGCTTTCCAAAAAGCCCTACACACTCCCTCCCACCCACCCGCCTCAAAAAAAGTACACTTGCTTTAAAACAGCCTGCCAGACAACCAAGAAAGAGGAGAAAAGGAGGGAAGAAGGAGAGAAGAAGTCAGGGAGGGAGAGAGAGAGGAAAAAATGGAGGAAGAGGGAAGATTGATGTTCTGCTTCCAAACAGGTCACTCTTCTCTCAGCTGAAACTGCGGTGCCAGCTGATAACAAGCACACTAAAATCTCAGCTTACAACTTAGTCCTTGGTCTTGTCTCAGGTATTTGTGGGGATTCCATCCCTTTCTTGGGGCATATATACTCACCACACTGTTACACGTGTTTAAAAAAACTCATAATCTGGCCTATAATATACAAATGAAAGAAGGCCAAATGATCAGAGGAAGGCCAGCTACTGAATAATATTAATAATTACACTAATGAAAATCCAAATGGCTCCTGACTGAGGACCCATTAGAAGAAAAAGGTCAGCTCATTTACTTAAATCCCAGTCTGGCAAAACCATTTTATCTAAATAGAATAGACGAGAATAAAGGTCCTGACAACTTTTGACCCAACACAGAATCCCAATTCCTTTTGTTCTAGCATCATCAAAGGCCAACACTGCCAGGCATTAGACTGGTACCAGATCCTGCTGAAATGAGATGCAGGGGTAGAAAACTGAACATCAGCACTTATGACATCTTTAGGACCATACTGGGCTTCCCAGGTGGCTCAGACTAGATAGAGAATCTGCCTGCAGTGCAGGAGGCCTGGGTTCAACCCCTGGGTCAGGAAGATCCCCTGGAGGAGGGCATGGCAACCCACTCAAGTATTCTTGCCTTGAGAACTCCGTGGACAGAGGAGACTGGCAGGTTACAGTCCATGGGGTCGCAAAGAATCAGACATGACTTAGCGACTAACACTTTCTTCACTTTACGACCTTATTAAGAGCCTTGGTTCCTCATGGCTTTGTCTCCTCAATTTCCCTGTTAGGAGGATAACCAGATTGTGTTTTCTGGTAAATGGCATTTTTTAGAGCGTGTAATAGCTCTTCTGAGTTGTATATTGTGTGTACATATAAGGTCCCCCAGACCAGAAGGAGTTCCAACACGACTCCACACTTAGGATTCAGACTCACATGGTGGCCTCATGTAAATTGGACATGGAGAGAGCTGGTGGTTTGACTTCCTTCTTTTCGTCGGGGAGCAGGAGCTTCACGGGCTCAGTCTCATCAGAGTGTGCGAGGTGATCGCCAGCAGGAGGGTGAGATGCTGGATTTGGCAAAGAAGGCTGCTGACTTCCCTGTGGACAGTCTTCATCAGAGTCTTCTTCCTCCTGCTTATCATAAGAAGAGTTCAATAGAGTCACAAAGTGCTAAGTGCCTCTTAGGGAAGCAGAAACAGGAAAAGGGAACCATAAATAGACACCATGAAAACAGTAGGTGACCCCTGTGCCTACTGAGAACCAAGAGGAATGCTAGCTCGGTTGCATCAAAAGAAAGTTAGCAGAAGCTAATAAGCAAATGAAGCACCCATGCTGGGCTAAAGTGCTTACCAAGCTCAGCTTCCTCTGCCGGCCAAAGAAGGCACAGACAACGGGGATGTGTTCCAGTCTGGGCTACACTGCCTAGTAATCTGCCCTCCCCCAGACTTACTGACCCCAGCCTCATAAGAGTTAGCATGGGTGAGCAGAGATGGAGCACAGGCCTCTGTGTCCTCCTGTCACCCAAATCAGGCCCTGGTCTGGGCTCAGATACAGAGAATACTCAGAAAATGGACAAATTCAGGGAACCACTTCATGAAGGCCAAAAACAAAATGGAGATTCTCCGTAACTTGTTCTGATAATGCTTGTCACAACCAGAAGATTTTCTTGCAAGGAAATCTGAGAACCATTCCCTGTTTTAAATTATGCTTCCTTAATGGGAAAATATCAAAGAGTATGAGTCACTATGTCTCTGTGTTTAGAGTTGTGGAAGTATAAATGTACTGGAGTATACTTAAATTTGTATCTGTTAATATTCATTTTCTTTTAATACTGACATCTTGAGCAAGTGACTGTTCTAATATTGGTGGTGTAGGATTTGTGGTGCTTTTCTAGTTCTGTATTCCCATAAATCATTCTTAATTAAAAGTAGTCTAACCTGATTTCAGTATTCATATTTTCTATTGAAATAAATCTGCTTCTATCTTACACACTGATGGTCAAATGGTACCAAAAACAAATGCAGCATTATTATGAAAGAAGACACAAATCAATTTTCTTATTAAAGGAGAAAAACTAACAACACCCAGACTAGAACGGGTTCTGTTTTGTCTAGCTGTGCTGTTGTAAATTAGGTAATGCCAGAACAATGAAAGCAAATGCTAAAACTGGCTTCAAAATAGACTCGCTATATAGTCCTGTTTCACAGGAGTTTTAATTAACAGCCACTGTTAAGTACACTGTGGGAGCTGAGGGAGACCTCGGTTCTACGCTGTGCCACAGCTGGCCGTGTGGGCAGGATATCCTGCCAAGAAGGCTTGCTTACCCTCTCCTGGTGCCGCCTCCCTGACAAATATCAGTACAAAGCACAAGGACAGGTTAGTAGTGAAGGCAAGCTGCCCGACTTACAATTGTTGGAATAAGGGAAGGTGTGGACAAGATTTGCTTGATAATTCTGTATCGGTCATAAAGAGGCTTTATGAGGTTCTTGTCTTGCTTCGTTACCTGGAAAACATGACATTATTGTTCCTTTCTCAAACAAGAATGAAAACACATCAATGTTTTTAACAGGCCAAAAGAAAAAAAAGTTTTGAAGCCTAAAAGTAAGGGATTACAGTACCAAAATGCAACAGTAATCTTCAAAAGGTAGGTCATTGATAAGATACTGTATGAAGCACATGCCAATTTTCTTCTAGGAAAAGTTTCTTAAAGGAGAGGTCCAAGTTGAGAAAGATGTTTTTAGAGCTTACTAGAGGAATCCTCAGTGTTTAAACGGTAAGGTGCCTTTAATTATTTAATTAAAGAATTAATAATTCTTTATTTCTTCATTCTTAAAGAAACTAATGGATGACTGAGACCTATCAATTTTTCTTCTGGAACATGTATTTTATCTGGACTTTTAAGATTCTACCCATAGACACCAACACTGTCCAGGTCTTTGTCACTACATACTTGGATTATATGCTAGCTTACCGGCTAAATCTGACATAAACTAAATATTTTGGATAAAACAGTAAACCTCTCTAGATTCTCAATTTCCTACCTATACAACAAGGATGTTGGGAGTTTAAAAAGTTCCTTCCAACCAAAAAATGTGTATAACCTCTTGGCCCACCAGTCCATGCTATTACCCTTCTGCCCTTTGACTCATCCCTAAACACTACTTTTCACATGCCACAGGGTGCACACAATTCTAAATGGTCTCCTACTTCCCTATTAATCATCTGCCTAACTGCCCACCCACCTACCGGCCTCTCCATCCAAAATGACCAAACTCCTCTGCTTGCTCTGGTTTTCCTTCCTGATGTGTGTCCCGCATGACGTTTCTATATATTCTGTTTCCCTCTGGCCCCGTGGATCTCACTCGGCAGGTGGTGGGAAGGACACGGTACAAGTAGCACCCGGCACCACCACCCCAGGGTCCTGACTCTGCCCTCCAGAGCCCCCATGAGAACCCTGGAGGAAGAAAATGGCTCAAACGTGTATGGTTTCAGCCTTCTAGTTATTCTCCAGCCCAGCTGAGAACCATTCTGGCCTCTGCTGATCTTTCTTCACAGAGAAAAGGAAGTGAAGCATTTCTGTGTCTCGCTGCCTGGGCCTCACCTGTTGTCTGTGTTGTAGTCTTGTCTTCCCAGATAAATTACATCATGTATTTCTTCAAATTCTCATGGTCCACATGTATATGATTTCCTACCACCCATCTAATAACCCAGGTTTTTATATATAGTAAAAGTAGTCTGATTTTTAGCAATCTTCATAGAAATTCCACAGGCTATCTGGCCCAAGGCTCTTTTATTTTCAGTAGAAAGAAAGACCAGCTCTCTATGTTCAGTTTATTTATTGGTTAAGTAACCCCAAGAACCTTTCATTTTCTAGCCCAATCATTCCTTAAAGGTTTTCTTAGTCACAATACATTTTTACACATGAAAAATCCACATATTACATGGGATTTTAACAGGTGACAAAGAAAAAAATTTCTCAATTCAGAAAACACCGAAATGATCTTTTATTCAGTATCTTATTGGGACTTACATTCCATAGAAAGCACTTTGAAAAGGGTGCATTTAACTATTACTGGCATCTCTCTATTGCAGTTTGATTTTTGTGACTTTGCTTATTTTTACAATAAAAATATTTTATATTGTCTGGATTCTAGAAAAGCTAAATTTAGTCTTAAAAGAGAAAAAGAAAAGAGTGACCAAAAAGTAAGTTAGAATGATGAATGCCATTACAGAAAGGTTCCTTCCACAGATGCTAGATAAAAGTCAGGGCAGGTATATAACGTATGGAATTCATCTTTCACTCTAATGATTCTATGATTTACTCTTAGGATCACTATTAAAGTAATCCCCAAAGATAGATGTGAGGGTTAAATGGCCATAAGTACAGGACACTGTCAAAACTTTAATGCCGTCAGTGCTTATCCTCGAATACATTTGGACAGGACGGCAGGCTGCCTGAAGAAGAAGGGTTAGTGGTGAGACATGCCAGGAGCTGTCTTCCACTCAGGGGCCTGTGGAGACTAGCTATCATGAGGCCTGCAAAGTGGATCTTCATGGAGGAAAATGAGTCGAGGTAGGCTCTGCAGGACAGGTACCTCCAATCAAGGGGCAGAGACACATTCGACTGAGCTGTTCCTCATTCCTCAGCCACTTTCTACTGAGATTCAGACCATTTTCTCCTCTGAGTCCAATGGCTCTTTCTGAAATGCATCCTGCTCCCCAACTCTGCATATTAGTGGCTGGCTATGACATGTTAGTAGTATCTAACTTATGTTTTTTTATTTAAATGGAGAAAACAAGGACCATGTTGAATAACCTGCAAAAGCCAGAGAGAGATCCAGAGCATGAATGGGTAGTCCGATTTTAAAGATAAATTTAAGGATACAAACCCTGAAGCTAAATGACCCTTCCTTCCTGCTCCTCCATTTTTATGGCATCAGAAGAAAGACTTCAAGAAGGATAAGCAAGAGGGGACCATGCATAGAAGGAAATTTGACAAGCTTTGTTGACAACTTGACATCTCCATCATAAAAACTGCCCCACCCCACCCCACCCAGGAGGTTACTCTAATCACCAAGGTCTGGAATGGCTGCCCCGAGCAAGCTGGTTTTCCAAGCAGAGTTGCTGCTGAGTGGTCAGCCCCAGTGTCCATTCTTTCTGGGCCCTGGTCAGACAGTCGTTAGAGAAAAAACTGCTGCAGCCTAAGTGCTTTTACCACCATGCCTGTCTCCTTTCTCCCCGTGGCACTGGTCCCTGTGTTCTTTCATAGGAAACCACAGAAACATAAAAATCACTCAAACTGTCACCATAAACAAGCTCGCTCTTGCAGAAGGAGGTAGGACTGACATCCCCTCTCTGGACAGAGAGTGATGGGAATCCATTATTCTTGAGCCTTAAGGACTCGAGTCCTGCCAAACTTTCCCTGAGTCTGTCTCCCCAACCCCTCACTGAGGGAGACAGTCTGTGTGGAACAAATCTGACTGTTTAAACTAACCAGTCAGTCCAACAACACAGGAGGTCACTAGTGAACATCACCATGCAAAACAGCTGCTGGAAAGGATGGCCAGGTCAGTTCAGATTTCCAAGCATATGCAGATCAATATTGGCCTTGAAAAGAGAGGCTGTAAGTTCAGATAACTGGCTTCAAAAATTACACACTATATTTAATTTGGAAAATTATGGACTCTCTGAACCTTAAATTCTTAATATGCAAAATGAGGATTATTTTTAATTATCTTATGTAAATATCCCTGGCACAGAGTCAGGCATACTAAATGTTATTTAAGTCATCAAACTACTTGATTTGCGGTTACCATCAAGGTTGTAAATTACTAAAAGAGGAATACCATGGTGCTATTAAAGCATAAGTTTAATAAATAATGAGAAACTATGTCAATATGAATATGCAAAATGAAAAAAGGATTCATAATTATGTAGACTGCTACCTTTTTTTAAGGGGCAAGTTAAGAATGTATATTGATCCTATCTTGTATATGCCTTATATAGAAACTCCAAAAGGACACAAAAAACATTACTAACAACAGCTGCACCTGCTCAGGGGTGGGAGACCTCAGAACTGGAGCTGGCAGACGGGGAGGAGTCTTTTTAATGTGTAGCTTTTTCTGTTCTTTCAACTATGTGAGAAAATATCACCTATTCAGAAAATTAAATTTTTTTGAAAGGTTAAGTAGACGAAAGAACTTGATGGGATATTCCTTTTGGTGCCTTTTACCCTTCCTCCAATGCACAACTCACTAATCCATGATTAAATTTATTTCATCTTTATAATTGTTATGTTTTTTAAAAATCTGCTTTTCTCTTCAAAGATACTACAGTTGATGAAGCGGCAGCAGTAGTAATGGTCATCACTCATCCACATTAAATCTGTGCTGTGCACCTGACCCCACCTACAGTTCTTGGAAGGGACAACAATAAAAAGGGGAGAGGTGCCAGTTCCAATTCAGCATTTCAGAGGAAGACATAATCAGCACCATAATCAGAACTGAGGGATGATTCACTCATTTCCAGGGCTCAATGCACACCCTGTGACCTGGAAGTGACTATCTGCAAAAATCACCCACAGATGATAGAGGGAGAAAATCACTCAGTGGCAGGATCTGAACTGTAGGGTCCCCTGCATTTGTCAGTTTTAGGATGAGCTCTGACTAAACACCAATGGCAAAAATTTCAGGAAGAGTCATAATAAAGGCATCTCTAGAAAAGAAAGAACTCATCTTGAAAGTGTTAATATTTAATGCATTTTAAGCAGTAAAGCAAAGACCCTAAATGAAAATCATCCATCATTTTGAGTTTAAAGAAATGGGACCTAATGAGATCACCTCAAATGCTAATCAGTTCCCTAAGGAGCCAAGAATAACACTATCTTAGAAATTTTCAGTCCTCCCTTTGCATCTTCTGTGACTTCTAGACTTCCCCCTTAGGAACCATCCATAGCTGCCTGGCCACGTCAGGTTGGCTGTGTGAAGTTCTCCCAGAACAATCCTGCAGCTTTAGGTCCTGAGACGCACACATTCCACAGCAGGTGATCTCTGTTTAAAGAACCTAGCTTCAGCCTACTGCAGCGATACGAGGCTTCTCTGAAGGGACTTCTGACACTAGGAGTTTCCCTGGTGGCTCAGATGGTAAAGAATGCAACGCAGGAGACCCAGGTTCAATCCCTGGGCTGGAAAGATCCCCCAGAGAAAAAGATGGCTACCCACTCCAATATTCTGGAGAATTCCATGGACAAAGGAGCCTGACGGGCTACAATCCGTGGCGTCACAAAGAGTCGAACACAACTAAGCAGCTTTCACTTTTCACTTTCTGACACTAAACAGTTCAACAGATGGCTGATTCATGTCAATGTATGGCAAAAAACCTTCACAATATTGTAATTATCTTCCAATTAAAATCAGTAAAATAAAATAATAGAAATAAACTGCCATTTAAACAAGGATGACTTCTAGAGAACCCAAAGTTTTTCTAACCTTCAGACTTTCATTTACTTCAGACTTTTCATTTATTCAAATAAAATCATTTCATGTTTTTATTTGACTTAAATGCCTCAGCAGGGTGACGGACCATCCCAGTTTTCCCAGGACTGAGGCTTTTGGTGGGCCATGGAATTCTCGGTGCTAAAGTTAGGAAAGTCTAGGGAAAGCTGGGATGGTAGGTCACCCTACTCGTGAAAGATCTTAAAATAAGTATGTCCGAAACAGACCTGCTAAGGTTCCTCTCCCGCCCTCAGTGTGTGCCCCTCTAGTTTTTCCCCATCAGTAAATGGACCCATGTCCTTTCCTTCACTCCCTACCACCCAGTGCTTCAGCACATCCTTTGATTCTACAACCTAAATAGAGGTTGAATGCATCTGCTTTCCATCTCCACAGTGAACATCCTAGTCCAAGCCGCCCATTTCACCTTCCCATTTCCGCTCTTTTTCCTATGATTTATTCTGCATAGAGCAATCAGGAAGATCTTTTACGTGTAAATCACACCATGCCACTTTCACACTTGGAACCATTCAACAGCTTCCTGATACTTTCAGTGGCCTGGGAGCTCCTGTTATGGGCCCTGACCTGTCGTTTCTGACTTCCTCTCATGCCGCCCTGTGCACCAGAACTCAGACCTGAAAATTCCAACCACCGACGAACTCTTCCCTCAAAGGCTGCTGCCGTACTTGCAGTTCCATCTATCTGGAATGCTCTTTTCTGCTCTCTTGGCCTGCTGATTCTTTTGCATTAAATGTCACAGGACTTCCTCACCACGCTATATAATACAGAAACCATTCTTATTATTTTCTATCATATCATCTGTTTCTTTGCACAGTACTTAACAAAATCTTTAATGGTTTTATCTATTGAGTTATTTCTTATATCTCAACTCCCAGAAAAACATGAGGGCAGTAACCCACATCACTTTACTATCTTGTTAATCTTTTTATCCAGCACATACCACAGTTCATAACACTGATAGGCACTCAGATCTTTTTGCAAATGAATGACTGCCCACCAGTTACCAGGCATCGCCCTTTATTGTCAAAACAACTATATTAATAGGTATTATCTGTATTTTTGTTGATGAGGAAGTTGAATATCAGAGAATTAGTTCACTTGTCAAGCGTACATAACTAGAAAGTGTCTTATTCAAGGACAGAGTCCTGCTGTGTTATACGTTGCTTTTATAGATGTGGTCAAAGTAACTATAAAATATAGGAAAGACCATCAGAAGCACTAAAGAATGGAAAACCACAGATGTGCCTGAAAATGTGAGCATGTCATGTATCTACACACACACACACACACACACACACACACGGTTATCTACTTACCCAAGGACCGTGACAAAGTCTAGAACCTTTGTGGGTGGTAGGAGGGGATATGTTGGCTGAGTGAAGATCACTCATCACGACACACTGGATATTTTTAAGTTGAATGCTATTTCTTAATGACAGAGGTATCCAAGGGCCCATTTCTACTTGTATATCATATGCACCAAGAAAGGGAAACAGTAAGTCTTTTGGGATTTGGCATATGTTGCCATCTTAAGATCTAGACTAGATAATGTAAATACAACAGAACAAGTAAAGCCAGCGTTCTCCTCAAGAGGACTTCATTTCAAAGTCTAATATACTAGTCTGTTCATTCATAAACCCATTCACTCTGCAAACACTTACTCAATACCTACTATGTACAGACACTAAGGATCGTAAGTAATAAACAGCCTAAGCTTTACTCAAGAAGTTGTCAAGTACTGTGAGAGACAGAAAATGGTGCACAGAATAGTTAAGAGTTATGTTAGGGTATTCAGTTCAGTTCAGTTGCTCAGTCGTGTCCGACTCTTTGCGATCCCATGAATCGCAGCACGCCAGGCCTCCCTGTCCATCACCAACTCCCAGAGTTCACTCAGACTCATGTCCAAGGAGTCAGTGATGCAATCCAGCCATCTCATCCTCTGTCGTCCCCTTCTCCTCCTGCCCCCAATCCCTCCCAGCATCAGAGTCTTTTCCAATGAGTCAGCTCTTCGCATGAGGTGGCCAAAGTACTGGAGTTTCAGCTTTAGCATCATTCCTTCCAAAGAAATCCCAGGGCTGATCTCCTTCAGAATGGACTGGTTGGATCTCCTTGCAGTCCAAGGGACTCTCAAGAGTCTTCTCCAACACATTACTTAGTTGTTAAGTAACAATTACTAAGTTGTTGTGTCTGATTCTTTTGTGATCCCATGGACTGTAGCTTCTGTCCATGGGATTTCCCAGGCAAGAATATTGGAGTGGGTTGCCATTTCCTCCTTCAGGGGATCTTCCTGACCAAGGATTGAACCCATGTTTCCTGTATTGGCAGGCAGATTCTTTACCACTGAGCCACCAGGGAAGCCCTATGTTATGGTGAAGTGAAGTGAAGTGAAGTCACTCAGTCGTGTCCGACTCTTTGCGACCCCATGGACTG
Organism: Bubalus kerabau; assembly: GCF_029407905.1. NCBI lineage: Eukaryota > Metazoa > Chordata > Mammalia > Artiodactyla > Bovidae > Bubalus > Bubalus kerabau. Next base: position 138,159,651 of record NC_073624.1, read on the forward strand.
TAGCCTACCAGACTCCTCCATCCATAGGATTTTCCAGGCAAGAGTACTGGAGTGGGTTGCCATTTCTCTTCTTCCTTCTCTTCTGTTATGGTAGCTATAGACTATTCAAGAAATGAAAGACAATCCCGCTATTCAGAGTCCAGACAGAAAGGACTACTAGGAAGGTTCCTTGGCATTAGTAAAATGTGAGCATAGGTATGCAGGAGAAGAGGGACTAACCAGGTAAGTACTATTGGTTTCATCATCTTTTTTTGTAAAATATAATACACCTTTTCTTTGAGCTCATATATCCAAATGTGTAACTGACAACTGTATCTGGGTATCTCACCAAGATTTCAAAACTAAGATGTCTAAGCTGAAGTCTTTAGATATGTTACCTAGCACTCCTCAAGAAACCCTACCTCTCTATCCTTATGATATGAAATATTAAACCATATTTACATGGCATTTACTCTCTGTGCCCAAATTCATAAGGACAACATTCAAACCAGAGTATGGCTCATTCAAGTAACCCTAACTTGACTACATCTATAAAGACCCTGGGCTTCCTAGGTGGCTCAGTGGTAAAGAATTCACTTGCCAATGAAAGAGACTCAGGAGACTTGAGTTCAATCCCCAGGTTGGGAAGATCCCCTGGAGGAAGAAATGGCCACTCACTCCAGTACTCTTGCCAGGAAAATCCCCTGGACAGAGGAGCCTGGTGGGCTACAGTCCATGGGGGTGTGCACACACACACACAGTAAAATGAGGCTATAATCCTAGTCTTGGGTTCATTTGCTAACTTATCAGGGGAAAGTAAGGGAGAACGAGATATGATATACACTAGCGTCTTTCCCAATTGTCTCTCATCAACATGCAACACTATAACCTTCAGAATGGCAACACCCAGAACCATGTGGCAATACCGTAGGTCATAGCTAACAGCCCACTAGGAACTCATCTGACTGAAATTTCAGAGCCAGTCTCACAAAGACGTTTATGTGTACAAACTGGTCAAAACCACAGTCTTACTGGCACCATGTGGAAGTGCTGGGGCCCTGTGAAGGCTGGTGAGGTACCTTAGGATCCTCCTGGGAAGGAAGCTGCTCTCTCTTCTCCCTCAGGCAGCTCAGCACAGCATCTGGAGTCTCCTCTCCCGAGGAGCTCGGCTCAGGGCCCATGGCCTCCGGCTTCCCATTCTCTCTGGGGACTGTGGGTTGCTCACAGGGCGGGATCCTAGGTGGGCCTTTGGGAGCACTCCCTTGCTCTTCCGACAGCTTCAGCTTTAGTTCTAAGAGAAATGTGATGAGTTACCATGAGCACGCAGACTCATTGGTCTAATAAGAGCAGACAGACTTTCAGGAATTTCTCCCCTGATGCCGAGTGGAAATGAACAGTGCTGCCCATGGCTTTCCACAGGGCAAGGGCAGCCTTAATAACCAAGGCCAGCAGCACACACTCCCCATCAGATGTGAAAATAGAGGGCTCTTGAGGCAAGGATCTCATAGAAGTAGAAGGATCATGAATGGTTTAGATTTCAGAGGAAGAAGACCAGAGGTACTTGGCCCCAAAGTTTTCACTTGTTATCTGACACAGCACCTGAAATACTACACTCAAAGATTCCTTTGCTCAGGTTTTGAAAGTTGTGCAGTCATGAAGAGCCCCCTGTGGAAACGCAAGGTCTACTGGAAGACATTACACAGGCAGTCATCTGAGGATATACAGGAGGGAACGGGAGACAGAGTGCCAGCCCCAACCTGACAGATCTCACAATTTTGTCTTAATGCCAATATTTAAAATCCAGAAATCACCATTATTGCAATGTGGCTTTATATAAGCCTACATAATTAAAAATAAAAGGGCCACCTGGGACTTATTAGGAAATTCCATTTCAGAATATGCTAGGGGACTGGTCTTTTGAATGAGGCACCATTTATATTGATTTCTCAATTACATAGCACATTGTCTTTGTTTGATGTTTGTTTTTTAGTTAGGCTCTGGCGTGGTGTTTAAACACTGCATATTTTATAAACCTGCTACATCACTACAGTTTAATACCACTGAATTAATTTAATATTCCTTTCCAGTTCTTTATCACCATCCTTCTAGAAATCTGGAAAAGCTCCTATGTCTCTAGGTATTGAAATAAAAATGTAGGAAGAGGAAGAAAATAAATTTTTATTGGTAAATAACTATAGTCCCTTAAAATGGATTTGAGAGTTAATTAACACTCAGACCACCATCTCCAGAGAGACAAAGAAAGGAGGAGACTGGATTAGGAGGCAAGAGAACCGAGTTTTACTCTGAACTCACCACCTTCCAGCCATGTCACCGTCCCCTCTCTCTGGACATAAATATCCTCCTCTGTGCAGTTTGGGTATGTGGAATCAACGACTGCTTAGGCCTCTTTCTAACATCCAACAACCCAACAACCCAAGGAGGTGAACACTCCACGTTGAAATGTTCCTCGCACTGAAGTGAATCATTCCACCTGGGAGGCTGGATTTCCTCAGTCCCTTTATATGCAGATGTATTCAATGGGATCAAACAATGAAGGGGACCCAGGACTCCTTAAGACAGGGCCTCCAAGCTCAGCAGGAGACAAGGTTAAAGAGGGCCCAGGCAGAAGAGAATCCAAAACTGCTTGGAGCACGTTATCACAATTTTAACTGCTTCCAGACTCCCTTGCTAGGCATTTACCTTTGAGCTGTTTACGACCTTTAGCCAAATCATTCATCCATTTCAGGACTTCAGGATTAGAGGTCTTGTCACCATGGGAAGGCTGCAAGGGAGGGGAAAATGGGGGTAGAAGGAGGGAAAGGGAGGGAGGGAGAGAAAAAAAAGAGAGAAAAGAAAAAAAAAAAAAACAAATGTTAAGCAGCTGAGGCACACAAAGATAGTTCAGGAACATATATAAAGCTGGGAGGGAACTTCAGGCAAGCTATCTCCAGCAGATGAAGTTGCATCTGAGAAGCAGAGCAAACATTCCTGACTTCCTCCATTCTTTCATCCTTGCCATGAACCTTGTTTCTAAACATGCCTGGTCACCCATCATTTTTCCATAGCCCTCACCATGCCAGTGCCCCATAAAGTCTACCTCTCAATCACCTTGTGGGCTACCCACACCTGACACCCCACAGCCAGGTCATTCTTTATATCAGCTTAGAGGGCTGCTGCTGCTGATGCTAAGTCACTTCAGTCGTGTCCGACTCTGTGCCACCCCATAGACGGCAGCCCACCAGGCTCTCCTGTCCCTGGGATTCTCCAGGCAAGAACACTGGAGTGGGTCGCCATTTCCTCCTCCAATGCATGAAAGTGAAAAGTGAAAGTGAAGTCACTCAGTTGTGTCCGGCCCTCAGCGACCCCAAGGACTGCAGCCTTCCAGGCTCCTCCATCCATGGGATTTTCCAGGCAAGAGTACTGGAGTGGGGTGCCATTGCCTTGCCTCTGTTCATGGTTTATGACCACACCTGTCTAGGGAATACTACAAACTGGAAGCTTTAGCTCCTACCAGTCACAAGCTCCAAGCTGAAGAAAGGAGACCCCAGGATCTTTAAAACTTTGTAAGTCTGAGAAGTCAGTATTTATGGAAGAATCCTCATCCTCATATTTCAACTCCTCACTGTTTATAGACTTACTATCCAGATGGAGTAGCATTAAAGTAAAGATTAACCATATGAGTGTGGACTTGGGTAAATTATTTAGCCTCCCCATGCCCCAACTTCATCTATCAAATGAGGATTTAATAGCATCTTTTTCATAAGTTTTCTATTAGGGATAAATCAGTGAATATGCATGAAACATGATGAGTCTGAAACATGATGAATATGCATGAAAAAAGTTCCAGGCACATGCTAAACACTATCAATGTGTTAGCTAGAATTTAAAATAGTATTATTGCTATCATTACTGGGATATCATACTAGGATAGTATGTCCTCACTAGTAACTAATCACACTTGGATGTGGCAATAAGAATATAGCTTTAATTTTAGAAGAATATGACTCTATTCATACAAATTATTTATCTTGAGTTCTGGATTTCTTTTCAGAGTATAAAAGTGAATTTTCTATAGAAAAGAGAAACCAGGAGAGAAGAACAGCAAACATACCCACTCTGGTAACATAAACACAGGCTCAAGAAAATTAGTGGTTACTTTGAACTGGGGATATATTAATACAAAGAGCTATATAGGCATGCTCAAGAAGACATCATAAACACTGTCATAAGAGCCAGAAATGTGTGCAATGTTAGTGACAAGACTGGCGGCTCTGCTGTGATTAAGAATCTATTAAATCCATGTAACATCAGCAAGTTGTTGGTGAGACAGAGAGACATGGGGAGAAGACCGTGTTCCTCTCAAGTCTGAAGAAAGAAACAGTGCTCCTGTAAGAGGATCATCAAATGTACACGGGATTAGATGTTTCAATTGTGAAACACAAAACATGGTTCTGTCACTTCTATAGAGATGCAAAATCCATACAGTTTAAAATCAAGATGCAAAATTACACTGAGGAAGATTCCCCTCCCCCCGCCTTCATGGAAGCCCAGTGATTTTTTTTTCCCTACAGGAGCCCAGAAGGGAGACGCTGGTTTCCTGGAGGGAAGCCCTGGTTTCAGGACCACGGACAGCGACACAGGGACACACCCCCAACGGCTGCTCCTGGTCCTACCCACCGTCTGCTAGAACGACCCCCTGATACAATGTGGAGTATTCTGTCTGTGGGTAACAGTCTGGTTATGTGAACAGTCAATATTTTACACTTGGTTTCTCAAAATCCTCACAGAAATCTCCACATGGATCTGAAAACACATCCTGTTCTCTGGAACACACCTTTTTCACTGGATATGCTCCACACAGTTAATGCACTCTTTTCGAAATACTGTTAAAAACAAAAATCTAAGACCCTAAGCCAAGGACCACCAAAGAATTAAACTTACACTACTGCAAACAGGACTTAGTAGAAATTTAAGGCCGAATTTTCTGACAAAATATCTGAAAGCCTGAAATCATTTTCTGAAATGAATTTTGTATTCCTCTACTCCTGGGAGAGCTTTCAAAAAAAGGTTAAATCAAGCTGAGAAGGATGGCAGCTCTCATATCACATGGAAAGTTTTCACACACAAGCTGTGGATCTCCAAGCCGTCTAACTTCTGGGCTGAAATATTTCAGTTTAATAGGCCCCAAGGGCCATAATACCACAACCTTAGTGCAGATGTTGTTCAATGAGATTTAAATGGGGCTCCTGAGTCACATAACTGAGGGTGCGGCTGGACCAGACTTGTGATTTGCCAAACATGCTAGTGGTAAAGAACCCGCCTATTTATGCAGGAGAGTTAAGAGGTTGGGTTCAGTCCCCGGGTCAGGAAGATCCTTTGGAGAAGGGTATGGTAACTCATTCCAATATTCTTGCCTGGAGAATGCCATGGACAGAGAAGCCTAGCAGGCTACAGTTCAGAGCATCACAAAGAGTCGGACGTGACTGAAGTGACTTAGCACACACACATGCAAAGACAATTCAAAAGACATCTTACAAAGATTTACAGATCAGGAATGAAAGGACCCATGTTACTGTCTTAGCTGTGATTAATTCTTTGCTGTGTGAACCCAGAGAAGTTACTTCCCTTCTCTGAGCCTCAGTTTCTTCAGTGGTCAAACAAGAGAAGACTAACAAATCCTTTCTAATTCTAACATTCTCTAATTCTATTGAAAGTGGACATCTGGCTGAAACAGGTTTTTTCTAGGTCCATGAGTCTAACAATAGTTAAATGTAAAATGTAAAAGTATAGGAAATAAACACAGCTCTGGACAGGAAGTGAAATAGTTGTATTCAATAGCGCAGGAAGGATGTACATTGTATCAGGGCATCAGACTAGCATGGAGGGTCGGCAGGAACTTGGATTCAAAAATTAGCAGCAGGTGCTATTAATTCCACGGTCAGGCTGCCAGGAAGGAAAGCCGTACAGACAGCAACCAATTCAAGTCCAGTGACATGTCAAACCTCTAACCACAGCCTGGCATCCAGACAGGAAGGGTGAGGGGAAGCCCTGTTTCCTAAGACACTGAAGGTTCTGATTACATCAAAGACTTTCACACACACAGAGAAGTCGTGACCATGAAGACTTCTTTCACTGCCCCCAAATCCATCAATCTGCATGTTTAAATGTGTGGGCAAGTGTCTGCTTTGGCCCTAAAGTTTCTCCAGACAAAGGCAGAAGGTGCCAGGCGAAATTCTTTTCTAAAATAGCCAACTGCCGGGTGACCTGTTATATATACAGACTCTCCACAATCTAGAGTCTGTAGCTGCAGGCAGAAAAATCTAGTGGAAAATTAATGTCTATAATTTTCCTTTATTTTTCAACAAGGCAGAGGTTGCCATGGGATAGCCTGTTCAAGTATCACTCAAACAGATGAAAAAGTTAGTAGTATCTAGGACCACTTACTTCCCTGGTGCTAAAACTGTAAGAAGCAATACATATGGACTCCCTCATTTAATACAAACCTAAGAAGTCACTATTAATATTAACTCCCCTGTTCAGATGGACAGAATGAGACTCAGGAACATAAAATAACAAGACCCAGGTCGCAGAGTTCATAGGTGGCTGTGCTTGGATTCAAATCCAGATCAGTCTGATTCAAGAAGTGCCAGGTAAGAACTATAACAGGCCCCTGGGGATGGAGGCCCTATCTGCTTCTCTACAGTTTCCAGTATGAGGGCATTGCAGATCCAGCAACACTCCAGCAGCAGACAAGGAAAATCAGCTCCTCTAAGGGTATCTGAAGTTTTCAAAATGCGGACACTTTAAGAATTTTATTCCACTCCTACATTGTAAAACCGACTCATCTTTAACCACCCCAAGCCTGAGGTGCTAGAACATAACTATCTTAAAAAGGTTGTAAATCCTTTCTGGGCCTCCTGCTCCTTATCTGTGAAATAAAGCCTGTACTTACAATGTGCACAGCACCCTCTTACTACATGAAAGACCATCAGCAGCTGTGGCTGCCTGACCTCAAGGAAGAGAAGTCTTCGGCACCCTGACTGAAGTTGTCTTGAAAGCTAATCTGATTTTTCTTTTCCATCCATTTTGCAAAGCGAAAAATTACTCCTTACGACCCCTCTTTTAGTGAATGTGCAGCCACTGTGGGAAACACAGGACAGGAAGAATAGGACAAAGAAATATTACTCTTAGCTCCCTCCCGAGAACTTAGGAACCTCAGGAACCAGCAGATTGCCTCTGGACCAACTGTTTAGTGAGCCTTTAAATATTTCAAGATGTATGAGACCTTATCCCCTGTTCTCTTTTATTCTAATAACAAGCTGTTCTGGGCCCCTTGCCAAAAACCCAATATCTTTGTGCAATTCTACATGGATACGATTTTTCTCTAGGCCGTGATCACCACTACAAACAATAAATAAAACTAGCATTGGGACATCAGGATGCTTAGCTCTGACTCTATCGCTTCTTATGTAAGAAAAGTTCATAGTTGCAACTCTGTCACACCAGCACAAAGGCTGGTATCTCTCTAAGAGAAAGGATGAGATCAGGGTTTGTCCTTAAGAGTGGCCTGAATAGATATCACTTGATAGGTGCTCATCCATCAACCAGAAAGTACTTTATTGTCAAAGAAAACTCTCCCTCATTCTGTTTCACAATTAGAGATTCCATCCTTTGTGCCCTTAATAGGTTCTTGGGTTGTGCTGTGCTTAGCTGCTCAGCCATGTCCAACTCTTTATGACCCCATGGACTGTAGCCCACCAGGTTCCTCTATCCATGGGATTCTCCAGGCAAGAATACTGGAATGGGTTGCCATGCCCTTCTCCAGAGGATTTTCCCAACCCAGAGACTGAACCCAGGTCTCCCGCATGGCAGGAGGATTCTTTACCGTCTGAGCCACCAGGTAAGCCTAAGAATACTGGAGTGGGTAGCCCATCCCTTCTCCAGGGGATCTTCCTGACCCAGAAATCAAACCAGGGTCTCCTGCATTGCAGGCAGATTCTTTACCAGTTGAGCTACCAGGGAAGCCCTAACAGGTTCTTATCGAAATGCAAATGACTCCATGTTGGATCTGCTTTCTTACCCCAAATGCAAATGAGAAAAAGTTAAAGAACAAATAAGACCATAATTCAAAATCTTTCCAAATTTGGGTCCTAGGAACACTAGTGATAGTAAGGGTTCCTCAGGAAAAAAACAAAAAAGAGAAATCAATAATTAAATCAGTTTGGAAATAAGAGTTGCAATTTGTTGCTAGGAATCATCTTAGCAGAGATCAGTGGACAGACCCAGGAGGGACTCCACTTATGATGGGCCCTGGGCTGGCCGAGGGGAACCGAGCTGTCCCCAGGCACAGAGGTGTACTCAAAAAGGAAGGACAGAAAAGCCCATATACCTCTGACACAGTCCACTCATTTCAAATCACAGGGGCCTTACCCGGTACTTCTTTTCTTGTTCAAATTTTTCTTCAAATTTCCTAATTTTCCGCTTGAGGCTCTGGATGTGCTTGGTGAGCTGGGTAATGGTCTGGGGCTCCTTGCCATCAACGCAGCTGCACCGGGAAGAACTGCGGAGCCTGGAATGATCCAGGGAGGGAGAGAGTCATTAAGAACACTATCGCATATAAAACAGATAACTAATACGGTCCTGCTGTACAGCATAGGGAATACTACTTAATACTCTGTAATGGCCTATATGGGAAAAGAACCTAAAAAAAGAGTGGTTACACATATATGTGTAACTGATTCACTTTACTGTACATCTGAAACTAACACAACATTGTAAATCAACTGTACTCCAAGAAAATGTTTTTTAAAAGATATAACTTAAAACAATTACGGCTGGTTCACCTTGTTAAACAGCAGAAATTAATACAATATTGTAAAGCAACATTCTTCCAATTAAAAAACAAATTAAAAGAACAAAACAATGGTTTTCCAGTAAACACTGCTGCTTGTCTACAAACCCAGCTTTCTGGATTATCAGAGTTCAGAGGCCAGTTCATCATTTGATGAGCCTTCTATGGTAGCATCTGCTGGGTATTGGAGACCCCTGATTCACAGAACTCCATTATAGGCAAATGTTATCAAGGACTTTTGTCTACAAAGGTCAGAATATTAGTCTAGGAAATACATTTCCTAAATCTTGGAGGATGCCAATTTCAGACTAATGAGACAACATTATCCTCAATAAATGGCATGCATGCATGCTTGTGCTCAGTCCTTTGAAGCCCCAAGGACTGTACCCCATTCAAGCTCCTCTGTCCATGGGATTTTCCAGGCAAGAATACTGGACTGGGTTGCCATTTCCTTTTCCAGGGGATCTTCCTGATTTAGGAATCGAACTTACATCTCCTGCAAGGGCAGGTGGATTCTTTACATCTGAGTCATCAGGGATTGAGCCCAGACTAACAATATTTTCAAAAAGGATTCAGATGAGTAGTTTTCTTGATATAATAGAGTCTTTGTGAATCTGATAAAATAAATGGATTCCCTCTCTAGAAAACATGTTTATTTTCTCATCTAACATACTTTAAAATAGTAATAATTCACTAACTCCCTCAAGTCCATCAGTAGACAGGCCATGGAACAAGGTCTGGATAAATTCATGAGGGACAGCAGGAGGTATTAAGGAGAAGGTAGGAATTCCCAGCACATATATTTAGTCAAGGGAAGACTCATTTTAGCTATACATCAAAAGTACTAATGGAACTTAAAAAAAACACACATAGTTTCACTTTTTTCTTTGCAGGGGACCTATTGTAAGCTATCACTTTTCAAGAATCTAAGAAGAAATTGAGATGAACGACTTGCCAAGCATTGCCACAATCCATCCATTGAGGCCACTCCTGGACACAGAAATAATACTTTAGTGAGCTCACCAAGAATGGCATTTCTGGTATTTGCATATGTACATTTCTTAGGATTCTGGTCATTTCATAAAAAACATTCAAACATGTGAGCCATAGGGCAGCTTGTGTCTTGAGACCATTTCCTTCTGAGACAAGAAAGCTTCAAACGGCATTCTTAACTCGAAAGCACACTGATTTTTTGCCATGTATGGTTCAGGGCCCGCAGCTGCTTTTGGTAGGCATGCTTGCTCTATTTTGGACACACACTTCACTGTAGTTTATAAACGGAGTATTTAAAAACTGTATGAAGTGAAGATAAGAACAAGATTTTTTTACATCATAAACTGCTGAGTGCTGGGTGGAGAAGGGGCTGATTCGGGGTCCAAGTTGAATCTCTGGCTTTGGCTGAAGATGGAGCATCGTGGCGATAGCAGCGGGTTGTCGCCGTCGGTGATGTGATAGAGCAGCCTGCTAGTCTCAACAGACTGCATGTCTTCTGGTGCGCTGTCTGCCTCATTCTGCCCATCTCTGTGCACAGGCGCAGGGTCTGAGGAAATAAGATAAATCATCACATCTCAGAAGCCACAGAGGGCTTGAGACGGTCATGTTCCTAAACAAAGATCATCAACATTCACTGTAACGTCTCGCCTTTTTGTCATCTCTTCCTTTTGGGGATATGAAGGCCTTTCAAAATACTGTCATGCTTGTTCTCACAGAACCTGGACAGAAAATATTACAAGGCCAACACACACCAAAAATGGAAACAAAGATTATTTCAGTCCAAATTACAGCATCAGCATAGCCCCAAACTACAAAAATCCTCTCTTTATTTCACATTATTTACATATGTCAGAGAGTATATTATAAAATGTTAGAGTGAAAAAGAGAAAACAATTACATGGAACTGGAGCAAAAGATGAGGGAGAACAGTTATAACAACTGCCAGCGAAGGAAGGCAGAGGAGCCGGAGGGGAGGAAGAGAAAAGAGAAAACAAAGCAAGAAGAGAGGGGTGCAGAGTCCCCAGACAGAAAATTACTCAGCACTCCTTAAACATGATGGAGAACTCTGCTTATGTACACGAAATGATGTTCAGAATATGCTAAATGAAAAAACCACACATTTCAGCTCAAGATGGTACACATTTCTGTGTACAAATAAACACACTAAATGATCAGAGAAGCTACACAGCAACCACAAAGCATGGTGAGATTAGAAGTGATTCTGGTCCTTCTCTAAAATTTGACATACCATTTTATTTGGGACAAAAACCAAAAACAAAACCTGCTCTAAACCCTCTCCTGGGTGAGGCAATCTCTGCCTGAATTTTGTGATCATTCCCCTTTTAAATAAGCTCTTTAGCTCCCCTACCAGGGTCAGTCCAGAGAGGGAGGGCACCCCCATGCTACCCAGGTGAGGGGAGGACACCTCGTGCTACCCAGGTGAGGGGAGGGGGATGGGGGATGGGGAGCTGGGGGATGGGGAACAGGGGGGCCGAGTTAAGTCTTCCATCCTACGGTGCTGTACAGAGCTACTCAAAAAGATGCCAGAGCCTTCTCGATTTTGCCCAGCAAACAGGTTAGAACAACCCGAGGCATTCTCCTATTCTGACTTTCCTAAAGAAAGAGGAAAAACACAGCCTTTCTGGGTGAATAAGTGAATCTGAAAATACTGACAATTCACTTTTCCAAAACAAACATTTGTCACAATTTAGTACTGGATGAATCTTAGCCAGCTTTAGAATGAATGGCTCATGTTCTCTAGAGCTTGAAATGCAATTTGCTTTGTGCAACAAAGGTTGGATTAGGTCCTTGTATGTTTTCAGGCAGCTTCTCCCCTGTTTGGCTGTAGGCTGGGAGGGTGGACAGTGCCTCCTATGGGGCCTCTGAGGCTTGCCGACAGCACTTTTGTCAGCGCCTGAGGCTGGTCAGAAATGGATGGGGTGAGGGCTGGGGACAAGGTGGAGTCGGATGAATGCCAAAGCCAGGCCCACGGGCAGTGTGACTAACACAACTCACCACAGGCAACACCCTTGCTAAGAATAATTTAGCCAGAAAACACTGGCATTTGGAGGGAGCCCTAAGGAGTAACATGGATGACAGCATATACTACAATGACCTTCAACATCCACCAAGGAGCGTCTGAGTACCTCACCAAACCCTCTTCTTAAACCATTAGACTAAGAAGAAATTCATTTTATTCATGTTACCTATTTCTGGGTAGTATCATTTGGTATTAACGATGAGGAAGAGAAAGATCTTTATCAAGCACCTGGGACCAGCACATCTTTTGCTGAAATGGAAAGGATCTAGGCCTTTAGCTCAGCTGTGGGGCCAGGGTAAAAACTAAGAGGCCAGGAGCCTCTTGGTGGTGCTTTACAATGAATGGGGGCACTTGAGGTCCTAGGCATATGACTAACGTGGGGGTGAACAAAGAGCTCAGCCTCTGAAACTCACAGAGACCTAAGACGGGACTTCAGAGAACCACAGGCCACTGTGCATGGCTTGCTTTGAACTGTGCTGCGATTGTACCTAAATCTCCATATAAGCGGCATCTGTTTTTTGTGGCATTTTTTGTGCCATTAACATCACAACCTCTCTTCCCCGCAGATCACCACTGAAGGAGATGGTGGGCCCGAAAGATCCCAACGTGACCAGCTGAAAAGCGACAGTCAGAAACTGGTGATCGGGTAGCACCTGAGCTGTCTGTCTAAGCATCTAAGTTGAGAAGCATCTTAATTGAACCTGTGCACACAAGCCTATTGGAGACAGGGTATTGAGCTCCTTGCTCAGAAGAACCCAGGGTCGCCTTAGTGCCAACCAGCATTGCCGCCATCCTGGGAACACAGCCCAGGCCTCCACTTGCAGACCCGGCTCCCCAGCAGGGAGAAGCTTACGGCAATATTAAAATTGAGTGGCTTCTGATGGGACCCCGGGAACATGCTTTCCAAAGGAAGGGGCAGCTCGCCAAGGTCCATGCTGTGATGCAGTGTGGTTCAGAGGGAGGGTCTGGGAACCAGGAGTGTAGGGTGCTCATACTTTCTTGTGGGGCTCGTGTGTTCACTGATTTCTCTCCACATCCTTGTTTAGATCATCTGACAGGGCTGTGATAGAAAAGTCAAAGGAGATCCGTTATATGACATCACACCTATACTTAACAATAGTGTATCACTGACACTTAAAATGCACATAATCTCACATTATGTGCATTAGCTCAATAATTTTTTTCCTTGTGTGTTCTAAAATTTCTGTAATGAATACATCTTAATTGTATAGGAAGAAAAAAACAATAAAAGTTCATATAAAAATTTGGGGAAAAAAAGGATACCTGAAAAGGGAAGTAAGAAACAACACCCACAGACAGAACAAGAGAAAAGAAAGATTGTGAGTTTGAATCCCAGGTCCTCCACCTGTTAAGAGGCACTTCAGAAAAAAGTGAACATTTAAAAACCTCAGTTTCTTCATCTGTAAAATGGGGAGAATAATGGTGGGCACCTCTCAAGACTAAGTGAGGATGAAATGAAAGAAAACTGTACCCCCCACAAAATGCTTGCCATATCCACATAAACCTATTTTTAATATATATGTATATATTTATGTGTGTATATATGTTTATGTTATACATATAATCTTAATTTCTTTTTTACTGAAATATAGTTGATTTACAAGGTTATGTTAGTTTCAGGTGTATAGCAGTGATTCAATTATTCTTTTTCAGATTCTTTCCCATACAGTTTATTACGAAATATTGAGTACAGTTCCCTGTGCTATACAGTAGGTCCTTGATGTTTATCTATTTTATATATATACTCCTAAATTCCTAATTTATCCCTCTCCCTCATTATATATAAGATTATATATTATATATAATCTTAATTACAATCTATAAATTTTTAAAAATTTCAGCTTCATCTTAGGCAATGAGGGCCAAGAAATCATGAATTTGATGTGCTAATTACATTTCTTCAACTAATACACATTAAAATAAATTCCTATTAAAACACTGTTCACCCATGCATCCTTTGTATAGCATATTTGGCAAAACATTGACATGAGGCAAAGAAACTGCTAAATGTGGTTAACCCTGAGAACCATCATTTTTTAGCAATTATCAAAATAAGGAATTTGAATATGATCCTCTCTTACTGAGCACCAGTTCCACAAAGAGTCCTTACACGGTTAATGTGGGAAATGAGAGCCAGCACACCCTCGACATATTGTACCTCCTGCCACTTCTTACGTGTAAATAAGAATAATAATCATATCTAATAGTTATGCAGTGACTCACTATGTCCTCAAACTTCCAGTTAGAGTTTCTGCAAGGATTTAATCTTCAAAATAACCACACGAGGCTGGCAGTAATGTGATCTTCATTTTACATTCAGGAGGGAAGGTGATATGACTCCAGTCGGGGTCAGGGGGTCTGACCAATGCCTGAGGAAGAAGACTCCACGTCTCTGACCCTGCAGGCCAGGGAGAATTCCTGGCAGCCTGCTCTCTGAGCAGTAGGGGCCACAATGGAGACAAGTCATTATTATCAGGTGTGAAGACCAGAGCCCATTTCTGAGCTGGCTGCAACCCCAGGCAGGAACAGATGCTATTTACAGCTGTTACATGAATCAGGTTTTAAAAATATATTTCTCCAATGTGAATTCTTAAGTGATTCAAATGTAAATCAACTATACTTCAATAAAAATTTTAATTATAAAGTAAATAAATAAAGTGATTTAAGATTTAAATAAATCCCTGTCTGTACCCACTTGAGACAGACTGCTGATATCTGAGTCACAAATTAGACCTAGACTTGTGGATTTGTTAATTTGTGCTTCTGGGTTTGCCCATCCTAGTGGGCCCATATGTAGCACTGAGATACACTGCAAAATGCCAAACATCAGCCTTCAATCATATTAAAAACTAAATAAGCCAGAAACATGTACACGAGTCTAGTGAGACTCAAGCATCAGGGTTCTTGGCCAGCCTCATCATGAAAAGGGCCACCAAAACACAACCAAGAAACAAACTCAAAACATCTGATGGATACATAATGGATTCAGTTACAGAATGTGTTGAATTGAAATGGCTAAATACACTCAGAGCTTGAAGTCATCCCAAGAACTAAGACTAGGGAAACAGATGAGCTTATCAGCTCAGAGACCACTGAGAGGGAAGCAGTATTTCTAAGGTGAGGATGGTTGGGTAAAAGTAAGGACAGATGAAGATACATTCTGGATGAATGAATCTGATAAGCTACCAAATGGCACAAGGTTGGCACTCCCAGCAGGATTTTATGTGCCAGCTTCTGTAGATAGTCACCGGAAACATCAGGGAGTTTACAGGCGTGAGGAGTTTATCATGGTGAAAGCAAGGCTGGGCTCCAAGGCAAGCACCCTGCAGATCCCAAGGGGCGGTTTGCCATCAAGGCTAAAAACATTGGCTACAGTTTCAGAAACACCTAGATCAAGTCAATTCTTTGGCAGATGTGTGACTTGGGATACATTATTCAATGTTTCTCAATCTCAGCTTCCCCATCTTTTTCAAGTGAAAATGACATCAGTATCTACCTCACAAACTATTAGAAGGATTTTTAAAAACATAAGGAACCTCAAGTGCTTTGTATAGTGCCTAGGGAAGGGGGCATAATAACTCATCAATGACATAGAACTCATAAATGACAGTTGTTGTTGGTATTTACAACGGTATCTTTGACCTAGTTAGGAAACTGAAGAGGTGAGCCAGAGGGGAAATGAGTTTGGTTCTGGATGCACTGAGTTAGGAGGCACTTTTGATCATCCAGGGAGAGGTGGCCAGCAGGCCCTATACACGCAAAGGGAGGCGCACAGGAGACATATTCTACCTGGATCTGACCTCAGTGTGCACTTCACCATTTAGACCGTGCTTCTGGAGTAGGGGGCGGGGTAGAGAGCATCATTTTTATTTTGAAGGAGCCAATTACTGACTTCAATTCCAATGAACCACCAGTAGATTTGGGCACTCCATCAGCTGAGCAATGAGAAATTCCAAAATCCTTCCTGAAAACCAGAAAATTACATTGATCAAGAAGCCTCAGCTCAGATCTAAACTTATTCCTTGCCTCTGCATTTTTGGTTGCAACTTCTTAGTTAAATTTCCATCAATTAAAACTGAAAAGAAGCATGCACCCCAGTGATCATTGCAGCACTGTTTATAATAACCAGGAGATGAAAGCAAGCTAAAGGTCCATCGGCAGAGGAATGGATAGGAAGGTATAGTACACATATACAATGGAATATTACTCAGCCATAAAAAGATTGAAGTAATGCCATTTGCAGCAACATGGATGGACCTAGAGAGTGTCATATTCTCAGAAAGACAAGTATCATATGATATTGCTTATACAGAATCTAAAAGACTGATACAAATGAACTTATTTACAAAACAAAATAGTCTCACAGATGTAGAAAACAAAACTAAGGGGGAAAAAAGGCGAGGGATAAATTGTGAGATTGGGATGAACATATACATAGTACTATATATAAAATGTGCTTAGTCACTTCAATCACGTCTGACTCTTTGTGACCCTATGGACTGTAGTCTGCCAGGCTCCTTTGTCCATGGGATTCTCCAGGCAAGAATACTGGAGTGGGTTGCCATGTCCTCCTCCAGGGGATCTTTCTGACCCAGGGATCAAACCCAGGTCTCTCATGTCTCCTGTACTGGCACTTAACCACTAGCCCATAGCTACCTGGGAAGCCCATAGATAACTAATGGGAACCTACTGTATAGCACAGAGAACTCTACACAGTACTCTGTAATGCCCTATATGGGAAAAGAATCTAAGAAAGAGTGGATATATCTTTATGTATAACTGACTCACTTTGCTATACAACAGAAACTAACATGACATTGTAAATCAAACATACTCCAATAAAAATTAATTTAAAAACATTTCCATCAGTAAATAGTAACCCACGTTTTAGGTTTTTTAGTAGTTCTTGAGATAAATTTAATACTATCACTCCTGTTCCCTAGAGAATTATGAAAAGACAATTCTGGAATATTGTTTTCTTGAGTGACTGCTATTATATCTAATATATGCAACACTTTTTGCCAAGTACACATAACGCTGAAGTACATAAATCTTCAGGGTACTGTCACCAATTACTTTAGAAATCCTGTAACTTACATGCACCCTGATAAGACACTGTTATAGTTCTTTTTAAGTCTTTTCACTGTTTAAATGGTAAAAAATGAGGACTAAATGACCTCCAGTTTAAAAAAGGTAGTATCAACAAAGGCCCAAGCAAAGGAAAATCACACTGTCATTCTGCTAATATGTTGTTTACGGCATCATTTTGGGAGGTATAAACAGTTTGAACTCACCCAAATTTTCGGTATTAGAGTAATATTCAACAAATTTAAATGTCTAGATGAATTTCAATAAATATCTTAAATATGCTTTCATTGCACACGGTAACTGGCTTAGCAAAGGAAAGTACCCCAACTAGACTGAATGGAGACACAGGAAGACAAAGCCGTAAGGTAGTACCTGAGAAAAAGGAGCAGCCAGAAAGTTGTGGAGGAAGAAAAAGAAGAAAACCAAAGGCACTATCTCTGGAAAAGGAAATGACAACCACTCTAATATTCTTGTCTGGGAAATCCCATGGACAGAGGAGCCTGTGGGCTATAGTCCACCCACAGGGTTGCAAAGACTCGGACACGACTTAGCCCACACAGCACAGACACCATGCTGCCGGGTGGGTGCGAAGGCAGGCAAGGCAGGGTGACAAGGGCTCAGTTCATTCTGCAGTGGAAGTAAACGTCTAGCCTGAGGCAGCCTGAGGTCTTTGGATGTTAGTGACTTCTGCCCGAACTCAGAACTGTGCTGCGGGCTACGGCAGCAGGACCCACCCTGAGGACAAGGTCAGACTGCCAGATTTCTGTCATGTTGAGAAATGGAAGAAGTCCATACTTTGCGTTGTTCTGGAGAACACCTGAGGCAGGGATCATTCATATTTTTGGAAGCAGCTTCTATACAGCACCAAACCAAATATACAATTTGGGGAGAAGAGAAGAAATGACCTTCTAGACAAGTCTAACCAAGGGACTCAATGAATGTTTTCACTTTCTTCTGATTATTCAAGATTTAACTTCGTCACCTATATGCATACTGTCAAAGAACCACTGAGAAATAATCAAGGGAAATGGCTGATGAACAGGGTCTAACCTCTGAAAACATCTTTTCCCTTCCATGTGTCACAAAAGTGGAGCCAAGTGCTCAGCTAAGCTGTGGGGGGCAGGGGAGGGGGGAAGACAAAGAGCAAATAACACCTGTGAGTATCCAAGATTCAGAAGCATCCTCCTGGTACATGGAGAAAGCTGGGTGCTGGAATGCTGATCATTTCTCAGCCTAAACAGCTGTCCGCATCTTCTAGCTGATTCCTGAACAACTGAACACCTCAATGGGACAGCAGATAAAAATCTGCAGTTAAGGCAGCAAGACCCATTTTCAAAAGAAGGTTCTAATTAATGAGCCGATGTGCTTTGAAAAGCAAAAGGAAATTATATACAAGGCAAACAGGAAGACTACAGGAAGAAATTCCAACCTTCAAAGCACATTGTATCTTCATTGGCTAATTCAATGTCAGTAATGAAAAATTAAGTCAAAAAAGTTGTATCTGCAGTTCCTCCACAGAGACACAGAAAAGTATGATTCTAGGGAACTGGAAGAGACAGAAGAGGTTGTCCACCTTGGGCTTGGGGGTTGTTCAGAGCACTGTCAGATACTGAGCATCTAGGCAAACTGTCTGATCTCTTCCAGACTATTCTTCATAAGCATGACAGAATGAATAAGCAGGGAGGAGGCTTTTAAAATGACTATAACATATGAGAAATGATGTGCAGGGGAAAAGGGGGCCTATGACAACTCTCTGTACTGTATGCTCAATTTTCTATAAACCTAAAACCTCTTAAAAATAAAATCTATTACTTAAAAATCTAACACATGTATAAGTGCACTGATTAAAAGTCTAGGCTCTGCAGTCAGAGTCCTAAGCTTGGTCTGAGATGCCACTTGTTCAGAGTTATTATGTCCTTGGCCAGATGAGCCTCTTCAAAACTCAGATTCTCTGTCAACAGTATAGTGAGGATAAATGGGACAAAAACATGCATTCACCACAGTTCTTGGCCTGGATTTAAAGTTGAACTTAAAATTTTTTAAAAATAATTACCTGATGGTTCAGGCTGCGGGATTTTTATTTATAAGGCTGTCAGTTAATTATAGAAATGGCTATCAGATAATTATATTGTCATCTATGAGTTTTGAAATCATTTTTAAAAATGCTTCATTTGGAAAACAAGGATTATTGTGAAGCTCCCTGTTTCAGAGACTATGAAGATGGTGATAAAAGCATCAGAGAACATTCATTAACAGTAAAGATCTTTTTTAGCCAAGTTATGCCATAGGTAGCACAGGATAGATTTTATGGTAATGAATGTAGTTTCAACTTTAATAAGAGGTAATTATTCAACCATCAGCTCTTGATTCCCTTAAGCAAAAGGTATTTATGACAGATTAATGCTGTCATGGGAGAAGGAAATGGCAACCCACTCCAGTGTTCTTGCCTGGAGAATCCCAGGGACGGGGAGCCTGGTGGGCTGCCGTCTATGGGGTCGCACAGAATCGGACACAACTGAAGCGACTTAGCAGTAACAATACTGTCATAAATACCTTTTGCTTAAGGGAACTAGTACAATGTCAATCAGATGCAGGACTCGAGAGAGGACCCAGGGAATAAACAGTGCTAAATGTCATTTTCACACCTTGCAAGTCATCAGCAATTATAATAAAGTAGACATTTAAAGACAAATGCAAGCATTATCAACTGGAGGGAAGGTGATATAAGCTCTGAATGGGCAGCTTTTTAAATAATGATCACTGACATTTATTGAGCATTTACCACGGGTGATATGCTAAAAACCTGATATGTATTATGCTATGTCATCCTCATAATAATCCTAAGAGGTAGACAGTATCCTTTTTCCCTTTTCAAAGAAAAGGAAGCTGAGGCACAGAGGTCAAATAACCTGTTCAAGATTACCCAACAAGCATATCAAGTTCTACAAAGAGCTATGTTTCTGAGCAAGACAGAGCCAATGAATACAATCCATTTGGGCTTTCAAGAAGTCTATGGCATGGTGTTCATACCAAAAGTTATTTAAAAACAAAACCAAATGATGATTGGGCTAAATGTTTTGTAATGGATAAAAAATTCACTTACCAATAGGCCCCAAAGAACAGGGTTGAATTAGTATCTTTATGAGAGGCATGTCAGTACTAATCCTTGCTGATGGATCCTGAATTAATCTTTTTCATGTTTCAAAAACAACACAGAAGTAAAAATAGAGTTGTGAGTCTGAGTTTGCAGATGATGTTAGTATTTTTCAAAGAGTAAAATGCAAAGCAACCACAGAAGCAGCTCACACACCAGGAGGAACATCAATAGTGGCAGATGATCCTCAGTGTGGGCCAGTGAAGAAAGCTAACCCATCTACACTTAACAGATGATCAGCAGTAAACTATTAGTTTGGTAGAAAATGGGATTTTTGGAGCTTTTATCGACTATAAGATATGACAAAAAGGTCAAGAAAACAATGTACATTTCTAGGAAGAGTATGGAAAGCAATCCAACAACCATAAATATTTTTTGAATAGTTGATGAAACTCTCCCACTCCCCATATTTTTAGGTATTAATTCTTTTTTTATTTAGGTCATCATAGTTTCATGGGTAGTTGTGAGAAATTGTAGACGTATCCCTTGTACACTTTGCCCAATTTCCCCCGATTGTATCATTTGGCAAAAGTATAGTACCTGTGCCCATATGTACAAATAAAATTCTACTATTTCATTTAATCTGGAAAACACTATGTGGGTCAGGTAAACACACCTGAGAAAGGCAAGGGGGTCCAGAGATGGTTAAGATCAGAGGAGCTGAAATGACCATAGGAACAGAGGGGCTACAGTGGTTAATCAACTACAAATCTAGATGCTTTTATTCTAGCAAAAAGCATATTAGTTATACAGTGTGTACCTAGGCTGCCTTTGGGCTCAACTTCAAATTTAAGAATATTAGAACTATGTGGACTTTATATTTAGGTAGCATGGCATCATGTGAAACACTAAGACCATGGAGTCTGATTGGGGAAATTTCCCCACTCCTCCCCTTTCCTCCGCACCCGCTACCACTCACTGCTGTGGGACCGCCTACGAGTTATATTCAGTCTCCAAGTTCATTTCCTCATCTTTCATCTGGGGATAATAATGCCTCCCAGGGTGGTTGTGGCGATAAAGTAAGAAAATTCATGCACAATGCCTGGTGCAAAACAAGAGGTCATTGTTAGCCGAGGTTGATATTATTCATTTAAAGACCTTCAAAGCAGAGTTTCTAAACTCTGGCACGCTTGACATTTTGGACCAGACGACAATTTGCTGGGGCAGTGCCGGGGTCATGGCTTGTCTTATACATTGAAGGATGTTCAGCAGGACCTCTGGACTCAACCCACTAGATGCCAGTGGCACTCACACTCCAGCTATGACACCAAAACAATATCTCCAGATGTTGCTGAATGTCCCGAAGGCGGGGGTCAGAGTGTGGGAGGGGGGTGAAAACCACTGTTTTAAAGGACCCAGCTTAGAACAAGAAGAAGAAGAACTACTCTCTACAGTGATTGCCACTTTCTAGTTAGAGCACATCAGTGCTACATACTAAAGAACATGAAAAGGTTCAAGAAGGATTTAGAAATAACACACAAACACAAACTCAGTGTATGAAGTTTCTGAAAGATATTAGGAGTTCTGGGCACTTCTGAGGTTGAGATCTTGAAGACTCCCTCATACTGACTTTCAAAGACTATTTCTGGGGGCTGCTGCCAGATAGGATGGAACAGTATGTGGATAATCAGACCCACCTCATGGGAGACCTGAGGTGCTCCCTGTTCCTGAAATCCAATTATAAACTTCACCTGCAGCAATAACAACTTCCATGGTGCCCTTGCAGGAATATTGAGTTCCACAAAGTGTTCCCGACTCTCCCTAAACATCAGAATCATCAACAGGAGCTTTGCAAACACGGAGATTTTCAGGACTCATCTCTACACTTTAATATTGTATCTTATGGTGGACAGCCCAGACAACTGTACATTTAATAAGCCCTGCCAAGTGAGAATGTCTGGTCAAATAGACAGTGTCTTGAAATATGACAGAGAAGGTCAGGTTCTCTTTGACTCTGCCCCATTTCAACTCTAACATTAGGAAGAAACCTGCAGACCATGCAGGATTCTTTTGGGAATAATTACAGACTGTACCCAGATATAGGTTTCCCAGGTGGCGCAGTGGTCAAGAATCTGCCTGCCAATGCAGGAGACACCAGAGATGCAGGTTCAGTCTTCATGTCGGGAAGACCCCCTGTAGTAGGAAATGTCAACCAACTCTAGTATTCTTGCCTGGAAAATTCTATGGACAAAGGAGCCTGGCAGGCCACAGTCTATGGGGTCACAAAGAGTTGGATACGACTGAGCACCCAGCAGCAGAAGCAGCACCTAGATATACGACATGAGCATTGTCTAACAATCAACATTAGCAACAAGGCTCTTGGCCAAATGAAAATTTCAACTTGAAAATCAAGATTTTAGAATAAAATAGTTAATTATGTATTGCTTTGGAATTTCTTTTTGGCCAAGCATGCAAGATCTTAGTTCCTCAAGCAGGGATCAAACCTGTGTCTCTTGCAGTGAAAGCATGGAAGCTTAACCACTAGACCACCAGGGATGTCCCTGCAACTATTGCTTCTAGTAGTAAGTCTCCAGTGATAGCTTACACTAAAAACTCCATCACCTGTGCTCAAACAGAACAGGCATTACTATACGTAGTCATGTGGAACAATGCCAAACGGTCCTTCTACACATGTTGAAAATGATGAGAAGCTGAAAAGACAATCCTCGTTCCATTTTCCAATCACCACCACCAGAACAGGAGCTTTTTAATGTCCGGTGGAAACGTCTGCTTCAACTGTTAAGAGGCTATTGATTCAGTTAGAGGGATCTGGGGCCTTAGTACCATGTGGCTTTCCATCTCACACTATGCAGTTTGCTGCACACAGGCAGGGTGGCCAACTGTCCTGGATTGCCCGGAACAGAGGGTCCCCCAGCACGTGGGACTTTTAGTGCTAAAACCGGGGCAGTCGGTGACCCTCTGCACAGCCCTGGCGCTGCCCTGAAGCTGGCAAGCACTCTATCACTTTTTTCTAAACATCGTTACCTCCCTCAGATCTGTCCCCATCCTGCCCATCTCGAGCTCCAGCTTGAGCACCTTTCTCCTCCTGAAGTAAACGCACTGAGCCCACTGCTCACAGACCCTGCGAATCCATGTGGTCTGTAAGCTTCTTCCTGTTGATGAAACCAAGTCAAAGAGAACCTAAGAGAACCTGACCTTTTCGCTCTCATAATTTAAGATACTGCCCACTTAAATAGTGGCTTCCAGTACTTGAAAACGTTAACGCAATACAAAGACTCTAGGACTTCGAACCCTAGAGTGTCTAGTGATGAAGACTGAGAAACCCTAGGTATAAAGGCTTTCCTGGTAACTGTGATGTGCGGGAAGGTTCACTAACACTCTCTAGAACACAGTGCCCCTTCAGGGTGTCATAAAATCTGCTCTTGCTGCAAGTGCAGTTTGTAATTGTATTTCTACAACAGGGACCATCTCAGATATTTTGCTAGATGAGACGAATCTTTGTATTCTGTAAATTCAAGTTAAAACTCAATATTTTGATTTAAGGTCAAAGACATAAAGAACACAAAATTTTGTTCAGACTATCATTTTGGATAGCCCTCTGTAAATGTTAAACAACTTTAGGGAATTGTCTGGAGGCCCATGGATTAGGACTCCACGCTCTCACTGCTGAGGGCCCAAGCAACCCCTGATCGGGGAAATAAAATCCCACAAGCCACATGGTGCAGCCAAAAAAGTAAATAAATTTAACTTTGATGTTTAAAATAAACAAACAACTTAAGTCATGCCTTAAATCAAATTTAAAGTAAGATTGAAACCAATATAAATCACAACGCTTTATATTTGTGAATGTTTGATTTGAAAGGTTAATTAGTTGCCTATTACATCCAGATATTTCTATAAAAATCACTTGCTGGATTTTGTCCTTGTTATACCAAATATTAACATCAACTATTACTAATCCTATATTTGCAGACATCTAAGGCTCAGGGCTAGATTCTAGACTTTAAGAGAAAAATATTATTTAAGTTTCCATAATCTTTGATAGACTTATGGCATCTGTGCTCATCGATGCTATAACACTATCATCGGGGCTTTAGGCATGCACACAACTACAGTTTTCAGGAGTTCAGAGATCACTCCAGAAACCCAGTCATAGGCCCAGAGTGAAGAACTGCTGATCTAACATGAACATCAATTTCTCCCTTCTGAGTGGCACGTGGACTAGAACATGTATAGCCTTCCTATAAGAGTGTGTCTTGGAAGCCAGTGAGACCACCACCCCATAAATTGAACTGTGAAAGCCTCTTTCAAATGCTCATCACTTTGGCAACATTCTTACCACATCAAGAGACTCCTTACTTCCCTGAAAACATCTAGTAAGTGATTTCTAGATTGTATCAAAGGGATTTTTAAAAAAATAAAATTAGAGAGAAGCATGTGCCAAGGTCCAATACAGTGGCTGGGACTTCACCTTCCCTGCATTGATTCCCACGCAGTCGATTTAGCTAAACGAGACTCCTTATTTATAAGCTCTGCAAAGGCCAAAAACATCAAGATGGCAAGATGGATTTTATCTTTGCAAACTTGCAGGAGCTGTCCCTGCCCAGTGTGTGTGTATGCACCCACAAGTGCTCGCACACACACACACACACCCCAACACACAGAGTGGAACTTTTCTGTTTCATACACTCTCTTGGAAGGAGTGGAATATCTCAGATTCACCTACATTTTAGAAAATCCAATGTCCAGCCCACAAGGCTCCTCTGTAAGGAAGCTTCTGCCCATTTCTGTTATTTGACACCTAAGATGGAATATGCTGATGGCTCCTTTATATGGGCAATGTCCACATAAATGCAGGGGTTGTGGTTTAGTCATTAAGTCCTTTCTGACTCTTGGGACCCCATGGACTATAGCCCGCCACTATAATCCTCTGTCCATGGGATTTTCCAGGCAAGAATACTGGGGTGGGTTGCCATTTCTTACTCCAGGGGATCTTCCCGACCTAGGGATCGAACCCTGGT
Organism: Bubalus kerabau; assembly: GCF_029407905.1. Classification (NCBI taxonomy): domain Eukaryota; kingdom Metazoa; phylum Chordata; class Mammalia; order Artiodactyla; family Bovidae; genus Bubalus; species Bubalus kerabau. Next base: position 138,184,760 of record NC_073624.1, read on the forward strand.
CTCCTGCATTGCAGGTAGATTCTTTACTGACTGAGCCAACCAGGGTACATATCTTTATTTAATAAAGAATGTATTAATAAGTTGATTCAAAATCCTCTCCATCAAGAATGAGAAAATATAAAACTACTACCAACCTTTGGAAAAAATAAGATACATTTACACACCAAAGTCATGATAAAATATATATATTATACACACACACACACATACATACATACATATATCCAACATGCAACAAATATTATATTGAACAGTCCTTATCAGATACTTGTGAACATCAGATAATTCAAAAATTAACTTGTATTTGGCTTGGGACTTCTTTCTGTGTTTCTATGTGGCTTGTTTACAGAGAGTGGAACTGGGGGTTGGTGGAAGAAGAAGGGCATTGTCTAATCATTTGACTCAAATCCCTAATTGTCTCAGCATTGGCTCTTGACCAATTTTACTTGCATCTCATCCAAACACAATGGCTAACAGAGCCGAGGAGCTCACCACATAACAAGACAACCAGCTGGCCACCTATATACATAGGGAAATAATTTATCACTTACAAGTAGGGTCACACTAGGCCTCAGTGTCCTTACTATGAATAGTATTATTTCACAGGTTTAAGGGTTTAAATTAATAACTATGAAGTTTACAACAGTGCTTGGGCATAGAAAGTCTTCGACAATAAATAGTGGCTACTCCTACTAGCTATTATTAGCCACTAATACATATCTAAACACTGAAGATGACTGTTTTGCCTACTTAGGCTACGTGGGTCTGATTTAAACAGTAAGGTCTTCGATGCACCATTGCTAATGGTATTGAAATACATTACCTTTGTAAATCTTTTCCTTCCATTCCTAGAGATAAAGGACATCTCATGAAGCAAGCTCACCCAAACCTATTTCTACCATCCAAGCAGAAACCAGTCTGCAAACCTCTGACCCACTGGTGTTATAAAAGATATGCTGTGCTCTCATTTCTACTCATGTAAATTTACTATTTCTTTCCCACTGAAGTCTTCCTGGGAGCATCTGTTCAACTTCTGCTTGCTAGCCAACCTACTATATGCGAGAGTAAAACCAGAGAAACTAACAGACAAATGAGACCCAAGTTTGAGACTTTTCAAAACAAAAATTAATGCTTAAAAAAAAAAAAAAAGAGAGAGAGAGACAGAACAAGACACTATAGGATTAGAAGAAGCCACACCATTCACCTCCACCTTCCCAGGGTTGATGAATCACCCAACAAGCAATGTTAAAACTCCCCTAGCCCCTCAAAAATATTGAGAGTCTCAACACAGCCCAGATTATCTACCAGTGATATAAACAAACCACGTGTGTATCACAGGACTCCAAATAGGAAAATGAAGACATATGATGGGTGCCTTTTCACCTGACACCATCTCTGGGGACTCTGGTCCCCAGCTAGAGAGAAAGATCTAGATTCCAGCACGTCTTAACTCCCCCTGCTCCCTGTCATTTCCCCAGTGCACCAGGCACTGCTTCCCACAGGAGCCAGGTTCAGGGGAAGCAGCAAGGGGTGAAACTATCCTGAGAGCACAGATGAAGACCCCGAGCCCAGCCTCTTACCTGCGGCCCCTGCCCCTTCGGCAGCTACACTCTGGGTGGACACTGGGGCTGGGTCCTTGACTCCGTGCACCTGCGTAGCTTCTTCCTGGTGTGTCAAAAAGGCAGAGCACAGATCAGTTTCCACGGCTTGGAGCTTCAGCAAGGAATTCTGCCAGCAGAAGCAGAACATCGGGCTGGCTCAGTTAGATGCTAACGCAATGCTGGGTCTGCAGCTTCCTTCCCCAGCACCCGGCCAGAAAGGGGTCTCGGGCAGAACTGGCTGTACCAGAGGCAGAGGCGCGTTACTCCACAGGCAGTCTCAGTTTCTGTTTTATATAAATCTAACGTATATTGATTATCTGTGACACATGGGACTGGTGATTTCGTCAGCAAGAGACGCTGCACCCAGAGGGCCAATCTGAGAAGGTATCTGCTTCCCGGGTGCCTGAGCCTTTACGCTTTCCAAGTGTTTCATTCACGGTGCTGACATCAGGAGCGGATGACATTAGCCCCTCCCCAGCTACCATTCATAAAAGCCAGCATCCCTCCCCTGCAAAGCCTGCAGCAGCCCGCAGTGCACAAAGAGTTACTGCTGCAGAGGCCGCCTGGCAGCTGGGAGGTGCTTCAGGGCTCCCTTTTCTGCATCTGCATGTGGGCTGTGTGCCTGTGTCTGGGGGGCAGGGTCTATGTGTGCGAGTGTACGTGTGACTTCTCAAGTTACTTTTCTCACATGGAATGGCTACGGCCGCCTGCTGTCAGGACAGAGGGCAGGGATGGACGGAGATGATGACCTTGGTCCCTCAGTCTGACCCCGCCGCTGAGGGTGAAGCGATTCATCATTTGTAACTCCCAGCCAACCTCCCCCATCCCCAGCTTCACTTCTCATTTTAAATTCCTCCCGTGTTTCCTAATAAGAGCAAAGTCACACAGACTGACGAACGTATCCTGCCATGATGCAGATGCTGGGCAAACCCGGTCCCCCAGCAGGTGAAAGTGAGTCACGCCGAGTGCCTGACTGGGTCCTCTTCCCTGCAACGGCCTCAGAGCTCCTCCACCCACCAGGGTCTTCCGCCTACCAGGTTCCCAGCAGAGGTCGGTGGGGGGCAGGGGGCGCTACCTGGAGTAGAGCCACGGGTTCCCCCCATTATGACCCAACATATACATGCACACACACACATACACACATGCTCCTACCTCCTCTGTATAACTTAGTCCCCACACACCCTCATAATGCCACTTTCTACTCCAGACACACACCCCAGTCCTATATATACCCTTGCACTCTATTATACACATACTCCGGCTCCCTACCCTATGCACACCTTCACCGGCCTTCTCCACACCCTCATGCCCAAGTCTCCATCTTCACACTCTACTCCACACATAGGTTACAGCTAAATATCCCACCTCCACCCATACACACGCTCATCCCTCCCCCACAGTCCCTTTATCCCCACCCCCCCCCAACACCAACACCCTACTTTATGTACACCCCTACATACAACCTCATCCTCAGCTCCCACTCACGCATCCTGTCCTCACCCCTCGTCCCCAGACAGCCTGATTCCTTACCCCACATAAATGCCAACCCCCACACCTCCTCACACCCAACCCCTTTCTGCATACATTCGCTCATCCTTCTGTTGATGTGAGTAAATATGAACCCACCGCTGTGTTTTAAAAAGCTGCTCCCTGAGGGACTTCCCTGGTGGTCCAGTGGCTAAGACTCCTCATTCCCAATGCAGGGGCCCAGGTTCAATACCTGATCTGGGAGCTAGATCCCACATGCCACAGCTAACGATGTCAACCCGCCACAAAGAAGATGGAAGGTCCCTTATTAAGCAACTAAGACCCAGCCAAAGCAATAAATGCTTTTTCAAAAGCTTCTCATTGAGGAATGTCTTAAATCCCTAGTCTTTTGGCCAGTTTGAAAGTGGCAGAACCTCTTTCAAACAGGCTCAGGACCTCTCCTCTGCTCAGCTCAGAGATGGAGTAAGACCTGGTACAAACCTCCCCCATGCTTAGGGGTTGACTGCCAGAGGCCCACAGCTCAGATGAAGCATCTGTCTGATGCCAGCCCATTTTTTACAGCTTCTTCTTCCTCCCTGGGATGTTTTCCCAGCAGTTACATGTGGAAGTAAGGGCCCAAGGTTATTGATAGGAGGCACAGAAGGAGCAAGGGTACCAGGTTTCTGGTAAGTTTTATTAACCAAGCATTTAGAATGCAAAAACGCATGATTCCAGGCTAGCTTTCTAATGAAGGACCTTAAAAACTGGAGTGGCCTCTTATAAGGAGCAAAACTACTCTGAAAATTAAGAAATCATACTTCCCCTGTAGCTCAGATGGTGAAGAATCTGCCTGCAATGCAGGAGACCCAGGTTCAATCCCTGGGTCGGGAAGATCCTCTGGAGAAGGGAATGACAATCCACTCCAGTATTCTTGCCTGGAGAATCCCATGCACAGAGGAGCCTGGCGGGCCACAGTCCATGGGGTCGCAACGCGTCGGACACGACTGAGCGACTAACACTGCTCGTACTGAGCTACTACTGCTGCCCCCAAGCTGTGAGATGGCGCAGCTGCAACAGCAAACAGAACGGTGGCCCCACAAACAGGCGTCCCTAAACACGGGTAATCCTACAAGCAGAACCACTGTGTAGCCAGTCAGCCCACTGCTGGGTACACCCCCAAATATCGACAGCAGTGACTCTTAACAGATATGTGTACATCCACGGTCATAGCAACCTTATTCACAATAACCAAGAAATGTCTTATGGGCTGAACTGTCTCCCTCAGATTCATATAATGAAGCCCTAACCTCCAATGTAACTACATTTGGAGATGAGGCCTTTAAGAGGCAATTAAGGTAAAACTTCTGGGCTCCAAAATCACTGCAGATGGTGACCGCAGCCATGAAATTAAAAGACGCTTACTCCTTGGAAGGAAAGTTATGACCAACCTAGACAGCATATTCAAAAGCAGAGACATTACTTCACCAACAAAGGTCCGTCTAGTCAAGGCTATGGTTTTTCCAGTGGTCATGTATGGATGTGAGAGTTGGGCTGTGAAGAAAGCTGAGCACTGAAGAATTGATGCTTTTGAACTGTGGTGTTGGAGAAGACTCTTGGGAGTCCCTTGGACTGCAAGGAGATCCAACCAGTCCATTCTGAAGATCAGCCCTGGGATTTCTTTGGAAGGAATGATGCTAAAGCTGAAACTCCAGTACTTTGGCCACCTCATGCGAAGAGTTGACTCATTGGAAAAGACTCTGATGCTGGGAGGGATTGGGGCAGGAGAAGGGGACGACAGAGGATGAGATGGCTGGATGGCATCACTGACTCGATGGACGTGAGTCTGAATGAACTCCAGGAGTTGGTGATGGACAGGGAGGCCTGGCATGCTGCGATTCATGGGGTCGCGAAGAGTCGGACACGACTGAGCGACTGAACTGACTGAACTGAAGGTAAAATAAGGTCATAAGGGTGAGGCTGACAATAGAGAGAGAGAGAAACCCAGGGATGCACAGTCACAGACAAAAGGCCATGTGAGGACACAGAGAGAAGGCAGCTGTCTGCAAGCCATGGAGGAGGCTTCAGGGAAACCAATTATGCTGACACATTCACCTTGGACTTCCCACCTCCAGAACTGTGACAAATGTTTTGGCCACTGAGTCTGTGGCATCTCTTTTTTTAATTGTAGCCCTAATAGAGTTTTAGCAGATTAATACAAGGTGGAAACAACCCAAGGTACTCATTAGCAGATGAACCGATAAATGAAATGTGATATATACAATACATATAATGAAATATTATTTAGCCTTAAAGAGGAAGAAAGTTTTGACATACTCTACCACATGAATGAACCTTGAGGACATTATACTGAGTGAAATAAGCCAGTCAAAAAGGACACACACTCTAGGCAGTAAAATCCAGAGAGACGGAAAGTGGAATGGTGGTTGCCGTGGGGCTGGTGGGGAAGAAAAGGAGGTTTGTGTTTAATGGGTATGGAGTTGAAGATTGGGAAGATAAATCAAGTTCTGGAGACAGAGGGGTTTGTCAGGTCACATTCAGAGGCCTCTCCAGTCACCCAGAGAGTGTGTAATGCTGAGACCCAGTTACAGCTGGAAGTAGTCATGGGTGGTTCCCAGCCATCCTCCCTGCCCTCCATCTCCCTCACTAGTACTGAGGCCCAACAGAGATGCCAAGCATCAAAGGAGATCTATTTGCACAGCTGGTTTGTTCCTCTCTCAGACACCAGACAGGAGGAAGTTTAATGGGGCAGGGAAGAAGAGAGTGCCCAATGAAACAGGAGAGAGAAGATGAAGGTCTCGTGGGACAAGAAGACATCCAAGGAGAAGGGAAAACGTGAACTTCCAGAATTGAGGACCAGGGGGCAGACTGGAAGAAACTGCATGCCAACGGTCATCAGCTATGCCCCATCCCTACCCCACACTGACCCCTGACCTGAGGAACTGCCTGCTGCCGTTCCTGTTTCTCAGCACAGGAAGAGTGTGGGGACTTGGACGCCCTGCGTGGAACAGCCCCGATGACCAGAGAATCCAGACAGGAGAGGCTTTCCCCGGGAGCGATCTGTGGCACTGTAACATACATGTCTCTCCAGGGGGAGAAAGGAGACACGCGGTCCCGTCAGGGCTGAGCCCCACAGAGCTGCCTCTGAGAAGCTCCCACTGCACACGCGAGGGCCACACCACCCACAGCCGCACCAGCACACGGGCAGCTCCCAGGCCCTGGCAGCTCTCAATGTACAAAGAGCTGCGTTGGGCTCCAGAGCCTGAGACTGATGTCAGCCCCTTCCTCATGGGGCCCCAGTCTAGTGGAGAGACGGCTAATGCACAAACGGACAAATAAAACAATGATGCCAGTTATTACTGTCACAGTTATGGCGATGAGGGGGAGAAACCACAGGCCAGGCCTGGGGACACAGTGAGTAAGCCACTGTTTCTCCAATTCAGCCTGACTTGGTGACCTTTTATGCAGGAACAGGCTTTAGCCCTAGAGGAGAATGACAGGCAGTCAACCCTGTCAGTGCGACCTGCATCTGGCCCTTCTCGTGCTCTGGGGCTTCTCTATCAGGCTGTCCCCAGCCCATCCCTCAAGGCTAGCCTGCCAGGGCTTTTCCAGGTTTCCACCCAAAGTCTTGCTGAATGGGTCACTAGGATCTCCAGGAAACCTGAACAAAGGCTGATGGAGCTGCTAAAGAATGATGACTACTTCTGCTTCCCAGTTCTCCCATTTGGTCACCAGAGAAACCAGAGAGACGAGCGTGAAGCCTAGGTGTGGTTTTCTACAAGCTAACTTTTCTCTTTGACACAATGGAAAATATGCGACTTGTTTTAGAAAATACTCTACTCATTTTCTTTCCTCTACAATTACTGGGTCTCACTTTAGTTGGGTCAGAATGGGGAACACCCACACAGGCTGGTTGGTGAAACACTATTTTAGGATCCCTTTGTCTACAACTCACCAGTTGCAGAAAAAGGATTGCTTACTTTTAACTGCCATGAAGAGGTTTAGTGACCCTCGCCCATCCCTTGATCTATCCAAGAACTCGACATAGATTGTCTATAGCAAGATCAAACTGGAAATCTGCTCAAAACTGAGGTCACAATGGGGCCCCTGAACATCTCCATTCTACTGAGCACTCTTGTTCCCTGAGCTTCTAGGTTTTCTGTGTGTGCTCCCTCACCACACACTCACACACACACTCACACACACATACACACACATATACACATATGCCACCCTTCCATTCTATTTGCTCCCTGCCCCTACTTTCCCAGGCCTACTTCAGCTGTAATTCCTTCACAGTCAAATTCCCATCAAATTTTAAACCAGTTCTGATTACCTTTATCCAAACAGGGGCCTCCGATTTCTCTTTTAGCACCTTGCTTTCTTCCCTCCCAACACTCACTATAATATGGGATTTTATTTTTCTCTACTGTTCACTGGCTCTTCCCAGCTCCAGAAGGGCTGGAAGCATGCTGCCACTCCTCACTGCTGAAGCCCTCACAATGAGCAAAACAGGAGCCAACCCTTAGAGAAACGGCCACTGTAGACTGTCTTTTGTTTGCCTGGACCCTTTACATAGGACTTGGGAAGCCCTTCTGAGTAGTCCATTTCAAGCCTCCTTGCTGCCTTGGTTCAGAAATTTTAAAATGCTCACGAATCACTGGGGAGTTTGTTAAAGATGTGGTCTCCCAGGCAGTGACAGACTCAGATTCTGTGGTCTGGAGCAGGGGCGCTGAGATGCAGGAGGTCCAAGGTCCAGACTCTGAGAAACACTGCCCTATTCCCTTGGGACCTGACCCACTCTAAATGCTGCCTTGGTTGCCTGTTTAGCTCTAACTGTCCCAGGAACAATATTTTTGTTCCCTCAGTGTCCTACGCTACCCAGTGGAGATTCAGCATAGAAGAAGCCACCCACTCCAAGCAATCCTCTGTTGAGAAGAGGATCCAGGTCCTATTCTGATAATAGAAGCACATCTTTTAAAACAAGGACAATCTTGCCACCACACACAATAACCCAAACCAAATTTTTTTCCAGCCAGATGATCTGATTTCAGCTGAGGAAGAGGGAGTCCTGTACTTAATTTCACCTCTTTGTGATATCCTCATTATGTTCACTTTATTAAGTAAACAATAAAAACAAGATATTTAGGAGAGACCAATACAGTTTTATGAACTCACATTTTAATTCAAAATTCTGAGCTTTTCTAGAGAACAAGACATGAACAACTCATAGAATGGACTTTAGTAGTTTCTCTTTGTAATTTTGAGCACAAAGGCACAGGCATTAAGATAGACAGCTACCCTAACAAGCCTTTTTTTTTTTTTTTTTTTTTTCCCAGAACATCAATTATATATCCCTTGGGCTGAAGTCCACAAATCTAGTCCATGTTGTAGCCCATATGGTTACTTCTCTGTGGCTACTTAAGTTCCAGTCTTTTTTAAGCTCTGAAAAATATCTGGCTTAAAAACTAAATTCAGTAGGATGCGTGCACAGCACAGGGACCACTGGGGCTTTTAACCCCAAATCTACCATTTGTTCCTTCTCTGTCTGTAGGAAAATCATCCAATAATTTTGGCCCATGGGCACTTAATTCTTTTCTGAGACTACCTTAACCCCTTAGAAATAACTGAAACTCAATGAATATTAGAAATCAATAACCATCCCACTGTAAACTATAAAATCACTTGCCGTAAGAAATAAGTTACCAACCCATGTCTTTAAAGACACTGGAAACCATTAGCCATTTCCTCAAATACTAGTATTTTGTTAGAAAATAAGAAAATTAAGCTTTTGCCTGCCTTAAAATCTGAGTTTTATAGCCCTAGGAAAGCCAAAAATATCCTAAAAAGGGAAAAGATACCAACACTAGGAAGACCAGAGTCTAGGATACTAAGTTGAAGTGTGTCCTTCTAAATCCCTGGAAAGCAGGGATGACAAAGTTCACTTTCTGCTGCAGCCCCCACACCCCATAGCAGTTCCAGACCCACAGCTGGGTACACATTTGCTTCTCAATAAAAACTGTTGAAAAAATATCCCCAAAGTTAAAGCTTTCAGGCAAAATTTTGGTCTTAAGATGAGCAGAAATATTTTTCTTTAATCTGTCAGGGGCTACTGGGGAATGACTATTTCATAAAACTTGTCAACTTTATATTTTGCCAAATGGAAATGGGAAAATAGATAGTTGTATAGATAGATGGATATAGATAGATGGATAGACCAACAGACAGATAGAGAGATATAGATAGGGATAAACAAACCTCCCCATCATTCCATCACAAGATGAAATTTTTAAGAACAATCTCTAATGAAAGAGGTGTCCATCGACGTTAGCTTTACAGAACACTTACTACATTGTCCTTATATTTCTCCTTTAGCTACAAAGCAAAGAAAGTGCCACACAGGCTGACACCTGGGAGGCATGAAGCAGACAGAGTCCTTTCCAGGACTGTGGGTGAGAGAACAAGAAACTAGCAGATGCAGACGAGTAAATGTAAAAGTGAGAAAGGAGGCAGAGGACAGAGATGCCATACCAAAGGAAGGAGCAAAGGCCAGCAGGACAAAGCCACGTGGAGTGTGGGCGATGGCGAGGCTGGTAGGCGAAAGGCAAACCCAGGTGGGTCAGTTACAGAGAGTCCTGCTAGAACTTCTCTGCTCAGCCCAACACCCCTGAAATCTCTCCAACTTAATCCCCAGACAGAGCAGCAGCTAGCATGGCTTCTACCTTTTCTGCCAATGCCACACTAAGGATTCCTCTGAGGGTCATGACTACAAACCTGGTTGCCCTGGAAACCAGAAATCAGGCTGGAGAGTTGCTTCTGAATGAGGGGGCAAGGTAAACCAGGCATGCAACAGTTCAGAGTTTCTTTGCTGGGCAGTTCATCCCACTGGGAAAGAAACCCAGGGTTCACACCATGACCATGTTGACTGCAGGATGTCCTTGTTGACACTGACAAGAAAAGTGGCTAAAATTAAATGACTCACAGGGCACCATTCCTGCTGAGAAAGAAATGCTAGTAGCGAAGCAAGGTCACTTCATCTCACCCATGAAACCACACCAGAAAAAAGCTAAATGGCACCCCCACTGGTGTCAGACAGGCAGATGACTTTGGATATTAGGCTTCCAGAGACCAATATTACGCATCCCAGCATCCATTTACCCATCTTCTGATCCAAAATGGGAAAATGTGTCCCTCTCTAGCCAATCAGCTTATTTCAAACCCCAAGGTCACAGTGATTGGTTCAAGAATGGGCTACAGGTCCCAAGTCAGATAAATGAGACTCAAGTATGAGACTTTACAGAGTAGAAAGGACTCTATTTTCATTTCTTTTAAGCAGAATTTTAAAGATGGTCCCCAAGATTCCTGTACACTGGTTATGCAATCAAACACTAATTTAGATGCTATGTTGAAGAGATTTTACAGATATAATTAAAGTCCTAACTCAGGTGACCAAGGATACAGAGATTGCTTCAGTGGGCCTGATCCAATCAGGGTGAGCCTTTTAAAAGTAGAGGGGTTTTTTTTAGCTGGTAGACTATAACATCAGAGATTTGGAGCACAGAAGGATTTGGTGCTGCTGGCTCAAAGATGTAGAGGCCAAGGTGAGAAGGAATGCAGGCAGCCTTTAGAAGCTGAGAGCTACTCCCAGATGCTGACCAGCAAGGAAATGGGGTCTACATTCCTAAACCTCAAGGAAGTAAATTCAGGCAATGACCTGAATGAGCATGAATATGGACTCATCTGCAGAACCTCCAGATAAGAATCTATCATTGCGAATGCCATGATTTCAGTTTTGTGAGACCTTGAGCAGAGTCTCATGGAGTCTATCCAAGTTTATTATCTGCACAACTGTGAGCTAATAAAAGAGAAAAAGCTGCTAAGCTTCTGGCAATTTTTTACACAGTAATAGAAAACTAATATACACTAGGATTACTAGCTGTAAGAATAACATATCCCCAGAGAGGGGTCAATCTAAAGACAAAGTCGATATAGGAAAGTAGAGTTGAAATGGAAAGATGCTGTCTACTTGACAAGCCTTTAATCCCTGGATCTAGCCAAGAGTGGAATCTATCCTGATCGTAAAGTTCCAGGTGTGTGAATCAATAAAATCCTGTTGTTTATGAAAGCCCGCTTGAATTGACTTTCAGTCACAAGGAAACTAGAAGAAAAAAAAAACTATCAGTCAATTCTGATCTAAAGGCCCAACCCTGTAGACTGGGTTTGTATTTCAATAGAAAATACAGCTGCCGAGTCCTACAGAAAAAAATACCATTCAGCCAACTGAGGAGTATTAAGGGCCTAAAGAAACCTCTTGCTAGACCATTTCCTCAAAATTAAAACAGCTTTGAGGGAGAACCACATCTAAAACAAAATAGTAAGTACCATCTAGAGTTCTAACAAGGCTTGATGCCAGAATGTATCTATATGCTAATCTATGGATGGTAATAAAAAGACAATCAAACCCTTCACATGGAGCCCCACACATAGACATGTGTATATACACTCAAAAAGGGGCACAATTCGCCTCATTCTATCCCTCATGGGAACCTATGACTAAATCCTATAAGCACTAGCAGAGGTCAGAAGCAGAAAAAGTGAGTGTTAAAACTGAAAGACTCCTAGAGTTAACCCAATTCAAAACCTGCCTCAATTTCACAAATGAAGAATGAAAAGAAGCTGATGTGATGATTCATGGTATGCAGTTTGGGAGTTAGAAAAGTAATATGAGGACCAAATAGGGTAAGCTTTCTCAGGGAAGGGGAGATCCATTCATGTTCCTCATATATTGTTATTTTTTCTTAATTGAAACTGAAGCCAGTAATGGGAACTACTGGGACATAGAGAGGGAAGACAGTATTTTTTCTCATTTTATCCTTCAAGCAACTTTTTGGACTATTGACTGCTTAATGATTATATAGACAAGGGTAAACAAAACCAAGGATTATGCTGAATTAGACTTTGACAGATCTCAAGTCGAGAATATTTTCCAATCAAGATACAGGACACCACAACAAATAAAACCTTCTTATGTATTACAGAGGCAGATAATTTCCAACCAGGATCCAGGGGGCCCCAACAAATAAAATCTCCAGATGTCATACGGAGGCAGAGTCGGAAAGCTCAGGTCAGTGCCAGAATGGACACAATCAGTTTTCCAGAAACCGGCTCCTATAGTATAGTCCCAGAGACAGCAAAGCTCATGGAGTGGAGAGGCAAACCCTATTGAGAGACCCATGGTCAAAAACTGGGAGCCTGAGACTGGCAGAAGAAAAGTGAGGCTGGCAGGAATTAAATGTATACTCATCCCAGGGAAAATGAGAAGTGAGTTTTTCAGTTCACTGGGAAGCTATCAGGAATACACACACAGATGGATGCTCATAGGTAGCTATTTGACATCATGTATTACCTTACTATACAGAGGAGAGCACAGGTCAACTACTAGCTCTGGAATCAAATACAGCAGAGCCTCATCTGAGCAAGTGGAAGTAAGAAGCTTAAGAAGTAGTTATGAATTACCAGATGTGAACTTTGTAGAAAATACAGTAACACCTTAAAATTGTTATAACCAACAATTACAACATTAGGGTCCACAAAAACATCTGGAAAATATTTGTGGACTATGCTTCTTACAAAGCTCAAGAAACTCATTTTGGGGGGATTTCCCTGGTTGTCCAGTGGTTAAGACTTTGCCTTTCAATGTAACGGGGTACAGGTTCGATCCCTGGTTGGGGAACTAAGATCCCACATGCCTTGAGGCCAAAAAACCAAAACATAAAACAGAATCAGTATTGTAACAAATTCAAGAATGACTTAAGAAAAGAAACTTCTTTTTGTTTCTTTAGACTTACAAGTTAGAATGGAAGACAGCAGATATGGAACTAGTGAGTTCTTTTAAAGAACTAGAAGGCTCTGTTTTGGAGGGGGTAGTATATAAACAAAAGGAGCAAAGAGCAATGAAGACGGTTAACACAACAAAACATTCTTCCTTACACTTCCACTCAGAGATGGAAGGAATACTTCTATAAAATAGCAAATGTACAAAAAGACTGAAAGATAGTTCTTTTAAAAAATTACAACTAGTTGCAACTGATCATGAGTCCAAAACTAAAAACAACCATACAATTAGGGTTACAGCAAGGAGAATCAAAGTTAAACTACATACCAAAAATATATGAATCTCACACATACCACTGAGTAAATGAAACCAGACACAAAAAAGTACATACAGTCCGTGTATATGCAGTTCGAAAAACAAACAAACAAAAGACAAAACAAATCTACTTAAGTCCAAAGAATAGTTACCATTCTAGGGGAAGAGTGATTGGAAAGAATTAAAAAAGGGTGCCTGTAACAATGTTCTGTTACTTGACGCTGGTTACACACTTTGTGAGTATTCATCCAGCTGTACATGTACAATATGTACACTTTTCTATATGTATGTTCTATTTGCATTAAAAATACTAAAGTAGTATCTCCCACCTGTATTCCATAAGACTATGTTGCCAAAAGAAATATTATTATGGGGTTCTTCCGTAAGAGAGTTTGGCAGGCTCTAAGATTAGGAAAAGCTAGGGAAGATCAAGTTTAACACAGTCCCATTCTATAGGATGTCTCCAACAATGAGTTTGTGCTGGGAGCCAGCATGGGAGTTCCCACCCATGACAAAGGTCATGCGGAGAGGCCTGACATGCAAAGGTGAGTCAGGGCTCGAGGGGCCCCCCTGGATCTGCCTGAGCATCTACCCCAAAACCAGAATCTGTCTGTTTTACTATTTTATGACTTTCACCAACTCCTCTGACATTAACGGGGGGCTATCCCCGACCACCTTTCTCTGAAGGAAATCAACTTAAAGCTCTAGTTAATAAGCCTCCTGGGCATAATAGGAGTGTTTCAATCCAAATCTCTCAGACGGCTCTCTAACTTGCCTGACAGGTTTACCTGGACTCCTACAGCTACGCATACGATTGTTTACAGTCTCCCAACTTCGAGAGGCACCGGAAGCTTAAGATATTCAAATAGTATAGAGCCTCTCAGGGAGTTAGAAATTGTTAGAATAGAACCAGTAGAAGATTTCATTGTTGAGCCAATGCTTGCTACCAAGTTTCCACATCCCTGTATTGTATCCTTGGAAGTGTATTAATTAATATAGTTGGTATATAGAAAAAATAAGCAGTGGCCTTGGTGTTAACAACTTTAGACCCTTAAGGAAATAAATTCTTTCCTTGTTGTAAACCCACTGCACCTCTGCCCTATAGGAATGCAACTTTATCTAACACCTTCGGAGGATGGCGCCAAACTTTAAAATAATTACTCTTAGAGAAAATAAGTCTTATGGTTGACAAACCTTTATCAGAGTCATAAAATGTTAACAGGCCTTCTGGCCAGAAGATGTAAATCACCTAAACCATTTGTATACGATAAGTTTGCAGAAAAGAAAACCCTGGTCTCGATAAGGATCAAAGAGTGCTGACTTTGCATGATTTTACACCCCCTATTATCCTCTATGTACAACTTAAGGTATATAAACTCCCTTTGAAAACAAAGCTATGGGCCTTGCTCAAAGCTTGGTCTCCCTGTGTCATTCTTTCTTGTTTCTTTTTCTCTCCTTTTCTTTTCTGTTCTTCCTTCATGACATTTAATTGGAGCGTGGGGGTCCTCTGGGACCACTTACTTGCCTGGGCTTCTAAGACCCACTCGAGAAGGTGCCTAAGGTGGGGCACCTTCAGCGATTTGAGTGGGTGCCTGCGGCCTCGGTGGTCAGAGCAAATCTGATGTCACAGGTTTTATTGATTTTCTGCGTAAACCAGTTATAATGAGCCTCTAATCTCTGCTTTGCTATCTTTTAATCGCCAATGCCGTCCTCCCAAGGGAATCCCTGGATCCAACCGGGGCTGGACCCCAACAAGTTTGAATGAGTCAGTTCTCCTGGCATGGCTTTGGACCATGAGCTGCTTCTGTTCAAGTTTCCTCAGTGTATGTTCCTCGGGTTTCCTTCAGCCCCTAAATCAGAATTACAACGTGATCTGCACATATGATTTACCCCCTTACTGGAACAATTTCACTTGAGCACACATTGTTATAAAGTCTGGATCAGCAGCACCAGTTTTCTCATGCAAGAGCCCACATTTACAATATGGCGCTGAATGCTCTTTCAGAAGCCTGTCTTCATTCAGCACTCTTGTACCCGTGTAATCTCAGGGCAGTGAACTGGCACATTTCATGTAATGTGCAAATACAATATAGTGAAGGATTACAGAAAAGCAGATTTTCATACAGAGCTTTAGGCAATTGTGACCTAAGAACTGCTCAAGTAATCTTAGCAATCTCATGGGGCTCCAGCTCACAAATCAGAGTTTCTCCCATAAACTTGAAACCTATCACAAGTTGACTCTTAACAATCACTTCATCTTTCTATTCGCTTATGTCAAGACAAATAGGTGCTTCTTTACAACTAGCATTTTGCTTAGTTCCCAGTGGGGCAAACAGCTGTGTTCACTGATTCAAGCTCTTGCCTCTGCTCTCTCAAACTTTTTTTTCACTCTTCTTACCACAAGTGAGATTGTGGAATCTGAAGCCTGTAACTATGCACAAAAGAATAACAAGCAGGGATCTGTGTTATCCTTAGGACACTGTCCACAACTTCAGTAATTTATTTAACTGGGTTTAACCAGGAACCCAGTTTACCTTTAGTTATTCATTTATGCCAGGTTCAACAGTTTAAATAAAAATATAATCACCTAAGTTCAATTAATTATCTTTTTTTTTTTTGGAGACAGATGAGAGATGGCACCAAATGACAAACAATTTGCCTAAAGCCCATCATTTCTCTTCTTGGCTTATGAACATCAAGTCTCTACATTCTTTTTTGACAAGATCCTAATCAGATATAACACCCACTTTTCCTTAATTATACAATGGGACAAGAGAAATTAGAGTATTCCAAATCAATGACTAAAGCAAAGGCATTCATGAAAAAGGGACCCTAATTATATTATAGCGATTTCCAATGGGAGAATTAAATTACATATTTCAAAGAAAATCTAGAACAAACATTAACATTGTGATGTCCAGTTTAGTGGGAAACCACTTGAATTGGAAAATATGGCTTCAGTGTCTCAAAGTTTATTAGAAGCCCATTTTGCAACACCAAGCTGCATCATGCTCTGAGGAAAAATAGTAAGCAAGATCATATTTGAGACTGAAAAAGGGATTAGAAAAAGCAGGAGGGGAAGATAAAATAAAATTAAGAGAAAATTTTATAAATGTGAACTCTCACAGCTGTAGTACAATCCTGAAGCAAAGTTGAAAGAAAGGTAATGAAATGATGGCTGGACTTGGTTTTGGTACAAGACAGACTGATTAGTCTTGCAAATATTATTCAATATTTTAAATATATTTGCTCCAGAGCAAGGGGAAACAGTACCCAAAGCACTGCAAGAAAAATAAGTTTACTTAAGAGCAAGAATATTTAAAGTTTTAACCAGGATACATTTCTAGTACTAGGAAAAAGAATAATACATTTCATGATTGGCAAATTCACGTTCATCAAAACCACAGTGAGTGCACCTACCTCATGGAAGTCCTGCTGAGTTTCATCCTTTGGCCAAATGGCAGCCCTCTGTTCTATTCTGTAAGATACAAAGAAAAAGTATTGCCATTTAAAAGAGACCTTTCAACAATGCACATTTGTTGCAGATTTGGCCACATTCCTGTTAAAAACCCTCAGTGGTGTCCCACTGCCTGAAGAACAAACTCCAGACTGCTTATAGTGGTCTGTGACACCCACCTCCTGCCACGCTCACCTTGTCCCCTAACCTCCAGCCTCTCTGGCCTTTTGTTTCTTGAACATACAGTGCTGGTCCCTTGTTCAAATCTTCACACTTGCTTTCCCCCTAGATTTTCACAAAGCTGACTCTGCCTAGCATGGACCATCAGCTCAGCTCCGGTGTCACCTCCCAATGAGTCCCTCCTGATCTCTCTAACCAAACTATTCCTCCCCTTCAGTCTTAACACACTGCTTTTAGATTTTCTTCATAGCACTTCTCACTACCTAAAGCTATGCTTCTTATTTGCATTTCCACATTAAAATGTAAGCTCTAAGAAATCAGTGACTGTCCATTTTATACACTGCTGAATCCTCCAAACCCAGTGCAAATGCAGTGTTTTTATGATCAAATGTGATCTGATACAGTTGTTACAAAAAGATGCCATTTGTTCATTGAAGACAGCTTTTGGAAATTCCCTCTATCACTTACCCAACAAAATAAATGCTATAGCAATTGCTCTGTAACACAGTAAAGCCAGGCTTTGCACTTCTGTTTCCAATTGAAGAAAAAAGACTTTAAGGCAAATCTACTCCAAATAAATATTTTTAAGTTTAAAAACAAGCAACAAACAACAAAACTCCACTTCTGGCAGATGCTTAGCTCCAAAACATGATTCATCAAGTGCTATGGTCCAATGGCATCTATTACATAACATTAAAGATTTTCTGCAGCAGTTTTCATGCTATTATATAATACATATATTAAATTATAGTTATTATCCTTATTAAAAGACCTGCTATCTTAAGGAATAAAAGCTGTAGTCAGTGTTAAGTCATTTACAAAAAGATTTATTTTGGGACAGAATTATTTACAATTACTATTCTGCTTTGGTTTGAGTTCTGAAGAAAGCATATATGTCCTCTGAATGGTCATCTAGATGAATGATTTCTAAAAGTAATGACGCATAAGTCTAGTGTCTTCAAAATATTGTTAAAAAAGAAAATTTCCTTCACTCCATGAGTATTGCTAACTGTGCAAACAATTTACTTCTAATGAGAAAAAGGAGGAGATGGGAAAACAGAATGATGGTCACACTGATGTTGACCATGTCTGCATAAATATCCCTCCTGGGTATGAGACAAGATTAAGGGTCCCAACCATGAGTCCATGGAGAGATGGACCAGGTGAGACAAGACAATGAGGAAGAAAACGCTGGCACACCAATCCTCTGCTCATCAGTTGCCTGAGACACAGTGACTCCAAGGCTTCAGAAAAACAGTAGCTTTTTCCTGCAAAATGGGAGAAACCCTCTTGGGGACAGGCATGAAGTTGGCCTATCCAAGAATATCAAAATTCTGAATAGCTCATAACCTCTCTGTAAACTAAAGTGGTTCTCAAACTGTGTTTCTATGGAGTTATGGCAGCACCAGAAATAAATAGAAGAGTTGTGTTCTCTGATGGAAGGAGTATTTATCAGTTCTCAACCATGAATTTCTGCTCTGATGCCAGCAGATGGGGAAAAAATTACATGGGAGCAAACATGAATGGAAGAAAGCAGAAATAAGAGTTGGTTTAAAATATATAGTATATATTATTGAGATGCAGACAACAGCTACATGTAATACATTCTCATAACCTTCCAAGAAAGCTACTTGTCATGTCCAGACAAACCCCAGATCAAGTTTGAGAACTGTGATCTAAAATCAAAGATGCTTTAGGAGTCATCTGAATGTCTCTTGGTGTGACTTGGACAGTGTTCTGGAAATAAGAATCAATGAGCAAACCTCTAGGCCTTTAGGAAACTTAGAGTCTAGTGAATTCTGAAGCAGAGAATAAAACTAATTAGAACCCAGCCTCGAGGCTTTCATAAATCAAGAAATGAGGACATGGTAGCTGATATTAGAATGGTGGAGAGGAGATGGGGAGGGAGAGACAGATGAAAGAAACATTTTCAAGGAGAACACCACCAAGAGGTCTTGGATGTATACTGAAAGTGCTGAATGAAAGAGATGGGGTAATGAGATAGAAAAATAGGTCACTTTGGAGGGGAGAGCAGTTGACTTGCATGAAGAAAGGCAATTCATGAAGTTTTACTTAGATAGTTGAAGCTTGAAGCAAGGATGAAATAGGGAAGTGAGAGTACTGAGCAGGGCTCACCCAGCACAGGGCACTTGGCAGTGTGTTCTGGAGAGCGAGGGCAGGGGTAGCAGTGATGCACGGCGGTCCCAGACTGCATCAGTGTCTCACGGGGTGGCCAGAGCCCAGCACACTGCCTGGCACATGGCACACACTCACTACATGCTTTTTGGATGGATGAAGTGAGAAAGAGACAGAAGGATCCAGACCCAAGAATGACTTCCAGATCTACCACTTAAAGCTGGTGTGGATACTCATGGGCAAGAGATTAACCTCTCTCACTCTCAGTTTCCTCATCTGTCAAGTGAAGATGATATCAGGTATGCCACAGGATAATTCAGGATGTGAAGGACAGTTCAGGAAAAACGTTCATAGCAACTGGTAGGTGTATTAAATGTAACACATGAACTCTTTGTTCAAATGTAAAAAACACAACAGAATTATAAATGATAATAATGAAATGGCATAATTAAAAATAATAATTGAAGCTTTGTGAGTAAATAAGCTGAAAGAGATAAGCGCTGAGTCATACTTAATCAGGGCCACAGCAGCTATCTGGCAGCTAGGGCACAGAAGGAAAAACCACGAAGAAAATACAGATGCATCACTAAGGAGATAAAAAGCCAACGAAGACAGCAATTTAAACAGTGAATAAAAAAGAGGATACAAGAAAAAAGAGTATCAAGAAGGGTCTTACAGGAATATTACGCTCTTAAAAGAGGAATTAAAAAGAATGAAATAATGTCATTTGCAGCAATGTGGATGGACCTACAGATTGGTAAAGTAAGTCAAAAAGACAAATACAATATGATAACTCTTTATGTGGAATTTAAAATATGAGAGAAATGAACACATCTACAAAACAGGAAAAACATCATAGAGAAAAGACTTGTAGTTGTCAGGGGCGGGGGTGGGGAGAAAGGGACTGGAAATTTGGGATTAGTAGATGCAAACTCGGAGAAGGCAATGGCAGCCCACTCCAGTACTCTTGCCTAGAAAATCCGATGGATGGAGGAGCCTGGTAGGCGGCAGTCCATGGGGTTGCTAGGAGTCGGACATGACTGAGCCACTTCACTTTCACTTTTCACTTTCATGCATTGGAGAAGGAAATGGCAACCCACTCCAGTGTTCTTGCCTGGAGAATCCCAGGGACGGGGGAGCCTGGTGGGCTTCCGTCTATGGGGTCGCACAGAGTCGGACACGAATGAAGCAACTTAGCAGCAGCAGCAGCAGATGCAAACTAATATATATAGGATGGATAAACAACAAGGTTCTACTGTTTAACATGGGGAACTGTATTCAATACCCTGTGATAAACCACAAGGGAAAAGAATATAAAAAACAATGTTTGTATACGTGTATCCGACTCACTATGCTGTACAGCATAGTCCATACTGGTCATAGCAAACTCCCTCTTACAACAACACAAGAGATGACTCTACCAGATGGTCAATACCATTCAGACTGATTATATTCTTTGCAGCCAAAGATGGAGAAGGTCTATACAGTCAGCAAAAACAAGAGCAGGAGCTGACTGTGGCTCAGATCATGAACTGCTTATTGCCAAATTCAGACTTAAATTGAAGAAAGTAGGGAAAACCACTAGACCATTCAGGTATGACCTAAATCAAATCCCTTATGATTATACAGTAGCAGTGAGAAATAGATTCAAGGGATTAGATCTGATAGAGGACCTAAAGAACTATGGAAGGAGGTTCGGAACACTGAACAGGAAACAATGATCAAAACCATCCCCAAGAAAAAGAAATGCAAAAAGGCAAAATGGTTGTCTGAGGAGGCCTTACAAATAGCTGAGAAAAGAAGAGAAGCAAAAGACAAAGGAGAAAAGGAAAGATATATCTATCTGAATGCAGAGTTCCAAAGAATACCAAGGAGAAAAGAAAGCCTTCTTAAGTGAACAATGCAAAAAATAGAAGAAAACAATAGAACAGGAAAGACTAGAGATCTCTTCAAGAATATTAGAGATATCAAGGGAACATTTCATGCAAAGATGGGCACAATAAAGGATATAAATGGTATGGACCTAACAGAAGCAGAAGATATTAAGAAGAGGTGGCAAGAATACACAGAACTATACAAAAAAGACCTTAACGACTTGGATAACCACAATGGTGTGATCACTCACCTAGATCAGACATTCTAGAATGTGAAGTCAAGTGGGCCTTAGGAAGCATTACTATGAACAAAGCTAGTGGAGGTGATGGAATTCCAGTTGAGCTATTTCAAATCTTAAAAGATGATGCTGTGAAAGTGTTCCACTCAATATGCCAGCAAATTTGGAAAACTCAGCAGTGGCCACAGGACTGGAAAAGGTCAGTTTTCCTTCCAATCCCAAAGAAGGGCAATGCTAAAGAATGTTCATACTATTGCACAATTATACAGATCTCACACACTAGCGAAGTAATGCTCAAAATTCTCCAAGCTAGGCTTAAACAGTATGTGAACTTCCAGATGTACAAGCTCAATTTAGAAAAGCAGAGGAACCAGAGATCAAATTGCCAACATCCACTGAGTCATAGAAAAAGCAAGAGAATTCCAGAACAACATCTATTTCTGCTTCATTGACTAAGCTAAATCCTTTCACTGTGTGGATCACATGAAAGTATGGAAAATTCTTAAACAGATGGGAATACCAGACCACCTGACCTACCTCCCGAGAAATCTGTATGCGGGTCAAGAAGCAACAATTAGAACCAGACATGGAATAATGGACTGGTTCAAAATTGGGAAAGGAGTACATCAAGGCCGTATATTGTTACCTGGCTTATTTAACTTATATGCAGGGTACATTATATGAAATGCTGGACTGGATGAAGCACAAGATGGAATCAAGATTGCCAGGAGAAATATCAATAACTTCAGATATGCAGATGACACCACCTTTATGGTAGAAAGCGAAGAGGAACTCAAAAGCCTCTTGATGAAAGTGAAAGAGGAGAGTGAAAAAGTTGGCTTAAAACTCAATATTCAGAAAACTAAGATCATGGCATCCGGTTCCATCACTTCATGGCAAATAGATGGGGAAACAATGGACACAGTGTCAGACTTTATTTCCTTGGGCTCCAAAATCACTGCAAATGGTGCCTGCAGCCACAAAATTAAAAGATGCTTGTTCCTTGGAAGAAACAGTATGACAAACCTAGACAGCCTATTAAAAAGCAGAGACATCACTTTGCTGACAAAGGTCCTTATAGTCAAAGCTATGGTTTTTCCAGTGTCATGTAGAGATGTGAGAGTTGGACCATAAGGAAGGCTGAGCACTGAAGAATTGATGCTTTTGAACTGTGGTGTTGGAGAAGATTCTTGAGAGTCCCTTGGACTGCAAGGAGATCAAACTAGTCAATCTTAAAGAAAATCAACCCTGAATATTCATTGGAAGGACTGATGCTGAAACTGAAACTCTAGTACTTTGGCCATCTGATGCAAAGAACTGACTCATTGGAAAAGACCCTAATGCTGGGAAAGATTGAGGGCAGGAGGAGAAGGGAACGACAGAGGATGAGATGGTTGGATAGCATCACTGACTCAATGGACATAAGTTTGAGCAAACTCCAGGAGTAGGTGAAGGACAGGGAAACCTGGTATCCATGGGTTTGCAAAGATTTAGACATGGCTGAGCCACTGAACAACAACAATGCTATACAGCAGACATTAAACACAACACTGTAAATCAGCTATACTGCAACAAATTACAAAAGAAGTGAAAAGCCTAACAATTTCAGGGAAATGCCAGGCACTGTACTTATATTATTTCATCTAATCCTCACAGTAACCACACGAGTTTAGCATTATTAGAGCTATGTGACCCAACAGGACACAGATACAGCAATTAAATAATTTTTCCATTCATTATAAAAACATTATTAAACACCAAATTATGTCAAGTATTACTACTGCAGGTGTTGGGAATAAAGCAGTGAATAAACAAGTTTCTACGTCAATGCAACTTACATTCTCACAGAAGCAGAGAGAACCTAAAGAAGTAAACCAGTTATCTGTGATGCACCAGATGCTAAATATTACTGAGAAAAAGAAAGCAAGGCAGGGAGAACAGGGTGTGCAGGAGGACTGCCCAAGCTCACGCTGCCAGAAAATCTCAAAGTCATCCAGAGATAATGAAAATGAAAGTGGAGAAATAAAAAGGCCAGTGGATCAGAAGAGATACAGGTCATGGCAGGTGAGGAAACAGAAATGGAAGCTTCTCACTAGAGATATTTAACAATGAAAAGAGAAGAACCGGAACAGAAGCTAGGTATCTCAAATTCCCTTTTTCTTAAGACCTTTAAAGGTAGTGCTTGAAGCGTGTACAATCCTGCCAACTCCAACACAGCCCTGCCCTCTAGTCCAGGCCCAGGTAGTGGGAAACTGCAGCCTGGACTCTTCAGAGTCTGACTATGGCGCTCAGCACTGATGCCCCCAATCCCCATCGCCCCCAACCCCAATAGCCCCATCACCACCACCACCACGACCATTGCCACTGCGATGACCACTGCAATGAAACAATTCAAAACAGCACTTTACGGAGGAACATAAAACAGCTGCGTGCTGACATTAAAAGGGCATTTTCCTGGCCTGTGAGACTACAAAACTGTGGCTAGCCCATGGAAGTGCAACTTTTCTACAATCTGTTGATGTTCCCTCACTCCTAGGACCCTAAAGCCTGTGCTGAGCCAGCCTGCAGGGTCATCCAGCAGTGACCATCTCCCAGGAGGCAGAATGAAATTCAAAACAGCTAAGTGAATGAAGCATTAAAATGTTCTTCTTGGCTGATGGATAATGTCAAAGCTGAAATGTGATAATTTGTGAAGAAGCAGTATTTTAGCATAGTATGTTAGATTTATATCAACTTTGTGTAATTAAATTAGCAGGCAAAAATGTTCCCTATTTCAGTAAAAAGCTTCCTCATCTATCCAAATCGCTGGTGGAAGACACCTAAGAGTCATCTGACCCTCTCCTCTCCCTCAAGTTTAAAGGCCAAGCCATTCCCAAGTCCTTCAGTTTCTTACCCCAAATCACGTTTACATCAGACCTCTCTCCTCCCCCTGCCACTACCTCAGGCCAAGTCACCATCATCTGTCTTCTGGGCTACCTTCCTGGTCTTACTACTTCTCCTCCACCTTCTCCAAACCACTGCCCACATGGAAACCTTGTTGCTAACTTTCTGCACACTTACAGATCAAAATATTTCAAACACCCTGTGACATCCTGAAGGAGTGACATCTGTACACTTCTTCAAACTTGACTCGTGCCAATCTCCTCCTCCCTGCTCCTCTCCACCTCAGGCCATCATATGTGCTGCCCCTGTGTCCATGACACTCTTCCCTCTCCTCTTCCTCTCCTAGTAATTCATGCAACCTCGAGATCCCAGGCACCGATCAGGTCTCCCTTTCATGGGTCTCACTCTATTCTGATTTTTCACATCTGTCATGTAGCACATCTCAGTTCCTAACTGTGTATCTGTCTAATTATTTAATTGTCTCTTTCTCAGGATGGTAAGTTCCAAGGGACAGGGATTATATGAGGCTTGTTTAATGTTTTATGTTTAGAGATAATCTTAGCATTTGGTACATAGTAGGCACTCACCATGGAGAAGGCAATGGCACCCCACTCCAGTACTCCTGCCTGGAAAATCCCATGGACAGAGGAGCCTGGTAGGCTGCAGTCCATGGGGTCGCTAAGAGTCAGACACGACTGAGCAACTTCACTTTCACTTTTCACTTTCATGCATCGGAGAAGGAAATGGCAACCCACTCCAGTGTTCTTGCCTGGAGAATCCCAGGGACAGGGGAGCCTGGTGGGCTGCTGTCTATGGGGTGGCACAGAGTCAGACACGACTGAAGTGACTTAGCAGCAGCAGCAGCAGCAGGCACTCACCGGTTTGCCAATAAAGGATTAGTTCCAGGGCTATGAGTTGCTGCCAATTACGGTATATTCCTCAGTGTGTGAAATGGTTAGGATAAAACTCACCCTCCCTCCTCCACCTATAGCAGGAGGGGCTGACTCTTGTCCCCACCAGCAGACACTTTTTTTGCTGAGGAGACCTGCTACAGATAAGCAAGTGACTTTCTAACACACGTTTAGAAAATCTGGGCAGAAAGTGAAAGCAGAGCATCAGGCACACTTTTCAGAGTCCTTCATAAAGAATTAGAACCCAAAAACTAAACAGTGCCCACCCGGGTCACATCTTAAAAACTCAAGATATTCCACTGCCTTGGATGAGCCCCTGTATCAGAAAACAACACAGGATACACTAATGTATACCCGGATGACTGTCTGAGGGCTGGATGGCTGTTGTTTCCTGAAACTCCTCTGAAAACAAAAGGTGTATCCCAAGAGGACACCCCTCTGAGCACAATATTCATTATATACAAACAATCACTCCATATACAGACATGGACAAGATGCCAAGAAATTCCAGTAATATTATTAGAAACAATAACAACCTTCAACACCAGCAAGTAAGAAGTTGCTTTCCCTGTGGGGTGTAGGCTGTATTAAAGACATTCTATTACTGGTTTTTACCAAATTTCTATGCTGAAGGACTGAGATCAAATATTGCACAGCCAACTCCAAAGAGAAAGAAACCAAAGGACAGAGTTCAAAATGATGTTCAAAGGGACGGCTGATGAAAAACAGAACTATAAGTTGAGAGCTATTTGTAAACTGACTCCCCCCACCCCATGTATCTCCATGTCCAGGCCGATGAACTCCCACAGAGATAACATGGGTGTCGGGAATGATCCCCAGGAACAATCCCTCTGGGAACTGGGACCTAAGCCTATCTCCCATCTTGTACTTCTCTGAAGACTAGAATAAATAACTGTTAATAAAAACAGAGATTCCTGGCCCCAAACTCATTGAATCAGGATTTCCCAAGGCATGCACTGGGAATATGAAATTAACAAGCACTCCAGGGCAACCCCAACTGGGAAACATTGCCCTAAAGGTTCAGGTCATCCACCGGGGAAGAGACCAGTGGCTGAAGGATGCAGGTGAGGGACTTTGTGGGGGGGTACAGGAGTGACCCAGTGTTTCTGGATGGGCCTCCCAGGGGACACGGTCCAGAGGAAGGAAGGGCTAAGTCCCTGGAGATGCTCTGAGAAACTCCAAATACAAGGCGGGACAGGCACCTCAGCTGAGTGGTCTGGAATAGAGCCCAGAAATAGCCAGAAAACACACTGATGCCTGGAGAATAATCGAGCAGTGACACAGGCTCACAGTGTTGGGCCTGGGAGAGGTAAGGAGGCTGAGTCTGGGATAGGAGCACCAGCAGGTGCAGAAGTCCCAATAATGCATGATTATTCATCACGATGAGAGGACTCCCTGGTCTGATGAGTGGGACACAAAGCTCCCGGCCTCCACCATCTCACATTTCCACTCACTCAGGACAGGATGATCAGATACCCACTCTCGGGCAGGCAGTGCTCAGCCCAAGGGGCAGAGTGGTCTTAGCAGATGCTTCCATTCCACAGACAGCTCTGCTCACTCTCATGACCCGCCTCAAGCACCTGCCTATTCTCTTCAGTTTTCTGCCTCAACTTTCAGAGGGACATTGCTGTCATGTAATTGCTTTTTCCCCACGTACAACTATATTATGAACATGTGCCCACGTAAGTAAAGGCTCCAGTAAAACATGGTTTTAAGTACCAATCATGAGGATTGGCATTTCTTAAGCAGGCAGTGGTAGGCCCTCTAGGGAGCATCTAGGAAACTGAGGGCTATTTGTGATGCGCACAGAGGTTGGGCTGCCCACTGAATTCTGTGAGCTGGAGCCTGACATGCATCAGGCAGCTCCACACAACAAAGAAGTTTTCCACCCCCGCAGGACTTCCAAACGTCTTCTGGGAATGTGAGGGCCAGGGGCACTTGCCCTTTGCACAGTCTTAACTAGGAAATGATGAGAGGGGCTTCCCTGGTGCTCCAGTGGTTAAGAATCCACCTTGCAATGCAAGGGACACCAGTTCGATCCCTGGTCTGAGAAGACTCCACATGCTGCAGGACACCTAAGCCCTGTGCTGCCACTGTTGAAGCCGCACGCCCTGGAGCCCACGCTCTGCAACGAGAGAAGCCACCACAGCCAGAAGCCCGGCGCCACAACGAGAGAGCAGCCCCCACTCACCGCATCTAGAGAAGTGCACGGGACAGAGACACAGCACAGCCAAAGGCATATTTAAAACAATAGTGGATGCGATAGAAGTATCTAGAACACACAAGTGTGGAGAGGGGATTGGACTAAACTGTCTCAAGTGTTTCACTCAGGACCACTATTCCATGATTCAAACATATCAAGAAATCCAGCCATGTGACTTTCTACCTAGTTCTCTCAGGGGTATCAATTATCTATTATATTCCTATCTTCTTCCATGATCATATAATTGAACATTTTACATTCTAATTTTGGTTTGGTTAACCGTTTCAAATCCTAAACCTAGAGAACTTTTACCCTTAAATATAAGCCAAGGAAGGAGAAGGAAATGGCAACCCACTCCAGTACTCTTGCCTAGAGAATCCGGTGGACAGAGGAGCCTGGTGGGCTGCTGTCCATAGGGTTGCACAGAGTCGGACACGACTGAAGTGACTCAGCATGCATGCACTGGAGAAGGAAATGGCAACCCACTCCAGTGTTCTTGCCTTAATTCCAGGATGGAGGAGTCGGGTGGGCTGCTGTCTATGGGGTCGCACAGAGTGGGACACGACTAAAGAGACTTAGCAGCAGCAGCAGCATAAATCAAGGAAACTATAATGGATGTACATAAAAATATTTTTCAATGATTTTTACTACAGAAATGTCTACAGATGAAAATCCTAGAAGTTACCAAAATATCAAGTAATTTGGAATTAGTTAAATCAATGATGGTATATCCATAGAATAGCTATTTCCAGCTATGGTATATCCATAGAATAGCTACCCATAGACTAGCTAATATTTTAGAATATTTCATGACATAGAAAAATACAGAATTAAGTGGGACAAACAAGTTGCACAAAAATGGGTCTCCAAGATTTCATATACACGAAGAAATTTCATATATATTTCATATATATACATAAATATATAAACTCTATCAAAAATGCTTTTATCCAGTATTGATAAAGGATAAGAGAAAAACAGAGGGGGTCGGTGAGAGCCTTATGCGTCATTATGTATGATGTGTGTGTGTGATATTAGGCATAAGTCCTGAAAAGGAATAATCCTGTTGATAATACAAGCAGAAGCACTGGAGTAGCCATTGCCTATTGGGAAGATGAAGAGTAAGAAGAACAGCTTCATTCCCGTGGCCTCAGGAACACTGAACACTTAAACAGCTAGTCAATGTTCTAAATTAGATTTAAGTTAAACGCACACTGTCTCCTATAATGATCACTGAAATTTCTCTCTTAAATCAATTCCAAGTTAGGGCAAGAAGTTTTCCAAGGTGTTGAAACATTAAGGACAAAGTTTTTTGCTCCATCTCCTAGAAATATTATTTCAAACATAGGGCCATAAAGAGACTAAAGTCTGTCAAATAAGTTTCTTATAGAAAATCGTACATTAAAGTATTCATTATAGAAAATCAAATTTGTTCAACTTAGCCGTAAATGAACTCAGCAGCCTTGTGATAATTAACTCATTACTCTATTAGTTTCTGTATAAAGATTGGATAGTCAGAATACTTTCCAGTCTAGTTTATTCCGTGGGGTCTGCTTTAAATAAATATTACTTCTCTAACAGATTCAGACTCTACTGCATTGGGAAGGCCCTTTCACACCACATCATTCTTTTTCATGCCCAAATTAAAGGTAAGAACATTAAAACGTATACTACAGTAGTAACAGAGGTTATATCTGGGTGGTATACAATTATAAGAAAATTTTATTTCCTTGGAATTTACTGTATTTTCCAATAAAACCATGTGTTACTTATTATTTTTAATGAAAAATGAGTTTCCCTTTTATCTTTATCCTAATCATTGTCCAGCCAACGTGCTAACATTTTATCAAGTGATCAAGGTCAGAATACTTTAAAAAAAAAACAAAGAAGGAAAAGAGGGTTTCATTTCCAGAATAATCAAGTGTGGGAACTTTTTCAATCAACACTAAGGATTTGGTGTGGGATTCTTTTGTGTGTGCTCTACAGCAGGGAGGATAAATTATTTTAATCTGCGGCTGCAACAGCTTGTATTATTAAGCTAAAGTCTTTCCATGTCTAATCCTTTAAACATCCGGGGTGTTGAGAATTTTCAGGCTTGAGTTAGATGGGGCTTCAGAAATCACCCGACTGAACTTGAATTAGGGGAGAGGGTGGTCACCTCGCTCAGACAAGAGGTAAAAACCTGCATTTCTTTTAAGTTTATGTTCTTAAAGTAGAGGTGACTTACAATGTTGTGTTAATTTCTTCTGTACAGCCAAGTGATTAAATTATACATACATAAATATATATATATATACACGTTCCTTTCGCATTCTTTTCCATCATACCATAAGATGTTGACCATAGTTTGCTGTGCTATACAGTATGGCCTTGTTGTTTATCTATCCTATATAAAAGTTTTCGTGTATGCATGCCATGTGCTCAGTCTAGTCTCTTTGCGACTCCTCTGTCCATGGAATTTTCTAGGCAAAAATACTGGAGTGGGCTGCTGTTTCCTCCTCCAGGGGATCTCCCTGGCCCAGGGATTGAATCTGTGACTCCTGTGTCTTTTGAATTGCACGTGCATTCTTTACCCACTGAGCTACTGGGGAAACCTGGGGTATAATAGTTTATATCTGTTAACCCAAAACTGTGGAAGGAAAGCTATGCCAAACCTAGACAGCATATTAAAAAGCAGAGACATCACTTTGCCAAAAAAGGTCCATATAGTCAAAGCTATGGTTTTTCTAGTAGTCATGTATGGATGGATGTGAGAGTCTGATCATAAAGAAGGCTGAGAGCCAAGAATTGATGCTTTCAAATTGTGGTGTCGGAGAAGACTCTTGAGAGTCCCTTGGACTGCAAGGAGGTCAAGCCAATCAATCCTAAAGGAAATCAACCCTGAATGTTCATTGGAAGAACTGATGCTGAAGCTGAAGCTCCAATAATTGGGCCTTCTGATGCAAAGAGCCAACTCATTGGAAAAGATTCTGATGCGGGGAAAGACTGAAGGCAAAAGGGAACGACAGAAGATGAGATGGTTAGATAACATCTCTGGCTCAGTGGACATAAACCTGAGTAAACTCTGGGAGATAGTGAAGGACAGAGGAGCCTGGAGTGCTACAGTCCATGAGGTTGCAAAGTCTTGGACATGACTTAGTGAATGAACAACAACAACCCTAAACTCCCAGTCCATCCCCTTTTACCTCCCCCTTGGCAACCACAAGTCTGTATTCTAGGTGAGTATGTTTCTGTTTCACAGATAACTTCCTTTGTGTCATATTTTAGATTCCACATATAAGTGACACCATATGGTATTTAAGACGCTGAATTTCTTAATTTCCATTCCACCAGCGTTCTTCTGCATCCATGGGGTGGAGGCAGGACGGGGGCTGAGGAGAACCCTCACTACATGACTGCCATTCTATGCAGTATAAGCAAAGAAAGCTATTTTTAGAATCCATGATTACCCAGCTATGTACCAGACTCTCAAAATTCTGTCAAGACAAGTTAATTTTTTTTTAATCTCCATCATATCCCTTTAAAAAAACGAAAAAGAAATCCAAAAAACACACCATCAAGAAGAGCACGCTGATAATACACAGATCCCTGCTCTAGTACAGTCTAAAAAGGCTCATTTTATGTTCTTTACTATTAAAAAACTCCAGGTGCTCATTCCCTTACTCATTCTTTCTCCTTTTAGCAGAGCCCATTTAGACTCTGCCTACTTCTACAAAAAAACATTTGAACAAGAAACAAGTAGCTATTAAAACACACACAAGTAGTCTATCTCAAAAACAAAAGATGAAAGGATTTATCCCCCAAGGAAAAGTTGCTGCCAACAAAACTTCCTCCTTCCATAAAGCAACAAAGCTTTTTCTTTTATCTGAAATGTTACAAAAATAGTCAAAGTCATCAAAGGCCATTATCCTTGCTAACACCCCAATCTTCAAGCCCCTCTAACTGGGGCCTTCCAGATGAAGAGTCTAATGAACTCCAGTTCGCAAATGTAACCACCAACTTAATTGGTAGTAACACATTGCTATAGAATAGCTCCTGTTTATACAGGCAAGGTCTTTAACGACATTAAAAGGCTTAATGCTGTCATAAATTTTAATACAATATTTTAAACACAAGTGAGTTTATCGCTTTTAAAAGTAAATTTACTTAGCTGGGTAAGAAATCCACAACTTCATTAGTATTCTCCTACAACCATAAATTCCCCTTTGTCATATCTGAGCATTTACAGAATTGGCACTGGCTTTAGCTATAAAAATCAATCAAACTGATGCATATTCATCAACTAACTGCTCTAAACAGCCTGATGTGTCTTGGTTCTATTGCAAGGGAAGCCAGGGCTTAAGCAAATTACAGCCTTGCTGGGTGTCAAACTAGGAAATGAGAGGGTTGTATTAAGTGATTACTAAAGCTTCATTCTTGCTCTAACTAAATGCAGTTCTGTAACTACGAGTTTTAAAAAGCTCCAGATACTAAGGAACATGCCAGAGTAGGGCAATATGCAGCCCCACCACTCAGATGCACTGAAAATCCAAATGAAAATGTAAACACATCATCTTTCAGAAGGGCTTAGCTCCAGGCAGCTAGAGTCCTAAGGATGAGCAGTTGCTGGGAAGAAAAGGATTGAAGTAGGCATTTAAATCAAACAGCCTATAAGAGCCAGGCAAAGAGCATACATAGAGATCTGAGTGGGAATTGTGGGAAAACGAAGAGCTGCTCCTCAGTTCCAACTAATTATTGCCTTGCAAGAATGTACACCCTGGGTTATCCCATTTTTGCATATTACAAAAGAATGCAAAAATCCATAAAACCTCTGATATTTAAACATTGAATCCCGAATTGATGCTTTTGAACTGTGGTGCTGGAGAAGACTTGAGAGTCCCTTGGAAGGCAAGGAGATCAAACCAGTCCATCCTAAAGGAAATCAACCCTGAATATTCATTGGAAGGACTGATGCTGAAGCTGAAGATCTAATACTTTGGCCACTGATGCGAAGAGCTGACTCATTGGAAAAGACCCTGATGCTGAGAAAGATTGAAAGCAGGAGGAGAAGAGGGCAACAGAAGATGAGATGGTTGGATGGCATCACCAACTCAATGGATGTGAGTTTGAGCAAACTCCAGGTGATAGTGAAGGACAGGAAAGCCTGGCATGCTGCAGTCCGCGGGGTCACAAAGAATTGGACAGGATTTAGCAACTGAACAACACAAATATTTTAAAACAGTCTACAAGCCAATTATATCTCCACATCAGATACACTTGCAGGACACCAGATTTGAGATCTCTGATGTGGGACACCATACTACTAAGGAACAAAATAGAAAGATGGGGGGAGATGCTAAATAGGAGGAAGGATGCAAAGAAAGAGGATAGAATAGGCTAGGTCAATATCTGAAGTTGGCTCTGTTGAGGGAATTCAGAAGAACAAGCAAACTTGGAGGCAGGAAGAGATTAAGACAGTGAGTCTAAACCTTTTGGGTAGTCATGGGTAGCATATGAGATTCTCATAAATGCTTTAGAAATTTTCCCTGGAAAAATAAACCTAAGGAGTAAGAAGAATAAAGCTGCCCACCAAGATGTCTGTATATTTGTTCCTTGTTCTCCTCCCCTTGTTACCTTACATGGCAAAAGGGATTCTGTAGAAGTCATTAAGTTAAGGAACTTGACATGGAGTGATTACAGTGAGTTATCTCAGTGGACCCAACCTAATCACATGAATCCTTAAAATCAGAACCTCTCTCCTGCCCAAAGCTGTAACAGAGAACAGCCTGTCCCCACACCGGATCTATTCTTTTAGCTCCGAACCTTGTGCTCTGTCGCCTGTGTTCGGTTGTGCTTGCTCTTCACCTTTTGTAAAAGAATGTTGCCCACAGCCTGAAATATAACATGGTAGCCCATTCTCAAGGCTCTGACCTTTAAAGGTTTAACACTTTTCCATTCACACACAGAGAAAAAAGAGAATGACCTTTGTCCTGTTGTAGGTTTATAGGAACACTGTAATCAGACCTACATAGACAGCTGCAAGAACAAACAATTCCGGCACCAAATGGTTTGCAACAACCAACCACACCACCATGCCTCCTAGGTACAAACCTGTGACTTACAGCAACACAAATTTATAATCTTATGCTTCTGTAAGGACAGATGGCCAACATGAGTCCCACTGGGATAAAATAAACATGTCAGCAGGCTTGCCTTCCTTTCAGACAAGAAGCCTGAATCTTAGTTGGGTATGATGGTTCTTTGGGATACAAGTCCACCATCCTCTCAGCCTGCTGGCTTTCTGAACAAAATCGCTATTTCTTGCCCTAACAACTCATTTCTTGATTTACTGGCCTGTCGTGAGATGAGGAGTAGGAGCTTGAACTCAATCACAGTTAGAAGAAAACATGGAAGAATGCTCAGAGAGATGCAAAGTTTCTTGCTATGAAAATGGAAGAAGAGGCCACTTGCCAAGCAATGGGGGCAGCCTCTGGAAATGGGAAGAGGCAAGGAAATGGATCAGTTCTCCCCTAGCATCTCCAGAAAGGAATGTAAGCCTGCTGACAATGTTTGTTTTATCCCAGTGGGATCCATGTTGGCCATCTGTCCTTACAGAACCATAAGATTATAAATTTGTGTGGTTGTAAGCCACAGGTTTGTGGTCATTTGTTACAGTAGCAACAGAAAACCAATATACATAAAGACAATCAAAATTTGGCAAAAACATTCACAGACCTCCTTGATGCTCATCCATAGACATAGATAAAGACTCCTTGTACTAGAAAGAGCAGAACAACATGATCTCAGAGCTGAAGGTAAAACTATTTCTCTTTGGCACACGTGAGAAGATCAACACTACCCCATGACACAGTCAGCTTCAAAATTGCACCTCTACAAGGATGGATTCATTCTCTGGACACTAACTACCCTTATGAGTCTCACTTAAATCACATGTGAACCCCTGACAACTCCTTGCTGCAGACTGATCTTTCTTCTCTTTCTCAAAGTGTTTGTTATGCTAAGAACATGCTCCTCCCCAACCTCCATCCCCAAGAAGATGGCATTTTACACCTGCTGAGATTTAGCCTGGCTTATTTCCTCACTTTGAGCCAGACTGAGCCCTGAAGTATCTTGTTACAGTATCATGTCTCTATCAAGATCTTACTGAGCATGATATGCCTGGACCGGGCCATATGCTGGCTTAAAACGGAAGAGGAAGGTTATCAGGAAAGTGAGCTACCTGACTCAAAGCTGTTTTTAACCTCAGATCTCATTTCACCAGTTCATCAAATTTCACAATCCCTGTAATATTTTGAGATGCTTTTTTAAGTTCCATTAGAATGATCCTGGGTGACGTCACCATGGTTGTGACAAATAACTCTGTAGTTTAAAGTTACCACACCAATCTAAATACTAAACCTAATATGCCAGACATAACTGGCTTCACAGCTCCTGATCTGCAACTTGACACCAGATCCTGTGATTGTCAACGCTGATGCATAGACAATTCTGGAATGCTGCTAGATGAGAAAGAAAAGTGGAACATGGAGGCTAGAAAGGAAAAAGAATAAAAGAACAACAAGATATTTGGGGTCCCATGGAGATTTGCTGAAGTGTAGAGGAAGACAGACCAGATCTGTTTCTGCAAGAAGTGGCCACTCTGTTGGGGAGATTATCTTGACTCAACAAGGAAGGCTGCCCAGTGACCAAAGTATCTGGCTCCTTTTTCTGACATGCAGAAGAGGTCTAGGAACCTCCTAAAATGTTACACAAACTTATGTGGATATGTGCATCTCTTATTTTCTGAAGAAAAGTGCCATAGATCTGAAAATCCAAATGAACCATAACTCCCCATTCCCAAGTATAAGAGGGGCTAGCCTGTATGTTTCCTCATGAGGACTTCTCTAATTCAACACTCTTAGTTCTTACTAGTCACAGAATCCTATTATATTTATGACTTGCCCTCTGATAGCAGCAATAATACCATTTACCCTTTCCACTGTAGATGGTATAGAAAGTGGTCTTAATTTTACCAAACATCTGGCATCTTTGAGAAGGTGAATTACTAACCTCATTTTTCCCATCAACCTCTGTGGAATATTCATCCCAAAGGGCACCATGCATTCCATACAAAGATGAATGTATATTTTGTTTGTTGTTTTCATTTTGTCTGTTGTGTGTTTTGTTGTGTCTTTTTTTACAATTTTGAAATATGCATAGGAATAGAGTTGGCCTTATTATTCCTGAGAGAGGCAGTCACAGGTCTAGTGGGATAAGACAGGGTCACTGTCTAAACTGGCTGTAAAACAGCTTTGTTATAATAAGGTTTCCAATAGGAGGGTGAGTATTCTGATCAACAGAGAAACGACGGGACTGAGTCTCACCCGATCCAAGGTCAGGTGAGAATAAACAGACAAGAGATGGCAACCAGCAAAGAAGGTGAGAAAAGATATCCAAGAATCCAACCAGATAATAGATCACCTTAATTTTAGGATCTCTATCAACCATCTGAGGCGTTATGATTCTAAATTTAGTATGCTGAATATTTAAAAACACAATTTCACTATATATAAAATAGATAACTAATAAGGACCTACTGTAGAGCACAGGGAACTCTTCACAATTCTCTGTAATGACCTACATGAGAAAAGAATCTAAAAAGAATGGAAATAGGTATACTAATTCACTTTGCTGTAGAGCAGAAAATAACACAACATTGTAAATCAACTACAGTCTAATAAAAATTAATTTTAAAAAAAGCACAATTTCACAGCACAGCCAATCTTGCCTGTTGTTGATTCATTTAGACTCTGCTGCCTTAGAAAAAATTTTGAAAGGTCATGCCAGAAGCCCAGCCCTCCCTTTCTCCCGAGAGCTATGATTACACTGTACACAAGATCCTACAAAGACAGCTGACACGACTAGTGGCTGAATTCTTTCTTCTGTTTACTTCCAGAAGAGACTTTCCATAGACAGCTGCAAGGCCAGGCTCCCATCTGAATGCCATGTCAACCTTGCTGCAGTCAGCCTTCACCCATGTTCTTGCCCTGGACCCAGGAGTTGTCTCCTGCAGGTCTAGGAGACCAGAGAGGCCAGCCCAGGGCCACTTCAGGGCTTAGAGACATCACTTGGATCAGCAAAGAAGCCACACCTGCTATGCTGCAATCAGACATTCGTAAATTCAAATACTGGTTCAGTCTTTTTCACTTGTACAATATCAGGCAAGTGCCTTCATGTCTCAGCCTCAGGGTCCTTCTCCATAAAATGAGGCTAAGAGTATCCACTTTCTGGGGAAGGCTGCTGCTGCTGCTAAGTCGCATCAGGGAAGGGACGAGAGCTAAATGACAGAATATACGAGAAGCAATTGGCTTGATGCCTACACTATTATTACTAATTACCATGATCACAGAAGAAACGCTAATCATCTCTAGCATGGAATGAAAGAGGACAAAATGATACCAGCATTTCTTTTTCTCAGGGCAGGAAGGTCTGTACTCTTCTCTGAGCCTTAAGGCTGATTATGTTCTGACTGAAGGGAGAGAAAGTTATTTATATTTCTCTTAGACTCAATGATTCTCCTTCTAGGCCCCATTACAGAGTTTCTCTGACTTCACAGTGATGCCAATGAAAGTGAGAAAGCCTTGCCTCTTGCGTGGGGGTAGCAAGCACAGGTGCTCCCATGTCTGGGAAAGGAACCCCAGGCCCACTGCAACTTCTGACAACAAAGGGCCCACCTTGGTTGAACTCGCACAGTTTCTTGGCACCTGGAGGTGGGGTTGTGTGCACTCTCCTGAGCCGGTGTTCCCAGTTTCCCTCGACACTCCGATTGGCTGGATACCACATGCTCTGTCTCCTGCAAGAGAAACAGGAAAGGGAGATGAACCGTCAGCAGCCAACAGTTCCACAGGGTTCTCCGGTGGGGGCTGGGTCACAGAGCAGGGCAGCAAGCCATAGAAAATACACACACTGATGATCGTGGGGAAGAGGGCCGATGAGTAATTCAAAACTTAAGAAGTCTCCTTCTATCTTGCAGTTGCTGCCAGATTACAAAATAAAGAGGAGGTTTCCCTGGTGGTCCAGGGGTTAAGACTCTGCACTTCCAAGGCAGGGGGTGCAGGTTCAACCCTTGGTCAGGGAACTAAGATCCCACATGTAGTGCAACCAAAAAAATTCCAGATACAGAATAAGGAAAAAGTAATAATAAAAACCTAAATTTTACAAACATTAAAAATATTATAGAACAGTCTTATGGACTCTGTGAGAGAGGGAGAGGGTGGGAAGATTTGGGAGAATGGCATTGAAACATGTAAAATATCATGTATGAAACGAGTTGCCAGTCCAGGTTCGATGCATGATACTGGATGCTTGGGGCTGGTGCACTGGGACGACCCAGAGGGATGGAATGGGGAGGGTGGAGGGAGGAGGGTTCAGGATGGGGAACACATGTATACCTGTGGTGGATTCATTTTGATATTTGGCAAAACTAATACAATTATGTAAAGTTTAAAAATAAAAAAAAAAAAAATATTATAGAGCTTCCCTGTGGCTCAGTGGTAAAGAATCCACCTGCCAATGTAGGCGACATAAGTTTGATCCCCGATCTGGTAGGATTCCACATGCCACAGAGCAACTAAGCCCATGCGCCACAACTGAGCTTGTGCCATAGAGCCCAGGAGCCACAACTACTGAGCCCATGTGCTGGGACTACTGAAGCCCACGCTCTGCAATAAGAGAATCCACCACAGTGAGAAGGCTGCGCACCACTAGAGTAGCCCCCAATCACCGTAAACAGAGAAAGGCCCACACAGCAACAAATACCCAGCACAGCCAAAAATAAATAAAATTATGAAAAAATTATAGAACAGTATTTAATGAGTATTTAAGAGTATTATAAAGAGTATTTAATTTATTTCTGCACAAAGACAGAAATATAGATCAATGGAACAAAATAGAAAGCCCAGAGATAAACCCATGCACCTATGGACACCTTATCTTTGACAAAGGAGGCAAGAATATACAATGGAGAAAAGACAATCTCTTTAACAAGTGGTGCTGGGAAAACTGGTCAACCACTTGTAAAAGAATGAAACTAGAACACTTTCTAACACCATACACAAAAATAAACTCAAAATGGATTAAAGATCTAAACGTAAGACCAGAAACTATAAAACTCCTGGAGGAGAACATAGGCAAAACACTCTCTGACATACATCACAGCAGGATCCTCTATGACCCACCTCCCAGAATATTGGAAATAAAAGCAAAAATAAACAAATGGGACCTAATTAAAATTAAAAGCTTCTGCACAACAAAAGAAACTATAAGCAAGGTGAAAAGACAGCCTTCAGAATGGGAGAAAATAATAGCAAATGAAGCAACTGACAAACAACTAATCTCAAAAATATACAAGCAACTCCTGAAGGTCAATTCCAGAAAAATAAATGACCCAATCAAAAAATGGGCCAAAGAACTAAATAGACATTTCTCCAAAGAAGACATACAGATGGCTAACAAACACATGAAAAGATGCTCAACATCACTCACTATCAGAGAAATGAAAATCAAAACCACAATTAAGTACCATTTCACGCCAGTCAGAATGGCTGCAATCCAAAAGTCTACAAGCAATAAATGCTGGAGATGGTGTGGGGAAAAGGGAACCCTCCTACACTGTTGGTGGGAATGCAAACTAGTACAGCCACTATGGAGAACAGTGTGGAGATTTTTAAAAAACTGGAAATAGAACTGCCTTATGATCCAGCAATCCCACTGCTGGGCACACACACTGAGGAAACCAGAAGGCAAAGAGACACGTGTACCCCAATGTTCATCGCAGCACTGTTTATAATAGCTAGGACATGGAAGCAACCTAGATGTCCATCAGCAGATGAATGGATAAGAAAGCTGTGGTACATATACACAGTGGAGTATTACTCAGCCATTAAAAAGAACACATTTGAATCAGTTCTAATGATGTGGATGAAACTGGAGCCGATTATACAGAGTGAAGTAAGCCAGAAAGAAAATCACCAATGCAGTATACTAACGCATATATATGGAATTTAGAAAGATGGTAACAATAACCTTGTATGCGAGACAGCAAAAAAGACACAGATGTATAGAACAGTCTTTTGGATTCTGTGGGAGAGGGAAAGGGTGGGATGATTTGGGAGAATGGCATTGAAACATGTATAATATCATATAAGAAATGAATCGCCAGTCCAGGTTCAATGCAGGATACAGGATGCTTGGGGCTGGTGCACTGGGATGACCCAGAGGGATGGTATGGGGAAGGAGGTGGGAGGGGGGTTCAGGATGGGGAACACATGTACACCCATGGCGGATTCATGTTGATGTATGGCAAAACCAATACAATATTGTAAAGTAATTAGCTTCCAATTAAAATAAATAAATTAAAAAAATAATAAAATGGATTAATTTTATAATATATAAAAAAGGAAAAATTATAGAAGAGTATTTAATGAATAAATAGATTTGAAAATATAATCTCCAGAATATTTATAGCATAGGCTCGATTTTGCCAAATCAAATATATGTATAAATGTATATACACACACACACAAATACACACACATACAAAATTGAAACCAAGCAAACCAAAATCTTAACTATGACTAACATTAAGATGTCATTTTTTTTTTCTTTAGGGTGCTCATCTACATTCATTAAAATAATGATACATTATTCTTATAACAAGAAAGAAATTTAAGTGAATCTGAAAACTAAGGGACAAATAATTTTTATAAATTCCAAATCCTAAGTATGCTTAGTATCCCTGTCCTCCTCCCCAGTCCCTCTCTCTCTCTCTCTGTCTCTTACACACACACACACACACACACACACACCTGTCTATACTGCACCCAAAGA
Source organism: Bubalus kerabau (assembly GCF_029407905.1). NCBI lineage: Eukaryota > Metazoa > Chordata > Mammalia > Artiodactyla > Bovidae > Bubalus > Bubalus kerabau. Next base: position 138,224,767 of record NC_073624.1, read on the forward strand.
AATCACTAGATTGGCCACATCATCCTATGATGAACTCTACTAATTAATTTAGGAAAACTAACAGAAGTCAAGTCTAGAGAGTATCATAAACATTCCCAAGTTAGAATGAATCTGTATTCAGTACAAAAGACACACATACCCAAAATGAAAGACTTATATACGTTCAGCAATTGAAACATAGTGTTTGAGCAATGCCAAACCTCTGACAAACTTTCCTTAGGATAAAATAGCCCTTCTTTACATGAAAAATGAAATACGAAAACCAAAATCAGCAATTCAGAAAATGCAGATGGCTACTGTCATCCAGTCAAAATATTCATGTGATACAGTGAATCAGGCTCTGACTGCAGTATATTGTGGTGACGACACAGACCAAGTTCCTCTCTTACGGGCACAGGTTGAAGTCAGTGTAAGTGCCAGTTTGTGAAGCATCTCAGAAAGCATTTTTCTAAAATACGAGAATAGTTTGACAGGGCTATTTGCCAAGTAGTCATCACAAACTTCTAAAGCAAAACCATAGGAAAGCTTTCCTATAAGAGGGGTAAAATGGGAAGTAGGAGCAGAGCTGAGAAAAAGAAATGAATTAGAAACACCAAGATCCTTTAGTTTCCGTTTTCTAAGCGTCCAGCGTCAGGCAAGAAGACACACCACATGCAAGGTTGCCATTAGTGTCTGATACTTCTTTAGACATAGTGGCTGCCTGCAAAAAATTCTACGGCTACGTGAATACTGCTCAAGTTTCCCCAAACAATGGTTTTCAAGTGAGATAGCTCTGCTTGCAGGTATGTGTCCTTAGACAAATTACATCCATTATCTGGACCTTGGTTTCCTTGTCTGTACAATGGAGATAATATGGCAAGCTCATGAGGGTATTGAACAAGATGCTATTTTACTGCTTGCCAACTGGAGGCATACCATGGAATGGGAGCTACTCATGATGATAATTATAATCCTTTTATAAAAATTCCTCCCACGCTCAATATTCTGCAACTAGTGTTAAGGAAATACTTGGAGACTTAGCCCAAATGAGCTCAGTGAAAGCAAACTATTTTTGTGTTGGGATGCACGTTTCAGGTTTCTATACTAATAATATTATTTTAAACACTGTATTTAGAAACCACCCTACTTGGAGACCTAATGATAAGGCCCTTCTAATTTCTAAACAATTTAAAATAGAAATTTCAATTTTATTAAAATTTAACCCTTTTAAGAAAGAGTAGGTTTTTGTTTTTCCCAAAGAGAGTGTTTTATCTCATCCTTTGAACTCACAGAGGCCAAAAAGGGTTTCAGGCCACACATTGCAGGACTCCTATGGATTTTACAAGTAAAAGCAAGAATAAATAAATGGGACTACGTCAAAACTAAAAAGCTTTTGTATGGCAAAGAGAGCGATCAATAAAACCAAAAGGCAGCCTACTGAACAGGAAAAGATAATTGCAAATCATGTATCTGATAAGAGGCTAATATCCAAAATATACAAAGAATCCACACAACTCATAACAAACAGAAATCTGATTAAGAAGTGGGAAGAGGGCCCGAGTAGATACTTTTCATCAAGGAAGGCATACAGATGCTCAACAGACACATGAAAAGAGCTCAACATCACTAATCATCAGGGAAATGAAAATCAAAACCACAATGAGATGTCATCTCACACCTATCAGAATGTCTCTCTGATAATAACCACCAAATAATTATTGGTGAGGATACTGAGAAAAGAAAACCCTCATGCACTGTTGGTGCTAATGTAAACTGGGACAGCCACTATGGAAAACAGCATGGAGTTTTCTCAAAAAATTAAAAACAGAACTACCATATGACCCAGTGATTTCACATCTGGGTATTTATCCATAGAAAACAAAAGCACTAATTGAAAAGATATATGCACCCTTATGGGCTTTCCAGGTGGTACTAGTGGAAAACAACCCACATGCCAGTGCAGGAGATATAAGATATGTGGGCTTGATCCCTGGGTCAGGAAGATCCTCTGGAGGAGGGCATGGCAACCCACTCCAGTATTCTTGCCTGAAGAATCCCATGGACAGAGGAGCCTGGCGGGCCATAGTACACAGGGTGGCAAAGAGTCAGACATGACTGAAGTTACTTAGCCTGCACACACACACACATGCACCCTTATGATCACTGCAGCAAATAGCCAAGATACAAAAACAATCTGTGTCCATCAACAGAAGAACGGAAGGAAAAAAGAGAATCATATAAACACATACGGGCATATTGAATATATTACTCAGTCATAAGAAAAGAATGAAATCTTGCCATCTGCAACAACTTGGGTGAACCAAGAGGGCATTATGCTAAGTCAGAAAGAGAAAGACATAAGAAATAAGTCAGAAAGACAAACACCATATGATTTCACTAATATATGGAATCTAGAAAACAAAACAAACAAACAAGCAAAACAAAACAGAAACATACATATGGATGCAGAGCATAAACTGATGGGCGGGGGACTGTGCAATACAAGTCAAGGGGATTTAAGAGCTATTAACTTCCAGTTGCCAACAAAGGTCCGTCTAGTCAAGGCTATGGTTTTTCCAGTGGTCATGTATGGATGAGAGAGTTGGACTGTGAAGAAGGCTGAGCACGGAAGAATTGATGCTTTTGAACTGTGGTGTTGGAGAAGACTCTTGAGAGTCCCTTGGACTGCAAGGAGATCCAATCAGTCCATTCTAAAGGAGATCAGTCCTGGGTGATCATTGGAAGGACTAATGCTGAAGCTGAAACTCCAACACTCTGGCCACCTCATGTGAAGAGTTGACTCATTGGAAAAGACTCTGATGCTGGGAAGGATTAGGGGCAGGAGGTGAAGGGACGACAGAGGATGAGATGGCTGGATGGCATCACCGACTCGATGGACATGAGTTTGGGTGAACTCCGGGAGTTGGTGATGGACAGGGAGGCCTGGCGTGCTGTGGTTCATGAGGTCGAAAAGAGTCAGACATGACTGAGTGACTGAACTGAATTGAACTGAACTGAACTTCCAGTTATAAGTCATAGGCATGCAAAACATAGGGAATATAGACAACAGTATTGCAACATTTTTGTATAGTGACAGATATTTACTAGACACATCATGATGATCAGTGTGTTATGCATACAAATGTTGAACTACTATACTGCACACCTGAAAATAACACAACATTGAATGTCAGCTATAGTGAAAGTGAAAAGTGAAGCTGCTCAGTCGTGTCCGACTCTTTGCAACCCATAGAGATTGCAAGATACCAGGCTCCTCCATCCATGGGATTTCCTAGGCAAGGGTACTGGATTGGGTTGCCATTTCCTTCTCCAGGGGATCTTCCTGACCCAGGGATCAAACCCAGGTCTCCCACACTGCAGGCAGACGCTTTAGCGTCTGAGCTACCAGGGGAAAAAAGCGACCATCTACTACATACTAAGGATGCTGATAGTTAAGAGGGTTATAAAAAAGTAAATGAGACATCTTTGCCCCCAAAGAACTATAGAATCTGTTTTTGACAAAGACTAAAGCATGAGATGGCAGACACTAACTGGCCTACTTCTGTGTTAATGTGTTTGTCAAATGGGAGGTACAAACTGACCAATGGGAATGAGGCAAGTAGAAGCCAAGATCTTCTCCTCCAGGTTAATCTTCCCACCACCTAGTTAGGCATAGTCTGGATGGGCATCTGTAAGAGCAGTCATCCTACATCTCTTCCCGCTCCCAACCACCCTCTTCTACCCTTTGACGTCACCTCCTGCAAGTCCCAAGCCCAGCCTCAGTAAAGGCATTTCTGGGTTTTCTGCTCTATGCAGGAACAAACTGTCTAAGCTCTGAGACATTTCATGAGAAAGATATTATATAATAAAACATTATTTTGGTTATATTCTGACCCATGAACAGAGGCTAGGATAGTATACAAAATGACAAGAGAGAAGTTATCTATTAATTAGGTTGAGAGGCTCAAAGCCCCAGCTGAACTGTTTACAATAGCCAGGACATGGAAGCAACCTAGATGTCCATCGGCAGATGAATGGGTAAGAAAGCTGTGGTACATATACACATTGGGATATTACTCAGCTATTAAAAAGAATGCATTTGAATCAGTTCTAATGAGGTGGATGAAACTGGAGCCTATTATACAGAGTGAAGTAAGTCAGAAAGAAACACCAATACAGTATATTAATGCATATATAGAGAGAATTTAGGAAGATGGTAATGACAATCATATATGAGAGACAGCAAAAGAGACATAGATGTAAAGAACAGACTTCTGGACTCTGTGGGAGAAGGCGAGGGTGGGATGATTTGAGAGTATAGCATTGAAACATGTATATTATCATATGTGAAATAGATCGCCAGTCCAGGTTTGATGCATGAGACAGGGTGCTCGGGGCTGGTGCACAGGGATGACCCTGAGGGATGGGATGGGGAGGGAGGTGGGAGGGAGGGTCAGGATGGGGAACACATGTACACCCATAGCTGATTCATGTAAATGTATGGCAAAAACCACCACAATATTGTAAAGTAATTAGCCTCCAATTAAAATAAATAAATTAAAAAAAAAACAAACAGCTGAGTTGTAAAAAAAACCAGACACCCCTAAGCAGAAATGGTAAAATATGATATTTCACCTTCATTGGGATTTTAGAGAGTTCAGTTGGATCATAAAGAACTTGAGAGAATCTAGCTTTAATCCAATGGCATGGCCACTGTTTCAGGTCCTTCCAAGTTTCCTAATTTGTACAAATCCATGACCCAGAAGAATTTTCCATCCTCATTCCAGTTTTTGCCCATCTGCTCTAGTTTGTCAAGTCAGAATACTACCCTTAAGCCGCAAAGACATACACATCCTCTAAATCTTAAAAGATACGGTGAGTCAAAATAGTCATTTTTCAGTCTTCTCACACTTGAGGTTTTACCTGTAACCATTCTATTCCATAATTGATTAAAACTGTTATTTTCTCCAATTGCAGGCTTAAATTTTAAATTAAATGGTTTTATAACTAATCACTCCTTTGCTAATAAAAATGTCTTAAATTCATGGCATCATGTTTTAAGATACCGCCACAGTTCAGAAGGGCACATATTTTCAGCTTTTAAAACAAATAAGGTAAGTGTTATCAATATACCCTATTCTATATGACCCTAAAGTTCCTGTTACCTTAAACTTGCACAATTCTGTGAAAGTGACTTATAGTCCATCTGAATAATTGGGAGTTTTAAAGATTTTTAGCCCTGATTAAAAGAACTATTTGTTATTATCACATTCATTTCATAACTGGGGGAAAGGAAGCCCTGGAAGAGATGATTTAATTTCTTTTAAAAACTGTTTGTCTGATTATTACTTAGTGTTCTGATCCTTTAATAAAGAGGGAACTTACATATTTCCTCAGTCTTACCACTTCCATTTTAAAAATAATTTCTAGGACTTTCCTAGTGATCCAGTGGTTAAGAATCCACCTTCCAATGCAGGGGACACGTGTTGGATCCCTAGTCAGGGAATGAAGATCCCACATGCCACGGGGCAACTAAGTTAGACTAATCAAGAGAAGACAAGACAGACGATTTACCTAGGACAGAAAGGCTGTCTTTTATGCAAGAGACGACTTCCTGAAGACTTTGCAAAATCTAACTGAGATTTATATTTTAAGACCACTCCCATAACTGAAGATATTAAGTATTTCTGTTGACCAGCTGAAGTGGAAATATTTCAATAAAATAAACACAGCTCATAATTCAATAGATCCAAACAGCTTTAAAAAATGCAAATCTTGATAAATTTGGGGGGAGAATTATATTATTTCAAATTTTTTACATTGAGTGACTTAATATTTTATATTCAATACTTTAATTCAAATTGCATAAAATAGGACCATACTGTACCACAGCAATCTCCAACCTTTTTGGCGCAAGGGACCAGTTTTATGGAAGACAATCTTTCCATGGACCAGGGTGAGTGGTGGGTGGGTGGTTTGGGGATTGATTCCCATAAGGAGTATACAACCTAGATCCCTAGTGTGCTCAGTTCACAGTAGGGTTCACATTTGAGGAAGGACACTATTGATCTGATAGAAGGCAGAGCTCAGGCAACAGTGTGAGCAATGGGGAGCGGATGTAAATACAGATGAAGTTTTGCTCACTTGCCAGCCACTCACTTCCCGCTGGGCGGATCCATTTCTAACAGGTCAAGGATCAGTACCAGTTCATGGCCCAGGGTTCAGTATCCCTGCTGTACCACTCAAGCTAAAGAACCCAGAGCCTAATTTCAATCTCCTAAATCAAAATTTGGCATTCTTACCATTCTGTTTCAACATTTCAAGTTTACTATTGTCAAATGACAAAACAATTTAGTAACCAATTTGATGTCCTTTAGTCAACAGGAAACAATCCAGAGGTTGGGGGAGCACAGCACCTATGAAACAGGAGAGCATTCTTCCTGAGTGATTTTAGGCAAGAGTAAGCATTTAGGCAAGAGGTAACAAAGAAACAGCGCATGACTAGCTAAGAGGATGGGAATTTCCTTACAAGGCCAGCAAGGCCTATGTTCTAGTGTAAGGTAAGCCACCTAAAGATGATCTGAAGGACTGTAACTGATGTGTGCTTCCACAACAATCAATCCCAGTAAGTACAGGCTGACTTAGGTATTATACTGGAAGTCCTGGCCAGAGCCACTAGGCAAGAAAAAGAAAGACATCTAAATTGGGAAGGAAGAAGTAAAACTGTCACTATGCAGATGACATGACATGATACAGAGGAAAACTAAAGACTCTACAAAAAATAGAACAAACGAATTCAGTAAAAGCACAGGATGCAAAATCAATATACAAAAATCTTTTGTCTTTCTACATACTAATAAACTATCAGAAAGAGAAATTAAGAAAACAATCCCACTTACAATGACATCAAAAAATAAAATAACTAGGAATAAATTTAACCAAGATGGTGAAAGACATATATCTTGGAAAGATATTGATGAAATAAATTGAGAAAGACACATGTCAATGGAAAAGATATTCCATGCTCACATAATAGAAGAATTAGTAGAGTCAAAATGTCTACATTACCCAAAGCAATCTATAAATTCAATGCAATTCCTGTCAAAATTTCAATGGCACTTTTTACAGAACTAGAATAAATAATTCTAAAATTGCTATGGAACCACAAAAGACACCAAATAGTCCAAGTAACCTTGAGAAAGAAGAACAAGGCTGGAAATATCATGCTACCTGATTGCAAACTATATTACAAATTTTTACTAATTGAAACAGTATTGTATTGGCATAAAAATAGACATATAGATCAATGGAATACAACAGAACCCAGAAATAAACCTATGCATTTGTAGTCAATTAATTTATAACGAAGGAGACAATAGTGTACAATTGGGAAAGGACAGCCTCCTCAATAAATGGTATTGAGAAAACTGGACAGCCATATGCAAAAGGATGAAACTGGACCACTATCTCACACCATACACAAAAATTAATTCAAAATTCATTAAAGACTTGAATGTAAGACCAGAAACCATCAAACCCCTAGGGGGAAAAATATATATATATATGGTAAGCTCCTTGATATCACTCTTAGGGATATATTTTTGGATCTGACCCCAAAGACAACTGCATTAAAGCAAAAATAATCAAATGACAAACTAAAAAGCTTCTGCACAGCAAAGGAAACTGACAAAATAAACAGCAAGCTACTGAATGAGAGTGAATATTTGAAAATTTCTGCTTTATTGACTATGCCAAAGCCTTTGACTGTGTGGATCACAATAAACTGTGGAAAATTCCAGAAGAGATGGGAATACCAGACCACCTGACCTGCCTCTTGAGAAATCTGTATGCAGGTCAGGAAGCAACAGTTAGAACTGGACATGGAACAACAGACTGGTTCCAAATAGGAAAAGGAGTACGTCTAGGCTGTATATTGTCACCCTGTTTATTTAACTTATATGCAGAGTACATCATGAGAAATGCTGGACTGGAAGAAGCACAAGCTGGAATCAAGATTGCTGGGACAAATATCAATAACCTCAGATATGCAGATGACACCACCCTTACAGAAGAAAGTGAAGAGGAACTCAAAAGCCTTTTGATGAAAGTGAAAGTGGAGAGTGAAAAAGTTGGCTTAAAGCTCAATATTCAGAAAACGAAGATCATGGCATCCGGTCCCATCACTTCATGGGAAATAGATGGGGAAACAGTGGAAAGCGTGTCAGACTTTATTTTTTTGGGCTCCAAAATCACTGCAGATGGTGACTGCAACCATGAAATTAAGACGCTTACTCCTTGGAAGAAAAGTTATGACCAACCTAGATAGCATATTCAAAAGCAGAGACATTACTTTGCCAACAAAGGTCCGTCTAGTCAAGGCTATGGTTTTTCCTGTGGTCATGTATGGATGTGAGAGTTGGACTGTGAAGAAGGCTGAGTGCCAAAGAATTGATGCTTTTGAAATGTGGTGTTGGAGAAGACTCTTGAGAGTCCCTTGGACTGCAAGGAGATCCAACCAGTCTATTCTGAAGGAGATCAGCCCTGGGATTTCTTTGGAAGGAATGATGCTAAAGCTGAAACTCCAGTACTTTGGCCACCTCATGAGAAGAGTTGACTCATTGGAAAAGACTCTGATGCTGGGAGGGATTGAGGGCAGGAGGAGAAGGGGACGACAGAGGATGAGATGGCTGGATGGCATCACTGACTCGATGGACATGAGTCTGAGTGAACTCCAGGAGTTGGTGATGGACAGGGAGGCCTGGCGTGCTGTGATTCATGGGGTTGCAAAGAGTCGGACACAACTGAGTGACTGAACTGAACTGAACTGAATATCCAAAATAAAAAGAACTCATATAACTCAAAAACAACAACAACAAAAACTCCAACAATCCAATTTAAAAACAACCGTGTGTGTGAAAGTTGCTCAGTCGTGTCCGACTCTCCAGGCCAGAATACTGGAGTGGGTAGCCTTTCCCTTCTCCAGGGGATCTTCCCAACCCAGGAATCAAACCCAGGTCTCCCGCATTGCAGGCAGATTCTTTACCAGCTGAGCCACAAGGGAGATCTGAAAAGACATCATCCCAAGGAAGACATAATGATAGCCAAAAACCACATGAAAAGATGTTCATCATCACTAATCTCAGGAAAATGCAATTCAAAACCATAATGAGATATCTCACACCTATCAGGACAGCTGTTATAAGAGACAATAAATAACAAGTATTGGCAAAGTGGAGAAAAGGGAACCATTGTGTACTACTGGTGGGAATGTAAACTGGTGCAGCCACTATGGAAAACAGTATGGAGGTTACTCAAAAAACTAAAGATAGAAATATTTAATGATCCAGCAATTCTACTCCTGGGTATTTATTCTGAGGGGAAAAAAATACTAATTTGAAAAGATATATGTACCCCACTGTACACAGCAGCATTATTTACACTAGCCAAGATATGGAAGCAACCTAAGGATCCATTGACAGATGAATGGATAAAGAAGATGTAGTATGTGTGTACACACACATACACACACACACACACAGGAATACTGTTCAGCTATAAGCAAGAATGAAATCTTGCTGTTGACAACCACATGGATGGACCTTGAGGATATTATGCTAAGTCAGATGAATCATGCAAAGACGAATACTGTATGAAAGAAAGTGAAAGTGAAAGTTGCTCAGTTATGTCCAACTCTTTGCAACCCCATGGACTATATAGTCCATGGAATTCTCCAGACCAGAATACTGGAGTGGGTAGCCTTTCCCTTCTCCAAGGGATCTTCCCAACCCAGGGATCAAACCCAGGTTTCCCGCATTGCAGGCGGATTCTTTACCAGCTGAGCCACAAGGGAAGCCCAATAATACCAGAATGGGTAGCCTATCCCTTCTCCAGAAGATCTTCTGGACCTAGGAATCGAACCAGGGTCTGCTGCATAAAATCATCGAATACTGTATGATTTTACTTTATATGTGGAATCTAAAAATGAATGAACAAACAAAACTCATAGACACAAAGAACAGATCAATGGTTATCAGAGGGGAAAGGGGCTGGAGGTGGGCAAAAATGGTGAAGTTGTATGGTGATGGGTAGAAAACCAGACTTACTGTAACAATCACTTTTGTAGTATATGCCAAAACCTATTATGTTATACTCTGAGACTAGTGTGTTATGTACCAAATTTACCTCAACTGAAAAAAGATTTATTTATAGTGCAAGATGCCTTGATGGTTTTTAGTAGTCTGATTTGTGCCTACTTAGATTTTGATGTGCTGTTGGTCAAAAATCTCTGAATTTCTTCTCCTATTGCCCCAAGTTCATTTGTGGTTTATGCTATGAATGCTTACCTGGTAGTTTTGTGAGTCCCCTAATGGCTGCCATCTTGCTTCATTTAGATTGAGGAGTATCTATTATTTTCCCTTGAAATAATCCTCTCTAATTCAAGCAGATTTACCTGCTTCTAGCTGCCTGTGCACACAGTTCCTGAAGCCTTAAGTCTCACCCTGAAAACCTAGAGTCTCTCACAATTCAATTTTCTGCCTGCAAGAATTAGGTCAAATGAACTCAAAGAGCTCAGAATGTAAAAGAAGCAGAGTTCTACTGGAAGCAGAGTGGCCCAAGAGCCAGCAAACCAAGAGGGCTCTGGTGGAACCTTCATCTGCATCTAGGAACTGTTCCTGCAATCTTCAGCATCTGTCTTCAGATCCCATCTTGTCACCATTATTCAATGACAAAACTAAAATAACTCAGTAACGAGTGATGTCTTTTATCTAAGGGAATATAGCCTCTGAATTGGGAGAGTAAAGGGCCTCATGAACAGTGGAACACTCTTTCCAAAGAATTCTGGGCAGGCAAGAGTTTTAGGATTTCCCTTGTGCCTCAGACGGTAAAGCGTCTGTCTACAATGCAGAAGACCTGGGTTTGATCCCTGGGTTGGGAAGATCCCCTGGAGAAGGAAATGGCAACCCACTCCAGTACTCTTGCCTGGAAAATCCCATGGACAGAGGAGCCTGGTAGGCTACAGTCCATGGGGTCGCAAAGAGTCAGACACGACTGAGCGACTTCACTTCAAGAGTTTTACAGAGTGTTTGAAATGGCAACGAGGAGGGAGAGCATGATGGGTTAGGAGGACAGGAATTCCTTATAAGATTGGTGGGTCATACTTTCAAGGGTAAGATAAAGGTAAAGCGGAGTTAGAGGCCTGTGATTGGTTTGTGCTGTTTCCTTGACAACTGTTTGCTTTAAGTGTAGGCTGAAAGGTTTAGATTTGTGAAGAGGCTGGGCGTCTGGAACGCCTCCAATCTTCGGGTCCCATTAGACAAAGTAACATTATCACTGTAGACCCAAGACATATCCCATGCAAATCAGCATGACACAGTTACATTGAACAGGTGTAAGGTCTAGAGAGCAAACAAAAGAGTATCAGAGAGAGTCACCAGGCATTTGAGTCCTCAGTGGTGTTCATTTTTGCTCCTCTGAAGCATGTGGATAAAGAACACAGGACTCCAAAGTGAGAGAGATTCACAAAGACCAGAAGGTCCTCCTTTAATGAGCTTAAAAGTGGCTGGATTAACCAGCTGCAAGAGAGGCAGGGTGTCCTGCAGGCCCCAAATCCAAGTGTCTCACTCCAGAGAGCTTCATGCCTGCTCCTGTCCCACTGAGGAGTGAGGCCTTGTACAAGCTCCCAACTCACTCAAACCAACTGCAACATGTCACTGAGTCTACAGAAGACCTCAAACAGAAAGAAGCTCGGAGGAAAGCAGAGGGCACACTCTGGACCTCATCACTCTGCTTTGTTCCCTAGTAGCACAGGATCTCAAACTGCTGCACCTGGGCCCTAAAAACTGCTTACATGACCTCTGAACCAGCCTGACCCCTCAAGGCATTTGAAGCTTCTGACTTGACCATTAAAAGTCCTAACATTCAGGAACAGGCCACCTCCTCAGCATTATGGACTTCCTGGGTTTCTGACTCCAGCTGATCCTTGAACAATGCAGGAGTTAGGGGTGCCTGAGTATACACTCCCAGTCAAAAATATGCATATTCTCATCTCTGCCTCAAAAACCAAGGAACAGATAAGTGACTCACTTGCAAGCAAGAAGCTGAAACTACCTGGATAGAAACAGGACTTGAACCCTTCTTCTTTTGATTCCACATGTTGTGATCTCTAGTCAACACAAACTTTTCCCCACACTTAGTTCATTTAAAGATCTGTAAAATGAAAATACAGGTACCATAATATTTTAAAATCTGCATATAAGTGGCCTCTCACAGTTCCAACCCATGTTAACCGAGGGTCACCTATACATTCACTTTCCATTTCAATATGTGGCTTCTATCAGGCGCCACATTCTGTGTCCTCCTAATTCTTGCCCTCAGGGAGCTCATAGTGGTGTTGGTGGCCACACACAGGTTATTGCAGTACAGTATGATAGTATGAGCAGTTCTACCCTAGGATAAAGCTATGTGTGAGATGCTCTGGGAACACGTAGAAAGGACCCCAGACCCAGTTCATGGGAGAAGCATCACTGAAGTGGTCTAAGAATGAAGCAGAGACGGGGACACAGATGTACCAAGGCAAACAGGTGTCAGTGAGGGACCGGCATGTTCGAGGAACTCAGGACCATTGGCTATGTTATGGTTGGAGTCAAATATAAGTGGGGAGGTGACCAACAAGGTGAGCAGGGCACAGGAAGAGGCCAGATCATATGAGCCCTGCAAGAGTTTGAACTTCATTCTGAAGTCAATGGTAAGTCACTGAAAATTGTAAGTAAGACCTGTTTAGATTTGCACTGGAGAAAAACCATCTGGGGCCTGTCAGGCAAGTGGATTAGAAGGTAAGGAGAGACAGTGAAAGAAAGGAGGACAGCTGGATAATCAGGGTACCCCAGGTAAGACATGATTGTCACTTGGCATTACAGAGGTGGCAGTCAGAATGAAGAAAGGCTGACTGGTTTAAAAGATATTAAACAGGTGACTGACAGGATGTAGGTGAATGAGAAAGAGAAGGGACTGAAAATGATGTCAAATCTCTAGCTTGGAAAAATGGGATGAATAATACTGCTGCTCCCTGAGATGGAGGCAAGGAGAGAAAGAATGTTATGGAAGAGTTGGGTGTCGTGCCCAGGTAGCATCAAGGTGGTAATGATAACTATATGGGCTGGGGTCCTAGAGGCACATCAGGGCCAGGAATATGTATTTGGAAATAAGCATGAAGGTGACTAAAACTACAAGTGGTATAATTCCATTCAATATGTGAAGGGAGAGAAGAAAAAACCTGGAAGAGAACCTTGAGAAACACCAGCATTTATGGGACTGATGATATATCATTAAATTAAAAATTAGGCTGCCAAACAGTGTATACAATAAGAGCCCATGAGAGGGACTGCCCTAAGTGGTCTCATGGTTAGGACTTTGCACTTTCACTGCTGAGGGCACAGGTTTAATCTCTGGTCAGGGAAGTAACCAAACTGATCACATGATCACCAAACTGACAAAACATGGTCCACTGGAGAAGGGAATGGCAAGCCACTTCAGTTTTCTTGCCTTGAGAACCCCATGAACAGTAAGAAAAGGAAAAAAGGTAGGTAACTGAAAGATGAACTCCCCAGGTTGGTAGGTGCCCAATATGCTACTGGAGATCAGTGGAGAAATAACTCCAGAAAGAATAGAGAGACAGAGCCAAAGCAAAAACAACACCCAGTTGTGGATCTGACTGGTAATGGAAGCAAGGTCGGATGCTGTAAAGAGCAATATTGCATAGGAACCTGGAATGTTAGGTCCATGAATCAAGGCAGATTGGAAGTGGTCAAACAGGAGATGGCAAGAGAGAACACCAACATTTTAGGAATCAGTGAACTAAAATGGGCTGGAATGGGTGAATTTAACTCAGATGACCATTATATCTACTACTGTGGGCAAGAATCCCTTAGACGAAATGGAGCAGCCATCAGAGTCAACAAAAGAGTCCAAAATGCAGTACTTGGATGCAATCTCAAAAACGACAGAATGATCTCTGTTCATTTCCAAGGCAAACCATTCAATATCATAGCAATGCAAGTCTATGCCCCAACCAGTAATGCTGAAGAAACTGAAGTTGAACAGTTCTATGAAGACCTACAAGACCTTCTAAAACTAACACCCAAAAAAGATGCCCTTTTCATTATAGGGGACTGGAATGCAAAGGTAGGAAGTCAAGAGATACCTGGAGCAAGAGGGAAATTTGGCCTTGGAGTACAAAATGAAGCAGGACAAAGGCTAACAGAGTTTTGCCAGGAGACCGCACTGGGAATAGCAAATGCCCTATTCCATCAACACAAGAGAAGACTCTACACATGGACATCACCAGATGGTCAACACCGAAATCAGACTGATTATATTCCTTGCAGCCAAAGATGGAGAACCTCTATACAGTCAGCAAAAACAAGACTGGGAGCTGACTGTGGCTCAGATCATGAACTCCTTATTGCCAAATTCAGACTGAAATTGAAGAAAGTAGGGAAAACCACTAGACCATTCAGGTATGACCTAAATCAAATCCCTTATGATTATACAGTGGAAGTGACAAACCGATTCAAAGGATTAGATCATATGGACAGAGCACCTGAAGAACTATGGGCGGAGGTTTGTGTCATTGTACAGGAGGCAGTGATCAAGACCATCCCTATGAAAAAGAAATGCAAAAATGCAAAATGGTTGTCTGAGGAGGCTTACAAAAAGCTGAGAAAAGAAGAGAAGCTGAAAGGCAAAGGAGAAAAGGAAAGATATACCCATTTGAATGTGAAGTTACAAAGAATAACAACAAGAGATAAGAAAGCCTACAATGTATGCAAAGAAACAGAGGAAAACAATAGAATGGGAAAGACTAGAGATCTCTTCAAGAACATTTAGAGATTCCAAGGGAACATTCATACAAAGATGGACACAATAAAGAACAGAAATGGTATGGAACTAACAGAAGCAGAATATATTAAGAAGAGTTGGCAGGAATACACAGAACTATACAAAAAAGATCTTCATGACTCAGATAACCACGATGGTGTGATCACTCACCTACAGCCAGACATCCTAGAATGTGAAGTCAAGTGGGCCTTAGGAAGCATCATTAGGAACAAAGCTAGTGGAGGTGATGGAATCCCAGTTTAGCTAGTTCAAATCATACAAGATGATGCTGTTAAAGTGCTACACTCAATATGCCAGAAAATTTGGAAAACACAAGCAGTGGCCACTGGACTGGAAAATGCCAGTTTTCATTCCATTCCAAAGAAAGGCAACGTCAAAGAATGTTTAAACCACTGAACAACTGCATTCATTTCACATGATAGCAAAGTAATGCTCAAAATTCTCCAAGCCAGGCTTCAACAGTACGTGAACTGAGAACTTCCAGATGTTCAAGCCAGATTTAGAAAAGGCAGAGGAACTAGAGATCAAATTGCCAACATCCACTGGATCATCAAAAAATCAACAGAGTTCCAGAAAAACATCTATTTCTGCTTTATTGACTATACCAAAGCCTTTGACTGTGTGGATAACAATAAATTGTGGAACATTCTTAAAGAAATGGGAGTACCAGACCACCTGACCTGCCTCCTGAGAAATAATGCATGCAGGTCAAGAAGCAACAGTTAGAACTGTACATGGAACAACAGACTGGTTCCAAATCAGGAAAAGAGTAATTTAAGGCTATATATTGTCACCCTGCTTATTTAACTTATGTGCAGGGTACATCATGAGAAATGCCAGACTGTATGAAGCACAAGCTGGAATCAAGATGGCTGGGAGAAATATCAATAACCTCAGATATGCCAATGATACCACCCATACGGCAGAAAGAGAAGAGGAAATAAAGAGCCTCTTGATGAAAGTGAAAGAGGAGAGAGAAAAAGTTGGCTTAAAACTCAACATTCAGAAAACTAAGATCATGGCATCTGGTCCCAACACTTCATGGCAAATAGATGAGGAAACAATGGAAACAGTGAGAGAGTTTATTTTCTTGGGCTCCAACATCACTGCAGATGGTGACTGCAGCCATGAAATTAAAAGACGCTTGCTCCTTGGAAGAAAAGTTTATGACCAACCTAGACAGCAAATTTAAAAAACAGAGATATTATTTTACTAACAAAAGTCCATCGAGTCAAAGCTATGGTTTTTCTAGTAGTCATGTATGGATGTGAGAGTTGGACTATAAAAAAAAGCTGAGCACCAAAGAATTAATGCTTTTGAACTGTGGTACTGGAGAAGACTCTTGAGAGTCCCTTGGACTGCAAGGAGATCCAACCAGTCCATCCTAAAGGAAATCAGTCCTGAATATTCATTGGAAGGACTGATGCTGAAGCTGAAACTCCAATACTTTGGCCACCTCATGCGAAGAACTGACTCAATGGAAAAGACCCTGATGCTGGAAAAGATTGAAGGCAGGAGGAGAAGGGGACATTAGAGGATGAGATGGTTGGATGGCACCACTGACTCGATGGACATAAGTCTGAGCAACCTCCAGGAGTTGGTGATGCACAGGGAAGCCTGGCATGCTGCAGCCCATGGGGTTGCAGATTCGGACATGACTGAGCGACTGAACTGAACTGACTGACGGACAGGGAACTAAGATTCCACATGTGTTGCCAAAACAAAGAAACAAAAAACCATAAGAGCCCATAGAAAAGGTGGAGGAGATCAAATATGTGTGCATATATTTATTTGTTTAATATGGGACATGTTAATTTATACTCTATTTTTTGAATTGTTTTATGAGTATGTATTGTTTCAATAATTTAAAATAAGAATATTTAATTTTACAGATTTTTAAGAGACAGGCAGATGGGAAGGAAACTGCCAAGAAGATCAAGTAAGAGACATGGGAAGAAAATGCAGAGAGAAGGAGGCTTATCATCTAAATCCACTTTTGCCTTATTTTTCTGTAATGGTCCATGATTTTAACCCTGTGAGGAAAATCAGGGTAAGGCAATAAAAGAAACAATCAATATTAGTAAAAGTGCACTTAATCATATGACTTTTGTCTGAAAATGTTATAATGTTCTTTAAAATAGATGCCACTGTTTCTTACAGTCTAGGTATGTTAAATTTTAATAAAGACATACAATTTCCATCAGCAGGTATCAAAAATCATGACTAAACAGGGCAACAGGAGCAGTGAGTCAGCACCTATAAATATGGTAACACAAGCATAAGCCTTCTTACTAGAACCTGGTCATACTCACAAGGCAGAGATATGAAAGAAAGGCATGATGGTGCCTTCCTCAAGTCTACGCTCTCTTCACTGCCCCACTGCCTCTCTAGCCTATGCCAGAAGCTAGTTGGACACGACTGAAGTGACTTAGCAGCAGCAGCAGCAGTGCCTCATTCTGACTTTAAAAGATGACTATCATTTTAAGAATCAGTTCTAATTGCTGTGATTTTAATATAAATTAAATATTGATGCATATTTTAAATCATCTCCCTTTGAGTTAAGTTTTAAACTCCTTTAGATGCCTCTTTCTTACTATAGAAAATTTCCTTCCCAGGAAAAAACCTTTTATTCCCCTTTTAACAGACAAAGTGAACAGCCTGTTGATATGGAAACTCTACCATGTTATTTTCTGAAATTATGTAACTATGTCTGTTATTCTTTGCTTCCAAATATCCCCCAGTGCTTCATTTCACAAGCTCCCTTGTTTATTTTATTTATTTTAGCAAGAATCAAATTATTCTTCTATTCCCAGAGCAGTCATGAGAAAAATCCAAAATTATGATCACAAAAATGACCCCAGCTCCTCAAGCTTCCCCACTAATGTCAAGAACAAGGAAAAGTTAGGGATCCTCAAACTCAGAAAAAGTTTCATACTCAATGGTGGCAAAGGAGGCCTTCCTATTCTTATTATTAATAAACTCATTCCTTGATAGCTACTTACTCAAATAGTACTTACTCTATAGTGCCATGGGTAGTTCTAGCCATGGGACCATAGTGAAAAACAAAGCAGATTTTCACTCAGAAAAACAACAACAGTGGAAAAAAAAAAGAGAGAGAGAGAGAGAGAGAAAGAGAGAGAGAGAGGAGGAGGAGGAAGAAGGAAAAAAAGAGAAGAAAGTTCTAGCTTTTGCAAAGTCGATACAGATTTCTCCCCATTTCCGACTTTGTATTGTAACAACAGATGATCAAACCAATAAGCCTAAGGGTACCACAAGACACATGGTATCTTCTGAGAAGATCCCTCTGTGCCCTGAGGGATACCAACTCGTATCTTTTGTCCTCTCAATGCAGTACTTCATTCCTGGGATGTTTGCCTTATTCCCATCTTATTTATATCCTGTCTTAGTCTGTTCAGGCTGATGTAACACAAATACCATATGCTGAGTAGCTTAAACAACAGAGATTTATTTCTCACTGTTCTGGAGGCTGGGAAGTCCAAGAGGCCAGCCAGCTGGGTTCCTAGTGAGGGCCCTCTTCCTGGTTTACAGATGGAAGCCTTCTTGCTGTGTCCTTACATGGCAGAGAGAGGAAGCAAACCCTCTCATCTCTTCTTCAGTTCAGTTCAGTCACTCAGTCGCGTCTGACTCTTTGCAACCCCATGAATCGCAGCATGCCAGGCCTCCCTGTCCATCACCAACTCCTGGAGTTTACTCAAACTCATGTCCATCGAGTCGGTGATGCCATCCAGCCATCTCATCCTCTGTCGTCACCTTCTCCTCCTGCCCCCAATCCCTCCCAGTATCAGAGTCTTTTCCAATGAGTCAACTCTTTGCATGAGGTGGCCAAAGTATTGGAGTTTCAGCCTCAGCATCAGTCCTTCCAATGAACACCCAGGACTGGTCTCTTTTAGGATGGACTGGTTGGATCTCCTTGCAGTCCAAGGGACTCTCAAGAGTCTTCTCCAACACCACAGTTCAAAAGCATCAATTCTTCGGCGTTCAGCTTTCTTCACAGTCCAGCTCTCACATCCATACATGACCACTGGAAAAACCATAGCCTTGACTAGACAGACCTTTTACAAGGGCACTAATCCATCTCCCAAAAGCTCCAACTCCAATTTTTACCACATTAGAGACTAGGGCTTCAATGTACACATTTGAGAGGTATACACATATGCAATCCATGCCATATCCCAAGGATCCTGAGTGGTCCCCCTTCAATCCCGTGTCCTCTGATGACTTTAGGCCACATCAACAGCCCTGTCTCTCTCCTTCCGGACTCTTCTCTGTATGTTTAATCCTGTATGGTCTTGTTTCACAATATATGCAGAATCTCTGTGCTTAGCTTATGTTCCTCAAGTTAAAATGTAAGCAAGCACCCCAATGGCGGATGTCTGTGTCTCGCATTTTTTTCAGTCTCTCAAAGTGTTCCAGCACCATACAAAATATTTATTGATTCACTTACTCAGTCATAACATGTCAACCAAGCACCAGATTCTGAGGATCACTCGTTTGCAAATTTGGGAACTCTAAACACACACACACACACACACACACACACATTTCTACAACATAGAAAAACTAAATATTTGTACTGAAATGCCAGTGTCTCATTGCTTACATGCTCATTCATTTCTGTAACTGGAATAAAGCTAAGAGAGTTTGGCCTAGGGAAGGGCCTTGAACAGCTGTTTTACTGAATAAATAAGAAAACTGTCAAACACTAACAGCAGCTTGCATTTTCAGTATGTAAACTTCTCAAACTGTTTTCCCATCCATTAGCATGACTTATCAAGTATTTTTCCTTAAATAAGGGCATCTAAGTACTTGGAAAGAGTTTCACACATTATTATTATAATGTTTATAATAATGTTGTAATATTATAACCATTATAATTCTATCTGCATCATTATTATGTCTATAACAGTTTTTCATAGCTGATGGTCATGTCAAATTCAACCCAGAACTTTTCTTACAAATTCTGAACAAATGAAAACTTTAGATCTTCCTATAGAACACTGAACTGCTATCCAACTACTGAACAAAACAGCATTGGGCAAAGGTGTTTTCACAGCTTTCAGCATGGGGCACTAAGCACAGTCTTGTATTAATAAGGAAATAGGTGTCTTTCATCCTGTTGAAATAGTCATGGAGGACTTTTAGGAAAGTCTAATTGTTCTCACAATATGTGGAAGAGTTAACAGGAAGGACCATTATGTCATTCCAATATTCTCCTTTTAAAGACTTTGTGGAAGCATCAGATCTCGCCCATATTTAAAACATGTGGTTCACTTGTAGACTCCTTTTTTCTTTTGAGGGAGGTTGTAGAAGGCAAACCAGAAATGCCTGGATGGATTTTAATTTCACAGAAATTTATTTTAAAAAGCATTTTATAGCTGGAATTAAAATAAAGTGAAAATGAAATACTATATACTACACTAAACTCAAATTTAAAATAACAGCAGTAAGAAAATAAATCTCCATAAGAAAATTATTTTAAGACAGCTAAAGAGAACAGACACATCCAAAACAGTGGTATGTTGTGAATATCTAACATCCACTTGCATTATGCCTTCTGGTCCATTTATGGACAAAAGAAGCCAAGTCTTGGACAGTAGTTTTGCTGGGTAATACTCCAGATACCAGACTTTAGGGGCGCCCATAAAGGAGCAAAGTATTAGCTCCCGCTTAGAAGTCTCCACCTACAACATTAGTACAAACCAAGACCAACTCTCTACAACCAAGGCTTGGCTTATCAAAGGCCCCACTAGCAGTCTCTATGTCTAATTTCTCAATGAACTTAGACGGATAAACTAGGACTGTTATTTCGAAGTCTTTTAGCAGCCACAGTAGAACATGTAAAGTTTTTGCTTCAAAGGAGGGGTCCATTTAGAAAGAATGCTTCCTTCTGCTCAGTAAGATCAGATGACACATGTGCACTGAACTGAATAATTCAAGTATCTCATGAAAAAGTTTTTATGTGGACCTGGGAAAAGTCAAAGGATCTGTTAGACCCAAATATTTCTTGTGGTATAACTCATGCTGAGGAAGTTTTTAATTTGAAAGCCCAGCAATTATCTGGAATGAAGAAAGAGCTTAAACCCAGAACATATGAACTCAAAAGCATTTGGAGCATCTGGCCTCAACAAACCTGAAAGTCATAGCTCCACATTTGTTTCCATAGAACTTCAAGATACAGGAAACCCTGAAGGGAGACAGGGTTCTACCAACTGAATGATGATGATAACTAAAGAAACTGCCTACGAAGCAATTCTACAAACCAGGTCACATCACTTCCTTAGGTTAAAGCATCTATCAGCTCTCCACTGCCTGCACTGTGCTGCTTCACCTGGATCAAATTCCCCAGGATAGGAAAGGCAGGTATTAGGTGCTTTGCCAGGGGGATGCAAACCCACAGATAAATGTTGGAATAAAAGCTCCTTTATGAGCTCATTCTCCATAATATCACACAGAGGTTATCAATAAATACATGTTGAATAATGAGCTATTAACATGGTGTAGCTTCTTGGGACATCAAATTTAAGTGAAGATTTAGGGGTAAAAAACCCTGCTTCCATAAAAGCCACTGAAGACTTTTTAATGACATGCATTTAGCAGTCAGGATTCTTTAATTTGATTTAATCAAAGAATTAATTTCTTGGGAAGCTCACCAAATAACCCAAAGGACTGGAGAACCAGATGTGGGGCTACAAAGCCAAAACTGTGTTCAAAACTGGTTCAACATGGACAACATCTGCCACCACTGAACATCCCCAGTGCTGTTGACCTTAAGACCATTACATTATTACTTTATTTTTTTAAGGAAAAAAGTAAATAAAGAAGCTTATTGAGGGACTTCCCTGGTGGTCCAATGGTTAAGAATCCACTTGCCAATGCAGAGGACATGGGTTTAATCCCTAGTCTGGGAAGATCCCACATGCAGCAGAGCAACTAAGCCTGTGTGGCACAACCACTGAGGCTATGCTGTAACCACTAAAGCTCGCGTGCCTAGAGCCTGTGCTCCGCAACAAAAGACGCCACCGCAAGGAGATGCCTGGGGACTGGAGGTGGAGAGTAGCCCCTGGTCGCCGCACCTAGAGAAAGTCTACATGCTTCAGTGAAGACCCAGCTCAGCCAAAGATAAGTAAATACTTTAAAAAAAAAAAAAAGACAGCTTATTGAACTGTATCACAACACTGATTGTCAGGATCACCCTGATCTCAGCACTACTAAATGTTGTGAATTTCTGGACTGATGAAGAGCAATGGATTATACAGCATGCAACACTTACCCACATACCAGCAACGGGCACCACCACGCACAGCCCAGTTCTCACCTCCTGTTACATCGGCCTCCACTGTATGTTTTGCTCATGTCCTAGCTGAAAGGGAGGCTGGAAAAGCAAATACTGGCATTTTCAGCTCCTAGGGTGGGAAAAAATCCTGCTTTTCTTCTCTCCAGGGAGAAATTCTCCAAGCCCAAGAACACAGTTCAGATGCTGGGCAGCAAAGATAGAATGATAAATATCCCCTGCAGGGAGATTTCAAAGAAACGCCCTCTTATGGGAAAAAAAAATCAGTCTCTTCTGAAGGACTCAGAAAGATAGAAATATATTTGTAAAGCACCAGAACGGGAGAACTCCTTAGGCCAGAACCTGGGGCCCTTACAATCCAGCCACTACAAACTATGCCACTCTTCGTTTCCAACACCCCACCCTTCACACATCCACGGTCCAGGGATGACAAACGGGGCAACAGCACAGCATCACTCAGGTCTCCACTCACAGTGTGTTCCCTCAACTCAGACTGCATGCAACCCCATCTTTGCGATCCTGTGTACACACTGCTCCCCTGTTGAAGGCGGAGATCTCCACTCAGTATCTGAACAAAAAGCCGAATTGACAACCTGCCAAGCATGGGAGAACTGCACTCTTAGCAGACTCTTCCCCCGAGCAGTGCAGGGAGAGCTGGTCTTGTGCAGGGTGTGGAGATCCTTTAAGTTTAAGGGTTGGGAAACTTCCAGCGGCTGGAATGTGAAGGCATTAGTTGATCTCTAGGTGCAAAAGCAAAGCTGTAGAGAGAAGAGCTGACCAGCTCATTTGAGTAGAGCCACTGCTGACTGGCTTTATAACTAGGTGTGTTAGTGGGGTGCGGAGGCTGCTGTCACTGATCAGTTAGCTTCCCGAAGCATGAATGACTATTGTTATCGATCAGTTTAAACAAATCTAAAAACAGGTTCTGATGGTTACCAGTAACCATGGTCACAGACCAGTCAGTCTTCCGAAAAGGATAGGAACTTTTTATTCCATTACAACAATGTATTAGGATATAAGAACCATACCCAGAGCTGACATTCTAGTATTTATTGAGATTTTACTATGTACCAGGCATCCCAGTAAGTACTTTACAAGGATTATCTCACTTAATCCTTAAACAACCTTATCAGCAGAGGATACCACTTCACCTATGGGCAAACTTAAGGGGCTTACTGGGACCCAAGTCACTTCATGGGAAATACATGGGAAAACAGTGGAAACAGTGTCAGACTTAATTTTGGGGGGGGCTCCAAAATCACTGCAGATGGTGACTGCAGCCATGAAATTAAAAGACGCTTACTCCTTGGAAGGAAAGTTATGACCAACCTAGATAGCATATTTAAAGCAGAGACATTACTTTGCCAACAAAGGTCTGTCTAGTCAAGGCTATGGTTTTTCCTGTGGTCATGTATGGATGTGAGAGTTGGACTGTGAAGAAAGCTGAGTGCCGAAGAATTGATGCTTTTGAACTATGGTGCTGGAGAAGACTCTTGAGAGTCCCTTGGACTGCAAGGAGATCCAACCAGTCCATTCTGAAGGAGATCAGATCTGGCTGAAGGAGATCAGCCCTGGGATTTCTTTGGAAGGAATGATGCTAAAGCTGAAACTCCAGTACTTTGGCCACCTCATGCGAAGAGTTGACTCATTGGAAAAGACTCTGATGCTGGGAGGGATTGGGGGCAGGAGGAGAAGGGGACAACAGAGGACGAGATGGCTGGATGGCATCACCGACTCGATGGACGTGGGTTTGGGTGAACTCCGGGAGTTGGTGATGGACAGGGAGGCCTGACGTGCTGCGATTCATGGGGTCGCAAAGAGTCGGACACGACTGAGTGACTGAACTGAACTGGGACCCAAGTACAAACAGAGAGAGATTGTGCTCTCACCCAGGGCACTATAGAGATCCCACTGGCTCCTGTCAACCTCTCCCTAGTACTAATGCATTTGCCTCAAGCAAAGCAGTCCACAATTATCCTGGTCCAGGGCCTCTCCCGCAGAGGCACCTTAATGCCCACCACTAAGGAAGAAAGAGAGGGTCATGCATTACTCTGTTCACAGCCTGATCTGAAGGTCAAAAGCTCTGCCTCTTGCCATCTACCCATGGCCATGGTGGACGATAAGCCAGCACCCAGTACAAAGTGTCAGCAACATCTGTGATGTTAAGAAAGCCTGGCTTGGGAATTCCCTGGTGGCCCAGTGGTTAGGACTTGGAGCCTCTACTGTCTATTTTTAATTTTAAAAATTAAATCTTTTAGATTATATATTCTACCTGGTTTCTAATTATTTTAGAGCCAATTTTCCACCTCTCATGTGACTATTAAGCCTAAAAGAGGGGTCATCAACGTGCCTCAGCTTCCCCAAGGTGGCAAGGTTCCAGGAACCCAAAAACAGACAGCAATATCTACTTGCAGGAAAGTGGCAGCTGATTGTCTTGCCACTCAGCTCATGTGCTTGCATGCAAACAAGATGGCCCCAATCACACAGGATGGTCTAAGGAAAGCATTCTCACACGGCCTGGAAAATTAAGTCATAGGAAACATACCAACCAGCATCCAAACCAGAGCACTCACCCAACAAAGGGCCCTCTCATTAATGACGAAAATATGCCACTAAAATATCTCTATTTCTTTCCCATCACTCCTCAGTAAGGACCAGGAAATCCCTCTGCAATTGATTCCTTATTAAAAATTATATAGTCTTCTTATTCCAACAAGTAAGAAGAATGTTGGATCTCTCCTTTTCTTGAGCCCAATCAGGTCTTATCCTCCAAGGCCCTCAACCCATTAAAAATCTGCAGCAACCTATTTGCTGTGCATATTGATGGACCCAAATGTGGTTAATCATTCAATCAATAAATGGACCCAAATGTGGTTAATCAATCCATAAAAAATATAAATAAATTTTAATATAATCATCAGTAATACCATTCAGTCAATCATACCATTTCTGGAACCTTGAGCAAGTTACTTAGCTTCTCTGTGCCTCAGTTTCCTCTTCTGTAAAAAGGAATAAGAGTACCAGCACCTCACAGGGTTGTTACAAGAAATAAAAGAATTATTATATAAGAATATTACTTATTGTATACTAAATATCATATAAATATTATATGTAAATTTATTATGATGATAAAGTGCTTACGATCAGGCTGTGTCCAGGGTGACTCTAGTTTAATAACACAGGGTTGTACCAGTTATAATGGCATCATTAAAAAGTCCACAAATAATAAATGCTGGAGACAGTGTGGAGAAATGGGAACCCTACTGCACTGTTAGTAGGAATATAAATTGGTATAGCCACTATGGAAGACAGTAGGAAGGTTCCTCAAGAAACTAAAAATAGAGCTACCATATGATCCAATAATCCCATTCCTGGGCATATATCCAAACAAAATTACAAGTCGAAAAGATACATGAACCCCTATGTTCCTAGCAGCACTATCTGCAATAGCCAAGACATGAAAACAACCGAAGTGTCTATCGACAGATGAATGAATAAAGATGTGAGATATACATATGCATGTATGTGTATATATATGCATATGTATGTACACAACCACAGACCCGATGGAGTATTACTCAGTCATTAAAAAGAATGAAATAATGCCATTTGCAGCAACATGGATGGACTCAGAAATTATCACATGAAGTGAGATAAGTCAGAAAGAAAAAGCCAAATTCCATATGACACCACTTACATGTAGAATCTAAACTATGACACAAACATATCTATGAAACAGAACCAGACTCACAGACAAGGAAAATAGGTTTTTGGTTGCCAGGTGCGGGGAAGGGAAGGAAGGATTGGGAGTTTGGGATTAGCAGAAGTAAACCATTACATACAGGATGGATAAACAAAAATGTCCAACTGTATAGCAAGGGAACTATATTCAACATCCTGTGCTAAATTGTAATGGAAAAGAACATGAAAAATTTTATATATATATAAAAAGTATTTTGGGTACTTTAATAAAAAATTTTTTAAAGTACAGCATTGTATACTTGAAAGCTAAGCAGATCTTAAGAAAAAGTGTTCCCATCTCACACACACACACATGCACACACACACACACACACACACAGAGTTCTATGTGAGGTGATAGATGTATTAATTCTCTTGACCTTGGCAATCATTCCACAATGTGTATGTGTGTTAAAAACAAAAATAATTTGTACATTCTTTAGTATTATTTGCAATGGAAAAACCTCCTTCCAAAGAATACAAGACTCTGAGATAAACCCTGTTCACAATTAGCTCACAAGAAAGAAGAGGAAGCCAAAAAGTACCCTAGCCAACAATAAAATGTGATCAGTTATAGCATTGCAATCAGACACTGTAATAAATTCTAGAAGTGTCACTGAAGAAAGTTTAATCAAATAATGAAAGTTTTTCAATGGCAGGAAAATAATGCTCAAGTACAGTTGCAGCTACTGTATTTTCTGATTTAAAAAAAAAAAAAAGTCTTTTAAAAATAGCATCTGAGAAGACTGTCACTGTTTTTCACTTAGAATTTTATCTCCACTGCCAGAGATGAGGTCCCTATGTCTTTTACTAGGGTGAGCACTCTGCTGCCCTCTCATCCTGATGCCTACTTCAAGCCCATCACAGTATCTGCTGGGACCCTCACTTGCCTCTAAACCCTGGAGACTCAAGACTATGACAGCGATGGCAGAGCTCACTGGATTCCTGCCCTGCCGCCGGCCCAGGGAAGGCCCTAACATCCAAACCCTGGTTCTTCCAGGCTCTCATCACACTGGCAACCAGTCACTGCGGTCCCATTCTCTTTTTTAGCATAAGGTAGAAGGCAATGGCACCCCACTCCAGTACTCTTGCCTGGAAAATCCCATGGATGGAGGAGCCTAGTAGGCTGCAGCCCATGGGGTCGCGAAGAGTCAGACACGACTGAGCAACTTCACTTTCACTTTTCACTTTCATGCATTGGAGAAGGAAAGGGCAACCCACTCCAGTGTTCTTGCCTGGAGAATCCCAGGGACGGGGGAACCTGGTGGGCTGCCGTCTCTGGGGTCGCACAGAGTCGGACACGACTGACACGACTTAGCAGCAGCAGCAGAAGTGAGATAGTCAGAGATTTAATAGGGTATTGTGTTTTGATTTTTCTGTTTCCATCTTGATGTTTCATATCAGATAGAAAAGATTACAGTTGTTACAGTCTATAAGTAGACAGCTAAAAAAACAAAAAACATTTTAAAAGGAGCCTTAAATCACGAGTATCTGCCTGTTTTTTATTTAGAGGCAAACGAATTCAGTCTTTTGTTCAGTCCTCTTGTCTTTCAAAGGGAGTGGTATCTGGATCAGGCTAAATCAAATGTCAGTTTCAATACACCTGAGAAGGCAGTAGAGCGAAGACAAAGAAATGAGAGTCGGGGAGGGGGAAGGGGGTGTGCCTTTCTATGGATCCATGAGAACAACACTCAGTGATTTTTCCCCTGGTGGATTTTAAATCTGGTAGGTCATACCTTCAGTACCGTTAGTGCTTTCTGGATTAAAATACACCGAAAGCCAACCACTTACCCCCACCACACTAGCAGGCTGATTGAGAGAGCTTTTTAAACCTTGATGGTATCCCTCTGGTCATTTAATGTTAGTTTCAGCTGAAAAGTGAAAATCTAACACTAGGATGACCTTTTCTACTGGAAATTTCCCTGGCTCGCGGTAACATGACCGAGACAAGCAATCATCATACCGTAGCTCACCATGTTTAGGAACAAAAGAAGCAGAGTTGAACATCTACATTCCTGCAAGAAATCCCTTAACTGTGGCTTACAATTCATCAAACAGTAAATGTTGCAGAGGGCTCAGCTATTAAAAAAAAAAAAAAGATTTATAACAAAACCAAGCAGGGTTTGGTTGGGTGGGAAGGCCAAGTACCATCACGACTCAAAGATCACCAGTTACCTCTGCTAGAGTCAATTACATAATGAAGAAATGCTTAGACAGGAAAGCCATTCATATGGCACTAGCCTCAGTCTAGAGCAGCAATATTCAAGGCGGCAGTCCTCTGTCTGGTTGCTTATCTCCAGTAGGATTAATGCTCAAAACACAGTGCTACTGTTCTGTCTGCAACTGACATCAGTCATGCTGCTTTTTTTAATTTTAATTTGGAAACAGGCTCAAAGTCAGCCTTCCTATTGACTTGATGACAGTCACTGCTCATGGCAAGGAGGGTCCAGTGAGATAGTCTGCAGGCTTCCAGGGAAAATTTTTCAAACCCTTTTGCACTTCCATCCGGTTTTTAAGACTGTATCATCCCAAGAAAGGGGACTGCTTTTTTTCAGAATGCTTCAAATTGCTTGAAAATAGCTGGAGATGTAAAATAAATACAGCAATAAGCCTCAAAATGTAGACAAGCTGCTGAGTTCTCTTCCTTTGTTGTTTTAACTATCCTAGAAGGATCAAACTAAAAACAAAACGTTAATCCTGATACTCTCAGGCTACATAGAGCAACTAGCTACTTCTACCTTGGAAGAGGTGAGCGAGGTTAAACGTTCACGCCATTCATTCTTAATACAGTCACTGTATTAGTAAATAAAAACACTTAATGTCCAGTTAAATTTGAATTTCAGATACACAATGAATAATACTGTTCTATAAGTATACCCCATGTAGATAACTGCTTGCACAAATTCCTGTTCCTGTTCAAAGCATTATCTACATGGGACATACTTATACTACAAAATTATTCACTGTGTTATCGAAAATTCAAATTTAACCAAGTATCTCATATTTTATCTGGCAACTACATCTCTTGCAAAATATGGAACCCAAAATTGCAGGCATGAGGTTGATATGTTATGTCTCAGTCCCAAAGTGGTATTTAACCATGTTTGATAACGTTTAGGTTGGCAATTCCTAGTTCCCTGAAATGTCAGTTCATTATGTCTCTGCTCTCCAGACTTCCCAAACAGCTTCCCTTCCAAGCTCCAAAACAGGCTGTCTAAGTCCTCACTAAGCTGTTTTCTTTGCCTAAAGAACACCCTGCTCTTAGATAAATATCACCAAGTACGAGAGGATGTGAATTTGCATATCTGTGTGCATGCAGAAACCCAGCGCCCGCAGCTGACAATATTCCAATTGTCAAATCCACTTTCTATATGAAGGATTATTTCGGGATTATATTTTAAAATGCCTTTTCATCACAGTACCATAGGTTTAGCTAGTATCACCCAAAGTCACTACAATCTTCTGGCAAAACTAAAACCACAATTATTCGTAGATAAAATATATCTGATGATCTCTGAAATTTCATTTGGCAAATAGAGGAAAAAACAATAACTAAGCCTATTTCTTTTTTCCAGATAATAATGAAGCAGGTGTTTAAAGGAAGGTATGTGGGACTTCCCTGCTAATGCAGTGGATGGGAGTTTGCCTGCCAATGCAGGGGGATGTGGGTTCAATCCCTGGTCTAGGAGGATTCCATATGCCGCAGAGCAGGTGGGCCCCTGTGCTGCAACTACGAGCCTGCACGCTGCAACCACTGAAACCCACGCACCTTGAGCCTGAGCTCAGTGACAAGAGAGGCCATCGCAATGAGAAGCCCATGCTCCACAACCAAGAGTAGCCCCTGCTGACCACAACTAGAGAAAGCCTGAGCAGCAACAAAGACTCAGCACCGCCAAATAAATACATACATACATATTTAAAGGAAGGGATGCTTATATAAAACTCCAACAATAATATAATGCCAAGTATCTCTTTTGGGGAATTAGCCTAATTAACACTCTCTTCCTTCTTCTAGTCCTTGACGTGAAGAATATTAATACACCAGCATTTTGAAGAACTGGAAGAGAAAAAGACCAATTAACTTCTTCTTGCTGTAGGTTATATGCTACTTGGAAAAGAGACATGGAAGTCATTAGTGCTGTTGGCCAGGGTTTCATTCTTCCCATGGCCACACACCGTCAGATTAGACTGCCTCATCCTATGCTATAAAGTGTGGGTATAGGGGATATATGACCAGCTCTGGCCAATTAGTAGAGAACAGAAATATTGTGTGTGGCTTCAGGCCTAAATCTCCTAATCATTGGTTCAAAATCCTCTAGAGCTCTCTTCTCTCTCTAATTCAAAACCAGCACATTCAAGATTGTCACTGTTTAAAGTCCTTAATCGACCTCCATGAACACACTTCCTGGTAACTAATGATGGATATAAAACATGTATAAGAGATGCATTTCTGTTGGTTTAAACTACTAAGCTTTGGGATTATTTGTTATTGCAGCAGAGCCCAGCCTAGCTTAACTCAGGAGATATGCAATTATTGAAGTTTTAGTATATATCCAGCCAAATGAGTCTAAGAAATATTCTCTTTAGAGCCCTAAAACTTGCTGAACAGTTAAGGTTAAATCTTTATCACTTTTAATTCTCAACAAACTCTTATGATAACTACAAATTATTATCTCTGCTTTATTGATGGAAAAATAAACAAATGACCTAGTAAGTAGATGTTTAAAGTCACACAGAAAGTAAATAACTGAGAAGGCATTTGAACCCATATCCATTAGGAACTACAGACCATGCTTTCTACCACCTCACTCTACTGCCATTCAATTACTTAGCTCTGCAAGTTAGTAAAGGAAAATTCTCCATAGTAGAGGGAGCAAGTCTTGGAACCCCATGGAGGGTATCCCATGGATGGTTTACTCCCCTTTCTATATGTTGATAGGCCTTGACTATGGGCTGAAAATATACGGCTACATGTATAATGTCAGAGACCATCTTTGGAACAACATAGGAAAATTATAGATTCTTTAAACCAGAATTTATTTATCTATGCAAAGGATGCAGAAGAAGATAAACAAACTTAAGAACCATCCTATATAGCAGCCACCTGTATATCTGCTAAACAGTATAGGCAGCATGTAAGTAGAGACCAGTCCTTACCATCCCCCATTGCTATATTCAGAAGAATCGATAACATCAATACCATCTTCTTCATGTTTTTTTAAGGGAAATTCTTCTGTAACTTCCATCATAGGTGGAATGTCAATTAGATAATGGACTATACCGTCCATGGAATTTTCCAAGCCAGAATACTGGAGAAGGTAACCTTTCCCTTCTCCAGGGGATCTTCCGAACCCAGGGATCAAATCCAGGTCTCTCGCATTGCAAGTGGATTCTTTACCAGCTGAGCCACAAGGGAAGCCCAAGAATACTGGAGTGGGTAGCCTATCCCTTCTCCAGGGGATTTTCCCGACCCAGGAATCGAACCAGGGTCTCCTGCATTGCAGGTGGATTCTTTACCAACTGAGCTATCAGGGAAGCCCATTTAAGTTCTGTAACTTCCATCATAGGTGGAATATCAACCAGATAATGTGGCCTTGGGCACTACAGTGCTAACATTTCAAATGTTAGCCCCATTGTCTCAAACCAGTTATATGAACACAGACTCCCTCTTAGTGACAATTTTTTTAACTTCTGAGATTCAGTATCCAGGCAAACAAGTCACATTACTTAATTTTAAGATTCCTTCATGTTAGTATTAAGCTGAATATATCTTATTTGGAAAAAAGGAATAAAGTTTATATTACAGACATTCAGATTCCTTCCTAAAAATATCTTTCTTCATCAGCTTAATTACTAATAACAGGTTGGTTGCTATCTCAAGAGTAGTATCAGAATCAGATACACCATGAGAAATAAGTAAATCCAAACACTGACTCAAATGGCCTCACTTTCAAGGACCCTGAATTTTTCTACGCTGCATCCCCCATGAATCTCAACCATTTTACTCTTGGGGGAGTGATGGGGAACCTGGGAAAAAAAATCCAGAGGACCATATTACATCCAGGCCAGGGACAAGTCTTCCCCCAAATCCATACCTCAACAGGAACTGAAGTACAACCTTTACACTGGAGCTGCAAAACCAGTCAAGAGAAACAATGCATCACAAACTAACGTGTCAAAACAATTATCTAACTAAGACCAATTGTAGAATCATAGTGAATTCATGCTTTTGACAGCGCAAAAAGCAAGCTTTCAAAGGCATACTCAGAACTTAAAAGTCTTCCTTTTACTGAAAAATAAGTGAAATTCTACCAAAATTCACTTTAGCTTTCCGGGGCTCTCAATTTCAAAGTCAATCAGCTGTACAGGTTTTCTTGCTTTTATCATTTGCACTAGCTCAGCAGTTCATTAATATATTAAGAACAACATACATAAAGTAGATTTATAATTGGAAATGGAACTTTCCTTCTTTTTCGGGTTAAAAAAAAATGACTCAGAATTAACTATTGTCTTTCTGTGAATTCAGAGTGTAACACAGAAAGAATAAGGGCTATATTCTCCCCAAACAGAAATGTAATAAATACTTCAAAGTTAAGTTATTCTGCCTTAAAATCTTTTTTTTCTTTTTTGGAGGGGGGGGTTCATTTCTACAGAAAGATAAAAATGTAGTTTTCACATCAGATCTGGATCCTTTTCCAGCCTAATAACACATCACCTAGAGATAAGTGGAAGAAACCTAATAATGATGTATACCAGACCCAACAGCTTGTCTCCCCAAGGAAGTGAATTAGCAGCATGATCACAGCACACAGCTCACTGCAGAAAACTATAGCCTCCTACTTTTTGTCTTCTGCTAAAATAGCCATTAGAGAGGGAGGACAGAAGGATTGTGCATAGTCTGGAGGCAGCTGGAAGGAAGTGAAGATGGTTAGACCTGACCTACCGATGCTAACTCTAAATGCCCTCTGCACCCTTATGAGGTCCAGTACAAGAAGCTGGTTCTGTTAGTCAAATCTAGTCGTCCCCAAATCAGGCTACTAGTCATTACTACTACAGCAATACAGAATTGATTTTAATTTCTCACAATGCATTACAACATATAAAATCTATTGTCTTTTAAAAACCAGGATAAGCTCACTTTATTTTTTTTGGAATAATGATAAAATGCATTTACTTGTTTTTGTTTGCCTATTTTTCTTTTCCACCATGCCGCATGGTTTCATGTGGTTTGAGGGATCTTAGTTCCCCAACCAGGGACTGAACCCAGGCCCTGGGAGTGAAAACACTGAGTCCTCACTACTGTATATCTGTTCTTTCGCTGATTCTTTTTCCATTTAGGTTATTACAGAATACTGAGTAGAGCTCCCTATGCTATAAGGTATGTCTTTGCTGATTTTCTATTTTATATATAGTGTGCATATGTTAATTTTAAGCTCCTAATTAGGATATGTTAATTTAATAAGTAGAGGAATGTCAACAAATAAGGATTTTTAATTAAACAGTAGGTTTCTACATTTTTTTTCTGGGTAATCAGGAAAGTGTGAATATTAAAAATTAATATGAAACAAATAGCTGTAGAAAATGATACAAATTGTACTAAAAACAGGAAAGCCTGATCTAGACGGCTGATCACACAAAAAGTAGAAAGTATGTGTGCTGGTGGGGAAAGGGGTCGTCTCATAGTCAATTTCAAAGTTTACCAAGATAAAGAATTACCTAAATATTCTAAAGGAAAGAGGTGAAAGAAACCTCCAGAGTTCATTGTTAATCATGAGATGAGGCACACATACTTTTTACTGAAATATAACTGATATAACATTATAACAATGAATTGAGATATGTGTATTTTGCAAAATGATAACTAAAATAAGTCTAGTTAACATTCATCACCACACATAGCTACCAATTTTTTTTCTCTTGTGATAAGAATTTTTAAGAGCTGTGCTCTTCAGTTCAATTCAGTTCAGTTGTTCAGTCGTGTCCAACTCTTCACGACCCCATGAATCGCAGCACGCCAGGCCTCCCTGTCCATCACCAACTCCTGGAGTTCACTCAGACTCATGTCCATCGAGTCAGTGATGCCATCCAGCCATCTCATCCTCTGTCTTCCCCTTCTCCTCTTGCCCCCAATCCCTCCCAGCATCAGAGTCTTTTCCAATGAGTCAACTCTTCGCATGAGGTGGCCAAAGTACTGGAGTTTCACCTTTAGCATCAGTCCTTCCAAAGAAATTCCAGGGCTGATCTCCTTTAGAATGGACTGGT
Organism: Bubalus kerabau; assembly: GCF_029407905.1. Classification (NCBI taxonomy): domain Eukaryota; kingdom Metazoa; phylum Chordata; class Mammalia; order Artiodactyla; family Bovidae; genus Bubalus; species Bubalus kerabau. The sequence continues at coordinate 138,258,959 of NC_073624.1, forward strand.
TGGATCTCCTTGCAGTCCAAGGGACTCTCAAGAGTCTTCTCCAACACCACACTTCAAAAGCATCAATTCTTCGACACTCAGTCTTCTTCATAGTCCAACACTCACATCCATACATGACCACAGGAAAAACCATAGCCTTGACTAGATGGACCTCTGTTGGCAAAGTAATGTCTCTGCTTTTCAATATGCTATCTAGGTTGGTCATAACTTTCCTTCCAAGGAGTAAGCGTCTTTTAATTTCATGGCTGCAGTCACCATCTGCAGTGACTTTGGAGCCCCCCAAAATAAAGTCTGACACTGTTTCCACTGTTTCCCCATCTATTTCCCATGAAGTGATGGGACCAGATGCCATGATCTTTATTTTCTGAATGTTGAGCTTTAAGCCAACTTTTTCACTCTCCTCTTTCACTTTCATCAAGAGGCTTTTGAGTTCCTCTTCACTTTCTGCCATAAGGGTGGCATCATCTGCATATCTGAGGTTATTGATATTTCTCCCGGCAATCTTGATTCCAGCTTGTGTTTCTTCCAGCCCAGCGTTTCTCATGATGTACTCTGCATATAAGTTAAATAAGCAGGGTGACAATATACAGCCTTGATGTACTCCTTTTCCTATTTGGAACCAGTCTGTTGTTCCATGTCCAGTTCTAACTGTTGCTTCCTGACCTGCATACAGATTTCTCAAGAGGCAGGTCAGGTGGTCTGGTATTCCCATCTCTTGAAGAATTTTCCATATTCCCATGTCTTGAAGAATTTCCCACAGTTTATTGTGATCCACACAGTCAAAGGCTTTGGCACAGTCAATAAAGCAGAAATAGATGTTTTTCTGGAACTCTCTTGCTTTTTCCATGATCCAGTGGATGTTGGCAATTTGATCTCTGGTTCCTCTGCCTTTTCTAAAACCAGCTCGAACATCAGGAAGTTCACGGTTCACATATTGCTGAAACCTGGCTTGGAGAATTTTGAGCATTACTTTACTAGCATGTGAGATGAGTGCAATTGTGCGGTAGTTTGAGCATTCTTTGGTATTGCCTTTCTTTGGGATTGGAATGAAAACTGACCTTTTCCAGTCCTGTGGCCACTGCTGAGTTTTCCAAATTTACTGGCATATTGAGTGCAGCACTTTCACAGCATCATCTTTCAGGATTTGAAAGAGCTCCACTGGAATTCCATCACCTCCACTAGCTTTGTTCGTAGTGATGCTTTCTAAGGCCCACTTGACTTCACACTCCAGGATGTCTGGCTCTAGGTCAGTGATCACACCATCATGATTATTTGGGTCGTGAAGATCTTTTTTGTACAGTTCTTCTGTGTATTCTTGCCACCTCTTCTTAATATCTTCTGCTTCTGTTAGGTCCATACCATTTCTGTCCTTTATTGAGCCCATCTTTGCATGAAATGTTCCCTTGGTATCTCTAATTTTCTTGAAGAGATCTCTAGTCTTTCCCATTCTGTTGTTTTCCTCTATTTCTTTGCATTGATCACTGAGGAAGGCTTTCTTATCTCTTTTTGCTATTCTTTGGAACTCTGTATTCAGATGCTTATATCTTTCTTTTTCTCCTTTGCTTTTTGCTTCTCTTCTTTTCACAGCTATTTGTAAGGCCTCCCCAGACAGCCATTTTGCTTTTTTGCATTTCTTTTCCATGGGGATGGTCTTGATCCCTGTCTCTTGTACAATGTCACGAACCTCATTCCATAGTTCATCAGGCACTCTATCTATCAGATCTAGGCCCTTAAGTCTATTTCTTACTTCCACGGTATAATCATAAGGGATTTGATTTAGGTCATACCTGAATGGTCTAGTGGTTTTCCCTACTTTCTTCAATTTAACTCTGAATTTGGCAATAAGCAGTTCATGGTCTGAGCCACAGTCAGCTCCTGGCCTTGTTTTTGCTGACTGTATAGAGCTTCTCCATCTTTGGCTGCAAAGAATATAATCAATCTGATTTCGGTGTTGACCATCTGGTGATGTCCATGTGTAGAGTCTTCTTTTGTGTTGTTGGAAGAGGGTGTTTGTTATGACCTGTGCATTTTCTTGGCAAAACTCTATTAGTCTTTGCCCTGCTTCATTCCGTATTCCAAGGCCAGATTTGCCTGTTACTCCAGGTGTTTCTTGACTTCCTACTTTTGCATTCTAGTCCCCTATACTGAAAAGGACATCTTTTTTGGGTGTTAGTTCTAAAAGGTCTTGTAGGTCTTCATAGAACCGTTCAACTTCAGCTTCTTCAGCGTTACTGGTTGAGGCATAGACTTGATTACTGTGATACTGAATGGTTTGCCTTGGAGACAAACAAAGCTCATTCTGTCGTTTACACAGTACTATTAACTAGTCACCTTGCTGTATATGACATTCCCAGGACTTATATCTAGAAATTGGTATCTTTTGACTTTGACCACCTTCACCCACTTCACCCACTTGTCATTTGTTGTGTAGTTTTTCACAAAACATTACAACATATATACTGTATTGCCTTCAATTAGTTCTCCTTCCTAGAAAGGGTGATTGCTATTTAATATGACATTCCACAGAATAGCAAACTGTTAACTTGATTCTACTCTGATGAAGAGTTTCTGCTTAGCACAGACTCTTAAGTTCTGTTTTAACTTCAAGTTCACCATAATAAACTCTAATATTAGCATCAGTAAAACTTGACCCTTCAGGAGACATGTTATCAAATGGTCTTTCTACAAGCCATTCTTTCACAAAGCCCTCTATCTAAGAAAGACAAGCATTCTCTAATAATGAGCAATGTTGAGCATCTTTTCATGTGCCTATTGGCTATCTGTATGGCCTCTCTGGAGAAAGGTCTATTTAGGTCTCCTGCCCAGTTTTTGATTGAGTTGTTTTTTGATACTGAGTTGCATAAGTAGTTTATATATTTTCAAAATTAATCCTTTGTCAGTCGCATCGTTTCCAGTATTTTCTCCCAGTCCATAGGTTGTCTCTCTGTTTTGTTTATGGTTTCCTTTGTTGTGCAAAAGCTTTTAAGTTTGATTAGGTCCCATTTATTTTTCCTTTTATTTCTATTGTCTTGGGAGACTGATCTAAGAAAATATTGCTACAATTTACATCAAAACATATTTTGCCTATGTTCCCTTCTAGGAGTTTAATGGTGTCATGTCTTATATTTAAGCCTTTAAGTCAGTTTGAGTTTATTTCTGTTTATGGTGTGAGGGAGTGTTCCAACTTCACTGATTCACAGGCAGCTGTCTAGCTTTCCCAACACCACTTGCCAGTCTTTTCTCCATTGTATATTCTTGCCTCCTTTGTCAAAGATCAATTAACCATAGGTGAGTGGGTTTATTTATGGGCTCTCTATTCTCATCCATATGTCTGATTTTGTGCCAACACTGCCCCATTTTGATTAGTGTTGGGGGATTCCCTGGTAGCTCAGCTAGTAAAGAATCTGTCTGTAATGCAGGAGACCTCGGTTTGATTCCTGGGTAGGGCAGATCTGCTGGAGAAGGGATAGGCTACCCACTCCAGTACACTTGGGCTTCCCTAGTGGCTCAGCTGGTAAAGAATCCACCTGCAATGCAGGAGACCTGAGTTTGATCCCTGGATTGGGAAGATCCCCTGGAGAAGGGAACAGCTATCCACTCCGGTATTCTGGCCTGGAGAATTCCCTGGACTGTATAGTCCCATGAGGTCGCAAAGAGTTGGACATGACTGAGCAACTTTCACTTCACTCAATTACTGTAGCTTTGCAGTACTGTCTTAAGTCTGGAAGAGTTATGGCTCTAGCTTTGTTCTTTTTCCTCAAGATTGCTTTGGCAATTCTGGGTCTTCTATGGTTCCATAAAATCTTTAGGATTATTTGTTCTCATTCTGTGAAAAATGTCACTCAATTTGATATGAATCACTTTAAATTTGTCAATTGCTTTGTGGAGTAAGTCCATTTTAACAATATTAATTTTTCTAATCCAAGAGCATGGGATATCTTTCCATCTTTCCATTTCCATCTTTGATTTTCTGTATGAATGTTTTATAGCTTTCAGTGTCTAAGTCTTTTACCTTTTTGGTTAGATTTATTCCGAGGTATTTTTAATGTGATTTTAAATGATTTTTTTTTTACTTTCACATATTGCATTGTTAGTGTAAAGAAATGCAACAGATTTGGTTATATGAATCTTGTATCCTGCTGTCTTGCTGAGTTCATTTATCAGTTCTAATAGTATTTGTGTGGCAATTTTAGGGTATTCTATATAGAATACTGGGCTTCCCTGATGACTCAGTGGTAAAGAACCTGCCTGCCAATGCAGAAGACATGGGTTCAAACCCTGGGTTGGGAAGATCCCCTAGAGAAGGAAATGGCAATCCACTCTAGTATTCTTGCCTGGGAATCCCCAGGGACAAAGGAGCCTGGTGGACTACAGTCCATGGGGCTGCAAAGAGTCAGACCTGACTTAGTGACTGAACATACATGCATATACAGAATATCATGTCATTTGCATATAATGATAATTTTACCTCTTCCCTTCCAACTTGGATAATTTTATTTCTTTTTCTTGTCTGATTGCTGTGACTATTACTTCCACAACTATATTGAATAGATGTGGTGAGAGTGGACATCTTTGTCTTGTTCCATAATTTAGTGGGAAAGCTTTCAGCTTTTTTTTACCATTTAGTATTCTGTTGGCTGTGGCTTTGTCATGAATGACTTTTATTATGCTGAGATACTAAATATCTTAATTTATTTGAGGACATTCTTGAATTGCCTTCCTGGTTCCTGGACTTTTGCTGGATCAGCAAATACACCTAAAAGCCCTTCTCTTTTAAATCATTAATAGTGAATGCCAAACTGGAGTCACATTCAAACATACACACAAAACGTCAGATTCTGATACTCCAGAAATTAAAGGAAAGTTCTCTAAGTAAGACTGAATCTGACCCTCTATAAGTGGAATTTCTGATTCTGACTTTGAGGTTGATCAGAAATGTAACAATGAGCAAAATTTTCAATGGTTATCTGACCTTTTCTCCTCTGCCCATATCCTCATTCCCAACATAATTAGAATCAGACTTAAGATTCACTTTGGGGTCCTGAATACAAACATTATGACAAGAGAACCCATCATGGCAATAGCTAAACCTCCAGCTTCAAAGAGGGTCGCTTCTAAGTTATGAAAGTTGTATCCACAGTTCTTCACAGGTACTTTTGCGGAATTATGCTCTCATAACAGACCAGTTAGAACTGTGCTTTAATGTCAACAAGCATCAAGCAGGATTTGTAGCATAAGCTCAAATTCCCCAAATAAACGCCAGCTTTACGAACCGAACTACTCTCTCTACCACAGTGGATTCTAAATGCAGTTGATGGGTCATTTACCCTTTGATCAAAACTCTTATGAAATGCATAGCTCTATCAAACTCTTGTATATTTGCTCCAACCCTGTGGAGCTTCACCTGACGACATTAGATAGCAATACTCTTAATATTATCAGTGATAATTATGACTATTATTTAAAACATAGACTTGACCACAGCCGTATTTCTTTAATTCAGCAACATCATGGTCAGTGGTTTTCAATCAGGGATGTACAACAGACTTGTCTGTGGAGTTTAATAATAATGCAGATGTCTAAGATCCACACCAGACTTAATGATCTTTTACTTGATATTCTTGACATCTTCTAATAGGATTATTATGCTATATTTCAAGGTTTTTTCACTGTAAGTATTCTATTCCTCCATTTTTGTAAAACCAGAAGTAAACTCTGACTTCTTTTTTTTTTTTAATACCTTTATTTATTATCTTTTGAAACATTCTAACTTGAGGGGAATGATTTTATTACCTTGCTTTCCATGTCACATTATGCATCACATTTATTATGAACTGTAATCAGACTTTTCACATTTGAAAATTACTAGCAGTAAATTAATCAAAATCACTTTCAGTTTCTATCATCTACAGATGTTTGTTTTCCTCAGATACTTGCCTGCAAGTTCTATTATCAGGTTCAGGCCAGGGTTTGTGTCTTCAGTAAAGAATACTCTCAAGAGTCCCACGGTAAAAGCCCAGATATTTTAAATAATTGACATTTCAAAGAACAGACTCTTGGATATAGGCGTTTAATGACACCAGTGGGCTGAGTCAAGACTTACAGAATTTTAGTCCAGAAGCAGACAATTTTATGCTACTGCTAACCCAGGATCAAGTGGAACAAGAATTAATTAGAGTCCATACTAAATGGACTGAAAAGTGAAATTTTACAGTATTGCTTTACTGTTGTTATTGTTGTTGTCGTTGTTTTAAGGAGTTTGGGAATAGGCTATTTATTTGGCCACACTTGTAGGGATGTGGGATCTTAGTTCCCCAACCAGAGAGCATACCTGTGACACCTGCATTGGAAACACGGAGTCTTAACCACTGGTCTGCTAGGGAAGTCCCCTGAAATATTGTTGTTTAAATGGTCTATCTTCTGGATCTATAAGAAATCCCTTCTCTTTATGCTTCAACTACTTTTTTTCTGATACAATTTAGAAGATTCTTGTATGAATTTTATTGTGCCTATCTTTGTATGAAATGTTCCCTTGGTATCTTTAATCTTCTTGAACATATCTCTAGTCTTTCCCATTTTATTGTTTTCCTCTTTTTCTTTGCATTGATCACTGAGGAAGGCTTTCTTATCTCTCCTTGCTATTCTTTGGAACTCTGCATTCCGATGGGTATATTCTTTCCTTTTCTCCTTTGCCCTTCACTTTTCTTTTCTCAGCTATTTGTAAGGCCTCCTCAGACAACCATTCTGCAATTCTGGATTTCTTTTCCTTGCAGATGGTCTTGATCACTGGCTCCTGTACAACGTCACAAACCTCCGTCCATAGTTCTTCAGGCACTCTGTCTATCCGATCTAATCCCTTGAATCTATTTGCCACTTCCACTGTATAATCTTAATGGATTTGATTTAGGTCATACCTGAATGGTCTATTGGTTTTCCCTACTTTTTTCAATTTAAGTCTGAATTTGGCAATAAGGATTTCATGATCCTAGCCAGAGTCAGCTCCTGGTCTTATTTTGCTGACTGTATAGAGCTTCTCCATCTTTGGCTGCAAAGAATATAATCAATCTGATTTCAGTATTGACCATCTGGTCATGTCCATGTGTAGAGCAGTCTCTTGTGCTGCTGGAAGAGAGTGTTTGCTATGACCAGTGTGTTCTCCTGGCAAAACTCTGTTAGCCTTTGCCTTGCTTCATTTGGTACTCCAAGGCCAAACTTACCTGTTATTCCAGGTATTTTTTGATTTCCTACTTTTGCATTCCAGTCCCCTATGATGAAAAGGATGTCTATTGGGGGTGTTAGTTCTAAAAGGTATTGTAGGTCTTCACAGAACCATTCAACTTCAGCTTTTTCAGCATTACTGGTTGGGGAATGGATTTGCATTACTGTGATATTGAATGGTTTGCCTTGGAGCCAAACAGAGACCATTCTGTCATTTTTGAGATTGCATCCAAGTACTGCATTTCGGACTCTTTTGTTGACTATGATGGTTACTCCATTTCTTCTAAGGGATTCTTGCCCACAGTAGTAAATATAATGGTCATCTGAATTAAATTCATCCATTCCAGTCCATTTTAGTTCACTGATTCCTAAAATATTGATGTTCACTCTTGCCATCGCCTGTTTGACCACTTCCAGTTTACCTTGATTCATGGACATAGCATTCCAGGTTCCTATGCAATATTGTTGTGTACAGCATCAGACTTTACTTCCATCACCAGTCACATCCACAGCTGGGTGCTTTTTAACTTTGGCTGCATCTCCTCATTCTTTCTGGAGTTAATTCTCTACTCTTCTCCAGTAGCATATTGGGCACCTAACCAATCTGGGGAGTTCATCTTTCAGTGTCCTATCCTTTTGCCTTTTCATACTGTTCACGGGGTCCTCAAGGCAAGAATAGTGAAGCGGTTTGCCATTCCCTTCTCCAGTGGACCATGTTTTGTCAGAACTCTCCACCATGACCAGTTGATCTTGGGTGACCCTACTCAGCATGGCTCATAGTTTCATTGAGTTAGACAAAGCTGTACTCCATGTGATCAGTTTGATTAGTTTTCTGTGATTGTGGTTTTCATTGTGTCTGCCCTCTGACAGATAAGGATAAGAAGCTTATGGAAGCTTCCTGATGGGTGAGACTGACTGCGGGGGGCACTGGGTCTTGTTCTGATGGGTGGGGCCATGCTCAGTAAATCTTTAATTCAATTTTCTGTTGATGAGAAATGCTGGACTGGATGAAGCACAAGCTGGAATTAATATTGCTGGGAAAAATATCAATAACCTCAGATATGCAGATGACACCACACTTAACGGCAGAAAGAGAACTAAAGAGCCTCTTGAGGAAAGTGAAAGAGGAGAGTCAAAAAGTTGGCTTAAAACTCATTATTAAGAAAACTAAGATCATGGCATCTGGTCCCATCACTTCATGGAAAATTGATGGAGAAACAATGAAAACAATGAGAGACTTTATTTTTTTTTTTATTTTGGGGGGCTCCAAAATCACTGCAGATGGTGACTGCAGCCATGAAATTAAAAGAAGTTTGCTTCTTGGAAGCAAAGCTATGACCAACCTAAACAGCATATTAAAAAGCAGAGACATTAGTTTGCCAACAAAAGTCTATATAGTCAAAGCTACAGTTTTTCCAGTCCTCATGTATGGATGTGAGAGTTGGACCATAAAGAAAGCCTAGTGCCGAAGAATTGATGTTTTGAACTGTGGTGTTGGAGAAGATTCTTGAGAGTCCCTTGGACTGCAAGGAATTCCAACCAGTCAATTCTAAAGGAAATCAGTCCTGAATATTCATTGGAAAGACTGATGCTGAAGCTGAATCTCCAATACTTTGGCCACCTGATGGGAAGAACTGACTCTTTGGAAAAGACTCTGATGCTGGGAAAGATTGAAGGCAGGAGGATAATGGGACAACAGAAGTAGAGATGGTTGGATGGCATTACCGACTCGATGGACATGAGTTTGAGCAAGCTCTGGGAGTTGGTGACAGACAGGAAGGCCTGGCATGCTGCAGTCCCTGGGGTTGCAAAAAGTCGGACACAACTGTGTGACTGAACTGAACTGTATGAACTGTTTTTGATTATTTTCTGTATTCCTGATGCTCTGGCATTTTGGGCCACAGTGATTGGGGAAAGACTGTCTCTCCCAGGGCTTACCAATGCTTAGGTAGAGCAGGCAAAACAAGTGACTTGCCCTGGAGCATGCCTTTCATACTCAAACTGACAATCCAGAGTTCATACTCTCAACTCTTCTATCTGCTTCATGTGTTTCAAGAAGTAATATTCCTCTGTCCTAAGTATCCCAGGGCCCGGTACCAGACCACTATAAAGAATTCCTATACCTCGGAGTCCACTGAAATTATTCAAATCAGCCAATTTCAAGATTGCTTACTCTGCCTTGTCTTGTTTTTCCAATAAAAATAATAATAAAGTCTCCTGCCCATGCTGTCCCCTTGCACCATCTTCCTCTTGACCAATTTTGGTGCTTTCCTACATGGCTTGGCATGACACAGCATGCCTGTCTCCTTAAGAACTATGAATAGGAACCTTTCCAAATGGCAGTCATGGTCTGTTCTGTAGGCTTCCTTATACCTGAACAATAATAAAACCTACATTTAAAAACCATTTTTTATATAAGCTGAAATATTTTAAAATGATATTTGAGTCTTACTGACTCCCATAGTTCAGAAACTCATACCAAATGTCTTTAACTTTCAGTGGCAAAAGGGTTATCTTATATATTCAATAATTATGTCTTCCTTTTTATCAGAATATAATTGGAGAAATCTACTACCTAAATAACATCTTGTCTAAAATGTCATATTGAGAATGATGCTCCTTTGATCAGGTAGGAACTGAAGTGGCTTTGTTATGGAGTCAATACCTACAAAGGGCTCTTAGGATAACTGCCCTGCTATCTAGTTTACAGGATCCAGCCTTATAGATGGTTAAGAACCATCAGTTCCTGACAGGCCAGGAACCTAGTTACTTTGGGGGCTTCAATAAAAGAAGAACTTACACAAATGCATAAGTACTGCAAATGAAATAAGGTGGAAAGAATTTGTTGAACTTGATTTCCTTGCCTTAGGAATGCAAATAATAGAGGCATTAAAAGTCCAATCTGAGATTCCTTGTAAAAACCTCCAAAGAGAAGTTAATTTTGTAATTATTCAAAACTATGTCTCTAGATTTTGCAAAGTATGTAAGAAAACCGAAGTGAGAGTGAAAGCGAAAGTGCAAGTCGCTCAGTTGTGTCTGACTCTTTGCAACCCCATGTCCATGGAATTCTCCAGGCCAGAATACTGGAGTGGGTAGCCTTTTCCTTCTCCAGGGGATCTTTCCAACCCAGGAATCGAACCCAGGTCTCCTGCATTGCAGGCGGATTCTTTACCAGCTGAGCCACAAGGGAAACCCAAGAGTACTGGAGTGAATAGCCTATTCCTTCTCCAGGGGATCTTCCCGACCCAGGAATCAAACCAGGGTCTCCTGCATTGCAGGTGGATTCTTTACCAACTAGAAAATCTATGTGGTAAATTAACACTTTTGCTACACATCAGTAAATAATAAAGCCATATCTAATGCGACTAGGCTTACCTTATGGTCAAGGTTAATCTTTCTTTGATATTATCATGATCACAAGGAAGAAGGAGAGAGGGAGGGAGAGAGAGAATATAAGGAAAAATTATAAAAGACTTTGAAATTTAGTGGATATTCTGGCCAGCTCATCCATCTGGATAATCTGCTTTTTTTTTTTTTTTGCCTACATCTAGGCTATTTTACAAGGTTACAAAGACAAAAATTAGCTTGTAGAAACCAATGGCAATGCAAATAATTTCTCTCTATAGAAATTGTAATTGTGATCACAGAAAAGCAGTTGATTATCACCCTATAGATATTGCAAGTTTTCCCAATTCTGTGTACATCAATAAATTTATCTCAGCAATTTTGTCAGCCTATAAATGTGCAATACTTTGCATTTTGTTTTTAAGTGGTTGTAAATATCTCATTGATTTCCTCATTAATTCATGATTTAAATAAAATTTTTGACACATCTCTATTTCATATCTGTGTAAGAGACATGATTATATCCTTTTGAAACATGACTTTTTTGAAACATAACTGAATAAAAACATAATGCTATTTTATAGAAAAAATATATATATGCCATTTTACAAAAAATTATTTATGTAATTATATACATGAAATATGTGTGTGTGTGTGTGTGTGTGTGTGTGTGCATATTAAGTTGCTTTAGTCATGTCTGTCTCTTTGCAACCCTATGGACTGTAGCCTGTCAGGCTCCTCTGTCCATGGGATTCTCCAGGCAAGAATTCTGGAGTGGGTTGCTGTGCTCTCCTCCAGGGGATCTTCCCAACCCAGGGATTGACTCCCATCTCTTATGTCTCTTGCATTGGCTGGTGGGTTCTTTACCATTAGCGCCACCTGGGAAGCCCCACGTGTGTGTGTGTGTACAAACAGCTGTTAGTCATTCAATGAATAATACTGAGTGACCGAGTGCCAAAGATCCAAAGATAGACAAGACGGACTGACTCACTGACCTCAAGGAGCCTAAGCCCTAGTGGACCTAATACTCACTCACTCAATGTTTGTCTAGCTTATGCAACCAACATCACAAAGCTTTCAGGCAGAGAGGAAAAACACGCTGACAAAAATCTCTCCAAAGTAATCCTTTCTCAATAACTAATTATTGCTTAGGAGTATAATATATCACCAAAGGGGAAAAAATTCAGAGTGAAATAACAGGTTTTATATAAAAGGGGGTAAGTAAATTGCTAGACTCATACTTGGAAGTTCTGGGTATCTCTTGTTAGAAACATTGTGCTTTTATGAAAAAGAGTTTCCACTCAAGTTCTTCCAAATCTGACTCAAGAGGTTATGTAATCCCTCTAAACTTTTGTTTTTCCATTTGTACAAAAAGATAATAATAACCATTTCATGGGATTGTCATAAAAATGGTACATGCCTGGAACACAGTAGATGCTTAAATAGGTGTTAGCTGATTTTATTAATAATATTATTTATTGATGCTCAGTTCTTGATCTGTACTCAACCAATGTTAAATGTATCTCTCCAAAGTAAATGTGAAGAATGAAATCTGTTTCAAGTTTCTCTAAAATATGGAAGACCTAAAATTATATTACTGAAGTCCTCTTAGTTATTAGGGGGAAAAAAATCTCATTGTGTACACAGAGATCTTAGGAATGAATTGGAAATTCTACCTGCAGTCCAGCATTCCAATGCTGTACTACCAGAGAAGACTACACAGGTCTCTCTTTCTCCTAGAATCTTCCTGTGCGTGAGCAACAAACTTGGAATGACTTGTGCCATTAGCACCTTATTACAAATGACAATTGGGTAATTTCTACCAGGCCAGACTATAGGATGATAAGAAAGAGGGCATTCAAGGAGAGATGGCTGGTTACTCAAAGCCCACAGTGTCGAAGGTGATCCTTAGTAGGAGATTCAAGGCCGGAGGTTTCCCAGAACCAGACTCTGCCGGCAGCCCTTTGAGCGCCTGTGTCCACCGCGGCATCACACGCCTAAACAAACAAGTGGTGGGTGTGCTCAGTAGTGGGCAGGGTATCAAGTTCACCATAACTCCAATGGTATCTCACACTTAACCTTGCCCTACAACTCAAATTAAATTCAGAAAATCACCACAGTTTCATGAATGCAGAGGGCATTTCATCTCACCACAAAACTGACTAAATAAGAGGTCACAATGCCAAAAAAGAAAAGAGATAAAAATCACAAGGCCAATAAGAAAAGTACAAGATCAAATAAACTGCCCCGCCAAAGTTGTTCTAACAGAGATCACCTGGTGCCTATTTACAAGGTAGGACTGGACTTCAAGTTATTATATTCTTAACGTATTACACCGAGAGCCTCCCACATCATATTCAATGTCAATAGCTTAGTGTTAAAAAAAACAAAGGTCACATTAATGAAGCACTTATGTCTCCAAAACTGCGTTAGGCACATTACAAGTACAATCTTAAAGCTGGGCCCACTAACCTCCCAGTAAGATTAAAATGGGTTATATTCATCTCTTTTTATAAGAGAGAATAAGTTATTTGAGAGGTTTTAAGAGTTTTAAAAATCATATTTTTTTTGCTACCTCCCTTTACAACTAGAAAAATGAACTAAATAAACAAATATGTGTATGTAGATAAAATGAATTACTTGAATCAAGTTGGACAGATGCTTCATTCATACATGTAAATATTTGCTGACCTCAAAGAACCAGATTCTCCACACACATTAAAACAGCCACATACATTGCTTGAGTGTTTTTCCAAAGCCACTAAACTGCAGCCTAAGAAGAACGGCTCTAGATAACCCTGGGACTTTTGATCTGCTGAGAAGAGTCTCCAAGTTTGGGGCCATTGTTTCCTGTCCTGGGTAAGTGAAGACCACTGGAGATCCTCTTCCACTCTCCCTGGCAAAGACAGCAGCAGCTCCTCTGAATCAAAGTCCAGCATTTAAGAGTAGCAGTTTGAAAGGGTGCTTAATGAGCAGACTGCCCAGCACAGAGCGCTATTAATACCCACGGAAGGGGAGCATGCATGCGTCACAGGTCGCCGGTGCCCAATGACAAGTCAAGCTAATCACTGCCTACAAAAGAACGCGCTCAGACCTTCACCAGAACCGTGGTCTCGCCGGAGACACACCCGGCCGGGCAAAGGTGTCCAAGAAGGTGGAGGCTGCTACCTGACTTTCTCCGTGGCTCCTCCCGTTCTCCGCCTTGAAGATGGACTTGGGTTTCCGCGACTTGAAGTTGCCCATGGTGGGGCGCAGCACGTCCAGCCGTGGGGGCTGCTCTACATGCTGCGGCTCACTGGGCGGCGGCGCGGGCTCCTCTAGCGGAGGCCTGGCGTCGGGGTAATTCTCTTTATTGTCTTCATCTCTAGAATAGGAAAGACTCGGTTAGAAAGCACCGAAGAGTCTAATAACCCGCCCTGGGAAAGAGGCTGGCGATACCCACTGCTGTTCATTTACATGGTACTCGGCAAACTTTCCAGTGTAGACTGTTTCAAAGGGACTGAACGTCACTTTTTAGAACACGCCACACTCCCTTCCAGTCTTTGCTAGTGGGTACATTTTCCATAGCTGCAGCTTTGTACCTGCTATTATATTCGCTTCCCTTTTTCACTTCAATATGGTTTCACATATGTCATATTTTTCTTTCACAATAATAATGTGAGATATCCCGGTTAGCTATGATCACCCCAACTTTATAGATTAAGACTCTAAACCTCTCTGATTAAATAAGGTGCCAAACTGAAGGGCTAATTCACTCAGACCTGGAGTGGGCCCTCAGTCTCTCACGCATGAGTCCTTGGCTCAGGGTGTTGATGGGTTGCTCCTCCCTGGCAAGTCTTCAGTCATCTTACAACTTTCAGAGGCATTTAAAAGTTTAACTAGAGGGGCTTCCCTGGTGGTCCAGTGGTTGAGAGTCTGCCTTGCAGGGCAGGGGACACAGGTCTGATTTCTCGTCAGAGAACTAGGATCCCATATGTGGCAGAGCAACTAAGCTCTGAGCTGCAACTACTGAGGCCAGGCAGTTGGGGCCCACACACCACAACTGGAGACTCTGTGTGCTACAGCTGAAGATCCCACACGCCACAACTAAGGCCTGATGCTGCCTGATTAATTAGTTCATTAAAGATAAATTATAAAAAAGTTTAACTAGAATCTATTTTAATAAGATACGTACAACCTCAATAGAATATAAGACAAGGGCCAAATTTCACCCAACCAAGCCACCTATTTAAACAGCACTTTCAATGCAAAGCCAAAGACCCCAGTGTCTTGGTTCTGTTGGTGTGGAATGGCTGGAGAAGACTGACTGGGCTGGCATTACCTGCGCATACTCGGTATTAGGAGAGCACTCTTCATGTTCACCCATCAATCAAATTCAATACAACATCATCCAGCCATTTCACTTTCCTCAAACACAGTGATGTAATAACACTATTAAGTCATTTGTCCCTGTTAAATCTAGATGTATTTTAGAATTCAGCAACTACCACAGCCAAATGGAGCATTCCCCTTACATCGGCAGTCCCCAACCTTTTTGGCACCAGGAACCAGTTTTGTGGAAAACCATTTTTCCATGGACAAGGTGAGGGGATGGCTCACGCAGTGCTGTGAGCAATGGAGAGCTAGGGAACTGAGCAGCAGACGAAGCTTCATGCTTGCTCACTCACCTCCTGCTGTGTGGCCTGGGTTCCTAACAGGCCAGGAACCCAGTCTGTGGCCCAGAGGTTTGGGGACTCCTGCTTTATATGGGTTCATTGTCCTGAACCCACTGGCAGCCATTTGTTATGGGTCATGTGATTCTGTAGGACTGGCCACTTCCCCCTGGGGGTGTTTTCCCCTCTTGTTCACTGACCAGAAACAGCCATAAAAAGAGATTTTGGCAAGGTCAGCTAGGAAACACTTCCATGAGTGTTTCCTCACCTCATGGAAGTGTTTCCTCATGGCTCAAGAATATGTTGAGCCAAGAGAAAAGACCAGCAAATGAAAGATTTCTATGCCCTCTGCTCAGGATGTCTTTTTACAAATAAAAGATTAAACTAATTAAAATGCTACCAGCAGGATGAGCTGTCCAGCTAGTCCCTGGGAGAAGAGCAAAGAAAACATGGGGGTGGGAGGTCTGGAACATGGCCAGGGTGTATGCAGTTGGGCAAGATGTGGAAATAAAATTATGTGAAAGAGTTAAACTTAAGCTTCAGGACAAACTTAGTATCAGGTTAAGGAAAATCCAACAGGTGAAATAATTTTTCATGTTAGGTCAGTTCAGTTGTGTCCAACTCTTTGCAACTCCTGCCAGTAACACTGGTTACTATTTTCCCTTGAGATCATTTACAATTAAAAAAAATTCTAAGTCACTAATAGGTTTGGAAACCAGTATCAAACTATGAAGTTGAAATAAATGTCTCTAGTTCATTTGAAATACCTGTCTCTCCCTAGAGACAAATACTACACATCTACATACTCTATGTTCTTGGGTAAGCAACAAAAGAAGGAAGAGCAGCTTTTGCCATAACCTAAATGTTTCTTAAAGAGATGGGAATACCAGACCACCTGACCTGCCTCCTGAGAAATCTGCATGCAGGTCAAAAAGCAACAGTTAGAATTGTATATGAAACAACAAACTGGTTCCAAATTGGGAAAGGAGCACATCAAGGCTGTATTGTCAGGCTGCTTATTTAACGTATATGCAGAGTACATTATGAGAAATGCTGGGCTGGATGAAACACAAACTGGAATCAAGATCACCAGGAGAAATATCAATAACCTCAGAGATGCAGATAACACCACCCTTATGGCAGAAAGTGAAGAACTAAAGAGCCTCTTGAGGAAAGTGAAAGAGGAGAATGACAAAGTTGGCTTAAAACTCAACATTCAGAAAACTAAGATCATGGCATCCAGTCCCATCACTTCATGGCAAATAGACGGGGAAACAGTGGCAGACTTTATTTTTTCTGGGCTCCAAAATCACTGCAGATGGTGACTGCAACCTTGAAATTAAAAGAAGCTTGCCCCCTGGAAGAAAACCTATGACCAACCTAGACAGCATATTAAAAAGCAGAGACATTACTTTGCCAACAAAGGTCTGTCTAGTCAAAGCTATCGTTTTTCCATAGTCATGTATGGATGTGAGAGTTGGACTACAAAGAAAGCTGAATGCCGAAGAATTGATGCTTTTGAACTGTGGTGTTGGAGAAGACTCTTGAGAGTTCCCTGGACTGCAAGGAGATCCAACCAGTCCATTCTAAAGGAAATCAGCCCTGAATATTCATTCCAATACTTTGGCCACCTGATGCAAAGAACCAACTCATTGGAAAAGCCCCTGATGCTGGGAAAGACTGAAGGCAGGAGGAGAAGGGGATGACAGAGGATGAGATGGTTGGATGGCATCACCAACTGGATGGACATGAGTTTGAGCAAGCTCCAGGAGTTGGTGATGCACAGGGAAGCCTGACATGCTGCAATCCGTGGGGTTGCAAAGAGTTGGACATGACTGAGCTGAACTGAAATGTTCCTCATTCAAGGAGAATTATAGAACACTCAAGAATAAGAAAAAAGTGACTTTTCAAATTTAAAATGACTGTTTTGATAGACTGTTTCCTAAAAATAAAACCTGAATTTTGTTTTTATGTCATATTTTCAAGGCACCCAAAAGATGTAAAGGTCATTCTTGACTTGAAGACCAAGGAAGGTGGGGGGCAGGGGGAAGCACTTTCTATTATACAAATGTAAAACATAAATACAAAAGTCATCTTTATGAATACACTTCCAAACTATTACTGGTTCCTCAGAATCCCCAAAACAGAGTACAGGTAATGTAATTTGTGTCACTTCTTATTGCAGTCAGCCATAACTGAGAATGAACATGGTGTTCTAAAAAGAACAAGAGTCCAAAAGATCCTCCCACTTGTTAGAAATGCATCCTGAGCCACATCACCTCACCTCTATGCCCTTCATCCATAAGACACTATGCATCTCCAGTACAGGAGTAGTACAGTCTCTGTGAAATGCCTACCAAAGAAAGTCGGCTCCAGACCACAATCCAATAAATGGGGGCTATTGTTACTCTCACATGGGGCCTTAGGTGAGTAGCTGTTTGCGCAGAAAAAACTGAAGGCTATTTTTAGTCTTTCCAATGCCTCCAGGATAAATTCCAAACTCCTTTGCAGGGTACTTAAAACTTTTGTAATCAGGTCTTTGTTTATCTCTGGAACTTTATTTCTTACCACTCCCGGCCTCCTCAGCTCTCAGGGTTCCTGCCATCCTGAACTGCTTGCTTCAACTTGAATTCTCTCTGCTCTCTGTTGGCTAGCCAGTAATTTGTTCCCTCTGCTTGGTAGCATCATAGTTTTGGGCCTTATATTCCACCAAAAAAAAAAAAAGGAGTCACGTGCCACATGTAATTTTCTTCAGGAATCCATCCCAGAAACCTCACTGGGCTATTTGGTCCCTCTAAGTGAGTCTTCTGTTTCCCTGTAGAAAAATAGCACTTAATGCACTGTAGCATCATCATCTACATTCTTATCTATCTCCTCCAGTGCACTGAACCCCTGGGAGCAGAGACTGATTTGTATTTCTACATCCCATATCTGTCTCCACTGGTTTCTGATGCACACAAAAAAGTATGAAACAAAGGCCTTCAACAAATATTCCTTATCCAACAAGTGGACTTTTGTGTCACATATACCAGAGTCCAAATTCTGCCTCATCACAGCTGTGTTAATTCTGGATGAGCTATAATCCCTCTGAGTCTTGGTTTTTCCACCTCGATGAGGAAGGAAACAATAGCTTCCTTTTGGCTGTTAATATTAAATAATGAAATGTATGTGAAAGTGCTTGAACACAGCAAACTTGGAAGAAAAATGGTTAACGTTAAGATTTTGCCATCATACGATGAACTCCCTGATGACCAAGACTGCCATGTTTGGTGAATAATTCTAGAACCTCTTCCTTAAAGTCTATGATGGGAACATTTAAATGCACTAATCAATGTTTAATTCAATAGGCATTTACTGAGCATTCTCCATAGAAAAGATACTGTCCTGAGTGCTAAGGGGGTATCCAAAAGTGAACAAAACTTCCTTCAAGAGCTGATAATCTATTAGAAGAAATAGGACATGAGAACAAATCATTAGAATTCAAAGAGAGTTAAGACACCAGACCAGATGGTTTCTGTCCTTCATAATTAAAAACCAGGCAATGGTGGGTCCTACCTGAGACTGGAGCAATCAGTCTGATCTTCATGCAGAGAGACTGCGTCTTCGTCACACCTGAAGAGAAAAAATAAAACCACATCAGATCCAACTGTCTGCTGAAGCAGAGAAGCAATATTCTAGAATTATTTGAAGATTAGCACAGGAAACTAAAGAAAGGAACAATCTTTACCACTCTCACCCAAACCTGTGTCGATTCCTCAGATGTCTACCAGGTAATAATACCAATGTTGTCATATCACGTGAGCTTAAATGCTTAGAACCAGAGGTAACACTCCTTTTTCATGCACTGCTCTGTATCACCTCAACTAACAAGACCTTAGCAACCTAAGTGTTCACAGCCCTTGAGGGAACATCTGACACCAAGACTGGTAGACTGTTGTTGGCTCAAGAGGGACGCAGCTACATGCCTCCTTGCATTTCTTCTGCCTCCAGCAGTCCCAAACCATACCACCTGCCATCTGGCTTGCTCCACTGGACTCCAGACTTTCCTGACCTCCTTCCTTTTCACAAAACTTATGAAATAACCTTATGAAAAATTCTTGGCTTTTCCATACTGAAAAATCTCCCGAGCTCTAAACCGCCTAAGGGCATCTTGAGGAGGACCGCAGTCTCACCCCAGGGTATGAGGGAGCCTTTGTTCCTGTTCTCAGCCTTCCCTACCCCATCCCACCCAACCTCACCCCACCCTGCTCCAACCTGGAATGCTTTTTCTATCTTCAACTCCTACTCAGCCTTCACTGCTCAAGCCTTACAAGCTCTGTGAACTTTCCTTGCCAAGTTCATCCACATGCCATGTTCCCACTTTAACCTTAGCACATAAATGCTTACTTTTCATTCTGAGGTTTTAGTCACCATCTAGTTCTTGCCTAGTGCTGCTATGTAGTTTCTTTGTACCTCTGAGATCTTTTTAATCAGTTGTTAATTCCATGAAAAGAAACAACCATCATGTCTTTTTCTAGATATACTGCCACAGTGCCCACAATGCTACCCCAGAGTAGATACTTCATAAATATTTGAACCAAATCACTAACCTGGGCCCCTCGGCAAGTCTGTTCCCTGAAATAAGTGTGTGTGCCTAGTCGCTCAATCATGTTCGACTCTTTGCGACCCCAGGGACTGTAGCCTGCCAGGCGCCTTCCTCCAGGCAAGAATTCTGGAGTGGGTGGCCATTACCTTCTCCAGGGAATCTTCCTGACTCAGGGATCAATCCCAAGTGTCCTGCTTTGCAGGTGGATTCTTTACTGTCTGAGCCACCAGGAAGGGCCTGAAATAAATGGGCAAGCATTTCTGAGCACTGACTGCTTCCAAATACTGCCTTAGGCACTGGAGCTGTGCTTCTCAAATTTTTTGGGATTCAGGACTGACCAGTTGGTTTTCTATTTCCAATCCACCGTGGAGAAATAATTTGGTAAAAATGTCACAAGAATGTCAAATTTTTATTAAGGTTATTAAAAGCATACTCCCTATTTCTGTATTGTTCTTATCTTAGACTAGTTAGAATTTGTGAACCCACACTTTGAGCAGCACTACCTTTTCTTTTTTTAGTATAATTGCTTTATAATGTTGTGTTAGTTTCTGCTGCACAACTGAGTGAATCAGCTGTGTGCATATACCCCTCCTCCCCGAGCCTCCCTCCCGCTCACCTCACAATCCCACACCTCTATGTCATCATGAAATGGTATGTGGTCCTTTCCCCCTCCCCTCACCATGTCTTCTGCCTGCCTTGTGCCTGTAAAAAACCTTAATCAAAGAATAAGTTTAATCAGAGAAGTGAGAAATGCTGAAACAAAGGAAAACAGTCTAAGGAGACTAAATAATAATAAGGTAGTCATTAAGCATAGGCAAGGACCTTTAGTTCTCTCTCAAGGGCTGTACCTAATATTCTGAGCCATACCCTGTGAGCTGTCTTATAGATCAAAACCCCAGGTGGAGGAGTTAACTACATGATGACCAGACTGTACCCAGGACTTCAGCTGCCACAATTCTGAGAACTGACCACAAAGAAATGGGAATAAGGGCACCCCGGAACTGAAGATTGCTGCTGTTGCTGCTGCTAAGTCGCTTCAGTCATGTCCAACTCTGTGCGACCCCATGGACTGCAGCCTACCAGGCTCCTCCATCCATGGGATTTTCCAGGCAAGAGTACTGGAGTGGGGTGCCATCGCCTTCTCCAAACTGAAGATTAACTGTACCTAAAACAACCAAAACTGAAACCATTTGTTTTAAGGATCCTCCCTGTTTCTCCCCTGATTGGCACTGGCTGCCAACTTACGCCTTTCTTGGTGGAATGGAAATTTGCATTTGGAATGAGCTGAGGAGCTCCAAAACCAGGTAAGTCCACCAGTGTGCACACAGGCAACATTCCCATTTGTGAGTGCTTGCCAATTGGTTCTGACTGCTGTGAGGACTGTTTGTGAGCACTAGTACTATTTGGACATTCTTGCCAGTTGGTTCTGATGTGTGCCTGATGTTGAGAACTGTTTGGGACATGAGGTGCTATTTGGGCATTTTGCCAGTTGGTTCTGACATATGTCTGATGTTGAGGACCGTTTGTGAGCACCGAGTGTCATTTGGGCATTTTGCCCATCTGACTACCATTGAGGACCATTTGTTTTGGGACTCCATAAAGTGTTTGTTTGGGACTCTGTACTGGTCACCTTCAGAGAGGTTTATGATGGATCTGTTGTTTGGTGTGTGAGTGTATATTTCATTTGTGTTGATTGGTATTCTTGTTGCCTTATACAAAATGGGAATTTCAGGTTCAATTCATTAAGAAAAATTTTAGTTGTGAATTTATGACTAAAAAAGAAAGATGATTTTTTTGGACAATATATGGCTACAGTATTCTTCAGAATCTGAAGAAGAGTGATTAAGATGAAAGCCCTGAAATTCACAAAACTGGTTCTTTTTGCATATGCAGTTAGGGAAAGCTAACTTGATAAAGATCCTGAAAAAACAAAAATACGCCTGAGAAAAAGTTTGAGTGACATTTATCATGTCCTTGAAACACAAACACAGTCCACTTTGCCTGGATCTTCAGCCTTGGGTTAACTATACAAAGGGGAAAAAAGGCTTAAAACTGAATGTATAATTTGGCTATTCTGGCTATGCTCCATAAACTGATTACCTACTTTTGTATTCTTGTAAGACCAAGAGGGAAACTAAAGATGTTTGGGTTTATTAAACATATGTGTTGTATTACTGAAGAAAAATTATGCTATTAAAAAGTATATATTTTTTTGAAGTATGAAGAATGTTCTTAAGTTTGCAATCAGAAAATGCTGATGTAACATTTCAACCACTTGTTTCTTGGTTTTGTTAAAACTTTCAAGGGTTAAAAATTGTAACTGCTGTTAAGGACTCTTGGTGAGTCCTCATATGTAAAAATGATAAGTGAAATATTTTGATTTGTAAAGCAAGTAGGATATATGTTGTCAAAAAAGAGAATGTATAAAGAATGGAGATATTTTTGTTGAGGAAAAATGGTGATAATTATTTTTTCCTATGGTTGTTTGTTTCTGTATGAAGAAATAAAGCACAAATTTGTCTGGATCTAGAAAGTGACAAAAAGTTTGTGAAAAAGGAATTTTGAAAAAAAAAAAATGTGTATGTTGTCAGGATTAAGATTAGACTGATTTTAACTAGGTAAATGAATTTTGTTACTAACAGTAAACTAATGCAAAGTTGGGTTTTCTGTCAAAAAAGAAAAAGTTCTTCTAGAATATTCGACTGATTTTGGTAACACAGACTTCTAATGGAAAGTAATTGTTTTATTTCTAATCATACTTTTAACCCCAATGTTCAGGATGGAAAATTCTTCAATAAGTTGTCAGCAAGTGTAGCTGCTCATGATGTTTAGCCCTGCTGACTTTAAGTGTACTGCTTAAAGCATGTGTACAATGTCTGTCTGACAATTGGGTATGAATGATAAAATGTATGGCCTATAGAGCATTTCCCTGTTAACCTCTGAGCCTGTTCATGACATCTGATTAGCTTTCCCCCCGAAGTGGACAACTAGGCAAACATATAAATAAAAAAGAAACCAAGCATTGAGGGACATGGATGTACCCAGAGCATGCAAATGAACCACTCTGGCAACTTTGGATCAATTTCCTTGCTTTTCCTTTTTTTTTAATTTTTGAAGTCTCAATAACCCACTCTTTCCATCTCATGGAAAACAATAATTCCTAAATGCTGTCTTGTTCTCCACTATTTGACGCATCTGCTTTAATAGATCATCTGAACTTTGTAATGGGAATTAAAATGTTTTCCAATAAACGCAACCTAGCTAAGTAGAAAAATTAATGAAGAAGAAAAATCTAGAATTGTTGCTTCCAAAGAACTAGGGTTCAAACAGAGGTTCAACCTTCGAGCTCAACAATACCTATTGTTTAAGAATTTGGCAAGAACTTTTTTTTTTCATCCCCCTGTTAATCTTTCTCCTCAAAGCACAATTAGTTAAAAATGGAAACTCAGCACCAGAACATACAAAGTTGCAGATGCTTTCTGAAGTAGGAGGCTAGACCTAATTAGCTAATCAGATTTTAAGGACTACGGAACAACTCCAGCCATCGCCCAAGAAAACACAATTTCTAGCTTGCAGATATGGCAATGAGATAGATCTTTCTATGGCTTCCAGGGCACACATACATAAGCTCTTTAAGTTCAATTGGATTTTCCATTGCTTCTGTGAAGATCATCAAGTTCTATTCAATTAACATCTTCTTTCTGATTGTTCTACTGAGTCCTTGCCCCGGAGCCCCCTGCAAATGCACAATACTGGCTGGATTATAAAACTAGATTTCACAGTGGGAACCCATACCCAGATATCCCCACTCTGGGGGGGGGGTAATCAACTCAGAGCAAGTGCCCAACTGGTCCTGGGCATGAGATTCTCTTCCTACACATTATTCTGATAAAAGAATTTAAAGACCAATCTCTTTAATGATCTTTGTAAATAGTAAACTGACCATCTTCTAGTACAATGTTTTTCAAACTATAAATTGTGACCTATTATACGGGGTTAACAATTACAGGGTCCTGAAATTAGACAGCAGCTATCAGTATTTTGTTTTTATTATTGGTAGAGAAACAGAATAGAAAAAAAAAAAAAATGTCAGTATAGTGAGGGCTAAGTGTTATTCTGAAGGAGATCAGGCCCTGGGATTTCTTTGGAGGGAATGATGCTAAAGCTGAAACTCCAGTACTTTGGCCACCTCATGCGAAGAGTTGACTCATTGGAAAAGACTCTGATGCTGGGAGGGATTGGGGGCAGGAGGAGAAGGGGACGACAGAGGATGAGATGGCTGGATGGCATCACTGACTCGATGGACGTGAGTCTGAGTGAACTCCGGGAGTTGATGATGGACAGGGAGGCCTGGTGTGCTGCGATTCATGGGGTCGCAAAGAGTCAGACACAACTGTGCGACTGAACTGAACTGAACTGAAGTGTTATTTCAACGAAACTTGTTCAAATAAATCATGTATGTATGTGTGTGCTGGACTGCAATATAAAATGTTTTTCTTAGTGCTGTTCACAGTAAAAATGTAAAGACACCTCTATCGAATGATTTCCTTTGAGGTTCTCATCAACTAGATTCTAAGTCCACGAGTTTTTAATTTGCGGTTGCCCAGATAACACATGAATAATTTGTCCTTGCCATCATTTTCCTGTGAGTGCTCGAGGTCGTTAGTTATCTCTCTACTTGAACTTTTGCTTTCTCTATCAACCACAAACAAGAAAAAGTTAAAAGGTACTTTGCATCATCTTCCCTTTCATATGATCTCAGTTAAGCCTGACAATGGTGTGGGGTAAGCATTACCTTCACCCAGCGGCTAAGGGATTTCCCAGGACTCCAGAGCGTAAAGCGGTGATGCCTGCGGGGCTTCTGCTCCACACTAAGCCCACCGAATAGTCTCTTCAGTCTATGTTCCCAGAGGCTCACGAGAGGGAGAAAGACTTGTTTTTTAGAATAATGGTGGAGAAAGAAATACCCATAAGTCTCTTTTCTGACTTGGGGTAAATAAGTACAGAGGTCTCAGACTGGTGATGAGTAAAATGTAGCTGTACTCAAAAGGGGACTGCCATTCCCTGCAGTACCGTGTTCCTTGAAGGCACAGTCGCAGAGGTACAGCCTGCAATCCTGTGGGATTTCTCAAAGTGTGCCCCCAGAACCATTTGCGTTGGCACCACCTGGAGTGTCTGAGTAAGATGGCAAGCTGCTCTATATTCAATTTCCTGGGATCAACCATAATAGAAAAGAATATAAAAAAGAATGTATATACTTGTGTAACTGAGTCACTTCGCTGTACAGCAGAAATTAACACAACAGTGTAAATCAACTATACTTCAATTTTTGAAATAAATTAATTTTAAAAAATGGAAAAAGCCCAACTAAATTGACTCTCTGAGGGTAGGGCCAAGGAATGTGAGTTTTCAAACTAGATTGCTTCCCCCCCACATAACCAGTATGCTTCTGAAATGTTCAATGCTGACCTAAAGGTTTACAAAACCCAGACCAGCATTTGGCTGACTCCAACACGATCACCCACCTCTAGGTTTCCACTTGAGAATAAAGCCTGGGAACTCTGGATTTTTCACAAGCCCCTAACCCCTTCCCCAAATGATACTGACAGTCCTTTGGTTTTGAGAATTACTGCTTTGGATGATAACTAATTTGCCACAGAATTCATTGCTGGGTATGCTTCATTTCAAGTAACGAGTTAGCCAGGGCAACAGAGGAAATGACCGCGGAAAAATAACAGATGAGAGGGTACACAGATAGAGAACACAAGGCCAAGGCCATTCTGATCTTGGAAGAATCTGGGTAGGAAAAAGAAACTGAATTGCGCCACATTTGCACAGACAGGGACAGGCAAGGCATGGGAAAAATTAAGAAGAGAATAAAATGTGTCCTTGAGTCCCTCCCAATTTGACTCCCTTTGACCCTTAAAAGACCCCCAGCTGGCCAAGCAGAACCCTGTTAGGTTAGACTACCTGATAACATAATTTATATTAAAATATTAATGACAATTTGAATCCACCTCCCAGGGACACAGACTTTTTAAATTTCCATTTTAATAAGGGTCACCACCAGAGTTCTTCATCCAAAAAAAAACCAAAAACCACTCTAGGTAGAATTTCAGGCAGTAGAAAAGATAAGTATGTGTGGGTGGGTAGGAGAAAGTAGGAGTAGGGTGGAGATAGGAGAAAGGCGACGTTTTCTTTGATTCAAAACATAGAATAGAGGCAACTGCTGTACGCCAAGACCTGAACATTTATGAATCACCTGCTACTTCTCTGTCTCAGTATAGTACATTCTGGTCCTGCTGGCTTTGGGGTCATGCCTAAAGAACCAAGGAAAACTGAGGGGAGGAGAAAATACTATATTAGACAATGACTAGTTATAAATGGCCCTAGACTGGACTGTTACACCTACGAAGGCTTGGTATGCTTCAAATATGCCCCTCATAGATTAGTCAGATGGCATCCCAATTGTCAGTGCCTTTTAAAATAAATCTCTGTCACTTCTCTGAAAACAACAACAAGGTCTTATGCAATCAGAACTCCTTGGGGACTGTCCAAAGACAAGGTACCAGACTTTCCCCAGCATTTAACTAAAACCATTTTTAAAACAATGTCCATGTGAAATCTAAAACTAAGGAACTCCATTTTGAAGCTGCTATGCCTGTGGCTGACTTTGGGGATTCAGCTATACCAGGTCCTGAGAGTCAGACCCAGGAAGCATGTGGTGCCGTATGCATAGCAAAAGGAAGAAAGCAATACCCGTGTACCCAAACCAGCGAGTCACAGCCTCATCTCTGGCCTGTGCCTCTCCCCACTCTAAGGCTTTTAGAAAAGCAAAGTTATAGCACTGTTACCAAGCAAGTTCATTAATAGGATGAAGGTTTCAATGAGTGTTTTATACTGGATCTTCTAAAATTAACCCTGGATCTTTTTCTTTTTTTAAGTAACTCCACTTAAGACAGCCCAAAGCTCAACTCTGAGAGAGTAGCATCCAGAGAAACAAAAGAATGTAAAAATCAAGAGGGCCTGGGAAGCCCTGTAGTCCTCCATTACCAAGTCATTGATACAGTGACTTGAACCTCACATCATTTATTTGCCTGTTAGGGAACTTTAGCAAATAGTTCCCAAGCTACTGGGACTTCTGTATCAAAGTTGCAGCATTTTTTAATGTAGTTGAGCATATAACCATATACACCTCTTTTTCCTGAAAAACTATTTAGAGTAACTTCTATCATAAGGTCCCAGAAGTAAACACCGTGAGTTAGCCTAGAGAAAGACTGCTAAATAAAGCATAGATATTTCATACATATATGTATATATGTAAGTTACATGTCAGTTACATATAGTATTAGCATAATACACTACCTATTAATTTTTAACATATATATATAATACAGTATTAGAAAAACACTAAGGAAAGGATGACAAGAATTAAAAGCATAAACTCTAAATATCTAATAAAAAATACCATGCATGCTGGTCTTGAGTGAAATATTTACACTCCTTCATTCCACTTTTGAATGGTATTAGTTGTCCCAATCAAAAGCTTTAGCCATAGGAGTAGATAACACAGTCCTATGATAGCCAGAACTCTGAGGGCAGAAGACAAAATTGACAAAGGGCATGCAAGAAAAGTTTACTGTCTTAAAAGTCTGTACAAAGGAAAGGGTGAGGCTAAGTTTAGCCTATTTATCACATGCTGGAATTCAACTCGAGTCATTTCACATCCATCTCCTACTTGCTGTAAATGTACACAGCGTGCTCATGAAAACAGACACCAGTGTTGGCAAAACACAACAAAGCTTCCTTGCTGACATGTCAACGAGATTTATTTTTCAAAAATCTGAACTCCAAGAACACAAATCTGGGAGCACTGTGCTCCCTTAAGCCATCAGTTTGCTTTAATAGCTCTCGCATAGTTGCTAAAAGGCTGGTTTCAACCTGTAAAGATTTCTGGGCCCCATCAGCCCCCACTTCTCCCGGTCTTCACGGCCCCAGATTACAGGAGACAATGCATCTAGTACCCAGAGCAGCTGGGGACGGGGGAGGATACCTTCACGTTAGTTGCTTCCTGAGAAAGGCATGCAAATCTTATTGTATTGACAAGAATCACTTACTCTGTTACAGCGGTGCTGCTGAAGGAATTATCCTGAAGGCTGAAACAGAAACAAGAAAACATCAGCCAAGTCCGGCCGGGGAGCCGTCTCCCTGGTTGCTCTCCGGGAGTTAGAGCACACACACAAACATGGCATTGCAAGGCAAGTCTCAGGGCTCGCCCGGCACGCTCTCTCTACCTTGGGCTGCTGTCTGCACATGCTCGTAACGACACCCCCAGCAGGGGCCCAGCCGCACGGGCGAACCACAAAGCCCGGCAGCCCTCGAGGCTGCGGGGACAGAGCTGGGCGGGGCGCGGCAGCCAGCCGCACCCGGGACCCCCGCGAGGAGCACCTGGAGCGGTACTCCGGGACCTCAATCTCACCAGCCCAGCGCCGCCTTTAATCTGGGCCTCCCCGTGCCGGCCACCCCCTGGAAAGCCCGACTGTTTCTACCCAGGTGCTGAAATCCCCGGGGGACTTGCTTTCTTCCAGACGTCTCCTACCAGTTTTACAAGAGCTACCCCCTCTAGGGATGGAGGCTTGCAGAGATGCACAGATCCTTCAGAAAAAGCTGGAAGGGAACCAGAGGGGGAGGGGATCGTAACTGCTGTTTTTGGTGTCTATGTTTATTGCCCAGGAAGAAAAAGAGCCCTGAAAGAAGGCTCAGTAGCATTACACCAGTCAGTCTGCACTCCCGTTATTTCAGACCCCAAGAGGAAGCGCCCAGCCCAGGACCTCAAAGCTCTGAATGAACCAAAGCAATGAGAGGGGAGAATTTATTCCAGGCATTAGCTGGTGACTGGGGGAAGGTGCGCGGGGTGGGATTTGCTCTGCCCAGAGCAGCTGGGCCCAAGCTTCACTCCCAACCAGCTTTACAAAAGATGAGGGATAGAATCCACCTGTGCTACCCACTTTAAATAAAGGCAGCCCTACTGGGGGAAGGGAAGGCTGTCAGCCTCCCACTTGCCTCATTCCCCAGGAGATGTCTGTCCTGTTCTCTTTTCATTGTTAATTTCTCCTGCCTGGTTGACCTTGATATGGAGTGAACAGTCACCTGGGAAAGATGCTTATTTTGAATTGAGAAGATCCTCATTCCCTTCTTTTAAACTCTTCACTCTCTGAAGCCACTGAGATGGTGGTTTTTAGTCTAAATTATATAAGACGATGAGTTAAACAACAACAACAAAAAATAAAAATTTAATTTTCAGATTATTAGAAAAATTATTCAAACCTTGGTAATAAGGGGAAAGAGCAAAATCTTTCAGTGTCACACCAAGACAGTGCTTCACAGGTCCACCCAAGGACTGCTTGATTCTCTACAAAAATGGGCTGTGTTTGACTTGCTAGTCACTCTTGGTTAGATTCTAACACTACAGAGCTATGTGCTGGCACTGCACATTTTGTCCGATCTGTCAAGAAGAAAACCTCAGCATTTATGGTTTTATTGCATTATGCATTTATGTTGCATATAAACCTATATGCAACCTAACCAAAACCTATATAAACCTAACAGTCTTATAACATTAATAACATTCTTTCTAAATGCCTGTACGTATTCAGATCCTCAAAACACTCTTGGAACCAAGAGCATCATCATCTTATGTGTCTGTGTGTGTTTAGTCGCTCAGTCGTGTCCGGCTCTTTGTGACCCCAAGGACTGCAGCCTGCCAGGTTCCTCAGTCCATGGGGATTATCCAGCCAAGAATACTGGAGTGGGTTGCCATTTCCTTCTCCATCATCTTATAGATACCCTCATTAATAAGTTAATAGATCTCTGGTATGGATCTCTTCAAGAAAATCAGAGATACCAAAGGAACATTTCATGCAAAGATGAGCTTGATAAAGGACAGAAATGGTATGGACCTAACAGAAGCAGAAGATATTAAGAAGGGATGGCAAGAATACACAGAAGAACTGTACAAAAGAGATCTTCACAACCCAGATAATCACCATGGTGTGATCACTGACCTAGAGCCAGACATCCTGGAATGTGAAGTCAAGTGGGCCTTAGAAAGCATCACTATGAATGAAGCTAGTGGAGGTGATGGAATTCCAGGTGAACTATTCCAAATCCTGAAAGATGATGCTGTGAAAGTGCTGCACTCAATATGCCAGCAAATTTGGAAAACTCAGCAGTGGCCACAGGACTGGAAAAGGTCAGTTTTCATTCCAATCCCAAAGAAAGGCAACGCCAAAGAATGCTCAAACTACCACACAATTGCACTCATCTCACACACTAGTAAAGTAATGCTCAAAATTCTCCAAGCCAGGCTTCAGCAATACGTGAACCGTAAACTTCCTGATGTTCAAGCTGGTTTTAGAAAAGGCAGAGGAACCACAGATAAAATTTCCAACATCTGCTGGATCATAGAAAAAGCAAGAGAGTTTCAGAAAAACATCTATTTCTGCTTTATTGACTATGCCAAAGCCTTTGACTGTGTGGATCACAATAAACTGTGGAAAATTCTGAAAGAGATGGGAATACCAGACCACCTGATCTGCCTCTTGAGAAATTTGTATGCATGTCAGGAAGCAACAGTTAGAACTGGACATGGAACAACAGACTGCTTCCAAATAGGAAAAGGAGTTCGTCAAGGCTGTATATTGTCACCCTGTTTATTTAACTTCTATGCAGAGTAATCATGAGAAACGCTGGGCTGGAAGAAACACAAACTGGAATCAAGATTGCCAGGAGAAATATCAATAATCTCAGATATGCAGATGACACCACCCTTATGGCAGAAAGTGAAGAGGAACTCAAAAGCCTCTTGATGAAAGTGAAAGTGGAGAGTGAAAAAGTTGGCTTAAAGCTCAACATTCAGAAAACGAAGATCATGGCATCCTGTCCCACCACTTCATGGGAAATAGATGGGGAAACAGTGGAAACAGTGTCAGACTTTATTTTTCTGGGCTCCAAAATCACTACAGATGGTGACTGCAGCCATGAAATTAAAAGACGCTTACTCCTTGGAAGGAAAGTTATGACCAACCTAGATAGCATATTCAAAAGCAGAGACATTACTTTGCCAACAAAGGTTCATCTAGTCAAGGCTGTGGTTTTTCCTGTGGTCATGTATGGATGTGAGAGTTGGACTGTGAAGAAGGCTGAGTGCCGAAGAATTGATGCTTTTGAACTGTGGTGCTGCAGAAGACTCTTGCGAGTCCCTTGGACTGCAAGGAGATCCAACCAGTCCATTCTGAAGGAGATCAGCCCTGGATTTCTTTGGAAGGAATGATGCTAAAGCTGAAACTCCAGTACTTTGGCCACCTCATGCGAAGAGTTGACTCATTGGAAAAGACCCTGACGCTGGGAGGGATTGGGGGCAAGAGGAGAAGGGGACGACAGAGGATGAGATGGCTGGATGGCATCGCTGACTCGATGGACGTGAGTCTCAGTGAACTCCAGGAGTTGGTGATGGACAGGGAGGCCTGGCGTGCTGCGATTCATAGAGTCGCAAAGAGTCGGATATGACTGAGCGACTGATGTGATCTGATCTGATGTGCCTATATTTGTATGAAAGTCGTATCTTTAACTTTCAAAGATGTACTCTGAACAATCGAAATTGAGTTTTCAAAGAACAACAGGTTTCATTAATGTCCTTTGCGAGGATTTTTCTTATCCCCAAAATATTTTGAAAGGTAACTGCATAAAAGCCTAATACAGGTTATTCCTTGGAAATACTTCAGGTTTGGTTCCAGACCATCACAATAAAGCAAATGTTGCAACAAAGCTCATCACAGGAATTTTTTGGTTTCCCAGTATATATAAAAGTTGTGTTTACACTACACTATTAGTCCATTAAGTAAACAATAGCACTATGTCTGAAAAAAAAAGTATATACCTTAATATAAAAATATTTTATTGCTAAAAAATACTAACCTCATCTGAACTTTTAGCAACCTGTAATCTTTTTGGCTGGTGGAGGGAGGTTCTTGCCTCAGTTCTGATGACTGCTTACTGGTCAGGGTGGTAGTTATCTGAAGGCTGGAGTGATTGTGGTCATTTCTTAAAATAAGACAATGAAGTCACATCAGTCCATCAGTTTACGTTTCCATTCATGAGTGATTTCTCTGGAGCACGAAACGCTGTTTGATACCACTCTCTTCACGGTAGAACTTCAGTTCTCTCAAATCCTGTCATTGCCTTATCAACCAAGTTTGTATAGTGTTCTAAATCTTTTGCTGTCTTTTCAATAATCCTCACAGCAAATCTTTGCCAGGAGTAGATTTTATCACAAGAAATCACTGTATTATCCACAAGAAGCAACTCATTCGTTGATGCTGTTTCATGAAACTGCAGCAATTCAGTCACATCTTCAAGCTCCACTTCTAATTCTATTTCTCTTGCTATTTCCATGACATCTTCAGTTACTTCCTCCCCAGAAGTCTTTCACCCCTCAAAGTCATCCATGAGGGTCAAAATCAACGTCTTCCAAACAGCTGTTAATGTTGATATTTTGACCTCTTTCATGAACCACAAATGTTCTTAATGGTATCTAGAATGGTGAATTCTTTCCAGAAGGTTTTCAATTTACTCTGCCCAGAGATGTTAGAGGAACTACAACCTAGGGCAGTTACAGCCTTACAAAATGTATTTCTTAGACAGTAAGACTTGAAAGTTTAAATTACTCCTTGATTCATGGGCTGCAGAATGGATGCTGTGTTTCAATTTCCTTCAAGAACATTTTCTTTGTATTTACAACTTGACTGTGTGGCACAAGAGCCCAAGCTTTCACATGCCTTCCTCTTCTAAGTTTAATCATTTCTAGTTTTAGATGCTTAGGAAGAGATGAGCAATTCTTCCTTTCACTTGAATACTTAGAGGAACTGTAGAGTTGTTAATTGGACTAATTTCAGTATCTTTGTGCCTCAGGGAATAGGGAGGCCAAAGGAAAGAGAGACAGGGAATGGCCAGTTGGTGGAGCGGTCAGAACACAGAGACCATTTATCACTTAAGGTCATCATCTTACATGGACATGGTTTGTGGTACCCCCAAAACAACTATAATAGTAACATGCTGCTGCAGCTGCTAAGTCACTTCAGTCGTGTCCGACTCTGTAAGACCCCATAGATGGCAGCCCACCAGGCTCCCCTGTCCCTGGGATTCTCCAGGCAAGAACACTGGAGTGGGTTGCCATTTCCTTCTCCAATGCATGAAAGTGAAAAGTGAAAGTGAAGTCGCTCAGTCGTGTCCGACTCTTATCGACCCCATGGACTGCAGCCTACCAGGCTCCTCCATCCATGGGATTTTCCAGGCAAGAGTACTGGAGGGGGTTGCCATTGCCTTCTCCATAATAGTAACATCCAAGAGCACTAATCACAGATCACCATAACAAATATAATAATAATGAAAAAGTTTGATATATTATGAGAATTATTGAAATATGACACAGAGACATAAGATGAGCCAATGCTGTTTGAAAAATAGTGCCGAAGACTTACCTGAATCATAAAGACCAGAGCAGAAATAAGCCGATTCATTTCAATATTTGGCAAAACCAATACAATATTGTAAAGTTTAAAAATAAAATAAAATTAAAAAAAAAAAGATAATGGTAAGCAAAAAATAAATAAATAAATAAATGAACTAGAGACAAATAAAACAATAGCAGAGATCAATGAAAATAAAAGCTTGTTCTTTTTCTTAGAAGATATAAAAAACTGATAAGCTTTTAGCCAGACCCATCAAGAAAAAAAGGAAGAGGACCAATACATTTAGAAATGAAAAAGAAATCACAACTGACACCACAGAAATATAAAGGATCGTAAGACACCACTACAAGCAATCATACACCAATAACATGGACAGCCTAGAAGAAATGCACAGATTCTGAGCAAGGGAAACAACCTTCCAAGATGGAACCAGGGAGAAATAGAAAATATCAACCGATCAATCACAAGTACTGAAATTGAAACTGTGATTGAAAAACTTCCAACAAACAAAAGTCCAGGACCAATTGCCTTCACAGGCAAATTGTATCAAACATTTGAGAAAAGGTAACACCTATCCTTCTGAAATGCCTTCAGTGAATTGCAGAGGAAGGAATACTCCCAAGCTCATTTTACAAGGCCACCATCACCCTGATACCAAAACCAAAGATATCACAAAAAAAGAGAAAATTACAGGCCAATATCACTGATGAACATAGACACAAGACACAAGAATCCTCAACAAAAGGCTTGACACAGGGTTGCCAGAAACCTTCAAATTGTTAAAAAAACAAAACAAAACAAAAAAAAAAAAAAACCCATCACCAATAGTATCTGCAAAGAACAATAAACGGAAGCACATTAAAATGAGGTCTTAGATCTGAAATTTATGAACTAAAATAAGTTTAGAAATATTCCTCAGTTGAATGATTTAATATACAGTATGTATACATTCCTAAGCCTCTTATGAGTTACATTCGGGAGTGTCAGCCATGGCCTCTTCACTATATATATGTATGCATTATTTAGCCATCACAAAACAAAGCTTATCCTTTCTGTCTTATTGAGGCTGATACAGGTAAGTTTATATTCAGGATTCTTGGCTCTAAAAGTTCAAAGGTTGCCAGTTTTCAGAAACCTTATTCATTGTCTATGGGGCTGACTCCAAATGTTCTAATGCAGAGAAAGATCCTATTTTTCTCATTTAAGCATCCTTAGTGATCCACTGGAATGGAAAAATATACTGCTTTCAACTTTGAAAAGAACTTGACCAAGTATATGAAATAATGTGGGCCCTTTGAAACCAACATGAAATATCAACTGTATAAAACACATGTAAGTATTCAATAATGTCTATGGAAAAGAATAAGAATTTTCAGCAGTTCCATGAATAGTATGAACTAAAATTAGATTTTAGGTAGTACTCTCACTCAGTGAAAGAATTTGATGATATAGTTGATCATGGTTTTAAAAAAGTCAAAGAAAAAAAAATACTTGTTTTTGGAAGCATGTAAAAAAATCAGCCATTTTTATTTTTAACCAGTTCTTCTAACATTATTTATCTGCATTTTAAATCAGGTTTAAAGGTTATGTTTATAGTATCTGAGGCTTTGTTTTGTTTTGATATTTTGTATTGTTCTACTTGAAGTAAGAAAATAGTGATGACTATTCATACTACACTGGTTATTTTGGAGACACTGCTGCTGCTGCTAAGTCGCTTCAGTCGTGTCCGACTCTGTGCAACCCCATAGACGGCAGCCCAGCAGGCTCCCCCGTCCCTGGGATTCTCCAGGCAAGAACACTGGAGTGGGTTGCCATTTCCTTCTCCAATGCATGAAAGTGAAAAGCGAAACGGAAGTCGCTCAGTCGTGTCCGACTCTTAGCGACCCCGTGGACTGCAGCCCACCAGGCTCCTGCATCCATGGGATTTGCCAGGCAAGAGTTTGGAGACACTAACTGACTAAAAATATAGTAGTTCAAGGTGAGTTTAAACAGAGAAGCAGAAAGCTTAGAGTCCTGGAGTTCTAGATCAGTGTTTCCCAAAATGTCCTCAGTGGAATTCTGGTCTCCCAGATGGTGTAAGGAAAGAAAAAAAACAGAGTTATATGATCCAAAATAAGTTTTTGAAAAGGATATATAACTTCACAATGCATATTGGGCAGGAAAGCATTTTGTTGTTTCTCAACCAACATTTCTCGGCCTTAATGAAAACTAACCTGTTTTTTGTTAAATACATTACCTATTAACATCATGTTGACCTAAGAATTCTGAGGAAGAATTTCCTAAGGATGTCAGGGGAAAAATGCAAAATATATTAACCAGTATTATTATTAACTGAACAAATGAATGAGTCAACAAATGATGCTACATGATTGTCACTATTTCATAGCTATGGACAAGCTAGACATAGTCCCTGTCATGTTTTAGTGTAATTACGTAGTATGTATACATATATGACATATAGTGTACACTGCATGTACAACCCTATTTTGTACAATATAAGTAGAATAAAGGGAAAATGAAGATGCTGGATTTGAATTTGTTTATTGACATGATAGAAGTTTCAATGCTTTACTTTTTCTATCAGTGTTCTTAGAATCAACATCTGAACTTCAGACTAAGTATAGTCTTTATTATAATTGAAAATAAGTTAATTCTAATATATTGACTTGGCTATATACAAAAGACAAAGCAATAAATAGTGGTCAAGAAAGAAATTTCTAGAGTTGCCAGGATTCAAGACCCACCAGTTACTAGAAGTTTGAACTCGGACAACCACTCCATGCCTCAGTTTTCTCAGCTGTAAAACCGGAGGTAATAACGACTTACCTCAAGGCTTTTAATGGAGATAAAATGACATAGCTGAAAAGGACACAAAAAGGTCAACAAATGTTCTCATTATAATTATAATTATTATTATAATAATAAGACTATATTAACATAAAGTTAATGATTTCAGGAGTATGGGACAGGATGAACAAACTGCTGTGCTTGGGTAGCAGGTTTAGAAGATGACATTTTCTTTCTGTTTCTTATAATGACACAGTGTTTACATAGTATTTTTTAAGAACAATAAAAATGAAAACTTTACTAAATGTAGATGGGTTGCTCTTAAAAATGAAATAAACTCCATCCAGAATGGTTTTGTGCTCACTTTATAGGTCTTTGAAGTAAAATACTCACACATCCCTAGAGGAACATTCAATTCTGAGAAATCACTTTCTGCAAGACCCCGCGGCAAGGAGCCAGGATCTTCACAATGCCAGGAAGTCAACAGAGGCCTGCTCTCCCGGCCTGCACACAGCGACTTGCAGCTTCCTGCCAGGACCCTGGGGAGTGATCAGACTTCCCTGTGGAAAAAGAGGACTCTTGCCTGAAAAGATAATCTTCCATAAAGAACAGAGAATCTCTCCCTGATTCTCTGTCCTCTTGTCCCTTCTCTCACCAGTTCCAATGCCTGATGTTACTAACCAGGCCTCACAACCTGAGTGGTATCTTCCTGAAGATTCAAAGAAGCCCAGGGAAGCAAAGTGGAGATACCAAATGTAAACTGACGGCAGCCAACTTATTTAAACATCCCCTCCCCCAATTAACGCTAGTCCAACTTTGTCTGAGAATCTCTTTCTGATCCATCTGAGAACAAAATACACATATAATGTAAACTGATAGCTTATCAAATTTTTAATCTTGGCAGAAGATTCAGGATTTCACAAACTCAGTAAAGGATGATTGATGGAGACTGGCTTGAATCACATTCAAAACCAATGATAAATGCTGCTGCTGCTGCTGCTAAGTCACTTCAGTCATGTCCGACTCTGTGCGACCCCATAGATGGCAGCCCAACAGGCTCCCCCGTCCCTGGGATTCTCCAGGCAAGAACACTGGAGTGGGTTGCCATTTCCTTCTCCAATGCATGAAAGTGAAAAGTGAAAGTGAAGTCACTCAGTCGTGTCCGACTCTTTGAGACCCCCATGGACTGTAGCCTACCAGGCTCCTCTGTCCATGGATTTTCCAGGCACGAGTACTAGAGTGGGGTGCCATTTCCTTCTCCAATGATAAATGAGGTTTTGGCAATAACGACTAATGAATAAAAATTTGACAAGGATGGTAACATGTAAATATTAAAGGGAATGAGTTAAACATCAAAGGATTAAGAGTGTTTCTTAGAAAAATTTATGAAGCCCTTGATTAATTTTGTAAACATTACCTTTTTATAATTATGCAGTACATGTCAAATGTGAAGTGAACATTAGATGAGCTATTAAAATTTTTGCAGAAAAATTATATACACATACACACATACACATATGTATCTACCCTCCAATGGGCATAATTTATTCTTGACTATTTCTAAGAATTAGCTCACTATTATAAATTATATTGCTAATATAAACTAAGAACATTTTTATAATATATTTACTGTTTACCCATGACCTACCATGGAGAAGGAAATGGCAATCCACTCCAGTGCTATTGCCTGGAAAATCCCATGGACAGAGGAGCTTGGTAGGCTACAGTCCATGCGGTTGCAAAGAGTCGGACACGACTGAGGAACTTCACATGACCTACCAGGCCATATGCACCCTGGCCCTGAGACAACTCGAGACTTAGCTTCAATCATAGTGGTCTCCCTGCGCTTACTATAACAGGTGAACTTGATCCCTCCCTTGGCACTTTGTACTCGCTATTCCCTTTGCTGGGAAAACCACCCCCAGATCTGCTCAAATATGCTTCCTTGGGGAAAACATCCCTGACCAAACTTCCGAAATTAGCAGCTCCCATCACTTTATTCTGTCTTTTCTTCATAGGAACTGTCACTACTTGACATTTAATATTTATTTGTGTTATAATTGCCTCTTCTACTGGAATGGGGGCTCTTTGAAAAAAAAGATTCTGAGTCTTATTCACTACTGCATCCCCAGGGCTGAAATTGGTGTCTACCAGGGTAGGTACTCAGTAAATATTTGAGAAATAGAATGAAAGAGTGATTATTCAGTTCTACTTTCTTTTTCAAGATAAAGCTCTATTCATCCCTCATTTTTTCTATTCACTTTGAAATGTTAGCTCCTGTTTTAAGTGACTCACCTTCAGTGGGCTTTTTCCAAGACAAACTACCTGCAGGTAATGAGGCTTTCCTGTTTTAGACATTCCTTCCTTCCCTTTGCAGGGATAACAAACAGATGTCATGCTGTTAGGCCAACATGGCTGATGGTACTAGCTTCCCAGAACATTGTTTCCGAGGTGTGGTCCCAGTCCAGCCAGAAAGAGCACTGGAGAATTGATCAATCATCAGTGTTTCCTAGGGGACAAGATGGGGTCATGGTAGTAGAACTATTGATTTAGAAAACCTTATTTAAACAAACATTTTCCTGGAAAAAAGACACATTTTGTTATTAGCACCTTAGCTTCAATTTTCCTTGGTCTTCTGGTCTCCTGACCAAATTTTCCCCTTTTCTTCAGTACCTTCTCTTATGACGTGATTTAGAATCCCTTCAGCATCTTTCTGAGTTGTTGTAGCACTGGATAAATTGTGTAAATGTCTTCAAAAAGTGCACCTGCTACCCTGAACATGTTATGACTCCAGGCATGGTTTGTTCAATGAAGAGTGAAATGGACTTTGCACCTCCTTCTTTTTAACATTACACTCTTTACAGCTTTGCATATATTCCTATGAAATTCTA
The DNA here is from genome assembly GCF_029407905.1 of Bubalus kerabau. Classification (NCBI taxonomy): domain Eukaryota; kingdom Metazoa; phylum Chordata; class Mammalia; order Artiodactyla; family Bovidae; genus Bubalus; species Bubalus kerabau. Next base: position 138,297,966 of record NC_073624.1, read on the forward strand.
TGTGTCTGAGGTGATACTGTATACAATCAAATTCAACCTTTCAGATCTTTTGAGAATATGTATTTTTAGCAAAAATTATGCTGACTAACTCTTCCAGTGTCATAGAATCAGTTTGTTGTAGATGGAGTCCTTCCAAAAACTGGAGCATACAATAAATATTGTTGTTGTTGTTCAGCTGCTAAGTCATGTCCAACTCTCTGTAACCCCATGGTCTGCAGCACACCATGCTTCCCTGTCCTTCACTATTTCCCAGAGACTGCTCAAATTCATGTCCATTGAGTTGGTGATGCTATCTAACCATCTCCACCTCGGCTGCCCCCTTCTCTTTTGCCTTCAATCTTTCATAGAATCAGGGTCTTTTCCAATGAGTCGACTCTTTGCATCAGGTGGCAAAAGTATTAGAGCTTCAGCTTCAGCAACAATCCTTCCAATGATGTGCAGGGTTAATTTCCTTTAGGATTGACTGGCTTGATCTCCTTGCAGTCCAAGGGACTCTCACGAGTCTTCTCCAACAGCACAATTAGAAAACATCAATTCTTCAGCACCCAGCCTTCCTTATGGTCCAATTCTCACATCTGTACATGACTACTAGAAAAGCCATAGCTCTGACTACAATAAATATACTTTTATTCAACTTATAAGTTTTTCCTTTATATAAATCAGGAGGGATATATTAAAAAATTATTTAATATAGTAAAACTCAGACTGTTTGAAATTATGTTCCTTTGAGAAACCTGTATGCAGGTCAGGAAGCAACAGTTAGAACTGTACATGGAACAACAGACTGGTTCCAAATAGGAAAAGGAGTATGTCAAGGCTGTATATTGTCACCCTGCTTATTTAACTTATATGCAGAGTACCTCATGAGAAACACTGGGCTGGAGGAAGCACAAGCTGGAATCAAGATTTCCGGGAAAAATATCAACAAACTCAGATATGCAGATGATGCCACCCTTATGGCAGAAAGTGAAGAACTAAAGAACCTCTTGATGAAAGTGAAAGAGGAGAGTGAAAAAGTTGGCTTAAAGCCCAACATTCAGGAAACAAAGATCATGGCATCCGGTCCCATCAGTTCAAGGCAAATAGATGGGGAAATAGTGGAAACAGTGGCTGACTTTATTTTTCTCCAATCACTGAGAAATCACTGCAGATGGTGACTGCAGCCATGAAATTAAAAGACGCTTACTCCTTGGAAGGAAAGTTGTGACCAACCTAGACAGCATATTAAAAAGCAGAGACATTACTTTGCCAACAAAGGTCCATCTAGTCAAGGCTGTGGTTTTTCCAGTGGTCATGTATGGATGTGAGAGTTGGACTATAAAGAAAGCTGAGTTGGACTATAAAGAAAGCTAAGTGCCAAAGAATTGATGCTTTTGACCTGTGGTGTTGGAGAAGACTTGAGAGTCCCTTGGACTGCAAGGAGATCCAACCAGTCCATTCTAAAGGAGATCAGTCCTGGGTGTTCATTGGAAAGACTGATGTTGAAGCTGAAATTCCAATACTTTGGCCACCTGATGCAAACAGCTGACTCACTGGAAAAGACCCTGATGCTGGGAAAGATTGAGGGCAGGAGGAGAAGGGGATGACAGAGGATGAGATGGCTGGATGACATCACCAACTCGATGGACATGGGTTTGGGTGGACTACGGGAGTTGGTGATGGACAGGGAGGCCTGGTGTGCTGCGGTTCATGGGGTCACAAAGAGTTGGACACGACTGAGTAACTGAACTGAACTGACTAGGTAGTAGGTAGGCAGAGAAGAAATGAGAAAAAGGGCTTGGGCCCAATATTTGGGGTGCTACTAGGGTGACAGAAAAGTGAGGGCCATGGTTACTAGGCCACAGCTGGAAGTCATAAATTGATTCAAGGTGGGAATGGCAATTCCCCCCTCTTCAGCACCATCTTCCTTCCAGCAAAGTGGTATAGCTGAAACTCTAGTTAAACACAGAGAGCAATTTAATGAGTCATCCCACTAAAGGACAACCGCACACTTTCATGGGTTCCCGTAACAGAACACATCTCAGATACCTGGGGCCCACTCAGCAAAACTTCCTTTGTTCTGTGAAAGAGAAAGGGTATTTTTCTCCCCATAATTCCTCCTACACCTTCCAAGAGAAATTTCTAAGTTTTTCTTTCTCCTCCCACAGTTCCATTTAACTATTCGTTTTTAACTCTCAATAGCATCCTCCTTCTTTGTACATGCTCTCTGAGCTTTGGCCTATGTAAATCTGCTCACATTTTCACTGGTAATCTCCTTATATAAATACCTTTGCTTACCACACGACATTCTATGCCTCTTTAAAATTCTCAACCTAAGCAACTCCTACACTCAACTCCAGAAAAATAAATGATCCAATCAAAAAATGGGCCAAAGAACTAAATGGACATTTCTCCAAAGAAGACATACAGATGGCTAACAAACACATGAAAAGATGCTCAACATCACTCATTATCAGAGAAATGCAAATCAAAACCACTATGAGGTACAATTTCACACCAGTCAGAATGGTTGCGATCCAAAAGTCTACAAATAATAAATGCTGGAGAGGGTGTGGAGAAAAGGGAACCCTCTTATACTGTTGGTGGGAATGCAAATTAGTACAGCCACTATGGAGAACAGTGTGGAGATTCCTTAAAAAACTGGAAATAGAACTGCCTTATGATCCAGCAATCCCACTGCTGGGCATACACATTGAGGAAACCAGAAGGGAAAGAGACATGTGCAGCCCAATGTTCATCGCAGCACTGTTTATAATAGCCAGGACATGGAAGCAACCTAGATGTCCATCAGCAGATGAATGGATAAGAAAGCTGTGGTACATATACACAATGGAGTATTACTCAGCCATTAAAAAGAATACATTTGAATCAGTTCTAATGAGGTGGATGAAACTGGAGCCTATTATACAGAGTGAAGTAAGCCAGAAAGAAAAACACCAATACAGTATACTAACGCATATATATAGAATTTAGAAAGATGGTAACAATAACCCTGTGTACGAGACAGCAAAAGAGACACTGATGTATATAGAACAGTCTTATGGACTCTGTGGGAGAGGGAGAGGGTGGGAAGATTTGGGAGAATGGCATTGAAACATGTAAAATATCATGTATGAAACGAGTTGCCAGTCCAGGTTCGATGCACGATACTGGATGCTTGGGGCTAGTGCACTGGGACGACCCAGAGGGATGGTATGGGGAAGGAGGAGGGTTCAGGATGGGGAACACATGTATACCTGTGGCGGATTCATTTTGATATTTGGCAAAACTAATACAATTATGTAAAGTTTAAAAATAAAATAAAATTAAAAAAAATAAAAATAAAACCTGAAAAAAAAAAATTCTCAACCTAGTTGATTCTGGTTATCTATTGTTTTAATGGCTTTAAAAAACCTTTCTTTTTTTTTTTTTTTTTTTTTTTTTGCTCATGATTTTGAGGGTCAGGAATTCCAAAAGAATTCAGCTGGGCAGTTCTGATCCATGTGGTGTCGGCTGGGGCAGGTGGGACAGGAGGACCATCACCCAAACTGTCTTCTTTATAGAGAGACAACAACTCAATGTTCCTGGCCCACGTCTCCCCACAGCATCTCTTCCTTCAGGGCCTCGCCACGTGGCTTGAACTTCTCACAGTATTGTGGTCTCAGGGTAATCTATCTTCTTAATGATGGCTGACCTCCAAGAGACCAAGGTAGAAGCTTCCTGTCCACTGAAAGGCTTGCCCTGAACTGGTATAACATCTCTTCTGCCATACTCTGTCGCTCAAAGCAGATATGAGTCAGCTCAGATTCGAAGGCAGGATAATGAACCCACCTCCTTAGGGGAGGAGCATCAAAGAATTTGTATCTATCTTTAATCTGCCAGAGACATTTACACTGATTGTTGAGTTCCTTATCCTTAAAATCTTGACAGCAGATAGTTACACTTCTCATTTCAAGTAATCTATACTTTTGGGATATATCATATATACACACACACATGATATTGCTGTTAAGAAGAGAGGTAAGATTCCTGGTATTCTCAAGGAACAAAAGTCTGGCTACCTAATTTAGCTACTATAAGCAATAGTCCTCACCAGTGTTATCTGAACACCTGGCATGTTGCAACTTGCAAGTCATTTCTCAAATATTGACATTTGTGAATAGCTGAATTTCTAAATAATAAATTAGAGCAGATCCAAGCTTTTTTCTATAATGGCATCACTCTGTCTCTCATGCATTCCCAACTGCATTCTTCAGGGGAGGTTTAAGGGGTGGAGTTGCTGTAGCTCTTCCACTGAGAATTGCTCATAACCCTGGCACACGATGGGAAAATTCCACAGCCCAGCCATCACCCATCCTGCATGGCTTAGAGGGAAAAAAAAAAAAAAAAAAGATTAAGAACTTTCAGCTTAGGGCATGTTGTTAATGAAGCCAGTATTAGCTAGCTAGATAAAACCTGGGTAAAATCCAATTATGAAGCAATTTTGAATTTTACTTTGCTCAGTAGTGACAAAGAAAAATCTTCTAGTCACGTCCTTCCTTGTCTCTTCTGCCCTTCTCTTTCCTTCTCCCAGCCCTCTCCCCACAGAGCTCACAAACACGGGCTAACGAAACTTAGTAAAATGTACCAACTACCAATCATACTGGAAAAAATAACTCAAAAGTCATACATTGCTAAGATTGGGCCAGAAAACTGTTTGCTGACACTGAAATCAGCAGATATTTATAGTTTCAAAAGCACAATGTCTCATTCCACAACTATTTCTAATTACTAAGTATATACTGTTATAAAATAAAATTTGCCCTTATCACCTCCTTGAGACAATGACTTAGCTCCACCTTCCGCGGACCTTGTGAGCTGCCTGTAACTTGCAGGTGGTTTACATACATCCAGAGAGAATGCATTCCCTTGGGCCCTGGAGCAGTCAGAGCTGCTCTGTTTCTATATTTGGTATCAATCCCACGGTGCAGGATTCGGCTGCACTGGGTCTGTTGTTGCTGAGCTGAACTTTGCACAGAAACCAACCAACTTCTTAATGGTCCTCACAAAATCATTAAAAATTCATGTGTGACACTGCACCTCTCAGCTACAACAGCAAATATCAAATCCTAGAACCAAGAGGACATGAATTCCTGCCACAACACTGATCAGAAATGGGCGATCTAGTGAGCAAAAATAGAGTATCTAGAATCAACTTACAAAGAAATAAAAATTTTTAAATCTTTATCACTCATTAGAGATACTGTTAATAACTAAAATGCTGCAAGCGGAAAAGCCTAGAAAGCAGCATAATTTAAGAAAAAGAACAGGTGAAGAGTTCTGGGGCTTGAAAGATGTCTCCTTTCTACCACAAACACACTTAATCATGTGTGTGGGGTGAGTGGCTAAACTTTCCTGAACCTCATTGTCCTCAATTAGGAAGCAGCTAGATTTGACAGTCCTTAATGACTTGGGCAGATTTAGAATTTCGTGGTTCTTGGGAAATGTAAGTATCACATGACATCTCTTATATGTAGAATATAAAAAGAAATGATACAAATGAACTTACTGACAAAACAGGAAGAAACTCACAGACTTAGAAAACGAAGTAATGGTTGCCCAGGGGAAAGGATGGGAGAAAGGAATAGTTAGGGAGTTGGGATGGACATGAACACACTGCTACATTGAAAATGGATCACCAACTAGGACCTACTGTACAGCACAGTGAATGCTGCTCAATGTTATGTGCAGCCTGGATGGGAGAGGAGTTTGGGGGAGAATGGAAATATGCATATGCATGGCTGAGTCCCTTTCCCTGTTCACCTGAAACTAACAACATTGCTAATCAGCTATACTCCAATACAAAATAAAAAGTTTTTAAAAAATAGTTGCATGCCTTGCTTTTGGAAGGGAGGGGGAAAAAAGAAAGAAGAGGGAAAGGGGGAGGAGGCAGTGAGGGAGGGAGAGGAACTAACAGAGTGAGGGACAGAGGAAGGGAGGAAGGGTTAGGGTGAGGAAGAAAGGAAAGAAAGAAGGAAAGGGGGAGAGGGATAAAGAGAGAGGGGGAGGGGGAAGGGATGACGGAAAGGTCCCATCATAATGACCAGAAGTCTGCGAGTGGATGTGGGGGAAGGAAAGCATTTGGAGGCTACTGAGGTTGATTTCAGCTTGTGCTTCTTCCAGCCCAGCATTTCTCACGATGTACTCTGCATATGAGTTAAATAAGCAGGGTGACAATATACAGCCATGACATACTCCTTTTCCTATTTGGAACCAGTCTGTTGTTCCAAGTCCAGTTCTAACTGTTGCTTCCTGACCTGTATATAGGTTTCTCAAGAGGCAGGTCAGGTGGTCTGGTATTCCCATCTCTTTCAGAATTTTCCACAGTTTATTGTGATCCACACAGTCAAAGGCTTTGGCATAGTCAATAAAGCAGAAATAGATGTTTTTCTGGAACTCTCTTGCTTTTTTGATGATCCAATGGATGTTAGCAATTTGATCTCTGGTTCCTCTGCCTTTTCTAAAACCAGCTTGAACATCTGGAAGTTCATGGTTCACGTATTGCTGAAGCCTGGCTTGGAGAATTTTAAGCATTACTTTACTAGTGTGGAAGAAGCACAAGCTGGAATCAAGATTGCCGGGAGAAATATCAATAACCTCAAATATGCAGATGACACCACCCTTATGGCAGAAAGTGAAGAGGAACTAAAAAGCCTCTTGATGAAAGTGAAAGAGGAGAGTGAAAAAATTCACTTAAAGCTCAACATTCAGAAAACGAAGATCATGGCATCTGGTCCCATCACTTCATGGGAAATAGATGGACAAACAGTGGAAACAGTGTCAGACTTTATTTTGGGGGGCTCCAAAATCACTGCAGATGGTGACTGCAGCCATGAAATTAAAAGACGCTTACTCCTTGGAAGAAAAGTTATGACCAACCTAGATAGCATATTGAAAAGCAGGGACATTACTTTGCCAACAAAGGTCCATCTAGTCAAGGCTATGGTTTTTCCAGTGGTCATGTGTGGATGCAAGAGTTGGACTGTGAAGAAACTTGAGTGCCAAAGAGTTGATGCTTTTGAACTGTGGTGTTGGAGAAGATTCTTGACAGTCCCTTGGACTGCAAGGAGATCCAACCAGTCCATCCTAAAGGAGATCAGCCCTGGGATTTCTTTGGAAGGAATGATGCTAAAGCTGAAACTCCAGTACTTTGGCCACCTCATGTGAAGAGTTGACTCATTGGAAAAGACTCTGATGCTGGGAGGGATTGGGGGCAGGAGGAAAAGGGGACGACAGAGGATGAAATGGCTGGATGGCATCACCGACTCGATGGACGTGAGTTTGAGTGAACTCCGGGAGACGGTGATGGACAAGGAGGCCTGGCGTGCTGCGATTCATGGGGTAGCAAAGAGTCGGACATGACTGAGAGACTGAACTGAACTGAACTGAGGTCATGGAGAAGGCTCAAAAGGAGAAAAGTGGGGGTCATGAGAAGTATGAAAGGAAGTGAGGAAAGAAATGGCAGGCAAAGTATGTATGGATATGAAGAGGCAATGGGGATGTCTGGATTTCCAATCAGGCCCTGAAATTCTCCTACCTGTCTGCCTTCTATGCTGTTTCACCTACCTGTGTATAGCACAAGGAACTATTTTCTATAATAAGCCATAATGGAAATGAATATGAGATAGACTGTGTGTGTGTGTGTGTGTGTATAATGTATTTTGCTGTTATTGGTGTTGTTTAGTCACTAAGTCATGTCCAACTCTTTGCGACCTCATGGACTAGTCTGCCAGGCTCCTGTCCATGGGATTTTCCAGGAAAGAATACTGGAGTGAGTTGCCATCTGCTTCTCCAGGGCATCTTTCCAACCCAGGAATTGAACCCACATCTCTTGCTTGGCAAGCAGATTCTTTACCTCGGAGTCACCTGGGAAGCCATGTGTGTGTATGTGTATGTGTGTGTCTGTGTGTGTGTGCGTAAAACTGAGTTACTTTGCTATAGAGTAGAAATTTTCACAGGGCTTCCCTGGTGGCTCAGAGGGTAAAGCGTCTACCTGCAATGCAGGAGACTGGGGTTCTGTCCCTGGGTTGGGAAGATCCTCTGGAGAAGGAAATGGCAACCCACTCCAGTATTCTTGCCTGGAGAATCCCCATGGGAAGAGGAACGTGGTAGGCTATAGTCCATGGGGTCGCAAAGAGTCGGACACAGCTGAGTGACTTCACTTCATTTCAGAAATTATCACAACACTTAACTATACTCCAATATACTTTTTAAAAATTAAAAAAAAAGAAGTAATACAGTGGAAGAGGTTTCACCTCACATTTTCCAGGCTCTGGAGAGAGCACCAGCACAGACATAGAGCATACTCACGAGAGCAGTGCGATGGTCTGGCGTTTGACTTGTACATTCAGAAGTGGGCAGAGATGCTCCGCTGTGCTCTGTGTTGTCAAGAATGGGGGAGGGAGTTTCACAGTCACACTCCTAAAACTGAGGGAGACTATACCATGGGGCCACAGAGGGCTGGCACCAGGGCTCCATTTTCCACCCTACGTATCACACTGTCTTGAGTTCTCATCACTCATTCAGCAGCTCCTTTCCTTGATTGGCCTCCAGCCCAGCTAGGTTTTAACTCAAGGATTTAAATTTCTTTTTTAACTTTTCCAACATACGCAAAAGTAGAGAGATCAGTAGAAGAAACACCATATGTTTTTGTTATATATTTGGCTTCACCAATTATCAGCATTCAGCCATTCTTCTTTTACGAAATGCTGGCTGCCCACAAAATATCATCAAAATGACCTTTTGATAAGACAAAGCTGAGTTTATTCTTACCTGATAAGGAAGAATAGCACCTTCCCAGAGTCTTACTACCCTCTTTAAAGGAAGGATGGCAAACTTGGGATATTTAGTAAATTGTGGAGTCCAGTTTAAGGGGGATCATTCAGTGGGAGGGGGGTATGATTAGGATTAAGTAAGGATCATGATGTAATCATTTACAATCTGTGGATACAGTAAGGTAAGGATTTTGAGGCAGAGTTCAAAAAAGTCCTGGGGCATAAACACTGGCTTGTTGCTGTCTGTTAAAAAGTTAAATAGCTTAATGTTCACTTAAATGGGCTTTATGAGACGTTCCTATAACAACCAATAAATTTATTAGTTTTTTTTAATCTTCCTGGGCAACAGTACCATGGAAGAGTGAAATCAAATTGATGAAGGCAGTGGAATAAAAGAGTTATTCTGGCTAAGCAGCCAAAGAGTGCATGTGTGCGTGCTCAGTCACATCTGGCTCTTTAAAACCCCATGGACTCCAGTCTGCCAGGCTCCTCTGTCCATGCAATTTTTCCAGCCTAGGATACTAGAGTGGGTTGCCATTTCCTCCTTCAAGGGATCTTTCCAACCCAGGTATCAAACCTGTGACTCCTGTGTCTCCTGCACTGGCAAGCGGATTCTTTACCACTGAGCCACCTGGGAAACCCCAGCAGAATAGTAAAGTCATGTTAATGTCTACAGTAAGTTCTGTGGGTGTGTGTCTTTTGAGTTCCCACTGTCATCTACTGGCCACTCACTTTTATTTTTATGTGCTTTAGTATTTTTAATTATTGCTTTTTTTTTTAAGTTACCAAATGGTATCCAGCTCATATAAACAGTCTGTGATCGCTAACAACCAAAACCCTCATATACATGCAATTTAAAATTTCTTTCAATTATTCTGTTCATAGCTTTATTAGGAAAGCCAAGGAAATAACTCTCATGCTAGGAATTCACTACCAAAACTCAGGAATAAAAACTGTCATGGACTATTCCAAATCTCAGAGAGCTCTAAACAGAAATCATTGCCTTATTTGGCCAACAGCCAGTCTAAGTCATGCTAACAGGAGCAATGAGAACCAGCAAGTAAAATTTCAATGTGGGCTTTGTGGGGAGTGTGTGGATGAGGTCAGCTCCTTTTTATTAAATTAAACCATTCTTCTAAAGGAAAATACTGTGTAAAGAGTGTAAGGAAAATATATCATAACTTTGAATATTTATTCCCTTGGGTTTCTGGTAAAAATATGAGTGCATTCAAGCTACAAACATTAATTGAGCATATTTTAAATGTGGGGCAAATAAATAACAAAATAATGTCATTTGCAGAAACATAGAGGAACCTAGAGATTATTATCACAGTAAGTGAAGTCACACAGAGAAAGAGAAATACCATGTGATAACGCTTATATGTGGTCTAATTAAAGAAAAGATAGGAATGAACTTATTTACAAAACAGAAATAGACTTACAGACATTGGAAACAAACTTATGGTTACTATATGGGAAATGTGGTGAGGAGGGGATAAATCAGGAATTTGGGATGGACATATACACGCTACTATCTTATCATAAGATACATAACCAACAAGGACCTACTGTGTAGCACAGGGAACTCTACCCAATATTCTGTGATAACCTATATGAGAAAAAAATCTGAAAAAGAATAGATATCTGTGTAATTCAATCACTTTGCTATATACCAGAAACTAACACATTGTAAATCAACTATACTCCAATAAAATTAAAATACTAAAAACTAAAATAAGTGTGGAGCCAGGAGGGGCTGCACAGAAGGGAGAAGCACTGCTGGGTTTTTGAGAAAAGCCTACCTTGGTGAAAAAACCACCACTTGACTTCAGAGACAAATCTGGGTGGGAGTGGCAAAGAAATTACTCAACATCTAATCTATTAATGCTTTTAAGTTTCAAATTCTACTATAAACAATCTTGCAAGAACAATGCACATGTAGTGGCCTGTATCTCTAAGCTATTGTTATAGCTGCAGTTTCTGCCCTTGAGGAGACTAGTAAAGGCCAAGAGGAGGAGGGAAGGCCTGCAGGTTGTGTTGGAACCAGTCATCCGGAGCCTGAGCCGTCATGTTTGGCTGTATTCTGTGCATCGGTGAACAGGATCCTGTTTTGATTACAGCCATGCTTCAGGAGTATGAACAGCCAGCATCACCCTCAGGTTTGGGCAAGAAGGGGCTCTGTTCTGGGCCCGTGCTTTACAGGACTGTTAGTACCCATGCTGTGACTCCTGGGTCCTTTGGGACCTGACCTCGGCACTAAGGAAGTGTGACCAGCAGTTAAATGTTCACGCCTGTCTCTAACCCTGCTTCGGCCTCAGGGCAACATTGTTCCATCTCTCTTGCCTTATATTCTTGAAAAGAAAAGCAACTGTGTCCTAATGCCCCAATAGTTTGCAGGTTTTTCCACAGAGACTGCTCCAGAGAACTGGGAGGATTTGAATGACAGGAAAGCTTGAGTAAGAGAAAAGACAAATTAGCTAACCTGTCAATCCCTCCTCTCAGAATACACTAGATTTCTGCATAATGAAGTATTTCCCAGGAGTGCCGAGCACCCATTCCACCTCTCTTCTTTCCTACTCACAGTTCTAGAGACAAAAATTAGTGAACTGTTGGCAGCTGAGAAACACTTTACAGAGTGAAAGAATTCAAATGATTTAAATATGTATCAGGCTGAACCATATAAAATTTTCCCTTTTTGGGTAGATTAACCTGAATGGTTCAAATGAATACACATACCAGACACACATACACCTCATTATATCTAAAGACATAGGTGCATGAAGCATGACAGCAATTCATGATATAGATCTAAAATTGCTTTAAAATAGGGTAAAAATTAAGGAATAAGTATAACAGATTTATGTAATTAAATTATTTTATAATATTTTCTGTGATCATATTTTATCACATGTAATCCCATTACAATGTTTAAACATGATATGTAAATTCATGGTTTGTGTACGATATTTAAAGTTCATGATTATTGCTAAGTCAAAATACTGCTTTAAACAGTTTTTTGACAATTTCACTTGTTACTGCTTTAGGAAAATAAAGTTTCCCTGAAATAGTTAATAATAAACTGTATGAAATAAAAGTCACTCAGTCATGTCTGAATCTTTGCGACTCCGTGGACTATACAGTCTATGGAATTCAGTAAGTAGCTGTTTCCTTCTCCAGGGGATCTTCCCAACCCAGGGATTGAACCCAGGTCTCCCACACTGCAGGCAGATTCTTTACTAGCTGAGCCACCAGGGAAGCCCAAGAAAATTAGGGTGGGCAGCTTATCCCTTCTCCAGCGGATTTTCCCAACTCAGGAATCAAACCAGGGTCTCCTGCATTGCTGGCAGAATCTTCACCAGCTGAGCAACCAGGAAAGCCCCAAAACTGTATAGAACTAAAAAAATGTATAGGACCAAAATAGCTCATGAAGTTGGCATGGTCTAGAATAGACCATAAATTATTTGAAAATTTTGCATAAGTATTTGTTTTGCTGAAATAAAATTTAAAAATTTATGGGATAAATATAAAGCAATTCATAAATTATGTAGATCTATATTTTATCACTCCTCAAATTATCATTAGCTTACTCAAAGAACATCCATAGATGCACAAAAATCTAAAAAAAATCAGTCATCTTTGGCAGGTGACAGATTTAATTCTATTAAACCTATAGTTTAAAAGATAGTCATGATTTATTATCACAAAGATATATTTGCCACAGTAGGAGGACAGTATGGATTTTACTTAAGAGCCTGCTAAACTTGCTTCATTACTTTTAAATATCTGTATTCTTGCTCCAGGCCCCTCAGATGTTCAGAGCAGCTCTGTTTCCAGCAATATCTTTATGAATCAATCACAGTTAGTCATTGGCCACTATGAAGTGCCGACCAAATTAGAAAGAAAGATGTTTTAAGGTGATCAGACTATAGAAGAGACTCCTGCAAGACTCTTAACTCAAAAGCCCAGAGAGGCCAAGCAGCCATCCTAAGCCAGAGAAGCAGGTGGGAAGGAGTCACGTTGGTGATGTTGATCATGGTGAACAGGACAGACTTTATGTTCTGTCTATAAGAGGCCCCTACAGCCCACCTGCAGCCCATTTGCATCATTTCTATGAGGGAATGTGGGGCAAAGGCTGCCAGAACCTGTGCTTTTTTTAAATAGTTATGAATATGGATTTTTTTTTTAGGTCATACCTGAATGGTCTAGTGGTTTCCCTACTTTTTTCAATTTAAGTTTGAATTTTGCAATAAGGAGTTCATGATCTGAGCCACAGTGAGCTGCTGGTCTTTGTTTTACCTGACTGTATAGAGCTTCTCCATCTTCACTTCAGGTATGACCTGAATCAACTCCTTTATGATTATCCAGTGGAAGTGACAAACAGATTCAAGGGATTAGATCTAATAGAGGCAAAAAGGCAAAATGGTCGTCTGACAAGGCCTTACAAATAGTTGAGAAACAAAGAAAAGTGAAAGGCAAAGGAGAAAAGGAAAGATATATCCATCTGAATGTAGAGTTCAAAAGAATAGCAAGGAGAGATGAGAAAGCCTTCCAAAGTGAACAATGCAAAGAAATAGAGGAAAACATTAGAATGGGAAAGATGAGAGATCTCTTCAAGAAAATCAGAGATACCAAGGGAATATTTCATGCAAAGATGGGCACAATGAAAGACAGAAATGATATGGACTTGAGAGAAGCAGAAGATATTAAGAAGAGGTGGCAAGAATACACAGAACTATACAAAAAGATCTTCATGACCCAGATAACCACGATGGTGTGATCACTCACCTAGATCAGACATCCTAGAATGTGAAGCCAAGTAGGCCTTAGGAAGCATCACTACAAACAAAGCTAGTGGAATGATGGAATTCCAGCTGAGCTATTTCAAATCCTAAAAGATGATGCTGTGAAAGTACTGCACTCAATATACCAGCAAATTTTGAAAAGTCAGTAATAGCCACAGGACTGGAAAAGGTCAGTTTTCATTCCAGTCCCAAAGAAAGGCAATGCCAAAGAATGCTCAAACTACTGCACAATTGCACTCATCTTATACACTTGCAAAGTAATGCTCAAAATCCTCCAAGCTAGGCTTCAACAGTACCTGAACCAAGAACTTTCAGATGTTCAAGCTGAATTTAGAAAAGGCAGAGGAACCAGAGATCAAATTGCCAACATCTGCTGGGTCATAGAAAAGGCAACAAAATTCCAGAAAAACATCTACTTCTGCTTCATTGACTAAGCCAAAGCTTTTGACTTAACTGTGTGGATCGAAACAAACTGTAGAAAATTCTTCAAGAGATGGGAATAACAGACTACCTTACCTACCTCCTGAGAAACCTGTATGCAGGTCAAGAAGCAACAGTTAGAACTGGACATGGAACAACAGACTGGTTCCAAATTGGGAAAGGAATATGTCAAGGCTGCATATTGTCACCTGGCTTATTTAACTTATACGTAGAGTACATCATGCAAAATGCTGGGCTGGATGAAGCACAAGCTGGAATCAAGATTGCAGGGAGAAATATCAATAACCTCAGATATGCATATGAGATTACCCATATGGCAGAAAGCAAAGAGGAACTAAAACACTTCTTGATGAAAGTCAAAGAGTAGAGTGAAAAAGCTGGCTTAAAACTCAACATTCAAAAAACTAAGATCATAGCATCTCCCATCACTTCATGGCAAATAGATGGTAAAAAATGGAAACAGTGACAGACTTTATTTTTGGGGGGCTCCAAAATCGCTGCAGATGGTGACTGCAGCCATTAAATTAAAAGATGCTTGCTTCTTTAAAGCAAAGCTATGACCAACCTAGACAGCATATTAAAAAGTAGAGATACTACTTTGCCATCTAGTCAAAGCTATGGTTTTTCCAGTAGTGATGTATGGATGTGCGAGTCAGGCCATAAAGAAAGCTGAGTGCTGAAGGACTGATGTTTTTGAACTGTGGTGTTGGAGAAGACTCTTAAAAGTCCCTTGGACAGCAAGGAAATAAAACCAAGTCAATCCTAAAGGAAATCAGTCCTGAACATTCACTGGAAGGACTGATGTTGAAGCTGGAGCTCCAGTGCTTTGGCCACCTGACGGGAAGAACTGACTCACTGGAAAAGATCCTGATGCTGGGAAAAACTGAAGGCAGGAGAAGGGGATGACAGAGGGCAAGATGGTTGGATGGCATCACCGACTAGATGGACATGAGTTTGAGCTAGCTCTGAGAATCAGTGATGGACAGGGAAGCCTGGTGAGCTGCAGTCCATGGGATTGCAGAGTAGGACACAACTGAGTGACTGAACTCAACTAATGATTTTTTTATATATAAAAAGTCTCTTGATTGGAAATATTTATTTTTAAAAAACTATGTAGATCAAACAAAATGCTTCTATGGATTGGATTTAACCAATAAAATCCCCGTTAGCAGTCTTTACTTTAGATACAAGTTATAGGTATAAGAACAGGAACTAACACTTGCTTTGTGTTCTTCTGCCATTTCTCATTTATTCTCCTCATGGCTAATTCTCTGTTTTCTCCTTCTCTTCTCCCCTGCTTCTCTCTACCTTCTCCCTGCCCCTTCCTGCCCCAGTTTGGCTTTCTCTGTTCTTCTGTTTCCACTGTGAAATATGACTGCCACACACATTTTACTTCAGTTACAATTAGATACTAACTAGCCAAGGAGAGAAAAGTCTCTCTCCAGTATCATTGATCAACGGGAAGGGAAGTACCTAGAGAATGTGGTTTGGACATCAAAGGTATCCCCCACAGGATGATGGCAAATTGGTCAAAGAATAAACTGTCTTGAGATAGTATATTTGGATTTTTAAAAATCAAAAGAAATTTTTTCACCCAAATGACCAAATATTTGCTTTTTCTCAAGTTTAGTATTTTATATGCAAAGTCACGGAACTTGCCAATCTCCCATACACACTAGAACAGCTAAAACCAACTTGGGGTACTAATAATAATGCTTATTATTACTCATGCATGCACACAACCTATGGTGTAATCTAATTATAACTGCTACATATACTCAACCTGATGATCATTATCTAAGAAGATGCATTCCCTTTTATAGCTGGCAGTATATTTAGTGCTAGATTCTGTGTGCTAACACATCTACTCCCACACAAAGGAAACAGGAAACAACTGGGAAAAGAAGAGAAGGATGCTAGGAAAGTTATCACAAAGAACCACAAAGAGAATTGGTAAGCTAAATGCCACAGTTTTGCAGCGCAGCCACAAAAGATGGAACAGGATAAGAAGAATTGCATCCCACTCAATGTTCCAACAGTCATCCTCTTCAAATCCAGTTCCCCAATTTCTTCTCTCAAGTCTTCACTTCCATTGTTGTAGCAGCCACTTTTTTGCCCTAAATGGCTATTCACAGAAAATCGGACATTTAAAATGTCAAGTAGTATTTAAGACAGCAAAAATTTAAACAAAATATATAATTTGCGGGGACTTCTCTGGTGGTCCATTGACTAAGATTCAGTGCTCCCAATGCAGGGGGCCTGGGTTTGATCCCTGGTCAGGGAACTAGATCCCACATGGCACAACGAAGAGTCCATATGCTACCACTAAAGATCCCACATGTCACAACTAAGACCCAGTGCCATCAAATACATATTTAAAATATATATACATACCTGATGCAAAGAGCCGATTCACTGGAAAAGACACTGATGCTGGGAAAGACTGAAAGCAAGAGGAGAAGGGGGTGGCAGACAATGAGATGGTTAGAGAGCATCATGGACTCAATAGACATAATTTGAGCAAATTCTGGAAGATAGTGAAGGACAGGGGACACCAGTGTGCTGCAGGCCTGGGGTCGCACAGAGCTGGACACGACTTGACAGCTGAACAGCAAGGGTCAAATAGTTAATAACCAGCAGATCCTGGGCTTGAATTCTCAACTTCTTAGCTTTACTGTCTTCCTACTGTTTACAAAAGAATTTTCTAGTAAGACAGATAGACCCCTTTCATGGTTAATTATATTGGTCCACTTGATGGGGTCACAGGATGCCCAGATATTTGTCAAACATTATTCTGAATGTTTCTGGAGGATGTTTTTTAGATGAGAGGAACATCTAAATCCAGAGAAGGCAATGGCACCCCACTCCAGTACTCTTGCCTGGAAAATCCCATGGACGGAGGAGCCTGGTAGGCTGCAGTCCATGGGATCTCTGAGGGTCGGACACGACTGAGCGACTTCACTTTCACTTTTCACTTTCATGCATTGGAGAAGGAAATGGCAACCCACTCCAGTGTTCTTGCCTGGAGAATCCCAGGGATGGGGGAGCCTGGTGGGCTGCCATCTATGGGGTCGCACAGAGTCTGACATGACTGAAGCGACTTAGCAGCAGCAACAGCAGCAACATCTAAATCACTCAACTTTAACATTAAATTAGATTAACATTTTAATAGTACAGTAAGCAGGTTTCCCTCAGGAATGTAGGTGAACTTCATCTAATCAGTTGAAAGTCTGAATAGAACTAAAAGACAGACCCTCCCTCAAAGTAAAGAGAATTTTCTAGATGATGGCCTTCAGACTTCGTCTGTGACTCTGGCTCTTTCTGCCTGACAACCTTCAAACTGAAACATAGCTTTCTGTAGGTCTCCTGGACCAGTGGTACACCTTGCAGATTTTGACTTACCAACCTCCCTGACTATAAAATCCAGTTCTTTATAATGAACTCTGTACATATATGTATGTAGATATGTAGATAGACAGATAAGTAGATAGATATGGGTATCTCCTATTGGTTCTGTTTCAATGGAAAATCCTGGCTCAAATCAGGATTTTAAATTTTAGAATTTCAGGATTCAGAATCCTGTTTCTGGATAGGTCTATTTTCCTAAGTAATAATCATTTTCATGCTTTTTCTATTTTTACTTTTTTCTAAATTTCCCCCGTTAAAAGTTTCAAACTGGACAGTAGGGTTTTGTATCAGGCTAAACCTTGTATGTCAACTCCAATGGGCTGATGGGCCCCCTAACTCTCCTAAGGCAATGGCTGTCTCCTGGACCACACCACCGCTTCACTAAATTCCCTGAGACAAGAGATGTAAAGTTAAATTCTCAGGCCTCCATGGCCCCATGGCCCTCAAGCCAAATTACCCCCGCCTTTGAGGACATGAAGGCCATACAGCAGCTTTCTAAGCTGCTCAGGGGACTGACGGCACAACCAGAATCTGGGGAGTTAAGTCCCTGCAGAGTGAAACTTGACCCATGGGAACTGGGGACAGGCGGGTGTCAGACGGATCATCTGCCTTCCTTAACCACTTTTATAGACCACCTTGAGGTGCACAACCTCCTCATGGCCCTCCTGGAGGTCCTCTGTGATAAGTGAGCATGCCTCCTGAATGACCTGCTGTTTCTCTTTGTGGCTCACTGGGACATGGTAGTCAGTGTGGAAATACATCATGTCATGCAGGATTACATATTTCTTTGGCTCACTTGCCTTCTTCCTCAGCCTTACCACTACAGATTTATATCTCTCAAATAAAGTTTCAGTACTTCAATCCTTGCCTTAGTCTTTGCTTGCTAATGTGTAGAGGAAAAGACACATTTTCTGAGTTGGGATTGGTGATTGCTTGGTAACAGATTGGTAAATAGTTAAGTTTGTCCAACAATTGACTATTTGAAAAATTCAAAATTGAAGTTGTATTGTATATTTTTATACTAGCCAGATAATATCTGACTAACATATTCAAGGAACAAAAGATACTGTGAATATAAAATTCCTGGTTTGCTTTTAATTAAAATCTTTTCTCTCCAAACACAAATTGAAAACTTTTGTGGTTTAAGTATGGGTTTATGAATGTGTTTAGAAAACATACTTCATATTGACTGTTGAATCTTGGGATTTTTTTCAGTGTTTTGAGCAATGTTCCCACTGATCATGATGGCTTGATACCAAACACAAAACAATACCTGAAGCTGGGTGGATGAGCATCTTCAGGCTATTCAAGATACCTTTTAGCCAAGTTAATTTGTGATTTGTCTCTTTCTCTTAAAGTGACACGTTGAGAGTTAGTTTGATAATTTCTAACTAATCAAAGTTTTCCTGTTATGGACTGAATATTTGTGCCCCCTGAAGTTCATATATTGAAGCTCTAACCCCCAATGTAATGGTATTTGGAGTTGGGGCCTTTGGAAGTCACTAGGTTTGGCTGAGGTCACAAGAGTGGAAGCCTCATGGTGGGATTCGTGCTGCCCTTATAAGACGAGATCAGAGAACTCACCTCTCCCTAACCATCATGCACGAACACAGCGAGACCATCAACTGCAAGCCAGGAAGAGGGCTCCCACCAGGAACAGGAATCAGCCAGGACGTTGACCTTGGACTTCTCAGCCTCCAGCACTGTGAGAAATAAATGTCTGTTGTTTTAAGTCCCCAGGCTATGCTATTTTTTATGGCAGCCTGAGTAGATGAATACATTGACAGTGATGATTTGCCTCACCACTTGCTTCCCTCTAAATCAGTCTGTAAAAACAGAACTGGTGGAAAGAATGAGAGCAAGAAGGCAGATGATCAATGAAGGGTTCAGGGTAAAGTCGAGATGCAGTAATTCTGCTGAAATCTTCTCTAAACACAAACCATTAGAGAAATAAACTTTCTCTGAAACTCAGAATTGTTGATGTTGACCTTGGCCTCTCCAAATACCTTAGGACGTCAGAGCTGAGTGCTCTGGACTGAATCCCATGGAAATAGGATTTAATAGTTTCATCCAAAGTCACAGTTAGGGCATAATCTAGTCAGCCAAAGGAACAAAAATATCATCTTCAGCTCCTCAATGATATTTGCCCCAAGAATTAATTTAAATTTGTTTAGTTTATCATACAGAGGGAAAAAACATTACCTCAAAATCCCAGCTTTTCACAAAGCCAGGGATCACAGAAGTCAAACCACAGATTCAGCCACTTACATCACCAATAATAGAGATTCTATAATTAGAGATTAGCCAGCTGCAATCATTTCTGATGCCTCAGACAGCTGGATCAAGCTGATTTCCTCTCCAGTTGTATCAAGCTAGAATGTCCCATTTTTTCTTTTTTAAAAGAAATCAGCAAAATGGTGTGACTCAGAAACAGAGAATCTCTTCCCCCCACCGGAAATTCTAACAAAGTATGCTTTGTATCTATATATTTTTTTTCTAGCTTCACACATCTTCCAGATAAAACACTTTTATTGCCATGTAGCTGCCTGGGTGCGATGCCTGGAAAAACTTTCATCTGGACTTCAAATTGATGGCATTAGGAACAGTTCCTCTGAACTAAGTCCTTTGTTCAATTCCACACAAAAAGAACAACTCGGTTTATTTTCTTCAGCAGAGAATAGCTGAGAAACCTTAAGATTAATAACCAAGCTAAGAGTAAAGATAATGGTAACATCAATATTTTCACATTAATGGAAAAGTAACCATTCCAGGCCAGATGCTTCCTCCTCCTAACTCTAACTCACTGGGGGATCCCTTCCAGCCTGCCCTTTGTGCCTCAAAACCCTTTCTTCCATTAACACCTGGAGCTGCTGCTTCTTACCATTGTTCTGTCTTATGAGGAAGGAGGCTGGCTTTACTTTTGAACGCAGAAGACAAAGTTAGTCTGTAGCAATCAAGTAGTCCTCAGTCTTGTTTGCTTCTAAGATGGCATCAAAACCCTAATGATCTCCCACACTTTAGTAATGTCTCTATTTCACAGTTGTTAGATTCAGGGTTTACAGAAATAGCCAAATGCAGTTTAAGGGGATCCAAAAACACTGGCTGAAAATATATTCTTCCCTCCCTTATTACACTGCCAATAACACATTCACCAGCTCACCAAACAAGTAAAGCCTAAAGAAATATGCGTTGACTCCAGGACACAGATACTCCAGGAAAAACAATGAGTCTAGACGAACTTATTTAAACAGTTGACAAAATAAATGGTCAAACTTTGTGAGCATGGTTTCCATAGGATGGCCTATTATTGCTGAAGACTCACATGAGAGCAAATGTGCCAGCTACCTAGTCAATATGACTTTATGCTCTCTCCTACCAGTAAAATATCTTGAAGTTGCTGCTAGAACTGTACCCATGACCTGATTCAGATGATACTGAATTGAGTATTAGAGTTGGAGGCATGTTTCTTATCATGCAGGTTAGTGTTTCTGAAACTTTATCAAGACCAGCAGTTCCATTTATTAATTTTCTCCATAAGTCTTACATTGTTGCAAGGATTTTTGAATCCAACAAGATATCTTTATTAAATAAGTAATTGTTCCCATTCTTCATACTCAAACTCATATTACTGTCACTTGAGGCAGGAGATGGGGTCAACTGTATTTAAACGACTTGAACTAAAAATGGGAGAGTTCACTGAGCTGCTGGGCAGACAAAAACACAGCCCCACAAATCCCAGACTTGATTCTCTTGTTTCCTACAAATTTCCCTTTTATGTGCTCTGTCCTAGCCTTGCCCATTCTTCCCTCTTTCTTCTCCAAGCCTGGCTTCTCTGGCCTGTGTGTACATTGTCCTCCTGGTCAAGAAGGCTAATTCTTCATGCTTTGCATATCAAAGACTTATTCCAGCATCACCTTTTGTGATCATCCAAGCCCCTCGCCACACCACTACCACTCAGAACTGACTACTTCCTTACCTTCATTTCCCCAGGAAGTTGTCTGTACTATGAACATAAGATTGTGCTTATGTTTCCTACACCAGACTCTATACTCCTGAAGATTAATTTCTATGCCTTACTTATATTTTATCCCTAGAGTTTTGCACAGTAACTGACACACAATAAGATACTCATACTATTTTATTTCATGAGTAAATGATCAAATCAGTTCCCTGGTGGCTCAGACAGTGAAAGATTCTGCCTGCAATGGGAGAGACCTGGATTTGATCCCTGGGTCAGGAAGATCCCCTAGAGAAGGGAATGTCAACCCACTCCAGTATTATTGCCTGGAGATTTCCATGGACAGAGTACCCTGGCGGGCTACAGTCCATGGGGTTGCAGAGACAGACGCGATTGAGCAACCAACACTTTTCAACACATACTATACAAATCTATTGTTGTCACTTACAAAGATAAAATTTCCACAATATTCTAAACGTGTTAAAAGTGGGAAAGAACTAAAAGATGAGCCAAGTACTGCAATACTTAAACCTTTCCTTCAGTGGAACAAAGTGTTGGATTTAAGGCTTTTGTAGCCAAGAGTGTTCTGGTATTGTTTTCACATGCTCCTCCGACCATTTTCCTACTTTAAAAAATCTTTTACTTTTTTGCCAACAAGACTACAGGACTGAAAAGGTCACATTTTGCTTTGCATATCCATTATTCTATTTGATCCACATGCTAATCCTGTTTCATAGGTCTAGAAACAAAGGCTCTGAGAGGTTAAACTTTGCCCTAGGTCACAGAGTTAGTAGATGCAATGTGGAGTTTAACCTTATACCTGCGTTCTTCATGGGCCACAAAATATACTTTATGCATCTGTTTCACTATCACTGTTACCTGATTATATGATTGGCAAAGTGATAGGCTACAGTGCAAAAAGATGGTCCACAGAAAACTGGAGTCGTTTACACACCCAGATGTGAAATGGACACCACCAGGACTAATCACTACAGGATGACCTCCATGAATACAAGGTAAATAAGGTACAAATGACACCACCCTTACGACAGAAAGCAAAGAGGAACTAAAGAGCCTCTTTTTTATGAAAGTGAAAGAGGAGAGTGATAAGGCTGGCTTAAAACTCAACATTCAGAAAATTAAGATCATGACATCCAGACCCATCACTTCATGGCAAGTAGATGGGCAAACAACGGAAACATTGACAGACATTATTTTCTTCGGCTCCAAAATCACTGCAGATGGTGACTGAAGCCATGAAATTAAAAGATACATGCTCCTTGGAAGAAAAGCTATGACCAACCTAGACAGCATATTAAAAAGCAGAGACATTACTTTGCCCACAGGGTCCATTAATCAAAGCTATGGTTTTTCCAGTAATCATGTATGGATTTGAGAGTTGGACCATAAAGAAGGCTGAGTGCCAAAGAACTGATGCTTTTGTACTATGGTGTTGGAGAAGATTCTTGAGAGTCCCTTGGACTGCAAGGAGATCCAAGCAATCAATCCTAAAGGAAATAAATCCTGAATATTCATTGGAAGAATTGATGCTGAAGCTGAAGCTCTAATACTTTGGCCACCTGATGCAAAGAACCGACTCATTAGAAAAGACCCTGATGCTGGAGAAGACGGAAGGCAGGAGGAGAAGGCGATGAAAGAGGGTGAGATGGTTGGATGGCATCATGGACTCAATGGACATACGTTTGAGCAAACTCTGGGAGATGGTGAAGGACAGGGAAGCCTGGCGCTGTGGTCCATGGGGTTGCAAAGAATCAGATTCGACTGAGCAACTGAACAACAACAAAGTACAAGTTTGATTATATGGGGAGGGAAGTACAAACAACAAACACCCACTGAGATGATAATGTATAAAAAGGTTAAATGCAGTACACTCACTGATCAGTCCTGCTACTGCTACTGCTGCTGCTGTTAAGTCACTTCAGTCGTGCCCAACTCTGTGCGACCCCATAGGCGGCAGCCCACCAGGCTCCCCCGTCCCTGGGATTCTCCAGGCAAGAACACTGGAGTGGGTTGCCATTTCCTTCTCCAATGCATGAAAGTGAAAAGTGAAAGTGAAGTCGCTCAGTCGTGTCCGACCCTCAGCGACCCCATGGACTGCAGCCTTCCCAGCTCCTCTGTCCATGGGATTTTCTAGGCAAGAGTACTGGA
The DNA here is from genome assembly GCF_029407905.1 of Bubalus kerabau. NCBI lineage: Eukaryota > Metazoa > Chordata > Mammalia > Artiodactyla > Bovidae > Bubalus > Bubalus kerabau. Next base: position 138,321,536 of record NC_073624.1, read on the forward strand.
GTGGGATGCCATGGCCTTCTCTGCTGATCATTCCTACTTTAACTTTATTCTTCAGAATTTCCAATGTTTTTCGCCTTTTTGCAATACATGTGTTTTGTGTGTATATAGTCAGAACATGCTTTTCAAATAAAAATAAGGTATAAAATTGGATAAATGGATAGCACTAATGAATAGCTTCAGTTCAGTTCAATTCAGTCGCTCAGTCGTGTCCGACTCTTTGCTACCCCATGAATTGCAGCACACCAGGCCTCCCTGTCCATCGCCAACTCCTGGAGTTCACTCAAACTCACGCCCATTGAGTCGGTGATGCCATCCAGCCATCTCATCCTCTGCCGTCCCCTTCTCCTCCTGCCCCTAATCCCTCCCAGCATCAGAGTTTCCAATGAGTCAACTCTTCACATGAGGTGGCCAAAGTACTGGAGTTTCAGCTTTAGCATCATTCCTTCCAAAGAACACCCAGGGCTTATTTCCTTTAGAATGGACTGGTTGGATCTTCTTGCAGTCCAAGGGACTCTCAAGAGTCTTCTCCAGCATCACAGTTCAGAAGCATCAATTCTTTGGCGCTCAGCTTTCTTCACAGTCCAACTCTCGCATCCATATATGACCACTGGAAAAACCATAGCCTTGACTAGATGGACCTTTGTTGGCAAAGTAATGTCTCTGCTTTTCAATATGCTATCTAGGTTGGTCATAACTTTTCTTCCAAGGAGTAAGCGTCTTTTAATTTCATGGCTGCAGTCACCATCTGCAGTGATTTTGGAGCCCCCAAAAATAAAGTCTGACACTGTTTCCCCATCTATTTCCCATGAAGTGATGGGACCAGATGCCATGATCTTCGTTTTCTGAATGTTGAGCTTTAAGCCAACTTTCTCACTCTCCTCTTTCACTTTCATCAAGAGGCTTTTGAGTTCCTCTTCACTTTCTGCCATACAGGTGGTGTCATCTGCATATCTGAGGTTATTGATATTTCTCCCGGCAATCTTGATTCCAGCTTGTGCTTCTTCCAGCCCAGCGTTTCTCATGATGTACTCTGCATAGAAGTTAAATAAACAGGGTGACAATATACAGCCTTGATGTACTCCTTTTCCTATTTGGAACCAGGCTGTTTTTCCATGTCCAGTTCTAACAGTTGCTTCCTGACCTGCATATAGGTTTCTCAAGAGGCAGGTCAGGTAGTCTGGTATTGCTATCTCTTTCAGAATTTTCCACCGTTTATTGGGATCCACACAGTCAAAGGCCCTGGCATAGTCAATAAAGCAGAAATAGATATTTTTCTGGAACTCTTGCTTTTTCGATGATCCAACAGACCAGCTGTCGAAAGGCCCACAACCTGCCTCTTAACAGCAGAGTGGTAATTTAATGAGAAGACCAAGTTTTATCTCCAAACAGCAACTCCTTCTTTAGATGAAGTGAGTTACATCAAGAAAGGGACAAAAAGAACTTGAGCTGGACTCAGGAAAACCAAGGCTGTTCGAAAAATTAGTGAAGAATATAATATTACTGAAGAGAGTTTTCTCCCACTTTGGTGCCTTTGAGATTGCCTCTGTGACACACCCTGTAGGGCAAAGAGGTTTGGCCCCAGGGAAGATACCATTCGGTAGGCTTGAGAATCATGATTGGCAACCCCGCATCCAAGAAGCGGAAGCGGTGGCTGCGCAGGCGCACGATGGCCGAGAGGAGCTACTCCATGTTCAAGGTCAGGAGGAGGAGATATCCTTTGTACAAGGTAAGGAGCAGCGGCTGTGCTTTGCTGGAGCAGCCGTGAAGAGGTACTCCACGTCCAAGGTAAGAGAAACCCAAGTAAGACGGTAGGTGTTGCGAGAGGCATCAGAGGGCAGACACACAAACCATACTCACAGAAAACTAGTCAATCTAATCACACAGACCACAGCCTTGTCTAACTCAATGAAAGTAAGCCATGCCATGTGGGGCCACCCAAGACAGGCAGGTCATGGTGGAGAGGTCTGACAGAATGTGGTCCACTGGAGAAGGGAATGGCAAACCACTTCAGTATTCTTGCCTTGAGAACCCTATGAACAGTATGAAAAGGCAAAATGATAGGATACTGAAAGAGGAACTCCCCAGGTCAGTAGGTGCCCGATATGAATAGCTTAGAAGCAAATTAAATATATAAGAATTTAGAACATAAATTCATCAGCTTATGAATGTTCAGCCTAGAGACCTAGACAGAAATAAATACAACCACCAGCCAAAGCAAGGTCCCTACTGCCAACAGATGGCACTAGTTCTTGCTGGGTTTTTTAGATGTAAAAACAAATGGACTTACACATAATGTTCAGAACCAACCTGTCTTTAAGCAGAAGTCTTCAAATATGGCAAAGGAAATGCCACAGATAAATGGAAAATTCTTTTTAAACAGTACTGACTTTAATGAAAAAAAGTAATCACAGGATCATTTATCTGAGTAAAAATTTGGAATTCATCTAAATATCTAAAAACGGGGCAATGATGAAAGATAAAAGGCATGCCTAGATTATGAGTTATTACACAGACATGAGTTATATTTACTAAGAATTTTAATGAATTTGAGAAATTATTAAGATATGATGCTATTTCAAAAAATCAGGAGCTTCCAAGATGGCTCAGTGGTAAAGAATTCACCTGCCAATGTAGGAGACATGGGTTCAATCCCTGATCCAGGAAGACCCCACATGCCGCAGAACAAGTAAGACCATGTGCCCCAACCACTGAGCCTGTGCTCCACAACAAGAGAAGCTATTGCAATGAGAAGCCCGTGTACCACAGCTAGAGAGTAGCCCCTGCTTGCCACACCTAGAGAAAAGCCTGCACAGCAACAAAGACTCAGCACAGACATAAATAAAATTATCTTAAAAAAGCCAGGATGCAAAACGGCATATACGCATAAGCTCAACTATATAAATACATTATGCACAGAAAAGAAATATATAGTTAGCAGTGTGTGTTTCTACACAGTAAAGTTATGGAATAAATTCTATTTTTATGAATATTTTCTCCATATCCTGTAATTTTTGATGAACATTTACCAGAAGGAAAAAATTTAAATCTTTCTTCTCTTTCTGTCTCTGTCACACACACACACACACAACCCTAAAGGGAGAAATTCAAAGTTTTAAACAAAATAGATTTAAAATGGAAGCAGACAACATGCTGAAAACCAAATAAACCCTTGGGTGAGCCAAATTAAATAATTCTGCTGTGAACACACAAACCCTTGGCTGACCTTGGTTTTTATCTGCAGAAAGGACCCAGAGCCCCAGACCTGGAACTAGACGGCATATAAAAGATCTCCACCAGCCTAGGCCAACAGAATTGCTGACCCATCTTGCCAATATTCATTCTTGACTTTTTCCCCACAACCTACAGCCTCTGTCAAGGTGCAGTTTTCCACAAGGAACAATATTCAGAGCTATAGTGTTGGAAAAAAAAATAACAAAAGAGCTGAACAGGGTACCTTGAAATCCATGAAATGAGATTGGAATTAATTAATCTCATTTGTGATTTATGGTTCCTAATTTACAAAGCACTGTGCATATATACTGGCTTATAATCACAATGTAAGATACATCAGTATGCATTATGTATAATTACTTCACAAATGTACTTACTTTTTTTGCAAGAACTCACAGTATTTGTTCTTACTGAAGTATAGTTGAGGTATAGTATTACATGTTACAGGTGTACAGTATCAGATCAGATCAGTTGCTCAGTCGTGTCTGACTCTTTGCCACCCCATGAATCACAGCACGTCAGGCCTCCCTGTCCATCACCAACTCCCGGAGTTCACTCAGACTCAACGTCCATCAAGTCAGTGATGCCATCCAGCCATCTCATCCTCTGTTGTCCCCTTCTCCTCCTGCCCTCAATCCCTCCCAGCATCAGGGTCTTTTCCAATGAGTCAACTCTTCGCATGCGGTGGCCAAAGTACTGGAGTTTCAGCTTTAGCATCATTCCTTCCAAAGAAATCCCAGGGCTGATCTCCTTCAGAATGGACTGGTTGGATCTCCTTGCAGTTCAAAGGACTCTCAAGAGTCTTCTCCAACACCACAGTTCAAAAGCATCAATTCTTCAGCGCTCAGCCTTCTTCACAGTCCAACTCTCACATCCATACATGACCACAGGAAAAACCATAGCCTTGACTAGATGGACCTTTGTTGGCAAAGTAATGTCTCTGCTTTTGAATATGCTATCTAGGTTGGTCATAACTTTTCTTCCAAGGAGTAAGCATCTTTTAATTTCAAGGCTGCAGTCACCATCTGCAGTGATTTTGGAGCCCCAAAAAATAAAGTCTGACACTGTTTCCCCATCTATTTCCCATGAAGTGATGGGACCAGATGCCATGATCTTCATTTTCTGAATGTTGAGTTTTAAGCCAACTTTTCCACTCTCCTCTTTAACCTTCATCAAGAGGCTTTTTAGTTCCTCTTCACTTTCTGCCATAAGGGTGGTGTCATCTGCATATCTGAGGTTATTGATATTTCTCCCGGTAATCTTGATTCCAGCTTGTGCTTCTTCCAGCCCAGCATTTCTCATGATGTACTCTGCATATAAGTTAAATAAGCAGGGTGACAATATACAGCCTTGACGTACTCCTTTTCCTATTTGGAACCAGTCTGTTGTTCCATGTCCAGTTCTAACTGTTGCTTCCTGACCTGCATATAGGTTTCTCAAGAGGCAGGTCAGGTGGTCTGGTATTCCCATCTCTTTCAGAATTTTCCACAGTTTATTGTGATCCACACAGTCCAAGGTGTTAGTTCTAAAAGGTCTTGTAGGTCTTCATAGAACTGTTCAACTTCAGCTTCTTGAGCATTACTGATTGGGGCATAGACTTGGATTACCGTGATATTGAATGGTTTGCCTTGGAAACGAACAGAGATCATTCTGTCGTTTTTGAGATTGCATCCAAGTACTGCATTTCGAACTCTTTTGTTGACCATGATGGCTATTCAATTTCTTCTGAGGGATTCCTGCCCACAGTAGTAGATATAATGGCCATCTGAGTTAAATTCACCCATTCCAGTCCATTTTAGTTCACTGATTCCTAGAATGTCGATGTTCACTCTTGCCATCTCTTGTTTGACCACTTCCAATTTGCCTTGATTCATGGACCTTACATTCTAGGTTCCTATGCAATATTGCTCTTTACAGCATCGGACCCTGCTTCTATCACCAGTCACTTCCACAACTGGGTATTGTTTTTGCTTTGGCTCCATCCCTTCCTTCTTTCTGGAGTTATTTCTTCACTGAGCTCCAGTAGCATATTGGGCACCTACTGACCTGGGGAGTTCCTCTTTCAGTATCCTATCATTTTGCCTTTTCATACTGTTCATGGGCTTCTCAAGGCCAGAATACTGAAGTGGTTTGCCATTCCCTTCTCCAGTGGACCACATTCTAATTAATAGGCTCACCATGAAATTACCGGACTTCCTCAGTGGCTCAACAGGTAAAGAATCATCTGCAATACAGGAGACATGGATTTGATTATGGGATCAGGAAGAATCCCTAGAGGAGGAAATGGCAACTCATTTCAGTATTCTCACTTGGAAAATCCCATGGACAGAGGAGACTGGCAGGCTACAGTCCATGGGGTAGCAAAGAGTCAAACATGACTGAGTGACTAAGCATGCACACAATGAAATTACCAGCCAGAAAGAGGTGCAGTTGGGCCTCACAAAAAACCAGAATCAAGGCCTTAACTGCAATCAGTATGTTCTCCCTCTCTCATGTCTGCTCTTAAGGAAATATTAGCTTCGTTCTTTCAGACCAGCAACTTTTGCCTGTATCCTGACCACTAGTGGCAACTACTGGATGCTAAAGGTTCCACCCTATGACTTCATTTAATATTAATCACTTCCTTGGTGGCTTCATCTCCCCAAACAGCCACACTCAGTGGGTAGGGCTTCAGCATATAAATGGGAAGAGGGTGGAGACACAGACATTTAGTTTACAACAGGGTAGGCCCATAACTTCTAATGAAAAAAGGTTGCTGCTTTCAGAATGGCTTCCCAGGTGGCTCAGTGGTAAAGAATCAGTTCTAATGAGGTGGATGAAATTGGAGCCTATTATACAGAGTGAAGTAAGCCAGAAAGAAAAACACCAATACAGTACACTAACGCATATATATGGAATTTAGAAAGATGGTAACAATAACCCTGTGTACGAGACAGCAAAAGAGACACTGATGTATAGAACAGTCTTATGGACTCTGTGGGAGAGGGAGAGGGTGGGAAGATTTGGGAGAATGGCATTGAAACATGTAAAATATCATGTATGAAACGAGTTGCCAGTCCAGGTTCGATGCACGATACTGGATGCTTGGGGCTAGTGCATTGGGACGACCCAGAGGGATGGTATGGGGAGGGAGGAGGGAGGAGGGTTCAGGATGGGGAACACATGTATACCTGTGGCGGAATCATTTTGATATTTGGCAAAACTAATACAATTATGTAAAGTTTAAAAATAAAATAAAATTTAAAAAAAATATGAAATGTAAAAGAAGAAAAAAAAAAAAAAAAAAGAATTCACCTCCAATGCAGGAGATGCAAGTTCAATCCCTGGGTCAGGAAGCTGCCCTGGAGAAAGAAACAGCAACCCACTCCAGTATTCTTGTCAGGGAAATCCCATGGACAGAGGAGCCTGGCAAGCTATAGTCCATGGGGAACAGTTGGACACAACTTAGCAAATAAACAACATCCAGAATAGAGAAACGGTGCTTGACAAACAAAGCAATAGATAGAGGAAGCAAACTTGTGGTTACCAAAGCAGAGAGGGAAGGGGGAAGGGACGAGTTAGGGGTATGATATTAATAGATACAAACTACTATGTGTAAAGTAGGATATACTTCATAGCACAGGGAATTAGTGCCATTATCTTGTAATAATCTATAATGGAGTACAATCTGCAAAAATACTGAATCACTATGCTGTATACTACTACTGCTACTAAGTCCCTTCAGTCGTGTCTGACTCTCTGCGACCCCACAGATGGCAGCCCACCAGGCTCCACCGTCCCTGGGATTCTCCAGGCAAGAACTGGAGTGGGTTGCCATTTCCTTCTCCAATGCATGAAAGTGAAAGGGAAGTCACTCAGTCGTGTCCGACTCTTTGCAACACCATGGACTTCAGCCCACCAGGCTCCTCTGTCCATGGGATTTTCCAGGCAAGAGTACTGGAGTGGGGTGCCATTGCCTTCTCTGACACTATGCTGTATACCTAATACTAATATAATACTGGAAATCAACTATACTTCAATATAAAGTGGGGGGAAAAGATTATATTGGTTCTTCTTTAGTACAGACAAGCAAAGGTAGTTAAGCCCCTAAATTTCACACTACAGATTAAAAATTGTGTACTCTGATATATTGCCTCTAAAAACAAACTCATTGCAAAAGATAACACAACATTAACTGAAGAGTTAAAACTTGCCATATAGAAATGTTGTTAAATTTAAAAAGAGTTAAGTTAAATGTCAGAGTAAATCTCTCCCTCCCCAAACAAAATCTTGGGTATTAAAATATTTCATCTCAATCCTCCCCTTTTTTTTTCTCAGCAGTAATTACAGAGCCAACTTGATTATGTATTAGGAGCATGCTGGCTCATGATAATAAAATTATGACATCTGCACATCAAAGAATGTTTGTCTACACTCTATGGAAGAGGTATATCTCTGTCCCAGGGAAAAGTCATTTCAGGACATAAAGCTTTGAATTAAAAAGGAACCATGAATAGGGAATTCCCTGGCAGTCCAGCGGTTAAGACTGTGAACTTTCACTGCAGGGGCCACAGGTTGGATACTTGGTTGAGGAATTAAGATCCCACATAGCACAGGGCATGGCCAAGAAAGTTTAAAAAAAAGGGGAGGGGGGTGGGTACCATGAACAGAAAACCACTGAGATGAAAAGTGGTGTGATTAATCAAAATAATATAACAATCAACCCTGACACTTGAAGTCAGTACATGTATCAGAAACAAAGGACTTATTTTAAGCTAATCAACCAAGCCCATAACTGATATTTGCACATTTAATCAAAGACTAGGGAAAGTGAGTAAAAGCAGTGAACCTGCCCCCACATGGCGATGAGTAAAAGAGTTCTTAATTGTTCATTAATTAGAATCCCATCCCCCAAAAGCCAAAACTTGCAATCAAGAGGGAAACATATATTTTAGGGTAACTGTGTAATAAGCTTTTATTTCTGAAGAATTAAAGCTAACCTTTAAAAAAATTATATATATATATATTATTATTTTACAGCTTGAGTAATACATGTATTCATTATAAAGAAAAGATATAGTGAACTCCTAGTGTTGACTCTTACCTATGAGACATGAACTAATCCACTCTGCACTCATATTTTAATATTTAATAATATAAGCTATTACAATCTCTCCTCTTCAATCCTTTACAATGCTTGTGACGATGAAACCACCTCCATCTTGCATGTGTGTTTGTGTATGTGTGTGTGTGAGAGAGAGAGAGAGAGATTCACAGCACAGCTTTCTCCAAATAAATTCTCAAAATATTCTCACCAAACCTCCATTTTTGCTATCTCCAACGTGGATGAGAAGCCCAAAAGTCATAGCCAATTCTTAAATATTTTCTTTGAAAATTTGCATCTTGGTGGTTGGTCTCCATACTCCCTTCTTTAAAAAATCTGATTCTACCACCTCTTGATACCTCAGTGTAAATTTCCCAGTTAGCACGCTGCCACAAGGACATTAATACAATCCCTAGCATGGGCCCTGAGCTTCTCTGGCTATCCCTGGTCAACAGGATGTCATCCAGAAAATCCAGAATGTGCTCCTGTGGAGAGCCTTATTTAATTTTATTTTTAAATTGTTTTTGTTGAAATAGATACAAAGTATTTTTTAAATTCTTGCACAAAAATATATAGACTGTCTATGTGTCTGGACATAGTTTGAGAAACACTGGAGGAGATCTTATTCTGGGTTCAGTCAAATGAGACTTTGCCATCATACGGGTAAAAGTGATTTCATTGGCAAGATACCTCCCAAAGGTGTTTTACTCAGTTGCAAGATTTTCTGCTGTCTGCTTGTTTGTTTGGTTAACTGTGCAACTGAATAACTGATTAGCAAGCAGGTTCTGATCCTCAAAGTTTGGAGTTTCAAGTTTGATTTGTGAAAACAGAGAAAATGAACCCTTCCTGCCAAATAGTCATCAAGATCTTAGCCTCACACATCCAGAACCTGGCTCTGTGGCCAATGATGCTATCTAAATTCAGTTCTTCCTACTTTCATTTATTAAAGTAGTTCTTCAAAGTGATAAGAAAACTGTCATAACATTTAAATTTGACGGAAAGAATTTGGAAGTCTTTTTAGGTCACTCTAAACTGGCCGCCATTTATTTTAAAACAGGCACTTGCATGACGCATGTTTGATGTGACATAACAAAGATGGACCTATTTAAGCTCAAATAAATCACTAATAAAAGGAGAAGGAACAGACTTTCCATTGAGACATCAGGATCAGAGTTTTAAACAGGCTTTGAATAGCAATAGGTCAGAACAGTGTCAAAGCCTTGGGCCACCTGACTTCTCTCAGCTCCTGAGCTGAGAATGAGTAATGGACTCTGGGAGAGTGAGGCTACACATTAAAAATGTCGTGTTTATTTTGGGAAGATGGCAAGAGCTTCCCTGGTGGCTCAGATGGTAAAGAATCTGCCTGCAATGCAGGAGACTTGGGTTCAACCCCTGTGTTAGGAAGAACCCCTGAAGAAGGAAATGGCAACCCACTCCAGTAGTCTTGCCTGGAGAATCCCATGGAAAAAGGAGCCTAGAAGGCTACAGTCCACAGGGTCACAAAGAGTCGGACATGACTGAAGTGACTTGGCACGGCAAGATGGCAAGAAGTAGAGAGGGTAATTTGACACAGTAAATGGTGCTGACATCAAAATTAGCTATGCAGGTTGCTAAAAGTCACATGAGCCCAGGAGGCATCACTTACATTATAACTTGTATGGATGTTCTCCACACAGGGTCATGCCCCAGAAGTTTTCCACTGTAGGCTCTGGGATAGACATTCTCTGGAATTTTTACCATATACACCATCATCATCAGCTTTTAGGTATGTGTTCTGACGGATTTTTTATTTAGAAGTCCAAGTTGCTCAGTCATGTCCGACTCTTTGCAACCCTATGGACTGTAGCCTACCAGTCTCCTAAGTCCATGGAATTTTCCAGGCAAGGGTACTGGAGTGGGTTGCCATTTCCTTCTCCAGGGGATCTTCCCAACCCAGGGATCAAACCCGGGTCTCTCACATTGCAGGCAGATGCTTTACTATCTGAGCCACCAGGGAAGCCCAATATTAGAAGTCCAAAAGCATATCCATTATATCACGGAATCACCCTAAGAAACAAAGTGATGCATCTTAAAAGAAAAAAAAAAGTTCCTACACTGGATCTTTGCTTCTTAAGTTTACTCGGATGGAGAAAAATACTGTTCTGGCCTGGTATAATCCAAAATAAGGACACCAATCATCATTAAAAGAACACATTTCAAAGTGAAAAAATACCTACTAACAAAATCAATTGCTGTATGTTTTTTAGGTCTTTTATTTCCATAGACTAATTATATTTGTACAATTTCCATAGGCTAATTGTATTTCAAATCCTAAAAGATGATGCTGTGAAAGTGCTGCACTCAATATGCCAGCAAATTCGGAAACCTCAACAGTGGCCACAGAACTGGAAAAGGTCAGTTTTCATTCCAATCCTAAAGAAAGGTAATGCCAAAGAATGCTCAAACTACTACACAATTGCACTCATCTCACACACTAGCAAAGTAAAGCTCAAAATTCTCCAAGCTAGGCTTCAACAGTACATGAACCGTGAACTTCCAGATGTTCAAGCTGGATTTAGAAAAGGCAGAGGACCCAAAGATCAAATTGCCAACATCTGCTGGATCATCAAAAAAGCAAGAGAGTTCCAGAAAATCATCTATTTCTGCTTTATTGACTATGCCAAAGCCTTTGACTATGTGGATCACAACAAACTGTGGAAAATTCTTCAGGAGATGAGAATACCAGACCACCTGACCTGCATCCCAAGAAATCTGTATGCAGGTCAAGAAGCAACAGTTAGAACTGGACATGGAACAACACACTGGTTCCAAATCGGGAAAGGAGTATGCCAAGGCTGTATACTGTCACCCGGCTTATTTAACTTATATGCAGAGTACATCATGAGAAACGCTGGACTGGATTGAACACAAACTGGAATCAAGATTGCCAGGAGTAATATCAATAACCTCAGATATGCAGATGATGCCACCCTTATGGCAGAATGTGAAGAAGAACTTAAGAGCCTCTTGAGGAAAGTGAAAATGTTGCTTTAAAACTCAGCATTCAGAAAACTAAGATCATGGCATCTTGCCCCATCAGTTCATGGCAAATAGAGGGGGAAACAATGGAAAAAGTGACAGAATTTATTTTAGGGGGCTCCAAAATCACTGCAGATGGTGACTGCAGCCATGAAATTAAAAGACACTTGCTGCTTGGAAGAAAAGATACGACCAACCTAGACAGCATATTAAAAAGCAGAGACATTACTTTGCCCACAAAAGTCTGTCTAGTCAAAGCTATGGTTTTTCCTGTAGTCATGTATGGATGTGAGAGTTGGACTATAAAGAAAGCTGAGCGCTGAAGAATTGATGCTTTTGAATTGTGGTGTTGGAGAAGACTCTTGAGAATCCCTTGGACAGGAAGGAGATCCAACCAGTTCATCCTAAAGGAAATCAGTCCTGAATATTTATTGGAAGGACTGATGCTGAAGCTGCAATACTTTGGCTACCTGATGTGAGGAACTGACTCATTTGAAAAGACCCATATGCTGGGAAAGATTGAAGGCAGGAAAAGAAGGGGACAACAGAGGATGAGATGGTTGGATGGCATCACCAACTCAATGGGCATGAGTTTGAGCAAGCTCCAGGAGTTGGTGATGGACAGGGAAGCCAGGCATGCTGCAGTCCATGGGGTTGCAAAGAATTGGACACGACTGAGCAACTGAAATGAACTAAACTGAATTGTATTTGATAATAAGAATCTGCTTTGGCTATTTCTATAAGCGATGAAGTTCTGGTTTCCAAATTAATTCCTCTGCTTAATATATGCAATTATTTGATATGATTTTTAATTGACTAGGAAGAAAAAGAAAGGGAAATTTTCACTGAGAAGCTACTATAGTTTATGCATTATGTTGTACATAGGAACATGTATTTTTCTCACTTAATTCTCATTGTAAGTTTATAGAATTAGCACTATAATCCTCATTTTTACAGATTAGCAAAGAGTATGAAAGCAAGAAAGGAAAAGGTAAACTAGAATTATTTACTTCTCTTATAATATTGCATTCAGAAGATCATATTAAACTTTAAACTTTGTGAACTTTGTTCACATTTTCAAAAATGACAGATTACACTTTAAAGATGAAGTAATTGAAATAAATATCAATAAAAGAATTTTCCACATGGAATCAAACTTTTTGTTTCTTTTGATTCTAGGTGAACCCTGTACGGCCACTGTTAACCTCAAATTCAGGTCCCCAGAGAAAAACAACTCTGCTATAGGAAATTATAATAAATAAATGTTCAACACTCTTATGAAATCACAAAAAAAGATGAAAAGTTTGGGAGAAATACAAGTAAATGATATTATTAATTATTAGGGAAATGCAAATCAAAATTACAATGAGGTATCACCTCACACCAGTCAGAATGGCCACGATCAAAAAAATTTACAGCAATACATTCTGGAGAGGTGTGGAGAAAGGGGAACCCTCCTACACTGTTGGTGGGAACGTAAACTGATGCAGCCACTAAGGGAAACAGTATGTTGTGCTCTGCTGTGAGTAGTCGCTCAGTCGTGTCCAACTCTTTGTGGCTCCATGGACTGTAGCCCACCAGGCTCCTCTGTCCATGGGGATTCTCCAGGCAAGAATACTGGAGTGGGTGGCCATGCCCTCCTCTGGGGAATCTTTCCAACCCAGGGATTGAACCCAGGTCTCCTGCATTGCATGCAGATTCTTTACCATCTGAGCCACCAGGGAAGCCCAAGAATACTGGAGTGGGTAGCCTATCCCTTTTCAGGGGATCTTCCCAAACCAGGGATTGAACCAGAGTCTCCTGCACTGCAGGTGGATTCTTCACCAGCTGAGCTACCAGGGAGGCCCTTGGAAAACAGTATGAATATTCCTTAAAAAACAAAATCTAGAGCTACCATGTGATTCAGCAATCCCATTCCAGGGCACATATCCAAAGAAAACCATAATCCCAAAAGATATATGCATCCCAATATTCATAGCAGCTGCTGCTGCTGCTAAGTCGCTTCAGTCGTGTCTGACTCTGTGCGACCCCATAGACGGCAGCCCACCAGGCTCCCCTGACCCTGGGATTCTCCAGGGAAGAACACTGGAGTGGGTTGCCATTTCCTCCTCCAATGCATGAAAGTGAAAAGTGAAAGTGAAGTCACTCAATACTATTTTCAATAACCAGACCATGGAAGCAACCTAAATGACCATCAACAGAGGAATGGATAAAGAAAATGTGGTACAAATAGACAGTAGAATATTACTCAGCCATAGAAAAGAATGAAATAATGTTATTTGCAGCTGGATGGACCTGGAGATTGTCATACTGAGTAATATAAGACAGACAAAGCGATATGATATCACTTATATATGGAATCTAAAAAGAGAGTACAAATGAACTTATCTACAAAATAGAAACAGAGTTACAGATGTAGAGAATAAACATCATCATCGGGGGTAAGGTGGGGGATAAATTGGGGTATTGGACTTGACATATGCACACTGCTACATATGAAACAGATAACTAATAAGGACCTACTGTATAGCTCAGGGAACTCTATTCAATATTCTCTGATGATCTATGTGGGAAAAGAATCTAAAAAAAGGTGTATATATATGATTCACTTTTCTGTACTCCTGAAACTAACACAACTACACTCCAATCAAATCAACTATATACTCCAATAAAAATTCCTAAAAAAGAGGAGACCCATGAAGGCAACATGGGCAGAAATGAAAGCTCCCCCTTCCCCTGGATTCTAGTACTGAACTCTGTGGGTGTTCCCACTATGATCACACTCTCTGTCAGCCATGATTTAAAAAATTAATTAAGGAAACATATATGATCAATTTTTAATAATTAAGGAAGAATGGGAGGTTAGAAAGACAGTAACATTAAAACATTGAGAAGGGAGGAAAAATAAAGTATGGATTAAAGTGGGAGACTAAAAAGTCTAATGAAGGCAAAAGATTAACAGTCAAAATCATAAAAGAAAATAAATGACATGTAAAATACTATATAAAAGGCTAGAGGTTAATGAGATTAAAGGCTAAAACTCTAAAAGCAAAAGAGATAAAGGACAAAAACTCATGAGATAAAATTTTAGACAAAACCCATATAAATATAGACGATTTGGGATTAAGAGCAGGAATTAGGAGATAAAAAAGCAAAAGTAAAAAATAAACAGGAAAACATCACTATAAAAGGATTAAGGACAATTTTGTGTAAAGGTATGAAAATGAAAAGTTGAAGTTTAGAAAAGTCATTGGAAAGAAATGGTAGAACATGAGAGTGGACCTAGTAGAGAGCGATGTGGAAATTCTCAACAGCTCTTGGGCTGAGCCTTTTTCCCCTCATAAGAAGCTTCCTTTTAAATGGAGCGGGCTTTGCAGGTAGAGTGGAAAGCAATCTAACAACATATTCCTTGAGTCTTCCTAAAGCATCAAACAGAAACCTACAGCCAACTGACCTCTAGACTCTAGGCAAGCCCCATAAAGAAGTTAAGGCTCTTTAAAAGACAAAGGCTAGACATTGTCTCTAAAGAGTCAGATAGTAAATACTGCATACTCTGCAGCCATGAAGTCACTGAAATTCTCATCTCTGTGCTTGCAACCTCAAAGCAGTCATAGGTAACATATACATACACAGGTGTGGTTGCGTCCTAGTGAACCTCTCTACACTAACACAGGGAGCAGGCTGGCCTCTAGCTCCTGAGCTGCAGTTCCTCGGCTCCAGGTGGTCCTTAGTGAAGAAGACAGGGAAATTGGAGGACTTGAAGGATGTCATGGAGCTGACCTACCCCATGAACCTAAACTGCTCAACTCAGAGTGGAAATATGGAAGAGAAATAAACACTTTTCTCCTTTAAATCATAAAAAAAAAAAAAAAAAAAAAAAAAGACAAAGGCTGGAGAAGAAATGACCAAAGCATATTTTAAAAGAGGTCATGGAGAAGGGGTGAATATGAATTTTTTTAAACCAAACTTCTTCATATCAGCCTTGCAAAGAGGCAAAGCTCAGACAATTCATGAGAAGGCATTTTTATACAGAGGTTAACAAACACAGAATTCATAACTCAAAGAACTAGTACAGGTAATATTTAAATAGTTGTCAGAAAGATTTGGAAGACTTAAAATTGGCAGGATGCAGTGTAAAAGAATTGACAGACATGCCTAAGCTTCTAGTTCCAGATCTGCCACTGGCTGGTTGTGTGAACTTAAGTAAAGCTTTTTATGTTCTTGTATCTCTGTTCATATATCTACAAGAGGAAATAAAATGGCTAATATTAAGAAAATGAGCTTCTGTCATACACTGAATATTGGGCTGAATTGGTCATGGATCTAGGTCTGTTAACAGAGATGAAAATATTCTTAGGAGGGCTAGAAGATGGAGTAAATGAAAGCAATGATGAGGCATAAGACAGGACTATGAAGACATAGAAATACATGGCTCCTCTGAAGATCAGGGTCCTTCTCAGCTATATCTAATAGTTGTTATGCTGAAATGTAGACAGCTAAATCTTCAGGTTTTTCTATAGAAGTCATAAAATTTTAAACGTGAAATCTACTCCTGAGTTTTACATATAATTAACTTATTTAAATTTTTTTAAAAACTACTAAGTGAGACAGCTGAAAAACACCTGCCAGTTCAGTCTGGCCTGTGAGTCACTCTTCTCAAATTCTGTTGCTGCTGCGGCTAAGTCACTTCAGTTGTGTCCGACTCTGTGCGACCCCATGGACAGCAGCCCACTAGACTCCTCTGTGTCTGGGATTCTCCAGGCAAGAACACTGGAGTGGGTTGCCATTTCCTTCTCCAATGCATGAAAGTGAAAAGTGAAAGGGAAGTCGCACAGTAGTGCCCAACTCTTAGCAACCCCATGGACTGCAGCCCACCAGGCTCCTCCGTCCATGGGACTTTCCAGGCAACAGTACCAGAGTGGGGCGCCATTGCCTTCTCCTTCTCAAACTCTACTGACCTGTAATACCTTAGTCAATACATCTGCCTCAAAGGATAGTGTAGGTCTCTCCAAAGTCTGACTGGCTCAAGGCAGAAGTGCACTTATAAAAGCTTCAGTTCTAAAATAGCTGGATTTATTTCTGTAAAGTCAGAAATAATGTGCCCTTCTTGCCATTTCTGATTTTAGTAATTTGAATCTTATCTCTTTTTTTTCATAGTGGGTCTAACTAAATAAAGATTTATCAATTCTATTGACCTTTTCAAAGAACAAACTTTTGATTTCACCTATTTCTCTATCCTCAATTTTATTTATTATTTATTAAAGATTATCCTTTAATCTTATTTTTTTCTTTTTGATTGCTTTAGTTTTAGTTTTCTCTTTTCTGGTTCCTTTTATTTTTTAACTTTTTATTTTGTGTTGGGGTATAGCCAATTAGCAATGTTTTGATAGTTTCAGGTGAACAGCAAAGGGACCCAGCTATACATACACATTTATCCATTCTCCCCCAAACTCCCCTCCCATCCAGGCTGCCACATAATATTGAGCAGAGTTCCACAGGTCCTTGTTGATTATCCACTTTAAATAGCAGTGTGCATATGTCGATCTCAAATTACCTGACTTCCCTTCCCCTCATCCTAGCCCCTCTCATCCCTCAACCATAAGTTGGTTCTTGAAGTCTGTGAGTCTGTTTCTGTTTTGTAAGTTCATCTGTATCATTTCTTTTTAGATTCCACATATAAGGGATGCCAAAAAATATTTATTCTTTAAGATATTTCTTCTTTTTACATATAGATATTGACAACAATAATTTCTAATAACAGTTTTAGCTGTATCCTATAATTTTAGCACACTGTTTTTATTTTCACTCACTTCATAGTATTTTTTTGAGATAGGAGGAGCAGCAGCTGTGCTTTGCTGGAGCAGCTGGGAAGCGAGACCCCACGTCCAAGGTAAGAGAAACCCAAGTAAGACGGGAAGACCTGAGAGAGGGGATCAGAGGACAGACAGACGGAAACTACAATCACAGACAACTAGCAAAACTGATCACATGGACAAGAGCCTTGTCTAACTCAATGAACCTAAGCCATGCCGTGTGGGGCCACCCAAGACAGCCAGGTCATGGTGGAAAGGTCTGACAGAATGTGGTCCACTGGAGAAGGGAATGGCAAACCACTTCAGTATTCTTGCCTTGAGAACCCCATGAACAGTACGAAAAGGCAAAAAGATACAACACTGAAAGATGAACTTCCCAGGTTGGTAGGTGCCCAATATGCTACGCGAGATCAGTGAAGAAATAACTCCAGAAAGAATGAAGGAATGAAGCCAAAGAAAAAGCAACACCTAGATATGAATGGAACTGGTGATGGAACCTGGAATGTTAGGTCCATGAATCAAAGCAAATTGGAGGAGGTCAAACAGGAGATGACAAGAGTGCACATTGACATTCTAGGAATCAGTGAACTAAGATGGACTGGAATGGGTGAATTTAACTCAGATGACCATTATAACTACTACTGTGGGCAGGAATCCCTTAGAAGAAATGGAGTAGCTATCACAGTCAACAAGAGTCCAAAATGCATTACTTGGATGCAATCTCAAAAAAACAACAGAATGATCTCTGTTCGTTTCCAAGGAAAACCATTCAATATCAGGGTAATCCAAGTTAAGCCCTGACCAGTAATGCTGAAGAAGCTGAAGTTGAACAGTTCTATGAAGACATACAAGACCTTCTAGAACTAACACCCAAAAAAGACTTCCTCTTCATTATAGGGGACTAGAATGCAAAAGTAGGAAGTCAAGAAACATCTGGAGTAACAGGCAAATTTGGCCTTGGAGTACAGAATGAAGCAGGGCAAAGGCTAATAGAGTTCTGCCAAGAGAACACACTGGTCATAGCAAACACCCCCTTCCAACAACACAAGAGAAGACTCTACACATGGAAATCACCAGACAGTCAACACCGAAATCAGAACAATTATATTCTTTGCAGCCAAAGATGGAGAAGCTCTATACAGTCAGCAAAAACAGGAATGGGAGCTGACTGTGGCTCAGATCATAAACTCCTTATTGGCAAATTCAGACTGACATTGAAGAAAGTGGAGAAAACTACTAGACCATTCAGGTATGAACTAAATCAAATACCTTATGATTATACAGTGGAAGTGAGAAATAGATTTAAGGGACTAGACCTGATAGAGTGCCTGATGAACTATGGATGGAGGTTCGTGACATTGTACAGGAGATAGGGACCAAGACCATTCCCAAGAATAAGAAATGCAAAAGAGCAAAATGGCTGTCTGAGGAGGCCTTACAAATAGCAGTGAAGAAAAGGGAAGTAAAAAGCAAAGGAGAAAGGAAAGATATACCCATTTGAATGCAGAGTTCCAAAGAATAGCAAGGAGACATAAGAAAGCCTTCCTCAGCGATCAGTGCAAAGAAATAGAGGAAAACAACAGAATGGGAACGACTGGAAATCTCTTCAAGAAAATTAGAGATACCAAGGGGACATTTCATGCAAAGATGGGCTCAGTAAATTACAGAAATCGTAGGGACCTAACAGAAGTACAAGATATTAAGACGAGGTGGCAAGAATACACAGAAGAACTGTACAAAATAGATCTTCACAACCCAGATAATCACAATGGTGTCATCACTCACCTAGAGCCAGACATCCTGGAATGTGAAGTCGAGTGGGCCTTAGGAAGCTTCACTAGAAACAAAGCTAGTGGAGGTAATGGAATGCCATTGAGCTATTTATAATTCTGATAGAAGACACTGTGAAAGTGCTGCACTCAATATGCCAGCAAATTTGGAAAACTCAGCAGTGGCCACAGGACTGGAAAGGGTCAGTTTTCATTCCAATCCCAAAGAAGGCAATGCCAAAGAACGCTCAAACTACCGCACAATTGCACTCATCTCACACGCTAGTAAAGTAATGCTCAAAATTCTCCAAGCAAGGCTTCAGCAATACGTGAACCATGAACTTCCAGATGTTCAAGTTGGTTTTAGAAAAGGCAGAGGAACCAGAGATTAAATTGCCAACATCTGCTGGATCATCAAAAAAGCATTTATTTCTGCTTTACTGACAATGTCAAAGCCTTTGACTATGTGGATCACAACAAACTGTGGAAAATTCTGAAAGAGATGGGAATACCAGACCACCTGACCTGCCTCTTGAGAAACCTATACGCAGGTCAGGAAGCAACAGTTAAAACTGGACAGGGAACAATAGACTGGTTCCAAATAGGAAAAGGAGTACGTCAAGGCTGTATATTGTCACCCTGCTTATTTAACTTATATGCAGAGTACATCACGAGAAACGCTGGGCTGGAGGAAGCACAGGCTGGAATCAAGATTGCTGGGAGAAATATCAATAACCTTAGATATGCAGATGATGCCACGCTTATGGCAGAAAGTGAAGAACTAAAGAACCTCTTGATGAAAGTGGAAGAGGAGAGTGAAAAAGTTGTCTTAAAGCTCAACATTCAGAAAACTAAGGTCATGGCATCTGGTCCCATCACTTCATGGGAAATAGATGGGGAACAGTGGAAACAGTGCCTGACTTTATTTTTCTGGCCTCCAAAATCACTGCAGATGGTGACTGCAGCCATGAAATTAAAAGATGCTTACTCCTTGGAAGGAAAGTTTTGACCAACCTAGATAGCATATTCAAAAGCAGAGACATTACTTTGCCAACAAAGGTCCATCTAGTCAAGGCTATGGTTTTTCCTGTGGTCATATATGGATGTGAGAGTTGGACTGTGAAGAAAGCTGAGTGCAGAATTGATGCTTTTGAACTGTGGTGTTGGAGAAGACTCTTGAGAGTCCTTTGGACTGCAAGGAGATCCAACCAGTCCATCCTAAAGGAGATCAGTCCTGGGTGTTCATTGGAAGGGCTGATGTTGAAACTGAAACTGCAATACTTTGGCCACCTGATGGGAAGAGCTGACTCATTGGAAAAGACCCTGATGCTGGAAAAGATTGAGGGCAGGAGGAGAAGGGGATGACGGAGGATGAGATGGTTAGATGGCATCACCAACTCGATGGACATGGGTTTGGGTGAACTCCAGGAGTTGGTGATGGATAGGGAGGCCTGGCGTGCTGCAGTTCATGGGGTCGCAAAGAGTCGGACATGACTGAGCGACTGAACTGAACTGAACAAAGTATTTTTTAGTTTCTCTTGTGATTTTTGTCTCTGATCCATTCAAGACTGTATTATTTGATTTGTACATATCTGTGAATTTTCAGAATTTCGCTTTGCTGTAGATTTCTAATGTTATACCACTGTGATAATGGCATCTGATCCCATCAGATCAGATCAGATCAGTCGCTCAGTCCTGTCCAACTCTTTGCGACCCCATGAATCGCACCAGGCCTCCCTGTCCATCACCAACTCCCGGAGTTCACTCAGACTCACGTCCATCGAGTCAGTGATGCCATCCAGCCATCTCATCCTCTGTCATCCCCTTCTCCTCCTGCCCCTAATCCCTCCCAGCATCAGAGTCTTTTCCAATGAGTCAACTCTTCGCATGAGGTGGCCAAAGTACTGGAGTTTCAGCTTTAGCATCATTCCTTCCAAAGAAATCCCAGGGCTGATCTTCAGAATGGACTGATTGGATCTCCTTGCAGTCCAAGGGACTCTCAAGAGTCTTCTCCAACACCACAGTTCAAAAGCATCAATTCTTCAGCACTCAGCCTTCTTCACAGTCCAACTCTCACATCCATACATGACCACAGGAAAAACCATAGCCGTGACTAGACGAACCTTTGTTGGCAAAGTAATGTCTCTGCTTTTCAATATGCTGTCTAGGTTGGTCATAACTTTCCTTCCAAGGAGTAAGTGTCTTTTAATTTCATGGCTGCAGTCACCATCTGTAGTGATTTTGGAGCCCAAAAAATAAAGTCTGACACTGTTTCCACTGTTTCCCCATCTATTTCCCATGAAGTGATGGAACCAGATGCCATGATCTTCATTTTCTGAATGTTGAGCTTTAAGCCAACTTTTTCACTCTCCTCTTTCACTTTCATCATGAGGCTTTTGAGTTCCTCTTCACTTTCTGCCATAAGGGTGGTGTCATCTGCATATCTGAGGTTATTGATATTTCTCCCGGCAATCTTGATTCCAGCTTGTGTTTCTTCCAGTCCAGCGTTTCTCATGATGTACTCTGCATATAAGTTAAATAAGCAGGGTGACAATATACAGCCTTGACAAACTCCTTTTCCTATTTGGAACCAGTCTGTTGTTCCATGTCCAGTTCTAACTGTTGCTTCCTGACATGCATACAAATTTCTCAAGAGGCAGATCAGGTGGTCTGGTATTGCCATCTCTTGAAGAATTTTCCACAGTTTATGGTGATCCACATAGTCAAAGGCTTTGGCATAGTCAATAAAGCAGAAATAGATGTTTTTCTGGAACTCTCTTGCTTTTTCCATGATCCAGCAGATGTTGGCAATTTGATCTCTGGTTCCTCTGCCTTTTCTAAAAGCAGCTTGAACATCTGGAAGTTCACGGTTCACATATTGCTGAAGCCTGGCTTGGAGAATTTTGAGCATTACTTTACTAGCGTGTGAGATGAGTGCAATTGTGCGGTAGTTTGAGCATTCTTTGGCATTGCCTTTCTTTGGGATTGGAATGAAAACTGACCTTTTCCAGTCCTGTGGCCACTGCTGAGTTTTCCAAATTTGCTGGCATGTTGAGTGCAGCACTTTCACAGCATCATCTTTCAGGATTTGGAATAGCTCAACTGGAATTCTATCACCTCCACTAGCTTTGTTCGTAGTGATGCTTTCTAAGGCCCACTTGACTTCACATTCCAGGATGTCTGGCTCTAGGTCAGTGATCACACCATCATGATTATCTGGGTCGTTAAGATCTTTTTTGTACAGTTCTTCTGTGTATTCTTGCCATCTCTTCTTAATATCTTCTGCTTCTGTTAGGTCCATACCATTTCTGTCCTTTATCGAGCCCATCTTTGCATGAAATGTTCCTTTGGTATCTCTGATTTTCAGGGGCAGCGGCCAAGAGTACCAGACTGCGATGGCGCAGGAACGGCTGAGAGGAGCTACCCCGCGTCCGAGGTCGGGGGGGGGGGCGGCCAAGAGGAGATACCCAGCATCCGAGGTCAGGGGTGGCGACGAGAGGAGTTACCCCGAGTCCGAGGTCAGGGGCAGCGGCCAGGAGGAGCTACCCCATCCCCCCAAGCCCGAGGCCAGGGGCGGCGGCCGGGAGAAGCAACCCACGCCCGAGGCCAGGGGGGGCGACGAGAGGAGTTACCCGGCCTCCGAGGTCAGGGGCGGCAGCCAGGAGGAGCTACCCCACGCCCCTAAGCCCGAGGCCAAGGGCGGCGGCGGGGAGGAGCAACCGCTCAACCGAGGCCAGGGGCAGTGGCCAGGAGGACCAACCCCACATCCAAGGAGCCATAGCTGCGTGGGTGCAGGAGGGCCTAGAGGAGCTATCCCACATCTAAGGTCAGGAAGGCGGCGGTGAGGAGATACCCCTGGTCCAAGGTAAGGAGCAATGGCTGCGCTTTGCTGGAGCAGCCGTGAAGAGATACCCCACGCCCAAGGTAAGAGAAACTCAAGTAAGACGGTAGGTGTTGCAAGAGGGCATCAGAGGGCAAACACACTGAAACCATACTCACAGAAAACTAGTCAGTTTAATCACACTAGGACCACAGCCTTGTCTAACTCAATGAAACTAAGCCATGCCTGTGGGGCAACCCAAGATGGGCGGGTCATGGTGGAGAGATTTGACAGAATGTGGTCCACTGGAGAAGGGAATGGCAAACCACTTCAGTATTCTTGCCTTGAGAACCCCATGAACAGTATGAAAATGCAAAATGATAGGATACTGAAGGAGGAACTCCCCAGGTCAGTAGGTGCCCAATATGCTACTGGAGCTCAGTGGAAAAATAACTCCAGAAAGAATGAAAGGATGGAGCCAAAGCAAAACCAATACCCAGCTGTGGATGTGACTGGTGATAGAAGCAAGGTCCGATGCTGTAAAGAGCAATATTGCATAGGAACCTGGAATGTCAGGTCCATGAATCAAGGCAAATTGGAAGTGGTCAAACAAGAGATGGCAAGAGTGAATGTCGACATTCTAGGAATCAGCGAACTGAAATGGACTGATCCCATCACTTCATGGCAAATAGAACGGGCAAAAGGGGAAGCAGTGATAGATTATATTTTCTTGGGCTGCAAAATCACTGCAGACAGACTGCAACCATGAAATTAAGAGAAGCTTGTTCCTTAGAATTAAAGCTACGATAAACCTAGAGTGAAGTGGAAGTCGCTCAGTTGTGTCTGACTCTTTGCAACACCATGGACTATAAAGTCCATGGAATTCTCCAGGCCAGAATACTGGAGTGGGTAGCATTTCCCTTCTCTAGGGGATCTTCCCAACCCAGGGATCAAACCCAGGTCTTCTGCACTGCAGATGGATTCTTTACCAGCTGAGCCACAAGGGAAGCCCTAGATAAACCTAAAGAATCTATTAAAAAGGAGGGACATCATTTTGCCAACAAAGATGAATATAGTCAAAGTTACAGTTTTTCCAGTAGTCATGCAAGATGTGAGAATTGGTCCATAAAGAAGGCTGAGTGCAGAAGAATTGATGCTTTCAAATTGTGGTGTTGGAGAAGACTTGAGAGTCCTTTGGACAGTAAACAGACCAAACCAGTCAATCCTAAAGGAAATCGACCCTGAATGTTTCATTATTTTCAACAATGAAAACCAATATTCATTGGAATGACTGTTGCTGAAGTTGAAGCTCCAATACTTTGACCACCTGATGCAAAGAGCTGACTCACTGGATAAGACCCTGATGCTGGACAAGACTGAGGGCAGGAGGAAAAGGAGGCAACAGAGGATGAGATGGTGGGATGGCATCACCAACTCAATGGACATTAATCTGAACAAACTGCAAGAGACAGGGAAGGACTGGTGTGCTGTAGTCCATGGGGTCATAAAGAGTTGGACACAACTTAGCAACTGAACAACAACAATGCCTAATTATGTTAATATCCCTTCATGTGCTTATATGTTGCCTTTATATCTTCAAAAGTGAAGTGTTTGTGTAAACCATTTGTCCATTTAAAGAAATTACAGGTAAAGTACGTATTCAAATATATTGTATACAACTTATGGCTTGGTATTTCATTAGCTTATTAGAGTATTTAAAAGAATAGCAAAGATCAGAATTTTAAAATTTTGATAAAGCCCAATTTATCAATTTTTTATGTACTGGTGTTCTGATAACAGCTAAGAAATATTTGCTTGAATGTCTTCCTCTGTACCTGTTATTATCTTAGGTTTAATATTTAGGTGATTTGCATAACTGGAAAGTGAATCACTTCAATAAGGCTAATATACACAGACTTTAACAAATAAAAAAACTTCTGCAAAAGTGATGATAATCACAATGAACAGCAAAACGATGAACATGAAGATATGGAAAAGGACATCAAAATCATAAAACATGGGGGAGGAAAGTAAGAAAATGTAAATTTTTCTTTTTTGAGAACGTGTTTGACGCTATATGGCTACCATTCCAAAGCAAGTAGATATAGGAATGGGTTATATAATTGAAAAACAAGGCAACCACAAATCAAAAACATACAATAGATTCACAAAAACAAAAAAGAAAAGAACTCTAGCATAATACAAAAGAAAATCATCAAAAGGGAAAAAGAAGAAATATAAAATCAATAGGAAAACAAGGTGGCAATAATAATAAATGGCAATAAATACATATCTATCAATAATTACCTTAAATGTGAATGGACTAAATGTCCCAATCAAAAGACAGAGAATGGCAGACTGGGTTAAAAACTGACAGCCTACAATATCCTGCCTACAAGAGATCCCTTTCAGGACAAAGGACATACATAGACTGAAAGTAAGCAGGTGGGAAAATTTTTTTATGTAAATGAAACTGTAAAGAAAGCATGGGTCACAATATTCATATCAGACAAAATGCACTTTAAAACAAAGGTTAAAGGTATATAATGATAAAAAGGATTAATATAGGAAAAAATATTACACTCATCCACACGTATGTGCACAGTATCAGTTCAGTTCAGTCAGTCAGTCATGTCCAGCTCTTTGTGACAGCATGGACTACAGCACACCACGCTTCCCTGTCCATCGCCAACTTCCACAGCATGCTCAGACTCATGTCCATCGAGTTGGTGATGCTATCCACCCATCTCACATCCTCTGTCATCCCCTTCTCCTTTGCCTTCAATCTTTCCCAGCATCACGGTCTTTTCCAAGGAGTCAGCTCTTCGCATCAGGTGGCCAGAGTATTGGAGTTTCAGCTTCAGCATCAGCCCTTCTAATGAATATGCAGGACTTATTTCCTTTAGGATTGACTGGTTTGACCTCTTTGCTGTCCAAGGGACTCTCAAGGGACTTTTCCAACACCACAGTTCAAAGGGTAAATTTTTCAGAGTTCCTCTTTCTTTATGGTCCTACTCTCACATCCATACATGACTACTGGAAAAACCGTAGCTTTGACCTTATGGACCATTGTTGGAAAGCAATGTTTCTGTTTTTTAACATGCTCTCTATGTTTGTTATAGCTTTTCTTCCAAGAAGCAAGCATCTTTTAATTTCTAGGCACAAAATAAACCTCAACAAATTAAAGAGGACAGAAAATATTTCAAGTATCTTTTCTGAACACAACTATATGAAAGGAAAAATCAACCACACACACACACAAAAAAAATTACATGGAGACTAAATAATATGCTACTAAAAAACCATAGGGTCAACGATGAAATCAAAGAACAAATTTAAAAATACCTTGAGGCAAACGACAATGAAACAAAACTACACAAAATCTATGGGATACAGCAAAAGCAGTTCTTAGTGGGAAGTTCATAGTGATACATATAATACATAGTGATAGGCCTTCTTTATGAAACAAGAAAAATCTCAAATAAACATCCTAACCTACCAGCTAAAAACTTATAAAAAGTAGAACAAACAAAACCTAAATTTAGCAGAGGGAAGGAAATATTAAAGATCAGAGATTAAATAAATAACATGGAGATTAAAAAACAAAAGAAGAAACTCAATAAAATCAAGAGCTGGTTATTTTAAATGGTAAACAAAATTGATAAACCTGTGACCAAGCTCACCAAGAAGACAAGAGGGAAGACCCAAATGAACAAAATAAGGAGAAACAGGAGAAATCAGAAATGATACCACAGAAATACAAAAAATCATAACAGAATACTATGAACAATTATACACCAACAAATTCAACAACCTAAAAGAGATGGACAAATTTCTATAAACATCCAACATTGTTCTTTAGTGGCTAAGTTGTATCCGATTTTTTTGTGACCCTATGGACTTTACCCCACCACACTCCTCTGTCCATGGGATTTCCCAGGCAAGAATACTAGAGTGGGTTGCCATTTATATATACTACCAAAAGTGAAGCAAGGGGAAATAAATAACTTGAACAGATTGATCACTAGAAGTGAAAGAGAATCTATAATAAGAAAAACAAACCAACAAAAAAAACTCCCTATAAATCCAGGCTCACATAGCTTCATGGGTGAATTCTACCAAACACACAAAGAATTTCCAAAAGACTGAAGAAAGAGGGAATGCTCCCAAAGACATTCTATGAAGCCACCATCACCCTGATATCAAAATCAGACAAGTACACCACCAAAAAGGATAATTATAGGCCAGTATCTTTGATGAATATATATGCAAAAGTTCTCAACAAACTATTAGCAGACTGAATTCAACAACACATAAAAAAGATCATATAACTACAACTAAGTAAGATTCATCCTAAATTCAAGGGTGGTTCAACATAAGAAAATAAATCAATGTGATACACCACATAAAATAAAAAAACAAAAACCATGTGATCATCTCAATAGATGCAGAGACAGCACTTGACTAAATTCAACACCAATTATGATAAAAACTGTTACCAAAGTGGGTGTATACAAGGGACATAACTCAAGATAATAAAACTATTTATGACAAAGACAATATAATACACAATGGTAAAAACTTGAAAGCCTTTCTGCTAAAATCTGGAACAAGACAAGGATGCCTACTCTCACCTCTTCTATTCAACATGGTATTAGAAGCCCTAGTCACATCAATCAGACAAGAAATCAAATGTATCCAGATTTGAAGGGAAAAGGTATATGCAGATTATGTGATACTGTATATAGAAAAATGTGCCGCACAAAACTACTAGAATTGAAACAAAAAATCAGCAAGGTAATAGGATACATCTTTAACATAAATAAATTAGTTTCATCTTTCTATATTAACAATAAAAGATCAGAAAGGGAATGTAAGAAAAATAACTTTTAAGATCACACCCCTAAAAATAAAATACTAAGGAAAAAACCTGATCAAGGAGGTGATAGATTTATATGCTGAGAACCATAAAACATTAGTTAAGGAAACTGAAGATGATTCAAAGAAATAGAAAGACAATCCATGCCCTAGGATTGGAAGAATTAACATAGTTAAATTGGTCATACTAGCCAAAGCATTCTACAAAGCTACTGTGATCCCTATCAGACAACCCTTGACATTTTTCAGAGAGCTAGAATAATCCTAATATTTATATGAAACCATTAAAGACCCAGACTGCCAAAATAATCCTGAAGAGAAAGTACAAAGCAGAAGGCTAGCGCCTTCAGACAATACTACAAAGCTACAATAATCAAAACAGCATGATACTGACACAAAAAGAGACATAAATCAATAGCAGAGAATAGAGAGCCCATAAATAAACCAACAGTTTTGACCTACAGTCAATTAATATTTGAAAAATTCAGCAAGAATACACAATGGGGAAAAAGTCTCTTCAGCAAATGTTGTTGGGAAAGCTGGAGGGCCACACATAAATCAATGAAGTTAAAACACACCCTCTAAAATAAGCTTAAATGACTTAAAGACATAACGCCATAAAACTTCTAGCAGAGACAATAGGCAAAACATCCTCTGATATAAACTGTACTAATGTTTCTTAGGTCAGTCTCTCGAGGTTATAGAAATAAAAACAAAAATAAACAAATGAAACCTAATCAATCTTACACCCTCTTCCAACAACACAAGAGAAGACATTACATATGGACATCATGAGATGATCAACACCAAAATCAATTGGATTATATTCTTTGCAGCCAAAGATGGAGAAGCTCTATACAGTCAGCAAAAATAAGACTGGGAGCTGGCTGTGGCTCAGATCATGAAATCCTTGTCAAATTCAGACTTAAATTGAAGAACGTGGGGAAAACCACTAGACTGTTCAGGAATGGCCTAAATCAAATCCCTTACAATTATACATTGGAAGTGAGAAATAGATTTAAGGGACTAGATCTAATAGACAGAGTGTCTGATAACTACGGATGGAGGTTCATGACATTGAGAGGAGGCAGAGATCAAGACCATCCCCAAGAAAAAGAAATGCAAAAAAGCAAAATGGCTGTCTGAGGAGGACTTACAAATAGCTGTGAAAATAAGGGAAGCAAAAAGCAAAGGAGAAAAGGAAAGATATACCCATTTGAATGCAGAGTTCCAAAGAATAGCAAAGAGAGATAAGAAAGCCTTCCTCAGTGATCAGTGCAAAGAAATACAGGAAAACAATAGAATGGGAAAGACTAGAGATCTCTCCAAGAAAATCAGAGATACCAAAGGAACATTTCATGCAAAGATAGGCTCAATAAAGGACAGAAATGGTATGGACCTAACAGAAGCAAAAGATATTAAGAAGAGATGGCAAGAATACACAGAAAACTGTACGAAAAAGATCTTTATGATTCAGATAAACATGATGGTGTGATCACTCACCTAGAGACAGACAACCTGGAATGAGAAGTCAAGTGGGCCTTAGAAAGCATCACTACGAACAAAGGTAGTGGAGGTGATGGAATTTCAGTTATTTCAAATCCTAAAAGATGATGCTGTAAAAGTACTGTACTCAATAGGCCAGCAAATATGGAAAATTCAGCAGTGGCCACAAGACTGGAAAAGGTCAGTTTTCATTCAAATACCACAGAAAGGCAATGCCAAACAATGTTCAAACTAACACATAATTGCACTCATCTCACTCGCTAGTAAAGTAATGCTCAAAATTCTCCAAGTCAGGCTTCAGCGATTGGTGAA
This sequence comes from Bubalus kerabau, assembly GCF_029407905.1. Taxonomy (NCBI): domain Eukaryota; kingdom Metazoa; phylum Chordata; class Mammalia; order Artiodactyla; family Bovidae; genus Bubalus; species Bubalus kerabau. The sequence goes on from NC_073624.1 coordinate 138,350,966, forward strand.
CTGTGAACTTCCAGATGTTCAAGCTGGTCTTAGAAGAGGCAGAGAACCAGAGATCAAATTGCCAACATCCGCTAGATCATCAAAAAAGCAAGAGAGTTCCAGAAAAACATCTACCTCTGCTTTATTGAATATGCCAAAGCCTTTGACTGTGTGAATCACCACAAACTGTGGAAAATTCTTAAAGAAAGGGAAATGCCAGACCACCTGATCTGCCTCTTGAGAAACCTGTATGCAGGTCAGGAAGCAACAGTTAGAAATGGACATGGAACAACAGACTGGTTCCAAATAGGAAAAGGAGTACATCAAGGCTGTATATTGTAACCCGGCTGATTTAACTTATGTGCAGAGTAGATCATGTGAAATGCTGGGCTGGAGGAAGCAAAAGCTAGAATCAAGATGGCCGGAAAAACATCAATAACCTCAGATATGCAGATGACACCACCCTTATGGCAGAAAGTGAAGAAGATCTAAAGAGCCTCTTGATGAAAGTGAAAGAGGAGAGTGAAAAAGTTGGCTTAAAGATCAACATTAAGGAAACTAAGATTATGGCAACTGGTCCCATCACGTCATGGCAAATATATGGGGTAACAGTGTCAGACTTTATTTTTGGGGGCTCCAAAATCACTGCAGATGGTCATTGCAGCTATGAAATTAAAAGATGCTTACTCCTTGGAAGGAAACTTATGACCAACCTAGTTTAGTTCAGTTCAGTCGCTCAGTCATGTCCAACTCTTTGTGATCCCATTAACCACAGCACACCAGGCCTCCATGTCCTTCACCAACTTCCAGAGTCCACCCAAACCCATGTATATTGAGTTGGTGATGCTATCCAACCATTTCATCCTCTGTCGTCCCCTTCTTCTCCTGCCCTCAATCTTTCCCAGCATCAGGGTCTTTTCCAATGAGTCAGTTCTTCACATCAGGTGCCGAAGTACTGCAGTTTAAGCTTCAACATCAGCCCTTCCAATGAACACCCAGGACTGATCTCCTTTAGGATGGACTGGTTGGATTTCCTTGCAGTCCAAGGGACTCTCAAGAGTCTTCTCCAACACCACAGTTCAAAGCATCAATTCTTCGGTGCTCAGCTTTCTTTATAGTCCAATTCTCACATCCATACATGACCATTGGAAAAACCATAGCCTTGACTAGATGGACCTTTGTTGGCAAAGTAATGTCTCTGCTTTTCAATATGCTGTCTAGGTTGGTCATAACTTTTCTTCCAAGGAGTAAGTGTCTTAATTTCATGGCTGCAATCACCATCTGCAGTGATTTTGGAGGCCAGAAAAATAAAGTCAGCCACTGTTTCCACTGTTTCCCCATCTATTTCCCATGATGTGATGGGACCAGATGCCATGATCTCAGTTTTCTGAATGTTGAGCTTCAAGCCAACTTTTTCACTCTCCTCTTTCACTTTCATCAAGAGGCTCTTTAGTTCTTCTTCACTTTCTGCCATAAGGCTGGCATCATCTGCATATCTGAGGTTACTGATATTTCTCCCAGCAATCTTGACTCCAGCTTGTGCTTCTTCCAGCCCAGTGTTTCTCATGATGTAATCTGCATATAAGTTAAACAAGTAGGATGACAATATACAGCCATGACGTACTCCTTTTCCTATTTGGAACCAGTCTGTTGTTCCCTGTATAGTTCTAACTGTTGCTTCCTGACCTGCATATACATTTATCAAGAGGCAGGTCAGGTGGTCTGGTATTCCCATCTCTTGCAGAATTTTCCACAGTTTATTGTGATCTACGCAGTCAAAGGCTTTGGTATAGTCAGTAAAGCAGAAAAGATGCTTTTCTGGAACTCTCTTGCTTTTTTGATGATCCACTGTATGTTGGCAGTTTGATCTCTGGTTCCTCTGCCTTTTCTAAGACCAGCTTGAACATCTGGAAGTTCACAGTTCACATATTGCTGAAGCCTGGCTTGGAGAATTTTGAGCATTACTTTACTAGCATGTGAGATGAGTGCAATTGTGCGGTAGTTTGAGCATTCTTTTGCATTGCCTTCTTTGGGATTGGAATGAAAACTGACCTTTTCCAGCCCTGTGGCCACTGCTGAGTTTTCCAAATTTGCTGGCATATTGAATGCAGTATTTTCATAGCATCATCTTTCAGGATTTGAAATAACTCAAGTAGAATTTCGTCACCTCAACCAGCTTTGTTCATAGTGATGTTTACTAAGGCCCACTTGACTTCACATTGCAGGATGTCTGGCTCTAGGTGAGTGATCATACTATCGTGATTATCTGGGTCATGATAAGCTTTTTTGTACAGTTCTGTGTTCTTGCCACCTCTTCTTAATATCTTCTGCCTCTGTTAGGTCCATACTATTTCGGTCCTTTATTGAGCTTATCTTTGCATGAAATGTTCCCTTGGTATCTCTAATTTTCTTGAAGAAAACTCTAGTCTTTCCCATTCTGTTGTTTTCCTCTATTTCTTTGCACTGATCACTGAGGAAGGCTTTCTTATCTCTCTTTGCTATTCTTTGGAACTCTGCATTCAGATGCTTATATCTTTCCTTTCCTCCTTTGCTTTTTGCTTCCCTTATTTTCACAGCTATTTGTAAGGCCTCCTCAGACAGCCATTTTGCTTTCTTGAATTTCTTTTTCTTAGGGATGGTCTGATACCTGTCTCCTGTACAATGTCACGAACCTCTATCCATAGTTCATCAGGCACTCTGTCTATCAGATCTAGTCCCTTAAATCTATTTCTCACTTCCACTGTATAGTCATAAGGGATTTGATTTAGGTCATACCTGAATGGTCTAGTGGTTTTCTCCACTTTCTTCAATTTCAATCTGAATTTGACAATAAAGAGTTCATGATCTGAGCCACAGTCAGCTCCCAGTCTTGTTTTTGCTGACTTACAGAGCTTCTCCATCTTTGGCTGCAAAGAACATAATTAATCTGACTTTGGTGTCAGCCATCTGGTGATGTCCATGTGTACAGTTGTCTCTTGTGTTTTTGGAAGAAATTAAAAGACGCTTATTCCTTGGAAAGAAAGTTATGACCAAGCTAGACAGCATATTAAAAAGCAGAGACATTACTTTGCCAACAAAGGTCCATCTAGTCAAGGCTATGGTTTTTCCTGTGGTCATGTATGGATGTGAGAGTTGGACTATAAATAAAGCTGAGCACTGAAGAATTGATGCTTTTGAACTGTGGTGTTGGAGAAGACTCTTGAGAGTCCCTTGGACTTCAAGGAGATCCAACCAGTCCATCCTAAAGGAAATCAGTCCTGGCTGTTCACTGGAAGGACTGATGCTGAAGCTGAAACTGCAATACTTTGGCCACTTGATGCAAAGATCTGACTCATTTGAAAAGACCCTGATGCTGGAAAGATTGAAGGTAGGAGGAGAAGGGGACGACAGAGGATGAGATGGTTCGATGGCATCACCGACTCAATGGATGAGTTTGAGTAAACTCTGGGAGTTGGTGATAGACAGGGAGGCCTTTCATCTTGCAGTCGATGGAGCTGCAAAGAATCAGACATGACTGAGCAACTGAACTGAACTGGATGAATCTTACAAGCTTTTGCACAACAAAGGAACCCATAAAAAAGAAATGAAAAGACAGCCTACCGAATGAGATAATTTGCAAATGATTCAACTAACAAGGCTTTAACTTCCAAAATATACAAACAACTCATAAAACTTAACAAGAAAGAAACAAACAGTCCAATCAAAAATGAGAGGACCTATATAGATATTTCTCTAAAGAAGACATCCAGATGGCCAACAGGCACATCAAAAGATGCTTAACATCACTAATTATTAGAGAAATGCACATCAAATATACAGTGAGGTTCCACCTCACACCAGTCAGAATGACCAACATTTGAAAGTCCTTAAATGACAAATGCTGGAGAGAATGTGGAGTGTATATAAGTAACATACAACAAGTCTACAAATAATGAATGCTGGAGAGGATTTCCACTATTGGTAGAAACCTAAGTCAGTGCAGCCACTGTGGAAAACACTATGGAGGTTTCTCAAAAAACTAAAAATAGAATTACCATATACCATATACACCAAGAATATATATATATAAACTAATTTGAAAAGATAGATACATGCACCTCAATGTTCATAGCAACATTATTTACAATTGCTGAGGTATGGAAGGCCACAGGACTGGAAAAGGTCAGTTTTCATTCCAATCCCAAAGAAAGGCAATGCCAAAGAATGCTCAAACTACCGCACAATTGCACTCATCTCACACGCTAGTAAAGTAATGCTCAAAATTCTCCAAGCCAGGCTTCAGCAATATGTGAACCATGAACTTCCAGATGTTCAAGCTGGTTTTAGAAAAGGCAGAGGAACCAGAGATCAAATTGCCAACACCCACTGGATCATGGAAAAAGCAAGAGAGTTCCAGAAAAGCATCTATTTCTGCTTTATTGACTATGCCAAAGCCTTTGACTGTGTGGATCACCACAAACTGTGGAAAATTCTGAAAGAGATGGGAATACCAGACCACCTGATCTACCTCTTGAGAAATTTGTATGCAGGTCAGGAAGCAACAGTTAGATGTGGACATGGAACAACAGACTGGTTCCAAATAGGAAAAGGAGTTCGTCAAGGCTGTATATTGTCACCCTGTTTATTTAACTTATATGCAGAGTACATCATGAGAAACGCTGGACTGAAAGAAACACAAGCTGGAATCAAGATTGCCGGGAGAAATATTAATAACCTCAGATATGCAGATGACACCACCCTTATGGCAGAAAGTGAAGAGGAACTCAAAAGCCTCTTGATGAAAGTGAAAGTGGAGAGTGAAAAAGTTGGCTTAAAGCTCAACATTCAGAAAACGAAGATCATGGCATCCGGTCCCACCACTTCATGGGAAATAGATGGGGAAACAGTGGAAACAGTGTCAGACTTTATTTTTCTGGGCTCCAAAATCACTACAGATGGTGACTGCAGCCATGAAATTAAAAGACGCTTACTCCTTGGAAGGAAAGTTATGACCAACCTAGATAGCATATTCAAAAGCAGAGACATTATTTTGCCAACAAAGGTTCGTCTAGCCAAGGCTATGGTTTTTCCTGTGGTCATGTATGGATGTGAGAGTTGGACTGTGAAGAAGGCTGAGCGCCGAAGAATTGATGCTTTTGAACTGTGGTGTTGGAGAAGACTCTTGAGAGTCCCTTGGACTGCAAGGAGATCCAATCAGTCCATTCTGAAGGAGATCAGCCCTGGGATTTCTTTGGAAGGAATGATGCTAAAGCTGAAACTCCAATACTTAGGCCACCTCATGCGAAGAGTTGACTCATTGGAAAAGACTCTGATGCTGGGAGGGATTGGGGGCAGGAGGAGAAGGGGATGACAGAGGATGAGATGGCTGGATGGCATCACTGACTCGATGGACTTGAGTCTCAGTGAACTCCGGGAGTTGGTGATGGACAAGGGGGCCTGGCGTGCTGCGATTCATGGGGTCACAAAGAGTCGGACACGACTGAGCGACTGATCTGATCTGAAATGTCCATCAAAAAATGAATGAACAAAGAAGGTGTGGTATATATATATATATATATATATAATAGAATACTACTCAGGCATTTAAAAATTAAATTAAAATTATTAAAATAAAAATTTTAAAAAAATTAAAAAAGAATGAAATTTTGCCAACTGTAGCAACATAGATGAGCTTGGAGGGCATTATGCTAAGTGAACTAAGACAAAAAAGACAAATATTGAATGATATGAATGATATCACTTATATGTGGAATCTATAAAATAAAACAGTGAATACAATATAAAAGAAGATAACTCACAGATACAGAGAAGAAACTACAGTGATTACCAGTGGGGAGAGTAAGGCAAGACAGGAATAATGGGGGAAAGGGGTTATTATGGTATTATATGACATCATGCATATGAAAGTTTTGAAAATTGTAGAGCACTATAGAATTTGAAAAATCATTCAATAAAAAATATTTTAAAAGGAAAATGTGGTTTTACCTACATTGGAATACTATTCAGCTCAAAAGAAAGAAATATTATCATATTAGACAACATTGATGAATCTCGAGGACATTATGCCAATTGAATAAGGAAGTCACAAAAGGACATATTATTAGATTCTGCTCTCACTGTGAAAGTGTGAAAGTGAAGTGAAAGTCGCTCAGTCATGTTTGACTCTTTGCAATCCCATGGAGTCCATGGAATTCTCCAGGACAGAATACTGGCATGAGTAGCCTTTCCCTTCTCCAGGGCATCTTCTCAACCCAGGGATCGAACCCAGGTCTCCAGCATTGCAGGCAGATTACCAACTGAGCTATCAGGGAAATAATCAATCTCATAGAGAGATAAATAATGGTTTCCAGGGATTGAAAGGAGAGGGAAATTGGAAATTTCAACTGGTACAGAGTTTTCAGTTTTGTAGAATGAAAAAATTTCTATAGATTTGTTGCACAAGAATGTGAATATAGTAAGCCCCATATAACTACACACTGAAAAATGCTTAAGATAGTAAATTTTGTAAGTTTTTTATGACAATTTTCTTTTACTGTAGGTGATTTACAATATTGTGTTAGTTTTAGGTGTACAACTTCAGATTTACCATAACATTTTAAAAAATCCTTATTTTTTTTTTTCCTTGAAGTGTGTTGAGTTTCTTTCTGGCTGATAATGGCTCCATTCCATCCTCTTGGGGCTTCACTTTAGGCCTCATTAGAACATGTCTAAAGGAAACTCCTGATCCATGGCAAGAATAGATGAAAGCCCTAATATGTGGTTTTCTTGGCATCTGAATTGAATTCCCAAAACCCAGTGTATTTGTTCAGAACAAGGTCCCATTATCCTGCCTCAATGGACCTTTAATGATTCTGAACACTATTCAACCTCTAAAATCTCTATTCATCTCACAGCCCATAAGGAATTCACTTCTGAGTTGCATGGAGTCTTGGACCTGCAGAGCCAGTGGCTGAAAACAACTTTGGTAAAGATTTCTGAAGTTTCATCTTTAAATTGCTATGTTCTCTCTACTAACCTGCTTCACAAATTCCATCCACCACACATCTCTAAACTGTTACTGTGGACACTATTGTTCTCTGTTTTCTATTTCATTGTGCTATGGTTTGGAAAGTGCTCATGATCAGAAAGCCAGGGTAAATGTGTTGTTCAGCTCATGTATTTCTTTCTTTTTAATGATAGGAGTTGTGTACATCTACTGTTGAATGCATGAAAAGAGCTGCTGACCATTACTTTTTGACTTTCACATTTGTTTGTGGCTGAAGGATAAGTCTGACACTTATTTCAGGGGAGTTTGTAATTTCCTCGGTTCTGTCTCAATGCAACAAAAATTTGAAGCAATGGACGGACTAGTGTTACAGCCCAGTGTAATTTCCTCCGTCAGACCAGTGTTACAGCTCAGTTTTATTTAGAAAGCAAAGGAAAATAAATCCTTGAGATGTGAAGGTGGGCCAACCCAAAAGACACAAAGAGAAGTTCCTGGCCTAATTTTGGCTCCTCTTTTTATGTTTTTTCTTATATGTTCTTATATGTTTTTTATTCTCCCCCTGAGCCTACCCTACGTAAACTGGGTTAGCTAGAAGGGCTCTTTGTTTTACCTGAGGTTCTCACTCTGGTCCTCAGACCTTCCTTTGTTCTATTTTCATGGGCTTTTCCCTTCCTTTTAGCCACCACCATTCTGGACTCCTTTTTCCTATTCTTACTACCTGACATGCCCCCCTCAAGAGATGGGAGGCCCAGTTCTTTGGGAATAGGGGTGTCGACGTCTTTCTGGCTACATCCTGCTGAACTAGGACAGCAAGGGGCATTGGGCCTCCCCCTCTTGCTAGTCTCAAGCCTCAGAGTCCTTACAGCAGTGTCCATCTAAGGGTGAGTGTTATTTTCCATGGTCAGCTGTAGTTTTATATATCCTTGTTGAACTAGTACTGCATATTGTAGCTTGTTGCCCTGGGCAGAGACAAAACAGGTTTGACAATTGATAATACATGGAGCAATCATAAGCAGCATCGTTATGGTAGTAACAGGGATTAGTAGGGGCATTCGCCAACTCCAAATTCCCCCTCACCAGAAGAAGGATCCCCCAAAGACAGACTGTAGCCACCCCAAGAACTCTCCAGCTCATTCTTTGAGATTCTGTAGGGTCTGAATGCTTTTCTTGAGGACTGTGAGACTTTCTTTAACTTAGTTGGAGGTATTTACCCAGAAACAACACATCTCATTCAAGATGGCTCAAGTCCCTCCTTGTTCAGGGATCAGGAGATCTATCTCTTGTCTGTTTTAGAGTATAACCCCTGCCAAGCTTTGGCTCTTTAGAGCTATCCTGAGAAATCTTATCCCCAGAAACTTAATTTGGAGGGTGTTCATTAGAATGGCACTCATTTGTAGTCCTGAATAGGTATCTGAGATCTCCCAGGGTCTCACAGGTGTATTGAGTGTCCTCTTCTGTTTTCTTCCACAGCTTGACTCATGAGTAGTGAATCCAAGAGTCGTGTCCTGGTGCCTTGACTGCTGTGGGGGTAGAAAGTATCACAGGGTAGGGGCCCTTCCATGTGGGCTGCAGTTGAGCCTTTGGGGACCCATCTTTCCAGAATTTAATCAGGACTTGAGTCCCTGGAGCATATAGTGGTGGCTCTTTAGAATCTTTTGGGTCCTGGTTGACACCCCACAAATGTATATCCTGTTGGAATTGCCCAATGGCCATGGTATAAGACTGGAGGGTCTGAGCCTATGGATTTAGGAAGAGGTCACTGATATAAACAAAAGGCCTCCCATATAGCATCTCATAAGGGCTAAGACCAACCTGTTCCTTAGGGGCAATACAGGTGCAGAGAAGAGCTATAGGTAAAGCCTCCTTCCATCCCAGGGAGGTCTCCTGGGTTATCTTTATTATCGGTGATTTTAAGAATTGGTTGGCTCTTTCTACTTTTCCTGAAGACTGAGGCCTCCAGGCACAATGGAGATAGTAAGTAATGCCCAATGCTTTAGCGGCCCCTTGGGTGACCTTAGAAGTAAATGATGTCCCACTGTCCCTTTGTAATGACCTGGGCAGACCAAATCTTGGAACGATTTCATGGAGCAGTTTTTTTACCACCTCCTCAGTCTTCTCAGTCTGGGTGGGAAAGCCTTCAATCCATCCTGTGAATGTACCTATCATGACTAATAAGTATTTATACCCTTGAGAAACTGGCATCTGGATGAAGTCCATCTGCCAGTCCTCTGCTGGGTAGGTCCCATGTCGTTGGATGGGCTGGGCCAGCTGGCGTCTTCGAGCTCCTTTGGGGTTGTTTAATTGGCAAGTGGGACAAGAGGAGACCACTTGCCTTACAGTCATTTGGAGGCCTGTTCCTCTGAATGACCTTTCTAGTAATCTTTGTAGGGTCTTTTCCCCTAAATGAGTGGTGGCATGAAAGGAGTTAACCAACTTCCATTGGAGGTTCCCAGGCAGAAAAAGGAGTCCCTCCTTTTGGAACCACCCCATATGATCTTCTTGAAAGCCCTCACTCTTAGCCTTAAGAGTCTCATCTTCAGTATATGAAGGAGTTTTTGGCAAATTAGTCTGTGGAACTAAAGTGGCAACCCCATTAGGTCATTGTTCAATGCTGCTCTCTTAGCTGCCTGATCAGCTGCTTGGTTTCCTCGTGCCACTTCCATATGCCCTTTTTGGTGTCCTTTACAGTGGGAGACTGAAACCTCAGTGGGCAGATGAACTGCCTCCAAGAGCCTAAGGATTTGATCACCATATTTGAGTGGGGACCCTCAGGTGGTCAAGTGGGCTCTTTCTCTCCAAATAGCAGCATGTGCATGTAGCACCAGAAAGGCAGACTTGGAATCAGTGTAAATGGCTACTCGTTTTCCTTTTCCCAGCTCTAAAGCTCGAGTCAGGGCTATGAACTCAGCCAATTGGACTGAAGTACCGGTGGCAAAGATTTAGCCTCTATGGTCTCAAAATTGGGAGACTACTGCATATCCAGCTCTTCTTTTTTCATCCAAGACAAAGTTATTTCCATCAGTGTACCAGATTTCCTCAGGATTGGTCAGAGGATCTTCTGACAATCCCTCTCGAGGGTTTGTCCAGTGGTCCAAGGTTTCTAGGCAAGAGTGAAAGGGGAGAGATCCCTCAGGGGCAGGCATGAGGGTGGCTGAGTTAAGAACCTCACAAGGGGATATAGTCAGGCCTGGATTTTCCATCAACATTACTTGATATCTGAGGGTTCTTTGATTAGACATCCATAAATGGCTTTCCCATTTAGGAGTTATTTCACTTAGTGGCTGGTAAAAAAATAGTTAGTTTGCCCCCCAAAGAGAGTTTTAAAGCATTTTCTATCAGGATTGCAATAGCTGCAAGATTTTGAAGGCAGGGATGCTAGCCTCAGGCTGTTGGGTCGAGCCTCTTGGATAAGTAAGCTACAGGCTGGGGCTCAGGTCCCAACCTTTAAGTTAATATTCCCAATGCTAGTCCTTCTTTTTTTGTGAACATAAAGTTGTAATGCTTTTTCTGGGTCTGGCAACCTCAAGGTAGGTGCCTGAGTTAAGGCTTGTTTTAATGTAGCCTCTGCCTTCTTTTGAGGAGTTCCCCACATCAGTGGGATTGAATCATCCCATCCCTTCAAGCTTTCATATAAGGGCTGGGCAATTGGACCATAATTAGATATCCAGATTCTACAGTACCCAGTTAGCCCCAGGAAAGCTCACAATTGTTTTCGAGTCATGGGGAGGGCAACTGGAGGATTCCTTGTACTCAATCAGAGGACAGCCCTCTGGACCTGTGGGTAATCTGAACTTCCAGATAAGTGACCTTTGTCACCATCGGTGCCCTAGCACAGGAGACTTTATATCCCCTGTCTTCCAAAAAGTTTATAACCTAAGTGCATGTTGTTGGGCATTTTTCTCATCTGGAGAGCAGATTAGTAGGTCATCTATGTATTGTAACATTTTCCCATTAGGTCCCAGGTCCAGATCTAGAAGATCCTGGCTAAGAGCCTGCCCAAACAGGTTGGGGGCTATCTCTAAACTCCTCAGGTAATACTGTCCAAGTCATCTGTTGGTATTTTTCTCCTGGAGCCTCCCACTCGAAGGCAAAAAGATACTGGGATTCTTTAGCCAATGGTATGCAAAAGAATGCATCTTTGAGATCCAAGACTGTAAACCACTTGGCACTGGGCGGGATTTCTCCCAAGATTACATAGGAATTGGGTACTGTGGGATGATTTTATGATCCAGAGATCTTGAACCATTCACCAGGTCCCATCCTTTTTCTGTACAGGGAGGATCGGGGTGTTACACAGCAAACTGGTGGCGACCAACAGCCCACAGGCAAGGAATTTATTAGAGGCTGTAGTCCTTCCTGAGCTTCTCTTCTGAGGGGATATTGTTTCCAGTTTGGAAACTGAGTGGGATCTCAGAGGACAATGATGACCAGTTCAGCTTGGTGGGCTCGTCCAGGAGTCCCCTGGTCCCACACCTGGGGTTAATTTTGTCCTCCTATTGTTTTTGGTCCCTCTCTATTGGAGAGGGTGTAAGAGGGTGTCCTCAGTAGTAACCAGAAGCTGTAGGGCTCTAGGGGCTGAAAAGCTTCCCATTACAAGCATGGTCCACAGTTTAGTGAGTATATATCTCTTCCCAATAAGGGAGTAGGACACTGAGGGACCACCAGAAACTGGTGGGAAAATATTTGTGCATCCCAGCAACAAAGAAGTGCTTGGGTGAATCTTTTAGCAATTGTTTTTCCTATAGCATCCAAAATGATACAGGTTTGGGAGGAGAAGGCTCCAGAGTAGGAGGTCAGGACAGAGTAGGTAGTCCCTGTGTCAATCAAGAAATTCTCGGACCTACCTGCCACATCCAGGTGCACCCTTGGCTCCAGCTCCGTCATGGTTATCTGTGACAGGGGGGCTGGCTGGAGTGGGCCACTTCAGTCCTGTTGAACCATTGTGAAGGAAGGCTTGGCATTTGATCTTGAGGCTCTTGGGTCCTGAGGGCAGAGTGCTACCTAATGTCCCAATTGATGGCATTTGTAGCAAGCTGTTTTAGGAGACTTTCATGGTTTGGACACTTTGGCCCAATGTCCTGCCTGCCTACAGATTAGGCAGTGTCCTTCAAAGACTCGGGTTTTGCCATGGGGACTTCCTGGAGGGAGGCCAGCATGTGGGCATGCCTTGTCTCCTTCCTTTTCTCCCTTTCCTGAGCCTTGGCTTCCCACTCCTGTTCTTTGTTATAAAAGGTATTGGTGGCTGTCTGGACCATCTCATCTGAAGAAGCAGCAGGGTTCTGTTGCTGTAGCTGTTGTAACTTTATCCTGATGTCTGATGCACATTGGGACAGGAATTTGTCCTTTAAAATCACCTGTCCCTTGTAAGAGTCTAAGTCCAAATTGGTAAAGTTTTGGAGGGCTACTTTTAGCCATTCCAGAAAGGCAATGTGGTTCTCACTGGACTCCTGAGTTATTGCTGAGACTGGGTATAGTCCCACAGCTAGGCTTCCTTCTATTTCCACGGGTGGGCTTCCTTAGGGGTGAGTCTTTCTGAAGCTTATCCTAGCCAGTACTGTTGCAACCTGAGGCGTCCCCGGGTCAGGGTGCAGATCCCCAGGCAGGCTGAGGCATAAAGCCTCTTGGAGATCGAATCCCCAGGCAGGTCAAGGCAGGTCAGCCTCCAGAGAATTGGGTCCGTGGGCAGGTCGAGACAGGTCGGCCTTCTGGAACCCCTGGACTGGCAAATCCCCAAGGAGGTTGAGGTGTGACAACCTTTTGAGGACCAGATTCCTAGGCAGGTTGAGGCAGGTCGACCTCATGGGACTCCTGGACTGGAGCTGGGCGTCCCCAAGGTCTTCTGCGTGACCAGTGCTGGGTTGTAATCTTAACTCATTATGGGAATAGATATCATGATGTAAAGCAATCCAAGCCTGTGCCCTGAGACTGGGAACCTGGAGAAACAGCCATAAGACTTATCCTCTAATTGCTCTGAGGGAATGTAAGTCACTGATTTTCTCCCCTAGTCCTCCATAAGAGCAGGTTAGAGTGTCTCCAATGGTAAACATTTCACTGACATAGACCCACTTTAGGTAATAACTGAAGTAATGACAAAAGAGTGGGTTATCTGGTCCTGTTGAGGGCATTAGGAGTATTTTAATAATAATAATAATAATAAGTGGGGTGGAGCAATGTTGCCTACAAGGGGGCAGAGTCCTTGTTGTAGGCATTAGTAAGCGACTTAAGAACAAATTGATAAGAGGCAACAGACCAGATGTTCCATAAAAGTGGAGTGGAGATTTGATCTAGGGGTATGTTTGTAACTTTAGGAGAAGGCCAGCAAGGATTTGGGCCCAACAGCCTGCAGGGCTAACTCCCAAAGTGGCAAACATTATCCCTGGAAGTCAAACTGCCCTTGAAGGGATGCCACCAACAGATGGACTTCTAGCAGGCACTGCGTGTCTGTCACCGCCCTAGTGGGTTCACTGAGAGATGCTGTTGTTGCACATGTTGTAGGAAACATGGAAGATGAAGGCCTGAATATCTAGAGGGATTGGATATTATACAGTATTTCTCTCGCAAGGGCCAGCTATTTTCTGGTTATCCCTCCAGAAGATTGTGGAGGCAACATTATGGGCTCAGGAAAAGAGCATGAAACAGGAGGGAAGGGGACAGGGTACAACTTTTGAAAGAATGGCATAACCCAAGGGCATAACATAAACAGATTAAAATCAGATGGGTCCAAGATGACAGAATTCAACAAAACTTTGATCCTCCATCTGCAAGCTAAATGACACACCCAGAGGAACCAGGACAGTTCCAAGGCACTGTCAAAAGACCTAGGAGTGGGTGTCTCCCTAATTGTTGGAATGATCTTCTCACTCATATGAAATCACCCAGTTTGCAAAAACTAACCACACCACATTCCATGGCCACTGCTCTCTCCTCTGTGATGGCTCACACCCTGTGGAGTGTGCTTCTCTCTGAATCCAAACAAACCCACCTCTTAACTATCGCTGTGTCTCTCACTGAATTTTTGCAATGAGACATTAGAGCCTGAGCTTCATTAGGTCCTGAAGCCAGGCACCATGGGTTTTGGCTGGGTTCAAATCCCGGGAGAGGGGAGCTGAAGGGTGGGAGGAAAAAGCAGTGGGAAAAACGTGCTGAAGAATCCCCTGCATAATCTGCCAGGAAATCTGCTAAATACCTGACCTGTGCTCACAGTTTTCATTGCCTGATCCTTGGCACAAAGATTAAGGACAGAGGAACCCCCACATGCTTGGGCAACAGCTACTGGGGCTCAGCAGGTAGTGGAGCCTTTGGTACACACGGAGGAGTAGCCCCTGCCAGAGTCCCTCAGTTGCACTCACTGCTGCTCACCTGTTCGAGGGGGTTCGAGAAAACAAGAAAGGAGAGACTGTAAAGGAATTAAGATTTTGTTAGCCATATGTCCTTCCAGCCATAGGAGCGAGGACCTCTACCTTAACCAGAGGTCTTCTGGAATCTGAGACTGAACCGCGTGAGCTATCTGCTGAGTCTGTTTTTTGCTGTCACAGTTCCCAGCATGCAGGACTTCTTGTCACTTCCCCTGTACTGGGTTTTCTTTGCATTCTGCTTCTACCACGGGAGCTTTCACCGAGTTGGGCTTCTGCTGGGCTTGGCCTCCACCACGTGGGGGCCAAGCTGAGGTTGTTTCAGCCAGGTTAAATCTGAGTCACGGCACCATAGATGTTGGGGGAGTTTGTAATTTCCTCAGTTCTGTCTCAACACAACAAAAATTTGAAGCGATGGACGGACCAGTGTTACAGCCCCAAGTAATTTCCTCGGATGGAACACTGTTACAGCTCCTACAGCTCAGTTTTATTTAGAAAGCAAAGGAAAATAAATCCTCGAAGTGTGAAGGTGGGCCAACCCAAAAGACGTGAAGAGAAGAGAAGCTTTCAGTCCAATTTTGGCTCCTCTTTTTATATGATTTCTCTTCTCCCCTTGAGCCTGCCCTGTGTAAATTGGGTTAGCCAGGAGGGCTGTTTGTTTTACCTGAGGTTCTCACTCTGGTCCTCGGACCTTCCTTTGTTCTATTTTTGCGGGCTTTTACCTTCTTTGTCTTTTAGCCAGCACCATTCTGGACTCCTGTTTCCTATTCTAACTACCTAACACTCAAAACTATCAGTGCTGGGATGAACAATTTGCTATTCTGTGTCTATTTTCAAAGTCTATACCTAACACTCAGCATTACAGAATACTTTTTGTTTCTTGGAGAGATTTAATTTTTTCTGTCTCCTCCCACAGTAACATAATCTCCAAGAGAAAAGTGACTCTGTTCATCTTAACCAATTTGCACCTCCAGTGCTTAGAGCAGGGATTGGTGCTAGTGATTAAACAACAAATATTTATTTAATAAAATGAAGTAAAACAAATGAAAGTGAAAGTCACTCAGTTGTGTCCGACTCTTGTCTGATTCTGGACTACACAGTCCATGGAATTCTCCAGGCCAGAATACTGGAGTGGATAGCCTTTCCCTTCTCCAGGGGATCTTCCCAACCCAGGGATTGAGCCCAGGTCTCCCACATTGCAGGTGGATTCTTTACCAGCTGAGCCACCAGGGAAGCCCAAGAATACTGGAGTGGGTAGTAGCCTATCCCTTCTCTAGTGGATCTTCTCAACCCAGGAGTTGAATCAGAGTCTCCTGCATTACAAGCAGATTCTTTACCAACTGAGCTACCAGGGAAGCCCAGTGAGTGAGTTATTAAATAATTATGCACTGCCAAAAATTGCTTGAGAATATGTTCATTTTACAATAAAAAACCATAAAAGGACAGGTAAATAAATGGTGGGAAATATATGTTAAATCCGCAATAGTAAAAATGAAAATAAGGGGTAGCAAAAGAAGTGAAGGCATAGAAAAATAAATGAAGAGAAATGGGAAGAAAATGGAAATGACAAAGAAGAAAGTCTACATTATTACAGACAGGGAAAAAAGAGCCAAAAAAAAAAAAAGAAAGAAAGAAAGAAGTGAAGAAAATAAAAAGGAGAAGTAAAGAGAGAAGTATTATTTTGTTTTCTAATACAGCTAACATATTATGAACTGCCTATGTGTTACAGTGGAGGAGGGCATGGCAACCCACTCCAGTATTCTTGCCTGGAGAATCCCCATGGGTACAAACCATGGGGTTGCAGTCAGACAAGAGCAATTAAGCACAGCACATGTGTTTCAAAGCAAAATCCTAGGGATTCAATGACTGAAAAGAAATCTCATTATTCTCTGAAAATTCTTTGTTCTCTAGTAGGAAATATGATGTATAAAAAACATGTGCATTAATATAATCCACAATAGACTAGAATGAGCATTATAAAACAGTGCTGTGGGAACACAATAATATTCAAACCCCACCTGGGGATATTGGAAAGTGTCTTAGAGAAAGTGACTATATTTGAAGAACAGAGAGAATTTCAGCAGATGGTATGAGAAGAATCCATTTGCTAAAAGGTTTGGTGGGAGGAGGGAAGAAAGAGCATGAACCAGAAACTGTGAGATTTCCTGATCATCTAACAATGTCTGAAGGGCACTGGTGGATATAAATACACGTTGGGAAGGCAAGTTTAAAACTCCGGTGGAGTTCTGAATCCTTGAACATTCAAAAGTAGCCACCTTGAATATTATGCTAAGAGTTTAGACTTCATTTGCTCTTTGCCATTGGGACCTCTTCAGAGTTTTCAATGGGGGAAGTAATAAGGTCAGAGCAGTGATTTTAGAACAGAATAGGGTAAAAATAAATAGAAAAGAGAGAGAGGCAACTTTGGACAAATTTCTTTTCTTGAATAAGCACTGAGGTCTAGAAATAATAGAAAATGAAGAGGAAAGATATTGGTACTGAAAATTATTTTATCGCTGTTTTCATCCTACTTGAAAGAACATGCCTTTTTTAATGTACATGTAAGAAGAATCTCTTTTGTTTGGAGCCATCTTCATGTGGAGACAGTGCAGCCTGATGCTGATTTTACTGATGTCTACCTCTCTAAATCTTTTTGCCCCAACAGCAATTAAAGCTTGTAGGTTCAAGCATCTGAAAACAAAGTAAAAACCAAAACCAAACAGAAAACCACCCATTTTCTCCCAAATCAGTTCCTCTCTGCAGCAAAAGGAAATGGAGGGTTGCATTGTTGGACTGCAAGGAGATCAAACCAGTCAATCCTAAAGGAAATCAGTCCTGAATATTCACTGGAAGGACTGATGCTGAAGCTGAAGCTCCAATACTTTGGCCACGGTGATGCAAAGAACTGATTCATTGGAAAAGACCCTGAGGCTGGGTAAGATTGAAGGCAGGAGGAGAACGGGACAACAGAGGATGAGATGGTTGGATGGCATCACCAACTCAATGGACGTAAGGTTGAGCAAGTTCTGGGAGTTGGTGATGGACAGGGAAGCCTGCCGTGATGCAGTCCATGGGGTCACTAAGAGTCTGACACTACTGGGTGACTGAACTGACTGTCCCACTCAGCTTTATATGGGAATCAGGTTGGATTTGGTATACATGAATACAAGTATCTCAATAAAATTTAAGTGCTATGGAAGACACAGATTTTTACTTTTAAGTGGAATTGTTTTTCACTTTGTTATCAGGGTAATTAGACATTCAGGTATCTTTACCTTGCTTTCCTCACACAGTCATTTTAAAGGTGTATTTCATCTAAGGAACTCTTCTACATGAAAGCAGGACCTTCAGGGTTACTTCTTGAAGACTACTTGTAAGTCATTTCAAGTATTTGGAATGTCTTTCAATAATACTCATTCAGTGATTTTGTAATTCATAGGCAATAACTGTTTTAGGTAAATAATTCACAATGTTAAAAAATAATCACTGTACTCTCAGCAATCTGAAAAGAGAACTACTGAGGTGTTGGGTTACTTATGTTCACATGCTTGAATGTTACCCCCAGAGTTTAATATTTTTGTTTCTTCCTGTCTTTGAACAACTTTCAACTGGCATCACATAATTTACTAACTTAAAATGATGTTCACATGATTTCTGTTCTAGACATATAAAATAATATGTAATAATAAAGAGCCTCTAGCACACAGGCATCCGTATACTAGGAGAGTGTTAACAACAATAATAATGAACACTGTACGTTGGCACACCTGCTATTTCAGTATTTGGAATTTCTTCTACCACATTTTACCTTCCTCTCTTAGCCACCATCTTTATATTCGTGTCATGAACATAAATCAGTTGCAGACAATCCTCTCTATGGAAAAGTACTCTTCAGTGTATTCTCCATTAGGTAAGTCTTTATTTTTTATTGACTACATTGATCAATTACTTAACTTAGGGATCTCTTCAATTCAATGTCCAAGTCGATTTTGTAAGTTAAAAGGTCCCTTAGAGAAAAATACAATTTGACAAATGTTAGAAAACCTAATAGTTGGGCCATTTAACATTCATATCAAATTCACTCTGTGGCCAATTCTATTAACTGGGCAGAAATTAGCTCTAAGGATAGCTAAAAACAAAACCCCTAGAATCACTGAAAATTATTGATTCAGTGACTATACAGAGGGCTGTAAGTGTTCTCTGTCAACTGAATCACTTTTTTTAATTTCCAGAAAGGCAGCTGCTGGGCGTCCTGCAGTCAAGTATTCCTGCAGAGCAATGGTGAGAAAACCACCGCATGTCTCTTGTTTTCATACTAAGAGTGATTTTCATATTTATAAATTGCTGAAAAAAATAAAAAGAGTAACATTTCAAGGTGCTTGAAAACAATATGAAATTCAAATTTCAGTGTCCATAAATAGTATTTATAGATAAAATATGATCCATATAAAAATGAATGTGTCGCTGTATTTAAAATGGATAACCAACAAGGACCTACTGGATAGCATATGGAATTCTGCTCCATGTTATGTGGCACCATGGATGGAAGGGGAGTTTGGGGGAGAATGGAAACATGAATATGTCTGGCTGAGTCTCTTAGTTCTCTTCAAATTATTGCAACATTGTTAATTGGCTATACTCTAATACTCTTTTTAAAAATAAAAAGGTTTTTAAAACATGAGTGTGACACAGCCACACTCAGTAATCTCTGTATTGCCTACGACTGCTCTCTTACTAGGGCTTCCAGATGGTGTGGTGGTAAAGAATCCATCAGCAATGCTGGAGACGCAGGAGACCTGGGTTCGATCCCTGGGTCAGGAAGATCCCCTGGAGGAGGAAATGGTGACTCTCTTCAGTTTCTTGCATGGATAATCCCATGGATAGAGGAGCCCGGCAGGCTACAGTCCATGGGGTCGCAAAGAGTCAGACATGACTGAGCGATTGAGCACACAGGCACACTCTGTTACTAGAGTGGTAGAGTTGGAGAGCTGTGACGGCTCAGCAGCCACAAATCCTGAAATATTTCCTATCTGGCCCCTGACAGAAAAAGTTTGCCAAACCCTGCTATAGAATAAGAGCCATTTGTTCACGGAATTCATTTTACTGTTTTCAAGTTGGATTTGTTGGAACTCTCTTGTCCATAAGTGACAAAAGCCCAACTCAAATACAGTTTAAGCAAACAGGAGGACGTGCTGGATCCTGTAACTTAGGAACAGATCTGCCAGCAAGCATGGCCAGATTTAAGGATGGGCTCTTGGAAGATCAGAGTCAGCCAGTGATCTTTTCTGTGATTAATGGGCAGATCCCAAGTGAAAGAAGTTGATCACATCCTTCTGAGGTGTTGCCAACCTGGTGTGTCAGGCCTGTAGGTCTCTCTGCAAGTGGTGGCAAAGATGGCCACTGGGCACTTGAAGTTACCAGTGGAAAGAGCTCACTTCTTTTCTAGTAGTTCAGCAAAAGCCTCAAGACTAACTCTGAGTTAATTGCTGCATTGAGTGGCGTCCAGGATACCATCAAACAAAGCACAAGGACTGAGTTTGGGGAGAGGTGTTTCTACAAAGGAAAATCAGGAAGGAGGGGAAATATCTGCCAAGCAAGCATAACCAGCAGATGGCCACCACAGTGAGAAAAGAAAGTACTGGTTCTTCCTTTTTTAGAGGTAAGAATACCTAATCTGAAAAAAGTTAAAGGACTTATTCAAGATTACCCAGATGGAGAACACAATCTGTCTAACTCCTGGTCCATACTCCGGGAGTTACCAAACCGTGATGCCTTTCCAAAATAGTAGTTATCTGGGTGCCAAGTATGCATATATTGGCTGGAAGGAAAGCTTTGAGTCTTCCATAAATTAGGTTTCTCTGATATTATGTAGGAGAAGGCAGTGGCAACCCACTTCAATACTCTTGCCTGGAAAATCCCATGGATGGAGGAGCCTGGTAGGCTGAAGTACATGGGGTCTCGAAGAGCGACTTCACTTTCACTTTTCACTTTCATGCATTGAAGAAGGAAATGGCAACCCACTCCAGTGTTCTTGCCTGGAGAATCCCAGGGACGGGGGAGCCTGGTGGGCTGCCGTGTATGGGGTCGCACAGAGTCGGATACGACTGAAGTGACTTAGCAGCAAATATTATGTAAATATCTCCTGTCAACTACCTTGTCTAATACACAATCCACATTTATCAGATTAACTTCAACCCTTAGCAAGGCCCAAGGGAGAGGAATGTAGAGGACTGGTGTGGTGCAGAGGGAGGGAGTGAGAAACTGGGGAAAGTTTAAGGGCAGAAGGTGTCATCCTGTGAGAGAGTCACCGTGGAACACCACGAGAACCTAGTAAGTGATGAGGAATGCACATGTATGTGTGTGTGCACGTGCATGTGCGTGCATGCATGGGGTACATGTGAGGGAAAGAGGGGGAGAGAGGAAAGGAGAGACACACAGAGAGAGGAAGAGGGGAGGAGAGCGAAAAGCTTGGGTTCTGAGAGGTAAGGGTAACTGTACTAGAAGAGGGCATGAGAAGAACTGCAGGAAGACAATTTCTGCCTGCTTCACAATTTCCCCCCAGCAGGATCCTGGCAGACTCCCCAGGTGTAAACTGGTCCCTATCCAGAGCATAAACTGGGAGTGGAATCAATATGCTAGACATTTCCATTTGCATTAGGCAAGTAATGAGACAATTTCTTGATAGTTTTCTGAGGATAATGAAAGTGCATGGCTCAGCAAGAGTGACTCATGGTGAGTCAGTTGTTTAAGGCTGTCTCTTTGTAAGTCATCACTCAAATCAAGTTCCAGTGTTATGCCAGTGACTGGGGCCTCATCTCAGCCCCACTCAGGAAAAATCTTCCAGTCCAATCCACTGGCCACCTGCCCAGTTCATCTTTTACTTTGGAAGAAGGTGCTTGGCATCTGTATACATAGGACATGACAATCTTGAGAGCTGCAGCCAAAAGAAATTTAAAATTGTCATGTCTATGGTTTTATATTCAGTTTCCAGATGAGCAAAATGCTTTAGCACCTTCGTTTTGAATTCAATTCAATTGCCAAACATTTAAAACAGCAGGGATGTAACAAAGCAGACATTTAGCTGAATAGTGAGCTGAATTCTGGTTTGCAGAGAAAACATGAACTAGATGTTAAATAAATGTCAATATTCATTGAGCTGTTTTCCATTTCCAGACTAGAGAATTTCAGTTCCCCATAAATTCCTTAGGAGTAAAAAGTACAATCATAAGCAGAGCTTTTATTAATTCAGCTTCTCCAATTGTCTCATTTGATTTTGAGCTCTATTTCTTGAAAGGATTTAGTTTTTTTAAAACCTAAGAAAAATGCTTCAATATCTATTAGACAAAGGTAAGTCTGGCACATCAGGACTGTATACAAAGGCAAACCAGCTACCATCCTGTATCTAATCCTTTACCCACTACAGTCCCTTGTACTTGTGTTAATAGCTCCAGATTGATGGAGGAATTAGACTTTCTTGAGAAAAGGAAATGTAATCAACATGAATCCCTATAATATACTGGGAAGAAAAATTATTTTTCCCCTTCACTCTCTGCTAAGCTTCTTTCCTCTCAAGTTGAATAGTGATGCACCTCAGGCAATTTAGAGAAAATGGTTCTTTAGTTGACTAAATGGGATGTGTTGAAACCAGTAAGGGGCAGGCTAATAAGAGGGAATTTGGCCCCAAGACTTGATTAAGATGGAGGCAGAGCAGAGGATGTTGAGAGGAGAAGCCAGATGACTTCCAGGATCCATTTTGCCCATCAGAAACAACATCAAAGAAAAAAAAGAGTTTGCTCTGAGCCCCAGAAAACCCTTTTGGTTTCAAAGAATGTAAACTGGTACATTATACAGTAAGTATCGATTGCTTTTGCTTGCCCATCTCTTTTTCCAGTAACAGAAAACACGGCTCTCCTCCCCACTTTCAGTCCATGTGGATCACATAAGGCTGACCTCACCTCTTTGCCCCACTCCTCACCAAGCATGGCAGTCACAAGATCCCCCCCGAGTCTGAACATTAACACAATCTATGACCTTAGCTTTAGTGTTTGATTCACTGAAGCTGGGCATTCAACACAGGTCTGGGCATTCAACACAATTTGGTGCAATGGAAGTCTAAGTGCTTCTCCGGATTTATTGGAAAAGATCTAATGGAATTTTTCCCCATTTTCCCTAAGCTTGATAAACTGGTAGATTGGAAACTGGGTTCAGTAAACCTCACTTCTAGAGAAGAGTCTGCCTCAGAACAATACCAATATGGAGAACAGTAGACCTGAGTGACAGAACCACACAGACACATAAATACACTAGTATCCTTTGAGTCCCTAATCCAAACCATGCCTGATTTCCCTTGAACTTTCCAGTTACATAAGCCAATAAATCAGTCACTCTATAATCTATTCTGAGCTGAGCTTTTGTTGACTTTATTATTACTTGCAACTGACTTGATTTATATAAGTTATCTATTTTCATCTTCATCCTGGATTATAATAGTTGGAAGACAAAGGAAAAAGAAATACGAAAAGGATAAGGAGAGAGTCTGCATTAGTCTCAAGTAACAGGTATCGTTCAAATAATCTCCTAGCTGGAAAACCAAGAGAAGATGTATTTTTTGCAGTGAGCAGTTTATCTTTCCCTTGAAGCTGCTGGGGGAGGATTATTATCTCAAGAGAATTTTCTTCTGCACATTTTATTACTCATCCCATCATCTAGTACGTTTTCAGCCTGAATGAATTCTGATACCCTCTTCAATTTGTGTTATGACAAGCTAATCTTCAAAACCCACTGTAGGTTCTGAATGACACCTGGATTAAGATTGAGTCATAGCAATGGAAAAGCTTATAATGAATAATCACGATCTGTTATAATGCACTCCTAATTCTTACTTTTTAAAGCCTCTCATCGATAGCTATTCTTTCCAGAAACAGCTATTATCAATTTCTCATATTTTATTAATACAGCAGAGGAATTCTATTATCATGTGATTCACATAATGAAGATTTATATATTGTTGTTTTTATAAGCACTCTACCTGGCTGCAGTATTTTTGTTGTTGCTGTTTTTCAAAAAGATGGAGATGAAAGTGGTTAAGTAACTGACCAGATCTGAATAAAAATCTTTATTTTCTTGGAATCTTGTTCTTTTCCAAGAGCTATGAGTCATGACACAAATGAGCTATGAATCACTATCCCCTACATGGAGCACATTTATAATAAGGTTGTCTTCAGCTGCATTTATTATTTATATTAAAAAGATTTTCACAGAATAATCCAAATCCTCACTATTATCTAATATCCTTAAGCATTTATTTGATTGGCTTGGAGGAATAAAAGACTAGTTGATAACAAGAACCTACTGTGGGAACATTAGTTCAAGTCTTGTTTCTGGATAAATTCCTAAACATCTCTGGACTTATTTCCTCTGCGGATGTGATGGAGGACCAAACTGTGCATTGGACTCTGATGGTAACCATGACAAAATCAGAATGTGGTTGGCCTGGTTTTTGTGGTTAAGAGAGTGACATTTAAATATTACTTTTTGAGGAGGTGGAGTAGAAAAGTCAGGCAATTATTTCTATAAAACCTATATAATTCTGTCTATATAATACCAAGCATTTACTTTAAAAGTAAAAAAAAAAAGTTAATTCAACTGTTTTTTATAGAAACCCCTATTCAAAAAAATGACTGATATTTCCTCTGACACAGTGAATTTAATTATAACAATTAATGTCAAGTAGGCTATTTTCATTCAGTCAGGGTGCGAGTGTCCTCCCCAATATCGACTTTAATATCTGTTCAGGCATAAAATCACAACATAAGGGCTTTCCAGCTTTTTGCTGACTTACTTTATTGGATGACAGACAATTTCTGGCTTGCCCCTTATTTTCTACTATTAACTATGACTGATGTCTTAGATGGTTCTGCTTGGCCTCTCTGTCCCCCACGGGAATTCCCAATCTTCTGCATTCTTTACCTCTCTAGTGACCTGTCTTACTTTTGTTCTCATTGTGTAGCACCTTGACTCTGCTTTTGGACATGCCCAGTTCTTTTCTTGAGCAAGTTTTCTTATAATCATAAGAACACGGGATTTAGGACAAAGAGAACTGAATTCTTTTATTTATTTTTAGTTGAAGGATAACTGCTTTACAATGTTGTGTTCGTTTCTGACAGAACTGGATTCTTATCTAACTTGGACTCTGTTCCCTATTGGCTTTGCGACATTAAGCAAGACATTTTGCCTCAATTTTGGTTTCCTTACACAGAAAATAGGGAAAACAATGCCATCCACCTTGTAGCAAAGTTAAAAGTGTTCAGTGTAGTAAAAATATGTTATATTGCCTTAACAATGACTAGGTGGCTAACAAATACTAATCAAAGATCATCAAGATGTTTAGTTCATTTCTCAACTTCGGGACCTAATGTCTTTCCCTTCAGGTTAAAAAAAAATCCATTGACTGATTATCACTTCAATCTGACAGGCACGTGGAGCCCATGAGCCAGAACCTAAGACCTTACTTCCAGTTTAATTAGCATCTCTATTCTGCAGGTGTAGAAAGGGAGACTAACAGATAAGTGAATAGCCTAAAATCACAGCAAGGGACAAAGATGTGATTCAAACCCTGATTTCCTCATGACAAATCCCTGCCCTTTCACTATGTCACAGGATCCTCCTCCCCCATCCAAAGCATCTGATCTCCCCAGCATGGCTGACAAGTCCAGGTCAACGGGGGCTTTGACCCCCTCCCCCTAGTCCTTGCCCCTACCCACCATAGATAACCAGGTAGTCTCAAGTCCATCAAGGAAAACATCAGACCACTCTGAAGCAGGCCAAGAAAAAGAGATACTCTGTCTAATAAACTTTTTCTCAAGGACCTCCCCACAGGCATGATTGAGACTGTTTCCACCAAATACTTTTATGTCAATTGGTCTAATAAGTTAGAAGAATAGCATTTTCCCCATTTTGCACTTTTTATGTTAACTTCAATAACTTTATTTTTAATTAATGTATTGATATTAATTTTAAGGAAAATTTATTTTAAATGTTCTATCACCTTTGCTTGTGCTGACCTCATGATACTTTTGGAGCTAACAAATATCTCAGCTGCTTTGGGAATTCTCAGTTATATAATCATATAGGTGACCCATAAACTCAAATTAGTGAAATAATATATCACACTTAACAATCTTATATACAGATTTGTGATTTTACTTCACCTGAAGCCTCCTTCCCACTCAGTTTAAGAAATCAACAGTCAGTAAGTGTAATAGTAAATATATAAGTGAATGACAGGAAGTAAAGGCCTATTTCAAGATTACTAATAGTTATAAAAAAAACACACAATATGTAAGTAATAGATGGAAAAAAAATCCTTGAGATGACTTAATTGCTCAATTAAAATGAGAAATTCTGCCAATAACCAGGATTCCCAATGACACTATAGTGAACACTACTTATGGACTGGGACCTATCCTGTACAATATCTTAGTTCTTAGTGCAGAGTTGGTCACAGGGAAATGTCTCAATAAATACTTCTTATTAGTATGAGTACTTGCTATTCTACAGACAGTAAACCTGATTTTGTTTAGTTACTCAGTCATGTTCAACTCTTTGCAACCGCATGGATGCAACACACCAGGCTTCCCTGTCCTTAAATTTTTCAGCTGAATAGCACATGAGTGGAGAAGGAAATGGCAACCCACTCCAGTATTCCTGCCTGGAGAATCCTGTCGACGGAGGAGCCTGGTGGGTTGCTGTCCATAGGGTCGCACAGAATCGAATACAACTGAAGCGACTTAGCATGCATGCATGCATTGGAGAAGGAAATGGCAACCCACTCCAGTATTCTTGCCTGGAGAATCCCGGGGACAGAGGAGCCTGGTGGGCTGCTGTTTATGGGGTCGCACAGAGTCGGACACGACTGAAACGACTTAGCAGCAGCAGCAGCACATGAGTGGAACTCATGCAATGAGAAAACTAACGAGTTTTACACTACATATAAAGGGTGCTGCAGTCGTGTCCAACTCTGTGCAACCCCATAGACGGCAGCCCACCAGGCTCCCCCATCCCTGGGATTCTCCAGGCAAGAACACTGGAGCAGGTTGCCGTTTCCTTCTCCAAAGCATGAAAGTGAAAAGTGAAAGTGAAGTCGCTCAGTCGTGTCCGACTCTTAGCGACCCCATGGACTGCAGCCCACCAGGGTCCTCCATCCATGGGATTTTCCAGGCAAGAGTACTGGAGTGGGGTGCCATTGCCTTCTAAGCCCTTTTCTTGGAGCAGTTCTCCATTTATTCAATGAAATCTAGGAGAGGTCCCATGACATTCCTGATGTCTACACTTTTAGTACCAGGAGTGTTCATTTTGGGCATCTGAAACACTCAGTTCTGGAAAAAGTAAAAACTCAAAATTTCACTCAAATATAGAGCTTTTCCTCTCCTTCAGTTTGGGGCTACCACCTATGGGAAGCCTTCATGCAGTGGGATTCTATCTCCCAGTAGGGTGTTGCTCCTCCACTCTCCCCACCTACAAGCCTGCCTCTGACCTCCAGGACTCAAGTGGTTGGGGGCAGAAGAGGGGAGGCAACCGCTGTCATTTCTCTGCCATCACACTCAGTGCAGGGCATCCGTGGCTTCCATCTCCAAGTGCCGACACTAAGCTGAGGACTTGCTTTGGCCACTGGAGCCCACTCCTTATGCATCCAGAACAGGCCAGAACTTTTAAGGAATTCAAGCTTCGAGGAGCAGCCCTCATCACATGCCTGACAAGAAGTGATGGAGAGCCAGATCCTTTGGTTGGAATCTGAAATACATTCTTCACCATACCCAGAGCAGGAGGATTGACCTTCAAACCCATAGCAGTAACCTGCT
The DNA here is from genome assembly GCF_029407905.1 of Bubalus kerabau. Taxonomy (NCBI): domain Eukaryota; kingdom Metazoa; phylum Chordata; class Mammalia; order Artiodactyla; family Bovidae; genus Bubalus; species Bubalus kerabau. The sequence continues at coordinate 138,378,142 of NC_073624.1, forward strand.
CAATCTCTGATGTGTTACTGGCTTCCTTCCTTTCCTTATCTCACTACCCACCCCTCTGCCTGTGCTTCTTGAATTCACCTCCCAAATAAACTAAATACACTTACATCCATATCTAAGGGTCTACTTCTGTGGGAACCCAAACTAAAAGAAGAAAAGGGCAGGCAATATCCTAGCTAAAATGCAAAGATAGACCCAGTATCGGTTTCCTCTGGCTGTGCAGACAGTTTAAGTAACTCTCTCTGAGCTTGCTGAATACTTAAAGGGATTCTCTATCTTGGAGCCTATATACAAGTTCTTCAGAGACCTCTCCATTTCAGAAGCAATCTCATTTTTTATTTGAGGTTCCTATATTTGGGTGGCACTTGCCTATAGTTGGCTGCTTATGACTCCATATTAGGATTCTCCAGGGAAGCAGAACCAATAGGATTTTCAAATATATATATATTTATATAGTTATATAATGTGTTTACTATATATGTTATATCTAATAATAAAAAGATACAATATATAAAGAACTCACTCACAGGATCATGGAGGCTGCAAAGCCCTATGATGTGCCATCTGCAAAATGGAAATGCAGGAAACTAGTGGGGTAGTTCTGATCTGAGTCCAAAGGCATGAGAACAGGGAGTGCTGATGGGATAAGTCCCAGTTCAACACTAGGAGAAGACCAATGTCTCAGTTCAAACTTTCAAGCAGAGAGAATTCTCCTTTCCTCTACCTTTTGATTGTGTTCAGACACTCAAAATATTAGATGGTGCTCACTCACATTGAGGAGGGCCATCTGCTTTACTCAGTCTACCAATTCCGATGTTAATCTCTTCTGGAAACACTCTCACAGACACACCAGAAATAACATTTAACCAATGTGGGCAAGATCCCTTAGAAGAAATGGAGTAGCCCTCATAGTCAACAAGAGAGGCTGAAATGCAGTTCTTGGGTATAATCTCAAAAATGATAGCATGATCTTTTGGTTTGTTTCCAAGGCAAACTATTCAATATCACAGTGATACAAGTCCATGCCCCAACCACTAATGCTGAAGAAGGTGAAGTTGAATGGTTCTATGAAGATCTACAAGAACTTCTAGAACTAACACCAAAAAAAAAAAAAAAAAAAAAAAAAGATGACCTTTTCATCATAGGGGACTGGAATGCAAAAGTAGGAAGTCAAGAGATACCTAGAGTAACAGGCAAGTTTGGCCTTGGAGTACAAAATGAAGCAGGGCAAAGGATAACAGAGTTTTGCCAAGAGAACGCACTGGTCATAGCAAACACTCTCTTCCAACAACACAAGAGACAACTCTACACATGGACATCACCAGATGGTCAATACCAAAATCAGATTGAGTATATTCTTTGCTGTCAAAGATGGAGAAGCTCTATACAGTCAGCAAAAACAAGACCAGGAGCTGAATGTGGCTCAGATCATCAACCCTTTACTGCCAAATTCAGACTTAAATTGAATTTAACTTAAATTTCTTCTTAAATTGAAGAAAGTAGGGAAAATCACTAGGCCATTCAGGCATAACCTAAACCAAATCCCTTATGATTATACAGTGGAAGTGACAAACCGATTCAAGGGATTAAACCTGATAGACAGAGTGCCTGAAGAACTATGGATGGAGGTTGGTAACACTGTATAGGAGGCAGTTATAAAAACCAGCCCCAAGAAAAAGAAATGCAAAAAGGCAAAATGGTTGTCTAAGGAGACCTTACAAATAGCTGAGAAAAGAAAAGAAGCAAAAAGAAAAGGAGAAAAAGAAAGATATCCCCATCTGAATGCAGAGTTCCAAAGAATAGCAAGGAGAGATAAGAAAGCCTTACTAAGTGAACAATGCAGAGAAACAGAAGAAAACAATAGAATGGGAAAGACTAGAGATCTCTTCAAGAAAATTAGAGATACCAAGGGAATATTTCATGCATTTATAGGCACAAAAAAGAACAGAAACGGAATGGACTTAACAGAAGCAGAAGATATTAAGAGGTGGCAAGAATACACAGAAGAACTGTACAAAAAAGATCTTCATGATCCAGATAACCATGATGGTGTGATCACTCACTAGAGCCAGCCATTGTGGAGTGTGAAGTTAAGCAGGCCTTAGTAAGCATCTCTACAAACAAAGCCAGTGGAGGTGATGTAATTCCAGCTGAGCTATTTCAAATCCTAAAAGATGATGCTGTGAAAGTGCTGCACTCAATATGCCAGCAAATTTGGAAAACTCAGCAGTAGCCACAGGACTGGAAAAGGTCAGTTTTCATTCCAATCTCAAAGAAAGGCAAAGCCAAAGAATGTTCAAACTACCACACAATTGTACTCATTTTACATTAGTAAAGTAATGCTCAAAATCATCCAAGCTAGGCTTCAATGGTACGTGAACCAAGAACTTCCAGATGTACAAGCTGGATTTAGAAAAGGCAGAGAAAACAGAGATCAAATTGCCAACATTCATTGAATCATAGAAAAAGCAAGGGAATTCCAGAAAAACATCTACTTCTGCTTCACTGACTATGCTAAAGCCTTTGACTGCGTGGATCACAACCAATTGTGGAAAATTCTGAAAGAGACAGGAATACCAGACCACTTTAGCTGCCTCCTGAGAAACCTGTATGCAGGTTAAAGCAATAGTTAGAAGTCTATGCAGACACACAAATAAGCATACCGTATTTATGGAACCACAGAAGTTTAGTGTTGCTGCTGCTGAGTCAGATTTGCAGGAATATGGGAAGAAATGAGGCTAAAGAAGCAGATAGGAAAGGAGTTAGGGTATTTTTAAGAAGTTAATCCAGCAAGTTATTGGGAATTTTTAAAGCATTTTAAGCAGGATGTTGGATTGTAAAGAGCTCAAGTTTAAAATTATGACCCCACTCCTCTGTGAAGAATATATTAGAAGAAAGCATGAGAGGCAGGGAGGCTAGTGAGGAGTCTAGGTGGGCCAGGAAACTGGTACCATGGGCTTAACTAATTCAGTGACTGTGAAGATGGAAAAGAAATGGTAAAATATATATACCTGAAGACAGGGACTTTGTTTTATTCATATCTATATCCCCAGTACTTAGAACAGGGTCTGGCATCTAGTAGGCTATCAAGAGACATTTTTGAATGAATTAGTGAATAAGTGAGTTGTTGATTAATGACATGTCCTACATGAGAGATCAGAAATCTAAATTGGATTACCAAGGCAGAGATAGGTTGAAGTCAAGATTTACATACAGAGTGGAGATATATTCTTGGGAAACTATGGAAGCAGAGGAAATCACTCAGAGCGCTTAGTGAAGAAATCCAAAAAAAGATGCTTAGCTTTAACAAATCTGTCCATGATCACCAGTTATTGATCATGTCCTATGAGCTCTGGGTAAAGAACTTTATATTAATTATGCTCAGAGAACCACAGGAGGAAGTACATTTTACATAAGGAGAAACATAGGTCTAGTGGTTTAAGAACTTGCCAAAGTCACACAGTTGGTGGGTGGCAGAGCAGGAAGTAAACTGATTTCATGGACTCTGAGCCTGTGTTCCTGACTCTATGAGAGATCTAGAGTCTCTAAAACACTACTCATGTACCCCACTGCCCTCCCCAGGCACAATTTGCACTTATTATTCAAGTTTCTTGGGAAGAGTAAGTCACCTGAACTGCTCCTAGGACAAGACTCAGGTGCAGGCCCAGAGGTCTAGCACTCCTGCCAAGAATTCCTCATTCACCAAAAAGGGGAGAAACAATAAATTTGAAGGGACTGGGACATGTATTTCAGAGATTTGGGAACATGAGAGAAGAATGGATATAGGTCAGTGGATCTCAGCCCTGGCTGAACATGGAATCATGTGGGAAGCTTTCCAAAAATACCAATTCCCATCCCAGACCAATTAAATCAGAATCCAAAGGCAAGACACAGTCTTAAAATCCTCCAGTTAGTGCTAGTGTGCACCTCGTGCTGACAACCAGGGACACAGGGAGAGGTAAGTTTAAGGTGGAAAGGCAGGATATCTAGATGCCTTACAGCAGATGGCTTCTGCTTTCTCTGAGAAACTAGATTTCTAGGATACATGTCAAGGCTGAGGAGGTGAACTAAGGATATAATGCTTGAGGAGAAAGGCTGAACTTGAGGACAGCACTAGTGGCGAATGAAGGGGAGAGAGACCAAGACAAGACAGCTGTAAAATAGATCAATGAGCCCAGCCGGCATTGAAAACTCTTAGCTTTGGGTGACCCCAATTTCACTTTGTGATCATCTCCAGGAGCACCTGTACATACGAGCAGAAAAGGGGTATGTTTAGGGTTGTCCAGGGATAGATATGTTAAGGAAGCAGAAGGGCCAAAAGAACCAGAACAATCGCTGAGGTGCTGCACTCCATAGTCTAGATTACAGTCCATGAGCCTAGACTGAGAAAAGTCTTCACTGAATGAACCAAATGCTCAGATATATGTTTTCTTTTGGAGTTATTGATATTTCTTTGTTATCATCATCATCTAACACTGATGATAGAAAATAGTTCCCTGCAGAACCACTGCTGGTTAGTTTTATCTGGTTATAAGATCCAGGACCCTCAAGTCCCTGGAGACAACATAATGAGCTGTATTAAGGAAGTTTAGCCTGTATTTCACCAGAACCCACTGCCATCCCGATACACTATCTCACTGAGGTCCAGTGCTCTTAAGTGGAGTTGCTTCTGATTGTCAACTTGCTATTGGCACAAATTCTGCTGTTTCCTGTGGTGCCCATTTCTTCGATTATGTCCTCCAGTCACCATCAGACTACTATTTCACACTCAATTTTAGAATTACACCAGAGTATAACCCACGCTTGTAGTTAACTCAATTCAACTCCTGTTTATTGAGCACATATTATGAGCCAAGTATTGTGGTTAGCTGTTTATTAAATGTTTCTCCTCGTTCAACAATTATTCCTTGGGCACCTTAAGGTAGGATATTTTGCAAGACTTTCAAAGCACTCTCACACACACACACACACACACACACACACACACTCTTTCTCTCTCTCTCTTCTTATTCAGTACTGTCTCACCCTCCTGCCACTCAGAGCCTATTATTTTATTCTAACCATGTTTTTATCCCAGGTCTGGTAAGAATGTCCATCTCCAAAAGATCAACTGCTCCCAGTCAAGAGGTTTGCGACCACTCAAATTTATGGTCAACACTGAAAGTTTTGTTCATCCCTTATTCCTTCTGAAAATACCTCTTTTTTTCTTGACAATTTCTATGGAAGCTGTTATATTCTCAGGTGAACCAACCACACTCTTACCTCAGCCAGAACTGAGGAGAACTTGGAGATACAGGCACCTAAGCCAAGTTAGGTCAAAAAGCCCCTTCCCTATTTGGACTCAGAACCTGAGGGACTATCAGACAATCCTTCCTCAAAAACTGAAATTATAAGGTGTAAAACATAGGGACTTTCAACAGTTGTGTGGGGAAAGCCCACTTGTGGAGAAAGAGAATGACACTCAGGTGCAAGGAAAACCAGATATGGGAGCTGATGAAAGAACATTCTGGCAACATCAGGACTCAGGGCTTCTCTACTTGGAGATCTTACTGGATCCCTGCCCTTTCCTTTTTCCTCATTTTTCTACCCTTCTATTGGCAAATTCCACTTTTTGCTTAAGATAGCTCAAGATAGTTTATGAAAAGAATCCATCGTTAGTACATATTTGTTTCCTGCACATGCAGACCAGGAAATGAACGCAACCAATGTTCATCCAGATCATGAACCTAATTTTACAGGTTAAAATTAAAAACAACAGTAACAGTTATTATTTAATGGACCCCTGCCATGTGGTAGTATTTTAGATACATGATTTGTAATGCAATAGGCATCCAAGGTACATGTTCTCACCTCCAGTTTATAGAGTTTACAGATGAGCAATTAAACCCCAAAGAGGTTCATTATCCATAAGTCATAAAGGAAATTTGGGGAAATTAAGAAGCCTCAAGAGTTTTCATGGGTGATTTTTCTCTGTTGGTTTATATGAAATGATGAAGATCTATGATGAGATCTGGAAAAGTCAAGAGATTTTTCACAAGAGCACATAAAATTCACCATAAAAACTCTAGGTACACTAACATTTAAAAAATTATTAACTCTACATCAAGGTATAAATTTACACCTATTACATTTCAAAACACAACAAAACAAAATTTTGCATGAACACAGACAGTATTATGGGGAAATGTTACCCTCAGACATTGCTCGTTGCTGTAGAAACTGGTAAAAGCTTTTCTGGAGAGCCATTTGGAAAAACATTTTAATAGCCATTATGCGATCATCTCTTTTGACCCATGCAATTTTACTTCTGGAAAAACCATCTTAGGAAATAACCCAAAACCCTATTCATCAAGATGTTTACTAAGCCTAAATTTATAACAAAACAAATTGGACACTTCTGAAATGTGAAAAATCAAGATTTGTTTAAGGATGAATTTGTGGATTGATTAAACTCATTTAATCAGTGAACAATGAAATGTTCATTGCATGCCAGATGCTATGCTAGACACAGAGGGGTATAAAGGTAAACTAGCAGATGCACGTCCTGCTGTGTGTGAACGCTGTTTATTTGTGTGAACAGAAAGAGAACTAGAATGAAAAATATTTTTATATTTTTAAAACTCTTTTTCCTCCTCAAAGAATGAGAAGAGGCTTATAGCACCATAAAATAGAAAAAAAACAAGGAAAAATTCATTTTGTGATAGAAAATCAAGTTCAGGGAGAAAGTGTATAGATACTACTTGGTTATTAAAGTTGGCGCTCAAATTTGTTTCTGAGCTTCCAGACAGGCAAAGGAGATGAAGTATTAAGAGTGACTGATTTAAGTTGTTAGTGAAAAGAAAACACAGGAGTTTCTCAAGACAAATCAGTTATTCCTCAAATTTTAATCTAAAAAATATCATTTTGTAAATGTTCAATGTGTGATATTATTGGCATTTGTTGGGGTTTAGAAAATTCTTAGAAATAAAATATTTCAAGCATTTGAAAGTGTATATAAAACAATGTAATGAGCATATGTGTCTCCTACACATAGCTTAAGAATTAAAATATTACAATTAACACCTTTTTGTACCTTTCCACAATTCTGTTTCTTGGTATCTCTACCCAGAATTAATCATTCTCCTGAATTTAGTGTCTCTCATCTTCAATTTAATTTACTCAATTTTTGAAAAGCTATTCAATTTTCAAAAAATGATTCAATGTAAATTTAACTCAATTTTCATTTCACTGTGTATGCTTTCACTGAAATATGTATCATTGTTCCTATTATGTATGCATTTCTATGCATACATAGTATTTCTATAAATGAGAGAGTGGTTCTATAAGGAATTCTAGCTGGTTCACTTTTTACTGCTTAATAAAACTGTGTTCTATCAACATGTCACAATTGATCCCTTCTCCCAATGATAAACATTTAGGTAATTTCCTTTTTATTTTATTTTTTCCTATCACAAAGCTACAACAAACTTTTTGTATGTACCTTCTTATCTTAAACATGAAAGCTTCTCCAGCACAATATCTAGAGTGAAACTGCTGGCCAGAGGATGGGGTATACGCAACATTATCTTTACCTAATATAGCCACATGGCTCACCACACTGGTAAAATCAATTTACATGGAGGACAATTAAATGTGAAAGTATTCAGTGACGGCCCAGCCAGGTATGAAACAATGATCTGCTGACCACCACCTCTTTCTTATCCCTACCAGGTTCTTTCCTACTGAGGGGACAAGAGTGAAATTGAATTTAAAAAGTACCCTTCACACAGAACTAGGGCAAATAATAAAAAAAAAATTTATATGGAGGTTCTTTCCTACTGAGGGGACAAGAGTGAAATTGAATTTAAAAAGTACCCTTCACACAGAACTAGGGCAAATAATAAAAAATTTATATGGAACCATAAAAGACCCAGAATCGCCAAAGCAATCCTGAGAGGAAAATAAAAGCAGGAGGCATAGTGCTCTCAGACTTCAGATAATACTACAAAGTTACCATAATCAAAACAGTGGGGTATTGGTACAAAAACAGACATAAGAATCAACAGAAGAGAATAGAGAGCCCATAAATAAACCCATACACTCATGGTAAATCTTTGACAAAGGAAGCAAGAACATACAATGGGAAATGTTGTCTCTTCAACAGGTGGTGTTGGTAAAGTTGAACAGCTGCATGTAAATCGATGGAAGTTAGAAGACAGCCTCTTCCCATACATAAAAATAAACTTGAAATGGCTTAAAGACTTAAACATAAGACATTACACCATAAAACTCCTAAAAGAGAACATAAGCAAAATATTCTGGCATACTGTACCAAAGTTTATTCTTAGGTCAATCTCCTAAGGCAATAGAAACAGAAATAAACAAATGGGACCCAATCAAACTTACAAGTGTTTGCACAGTAAAGGAAACCATAAACAACAAAAAAAGTAACCCTACAGAATGGGAGAAAATATTTGCAAATGATGAGACCGACAAGGGATTAATTTCCAAAATATACAAAGAGCTCATACAATTCAACAACAACAACAACAACAAAAACAAATAACCCAATCAAAAAGTGGGCAGAAGACCTAAACAGATATTTCTCCAAAGAAGAAATACACATGGCGAATAAGCACACGAAAAGATGCTCAAATCACAAATGAAAATCACAATGAGGTACCTACCACCTCACACTAGTCAGAATGGCCATCATTAGAAAGTCTACAAGTGACAAATGCTGAAGAGAGCATGTAGAAAAGGAAACCCTCCTATATTGCTAGTGAGAATGTAAGTTGATGCAGCCACTGTGTAAAACGGTATGAAGATTCCTCAGGAAACTAAAAATAGAATTACCATATGACCCAGCAATCCCATCCCTAGGCATATGTTCCAGACAAAACTGTAATTCAGAAAGATACATGATGCCTATGTTCATAGCAGCACTACTCACAACAGCCAACATATGGTGCTCACCTAAATGTCTACTGACAGGTAAATGGATAAAGAAGATGTGGTACATATACACAATAGAATACTGCTGCTGCTAAATCACTTCAGTCATGTCTGACTCTGTGCGACTCCATAGACGGCAGCCCACCAGGCTTCCCCGTCCCTGGGATTCTCCAGGTAAGAACACTGGAGTGGGTTGCCATTTCCTTCTCCAATGCATAAAAGTGAAAAGTGAAAGTGAAGTTGCTCATTCGTGTCCAACCCTCAGCGACCCCATGGACTGCAGCCTTCCAGGCTCCTCCGTCCATGGCATTTTCCAGGCAACAGGACTGGAGTGGGGTGCCACTGCCTTCTCCACAATAGAATACTACTCAGCCATAAAAAAGAAAGAAATAGGGAACATGGGTAAACCTATGGCTGATTCATACTGATGTTTGGTAGAAATCAATGCAATTCTGTAAAGTAGTTATCCTTCAATTAAAAATAAATAAATTTTTAAAAAGTTAAAGTCAAAAAAAGTAAATAATGCCATTTGCAACAACATGGATGCAACTAGTGATTATCATACTAAGTAAAATAAATCAGTAAGAGAAAGACAAAGAACATTTGAAACCACTTTTATGTGAAATCTAAAATACGACACACATGAACATATGACATAAGTAGAATCACTGACACAGAGAACAGACTGGTGGTTACCAAGGGAGAAGTGGGCTGAATGAGGGATGGAGTTGAATGTTGGGATTAGTAGATATTGGCCATTATACATAGAATGGATAAACAACAAGGTCCTACTATAAGCACTGCTGCTGCTGCTGCTAAGTCGCCTCAGTCGTGTCCGACTCTGTGAGACCCCGTAGACAGCAGCCCAACAGGCTCCCCTGTCCCTGGGATTCTCCAGGCAAGAACACTGAAGTGGGGTGCCATTTCCTTCTCCAATGCTTGAAAGTGAAAAGTGAAAGTGAAGTCGTTCAGTCGTGTCTGACTCCTAGCGACCTCATGGACTGCAGCCCACCAGGCTCCTCCATCCATGGGATTTTCCAGGCAAGAGTACTGGAGTGGGGTGCCATTGCCTTCTCCGACTATAAGCACAGGGAACCATATTCAATATCCTACTATAAACCAAAATGGAAAAGAATATAAAAGAAGAATGTGTGTGTGTGTGTGTGTGTTTTTACACAGAGAGAGAGAGAGAGTCTGTAGAGAGATAGAGGTTATATATATATATATGGACTTCCCTCATAGCTCAGTTGGTAAAGAGTCTGCCTGCAATGCAGGATAACCTGGGTTTGATTCCTGGGTCCGGAAGATCCCCTGGAGAAGGAAATGGCAACCCACTCCAATATTCTTGCCTAGAGAATGCATGGACAGAGGAGCCTGGCAGGCTACAGTCTATGGGGTCACAAGAGACAGACAGGACTGGATGACTAAGCACAAAGCACACCCCCCACACACACATATATCTGAATTATTTTCTTGGACAGCAGTAATTAACACAACATTGTAAATCAATTGTACTTAAAAAAAAAATAGTACCTTTCAAGCCAGCATCTGATGACCCCTGGTAAAGAATGGAATTGGAGCAGAAGGCTTAGGTCTTCTGCCTCCTGAATCTAAATCCTCAACTCCTTCTCAGATGCATGTGTAGAGAGAGTCAATTAGCAGGACAGGGCCTGAGCCCACATGACCTGGAAAGAGAAGTTCAAATCAGGAGAGTAAAACCTCTCAACTCACCTACCTACCTACCACCTGCACAGAGCAGGAGAAAGAGCTGAGAGTCTGCAAGACATAGCCCTTTGGAAAAGGAGCTCTAACTGGTGATCAAAATACAAGAAACTGTTCCCCTCTGAAAGGAAGACGGACTCTTCATGTGTGGGAGAGAATATTTCAGAATTGACCAGGGCAGAGTTCCCATATGCCTGTGGGTATTTTCTTTATCACACTGATAAACAACTGTTTTAAAAGTTTTTTATAAAAGCATGGTAGTGGCTGAGATTTTCATGTCTTCTTCCACTATGAAATTATAAAAACTTTCAGCAATAAAAGGGACTGATTAGGAAATTGAGGCAGGGGTTAACAAGCCATGTATAAACAGCCAAAGTTTCTGCTCTGGGAAGATTCCTCTCTAAGTTATAGTAAAGAGTGTAATTAATGTTTTGTATTATCATATGTATAATCCTAGAATACCTTCAATGTAATTTAGTCTATTTTTTCAAACTGTCAATAACTTGGTTATTTTAAGGATTATTAGTTTATATCTTATTTTTTTTAAAAACTGCCAGTATTCAATCTCTTCTTATCTGTGAAATTTATGAGTTTATCATATCTGCAATGTAGTCAGAACTTAAGAAGATTTTCAGAACAACTGTGTACAATTATAAAGGAAAAACATTTGTACAGAAAGGCTTTTTACTCTGCTTCCTGCCCATTTGTGACCACCAAAGATGACCTCAAAGCTCTCTTCTTTTTTTTTTTTTTAAGATATTAGAGAAAAATGAGATATGGTCATTGCCAAAAATTAATAGGCACTAAACAGCCATTAAAAAATACATTTCCTATTCCTCATACCTTCCAACTCCAATGGCAGATACAATCAATAGACAACAAAGGATCTGAAGTGATCCAAGGCTGTGAGGTTTATATGAGTCCTGACTTTATAGTCTGTCTTCTCTCAAGGTCATTCAAAGGATGGTGAGCACATAGTCAAATATCACTTCCTGTTGAGAAACCCTTGAAAGTTCCTAAGAATAACATTCTTTCAATCCATTCTGCTTTGCAGGGGAAACACTGTTTATCTGGTATTCACATTTCCCACTTCTGTTTCAAAAAGTTGTTCTAACTCCCAGTAGCCCCAATACTCCCATCTGGATTTTGCTAGTAGATCATAGGAAAATTTGCTAATGTGAATTCACAGCCACCTACCTTCAGTCTCTATGTGATAAAAGAAAATAAACAACTTTTATTTAACTATATTGGAATTTATATTCCTTGTAGCACAAATACAATTAATCTTAACAGTTATATCCCTTATAGTGACTCAGCTATTAAGTGCTGGCAATTCTTTTTTTTTTTTTTAATATTATTTTATTTTTAAACTTTACATAATTGTATTAGTTTTGCCAAATATCAAAATGAATCCGCCACAGGTATACATGTGTTCCCCATCCTGAACCCTCCTCCCTCCTCCCTCCCCATTCCATCCGTCTGGGTCGTCCCAGTGCACCAGCCCCAAGCATCCAGTATCGTGCATCGAACCTGGACTGGCAACTCGTTTCATACATGATATTTTACATGTTTCAATGCCATTCTCCCAAATCTTCCCACCCTCTCCCTCTCCCACAGAGTCCATAAGACTGTTCTATACATCAGTGTCTCTTTTGCTGTTTCAGTTCTGCCTTGTCATTCTTAGGACCACTCCAACTAAAGCCGCAATCTCATTATTTCACGGATGGATTGCTGAATTCACCTCTAAATGTGTATCTGCCTCCAACATTTCCTCTCACATTTGGTTGGTTTTCACCAGATTAACCTTTTATCAAGATGCCCATAACTATTTATTTTCCATAATCAAAAGTCTTTAATAATTCCTCACTAGTTTAAGTCTAAAAGTATGACCTCTTATTTAGGACACTCAGCAATGTGGCTCCAACCTGTCTTTCTGCTCCATTTTCATCCACCCACCCTTAATTCTAGAATCCTTCAGTCCACATCTAACAATCTAGTCAGAGTTCCCAGGACACATATTGCTCATTCCCACCTTTGTACTTTTCCTCATGTCCTCCCTCACCTTGGCAAATGCATATTCACCAGGCACTGAGTGCAGTGCTAAGCGTGGAAAAAGTAAAGCTGAGTGAACCCAAGTCCTTGCCTTCTTCTCTCTACCCACCTGCTGTCAGCTGAATCACGACCCTCAAAGGTGCCCACTTCTCACCCACAAAACCTGTGAATGTGTAACCACATAAGGCAAAAGGGTCTTTGCAGAGGTCATTAAAATAAGGATCCTGATTTGGGAGATTACGCTTGGGTGAACTGAGTGGGCCCTAAATGTAATCACAAGGATCTTTACAAGATAGAGGCAGAAAGAGTTAGTAGGGATGGGACTGTTGTTGATGGGACAATGGAAGTAGAGGTTAGAGCGGTACGGCCTCTACAAGCTGGAACAAGTAAGGAACAGACTTGCTCCTGGAGCCTGCAGAAGGAAAACAGCCCTGCTAACACCTTGATTTTAACTCTATCAGACTCATTTTAGACATTTCATCATTCCAATAAGATCCTTCATGCTCCTTTACAGTTAATCCCAGTTGTATCCCCAGTTTCAAGAAAAACTAATCTACTTTCTGTCTCTATAAATTTACCTTTTCTAGATATGTCATCTTTCCTATGAAGCTTTAGGGTACTAGCAATAATGTTTGATGTGAGGAGTATATATCTGAGGACCTCACATAAATCAAACTGATACACTGTCATACAAATATTCTCATAGAAGAGATGCATACTTTTAATGTATAAATCTATAACCCCTGTTCAGTACAGTTCAGTTTAGTCGCTCACTCGTGTCCGACTCTGCGGACCCATGAATCGCAGCACGCCAGGCCTCCCTGTCCATCACCAACTCCCGGAGTTCACCCAGACTCACGTCCATCGAGTCAGTGATGCCATCCAGCCATCTCATCCTCTGCCGTCCCCTTCTCCTCCTGCCCCCAATCCCTCCCAGCATCAGAGTCTTTTCCAATGAGTCAACTCTTCGCATGAGGTGCCCAAAGTACTGTAGATTTTCTTTAATTCTGCCTTTTTTTTTTTTTTAACCATCATCCATCTCTAATCTTTAGAAGAAAGTCTTGGCAGCTGGGGATTGCTTTAGCTTCTTTCCTGTATTTTATTCATCACCTTCATTTTTTTGTTCCAAAGATTTTGGTTTGGGGCATTTTTAAAAAGCATCAGCATTAGCTTTTATACAAGCATGACCACATAATGAATACTTAAATGGTTACAGAAAGAAAACATTTTAAATTATGAGTGTTAAACTAATAGTACAATACAGTCATCATCAAAATAACATGTATATAATCTGAAGCAACTCTGACAAAATTTACCAACTAAACGGGTACCAGCAATTTGCCACAGTCAAAACATGAAACACAATTTATAGTCTACCCAGAGAGCCAACTGTGATATTTGGGCATATTTTTTAAAGATTTGGAGGCCAAAAAATATTGAGAGGCCAAAACTTGAGTGTTATGTGTTGTTCAAGGCCAAGTTCATGTAAAATGTGACCTCATTAACTCTCTTTATCACTCATTTGGCACAGAATAGAAGGCCTTCATTATTCTAACTGCCAAATCTCCTTAGGTGTACTAGAAGCTTTCTTAAATCTTCTATCTTTCTTCCTCCTACTATCTGTTTCCAGCTCCCTCACTTCCAGGATATATAACAATGCTCTGTCTAGGCACAGTGTTTTGTTCAAAAACTATCCAATCTATTATAGACAATTACCTCTTTGAAGTTCTACAATTACTCAAAGCAAATGCTATTTATGTTATAGTATAATGTGTTGGTGGTGGTTTAGTCACTAAGTGGTGTCTGATTCTTGTGACTCCATGGACTGTAGTCTGCCAGGCTCCTCTGTCCATGGGATTATCCCGGCAAGAATATTAGAGTGGGTTGCCATTTCCTTCTCCAGGATCAGTTCGATTCAGTTCAGTTGCTCAGTCGTGTCCAACTCTTTGCAACCCCATGGACTGCAGCATGCCTGGCTTCCTTTTCCTTCACCATTTCCCAGAGCTTGCTCAAACTCATGTGCATCAAGTCGGTGATGCCATCCAACCATCTCATGCTCTGTCGCCCCCTTCTCCTCCCGCCTTCAATCTTTCCCAGCATCAGGGTCTTTTCCCATGAGTCAGTTCTTCACATCAGGTGGCCAAAGTATTGGAGTTTCAGTTTCAGCATCAGTCGTTCCAATGAATATTCAGGACTGATTTCCTTTAGGATGGACTGGTTGGATCTCCTTGCAGTCCAAGGGACTCTCAAGAATCTTCTCCAACACCACAGTTCAAAAGCATCAATTCTTCGGCACTCAGCTTTCTTTATAGTCCAACTCGCACATCCATACATGACCACTGGAAAAACCATAGCTTTGACTACTTCTCAAGGACAGTATAATGAAATTTCCTTATAAATATTTTAATTTATGGGACTCTAATATCCTAATTTGGAAGAATATTTCTAACTACAACCCAGGATCAGTTCCCCTGATTTCTTACCTTTTTTGGTATAAAAAATTAAGTCACTGAAAATCTAAAACTCCTTTTCCTTAATAATGATAATTATCTTACATTGTTTATAGTTTCTTTAGGACACAGCCAGTGTGAAATTAATTTTTTGTGAATGGAAATACAAGTTTTATCTCAAATTAAAATTTCCCCAAAGACTTTGCTTAACACATCTCCAAAGAAAAACAAGTCAACAAGGTTATATGTAGCAAAATGGAGCAATGGCATTTTAATTCACATATGTAGGCCTCCAAATAAAATAAAAATCATTTAGTAGTGATTTATAGGTGGAATTAAAGTATTAGGGCTAAGTAGAAGAGGATGCTCGTCATTAGTCTTTTAAATGCTATTTAAACCAATGAAGCACTTAAAGGTGGTATATCATTTTCACAGCAGAATATTTTCGTTCAAATAATCTGTTCAATAAAACAGGTACAAATAGATTAGAATGTTATTTAAGTACTAAATTATGCCTTTTGGAGTCCAACTCCAAAAGTCAAATTGTTACATACTTTTAATAGATTTTTTTATCTGTTTCTGTTATCTAGGTCACATGAAGGGAATCCAGTTACTATGCTCTATGGACTTAAACATATTGATTAAAATATTATTGAACTTATGGTTACTACAAAGCTACAGTAATCAAAATAGTATGGAACTGGCACAAAAACAGACACCAAGTTCAATGGCACAGGACAGAAAGCTCAGGAATAAACAAATGAACCTCTGGTTAATTTATCTTTGGCAAAAGAGGCAAGAATATACAATGGAGTAAAAGTCTCTTCAATAAGTGGTGCTTGGAAAACTGGTCATCTACACATAAAAGAATTAAACTAGAACATTATCTAACACCATACACAAAAATAAACTCAAAATG
Source organism: Bubalus kerabau (assembly GCF_029407905.1). Taxonomy (NCBI): domain Eukaryota; kingdom Metazoa; phylum Chordata; class Mammalia; order Artiodactyla; family Bovidae; genus Bubalus; species Bubalus kerabau. The sequence goes on from NC_073624.1 coordinate 138,394,216, forward strand.
GATTAAAGGCCTAAATTTAAGATCAGATACTATAAAATCCTTAGAGAAAAACATAGGCAGAATGCTCTTTGACATAAATTACAACAGTATCTTTTTTGACCCACTTCCTAGAGTAATGAAAATAAAAACAAAAATAAACAAATGAGACCTAATATAAAAGCTTTTAACAGCAAACGAAAACATGAACAACAAAACCAAATGGCAACCCACAGAATGGGAGAAAATATCTGCAAACAAATTGATCAACAAAGGATTAATGTCCAAAATATACAAATAGCTCAAGTAGCTCAATATAAAAAAAAATAACCCAATCAAAAAATGGGAAGATCTAAAAAAACATTTTTCCAAAGAAGACAGACAGACAGATGGCCAAAAAGCACATGAGAAGAGAAGAAGCTCAACATTGCTCATTATTAGAGAATTGCAATCAAAACTACCATACTACTACACTTTACACCTGTCAGAATAGTCATCATCAAAAAGTCCACAATCAATAAATCCCCTCCTACAATGTTGATGGGGATATAACTTGGTACAGGCACTATGGAGACTGTATGGAGTTTCCTTAAAAAACTAAAAATAAATCCATTTGATCCAGCAATCCCATTCCTGAGCATGTATCCGCAGAAAACCATGATCTGAAAAGATACATGCACCCCAATGTTCACAGAAGAATTATTTACAATAGCGAAGATACGGAAGCAACCTATATATCCATCGACAGATGAACAGATAAAGATGTGGTACATATACATATACACTGGAATATTAATCAGCAATTTAAAAAAATAAAATAATGCCATTTTCAGCAACATAGATGTACCTAGAAATTATCATAATGAGTGAAGTAAGTCAGAAAAAGACATCACTTACATATGGAATATAATTTTTAAAATTATAAGGGTGAACTTGTTTACAAAACAGAAGTAGACTCACAGACATAAAGGGTGGGTTTGTGGTTGCCAAGGGGGAAAAGTAGGGGAGAGGAATGAATTGCGAGGTTGGGATTGGCATATACACACTACTATGTGTAAAAATAGATAATCAACAAGGACCTACTGTATAGCACAGGGAACTATACTCACTACTCTGTAGTGACTATATGAGAAAACAATCTGAAAAGGAATTAGATAACTAAATTACTTTGCTGTTCACCTGAAACTAACTCAACATTATGAATCAACTATGCATGCATGAATGCTAAGTTGCTTCAGTCGTGTCTGACTCTTTGCTACCCTATGGACTGTAGCCTATTAGGCTCCTCTGTCCATGGGATACTCCAGGAAAGAATACTAGAGTGGGCTGCCACGCCCACCTCCAAGGGATCTTCCTGACCCAGGGATCAAACTTGCATCTCTTACAACTCCTGGATTGGCAAGCAGGTTCTTTATCACTATTGCCACCTGGGAAGCCCTGAATCAACTATCCTTCAATATAAAATTCAAAACTGTGTTTTTAAAAAGAAAATGATAAATATGGGAGAGGGATAAATTAGGAGGTTGAGATTAACATATACACACTCCTGCTGGCTGGCGTGTGTGCTCAGTTGTGTCCAAGTCTTCGTGATGCCATGGCTCCTCTGTCCATGGAATTTCCCAGGCAAGAATACTGGAGTGGGTTGCCATTTCCTACTCCAAAGGATCTTTCTGACCCAGGGATTGAAACTGGATTTGTTTCCCCTCTTCCACTGGTAGGTGGTTTCTTTACCTCTGGGCCACCTGGGAAGCCCCATATACACACTTTGTTGTTGTTCAGTCACCCAGTTATGTCCGACTCTTTGCAACCCCATGGACTACAGCATGTCAGGCCTCCGTATCCCTCACCATCTCCCAGAGTTTGCCCAAGTTCATGTCCATTGCTTCAGTGAGGCCATCTGGCCATCTCATCCCATGATGCTCTCCTCTCCTTCTGCCCTCGATCTTTCCCAGTATCAGGGACTTTTCCAATGAGTTGGCTGTTCACATCAGATGACCAAAATACTGGTGCTTCAGCATCAATCCTTCCAATGAGTATTCAAGGTTGATTTTCATTAAGATTGACTGGTTTGATCTCTGCACAGTTCAGGGGACTCTCAGGAGTCTTCTCCAGCAGCACAGTTTGAAGGCATCAATTCTTTGGCATTCTGCCTTCTTCATGGTCCAGCTCTTACAACCCTACATGATCACAGAGAAGACCATAGTCTTGACTATACAGACCTTTGTTGGCAGAGTGATTTCTCTGCTTTTCAACACACTGTCTAGGTTTGTCATAGCTTTCCTGCCAAGAAACAACCGTCTTCTGATTTGATGACTGCAGCCACCATCCACAGTGATTTTAGAGCCCAAAAAGAGGAAATCTGTCACTGCTTCCATCTTTTCCCCTTCTACTTGCCATAAAGTGATAGGGCCAGATGCCATGATCTTAGCTTTTTTAATATTTAGTTTTAGGCCAGCTTTTTCACTCTCCTCCTTCACCCTCATCAAGAAGTTCTTTAGTTACTCTTCGCTTTCTGCCATTAAAGCAGTATTATCCACATATCTGAGGTTTATATACTATATATATATAACAGGTAATTGACAAGGGTCCACTGTATAGCTCAGAGAACTCAATACTCCGCAATAACTTACATGGGAAAAGAATCTGAATAAGAAAAGACACATGTATATGTGGAACCAAACCACTTTGTAGTAAAGCTGAAATTAACACATTGTAAATCAACTATATTTCAATATAAAGTAAAAATTTTTAAATATTGCTATACATCTGTCTAAACAGGGCAACAGAAATAGAACAGATTCTCTTTGTGAGCTATAGTTCTCCAATACAAAGTTGCTGTTGTTGTTTTTTAATCATACATCCAAAGAACACATTGCTTTTATGTAAGCCCCCATATACAAAATGAGATTTTTAAACAATGGAACATGAGAAGTCAAAAGAGTAAATCTTCATTTCCTTCACCCTAATGGTCAAGATGGTGCTTCCCTCATAGCTCAGTTGGTAAAGAATCTGCCTTCAATGCAGGAGACCTGGGTTTGATTCTTGGGTTCAGAAGATCCCCTGAAGAAGAAAATGGCAACCCACTCCAGTATTCTTGCCTGAAGAATCCCATGAACAGAGGGGCCTGGCAGTTTATAGTCCATGGGGTCGCAAGAGTTAGACAAGACTTAGCAATTAAACCACCACCATCCTTCCAGCACTTCACTTCATTGATTATTACTTGAATGGTCAAGATAATCAGAAAGAAGACTTTGGGAGAAAAAGAACTAAACTTCAAACAAGGTTGCTCTAATAATTTTGAGAATAAAAACATGTGAGTTTCATTTGGCTCTTACTAAATGCCAAGCACTTTTACATGTTTTATCTCATTAAATCCAAAGAGTAACAAATGGGTTTTTGCTCCATGGAAAGCAACTAAAGCGATGAGATAATTTCAACAGCATCACAGAGCTGATGTGAATCTTGTGAAGATGTAAAGAGCTAGGATGTGAACCTTGATTTTCTGTCTGCAGAGCCTGAACCAATAATCATTGTGCCACAATTGTATGAGGACAAAAAAGACACAGATAGAGCTTCTGGTTCAGTGATCACATGCCTCCTTCCTTTCTGATTTTGAGATTTGTGTTCAGTTCAGTTGTTCAGTCATGTCTGACTCTTTGTGATACCACAGAATGCAGCACGCCTGGCTTCCTTCCCGCTCCAACACCAACTCCGGGAGCTTGCTCAAACTCATGCCCATCAAGTCGGTGATGCCATCCAACCATCTCATGCTCTGTTGTCCCCTTCTGCTTTCAATCTTTCCCAGCATCAGGGTCTTTTCCAAGGAGTCAGTTCTTTGCATCAGGTGGCCTAAGTACTGGAGTTTCAGCTTCAGCATCAGTTCTTCCAATGAATATTCAGGACTGATTTCCCTTAGGATTGACTGCTCCGATCTCCTTGCAGGCCAAGGGACTCTCAAGAGTCTTCTTCAACACCACAGTTCAAAAGCATCAATTCTTTGGCACTCAGCTTTTTTTATGGTTCAACTCTCACATCCATACATGACTACTGGAAAAACCATAGCTCTGACTAGATGGACCTTTGTTGGCAAAGTAATGTTTCTGCTTTTTAATAAGCTGTTTGGGTTGGTCATAGCTTTTCTTCCAAGGAGCAAATGTCTTTTAATTTCATGGCTGCAGTTACCATCTGCAGTGATTTTTGGAGCCCCAGAAAATAAAGTCTCTCACTGTTTCCATTACTTCCCTATCTATTTGCCATGATGTGATGTGACTGGATGCTATGATCTTAGTTTTCTGAATGTAGAGTTTTAAGCCAACTTTTTCACTATTCTCTTTCACTTTCATAAAAAGGCTCTAGTTCTTCACTTTCTGCCGTAAGGGTGGTGTCATCTGCATATCTGAGGTTATTGATATTTCTCCTGGAAACCTTGATTCCAGCTTGTGCTTCATCTAGCCTGGCATTTCGCATGATGTACTCTGCATATAAGTTAAACAAGCAGGGTGACAATATACAGCCTTGATGTACTCCTTTCCCGATTTGGAACCAGTCTGTTGTTCCATGTCCAGTTCTTCCTGTTGCTTCTTGACCTGCATACGGATTTCTCAGGAGGCAGGTCAGGTGGTCTTGTATTCCCATCTCTTTAAGAATTTTCCAGTTTGTTGTGATCTACACAAAGGCTTTGGCATAGTCAATAAAGCAGAAGTAGATGTTTTTCTGGAACTCTCTTGCTTTTTCAATGATCCAACAGATGTTGGCAATTTGATCTCTGGTTCCTCCAACTTTCCTAAATCCAGCTTGACTATCTGGAAGATTTGTGTTAATGTTCCCATAATGATGTAATCTGCTCCAAAAGATTCAGTTACTTACCATTGTGAATTGTACAATTTGTCATTATAAACTCATCTTCTTTGTGCCATTAAATACTTTCACCCATAAATGGAGGGTTCCTGCTATTAGTCGTGATGTCTGCATTCCTTTGTTATTGTAGTTGCCCGATATATCTTCGCCTAATTTTCAATCTTGCTGAATCGCTTTGTTAAGATGTATGGAAGAAAAACTAGCATTGCTGCAGTAATTATATAGGGTCAAATAACTGAAAAAATACATGGATTTCTCAAGTTGTACTCAGGAAAGGTTTCAATGAAGTTAAGAGATTACAGTACAGCAGTAGAAATAAAGCCCAGGCAAACATCAGAGAGTAACAAGTTTCAGGCACAGACTCTAGTGTCCTTTCTCAGTTTCACAGGATAGGTTTTGTCTTCAGGTCCAGCTTCCCTGGTGGCTCAGAGGTTAAAGCGTCTGCCTGCAATGCGGGAGACCTGGGTTTGATCCCTAGGTAGGGAAGATCCTGGAGAAGGAAATGGAAACCCACTCCAGTGTTCTTGCCTGGAGAATCCCATGGACAGAAGAGCCTGGTGGGCTACAGTCCATGGGATCGCAAAGAGTCGGACACAACTGAGCGACTTCACTTTCACTTTCCAGAACCACTTAAGATACTTGCAAGATAGTTGGTCTCAGAAGAACCACTTACTCAAAGAGGAGTCTTCTGTACGTCTCTGGTCACATAGCCAAAAACCAGGACACTGACAAGTCTCAATAGTAGAACAAAGAAAATAGAATACAGGACGCTGCACTTATGTTTAGCCAAGGATCTGCATCATGATTCCAGGCATACCCAGAGATGAGCACAGCTGAGATTAACTCAGTACTGACCCAGCCTCTGCCTCAATCCTTGATACTTGGTTAAGTCTTCTTAATTATAACTGCTTGTCATTTCTCCTGCATCTTTGATAAAACTTATAAAATAGAAAAAGCAGAAGGATAAACATTGAGTGACGTTTAGGACAGCTTTAGAGAAATATTTTAGTTTAGCATGTATTCTAACAAATTTTTTTAATTGAAGTATCTTGTGCTAGTTGTGTTAGTTACAATGTTGTGTTAGTTGTGTTAGTTTTATATATATATATACATATATATATATATACACACATATATATATATGGGTTGCTGCTGCTGCTGCTAAGTCACTTCAGTCCTGTCCAACTCTGTGCGACCCCAGAGACGGCAGCCCACCAGGCTCCCCCGTCCCTGGGGTTCTCCGGGCAACAACACTGGAGTGGGTTGCCATTTCCTTCTCCAATGCGTAAAAGTGAAAAGTGAAAGTGAAGTCGCTCAGTTGTGTCCGACTCTTAGCGACCCCATGGACTACCGCCCACCGGGCTCCTCCGTCCATGGGATTTTCCAGGCAAGAGTACTGGAGTCTGGTGCCATTGCCTTCTCCATATATGGGTTAATATATATACATTCTTTTGCATCTTCTTTTCCACATGGCTTATTACAGGATAGTGAATATAATTTCCTGTGCTACACAGTAGGACCTTGTTTTTATCTATTTTATATACAGTAACACAAACTTATTCTTAATAGTGCATAGGCTGGGCAACTCGCATATATCCCTCTACTACTGAATTTGAACTTCATGAAAGTATCAACAGCTTGATTCAAAATAATAATTAATTGATTATTAACAAAATCTCATTCTTTCTCTGCCTATTTGGTTTCCATCAGAAGAATATCTTATGGGAAACTTATTCTTCCAATTTGGTTGATCATCAGCTTCATTATCCGCATAGGTTAGAATTAAACTTTTTCTAATATTAATAATGTGACGTGCTTTGGTTTTCAGTTGCCAGATAATTTTTCTGTTCCTTCACAATCTGTCTTTCTGAATTACTTTGTTTAGGAGTGTGGAAGCAAAATGGACACATTGCCCTCTGTCATTAAAAGTAAGTATGTACATTATGACCATCTTCAGAATGGAAGAAAGAACACTCTGCACTGAGATAAACCAAAAATAACAGGTCAGTTTGTTAAGCTCTGCTCCCTAAAATAAATAAAACATTGAGCATTTCCTGTTAAAGGAAACAATTTTATTCCTGGTGTTTATAACACTAACATCTGAAGACAGGCCCAGGCCTTTGTGTGATAAATGTGAGAAATTTCTAGTTTTGTCAACATATGCAGTCCACTATTAATTAGCAATCACTAACATCTTGCAGTTTCTCCCTTCAATGAATATTATATTTTTATTTGGTGAGAAAATCTTTCTGATGTCCAACTCCCTTGCACCTCTTTGAAAGTAACATTCTTCTAGTTTCTAAAATGCTGTTGATGCTGATGTTTTTTGTTCAAATGGTTAAAAGAACCAAGAAGGCAGGGCAGCTGGCTAGAGCAACAGGAAATTTTACTGTTAGCAAGTCTTCCCAGCATGAAGGCTGCCAGCTTCTTGATAGAAGTGATCTGGATCTCCACGTTTCACTACAAATGAAAGTTCTTGGGGATTTGTCTCCTGCTGCCTTTTAGAATCTTCTCATTTCCTTACTCCCTATGGATATTCCTTAGTTACAGACTCATAGTTTTTGTCTGTTGCTTTGTTTATATTTTAGCTTAGTCTTTCATTTTTTTCCCTGGGTGCTTTATTTTTGTCTTTTCCATTTTTTTACATACAAGCATTCACTGAAAAACAACTGTAATGTCAAGAATAGCTAACCAATTCTCCAGTTAGACACAGTTACACACAGTTCAGGGTATATGTATATACTGATCACTACATACACACACACATCGTACTCAGACACACACACACACATACACAGTCATGGACACTTAAAAACAATAAGCAAATTTCTACTTCCTAATAAATCATGGACAGCTTTCCCCTTTGGTGCTTACAGATATATCTCATTCTCTTTAATAACCTCTTGGAATGGGGCACTTTACTCAGAGTCTCCTTGACTTTATTTTTTGTTGTTGTTTTTGATAAAACAAATCATTTTCAAAACTATATAGCTATCATGAACCCTTATGAACCAGATAGCATTGTTTCAAAATATACAAATAATGTTAGTAGTGGGCAAAGAATACAAACAACATCAATAATCAGGGTTACTCTGATATCAATATCCGTACATCTTTTGAGCAGCACTCAAGGAAACATTATCAGAATTACCAAAACAGATCTTAAAGAAAAGAAAATAAATTTTCCAAAAAAGAAACTCCAATATACCATCACCACTACCAAAATATCCCTATGATCTGGTGGTGCGTTGCAGAACTCTTTTTGGAAAAAGTTCTTGACTTTGGAGCCTGTCTTTGCCACACATATTGTTTCAATTCCCTCGTGCTCTGAAGTAGCGGGATTCAGTTAGCTCACCACTGCTCCTTTCTCACTGCAACCCAGGGCCTTGAAAACCACTGCAGAGACAGAACCAGGGGTGGGCTGGACTTAACTCTAACTACATCATGAAAGCCAACTGTTAAAATTTCAGGAATTCTGGAAGGTGATTGCTAAACTCAGTCATTTTTAAAAATTAAATTACACAAACTTACAGAAACATGCTACATCAAAAAACAAGGGTGACAGATACTAAAAGATTATCTCTTCTGAATCTTTCATTACATTTTACTATTACGTCTGCTATGAAGTTATTTATGGCACCCCACTCCAGAACTCTTGCCTGGAAAATCCCATGGACGGGGGAGCCTGGTAGGCTGCAGCCCATGGGGTCGCGAACAGTCGGACACGACTGAGCGACTTCACTTTCACTTTTCACTTTCATGCATTGGAGAAGGAAATGGCAACCCACTCCAGTGTTCTTGCCTGGAGAATCCCAGGGTCAGGGGAGCCTGGTGGGCTGCCGTCTCTGGGGTCGCACAGAGTTGGACACGACTGAAGCGACTTAGCAGCAGCAGCAGCAGCATGAAGTTATTTATGTCTATTGGTTCTGAATAGTGAAGACGCTACACAATAGTGTGCTGTCAGGCATCTCTTCCCAACTCGTCAGCCAGCTAGGTTTCATTGGTAGTTTGAAATCTGCCATAATGAGAATACTTATACTATGGAAAACAATAAAGGATACAAACTGGGGTTTGATGTAGAGTTTTGTTGACGGTCTAGACTAAAAATGTGATGAAGAAAATAATTCAGTTAATAATTCAGACTGAACTAAAAAGTGTGGATATCAGATTCTCAGTTCAATTCAGTTCAGTTACTCAGTTGTGTCTGACTCTTTGCAACCCCATGGACTGCAGCACGCCAGGCTTCCCCGTCCATCACCAACTCCCAGATCTTCTTCAAACTCATGTTCATCGAGTCAGTGATGCCATCCAAACATCTCATCCTCTCTTGTCCTCTTCTCCTCCTGCCTTCAATCTTTCCCAGCATCAGGGTCTTTTCCAATGAGTCAGTTCTTTGCATCAGATAGCCAAAGTATTGGAGTTTCAGCTTCAACATCAGTCCATCCAATGAATATTCAGGACTGATTTCCTTTAAGATTGACTGGTTGGATCTCCTTGCAGTCCAAGGGACTCTCAAGAACCTTCTCCAACACCACAGTTCAAAAGCATCAATTCCTAGGCCTTCAGCTTTCTTTGTAGTCCAACTCTCACATCCATACATGACTAACTTTGACTAGCCAGAACTTTGTCGGCAAAAAAAATTAGATTCTCAGTATTACAGTATTTGAAAACTACTGTCAACCAAAGAGTCATGCACCTCATTGTCGAAAGTGTTACTTCACTTTTGTATAATCAACGTTTATATCAGAACTACACTTGATTGTCAGTGAGGTGAGTGACTTCTTGACTGGATAGTCATCAATGATTCTGTGACATTACTATTGGCAACAGAATTTTTGAAAACTGATAGATTTTGCAAGAAATAGCAAGTCACACTGAAGTCACAGGTGTATGGAATTTATATGAAAGTATATTACACCATTATACTATTTGTACACGATGTGATATACATCCTTTATATCTATAAAATTTATAATAAAGTTATGTTTTTACCTATATGCATACTTTTCTTGAGAGCTGAGTTAAATGTCAGCTATCAATCACATCACTGCACAAAACCCTGGGCTCCACTTGCTTAAAAGAATTTAGGAGAGGGGTTAAACTGTGCTCTTCCATCAACTAGCTCTCTGACCTTAGGGAAATTTTCTTTCTTTTTTTTTTTTCTTCCTTTTTAATGAGGGCTTTGAGTGTTTTTAACATTTTTTTTTTCTCCCACCATGGATTCCTTTTGGAATCTAATGAAAGCTTTGGACATTGTCCGTAAGAAAAGTGGATACACACACATTTGTAAATTATTATTTCTGGGAGGTTATGGACTCCTTAAGTTCATTCCATTACCCCAGGTTAAGGATCTATGCACTCTCTAAATTCCTTTTGGCTCCAGAAGCTAGAATTCTGGGATGTCAAAATGCAACCAATGAAGTATTTATGAAAATATTTAGAGAAACTAGTTTTTCCTTCAGCTTCAGCAGCAAAATCAGAGTAATCCAAGTTGGAATTAAATCAGCAAATGGATTTTATTTCCAAAAAAAGATAATTGAACAACCCACAAGCTGAACCCACATGGCAAGTTCTCCTGCAGAAAAATTCTTGTTCCTAAATTTGAAATGTCCCACTCCTACTGCACATAAGATAATATTATTATTAGCAAGCAGAAAATTCATCGTGACACAGATTTCAACAAATATTTATTTGGTATTTCTGAAAAGTGGAATGTTTCTGTAGGAAAGTAAAAGCTATATAGATAAATGTGAAAGGACTTCCAATCCTTCACAGTAAGCAGGATATGAAGGAGGGGATAAGAAGAAAGATACACACTTCTTCAAGTTGCCTGAAAAACCAATTTCAGTTTCTCAAAATGCACTACCTCATTTGTGAGAGGTAGCATAATCTTTCCTGATGAAGGCAGGGGCCTGATAATGCAAATACTTCTGAACAACCAGAATTTGTAGCAACCCAATGGCACCCCACTCCAGTACTTTTGCCTAGAAAATCCCATGGACAGAGGAGCCTGGTAGGCTGCAGTCCACGGGGTTGTGAAGAGTCAGACACGATTGAGCAACTTCACTTTCACTTCTCACTTTCATGCATTGGAGAAGGAAACGGCAACCCACTCCAGTGTTCTTGCCTGGAGAATCCCAGGGACGGGGAAGCCTAATGGGCTGCCGTCTATGGGGTCGCACAGAGTCGGACATGACCGAAGTGACTTAGCAGCAGCGGCAGGCCCAGCATATATGGTTTCTTTTCTGCTCGGTGATTTGTAAAGTTCACCCAACATCTCACTTCAGAGACCTTGAAAGTACATTCTCAAAGCAGGTCAAGAGCAAGACGTTTCAACAAATGTTGTCTTAGTAATAGTACAACTATGTTAACAGCAGAAATGCCCATACGTCTCTGTAAATTTGTATCGTGGAACTTCCATGGGGCAATTTAGACTGCTAGCAATCAACATGCAAAGTCAAGTATATGCAGAATAAGAAGGCTGGTTACAAAAGTATGTTTTAACATGATTCATCCATGTAAAAATTGAAAAAGGAAATATATGTCAATATTCATTGAAATAAAAAGGGAAGGCTATATAGCAGAATACTATGGTGGCTATTTCTGGATGGTAAATTTTTAAAAAATTCTCTGGATTCTTAATTTTTCCTCCAATGAATGTGTTATTTCCATAATCGGAAATAAAAATATGTAAAACCGTTCTCATTAGAAAGATAAAAGTTTGTATTACATCCAAACTGTTAGAAAGATAATAGCTCATATTACATCCAAACTATTAATGTCTAGATTTTTGCTTTTATTTTAATGTTTTATCAAAAGATTAAAAATTCAAATTGTTTTTTAAATGTATTGCTTTTTAACTCCATTGGTATATTCTATTTTGACTACTTACGTACTGATCATTATTTTTGATAAGTTGAAAGGAACCATTTCTAGTTTATTGGTACTTGATATTTAGATTCACAAAGACACAAAACAGAGGACATATATATTCTCTTTAATGAAGAGAGCAACCACTAATTGCCTTTATATGCTCAATCATTAAAGAATTATTGAGCGCCTATCTGAATAAACTGTACTGAAGGATACTTAGATTCTTAAAACACAGCCTCTGCCCAGAAAGCACTATAAAATCTGTAAATTCCAGATGTCAAGCTTGGAGCTGGTGTGGAATCCAAGCCCAAAAGAATGTGCTCCCAGGAGAATCAACACTTGAACTCTTAAGTGTAATTTTAGTTAACTCTTACCTTCCTCTTCCACCTCAGCTGAACACACTGCATCCAGAAGGTGTGCCTGCCATAGTCAGAAAAAAATTCAGCTGTCAAATTCTATAAACAAAGAAGGTCAATTGAGCTTTCATTACAGGCAGAATGGATGATAGATTGCTTGGTGTGAGGTGGCATATGTCAAGCTACCCACTGGGCAAAAAGAAAGTTATCTCCACCAAGAACTCAAGTATCCTGAAATACTGATGTTAGAAATGTATTGCCTCCAATTTCAAAGATTTTCTACCCTTCAAATGTTCCCCAGGAACAGGAAATCACCTTTGAGTAACAACAACTAAACCACCATTAGCTCACATCTTGGAGAAATTAGTCAAGCCCTCTGAGTCTTGGATGCAGCCATTCAGCAGAGAAAGGAAGAAGAAACTGGGTACCAGGAGAGGGTATAGCTGAAGATGCTGAAAACACGGTGAACTGATATACACACACATTTTTTTCTAAACCCCAGGATTGTGCCCAGGACTGACTCAAGGCATGGAAAGGTCTGTATTTATATTCCCTCACAGTTTAACAGTAAACATTTGCTTTTTAATGGATAATAATGAATGCCAAAGTGGTTATTAAGGTTTACCTGAAAGGGGAATGTGGATGGGCAGAGGAAAAGGAGAGCAGTCATGCTGTCGGTACTTTGTTTAAAGAAATACTTACTGAGTAAAAGAATTAAATATATGAAAAGAATGAAGCCAGACATGATAATGGTAACATTATTAATACACCAATAATCACCTTAAAATGCAAAAGCATAAAAACTCCTAAGTAGCATTTTATATATCACCAAATTAAGCATACTCTTGTCTTCACATTCATGTTTTAAAAGACTGCAAGACATGCTGCCTCTTCCTTGACGGAAAACAAAAATCTAACAAACAAAGAAATCAAAATACCAAGTCTTGGACACTTGCCTCTATCTTTGTTATCTTATTTGTTCCCTGTCTCAAAATGAATAACTATGGATATTCTAGGGCACTCATAAATTGGCCTGCTGCTGCTGCTGCTGCTAAGTTGCTTCAGTTGTGTCTGACTCTGTGCAACACCATAGATGGCAACCTACCAGGCTCCTCCATCCCTGGACTTCTCCAGGCAAGAACACTGGAGTGGTTTGCCATTTTCTTCTCCAATAAATTGGCCTAGAGAACTTATTTCCACCAGTTGACCTTAACATAAATCAGAGGCAACCAAAGATTTTTGCTTTTGTTAATTAAAGATTCTTGACTGGTCAAAAACTTCATTTGGGACAAGGCCTGAAACCCAGACATAAGTGAGGCATCTTCCAGAATAGGAAAACGTGCTTCTCCACAAGAGTGATATGTGAGAACAAGCCCATTTTCCATTTAAGAAAAGTGCTTTGCACGTGTCAAGCAGAAATCAAGCAACACAAACCCGAAGACTTTCTGCTGTATTTGAACAGGGCATCTGGAAAGGCTGAACTTTAAATGAATGAATGAATGGATTTGACAATTTCTTCACAATCTCTGAAATTTTCCAAGTCAGTGGAAAAAAATAATGGTGGATACAATGACTCTTGATCCTGAATTTTCTAGCAGAGACCAACATTTTAAATAATTGATCATTCTCCCCAAAGGTATTACCATATATCCTGATTTAGGGTTCAGAAAAAATTACCTGTGTATTTATGGATGAAGTCTCTTCCTCTACAATAGCTCATGATTATAGAATGATGCAATAGGATTGTTAGCTTGGTTTAAATTCGTTATGTTGCTATAAACTAAAGAGAATTTATCTTGATGTTGACCTACTTTTTTCATAGACCGAATGCTATGTTCTGAAATACCCTTGAATATGACAGACTTGCTACACAACTGTGATCCAGGCTAAAGGACAATAGATAAAAGGAAAACATTAACTAAAATACTTAACAATAATAAAATGTTCATGCTAATCAGATTTTCTGATTACCTAAGGATTAGGCAGAAACAACTTTTGAAAAAATAGAATTTCTGAAATGTATGAGTCATTCCTAAAAGTATAAATATGGTGAATGGAATTAAGTCTATTTTTATGAGTTCAGGGTCACTGTTCTAGACTTTAATTTTTCAGGGATTAATTCTTAAAATAGACTAGCAGACAGAGTAGGCCACTGGACTAAATGTGAACTGATTTTAAAACAGTTTCTAAAAGACATTTGCAGCAACGAGCTTTAAAAAATTATATCTGAGATCAGCCGAGATCGGGCGCCTTCAGGCTGATATTTGGCAAAACTAATACAATTTTGTAAAGTTTAAAAATAAAATTAAGAAAATAAAATAAAAAAAATTATATCTGTACAAAAATAGTTTGTTTTTTAACTTGTCTAAAAGGATTTTCACTTTATTTAGGATTAAAGGTTCTATTTAGTAGGATGCCACTTAATAAATCTGCTTACCTTCCATACATTCTGTCTTTCACTACTTGCTATGACTGGCTGATCAAAGTTTTATTGCCATTTTTTTTCAGATAGCTTCTCTAGATTTTAGATGTTTATTCTTATTCTCATTTGAATGCCTGACTATATCTTTGTCTGGTGTTTGTGGGAGGTGTCTGTGAACCCTGAATAAGAAACACCATCTGTAGTTCATTTCTTTGGCATAAGGGTCCATTTAGAGAGATTTTTGGCATTTAAAACCAAACTGTTGTGCTGCCCTCTGGCTGCTTCTGACCAAAAAAAAAAAAAAAATCTAACAGAAGAAACTGGTACCATGCTCCCCTACAGGTATTTCTCCATGTGGAATTTCGTGGTTGTCCTACAGCCTAGCTGAAATTCTACTCCTCTTATCAGATTGGCATGTCTTATTTCTCAGACAGGGATGCAAACACATTTGAAATAAATTAGGGAGATTCTGCTTTCTGTTAAAGACCTCTGTATGTGCACACTTGTAATTTTCCAACCAGTAAGCTTGAGAGAATTTTCTAACAGTTCAGATATACCATTATTTTCCATTTTCACTTCTCTCTTTTTTTTGATGCCTGCAGGTTGGGAAAGGCTCAGGGGAAATGCCACTTTATTTGCTCCACATTTTGTCAAAGGTGGAAGGTTTTTAATGGTTCCTCCCTGCAAGCTTCCAGAAGGGGATAAATGACTCATGCAGTGACACTTATCATCTAATTAAGACAAAACATCACATCTTTCCAATTAATTCACTTCAGATTCAGAAGACCCAAATGTAATCTATACTGAGGGCACATCTTTATCAAGCCCACACAGACAGCAGAAAAAAGATACCCTCTTTCATCATTCAAACAGCAATACCATTCCTCCTTTTTCAAGATGACAGTCTATCAAATTTACAAAATTTTAACAATAATTGTACCTTAGATTCGTAGAGGATCACTTAGGAAAGTCTCTTGCTTGAAGAAGTTTTTAAAATCTAAAAAGTAAACATTAAGAGATTTCTGGTTTTCGATCTGACACATAAAGAGCTTAGAAGTTGGCACTTCCATTCTTAGAATAAGAAAAAATTGAATAAACTTAAAATCAATGTGTTTTCTTGGACCATCAGAGAATTAAAATCACAAGCAGACAGCCACTATGAAATCTAGAGAGACAGAAGAATGCAAAGAAATACAGCCAGCATCAGCTTATCCAGAGAAATCTAGAGAGACGGAAGAATACAAAGAAATACAGCCAGCATCAGCTTATCCAGAGAAAAAGCCATTGGAGCCATAAATTGGTAGGAACACTGCAATGGTTATTTTGATAAATTGCTGGAGGCTAAGTGCAGACTAGCATGGAAAATGAGAAGTTCCTAGGGGCTGAAGTTTTAGGAAAACCTTTACACTTTCATAGATTTTACCTCCAGGAACTTCACCAGGTTCTCACAATGCTGAGCCAAGAAAAATCACCTCATATATTTGGCAAGTGTAGGGGGGAAATAATCATTTTTAAATATGTTCATTGTGTTCTCCATAACAAAGGTTTATTCTCCACTGAAAAAGACTTTAGCATGGCCTTATCTTACACAAGCAGAAGAGCAATTATCCAGCCCCCATCCTTACAAGCCTCTTGTGCCACCAAAAGAGAGCAGAGAGAGTGAAAAAAAAGTTAAATTCTTGTGAAACTCACATCCCAGTAATACAGTCTCACTAAAAACTGGGATTTAATCTTAAAATTACAGAATACTACTCCTAACACGCTCCTAAACACAACATCAACACAGCTTCAGGATAACAGATTACAACTCAAAGGACTGCAAGGTTCAGACTCTTTAGAAAGGAGTCCTCAGGGAAATCAAAAGGCAAAGGTGAAGGCAAAGTCAAGAACACGAGGGAAAGTTGAGGTCCATGTCATCAACACTTAAATACAAACATTAAGACTAACTCAAAGCCAGATTAATATAACACCTCACACTGAAGATCTATGGATCTTATTTCTTACTGTAAGTTACATCTGGCTTTTGATAACAACAACAGAAAATCACAAAGAATGCTAAAAGTAAGTCTGAAGATGTAAGGCAAGCATCAGAACCAGACTCAGATATGACACACAATTTGGAATTAACAGACTAGGAATTTAAAATAGATTTGATTAACATGTTGAGGAGTCTAATGGAAAAAGCAGACAGTACAAGCAACTCCTGCAGCTCAATTCCAGAAAAATAAATGACCCAATCCAAAAATGGGCCAAAGAACTAAACAGACATTTCTCCAAAGAAGACATATAGATGGCTAACAAACAATGAAAAGATGCTCAACATCACTCATTGTCAGAGAAATGCAAATCAAAATCACAATGAGGTACCGTCTCAAGCCAGTCAGAATGGCTGCTATCCAAAAGTCTACAAACAATAAATGCTGGAGAGGGTGTGGAGAAAAAGGAACCCTCTTACACTGTTGGTGGGAATGCAAACTAGTACAGCCACTATGGAGAACATTGTGGAGATTCCTTAAAAAACTGGAAATAGAACTGCCATACGACCCAGCAATCCCACTGCTGAGCATACACACCAAGGAAACCAGAATTGAAAGAGACACATGTACCCCAATGTTCATCGCAGAACTGTTTACAATAGCCAGGACATGGAAGCAACCTAGATGTCCATTGGCAGACGAATGAATGGATAAGAAAGCTGTGGTATATATACACAATGGACTATTACTCAGCTATTAAAAAGAATGTATTTGAATCAATTCTAATGAGGTGGATGAAACCGGAGCCTATTATACAGAGTGAAGTAAGTCAGAAAGAAAAACACCAATACAGTATATTAACACATATATATGAAATTTAGAAAGATGGTAACGATGACCCTATATGCAAGACAGCAAAAAAGACACAGATGTAAAGAACAGACTTTTGGACTCTGTGAGAGAAGGCGAGGGTGGGATGATTTGAGAGAATAGCATTGAAACATGTATATTATCATATGTGAAACAGACCGCCAGTCCAGGTTCAATGCATGGGACAAGGCTGGTGCACTGGGATGACCCTGAGGAATGAGATGGGGAGGGAGACGGGAGGAGGGTTCAGGATGGGGAACACATGTACACTTATGGCTGATTCATGTGAATGCATGGCAAAAAACACTACGATATTGTAAAGTAATTAGCCTCCAATTAAATAAATAAATTTAAAAAAAAGAAAAAGCAGACAGTATACAAGGGCAGATAAAGAATGTAAGCAGAGATGAAAACCGTAAGAAAGAATCAAAGTAAATGTTAGAAGAAAAAAAAGTGTATCAGAAATGAAGAATGCCTTTGATGGACTCTTCTTCCAAAATGAAATGTAGAAAAAAAAAAGAATAGAATAGCCAAGATCTGTGGGGCAACCCCAAAATGTGTAACATAGCACAACTGGAAAACCAGAAAAAGAAGCAACAACGAGCAGAAAAAACAAAACAAACAAACAAAAAAAAATGAAGTAATTATGGTCAAGAAGATTGAAAATTTAACCAAAGATAGCAATGTACAGATCCAGAAATTCAGAGAACATCAATAGAATAAATACCTTAAGAATGTCATATTCAAAGTCCAGGGAAAAAAAGAGAAAATCTTGAAATAAGTCAGGGGAGAATAAAACCTTGCAAGCAATAAGATAGTGGAGTGAAATACTTTAAATGATGCAAGGAAAAAAACACAAAACTATCTATAATTACATATCCAGCAAAATTAGCCTTCAAAAGTGAAGGAAAGGGACTTCTTAGGTGATCCAGTGGCTAAGATGCTTCGCTCCCAATGTAGGAGGCCCAGAATCAATCCTTGGTCAGGGAACTAGGTTCCACATGCCACAACTAAAGACCTCACATGCCACAACCAGGGGTCCTATGGTAGGTGTGTAAATACATAAAGCAAATATTAACAGACTTATGGCCAACAGGCACATGAAATGATGCCCAGTGTCACTCATTATCAGAGAAACGCAGATCAAAACCACAATGAAATACTACATCACACTTGTCAGAATGGTTATTATGAAAAAGACAACAAATAACAAACATTGGTGAGGATGTGGATAAAAGGGAACTGTCATGCAGTATCAGTGAGAATATAAATTGGTACAGTCACTATGGAAAACAGTACAGAGGTTGTTCAAAAAAATTAAAAACAGAACTACCACATTCTAACAATTTCACCCCTGGGTATTTATCTGAAGAAAATGAAAATACTAATTCAAAAAGATATATGCCCCACTATGTTCATCATAGCATTGTTGACAATAGTCAAGATATGAAACAAACTTAAGTGCCCATCAACAGGTCAATGGATAAAGAAGATGTGAGATACACACACACATACACAAGAATATTACTCAGCATAACTCTCTTGTCATTTGTGGCAACATGGATGGACCTAGAGGGCTTTAGCTAAGTGAAATAAGTGAGATAAGATAAATAATGCATGATTTCATTCATATGCAGAATTTTAAAAAGAAAACAATTATTGGACAGAATTAAAAAGAGAGTCATAGAGAAAATACAAGTGGTTGACACAGGGCAAGAGGTTAAAGGGAAGAGAGAAATGGGTGAGGCAGATTAAGAAATACAAACTTTCAGTTACAAAATAAATGAGTCCCACATATGAAATGTACAGTGTGGGGAATATAGTCAATAATTATGTGATATCTTTGTATCACATAGTCTAGACGGTACCTAGACTTACCATGGTGATCATTTTGTGATATGTAGAAATATAAAATCACTATGCTGTATACCAGGAACAAACACAATATTGTAGGTTAATTATACCTCAAAAAGAAACAAAAAAACAAGTTCACAGGAAAAAAAAGATCAGATTTATGGTTACAAGAGATGGGAACTCCTGGGGGCGGGAATTGGATGATGGGAGTCAAAAGGTAAAAACTTTCAGTTATAAAATAAGTACTATGGATGTAATGTAATATACAACATGATAAACATAATTAACACTGCTATATATTATATATTAAAGCTGTTTAGAGAGTATTCTCATTACAACAGAAAACCATTATATTTATTTAATTTTATATTTATCTGAGATGGTGGGTATTCCTACCACTCAATGTGGTATCATGTAGTAATATGTGTAAGTCAAATAATTATACTATACAACTTGCAGCTCAGCTGGTAAAGAATCTGCCTGCAATGCAGGAGAACCAAGTTTGAACCCTGAATGAGGAAGATCCCCTGCAGAAGGGCATGGCTACCCACTCCAGTATTCTTGTCTGGAGAGTTCCATGGACACAGGAGCCTGGTGGGCTACAGTCCACGGGATGGCAAAGAGTGAGACACAACTGAGTGACTCACACATACACCTTTACTTACACAGTTGTTGCTGTTTAGTTGCTAAATCGTGTTTAGTTGCTAATTCCCTGCCAAGCCACCAGGGAAGCTCAAACTCATACAGTGCTGTATGTCAATTACATCCCAATAAAACTAGAAGGAAAAAAAAAAAGACAAATAGTATATGATATCACTTACATGTGGAATCTTAAGAAGTCAAACTGACAGAATGAGACTACAATTGGATTGGAAAGTGGGAGAATGGGAAGATGTTGATAAAGGTACAAACTTTTAATTATAATATGAGTAAGATATTAAGATACAATGCATAACATGGTGGCTGTAGTTTGTAACACTGTATTGTATAAGTAAGTTTGATAAGAGAGTATAAATTAAATTTTCTCCAGAAAGTGGGGAGGGATAAATATGTGAGGTGATGGATGTGTTAATTAACTTAATGGGGAAATTCTTTCACAGTGTATATGTATATCAAATTATAACATTGTACACTGCAAATATCTTCATTTTGTTTGCTGATTATATGTCAGTAAAGCTGAAAATAAAGTCTAACATTAGAAGAAAAAATGCTGACAGAATTTATCATAAGTTCTTCAGAGATAAGCAAAATGATATAGTTCAGAAACTCAGATCTACATTTAAAATTAAAGCACCATAGAAGGCATAAATTTATATGAAATAGAATCTTTTTATCTTTCATATTACTAATTGAAAAAATAGATGTTTGTTCAAAATAATAATAACAACAACATATTATGTCATTATAACATCAATAAGCAAAATAAATGATAATTGTATTTGGGACAGGAGGAAAGAACTGGGAATACTGTGTTATAAAGTACCCGCTCTACCGGAGAAGCAACTTAATGTTATTTAAAAGTAGATGCAGATTAACTGTAAATATTTATTGTAATCTCTAGGGCAACTACTAAAATTTTTTTAAAAGAAGCATAACTGATACACTAAGAAAGGAAAAAATGGAGCTATGATAAATGTCCTATTTCTCATGGAAGACAAGAGAAATTGGAATGGAAAAAAAAAGAAAAAGTGCAGCAAATGAAGTTCCAATATGGTACATATTACTCTGTATCAATAATCACTTTCAATCTGAATGCTCTAACACTATAATTAATAGTCAGAGATTATCAAAGATGATACAAACTAGACCCAACTACAATGTTGTCTATAAGAAATCCACTTTAAAAATAGTTTAAAAGTTAAGGGGTGGAAAAACATAAACTGATCAGGCTAACACTAATGTTAATAATAAATTGAAAGAAAGATAAAAGAGTTATATTAATTTCAGACAAAGCAGACTTCAGAGCAAAGAAAAGATTAACAGGCAAAGAAATCAAAGAAGACCAACTTAATGGAGAGATATTCTATGTTCATGGATTAGAAATTCAGTGTTGTTAACGCATCAATTTTTCCAAAATGATACACAGATTCAAAGAAAATTACATATTTGATGTTATGGATATTTTACCACAATATGGATGACACAGTAAATGCAATAAATATTTGTTAACAGGTGGAACAAAACAGGTGGACCTTTAGCCAACAAAGGTCTGTTTTCTCAAGGCTATGGTTTTTCCCGTAGTGATGTATGGATGTGAGAGTTGGACTATAAAGAAAGCTGAGCGCCAAAGAATTGATGCTTTTGAACTGTGGTGTTGGAGAAGACTCTTAAGAGTCCCATGGACTGCAAGGAGATCCAACCAGTCCATCCTAAAGGAAATCAGACCTGAGTGTTCATTGGAAGGACTGATGTTGAAGCTGAAACTCCAACACTTTGGCTACCTGATGTGAAGAACTGACTCATTGGGAAAGGCCCTGATGCTGGGAAAGACTGAACGTGGAAGAAGAAGGAGACGACAGCGGATGAGATGGTTAGAGGCATCACCAACTGAATGGACATGAGTTTGGGTAGGCTCCGGGAGTTGGTGATGGACAGGGAGGCCTGGCGTGCTGCAGTCCATGGGGTGTCAAAGAGTCGGACGTGACTGAGCGACTGAATGGAACGGAACAGGTGGAAAAAAGGAAATGAGCCATCAAGCCATAAAAAGACACAGATATATCTAAAATGCGTAGCGGTAGGTGAAAGAAAGCACTCAATGATTTGGCACTTTATCTCGGTGGTCTTTCTCCCTGAAACTCATTTTACAAGTCTATTTGTGAGACAAACACCAGATAAATTACAACTGAGGGGCCTCCTTCAAAACATCTGACCAACATTTCTTAGAACCATCAAGACAATAAAAAAACAAGGAAATGCAGAGAAACTTTGATAGCTAAGAGGAACCTAAAGAGACATGAAAACTATGGAAAGTGGTATCCTAGATAGGATTCTATAACAGAAAAGAAAATTAGGTTAAAAACTAAAGAAATATGAATAAACTATGGTCTTTCTTTGTTAATAACAACATATCAGTATTGATTCACTGGGCTTCCCTTGTGGCTCAGTGGTAAAAAATCTGTCTGCCAATGAAGGAGACATGGGTTCGATCCCTGGGTTGGGAAGATCCCCTGGAGAAGGAAATGGCAACCCACTCCAGTATTCTTACTTGGAGAATCCCATGGACAGAGAAGCCTGGTGGGCTAACAGTCCATGGGACTGCAGACTCAGACACGACTTAGGGACTAAATGACAACACTGTTTCATTAGTTGTAACAAAAGTATGACACTTACGTATAATATTAAAAATATGGGAAACTGAGGGTAAAAGGCAACACACTGTACTACTATCTTCTCCATTATTCTACAAATCGAAAAACTAAAAATTTTTTTTTTAATTTACCACATAATAGGTTTATTGTGCTCTACCGTGAACTTCCAGATGTTCAAGCTGGTTGTAGAAAAGGCAGAGGAACCAGAGACCAAATTGCCAACATCCGCTGGATCATGGAAAAAGCATGCGAGTTCCAGAAAAACATCTATTTCTGCTTTATTGACTATGCCAAAGCCTTTGACTGTGTGGATCACCATAAACTGTGGAAAATTCTGAAAGAGATGGCAATACCAGACCACCTGACCTACTTCTTGAGAAACCTATATGCAGGTAAGGAAGCAACAGTTAGAACTGGACATGGAACAACAGACTGGTTCCAAATAGGAAAAGGAGTACGTCAAGGCTGTATATTGTCACCCTGTTTATTTAACTTACATGCAGACTACATCATGAGAAATGCTGGACTGGAAGAAGCACAAGCTGGAATCAGGATTGCCAGGAGAAATATCAATAACCTTAGATATGCAGATGACACCACCCTTATGGCAGAAAGTGAAGAGGAACTCAAAAGCCTCTTGATGAAAGTGAAAGAGGAGAGTGAAAAAGTTGGCTTAAAGCTCAACATTCAGAAAACAAAGATCATGGCATTTGGTCCCATCACTTCATGGGAAATAGATGGGGAAACGGTGGAAACAGTGTCAGACTTTATTTTGGGGGGGCTCCAAAATCACTGCAGATGGTGACTGCAGCCATGAAATTAAAAGACGCTTACTCCTTGGAAGGAAAGTTATGACCAACCTAGATAGCCTATTCAAAAACAGAGACATTACTTTGCCAACAAAGGTCCGTCTAGTCAAGGCTATGGTCTTTCCAGTGGTCTTGTATGGATGTGAGAGTTGGACTGTAAAGAAAGTTGAGCACTGAAGAATTGATGCTTTTGAACTGTGGTATTGGAGAAGACTCTTGAGAGTCCCTTGGACTGCAAGGAGATCCAACCAGTCCATCCTAAAAGAGATCAGTCTTGAGTGTTCATTCATTAGAAGGACTGATACTGAGGCTGAAACTCCCATACTTTGGCCATCTCATGTGAAGATTTGACTCATTGGAAAAGACCCTGATGCTGGGAGGGATTGGGGGCAATAGAAGAAGGGGACAACAGAAGATGGGATGGCTGGATGGCATCACCGACTCAATGCACATGAGTTTGGGTGAACTCTGGGAGTTGGTGATGGACAGGGAGGCCTGGCGTACTGCGATTCATGGGATCACAAAGAGTCAGACACGACTGAGCGACTGAACTGAACTGAACTGATGGGTATTTACATTTTTTTTCCACAATATTGTAGTGGGTTTTGCCATACATTCACATGAATTAGCCATGGGTTTACATGTGTTTCCCATCGTGAACCCCCTTCCCACCTCCCTCCCCATCCCATCCCTCTGGGTCATCCCAGTGCATCAGCCTTGAGTACCCTGTCTCATTTTAAAAGCAAATACTAACATACTGAGAACAATGTGAAAGACGAATGTGCTGAAATTATTTTCAGAAACTCAAGAGTTAGGAGCTATAAGAAGGGAAAGTCTCCAAATTGAAGAAACACTGCATAGTTTTACAGAAACAAACCAACAATCTAAAGTCTTTATCAGAACTTCTCAAAATAATTCACTTTTAGCTTAAAGAAACAAATTCTACTGTACATTAAGATGAACTGAGATATTCTTAGATTATGTCCTCCAAACTCCTAATTATTAATTCATCATTTCAGTGGCACAGGTGGTAAAGAAGCCACCTACCAACACAGGAGATGTTAGAGACGTGGGTTTGATCCCTGGGTCAGGAAGATCCCATAGAGGAGGGCACAGCACCCCACTACAGTATTCTTTCCTGGAGAATCCTATGGATGGAGGAGCAGGCTCAGTCCATAGGGTTGCAAACAGTGGGACATGACTGACGTGACTTAGCATGCATGCATTCACTTGGAACCATAATTTAACTCTTATGAATTTAACACTGTGGCATGTCTCAGGATATAATGATTCATTGAATTCAGCGTGCAACTTCACAGATCTGAGTCTGGTGGGGGGAAACCAATTTTAAACAGAAAATTACAACAATACAATCAGATCTCTAACTGTAGGATGAGACTGTGCTGTGGGCACATAGAAGAGAAAGAGGCAAAGAGAGACTGGAAGAAGAACAAGTGATATTTTAACTGAGCCTCCAAGACTGAGCAGAAATACATGAGACTTTACAGGTGAGACTAGAATGTTCTTTAGAGACCAATTGTTTGGGTAGTGGGAAGAATGTATGCGAAGGTCCTGCAGCCTATGGTGCGTGTGTGTTTAGTCACTTCAGTCATGTCCAACTCTTTGTGAGCCTATGGACTGTAGCCCACCAAGCTCCTCTCTCCAAGGATTTTCCAGGCAAGAATACTGGAATGGGTTGTCATGCCCTCCTCCAGGGATCTTCCTGACCCAGGGATTGAACCTGGGTTTCCTGCACTGCAGGCAGCTTCTTTACTGCTGAGCTACCACACAAGCCCAGCAGCCTATGGCAGCACAGGCTATATGGGAAACTTGGGTTGTGGTGGGGTGCGAAGGTGGCCGTCTTGTGCAGCGGCCTGCCCAATCAGTACAAGGCTGGTTTTTATTTCTCACTAATGGAACCGACAGCAGAGAATTCTCAACCTGTCTTTTACAGTGGAAGTGAATGCGTGTCTACAACTCTGGCTATTTTTGCCTCATTATAATGTATTTTTTTCCTTGTACCTACACACATGCTAAAAATGCAATTCCTTTCCATTACTGCAAAATGACCGCTGCAGTTGACTTGAGTGCTTTTTCCTCTGTGGGATGAAAGAAAGTTAACTGAGTTCCATGTTTATTGTCAGATAAATGACAACTTCTGACTGGGTGCTATTTGGAAATAGTGTTTCTTAATATTCATAAGTAATTTACTCTATGCTTAATTCCTATGTTGCTTTTACAACAAAATCTTTCTCTGCAACATCTGTAATTTTACTCTTTAACTGTTTTGTTTCTTTATATGTAGATTCATTAAACAAACTTCCAAAAGGAAGTAAGTGCATTCATTCATTTATTCAAAAACATCGAGCACTTACTACTTCCGGGAACAAACCTGAATGGCTCTGGTCATTACAATAATGCTCTATGCTGGAGAAAGCAAACTACAAAGTCTGAGTGGCCTCACATAATGGGAAATGTGTTCTCTCATTTAACTCATGAGACAGAGTTTCTCTCTCTCATTTAACTTAGGGCAGGAAGCACTTCAGGAATCCGGCTCCTCTAATCTTGCGGCTACACTTTCCTTAGGGTTCTTAAACCTTTCATTTATAGGTGGTAGATGGGAAGAAGACAGGCTTTATCACCTGGTAAGCCTATAAGCGGCGTAGCACTTCTGCTCATATTCCATTAGTGGGAACTAGTCACATGGTCACAGGCCGATTCAGGGGTGGGAAAGGGAGGAGTGTGAGGGCAGGCTGGGAAATGTAGTTCCTATCTGGGCAGCAGTTTCCAGCCACTGATTTATATCACAGAGGCAGAATATGCATCTTTGATGGATGTTAACCATTTCTGCCACTCTGCTAGAGATCCTGAGACTTGTTCTTATATATGGGAGAATCCCCAGGCAAAGAAGACTGAAAAAAATTAACATCTAACAAATTCTTTCCATCTCTGCTAGTTCACCCCTTCTGACAGGTATCTATGGAGGTATTTTCCAGGGACCTTGTTTTCTTTTGATTTGTTGATTTTGTTGCTGCTTTTGTTGTTTTTACCAGAGTAAGCAGGTGGAACAGGTAACAGGGACCTTCTGCCTATTCTATGTTGTCACCTCACAGATCAGCCACAAGGTCAATGGCCCTCCTCTCTTGTTCCAAGCAGAAGGCCCACCTAGGTGTGGCCTGACTTCTAGACACAAGGCTGAAGGCAGTTCCCTGGGGCTTCTGAATCTGTTAGCAGCACTATATGTGAGGGCTATGATCCACCACTTTTAGATGAGTGAATTCAAGGTCTATTTTTGCTCCAATCTCCCCACCAGTGAGTTAAAAGTTCTAGGAATGAGGAGATGTTAATAGGATGCCCTCATTTTGACCTCAGCCACTTTCTTCAGTTCTGCTTTTCCAGGGAGCCCTGTATTTGGGGGATCATTGGGTTACCATTCATGAAACTCATGTACTGATTCTCCCAGACTCCTTGGGTCTGTTCCCAGCCCAATGCGAGGGCTGATGAGGATCTGGAACCCCTACCTTTCAACATAAGTAAATAAATAAGTTTAAAATAACCTTATTATATATTACTGTATACTCCAAATTCCAAAATATAATCAGTTATATAAACAGTACCAGCTCAAGGTATTTCTTTTTCTACCCCTTCCTTTTTCTTACCAAATAATTTCAACCACATCATTTGTAATTCATCTACTTCAGGGGAAGTAGAAAGACGATAGGGGAACTGTGAGATGTATGACCTGTGGTTTCTGGATGTCAGTTCTAATATTTGGTGAAATCCCAGTTAGGATGTGACATTTGTCTTCAGCAGCAGTGATTCATCTCCCATGCTCTCTTGGAGGCAATGCATCATCCCTCCATCACGGAGCTAGACCTTTTCATATCATAGTGTATCCTGGAGCATCAATGCCCTTAAGCAAAATTCAAAAGCTGAACTCTTGCCTGGGGTGGCAGAAGGAGGAAGCAGATGGGACACTAAAAAACTACATCAAAGTTTTCCATATTCAGAGAAAATCTCATTATGGATGATCCCCTTCACTGAGCAGGAAGAGAAAGCTAGATTCTGTTTCTTTATTCTAGGAGTGCTCTCAGAAGCAGATCTACACTTGTAAACAGAAAACCAAGCAATCAGACCACATTCACTATCTCAGACACCTCACATGCCATGTTACTCACTCCTTTTATTTCAGCTTTTGCTGTGGCAACCAGCTAACCAGCTGTGCATGGGTGTGACCTGACAGCACCTTGCTCCACTATATATGTGGCTTCTTGGCATCTGCTGGAATCTCCTCAGTCATTCTGACGCAAATGTACATCTGGGAATAAAGACACCCTGGACCAAAAGAAGTCCCTGAATAAACACTGTCCTCTTTCCTATCTAGAGGGACATGCATGCTACCCGGATGCTCAGAGGGCTCTGAGCAGGACTGAGGTCCATTTGCCCACAGCAGTGGCCAAAAAACCTCCCCAGCTTCTCAATTACCTTCTTCACAGACTCTCACTCTTCTACTTTGGGTTCTCTTTGCTAAATAAATAACCTCCACATAAGACCTGGACCCAGGCTCTATTTTATGGAGGGATACAGGCTAAAATACTAGCTTAATGAGCAGAGTTCTCTCTATTCCAGCAGATTTTTTTTAAAGGTATCTTGTTAGCTGATGATAAATATTGAGATGCTCTGATTACCGTGACAGCCTAACTATTAGCATAAACGTACCTATGCATTGTACCAATCAGAAAACTGACTCTAAAATGAAAACTGATGCTACCCCTGCTTACCATAGTGACTGGAGGGGACTGGTGTGTACTCAAGACCTAATTCAGGGCCTGGTCTTCTCCCCTCCTCCAACTCACTCACCCAATCCCCACCCCAGGCAAGGATGACCTTTGGATGGGCAGACCTGTCCTATCCGCTGCTCAGACTGTAGCCCAGCAGTTTGTTAGACAGGTGTGGAAAGCTACTTTCTTTCTCCTATTGGAGCAAACAAGGCAGCATGCATCCCCATAACTTGCTGGCAGCTACCCCATGTTCATGAAGCAAGCTGGCCTCAATCCAACACCACAGGGAATACAGAAGAGCACCGGGCACTCCGTATCACTGAGCCACTGGATTAATACCTGTCTGACACATCCATACTTTATAGTTTTCAGTTGTAAAAACCAATAAAATTCTTATCACTGTTTGAGACAATATGGGTTTGCCATAACTTTCATATATACACATCTATATAAATATACAAACACACATATATACAATCTAACTAATGGATTTCATTTAAAAGTCACGGCATTAGAATGGGTTTCAAAGTCTTTTCATCATACATGGTTATAATACAATTCAGATAGTTTCAGTCATCAGGAAAATAAATTTATGTTTATGTTTCTATTTCAAAGTTACTAGATAAATGAAGTCTTGTTGGATAAGACCTAAGTACATAAGAACTTGCCATTTTTTTTAACCATAAGATCATTACCACCAATGATTGTTTCAAGAAAGATCATGTGTTTTCAAGCATTATGAAAAGCTTACATTCAAAAAAATGATATACATATTTACATAAAGGTCTCCTCATTATTGCTGCTATTTCTGCCAACCCCAAAGGATCACTGCCATCCATTCCTCTGCTGTTGGAACAGTAACTCAGTCTGTGACACCTTCCCAGTGCCATCCTGAGTCCTAAACAGAACACTGACGGAAGAGAGCTGAATTAAAGAGCTAGGGGTTTACCTAGTTCATCCTTACCAAGCTAATGCTTTCAGAGTCAAACGACCTTGGCAAACTCATATCTTCATTCCTGGATTTTTTACAGACAACAATTTAAAGTACTAAACCTGGAAGAAAACAATCTGGAAGCTTACGAATTTATATCCTAAGCTTTACAAGATAAAGGTAAGCAGAGCAGCAGTTGAAATTTGTTTCTTCAGAAGGTAGCAAGAATAGGGTCGGTTCAGAATACCCTCAGGAGTCCTGAGGCTAGCCCTCCCCATTACCTTACTGATGTTTTTATAGCTTTCATTTCTTAAATGTAGAATGTATTTGCAAAGTCATTGCACACTCTATTTGTAGAGATAAAGAAAGCTACAGAGAGTCCCACTGTGACACAAAAACATGAAATGCAATGTCAGCTGGTGAAGCTGACAGGCCTTGCTGGAGCAATATGACCATGGGCTCTGAAGAATAGGAATTAAGGCAGGAGGGAAAGGTGGGGACATACTAGAAGGGCCAAGATGAGAGAAAGAGGGAGAAGACAGGGAAGGGAAGGGAGAGACAGAGACAGGGAGGACTCAACTGGAAGAGTGTGTGTTCAAACCTAAAATCACAGAAAGCATTAAACTGTCTTCCTATAAGGCAGGAAGAGAATATATGGTAAAGATTTGTTTCTATGCAGGACAAATAACATACAGTGATGTGTTACCACATCGGGGGATAGAATCCATTTTCTGTTACTCTTTGCTAGGAAAACTTTAGTGGTTTCACATGGCCTATGAGTTTAGCGACAAACACTAAAGTGATAAGACACTGAAAGAGTTTCATAATACATCTTCATTCTTCCTAAACACATGAATATCCCTTTACTCCCTACAACTGGATATCTGCTCTAGTCCTACCACCAGTTCAGTTCAGGTCAGTCAGTTGCTCAGTCATGTCCGACCATTTGTGAGCCCATGGACTGCAGCATGCTAGGCTTCCCTGTCCATCACCAAATCCCAGGGTTTACTCAAATTCATATGCAATGACTTGGTGATGCCATCCAACCATCTCATCCTCTGTTGTCCCCTTCACCTCCCGCCTTTAATCTTTCTCAGCATCAGGGTCTTTTCAAATGAATTAGTTCTTCACATCAGGTGGCCAAAGTATTGGAGTTTCAGTTTCAGCATCTGTCCTTCCAATGAATATTCAGGACTGATTTCCTTTAGGATTGACTGGTTTGATCTCCTTGCAGTCCAAGGGACTCTCTAGAGTCTTCTCCAACACCACAGTTCAAAAGCATCAATTCTTTGACGCTCAGCTTTCTTTATGGTCCAATTCTCACATCCATACATGACTACTGGAAAAATGATAGCCTTGACTCTTCGGACCTTTGTTGGCAAAGTAATGTCTCTGCTTTTTAATATGCTCTCTAGGTTGGTCATAACTTTCCTCCCAAGGAGTAAGTGTCTTTTAATTTCATGGCTGCAGTTACCATCTGCAGTGATTTTGCAGTCCCCAAAAATAAAGTCTGCCACTGCTTCCCTATTTGCCATGAAGTGATGGGACCAGATGCCATGATCTTAGTTTTCTGAATGCTGAGTTTTAAGCCAACTTTTTCAGTCTCCTCTTTCACTTTCATCAACAGGCTCTTCACTTCTTCACTTTCTGCCATAAGGGTGGTGTCATCTGCATATCTGAGGTTATTGTTATTTCTCCCGGTGATCTTGATTCCAGCTTGTGCTTCATCCAGTCCAGCATTTCTCGTGATGTAATCTGCATATAAATTAAATAAACAGGGTGACAATATACAGCCTTGACATACTCCTTTTCCTATCTGGAACCAGTTTGTTGTTCCATGTCCAGTTCTAACTGTTGCTTCCTGACCTGCATACAGATTTCTCAAGAGGCAGGCCAGGTGGTCTGGTAGTCCCATCTCCTGAAGAATTTTCCACAGTTTATTGTGATCCACACAGTCAAAGACACTGGTGTAGTCAATAAAGCAGAAATAGATGCTTTTCTGGAACTCTCTTGCTATTTTGATGATCCAGGGGATATCGGCAATTTGATCTCTGGTTCCTCTGCCTTTTCTAAAACCAGCTTGAACATTAGGAAGTTCACGGTTCACGTATTGCTGAAGCCTGGCTTGGAGAATTTTGAGCATTACTTTACTAGCGTGTGAGATGAGTGCAATTGTACAGTAGTTTGATCATTCTTTGACATTGCCTTTCCTTGGGATTAGAATGAAAACGGACCTTTTCCAGTCCTGTGGCCACTGCTGAGTTTTCCAAATTTGCTGGCATATTGAGTGCAGTCCTACCATATGATTCCTTTTTACATCCACCGAGTCATTTTACCACTTTACCTGTGTCCACATTGTTGCCTTTCCCGAGATCACCCTTCTCTTTCGTCATACACATCTCCATGGAAATTCTCCTCGACCAACAGGACTCACCTCACCTTCCACCTCCTCCCAAAAGGCTTCCTTAACCACTCCAGCTTCAAATGACACCCCCATGTTCAAAAGACTGGCTAAACTCAGCCTGGATCATTCTCTTTCTGAAGCAATGTGGGGAATGAATGAAAAGTAAGTAAACTCTTTGCGCCATTAATGTCCATTCTTAGTCACTCGTTGCCTTGCTCTGATTATTTCATGCATAAATCTTTCTCTTTTCATACAAATTTCAGACTCTAAACAAGAACATAATAGATCTAACATCAGGGAAAAAAAGACTTTTAATACTGGAAGTCTTCTGCACCTTTCCCTTCAATTGGATGGTATTTCTCTAGTTTAAAAAAAAAAAATCAAAGGAGAAGAGTGTTCTATATGAGAAATTCCTCTGTCTAAGCCTGTTGGTGGAATTCAGATTCTAGTAGATCCTCTGCTTTAAAGAAACATCTTATGCTTCAACTTTCAAGATACAGGAAGCAATTCTGATAATCAAAGGAGAAGTTTATTCTACACTAGCACTCTTTCTAGAAGGTGAGACAAGTCCTGGTCTGACAAAAAGATTTCTGTCCACTGAGCCATATGGAGCCAAAACTTGAAGCAGTATCATGTGAGAGCTGTCCCACTGATGTGACACTGTTTTGTGTTATGTTGTTTTTAAATAGTGTTTGGAGATCCACATTCTTTGAGACTTAGAGTACCAGAAAAGCCCACTTAGAGAAAACTTATAATAGAAGACATATTTCACTGTGCATTTTATAATTAAAAAAGCTTCGAGGGAGACCAAGATGATGGAATAAAGGGACATGGAGCTGTCTTCCTCCCACATGTGCATGTGGGTGCTCAGTCGTGTCCAACTCTTTGCGACCCCATGGACTGTAGCCCACCAGGCTCCTCTGTCCATGGGATTCTACAGGCAAGAATACTGGAGCGGGTTGCCGTTTCCTTCTCCAAGGGATCTTCCCGACCCAAGGATCAAACCTACATCTATTGCATCTCCTGCATTGGCAGGTGGATTCTTTACCACTGAGCTACTAGGGAAGCCTCTGTACTGTAATATTTACTACTAAAAAAAAAAAAAAAATTCACATATAAATGGACCTGCACAGTTCAAACCCATGTTGGTCAAGGGTCAACTGCATTTTTCATGCTTGTTTTATACAACAAATTAAATATCTGCTTTCCATTTTGTACTGACAGCAAAAGCATGGATCCTAATTAGTAAGGAGAACAAAGAGGTGGATATTTTGAGCAGAAGGCGATGTTAATGATCTCTCGTACAACTCTCTAATTTTTCATATAAGGAAAGATGTTCTCTGAAGTTCAGAGCTTTTATTATATATTTGTCAGGTCTCTAAGCATTGTTTTTCTTAAAACTGAATGGAGATAAAAAAATATGGTGGCCACAAAGTGACTCAGCGCTATCTTTCTATAGGTTGGTGTCTTGGTGTAGCCAGAGTTCCACAGGCTGACTCTTGAACCTCTACAGGAAGCAAGCACTCAGGCCATGTATTTGGTCTGGGGACATTCAATCAAGCACGATGGATCCTCTGAACTGACCTGTAGTACTCTGTAGCAGTAGCAGTAAAGCCAGCGTGGCTGTAGCAGATCCCTAGCAGACAGCTGTCCTTCATTTGCAATCTTCTTGGCTTCTCCATCATTTTTCTGGGCCCATTCAACTTTCTCTAGTAGATCACTAAGATTTCTTTTAATTGGAATATAATGTTTCCAAGGCTTTATAGTGCCATATAGAAATGTTCATAATAATAATACTAAACCTATTCTTCTAAACAGTCTTCACTAAATAGAAAAGAAGCAAGAATCTGCAGGAAAGAGAAAATGGCAGTGGGAAAGTAAATCACTTGAACATGTCAGTATACAGAATTTTTTTTAATTATTTTAATTATTGTGAAAGTAATGATAATGAACAGCAAACGGATAAACAAGAAGATGTAAAGAGACACCAAAATCATAAAACATGGATTAGGGGGATAAGGAAATGCAGAATTTTTTTAAAGACTGTATTTGAGTCTACAAGACTATCAGCCTAAAGCAAGCAGATACAGTAATAGGTTAGCATACCTGAAAAACAGGGTAAACACAAATCAAAAACATACAATATTTTTACAAAAAAACAAAAAGAAGAGAACTCAAGCAAAAAAAAATCATCAAACCACAGAAGGAAAAACAAAAGGAATGAAGAAGAATTACAAAATCAACTGGAAAACGAGGCTTAAAATGGCAATAGATATTCACACATAGCTATAATAATTACCTTAAATGTCAATGGCCTAAATGCTCCAATCAAAAGACACAGAGTGGCAGACTGGATAATAAAACAAAAGTTTACAATATGCTGCCTACAACATACCCAAAGTGGGCAAAGGACACATATAAATTGAATGTGAGAGGATGGAAAAAAAATATTTCAGGCAAATGGAAATGACAGGAAAGCAGGGGTAGCAATATTCATATCAGACAAAATAGACTTTGAAACAAAGGCCATAGAGATGGATAAAGAAGGACATTATATAAAGATAAAAGGACCAATTAAAGAAGAGAAGAGTATACTTATTAACATATGTCCACCCAAAAGGCGCATTCAAATACATAAAACAACTACTAACAGACAAGAAGGGAGAAACTGACAGGAATACAGTAATAGTAGAAGACTTTCACACCTCACCCACATCAAAGGATAGATCTTTCAGACAGAAAATCAATAAAGCAACAGAAATCCTATGACACAATAAAACGGACTTTAACTGGTATTTTCAGGACATTACATCAAAAAAAAAAAACAAACAAACAAACAGAATGCACATTTCTTACAAGTGCACATGCAACATTCTCTAAGACAGACCACAGACTTGGACAGAAAACAAGCCTCAACAAATTTAAGAGGCTAGAAATTATTTCAAGCCTCTTTCATAACAACAACATGAAACTGGAAATCAACCATTGGAAGAGAAATAAGGAAAAAAAAAGAGTACATGGAGTCTGAACAGCATGCTACAAAAAAAAGGGAGGGTCAACAAAGAAATCAGAGGAAATTAAAAAACACACTGTGAAAAATGACCAAAAAAACCACAACCATACAAATTCTAAGGGATGCAGCAAAAGCAGTCCTATAAAGGAAGTTCATGGTGATACAAGCCTTCCCCTCAAAACAAGGAAATCTCAAATAGACAACCTAACCTGCCACCTAAAATAATTAGATAAAGAATAAATAAACATAAAGTCATTAGAAGGAGGAAATAGAGATTTTTTAAATATAAAAAAATTAATAAAACCAAGATCTGGAATGTGTGTTAGTCACTCAGTCGTGTCCAACTCTTTGCGACCCCATGGACTGTAGCCCACCAGGCTCCTTTGTCCGTGGGATTCTCCAGGCAAGAATACTAGAGTGGGTTGCCATTTCCTTCTCCAAAGATCTGGAAAGGGTAAACTAAATTGACAAACATCTGGCCAGGCTCACCAAAAAGAAAAGAGAGAGAACTCAAATAGACAAAATAGGAAATAAAAGAGAAGAAATAACTGATATTTCAGAAATACAAAAAATCCTGAGAATACTGTGAACAATTATATGCCAACCAACTGGACAACCTAGAAGAAATGGACAAGTTTTTAGAAACATACAGTCCACCAAAACTGAATCAAGAAGAAATAGATAATTTGAACAAACCACTCACTAGAAGTAAACTAGAAACTGTAATTTTAATAACTCACTACAAACAAAAGTCCAATACCAGATGGCTTCACTGGGGAATTCTACCAAACATACAAAGAAGAACTTATACTGATTCTTCTCAAACTCTTCCAAAAAATTGAAGAGGAGGGAATTCCTCCAAATTTTTTCCATGAAGTCACCATTACCCTGATACTAAAACTAGAAAAAGACACTACCAAAAATTACAAGCCAATATCTTTGAAGAATACAGATGAAAACATTCTCAACAAAACACTAGCAAAACAAATACAACACATTAAAAAAAAATACACCACAATCAAGTTAGAATCATCCCAAGGTCACAAGGATGGTTCAACATATGCAAATCAATCAAGGTGCTATATATACCACATTAACAAAAGCCACATGATCATCTCAACAGATGCAAAAAAAAAAAAAAAGCGTTTGATAAAATTCAACATCCATTCATGATAAAAACTCCTACCAAAGTTGGTTCAGAGGGAATATATCTCAACATAATAAGAGCTATTTATGACAAACCCATAATCAACATAATACTCAGCAGTGAAAACCTGAAAGCCTTCCCTCTAAAACAAGAAACAAGGTAAGGATGCCCACTCTCACTTTTTCTATTCAATATAATATTGGAAGTTGTAGCCACAGCAATCAAACAAGGGAAGGAAATAAAAGGTATCCAAACTGGAAGAGAAGAGGTAAAATTGTCATTATACACAGATGACATGATACTGTATACAGAGAACCCTGAAGAGTCCACACAAAAACTGCTAGAAGTGATAAATGAATTCACCATGGTAACAGGATGTAAGATTAACATTCAGAAATCTGTCAAATTTGTTTACACTAACAAATATCAGAAAAGGAAAGGTTTAAAAAATCCCTTTTAAAATTGGATCAAAAAGAATAAAATACTTAGGAATAAACCTGACCTAGGGTGTGAAAAACTTACATGTTGAGAACTATAAAACACTGATAAAGGAAACTGAAGCTGATTCAAAGAGATGGAAAGATACCTCATGCTATTGAATTGGAAGAATCAACATTGCTAAAATGGTCAAAGCAATCTATTGATTTAATGCAACCCCTATCAAATTACCCATGACATTTAAAAAAAATTTTTTTTAATTGGAGGCTAATTGCTTTACAATGTTGTGTTGGTTTCTGCCATAAAACAACATGAATCAGCCATAAGTATACATATTTCCGTCTCTCTTGAGCCTCCCTCCCACTCCCCATCCAATCCTCTAGGTTGTCACAGAGTACAGGGCTGGGCTCCCTGTGTTATACAGCAACTTCCCTTCAGCTATCTATTTTACATATGTAATGTATATGTTTCAATGCTACTCTCTCAATTCATCCCACTCTCTTCTTCCCCTGTGCATCCACTAGTCTATTGTCTATGTCTGCATCTCTATTCCTGCTCTGCATATAGGTTCATCAGTATCATTTTTCTAGATTTCAAATATATGCATTAATACATGATATTTGTTTTTCTCTTTCTGACTGACTTCACTCTGTATAACAGGCTTTGTGTTCATCCACCTCACTAAAACTCACTCAAATTCATTCCTTTCTATGGATGAGTAATATTTCATTATATATATGCACTACAACATTTTTATCCATTCATCTTTTGACAGACTTCTAGGTTGCTTCCATGTCCTGGCTGTTATAAATAGTGCAACAATACCAAAATGACATTTTTCACAGATCTACAGCAAATAATCCTATAATTTATATGGAACCACAAAAGAAAGAATTGGCAAAGCAATCCTGAGGGAAAAGAACAAAGTTGGGGGCATAACCCTCCCACACTTTAGACAATAGCACAAAGCTACAGTCATCAGAACAGCAAGGTATTGGCACAGAAAGAGACACGGGGATCAGTGAAACAGTATAGAGAGCTCAGAAGTAAACCCACACACCTAGGGCCAATCTTAGGCAAAGGAGACAGGAATAAACAGTGGAGAAAAGCCAGTCTCTTCAACAAATGCTGTCAAGAAAGCTATACAGCTGTATGTAAATCAATGAAGTTAGAACACACTTTCACACCATACAGAAAAAGAAACTCAAACTGGCTTAACAACTTATTTATAAGACACGACACCATAAAACTCCTAGAAGAGAATATAGGCAAAAAGTGATCTGACATAAATCGTACCAGTGT
The DNA here is from genome assembly GCF_029407905.1 of Bubalus kerabau. Classification (NCBI taxonomy): domain Eukaryota; kingdom Metazoa; phylum Chordata; class Mammalia; order Artiodactyla; family Bovidae; genus Bubalus; species Bubalus kerabau. The sequence goes on from NC_073624.1 coordinate 138,431,533, forward strand.
TTTCCTAGATCAGTATCCCAAGGCAACAGAAGTAATAGTAAAAATAAACAATAGGACCGAATCAAAATTACAAGCTTCTGCACAGAAAAGGCACTGCAGATGGTGACTGCAGCCATGAAATTAAAAGACGCTTACTCCTTGGAAGGAAAGTTATGACCAACCTAGATAGTATATTGAAAAGCACAGATATTACTTTGCCAACAAAGGTCCATCTAGTCAAGGCTATGGTTTTTCCAGTGGTCATGTATGGATGTGGGAGTTGGACTGTGAAGAAAGCTGAGTGCCGAAGAATTGATACTTTTGAACTGTGGTGTTGGAAAAGACTCTTGAGAGTCCCTTGGACTGCAGGGAGATCCAACCAGTCCATTCTAAAGGAGATCAGTCCTGGGTGTTCATTGGAAGGACTGATGCTAAAGCTGAAACTCCAATACTTTGGCCACCTCATATGAAGAGTTGACTCATTGGAAAAGACCCTGATGCTGGGAGGGATTGGGGGAAGGAGGAGAAGGGGACAACCGAGGATGAGATGGCTGGATGGCATCTCAGACTCAATGGACATGAGTCTGAGTGAACTCCGGGAGTTGGTGATGGACAGGGAGGCCTGGCGTGCTGCAATTCATGGGGTCACAAAGAGTCAGACACGACTGAGCGACTGAATTGAACTGAACTGCACAGAAAACGAAACCATAAACAAAATGAAAAGAAGCCCACAGAATGGGAGAAAATATTTGCAAATCATGTGACCTACCAGGAATTAATTTCCAAATATACAAACAGTTCATACAACTAAATAAGAAAAAACAAACAATCTAGTCAAACAATGGACAGAAAAACTAAACAGATATTTCTCTAAAGAAAACATATGGATGGCCAACAGGCACATGAAAAGATGCTCAACATCGCTAATTATCATAAAAATGCAAATGAAAACTACACTGACGGATCACCTCACCCAGACCAGAATGGCCATCATTAAAAATTCTACAAATAATAAATGCTGAAGAGGGTATAGAGAAAAGGGAACTCTCCTGTGCTGTTGATGAGAATGTAAATTGGTGCAGCCACTATAGTAAGAACAGTAAGGAGGGTCCTTAAAACACTAAAATTAGAATCACTATATGATCCAGAAATCTCACTCCTGGGCATATATCTAGAAAAAACTCTAACTGGAAAAGATACATCCATCCCAAAGTTCACAGCAGCGCTATTTACAACAGCCAAGACATGGAAGCATCAACAGAAGAACGGATAAAGATGTGGTGCATATATACAATGGAATATTACTCAGCCATAAAAAAGAATGAAAATGCCATTTGTAACAATATGGATAGACCTACAGATGGTCAACACCGAAATCAGATTGATTATATTCTTTGCAGCCAAAGATGGAGAAGCTCTATACAGTCAACAAAAACAAGACCAGGAGCTAACTGTGGCTCAGATCATGAACTCCTTATTGCCAAATTCAGACTGAAATTGAAGAAAGTAGGGAAAACCACTAGACCATTCAGGTTGACCTAAATCAAATCCCTTACGATTATACAGTGGAAGTGAGAAATAGATTTAAGGGACTAGATCTGATAGATAGAGTGCCTGATGAACTATGGACTGAGGTTCATGGCATTGTACAGGAGACAGGGATCAAGACCATCCCCATGGAAAAGAAACACAAAAAAGCAAAATGGCTGTCTGAGGAGGTCTTACAAATAGCTGTGAAAAGAAGAGAAGCGAAAAGCAAAGAGAAAAGGAAAGATATAAGCATCTGAATGCAGAGTTCCAAAGAATAGCAAGGAGAGATAAGAAAGCCTTCTTCAGCAATCAATGCAAAGAAATAGAGGAAAACAACAGAATGGGAAAGACTAGAGATCTCTTCAAGAAAATTAGAGACACGAAGGGAACATTTCATGCAAAGATGAGCTTGATAAAGGACAGAAATGTTATGGACCTAACAGGAGCAGAAGATATTAAGAAGAGGTGGCAAGAATACACAGAAGAACTATACAGAAAAGATCTTCATGACCCAGATAATCACGATGGTGTGATCACTCACCTAAGGCCAGACATCCTGGAATGTGAAGTCAAGTGGGCCTTAGAAAGAGCATCACTACGAACAAAGCTAGTGAAGGTGATGGAATTCCAGTGGAGCTCTTTCAAATCCTGAAAGATGATGCTGTGAAAGTGCTGCACTCAATCTGCCAGCAAATTTGGAAAACTCAGCAGTGGCCACAGGACTGGAAAAGGTCAGTTTTCATTCCAATCCCAAAGGAAGGCAATGCCAAAGAATGCTCGAACTACTGCACAATTGCACTCATCTCACACGCTAGTAAAGTAATGCTCAAAATGCTCCAAGCCAGGCTCCAGCAATATGTGAACCGTGAACATCCAGATGTTAAAGCTGGTTTTAAAAGGCAGAGGAACCAGAGACCAAATTGCCAACATCCGCTGGATCATGGAAAAAGCAAGAGAGTTCCAGAAAAACATCTATTTCTGCTTTATTGACTATGCCAAAGCCTTTGACTGTGTGGATCACAATAAACTGTGGAAAATTCTGAAAGAGATGGGAATACCAGACCACCTGACCTGCCTCTTGAGAAACCTAAATGCAGGTCCGGAAGCAACTGTTAGAACTGGACATGGAACAACAGACTGGTTCCAAATAGGAAAAGAAGTTCATCAAGGCTGTATATTGTCACCCTGTTTATTTAACTTATATGCAGAGTACATCATGAGAAACGCTGGGCTGGAAGAAGCACAGGCTGGAATCAAGATTGCCAGGAGAAATATCAATAACCTCAGATATGCAGATGACACCACCCTTATGGCAGAAAGTGAAGAGGAACTCAAAAGCCTCTTGATGAAAGTGAAAGAGGAGAGTGAAAAAGTTGGCTTAAAGCTCAACATTCAGAAAACGAAGATCATGGCATCCGGTCCCATCACTTCATGGGAAATAGATGGGGAAACAGTGGAAACAGTGTCAGACTTTATTTTTCTGGGCTCCAAAATCACTGCAGATGGTGATTGCAGCCATGAAACTAAAAGACGCTTACTCCTTGGAAGGCAAGTTATGACCCACCTAGATAGCATATTCAAAAGCAGAGACATTACTTTGTCAACAAAGGTTCATCTAGCCAAAGCTATGGTTTTTCCTGTGATCATGTATGGATGTGAGAGTTGGACTGTGAAGAAAGCTGAAAGCCGAAGAATTGATGCTTTTGAACTGTGATGTTGGAGAAGACTCCTGAGAGTCCCTTGGACTGCAAGGAGATCCAACCAGTCCATTCTGAAGGAGATCAGCCCTGAGATTTCTTTGGAAGGAATGATGCTAAAGCTGAAACTCCAGTACTTTGGCCACCTCATGCGAAGAGTTGACTCATTGGAAAAGACTCTGATGCTGGGAGGGATTGGAGGCACGAGGAGAAGGGGACGACAGAGGATGAGATGGCTGGATGGCATCACTGACTCGATGGATGTGAGTCTGAGTGAACTCCGGGAGTTGGTGATGGACAGGGAGGCCTGGTGTGCTGCGGTTCATGGGGTGGCCAAGAGTCGGACATGACTGAGCGAGTGAACTGAACTGAACTGACAGATTATTATACTAAGTTAAGTAAGTCAGATAGAGAAAGGTAAATATCATGTGATATTCACTTCTATGTGGAATCTAAAAAATTATATAAGTGAACTTATTTACAAAATAGAAATAAGACTCAGACAGAAAACAAATTTATGGTTACCAAAGGGGAAAAGTTGTGAGGGAAAAATAAATCAGGAGTTTGAGAATAGCAGATACAAACTACTATATGTAAAATAAACAACAAGGACCTATTTTATCGCACAGGGAATATTGCAAGATATTGAATAACTATATTCAATATCTTACAATGTCAATATCTTACAATGAACTCTATTGGAAAAGAATATGAAAAATAATATAAAACTGAACCACTATGCCATCAATCAGAAACTAATACAATATTGTAAATCAACTACTCTTCAATAAAATAATAAAATAAAATCCTCTTCCACTTTCTTTATAATTTATTCATTATTTGTATTTTATTTTAAAATAAATTTCTTAGACTTAATACTCAATCACAGGTTTTCAAATAGTTACTCCGTCTGATGCTGTCATCAGCATCCAAATGGAGCTACCTTCCACCTCCAGGCAGCCCATAAAATAACAGTGCTAATGTGAGACAGACACAGGACAAAAATGATTATCCCAAGGGTGCTAGAATTCTTGTGATTCCTTCCCACTTCCATTCCTGAGGTGGCAGCAAGAACCACAGGTCGAAAAGTTATTTCCTAATATAGTCATTCTTTCTCCTAGACCATCATCTGCTGTCAAGTGCTATTCACTTTGCATCAGTTACACAATGCAATGACCACATTTGGGTCTTTCTGTTATTGTTTTGTGCTTGGTTTTCTGAGAATGAGCAGATGATACGCAGGTCATGCCCTGGAGAAATCTCTTCCTGAAGCCTTTGCCACAAAACCAGAGAAACACCAAACCAGAGAAAACATAAATCATATGCAGGAAAATCAGAGACCAGACTGCTTTGGGACAGGCAAGATCAAGATCAGTTCTTTCTATCTGAACAGAAAACCATTTGCCTTTGGAGGCATCATCAATGAAAATGAGAGATAAGGAATTTGTTTTGACTGTTACAAATTCCCTCCATCTTGTGGAAATCAATTTCAGCAATGACTAAGCACTTAATCAATGTTAGAAATCATTCTTATTAGTATAATTTCCTACCAACCATAGGGAATTTTCCATTTCTCTTTTTTAAATTTAAAATTATGGGGCCAATCCTTGATACGGTCATGGAATAAAAGTTCATCCTAAGCACTTGTCAGCACTTTGTTCTGTTCAGGGTCTCCACCCTAGTTCCAGGCTCCCGTCTTCTCCACGGTGACATATGTGCCTCAAACTCCCTATTGTGTGCCAGCTGTATAAGCACTATTGCTGGTCTAAAGGCCTGTGTGTGGTTATTTCCCAAAGATGTTTGGGTTCTGCAGCAATAAGTTCAGGAAAATACTTAGCCTTGGGAAAATTTTAATCTGCCTAGGAGTTGGAGCTAGGAAGGTGTTGAGGGCCTTCAACAATGACTGTTTCTGTTTCTGAGTCAGGCACAATTGATAACACCTACTCTTTCATCAGATTATATAACTCTGAGGTAGACAGGGTGCTCCTGACTCAAGGAGGCAGTGTCCATGATTGATCTTGGCCAGTCTCATTCCCGGGCCCAACCTTCCCTCTTCTGACCACGATTTTCTAGAGGAAGGACCTAAGAATCTGAACATCTAATAGTCATATCAGGCAAACTGGGAAACCCTGCATTAGGGGACAGTGCCTTTTTGTTTGGTAGCCATTTTACAGAAAAGACGTGCTATGCAGCTACCAAGGCCCAAGGTCTTGGGACTAATAAAAGATAGGACTGAGTCTGAGCCAAGAGCAAGCTCTCTGTGTGCCTGGGTCTACTATTCCTCTGCCCTTTTCATCCCCTTTGGTTCCTTTAGCAAACTGAAGCATGAGCACTGAAACGGACAGACGGTGTGTGATCTGAAAATTCTCTTCTTTCCGGCATTCTAGTCACTATGACAAGCCTCAGTGACACAGTCCTGACTTAAGAGTCACATTGGAGACAAGGAGAACAGACACCAAGGAACTCACCTCAGTTGTGCTGAGTACAATTGACACTGCAAACTCAACAACCACACACACTACATTTAGCCCAAAGCACTCCCTTTGGGCTTTACCACTGCTACAGGAGAGGAGGTGGAAAAGAACAGACAGCACACCACACAGGCTCTAAAACCAACTAGACCTGGTCTCAAATCCTGGCTCGCCCACTTATTACCTCTCAGATCTTGGCCTCAGGCTCGGCATCTCTCAGCCGGAAGCAATAGCACACAGCTATCCTCTTGCGTTACTGAGTGCCCAGCACACAGCAGATATTCAACAAATTCCTTCCCCACACCCAAGACCCGCCCCCCCCAGGTCAGAGAAAAGGGGAAGAAGAAATGCATCATGGGATGGGGGCCCATGGGGTCATGGAAAATGAAGGAGAGCACATGCATGGACACCCTGTCTTCATAAGCAATGAAACTGTCCTTTCTCTCCTGATATAGATCTACCTCATAAAAATATTTACAGGGTCTGACTCCGTTGCTGTGCAGAGAGCCCCAGAGTCCAGAATAAATGTAAGTGCCCAGTGGTGCTCTCCTGTGCCACACAGGCAGACAGGAAGAACACTAAAGAGCAAATGACAACTTTCAAGAGCCTGCACACAGTGGTGCCCTGGCTGACATCTCATATGGCAGAACAAAAGTCCTGGAGTATAATAAAGGCCCTAGACTTGGCACGAGGGCCCAAGACTTGTGCTTCTGGTTATTCTGCCCTGACCTCCTTTCCCACCACAGGACAGGGAAGAGGCAGTTTCATTCAGAGTCCTCCTTTACCAAGAGCTACCGGGCACCCATACTTCACATTTGCACTAAGAGACAGAGATGAAGAGGATTCACACAGAGACTTCAATGGACAGTGTCACTCCTGGAGCTCCTAGAGCAGTGATTCCCAAAGTGTGGCTCCTCAGACCAGCTGCCCCAGCACCACCTGAGCACCTGTTTAAAAAATACTGTCTTGGGTCTTACCTCAGACTTCCTGAATTAGAAAATCAGGGGGTGGAGCCCAACCATCCATGTTTGGACAAGCCCTCTAGATAGCTCTGTACATGCTAAAGTCTGAGAACCACTGCTCTAGACATATCTTGTTTCTGTGTGAAAATTAATGTAAACAGAAGTATTTCACAGTGCTATTTATAATTGTAAATTTTTTTAAATAAAGGAAATAGCCTAGCTGTCCATCAAAAGGAATCCATTAAATGATTAAAGCACATCTATGCAATAGAATATTATGCACACATTAAAAAGAACAAAATAGCTTTATATGCTCTGATACCATGAGATCTCTAGAATACAGAGTTAAAAAAAAAAGAAGCAAATTGTAGAACAATGTGTATAATGTCCTATCACTTGTGATTAAATACATATGTGTAGAAATTTACATCTAAACATATGTGTAGATATTTACTTTTAAATAATATTATTAAATATAAGTGCAGAAATTTACATTTAGATATGCTATCTAGAGTACATTTTGTACCATGGGCTAAAACTTCTCAAAGTTCTAGAAACTAGAACTTGATGTTCTGGAGGCAAAGTGAGGTAGACCTTGAGGTCCACACAGAAACTGGGAAGAAAATGAAATGACTGTCATTTAAATGTCTCTGCACTGGTTGATAACTATTATCACTGCACCCTGCACTTCTCCCTGGTTCCCTGCAGCGAACCAGGCCAAGAAGATTCAGCCAATTCCTCTTATCAGCTCGGATGCAAAGGACCAGAGTTCTTTGCTGATTATAACTTCAGTTAAGAGACAATGTGAAAAGGGCTGCGCACACACACACAGAGACACAATAAAATGTCCTATCACTTCAGGCTCCTTTCAATGTAAAAGAATTGAAGATGTTCAGCTAAAGAACAGGAGACTAAGGGGTTGTGACAGTTTGAAAGGAAGATGGATTGAACAGATCTATGTTTAGACTCCAAAGACAGAACTGAAATGAAAAATTTTTTAAAGTTAAAAACGAACATAGATTTCAAATCAATATAAAAATGCTTGTAACTGTAAGAAAAAATGAATACATCTGGATGCCTCATCAGGTAGTGAGTTCCTTGTCACCAGAAGTATTCGAGCAAATCTGTGGTTGTTTTAAAAAGAACTAAAGTATTGGCAAGATAACTGGATTATGAAAGCTTCCGGTTTCTTTCCTTTCTGAAATACTTTGATTCTGTTCTAGGTTATGACTATGGCCACAAAATCACGTGTGAAAGAAGTCAATTATAAAACATTTGCCAAATAGAGTGGAAATGTCTTGTTCTTACTTATTTTGGACGAACCCTGCTTTCCCCACTCTGATGGCACAGAATGTACATGAGTGATTCATAAATCTTTCAGCCACATGATGACTTTGACACTCAGCTTCCTCAAATGCTTGGGAAATGTGGCTCTCCACTGAGGCACGACTTGAGAAATTCATATTTAACTTGGAAACTAAGACTACTTCTCCAATGAGAGTGAGAGCTCTGAAGAAGCAATATTTGGGGTGTTTTGTTTTGTTCTTTACACTGAAGAACAGTAAGGAGACACTATGAAAATGTTCACAGGGACATGAGGGAGGCCTTAGACTATTTGGACCATCACTTATATGAGAGCTCTAGTGATCACAAGGGCCAAACTGGAGCTGACAAGAAGTAAGATTTCAGGAGAAAACTTTACAGCAATTAGAACTGTCTGAAATGGAATGGAGTTCTTTGTGGAGCGGTGAGTTCCTTGTCATCACTAAGGATGCTCAGACCACTTACAAATTAGAACCAGCCCCTGGGGGTTGAACCAGATGACTTCTAAGGTGCCAATTCTCCAAGGATAGGCCCACTAATCACTGGTGGGCTAAGAGAGTTTCCTGACAACCTTAAACTGATCCATACACACAATTCCTCCACTGTTTTCTTGGACAAATAACACACAGCTCCCAAGGTTTATTTTATAAGTGCAATTAATACCCATAACCTACTAAGAAAGTTATTAAGGATAACTCCACCTCATGCAAAGAGTTGGCTCATTGGAAAAGACTCTGATGCTGTGAAGGATTGGGGGCAGGAGGAAAAGGCGACGACAGAGGATGAGATGGCTGGATGGCATCACAGACTCAATGGACGTGAGTTTGAGTGAACTCCGGGAGTTGGTGATGGACAGGGAGGCCTGGCGTGCTGTGATTCATGGGGTCACAAAGAGTCGGACACAAGTGAGTGACTGAACTGAACTGAAACTTTATTATTATAACAAATTATGTTTAATTAAGCAACTAATACTAAAATAACTTTGTATTTGTTTTCTACTGCTGCATAGTAGATTACTAGCAATGTAGTAGCATAAAAACAATATCCATTTATTATCTCAGTTTCTGCACTCAAAAGTCTTGGCATGCCATGGCTGGGTTCTAGGTTCTGCTGATCTCTGAGAATTGATGAGTAGTGGAAATGTCACAGTGATAAATGATGTATGTGCCAATGCTCAGAGTATCATAAGGTTTAAAGTCAAGGTGTGAGCCAGGGAGCTTACAAGCTTACATCCTTGAGGCAGAATTCAGTTCTTTTTTTTTTTTTTTTTTTTTTAAATTTTATTTTATTTTTAAACTTTACATAATCGTATTAGTTTTGCCAAATATCAAAATGAATCCGCCACAGGTATACATGTGTTCCCCATCCCGAACCCCCCTCCCTCCTCCCTCCCCATTCCATCCCTCTGGGTCGTCCCAGTGCACCAGCCCCAAGCATCCAGTATCGTGCATCGAACCTGGACTGGCAACTCGTTTCATACATGATATTTTACATGTTTCAATGCCATTCTCCCAAATCTTCCCACCCTCTCCCTCTCTCACAGAGTCCATAAGACTGTTCTATACATCAGTGTCTCTTTTGCTGTCTCATACACAGGGTTATTGTTACCATCTTTCTAAATTCCATATATATGCGTTAGTATACTGTATTGGTGTTTTTCTTTCTGGCTTACTTCACTCTGTATCATAGGCTCCAGTTTCATCCACTTCATTAGAACTGATTCAAATGTATTCTTTTTAATGGCTGAATAATACTCCATTGTGTATATGTACCACAGCTTGCTTATCCATTCATCTGCTGATGGACATCTAGGTTGCTTCCATGTCCTGGCTATTATAAACAGTGCTGCGATGAACATTGGGGTACACGTGTCTCTTTCCCTTCTGGTTTCCTCAGTGTGTATGCCCAGCAGTGGGATTGCTAAATCATAAGGCAGGTCTATTTCCAGTTTTTTAAGGAATCTCCACACTGTTCTCCATAGTGGCTGTACTAGTTTGCATTCCCATCAACAGTGTAAGAGGGTTCCCTTTTCTCCACACCCTCTCCAGCATTTATTACTTGTAGACTTTTGGATCGCAGCCATTCTGACTGGTGTGAAATGGTACCTCATAGTGGTTTTGATTTGCATTTCTCTGATAATGAGTGATGTTGAGCATCTTTTCATGTGTTTGTTAGCCATCTGGATGTCTTCTTTGGAGAAATGTCTATTTAGTTCTTTGGCCCATTTTTTGATTGGGTCATTTATTTTTCTGGAGTTGAGCTGTAGGAGTTGCTTGTATATTCTCAAGATTAGTTGTTTGTCAGTTGCTTCATTTGCTATTATCTTCTCCCATTCTGAAGGCTGTCTTTTCACCTTGCTAATAGTTTCCTTTGATGTGCAGAAGCTTTTAAGGTTAATTAGGTCCCATTTGTTTATTTTTGCTTTTATTTCCAATATTCTGGGAGGTGGGTCATAGAGGATCCTGCTGTGATGTATGTCAGAGAGTGTTTTGCCTATGTTCTCCTCTAGGAGTTTTATAGTTTCTGGTCTTACATTTAGATCTTTAATCCATTTTGTGTTTATTTTTGTGTATGGTGTTAGAAAGTGTTCTAGTTTCATTCTTTTACAAGTGGTTGACCAGATTTCCCAGCACCACTTGTTGAAGAGATTGTCTTTAATCCATTGTATATTCTTGCCTCCTTTGTCAAAGATAAGGTGTCCATATGTGCGTGGATTTATCTCTGGGCTTTCTATTTTGTTCCATTGATCTATATTTCTGTCTTTGTGCCAGTACCATACTGTCTTGAGAACTGTGGCTTTGTAGTAGAGCCTGAAGTCAGGTAGGTTGATTCCTCCAGTTCCATTCTTCTTTCTCAAGATCGCTTTGGCTATTTGAGGTTTTTTGTATTTCCATACAAATTGTGAAATTATTTGTTCTAGCTCTGTGAAGAATGCTGTTGGTAGCTTGATAGGGATTGCATTGAATCTATAGATTGCTTTGGGTAGTATACTCATTTTCACTATATTGATTCTTCCAATCCATGAACATGGTATATTTCTCCATCTGTTAGTGTCCTCTTTGATTTCTTTCACCAGTGTTTTATAGTTTTCTATATATAGGTCTTTAGTTTCTTTAGGTAGATATATTCCTAAGTATTTTATTCTTTCCTTTGCAATGGTGAATGGAATTGTTTCCTTAATTTCTCTTTCTGTTTTCTCATTATTAGTGTATAGGAATGCAAGGGATTTCTGTGTGTTGATTTTATATCCTGCAACTTTACTATAGTCATTGATTAGTTCTAGTAATTTTCTGGTGGAGTCTTTAGGGTTTTCTATGTAGAGGATCATGTCATCTGCAAACAGTGAGAGCTTTACTTCTTCTTTTCCAATTTGGATTCCTTTTATTTCTTTTTCTGCTCTGATTGCTGTGGCCAAAACTTCCAAAACTATGTTGAATAGTAATGGTGAAAGTGGGCACCCTTGTCTTGTTCCTGACTTTAGAGGAAATGCTTTCAATTTTTCACCATTGAGGATAATGTTTGCTGTGGGTTTGTCATATATAGCTTTGATTATGTTGAGGTATGTTCCTTCTATTCCTGCTTTCTGGAGAGTTTTGATCACAAATGGATGTTGAATTTTGTCAAAGGCTTTCTCTGCATCTATTGAGATAATCATATGGTTTTTATTTTTCAATTTGTTAATGTGGTGTATTACATTGATTGATTTGTGGATATTGAAGAATCCTTGCATCCCTGGGATAAAGCCCACTTGGTCATGGTGTATGATCTTTTTAACGTGTTGTTGGATTCTGATTGCTAGAATTTTGTTAAGGATTTTTGCATCTATGTTCATCAGTGATATTGGCCTGTAGTTTTCTTTTTTTGTGGCATCTTTGTCAGGTTTTGGTATTAGGGTGATGGTGGCCTCATAGAATGAGTTGGGAAGTTTACCATCCTCTGCAATTTTCTGGAAGAGTTTGAGCAGGATAGGTGTTAGCTCTTCTCTAAATTTTTGGTAGAATTCAGCTGTGAAACCGTCTGGACCTGGGCTTTTGTTTGCTGGAAGATTTTTGATTACAGTTTCAATTTCCATGCTTGTGATGGGTCTGTTAAGATTTTCTATTTCTTCCTGGTCGAGTTTTGGAAAGTTGTACTTTTCTAAGAATTTGTCCATTTCTTCCTCGTTGTCCATTTTATTGGCATATAATTGTTGATAGTAGTCTCTTATGATCCTTTGTATTTCTGTGTTGTCTGTTGTGATCTCTCCATTTTCGTTTCTAATTTTATTGATTTGATTTTTCTCCCTTTGTTTCTTGATGAGTCTGGCTAATGGTTTGTCAATTTTATTTATCCTTTCAAAGAACCAGCTTTTGGCTTTGTTGATTTTTGCTATGGTCTCTTTTGTTTCTTTTGCATTTATTTCTGCCCTAATTTTTAAGATTTCTTTCCTTCTACTAACCCTGGGGTTCTTCATTTCTTCCTTTTCTAGTTGCTTTAGGTGTAGAGTTAGGTTATTTATTTGACTTTTTTCTTGTTTCTTGAGGTGTGCCTGTATTGCTATGAACTTTCCCCTTAGGACTGCTTTTACCGTGTCCCACAGGTTTTGGGTTGTTGTGTTTTCATTTTCATTCGTTTCTATGCAAATTTTGATTTCTTTTTTGATTTCTTCTGTGATTTGTTGGTTATTCAGCAGCGTGTTGTTCAGCCTCCATATGGTGGAATTTTTAATAGTTTTTCTCCTGTAATTGAGATCTAGTCTTACTGAATTGTGGTCAGAAAAGATGCTTGGAATGATTTCTATTTTTTTGAATTTACCAAGGCTAGCTTTATGGCCCAGGATGTGATCTATCCTGGAGAAGGTTCCATGTGCGCTTGAGAAGAAGGTGAAATTCATTGTTTTGGGATGAAATATCCTATAGATATCAATTAGGTCTAACTGGTCTATTGTATCGTTTAAAGTTTGTGTTTCCTTGTTAATTTTCTGTTTAGTTGATCTATCCATAGGTGTGAGTGGGGTATTAAAGTCTCCCACTATTATTGTGTTATTGTTAATTTCTTCTTTCATACTTGTTAGCATTTGTCTTACATACTGCAGTGCTCCCATGTTGGGTGCATATATATTTATAATTGTTATATCTTCTTCTTGGATTGATCCTTTGATCATTATGTAGTGACCATCTTTGTCTCTTTTCACAGTCTTTGTTTTAAAGTCTATTTTATCTGATATGAGTATTGCTACTCCTGCTTTCTTTTGGTCCCTATTTGCATGGAAAATCTTTTTCCAGCCCTTCACTTTCAGTCTGTATGCGTCCCCTGTTTTGAGGTGGGTCTCTTGTAGACAACATATGTAGGGGTCTTGTTTTTGTATCCATTCAGCCAGTCTTTGTCTTTTGGTTGGGGCATTCAACCCATTTACGTTTAAGGTAATTACTGATAAGTATGATCCCGTTGCCATTTACTTTATTGTTTTGGGTTCGAATTTATACACCATTTTTGTGTTTCCTGTCTAGAGAATATCCTTTAGTATTTGTTGGAGAGCTGGTTTGGTGGTGCAGAATTCTCTCAGCTTTTGCTTGTCTGAAAAGCTTTTGATTTCTCCTTCATACTTGAATGAGATCCTTGCTGGGTACAATAATCTGGGCTGTAGGTTATTTTCTTTCATCATTTTAAGTATGTCTTGCCATTCCCTCCTGGCTTGAAGAGTTTCTATTGAAAGATCAGCTGTTATCCTTATGGGTATTCCCTTGTGTGTTATTTGTTGTTTTTCCCTTGCTGCTTTTAATATTTGTTCTTTGTGTTTGATCTTTGTTAATTTGATTAATATGTGTCTTGGGGTGTTTTGCCTTGGGTTTATCCTGTTTGGGACTCTCTGGGTTTCTTGGACTTGGGTGATTATTTCCTTCCCCATTTTAGGGAAGTTTTCAACTATTATCTCCTCAAGTATTTTCTCATGGTCTTTCTTTTTGTCTTCTTCTTCTGGGACCCCTATGATTCGAATGTTGTAGAGTTTAATATTGTCCTGGAGGTCTCTGAGATTGTCCTCATTTCTTTTAATTCGTTTTTCTTTTGTCCTCTCTGATTCATTTATTTCTACCATTCTATCTTCTAATTCACTAATCCTATCTTCTGCCTCTGTTATTCTACTATTTGTTGCCTCCAGAGTGTTTTTAATTTCACTTATTGCATTATTCATTATATATTGACTCTTTTTTATTTCTTCTAAGTCCTTGTTAAACCTTTCTTGCATCTTCTCAATCCTTGCCTCCAGGCTATTTATCTGTGATTCCATTTTAATTTCAAGATTTTGGATCAATTTCACTATCATTATTCGGAATTCTTTATCAGGTAGATTCCCTATCTCTTCCTCTTTTGTTTGGTTTGGTGGGCATTTATCCTGTTCCTTTATCTGCTGGGTATTCCTCTATCTCTTCATCTTGTTTAAATTGCTGAGTTTGGGGTGTCCTTTCTGTATTCTGGCAGTTTGTGGAGTTCTCTTTATTGTGGCGTTTCCACGCTGTGTGTGGGTTTGTACAGGTGGCTTGTCAAGGTTTCCTGGTTAGGGAAGCTTGTGTCGATGTTCTGGTGGATGGAGCTGTATTTCTTCTCTCTCCTTTCAAAGAGTTGGGCTGCTTTTCTGGGTGCCTGATGTCCTCTGCCGGCATTCAGAAGTTGTTTTGTGGAATTTACTCGACGTTTAAATGCTCTTTTGATGAATTTGTGGGGGAGAAAGTGTTCTCCCCGTCCTACTCCTCCGCCATCTTGGCTCCTCCCCCCAGAATTCAGTTCTTTGAAGTTGTAAGAGTGAGGTGCTCATTTCCTTGCTGGCTGTCAGCTAGAGGCTAAGATCCCAAAGGCTGCCTGCATTACTTGGCATGTGGCCTTCTTCAACAATTCAGAAGTTCTCCAGCATGGAAGAACTCCTCTTGCTTTGAATCTTTGGTTTTCCCCCTCTGACCTCTAGATCTAGATTTAAAAGCCTCTTGTGACTAGGTCAGAACCACTTGGAACAATCTCCTTTTCTTAATTAACTGTAGCAGGAAACATACACTAATCATGGGAATAAAATCCATCAAATTTACAGCCCCAGGGATTATGCAAGATGTGTACACTAGGAGGCAGGGTCAGGAACCACCTCAGAATTCCGCCTGCCACAATTTTCATAAAGTTAAAACACTGTGACATACGACCCAACAATCCCACTACTGAGCATATATCCTGAGGAAACTGTAATTGAAAAAGACCCATGTACCCCAATGTTCACTGCAGCACTATTATGATAGCCAAGACATGGAAGCAACCTAGATGTCCACCAACAGCTGAATGGATAAAGAAGTTGTGGTACTTATATACAAAAGAATATTACTTGGCCATAAAAAGGAATGCATTTGATTCAGTTCTAATGAGGTGAATGAACCTAGAGTCAGAAGTCAGAAAAAGAAAAACAAATATCATATATTAAAACACATATATGGAATCTAAAACGATGGTACTGATGAACCTATTTGCAGAGCAGCAGTGGAAACACAAACACAGAGAACAGACTTGTGGACACAGTTGGGGAAGGAGAGGGAGGGATGGATTGAGACAGTAACACTGAAACATATACATTACCATATGCAAAACAGATAGTCAATAGATATTTGCTGTATCATGCAGGGAGCTCAAACATGGTGCTCCGTGACAACCTAGAGGCATGGGATGGGGTGGGAGGCAGGAGACATATGTATATTTATGACTAATTTATGTTCATGTATGGCAGAAAATAATACAATATTGCAAAGCAATTACCCATTTAAAAATAAACATTTTAAAAATGAAAAAACTAAAGTTCTGACTATAAGCCACAATTACTAGAGATATCCACTTTATCAATTGACATCTATCCTTCTAAACCTTCTACTATGGGTTTATATACATTTATATGTATATAAGGAGTACGTCGAGGCTGTATATTGTCACCCCGCTTATTTAACTTACATGCAGAGTACATCATGAGAAACGCTGGGCTGGAGGAAGCACAAACTGGAATCAAGACTGCTGGGAGAAATATCAATAAGCTCAGATATGCAGATGATATCACCCTTATAGCAGAAAGTGAAGAGGAACTAAGGAGCCTCTTGATGAAAGTGAAAGAGGAGAGTGAAAAAGTTGGCTTAAAGCTCAACATTCAGAAAACGAAGATCATGGCATCCAGTCCCATCACTTCATGGCAAATAGATGGGGAAACAGTGGAAACAGTGGCTGACTTTATTTTTCTGGTCTCCAAAATCACTGCAGATGGTGATTGCAGCCATGAAATTAAAAGATGCTTACTCCTTGGAAGGAAAGTTATGACCAACCTAGACAGCATATTCAAAAGCAGAGATATTATTTTGTCAACAAAGGTCCGTCTAGTCAAGGCTATGGTTTTCCCAGTGGTCATGTATGGATGTGAGAGTTGGACTATAAAGAAAGCTGAGTGCTGAAGAATTGATGCTTTTGAACTGTGGTGTTGGAGAAGACTCTTGAGAGTCCCTTGGACTGCATGGAGATCCAACCAGTCCATTCTAAAGGAGATCAGTGCTAGGTGTTCATTGGTAGGACTGATGTTAAAGCTGAAACTCCAAAACTTTGGCCACCTGATGCAAAGAGCTGACTCATTTGAAAAGACCCTGATGCTGGGAAAGATTGAGGGCAGGAAGAGAAGGGGACGACAGAGACTGAGATGATTGGATGGCATCGCCAACTCAATGGACATGGGTTTGGGTGGACTCTGGGAGTTGGTGATGGACACGGAGGCCTGGTGTGCTGCAGTTCATGGGATCACAAAGAGTTGGACATAACTGAGCGACTGAACTGAACTGAACTGAAAACATGTGGCATAGTTTTTAAAAGAAAATTATCATACTGTTTTATAGTTTTGTGTGATTTTATAGTTGGCTATTTTCACTCGAGTTTACCTTGAAGATGTTTTGTGTCAATATATACAGATCTATCTCATTGTTTTTGTACTGTAATGGCTATGCCATAGTTCATATAATCATCCTTCTACTAATGGACATTTCTACTGCTTGCCATTTGTAACTACAATTAACAATGTTGCAGTGAGCATTTTTGTAGGTGCCTCTTGGTGTCTGAGTATGAAAGGGAAGTAGAATGTCCAAGTCTTAAATTGGACAAGTCTTACATTTTAAATTACAGGAGAGACTATAAAATTGAGTGGCAGTATTTTTAAGTATAAAAATCTGTGCTAAAGCTCAAAACTTCTCTCTGATAAAGCAGCTCATGTATATGTCTTTTTTATTCTTATTATCTATTACCAAATTTCTTTTCCATTAGAAACTGTGAAAGCATGCTGCCCTTCCTAAATTGCCCAAGATTGTATAAAGTTAAAGCATAACCAAATGCCTGGGTTCTATCACCACACTGTACTTGTGAGTTTATTATTAACTTATGAAACACGCATGTTTTGGTACATGCATACATTAAAAACATGTGAGGGTCACTTTCCCTCGGCAGTGGGGCAAGGACCCTCATGGCACATGGTTTCTCCCAGCTGGCAGTGCCTCTGGATGCCAGATGTCAAATCTTGCAGTGCTTCTGACAGCCACAAGAGTGCTCCAGTGGGGCTGGCAGCAGGATAACCATGTCTTAACCATGACTTAAATTCTATGTGCCAAAATTTTAAATCTTCCATCAGTAAACTATTAGAACTAATGTATGCATTCAGTAAAGTTATAAGATAAAATATAAATACACAAAAATAAGTTGCATTTCTATACACTAACAAGGAACTATATAAAAAAGAAAAATTAAGAAAGCTATCCCATTTACAACAGCATTGAAAAGAATTAAGTACTAATAAATTTAACCATGAGCGAAAAGATCTGTACACTGAAAAATGTAAGACACTGATGAAAGAAACTGAAGAAACAAATAAATGAAAGATACTCCATGCTTATGTGGAAAAATTAATATTGTTAAAATTGCCATACTACTGAATGCAATTTACAGATTCAATACAATCTCTATCAAATTTCCAATGCCATTTTTCACAGAAATAGAAAAAAAATTCTAAAATTTGTATTAAACCACAAACAACCACAAACAGCCAAAGCAATCCTCCAAAACAAAGATGGAGGCATCATAGTTCCTGTTTTTAAACTACATTACAAAGCTATACTAACCAAAGTAATGTGGCATTGGAATAAAAATACACACATAGATCGATGGAACACAACAGAGAAGTCAGAAATAAACCCATCCACATATGGTCAGTTGATTTTTGACAAAGGAGCCACGAATATACAATGGATAGATGACTGTCTCTTCAATAAATAGTGCTGATAAAACTGGATATCCACATGAAAAAGAATAAATCTGGACCACACATGAAAATCAACTCAAAACAGATTAAAGATTTGAACTTAGGCAAGAAACCATAAAACTTCTAGAAGAAAACATAGAGAGTAAGTTCCTTCACAATGGTCTTAACAATGACTTTTTTTTTTTTGACACCAAAAGCAAAAGCAATAAAAGCAAAAATAAACAAGTTGGACTATATTAAACTAAGAAGCTTCTGTTTATCAGAGGAACCCATCAACAAAATAAAAAGGCAACCTATGGAAAGGGAGAAAATATCTACTAATCATATACCCAATAGGCATTAATATCCAAGATATATAAGGAACTTATACAATTCAGAGGCAAAAAATAATAATAACCCAGAACCTGAATAGACATTTTTTCCCAAAGAAAACATACAAAGTGCCAACATGTACCTGAAAAGGTGCTCAACATCAATAACTGTCAGGGAAATGCAACTCAAACCCACCATAAGATACCACTTCAGACCTGTTAGAATGGCTATGCTCAAAGAAGACTAAAGTAGTAAGTGTTGGTGAGGGTGTGGAAAAAAGGGTACCATTGTGCACTGTTGCTGGGAATGTAGATTCATGTAGCCACTGTGGAAAACAGTATGGAGGTCCCTCAAGAAATTAACAAATAAAACTACCATATGATCAGCAAAAATCCAGAAAATTCTGCCATTTGCAATAACATGGATGAACTTGGAGGCCATGAAATAAGCCAAACTAAGGAAGACAAATACTACATGATATCACTAATAAGTGAATCCTAAAAGAAAGAGAAAAGTCAGCTCATAGAAACAGAGTAGAAAAGTGGTTGCCAGGGACTGGGAGGAGGAGAAGGAGAAAATAAGGAGAAGACAGTAAAAGGGTACGGATGTTCAGTTATAAGATAACTAGAGTCTAAGGATCTAATATGCAACATGGTGACTACAGCTGATAACACGCTATTGTATAATCGAAATTTGCTAAGAGAGTAGAATATAAATATTCTCACCAAAACAAATGACTAAGTAACTATGATAAACATGTTAACTAACTTGATGGTGGGAATCTTTTCACAATGTACGTGTGTATCACATCATCTTGTTTTACTCTTTAAATATTTTACAATTTCATCAACTAAACTTCACAAAAGCTGAAGAGCAAAATAAATAAATAAATAAAGAAGTCTCTGAAAAGAGATAATGAGACTGTAAAGCCAGTTACAGGAAGAAAATATAAATTATTTTCCCCAAGAGGCCCTACGCATCCAATAAATACTCGTTACTGTATGAGACAAAACTGAGGAAGAAAAAGTAACTAAAAACCTATGATCGCATGACCTGATAACCAGATTGCACATGATTTCATACCCAGCCAACACTGCACAGTATGGAATTTGACTTCTGCAAACCTTATGATTAGATTACATGTGGTCCCAAATGCCAACACTCTTGCCTCAGCAGTGGCTTACTTGAAAAGGACAGAAACTGATACTTCGGGTCCTCTTGGATGATCAGGCGTCCTCTCTCACGACCACCATTCCTTTGTGTGTAAATGGATATCAAAGCTCAAGGGACCTTGAGTTTCACGTGGCGCATGTGTAATTTTCTTCATAGGGAACAGAAGGTGGCCACTGTGAACTTTATATTCTAAGTCTCTACCAACAGTGAGTGCTCAATCTATACCAATATTAATTATTCATAATCTGTCACTTTAATAACTTTCATCAAGAGAAAACAGTGAAGTCAACAGAGTCTCACCTTCAAAGCTGATTAGAGACTATACTGTAATATTAATGACTGTTAAACATCTGTTCATTCTAAACTCTAGCTGGCCCAGTTGCGAAATAAAGAATGTTTAACATATTACTTTAAAAGTAAAGATAAAAAAAATAAATAACTTGCAGATTCTGTCACATGTATACCTGTGGCGGATTCATTTTGATATTTGGCAAATCTAATACAGTTATGTTAAGTTTAAAAATAAAATAAAATTTAAAAAATAAATAAATAAATAAATAAAAAAAATTAAAAAAAAAAAAAAATACTCCTATCTTGTAAACAAACCTTTGACAAAATTTCAAAACTTCAAGTTGTTTCATTGGTGTCTGCAAGCTAGCTGTGAAATAGGCTTTGGCAGAAGTAAATTAGTTGGGATTATAGAAATACATCACTATCCCAGAGCACAGGAATCACTTATGGTCACAAGCAGATTGTGTGTGTGTGTGTGTGTGTGTGTTCCTATGCGTATGCATTTTTTCTGACATAATATATAGCTTTTATATGGGAAAGATTAAGGGCAGGAGGAGAAGTCATCAGTAGGAGGAAACACATGCTAAATTATGAATCAGTCAGTCAGAAATTAATATTCTTTGAGTGAGACATGTAACTTCTCAGGGGCTCAGATTCCTTTCTTGAATTGTAAAATTAGGGAGTGATTAAATTTTTCAAAGTTACTTTCATCATTAATAATAAAGGGACAAAAAATAAAGCTTTTCAACTTTTTAAAAAAATATCTTGTGAAGAACATGTGCAAGAATTTACCATGATATATATTCCCCTTTCTCTTAAAAGGACAATCAATCACATGTTAATGGCAACTACATTTAAGAGACAAGAATGTAAATGAATTGAAGCTTTCCCACCAATTCATTATTTTGGGTTTAATCTAGTGAATACTTAGACCTGTGATGGATTCATTTTGATATTTGGCAAAACTAATACAATTATGTAAAGTTTAAAAATAAAATAAAATTTAAAAAAAAGAAAAATAACACTGAGCACTCCTACTATAGACTCAATGTGTCTCCCATAAATTTATGTGGAAGCCTAATCTTGAATGCAGTGATATTAGGAGGTGGGACCTTTGGAAAGTGAGCAGGTCATGAGGATAGGGCCCTCATCAAGGGTAGCCCCTTATCAAAGAGGCTCCAGAGAGTTCCCTTTACCCCTTCTGTCATATGTTGTTATTGTTGTTTAGTCACTAGATTGTGTCTGACTCTCTTGTGACCTCATGGACTATAGCCCCACCACATGAGGACACAGCAAAAACACAGTCATTTATGGACAAGGAAGAATGCTCTCTCTAGATACCAAATCTGGCAGCACCTTGATCCTGGACTTCCCAAACTCCAGAATTATGAGAAATAAATGTTTGTTTATAAGTCATTCAGTCTATAGTAATTTGTTTTAGCAGCCCAAAAGAAATAAGACAACTCCAAATCCCCTTCACATGCTCTTCCATTTCTCTTTTAAATGATTCTGATGAAGATGCTGACATGATATAGATTATCCTTTTGATGTCTTAAGAATCATCCATTTCAACAAACACCTTCCAATTTCTTCTACATTTTGAGATACTATGCTCTGCAAAATTCATGGCGACAATTTGCAGTGGTAGCAATCAACAATATTTGACCTGGTCAGAAATTAGATGGATAACAGTGAGACATCACACTACCCAGCATTCATAACATTTTTATGATTCATAAAATTCATAACATGATTTATAGCTTCTAAGCTGCACTCAGGGCTTCTCTGATAGCTCAGTTGGTAAAGAATCCACCTGCAATGCAGGAGACCCCAGTTTGATTCCTGGGTTGGGAAGATCCCCTGGAGAAGGGAAAGGCTACCCACTCCAGTATTCTAGCCTGGAGAATTCCTTGGACGGAACAGTCCAGGGGGTCTCAAAGAGTCAGACGTGACTGAGCGACTATCACTTTTCACTTTCACTTTCAAGCTGTATGCTGAGTAAATGTGCTCCAAACAGGTCACCAAGGCCTAAGATTAGGTGGTAAACAGAGCATTCATTCTGCTTTGGTGCTCCTTTCACCAGAAAGAATTGACAAGAGAAAGAAAAAGTGAAGGAAGGGGTGAGGGGAGGTAAACCAGCAACTACAACTCACATTATGAGAAGCAGGGCAAGCAGCTAAGGCCTTGACTGTGGTTACTGGCCCCACAGTGTATGCAATGCTTCCAGCTCACAAAACGAATGCCTTTACAAGTCTACTCTGCAGATCTCTCTGCTGAGTTATTGAATCTGTCCAGCAGAAGTTCTTGAAGTCTGCTTCTTCATATACATATATATTGCTTTCATACTGCTGCTGCTGCTGCTGCTGCCAAGTCGCTTCAGTTGTGTCCGACTCTGCAACCCCATAGATGGCAGCCCACCAGGCTCCCCTGTCCTTGGGATTCTCTAGGCAAGAACACTGGAGTGGGTTGCCATTTCCTTCTCCAATGCATGAAAGTGAAAAGTCAAAGTGAAGTCGCTCAGTCGTGTCCAACTCTTAGCGACCTCATGGACTTCATACTACTGAAGCATTTTTCCTGGTCATTCAGTTTGGGGAATTGGACTGAATATGGGTCAAGTGACCTATGCTATGCCTCTTTCCCCTTAGGAAAACTGTGGTGGGGAAGTTTTATATAATCCAGTTTTTTCTTAAGTTTGAGGTCAACACTTGTTTTGAATTCTGCTCAGAGAGCATTCCTGAATGGTCATGCCTAAACCTCAGAGTGTATTGCCACCCTTGTGGGAGGTATTCTAAAACACACATTTTCCAACCCTACTCCAGACCTCCTCTACTTCAGAACATGTCAAGCTCACCAGGGCATCTGTTTGCTTCTTCTTGTTGTTGCTGTTTTTAAGTAGCTTCCTAGGTGGTTAGAATGTAGATATGGGATCTGCTGGGACTTGATCAAGACACCAAAGGCTTGCTCTCGGCCCTGCTGCTTAACGCTGTGTGATCTTGACTCAGTTTTATCCTCTCAGGGAGTAGCTTTTCCCATGTGCAAAATAAGGTATGTGGATGACCTGCCCTTTATGATTGCTCCAAATCTAATGATCTCTAAAGCTAAAAAAGTCACTAATTGGGATGCTGAGGCCATCGATTGGTGCCCTTTAGAAAAGCAATGTACTGAGTCATTTAATGAAGACACTTTTAATGGCACAGGGAACTAACTAAAATCATTATCATAATGGGTGAAGACTGATTTATCTGCATTTTTATTTAAAAATTCAGTTGAACTGTGGGTGTGTGAGTCTATGGAATTTGCATTACAACTCTGGCATACATTTGTCTTGTGGGAATGGATGATCTTCTATTTTCACAAAGGGATATATGTTATTTGTAAATTAAGACATTTTAAAATATTAGCAGAGTCCCCAAAGCTGAGAAATAGTAGTTCAATGGCTTTATTTTTGGTCCTGAATATAAAGAAAACATATTTAGAGTTAAGTGTACAGAATCTGTCAGGTAGTGTCAGGCAGGGTTGCTTACACCTTACTGGAGAAATTCACAAGTGTTACGTTTAAAGGGAGTCATGCTCAGAAAGGGTTATACAGAGATGACTCCATGTAGGGGATTCAGGGAGGAGGGAGTGGGGGGATGTATCAGACCATATTTGGAAAATAAAGCAGAAAGACAAGGTAATTGAAATTGGGCCTCAGGTGAGAGGAACAAAGCAGGAATAAAAAAAAAAAAATTAAGGGTCAACAGCAAGCCACAATTTGAAGCATGGCTCCCCAAAAAGAAGAGTTACAGAGTGAGGCTTCCCTGGTGGCTCAGAGGTTAAAGCTTCTGCCTGGAATGCAGGAGACCCGGGTTCAATCCCTGAGTTGGGAAGATCCCCTGGAGAAGGAAATGGCAACCCACTCCAGTACTCTTGCCTGGAGAATCCCGTGGAGGGAGGAGCCTGGTAAGCTACCGCCCACAGGGTCACAAAGAGTCGGACACGACTGAGCGATTTCAAGCATGCTCCCCAAAAAGAAGAGTTACAGAGTACCATCTACCATATAGCATTCTTATGCACAAGCCGGCAGAAACTCTGAGACCAAGTACAGACTCCTATTGAGACCAAGCTGTCAGACAGACCTGGCTACAGTCTTCTCACACTTAGGACTGGAAAACAGCCCATCAGTCTGAGTTAAATGACCCCAACAGATAGGTGAAATTGAACTGAAACAAACGAAAAATCTTACAGGTAGGTCATATGAGGGTACAGAGAATGGCCATGTGAAACCAACTCTGATTTTTCAGTCAAGGCAGATGGAGACAGAAATTTCACAGGGTTGCCTCTTAGCCACTGAAATTGTGGAGAGCAAAGCATGTGGATAGTCTGTACTGACACGTCATAATTGTGGCTACTATTTACTTGGCCCCAATTATGTGCCAGACACTTGACATCACCTCACTTAATCTTCTGCTGTAGATACAGCCATTAGCCCGGTTTTACACACGAGCAGCCAAGGCTGGGCAGGGATGAATTTCCTGCTCAAGATCACACAGCTAGGATGTGGTGGATCATGGTTCAAGTACTGGCCACTTGGCTCCAGAGTCCACAGGCTTGTCCATCATGCTCTCCTGCCTTCACTAGACAGGAGTGGTGGAGTCGTGAGAAGTCAAGCTTCACATGCTTGATTCAGCGATCCCAACCACCATGCCCATCCTCAGGAATCTATGATTCCAGATCCTGCTCTCTCACCAGATGGATATAGAGACTCTGAGTCTTTTCCCAGGATCTTGTCTCCATTTTCCATAGAACTAGAAATCAGAGGAGCCTTAAACATGTTAGCTGCTAAATTCTTCAAACAAAATCTTGCTGAAGCCCAGTGATTACATCAGATGAAATCAGGGATGCCCTGATTGAAGCTGAGACAGAGCTCGGTCAGCCCAGTTTAGAACACACAGCTGACCCCACCCCCCACAGTTTCCTCCTGTGGTTGCTCCTGAGGTCCCTGCTCTGCAGCTCTAGATTCTACTAAACAAATTTGAAAACCACTGGGCTGGATTGTTTCTAGGATGTCTTCCAAGTGCAAGATTCATAGATAGATGACTTAGATATCATCAAAGTCACAAAACTTGAGCAAATTAAAGTTGGCTCTTTGGTGTTCAGAGTAAGCTCCATGAGTATAACTTGGAAATTGCTCCCTCCCTTCTTTCAAGAGCCTGGGGAGAAATCTCTCACTTTGTTCTGAGAGATACTTGGAAAAAAGACTGTTTTGCATCCTCAAAAGGGAATTTATTGGAAGAGCAGCCAGTTATCAGGAATTCATGACAATGAAACATTAATATTAATGAAACACATGACCAAAAGATAACATTCACTTCTTTGATTATAGTGCATAGAGTTGTTGTTTAGTAGCTAAGTCCTATCTGACTTTGAGACCCCATGGAGATTGTAACCCACCAGACTCCTCAGTCCATGGGATTTCCCAGGCAAGAATACTGGAATGGGTTGCCACTTCCTTCTCTGGGGAATCTTGCCAACCCAAGGATCATTGAACCTGCATCTCCTGCTTGGAAGGCAGATTGTTTACCACTAAGCCACCATGGAAACCCAAGTGTACAGAATTGTTGCTGTTGTAGTTGTTGTTTAGTTACTAAGTTGTATTCTACTCTTTTGTGACCCCATGGACTGTAGGAGTAGGCCAATTACAACCCAATGCCTTTTTTTGGTAACAGCTTTATTGAGATAGAATTCACATTCCATACAATCCACCTATTTAAATGTACAATTCAATGATTTTTTTTAAGTATATTCAAAATTTGTGTGACTTCCCTGGTGGTCCAGTGATTGGGAGTCCACCTGCCAATTCAGGGGACATGGGTTTGATCCCTGGTTTGGGAGGTTTCCACCTGCTGCAGGACAGCTGGGCCCGTGTGCCACAACTACTGAGCCCACGCCCTAGAGCCCGAGAGCCGCACCTACCGAAGCCTACAAGCCCTAGTTCCATAACGAGAAGCCACCGCGTGAGAAGTCCGCACACCACAGCTAGAGAGCAGCCCCTCCTCACTGCAACTAGACAAAGTCTGCATGCAGCAACAAAGACCCAGCAAAGCCGATAATAACAAAGTTTTTTTTTAAGTTGTGAAATCATCACTACAGCCCATTTTAGAACATTTTCATCGCCCCACAGAGAAAGCCCGTACCTTTCAACAGTCATCTTCCATCCCCTCAGCCCTGGCTGATCACTGATCTACTGTCTGTCTGCATAGATTTGCCTATTTCGGACATTTCATTTAAATGTATCATACAATATAAAATCTTTGTTTCTGGCTTCTTTCTTTCACTCCACGTGTTTTCAAGGTTCCTCCATGTTGTAGTGCGTCTAGTATTCCATTTCTTCTCTTGAATGAATAAACTGCTGACACTGCATGGAGGTCCCATATTTTGTTTAACCATCGCTCAGCGGATGGACAAGCGGGTTGCTTCCATCTTTAGGAAATACAGCAAGCATTCATGGCTCCATGCTGTCTCCTCCCTATTTGCTGTCACAGCTGCCCTGAGAGATCAACTTAGGAGAAAAGGAGTCAGCACAGACAAGCAGGCTCTCTGTACCCTTTGCTCAGAGGAGATTTATGGCCTTCAAGATCTTCTCTTTTCCTGACTGTTGTTTTCAAAAGCCTAAACTCACTTATCAGGTATGCTGTATACTCCTGAGGAGAGAAGCAAGCAGGAATCTCAAGAGAGAGGAAGGCAATTCTCCCTGTTTCTAGGGATGAAGACAACATGGAGAGAGACTCTGGGTCTGGAGAGACCTGGGGCCACACCCTGGCAGTGCCCTGGGGCTGGCAGCAGGGAATGGCCATGGGATTTCCCTGGGGTGTGTCAGATGGCAACTCCTTGACGGGAGCTCCCCAGTGGGAACTGAAGTTTAACTTGTCCTTGCTTGCAGGTTTACAGGCTCAGACTTAATACCATGCTAATTAAAAATTCCATTCAAAGCTGGATTTGTGGACTAAGATTTATACTTGAAAGAAACAGAAATAAGTTGAGAAGGAGACTAAGTAAGACAGTGTGTGATTAGGACTCAGAAGACCAGTCTCAAATTCCCCTGTATGGAGTGAGGGGGATAGCAAGAGTAGAAGAAAAGCAAGGAAGTAATTCAGACAAACCCAGAACAATAGCCTCTCTGACACTTAGGACGAGGTGTGGCAGAATGCCAGGGATAGACTCTCCAACGACCAACTGATGTTCAACAAACTGCTAGGAACCCTGAGGATGTCCTCCACGTTAAGCTGTATTTGTAATTAGTACTTTATCCTGAGCTCCATGGCAGGCTTTTTAAGTAAAACTAAAACATAAAAGCTGCATGTTATATTATGTCAGAAAAAATATATATATACATATAAACATACATACACGCACATACACACAAACACACATATATATAATCTCTTTGTGACCATAAGCAATTCCTTTGCTTTATTATAGTGAAGGATTTCTACAATCCCAACTCATTTACTCCTGCCAAAAGCTGTTTCACAGCCAGCTTGCAGCCACCAAAAACCAAAAGCAGGTGATAAATGCAAATTTGAAAGTAAATTTTAGTAATGTCTTGAGATGTGCTTTTCAACAGAAAACTTTCCTCCTACAGCAGGTTAAAGTCATCGTTTCCGTCCTTTCCACTAACAGCGAGTCTGTTTGTTTAATATACAGTTTACAACTTTTACGTTTCCACCCACTGTTTATCAGCCAAAAGGACCTGCTTAGCATTTCTCACAGACATACCAGTCCTCTGTGTCTCTGTGCAGAATGTTCTATTTGTTCCATCTATCTAGGCAATTTTTCCCTTCTTGGTTTTCCCAGAGCATTTGATAAGTACTTCTATCTCTGTACAGATTTTGAGAAAAGCTAAATTCTCATTAAAAAAAAATCCACTTAATTGAAGACAAATACAGGTCTAATTTTAGGACAATTCTAAAACAAATCAATTCTAAATATGTAGTTGTAGACAATGAGATCTCGAGGGCAGGGTCTTGTTCTGCTTTATTAATTGCATCTCCAATGCCTAGAAAGGGATCTAATTCATAGTTCAAGTGTTCAATGAATGAATGAATAATTTAAGACCCATGCTTTACTCTATCCTGTTGCTTTACTCTGTTTTAGGGTACAAAAAGAATATATTTTATATTTCCTTTTTCTAAGCCATCATCATGGATGTTTTGCTTGACCCTCCCTTCTCCTTTCTGTTCACCCCTTCCTCTCCTTGAGGAAGTCTCAAGAATCTTGAAAGCTGATGGTTATTATAGAAATGCAAAGTTCAGTACCATGACCAGGTATCGGAGAGCACAGGAAAGCTACTGGAAAAGTATGCCTTTGGCTTTCCTGACCTCAGATATACTTATTTCTACCTCATTAGTGTCCCACTGATACCAATCTGTCTCCATTTCTGTGGCTTTTCTCATGGTTCAAATGATCCTTCATTACTTACAGACTCATCACCCAGATAACACACTTTTTAATAACATGCAGCAAACCAAGATGAACATTTTAACTTGTACCTCAAAAAGAAGGAAATAATTTGCAGTGTTCTCAGCAACCCAGAAGCACATATTGCTTGTTATTAGAGAAAGGCAATTTTGACAAGCATTATGTTGACTCCACATTCTCTTCAACAAAACCTTGATGCTAATTTCCAAATCCATCATGACAATTAGCCTGCTCATCACTTCACTTTCCAAATAACAATACAACCTTGTAGGAGAATTCTCAACTTGTAGAATTCTCCTGCCAAGTCACTTCCTGAAGGCTGAAATTCTGACAGGCAACTGGGCTTAGGGGTGTGCAGGGGAGGATGCTGAAAGGCAGGTGGCCTCCATCCATGAGGTCAGAAAGGGGTGTAAAAGCAGCTGTCTAACTGTTTCTTCTTGGTATGTTGAGTAAGATCCTACTGAACTCAAAGACATGGCAACAGAGTAGAATTCACAAGGCCTGTGTTCCCAAGAATAGTTCATTAATCTCAGGTCTAGAGTCAGCTTCCAATGGAGAAATCTCAGACAAGCCACTTATCCTCTCAGAGACACCTCCATTTCTTATTTATGGAAGAGAACATGAAGTTTAGCAATGGATAACTGTTATTAGCTGAGGTCCCTTCTAAATGCAGTTTTTGTTAATTTAGTGGGAACTCAAAAATATATGCTATTCTATTCTATATATTCTATTCTAAACTATGCTATAGTTTTTTATTAAGCTATAATCCACATACTATAAAATTAACCATTTTAAACTGTCTGATTCAATTGTTTTTAGTGTACTCACAAGGTTGTGCAACCATCACCCATCATTTAATTCTAGTACATTTTACACTTTAATTATAGTGCATTTAAAAATAAACCTCATATCCACTAAAAGTCACTCCTCTTTCCCTCCATCCCCTCAATCCTAGATAACTAATGGCTTACTTTCTGTCTCTATGGATTTGCCTATTCTGAACATTTCATATAAGTGGAATCATATAATACATGGCTTTTTGTGTATGCCTCCATCACACAACACAGTGTTTTCAAGGTTCTTCGATGCTGCAGCATATATCTGTAATTCATGCCTTTTTATGGATGAATAATATTCAATTGTATAGTCATGCCACATTTTCTCATTGTCCATTCATCAGCTGATGGACATTTGGTTGTTTCACTTTTCACCTATTATGAATAATATTGCCAAGAATATTCGTGTACATATGGACATATGTTTCTGCCTCTTCTGGCAATATACCTAGAAGTGGAAATACTGCATTATATGGTGACGATGTTTAACTTTTTCAAACTGTTTTCCACTACTACTATACCAGTTTACATTCCCACCAGCAATGCATGAAGTTTCCTTTACTTTTAAAATCTAATTTTTCTTACATTATAAAACATTTCTAAGGGGAATAGAAATTTCACCCTTTTCTTCTATCTTGTTTTTCTTTCCTTTTTTGTTCTTCTTTTTCTCTATCTTTTCCTCTCTCCGTCCCTTTCTTCCTCCTGTCCTCTAACTGAAAAATGTCTTCCTAAACAAAATTATGATTTAAATGACACTAATTCTCACTGGACGTTAGCTGGAAAAGCATGGGAAAATTTGTAGCTCTCACAGCAGGGCAATTTTCCTTAAAGTTAAGGAATGACTGAATGACCTGCTTCAAAAGTTAACTACTTTGTTCTCTCATTTGGAATCATGAACTGGAGGGAGGGGCTGGAGACTGCAGATCTCTTAGCTCCTGCGAAGAATGATCAGGTCTCTTCTATTTTGAAAAGATCTTTGATTAGCCTGAGTAGATAGGAAGGAAGCTCTGATATTAAAGGGTTAAACGGAGCCTAACCAGTCAATGGGGTTTCCCCTGAGAATTTGGGGGACAGGAATGGGAGGGCTGCAAGTCCTACAGAGGGAAATAGGCTCTGGAATGGGAGCTGCAAGAATCCCAGGGGAGCATTAGTGAGGGTCCCTCTGACCACCCTGGCATAAAGCAGTTGTCTTAGTATGATTAGAGCCAGTTACCCACATAAACTCCAGTAAAGATGATAACAGACTGATAACACATGGCCTCTACCCTCACTGTCTTAATACTAGACTTGTAGACACCTTAGGAAGTGGAGCTCAGAGCCTGATTTGACTTACAAAATAAAGAAGTCATCTTGCACATTTAGCATCATATAGCAGCTCACAGCGGTTTACATCTTTCGAGCTTGAGGGTGGGATGGGGAAAATGTCATCCTTGTTTTTATAAAAAGGTAACAGAGGTTCAGAGAGGTTAAGGTATTTGCAAAATACACCTAACTAGCGAGAGGGGAAAGCTAGAATTCACATCCCAGTGGGGTGAAAAAACAAGACCTTTCTCACCACATCATCCTAGCCTTAAAAGGATGCTAGAACATGCAATCTATAATCTGAGACTCAGTAACATTTGAGAAGGAAAAGAAGCTCTGTCAAGCTGCATTTTGGCCTCTGGCCTGAATTTTCTCCACCTCTGCAACACCATTAGTTGTCTGATTCATCCTTCCTTAAGCAGGGTGGGGGCACATTGGAACTTATTTGCAACCAAAGGACAGCTAACATCATCTCAATAAGGAGAGAAATGATAAACAAGTACGACATTCTGTCTTTTTTTACGGGCTCGGGAAAATGCCATGCTTTGAAAAATCAGCATCTACTCTACTAAGTGTTCTCTGAACTAGGAACAATCTTTCAATTTTTTCTGTAATTGCATGCATCAACTTAGATTACACATTTAATTTTGCTTGGAATTTTATCTATTGCTTATGTTTTTCTAAATATTCTCACAGTTCCAATTTTCCTTCTCTTATTTAACTCAAATCAAAACCAGAAAGATGCAGTCATTTTTAACATTACATTGCTTCATTCACCATGCTCTTAGCTCACTTTCTTTTTGTCTAAGCAAGAAACCAGCAGGCAGGATCTTAACCCTGGCAAGGAACATTAATCAAATCCCAAACTTTTAGATGATACATTTATAATGCAGCCACGAATTATTAATAACATCCTCTTTGTGAAACAGAGTAGGACATTAATATGAAAAAAAATTAATGAGAGAAATATAGGAGAGAGAGTCTGGCTGTACCGAAATGGAACGTAAAATTAACTTTACTTGTGAGAAAATGAAGGATTTTCCCAAAAAGTTTACAACTTCCTACATTTACATCACTTTCATTTTTAATCAGCATCTCCTAGAACCGTCATTGGTCCCTGTTTTCAATTAGTGATTAAGTTGTAATTACTTCCTTTTATTTCACTTTGAATTTTCATCAGCTCTTTTCTGGTAGTTTACAATATGATGTCTTCCTCATGTTTATCCAAGGAAGAATGGAGATCATAGATGGCATTTATGGCATTTGAGAGAGAATCTCTATTTAAATACAAGAGTTGGAGAAATTTCCATCACAAATGTATCCCTAATTCCTTAAATATATAATTCCACACATTGGAATACTCTATGTAACACCTTCAAAGGAATGGTAAATTAATTAGTTGCAAGTGACCAAAACCCAATTTAAAATAGGTGAAACAAAAGAGAATTTATTGACCGACGAATTGGGAGGGAAAATTTCTGACGGCAATAGAAACTTTTATCTTTACACTTCCTTCTTCTCTTTGTTTATTCCTTCCTTTCTGCCTGCCTTCCTTTATTTTACTAGAGTCTCTTCCCAAGTGTTAAGAATATTTGTGTCTTCCCAAAGTTCAAATGTGGAAGCCCTAATGCCCAATGTGATAGTATTTGGAGGTGATTAGGTTTAGATAAAGTCATGAGGATGGCCCCCTCATCATGGGATTTGTGTATTTATAACAAGAGGAAGAGAGAGCAGGTCTTTGTCTCTCTCCACCACATAAGGTCCCATCACTTCATGGGAAATAGATGGGGAACAGTGGAAACTGTGTCAGACTTTCTTTTGGGGGGCTCCAAAATCACTGCAGATGGTGACTGCAGCCATGAAATTAAAAGACGCTTACTCCTTGGAAGGAAAGTTATGATCAACCTAGATAGCATATTCAAAAGCAGAGACATTACTTTGCCAACAAAGGTCTGTCTAGTCAAGGCTATGGTTTTTCCTGTGGTCATGTATGGATGTGAGAGTTGGACTGTGAAGAAAGCTGAATGCTGAAGAATTGATGCTTTTGAACTGTGGTGTTGGAGAAGACTCTTGAGAGTCCCTTGGACTGCAAGGAGATCCAACCAGTCCATTCTAAAGGAGATGGGTCCTGGGTGTTCTTTGGAGGGAATGATGCTGAAGCTGAAACTCTAGTACTTTAGCCACCTCATGCAAAGAGTTGACTCATTGGAAAAGACTCTGATGCTGGGAGGGATTGGGGGCAGGAGGAGAAGAGGACGACAGAGGATGAGATGGCTGGATGGCATCACCGACTCAATGGATGTGAGTTTGAGTGAACTCCAGGAGTTGGTGATGGACAGGGAGGCCTGGCGTGATGCGATTCATGGGGTCGCAAAGAGTCAGACACGACTGAGCAACTGAACTGAACTGAACTGAACTGAACCACATGAAGACACAGCAAGAGGATGCCCATCTGCAACCCAAGGAGAGAGTCCTCACCAGACACCAAACCTACTGGCATCTTGACCTGGGACTTCCCAGCCTCCAGAGCAGTGAGAAATAAAATTCCATTGCTTAAAGCCACTTCGTCTATGCTATTTTGTTATAGTAGCATAAGTTAAGTTGCCAAACTAAACCAGATTTCTTTATAGTAGTAATTTGAGCACTTGTTATTTTCCCTGGATCGTAGTTGAAGTATGAAAATTAGTGAACAGTAGAGCAATTTTTGAAAAGTTAATCATTACAGAATTTAAGGACACATTTCAGAAGCCTGGCTTCTGTAATTGCAACTGGGGACTAAAGTCAATACTTCTTTCTTATCTCACCTCATCTTCACTTGTTTTTATGTGTTCATCAATCTCATTACCTCTTATTGCAGATAGGATTTCCCTAGGAAGGTGGCAGAAACACGGCCACTGAGAGTTTGGAAACCCCACCAGAAAGAAGAAGGTTCTTCCAGTCATCAAAAATCAATGTAATCTCAAGGAAGCCCTCTGACTGTCCTGGCTTGGGTCACATGGCCATCTCTGTGGCCAGAACCTTTCCCAGAACAGAGATTGAGAGGCCTGATGCACAGGTCCAGTTAGCCATCACAGTCCACTGCAAATGGAAGGTTCGTTTTGTTCCCCTCATGCGAACTAGGTATACCACATAATTTCAGGATGTGAAGAATCTTAAGCAAATGTCCACATCTTCTGATAACTCACCAGCCTTTACACTATGTCCCCATTGCAAATTCAGGCTCCGCAGTGAGGCACAGCCCTGTAACAAACCCTGGACTCCTTTCCATGCGCTATCTGTCATGCGCCATCAGAAACCACTGTTTACATTAAAGTAGCAGGAGTTACTATAATCTTCAAAAACGTATGAGTTTATATCCTTATACATTTCTTTATATTTCAACAAAAACTGGGGTTTGCTGTATCTTTTAAAAATAAAAATGTATGACGAGTTTTTAGGCCTCCAAGTACACAACTCATTAAGAGACTCTTTTTTTAAAGATTTCTATCACAGAAGCTAACATTATGAGAACCCAGCCATGGCTACTTGAACCATATGTTTATCGTGGGTGGCAGGAATTAAACAAACCAACACAAGAAGTAGCTTCTGTACCAGGACACCACTTTGAAACTTTCCATCACGTGTATTTAATTATCATTATGAATTATGAAATTTCCAGCAAACCTCAAAGCAACTTGCTAGTTTGGTAATTGGTTGCCTGGCCCTGAACAAAGGAGACTGATATTTTCACCTGATTTGCTGGCTTTGGGGTTTTCTAAAAGGCACCACAGGTGAGTTTTTAAAGTCACACTTAAGGCTGGGTAAGAACTTTTAATTTGAGTCAATAGTAGCAGAGCATAGTTCAGTGGTCAACACTGGACAACGGTGTGGGAAACAAAAATTCAATGGCTATTAGCAATTTTAGCTTATACCTTGCTAGTTGAGAAGCAATATAGGAAACATTCATAAAACTTGCTCCCAGAGAACATTTAAACTTTTTTTGGAAGGCAATTACCCTGGAGAAAAGAGCACAGGTTTTGAGTCAAGAGCAAGATGAAGGACTGAATCTCAGCTCCCCTATATAGTAATTGTGAGACCCTGAAAAGCAATCACAGTTACTTTACAATGTATTGATAGTTGTGAGGAGAAAGGACCATGTGAATGTGCTTAGTACCATGTACAGCAAATTTTAAATGCATAATAAATGCTGGTTTCTTTTCACTCTTTAAAATGGAGTAACAGCCCATGGGAAATGAAAGGGTTGTGCTCAAATATTCACGAAAAACATCCATGTTATGCTTTTATTCTATTAGAAAACCCTCACTTGATCCAACTTCTGACCCAGAAACTGCCCATTTCTTGGTTCTCCCATAGAAAAAAGCCCAAAAGAATTAGTTATCTTTGCTGTAGCCAATTTCTGTGTTCATATTTTTTCTCAAGCTCATTGTCACAAGCCTGCCTTACTAAGAGCAAACATTCATGATGAGGTGGGTCATGACCTCTTGTGGCATCCTCTCTTTCTCTATATAATTACTCCATTCATGATCTCAACCAATCCTATGACCATAAAAACTATCAACCCTTGCCATATGATCCAGCAATCCCACTCCTGGGCATACATCCAGGCAAAATTATAAGCTGAAAAGATACATACAAGATAGGGCCCTATGTTCATAGCAGCTATATCTACAATAGCCAAGACATGAAAGCAATCTAAATGCCCATTAACAGGTGAACAGATAAAGAAGATGGTACATATACACAATAGAGTACTACTCAGTCATTTAAAAAAGTGAAATAATGCCATCTGCAGCAACATGGATGGACTTAGAGCTTATCATACTAAATGAAGTCAGACAGAAAGACAAATACCACGTGATATCATTTATATGTAAATTCTAAAATGTGACACAAACGAACTTATCAACAAAAATGAAACGGATTCTCAGACAGAGAACAGATTTGCAGTTGCCAAGGTGGGTGGGGGTGAGGAAGGGAAAGACTGAGAGTTTGGGATTAGAAGATGCAAACTATTATAGATAAGATGGATAAACAACAAGGTCCTACTGTAGAGCGCAGAGAACTATATTCAATATCCTATGGTAAACCATAATGGAAAAGAACATATATATATAAACGGAGCTATGTATATACTGATTCACTTTGCTGTACAGCAGAATTTAATACAATATTGTAAGTATACTACACTTCAGTGAAATTTTTAAAAATCCTACCAACTCTATGCTGATGACTGCCTCCCCCAATTTTTACCTCTATCCTGAACTTTATATTCTTAAATTTAATTGCTTACTCAACAGCCATACCTGAGTGTTATGACAGACACCTCAAACTTGACATGTCCAAAACTAACCTCCTAATCTGCCTTTCCTGTTCTTCCCATAATCTTTCCACCCCAGTCAATGAAAATTCTATTCTTTCTGTTGCTCAGGTATCTGTATCCATGAGCTTTCACTGAATTATATTACTATAATTACAACAACAACAACAAAATCTCAGCATGATTTGAAGCTATACTACTTGGAAATTTAGAAGGAAATGGCAATCCACTCCAGTACTCTTGCCTGGAAAATTCCATGGACTGAGAGGCTCCTCAAAGCCTGGTAGACTACAGTCCATGGGGTCACAAAGAGTCGGACACGACTGAGCGACTTCACTTTTACTACTTGCTCAAGTTATATATCAGCAGAGGGTGGGACTCTGGCTCTGTTTCATGTCCTTTGCTCCAGGGTCCAGGTTAAAAGAGCAGCCCATCCAGGACAGTGGATTCTCTCCTGGTGAAGACAAGAATAGGTCCAGCACAGGGACATTTAAAGATTCTGCCAGGAAAGGCACATTACTTTCCATATCTAATTCACTGGCCAGAGAAAGTCCCATGTCCAAGCCTTTGGGAGGGACAAACCTCATAGGTAGGGTCAATAAATATTTTGGCAGTACTATAAGAATCTTCAACTCTTTCTTTCCTGTAAGACTCTTCTATCAGAAAATCCTGTAGGTTCTAGCTTCAAAATATATCCAGAATGCAACCATTTGTCATCACCTTCACTGTCATCTCCTTGGCCCAAATATTACAGTACATCAACCGGCCTTTGTGTTTCTGCCCTTGTCTCCTTACTGTCCATTCTCCCCATGATATCGCAAATAATTCTGCAAAAATGTAATTCAGATCAAATCACACACACCCCCATCCCGTCTGAAACCCTTAATGGGTTTCCATTTCTCTTAGAATGAAGTCAAAGTCCTTATAATGAGCAATGATCCACAAGACTTTACATTGTTTGTCTAACATCCCTCATTTCTTTTCTTCACCCCTTGATCTCCCCATCTACCCTAACTCCAATCCAACCACACTGAACTTCCTCCTGTACTTAAATTTATAGGTACACCTCAGCCTCAGGGCCTTTGCCAGTTCCTTTTTCCTGGAAACCTCCTCCCTTAGATAGAAGCCTAGCTGGTCCCCTCCTTTGGGTCTTAAACATAACTACTTAATGAGGCCTAACCTGACTCCCTTATTTTAAACTTTCAGCCCCATGCTAATTTTTATTCTGAGAGGATACATTTAAAATATAACCACAAATTATAAATAGCATCCTCTTCATGAAGCTGAGTAAGACCCATCACAACTCAACTTACCATGTGGTTTATTATTAATTCTGTTACTTCATCCTGCTAAAATGTGGCCTTCTCAAAGTCAGGAATCTTTCTGTTTTATTCTCAGATGCATCTAGAGACATCTAGACCCGTAGACACATCTAGATAGTCTCCAAACAGAACGTGTAGGAAATTCAATAGTTGTTGAACAAATGAATTGAATGCATGAATGAATCCTGCATAATTTCCTTATTCCACCTCGTCAGTTTTCCTCCCGTAGGAAGGAACTGTGAACTTTAGGAGATATTTCAATTAAATATCTATAGCTGACATCAAAATTTTTTCTTCTTTATTAGGTTTTATTATACCTCATTAATTCCCCAAAGGGGAAAAAAAAAAGACTGGATCAATTTAGAGTCAAGTTGGCTGAGCAAAAATTCCATCTCTTTAGCATTATAACAGTAATACTAATATTTAAAACGTTTTTATTATATTTTCAGATTTTGGGGGGGAGAGGTGGGGATGGGTAGAACAAGTGGGGGCCAGTATTCTAAACCAAAGCTTAAGTCTTAAGAGACTCTGAAAAAGAGGCTTCAAAAAAAACTCATCTAAAAAGAATGATATCTTAATTATAATTATTTTTGAAAGCAACAGCAGAAATATACAAAATAACTGGCTCAGGAAAGATGAAAAATGAAAATATTTCCAGATAATACTAAGGTTTTTTGTTTGTTTGTTTTTTAATAAGACCCTATAGTTAAGCTGGGATATTTCTGCAGTCATGCAGTCTCCTTGGAGGAAAGCCAATTTCCTTGATTATTGGTTCCATTTTAAACTATTTGAAAGAGACTGAGCCAATCTCCTCTCCCTCTGTTATTTCACATGCCACCATTGATAAACTCTCCACCAATTTCTCCATATTGTAACATGAGTCAAAATAATTAACCAAAGTAATATGAGCACTAAAACAAAAAGTAACAAGTAGAAGAAAAAATTGTAGTAGCAGACACATTGGTTCTACATATAATAAAGTCTCATGGATAAATTATTGGAATTGGCTAAGACCAAATGTATGTCTCCCTTAATAATCAGAAAGAAATTAAAACATTTCAGTGGGGATGGAGGGGTGGGGACTTTTGGGCAAAATGTACCAAGTCATCAAAATGAACAGTGATCATATCTATAAAAATATATAATGGCAGAGAAGACTAACTGTCCACCCAAAATGTATGGTCCTCCAAGGAAAATATATAGCTGTTTCTGGAAAGTGTCTGCCCAGCCAGAAACTACGCTGCCAGAACTTCCCACACCCAGTTATGCCATATGGCAAGCTGTCATCAGAGGAACGGAAACAGAGAGGCTGGGTACCACTACTTGGCCATGTGGTTAGGAAGCAAGTATCCATGCTCTTGCCCCTTCTGTCAGCTGGAAGCAGTCCCAGAGGTCTGAGGGGATGGGCAACAGAGATAGAAGGGCCTGGGTTCCTGAATCACCATGAGGGGAAAGCCTAAAGATCAGGAACTCATTCGGACTGTTACCTTTTTTAAATTATGCAAATTTGGAAAGAAAAGTCATGAATAGGTTCTGTTGAAGCATTATTTATAACAAAAATGGAAATAAACCTGAATAGCAAGAGAATTAAGGAAATGATGGCACATTCACCTAGACTGGTTATTTTGCATTAAATCTGCAAAAAGTTCTGTAAAATATACCTTAGAGCAGGTGAGGTGAGATTGTTGTTGGAGAAGCGGCAAAGACAAAAGATAAACAGATAAAAGAGGAATGGGGGGAGACAGGAAGATAGAAGGCAAATGACCAAAATGTGCAAATCACCAAAAACCTGAACTTAAAGAGAAGAATTATATCATATTCTGATGCACAGTCACACATAGAGAAAGAGAGAAAGACTATATGTGAGTGATTGTTTGCAATGTGGTACCGTCTGGGGAGGCTTCTGGTATTATGTGGAAGGCTACCTTCCTCATTGCAGTTTGAGTGACTGATATTTTTTCCCCTACCATTTTCTGGAAGCCAGACTTTATAAATTAGCCTAAGACCAAAGGAGTTCACTTTTTCGTCATCTATACTTTAGTTGCTTAGAAATGAGTACACTTTCCTCTAGCATGTGCCCTTCTCCATCAGTAAGTCCCTTTCAGGAATACTTTCATTCTATTTCCTTCAAAAAGTGAAGCTCCTTGGGAGCAGGGCCATGTCTTGTATACCTCTGTATCTACACCAATGCTAGCACACAGTAGGCTCTTTGTGAACTCATTTAGGCATTCATTCTACAAATGTCTCCATGCCTACTAGTGCTAAGCCTTGTTCTAGACTCTGGAGGCAGAGCAGTAAACAAAGTCACCATCCTCCTGCAGAAACGTGGAGGGCTGGTGCAATCTGCTTTCCGTTCTCACACAGAATCCATCTGGGCTGAATCCATCACCAAAATACTTTCAAAATAGTTCAGAGGAGTCTTCATCACTACACACCCAGTAGGATGGCTATAAATTTTTTAAAAAGACTGATAATAACAAGTGTTGGAGAGAATGTGGAAAAATCAGAACACGCACCGCTGGTAGGAACATAAAATGGTGCAGTCACTTTGCAGTTTCTCAAAAGGTTAAACACAGCTAACATATGATGGTGCAATTCCAGTCCTAGAAGCGTTTACAAGAGAGATGGAAAAGCATCCACACAGGCTTGACCATTAGTGTTTATAGCAGCACTGATTATAAGAGCCAAAAATGGAAATAACTAAAAATTGGAAACAACTCAAACTCAAATAATTTAAAGCCCATCCACAGTTTGTATGGATCATGACCAACTGGAAAAAATTCTGAAAGAGATGGGAATACCAGACCACCTGACCTGCCTCCTGAGAAATCTGTGTGCAGGTCAAGAAGC
This sequence comes from Bubalus kerabau, assembly GCF_029407905.1. Classification (NCBI taxonomy): domain Eukaryota; kingdom Metazoa; phylum Chordata; class Mammalia; order Artiodactyla; family Bovidae; genus Bubalus; species Bubalus kerabau. Next base: position 138,471,643 of record NC_073624.1, read on the forward strand.
AACAGTTAGAACAAAACATGGAATGGACTGGTTCCAAATTGGGAAACAAATGCATCAAGGTTGTATATTGTCACCCTGCTTATTCAACTTATATGCAGAGTACATCATGAGAAATGCCAGACTGGATGAAGGACAGCTGGAATCAAGATTTCCAGGAGAAATATCAATAACCTCAGATATGCAGATGATAGCACACTAATGGCAGAAAGCAAAGAACTAAAGAGCCTCTTTATGAAAGTGAAAGAGGAGAGTGAAAAAGTTGGCTTAAAACTCAACATTCAGAAAACTAAGATCATGGCATCTGGTCCCATCACTTCATGGCAAATAGATGGGGAAACCATGGAAACAGTGACAGACTTTATTTTGGGGGGCTCCAAAATCACTGCAGATGGTAACTACAGCCATGAAATTAAAAGACACGTGCCCCTTGGTAGAAAAGCTATGACCAACCTAGACAGCATATGAAAAAGCAGAGACAACTTTGCCAACAAAGTTCCATCTAGTCAAAGCTTTGGTTTTTCCAGTAGTCATATATGGATGTGAGAGTTGGACTATAAAGAAAGCTGAGCGCTGAAGAATTGATGCTTTTGAATTGTGGTGTTGGAGAAGACTCTTGAGAGTCCCGTGGACAGCAAAGAGATCCAACCAGTCAATCATAAAGGAAACCAGTCCTGAATATTCATTGGAAGGACTGAAGCTGAAGCTCCAATACTTTGGCCTCCTGATGCGAAGAGCTGACTCATTTGAAAAGACCCTGATGCTGGGAAAGATTGAAGAGGGGAGGAGAAGGGGGCGACAGAGGATGAGATGGTTGGATGGTATCACTGACTCAACAGACATAAGTTTGAGTAATCTCTGGGAGTTGGTGATGGACAGGGAAGCCTGGGGTACTGCAGTCCATGGGGTCATGAAGAGTCAGACATGACTGAGCAACTGAACTGAACTGATGGTTACACAATTCTAATACTAAAGTAACACTGAACTGTACACTTTAAATGTGTAAACTATATGCTCTATGAATTATATCTCAATAAAGCTGTATTTAAAATGAGGAATAGGAATAGAGGGAAAAGAAAAAGGAGCTGTTGGTGCTTTCAGTGCATTAAATATCAGTGTTGGGTTTAGAGGTTAGGTACCTAGAGCCACCATGAAAGCTTTGGCATGAAGCCTGGCAATTATCTAAGGATCTGAACCTCCTTTCAATACAACTCAGTTGTGGTTGCAAGAAAGTAGTGTTAGTCACTCAGTCATGTCTAACTCTTTGCAACCCCATGAGCTGTAGCCTGCCAGGCTCCTTTGTCCATGTGAGTCTCCAGACAACAATACTCGAGTAGGTAGCCATTCCCTTATCCAGGGGATCTTCCCAACCCAGGGATTGAACCCAGATCTTCTGCATTGCAGGTGGATTCTTTACTGTCTGAGCTACCAGGGAAGCCATAACTCATCATCAATTTTAAATCTTTCTGAAAAATTGAAAAGTGGTATCCCATGACAACAAACTTTTTTTTTTAATGGAAGAACATTATAAAAAAGTCATTAAACATTTTTTCAGTGGAAATATGATTTCCAAAGTTGCACAGCTGGAACTCATCAATCGACAGAGAAAGTTTCTGCTTTCTCTGTTAGCAACAGTGAGTCAGACAGAAAACAGATCTGTCTGAACGGATAGATCTGTCTTTCTGTCCAGCTGGAAAACACTCACTGAATAATAGATGGGAAGAGCAATGATGTTAGACTTCTTTCAATATAAGCCTTAAAGTAAAATAATCAAAACATCCCTATTCTATATTGCAATATGAATATTAATAGAAAAGTGTTTGGAGCAAACTGGTCTCTTTAGTAAAAATGCAAATGAAAACATGAATCTGATCACTTGCAGCAATCTAAAATTAATCCATTAGCTGAATTATTATGCTAATCATTTGTGGCCAGAAGGTTGGCCATCATTTGTATCCTGACCAAATACAATTCCCAAATGACAGGGGCAGGAAGCACTGTGGCTCACTCAGTTCAGTGTTTGGAGAGGCTGAGCTTTCTAACGGGCTTTGGGGGTTGGTCCCTCCCATGCCCTGGGCCATGCCAACTGAGGAACACGCTGTTCCATCCCCACACATGCTATCCTGTTGCAGCAAGCCCTGCTAATGTTTACCGTTCAGCTTCCTTGATACGATCTCAACATTATTTTCATGTTTCATTCTGACAGGGCCTTTCTCTGGGTTCGGTGCTCTGTGACTGGTGATTCAGACTTCCACACCATGCAAAGATCACAGAAATCTCTCTTCAAAAACAAGGTCAGCTAGGCCATTGGGTGAATTCATTCAAACAGCACACTGGCTTTCACATTTTATTTAAACAAAGAGGTCCTTTGGGTGCTGGTGCTACACATGTGACATGATTTATCTATGTTCAGCTCTTCGTTCTAAAAAATAAAACCTCATCCCTAAGAGATTCTTATGTAAATAATGGCAGTGAGCCTTGCTGGTAATAGTCAGAAAGGTCAGAGAATGGACCCACCTGAGTGACCACTGGACGAAACGCAGTCTTCCCTATGCACTGCATTTCCCCTGTGGCTCTGCGTTCTTGATCAAGGCTTTCACCCTCTCTGGTCCTATAAGAAGGTATTAAATTCAGTGTCTCTAAGGTCCTTTCTTACTCTAAAGTATTTGTCTTTTAACTCAGTTAAAATTGGCCTCTGTAGAACCCAATTAATTCTGTTTCTCATTAACAGGCGAAAAGTATTTTTATGTGAGAAATAAGCTCTTGGCTACTCCTTCAAGGGAAATAATCAGAATTCATAGCCAACAACACGTGATTTATCTTTCTGCACTTAGGATTTTGGCTTTCATTTGAGAGTCATTTCCCGAAATGCAAAATGAAGGAATTTAAAACAAGAAGCAGCCAAAAAAATTCCTGGCTGAGAAACTGCCTCGGCAGCAGCTTGATTTCTCGAGTCACTTTTTAGATTTTACCCTGCAGTTGTGTTCTGGCAAATCTGATTGAATCAATATGTCCTTTATAGACAAACTGCGTTCTCTGGCTTCATCTATCATCTGCTCTAGAAAAAGCCAATAAGTCAGTAAAAGGAAGTTGGGAAGAGGTTTTACTGCCGAGAATGAGTTTTTTCAATACAAATACTGACCCCACTGGAAAGTATGAATGCAGTAGCTTCAGAAATCAAAGTCAAGGTCATCTTAATGATTAGCAAAATAAGTTGTGGCTCTGAGATGTGAGTATTGGTCTAGTGGAAACTCTCCCAATAAAATCTCCCCCTCTCTGACCCTCACCTAAACTCGGACTCCAATAAGAAGTGTTAATCACTCAGTTGTGTCTGTCTCTTTGTGACCCCATGGACTGTAGCCCGCCAGGCTTCTCTGTTCTTTAAATCAGCAAGTATCCAATTTTAAAATGTAAATTTTCTGTTACAATCTCAGACAGTAGAATGGGAGCAGCTGGGGAACTCAGGCCATTGCTGGGAAGACTGACATTATGAAGCTGGGCATCCGGAAGTTTCCCCAAGGACACCATAGAGCAGGATAGAAAATAACTCCTGAGACAAACCTCCTCACCATGCTCAACAATCTTGACATTTGTTTTTTATCTCAAGCCATATTCTATACTTCTCAGAGGCAGGCAAAACACAGAACTACTGACGAGGCTTTGGTGCTGGCAGAAACAGAAAGATTGCTGCTCTTTTTGAAAACCAGCTGAAAGGAAAAGCCTTAGTCCTTCTTCATTAGACAAGGCTCCATAGCTACAAAAGCCTGTAAGGCCCAAACTTGAAAGAAAATTTCTTCTCCACCTATTCTGGCAGATGCATCTCTAAACAAGCCAACACAGCAGCTCTGTTGGAGGTACTGTCTGTCCAGATTCGATGTCTGGAAACCTGCAAGCAGACTAAGAGGCTCGGGCCTTCAAGACGGAACGGCTTCCCTGGTGGGATACAGTGTGGCCCACACAACTTGAGGTGCTGATTTCTGGCACAGAAAAAGTCCAGTTTCCCTGGCATTCTGTGGTGAGAGGAGTAACAGACCTCCACTGGGTTACCCTTTCAGCGATGCTTCACTTGCGAAGTCTTTGCTCAAACACATCAAGCAGGCAGACAAAGAAACCTCAACTGTGTGGTAACAGGAGCTGACTGTGGCTCAGATCATGAACTCCTTATTGGCAAATTCAGACTTACATTGAAGAAAGTAGGAAAAACAACTAGGCCATTCAGGTATGACCTAAATCAAATCCCTAACAATTATACACTATAGATTCAAGGGATTAGATCTGATAGAGTGCCTGAAGAACTATGGAGAGAGGTTCGCAACATTGTACAGGAGGCCATGATCAAAATCATCCCCAAGAAAAAGGAATGCAAAAAGGGAAAATAGTTGTCTGAGGAGGCCTTACAAATAGCTGAGAAAAGAAGGCAAAAGGCAAAGGAGAAAAGGAAAGATATACCAATCTGAATGCAGAGTTTCAAAGAACAGCGAGGAGAAATAAGAAAGCCTTTCTTACTGATCAATGCGAAGAAATAGAAGAAAGCAATAGAATGGGAAAGACTAGAGACCTCTTCAAGAAAACTGGATACAAAGGGAACATTCCATGCAAAGATGGGCACAATTAAAGAACAGAAACAGTATAGACCTTGACACCAAAGCCTTTGACTGTGTAGATCAAAACAAACTGTGAAAAATTATGAAAGAGATGGGAATAACAGACCACCTTAACCTGTCTCCAGAGAAACCTGTATGCAGGTCAAGAAGCAACAGTTAGAACTAGACATGGAACAATAGATTCAAATTGGGAAAGGAGTATGCCAAGGCTGTATATTGTCACCCTGCTTTTTTAACTTAAAAATGAAGAGTACATCAAGCGAAATGCCAGGCTAGATGAATCACAAGCTGGAATGAAGACTGCCCAGAGAAATATTAATAACCTCAGATATGTAGATAACACCACCCTTATGGCAGAAAGTGAAGGGGAACTAAAGAGCCTCTTGATGAAAGTGAAAAAGCTGGCTTAAAACTCAACATTCAAAAGATGAAGATCATGACATCCGGTCCCATCACTTCATGGCAAATAGATGGGGAAACAATGGAAACAGTGACAGACTTTATTTTCTGGGGCTCCAAAATCACTGCAGAAGGTGACTGCAGCCATGAAATTAAAAGACGCTTGCTCCTTGGAAGAAAAGCTATGACTAACCTAGACAGCAGATTAAAAAGAAGAGACGTTACTTTGCCGACAAAGGTCCGTCTAGTCAAAGCTATGGCTTTTCCAGTAGTCATGTATGAATGTGAGAGTCAGACCATAAAGAACGCTGAGCGCCAAACAACTGATGCTTTTGAACTGTGGTGTTGGAGAAGACTGTTGAGAGTCCCTTGGACTGCAAGGAGATCCAACCAGTCAATCCTAAAGGAAATCAGTCCTGAATATTCATTGGAAGGACTGATGCTAACGCTGAAGCTCCAATACTTTGGCCACCTGATGCGAAGGGCTGACTCATTTGAAAAGACTCTGATGCTGGGAAAGATTGAAGGGGGGAAAAGAAGGGGACAACAGAGGATGAGATGGTTGGATGGCATCACGAACTCGATGGACACAAGTTTGAGCAAGCTCCAGGAGTTGGTGATGGACAGGGAAGCCTGGCATGCTGCAGTCCGTGGGGTCGCAAGGAGTTGGACATACATGAGCGCCTGAACTGAACCCATCAGTGTAACGCCGAGCCATCCCCTACAGGGTCCCTGGCTGCCCACCTCCCACTCCCCTGCAGGATCCATGGTGCCTCAACAAGGGTCAGCCTTGTTATTGAGATTTCAGTCCCAATCGAGTCCTGAGGGGAGTGGAGGCTGAAGTCCCTGTGGTAGTTCCAAACTTTCAGCATGAGTTTGCTAGGTCAATGGCTCGTGCAGACTCTACCATGTGAATTGTGCTTTATGTTCAGATTAATGCCAAGCAGGGCCCTGTAAGGCTCCTGAGCATGGAAGCCTTTTGTCCCCCATTCCTTGTAGGCCAGACTCCAGCTTCCATGACCTTCTCTGAGTTCCAAAGTGTAGAACAGTTGCTAATCAAAGGAGAAGCAGCAAGGAAACCACCTGAGGCAAGATTAAAGGGTCTCACCCTGATCAGGCTCATCCAGGTTAGGAGACCACCTAAGATTAGGCACACACCCTCCTTTTGTCAGGGACCTCGCTGTCAAATTCCCAACCGAGCATCTACTACAGAGTTGGAAACCACTGCTTTTACCTTCTTCCACTACTGACTAGTTTTTCCTTGTCTGGAACTTTGTATAGATGAAATCGTATACGTACTCGTTTGTGTGTGGCTTCTTTCACTCAGCAGAACGCACTAGAGATGTGTCCATGCAGCTGCCTGCTGTCACAATCTGATCCTTTGTGTTGCTGAAATGGCCAGTCCTATAGACGGACTTCAGTTAGTTTCTCCACTAACTTCAGTTAGTTTCATCACTCTTCATGGAACCTAGGCTACTGCCAGCTTTAAGGTCTACCCCTGCCTGCTTGTCATTTTGCCTCCTGCCTGCCCACATGGGCTTCTTTCCATGGTTAGGTGACAAGGGTTAGAACTACTTGCTGCTGCTGCTGCTGCTGCTGCTGCTAAGTCGCTTCAGTCGTGTCGGACTCTGTGCGACCCCATAGACGGCAGCCCACCAGGCTTCCCCATCCCTGGGATTCTCCAGGCAAGAGCACTGGAGTGGGCTGCCATTTCCTTCTCCAATGCATGAAAGTGAAAAGTGAAAAGTGAAAGTGAAGTCCCTCAGTCGTGTCTGACTCTTAGCGACCCCATGGACTGCAGCCCACCAGGCTCCTCTGTCCATGGGATTTTCCAGGCAAGAGTACTGGAGTGGGGTGCCATCGCCTTCTCCGAACTACTTGCTGAGTGATACTGAAAAAATTGTTAAGCATCTCTTAACTTTCAGTTTGCTCCTCCAAGGGTGATGGTGATAATACCATAGAGCAGAAAACAGCTAGAACACAGGGAACCTGGAGTACAGCCAGGGCTTAATAATAGGAGCTTTATTTTTTATGTCTATTGTGTTTGTTTTTTAAGGCAGCTATCACAAAAGTGCCGCAAACTTAGTGGCTCAAAACAGAGAAAATATTTCCTCTCACAGGGTTGAAGCTAGAAGTCTAAGATCAAGGTGTCCTGAGGGCCATGCGCTCTCTGAAGGCACTAGAGCAGGATCTGTTCCATACCTTTCTCAGAGTACCAGTTGTGATCAGCAAAACCTCAGATTCTTTGGCTTATGGACTCATCACTCCAGTATCTGCCCTCTTCACATGGCACCCCTCCCTATGTCTCTGTGTCTCTGTGCTGTATAATGACACCAGTGATTTTGGATTAAGTGCCCAGCCTACTTCCATATGACTTCTTATTAACATTTGTAACAACTCTATTTCCAAATAAAGTCACACTCAGAGGTTTCGGGACATTTGGGGTGGGGATGGGAGGAATACTATCCAACCAAGTATAATCATCTCCTCAGTTATATTATAAAATCATTTATTTAAAAGATTGTGTCTTAAAAAATATTGTTCTGCATCCCTCACACAGACTCAATGGTCAATAAATATTTGATTAAGCAGAAACGGATAATGATGATGAGTTTAATCAGCACTCTGAGGAGAGGTAAGAAGAAAAGTTCCAACCGCAGGGTAAAACATAGATATTTAGCCTCAATTTCTGTAGGCTTCGGTGCATCACTTCAGAAGCTTTAAAGTCAAAAGATTAATGTGCTTCCACAGAAATTAGCATTTCCCTGTAACTAATCAGAAATCCTCAGTCAACAAAAGAGTCCGAAATGCAGTACTTGGTGCAACAAAAAAACAACAGAATGATCTCAGTTCATTTTCCAAGGCAAACCATTCAATGTCACAGTAATCCAAAGAAGTTGAAGTTGACCAACAAGACCTTCTATGAAGACCTACAAGACCTTCTAGAACTAACACCAAAAAAAGACATTTTCATCATAGGGGAGTGGAATGCAAAAGTAGGAAGTCAAGAGATATCTGGAGTAATAGGCAAGGGCCTTGGAGTACAAAATGAAGCAGGGCAAAAGCTAACAGAGTTCTGTCAAGAGAACACAGTGGTCATAGCAAACACCTTTTTCCAACAACACAAGAAATGACTCTAAAATGGATCACCAGTGCTTCCCAGATGGCTCCAGTGGTAAAGAACATGCCCGCCAAAGCATGACATGTAAGAGACAGGAGTTCAATCCCTGGGTCGGGAAGATCCCCTGGAGAAGGGCATAGCAACCCACTCTAGCATTCTTGCCTAGAGAATCCCATGGACAGAGGAGCCTGGCAGGCTACAGTTCATAGGGTCACAAAGAGTCAGACATGACTGAAGCAATTTAGCATGCATGAGAGCAAGTATGAACATCAACAAATGGTCAATAACAAAATCAGACTGATTATTTTCTTTGCACTGAATATGGAGAAGCTCTATACAGTCAGCAAAAACAAGACCTGGAGCTGACTGTGGCTCAGATAATCAGCTCCTAATTGTAAAATTCAGGCTTAAATTGAAGAGAGTAGGGAAAACTACCAAGCCATTCACTTATGACCTAAATCAAATCCCTTATAATCTATACAGTGAAGAGGTGATGAATAAATTCAAGGGATTAGATCTGGTAGACAGAGTGCCTGAAGAACTATGGATGGAGGTCTGTAACACTGTACAGGAGACTGAAACCAAAACCAACCCAAAGGGAAAAAAATGCAAGAAGGAAAAGCGGTTGTCTGAGGAGGCCTTACAAATAGCTGAGAAAAGAAGAAAAGTGAAAAGCAAGAAGAAAGGGAAAGATATACCCACCTGAATGCAGAGTTCTAGAAAACAGCAAGGAGAGATAAGAAAGCTTTCTAAAGTGAGCAATGCAAAGAAATAGAGGAAAACAACAGAATGGGAAAACTAGAGATCTCTTCAAGAAAACTGGATACCAAGGGAACATTTCATGCAAAGATGGGCACAATAAAGGACTGAAATAGCAAGGACCTAATAGAAGAAGAAGATATTAAGAAGAGGTAGCAAGAATACACAGAACCATACAAAAAAGATCTTAATGGCCTGGATAACCAGGACCATGGTGTGATGACTCACCTAGAACCAGACATCCTGGAGTGCAAAGTCAAGTGGGCCTTAGGAAGCATTACAATGAAGAAAGCCAGTGGAGGTGATGGAATTCCAACTGAGCTATTTCAAATCCTAAAAGATGATGCTGTGAAAGCACTGCACTCAATATGCCAGCACATTTGAAAACCTCAGCAGTGGCCACAGGACTGGAAAAGGTCAGTTTTCATTCCAATCCCAAAGAAAAGCAATGCCAAAGAATGCTCAAACTACTGTACAACTGTGCTCATTTCACATTCTAGCCAAGGTAATGCTCAAAATTCTTCAACTGAGGCTTCAGCAGTAATGTAAACCAAGCACTTCCAGATGTTCAAGTTGGATTTAGAAAAGGTAGAGGAACCAGAAAGCAAATTGCCAGTATCCACTGAATCATAAAAAAAAGCAAAGGAATTCCAAAAAAAAAATCTACTTCTGTTTCACTGACTACTCTAGAGCTTTCGACTGTGTGGATCACAACAAACAATGGAAAATTCTGAAAGAGATGGGAATACCAGACTACCTTGCCTGTCTGCTGAGATACCTGTATGCAGGTCAAGAAGCAACAGTTAGAACCGGACAGTAAACAACAAACTGGTTCAAAATTGGAAAAGAAGTACATCAAGGGTATATATTGTCACCTGTTTATTTAACTTAAATGCAGAGTACATTATGGGAAATGCTGGGCTGAATGAATAATCAAGATTTCAGGGAGAAATATCAACAACCTCAGATATGCAGATGACACCACCCTAATTGCATAAAGAGAAGAGAAACTAAAATGCCTCTTGATGAAGATGAAAGAGGTGAGTGAAAAAGCTGACTTAAAACTCAACATTCAAAAAACTAAGATCACGGCATCTAGTCCTATCCCTTCATGGCATATAGATAGGGGAAAAGTGGAAGCAGTGACAGATTTTATTTTCTTGGATTCCAAAATCACCGTGGACACGGACAACAGCATGAAATTAAAAGACGCTTGCTTCTTGGAAGGAAAGCCACGACAAACCTAGACAGCAAGCTAAAAAGCAGAGACATTACTTAGCTGACAAAGGTCTGCATAGTCAAAGCTATGGTTTTTCCACTAGTCATGTATGGATGTGAGACTTGGACCATAAAGAAGGGTGAGTGCTGAAGAACTGATGCTTTCCAACTGAAGTGGTTGAGAAGACTCTTGGGAGTCTCTTGGACAGCAAGGAGGTCAAACCAGTCATTCCTAAAGGAAATCAACAGTGAGTATTCATTGGATGGACTGATGCTGAAGTTTCAACAGTTTGGCCACCTGATGAGAACAGCAGATTCACTGGAAAAGATCCTGATGCCAGGAAAGATTGAGAGCAGGAAGAGAAGGGGACGACAGAGGATGAGGTGGTGGATGGCATCAGAGTCAACGGACATGAGTTTTGGAAACCCCAGCAGATAGTGAAGGATAGGGAAGTCTGATGTGCTGAAGTCCACAGGTTGGTAAAGAGCTGGACACAACTTAGCGACTGAAAAACAACAATAGTAACATATTTCTTTAATATTTTTTTTCTCAGCTACAACAATGCTATGACATTCTGTTAGACCTTACAAATTTCTCATGGGAGGCAGACTGCTGAAATGCACAATCATTTCCCCACTGAATCATCCATTTCTTATTTCTTCAGTTGAGAAGGGAAAAAAAAATCAAGTTCAAATTTTTGTTTACACATGAGTTTACACATGTGGTAATAACAGGGACCACATCTATGCTAATTTCCTTTGTACTATCTCTGTTGTTTACATAACTTTGCTCTCAAGGCCTCATATTTCATAGAAGTGGAGTTCTTCAAGCATCAGAATCACAAATAGATCAGTTCAGTTACTCAGTCATGTCCAACTCTTTGCAATCCTATGGACTGCAGTACACCAGGCCTCCCTGTCCATCAACAACTCCCAGAGTTTGCCCAAACCCATGTCCATTGAGACAGTGATGCCATCCAAACATCTCATTCTCTGTCATCCCCTTCTCCTCCTACCTTCAGTCTTTCCTAGCAGCAGTGTGTTTTCCAGTAACTCAGTTCTTCACAGCAAGTGGCCAAAGTATTGGAGTTTCAGCTTCAGTATCAGTCCTTTCAATGAATATTCAGGACTGATTTCCTTTAGGATGGACTGGTCAGATCTCCTTGCAGTGCAAGAGACTCTGAAGAGTATACTCCAACATCACAGTTCATAAGCATCAATTCTTTGGCACTCAGCGTTCTTTATGGTGTGACTCTCACATTCATACATGACTACTGGAAAAACCATAGTTTTGAATAGATGGACCTTTGTCAGCAAAGTAATGTTTCTGAAGTTTGATAGTAATGTTTAATTTTTAGTATCTATGACATCCAAAGGGTAGACTATATGAAGCCCATCTGGTTTCCTCTCATGCTCAATCATTCTTTAAATGAAGAATCTGAAAAACTTTCCAATGGTCCTACACCTCAAATATGCTGATATGTTAAGATTTCAGTGGCTCAAAAAATAATGACTATTTTCTAATGGCAGCCTTCTGTTTAGTTCTGCAAAACACTTGGTTGTAGAAACATACATTTTTTTTCCAAAGGATTCAAATAAAGTGTTCTCATTCTGAATGTAAATCAGATAAAACTTAAAGTCATCTTGATTTTTTCTGAACTTACTACAGTTCTAAAGCAGTTTTTCATCACCCCACTAAAAGTATTGCTTTTTACGTAAAGCAACTAGATTCAGAAGAATAAACAAAACCCAAAGTGAGGGGGAAAAAAAAAACCAAAGTGAGTAGAAGGGAACAAATCATAAAGATGAGAGCAGAAATAAATGAAATAGAAATCAAGAAAACAACAACAACAAAAAGAAGCCAAGGAAATTAAAAGCTGGTTCTCTGAAAAGATAAACAAAATTGATAAACATTTAGTCAGGAGAACAAGACGGCAGAGGAGTAGGTGAACGTGGAGTACGTCTCTCTCCATGGCTACATCAGGAATACACCTTCAGACACAGAAGTGCATGCAGAATACCAGCTGAGAGTACCTGTCTGCAGAGGAAAAGAATATATAGACCCATGCAAAACTCAGTAGAATGAAAGAACTAGGGGGCAAACCAGGAGTGTTAGCAGGACTGGACCTGCCCTCCGTGGGTGGGGGAACTGAAGCAAAGGTCTGATCCCACATTGGGGCAATTGTCTGAGTCAGAGGAGAAACATTTAAGGCTGAGTGTGAAACAGCTGATCTGTGGCAGCCTAAATGGAATGAGAATCAGACAGTCCTTGCTGCAGCCATAAATACCCCAGATAGGGATAAATATCCCATCCACCTACTCCGCCATCTTGTTCTTCTGACTAAAGGTTTATCAATTTTATTTATCTTTTCGGAGAACCAGGGATAGATATTTCCAGGGATAGATCCCCTGGAAAGTGCAGCAGCTAGGAGCTCGAGTTTAGGGATTGTGGGGCAATCCCAGGGTGAGGGCTGCTGTTGACTGCGGAGAGACTGACAGAGGGGATGTGAGGGAGGAGATTGTGGTGGGAAATGCCTGTGGAGGAAAGCTGGGCAGCCATGGAAGCAAGGCGATACTGCTAAGTCACATGTAGGGGATGGAGCCATCACCATAGCCTCTCTCCCCCCACACGCCAGCATTAGCAGCTGAACAATAGAGAGGCTGGCCCATCAAATGCCCGATACACTGAACTACAGAGTAGGACCCCAGTCGGGGGGGCCCTGTATGTGCCTGAATGGGCGGAGCTACTGAGAAAGATTGGCCAAAGAGGCCTTCTGATCACCAACTACAAGAGGCTCGAGAAAAAGACTCTGATAGGGCCATAACTCATGCGAAAGCAGTGCATGTCCCTGCACACCAGCACCGCCAGGGTCCCCACAAGCCAAGCAGCTGGGCCACCTTCATGCTCAACTCTCACTGGGGCAGAGCTGCCACAGGCAAAAAAAGTCTTGCATCTATGCACACAGGGTCTCTTTGGTTGTGTCCAACTCTTTGCAGCCCTGTAGACTGTGGCCTGCCAGGCTTCTCTGTCAGGGAGGCCGGGGGGATTCTCCAGGCAAGAATACTGGAGTGTATTAGCCAATACTGGTTGCCATACCCTCTAGAGCACTATATTTCCTGCTGCCCTAGACACCAACTCCCCTGAGTACCTGGTGCTGCCAGAACCCCTGCAACCCAAGCAGCTGCACCACCTCCACACCTCACAGGGGCAAACCCGAGTCCTCCAGGGCAGCCTCAGGAGCAAACCCCAGTGGATGGCCCACATGCAGAGGTGGAAATAAAGCTACAATTGAAACCCAGGGGCAGTGTGGCTAAGGAAGAAGACCCAAAACCTCCCCGCCAGCTGTACAAGCTGCAGATTAAATCCAGATGATCAACTAGGCAGACTCTGTGTCTATTGAATATATAAAAGGTCATTGAGAGCTCCCACAAAAGAAAACTCACTAGTTCTGATAGCTGTGGACACTGGAGACAAGAACACAGAGGAGTAGGACCACATTAGAATCTGAGCTGCCCCCACAACAGGTCCAGAGATCACCACAGCATTGGAGGGCATCCTAGGGAGGTGAGGTAGATTGTGACTCTCAGCAAGGGAAGGACTCTGACAGCAGTGACTCAAGAAAAACATGTGTTATTCTATGTTTTGACTGGTTCTACTTGACTTTCACTTTTCACTTTCATGCATTGGAGAAGGAAATGGCAGCCCACTCCAGTGTTCTTGCCTGGAGAATCCCAGGGACGGGGGAGCCTGGTGGGCTGCCATCTCTGGGGTCGCACAGAGTCGGACACGACTGAAGCGACTTAGCAGTAGCAGCATAGATTCTTTTGGATTTTTTTCTTTTTTCTCCTTTTTTTCCCCCTCTGTTGTAGTTGTTGATTTTATTGGCACTATGAAATCTAATTCAGCTTTTGAGCTTTCTTTCTCTCTTTTTTCCTCATTCACATTTTTTTATTGGTGTTACAAACTCCTGCCTCTACATTGGGCTTTTGCAGTTCTGAGGAGTTTTCCTTTTTTCTTTTCTCTTTTTTTAATTTTAATTTTTTTAACATATTTTTCTTTTTTCTACATTTATTCTTTTGTTTGCTTTTCCTACTATTCTTTTCCCCTTGCAGTTAATATTTAATGTATATAAATCTTCTTTATCTACCTCTATTTAACTTTGCATAGCTATTGTTTCTTTCTTTTCTTTCCTCTCAAACATATTTGTTAGTTTTCTTTTCCTTGCTTTATTCCCCAATTGGCACCGTGTGTTAGTTTTGTTTTCCAGTTTGTGCTTTAGTTAGTTTTGTTCTGGTAGACATAATTTTTGGTTTCCTTTATTCACTGTGTCAATCTATTGTACTTTTGTTGGACTGTTCTGATTTTGCTTATGGGTGTATATGTGTATGTGTATATTCAGGCACAATTTTTATTGTTGTTATAAACTTCTGCATCTACATTGGGTTTTTGCAGTTCTGTGGGGGGTTTTTTTCCCCCTATTTTCTTTCTTCTTCCATTTTTTTTCTTTTCTCTTTTTTATAATTTTAACTTTTAATTTTTTTTAAACCTATTATATTTTCTCTACATTTATTTCTTTGTTTGCCTTCCTACTGTTCTTTTCCCCTTCTAGTTAATCTTTAATATATTATAAATCTTCTTCATCTACCTCTATTTACCTTCGCACATCTATTCTTTCTTTCCTTTCCTCTCAACATATTTGTTAGTTTTGTTTTCATTGCTTTATTACCCACTTGGCATCTTGCTTTAGATTTGCTTTCCAGTTCATGCTTTAGTTAGTCTTGCTATTAACTGGTAAATATAATTTTTGATTTCCTTTGTTCTCCAGGTCAATCTATTGTACTTTATTTTTGTTGGACTGTTTTGACTTTGCTCATCGGTATATATGTATATGTGTATGTTCCATTATTTTAATTATTATTTGCCTGATTTTGTAACTGCCATTTGTCTGGGGTTCATCTTTGGTTTCCTGTTTTTGGATGTTTGTCTTAATCTCACTTAATGCCATAATAAGCCACTTGTGGAATCTTCATTCTTGGCCAGAGATCAAGACCTAAGCCTTTGGAGTGGGAACACTGACTCTAAGACCTTAGACTACCAGAGAACTAACCCTCAGTTCAGTTCAGTCGCTCAGTCATGTCAAACTCTTTGTGCCCCATGCACTGCAGCACGCCAGGCCTCCCTGTCCGTTACCAACTCCCAGAGTTTACTCAAACTCATGTCCCTTGAGTCGGTGATGCCATCCAACCATCTCATCCTCTGTCATCCCCTTCTGCTGCCTTCAATCTTTCCCAGCATCAGGGTCTTTTCAAATGAGTTGGTTCTTCACATCAGGTGGGCAAAGTATTGGAGGTTCAGCTTCAGCATCAGTCCTTCCAATGAATATTCAGGACTGACTTCCCTTAGGATGGTCTGGTTGGATCTCCTTGTAGTCCAAGGGACTCTTAAGAGTCTTCTCCAACATCACAGTTCAAAGGCATCAATTCTTTGGCACTCAGCTTTCTTTATAGTCCAACTCTCACATCCATACATGACTACTGGAAAAACCATAGCTCTGACTAGATGGACCTTTGTTGGCAAAGTAATGTCTCTGCTTTTTAATATGCTGTAGAAGGCAATAGCACCCCACTCCAGTACTCTTGCCTGGAAAATCCCATGGGCGGAGAAGCCTGGTGGGCTGCAGCCCATGGGGTCGCTAAGAGTCAGACACAAATGAGCGACTTCACTTTCACTCTTCACTTTCATGCATTGGAGAAGGAAATAGCAACCCACTCCAGTGTTCTTGACTTGGGAATCCCAGGGATGGGGAAGCCTGCTGGGCTGCTGTCCATGGGGTCACACAGAGTCAAATACGACTGAAGCAACTTAGCAGCAGTAGCAGCAGCAGCTAGGTTGGTCATAGCTTTTCTTCCAAGAAGCAAGCATCTTTTAATTTCATGGCTGCAGTCACCATCTGCAGTGATTTTGGAACTCCAAAAGAAAAAGTCTCTCACTGTTTTCCCATCTATTTACCATGAAGCGATGGGACCAGATGCCATGATGTTAGTTTTCTGAATGCTGAACTCAGAAACCAATTTTTTCACTCTCCTCTTTCACTTTCCTCAAGAGGCTCTTTTAGTTCTTCGCTTTTTGCCTTAAGGGTGGTGTCATCTGCATATCTGGAGAAGGCAATGGCAACCCAATCCAGTACCCTTGCATGGAAGATCCCATGGACAGAGGAGCCTGGTAGGCTGCAGTCCATGGGGTCGTGAAGAGTCAGATATGACTGAGGGATTTCACTTTCACTTTTCACTTTCATGCATTGGAGAAGGACATGGCAACCCACTCCAATGTTCCTGCCTGGAGAATCCCAGGAACGGAAGAGCCTGGTAGGCTGCCGTCTATGGGGTTGCACAGAGTGGGACACGACTGAAGCGACTTAGCAGCAGCAGCATCTGCATATCTGAGGTTATTGATATTTCTCCTGACAATCTTGATTCCAGATTGTGCTTCATTCCTAGGGAGTATCAAATAGTGAGAATTCACACAAAGGAAACCACTTGAATACAAGACCCAGCATCAACCAACCACCAATAGCACCCTGTGCAGGATGCCTCATCTAAACAACAACAAAAAAATACATCCCAGTGCACCAGCCCCAAGCTTCCTCTATCCTGCATCAAACCTGGACTGGCGATTCGTTTCTTATATGATATCATACATGTTTCAATGCCGTTCCCAAATAATCCCCCCCTGCTCCCAGAGTCCAAAAGACTGTTCTATACATCTGCGTCTCTTTTGCTGTCTCGCATACAGGGTTGTCGTTACCATCTTTCTAAATTCCATATATAAGCATTAGCATACTGTATTGATGCTTTTCTTTCTGGCTTACTTCACTCTGTATAATAGGCTCCAGTTTCATCCACCTCATTAGAACTGATTCAAATGTATTCTTTTTAATGGCTGAGTAATACTCCATTGTGTATATGTACCACAGCTTTCTACAATATTGTAAAGTAAAAAAGAAAACAAATACATTAGAGAAATAATAGATTTCAATGAATAAAAGCATTAATTAAAAAAAATAATAATAAAAAAATACAAACCAAATTATCAGCAGACAGGATTACCACCTCACTCAGCCTTGACCATCAGAGGAAAAACAAACAACAAAAACTCAGCACAAATCTCACCCCATACAAAGCTTACACAAACTGCTGGACCAACCTTAGGAGGGCAGAAACCAAAAGGAAGAAAGAATTCAACCTTGAAGCCTGGGAAAAGGAGACCTCAAACACAATAAATTTTTTAAAAAATGAAAAGGCAGAGAAATACTACACAAATGAAGGAACAAACACAAGTATCCTACTGTTCATTGCAGCACTATTTACAATAGTTAGAACATGGAAGCAACCTAGATGTCCATCAACAGATGAATGGAAAAGGAAGTTGTGGTACATATATACAATGGAATATTACTCAGCTATAAAAAGGAACACATTTGAGTCAATTTTGATGAGGTGGATGAACCTAGAACTTATTATACAGAGTGAAGTGAGTCAGAAAGAGAAAGATAAATATATTCTAATGCACATATATGGAATCTAGAAAAATGGTACTGAAGAATTTACTTACAGGGCAGCAATGGAGAAAGAGACATAGAGAACAGACTTATGGACACAGGGAGAGGGGAGGAGAGGGTGAGATGTATGGACAGAATAACTGGAAACTTGCATTACCATATGTAAAATAGAGAGCCAATGGGAATTTGCTGTATGGCTCAGGAAACTCAAACAGGGGCTCTGTATCAACCTAGAGGGGTGGGACGGGGAGGGAGATGGGAGGGAGGTTCAAAAGGGTGGGGATATATGTATACCTATGGCTGATTCATGTTGAGGTTTGACAGAAAACAACACAATTCTGTAAAGCAATTATCCTTCAATAAAAAAAGAAAAAGGAAAAAATACCTTTAGTCAGACCTATCAAGAAAACAAAGGAAAGGGCTCAAGTCAATAAAATCAGACATGGAAGTTACAACAGATACCACAATAACACAAAGATCATGAGAGACAACTACAAGCAACTACATGCCAAAAAATTGGACAGCCTAGAAGAAATGGACAAATTCTTAGAAAGGTAACCAACCTTCCAAGACTGAACCAGGAAGAAAAAGAAAATGAACAGTCCAATAACAAGTACTCTAATACAAACTGTGATTTAAAAACTTCCAACAAACAAAAGTCCAGGACCAGATGGCTTCACAGGCAAATTCTATTAAACATTTACAGAAGAGTTAACCCCTGTCCTTCTAAAACTCTTCCAAAAAATTGCAGAGGAAGGAACACATCCAGACTCATTCTATGAGGCCACCATTACCTTGATACCAAAACCAGACAAAGATATGACAAGAAAAGAAAATTACAGGCCAATATCATTGATGAACACTGATGCAGAAATCCTCAACAAAATACTAGCAAACTGAACCCAATAATACAGTAAAAGGATAACAAAACACTATAATCAAGTGTAATTTATCCCAGAGATGTAAGGATTCTTCAGTATCTGCAAATCAATCAGTGTGATACACATTAACAAAGTGAAGAACAAAAACCATAAGATCATCTTAGAAGATGCAGAAAAAGCTTTTGCAAAATTCCATGCCAACTTATGATTAAAAACTCTTTAGAAAATGGGCATAGAGGGAATCTACCTCAGCATAATAAAAGCCATATATGACAAACCCACAGATAACATCATCATCAATACTGAAAAACAAAGTATTTCCTTTAAGATCAGAAATGAAACAAGGATGTCCATTCTCACTACTTATATTCAACACAGTTTTGTAAGTCAAAGCCATGACAGTCAGAGAAGACAAAAATAATAATAATAATAAAAGGAATCCAAATTAGAAGAGAAGTCAAACCATCACTGTTTACAGATAACATGATGCTTTACATAGAAAATCCTAAAGATGTTACCAGAAAACTACTAGAGGTCATCAAAGAATTCAGTAAAATTTCAGGATAAAAAATTAATACACAGAAATTTCTTTACTGTAGTAAAAACAAAAGATCAGAAACAGAAATCAAGGAAACAATCCCACTTACCATCACATCAAAAAGAATAAAATATCTAGGTGGACTTCCCTGGTTGTTCAGGGGTTAAGATTCTGGACTTCCCCACAGAGGAACTAAGATCTTGTATGCCATATGGAGTGGCAAAAAAATAAAGAAAGAAAGAATACCAAGGAATAAGCCTACCTCTGACCTGCCTCTTGAGAAACCTATATGCAGATCAAGGAAGCAACAGTTAGAACTGGACATGGAACAACAGACTGGTTCCAAACAGGAAAAGGAGTACATCAAGGCTGTATATTGTCACCCTGCTTATTTAACTTATATGCAGAGTACATCATGAGAAATGCTGGGCTGGAAGAAGCACAAGCTGGAATCAAGATTGTCGGGAGAAATATCAATAACCTCGGATATGCAGATGACACCATGGAAGAAAGTAAAAAGGAACTAAAAAGCCTCTTGATAAAAGTGAAAGAGGAGAGTGAAAAGTTGGCTTAAAGCTCAACATTCAGAAAACTAAGATGATGGCGTTTGGTCCCATCACTTCATGGGAAATAGATGGGGAAACAGTGGAAACAGTGTCAGACTTTATTTTTGGGGGCTCCAAAATCACTGCAGATGGTGATTGCAGTCATGAAATTAAAAGACGCTTACTCCTTGGAAGGAAAGTTATGACCAACCTAGACAGCATATTCAAAAGCAGAGACATTACTTTGCCAACAAAGGTCCATCTAGTCAAGGCTATGGTTTTTCCTGTGGTCATGTATGGATGTGAAAGTTGGACTGTGAAGAAAACTGAGTGCTGAAGAATTGATGCTTTTGAACTGTGGTGTTGGAGAAGACTCTTGAGAGTTCCTTGGACTGCAAGGAGATTCAACCAGTCCATTCTCAAGGAGATCATTCCTGGGTGTTCTTTGGAAGGACTGATGCTAAAGCTGAAACTCCAATACTTTGGTCACCTCATGCGAAGAGTTGACTCACTGGAAAAGACTCTGATGCTGGGAGGGATTGGGGGCAGGAGGAGAAGGGAACAACAGAGGATGAGACGGCTGGATGGCATCACCAACTCGAAGAACATGAGTTTGGGTGAACTCCGGGAGCTGGTGATGGATAGGGAGGCCTGGCATGCTGCAATTCATGGGGTCGCAAAGAGTCGGACATGACTGAGCAACTGAACTGAACTGAACTGAAGGAGGACAAACATTTGTACTTTGAAAACTGTAAGACACTGATGAAAGAAATCGAAGATGACACAAACAGACTGAAAGATACACCATGTTCTTGGATTGGAATCAATATTGTCAAAATGACTAAACTACCCAAGGCAATCTACAGATTCAATGTCATCCCTATCAAATTACCAGTGGCATTTTTCACGTACCTAGAGCAAAAAAAATTTTTAATTTGTATGGAAACACAAATGACCCAAAATAGTCAAAGCAATCCTGAGAAAGAAAAATTGAGCTGGAGGACTATACTATATAATCTGAAGACCCTGGCTTCAGACTATACTACAAAGCTACAGTCATGTAAACAATATGGTACTGATACAAGAATAGAAATACAGATCAATGGAACAGGATATAAAGCCCATAAATAAGCCCATGTGACTGTGATCAATTAATCTCCAACAAAAGAAGCAAGAATATACAATGGAGAAAAGACAGTCTCTTCAGGAAGTGGTGGTGGGAAAACTGGACAGCTACATGAAAAAGAATGAAATTAGGACATCCTCTAATACCATTCACAAAAATAAACTCAAAATAGATTAAATATCTAAATGCAAGGCCAGATACTATAAAACTCCTAGAGGAAAAGAGAGGAAGAATATTCTTTGAGATAAATCACAGCAATATCTTTTGAAATCTACCTCCTAGAGTAATGAAAATAAAAACAAAAATGAACAAATGGGATCTAATTAAAATTAAAACCACCTGCACAGCAAAGGAAACCATAAACAAAATGAAAAGACAACCCACAGAATGGAAGAAAATATTTCTAAATAATATGATTGGCAAGGGGCTAATATGTAAAATATATAACAGCTCATATAACTCAACATCAGAAACTCACACACACACACACACACACACACACACAATCTGATTTTAAAAGAGGCAGAAGACCTGAACAGACATTTTTCAAAAGAAGACATACAGATGGCCAATAAGTTCATGAAAAGACATCCAGCATCATTAATCATCAGAGAAATGCAATTCAAAACCATAGTGAGAAATCACCTCAAACCTGTCAGAATGGCTACCATCAAAAAGAACACAAATAACAAATTCTGGTGAGGATGTGGAGAAAAACGAACCCTCCTACATTAATAGTGAGGATGTAAATTGATGCCGGCACTATAGAAAACAGTATGGAGGTTCTTCAAAAAACTAAAAATAGAATGACCACATGGCTCAATAATTATACTCCTGGGTTGTTGATGTTGTTCAGTCACCAGGTCATGTTCGACTCTTTGAGACCCCATGGACTGTAGTCTGCAGGCTCCTCTGTCCATGGGATTCTCCTGGCAAGAACACTGGAATGGGTTGCCGTGCCCTCCTCCAGGGGATTTACCTGGCCCAGAGATTGAACCTGCATCTCCTAAGGCTCCTGCATTAGCAGGAGGGTTCTTTACCACTAGCGCCACACGGGAAGCCCACTATACATGTCACTCAGCCATAAAATAGAATGAAATTTTGCTATTTGCAAAAATATGCATGGACTTGGAGGGTATTAGGCTAACTGAAAATAGGCAGATGGAAAAAAAAATACTTTATGATAAGCATTTATATGTGAAATCTAAAATATACAACAAACTACTGCATATATAATAAAAAAGAAACAGACTCACAGATACAGAGAACAAACTAATGGTCACCAATAGGGAGAAGAAGGGGGAAGGGGCAAGACAGTAAGGGATTAAGAGGAATAAACTACTGTGTACAGAATAAATAAGCTACAAGGATACATATACAGTACAACACAGGGAACATAGCCAATATCCTATAACAACTATAAATGGAATATAACCTTTAAAAATGTGAATCACTGTGTTATGAAACATATAAAACTGTACATTAATTATGCCTCAATTAAAAAAGCATTTGAAAAATAGATTACTTTTCAATAATTATAAAAATAATGCATTGTTAGGTCTCCATCTCCTAGACAGTAAAATGAAGAAGGCTGGACTAAATTCCCTCTCATTCTCTTAGTTCAGCTGTCTTTTTCAAAATAACTCATTTATATTTTTCTCTTACTTCTAAATATTTGCAACTTTTCTCAAAAAGAATCATTTATACATTCTTCAAACACACTATACCTGTGTATGCCAATGAACTCTGACATATGTTGACCTCTCACCTCTCTCCCCTTGCTACCTGGAAAATTCCCAATCATCCTTCAAAAGATCAGCTTCTGTGAATCCCTCCCTCTCACTCCCCAGGTAAGAATGTCTGTCTGCCCTTCTCTGTCTCCCACTGCATAAAATTTATTCCTCTGTGACACAGATTTTAAGATACTGAGTTGTGTCTGCCATCTTCTCCCCTAACCCATCTCTCCTTTAAGGAAAAACCCCAGCCTTTAGCCAGTTCCCAAGCAAGCCATTGTACAAAACTTGAGTGATGGCAGAATAAGGAAAGTGAAAGTCATCAGAGAGGTTAAGCCAATTGATGTTAATAGAGAGATGAGTCTGAGAGGGGACTGGAGAGCAACTAGACAGACAGCACACACCAAGTTTGTGAGACAGTCTGAGGGAACTTACAGTGAAAGAGGGTAGAACTTTCAACAAATGGTGCTGAATCATTAGTTGTACCCTGATGCCATGGCAGCTAATTCAGGTGTGAGATATAGGGGAAGGGGAGGAAACACGCTGTTGTTAGGCTGTACAAACAGGACTGCCTTTGGCATTCTTAGAGAAACCTCCATAGAGATTAAATTGTTTTTCAGTCATTTCACATTCAAGCTATTGTGTCTCTGAACATGACTGAGTGGTAAGGCTAAGGTTTTAAGCTAGTGACATCTGTCTTCTAAGTCTTAGCAATTTGTAATTATACTTTCATGTCTGTTTTCTCCTCTCATTCAAACCCAACCCTGCCTCCAGGCTCTCCTTGAGACCAAGGACTATGCCTTGTTTACCCATCTGCCCTGCCTCTATGAATGAATGATTCACTTGGAAAAGGAGACTTTCTCTGGAACCCTGCACACAATCCCCAAGCAGCTTCTAGAAACATAGAAACGGATACATATGGAACATTTAAGAGTGCTGGGCTCCAACAGGGATTCCTGGATGACACTGGTGGTAAATACCCTACCTGCCAGTGCAGGAGACGTAAGAGATGTGGGTTCGATCCCTGAGAAGACCCCCTGGAGGAGGAAATGGCAACCCATTCCAGTCTTCTTGCCTGGAGAATCCCCATAGACAGGGGAGCCTGGCAGGCTACAGTCCATAGCGTCACAGAGAGTCGGACACAACTGAAGTGACTAAGCACTCACACACGGGGTCTAATAGTTTGGGTTCTCATTCCAGCTCTGACACTTACTAGCCATGGGAGTTGTCACTGCCTCTCAGGTCCCTCAGCTGTGAAATAGTGGACATCCCCAAACTTGCTACATAAAGCTGACAAGAGAGCTAAATGAGATGACACATTAAATGCTAAGCACAGTGCCCAACATAGACAAACACACGTTGTAGAGACACACACACAGCATATCTAAATATATCCAAATCTATACAGACACATTCAATTTCCATTCTGAACCTTTCCTGAGAAATATCCTGATCTCTTAGATATGCATATATTAAACCCAGCATTTTCTAAAAAGGAAGAGACAGTAACACTAACACACGGATTATAAATATGTTTAACGGACTGAAAGAGAACATTGGGCACACAAAACCTAAAAATATATGCATCACTTTAAACCATTCATCCAACTTGTTTTACACTGTATACATATCTATTTGTTAGGCAAAGGTTAATAGAGAGTTTATGAAATTGGGACTGCAATTAAGTCTCCTGGGAATCTCAGTTGGAGGCCATGTCAGTTTCTATAGCAACCAAAGGCTCAGGCAAAAAGTGGGGGGAGGGCAGTTAATTTAAAGGCAAGATAAGTACATAAATATAGTTCTTGTCTACCTTGTCTCGTGAGTCACAATAAGCAATCTGTGCTGCATTTAAATTATTATATTGATACAAAAGAAAGTATAAATAAGATTAGTTTTTCACTTTCTCCAATTATATACATTTTTGCAAAATGCTTAAAGGTGATTTCAATTTTTTAAAAATGTACCACTTCTCAGTTTATGAAGTGCATTGAGTAAGTCTCAAATTCCTCAGAGGGAAAAACAGGAGAGATTAAAACAACAGAACAAGATGTCTGGGATGATTAGGGTGTACTGTGAATAATCTTCTCAACGCCAGCTAATTAGGTTTTACTTATGATCTCAGAAATTGCAATCAGGCTGAAGGAAGAAAATGTGAAGATGGTTTTCCTGTGACAAATGTCATAAATCACTGAACTGAAGAAGACCTTAAGTGATCACCTAGTCAAAACCCTTGATTTTTTTTAAAAATTAATTTATTTTATAACTTTACAATTGGCGGATTCATGTTGATATATGGCAAAACCCTTGATTTTTATCACCAAAAACACTTACCTTGAGAAATTAAGTCAGTTCCCTCATTTAGGTGAGGGAACCAGTTACCAGCAGAACCATGGTTAGAATCCGAAATCCCTGACTACAGCCTGTACTGCAGTCTACATTCCACTCTTCTCCTTCACTTTTCACATGCAAAACTTAGGGACACACCCAACCAAGTAGTTTCCAACTGTTGAGCTCTAATCCCTAGATTACTGCAGATGATCTCATGTGTTTTGTAAAACCAAATGAATCTTATTTCAGCACACTCCACCTAAGTTCTTAATTTCACTCACATTTAGCAAGCAACTTCAGCTTTGCTATTTAAAAAAAAAAAAAAAAAAAGAACACACTTTATAGAATTTGTTATTTACCTGTTTTATCTGACAGGCCAGAAGCCCCATATTCATTGGCAGCCACATGCTCCTCTGTGTACCCCATGTAGTCTGTGTTAAAAGAAACCTGAAAGAGAGTGGCAACCAGAGAAATTGACATAAGATCCACACAAGATATCAAGAAAAAATAGGGAACTTCCCTGGAGGTCCAGAGGTTAAGACTCTGCACTTCAAGTATATGGGGTGTGGGCTCAATCCCTGGTCAGGAAGCTGAGGTCCCATATACCACTGAGTGCAGCCAAAAAATAACAAAAAAATAAAAAAGACATCATGGCTGTTCTGAATCCAAGTCTCAAAAGGAAATCTTACAAATAGAAATCTTCCCCATGCTTTTAAAACGGTGTTTTGGTTCCATTTTCTGTGGTATTGTGAGAACCTAGAGACTGTGATATAATAAAGGAGGATGAGTTGCAGAAAGAAAGAACTATCTAAACAGTGGCTGAAGTGAAAATTCCAGGCTCATTTGACTGGATTCCTTCTCAGGGCTCTCTCTCCACTGTCTAGTCATTGACCTTGAAAAGTGCCTGCTGTCTACATAAACAGGATTTCTCAGTAGCATCAATATCACAGAATATTTGAGATTGCTATAGGAACTTGGTGGGGAAGAACAAAGCCTTGTAGTAGTTAAATTGAGGATTAGGAATACAGAGCAGCTAAAAATTCTTGAAAATTTCAGGAAAATTCTACTGCAGTCTCAAATTTTCATTCTGTAATCTCAAGTGATTTCTTTGTAAAGGGACGATAAAATGGTATAAGGAGAAACAGAACAGGATTATAATTCAGCCAACATTGTTAAAACAGTGAACTCCTGCTACTCTCCCAAGGTTTACACTAAACGAAATCTGAAACTCATTTTGTTTCAAATAAATTTAATAGATTCCACAGTGGACAATTCATGGTGATTTCTCTGGGTCTCTGCATACATGTAAAGAGCGTATTTGGTCCAAGTGATGGGACAGCATACTAAAAAGCAGAGACATTACTTTTCCAACAAGGGTCCATCTAGTCAAAAACTATGGTTTTTCCAGCAGTCATGTATGGATGTGAGAGTGGGACTATAAAGAAAACTGAGCATGAAAGAATTGATGCTTTTGAGCTGTGGTGTTGGAGAAGACTCTTGAGAGTCCCTTGGACTGCATGGAGATTCAACCAGTCCATTCTAAAGGAGATCAGTCCTGGGTGTTCATTGGAAGGACTGATGTTGACGCTGAAACTCCAATGCTTTGGCCACCTGATGCGAAAAGCTGACTCTTTTGAAAAGACCCTGATGCTGGGAAAGATTGAGGGCAGGAGGAGAAGGGGACGACAGAGGATGAGATGGTTGGATGGCATCACCAACTCAATGGACATGAGTTTGGGTGGACTCCGGGAGTTGGTGATGGACAGGGAGGCCTGGTGTGGTGCGATTCATGGGGTCGCAAAGAGTCGGACACAACTGAGCAACTGAACTGAACTGAAGGGACAGATGGCTGGACCAGAATCTTATTGTCCATCTCTAATATTTTGAGTCTAAAATGTACAAATAAAATGCTGTACTCATCTCTACAAACCATTCTCTCTGAACTTTTGTCTTCTCATTCACAAAATGGAGATAATCCCAACCAAGCATACCTCACAATGTTTTAATGTGGATGAAATGAGGTTGTCATTGGAAATTTTGATTTATCGTGAAACTTACCCCGGGTGATTAAGTGGATGTAACAGCCAGTGTGCTTGCCCTCCCTCTATGTCCTTCTAAGGGACACTTTCCTACCCACAGCCTCTACTAAACAGGTGGCCATGTCTTTTCATGTAACCCTACTGACTTTCACATTCTCATTCAGCTGATACAAAGGACCACCACTCCAAGGTCTGGACAAAGACCTGTATGGCCTGCTCACAAAAAGAAACTAGATAAATCAGACCAACTTTCCCAGAAATTTGAACCAAGACACATAGTTTTTAAAAAAAAATAGTGTGTGAGTAGAGGGAACTGTAGCAAAAAGGTCCAGATGGACTGAACTGGTCAAGAAGCAGGAAGTATGAGGAAGGAGAAGTCAGTTGGTATCAGAACAGAAAAGAGATGTGAGGAGGGTAACTGAGTTCCACTGAGAGCAAAACACTGGAGTAGAAGACCCAGGAGATCTCTCCAAAGCTTGCAGGAAACGTGACTCACCAGTCCTGTTTATCTTACTTCCTAAATAGTCCTCTAGGTCTTCTCCACTGCTATTTTGGTTCTTTGTTATATTAATAAAGTTGTTTATTCAATTTATTGATTAATAACCCCTAATCACTCAAAGTAAATTACCTTCTTAAGAGTTTAAGCAAAAAAACTGACTCAAATTGGGCAATACCTCCTAAGTGGTTAGGAGGTCCCACGAATAGGAACTTGGAGAGAAACTTTCATAGAGGAAAGGCAGAATCAAAGTAAGGCAATTATTAATTCTAGCTTAAATTATAGCTTAAAGCCTGGCTGGCTGTTTGTGATTTGGCTGTTCTTGGTGTTTTGATTTCAAAACCTTGAGGTGATTACAGGCTGAGATTTCGGTTTGTTTATGTAGGCTGCCAAGGCATTAGAGCCACCTCAGTCTAATGGCCTCCTTGTTTAATTAATTTAACAATTCCCCGCTTTGGATCATCCACTCCTATGTGAGAGACTGGCCCCAAATGTGCTATTAGCATCACTATAAGTCACTAACAGAGTTAAGTTGCTCTTTCCTCACTGCGAAACTCATAGGTTATGATAAATCTGTGGAAAAACTGTTTTTGCTATTTATCTCATTGTTCATCTTGTTTTGGTTTCACTAAGCACAGTGAGACCATCTGATTTACTGCTGATGGTTATGAACATGCATTTAAGACCTCTGGCAGAACATAGTGCACCATGGAGACTATGATGAAAACTGTTAGGAGGATAATACCAAGAGACTGAAGTACATGCCTCAGCCAGGGACCCCATGAACCAAATCAGTTGGTTATCAAATAAATCAAAGAATGTACCCAAAGGGGCATCAACCTCCTCTAGCCAAGTGGTTTGTTTGTTATCTTTTTTTGTATTTGCTACAATATCAGAGGTGTTGATCCATCAGGTTATATTCCACGGCACAGACTATTTCTTGTTCAGTCAGTAAATAACAAGACAATTCTATCCTCTAAAATCACCTTAAAAAGAAAACACAGGGACTTCTGTTATGCAGCTATGGCCTTAGCAGCAATAGCTGCCAGAGTTAAGGTACAATGTCTTCTTGTGCATTAAAATAAAGGAAAAAAAAAAAAACAAGTTAGCAAAAAAGGCAAAAGGAAGAAATATTTTACATTGGAGATGAAGACTTTGATCCATGATCTTGGAAGAACTGTCTACCACAGGATGCTGTCTGCTTCTGAAGAGGAATTATCCTAGTAACTTATATTTAGATTTCCAATCGGTATGCACTTTCAAGTCTGGAGGACCCCTTTTTAATTGGGGAATGTGGACACAAGGCTCAAATCTCTGCCATTTGGCAGGTAGTGAGGAGTATCTGGTAAGGTCACGTCCAAAAAGATTCTGGGGCAGTCTTTATTCTTAGTGATTCCATAAAACAAGGGTGGAAGAATACCGGAAATGTAAGTTTGCAGAGTTGTAACCAGATATATGAGAAAACTAGAATTCAGGATTTAGTTCAGTTTACAGATATACAATAAAACGTTAAAGACAATGAACAAAGCTAGAATCTGATAAACACAAGTTTATGTTATAACATTTTATTTAAACATTCTTTCCTCTACAGTCATCCTCAAATCTATCAAAAATAATCACAGTAAGACTAATCTGTCTGCAAAATAAGCCTAGTCTCATTAAATTTGACCTGATTAATCACTTAAATGTAGCAACTACAGTGATTGACCATATAAACATTTTAAAATCTGCTTTTCTAGGACTTTTCAGAAGGAATCATAGATTGGACTTTTTAAAAAGCCTTCTCAGGCTAAGAAGCCAAGGCAAGAATTCACCATCAGACTCCATCTGAAATACTACAGATCTGGGCAAATTCCTCTCTTTTCATGGTACTCAAAATATTCTGATGTTCATGGGCTTACCAGGAAGTGACTTTCCTTACTTATGGGGTAAGGCTGCTAGGAACCCTCTAAGCAAGGTACCAAGCCAGTTTTTCTAAGGCGCTTTTATTGACTTCATAAAATCAACCTTAGTTCCTCAAAACTATCTGGTCATATCTGACTTTATGCATATTCTCAAATATGACATTCCAGTCAAAAAGCCTTAGTGATATAACCAATGATTCCAATTGTCTCCTGTTACAAGTCGCACAGATTCCTACTGAACTTATGCAAATAACTATAGTGCCATAAAAATAAGAATACTCAATAAGCTTCTGGATTCTGGGGGAATCAAATAGGGAGAAAAGGTAGATGTTTCGGTTTCATTTATAGAAATATACTTTATATATACTTTACAAAATTACTGGAAGTCATATACAGCTTAAGAGAAAAGAAAATGACTTCAGGGCTTGCCTGGTGGCTCAGTGTTATCGCCATTGTCTTGCCTCCACCTGCCCATGCAGGAGACCTGGGTTTGATTCCTGATCCAGGAAGATCTCACATGCCATGGAGCAACTAAACCCATACACCACAACTATTGAGCTCTGCTCCAGAGCTCGGGAGCTGCAACGACTGAGCCCATGTGCTACAGCTACTGAAACTCGAGTGCCCTAGAGTGTGTGCTCCACAACAAGAGAAGACCACCCCCATGAGAAGCTCGTGCGCTGCAACTAAAGAGTAGCCCCACTCACTGCAACTAAAGAAAAGCCCACACAGCCATGAAGACCCGTGACATCCATAAATTAATTAATTAAATTAAAAATAGGATGACTCTTAAAAAAAAAAAAAAAAGAAAGTGATTTCATTAAATCTGGAAAACTAGAGAGCTAGAGAGAAGAGATCAAAATGGTAGAGCAGAAGGGTGCTGAGCTCACCTATCCCCCAAGAATGCATTAAAAATAAATCTACACGTGGAAAGAGAGGGCAAGGAAGGAGGTAGGGTGGGTGGCGGCACAGAGACACAGGACTGCAACACAATATTTGAATTTCCAATTTTGTCTTGAAAAAGCAGGTCAATCTCAAGATGGCTGTGTAATCTCCATGGCTACAGGTGACTTGTCAAAAGGCTCCTCTTCTATCTCTTTAGACATAGAGCCCTATGGCCACATGAGACTTTAGCACTGAAATTAATCTCTCATGTTTGGAAGGAAAGAGAGGGCAAATTAACCAATGTGCAAGGCTGAGCAGGTTGAACCTCAGAGGCCAAAGAGCAAATGATGTCAGCAACAGCAACGTTTCTCATCATCCTCTTCCCAGGATCCTGTTCAACACATTATGAGTGTCCTTTACGGGATGGCTTTTGTAACATCCATTTATCAAATACATTGTACTATTAAAAAATATGCATCTACATGCAGAGCAAATTTCAATGTAAACAAACTGGAGACTGGCTGAATGACTCCTGTACAACCAAGGCTGTAAAGAAAGATCAGCATGGTGTCAAGGTAGGAAGGGAAGAGAAGCAATCAGGTTAAGAGCTGTGCCCCTGGCAGGGGACACATAAGAGAAGGTGGATTACATGGGTTTAGAGATCTTCCGCAGGGAGTGAGCAGTTAAAACCACATATCAGGCTCCCAGCCTTGCAGTTCAAAACCAGGAAGACAAGTCACCTTAGCTGTTTTGCAAACCAGTGGGACTAACAAGAAGATTGCTAGAAACCTAGACTCTATTTGTAAAGAGTGCACAAATGCTTGCTTAATCCCAGGTGCAAGGTGGAGGAAGCAGATTGAAACAGCCTGGGACTCAGATCACCCGAGCATGCACACCAGCCAAACCAAGTACCCACTTTAGCCCTCGAGTACTGGCACAGCTCACTAGGATAAAGGGTACCACTGCCAAGGATAGTGTGTAGTTGGGGGACTGGAGCTGGCTTGGACCTGGCACGACCACTGAACAGGGAGAGGGTGATCATTACTGGCATCTGTAGAGGCATCAGGTTGGAGGTGGTCTGGATCTCTGAATAGTGTGCCAGGACTAACCCAGCACACAATAAGGACCACACTGAACACCTACTCTGGACCCCCCAGCTCCAGTGCTGCTCCACAGTGGGCCAAAAATGCCGACATTGGGTTAGGGAGTACACATTCCTTCTAAGAGGGGATGGGAACCACTCAGACCAAACCTAAGTGCTCCATTCCAGGACCCTGAGACTCCCACTCCACCCCCAACACACTGGTGTCAGGAACTGAGCACAGGAGACTCTGGCTCTGACTCTAACCCCTCCATCCCTAGCCTACCTTCCCCAAGGCAACAGCTGCCAGCACATCCTGGGGGGAGACAGGGTGCTTGTTCACCTCAGATCATCTCCCTTAACAAAGCCATTGGGCACAGACTATTTAGGGATGTTCCCACATAGGACACCCCTTCATGACTGGGATAGGTAACTGTTTCACCTTATTTCATAGAGACAGATAAAGTCAGTCAAAGTGAGAAGACAGATGCATTTGTTTCAAATGAAACTGAAAGTGAAGTTGCTCAGTCGTGTCCAACTCTTTGCGACCCCGTGGACTGTAGCCTACCAGGCTCCTCTGTCCATGGGTTTCTCCAGGCAAGAATACTGGAGTGGGTTGCCATTTCCTTCTCCAGGGGATCTTCCCAACCCAGGGATTGAACCCAGGTCTCCTGCACTGCAGGCAGATGCTTTACCCTCTGAACAATGAAAGAACAATTAAAAAAACAAACAACAACAACAAAAACCTAATGAAAAGGAGATAAGAAGGCAGGGGTAGCAATTCTATGTCAGACAAAATAGACTTTAAAACAAAGTCTATAACTTTATACTATATACTATACTAAACAAAGTATATAATTTTGTTTTATAAAGTATATAAGACAAAAAAAGGGCCTTATACTAAGGGATTAGTACAAGAATAGTACATCACACTTGTTAACATATATGCACCCAATACAGGAGCACCTAAATATATAAAGCAAACAGTAACAGATACAATGGGAGAAACTGATGATAATACAGTAACAGTAGGGAACTTTAACACCTCCCTTACATCAGTGGACAGACCATCCAGACAGACAATAAGGCAACAGTGGTCTTAAATGATACAGTATACCAGCTGAAATTAATATATATAGAGAGAGACAGAGACAGAGAGACTGAGAAACAGAGAGAGAGAGAACATTCCATCCTAAACAGCAGAATAGATATTCTTTTCAAGTACACAAGCAATGTTCTCCAGAATAGATCACAGGCTAGGTCACAAGTTTCAACAAATGTAGAAAGATAGAAATTATAGCAAGCATTTATTTTTTCAAGACACAACAGTATAAAACTAGAAATCAATCACAGAAAGAACAGGAAAAACACAAACACTTGGAGAACAAACACAAAGAACAGAGTACTAAAAAACGAGAGTCAATGAAGAAATCAAAGAGGAAATTAGAAAGATGCCTTGAGACACATGAATATGAACACACAATTTTCTAAAATCTATGGGATACAGCAAAAGCAGTTTTAAGAGAGAAGTTCATCATGATATAGGCCTTCCTCAAGAAACAAGAAAAAGCAAACAGCCTAACCTATCATCTAAAAGAATTAGAAAAAAGAACAAAGGCCAAAGTCAGCAGAAGGAAGGAAACATAAAGGTTAAAAAGGAAATAAGTGAAATAGAGATTAAAAAATAGAAAAAACAATGAAACCAGGAGCTTCTTTTGAAAATGAAATCACTCAGTCATGTCTGACTCTTTGCAACCCCTTGGCCTGAAGCCTACCAGGTTCCACCATTCATGGGATTCTCCAGGCAAGAGTACTGGAGTGGGTTGCCATTGCCTTCTCCAGAGGATCTTCCCACCCCAGGGACCAAACCCAGTTCTCCCTCGTTGCAGGCAGACAGACACTTTACTATCTGGGCCACCAGGGAAGCCAAAAAAATTAATAAACCTTTAGCCAGGCTCATCAAGAGCAAAAGAGAGAGAACTAAAAAATAACAATTGAAGGAAGAGAAATAACAACTGACACCACAGAAACACACACAAAAAAAATCATAAAAGAATACTAAGAACAGTTATATGCCAACAAACTGGACAATCTAGAAGAAATGGGAAATTTTCTAGAAACATACAACTTGCCAAGACTAAATCAGGAAGAAACAGACTTAACAAACTGATCATTGGTAGTGAAAATGAATTTGTAATAAATAAAACTCCCACCAAACAAGTCCTCCATTGTGACTGCTGTAATTCAAGACAATCTTTGGTACAGTTAACCTATTTGTTCAGCCTTATACCAAAATTTGATTCATCTGAGGCCTCACACTGACCCCAGTTCAAGTCAGACACAGTTTGACCTTGCACCCAGGCCAGTTTTTAAGTTGGAACCAATCCAAATCCAGACCCCAGTTCACCTTTAGCTAGTTTCCAGGATCAGTCAAAAAGGAAATGCTCAAATAGTCTGAAAGCTCATATTGCAAAAGCCGTGGACCTACTATCCAAGATCCTAGAGGGTCTTACCCATGACCTCCAGAGACAGTGAGCAAGAATCAAGCAGGTACCCACACCTGTTGCTTATTGCTCCTAGAGACCAACTGGGTCTCCTTTAATTCATTTTTCTGACACCATAACTGCTAAAAGATAAACTGAGGCATATTAAGAGTTTTTGCTCAGTTGTGCCCGACTCTTTGTGACCCCATGGACTGTAGCCTACCAGGCTTCTCCGTCCATGGGATTTTCCAGGCAAGAGTACCGGAGTGGGTTGCCATTTCCTTCTCCAGAGGATCTTCCCCACCCAGGGATCGAACCCGGGTCTCCCACATTGCAGGCAGCTGCTTTACCCTTTGAGCCACCAGGGAAGCCCTTTTAAGAGTTTTTCTGAGCAAAATTTGATTCAAATCAGACAGAGGCAAACCAGAAGTGGTGAAGAACACTCCTAAACATAAATTCTTAAACCTACTTTACAGGAGCTAATTTGAATAGGTTTCCATAACCAAAGAGTCACAAATTTACAAAAACTAAAACCTTCACACTTGCTTAAGTACTGTAGTAACACTTGATTTGACTGCCCAGATTTGTGTAATATTCTTCTCCCTCATAAGCAACACATACTTACATGCAGACACACACACATACGCCCCTATACTATTGCCTTAAGTTTCCAGAATCAATATATCATATGCTAGACTAATAATTTTTACCCCATTTAGGGAGGCAATACACTAATTGGCTAAAAGTGAAGTCGCTCAGTCATGTCTGACTCTTTGCAATCCCATGGACTGTAGTCTACCAAGCTTCTCTGTCCATGGGATATTCCAGGCAAGAGTACTGGAGTGGGTTGCGATTTCCTTCTGCAGGGGATCTTCCTGACCCAGGGATCGAACCCAGGTCTCCTGCATTGCAGGCAGACGCTTCACCCTCTGAGCCACCAGGGAAAGGCCAATTCATTAAAAGGGATCTGCTTATTTGACTAGACCTTTTCCTATCTGTCAAAATAACGAATATACAAAATAGCAACCTATCGATGGAGGGGTAGCTTAGTAGGGTTAAGGGAATTTCAAGACCAGTTGAATTGCCAACCAACCAACCAAAGACCCAGGACAGTGGATGCCCGGTTTTAATTTGTGGATCAGATATTACCACAGTCCACAGAAAAGGCACAGAAGAAAGCGCCATAAAATGTTAGAACCAGATGAAACCTGAGGTCATCTCTTCCACCCAATGCCATGATCCAAAAAGAAAACGGACATGACAGGCATGTCACGAGACTTGTCCTCCAGGACACACCACCATAAGAAGAGGAATCATCAGCAGAATTCAAGTCCATCTGTTTCCCAGGCTGAAACCCTCCCCGTTGCACTTCACAACTCTTGTCAAAACCCAGCTCCATATCACCGTCTCATTTAGCCATTGACAAAATTTTATCAAGATCCCCAAGACCAACATTTTAAAAATAAGGCTTGCTGAAGTAAACATGAGTGTCTTATCTACATGTGTGCATTGGTATTTCAAAAGTAGATGCATGATGCTTCGGAGACTTATCAAGACTAACAGAGCTTCTGTGATGCCATGTTCCCACCCTGATCTTTGCAACTAGGGACACCATCCAGGGTTATCTTCAAGGATTGACTTATGTTTACATTGAGATAAAGGGTAGTGTACAAAATCAGTCATTTCTTTCACAGGGTTTTCACTTCTCTAGTGCTAAGCAGAGCTGCTTCTGTCATATCTTATTTTTAGCTGGCGAGAAAAGGAGATAACGACTGTGAACTTTCTGATTTTCTGATTTCAATCTCCCACTCAGTCTCTGCTGATACATTGAGTGTTCTTGGCTTTTTTCTCTACTTTTCTTTTTTTTTTTTCCTCCTTCATTACTCACAGGATGGTGACAATCTCCCACGGCTGCTTCCATTTTCCTGCTTCTCTATCTCCCTCGCACAACATACAAAGAGACACCCTCTGCAATCACAGGTTTTCCAGCAATCAAGCCCCTAAAAAGTTTTCTGAGTATTTCAGGATACTTTCCAGATGACTCTGTGTGATTCATACTGTTAACTATTTAACATTTCTCATTGTTCCAATCTTCTCTACTTCTTCTCAAAAGAAGAACCTTCCAAACTCAGAATAATCTTTCAACCTCTGAGCTATAGCAGCATCAAAACACTCATGATGGATAAACTGCAAAATGTTCAAGTCCTTAGTGTCATTCAAGAATATTTTCAAATCTCTTGAAAAAGTTTAGTTGAATTTGCAACGTTGTACAATAACTGTTCAGAAAGACTGCAAATATTGGCTAAATGCCTTCATTTGGTTAATTTGTGGTGGGTAAGCCTCACTGTGCTCTATTTCTATGGAAGCTGGCACTTGAGAGAAGTCTCAATTAACGCTCAGTCTTCCTAAGGAGCACCAAACCAAGAGCCTGAAGACTAGGCTCCCAGGGTCGGATTTGGTAACCAATTAGCTGTGTGATCTGGGACAAGATACTTAACTGCTCTGGGCTTCAATTTTGTCATTTTCCAAATCATGGGGAATTTTTAAAGTCTCTGACGTTCCTTCCAGCTGTATAATTCTACATGATAGATTCAGAAAAGATTTTAGGATCATAAAGGACATACAAACCATCATTATTCACTGCAATAAATGTTTACTGAGGACTTTTCTAAAGAAGATTATTAGAAAAGAAACTATGAGAGAACAAAGGGCAAGGCAGGAAATGGGCTCTGTTCTCCTACTGTCTTCAATCTGTTGGAGAGGAGGATGGCATAGGACTCATCAGCTGTAATGTCTTGTGTCCCTCCTTCAAAGAGCACTGCAGAGAGGCAGCACTGGCCTGTATCAATGTCAGCCTGATGCCTCTGCTACTGTGTCCCAACCTGAGGCCCGGGTCTGGCCTGTGTGGGCTCAAAAGTCAAGGGGTTAAAGCTCCAGTTGGAAATTGTATGACACAGAATAACAAAGTGACATCTCCCTGAAAGATACTCAAGGACTGCATAGGACAGAATGATTAACACACTCGAGAAACTGGCAAAATTTGGAGGGGTGGGAAGAAGAAACTACATTCCTGATCTGAAATTTAGCTGGTCCCTAACTTGTCCCAGAACACAAATAGCCAGGGATGTAAAAGCAATGAAGAGGACTCTGGCCCAAATTAAGAGGAAGAGGAAGAAGGGGCAGAGGAGGAGGAGGAAGGCATCAAGCCTGGAGACATAGAGGACTATGATGGAGGGGTAACCAGTGATCTGGAGCTGCAGGAAGCCAGTGCCTTTGATCCTGATGCCTACAAGAAGTCTGGGGTGGCCTCAACAAGCATGTAACAGGCTTAGTCTCTGTGCTAAAGGCTGTAGATGCTCACTGCCATCAGCTCCATCTGTCCTATGGCATTGACAGCTGATTGTAGTGATCAGTCCTGATAAAGGGGAGAGGAAATACACACTGAATAAACTCAAAGCAGAGCTGGGCAGCAGGGCATGGAATTGCTGAAAGATAAACCCACAGCCCACTCATGGCTGGAATTGCCTTATATGAGCTACTGGGAAATCCTGGCACTGTCTCCTTGTATCACAGAAAACAGGTCAGGGGCCACACAGGAAAGAAATTTCATCTTGCCTGAAATAATTTCACAGCTGCAGTGACTGTCCACAGTGATTTTGGAGTCCAAGAAAATAAAGTCTGTCATTGTTTCCACTTTTTCCCCATCTATTTGCCATGAAGTGATGGGACCAAATGCCATGATCTTAGCTTTTTGAATGCTGAGTATTAAGCCAGCTTTTTCACTCTCCTCTTTCACTGTGATCTAGAGGCTATTTAAGTCACTCTTAGCTTTCTGTCATTAGGGTGGTTTCATCTGCATATCTGAGATTATTGATATTTCTCCCAGCAATCTTGATTCCAGCTTATGCTTCTTCCAGCTCAGCACTTCACATGATGTACTCTGCATATAAGTTCATTTTCCTTAAATTTATTTATTTATTTTTTTGGCTATGCTGTGCAACTTGTGGGATATTAGTTCCTTGGCCAAGGATCAAACCCAGGCCCACAGTAGTAGAAGCTCTGAGCCTTAACCACAGGACCACCAGAGAATTCCCTTTCCTTAACTTTAATAGAGAGAAGGATGAAAGTGGAAGGATATGATTTATTGAAGGGGCTCTGCAGACTTCCCTTATAGCTCAGTCAGTAAAGAATCTGCATGCAAAGTAGGAGACCCAGATTTGATTCCTGGCTTGGGAAGATTCCCTGGAGAAGGAAATGGCAACCTGCTCCAGTATTCTTGCCTGGAGAATCCCACTGACAGAGGAGCCTGGCAGGCTACAGTCCATGGGGTCGCAAGAGTCGGACACGACTTAGCAACTAAACCACCACTGCAAACATTAAAAAAAATAACTGTGATTCTGTATGCCTAACCATCCTCAGTGATTTTGGAGCCCAAGAAAATAAAGTGTCACTGTTTCCAGTGTTTCCCCATCTATTTGCCATGAAGTGATGGAACCAGATGCCATGATCTTTGTTTTTTGAATGTTTAGTTTTAAGTCAGCTTTTTCACTCTCCTTTTCCACCTTCATCAAGAGGCTCTTTAGTTCGTCTTTGCTTTTTGCCATAAGAATGGTGTCATCTGCATATGTGAGGTTATTGATATTTTTCCCGACAATCTTGATTCCAGCTTGTGTTCCATCCAACCTGGCATTTCACATGATGTACTCTGCATATAAGTTAAATAAGCAGATGACAATATACAGCCTTGACTATACCTCACAATGGTTGTTGAATATTGATCACCCCAGAAATATCAGGCCACTGAGAAGTGATCATTGCAAGGAGCTAGTTCTCCATGGTCAGAGTTCTCAGAACACTCTAGAGAATGCCCACCATTTCCTCCAGCCACTAAAATGGGTTCTATTCATGAGGAGGGAGAAGGAGGGCTGAGAGAGCAATGTGAAAAACCAAGGCTGATACTGAGATGTTCCTAAGCATTACTTCTTCTCACAGAAAGAAGGACTCACACTAACACCTTCCAAAATGTGTGGTGTGAACAATGCTATGGTTGTTTCTTCAATGACCTGTGTCTAACTGACTTACCCACCTCTTTGCCTCCTGGTCCTTCTCCTTGTGGCCAAACTAACTTGTTCAACTTCACAGACCCACCCCACCCTCCTCCTCACATCCAGCACTTGTCATTCCAGTGACCTCCCCAGCACGGCCACCACCACCCTACACCATGGGCTCCTCTTGCCTGTTACTGACAAAAACAGCCTCCTAATTTCTCTTTCCACTGACACACCTTCAACCCTGACAGTCTATTCTGTGCCACAATCAAAGCAATTTTTTTGTATAATTTTTTTGACAGAGGATCAAACTCAAAGTTGCAAGAACAGTACAAAAACCTTGTATATATCCTTCATCGGCTGCGCCAATTGCTTGCATGTTGTCCATTCACTCACACCCATTCTCTCTCTCCTACAAGCACATACACGTGTGCATTTTTTCAAAATCATTTAAAAGTAAACTGCATACATCATGGCCCATTAACTAAACTCTTCAGAGTGTGTTTCCTATGACAGAGACATTATCTCATGTAACCGCAGCACAATTACAGGGTGACCATTTTAAAAAGCAAATCTGCTCCTGATGTTCTCTTTTGACCTTCCACTTTTAAGGTAAAGACCAAAATCCTTCATCTGCCCTGCAAGTTAAACATGACCTAGCCCATCTCTTTCTCCAGCTTTTGCCCCTTGTTATTTGCTTTTTACTCTAGCCCAGCTGGTTATCCTCTGGTGGACAGACATCCTCCTTCCCACCTTCAGGATAGGCCTATGCAAGTCTTTCCACATAAGCATATATACACCCATGGTACCCATCTTCTTTCTCCGAGCTAGCGTCCACATAGCCTCTGTAGGTTTCCGTTTCCTCTTCTGCTCACTGAGGTTTGCAATCATTTTCTAAATTGTCTCCACCATCAAATCATGAGCTCCTTAGGACAGACACTTCCCTGTATCTCCCAGATCCCAGAACAGTGCTTGGTACATGGTAGGTTCTCAAATATCTGTGCATGAATAAACTAACAAGTCTTTCTGGATTACTGAGCGATGATTACTTGTTTAATATCATTTCCAATGGACTGCAAACTCATGATTCAGAGATGAGTTTTAGTTAGATATTTATATATCTACTGCTTAGTACATGAGCTGACACATGAAAGGTGTTCAATAAATATTGAGTGAATGAACTGCGGTTATCTGACATAAAGTTAACTGTGGAAATTCTCAAAGTTCAAGTGCACTGAATCTTCAATGAGGACAAAATTATTTCTAAATTCCCCTGTCTTATGTGAATATAACATTTAATTTGTGTTGGTATTTTTCCTGAATACTTATTAACATCATGTGAAACACTAGGTTCATGGAACACACACTAGGAAATAATATATTAGAGAGGAACCTCTTTATCATTTCTCAACTTCCTACCTACCTTCAGGTCACTGATATGTATTTAGACTGTCTGAAAAACTCAAAAAGCAAACCCACCAGGCTGGTAGGTGATCTTATCCCAGTTTGTGTGAAAGCCTAGAACTAAGAATCAGACCTGGTGAATGTGGAATTTGGCTTCACCTCATTGAGCAGCCTATGTCTTGATTCCATTTGTTTATTCTGTTTTGCTGCTTTGCATCATGATAAAGGGGCCCCTACTCTGTATGTGAACAATTTACATACTAATGATGAATAAAGAGTGAAGTATATTCAGCATTCATTTTAATTGCATACTGCTATGAAAATGCATATGTTGAAATCCTAACCCCCAGTATATGGAAGTGGAATCTTTGAGAAGTGATTAGGTAGTAAGGATGGAGTCTTCGTGAATGGGATTAGTATCCATACAAGAGAGGCTCCAGAGAGATCCTTCTCCCCTCCTGCCATGTGAAGTTACAGATAAAATGTGCCATCCATGAACCAGGAAGAGGGTTCTCACCAGACACTGAATCTGCCAGTGCCTTGATCTTGGACCTCCCAGCCACCAGAACTGTGAGAAATAAATTTCTGTTGTTCATAAACAACCTAGTCTATGGTACTTTGTTATAGCAGCCCATAAGCACTAAGACACATATGCTTGTAACTTTTGAAAAGGATTAGCATTTTGCAGATTTATGGTACAACAAAGATAGCATTCAATCTTCCACACGAGACAACTAAAAAAGGTACAAAAGATAAGAAACAATGGTTCTCAAGACATTTAACACTAGGCAACAAAAGACAGTGATCCCAACAATCCCAGTAATAATAATCCGGGGAGAGTTTCCAGTTCACAGAGCAGGGAAGAGAGACTCAAGCAGAGGCTAGCATTATTTATGGGATGGGAAAACTGAATTGAGTCTGAGAAGATCACAGCACTACAGTTTGTTAAGTCCCGTGAAAAACAGGAGAAAGATACACAAAGAGAGAATTCTGAATACTTGAAGAGGGTTGCCCTTAAGTATTCATTGAGTACTGACCAGTGCATGAAATGTGGAAAATTATCTGAAGCCAGAGGAAAAAGCTATCCAAATGGATGAGAGGGAATAATCTCTTGCATTCAAATAGGACCAGGAATGGTGACTGTTCACAGCCGCCAGAGTAGAAAAGCTTCAAAATCCACAGGTGCATTGGGCAATGCACTAAAAAAGTATAGGTTACTTCAGTCATGAAAAAATTAACCCTAGAATAAATGTTGCTCTGGTTCCAGTCAAATGTCTCAAAGAGCAATACCTAAAAGGACTGAACTGTTTTCAACTAACTTAACTAAATTCTAGCATCTGTAAAATTCACAATATGTGAATCCAATTTAAAAAAAAGTCAGGCTTGCAAAGAAGAAAGAAAATATGATACAGAATCAGGAGAAAACTCCATCAAAAAAAAATGAACCCACAAGCGACCAATGATAAAATAAGCAGATAGGGACATTAAAACTGTGATTAGAACTACATGCATATATTTAAGAAGCTAAAGGAAACACTGAACAGATAAAGACATACAAAATCTAAACTGAACTTCTAGTGGTGAAAACTACAGTATCTGAGATGAAAAATACACTGGATAGAACTAAAAACTAGACATTGTGGGGGGAAAAAGAAAAAATAAAGACAGCAATATAAACTATCCAAAATAAAGCACATAACCAAAAAAATCACTAAAAGATAAACAGAGGATCTGTGAACTGTGGGAGAGTTCAAAGCCACATAATACATGTGTCATTGAAGTCCCAAAGGAGGAAAGAGAACAGAAAAATAATATTTAAAGAAATATTGGGCTGAAATTTCCCCAAATTTGACAAAAACTATAAACCCAAAGATTCAAGAAGCTCAATCAAGTCCAAGCAAATAAAACATGAAGGAAACTGCAACAAGGCATATCAGGAGCAAATTACTTAAAACTATAAATACTTGTATCCTAAAAAAAACATGATTCAAAACAACCCATGAGACAAAGAAGAAATAAAAAGAAATTATGAGCTATTATAAGCAGAATTAAAATGAAATCAACATGTCAAAATTTGTGAGATGCAAATAAATCCATACTTAGGAAACTTACAGTATTAAATGCCTGTATTAGAAAAGATGTTTTCAAATAAAAAACTTCAGCTTCCACCTTTAAAAAACAGCAGCAGAAGAGCAAATAAAACTCAGAAGAAATAAAGATGAAAACAGAAATGAATGAAATACAAAACAATCACAAAAACATTGGTATCTGAGAAGACTAATAAAACTGACAAATGTCTAGCCAAAGTGATCAGGAAAAAAGTAGAAAAGACACAAATTACCAATATCAGAAAGAAGAAAGGTGATATCACTTCAGATTCTATAGATACTAAAGGAATGATAAGGAAATAATATGAATAGCTTTATGTCTATAAAACTAACAACTTAGATAAAACTGATGAGTTCCTTTAAAGGCAAGTTACCAAAGGTGACCCAAGAAGAATTAGATTATGCAGTGATGTATGTCAATTATATTTTAATAAAACTAGAAAAAATAATGTGGAAAAAATTAGATTACCTAAAGTGTCCTATATCCATTAAATACATTGAATTTGCAGTTATAAAACATTCTAATAAGAAAACTATAGGCCCAGAGAACTTCACTGGTAAATTCCCCCAAAGGAAGA
Organism: Bubalus kerabau; assembly: GCF_029407905.1. Lineage (NCBI taxonomy): Eukaryota > Metazoa > Chordata > Mammalia > Artiodactyla > Bovidae > Bubalus > Bubalus kerabau. The sequence goes on from NC_073624.1 coordinate 138,514,477, forward strand.
ATAATACCAATTTTACACAAACTCTTCCAGAAAAATCACAGAGGAGGGAACACTTCTCAACTCATTCTATAAGGACACTCTGATACCAAACCAAAGACATTACAAGAAAGAAAACTACAGACTAGTATCTTTCATGAATACAGATTGCAAAAATTCTTTTTAAAAGTTGTTATTCAGTCAGACTCAGTTGGGTCTGACTCTTTGCGACCCCATGGACTGCAGCACGTCAGGCTTCCCTGTCCATCACCAACTCCCGGAGCTTGATCAAACTCCTGTCCATTGCATCAGTGATGCCATCCAACCATCTCCTCTTCTGTCATCCCCTTCTCCCCCTGCCTTCAATCTTTCCCAGCATCAGGGTCTTTTCTAATGAGTCGGCTCTTGGGACCAGGTATGCAAAGTATTGGAGCTTCAGCTTCAGCATCAGTCCTTCCAATGAATATTCAGGACTGATTTCCTTTATAATTGCCTGGTTTGATCCCCTTGCAGTCCAAGGGACTCTCAAGAGTCTTCTCCAACACCACAGTTCAAAAGCATCAATTCTTTGGCATTCACCCTTCTTTATGGCCCAAACCTCACATCCATACATGACTACTGGAAAAACCATAGCTTTGACTAGACGGATCTTTGTCGGCAAAGTAATGTCTCTGCTTTGTAACATGCTGTCTAGGTTGGTCATAGCTTTTCTTCCAAGAAGCAAGCATCTTTTAATTTTATGGCTGCAGTCACCATCTTCAGTGACTTTGGAGCTCAAGAAAATAAAGTCTGTCACTGTTTCCATTGTTTCCCCATCTATTTTTCATGAAGCGATGGGACCAGATGCTATGATCTTAGTTTTTTTAATGTTGAGTTTTAAGCCAGCTCTTTCATCTTCATCAAGGGGCTCTTTAGTTCCTCTTCACTTTCTGCCATAAGGATGGTATCATCTACATATCTAAGGTTATTTTAAAGGTTAGCAAACTAAACTCAGAAATATATTAAAAGAATTATATATCATAATTATGGGGTGTCAATGTAAGTTTTGAAAAATCGATGAAAATCACAATGCAAAGTCTAAAAAGATGAAAAACCATATGATGACTCAACATAAGCCCAAAAACCTTTGACAAAACCCAATATCCGTTCTTCATTAAAACATTCAACAAACTAGAGATAAAAAAGAGCTTCTTCAGCCTGAAAAGGGGAGCATTTTTGATATCCCTACAACTAACATCACACTTAACAGTCAAAGAGTGAATGCTTTCCCCAAAAAATCCAAAACAAGGCAAAAGTGTTCACTCTCCTTGCTTCTATTCAACACTGTACTGGAGATCCCTACTAACACAATGAGGCAAGAAAAAGCATACAAGACAGCCAAATTGCAAATGAAGAAATGCCATTTCCTTGATTCACTGACATATGTTGTCCATATAGAAAAAGTTGGTGGAACCTACAAAAAATGCACTGGCACCAGTGAGGGAATTTAGAAAGATTCCAAGATTCAAGGCAATGTAGAAATATCAACTATATTTCCATACACTAGAAATAAACTAAAATAAAAAATTTACATAGAAATTTACAATAGTATAAAAAATGTGCAATACTCAAGAATAAATCTGAGAAAGGATGTTCAGGATGTTATCCTAAAAACTACAAAATATCACCAAAATAAATTAAAAGCACCTTAAATAAACTGAGAAATATAACGATCTATAGGGACAGAAAATAGATCAGTGGTAGGTGGGGGAAGCAGGTAGGAGTAGAAGAAAGGAGTTACCAAGGGGCAAAAGGAAACTTTGGGAGATAATGCTTATGTTTATTATCTTGAGGCTGTGCTAGTTTCACAGGTGTAACATTTGTTCACACTGATCAAATTTTACATATTTAACTATGTCATTCATTATAATGTCAATTATGCTGCAATAAAGCTATTTTTTAAAGATCAATTCAGAATATACCAGTAACTCAGACTGACTATGTGTAGAAATCAGGAAAGTCTCGTATGGTACTTAGAATTAAGTTAGGATGCTCCTAACACTGTACCTGGAAATATACACTCACACAGGTTATTTTTCTTTTGCATTCATTTCTCTTATTTCATTTCTACGTTCAGTCTGATTTCTCAATCTTAAATTAAATAATGGAACAGAGATAGTTAAATAAGGACAAAGAAAGAGAGGGATTATTTATTCTGAAGCAGAATCTCAGCATTATTCTGTTAAGAATGTTGTATACAGAGCATTATTTAGTCAGAGGGGAATGATCATCTGTCATCTGTTCTCTATCCTCTCAAAGGAAAAGAGACCAGATTTCACAAAGGTGAAGTATAACAAAAAAACTGCATTAAAATGATGGGTTTTTTGTGCAGAGGCAGATGTCCATGAGAGCGATTAATTTACAAGCACAAAACACACGGTTTCGATGGAGAGCAAAGGAACAGACAATGGGACTCATCTGTTTGTTCCCAGCTCCTGGATCTTACTTCTTACATGTTTTATAGCCCTGGATCCAAGTGTATGGTTTAACACATCTTTTCATATTAGCCAATAAACTCAACCTGAGTACGCTGTCTTTTTAATTATAATTTGTATTTGCCAAGGCAGACAACTCAACTTCTAGATAATGCTCACTTGGAAAATTACTCAGGGTAAACCCTAATCCATTTGTTGGCTGATACCACATTTCATGACCAGAAACAATTTCCTGGGCGAGGGTGAAATGGACAGGTGTGGTGCTGTGGCCACACTTTCCCACTGGTTACTAGGGATGGGATGGGAAGATAGGGGACTCTAGAGATTTCAGCCTCCCTTTCTGGGGATTCCCGTTACATCCAACAGAGTAAGACATATCCTCAATAACCACGCTTGCCTGTCTAGAACATTCCTTAAAACTCTCTACTAAAGAGGTCTTCGATTTTTTTCCTGAAACAATATATCACTGTGTGACATTTATGTTTTATTCACGTGGCTCATTATCCGAGCCCTCATCCCCTGTGTGATCACATTAACCAACACTGTCCTCATGCTCTCAGTGATAATCTCATCTCCCATTAAGTCTGGATCATGACAGTCCCTAGTTCATTACTCTCTCCTCTTTGAAGCTACAGCTTATGACATTTTAAAACCCCACCACAAATTTCCTCCAATCTATCGATTTTCTGAAGATCCACCTGATGGTGTAAAGGAAAGACACTGAATTGGGAATCCAAAGCTATGGCTGCCACAGGCTCAGCAAAGCCCTGTGTCACAAAAGAGGAAGAATCACCTTAGTCATTCATCCCTGCATATGCAAATATCCATATGCAGAGAGACTTGGGGGAAAAAACAGACCCATGAGCCTCAACTGCACTGCTTCCTCTTTTTGTTCCTAAATCCTGCCTGCTCCTGTTAGCAGATTCAAAAGCAGATTTAGGCTTTTGCCAAAAACAGCAACTATAAGAATAAGCAAGATCAGCAATCAACTAGCTGTACTTATCGAGTAGAGTCTGATAGAGGAACATTATCAGAATGGGTTAAACTGACCCCCAGCTTCCTCTCTGGAAGAGTAGCCAGTTGTTTAGAGAAGCGCTGATTATCCAGAAAATTTTGTACAACAGAGCCTTAGGAATCACCATGGGGCTTGACAAGACTAAGAACAATTCTACTTCTGTTTGAGAAACATTTGACAGGAACCGATGTCCTCACCCCATAACCTGATGGCAGGAAATTCAGAAGATTGAGAACGTGAGGTATCCAGGTAACAACTTGTCCAGGTACATCAGCAAACATCAGTGCTTCTCAATGACCTACCATGTTCCCTAGAATGGTAGGAAGGAACCTTTTTAGTCACAGGGACTATGGATTACTGAAAAGACAACAGAACAGTGGCTCTGGTCCTAACTGGAAAGAGAGAGGATAGGAGGCACTGTGACAGGCTTGTTCCTTTCTGCCCAAGCATGGAGTCCTTTCAGGTTTTTCCTCAATTTTATTACCATCAAAGGTGGGAAACTAAAATGGAACTCACTCCTCTCTTCCTTTTCTTACCGAATCCTAAAGGAGGAGGACACCAGATGAAAGGTGTTTTATGAATGGGACCTATGCTTGATTGGGTTAATAACACGGACCTACATTTCAAAAGAAAACCCAGCCGCAAGCTTTCATGGGCATTTTTATTGTAGGAGTTTGGGACTTTTGTAAAGAGCAGTTGATGGGGCTCTGGGGTGGGTGGAAGACTTCAACAAAAGTGAAGCATGGAAGCTGCTAAGGACTGCTGTTAGGGCTCCTGCTAAAGATGGCAGAAGTAGAAGAGGAAAGAGGGGCACCCAAACCCCTATCCTTCTTCCCCTTTTTTACCAAATGCTACTGGAACAGCTACCACCAAATCACCCACCAAACTCCCCTAAACCGACCCTGGAGTGAAGCAGTAAGCAGAGCACAGATAGCATATGGGAGCTGCAGCCAATATGAAAGAGAAATGAAACGGTGGTCCCACCCTTAATAAAAGACGCAGTTTAAGGTAGGTAGGAGTAGTCAGAGACGGCATCCCTGGATTCTGGGCCTACAAAGCGATAGTAATTCTTGGTTCCTTAAATCTTTAGCCATAAAAATCAATGAGTTTGGATCTTCTATTTGCTGATATTCAGCCTACTTAGGTTTACATGATACTAACAAGAAATAAGTCAAAAGCATTCAAGAAACATTTAGGACTAAGCAGGCTTAGGCTCTGGCAGAAATAAATGTTTCGAGTTTAAGAAACAAAGACCTGGTTGGCCAGCTGCCTGCCTCATGTCTTCAAAGAAGCCTAAACTTTCTGAACTGGTCATCTTCAAACAGCAGGGTGCACAGAAGTCATCTGAACAGTTTGCTTCCCTCTGTTTCAGGCATGTTCATAGATGCTAACTGAAGTATTGTTAAGAGATCTGCTTTAAAATACTCATCAAAAATCCCCATGTGTGTCACCTCCATCTTGACATCTATTGATTTTCTTCTCTCATTCACATTAAGATTCTCCTGGTTCTTGGCACGAGTGATTTTTTTAAAACTGTATTTTGGACATTCTGAGTATTATATAAGTCTTAAGACTCTAGACCTTACTTAAATGTTTTGCTTTAGCTGACCTACACTGAGACTGGGCTGATGGTGGCAGGAAGGCACTCTCTCTCTTCCTCTTTACACTGGAAGGAGGTAAAAGTCCAGACTCCCTCAGTGAATACCACCAGCTGTAGTTCCATGGATGGCCTCCACTGAACAATGCAGGGGGTGGAGGGTATAGAGAATGCTGCCTCATCACTACAGGATGGGGTAGGAATACAGGCTCCCTCCCTGGCTTCCACAAACACCACTTCAGCATTGGGGGATGAGGGGCAAGAGTGCACACCCATTAGTCCAGCCCAGCGGGCGGAAGTCTAGGTCCTCTACCCAGAATGCTCAATATTTTCCACAATGTAAGGGCGTGACATGGTTTCTTCCCTGCTGTCTCCCTAGAGGAGGGCATCCATTGTCAAAAGTTCTTGTCAGGCTGCACACTTCCCAGTCCTTTAACAACAGAGAGAGCAGACTTTTCCTGGGATTTTGTTTGTACTCAGTGAAGTTCCTAGCTTTGGGGCTTTTCGAGAAAGAAGTCTGGCATACATAAGAGGGAAAAAGAAAACCCAGAGAACTCATTGTCATGTCATTCCTTGAATCCTGGGGTCCCTAAACAGTCCACCCTCTTCTCTCTACCTTTCAGAGAAGGAACTAGAAACCAGATTTTCTGATTTTGGGCTTAATTTTAACCTACTGTTGCTGCTAAGTCACTCAGTCGTGTCCGACTCTGTGTGACCCCATAGACGGCAGCCCACAGGCTCCCCCGTCCCTGGGATTCTCCAGGCAAGAACACTGGAGTGGGTTGCCATTTCCTTCTCCAATGCATGAAAGTGAAAAGTGAAAGGGAAGTCGCTCAGTCGTGTCCGACTCTAGTGACCCATGGACTGCAGCCTACCAGGCTCCTCCGTCCATGGGATTTTCCAGGCAAGAGTACTAAAACCCTGCAATTTTTCCGTATTTACTTGTAGCTCCAACACTCCAAATTTTCCTTTGGGTCAGTGGTTCTCAATCTGGTTCCACACTGAAGTTATATGGAGAGCTTTTTAAAAATGCTGATTCCCAAGCTCCTTCTCCTCTGAGAGATTTCCATCTCTGTCCTACATTAAGGCATCAGCATTTCACTTCATCTCTCCAGGTGATCGTAATGTGCAGCTAAGGATGAGAACCACTTTTTTTGTGTCTAATTTCTACCCTCAAATGAGTAACTGTAATAGCTCTCTTTTAAGGAAAAATCCAGAGGATTTTGCTAAGAGCAACAAGGAGAAACAGCTGGAGGTAAAATACTGTCTTCTCAGCCCCCGTGTTGCTGAGCCTTTGTCACCATTGTGTGATGATAAGCTGTCACTGCTGGTGGAGTCTCTAAAGCATTCAAAAGGTTCAGAAGATATTAATATTAAAATAAGATATCGAGACAAAGGAGTTATAATGAATTGGTCACTGCATTTGTTACAATGTGAGTTTGCAGCTGGCCATCAAAGGGGTGGCAGCAGCCAGGGCTCGAGTGCCCTGGCATCTTCCAATTTTGTTACTATGTGGATATTTCCACTGAAATGCCCAAATTAACATTTTTAAGTTAACAAAAACAAGAACACAGTGACTATCAGGAGCACAATACTGACCCCAAGTGGAAGGAAACCTAAATGACACTTAATGTCCCAGCAGAGATGAGAGCCACAAGCTCTGATAGAAAAGAAACGCCATGTTCAAGACAAACCTGCTCTGCTTTAAAGATGCTTGGGAAAAACAAGTACATTGAGTTCTTTATCTGTAATGGGTTTTGATATAAAAGATAGTGGTGATTCATGAAAGAACATTTGCCTTCTGATAAATGTCTTATTAAATCATCACACACATAAAATTCCAACTATCAGAGTAGATGGTTTAAGGTCACTAATCTGAAGTTTAGGTTGTAATTTGAATTTTTTCTGAAAAACAAATTCTGAGAAATCTCAATAATGTGCTCAAAATGGAAATAAATTTTTTAATCAAAATATCTCAAAGGGGACTTCCCTAAGGTCCAGTGGTTAAGAGTTTAAGCTTCCGATGCAGGGGCATAGGTTCCCTGGTCGGGAAACTAGAATCTCACTTGCTGCACGATGCAGCCAAAACTGGATAAGATAGATAGCTCAAAGAAAAGTACTGCAACTGGCTACTCAAAAATCTGAAACTCATTTCTGGGTTCAGTGTTTATGAGTAGAGGCAGAAGGGCAGAAAATATAAGTACTCTAAAGGGGAAGGCAGACTCAGCTGTTCAGGCAAATATTGAAGATTTCAAGTCTTGTCTTCTCTATCCTTCATTGATCACTCAAATGTGTTCACTGACCCTTCTGTGTTAAGAGGGAGGTGGAAATGGTAGGATATTGGAAAGTGATTACATAAGCTTTTAAAATCACTCCGAAAGCTGTCTCTCCACATCAGATTCAGCCCAGCCTATTGCTTAGTGCCCATTCCTTGGGAAATACTCTATCGTCAATAAACTCTCTCCAAGTTCTTTTGACCAAAAGCCCCAATTTCTTACTTAGGGCTCCCCGAGTGCACAATCTGGAGGGACGTGGGGCAGATCTCAGCTATAACGGACTCTACAAATGCAGAGGATACCTACCAGCATATGTGCAGGGACAGGAAGGAATATCGGGTAGAACAGGCATGATCCAGGCCCTTAATGAGAAAAGGTCGCTGCTCTGAGTCTCTTTCTCATCCAGCAGCTAGATACGCTCATCAGTCTGGATTCTAAAAGTAACACATTATGGGAAAAAAACAGGGCAAGGCTTCCTACAAAATATGAAACTAAAATAGAAACTGGACTTGGAAAATATTATCTCTTCTCACATTCTGCCAAGGCCTTGCTCCAGACTGAGTATGAGTCTCTGGGGACCTGCACCGGCCAAGTTTTCTTGATGATAAGAATCACCTGCATCCTTGTTAATGCAGAAATTCCCAGGCCCCCACAACCGACCCCAGACCCACGGAACCAGAATCTCCAGGGACTGGGAATCTGTATGCCTCACATCGCCCTGGCCGGTCTACAGTGGGAGATAGACATTTACTAGACAATTATACAAATATCAACCAAAAGAAAACAAGAAGATATGTGGGCACCTTACTTTGAGAAGTCCAGGAAGGCTCCCCAGAAAAGTGTCTTTTGAACTGTTCCTTGAAGATAAACAAGAGTTCATCAGAAATGGTGGAGAAGGGAGGACATAGATATTCCTGGCATACAAGGCAAAAAAAAAAAAAAAAAAAGTGCAAAAGTTCAAGGGAGCATATAGTAAAAGCAGAAACATGTATGTCAAATGTTGGAAAACAAGGTAATATATTTTAAATATCATGGGGGCAGGAGGCCATACACAGGGTAATAAAAATTTAGAGGCAGAACAGGAATTAGGAAAGTATGAGGGCGTAGGTTTGAAGGACTCAAAAGAATTTCCATCAGAGACTTCAGCCTTCTCAGCAGAAGGAATGAACAAGTAGAGACAGACAAATGAACCCCAGGACTGTTCATGAGACTGATGCTCAGAGCATGTGAAAAAGAATACTGGGCTTTGAGTATCACGTTAAAGGGTTTTTTTTCTCTCTCCTGCTGACACACCACCTTGCTACTCCGTTTCTGGCCTAGCCTTTGGACTCGTCTTGCCTATGATCCATATTCCTACTTAAAATCTTCTCATTCCCCATCAGTCTGTGGTTCTTCCAATACATTTTACAATCATCTGAAAACATTCAGTTATGACAGAACTCTCACCAGCCACCCTCAGTTTCCCAGGAAATCAGAAATTATAGACTCTATAGGTACTTGAGCACCGGTATATGGAAGCAGTGGTAAACATGGCGTTTGCTGGTTACTTTCCATGGTTCCTTGTAATTAACTCAGCTTAAATTAACTATGATTTTATTTTCAAATTAGTGTTCTCAAAGGAAAATGTATTAGATTGAGGCATTTCATTTGGAAAACCATAATGTTCTCATTACCATTTCAATGTCCATTTGGTTATTAAAAGTGATCATTCACGCTCACGGGCAGCAGCCCTGAATCAAGGCCAATTTGAGAGAGGAGAGCATTCTTCAGGCCGCTAGGTTTCAGCTGCTAACCTCATCTAACCTCATCACAGTGAAGCTTTATCTTCTCAGAGGCTGGGCCAGTCATGCAGATGCTCTCCGCGGCGTGGTGTCGCTTGCAATAGCTCTTAGGATTTAAACGGGTCTCTTGCTGTGGTTTAATTTCAATGGAATGAATGACTATTGGCTTGAAACTCTTATCTCTCTGGCTCTTGTATTTCAAGAACAGACGTGTTCAGGAAAAAGGGGTTTGGTTTGGGCACATGTAGGGAGTCTTAGGACCTAGAACGTATTCAACCACCGAAGTGGGTCTTGGGACCCACGGCTCCCTGTGTCCCTCTCCTGGCCATCTGCTCTGTCTCATGCTGTCGGTCTCTCTCTGGGTTTCCCTCCACCCTCCTCAGCTCCCTCACATCCCAGCCTTGCCTGGAGCCCACCCTGGACATGACTGTCTTCACAATCCTCCTGCTGTTCCAACTCCCACTTAAAGGTCCCACTGTCCTGTCTTCTAGGTACAAATTCTGGAGAGAGAGTATATCATTGACTCAGCTCATCCTATTGAACCGAAGAAGCCAACACCAGGCTCGGGGAACAGTCAAAGGACTGAATTTAGCCATGAGCTCCACACCTGCACTGCACAGCCCAAGAGGCCTAGAGCAAGGTCCTCTAAACCACTGGTCTGTCTGGGCTTAACTCTTTAATTGCTAGATTGCGGGAAGCTGAGTGGAGAGAGGGTTAAGATAGGTCAGTTGAAGGGCACCAGGCAGACTCAGGAAAGTCATGATTTCGAATGGATACAGAAATATCTCAATGTTTCAATAACCAGTAGGGCTAGACTGGTACATACCGCTATAAATTCGGAATCCCTGCGAGTGGGGAGAAACAGAGATGTGAGAAACACAATATGGCCACCTTAGCAGGTGGCCTGGGTTTAACAGGCATTTAAAGTTAAGGCCATCCAATACTTACATACTGATATGTATTTGAAAGTGTTATGAACCTTGAGGACAGTAAGCACTTAAGTGTTTACTTCTTCTCAGCTCTCCAGAGAACAAGCCATGCTTTCCAGCACAGAGGAGAGCTAGTCCATGGTTCAATGATGTCAGCTGACTGGTGAGCAAGGGCTCCCCTGGGCCCCAGTCTTGGCTTTACACATATCTGACTATGGGGCTTTGGACAAGGCCTTAGTTTCCTCAACTTTAAAACGATGAGTTTTATGGAGTAAACTCTGCAGTCTTTTTCCCATTTCAGAATCCTCTTGGGATTAAGATTTGCGAGGAGAGGTACAAGCAGGACCAACCTCAGGAGGGGGAGGGAAAGGTAGGAAACTAACTTTACTGGAAGAAATTCAGCACAGTGATGAAGAACACAGGCTCTGGGATCAAATCCAGACTCGGCCAACTGTAGTCTGTGTCACCGTGGACAGACAACTCAGTCTCCTGGCCTCCACTTTTCTCAGAAAAATGGAAATAATAATTAGACTTCACAGAATTATAATAAAGAATAAATGAGAAGAGCCATGTAAAGTGTTTAAATTTTTGCCTACCACATAGCCATCAATAAATTTTAGCCAATATTATTATTAGAAGCCAGACAAGAAATTTTACATTATATCATTTAATTATTTCAACATTATACAAGATAGGTGCTATTAATCTCACATTATTGATGAGAAAAACTGGGGCTGAGAAGGGCTTTAACTCACCTAAGCCAAGGGTTGCTAAACTTTTTCTTAAAAAGCCAGTGAGCAAACATTTTAGACTTGGCAGGCCTTATAATCTCTGTCATAACTACTCAACTCAGCCATTATAGCTGAAAATAGCCATAGACAACATGTAATAAATGGGCAAGGCTGTGTTTCAATAAAACTTTATTGACCAAAATAGGTTGACTGGCCTTTGGCAACCAGCAGTCATTTGCCAATCTCCAGCTTAAGATGCGGAGAAGGCAATGGCAACCCACTCCAGTACTCTTGCCTGGAAACTCCCATGGATGGAGGAGCCTGGTAGGCTGCAGTCCATGGGGTCGCTAACAGTCGGACACGACTGAGCAACTTCACTTTCACTTTTCACTTTCATGCATTGGAGAAGGAAATGGCAGCCCACTCCAGTGTTCTTGCCTGGACAATCCCAGGGACAGGGAGCCTGGTGGGCTGCTGTCTATGGGGTCACACAGTCGGGCACGACTGAAGTGACTTAGCAGCAGCAGCAGCCTAAGATGGCAAAAAATTGGCAGTCAGGATCTGAACCTAAGAAAACCCATTCTCTATACACTACAACCAGAGATTTTTCTAATTCTTCTTTTAGTCATGGAAACATTTTCTGCAAATAAAATTTTATGTAGATAAAGAGATAAACTACAGCTAAAAGTCCATTCATAGTCTCCTCTTAACCAACCCAGCTAATGCCCTTAAAGAAGTCAGTGGTTCTTATAAATCAACTGTACTCCAATAAAATTTTTTTAAAAAGAATATGTCAGTGGTTCTCAAACCTTAGGGGCTGAAAACACAGGTCTCTTGAGGACTCTACTGCCACAACTTCAGATGGCTTGGGGTTGGTGCCAGGTGATATCCATTGTTTATAAATACTACACAGGTGATTCTGACATAGGGGTTCCTCAGGCCACTCTCTGAGAAACACGGAGCTAGGATATTAGGAAAAATGTAAAAGAATTCAATTCTTAAGGTTGGTTTTACTGAAAATAGGAGCACAAAACACAGAACCTGGGTTTCACTGACTTTATAACTTTGCCTTGCGTTTGGGTCAGGGATTAATTTATTTTTGTATAATCAGTGCCTTTGCCTAAAAGCTCATCAATTGCCTTGAAAAGCAATGAGTCTCTCCTATTTATGTCAGATGCCCTTGGTACCTGATCTTATTAGGTGAAGTACATTCAAGACTCTTCCCTTAATCCTGCTGTGACTCTTAACAGAAAGCAAGAACAACACATTGAGAATTCCATTAAGACACTGGGATAAAAGATGACGGGAAATTATTCCATAAGCTGACCCTTGAAAGGAGCCTCCTAGTGCTCGGCCACATCTGTGGAGGGTGAAGGCGTTATGAAATGAGCAAAGGCCAGACAGCAAATGAGTGTCTGCCCTAAGCAGTCAGCAGCAGCCCGCCGCAAGAAGGGCCTAAACAGGTGCCAGTTAAGCACATGTCTGAGAAGCCTGGGCTGGTATCTAGTTCCATTTCTAAAAGAACACTGTTCGCTGAGCAAAGCACAGACATTAAATTTTTAAAATCACTGTAAGTGCTGGAATGTCCTCATAAAACTCAAAAATTTGTGCTTGCTGGGCCCACAGAGAACAGTCCGCACTTTGCTGGGTCATAAACTTGCTGATGTGGAGGTCCAAAAAAGAGGGCCATCCTTTCCTTTGGTGGGCCTTCCTCTCCCTTGGCCTCTCAGGCACCATCTTCAGGAAACCTTCTCCAATAGCACTGACTGCCCAACCTGGCTTATATCCTACCAACTGGAGCTGCTATAGACAGACCCATTAAATGACTCTCCCCCCAGAGAACTCAAAGTAGAAACCACCTGGGGACCCTGCCTGAGAGGGTCTCCACCAATTTCCTTCTACTCTGCAGCATCTTCCTCCCAGCTCTGCTCAGACTTAAAGGCACACAGCTCCTCAAACAAATTCACTGTAGGCCTCCCTAAGAAGACTATTTGCTAAGGGCTTTTATCCACATGACACTTAAAGCTCACCACAACTCTGGCAGGTTGTGTTCTGCAGGTTGTTGCCATCCAGAATTTGGCCCGAGGATAGGCAGTGTGGGCTTGACCTGGAAGCATGTTAAGAGTTGCAATCTTCGGCCCCACCCAGGCCTTCTAAGCCAGATTCTTCAATTTAAACCAGCTCTCCAGGCAATTTCTGTGCATTTTCCAGTTGGAAACACACTGATGTAGCTCACAAACTGATAGCTTCCTTTAGTATTGATTTTCTTACCTGGAAAAATGAAGGAGTTGTCAATAATCACTTTCATTTTGTGAGCACATCGCCAGGTACGCATTGCCTCCCACACTCGACAGCTCTGAAAGGCTGGTGTTCCCAACTTACAAATCAAGAAGCCAAGGCCAAAACAATAAAACAGCTTCCCATTGGTTTAGTTAAGAAGCCAAGGCAGGACAGACCTTCCCTGTTTCATTAAGATAATCCCTTTTCTTCTTACTATGCTGCTTCTCACCTCAGGGATGTTTCAGCTCTTCAATTCAGTTCAATCACTTAGTCGTGTCCAACTCTTTGCAATCCCATGGACTACAGCACGCCAGGCTTCCCTGTCCATCACCAACTCCCGGAGCTTGCTCAAACTTATGTCCATCAAGTCAGTGATGCCGTCTCATCCTCTGTCATCCCCTTTTCCTCCTGCCTTCAATCTTTCCCAGCATCAGGGTCTTCTCCAAGGAGTCAGTTCTTCACATCATGTGGCCAAAGTACTGGAGCTTCAGCTTCAGCATCAGTCCTTCCAATGAATCTTCAGGACTGATTTCCTTTAGGATTGACTGGTTTGATCTCCTTGCAGTACAAGAAACTCTCAAGAATCTTCTCCAACACCATAGTTCAATAGCATCAATTCTTTGGCAGTCAGCTTTCTTTATGGTCCAACTCTCACGTCCATACATGACTACTGGAAAAACCATAGCTTTGACTAGACAGAACTTTGTCAGCAAAGTAATGTCTCTGCTTTTTAATATGCTGTCTAGGTTGGTCATAGCTTTTCTTCCAAGGAACAAGCGTCTTTTAATTTCATGGCTGCAATCACCATCTGCAGTGATTTTGGAGCCCCCAAAAATAAAGCCTGTCACTGTTTCCATTGTTTCTCCATATATTTGCCATGGGGTGATGGGACAGGATACCATGATCTTAGTTTTGTGAATGCTGAGTTTTAAGCCAGACTTTTCACGCTCCTCTTGGACTTTCATCAAGAGGCTTTTTAGTTCCTCTTCACTTTCTTCCATAAGGGTGGTGTTATCTGCATATCTGAGGTTATTGATATTTTTACCGGCAATCTTGACTCCAGCTTGTGCTTTATCCAGCCCGGCATTTTGCATGATGTACTCTGCATATAAGTTAAATAAGCAGGGTGACAATATACAGCCTTGACGTATACCTTTCCCAATCTGGAACCAGCCTGTTGTTCCATGTCCAGTTACTGACTCTGGCAAGATGACAGAGTAGAAGGATGTACGCTCATCTCCTCCTGCAAGAACTCCAAAACTACAACTCCCTCCTGAACAACCATCTACAGGAGAATGTTGGATCCCACCAAAATAAGATACCCTACATCGAAGGGCAAAGGAGAAGCCCCAGCAAGATGGTAGAAGGGGCAAAATCGCATTTACAATCAAACCCCATACCAGCCAGACATGCTCAGGCGGCTCAAACAAAACCTTGTACGCACCAGAACCCAGAGATCCTGCAGAGACGGAGCCAGACCTATGTTTGAGTCTCCTGTGGAGGTACGGGTTAGCAGTGGTCTGTCCCAGGGGCAGGGGCTCTGGTTGCAGCTACCTGGTCACACAGCCTGTGGCTTCAGCTCTTAGTCAGCTTCAAGCTTGACCCCGCGGTTTCCTCAACAGACACGTTAACCAGCAGTGTTCCACGACCTCCCTGCAGTCAGCTCTGAAGAAGCCCTTGTTCTTGCTTTCAGCTCCTTTCCTGCCTCAGTGCATCCATTTGTCCATCCCTAAGAGGCACAAGCTCTTCAGACCCTGATTCAGCAGCCCTCTGAGGAGCTGACTGCCCCCTGGTGCCCAGAGGGCTTCACTACAACCAGCTCACTGCTGGTAACTGATTATACCTTTTCCCCTGCAGGTCAAGCCCAGCCTCACCTGAAAACTCTCCAGGAAAGGGCTTGCCCTTTCCAAGCCTCTTTAGATCCCTGCTGCTGCTGCTAAGTCGCTTCAGTTGTGTCCGACTCTGCAACCCCATAGACAGCAGCTTACCAGGCTCTGCCATCCCTAGGAATCTCCAGGCAAGAACACTGGAGTGGGTTGCCATTTCCCTCTCCAATGCACGAAAGTGAAAAATGAAAGTGAAGTCGCTCAGTCGTGTCCGACTCTTCGCGACCCCATGGACTGCAGCCTACCAGGCTCCTCCATCCATGGGATTTTCCAGGCAAGAGTACTGGAGTGAGTTGCCATTGCCTTCTCCACTTTAGATCCCTGGATGCTCCTAAAGTAGTTTCTTATGAAAAGAGTCAGAGCTGACTCAGTACAATTTATCACTACATCTGACCCATTCCTGCTGCTGCTGCTGCTGCTGCTAAGTCGCTTCAGTCGTGTCCGACTCTGTGCGACCCCATAGACGGCAGCCCTCCAGGCTCCCCCGTCCTTGGGATTCTCCAGGCAAGAACACTGGAGTGGGTTGCCATATCCTCCTCCAATGCATGAAAGTGAAAAGTGAAAGTGAATCGCTCAGTCGTGTCTGACTCTTAGCGACCCCGTGGACTGCAGCCTACCAGGCTCCTCCGTCCATGGGATTTTCCAGGCAAGAGTACTGGAGTGGGGTGCCATTGCCTTCTCCTGCTGAGGGGAAAATACCGACACATTTGAAGCCCTGTTACAAGTGTTAACTTAAAGAAAAACACACAACACAAGAGTTGTGTATTTAAGTTTTGTTCAGGGTCTTCCTAAGCACTATAGGCTGAGAAACAGCCACTCGGTTAATGTTGAGGAACTGCTCTGAAGAGGTAGGGGAAGGGCCAATATATGGATGACTTTTTTTGGCTACTAAATACATGTAGTCAAGATTACATCTTGGTAAAAGATTACTGCTAGTCACAAAGAACAAATATTCCAAGCTAATGATTTTAGTGCTCTTCTATGTATGGAAAGACACAAGAATCAAAGGTCATTGAAATTCTTCCCTAAAGAGGCATCTAACTATCTAGAGGCCCATATATCCAAAGCACAGACTGCCTCATCCTGCTTTTCATCCTGAATTCCTCTCACGGGGCATTGTTGTTCAGCAACTGCAGTGGGTTGTGACTTCTCCCTCTTGTTCTGGGTGACGGTCTTCTCTGTTCATGCATTACCTAGCTCAGCCTTTTATTTTAGGTGACACTGCAAGGTCCAGAAAGGGTCCACTCCCTTTCTTCTCACGGTCGGAAGATCTGTGTAACAGCTGCCCTAAGTTTCTTGAAGTGAAATTTTAGCCCATTCTGTTATACCCTGCAACACTATCATCATTTATTTATTATTACATTCAACAGTAACAAAAAAATAAATAAAACCCAACCCTGTAACATATCCTATTTCTCTAGGAAGCCTAGAAGATTTATTAAGACTTAAAGAAGAGATGAAGTGAAACAAGGAGAAACGGAAAATGAAAAAAAGGAAGGAGAAAATGCAGAATCTTCATCAATTCAGAAGGAGTGGAGTTGATTAAAATTCTTCAATAGTAACAGTAAAAAGAGCTACCATTTATTGGGAATATACCATGAATTGGGCACTCTTACACATTCTCCAGCTATTGAAATTAAGCCCTTTAAAATGAAGTTCCCTTACTGAGTTACTTATTAACATCTCTATCCGAAACTTTCTTGTCCCCAAACCCATGCTAAATGAACCCTCATCAGTCAGAGTCAGATGACCAAAACTGCTGTTGTTGATAACATTATGAAAGTACTAAAATTGCTTTTACAGATAACATTATTAACATACAAACAGATTGTCTTTCGAGGGCAAGATGAGTTAAACAGACCCCTAAGCCACGGACCACATGGCTTGATAATCCTAAACCAGAGACATCCTGACTCCCCAAACTACAATTAAGAAACATCACAAAAATATCACGAGATGATGATCAGCCCCAGCTTCTCTGTTCTTCCTCTTTTAAAAACCTCTCACTCAAAGACCAAGTTGGAGCAGATCTGAGACTTGTCTCCCACACCCTTGCTTGGAGCCTGCAAATAAACCCTTGCTGCTGCTGCTGCTAAGTCACTTCAGTCATGTCTGACTCTGTGCGATCCCACAGATGGCAGACTACCAGGTTCCCCCATCCCTGGGATTCTCCAGGCAAGAACACTGGCGTGGGTTGCCATTTCCTTCTCCAATGCATGACAGTGAAAAATGAAAGTGAAGTCGCTCAGTCGTGTCTGACTCTTCGCAACCCCATGGACTACAGCCCACCAGGCTCCTCCATCCATGGGATTTTCCAGGCAAGAGTACTGGAATGGGGTGCCATCGCCTTCTCCGGCAAATAAACACTGACTTTGCTGCAAATACCTGCTGTCAGAGTTTGGCTTTCGGTGCTGCGGGCAAAGGAACCCTTCCTTGTTATACTATGACTATATTTCATCCTGACAACTCCAATGGGGTACTCAGTCCCAAAGGACTAAAAGTGAGACCTAGCGGGTGAACAGC
This sequence comes from Bubalus kerabau, assembly GCF_029407905.1. NCBI lineage: Eukaryota > Metazoa > Chordata > Mammalia > Artiodactyla > Bovidae > Bubalus > Bubalus kerabau. The sequence continues at coordinate 138,531,945 of NC_073624.1, forward strand.
TTATCAGAGTCAGTAAGTAAGAAGACTGAGATTAAAAACTCTCGGTCTCCACCCTGACATAACAGGAACCAGGGGCCTGAAGCACCAGCTTCCATAGGTGCCCAGGAATGTCAGCTGGAACATGGCATGCTGACCCCAAATCCAAAAACAGCAGTGAGACTATAAGAGGAAGAGACTGAATTGGGGATAGCTTGACAACAAAGGCACCCTTCCCCATCTCTTGGATTCTTGTGCTACTGTGGATGCTTTGTAAACAAACGTCGAACACTGCTTAGCTCCTGTCCTTCCCCCCTAGAAAAACAAAAGGTTCTCTAGTTCCACATTAGCTGGTTTCTCATTATGTAAACCATCTGTCATCTTCATTAAATTTATTGCTACATTAGTCCCCAACCTGGCTAGGGAAATACATTAACTTTTAACATGCCTTTGACTTGTACAAATTAGTCCCTGCCAGCTCCCCTCTTAAATTTATCCTTGTGAATCAGGGGGCAATGAGGGGAAAGTAGCAAATTAAGACTAGTGTCCTGCTGCAAGTGAGACAAAGAAAGGAATCGGAAATTCTTGGGAGGACTTTAAAATTATCTAGTGTTTAACCATCAGCTGGCAGCACATGGTAGTAAATAGCAAAAAACCTTCTTGTGGCAGGTCCATGAATTTTCTCAAAATCCTGGTGCAAACTAGCATCAGGGAAAAGGGAAACTAACTTAGAACTTGTTTGGGGGTTACTCTACCTCATCACAGCCCTGCTGTCCCAAGTAGGGAGCGATTTCCATTTCATTCACTGCTGTAATAAACCTGAAATTAATTCACAATTTAATCACAAGAAGAGTCCAGATAATCAGTCCAGTTTTTAGTCAACATCATTATCATCACCATCAACAAATGTTTATTGAGCATCTAGGACACTGGTTGCTGGGAATACAACAAAACCTGAGGCCCTCTTCCTCTTCTGAAGGGGCTTCAAGAGAGAAAAGTAGCAACGGATATTAGAAATCACCCCAGATAACAGGTGCTACAGGAGACAGGCTGGGACAGAGAAGGAAAGCCAGAAAGAGGAGGCAGCACATTCCTGGTGCAGGTCAGAATTCAGAGAGGATGCCCCTAAGGTAAGATTCTGAAGTGGGAGTGGGATCTATACTGAGGGTGTTCGGGATGATCACCAGAGAGCTTGTGCAGAATGAGACAGGGAGAGTTTGGGGAAATGGTCTCTCGTTAAGTAAGGCAGATACAGACCGTAGGACTGGCCTATGGGAACACAAAATAGAGGGCCGTTCAGATGCCAACAAAAAGAAATAAACCCACAATTCCCTCTGCCTCTAAAATTATCTTCAGTGTGCCTCTGAAATTATCTGTAATTTCTTACTGATGTTTCTACTCATTAACAATAAAGTAACAGAAAAACTAGACTGAAACAGTTTTTCTCTCACTGATCCTATATGCTCAAATTTTCTTTGATTTGGCTTTCCTTTTTTGGTATATTTTTTGGAGTTTTTACATTTTATCCTATTTGGAAAGAGGCTTTGTTTTAAACAATCTCAATTTTAATAATACATCTTCCTCAAAGAGGCTTTATGAGGTTGTTTACTAAGCTGACAATATCAGTTGAGTTTTTAGGGCTCCTCTAAAGAAAGATGCTGGGTGATATAAAAGCAACCACAGGCAGCTGGGGTTGGTTTGCTGCCTGGGGCTTTATTCTTTTAATTAGCATGAGAATAATATGGCCTCTGATTAACTCCTCCAAACAGTGACAAAGCCAAAACCATTTAGGTTGGACATCCCCAAGTTATGAATGGGTTGCGTTCTGGAAACATGTGAATGTCTCCTGTGAAAGTCAGGCCGAGTTTCCCATAGAGGAAAACAAAACTGGCCCATAGGACAAGCAGTGTGGCAGCCAACGGGGCCTGTACCCTGCTCTCTAATGGGTGCAATACTAAGCTCTTCACATGGATTATTCCATTTATTCCTCACAGCAAATTCTGTAAAGTTGGTGTCATTATTACTCCTGTTTTCCCAAGGGAAAAACTGGCGTACAGAGTATATAAGTAACTTGCCTAAGGTAATGGCAACCCACTCCAGTACTCTTGCCTGGAAAATCCCACGGACAGAGGAGCCCGGTAGGCTGCAGTCCATGGGGTGGCACAGAGTCGGACACGACTGAGCGACTTAGCAGCAGCAGCAGGTAATACAGCTAGGTGGCAGTGCCACCGGTCCCATGCCCTTTAGCAGCGTTTGATCATGCCTTCTCTGGAAGTACAGATTCCAAGCCGGGCCAGGACTAGGGTGAAGCAAGTGAGGGACTCCCTGCGGGGGCACAAAACTGAAGGGGCTGCAAAAACAAAACCTCCTTCAGCCAGCCCAAGAAGTCTGTGTAACCATTGCGACGCTCACCTGACGTAATTCTCACACCGCAGTGCTTGGCCAGCCTGAGCCATCCTGTATACCCATCTTGGCAAATTAATTGATGGCTCTCGAACATTAATTTGCATCAGAATCCCATGGAGCTCCTGGTTAAATTCAGATTCCTAAAGCCCACTCTCAGAAATTAGGAATCACTAGGCAGGAGACGCAAGAGATTTGAGTTCAATCCCTGGGTCAGGAAGAACCCCTGAAGGAGGAAATAGCAACCCACTCCAGTATTCTTACCTGGAAAATTCCGTGGGCAGAGGAGCCTGGCGGGCTACAATCCATGGGGTCGCAAAAAGTCCATCATGATTGAGTAACTATGCACACACACAGACTTGGAATGGTCTTTGTGACTCTCTCCCCTGTAGCTGGCTTTGACCCTCTGCCTGGCTACTCACCTGAGGTCTGGCTCAGGTCTGGCTACTCACCTGAGGCCTCTTGGAGAGCCAAGATTTGGACCGGGAATGGGGAGAGGGAAGGTAGGCTTGAGAACATAGCTCCTCGGCAGTAGAACAGACAGGGAGAGCCGAGGGACAAGAAACCAAGGACGGGCTGCTTTTGGGGTAGGAGTGAGTAATCAGGTCAGCACTTCCATAGTGAAGCACAGCACTATCTGAACAGAAATATGCTGAATACATTAAGATTTAGGCAAGCTGGAATGGCATTATGGAGAATCATTTTTAACAGATGCCGCTTGTCATTACAATAAAACACATGCTATGCACTGATTACATATGCAACATTCAGATGAAATTTCAAAACATATTTATGTATTTTTAAAACAGCTATTTGAGCAATCAAAGGAATGGTATATGTATCACTGTTTAACTCTTTTCATTCTTCAGAGTAAACATGACTGAGAAAATATCAAGAAAGAAGAAGGAGAGAACATGGACTTAATATTTAGTAATCAATAATACTGCATTGGGCTTCCTCAACGGCTCAAGTGGTAAAGAATCTGCCTGCAATGCAGGAGACACAGGAGACATGGGTTCAATCCCTGGGTCGGTAAGATCCCTTTGAGGAGGAAATGGCAACCCATTCCAGTATTCTTGCCTGGAGAATCTCATGGACAGAAGAGCCTGACAAGCTATAGGCCGTAAGGTTGCTAAGAGTCAGACACAACTGAGCGCTTGATGGATGGATGAAATACTATATCACTACATGCTCTGTGCAAAGAGCATATGCTCTATCTATAGACTATAGATGGATTTAGAAAAGGCAGAGGAACCAGAGATCAAATTGCCAACATCTGCTCAATCATAAAAAAAACAAGACAATTCCAGAAAAACATCTACTTCTGCTTCACTGACTATGCTAAAGTCTTTGATTGTATGGATTACAACAAACTGTGGATAAGTCTTAAAGAGATGGGAATACCAGGCTACCTTACCTGTCTCCTGATAAACCTGTGCAAAGATGGGCACAATAAAGGGCAGAAACAGCAAGGACCTAACAGAAGCAGGGAAGATTAAGACGAGGTGGCAAGAATACACAGAAGAATTATACAAAAAAAGTCTTAATGACCTGGATAACCAGGACCATGGTGTGGTCACTCACCTAGAGCCAGACATCCTAGAGTCTGAAGTCAAGTGGGCCTAAGGAAGCATTACTATGAACAAAGCTAGTGGAGGTGATAGAATTTCAGCTGAACTATTTCAAATCTTAAAAGATGATGTTGTTAAAGTGCTGCACTCAATATGTCAGCACATTTGGAAAACTCAGCAGTGGCCACAGGACTGGAAAAGGTCAGTTTTCATTCCAATCCCAAAGAAAGGCAATGCCAAAGAATGCTCAAACTACTGTACAATTGTGCTCACTGCACATGCTAGCAAGGTAATGCTCAAAATCCTTCAAGCTAGGCTTCAGTAGTACGTGAACCAAGAACTTCCAGATGCACAAGCAGGGTTGAGAAAAGGAAGAGGAACCAGAGATCATTGCCAATATCCACTGGATCATAGAAAAAGAGAATTCCAGAAAAATATCTACTTCTGCTTCACTGACTATGCTAAGGCCTCTGACTATGTAGATCACAACAAACTGTGAAAAAATCTTAAAGAGATGGGAATACCAGACCACCCTGCCTGTCTGCTAAGAAACCGGCATGCAGTTCAAGAAGCAATGATTAGAAATGGACATGGAACAACGGATTGGTTCAGAATTGGGAAAGAAGTACATAAGGGTGTACATTGTCAACCTGCTGATTTAACTTATATGCAGAGTACAGCATGGGAAATGCTAGGCTGAATGAATTGCAAACTGGAATCAAGATTGCAGGGAGAAACATCAACAACTTCAGGTATGCAGATCACACCACCCTAAAGGCATAAAGCAAGGAGAAACTAAAAAGACTCTTGATGAAGGTGAAAGAGGAGAGTGTAAAAGGTAGCTTAATAGTCAACATTCAAAAAACTAAGATTAGGACATCCAGTTCCATCACTTCATGGCAAATAGATGGGAAAAAATGGAAACAGTGACAGACTTTATTTTCTTGGGCTCCAAAATCACTGCAGATGGTAACTGCAGTCATGAAATTAAAAGATGCTCGCTCTTTGGAAGAAAAGCTATGACCAACATAGACAGCATATTAAAAAGCAGAGACATTACTTAGCCAACAAAGGCCTGTATAGTCAAAGCTATTATTTTTCCAGTAGTCATGTATGGATGTGAGAGTTGGACCATAGAGAAGGCTGAGCACCAAAGAACTGATGCTTTCGAACTGTGGTGTTGGAGAAGACTCTTGAGAGTCCCTTGGACTTCAAGGAGATCAAACCAGTCCATCCTAAAGGAGATCAGTCCTGAATATTCATTGGAAGGACTGATGCTGAAGCGCCATCTTTGGCTATCTGATGCAAAGAACTGACTCATTAGAAAAGACCCTGATGCTGGGAAAGATCGAAGGCAGGAGAAGGGGATGACAGAGGATGAGATGGTTGGATGGCATCACTGACTTGATGGGCATGAGTTTGGGCAAACTCCAGGAGATAGTGGAGGACAGTGAAGCCTGGTGTGCTGCAGTCCACAGGGTCGCAAAGAGTCAGACACAATTTAGTGATTGAACAACTAGAAGGTAGAGGTAGAGTTTCAGGTAATTTAATTATTTCATTTACTTTCTATTTTCTTTTCTTTTTTTTTTTTAACTTTCTATTTTCAAATTTCCTTAATAAGCATGGATTAATATTACAACTAGAAAAAAATTTTTATGTTGTTTTCAGCTCTAAAGTACTGAAAGGTAAGTTCCTCTGAAATTCACTATTCTCTGCTTGAAATAGGACTAAGTGAATGACATATATATTTATGAGTAGGCAAAGATGACAGAAGAGTTGCAAGAGAAAAAAGAAGATTTCAGAATCTCTCCCAGAAATTACTTTTGAGCTCGATGTAAATGACAGTATGAGCCAGCCATAGAAGGGGAGAACTTCCCAAACTGTCCAGGCAGAAAGAATAGGTGAAAAGGCTCCAGGATGCAATGAACCTGAAACATCTGATGCACAGTGAGAATCTGATTTACATTCTCTTTCCGCTGTGTAAAAAATGAAAGGGTTTGGGTAGGGTGCACTGAGGGGTGGAGGGAAGCAATAGAACCAGCATGGAAAGCAGACAAAAAGGCTAATACAGGGCTTTCCTGCGGCTCAGTGGTAAAGAATCTGCTTGCCAATGCAGGAGACACAGTTTCAATCCCTGATCTGGGAAGACTCCACATGCTGTGAAAAGCTAAGCTCGTGCACCACAGCTACTGGGCCTGTGCTCTTGAGCCCGGGAGCTGCAACTACTGAGCCCAGGTGCTGCAGCTATGGAAGTCCTGCATGCCCTAGAGTTCATGCTCCATAACAGGAGAAGCCACCACAACGAGAAGCCCACGCACAATGAGAGTAGCTCCCACTTGCCACAACTAGAGAAAAACTATGCAGAAATGAAGACCCAGCACAACCATAAATAAACTAAAAAAAAAAAAAGGCTAACATAGGGAATTCCCTGGTTGTCCAGTGGTTAGGAGTCCACGCATTCACTGCTGAGGGCCCAGGTTCAATCTCTGGTCAGGAAATAAAGCCTGCAAGCCTCTGGGCATTGCGGCGGAGGGGGAAAAAAGCTAATACGTAAGCCTAAGAAGATGACTTGGTCTGGGTTAATAACAGTAGAGAAGGAAAGAAGTGTGAAGATTCTGGATCTATGTTAAAGGCAGAACTAACCAGACTTGCTAATGAACTGGTGGTGGCAGCTGAAGGAAAAAAAAAAGAGAGAGAAATAAAGGAAATTACTGTCAAGTCATATGGAAGTTTCTGGATTAGTGTCACACTTAGAACGTGACACTGGGACTCCCACATTACTTCTCCAAAGTCAGCTACACCCCAAAGAGAGACGTGTTGGTTACTCACTGTTATCAAGTGTCCTTTGGGAGCTAAGGCACAACCAGGGGGAATGCTGTGAAACAGAGTATAAAAGAAATGGATGGGATGAATCTTTTTCTCTTAAAGTTTATGAACTTATAGCTGAGATGGGACAAAAACAAAGATAAATATAAATGTGACTTCATATGCTTGATCGCTGACACGAATGCATACTCTTAATAAAAGAGGCTGTTGTGCTTGTTGCGGTTTCAGCAAGAATTATACCTCTAGTAAATTACACTCAAACATCCAACTCAGTGGTTTATAATTACAAGATCAGGAAATGATCACAGTTAAAAATATTAATGCACAGAGGGAAGTCGATTCACACGCCCATCTTTATCCTTCATAGTTATATAATGGCATGTCACTCTGAATGACAGGCTCATCAGTCTGTTTTATTCTAGAGCTGAATTTACCCAGCACCCAAAAGAAAAGGCATCTGAATAATGGACTACATTTTCACTTGTCCCACCTGCGCTTTGAATTCCGTCATATGGACAGAACAGAGGGAAATAGAAGAAACTTTCCTCCTAGGGAAGCTACTCAAGACAAATTTTCCATCAGATTGAATCAAGAATAGAACTGGAAGAATTTCAGATACTTAGGAGTCACCTGAGTCACTTTACCTAAAATAAGATTGTTATATGTAAACATGTACTCTGAAAGTAGAGAAAATTTCAAAACCTAGATAATTATGGCATTGTTTCTAAATTAAGCATCATTCCATACTTGTAATTTATGAGATTCTGGAAAGTTTTACTTCTGCCCATAATAGAATCAGAGAATGAAAATAATTATCAAATTTAGCAGATTTTTTATTCTACATAATTTATACCTATTGAAATTCAGCAAGCTTCAGCAAATGACCAATCCGTTAATAACTTTTCTTGCTCTCTCTCATGGTTAAACTATGATTGCTAATTTGTTTTTCACAGTCTCAATCACGACCAGGAAGAATAAGAATTTAACAATCTATTCAACTGCCAAAGAACCTACAGGTCAATATATTAATGGTATCGGGAAAACTTACTTCCTTCTTAAAAAAAGGGTGACATACAGACTTCAAGGGCTAGAAGACCTAGGAATCCATTCTCTCACCTGGAACTGCCAGCGAAGGAATCAAGGCAGAGTAATGGTTAAGAACATAGGAATCGGAGTCAGATACTGAGCTTTAAACCCAGCTACTGTGTATTCTCCGAGTGGAATCACTAGCACATTATTTAAGCTCCCTCAAATGTAAAATAAGAATTCTAAAACCAACCCATAGAGATTAAATAAAATAGTATGTGTTAAGTCTTGGGCCCAGTGCCAGACATACCGTATTCTAAACTGGCTAAAAGGATTATCCAAGAAACCCTCGAACTCTCTATGCAGTTTACCATGACTGCCCCTTTCTCCAGGCTAGCACAGCTCTCAAATTGTGCTCATTCCCTACTCCTTTGTTTATGCCTTCATTTACCTAACAATTGTTTATGGAACAATTATTCTTGCCAGATGTTGGGCCAAAGGCTAAAGACATAGCTATAAACATGATAAATAGGTTCTCCACCCTTATGATTTTATAGCCTATTTAGTGTTGAAGACCAAAGACCATACAGTATGATATTTGAATTGCTGTGAGAAATTCAGGCTATAATTGCATCACCTAGCACAGATTACGGAGAAGGCAATGGCACCCCACTCCAGTACTCTTGCCTGGAGAATCCCATGGACGGAGGAACCTGGTAGGCTGCAGTCTATGGGGTCATGAAGAGTCGGACACGACTAAGCAACTTCACTTTCACTTTTCACTTTCATGCATTGGAAAAGGAAATGGCAACCCACTCCAGTGTTCTTGCCTGGAGAATCCCAGGGACAGAAGAGCCTGTTGGGCTGCACAGGCTCTATGGGGTCGCACAGAGTCAGACACAACTGATGCGACTTAGCAGCAGCAGCACAGGTTAGGCTGAAACCTGAACTTAAGGGTCACAGAAAGCTTTCTGTGGCCAGTGTATTTAAGTGGCAAATAAAAGGGGAAGTAGGAGTCACTAGGAGAAGGGAAGAAAAATAGTACTTCAAGCAGAAAGATCATTATGAGCAAAAGCCCATGAATGAAAGACACGAGGGCAGTATTCACAGTGCTAAAAGCATAAGAAGGCTACAAGAGATAGTTGTGGAAAAAGAGCAGGGCCAAGTCATAAAGATACCTATTGCTTTTTTCTACCCAGTAACCACCAACCTGCCTCTCACTGTACCTAAATGATTTTTATAGTACCTGCCCTGTGTTCACCAGATCCCACTCCCTCTCTACAGTTGATTAGTCCTGAAGCGGGCACTGACCCAAGCTGCACCAATGACCACGTTCCCTAGGACTATAGGTCTTCAAGGTGATGCTGCTGCTGCTGCTGCTGCTAAGTCGCTTCAGTCGTGTCCGACTCTGTGCGACCCCATAGACGGCAGCCCACCAGGCTCCTCCGTCCCTGGGATTCTCCAGGCAAGAACACTGGAGTGGGTTGCCATTTCCTTCTCCAATGCATGAAAGTGAAAAGTGAAAGTGAAGTCGCTTAGTCGAGTCCGACTCTTCGCGACCCCATGGACTGCAGCCTACCAGGCTCCTCCACCCATGGGATTTTCCAGGCAAGAGTACTGGAGTGGGGTGCCACTGCCTTCTCCATCAAGGTGATGAGAGCAGTGTTATTCTTTCTTTGCTGGATGGAGCAGTAAGATATAAATTCAGGAGTTACCAGCTCATGGTTTATGCCATGTGGAGAAAGTGAGTCATTGCAAGAGAAAAGGATGAGACTCAGAGAATCAGGGATTGAAGACAGCAGTTGAGTCTTGACTGTGTTTCAGTCCTTGTTTCCAGCTGCTACTTCCTAAGGCTTAATGGCACTTCTACCATCCACATGGCTTGCTTTTCCCATGAGTACCCCGGTACCCTTTCAATAAATGTCTTTTTATTTCACCTGGTATGAACTGGATTTTTAATCAGCAATTTTTTAAAGAGCTAAAGTATCAATTTTAAGTTTACTTTTTTCACTCATTCTCTACTCAAAAGAAGTCTCATTTTGTGTTAAATTCACAAGATATTTGTGTTAGGATACTTCTAGTTCGGTAATGAAAATAACATATTAGACAAAAGAAGGAATTTTCCCACAAGCCTGATTTATAACAATAACAGGAGATCAGAACCAATCTCCATTCTACATCCTTTGAGAAAATTTCCCAGGGTGAAGTATGTTAGTTTGGTAGATCTGGCAATTAAAACTATTTCCTTAACTATCCGAGTCTTTGATGTATGAACTGGTTATGAGAAAGAGTACAGACTGATTAAAAGGCTCTCTGACAAATTATTCAGTGTTGATATCAGTCATTATAAATTATAAACTTGGAAAAATGAGCCTTGTTAGGAAAAAATTGGGTAATACATCTTGACAGCTTGAAGTCCTGACACTTTTTCAGAATTCAAAATATTCAGAATAATGATCCATGAAGCTGCCTTAGTTTTCTTGCCTTTATTTTACAGATAAAGATCTATAAAAACAATTAATTCTCCATAATGATCAAAATTGATTGCTTCATGTGAAAAAAATGCTCAATATTGCTAATTATTAGAGAAATGCGAATCAAAACTACAAAGAGGTATCACCTCACAGAAGTCAGAATGGTCATCATCAAAAAGTCTACAAACAATAAACTCTGGAGAGGGTGTGGAAAAAAGGGAGCCCTCCCACACTTTTGGTGGCAATGTAGATTGGTGCAGCCCCTGTGGAAAACAATATGGCGGTTTCTTAAAAAACTAAAAATAGAACTACCATATGATCCAGCAATCCCACTCCTGAGCATGTATCTGGAAAAAACACAATTCAAAAAGATACATGCATCCCAATGTTCATTGCAGCACTATATACAACAGCCAAGACATGGAAGCAACCTAAATGTCCACTGACAGAGGAATGGATAAAGAAGATGTAGCATACACAGACAGACAAACAATGCAGTATTGCTCAGTCATGGAAAAGAATGAAATAATACCATTTGCAGCAACATGGATGGACCTAGAAATTATCATACCAACTAAAGTAAGTCAGCAGAGAAAGACGAATACCATATAATATCACTTTTATGTGGAATTTTTAAAAAATGGTACAAATGAACTTATTTACAAAACAGAAACAGACTCACAGACTTATAAAACAAAGTATGGCTATCACAGGGGAAAGGTTGGGGAGGAATAAATGAGGAGATTGGGATTAACATATATACACTACTATATATAAAATAGATTATCAACAGGGACCTACTGTATAGCACAGGGAACTCTACTCAATACTCTGAAATACCTTCTGGGAAAAAACAAAACCAATATATGCATAAATAAACCACTTTGCCATACACCTGAAACTAACACAACATTGTAAATCAACTATCTATGTGTGCATGCTTAGTTGCTCAGTCATGTCTGACTCTTTGCAACCCCATGGACTGAAGCCCACCAGGCTCCTCTGTCCATGGGATTCTCCAGGCAAGAATACTGGACTGGGTAGCCATTCCCTTCTCCAGGGGATCTTCCTGACCCAGGGATCGAACCCAGTTATCCTGCACTGTGGATTCTTTACCATCTGAGCCACCAGGGAAGCCCCTTGGCGGCAGTGATCGTTCAGTGGTTAAAGCATTAGACTTGAAATCCAATGAAGTCTCCCCATGCAGGTTCGAACCCTGCTTGCTGGGGAAATGGCTGGCTTTGGGCTTCCCTGGTGTATGTGTTCACAAAGAGTGGGACACGACTGAGCAATGAACACTTTCACTTTCAAATCAACTATATTCCCATAAAAAATAATAAAAATTGATTGCTTCAATCTCATCACAGTTTATTCAAAGCAGAGGAAAGATGATACTTCACAGATTTTCTATCCTGTGTAAGGCACATGGAGCCTTATTTCACTGAATCCTCACAGCTTATTTATACAGGAGGAAACCAAAGTTCAAAGATGTTGCTCTGTCTGCTAAAGGTTATGCAAGCGTTTAAAACAGAGAAGATAGTCTTTTAGATTCCAAAGCACGTGCTTGGAATAATAAAGTCCTAATCATTCAGCAGCTTCAATTACTAATCATTATTCAAAATAAATGGATCAAAAAATAAATAAATGGATCAGGGGCAGGCTTTGAAAATATTTAAAAAGAAAGATGGCATAATATTCTTCAGTAGAATGGGAAAACTAAAAAATGTATAATTGGGGAATGGTTTACTAAGAACTGTAACTAATAAATAAGAACAGGTAAGAGCCAAAGTGAAATGAATATTTTGATTAGCTAATGATGATTCTTTTCAAATTGTGGTGTGGGGGTAGAAGGGAGAAGATGTTGGTAATAACTTTTTTATTTTTCAATTTTCTGTTGCTCACTTTGTTTTAGGTTATTAAATAAGTTGTTTTAAATCTGCTCTAGGGGCAAAGATTTAATACTAGCAAACCACAAAAAGAAATGCATTCATTCCGCTTCTGCTTTACTTCCATCTACTCCACCTAAAGCACTGTTGTCACGCTGGGAAAGGTGAAACTAACATTGTTAAAAGGAAATTGAAATCACAGATGGATCAGGTGGTTGTAGATGAGGACCTAGGTGTTCCAAATGAGTTTCAAGCAGACAAAGAACAGCGCAGGGATCCCAGAGAACTGCTGTTGGTAACCTCTGAGGAATCAGAGAAGAAAAAGTATAATTATAATCCCCTTTCTCACAAAATAAAGGAGTGGATTCTACGAGCTCCAGTGTTTGCGTTAAGTTGCTCAGTCGTGTCTGACTCTTTGAGACCACACAGACTGCAGCCCGCCAGGCTCCTCTGTCCATAGAATATTCCAGGCAAGAATACTGGAGTGGGTTACCATTTCCTTCCTTCAATCCCAGGGATTGAACCTGGGTCTCCTGTATTGCAGGTTGATTCTTTACTGTCTGAGCCACAAGGTTTAAGTGGCTTAAATACCCAAAGAGAAACAGAAGGCTTAATGCAGTCTACTAGTGCTGCCATGGCTGCGTGGCTGGCCAGGAGCTGACAGACGAAATCAAACCCGTTCCTTCGGGGTGGGTAGAGAGGAAGGGGAGTGGACGTTCACTCCATGTCTGCACAGAAAGCAAGGATTTGGAGCAAAGATCCATAAAACCGTTGCTGTTGAGCAGTTGAAACTCTCTGGGCATTGAATGATTATAAGCATTCAGCCCCAAGTCCTCATCTATAAGTACACAGTAGATGAAGCACTTGAAAACTTAATTTTTATACACACACACACATTTATATATGTATACATATATACATATATACAAATACACGGCAGCTTTTGCTAAACCTACTTTAAATATTGAGAATAAAGGTCTGACACTCCCAGTACACAAGTCTCCCCCAGCATTCTACATGGGAATATACTTGAAAGTACATCCCAGGGCCATTTGATGTAAAATACTCCTGAAAGGAAAATTTCAGTAAGAACAAATTTTGTATGAACAAAATTAACAGAAAGACATTGCTCTCGGGCTACATTTTGGGTTCACGTTTCCAACAAAAGGTCCCAAGTTCCAATGTGTCATTTGTGGTGGTGGGTACGAGACACTTATGATGTGTGAGATTAATTCTATCATGTTTCTGCTTAACACTGAAGAACTGTCAGCCCCATTTCAAGAGAACATTGGCACATGGAGTCTGACTCATGCTAAAAGAGTTGAAAATTATAACCTTTCAGTGGCACATTTGTCTTCATTTCCCAATTTATTTGCAGCATTTTCAGACTGCAAGGCATTTTTATAGTGTACATATATTACTGCAGTTACATAAAAGTCACATTTCATTCTAAAGCAAAGATGGATGACAGACAGGCTGTCATTCTCCATTCCCCCAGAGAAAACAGACTGTGGCGTATGAGCTTACCGATGTAATTTGAGATCACAGTTGCAGTGACATAAAGAACAGTTCAGGATACTAAACTGGGAATCAAGAGGCACAGTTGTATTCCTAAAATTCACGATGTAACTTCAAACATATTAACTTTTTATTATTCATCTTCCCTTTTGATAAAGTGAGAATGATATTCCACGTCTTCTCTCTCTCCTGGAGATGTTCTAATGCTGGAGGACATGAGGCCAGACACCAGGGAATCGGCAGAGATACTCAAGGTCTCTGCCTATTTCCTTCCTTTAACTTGTTCATCATAATAATAAATTATCTCCAGTGCACTTATGCCTCTTACTCCATGCCTGCATTACAGTATTTTCTCAATGATTTATGTGTTGCTTTATGTATTTTTTTAAACTTTACTGACGTATATTTGATTTACTTTTGTCTCTTTTTTGTTGTTGTTTTCTAATTTACTTGGCTTTTATAATGATTTTTATTAGTGAGCTGGTTTGTGTTTTTTTTTTTTAATTTAGAGGAGAAAAAATAATTCTAAGCCACAAGTATTTACAAACTGGGATTGTAGGGAAAGATAAATCCTGAAGTTAGCTGAAAGATTAATCCACTGAATTCTCTGATACTAGTGGGTAATACTATGTGCAAATTATTCCAAACTGGCAGGAATAAGTTTGTCAACAATGTGGTTGGTGACCCATACCCGGTGGATCCTCCTTGCTAACCATTTCCTTGCCTGTCTGCTCAGATTGCCACCGCCAACACCACAGCTCTTTGCCTGAGGGCTTTCTCTGACCACAGGAACCTTCTCTGCTCCTGCTGGGCCAACCAGGAATACCAGGGTATTGATGCTCCCCCAGGACAGTCTTCAACCAATGACTGACAGGAGCTGATGAACAGACACTCCAACTCAGGCCTCATTTTTAGACCAATCAGCTCTCAGATCCAGAGCCAACCAATTGAAGCCATTAAAGGCATTTGACCTGAAAAACCAGAGCAAGCACACAAGAAGAGTTCCCCTAATCCTATCCCAAAAGGACCTATAGCCATTTACCCACATAACTGTACACCGAGGAGAAGAGAGTGACCAGATCATTCAAAGACTGCTTGGTACTGGGTCTGAGTGAATCACCAAATGACCCCCTAGGAGGGAGGAGGCAGCGAAGAGGAAACTAGGTGACAAATGGAGAACTGGCTCAAGTCTGTCTCTCAGTGGATTGTCGTCTCCATTCCCAAGTGTGTAATTAAGATGATATCCTTATCCTAGATAAAACTCCCACATTAGTTTAGGTCTGTGAGTAAGAATGTGGATGGGCCAATGGTGATGGGAAGGCTTCTACCAGAAGAAACAGTAAAGGTTCCACCAAAATCTCTTTTCCTGAGCAGGTCAAGAAAAGAGTGTCTACATCATTAGAGCTCACTGTCTCTGATAATTATAAGTAGCTGGGGTTGTTGCTACATAATGGTGCATGAAAGAATAGGTCTAGAACCCAGAGAATTCATCAGAGTCCCTCTTGATATGTCCATGCTGCCCAGGAAGTGTAAACAAGCTGTTTTAACTACTGAAGCACTAAGACTCTAACCAGGGGCCCAGACTCTAGGAAATGAAGGTGTGGGTTCCCCAACTCTCTAAGCAACCTCCATGTTCTCAAGTGCTAGCTAAGGGAGATCTAGAGTACACGATGAAGGAAGGAGATGATAAATAGCAGTTATGTCCTTGAAACCAAGGGCAACAGCAGGGACCATAGCTTGTCCACTGACTCCTAGTGACCAGCCTCAAACTTGAAGAAACAGTATGAGATAAAGTTAAAATGAGACACCTGAGAGGCAAAGAACTGACTGTAGCAGAAACCATCAAGGCCTTGCTGCACCCCCTTGACATCATTTCTTTTTTTTAATTTATTTATTAGAATTGGAGGCTAATTACTTTACAATATTGTGGTGGGTTTTGCCATACATTGACGTGAATCAGCCATTTCTTTCACTCAACTGTCAGCACCCCGCCTGAGGGCTTTTTCTACTCTGCAGAGATGTGGGACGTGCCAGGGAATTAACCAACCCACCCTGGAGCACCCATCCTCCAATACCAAGGGGAACTGGCAGACAAATACTCATATCCCTCCTTCCTCCAGTGAGATAACTCTGAGTCTCAGCTTCTCCACCAGCTCACAGGCTTCTCCGAGGAATTAAACTCCTATTGCCTTGGGTGGTATCCTGTTGATAACACATCCTTTTTGGGCTACCCTTCCAGACGGTAAAGTGTCTGTCTACAGTGTGGGAGACCCGGGTTCAATCCCTGGTTTGAGAAGATCCCCTGGAGAAGGAAATGGCAATCCACTCCAGTACTATTGCCTGGAAAATCCCATGGACAGAGGAGCCTGGTAGGCTACAGTCCACGGGGTCGCAAAGAGTCTGACACAACTGAGCAACTTCACTTTCACTTTCACTTCCTTCTTCTTTCATTTGCCTAATCCTCCAAAGTGTTTGCTTTGATCATACTCCAAATAAACTTCAATTCTTATCTCAGATTTGTTTTTGAGGGGTACACACTTGTTAGGGATGTATATTCTGCTAAACAATTGCAAAGGAAGAGGTAGCTACTGGATAACATCCCTTCTGTAAATAAGCAAAGTAGATTCACTCCTCTCTCATGTGTAAATTCATTTGTTCATCTCCTCTTTAAGGGACCAAATACAGGTGGAGCTTTTTCCTTTAGATCTCCATGTTCTCCTCGATAAAGGACTGGTAGCAGCTATGGAACTTTGAAATTTTTCACTTTAGATGGAAATAATCTGAACATGAATGCATGCAGAAAGGAAAGGTTATGTCATAACCAGTAATTCATTTAGCACATTTGCATATCAGATCCTCTGTAATATGCCTTGCATACATTACTACTTCCTTTTCTTCTCACAGCAACTTTATGCAGTAGTGAAGATTGCTATCCCCACTTTCCTGGTGAGAAAAAGCAGGGAGAAACCACACAGCTTGGAAGATTCAAGTTTGGGCATGACTGCCTTTGGGCGTGTAATTCTATGCGTGCACTTTCCCCTATGCTACAGAGACTCCTTACAACAAAATAAAACAGCCTTTGTACATCTCCTAGGTTTGTAGCTTGGAGCACAGACCAACTAGTGCAATCCCCAAAACCAGGACTGCTACAAAGCCTGAGAAAGAATATCAGTTGTGAGAACAAGGAGGAAAATGTCTTAATAAATGTAGTTTGTACTTTCCAGAATCCACTCATTACCTGCACTGCTCAGCTCCTATAAAGCAAATAATCTAAATCTACCCAACATGCGTAAATTGCTGAAAGTATGGAAACACAGGTAACTCACAATAATGCCTTACTCAAAGTTTTCCTTTTAGCTGCAAATACACGTAACCCAAGAAAAAAGACGGGGATAAAAATAAAGTGTGATATCAAAACATATCCATAAGAGGAAAAATTGATTAAAAAATTGAAAAAAAACCTTCATCAAAAGCAAAGAAAAAAAAAAACTTCTGCTCTGTAAAATATCCTATGAAGAAGATGAAAAGATAAGCTATAAGCTGGAAGAAAATATTTGCAAACCACATATTTGACAAAGGACTTGTATCTAGAATACATGAAGAGCACTTAAAACTCAGTTAAAAAAAAAAAACAGAAATAAACATCTAGAAAATTGGCAAAAGACATGAACAGACATTTCACTGAAGAGGATAAACAGATGGCAAATAAGCACACGAAACAATGTTCAGTCCCATTAGCCACTGCTGCTGCTGCTGCTGCTGCTAAGTCGCTTCAGTCGTGTCCGACTCTGTGCGACCCCATAGATGGCAGCCCACCAGGCTCCCCCATCCCTGGGATTCTCCAGGCAAGAACACTGGAGTGGGTTGCCATTTCCTTCTCCAATGCATGAAAGTGAAAAGTGAAAGTGAAGTCGCTCAGTCATGTCCGACTCTTAGTGACCCCATGGACTGCAGCCTACCAGGCTCCTCCGTCCATGGGATTTTCCAGGCAAGAGTACTGGAGTGGGGTGCCATCGCCTTCTCCACCATTAGCCACTAGGGAAATGCAAATTAAAACCCCAATGAGCTATCATTACACACCTCCCAAAATAGCTAAAGTAAAAAATAGTGATAACCCCAAATGCTGACGAGAATGTGGATCACTCATACACTGCTGGTAGGAATGTAAAATAGTAGAGCCTCTCTGGAGAAGAGGAGGGTAATTTTTTACAAAAAGTAGCATGTGCTTACCATTTGATCCAGCAGTTATCCTTGGGCACTTACCATGTTATCCAGCAGTTATTACTAGGCATTTATCGCAGAGTAAAGAAAAGTTATATTCACACAAAAATGTGTACACAAATACCCAAAAAAACTTTACTCATAATATCACCAAAGTGGAAGCAATCCAAATGCTTTTCAATCAGAAAATAAACAAGTGGTGGTATATCCATATGATGGAATAATGAAAGTGAAAGTAAAGTCTCTCAGTCATGTCTGACTCTTCGCAACCCTATGGACTGCAGCCTACCAGGCTTCTCCATCCATGGGATTTTCCAGGCAAGAGTACTGGATTGGGGTGCCATTGCCTTTTCCACCAGATATGTTGAGGTACTTCTAAATGTTCCTGCCATTTCTAGTGCCTTAATACTCAGCAATAAAAAGGAATGACTACTGATACAGGTAAAAACCTGAAAGGATCTCAAGAGACTTATGACAGAACTGAAAAAAAAAAAAATCTCAAAAACTTATATACTGTAGGAGTCTATCTATATAGTATTCTCAAAATAATAAAATTTTAGAGATAAAGAACAGATTAGTGGTAACCTGAGTTATGGAGTAGGGCAGGAAGCAGAGTGGCTGTGGTCGTAAAAGAGTAGCACAAGGGCTCCTTGTGATGGACCTGTTCTCTATGCTGGATGTGGTGGCGGTCCCACCATTACACACATGTGATAAAACTGCATGGAACTGAATACACACACACACACACACGAGTACATGTAAAACTGTTGAAATCTGAATAAGGTCAATAGTGCATATCAATGTTCATTTCCTGGTTATGATATTGTACTATAAATTATGTAAGATGTTACCATGGGGAGAAGCTGAGTGATGGGTATATGGCCTCTCTGTGATATTTCCTATGAGTACATCAGTTCAGTTCAGTTCAGTTGCTCAGCTGTGTCTGACTCTTTGCAACCCCACGGACTGCAGCACGCCAGGCTTCTCTGTCCATCACCAACTCCCAGAGCTTGAACAAACTCATGTCCATCAAGTCGGTGATGCCAACCAACCATCTCATCATCTGTCGCCCCCTTCTCCTCCTGCCTTCAATCTTTCCCAGCATCAAGGTCTTCTCCAAGGAAGTCAGTTCTTTGCGTCAGGTGGCCACAGTATTGGAGCTTCAGCTTCAGCATCAGTCCTTCCAATGAATATTCAGGACTGATTTCCTTTACCAGTGACTGGTTTGATCTCCTTGCAGTCCAAAGGACTCTCAAGAGTCTTCTCCAACACCACAGTTCAAAAGCATCAATTCTTCGGCACTCAGCTTTCTTTATAGTCTAACTCTCACATCGATACATGGCTACGGGAAAAATCACAGCTTTGACTAGATGGACCTTTGTCAGCAAAAGTAAAGTCTCTGCTTTTTAATATGCTGTCTAGGTTGAGCATACTTTTTCTTCCAAGGAGAAAGCATCTTTTAGTTCATGGCTGCAGTCACCATCTGCAGTGATTTTGGAGCCCAAGAAAATAAAGTCTGTCACTGTTTCCCCACCTATTCACCATGAAGTGATGGGACCAGATGCCATGATCTTAGTTTTCTGAATGTTGAGTTTTAAGCCAGCTTTTTCACTTTCCTCTTTCACTTTGATCAAGACGCTCTTTAGTTCCTCTTCCCTTTCCACCATAAGGGTGGTGTCATCTGCATATCTTTACCAATTTGGAGCCAGTCTGTTGTTCCATGTCCAGTTCTAACTGTTGCTTCTTGACCTGCATACAGATTTCTCAGGAGGCAGGTATGGTTGTCTGGTATTCCCATCTCTTGAAGAATTTTCCACAGTTTGTTGTGAGCCACACAAAGGCTCTGGCATAATCAATAAAGTTTTTCTGGAATTCTCTTTTTTTTTCCTGGCATTCTCTCTACAAGTACACATGTATCTACAATTACCTCAAAATAAAAAGTTAAAATTTTTTAATACAGTGGAATTGGATTATGTAATATAGCAAATTTTATGTTTACTCATGTTGCTTAAAATGTAGTTTTACCTTCACAAAATGATGGATGAGAAGCTTATTTACATTTTGATGCCAAAGTTGATCATTTCTTTCTTTTATGTAAATAAAGCAATGAGACCCAGCAGTGAATTAAAACATATTTGGATCTCCAACAAGAACTTACAGTTTTTCATGTCCACATGAAAACTCTCGGTTCAAGAGTCCACAGAGAATAGTGCAAATGACCTTACACGGCAGTTAGGAGCCCTACAGGCTATGTCTGGTTTCACTTCTTTCTAGTCTAGGCTAGATTTCACCTCTAGTAATAAGACAACACAAACATAATTTCCTTCAAAACATCAGTATTTAGAATGCCCCTCCTTACTGAATATCCTTAAAGTTAAATATCTTATTTAACTTTACAGCAGGCAAGAAAAACTTTTCTCATATTTCTCCTACTGAATGCCATGATCCAACCTTTCTTTTTAACAAATAGATGGAGGACCTCAATCACACTTACGAAGCTTTAGACATCTGTTTAAACAGCAAAATGTCCCGATGCCAGAGCCTCTCAGATCTCCTAGCAGATTTCATCCCTCACACACAACGTTGACATCCTAGGAGAGCAGACTTTTCCCAGGAACTCCCTCCCTCTTCGGTCAAAATAAAACTTGAATTCATTCCCATTGACTGTATCATTAGAGGAACATTTGCTTGCTGGATGCGTTGCACTGATTTAACTCTACTTTCAACAAGAGCACAGCATGAATTATAAAGCGGAGGAAGCACATGCTGACATGGTCTCAGTGTTTTTCTTCATCTTGGGTTTTTATCTGGACAAAAAGGCTATGAGCTTTAAAAATGCCAAACCATGACTTTACCTTGCAATGAATGTTGCTGTGTTCACATTCTGAGCCATGGCTGGAGGGCACTAATTTCTTCTCTCTTGAACCCTGAGTCACAACGTTTGGAATCTTGGGGGACAACTTATAACATAGGGACCTCGATTCCCAGTACCTCTTGCTTATACCTTTAAAACGGGTAGGTTTTAAAGGAACTTTGGAAAAGGGGAAGGCTATCCCCAGTCAATACAGGCAATGAAAAGAGAATCTGGTAGAAATCCTTTTAAATTATTCTTTCAAGAGAAGGTTTTGATTAAAATAGTTTTTAGCAAATATTTTAGGGTAAGAAAAGCTTAGAAACTTACAAGGCAAGAGATGATTGATATAATATGATCTTTAAAATAAATTCTAAAGTTCGAAACAGGACAAAGATTTGCATGACCATATAAACAGGCAACATTTAAAATGACTATCACAAAGGGAATCAAACCTGTAAGTCACCATACAGGGTCTCTAAAGATCTAGAATTTTTTTTCCTTTTTTCTTTTTTTTTTTTTTTTTTGATAACGCCTGTAATGGGTCTAAAATTTTGAAGCAGATGGTACAGAAGAAAAAAAGAAAAGAACTTCAGATATCTTTGTCAAACAGTAAGTAGCAAATACTTACCATCATATTAAAAGGTTATTCATCCCTAAAAATAAATTAGCAGACAAATACATACACATGTTTCTATGCCACTCCCAAGTAATAATAAGTCAAGGCGAGTTTCAGATTTTTCCTACCTTGGCACCAGCTTCCTGAGGGCCTCAGTGCTAGGACTTCATGGGGCGAAAAGCAGACATGATGGTGTTACCTGGGGAGATTTGGGTATAGATATACACATCTGATAATTCTTGCCTAATCTCCCTCATCACTGCAGCCACCACTCCCCTTACCATTATGTCAAAATGACAATTTCAAAAATAAAAGCAGAGGAAGAATTGGGTGAAGAAATAAAAGAATTATTTCCTGGATTTCTTTTTCTGGAGCCCCCAGGTTAGAACTGTGCAGAAATGCCCATGGCTAAGCACCAATTAGGCATGCTGTAGGGTCCAGATCTCAAAGTGCTCTCTGTAACATGTTTCTCCCTTGTTACCCCCCAGCCTCTAGAGAAGTCTTCAGACTGTCCCAGCTATATCTTGCAGGTATTGTGAGAAAATAAACAGAAGGATCAGTTGTCCACAGTGGGCTGGAATTCTAAAAAGAAGATGGAGAGCATGGCAACAGCAGTGGGAGTTGGAAGAGATCCCAAGAGGAAAGTCAGGCTTTGGGAAGGGTTGGAGTCTTGTGCTCCTGACAGCCACCTCACAAAGGCATCCTCTTACAGAGCAGTCTTAAGGCTCTGGGTTCGTTTCCCCAGTCACTTGAGTGATAACGACATTCCCCATCTCCATGTCCATACCATTCCCATTCACCACATCAGGCATCACCCCATGCGTTACAGCCACCAAACCCGATTTGTCCAGAAGAGCACACAAAGCTGGATATAGATCAGGCCCTAAGTGTGCCCATCAGGACCAGGCAAACTATGACCCTCTGTCCAAATCTGGCCCATCATCTGTTTTTATCAATAAAGTTTAACTGGAAACCTGCCACGTTCATTTGTATTGTCTATGAGTGATCTCGTGCCACAAAACTGAATAGTTATAACAAACACCACGTGACTCTCAAAGCCTAAATGATATACTATCTGATTCTTCTCACAAGACCCCTGATAGAGGTAGTAAAAATAAGGAAATAGAAACGAATGCATCCTTCACATTGAATTTTTTTAAAACTCCTTTCCTATCCATAACCCTATTTGAATCTTTCAATATACTCTCTGGTTTTCCTACAAGAACTCTGAATGAGAAAGACTACCTTTTAATAAAAAGTAGCCAAATAAGCATAGGGCTCTAGCACAATGTGTGATAATAACTGATTTACTAAAATTTTCACACACTCTACTTGCTAGACAGGGCAAATGCCAATCATGTTGTTAATTCCTGACCTTCTCAGCTCTGGAGAGAAATTAACTGCAGACAATTTAATGAACAATTTCCCCCTGATCTGGGGGTGTGACAATGAGAACAAGGTAAGAGGACAGAGGGCCCTCAGACCTTCTCTGCTGGAGCGCCTATCAGCCCCGACCTTTGAGAAGAGACTCATGGAACAGCTACTTCAGTGGGCAATCACCCATGGAAAGAGCTGCAGCTCTTGTAGATATCAAATATCTTCAATGCAGTTTGAGCTTTTTTATATTTTTCATATTTTCTAAGATAAATATATATTACCTTTGCAATTAGAAAAAACTATTTAAAAATAAATTATACATAAGCACATTGTTTTCATATGCACTCTTTAGATTATGTGTATTTCATCCATAAAGCTAATCTTCTAAAGAAAAAACCATTAAAAAGTCACTGTGCTGCCATACACAGTGTTCTGAGGCCACCAAAGTATTTGTGTCTATTCCAGAACACTTGTTCACCTATAAGGTCTAATACAAGATCTCCCCAAACCTACTTGGTAGAGAATGTTTTTTTTTTTTAAGTTTTTTTTAGTAGTTTCAAATTTACCAAAAAAAAAAGACTGAAACAATAATAATACAGAGAGTTCTCACACACCCACCCCAGACCCAGCTTCCTGTATAAACACTTAACATTAGGGTAGTTAGGTTTGTTATAATTGATAAACCAATACCAAGACATTATTGTTGCTGTTGTTCAGTTGCTAAGTCATCTCCAACTCTTTGTGGCCCCATGGACTGCAGCATTCCAGGCTTCCCTGTCCTTCACTATCTTCCCGAGCGTGTTCAAATTCATGTTCACTGAGTCAGTGATGCCACCCAACCATCTAATCCTCTGTTGCCCTCTTCTCCTCTGCTCTCAATCCTTCCCAGCATCAGGGTCTTTTCCAATAAGTTGGCTCTTCACATCAGATGGCCAAAGCATTGGAGCTTCAACTTTACCATCATCCTTTGAATGAATATTCAAGGTTGATTTCCTTTAGGATATAGTATATTCAGACTTCCTTAGGTTTTTATCTAATGCTCTTTTTCTATTCCAGGATCACATTCAAGATACCAAATTACATTGTATTTCCTTAGGCTCCTCTAGGTTGTAACAATTTTTTTAGAATTTCCTTAGTTTTGATGACCTTGTCAGTTTTGAGGAGTAGTGGTCAGGTTATGTTGTAGGATGTCCCACTATCAGAATTTGTATAATGTTTTTCTCATGATTCAACTAGGGGTTTGGCTGAGGAGGATCTCAGAAGTAAAGTAACATTTTCATTACACTGTATCAAGGGTACAAAGTATCAGCATGACATATACTGATGTTGACTTGATCATCTGGATAAATTAGTAGTATTTGTTAGGTTTCTCCACTGTACAATTACTCTTTTCTTTCCCTCTCCCTTTCCATACTGTTCACTTTGTAAGGAAGTTACCATGCAGAGTCTGCAGTTAAAGAGGGGGATGCTAGACTTCGCCTCATTGAGGGGGGAGTATCTCCATAAATCAGGCTTCCCAGGTACCTGACGGTAAAGAACCCACGGGCCAATACAGGAGATGAGGGTTTGATCCCTGGGTCAGGAAGAGCCCCTGGAGAAGGAAATGGCTATCCACTCCAATATTACTGCCTGGGAAATTCCATGGACAGAGGAGCCTGGAGGGCTACAGTCCATGGGGTCACAAAAAAGTCAGACACTACTTAGCCACTAAACAACATCAACGACAATCTCTATAGATTATTTGGAATCCTTCTGCAGAGACTTGCCTCTTTGTCCTCATATCGTAATTTATTCAATCCTTCACTCAGATCAGTATGAATTTATGGATATTTATTGTAAATAAACAAGGGAATACACTTTAACAAAGCGATAAAATGCAATCTTCCCGAGGAAAATAGGAGTGAGAATTCAGGTCCTGCCTCTGATACTGAAACAATGGATGTTGCTTTTTGGAACAATCTGTTTCCATGACCAGCTTCATCCCTCTGGGGATGGTTCTCTCACTATGAAAAATAGAAAAGATCCAAATATTAATGCTGAGTCCAACCTTTCTCATTCCAGCCACACCTGACTTGTGGCTTCTGCCTGCAGGAGTCATTTAAGAAATACTTGCAAAATGAGCAGTCGACAGAAGAATGAGTCCCTAAATCTCTTAAGAGCACCATCTGAGTATCAGACAAGGCAGCAGAGAACATTTTCTGGCAGATACACTGTGGTTCGGACAGAGGCCCTGATTTTGCAGAGAACTCGTTCTCCTCTATTCTCTCACCTATAACCATCAGATTGTAGACTTTCCCAGCAAATGGAGGAAGGGGCAAAACTCTTGCCCCTGCCATTGAATTTTGCTGTTGAACTAAGAATCTCTTATTTCTCACGTGAAAATTCATATAAGCACATTTGGATTTTCAGTTCATTACCCAAAAGACAAGGATCTTTTGAACCAGAGGAGGGCATTCCCCCAAGAAACAAAGCACTAAGAGGGGGTCAGGACTGTGGGCAGGAGGGGCGCCTGCTTCACTGTACCCCTCACACCCACAAAGAAGAGATGATAAGTAAATATATGACAAACAAATTACTGGAAGAAAGAAACCGAGGCTCAGGCGTCAGGAAGCCTGTGTTCCCATCCTCTAACCAGTTGTCTGTCCTGGAGTAATCATTTCCTTAATCAGGATCTCAGTTTTTCTCAGGCAGGGATATAGAGAAGCAGTTCTTTCCAGCTGTTAAAAGCAAAAGCATTCAACATACCTTGCCCTGGATGTTCTTAAGCTTTAAAATATGTCCCAAGAACCCTACTGAGAAAATGCCTTTGCTGGGTGGAAGTAGCCAGATTGATTACAACTGCGTGACAGTCACAGAAAATATTTAGGGTGGCCACTTCCAGCAGTTTCAGTGATTGCTCCTAAAAGGAAAAGGGCAGTGAGAATAAAGAATACAGCTAGTTTTCATAGCTATTTTTCCAGATCAAGCCAGATTTCAGCAAAATCAAGAATTAAACAGGCAAGGCTTCTTCATCCTCTTATTTTAAAGGACTTATTATTTAAAATTTTTTTTTTTAATTTTGGTTTTGCCTTAAAGAATTTTAAAAATTCTTCTTTTAACAATTTTGTTTAATAATTTTTAAAAACAACTTGTTATTTACAGAAATATGACCTATGCATAGTGGAAAATAATAAAAAGCAAACAAGAAAAACTTAAAAACATCACATTTTTACCATGCAGAGATCACCCCTATTACACCTTAGGGCAAGTCATTTGGGGTCATTTTCTACATATATTTGTTGGCATGTTTTAGCTGACATGAGACTATACACTATTATCTATTTTTTCAATGAACGATCTTTATTATATCAGCTAAAATCCAGATAACATTCAAATTTTCTGAACTGACCCCAAAATTTCCTTTAGCCAGCTTTTTCAAACCAATATCTAATCCAGGATGATTCACTGCATCTTTTCCTTTTTCCCTTTCAGTCTCGTTTAACTTAGCTGACATGAAATAGATGGCCCCAAATATCCTGGGAAATGCCCCCCCTTCTGGATTTGGATCCGTCTTTGTTGCTGTCTTACAGTGTTGTTTAACTGTCCCTGTACAATACAGGCTCAGTCTGAAGGGTTGAATGGATTCAAGGTGCATCAGGAAGCTGGAAATATCTTGGCATGACATGAATGGCACCAAGTCTGATCCTCGATTAGCGTACTGACAGTCCGCCTCACACTGTGCCTTCCTCTGAGCATGTTTGTGCCTTCCTCTGAGCATGTCTCCCCCAAACCCATATGCTGAAACCCTAACCCCCAATGTGATGGTATGAGGAGGTGGGGCCTTCGGGAGGTGACTGGGTCGTGAGGGTGGAACCTCCATGTTGGGATTAATGTCCATATAAAGAGGGAGAGCCATCTCTCCCTCCCTAAAAGGATCCAACAAGACATCCACAAACCAGACAGACCCTGATCTCAGACTTCCAGTCTCCAGAACCACAAAAAATAAATTTTTCTTATTTATAAACCACCCGGTCTGTGGTCCTTAGATACAGCGGCCCAGACTGACTAAGGCAAACACCATGTCACTATGAGCTTCATCACCATCATCAGGCACCCACTTTCAGAGTCATTTTGTACCTCACTTATCTCATCTCGGTCCTAGTTATCAACATCAGTGAATTCTTAGCAGGTCCAAGTAAAGGCCTTTACATGTTCATAAATTCATTTAATGGGAAGAGGAAATTGAGGCACAGAAATCTCACCAGTAAACATTCTGCCCAAGTTACACAGCTAATGAAGAATAGAGTTTGGATTTGAATGGGTGACAACAGTTAAATGTGTCCCCTAAGGCTTTGGTGTTTGGAGCCTGGGGCCTCTGGATACCAACTCTATTTATTGCTCTTTAGTATGAGCATATCTCTGCAAAAAAAAAAAAAATCTGAGGACTTATTTTTGACAGAAATCTGTGGGATGAAGCAGTCAACCATTAAGAGTGGTAAGTTACTCAGGAAGAATCTGCCAGAGACTAATGATGTGACCACAGGCAATCAATTGTCTCTCTCTGAACCAGTAAGGAAATTGCAAACGGTCATACCTTTCTGCCAGAAGTAAATGATACAGGGATAAAGGAGTATGGCTGCCAGATAATAGGGAATAAGTGAGGTTATGGAGGTTAGGCTTCTGCCCCATCTTTCTGTTTTCTAGTACCATTTATTTTCAACCAGTCCTGGCCAAACCCACAAGTCTGAGTAAAATTCATCTGCAGGTCGAGTGAATGCAGTTTCCAGGGTGTATCATCAACGGCCAGGGCCTAACTCCTGACTTGGAGCAACTGAAAACATGAGCTCAACATTTTACAGTAACAGCAGCTGGAGATGCCAAGTTCCCTGGCTAAGCCAAGTCATCTGTGAAATGTGGACACAATTCAATTTAAATAATAGAACAGTAGCAGCCAGGATTTATGTTTCTGTGTGACTCTGCATAGTTCAGATTGGACCCACTACACTGTCTGATTTCTCAGCAGGCAGTTAGCCTGTAGGAGATGTTCCATATCCAATAACAAATCTCATTTCCTCTCAGACTCAAGGAGACAACAAAAGCCAGATGGCCCTTCAAGGCTGTTAATTATGCTCAAGGATCCCAAGATGGATGCGGCCTACTTCAGGACTTTTTCCTCTAAACCACAAGGTGGCGCTGAAACACAGGAAATGCTTCTGAAGCTTTGGGCGTCACCTGCTAGGTGCAGTGGGGAAAAAGGAAAGCAAACAACTCATCTGAGGTGGCTGAACTGAAAAGAAGGACACCAGCTCAGGAGGCCTAGCAAGGAAGGTCTCAGCATGCAGCAAATTCCCAGTTAGACTTCTAAATCCACAGGTGCCCAAGTTTCAGGCTGCAGGTAAATGGCATCTGAAAATGCAAAGCTTAAAGAGCAATTAAGCCATGCTCTGGTTTGTTAATGAAGCCAGCACTAAGCAATGGGGCAGGTAATTAATGTAATTGAGCTCCGAACTGAAAAAGCCACCAAGTCTCTTGTCATAAATTCTACACCTGTTAAGGGATGTGTGCGCATATAGGTGAGCTGAAAGATGGGGAAAAACCCTGGGAAGACCCTGCAGAAAATCATAGACAACTGGGAGGTCACCTCCCCCAAAATCCAGGAAGCGGAGAGAGAGAAAGAAAACAGCTTTCCCCACAGTCTTTCTAGACCTGTGCTGTCATACAGCACCCACGTGTGCCCACTGGGTACTTTCTGAACTGAGAAGGGCTGCAGTTTCCAAATATACACTAGATTTCAAAAAAAAAAAAAAAAAATTGCAAACTATCTCATTAAGCACACTGTGTATTAGTTACATTTTGAAATGATAGCATTTTGGATCCACTGAATGAAATCAAATATTAAAATTAATTTCCCATTTAGTTCCTAAAAAACTGTAAATTACATATGTGCTTCTCATTGTATTTCTACTGCATATTGCTGCTCTATAAGCAAGAGCTTCCCTAGTGGCTCAGATGGTAAAGAATCTGCCTGCAATGCAGGAGACCCAGGTTCAATATCTGGGCTGGGAAAATCCTCTGGAGAAGGAAATGGCAACTCACTCCAGTATTCTTGCCTGGAGAATTCCATGGACAGAGGAGCCTGGCAGGGTACAGTCCATGAGGTTGCAAAGGGTCAGATACCAGCAAGCAATTAACACTAGGAGTGAGGCACTCGTACAACCGTATTGTTTGTAAAATACTGAAATATCAGTGGAATGGTAACCCTGCCCTTGTCCCCCAATTCCTCCTTGAGTTCTCACTGCCTTGGCTGCTCAAGTCCCTCAGTCTTGCAGTGCCTGCCACCCAGCCAGCTCGTGATAAGCCCCTCATTTCCTTGTGTCCATCTCAGCAATCCCAGATCGACCCTGGATCCACAAGAGAGTTGACACTCCTGGGGGTGGTGCTAGCCCCCTGCAGACCAATGCCCCGTGTCCATCTGGCCTCCACCTAGTCATCCTGCCTTGGTCGTTGGTGAGAAATGCAGACTTCACAGTGACTCTGCCTGTCAAATATTTTGCATCTCACCCACACCTATAAAGCTTGCACTTAGCTCCATCGTGATTTTTCTCAATTTGCGCTCTGTTTATATGCTGATTTCCCTAAGTAGAACGTGAGCTCATGGGTGGCAGAGCAAATCTTAACCAGCCTTTTATTCCGTGTTCGCAGTACCGGGAGTAAATGCATAGATGTATGTCACACGTATGTTCTTTGCATATATGTTAGTGAAAGTAAGAAATGGGAAGACTCTTGAGCAGCATCAGGAGGCCACACGGTGGTCCTCAGATCAGTCTCCACATCCAGAAAGGAGGCTGACTTCTCCCTAAGAGATTTCAAGGTCAGTTTCCCCCTTGGGGTTATGCTACTTGGGAAAAACGAGGAGCGGGAAATCTCTGAAGGGTTTGCAAGGTGAAGAAAGAATCTACCAGTTTGTTGTGCTGAAAAATCCTCATGGAATAAGATGACAGAGTCACTTTTAGTCTGTACTTCAAGGTGTCAATCTGATTCTTCAAATCCCTGTTCAGTTTCTCACCTATAGTTGTCTCTCTGAAACCAAGTCCCTCTAAAACTGAGTTTGTGATTAATGTCTCTATCCAAAAGCTTATTCCCATTCTTATCCTCAATCCTGCGCTGAGCACCAATCAAGAGTTAGATGATTGAAACTGTTGGTTTCCGATAACATCATTAATGTACTGAAGTTGCTATTACAGACATCATCATTAACAAACTCAGGTCCCTTCTACAGGGCAAGACGAGCTAACAGGCCCACGAGTGATGGACCACCTAGCCAGAGAATCCTAAACCAGAGACATCCTGACTCCTGAAACCACGATTAAGAAATGTCACAGAAATGTCACAATGATTAATCCCAGCCTCCATATTCTTCTCCCTTAAAAAAAAAAAAAAAAAAAAAACTCCTCACTCCAAGACCAAGTGGAGTAGACCTGAGGCTCATCTCCCACCCCCTCACTCGGCACATGCGATAAACAATGTACTTTCCATCCCCACATCTGCTGTCAGCAGACTGGCTTTGCTGCATGTCAGCCAATGGACCCAAGTCCTGTTTGGTAATATCTCCAAGCTGTCACTGGACTCAAAATTTCCAGGACACAGGACAGTTAAGTTTTCACTTCTCAGACTGTAAATTTGAAATAATCCTTGCAGCAAAAGGTCTTAGAAATGAAGCCATGTTAACCTAGATCTTTGAAAGAAGAACAGAGATTCTGCCCTTGCTCCCCAGTGATGAATCCCTTGTCAGCTTGAAAAGACTGGATTACTGTGCCCCTGGGGGGGATAGAAGCACCTCTCAGAGACTCAGAGGCCCCACACCTGGCAAGCACAGTGAGGCTTTCAATACTATGGAGAGGAAGAACATCGTGCCTTCCAGATAGGACCCCAGCTGTGGCCAGCCTCACAGTTATTACCCTTTATCGAGTGCTCATGAGGCCCCAAGATCCCTGCTAAGGTATTTCCAAACCTTACCTCAATCATCATTCCAAAGACATGAGTACTTTCATTTATCCCTACTTTACTAACTGAGGTGTATCGAAATTCAAAGTCCATGTTCTTAATCACTACAAAATGCTACCCCTCATACATGGGAGGTATGGATTAGCCAAGAAGGGACTACACAAAACTATGCCTGGCAGAAAGGTAATTCTCAGCAGCATCTGTCTACACAAGTGATGTGGAGGGGATGAGACTCTGTGCTGAAGGAGGGGAAGGGTACCACCTTGCAGGTGTGGGGTCAAGTTAACACCTGATGACTCTTCTTTGAATTCATGTGGCTGACTGGGGGGCTGTTTGATGAGCATGATACCTGCCAATCAATTGTGAATGAGAAAGACAGTTATGATCACCAACTTGTGAAAGGTACAGAAGAAGGGAAGAAAAAG
Source organism: Bubalus kerabau (assembly GCF_029407905.1). Taxonomy (NCBI): domain Eukaryota; kingdom Metazoa; phylum Chordata; class Mammalia; order Artiodactyla; family Bovidae; genus Bubalus; species Bubalus kerabau. Next base: position 138,563,101 of record NC_073624.1, read on the forward strand.
AAAGCTTATCAGGGTACATAGAATCCCAGGGACGGAGGAGCCTGGTGGGCTGCCGTCTATGGGGTCGCACAGAGTCAGACACGACTGGAGCGACTTAGCGGCAGCAGCACACACCACTTCAATCTAACCTTCACAGCACAGAGGCCCAGAGAGGCTGACTTTGGAATTGCTCACATAGAAAGAAGCAAAGAAAGGATCCAACTCAGGACACAATATCCCAAGTAACAGGTGGCTGCTCTAGAGACCTTTCTCAAACCGTATGATCCTGCACCCCTTCCCAATAAAGTCTTTCGCTTTGTCAGTATGTGTCTCCTCAGACAACTCATTTCCCAGCGTTAGACAAGAGCCCACTCTTAGGCCCTAGACGGGCCCCCTTTTGGCAACACCACCGCGTTACTATCGTCACCTACACTACCCTAGGCTGTAAACTCCTGGAGGCCAAAGACCTCTCCTCTGTGAACTCACACATGCAATAAATATAAAGCACCTAGTAACCATTATAACCATCCACAAAAGAAGGAAGCAACTCCAATCTCTTAACTCCCTACAAGAAGTTCAATACTTTAAACTTTTTCCAAATACAGTATTAAATACACGTGCACACACATAAAAGATTTTCAAATGGTCAGAAAAGAATGAAGGACAAGTCTCCTTCACATCCTAGTTGCACAGTAGCCCTAACCTTCAGAAATAGTCACTACATCTTATTCTAGATCATTCCAGAAATGTATGCATAAGAAGCATATCTTATGTATATACATGAATTATATGCATATATATTATGAATATATATATTCCTGCATATATGTATATATCTACATATTCCTCCCATTTATACAAATGGAAGATACTGTGCTACTTGGGATTCCCAGGTGTCTCAGCATTTAAGAATCCACCTGCCAATGCAGGAGACATGGGTTCAATCCCTGGGTTGGGAAGATCCCCTGGAGAAGGAAATGGAAATCCACTCCAGTATTCTTGCCTGGGATATCCTATGGACTGAGGAGCCTGGTAGGCTACAGTCCATGGGGTGGCAAAAATTGGACACAACTTGGCAACTACACAACTGTGCTACTTATTCTCCATCTGCCACTCCCAGTCTCAAGCCATTTTACGTCCTAACTGCCCCCAAGAGGTGGCCCCTGCATACTTCATGACCCAGTCTCCATTGCTGGCTGCTTTCCAGTTAAGTCTCCAATGACTGGCACAGAAGGAAGGAAGCTGGAGGATGGGAGAGAGAGAGGTTTGGGTATCGCTTCTTTCCCTGTTCTGGCCCCCTGTCCCTGATGGTAGCTGCACACCTCCACACCTAAAGCTCCAACATGCAACCCACACTCCAGGCTCCAGCATTCAGCCCCTTTAGCTCCAAGGATGTACCTTAATCTAGGTTTCCTGGAAATGGACTGACATGGAGAGGTACATGCGCATAGCTTAATGAGGAGCATCTTAGGAGACATAACTGTAAGGAAGGGAAGAAAGCAGGACTGGCCAGAAGAAGTTAACATGAAATACAGTTCAATGAGATCTCCAATGATGCTACAGGGAGCTCTGGAACTGTGGTGGTCCTTCAGAAATGTCCCAAATTGAGAAAAGGGGGTTGGGCTTTTGTAGGCCTGCATCAGACAGTCATTGGCCACAGCCATTCTTGGGAGAGAAACCTGAAAGAGGCTGTCCCTTGTGATGGCTGAAGGCAACCAAGTGAGCGGACAGCTGCGAGCCAACAGCAGTTGGTATTCCCAGCCCCTGGGAACAGGTGCATCAGCCCTAGAAAGGAGACCTGGGTGGAGAGACTCAGTTTCCATTATAAGGAGGCAGTGGCTTCTCCCACTGGTGCTGGTGTCTAAGTGCCTCTGCCCATACCTCTATACATAGTCCATTCATTACAGTCTCAACAACCAGCTGGGGAAATTTTTGTTTCCCCATGGGATCCTGACCAACACAACTACAATACATGAAACCCCTGCCTCTACTCACACACACAGACTCACACTTTCATTTAATATGCCTTGAAACACATTCCATCTCAGTCTATAATTATCAAATGGCTGCACTGTGATTCACTGCTTCAACAGAATATAACACAATTACCAACTTCTTAGACACTGAGGCTAATTCCAGCTTTGCTCTTGCAAACAATTCTGCAATGAGCTTTTGTACACACCAACAAGAAAAGGATAAATACCTCGTAGGGAAACTACTGGATCAAAGAGTATGTACCTTTTAATTGTGATAGATATTGCCTCCATGAATAGTTTACTTCATTATCTGTTGTCGTGAGTATATGAGAGTGGTCATATCAGTACCACATGTGTTCACTACTTTCAAGGCAGCTGGTTGGATCTGAGATCTCCCAAGTACATCTACCTCTTACCCTTCTCCTTCCTCACCTGCCCCACATGACTTTTTTGAACATATCCTTATTACTGGCCTGCAGGGAGAACCCAGTAAGACAAGCACGGATTTGCCAGCCATTTTTCCCAGCATCTTTTTGTCCTTCCTTCATGTAGACTGACCTAAGGCCACGTGTTGAGTGTGATGAGTGAGGGAATTTCCATCTGTTCTCTCTCCTCTCAGAGTTCAGATCCACTTAGTAATTCCATCCAGTGTCTAGAGCCAGAAAACCGGAAGTTCACCTGGAATAATGAAACCTGGCATGCGTAAAGGCACCATACTGTGTAATTAGTAATCAGTCCAGTGCCCCACATTCTACGCATTCTCACACACTCTATATGGGTTTGCTGCTTGACGATACTAGCAATCTCACAATGATGCCTCTTTAAATAACAACATCTTAAAGGAGGCATGATCCATGGCAGAAAAAATTCAGCTTCATCAATTCCACCACCTCAGCTCCAAATTTCCCCCTTTAATGCCCTCCTATCCAAGCATAACATATAGCTGCATTTCATTTGTTTTGACTGGGGACACTGATATGTAAATTACACTCTCTAAAATTAGTTCTGGAACATTCTTGGAAAATGGAAGAAAAGTTATCTAATTTCAGGAACATAAAATGAAGGGCCTCCTGTCATTTTATCTAATGCTTTATTTAATCTCTTGCTTTTAAAAGGAGCTACGTTTGATTTTAACAGAAGTGGAATCATCCAGCACAATCTAAGAGGCTTGTCAAAGCCCATCAAACGCTGAGACACAACCAGCGGAAAACAGACAATCTAACCTAGAAGAGCCCAAGAGAAGAGAGCAGAGCTTAGACCTGATGACTGTCAGAAACCAAGGCAGGGCAGGGAAGCCTCAGGATGTTCAAGGACCACAGTAAGAGCTACGTGCTGCCCTTCTTTCCCTTCCTCTTACCAGGAGCACATGACACAGGGAAGCAGATCTAGGTTCTGATCACTCCACCCAAGTACAATAGTGCTGATTTGGCCAGTGGAATCTGACTGAACAAAACAGTCAGAAAGGCCAGGTGCTACTCCCAGCTCTGTGCTCTAAAGCAACGCCTCAGTCACTGAAGTAGAGTCCTCGGTTTCCTCCTCTGTAAGATGCTGAGAGCATCATCTGCCTGGGTGACATCACATGGCTTTTATGAGGATCCAATGAGATACTGGATAGGAAAGCAGTCTATAAACCAGGCAGTGCTGTACAATCAAAGGGGGCTACTATTTTCTACCCTCATCCAGGGCACCTGCCATTCAGCAGGCCCAGTCAGAATGATTTGCCCCAGTTTACTTCACATTGTAGAGAGAACTTTCAGAGCAGAGAAGGCCAGCAGCCACTCGTTAGTCAGACAGACACTTCAAGCTGGTTCTCCAGAACTGTGGATGAGTTTGTAATGGTTTGTGTACAGCTCTCTCATGTTAACCCCAGAGGTGATTAACATGCATGATCAAAGTCAGGAATTTGTTTTTGGCCACAAAACAAAGCAAAACTAATTGGCCCTGTCTTGAAGGCTCACAGAGGGACAAAAACAGTAATTTGGGGCTAATTAACACCAGGCCCAAGTCACTTCAGGCTTCCTTGGTGGCTCAGTTGGGAAAGAATCTGCCTGCAATGCAGAAGACCCAAAGTTGGGAAGATTCCCTGAAGAAGGGAATGGCAACCCACTCTAGTGTTCCTGCCTGGAGAATTCCAGGGACAGAGGAGCCTGGTGGGCTATAGTCCATGGGATCACAAAGATTATTCATCATACATAAGAATAAATCTCCTTAAGAGTCATTTATACTCATGATCTTCCATCATCCATTCTCTTTTGAACCTGCTCTAATAAGACCCTTCTATACTGACTGCTTCTCCAAATGAGTTATCAAGACCACCAAAGGGACTGGGAATGTAAACTGGTGCAGCCACTATGGAAAACAGTACGGAGGTTCCTCAAAAAACTAAAAATAGAACTGCCATATGGTCCAGCAATCCCACTCCTGGGCATGTATCTGGACAAAATTACAATTTGAAAAGATACATACACCCCTATGTTTATTGCAGCACTATTTATAATAGCCAGGACATGGAAACGACCTAAACATCCATGAATGGAAAAGGAGATGTGGTACATACATACAATGGAATACTACTTGGTCATAAAAAAATAAGAAATAATGCCATTTGCAGCAACATAGATGGACCCAGAGATTATCATACGAAGTGAAACAAGTCAAAAACAGAAATACAAATACCATATGATATCACTTATATGTGGAATCTAAAATATGACATAAATGAACTTATCCACAAAACAGAAATACACTCACAGACATTCAGAACAGACTTGTGGTTGCCAAGGTAGAGGGAGGGGGAGAGGGTAGGTTGGGAGTTTGGGATTAGCAGATGCAAACTATCATATATAGGATGGGTAAACAACAAAGTCCTACTGAACAGCACAGGGAACTATATTCAATATCCTATGATAAACCATAATGGAAAAATGTGAAAAAGAATATATGCGTATAACTGAATCGCTCTGCTGTGTAGCAGACACTAACACAATGTCGCAAGTCAACTATACCTCAATAAAATAAATTTTTAAAAAAGACGACCAAAGGATCTCCACGCCAGTCAAGCAAACAATGCATCAGCATCATTTAACACAGTTGATCACACCCTCCTCCTTAAATCACATCCTAGTTTAGGGGACATTGTTCTCTCCTCCGTAAAACCTCCTGTTTTACAGAAATTGCTCCTTTTCAGCCTCCTTTGTTGGTTCCATCTTATCTTCCAAATTTTTAAATCATGGTATATCCAGACCCACTCCTTGCTCTATCTACACTCATCCCCTAAAAATCTCCTCGTGACTCATGGCTTTACTCCAAATGCACAAACATGACCCTAAACTTCGTGCCTTTCCATCCAACTGCCTGCTCAGCAGCTCCACATGAGTGCAGAGTAGCTTTCTCAAGCCTGACACGTCCAGAGCAGAATGCTTATTTCACAGCCTACATAATACCTCTGCAAACAGTAACTCCATCCTTTCGGCCTCTCTCTTCCTCTCTATCATACCTCATACCAAATCCATCAACAGATCTTCTTAGCTCTAACTTCAGAGTAAAACCAGAATCTGGTTCCCTCGCAACACCTCTCATCTGTTCCACGTCACTTCTCAACCAAATCACGACAACAGCTTCCTACCTCATCTCTTGGCTTCCCGCCCTTGACTCCCCACAGTCCATTCTCAACACAGGAACCAGGATGATCCTCTGAAAACACGATTCAGATTTATCCCTTCCTTTTCCCTACCTTCCTCTCCCCCTTTCTTTCCTTTCTCCCTCTCTATCCGTCATCACTAGAGTTGTTGCAACCTCATTGAGAGAAAAAGACAATATCCTTTTTTTAAGAGAAAAAAAGTGATTTTTATTAAAATTAAATCTTCGGCTCTTGGAACACACTGCTAAGAGATGAAAAGGCATGTCACAGACTAGAAGACAATATGAGAAGCCAACATCCTTACAATAGTCTATAAGGCCCTAGAACAAAGCCTGTAAGTTCCTTCACTTCTTTGATCTCATCTCCTCTTCAATTCAACTTCCCTGGAGGCTCAGACAGTAAAGCGTCTGTCTACAATGCGGGAGACCTGGGTTCGATCCCTGGGTCAGGAAGATCCCCTGGAGAAGAAAATGGCAGCCCACTCCAGTACTCTTGTCTGGAAAATCCCATGGACGGAGGAGCCTGGTAGGCTCCATGGAGTCACAAAGAGTCGGACATGACTGAGCGACTCCACTTTCTTTCTATACCTCTTCAATTCACCTATTCCACCCAGCAGTCCTAAGAAGAGTCCTGCCTAAGGGCCTCGGCACTTTGTTCCTTCACCCAGGCTGATTTCTCCCTAGATAGCCATACAGCTTGTTCTGCCTCGTGTCTCTACTCAAATGTCACCTCCTAGTGGAATCTTCCCTAACAACTGTATTTAAAACCACTCTCATCCCTTTCACTCTTTTTTCCACTGTATGTGTACAATATGGCATATGGCAGACACATAGTGGCCATTTAGTTTGTTTTATAACAAATAAGAGAATCCCTTGGACAGAGGAGCCTGGCAGGCTACAGTCCATAGGGTCGCAAAGAGTCAGACACGACTGAAGCAATTTAACACACACACATCTAAGCATTTGATTATTCTGAAGCTAGTATAGCAGGAGACTTCTTAGGAGACGATTTCAGATTTTTAAGTTGTATTCCATATTGTCTATCTAGATTTTAGATGGAGAGAGAATATCCTAAATCAGGTTCCTACACCATGGATTTGGTACATGTGAGAAAGTGATTTGAAAGTGCAGTCTCACGAAGTTTTATATGAGATCGTGGACTGAAAATCCTTGACCCCAAATTCTCATAGTGTCAGCACATTTTCCTCAATGTTTCCTCTTAAAAACTGTCATAAGATAGCTGAATAAAAACATAAATTATTTAACAAGTCAGACACTTAACTAGTTGTTCAAGGAAAAAATAATAAGCTTAATCCTAGCTCATTTATACCAACATATATTTTAGGTGGATCAAAGATTCATATATTAGAAGTAAATCTGCAAAACCACACAAGTGATTCCTTCCTTCTTTCTTGCTCATGATCATTTGCCTTAGGCTTTTCTCAAGTCCCAGGGTTCAATCTTCATTAAGTCATTTTGCCAATTTAAATTCCAATGCCAGTGATTACACTGGGAATGCGCATAGGACACAATTCAGACTTAAGACTTGCCACAGGGCTTCTTGAGAATGATTTTCATATTCTCAAAACCTGAAATCTGAGGAGGTACCTCCTTTCCCTATGTCTGTAATTGTTTGCATGTGATACCTGGAACAGTGGTGGCTCCCTGAGGCCAGAAGGTTCAGCCTACGAGGATAGACTATTGCGCTCAGGATTGCAAAACAAAAAGATGTAAAGACTGAGTCCCTGATGACATTGTTAGGCTACAAAATTAATGCTCTGACTTTCCTAGTGCCAGATCTTTATTTTGCTGTGCAAAATAAATATTCTTCATATATGCACAACCTTTAATTTGACATTCTACAGCCTATAGTCAAAAATATTCTGATACATTTTTAAAAACCATCTTGAAGTTGAGAAGGCCTTCCTAAGCATGACACAAAACTCATAAGGCATAAACAGAAATATTCATAATATTCACACCATGACACATAAACTTTATAATTACAAAAATAAGTAAATAAAAATCTAAAACATGCATATAGTTAATATCTAAAACATACAAATTCTTAGTTAAAATCAATTTAGGAATATCCAATAAAAAAATGTATCAAACACAAACATTTAAAAGCTTCAACATAGCAAAGGTGTCATGAACAAAGTAAGGAGACAAACATCAAACTGGGGAAAAATCACTTTCAGCTTACAGTACAAAGTGCAAATAGCCCTCAAATATAAAAAGTTTCAAAAAATAAAGAATAAAAAGGCCAGTAACTCTATAGGAAAACAGAGTTTACAAAGAAATTCAAATGTCTCCTACACATACGAAAAGATGTTCAACTTCACTCACAATAGGAAAAACACCCGTTATTAATAGTACTACGCAAACCTAGTAACTAGTTGTCACTTGTTTACACAGAAGGATTATCTCAAGGGACTAAAACACAGCAATCTGATTTCACATCCCGATTAGGTTACCCTAAGGACAAAAAGAGCTACAAAGCAATCTCAAAGTGTTTTCAGTAATCATTTAATTCACAATGATAGTTTTATCATTATTTTTAAAATAATATATACATGCTAAGATATAATAAATTCTATCATTAGAAAGTCAGAATTTTCACTACTCAGCCATAAAAAGGAATAAAACAATGTCATTTGAGCAACATGGATACAACTAGAGATTATCATACTAAGTGAAGTGAGAAAGATAAATATCATATGATATCACTTATATGTGAAATCTAAAACACAAATGAACCTAGCTATGAAGCAGAAGCAGAAACAGAATCATGGACACAGAGAACAGACTTGTGGTTAGCAAGGGGTAAGGAGTTGGGGGAGAGGTGCATTGGGCGGTTGGGATTAGCAGAGGTAAGCTTTTATCCACAGAATGGATAAACAAGGTCCTCCTGTATAGTACAGAAAACTATATTCAATATCCTATGCTAAACCATAATGGAAAAGAATATTTAAAAAAGAATGTAGATATGTATATAACTGAGTCACTTTGCTGAACAGTGGAAATTAAACATTGGAAATTAACTATAATTCAACAAAAAAATAAAATCAATGAAATCAGGCAAAAATATGTGATCCTCAATTTAAATAAGAGCTATTATTAACTCATGATGCTCTTTCTATTGAAAAATAAATATATTATTTTGTAGAAACAATTTTCAACCCACTATTGATGAACATTCCTACTGCCAAGACTGTGGTCTGAAAACCATCCCACAGGACTCCTTGGAAGAATGACTAATTCCAGATCTGGGGCAGAAAATGTGAAAGATCAGCCTAAAATATTGTGGCATGTCAAAAAGTAAAGAAACTAATAAAGACTACTGAATTTTTATCAGTGGGACTCAGGAGGCAACTTGATAAGAAAATTTGAGCATCAAAAAAGAAAATTCTGCAATTGCTGGACATCTACTACCCCCCAAATTTTAAATCTATGAGTTCATAATGCAGTCTTCCTTCAAGACAGGGCAGGGGAACTCACTGGGGACATTTAGAGGATTCCATAAAGCCAACCTATTTTTCTGCAACTGATAAATAAAGACAAGGAATCAAGTATGTCTTACCTTTCTTGTATCTGCTGCTCCTTGAGGAAGTCGATAATTTGACAAGGGGAATCATCTCTTTACAGAGGGATGTCAGCTAACAAATGAAGGAATGAAAGAACATTCACCACTTTGCAACCTCTAGTGAAATAATGAGCATAAGCAATGACCATAAAAAAGTACAAAAACCATTATATGAAGAAAATATTATGGGGAAATGTACAATGGATAATCATGCTGAACGCACAGCTCAATCTTAACACCAAAAAATTGAGGCAACCAGATATTTAGACGGAAGTACACACCACCAATGAATTTTTCTTCCCTGAAAAATCAACTCTCAATGTGACCAAGCCTCTAGATAGAACTCCCAGTTTCCAGGTATCAAGCTACAAAAGAATATATTAAATGAAACAAGGAGGGTGCAATCAACAAGATCAAGAATATGGGAAACTCTACAGGCCAAATAAATCTGATTTATTTACCAAATAATTGAAGAAAAATCTTAAGGTTCATAGCAACAAAATATATAAATTAAAGAAAAACCTTAAGCGAGACTGAAGATTTATATCAACCTAATATAATGTGATGAAAAAAAGTGAAAGTGTTAGTCACTCAGTTGTGCCCAACTCTTTGTGACCCCATGGACTGTCGCCTGCTAGGCTCCTCTGTCCATGGAATTCTCCAGTCAAGAATACTGGAGGGGGTTGCTATTCCCTTCTCCAGAGGATCTTCCCAACCCAGGGATCAAACCCAGGTCTCCTGCATTGCAGGCAGATTATTTACCATCTTCTTTAAAATTGTGAAATATGCTTTTAGATGATAGCATCTAGAATAGTACTGCCCAGTAAATATATAATATGAGCCATATGTGTAATCTTAAAATTTCTCACAGCCACATTAAAAACATAAAAAGAAACATATGCAATTAGTTTAATAATGTATTTAACCTAATATAGCCAAATATTATCTAATTATCAAATAATCATCAAATATATACTCAATATTTTATATTATTAACTGGTGCCTTAATTTCACACATCTCAAGAGCTGACTAGCTACGTTCGCCAGTGACTACCATATTGGACAACAAAAAAGGTTCTTACTAATCATGACATTCTTGCTACATATTAAATGCATGTTTATTTTCAAGGGGAGGGAGGGATGTCATGAATTTCTAGGTATAAAGAGTGAGGAAGGAGAGTTCTGTTCGGGACCTGTCTCTTTCTGGCCCATGGTGTTTTCTTCTGTGAGGTCAGAGGGGTGGGTCAGATCATTTCTGAATGTACCCTCACCTCCCTACCTTTGTCAATAGATAGGAGCTGGGCCTCTGCCTGAAGCACACGGCTTGATTTCCTTGATTCCTCGGTTTCTGCAACTGTGCTTGGTGATGGTGGCTCCCTCAGTAAAAGTTGTGTATTGCCCAAGTAGACTGTCCTTTGAGCAATGTGAATCAAACATCATGCCTCTAAGCAGACATTTGCACAGTGGCTCTGACCAGCAGCACTTGGCTGTAACCTGACTAAAGGTATTAACACATCAGAGGAGAGAACACTGATTGGTCAGCCATGGTGCTGTTGCCATGGAGGCAAATAGCATCTGTGCCCAACAAGCACTGTCCAGAGGCAGTGCTTAGAGAGGTGAAAGCAGAATCAGGCTGTCCTCTCATGATGCTGTTAAAAACACACCTGTCACTCAATGAGCCACCATGGCCCTGATCCCAGGAACCTCAAACACCTTCTGATTAGTACTTGGCTTCCCCCTGGACTTACCTACCGGGAAAGGGTGACGAGTAAGTGAACTGGAAAGTTCTCATACAAATTAATCAATTGGCATTTTGGCCCCGATATCCATTCTTTTGGGAATCGTAGCGACTCAGAGGTGACTTGACTAAAATGGGACAATGCTAAAGAGCCAGCCCACCTAGAGCTTCCCATAACACCTGAGGCTTCTGCTGCAACTAGCTCCAGGGCTCTGACAAGCTCAAAGAGGTTGGGAACCTTGTCTACCTTGCTCACAGTTACATCCTTAGTCTCTGGGAGAGTATCTGACACATAGTAGGTGCTCGGTTAATGTGGGTTGGGTGAATAAGAAATGAAGAATCTGAATCTGCCACAAGAAAGATGGGCCCTCAATGTACCAAGTTAAAAGGCATGTTTGTGCTGGGACTTCCCTGGTGGTCCAGTGGCTGACTCTGTGCTCCCAACACAGAGGGTCCAGGATCAATCCCTGGTCAAGGAACTAGACCCCACATGCCCCAACTAGGAGCTCACATGCTGCAAATGAAGATCACGTGTGCCAAAACTAAGACCCAGTGCAGCCAAATACATGAATTAGGAAAAAGTAAAAGCATCTTTGTGGCATCTTCATAGTTAAGCAGCAGGCTTTGCCTGCTAATACTTGATCTTTGCCAAAGTCCTAGGAACTTAAATAGGTCAAGATTTGGTTGTGAAGTATCTGCAACAATACTAGGTGCATACAGGCCCCCAAGAAGGATGTCTCCCTTCTCCCTCTGCTCTGACGACCCTGTAAGCAGGGCATTCTCTCACTATACTGGGATCACGAGTATCTTCAGTCAGGTTTCCTGGTGAAAAGCTGACTATGCAATGGAGTTTGTATGCAGGATGTTGACTGGCATGTAGAAAAGCACCTTCCAGAGAACAGGGAAAACAGGATTGGGCAGTAGAAAAAGTTGAGCTGTGATGCAATTGCAACAGAGGACTCAGTTCTTATAGAAAACCCTAGAGAGAGGCTAGCACTTCAGAGTTATCCCAATAGAGTCAACGAAGCCATTCATTAGTCATTGAGGCCAGGGTTACTGGAGTTCAGCTTCCCCTAAGTGAAAATGAAGTCACTCAGTCACGTCTGACTCTTTGTGACCCCATGGACTGTAGCCTATCAGGCTCCTCCATCCACGGGATTTTCCAGGCAAGAGTACTGGAGTGGATTGTCATTTCCTTCTCCAAGGGATCTTCCTGACCCAGTGAACCCGGGTCTCCTGCATTGTAGGCAGACGCTTTACTGTCTGAGCCACCAGGGAAGTCAGCTTCCCCTAAGGAGGGAGGTAATTCCTTCAGCTGAAGGCAGTGCCCAGAGCACGACTCAGCTGTGGGCCCTTAGCAACCAATCCTGGCCCCCAAGGCAATGAGTGCCAAGGTCCTGCAGAAACACTGAAGTGACACAGAAGAACAAACACAGATACCTTTTCTTCCCCTAGACACATATCAGAGAGAGAACTGACCTTAGAGCACAAGCACTGGTTAGAATATTGATACCACGGAATCTACTTTTCTTACAATTTATTTTTAATTGAAGGACAACTGCTTCACAATACTGTGTTGGCATGGGATCTACTTTGTGTTCTAAGAAATAATTGTGAACACAAGGCTACGTCTGTCTTGTTCCTCACCATTATCTCAATGTCTGCAAACTCAGCACGCTATGCTAAGTTGCTTCAGTAGTGTCCAACAGTTGTGCGACCCTATGGACTGTAGCCCGCCAGGTTCCTCTGTCGTTGGGATTCTCCAGGGAAGAATACTGGAGTGGACTGCCAGTCCTTTCTCCAGGGAATGTTCCCAGCTCAGGGATCGATCCACCGTCTCTTACGTCTAACCTGCATTGTCAGGCGGGTTCTTTACCACTAGCGCCACCTGGGAAGCCCTGCATATTCAGCACACAATGAGTGCTAAATAAAAATCTGTCGAATGGATACATAAATTAACAAGTTTTTAAAAGTGGCTTCTGCATTTATACTTAATTGGATATTAGTTGTTCCTATTAAACCATTAACTCCTCAGGGCAAAAAGCTTTCTTAATTATTCCTGTGTTCCTAGCATCTAGGGCAAAACCTCGGAGAAGGCAATGGCACCCCACTCCAGTCCTCTTGCCTGGAAAATCCCATGGACGGAGGAGGCTGGTGGGCTGTAGTCCATGGAGTCGCTACGAGTCGGACATGACTGAGTGACTTCACTTTCATGCATTGGAGAAGGAAATGGCACCCCACTCCAGTGTTCTTGCCTAGAGAATCCCAGGGACCAGGGAGCCTGCCCTCTATGGGGTTGCACAGAGTCAGACACGACTGAAGTGACTTAGCAGCAGCAGGGCAAAACCTAGTAGTAATACACTGTCCCCTACTACTATAAAAACGATGGTCCCACCATCACACACAAAACTGTTTTGAAGAACAATCGCTTGATAATATGCCCAGTGAGACAAGAATTCAATCTACTGTATATTGTGTATCTACTACTTTACCCTATACTTATTTTTATGATACTGAGGTTTCCTTTAAGAGAAAAGTGGGAGCAGGGATTAAAAATAATGTCTTTTTTAGAAATAATTACACACTGGACATTTTGCATCTATTATTTCTAAACGTCCCGACAGTACAGTTCACCAGTAACAAAAGCTGAGCTCAGAAAGCTTAATAAACCAAAGAGTACCCATCTAGAGAGGTGGTAACTGGAGGAGCTCGGAAGTAAAAGCCTGCTGTGCTGGACTCCAGATCCCTCATGCCAAGCTACTTTCTTATTACCACCTATCTCCAATGGCTAGCTTACCAGGACCCGGGGAGTTACCATTGCCATCAGCGTTTCAGCAGATGCCCTGGGAGGATGCGCCTACTCACAGACCAGTCCGAGCTCACTAGGCGCTGTCTCTGCTGTTACCCAGAGCCCACGCCCTTCCTGAAGATCCCCTGAAGGTGGGGTTAGGCAACTCCTCCTAAGGCAAAGTCAATGACCCACAGAGAAAATCTATCAATATCTTGAACTTCCTGAAGAAGCCCAGCTAAAAAGAATCTTCCTCTTGCCTACAAACAACGCTGAGGTCTTCAATCTTCAGGTCTTTCTGGAAAGACTGGGAGGCTCCAGGTCCTGAAACAAGATCTTCCTGAGAAATTTCATGGTGGGCTGCAGGCGGAGGTAATGAAGACGCTCCTCGTCTCTCTCAACCTCTCTTTCACGCACGCACGCACGCACCACACGCAAGCACATATTATATGCACGTGCACATGCGTGCCTGCGTGGGTACACACAAACACACACGCTTTCTCTCACATTTCTTAGGCACATCCCTACCTAGTCACATCAAAGCTGACTGCTCAGGTTCTTTGCTGCTTCTGTTTACCTTTCCTTGGTTCACACCGCTTCCCAGGGCTTTGAGAACAAGGCAAAGGCAGAGCACTTTTCCTCTTACTCCTCTCAGCTGGTGACTGCTAAAATGCCCCTCGGAAGTTACAGTTGTTTTCAGTCTTGGACAGTGAACGTTCCCATTTCATGGAACAAACCTGTACTCTACTTACAGTTCTGTCCAGGGACCTGAGCTCATCCTGGCTCTGTGTGTACCATGGCCCTCTCACTGGCTTCAAATGATTCCTCCACCTGGTTCTTATTCTCGCTTAACCTTTCCCAGGACTCTTCAAAACGGCAGCTTCCCAGCAGCCTTAGTGGCTATTTGCAAATGAGTTGCTGACCCTGTCCCATCCTTCCCTGGAGATTGATCTAACCAGTCCCACCTGGTCCCCTTAGGTGTTAGAGTTATCTGGACTTATCTTAGAAACTGCCTCTGAAAACTGTAGATGTTTGGGAATCCAGATCCAAAATAATAATTCGTCTTATCACATTGGGAATGATTCCCAGGAAGGAAAAAACAGGCATAGCTCTGTGGCTATGTAGTTTTGAGGTGACCTATGGCAATTCAACACCTAAACCGCAGTTCATTATTCGTTTTTGAAAACGTGCTGTTTACCAAAAGTTTTAGACTATCACTTAGAGAAAACTGACATTTTTAAAAGTACGTTTTTTTATTTTTGAAGGGAGACAAAAGTAAATAATTTTATGAAACAAGGAATGTATGTAGCAAAAAGCTACTAATGTGACTGAGACCTGCTAGGAACAGAATCCCAGAGGACCTGGCAAGGAATTACACTCCCTCAAGGGTAAATCTCAAAGGCATACTGGGCAGGCAGTGAGGTAAGGGCCCTGAGCTGAAGCCAATTAGCGCTCAATAAACAAACGGGAGCCTTTTGCTTTCTGCCCAGTTTCAGTCCCGCCTTCCAAGCAGCTTGGGTGATGAGTTCTTAAGGGAAAAAAAAAAAGTTCAAATTCCCAGTTTACAAAGTGGATTCTATGTGATTTGTGCAAGAACAGCGTGTGTTTTGTTCCGTTCTGTGTCAAAGCTTCTGAATGGCAAGTTCAGAAAAATGTGCTGAGTCATGAATCCCTAAGGATGAAAGATTTTGAGAAGAACATGCTTGGGGGAGGGCAAGAACCTGTGACAGTTGTACAAGTTGTAGATAACCGAAGGCTTATTCTCCTAAATGAGACCCTTCAATACAAACATTTATCCCACTCCTATGCCCGGGAATACTCGATACTTGCCCCAGTACTTAGAAGCCACACACTCAAGAGTAAGGACTGTAACAAAAATAATAATAGCTAATATTTATGAACATAGGCCAGTTATACATATAGGGGGATGGGCTTTCAGAGGTTAAATAATTTGCTCACCATCACCCAGCCACAGAAACTGGAGTCACAACCTTAATAAGTATGTACACCATCGTTCCAAATACTATCCATGTATGATTTATAGATCTCGGATCTTTAACTGATTGTGGTTAAACTCCTTACTCAAAGAGGCATCTTACTGACATTCTTCAGACACAATTGACGGTAGCACAAAAGGTCCCAAGATTCTTACTAACAAAAGAGGAATTGTACAGCACTGTTCATGTAAATTGTGTATTTTATGTGTTCAATATAATACTGTGTCCAAGTCAAAGAAAAAAGGAGCCATTCTTTTATTCAAAACAAAGTTCTTCATTTCCCGTAACATCCTGGGTTGAGATAATCCTATGATGATTGCTAGAAGTTGAGGCTATCTCAGGTCACAGGACTTTTCAGCCAGCACAAGAAAACTGCCATCCTGCTCGATCATGACCTCTGGAACTCCTGATTCTTGGGCTTGTTCCTCATGAGGCCTTTAAAAGTTGGTGGCTGAAACTTCTCCTCTGAAGACCTAGTCACCCTAGAGAAAATTAGATCATCAACTGGCTCCTAGGAGGCTCATGAGAGAGAGAGAGAAAGAGAGAGAGAGAGAGAGAGAGAGAGAGAGAGAGGCAGGAAGCAGAAAGGAGAATGAGGAGCTGTTCAAGTCAGGGAAGAGGGCCCCTAACAAACTTTCTTATTTCATACATTTCCCAAAATCAACCCTAGGCACTTGAAATGTCAGGAAATATCTTCCGAGTCACAAAAGAAAGATCATATTCCAATCAATAAAATTTTATTAAATGGTGTTTTTAAATACTTGGGAAATAGGCAAGTCATGAATAATTGTCTTCATAAACATGATTCATCTATTCACTACAGGACTGGCTTTACAGCAATCTTCCCAGCTAGGCCCTATTATCCTAGCCATGTTAGAAATCAAAGGGCTTACTAGAAATATTTCTCATTTTGCTTTTGAAAATGACTTCTGTACATCGTTTGTACCATGACAATTATGTTTTATACCATACAAAGAGGGTCAGAATCCCCATGTCACAGGGCTATTATGAGGGATGAATAACATAATGTGCTTGGAACATACCAAGAATTCCATTAAGAATTAGCAAGATCAATATTAAGAATTCCAAAAGGGAGTCCATTCCCCTTTCCTCAAAAGGATTCTGTAGAAATGACATTTTAGCTTTTTTGGAAACTAATGGTCAAAATAATTTTGTTGTTCAGTTGCTAAGTCATGTCCAACTCTTTGCAACCCCAGGGACTGCAGCACACCAGGCTTCCTTGTCCTATACTACTCCTGGAGTTTGCTCAAACTCACATCCACTGAGTCAGTGATGCCATCCAACCATCTCATCCTCTGTATCCCCTTCTCCTCCTGCCCTCAATCTTCCCCAGCATCAGGATCTTTTCCAATGAGTCAGCTCTTCCCATCAAGTGGCCAAAGTATTGGAGCTTCAGCTTCAGCATCAGTCCTTCCAATGAATATTCAGGGTTGATGTCCTTTAGGATTGACTAGTTTGATCTCCATGCAGTCCCAGGGACTCTCAAGAGTCTTCTCCAGAACCACAGTTCAAAAGCATCAATTCTTTAGCACTCACCCTTCTTTATGGTCCAACTCTCACATCTGTACATGACTACTGGAAAACTCATGCTTTGACTATATGGACCATTTCTGGCAAAGTGACCTCTCTGCTTTTTAATACACTGTCTAGGTTTGTCATGGCTTTTCTTCCAAGGAGCAAGCATCTTTTAATCTCATGGCTGCAGTCACTGTCCACAGTGATTTTGGAGCTCACGAAAATAAAGTCTGCCACTGTTTCAACTTTTCCCCCATCAATTAGCTGTGAAGTGATTTTGAAAATGCTAATGTCTAAATCACCAGATTCTGGATCTGAAGTGAAATCAGAGATTTCGTATTTTTACATTCAAATGTGACTGTAATTCAGTGCTGGGGGTATGGCGGCTAAGAAGAGGAAAAGCAACCACACTGATGAAAAACAAACAAAAAAAATTTTATTGTAACTTAAAATTTATTCCCAAGACAATGGATAATGCACACATTGGATGATATTAGTAGACACGGTAACGATGCATTTGGACAGGTATCAACATTGATGAATGTGGGGATGCCATAAAAATTTAAAAAAATAAAAAAAGGTTATAGGATTTCCTGAACATGATATTGGCAAAAAGAACTTTTATCACAAAAACATTTCAGTTAATTTTTTTTTTGAATGTTGCTTATTTTACTTACTACCCTGACAGTGACTGAAGAATGAGGTACAGAAAACTTTCCAGAAGTCGGAATATGGAGCAGAAGTCCAGGGCGCTTTGGAGCCCCACGACTGGGTTACTGAGTAGGATTCACTCAGGTATGAAGTTCCCCACAACTCCAGGTTTCCTGCCTAGAAAAGCACTATTTACTGACCTCACTGAGGTTTTGTGGGGATTCAAGCTTATAAAGTGCTTCAGGCGCCTTCGAAGAAAGGCAACATAGACGTATAAAATAACCTTACCTATTTCAAAAGAAATGAAAAGACAATTTTGGCACAATGGGCAGAGTGCCTCCTATTTAAAGACCCAAACTTGGCTATTTATTGAAAAAACCCTCACCTCAATGGTTTACTGGTTTTATTTTTTTAAGAGAAAAAAATGTTTCTCTATTGCCAGTCTTATAACAGTCATTCTCAATTCAGGCTGTGCTCTCAGAATCACTTGAAATGTTCATTAAAATATAGATGCTTAGCCCACAGCCTAGACGTACATAATTAAAATCTCTACCAGTGGTACTCAGACAACTACATTTTAAAAAGGATCTATAGAAGACTCTGATGCATAGCAAAGTTTAAAAAAACATTTCTTTAGAAAAAAGTCAATTTATTAAATGTTGATTTTCTTCCTAGAATATTTTTCTTACAATTGAATAAAGTTGGGTGAGGGTATCAATATCTTATTGCCCCTTTCCCTTTCCATAGAGTGCACAGACACAGAGCACAATGCTCACATGCATGCGCACACACACCACCCACACACTTTTTAGTTCTGCCCTTGAATTAAAATTGGATAGCAGTAAAATCTGATAGTTGCAAATAAATGCCTCACTGAGAAGATATGCAAAGACTGGCAGTTCATCCCCACTGTGCCCGAAGCAAATGGATGTTTCCCATTTGCCAGAATGGAATGCTTTAAATATGCATTTCCAATTTGGAAACAGGTAAAGTCAGCACTTCTTGGAAAACATCACTGAGTGGCTGCTGACAAAAGTGAGCGAGGTTCCAGCGACCAACCAGGAAGAAAGGCTATGGTGACCACCCCTTTGTTTGGAGACTGCCTGGATCTCAGCAAACACCTTAGGAACTGGAAGGACGTGTCCTTGGTGGGCACCAAACATGCGGGTGCTTCATCAAGGTAAACAGAATCATGGTAATGGGGGACGGTAATTTAAAAATCATGTTTTTAAAAAATGACCAGTTGGTGCCACGGCAATTCTTAACGCTGTTTTAGGAACCACTTTCATTTCCTGACTGGCTCGAAGTCTTCTATGTACTAGTGAGTCTAACAGAGAGAAGAGAGTGTTTTAGTCCATGGCGGCCTTCACACATAACTCATCACGCTGCTTGCATCAGTTTTAAAATAGCCAGAGTCTCCTCTGGCTGCCCTGCAAAGGAACTAATGGAGTCGGCAGAGAAATGATATTTCTTTACACAGAGAAAGCCTTCTGAGGCTGGCCAAAATGTTCACAATGTCCAGAACTCATGAATAGTAGCAAAACAGAGTAGTCCAACTTTTTGGAAAAAGGGGGGAAAAAAGAAAAAATATAGGAGATCGAGTCTACATATACAGTACATAAAGGATATGTAAAAAAAAATCATTCAGATCGGACACAGTGAAATTTCACTGTGTGAAAACAGTCTTTAGCGCCTTCCAATACTCCTCTAAACGTTAGAGGAATTAGAGGCAACTTTGTATAAAAAGGTTGTCGGAGCTGGCTTGGGGAGTTGCTTTTTGCATGTATCCCAGGAAGGCAAGGCTGCCAGCAGCAGAATAAAACCTCCCAGCAGGACGCAGAGACCACTAAAATAAAATGCAATGTCATAGGTCTGGGTCCAGTCATAAAACCAACCTGAAAAGAGAGTAAGAAAAAAGTGAGTTTGATAGACATAGTATATATAGGAATACTCTAATCTCATCAGTTTATATACAGTTTGTGGGACTGACATATACACACTACTATATATATAGAATAGATAACTAATAAGAACCTACTTAATAGCACAGGGAACTCTAGTCAATACTCTGTAATGACTTACATGGGAAAAGAATCTAAAAAAGAAGTAGATATATTTATATGTATAACCGACTCACTTTGCTGTACAGCAGAAACTAACACAACATTGTAAATCAACTATAACCTAATAAAAAAGTTAATTTAAAAATTTATATACAGTTTGGATTAGGATATAAATTACCCAGCTCTACTCCCAAAGTGGCCTAATGGGAGTTAGAGGAGAATTTCTTAAATAATTGGACAAGACTAAGCAGGCATTTTGGGTTTCTCCCAAATGAAGAATAAATACAAATTCCTGAGCAAGTGTATTGGCTTTTCCAACTATAGCAAAGTGATTCTGAATAAATCATGATCAAGAGGCATTCCAAGCAGATTTATTTTGTATAAATCTGTGCTATTATTACAAAAGCAATTCCTGTATTCAGAGACATTGCAAAGAAGAACAGTAAAATGGGCTTGCTACTGCCAAGTCGCTTCAGTCGTGTCCGACTCTGTGCGACCCCATAGACGGCAGCCCACCAGGCTCCCCCGTCCCTGGGATTCTACAGGCAAGAACACTGGAGTGGGTTGCCATTTCCTTCTCCAATACATGAAAGTGAAAAGTGAAAGTGAAGTTGCTCAGTCGTGTCCGACTCTTAGCGACCCCATGGACTGCAGCCTACCAGGCTCCTCCATCCATGGGATTTTCCAGGCAAGAGTACTGGAGTGGGGTGCCATCGCCTTCTCCAAAAATGGGCTTACTATAAGATAAATATCTTACCAACAATTGGCGGTCCAAGGCTATTTCCAAGTCCAGCAAAAAACATTAATATCCCATAGGCGTGGGCTAATTTTTCAATTCCCACTGTCTTCGTGGTCACATAAGGAAAGATGGACCAATTACCAGTAAGAAACCCTAGGATCCCAGAAAGTAGTGCCAACGTAACATAACTTTTGGCAAATGGAATTGCACACAAGGCCAGGCTCATGATTATTAAGGTAGCTACATAAAGATATAAGGTATTAATCCACTTGAAGTCAGCCAGTATCCCTAAAATGAGTTTACCAACTGCTGTCATAATGCCAATAATAGAAATAAGAGGCATAATAAACTCCTCTTCTTTCACATTTGAACTTCTTGCCACGTCTTCCATAAGTAACGAAGGTGGAAACCCTCCGATGTCAAAGAGAAAGATGGCAATGAAGAGTGCTGAAAATACTTTGTTTTTAAAAAGAGCCACAGTTTCTCCACAATAGTTTTTATATAACTGCCATTTCCTCTTGGCAAGCTGTTTGCAAAAATATGTCCGTTCTGCAACTTTCTTCTTGTACGTTTCAGTCTCTTTTGTGCGTGCCATTGTTGTTGGGTTTTTATGAAGCAGACTCTCTGATTTCCAGTCACCATTGGCTAAGGTGCTCTTGCATGTTTCCTCCCCACTGTAGCTCTTTTCAAGCATGTTTATGTTTTCTTCTGGGTCCTTTTCTTTTTCTTTGTAAATCAAGTACCTATCTGGTACATTTTCCAGAGCTGTTTTCTCAGGTAAAGGGAAATCAGAGGACTGGAGGGGTCTCATCAGACTGCCACAGGCTAATATATTTAAAGCTAAAGCACCCACAATCAGCAGGCATCCATCCAGTCCATAGAACTCAATCA
Organism: Bubalus kerabau; assembly: GCF_029407905.1. Classification (NCBI taxonomy): domain Eukaryota; kingdom Metazoa; phylum Chordata; class Mammalia; order Artiodactyla; family Bovidae; genus Bubalus; species Bubalus kerabau. The sequence continues at coordinate 138,584,684 of NC_073624.1, forward strand.
ACAGTCTCTGCAAAGCAGCATATATAAAAAGTCCAACACTTGAACCTAAAAAGGAAATGGGAACTGTTTAATCTTAACCTCTTATCATCGGGACTCTCAGAACAAACATTATTAGTACTACAGTTCAATTTCTTTTTCACACTGGCATTCATGAGTGTGCCTTCATATTAAAATCACAACAAGAAAACTGAAGATGATGACGATGATGACCTCAACAATAGTAACACTGATAGATCTATTTTTAAAATTAGCATTTGCAGTTCAGACACTGTGTTAAATACTTTACATGGCACAACAATGTTTCCTTACAGTAATCCTATTGGGTGCATGTGAGTGCTTGTGTTTGCTCAGTCATGTCTGACTCTCTGTGACTATAAACTGTAGCCCGCCAGGCTCGTCTGTCCATGGAAGTTTTCAGACAAGAATACTGGAGTGGGTTGTCATTTCCTTCTCCAGGGGCTCTTCCCACCCAGGGATCAAACCCACATCTCCTGTGTCTCCTGCACTGTCAGTTGGGTTCTTTACCTCTAGCGCCACCTGGGAAGCCCCTCCTATTGGGTATGTGCTATTATTATTCCCAGTGTACACTTGAAGTGACCTCGGGCTAGAAAGGTTGAGAAATTTGCCACAGATCAGAAAGCTACAAGTGGCATAATGGTAGGATTCACATTCAGTCTGACCCCAGGAACCTATGTTCTTAACAAATACCTTATACAACTACATTTTAAGTACTTACATGCTTTATATGTATTCCTTTTGGAAAAGAAAAGTTTTCATATTTTATTTTTTGAGATGAAGAATATATTAATATTTTAGTTGTAGGATATTTATAGTGGTTTGATAACTCCAGTGTGTTAGTCACTCAGTCTTGTCCGACTCTTTGCGAACCCATGGACTGTAGCCTGCCAGGCTCCTCTGTCTGTGGCATTCTTGAGGCAAGAATACTGGAGTGGGTTGCCATTTCCTTCTCCAGGGGAATCTTCCCAACCCAGGGATCGAACCTGTGTCTCCTGCATTGCAGACTAATTCTTTACCATCTGAGACACAAGGAAAGCTCAAATCCATTGCTAATCATCAGAATGAATGATTGATATTAATAAACTATGAGAAAGTAAAGTGAACTTCGATAGGATATTAAAATTACAAAGTATGCCTGCTTGTACATTTGTGCAACACTGTAAATACACCATTTTTTAGTAGATCACACGAACCACACTGGAATGGCAAATTACATCAGCCCAATTAATTTGAAGTATTCTTATGTGGTTCTGATTTCAAGTTGTTAATGAGTATTTTAACATTTAAATATCATTGAGAAATGTCAACTCAAAAAAAAAAATAGGAAAGAAAGTGATCTGTAATTAAAAAAAAATAGTCTAAAAAAGTTAATCATACTTTTTAAATGGTCTATACCAAATTATATCATAATCCCAACAGGATGCCAAGCTTGTTGTAAAAATTACAAATAACCAAATGACTCTTAGAATTATTAAAGAAAAAATGGTACGACAGTTGTCCCTTCCTAACATATTTAAAATTAACTCCTTCATCCCGAAAGAAAAAAACTTTGCTTACAAACATTAATCAATAGTTCACATTAGTGTAATGGCAGTTAATACAGTATCTTTTTGTGGCTACTTAGGAAATATCCCTGTGCTGACTATTAAGTAATAAAAGTAGACAAGTTGAATCCTTCCTTCTCTTTTTAAAAGTGGCACATACTTCAAAGGTTAAAAGCACTTCAGAAAACAAATGGAAAGAACTGAAAAGAGGACTATATTTCATGTACTTCCATAGTGCACTAGCATCCCTTTACTATTAATTCATATTTTCTCTAACACCATTTCTTTGTAGAAGTTCCAACAAAGTGTCATATAATTACTTTAAAATATTCTTGATGTTTTGAAAGTTAAATATTTTGATCTTGAGAAAGTAAACAATTCCCCATTGCTCACCAACTTTATCTATCAACATTATGAAATATTAAGGGAAACATATCAAATCACTTCAATAGGTGGTTTATCAAAAACCTATGATATGCTAAGTGTATGACAGGGCACCAAAATAAAATTCCACTGTGGACACTAGTGTTTTCAGCCCACATCCCATGAGAATGTAGTCATGGATTAGGAAGATACGGCAGGGAATACTCTGGTGGTCCAGTGGTTAGGACTCCACGCTCTCACTGCCAAGGGCCTGGGTTCAATCCTTCGTCGGGGAACTAAGATCTCACAAGCCATGTGGCACAGCCAAAAAACAAAATGCAGAAATTCTTTCAGGGCAATGAAGAGTAATTAGAGCTCTCTTGTGGAACTGTGTAAACTGTAAAACTATAATTTTTAACCTTTAAAAAGAAAATCCCAATTTTAGAATCATCAATGTAAAGGAAAAAGTGAAATAAAGCACTAATTATGCTTCCATGCATGTCTATAGTATGCTGCTGCTGCTGCTAAGTTGCTTCAGTCGTGTCCGACTCTGTGCAACCCCAGAGGCGGCAGCCCACCAGGTTCCCCCGTCCCTGGGATTCTCCAGGCAAGAACACTGGAGTGGGTTGCCTTCTCCAATGCATGAAAGTGAAAAGTGAAAGTGAAGTCGCTCAGTTCATATCCGACTTTTAGTGACCCCATGGACTGCAGCCTACCAGGCTCCTCCGCCCATGGGATTTTCCAGGCAAGAGTACTGGAGTGGGGTGCCATTGCCTTCTCCATAATGTCTATAGTATACATGATCACAAAGAGGCAAAATATGAATTTGATGTTCAGGGAACCTGAAATGGTAAGATATACGCGTACATCTTGATGAACTCTTCTTCAAGACCAGGGGTCAATAGACTTTTTCTATAAAAGGGCTAGAGAGGAAATAATTAACTCACAGTAGGCCATCCAAGCTCTGTCACAAATGCTCAACTCTGTCCTTGAAACATGAAAGCAGCCAGAGAAGAATCGTGAAGGAATGAGTATGACTGTGTTTCAATAAAGCTTTATTTATAGACACTGAAATTTTAATTTTACATAATTTTCATGTGCCATGAAATATTCTTTTGATTTTCTTTCAACCAATCAAAAGTGTAAAAACCATTCTTTATGCATGACCTGTCCAAAAAACACTTAATAGATCAGACTGGGTCCATGGGCATTAGTTTATCAGTCCCTGTTCACCAGGGAGTAAGACTATTCCCAAAACTTCCATTTTATGCCCATGTTTCTTTCTTTCATCTAGGTCACAATATTTAAACTAAATCACATTGATTCAGTTACTTTGATTTGGGGTTCTTTTTCAATTTTTAAAAATTTCTACTGTGAGTTTTATTTTTCTTGTCACCTCTTTCACTGATGGTAGCTACTATAGACTGAACGTTTGTGTCTCTCCAAAATTTGTAAGTTGAAATCTTAACCCCCAACATGATGGAATTAGTAGGGATGGCCTTTGGGAGGTGATTAGGTCAAAGAGTGGAGCTCCCATGAATGGAATGAATGAACTTAATAAGGAGAACCCCAGAGAGCTCCCTCTTCTGTAATATGAGCACAAAGGAAGAAGATGACAGTCTGCAACCTAGGAGAAGGCTCTCACCAGAGCCCAACCCAGCTAACCTTGACACCCTGATCTTAGACTGCCAGTCTCAGAACTCTGAGACATACATTTCTGTTGTTTATAAACCACTCAGTCTAAGATACTTGAGAGCAGCCTGAACAGACTAAGACAGTAGACTCATACTGCTCCCTGATTTCTGCCTCACCTGGCTTCCTATGTGTTGTAACTGAAAACTCCCTAATTCTGCCAAATCTGGATTGTCCACAGTCAGTCCATTTGGGTTCAGTGTGCTAAGGTCCAGGCCCTTATCCTCTTTAGACGGGATGGAAAGCAAGAGCAACTCTCTCAGCATACGATTTCTAACACCTTCATCCCAGATAAATCTGGATGTTAAGGGAAACCTAGGTGATAGTTTTAACAGCTACCACTTTTTTTTTTTAAACAGCTAACACTTTTACAGCCCTTGCCATGTGCCTTATGCATATGTTCCTTTAATATTCCTAATACCCCAGTGGGATGGTGTATGCTCAGGTCACTCAAAGTGGCTGTTCTCTTGCTGTCTGTACATCCCCTGCTTGACCAGTGCCTGCTTCACTTATACCTACTCATATGTCACTGGGTTGTTTCTTCAGTCATGAGCTGGGCAAATACAGGCTGTACTGGGTAGAGTCCAATAGATGGGAACTATTATTATCCTCATTTTATAGTTCAGAAAACTGAGGCTTAACAGTTAATTTCACAGAGCAGTTAGGTAACTTGTCTGTCATCAGGCAGCTACTGAGTGACAGAGGATTCAAAACCAGGTGATTTGGCTTCAGGGTCTGGGTTTGTCACTACATTACAAAACAAAAATACAGTATAGGTGGGACTTCCCTGGTGGTCCAGTGGTTAAGAGTCCAAACTCCCAATGCTGGGGGGCACAGGTTTGATCCCTAGTTAGGGAAGATCCCGCATGCAGCATGGCCAAAAAAAAATACAGTAGAGGTAAGACCTATTGTCCTTGAAGGTGCCATGCCTTTCTCACAGTCCTTCCCACACTTGTGGAAGATGCTGTCAGTTCTTTAAACTGCTATTGAACTGCTCTGGATTCTCTTTTTGTTTTTTCTCTTTCTTCTCTCAGTTCTACCTTAACCATGCCCTCAGACCCTGGTCCTCTATCCTCCTGGGCCATGATTCACATTTCTGACCTGGTAAAGCTTTCTAAAACCACCTCAGGTAAATATCCAGCTTAATTTAATCTGATCTGGAGTCACTCTGCTGCAATGGCCTCAGGAACAAAACATTGGTTTGGATCCTGTTGCCAGATACACTACTGAAGTAATTCAGCTTATCGGAAAGTGTGACCTCTCAGGAACAGCCACCCATTAGCAAGTAGCAATGTAAACGTACAAGTTTCAGTAAGCCTGGACACTTTATCTCCTAAATAAACCCATAAAATATTGACCACAGAAATTTTGATAAGTTCTCTAAATGGCTTAGGAAAAAAAAATACATCTGAAAAATAAAACACCACTCAAAAATATCAGAGACTTGAAGTCCAGAAGGTTTTATACTTACACTCTGCCCCCACCCCAGTGATTGTCTTTATTATTAAAGGAATAATAAGGATAAACAGTCTGTCGTTTGGATATGCACATAGACTAGTTGGATGTATTCACAAATCAGTACTTTAGAAAAACTAAGTTCGACAATAAATGGAGTCTGAGAGGTGTCAGCATTGGTCTTCTTGACAGTGGCCTAAAGGATCTCCATTTTCCTTTCATTTCTCCTGTCTTTCTCAGGGTTCAGGTGCTTTACTTAAGTGCCCTCTGCTTCTTTTAGCAAGGCTCTCACCAGCATGTGATTCTCAAATTATTGGACCCATAAGTTTCCTTTTCCTATGTTATACTGGACATCTAATGCCCCAGCTTTTTTCATATATGTATCTTTAGGGTGTTTTGAAAGCTACACCCATATTTACAGTGGAAAATAATTTCCTTCTAGGATTAGAGTAAAAAAAAAAGTTGTGCTCCTGAGTGGTAGCTGGGGGGTGCTTGGTTAAACCTATCTGTGCTTGGTAACTTTTAACTTTGATTACAAGGCTGAACAGTGGCAGTGCTGTACTTATATTGAAAATGTACCTGTTGAAATCAAGCCAAGGGCAAGGCCACGACGGCTGTCAAAATACTGGCACGTGATGGTCACCGTTGCAGTATATAATAAACCACATCCGAGACCTACACACAAGAAGACATTGCATAAATGAAGGCAGGCTATATTATTTCAATGCAAGAAACAAAGAGGGATAATTAAATAACTCTGAGAGAAACAAGCATTGTACATTAACGCATATATATGGAATCTAGAGAATTGGTACTGGTGAACCCATGTGCAGGGAGGGAAAAGAGATGGAGAGGTAAAGAACAGACCTGTGGACAAGGGGTGGGGAGGGTGGGACGAATGGATAGATTAGTACTGATGTATATACACTACCAATAGATAGCTAACGGGAAGCTGTTAGATAGCACAGGAGCTCAGCTCAGTGCTCTGCAATGATCTAGATGGGTGGGATGGGGGGTGGGAGGGAGGCTTAAGAGGAGGGGATATATAAGTAATTATATATATCTTAAGTGAGGGGGGATGTATACATACAGCTGATTTACACTGTTGTATAGCAAAAACTAACACAACATTGTAAAGCAATTATACTCCAATAAAAAAATGTATTTGTAAAATAAATAAATAACTCTAATAGGACATTCTGTTACTGATTGGCTAAAACTCTTCAAAGTATGTGTTCCTAGATCCCTCTGACGTTAACGGTGCAGCTCCGATGAACACATTTTGGCCAGCCTCGGTTTACACTCCCACCCACCCTTAAGGTCAGGGTCACAAAAAATCCAATTTCTAAAGCACAAAGGAGTAATGTAAATTTAATTTAAGACATTCTGGAGAGAGAGAGAAAATTGTTAAATCACACACCAAATAGCAAAATTTAACCAAAAGTCTCCATTAACTATCTCTGGCTCTCTTCCACATGTTTACCCTCAGCTCTTCCTCCTCTAAGTCCTCTAAACAATTTTATAAAATCCCCTTCATCATTCCAAGCTCTTTTGCTAGACTTCACAGCTTGACACATCCAGTCTACAAAACAAAGGCCTTCTGGGGCTCTCAGATATCCCATCACTGTAAAATGTGTATTTTTAAGTTTTAATCGTTTACAGATGTAAATGGTTTTATATAGGAATAAAATGTCTTTAGTTTAAAATCTCTTTGAAAAAAAGAGGAAGAAAATATAATAATATATTAACAACAGTTACATTTAAGCATTATGGTTGCTTGCTATACTATTCTTTATTTCTCTGTGAATTTGAAATTCTTTTATGGTTAGGAAAAAAATACCTTAAAACCCAATATCCCTTTCTTTAGACCCTAGGGCAACATTTAAGGCTCTTGTCTGTTAGCTTAATCTTTTTCTCCCTATTAAGGATCTAATAACCCCAGTTTTGGTTTCCATAAAGCATTCCTCTGACTTCTAACTTATAACATGTGCCCTCTTTCTGCAATATCATCCGTTCTTGAGGGTCACTCTATAAACAACATAAAAGCCATTGTCTAAAAACTAATTTTAACCATGACTCAATAGGTGGGTTATTAAAGTCAGTTTCATTACTTTCAATTGCCACCTGGACTATGATTAGAAAGAATACATGGGTTTAACAAATATGCTGCATAAACATTTTATGAAATTAGCACTTAAGACAACTCAAGACTTAGATGATCATCCATGACTGTATTAAAAAATACTCTTAAAGAAACAAGGTAGATTAAAATAATTACACTTTAAATATTATTAAATTTTTCAAATACAGCACCCTTTTGTATGATTTAAGGGAAGAGATACTATATCTCATAAACTAAAACATGACTTGGATTGACTTATATACTTATCATTATCACATATAATATATTTCAATAAAATAAGACCTGTTCCTGAACAATCAATTTTGTGAAACCAAAAAAAATGCCACCCTTAATTAAAATTGTAATTCAAAAAGCTTTGGAGAGGGAATGAATTTACTTTTGGGTAATTTGGTTGGCAGGGCTCCATAAAAGGGACATTTCTGTTTGCCAATGCCAGAAAAGTTAAAACAGTAACTTTTAAATGTTTTCCCTTAGACTAAAAAGAAAGAAATTTTAAAAAATTATTTCAAGGTCATGGGTTTCAGATAAGATCACCTCACTTTTTTTTAACATAGCAGAAATTTTAAATGCTTTTTCTCTAAACTTTTCAAAACACAGAAGGTGGCAGGACCCTTTCCCAGATCAGGATCAGGATGACCTTAAACCATCAGTTATTAAGGAGATAGCCCTCAAGGTCTTTCTCGGAGTGCATGAAGTCAGAACAATTTTCATAATGATACTAACATATTTTTGGCTTTTTTCCACTGTGTTCACATTTATGCTATTGTTACAAAAGAGATGGTGAGTAAAACTGGAAGAGCCTTAGTACAAATCAAGGTATTGGTACCCAGCTTCTTATCTTATATGCTTCATCATCACTCATTCACAGTAAAAACAAACAAAATTTTTTTAAATGCTTCATCTCCATTGCAACAATTGAGACAAGAAAAAGCACTTACTCAACTGTTTTAGTAGCCAGCTAAAGTAGCCAAATTTTCCACGTAACCCTGCATGTATTTGAAAGAATGTCTGACAGGAAAACTATGGTTACTCAGACTTATATGTTGGGCAGACATTTCCTTGAAAACAAGCAAGGAAAATAACTGAAAATAATGGTTACCAATGATAAAATTAGAATTTTCCAGTAAAAATTAGAATTTTTGGAAACTTGTATCCAACCCCATGATTTGACAGTTTCCCGAAACATAAATATTTTCTGATGAGCCTGTTAGGTACTTAGAATAGGAAACAGGAGTCCAGAATGGCGGTGGCTAAAAGACAAGGAAGAGAAAAGCCTGCGAAAATAGAACAAAGGAAGTGAGGACCGGAGTGAGGACCTCAGGTAGACCAAACAACACTCCTGGCTAGCCCAATTTACATAGGGCAGGCCCACGGGGAGAAAAAAACATATAAAAAGAGGAGCCAAAGGGCTGGGGGTCTCTCTCCTGTGCGCTGCGGAGCTCTTCTCTTTGCGTCTTTGGGTTGACATGTCCTCACGCCTCAAGGATGGATTTTCCTGCTATTATCTAAATAAAATAGAGCTGTAACACTGATTTGTCTAAGAGCTATAACACGGTCCATTCGAGACCTGAGAGCTATAACACAGTCTGTCCAAGACCCGAGAGCTGTGACATGTCGAGGGCTTTAATGTCCGTCACTCCAAATCTTTGTTGTGACGAGACAGAACCGAGGAACATACACTCACCTGACAAGCCTATTGGTGATACTAACAGAAGTGATTTTTTTAGCTGTTGTTTAATAAAATGTGTGAACATTTAAAAGTTCCTGCCTAACTCAGAGAACCAATATTTTTCACATATCCAATTCACAATGTTACAAAATCAGACTTGAATGCTGACCTAGTCAAAGTTACAGATTTAAATAAATTGATTTACTATTACAAAGCATGAAAAGTATACTGATGTGGTTTCAATTTCCATATTGCAATTAACCCTTGGAAAACTATCATATATCAAGTTTTTGAATAGGATCAAAAAAAAGTATCTACAGTGACATGAGGAGAGTATTATAAACCTCTCCCTTTTCCAATTACACCTTTGTGTGAGATTTTATTCACACACTTCAATCAAAAAAAAAAATATTACAACAGATTTGAGTACTGAACAGATCAGAGAATCCAGATACCTTCCATGAAACCAGATGTTAAAGAGATTTGCAAAAATGTAAAACAATGCCATTCTTCTCATTAAACTTTGTTTTGTTTTGGAAAACAGAATTGGTTTTTGTAATAAGTATGTTATTGATGCCCTTCCCAGGTAAAGAACATGACTTTTCCCAGGTAAAGAATTCCCAGTGGGTAAAAGAATCCACTTGCAATGCAGGAGACACAGGAGATGCGAGTTCAGTCCCTGGGTAGGAAAGATCCCCTGGAAGAGGGCATGGCAACCACTCCAGCATTCTTGCCTGGAGAATTCCATGGACAAGGGAACCTGGCAAGCTATAGTCCATAAGGTCACAAAGAGTCAGACATGACCAAAGCGACTGAACATAGCATAGCACACGTTATTTATGCTAAAATGTACTGGATTTGTTATTATTATCTTTAAATGAATTACTAAACAAATACTTTTAAATTTCTCAACTGCTAATACAGTAACAAAATAAGTCTGAAAGTGAAAGTGAAGTCACTCAGTCATGTCTGACTCTTTGTGACCCCACGGACTGTGGCCTACCAGGCTTCTCAGTCCATGGGATTTTCCAGGCAAGAGTACTGGAGTGGGTTGCCATTTCCTTCTCCAGGGGATCTTCCTGACCCAGGGATTGAACCCGGGTCTCCCCCATTGTAGGCAGATGCTTTTACCGTCTGAGCCAGGGAATTCCCTGGCTCAGGTAAAGAACATGACTTCTCCCAGGTAAAGAATTCCCAGTGGGTAAAGAATCCACTTGCAATGCAGGAGACACAGGAGATGTGGGTTCAGTCCCCAGGTAGGAAAGATGCCCTGGAAGAGGGCAAGGCAACCACTCCAGACAAAGTAAGTCTAAATAAGTATAATCCACATACTTAAAGGTTCCTTGGGTTTGGGTAGACTCCGGCAGTTGGTTATGGACAGGGAGGCCTGGTGTGCTGTGGTTCATGGGGTCTCAGAGTCGGACATGACTGAACGACTGAACTGAACTGAACTGGGGTTTTAAATAAAAGAGTGTAAAGAGTCTGAAGAATAGAAAATTTGGAAACCACTGCCTTAAAGCCTTCCTTGGGGAGTGAGGGATAAATTGGGAAATCAATATTGACATATATACACTACTATACTTAAAATAGACAACTTATAAGGATCTCCTATATAGCACAGGGAACACTACTCAGTATTCTGTAACAGCCTATATGGGAACAGAATCTAAAAAAGAGTGGATATATGTATATGTATAACTGATTCACTTTGCTGTATATCTGAAACTAACACAACATTATAAATCAACTATACTCTAATGAAAAGAATAAATGCATAAAGATAAAGCCTTTCTTGGTCTCAAATCATTTCTGATTAAACTGTGACCAGTGAAAAAATTTTGAGCATCGACCTCCAGTATAGCATAATAATTTTTTAAATGAAATATCTATACTACTAGCAATTCAAAGCATAATCATTAGTAAAATATAATTGCTGTCTTTTACTTATATAGGTGGAACTAAACATAAACATAGGTGGCAAGAATACACAGAAGAACGGTACAAAAAAGATATTCATGACCCAGATAACCACGATGGTGTGATCACTCACTAGAGCCAGACATCCTGGAAGGTGAAGTCAAGTGGGCCTTAGGAAGCATCACTACAAACAAAGCTAGGGGAGGTGATGGAATTCCAGTTGAGCTATTTCAGATCCTAAAAGATGACGCTATTAAAATCCTGCATTCAATATGCCAGCAAATTCGGAAAACTCAGCGGTGGCCACAGAACTGGAAAAGGTCAGTTTTCATTCCAAACCCAAAGAAAGGCAATGCCAAAGAATGTTCAAACTTTGCTCAATTGCACTCATCTTACACGCTAGCAAAATAATGCTCAAAATTCTCCAAGCAAGGTATCAACAGTCCATGAACCATGAACTTCTAGATGTTCAAGCTGGATTTTAAAAAGGCAGAGGAACCAGAGATCAAAATGCCAACATCTGTTGGATCATCAAAAAAGCAAGAAAGTTGTAGAAAAACACCTACTTCTGCTTTGTTGACTATGCCAAAGCCTTTGACTGAATGGATCATAAAAAACTGTGGAAAATTCTTCAAGAGATGGGAATACCAGACCATCTTACCTGCCTCCTGAGAAATCCGTCTGCAGGTCAAGAAACCACAGTTAGAACCAGACATGAAACAACACACTGGTTCCAAACTAGGAAAGGAGTACGTCAAAACTGTATATTGTCACCCTGCTTATTTAACTTCTGTGCAGAGTACATCACGCGAAATGGCAGGCTAGATGAAACACAAGCTGGAATCAAGACTGCCAGGAGAAATATCAATAACTTCAGATATGCAGATTACACCACCCTTATGACAGAAAGCAAAGAACTAAAGAGCCTCTTGATCAAAATGAAAGAGGAAAGTGGAAAAGTACGCTTAAAACTCAACATTCAGAAAACTAAGATCATGTCATCTGGTCCCATCACTTCATGGCAAATAGATGGGGAAACAATGGAAACAGTGAGAGACTTTATTTTGGGGGGCTCCAAAATCACTGCAGATGGTGACTGCAGCCATGAAATTAAAAGATGCTTGCTCCTTGGAAGAAAAGCTATGACCAACCTAGACAGCATATTATAAAGCAGATACATTGCTTTGCCAACAAAGGTCCATCTAGTCAAAGCTATGGTTTTTCCAGTAGTCACAGATGGACGTGAGCGTTGGACCATAAAGCAAGCTGAGCGCCAAAGAATTGGTACTTTTGACCTGTGGTGTTGAAGAAGACTCTTGAGAGTCCCTTGCACTGCAAGGAGATCCAAGTCAATCGTAAAGGAAATCAGTCCTGAATATTCACTGGAAGGACTGATGCTGAAGCTGAAGCTCCAATACTTTGGCCACCTGATGTGAAGAACTGACTCCTTGGAAAAGACCCTGATGCTGAGAAAGACTGAAGGCAGGAGGAGAAGGGGATGAAAGAGGATGAGATGGTTGGATGGCATCACCGACTCAATGGACATGAGTGTGAGCAAGCTCTAGGAGTTGGTGATGGACAGGGAAGCCTGATGTGCTGCAGTCCATGGGGTTGCAAAGAGTCGCACACAACTGAGTGACTGAACTGAACTGAAACATATTTACATGTTCTTACATTTCTTTTCCATACCTTTTGTTTATTTCACATATCTCTGGGTAGACCATAACCTCAGAGGCCTTTCTTCTTTCATCTCCTCCCCCAGACATCAAGTTCTTTATCACACCCACTGCCTAAATTATCAATCTCCCACTCCGTGGATTGCCACTGCCTCAATTCATCTCCTCCAGATCTTTTCTGTTCTGAACAAATGGCCTCCTCATTGCTGTCTCAGCCTCCAGTACTTTGTCCACCAATCTATCTTCTAATTATCATACAGTTCTCATCACATCACTCTCCTGCATTAAGACCCTTCATCATCAGGTCTCTGCTGCAAAGCAAGCTTTTTTTTCAATTTATTTTTTATATTTTTATTTTAGGTTTTTTATTTTAGAATTGGAATATCTCCAGGGGATCTTCTGGACCCAGGGATTGAACCAATGTCTCCTGCACCGCAGGCAGATTCTTTACTGTATAAGCCACCGGGGAAGCCTGTGTTAAGTTTCTGCTGTACAGCAAAGTGAATCAGCTATACATATATATATATATCCCCTCTTTTTTGGATTTCCTTCCCATTTTAGGTCACCACAAAGCAATGAGTAGAGTTTCCCGTGCTATAAAGTAGGTTCCCATTTGTTATCTATTTTATTCATAGTAATGTATATATGTCAATCCCAGTCTCCCAATTCACCCCACACCCCCTTTCCGCCTTGGTATTTCTATGCTTGTTCTTGTCTGTCTCTTTATTTCTATCATTTGAAGCGATGTGGATAGACCGCGATACTGTCACACAGACTAAAGTCAGAAAGGGAAATACAAATACCGCATATTATTGGATCTATATGGAATCTGAAAAAATTGGTATAGACGATCTTATTTATAAAGCAAACAAAGCTTTGACATATTTGCAAGTCCACTCACGATCTGTGTGTTCCTTAAACAAATATCCCGAAAAAGACCCCTATTATCCACTATATCTCATGCCCCTGAGCATTTGAGCTCCTGGAATGTCCTCCCACCATCCTCACTCCTCCAACTTGTGCCCACCTGATCACATCCCACCTGCCCTTGAAGACTTAGCTCAAGCACCAATTCCTGCATGAAGCCTTCTTCCATGCCCCCACCCCCCGACATACTATACCTGCACTGAATGTTGCGTTCATTTTATTACTGCACTTAATTTTACTATGTTACGAGTTACATATTTACAAATCTTGTCCCCCAACTAGACAATGAGCCAAGCCACTACCTGAGGGAAGGCTTTGTCTTTATCATTTGAGCCTTCTGGTTCCAGGTCTGAGCCTGGCACAGTGTTAAAGTTATTCTTCTTCTTTTTCCCATCAACCTCATTTGAATTCCCAATTTTAAGTTACATTGGCTAATTTCAACCATTTCTGTCTATTCTTACTCTGGCTGTCACTCTTTCTTGCATTTTTCTCTTCCTCTCTTTGTCTCATTTTCTCTATTCATATAACAAACATACACAAACTACATACATGCATGCTTGTGTGGGAATATATATATATATATTTTAAAGTATCTTATGTGTGGATGTGAGAGTTGGACTGTGAAGAAGAGTGAGTGCCAAAGAATTGATGCTTTTGAACTGTGGTGTTGGAGAGGACTCTTGAGAGTCCCTTGGACTGCAAGGAGATCCAACCAGTCCATTCTGAAGGAGATCAGCCCTGGGATTTCTTTGGAAGGAATGATGCTAAAGCTGAAACTCCAGTACTTTGGCCACCTCATGTGAAGAGTTGACTCATTGGAAAAGACTCTGATGCTGGGGGGGATTGGGGGCAGGAGGAGAAGGGGATGACAGAGGATGAGGTGGCCGGATGGCATCACTGACTCCTTGGACGTGAGTCTGAGTGAACTCTGGGAGTTGGTGATGGACAGGGAGGCCTGGCATGCTGCGATTCATGGGGTCGCAAAGAGTCGGACACGACTGAGCAACTGAACTGAACTGATGTCTGCTTTCCAACTAAATTGTGCTGATTTTTTTAAGTTAGGCCATAAAATACATCTTAGCTCAAAAAATATTAAAGATTATTTTATTTCACAATAATTCATGTAACAGGATAGAATCATTAGAAATATAGAATTAGAATTATATGGTTTGGAAAAAGGATTTACAACTTGTATGCATTATGGTGTGATGGTCTGAGCAAATCTTACTAAACAGCCGCATTTTCTCATTTTTCTTAAATTAAAAAAAAAATTTTTGTATTTATTTAGTTGTGCTGGGATCTTAGTTGCAGCACTTGGGATCTACATTTTTGACCAGGGATCAAACCTCATCTCCTTGCATTGGGAGCACTGAGTCTTAGCCACTGCACCACCAGGGAAGTCCCCTTCAGTTTTCTTAGTCCTTATCTACAACTAAAAAACACCCAGACCAATTAAACTGATAAGAGATATGTATATCAGAAGACTATATAACTGAATGGAATTTGCATTTATTTTAGGAGGACAAGCAACAAAATATTGGAAATTGTGCACACATTTTAAAAATTGTTTATGAATTATTTTAAACTATTCTTTCATTATACGCATATCTTTGTATATACCTAACTTAACGGACATCTATCGACCCCCTGTACTTACATATGAAAATTTCTCCCTGCAGTATTATTTTTACAAAAAGGAAATGGTTTAGTACTAGTTCATTTTAATACAGCAATCTTTAAAAGTGATGAGGGTCAAGTTACAGAATCCAGATTCTACATGTGAAACAAGGGTCAGGGGTAGCACCTAAGACTTTCTCAGCTTGGCCACTAGAAGTCTGATATCCTGGAAAACCCTTCATCCTGGGCAAACTAGAACAGCTGGTCACCGTGTGTAAGGACTTGTCTCTTGGTCATTTGGGAGAATGCCCCCTCTCCATGTTCTGAAACAAGCATCTGAGCACCTCTTAAAATAGCTGAGCCAGTAGGATTTATCATCTTGATCAAAGGTTAAGGTAGGCAATTGCATATAGAATTCCAGAAATATCTACTTTTAGAAATGAATTTGTGAGAATGGACCTTCAGATGCTAAAAAAGATAAATAAGTTTAGAGCATCCAAATGTAATTACTGGTTATGCTTCTAGCCTAAAACATCTGCATGGAAAAAGTTTAAAAGTTTAAGCAACTGGCTAGCTTTCTGATTGGCAGGGTTTTATACAGGCATGTGGTTTTGACACTGACTTGATTAAAGCACAAACTTTATATGCTTAACATGAGTACTCTGAACATAACATTAGCTGGTCAAAAGCACAGGTTTGGGATCAAGCAGGTATGGATTCAAATCTCAACTCTAACACTTAACTGGCTGTGTGACTTTCAGTTTCCTTATCTTTAAAACAATCTCATAGGATAGTTGCAAAGATTAAGAGACATTTAAAAAATGTAAAATATTTTCATATCTGTGCTTGGACTATAATAAAATATCCTGAAATAGACATTATACTGATATATTTTTTCAGTTTTCACCTGAGTATTATGGAATTACATAGCTATATAGCCTCAGACTAATTAGAAAATCAGACATCCTTATTATAACTGAACATCCATGAGAGACAAAAGGAGATCTTTAATGGCATAACCATTACAAACAAACCAAAAAAGGCTTATAAAAGTCTAACTGCTAAAGTGAATATCCAGAAAATGACCTTTACCTAATTTGACATCACTAGAGGAGAATGAGATTGTCTATGAATGTGGGCTATGCCCTCCTCAAGCTCAATGGACTATGAAGATATGACCAAGAAAATGAAGGAAGAGAAAATTGAATTTTTCCAAAATCGAGAAGGTATTATTAAGAAAACAGTAATCGGGTAGCCAAGTATCAGTATAATATAAAGAAAAGAGACTGTAAGAAATTGATTTTTTCAGCTGTGCTTTTCAGAAAAGCAAAGAAAATTAATTGGGAAGAAGCGTGAGCAATTCATTAATGGAATATTGCGGTCCCTGCTCCCACTCCTCCCCATCTCCCACTACACTTTCTTTTTTCTTTTTTTTTATGCAGGCCATTTTTAAAGTCTGTAATGAATTTCTTACAGTACTGCTTCTGTTTTATGTTTTTTGGCTGCACGGCCTGTGGGATCTTAGCTCCCCGACCACGGATGGAACCTGCATCCCCTGCAGTGGAAGCATAGAGTACCTCCAGGGAAGTCCCTGATTTTCCTGATTTTAGGAAAGTTATTGAGAAAACAGGAGCCTGAATTACTGGGTTTGTTGGCAGTGTGACATAGAGCCACTTGAAAACCAAGCAAGCTGTCATTTTATTCCAGCTACAAACACCAAACAAGATAATCTTCTATTTTCAAAACGGTATTTTTTTAAAATGGTAAAACAGAATTATGCTAACTAATACACATCAGTATTATTTTTGATGTTTTACATTATAAACATGCTGCTGCTGCTGCTGCTATTGCTGCTAAGTCGCTTCAGTCGTGTCCGACTCTGTGCGACCCCAGAGAGGGCAGCCCACCAGGCTTCTCCATCCTGGGGATTCTCCAGGCAAGAACGTTGGAGTGGGCTGCTATTTCCTTCTACATAACATTAATTTCTTCATATTATTTAATCTGTTATACAAATATTTCTGATTCAATAGAGCTTCTTCAGTTGCAAAACTCTACTGCTGTGGTCTTAAACTAAGAGGTCTTAGAAAGGTCTTTCCTTAGAAAGGAATATAAGGAAAACAGAACAAGTATGCATTAAACACCTCTGTGCCTCTCTACGCACCTTATTTCATGAATAGTCACAATATCTCTGAGAAGTCTTGTTAGTCTCATTTCTTAAGAAATACAAACGGAACCGCTCAGAGAGGTTAAATAATTTTCCAAGGTTACAAAACTGATAATGATGGTTATGCTAACCAATACTTATTTCATTTACTCATAGTTCAGTTCAGTTCAGTTCAGTCACTCAGTCGAGTCTGACTTTTTGCGACCCCATGAATCGCAGCACGGCAGGCCTCCCTGTCCGTCACCAACTCCTGGAGTTCACCCAAACTCATGTGCATCGAGTCAGTGATGCCATCCAGCCATCTCATCCTCTGTCGTCCCCTTCTCCTCCTGCCCCCAATCCCTCCCAGCATCAGGGTCTTTTCTAATGAGTCAACTTTTCACGTGAGGTGGCCACAGTATTGGAGTTTCAGCCTCAGCATCAGTCCTTCCAATGAACACCCAGGACTGGTCTCCTTTAGGATGGACTGGTTCAATCTCCTTGCAATCCAAGGGACTCTCAAGAGTCTTCTCCAACACCACAGTTCAAAGGCATCAATTCTTCGATGCTCAGCTTTCTTCACAGTCCAACTTTCACATCCATACATGACAACAGGAAAAACCATAGCCTTGACTAGTCGGACCTTTTTTGGCAAAGTAATGTCTCTGCTTTTCAATATGCTCTCTAGGTTGGTCATAACTTTCCTTCTAAGGAGTAAGCGCTTTTTAATTTCATGGCTGCAATCACCATCTGCCATGATTTTGGAGCCCCCAAAAATAAAGTCTGACACTGTTTCCACTGTTTCCCCATCTATTTCCCATGAAGTGATGGGACCAGATGCCATGATCTTAGTTTTCTGAATGTTGAGCTTTAAGCCAACTTTTTCACTCTCCACTTTCACTTTCATCAAGAGGCTTTTGAGTTCCTCTTCACTTTCTGCCATAAGGGTGGTGTCATCTGCATATCTGAGGTTGTTGATATTTCTCCCGACAATCTTGATTCCAGCTTGTGCTTCTTCCAGCCCAGCGTTTCTCATGACGTACTCTGCATATAAGTTAAATAAGCAGGGTTGACAACATACAGCCTTGACTACTCCTTTTCCTATTTGGAACCAGTCTGTTGTTCCATGTCCAGTTCTAACTGTTGCTTCCTGACCTGCATATAGGTTTCTCAAGAGGCAGGTCAGGTAGTCTGGTATTCCCATCTCTTTCAGAATTTTCCACACTTTCTTGTGATCCACACAGTCAAAGGATTTGGCATAGTCAATAAAGCAGAAATAGATGTTTCTCTGGAACTCTTTTGCTTTTTCCATGATCCAGCAGATGTTGGCAATTTGATCTCTGGTTCCTCTGCCTTTTCTAAAACCAGCTTGAACATCTGGAAGTTCACGGTTCATGTATTGCTGAAGCCTGGCTTGGAGAATTTTGAGCATTACTTTACTAGAGTGTGAGATGAGTGCAATTGTGCAGTAGTTTGAGCATTCTCAAATGAATGAAGCAGGGCAAAGGCTAAGAGAGTTTTGCCAAGAGAATGCACTGGTCATAGAAAACACCCTCTTCTAACAACACAAGAGAG
This sequence comes from Bubalus kerabau, assembly GCF_029407905.1. Lineage (NCBI taxonomy): Eukaryota > Metazoa > Chordata > Mammalia > Artiodactyla > Bovidae > Bubalus > Bubalus kerabau. The sequence continues at coordinate 138,603,423 of NC_073624.1, forward strand.
GACTCTACACATGGACATCACCAGAGGGTCAACATCAAAATTAGATTGATTATATTCTTTGCAGCCAAAGATGGAGAAGCTCTATACAGTCAGCAAGAACAAGACGGGGAGCTGACTGTGGCTCAGATCATGAACTCCTTATTGCCAAATTCAGACTTCAATTGAAGAAAGTAGGGAAAACCACTAGACCATTCAGGTATGACCTAAATCAAATCCCTTATGATTATACAGTAGAAGTGAGAAATAGATTTAAGGGACTAGATCTGATAGAAAGAATACCTGATGAACTATGGACTGAGGTTCATGACATTGTACAGGAGACAGGGATCAGGACCATACCCATGGAAAAGAAATGCAAAAAAGCAAAATGGCTGTCAGAGGAGGCCATACAAATAGCTATGAAAAGAAGAGAAGTGAAAAGCAAAGGAGAAAAGGAAAGATATTCCCATTTGAATGCAGAGTTCCAAAGAATAGCAAGGAGAGATAAGAAAGCCTTCCTCAGCAATCAGTGCAAGGAAATAGAGGAAAACAGCAGAATGGGGAAGACTAGAGATCTCTTCAAGAAAATTAGAGATACCAAGGGAACATTTCATGCAAAAATGGGCTTGATAAAGGACAGAAATGGTATGGACCTAACAGAAGCACAAGATATTAAGAAGAGGTGTCAAGAATACACAGAAGAACTGTACAAAAAAGATCTTCACAACCCAGATAATCACGATGGTGTGATCACTGACCTAGAGCCAGACATCCTGGAATGTGAAGTCAAGTGGGCCTTAGAAAGCATCACTACGAACAAAGCTAGTGGAGGTGACGGAATTCCAGTCGAGCTATTTCAAATCCTGAAAGTGCTGCACTCAATATGCCAGCAAATTTGGAAAACTCATTGTTAGAGAAATTTAAAAAATAGTCTTGTTTAGGTTTCAGAGACAAAGCAGAGCAGGCCTCTGACCTTGCTTCTAACCTCCCTGGATACTGTCCTACCTGGGAGTGGCTGTGAGTGACTGCCTGCTGTGAGTGCAAGACTTGCAGCACCATAGATAAGATGGGGGAGAAATCTTGCTTGAACCCCTGGAGGGGGCCTGGCTAACCAAGCCCCAGGCTTACCTGCATTCCAAGTTTTACATAACAAAACAAACAGCATTTACAGGAAACCAGAGCTGCAGTTTGGTCACAGATTAAGGATATCAGTTTGCTACCATCCTGGGATTATAAGCAGGAACCCCAAACTGCAATCTTTGAAGTCTCACCCACGGAGTGGATGTGCTGCCTGGGACCCTTTCCCAATGGGACTCCAGATGTGCAGTGACACGGGACTTCTCAGTGCTGATTAACTCTGGATGTTGGTCAAAATTTAATTTGGTGATGTATCCTCTGCTCTATTTCTCTTTTCTTTTAATCTTAGTATATTGAAAGTAAGCTAGATAATTCTAATAAATATTTGTATTACTTATTTGTATATAACGAGTGGCTTATTTGTTAACAAATCCTTTGAACCTGAGACGAAAGTGAAAACTTTTGGCAAAATACTCATCCATCCACAAAACCTTCTAAGGTAGATACCATTGATATGTTCCATTCAAAAAATGAGAAAACAATATGCAACTTGTCTGTCGTCCATGCAGCTAGCAAGTGAGTAAGATAAGATTAACCCACATGGTCCAACCCCAGAGCCTGCTTTTTAGTGCTTGCTCCTGTGTATGCCATACTACCTTTCTCAAGAGACCATCTAGTTCATTCCAGATGAAGGAAAATGCTTAGAATACTGCACAGAATGGGTGCTCAATATATGTTATCATCAGACTTAATCTTTCTTGTTTTTTTCAAAAGAATTCATAATACACAGTCTCAACTTGTAAGTGTAGACTGTGTTATAATTTCCTGTCACTTCCTTTTCAACTGGATACTCTGCTTTCAATGGGAACAGATGAAAGTGTCATTGTTCATTAAATTCCCATTTCTTTATCCCACGAATATTCTATGAGCCCTATACTCTGAGCTTACTGACAAAATAAAACTACAAAGAAGTCAACCATGATAAGAACTGTTAATAATCTGCCAGCAAAGAGGTCCAATTATTACTACAGTGAGTGACTTTTTAATTATTGAAATTAAAACTTGAAAAAATTTTAATTATTTAAAATGATTGGAAATTACAAAATAATTATTGAAATGAAAATTCAACTGATTTTTTGCTGTTGAAATCCAACTCAACACTCTTATATATCTTATTTTTATTTTGCCTGATTTCACCTAGTCCTTACAAGACCTGTGTGATGCAGGTTTCTTAGTTTGCCTTCACAGATGAGGAGACAGTCACTATTGGAGATCAAGGGCTTTGCACAAACTCACAGAACCTGTATCTCCTGACCCAAAGCTCAGTGCTCTCTCCCTGAGCTTATAATTTTCTCCTAGCCACAGAGATTCAGAATCTGCTGCCAAATCAGAGTCATATACAATCTTCAGACATAGCTTGTTTTGCTCTTTTTTTAATCAGACTTGTGACTGTTTTTATGTTTTGGCCATGCTGCATGTAGGATCTTAGTTCCCTGGACAGGGATTGAACTCTGTCGTTCTGCAATGGAAGCGCAGAGTCTTAATCCCTGGAGTGCCAGAGAAGTCCCCATAGACCTGTTTTCTGCCCCAGGTTCCATTACGTGAAGGAGAGGCCAGGATTCCAGAAGGAAAGACATTGCAAAACACACTAAGACAAATATATAGATAATAACATCTTGGATCATTCCCCGAAGAGAACTACAATCACTTATTTAGATATCATACACTAGAGAAAGTGGGATGCCTTTGAGCAGGGTAGGACACAGGCAATGAACTGGCACTGTTAGCTAGGGGTCTGGGGCACTTACATGGCCTCCCCTTAGAGTGGGATCTCATGGGAGCCAGGGAATATGTGGGATCATGGCCCTGGTCTTGCTCACAGTGAGTCCACTGAGTCCATGGGCACATCATACAGTTATTTACCCAGTTCCTAATATTTAATTGGAGCACTAAGGTGCTTATAGGTTCAACAGCAGTGTGGGCACTTGAGGATGCTCAGTCATGTTCGACTCTGCAAGCCTATGAACTGCAGCCCGCCAAGCTCCTCTGTCATTGGAATTCTCCAGGCAAGAATACTGGAGTAGGTTGCCATTTCCTACTCCGGGGGAACTTCCTGACCCAGAGATTGAAACTGAGTCTCTCGTGTTTCCTGCATTGCCAGGCAGCCCTTTACCACTGGTGCCACGTGAGAAGCCCATGTACATGATATTTGGCATAACCTTCTTTCTACATTGCTCTTTGCCCAGGGGAGTAAAAGTTACCATAGTGGAGAAAGCCACGTGGAAGATCTGCAAGTCAACCACCAGCAGCAGCCAGCAGACTAAATCAAAAAGTGAAAGTGAAGTCACTCAGTCGTGTCTGACTCTTTGTGACCCATGGACTGTAGTTGGCCAGGATCCTCCGTCCATGGGACTTTCCAGGCAAGAATACTGGATTTGGTTGCCATTTTCTTCTCCAGGGGATCTTCCTGACTCAGGAATCAAACCCGGGTCTCCTGCATTACAGGCAGACTCTTTACTGTCTGCGCCACCAAGGAATCCCAGAGTAAATCAAGAAAAGTATCAAATCCTATCTAATGAATAGAAGATCATGGATTCACGGAGGAGAGGGAACAGGATTAGCTACTGAAAGGTTACACCACCATTAGCCAAATCAAAATCAGATGTACTGGTTGATAAAGCCCTTTCCATTGCCACAGAAAATTTGAAATTTAATTATAGGGGTTAGTTAATTTTGTCTCTGTCTTTCTATATACCCTTAGATATGCTTCCAACAATCAAATGCACATAAAATCTTGGACAACCTACACTCACATTTTTTATTTTTAAAAATTCATTTTTATCTATTGTAATACAAATACTATGGTATCACTCACTTTACGTCATTTTTTTTAAGTCAGTGACAACTTTGGATATGTACTCACAAAGGCTATACCTTAACTCTGAAATCATGTGAGACAGTAAAACCCCACGAAATTTTAAATGCTTAGTCCAAAATTTTGGAGACAATGCCCAAATCATACCAATAACATAATGATTTAATTTTCTATGTTAAAAGGGGTTTGTCCTACAAGGAGTAATCAAATGTCCATGCACAAATAGCAATATTTTTATTTTCATGATTTTAGAAAAGAATTCAAGATGACTATTCAATGAATATTTTCAAATTTTACACCAGAGATAATCATATTTGCATGTACAGGTTTAAACTGTAATAAACACTATAGTGACTAGGTAATATAAAATATCTCATATATAACCTGTTCCCAAAGAACTAACAAGTAACCTGCTTATTTAGATTATAATCTGAGTAGAATCTGAGTATGGAGTTAAATTCAAAATAAACTTTAAGAGTTCTAAAAGCATTAAAAACAATTGCAAACACATAACAGAGGTCAGGACCTGATGTCAGACGGAATGGATTTAACCCCAAGTCTCCCAGCTTTGCAGCTTTAGTTAGTAATCTCACTTCATTGAGCTTCACTTTCCCTGTCTGTAAAATGTGTTCATATGAAGACGGAATGAGAGCATATAAAGCACAGAGCTTAGCGTACAGCTGTTGGTGTTGTTGTTTGTCACTAAGTCATGTCTGACTCTCTGTGACCCCGTGGAGCCTGCCAGGTTCCTCTGTTCATGGGATTTCCCAGGCAAGAATACTGGAGTGGGTTGCCATTTCCTTCTCCAGGGCATCTTCCTGACCCAGGGATCTAACCCTGTCTCCTGCTTGGCAGGCAGATTCTTTACCACTGAGTCACCAGGGAAGCATATAAAGCACAGAGCTGAACACACAGTATGAACTCAAATATTAGAGGTTATTATTTCCATCATTTATTATTAGGGAAATATTCCTATGTGAAAAAGAAGAATATTGGTTGTCAACAAAATTAGGTTCTTTCAGGTTTGACTCAAACCAGCCATTTTGCTGGAATTTGTCTCTGAAGTCTTATATACCAAAATCCTTAACTATAGTCCCTGTGTGGGTCATGTCCAGCCCAGCTGTGCTCTTTCCTTTGCTGCCACGTTTAGTGATGAGATCTTCCCCCTGTTCCAGTCTATTCCCTTGCAGCCTGTCCTCCTATTAATTAGCTGTGTCAGCATTGGCAGGCACATCTTCCTCCACCCAAATACGCTGTGTTCTAAGAATTTTGGCACCACTTCTGAACCAATGTCATATAGATGGTACTATGGAACTCCTGTCTAGAAAATAGGCTCTCAACATACATTTATCAAATGTGTTGTAACTTTTCTGACAGTAAAGCAAAAACATGTTAATCAGGAATAACCCATTCTTTACATCAAATGTTTGAGGTTGGTTAGCCTTTTGCTGGAATTTCATTTGGAACATGTCAATCTTCCTATATAACTTATGTGCCTCTGATTATAACTCAAATATAACTCTTAACCATTTCATTACTTAAACAAATATTCAATTACATTTTACTAGATAATAAGAGTGGGCATAATATTTTTACAATCTAAAATATAATATTTAAGGAATTCCCTGGTGGTCCAGTGGTTGGGACTCTGCACTTTCACTGGTAAGAACCCAGGTTCCATCCCTGGTCAGGAGACTAAGAACATGCTGGCTGTGTGGCATGGCCAAAAATAAGAAATAAATGAATAATAAAATATTTCTACGTGACTAATACACATTTCTATTTGTTCAAACTGAATATGAAAAACTAGAACTTCTGCCTACACTGTATTTCAACTGTGATTCCCCTCCAATTTATATAACATTGGTGTATTGTTTTTAAAAAAATCTAATAGCTGAACATTTGGATTTACAGAGACGATACATTTGAAAGTGACTATCTGATTTACAAAATACATGTTTAATATTTAGAAGGAAAAGTAATTAAGTCTTTCAGACATTCAGAAGAAACTTGGAAAGCTGGTGTTTTTAAAAAATTCCCTGCCAACAGCTCCTAGGAATCATGAGTCTGGTGATGTTTAACACAGAATACAACAAGTACAATACATCACAAAAGTATTTCCCCCAAAACTGTCAGTGTTCTCAGGCCCTGAGTCCGGTACCCTTTCCTCTCCTATAACCAAGATCATCATCAACCACTCAGTTTTATCTGCTCATGCCTTATCTTTCACAAAAACAATCATTATTATGAGGTACTTGAAAATCTACTTTTTACTTCTGCTATGACCTTGTGATTGAGGCCCTGGTGACAGGTACTGCGGAACAGCAGGATGTTTAGAACTCAAACAGCTCAACACAGCCCTGTTCAACCAACCGATATGAAAGCGACCACTTCCCACATCAGTGAGAAGTGGCAGGTGTCAGTGACACCTAAGTTTCACTCTTCCCTCTCTCTTTTCCTTTGTTGTGCTAGAGAGACAAGTGCTAAAATTTAAAAAACCCTTCCCATGCCTTGCAAGAAAACATAATGTGCATTGTTAAAACACACTTATCCCTCGAAATACTGTAATTCACTGGGTGGGCATTTCATTAAAGCAACAATTTTTGGCGAAGTGGTGGTTGAAAGTGAATTATCCCTGAGCATTTTCACTCCTTACATTAACGTCATTCATTAAAACGACATTTAACTCTCAAAGCTTAGAAAAGCGTCATTGTGACCAGATTTCTTACCTACAACAATGCCATAGGAAAAAAACAGAAAGTAGATATTGGGGGCAAAACTGCTCAACATCAGGCCTCCTGCCACCAGGAAGCCACTGAAGATTGTCACGGCTCTCGCTCCAAAAGATGAGACACACACGCTGCAGACAGGACCTAAAATCATAAACGAAACCTTCACTTATTTAACAGCAACCTCCTCTCCACAATCCTATTATCCATCCCATGGGAAGTTTAAAATGATTCTTTCCATCATAAAACAACAAAATAACAATACGCCACTGCATATTCACTATGGGTTGGACACTCTGCTACTTCACATAAACAATCTTACTTCACTGCATTCCTGGGAGCTAGGTGTTTTTGTTATCCTCATTTTTTTTTTATAAGGAAATTAAACTTGCAGGACAGTAAGGTCACATAGTTAAGAAATTGGGGTTCTGGAGTCAGACTTGATTAAATTCTCAATGAGGGTAACAGCAGCAGCCACAGAGTAGCAATAAAGAAATAAAAACCCAGACTGTCTGACTCTTTGAGTCCACCAGTTTTATTATTATTTTTTTTGGTAGCATGCCATATGGCATGTGAGATCTTACTTCCCTGACCAGGGATCCAACCTGCGCCCCCTCACTGGGAGCACAGAGTCTTAACCACTGGACCATCAGGGAAGTCCCTTGAGCCCACCATCTTAACCATCACACTCTTCTGAGGATTTTGGTCTCCTAGACAGGCCATACATCTTTTCTATCCAAAGGTCCTATCCAGCACAAGACCAGTCATATAATTGATGACAAAAATAAACTTGATGATTCACTCAATGCAGTCAATAGCAACCCTATAGAGAGACGAAGTGAGGAGTGAGGTTACTCCCCTCCTAGAGAATGTTCTGGCAGGGGTTTGGGGGGTGGGGTGCGGTGGTAATGCTTCGACCTTACTCACCCAGGCATGAGTTTGTCAGTACCATGTCCTACATACCACATGCAACCTGGAATTTGGGGGAGGAAGTGCGCTGTTCACTGACAGGCAAGGGGACCATCACTTGGACCAGTCCTACACAGAGGTGGGCAATTGCTCACGTACTAAGATTTAAGTGATAGTGAAATCTGTTCTCACTAGTGCCGTACCTTCAAAGTATCTACAACTACGGAGCTTAGCGTTATTAGAAATAAAAGGACATGAAGGGTTACTTATAGCTCAATAGTCTCATGTACACTCAAGGAAACTGAAGCCCAGAAGGGTTGTCCATGGCCATGGTTCGAAGAAAGAGTCTAATATTGGACAGCAAAGAGAAACACCTTAACTGAATTCACAACAACCTTTCAAGGTACAATCTATTATCCCCAATTTTTAAAACACATACTCATCAGGATGGCTAAATATAAACAACAGTAAGTACTAGCAAGAATGTAGAGCAATTACAGCTCCCACAGTGCTGACATGATCTTCTGAAGCGGAACATAGCACCATACAACTCAGAAGTTCTACTTCCGGGTATGTGAGTGTGCGTGCTAAGCCACTTCAGTTGTGTCTGACTCTGTGACCCCATAGACTGTAGCCCACCAGGATTCTCTGTCCATGGAATTCTCCAGGCAAGAATACTGGAGTGGGTTGCCATGTCTTCCACCAGGGGATCTTCCCGACCCACGGATGGAACCCATGTGTCTAGTTTCCTGAATTGGCAGGCAAGTTCTTTACCACTAGCGCCACCTACCTACACCCAAAGTCATAAACATAAATGGTTATGGCAAAACTAGTCATACAGTAGCCGGAGAAGGCAATGGCACCCCACTCCAGTACTCTTGCCTGGAAAATCCCATGGACGGAGGAGCCTGGTAGGCTGCAGTCCATTGGGTCCCTAGGAGTTGGACATGACTCAGCGACTTCACTTTCACTTTTCACTTTTATGCACTGGAGAAGGAAATGGCAACCCACTCCAGTGTTCTTGCCTGGAGAATCCCAGGGACGGGGGAGCCTGGTGGGCTGCCATCCATGGGGTCGCACAGAGTCGGACACGACTGAAGCGACTTAGCAGCAGCAGCAGCAGTCATAGTAGCCAGTGCCTACAAATACAGATGTTCTTCAGTAGTAGAAGGTATGAGGAGATTCAAACAATGGACTATGATAAAGCCATGAGAATGAATGATCTACAGCTACACACAGCAACAGCAATGCAGGAGTAATCTCACAAATGAATGCAGAGTGGAAGACCCAACATGAAAAAAGTACACGTTCAATAATTTCAATTATTTTCAGCACTTTTTAAGATTTTTTTTGATGTGGATAATTTTTTAAGTCTTTATTGAATTTGTTACAATATTGTTCTGTTTTACGTTTTTTTGGTTTTTTGGTCACAAGGCACACGGTATCTTAGCTCGCCAACCAGGGATCGAATCTGCAGTCACTACATTAGAAGGCAAAGTCTTAACCACTGGACCTGCCAAGGAAGTCCCAGTACTTAGTCCTTCTCAGTACAAAAAGAGGCAAAACTAATCTAGTCAGAAGTCAGGACAGCAGTTATCTTTGGTAGGGGTTAGGGAGCTGTATCCAGAAGGGAACGCAGCCCAACTTCTAGGTGCTCTAACGTCCTGTTTCTGGATGTGAATGTGCTCATTACATGAGTGTGTCTGGTTTGTAAAAAAAAAATTACAGAGCTATATTCTCATGACATGCACACTTTTCTGTACATATCTTAAAAGTTCTTAAGAAAACACAAATGGAGAGATGGTGTCATCCATCCACAGCCTTGTAAGTGGTGGAACCAGGATCTGACGATCCGAGGCCCATGCTCACCAATACCAGGCCCATTCTTATTCAACACGTTATTAACTGGAGACATACATATAGTGTATTATGGCCACAGGGATTAGTTTCTGCAAAAATCCCCCAGTCAACAATGTGCTAAGCACATATTTAAGACCAGGTTATGATCACTGAGATATTACCAGCTTTTAAAGCCTACAGACATCCCATATTCCTCCCTGGTCATTTCAGGCCCTCTTCTGTGAACCAGTACAGAGAAGAAAACTGATATATTTACATGACAGAAGAGAATATTATATGCCAGTGTTTTAGGAGGAAAAGCCATTTGAAAGACCATACTTTTTATCTGACAGTTGAGCTATTGAGCTATGTGTATACCCAAAAAAGAAACACTTAGATACTTCAAAAATAGAAATGATTTTAAGAGTCAAATTTCATAAATGGATAAAGTCATGACCCTTTTCTGCTGTTTACCAAATTGTACTGACATTGAGAGTCAGTGTTTACAAATTCATCAGTCACATGGAATTGAAACAGAGATTGTAACTGGCATACTTGAAAAGTTTTAAGTTTCACCCTCGAAGTAGGTCTTTAAATTTATTCTCCTTAATGCATGTGAATTCTACAAGGAAACCCAGAGTTTGGGAAGCTGGGAGTGGGATGAAGGGTAATAAATTTCATAGCATGTACAGTCAAAATCACTACTTTATAAAATATGTGATATTATTATCAATTTTGTGATAAATTATTTTATCATGCTGTCTAATACATGATTCTTTGAAAAAAACTTAAGCTTAAGGAAGAAACAAGCAGAGATTCTTTAACAAATGAAAACAGCAAATTGAAACTGTTTTTAAAGAAATTCTCACCTCACACCTGACTGACTTTGTTAAAAAGATAACAAATAAGTGCTAGTTACAATGTGTAGAAAAGGGAACCCCCATGCACTGTTGGTGAGAATGTAAATTGGTGTAGCCACAATGCAAAACAATATGGAGATTCCTCAAAAACTTAAAAATAGAACTACCATAACATCCAGCAATTTCATTCCTGGGTCTTCATTCAAAGAAAACAAAAACACTAATTCAAAAAGATATATGCATCTCAATGTTAAGTGCAGCATTATTTACAATAGCCAAGATATGAAACCAACTTAAGTGCCCATCAATAGATAAATGGATGTGTGGTGTGTGTGTGTGTGTGTATATATATATATTTATATATATACTATGGAATGTTACTCAGCCATCAAAAAGAATGAAATCTTACTATTTGTGACAGTATGGATGGACCTAGAGAGTATTACACTAAGTGAAATAAGTCAGACAGAGAAAGATAAATACTGTATGATTTCACTTATATGTGTAACCTAAAAAAGTAAAATGAACAAACATATCTAAACAGAAACAGTCATGGATACAGAGAACAAACTGGTGGTTGCCAGAGGGGAGTGGTGTAGAGGGAGAGAAAACTAGATCAGGGAAATTAAGAGATGCAAACTTCCAGTTACAAAACAAAGGAGTCACAGGTATGAAATGCAGAGCGTGGGGAATACAGTCAATAATTATAGAGTGTCTTAGTATGGTAACAGAGTGTAATTACACTTATTATGGTGATCATTTAAAAACATGTGCTGTGCTGCGCTTAGTCGCTCAGTTGTGTCCTACTCCTTGCGACCTCATGCATTGTAGCCCACCAGGCTCCTCTGTCCATGGGGATTCTCCAGGCAAGAATACTGGAGTGGGTTGCCATGCCCTCCTCCAGGGGATCACCCCAACCCAGGAATCAAACCCAGGTCTCCTGCATTGCAGGTGGATTCTTCACCACCTGAGCCACCGGGGAAGCTCACTTAAAAACACATCGAAATAGCAAATCACTATGCTGTGTATTAGAACTAACATGGTGCTGTAAGTCAGTTCGACTTCAAAAACAAACAAGCCAACAAACAAGCTCATAGGAAAAGAAATCAAGTATGTGGTTACCAGAGGTAGAGGGTAGAGGGAAGAAGAACTGGAGGACAGTGGTCAAAAGGTCCAAACTTTCAGTTATAAGGTAAATAAGCACTAGGGTTGAAATGTACAACATGATAAATATAATTAACACTGTTGTATTTATATATGAAAGTTGCTAAGAGAGTGAATCCTCACAGTTCTCGTTGCAAGGAAAAATTTTTTTTCTACTTCTTTAAAGCTGTCCATATATAAAATGTTGGATGTTCACTAAACTAAAACATAATGATAGGAAAAAAAATGTTTTCTATCTCTTTAATGCTGTGCATATACGAAATGATGGATGTTCACTAAACTTAATGTGGTAATCATTTCATGATAAATGTAAGTTAAATCATGCTATACACCTTAAACTTATACGCACTTTATGTCAATTATTCCTGCATAAAACTAGAAGAAAAAAAATTCTCTACTTTCACACCATCAACTGCTGCTAACTGAAATGAAAAAAAATCTTGATGTCAGAGGTTAAAGACGAAGAATTTTAGAGCTGAAAGAGGCCTTGGAAAGGGTCCAAAGGTAAAATGATGAAACTGGAGCTTAAAAGGATCATGTGATTTGACCAAGAATCCATAGCTAATCAATGACAGAGCTAAGGCCAAAGTCAGCCCAACATTCTTCCCAACTGAGAAGTGTTTCCATTGGCACCTTAATGGTTTTCTAGAAATATGTTTAAAAAACACCTACATACTTTTGTATTAGCTCACAGTTTAAGTAGCTTAATGAATTTATGGAAGATGAAAACATGACATTTATGCTCATTTTGGTGCTTAAAGGTTTAGAACAAATTATTTTATTCTCATCCTCAGAACCAGGGTATTTCTAGACTTGATTTCAGATCAGATCAGATCAGATCAGTCGCTCAGTCTTGTCCAACGCTTTGCGACCCCATGAATCGCAGCACGCCAGGCCTCCCTATCCATCACCACTCCCGGAGTTCACTCAGACTCACGTCCATCGAGTCAGTGATGCCATCCAGCCATCTCATCCTCTGTCACCCCTTCTCCTCCTGCCCCCAATCCCTCCCAGCATCAGAGTCTTTTCCAATGAGTCAACTCTTCGCATGAGGTGGCCAAAGTACTGGAGTTTCAGCTTTAGCATCACTCCTTCCAAAGAAATCCCAGGGCTGATCTTCAGAATGGACTGGTTGGATCTCCTTGCAGTCCAAGGGACTCTCAAGAGTCTTCTCTAACACCACAGTTCAAAAGCATCAATTCTTCAGCACTCAGCCTTCTTCACAGTCCAACTCTCACATCCATACATGACCACAGGAAAAACCATAGCCTTGACTAGCCGGACCTTTGTTGGCAAAGTAATGTCTCTGCTTTTGAATATGCTCTCTAGGTTGGTCATAACTTTCCTTCCAAGGAGTAAGCATCTTTTAATTTCATGGCTGCAGTCACCATCTGCAGAGATTTTGGAGCCCAGAAAAATAAAGTCTGACACTGTTTCCATTGTTTCCCCATCTATTTCCCATGAAATGGTGGGACCGGATGCCATGATCTTCGTTTTCTGAATGTTGAGCTTTAAGCCAACTTTTTCAGTCTCCACTTTCACTTTCATCAAGAGGCTTTTGAGTTCCTCTTCACTTTCTGCCATAAGGGTGGTGTTATCTGCATATCTGAGGTTATTGATATTTCTCCCGGCAATCTTGATTCCAGCTTGTGTTTCTTCCAGTCCAGCGTTTCTCATGATGTACTCTGCATATAAGTTAAATAAACAGGGTGACAATATACAGCCTTGATGAACTCCTTTTCCTATTTGGAACCAGTCTGTTGTTCCATGTCCAGTTCTAACTGTTGCTTCCTGACCTGCATACAAATTTCTCAAGAGGCAGATCAGGTGGTCTGGCATTCCCATCTCTTTCAGAATTTTCCACAGTTTGTTGTGATCCACACAGTCAAAGGCTTTGGCATAGTCAATAAAGCAGAAACAGACACAGTAGCCCCAGGTTTCATCAATAACAATTAGGGCAAAGTACACTGGAAGTGACCAGTCAGTCACACCCACAAAACCTGACACATTTATGTGTTTAGCTCTTTACAGTAACAGGCAAGTTCTCCAAGATGATAAACCATAGATTATTTCTCAGCATTGGACTAGTTTCTATTCAAGAGACTAAATAAATTAAACGACTACTCTCAGGGGAGATTGATGAGGCTTTAGGTGTTTTACTTTGCAGAAGGAACCTTTCGAACACAAGTCAGTTAACTTGTAATGTGACCAGTGATTCCACTGCTTGGGATCTGTAAAATTTTAGAAAAAAGGGAGGGAGGAGCATCATCATTGGGTTGCTGATTTTTTTTACTTTGACAAATAAAAACATTTTTTAAATGTAATAACCATCTATTTTCATTGCTTCATCATTAAAGCAGAAGAAGGACTATTTCAATAAGGAAATAGTGAGAGGGATATATTTTCAGAGTAAAATGGAAGCTAGTACAATAGCGGGAAATACATACAATGTATCACTCTCTTCATATTCATTTTGTCTTCTGTGAAAAGTTTTCTTTTTTCTTTTTTTGGTTTTGTTTTTCTTTTTTGGCCATACTGTGCAGCATATGGGATCTTAGTTTCCCTACCAAGGATCAAACCCATGCCTCTTGCATTGGAAGCTCAGAGTCTTAACACTGGACCACTATGGAAGACCCCATGAAAATTTTTCTTGAGCTCCTAGTTTTATATGTATTGGGGTTTAGGAGCCATTATTACTACCTTCTGTTAATCTTGTTTGCTTAGATGAACTGAAAATGCTCAGTAGCAGGGCTGGCAGTCAGCACAGAAGAATGGTTTGAGGATAGCAGGTGACAGGTGGGGCGGTAAGAGGTATGCATGTATGCATGCCCAGTAGTTTAGTCGTGTCCAACTCTTTGCAACCCCGTGGACTGTAGCCCACCAGGCTCCTCTGTCCATGAGATTCTCCAGGCAAGAGTACTGGAGTGGGTTGCCATGCCTTCCTTGGTAAGACGTAGGCAGGGTCCTAAAAGATATTCCACTCTTTTGCATAGTGGCCTGGCAACATCTTTGGCATGATGCTGACACTTTCCCTCTAAAAAAGGTAAGAATTTGCTGTATGACAGAGGGAGCTCAAAACCAGGGCTCTGTGACTACCTAGAGGGGTGGCAGGTGGGGAAAAGGTTCAAAAGGAAGGGGACATATGTATGCCTATGGTTGATTCATGCTGATGTATGGCAGAAACCAACACAATATTGTAAAGCGATTATCCTCTAATTAAAAATAAAATTTTCAAAAGAGGTAAGAACTTACATATTAGGGAGTAGCCCTATAAACCAGAGTGAGCAATGAAGAATGAAAGGAGGATACAGATGAGTTTTAAGACAGCTGTGCTTAGTCGCTCAGTCATGTCCAACCCTTTGTGACCCCATGGATTGTAGCCTGCCAGGCTCCTCTGTCCATGGAATTCTCCAAGCAAGAATACTGGAGTGGGTTGCCATGCCCTCCTCCAGGGGATCTTCCCAACCCAGGAATCAAACCTAGGTCTCCTGCATTGTGGGCAGATTCTTTACCATCTAAGCCACCAGGGAAGCCCTGTTGCTGCTGCTGCTAAGTCATTTCAGTCGTGTCCAACTCTGTGCGACCCCATAGACGGCTTCACACCAGGCTCCCCCGTCCCTGGGATTCTTCAGGCAAGAACACTGGAGTGGGTTGCCATTTTCTTCTCCAATGCATGAAAGTGAAAAGTGAAGTCGTTCAGTCGTGTCTGACTCTAAGCGAACCCATGGACTGCAGCCTACCAGGCTTCTCCATCCATGGGATTTTCCAAGCAAGAGTACTGGAGAGGGGTGCCATTGACTTCTCTGAAGGGAAGCCTTACGACATCTTAAATACAAAATGAAACAAAAATATAAAACCATGTGTTCATAGCCATCTGAAGATCCGACTGGTTGATATTATTCTCAGTCAAGAGGGAAATGAAAATGAAAACTCCAGTGGAAAAAGTGTTTTGTTATGATCAAGGGTGAATTAGAAAATGAGAAGGATGAGTTGTTTTAAGGAAGTCAGAATGAACTACTAGTAAGGGATGAAATTGCTTCCTTTAGCCCTTCAGGGTGATGTGGGAAGAAACTGTTAAATTTTTGCTGGTGGTTGAGATTAGCAAGGAGGAAGAACACACTGATTAAAATTTTAAAATCTGCTATGAATAGTAACATAAATTTAAGGCTGCATGAAGCACACAAAAAAGTAAATATCTGACCATTACCATTCCCCCACTATTTACCAAGCATCTGTTAGAGAAGCACTGCTGCAAAACAGAAAAATAAGAAACTACACATGGAATGTTAAAGTTTCTAGTAGCTCCATGAGCAAAAGAAAAAGAGGTAAAATTGATGTCAATAATATAGTTTACCTAACTGACTGTATCGAAAGCATTATCACTTCAGCATTTCAATATCATTAGAGAAATTCTACACTCCTTTATTTTGTACTAAGTCTTTGAAATCCAGTATGTATTTGTGACACTTAAATCACATCTCATCTTGAAATAACCACATTGTAAGTACCCAACAGCCACATATGGCTGGTTACTGTTCTGGACCACACAGCCCTGGTGTGCAGTCTCATGGCACCTGGTCTCGTATCATGGGAGGAAAGGACACAGAGAAGAACACACACAGTTTCCAAGCAAGGCCAAAAGGCAAAACAAACGAAGGTCCAAACCTAAGGCCGTGGGTGATTAGTCCCAAAGGAAAGGTTCACATCATGTGTTTGGAAACTTAAGAAAAGGGAGATCATCATGGGCCAACGAACCGAGTCTTGAACTGGGCTGTGAAGTATGGTTATATTGACAAAAGGAATGAAAAACATCCTCAATGGAGGCAACAGAACCATAATACAGTTTTCCAGTTTATAAATTTTGTAAGAAAGCTTTGGGAAAGAAATTATCTCCTTTGAAAAAGAAATCAACTTCCATGAACTTCTCTCTCCCAAAAAGATTCAGAGAGTCCCCAGAGTGGTAGGATGGCCTGGCCTGCCACAGGGCATAGAAATATCTCACTCTATTCATATTAGAGTGAGAAATAAATTATAGGGACTTCCCTGGTGGTCCAGTGGTTAAGGTTCTGTGCTTCCAATGCAGGGGGTGCAGGTTTGATCCCTGGTTGGACAGTTAAGATCCCCAGGCCTCCAGGCTAAAAATCCAGAACATGAACAACAGAAGCAATATTATTCTTGCTTCAACAAACAACAGAAACAAATTCAATAAAGTCTTTTAAAATGATCCACATCAAAAAAAATCTTAAAAAAAAAGAATGAAATTATAGCAGGTTGAAATTTGACATATATATATATATGGCTTCCTTGGTGGCTCAGCAATAGAATCTGCCTACAACGTAGGAGATATGGATTCGATTCCTATGTCGGGAAGATCCCCTGGAGGAGGGCATGGCAATCCACTCCAGTATTCTTGCCAGGAAAATACCATGGACAAAGGAGCCTGGCGGGCTACAGTCCATGGGGTCACAAAGAGTGGAACACGACTGAAGCAACTGAGAACATACATTTTGTGTGTGTGTATGTGTGTGTATAATGAAATTATAACCAGGCTGTGTGCTCACAGTGCTGTAAAGGTTCCCTAACAGAGTAGACTGATTGGGTTCAGGACTCCCATCCCTCCACTTACAATGCAGGGAGCCCAACAATGCAGGTTCCTCCTTCCTCATTCTTGCTGAGACCAGAAATTTTAAGTTTATCTTCCTGAGGAAGAGAAAGGCACTACGGAGCCACACCCACTCAAATCCTTGCTGTCAAGTATACTGATCACCTTTGCTTGTGGGTTGGTTTGGCATATTACACACATTTGCTTTTTTCAAGTCAGCAAAACCTACATGATTCGCACCAATCAACCGTAGACCCACCTAGCATGCTGGGAGCAGGCCAATGTAACAGGAGGCAGAAATTCAGCTCTACACAAAGGAGTCTACAGTACTTGGGGGTAAAATTGTATGGATACACTCAAACTCAGCTCTGCCAACACTTGCAACTCAGGCAGCAAATCTGTTGGCTATACTGACTTATTATATTAACCCAGGGATAGATGTACTGACTCCTTAGCAATTTGAAGACCTTTAAAGGAACTAAGGGCAAAAAATGAGAGGGAAGGGACTATTCAATCTATTTGGAGTACAAAACTGCAGAACAAAAGATCTCTCTGCTCCATCAGCATCTCTGTTGTTGGAAAAATGGCCCCACCCTTCTCCTTGAATTTGAAGAATTACATCTAACCAAAGAGTGCTTTCTCTCAATTTAATAAAAGACTGAATAATATTCCACTGTATATATGTAGAGCAGAAATTAACACAGTATTGTAACACAAATATACTCCAATAAAAAGTAATAAAGGGGCTTCCTCCCCAGTGGTACAGTGGATAAGAATTAGCCTGCCAATGCAGCGGACACAGGGTTGATCCCTGGTCTGGGAACATTCCACACGCGGTGCAGCAATTAAGTCCACGTGCCACGACTACTGGAGCCCTTGAGCTCTAGAGCCCACGAACCACAACTATCGAAGCCTGCACTCCTAGAGCCTTTGCTCCACAGCAAGAGAAGTCACTGCAACGAGAAGCCCATGCATGGCAACTAGAGAGTAGCCCCCAATCTCTGCAACTAGAGAAAGTCTGTGTGCAGCAATGAAGATCCAGTGCAACAACAACAAAATATGTATATATAAGGCCATGATTGCCCTTTAGTTCAGTGACCTTCCATTCCTTCTGTATCCTTCAGATTCTGACCAGAGAAACTGAACCAGAAGTAGACGTACGTTAGGAGATTTATTGCAAGGAAGTGGCTTATGCGGTTGTGGGGCTTGGTGAGGCAAGTATGGTGTCCACAGGATAGGCATCAGTAAGGGCAGGTTGGAACTCTCTCCCACAGGATGAAACCACAGCCTGCAGGCAGAATTTCTTCTTCTGAAAAGCTCCCTTATGCTCATAAAGTCTTTCAACAAATTGAATCAGATCCATCTAGTTTATTCAGGATAATCTCTCTGACTTAGAGTCAACTGACTATGGACTTAGAGCACATCTATAAAACACCTTCACAGCCACACCTCCATGAGTGTTTCAACAACCACAGAATGTAGCCTAGCCAAGTTGACACCAACTGTCACACCTATTGGCTATACCTGCTGCTGCTAAGTCGCTTCAGTCGTGTCTGACTCTGTGCAACCCCAAAGACGGCAGCCCACCAGGCTCCCCCGTCTAACACAATGTTATATACCTAACACACCTGTGTCACACCTAACACAATCTCTCCTCCAGCCAAATTCACTCTACCAGACCACGTCACGTGCAGTGCAGACACCAGGGCTCTGCATACATGGCCTCTGCATGGACTGCCCTCTCCCTGCCCATCTGCCTTGCCCAGCCCATACAGACTGTCTTGTTCTTGCTATTCTTGGTATTTGTGGTGATGTCTCAAAGGATCACTACCCTTTTTCCCTGTCTCTTTCCTGAGATTATAAATGACTCATAGCAGAGAAGATGTCTTCTGCTGCCAAGAACCATCTCTGTTTTTCTACAAAGCAATCCTATGAAGTAGGTACTTTCATTATCTCCCATTTAAAGATGAAGAAACAGACTTAACAGGTCAGAAAAAACCCTTAGATAGTGTACTTCATCTTGGGCAGGTCACTAAACCCTAAGGACAATAACGCCTACTTCAGTGTATTGTACCTGGGTTCAATCCCTGGGTTGGGAAGATCCCCTGGAGAAGGGGAAGGCTACCCAGTCCAGTATTCTGGCCTAGAGAATTCCATGGACTGTATAGTCCATGGGTCGCAAAGAGTCAGACATGACTGAGCAACTTTCTCTCACACACACACACATATACCATGTATTGTTATGAGGATCAAGTAAGCGAAGGTGACTGCCAGACACACAAGGGGCACTTTTCAAACTACAGGGACAAACAGATGAAAAACAGAATTTGTGGGACTTCTCTGGTGGTTCAGTGGCTAAGCCGAGAAACATGAGTTGCCACCTCTTCTTAATATCTTCTGCTTCTGTTAGGTCCATACCATTTCTGTCCTTTATTGAGCCCATCTTTGCATGAAATGTTCCCTTGGTATCTCTAATTTTCTTGAAGAGATCTCTAGTCTTTCCCATTCTGTTGTTTTCTTCTATTTCTTTGCATTGATCGCTGAAGAAGGCTTTCTTATCTCTTCTTGCTATTCTTTGGAACTCTGTATTTAGATGCTTATATCTTTCCTTTTCTCCTTTGCTTTTCTTCTTTTCACAGCTATTTGTATGGCCTCCTCTGACAGCCATTTTGCTTTTTTGCATTTCTTTTTCTTGGGGATGGTCTTGATCCCTGTCTCCTGTACAATGTCAGGAACCTCTGTCCATAGTTCATCAGGCACTCTTTGAGATCTATTCCCTTAAATCTCTTTCTCACTTCCACTGTGTAGTCATAAGGGATTTGATTTAGGTCATACCTGAATGGTCTAGTGGTTTTCCCCACTTTCTTCAATTTAAGTCTGAATTTGGCAATAAGGAGTTCATGATCTGAGGCACAGTCAGCTCCCGGTCTTGTTTTTACTGACTGTATAGAGCTTCTCCACCTTTGGCTGCAAAGAATATAATCAATCTCATTTTGGTGTTGGCCATCTGGTGATGTCCGTGTGTAGATCTACTTGCTCAGCTATCATCTCCAGAGGTTGGATCACAAAATTGGTCACAGATGACACCTACCAGACCTTCTCTGGACAAAATTGGGTAAAGAAAACAACTCGTGTTTCTCGGCTATGATATAGTTTGCTGCAGAAGAATCATCTGGGGAACTAGGTAAAATGAAGATTTCTAGGACTTCCCTAGTGGTCTAGTGGCTAAGACTCTGCACTCCCAATGCAGGGAGCCCGGGCCTGATCCCTGGTCAGGGAACCAGATCCCACATGTAGCAACAAAGATCAGAGATCCAGTGTGCCACAGCTAATACCTGAGCAGCCAAATAAATAAATATATACATATATATTTTTTAAATGATAAAAAATGAAGATTCTTGAGACCATCCCCACCCTCACAGCACTGATGAGTAAGAAATGGGCTTTTTAAAGCTCAAGTAATTCATATATACTCCTAAACTGGAGAACAACTGTCAAAGATGTACTTATATAAATACATATATGCACACACACACACATATATATATGTACAAATTATATTAATTTTTTTTCAAAAAGTATGCAAACACCAGACTGGAGCCACTGGACACAATTTACTTGTCATGATTTAGACAGAATGGGCACAGTGACGCATTCAAGCAGAAACCTACAGTGTTTCTCTTTCTAAATAAGTCAACAGCAATCATATATTTGAAAAATATCAAAAAGTTCCAGAATGAAATTTAAGTATAGAGGGCTTAAGCCAGTGGTAGTTCCAACTTGAAAATCACTTTGGAAGCTTCTTGAAAAAAAATCATGTATGTGGGCCCCATTATAAACTGAATTAGAATACCTAAGGTCTAATCTAGGCATTTATATGCTGAAATTTTCTGCCAATGATTCTGATTATCTCCCTATTTTAGTATCACTGATAGGACTTCCCTGGTGGTCCACTGGTCTGGAATCCATCTGCCAAGACAAGGGACATGGGTACTATCCCTGTTCCGGGAAGATCTCACATTCCACGGGACAACTAAGCCTGTGCCCCACAACTGCTGAGCCCGAGCTCCGCAAAAAGAGAAGCTACTGCAATGAGAAGTCGGAAAGTCGTCTCCACTCTCCACCAACTAGAGAAAGCTCATGTGCAGCAGCGAAGACTCGGCACAGCCAAGAGTAAGTAAGTTAATACAGTTAAAAGAAAAAGAATCACTGATAAACATCGTGAGGTGTACTTTTCCAGTTTCCATGGTAGTACCGACCTGTTTGTTTCTGTGCGGGACAAAGTGGTAGACAAAGTAGAAGCTGCATGTGGCTCAAACACTGCTCAACACCTCTCGCTAACATTGTATTACCATAGCTCTCAGGATTTGTCCTCTAATTTATGCTATAAAGAGCCAAGAGAGGCCAACAACATGGATATTCAGTGGCCACTAACTAAAGTGCATACAGGCACGTGCAAATGCACACATACGCGCACACACCCACATACACACACACACACACACACCCGTAAGTCTTAGGTCTCCTGTCAGCATTTTCTTCTCACTGCTTCCTCATTCTGGAACCCTCTGGTCTCCATAGTCTATGCTTATCTTCAAAAGTTTTGATTAGCTGGTCTAAGTGTCTCCTCATCTAGCTGTAGACACTGAAGATAAGTGACTTGCATGTGGTCCCTCAGCTACAGGGTAGTGGAGCCAGGGCTCAGACTAACTCTGACTTCAGCCCAACATTCCCCTCAGTACTTGTTCACTCCCTGGACATTCAGTGGGATGCTCTCTCTCCAGCCCAACCAGCGGGACAGGACTTGGCTCTAAAAAAGGCCATGCACTTGGTCTGCGGCCCTGCTCTTGCTATCTGGAAATTCTTAACTTTTTTAACAGAAGGTCCTGAATTTTCATTTCGCACATGGGCTTGCAAATTACGTATCTGGTCCTGCCTATAAGTGAAGAGGACTGCTCGTGGCCCTGAGACAAACTAATCATTCACCGGGGAACCTGCAGAAAGTGGAGAGCCACAGTTCAGAATCTCAACGTCAGCTCTGACCACCCTACCCATCCCTAAGATGATCTTAGCTTCCCTGAACCCTCAAACCCTCAAGTCCTACCTGGACAAACTTCATGAAAAAGAGCTGTTCTCCAGATATGTGCTAATGGAGGTAGTATTTCAATTACCCTTTGACTCTTGCTGGAAGGCAAGTAATTGCATTCCTAGTTAACTTTGAATTTGCTAATAGAAATGATGACTAATTGGAAAACATTTAAAAATTCTCTTCTCACCAGATCATTCTCTAAAAATTATACTCTCAAACATATCAACCACCATTCACTTGTCCTCTGACAGCTTTACAAACAGCCCACGTTTTGAAAAATTCTTTCAAACAAATCTTGGCAAATGTTTGCTGTTTTTCTTAAGCTTATAATGACAGTGTTATTTTCATTTGTTTAGTTATGCTTAGTTATCTTATCTGACATGGCCAGATGATCCAGCATTGTTTTTCAAGTCTTGTTTTTAATTTAACAAGGTAATGAATCAGTTGGAAGCAACTGTTTATGTTTTATTTTGTTCTAAGAAGTCCCCTTTAGTGATCAGGAAAGACAACAAATTTAAAAGAAGGAATAGCCATTGCATTTTCTTTGGAAATCACTGTAGAGCTGCAAAAAGATCTTATAAATCACCACATGCGTTGTCCTTATTTTCCCATAAGAACAGATTGTGATTTGCTCAATGAATCATCATGTCAAGTTCAAAGCACAGAAAGAGACTCCAGGGCTACGTTTTAGCACGTCTGTTCTTAACCAGTTCCAAGTAAATCAGACTGACAATCACTAAATATACTGCGGAGTTCAAACTGCAACTCTAGAAATTGAAGTGCATATAACCCTTAAAAAAAAAAAAAAGCCCCTCCACTATGCTCTCTAAAGATGTTAAGAATCACTATTGTACCATACTTGATAGTGCTAATCAAGAATATTACTTCTGGATACATTACATAAAGGTCACACAAAATGCATCACATACATAACACTACATTTAAATCCTTAATGGCATCATCATTGTGAGATGGGACTACCCTTTGCCATGTCAAATTTTTCTTAAGAAGGTGACACAAACATAGGACATGCAATTTGATCACAGTATATCTGAATCAGAGAGGAGTAACTATGAATCACAGAAGAACTGTTGCCAGGACTAATGCAAAACATTTGGCCTTTTGGTCACCAGCATTCATCGGACAGACGTGGATCATTGTCCTCACGCCCTTGTATCTTTCTTACTTGTAGAAGTATTTGTGTCTTACTAGACTGAACCTCTTTAAGACAGAAATAAATGATGTGTTAGCCATTCATCCTTTCATATCCAGCATCAATGCCTAGTACACAGCAGCAAATACATGAATAAAGTTATGAATTCTTCAATATCTTATGGAATTTCTGTATTTTCACACGATTTAGTACTGTGAGGGCTTCCCTGGTAGCTCAGATGTTAAAGAATCTGTCTG
This sequence comes from Bubalus kerabau, assembly GCF_029407905.1. Lineage (NCBI taxonomy): Eukaryota > Metazoa > Chordata > Mammalia > Artiodactyla > Bovidae > Bubalus > Bubalus kerabau. Next base: position 138,626,956 of record NC_073624.1, read on the forward strand.
CAATTCGAGAGACTTGGGTTTGGTCCCTGGGTCAGGAAGATCTCCTGGAAAAGGAAATGGCAACCCACTGTACTGTTCTGGCCTGGAAATTCCCATGGACAGAGGAGCCTGGTGGGCTACAGTCCATAGAGTCGCAAAAAGTCAGACATGACTGTCAGACACATTATAACAGTGAAGGAGAGGTTTATAATCTCAGTGAAAGCAGAAAAGTAGGTATTATACTTTAAAAAAAAATTGTAGCCTCCTATGCCTTGTACAGTGTTAATGAGCCAGGAAACAATTACTTAATTAAACGATTAATGAGTGAGGAGAAGCACAAAGTTATCCACTTACTCGCAAGCAAGCCAACTCCACTTGCAAGGGATCCAATCCAGGCCGTTTTTCCTTTTCCTTCACCAAAGGCATCCAGCCATTCTATGTACAAGACACCGACAGCTAACGGTGACCCATAACACAAAAACTGAGTAAAGAAGGAGACAACCACAATCACCCAGCCCCAGCCACCATCGGGTGACTTTTTAAATTCCATTGTAACGTGAAGTCAAGCAGGCGTCTCTCACTGGGTCCTATGCAAAAAAAAAAAAAAAAAAAGAAAAGAAAAAGAAAAAGCATATTTAGAGTATGGTAAGGCATGGTATTTTAGATTTAAAATAGCTCCTCCTAAATTAAAATATTAAAAAGTTCCCTAAAAATACACAAGGAAAAGGATAAGAGATCACTGACATATCAAGTTAACTTTAAAATTTTTATTTCTGATTTGAATAAGTACTATATCCACATGTTTCCAAAAAATGTTTTTTATATTATAAAAAGGATACATTAGGAGTTTGGAATAAACATATATGCACTACTGTATATAAAATAGATAACCAACAGGCACCTACTGTATAGCATGGAGAACTATAATCAATATTTTGTAATAACCTATAAGGGAAAGAATCTAAAAAGAATATATATGTGTGTGTGTATGTATATACATATGTAGTTGTATATACATACACACACACACATAATATATGTACAACTCAATCACAGTGCTGTATACCTATAACTAACATGACACTGTAAATCAACTACACTTCAAAATTTTTTAAAAAGGCATAGAGTGAAAAGTCTTCCCAACTTCATCCCCATTCACCAGGTTCCCACCCCAAGCCAACCACAGGAAATGACTGTTTTGGATTCTTGTTGCATGTTGAGTTCCCCATGAAGAAGACTCTTAGCAAGAGCAGGTTTATTAAAAGTGTTCTCAACGGAAGAGAAAAGACAGCAGCAAGAGAAGGCAAGCCACCACATAGAGTTAAGGGCTAAGGAGATTTCCAAAGCCGGCTGACCTCTCAGAGTTGCCCTGCGTGGGGCAAGAGGAGCTGGCCCTTCACAGCCCCATGTTGGTAACTCACCAATTGCAGGCCACCTGGGAAGGGGGCGTGACCTCGGGTGAGGTGACTCTATTCAAAAGGGGCAACCATTACCCCTGGGGGCTGTTACCTGAAGCCATCTGTCAGCAGCCCTTCAGTTTCGGGGGCAAGAAACCTTTCATTCCTAAAGGGGGTCTGGAGGGAGGGTAGGCAGCACGGCACAATGTTCACCAACTCAAGTATCCCTCCAGAGTTTCCTTTTTTTCAAAAGAACATATTTATTTATTTTTTTGCACTGGGTCTTCCTTGCGCAGGCTTCTCAGGGCAGGAGCTTCTCTCACTGCAGAGTACAGGCTCTAGACTTGGGTTGCAGTAATTATGGCTCCTGCTCCCGGGCTCTAGAGCACAGGCTTAGTGGTTACGGCACACGGGCTTAGTTGCTCCATGGCACATGGGATCTTCCCAGATCAGGGATGGAATCCGTGTCCCCCACATTGGCAGGTAGATTCTTAACCACTGGACTATCAGGGAAGTCCCCTTCAAGAGTTTCTTTATGGATATAACAAGCAAAAACAAGCAAATAGTCTTAGACATCCTCTTTTCAACAAAACATTCATTTGGTTCAAAATGGAAAAAAAAAGGACAGACGATATACAGTCTCCCTCTACCTAGTTCCTGTCTAATTTCCATACCCTTCAAAGGTAACCAACGCTTCTTGTTTCTCTTGTATCTTTCTAGAACTGAAGCAACTTAGCACACACTCACACAGAATTAACATAAATACATAGCCTTATAGCCCTGTCGCTAAGTCGTGTCCGACTCTTTGCAACCCCATGGATTGTTGCCTACCAGGCTCCTCTGTCCATGGGATTTTCCAGGCAATAGTACTGGAGTGGATTGCCATTTCCTTCTCCAGGGGATCTTCCCAACCCAGGGATCGAACCCAGGTCTAAGCTAACTCAAATATAGATTCCCTCTAATTTTTTTAAGACACACAAAAAATAGCATGTTATATATATATTGGTATGTGTCTTGCTTTTTCTCACTTGAAAAATACCTTGAAGATCTTTCACATCAATGCATAATAACCATCCTCACTCCTTTCTTTCGGCTACGTTGTGTTCCAGTAATTCTTAGTTCTTTAACCACTGCTCCCAAAGAAAAACAATGCTGTAATAAATAACCTCACATTCACATATATCTTTACACATATCTGAAAAGAATTGCTGCGTCAACTACAAATATAGATTTGTAATTGTAATTAGTATTAGCAAATTGACTTCAAGGGATTAAACCAATTTATCTGAGCCTCAGCAACTTTGGGTGTGCAGTGAAACTTCAGGATTTTTGTCAATTTGTTGGCTTTAACTTGCATTTCTCAGCATTCTCTGAATGATATGTGTTGTTTCATAGGTGAAAAGTCATTTGTAATTCGTATCTAATTCTTGGGTATATATGGGTGTTTCTGGATTTTTCTTTCTGTTCCAGTGATCTGTCTAGTCACCTATCGTTATCAAATTTGTTTAACTCTTAAGTCTTTCTTTTTCTCTGGGCCAATCCATGTGGCTTGCGGGATCTTAGTTTCCTGACCAGGGCTTGAACCCGCACCCACAGCAGTGACAGTGCAAAGAATTAACCACTTGACCACTAGAGAATTATTCCTTAAGCATTTTTAATATATTTCAAGTTTCAGTGCAAATACTTTCTTTCCTGTCTATCGCTGCACACCTTTTCAATATTTTCTTGGCTCTTGTTTGTTTGGGCTTCCCGGATAGCTCAGTTGGTAAAGAATCCACCTGCAATGCAGGAGACCCCAATTTGATTCCTGGGTCAGGAAGATCTGTTGGAGAAGAGATAGGCTACCCACTCCAGTATTCTTGGGCTTCCCTTGTGGCTCAGCTGGTAAAGAATCTGCCTGCAATGAGGGAGACCTGGGTTTGATCCCTGAGTTGGGAAGATCCCCTGGAGAATGGAAAGGCTACTCACTCCAGTATTCCGGCCTGGAGAATTCCATGCAACCCATGGGGTTGCAAAGAGCTGGACATGGCTGAGGGATTTTCACTTGTTTGTTTACTTTTTTATATGAACTTCTGAATCAGTTTGATTCTAACATCTGATAGTGCTTTCATTATGACTGAGTTAAATTATAAATTGATTTAAGGGGGAAAATTCCTTTTATGATGTTGAGTCTACTTTCCATTTCATATCTTTGCATTTGTTCAATCTATTTTGTGTTCTAGTGTTTATTAAAGTTTTCCTCAATGTTTCTTTTTATTTTTATATAGTTTATTCTTTTTGCTAACATTATAATTAGGTTTATTTCTTTACCTCTGTTTGTATGTATAAAAGCTATTACTATCTGTATGTTAATTTTGGATTCTACTACCTTACTATAAAATCTCTTGTTTGAATTAGATTCTTCAATGATTTTCTTGGGTATATACAACTGATAATATAATAGAGTCATATAGCCATCTACAAACCCCTTACTTTGGATTCTCATATGTCTAATCTTTTTTTTTTTTGCCTTTGTGTGAGACAAGGCATACAGAATAATGTTAAATAATCAGAGTATATATCTTTGTCTAGTTTCTAACTTTAATGGAAAAGCCTTTAAGTGCCATGGTATTGCTTCTGAAGCTCAGATAGATATATTCCACAAACTTAAGGACAAAAGTTTCTACTTTCAAGTGTTATTATAAAGAATGTGTATTATGTTTTTCTCAAATGCATTTCCAGTGCATATGGAGATGACTGTGATTTTTTTGTCTTTTTAATTTTAATAAAATCTCTATTTTCTACTATTGAATCATCCTTAAATTAGTAGACTAAAACTTCTCTGGTTCATGCTCTATTTTGATTATGTCAGTCTCTTTGGGGGAGGGTTAAAGTCATAAGTGAGATTTGTCTCTTTTGTTTTTAATTTTGACTGGGTTTTGGTATCAAAATTATATTTTAAAAGAATTTGAAAACATTCATTCTTTATAAATTCTGAAGTAGTCTATATGGTAATGGATTTGGAGGCCCAAGGCCTGAACTTCCTGCCCTCGACAGGGCCTCCCAGTCATCTTTACCTTCTGTCTCCCTTCACCATGCCAGCTTCACAGTCAGGCTCAAAAGAGTCTTCTTCATCCACAGATTTTGCCAAACCATTCTCTTGGCTGTAGTTTCATCAATAAATAGGTGAAGAGAGTAGGAATATCATTCTTCCATTCATGCGTATCCCTAATTATATGGTGAGGAATTTGGCTATCTTAAGAGAGACTTCCCTGGTGGCTCAGACAATAAAGCGTCTGCCTCCAATGCAGGAAACCTGGGTTCGATCCCTGAGTCAGGAAGATCCCCTGGAGAAGGAAATGGCAACCCACTCCAGTACTCTTGCCTGGAAAATCTTATGGACAGAGGAGCCTGGTAGGCTATAGTCCATGGGGTCCCGAAGAGTCGGACACGACTGAGCAACTTCACTTTCACTTTTTCAAGAGAGCCATAGCTATACCCATCAATTTACCTGTGACTTGGTGAATTTCTTCACTTTGACATTCAAAGTACTGGGCAAAAATCACATCACCGCCTGCCACAGCTTTTTGTACAAATTAACTTTCAATATTTCATAACTGAAAACCAAGAAATATTACAATTTGTGCACAAAACTGTAGAGTCTAAAATTTAGTCTTTCAGACCACATTGACTGTGTTAGCAGACAGAATACTTGCAAATATAAAAATCCTTTGAAGTATTCAGATATGCCCTTCCTAAGAAGTCTATTCTCTCCAGTACCTACTCTATTGTAAAAGTAAATAATAAATTCTGTTCCTTTTAGAGACAACATAGTGGTGCTCTGCAATTCCTATTTAGCTGCTGCTGCTGCTAAGTCGCTTCAGTCGTGTCCGACTCTGTGCGACCCCAGAGACGGCAGCCTGCCAGGCTCCGCCATCCCTGGGATTCTCCAGGCAAGAACACTGGAGTGGGTTGCCATTTCCTTCTCCAATGCATGAAAGTGAAAGGTGAAAGTGAAGTCGCTCAGTCGTGTCCGACTCTTAGCGACCCCATGGACTGCAGCCTACCAGGCTCCTCCGTCTATGGGATTTTCCAAGCAAGAGTACTGGAGTGGGGTGCCATTGCCTTCTCTGATTCCTATTTAGAGTACCTGTTAAAGAAAAGATAGTCTTAATTCCCTAAACCAGGTAATGTATGACTTCAATAACCAAATACTTAATGAGGCCAAAAGGTTGTATAAAAAACCAAATGCTGGGCTTCCCTGGCGGCTCAGTGGTAAATAATTGGTCTGCCAATGCTGGAGACACAGGTTTGATCCCTGATCCTGGAAGATTTCACGTGCCAAGGAGCAACTAAACCTGTGGGCCCAAAGTACTGAGCCTGTGCTCTTGAGCCTGAGAGCCACAGCTACCGAAGCCCACACACCCGAAAGTCCCTGCTCCAAAACAAGATAAGCCACTGCAATGAGAAGCCTGCACACTACAACTCAGAGGAGTCCTCGCTCGCTGCAACTAGAGAAAAGCCCACGCAGCCACGAAGACCCAGCACAAGCAAGCAAGCAATCGCTCAGTCGTGTCCGACTTTGCGATCCCATGGACTGTAGTCTACCAGGCTTCTCTGTCCATGGGATTTTCCAGGCAAGAGTACTGGACTGGGTTGCTATTTCCTTCTCCAGGGGATCTTCCTGACCCAGGGATCGAACGCAGGTCTCCTGCATTGCAGGCAGACGCTTTACCCTCTGAGCCACACAGTCATAAATAAATAAATAAATAATTTTTTTTAATGTATAAGAGATTGTCCTTCATTTAAATCTTCAAGGTACAGGTGTCCAGGAAAAGTACACATTTACAAAGGCAAAGCACCATGATCTTAAAAAAAGTCAGAGTTTTCTGGAGGGAAAGGGAAGGGGAGTGAAAAAGTAAGGAGTATCTCCCTTGCAAGTTTTCAAACTGAAGTAGACAGAAATGCCTTTATACACCAAATACCTGTGGCCATGCCTTGCTTTGCTTTGCCTTGCCTTGAGTGACATTTCACCACATAGGACAGGAGCCAGAGAAATTCTTCTCACAGTAAATGTTTGGGAGAGCAAATCTTTGAAATACAAAGCTCCCATATGTATCAACCGGGACTAGAATGACAAGTTTTTTAAAGAGTTGGCTAAGAGCTTCTGACCTTTCATTGTCTCAGAATTTGAGACACAGGTAGTCTGAACAGAACATGGTGAAAAATACCATTTAGTGGTTTCTTATTTTCTGTCAGGGCAACATCTTTCTCCTGTAATCTGCTATCCTTTAGATGTCTCTCATCTGCTTTTTCTGATTTTCTATATTCCATAAGGTGACTTCACAACTAGACTAGCCTTTCCTCCTTGTTGTAATGGTAGCCAATTTTCTTTGGAGTACTTGGGTCTTCCCTCATGGATAGATGGTTGGTGGGACTTTTCATCAAGAGGTGTTTGATCTTGACCTATAAAGTAGAACCTGAACCAAGCAAGGCCAGTAGGACCTCTTCCCCAGGATCCTGAACTTGAGTGCAATGTTCTAATAAAAGAAAAATATTTGGGATTTATTGATCCTAGTTGCAGTGCATTAAAGAAACCCTCTGTCAAATCCTACTACCTTGGCTCCCAAGGGATACCCAGGCCTGGTTCCTCCAGCCTTCCATTTCATTCTCAGAGCTAACCTAGTAAATTATTTTAAGTTAGCTGGCATTTGTTTCTTTTAACTGCAACAGAATAAACATCTTGTGAGTGTGCAGTAATTTCAAGTTGATTATTTTAACTATCCACACCCAGCTTGATCCTGTTTGGGTCAAAGGTTAAGCTTAGGTGTACAGTCTATGACCACAAAATAAGGAAATATAGATATGAGTTACCATTTTTTTCTGAAAATTTCATCTTACTAATTCTCCCTCTTCATAGCTTATGATCCAATATGATAAAATGTCTTTCCTGGTATTCTTGTTAATAAAGAGCTTAAATTAATTGAAATATTATATATTAACACATACATATGGAACCCAGAAAAATGGTATAGATGAACTTTATTTGCAAAACAGAAATAGATACATAGATGTACAGAACAAACATATGGACACCAAGAGAGGGAAAGGGGAGGTGGGACGAACTGGAAGATTGAGACTGTCATATATACACTATTTTTACTATGTATAAAATAGATTACTAATCAGAACCCATGGTATAGCTCAGGGAACTCTACTCAGTGCTTTCTGGGAGCAGCTAAATGAGAAGAAAATCCAAAAAGGAGGGGATCTATGTATATATATGGTGGATTCACTTCGCTGTAAAGCAACTATATTCCAATAAAAGGTAACCAAAAATTAATTAACTGAAATTTCCACTAAGCCTGTTTATCCTACTATTTACAGAAATGCTGTGTTATAAAAATGGGATCCTCGTTCCAGAAATTTTTTGATCACTTTCAATTTAAATTATATTGCAATAGATACCAAGGGACCTCAGAAGAAATATAAGGCATAGCCCTTGCCACCTAGGAGCTTATAACCCCATTAGGAAAGTAAGATGCATCCACAAGAGTATATGGTGAAGTGCCACAGGGGTTGGGTGGACAGTAAATGTTTAGGAGTCATAGAGAAATGCAGGCAATCAAGGCAGGAGCAGGAGTGGAAGGCCTCATGAAGCAGGTTGGTTCTTTTTTTTTTTTTTTTTTTTTTAATTTTTGGCCTTACCCAGCGGCATGGCCTCCCAGGTGACACTAGTGGTATAGAACCCACCTGCCGACCCAACCTGCAGGAGGTGCAAGAGATGTGGGTTTAATCCCTGGGCCAGGAAGATCCCCTGGAGTAGGAAATGGCAACCCATTTCAGTATTCTTGCCTGGAAAATTCCATGGGCAGAGGAGCCTGGGGGGCTACAGTCCATGGGGTCACAAAGAGTTGGACACAACTGAGCCGCAGCAGCATAGGGTGAAGCACGGCATGTGGGAATTTAGTTTCTGGACCAGGGATCAAACCCACACTCCCTGCATTGGACGGTGGAGTCTTAACTAGGGAAGTGGGAAAGCAGGTCAGTTCTAAAAAATAATGTAGAAACTCATTAAAGGGTGGCTCAGCAAGAGGATCAAGACAAATACGGGTCTGGAATCAGGAACAAGCTTAGCAGCTCTGGTGTAAAGCATAAAGAGTGGATCTTCAAAGGCTTACAGAGGAAAATATTAGAAAGATAGCAGTTTCCACTGAAATTTAAGAGCAAAGTATCCCAAGAAGCTTGAGTTTATAGCCCCAAGAAAGGATTCTTTTCACACTTTTTGTAATAAATCCTGGTATTAATAACCCATTATATAATCTAAATGGTGGATTTTTTTTCCCTAAAAAATATAGCAAGATCAAGACTTACCTGGTGACCCAGAGGCTAAGACTCCCCACTCCCAATGCAGGGAGCCCGGAGTTCACTCCCTGGTCAGGGAACTAGACCCTACATGCTGTAACTAATAGCTTGCATGCCACAACCAAGACTTAGTGCAGCCAAATTAAAAAAAAAAACAAAAGCAATAAGTACCAGAACATTTGGACTAGTGTTCCATGAGTATACTCAAAGTTTGGGATGCTTATTCATATAACTGTATGAAAATATGCTTCTATATACTACATGTATTGTTGTATATTCTAGTACACTCTTTGAGAGTTTGGAATCTTTTAACCTATGTTAACTTCAGACTCTGCATGACATCTTATAAAACTAAAAATCAGAAGCTATTTTGAAAGAGAATTTGAAGAGACTTGATAGGAAAATCAAAGATTTTACAGACAAGCAAAAGCTAGAAGAGTGCAGAACCACCAAATCAGCTTTACAACATATGTTCATAGAACTTCTCTAGGTGAAAAAGAAAAGGCCTCAACTAGAAACAAGAAAATCACAAAATGAAAAAGCTCACTGAAGGAAAATACACAGTAAAGGTAGGAAATTATCTACACATTACAACCTAGTGAAAGTGAAGTCGTGTCCAACTCTTTGCGACCCATGGACTGTAGTTGGCCAGGCTCCTCCGTCCATGGGATTTTCCAGGCAAGAATACTGGACTGGGTTGCCATTTCCTTCTCCAGCGGATCTTCCTGACTCAGGGATCAAATCCAGGTCTCCTGCATTACAGGCAGACTCTTTACCATCTGAGCCACCAGGGAATCCCAAGAGAGGTTAAAAGACCAAAGTAGTAAAAATCATCTATATTCACAAGAAACAGTTAAGGGATACACAAAAAATTAAAAGTAAAATATGATATCAAAGACAGCAATTATAAGGAGAGGAGAGTAAAAATGCAGGGTTTTTACAATGAATTTGAAACTAAGAGATCAGTAACTTAAAACTGGCACTTATAAATACAGACTTCTATATTAAAACCTTTATGATAACCACAAACCAAAAATCTGTAATAAATATACACACAGAAAAAGGAATCCAAACATAACACTAAAGATAGTCATCAACCTACTGAGTGGGAGAAGATATCTACAAATGATATGACAGATCAGGGATTGGTGTTCAACATATATAAACAGCTCATACCATTCAACATCAAAAAAAAACCACAAAACAAGCCAATTAAAAAACAGACAGAAGGACTAAATAAATATTTTTCCAAAGAGGAAATACAGACGGCCAACAGGCACATGAAGGGGTGCTCAATATTGCTAATCATCAGGGAAATGCAAATCAAAACCACAATTAAACATCACCTCACTTATGTCAGAATAGCTGTCATTAAAAAGAACACATAACAATGTCGACAAGGATGTGGAGGAAAGGAAACCTTGTACATTGCTGGTGGGAACATAAATTGGTGCAGTCACGGTGGAAAACAGTATTGAGGTTTCTCAAAAAAATAAAAATAAGATTAGCATGTGAGCCAGCATTTCTACTATTGGGTACATGTCCAAAAAAGACAAAAACACTAATTTGAAAAGATACATGCATCCCAATGTTCAGAGCAGCATTACTCACAATTGCCAAGGTGTGGAAGTAATCTAATTAAGATTCCATCAACAGATAATTGGATAAAGACGATGTATGTATACAATGAGATACTATCCAGCCACAAAAAACTGCCAAATTTTACCATTTGCAGTGACATGAATAGACTTGGAGGGTGTTATGTTTTAGTGAAATAAGTCAGACAGAGAAAGACAAATACTATATGATACCACTTACATGTGGAATCTAAAAAATACACCTAGTGAATACAACAAAAAGAAGCAGACTTATAGAGAACTATTAATAGTGGTTATCAGTGAGCAGGACTCTTGCCTGGAAAATCACATGGACGGAGGAGCCTGGTGGGCTGCAGTCCATGCGGTAGCTAAGAGTCGGCCACGACTGAGCGACTTCCCTTTCACTTTTCACTTTCATGCATTGGAGAAGGAAATGGCAGCCCACTCCTGTGTTCTTGCCTGGAGAATCCCAGGGACGGGGGAGCCTGGTGGGCTGCCACCTACAGGGTCGCACAGAGTTGGCCATGACTGAAGTGACTTAGCAGCAGCAGCAGCAGCAGTGAGGAGGAAGGGCAATAAAGGGATCGGGGGGAGGAGGTACAAACAAGTGGGTATAAGATAGGCTCGAGGATGTATTGTATACCACAGGGAATATAACCAATATTTTGTAATAACTGTAAATGGAAAGTATCCTTAAAAATTATATGAAATTTTTTTAATTTAAATAAAATGCCTGATGAAGTAAAAAATATTGGTCTTTAAAAATATATCTATCCCACATATTATTATAAACCTCCCTTGGACAAGAAAGAAGAACAATAAGTAAAATGAACCATAATAAAATCACACCATTCAACAAAATTAGATTATCATTAGCATAAAGGATAGCATGTACTCCTAAAGTTATCGTTTGTTCTGTTAAAGGAAAAGGAGAGTTATGTAAATTGCAAGACATTTCCTTCAGAAAATGAAAAGGACTGTTGATGAAAGTCTACTTTACACTCATGGAAAACTTTTAAGCTCTAACATCTTAGATGGCATTCAGTTCTGTTCAAGTGATGCCGAGTCTTTGTTATTTCCTCAACTCTACACTGGCTGAAAATTTCTCTTCTCCCGGATATAGGATGGGATGTCAGAATTGAGCATTTGACATTTATGAACACTTAATGTTGACACAGAAGCTTCCTGTCCCTGAAATGTATACAAATGTTCTACACTATTTTTTGTCAAATACAGAGTGATTTACAACTGTTTGGTCTTATTTTCAGTCATAGCTGCTCCAGTAATTTTTCTCTAGTAACTCCTTTTTGAATGTTACCATTAAATATCTCCTTAAGGATTCCTAGATACATTTTCTACTTGAACAAAAGTAGGCAAAAACAGCAAATTTTTATTTGAATCTCAATCACTACCAAATTACGTGGTGCTGAATTATTACTTTAATTGAGGGCCTACAATCATGGGCTGCATCCTGGGGGAAAACAGTTTATTCCAGGTTGATTTTCTCTTGATCTAGGCATCTATCCGTGAGGAGTGTCAAAAGTCTGAATTAGCCTGGGTTTCATGACCTTTCCTCAGTCACATTAATGCCACAGACATGTGGGCACCTCTAAAGGATGGGCAAGGAGGTAGATCACAGACAGCCTCCCGTGTTGCTGGTGGGGATGCAGAGGTAGTGGCCACTTTGGAAGTTTGAGGAGTGGAAATGGAAAATGACTGTTAAAGGGACAAGGTTTCTTTGGAGTGATGAAAATGTTTTACAATCATTTTTATTTATTCATTGGCTGAACCTTTTGGCATGTGGAACCTCCCTGACTGGGGATCAAACCCACATCCCCTACAGTGGGGCCTCAGAGTCTTAACCATTGAACCACCAGCGTAGTCCTACAATTATTTTTAAATGTTTTACAATCAGATTTTGGTATATTATGCACAACTCTTGAATAAGATCCACTCAACAGTACACAGTAGGTGGGTGAATTTTATCACATGTGAATCTTTATCTGTCAAAAGAAAACACATTCAAAAGCTCCTAGAGTATAACTGATTCATTTTGCTGCACAGCAGAAATTAACACAACATTGTAAAGCAACCATACTCCAATAAGAATTAAATTTTTAGAAGTTCCTAGAAATTGTGTTTTAGTTCTGACTCCAATACAGGTAACAAGTTTCATAAACTCAAGAGCAGACCTGCTCTGCCAGAGCTGTTCTAGCATTCGTATTGTTCTTTCCCCATTGTGCCTTTATCCCAAATGTACATCATTTATTGCCTGCTACCACAGTTTGGGAGAAAGGGATTCTGAGAACTGGGAATTCTAATAAAATCGTAGGTAAACAAATCAGTCTTTGGGTGCTGTGATAAAAAAAAGAAGGTAAGCAAATAATTCTTTGTGAATTACTGTGAATTATGCTTATTAAAATACAGACAAAGAAATATATACTGCTGCTGCTGCTGCTGCTAAGTCGCTTCAGTCGTGTCCGACTCTGTGAGACCCCATAGATGGCAGCCCACCAGGCTCCCCCGTCCTTGGAATTCTCCAGGCAAGAACACTGTACATACTAAAGTTCATTGTTGTTGTTCAGTCACTAAGTCATGTTCGACTCTTTGTGACCCTATGGACTGGAGTACATCAGGATACCCTGTCCTTCACTCTCTCTCAGAGTTTGCTCAAATTCATGTCCACAGAGTCAGTGAAGCTATCTAAACATCTCATCTTTCTCCTTTTGCCTTCAATCTTTCCCAACAACAGGGTCTTTTCCAATGTGTTGGCTGTTCCCATCAATTGGGCAAACTACTGGAGCTTCAGCTTCAATATCACTCCTTCCAATGAATATTCAGGGTTGATTTCCTTCAGGATTGCTTGGTTTGATCGCCTCGCTGTCCAAGGGACTCTCAAGAGTCTTCTCCAGCACCACAGTTATAAAGCATCCATTCCTCCATGCTCAGCCTTCTTTATGGCCCAACTTTCCATCCATACAAGACTACTGGAAAAACCATAGCTTTGACTAGATGGACTTTTGTCAGCAAAGTGATGACTTTGCTTTGTCACATGCTATCTAGCTTTGCCATAGTTTTCCTTCCAAAGAGCAAGTGTCTTTTAATTTCATGGCTGCAGTCATCATCCAAAGTGATTTTTGAACCAAGAAAAGAAAATCTGTCACTGCTTCCACTTTTTCCCCATCAATTTGCCATGAAGCGATGGGACTAGATGCCATCATCTTAATTTTTTGAATGTTGACTTTTAAGCCAGCTTTTTCAATCTCCTTTTTCACTTTCATCAAGAGGATCTTTAGTTCCTTTTCACTTTTAGACATCAGAGAGATATCATCTGCATATCTGATGTTGTTGATATTTCTCCTGGCAATCTTGATTCCAGCTTGGGATTCATTCTGCCTGGCATTTCGCATGATGTACTCTGCATATAAGTTAAATAAGCAGGGTGACAATATACAGCCTTGATGTATACTCCTTTCCCAGTTTTGAACCAGTCTGTTGTTCAATGTGGGGTTCTAACCATTGCTTCTTGACCTGAATACAGGTTTCTCAGGAGACAGGTAAGGTGGTCTGGTTTTACTTCAGTCTCTTTAAGAATAATAGCTGGAACATTCTCTGGCGTTTGCCCTGCTTTGCGACAGGAATGAAAACTGACCTTTTACAGTCCCGTGGCCACTGCTGAGTCTTCCAAATTTGCTGGCATATTGAGTGCAGCACTTCAACATATCATTTTTAAGGACTTGAAATAGCTCAGCTGGAATTCCAGCACTTCCACTAGCTTTGTTCATAGTAATGTTTCCTAAGACCCGCCTGTCTTCATTCACACTCCAGGATATCAGGCTGTAGGTGAGTGACCACACCCTCATGGTTATTTGGGTCATTAAGACCTTTTTTGTATAGTTCTTCAGTGTATTCCTGCCACTTAATCTCTTCAGCTTCTGTTAAGTCTTTACCATTTCTGTCCTTTATCATGACCATCCTCGCATGAAATGTTTCCTTGATATCACCAATTTTCTTGAAGAGATCTCTAGTCTTCCTATTCTATTATTTTCGTCTATTTCTTTGCATTGTTCCTTTAAGAAGGCCTTCTTATCCCTCCTTGCTAGTCTCTGGAACTCTGCATTCAGTTCGGTATATCTTTCCTCTTCCCCCTTGTCTTCCACTTCTCTTCTTCCCTCAGCTATTTGTAAAGCCTCCTTACACAACCACTTTGCTTTCTTGCATTTCTTTTTCCTTGGGATGGTTTTTGTCACTGCCTCCTAACTAGTTCTTCAGGCACTCTGTCTACAAGATCTAATCCCTTGAATCTATTTGCCACTTCCACTGTATAATCATAAGGGATCTGATTTAGGTCATACCTGAATGGCCCAGTGGCTTTCTCTCCTTCTTCAATTTAAGCCTGAATTTTGCTAAGGAGCTCAAGGTCAGAGTTACAGTCAGCTCTGGGTCTTGTGTTTTGCTGACTGTATAGAGTTTCTCCATCTTTGGCTGCAAAAATAGAATCAATCTGATTTTGGTATTGACCATCTGGTAATGTCCACGTGCAGAGTTGTTTCTTGTGCTGCTGGGAGAGAGTGTTTGCTATGACCAGTGTGTTCTCTTGACAAAACTCTGTTAGCCTTTGTCATGCTTCATTTTGTCCAAGGCCAAACTTGCCTTTTACTCCAGGTATCTCTTGACTTCCTACTTTTGCATTCTACTCCCCTATGATGAAATGGACATTTTGGTGTTAGTTCGTGAAAGTGTTGTAGGTCTTTATAGAAATGTTCAACTTCAGTTTCTTCAGCATTACTGGTTGGGGCATAGACTTGGATTACTATGCTGATGAATGGTTTGCCTTGGAAAGGAACCCAGATCATTCTGTTGTTTTTGAAATTGTACCCAAGCACTGCATTTCAGACTCTTTTGTTGACTATGAATGCTCCATATATATTTATATGTATATATATATATACATTTTATACATATATACGATATATACAGTATAAAACTGAACCACTTTTCTGTACAACTGAAACCAATACAACATTGTAAATCAACAATTTGTTGTAGTTCAGTTGTTCAGTCGTGTCCGACTCTTTGCAACCCCATGGACTGCAGCATGCCAGGCTCCCCTGTCCTTCATCATCTCTGCCCTGTCTCCATTTTTAAAAGTCCTATTATTTAAAAATTAAAAGATGAATAAGTAATGATGCCTGTACCTAGTTCTTGACTTCTATCATTTCACATCTACTTTCACTTTCCTACTTCTCAAGCACTTTGTTCTATGATGTGTTTCAGGGGTGAGAAGTGTAACATCTGCAGTTACAAGAGTGTCAAAACTATTATGACTGATTTTTGATAATTTATGAGTAGCATAAAGCTTTAAAATAATGTAAGTTTCTTCTGGGTCAAAAAAGTAAACTTCCTATGTATTGATTTATATATTTTCGAATAGAATAACCCTAACACCAATGTTAGTCCTTCAAAAGTAATAGTCATTGGATCAGTTTTGACACTTACCAATGACATTTCATAATCAGCACAGTTTATGATTTCTAAAGTAAAATAATTTGTTATATATCAATATTATTTTTTAAAAGAAAAAGAAACTACATATTGTCTTTGCAAATTAACTTTAAAACTCCTTGTAAAACCATATGAGTTATCTTTATTTTATACATATACATGCACATATATATTAGGACTTCCCTGATGGCTCAGCAATAAAGAATCTGCCTGCAGTGCAAAAGACGAAGGAGACATGGGTTCAATCCCTGGTAGAAAAATCCCCTAGAGGAGGAAATGGAAACTCACTCTAGTATTCTTGCCTGGAGAATCCCATGGACAGAGGAGTCTGGCGGGCTACAATCCATAGGGTTACAGAGTCAAACACAACTCAGAGACTGAGCCCACACATGCACATATATACATATGTATATATATTTCTATATCTACAATTCTATATGCGTTTTCCACAATATTAAATAGCTATAAAAGAGAATTTTAGTACAAAATTCTCCAAACAAGAATTTTAGTACAACTGTAAATCCAGGTGTTGCGACCTTAATCAGACTGTCTCAGTAGTCAAGGGAGGACTAAGACACTTCATGCATGCATGCTCAGTCGCTTCAGTTGTATCTGACTTTTTGTGACCCTATGGACTGTAGCCTACCAGGGCTCCTCTATCCATGAATTCTCCAAACAAGAATACAGGAGTGAGCTGCCATGGGGGATTTTCCCCAACCCAGGGATTGAACCCAGGTCTCGTGTGTCTCCTGCACTGGCAGGCAGGTTCTTCAACACAAGCACCACCTGGGAAGTCCAAGCTACTTTATACTCCTGGCATATGAGTGAAGGAAAAAAAAGCCTAAATGAAGATTTAAAAATCAAGGTATCTATTAAAAGTTTACTCTTTAAAAATCAGTGCTAGGGGACTTCCCTGATGGTCTAGTGATTCGGACTTCGTCTTCCAATGCAGGCGATCTGAGTTCAATTCCTAGTCAGGAGCTAAGATTCCACATGCCCTGTGGCCAAAAAACCAAAACATAAAGCAGAAGAATATTGTAACAAATTCAACAGACTTTAAAAATGGTCCTTATAAAAAAAATCCTAAAAGAAATCAATGCTATCAGCCAAAAAAGTAGAAACAACCTGAATATCCAACAACTGATAATAAATAAAATGTGGTATATCTACACAATGGAATTTTTTCTTTACTATAAATTGTATTTAGCTTTCGGTCTCCAAGTTAACTGAGGAGGTAGGTTGTTTTATTCTTTCATTTTTAAAAAAAATCATTTTATTGAAGTATCGTTGGTTTACAATGAAGTGTTTCTGTTGTACAATGAAGTGTTTTACAGTGAAGCATTTCTGTATATGTGTAATTCTTTTTCATACTCTTTGCCATTATTGTTATTACAGGGTATTGAATACAGTTCCCTATGCTATACAATGGGACCTTGTTGTTTACCATCCTGTGTATAATCGTTTGCATCAGATAGTCCCAAACTCCCAATCCATCCCTTCCCCACCCTTACCCTTGGCAACACAAGTTCTCCATTTCTGTGAGTCTATTTCCATACACAATGATATTATTCAGCAACGAATGAAGTATTACACATGCTACAACATGTATGAACCTTCAAAACACTGTATTAAGTGCTAAGGGAAAGCAGCCAATCACCAAAGACTCCATATTACATGGTTCCCATTTCTATGAACCTTCCAGAACAGGCAAGTCTACAGAAAGTGGGTGAGTCATTGCCTAGGACTAAAAGAGTTGGGAGAAAAAGAGAAATGACTGCTGACAGGTATAAGGTTTCTTTGGGGGGCTGATGAAAATATTTCAGAATTAATTACAGTGGCAGTTGTACATGTCTGTGAATACGCTGAAAACCATCAACTTGTGCACTTCAAATAGGTGAATCATAAGGTTTGTGAATTACGCTTTAATAAAGCTGTCAAAAAATTAATGCAAACCCCAACTGAATATATTTATCAAAATTCATCATACTGTATACTTAGACCTGTTGGATTTTATTGTGTATAAAGTATACCTCAGTAAAGTTGACTTTATAAAGAAAAATTATTAATGCCATAAACACACATATGGTTCCAATGACTGCTCTATGACCTGATTTGGAGATAAAATCAACAATATCTGTTTAAGGTCTTTCATAAACGTGAGGTTCCCTCCCCTCCTACACACCTCCCAACACACACACACAGATTTCTTTTTTCTGTGATGACCCCTCCAAGTCATGATTCTTTCATGTAACTTAACTAATGCAGACACGGTCACTTCCTAAGTCAGAGCATCAAGTTCACTCCTGATCACACCCAGATTTCTAACCTAGGAACAGGTTTAAACAAGGGCAATAAAATCAGGAGATTATGCTTTGCTTATTCTGTTTGCATTGTAGCTCCTCAAATAAAGCAGTAACAAAGCTCCAGTTCAAGTGCAGGAATGACTACACGTCATAAAAGAAGAATCTAAGCAATGAAAATAAAATGTAGGTTCAGGGCTTCTAAAGTAAACGTCAGTGATCCCTGGCTGCTTTGTGTACGTATAGAAGAATGTACAGAAAATGATAAGGAGCAAGTTAATACTTTCAGTTGTTTGATAGCTTCCTTTTTTTTCCTCTTGCTTTCACCATAAAGATGGGGTAGAGAGGAAGAGAGGTTTTGCCAGTATCTGGTTGCACAGCAGAAGGGACTCAGGAATGGTTAAGGTCATGAGCTTTATTCATTTCAGTTCAGTCGGTCAGTCGCGTTCAACTCTTCGCGACCCCATGGACTGCAGCACGCCAGGCTTCCCTGTCCACCACCAACTCCCGGAGCATGCTCAAACTCAAGTCCTTCAAATCGGTGATGTCATCCATGATGCCATACATGAGCTTTGTTATCACATGTATATCTGGTTCTGATCCAGTCTACACTACTCACCATATGTTTTTGAGCTAAGTACTTAATGTCTGTGAGCCTCAGTTTTCCCCATCTGTAAATGCTGAAGCTGAATCTCCAATACTTTGGCCCCCTGATTTGAAGAACTGACTCATTTGAAAAGACCCTGATGGTGGGAAAGAATGAAGGCGGGAGGAGAAGGGGACGACAGAGTATGGGATAGTTGGATGGCATCATTGACTCAATGGACATGAGTTTGGGTAAACTCTGGGAGTTGGTGATGGACAGGGAGGCCTGGCGTGCTGCAGTCCATGGGGTCACAAAGAGCTGGACACAACTGAGTGACTGAACTGAAAATGGTAAATAATGAGTTTAAAGTACAAAGTTCACTTATATGTGGAATGTTAAAAAAGAGTACAAATGAACTTATCCACAAAATGGAAATAGAGCTACAGATGTAGAAAATAAACTTAAGGTTACGGGGAGAAGAGGGGGAAGGGATGAATTGGGAGACTGGGATTGACATGTAGACAGTATTATATATAAAATAGATAAAAAATAAGGACCTATTGTATAGCACAGGGAACTCTACTCAATACTCTGTAATAGCCTATATGGGAACAGTATCTAAAAAAAGAGTAGCTATATGTGTAACTGATTCACCTTGCTGAACACCGGAAACTAACACAACATTGTACATCAACTATACTCCAATAAAAAAAATTTTAAGTTCAAATCTCAGTGCCTGGCACACAATAAAACATTTTACTAAGTATTAGCTATGATTTTATTCCTATAAAGGATTTCTGGGGACTTGATAGCCACTTTCTCAGAAGTAGTTCCTAGTTACTTACACCAGAATTCGAGATCAACTAGTTACTAAATCATTTCTCACTCTAGGGCTTCTAAGACTTTTTGATCTTTAGTTATTTCTTAATCTTTAGTTATTTCTTAATACTAAGGACCTTGAAACCAAGATCTGGATACTGGCAGGTTGCATTTGGAATGATTCAAAACCGTGTTTACTCCTGTTAAAACTTGATTTGGTTTCAAGTTTAGAAATTCCAGAATTTGCATTTTTAAAAAGTCACCCTATGGGGAACTCCCAGCATTCCAGTGGTTAGGACTCAGAGCTTTCAATGCCATGGCCCCAGATTCAGTTCCTGGACAGGGAACCAAGATCCTGCAAGCCTCGCAGTGCAGCCAAAATAAAAAACAAAAACAAAAAATCACTCAATGATTCTGATACAGGTTATCCACAGATACACCCTGAAAACTGCTGCCCAACCACAGTGATTCCCGGCCATGACTGCACTAAAATCATCTGCTGCTGCTGTTAAGTTGCTTCAGTCGTGTCCAACTCTGTGCGACCCCATAGACGGCAGCCCACCAGACTCTGCTGTCCCTGGGATTCTCCAGGTAAGAACACTGGAGTGGGCTGCGATTTCCTTCTCCAATGCATGAAAGTGAAAAGTGAAAGTGAAGTCGCTCAGTTGTATCCGACTCTTAGCGACCCCATGGACTGCAGCTATCTGGGAAGCTTTTAAATATCCCCGATGCCAGGTCCCACCACCAGCCTGCTCTGGGGTAGACCCTAACACTTCCAGCCACTCTAATGTGTAGCTAGGCTGAGCATCACTGTCCTAGAGGATAGAGCACCTTCTGATCAACCGTCCCATCTTCCACCCCAGTGGAAGAAAGACATAGGTGAGGAAGACAGAGAAGAAAATAAGCAGTTGGTGATAGTGAACTGAGCAAGTGGAAACTCTGCCTGGAGCCCACCACCCCAATGCAGCATCCAGCACTTGGCTGTCCTTTGACTCTACTCTGTCATTTACCCTGTCAAAGACAAAGCTTACTCAGCCCCACACCTAAATCTCTACTGATCATCAAGTCTACGTTGGTTTCAAACAGAAACAAAAGCAAAAATTCTTACAGCAGTGACAACCATGGCAAAAGTTAGTTTCTTGATTTTCTATAAATGCTTGCAGAAAAAATGCAGAGGAGGATCACTATCTATGATAAAAAATTTAAAAGATGATTACATCCATTTATCTGCTGTTTTAATGAAAAGAGGAGAACGTGGTGTAAGAAAGTATATCAAACAATGCAAAAAATAAATAAACACACCTACCATGCTAATGCACCTAAGTGACTTGAAAGTGATAGAAAAGTCAGCATCTCTCTCCAAAGAATCAGAAGTTTACCAAACAAGAGAGCAGAATAATTGGACCATCTCAGGACAGCATGACTTTCATTTTTCTAAAGCCCCCTGGAGTGTAAAAGAAGGGAAAAAAAGGAAAGGATGGTTGCAAGCTCCCTCTTCACTTGTGACATCTGGCGCTGTCCCCACTGGCAGTGGCAACGCTATTAACCCCACCCTTTGATGTGGCAAGTGCCCAAAACCTGTTGGCTGGTTTCTGGCCAGAGAAGGAGCAATTTCACCCTGACGGCTCCAGAGAGGGCAAACACACACACTGCCAGATAGAAGAGGGAAGAATCTTTTCCCATCTCTCCCACTGTCCCAGATGGCCAAATCTGGGTGCACTGCCTCTAGAGCATCACTTCACCACCCATAATGCCATCCTGCTGCTGCAGAGCAGTGCAGGTAAAGACCTGGGAGGAGCAGCTTCAAGAATCTCCAGGCAGGGGCTTCCCTGGTAGCTCAGTGGTAAAGAATCCACCTGCCAATGTAGGAGACACGGGTTCAATCCCTGATCCAAGGAGATCCCACGTGCCATGCAGCAACTAAGCCCATGCATCACAGCTATTGAGCCAGTGCTCTAGAGCCTGGGAGCTGTAACTACTGAGCCTTTGTGCCCCAAATGTTGAAGCCCATGTGCCTAGAGCCCACGATCTGCAACAAGAGAAGCCACAACAATGAGAAGCTCGAGCACCGCAACAAAGATCCAGTGCAGCCAAAAATAGATAAGTGTGTGTGTGTGTGTGTGTGTGTGTGTGTGCATGCTCAGCATGTACGACTCTTTGTGACCCCATGGACCAATACAAAAATAAAAATTAAAATAGATATATATGTATAATTGAAGCATTTTGCTGTACAACAGAAAGGAACACAACACTATATATCACCAATACTTCAATACAATAAACTTTTTTTAAAAAAAGGGAAGAGAGAAGTCTCAGTGAGGAAAGACCCCAGTGACAATGACTGTCTGCTCTTAGGTCCCAAAGAGCCATCAGATCACCCACAGCCCAAAGAAGACAAAACAAAGAGGCACTGAAGTCCAAGAGAGGCTTACTTTCATTCCTTTCTTTCATTTCCTTCCTTCTTTTTCCTATCAACTCAGGGAGCTATGTAACTTATGCACGCCTCTTTGCCACATGCTACTCCACAGTTACCAGGGTACTTGTTGGTAGAATGGAGGTGAAGATGTATCCTCAAAGATAACAGGACAAAATCAATTCCTTTGTCTCCCGAGCACCGCAGGAAGTCAAGTTCGCCTTGACAGTCTTCATACCCCAGTTTTCTACTCTTCCCCAGTTCAAAGATACCCCTTCCTGACTTCAAATGTACCAAAGATCTTGAGGACACCCTGGTTGTTCAGTGGTGAGGATTCCATACTTTCCCTGCCAAGGGTGAGGGTTCAGTCCCTAGTCAGGGAACTAACATCCCGAAAGCCGTGAGGTGTGACCATAAAGATACCTAAGATCTTGTTTTCTAAACTAGTTCTTAAGAAAAGGTAAATGACCCAGCAATCCCACTACTGGGCATACACACTGAGGAAACCAGAATTGAAAGAGACACGTGTACCCCAATGTTCATCGCAGCACTGTTTATAATAGCCAGGACATGGAAGCAACCTAGATGTCCATCAGCAGATGAATGGATAAGAAAGCTGTGGTACATATACACAATGGAGTATTGCTCAGCCATTAAAAAGAATATATTTGAATCAGTTCTAATGAGGTGGATGAAACTGGAGCCTATTATACAGAGTGAAGTAAGCCAGAAAGAAAAACACCAATACAGTATACTAACGCATATATATGGAATTTAGAAAGATGGTAACAATAACCCTGTATGCGAGACAGCAAAAGAGACACAGATGTATGGAACAGTCTTTTGGACTCTGTGGAAGAGGGAGAGGGTGGGATGATTTGGGAGAATGGCATTGAAACATGTATAATATCATATATGAAACGAATCACCAGTCCAGGTTCGATGCTGGATACAGGATGCTTGGGGCTGGTGCACTGGGACGACCCAGAGGGATGGTACAGGGAGGGAGGTGGGAGGGGGCTTCAGGATGGGGAACACGTGTACACCCGTGGCGAATTCATGTTGATGTATGGCAAAACAAATACAATATTGTAAAGTAATTAACCTCCAATTAAAATAAATAAATTTATATTAAAAAAAAAGAAAAGGTGATGACTCTGTGGGCATCAAAAAAGCAAACAAAGGACCCAATTTTAAGGTTGTATCTCCACACAAGCATGTTTCTAATCATTAAAGCATATACTTTTCAGGGGATTTCAAACCTGGCTGTGGCTCAGACAGTAAAGAATCTGCTTGCAATGCAGGAGACCCGGGTTTGATCCCTGGGTCAGGAGGATCCCCTGGAGAAGGGAATGGCTACCCACTCCAGTATTCTTGACTGGAGAATCTCAAGAACAGAGAGGCCTGGTGGGCTATAGTCTGTGGGGTCGCAAAGAGTCGGACACAACTGAACAACCAACACTTTTCATTTCAAACCTGGTTGTACCTGAGGGGCTTAAAAATGACCAATGTCTTAGACTTCTCTAGAAACATGAAAACAGGATCTCTGGGCTTGAGGCCAGATTGATAAAGGGCTCCAGGTGATCTCAATGTGAAGCTTCTAACAGAAAGGAGTGGACCACTGCACTAGCTTACATAATTGCTCCTCTTGCTGGACAAGCCTAAATTGAAAGACTTGACTGATTTTAGTTATTTAAACTGATCTAGATGGTGACTGCAGCCATGAAATTAAAAGATGCTTACTCCTTGGAAGAAAAGTTATGGCCAACCTAGATAGCATACTCAAAAGCAGAGACGTTACTTTGCCAACAAAGGTCTGTCTAGTTAAGTCTATGGTTTTTCCAGTAGTCATGTATGGATGTGAGAGTTGGACTGTGAAGAAAGCTGAGCACTGAAGAATTGATGCTTTTAAACTGTGGTGTTGGAGAAGACTCTTGAGAGTCCCTTGGACTGCAAGGAGATCCAACCTGTCCATTCTGAAGGAGATCAGCCCTGGGATTTCTTTGGAGGGAATGATGCTAAAGCTGAAACTCCAGTACTTTGGCCACGTCATGCGAAGACTTGACTCATTGGAAAAGACTTTGATGCTGGGAGGGATTGGGGACAGGAGGAGAAGGGGAAGATGGAGATGAGATAGCTGGATGGCATCACCGACTTGATGGACGTGAGTCTGAGTGAACTCTGGGAGATGGTGATGGAGAGGGAGGCCTGGTGTGCTGCGATTCATGGGGTCTCAAAGAATCGGACACGACTGAGTGACTGAACTGAACTGAACTGAACACTTCCTGTGTATCAGACACAGTGCCAGGATTTTCAGATGTTATCTTTTTAATCTAAGTAAGATAAATTAGAAAAGTATTAATAACCCTCCTTCTACCTCCAATGTCCACAGAATTTTTGCTAGATTCTACATAAGGCTCTCTCTCTCCATTTAACCCTAGGATTGATCACCTAATGGAGGTTCATAAATGGTTCGTAAGTTTGCATTCTTTTACTTTGGGAAGTTATCTTAAACTTTTTTTTAATGGCTACTCTTTAACATAACTGGACATGCTAGCATCCTTCAAGGGCCTATAGTGGACAAACTAATGTCTACATAATAATAATGATAGCTTGACCATTTCAAGGACCTTTGAGAATAATACACAGAATACTGTGGTCTTCAGATCTCCTTTGGCCCTAAGTCCTAAAAGTCTTTACCAAAGACATTTCTATTTATTTCATAAAAGTCTCTTAACATTCTTGCAGCACACACACACACAACTACTAAACACTACCAGCATCCATCATTATTCCTATGTTCCACAAGCCACTCTATGTGGCTTGTGCCTCTCTTCTCTTTTTTTTTTTTGCTAGTCTGCATTATAATTAGCCATTACTTGTCTTTCCCTTCACTACACTGAAAATTCCTTGGGGTCAAGACATACCATATGTTCTTATGTTCCTTCCACATCTCTGCATACAGTAGGCACTGAATAAATGTTTGCTGATGTTAATAGAAAAAGATATTAAGCTATAGTTCAGGGAGCAACATAAAGTAGCCAGCAGGCTAGAGGGGTGTGGTCCAAACTCTGTAGTACATCGTCGGTCATCCAATCAATCACACTGTGAGCAGCAATGTTTAAAAAACTGAAATTCAGACTAGAATAAAATCAGTTACAGTAGCAAATATAAGCCCTCCTGCACGCTGCTAAGGGCTGAGCACTACTTTGAGAGACTTGGCTTCAGTTTACATGTGCGCCTGTGTTTGCTGGCAGGGTCGGGCTGTAAAATAAATCTCACTATGAGTCACAGTCAAAAACACTGAAAGCCCCTAGTCCAGAAGGGTCCATGTTCAACCTGGGTACCTAGCTGAGGTTAGACCACAATTAATAGCACAGCATTAGCCATGTGAATTTAAGCAAGGTAAAAAACCTCAGTTTCTTCATCTATGAAATGAAAATAGGATAGGAAGAACTCCTTCATCATAGAATTTTATGAGGAACATACGAAATAATCTCTATGAAATACTAGGCGTTGATACTTGGCACAGAGCAAATGTTTAGCAATACTGCTCCTGTTGTGGCCTGTTCTAAGGTTTTCTTAGAAAAACTTGAATGAGTACCTCCCTCCCCTCCACCTTCTCATCTCCTAATCATTCCTCAACTCAATGTTTTCTGGCTTCTATGCATCCAGACAAGAAAAATGTCCTTACTGTGATGTTTAACTTTTAAGTGCAAAAGAAAATCAAAGATGATTATTCCTGCCCTCATGGAGATTCAAGCCAGGCATCAATGAACAGTGTGATCCAAAAATTATAAATAGGGTTTCCCAGGTGGCTCAGGGGTAAAGAAGCCCCTTGCCAATGCAGGAGACACAGGTTCAATTCCTGATCTGGGAAGATCTCACATGCCGTGGAGCAACTAATCCTGTGTGCCATAACTATCGAGCCTGTGCTCTAGAGCCTGGGAGCCGGAGCTACTGAAGCCCATGTGCCCTACAGTTTGTGCTCTGCAACGAGAGAAGCCACCACAAGGAGAAGCCCGAACACAACTAGGGAGCAGCCCCTGTTCTCTGCATAGTTGCAGAGAAAAGCCTGTGCAGCAACAAAGACTCAGCACAACCAAAAATATATAAATAAAATTTTTTAATTATAAAAAATTATAAATAAAAAATAAAAACTGGTTTTACAAATCTGTATTTTGTTCATATGACATTTGGTATTTAGATCTTTCAATACCCAGCTAGCTACCTGATTCTTTCTATTTTCTCTAAAGATTTGCAACAATTCAGCCCCAACTACCTCTGCAGGATTACCAAAACCTGGGCTCTTCACACCACTGTCACGATTCATCCCTTAAACCATGCTCCTCTCCTCTTGCACGCCTTAGACTCTTCACTCCCCACCAGCTGCTGGAAAAGCTGTAATCCTTTATGAAACTCCTGCTTCAAGTTGTTCAGTTGCTCAGGTGTGTCCAACTCTTTGCAACCCCATGGACTGCAGCACATCAGGCTTCCCTGTCTTTCACCATCTCCCAGAGTTTGCTCAAACTCATGTCCATTGAGTCAGTGATGCCACCCAACCATCTCATCCTCTGTCATCCCCTTCTCCTCCTGCCTTTAATCTTTCCCAGCATCACCGTCTTTTCCAATGAGTCAGCTCTTCACATCACGTGGCCAAAGTATTGGAGCTTCAGTTTCAGCATCAGTCCTTCCAATGAATATTCAGGACTGATTTCCTTTATTGACTGGTTGGATCTCCTTGCAGTCCAAGGGACTCTCAAGAGTCTTCTCCAACACCACAGTTCAAAAGCATCAATTCTTGACTTAGCCTAAATGTCTCCTCTTATTTGATGCCACCCAAACCCTTCAACAGTTAGTCATTCCTTCTCAAAGGTCTCACAATAATTTGGGCAATCTTGTTCTTACAACATTTATCACAATATATTATTATTCATTAGGTATGTAACCAACAAGATTATCCTGCATCCCTAGCACTAAGAATTGCACTTGGCACATAGTAAAGGCTCAATAGGTCTTTATGAAATGAATGAATAAATGAATGCATAGAAAGCCTACTGACCTAAATCTTCCATATATCAAAATGATTAACCATACAGCTTTCATTCAACAGAAAGAATTGAGTACATTTGGGAGGTATTTGTTTATTTCAAAGAAAATGAATGTATTTTGAAGAAAATGAATGTATCTGGAAGGTGTTGTGGACAGAAGGTGGATGTGGTTCCTTCCTCCAAAGGGCTTAGAGCCTGCCTCCATCATTAAACCTGAAAGGCTAGCCAAATACATGGGTAAACATAGAGTTGACTTTTCAAATTCAAAATTGTTACCAGTATAAGATCAGATGGTATGTCTTTAATGATCAGGCAATTACCTGATTCTTTCAGGTTTGTTTTAAATGATAAACATCCAGGGTTGGCTGACAAACTCCCATAGGTGCAAGGGAGGGTCAACTCACCACTGGAGAAGGGACAAGGACAAAGTGTGGCTCAGAACTGTCATTGACAGCCTTCCTCTGGTCCTCTCTGTCAGCTCAGTCCCAGTAAGCTCTGTGATTTCTCTGAAAACGCCAGGCTTCCTTTACTCAGATGCTTCCTTCCTGTTTCAATATCTGCTCTGAGCTTTTCAGGTAGAGGCTGGCCCACTTGTTTGTAAAACAGCTTATTAGCATAAAGCAAAGAACACATCTTAGCTCATCACATTCATGAAACTCTGCTTTAAAAATATTATATTATAGAATTGAACTGTACTGTTCCCCCAGGAATGAGTTATTCAAAAGAACTGGAGATTGGAATCACATGCAAGTCCACTACTTTTGTTCTCATTTTTATTTTTGGGGATCCATATAAATATGCTTTTTAAAAAACCCCTAAACTTCCATATTAACACATAAGAGCCAAACTCTTAACTTATTCACCTTGTTGCAATTGAAGAACATCCCCAGACTAAGAAGAGAGACAGACTACAGGGCAGACTCTTGCTCAGGTAAAGATGCCTGTTGGGAATTCCCTGGCGATCCAGTGGTTTGGACTTCAAGCTTCGAAGACCAGGGGTCTGGGTTCCATCCCTAATCAGGGAACTAAGATCCTGCAAGCTGAGTAGCATGGCAAAAAATAAATAAAGAAAAGAAAAAACTAAGCTTATAAATACACCTTGTCCAAGTGAAAACCAGGATCTATTTTCCAGCTGTCATTATCTTCTTACATTTGAGTGAGAAGAAAGAACAGGAAGGAAAATATTTAGAGAAACAGCTCTGGGTCCTGGAATTAAACCGAACTAACTGTCCCTGAAAGGGATAATTAACACAAGCAATTAACTGCCGGGGCCTCTGAATTATGTCAACAGCATGGCCATCGAAAAAGGGCATTCTTTGATCTTAAAGGCCTTATAAATCTATCATGGTCCAGCACTCACCAAAGAGATCTTCCAAAGTTATCATGCTTTAGATCCGGTGAGTACTGGACTATGTGTCAGTAAAGAAGAAGTGGGTTAGAGATCAGATGGACTGAGTGCAGGATCATGGAAGTCTGAAACCAGAAGAAAGCTTGGAAGTCATCTAGCAAATTAGTGGCAAAAAAGCCAAATCTGATCTCTAGAGGTGTTTTGTTTGGCCTGCCCAATTCTTATTTTCTTTTATTTTTAGCCATGTTGAATGAATTGCCAATGTTTTCCCATCAAAATCTGAATTTCCGGATTCTCTTGAAGATCTGGCAACACTGGGCTCTTGTTCTTACATAATAATTGGCTGGAACTGGGTAGCTCCAGCCCTCATGAATGGGCATGTTCTCCCCAGCTCCTTCCACTCCCTCCTCTCCCTTTCACAGGACCAAGGCTGACTTGTCTTGGAGTTTCACCTGTGCTCTCCCCACCTCCCACCCTGGTCTGCTGCTCTAAGAGGCCAGTCAGCCCGGGTGAACCTAGAGAACTTACTGCCCACAATCTTAACAATTCCTCAATTTCTTCCTCTGTTCAAGCTGGTTTTAGAAAAGGCAGAGGAACCAGAGATCAAATTGCCAACATCCGCTGGATCATGGAAAAAGCAAGAGAGTTCCAGAAAAACATCTATTTCTGCTTTATTGACTATGCCAAAGCCTTTTTTGACTGTGTGGATCACAATAAACTGTGGAAAATTCTGAAAGAGATGGGAATACCAGACCACCTGATCTGCCTCTTGAGAAACCTGTATGCAGGTCAGAAAGCAACAGTTAGAACTGGACATGGAACAACAGACTGGTTCCAAATAGGAAAAGGAGTACATCAAGGCTGTATATTGTCACCCTGCTTATTTAACTTATATGCAGAGTACATCATGAGAAACGCTGGGCTGGAAGAAGCACAAGCTGGATTCAAGATTGCTGGGGGAAATATCAATAACCTCAGATATGCAGATGACACCACCCTTATGGCAGAAAGTGAAGAGGAACTAAAAAGCCTCTTGATGAAGGTGAAAGAGGAGAGTAAAAAAGTTGGCTTAAAAGTCAACATTCGGAAAACGAAGATCATGGCATCTGGTCCCATCACTTCATGGCAAGTAGATGGGGAAACAGTGGAAACAGTGTCAGACTTTATTTTTTTTTTTTTCCAAAATCACTGCAGATGGTGACTGCAGCCATGAAATTAACAGATGCTTACTCCTTGGAAGAAAAGTTATGACCAACCTAGACAGCATATTAAAAAGTAGAGACATTACTTTGCCAACAAAGGTCCGTCTAGTCAAGGCTATGGTTTTTCCTGTGGTCATGTATGGATGTGAGAGTTGGACTGTGAAGAAGGCTGAAAGCCGAAGAATTGATGCTTTTGAACTGTGGTGTTGGAGAAGACTCTTGAGAGTCCCTTGGACTGCAAGGAGATCCAACCAGTCCATTCTGAAGATCAGCCCTGGGATTTCTTTGGAAGGAATGATGCTAAAGCTGAAACTCCAGTACTTTGGCCACCTCATGTGAAGAGTTGACTCATTGGAAAAGACTCTAATGCTGGGAGAGGTTGGTGGCAGGAGGAGAAGGGGACGACAGAGGATGAGATGGCTGGATGGCATCACTGACTCGATGGATGTGAGTCTGAGTGAACTCCGGGAGTTGGTGATGGACAGGGAGGCCTGGTGTGCTGTGATTCATGGGGTCACAAAGATTAGGACACGACTGAGCGACTGAACTGAACTGATGAGGAAACTGGGGCTTCCCTGATAGCTCAGCAGGTAAAGAATCCATCTGCAATGCAGGAGACCTGGGTTTGATCCCTGGGTTGGGGAGATCCTCTGGAGGAGGGCATGGCAACCCACTCCAGTATTCTTGCCTGGAGAATCCAGGAGCCAGGCTCCTCTGTCCATGGAATCGCAAAGACCTGGACACGACTGAGCAACTAAGGACAGCACAGCACGAGGAAACTGAGGTTTAGAGATATTTTGTTAGGGGAGAGACGCATCTCAAGACCCCTTACTGACCCATCCAGTGAAAAGCCACCTATTTCCAGTCCTGCTCTCAGGAACAGAAGAGTAAATAGCAGAGTTCATAAACCATTCAGAGTCTGAGAACAAACAAAAAGATAGATCTAGAGATTTAACAGAGTTAGTATAGGCAAAGTGAGGGCCAGAGACTTGGATGTGAGTTGGTACCATCATTTCATTTATCACAGGCATTTATCATGCTCCCTATGCTACCAGGCTTTTGTCTCAGCTTATCTTGATTCCATACAACCCATATCCCATAAAACTGGGTCCAAGTATTAAGAGTAGCAGTGAAGTTCTGGTGAAGAAAACTCTGATGACGCTGTCTCCAGTGGTGTGTCATTTTGCTTAGTACATGTTTTGTATAACTTGTACATGATTATGTAGAATCCAGTCTTTTGCCTGAATACATACTTTAGCATGTCACCTACAAACTAGTAGATTTCCTATACAATTTTCAGAGTAAAAACTCTGAAGACACATGGTAATATATACAGGATGCTGAAATACCAAAATATCTGGTGCATGTGGGGGATTTGCTGGGAAGAGTGAAAAGAATACATGAAACTGATGCTCTTCCAAGAAATCTGGAGCCAGACATCCTGGAATGTGAAGTCAAGGGGGCCTTAGAAAGCATCACTACAAACAAAGCTAGTGGAGGTGATGGAATTCCAGTGGAGCTATTTCAAATCCTGAAAGATGATGCTGTGAAAGTGCTGCACTCAATATGCCAGCAAATTTGGAAAACTCAGCAGTGGCCACAGGACTGGAAAAGGTCAGTTTTCATTCCGATCCCAAAGAAAGGCAATGCCAAAGAATGCTCAGACTACGGCACAATTGCACTCTTCTCACACGCTAGTAAAGTAATGCTCAAAATTCTCCAAGCCAGGCCTCAGCAATATGTGAACCGTGAACTTCCTGATGTTCAAGCTGGTTTTAGAAAAGGCAGAGGAACCAGAGATCAAATTGTCAACATCCGCTGGATCATGGAAAAAGCAAGAGAGTTCCAGAAAAACATCTATTTCTGCTTTATTGACTATGCCAAAGCCTTTGACTGTGTGGATCACAATAAACTGTGGAAAATTCTGAAAGAGATGGGAATACCAGACCACCTGACCTGCCTCTTGAGAAACCTGTATGCAGGTCAGGAAGCAACAGTTAGAACTGGACATGGAACAACAGACTGGTTCCAGATAGGAAAAGGAGTACGTCAAGGCTGTATATTGTCACCCTGTTTATTTATCTTATATGCAGAGTACATCATGAGAAACACTGGGCTGGATGAAGCACAAGCTGGAATCAAGATTGCCAGGAGAAATATCAATAACCTCAGATATGCAGATGACACCACCCTTATGGCAGAAAGTGAAGAGGAACTAAAAAGCCTTTTGATGAAAGTGAAAGAGGAGAGTGAAAAAGTTGGCTTAAAGCTCAATATTCAGAAAACGAAGATCATGGCATCCGGTCCCATCACTTCATGGCAAATAGATGGGAAACAGTGGAAACAGTGTCAGACTTTTTTTTTTTTTCCAAAATCACTGCAGATGGTGACTGCAGCCATGAAATTAAAAGATGCTTACTCCTTGGAAGGAAAGTTATGACCAACCTAGATAGCATATTGAAAAGCAGAGACATTACTTTGCAAACAAAGGTCCGTCTAGCCAAGGCTGTGGTTTTTTCCAGTGGTCATGTATGGATGTGAGAGTTGGACTATAAAGAAAGCTGAGCATCAAAGAATTGATGCTTTTGAACTGTGATGTTGGAGAAGACTCCTGAGAATCCCTTGGACTGCAAGGAGATCCAACCAATCCATTCTAAAGGAGATCAGCCCTGGGATTTCTTCTCCAGTACTTTGGCCACCTCATGCGAAGAGTTGACTCATTGGAAAAGACTGATGCTGGGAGGGATTGGGGGCAGGAGAAGGGGACGACAGAGGATGAGATGGCTGGATGGCATCACCAACTCGATGAACATGAGTTTGAGTGAACTCGGGGAGTTGGTGATAGACAGGGAGGCCTGGTGTGCTGAGATTCATGGGGTCGCAAAGAGTCGGACACGACTGAGCAACTGAACTGAACTGCGTCTTTGTATTTAAGGCTGTGAGATTCACTAAAGTTTTTCTCATCTCATACCCCATCTCTTCTCAAAGAGCTTAAGAGTTTCTTTTGAGTGGGTCATAAAAGCACAAGATCATATAATAGTTTGAAGATGAGGCTTCTTTGGTGGCTCAGAGGTGAAGAATCTGCCTGCTAATGCAGGAGACACAGGTTTGATCCCTGATCCTGGAAGATCTCACATGCTTTGGAGCAACTAAGCCCATGCGCCACAACTATTGAACCTGTACCCTAGAGCCTGGGAAGCAGAAACTACTGAAGCCCCTGTTGCCCATTTTTCTGCAATAAGTAAAAAAAAAAAAAAAAAAAGCCACGGCAATGAGAAGCCTGCACACTGCAACAAGAGAGTAGCCCCTGCTTGCTGCAACTAGAGAAAGCCCACATAGCAATGAAGACCCAGCACAGCCCAAAATAGACTGATTAATTTAAGAAACAAGTTTGAAGATGTGTTAAAACACTGAAATACGGGTCATCGCTGAACCTATAAAGTAAAAATAATCAGATAATGTACAGTACAGTGACTGTAACATACTGTGGTATATATTTGAAAGTCGCCAAAAGAGTAGATTTTAAAAGTTCTCATTGTGTTGTGTGTGTTAGTGTCCGACTCTTTTCAACCCCATGAATTGTAGACCACCAGGCTTCTCTGTCCATGGGATTCTCCAGGAGAAAATACTGGAGTGGATTGCCATTCCCTTCTCCAGAGGATCTTTCCAACCCAGGGATCGAACCCTGGTCTCCTGCTTTGCAGGCAGATTCTTTACCATCTGAGCTACAGGGAAATCCTCAAGTTCTCATCAGACACATGAAAAAATTAGAACTACGGTGGTGCATGTTAATTAAACTTACTGTGTCACCAATTTGCAGTATATATATATTTAGAATCATCATGTTGTACACCTAAAAGTAATATTTTATATGGCAATTATATAAATTAAAAAATAAAATTAAAACGATAGAAATGAGGATGCAAAGGAAAAACAGAGAAAAACTTCTACAGGTAGCAGGCCCAATTTCTAATTACTGTGAATAACAGTTAACATACATTATGCCCCTGCCCAAAGAATGGGCTATCAAGACAAACTTCCTGGGTTCAATACCTGGTTCTACCATTTACTTAGGTGAGTGACCTTATTAAAATTCTCAAGATCAAGAGATCAATGTGACTTCCCTGGTGGTCCAGTGGTTAAGACTCTGCACTTCCAATGCCAGGGCCTTCAGACTGATCCCTGGTCAGGGAACTAAGATACCACATGCTGTGCAATGAGGTCAAAAAGAAATTCTCAGAATAAGTTTAAAATTATGTCTCCCTAGATAAAAGAAGGTATGTAGCTCACTTATTATGTCATGTTTAATAAAGATTAATAACAATTATTATTACTGTCAATAATTGAAACAGTGAACAGAAAGTGACTATACTCTGCATATTGACCCAGGAAAGTGGGGGTATTTTCCTATTCAAAGTTTTAATCAAACTAAAAGTTGTTGTATCACAAGATTGCAAATTCAGGGGAAATAATTGTTGGATTTGATTAAAGCATTGAAATCTACTTGAAAACACATTACTCTTTCACATCTATAGAAAGTAAATGCTATTAAGATCTTGTTCATTTACTTATTAGGGGACGCTCACAAAACTGAACTTCAAGGAATAAACTACAGGGAAGGATGTTAACCCTGTTAGTATAAATACAATAATAATGTTCAATCACCCTTTAATTTCTTACCATGGCTTGTCATCCCCATAATCTAGCCCCGTTCTACCTCCCAGTCTTATCTAAAATTCCAGACTCCAGCCATTCCAAACTGCTCTGCTACCTTTGAACACACCAGACTTGCACATCTCCATGCAACATGCTTGTTCCAGCAGCCCTCCTTTGCATCAAGGAAATCCTCTTCCTTCTTCAAGTCTTAGCTCAGATGCCACACCCACCACACAACTTTTCTCATTTCTTAACCCTGAATGAACCTCTCTGCCATTCAATCATACACTATTGATGTCACTGCCATATGACTACATTTTTACTATCATGTATTATAGATATTTATAAACAGGCCTATCTTTCCCACCAGACTAAATGCTTTGAAGGCAGGGGTCATGTGTTCTTTCCTTGAACTCAGTTTTAAGTCACACTTCAAGCTCATTATCTGCAGGGAACACTCGAATGTCTACAAAGAACCTCCCAAAGAAAAGGCCAGCTAGCTCAAAATATATGCATTCTCTCCAACTTTAATTAAAATTAAAGTCATTAGGTGATACTTGCCTGTAAAGCAATAATTAAGCAAGCAAGACATTGTTTCTTTTGTACCTACCCACGGGCTTTCTATACCCAATTGCATTGTATGAAGTAAGTTCAAGTAATGACTCGCTCAAGAAAGACTAAAAAAATTGCAGGCTCAAAGTATCAGGTGAGAAAATAAAGCTTGAAAAGCTAACTACATCTAATTGTCATTCTCTTGCTCTAGTTTTATGACCAGAACCACACCCAAAGCACCAAGCTCTGCCTTGATACAGATTCAGACACCAATCAACGCACATATCACCACCATCTTTTCAGAGTCTCAGTCAGAAATTAGAGAAGGCTTCCCAGTGTCCTGATCTACCTCTGAGTATCTTTTGTCTTTTCCTATAGGCATCCCACAGAGAAAAAGGGTCCTTGTTACCCCCTCTTGCCCACACACAAAAGGGAAGAAACAGAGAAGTGTGTTCTTGGGCAGTCAGGGCTGCTACAAGTATGAGTTATTGCAAAATTGCAGGTTAAGCTATTTTATTATGTAATTTCCACTTCTAGGGCCTGAAAAGAAATACATTTCTTTCTAGCAATGACATGGATAACCCTGTTATGATCCACAAGGTATTTAAAAAGAAGGTGTAATCCTAGAAATGAATAATTGGTGCTTTCTCTTCAGAATCTTGTCGAGCTTCCTCGGTCCTCTGCCTGAACCAGCCAGAGCAATTTCTCATAGCTGAAACCAACTCAAATCTGCGAAACTGTTAGGACATACCAAATTAACAGATTTGCTGGAACAACTGAAAATCCTACTTGGCGGGGAAGGGGAGGAACTCACCTGCAACCTGAGCTACTATCCAGGTAATTCAAGATTAAAAAAAATACATCCAAACTAACTGTGACCCAAGACACTGATTCAAAAACACAAGATATTAAATAACTTACTGTGTAAGTAGTATGTCTATTTAGTGTAAATCCTACCTAACCTCCAGGATATATTGATTGCTTTGGGCTGGATTAGACATGGCAACCTAAGAAGCACTGATCTACTTCTGATGACCAAGTTTTTAAGCGTTTATTATTTCTCTCCGAACCCTCTAGGAGCTCCTGAAGCTAGAGGTGGTTACCTAGAGTGAGCCACAGATGCAGCGTGAAACACCAGGTCCTCGCAAGTTCCGGCTCTGTGTCCAGGCGGCCGAGGCACCCGTGCCTCCTGCGCTCGCCCGAGCTGACCCCGCGGTGCTGAAGCTGGCGCCGCGCCTGGAACCCTTGGGCGCCCCAGTGCGACCCTCCCGGGGTCATCTGCGTGCACCAGCTCCCAACCAGGGCACTTGGAGGCCTCGTGCCCCTTGGGAAACAGGGGCTCACCTGAGTCACTTCCCCCTCAACTCCCACCCTGCTCTGCCATTGGCAGCCCCGGCGTAGATCTCTAACCCGAGCTCAATCCGAGGGCACAGGACCTCCTTTCTCCCTCTCTCCCGTCCAACTCCGTGCACAATACCGCCCTCAGAGCGCTGGGGAAACTGGCCCGCTGCAGGGCAGCACCCTACCAAAGGGTTGGGAGTTGTCACGCGGTGGGCGCGAACACCCCGAAGAGGCTCTCAGCTCCCCCGCACACACTCCAAACAAGAAACCGGCTCCGAGCTGCTTGGCCCCAGATGACAGCGTCGCCCCCGCCGTCTCCGGCCGCTCGGAGACCGAAGAGTTTCTCCTAGCCTCTGGGAAGCAGACGGGGGACCGCCGACCCCCGGACCCTCCCCGCGAGCTCCAGCTTTTTACCTGGGTACCGGCCGCAGTGAGCGGCGTCTCCGGAGCGCAGCACAGGGCGCACTGCCCGGGCGGGTGGTGCGGGGAGAA
This sequence comes from Bubalus kerabau, assembly GCF_029407905.1. Lineage (NCBI taxonomy): Eukaryota > Metazoa > Chordata > Mammalia > Artiodactyla > Bovidae > Bubalus > Bubalus kerabau. The sequence goes on from NC_073624.1 coordinate 138,663,539, forward strand.
CCGCGGCCGCCGCTCTCCCCGGCAGCTCCGGGCCTGCCGGGAGGCTATTTATCCGGGGCCTCGGCCCCGGCCCCGGCCCCTGCCGGAGTATTGGGCAATTCGTCCCGCTACAGGCTGCCCCGGGAGCCGCCGCCCTCTGCCCCCGCCGAGCCCCGCGGCAGCGGCGGCGGCGGCCACATGGAGGGAGAGAGCCGGCCCCTCCAGTGGGCTCCACCTTCTCGCCCTCCTTCTCCTTGGGAAGTTATTTCTCGTGGTTTTCCCCCCGGTCTCTCTCTTTTGCGGGGCACCCTGGCCAGTCTGAACCGGTTGTGACTGAGCGGGTGGCTGGGGGAAGGAGGAGGAGGCAGAGGAGATGGAGGTGGAAAAGCGGGCGGTAGGGGCGCTGCTCTTGCTCTCGCGGCTCCCAGCCCGGCCAGTGCGGCCGGGCGGAGGGAGGGCAGTGTGGGGGCCGCCGCCCCGGCCCGGCCCGAAGCCACGGAAGCCGCGGGAGAGCTGGGCACCGCCGGCCAGGCGCCCTCTCGGTGCGCACATTCGCGCGTCCCCCGGCGCCGCTGCGCCCCCGCCGCCCACCGCGTGCTCGCGCCGGCCGGTCCAGGACCGTGCGCACTTGGAGCGAGCCCGAGTGTGGAGATGAGTGCGAGTGCCCCCCGGGTCTCCCAGGCTCCTGGGCCGCCGGGCGCCCTCCTAGCCGGAGCTGGCAGCGATCCCAGAGAAACGGGCACCAGAACTTTGAGGAGTCGGTGCTCCTGAGCAGTGAGGAGTGAGGATGCCAAGTGCTGTCCTTTGTGACAGTTCCAAGCAAAAGGGGGGCGCCCCTGCAGTGCAAAAGTGTGCTGAAGCAGAGAGGCTGCGTCTGAGCACGTTCTGTCTATAAGGCAGATGCGCTGCGCTAAAGATACACTCCTGTCTTCAGTTAAAAGGTAACAGGCATGGCGCTGAGATTTCCAGTCGCCGCAGCGGACTGGGGCCAGTCCATAGGTAGGTATCTAGTGCTTACCAGCTATGGCAACCTCCTAAAGCGATGTGCAACTTTTGTGTTCCTGTATATATGGGTATTTCTGAGAAGGGACACCATACATTCTACTAGCTTCTCAAAGAGGGCTGTGACCATCCACCACTGAGATGCAAATTTCCTTTATACACTGAATCTCCTCTAGTTCTGACCTAGACAAAGACTCTACACCTTGCCAAGGGTTGGTTTCTGAAGTCCAAATGAAGCTGCATACGCTTCCTTAGCCTCCCTGTTTCATCTTTTCTGCATCAAAGAGTCTATGAGATGAAAATTCCAAAAAAAAACAAAAAAACAAAAAAACAAAACCTGTGGACCCTGGCCACGTTGGTGAGTGTTCTTACAGATAGGAAAATAGTATTTCATCTATTTGCCTCACACCATTCGTTTCCCTGCAGTTTACTGAATTTTATTCAGGTCATGGGGAAGAGTGCATGCCTGCGTGCTAAGTTGCTTCAGTCCTGTGCTACTCTTTGTGACCCCATAGACTGTAGCCCACCAGGTTCTTCTATCCATGGGATTCTCCAGGCAGGAATACTGGAGTGGGCTGCCATGGCCTCCTCCAGGGGATCTTCTCAACCCAGGGATCGAATCCACATCTTCTGTGTCTCATGCATTGCAGGCAGATTCTTTATCAGCCAAGCTACCAAGGGAAGCCCCAGTGGGGAAGAGAATGACCAGTTATTAGTTAATGGTTAATTATTACTTTGTTTTGTCCTCCTTGGTAGGTCAGCTGGTAAAGAATCTGCTTGCAATGCAGGAGACCCTGGTTTGATTGCTGGGTCGGGAAGATCCCCTGGAAAAGGGATAGGCTACCCACTCTAGTATTCTTGGGCTTCCCTGGTGGCTCAGATGGTAAAGAATCCACCTGCAATGTGGGAGGCCTGGGTTTGATTTCTGGGTGGGGAAGATCCCTTGGAGAAGGGAACAGCTACCCACACAGGTATTCTTGCCTGGAGAATTCCATGGACAGGGGAGCCTGGTGGGCTACAGTCTATGGGGTCACCATGAGTCAGACATGACTGAGCAACTTTCACTTTAAAGATGAAGAAAGATTAAGGAGGGGAGTGGGGGAGTAACAGTAATAATAATAGGAAGGTGGTCCCAGAAAGTTTCTGGAAGGAAAAATGGAGAGGTGGTGATGTCAACACCATCAAAAATTTATTTCTGAGGAAAGGCGATCCAATAGGGACTTCTCATCCTCTTCTATTTTTGACCTGGTTTGCAACCACACTCAAGTACATTCACTTTGTAATAATGTGTTGACCTGTACACTGATAATTTTTGTACTTTTCTCTATACATTTCAATAAAAGGTATTTTTAGAAAGTTTTTTCTTTGATTCAAATACTCCCTAACTACTAGAGCAAATGTCATCTTGACAGTTGGTTGAACCAATCAATGCATTTTGTTGTTAGCCTACCAAGGAAGCCTGATCAAAATGTATGAAATTATATTTGGGGGACAAGGAGACCCTGCTTGAAAAATATTTCTTTGTTCACCAGCTGGCTTCTGAAGTTGCTCGGTCCCTGTTCTCATCTTCACCAAGTTCCCAGATTTCTTTTAAAGAGAGGATGTAATCAGCATTCTCCTATCTGCTCAGCCAGTCCACACCTATCACCTAAGAACCAAAAATTAGCTCATTCTTCCATGCAGCATGGTTCCAACTTTAGTGTAAAACCAAATCCCACGAGTCAAAAACTCAAATGGCTGAGGGTCCAGACTCATAATGTTGTGAATGAAGCGGGCAGAATGCAGACTGGGAGCATGGAAGCTGGCTCCAGGGGATATGGGGTGGGGGGTTGGGGGCGGGAGCCACCTGGTTTAAGAGATTATTGCCTGGCTGGATGTGAAAATTGCCACTGATGAAGGTTTATTATTCAGTCATACCTCAGCAGAGCATTTAGACATATTGAGAACTCAAAAATCTAGTCCAAACCTGACACTTTACCTATGAATGGAATTTGACCCAGAGAAGCCAGGGATGAGTTCCTGATCAACCCCAGGTCAGAGTGGTGGGGTGGGGAACAGGTCTGGCAGACAGAGACGGTGCTACCGCCTTTGCTCCTCAAAGCAATCTCAAGTGGTCAAGTATGTTAGCTCCGTTTTACGGATGATGTTACTTGCTAAAACTTTCAGTCAGTAAAGACCAAAATGACCTCCTGACCACCCAGAGTTTTTATTCCCAGTGAAGTAAAGATGCAAGATCTGCTTGAGAGGTGAGGGTCAGACAAGTTCAACATTGCAGCTCTGTGCAGCCCCTGCCCTTTGAGTCTCTCTTGGGCCTAGAAGTTGGTGTACTTTCAACATGATGGAGTGAGAGAAAAAGGCGGATCATGAAATAAATTGGATTTAAATGAGCCTCCCTTGGGAAGAAAGAGACCTAAGCGAAAGCATTTAAGGAAAAAATGATACAGAGGTGGTACCCTGAAGGAAGACATTGGTTGTCTTGTGTTGTCCTTATGGAGCATTTGTTAAGAAGTCTGTGGTTGGTGTAATATTCTAAGCTCCCCAGTTCTTAGACTATCTGTTGCCTTAAGCTTTTGGAGGGTAAGATAGAGAAATTAACCTAAAATCAGCCCAGCAAGGAAGCCAGAAATACAGATGCCGGCAGAGGCAGGTGTCAGTGGGTAGGGAAGGGTTAGGATGAGGGTAGCCCCTGAGACAGAGGTCCACCGCCTGCCTGGCTGACCGGACTTCCATTCCTGACTTATGTTAGTACATCAGGGCAGGTTTCTTTTGTAAGTCTTGTTCGTCCCCTGTTTATGAATGACAGCACAGCCGCATAGGGCTTCCCAGGTGGTGCTAGCAGTAAAGAACCTCATGCCAGCGCAGGAGACGTAAGAGACACAAGGGACACGGGTTCAATACGTGGGTCAGGAAGATCCCCTGGAGGAGCGCATGGCAACCCACTTCAGCATCCTCGCTTGGAGAATCCCATGGACAGAGGAGCCTGACAGCCTACAGTCCATGGGGTCGCAAAGAGTCAGACACGACAGAGCAACTTAGCACAGCTACACAGACACTACACTTTCACATAAAAATAACACACACACACAAATAGACTTTAGCATTTTTATAGCTCAGAGATCTAAAGATCATTCTATTAACTCCCTTTCACTCACTCACCCTCTAGCAGGATCTAATCTAATGCTTGATGATCTGGGAAACCAGATCCCGAAACCATCCCCCGACCCCAGGGTCTGTAGACAAAATGTCTTCCACAAAACTGGTCCCTGGTGCCAAAAAGGTTGAGGACTGATGCTCTAACTGATAAAAGATAAGAAAAGAGTAGATAGAAGTGGATAAATCCTTCCCCTCATGCTTATAGAGCTTTTACTGAAAAGGACACAATTTCAAATGTCAAAAATTACCTGAAGAACATACTATATCACTTTTTTCTTGCAATCCTCCAGAGTACTGTTTCATCTTTTTCTTGCCTTTTCTTTTATAATTTATCTGGCTTAAACAATTTTTAATCTTAGAGGAAGGAGGAAAGAGAGGAGAATACTGTTCTTTAAGTGCCTGGTAATTGTCAAGAACTCTGCTATCTCATTGACTCCTCAAAGTAATCTATTGTAGTCTTGTATCCTTATCTTCACTTTGTAGATGAGGAAACTGGAATTCAGAGTTAAGTTACTTGCTGAGTCACTCAGTAGGTAAGTGATGGAGTCGGATTCAAGCCCTGGTCTGGCTGATGGCTAAGCCTGTGCTCTCCCCAATCTACCTTAGAAAAATGCATCAAGGCTTGGATGAGCTAATGGAGGACTGCCTTCTCAATGGTAATAACTCATCTGAGGCTCACAGTAAACCTAAAAAGGAAGAGCTCTTATTATTACCCACAGTTTGTCAATGATAAAAATGAACTAGAGAGCAGTTAAATAACTTGCCCCCAATCACACAGTTAATGCCATCTATGGGGTCGCACAGAGTCGGACACGACTGAAGCGACTTAGCAGCAGCAGCAGTACATGTGTGAGTCCTCAATCACTTCAGTCATGTCTGACTCTTTGTGACCCTATGGACTGTAGCCTACAGGCTCCTCTGCCCTTGGGATTCTCCAGGCAAGAATACTGGAGTGGGTTGCCATCCCCTCCTCCAGGGGATCTTCGCACCCAGGGATCAAACCCAGGTCTCCTGCAGCTCCTGCATTGCAGGTGGATTATTTACCACTGAGCCACCTGGGAAGCCCAATGATGGGTAGGCTGGGGTTCAAATCCAGGCATCCAAGCTCTGAACCACTACCCTGTTTCATGAAAATGGAAATCAGAAATGTAAAATTATATAGAATGTACATGCCTTCTGTGTGTGTGTATGTGTACATATATATCCACTTTACATCCTTCTGTCCTGTGTTGCATGGTTTCAGGCCATAACCAAAAGGAACCTATGCATACCATTTCCAAAACCCTCAGTGTATCTCCAGGTGTTGGACTGACAGCATCTGTAATGTCCTCATTGTCTGTTTGTGTAGCAAAACTATAACCTCCTGAGAGCAGGTACCAGATGAGTCCTGTTCATCACTGTTCCCTAGAACACAGTGGCAGCAGCAGAACAGAACTTCACTTAATGAGCTTTTGTTGAAGGAAGAAAGGATCAAACAAGCAAAGGAACGAATGCATGCTCGAAGTATCAGCAGTATTTTTGCTATAGCAGATAATTGAAATTCTTCAGTTGCCTTACTCTGACAAGCTCTATTCTAAGTAATTATTACAATCATTTCACTGAATCTCATAGGGCAACTACTACTTTTCACTCCTTTTATAGTTGGGGAACTAAGGCCCCCTGAGGTCAAGTGAGCTGCCCAAGGTGAGGCACCAAAGCAGAGGCAGAGACAGGAGGTAAACACAGGTAGATAAGTCCAGGATGCATGCTTCTAAGGCTAGGCTATGGCCCCTTACTCTGCTAGTTCACAGCTTACTCTAGCCAAGGGTCAAGTATGGTGCTTGGGACATAGTTGACTCTCTATAAAGGTATTAACCAAGAAAAGGAGGAAATTCCCTCATGTTTCCAGGACAGTTTAAGACCCTTTCCCACATTTAAATTCACTCATGAAATCCTACAAGTGTTTCCTACAAGTAAACAAGAGGCACCTAGACTGGACAGTGGGCAGTGATTATTGATTTTGGGCTTTAAGTAATAAAAGGAAGATCTAGTGTTACCAATGCCTGGGAGAGCAGAAGCTGCAAAGCAGGGATCACCCAGCGGGAGCTGGAATTTGGAAGAGATTTTGTTTTATTGCCAGAGACAGAGTCCAGGTGCGTGTGGAGAGAATACTCCCACCTCTCTCTTTGCTTTCAGATTTCTTGGTGGCATCTACCATTGGCCAAAGCCAGGCAGAAGCCAGGCACTGAGGGAGTCCAGAAAATGCTGCCCACCCAGGGTCAGCCTCTGGCACACAGAGCACGGCAAAGAAGGTAGACATTGGGTTGGGCTGGGGAGAGTGGCAAAGGGAGAATGACCAGGCCCACCAGGCACTTAACTGAGCTCTGCATCTATCACGTGACTGTGACCTTATCATTGCTACTTTGATCAATGTGCCTTAATCTTGTCAGCAATTTAGATTACGGGGAGTTTCATGCATTTTATGTTGATTCTGTGAACTGCAACTTACAAGCCATTTCTTGAATTCTGGAAATGTGCCTCACTTGTTGCTTGGAACATAAATCTCTACACAGGGACTCCAAACTATACAGTCAATACTTCTTTGTTCATTCATCCAAATAATTCTTAATCATTTATGCTGTGCCAGCAGTAAATGAAAACAAAGAGTCTTGCAATCTAGGAGGGAAGAGTGTCAGGTGAACAACCACTAGAATGTGCAAAGTACCTCAGCTGAGGTACTCAGGCTCTGTTAAGAGAGCAGAGAGGAGGAAACACTGCTTGAGTTGGGAAGGGGACATTCCAGGACCGAGGGAAGAACACTTACAAAGTTTTAATGGTGTAAAATGCTCCTGGACTATGGAAATACAGTGGATAATTACAAGTGATTCAAGGTCAGAGTACTTATGGGAAGTGGGAGGTAAACAGGAAGAGGCCTTTTGATCATCAGCAACAGCTCCTATCTCTTGGCAGGACAACATAAATAGAGAACTGGGGAGAACTCTGGTGTACTTGGAGATCTACAGGGCAGAGGCTACATTGCCTCAACAGGAAATGAATGAGCTCTGTCTGTTTTCTCCAGCCTTACAGGATTTTGTTAAGATTAAGTCCCAGAAGAAAGAGTGTGACTGGCCTGGTGTGGGCACTATAACCATCACTCAGAGGAAGAGGAGGCACTTTGAGAGCACTCTCCAAAAGCAAATTGGAATGCCACCTAGCCTAAACACAGTGAATGTCCTCTTCAGTCGGTTAGACTCTGTGTCTCTATTATGAAGGGTTCTCCAGGAAGCAAAGAGGAACCATTGAAGGATTCTAAACACTGGAATAATATGGTTGGCTTTGTGTCTCAAAACCATCACTGTTAGAAACCATGTTAAAAGACGGATTGGGAGAGAAGTAGTCAGAGTCTGCTTTAATAGCTGAGGCAAAAATACATATTTGAAAATTTAATACCTAGAAAATTTCAAAATAAGGGGACCAATTTAAGAGATTAAGAATTCAAAGTGAAATGAAATTAAGTGCCATAACTGATGGATACAGGGATGAGTAGAAAGAAATGTTGGGAATGGCTTCTAGATTTCCCATAAGAGCTTGTAAAGAATTGCTGTAAAATTAGGGAAATATGCCTCACACTGCAGGATCCTCTTAGTTCAGTTCAGTCACTCAGTCATGTCCGACTCTTTGGACCCCATGGACCGCAGCATGCCAGGCCTCCCTGTCCATCACCAACTCCCGGAGTTTACCCAAACTCATGTTCATCAAGTCAGTGATGCCATCCAGCCATCTCATCCTCTGTCATCCCCTTCTTCTCCCACCTTCAATCTTTCCCAGCACCAGGGTCTTTTCAAATGAGTCAGTTCTTCACATGAGGTGGCCAAAGTATTGGAGCTTCAGCTTCAACATCAGTCCTTCCAATGAACACCCAGGACTGATCTCCTTTAGGATGGACTGGTTGGATCTCCTTGCAGTCCGAGGGACTCTCAAAAGTCCTCTCCAACACCACAGTTCAAAAGCACCAATTCTTTTGCACTCAGCTTTCTTTATAGTCTAACTCTCACATCCATACATGACTACTGGAAAAACCATAATTCTCTAGAATAGTCCAAATTTCAAAGACTGTATCTCATTGTTCCAATAAAACATTAAAAATTTTTCAAGAAACCTCAAGTTAAAATACATCTCTAACATTCCTTTTTCAGTTGGGTATGGTTCAAAGTTCTTTGGTCTGACTCTCTTGACTTCTGGTATGGATAATGTGATCATAGATGAGTGAATATATGTAACATAAACAAAAAGCAGGAAACATTCAATATCAGTGTAGTGAGTAGTGGGCTTCGCTGGTGGCCTAGACAGTAAAGAATCTGACTGCACTGTGGGAGACCCGGGTTTGATCCCTGGGTTGGGAAGATCCCCTGGAGAAGGGAATGGCTACCTACTCCAGTATTCTTGTCTGGGAAATCCCATAGATAGAGGAGCCTGGTGGGCTACAGTCCATGGGGTTGCAAAGAGACAGACACAACTGAGTGACCAACACACACACACACATAATGAGTAGTGGTGCCTGCAAGGTATATGCTAGGGTTTTACAGGCTTATCCTAACTGAGAAGAATCTGGGTTGATTATCAGGTTAAAGAGACCTTAGAAGGAAGGGGCCAGATCCTTTGGCAGCAACAAGCAAACATCGATAAAATACCAGATGTACAGCTGGCTCAGATGGAGACATGCCAACACTAATATCAACAAACAAGATATCCACAACCAAAGCCATCAGTCTGTATGTAAAGAAAAATCTACGTTTCTAAATCTGGTGTGGTATGACCCACAGTATAAATGCTTGGATTGATCAAACAGACCCTGGCACTCACCAAGTGAAAGCTGAATTAACTCTCAATATCACGGACAATAATAATTGCAGGCATTTCCTTCCATTGAACCTGTTCCTCCTGACCCTGTTGGAGAGCCAAAAAGGCTGCTCCTGGGTATTTCAGCAACATACTTTGTGTCTTCATTGTTTCTCTTAGTTACACACAGTCATGAATGCTTCTTTAGAGACAGCTGAATTTGAATCAGAGTCTAAGAACTGGAAGAGGTCTTGAAGATTAGCAGGTAGACTATCATACTTGCTGTAGCATTTAATCTAATAATTTTTCAGATGAAGAAACAGAGGCCCCAAGAGGTTGAATGATGAGGTGGAAAGTGTAGAGGATATGAGCGTACAACTTGAAGCCAGACTACTGACCAGGTCTGTAACCTGGACAAGTTTCCTTCTCCCTGTGCAGAGAATGATACCTATCTCGTATGATAGTTAAGAAGGATCAGTGCATTAAACCACATAAAGTATTCCTAACACATAATAAGTGTCATATAAATGTTTATATTCATGACCCCACTTCAACTGGGAAACTGATCCTACCTTTCCTACACATAGTTAAAAGAGGAAATTTTTACCTACTGGCAAATTGACAATGATTACAGATAGTTGTCATATATAATATCCTTTAAGGATGTCTTATCAAAACCCGCATTTGAGTTCTTAAAATTCACTCAAGAAGAGCTCCTGTAGTGACAGGCAGGTATGATAACCAACCCAGGAAATCAATAAAGTCCAGTGACCAACAAAGTCTGAAAATGATGCTTTTTAAGAAGTAGATCCTAATTGCTCCTCAAGTGTTAGCCTCACTCCACATCACATGAATATCTCTACAACTTGAGTCCATCTTCTGTCAACTATGGTCTTAATGAACTGAAGATGTTTGACTCAGATGTCGTTTTTGGCAAGACTCTTAGTTCAACTTTTCTTTGGCTGGTCAAGATTATTTTTCAACAGGTTCTTTAACAGACAGGGTTACAGTATAGCTCCAAAGAAATCAAAAAATGAATATTGCTGTGGGTGGAAAAAGAAATACAGAATGGAACTCCTGTCATGCTGATAATTATAATCTACAACATGTTAGATTTACTGAGTGTGGCCAAAGAGCATATTTTATAAGAAGTTTGCAGCATAGATATCAAAGGGTAAAAACTCAACTGGCAAAAAGACTGTTAATGGAAAATGACATTTAAGAGTCATTTGCACCATAACCATATGACTAATGAAGTTGATTTCATCACTGCAGATGGTGACTGCAGCCATACAATTAAAAGACACTTGCTCCTTGGAAGAAAAGCTATGACCAACCTAGACAGCATACTAAAAAGCAAAGACATTACTTTGCCAAAAAAGGTCTGTCCGTCTAGTCAAAGCTATGGTTTTCCCAGTACTCATGTATGGATGTGAGAGTTGGAGTATAAAGAAGTCTGATTCTTCGGCTGAGTACAAAGAACTAATGCTTTTGAACTGTGGTGTTGGAGAAGGTTCTTGAGAGTCCCGTGGACTGCAAGATCAAACCAGTTGATCCTAAAGGAAATCAGTCCTGAACATTCATTGGAAGGACTTATGCTAAAGCTGAAACTCCAATACTTTGGCCACCTGATGCGAAGAACTAACTCACTGGAAAAGACCCTGATGCTGGGAAAGATTGAAGGCAGGAGGAGAAGGGGATGACAGAGGATGAGATGGTTGGATGGCATCACTGATTTGATGGACATGAGTTTCAGTAAGCTCTGGGAGTTGGTGATGGACAGGGGAGCCTGGTGTGCTTCAGTCCATGGGGTCGCAGAGTTGGACACAACTGAGTGACTGAACTGAACTGAATGAAGTTGAACCTCCTAGAACTAAAACAGCACAGAAAATATCCAGCACCTCAAACATACCTGGCTTAGAGTACGTATCCAGTGAAAATTAATTGAATAAATCTAATGTTCATCAATTAAAAATTAACTCACATTAACTTGGATCTTTATTATCTGACCTACGGTACTTGAAAGAAATGTGATAGATTTCTTATGTAATGAATCCTTTGATATGGAATGGGTACTTAAGGAGACCAAATAATGAGTTCTGATAGGTAGACAGCATAAAATAGAGATTTAAAGAAAATCAATGAAGGTTTTAAAACTGTAATGAAGAAGAAAAGAGTAAATACTTTCATCTTTAGCCTTTATTTCATAACCTACCTGTTTAATATTTGAAATCCTGAGGATTATCAGGATGACAAAAATGTTCTCTTTCCTTTAGAGATCAGGAGAAAACCTTCTCAAAGATTATAGTTGTGGGGCATGTGCTTTGTAAAATAGTCTGGCAGTTTCTGAAAAGGTTAAAGGAAGAGTTAGCATCAGTTCTGTCCAATTCAGTCTGACGCAATAATTTCACAAATTGCTGTATACCCAAGAGAAATGAAAACATCAGATCAGATCAGATCAGATCAGTCACGCAATCGTGTCCGACTCTTTGCGACCCCATGAATCGTAGCATGCCAGGCCTCCCTGTCCATCACCAACTCCTGGAGTTCACTGAGACTCTCGTCCATCGAGTCAGTGATGCCATCCAGCCATCTCATCCTCTGGCGTCCCCTTCTCCTCTTGCCCCCGATCCCTCCCAGCATCAGAGTCTTTTCCAATGAGTCAACTCTTCACATGTGGTGGCCAAAGTACTGGAGTTTCAGCTTTAGCATCATTCCTTCCAAAGAAATCTCAGGGCTGATCTCCTTCAGAATGGACTGGTTGGATCTCCTTGCAGTCCAAGGGACTCTCAAGAGTCTTCTCCAACACCACAGTTCAAAAGCATCAATTCTTCAGTGCTCAGCTTTCTTCACAGTCCAACTCTCACATCCATACATGACCACAGGAAAAACCATAGCCTTGACTAGACGGACCTTTGTTGGCAAAGTAATGTCTCTGCTTTTCTATATGCTATCTAGGTTGGTCATAACTTTCCTTCCAAGGAGTAAGCATCTTTTAATTCCATGGCTGAAGTCACCATCTGCAGTGATTTTGGAGCCCAGAAAAATAAAGTCTGACACTGTTTCCCCTGTTTCCCCATCTATTTCCCATGAAGTGATGGGACCGGATGCCATGATCTTCGTTTTCTGAATGTTGAGCTTTAAGTCAACTTTTTCAGTCTCCACTTTCACTTTCATCAAGAGGCTTTTTAGTTCCTCTTGACTGTCTGCCATAAGGGTGGTGTCATCTGCATATCTGAGGTTATTGATATTTCTCCTGGCAATCTTGATTCCAGCTTGTGCTTCTTCCAGTCCAGCATTTCTCATGAGGTACTCTGCATATAAGTTAAATAAACAGGGTGACAATATACAGCCTTGACTAACTCCTTTTCCTGTTTGGAACCAGTCTGTTGTTCCATGTCCACATCTAACTGTTGCTTCCTGACCTGCATACAGGTTTCTCAAGAGGCAGGTCAGGTGGTCTGGTATTCCCATCTCTTTCAGAATTTTCCACAGTTTATTGTGATCCACACAGTCAAAGGCTTTGGCATAGTCAATAAAGCAGAAATAGATGTTTTTCTGGAACTCTCTTGCTTTTTTCACGATCCAGCGGATGTTGGCAATTTGATCTCTGGCTCCTCTGCCTTTTCTAAAACCAGCTTGAACATCAGGAAGTTCACGGTTCACATATTGCTGAAGCCTGGCTTGGAGAATTTTGAGCATTACTTTACTAGCGTGTGAGATGAGCGCAATTGTGCAGTAGTTTGAGCATTCTTTGGCATTGCCTTTCTTTGGGATTGGAATGAAAACTGACCTTTTCCAGTCCTGTGGGCACTGCTGAGTTTTCCAAATTTGCTGGCAGATTGAGTGCAGCACTTTCACAGCATCATCTTTCAGGATTTGGAATAGCTCAACTGGAATTCTATCACCTCCATTAGCTTTGTTCATAGTGATGCTTTCGAAGGCCCACTTGACTTCACATTCCAGGATGTCTGGCTCTAGATGAGTGATCACACCATCGTGATTATCTGGGTCATGAGGATCTTTTTTGTACAGTTCTTCTGTGTATTCTTGCCATCTCTTCTTAATATCTTGTGCTTCTGTTAGGTCCATACCATTTCTGTCCTTTATTGAGCCCATCTTTGCATGAAATGTTCCTTTGGTATCTCTGATTTTCTTGAAGAGATCTCTAGTCTTTCCCATTCTGTTGTTTTCCTCTATTTCTTTGCATTGATCACTGAAGAAGGCTTTCTTATCTCTTCTTGCTATTCTTTGGAACTCTGCATTCAGATGTTTATATCTTTCCTTTTCTCCTTTGCTTTTTGCTTCTCTTCTTTTCACAGCTATTTGTAAGGCCTCCCCAGACAGCCATTTTTCTTTTTTGCATTTCTTTTCCATGGGGACGCTCTTGATCCCTGTCTCCTGTACAATGTCACGGAGCTCATTCCATAGCTCATCAGGCACTCTATCTATCAGATCTATCAGAACGCAAAAGTAGGAAGTCAAGAAACACCTGGAGTAACAGGCAAATTTGGCCTTGGAATACGGAATGAAGCAGGGCAAAGACTAATAGAGTTTTGCCAAGAAAATGCACTAGTCATAACAAACACCCTCTTCCAACAACACAAGAGAAGACTCTATACATGGATATCACCAGATGGTCAACACTGAAATCAGATTGCTTATATTCTTTGCAGCCAAAGATGGAGAGCTCTATACAGTCAGCAAAAACAAGACTGGGAGCTGACTGTGGCTCAGACCATGAACTCCTTATTGCCAAATTCAGACTTAAATTGAAGAAAGTAGGGAAAACCACTAGACCATTCAGGTATGACCTAAATGAAAACATATGCCCTAGCAAAAATTAGTCCATGAGTTTTCATATAAGCTTTATTCATAGTTGACAAAAATAAAAACAATGCAAATACCTATCCACTGATCCATAGATAAATAAAATGTGGTATATGCATACAATGGAATATTATTTGGCCATAAAGAAGACAGGCATAAAAAGCTATATATTGTACAACTCTTTTTATATGAAATGCCCAGAACTGGTGAATTGATAAAGAAAAAAAGTATATTAGTATTGCCTAGGGCCAGCAGCAGAGGTGGTTGAGGGGAGGTTAGGTTGAGGGAAAATAGGAAGTAATTGCTTGCTCATAGGGACTAATAGGTATGAGGTTTCTTTTTAGGGTAATAAAATTTTTTTCCAAAGTTGATTGTGGTAAGAGTTGCACAACTCTATAAATATACTAAAAAATCATTGAATTGTACATTTCAAATAGATTAATCATATGGTATAGGAACTATGGCTTCCCGGTGGCTCAGTGGTAAAGAATCCACCTGCCAATGCGGGTGATGCAGATTCGATTACTGTGTTGGGAAGATTTCCTGGAGTAAATGGCAACCTGCTCCAGTATTCTTTCCTGGGAAATCCCATGGACAGAAGAGCCTGGCAGGCTACAGTTCATGGGGTCAGAAGAGTCGGACACGACTTAGCGTCTAAAACCAAAAAACAATAATAGGAACTATATGTCAGTAAGGCTGCTATTAAAATAAGTTACAAACTGATGCAGTTTTAGCTCTGCTTACATTTTTTAAAAAAAAAGCTGTCCCCCAAAGACAGCTTTTAAATTAATCTAGTAGCAGCAGCAGCAGAGCGATAGCACTCCCTAACACCTGTGACAAGTTAGAGCTCAGACATGATCTGCCTAGAATAATCATGAAAAGAATTGCAACCCCCAAAAAGAGGATTTCTTATTTAATTTAAGCTGTGATGTGCACCGTACAAAGGACAAAGAACACTAGAGAGTCTCATATTCTCTCTTTAGTCTGCCATGGGAAAATTTTGCTAAACCCGGGAAACTATATAGAAGCCAATTTTTATCAATCCTAAAAAATTAACTCCCTACTTCTTCATTAAGTTGTACTCACACTTGTCTTGCTAATGTTTTGCTGAGCCCTCTCTACCTCAGGGCTTTGGTATCGGCTGTTCTCCCCATATGAAGTCCTCACTTGTCCCCACATCTCCACCAGCTGACTTCTCATCAATTAAGCCTCTGCTCCAATGTTGCCTTCTCAGGAAAAGTTTCTTAGCTCCTGTAGTTAAAATTTTCTTCCCCCATATAAACCCTCTCTTACACTTCGCTTTATTTTCTGTACAGCATGGCACTATCTGAAATTCTCACATGTTTATCAATTATTGTCTGGCTTCCCTGGTGGCTTAGACAGTACAGAATCTGCCTGCAATGCAGGAAACCAAAGTTCCATTCCTGGGTCAGGAAGATCCCCTGGAGAAGAGAATGGCAATCCATTCCAGTATTCTTGCCTGCAGAATCCCATAGACAGAGGAGCCTGGTGGGTTACAGCCCATGGGATCAGAAAGAGTTGGACACCACTGAGCAACTAAATCCTGGAATGTGAAGTCAAGTGGGCCTTTGAAAGCATCACTACGAACAAAGCTAGTGGAGGTGATAGAATTCCAGTTGAGCTATTCCAAATCCTGAAAGATGATGCTGTGAAAGTGCTGCACTCAATATGCCAGCAAATTTGGAAAACTCAGCAGTGGCCACAGGACTGGAAAAGGTCAGTTTTCATTCCAATCCCAAAGAAAGGCAATGCCAAAGAATGCTCAAACTACTGCACAATTGCGCTCATCTCACACGCTAGTAAAGTAATGCTCAAAATTCTCCAAGCCAGGCTTCAGCAATACGTGAACTGTGAACTTCCAGATGTTCAAGCTGGTTCTAGAAAAGGCAGAGGAACCAGAGATCAAATTGCCAACATCCGCTGGATCATGGAAAAGGCAAGAGAGTTCCAGAAAAACATCTATTTCTGCTTTATTGACTATGCCAAAGCCTTTGACTGTGTGGATCACAATAAACTGTGGAAAATTCTGAAAGAGATGGGAATACCAGACCACCTGACCTGCCTCTTGAGAAACCTGTATGCAGGTCAGGAAGCAACAGTTAGAACTGGACATGGAACAACAGACTGGTTCCAAATAGGAAAAGGAGTATGTCAAGGCTGTATATTGTCACCCTGCTTATTTAACTTCTATGCAGAGTACCTCATGAGAAATGCTGGGCTGGAGGAAGCACAAGCTGGAATCAAGATTGCCAGGAGAAATATCAATAACCTCAGATATGCAGATGACACCACCCTTATGGCAGACAGTGAAGAGGAACTAAAGAGCCTCTTGATGAAAGTGAAAGTGGAGAGTGAAAAAGTTGGCTTAAAGCTCAACATTCAGAAAACGAAGATCATGGCATCCGGTCCCATCACTTCATGGGAAATAGATGGGGAAACAGTGGAAACAGTGTCAGACTTTATTTTTTCTGGGCTCCAAAATCACTGCAGATGGTGACTGCAGCCATGGAATTAAAAGACGCTTACTCCTTGGAAGGAACGTTATGACCAACCTAGATAGCATATTGAAAAGCAGAGACATTACTTTGCCAACAAAGGTTCATCTAGTCAAGGCTATGGTTTTTCCTGTGGTCATGTATGGATGTGAGAGTTGGACTGTGAAGAAGGCTGAGCACTGAAGAATTGATGCTTTTGAACTGTGGTGCTGGAGAAGACTCTTGAGAGTCCATTGGACTGCAAGGAGATCCAACCAGTCCATTCTGAAGATCAGCCCTAGGATTTCTTTGGAAGGAATGATGCTAAAGCTAAAACTCCGGTACTTTGGCTACCTCATGCGAAGAGTTGACTCATTGGAAAAGACTCTGATGCTGGGAGGGATTGGAGGATTGGGGGCAAGAGGAGAAGGGGACGCCAGAGGATGAGATGGCTGGATGGCATCACTGACTCGATGGACGTGAGTCTGAGTGAACTCCGGTAGTTGGTAATGGACAGGAGGCCTGGCGTGCTGCAATTCATGGGGTCGCAAAGAGTCGGACACGACTGAGCGACTGATCTGATCTGAACAACTAATCCTTTCACTTTACTCCAGCAGCGGACAAGCACTATGAGGCTGATACCCGAGCAGGACTCTCTGAGTCTCCTGGGCACAAAAGTCTTTCTGTGTCCCTATTTCTCCATTACAGGAAATAGGCTTCATTCAGCCTCAAGGACCTTCACAGAGTTCCAAGAGCAAGTTGGAACAGATTCTAATCAGTGAAGGGAGGGGACGAAGAAAAAAGGGAGGAATGGTTAAGAAACAATAGTGCAGTCCTGGGGCTGAGTCCTGGCTCCCCCTCAAGGGATACACATAACAATGTCTTTGAGCTGATTTGCAGATAATGAAACCCCCACCAGGTGGGACTAGTTAAATTAAGGTATGCTGCCCACAAGCACAGAGACTCCAGACTGGTTGGAGCTAGAAGGTTGATGATGCTGTCAGTCAGTCAGTTCAGTTGCTCAGTCGTGTCCAAATCTTTGCGACCCCATGAACTGCAGCACGCTAGGCCTCCCTGTCCATCATCAACTCCCGGAGTTCACCCAAACCCATGTCCATCGAATTGGTGATGCCATCCAACCATATCACTCTCTGTCGTCCCCTTCTCCTCCTGCCCTCAATCTTTCCCAGCATCAGGGTCTTTTCAAATGAGTCAGCTCTTCGCATCAGGTAGCCAAAGTATTGGAGTTTTAGCTTCAACATCAGTCCTTCCAATGAACACCCAGGATCTCCTTTAGGATGGACTGATCTCCTTTAGGATGGACTGGTTGGATCTCCTTGCAGTCCAAGGGACTCTCAAGAGTCTTCTCCACCACAGTTCAAAAGCATCAATTCTTCGGCACTCAGCTTTTTTCACAGTCCAACTCTCACATCCATACATGACCACAAGAAAAACCATAGCCTTGACTAGACGGACCTTTGTTGGCAAAGTAATGTCTCTACTTTTCAATATGCTATCTAGGTTGGTCATAACTTTCCTTCCAAGGAGTAAGCATCTTTTAATTCCATGGCTGCAGTCACCATCTGCAGTGATTTTGGAGCCCCCCAAAATAAAGTCTGACACTGTTTCCACTGTTTCCCCGTCTATTTGCCATGAAGTGATGGGACCAGATGCCATGATCTTCGTTTTCTGAATGGTGAGCTTTAAGCCAACTTTTCCACTCTCCTCTTTCACTTTCATCAAGAGGCTCTTTAGTTCCTCTTCACTGTCTGCCATAAGGGTGGTGTCATCTGCATATCTGAGGTTATTGATATTTCTCCTGGCAATCTTGATTCCAGCTTGTGCTTCCTCCAGCCCAGCATTTCTCATGAGGTACTCTGCATAGAAGTTAAATAAGCAGGGTGACAATATACAGCCTTGACATACTCCTTTTCCTATTTGGAACCAGTCTGTTGTTCCATGTCCAGTTCTAACTGTTGCTTCCTGACCTGCATACAGGTTTCTCAAGAGGCAGGTCAGGTGGTCTGGTATTCCCATCTCTTTCAGAATTTTCCACAGTTTATTGTGATCCACACAGTCAAAGGCTTTGGCATAGTCAATAAAGCAGAAATAGATGTTTTTCTGGAACTCTCTTGCCTTTTCCACGATCCAGCGGATGTTGGCAATTTGATCTCTGGTTCCTCTGCCTTTTCTAGAACCAGCTTGAACATCTGGAAGTTCACAGTTCACGTATTGCTGAAGCCTGGCTTGGAGAATTTTGAGCATTACTTTACTAGCGTGTGAGATGAGCGCAATTGTGCAGTAGTTTGAGCATTCTTTGGCATTGCCTTTCTTTGGGATTCTTTTTTACTTCACTCAAAACTCTGCCTCCAAAAATTAACTCGATGTTGCCGTACAGAGGCCAGGTTTGTCTTCAAGAACAGGGACTGAAATATTTCCCTGTGCCCACAGAGCTACCAGATAGGTAGTAAATGCTTGATAAATATTTACTGAGTACATGATCTCCACGGGGCAAGTCATAATCAACTTCATAAGCAACACCTGAAAGGTCAGGCTCTGTTCCTTGAGATCACACTTCAGACAGGAGTCCCGGGACACTGACTCTTCAGAGAACAGTCTGTAGCCACCACCAAGCTGAAAGGGCAAAGGGCTGAGACTGAAAGCCCAGTTGGCCACCAAGGGCTTCCTCTGCTCCTGCACTAATCTTCCCTCACTGTGGTCCCAGGTCAGGTGGTGGATGGCTCTGGGGCCTTTCCTGTGGGTTTATAAATAAATCTGGGCTCATGGCTGACCCCAGAGTGGCCTATATGGCAGCATGCCTTCAGCTTGCTCCATTAGTAGGACTGCTCACAGGAAGCACAGCAAACGATAGCCATGCAGAAGCCACCCAGAACAGCAGCCTACGTCTGTGTGGTCACACACATATCACATGCTTCCGATTCTCTCTCAAAGGACCTACTATACAGCACAGAGAACTCTGCTCAGTATTCTGTAATAACCTAAATGGGAATAGAATCTGAAAAAGAATAGATATGTAATACATGTGTATGTATAACTGAATCACTTCGCTGTATATGGGAAACTAACACAACATTGTTAACTTTAATCCAATATAAAATGTAATTTGATCTCAGTCTTTATAATAGCAGTTCATCCACATCATACCCCAAAGTTAGGAAATATCCATTATAACTCAGATATAACTTATAAATATCCATTTAAAACCATCATAAAACTCAGTTCATCCACAGATCAGATCAGATCAGTCGCTCAGTTGTGTCTGACTCTTTGCGATCCCATGAATCGTAGCACGCCAGGCCTCCCTGTCCATCACCAACTCCCCGAGTTCACTGAGACTCATGTCCATCGAGTCAGTGATGCCATCCAGCCATTTCATCTTCTGTCGTCCCCTTCTCCTCTTGCCCCCAATCCCTCCCAGCATCAGAGTCTTTTCCAATGAGTCAACTCTTCGCATGTGGTGGCCAAAGTACTGGAGTTTCAGCTTTAGCATCATTCCTTCCAAAGAAATCCCAGGGCTGATCTTCAGAATGGACTGGTTGGATCTCCTTGCAGTCCAAGGGACTTTCAAGAGTCTTCTCCAACACCACAGTTCAAAAGCATCAATTCTTCGGTGCTCAGCCTTCTTCACAGTCCAACTCTCACATCCATACATGACCACAGGAAAAACCATAGCCTTGACTAGACGAACCTTTGTTGGCAAAGTAATGTCTCTGCTTTTGAACATGCTATCTAGGTTGGTCATAACTTTCCTTCCAAGGAGTAAGCGTCTTTTAATTTCATGGCTGCAGTCACCATCTATAGTGATTTTGGAGCCCCAAAAAATAAAGTCTGACACTGTTTCCACTGTTTCCCATCTACTTCCCATGAAGTGATGGGACCAGATGCCATGATCTTCGTTTTCTGAATGTTGAGCTTTAAGCCAACTTTTTCACTCTCCACTTTCACTTTCATCAAGAGGCTCTTTAGTTCCTCTTCACTTTCTGCCATAAGGGTGGTGTCATCTGCATATCTGAGGTTATTGATATTTTTCCCGGCAATCTTGATTCCAGCTTGTGTTTCTTCCAGCCCAGCGTTTCTCATGATGTGCTCTACATATAAGTTAAATAAACAGGGTGACAATATACAGCCTTGACGTACTCCTTTTCCTGTTTGGAACCAGTCTGTTGTTCCATGTCCAGTTCTAACTGTTGCTTCCTGACCTGCATACAAATTTCTCAAGAGGCAGGTCAGGTGTCTGGTATTCCCATCTCTTTCAGAATTTTCCACAGTTTATTGTGATCCACACAGTCAAAGGCTTTGGCATAGTCCATAAAGCAGAAATAGATGTTTTTCTGGAACTCTCTTGCTTTTTCCATGATCCAGTGGATGTTGACAATTTGATCTCTGGTTCCTCTGCCTTTTCTAAAACCAGCTTGAACATCTGGAAGTTCACGGTTCACATATTGCTGAAGCCTGGCTTGGAGAATTTTGAGCATTACTTTACTAGCGTGTGAGATGAGCGCAATTGTGCAGTAGTTTGAGCATTCTTTGGCATTGCCTTTCTTTGGGACTGGAATGAAAACTGACCTTTTCCAGTCCTGTGGCCACTGCTGAGTTTTCCAAATTTGCTGGCATATTGAGTGCAGCACTTTCACAGCATCATCTTTCAGGATTTGGAATAGCTCAACTGGAATTCTTTCACCTCCACTAGCATTGTTTGTAGTGATGCTTTCAAAGGCCCACTTGACTTCACATTCCAGGATGTCTGGCTCTAGGTCAGTGATCACACCATCGTAATTACCTGGGTCATGAAGATCTTTTTTGTACAGTTCTTCTGTCCATTATAACTCATTATAACTTATAAATATCCATTTATAACCATCATAAAACTCAGGCTTTCTGGCTTAGTTTTCTTGCAAGTCATTTCATTCAAGTGAATATTTAATCATTAATGTTTCATCAGTTGTACAGTACTTGTCACTCAGTTATCTGTTTACCTAACCCAGACTGCATACATACAAATATGCCATGGATATTGGGTGGATATTGTCGCCACTTAGGAAAACAATCTTTTCCTAATCCTACTGAAGGTAGTCACAGGTCTCTTACTTCACAGAGCTACTCCTGTCTTCTTGATGTTTAAACAACATCTTAGATTTCTAGAACTCCTTTCTGTTATATGTCTTCCTGCAAATAGCAGTCCAGTTCATTTAATAACTATGGTGTTTCTACGTGATATGCAAAGCCAATGACATTAATGCCACTTTTGATCTTTTCTTGGTTCTGTTTTGACATAGGAAGCGTAGGAGACCCAGAGAAGTTAAGCGGTGTAATCTGAGGTCACAGAACTGTTCAGTAGCCAGACAGTAGGAACACGTGGTCCGTGAACTTTCCTCCGCATCAGCATTTCTCAAATGCCTAGTAATCTCTGGGGGTCTGGTTACAATGCAGATTCTGAATTTAATAGGTCTGGGGGGTTGAGGGGCAAAACTAGGATCCTGTGTGTTTCCTAGGCTCCCAGGACTTGTTGCTACTGGAGGTCCTCAGAACATCTTTGCCCACACCCTTCATGACACCCCAGACGTGTCCATCCTACTATCTCCTCCGATGGCAGTTGTAGTATTTGGGTATTCACTAATTTCCACCACTAACCTATCAAGCTCCATGAGAGCAGGAACTAGGTTTTATTCACTGCTTTGACCTGGCCACCCAGCACCATGCATGCCAAAAAGAAACCAAATGAATATTTTTGAAAGGTTAAGTGACCTATTTCCAACTACACAGCCATAATAATTAAGTCTGTGATTTCTTATACAAATGAAATTATTTACAAAACAGAAACAGACTCACAGACTTAGAAAACAAATTTATGGTTACCGGAGGGAAGTGATAAATTGGGAGTTTGGAATTAACATATATACACTACTACCTTAAAAATAGATAGCCAACAAGGACTTACTGTATAGCACAGGGAAATCTGCTTAATATTCTGTAATAACCTAAATAGGAAAAAGAATTTGAAAAAGAATACACATATGTATATGTATAACTGAATCATTTTGCTAAACATCCAAAACACAAAACTATGAATCAACTATAGTCCAATACAAAGTAAACAATTAAAGAAGAATCAGCCATTTAATCAATCTTTTAAAAGGCTATTCATCAAGTATCCTTTGTTGTCTGGAGTCACATTACGATATCCAGTTGTCATTGCCATGTACCAAAGTAACCAAATAAAAGCCACATAGCGTCAACCAGGTTTAACTGGCTGCAGAATAGTGTAAAGGGTCCGGGGGACAGAATCATATCCTTGTGCCTACAGGACTGGTTAACCTAAGGTCATTCCAAGGGCAAGGGGAAGGTGTGGAACAGTCAGGGTGATGGAGGCTCGCTGAAACTCAGCATCACCTGTGGATGCTGACAACCCCAGTCCTCCGTGGACAGTGCCTTTTTCATATGCCAGGCATTCAACTAAGCACTTTGCACCTGTCATCTCATGCCATCCGCTGGACAAACCTATGACACAGGCACTTTTTTAATAGGTAAGGAAGCAGAGACTTAGGGTTATTAAACCACAGGAGATAAAGCCAAGATCTGGACCCAGGCAGTGTGGCTTCAGCATCAGTGCTTCTAACCATGTTGCCTAGAAATACACAGGGAAAAGAAGCAATTGCCCAGGCCTGGGAGTGACTCGACTCTCCACTCAATAACCTGATAAAAGGCTCCAAAAAATCCCAAATAGAGGCGCTTGGGAAAAAACATATCATATCCACATTATATCCCAAAGGATGTCTAATGATATAGCACTGGAAAAAAGATTCTCTTACAGCAAATGCTCACATAGTGTGATTCTATTTGGCTTATGGTTAAATATACACCACCACTGAAAGGTTAAGTAAGAGTCAGTGAAGTAAGACGTCTCAAAGGCCTCAGATTCCTTTCACACTTCGTTAGGTCTCTTATGAAACCTTGCACTAATGTCTGGACCAAAGCTGAGAAGATGGTCATCACACGGAAGAGATCAGGATTTTGTGAAGAATGTGTGTCCAATGTAAAAAGTTAAAAAGTATAAGGACAGAGAGAACTCCATTTTTCAAAGACTTAAAGAGCAGAATTCAACAGTTATAGTTTAATACTGTCAGAAAATGAGGGAGTCATAAAAACAGAGGAAGAGAACACATTGTTCAGTTGGATATGAGAAAAGGGTAAACAATCTGTTTTTGATAGAAGATTCTTAAATGTGGAATAAGAAAATAAATCAGGGTCTTATACCCTCAGGGTCTTCAATAAAACATTTCTGTGAAAAAAGTTGAACTGCATAGTTTTTTAATTGCACTTGTTTCATTATTATTACCTTTGGGGGCAGCATGATATGATGGATTGTGAAGACACAAGGCCTGGGTCTGCCACTCCCTAGGGATGGTCTCCAGCTAGCATAATTCTTCCAGTATTTGGCGTGCTCATCTGTGAAATGGACAACACACCCTTGCCTCCTAGGATTACTGGGAGTCGTATGTCAAATGACATACTGTGAGCATTTAGTTCCAAACAGAAAATCAACGCAGGTTGCATCCTGTATTCTCTTCTTTCTTATAAGTTCTGTTTTCCTAAAAGAATCTCTTTTTAAGCATGTCTATTCCTAACTTAAAGTTTTGTTTGTTGGTAGAAACATAAAACTGTGGGGGATTAAGAAAAACAATCTACCTACACACAGATGAAATGTATATATAAGAAAATGAGAATAAACTATTAGCATAACATATGGAGAGATTATCTTATGCTAAGTTTGGTGTGTTAAAAAATAGAATCACATAATAAACAACAAGGTCCTATTGTATAGGAGAGAAAACTATATTCAATATCCTGTGATAATCCATAATGGAACAGAAAATGAAAAAGAATGTATATATATGTACAACTTAAACATTTTGCTGTACAGTAGAAATTAATACAACACTGTAAATCAGCTACACTTCATAAAATAAATTTTAAAGACAAAGTAAAAATTTAAAAATAGAACCATATAAAATTTCACATAGGTATGCATCCGTAATTTAAAAAAATCACTCATAATTGTACACATTGTAGTCAATCTATTAACTATATCAATCATGGTAAAAATTAAGAAGTTTTATGACAGTAGTATAGATTTTTGAAAAAAAATTCCATTTCAATTTATGTGAATGTTTTATAAACCATAAAGTTCTAAATAACACACAATGTTGTTTTTATTGCAATGTCGTATTAGCTTCTAGAATAACTGGAAATGTCATCAAATTAAAATCACTCAACGTATTAAACTATAAAATTTTATTCACTGGAGTTCAATATGAAATTCACAAAGTAAAGGAAATCAGTTTTCTAAGAAGTTATAACAACATATATAATAGACAGGAAGTCAACAAAGATTACAAACAAAATTTTTAGAAGTCTTCCCACAATTTCATCTTCTAGACTTGTGGGGGTAGTAGTAGAAATTAATATCCAATTTTTACACGTCATATCCAAAACGCTTCTGCTTCCTAAGAAGTAAAATAAAGAGAAAATATCCTTAAATAAACACATTTGTAATCCTGATTTTTTAAACTCAATCTAATAATTTGCACAGTAAAGAAATAGTGATCAAGACATGTCTTTCAGTCAGGACTCTGTACATTTTAGTAACCAATCAATGAACTAAAATATTTTTCTCCTTAATGAATTAACGAACTTTTACCCATTAATTCTGACCATCTTACGTCATAATCATTGAATTTTCTATTTGTCTGCCTATTTTTTGGCTGAGCTGTGAAGCCTGTGGGATCCAATGGGGGATCAAATCTGGGCTGCAGCAGTGAATGCATAGAGTCCTAACCACAGGACCACTAGGGAATTCTCTTGTCTTTCTTTCTTTAAAAAAAAAAAGCAAAAAATTTTTAAAAAGCTCAAGAACTATCAGAATTACCACTCTCTTCCCAATGTTATAAATTATCAGTTTATTTTTGAAGTCTTTTCTGCAAAGTCACTTATAACCATTTTTATGGAATCAGTAAAATTGCCACTTTTCTAACCTATAGCCAGTATTACCAGGAAATAAGAATTTGAAGTCATGCAAAAAGGCAGGTGATAAAATTTTTAAAAATTAAACAACAAAAGGTTTGTTTCATTTCCTTGATCTTTCCTCAAAATCCTCTTTCTTATATTTTCAGTTCAGTTCAGTTCATTTCAGTCGCTCATTTGTGTCCGACTGTTTGTGACTCCAAGAATTGCAACACACCAGGCCTCCCTGTCCATCACCAACTCTCGGAGTTCACTCAGACTCACGTCCATTGAGTTGGTGATGCCATCCAGCCATCTCATCCTCTGTCGTCCCCTTCTCCTCTTGCCCCCAATCCCTCCCAGCATCAGAGTCTTTTCCAATGAGTCAACTCTTCGCATGAGGTGGCCAGAGTACTGGAGTTTCAGCTTTAGCATCATTCCTTCCAAAGAACACCCAGGACTGATCTCCTTTAGAATGGACTGGTTATTGTGGTCACTTATTAAGACATTAAATATTTTCATTTCCACCACACTTCTGTGTTCAGATGGTAAAGAATCCCTCCGCAATGCAGGAGACCTGGATTTGATCCCTGGGTCAGAAAAATTCCCTGAAGGAGGGAATGGCTACCTACTCCAGTATTCTTGCCTGGAGAATCCCATAGACAGAGGAGCCTGGCAGTCTACAGTCCATGGGGTTGCAAAGAGCTGGATACCGCTGAGCAACTAACATTTACTTTCTGTGTTAATCAGTTTTTTTTAAATATCTGGAATTTTTTAAAGTATTATGGAATTGCAAAAGGTATTAATTTGTAGTCTGTTGAGCACACTGTTGGAATGTTTTACTGAATGCCTGTCAGGTAGGGAATTTAGAACCATTTCCAACTCCTTTTTCCAGGAATGTAAGTTCAAATGAGTTAAGTAATTTTCAAAGCCTTGTATCCAAGGCCCTTATATACACTCAACTTAAAATGAGCATCAATACTTTTTAAAAGTGGCAAGATTGGGGTGGGAAAATATTTTCTGCTATTTTTTGCTCAAGCCCAAAAAGGCAGGTAGAGTTTTAGGAGAGAACATAAAAGAGAAACAGGGAGATAGATGCTACTGCTGCTGCTAAGTCGCTTCAGTCGTGTCCGACTCTGTGCAACCCCATAGACAGCAGCCCACCAGGCTCCTCTGTCTCTGGGATTCTCCAGGCAAGAACACTGGAGTGGGTTGCCATTTCCTTCTCCAATGCATGAAAGTGAAAAGTCAAAGTGAAGTTGCTCAGTCATGTCCGACTCTTAGCGACCCCATGGACTGGAGCCTACCAGGCTCCGCCATCCATGGGATTTTCCAGGCAAGGGTACTGGAATGGGGTGCCATTGCCTTCTCCAGGGAGATAGATGAGATGTATACAAATTACCTTCTCCCTCTTTTGATTGATATCTTCTCCCTCTTGATTCATCTCTGTGATAACTAACCCCTCCCTAAAGGAGGGGATGATTTGCCCCAAATTTGGCAGCAATCATTGGCAAAGTGGTGATGGTGGTGGTGGTGGTTTGTGACCACAGGGAGCCCGTCAGGATCCTCTGTCCATGGAATTTCCCAGGCAAGAATACTAGAGTGGGTTGCCATTTCCTTCTCCAGGGGATCTTCCCAACAGGGATGGAACCAGCATCTCCTGCATTGTCAGTGGATTCTTTACTGCTGAGCCACCAGGGAAGCCCACATTGGCAAAGTAAACACCTAGAATTTCCCTTAAGTTAAACAATTCCTTGTTCCATGTATGGGAAACAAGGGGTAAGAATAACACATGAATTTGCAAAGTGATATTCCTTGCCTCGTATTTCCTCCACCTCCAGCTTGTGTTTCTTCAGTCTGTAGTCCGAGGGGTACCTTCAATTTTATCCAATTACAGTAAGAGATAAACAGAATAGGAAGCAAGGGAAAGACCAGATGAATGATGGGGATTGAACAGTGCACAGAAACCCACTTCTCACCTGATTTAATCCAGGTAATGGCAGATAATGCTGCTCCTCGGTTTTCTCTCCGGCTGCTCTTCCTGGGACAAAGTGCATTCAGAACAGGTGGTCTCTTAGCAAGCTTGGTTCCTGGGTCAAAGCACATTAAAAGCCTTTACTGAATGGTGATGTAGTCTGTGAAGTGGACAGTCAGGGAGCCTGCGTGGAAAAACTCTCAAAAAAGTTGAGAAAAGGTCATACGTTAACTTTAGTGGATTACAGAAACTACAGCCAAAAACTACACCTTTCACAGAAAAGTTAAACAGAATTCTAGAATTTTCCTGACAGGGCAAACATTTACCACTCTTTTAATCACACTAGGACCACAGCCTTGTCTAACTCAATGAAACTAAGCCATGCCCATGGGGCAACCCAAGATGGGCGGGTCATGGTGGAGAGATCTAACAGAATGTGGTCCACTGGAGAAGGGAATGGCAAACCACTTCAGTATTCTTGCCTTGAGAACCCCATGAACAGTATGAAAAGGCAAAATGATAGGATACTGAAAGAGAAACTCCCCAGGTCAGTAGGTACCCAATATGCTACTGGAGATCAGTGGAGAAATAACTCCAGAAAGAATGAAGGGATGGAGCCAAAGCAAAAAGAATACCTAGCTGTGGATGTGGCTGGTGATAGAAGCAAGGTCCGATACTGTAAAGAGCAATATTGCATAGGAACCTGGAATGTCAGGTCCATGAATCACGGCAAATTAGAAGTGGTCAAACAAGAGATGGCAAGAGTGAATGTAGACATTCTAGGAATCAGTGAACTGAAATGGACTGGAATGGGTGAATTTAACTCAGATGACCATTATATCTACTACTGCGGGCAGGAATCCCTCAGAAGAAATGGAGCGGCCATCATGGTCAACAAAAGAGTCCGAACTGCAGTACTTGGATGCAATCTCAACAACAGAATGATCTCTGTTCGTCTCCAAGGCAAACCATTCAATATCACAGTAATCCAAGTCTATGCCCCAACCAGTAATGCTGAAGAAGCTGAAGTTGAACGGTTCTATGAAGACCTACAAGACCTTTTAGAACTAACACCCAAAAAAGATGTCCTTTTCATTATAGGGGACTGGAATGCAAAAGTAGGAAGTCAAGAAACACCTGGAGTAACAGGCAAATTTGGCCTTGGAATATGGAATGAAGCAGGGCAAAGACTAATAGAGTTTTGCCAAGAAAATGCACTGATCATAACAAACACCCTCTTCCAACAACACAAGAGAAGACTCTATACATGGACATCACCAGATGGTCAACACCAAAATCAGATTGCTTATATTCTTTGCAGCCAAAGATGGAGAAGCTCTATACAGTCAGCAAAAACAAGACTGGGAGCTGACTGTGGCTCAGACCATGAACTCCTTATTGCCAAATTCAGACTTAAATTGAAGAAAGTAGAGAAAACCACTAGACCATTCAGGTATGACCTAAATCAAATCCCTTATGATTATACAGTGGAAGTGAGAAATAGATTTAAGGGCCTAGATCTGATAGATAGAGTGCCTGATGAACTATGGAATGAGGTCTGTGACATTGTACAGGAGACAGGGATCAAGACCATCCCCATGGAAAAGAAATGCAAAACAGAAAAATGGCTGTCTGGGGAGGCCTTACAAATAGCTGTGAAAAGAAGAGAAGCAAAAAGCAAAGGAGAAAAGGAAAGATATAAACATCTGAATGCAGAGGTCCAAAGAATAGCAAGAAGAGATAAGAAAGCCTTCTTCAGCAATCAATGCAAAGAAATAGAGGAAAACAACAGAATGGGAAAGACTAGAGATCTCTTCAAGAAAATCAGAGATACCAAAGGAACATTTCATGCAAAGATGGGCTCAATAAAGGACAGAAATGGTATGGACTTAACAGAAGCACAAGATATTAAGAAGAGATGGCAAGAATACACAGAAGAACTGTACAAAAAAGATCTTCACAACCCAGATAATCACGATGGTGTGATCACTCATCTAGAGCCAGACATCCTGGAATGTGAAGTCAAGTGGGCCTTAGAAAGCATCACTATGAACAAAGCTAGTGGAGGTGATAGAATTCCAGTTGAGCTATTTCAAATCCTGAAAGATGATGCTGTGAAAGTGCTGCACTCAATCTGCCAGCAAATTTGGAAAACTCAGCAGTGGCCACAGGACTGGAAAAGGTCAGTTTTCATTCCAATCCCAAAGAAAGGCAATGCCAAAGAATGCTCAAACGACCGCACAATTGCGCTCATCTCACACGCTAGTAAAGTAATGCTCAAAATTCTCCAAGCCAGGCTTCAGCAATATGTGAACCGTGAACTTCCTGATGTTCAAGCTGGTTTTAGAAAAGGCAGAGGAACCAGAGATCAAATTGCCAACATCCGCTGGATCATGGAAAAAGCAAGAGAGTTCCAGAAAAACATCTATTTCTGCTTTATTGACTATGCCAAAGCCTTTTTTGACTGTGTGGATCACAATAAACTGTGGAAAATTCTGAAAGAGATGGGAATACCAGACCACCTGATCTGCCTCTTGAGAAATCTGTATGCAGGTCAGGAAGGAACAGTTAGAACTGGACATGGAACAACAGACTGGTTCCAAATAGGAAAAGGAGTACATCAAGGCTGTATATTGTCACCCTGTTTATTTAACTTATATGCAGAGTACATCATGAGAAACGCTGGACTGGAAGAAGCACAAGCTGGAATCAAGATTGCCAGGAGAAATATCAATAACCTCAGACATGCAGATGACACCACCCTTATGGCAGAAAGTGAAGAGGAACTAAAAAGCCTCTTGATGAAAGTGAAAGACGAGAGTGAAAAAGTTGGCTTAAAGCTCAACATTCAGAAAACGAAGATCATGGCATCCGGTCCCATCACTTCATGGGAAATAGATGGGGAAACAGTGGAAACAGTGTCAGACTTTATTTTGGGGGGCTCCAAAATCACTGCAGATGGTGACTGCAGCCATGAAATTAAAAGATGCTTACTCCTTGGAAGGAACGTTATGACCAACCTAGATAGCATATAGAAAAGCAGAGACATTACTTTGCCAACAAAGGTTCGTCTAGTCAAGGCTATGGTTTTTCCTGTGGTCATGTATGGATGTGAGAGTTGGACTCTGAAGAAGGCTGAATGCCGAAGAATTGATGCTTTTGAACTGTGGGGTTGGAGAAGACTCTTGAGAGTCCCTTGGACTGCAAGGAGATCCAACCAGTCCATTCTGAAGGAGATCAGCTCTGGGATTTCTTTGGAAGGAATGATGCTAAAGCTGAAACTCCAGTACTTTGGCCACCTCATGTGAAGAGTTGACTCATTGGAAAAGACTCTAATGCTGGGAGGGATTGGGGGCAAGAGGAGAAGGGGACGCCAGAGGATGAGATGGCTGGATGGCATCACTGACTCGATGGACGTGAGTCTCAGTGAACTCTGGGAGTCGGTGATGGACAGGGAGGCCTGGCGTGCTGCGGTTCATGGGGTCGCAAAGAGTCGGACACAAATGAGTGACTGATCTGATCTGATCTAAACAATAGCTCTCAGGCGGTAGGGGGAAGAGAAGAGATGTTGTTTAAGGGTTACATATTGCCACTGATAGACAAATAAGTTCCCGAGCGGTAATATACAGTGCAGTGAGCATAGTTGTAAAAGTGTATTATATACATTAAACTTGCTAAGAGACTAGATATTAATTGCTTTCAGCACAGAAGAAATGACAATCGTGTGACATGAAGAGATGTTAGCTAGCGCCTCCATGGCAGTGATATTACAATATAAACGTATCAAATCAGTATACTGTACACCTTAAACTTACACAATGTTTGTGTCAAATATAACTTAAATTTTGAAAGTTCCTAAATTTATTTTTTAAATATATGTTTCATTATCTTCTATAGTACAACAAACAAAATTTCTCTTTCTGCATAAGAGGCAATACTTCATGAGATTTTATATCTGCTATAAATTTTATAAGTTTTAAGATTTTGTGTCACTTTTACAAACAAATTAGAAAGTGGAGGAGTGAATTTATTTGCAAAGACCAGGCTGTAAAATTCAGACACAACTGAAAAATTATTTATCCAACAAAATGATTATTACAACTATGAAATAATAGAAACATTACTTAGAAAATCATGTTGAAATATTTAAGTATGATGAAAACCAATACCTGAGGACCAGTCATTACAATCCTGGGTATATACCGGAAATACAAGCATAGATATTCACACCAGGACACACATTCAAACTTTATTTGTAATATACTGAAGCAACTTAGCAAAAGCAGCATCAGCAACTTGAAAACAAACCAAATGCCTATTAGTAGATAGATAAATCCATATAATGGAATATTATACAGTAATGAAAATTAAGTTACAGCTACATGAAAAAAACAGTGGTGAATTTTACAAACGTAATATTGAGTTTTTAAAAAGCAAGACACAAAAGAAAACACATGGTAAATACATTTATTTAAAGTAGGAAAACAATTAAAGCTGCATGACTTAGGGGTACATAATATGGGTAGCAATGGTGTAGGTGATTAATTGATCAAGTAAAGCAAAGGACTGACTACCATAAAATCAGGATGGTGGTGGTGTTAATGGAAGGGGTGGAGAGCTTCCAGAAGTATTTCATTTCTTTCTTTTAAATTTGGCCCTGCCACGCGCCATGCAAGGATCTTAGCTCTTCCTGCAGCGGAAGCACTGAGTCTGAGTCTTCATCACTGGACCATGGGGGAAATCTCTTTTATTTTTAAAATTTTCACTTTCTGTCCTTGGTGGTGGTTATGTTGATAATCAGTTTTTAATTACTTCCTAAACTTTTGAACTATGGTGCTGGAGAAGACTCTTGCGAGTCCCTTGGACTGCAAGGAGATCCAACCACTCCATCCTAAAGGAGACCAGTCCTGGGTATTCACTGGAAGGACTGATGCTGAGGCTGAAACTCCAGTACTTTGGCCACCTCATGCAAAGAGTTGACTATTGGAAAAGACCCTGATGCTGGGAGGGACTGGGGGCAGGAGGAGAAGGGGACAACAGAGGATGAGATGGCTGATAGCATCACTGACTCGATGGACGTGAGTCTGAGTGAATTCCGGGAGTTGGTGATGGACAGGGAGGCCTGGTGTGCTGCGATTCATGGGGTCGAAAAGAGTTGAACACGACTGAGCAACTGAACTGAACTGAAACTGCACATAGAAATTTTATAGCTCTTTCTCTAGGTATGTACACAATTGAAATATTCTTTAAAAAGCCAGAGAATTCTCTACAAATGTCAATAATGGCTATAGTTGTCGAGTTTGGGTGAAGGACTATATGTGATTTTTTTCCCCTTGTTTCTTTCATTTCTCACATTTTCATTTAAAGGATGTCGCTTATAAAACTTCAGAACACTAAAGAAAATAGTCTTCTAACTCCCTGTCCTCTTTCTTGTCCATCTATTTAAAAGTAATGACTTTATCTTTGTCAAACAAATCATTTTAACAAATAAGAACTCAGGAAAATTAAATGTATCAGTGAGAGATTTGAATGAAAATATGTAACCTACACTTTATCCAATAAATTACACATTTTCATTAAAATGTTTCACTGACCCATTTCATTTTTCTTGAGTTTATATTAAATCTCTTTGGCTAAAGAACATGTTCTTGCTTCATTCCAAAATGCTCATGAAAAACAGGAATGTGGGTGGTTCCTGTTTGGGTCTTCTCCTTAATGCTACATCTGTTTCTAGAACTAAATCACTGGAAGCATCGAATCCGTACCACCGAAAGTTTACTAGCACACTCAGATTTTACTGAGGATTAAATGATGCTTGATTTACATTTTGCCTCATTAGTCCTTGCTATGCTAGAAGCTTGGTGATCATGTGTTTTTTCTCTCAGGAACATTCTTTTGGAGGAATGGCTATTTCACAGCAGCATTTTCAGAAAAAAAAGATGATTTGTAGTGTTTTTTATTGGATAAAACATGCACTGAATAAACAAATTTCAAAAATAAGTTGATTAATTTTAAACAAGTTAGCACACTTCTTAAAGTGTAATAGAATGTATTGAGTGGAACTATCTTATTTTGAATACATTTAAAAATCCTAGCTAAAATAACATTAACTCCAATTTCTGATATAAGACACCCAGGTTATTTGGGGCCTAACATATTTCATGTTGAAATTTCAGATGGCTGCAAATAATTGCCCCTACCTTTTGAATGTCTCTCTATACCTTTCTTTACCCTATTTCCAAAAGGCAATGAGAAACAATTTATTTTGTAGAAATTAATTTCTAGAAAGTTATATTGAAAGTAGTATGAATAATCTCTTACCTAGTTTTCAAAACCTGTCTTTATTATATTCTCTTTTGACTCCACCAAGAGTCCAAATAATCTAACCCAAATTAATCTGTTTATTGAATGGTTGAACAGTGGTATCCCACAAAGAAAGTTAGACAAATGTCTAGTAGTAGTCACTTTTGGTCTCTGGGGGTTGAATTTCACTGCATTCTCTGTTTTTAACCCTGCCATCAGCTTGTAGGTGCTAGCCTTTCAAATCTCTAGAATCTTGTAGATTGAAGAGACTCCTGGGACCCCAAGAAGAGTGCACCACTGTGATTCATGAGGTCGCAAAGAGTCGGACATGACTGAGTGACTGAACTGAACTGAACTTGGTCCCCTAGGAAAATCAAAACAATGCAAATGAACCAGTAAAACCCCCTCTATTACATAAAATTATCACTTGTCCTAAGACTTCACACATTTTTCAATCTCTCCCAACCTCTACTATTTCCACTTATTAGACGTGGAGTCTTGGTCAAGACAAAGAAGAGAACATTGCATAGTCTGTTTTTCAATCAGAAGAAAAACACTTTTCATTGGATTCAAGATTATAGTCTTAAACACATGAGTCACATTTCAAAAATATTTTCTGTTTTGATAAGAATTTGCTAATCCTACTTGTTTCCATCAATATCTAATGGTCAAGATAACATTCACAGAAGTTCCCTAGAGACACAAATAGAAAAATGAGACACAATTGAAATCTGTCCACTCTTGCTTAACAAGTCACTTAAAGTGGCTCAGACAGTAAGGAATCTGCCTGCAATGCAGGAGACCTGGGTTCAATCCCTGGATTGAGACCATCCCCTGGAGAAGGAAATGGCTAGCCACTCCAGGATTTTCACCTGGAGAATCCCATGGACAGAGGAGCCTGGCAGGCTCCAGTCCATGGGGTCACGAAAAGTTGGATAGGACTGAGCAACTACCTGTTTCACTTTTACTTTTAAGTAAAGGATAATAATGGCCCTTTATCATGGGTCTAGTATGTGCCCAGTTGTGATTAGGCACTGCTGGGACATGGAGCAACTGCCCAAGGTTCGAAGCTAGAGCCTTGACGCTAGTAACCTAGAGCTTTAGCCCCCAGATGCCACTCTGTTTCAACTACATGGATTTATTAATGTTTTCAAATGAAACGGACCAAAATGGAAATATCCACATGTAATTACCAACAGCCATTCTTTCTCTTTAGTTCTGACCCCTTTCCGTATATGTGAACTGCTGGGTGAACAAAGGGATGGATAGTCTTGCAGTTACCCCTCTGGGCCTGATAACCCTGAATTTGCTGGAAAACTTTTACAACAGCCAGCTTTATTCACATCAAAACCATCTTCTCTTTATAAATGGATCTTTCACAGGCCACTACTACAAGCTTACTATCTAACAACCTGATTAGCTGAAAGTTCAGTTTTTTTAACATGTTTTTTATGAGCTTTTACTCTCTGCAATTTTATTCTCTCCTATTATTTGTTTTGTTATCAACCCACTGATCATCTTATGACTGACAAGTTCGTCCCGTTGATCTTTTTTTTTTTTTTTTCGGCTGTGCCAGTGGCTTGTGATATCTTAGTTTCTCAATCAGGGATTGAACCCATGTCCCCTGCAGTGGAAGCAAGAAATCTTAACCACTGGCCCACCAGGGAATTTCTCCTCTTGATCTTATTAACATTAGCTGGATGGAGAAATAACAAGAATGCTTGCAGGACTTGGTAGTTGAGAGATGGGTCAGGAAAAAGATTGGTGGTATTTGACTTGGATCTGCCACTTACCATGAGACCCTGGGCAAGTCATGTTAACTCTCTGTGCCTCTGTTTGTTAGCACTTCTATAAAATGGGGATGCCAATAACTGTTTGTGTGTGCGTGTGTGTGTTCACGCTCAGTTGTGTCTGGCTCTTTGTGACCCCATGGACTGTATCCCACAATGCTCCTCTGTCCATGGAATTTTCCAGGCAAGAATACTGGAGTGAGTTCCCATTTCCTACTCCAAGGGAATCTTCCTGAACCAGGGATCGAACCCGAGTCTCTTGTATCTCCTACATTGGGAGGCGATTCTTTACTACTGTGCCACCTGGTAAGCCCAATAATGACAGTAGCCACTTCTTAGGGCAGTGTGAGAATTAAATGAGATAATACTTGTGCCTAGCGAGTAAACACTTAATAAGCAAGGGTAACTATGATTATCAGTTATAGTGTACCATATCACCTCCTAGATGGTACCCCTTGAATGAATCAGTTTTCTCAGTTTCTCTTTAGGTATCCAAACATGCAAAACTGTCACACACCTACTCATCCTTTGAAGCCCAACATATCTCCTCTGTGATCCTTTCTGATGTCCTCTGGCAGAATTTAGTGTCCACTTATCTGGGATGTATTGAAACTCACTACAGTGTATTAAGGTTATTTGTTTGCATGCAGCCTCCATGGGTAGCTGCTGTCTTCCTAGAAAGTGGGGATGGACTTACCCATCCTGAATCCCACTGCATCATGGTATCTGATGTTAATCATTTTTAACAATATTGATTTAATAATTGCACATCAAGCAGAAGCTTTCTTGGAAGACTGAAAGTTCATTTTGCTCAAAAGACAACTACAACAAGAAAAACACATATAGTAAGTCTACTTTTACCACCAAAATTTCAAAAATAAAATCCCAAAGTTGGGTAGTTTCAATTTTGTCTCTGGAAAATGTCTCTCTCCCACAAAATTTATGTTTAATGAAATTTATCTTTTAGAAACCTGAGAAATCATATAGGAATTATACCTTGTTAATGTTTTTCTTTTTTTTTTTTTTTTTTTTTGGACTGTAATTATGAGACCTAGTCAAATGTTGGAAGAGAACAAAAGCCTACAAGGTTTCATGATGGAAATGTCCTGTTGGGATAGTTACTGTTTCTCCAGCATAATGGTGATTTGTCTCCTTAAGATTCTAGAAACAGATGACAGCCTGGTAGGACAGGAGACATCAACTCTTTAATTTTGAGTCATTCAGAAGTTAACTAAAAAATCAGGCATATTCAATAGTTAAAAGGATTTTGTGCATTCTGTAAGTTTCCAAAATAGAGTTCAAGGTGCATTTTCTGAATTAATTATGTGAAGAATTACATGAAGAAGAGAATTTAACAAATATCTGAGAAATTAATTCATCAATAATATGAGCATTGTACAGAGAAAGCTTGAATGAGAATAATTATAAATGGCATATGGTTTTACACCAAAGTGATTATGAGCATGATTGTTAAACCTAGTTTCTTGATTAAAATATGATTTCAAGGAGACCTCTCTCTAGCTAAGAAAAACAACTGTAGTGAAAAAATCTCGACTATGACAGAAATGTTAGCACTGGCAAAGAAATTAGAGATTTCTTCCAGCTTCTCATTTGACAAGCGAGGCCCAGAGAAGTACAGTAACTTGTCTGAGGTCACATGGTTACTTTTCTTCTGAGCTGCCATATTAATTGCCTCAGCAAGTTTTGGATACATTTATGATAAATTGGATTCTGCATTTCACCAGACTTGGCTATTTGAAGCTATTCTACCTTCAACACCTCCCAGCTGCTTTGATTCAGGCCAAGGGAAGGCCAATGTCCAGGATAAAATAAGCCACAAGGAGAACTTGGAAACTTGGGAGGTAAGACTTGCCAGAATTGACAAAGTGGACTTTGCTTGGAGACAGAAACATGCGCTCTGTCACAGAGATGGGGGTCAGGAAGGTTGTGGAGCCAGATGGAACTGGTTTGAGATCCTGGTTCTGGCTGGTATTAGCACGATAGCCATTGACCAGACATTTAACCTCACCTGCTATCTCATCTGGAGATAGACATAACCAGTCTTGCATGGGATTGAAAGGATTTTATCTATAACTATAGTTAAGAAGGGCCTGCACATATTCTGATTTTAATCTCATAAAGCCACATGAGGTGAGCGCTAATGCTTCTATTTCCTTAGTTGGAGAGACTGATGACCAGAGACCTCAGGGAGCTATTTGAGATCATACTCCAGGGGATGATCAGGGATTTGAATGGAAGTCAGTTTGGTTTCAAAGCCTTAGCCACTGCAGCATCTCAGCAGTGGTCAAAAGAAAAAGGTGAGTTAAGAGCCCAGCATGTTGCCTGGCAACAGATAAAATAATGGTTGATATGATGCAGCTTGAGAGTCAAAAAGGTGGACACTTCCTGCAGTCCAACAATGATGGAGGGAAGTGGGGGACTCAGATGGACTTAAGAGATGGCAAGCTCCAGGAAGCCGGGACAGATGTGCAGAGATGTGGGCCAGAGGGCACTGTCTGGCCTGGCAGAGCCCCATGAGGGTCCACCTGACCCCCAGGAGTGCAGAGAAGGTCCCAGACCTCTGTGGAATCCCTCTGCTCTCCTCCTCTTTGACTGTAGTTCTCAAGCTTTCTCTCCATGTCAATATCTGTCCAATCTGGGCATTCCTAAGCCATATATGACCATTAATTAATTAATTGTTTTGGCCATGTGCACAGCATGTGGCAGGGCTTCCCAGGTAGCTCAGTGGTAAATAATCTGCCTCCCAATGCAGGAGATGCAGGAGACTCAGGGTCAAGAAGATCCCCTGGTGTAGGAAATGGCACCCCACTCCAGTATTCTTGCCTGGGAAATCCCATGGACAGAGGAGCCTGGTGGGCTACAGTCCAAGGGGTTGCAAAGAGTCAGACACAACTGAGTGAGCACACAGGAACACACAGCATGTGGGATCTCAGTTCCCTGACCAGGGAATGACCTTCCCTGCGTTGGAAGTGAGGAGCCTTAACCCCTAGAGCACCAGAGAAGTCCCTTGCCTCACACATCTTGAGTAAATATTCCAGCCCTAAAATGAACAGTTTTTCTACCTATGAACAAACATCTCCTCTTAATCATCCAGTACCGAGATGCCTGAAGGCTGAAAATTTCCGAGACCCTGTTCCTAAACCAAATAGGAGATTGCATTGCCCCTAAGACATAAATTACTCAGTTACAGGCACTTAACATTAAGAAAGATTCTGGAACCAAAACAATCAAAATGTTTTCAACCTTCTCCCTGCCAAGTTCCCCAACCCTTGCCAGGAATCACAGCTGTAGTGCAGTCTTACGAGGCCAGACAAACTGTCCAGAGTTGTGGCGAGGACCAGCCCTACAAAGCTTCCTTGCGGAACCCCACAGGGCAGTGCCACATGACACCTTCCATGGTGTGATGAAGCAGGAGTGGAGCTGAGGCCAGGTGCTTATTTGTTGGCTTTGGGGGTTTTATCTGCAGAGCTCTCATATCGAAACAAGTGTCCTCCTAAGTTTGGCGAGTGGAGGGGAGGTCTCTGGACCTGTTTGACTTCTTAAAAGCATTCAGGAAAACCTTTCAAACTACTTTCTTGGCCTGCAACACACACTCCTTTGCCTAAATTCACTGCTAGCAGTTTTGTCTTTTTAATCTAATATCTGATTTCTGAAACCAGCTAAGTGTTATTTGGAGTCAAGTTAAGCTGAGAAGGCAGATGGCCAGGTTGGAGTAACAGAATTTCAGGTTCAATGAAAGACTGTAACCTCTTCTAAGGCCAAATTAAATTTCTAGCATTTAGCACAGGGCTGGGGCTTCCCTGATAGCTCAGTTGGTAAAGAATCCAGCTGCAATGCAGAAGACACTGGTTCTGTTCCTGGGTTGGGAAGATCTGCTGGAGAAGGGACAGGCTACCCTCTCTAGTATTCTTGGGCTTCCCTTGTGGCTCAGCTGCTAAAGAATCTGCCTGCAATGAGGGAGACCTGGGTTCGATCCCTGGGTTGGAAAGATCCCTGGAGAAGGAAAAGGCTACCCACACAAGTATTCTGGCCTAGAGAATTCTATGAACTGTATAGTCCATGGAGTTGCAAAGAGTTGGACACGACTGAGCAACTTTCACTTTCACTTTGGAACAAAACCGGTACTCCAAAAAAAAAAAACTGGGGTGGGGAGGATGAGATTTGGCTTCATGGTGAGTTTTTCTGTGCCTCCCAAGCTTGTTGCTTAGAAGGTAAACCCAGGGAGGAACACTGAAAAGCAATGAGCTGTTTTCTAAGAATGCACAGCTCTCCAAGGTAAGGTCTGATGATAATACCCATCCTCAGTGAATAAGTTTTGGGAATGATGGCCCTGTGGGATGCCTGCCCACTGTTTGTAGTTCTCATGTGCCATGGATCAAGGCCATTCTGACTTACATCAGTTGCTCATGAAATGACTTCTCTCTCCTACCTTATTCTGAGTTTACTGACCCTTTGCTAATCTAGCACTGTGTCTTCACACAGTGGGAATTAAATAAACATTTGCAGAATGAAAGCTTGCAGTGGAAAACAAAAATCTCATCCTGTCTCCTGAGCATACAGGGTAACACTTTGGGAAGTAGGTATTCTCTGAAACAACCCTCCTTTCTGTCTCATTCAGACACAGAATTAGAGCTAGGAAGAGGGGTAACCAGATCTTTCAGAATGACAGAAGCATGGAACCAAAAGAAAAATTTCAGAATGCTGATTATAGAAGAGCAGAAAAGTTTATTAAAACAATAGCTTGTGCTTTGAAATTGTTTTGAAAGTTTCCCCAGCATCGTTGATCTTGTTGTAGTTGTTTAGTCACTAAGTCATGTCCAGCTCTTTGCAATCCCGTGGACTGCAGCATGCCAGGCTTCCTCATCCTTCACTATCTCTTGTAGTTTAGCCATAGCCTAATGTCCCGAACTGCTTACCATATGGCATCCTCCAATGGCCCCATCCTCAGCATTCCCATGGCTGACACGATCCTAAGGATGAAGTTACTAAAAGCACTAAAAGCCAATTATTGTCCCTGCTGTTTAAACTTTCCCATCAAAGACCACGTTGGAGGGTCTAGGTTAAGAAGATTCAAGAAAAAATTCAAATGAGGGACTTCATCAATAATGTTTCCATACTCGGCCACTTAGAAACATGGTGAGTAAAACCCACCACCTT
Organism: Bubalus kerabau; assembly: GCF_029407905.1. NCBI lineage: Eukaryota > Metazoa > Chordata > Mammalia > Artiodactyla > Bovidae > Bubalus > Bubalus kerabau. The sequence continues at coordinate 138,704,083 of NC_073624.1, forward strand.
ATCAAAGAGGTTATAACTCTCATCTCATAAACAAGGAAACTGAGGCTCAGAGAGGGTGACTACTTGCTTAAGGTCGCACAGCTTGTTGAGCCAGGCCTCAGTACCAAGCCAGCATCCGCCTCCTTCCAGTCCCTGTGATGCCTCTCTTATTTAGCAGCCTGATGCACATGTTCAAGAGGACTGAACATACGTAACCGAAGCAGAAAACTCTCTTCGTCTGTAATCCTGAGGAGGGACTGGAGTGTCAGCTTTCATCTTTTCTGAGAGGGCTGGGCAAGGCCCCAGCTTCAGGGTCCTCCTTTTCTAGACCGAAAACACAGTGACCTACTTTTCAGGACTCTCAGAAACAACCATTATTTCAAAACGAAAAAAAAAAAAAGGCTGCAAGGACAAAGCCTTTGGCTAAACACTAAAGAAGGCAATAAATTCAAGCAACATGACAGACGCCCTTTCTCTGCAGCAAACCTCAAACATGGGAAAATGAGAGACAAGGCCCAAGTGTCCAGTCCAATATTCCCCTGCAGACACTTTCCGTATGTGAAACTTCTCTTTGAAATCACTGACATTCTCTCTTTGGGGAGGGAACACAGAAAGAGAAATACTGTTAATAATAATAATTAATATAAAATAATTAATAATAAATATTAATATCTGGCATGACCACAAGGCTGGGTCAAGCTTTGAGATCATATTAATCCCTTGCTTCTCCTTCTGCCTTTATTAAGCCAGAAGGAAATGGAGGGGATAGAATTCTAATTCATATTAGATCATATAACCAGCCTTATAAAAAACTGGAGAGACATTGAAAGATAAGGAGAGAAAATAGTCTTCCAGAGTCTTTGAGCTTCCTGTATTCTCCTACCAGAACCAAGCAAGACTTCTGCTAAACTTTCCTCTTGTCAACATTTTAAAAGGCCACTTAAAAAAAAAAAACAAACTTACTGTTCAGGGGTTCGATAAGCGAAGTCCAAAGTCAAGGAGATGATCTCTCTCTTTTGTGAAAAACACCATCTGCTCCTAGGTGGCTCGGGAGACTCGCTGGGCTGTTATTAATAACTGGCTTAGCGCTTTGCTGAGAAACATGAGCCAGGCTGTCACGGGAGGAGGCGAGTGGGGAGGAACAGACAGACACAGGTGGGATAAATGATGACAAAAATACCCTTAGGCCCACAGAGGAGTGCAAATAACCCATGAGTAGGGGTGGGCCCCTCCACAATCAGTACTCATGTCAAAGGTGCTAAAAGTTCAACATGAACTAACCACTCTCCACTATCTTACTCTCTTGGAAAATGTCATGACTCAAGCAACGTCAAGCTTTCCTTTGTTCTTCTGAGCAATTCTTTTCCATGGATATTAATATTTGAATATCTTCTCAAACTACAAATTTTTGCTTTGTTTCTGTTGAATTTCCTATTTTTCAAATACATAAACAGATGGATTTTCAAATGCACATTATCAGTTTGTTAAGGTTCGTTTTCTTGTGAGTGTATCAGTCTCTCACCCACAAATAATCCCAAAACCTTTCCTGGCAAAGTGCATGTATGTGTGTTGGGGGAGGGGTGCACTGTGACAGCATCATAATAAGGGGAAACCTGTAGAATTCAAGTTCAAAGAATGGAAATAGTCATGACCTGGCTCCTGGTTTACAGCGGGTCTTCCCTTTCGAAAAACTATCAACTATTTCCAAAAAATCTAAGTCTATGCCTCCCTTCCCCTAACCACTGACAGCAAATTGTTCAGACCAAGAACTACCTATCTTCTAACTTACATTAAACACTGGTTCTGTATCTGTCTGAAGTGTTAAAAGAAAACTGAGGATCACACAAAAGTTATTAGATTATATAAAGATATAGAATTGAAGGGAACAAACGCTCCTCCAATGTCCAATTTGTAAGGATCCAGCTGCCACCCTGGTTCAGGCCTGGTGACTATTCTTTTTTTCAAACTCAACTGGGGCATCTCCTCTCCAGCCAGGCCCCTGACATTTGACCCACCTTCAACCTGAATCAGCATAGTTCAGAACAACCCTTCCTTAATCATCCTCCCCCAGCCCAAAAGCTGACCATGAACATGGACATTCCCTAATCAATGGTCCAGCCATCAACTTGTTCACCCCATAGGCAACATCCAGCTCCTTCCGGTCTTGTTTACTCCCCTTTGGGGGAAAAGTGGAAGCAGAGACAGACTTTATTTTCTTGGGGTCCAAAATCACTATGGAGGGTGACTGCAGCCATGAAATTAAAAAAAACATTTGTTCCTTGGAGGAAAAGCTATGATAAACCTAGACAGTGTATTAAAAATCAGAGACATTATTTTGCTGACAAAGGTCTGTATAGTGAGAGCTATGGTTTTTCCAGTAGTCATGTACAGATGTGAGAGTTGAACCATAAAGAAGGCTGAGCATTGAAGAATTGATGCTTTTGAATTGTGGTACTGGAGAAGACTCTTGAGAGTTCCTTGGACAGCAAGGAGATCAAACCAGTCAATCTTAAAGGAAATCAACCCTGAATATTCTTTGGAAGGACTGATGATGCTGAAGCTGAAGCTCCAATACTTTGGCCACCTGAGGTGAAGAGCGGACTCATTGGAAAAGACTCTGATGCTGGGAAAGACTGAGGGCACGAGGAAAAGGGGGCAGTAGAGGATGAGAGAGTTAGATAGCATGGAGATGAATTTGAGCAAACTCTGGGAGACAGTGAAGGACAGAGAAGCCTGATGTGCTGCAGTCCATGGGGTCACAGAGTTGGACATGACTTACTGACTGAACAACAAACAACAAAATTTTTAAAAAGCCATTTTCCACCTGACCTTTGAGATGCTTGCAGTCTTGTTCAACATGTTATTTTGCAGTGGGCCTTTTCCCCATATTATAAGTCTTTTCTCTTTTTTGAGTATTTTTGTAAGTTGTGGTAAAAGGCACATATCGTAAACATTAGCACCCTAAACATTTTTAAGTGTGTGGTTTGGTCATGTTAAGTATGCTCACGCTATTGTGCTACAGATCTCCAGAACTTTTTCATCTTGCAAAACTGAAACTCTCATCCGCATTAGAGAGCCACCGTCCACTGCCTGCCTTTCCTCCAACCTCTGGCAAGCACTTACAATAGTCCTTTCAAATACTCCCCCTTACCTAAACCTGGATTTGTCTTGGACAGTTCGCTGGTGCCATGTTTCAGACTGAATGGCAGCCCTCCCGTGGACCAGGCCATCTTCACCTAGGTTTTCACCTTGGCTTCTCTGAGCCTCTGTGTCCTAGGGATCTGGGATCTTCATTCAGGCTTTGGACGGCCGTCTCACATGACATGCTGAGTTACAGTGATTCTTCCAGGCAACGTGACTTTCCTCTGGCTCTTCTGCGAGGCCCCTCCTATTTCTCTTTGGTTCCTCTTGTGAGATTTTTCCAGGAAGTTCCTTCAGCTCCTCAACTGAGGATTGAATGAAGGAGGATTCTTTGCATTGGGACAGTATGAGAAGCATTAGAGCAGTAACATGAGGGGGATGATCTTTCCTGTCTTTAAGGTCTTTATGTCTGATGTGATTATCTAATCCCACGGGTTACTAACTGGATGAGTTTCCTAGGGCTGTCCTAACAAAATGTCATAAACTGTGTGGCTTTGAACAACAAATTTGTTGTCTCAGAGTTCTGGAGGCTAGAATCTGAAATTGAGGTGTCGGCAGGGCCATCCTCCTTCTGCAGGTTCTAGTGAAGTGAAGTCGCTCAGTCGTGTCCGACTCTCTGTGACCCCATGGACTATAGCCTACCAGGTTCCTCCATCCATGGGATTTTCCAGCCAAGAATACTGGAGTGGGTTGCCATTTCCTTCTCCAAGAGATCTTCCCAACCCAGGGATTGAACCCAGGTCTCCTGCATTGTAGGCAGACGCTTTACCATCTGAGCCACCAGGTATGATGGTTCTAAGGGATGTTTTGCAGGTTCTAAGGGACAATTTTTTCTTATCTGGTCCTGGAGCTTGGTGACTGCCTGTAGTCCTTGGCATGTCCCGATTTATGCTAGATGATCTACATACATCATTTCTTCTTTTTTTTTAATTTCCCTGTAAACCACCTCAAATAACTATTTTTTAAAAATAATCTAATTAATTAATGTATTTATTTTTGGCTGTGCTGGGTCTCCGTTGCTGTGCGGGCTTTTCTCTAGCTGTGCAGAGGGGGAGCTACTCTCTAGTTGCAGGGCAGGGACTTCTCCCTGTGGTGGCTTCTCCTGTTGCATAGCACAGGTTCTAGGGCACACGGGCTTCAGTCGTTGCAGCACGTGGGCTCAGCAGCTGAGGCTCCCTGGCTTTACAGCACAGACTCAGTAGTTGTGGCACACGGGTTTAGCTCTTCGTGGCATGTGGGATCATCCCAGACCAGGGATCAAACCTGTGTCTCCTGCATTGGCAGACAGATTATTTACCACTGAGCCACCAGGGAAACCCTACATCATTTCTAATAAGATAAAATACTGAAATATTAACAACTAAGCATAATTTTAAGACTTTATATATTTTGATCTGTTAGTGAATGTGTTTTCTTTTGCCACATCAAGAAGCTGTACTGTAAAGATGTATATGGCCATAAAAGGTTGTGAGATGTACGTTCATAAGCTTTGCTATAAAATGGTGTGTGACAATTCACAAGTATCCACTTTTCAGTTATTTCTGTGGAACAGAAGTTGCTGGGGTTAAAAGTTATGATCATTATCTGTGAATGAGTCTCTGGGAGAAATAACTGCATAGGAAAATAGATTTGTATGCAAGGTATTCAGGATGTGTTTTTGTTAAGGGAAAGAAAGTAGCTTTGTCCTAAAGTAAGATGATTGGTTGTTTGAGAGTGAGGAGCAGGGATGCAGAGGACAAAATCTGCATGGATATAGAAAGTTGTAGAAGGTTCACAGAAAGGGAACTGTATTTGTCATGGTCAACATTTGTTAAAGGGTTGGTGGTGGTTTAGTCGCTAAGTCGTGTCTGACTCTTCCCAACCCAGGAATTGAACCCAGGTCTCCTGCATTGCAGGCAGATTCTTTATCAACTGAGCTATGAGGGAAGCCTTTGTTAAGGGTTAATGGGCTTATTATAAGATTGCCTTTAAAAGATCACTAGTATCAAATATTATACTGGTGAAAAACTGAAATTCTATTTTCTCGTTGCCAAATGACAAAATTTTCTTGGATTACTGATCTGCTTCTTAAGAGATTAGAAAAGTGTTCTCAGTCTGCCTAAAAGGCAAAGGATTCTATGTCTTACCGGAATACTTTCCTGTGCCTTATGCTGACTTTACCACATCCTTGATGACTTAAAGGAACAAAGTTTTCTCACTTTGGGAAGAGCTAAAGTTCTTTACAATCATGTGATCTTCTATTTTAAAAAAATATTTGTCACTTTGATTTCAAATTGATATTATTTTGTTTTACATGGCCAGAAACAACCACATTTCCTCATCAATTGCACTGTTTTTGTAACAAACTTTTAAAAATTGATGTATTGATGATTTATATTCTTTTTTTTTTTTTTTTTACAGTTTCTTCCTAGCTGTATATCTCAGCCCCAAAACAAACAACAAACAAAACATTGTTGTATGTTAGGTATAAAAGCTGTCAAGAGAGTAAATTCTAAGAGTACTCATCACAAAAAAATACTTTTTTTTCCTATTGCTTTATATATATATAAATATATGATATTATATATGATATATATATGATATGATATATATATATATGATGATGGATGGTCACTAAACTCATTGGGGCAACCATCTCATGATATATGTAAGTCAAATCATTATGCTGTACACTTTAAATTTAATATAGTGCTGTATGTCAATTATATCTCAATAAAATGGGAAGAAAAAAAACACCCTTCATGTAACTTGGATGAGATTCATAGATACTCCCTCATTTACCTAGACACAAACTCCAGCCCCCTTATTTGTCTATCAATGATTAGCTAAATTGTTTGAGCCCACTTACCATCAGGGGTACCTGGTGGCTCAAATGGTAAAGAATCTGCCTTCAATGCAGGAGACCCCAGTCCCTGGGTCAGGAAGATCCCCTGGAGAAGAGAATGGCTACCCATTCCAGTATTCTTGCCTAGAGAATTCCATGGACAGAGAAACCTGGCAGGCTACAGACCACAGGGTCATAAAGAATCTGACACAACTGAGCGACTAACACTACTGACCATTATGGACAAAACGCCTGCTGACATGGCCTGACCTAACTTTACTCTGGCTTCTTCCCTCCCCTGAGGAGCCTGAACCTTGACCCACTTTCAACCTGAGCCAGCATCAGAACACCGCACAGCCCTTCCTGACGAAACCTGTCAGCTGCTGCTGCTGCTGCTAAGTCACTTCAGTTGTGTCCGACTCTGTGCGACCCCATAGATGGCAGCCCACCAGGCTCCCCCGTCCCTGGGATTCTCCAGGCAAGAACACTGGAGTGGGTTGCCATTTCCTTCTCCAATGCATGAAAGTGAAAAGTGAAAGGGAAGTTGCTCAGTCGTGCCTGACTCTTCGCGACCCCATGGACTGCAGTCTACCAGGCTCCTCCGTCCATGGGATTCTCCAGGCAAGAGTACTGGAGTGGGGTGCCATTGCCTTCTCCAAAACCTGTCGGAGACCCTTGCAAATCTCCGGCTCCAAGCACTCTATTACAACAGTGCCCCTCCCCCCATTGCCATAGTCTTTTCAAATAAAATATCTCCATATCTTCCTCTAGAATTTTTTTTTTTTTTTTTTACTGTAGGAAAGTGCTGAGAGGTGTACCCAGTGTTATAAATATTGAGGACCATGGAAAGTGAAAGTGAAAGTTGCTCAGTCATATCCAACTTTTTGCAACTCCATGGACTATAAAGTCCATGGCATTCTCTAGGCCAGAATCTTGGTGTGGGTAGCCTTTTCCTTCTCCAGGGGGTCTTCCCAACCCAGGGACTGAACCCAGGTCTCCAGCATTACAGGTGGATTCTTTACCAGCTGAGCTACAAGGGAAGCCCAAGAATACTGGAGTGGGTAGCCTATCCCTTCTCCAGCAGATCTTCCCAACCCAGGAATAGAACCAGTGTCTCTTGCATTGCAGGCAGATTCTTTACCAACTAAGCTATCAGGGAAGGCCAGAGGACTATGGGGTATGGTCCAAATACTTAACCAGACAATCATGTCTTAGTCCTATTTTACAGGTAAGGAGATGGAGGTAGCAGAAGTCTAAGAGACTTGCAGACTCACAGCACCGAGCGCAGATTTGGGAATCCAGGTGTTATTCTTGTCTCCTAGGAAACAGTGCTCTTTCCAGCACGTGCTTGCAGGCTAAGTCGCTTCAGTCCTGTCGGACTCTTTGTGACCCTGTGGACAGTAGCCCGCCAGGCTCCTCTGTCCATGGGATTCTCCAGGTAAGAATACTGGAGTGGGTTGCCATGTTCTCCTCCAGGGGATCTTCCTGACCCAGGGATCAAACTCAAGTCTCCTATGTCTCCTACATTGGCAGGTGGGTTCTTTACCACTAGCATCATGCAGCACAAACATGATCAATTCTGGTCAATGTTTAGAGTAGGTTTGGGGACATTATTGAAAAGTGTTGGTTAAAAACAATCTCGTGTTTAAAGAAAGGGAAATTGTATCCAAGAGTGAAAAAAATCAATGGAATACTCTGAGCTTCAGGAAACTTCTGATCCGTGGAAGTGAATGAAGACCACCCATATGAGAACACGCAAAGGCTATTGATTTAGAGCTTGCTCTAGCAAGGGAGTTGACCATCATCACTTGCATGTGACAGAAACTCAAAAGCAGGCAGAAGGGCTTCCCCGGTGGCTCAGTGGTAAAGAATCCGCCTGCTAATGCAGGAGACGTGAGTGCAATCCCTGGTCCGGGAAGATCCCACCTGCCATGGAGCAGCTAAGCCGGTGTGCCACAACTACTGAGCCTGTGCTCTAGAGCCCGGGAACTAAGACTACTGAACCCATGTGCTGCAACTACTATGTGCCCAGAGCCCATGCTCTGCAACAAGAGAAGCCACCACAGTGAGAAGCCCACACACCTCCACGAGGAATAGCTCCCGCTCACCGAAACTAGAGGAAAGCCGATGCAGCAACACAGTCACAAATAAGTAAACAAAAATAATTTTAAAAAAAAGCAGAGGTTAGAGTGTGACAGTTTTCTGGTGGATAAAAAGGGTAGGAAGCCCTGATTGGAGGCTGTTAGCGTGGAGAAGCAGTAGATAGGCCAGTGAGACATGGAGCTTTCCTGTGTAATTGGTTAGGGGTGCGTTCTGGCTTTCTCCTGTCTATCCTATAGCGGAAGTAGGTACAAAAATTAGGGAGGCTGTCAGTTCTTAATCAAGTCTTGGCTGTTTGGGATCAATTGCCACAGGGATTAAGATTTGGCTTCCTGGACTGGCTACTGTTGTTAGGAGGATGGCTTCCTGGGCAGATTGCAGCAAGCTGTGGGCCAGGGTTCTATTTTTATTTATAGTCTGGCCAATGTATGTTCAGTCTCTCAGGGCTCTACAGGGACCTTGCCTTTAGAAGAGGCTTTCAGATATCTGACCAATCCTGCAGAGGAGTCTATATGCAGGCCAGGGATATTGGCAAGAGGTTTTCCACTTCCAGTCTGGAGAAGGGAAAGTATTGTCGACTTGAAAAGTAGCTACAATTTCCTACCTAACAGAAGGGGGCAAAGGTGGTCACTTGCAACCCAGCCAATCCACCTGCTGGGCATACACACTGAGGAAACCAGAATTGAAAGAGACACGTGTACCCCAATGTTCATCACAGCACTGTTTACAATAGCCAGGACATAGAAGCAACCTAGATGTCCATCAGCAGATGAATGGATAAGGAAGTTGTGGTACATATACACAATGGAATATTACTCAGCTATTAAAAAGAATGCATTTGAATCAGTTCTAGTGAGGTGGAAGAAACTGGAGCCTATTATACAGAGTGAAGTAAGCCAGAAAGAAAAACACCAATACAGTATACTAACATATATATTTATATATGGAATTTAGAAAGATGGTAACGATGACCCTATATGCAAGACAGCAAAAGAGACACAGATACAAAGAACAGACTTTTGGACTCTGTGGGAGAAGGCAAGGGTGAGATGATTTGAGAGAATAGCTTTGAAACATGTATATTATCATATGTGAAATGGATCACCAGTCCAAGTTTGATGCATGAAACAGGGCACTCAAAGCTGGTGCACTGGGAAAACCCAGAGGGTTGGGATGGGGAGGGAGGTGGGAGTGGGGTTCGGGATGGGGGACACATGTACACCTGTGGCTGATTCATGCCAATGTATGGCAAAAATCACCACAATATTGTAAAGTTATTAGCCTCCAATTAAAATAAATAAATAAAATTTTTTTAAAAAGTAGTTACAACCTTGAAGTTGAGAGTTATATTTTATTTGGTGGGAATTTTTAGGACGTCAAGCCCAGGAGACAGCCTCTCAGGGGACTCCGAGAGAACTGTTCCAAGGAGGTGGGGAGAGGGGTCAGGTTATATATAAGTTTGCAGCAAGGGGCAGGTCCACTGAGATCTCTGTGAGTCATGCAGAAGGGACTTGATATCCTCAAGGAGCTCAGCCAACTGGGGGAAATAAGCAAATAGATGAATGCACTCAATTATTTCCCCAGGCCTACCACGAGCTGTTTTGGCTCTGAGCTTGCAAATGGCCATTCCTTCTGTCTAGATGGCCTTTCCTTGCCCCAGTTCTTCACTGTGAATTTCTTTCTAGTTTCCCCAAGCTCCAGGCTAGAGACCTCTGAGTGACCTGTGCTCACCTTTCCAGGATTGCTTATGCTATTCTGCTCCGGGATTTTTGCCTCTTTTCCCTAAATGATTCTGAAATCCTGAAGACCACCTCTCAATCTGGGTTTCCATCATCTGTCTCATTCCTAATACAAGGCAGCCCCTCAAATATTTGAAGGTGTGCACAGAGCACAAGGGCGACCCAGATGGGAAGACTGAATGATGGGGGAGGTGATGCCAGGGTCAAGTCTGAAAGTGATGTCAAAAGCTCAGCTTCTCTGTATATTGGTGCCGAATAAAATCTCGGAGATAGAGTGTTTGGGGGCAAAGTAGAAAAGGATAGCTTTATTGCTTTGCCAGGCAAAGGGGAACCCAGCAGGCTCATGTCCTCAAAGGCATATATCCCCACTTGGGAAAGACTGTGAGAAGTTTCATAGTAATTGTTCAAAGAGGGAGTGATTGATTCTCATGGATATTCTTCTGATGGGGTGGTGGTGAGGTAAGGAGTCTGCATCACCAATCTTCAGGTCCAACTGGTCTGGGGTCTACATCCCTGTGGGCAGCATACCATTGTTAATTGTTAACTTCTCCCACCTGGAGGAGTTTCAATATCTGCAAAATAGCTCAAAGATATTGTGTGTATCACTTGATGGGGAAACAGGACCCTGTTTCAAGGCTGCTCTTAGCTGTTTGTTTCTCTCTGGTCTCGCCTCCTTTCCCTTCCCTAATCAACAACTGCTTGAATCTGCCCATGGGAACTCAGGGAAGGTCATGGAGGCTGAATGAAGGCTATTTCCTATAATCAAAGAAACTTTGAGAGACTCTGTGCCCATGAACCCTACAGGACCCTGCTCAGTATCAAAAGGATAAGTAGGAACTTGCCAAGGAGTCAACAGGAAAAGCATTCCAAGCAGAGCTATTAACGGAAGCAATAATATGGGAGGAGTAGAATGGATATGGGTGGGAAGAGACCATCATGGGGCTTACACACCTGAAGGCTTAGCAGGGACAAGGCAGGGACTTTCCTGGTGGTCCAGTGGTTAAGAATCTGTCTGCCAATGCAGGGGACACAGGTTCAATCCCTGGTCCGGGAAAACACCACATGCTTTGGAGCAACTATGCCCATGTACATCTACTGATGAGCCCACGTGCTGCAACTGCTGAAGCCCACGTGCCCTAGAGCCTGTGCTCCGCAACAAGAGAGGCTATCACAATGAGAAGCCCATGCACCTTAACAAAGAGCAGCCCCTGCTTGCCACAACTAGAAAAAACCTGTGCACAGACGCAGCGTGGCAAAAAATATATTAAAAAAAAAAAAAAAAAAGAACAAGGCAGAAGTGGCCAGAGACAAGACAGACCGAGAAGAGACATATAAAATTTTAATATTCTGCTTCTTCATTTACTAGCAGTATAACTCCAACCAAGTTATTCAACCTCTCTACACCTCGGTTTTTTCATCTGTCAACTAAAAATCAGAACAGTCATCCTCACATAAAAATGTTGCAAGGATTAAGTGAGTTAACATACACGAAACCTTTATCAATAGAAGAGCAGAGAGTAAGAATGATAAGATTGCTTGCTATTTTTATTCTTTTATAGGCAAAATCTGGTTAATTCTCCTATTCTTAGCAGGAGTGAGAGATGGTTATCGGAGCGGGACCTGCGGCCAGCACAGAGGAACGATTTCCTACAAGAGTCCAGTGAACAATAAGGGCTGAACTGACCTGGGGCAGGAGTGGGGAGGATAAGCAGGATTCAGCAGCATTTAGCAGGTAAAACTGGTCAGACTTACTGCCTGGCTGGAACTGGGTGGGAAGGACTATAAGAAGCCCAGGAGGCATCAGATGTGCGGTTTAGGCCATTTGAGTGGGTAAGATATAGAAAGATAAGGAGCTTGTAAGTGCTTCCTATGTGCTAGGCACACAGCTAGATGCTTGATGCCAAAAGATGCTGAGGAACTGATCCAGGGCCAGAGCAAGCAAGTGGCCAAAGAAGACTCAAAACTCTGTCTACTGAAACCCAGTTTATGCTCTTTCCAACACACCCCACTCTAGTCAGAAAATTGGGTCCTTCCCAGGGATAAGATTTCTGCCTCGCATATCACCGCTCTTAACCCTTAGGAACCAACAAGGAAAATTCAACACTGGGGGAGATGAGAAGGGGTATTTTGAATTGTCAGGGCTTTCCATACCAAAATAAATATATAACAGAAGTGTACCTCAAGCCACCTTCCCTTCGCAAATTCCTTTATTTTATTTATTTTAGTGTAACCCAAGTCATATAAACTTAAATACCTCTAACACCCATTTCTTATTTCTGGTTCAGTTCTTCACATCAGGTGGCCAAAGTATTGGAATTTCAGCTTCATATCAGTCCTTTCAATGAATATTCAAGACTGATTTCCTTTAGGATTGACTGGTTTGATCCCCTTGCAGTCCAAGGGACTCTCAAGAATCTTCTCCAACACCACAGTTCAAAAGCATCAATTCTTCAGTGCTCAGCTTTCTTTATGGTCCAACTCTCACATCCATACACAACTACTGGAAAACTATAGCTTTGACTAGACGGACCTTTGTTGGCAAAGTAGTGTCTCTGCTTTTTAACATGCTGTCTAGGTTGGTCATAACTTTTCTTTCAAGGAGCAAGCGTCTTTTAATTTCATGGCTGCAGTCACCATCTGCAGTGATTTTGGAGCCCCCAAAAATAAAGTCAGCCACTGTTTCCACTGTTTCCCCATCTATTTGCCATGAAGTGATGGGACCAGATGCCATGATCTTAGTTTTCTGAATGTTGAGTTTTAAGCCAGATTTTTCTCTCTCCTCTCTCACTTTTACCAACAAGATCTTGAGTTCTTTGCTTTCTGCCCTAAAGGTGGTGTCATCTGCATATCTGAGGTTATTGATATTTCTCCTGGATTCCAGCTTGTGCTTCATCCAGTCCAGCATTTCCCATGATGTACACTGCATATAAGTTAAATAAGCAGGGTAACAATATACAGCCTTGGCGTACTCCTTTCCCAATTTGGAACCAGTCTGTTGTTCCATGTCCAGTTCAAACTGTTGCTTCTTGACCTGCATACAGATTTCTCAGGAGGCAGGTCAGGTGGTCTGGTATTCCCACCTCTTGAAGAATTTTCCACAGTTTGTTGTGATCCACACAGTCAAAGGCTTTGGCATAGTCAATAAAGCAGTAGTAGATGTTTTTCTGGAACTCTCTTGCTTTCTTGATGATCCAATGGATGTTGGCAATTTGATCTCTGGTTCCTCTGCTTTTTTAAATCCAGCTTGAACATCTGGAAGTTCTCAGTTCATGTACTGTTGACTCCTCACTTGGATAATTTTGAGCATTACTTTGCTAGTGTGTGAGATGAGTGCAATTGTGCAGTAGTTTGAATATTCTTTGGCATTGCCTATCTTTGGGATTGGGAATGAAAACTGACCTTTTCCAGTCCTGAGGCCACTGCTGAGTTTTCCGGATTTGCTGGCTTATTGAATGCAGCACTTTTACAGCATCATCATTTAGGACTTGAAACAGCTCTGCTGGAATTCCATCACCTCCACTAGCTTTGTTCATAGTAATGCTTCCTAAGGCCCACTGGCTTCACATTCCAGGATGTCTGGCTCTAGGTGAGTGATCACACCATTGTGGTTATCTGGGTCATGAAAATCTTTTTTGTATAACTCTTCTGTGTATTCTTGCCACCTCTTCTTAATATCTTGGGCTTCTGTTAGGTCCATACCATTTCTGTCCTTTATTGTGCCCATCTTTGCATGAAATGTTCCCTTGGTATCTCTGATTTTCTTGAAGAGATCTCTAGTCTTCCCTATTCTATCGCTTTCCTCTATTTTTTTGCATTGATCACCGAGGAAGGCTTTCTTATCTCTCTTTGTTGTTCTTTGGAACTCTGCATTCTGATGGGTATATCTTTCCTTTTCTCCTTTGCCTTTAGCTTCTCTTCTTTTCTCAGCTATTTGTAAGGCCTTCTCAGACAACCATTTTGCCTTTTTGCATTCCTTTTTCTTGGTGATGGTCTTGATCACTGCCTCCTGAACAATGTCACGAACCTCCATCCATAGTTCTTCAGGCACTCTATCAGATCTAATCCCTTGAATCTATTTGTCACTTCCACTGTAGAATCGTAAGGGATTTGATTTATGTCATACCTGAATGGTCTAATGGTTTTCCCTATTTTCTTCAATTTAAGTCTGAATTTGGCAATAAGGAGTTCATGATCTGAGCCACAGTCAGCTCCTGATTTTGATTTTTGCTGATTGTAAAAAGCTTTAAATTGCATTTTCAGAAAGTAAACATCAAAAAAGAAAAACTTGGAGCTATGAGAAGTTAAGTTGATGTCTATCATTAGGATTTAATATGATTGACAATACTAGAGTGGTAAAGTCATGGAATGCAGAAATGTTTAATATCTGTTCTCATATACTGAGGGTTTAACTGGTCCTAAGTTCTAAGTTCCTGACCTAACAGCTTCATCTACAGTAAGATATTTATTCCACACAGCTCTATGTAGATGAGAAAATGGCCTCTGGTTGATTATACAAACTGTCCAAGGATCTAAATATCAGATCCAATATCTAATCAGGCACTCAGGTATGAATGCCTAGTCTCTCACCTTTGCTTTCAAAATATACAAGGGTAGCTACAACAGTGGTCTTTCCTTGTGGCTCAGCTGGTAAAGAATCCACCTGCAATGTGGGAGATCTGGGTTCGATCCCTGGGTTGGGAAGATCCCCTGGAGAAGGGAGTAGTCTGGCCTAGAGAATTCTACGAACTGTATATAATCCATGGGGTCTCAAAGAGTCGGACACGACTGAGCGACTTTTTAAAATTTGGCCACGCCATGCGGATTGTGGTACCTTAGTTCCCCAACCAGAGATTGAACCCATGCCTCGGTGGTGAAAGTATGGAGTCCTCATTACTGGACTGCTAGGGGATTCCCACAAAGCACATGTTTTGATGCAAAGAAAAAAGGAGAGAGAAGAGGCACACCTCACGCCAGCTGATCAGAGAGATCAATCAGATGAGCACCAGCTGCCGCTGCTGCTGCTGCTAAGTCGCTTCAGTCGTGTCCGACTCTGTGCGACCCCATAGACCGGCAGCCCACCAGGCTCCCCCGCCCCTGGGATTCTCCAGGCAAGAACACTGGAGCGGGTTGCCATTTCCTTCTCCAATGCATGAAAGTGAAAAGTGAAATACCGACTGAACTTTCCGTCAGCGACATAAATAGGCTGATCTGAGCTTATAGATGACCTGGGGCTCAGGTTTGAAGGGCATTTCACACCTAACCTTTGGAGAGAGACTCTGAATGCAGTTTTAAAAAGCCAATAGCATGAATAATGTGCACTTCATCTAAATGGTAATAAAACTTGTTTAACAACTGAGGATCTTAATGACAATTTAAGGCACTTGTTTTCCTAACACAGAGAGAGTAATTAACATTAAAGAGCACTTGGTTTTTAATTGCTTTACAAATAAAACCATTCCTTTTCCTTTTAAGCTATTACAATTTCCATCTGGTAAATCAACTCTGGAGATGAGCTAATGTTAAAGTATTTTCTTTAGGATCAAGGAAACCAAGGATCTGAAGCCAAATATTTCAGATGAGGGAATGGAATTTGAAGACAGGGTTCCTCAGAAGAGGAAAGTAAAAATGATGGTCACTCAGTCGTATACGACTCTTTGTGACCCCATAGAGTGAAGCCCCGGAGAAGGCGATGGCACCCCACTCTAGTACTCTTGCCTGGAAAGTCCCATGGACAAAGGAGCCTGGTGGGCTGCAGTCCACAGGGTCGCTAAGAGTCGGACATGACTGAGCGACTTCACTTTCATGCATTGGAGAAGGAAATGGCAACCCACTCCAGTGTTCTTGCCTGGAGAATCCCAGGGATGGTGGAGCCTGATGGCCTGCTGTCTATGGGGTCGCACAGAGTCGGACACGACTGAAGCGACTTAGCAGCAGCAGCAGCAGCAGCAGAGTAAAGCCCACCAGGCTCCTCTGTCCATGGAATTCTCCAGGCAAGAATACTGGAGTGGGTAGCCATTCCCTTCTCCAGGGGATCTCAATCCAGGGATCGAACCCAGGTCTCCTGCATTGCAAGCAGATTTTTTACTGTCTGAGCCACCAGGGAGGAAGATGGCTAGAAATTTGGGGACGTGGAGTCTAACCAAACTTTCCTGATTCTATGGCTCAGTGTCACTGTCCCAAACTCTCACCCAATCACATGAACAAAATGTACCCTTGGGGAAAATAGGAGCAGAGTAGAGAATTTAAGAGCTTTCTTCCCACCCTAAAATTCTTTACATTTAGTTTTATTAAACCATTTGATTTAACAGCCAACACTAAATATGTGATGATCCCTTCAGAGAAGGAGCTCAGAGTATCAGAAATGTGCTATCCACACCCATGTGGCCATTTAGATTTTTTAAATGACTATTCTTAAGTACTGACCTGGGGCTAATGGGACAAGACAGAAGCTGCTCCCAAGGTATGAAGCTGGTCAGACTTGATATTAAGATACTTCAGAGCTGGACTCTCAGAGGACTAACACTTTATTCTGCATCTCACCTGAATTTATGCCCAGCTGTGCTACCCAACCTGGGGTCATATGTTATATAACCTGAAAGGCTTATACAATGAGTCATGAACACCCACCACAGGGAAAGTTCAGCGACTTAAAAAGCACCTACAGGGGCTTCCCTGGAAGTCCAGGGGTTAAGACTCTGTGCTTCCAATGCAGGGGGCCCAGGTTCAATCCCTGGTCTGGGAACTAAGATCCCACATGCCGCATGGCTCAGTCAAAAAATAAATAAATAAAAGCAACCAGAAGTTGACACTCACAGTCCCACAAAGAGATTGAAAAGCCAAAGTAAATGAAGCCCAGTGATTTCCTTCCCCTAATCCAGTCATAAGCTCAGGTGTTCTAATGGGAGTCTCACTCGGTACTCAGGCACAGATTGTCTCTTTAGAAACCTTATTACAAAGGTGCTTTCTTCAGGACTCCCAAACTACATGAATTTATCCCAACCCTCTTATGGTCCCAAAGTTCCAGAAGGCCAACCCCAAATGTAATGACAACAACCTTACATCTCGACCGAAAAAATGAGAACTCCCCAGGATACCTGCAAGCAGTGGCTTTTCTCAAGCAAAACAGAAGCCCCACCACACCAGCCAGCCCTGCCTCCTGTGGAAATACGGATATAAGAACAAAATGGGAAAAAAGAAGAGGACGTCTTTGTGCAATGAATCTCACTAGGTTATCAGTCACTCCAAGCCGGTTGCCCAGAGTCCACAAGTCCCAAACCCAGAAACTCACACTCAGTTCAGAGCAACTTCCTCCCAGGTTTCTCACATTGGAGGGTGGGGTACAGAATACTCCTGCCTTCCTGCAAAAATTAGAATTTTCTACGGTGGCATCTCTAGCACCGTCTTTCCTGAGATGCCTGCCCTTCCCCCTTTCTATCCTTAAAATCTCTTGATCCCCTCCCTTGTATTTCTGAAAAATTTGCTAAGAAAATCTCAAACATACAAGAGTATAGTGTAACAAACTCTCAGGTGTCCATCACCTAATTCAGTATCCTCCCCATCCTGTTTTCTCTATATACACATCAACCTGCCTAACCCCCATGAACTGTTTTAAAGAGAATCCCAAATATCATATCATTGCATCAGTAAGTATTGATAAACTTCTAAAAGACACAGATCTTTTAGAAATGTTTACAGATAAGAAATAGGATGAATGCATCTTATATATAAATAAGAAATGGAAAACAAAAAAAGAAAATTAGAGATTTAGGAACTTCCATGAAGTCATGAGTCAGGCAAGAGTTAGTCTATCTCTAAACTGCATCTTCTGTTGCTTGGAATTCTGCCCTTTTGCATTTATACTTTGTGACCTCTCAGGCAACCCTATCTCTGATGGCTCTGCTGAGTAAGGCGCTGAACTTAATGTTTAAGGGCAAAACTCCCCCAAGTAATTAACCCACCCAAAGCCCTGAGAAAGTTCTCCTGGTGAATCTGGAATCTTTCCTGGATGGAGTTCTGTTTCTGTGGCCCTCTCCAGCACCTTCATTCCAGGGTCCTGATATTTCTCATGGATCTGGGACCCAGGTTCTATTGGAAATAGTCATTGGCTAAAATAAAAACTTTTTTTTTTTTTTTAAAGGGAAATAGCTATATAATACCATTATCACAGCTGGAAAAGAAATCAACAATATAGGAAGAAAATCCAAAAAAGAGAGGATATATATATACATGTGGCTGATTCACTTTGCTGATCAGCAGAAACTAATACAACATTGTAAAGCAACTGTACTCTAATAAAAAATTTTAAAAAGGAAAACGAAATGAACAATAATCCTTTAACATCAACTATCCAGGGGGTGTTCGATCCACTTCTGCTTTGATCTAGGTAGCCTTGGTCTCTAGGGGTGCTCTACTGGAAGTGGAGAGAGGAGGCCTCTTTGTTTCTGAGAGCCCAGTTCCCTCTACCCACCCCACCCCTAAACACAGAGATGAATGGTGTACCAATGTTCATAGGCTTCCCTTCACTCCAATCTGAACCAGCACTCCCAACCCCAACCCCACTTCTCTGCTCTATATTCCCAACATCTCCCCAAGGATTTTTAGCAGCTGCAAACGACCACTGCTCTGGAATTTCTTGTCATTAGGAATGATACACCCACTCAATTGCCACATTTCTTTTCCATCAAGTTGTGAAGATTGCATGCTCTGGAGCCAGATGGTCTGGCCTTGCCAATTACTGTGTGATTCTGGGCAAAAAATTTTATTTATTTTTGGCTGTGCTGAGTCTTCACTGCTTGTCTCTAGTTGCCGTGAGTGGGGGCTACTCTTTGTTGCAATGTTTGGTCTTCTCATGGCAGTGCTTTCTCTTGCTGCAGAGCATGGATCGAACCCATGTCTCCTGCATTGGCAGGAAGATTCTTTACCACGGAGCCATCAGGGAAGCCCTGGGAAAGTTATTTAAATTTTACGTGTGGTGCTCAGTTTATAGTCTGACCCAGACAGAGAGGAACAAGACAAGGGGAGGCCAGTCTCAAGTACAGCCGAGGGACAACCCGTACCCCCTACAGAGCTCCTCAGCACCTCTGGTAGCATCCCTGCTTCTGCAGAATGAAGTTCCAACCTCCTGTCCCTGCTGAAACTTAGGATGGTGGGGAGGGAAGGCAAAGGCAGAACACGGGGACAACTGATTGCAGAGACTGTGCCACCTGAGTGTGACTGAGGCCAGTGTGCCTGGGTCTAATCTTGGGATCTTTCCCACAAGGGCAGCTGCCGCAGCTGCCTTAAGATTGCAAAGGGAGTCTCACCCTCAACCTTTTGTCCTCTGCCAAGTCCAGATCCAGCCTTGCTCGGTGCTTACACCTGTGCTTGGGGTTTGAGTGCCCCCAAATAAATCACTTCCTCTCCCATCACTCCTTGCAATGGGACTTGTAAACATGAGAGACCTCTGATACAGGAGCCTCCTTTGACCTTTGGCCCAGAGGTATCATACAGCTAGCTCAAAAGTCTCAAGAGAGTTGACTGTTCAACTGCCAGGAATTTTGTGAGCTGGTTGTTAAACACAGACACTATTAGAATACAATTATTTAAGATAATTTAAAAGACTGTATTAAAAACACAGGTTAAGGGACTTCCCTGTGGCCCAGTAGTTAGGACTCCATGCTTCCACTGCGGGGGGCATGGATTCGATCCCTGGTGGGGGAACTAAGGTGCCCTGCTGCTGCTGCTAAGTCACTTCAGTCGTGTCCAACTCTGTGCAACCCCATTGACGCCAGCCCATCAGGCTCCCCCGTCCCTGGGATTCTCCAGGCAAGAACACTGGAGTGGGTTGCCATTTCCTTCTTCAATGCATGAAAGTGAAAAGTGAAAGTGAAGTCGCTCAGTCGTGCCCAACTCTTCGCAACCCCATGGACTGCAGCGCACCAGGCTCCTCCGTCCATGGGATTTGCTAGGCAAGAGTACTGGAGTGGAGTGCCATTGCCTTCTCCGAAGGTGCCCTATGGCCCCCCAAACCACAAAACTCATAGGTTAAAAAAAACCACATAGATAACAAATACTTAAACCACCCCACTTCCTAATTATTTTACTCTATTTCACTATTTGTTGTTGTTCAGTCACTAAGTCATGTCCAACTTTGTAACCCCATGGACTGCAGCATGCCAGGCTTCCGGGTCCTCCATTCTCTCCCAGAGTTTGCTCAAACTCATGATCTTTGACTTGGTAATGCCATCCAACCCTCTCATCCTCTGTCACCCCCTTCTCCTCCTCCTGTCCTCAACCTTTCCCAGCATCAGGGTCTTTTCCAAGGAGTCAGCTCTTTGCATCAGGTGGCCGAAGTATTGGAGCTTCAGCATAATTTTACTATTATTATGTATTTAAGGTTAGTTACCCCTAATATATCTGTACAGTAGAAATGCCATATAATGGTGTTACTATTGTACCTCTCTCTCCAAGTTTAGTGACTTCATGTTGCTGACTTGAAATCAGCCACGGTGGGGAGAATTTACACGATGACTATTGGTAAGCAATACAAACCAAGGCTTATTCTCCCAGAAGGCAGAAAGCTACACTTCTCAACATCCCTTTCTGCCTCATCTCCTCTACAGCTCTCCATCCATGGGCACATCCTCATCCTCAGCCTGCTGAAACCATGCTGTCTGTTGTATTTGGAGAGAGCAAGGGGCAAATTAGATGGCAGCACAGCTAAGAGAATCCAGAAATACTTTCATATCTTCTCAAATCCTGTCCAATCTTCCCCATGAGGCTCGCAAGAAAGACTGGTTTCCTGAGACTTCCTTGTTGGCCCAGTGGTAGAGAATCCACTTTCCAATGTAGGGAACATGGATTTGATCCCTGGTCAGGGAACTAAGATGCCACATATTACAGGGTAACATGCCTGCCTGCTCCAACTACTGAGCCCACACACTGCAACTAGAGAGCTCACACACCACGACAAAGACCCAGTGCAGCCAAAAATACATACATACATAAATAAAAGACTCATTTCCCAAAGCCCACTGTGCATCTACAAACCACCTTATTAGCTGGACTTCTGGTGTAAGCCTCTCTCCAAACAGGGCTTCAATTTTCACTTCTCATTCACTCTCCTACTCTTCCCCCTCCTTTCTTTCTCAAGCACACACAAGCTCTAGCCTTCATTCCTTGAGGACCCTATGCCAGGGGTTCAGAAACTCAAAGCCTGCAAGGCCCACCTGAAGGGGCAGATGTTCTCTGCACCTTGGGCATAACTTCTGCTCAGCCTGGCTGACTGAGCAATGGAGGGGCAAGGCCCTGCTGAGCTCTTATTTTTTTGAGTAATCAGAAATCTGGATTTTTTTAAAAAGAAAAATCTCCCTTATTGTAAATTCAAAGGTATTCCAAATTTCATAAACTGCAAGTCACCATGTGAGGTGACAGATGTGTTCACCAACCTTATTGTGGTCATCATTATGCAATATATATTAAACTTACACCATGTGATGGCTCAGTTCTTTTTCAATGAAGCTGGGGAAAAAGAGAAAAAAGGAAAATAAAACATATTACTGTTGGCCCAGTGGCTAAGACTCCATGCTCCCAATGCAGGGGTTCTGGGTTTGATGTCTGGTCAGGGCAATGGCACCCCACTCTAGTACTCTTGCCTGGAGAATCCCATGGATGGAGGAGCCTGGTGGGCTGCAGTCCATGGGGTCGCTAAGAGTTGGACATGACTGAGTGACTTCACTTTCACTTTCACTTTTCACTTTCATGCATTGGAGAAGGAAATGGCAACCCACTCCAGTGTTCTTGCCTGGAGAATCCCAGGGACGGGGGAGCCTGGTGGGCTGCCATCTATGGGGTCGCAGAGTCGGACACGACTGAAGCAACTTAGTAGCAGCAGCAGCAGGGAACTAGATCCCACACGCTGCAACTAAAGATCCTGCTTGCCACAACTAAAACCTGGGGCAACCCAATAAATAAATAAATATTTTTTAAAAAACACATTACATCTCTCCACTTTGGGGGGAAAATGTTTTTCATGCATACTTGGGCCAAATCAAATGATTTTTGTTGTTCATTCTCTAAGTCATGTCCAACTAACTCTTTGTGACCCATGAACTGCAGCACACCAGACTCCTCTGTTCTGTCCTTCATTGTCTCCTGGAATTTCCTCAAACTTATGTTTGAGTCAGTGATGCCATCCAACCATATCATCCTCTATCATTCCCCTTCTCCTCTTGCCTTCAATCTTTCCCAGCATCAGGGTCTTTTCCATTGAGTGCTTTTTGCATCAGGGGGCCAAAGTATTGGAGCTTCAGCTTCAGCATCAGTCCTTTCAATGAATATTCAAGATTGATTTCTTTAACGATTGACTCGTTTGATCTCCTTGCTGTCCAAGGGACTCTCAAGAGTCTTCTCTAGCACAATTCAAAAGCATCAATTCTCCAGTGCTCAGCCTTCTTTATGGTCCAACTCTCACATTCATGCATGACTACTGGAAAAACCATAGTTTTGACTATCTGGACCTTTGTCAGCAAAGTGATGTCTCTGCTTTTTAATACTCTGTCTAGGTTTGTCATAGCTTTCCTTCCAAGGAATAAGCATCTTCTAATTTTGTGGCTACAGTCACTGTCCACAGAGGTTTTGGAGCCCAAGAAAATAAAATTGGTCACTGTTTTCACTTTTCCCCCATCTATTTGCCATGAAGTGGTGGGACCCGGTGGTTAGAGGTATTTAGCCCCCAGGCCACCTGTAGCAGACCGGATGCAATGTGTCACATTCCCTGGCCCACCTCATTTTACTGAGATCCCTCACACACCTTTCCAGCACCCCTCATCAAACACGGGGTGGCCATTACAGGGACACAAAACAGATCAGTAGCTGCCCAGTGGAGGTGGAAGGAGGTGACTAGATATAAAAGGGAAGAAGCAAACTTCCAGGTAGATTATGAAAATGATCTGCTGATTAAAGAGAAAACTGCTGCTGGGTCTTGGGAGATGGTGTGAAAAGGGACAAAGGACATTCTAGGAAGGCTATTTCAACACAGATTACAGTTCTGTTGTCTTGAGAAACAGGGTCTTCTGCCGAGGCTTCGGCACACGGCACAAATTTCATTCCTCTGTTCTTTAGAACATCAGTGAGGAGCTGGAAACATAAGACTCTGTGGAAGACTGAAAGTACCCTATCAGCTGAACCCTAGTTTTATCTTCAAAAGGCCTTAAATGGATTAACTTATGGCTCAACTTTTTTTTTTTCCCCTTTGACTGCACCATGCGGCATGCAGGATCTTAGTTTCCAGACCAGGGATTGAAACCCAGCCCCCTCTGCTGTGGAAGTGCAGAGCCCTAATCACTGGACCACCAGAGGACAGGGAGGCCTGGCATGCTACAGTCCCTGGGGTTGCAAAGAGTCAGACACCACTGAGCGACCGAACAACTACAAGAATGAACGAAATACTAGAAACAGTTAAGAAGTGACAACATGAAGACTTATATTCTCCCAAGTTTTAACAATGTTCACTGGATCCCAACAATCCCATTTGTAACAGAGAACAAATCTGACTCCACATTGAGTCTGTTCCTTTAGCTCGAACCCTTGGGCTGTTGCCTATGCCTACTTATGCTGGTTCTCCATCTTCTGTAAAAATAATGTCATCTACAGCCTGAAATATATAGGAAAGCCCATTCTCAAGGCTTTGACCTTTAAAGATATACCACTTTTCTCATCACATAGAGATGAAAAGTTGCAGAATAGAGAAGAATATTTGTGTTGTTGGAGATTTACAGGAACAGAGTGACCTGACCTACATGGACAGCTGCAAGAACAAAGGATTCTTGACATCAAATAGTTTGCAACAACCAACCCACCCCCTCTCCCCATATCCATCCCTTTCTATCTCGGGTAACATGGTTGTTTGGGACATGAGTCCACCATCTTCTCAGTTTGCTGGCTTTCCAGATAAAGTTGCTGTTCCTTGCCCCAACACTTTGTCTCTTGATTCACTGGCCTGTCATTTGGTAAGAAGTATGAGCTTGGACTTGGTAATACAGTCTCATTCTTATTTTACAGGTGAAGAAGCCAAAACCCAGAAAACTGAATTTAGACCAGACTGAAATCACAAGACACTTTTTACTCCGCCTAGCTACGGTAAATCTGAGGCTTCATGCCCAGGATTAGTGATGAACAGCAGTAGTCAGGTAGTTCCCAAGGTTAATAATTTCCCAAAAGCATTTAACCAGCACCCAGACATAGCCATCTCAGGGGAGAGGGGTGGAAGAAAAGTAGGTTAACTGGACTTGAATTTCAGCAGTTGCCTTTCAAAGGAACATTTAAAGAGCACAAATACAACCCCACAAAAGAGTGAAGACAAGTTTTTGTTGCTTTACATATTTCAGATACGGTATTTTTTTTCCTCTAGAAGTTCAATTGGGATCTTTTTTATATGTTCCATTTTCTTCATCACACTCATGTAGTCTGCCTTCCAGAACACATGAAGAATATTTATAATGGCTGTTTTCACACCCTTGTCTACTAATTCTATCATCTGTTTCACTTCTGAGTCTCGTTTTTTCTTTCTTGATTTTTAATATGAAAAATCTTCAGATTAATGACTCAGACCTCTTTTTGGGATAATTGAAAGTGAAAGTCACTCAGTCATGTTTGACTCTTTGCAACTCCATGGCATTCTCCAGGCCAGAATACTGGAATGGATAGCCGTTTCCTTCTCCAGGGGATCTTCCCAACCCAGGGATTGAATCCAGGTCTCCTGCATTGTAGCCAGATTCTGTACCAGCTGAGCCACTAGGGAAGCCCAAGAACACTGGAGTGGGTAGCCTATCCCTTCTCCAGTGGATCTTCCGGACCCAGGAATTGAACTGGGATCTCATGCATTGCAGGCAGATTCTTTACCAGCTGAGCTACCAGGGAATTCCTTAGCATAATTAGTAGTCTTTAAAAGTTACACTCAATCATTAGTAGGGTATCAGAAAATAAGATCTATAGAAAAAGAGCTAATACATTTAGTTCAAAAGAATTCAATGTAATATGGAATTAGAGGAAATATGAACAGAAACTCAGTGTCTATGTTGACATAAACATTTGACACAAACCATACCTTCAGAATCCCTGGGACAGCAAACTAGTCAATAGTAAAGGAAATCAGTCCTGAATATTCACTGGAAGGACTGATGCTGAAGCTGATGATCCAATACTTTGGCCACCTGATGTGAAGAGCTGACTTATTGGAAAAGACCCTGATGCTGGGAAACACTGAGGGCAGGAGGAGAAGGGAGTGGCAGAGGATGAGATGGTTGGATGGCATCACCGATTCAATGGACATGAGTTTGAGCAAATTCCAGGAGAAGTGAAGGACAGGGAAACCTGGTATGCTGCAGTCCACGGGGTCATAAAGAGTTGGACACGACTTAGCCACTGAACAATAAATATTTACCAAGCACTGACTTCTCCCCCTATTTCTAGGAAAATGTTTAAAAGTTTGGGTCTGAATTGTATCAATACATTAGTCACTGAAAACAACTATTTCCCCAAGTATTTTTTTAATTCAAATAGCTTATACATTAAAGCAAAGGCCCAGATTTACCTATAGAGTTTTACATAAACACCAAAAAAGTTTCTAAACTATTTCGATTTTAGAAGCACCATGTGAAAAAAAGAAGTGCACATATAGCTTAAATTTTATAACTTACATGTTGTTCAAGTACTCTGCTTGAAATCCCATTTTCTTCAAATTCTACCTGAAATAAGAATGGCTATTTCCAACATGCAGATTAGAAAACTGAAGCTGGCAAATGAAGCCAAGTCCTGAATTCAGAGGTCCTGGGTAATTTCTTGGTCAATATTTTCAAGTTACAACTAAAAGTTTGCTGCCACGAGAAGATTTTGGTCAACTCATCAAACGACCAATCAAATTGAAAACTCTTATCATTTTTGCTTAGTCACTCAGTCGTGTCCAACTCTTTGCAACTCCATGGACTATAGGCCCCCAGGCTCCTCTGCCAATGGGATTCCCCAGGCAAGAATACTGGAGTGGGTAGCCATTTCCTTCTTTAGGGGATCTGCCCAACCCAGGATTGAATTTGGGTCTTCTGTATTGCAGGCAGATTCTTTATCATCTGAGCCAGTGAAGGAACTGGCACTCAAACCTAGAACTGATCCTAAAGCTGTGCTTCCTACAACTAGGAAGAGAAAACCCTACAGATGGATTTAAGAATATATACCAAATGTATTTTCCCAAGCCGGACTATATATGTGTGTGTACATGTATATGGGATTCCCAGGTGGTGCTAGTGGTAAAGAACCTGCCTGCCAACCTTATATGCAGGAGATGTAAGAGACAGGGGTTCAATCCCTGGATTGGGCATGGCAACCCACTGCAGTATTCTTGCCAGGAAAATACTATGGACAGAGGAGCCTGGAGGGCTATAGTCCATGGGGTTGTATGGGGAGGGAGGTGAGAGGGGGGCGTTCAGGATTGGGAACATGTGTACACCTGTGGCAGATGCATGTGGATGTATGGAAAAATCAATACAATATTGTAAAGTAAAAAAAAAAAAAAAAATTATAATAATAAAAAAATTTTTTTTACAAAAAAAGAGTCAGGCATGACTGAAGTGACAGAATACATATATTTTGTGTGTGTGTGTAATGGAATTACATAACCAGGTTATGTGCTCACAGTGCTGCAAAGGTTCCCTAACAGAGTAGACTGCTTGGACTCAGGACACCCATCCCTCCACTTACAATGCAGGGAGCCCAACAATGAGGTTCCTCATTCCTCACTCTTGCTGAGACCAGAAATTTTATATTCTTGAGGAAGAGAAAGGCACTACAGAGCCACACCCACTCAAATCCTTGCTCTGAAGTATACTGATCACCTTTGTAGGCTACAGTCCATAGGGTCGAAGAGTCGGACACAACTGAAGCTACTTAGTACGTGTGTGTATATACATGTATCTATTGTTTATAGGTAACATTTTGAGAATGAGTGCGGTTTTCCTTTCCTTTTCATAATCTCCCAGGTTTATGGTTTTCAAGTGAAATACAACACACACATATATATATGGTACAGTGCACAGATCATAAACTCACAGTTCAATGTAGTTTCAAAACCTCAGTACATCCAGATAACCAGCATCCTGATTAAGAAACAGAACAGTACCAGTCTCTTTTGTTTCCTCTTCTTAAGCTCACTTTCTAAGGCAGCCTTCAGTATTCAGAATCCAAGACAAATGTCTATCAGGAGCCACAGGGAAACAATATTCATTTTCTGACTCAAAGACCACAAAGAAAGAGATAGGGTATAAGGCTCAAGAGGTTCATTTTAAAAAATTATCTTTATTTAGGTTCTGATTCAGCACATGTATCAAAGGCTAATCAACATAAAGAAGTAAATAAGACATTAATTGGAAGTCTTACATCTCTCTAAATTCTGACCAAGAAATGTCAAGATTGCCACTATTAGCAGAACTCCAACCTAGTCAAGTTGTAGACAAGCTATTATGAACAACATACAGTGTGCACAGATACGCAGAGGCCGAAGACATGCTAGCACTTGGCTCTCTCCTCTTCCTTGCTGATGTCTTTCCTCGGGACAGTCCACTTTTGCTTTCCATGCCTAGTTCCAAATAAAGTCCAAAGAAGGCTCAGGGTCAACCTGATCCAACACTCTGCTGGAGGAATGCATTCTCAAACTGTTGTGCCTGCAACTTTGTTTTTGCCAGGATGAAGTTCAGATCGAGAAGTACAATACAATCTAGATGACAGTGCAGACTAGGTCAAGAACTAAAGTTGAGCAGTAACCCCAGTTAAGGCATGAATGCACACACACACGCTTGCACACACACATCACCCACACTATCATGAACAGAAGATTCCTTCCATTGCCTAGCAAGAGGCAACCAGGGCTTGGCAGTTAACCACAACCGCTGAGCACTCTGGAACACTCTCCCTATAATTTTATCCTAACAGCTGTGTGTGTTTTATCCAAAAAAGAAAAAAAGAGAGAGAGAGAAAGAAAAAGGAAAGAAACTAAAAAAAAAAAAAAAACACCCTTAAAACAACAAAAAAGCAAAACCAAAACAAAACCCCAAAACCTAAAAACCCCTTAATCTCTTACAATGGCTCTTGAGCATGGAACTCACGTAGCAGCATCAATGGCTGGCTCTTTAGTAATTTGGAAATAAAAGGTTGTTTTACTATGCATTTCTTTGGTAGTCATCGCTACAAAGTTATCAGTGTTGGTTACCTATAATACAAGTACTAGATAGAAGAATCAAGATATGCAGAAATTACTTCTTCTGTATTGATAAGATAAAAATAGTGAGCTCTCCAAGCACAAGTTACTATGCTTTTTCTTGCCTTATTGTAAGGGCATCCCTATAAGCAAGGCTTCGTGCAGGAAAAGTTCATGTCTACCTAACAAAGGGCAATAACATATTCTATCTTTCTACAATTGGAACAGTTAACAAAAATTCACATTATCCATTATTTCTGGTCAAATCAGTGAGAAGCCAATTACAAAGGGGCGGCAGCAGCACTTGGTGTCAAAGCCACATTCTGGTCACACATTCATTCCATGGTTGTGGTCAGGCTCTCAGGAGCTCAAAATTTCAAACTCCTTTCAAAGAACAAAGGAGTGAGTTAAATCAAATCTTAAATACTTCCACCATCTGCCACATCACTAGAAGTCTGTCTAGAAAGCCAGCATGCTGAATGACAGAGAGCAGTTCAGAGCCCAGAGAGGCATCAGGTGTCAGGGAAAGTAATTTGGTTTTGTATAAAAGGCATGGTCATCTGGCGACAAGTACTTACTCTATTAGCAGCACAGTGATAGCCAAGGGTCTCTGTCAGTGAGACAGGAAAACGAAGCTATTGAACCTGCTGTGCCTCCCACCTGCCTTCCAAGGCCTCTGGGAGTCAGTCCAGGGTTGCAGGTGGGCAACAGGAATAGCAGAAACTGCATTCAGCCCCCAAAGACATGCTCCAGGTATGTCAGCTTCCTGTGGGCGAGGGGGCTTTTGCCTTTGTGTGCTTGACGTGGAAATCTTTGGGGTCCTTGGGGGCTAAACAATTGCCAAGGAGCTGCCCTAGCAGGTACTCCCCAAGTGTGACAGGCTCCCCACGGGGTTACAAAACACTCCAACAGGACCCGGAATGGCATCAGTTCAAAAGAGTAGTGTTTGTTCTATCAATCCAGAATGTCCACTGGGAGAGGCAACAGATTTATAGTGAAAAAGTGCTATTTGAAGGAGCTGTGTATTATTTTGCAATGAAATAACTAGTCTAGGGAAACTGGCGTCACCTTCCTGTAGAAATCTGAATGTTAAGGACCTGTCTCTAGAAGGCATTTATCAGAACTGTTTGCTCCTCCAAGTGCTTTTTCAGTCACCATAGGACAATGTTTTAACTTTTGTGCTTTCCGGAGATCGCTAAATTGCTAGCAAGCAGAGGGAAGATCATTACATTTTAGACTCTCTTGTTTGAATGCAAGACCCTCTATCCAACAGCACTGAAACCTACAGTCTTGTAGAAAATTCTTGTAAACATAGATCATATTTCTCCTCTAAGAAAAACTGAGAACTGTACCATGCAGGCAACACCTGTTTGCCTGCTCTCAGAATTCCTCAAAATGGCCAGATGCCAGGAGGGACAGTGAGCCATTGGTGAAATACCCAGGTTAGACAGGACCCCATCTGATTGAATTAAAAACCTCAAGCCTCAATAATCAAATGCCAAACTTCTTCCCCATATTTGAGAACTGTACTATGATTATGTATATTACACATTATAAATAAAATTTATATAGACTTATGATTTCTTTCAAACAATTGAGGAGCAATGCTCTCAGTTTGGGGGTGGAAACTGAAAGAGCTGGAAAAAAAAATCCTATTGTTGCTTTTACTCTCAAGTTCTTAAGATGCTAGTCAAACACTATTAGCCAACAAGACTTTTTCTCATTCTGTAACTCTTAAATATGCATTTGAAGGCAAAAATGGAGGTTTCTCTACTGTACAATATTAAGTATCTACAATGTTATGGTTCCTTATACTTAGGAGTGTGTTCAGTAAAGAGCTAGCTATGAGAGGCGGTAGTCACAAAACATGGACTCTTAAAAATTATGGATAAATTAATTTTCAGTTCTCTGATTATATCCAACAGATACACATTCTCATCATAAAATATACATTCTCTAGTAAGTTATTTCTGTCCACAGCATATATAAATATGCAAACACAGGTGGTAAAAATCACTTTACTACCAAAGTACAAAACAGTAACTGCTGAAAAGCCAAAATAAAGGTGTTCCAAGTGTTAAGAAAAGAGTGACTCACAGTGTTCCACTTTAAAGTGAAACCAAACAATTTATTTGTGCTGAATGAATGAAAATAACGCATTCAGGATATATTTCTTTGAACACTGCACTTGTTTTTACTGGGCAAAACAAGCAGTCCTCAAGGCTCATGTGCTACTTGCCCTACAGCTCTTTCCTGCTCAGAGAGAAAGTCTTTTGTGGCCATTATGCCAAGGTATTCCTATACTGTTCATTTCAAACAGTATTTTCTAATAGTATTTTTGCACCTTTAAAATATCTGTTCGAAGTCTATTTTAGGGGAACACAAGTAAAGAATGGAAAGGGAAAATAGCGGTTTTTGTTACAATCACACTGCCTTTGGCAGCAGAAATCACACGGCACGTTCTTATCAGCCATTGCAACCACCGGTGGGTAGTTAGCAACTCACAGGAGAGGGGGCTAGTGTGGGTAGGTTAACATCAAGGGTAAAGACAGAATCACACCTAGATATACAATAATTATCCATCCCATGTATATGGAAAAGGTACAGCCATGTGAGCCAATACTTTAGGTGACCTCTTTTACAAGAGATGTGGGTGTTGAGATATACTGAACATACCCCATACAAAGTGGATCTGTTAGAAAGCTCTATTAAACATGATCTTGGGCACTGATCCAGCTAACTTTCTGTTCTATACTGAGAGCTAGATTTTCGAAGGTCTGAACTGTAGTGCTGAATTATTGGTATGCTTGGTAAACACCATTATAATGGGGGGTGGGGGGGGTATTCATAACAGCTCAGTAATTTCCTGCAAATTCATGGAAAAAAATATAAAAAAGAGATCCCTTTTTATTTTACAAACCTAAAAGCCAGGAAAATGAAGCTCTGGGGGCCAAGCGAAAAATTGCACACTGCTGCTTAACTACCAAAGAGTCGAAAAGCCGAGGTCCCAGCCAGGGAATGGACGCGCATGTAGATTCAAGTAGAACACCGATGGAAAAGAGTCGCCTGTTTAGTGTTGTAGACCCACAACACTGGCTGCGTTGCCGACACACATTTACAACACAATGAATGGTGAAGCCTAGGTAACCTCAGTGCAAATAAGTCAGATCCGAATATGCCAGGGAAGGAAGCCTTTGGCGTCGAGTCGACGGCTCCACTGGATGAAGGAGTCCCCGGGGGGCGGGGTCTGGACTAAGCACATGCGTTAAGGCTGGCAGGAAGGGTGCACCGAATGTTGCGAGGGGGCAGGCTGCGAGGTGGCTGCCGAGGCGGCCGCGGGCTGCATGGGCGGCGGAGGCGGCGGTGGCGGTGGTTGGACGGGGGTCTGTGTGTTGGGAGACGGAGGCGGCGTGGGCCGTTTGAATTTGTCAGGACTGTTGCTTCTCCGCGGTGAAGGCCTCTGTAGAGAGGACAGGAACAGCAGGTCAGACCAGGCATACAGGCTCACCCCTAACCCAGCCTGACTCGGGGCTAAGGCTGCCCAGAAGCGGACCCACGGAGACAAAACACCAGCCATGTCCTTGTCCCTCCCCAGTGGTTTTCAAACTCGTCATGAAAACTTCAACAAGGTAGAGTGTGCACTGCCGCCTATGAAAAGGCCACACAAAATCACCATGAAATGTGCACTGGCCAAACTCCTGGATTTGGGGCCTTCAATGAGACTGTCCGAAAATGAAAAAACAGCTGTCACATCCTCCCCTTAAACTTTTTCTCTCTGTTGTGTGCCTCCAGTTCCTTCCACCCCTCAAACAAGTTTTCGATATCCTGAAAGCTATGGCTCAACCAAAAATGCCTGCTTTTATGTAAAGCTCATCAAACCAGCAAAACAGCTTCAGAAATATCTTACACACTCTTTTTTTTGTAGAATAGGGTTCTTCTTTTCAAGATCCCCTCACTGGGAACACCCTCCGTTCTACCCTGTTCTCAAACCTCTATTAGTGACATTTCCAACAAGCCTCTTATTCAACTACATAGCCAGCTCTAAAGAAAACACTCTGCTGAGTAGGGTCCGAACCAGATACACATAAGGTTCCTTCTCATTTCAGGAAAGAAAATTCCGGATGAAACTAGAAATGAATCTAATTTCAGGAAGAATATTGAGGGTCAGCGAACTGTGAAGATGCAGACAATAAATACTTTTAGATGTGATGGCAACCAACAATAATTCACTATGGCAAGGAGCATAGAGTTCAATCATGGCATTGGCCAGAGTTCAAAGTACATTTCATGAAGGGCAATTTTTCAAAGAAAGTGAAGGTCAAGTTTTTGCCTCCTGAGAAGGATTTCAGTTTCACCACCACAATGCGGCATCGAATTGCTGGGAGATATCTAGAAGTTTAGGATGAACTGAAGGAATAAGAAAGGTAAAGTTCCAAGGGCATCAACACCAGCTCCCATGTCGCTATACCAGTCGCTACCACCATTGGGCATAAAGTGCTGCTTCCTGCATGGATACTTACTGTGATACCATGGGATGCTCCCATATGCTGCACATGAAGACCTGGAGAATTGTAATAAGACATTCCGGCTCGAGTCAGTGAAGTTGGTGGCGTGAAACCAACTGTGTGACTTGCATATGAGAGACCTGAAATATAACAACAACTTGTGAGTATTACTCTGGACTCAACTCTCTGGTGTCTTAAGCATCTAGGAGGCTTAAAAATAGGGAAGTTCTGGAACTTCCCTGGTGGGCTAGTGGTCAAGACTCCATGCTGCCAATGCAGGGGGCACAGGTTCGATCCCTGGTTAGGGAACTAAGATCCCACATGCCCTGAGGCCAAAAAAAAATGTAGAAGTTCTTATTCATCCACAAAAATGCAAACGGGTAAGAGGAGTGATGGGCTCACCAAATGGCCTGATGGATGGATAACAAAGGATATAAAAGTCAAGCCCTAGAACAGACTAGACAGTCCAGATATAAGTCCACACATAAATGGTCAGATGATTTCAATGAAGGTGCCAGGAATATGCGATGGTAAAAGGGTGGTCTCTTCAACAAATGGTGCTGGGAAAACTTGACATTCACATCCATAAAGAATGAAACTGGAGCCCTAACTTACACCACACACAAAAATCAACTCAAAATGAATTAAAGACTTACACATAAAACCTGAAACCATAAAACTCCTATAAGGAAACACAGGAGAAAGCTTTATAACGTTGGTCTTGGCAATGATTTCTTAGATATGACACCAAACACACAGCCACAAAAGCAAAGACAGCCAAATGGGACTACAGGATACTAAAAAGTTTCTGCTCAGCAAAGGAAATAATTGACACAAAGGTAACCTATGGAATGGGAGAAAATATTTATAAATCATGTATCAGATAAGGGAATAATATGGAATAATATCCAAAATAGGTAAGAAACTCATCCAATGCAAAAGCAAATAAATAACCTGATAAAAAATGGGCAGAGAACCTCAGCAAACACTTTTCCAAAGAAGGCAAACCGATGGCCAATAGATACATGAAAAGATGCTCAACATCAATAATCATCAGTGAAAAGCAAATCCAAACCACACGGGATATGATCTTACATCTGTTAGCATAGCTGTTAAAAAAAATAAAAATAAAAAAGGTCGGCAAGGATGTGGAGCAAAGGGAACCCCGTGCACTGCTGATGGGAATGTAAATGGGTGCGAATGCTACAGAGAGCATTATGGAGCTTCCTCAAAAATTAAAAATAGAACTACCATAGATGATCCAGCAATCCCACTTCAGGGTATTTATCCAAAAGAACTGGAAACAGGATCTTGAAAAGAAATTTGCACCCACAGGTTCATAGCAACACTCTTCACAGTAGCCAAGACATAGACACGACCCAGAAGTTCATCAACAGATGAGTGGATAGAGAAAACATGATATAAACATGCAATGGAATATTATTCAGCCTTTAAAAAGAAGAAAACTGTTTTTGTTTTTTTTTTTTAAAGAACATGATGAACCTGGAGGACATTATGTTAACTAATACAAGCCAGTCACAGAAGGATGGATACTGCACGACAACAGATACACAGAGGACCTAGGGCAAACTCACAGAAGCAGAAAGCAGGATGGTGGTTGATGGGGGGCAGGGGTAGAGGGAATGGGGGAATTATTATTTGATGGTTATAATGTTTCAATTTTATAAGAAGAATAAGTTACAGAGATATGCTGCACAACACTGTACCTATTTAACAGTACTGTACAGAACAGTTAAAAAGGTGGTAAGAGGGTGGATCTCATGTTAAGTGTTCTTACCTCCACTAAAAAAAAAAAAAGTCCAGGCTTGAGAGGAGTACAACTGAGACATTACAAAAGTAGAAGACAGACGAAATAAGAGTCGAGTGGAAAAAACAGAGTGAAGGGGTGAAGACCAGATGCAAGAAAAGGGAAGGTGTCACAAGATACACCAATAATAACAAGACAAAACCGCCGTGTTTGTTGTAGCCACAAAGGCAAACAAAAAGCCACCACGGAAAACTTGGCGACTTCAGGATATTAAACCAAGAAAACAAAAAGCTCTATAGATCCCAGTGTTCCTCCCCAAAGAAACAGATATTTAACCACTTCCCGAACTGATGTTTTCAAATTGTGGTGCTGGGCAAGGCTTTTGAGAATCCCTGGGACAGCAAGGAGTTCAAACTAGTCAATCCTAAAGGGAATCAACCCTGAATATTCATTGGAAGGACGGATGCTGAAGCTGAAGCTCCAATACTTTGGCCACCTGCTCTAAAGAGCTGACTCATTGGAAAAACTCTGATGCTGGAAAAGATTGAAGGCAGGAGAAGGGGCTGACAGAGGACAAGATGGTTACAGGGCATCACCGACTCAACGGACATGAGTTTGAGCAAACCCTGGGACATAGTGAAGGATAGGGAAGCCTGGGCTGCAGTCCACAGGGTCACAAAGAATTGGACACAACTTAGCAACTGAACAACAACCACCTCTCCTTCAAGGCTCATCTCGAAAGCTCTCTAAGCTGGTAGCTCTTTCTCCTTTGAAATTCTCTTGAAATTAGTTTTTTTCTTAATTATACCTTCTAATTTTATCATAAATTTTTATTTAGAAATAGTTTATGATTCATAAGAAGTTGCAAAAATACTATAGGATCTCTGTCTACCGTTCACCCAGCTTCCCCCAATGATGTCTTACATAACTGCAGCACATTGTCAAAAACAGAAAATTGACATTGGCCCAAAACAAGTGACTAACTCATTGTGTGTGCGTGTGTGTGTGTCCACGTACAGGTGTAATTTTATCACTTGTGCTGATCCAAGTGATTGTCACCACAATCAGTACACACAATCATTACAAAACCACAAGCAAACTTCTTTGTGTTGTCCCTCTAATTGTTATGCCCTCTCTCTAATCCTAACCCCTGGCAAGGACTGACCTGTTTTCCATCACTGTAATTTTCTCACTTTGAGCATGCTATATTAATAGATATGAAATTATACAGTATACAATCCTTTGAGATTAGTTTTTCACTCATCACAATACCCCTGTGATCCTTCCAAATTATTGTGTATATCAAGTTAATTCCTTTTTAGTGCTGGGTAATATGTCACTGAGTATGGATGCACCACAACTTAACATTTTAGGGGATATAAAATACATGAAACTCATTATATTTGGCCTTGCATTAACAGTATCTTATTTCTTGTGTTTCCTTAGGCCCTGTTGTTGATCATAAGCATTAGAGGCCAGAGACCATGTCTTACAAATTTTCTTTTTCTCCTAAGTTATAATCATCATACATCTGACCCTCAGGCCCAGGAATATAATAAAGGATAAAAATCCCCAAAAAAACCTAAATAGAAAATGCCTCCTAAACAGAACACTGTGGCTTTATGAAGTCATTGTTGGAATAAATTGCTCTTGCTCTACTACAGAAATGCATTGCCTAGAGTAAAAATTTTAAGATTTACTTCATTGTCCACTAGCTCAAGATTGTGAATTTTAAAAAAATGACTCATTAAAAGCAATTCATGACAAAATACCACTAAGCAAAATGAAGATACCAATGTATACATAAACAATAGAAAATCAACTACCAAAAGGGAAGTTGCAAGACATGGGGGAGGGGAGATATGGGGAGAGAAGACACTTGAAAACATGAAAATCTTAACACTTTGGATATAAGGATTCTGGATGGTTTTATGAATATTTCTGCTTCTTCCGACTGCCCCCAAATTCCCTCTAATACACCTCTGCTAAAGGAAAAAAGATGTGATGGATGTGAGAGTTGGACTGTGAAGAAAGCTGAGCGCCAAAGAATTGATGCTTTTGAACTGTGGTGCTGGAGAAGACTCTTGCGAGTCCCTTGGACTGCAAGGAGATCCAACCAGTCCATCCTAAAGGAGACCAGTCCTGGGTGTTCATTGGAAGGACTGATGCTGAGGCTGAAACTCCAATACTTTGGCCACCTCATGCAAAGAGTTGACTCATTGGAAAAGACCCTGATGCTGGGAGGGATTGGGGGCAGGAGGATAAGGGGATGACAGAGAATGAGATGGCTGGATGGCATCACCAACTCGATGCACATGAGTTTGAGTAAACTCCGGGAGTTGGTGATGGACAGGGAGGCCTGGTGTGCTGTGATTCATGGGGTCACAAAGAACAGGACACGACTGAGCGACTGAACTGAACTGAACTGAAAGGATTAAAAAAAAAACCAAAGCCAATCACCATACAACCAAACAAAAGGCAGAAGTTTGAAGATTCTGTTCCTTTGGAGATTATTTTAGTTCTACAAGTCATTCATGACAACACTGTCTCTGTGAACATTCACGTACTACAGATATTTCTTTTTTAGCTCTCCCTGATCTGGCTCTGTCCTCATCACTCCATCAAGGCTGCTCTTGCCAAGGTAGGCAGCGTTTCTGTGCTGCCAGCTGCATTGCTACCCTCCGCTCTTTATTGCAATTGACCTTGGGGCAATGAGGGACAGAGCTGACCCCGCCCTTCTTGCTGAAAGGCTTGTCTTCACCTCAGTGATATCGGATACTGGTTTCCTTCCCCTTCCCTGGGAGCAACTTCCCAATCTCCTTTGCCAGGTTTCCTCCTGTACATGACCTCTAAATATTACAGTCACTTCTGGATCAGACGGAAGGGCTTTTCTCTTCTCCCTGTACCTTCCATGACTAGGTGATCTTATCTATTTTAGTAGCTTTAAAATAGAGTTTTTATTTTAGAATAGTTTTTGGTTTACAGAAAAGTGGCGAAAATAAGTATAGAGAGTTCCTGCACTTCACACACTCAGATTCCATATTATCATTATTTGATCACACCACATGCTTTGTAGGATCTTAGCTCCCCACTCCAGTACTCTTGCCTGGAAAATCCCATGGACGGAGGAGCCTGGTGGGCTGCAGTCCATGGGGTCGCTAAGAGTCGGACACGACTGAGCGACTTCACTTTCACTTTTCATTTTCATGCATTGGAGAAGGAAATGGCAACCCACTCCAGTGTTCTTGCCTGGAGAATCCCAGGGACGGGGGAGCCTGGTGGGCTGCCATCTATGGGGTCGCACAGAGTCGGACACAACTGAAGCGACTTAGCAGCAGCAGCAGTTCCTCAACCAGGGACTGAACCCATGACCTTGGAATTGAAAGCGTGCAGTCCTAACCACTGGATTGCTGGGGAATTCCACCAGATTCCCTATTATTAACTTTTTATGCCACTGTGGTACTTTTGTCACAACTAATAAACCAATGTTGATACATTACTACTAACTCAGATTCATACATTATCTGGATTTCCTGAGGTTTTCCCTATTGTCCTCTTCCTGTTTCAGGAATCCATGTTTTATGCATAGTTGTCATGTCTCATTAGGTACCTCTTGGCTGAGATAGTTCCTCAAACTTCCTCCTTGTTTTTTTATGACCTCGTCAGTTTTCAGGTGTACTGATCAGGTATTTTACAGACACAGTGTCCCTCTACTGTCTGACATTTTCCACGTGGGGTGATGAGCTTGGGGGAGGAAGACCGCAGAGGTAAAGGGCTCTTCTCAGCACATCATATCAAGGATGTGTGTGTGCTAAGTCGCTTCAGTTGTGTCTGATTCTCTGCGACCCTATGGTCTGTAGCCCACCAGGCTCCTTTGTCCATGGGATTCTCCAGGCAGGAATACTGGAGGGGGTTGCCATGCTCTCCTCCAGGGGATCTTCCTGATCCAAGGACCGAACCTGCATCTCTTATGTCTCCTGCATTGGCAGGCGGGTTCTTTACCACTAGTGCCAAATGGGAAGCCCTCAGATCAAGGGTACATACTACCAACATGACTGACCACTGTCGATGTTGACCTTGATCTCCTGGCTGAGGCAGCACCTGTGAAGTTTCTCCACTATAAAGGTACTCTTTCCCCTTCCTTCTCACACCGTGTTCTCTGCAAGTCCTCATCTGCAGTCCATATTTAGAGATCAGGGAGCTAGTTCCATTTCCATGAGGACAGACTATCTACATCAATTATTTGGAATTCCTCTGTAATGAGAGATTTATCTCTTCTCCCTATCTATTTACTTAGTCATTTATTTAGATCAGTGTGAACTGATGGATATTTGTTTTCTGTTTGGGTTACAATCTACCATTACACTGCTTATCGTTCAAATGTTCCAGCTTTGGCCTTTGGGAGCCCTTTCCGCTAGCTCCTGTGTCTCTTGGAACTATCCTTATCTTTGTGTTTTTTGCGCTTCTCCTTACTACGTTGGCATAACTGGAATGTCCACATTCATCTCATATATTCCCTGCCCCAGGCCCCAGAAACATACGTTTCTCCAAAGAGCCTCAGTTCTTTTAACTGGAGACCGGAATTAGAAACCAAGATGGGGCAGCAGCTATGCTTGTCGCTAGTGCAGTATAGATCCTTTTAACAACTTCATTATCCCCCATGCCTGATGTAGGCACATGAAAACGTGCTAAGTGGGAATGGCTTTTTCTTAGGCTATATAAAATACTGAACAACTTCAAAAAAATTGCTGGAAAAAATAATACTCTGTATAATCCACATGTACAAGTCCACATATAAGCAAGAATTTTTTGTCAGTTCTGGGAAACGTTCCTTTCAATCAAGTTGTGAGATAGCCCTCAAAATATTGCAACAAGTTAATGAAAATACAAGACTGCCAATGTTAAATGGTAAGGCAAGAAGAGCCAAAATACTTAAAAAGGAAATGAAAACTACAAACAGCCCAGTTCCACTAAAGCAGTGATTAGATATTCATAATATTGAGAACCACAAATTCTTTCAATAAAAAATAAAGTGAAAAGAAAACTTGAAAATTCAGATGTTGCTCATATATTATGCATGCAATGGACTAGAGAGAATAGGAGTAATTCCACTGCCAAAAAGAGTTTATAATCTACTTTGATGATATTCTAGAATTTCAAAGATGGTACAAATGTTCTCACTAAAGCTGGCTGAAATTTAAAAAGAAAAAATCTAGTTGTTACTTACTATGATGTAGTATTAATGGAGAACCAACTAGCTTGTCTATACAAGGAAGCCCCACATTATAGCAACAGGGACAGCAAAAGCCAAAATTCTGTGCATGCAATAAATCTTCCTGCAGAGTATTCGTTACCATTGAAGTTAATATTCCCAACCAAGGTCTCACTTTTGTTTCTGGTTTCTTCAGTGACCACAACACTACATTTAATGAATTAGAAATCACATGCATTTAGGTTTAAATAAAACAAAGAGAACACTAAATTATACTTAACATGAATCAGTATCAGTATGAGCTATAAAAGCCTTCCTCTTTCTTGCTTCTTCCTAACTCACGACTTTCTTCCCCATCAATAAATCAGAAAGCAAAGACCTTTATCCTCCTGGTAGTGAAACCCAAATGCTCTTTGGGGGAAACCTGAGAGGCAGCTCAGGAGAGAAGCTTCTGGAGAGATGTCAAGGCCACTGCAGAGCAGGAGAAACAGACTTGGGAACATCCTTTGGGGCAAGAATAAGTGATGATTGTGCTGAAGATCCACAACAGAAAGTCCTTTTGATTTGCAAACAGCCCCTCTTCACCTTGTCAGATGCCTGAGACCGTGCCAGCCCCAAGTGGACAAAAGCGGCCACACTTTGTGTTGGGCTTTTACAAATGACCCTTCTAGAGATGTCCTTGGTGGGCCAGTGGTTAAGACTCTGCATTTCCACTGCAGGCGCCATGAGTTCAATCCCTAGTCAGGGAACTAAGATTCTGCACGCCACATGGCTTGGGCAAAAACAGACAGACCAAAAAAAAACAAAAAGGGTGACCCCTCTTACAAAAAGTCATAGCAGCACAGTGCTGGGCTGGATCCTAAACTCACAAAACCAAGCCATTTCTGCCTCCTGCTATCCTCAGCCACCTGCCGGGCTACGGCACTTCCCCTCTGTCAACCTGAAGGGCATCCATCCTTGGTGTCCCATTATTACAACAGACAAAATGAGATGGCACCCTAACATGAAGCTGTTTCATTGTCCCAGACCACAAAACCTTTATTGCTGCCACCCTTTTGAGCCATCACCTCACTTTATTCTGCTGTGAAACTGTCCCTCCAGCTCCCTTCCCCCACCCCCCACACTTTCCCCCCAACTCTGTTGAAAATCTGTTTACCAGCGAGCACAAGAAGAGTAGCCTGGACACTTCAGTCACAAGACACCAGCCCTTGGCCGGCTACCTTTTCCTTCCTCCCTCCACTCACTGCCCTCCCTCCCCTGCCTTCCTCTTTCTTCCCTGCTGGATCATCAATTTGCCCTCCTGGCCTG
Source organism: Bubalus kerabau (assembly GCF_029407905.1). NCBI lineage: Eukaryota > Metazoa > Chordata > Mammalia > Artiodactyla > Bovidae > Bubalus > Bubalus kerabau. The sequence continues at coordinate 138,744,882 of NC_073624.1, forward strand.
AGAATCCCATGCTGTGCGGGTATGGAGCCAGGGACCCTGGGAAGAGTTTTTTGGGGTCAGATGAAGACAAGCCTGCCTTTGAGGGGAAGGCTTCTGAGGAGCAAAGCCAGAGACAGAAGCAAAGCCAGTTCCTTCTCGCCTGGTGTGCATCCCAGGGCCGAGGCCCACTCACCATCACTGCAGAGAGCAGGAGGCAGCCTGTGCTCGGAAGGACACAGGCCTTGGAAATAAGACATGCCCTGCCTCGCCATTTCCTGGCCATCTGACCAGTAGCTGCGGAACCTCCGTATCACTGCTCCCTCAATTTTAATACAACACCTGCATTAATTACTCTGAGGCTAAAACGGAGATGGTGAACCCATAATAAGAAGAGAGAACCCATAATAAGCTTTGATGCATCTCAGAAAAATCTACCCAAGGTTCTTGTTGATTCATTGGCACCTAAAATCATAGTCAAAGATAGTCTTTTCACAAAGGTTTTGTAGACTTAAATTACATTTTTTGGTTCCAGAAAAACTGAAGAAAACCACCAGCTGGCATTACAATATTTGTGCTTAAAAATGTGAAGCAAAGACTCTGTTGTGATGGTATTGATCATTTTTTTTGGATGTTTCTGGACAACACATGACCCCTCTCTGTTTACAAGACTTTTATATGCTGGGAGGGAACGTATTCAGGGGTAGCTAATAAATACAGTAGAAATGAGTCGCAGAGGCAGCTGAGAACACATACTCACCAGGTGATATTGGCCGGCTTGAACTGGGAGAAGGTGTGTAAGGGATCGGGCTGGACACAGTGCGAGGTCTTAATCCTTGTGCAGACATCTCGTTAAAATACCTAAGAGGCAGGATGACATGGTTAGCGCCGCCTGCATCCCAGCAGTTCCTCAGAACGCTCCCCCTGAGAAAATGTCAGACGTTCGCATCATGAGGTAGAATTCCTGAATGTTCAGAAAGTGCCGCTGTAGCGAGGACACGTGTATAATGAAGGCGCCAGAGCCACGCTGCTGCCCTGCCTGGCACAGAGCTCTCTGCAGGGGTGCGGGCGAGGGAATCCAGGCTGCCTTTACTCAGGACGGAGGCCTGGTGACAGGGTCACAGACAGGACCAGGCTTTTCTCCATCACGGAACAGTTACGTAGGAATTCACTGCCCCTGTTCCAAGAATGAGACACAACCATGTTGTAAGTGTGTGTGTTGTGTGTGTATGTTGCTCAGTTGTGTTGGACTCTTTGCGACTCTATGGACTTACAACACTCCATGTTGTAAGTGTGTGTTGTGTGTGTGTGTTGCTCAGTTGTGTCGGATTCTTTGCGACTCCATGGACTTACAACACTCCATGTTGTAAGTGTGTGTTGTGTGTGTGTACGTTAGCTGCTCAGTCGTGTTGGACTCTTTCTGACTTCTGCCAGGCTCCTCTGTCCATGGGATTCTCCAGGCAAGAACACTAGAGTGAGTTGCCATTTCCTTCTCCAGGGGGACCTTCCCAACCCAGGGATCAAATCCAGGTCTCCCACATTGTAGGCAGATTCCTTATGGTCTGAGCTACCAATGGGGCTCAGTGGCTACATGTAAATGCTATAATGGATACATGTAAATTGTTCCTTGAAAGGCCAACCCAAACAAGCCCTCTGCGATGTATGTCATCAAATTAAAGGTATGTGGTTCCCTGAAGTGGATGTCAATTGTTTATAAGGCAGGCCTTGCTTAACAGTCACATGTTTGAATGGAGGATGTAATAAAAGACACTCGGGTGAGTATCTCAGCAGGTCACACCGTGCGCGTCAGACTTCTTCCTGGATTCAGAAATCATATTAGACCTCACTTGGTGAACAAGCAGAGAGAGCTGACGAGGGCGCATTTCTGCTTGAGAGACTCTCTAAGAAGTGATCCTTCCCAGGCTTTCCAGCCAAAGGAAGGAACACGTGCAGACATGTCTACCCTAGAGGCAATCTCAGCCCTGATGTTTAATCAGCTCACATGAGGAACTTGAACACAGTTATTTCTATGCCGGTTTAGTCAACTCAAAGAAAACAAGGCTCCCAAGTTTGGCACGCACTTGTTAGTGAGCTGCTCACCACCAGTTCTCCCTGCTTTCTTTAGTGTAGCCCACCATGGTGCTGCTAGACCAGACGCCTTGTAATTCTGCAGTCAGCAAGGCTACTAAGACCACTTCTTGGTCTTTAAGGACTTAAAGATATACAAGTCTCAAGTGCCTATTTTCTTTCTCCCAAATGTGATATTATCCCCAGTAGGGACAGCAGGCGTCTTTATTGGGCAGCTGCACTTGACTCCTGATAATCCAACCTAAAAAAGCTAACAAGGACCTACTGCATAGCACAGGGAACTACATTCAATATTCTATATTAACCTATATGGAAAAGAATAGACAGATGAATAGGTGTTAGCTGCTCAGTCATGTCTGACTCTCTGCAATCCCATGGACTGTAGCCCCAGGCTCTGCTGTCCATGAAATTCTCCAGGCAAGAATACTGCAGTGAGTAGCCTTTCCCTTCTCCAGGGAAATCTTCCTAATCCAGGGACTGAACCCAGGTCTCCTGCATTGCAGGCAGATTCTTTACCATCTGAGTCACCAGGGAAGCCCAGATATCTGGACTTGTGTAACTAAATCACCTTGCTGTATACCCGAAACAAACGCAACATTGTAAATCAACCATACTCCAACATTAAAAAAAAGAGTGGGAGAGCAGGGCTGGGAGTCAAACCTTGCTTCTGATGCTACCATGCACACTGGACAAGTCAAAAAAAAAAAAAAGAAAGCAAGCAAGCAAGGCAAAGCTTCTGCAGTAAATACCAACTCTGGGGAAAAATCGATTTTTTTGTCCAGAAGCCTGAAGTAGCCTTAGTGTTTTCACTATAGTCAGAGAACTTGTCCCTCAGAGTGCGTCATATTCAAATGCAAAAAGAGGGGAGATGTGTATACAAACAGCTGGTTCACTTAGCTGTACAGTAGAAACTAACAGCAGTATAAAGCAACTATATCCCCCCCCCAAAAAAAAATCAAGCACAGGGTGCTGTGTATATTAACACACCCTCTGCTCCATGTCTTCAGGTAGTTGCTAAAGAAGTGAGGTAATTAATATTCTAGCTGATGTCTTTAGTCAAAACGGTTTTCAGAGGATAAGAATTCCAGGAAGAATGAGACACTGTCAGAAACAGATCAGTGACATTCAGAGTTAAGGAGGAGAGTTTTAGAATATAAACTTCTGAGGAAACAAAGACTCACTTTTATTCTTTTCAAACAAGGAAGATAGTTTTAAAAACTGATTTAAGTCTGTTTTTATTAAAATATTTTAGATGATAAAAGTAGATCTTCATTATAAAAAAATCATACATTTTTCGTGAAATGATAATACTATCACTGCCCACAGTGACTTAATCAGAACGAGTGTTAGCCCCCTGGATCTGTTCAATATGAGAAATGGAGTGCTGATCTGCTAGAACTGCCCACATGTGTTCAAACAACGCGCTCTGGTGTCAACAGCAAGTATGAGTCATCACAGCCATTGGCAGACCCTGGTCAGAGACTGGCTGCCCCATCCTGTCGGATGGTGGTTGTCTTCACGATCACCTCTCTTCAAAGTACAGAGCAGGAGGGCGGGTAGGGAGGGAAAGGAAAATCTGTCTAGCTGACCAAAGGATGACTCTCTTATTCCAACCCATTTCTCAGTGGGACAATGAGGGGTCTTGATATTGAGGCCTGGTCAGATAAATGTATTTGTTTCGTTTTTGAAAAGTAGCTGCAAAAAGGCTGAAAAGTCACCAAGTGTGTAAAAGCAAAACCTCTGGTTTTCAACAACTTTCGCCCATCTCTGACAGATTCTTTCACCCCCTGGACACATCTGCTTTCTCAGGCTGTACCATGCACAGCCTGCTCATTTTTTCTGTGAACTAAGATGCTCCCACCCATATTCTAAGGGCTTCCCCAGTGGCTCAGTGTAGCAAAAGAAGGAGACGTGGGTTCAATTCCTGGGTCAGGAAGGTTCCCTGGAGAAGGAAATGGCAACCCACTCCAGTATCCTTGCCTGGGAAATCCCATGAACAGAGAATCCTGGCAGGCTACAGTCCATGGGGTCGCTAAAGAGTCGGACGTGACTTAGCAACTAAATAACAATCACCCATGCTCTAAAGAGACATGACATAGGATCAGATGAATTCAACAACACGTCGATGCTGCCTCTCTATACATGACCTGCCCCATGTCTCTCCTATCAGTAATTTGGGAAAGGCCATTTTCTTCATCTTTCTGTGTTTAAGGAGGATGGTCAATTGTCTTCATTTATCCCATTCTCGGCAATCACTTTGAGTTGACAGTATTCATCATGACAATAAATAAACATTCCAGCCATCTCCTACCACATCTCACAGGAGGTGAAGCGGGGCTGGAGGCTGGTTTTTGCTGCTGTCATTCTCACGAGGTTTGCGGGACACACACGCACCTTTCGTCATCCATCTCTAAGCTGGACTCGCTCTCAGAGAGCTGTCGACAGAGGGCCTCTCTTCTCTCCATCTCCCTCTGCAGCTTCCTCTGCAGCCTCAGGTTCTCCTCTCTCATGTGACGTTCCTCCTCCAAATACTGCGCCATTTTCTCGGAATCTGAAAAGCCAGAGCTCTCGATTAAACCAAGGTCCGTGCAGTCATAGTTCGCTCTTAAAAAGACAGGGCTGGTCCAGCCTCTGTGCCACAGACCAAGAACAAGACAGCCGTTCTCACTCCCCACACACAGACACCTGGATTTCAAGTTTATCCCAAGTACCAAGGTTGACCAATGATCTGCACTTTGGAAAAAAAAATGTGAAAAGCAGCGCTAAAGGGTTAGGCAGCATCAATCCCACTTCCTTGCCTTCTAAAGTGCTCTGTGTCAAGAAAGACATGCTGGAGCTATGTCTGGCCTGAGTGGTTACCGGAGCTCTCACTACTTGGCTGGAGTGGAGAGGGGAAGGGGTTTAGATAGGGAAATAAATTCAGCCCATGGGCTCCCCTCAGGGCACCAATTCTGCTGCCTGTCAACACCAGACACGGTGGGGCAGGTCATCTATGGGAGCACACCCAGAGATCACACTTGTTAGCACACCCCCAGTGCAAGTGGTGGGGGCGGGGGTGGCGGGGAAGGGGTTGCACATGGAAAACCTGTGTACTCAATGAGCTAGGTAACAGTTAATAAATCTTTTTATAAAACCAGAAACTGACGTAGTAAGCACTATGTGATCAACATTTCCAACATTAGATCAACATTTCCGATCAGTCTAATTTTTGGTGTATGTGTTACTGTCTCCTCACTGATGCACAGTGTTTCGGAGGCAGACAGCAAATCAAGACCTACGTGCAGCCAGGTTCTGGGGATGGCTCTTGCTTATGACAAGTACCCCTTCCGCAGGAGCTGCTCCATATGTGGTGCAGTCAGAACTAATTGGCCCCAGGGCTAGACGCTATAGACTCAGGCTGAACCAACCAGATTATCTCTTGGAGGAATCTAAAATGTGCAACCAACATCTTCCTGGGGCTTTGGAATCCCCTTCTGCTGAGCTGTCTGCCCTCCGGAGTGACTCTGCAGGATTCTGTGGCATCCTTGCCACCAAAGGTAAAACATGACCCTCTAGCCCTTTCCCAGTTTACCCTAGGCAGACCTCCCCCCTTTCCTGGTTTACCCCAGACAGAATGTGTTGCTACTAAGTAACGAAAATAACCTTCATACAAAACTCAGTGTCTACCCATCTTCTAGGCTCCTTCATTTTCCCCTGTCTCAGCCAAGGAACTTGGGAAAAGTACAGTCTCCATCTACTTCTCTTTTCTGAAAAGTACTTACAAGTTTAGAGTGGCCGTGACCACGTCTAACAGATAGTCCTACAGGATACTACCCCATATTATCAGTCTGGTTCAAATTTAAGAAGGAAGCAAGGTGGTGCTACTGACAATTTCTCTCCCATAAACTGAACCTATTTGACTCCCAAGTCTACCAAATTAGTTCCAGTTTTACATAACTCAATGGAGGTCTGGCATTTTTAGCAAATAATGACTTTTGATAAGTACTCAATGATTTTCAAAAGACCATCGTTGACAGAATGCATCCAAGTTTTTGAAAATCCTTATTTTAGAAATTCAAATGAAACCACCCAAATTATCAAACACTATTATGTGCACGAAACACTAAATCTCTCAGCTGTTTTCAATCTAACCAGAAACCCTGCTGTCTAATCCAGATGCAAAAATCTCCTTAATTGAAGGCATGCTGGGAAAATATTTACAAAGTACACTTTTAATATAAATGATTAAAGGTATTTCATCCCAAATATGTTTGGGGGCAGAATTTTTCACTTGCTCTACAGGAAATGCTCTATCAGCCTCTTGGAATATTTATTGTTTTTAGAACGAGAGGGGCAGCTGTCAGAGAAAGTTGCCTTTCTTTTCTATAAATAGGAGAGAACTGAGGATTTGTGAGGCTTTGAGAATAATTATTTAAGAGGAAACCCTGTCTTTCAAAGAAAAATGGCAATCCTTTAGCATCGGGGAAACCAGCAGGGGGGATCCTTAAACAATAAGCTATAGACAAGAACATCAGTCACCAGGAGTGATGGCTGAAAAGACTGCCTGGCAGTTTGGCAATTAACCCAGAAGCCAGGGGCACAGAGACAGCACCAGGGCCACAGCCTCTGGGTGTGAGAGACCCAGGCACAGATGGCTGAGACTGGGGCATTCCTTGGCTGCCCTCTACCGGCAGGTCGCCACACCTGATTTCACGGGGCTGGATTTACTCTCGGGGCTTCCCTGGTGGCTCAGATGGTAAAGAATCTACCTGCAATGTAGGAGACCTGGGTTCAGTCCCTGGGTCAGGAAGATCCCTTGGAGAAGGAAATGGCAACCCATTCCAGCATTCTTGCCTGGGAAATCCCATGGACAGAGGAGCCTTGCAGACTACAGTCCATGGGGTTGCAAAGAGTCGGACATGACTGAGCAACACTTCAGTTACTCTCAGGAGTCATCCTCTTTCTCCCACACTGAGCTCCCTAAAGCTTTGAAGTCACAGCTTATACTTCCACCATCTTCAGCCACCTCACAAATTCAGTCAAAAACAGTGTTAACTGAAGGTGATTTCTAGTCTCCCAAAAGATGGTTCCTATATGATCCTAAGGTGGCCTGTACCTGGCTTTTTTTTTTTGGCTGGTATGTGGGATCTTAATTCCTGGACAAGGGATTGAGCCCATGTCCTCAGCACTGGCAGCATCCTAAACACTGGACCACCAGGGAAGTCCCAAAGCCTGTACCTTCTGCATTCTCTTTCAAGTTTATGGTAAGAAAATACTCCTGCCCAGATCCCATCCAAACCAATGAAATTAAAATCCACAAGGATGAAGCCTCTCCACTGGTCTACAAAAACTCCCCTGAGGCTTCTAACGTTCATCCAGAGTTGAGAGCCATCTGGCGAAAGGTTCAAGCTCAGACTCAGCTTGACTTACGGGAAAAGGCCCAGGTGCCCTAGGAGCTTTCAAAGGGGTCTAGATTATACGACCCAAGGAGGCAGATGCAGGTATGAGGTAAGTCTCATGAATTCATCCTCTAAACCCAACCTAAATCAACTGTGAGCACTTAGGAGCCACACGCAGCTGCTTCAGGTCAGCTTTCCCTGTCCTCACTAAATCCAAACAGCATTTACAGATGTCTCTGCTGATATCCACAGTCTCTCCGGGGACCAAACATTGCAGTAGGAAGGAAGTAGAGGAAATAAGATACCCTTCCCAGATTTCTTCCAAAAATGCTGTCTGGGGAACAACAAGGCAAGTATACACAGGAAAGAAAAATAGCACTCGAAAGATTTCAGAAAGGGGCTAAAAGACCTTTGCCTGTCCAACACAGCAAAAACTCAAAAAACACCCAAACCTAAAACAACCAATACTTGAGAACCCTCTGACTTGTTTTCACGGAACACACATCCATGGTGATTCTCAAACTGGGGTACATGACCAGAATTGCCTTTATTTAAAAAAAATACAGATGACAAGGCTCCACCCCTAGAGTAACCCCAGAAGCCTGTATAGGGTTAGACAGGATGGTGGCCTCCTACAGATGTCCACATCCTACTCTCTGAAGCCTGTGGCCATGCTGCCTGACGTGGAAAAAGAGACCTGTCGACATGGTGAGGTTAAGGACCCTGAAATGGGAACTCATCCTGGATTATCTGGGTGGGTCCGATGCAGCCCCAGGGTCTTTAAGGGGAAGGCAGGAGGGTCAGAGTGACAAGATGTGACAAGGGTGGCAGAGGTGGGAGTGGTACCCATGCAAAGGAGGAGTCATGAGCCAAAGAATGCAGACGCCTTCAGAAGCTGAAGAAAGCAAGCAGTTTCTCCTTTTGAGCCTCTTACAAGGAAACGAGCCCTGCTGACACCTTGATTTTAGCCCAGTGGACCTGTTTTGAACCCAGACATCCAAAAACTAAAACATAATAAATTGGTGTTGTTTTAAATCAGTGAGTCTGTCTCTTTTTTCTTCTTCACCACCCTAAGTGTGGTTGAATTTGTTCCTCGCTGTGTCTTTCTTCTTACGAGACTTTTGGGGTCAAGCGATTCCTGGCCAAGAAACAAAAACAGAATTGTCCCACTCCCCAAAGGATTTGAATGAAAAGTGGTAATAAAATCAGGTACAATTCCAAGAGAAGACATGGGAGAAGAACCAAGCTGGGTCTAAGGAGCCTCACACACGAACGGCACACATTTATGCTGTGTCAAGGTCACTTCCATCCTACCATATCACTTGCATCTTAACCACACAACTGCTGTCTCAACAGCCCGCATGTGTTCTATAGAAGGGATGGAATGGCTGGTTCTCCTGTTGTGTTTCTCAGCTAGTACTCTATCTTACTAATACATATGTGAGATCTTCTGTTGGAAATAAAATAAATGACTAAGTTTGTGCTCATTTGTTAACAACAGGACACGTAACACACTATTTCTTAAAGGTTCCCAAGATGACCTTGATGTCCCCTCCCAGACACAGCACTGGACTAGAGCTTGCAATACACTTCAGAGAAGAAAACATAAAGATAAGAATCACTGAAATTTTAAATGTGCATTTCATCTGACTCAGCAAATCCATGCCCTGGAGTTTACCCTGAAGGTATTCTTACACAGGTATCAAAATATGTGTACAGAGATGTTCTCTGTGGTTGCGCATGGCAGCTCAAAGGGGTCTGTTGATAAGGGATGAGTTAAATAAACTACAGCATATCCATACAATCAAATACTGCACAGCCTTTAAAAGGGGGAGTAAGGCAGTTCTGTATGTATCAGTAGGGGAAAAATTGAAAGAGATAGTAAGTGAAAAGAGAAAACTTAAAAAAAAAAAAGTATGCTCATTGTGCTACTATTTATATAAAAGAAGTCTACACACACACACACACACACATCTGAGGACTATATTAAAAATGTGTTAATTGTGAAAATTGGGGAGCTGGGGGTCAGGGGTGAAAGAGACTTATTTTTTCCCTGCATACTTTGTACTGTATTATCTATTCAAATAAATTTGAACAGTCTAAAAGCTGAAATAGGAGAAATGCAAGCAAATACACAGTGACCGATCACGTATCCAGAAATTAGTTCCTTTGCTTTCCAAAAATAAAAAGAATATACTTCAAAAGCACTGATTCGTCAAGTACCATGAACAACTGTTAGCTGAGGCCCAATTTTGGTAGTAAAGAAGATAAATACTCGTCTCTGCATTAATGCTCCCAAAGTACACTGAGGCCTCCAGCATCGCTTGTGTTAGCACCGTCTAAGGGACGAACACCAGGGAGCTGGGGAGGAGTACTACCTCTGATATAAAAAGATAACTAATGGGGACCTACTGTATAGCACAGGACACTCTCTATTCAATATTCTGTAATAACCAATATGCGAAAAGAATCCCCAAAAAGAGTGGATGTATGTAAATGGACAACTGACTCACTCTGCTTGCTGTATAACAGAAACTAACACACACTGTTAATCAACTATATTCCAATTAAAATTAATTAAAAGAAAAGAAATAGTGCCTCTGATCCTGGACCCTCCTGAAATTATGTGATTTTCTAGTATTCTTAACTATTTGCCCTGCCCCATTATAATTTTTTTAAAAATAAACTATTCCAGGATGACAGACATATAATTATGTACTGGCAATGAAACACAATATGAATTTAATTTATACAAATTCAATGGGAAATACACGTATTTTATAAAACTCTCTCCTTGGTGAGTGGATTACTCCTGTGGACAGATGACCAGTGACAGCAAGCCTACGTACGCTGTAACTGGGCAGCTCTCAGTTGCTTCTTCAGCCTCTCCACTTCATTCTTTAAAAACCTGATGTGTCGCATCATGTTTTCTGGAGAGTCGATCTCCATGGAGATGTCTCTAGGCGATGGGGGAGCAGACACCGGCTGGTCTAATTTCTCCTGCAGGATTCTTCATTGAAAAGAAAAATCCAACAATGAAAAACAGTTTGTCTTTAAAACATAAAACACTGATCTGATGCTCACCATCATCTATTTTAAAAATGCATAAATAAATTCTTAGTAATTGAAAAATAAATAAAGACACAACAACACATTCTAGCTGGGAGGTTTGTTTTAATAGCATGCTCATATTAATCACCAAAATTCACTAAATTAACTCCTCTGCCCATCTTCCAGTATTTTTAATCGCCCTTACTTAACAGTCAAGTCAAAGGACAGAGCTGAAGAATCCACCTTCCCTTTCTTCCTCTTAAATGGCCGCTGGTAATTAATCCTTACATAAAAAATCTCTAACACTGGCTTCTGATTATCATGCCGGGCATACCCTGGGCAGTCAGGATGATTTGCTGACTAAATGGTCCACATATTGGGCTTGAGGGAATGGAGACCCTGGAGGAATTTCCTCTCAGTGCTTTTAGTTGAAACTTAAGAACTATAGATCATGAATCTTTTTGGAGGGTTGTATCAAATAGACAGATACACTTCTCAACTTCCCTCCTGAAAAACCAATCCTAAGATTTCCCTGGTCCAGTGGCTAACACTCTGTACTCTCAATGCAGGGGGCCCAGGTTCGATCCCTGGTCAGGGAAGTAGATCCCACACGCAACTAAAGACCCTGCTTGCTGCAACTAAGACTTGGCACAGTCAAATAAATTAAAAAATAAATATTTTCAAAAAGAAAAAACAAGGGCAAGGCCAACTGGATGGAAGGCCCTTTGCTTCTGGCCACAGCAAAAGGAAAAACAGTTAAAGACAAAACAAAACCAAAAATGTACTGGGTTAATAAGTGGGTGGTGCCACCTTCTCTACCAACTACTTTTAGTCTGAAGTACGTAAAGCTCTAATATTTGACAAAATGACAATTTCATAAAGTTCCATGCAATAATCTGGTATTTATATATATATATAAAACCTTCTACTGCTTTCTTCAAAGAAAGATTGACTGGCAGCAGACCTCTGTGCCTCCTTTTTACAAACTGCTGGGAAGTTTTTGGTTTAGTTTGGTTTTTACCTTTGAGTTTATCCCTTGCTGAGAAAACTAGGTGGTTAAATATTGTAATGGTCTCTCCATTTATTAGATGAAATAACTTTCCATGATTCAATTAGTACTACTGTAATAAGGCAAAACAAAACTGATTCAACTACTGCTTAAATAATTCCATATACGTACACCTTGGATCTTCACTTTTTTTAAAGCCTGTGGAAGATTCCCTGGAGAAGGGCATGGCAACTCACTGCAGTATTCTTGGCTAGAGAACTGGATGAACAAAGGAGCCTGACGGGCTACAGTCCACGGGCCGCAAAGAGTCAGACACAACTGAGCGACGAACGCACAACCCACACATGAATCTGTTTTGCAGAGCTTGAGATGAACTCAATCTATGGTTATTCATCCAAACCAAATATTTATGGCAAATATTTCTGGTCAGTAAACTAAAGTTCCTGGTGAAGTAGGTGAATGAATATTTTCAAGAAGTTTCCTTTCTACACCCAAACACACATCCCATCTACAGAACTTCCCTGCCATTAGCCCTGTTCCACCCACCCCAAAGCACACAGTGCTTAAATCTAAGGGCCCCACCAGATCTTTTTTTGGTGGGGGACTGTGTGGCACAACATGTAGGATCTTGGTTCCCCAAACAGGGATTGAACCCATGCCCCTTGCATTGAGAGCTCAGTCTTAACCACGGGACCACCAGGGAAGCACTCCCACCCCAGTTCTTGCACAAAGGGATTCAAGATTACATGTGTTGCTGAGTTTTTCATATCCATGTACATATATTTAACAGTAAAAATACTAACCTTAAATATGTACAAGTCTATAAAAAACAAAGTTTTATAGACTTTAGTAAGTCTTAAAACACAAAGATGATCATTTTGCTATTAAAATCTCAGCCTTCCTAATGAAGTACGCTCTAGAGATATGTGATCAGTCATGGTACACAGCATACATCCTAAGCACTTCAGAAAATAATGGGGGAAGCAAGTTCAATAAGAAATTCTACCAGGACAGTAAGAGGGGAGTATAAAGATGGACCAACAGAAGGATAGTTCAGTTTAGCTGCTCGGACTCTTTGCAACCCCATGGACTGCCGCATGCCAGGCTTCCCTGTCCATCACCACTCCCAGAGCTTGCTCAAACTCATGTCCATCGAGTCAGTGATGCCATCCAACCATCTCATCCCCTGTCATCCCCTTCTCCTCCGACCTTCAATCTTTCCCAGCATCAGGGTCTTTTCCAATCAGTCAGTTCTTCCCATCAGGTGGCCAAAGTACTGGAGTTTCCAGCTTCAGCATCAGTCCTTTCAATGAATATTCAGGACTGACTTCCTTTATGATTGACTGGTTTGATGTCCTTGCAGTCCAAGAGACTCTTAAGGATCTTCTCCAACACCACAGTTCAAAAGCATCAATTCTTTGGTGCTCAGCTTTCTTTATAGGCCAACTCTCACATCCATACATGACTACTGGAAAAACCATAGCTTTGACTAGAAGGACCTTTGTTGGCAAAGTAATGTCTCTGCTTTTTAATATGCTGTCTAGGTTGGTCATAGCTTTTCTTCCAATTCCAAGGAGTAAGCGTCTTTTAATTTCATGGCTGCAGTCACCATCTGCAGTGATTTTGGAGCCCCCAAAAATAAAGCCTCTCACCGTTTCCATTGTTTTCCCATCTATTTGCCATGAAGTGATGGGACTGGATGCCATGATCTTAGTTTTTTGAATCTTGACTTTTAAGCCAACTTTTCCACTGTCCTGTTTCAACAAGAGGCTCTTTAGTTCTTCTTCACTTTCTGCCATAAGTGTAGTGTCATCTGCATATCTGAGGTTATTGATATTTCTCCCAGCAACCTTGATTCCAGCTTGTGCTTCTTCCAGCCTGGCATTTCGCATGATGGACTCTGCACAGAAGTTAAATAAGCAGGGTGACAAAATACAGCCTTGACATATTCCTTTCCCGATTTGGAACCAGTCTGTTGTCCCATGTCCAGTTCTAACTGCTGCCTCTTGACCTGCACACAGATTTCTCAGGAGGCAGGTCAGGTGGTCTGCTATTCCCATCTCTTTAAGAATTTTCCACAGTTTGCTGTGATCCACACAGTCAAAGGCTTTGGCATAGTCAATAAAGCAGATGTTTTTCTGGAACTCTCTTGCTTTCTAATTTGATCTCTGGTTCCTCTGCCTTTTCCAAATCCAGCTTGAACATCTGGAAATTCATGGTTCACGTACTGTTGAAGCCTCACTTGGAGAATTTTGAGCATTACTTTGCTAGCGTGTGAGATGAATGCAACCGTGCGGTAGTTTGAGCATTCTTTGGCATTGCCTTTCTTTGGGATTGGAATGATAACTGACCTTTTCCAGTCCTGTGGTCACTGCTGAGTTTCCCAAATTTGCTGGCGTATTGAGTACAGCACTTTAACAGTATCATCTTTTAGGATTTGAAAGAGCTCAGCTGGAATTCCATCACCTCCACTAGCTTTGTTCATAGTGATGCTTCCTAAGGCCTACTTGACTTCACATTCCAGGATGTCTGGCTCAAGATGAGTGATCACACCATCATGGTTATCTGGGTCATGAAGATCTTTTTGTACAGTTCTTCTGTGCATTCTTGCCACCTCTTCTTAATATCTTCTGCTTCTGTTAGATCCATACCATTTGGGTTCTTTATTGGACCCATCTTTGCATGAAATGTTCCCTTGGTATCTCTAATTTTCTTAAAGAGGTCTCTAGTCTTTCCCATTCTATTGTTTTCCTCTATTCTTTGCACTGATCACTGAGGAAGGCTTTCTTATCTCTCCTTGCTATTTTTTGGAAATCTGCATTCAGATGTGTATATCTTTTCTTTTCTCCTTTGCCTTTCACTTCTCTTCTTGTCTCAGCTATTTTTAAGGCCTCCTCAGACAACCATTTTGCCCTTTTGCATTCCTTTTCTTGGGGACGGTCTTGATCACTGCCTCCTGTACAATGTCAGAAACCTCTGTCTATAGTTCAGGCACTCTGTCTGTCAGACCTAATCCCCTGAATCTATCTGTCACTTCTACTGTATAATTGTCAGAGAAGGCAATGGCAAGCCACTCCAGTGCTCCTGCCTGGAGAATCCCATGGACGGACGAGCCTGGTAGGCTGCAGTCCATGGGGTCGCTACAAGTTGGACGTGGCTGAGCGACTTCACTTTCACTTTTCACTTTCACACAGTGGAGAAGACAATGGCAATCCACTCCAGTGTTCTTGCCTGGAGAATCCCGGAGACGGCGGAGCCTGGTGGGCTGCCGTCTGTGGGGTTGCACAGAGTCAGACATGACTGAAGCGACTTAGCAGCAGCAACTGTATAACTGTAAGGGATTTTATTTAGGTCATACCTGAATGGTCTAGTGGTTTCCCCTACTTTCAGGAGGACAGGCTATCAACATTTTCCCCATTTGTCAAATTAAAACAGCATGCGTCCACCAAGGCACTAAAATGTCCCGTTGTTACTCCTTGGTCACATTCAGCACAGTCCCCCGACCCCACCTCCAACACACACACATTTACAGACACTACACAGAACAGCAAGACTCAACACACCGCTTTTCAGCTTCGAGTTTATCCATCCTCTTCCAGAGACGGTTCACTAGCGCTTCTTGCTCTTGTTCCAAAGTATTTTCAAGGTCAATCTTCTCCCGTCTCAACTGGAGAAAAAGAAAGAAGTTTTACTGAGAATTGTAGGCCACTTAAACTTTGTTAATTAGATTTTTTCATTGGAACACTAGGATCCCTTTCCACGGAGAAAACTGCAAAGAAACGGTCAATTTTCTGGCACAGACACATTAAGTGCATTTAGTTCTTAAACTTTAATTGAGAAAACTGAGATACGTTCATTCTTTGATGTTAACACTTAATTGCTCTCTGGTAGGTCGATCACAGTGGTTGCTTCAGCAGTTACTCAAGAGACATGGAAAGTCTTCCTTAAAGAGAGTTTGAGGAGCTTTGGTTGCCAGTTGTCTCAGGACATAAGCGGATTTGTCTCCCTAGTCCTGCACGCATTTCAACATTAAACCAGAAAGGTTATACTTCCATTTACAGAAATAACTCCAACACTGAAGACAATTCTACCAAGTGGTTAATGGGTACATAGAAATGTGTCCTAAGATATAAAAACATGTGTGAAAAGGATAAACACCACATTCACAATACTGGTTACTTCTGGGGAGGTGGGGAAGAAGGAAAATGTGATTTAGGGGAAGGCAAACGGTTGTAGAGGGAACCCTACACTGCATTCTACTTTATAAAAAGAAGCACTTTGGGGAAGCAATTAATTTAATCTATTAACATAGAAAGTGAAAGTGTTAAGTCGCTCAGTCCTGACTCTTTGCGACCCCATGGACTGTAGCCCTCCAGGCTCCTCTGTCCATGGGACTCTCCAAGCAAGAATATTGGAGTGCGTTGCCATTCCCTTCTCCAGGGGATCTTCCCAACCCAGGGATCGAACCCGGGTCTCCCGCATTGCAGGCAGATTCTTTACTGTCTGAGCCAACACAGAGCAACATGCAAACACTGAGACCAACATCAGACACAGGTTAATAGGGATGTAGCGGAGAAAGCAATGGCACCCCACTCCAGTACTCTTGCCTGGAAAATCCCATGGACAGAGGAGCCTGGTGGGCTGCAGTCCATGGGGTTGCCAAGAGTCAGACACGACTGAGCGACCTCACTTTCACTTTTCACTTTCATGCATTGGAGAAGGAAATGGCAACCTGCTCCAGTGTTCTTGCCTGGAGAATCCCAGGGATGGGGAAATCTGGTGGGCTTCCGTCTATGGAGTAGCACAGAGTGACACGACTAAGCGACTTAGCAGAGAACTGGTTGGTGATGGACAGGGAGGCCTGGTGTGCTGTGATTCATGGGGTCGAGAAGAGTCGGACACGACTGAGCGACTGAACTGAATTGAACTGAGGAATCAGAAAGGTCTGCTCTCTGGGGACTTTTTTGGTTGGCCAAAAAGTTCATTCAGGTTTTTCCATTACAGCTTGTGAGAAACCAAAATGAACTTATTGGCCAGCCCAATATATTTTAGTAGTGGTGAAGACATTAAAAGAAACCATTTATATGTTTTAGTAGAGAGTGAGAGAGATATGAAGGAAAAGAGGGCTGGTGATGGGGACAGAAAGTGCCATGATCAACAGAGTTCACAGCATCAAGAAGAAGGAAATGTGTGGTATCACTTTTTGTATACTTGTCTATCTGCTTGGGATATTATGTAATTTTAACAGAAATCATTTTTTAAAAAGGGGGCAATGTTATATTACCGCCCCCATGCTGTCTCTTCAACCAACTGGAATTTATCTTTTCAACTACTGACTTAACAGATTATTTTTGATTGCACAGCTACACAGCTGTCCAGGTATTAATAGCAGAGTTCACACTTCTTTAGCAGGTGAGAGGCAAGCTCCTCACTGAGCCTATGTAGACATAAAGTGAGACCCATTCCATGGACAAAATGCAGCCTTTTACAGCAACCAAAGCAGACATACCTTACTCCACCAATGAGCCAAGATCACACAGTCAACAGAAAACACAGCTTCACTGTGTTTTCTTTGCATGGGCAAAGGGAGAGGAATCGGACTAAGCTGGTAGCATCCTGTGCAGTGAAGCTGGGAGCTGGCTAATGCACAAAAGCTCCTCAAGATATTAAACAGCTCCTTTTCCCCACAAGGAGGAAAAACCCAGGAACACCTCACAGAACTCCTATGAATCTTTGTGACCCTCTGACCACATTTTGGGCCAAGGTTTGAAGTACTGATACAATTCACAGTCATTTATTTAAAGAAACAAAATGCCAAGTCATTTACCCTTTAAGGACCCTATTGCCATGTTTAACTAAAACATGACAAGGGGTACTTGGTAAGGTGAGAAAAAATTCAAGCAAGGCATCGTTTTGTAGTATAGATGCCTAGTAGAGAAACTAATGCCCAACGGCTTATTTTTAGAGTAATTATGCACCATGCAAATCTATAACTCCAAAAAACAAAATCAAGACAAAGCTGTCTTTACCCACATATGACTGACTTGGCATGTGGTTTTGAGGGTGTTGCAAAGAGTCGGACACGACTGAGTGACTGGACTGAACTGAACTGAACCTGCCCTCAGGCTTCCTAGGTGGCACTAGTGGTAAAGAACCCACTTGCCAATGCAGGAGACGTTAAGAGATGCAGGTTTGATCCCTGGGTGGGGAAGATCCCCTGGAGGAGAGCATGGCAACCCACTCCACATATTCTTGCCTGGAGAATCCCGTGGACAGAGGAGCCTGGCAGGCTATGGTCTATAAGATCAGAGAGTTGGACATGA
Organism: Bubalus kerabau; assembly: GCF_029407905.1. Classification (NCBI taxonomy): domain Eukaryota; kingdom Metazoa; phylum Chordata; class Mammalia; order Artiodactyla; family Bovidae; genus Bubalus; species Bubalus kerabau. The sequence goes on from NC_073624.1 coordinate 138,762,707, forward strand.
CTGAAGCAACTTAGGATGCACGCACGCAACCTGCCCTCATCTATGAAATGAGAAGGCTGGCCTCAATGACATCTGAGGTCCCTTCCAGGGCCACCCATTCTATCATTCTCTGTCAATCTCAAGATGGCACTTGTCTCAGTCTGCGCTAGTTCCGTTGAGATTTTTAGAAACAAAAGCAGCAAAAGAAATCATCTAAATCCAGTCTTTCATTTGAGAGCTGAGGAACCACTGATTCAGGGAAAGGAATGGGGATCAGTCACCATGGTGACCAAAGAAGCTGGGTCCCCTCTAACCAGCAAGTTCAGAGTATCTGGAGGGGAAATAGGATTTGGGGTAAATTATCCAGTAATTCTTGGAAGTAGTGGAGCAGGAGGTACCTTAGTGAGTCCAAGAGTATGCAGGAGCAGATAAGAAAGCAGGAAAAACAGAAGTTGAACATGAATCTCAGCTCCTTTTCGGTACCCGTTAGTAGAGCTATGTGTGAGAGAGAGTGTGTGTGTCTGTTAAGTCACTTCAGTTGTGTCCCACTCTTTGCAAACCTATGGACTGTAGCCTGCCAGGTTCCTCTGTCCATGGGATTCTCCAGGCAAGAATACTGGAGCGGGTTGCTGTGTCCTCCTCCAGGGGACCTTCCCGACCCAGAGATTGAATCCATGTCTCTTATATCTCCTGCACTGGCAGGCAGGTTCCTTACAAGTGCCACCTGGGAAGCCTGTTCGTAGAAACCCAAGTTTCACCCTCTGGAGGCCTTGGTTCACGTGGGCAGTAGACTGATAGCTGGTTGCCACCTGAAGAACTTCAGAACCTCCCGAAGTTCTTTATCAGCGCTGCCCTTCCATCTCCTGTCCATCTAATCCCACAGCCTATTTATTTCTAGCCAAAGAGTATAAACCAGTACTGCTGTTTCAGACCTAAGTAGATTTTCAGTGCTTGCATTGCCGTGATATCAAACAACCCTCAAATCTGACAGTGTGTGTTCAACTGACAGGGTACTGAGTCAGAAATTCTTGCTGGAATGGAAACATCAGCTCAGTGCTGCATTCACTGCTTTTGCAATGCTGATCTCCATCTGTAACAGTCTTCCCTATCTCCTTTTAAATTCAGTGTTCATGCCACAGGTACCCACTCTTCCATTACCAAACATCAAATTCTCAGGCAAACCCAAGCCCCTGCTGACTACACTGTCTATGAGCACACAGCACCAGTGGATACAGCCGATTTGTAGAATATTCATTTGGAGGGTGGCTTTGTAATTAAGTCAGGTCAATGGACTGTCAGCCAAAGTCCTTACTCGTCTTCAGTAGTTCTTCCTCCCATTGCAAGTTAATTAACATTGCACCAAGAGTTATTATGCTTCCCAAATAAATAACTTCTTTAATGGATAAACTTAGTGTATAAAAGTAGAGCTGGCTCATTTGAATTCACAGCCCTTCTTAGTGGACTGACACTCACCACCCAAAAAGCAGAAAAAGCAGGGGGCAGCCAAAAGACAGCTCCAACATTACCACACTTCTCTCTCAGGAGAGCATTTTCCCACTTAGAGAGAACCAGGATGCTCGCAGAGGTCAGGGAAGGAACACTTGGCAAAAAAGCCTGATGAGAATTGTAGCAGGACCATGTGCTCAACTACAGAATTTTTGAAAGGTTTTAGTGGATCATCTCAATCTACTTTGAAAAGTTTTAGTCTGACCACCAAATTACCATCATTCCTATGTGAAAATATATTTTGAACTCCAAACATTTGACTTAAAAACCCAATTTTGGAAGGCAGCCCATGACAACTGCCTGTTCTATGTGCACCAGAAATATACAGAGAAGGGAATTCCCTTGAGGTCCGGTGGTTAGGACTCCACTGTGTTGCTGAGGGCCCACGTATGGTCCCTGGTCAGGGAACCGTGATCCTACATGCTGTGTAGTGTGGCCAAAAAAAAAAAAAAAGAACAGAAAAAATATATATACTGATAAAAAGACACAAAAAAATCACAAAGAATAGCAAGATAAATAGGGTTAGCCCTTGGGTTAAAGTATTAATAATATTGGTGGTAATTTATCATCACACCTTTTCCTGCTCCCACACAATTTTTAAAAATATTTATGTGTTTTGGTTGTTTTGGGCTTCCTAGTTGCAGCTCACAGGCGTGGCTGCCTTATGGCACATTCCTTAGTTTCCCACCCAGGGATCGAATCCGCATCCCCTCTATTGGCAGGTAGATTCTTAACCACTGGACCACCAGGGAAGTCCGCCCCACACAATTTTTTAATGAACATTTACTATGCTTATAACAAAAAAATGGGAAGACAATATTACAAATTAACAATTTCCTAATTTAGGATATTAATTCACATACATAAAACACAGAATGAATTCATACACTCTGTTGCTGCTGTTGCTGCAAAGTCGCTTCAGTTGTGTCTCACTCTGTGCGACCCCATAGACGGCAGCCCACCAGGCTCCCCCGTCCCTGGGATTCTCCAGGCAAGAACACTGGAGTGGGTTGCCATTTCCTTCTCCAATGCGTGAAAGTGAAAAGTGAAAGTGAAGTCGCTCAGTTGTGTCCGACTCTTAGTGATCCCATGGATTGCAGCCCACCAGGCTCCTCCGTCCATGGGATTTTCCAGGCAAGAGTACTGGAGTGGGGTGCCATTGCCTTCTCCGCCATACCCTCTAAGAGGAGAAATTATACTGAAGGCTCAGCTAGTTATCTGGAAGACTGAGAATCTTCCAGACAGCCTTGAGTTACTAACCTTCTTTACCACAGCTTGTGCATCTGTATAAAAACTAGATTTGTTCTTTGAAATGGGTAGAACTTTAGGACAATAGTAATACCTTATTAATATTTAATATATGAAAAGTGACACTTTCATAGTTTACCAGCTCAATAAATTTTGCTTTTGTTCAGTGATAATGAAAAATGAAGGTCTTTTATGAAACAGATACACATATAATTAATCATATTTATATGGTTTCCAGGCTTAAGTTTCCATCACTTTGACATCAGTGCAATATTACACAAATTTGCATAATGGGTTTATAATTCTAGGGGACTCTTTTACCAAATAATCACCATCAGTGGAAAGCAAGCAGGTTTCAAAGTCTTGGGTATACAGGGTTTTTTTGCTACATCAAGAACACAGTGGAGAAGTCCTCAGGAAAGAACACAGACCACAGTGCACGCTGCAAATACACTGTCACATCAGGGGCTACCTTCAGCTCATCATCTAAAATAAGCCTCTGTGAGAGACAAATATCATGCATCATGCGGAATTCAAAAACGATACAAATCAACTTATTTACAAAAACAGACTCACAGATATAGGAAACTTATCATTACTAAAGAGGGAAGGTTGGGGGAGCGATAAATTAGGAATTGGTGGGTAACATATAGATGCAGGATTTAGCCATTTGCCACATGTTTAGCTAAGGAGAATACCTTTTCTAAGTTACCCACCAAATTCTTGTACTGTTTTCTTTTTTTTAAATGGACTTTGTGAAATGAATTTATGGTTGCTGGAGGGAAGGAATAGTTAGGGACTTTGGCAAGGTCATGCACACACTGCTATATTGAAGATGGATAACCAACAAAGACCCATGGTACAGCACATGGAACTCTGCTCAATGTCATGTGCCATCCTGGATGGGAGGAGGGCTTGGGGGAGAATGGACACATGTATATATATGGTTGACTCCCTTCACTGTTCACCTGAAAGTACAACATAATTAATTGGCTATACCCCAATCAAAATAAAAAATTTAAAGTTATAAAGCACTGACTTCATCCATTCTAATTACAACCAAGTAGAAAGTCTCAGTACAGTATCTCTGGATTCTATTGCCCTTACTGTACGTAGCACACCCATGCCCTACAAGTTCACAGGCAAAGTCTTTTCCACCAGTGAGTGACCAGGGACATACATGGCTGGAGCATGGTGAGGTGCCTCTTTCTTTATAAAGAAAACTCATTTTTAATTTTGTCCCTGCCATCATCTGTTCAAACTGATGCACAAGGCAAATGTTATCTGGGTGCTTCAAAATAATACCTGACAAGATGGAACACAGACTTGGTACTTAATTGAAACAAGGCCTAAGGAAGGACTTCTTTCATTTCATATCCTGCAGAGGGACTTAATCTGTGTCCCTGACAGAGCTCAATGTCTGCTCTCACAGGTGTGGAGGGGAGGCCCCTCGGCTGGCTTCATCACACTCTGACAGCTCCTCAATTACACATCAACTGAAGAGAGAGCCTGCTGAAGCTCCTTGAGTACCACCTACCACTGCCCCTGGTTTGTTTACTACCAAGGCACAAACTCTCACTTACATTCCAGTATGCTCTGAGGCTTTTCTCCACCTCTCCCTGATAAGCAGTAGGTAGGGCTTTCCTGGTGGCTCAGACAGTAAAGAATCCGCCTGCCATGTGGGAGACCCGGGTTCGATCCCTGGGTTGGGAAGATTCCCTGGAGGAGGGCATGACAATCCATTCTAGTATACTTACCTGGAGAATCCCATGGACAGAAGAGCCTGGCAGGCTACAGTCCATAGGGTCACAAGAGTCGGACATGACTGAATGACTAAGCAAAACACAGCACAGGATGTCTGTATTTGAGCTTCAGGCGACCCACACATCTTCAAGGATTTGCTACAAATCCCCATCAAGCTGACTTCAGGGTTTACCGTGATTATGTCTGGCTGTGTACCTTGTCTAAAATGTGAAGACACAGGTTTTAATATTTTACTTTACACAAGTAAAAGCAGGGCAGCAAATTATAATACACTATTATTCAGTTCAGTTGCTCAGTCATGTGGGACTCTTTGTCACACCATGGACTACAGCACGCCAGGCCTCCATGTCCATCACCAACTCCCAGAGCTTGCTCAAATTCATGTCCATGGAGTTGGTGATGCCATCCAACCATCTCATCCTCTGTTGTCCCCTTCTCCTCCCACCTTCAATCGTTCCCAGCATCAGGGTCTTTTCCAATCAGTCAGTTCTTCCCATCAGGTGGCCAAAGCATTGGAGTTTCAGCTTCAACATCAGTCCTTTCAATGACTATTCAGGACTGACTTCCTTTATGATTGACTGGTTTGATGTCCTTGCAGTCCAAGAGACTCTCAAGGATCTTCTCCAACACCACAGTTCAAAAGCATCAATTCTTCAGTGCTCAGCTTTCTTTATAGTCTAACTCTCACATCCATACATGACCACTGGAAAAACCATAGCTTTGACTAGATGGACCTTTGTTGGCAAAGTAATGTATCTGCTTTTTAATATGCTGTCTAGGTTGCTCATAGCTTTTCTTCCAAGGAGCAAGTATCTTTTAATTTCACGGCTGCAGTCACTATCTGCAGTAATTTTGGAGCCCCATAAATAAAGTCTCTCACTGTTTCCATTGTTACCCCATCTATTTGCCATGAAGTGATGGGACCAGACGCCATGATCTTAGTTTTTTGAATGTTGACTTTTAAGCTAACTTTTTCACTCTCCTCTTTCACGTTCATCGAGAGGCTCTTCAGTTCTTCTTCGCTTTCTGCCATAAGGGTAGAGTCATCTGCATATCTGAAGTTGTTGATATTTCTCCTGGCAATCTTGATTCCTGCTTGTGCTTCATCCAGTCCAGCATTTCGCATGATGTACTCTGCACAGAAGTTAAATAAGCAGGGTGACAATATACAGCCTTGACATATTCCTTTCCCAATTTGGAACCAGTCTGTTGTTCCATGTCCAGTTCTAACTGTTGCTTCTTGACCTGCACACAGATTTCTCAGGAGGCAGATCAGGTGGTCTGGTATTCCCATCTCTTTAAGAACTTTCCAGTTTGCTGTGATCCACACAGTCAAAGCCTTTGGTGTCGTCAATAATGCAGAAGCAGATGTTTTTCTGGAAATGTCTTGCTATTTTGATGATCCAACGGATGTTGACCATTTGATCTCTGGTTCCTCTGCCTTTTCTAAAACCAGCTTGAACACCTGGAAGTTCACGGTTCACGTACTGTCGAAGCCTGGCTTGGAGAATTTTGAGCATTACTTTGCTAGTGCGTGAGATGAGGGCAATTGTGTGGTAGTTTGAGCATTCTTTGGCATTGCCTTTCTTTGGGATTGGAATGGAAACTGACCTTTTCCAGTCCTGTGGCCACTGCTGAGGTTTTCAAATTTGCTGGCATATTGAGTGCAGCACTTCCACAGCATCATCTTTTAGGATTTGAAATAGCTCAACTGGAATTCCATCACCTCCACTAGCTTTGTTCATAGTGATGCTTCCTAAGGCCCACTTAACTTCACACTCCAGGATGTCTGGCTCTAGGTGAGTGATCACACCATCATGATTATCTTTTTTGTACAGTTCTTCTGTGCATTCTTGCCACCTCTTCTTAATATATTCTGCTTCTGTTAGGTCCATACCATTTCTGTCCTTTATTGAGCCCATCTTTCCATGAAATGTTCCCTTGGTATCTCTAATTTTCTTTACTATTGTTAGGTGACACTTATTAGTGTTATTACTAGTGTTAGACAACAGCGTGCATTGTTCACAACATTATTGTTGGAGGAAAAAGAAGACAAAGGTAAGGAAGATGATGAAAAAATATGAAAATGAAGACAAAGGTAAGGAAGATGATGAAAAAATATGATGAAAAAAATTAGACAACAGTATGTATTATTCACAACACTGCTGTTGGAGGAAAAAGAAGGCAAAGGTAAGGAAGATGATGATGAATATGAATAGCAGCTGTTGCAGGGGGGACTGTAGTCAGGGTGATGTTTTTCATGTTTGTACTTCCATGTTTAGGTTTTCCACATTTTCTTGAAAGCACAATGGATTAGTCTTATAATTAAAAAAGCTTAAGACTTCCATAATTTGAGATGCGTCTGTGAAATCAAACTTCAAAACATGCACAGGGGTCATTAAGTTTCCTCTGTGCACGCGTGTGTGCTAAGTCGCTTCAGTCGCGTCCGACTCTGCGACCTTATGGACCGTAGCCCACCAGGTTTCTGTGTCCATGGGACTCTCCAGGCAAGAATACTGGAGTGGTTTGCCATTCCCTTCTCCAAGGGATCTTCCCCACCCAGGGCTCGAACCTGTGTCTCCCGTATTGGCAGGCAGGTTCTTTACCCAGGAGGCCCCAAGTTTCCTCTCCTTAATGCAAATGAAGGCTCATGGAACATGGTTGTTCTCTGAAGAGCTCCTGCAACAGAGCCTGCCAGGGCAGCCGCCAGCATGAATGGAATTCTAACTAAACCCAGTATGCCCACATTACCCATGAACTGAGGAAATACCTTATTCCAACTTTAAAAATAAATCAACCAATCAAAGATGCAGACCTGAACACAAGCCACTAGCCACTCAATCAGCTGCTAAGTCACAAGGACAACAGATGATCTGTGTAACTCACTGGAATTAGTCATTGCAGTCACTAAAAATAAGCAGCATCAGAATTGTATGTGGACTGCTTGTGACATCAGCTGGCTTGTATTACCCGCTAGACAAGTAAGGCAGAGAGGCAGTCTTATATTCTTAACTCAGAACCATTGTACTAAAAGCTAGAAAGCAACAATGTTCCTTTCTTATCTGTGAAACTTAAAATATGCGAAATGTTTCCTTATTACCTTTTTAAAAAGTGAACAAAAAAATAATGGACTTCCCTGATAGTCCAGTAGTTAAGAATCCACCTGCCAATGCAGGGGACGCAGGTTCAACCCATGGTTCGGGGTGATTCTACATGCCGTGGAGCAACTGATCCTGTGCACCACAACTACTGAACCCAAATGCCGCAGTGAGAAAAGCCACTGCGATGAGAAGCCTGCATTCTGCGACTGAGCAGCCCCTGCTCCCCTCAACTAGAGAAAGCCCACGCAGCAAGAAGACCCAGTGCAGCCACAAACAGATACATAAAGACAGAAACAGCAGCAAGAAATTCCGTGCTGAGGATTGAAATTCATTCTAAAGCCTTCCTTCTAGGATAAAGTTATATATGGTGATGGACACTGGGAGAAGTGGGTGTTGCCCCTGGTAGCTGGGGTCTTCTCAAACCTCTGCAGGCACCTGATGTTGGCTAGTGGCTGAAGGGAACCCCTGGGCACCTTCCAACACCAAGGCCTGCAGGAGTCGTAGTACGGCTCCGTGGCTGCCTCCGCAAGACACGCGCTGTAAAGGCAAGGGTATGCCCTCAAAGATACCACACGTGCAGACTGCCGAAACCCCGTCTCTTCCCCTGCCCAGTAACAAAGAAGAGGGATTCAACTTTACGTCTTCACCATCTTCTCTGTGTTCTCAGCACCTCTACACCATGCAGAACCTCTATCCACTGTTCACTGCATAGCTTTCCCATTTCCGTCTCCTCACACTTCCTTGCTCCTGCAGCAAGGCTGGGCTTGGGTCTATCCAAGTCCATTACCCATGCCCTGAACCCACCCGACCCTACACTGCCTTTTGAAGTACAAATGACAGCTCTCCAGTAACCTGTCCAAATCCACACTTTATTTAAACTCTTCCAACAAAGCAGTGCTAAGGCACCGGACCCAAAGGATAAATGCCTCCAAATAGCTTTTAGTTCTAAAAATGTGTTGTCAGAGCCAAGAGCAAAGGCATGACCACATATATATCCTCATAAGGAGTAATATAACACCTGTCTTGGCTCTTCTTATAGTAACTTTAATATAGGATATATTATATTATACCGACTCTGACATATATAGTAAATATTATAATACAGATGACAATCCCAAAAGATGGCCACAAGAGAGGGTCAGAGCATACCCATGGAAACACAGACGAGATTTGTTTCTACTGTAGAACAGAAACGTTCTCTCCAAACACAGACTAAAATTACTTGTAGCTAAACAAAATAGAGTGAAATCCCCAACATTTAATCATCCTTGACACACCCAAAAGAAAGGGGGCAATGTTTTATGATGATGTTACATGTCTCCATCTTAATTAAAACAAGGACTTGGTGTAATGACCTCTATGGGAAAACACTCTAAAAAAGAGTGGAGGTATGTGTAACTGATTCACTGTGCTGTATACCTGAAACACAACATTGTAAATCAACTATACGCCAATAAAAAAAAATTTTAATTAAAAAAAAAAATACAGACTTGATATCCCACAAACACTTTCACTTTTTTTTCACTTCATCCCACATCTGAAGTTAAGTTTCCAGTTAAGGACTTTACAGTGTACACGTTCCATTGTGGAAATCCATTTCTTTAGTGTTGAGGTCGTATGTGAGTCTTAGAATGGACTAAATCATTAACTGGGAAGAAGGTATAACTTGTGCCTAGTTTTCAAAGCATTTAGTTACTGAAGTTTCCAATGAGCCTTAGCATGGGGAAACCATCCATCCTTTCTCCCTTCTCTTTCGGACTAGGCCAGTACTCCACCTTGTGGCCACAGCTGAACTTTGGGGGTCAGGGTTCCAAAGTCTCCTCTGGAATCCATGAGCAAATACAAGGCAGAAGCTGCTTCCATTACTGAGAGCCATCACAGAGAAGGTGCTGACCGAGTAAAGCTCTCACAATACCAACCAGGGTGAGAACTCCACTTGGTCACTTGCTTACATCTTGATTAACAATTACCAGTAACAAGTTTGTGGGACGTCAGGGGCTTACACAAGAATTTTCAAAACTAACGTGAATGGAACTGGCTACCGTCTATCCCGGAAATTAAACAGGAGAACTTCGGAACAAGATGTTTTTAAGCTGTGAGAGGTGGAGGAGTCTTCTAAATTTGGAAACTGCATCTGAATTCCAAAGAGGAATAGTAGGACTAGATTACTCTGGATTTTTGCAAAATAGCCAGCCCATGGAAATGGAACTTTTTTGTTCTTTAACCTGGAAGGAATGGAAAAAAAATTTCAAGGGCATTATTCAAAGTCTTGGAAATCACTGTAACCCGTCCTTTGATATAGGTAGATAGAAGAATAATACAAAAACATAAAAGTCAGATCATTTAGTAGAAAATAAATGCTCACTTTCTCTTACACCTGATAATCCCACAAAGATTCAGTCTCAAGTACAGTGATGAAATGAGAATGGTCCTGAGGGTGATTCAAAAACCAGTTAGCATGGACTAAGCTCCACATATGAAAGATGCTAAAGTTGCGATAAATCAGACAACTTTGCACAGAAGCCTTGGCCAAATCATCAAAATGATAATTGGGATCCAAATCATGAAGAGCTAGAAAATGTCAATATACTGAATTTTACATGGAAGCCAGGTAGCAAGCAGTACATTATGCTTGGTCTCTTCCAACTTCAGGAAAATAAATTAGCGTGGGAATACTAAATAAGTTTTGCTAATAAATGCTAAATAAATTAGCATCAGGGGCACTTGGGCCAGAGACAACAGGAACTTCGGTCTGGCACACACCCGGCAGGACCGACAATGGTGGGCCACGATTCTGGGTCGGCAGATAAGGACCAGCCTGGCCTCCTCAGGCAAATACTAATGTCTACCAAGGGCGACGCACAGATGGACTGTGCACCGTTGCTGTCTACCTTTCGCACCTTTCTAAGCTCGCCGCTCCTGAGTGGAGCTTGTGCTTCTCTTGTTCACACATGGAAAACTTGGACCCCGCGAAGCTGATGAACTTAATGCAATGTCACAAAACGAATTAGTGGCTGAACCAGGATAAGTGACTGAGTCTAGGACTCCATACCTGTGTCAACAAATCTAGGTGGGAAAAGACAAGGTTCATACAAGGTTGCTAATAATCCAAAGACAAAAATGCTAATTGTTCTGAAGAACCCTTGAAAGAGAACTTTTTGCTCCACAGTCCCACTGTCTCAAGAACTTTCACAGAAGGGATCCTGTGGTTCAAAACATATTCTTCCCTCTTTTGCAAAAGGAACCTAACATTTCCTGCCTATAAATCAGTACATCACAACATATCTCTTGAAACCTTATTAGTTTTGGTTGAAAAGAAAAAAAGAGCATGAAAGAGTAAGGACGTGCTATGCAGAATTGTCAAGGCATGCTTCAGATAGAAGTCCCCACTGTGTGAAGAAGAAGTTGAAAAATGTTTTTCACTGATATTCCACAGGACCTTTTAAAGTTTGAAAGAACAGTCGATGACATGAGAAAAAAAAAAAAAGAACTATCCTAATTAAGGATACAGAGAGAGAACCATACATTTTTACCTGTTCTAAGGTAAGCTGTTTAGAAATGGTATCATTCTCCAGTTTTTTAATTTTCTTCATCAGTTTGTTGACCTGGAATTCCTGCTCCTGCTCAAGATGCTGTTCTAGTTCAGCTTTCTCATGCTGCAACTGGAAAATGAAAAAAAAACACAGATGTGGAAATCAAGACACTCAAAAGCCATGATAATGCTGGTTCTAAAAGCTGGTTAAACCAAGTATAGGAGGTCATCATAAAAGTTACCTTACTCATTTCTGCTCGTATATCCAAATGTACACCTAATAACCTGCTCCTGATTCTTCTAACTTATAACCAAAAATTATAGTGCATAATCAGAGGCACTTGTCTGTATGCATGTATACATATATGTGTGTGTGTGTGTATATACATATATATATGTGTGTGTATGTATATATATGTATATCAGAACATCAAACCATGATTAAATGCCAATTTAAATTCTGAAGAACATGTAAGTGGTTATCTCTGTAGGGAAGAACTGGGGATGAGGAAAGGAAGGAAACGTACTTTTCAGCACATATATAACCCTTGGAGACTTGAAAATTTTTATACCTTGGCCATAAAAATTATTTAAAAAATAGAAAATTTGCAACTGTCAGTTTTTATTAAATGAATTACAGTTTACTTGCATTCATACAATGTATGTAGAGAGGGAAGAGAAGTTACAATCACAAAAAATACCCGGTAAAGTATTCTGAATGCTATTTACGAGTGTACTAGTAAGCATACTTGGCAAAAATCAGTACGAATAATAAACTTCTTGTAATGACACCAACCTCACACCTCCTACATTTTTTCTGAAAACCAAGAAGGAAAGCCTCTTATTTATGCAATTAAAAGATAAGGTTATGGTGCTATTACAAAAGAAATCTTAAAAAAAATGTACTCCGAACTTCAAAACCAAAAGAGAATAAAAGAAATTCAGTGACACACAACTGGGGTTCTCATGAATCACTGTGCCTTATTTCCAATGTTCTCAGTTGGGAGGGGCTGTTGATTCATAGTAGGGGTTAATAGGAATGAGCCACAGGGCCTGACTTTTTAGAACCATAGGCAAATTAAGCAAAAGCTATTAAAAACAATGAAGCACACAGTTTGATTTTGAGGTCTAAGATGACCAATGCTCCCTAATTCTACCTCCAAAACCATTTCTTCAGGCAGGTGCTGCATACCATGCTTGTGTTAGGCAAACATGACAAGACCTATATCTAAAGTGATAAAACAGGTTACCAGACAAAGGTAATTCAGCTGGAACGTGGCAGACCCTGGGGCCCAAACCATGCTCTAAACTCTAAACCAAAGTCCTCCTACCAGATCCTGAGCAAACCTGAGGGCCTGGCTGAACACTTCCATCCGAAAGTGCCTAGTGCGCCCCTGGCGTTCAGAAGGTTAAATGGCTAAATACAGATGTGGATGCGTGCCCAGGGAAAGCTATGTCTCTTTGTGAACCCGTAGAGGGTGCACTGGACAAGAGAGAGAGCTCAGTGGGCCTAAAAACCTCAAAAGGTTATACTTAATCATCTCCTCATTTGAAACAATTTCCATTGCTCTGAAAGTACCATACTTGGTGTTTAAAAAGAAAACAAAAATGTTCAAAATCTGACATTGTCTTTCAACATGGGAAACCTTGCCTAAACAGATGCTGGGTTTCCTCCAACTGTTTTTTCTATGCAACTCCAAAAAAGCTGGTCAACCTTGCAGGGACTCAGAAAGCAAGCAGATGTGAAGAGGCGCTTACAGTGACAAGTCTATTTTTAGCTAGCTCATTAAAATTCAGGTTCTGGAAGATCAAGCAGTAATTAAAAGAACTAAGAGGAATGGTCAGAGACTGAGAACAGTTCTCAGCATTTCAGACACAAAGACCCCCAACGGGACAGGCATCAGTTATGAGGGAAAAAAAGGCAGAACAAGTACATCTTCATCTGACTCTTGCATTCTATAAAAATTACCTGTGTGGTGTGTCTTCCACCTGCACAGTAGAGGCAGAAGGGAGTGAAATCTATAGTTAAGACCTTATCTTTGCCCTAAAATAGTTTATGAATGCTAAGCTTAAATGATATCTACTGGTTTTAGAAAAATGAATTTCTGTCTTAAAACTTTTAAACCTTTTGCATAGTTTTCTTTAAATATTAGATGTGTTTTCCTCCAATATGTTTTTTTAAATATTGGCTGTGCCATTCTCAGTTGTGGTATGCAGGATCTTTGCTGCATCATGCGTGACTTTTCACTGCACAAGGATTCTCTAGTTGTGCACGGGCTCAGTAGTTGTGGTACACGGGCTTAGTTGTTCCACAGCATGTGGGATCTTAGTTCCCCGACCATGGATCAAACCTGCGGTGGATTTTTAACCACCGGACTACCAGGGAAATCTCTGCAATATGTTTTCAACTGCTGCCACTTTTATTTCAAAGAGCCTCCTTCTTCCCTTTTTTTTAGTGTTATACTTGTGCTCTTAAGTAAATTAAAATAATAAAGTGTTCATCGCTCAGTTGTGTCCATCTCTTTGTGACCCCATGGACCATAGCCCACCAGTCTCCGCTGTCCATGGAGTTCTCCAGGCAAGAATACTGGATGGAGTGGGTAGCCATTTCCTTCTTCAGGGGATCTTTCCAACCTAGGGATCAAACCTGAGTCTCCTGCATTGAAGGTGGATTCTTTACCCTCTGAGCTGCCAGGGAAGCCCAAAACAATAAAGGATGCAATCTAATGTCAAAAAATCTCTCCCCCGACCCAGGCAGCAATTTGTCCCAGAATATTAATCTGAGCAAAGGTAAGATTCTCATTGTCCTAGAGGAAAAGACTCATATACAGACAGATGGTCTAATACCGTCAATAACTGATAAGGTATTTCCTTTAAGAATACTGATTCAGCTAGTAATGAAATCTATAAAAGCTCTCAATTTTAAAAGGCTTTTTCCTTTCAAGAGCTATACCCAAAGGAAAATGTGATGGTGAAGCTGTCATTACCAGAACTCAAGCGAGGTCCCTGGGTTATATGAACCATTTGGAAAATATCAAGCCATCCTCAGATATAACTCAGCCAAACACTCACAGTTTTCAACATCCCCCAAAGACAGACCTGGAACAAACAGCTTTGCTGCCTGTTTTGTTCTGCCATCTCTCGGGTGACAGGCAATCTAGGGGCAGGGCACAGAGTTAGTGTTCTAAACAGAACACTAGAAACAGAAAATCTGGTTCTTCCTTGGAACCAATAAACCACCAATAAAAAGAGAAATACAGCAAGAAATACAAAAACAACCCCCCAGAACAATCATTAGAGTTAAGATGGGCAAGAAGAGAGGGCAGAGAAAGAGATACTGAGGAAATAACAGCCACAGAGTTTTCCTCGTGACAATGCACCTGAGAAAATTTCAGAAATTATTTGTTTCAAACAGATACCATGTAAATTCAAGCTATTTGGCCCCAAAAGGACTTGAACCAACACCCTGAATCCATCTATTTTATTTTTTTTAGTTTTTTTATTTGGCTGCGCCTCACGGCATACAGGTTTTTAGTTCCCCAACCAAGGACAGAACCCACGCCCCATGCAGTGGAAGCATGAAGCCCTAACCACTGGACTGCCAGGGAATTCCCTCCACCTGCCTGTGTTAAAGCTGTAGTCCATGACACCATAAACAAAAACCATAAAAGTAAGACTGGTTTAGGCGACCCAGGACATATCAGAGATGATTTCCTGGTGGCTCAGTGGTAAAGAATCTGCCTTCAGTGGAGGAGACCCAGGTTGGATCCTTTGGTGGGGAAGATTCCCTGGAAAAGGGAGTGGTTACCCACTCCAGTACTCTTGCCTGAAGAATCCCATGGACAGAGGAGCCTGGTGGGCTATGGTTCATGGGGTCACAAAGAGTCAGACACAACTGAGTGACTAACACTTTCACTTTTACTTTTCAGGACCTATCAGAAAAACTAAACTCCAGGTTCATTTCTGAGTAGCATCTTCAAGATGGTTATAAAATTTAAGACATGATTTTAAATTTTTAATCAAAGGTCTAAACGTCATAAGCAATTCTTAATCTTACTAATCAGGTCAGAGATCCTAAACTGGAACAAAAATCATTCAAACTGAGAAGTAAACAGGCAAGTAAATTCTATTAATGTGCTTGAAAAAAAAAAAAAGCTCATTTGCTTGCCTTTAATATATCTAAAGTAAAATGCTTAGGTAGATTAAAATTTGTTGTCAGAATCAGCATTTTCTGTAAATATACTTACAAAGTCAATCTCACAGATTATGGAAGAGCTTTAGAACTCTTAACCGTGCAATATATTATACCATTAACAACAAAAAACCTTGTAGAATGGAAATTACATAACTGACGATCCACAGCAGCACATTTACAATGGAATTAGGGTTATATAAATAAAGATCTGCTCCTTGGGATCCAGCATGAAAAATATATTAACATAAGTGAAAAAGCCATAAGCAAAAACACAACTACAAACCTGGAAAATTCTAAGCACTCAAATGTGAGCATTTTCTCATTGTATCCACTCACATATGAAGTCCCAAAGCCAATTTCCAGCCCATTAAAAAACATGAGTATAGCATTAAGTTGATCTAACGACAGACTAGCCTTAAGCATCACTGAATTACCAATAATTGCTGTCTTTCTCATAATTTCCAAAGGTTTCTGGAGCCACTTTCAGTGAACCAGGCTTCTTATATCAGAGATTCAAAAACTCTTCACTGAATGGCTTTTATTCTGGGCAAAACCTTCTGCAGCAGGTACAGGCACCACTGCAGGGCACGTGAAGGTTGGCTGCTATGCCAGCCCACCCACCCAGCAGGCAGCAGGTTTGCCAAATCCCAGGCTTGGCAAAGTGTGTTTGCAAGTCTGGGCCTGTTGTTAGCCCACCCAGAGCCAAGGCAGGCATGCCTTCTTGCCACCAGCCCCGGACTCAGCTTTTTCGATTCAACTCGAGGATAAACCCAAGATGCCCCCAGTTCTGTTTACACCAGTCAATGCTAACCATTCTCTGTACAACCTGCAGTTTTGCAACCAACAACCCTCACTTATTGACAACTACCAAGAACTAGAGCCATCTGCACTGAGCCAAGTAAAGGCCACCATAGAACAGTGACTACATTAAATCATTGGAATGGGAAAAATAATTGTCATGTAGTTAACACAGTAAGCCCCCTACATGTGAACAAGTTTTGTTCCAACAACGTGTTCTTGAGTCCAATGTGACAAAGTAAGCCTAGGTACCTGACTAATACAATCAGCTATATAGTGCTGCTTTTATCCTTGCTTCCAGACATCTTTGGCTTGAAATAAAGATACTGTACTCTATACAGAACTGTACAGCAAGTACACAAAAGCACGACCACTTGTAGAGGAAGCATGCGTGTGACAATGTACGCTAGACATGAGAACTAACTCACGTGAATGGACAAGTGAACAAACATTCGCATCTTTTAAAGTTTGCAGCTTAAAGGTTCATGTGTAGGGGACTTACTGTTCTAAGTAGTTAACACAGGTTTTGAAAAAAAGAACTGTCTCTCACAATATTGAGTCTCTAAACCAATCTGAACAGCTCTGCTGAGCAGAAAGTCAACCTCCCACCTTCAATTCAGCGCATCACCACTAAATGCCTCCTGGGCCCAGAGTTAAGCCCACCTCCTTCCCCCTTCTGTTACTGGCACTGTTATTCTCAGTCAATACCTCACATCTCATCAGTTACCAAGTGGCATTAAGTCAGCCCCCAGAACAGCTGTCCAACACATCCTGCGCTTTCTGTGCTCCGGCTCAAGTCTTTGACTCCTCTTCACTGGGCCACTGACAAAGCTCCTAATCGATACCCCAGGTCCAGTGTGTAGATCATGCTAAACTAAACTAGTAGGGTTTTCTATTCATTCAACACCCTGCTCAAAACCTTATAATGGCTCCCTCATTCCTGCAGAGTAAGCCCAAACTCATCAGTACGATGTTCAAGTCCACCTTCGATCCAGTCCCCATGCAAGTTCCCCATACTTTCACACTCAGCCCCAGTGACAGTCTAAGGTTTGCACACACAAATGCCTTCAGGGTCCAGGCACCTGACAATCATGAATCTCAGCACAGAGAGTGGTGCTGGCAACTATGATTAAAGGCCAATCTCATGTCTTCTTCTAAAGACTATTTTCCTGGAGGAAAAAACAAAAACAAAAAAAACCCCCTACATTTTAAAAACTGAAGGGACTGCCCTGGCAGTCCAGTGGTTAAGGCTGCACCTTCCAATGCAGGGGGTGTAGGTTTGGTCCCTAGTCAGGGAGCTAAAGACCACATGCCTCATGACCAAAAAACCAAAACATAAACCAGAAGCAATATCGTAACAGAGACTTTTAAAAAATCGTCCACATCAAAAAAAGAAAAAAGAAACCCATCATCCTGGGCAAACAGGTCTGGAGATCACTCTGGTCCAGGGGCTTCCAAACCCCAAGTCCTGTTGGTCACCACACCAACAAGAGCCACTGCACCCCAAGCCCAGTCCTGATCATTCTGTATCCTCTGCCTAGAGTACCTGAAGCTGTTTCTTTCAAATTTCTGGAACTTTGGGACGGCTCCAAAGACACCTCCCACAGCGCCTTCCCACACATGCTCAGCATCATGTACACACCCCCTCCTTCAGGCTGGGATGAGCACGGTCTGCCTTAATCCAAAACCAAAGTTTTGTGTTCTCTGATTCATCCAAATGAAGTAAAAAAAAAAAAAAGGTTCACTCTTTTCCGACGGTATAGCTCTTCATGATTCCAGATTAAAGTGGGGTGATTTATCTTTGTCCCCACCTTTGGCCAGCCCTGAGCTCTGACTTCTGAAACCCCAGCTCTACACAACTGCCAAAAGCACGATTCAGCTTCTTAGCTGCTGTAACAAATAAATAGCAAACGTGCCCAGGAAAAAGGGAGCCTTGGGTGCTGGGTCTCCTCTCAATTTCCACCTTCCCCAGATCTCCCCCCAGCTGTTCTTCATGATCTTGTTAATCCTTCCACTTATCTTCAGTGAAGCTTGCCTGAATTAACTAATTGTGATTTTCAAAAAGGGAAAAAGTATACCTAACTTTTGCAAGGAAAAAAAATTGGTAGGCCCTTCCAGAATTTTTTGGATGTTATTTTCTCGTCAGCCTCCTCAACACTGAGGACAAGCTCTCACCTGAGTGGAGGGCTCCAGTACATGAGGCTTCCTGCCCACTTAGAACACCTCAGGGGCTAAGTCTGACCTTCCTAGATTTGATTCCTAATAGCATCATGCTGCAGTACTCTTGCCTGGAAAATCCCATGGACAGAGGAGCCTGGTAGGCTGCAGTCCATAGGGTCGCACAGAGTCGGACACGACTGAAGCGACTTAGCAGCAGCAGCAGCAGCAGCATGCTGCTTAACACCTTTGAAAAAAATCTATTTAGGAGGCAGGTTTAAAAAAAGATACTCCATGAATAAGATAAAGGAATTCTTGAGGCTCTGGACTCAACCTGCAAAAAAAAAAATCCATTTTGTAAAAATTAACCCTTTCTTCTTTGAGGAGTAGAGAATATTTAACCCAAACAAAGAATTTACTCAAAGCTGAGACCTTATCATAAATTAAAAGAAAAAAAAAAAAAGGAAAGTAAAGATAATTAGTAGTAGGATATATCTCTGTATTTTAAGGTAATTTTATTAATTAATTTATTAATTAATTTATTAATTTTATTTATTAATTTATTAATAATTAATAATTAATTATAATTAATAATAATTAATAATTATAATTAATTTATTATTAATTAATTAAATTTATTAATTAATTAATTACAGGGCTGACTGTAAACTTTTTAAAATGAAAAAAAAAAAAATTACCCAAGAAATGCAGAACACTGCAACATTTATAACTGCAAAGTTTTCAAATCATTTGCACAGCATTTTCAATGATAGTTCAAGTCCATCTACAGTGAAGCCAAGTGTCTTTCAATCTCCAAGATTCACCTTTTCAACTAGAAATAACAATGCTTACTTACCCCTACCCTAGTGAGTAAAGCAACTTCTCACTCCAGCTTCATGTCATTATTTTTCATTTCCTTCTCCTACTTTTACTTTCTACCTGCATTTCTCCATATTTTGTCAAAGAAGTCAACCTGAAAAGCTGCTAAGCCCTGACCCTTGCTCTTGTATTTTGGGGAATCCAGGTTGGCACATTAACTCCAGCCATAATGGTAACATACTACACACATTTTGGGGGGAAAAAAAAAAAAAAAACACCAAAACTCTGATTTGTGAAGACTAAAAGAACTGCCTCAAGTTTATTGTATTTTCTAATCATAATGCAAATTACGTTGGACTGAGAGATTTCTGGCATGCTGCTAACAGGAAAATTCTGCCTTATAATTTGGCCTCTGGTGGTTGTGGCATTTAAAATGCAATAAACATCCCAGAAGCCCTCTGCAGATGTATCCTGAACACAATGCATAAGCCCCCTGTTCCACGAAAAGAAACAAAGAACACACACGGCTGAGAGTCAGATAATGCGGAATGAAAAACAACAACGAGAACGACAAAAAAAAAAAAAAAAAAACAAACCCACAACTCAACTTTGCCCCAAATGTTCTGTTAGCTATTAGGTGATAGCCAATTTTTATGCTCAGCATTAATAGCCCTGAAAAACTAAAAGCCAAGAGGGCCACTGGTCGAGCCAGCTTAATGAAGAACATATTTCAAGGTCTCTTCTCCCCTGCCGCGGGAGAACAAGTCTTCACCTGAATGGATGTGACAGCCGTGTCCGCCTCTGTGCCTTTAAAATGAACCAAACAGGGTTTCATACATATTTATCACCCTGACATGTGATTCTGCTGCCTGAACAAACAAGATCACCGCACTGCCATCTTAGTGACTTGGAGAACTTGGAGTAAAAGAAGGCAGCCTCCGATTCTGGCGTACAGGCTTGAGAAGGGCATTAGGCATCTACGCTCACTTCTAGTGCCTGCGGACAAGCCTGCCCTCCACAGACACAGCCTTGAAGGGACTAAAGAAGAAAAGCTGCCTCCGTTCAGATGCGAATGGAAGGAGAAACTACTACTCTAGGTTGAGGGGCGGGGAGAGAGGAGGTACATGAATGTAAGCCTTTGTCTAGGTCAGCGGGCAGATTCAGGGACTTCTCGCAAGCCTGTTTCATTCCTGTGCGAACACAGATGAAGAATAATGCTATGACAGATCAGCCTTCTGAACGTCTCAGCTCCGTATCACTTGGCAATGGCGGCTTCAGCAGTGGTTTTTGCCCACAACTTCCTTCCTTCCCTCCATATATCATCTTTCCACAGATGCTAGGAAACTGCAACTGCTGTAATTCCCGGAGGCATTCTCACCTCTGGGACCAAGTCAATAATAGTAACAATAAGTCGTGCCACTTAACAAGAGATCCAGAAAACTTGTGTTCTTAAGTGCTTTCCACCATCAATAAGAAAAATGTGTCTCCTCAGTAAGAGAATGAGTACAATCATTTCTATTATATTAATAGCTACAGTGGCATTGTTTTCTGAGGACTAGATCCAATTTCAAATGTGACTCTACAGTACAAGACTACAAACTTATTTGTTATTTTAAGGTCTAAAATTTGAAAACTGGATTAGAGTGAAAACATTCAGAGAGATATATAATATTCGGTACTCCTATCTCAGTCCTGTTCCAGGCTTTTAAATAAAGAAAAAAAAAAAAATTCATTAACTTTTGGCAGCAGTATTGGTGGAGAAAAGTGTAGGCAACAATTGAACAGAGCTTCCCAAGAGCAGGAAGTGAACCTGATGCCTTGGGCTTACATAAAAGCAGGTGAGAAAATCCACAGGGGCTAAAATCACTATCCATCTCAGCAACAATAGGTCTTCCAGTTGGTATTGGTGACTGGTGCTTAACTGTTAGCCAGAGGAATTAGGGGGCTTTGTTTTTTTTTTTTTTTTTTAAAGAGCAGCCAGTGGAATGAATCGTATCACAGCTGACATGACAGTTAAGCCAATCATAAGAGCATTTTGTTGATGCTAGCTCTAAATGAACAATCTGGGTAGTCCAGAATCTTCCTGACTTTGCAAGGGGCTCCAGTGCATTGCAGTCTATGCGGTCCATGATAAACAGATGCAATTATGATAGTGAAACCGAGTAAGACCCTGCAGGACCACCCCAGGGATAGACTTCCATCTTACCCCCGCCCCTGCCTCTTGTTTGTAGAAAAGCTTTAAATTTGCTCTTTGGTTACAGAGCAGATTTAATTAGAGAAGTGAGAAAATAGTCAAGCAAGACAAATAGCTAAGTCATACAACAAAGACAAAGACCTTTATTTTATTTCCTCCTCAGGGCTGTAAATAATATCCTGAGCCATGTCCTTGAGTTGTTGTGCAGATATTAAAACCCCCACTAGGTGGAAGAAGTTAGCTGCATGCTGACCACCAGTACACATAAATCCCAGACTGGTCGGAACCAGAAGACTGATGGCTGAGATTCCTGAAACATCACTATTTGCTCACCATCAACCCACCAGAGAATTGGGCATGAGCTGATCATGCACCCTGTGTCTCTCTCCCCTCAATGTCTTTCAAAACCCTTCCCGAAAAGCCATCGAGGAGCTCATGTCTTTTGAGCGCAAGCTGCCCATTCTCCTTGTTTGGTGCCCTGCAGTAAACACTGTACTTTCTTTCACCACAGCCCCGTCAGTGGGCCAGCTTTGCTGCACATCAGGCAAGCAGACCCCAGTCTAGTTTGGTAACAACTGCAAGACTGGGAGCTCTCAAGTTCAGTGATACAGCTGGAGGTTTCAAAACATAAGGACAAAATAGGTATTTTTAAAATTTTCTTCTTAGGAAGTAAGATATTTTTTAATTACAAAAGTAATGTGTGTTGCTTCTACAAACTGAGAAGGAAAGGAGCACAAGAAAATTAACATCCCTAAGCTCAGCACCCAATTATAGCCAACATTCCAGAGAATAGTCTTTTAGACTTTTTTTTCCCTAGCATAGATATTAAGAATCAAATTCTGATGAAGACTTTGATCACGAAACATTCCTTATACATTTTAATTACAAATTATGATTAAGCAACAAACATCTCTTCAAGGCATTCCAGAGCTGAATTAGTCCTAGCGTAGGCTTGGCATTAGACTAGAAGGGTCCTTTTTAGGACAGTTCTTACCAGTCAAGTCATCGATCCCATGGTCCAGGCTCAGAAGGAAGCAGATTTTTCAGACAAGAGTCTTTGCAAAACCAAGGTATCTATCTAGCAGATGTATACAAAAATAAAGGAGAAAAACTGCATGCTGTTTTGTGCATATTTCTTTGTTTGCTTTAGACAGGTTTAACATATTTGGAGGTGTTGAACCTATCTTCCAAACATGATCTTTTAACAGGGCAAAGAGATTTCTATTCATCTACTTAAATACATTTGATTCAGTTTTTAAAGGTATTTGATACCATCTGTATCACAGCAGATGGAAAAGGAGGTATCTCCTTTATAGTAATAATCTCATTTTGTTCTCAAGACCAAAGAATCCCTTTGAAATGCACATAAAAGCCACACTCACTATCAAAGACAACAGCCACAGCACAAGCAAGAAAACCAAGATTGCTCCATAAATAGCCTCTAAGCAGCCTCTGGTGAGAAATGTTAAACACTTCCCTGGTGAACAGGTCAATTTACTCCTCTGTCCATCAGTGTCGCCGGCAGCACGGTTTCTCTTAGTAGGCTAACATAACAAGTTCTTATCCAGAAGCAAGCATCCTGGAGAGTCATACTAAAGTAATTACACAGTTGGAAAAGTCTATTGGTACCAATTACTCTAAAAATCTTCCAGATGGAGATTAGTTCTACCACACTGGTGGCAGAAAATGTGAGACTGCAACAAAGGACTGGCTGAAATCCTTCAGGAAAGCCTGGGGGATGGGTACAGTAGGCCTACAGCCCCTCTTGCCAGCGGTTATACAAGAGCCTTCCAGCTGCCCAAAGGTACAGGGACCTACCACAAAACGGTGTGCAGTTGATCCCTGGGGTCTAAAGTGAGGGATCACTATTCATGTAGGCACAGCTCTGGAACTTGCCAGAGACCTCAACACACACTACCTGCCGTCCGTGTCTTTTCAAAAGTCTTAGAAAGAACCAGGAGCATGGAATAAGGGGTTATTTCTTATGGATTCAGTTTCAGTTTGAAAAAGTTCTTGGGGATGGGTGATGGAAATGGTTGTACAACAATGTGAGTGTACTTAATGCCACTGAATTATATACTCAAAAATGGCTGCAATGGCAAGTTTTACGTCTGTTATATATACTTTTTGTGAAAGTTGTCAGTCGTGTCCCACTCTTTGCGACCCCATGGACTGTACAGTCCATGGAATTCTCCCGGCTAAAATACTGGAGTGGGGAGCCATTTCCTTCTCCAGGGGATCTTCCTAACCCAGGGATCAAACCCAGGTCTCCCACATTACAGGTGGATTCTTTACCAGCTGAGCTATGAAGGAAGCCCAAGGGTACCGGAGTGGATAGCCTATCCCTTCTCTAGCGGATCTTCCCGACCCAGAACTCAAACCAGAGGCTCCTGTATTTTATTACTATATGCTATGCTATGCTATGCTAAGTCACTTCAGTCGTGTCCGACTCTGTGTGACCCCAGAGACGGCAGCACACCAGGCTCCCCCGTCCCTGGGATTCTCCAGGCAAGAATACTGGAGTGGGTTGCCATTTCCTTCTCCAATGCATGAAAGTGAAAAGAGAAAGTGAAGTTGCTCAGTCATGTCCGACTCCTAGCGACCCCATGGACTGCAGCCCACCAGGCTCCTCCATCCATGGCATTTTCCAGGCAAGTGTACTGGAGTGGGGTGCCATTGCCTTCTCCGTTATTACTATATACACATATGGAATTCCCTGATATAGGGCTTCCCTGATGACTCTGGGTAAAGAATCTGCCTGCAATGCAGGAGACACAGGAGACATGGGTTCAATCCCTGGGTTGGGGAGATCCCCTGGAGGAGGAAATGGCAACCTGCTCCAGCATTCTTGCTTGAAAACTCCCATGGACAGAGGAGCCTGGTGGGCTACAGTTCAAAGGGTCACAAAGAGTCAGACATGACTGAGAGACTAAGCACGCGCGCGCACACACACACACACACACACATTCTCTCTCTCTCTCTATATATATATATATGTATATGTATATATAATATATGAAAATAAAACCTAGGAACCAAGCAGGGATTTATGTCTCCCCGCTTGGTTCCCTGCATGGTCAACAGAGACATGTTGACCATCCATTTGCCCAGGTTCTGCAAGTGGGATTACTAATGAGCTGCAGATCCACCTAGAACTCCCCAAACAACAGACTTACATCCTCATACTGAACACTTTGCTTTGACTGAGGGTGAAAATAAGACCCAGCGATGTGAAGACCAGGGCTCCACATTACAAACTACTTTGGGTAACATTTTTTCACACTGTCCAGTTTGTATTAATGTATTACCCAGTCTCTTTAGAAAGATCCATGCCCCTTAAAAAATTTAAGTTTTTAATATATTAAAATTTTTCTCCTGACCAAGTAAAACTATTTATTTTAATATAAGAATTCTGAAAAAATAATCTGAAAAAAAAAAAAAAAACCCAAACTACATTTCTCCAAGTTATAGCTTTATTTATTAAATTTTAAGTTCAAACCTTCTTATGCCAAATATATTACTATAATTAACCTCTTTCTGTTGCACATGGCTCTTAGGCATTCACTCTATCCAGTAGCTTGCTTTAAGGGACACCAGTGTCCTTGGAAAGTAGGTGGGTCATGATAAGAAGCTAATGAGAGGCTAAATTACACATGACAGAACAACTCATAATGAAAATGAGTCTTTCTAGAGAAAAAGAAAGCATGATCTGGCTAGGATATTGACTGCTTTATAATGTACTTTAATCAAAGGTTCCAAATACCAATGACTATGCAAGTTGAAAACAAAAAAATGTTTCTCGAAGTGTTAAAAATTAGGGCATCTGATTACACACAAAACACAGAAAAGGAAGCCATAATCATATCCTTACAGTTCTGAAAGCAACATGCAGAATAATTAGTCTAATGCTGCCAAGGTACGATAAGAGTCAAAAGTCAAACTAATCTTCTACCTCATTTTTCCTCTAAATCAGAATGCACAGGAATAAAGAAAACATTTCAACACAGAAATTCCACCATAAATCTCCACTAGATAATACTGACCGAGGATCTCTATCCTTCACATTCCAACAGCTACCATATAAATCAATTTTTGTACAAGATCATAGTGGTATCTTTATTCAATAATTAGGTAGGAAAATAAGAATAAAAAGATGGGGTAAAAGGTACCTGGACCATTGCATGGTCTTAACACTAAAGTTTCTGGTCTCTTCTTCCAACATTTGATATGTCAGAAGGTAAGAGAAGAATTTAGGCTCCAAATATCCTTTTGCTATAATCTCATTAGAATACATATTTCGATCAAATTAATGAGTGAAATTGTTAGTAATGCCAGTGAATAGAAAATACAAGGAAAGACTTCTACCTTTTACAGCCATCTGAAAAAAATACCAATAATAGTTCTCTTTGGATAATTTTATACCTATTCACTATTTTGGACATGTTGTGTTAAATAGTGAAAACTCAATGTCCCACTTGTTCTCAAGCTCATACTAAATAACCTGCATGATATTTGCCCTAAACAAATCTTACTTTTGTAATTTACTAGTAAGCTTCAAGGAGAGGAAAACAAAACAAACAGGAGGGGAAGGTAGAAAAATCTAACTAGAAAAATAAAAATTTCTGTATGTTTTGTGTGTTGTCTTCTATACACTATTAGTGATTGATGTTAAGTTTCAACATTTGTTATTTGTTCAGTAACATATTACTCACCCATCTGAACACAACTGACTATCACAGATACATATATTTTTCTCCCCTCAAAGTGGCATTTCCCTTTGTATCTTCATATATTAGTACAAAAGACCTACTTCTGGTTGCCAAAAATGTCCATATATTCATTATAGATTCAACATAAAAGGAGAAAGAAATCTCACATTTGGCGTTAACTCTCATAATCCCAAAACACTGCATACATCATTGACTCCTGTGCTAAGGCCTCAGGCTCATCAGCAATTTCTTACAATGGTCAGAGTATAAAATATCTTACCTCACCTAAGCAGGTGAGCTGGGAACCAGTCTTGAGTATTACACTGCTGCCATCTTCACTTAGGTATTTTAATCTCTAAAGAATTTTAGCTACAACCTCATCAGCAAATGTTTCAAGCAAAGTGCTAGTTCAAAGTCATTTTTTTTTCCCCTAGAGAAGAAAACAGGCAGGGAAGATAAGAGGGCAGAAAAGGTAATTTACCTGCATCAATTTTCTGGAGAGCTCATTAGTGAGGAACTCTTCTTCCTTCTCATAATTTACAGCAAGGGTTTCTTTCTCCTTCTGCAAAGCTTGAATTTTCTTGAATAAAGTGTTACTTATGAATTCTTCTTCCTGCTCAGCCCGGGCTTGCTGTTAAAGTTTTCAAAAAAAGAAAAAAACAAAACAAAAATACGTTAAGCAAATAGGAATCTACTAATTGAAATATAGTTCTTATTTTCAGAGAGGGCGCCCATTTTAATTAGAGCTCTATTTTTAACTGAACCAATATACCCCAAGATGACAAAACAGAGGAATTGAGTAGCAACCATAAAAGTAAATCTGTTACCCCAAAGGGACTCCCTGTACTATCATCTTAAATGGATCGTGTCTCAGTCGCTCAGTTGTGTCTGACTCTTTGCAACCCCTTGGACTGTAGCCTGCTTGCTAGGCTCCTCTGTCCATGGGATTCTCCAGGCAAAAATACTGGAGTGGGTAGCCATTCCCTTTTCCAGGGGATCTTCCCAACCCACGGGTGGAACCTGGGTCTCCTGAATTGCAGGCAGATTGTTTACTGTCTAAGCCACCAGGCAAGCCCTATTAAGGAGATATTTCAAAGAAATTAACAAAGATGGTTTGCAGTTTTTAGAAGCTATCCCAAATCAATCATCAGAATACAGAAAGCTCCTTCTCCTATGGCAGACGGGTCCAATACTGTGGTAATGTGTATCAATTCATGACAACTCTCCACAAGTATTCTCATTTGAAGGGTTCAGAGTTAAAACACCTAGGTAACATCTTTTACTGAAGCAAAGAAGTACCCTTTACCAAAACTAAAATTGTGTCACCTCTTCAAGATGTTACTGAAAGGGTTTGCATATGCAATTTGAAAAGCGATACAGATAGATACAGATGAATTTACATGTTCATTAAATACTTATTGGAAGGAAATATAGCAAACAGCTAAAAAGTAGCTGTTGCAAAGAGTCCAGGGGATGAAAACAAGGATGGATGAGAGGAGCATCATTTTTCACTTATTTATTATCCTACTGGGAATATTTTGGAGGTGAGGGCAAGGACAGGCATTACTAAAAGTTAAAAACAGAAGAAAAGGGAGTCAGGCATCATTCAATGGAGATGAAAATATTCTCCCATAGATTCCCCCCTCCACTTGTGTTTTAACAGAATAAACACAAAAACCTAGTCATCCTTGCAGGAAACTAATTTTTATAGAAAACCGGGGCTTGTTCCAAATGGACTCAACTCTCTTCAAAGTATCTTTTAAGCTGCAACATTTTGATGCATGAGTCCCCAGTAATGCAGTCCTATTTCATCTGCCAAGTCCAGGAAGGAAAGAACTGCAGCAATTCCAAGCCTCCAACACCTGTCACTTATACAAGACAGCCAGAGGGCAAGAGAAGAAAGGGGACCTACCTGAAACAATTGCCACCTTTTATTATAAAAGGTCCGACAGCCACTCCCAACTCGCCTGGATGGGCTGGCTGGGATTGTCACCCCCACCTGGAGAGCCCTGGTTTCTGGGGAGTTCATCCTCCCTGCTCCCCATCATAGGCAGGAAGGACGCCAGTGCCTGGAACTGCCTGCCAAGCAAATCTATCGAAGAAAGTCACGTGTATGTAGTACTAAGACTGAAAAAAGAGCTACATAGAAAATGGAAGCTTGGGGAGGAAGTCTGGCTCTCCAGTTCTTTAAGACACCATCTGGCATAGGCCGGGAGAGGTAAGCAACAAAGAACACGTCACTCAGCTAATAAGGTTTTATGACCAGCCAAGCGCACCCGGGGAGCAGGCCGGAGGTTCTCAGGGTTCCCTTACATGCTCTGGAACTCATCAGTGCTTCTCAAGGTCATGCTCTTTACCCAATGGTCAAGGGAGCACAGCCCAGGACCGGCGCAGTTCTTCTCCCCTTTAAATTGACCCCCAACTTGGCTTCAAAACTCTCAGACTTCAAGATCTCATACTAGTGCACTGGGCAGGAATCCAAAGCATTTCTTTCGGGCATATATGACACACACATCCAAGCCCGCAATCTGTTCAAGTTACCTGTTTTTCTGGTTTTGACTGACAAAGTTCTATATGATTTGAATCTTGATTATTCTAAAAGGAACAGGACGAAAAGGTAGAGAGGGGAACTGTAATGCCTTTAGCAGGTGATTCTGCACTTAAATTTCAAAAGGATGTTTACCATAAACTCACTTCATTATCAGATCCGACTCAACTTCTTGTGTGTTACCTGGCATTCTCTATTTAGATGACTGGTGAATTTACCCACAGTCCAGGAACAGAGAACCAGGCTCCACGGCCCAGCAGACTACCACTCCCTTTGCACAGGGACCTAGAAGTGAGAAGCTGAAAATAAGAGGCCAGGCCCTAAAAGTTTAAAAATAAAAAGGATTGGGGGCAAGCTAGCTCTCTTCTGTAAGTGCTTTCCAAAGTAAGTGATGGTTGTGAGACTCAGGCTTCAGCCAACAAAACTTGTCACCATTTTAGAATAGCCACTTATTTCTAGGCAATAGAAATAGGAAAAGCCCTCCAAGGACCCACCAACAACATGAGGAACTGTTCTATAGAGGCTGGTTAAAGTCTGTCTAATTTAGCAAGGGATTAACCAGGCCTGACACAGAGCTCCTTTCACTAAGTTTGTGCACTGGGGACTGTTACTCTGCTTCCCATAGCATCTAAACACACAGAGAAAAAACATCTATCTGGGAGATAAGACTCCAGGTCCCCAAACATAAAACTAGTTCACCCTTTCTCCAACTGGTCACAGAGCATTTTTAGGAATTAACTCACAAATGAGGGAAAAAGACAGGGTGTTATATCCAATATGGCTCCAGAGAAAATTGTTTAAAAACTCAGCTTAGTGTACTGACGAGCATGGGTAAACACGATCATCACAGTAGGTGCCAGGCATCACAGACAAGCAAGAAGCATCCATTTGGATTCCCCTGCAGCTCTCCCCCTACTCTTTAGGCATTAATCTCAATCTTCATCTCAAATCCTGGCTTTTTCTTCCCCTTAAGTCCAAAACAGGCTTCCCAGGTGGCGTTAGTGGTAAAGAAACTGCTTGCCAATGCAGGAGATGCAAGAGAGAGAAGTTCGATCTCTGGGTGGGGAAGATCCCCTGGAGTAGGGAATGGCAACCCCCTCCAATATTCTTGCCTGGAGAGCCCCATAGAAAGAAGAGCCTGGCAGGCTACAGTCCACAGGGTCGCAAAGAGCTGAACATGCCTGAAGTGACTTAGCACGTATGCACACACACACACTCCAAAACAGGCCTTTTCATTTAGGCTGTAAAAGCAATCACTTTTCTGATTTATCTCCCCCAAAGAAGCCAAGAGCTAGGTAGACCACAGCCTAGGAGCAAAACAGGCCAAGTGCTATTTGCAAGGAGCTTGGGGTTGGACAGGTGGCCAGAACAGAGATTAAAACAGGCTGACATGAAATCTCAGTTTTATCAATCTATTTCCCCTTTATCTGAAATGCTTGAAAATCTCAGCATACCTAAACACATTCAAATTCAAAAATCAAACTCTCTTCTCAAAACTTAAAAAAAAAAAAAACAAAATCAATCAAGGTTAGCTTATAACTCCCTAAACTCTCAAAAGAAAATATGAGCCAAACAATTACCAACTCTTTGTTTTGCATATGTTTGCAGAGTTGAAGACTGCAAAAATCTGGGGGAAATCAAAAAATCTGTGATTACAGATATAAAGAACAAACTAGTGGTTACCAGGGGGGAGAGTGACTACAGAAGGAGGGAAGGAAGAGGTACAAACAATCAGGCATAAAATAAGCTGCAAAGAAATATTGTACAACATGGAGAATTTAGCCAGTAGTTCATAATAACTATAAATAAACTTTTAAAAATCATTAATCACAATATTGTACACTTTGTAATTTACATAATATTGTGCAGCAACTATACTAATATTTTAAAAATGTAATTATATTTTCATGTTCAATAAGGTTCTAACTGCTATGTTCAGAAGTTGAGTGAATGCTAGCATTACCTTATTCATTTATTGGTGTCTGCTACTTTGCCCCCCACCCAGCAGGGTTCACTTGACTTCTGCTGATGTGAGGAGTACAAAGAGTACAAAGCAAGTCTCAGTCTCCATCACTCTTTACTCATTCTACAAAAGTCTGATTAAAAAAAAGAAAAGAAAATGAAAAAAAGAAAGGGACAGGTCGGGGAGATACAGGAGCAATTTACCAAGGTCTTTGGAAAAAGTGGCAACCCATTCCAGTAATCTTGCCTGGAGAATCCCATGGACAGAGGAGCCCGGTGAGCTACAGTCCATGGGGTTGCAAAGAGTCAGACATGACTTAGCTAGTAAACAACAAACTGGGAAAAATAAACATCCATCAAAAAATTCTTAGAAAACAATTATTTTCTCCTGAGTCACCACATATTTATTTAGGCAACCATACTCAAATGTGCACAATTTTGTGCTGATAAGGAAATCATTCTGACCCACTGCTATTATGAGCAGGGCACAGATTTGATAAGCGATTCCCCTGTGATTATTTAGTGCTTCTATTCTCTATCAGTGATACTCTGCAGATTAAGGATTAGTACAGAAAGGAGAATTTGAAAACTGTCAACAAGAGCACTCACTGCTGGCAAGAAAATCCAAGTACCAAGACCAAAATTATGTAAGATGATGCAACTCATCATCTGTTAAGAGTAAGAAAAGGATGGTTTCCAAAGCCAAAAAAAAAAAAAAAAATACAGGCATTTATCTATCTGACAGCAGGCGCAGGTAAAGAATATAATGAAGAGAAAGCTTAAGTGCCTACCAAGATTTTGCAACTGTTTTACAAAATTACCTTTAATTTGAATGCTGTTTGCTTTAATTACAAAAAATCATAATACTAAGATACCTTGGGGGTTGGGAGGGAGGCTCAAGAAGGAAGGGGAATATACACACACATACACACTTATGGCTGATTCAGGTTGTACTGCAGAAAACAATACAACATTGTAAAGCAGTTATCCTCCGATTTAAAAAAACACCTTGAAGCTCTAATTTTTAAAAATTCAGGCAGGCTGGTATTTATTATTTTAATTATTTAAATTCCTTAAATTTAGGAACCTATTTACATACATTATTCTAATTATTTAAATTTATTATTCTGTTGCTTAGTAACTTACAACTCAAATTTTAACGATCTTAACACCTCAGTCTGATAAAGCATCTGAAACCAAATTGTCAGGATGGCAGACACCAATACCAAGCCAGGAAACTGAGTAACACTGTGTTCTCTCTCTGCTCTCGTTTATGAGGTACACCACTGTCTGTATCGATTGTTCTGGGAGATGCTTGGCATTCGGTGGAGCTCATGACTGAGGGCTGGCACCTCTTACAAGATTAACCTGGACATCGGTCATACCCATGGGTTTATCAGAACAAACTACTATCCTGCCGTGGTCCTGCACGGGCTAACGTTTTAAGAGCCAGTAGATCCCCTGGAGAAGGGGATGGCAACCCATTACAGTATTCTTGCCTGGAGAATTCATGGACAGAGGGCCTGGCAGGCTACAGTCCATGGGTCACAAAGAGTCAGATAAGACTGAACGACTAATACACACACACTGCAGTGGTGGGTGACAGGGAGGACATGCGACAAGCCCAAGGCCCACACCTGTGATTCTTCTATTAGAAGAACTAAGGAAGTGATGTCAATTACATGCTGAGAATTACAATCCTCTATTTAGGCCATGGAAGCACCAGGTTATCTCATACTTCCTCCACACACTTTGTACCAGCCCACAGTAAAAGCAATTAATAACTGATAGATGAAAGCATTTATATTATTTATTTCCTCCCAGTATTGTCAGCAGATCACTAAGTACACAAGGGCCAGAAAGGAGTCATTATTAGCCCTCACAAGTGTGCTAAGCTGCCCCAGACACTGTGCTCAGGCCATTGTTCCAGGACTGCAGGGCAAGGGCGGAAACAGCAACAAAGGGGTACTTTCAGGACAAGAACTCAGACAATCTTGATGTTAAAAAGGACCTTAATGGTTAATCAGTTTCATCAAGCTGCAAGGCCTCTCAAACCAGCTTAGTGAAAGACCAGCCCTCACCACCAGTCCGCAGGGGACAACACATCCCTCCGTGCATGCCCTACTGGACATGAGCAGAAACAGCTCTACAGACATGCTTCGCCCCATGAATTCAACAACACCCAAACCGGTCCGTGCCCAGTTCAGGAAGATAAGCGCCCTGGTCACTTGCTTGGATACAGAGCAATGAGAAATTGCTAGGGAAGTTACTAAATGTTTACAGTGGATTATGGGTTAAGAATTTATCTCCCCTTGGGCCAGTGACAAACAGAACAAGTCCATAGGCCAAACTTTGAACAGCATGGCTTGGGGTGGGAGAGGGGGACAGTGCATACATGCCATCAGACTCTGGAGTCAGGCTGCCTGGTTTATAAGGTGCCTATGCCCACCTCCAGCTGTGAAACCCCAGCTGAGTCACGGGACCTCTCTGGGCCATTACATTCTCCTCTAGAAAGTGAAAATAATGGCACCTCCCTCCAGGTTGGTTATGAAGATAAATTCACACAATTCACATCAAGAGCTTATCATGCTCATACCTTGCATGAGTAAGCACTCGAGAGACATTTAGCAGAAGAGCTTGAAGAGGGGGTATGTACAGGATGATTCATGAGAAAACAGTGAAGTCTTAGGGAATCTCACTTCATTTAGCTAAAAGGGGCGATGAACCTATTTGCAAAAGCACAAATAAAGACACAGACGTGGAGAACACACACGGACACCAAGGGGGAGTGAAGGAGTAGGATGAACTGGCGGATTGGGGTTGACATAGATACACACTATAAAACAGGTAACTAATAAGAACCTAATGTACAGCTCAGAGAACTCAACTCAGTGCCCTGTGAGGACCTAAATGGGAAGGCAATTCAAAAAAGACAGACTGTATGTATACATACAGCTGATTCACTTTGGTGTACAGCAGAAATTGGCAAAATATTGTAAAGCAACTATACTTCAATCAAATTTTTAAAAAGAAAAAAGGAGAAATGGACACAGTTGTGGCACAGAAAAATAATATACAGTGGAAGAATTAAGAAAAAAAAAAGGTTTGTATGTACTGTCATAAAAAGATGTCCAGGGACTTCCCTGGTGGCCCACCAGTTAAGACTCCATGCTCTTGATGCAGGGGGCCTGGATTTGATCCCTGGTCAGGGAACCAGATCCCACATACCACAACTAAAGATCCCGAGGGCTGTAACTAAGACCCAGTGCAGACCAATAAAGAAATAAAATTTTAAAAAAGCAAAAAATGGTTAAGTGAAACAGAGAAAGTAAAGGTGGAAGGGCCCTACGTTGAGCTCCGAAACAAAAACCACATGCCAAGGACACAAAACACTGGAAGTCAGTTAACAGAAACTGTTGACAATCCACACAGACACTAACTGCCCTAGTCTCATGATAAGCGATGGCTTCAGACCTTCAAATTCTCATCAACCGTAACATAATTTTACCTAAAACATGTACAAACAAGAAGACCAAAAATATGGAAGATATCAATAGATACAGAAAGGAAAATGAAAAGATTTCAAGCACAACTAATTATAAGACTAGGAAGAAAAACAGGAAAGAGTAAAAGAGAGTGAGAATATCTAAAAAGATGATGGCTTCTATACAATCTGAGAATATCCCATAACTAATCCAATGAACGGAGAGGGCAATGGCACCCCACTCCGGTACTCTTGCCTGGAAAATCCCATGGATGGAGGACCCTGGTAGGCTGCAGTCCGTGGGGTCACTAAGAGTCAGACACGACTGAGTGATTTCACTTTAACTTTTCACTTTCATGCATTGGAGAAGGAAATGGCAACCTACTCCAGTGTTCTTGCCTGGAGAATCCCAGGGACGGGGGAGCCTGGTGGGCTGCCGTCTATGGGGTCGCACAGAGTCGGACACGACTGACGCGACTTAGCAGCAGCAGTAGTCCAATGAAAGACGTGAGGGAACTCCTTGACTGTCCAATGGTTAGGACTCCGCACTTTCACTCCAGGGACCTGGGTTCAATCCCTCGTCTGGGAACTAAGATCCTGCAAGCCGAGGGGTGTGACCAAAAATAAAAAAATAAACACAGCTCCTCATCCTGTGTTTGTTTTGGCCGAATCTGGCCACCCTGTCTGGTTTCCAAGTGGCTCTCTCTTAAAGTTCAGGTTTGGGGGTACAGCACCATACTCACATCCCTGCCCCTTCTTTGGCAAAAGACTGCTGTTCAAGATAGTTTTCAAAAAGTTTCTTTGGTATTATTTTCTCATTTTTCCCTCTCAAAATTTTTTATTTCCTACTGTAACATTTCCCAGATCCTGTAGAATACAGGAACCCTGAGTTTCGAACCGTGTCCCCACTGTTGTGATGCAGGCAGCGCTCAGCCTCAATGCTACTTCTAGAAGCTTCTCTTCCCCCAATAATAAATGCCCTTGTCAGAACCGCCGACAAGTAAAAGCAAACTACAGTCATTAGATTCTTCAAATGCAATCCAACACTCATGACACAGCATCTCCTACACAGTAAGCTCTATGTGGACAGGGCAGCGAATACCACACATTGCCCCTGCCCTGGAGAGATATATAATCCTTCCAGCAATTAAAGAAAAGTAACATAGTTAATCCACACATTTAGCAGTTGGCTTTGGAATACTCTTAGCTCTATATAAAATAGCCTGATGAACCAAGGGATTTAAAATGAGACTGAGTGGGTCAGATGGTAAAGAGTTTGCGTACAATACATGAGACCTGGGGTCAATCCCTGGGTTGGCAAGTTCCCCTGCAGAAGGGAATGGCTACCCGCTCCAGTATTCTCGCCTGGCGAATTTAACAGACAGATGAATTTAACCCATACATTTAGCAACTGGCCTCAGAATGATCTTGGCCATATAAAATAGCCTGCAAGAACCAAGGGATTTAAAATGAGATTGAGATGCACAGAAACTGTGGGAAATTCTGAAAGAGATGGGCAGACCAGACCACCTGACCTGCCTCTGGAGAAACCTATATGCAGGTCAGGAGGCAACAGTTAGAACTGGACACGAAACAACAGACTGGTTCCAAATAGGAAAAGAAGTACGGCAAGACTGTATATTGTCACCCTGCTTATTTAACTTATATGCAGAGTACATCATGAGAAACGCTGGGCTGGAAGAAGCACAAGCTGGAATCAAGATTGCCCGGAGAAATATCAATCACCTCAGATATGCAGATGACACCACCCTTATGGCAGAAAGTGAAGAGGAACTAAAAAGCCTCTTGATGAAAGTGAAAGTGGAGAGTGAAAAAGTTGGCTTAAAGCTCAACATTCAGAAAACGAAGATCATGGCAACCGGTCCCATCACTTCATGGCAAATAGATGGGCAGACAGTGGAAACAGTGACAGACTTTATTTTGGGGGGCTCCAAAATCACTGCAGATGGTGACTGCAGCCATGAAATTAAAAGACGCTTACTCCTTGGAAGGAAAGTTATGACCAACCTAGATAGCATATTCAAAAGCAGAGACATTACTTTGCCAACAAAGGTCCGTCTAATCAAGGTTATAGGTTTTTCCAGTGGTCATGTATGGATGTGAGAGTTGGACTGTGAAGAAAGCTGAGCGCCAAAGAATTGATGCTTTTGAACTGTGGTGTTGGAGAAGGCTCTTGAGAGTCCCTTGGACTGCAAGGAGATCCAACCAGTCCATCCTAAAGGAGATCAGTCCTGGGTGTTCAATGGGAGGACTGATGTTGAAGCTGAAACTCCAATACTTTGGCCACCTGATACGAAGAGCTGACTCATTGGAGAAGACCCTGATGCTGGGAAAGATTGAGGGCAGGAGGAGAAGGGGACGACAGAGGATGAGATGGTTGGGTGGCATCATTGACTCCATGGACATGGGTTTGGGTGACTCTGGGAACTGGTGATGGACAGGAAGGCCTGGCATGCTGCAGTTCATGGAGTCGCAAAGAGTCGGACATGACTGAGCGGCTGAACTGAACTGAACTGAGATGCACAGAAGAAAAAGCTAAGTATTTTATCCACTATCGTAACAGAAGAAATGGCCTGGTACATGAGCACCCATACACCTGTTGCATAATGAGGAGCATAATCATATATGATGATACAAATTTTATATTACATACATATATAAGTGTGTTTGTATATATATTTATAAATGAATGCTTAACTCTATGGACTCTCTTTCAATAATAAATGATAACAGCACTCAATGGTGAAGCATGGATTATATTTCTGGCACTGCAGCAGGCTCCTTCATACAGTCTCTCATTTCATCCACACCTTGGCTCCACCATTCAGCCTTACATCATACAAGGGGAGAGAGGAGCTGAGAATGGTCAAGCAACTTGCCCAATGATCCAAACTACTAAATATTAGGGTTACAATTCAATCCTCAATCCTGGACTAGCTCCCAAGCGCCTAGTCGTTCTATGGACCCCACTATCCAAGAACAATGTCTTTCACTGGTTCAAGAGATGTAGAACCAACCAAGCTCCAGAAGCTATAGCCACTAACTACTAAAACCAACATCATCTGCCCTGTCACAGTGCCTGAGCATCACAAAGCAGTTCACCTTTGGGAGGAGACACCCTGTAATTTCCTTGCCCGAACAAGGTAACAAAATGTTAGGTGAGTGACAGGTGATCTTTAAGAACTGCAGAAGAGCCACTTTTTGCTCCTGCTGCCATTGCTGCTACAAGAAGGAGACCACATGTATCCTGGTGGTACACACGTCATATGTGTACGTGTATGTATCGCTTCTGGGTGTTGACAGGAAGCTCTTCTCCCCTCCTCCTTCAGACAGTGAATAAAGGGGTAGTTTTCAGGGCTACAGAAAGACATGTCAAGGAGACGAGGGGGACAGGTCTGCCTTAAGCTGGTCAACGAGGACATGGATTCAAGTCTACAAGGAAGAACTGCAGGATAAGAAAAGTCACATGCTGTGTAGAAAAGAGTTAATGCATCAGGCCAAACTTCTATCTTCTGGAAGACTGTTTGCAAAGGCAGCTGTGGGCTGGTGACTGAGAACTTGGATTTGGGGTGGGTTCCCATCAAGTTGATGCAAGTGGCTCTACTGTGTCAAAAATTTTCAAACAAAACGGTCTGTGGGACTTTCCTGGTGGTCCAGTGGTTAAGAGTCTGCCTGCTAATGCACGGGACACAGATGCCATCCCTGGTCCAGAAAGATTCCACATGCAGGGGAACAACTAAGCCCGTGCGTCACAACTCCTGAGACCACACGCTCTAGAGCCTGTGCCCCACAAGAGGAGAAGCCACGACAATGAGAAACCTGTGTGCTGCAACTAGAGAGCAGCCTCTGCGTGCTGAAACCAGAGAAAGCCCATGCACAGCAACAAAGACTCAGTGTAACCATAGATCAATTTTAAAAAAACTGAAAAGAATTGGTTTGTGATGAACACCTGCTTTTCTGAAGGAGTCTAAAATGTTGGTGTATGTTAAGCAGAGGGTGCCTACAGGCCCAGTCCCCAGTAAAAAGCATCAGTGCTGCGTCTCTTGGTGAGCTTCCCTGGTAGACAGCATTTCACAGGTGCTGTCAGAGCTTGCTGCTGGGGCATTAAGCACATCCTGATTAGCTCTCCCAGGAGAAAACTCCCAGACGCTCATGCCTGGTTTCCCCTGGACCTCACTCCGTGTACTTTTCTCCTCTGCTGATTTTGCTTTAAGGCCTTTCACTGTAATAAATCTTAGCAACAAGTATGACTAGATTCTGAGCACTATGAGTTCTCCCATCAAACCAGAGGGTGGTGTTGGGGACTCTTGAGAACCCTGTATCTAAAAAAATCCCCTGCTCTGTAGTGACCTAAATGGGAAGCAAATCCAAAAAAGAGGGCTTATATGTATACATGCAGCTGATTCATTTTGTTATATGGTAGAAACTAACAGTCAGTTCAGTTCAGCCGCTCAGTTGTGTCCAACTCTTTGAGACCCCATGAATCACAGCACGCCAGGCCTCCCTGTCTATCACCAACTCCCGGAGTTCACTCAGACTCACGTCCATCGAGTCAGTGATGCCATCCAGCCATCTCATCCTCTGTCGTCCCCTTCTCCGTCTGCCCCCAATCCCTCCCAGCATCAGAGTCTTTTCTAATGAGTCAACTCTTTGCATGAGGTGGCCAAAGTACTGGAGTTTCAGCTTTAGCATCATTCCTTCCAAAGAAATCCCAGGGCTGATCTCCTTCAGAATGGACTGGTTGGATCTCCTTGCAGTCCAAGGGTCTTGAGTCCAAGTCTTGGGTCCAAGTCTCAAGAGTCTTCTCCAACACCACAGTTCAAAAGCATCAATTCTTCAGCACTCAGCTTTCTTCACAGTCCAACTCTCACATCTATACATGACCACAGGAAAAACCATAGCCTTGACTAGACGGACCTTTGTTGGCAAAGTAATGTCTCTGCTTTTCAATATGCTATCTAGGTTGGTCATAACTTTTCTTCCAAGGAGTAAGCATCTTTTAATCTCATGGCTGCAGTCACCATCTGCAGTGATTTTGGAGCCCAGAAAAATAAAGTCTGACACTGTTTCCCCATCTATTTCCCAAGAAGTGATGGGACCAGATGCCATGATTTTCGTTTTCTGAATGTTGAGCTTTAAGCCAACTATTTTAACTCTCCACTTTCACTTTCATCAAGAGGCTTTTTAGTTCCTCTTCACTTTCTGCCATAAGGGTGGTGTCATCTGCATATCTGAGGTGATTGATATTTCTCCCCTATATGCCAATAAAAATTAATTAAAAAAAATTTTAATATAAAAATTAAAAGAATGCCCTTTCATCTTTCTAAGGCCACAGGGAGCCATAGAACAGAGCACACCTCACACCTACTGTGCCCTAATGATCTCAGTGCAATGGTATAAGCTATAACCCAAAGACCTAAATTTAAGTGCAACCTAAGACGGACCTGAGACCACTTAGCCAGAAAAATTTCCCCCTACCTCCAGACTCTAGAGCTCATTAAGGCACCTCAAACAAACCAAACACATCTCTTGAGTGGACCTTGGTTTTTCTTTTCTTCCCTGCTATGTGCCCATGCAATCTATCAGAAAGCCCCATTTCTAACTGAAACAGATCCAGAATGTCCCTTTCTGTTCTCATTACCTAAGGGGCAGCCACCACGACCAGTTCTCATGTTTACAACAGCCACCTTGCTGGCCCTGCTGATTCTTCTACTCTTGTTCTCATACAATCTACACTCCAGCTGGCATCCATAGTGGTATCAGAGGCAGAAAACTGATCACTTCACTGCCCTACTTCAAGCTCTCCACAGACTTCTCACCATCCTCAGAAATAGCGATTTCCTCCCGTAATCCACCAGTCCTCCCACCTGTGATGGAGCCTCTGCCTGCCTCTTCTGCCCAAGCTCACAGTACATGGGCCACATGAGCAAACCTATCCACACCAGGCCATGGTCACGATTCCTGTGGTGGGAGTTACGCTAGACCCTCTGACCCACGGCGGGTTGGCCACCTGTCATTTCCCATCTCCCAAAGAGGCTGGCTCTGTACCAAACTTAGAGGCAGCCCTAAGTCATCTGCTGCCCCATAACCTTGCTTTCTTTTCATCAGAGGATCCACTGGGATTTCTTTTTCTATTCCCTCTCGTGTTTGCCCCCCTGTCACTCCTCACTAGAGTATGGGCTTAGGAGGCAGGGCTGGGTCTGCTGGGGCCTAACGTGGGCTCAGAGCCTAGACCCGCACCTGGCAGAGGGCAAC
Organism: Bubalus kerabau; assembly: GCF_029407905.1. NCBI lineage: Eukaryota > Metazoa > Chordata > Mammalia > Artiodactyla > Bovidae > Bubalus > Bubalus kerabau. The sequence continues at coordinate 138,802,979 of NC_073624.1, forward strand.
CGCTCGGACGCTGGATCAACAGGCGCACACACTTAGAGGCAGGAAAAACCTCCTCTTCATCTTCGGGCCTTTTCTCCCTCCCCTCCTTGGTTGGCTACCTCATGGTCAAAGCATTAGGAAAGGTTCTCAGGACAGAACAAATGATGGAAGGTACTATCTCTGCTCTTGGAGGATCTCACAGTCCAGTTTCTCCAGACCCTTCCCAGCCTTTCACGACCCAACGTCAGTTCTCACAGACGCTGTCACTGCCAAATTGTAGCCTGTGCTTGGCAGCTCGGACTTCCATCCCGTTCCCCCATCATCGGTGCCGACCATGCTCACGCTGCACCCGACGGTAAAGTGATGGACTCTCTCCTTCCTCCTCGTGCCACCAGTTATCTCCCACATAAGAGCTGAACTCGTGTCCACTCAGCTGGACTACACCTCCCAGCCTCTCCGCCAGCTAGGTGCTGCCATGAGACTCATTTCTGGCCAACGGGAGGCAAATGGAAGTGGCAGGCAATAACTCTGGAGGCACATCTTTAAAAAGGGAAGAGGTTTCATCCAGGCTCACATCTGCTTCCCACAGGCTGGAAGCAGACCTGGCAGACAGGAGCCGGCTCCCACCCCAGAGGCCAGGTTTACCAACCCTCACGGTGCCCCACTGGCAAGTGAACAACCTCATGGAGCCCTGGGCTGTTAAGTGGGAGCAAAAGACACTCGGAGCCACCGAAGTTGGGGAGGGGGGGGGTCTCCCTTTCAGCAGTTTAGCATCTACTGTAACTAACACAATTTCTGAAATGAAAACTCATCAGTATGAGAGGAGAGGCAGGTCTAAGTTTAGAAAATCTCCCCCAAATTAAAAAGACAGAAAGCTACAGCATAAGCGTTATGATCCCATGAACAAAGGTTTTTAACAAGGATATGTAAAATGCACTCATTTAATAAAAAGTATAAATTATAAAAGTGTATTATACAAATGTATGTAAATATCCTACATCCAAATCACTGTAAATATTTTAAAAATTAATAAAAGTGCACCCCAGAAATGTTAAAAGAGCCTTCAGAATTGTTAGGTGACTAATTTGTCATACAATATCCACTAGTCTAAGAGCATTGCCTTCTACATACTAAGCACTCAAGTACTATAAAAATAAATACTCATCTTGCATTTGTATGTGTGTATGTACATACACACACACACATCCCTGGTAGGGACTGCCTTGCAGTCCTTTCGGGAATTTAGGGATTCCCGAAATCCAGTACCAAGACTGCATTGTGTTTAGTCGCTCAGTCGTGTCCAACTCTTTGCAACCCCATGGACTGTACCCTGCCAGGCTCCTCTGTCCATGGGGATTCTTCAGGCAAGAATACTGGGGTAGGTTGCCATGCGCTCCTCCAGGGGATCTACCCAACCCAGGAATCGAACCCAGGTCTCCCACATTGCAGGCGGATTCTTTATCATCTGAGTCACCAGGGAAGCCCAAGATCGCATTAGCATCACCAAATAATCATTTTTTTAAAAAGGGGTGGGGGAGGTGGTGGTAGTCAAAACTACTGATGCCCAGCCCCTTCCCCAGCACTCTGGGCCAGCTCTGAGAAGGGGGGCCAGAGGTTCTGGCCAGCAGTCCAGCTGGCAAACCCGGAGCAGAAGAATGGACACTGCAGCAGCCCTTGGAAGACCTCAGAACTGGTCCTGGCTTTGCTGTTAATGTCTAATGAACCTCAGCAAGCTTCCTTCTCCCCTAAGCCGACACTCCCCCTCTGTAAAATTGGAGATAATCCTTTATGACACAGCAGCTGAGAAAAATCAGTCACTTACTCAAGAGGGACTCGAGGGAAAACCTGTTGTCATGGGAGGAACGGAGGCCATGCAATCGGGCTGTTCAGTAGGGAAGCAAGAACCAGAGCCAAATATCTCTCTTCCCCATCAGGTTCTCTTCCTCCATCACCATCCTGCCCTGGGGGTACAAGGCACCCTGCTTGGAACAGTAATTCCTATGACATCCCCCAAACTCAGCTGATACCTGGCTGCAATGAGGATAGGGCTGTGATTGAATGTAAGAGAATACAATTATCCCCGCAAAGATAGCAGGCCCCTGGACCAAGGGACTTAGTTGGAGGAGGGGAAAGAAAATGGACCAAGGGACTTAGTTGGGAGGAGGGGAAAGAAAAAAGAAAGAACAGATTTATTACAGAGAAGCAGAACAGACTCTGAAGTAAATAAGCAGTCTATTACAAAAAGCATTGTTATCCATCCCTGTTAGACCTCATGCTTATGTATTTGATTAAAACTGGTTCATGTTATAGGGCTTCCTGATAGCTCAGCTGGTAAAGAATCCGCCTGCAATGCAGGAGACTCTGGTTTGATTCCTGGGTCAGGAAGATCCCCTGGAGAAGAGAAAGGCTACCCACTCCAGTATTCTGGCCTGGAGAATTCCATGGACTGTATAGTCCATGGGGTCACAAAAGAGTTGGACACGACCGAGTGACTTTTACTTCACCACATAGGTACGCTGTGTCCCTTCAGCACACTTATATTGTAAGTATTCTTTGTGACTAAATGTTCCTCTAAAGATTTCTGATATCACGAATGTCCCATCTCACTGATAAGCATCTCCCTGACATTCCAGATGTTTTCAATACTTCTGCCCTAAGGACTGTTACAATGAACACGCTTCAACAATGTCTAATACTGTTCTGGATGTTCCTTCTAGCAGCTTTCGGTAAGCAGTTATGATGTGGGGATGTAAGCAAACTGCTTCCTACTTTCGCAGCTACAAAGCTGTGTCTGTTTCCTCTGCTGTTGCTGGCGGGGAGGTGGTAGCCAGTTGACTTCCCACTCATGTTCTGCTTGCTTCTTCTAAGGTAGCTAGGGGTTTGGCTTCTGTGCTGACGTTCTGTGGACGCCAATCCCTCTGGAGAGGGGAGAGGCACGATGCTTTGGTTCAACAGAGGCCTGGCCTTGTGACTTGGGGGTTGTTGGTATCTGGAGAGTATCTGCTTTGCTGTGAGGGAGACAGAAGGTTTAACATTGAGCAAAGGATTAATTTTCAGAATAAAGTTTCTATTCTGGTTGGACATGAAGACGTGGTGGTCAAACTAAGTCAGCTTCTTGATACCTCGGGTTGAGTCACTTTCCAGATAGGAAGAGGAAAAAAAAAATTAGTCCATGTGTAGTAACTCTCCCTTGACAGAAGTGCCCAGAAAGCTCACTAACCCACTGTTAGGAATCAAGGATTGATTAGGTCGTCAATCCAAATCCAGGAGATTTTGAAAACCAAAAGCTGCACCCATTGGGCAGGAAGCCAACCAGCTTGACCTGAGTTCATTTGGTGGCGAAGCCTGACCCAGAAGCACATGAGGCTGCTTGCAGCTTTATTGGGCTCGCATGGCTGCTTGTGTGCTTGAGGATGGACCACTGTTCCAACCCAATGGACGTGTTGTGCTGTATGTGGCAGATGCTCAGCGTGACCTTTCCACAGCCCACCCAGTTATGGGTTGAAAAGTGTGCTCCCCGCCCCCCCTCGCCCCCACCACTAAAAGATACACTGAAGGCCTAACCCCATGGTACCTGTGAGTGTGGCCTTATTTGGAAATAGAGGGTTTGCAGATGTAATGAAATTAAGATGAGGTCATTAGGATGGGCCCTCATCCAACATGACTGGTGTCCTTACAAGAAGGGGAAACAGACGCACAGGGACAATGCCATGTGACTGCAGAGGCAGAGACTGCAATGCTGCAGCTGCAAGCCCAGGAACGCCTGGAACCACCAGAAGCTGGCAGAGGCAGGAAGCATCCTCCCTCAAGGCTTCCGGGGGAGCACAGCCCTGCCAATGCTTTGATTTCAGACTGCCAGCCTCCAGAACAGTGAGAGAATACACTTCTGTCATTTTGTGTGTGTGTGTGTGTGTGTGTGTGTGTTTTTCCATTTTGGCTGCACTGGGTCTTCCCTGCATGCAGGCTTATATCCTGTAGCATATGGTAGTTCCCTGACCAGGGTTTGAACCTGTGTCCTCTGCATTGGAAGGGAGACTCTTAACCACTGGACCACCAGAGAAGTCCCAAATTTCTGCAGTTTTAGGCCACCAAGCTTGTGGTACTTTGTTATGGCAGCCCTGGGAAATGAAGACACGTTCATTCCTCCCACCCAAAAGCCTTAATTCTCAAAGACATCTGGTCCCAAGGAAAAAGGGCTGTGTAAGGGTCATTTCAAGCATTGTTTTATTCTGACTATATCAAAGTAACGCTTGGTGTCATTCGTTCTGACAACTGGTGTTTAAACAAATTTGTGGAGTTCTTGTAATAAACTTTTTGTATTAAAAAAAGAAGAAGAAAGAAGGAGGGAATGAGAACACAGGACACATGTTTAGCCTTTAAAATGAGCAAAACAGGGGAACTGCCTGGCGGTCCTGTGGTTAGGACTCAGTGCTTCCACTACAGGGGGCACAGGTTTGATCCCTGGTCGGGGAACTAAAATTCCGGATTCTTCACAGTGTGGCAAAAAAAAAAAAAAAAAAATTGCAAAACAGAACTAAAATCATCCAAGTACATGCTTGGTATGAGAACCAACATCCCCCATTTCCATGATGTTGAGACAGTACTACATTTAAACACAAAACAGCTGGCAGTGTCCAAAACACTAAAGAATTAACCACGGTAAATCTACTAAGATTTAATATTAGAAAAGAATGGAGTGAAAAAAAGGTGTTTAATGGTGGTGTGTGTGTGTGTGTGTGTGCCCGTGTGTGTAACTTCCTTACTTGTTTATTTAGCAAATAGATACCAAATAAACGTGTCTAACACGCATCAGAAGCCACAGGGAATACAAAAAAGCTATAATGAGAAACAGAACCATACACTGTAAGTGGGATGCAACAGAGGGACAAAATGATCTCCTCCCAGCTCTGAAAATTTCTCTTTAGCACTAAACTTGCCTCCTGTTCTCCTACCCAATCAAGACTGGAATTTTAATACTTTGATTTTTTTTTTTTTTTGGTCAAGTGTATGAAAATGATCACTTTCAAATATTCCATTTACAGGAAGGGGGTCCATGGGATTAACCAGAGATACACAGAGATGGACATATGAAAGTGTTCACTGAGTTGTCATCCACACTAACACAAACAACCAATTCATCAACCACAGGAGACAAGCAAGGGCAGAAATGCCTCCCGCCCCGCCCCAAAGATACAGACATCCTAAATCCCAGAGCCTGTGAATATGTAACTTACATGACAAAGGGGAATTAGGGGAAGAGATGGAATCCAGGTTGCTAATCATCTGACCTTAAAATAAGGAGGTTATCCTAGGTTATCTGAGTGAGATCAGTGTAATCATAAGGGTCCTTTAAAATGGAAAATAGAGGCAGAGAAGAGATTAGAGTGAGGCCAAGTGAGAGGGACTTATCTTGCCATTGCTGGCTTGGAACACGGAGGAGGCACCACCAGCCAAAGAACAGAGGCAGCCTCTACAAGTGGGACCAAGCAGAAATGGATTCTCTTGAACTTCCAGAAATGAAGGCAGCCCTGCCACACCTTGGTTTTAGCTCAGGGAGACCTGTGCTGTACTTCTACGGAACTGTAAGAAAATGCATTTATATTGTCCAAAACCACAAACATGGTGGGCTACAGTTCATGGGGTTGCAAAGAGTTGGACACGACTTTGCAAATAACCACCACCAAACCTCTACATACATTGTATGTGTAATCTGTTATTGCAAACAGATTGTTATTCTAACAAAGGAATAATTACACAACCATAATTAAGAACAAGCAATGACTGTCACAGGCACTCAATAGCAGAACAGGGTGGGATGAACAACACGATCCCCATTTTGCTTGCTGAAAAGATCCACAACAATCCTTGGAGGCACCAGAAATGCGAGAAGCACATAACCCACAGCAGTAAAGGGGGTTCTTGGGGCGGCACTGATGACATAGTCTTTGTACAATGGATCTGTTTTCCAAAGTTTCTACAATAAGTAGTTGTTTATCCTCCAGAAAAAAAATACTGAAAATATGAAAAAACTGAAAACAGGCAGAGGTCTGCTCATCCAGAGTGACTGTAACAGGCCCCTTCACGCCTGAACCAGGGAAGGCCTGAGACAGACAAATTCTAAGGGGTGACGAAGAACATGCAGAGGGACTAAGAGGTCAGAAGACCATAGACGTTCAAAGACTCTTGTCCAGGTGAACTTCAAGGACAAAGACCTTTTTCATCTTTCTATCTCCAAAGGCTGAGTCCTGGGCACACTCCTAGCATTGGCAGTTCACTTGAAAGTTGCTGATCTATTGAAAACTACTCCACAAGTCCAAGTTACATCTCCCAGGTTACCAAAACTGTCTGGTTAGTTCTCTGGTTACATGACATAGCGACTGGCCTGCCTTAACACTATTGTCCCCATAAGCCCTGATACCTTTAGTGTGTGATTTTGCAGAATCCAGTATTTTTAAGGAATACATAGATCATGTAGTATGTTAGAAAAGAAATCCTGTACTCATTTGGATGTTTTGAGACCTGCACAGGCACAGAACTGGCCAAAACTAACCAAGCTGAAAGCTCTGACCAGCCCAAGTCTGCCAAATGGTATTCTGAGTATGTCTGATGATAATTATGCAAAGAACATTGATACGTGGACATAAATCTGGTACTATTTACTCCAACCAAAATACTAAGGTAAATTCTGCAATCCTGAAAAAACAGTGGTTACTAAAAAGCCCTGAGGAGCATTTTCATGACCCCAACCATGTGTGAGCAACACACACACATTCTTGTCTCAATACAGACAAGAATGTGTGGCCACACCTGTCATTTTTTAAAAAGCATCATCACTGATGTGTGACTGGCCCACCTGCATCCCGAATAGGTTACTTGCCATGACTATTTTCCCACCATGAAATCGCCCGATGTTTCCCAAAGTCTCTCCTATCTAGAAAAGATACCATGCCAGATTTTTTTTTTTTTTACATAAAGTTCCACCAAATATTTACGATAAAGACAACTGCCATGTTATACAAACTGGGGAAAAAAAAAAAAAAATCAAGCAAAGCTACCCAAAATGACCCTGCTTCCAAAACTGTACAACAAAGAAGCCAAAGGCCATTTCTGTATAATACATGTAAGGAAATCTTGACTAAAATATTAGCAGAATGAATATGAATATAGCAATGTATTAAAATGAAAAATATTACCTAGTAAAGTTTATCCCAAGAACAAGTGGATAGTTCAACGTGAGGTGTTATATTACTGTATTTCATTATATTATATTAAGATTTTTAAGATATTAACAGATGCAAAGCATTCACCAAAAATTCAGCTCACACGAGATACCAAACAAAGCAAAATCCTGCGTCCAGGCTTCTACCCAAACGCTCTTGTCAGACAATGTATTCATCAATACAGCACTAGAAGCACTCCCAATTGAAGCACTGAAGGTGGGAACAAGAGAAGGACACTGGCCCTCATCAGTATTATTCAACTCCGTACAGAACATCTTAACACAATTAAACCGGAAATACGGGGGGAGGGGCGGGGAGCTCTTACACTTAGGTTAGCTTCCAAAGTAGGCTTGTGAGTGGGAAATGACAAAGTCGGTTTTCCTTTGATTATGATATGGTTGGGATATGTTTGTTTCAAACAAGCAAAAAAACACATGTACCTGTGGAAAAGTACAAGGAAATATCAGTAACCAATCAAGGGAAGGAGAGACCAACCCAGGGCCTAGAAATGTTCACGCAGTAAGAAAGAGGAGCCAGTATTGTTGAAATCTATACTCTGTTTACTAGGTGTAAATAGCTGAACGTGCTAAGTCACTTAATTCGTGTCCAACTCTTTGCAACACTATAGACCGTAGCCTGCCAGGCTTCTCTGTCCATGGGATTCTTTAGGCAAGAATACTAGAGTTGGTTGCCACGCCCTCCTCCTGGATCTTCCTGACCCAGGGATCAAACCCATGTCTCTTACCTCTCCTGCATCAGCAGGCGGGCTCTTTATCACTAGCGCCACCTGGGAAGCCCCAAATAGCCGACATGTTCAGTTAAATGTATGGCCTGATTCTACAGTGAAAGATTAGAAGTTGCTAGAAAGGAGTCTGTCATTTTCAGATGTCATCCAGCTAGAAACCAAGAGAACCAACCAATAATTGTTGAAAAACACACTAAAAACATACATACACAAAAATCCTTCCTGACTATGAAAAAGTAAAATAGCAAGTTCTTCATAATGGCAAGAACAAGGTACCTAAGAAAAAGATGATGAATCTGCAAAATCTTCGTGAAGGAAAACACTTCTGAAAGCTTCACTGGAGGGTTAAAGAAATAAGAACTGTGTGTGTGTGTGTGTGTGTGTGTGTGTGTGCGCAAGCTGTGTCCAACTCTTTGCAACCCCGTGTAGCCCTTTGTAGCCCTCCAGGCTCCTCTCTCCATGGGATTTCCCAAGCAAGAATGCTGGAGTGGGTTGCCATTTCCTCCTCCAGGGGACCTTCCTGAAAAGGAAAGTGATGGAGAGTCTGCAAAACCTAAATGAAGGAAAACAGTTTCAAAAACCTCACTAGCAGATTAAAGAAATATGAACCTTAATCAATGGACAAACAGGAGATTTTTTAAGATGTTAATTCTCCTCAAACTAAAACTCCCACAGGATTTAAGGGCTGTGATACGGAGGGGGAAAGTCCTAATAGCCATGACAGTACTGAAAATGATGTGTCAGGACTTGCCATAGGGCACAGTAAAACCTACTATAAAAGTATAATAATCAGTAATTATTAATACAGGAATACAGAGATTGAAATATCAGAAAAGTACACATAACTAAACTGGGTATTTATGACTTTAGATGCCATTTCAAGGCATTTCAATGGGATAAACAGCCATATATTTAGACAAAAATAAAATTAAGACGTAAATCAAAACATGCACACAAAATGCCACACAACTCCCAAAATATCTACTTTCTAGCTCCCCTCTTGTTTCTTTCACCTCCTTGCATTGGTTTGAGGCTCTTATTCAATTGCTCCAAGTCCTCCTGTCTTTTCCCTCCCTTTTCTTGAATATGGGCATGCTGGATGATGCAAGGTAAAACTCGCCACTCGCAAAGCTCGTTTCCCATGCTGGGCCACAAAACACACAGCTGCAGCTCACAGATAAGGCTACATTTACAAGCACTGAAGCAGCAAAGGAGGGGCCAGGGATCAGCAAGTGAAATGCTCTGTTAGACAAGAAAATTAGAAAAGCACGTGCTCATCAAGCCCCGTCCCTTGCGCCTGTGAAAGGGCAGGAGTCTAAGAGGATCGATCCCACCTGACATACAAGCCCCTAACACTTCATGAACCACCAGAATGCAGGGTTCATCCAAGAAAGATACTTCTGCTCACTCCCGACTTGAAAAGCCCTCAGGGACTTCCCTGGCGGTCCAATGGCTAAGACTCCATGCTCCCAATGCAAGGGGCCTGGGTTTGATCCCTGGTCAGAGAACTAAGGTCCCACATGCCACAACCAAGAAATCCTTCGAGCTGCAACTAAGACTCGGTACAGCCAAATAAAAATAAGTATTAAAAAAAAAAGGAAAGCAAACAAGCAATCAGAACACATATGGAGAACTAGCGGCTACCAGTGGGAAGAAGGAAGAGGTAAGGCCAAGTTAGGGATAGCAGAGTAAGAGACACAAACTACTATGTATAAAAATAAATAAGCTACAAGGATACACTAGACAGCACAGAGAACACAGCCAATACTTCATAATAGCTAAAAATGGAGTATAACCTTTACAAGTTGTGAACCTCTGTGCTGTACACCTGAAACATGATATTGTACATCAACTGCACTTCAATTTTTTCTTAAGCTAAAAAATTATGAAAAAATTTTAAAAACATTCTAAAGCAAAGACAATGAATTTTTTCAGTACTTCCATGGGATATCCTTAGATGTCGTTTTCTTAGATGAAGAACCACCCCCACTTCCGAAAAATTTTTTTCTTTGCATGCAAAGAGCTGTCTCACAATCATGACTGTTCATTTAGGCCAGGCCATAAGGGAAAGGAAAGAAAAAAGGGGGGGAACGATGTGGCTGGAATGCTCAGAGGGAAGGAATATCACTTTGGCCACCTCGAATTCTTTTTGGAGGCAAGTACAGTATAAATTCCCTGGTGGCTCGGACGGTAAAGCGTCTGTCTGCAATGCAGGAGACCTGGGTTCAATCCCTGGATCGGGAAGATCCCCTGGAGAAAGAAACGGCAACCCACTCCAGTACTCCTGCCTGGAAAATCCCATGGATGGAGGAGCCTGGTAGGCTACAGTCCATGGGGTCGCAAAAAGTCGGACACGACTGAGCGACTTTACTTACTTACTGTATAAATTAGCAGGTATCATACAATCATGAGACTAGAACATGACATCACAGAGGGCCATTAAGAAATTTGGGTCAGTGTTATAACTGCCCTCACTCAACAGGTAAGGAGAGAAGGGTCTGGTGTGAAAGAGCAACGGCCAAAGGCTCATGTGACTTCACGTGGATTACCTAAAACCCCTAAAAACCAGTCCACATAGGGCAACCCAGTCACTTAAGAAGCCTGGAAACAAGAATCCAAAGGGCAATGTTCTAAATATACTTTCTGTTCAGAATTCTTATCCAGCATCTTAAGGCATCAGTATCTACCAAAGGTCAATCCTATGTTAAGAACACCCATAAAGTGCAGATTTATGGCAAACAAAAGCCTAGAAGTTTTCCTTGAGGAAAACAAAACAAAACAAAACAAAACAGCAGCCCCCAGTATCCATGAAGTGATCTGAGGCTCACAGCCAAAGCTCAACGTTACAAACCCAGGTGACACAGCCAGGGCATAATGTTCTCCCGTAGGACGTGAACAATTTCATAGAACATCCCCATCAAACAAGGTCACTCTGAGACCATGACAGAAAGAGACGAAACAAGATCACCATGAAACTCACAAAATACCTAACATCCCCTCTCTCGGCTGAAGTCAATGACTGCTGCTGCTTTTCCAATTACAGCTTTCAACTGACTCTACTCTGCTCTCATTTGAAATGGTGGGTTCAATCCCTGGTCAAGGAACTAAGATCCCACAAGCAAGTGGAGCATGTAAAGCCCCCCAGCCACAACAGCTGAGCCAGTGTGCTCTGCAGCCTGTACGCCACAACTAGACAAAGACCGCACATGACAACAAAGACCCAGTGCAGTCAAAAACAGTTATACAAGTACCTTCAATCAATACAAGTACCTTGTGAAAATTCGTCAAGCTGTACATTTAGCGTATGTGTAAATTATTTAAGTTATACTTCAAAGTAAGTTTTGTTTTTTTTTTTTAAGGGAAAGATGAAGCAGCATGTCACAGAGCAGCCTCCATTTAACTAAGACTCTGGAGGCAGCACAGGTCCACGTTTTAAGGCCAGTTTGTGAGCCTCTCTAAGCATAAACTTTCCCATCCGTAAATGAGGAAAGCTCCTTATACTTCACAGGGTTCCAGTGGGGGCTACTACACGAGACGATGCTTGCACACAGCCTGGTGCACAGAACACGGTGGATTCCAACTGGATGTCCCGCTATCCAGTCTCTGCCCAGGGTCCCCTCCCTACACTCAGGGAGGGTGGTCACTTCTGGCATGATCTGAGCAGGTCAACCCCACGATCTGACCAATCCCATCTGCAATCCCTTTATCTCCCCTTCCCCTGACCTGGGACACTCGTCCTGCTCAGCAGGTCTCAGCAAGCTCCTCTAGCTGCTTGTACCTTCTGACCATCTCTAGTCATTCTGGTAATACCCATCCCCATTCTCAAAACTGCACAGCGCCGTCTGTACCATACAGTCAAGACCCTTCCTATTATCTTCACTTCTCACAGATGCAACCCTCAAAGGATGCTCACTCCAGGCCCCAGAGCTCTCTCAAATAGACCATGAGGCCTGGGGATTTCTCTGAGAGGTGGGTGTGGGTGCGCTGCAGTGTGGCACGTCCTGTGACACTTAAGATGAGAATGCCTTTAAGATGAGCATCGAGGCGGTATATTCAAAAGAAAAAAAGAAAGTAGGGGGACTTTAGGTGGGGGAAATCCCACCCCCTTTGCCCTGAGGACCCAGAAGCGGCATGAGGAGGCTGGATAATGAGGTTCCTCTGGGAGGGACCGGCTGAGGGCACGCTGCCATTTCAGCCTCACTCGAGTTAAGCTTTGCAGGGGTGGGGTAGGGGTGCGGGCCCATGCTGCGCAACTCACAGGATCTTAAGTTTTCCGGCCAGGGATGGAACCTGGGTCCTCAGCAGAGAAAGTGCTGAGTCCTAACCACTGGACTGCCAGGGAAGTCCCAAGTTAATTTTTATTCACCAATTCATTCTCAGGTTCATGGGGGTTCTCTTCATAAACATGTAAGATTTTTAAAAGGAAAAGAGATATGAATGGTCATGGGCGGGGAAAGAGTCTTAACAGTCAAATAAAGTTAAAGGTTGTACAGATGCTAATCGACAGGTCCTTTGCATTCTGAAACTCTAGTCCTGACTATCGCAGCAGCCCAGCAGTTGGTATGGCCTGAAAGCTGAAGAACTTTACTTGGTATTAAGACCGAAGAAAACAGTGTCATCTTTGAGTCCCCAGAAAGGGGACACAGTGCGACAGGGTGGATAGCAGCCTCAAAAATATTCTCGTTCGCATGTCCTTGCTCCTGGGAGATGCACGCTGACTACTTAGGAATGAAGTGGCCTGATATTTGAAACCTCCTTTCAGATGGTTGGCCAAAAGGAAACAGACAGACAGAGGAAGGGAGGAATGGAGAGGCTTGTGTGATAGAATCCTACATTAAAAATTGGTGAGCTCAGGTGAGCAGTATAAACTGTTCATTGCCCTGATCTACATTTTTTGTCTGGATGCACAGTTTGTGGGACCAACCAGGGATCGAACCCGGGTCCACAGCACTGAAAGCACCGAGTCTTAACCACTGAACAGCCAGGGAATTCCCTGATCTGTCTACATTTTAATTTAAAAAAATATGTAACTCAGTAGGAGAAAGAAAAAAAGGGATATACAGGGATTCTAAAGGGTCATGTCAAGTCAGTAATTGGCGGGGTTCACTACGCATGGCGCTCTCTCTCCATTTCTCTGTTCCAGCAATGCCCTCAGGATCCTAGGCTTTGAGTTCAGACACTATGAGTCTTTGCAATATACAATACATCATCTTCAAAAGACTGAAGTTTAGCCATGCATGTAAATGTGATAGCGAAACTGGGGGACTGGGAAGGGAGATAAACGCACCATTTTATGATCGCCAAGTGAGCGGATAGCACTGATACCTTACAAAGGGTCAAAAACAGACACACTCGGACGTAGCTGATGACTCGACGTGTCACGAGCGATACCAGAAGCGGTGTGAGCACTTTCATGGGAGCCACCACCTCACGTGGCCCTGTTTTTACAAATCCAGGCTTCCCTTCTCCCTCTCTTTGCATGTTCCTTTTCTGTCAACTGAACACATGTAAGCACAAGTTAATGATAGGAAACTATTATTCACTAATTAGAAAGTTTTACTGAGACGTTGCTCAAATTATAAGTCCTGTCTGACCAAACCCTAACATTAAGAGTGTTCCTTTTACTGGTTCGATTTATATACTTTGGAGCGAATTCAATTGATTATGTATTTAATGAGGAAATCCACTTTAAAACGCCCTAAAATATATTTGAGAACATGGAGCTCAGATTCCTATCATGACACCGACCTGATGGAGATCGGAGTACAGCTCGTTTTGTGAAACTGAACCTATCGTGTAAATCAATTACACGCCAATACGAATTTAAAAAACGAACCTGAACCACTGACTCTGTACACGCCACACACAAGATGAAGTTTAATGCGTCAATGTCAGGGTTCAAAACCTTCAAACTTCTGAAGAGAGCCTCAAACTCTGAACAAATTTCCTAATGTTTCCTAGCATTTTACAAAAACCATCACCTCTTTCTGTCACTTGAAGCAGGAGGTCACACTAGTGACAAGTCTTGCGTGGTATTCCAAAAACAGTTTTGAACTTTCAATATCTAGCAATTCACAGGCTCTTAGTAAAAGGAGAGTTTGGTCATAAAAGTCATGTGTTCAATTTATCTCTGTTCTCTCACTGACTTCTACGCTGTTGAGAATTTCAGTGCTAAGTTTGGGGGTGAGGTAGGTAAGTAACATGGCAGTTATTCTGAAAGAAAACCAATCCCTTCAAAACTTGATAAAGAATAAAGGAAAGAGATAAAGAAAAGGCCAAAACACACAAGAGAGTGAAAAGAAGAAAGGATAACAAGTGCAGAGAGATGACAATCAGCAAAACGTGACTTAAAACTGCCCAAGAGAATACACGAGAGCATTTAAGAACACACACTCGAACTCGGGCTTCCCTGGTGCTTCCGTGGTAAAGAATTTGCCTGCCAACGCAGAAGACACAGGTTTGACCCCTGATCCAGGAAGATCCCACATACTGTGAAGCCACTGCGCCCGTGCGCCACGACTACTGAGCCTGTGCTCCGTAACAGGACAAACCACCAAAATGCAAAGCCCACACGTTCCAACTACGGTAGCTTCTGCTCACTGCAACGAAAGAAAAGTCTGCGCAGCAATGAAGACCCAGCACTGCCAAAAATAAATATATGAAATCACATATATATATAAAGAACACGTACTCTTTCAGACTCCCTTGGTGGTCCAGTGGTTAAGAATTTGCCTTGATGTGCAGGGAAAGCGGGTTCAATCCCTAGTCGAGGAACTAAGATTCCACATGCCACCGAGCAACTAGGCCTGCGTGCTACAACTTCTGAGCCTGCACGCTCTGGAGCCCATGTGCCACAATGAGACCGCTTGTGTGCTGCAACTACTGAGGCCTTGCCACAACTAGAGAGCACGTGAGCCACAACAGAAGGTTCCCCATGCTGCAACTAAAGATCCCACGTGCCGAAACTGAGACCCAACACAGCCAAATAAACATTAAAAAAAAAAAATCAAACCTACTCAAAAAAAAGAACCCATACTGCTTGAATCTATAATTCCAACCCCTAGATATTTATTCCATAAATACTCACCAACTATTGCTAAGATTTATGCAAATATATTTTAAAAAGAATGTTTACTGTAGGGAATTTCCTTGGCAGTCCAGTGGGTAAAACTCAGGCTTTCACTGCTATGGATCCAGGCTCAATCCCTGGTAGAGGAACTAAGATCCCATAAGCTGAGCGTGCTAAAACTGCCTCAGTCATGTCCGACTCTTTGCAACCCCATGGACTGTAGCCCTGCAGGCTCCTCTGTCCATGGGATTCTCCAGGCAAGAATACTGGAGTGGGGTGCCACGCCCTCCTCCAGGGGATCGTCCCAACCCAGGGACTGAACCCATGTCTCTTGCATCTCCTGCACTGGCAGGCAGGTTCTTTACCACTAGTACCACCTAGGAAGCCCCATAGGCTGTGCGGTGTCGCTAAATAAACAAATATTATTACAGGTGCCAAAAAAAAAAAAATCAAAGAAAAGAATGTTTACTGTGGTTTTGTTTGTAAAAAAGCAAATGACTGGGAACAATCGAAAGAGGAAGAGTTGCAGAAATACAGAGCTCCCATTTCATGGAACCCTTATGAATGAGTGCGTGCTCGGTCATTCAGTCGTGTTCGACTCTGTGACCCCCATGGACTGGAACCCTTTATAGGGAGCCCTTTATAAGAATGAGGCAGCTCTATGGCCAACAGGGATGAACTCATGAGACATGCTGCTAAGTGAAAAAAAGCTGTCTCTGTTGTGTCTCTGTTCCCAGAGACAGAAGAGCACGTGCAGTGTGCTCCCACTTCTGTGTACGGTTTAAGGGGGACCACAGAGGCCCACAAGTACATCTGTATAAAACATATCCAGAAAATACCCTTAAGAAACTGCCTAAGAAACTAGTGTCAGCATTTACGTCTATGAGGACAGACTAGGGTCCACAACAGGGGGGACCTATCTTTGATTTTTATGTGGCTTGCTTTCTAAAAGCACCAACCATGTAACTTTTTAAACCCATCTTTCTTAAAAAAATAATATAACCATGTATGTTTTTTCAGTGTGAACATGGAGCCTGTGCATTTTCGAGGGGCCTCAGATGACCTCCACAAAGCGAACAGCAGTAGAGAGCTCAGCCCTGGGGACAAAGCATGAACAGTTAGTAAGAGTTAATGACGCAGGACTTTTTCCGGTGGTTCAGGGGCTAAGACTCTGCACTCCCAAAGCAGGGGGCCCAGGTTCAATCCCTGGTCAGGGCACTAGATTCCACGTGCCACAGCTGAAGATCCTGCATGCCAAACTGAAGATCAAGGATCCCAAGTGACAGGTCCCAGTTGTGGCAATTGGGATCCTCAATCGTCTCTGAGGCGTGAGGGATCCAGTTTTCTGACCAGGGATCGAACCTGGGGCTCCTGCGTTGGGAGCATAATCTTAGTTGCAACTAAGACCCAGCACACCCAAAATGGACAATAATATTTAAAATAATAATATTTAATGATGGAAGGGAGAAGAGAAAGAACACAGAATACAAAATGGAAAAATGCCAGGAGGACACTGCTGTTTGTCTTCATCTATAGACTTAAGCAGAGATTTGACAACCTTGGGCAGAAATCCAAAAACCCGCTTCCTACCTTCCCACCTTGATAAGCAAGTCCTGTCCAGGCTCCTTGTGCCCTCTGCTGACCAGACCACTTCCTAAATAACCTGACTCTTTTTCCACTCACTTTCCCAGGCAGCTGATCCCAACAGAAAGGAACTTTCCTATGTCTGACCCCTGCCTATCTAAGACCCTAAAATTAATTGTTCCTCCCCACTCACCTTAACCTCCCCCCTGGTGCCAGCCTCTGGCCTACCTCATTGCTAACACCACTGAATCCACCTTTTTTTCTGGACTTCCTTTCCATTCCCCACGTAAGCAGCCAAGACCTGAAACATGCACACGAGACACTTCATAGCACAAAAATGTGTGTGCTAAGCCACTAAGTCGTGTCTGACTCTGCGATCTCATGGACTCAGCCCACCAGGCTCCTCTGTCCATGGGATTCTCCAGGCAAGAATACTGGAGTGGGTTGCCATTTCCTTCTCCAGGGGATCTTCCCAACCCAGGGATCAAACCTATGTCTCCTGCGACTCCTGCATTACAGGAGGATAAATGTACAGGGTCCAATAAGGGAAGGTCTTGAGGCTTTGACTCACTCAAGGGGCAGGTTACAGGACTCAACACATTAATAAAATGTCAAGGAATTCCACTGAGGACAGGCAAGAGCCCTCCACCACCTAAGGACCTAAAACTTATAGATGTAGGAAGAACAGACCCTTGACTATCTCCCCTTTTTCCTTCCCTTGTACAAAAAAAGCACAGAGCAGGCTTACCCATCCTTTAACTTCAAAGGGGGACATAATCAAGTGTGAACCAGGGGTAGGAAGGACAAAACCCATTTTTGGACATATTTGCTACATATTGACGGTCCTCCCATCTTTATTCCTTCTTCAGTCCTCCAGTGAAGTGGAGGTTTGCTTAACTAGCAGTAAATCTTTTGGCCACATATGGGCTTTGAAACACGAAGATGATTGGCAAAAACATGCCCTGAAGAAAAACTAAAAAAGGATGGATTAAAATGCCATTTTTGCAGGCCAAATTCATTCATCCAAAGAATGTTCTAGATTGGCACAGACCTTAGAATAAACACCTATTCCTGATTTAAAAGACACATATGCCAGCACTGCTACTTGAATTAGACGCTCTAGATAATAAAGCATATACAGAAGCTGTAAGATTAGAGGCACGTACATAGTCTCAGTAGATCCCTCCATCTAGAAGGCAATCTCCCCTTTTGCATGGTGTTTTTTTTAATAAATGTCATTCAACGAACTTCTTAAAGGATTTACTTTTCATACCTTCATAAGTGTTCTCATGAAAATCAGAAAAAAACTACACATCAAAACACATTTCCATTTTTAGACAGAACACATGCTCTCTAAGGGAAGAGGAAGTGCAGAGTACAAAGAACACCGTCTACAAACCAGGAGACCAAAGTTCAAGTTCTGACACTGGCTACCAGCATGGACTCCTACCAGTCACTGGCTTTCCCTGGACTGTCATCTGTAAAAGTGAGCATTAGATTAGCAATAAGCAACATTGAAGGTATTCTCCAGCTCAGAAATTTGAAGACAAAGCTAACGAGTAGGTCTGTTCTCTTCAAATGGACATCTTACAGATTTCACTAAGTGGTCAAGGTTTATTCAAAGGAAAACTCGGTAGCGTAGGAGGCAGACTGTCAACCTCGTCAACATGGGCCCCACCTACTTCCAGATCCTTCCTCAGCCCACATCCAGATCGTGCTCTAATCACACATCTTTCAGTTCCTCAAACTCACCCTGCTGCTGTTGCTTTCAGGATTTTTGCATGGCCTGTTATCTTGGCCCAGAACATGTTTTACCAATCCTCTGTGTAGCTAACTTTTACTCATCTTTCAGAGGACGGCAGCCCACACGTCGTCTCTGGGGAACTCGGCTGGGCTGCCCCACACTTGTTCAGTTCCCCTATCATATCCTCTGAGAACCACAGGCGTATCTTTTAAAGCATCTATCACAATTTTAATTCTATAACTTAAAGTTAGATGTCTGATGTCTATTCCTCCTAGAATATGAGCTCCAAGACTCAAGGACTGTCTCCTAAAACCCAGTACAGTAGCTGGCACAAGGCCTATCCTCAAAAATATTTGTGAGACGAACAAAGATGAATTGCTAATTGGTCAATATGGAAGATGATTAAATTTAAGGTCCAGAGCTTCTAACCTCTCTTTAAAGCAGGGGAAATGGAAAATACAGAAGAGTAAAATAAAACCACCAGATAAACAGTCTGAAACTGAGCAGGAGAGAGAAATAATGCCAATTAGATGGCAAGTCATTTAAGAAGGTTCTGGAGAGAGGAAATGGCTACAGTAAGAATATCCAAAATGCACATAATTCAGGAATTGACCAGTCCCTCACAGAAGAGGATTTCTCCTAATTCAAGATCTTACATGAAATATAAAGTAATACTGTAGAGGAAGATGTGGAGAACATTGCTAAATCAACCACACTCCAATAAAAACTTTTTTAAAAAAGATGAGACACACCAGTAGCTGTGCCTCTATTATTCAGCTATGAATTCAAGTTTAATGGAACTCAAGAGTATCTAGCATGCTTTCTTCTATGATGTCTTCTGAATCCCTTTTAAATGTACTGTTTACTATTGAAACAAAATCGCAATCATCTGTCCTACTTTTTTTTCCCAAAAGCATAAATATACAGTAGTTTTACCATAATATCATAACAGTAATTCCTGTAAATTAAAAATGGCATTAAGAAAGCATAAACATGTTTCACTATGGCTTAAAAAAAACCCACCAAAGCCAAGTCAAAAGATAAATGACAAGTGGGAAATTTTTTTGCAACTGGAAATTAGAAAAAAAAAAAAAAAAAAGCGGGGGGGGCAATTCTCTGTAATAAACCAAGTATTGAGAAAAATGGGTTAAGAGGAAGACCAGCGTCCCCGAAGAGAGATGAGAAAGACTATAACTAGGCATTTACAGGAAAGAAGTCCAAATACTCTTCCACACGTATGAAAAGACGCTGACCTGTTTTTCCTTGAGAGAAATACAGAGAGACTATGTCAACATCACATTTTTGATCTACCAGACTGGCAAAAATTCAAGTCTGATAAAAATGAGGTTCGGGCCACACGCACCCTCTCTCATACCCTGCACGTGGAAGTGTAAATAAATTAGTATAAGACCTGTTGAAGGCAATTTGGGAACAACTATTCAAATCACACATGCATAGTGCATCTGACCCCACAGTGTCACGTCTGGGAATTTACCCAGAAAGGCAGTATCTCAGAGTGAAGGAACTCCTCTGTAATTAACTTGCCTAAGTGTGAATTTTGACTCTGCCACTCTCTGGGCTGTGACTTTGAGCAAATCACCCAATCTACTCTAAGACTCAGTTTCCTCATCTGTAAAATAGAGGTAATAATACTGGTTACCTCACAGACTAACCTGAGGACTGAGCCAATACAAGAAAATGGTCTAAGAGAGTGGCCAGTGTATATGTGGTTGGTAAGCATTAACAAATGCAATATATCCCCTTAGAAATACTTATGCATGTAGAAAATGATCCAAGTTCAAGGTTATCGTAACACTGTTTCTGAGACCAAAGACTGAAAACAAGTGAGGTACCCAAGAGTAAGAGCCAGTCATACAATGGATTACTATGCAACTATAAAGAAGAATGAGGAAGCAGTCAGTGAATCCTTATGAAAAATCTCCAAAATATAATTAAGTGTGAGAGGCATTGAACAAAGACTCAATTAACCACCTTTTGTGTAAAAAAGGAGAAAGCATATAATGGGCTGCCTCTGCTATTCAAAAAACACAATGAAAAAATCAAAGAACATTTTAGGTAATTACATGACTGACGCCATGCAGGTAGTTAACTGATGCTATAGCAGTTAATCATTTTGCAATATAAAAGTCTCTCAAATCAACACCTTCAACCTACACAATGTTTTATATCCACTCCGTCTTCAATAAAGCTGAGAAAAAATAACCAATAGGGAAAAACACACAAAAGAACTGTTTAAAGGGGCAGTATTTTTTTCTCAGGGCTTCCCAGGTGGTGCTAGTGGTAAAGAATCTGCCTGCCAATGCCAGAGACACAAGAGATGCAGGTTCGATCCCTGGGTCAGGAAGATCCCCTGGAGGAGGAAGTGGCAACCCACTCCAGTATTCTTGCCTGGAGAATTCCATGGACTGAGGAGCCTGGCGGGCTTGGTCCACAGGGCCAAGAAGAGTTGGACAAAACTGAGCACACACACACATTTTTTTTTCCTCAAGCCTCAGATGAGATTGATATATATTCACAAATGTATACTTTTAGATTTTATTGCTGAGTCCAAAGCAACTTTGAACTTACCTGGGAACCTTAAACAACAACAACAACAAAAATAACGCCTGGCTCTGATCCCCAGACTTTGAAGGATGTGACACCAGGTATCAGGATGTGTGAAGTTCTCCAGGTGACTTATCTGGAGAGCAAAGTCTGGGAATCACACACTGAAAGGTGGAAGGCTATTGCCTGCAGAGGTCAAATGATTCCCACAAAGAGCAATGGCTCTGAAAGTAATCAGAGGCCCAAGCCCCCCAAGTCAGTGGCCCACTTTAAACACGAGCTGACACAAGAGCAGAGTCAAATAATGCGGATCATCCCTTGGATGTCAACAGCTGGGACCGCCCACCCTTTCTTTTCCTAGACTCACATAAGTGAAGGGCCTGGCCATCCTGCCCCAACACCCACTGAGGCTTCATTACCCACGTGGACTGGTCCTAGCTGGTAAGAGATCTGGCAAGTATTTGGGTAATTTTTGGTAAAAGAACTCTTGCTACTGGTCACCTCACTCTCCTTCACGAATTACTGCCAAAGCTCCCTTCAGTTCCCCTTGTTTCTAAGTGCTGACCGAACAGATCCATTTTTTCCCCTTTTCTGATGAAGAGCTGACCAAATGGAAAGCACCTCTGCCTGGGAGTCAGGCCGCTACCTTGCCATCCCACTGCTCCACTTACCAGCACTCCTCCCTGGCCAGGAATTTCAGTTTCCCCTGAGCCCCAGGTCCTTTATTTTTCAGGTGAGACTCCCACTGAAGAGACTTTGCTGTGAGAGTCCAGAGAAATAACTGAGTTGGAACCATTCTGTTGATGCTGCACGAGCTGCAGATTTCTAGCTGGAGATTCTGCACCGGGATGCTCATTTTCTACCTGTCCAGAAGCCATCTGCCTGCACACACTGCCCACGGCTTCCTGTCTGGTGCTCTCGAACCCTGAGTGGCCTCACACCCGACACTGTGCCAGACTTTCTAGAAGTCCTCCATGCCGGCCCACCTTGCTATGTACAGCATGATTCCTCCCAGGATGCTCGGCAGACGCTTCCCAGCTCAAAGCTTCCAGGGGAAGACTAAGATTTTCCTGCAGCAGAGCTGCAAATGCATGCCAAGATTCTCACCCTACATATACAAGGATGGTGGGTGACCTAAGACTCACACCCCTGTGTGGGAAGCCAGTCCACATACCTTCCTGAGGAGAGGCAGCGGCAGCATGACTGAGATGCTTGTACCGAGAAAAACAGGGCAGCAGGTAAAAGGTCCCAGAGCCTGCCAGCAGCACACTAAGGAGAAAGAGATTTCCATCTGGGGCCAACAGCCTCGGGTCACATGGGTAAAGCTTCAAAGCAGAGGGGAAGCAAGGATAACACATATGATTCCAGAAAATTCTCTGCTGTTGACTTTCCAAACATAAATGTGCTAGCGGAAATACTACTTTTTTTTATAAATGAGATAATGGTGTGGTGGTTATAAAACCCTTATCAGAGATGTGAATGAAACTTTCCCAGTGAAACCACTTGAAGACTGACCGTGATGGTCACCGGTGAAGCTGGGTGGTTTGTACGTTCACTCTACTTTTGTGCATGCTGGAAATTTTTCATAATAAAGAAAGTTTCAACAATATCCTCTATCATCATAAAAAACGAATTTCACAGCAGGGGGATGTGAGAAACGTATTCTAACAGCATGACTGAGTGCCAGCCATTCAGGGCTCGGAGACAAGTCGCTGAAAGTCACTAACACGAACAGCTGTTTCCTCCCAAGGATCTGCATCTTCATCAGAGCCCTGGGGGTGTGACAGGTCCCAGGCATCAGAGGTAACACGCATCGGCCCTGAACTGCTGCTGTCTGGGACTTGTGAGGCACCCCAGGCGTGAGCACTGTGAAAGCACGTGTGTTCTGTGAAGGAGGCAGTGGGTCTTGAGGATATTCGGGGTGCAGAGCTGCCCACCCAGGCTTTCTCTGTGTCAAAATCACGTCAGTCATAAATGAGAACATGGACAGGAGAAAGCACTCTGGGAAAGTGGCTTCTGAGGCAGAAGAAAGAGGGACGGGAACAAGACCACAGGCACCCCTGCAGCCACTCGGAGCCGCCTGCGACGCTACAAGTGCGGCCTGCGATTCCGGCTGCCGGGCCTTGGCCCATGCAATGCCTGGAATGCCCTTCGCACCCTCCTCCAGAGGGAACAAAAACCTCCGAGTCCTCCAACATCCTGCCATCTGTGAAGCGTTCAGCAACCACCCCGATCGACCGTCATCACTGCACTTTCATTTCTGCTGAGCCAGTCCTGCGTTGGTCTGGCCCAAGAGTCCCGCACTGCCCTTGTCCTGCTCAGCAAGGGGGGGAGGGGGGGAAACCTCTGCAGGCTTCATCTCCCCGATCCCTCAAGTCAGAGACTTCCAGGCTTCCAGCCAAATTCAGCCAATGAAAAGCACAGGCAAGAGGCTGGAGGCTGGAAGGAGGGAGGGTGGGGGAATTTCTCCCTTCTTCTCCCCACCTTGGGCAGCATTCTGGTCTCAAGGCCCTCGTGGTTCCAGCTCTCTCTCTGAGTGACCCCTGCCCTGGGCTCTGACACCACCACCTCCACCCTTTGTCCTCCAGAGGAGTGGTGTCCTGCTGCTCCAATCCCCTGGGCTGTCTCACTGCACCTCCTGGTGAGTTCTATTCTCAGCAACTCTACCAGTAGGATAACCAACTCCCCAGATTGAATGATCTCCCTCCTACTCTACAGGGTCTATTTTCCTGTGTGAACCCTAAACAGGTTCCATCTTTCTTCAACCATGCTATGGTCATCACTTTCTCACCAGTTTCCTAGCAGCCTGTGAGCTCCTTCACAAAGTCTTCTTCGGCTTTGGATGTCCTCCACCCAGGGCAGGGCACTCGCTCACTACTTATACCCTGCCTTGCTCCTCAAAGGACACCTCAAGCATATAGCTGGCACTTAGTAGGTGCCCCCAAACTAAACTTACTTAAATGAATGCCAAGGATACCTAACCATTTATAAAGATGCACAGGAAGAGAAAACTCTTGGAAACATCTTTACAGTGTATGCAGATAAGAGTAGGGGGTTCCTGGAGAAAAAGAACCAGCCATGGCTCTGACATGAGAAGCCATTTTTGGCTTAAGCCACTCTGTGATCTAAGCCTGGCCATACATAGTACCTTTTCGAACAGGTCTCAGTAATTAAAGATCTTAAGGGAAGTGAGGGAAACAGGAACAAAGGGAAAGCAGTCAAGAAACAACAATCCAAAAAAAAAATAATAATAATAATAATTAAAAAAAAAAAAAAAAAAAAGGAAACAACAATCCAGTGACATACAGAATCCCAGTTCCTCCTCGAGGGGTATTTATTACAATCTGATACTGATCTTTGAGTTCTGCAAGAACAAAAGCCTCAACCCAGTGGAAGATGGAATGATGAAGTTGACCTTTTCTGACCCTCACAACTTCAATCAACTAAAGCTTAGACTTTTGTTAAACCTTGCCCCAATTCTACACTGAATCCTCTGCCCCAGCCCCTTCACAAGTATAAATGTTGCTGTTGTTTAGTTGCTAAGTTGTGTCTGGTTCTTTGCGGCCCCATGGACCATAACCTGCCAGGCTGCACTGTCCATAGCATTTTTCAGGCAAGAATACTGGAGTGGGTTGCCATTTTCTCCTTCAGGGGATCTTCCTGGCCCAGGGATCGAACCTGGGTCTCCTGCATTGGCAGGCAGATAAGATTCTTTACCTTCTGAGCCACCTGGGAAGCCCTGAATATGCATGTACCCTTAGCTTAAAACCTCCCCAGGTTTGCTACTGGGGAGTTGCTGCTTTGGGGAAGATCCCAGGTGTTCTCCTTACTTGCTGCAAATAAATCCTTCCTTCTGTGGATCACTGGCTTGGCTTTGTCTTGTGGCTCAACACCCACATGTGAAGCCGGTTTTCAGGATACGAAGAAAAAGAAGAATGATCCTTGAGAGGAAACAGAATCCAAGGATTCACTACCCAAGAATATAGAATCTAAGGCAAGGACTGGAGATTATGAATCTAAAAGACAAGCAAACTGTGCTCTAGTCTGAACTCCTGCAAGGAATTTCATAGACCCTCACAGCTGCACCTGGTCACAGAAATACAGCACAGTGGTTCAGAACAAGGGCTGCCAATCCAATGACTCTGGCAAGGTACCTCCCTCTACCTCTGCTCTCCCAATCTGTAAATTTGCACCAACTGTGCCCTGTGGCTTTGTTTCAAGAGCTCAACTCGTGAAGGACTGCACGCTGGCTGCATCAGTCATTATCTGCAGCAGAGCTCAGCAGTCTCAAACCCAAGTGCCATCAGGGCACAAAATGAATCAGCCTGGGAAGCTGACAGGGAGGTTT
Organism: Bubalus kerabau; assembly: GCF_029407905.1. NCBI lineage: Eukaryota > Metazoa > Chordata > Mammalia > Artiodactyla > Bovidae > Bubalus > Bubalus kerabau. Next base: position 138,828,233 of record NC_073624.1, read on the forward strand.
GCCCAAGACAGGCGAGAGCATCCGTGCCTTTCCTTCCCTAAGACCTCTCTTTCCAAGGGCTTTCCAAACTGCTCACCTGTGGGCCAAAGGCAGCCCGCCAGCCTGCAACCCCTGAATTCTCAACAAGCCTTCTCAGCAAACCGAGACGAAAACCAAGGCCCTGAAAGGATATGTGTGTGCTGCCTGGCCCCCCAGTAAGGCCAAAGGGTCCCATTCTCCCTGAGTCACTATAGGCTCAGAAGGAAAGGAAAAACTGAACAAGAGGGTTGGTAACATGCAGCCAAATAAAGGGAGCTACTTGAGACGTACAGTCAAAGACGGCTTCCAGGGAAAAAGAAAAAAGGAAGCTGGTAGAGGAAGGGCAGAAAAAGTGAAAGCGAATTCAGAGCAGCTTGAGGAAGGAGAGGAGGTGATACCCTGAGAAGACCCAAAAAGCTACACCAGGTAGTCCAGTGGTTCAGACCCTGCGCTTCCACTGCAGGGGGCATGGGTTTCATCCCTGGTCAGAGAACTAGGAGCCTGCATGCCAGCGGCACAGCCAAAAAAAAAAAAAAAAAAACAGCCACACTAAAGGAGAGGACAGTGGGCTGGCTTCACAGGGGAGGAGAGGAGGAAAAGGAAGACAGGCAAGAAGCAAACCCACCATCACTGCATAAAGGCAGAAAAGGAAGATACTGAACACATCCTGAGGGCTTCCATGAGCCTCATCAGGTATCCCTCAAACCTGAGTGCTGAGAGACCATGAGCCCTTCTGAGAGAAGATACAGTGGCTTAGGGGTCACATAAGATGCCATGTGATCACAGAGGGAGGCCGGAGCAGAACTGAGATTTTTTTTTCCTAAATCTTAGGGTTTCAGGATTTCCAGGTGAAATACAAGCTGCCCAGGGACTTCCCTGGCAGTCCAGTGGTTAACACTGTATACTTCCAATGCAGGAGGGTCAGGTTCCACCCCTGGTTGGGAAACTAACTTCTCCCATGCCAGGAGGCAGGGCAAAACAAAACAAAGCAAAAAATCAAGAACCCAGTTAAGTTTGCATTTCAGACAAATACTACAAATAATTTTTTTAGCACATATATATTCCATGTAGTACATATATGTTCCACAGTGGGAACACATATACCCTAAGAAACTACTCATCATTTACCTGAAATTTAAACATGGCTCCTCATCTTGTATTTTTGCTGAATGTGGCAACCCTATCTGGTTTCCGAGTCTTCATTATACCAAGCTGTCTCCAAGAACCCCAGTGTGGAAAAATAGAAAAGAGTTAATGAATAAAAGGAAGAAAGGGATGATTCACACAGACAGCCTTATGGAGGATGCTAATCTGCAACACATCGACTTAAAGCTAAAGAACAAAGAAGGGGGAGCAGTGGAACCCATGGGAATTTGAGAACAAGAATGCACCGGGCTTATGAGAAGCAGCGCAGCCTACTGGCTTTCAAGTGTGGGCTGGCAGGTGGATTCCCGGTGCCTCTTCACATCCCCCATCGGGTTCCAAGGACCCAGAGCTGCAAGGCACGGGGCCGAGAAAGAAGCACACAAATCAGGGATTCAAAGTCATCAATGCTGATCTCCTTCAACCTGAAAGAATCTGACAGGCAGGCCCCCCAAGTGGTCTGGGAAGAAGGCAGGGAGAAACCAAGAGACCCCAGCAGCCTTGGCTGAAGTAGACAGGTGAGAAAGACAGAAGGGCGCTCCTGGCTCCCAGAAGGCTTACTTCAACTTGTTTATGACTTCCTGAAATACACCGACTGTCTTCTTGCCCCCTCTCATCACAACCAAAAGCCTTCACACCAGGCCACTAAAACACCAACAGTGCCCTGGTGAAAAGCACGTTCCTTCAACCTTCATGAAACCCCTAGGCTGCCATTGCTACTGCTACAAAGACAGCCAGAGGTGACAGACAGAAAACCAGTCCCACCGCAGACCTCCACAGACCCACCCTGGGCTCCCAGGCCGCGCAGTCCCTCCAGCACAGGGGCACTGCAAGCCTGCAAAGGCGGGCAGCTTCAAAGAGTCCTGTTGTGCTTTCTGTGCTTCAGAGCAGCCGCTAAGCAGGAGTGGAACGCATGTCTCGCCATCAAAGTCCACCCTCTGGAACCCACACCCCCATGGAAAAGGGTCAAAAGTCACACAACAGAGAAGCAGGCTGTCTGCCTGCTGCCCACGGCGCTAAAGGCAGAAAACTGGGCAAAGGTGCACATTGGGTCTTTTTTCATGAAATAATGGAAAGAGCCCGACAACAGGCCTATAAGAAAAAATGGGTCTTTTAGGAAACTTGATTGCCTCTCATTACTTATGCACAGCCACACAGGTCAGTTTTATCCTGACTCACCAAACCCTAGGAAATCAGCCTAGCTCCCAGGCATCCCCAAGCACCAGAAAAACACAGGCCCTGAGAAGTCAGACTGTAGAGCTCCCCAGCCTGAGGTTTCCAGAGAGATCACCCCCTCTCAGCAATTCAGACGTTTTTTTGCACCATCATATTACATATAAACAGGGTTATCAAGAACACCTTTGATTCTGAAGCACATTTTGGAGAACAAGAGAAAGTATGTATGTACATGTGTGGGGTGGGTGTTTACAAATCATCTTTAATATTATTTTTCTAGAAGAATAATTCAGAAATAATCAAAACACTTTGACGTGCACTGTTTCATTTGATCCTCGTAATGACAGTGGGTGGAAGCAAGACTGGTATTAACCCTAGAGACTGTGGTTTTACCAGGTAAGTCCATGGAGGCTCAAAGGCTCTGAGGGCAGCACAACGAACTAGCAATGTAGCTAGAACCTCAACTAACTGGAAGCCACATTTCATAGGGCCCGTGCTGCCTCCCAATGTCCAGTGATCAACACTAGGGAAGGAGGCAGGGCTACGCAAGGGGCAAAGCTGAGCTAAAGGCAATTCCACAGTGGAATACTGCACAGCTGCAGCAAAGGACCACTGCCACAGGTAACACGGATGCTGTTTAACGTTAGTTAATGTAGGAACTAGGATGTGAAATCAGAGAATCTGCACGCATACAAAATACATTCTGTCTAAAGCTACTTACAATATAAAGTTCAAAGAAGCACAAAATTAATCCACAGAGTTAGAAGTAAGAACAAGTCACTCTGGGGGTGTGGTGTGAGTGGAACAGAGTACAAGGGAACTTTGGGGGGTGTCGGGGGCGCTGATACTAGCATGCATCTTAAGTGGGGTAGTGATTTACACGGGTGAATTTATGGGTAAATTCACTGAGCACTTTTGCATCAGTTTGTGCATTCAAAGCTTGGAGACTTTATTGCAGTGGTCCCCAACCCTTTTGGCACCAGGGACTGGTTTTGTGGAAGACAATTTTTCCACAGGGCTGGGGTGGGGTGGGGTGGGGTGGGGTGGGGTGGGGGGTTGGTCCGGGGGTGATTCAAGCGCATCGCATTTACTGAGCACTGTGTTTCTAATCTAACGCTGCTGCTGTGCTAGTCCATGGCTGAGAAGCTGGGGGCCCCTGCTTTACTGTATGCTATACGCCATTAGCGAGTTTAACCAAAGTAAACCTGGACATCCCCCAAATACATTCCATGAACTTTACTGAGCAGTGGCTGTGCTAAGACTGTGGAAAATGGCAAATGATGCTTCAAATGGCAAGGTTTTATATGCTGGTCAAGCTACCATCACAGACTACCTGGCCCAAATCATTGTCCCGCCGCTCACGGCACCGCCAGGACCCCGAGGCTGTTCCACCTTGTTTCTTCATCCGGGACACAGAGGAAGCAAAAGGGTTGCAGTGAGCATCAAGTGAGGCCCTGAACCTAAGGTGTTTTAGAATCGCACCAGGCAGAGCGAGACCAAAATAACGAGCTGTTATTACCATGGGATAAGACGGATCATCTTATAGATGACAAGTAACACAGTTTAGATAGAAAACACAAATGTCTCCACTAAGCAGCCAGAGCAGATTTTGAACATCCAGAAACGTTCTAACTGTTTCCCCCTCCCTGCCCGTTTCTGTCATCAGCCCCCAGAAGGGACCCAAGAACAGAGGCAGCCAGGCCCTGCTCACCACCCCCCACTTTCCTTTCTTTCCCCACCTTGACGAAAGGCGTCCTCCTTCCACCACTCCCGCCCGCGCCTAGATGAACTTCATCTTTCAGGTTCCCACTTCCACACCACCTCCTGAGAGCGAGCCCTCCGTGACTGCGGCCCCTCTCCCGGCCTGAGTCAGGGGCCCTCCACCAGCTCTCCTCGCAGCTGCTATCCGTGGCACACTGCCTGGCATACAGCGGGTGATCAATACAGTGGCTGAAAAAAATCCACTCCTCTTGTGCTCGTCAGACTATTTTTAAGTAGAGGTTATAACTTAAGTGTAAAGAGACTGGCTCCAGCCTGGGATGAGGCGGGAGAGCGGAGGAGGGGGGCCCCGATGGTAGAGCGATCAGCAGAGGTGGTACAGTCCGCAGTAACACGAGACAGGGTAAGGGGTGCAACAGACCCAGGCCCAACACTGGAGGCCAGTCAGTCAGAAAGTCTGCACACCCCACGCACTGAAGGCACCCTCTTTATCGTTGTTTCTTTTCCAAAGCAGAGAGTTTGCAACCCTGGAAACACTCCCTGAGGCCTGGGCTGGCATCCTGGGAATGTGCGGCGGGAACGGGGCAGCCCTGACTACTCTAAATGAAGGAACAGGATAGTGTGGGAAGACAACTGAGAGGAAAACGCCCCCAACAGGATCAAGACACAACTGTTCATAAATTTGTTTATGGGTAGCCTTGTGCTTAAACTCTGAGGTCAGAGTTCCCATTCTAGCCACAGGTCCTCAGGCAAGTTGTAGAACGTCTCTGGGTGTAAATTTGCAAATCTGTAAGGCTACACATCAGGGGTGTGGATTAAATCAGGATATAAGTAAACCCCTCCCAACAGTACCCACGCCATAATAAGCACTGGGTAAACACGAGCGGTTGTCATAGCAACTACTTGCAAGTAGTTCAATGCTGATAAGGAAGAATTTCAAGCATCTTTTTTCCTTTTCAGACTTTCTTAAAGGATGGTTTATCTGCAATGCTATCAAGGAAATTAAACATTAGATTTTTTTTTTTAATGGCAAACATCATCTACAAGGTGCTAGGGCTAAATCCTTTTTCTTTCCCAGAAGACAACCTTTCCCTGTGCATTAGTCCCTCCCCAGTTCTCCACATCTGGGTGCCCACTCTGAGAGCAGATTCAGACCTATGGTGTGGAGCCTAGAGCTAGGGTACCATATGTTTGCTGAATGACCAAAAAGAACCAGATACGGATTAGCCAGGAGGCAATAAAACTTGAAGTTGGAGCAAGATATCAACAGCATTTTAATTAAAGCTTTAGGTCCTAATTCACAACTTCAACACTAAGACAAGAAAAAGCAGCTAGCTGCTTTTGCACACCAGACTCCATTTTTTCTTTAAAAATTAAAAAAAAAAAAAATTTTTTTAAAGTAACTAGAAATAGAGGTTACCAGGGGCTGGAGGTAGGAGGGAAATGAAGAGTTACTGTTTAATGTAAACAGTTTCTGCTTGGGATGTTGAAAAAGTTCTGGAAATGCATAGCGGTGACGGTGGTACAACACTGTAAATCTAACTAATGCCACTGAATCGTACACTTAAAAATGGTTCAAGGGGCAACACTTATATTGTGTATATATTACAACCAAAAAAACGTCATTGTATCTTCAGTACTTCAAAATAATAAGCTACATGCACTCAAGGTTTAAAATGATGTGAAACAGTTAATAACGTTTTTCAAAAGACATGGTACCTTACCAGGTGGTTGCCTGGACCGAAAGAAGTCCAAACTGCTACTTTATAGCATATACACTTAAAATTGTACTCTTTGGTTAACAAAGACGTTAAAATCATCTAGCCGATTTTTTTCTCTCTCAAATTTTTGTGTTTCTATAATCAGAGGTTACTAAACGAAGCAGAGACACAATGTTTTGACTCTTAGCAAATGTCTTTGTTTAGATAAATTAAGGCCTGCCTAGTGAAGAACCAAAAAAAAAAAACCCAAACAAAAAAATCTCAATAGAGTAAGTTATTACTTGAGTTAGTGTATTAAGATAACTGGGGGAAAAAAAAAAACATTGTTTATATGCAAATAATTTCATACGTTGAGAAGCTCTTTCTATAATTAAAACACCAAGTAATTTTTCTCTCAGGACTATTTTAGCCCTTCTAATTCATTCTCAAAATCCTTGACTGCCCAAGACTCAGCTCACTAGTGAAATAAACATGTGAAGGGTTTAATGCAGGTAGTAGATTTCTAAGAACTTTCTTCAGCTCACCCTTAGCCCATGCTGTTTTCCTTCTCTCACTTTCCTCTTTCCTTCTATGGAAAACTTTTTTGAATTATGAGCTACATCTGTCTGGCTGAATATCCCAGCTCTGCTCCTCAGTACCGAATGGCCTCATTTGATCCCAAGTGGCCCGAGATGCCCTGGAGGGTGTTAACCCGCTCACCCGGGACACACACCTGGCACCCATGGAGGCTGGTCTGATCTGGAGCAGATGCGTGCAAGATTATCCCATCCATCAACACTGCTTTTTTACAAAACCGGAGTTTGCAACTGCCCATAAACTAGTATCTCTAATCCATTTTAACCTTAAGAAGTCTTTGTTTTCACAGTTTCCATTAAAGATTTAAGAAATGGGGTCTATCCAATAATGTCTGTGTAAGGAAAGTGGGTGGGCCCCAGAGTGTAATAGGAATAGAAGAAAAAACCACCTAGATAATTTCTGTCTATGGGCAGATGTAAATTATGAAATTAAAAACATCACTGACATTTCTTTTCAATCATCACCACATTAAAAGAAAATTAAAAACAAACAAAAAGCCTTTCAGTGCCACCTGGACACAGACAAATTGAGCAACAGTTCTCTCCATCGCTGCCTTACAAAATAAACTCTAAGCTAATTAAACTGTGAGTGAATATGACACATTGTTTCCCTTCAAGGTATTCACCAGAAGAGATGAACTTTATTTTGGAAGGTGGAAGGTAAGCCAGCCCTCCCTGGAACCTTGGCACCTGTCAGCCTGGACCGCCTTTCTGGCTTCCACTTGTGTGTTGGTTATTTCCGCACCTCACAACTCTCTGGGCTGCAAAGTGCTGGAGAGGGAAGGCCAGTTCTCTCTGCTCTGAATTCCCTGCTGCAACCAGCCAAGGCCTAGCTGAACACCAGTCAAGTGCAATCCTGCTGGAGAAGCCCTTACATTCCTTCTGGGTATTTTGGAGTATCTGACACCCGGTAGGCAGTTCCCAAGTACTTGTAGGTTGAATCCTGCCTGTTGTAGGCTGTATTTATGACTCGCCATTCTGTGCCTTACTGAAGAGGTGAAAATTTCCCAGCGTTAAACAAGTGAGTATCAAAATGAATTTTAAGCACTAATCTGCACCCCATGCCTCAGATCTAGGGATGAATAATAATAAGGGGGTGAATTCATTCTAAACAACCATCAAACTATTAATCCTTTGTTAGTTCTCCCTAAAAGAGAACACCTACACAAAGTGATATTTGCAATTTATGAGTTGGAGCGCTGAGATAAAATCCACAGCTGTGGGCTTGACAAGCATAAAAGGTAAGAAAATCTGATAGCCTTGGGGAGGTAGGAAGAGTCTGCAAGTTAATACCTCTCCAAGATCCTGACTATTAGAAATACTTTTCAGAGCATTCGTTTCACTGTCAGGAAAATTTCAACCACCACTGAGCAGGAACACCCTGAACCTGTGATCGCCAGCTCTGACGATCATTCAATCCATCTATTAATAAAAGCAACTAACTGCCTATGATTGAAAACAAAAAGCAACACCTAACCACTGAGGGACAAAGTACATGAGGGAACAAAGAAGGTGACCTTACTCCTTCCTCAACCTGGCTGTATGAATCTAAAGGCTCAGATTAGCATTTCTAGGAGTAAATGCTGCAAGGCATGATTTGAGGCAGAAGAAAACAAGAATGCAAGTATACATTGTGTGACACTATCAACCCCCCCAAAATCCACTTTGCAAGCCACACGTGGAAATCCACCAGGATTCAACAAATCTTGCCATCCTGTTTGCAGGAACCGCCCCAATTGGAGCTTCAGGTGCCTGCTATTTGCACTGATACCTCCTCGCTGTGATGGCCCACAGGTTGTTTTCCAGAAGCAGCCATGGGGCATTTCAACATCAAATAAGGTTATGAGGAATGCCTGGAGTGACTTGTCACCATCAAGAAAACGAAGTGGCAAATGTGAACCCCTCCAACAGAGCCCTTTCTCCTCTAAGCCTTGTTCAAACAACCCTTGGAAAAGTGAACCCAAAGACACTGTGTCCCCTTTTAGAGGTGAAAACGTTATCACAAATGCCTAGGTATGAGCTCCAAGGTTGCCTACAATATCACCCATAACCAGAAGGCAACGGTTTGGGACACACACTAATTGAGGTGGTCCCCCAAAGTATACAGTGTATCCATTCATCCATAGAAGGATGGTGAAGATGGTGTTTGCTGTTGTTGCTGACACAGTTAGGAGAGCAGCTCTAGGAGCACAAGGATTGGAGACAGTCTTGGCTCCCTCGCCCAGGAGAAAACAAAACAAAACTTCATCACTTAATGCCTCTGAGGTCAGCCCAACATACCCTTGAGTGTCTACTGCATGCCAGGCACTGAAGAATGGACGTGAACAAGGCAAATTCTGCTCCCAGAGGGGAGACCTACATGCTGGGGGCCTGGAGAGGAAGCGGTCTCATGAATGGGCAACTAACCCAGCGTGTGGCTGGCAAAGAGGCAGAAGTAGTGCACACAGAGGTCAGAAGGAAGTACAGTCTGTTTGGATTTACAGGTTGAAGGGTAGAGAAGGACATTTAAGGGCAAGGAGGTACATCTTAGAGAAGCCAGAGAAACCTACTGAGATTCAGGAGCCGGCAGTTCAGTAGAGTGAGAGCTTTGAGAATGCGAGGGGTGTGTCTCTGAAGCAAGCAGGGGCCAGATCACAGAGAGCCTGGTAAACCACAGAAAGTTCACCAGAGCCAGAGGGCAATGGAAGCCATTGAAAGTCCGAGCAATCAACAGTCCCTTCAGATTTCTGCTCCAGCCCAGTGTCTCTGGTCTTGAACAAGAGTCAGCACAAACCAGATACTGGTGATTCTCTGAACTATTCCCCATCCTCAGCAAAATAAATAAAAGCCCTAGAAAAGACTGTCTTGACCTCCTCTACACTTTTGTAGGGCTTTGTAAAAAATCAAATACCAAGAGATTATATGAAACAGAAGAAATCTAAGCATAGCCTCTGTAAGAAGACTGGATTTGTGTATAATCAGACCTAACTGTGAGGTCATACTTTTCTCAAAGTTGCACCTAAAGGTGGGTGCTTTCACTAGAATCTAAGGGGGAAAAAAAAAATTAAAGCCAAGGGGAAAAAAAAGTCACACACTACCCCTTTTTATAAGGGCAATGTTGATCTGACAGCTTCATAATCTGCCAAAACAAAGTCTTAAGAAATGGAAAATAGTGTATTGGGCTTCCAGAGTAAATAATCCGAAATCCACAACGTTAACTATATGGTGGCTTTTATTGGTTAATGAAATTGTTACACTGTTGGTATTTAAAATAGCCAAGTTTTCTAATCTAAATGCCATACCAACACGTTTTTCTTCTATAACTTCAAAAGATCTTTGTATTCCTCTATTTCACTCAACTCTATAATGAAAGACGAATTTTATAGATAGAAAAAGACACTTAAATCCTAGTAATTTGTCATGGGCCTTTACTTCCAAACCAAACACATGGCAAAGGTCTGAGCTGGTCCAGAAAACACACCTTGGTGAACTAGCATCCCAGGAATAAGACCCTGCTTATACCTGGAGAAACTAGTCCAGAACTTAGAAGCCATTCAATTACTGCCCACAATTACATTTCATCTTCCCAGAGACCGCGACCCCTGGATTCCTCTATGTTGACTCAGATAATCTCCTATTACATTTTAACCCACAGGACAAGTCAGAAAGATCAAGCCTAACATCTGAAAGCTACTCAACAGTGTAACTGAGCATTTTTTGTTTTGTTTTGTTTATTTTCTCCACTCCAAAGAAGAAGTTATGATTGATAATCACCAGTCTGGCTCCACTGCTGATTTACTGGGAGAAATTGGATAATCACTCAAAACATTCCATTCCACCACTAACCCAAATAAAACACACCAGGGGAAAGCTGTGGCAGTGGACACTTGTAGACAAGGATGAAGGGCCTTGTACAGTTGATTCTTCCCCACAGATGTGGAGAATACAGACCATGAAACCGATCCTTTATTAAAAGGGTAGCTTGACTAGAATAAGCACCTACATACCAAAAGAGACAGAAATGACTGCTGGTTAAGAACTTCTATTAGCCTTTGGACTTGGCTTAAAAAATGAGGGCCCAATAATGAGATATCACTACGCACCTACTAGGATGGACAAAATCCAAGACAGATAACACCCAAAACCAGCAAGGACGTGGAGCAACAGGAACTCTCATCACTGCTGGTGGGCATGCAAAATGGTACAGTCACTCCAAAAAGTTTGGCAGTTTCTTAACAAAATGAAAATACTCTCACCATACTACCAGCAATTAGCTCCTCCCTACTTACCCAAATGAGCAGAAACCTTCTGTCTACCCCAAAATGTGCACACAGAAGTTTACTGCAGGTTTATTCATAGCTGCCAAAACTTGGAAGCCACCAAGTCAAGTCCTTCAGTAGTTAAATGGATAAGTAAGCTGTGGTACAGCCAAACAAATATCATTGGATGTTAAAAAGAAAAGAGGGACTTCCCTGGTGGTCCAGTGGTTAAGAATCCGCCTTCCAATGCACAGGACGTGTGTTCAATCCTTGGTCAGGGAACCAAGATCCCACATGCTGCAGGGCAGCTAAGCCTGAACCTCAACTAGAGAAGCCTACGTGCTGCAACAAAGACTCAGCACAGCCAAAGAAGAAAAAAGAAATGAGCTACCAAGCCATGAAAAAACAGGGAGGACACTTAGATGTATCTTACTAAGTGAAAGAAAACCATCTGAAAAGCCTACAGATTGTATGATTCCAACTATATGACTTTCTGGAAAAGGCAGAACTATGCTTTTGGCCATCTGATGTAAAGAACTGACTCACTGGAAAAGACCCTGATGCTGGGAAAGACTGAAGGCAGAAGGAGAAGGGGACAACAGAGGACGAGATGGTTGGATGTCATCACCGACTCCACGGACATGAGTTTAAGCAAGCTTAAGGAGTTGGTGATGGACAGGGAAGCCTGGCATGCTGCAGTCCATGGGGTTGCAGAGAGTCGGATACGACTGAGCAAATGAACTGATGGAAGACAGAAAAAAGACTGGTGGTGGCCAGGGGTTAGTGAGGGATGAAAAGGCTGAGCACGGGGGATTTTTATGGCACTGGACCTGCTCTGGTCCACTGGACCACTATCATGGTGCTACAAGTCATTGTACACTTGCCCAAACCCATAGAATGTACAATACCAAGAGTGAACTGTGTAGATTTTAGGTGATTATGTTGCTTCAAAGTTGGTTCATCGGTTGTAACAAATCTACCTTTCAGGTGGGGGATGTTGATAATGAAGGAGGGGAAGAAGGGCAGGGAGTATTGGGGAAATCCTGGTACCTTCTGCTTAAGTTCGTTGCTAACCTAAAACTACTCCCCCCACCCAAAAAAAAGCAACACCTCTCTCTTCCCAGGGTGTGCTGAATACGTTCAAGGAAAAGACATCCACAATCACCTTCTGTGCTCAAAAATATTAAAGTTAATATCATAATTAGAGGAACTAGGAAGAGCCATGAAGACAAATATAGGATTCTGGTACCATCTTCTCTTCAAATAAAATTAGTGAGAAATCTACCAAGGCCTTCACTTAACTGAATATTTAAGTCTTTTCACAAACTTCCTGGATTGCTAGCAGCAAATTTCACGCAGCTTAACCTTGACACAGACTATGGCAGTGTTGCACATAGACGGAATCCTTACATCCACAGACTTACTTCATGTAGTCACACACATTTTTCCTCCCAAATTACAAACCCTAAAGGTTAAACCCACTCACCCCAATCTGTGTCCTAAGTCAGTCAACTCCAACAGAACCCTCAAAGGAATCTCTACTCTGCATTTGCCTGAGTAACACCTGGCAGGTATCAGGGAACTCAGTAAACCACAAGCACTTTTTATTTATCTCCCTGAATATATTCATCAGAGATTAAAGAACGGAGAGGCTTCTGGTACCTATAGGCTGTCATCCAAAGCAATTCTAAAATTTGACTCAGTGAGGCCGCAGAAGTTTTCACAAAGCATATTTGGTGAGATGTCAGTTTTAGTTGAGGGAATTTAGTTCCAAGGAAGCCACCACCTCGCACAACTCTTCATGCCAAGTGTTCAGTGGCCTGTGATCTTACACACCAGGAATGAATGTGTCTGTGTACAATTTACAGACCTACTTTTAATATGGTCAAGTGTCAAACAGCTAACCCTTTCACAGTCTCTCCACCCCGCCATCCTCCTTCCCAAACAAAAACAGCCTGAATTGCTCACAGTATGCAAGAAGCCAGAGGTTCCATTTTATGCAAGTTTTACAACTTTCGGTGGTTCACATTCTCCAAGAGACCAGACTCACCCTCTCATTTACTAACTCCAATCTTAAATAAACTGCTTCCACCAACTTCCCCCTCTTCTCAAACCTCCACTCACCAAAGACATCTCTCTCAGCCAAGAAAGCTTCAGAAAAGGCTTGGAAGTGGCTGCCTCTGCAAATTCCTTCCCATCCTACCAAAAGGGCACTTCAAGAACTTTACAGTCTGAATATTGCTCCAATGCCATTCACCAGAGCTGGATCGGAGGACGCGGAGTGTCTTTCAGCAATCGATTTCTATTTAGGCTGCCCATCCCAATGAAACTTTGGTGAAAACCTGCTTTCTAAGCAAATTCAGAATGCCATCCAGTCCCCAAGTGCAAGCCAGCACAGGGCGGGGGTTGGGGGGGTTGGGGGGTGGGGGGAGGGGGGGTGGTGGTTGGTGGATACACACAGTCCATCCTCTACTGAAGACATTTTTCTGGTACAGGGGCATCCTAAACTTGCCGCATTTCCTTTGCAGAGTTGTGATCTTCCATCCATCCCCGAATGCACGATTTTTTCTCCATCTGAAGGTTCAACCTAATCAGCTATTGTGGAGTAACTATGGCAATTCATCCCCTTGTTTTCTTGACATTTTCCTCTCTCCTCCTGGCTGGGAAACTGTTTTGATCTCAACAGGGTTGCCAGTATGGGGATTCTGCATGTCAATGATGTGGCTAGCCGGCAGGGATAGTAGGTGAGAGCACACGTTGTACTTTTCCCAGTTATGTTTCGCCTCATCACAGCTAATAGTGGCCTTTCCAAAGGCCTGCTACACGAAAAGGGAGACCTACACACCTAATCTTATCTTTTTGGGGGGAGCCTCCGGGGACCAGGTGGAAAGAGAACAGACAGCCCGTTCTCCCGTCAAGTATATAGACGCCGAACCAAAATATCCCCCAGACAGACACTCCACCGCCAAGGAAGCAAACACACGCAAAAAAAAGAAAAAAAAAAAAAAAAAAACACCAAAAAACAACAACTCCCTCTTGCTTGGCGAGGGAGTCAGTCGATCCCCTTCACCCTGGTTTCAGTCGGTCCAGGCTTCATACCCTTCGCTCCGTCCAAGCCGGTATAAGATGCTGCATTCTCCCAGCAGTACACGGCTGCCGCCACCCCCCACCCAGGGAAAGGACTTCCAATGGAGGTGGGAGCATCAGCTCCGGTACCCGCCCTTCCCTCTCGATCCTGGCCAGAAAAACTGCACTTCCCGGATTCCCGGCCACTCTCTCCCGTCCCCTCCCCGGGCGATCCAGCTAGCGCCGTTCTGCAGCCAACCAAGTGCCCAGCCCAGCTGCACACCCCCCGCACCCCCGGCCAGGCCCCCGGAACAGGCCCCGGCTTCCTGCCTCTCCCTCAGCGTAGGACTCCCCGATTCTGGACGCACCCCTCAAGCAAACTAGGACTGAAAAAAGTCCCACCCCGCCCCCCCCTCCCCTAGCCACGCCGCCAGCTTCCAGCTCCTCCCGGAGGAGCCTCCTCCCCCAGGGGCGACAAGGGAACGTGGTGGGGTGGGGTGGGGTGGGGGTGGTCCCAGCAGCCTCCTCCCGCACCCCGCGAGGGGCCTGGACCCCGGGGAGGGCAGACCCGCGCGGCTCCGAAGGGACACCTCCCACTCCCTCCACCCTCTGGGGCCGGCGGGTCTTGGCAGCGAGTGTGCTCGCTGCAGGTCATCGGAAGCCTCGAAGAGCCTGGGGGCTGCCCCGGGTCGGGAGGCAGCATCTCCCAGGGGCGGGCGGAGGTCAGCACCGCGGCGCACCCCAGGGTGGGGGGGGGGGGCACTCACGATGGTCACGCTGGCTTTGCGCAGGTCGCGGTTCTCCTCCTGCAGCGCCTTGCACTTGAGTTTGTAGGTCTCCAGCTCGATCTTGAGCACCTTGTTCTCCTGCTGCAGCGAGGCCAGGCGGTTGGTGAGCTCTTCCAGGCGGAACGGCGAGATGACAATGCCCCCCGACTTCCCACCGCCGCCGCCTCCACCGCCGCCACCGCCGCCGCCGCCGCCCGAGGTCGACGAGCAAGACGACTGCATGGCGGCCGAGCTACCGCTGTTGCCCCCCGCCCCGTCCGTGTCGCTCTCGCTGGCGCTGTCCGCCATGGCCGCGGCGGGCTGGGGAGACGCGGAGGAGGAGGAGCAGGGAGGCGGCGGCGGCGAGGGCTGGGCTGCGAATGAGTGGGCGCCGGGGCGAGCACAGGGGAGCGCCGAGCTGGGCGCCTGGCACCAGGGCGCAGACTCGGAGCGGCGGCGAGAGAAAGAGAGGGAGCTTCCCGCTGCCAAGGGACCTCCTCTGCCAGAGAACAGAGACCCCGCCCGGGCTCGGGCAGTATTGCACTGGGGCTCGCTCCAGCCGGGCCTGGCGCGCTCGCTAGGCCGCTCGGCTAAGCCGGCGGAAAGCTCCGAGACTCGCCCGCCGCCGCCCTCCTGGCGTCCGCCGGCTGGCTGGGGACGCGCTGGCCGGACCCGGGCGGGAAAGCCAGGCCAGCCTCCGCACCAGCCGCTCGCCAACCGCACGTGTTCTGAGGGAGGGCCTCCCAGCCCCCTGACCTAAGCCCGCGGCCGCCCAGCCTCTTCCGGGCTCGCGCCCGCTCCTGGGAAAAAGAAACCTAATGCCCCACTAGCCTCGCAGGTGCTGGGGACACGTGGAAAGGTCAGCCCGGCTGGGGGATCCAGCCCCCGCCGACTCCGTGGCCCCATCTTCCGCTGACCGTGTGTGCTCCTGTCTCCCTCTATCTGTTTCAAACAGACACACAGCCCTTTTAGTTTGATCTCTCAGTGAGCTTGCCTGGGAAGCTTCGGATAGCGCTCACGGAACAGAAAGTTCCCCTCCAAGGAGCGGAGGAGGGCGACGAGACAGGAGCCACAGGTTAACCTCGTTAAGAAAAGATCTGCAGAAGAGACACACCGCCCTCTTTACTCCTAATAATCCCGTAAACCACCCTGCGCTCAATTGTCTAAACAAGGTGCAAGTCTTGTCTTTTCTCTCTGCATTTTGCAGACAATGCCAGGACCTGTTGGGCAATAGGATTAAGACAGTAACATTTATCTAATCCAAAAAGAAAAAAAAGACAAACAATTTTTGTGGATTAAAACATGTCTTTTAAGTGCCAGTTTTCCAAATCAACTGCAGGCAGAGCATTCTGCTATACGAATAGTGATGAATGCAAGTGGGAATGCAACATAACCATCATTTTCTTTCCCATCATCTTGCCCACTCCTAGAAAATTTAAGTAGGTCAAAACTAAACACAGATTAATTATGCTAGTGTGGTCTAATTCGGGGTTCTAGTTTTAAAGAATAAGTAATTCAAAATCAAAACTTGCATTTCCCTTTCTCCCCTCCCAAACAAAGGCTTACAGGAAATTGGCCCAGCAGGTGAGATGATTCTTAACATTTACACTGTTGACACAAAACAACTTTCACTTATGTATGAAAATCAGAAAATGAAACCGACCAGACTAGTTTTATTACCCAAGCTTAGTCAACAGGACAAACATATGGAAACAAAATATAGAGGGAAAATGGGGTGAAGTTTTTTCTATTGCTTTGAACTTTGGGGAAAGTTTATAATGTGTTAGGAAGGATAAAGAAGTGGCTTTAATGATTTTTATTTCAGCTCCTCCATTATCTTTAAAACTAAATTTAGCCTAATGATTACAGTTATTCAATGGCTAATGAAAACTGGTACCCAGGAATAAAGTGAAACCTCCAAGTATTCCAAATGACATCATCCTTTACCAAGATGGCTGCTTTCTGGCAGCCGGCTCCAAAATGCCCACCGCAATTAAACCCCAAATTTCTAATTATTTTTTAGTTTAATACTAAACTTCTGAATTAGTCACTGTTGGTGTAGCAGGAACAACAACAAGAGAGTCGACTTTGCTCTTCAGAAACGTTCAGCCAATGTAAATAACTGTTAGAAGTGACCAGTTTAATAATTTTCACTGAAACTTGCACTTCTCTCTGACTTTTCCTTTTGGGAATCTGCTAGAGGAGACAAACAGCTCGTTAAACTGGAAACAGCTTCTGGAAAACTCACTTGCTGGGTGAAATGGAGGAGTAAAGCTATCGGGGAGCAGCTCCACAGGGGGAAACCCAAACTTAACATTCTTTCCACTTTATCCAGCACTGTGATAGAATCTTTTAAGAGCCAGTCTGGCTTCCATTCTTCACAAGTTTCCATTGTTCCCTATCGCGTAGTATCTTAAAGCTTCCACCTCTAGAGCTTACTTAGAAACACTCAGGAGACAAGTTGCCTTTCTCTTAGCTTTATCACCAACTGCATTCAAAGAGAGGACTTAACTGCTACCAGTGGGCAGAGGGGTGGGGTTTAAAGTGCTTGACTTTCTTAAAGGGCCCACAGTTACTGTAATTTAAAATGGATTGGTTTTGAATTGGATTTGGAGGAACACTGCATTTTGACATGATACTCACAGGCAGTAACTGTGTTTAGAAGGCCTCAGGGAGAAAGTCATCTTCTAAAAGCTTCCCTGCTGATACAGATGGGAATAAACTGGAGAATATTTTTTCACTGTGGTTTTTATTGTTATTGCAAAGCAGAAGCATGTCTAATTTTCTACTTCTTGTAAAAGTGGTTCCCCTTATAAACAGACCATTTATCACAACATTGGTCCAGTAATAGGATTACAATGAAAACACCAGTTACAAAACCAATAATATCATTATAAAACTTCTTCTCAGCTTTCCCGGGGAAATGAATCAAAAGAATAAATGGTAGTATGTGTTGCCTGGAGGAAGAAGAAACAAATAAGGACCATCAGTTCCATTGGACAAATAACAAGATTTACCTTTGTCCAAAAAGCAAGCTGCAAAAATATAACAACAAAGAAAAAGAATACATATAGTCTAATTGCAAGGTACAACGTCTCTTTGTTTAATGCCATTTATTCAGCTGATTTACTCTGTGGCCTTGGAATGTTCAATAATAAAGTTAAGGGACTTCCCTGGTGGTCTAGCGGTTAAGAATCCACCTTCCAGTGCAGGGGCTGCGGGTTCCAGCCTTAGTCAGGGAACTATGACCCCACATGCAACTGAGTCTGCGCACTGCAATGAAGAATCTGCATGCTGTAGCACAGACCCAGTCCAGCCTAAATAAATAAATAAAATTTTAAATTTTAAAAAATAATAATAAAGTGAAAATATAGACATACATCACTGGTGATTTTTGTTTAATTTTTAATGGTTAACAATAAATTGTTGTACCTATTATATTAGTATTAGATACAAGTGATTTCACTCAAGCTCTGAATAGACAGTGGTTGCAGAACCTATCATTACAGTTGTTTGTTTGTTTGTTTCTAATTTATTTGGCTGCAGTGGAGAAGGCAATGGCACCCCACTCCAGTACTTTTGCCTAGAAAATCCCATGGACGGAGGAGCCTGGTAGGCTCCAGTCCATGGGGTCGCTAGAGTCGGACCCGACTGAGCGACTTCAGTTTCACTTTTCACTTTCATGCATTGCAGAAGGAAATGGCAACCCACTCCAGTGTTCTTGCCTGGAGAATCCCAGGGACAGGGGAGTCTGGTGGGCTGCCGTCTATGGGGTCGCACAGAGTAGGACACTCTGTGAAGTGACTTAGCTTAGCTTAGCAGATCTGGGCGGCCTTTGAGTTCTAGTTCCCCTACCAGGGATCAAACATGGAGTCCCAGCCACTGGACCACCAAAGAAGTCCCCAGAATCCATCAATACCGTTTTAAAAAGAACTGGAGTGGCCTATTGCCTTCTGAGATAGCTTACAATCTGACTGTAGAATGTGTTTCTCTCAAATCTACCTCTTACATATCAAAAAATAATAATAATTAGAGTGAGCCACAAATGACCTGGCTTTCACAGAGTGCCTGAATTTGGATAGAATCATAGACTGTGCCACTGTGGTGCTATTATTTCTTGAAAGGTAACTGATAGTAGAGATAACTGGAGTAACAGGCAAGTTTGGCCTTGGAGTACAAGATGAAGCAGGGCAAAGGCTAACAAAGTTTTGCCAAGAGAACACACTGTTCATAGCAAAGACCCTCTTCCAACAACACAAGAGACAGCTCTAACATGGACATCACCAAATGGTCAATACTGAAATCAGATTGATGATATTCTTTGCAGCCAAACATGGAGAAGCTCTATACAATAAGCAAAAACAAGACCAGGAGCTGACTGTGGCTCAGATCATGAACTCCTTACTGGAAAATTCAGATTTAAATTGAAGAAAGTAGAGAAAACCATGAGGCCATTCAAGTATGACCTAAATCAAATCCCTTAAAATTATACAGTGGAAGTGACAAATAGATTCAAGGGATTAGATCTGATAAATGGAGTGCCTGAAGAACTATGGACGCAGGTTCGTAACATTGTATAGGATGCAGTGACCAAAAAGGGAAAATGACCATCTTAAAGAAAAAGAAATGCAAAAAGGCGAAATGGTTGTCTGAGGAGGCCTTACAAATAGCTGAGAAAAGAAGGGAAGCAAAAGGCAAAGGAAAAAGGGAAAGATATACCCACCTGAATGTAGAGTTCCAAAGAATAGAAAGGAGAGGTAAGAAAGCCTTCTTAGGTGAAGAAGAGGTGGAAGAATAAACAAGAACTCTACAAAAAGTGTCTTAATGACCCAGATAACTACAGTGGTGTGGTCACTCACCTAGAGCCAGACATCCTGGAGTCTGAAGTCAAGTGGACCTTAGGAAGCATTACTACCCACAAAGCTAGTGGAGGTGATGGAATTCCAGCTGAGCTATTTCAAATCCTAAAAGATGATACAGTTACACTCAATATGCCAGCAAATTTGGAAGACTCAGAGGTGGCCACAGGACTGGAAAAGGTCAGTTTTCATTCCAGTCCCAAAGAAAGGCAATGCCAAAGAATGTTCACAGTACTGTACAGTTACACTCATTTCACATGTTAGCAAGATAATGCTCAAAATCCTTCAAGCTAAGCTTCAACTATATGTGAATCAAGAACTTCCAGATGTTCAAGACAGATTTAGAAAAGGCAGAGGAACCAGAGATCAAATTGCCAAAATGCATTAGATCATAGAAAAAGCAAGAGAATTCTAGAAAAACATCTACTACTGCTTCATTGTCTACACTAAAGCCTTTGACTGTGTGGATCACAACAAACTGGTAAATTCTTAAAGAGATGAGAATACCAGATCACCTTACCTGCCTCCTGAGAAACCTGTACGCAGGTCAAAAAGCAACAGTTAGAATCAACATGGAACAGCAAACTGGTTCCAAAGCGGGAAAGGAGTCCTTAAGGCTGTATATTGTCGCCCTCCTTATTTAACTTATATGCAGAGTACTTCATTTGAAATGTGGACTGGATGAATCACAAGCTAGAATCAAGATTTCTGGGAGAAATATCAACAACCTTAGATATGCAGATGATAACCATGATAATGGCAGAAAGCAAAAAGGAACAAAAGAGCCTCTTGATGAAGATGAGAGAGGAGAGTGAAAAAGCTGGCTTAAAACTCAGCATTCAAAAAATGAAGATCATGGCATCTGGTCCCATCACTTCATGGCAAATAGATAGGGGAAAAACGGGAACAGTGAAAGATTTTATTTTCTTGGGCTCCAAAATCACTGCAGAATGGTGACTGCAGCCATGGAATTAAAAGACACTGGCTCCTTGGAAGAAAAGCTACAACACACTTAGACAGCATATTAAAAAGCAGGGATCACTTTGCCAATAAACGTCCATATAGTCAAAGCTATTATATTTCCAGTAGTCATGTATGGATGTGAAAGTTGAATCGTAAAGAAGGCTGAGCACCAAAGAATTGATGCTTTTGAACTGTGGTGCTGGAGAAGACTCTTGAGAGTCCCTTGGACAGCAAGGAGATCAAATGAGTCCATCCTAAAGGATATTAAAAAGCAGGGATCACTTTGCCAATAAATGTCCATATAGTCAAAGCTATTGTTTTTCCAGTAGTCATGTATGGATGTGAAAGTGGGACCATAAAGAAGGCTGAGCACCAAAGAATTGATGCTTTTGAACTGTAGTGCTGGAGAAGACTTTTGAGAGTCCCTTGGACAGCAAGGAGATCAAATGAGTCCATCCTAAAGGAAATCAACCTTCAATATTCACTGGGAGGCCTGCTGCTGAAACTGAAGCTCCAATACTTTGGCTACCTATTGTGAAGACCCTGATGCTGAGAAGCTTGAGGGCAGGAGAAGGCAGCAACAGAGGATGAGACTGTTGGATGGCATTACCGACCTAATGGACATGGATTTGAGCAAACTCCAGGAGATGGTGAAGGACAGGGAAGCCTGGCATGGTGCAGTCCATGGGGTTGCAAAGAGTCAGATACGACTTTGTGACTGAACAACAACTAGTTCCTAGGTCTGGAACAGAGTTTCTCACCCTTGGTACTATTTACTCTTTGAGCTGAAAAATTCTTTTGGTTTGTTTGCTTCACTGAAGTATAGTTGATTTACAATATCATGTTAGTTTCAGATGTATAACACAAAGATTTAGTTATAATTAGATGTGTTATAACTATATATGTGTGTGTGTATTCTGATTCTTTTCCCTTATGCATTATTACAAAATATTGAGTATAGTTCCCTGTGCTATACAATAGGTCCTTGATTATATGTTAATCCTGTTCTCCTAATTTCTCCCTCCCCCCATTTGTATCTTTTTTTTTTCAGGTTCCATATAAGCAATATCATATGTTATTTGTCATTCTCTGTCTGGCTTACTTCGCTTAGTATGATAATCTCTACGTCCATTGGAAAATTCTTCACTGGGGGCATGGGGAGAGGGGCTGTCCTGTGAAGTAATTGTAAGACATTTAGCAGCATTCCCAGCTTCTACCCATTAGATACAAATACTGTGCCAACCAAGCATCTCCAGACATTTCAAAATATTCCCTGAGGGGGGGAAAATGCCCACAGTTGAGAAACACTGGTCTTGTGAAACAATCATTTTTGGAGGGCAAAAGCAGGCCCACTTTGGAGTGGCTCTTCTGGCAACATTTTTATAACATAGCACTGAGCCATTAAGAGAGGTTCCCTCTCATTTCAAATTCCCAGTGTCAACTAGCGAAGAGATTCTGCACCCAAATAGCTTCATCCACACTTCTCACTCTTGTTTGCCTTCAACTACCCATTTCTTTAATATGCCTTTTCAATATTTTATACTTAATAACATTTATCTAGCCTTGCATATGTAATAATCCACCCAAGCAAGAGATCAAAGCTAAAAATTAATTACATATCTCATCTGTATCCTGCTATTTCTGTTTATTATTTGTCACAAGAATCAAGACTATTTCTTCCAACAGCAGTCTAAAGAAATGAGTCATCAACCTAAGTAAATCAGGTGAGAATCAAGGATTTCAACAATAAAAAATGAAATATATGACTTATATGTCTGAAGATTTGGCAATCTACAAAACCTAAAACATGTCTTGACACAGATCATGCAGGACTACTGAGCAGGAAGTGCTTTTTAAATCCTACTAAATATACAGCAGAGCTTGAAAGAAAGGGAAATCCCAGGCTCCAAAAGCAAAGGGGAAAACTGGAAACAAACCAAATGTCCACCTACAATATAAATCCTGTTGTATTCATGCAATGAAATAACATACAGCAACGAAAATAAAACAAACTACAAGTATATGAAACAATATGAGTGAACTACAGAAATACAATGATAAGCGATGGAAACCAGACACAAAAGAATATATGCTATATGCTTGCATTTATATAACATTCAAAAGTAGGCAAAATTAACCTATATTAGAAGTCAGAATAATGATTCTTCTTGGAAGGAGATACTGGTTGGAAAGAATATTAGGAAATTTCTGCTGCTGCTGCTAAGTCGCTTCAGTCGTGTCCGACTCTGTGCGACCCCATAGACGGAAGCCCACCAGGCTCCCCCGTCCCTGGGATTCTCCAGGCAAGAACACTGAAGTGGGTTGCCATTTCCTTCTCCAATGCATGAAGGTGAAAAGTGAAAGGGAAGTCGTTCAGTCGTGTCCGACTCTTAGCGACCCCATGGCCTGCAGCCTACCAGGCTCCTCTGTCCTTTACTAGTAACCTTCTTTTTCTTATCTGGGTACTTGTTACCTAGGTATATTCACTTGTGATATTGAGCTATGTATTTATAATCTGTATGCTTTTCTATATGTATGTTATACTTCAATAAAATGTATAAATCAAAAAAGGGGAAGAGCAGAGTACTATAAGCCAGAGTAGTGACCTAGTAGCTCAAACAGGAGCAGTAGGACTGTGAGTCTTTCTAACCACCATAGTTGAGTTTAATGTCCATCAGGGATAGGACTTTGAGGCCTTGGGCCTTATAAGGCAGGAAGATGTAACTAAGATACCTATAAAATGGCAGCCTGTCAAAGAGCTACATCACACTGAAAGGCTGGATTGCAGGGATGGAGGTGGGGTGGGGGTGGGGAGGAGTCTTCCTACCAGCAAACAGGAAGATGACAAGGAAGACGGTTTGCCTTAAACTGAGTTCAGAGTTTAAAAGAAAATCTCTTTGGAAAATTTGTAATCTAGACCCAAGCCTCATGGAGTCAAGGACTTCACATATATACCTCATACTACTACATGGTCCAGAAATCCCCCAAGTATCTTAAAAGTTGGGCTGGCATGGAAGCTTGCTGGGTGATGGAGAGGTTCTATCTCTGCACTGTGGTGATAGTTATGCAAATGTATACATTTGTCAAATCTTATCAAAAACACTTTAAAAAGGTATTTGTATTCTGTGTGAAATCCTACCAAAAAAATAAACTGTTTTTTATTTTATGCCAAAAAATAGTTGGCATAGAGATGGTAATATACCTAGTGCAACCTGGCAGAAACAAACTCAAACTCACTCTGGAAGCAGTTTCAAAATGAAGATGGGATTACAGTGAAAATTACAAAACACATAGAGAAATAATCCACTTTGAACAAAAATTAGCATCTAATAAACAACAGGATGGTATTACTATCCCTACAACTTCAGTTAAGACTAGTATTAGATAGAGGACTTCCCTCGTGGTCCAGCGTCTAAGATTCCAAACTTCCAATGCAGTCATCCCGGGTTCAGTCCCTGGTTAGGGAACTAGATCCCACCTGCTGCAACTAAGGATCTTGTGTGCCATAATGAAGATCAAAGATCCCACACACCACAACAAAGACCTGGTATTGCCAAATAAATAAACAAATATTTAAAAAGACAAGTGTTGGATAGAGTTGAATTGGATAAAATTAAGTATGTTTAAAATAACTAGCCCCATAAAAGAAGGAATAAGACAGAAAAGACATGATCAAAATTGAAGACTGAACAATCAGAATCACAAAATAATGAACGAGAACATTTAGAGCTTAAAAAGACATTAACCAGGAACACACCTGTAGTCAAAAACACACACTTTATCTAGCTTGTTGGGGCAAAGGAGAAGGTACACCAGAGCAGTCGTGAGAGGGATTAACTATAGAATTTATGCTTGAACTAGGTGAAATATGTAGGGTTTAAGAAAGCAGAGATTGGTTCTGAATCAGATATTGTCAAGAAGTGGAGGAAATTTGGTGACTGAGTATCTTGATAATTTTAATCTGAAAAGCAGGAGTATTAAAGCATGACTGGAATTATCAGTGGCAAAGAAGCACTCATATTAGTCAAGGATGCTATGTTATTTCTGTGGCTGCAGAGGGTCCTTCTTTCGGTCTTGTTCCAAACACTTAGATGGAGGGGTTTATCTGGTCTTTGTTTTCACTCTGTTAGCATTATCTTCTTTCAATTAGGAACACCTGAACTGCCACTTTGGCGAAGGCAATGGCAACCCACTCCAGTACTCTTGCCCGGAAAATCCCATGGACAGAGGAGCCTGGGGGGCTGCAGTCCATGGGGTCACACAGTCAGACACGACTGAGCGACTTCACTTTCACTTTTCACTTTCAAGCATTGGAGAAGGAAATGGCAACCCACTCCAGTGTTCTTGCCTGGAGAATCCCAGGGACGGGGGAGCCTGGTGGGCTGCCGTCTATGGGGTCGCACAGAGTCGGACATGACTGATGTGACTTAGCAGCAACAGCAGCAGAATTGCCACTTGCTCAGTTTTTAAATGATTAAATTTTAAAACCCTGAATTAAATTATCAATATTTAGCAGGTTGACATAGCTGAAGACAGAATTGGCAAAGCAGAATAAGACTCAGGACTTCCCTGGTGGTCCAGTGGTTAAGACTTCATGCTCCCAATACATGAGGTCTGGCCTTGATCCCTGGTCAGGGAACTAGATCCCACATGCTACAGCTAAGAGCTGGTGCAGCCAAAAAAAAAGACTCAACTAAAGACATTCTAAAATAAAAACAGACTACTAACAAGTCCAGGTGAAGAATTTCTAGATGTTCTACTGAAAGGATCAAAATACAAGAAAGAACCATGAGCAAAGGAACTGGGAAGTTTAAGTGAATAACTGCCTACATAAATGCATAATAATAATGATAATGAATAATGGGAGTAAAAACCAATGTAACAACAGTTACTATTTAAGGGAGAACTAAAATACTGGAAAACAATAAGAAATTAGTAGAGAGGAATTAGAGTAAAGGCAATATAAAACCTTTATGTTCAATAGGAGAATAGAGATAATGACTCACTTGTGTTTCTGTTAAATAGAGTAATTCATGTTAAAAATTTAAGGTAAACTACTAAAGGAATAGAAATGGAATTTTCAAATTTCAAATCAGTCAAGGGAAATAAAAGAGAAAAGTAAAAGCTTGATCAAGTCATGAGAAGATTTTTTAAACTAAAAGGAGAAAAGAGAACAGAGAAAATCAGAATAGAAATCACACACATAGACACAAAAATTAGAGAAATTTGTGCAAAAATATGAGATGCATAATAACTATAATTGATTCTGCCTATAAAAAGACAGAGATAATCACACTGGAAAAAAAGAAAGGAAAACTCAGCCACTTAAAAATAAAACTATAAAACATTAAAACTAAAGACTTAAAAAAACTGAAAGAATGAAAAAATGTATATTATATTAAAACCTACTAAAAGAAAACTGACCATCCCCAAGAAAAAGAAATGCAAAAAGGCAAAATGGTGGTCTGAGGAGGCCTTACAGATAGCTGAGAAAAGAACATAAGTGAAAGGCAAAGGAGGAAAGGAAAGATACACTCACCTGAATGCAGAGTTCCAAAGAATAGCAAGGAGAGATAAGAAAACCTCTCTTCGTGATCAACGCAGAGAAATAGAGGAAAATGGATGGGAAAGAGTAGAGATCTTCTCAAGAAAATTAGAGATACCAAGGGAACATTTCATGCAAAAATGGGCACAATAAAGGACAGAAACGTTATGGACCTAACAGAAGCAGAAGATATTAAGAAGAGCTGGCAAGAATACACAGAAGAACTATACAAAAAAGATCTTCACGACCCAGATAACCACAGTAGTGTGACCACCATTTGGAAATGGTGGAATTTGGAAAACTCAGCAGTGGCCACAGGAATGGTTAAAGTCAGTTTTCATCCCAATCCCAAAGAAAGACAAGGCAAAGAATGTTCAAACTACCACATAATTGCACTCATCTCACATGCCAGGACTAAAAGAGCCTCTTGTTGAAAGTGAAAGAGGAGAGTGAAAAATTTGGCTTAAAATTCAACATTCAGAAAACTAAGATCATGGCATCTAGTCTCATCATTTCATGGCAAATAGATGGGGAAACAATGGAAACAGTGACAGACTTTATTTTCTTGGGCTCCAAAATCACTGCAGTTGGTGCCTGTAGCCCTGAAATTAAAAGACGCTTACTTCTTGGAAGGAAAGTTATGACCAACCTAGACAGTTTATTAAAAACCAGAGACATTACTTTGCCAACAAAGGTCCATCTAGTCAAAGCTATGGTATGGATGTGAGAGTTGGACTACAAAGAAAACTGAGCACCAAAGAATTGATGCTTTTGAACTGTGGTGTTGGAGAAGACTCCTGAGAGTCCCTTGGACTGCAAGGAGATCCAACCAATTCATCCTAAAGGAAATCAGTCCTGAATATTCATTGGAAGGACTGAGGCTGAAGCTGAAACTCCAATACTTTGGCCACCTGATGCAAAGAAATGACTCATCTGAAAAGACCCTGATGCTCAGAAAGATTGAGGGCAGGAGGAGAAGGGGATGACAGAGGATGAGATTGTTGGATGGCATCTCCAACTCAATGGACTTGAGTTTGAGTAAATGCCAGAAATTGGTGATGGACAGGGAAGCCTGGTGTGCCATAGTCCATGGGGTCGCAGTCAGACTTGACTGAGCGACTGGACTGAACTGAACACACACGAGCAAACTAATGCTTAAAATTCTCCAAACCAGGCTTCAACAGTATGTGAACCATAAACTTCCAGATGTTCAAGCTGGATTTAGAAAAGGCAGAGGAACCAGAGATCAAATCGCCAACTTCCGTTGGATCATTGAAAAAGCAAGTGAGTTCCAGAAAAATATCTACTTCTGCTTTATTGACTATGCCAAAGCCTTTGACTGTGTGGATCACAACAAACTGTGGAAAATTCTTAAAGAGATGGGAATACCAGACCACCAAACCTGCCTCCTGAGAAATCTATGTGCAGGTCAAACAGAAATAGTTAGAATCAACACGGTACCTGGACTGGTTCCAAATTGGGAACGGAGTACAATAAAGCTGTATATTGTCACCCTGCTCGTTTAACTTATATACAGAGCACATCATGAGAAATGCTGGTCTGGATGAAGCACAAGATGGAATCAAGATTGCTGGGAGAAATATCAATAACCTCAGATATGCAGATGGCACCACCCTTATGGCAGAAAGCGAAGAAGAACTAAAGAACCTCTTGATGAAAGTGAAAGAGGAGAGTGAAAAAGTTGGCTTAAAACTCAACATTCAAAAAACCAAGGTCATGGCATCTGGTCCCATCACTTCATGACAAATAGATGGGGAAACAATGGAAAGAATGACAGACTTTATTTTCTTGGGCTCCAAAATCACTGCAGATGGTGACTGCAGCCATGAAATTAAAAGATGCTTGCTCCTTGGAAGGAAAGTTATGACCAACCTAGATAGCATATTAAACAGCAGAGACATTACTTTGCCAACAAAGGTCTGTCTAGTCAAAGCTATGGTTTTTCCAGTACTCATGTATGGATGTGAGAGTTGGGCTATAAAGACAGCTGAGCACTAAAGAATTGATGCTTTTGAACTGTGGTGTTGGAGAAGACTCTTGGCAGTCTCTTGGACTGCAAAGAGATCTAACCAGTCAATCCTAAAGGAAATCAGCCTGTGTATTCATTGGAAAGACTGATGCTGAAGCTGAAGCTCCAATACTTTGGCCACCTGGGCTTTCTCAGAAGGTAAAGAGTCTGCCTGCAGTGCAAGAGACCCGGGTTTGATCCCTGGGTCAGGAAGGTGCCCTGAAGAAGGAAATGGCAACCCACTCCAGTATTCTTGCCTGGAAAATCCCATGGACGGAAGGGTCTGGCAGGCTAGAGCCCATGAGATTGCAAAGAGTCGGACACGACTGAGTGACTTCAGTTTCTTTCTTTGGCCACCTGATGTGAGAATCAACTCAGTGGAAAAGACCCTGATGCTAGAAAAGATTGAAGGCAGAAGGAGAAGGGGATGACAGAGGATAAGATGTTTAGATGGCATCACCAACTCAAAGGACATGAGTTTGAGGAAGCTGAGGGAGCTGGAACAGGGAAGCCTGGCATGCTGCAGTCCATGGGGTCACAAAGATTTGGACAAGACTGAGCGACTGAACTGACTGAAAAAAAAACCCGAAGAAGCCATGTTAAAATAAGCCCTTTAACCAAAAAGGCAATAAGTGCTATAAACTATAACAGAAAGCAGACACCTAATAACCAAAGAAACAAATAACAAGGAAAATTTAACAATTACAATGTTTTTGTACCTACTAACATAGCCTTAAATATATGTATTAAAAATTAAGAGAATTATTAATATAAGTATAAATGGACAAATCCACAATCATTTGTGATGTGTGATCACAGCACATCTCTCTGTTGAAAGATTAAGCAAATGAAAAATGGAAAAGAATATGGAAGATGTGAACACAATTGACAAACTTGATCAAATGTGTGTGTATACACCTGCACGTTGAACAAATAGAACAAGCATCCTATTCAAGCTCACAGTTAATCAAAACTGACCATGAACTAGGCCACAAAGCACATCTCACCACATAATAGCTCATGTTTATTAGGTGCTTATTCTGTGTCAGGCACTGGCTAAATGCTTTGGTGCTTCACACATATTAACTTGTTTCATTCTCACAATAACCCTACTATTATTATCCCCATATTAAAGATGAGGAAACTCAGGCTAAAAAGAAATCAAGAAAATTGCCTGAATTTATCAACTGATAAATTGGACTAATTTCAATTTAGTTCAAACTAATGTAGTCTGCAGATACGCAATTTTTTTAAAAAACAGAAAATTTGATACATGCAAGTATGCATCCTAAGCACCCTGAATTGATCTAAGTTTTATCATTTGGTCATTTTTCTTCTAGTATATTCCTTTTTTTCAAAAAGATACAGAAACCTTACAGTTAAGTCCTCTTTAACAACCACTCACAGTTTGATTTCCAATCTCTTCCCGCTGATATATATGAATCCTTCTGGCTTTGTGTGTTTTATAAATTTATAATGGCCAATATGGGACACCATTATAATATTTAATATTGGTTTTGGTGACCATGTATTTATGTGTGAATGTACACATATACATGGACATCCATTTTAACAGTTACATGGAGAAGGTAAAGAAGGCAGCTTGCATAGAAAAAAAATGACTTGTGGTATAGACAAAAAAAAAAAAAACCTGAGAGATTTAGTGACTTCAGAACATAAGCTATATGAGAGCAAGTGACTAGGGATGTAAACTGAGATCAGAGTTTGAGCATTTTTCTGTGCCACAGGAAGGGGTTTGAATTTTATCCTGTAGGAAATAAATCAGTACTGTTGATTTTTTTCTTTCTAAGGAGGAAAGTGATTGGTTGATCATAAAATAAAATAGAGACATCATAATGCTTCACTCCAAATAATTTTCCTACATAACCACAATACAATTTTATCCTAATAAAATTAACTGCAATTCCCTTAATATCATAGAATATTCTATTGATATCAAAAATTTTCCGGTTGTCTTCAGCATGCCATTTACTTCTGGCTTATTAGAACTGGACATGGAACAACAGACTGGTTCCAAATAGGAAAAGCAGTACGTCAAGGCTGTATACTGTCACCCTGCTTATTTAACTTCTATGCAGAGTACATCATGAGAAACGCTGGGCTGGAAGAAGCACAAGCTGGAATCAAGATTGCTGGGAGAAATATCAATAACCTCAGATATGCAGATGACACCACCCTTACGGCAGAAAGTGAAGAAGAACGAAAAAGCCTCTTGATGAAAGTAAAAGACGAGAGTGAAACAGTTGGCTTAAAGCTCAACATTCAGAAAACGAAGATCATGGCATCTGGTCCCATCACTTCATGGGAAATAGATGGGGAAACAGTGGAAACAGTGGCTGACTTTATTTTGGGGGGCTCCAAAATCACTGCAGATGGTGATTGCAGCCATGAAATTAAAAGATGCTTACTCCTTGGAAGGAAAGTTATGACCAACCTAGATAGCATATTGAAAAGCAGAGACATTACTTTGCCAACAAAGGTCCATCTAGTCAAGGCTATGGTTTTTCCAGTGGTCATGTACGGATGTGAAGATTGGACTGTGAAGAAAGCTGAGCACCGAAGAATTGATGGTTTTGAACTGTGGTGTTGGAGAAGACTCTTGAGAGTACCTTGGACTGCAAGGAGATCCAACCAGTCCATTCTAGAGGATATCAGCCCTGGGATTTCTTTGGCAGGAATGATGCTAAAGCTGAAACTCCAGTATTTTGGCCACCTCATGAGATAAGTTGACTCATTGAAAAAGACTCTGATGCTGGGAGGGATTGAGGGCAGGAGGAGAAGGGGATGACAGAGGATGAGATGGCTGGATGGCACCACTGACTCAATGGACGTGAGTCTGAGTGAACTCCGGGAGTTAGTGATAGACAGGGAGGCCTGGCGTGCTGCGATTCATGGGGTTGCAAAGAGTCGGACACGACTGAGTGACTGAACTGAACTGAACTGAACTGAACTATACAAAGTAAGATTTAATTTTAAAAAACCACTCATTGCTTTGCATTTGAGTTTTATTTTTTTGTCTCTTTAGTCTCTTTATCTTAATAAAACCCTCCCATCACTTTTTCGTGTCATTAAAATATTAACAATAATTGTAGAATATCCTGTTTCTAGATTGGCCCAATTTTTTCTTTAGATACTGTTTTAACATTTTTCTCTACTTTTTGTGTATGCTGCAAACCAGAATTTAGGTCTAAAGCTGGTTTAGATTCAGGTCAATAGCTTGTTTATATTCAGGTTAAATATTTTAAGCAAGAACACTTCCTAAGTAATTCTATGTGCTTCACATTCCAATACATTAGGAAGCACATCACGTCTGCTTGTTGACTAAAAAAGAATGCTAACATTAATCACCAAGTTAAAGTGGTGACACCCAGGTTCCAGTATTGCAATGCTATGGTTTACCTTTTTCTTTTTTCCAGCAAATAGTTAGTGGGGTGGTAATTTGGCAACGATATGTTGTCATCCTATCTTCTATCATCACTTGACCTGATGGTTTCAACACTCATGGATGACCTCGTTTCAAGTAGTCTTTTCTTTAAGCGTTCCAAAATGGTTATTGTCTAGCTCTGTCATTTCTTCTACATTTGTATTAGTGGTTATTCTTTTGTAAAGACGAGACTTTTTCATTAGCTGAGATTATTTGGTTGCTATGAGATGATTTAGTTGCCCTGATCACACAGTTCCTACTGGAAATGTGGGATAAATGCTTAATTATATGGCATATACTCTTTTTAAGTATCTTTATTTATTTCCATGTGCAGTTGTAACTGTTGCTTCCTGAAGTGCATATAGATTCTCAAGAGGCAGGTCAGGTGGTCTGGGATTCCCATCTCTTTCAGAATTTTCCACAGTTTGTTGTGATCCACACAGTCAAAGGCTTTGACATAGTCAATAAAGCAGAAGTAGATGTTTTTCTGGAACTCTCTTGCTTTTTTGATGATCCAATGGATGTTGGCAATTTGATCTCTGGTTCCTCTGCCTTTTCTAAAACCAGCTTGAACATCTGGGAGTTCACAGTTCATGTACTGTTGAAGTCTGGCTTGGAGAATTTTGAGCATTACTTTACTAGCGTGTGAGATGAATGCAATTGTGCGGTAGTTTGAGCATTCTTTGGCACTGCCTTTCTTTGGGATTAGAACAAAAACTGACCTTTTCCAGTCCTGTGGCCACTGCTGAGTTTTCCAAATTTGCTAGCAGATTGAGTGCAGCACTTTCACAGCATCATCTTCCAGGATTTGAAATAGCTCAACTGGAATTCCATCACCTCCACTAGCTTTGTTTGTAGTGATGCTTCCTAAGGCCCACTTGACTTCAAGGATCAAGACAGAGAGGACAGGGAGATGACTCCAGGAATGGGCTGGCTTCAGTTCAATTTCAGTTGCTCAGTCATGTCCGACTCTTTGTGACCCCATGGATTGCACTACGCCAGACTTCCCTATCCATCTCCAGCTCCCAGAGCTTGCTCAGACTCATGTCCATTGAGTCAGTGATGCCATCCAACCATCTCATCCTCTGTCATCCCCTTCTCCTCCTGCCTTAAATCATTCCCAGCATTTGGGTCTTTTCAAATGAGTCAGTTCTTCGCATCAGGTGGCGAAAGTATTGGAGCTTTAGCTTCAGCATCAGTCCTTCCAATGAATATACAGGACTGATTTCCTTTAGGATTGACTGGTTGGATCTCCTTGCAGTCCAAGGGACTCTCAAGAGTCTTCTCCGACACCAAATTTCAAAAGCAACAATTCCTCGGTGCTCAGCTTTCTTTATGGTCCAACTCTCACATCCAAACATGACTATTGGAAAAACTATAGCTTTGACTAGACGGATCTTTGTCAGCAAAGTAATGTCTCTGGTTTTTAATAAGCTGTCTAGGTGGGTCATAGGTTTTCTTCCAAGGAGCAAGCATATTTTAATTTCATGGCTGCAGTCACCATCTGCAGTGATTTTGGAGCCCAAGAAAGTAAAGTCTGTCATTCTTTCCATTGTTTCCCCATCTATTTGCAATGAAATGACAGGACTGGATGCCATGATCTTAGTTTTTTGAATGCTGACTTTTAAGCCAACTTTTTCACTCTCCTCTTTCACTTTCATCAAGAGGCTCTTTAGTTATTCTTCACTTTCTTCCATAAGGGTGGTGTCATCTGCATATCTGAGGTTATTGATATTTCTCCCAGCAATCTTGTGGTTCATCCAGCCTGGCATTTTGCATGATGTACTCTTCATATAAGTTAAATAAGCAGGGTAACAACATACAGCCTTCACATACCCCTTTCCCAATTTGGAACCAGTCCTGGTTCTATGTTGATTCTAACTATTGCTTCCTGACCTGCATACAGATTTCTCAGGAGGCAGTTAAGTGGTCTGGTATTCCCATGTCTTTAAGAATTTTCCACAGTTTGTTGTGATCCACTGAGTGCCAAAGAATTGATGCTTTTGAATTGTGGTGTTGAAGAAGACTCTTGAGAGTCCCATGGACTGCAAGGAGATCCAACTAGTCCATTCTAAAGATCAGTCCTGCATGTTCTTTGGGAGGAATGATGCTAAAGCTGAAACTCCAGTACTCTGGCCACCTCATGCGAAGAGTTGACTCATTGGAAAAGACTCTGATGCTGGGAGGGGTTGGGGGCAGGAGGAGAAGGGGACGACAGAGGATGAGATGGCTGGATGGCATCACTGACTCGAAGGATGTGAGTTTGAGTGAACTCCGGGAGTTGGTGATGGACAGGGAGGCCTGGTGTGCTGCAATTCATGGGGTCACAAAGAATCGGACACGACTGAGCGACTGAACTGAACTGAACTGAACTGACACAGTCAAAGGCTTTGACTTTATTGAAGGCTAGTCAATAAAGCAGAAGTAGATGTTCTGGAATTCTCTTGCTTTTTCTATTATCCAATGGATGTTGGAAATTTGATCTCTGGTTCCTCTGTCTTTTCTAAATCCAGCTTGAACATCTGGAAGTTCACGATTCATGTACTGTTGAAGCTTGGCTTGGAGAATTTTGAGTACTACTTTGCTGATGTGTGAGATAAGTACAATTGTGCAGTAGTTTGAGCCTTCT
Organism: Bubalus kerabau; assembly: GCF_029407905.1. Classification (NCBI taxonomy): domain Eukaryota; kingdom Metazoa; phylum Chordata; class Mammalia; order Artiodactyla; family Bovidae; genus Bubalus; species Bubalus kerabau. The sequence continues at coordinate 138,862,126 of NC_073624.1, forward strand.
TTGGCATTGCCCTTCTTTGGGATTGGAATACCTTTTCCAGTCCTGTGGCCACTGAGTTTTCCAAATTTGCTGGCATATTGAGTGCAGCCCTTTTACAGCATCATTCTCTAGGACTTGAAGTAGCTCAGTGGAAATCCTATCATTGCCACTAGCTTTGTTAGTACTGATGCTTCCCAAGGTCCACTGACTTCGCATTCTAGGATGTCTGCCTCTCGGTGAATGATCACACCATTGTGGTTATCTGGGTTATGAAGATCTTTTTTGTATAGTTCTTCTGTGTATTCTTGCCACCTCTTCTGAATCTCTTCTGCTTTTGTTAGGTCCATACTATTTCTGTCCTTTATTGTGTCCATCTTTGCTTGAAATATTCCCTTGGTATCTCTAATTTTCTTAAAGAGATCTCTAGTCTTTCCCATTCTATTGTTTTCCTCTATGCATTGATCACTTAGGAAGCTGTTTCTCAAGTAACTTTAATCAAAATAGTCAATATCCCATTGAGGCATACATATTTTGGGGAGGCCTTCTCTGAGCCTCAACAGCTAATTATTTGTGGAGACAGTATAGATCATCATTACCATGAATAATAAGAATCAACTTATTGAATTTTAAATATTATAACATATATTTCCAAGAAAGATGCAGGCTGTTGTATCTCTGTGCAAGTCCACTCCTAGGTATACACTTAAAAGAACCAAAAACATATCTTCACACAGAAACTTGGATGCAAATGTCCATAGCAGCAATATTCATAATGGCCCCAAAGTTACAACAACTCAAATGTCTATGAACTGATAAATGGATGTATTAAAGTTGTATATCCATACAATGAATAGCATTCAGCCATTAAAAGGAATAATACAGGCGACAATATGCATGAACCTTGAAAACATTATGCATGAAAGAAGCCAGACATAAAAGGCACACATTGTACGATTCCATTTCCATAAAGTGTCTGGAATAGAGAGCTCTGCAGAGAAGAAAGTAGATTAGTGACTTCCAAGGACTTGGAGAAGGGAGAAATGAGGGATGCCTGCTAAAGGGTATTGTTCAAGACTACATATACAAGACTTCACAGTTCTTTTTTTTTTTTTTTTTTTTTTAAGCCATGCCACTCAGCCTGAGGGATACTAGGTCGCCAATCAGGAATTGAACCCATGACCCCTGCAATAGAAGCCAGCAGTCTTAACCAGTGGACCACCAGGGAAGTCCCCATAGTTCATTTGCATTTAAAAATGCTCATTTGGGGAAATTCCCTGGCAAGCCGGTGGTTAAGACTCTATCCTTCCACTGCAGGGATTGAGGGTTCAATCCCTGGTCAGGGAGCTAAGATCCCACATGCCATTCAGCCTAAAAAATAATAAAAATGATCAGAATAAAATGCCTGTTCTCATGTGATGAATCAGTGGTCACAAAGCAAGGTCTTTTAAGCCTGAGTGATCATCCCATTCGGGTCTGTCACTCACTCTTTTCTTTCCTTCCTCTCTTCCTCCATCCCCTGCTTCCTTCCTTCCATTTTGAAGTTTTCACTATGGAAGTTTTAACACAGATTCAAAACACAAGTATAATGGACTTCCTATTCATTCGAGAGTATAGTGGATGGTCAGACAGACCCATTATCTACCTTCAACAATTGCCGTCATTATGTGGCCATTTTTTCACCCCTATGTCCCCTTTGATTCTTGTGTTAGGTTTGGTACTCTGACAAACAAATGTAAAGGCGGAATAAGATGAACAAAGGATTTACTGGGGAAAATACTTGAGGGAAAAGTGGAAGAGAGCCAGAGGAGGCTAGAAGTGCCAGACTGCAGTGGAAGGTCTAAGCCCTGTGGAGAAGAGAAGGGAGGTTAGGTAGGAAAAGTCTTAGACCTTGGTGCAACTTTAAGAAACTTTAAGTAAAGCTAGTGTGGAATTTTTGAGCCAAAGTGACATGTCAGATGCGTCCCCATCTCCTAGAAACTGGTGCTTTAGATCTCTACTCTCTGCTGCACTCAGTCATTGTCTGTAAATAGTCCATGAGAAGCACAGCCTAGGTGTAAACTGGCAATTTCAGAGTAAGTGCAGCTGCGTGCAGTTTTCTATATTCACCTAGTGTTTTCACAGACAAAATTGCATACAAATTCCAAATCTGCATCATGCTCAAATCATTTCCTAAGAAATCAATTGCACTGGATTAAATTCTCATTTTTAATATAAGTGTTAAACAGCAAAACATAGAATGGCAAAGGGCATCTTCACCTTCCCTTCAAGTAGAACTAAGAACATACATTGAAAAACAGGGGGAGCCTGATCAGTCACCCAACTTACACCTACTCTGGAAAGATTATGTGCCCAAAAGGTTAATATTATTATTTTTTGGTCATGCTAAGGCAGTTTGTGGGATCTTAGTTCCTCATACAGGGATTGAACGCAGGTCCTTGGCGTTGAAAGATCCGTGTTGTAACCACTGGACTGCCAGGGAATTTCTGGTTGTCATTTTTAAAAGAATTTTTTCCAAGGTTCTCTGGAATGGCTCACCACTAAGAATATATTTATTGTGTCCAGGATAGTACTAATCAACATTTTTTTTTTTAATCAACATTTTTAAGGGCCTTGAATTCTCTATTCCCCCACAAGCAAAATAATAATAAAACATTTAATGTTGGCAATATCAGCACAGTATTTCCTTACAGTAACAAGTGTATAAAGAAAGTTTTCTCATATTTCTGTAATTTGGGAATAAATGAAACAGTACAGGAAAAGGTACCAAATGGATATAGGAGATTCAGTTATGTAGGTTTTTTTTTTTTAATTGTGATATATTCATAATTTCAAGCCATACAACATTCCCCAGAATAACTACTTACTGGAGCCTGTGAAGTGAAAGTCGCTCAGTCATGTCCAGCTCTTTGCGACCCCATGGACTATAGTCCATGGAATTCTCCAGACCAGAATACTGGAGTGAGTAGTGGTTCCCTTCTCCAGGGGATCTTCCCAACCCAGGGATAGAACCCAGGTCTCCCGCATTGCAGGCGGATTCTTTACCAGCTGAGCCACCAGGGAAGCTACTGGAGCCTACTCGAAAATAAATTTTATCTAAATTCTCCCATGTTGTCCCTTTTTCCATGTTAAACCATTACGGTTCCGCTAGCCATCCCTCATTTGGTACAGTCTTAAGTTCTTTCATTACCATCTTTGCATTTCTTCTGGAAAATCTTCTTGTTCTTCAATGGCCCAGAGTTCCTCAGTTTTGGAACTACTAACATTTTAGATCAGATAATTCTTTGCTGTCGGAGACTGTCCTGTGCGTTGCTGGTAGTATAGCACCATCACTGGCCTTTATGAACTGCTGCTGCTGCTGCTAAGTCGCTTCAGTTGTGTCCGACTCTTTGAGACCCCATAGACGGCAGCCCACCAGGATCCCCCGTCCCTGATATCAGTAATACAACACCTCCGTCCCGCAAACAAAATTGTCTACAAATGTCCCCTAGGGACAAAATTAGCCTTGGTTGAGAAATACTGGTCTAGCCAGTGGAGAAGAACAAAGAAGAAATATCAAGTGCAATAAAGATTTTAAAATTTTTATTTGAGAAACAAAAAGCCCTTGCACTTTGGGAAGAACAGGTTGCTCTCCATAATAAAGGATTATTTGTAGTTTAGAAAGGACAGGATGAAGAGAGGAAAGATGCTTACCCCAGGAAATCCTGTTTTCCTGTCTGAAGGGCTTTTAGTACAGAAATATCTAATATGTGATTATAGAATCTGCTGCCATGCTTACTGTATAACAGATCTCAATGAAGTTTACTGTATCCTGGAAAGCTTTGGGTCAGATTGTATGATTTGCCAACTTAAGAAAGGAACTCAGTTCACCATCTGAGTTGATAACAATGCAAAATACAAACAACTTGTACATACTGGAGCCTGGAGACTGTGGAGTCTACAGAACTCTCCTTTGACATTCCTTGAGATGTGGACTCCAATCAGCTCAAGTACTTAAGGACCTGTGCAATTCCAGCTGACAGTTGTATATTATGTGCATCTTAACCATCACTTCATGGAAAATAGATGGGGAAACAGTGGAAACAGTGTCAGACTTTATTTTTTGGGGCTCCAAAATCACTGCAGATGGTGACTGCAGCCATGAAATTAAAAGACACTTACTCCTTGGAAGGGAAGTTATGACCAACCTAGATAGCATATTGAAAAGCAGAGACATTACTTTGCCAACAAAGGTTCATCTAGTCAAGGCTATGGTTTTTCCTGTGGTCATGTATGGATGTGCGAGTTGGACTGTGAAGAAAGCTGAGCACCAAAGAATTGATGCTTTTGAACTGTGGTGTTGGAGAAGACTCTTGAGAGTCCCTTGGACTGCAAGGAGATCCAACCAGTCCATTCTGAAGGAGATCAGCCCTGGGATTTCTTTGGAAGGAATGATGCTAAAGCTGAAACTCCAATACTTTGGCCACCTCATGCGAAGAATTGACTCATTTGAAAAGACTGATGCTGGGAGGGATTGGGGGCAGGAGGAGAAGGGGACGACAGAGGATTAGATGGCTGGATGGCATCACTGACTCCATGGACGTGATTCTGAGTGAACTCTGGGAGTTGGTGATGGACAGGGAGGCCTGGCATGCTGCAATTTATGGGGTCGCAAAGAGTCAGACATGACTGAGCAACTGAACTGAACTGAACCATCAGGAGATGAAAATATGAAATATGAAACTGTGCGTGCTAAGTCGGTTGGTCATGTCCAACTCTTTGCAACCCTATGGACTGCAGCCCGCCAGGCTCCTCTATCCATGGAATTCTCCAGGCATGAATACTGGAGTGGGTTGTCATGCCCTCCTCCAGGGGATCTTCCCAACCCAGGGATCGAAACCAGGTCCCCCTAAAACTGAGTTCCTTTGCCAAGTTAATGATTAATCTCTCTATCCAAAATGTTATTCCCTTTCTGGTCCAGCACCTGTTCCCTTCAAGATTGAGGAGTTCAAAGAAAGGGGGTTGAAACTGAGCAGGACTTTGTGGGACACAAGGGCACAAAAGCACTTCCGTGTCCCCCATATCTTGTTTAGAGGAAAAAGTTTTCAGCCTCCTAGACCTTCCCTGAATTCCAAAAGGGCAGATGCAAATAATTACTAATCAGAGTGAGGGAATTCAGAAACAAAGGAAAGGAAATAATAGTGCAGCCATGGAGCAGCTTCCTGGTTCCTCCTCAAGAGATATACATAACAATCAGATACATTTCTGAGTTATTCTACAGGAATTCGGTGACCCTCCCCCCCACACACATACCCTCACCCCAACTAGAGGGTGGTGACTTCAGATTGTACATAAACCCATGGCCTTCAGACTGGCTGGAACCAGAATACTAATGATTGATATTCCTGGAACACCATCCTGTAACTTCCCCACCAACCAATCAGAGGAATGTCACATACCCTGCAGACTGCCCACCGCGCCCCCTGCCCCCAACCCCAGATTTTATCTATAAAAACTCTTTACCCAAACCTACGCAGGAGTTAAGGATTTTTGACCATTATCACCACTTTAATTCACCACAACCCGAGGTCAGTTACTTTACTGTGCACAGGTGAGTTGACCTAGTTTTGTTGGGTAACATATATACTCTAGTATTCTTCTCCCAGCCACATTATTGTGATGGTTCCTTTATGTGAGTGTGTGAGAAATATTATTTAGTAGCTCAGAGCATTGGAGAAGGCAATAGCAACCCACTCCAGTGTTCTTGCCTGGAGAATCCCAGGGACGGGGGAGCCTGTTGGTCTGCCGTCTATGGGATCGCACAGAGTTGGACATGACTGAAGTGACTTAGCAGCAGCAGTAGCAGCTCAGAGCATTGACTCTAGAGTCAGACTTCTTGAATTCAAAACATGGCATTGTCACTTTACCTCTGCCACTATGTTCTGCTATGTCCTTAAACTTCAATGTTATTCTACTCCAAAATAGGGATTATAATATCTATCTTGTGGAGCTACTTGTGAGGATTAAATGCATTTGTGTACCTAGCACATCTGAAAAGGTGTAAGGCCTTGACAAATGTTGGCTAGGATTATTTAGTCCTTACTCATCTAAATACATTTTCTTCCACCGGTGCTAACTCCTAATTCGCTCACCTTGGGCTTATACTTTTGTTGTTTGGCTCAAAGTGCAGGACTTTACATTTGTCTCTTAGTCTCATCTTGATGAGAGCTTGGCACTCAGAATCAGATAGCTTTGGTTTCAATTTCAACTTTACCTACCTCTTACCAGAATTACAAGAATTCAATAAAAACAGTGTGTGGCAAAAGACTAAATCAGTGGTTCTTAACGAGGGGTGATTTATTCCCAGGTGACAGTGTTGCTGAAATTTGAGCTCTGTACACTGGAGGGTGCCAGATTAAATTGAAAGACTGAATTTTGGGGTGAAGTAGAAAAGAATAGCTTTATTGCTTTGCCAGGCAAAGGGGGCCACAGTGGGCTAATCCCCTGAAAACTGTCCTGCCCCTGGAAATGATAGTGAGGAGTTTTACAGTGTTCAAATAGCAAGGCATGATCAGCTCGTGGACTTTCCTCTGATTGATTGGTGGTGAGGTAATTGGGAGTCAGGGTCATTAACCTTCTGGTTCCAACAGGTCTGGGATCTACATGCTTCTGGGTGGCATACCATTAACTTCTTTCGCCTAGTAGGAGTTTCAGTATCTGCAATTCAGAGGACGGCTCAGAATATTATCTATAGTCCTTGAGGAAGAACTAAAGATCTTTGACTTTGTTTAATGGCTAGAGTATTATTATTTTGTCTTGCTTGCCTGTTTTCTTTTCTGCATTTTCTCACTTCTCTGATTAAATTTATTCTTTGAAGTTTTTCTACAGACAAAAAGCAATAAGAGGACACGGGTCGGGGTCTACTCTGGGAAGCCCTCATTAGGTCCTCCTCAGTTACACTGGCAGTGTTTGGAGACAATCTTGGTTGTCACAACTGGAGGCCGTTACTAGCATATAGAGGCCAAGTTCAGTTCAGTCGCTCAGTCGTGTCCAACTCTTTGTGATACAATGGACTGCAGCATGCCAGGCTTCCCTGTCCATCACCAACTCCCAGAGCCGACTCAAACTCATGTCCTTTGTGTCGGTGACGCCATCCAATCATCTCACCCTGTGTCATCCCCCTCTCCTTCCGCCTTCAATCTTTCCAAGTATCAGAGTTTTTTCAAATGAGTCAGTTCTTGGTCTCAGGTGGCCAAAGTATGGGAGTTTCAGCTTCAGCATCAGTCCTTCCAATGAATATTCAGGACTGATTTCCTTTAGGATTGACTGGTTGGATCTCCTTGCAGTCCAAGGGACTGCCAAGAGTCTTCTCCAACACCAAAGTTCAAAAGTATCTCTTCTTTGGCACTCAGCTTTCTTTATGGTCCAACTCTCACATCCAAACATGACTATTGGAAAAACCATAGCTTTGACTAGATGGACATTTGTTGGCAAAGTAATGTCTCTGGTTTTTAATAAGCTGTCTAGGTTGGTCATAGCTTTTCTTCTAAGGAGCAAGTGTCTTTTAATTTTATGGCTGCAGTCACCATCTGCAGTGATTTTGGAGCCCCCCAAAATAAAGTCTGTCACTGTTTCCATTGTTTCACCATTTATTTGCCATGAAGTGATGGGACTGGATGCCATGATCTCAGTTTTTTGAATGTTGAGTTTTAAGCCAACTTTTTCACTCTCCTCTTTCACTTTCATCAAGCTCTTTAGTTCCTCTTTGCTTTCTGCCATAAGAGTGGTGTCATCTGCATATCTGAGGTTATTGATATTTCTCCTGGCAATCTTGATTCCAGCTCGTGCTTCATCCAGCCTGGCATTTTGCATGATGCATTTTTGCACTCTGCATATAAGTTAAATAAAAAGGGTGACAAGATACAGCCTTGACATGCTCCTTTTCTTATCTGCAACCAGTCCATTGTTTCACGTCCAGTTCTAACTGTTGCTTCTTGACCTGCACACAGATTTCTCAGGAAGCAGGTCAAGTGGTCTGGTATTCCCATCTCTTTCAGAATTTTCCACAGTTTGTTGTTATCCACACAGTTAAAGGCTTTGGCAGAGTCAATAAGATAAAAGTAGATGTTTTTCTGGAACTCTCTTGCTTTTTCGATGATCCAGCAGATGTTAGCCATTTGATCTCTGGTTCCTCTGCCTTCTCTAAATCCAGCTTGAACATCTGGAAGTTCATGGTTCACATACTGTTGAGGCCTAACTTGGAGAATTTTGAGCATTACTTTGCTAGTGTGTGAGATGAGTGCAATTGTGCAGTAGTTTGAGCATTCTTTGGCATTGCCTTTCTTTGGGATTGGAATGAAAACTGACCTTTTCCAGTCCTGTGGGCACTGCTGAGTTTTCCAAATTTGCTGGCATATTGAGTGCAGCACTTTCACAGCATCATCTTCCAGGATTTGAGATAGCTCAACTGGAATTCCATCACCTCCACTAGCTTTGTTTGTAGTGATGCTTCCTAAGGTCCACTTGACTTCAAGCGTTCCTGGCCAAGGATGCTGCTAAATATCTTACAGTGCACAGGACAGGTCCTCACAGCAAATGATTATCCAGCCCCAAATGTTAACTGCCTTGAGGGTGAGAAATCCTGCATAAATACATTGCAAATGTCAGCTGTTATCTGTTCTAGCACCCCCAAAAACCTATTGATATAATTTTGGATCCTAGGCTGACCTTTCTAAAATTTTAGCTCCTCCTCCCTGCTATAGATTAGGGTTAAATTTGATCAGAATCCCATGTATTTTTTGATCCAAATTATAAGTAAAAATTGATAGTGTATAAGGACGGAGTGCTCCAGTCAAGTTACTGTTGAGACAGCATGTCTGGCAGTTGAGTGCACTGATAGGAATCCGTTAGAGTCCAAGTTCCATTTCTATTGATTACTAGTTGTGGACTGCAGAAGTTATTTAACTAATAAATGCCTCAGTTTCCTAATTTGTAAAAGAGACAAGGAATTATAATAAACCTATAGAGTCTCAGGGAGGATTAAAAGCAAGTAAAGCATTTAGTCTGGTGACTAGCCCATAGGTACTATTCAGTATTAACCAATCACCGTCTACTAATTGAGTATTCTTCAGGTATACTTGTTCAAGAAGTTACACATTCCCTGCTCTGTACCCCAATCCACACCACATTTCAACATTTTGTCAAAATAACATTATGCTAATCCTTGTCATAGAATTTGCTGAAATCCTCTCATCATACACATTTTATGAAAAATATCAGCTCTAATGACTTTCCTTCTTTCCTTCCTTCCCTCCCTTCCTCTCCACCTCTTATTTTTCTAAGACTACTGTCAGTATTGCAGAAACCTGAACTATGATTCCCATCAACTCTTCCCGTGAAATTACTCTAGGTGCTTCCTAACTTACTAGTTAAAATTCTATTACAAATTTAATCAGACAATGGATGTAAATCACTTACCACCAGGCTTGCCACATCCAAAGCTCTAAAAAAATGTTAAGAGTGCTTTTAGAAAGCCAGGGAGTCCAAGGAGAGGCTAAAATGATGTATGGAAGAGCCATCATCAAGGAATGGGGCTTGTATGTTGTAGAAAGATGGGGCTGGCTGCAGTGCCTTGGGACCTAAATTAGGAGGCCTGGGCAATATAAGAAAGGAATTACAGCTTCGTGCAAGAGCAAGATTAGGGGGAGGTGTCCTCCAGACCCCGCCCAAGGGCAGGGATAGTAGTGAGGCAAGGCAGAGCGCCACGCAGGTACAGAGCCAAGTGGGAAGACCTCTCCCAGGAGGCACCACGCCCACCCAGAGGATGCCGGGAAGGATGACTTTGCTCCTGCAGACGCAAGTGCTTCATAGCTGACCTGCGACCTCTTTCCCCTGGGTACTGAGTCACAAATGGTGAGTCAATACATGAACGAATGCATGTACGAGTAAATAAACACACAGGGCCCACATCAAAGCCCGGACTCATCCCCTGAGGCAATGTAGAGAGGGAGGTATTTGGCCTCAGGCCTCTAACTCTGCTCACCTGGATCTCCGAGGTGCAGGTGGGAGTTGGGGGTGGCGTGGTGGGAGTCTCCAAGCCTAGTGAAGGTTATGTGCCTGCTTCTAGTCCCTTGAAGAGTCCAATGTTGATTTTGTGTTTTTGTTGTCAGACAATACGCGTGACATAAAACTTAACTTTTGAATCACTTTAAAGTGTGTAGTTCAGTGTCATGAAGTATATTGACCACCGACTTTTATTTGTTAAAGTCAGCTTTAATAATAAAGAGCATTTTTTGAACTCTTACTGTGTTGTAGTGCAGCACTAAGAATAAAATTCAGAGTTCTTACTGTGGCTGACAAGTGAGTTGCTTTAACCTTCAGGAAGGATTGGATGTAGTGGTTCTTTAAATCAGTATGTATATCGATCACCAGTTGGTCTAAGTGTGATGGGGAGCATATCAGTCACCCAGGGAAAGGATGCGAGTGCCTTTTTACAAGGGATTCCCTGATAGCTCAGTTGGTAAAGAATCCGCCTGCAATGCAGGAGACTTCTGTTCGATCCCTGGGTAGGGAAGATCAGCTAGAGAACAAAGGCTAGTTGCGTCTCATCAGGTAGAGGTCACTGGATGGACATTCCATCTACATAGTTATGGATGGGTGAGTAGCTGAGGGGAGAACAGTGTGGACTTTCAAACTCAACTCTGAGTGGCCAATCTGTAGAAAACTCAAAAAGACTGATTATTTGATTCTTGCCACGTGTAGGCAATCAGCGAAACCAGGCTGTAGAAAACTAAAGACCTGAGGGAGGCAGGGAACATATTTGCCAGGGGAATATTTTGGGAGGTAGCAGTAGGGAGTGCGCCTTCCGGGCAGAGGAAGCAAATACAAAGCCTCCAAGACTGGAACATCCTGATGTGATTGAGAGATACCTGGGAGCTAATGTGACAGGTGAGGGTAGACAGGTGAGGGAGACTGAGAACACTTGAGCGCTGCTAGAGGATTCTGAATTTTTTTAAAAAAATATTTTTAAGGTTTTTTTTTTTTTTCTTTTGGCTCTGCCGAGTCTTGCTTGCAGCTCACACTGTCTTTGATCCTGGTTGGGGCATGCAAACTCTTAGTCACAGCATGTGGAAACTAGTTCCCAGACCAGGGATCAAACCCAGGCCCCCTGTATTGGGAGCACAGACTTTAACCACTGGGCCACCAGGGAAGTCCTTGAATTTTATTTTGAGTCATTGGAGGGTTTGAACAAGGGTTCCATTGTGGTGGACAGAAAATAGGTGGTGATAAAGCTGAAGCAAGAATGGCCATGCACTGAAAGCTGTCAAAGCTGGATGATGAGTAAGTGTGGGGTTTCATTATGGTGTTCTCCCTTCTTTTGTATTTGTTGAAAACTTCCATAATAAATAAAAACTTATATAAGAACCCCTCAGCTTCTGTTTTATAAGTAGTTGGAAGGGGGCAAATGTAGAAGCAAAGAGGGTCAGTAGAGTGCTGATTATAGCTTGGGGTAGTTACAGTAAACGTATTGAGAAGTGGTGCGTTATTTATATACTATAAAGGGAAATTAGAAAAGATTTCTTTGAATTTGGATGTGGAGTAAGAAAGAAAGAAGAATCAAAGGTGATTGTGCAACTGGAGAAAATGTTCTTAACTGAGATGGAAAAGTATGAGGGATGCAGGGAAGATCGAAAGTTCACTTTCAGTTTGTAAAGTTTTAAATGCTTATTTAAGTGTAGATGTCATGTAAACAGTTGGATATAATAATCTGAGGTTCAGAGAGAGGCCAGGGCTCGAGCTATGAATTTGGAGCTAGAAGTATATATATAGGGCTTAAAGCCTTGAGGCTGGATGAGATCACCAAATCTAATTCTCTAATGTTCTATCATTCTTTTGAAAAACAGATCTTTCTCCTACAAAGCTCTCACACACAAAAGTTGGTTCACTGAGTACAGAAACAATAGACTGTCTGAAAAATGACTGTACTCAGAACTGAGTGCACATATATTAATCACTTTTATGAGGGGTTCCAAGTGTCATTTAATAAACTGTATGGTCCTCGGCCACACTAAATGGAGTCCACTTGTTCTGGCAGCATGAAAAGAAATAATTTTACATCTTGAAGGGTACAATGGAAGATAAATTAAGTCATTCTCTTTTTCAGTGTCAGTAATCTTAGTGGTTTTATTGAATGTAAATTGTTTCATTTATTAATATGCTAGTCACCCTTCTAAATAATATGCCAGTGAAAATGCCCACAATTATTTAAGCCAAAAACCATGTGTGAGGGGTAAAGGAGTAAGGTTGTGTTTTCTCAGTCTAGGCTTGGATAGGTATCATGTTCCTTGGGTATTCTAGATTATTCTCCACAAATATATAGTGTTTTCCAAATTGGCTGATTATTATCACTAGAGGTGATTTTGGGGCCCAGCCCATAGATAATCTGAGTCAGTATGTCTGGGGTGGAGCACAGGAATTTGTATATTTAATTAGTGCCCATGTTTGGGAAATACTTCTAAGTAGACAGTTTCAAGAGCCATTTGATTTCTTCTTCCTCTACAGGTGTCCTTTTCATGTCTCATTTTCCTGTCTTATTATAAGGTATTAAAAAAAAAATCTGCGACTCTTCTGCAGTTGTTCACAGGGAATCAGACTCTGAGATGAGTTGGGGTGGACTGTGGACATGCTGAGTTCAAGTTCTGGCGATTCTTCTTACCCTGACCCCAAAGTCACTCTCAGTCTGGTTACTTGACATAAGACGAGGTTTGTCTTTGAATCTAAGCTTTTTAAGTTAGTGGGCCTCCACTAGAGTTTAGATTTAAACACTATCTTAAGGGAAAAACCAGAAAAAAGGAAGAGCCTGCCTATAAAACAGGGAATCCTGCCACTATGGCACTCTGGAAACCAGAGAGGATATTTCGAAAAGAGGAATTGGAGCACAGACAAAAATAGAACCATATTGAGAGTTTTTATGTCTTTATGGGGCCAGGCCCGGTAATTTTCTCCCATTTAGGGTAATGAACCCCCTGATTATATTTGCAGATTTTTTGGGAGTGTCTATGTACCACATGACCTCATGTTGGGAATCTTTGCTCTTAGTATATTCTCCACAGTGAAGCCAGAGTAAAGATTTAGACATACAGATCAGAGCATATCACTCCCCTCTTAAAGCTCTTCAACGTCTTCCCCCTTGCATTTAAGGCCGAATTCTTTTGACATTCTTCTTCCCAAAGGAAGGATGACGTCACATCATCCATGATGTTTCCCTGGCTCACGTCTTCAAAAGCATCTGTAACTCTCTCCCTCCCTCCATGTTATGGAGCCACACTGGCCTTTTTGTATTTCTTTAAGGAATTGCATCCTCCCTGCCCCCTTCCCTCATCTCCCCACTCTTCACTTGGCTGATTTTATCTTCACAGTGTTTAACAATGCCATCTTATTTTCTATATAACATTTATTACTAGCTTATATTTTTCTGTTTGTATTTGTTTACTGGTTTATTGTGAGTTCTCTCACTACAGTGTAACCCCTGGGAACAGAGTTCTTACCGCTATGTCACTGGCATTTAAATCTGGTGTTTAGAGTCTTGGTCCTGGGTGCCCACTCAGTAATATTTGCTGGAATCAATAAATGAATGAATAAGCAGGAGAGAAATCGGCAGGGCTGATAAGGATCAAATCAGTAAAGACGGTTATCTCGGGGAAGGAGTTGGTGAGATTGGAGGGAAGGAGGAAAAAGCTTGCATGTTTTACTTTATACTCTTCTCACCATAAAAGGAGAAAAATGACTATGGATAATTTTAAGTTTCTTGTTCGTGTTTTTATGTATTTTCCAAATTTTCTAAAATAAACATGTTTTACTTAGAAATCAGAAAAATGAAATAGAACACAAATAGTGATTATAGTTACTTAGCAAGATTTGCACTTTCAGTGAAACAAGCTTTCACGTTTTTGTGTCAACACCATTGCTTTTGTTTTCTGCAAAGGACCTAGTCCTTCATTTTGGTGTGAAGCCGTGTATTAGAATATTTTCTGAATAGGTATCTGTCTGAGTTTCCTTGGACATCTCTAAGGAAAATCATGAGTTAGGCGGTCTCCATAGTAACTAATTCAGAGCCAACACTGATCCTTAAGGATAACAGCAATGGATATTCTAGCACTAGAGAAATTTTTGGATTTCTCTCAGGTTGGGTATCCTTGTATGCTTAGTTATCTGAGTACCAGTCTCAGGAATCTTCTTTAGACAAAGACTTTGCTTTACAAATGTGATCTGAATGCAAACTGGGAAAGAACCTTTTGGGTTGAAGTTGCTTCTTCTGTCTATAATATCCTGCCCCCCAAATAACACCATCTTCTCTTATCAGAATCTTATCTATCCCTCATTCCTCAGGTAAAAAGTTAACTCTTAGAGGAAGTGAAATGCGAATCCTGAACACTCCTCATTAACCTTATTTTACTCTGCTTTATAAATATGATCTTTGTGTATTTATTCTTCTGAAATATGGATGGCAAAGACTAGTGCAGACAGAAAAGCATTAATTAATATTTGGCAAAACTAATACAATTATGTAAAGTTTAAAAATAAAATAAAATTTAAAAAAAAAAGCATTAATTAATATGATAGTGAATTTTATGTGTCAGCCTGATTTGGCCACAGGATGCCCAGATATTTGGTTAAACATTATTTGGGTTTTTCTGTGAGGATGTTTATGCATGACTTTAACAGTTGAATAGTAGGCCGAGTAAAGCAGATTACTCTCTAATGTGGGAGGGCCTCATCCTGTGAGTAGAAGGCCCAAATAATACAAAAAGGCTGAACAAGAGCAAACTCGAATAGCTGTTCTTTCCTGCCTTTGGAGTTGAAACCTGGGCTCTTCCTGGGTTTTAAGCCTGTTGGCATTTGGTCTTGAACTACACTATTAGCTGTCTTGGTCCTTCTTAGGCTTCCAGACTTCATCATCAGCCTGGCTGTGTTTCCAGCTGTATAGGGGTGTGTGTGTGTGTGTGTGTGTGTGTGTGTGTGTAGACAGCTATAAAGTGCAAGTTGTGCAGTTGTGTCCCACTCTTTGCCACCCCATGGAATAAGCCTGCCAGGCTCCTCTGTCAGTGGAATTCTCCAGGCAAGGATACTGGAGTGGGTAGCTGTTCTCTTCTCCAGGGATGTTCTCTTCTCCCAACCCAGGGATTGAACCCAGGTCTCCTGCATTGCATGCAGATTCTTTATGGTCTGAGCCACCAGGACAGCCCAGATAGACAGCTGTAGACATAGATATGAATAGATATAGCTATATTCCTATTGGTTCTGCTTCAATGGAGAAACCTGAATAGTATAAATAAGATCCTATTATGTGTCAGGCCCTGGGCTAGGAGAGAGGTTCCCCAGCTCTCTAACTTAAAAGAGATAATAGACTAACTTCAATGTGATAAGTGATCTAGTCGAGTTGCAAACCTACAAAGTGCTGTGAGATGAAAAGGAGCACCTTAATTGCATAAGGAGTTGAGAGGGATTCACTTGAGTTGACATGATTGAGATGGTGAAAAATGACACCAGACTGAGAAAACGGAAGAAATTGAACTACTGGTGTCTGCAGCAACATAGATGTATCTCACAGTTATAATTTTTAGTGGAATAAAAATCAGGAAAAAAGTACATATGAATATAGGTGCCATGGATATCATTAATAAAGGCCTTTGACAATGAACTTGGGAAGGAAAATATCCAATATCTTATCATTCAGTGTTGCGGGAGCAATGATTACCAAGTGTATATGATACCCTAAGAGGATATTGTTTGTTAATGTTCCCCTCCTCTCTATGACAAAAATAATTATTTTCTTGATTTGTTCTTCAGGTTAAAAACGATGGACAATTTGGAAAGAATACATTTCAGTTTTATAGATGTTATTGAAATGTAGCAAAATATTTCTTGAACTAAAACTCATTCTTAACAAAAAGTTTACACGGAAGAGTTTACACTATTTCATTGTTTTACATTTTAAACAAAAGTACATAAGTTCTGTTTGTCTCTACGATCACTGTTCTATCATTTTATTTTGAATCCACTGTTCGAAAGTAGGAATATGTAATACTACAGAGATAGAAACTGCATGATGTAAGCTTGAATGATTCAGCATTGAGAATTTACTCTGAAATGACATGCATGTAACAAGTCTGTGTATAGTGAACGAACTGAAGAAGTAAAGTTCTTTGAATGGACTTCCACTTAGAATAAATGTTCATTACAGAGAGTAATAAACATGTGCTGATTTAATGCTTAAACATATTACTAAAATTCAACAATCTTAATAGCAGTTGTTCTAGAAGAGCAGTGCTCAAACTTTTTAGTCTCAGGACTTCATTGCACTCTTACAAATTTTTGAGCTCTTTGCCATTTTTTTTTTTTTTGGTCTTGCCAAAGGGCATGTAGGATCTCGGTTCCCCAACCAGGGATAGAACCCAGGCTCCTTAACCACTGGACTGCCAGGGAAGTCCCCCTTTGCTTTTGTTTATGTGAATTATATCTATTGACATGGATCTTGTTAGAAATGAAAACTGAGAAAAAGTGTAAATAATTATTTTAAAAGAAAATTTTCATCTTAAATTATATAATAAATCCACTATATTAACATACATAGTAACATCCATAAAAAATAATTTCCCAAGTAAAGGAAAATTTAATATAAGAATGATATCATTTTACATTTATGCAACTGGAGTCTCATAGATGCTTCTGCATCCAATCTGTTGCAAAATGTCGTTTTGGTTAATGTATATGAAACAAATCTAGCTTTATACAAATGTGTAGTTGGAGAGGGTATTTTAATAGCCTCTTTATTTTATTTAATAATAAAAATAATGTAGTACTCTTCTTTAATACTCCACCAAAACTTGACAAAGGAAGTAGTTTCTTAAACATTAATTTCATGTCTCCTGAAATCACATAATTGAACTTTGCATACTGTTATATTAAAATCTGTTGGTCTTTCTTACATTCTGAATGAATGCTTTTACTTGTGTATGACTTCATAGTATTATGCATTGGTGATTTGGAATATATTGTTTACTTCCTGGAGTTAATGCAGCTTTTCTAAATGTTGACACGTTTAGTTTTTGTTTGTTTTTCGTTTTGACGCGTTTAGTTTTACAATAGCAAAAAGATCACATTTGTTAATATCACCACTGATCTCATCAGAAGAGTTTATAATCTCACAGAAGCTTTCAAGCTCATAGTGTTTCCAATGTTTGATTTGGTTTGAAAGCTCAAATCTTAGGAGCAGATATTTAAGTTGTTTTTCTTGAAATGCCAGACTCAGTTCATTTTTGAGAAAAATGCCTGCTGAATCACCAGGTCTGATTAACTATAGTCTTTCAGTTGTCTTTTCAAGTCAAAACGGTATTTTCATTTAAAAGTGGATAAATCAGCTCACAATTCAAATAAGCACCATTGAGACAGCAGAAATGCTTTGTTTTCCATTTCATTACAGAAAAAAGATGAGTGCTCAAGGGTCAAGATTTAGTAAAATGTTTACTGTTTCATTAGGGCTATGTTTCAGTGAGGCTAGGCTTTTGTTGTTGTTAATTGTGTTTAGTGGTGAAGAATACAATGTTCCAATTCAGTCTGTGACACGGCCCTGACTGGTGCTGAGGAGTGACCAGTTTTACTCGCCATTGCTTCTGGATCATCAGTGCACATAGTTAACACAGTGAGAAGGCAAATAATGTTTTATACTATTATGACAATTGTTTACCCCTTAGACTCTCTGAAAGGATCTTAGGCTACTTGAGGTCTGTGGACATTAACAAATTTGTTTGTTTTTCTAGATGAGTATTTCATTGACATTGTTTGAAATTTCTAGTCTTGGTAATACAGTATAGAATGACTTTCACTCAGTTCAATTATTGCTTTTATATTCTCTACAAACAGAACACCATTTTATTGTCTGTACCCAGGGAATACTTTCCCACTGCCCTGCCCATGGTACACCACTGGATGCATGTGTGTGTATATATGTATATATATGGAGGAAATAGCAACCCACTCTGGTATTCTTGCCTGGAGAATCTCATGGACAGAGGAGCTTGGCTACTGCAGTCCATGGGATTGCAAAAAGTCAGACACAACTGAAGCAATTGAGAATGTATATACCCACCCCCCCCTCCACACACACACACACACACACACACACACACACATTTGTGTCTATGTCTATATGGTATGGGGTTCTCAAGGCAAGGATCCTGAAGTGGTTTGCCATTCCCTTCTCCAGTGGACCTCATTCTGTCAGACCTCTCCACCATGACCCATCCGTCCTGGGTGGCCCCACACGGCATGGCTTTGAGTTAGACAAGCTGTGGTCAGTGTGATCAGATTGGCTAGTTGTCTGTGATTGTGCTTTCAGTCTGTCTGCCCCCTGATGCCCTCTCTCAGCACCTACCGTCTTACTTCGGCTTCTCTTAGCTTGGGCATGGGGTATCTCTTCACAGCTACTCCAGCAAAGCGCAGCCGCCACTCCATACCTTGGACGTAGGGTAGCTCCTCTCGGCCACCACCCCTGACCTTGGGCATGGGGTAGCTCCTCTCAGCTGCTCCTGTGCCGTTGCTCCTGCGCCGTTGTGCAGAGTACATCATGAGAAATGCTGGGCTGGTCCCATCACTTCATGGCAAACAGATGGGGAAACAGTGGAAACAGTGACAGACTTTATTTTGGGGGGCTCCAAAATCACTGCAGATGGTGATTGCAGCCATGAAATTAAAAGACACTTACTCCTTGGAAGGAAAGTTATGACCAACCTAGACAGCATATTAAAAAGCAGAGACATTAATTTGTCAACAAAGGTCCGTCTAGTCAAGACTATGGTTTTTCCAGTAGTCACGTATGGATGTGAGAGTTGGACTATAAAGAAAGCTGAACACAGAAGAATTGATGCTTTTGAACTGTGGTGTTGGAGAAGACTCTTGAGAGTCCCTTGGACTGCAAGGAGATCCAACTAGTCCATCCTAAAGTAGATCAGTCCTGGGTGTTCATTAGAAGGACTGATGCTGAACCTGAAACTCCAATTTTTGGCTGCCTGTTTCGAAGAGCTGACTCATTTGAAAAGACCCTGATGTTGGGAAAGATTGAAGGCAGGAGGAGAAGGGGACAACCAAGGATGAGATAGTTGGATGGCATCACCGACTCAATGGACGTGAGTTTGGGTAAACTCTGGGAGTTGGTGATGGACAGGGAGGCCTGGCATGCTGCAGTTCATGGGGTCGCAAAGAGTCCAACACGACTGAGCGACTGAACTGAACTATATGGTATGTATTGTATGTGGTTTTTTTAAAAAAAGAATTGAGTTCTTTATTAGATGTATTTATTGCAAATATTTTCTCCCAGTCAGTGTTTTTGTCTTTTCCTTCCCTTAGTGGTCTTTTTTTTTTTTTTTAATGTTGTCTTTTGATGAACAGAAATTTTAAAAAATAAACTTGCAATTTAGAATGGTTTTAGATTTACATAAAACTTGTAGATTTAGTACAGAGATTTCCTGTATATCTCTCACACAGTTTCCCCCAGCATTAACATCTTAACTTCAGTTTAGTTCAGTTCAGTTGCTCAGTCATTTCCAACTCTTTGCGACCCCATGAATCGCAGCACACCAGGCCTCCCTGTCCATCACCAACTCCCAGAGTTCACCCAGACTCACGTCCATCAAGTCAGTGATGCCATCAAACCATCTCATCCTCTGTCGTCCCCTTCTCCTCCTGCCCCCAATCCCTCCCAGCATCACAGTCTTTTCCAATGAGTCAACTCTTCACATGAGGTGGCCAAAGTACTGGAGTTTCAGCTTTAGCATCATTCCTTCCAAAGAAATCCCAGGGCTGATCTCCTTCAGAATGGACTGGTTGGATCTCCTTGCAGTCCAAGGGACTCTCAAGAGTCTTCTCCAACACCACAGTTCAAAAGCATCAATTCTTCGGCGCTCAGCCTTCTTCACAGTCCAACTCTCACATCCATACATGACCACAGGAAAAACCATAGCCTTGACTAGACGAACCTTTGTTGGCAAAGTAATGTCTCTGGTTTTGAATATGCTGTCTAGGTTGGTCATAACTTTCCTTCCAAGGAGTAAGCGTCTTTTAATTTCATGGCTGCAGTCACCATCTGCAGTGATTTTGGAGCCCCCAAAAAATAGTCTGACACTGTTTCCACTGTTTCCCATCTATTTCCCATGAAGTGATGGGACCAGATGCCATGATCTTCGTTTTCTGAATGTTACCATGGTGCATTTGTCACAACTAGCAAACCAACATTAATACATTACAATTAACTAAACTCTAGAATCATTTAAATTTCAATCATTTTCCACTGATGTCTTTTACTCTATTTCAGAATTACATTCAGAGTACCTGATTGCATTTAGTCATCTTGTCTCCTGGTATGCTCTGTTTTGTGATAATTTCTTAGTCTTTCTATGTTTTGGATGACTGACAATTTTGAGGAATACTAATCAGATGTTTTGTAGAATGTCTTTCAATTTCTGTTTGTCTGATGTTTTTCTCATAGATTGGAGTTACAGGTTTGATGAGGAAGGTCACAAAGGTGAAATGCTCTTCTCATCACATCCTACCAGGGTTATATGATGGCAACATGGTATATCCCTGGATGAGGTAGTATTTGCCAGGTTGAAATTGCTTAACTTGATGGTGTATTTATCCTTTTGTGATACGTTAAGTTCTTGCTTTATATATTTCATAATGTTATGCATATAATATTGAAATTATATCTTCCTAATTAATTGAAACTTTTGTTATTACACAGTAACTATTTCTAGCGATCTTTAAAAAATGTGTGTTTGCTATTAATGTTGGTATACTGGTTTTTATTAGGCTTAGTGTTTTTTCCCTTAGTATATCCATCCATGTTGTCACAAATGGCAAGATTTTCTTTAATCTGTTCATCCATTGATGGATCCCTGAATTGTTTCCGTATCTTTTTATTCTTTTTTTTTAGTTTTTTAAATTGAGGTATAATTGACATAAAATATTCTGTTAGTTTCAGGTGTATAATGTTATATTTTTATGTGTCGCAAAATGAGCACCACAATAAGTCTGGTGAATATCTGTTAACATACATGGTTACAGTTTGGTTTTTTCTTTTTGCTTTATTCTACTGGATCTTCATTGTTTCCCAAGGGGCTTTCTCTAGTTGTGAGCAGAGACTACTCTTTGTTGCAGTGTGTGGGCTTCTCGTTGTGGTGGCTTCTTTTGTTGCAGAGCACGGGCTCTAGATGCATGGGCTTCTGTTTTTGTGGCTCATGGGCTTAGTCGCCCTATGACATGTGGAATCTTCCCAGACCAGGGGTCAATCCCCTGCATTGATCGGTGGACTCTCAACTACTGAAACACCAGGGAAGTCTTGGTTACAGTTTTTTTTTTCTTGTGATGAGAACTTATAAGATTTATTCTCTTCAGTTCAGTTCAGTTCAGTTCCTCAGTCGTGTACGACTCTTTGCAACCCCATGAATCGCAGCACACCAGGCCTCCCTGTCCATCACCAGCTCCCCGAGTTCACCCAGACTCACGTCCATCAAGTCAGTGATGCCATCCAGCCATCTCATCCTCTGTCGTCCCCTTCTCCTCCTGCCCCCAATCCCTCCCAGCATCACAGTCTTTTCCAATGAGTCAACTCTTCGCATGAGGTGGCCAAAGTACTGGAGTTTCAGCTTTAGCATCATTCCTTCCAAAGAAATCTTTGGGCTGATCTCCTTCAGAATGGTATAAGCTTGGTGGGTTTTAAATGTTTTTTTTTTTTTAATTATTTTTTAAAATATCAGTTTCTTATACAAATGAGATCAAACAATATTTGTCTTTCTCTGTCTGACTTATTTCACTTAGCATAATACCCTCATTCATGTTGTCACAAATGGCAAGAATTTCTCTATCCATTCATCCATTGATGGATCCCTGGATTGTTTCCATATCTTGGCTTTGTAAATAACGCTGCAGTGAACATGAGAGTGCATATATCTTTTCTAGTTAATATTTTCATTTTCTTTGCATAAATACTGAGAGGTTGCATCATGTGGATCCATATCCTAGTTATTTAAAAAATTTTGAGAAACCTCCATACTGTTTTCTTTTTTTTTTTTTTCATACTGTTTTCTATAGTGGCTGCGCTGATTTACATTCCCACCAACCATGCACAAGGGTTCCCTTTTCTCTGTATCCTTGCCAACAATTGTTATTTCTTTTTTAGACAGAAATTCTTTAAATTTAGTAAAGTCTAATTTAATAGTCTTTTATAACTTGTGATTTTTATTCTTATTCTAAGATTACATTCCTGGCATAAATTCCACTTGGTCGTAAGGTGTATGCGTGTACTCAGTTGTGTCTGACTCTGTGATCACATGGACTGTAGCCTGCCAGGCTCCTCTGTCTTTGGGATGCACCAGGCAAGAATACTAGAGCAGGTTGCCATTCCCTTCGCCAGGGCATCTTCCCAACTGAGACTGAACCTATATCTCCTGTACCTCCTGCACCGGCAGGTGAATTCTTTCCTATTGAGCCACCTGGGAAGGCTTTTTGTCATATTATATTATCATTTTTACATAAAGGAGAAAACCCCATATAATCATCTCAACAGAGGCAGAAAAAAATTTATATAAAATTTAGCAATTAAATGCTCACTAATGTAGTGATAGAAGGAAACTCCAAGGTTATGCTAATCTTATAAAATGAGTTGGAAAATATTCCTCTTCTCTAGTCTCTGAGTGAGTTTTTTCTTTGTAATATTGGTTTTATTTTTTCTTTAAGTGTTCAGAAGAATTTACTGCAAGCTGTCTTGACTTGAAATTTTCTTTGTGGGAAGGTTTTTGCTTAAGGATGTGTATCATTGATCTTTAATTTCATTCAGACTTTCTATTTCTTTTTAAAAAAATATATTTATCTTACTGAAGGATAGTTGATTTACAATGTTGTACTAATCTCTGCTGTACAACAGTGACTCCGTTATGTATAGTGTAGACATTTTCTTTTTATATTTTTTGCATTATTGTTTATCACAGGGTTATTGAATATAGTTCCCTGTGCTGTACAGTAAGACCTGTTGTTCATTCATCCTATATGTAAACATCTACTAATCCCAAACTCCCAGTCCATCCCTCTTCCACCCACTCCCCCTTGGCAACCGCAAGGCTCTTCTGTGTGTCTGTGAGTCTGTTTATGCTTTGTAGATAGGTTCATTTGTGCTATATTTTAGATTCCACACGTTATGATTCAGTAGAATCACACTGTATATACGCACCACATCTTTATGCATTTATCTGTCAGTGGACGTGTAGGTTGTGTCTGTGTCTTGGCTACTGTGAATAGTGCTGCTATACACAGAGAGGTGCATGTATCTTTTTGAATTATAGTTTTCTCCAGGTATATGCCATCCTGGGAATTTTATTTTTTTTGGGGGGGGGTTGCTATTTTAAAAGGTATTTTTTACATTCATTTTCTGATGTTTCATTATTAGTGTAAAGAAATGCAATTGATTTTTGAATATTAATCTTGTATCCTGCTACTTTGTTGGGTTCATTTATTAGATCTAGTAGTTTTTGTGTGGAGTCCTTAGGCTTTTCTATATATAGTCATGCTATCTGCATATAGTAACAATTTCATGTATTAGATTTGGTAAGTTGTCTTTTTCAAGGAATTTGTCCATTTCATCTGTATTTTCAAAACTTTATTGAGATTATAATAAATATGCCGTAAACTTTGCTATTTAAAGTGTACAATTTTTAAAGTATATTCTTAAAGTTGTGCAACTATCATAGTCTAATTTTAGAACATTTCCATCACTCCAAATAGAAATTTCATGCCTATTTGTAATCACTCTCATTTCCATCACCAGGCCCAGGTAACCACTATTTACTTTCTGCCTCCAAAGATTTGCCTTTTCAAAATATATCATATAAATGGAATCAAATAATAAGTGATGTTTTATATATTACTTCTTTCACTTAGTATAGTATTTTTAAGGTTCATCTATATTGTAGCACGTATCAGTACTTTGTTCCTTTTTTTCCCTTTTAAAAATTCATTTTTATTTTAAAGTATAACAAACCTACAGAAAAATGCATATATTTTAGACACAGCACAAAGTTTTTAAGTGAATACTTCCATGAAATCACTAGACACATGAAATAGAACATTACTAGGATCCTAAAAGCCCCTTGATGCGCCATTTCCAAATTTAGCCCTTCTTTGCAAGAAACTAATATCCTTAATAATATCATGGATTAGTTTAGCCAGTTTCTGAACTTAATAAAGATGGAAACATATAGAAATGCTTTATTTTGTACCTGCTGTTAACCATTTATTTTTTTGTTTTTAACCATTAAAAAAATTGAAGTATAGTTAACTTAAAATGTGTTAGTTTCAGGTGCCCAGCAAATTGATTCAGTTACACATATATATGTGCATATGCTCTAAGATTCTTTTCCATTACAAGTTGCTGTTGTTTAGTTGCTAAGTTGTATCTAACTCTTTGTGCCCCATGAAGTGCTGCATGCCAGGCTTCCCTGTCCTTCACTATCTCCCGGAGTTTGCTCAAACTCATGTCCATTGAGTCAGTGATGCTATCTAACCATCTCATCCTCTGTCTCCCCCATCTCCTCTTGCCCTCAATCATTCCCAGCATCATGGTTTTTTCAGTGAGTCAGCTTTTCGCTTCAGGTAGCCGAAGTATTGGAGCTTCAGTTTCAATGTCAGTCCTTCCAGTGAATATTCAGGGTTGATTTCATTTAGGATTCACTGGTTTGATCTCCTTGCTGTCCAAGGGACTCTCAAGAATCTTCTCCAGCACCATAAGCTATTACAACATATTGAATATAGTTCCTTGTTTCCTTGTGCTATACAGTTGGTCTTATTGTTTGTTTTATATACAGTAATGTCAGTTTCAGTTCAGTTCAGTTGCTCAGTCTAGTCTGGTTTTGTGATCCCATGGACTGCAGCATGCCAAGCCTCCCTGTCCATTGTCAACTCCTGGAGTTTACTCAAACTCATGTCCATTGAGTTGGTGATGCCATCCAACCATCTCATCCTCTGTCATCCCCTTCTCCTCCTGCCTTCGATCTTTCCCAGCATCAGGATCTTTTGAGATGAGTCAGTTCTTTGCATCAGGTAGCAAAAGTATTGGAGTTTCAGCTTCAGCATCAGTCCTTGCAATGAATATTCAGGACTGATTTCCTTTAGATGGACTGGTTGGATCTCTTTGCAGTCCAATGGACTCTCAAGTGTCTTCTCCAACACCAAAGTCCTAAAGCATCAATTCTTCAGCTTTCTTTATAGTCCAACTCTCACAACCATACATGAATACTGGAAAAAAAATAGCTTTGACTAGATGGACCTTTGTCAGCAAAGTAATGTCTCTGCTTTTTAATATGCTGTCTAGGTTGGTCATAACTTTTCTTCCAAGGAACAAATGTCCTTAATTTCATGGCTTCAGTCACCATATGCAGTGATTTTGGAGCCCCAAAAAATAAAGTCTGTCACTGTTTCCACTGTTTCCCCATCTATTTGCCATGAAATGATGGGACTAGATGCCATGATCTTAATTTTCTGAATGTTGAGTTCTAAGCCAACCTTTTCACTCTCCTCTTTCACTTTCATCAAGAGGCTCTTTAGTTCTTCTTCACTTTCTGCCATAAGGGTGGTGCCATCTGCATATCTGAGGTTATTGATATTTCTCCCTGCAATCTTGATTCCAGCTTGTGCTTCATCCAGCCCAGCATTTCTCATGATGTACTCTGCATATAAGTTATATAAGCAGGGTGACAATATACAGCCTTGACGTACTCCTTTTCCTATTTGGAACCAGTATGTTGTTCCATGTCCAGTTCTAACTATTGCTTCCTGATCTGCATACAGATTTCTCAGGAGTCAGGTCAGGGGGTCTGGTATTCCCATCTCTTTAAGAATTTTCCACAGTTTGTTGTGGTCCACACAGTCAAAGGCTTTGACATAGTCAATAAAACAGAAGTAAATGTTTTTCTGGAACTCTTTTGCTTTTTCGATGATCCAGCAGATGTTGACAATTTGATCTCTGGTTCCTCCTCCTTTTCTAAATCCAGCTTGAACATCTGGAAGTTCATGGTTCATGTACTGTTGAAGCCTGGCTTGGAGAATTTTGAGCATTACTTTACTAGCGTGTGAGATATGTGCAGTTTGAGCATTCTTTGGCACTGCCTTTCTTTGGAATTGAAATGAAAACTGACCTTTTCTAGTCCTGTAGCCACTGCCAAGTTTTCCGAATTTGCTGGCATATTGAGTGCAGACTTTCACAACATCGTCTTGCAGGATTTGAAATAGATCAACTGGAATTCTATCACCTCCACTAGCTTTGTTCGTAGTGATGCTTCCTAAGGCCCACTTGACTTCACACTCCAGGATGTCTGGCTCTAGGTGACTGATCACACCATCATGATTATCTGGATCATGAAGATCTTTTTTGTACAGTTCCTCCGTGTATTCCTGGCACCTCTTCTTAATATCTTCTGCTTCTGTTAGGTCCATACCATTTCTGTCCTTTATTGAGCCCATATTTGCATGAAATGTTCCCTTGGTATCTCTGATTTTCTTGAAGAGATCTCTAGGCTTTCCCATTCTATTGTTTTCCTCTATTTCTTTGCACTGATCACTGAGGAAGGCTTTCTTATATCTCCTTGCTATTCTTTGGAAATCTGCATTCAAATGGGTATGTCTTTCCCTTTTCCCTTTGCCTTTCACTTCTCTTCTATTCACAGCTATTTGTAAGGCCTCCTCAGACAACCATTTTGCCTTTTTGCATTTCTTTCCCTTGGGTATGGTCTTGATCCCTGCCTCCTGTACAATGTTACAAACCTCTGTCCATAGTTCTTCAGACACTCTGTCTATCAGATCTAATCCCTTGAATCTAATTCTCACTTCCACTGTATAATTGTAAGGCATTTGATTTAGGTCATACCTGAATGATCTAGTGGTTTTCACTACTTCTTCAATTTCAGTCTGAATTTGGCAATAAGGAGTTCATGATCTGAGCCACAGTCAGCTCCTGGTCCTGTTTTTGCTGACTGTATAGAACTTCTCCATCTTTGGCTGCAAAGAATATAATCAATCTGAGTTCGGTGTTGACCATCTGGTGATGTCCATGTGTAGAGTCTTCTCTTGTGTTGTTGGAAGAGGGTGTTTGCTATAAATAGTGCGTTCTCTTGGCAAAACTCTATTAGCCTTTGCCCTGCTTCATTCTGTACTCCAGGGCCAAATTTGCCTATTACTCCAGGTGTTTCTTGACTCCTACTCTTGCATTCCAGTCCCCTATAATGAAAAGGACATCTTTTTGGGGTGTTAGTTCTAGAAGGTCTTGTATATCTTCAGAGAACCGTTCAGTTTCAGCTTCTTCAGCTATACAGTCGGGGCATAGACTTGGATTACTGTGGTATTGAGTGGTTTGCCTTGGAAACGAACAGAGATCATTTTGTTGTTTTTGAGATTGCATCCAAGTACTGCATTTCGGACTCTCTTTTTGACTGTGATGGCTAGTCCATTTCTTCTAAGGGATTCTTCCCCACAGTAGTAGATATAATGGTCATCTATCGGAGTTAAATTCACCCATTCCAGTCCATTTTAGTTTTCGGTTCAATTCAGTCGCTCAGTCATGTCCGACTCTTTGCGACCCCATGAATCGCAGCATGCCAGGCCTCCCTGTCCATCACCAATTCCCGGAGTTCACTCAGACTCACGTCCATTGAATTGGTGATGCCATCCAGCCATCTCATCCTCTGTCGTCCCCTTCTTCTCCTGCCCCCAATCCCTCCCTGCATCAGAGTCTTTTCCAATGAGTCAACTCTTTGCATGAGGTGGCCAAAGTACTGGAGTTTCAGCTTTAGCATTATTCCTTCCAAAGAACACCCAGGACTGATCTTCTCTAGAATGGAGTGGTTGGATCTCCTTGCAGTCCAAGGGACTCTGAAGAGTCTTCTCTAACACCACAGTTCAAAAGCATCAATTTTGGTGCTCAGCTTTCTTCACAGTCCAATTCTCACGTCCATACATGACCACTGGAAAAACCATAGCCTTGACTAGATGGACCTTTGTTGGCAAAGTAATGTCTCTGCTTTTCAATATGCTGTCCAGGTTGGTCATAACTTTCCTTCCAAGGAGTAAGCATCTTTTAGTTTCGTGGCTGCATCACCGTCTGCAGTGATTTGGGAGCCCCCAAAATTGTCAGTTTAGTAATCCCAAATATCTAATTTATCAACTCTGTATTTTTTAAAAGCTTTTACTTTTTAGAGAAGTTTTAGTTTCACAACATAATTAGAGGAAGATAGTTTTCTCATATATCTCCTGCTCCCATACATGGATAGTCTCCCTGCATTATCAGCATTCTCACCAGAATGGTGATTTGGTGTATTGTACCCTTGTACTTTTGTACATTGTACAGTGTTACCAGGGATGGACCTATATTGACACATAATCACCCAGAGTTATCCATCCTTTATAGGTTCACTTTTGCTGCTGTACATTCTCTGGGTTTGGACACATGTATACTGACAGATGGTTGGATAGCATTACTGACTGAATAGACATAAACTTGAGCAAACTCTGGGAGATAGTGGAGGACAGGGAAGCCTGGCATGCTGCAGTCCAAGGGGTTGCAAAGAGCTGGACATGACTTAGCAACTGAACAACAACAACATATTGATGTATATCCATCATTATAAAATCATACAGAAAATTTTCATTGCTCTAAAAATATGCCTTTTCCTTTTTAATTGCTGGATGTTGTTTCATTATAGATATATACTACATTTTATTTATCCATTGACTTGGTGGTAGATAGTTAGATTGTTTTCACTTTTTGGCTGTTATGAATTTGCCGCTATGAACAAATTTAAGTACTAGTTTTTGCATGAAACATTAATTTCTCTTGTGTTGATACCTGGGAATGAAACTGCTGAATCATTTAGAAACTCTGTGTTTAACGTTTTGTGAAACTTTTCAAAAGTGGCTGATATCATTTTATATTGCTGCTAGCAATATATAATGGCTCTAATTTCTCAGCAATTTTGCCCAACTTGTTGTTTTGTTATTATTATTTTGTTTTAGCAACCCTAACATTTGTGAAATGGTATCTCATTGCAGTTTTGATTTGTGTTTACATGATGACTAATGATGTTGAGTGTCTTTTTTATGTTTATTGACTATGTGCATGTTCTTCTTTGGAGAAATGTCTGTTGAAATCTTTTCCCTATTTTCTTTTTCTAATTTCTCAAAGTGAATTTATTAGATCTCTTGGTTGCATATGACAGAAGCCACTTGTGAAGCACAGGAAAGACTGAACACAAACACTGGGTACTATAAAATACCCTGGAAATTCTCTATCCTCTGTTTATATCTCCTTCTCAGTTGCCTCATTCTCATCACTGATCAAGGTCTGGCCTTCTATTTTCAGGCCACACGGCAGAACACAGTTATTGCTAATTATTCTTAAGTTGCCTCTCTTCATTTTAAAAGAGCAATCAGATGTTTCTTAGTCATAGTCTAATTTTTCCATGAAAAGATTCTAATTGTCACAACTGGGATTATGTACCCATCTCAAGACCAAATAAATAACTGTGGCCAAAAGAGTGGTAATGCAAATGATAGAATCTGGGACATTTGTGGGCAACTATGACCTTCTAGCACACAGGCCATTGAGCAAAGAATGTTTTTTCTTTTTTTTCATTTTTAAAGAATTGGAGGGGGAAAAAGCGAACAAAGAATATGTGATACGGACAGATGTGGCCAGATCTAAAATATTCTCTGATCCTTGAAAATCCTTGAAAGAAAAATGTTACACATTTCTGATCTAGGCAGAGGGGAAAATTTTCTCCAAAAGAAGGATGTGATGACCTGGTCTGGCATTCTAAGAGAAGTGGTAGACCAACAGCTCTATAGAATATTAACAAATGACCCCGTGTTCAATATGCTTGGGAAGCCAGATGAAAAATTTAAAAGGACTTCTGTATTGAAGGATTTCTCATAGTATTTGATATGCTAGAAAACATTGTGAATCTTCAAGAGCAAGAAAACAGTGTCTTTTGTTTCTCAAACTTATTTGATCATATTTCCTCCCACCCCCAAAGAAGTACCATTTCCTGGAGCACACTTTGGGAAGACTTTTACATATGAGCAGTCACATTTAACTAATATGGACTTTATTTCCAGTCTTCCTTGCAACTGAGTTCAAGAATGACTATATGCCGGGCTTGTGGTGCTATGTGTAACGGAGGCACACAATGAATGAAACCGATTTCTGTCTTTAGGGAGTTTTTAGTCCAGTGAGGGAAATCAACTGGAAAAAAAGCCCAAGCTTTAAAAAGGATATGAAGAATGCTATAAAGCATAACATACTGAATCAAGAAACGCAGCGCAGGGACTCCTCCTTAGCCTTGTGGGACAGCCACGGGGACCTCAAGGAAGGCTTTCTTTCACGAAGCACGATGACTGAACCTTTAAGGTCAGCCAGTAGGAGCTGACTAGGGGAAAAGGGAGAACACGAGGTGAACTTCTGCATAGAAGCCAGTGGAGGAGGGGCACTGTGGGTCATTCTGCGCAGAATTGAGTAAGACTCAGTGATTGATGGATATAGGAGATGAGAGAAGAGAGGGGACAGAAGATAATTCAAGATTATGAGATGGACAGCTTGGTGGGGACCCATAGTTCATTCAGTTTGGAGTCTGTAAGTTTTTATTTGTCTCACAGACTATCCAACTGGAGGTGTCCTGCAAGGGCCTGAAAGGCTCCAAGGAGTGACCTGGGCTGGAGATACGGATGAAAGGAGTCATTATCATACAGAAGGTAGGTGAAACTATTTGCTTATTTTTAAAATTAGGTTACTTTTCTTCTCAATATTGAATTGTAAGGTTTATTTTCAGGATACAAGCCCCTTACCAGATAGAGTTTTGTTTCTTCCACTGTGTGAATTTTCTTTCATTTTCTTTAATGGTATTGTTTGAAGCCCAGAACCATATTTCTGTGGTTTCTATGTGTCAGGCTACTGCTGTTTCTATTATCTACTGCATAATTCTGTGTAATTTTGAAATTTAAGGAGGTTTTAGTTCCTTTAACCGTCACATGGCAAAATGCTTGCTACTGCCTCCTGGATTCCTGCTAAGAGCTCTGATTTTTTTGCTCCTCTACTCTGTGTTTTGTGGATAGAAACTGTGGGAAGTAATTTTATATTAGAAAGAGTTTTATAGTCCACCTTAGCTTTTTGCTGGGACAGGAACAACTTTAAAGTCATAGCTGTTGGTATGAGGATTATGCCCAGATCTGTGCATCCAGTATGACTGTTTATCAAAATCAGTTGTGGTCTCAAAAGTGCTAATCCAAGGCCACAGCCAAAACCAGTTTAATCAGAACCTCTGGGGTGTGGAGAGGGGTAACCCAAGCATCAGTGACTTTGAAAGGTATCCAGATAAGTTCAGTATTTAAAGTTGAGAATCATGGTGATTCAAGTCCCCTGCTGGACTTCATTTCATTGATTCATTAGTTCAACAAATATTATTTGAAAGCTGGCTATACCCTAGACACACTGGCAGTCAGGTGCTGAGTATTTAGTGATCAGTAAGGAAAATAATCTCTGCTCAAAATCTAGCCGGGAAAGATAGACGCTGAACAAAATATTGTGTAAGTGAGTATTTAATTGCTGTTGTGACCTCAGTGTCTAGTAGGTATCTCCATTCAGATTCCCTCAAGTTAATTATATCAAAAACTGAACTCTTAATCATTTCATCCATCTGTAGTTTTTAACGTGGTTGATGGCAACTTCAGTCATCCAAACCTTGATGTTTGCCTTACTCCTTTAAGCTTCTCATCTAATAGATAAGTAGGCACCCGGTTTCTGCCTACGCATAACGTCCTGTTTCTACTCCTTCCTCTCAGTTCCCATTGTTAGTGTTTCAGGCCAGGTCCTCCTCATCTCTTGCCTAGATGACTATAGTTATCGGTAACTGGTGTCCCTCACTCTGGATTGGTTCACCTCCAATCCAGTCTCCATAATCCTGTCTGAAATGATTGTTCAAGAAGGCAAGTGTTTCATGGTCCCTCAAGATTTGTTAGATAAAATCCAAACCCTCCAGGATCTGCCAGTTTTTCTAGTTTTATCTCCAACATAACATGCACTCTCCTCCTCTGGGAAGTGTTTTGGTTATCTATTGCTGCCTAACAGATCATCTCAAACTTAGTGGCATAAAACAACAACCATTTATGACCTAAGCTCTCTAGAACATCACTTCTACTGCTTTTTATTGATTAGGCAAGTCAGGAAGGCCCATCCAGAGGAGGGGAATTAGACCCCACCTCTCACTAGGATGAGTAGGAAAGAATGTGTGTGTCTCTAATCTGTTACACCAAGTAGACCATGTCTGTTGAACCATAGGTATGTATTTTTCTAATACTATTCCATTTGCATCTTTTGCAGTTCCTCAGCTTGGCAGATTTGTGCTCTTCTAGGCTTGAATATGGTGTCACAAAGCCTGTCTTGAGTAAGAGTGCAACTGTGTGCTGTTTATCTGTGACTTAGCATTTACTGAATTCCCTAAAAAAAGAATAAGCCAAGCCCTGGCTGATGGACTGGGAACCATCCAAGCAGAGTTGATCATTCTCTCTTCTGTGCAGTGACTGTATATTGTATTTTTGCCTACATAATTTATATACAATTACATTTATGTAATTATAATTCTGCAATTATTTATATATATGGTTGCTCAGCTACTAAATTGACCTCCTCATAGTCTCTGACTTTATCTAAATTCTCTCAGCTGCAGGTGGCTGAAATCAGTATAAGGGAAAAGAAAACTGTGCATGCTGGGGAGGGCAGGATTTATGGGCTCAAGATCATGAAAGGGATTTTTAAAAAGGGAGGGGTGGTGCTGGTATTTGACGTGACTGGATCCGAGTGGCACACAGTTCCCAGTGGTCTCCCTCTTAGCCTCCTTCCACTCCTTCTCCCTCCCTTTACTTCAGTCTCTGTAATGGCTTCCTTGCCTCCTACTGCAGACAGTGTTCTTCCACATGATGGACCATTTAGCCATGATGGTACTGGGTTTCCAGAAAGGTGTCCCCAGAGACAAATGGCAGCCTTTTCTATTTGTCCCTGATAAAAATTCCTCTGACTGAGGACAGGAGCATGGTGCCCAGTTGTCGGCCAGCCCTGTGGCTCTGGGGGAGGGCTTATCATCAGAAAAGTGATTGGGCATTGTCCCAGGTCAAAAACCATAGGCTTCATTGTATTTGTCTCTGTTACCCCATCCCTCTCCTAAGTTACTGGCACACAGCAGGAGCTTCCTAAATGTTTATTGAAGGAAATGGATGAATGATGAGTCTTTGCCTTGAAATGTCCCCCTCGTCACACAGAAGTCCTGACCCTATGATATTCTATCTCAGACATTCTTCACTGACTAGAATTCGGAGATTTTGTTGTTTAACTACTTCATGATCACTCTGTGTGAGCCTACCTTAAAGGTACTGACATGTGAGAGTATGATTAAAATGCTAAATCCCTAGGCTTTTTGGTTTCATCCTCAGTCTGGACTAGGTCAAGAAAGGTTTAGTAAGCATGGATATCCTCATGAAAGATCTTTCAGGAAATCAAAGAGCTTGCAGGTGAGTTAGTACTGAGATACAGATTTGAGTCTCAGCAGTTCCTCATTCCAATAGCATGGGCTAACCTTGAAAGCTTCATTAGTTTCTATGGACCTTACCCCTTAATGCAGTGGTCAATCCATAATTCTTCCCAAAAGGTGGTCAGTGACCAACTAGCTTTGTGAAGACTTTTCCTGAGATCGTTCATTCACATTCACTGTGTTCAGAGAGGTGGGAGAATTTCAAATAGCCTCCATCATTTCGTTCTCACTAGAGATCATTTCTTTTGTCATCAGTGAGAAGAAATAGAATCTTATGGAGAAAGAGAAAGAAAGGCTAAATGATTTCCACAGTTCTCGCACCTCCCAGAGTAATTCTGAGCCCATCAGTTAGGGCTCAGTTTTAGGACATGTTGCTTGTGGTCAATAATTGTTCAGACATAGAAAAAACAACATGTAATTCTCTCCTTTTCTAAGAAACACTGACTACTGGACTGTCACCTAATGGGTCCCTGATTCATTCAAGACACTAGGAGAGTGATAAACAAACCAAGTCCCTGAGTGTAGTGGCCTTTTTTTTTTTTTTATTTTCTAGAGGAGACAATCAAACTTAAAAACAAATACATGGAAACAAATTGTTTCAGTTTATGATAAATGTTGTAAGTGTTTCTTACAATGTGTTAAATGTGATAGGATTTAGGACAGACTAGGGATGCAATGGCAACCCACTCCAGTACTCTTGCCTGGAAAATCCCATGGACGGAGGGGCCTGGTAGGCTGCAGTCCATGGGGTCTCTAGGAGTCGGACACGACTGAGCAACTTCACTTTCACTTTTCACTTTCATGCACTGGAGAAGGAAATGGCAACCCACTCCAGTGTTCTTGCCTGGAGAATCCCAGGGATGGGGAGCCTGGTGGGCTGCCGTCTATGGGGTCACACAGAGTCAGACACGACTGAAGCGACTTTGCAGCAGCAGCAGCAGCAGCAGCAGGGATGCTGCCAGAGAAGGCTCTCTGAAGAGGCAACATATGAGCAGGAATTTGAATGAGAAGGAGGAGTTGATTATGTGAGGATCCACGGAAGAAGGAGCAGCAAATGCCAGAGATAGTGAATGTGATGTATTTGAGAGTCTGGCTGAACTTGAATTGGGCCTGGAGTGTATTGAGCTAGGGGGAGAAGGTAGGCAGAGGCCAGACCATGACAGACCCTGCAGGCCAGGCAGGGACTTTATATTTTATTTTAATTGCAGTGAAAGATATTAAGCAGGTAAATTGTGTGATTTGACGAGTGTTATTTATCTGTGCTGTCCAGTATTGTTGCCACTAACTTTAAGTGGCTATTCAAGTTTAAATTAAAATTAAAATTTAATTCTGCAGTTGAACCAGATAGATTTAAATCGCTACATGTGGCTAATGGCAACCATATTGGACAATGTAGACATAGAATTTTTTCAGCACCGCAGAAAGTTCTGCTGGACACTATTATTATAGAGCGTGCAAGCAGGGAGACCAGTTGGAAGCCTGTTGTTCTGGTTCAAGTGAGAGATGAGCGGCTGTCATAGTAGAGATGGTGAGAAGTAGATGTACTTAGGGTAGAATGTGAAGGTAAGGACAAACGTGACTTGCTGATGAATTTTTCATGAGGGAAGAAAGGAAAGAGATGAGTTAGTTATGTTTGCAGTTCGACTTTGGGGCAGTGGAAGGATCAGAAATGTTTACATACAGAAGAAATAAATCTCTGTCGGCTCAATGGTATAGAACTCATCATTTACCTGTGAAAGAGCAAGAAACTTTAAAAATAACTGAGATACATTCATGACCAAAACAATTTCTGCAGGAGTTGGTGGGGAACTGTTAGGTTTAGGAACTTGTAAATATCTGTGATTGACAGACAGGTCAGTGGGGTCTGTCACTAAAAGGTGGTGGGCATCATTCTGAGAAAATTTGGTCACTGCTGAATCAGGCACATGGATACCCCACCAATCTCTTTTTTTTTTTTTTTTTGAAGATTTATTTATTTATTTGGCTTGGTGGGTCTTCATTGCTACGCAGGATTTTTCTAGTTGTGCAAGTGGGGGCTACTCTATAGTTGCCGTGCACAGGCTTCGCATTGCGGTGGTTTCCCTGCTGAGGCACACAGGCTTTAGAGCGCGGGCTCAGTAGTCGTGGTGCATGGATTTAGTTGTGTCCACGGTATGTGGAATTTTCCCAGACCAGGGATCGAATCTGTGTCCCTTGCACAGCAAAGTGGGTGCTTAACCACTGGACCACCAAGGAAGTCCCCTTGAAATCATTTCTGATTTCACAGAGAAGGTTATCTTTTCCAAGTCTCCTCCAAGGAAACAATTTTCTTTGCCATTAAAAAAAATTTACTTTTTCTCAAGTTGACAAGTTCATCCTGATTCTTTAGATCATCAGCAGGAAAGACTTGGGCACTGGGAGGCCGATTGTGCACTTTGGTGGGAAGTTAGTAATCGGAAAACTGTAGGAGAAAATCTTCCACTGTCGCTTGCTCCTGTTCATGAAGGGGTTTATTGGTGGAGAATAGGCAGGTTCTGGAGAAGTGTTCACAGGGTCGAGTCTTAAATGCTCAATTGACTTCCTAAGGACTCTGCATATTGGACAAACCATTTGCCATCTCTTATCCTTCATTTCCTCATCTATGCAATGAGATTAGAAATTGTCTGTTCTGGCTTCCTTATATAACTACTATGAGCTTTAAATTGGATGAAGATAATGATAACACCACTTGCTATTAAATACTTAACTGTGCGCCAGGCACTGTGCTAAGCAGTGTGATGAAGCTAAGACAGATGCTGTGCTATACTTAGTGGTTCAAAGTAACAAACATTTTATTTATACTCATCATTCTCTGAGTCAGCCGTTTGAATTTGGTTCATCCTGATGGTTTTTCTGCCTTTCATGCCTATGGTTGTGCATGTGGCTACAAATTATCTGTCCACGCTAATGGCCTGATTGTCCCCTCCAAAATGCCTGGCACTTGGTGGTAGCTGTTAGCTGGGTCGTCTAAGGGGGCCTCAACTGGGACAGCTTGGGTCTCTGTTGATCTTTCATCTTCTAGTAGACTAGACTGGGCTTCTTCACGTGAGAATTTCAGGGAAGAATTCCAAGAGGTGAGAGCAAAAGCTTTAAGGCTGGTTAAGTTCTAGGCTTAGAAGTCCCAACATCACTTCCACCACATTCTATTGGTCAAAGCAAGTTACAGGTGCAACCCAGATCCAAGGGCAGGGAGATAAACCACATTTTTATGAGAGGAATGGAAAAATCACATTGCAGGTGGGCATGTGCCCTGGGATAGGTTATCCTGGTCATTTTTGTGAACAATTTTTGTGCCTATCAGTGTATAACCTTATCTAATATGAACAACAACCTTGTTATCCTCACTGGATAACACTCTGAGGCATGATGAAGTTGAATAGCTTGCTCAAAGTCATATAAGTCATTAACTGTCTAAGTTGGGATATGAACCCAGGCAGCCTGGGTTCTAGAGGTGATACTCTTTTTTTTATGGTCTTCAAAATGGAAATGATAGAGATTACTTGCGTTTGCTATGTTCAGTTCTGTCATTCTGGGACACTTCCCACCTCTTGCAGTTTAAGTGGGGCCATGGAACTGGTTCTGGGCTGATGGAGACATGTAACAGCAGGTGTAAATTCCTTATTCTCTGTAATCCCCTCCCTCCGTGAGGGTTGAAATGGTGGAACTCTAAGATAGAAGTAGACTTGACTACTGAGCTACCATTCAAATGGAAGCTTCCCTGTAGAGCTGCCAGATCTTTAGCAAAAAAGAAAGAAAATGGCATGTGCTAATAAGCAACTGAGAGTTGAGGATTTGTTATTGTAATGAAGCCAGTTCTCTCTTGATTAATACAAACTTAAGAGTATTTTTCTACTTAAAAATGAAGCCTTCTACTTAAAAGTGAAGCCATAATCTTATACAATTTTAATTAATCAGGAAATAATAAAGAAGAATTTAAAAATCACTACAAATCCTACAATCCAGGGTCAACAATTTGAATATTTCAGTGAATATCATTCCAGCTAATTGTCTGAGCATAAGAATGTACACAAAATTCATGTACATAAGGTCACGCTCTCCAGATTTCCTGGTAGCCTCCTTTTGTCATTAAACAACATAATTTCAGAATTGTTCTTAGTCAAGTAAACAGAGATCTATATAGGAAGCTCTTTGACATAGATGATATATAAAAGGAAGGTTTTTTAAGAATATACAAAAAAAAAAAAAAGGGTTAAGAGTATGGGTTCTTCATCTGAGTGCTTGAATTGAAATTCTCACCCCACCACAGACTTTGAGCAAGTTACTTAATCTTTTTATGCCTCTATTTCTTCAGCTGTAAAAGGGAATAATAATAGTACTTATTCACAGTGAAGATTAAATAAAATAAGGTTTGTGAAACACTTTGTGTGGTACCAGGCATGTAGTAACACTTAATAACTTAGTAAATATTAGCTGTGATACCAGGGTAGCAAATTTACACACTCTACCAGATGTCCAAGAAAGTATAGCTTCTTTACTTCCTAGAAGAGATCTTTCATAACCACTTGCTAGGGAGCAGAGGGCTGCTCCAGGTTGTTGGAAGAAACTACGTTATCTTTTGGTTTTAGAAGGCTTCCCAGGAAATAGTTAGAGGTCCATCTTAGTAATGGGGGCACTTGGCTCCTTCTCTTATTTTTCCAAAGATGGTGGAAAACCTCAGTCTTCCTCTTTGAGGAAGTATCTCTTTTACTCTCACATCACTTCTGACAAAAAACGTGTGTGGACATCCCCCACACACATATTTCCCTACACACAAGCAATTCTCTGCAGCATCATCTGGGTGTCCTACAATTTAATTCTATCATCATTTACCTGGAGACAGCATCACATCCTCCAGGTTAAGGGCTCGGTCCCACTAGACTGCTCCTACCTTACTTTAGATGCCAATCGCAAGTCCAGGTTATCCCCTGTGT
This sequence comes from Bubalus kerabau, assembly GCF_029407905.1. Classification (NCBI taxonomy): domain Eukaryota; kingdom Metazoa; phylum Chordata; class Mammalia; order Artiodactyla; family Bovidae; genus Bubalus; species Bubalus kerabau. Next base: position 138,900,701 of record NC_073624.1, read on the forward strand.
TTCTGATCCGTCATCTATAAATCAGAGGTTACTATGACTCCTTGTTTGGATTTCATTAATTTGCAGGAGTGGCCACAGGAACCAGGAAAAGAGTTTACTTAGTGTTTACTGGTTTATTATAAAAGGATATGATGAAGGCTACAGGTGAACATTCAGATGGGAGAGATGCACGCAGAGGCCAAGGTGTGTGGGAAGGACACCCTTCTGGCCTGCCACTCTCCCAGCACTTTCTAGGGTTCACCAACTTGGTAGCTCTCCAAACTCCATGCTTTTGAGATTTTTATGGAGGCTTCATTGTGTAAGTGTGATTGATCATTAACTCCATTTCCAGCCCTTCTCCCCTCTGGAGAATGGGGATTGGGACTGAAAATTCCAAGCTTCTAATCATAGCTTGGTCTTTCTGGTGACTGGCCTCTATTCAAGGACCCACTTAAAGTCACCTCGGTAGAACAACAAATACTGCTGTCACCCAGAAAATTCCCAGGGGATTTAGGAGCCCTGTGTCAAGGAGGTGGGGTTAGAGGTCAAATATTAGAAGAAAAGACACTCCTAATACTCTTAGCACTTAGGAGATTACAAGGGTTTGGGGAGCCCTGTGCCAGAAACTGGCAATATATAAATTTTCTATTATCTCATAGATGGTTTCTCTGTGTAGGGGAAAAGCTTATGAGGTTTCCTGGTGATAGGGCACATTTACATGTTCTCTGTCTTAACTTGTCTTGCCATGAGACGGATGGTTTGGTCTGAATGGCATTCATTACAGGAAAACTAGTTTCATTTGATCTTTTGGTGAACAAGGGGATCCGCTGCTGCTGTGCCACCTGTCACTGAGGGTCTTTTCCAAACTCCAGGCCTTGGCCAGTCCTGTGATCCTCCCAGTCTCTCTCCAGACCCTCACCGGGGCACAGGGGAAATTTCTGCGCACACCATGGGCCAGACCGTAGGGAGCAAAGAGCACTGCCTGTCCTCCTTTGCCCAGCCCCTCACCAGAGATTGACAGGATCCCCTGAACAGATGCCTCATTCCAGGATTCCACATGGGCAGTGGGTAAAAAACTACTCTGATTTTGGCCTTTTATTCAAAGCTGTGTAATAATCCTCTGCCCTGTTTGTCAAGGTCAGTTCATGGGTCAAATAGCTTACTTTCCCTCCCCTCCCCAACCATGCCTAACCGTGATCTCCAGGTGCTGATTGGAACAGACTTTCTCCTTCATCTTCTTGTCTAGAGGGCTTTGCTTATACCACTAAGCCTCATTGCTCAACTTTAATGACAGAGAGGAAAAGTCTCTGCATGAGAACAAAACTACATGGCTCTTAATATGAGGGCAACAAGTCAATTAGGAACTAGAGTTAGCTATGTATACAAATACATTCATTTAATCTCAGATGTTGATTCATAGCAGTGTATTATCATTATTATTATCAGCATGTAGGAAGTGCTTAGTTCTTCCTGAGCGCCCCTCTGCCTTTCTCGTGGATTACATTGCTCACCAGATTCAGGAGTTGGTAGCAGTTAAAAGGCAGTCGGAAGACAGTCCACCTGCCATTTGCCTACCATGCAGGCAATGAGCATCTTCCCATATGGGCTCTTCAACACCCACACACACGGTCCAAGACACAAGCAGCAGATACTCTGGCAACTGGGGCCAGGCACCACTGGGGTGGCGGCTTTGCTTGGGAATAACACATTAAAAAATTTCTTCTTAATTGCGTTTTTATTCCCCAGATACAAAATTAAATTTCTCTTTCCATTGTCTATTAACTGCCCCAGAATCTCTCTCTGATGGTCCATTCTACACATAGCCTACAAATGACCATGAAGGTTATGTCAGTGACAGAGGCGTGATTAACACTCTCAACCAGCTAAGTGCTAACCTTACATAGATTGAGTTAAAAAACTTGTCTAGGTGTGAGGGCAGAAGCTGCCAATAAGACCTCTCCTAACTATGTGCTAAGGCCTCAAACATCACACTTTCGCATTTATTTGTTTGAATTAAGACATGGATTTTGTATTCAATGGATTTATCAGGCCATATAGGAACTCAGGAGTGCATCCTACTTTTAGCCAGCACTCCAGGAAGTTAATATGATCAACTTCAATTCTTTCCTGATGACTGTATTATTTAAAAACAAAACTTTATTCATTTGCTTTCTCTTTACGGTTAAATAGTCTCAAATGAGTCTAGTTAAGGAGAATTCATGTGTATTGCTTGAAGCAGTGGTCAGAAAGATCCAACAAAGTGCTTTGGCATTTTTGAGCTCGTTTCCCTGACTTCATTGTATCTGAAGTTTTGCCAAAATGAAAAATTAAGGCCTGTGCCTTGGAACAGAACTCTAGAACTGGAGCATGACTCATGCTCCATTTAAAAATGCTCCATGTTTTCATTTACGACAAGAAGGCCATTCTAGAAATCAATGTATGCCTGCCCTCACACATTAATTAAGCACATGGGTGGGAGTGCGTGGGCAGCGCAGTTGGAACTTGCTCCACCTCCTCCTCCCCCTGCGATCCCAGGTGAGATATGTTTTGCTGGTGTGATTCCCCACTGCTAGCACTCCTACACCTCTCTTCAGAGACTTGCAGAAAGCTGCCTCGAGGTGCAAATTCCAAGATAAAAACTGAAAGTGAGGTCACTCAGTTGTGTCCAACTCTTTGTGACCCTCTGGACTATAGCCTACAAGGTTCCTCCATCCATGGAATTTTCCAGGCAAGAGTCCTGGAGTGGGTTGCCATTTCCTTCTCCAGGGGATCTTTCTGACCCAGGGATTGAACCCAGGTCTCCAGCATTGCAAGCAGATGATTTTACCATCTGAGCCACCAGGGAAGCAGAAAGCTGCCTCGAGGTGCAAATTCCAAGACAGGATTTATCTAATTTCTTTTGAGTTAGTGAAGACTGTATTGAGAACTAGAGTTAGACTGTTTCCAACCTCAGGAGAGCCACTTCTGCACTGTGCATGTTGATAGCGGTCATAGATACTGACTTTCCCTGGAGGAAAGTCAATGTAGACAGCCGTGCTGGAGAAAGTGTTTTGGCTTCAACACACATGAATGCTGATGCTGCTTTCCTACCCGTAAGTTTTTCTTTCATTGTGTCTAAAGTCAGCTATTCTTTCTTTCAAAAGCTGGTTGTGCCTTAGCTTTTTTGGTTACGAGGATATGAGAGATGAACATGGTGATTGGAAAAAAGTATCAAGCTGCAGTTCCAATAACCAAGTCTCATTTGGGGCTACTAGGAATACCTGTGGCATGCAGTTTCTTTAAAGCAGGGGTTTCTAAACTCATAATCCTAAGCCAAGTCTTGGATTCTTCTTGGGGTCATCAGAAAAGAGGAGTGAATACGTGTGACTGTGTGTGTGTGTGTAAGGAGGAGAACTGTCCCCCTCTACTCTGCTCCAGTTCTCCTGGCTGGACTAGTAAACTGGATTCGAAGATTGACACCAGACAGATTATCAGGAGAAAAAGAAACACATTTTAATTTGTGTGCATGGAGACCTTGTAGAAATAGAACTCAGAAAGTAGCCAAAACAGGAAGCTCAGAGGTTAAAGTGTCTGCCTGGAATGTGGGAGACCTGGGTTCGATCCCTGGGTCAGGAAGATCCCCTGGAGAAGGCAATGGCACCCTACTCCAGTACTCTTGCCTGGAGAATCCCATGGACGGAGGAGCCTGGTTGGCTACAGTCCATGGGGTCGCAAAGAGTCAGACACGACTGAGCAACTTCACTTTTTTAAACAATAAATTTGTGAGGAATTGATGAAATTCAATAATTGATAAAAGAAATTTATCAAGAATTGATAAAAGAAATTTAGGCTTTGAGTGCTCAATTAGTAAAGAATCTGAACAGTTTGGGCTTGGGGTAGTCAGTTAAAGAACAAGGTTCGTTTCTACAGGCTTCTTAACCTGAGATCCCTCTCTCTGGCAATAAGCATGTCCTTCTACCTCCAGATGCAGGGAGTGTACCTTCGACATGACAGATTTATTTCCTGCTTTCAGGGAGACAGAAATGGGGGTCAGAGTGTCCCTCTGGCATTGGCCATTTATTTCTTAAGTAACTTTAATTAAAAATAATCACTCTGCCATTGTGGCATTTTGGGGGCACCCTGCCCTGACCCCCAACAGGACATTGTGGCAGCTCTAGTCTGGTCGAGGCTAGAGGAAGAAGGGAAGGGCTGGCACAGATCTTTAAAATGATAGACACTACCAAGTGCAAAGAGCCGTTTCTTTTCTTTTTTTTTAATTAATTTTTATTGGAGTATAGTTGATTTACGATGTTGTGTTAGTTTCCGGTATACAGCAAAGTGAATCAATCATACATATATCCATTCCTTTTGATTTCTTTTCATTTATCATTAGGGTATTGAGTGGAGTTCCCTGTGCTACACAGTAAGTCCATATTAGTTATCTGTTTTATACATAGTAATTGTATATGTCAGTCCCAATCTCCCAATTTATCCTTCCCCACTTTCCCCCGTGGTAACCATAAATTCAAAGAGCCGTTTCTTGTTTAGAGTCTCCTCACTTCCTCAAGTTTGTCATTCTCTGTCTCAGGTTCTTGTGTGTTTCTTCAGGGACTTGATGTAATTTTCTATTATTACATTTGTTATATATATTAGTTTCATTTAATTGTATGTATTAGTCTGCCCCATCTTGTTTTACCTCTGAAAGTGTATGTTCCCAGAAGGAAAGGACCTTACTTATTCATTACTGAATTTCTCACTTCTAATAGGTCTCAATTAAAACTTGCTGAATGAATGATGGGTTGAATGCACTCAGTCTTTCACATACATTACTCCTCAATAACCTGCAGTGTAGAACAGTTTGAACTAGAAAGGTTTTTTTAGTCTTTATTTTGCTTTTTTTTTTTACGAAAACCTGTGGGTGAATAGTTTAAATCCAAAAGTTTAGAGGATGGCTTTTGGAATATGATCCTTATATCAGTAGATATGTGGCACCTTATCACTTTCATGACGTCTAAGTACATTTCTCTGATAAACGAGCAAAGAGTTGAAAACTGTCTCTCAAGTTTGCATCCAGTCTATTTTAGGACTTCTAGTCTTTGCAGTCTGACCACAACTGTTTAATGTGTCTGTCATTTCACTCTTCATTGTCCTAAGTCTAGCCCAGAGCTGCTCCTCATTCTTGGCAGAATTCCAACATTAAAGATTGTTCCAGAGCCCACATCCAAGGACCGTATAACCCACCTCAGCCTGTTACTGCTTCCTCAGTAAAGCATCTTGGAGCTTTACAGCTTGGAATCAAGGTTCAAATTTGGAAAAGAGAAGGTAGATGTGTAAATTGTCAGAAAAACATGGGATATTTTTGGATTATATTGGTTCATAAATTTTAATCCCTCTTCTTTGTGACTCTGTAAAACCTCTCAAAGGAAACCTCTAGGTTTTCCCTTCTGTGGCTTTTACCTTTTGTTACTTATGGTTTTGTCTTTTGTAAAGTATACCTCCTTCTTGGGAACAGTGGGCTTCCCTGGTGGCTCAGGCAGTAAAGAATCCGCCTGCAGTGCAGGAGACCTGGGTTCCATGCCTGGGTGGGAAGATCCCCTGGAGAAGGAAATGGAAACTCACTCCAGTTTTCTTGCCTGGAGAATTCCATGGACAGAGGAGCCTGGCGGGCTACAGTCCATGGGCACAAAGAGTTGGGCACAACTGAGCAACTAACACATTCACACTTTCATAAAATGACAAATTTGCATCCTTATTTTAATTCTCCATGAAACAAGAGTCCTTATTGGAAGGATAGTATGTATGTGCAAAATTACCTTCTTCTTTATTAGTTATGATGTCTAAAAGAGGGAAAGGTATTTATCTTACCAGTGGCGAAGGATGGGGGAGGGGATAGTTGGAGAGTTTGGGATTGATAAGTACACTGTTACTTTTAAAATGGATAATCAAGGTCATGCTGCATAGCACAGGGAACTCTGGTCAATGTTATGTGGCAGCCTGGATGGGAGGAGATTTGGGGGGAGAATGGATACATGTATATGTATGACTAAGTCTCTTTGCTGTCCACCTGAAACGATCACAACTTTGTTAACCAAGCTATATACTGTGCTATGCTTAGTCACTCAGTTGTGTCCAACTCTTTGTGACCCCATGGACTGTAGACTGCCGGGCTCCTCTGTCCATGGGGATTCTCCAGGTAAGAATACTGGAGTGGGTTGCCATGCCCTTCTCCAGGGGATCTTCCCAACCCAGGGGTTGAACCCAGGTCTCCTGCATTGCAAGCAGATTCTTTACCAGCTGAGCTATCAGGGAAACACAGGAATACTGGAGTGGGTAGCCTATCCCTTCTTCAGGGACCTTCCTGACCCAAGAATTGAACTAGGTTCTCCTACATTCCAGGAGGATTCTTCACCAGCTGAGCTACCAGGGAAGCCCCAATCAGGCTATAATCCAATATAAAATAGTTAAAAAAAATAAAAAGAATGAGTGAGTCTCAGATTTAAACAGTGTTTGCAATGGTTCACAATTCAACAAATGATGAGGTTAAAAGATGGAAAGAAATAATAAACAGTATAGGTTAATACTGTTAATTTAAAAGAGATTTAGAAATAGAAATTATACATACTTGCAAGCTTTATTTTTGTTTCCTTACTTTGGTCTTAATTATTGTCTTTCTGAAATTCAGATTTTAATTTATATGGTGTCCATTAAGTGGTAACATGTTCCATAAGAAAATAAAAATAATACAATACCAAAGACAGGATCTCCTGTATTACAAATGAAACATCCATACACATATCCCCACACTTGCTGGTGGTGGGATAACTCAGGAAAATTCTTTGGGTAATTTTGCATAAAATGGCAAGAGTTGCTTGTCGAGTTTTGACCCAGTAATCCCACTTTTCATTCAGCATTCATAATCTATTTGGGAAAAAATAAAGATGTCCAACAGCTGGAGAATATAAATTAGATATGTCATATCAGTTATATCTACTGGAAGGAATAGCTAGAATTATTAAATTAGATATATATATAGTTATATTACTTATATATTTATTGATGAAGATCAGGCATGTAGAAAGACTTTATTAATATAAGTGGGGAAGCAAAAAGACAAAGTTATATCACTATGATTTTACCTATGGAAAAATATGAATACATTAGATACAACTTGGAAGGAAATACTTATCTTAGGAAGGTGGAATTAAACAAGATTTGTTTCTTAGTGTTTTCCCTCCTCCTTGTAATAAAACAAAAAAAATTTTTTTTTTAAAAAGATTCTAGGTCATATGATTTCTAGGAAATGACTACACATTGAAATAAAATTGTCAAAAACTTTAAAGACATGTAATGAAACAAGCGCACACTGGTTACACAAAATATTCTATTGTTCAACTTATTCTTCCAATGCATATATTTAGAACCCAGTTTTTTTTTTTTACTCTTACAGTTTATCTGCACTTTTTTTCAAAAATTATTAAATATTTGAAATTACGTTTGGTACTGTTCAAGATGTATCTAACAACATGGAAGGAAAATAGGGCCCAGATCACACAACTAGTGAGGGGCGCTGCACCTAGAAGAATAGCATTTACCCCTCACAGGCCAACTCCGGAGAGAGACATTAATCTAGGGACACTGGCCAGTATCACTCCTGGAGCTGCCCTTGGGACAAAGCACTGGGGCAGAGAGGTCAAAACTCAGGGAAACCAGGGGATGACATGCTGATTGACCCGGGAGAAGACAAGCAGCAAAGAAACCAGTGAGTGGGTCTGAGACTGAAGCTGTGTTAGTCAGGGATCTTGTTTATAAGGGACAAAAAACACAATTCAAAGTGTATCACACACAAGGAGACTGTCTTACGTAACTAAGAAGTAATAACTTCTAGGAGCTAAAATGACTTCATCAGACTCCCCCATGCCCCTTTCTCTCTCCCTGTCTCTATTTCATTGTCCATCTTTCAGATCAGCTGCTTCGTTGTATGTTGGCCTCCCTCCCTCCTACTTCTGTTGGCCTTCCTCAGCAGCCAGGCTTTGCTACTGACTGTCCCAGGTATATATCATCTATCTTTGCCGAAGAATGAGAATAAGGGGGACTCCTTTTTCTGTTGTTTTACACGTGCAAATGGTGGCTAGGGTTTCGTACACGTGGTGGCTGTGGATTGTGCTTACGAGTGGTGAGCATGCTGTGCTTAGGATGCTGACTGCCATCATGGCTGACAAAGTCAGAGCACCTTTCTGTCCCTGATTAAAATACTGGTATTAAGCATCGTATCATTAGTGAAACGTTAGCCTCAAAGTAATAGACTGTTATTGCCAAAACTCCCATTAGAAGTGGTTGTCTTTTTCAGAATTCCTGCCTGCTAATCATGGCCTTCGATAGTTACAAAATCAGGCAATAATACAGAGTTCATGCTTAGGAAGACAGCCTATTCTTTTCTCAATTTCTTCCCTTTTATTTTGAACCCCCTGATATTCTAAAACCTTCCGTTTTCTTCCCCCTTCTTGCACCTAGACATTTCCATGGCAATAGCAGCTTGCTGGGTTGGGACTGGGGAAGGGAAGTAGTGTGTGTCTGGGTCATTTGTAAGCAGAGTGTTTATAAGGTGGGAACTGTCTGTACTGCATTAGTCATCTGTATCTCACCTTTAAGTGGGTCAGTTGTCTCTTCTCCAATGAGGAAGAATTTGTTCTCTTAACATTCTGGCAGGCTTGTTTATTTATCCTCTTTCTCTTCCAAGACATACAGATGAATATGTCCTAGGTTTTTGCTCCTCAGGAAGTGTATGGAGTGAAAGAAAATCTTGTGGATAGAAAAGAGGAACAGGTGGGAGGAGCAAAAGTAGAAAAGAGCCAGGCAAGAGTACCAGTGTCTGTAAGAATGTTAGTAATTCTGAAATGATTCAGTGATGCAGAGTAAATTATCATGACAATGAGCATTATCCACCCCTCAGTCAGCTTCTATATGAAAGATCAACCATTTGATGGACATTCTTACTAGAAGTTCTTCCCATCAGAATGTTAGTGAGCCTTGACACACTAAGCAGGGATGATTTCTTTTTGAAAAGGCAAAATTGCAAGAGTGGCGGTCACATTTTATTCATTCTCATACCTCCTGCACCAGCTCCTGCTGCTGCTGCTGCTGCTGCTGCTGCTAAGTTGCTTCAGTCGTGTCCGACTCTGTGCGACCCCATAGACGGCAGCCCACCAGGCTCCCCCGTCCCTGGGATTCTCCAGGCAAGAACACTGGAGTGGGTTGCCATTTCCTTCTCCAGTGCATGAAAGTGAAAAGTGAAAGTGAAGTCGCTCAGTCGTGTCCGACTCTTAGCGACCCCATGGACTGCAGCCCACCAGGCTCCTCTGTCCATGGGATTTTCCAGGCAGCAGCTCCAGTGCACAATGAATATTTTGTAAATGACATGACCAACATGATCTAAGAATGCTTCACACTCAGTATTTTTATTAGATGTATTCCATTCATTTAATTGTCCATGCAGTGCATATTTTCTAATGATGAAGATAATAAAAATGTTTATTGTGCAGGTACCCTAAGTTAGGCAATGAGCTAGTGTTTTATGTTCATTGTCTAAATAATCACAACAACCCTGAGATAAATTACTGTTTTTCAGGTGAGGAAACCTAAGCTCAACTATATGTTTCTCTGATACTTAAAGTCTGTACTTTATCCCAGTGCTGTTGAGTGTTAGGAGATATTTCTCCATGGCTATTTTTCATTTTCTTCTTGAAATTTATTTGTTAAAGAAACTGGAATGTTTGTCCTATAAATCCAGAGTCTGCATTTTGCTGATTATACTCCTGAAATATCTTTTAATAATTTCATCTTTCTTCTTTATTTTCTGTAAATCAGTAGTTAGATATAGAAGCCTGAGCTCAAAGTTTTGGGCAGACCTACTAAAATAGGTGTTATTGTCTTCTTCCTTATGCCTTAAGATGTATAATATGATTATGACTCTCTATAATTTTACCAGCCATTCATATTGAATATCTGGTTCAACTAGTTTTTTTGGAGATTCCAGGATGGTATTTTTCTATTATATTGATTATATGTATGCATATATATGGAGAATGTGTGTACATGTTTATAAACCTCTTTACTTATTAGCTATGATAATTATATAAAGAGTATTCTCACCATTATTTGGTTGCTACTTCACAGTATACTTTGTTCAGGATGAATGTTTATCTCTCACTTAAACATTTTCAGAATAGTAAGCTGGTTCCCAAGCATCTTCCATGGATATCAGTTAATTGTCTTATTATGAGTATGGACACACAAATTTAAATCTATTTGACTTTTTTAATCCATTGCAGTTCTTCTTGTTGATGATAACATCATTGCACATTATCTGTCTGAACTTCAAGTTTCTCCTGAGTCATCTGATACTGCCTTCAGTAGTCTTTTGTAACTTCTTTCCTATCTTGTATAAAAAGATATCCCAGCTCATCTTTTAAAACTTCCCACCCAAACTTGGGATTGTGATCCGGAAAAAGATATCTGCAGATTCCTGAATTTTATATTGGTGACTCATTTTTAAAAATGTCTCCTGCCTGAATTCAGCTTGTGGATTGTCTGCTGCTTACTCTGGGAACATTTAAGAAATACAGTGAAATTAAGAGACGAGGGTGGATAATGAAGGTGTTTTTTGGTCCCCCATTTTTTAAAAAAATCTTTATTGAATTTGTTACAAGGTTGCTTCTGTTTTATGTTTGTTTGTTGTTGTTGGTTTTTTTTTTTTTTGGCCACGAGGCATCTGGGATCTTAGCTCCCCGAACAAGGATCAAACCCACAACCCTTGCATTGGAAGGCGAGGTCTTAACCACTGGGCTGCCAGGGAAGTCCCTGACCCCCAGTTTTTTGTTTTGGGCATATACCCAGAAGTGGAATTACTGAGTCATATGATGATTCTATTTTTAATTTTAAAGGAATCTTCATACAGTTTTCCACAGTGGCTGTACCATTTTATATTTCCACCAAGAATGCAGAAACGTTCTGGTTTCTCCACATCCTACCAACACTTGTTTGTTTGTTTTTTTTGGCTGTGCCATATGGCATGCCTGATGTTAGTTCCCCAACCAGGATGGAACCTGGGCCACCTGGCAGCATGGAATCCTAACCATGGAATCCCCAACACTTGTTTTTGTCTGTCTGTTTTTAGATAGTAGCCAAAAAGTATCAACAGTGTGAGATGTTATCCCATTATTGTTTTGATTTGAATTTCCCTAATGATTAGTGATGTTGAATATTTTTTCATGTTCTTATTGGCCCTTTTTTATATCCTTCTTGGAGAAATGTCTTTTCAGGGCCTTTGCCTATTTTTAAATGGGATCATTTTTGTTGTTGAGTTTTGGGAGTTCCCTGTATATTCTGGAAATTAATCCTTTAGCAGGTATATAATTTGTAAACATTCTCTTGTTCTGTGGGTTGCCTTTCTAGTCTGTCTTAATGTCTTTTTGATGCATAAAATCTTAAATTTTTAAATAAACTTATCTATTTTTCCTTTTGCTGCCAGTGCCTTTGGTATCATGTCCAAGAATTATTGCCATGTCCAGTGTCATGAAGTTTTTTCACTGCATTTTATTCTAAGAGTTGGATAGTCTTTGGTCTTACATTTAAGTCTTTGATTCATTTGAGTAAATTTTTGTATGTGGTGTTAGATTAAGGGACCAGCTTCATTATTTGGCTTGTGGCTATCCAGTTTTTTCATCACCATTTGTTGCAAAGATTGTCCTTTCCCCATTGTCTTGGCATCCTTGTCAGAAAGCATATAATCATATGCACAAGGGTTTATTTCTGGGCTCTTTATTCCATTGCTCTGTGTATTCACCTTTATGCTGCTGCTGCTGCTGCTAAGTCGCTTCAGTCGTGTCCGACTCTGTGTGATCCCATAGACGGCAGCCCACCAGGCTCCCCTGTCCTTGGGATTTTCCAGGCAAGAACACTGGAGTGGGTTTCCATTGCCTTCTCCAATGCAGGAAAGTGAAAAGTGAAAGTGAAGTCATTCAGTCGTGTCCAACTCTTCGCGACCCCATGGACTGCAGCCTACCAGGCTCCTCTGCCCATGGGAGTTTCCAGGCAAGCGTACTGGAGTGGGTTGCCATTGCCTTCTCTAGTACCACACTATTTTGATTACTTTAGCCATGTAGTAAGTTGTACAGTCAGGAGGAAGAGGTCCTCAAGCCTTGTTTGTTTGTTTTTGATCATTTTGTCCAGTAGGAGTGAGTCCCTTGAAGTTCTTATGAATTTTAGGATGGCTTTTTCTATTTTTGTAAAAACAAAAGCATACAATTGAGATTTTGATTTGTTGTTCAGTCACTAAGTTGTATCCAACTCTTTGCAACCCTATGGACTGCAGCATTGCCAGGCTTCCTTATCCTTCACTATCTCTTGGAGTTTGCTCAAACTCATGTCCACTGAATTGGTGATGCCATCCAACCATCTCATTCCCTGTCTCCCCCTTCTCCTCCTGCCCTCAATCTTTCCCAGCATCAGTGTCTTTTCCAATGAGTTGATTCTTCACCTCAGGTGGCCAAAGTATTGGAGCTTCAGCTTTAGCATCAGTCCTTCCAATGAATATTCAGGGTTGATGTCCTTTAGGATTGACTGGTTTGATCTTGCAGTCCAAGGGAGTCTTAAGAGTCTTCTCCAGCACCACAGTTTGAAAGCATCAATTCTTGGCTCTTAGCCTTCCTTTTGGTCCAAATTCTCACATCCATACATGATTACTGGAAAAGCCATAGCTTTGACTAAACAGGTGTTTGTCGGCATAGTGGTATCTCTCCTAAGTGGCATAGTGATAAAGAATCTGCCTGCAATGCAAGAGACCTGGGTTCAATCCCTGGATCAGGAATATCTCTTAGAGAAGGGAATGGCAACCCACTCCAGTATTCTTGCCTAGAGAATTCCATGGACAGAGGAGCCTAGTGGGCTATAGTGCCTGGGGTCACAAAGAGTTGGGCATGACTGAGCAACTAACACACTGCTTTTTAAATGCTGTCTAGCTTTGTCATAGCTTTTATTCCAAGAAGCAATTATCTTTTAATTTCATGGATGCAGTCACCGTCTGTAGTGATTTTTGAGCCCAAGAATATAAAATCTGTCACTATTTCCACTTTTTTCCCCACTTATTTGCCATGAAGTGATGGGACCAGATGCCATGATCTTAATTTTTTAATGTTGAGTTTCAAGCCAGCTTTTTCACCCTCATCAAGAGGCTCTTTAGTTCCTCTTCACTTTCTGCCATTAAAGTGGTGTATCATCTTCATATTTGAGGTTGTTTATTTTCCTGGCAACCTCGATTCCAGCTTGTGATTCATCCAGCCCACCATTTCACTTGATGAGATTTTGTTAGGGAGTGTATTGAACCAGAAGATTGCTTTGGTTGTTACTTCATTTACTTTTTGATTGTACTGAGTCTTCGTTGCTACATGCTGGTTTTCTGTAGTTTTGGTGAGCAGGAACTACTCTTCCTTGTGTTGCACAGGCTTCTCATTATGATAGCTTCTCTTGTAGCAGAGCACAGGTTCTAGGCACATGGACTTCAGGAGTTCAGCACATGGGCTCAGTAGTTGTGGGTGCAGGTTGTACGGCAAACGGGTTTCAGTGGTTGTGTTGAACAGGCTTTAGTTGCCCATGTCATATGGAATCATACCAGACCAGGGACTGGACCCATGTCCCCTGCAATGGCAGGCTTATCCACTGTACCACCAGGGATGTCCCTGCTTTGGCTATTACTGACATCTTAAAGATGTTAAGTCTTCCAGCACCTGGATATGTGATGTGTTTTCATTTATTTTTGTCTTGTTTAATTTATTTCAGAAACATTTGTAGTTTTCATTGTTCCAATTTTTAATGTGTTTGGCAGAGTTAGTTCCCAAGTATTTTGTTCTTTTTGATGCTTTGATAGTAGAATTATTATGTTGTTTCATTTTCAGATTCTTTCATTCTTAGTGTCTAGAAATGCAACTGACTTACATGTTGGCTTTATTTTCTGCTACTCTGCTGAATTCATTTACTAGTTCTTAGAATTTTTTTTGAGAAATCTTTAGGGTTTTGTTTGACATGTAAGATCATATCATCTGTGAACATAGGTCATTTTACTTCTTATTTTCCAATTTGAATGCCTTTCTATTTTTTGCCTAATTTCTCTGCCTAGAACGTCCAGTACTATGTTGAATAGAAGTGGCTGAAGTAGGACCCAAGTCTTACTGATATTAGAGGAAAAGCTTTCATTCTTTTCCCATTGAGTATGATGCTTGTTGTAGGTTTTTCAAATATGTTTTTAAAAAAATCTTTTTTGAATTATAGTTGCTTTGCAATATATGTTTCTATTATACAGTTATACATAAGCTATGCGTTATCATACATCCCCTCTCTTTTGGATTTCCTTCCCATTTAGGTCACCACAGAGGACTGAGTATGGTTCCCTGAGCTATATGATAGGCTCTTGTTAGTTATCTATTTTATGCACCCTACCAACAGTGCAAGTATATCAGTCCCAATCTCCCAGTTCAACCCACCCCTTCTTTCCCTGCTTGGTATCTATACATTTGTTCTCTACCTCTGTGTCTCTGTTTTCCAAATAAGATCATCTACACTATTTTTTTAGATTCCACAGGTTTGCATTAATATATGATATTTGTTTTTCTCTTCCTAACTTTCTTCACTCAGTATAACAATCTCTCGGTCCATTCACATCTCTTCAAATGACCGAATTTTGTCGGTCTTTTTTTTTTTTAATGACTGAATAATATTTCATTGCATACATATACCACATATTCTTTATCCATTCATCTCTTGATGGCCATTTAGGTTGCTTCCATTATCTGGCTATTGTAAATATTGCTGTAGTGAACACTGGGGCTCATGTGTCTTTTTGAATAATGATTTTCTCTGGATATATGCCAAGGAGTAGAATTGCTGGGTCATATGGTAGTTCTATTTTTAGTTTCTTAAGAAACATCCATACTATTCTCCCATCTCTAAGAATTTCCCACAGTTTGTTGTGATCCACACAGTCAAAAGCTTTGACATAGTCAATAAAGCAGAAATAGATGTTTTTCTGCAACTCTCTGGCTTTTTCCATGATCCAGCAGATGTTGGCAATTTGATCTCTGGTTCCTCTGCCTTTTCTAAAACCTACTTGAACATCTGGAAGTTCATCGTCCATGTATTGCTGAAGCCTGGCTTGGTGAATTTTGAGCATTACTTTGCTAGTGTGTAAGGTGAGTGCAATCATGCGGTAGTTTGAGCATTCTTTGGCATTGCCCTTCTTTGGGATTGGAATGAAAACTGACCTTTTCCAGTCCTGTGGCCACTGCTGAGTTTTTCAAATTTGCTTGCATATTGAGTGTAGCACTTTCATGGCAACATCTTCCAGGATTTGAAATAGCTCCACTGGAATTCCATTACCTCCACTAGCTTTGTTCGTAGTGATGCTTCAAGGCCCACTTGACTTCACATTCCAGTATGACTGGCTCTAGGTGAGTGATCACACCATCATGATTATCTGCATCATAAAGATATTTTTTGAACAGTTCTTCTGTGTATTCTTGCCACCTCTTCTTAATATCTTCTGCTTCTGTTAGGTCCAAACCATTCCTGTCCTTCATTGAGCTCATCTTTGCATGAAATGTTCCCTTGGTGTATCTAATTTTCTTGAAAAGATCTCTAGTCTTTCCCATTCTATTGTTTTCCTCTATTTCCTTGCATTGATCATTGAGGAAGGATTTCTTATCTCTCCTTGCTATTCTTTGGCACTCTGGATTCAAATGGGTATATCTTGCCTTTGCCTTTTGGTTCTCTTCTTTCACAGCTACTTGTAAGGTCTCCTCTGACAGCCATTTTGCCTTTTTGCATTTCTTTTTCTCGGGATGGTCTTGATCCCTGCCTCCTATACAGTGTCACGAACCTCCCATCATAGTTCTTCAGGCACTCTGTCTATCAGATCTAATCCCTTGTATCTATTTCTCACTTCCACTGTATAATTGTAAGGGGTTTGATTTAGATCATACCCGAATGGTCTAGTGGTTTTCCCTAATTTCTTCAACTTAAGTCTGAATTTGGCAATAAGGAGTTCATGATCTGAGCCAAGTCCCGGTCTTGTTTTTGCTGACTGTATAGAGCTTCTCCATCTTTGGCTGCAAAGAATATAATCAATCTGATTTCAGTATTGACCATCGGTGAGGTCCACGTGTAGAGTCTTCTCTTATGTTGTTGGAAGAGGGT
The DNA here is from genome assembly GCF_029407905.1 of Bubalus kerabau. Lineage (NCBI taxonomy): Eukaryota > Metazoa > Chordata > Mammalia > Artiodactyla > Bovidae > Bubalus > Bubalus kerabau. The sequence continues at coordinate 138,916,901 of NC_073624.1, forward strand.
GTTTGCTATGACCAATGCATTCTCTTGGCAAAACTCTATTAGGCTTTGCCCTGCTTCATTCTGTACTCCAAGGCCAAATTTGCCTATTAGTCCAGGTGTTTCTTGACTTCCTACTTTTGCATTCCAGTCCCTTATAATGAAAAGGGCATCTTTTTTGGGTGTTAGTTTTAGAAGGTTTTGTAGGTCTTCATCAGAGAAGGCAATGGCACCCCACTCCAGTACTCTTGCCTGGAAAATCCCATGGACGGAGAGCCTGGAAGGCTGCAGTGCATGGGGTGGCTGAGGGTCGGGCATGACTGAGCGACTTCACTTTCACTTTTCACTTTCCAGCATTGGAGAAGGAAATGGCAACCCACTCCAGTGTTCTTGCCTGGAGAATCCCAGGGATGGAAGGGCCTGGTGGGCTGCCGTCTGTGGGGTCGCACAGAGTCGGACACAACTGAAGTGACTTAGCAGCAGCAGCAGCAGTAGGTCTTCATAGAACTGTTCAACTTCAGCTTCTTCAGCATTAAGGGTTTGGGCATAGACTTGGATTACTGTGGTATTGAATGGTTTGCCTTGGAAGCAAACGGAGATCATTCTGTCGTTTTTGAGATTGCATCCAAGTACTGCATTTTGGACTGTTTTGTTGACTATGATGGCTACTCCATTTCTTCTAAGGGATTCTTGCCTGCAGTAGTAGATATAATGGTCATCTGAGTTAAATTCACCCATTCCAGTCCATTTTAGTTCGCTGATTCCTAAAATGTTGATGTTCACTATTGCCATCTTCTGTTTGACCACTTCCAATTTGCCTTGTTTCATGGACCTAACATTCCAGGTTCTGATGCAGTATTTCTCTTTACAGCATCGGACTTTACTTCTACAACCAGTCACATCCACAACTGGGTGTTGTTTTTGCTTTGGCTCTGTCTCTTCATTCTTTCTGGAGTTATTTCTCCACTGATCTCCAATAGCATATTGGGCAACTACCAACATGAGGAGTTCATCTTTCAGTGTCCTATCTTTTTGCCTTTTCATACCATTCATGGGATTCTCCAGGCAAGAATACTGAAGGGGTTTGTCATTCCCTCTGCAGTGGACCACGTTTTGTTAGAACTCTTCTCCATGATTCATCCATCTAGGGTGGCCCTACATGGCATGGCTCATAGTTTCATTGAGTTAGACAAGGCTGTGGTCCATGTGATCAGATTGGTTAGTTTTCTGTGATTGTGGTTTTTATTCCGTCTGCCCTCTGATGGAGAAGGAAAAGAGGCTTATGGAAGCTTCCTGATGGGAGAGACTTACTGAGGTCTTGTTCTGATGGGCGGGGCCATGCTCAGTTCAGTTTCAGTTCAGTCACTCAGTCGTGTCCGATTCTTTGCAACCCCATGAATTGCAGCACACCAGGCCTCCCTGTCCATCACCAACTCCCAGAGTTCACTCAAACTCATGTCCATCAAGTCGGTGATGCCATCCAGCCATCTCATCGTCTGTCGTCCCCTTCTCCTCCTGCTCCCAATCCCTCCCAGCATCAGTCTTTTCCAATGAGTCAACTCTTCTCATGAGTTGGCCAAAGTACTGGAGTTTCAGCTTTAGCATCATTCCTTCCAAAGAACATCCAGTGCTGATCTCCTTTAGAATGCACTGGTTGGATCTCCTTGCAGTCCAAGGGACTCTCAAGAGTCTTCTCCAACACCACAGTTCAAAAGCATCAGTCCTTTGGGGCTCAGCTTTCTTTATAGTCCAACTCTCGCATCTATACATGACCACAGGAAAAACCATAGCCTTGACTAGACAGACCTTTGTTGGCAAAGTAATGTCTCTGCTTTTGAATATGCTGTCTAGGTTGGTTATAACTTTCCTTCCAAGGAGTAAACGTCTTTTAATTTCATGGTTGCAGTCACCATCTGCAGTGATTTTGGAGCCCAGAGAAATTAAGTCAGCCATTGTTTCCACTGTTTCCCCATCTATTTGCCATTAAGTGATGGGACCAGATGCCATGAACTTAGTTTTCTGAATGTTGAGCTTTAAGCCAACTTTTTCACTCTCCTCTTTCACTTTCATCAAGAGGCTCTTTAGTTCTTCTTCACTTCCTGCCATAAGGGTGGTGTCATCTGCATATCTGAGGTTATTGATATTTCTCTTGGCAGTGTTTTTTCCAGCTTGTGCTTCCTTCAGCCCAGCGTTTCTCATGATGTACTCTGCATAGAAGTTAAATAAGCAGGGTGACAATATACAGCCTTGACGTACTCCTTTTCCTATTTGGAACCAGTCTGTTGTTCCATGTCCAGTTCTAACTGTTGCTTCCTGACCTACATTCAGGTTTCTCAAGAGGCAGGTCAGGGGGTCTGGTATTCCCATCTCTTTCAGAATTTTCCATAGTTTATTGTGATCCACACAGTCAAAGTCTTTGGCATAGTCAATAAAGCAGAAATAGATGTTTTTCTGCAACTCTCGTGCTTTTTCCATGATCCAGCAGATGTTGGCAATTTGATCTCTGCTTCCTCTGCCTTTTCTAAAACCAGCTTGAACATCTGGAAGTTCATGGTTCATGTATTGCTGAAGCCTGGCTTGGAGAATTTTAAGCATTACTTTACTAGTGTGTAAGATGAGTGCAATTGTGCAGTAGTTTGAGCATTCTTTGGCATTACCTTTCTTTTGGATTGAAATGAAAACTGCCCTTTCCTGGTCCTGTGGCCACTGCTGAGTTTTTCAAATTTGCTTGCATATTGAGTGCAGCACTTTCACAGCATCATCTTTCAGGATTTGAAATAGCTCAACTGGAATTCTATCACCTCCACTAGCTTTGTTCATAGTGATGCTTTCTAAGGCCCACTTGACTTCACATTCCAGGATGTCTGGCTCTAAGTGAGTGATCACACCATCGTGATTATCTGGGTCATGAAGACATACATGGCCTTTATTATTTTTAGATATGTCTCCTGTGTCCCACTTTCTGGAGAGTTTTTATGATAAATGGGTGCTAAATTTTGTCAGAAGCTTTTTCTTCATCTACTGAGATGATTATCTGGTTTTTAATCTTCAATGTGCTGTTGTGGTATATCACATTGATTTGCAGATATTGAAATCTGCATCCCTAGGATGAATCCATTTTGATAATGCTGTATGAGCTTTTAAATGTATTGTTGGATTTGGCGCTGGTATTTTGTTGAGCATTTTTGCATCTATGTTCATCAGTGATATTTGCCTGTAATTTTCTTTGTTGTGTGGTATCTTTGGTTTTGGTATAGGTGATGGTGACTTCATACAGTGAGTTTGGAAGCTTTCCTTCCTCGGCAATATTTTTGCAGTTTCAAAAGAATAGGTGTTAAGTCTTCTCTAAATGTTTGATAGAATTCACCTGTGAAGCCTGACCCTTTTCATTGGTAGTTTCTAAATCACAGTTTCCATTTCAGTGCTTATGATTGTTCTGTTCATGTTTTCCATTTCTTCCTGGTTCAATCTTTGGAGATTGTACCTTTCTAAGAATTTCTCCTTTTCTTCCAGGTTGTCAATTTTATTTGCAGATAGTTGCTTAGAGTAGTCTCTTACAATCTTTGTATTTCTCTGGAGAAATGTATTTCAAATTTTATTAATTTGAGCCCCGTTCCCCTCCCCCCCCCCTTTTTTTCTTAATGAATCTGGCTAAAGGTTTATCAGTTTTGTTTATCTTTTCAGGGAACCAGCTTTTAGCTTCATTGATCTTTGCAGTTGTTTTGTTTGTTTCTATTTCATTTATTTCTGCTCGGATCATTATGATCTTTTTACTAATTTTAGGTTGTATTTGTTCTACTTTCTCTAGTTGTTTTAGATGTAAGATTAGGTTGAGGTTTTTTTGTTTGTTTGTTTCTTGAGTTAAGATTGTATTGCTATAAACTTCCCTCTTAGAACTGCTTTTGCTGCATCTCCTAGGTTTTGGACTGCTGTGCTTTTATTTTCATTTGTCTAGGTATTTTTTTATTTCCTCTTTGGTTTCTTCTTTGATCCATTGGTTGTTTAGTAGCATGTTGTTTAACCTCACATGTTTGTGTTTTTTATAGTTTTTTTTCTTTGTAATTTATTTCTAATTTCATAGCATTGTGATCAGAAAAGATGTTTGATATGATTTCAGTTTTCGTAAATTTACCAAGTCTTGTTTTGTGAATCAGCATGTAGTCAATCCTGGAGAATGTTCTGTGTGCACTTGAAGAATTTGTAGCCTGCTGCTTTTGAATGGAATGTTCCAAAAATGTCTATTAAGTGCATCTAGTCTAATGTGTCACTTAAGGCCTGTGTTTCCTTATTAATTTTCTCTCTGGATGATCTGTCCATTGATGAAAGTGGTGTATTAAAATCCCTCACTATTGTCGTGGTACAGTCGATTTCTCTCTTTATTGTTGTTAGTATTTGCCTTACATATTGAGGTGCTCCTATGTCAGGTGCATATGTATTTATAATTTTTATATCTCCTTCTTAGATTGATCGCTTTAGTATCCTTCTTTGTCTCTTAAACAGTCTTTGTTTTAAAGTCTGTTTTATCTGATACCATCATTGTTTTCTAGTTTTCCTTTGATTTCCATTTGTGTGGAATACCTGCGTGGGTATTCCTTTCCTTACTTTCAGTCTGTAAGTATCCCTAGGTCTGAGATGGATCTCTTGTAGACAGCATATATACAGGTCTTGTTTTTGTATCCACCCCACTAGTCTATGTGTTTTGCTTGGTGCATTTAATACATTTATATTTAAGGTTATTATCGATGTGTATGATCCTTTTACCATTTTCTTAATTTTGAGGGGTTTATTTTTGTAAGTCTTTTCCTTCTCGTGTGTTTCCTGCCTAGAGAAGTTTCTTTAGCATTTGTTGTAAAGCTGACTTGATCGTGCTGAATTCTCTTAACTTTTGCTTGTTTATAAAGTTTTTGATTTCTCCATCAAATCTGAATGAGAGTCTTGCTGGGTAGAGTATTCTTGGTTCTAGGTTCTTCCCTTTTATTGCTTTAAATATCTTGTGCCACTCCCTTCTGGCTTGCAGAGTTTCTGTTGAGATATCAGCTGATAACCTTATTGGGAGTCCCTTGGATATTATTTGCAGTTTTTCCCTTGTTGCTTTTAATAATTTCTCATTGTCTTTAATTTTTGTCAATCTGATTAAAATTTGTCTTGGCCTGTTCCTCCTTGGATTTAACCTGTATGACTCTGCACTTGCTGGACTTTGACTCTTTCCTTTCCCATTTCGGGATATTTTCGGTTATCATCTCTTCAGATATTTTCTCCTGCCCTTTCTCTCTCTTCTCCTTCTTGGGTCTTTATAATGCAAATATTGTTGCATTGTAAGTTGTCCCAGATGTCTGTTAGACTGTCCTCATTTCTTTACGTTGTTTTTTCTTTATTCTGTTCATGGCAGTGAGCTCCATCAGTCTGTCTTCCAGTTCACTTTTTTTTTGTTCTGTCTCATTTATTCTACTGTTGATTCCTTGTACTGTATTTTTCACCTTAGCTATTGTATTGTTCTTTTGTTCTTTACATCTTCTAGCTGTTTGTTAAACATTTCTTGAATCTTTTGGTCTGTGCCTCTGTTCTTTTTCTGAGATCTTGGATCATCTTTACTATCATTACTCTGAATTCTTTTTCATGCAGATTGCCCGTCTCCATTTCACTTAATTGTTCTTTGGGGTTTTATCTTGTTCCTTTGTCTGGAACATATTTCTCTGCTGTTTCATTTTGTCTAACTTTCTGTGTTTGTGGTTTCTGTTCCATAGTCTGCAGGGTTGTAGTTTCTGTTGCTTCTGATGTCTGCCCCTTTTTGGGTGAAGTTGGCCCAGGGGCTTGCACACGCCTGCTGATGGGAGGGACTGGTGCTTGCTCGCTGGTGGCTGGAGCTGTATCTTGTCTCTCTGGTGGGCAGGGCCTATCAAGGAGTGTGCTTAGAGAGCTGTGGTCTCAGGACAATTTTAGGCAGCCTCTCTGCTGATGGGTGGGGCTGTGTTCCCACCATATTGGTTGTTTGGCCTGAGGCATTTCAACACTGAAACTTGTAGGCTCTTGGGTGGGGCCAGGTCACTGATGCCAAAATGGTGACCTCCAGGAGAGCTCATGCTGGTGGATTTTCCCTGTGGCCTCTGCCACTAGTGTCCCTGCTCCCTCAGTGAGTCACAGATAACTTCTCCTTCCCCAGGACATTCACGGGTCTGGCTCAGCCTCCTATGAGGTCACTCCTTCACCCTGGTTCCCAGTACACATGAAAGCTTGTGTGTACCCTTCAAGAATGGAGTCTTTGTTTCCCCAGTCCTGCAGAGTTCCTGCACTCAAGCCCCAGTGGCCTTCAAAACCGAACGCTTTGGGGGTTCCTCCTTCTCATGCCAGACACCCAGGGTGGGGAGCCTCAACAGGGCGCTCAGAAATCTCCTGTAAGAGAATGTCTGTGATACAGTTATTTTTTAATTTGTGAGATGCTCACCCAGAGGGCATGGGATTTGATTATATTCCAAGAGTGCCTCTCCTATCATCTTTTTGTGGCTTCTATGTCTTTGGATGTAGAGTATCTTTTTTTTTTTTTGGTATTTTCCAGTCGCTTTTTCCAATGATTGTTCATCAGTTAGTTGTTAGTATTTTCATGAGAGGAGATGATCTCAAGTTTTTCTACTCCACCATCTTGTATCCTCCATAAGTTTTTAGTGTTTTTAATTTTGTCAAATGCTTTTTCTACATCATTGGAGGTAATCATGTAGTTTTTTCATCTATTCTGTTAATGTGGTATGTTACATTGAGTTTTGCTTGCTGAAGCACTTTTGCATTCCAGGAATACATCTCACTTGATCATGGTATATTGTTGTTTAGTTGTTCAGTTGCAACCCTTATGGACTGTAGACCCCCAGGCTTCTCTATCCATAGTGTTTTGCAGGCAAGAATATGTAACTGAGTTGCCATTTCCTCTCCAGGAGATCTTCCCTATCTCGAAATCAAACTGGCATCTCCTGCATTGGCAGGCAGATTCTTCACCACTGAGCCACCAGGGAAGTCCTGATCATGGCATATAACCCCTTAGACATGCTGCTGAATTTTATTTGCCAGTATTTTACTGAACATTTTAACCTCAGTGTTCATAAGAGATTATTAGTATATATATATTTATATTTATTGTTGTCATTTTTATAGTGTCTTTGTCTGGCTTTGGTATCAAAGTAATGCTGGTCTCATAGAATGAGTTGGAGAATGTTCTTTCCTTTTTATTTTGGAAAGTTTGAGAAGGCTTGATATTAGTTCTTTAAATGTTTGTTAGTTCTTCTGTAAATGTTAGGTTTCACCAGTGAAGCCAATCAGGTTCAGGGTATTTTGTTGTTGTTGGGAGATTTTTGAATACTGATTTAATCACCTTAGTAGTTGTAGGTCAGTTCAGATTTTCTGTTTCTTTGTCATTTATTCCTGATAGGTTTGTATATCCAGGAATTTGTCCATTTCTTCTGTGTTTTCTAATTTGTTGGCATACAGTTGTTCAGAGCACTTTGTTATATTATCCTCTTTATTTCTGTAGAATTGATGATAATGTCTTCACTTTTGTTTCTGATTGTAAACATTTGAGTCTTCTCTTTTTCTTATTCCATCTGGTTACAAGTTTATCAATTTTGGTCTTTTCAAAGAACATACTTCTGATTCTCAATGATTTTATGTATATTTCCTTCTGTATTTCATTTATCTCTGCTCTAATCTTTATTTCCTTTTCATTCCAATCCCAAAGAAAGGCAATGCCAAAGAATGTTCAAACTATTGCACAATTGCAGTCATCTCACATGCTAGCAAAGTAATGCTCAAAATTCTCCAAGCGAGGCTTCAACAATACATGAACCAAGTACTTCCAGATGCTCAAGCTGGATTTGGAAAAGGCAGAGGAACCAGAGATCAAAATGCCAACATCTGTTGCATCACAGAGAAAGCAAGAGAGTTCCAGAAAAACATCTACTTCTGCTTTATTGACTATGCCAAAGTCTTTGATTGTGTGGATCACAGCAAACTGGAAGATTCTTAAAAAAGATGGGAATGCCAGACCACCTTACCTGCCTCCTGAGAAATCTGTATGCAGGTCAAGACCAACAGTTAGAACTGGACATGGAACAATGGACTGGTTCCAAATTGGAAAAGGAGTATGTCAAGGCTGTATATTGTCACCCTTCTTATTTAACTTCTATGCAGAGTGTGTGTGTGTGCACGTGTGTGCTCAGTCATGTCCAACTCTTTGTGACCCCATGGACTTAGCCTGCCAGGCTTCTCTGTCCATGGAATTTTCCAGACAAGAATACTGGAGTGGGTTGCCATTTCTTTCTCCATCTATGCAGGGTACATTATGCAAAATGCCAGGCTGGATGAAGCACAAGCTGGAATCAAGATTGCTGGGAGAAATATCAATAACCTTAGATATGCAGATGACACAACACTTATGGCAGAAAGCGAAGAGGAACTAAAGAGCCTCTTGATGAAAGTGAAAGAGGAGAGTGAAAAAGCTGCCTTAAAACTCAACATTCAAAAAACGAAGATCATGGCATCTGGTCCTATCACTTCATGGCAAATAGATAGGAAACAATGGAGACAGTGACAGACTTTATATTTTTGGGCTCCAGAATGACTGCAGGTGGCGACTGCAGCCATGAAATTAAAAGACACTCGCTCCTTGAAAGAAAATCTATGACCAACCTAGACAACATATTGCAAAACAGGGACATTACTTTGCCAACAAAGTCTGTCTAGTCAAAGCTATGTTTTTTCCAGTAGTCATGTTATGAATGTGAGAGTTGGACCATAAAGAAAGCTGAGCGCTGAAGAATTGATGCTTTTGAACTGTGGTCTCAGAGAAGATGCTTGAGAGTCCCTTGGACTACAAGGAGTTTAAACAAGTCCATTCTAAAATAAATCAGTCTTGAATATTCATTGGAAGGACTGATGCTGAAGCTGAAGTTCCAATACTTTGGCCACCTGATGTGAAGAAGTGACTCATTGGAAAAGACCCTGATTCTGGAAAAGATTGAAGGCAGGAGGAGAGGTGATGGAAGATGAGATGGTTGGATGGTATCTCTGACTGGATGGACATGAGTTTGAGCAAGCTGAGGGAGTTCGTGATGGACAGAGAAACCTGGCATGCTGTAGTCCGTGGGGTTGCAAAGAGTTGGACATGACTGACTGAACTGAACTGACTACCTTTGGCTTTAGTTTTTTCTTCGTTTCCTAGTTTCTTCAATTCTTTTAAGTTTTATTTATTTTATTTTTGTCTGTGCTGGGTCTTCATTGCTGCATGGGCTTTTCTTTAGTTGCAGGGAGTTAGGCTTCTCTCTGGTTGTAGTGCACAGTCTTCTCATATCAGTAGCTTGTCTTGTTGCAGAGCACAGGCTCTAGGGTACATGGGTTTCTGTAGTTGTGGCTCCTGGGCTCTAGAGCACAGGCTCAGTGGTTGTGGCGTAGAGCCTTAGTTGCTCCGTGGCATGTGGGATATTCCTGGGCCTGGGATCGAACCCTTATCTCCTCCACTGGCAGGCAGATTCTTTACCACTAAGCCACCAGGGAAGCCTCTCTTTCTAGTTTCTTAAGTTAGATTTTTTTTTTTTTTACTTAAAATATTTATTTTTATTTCTTTGGCCACAAAATGTCTTGATTGTGTTACTTGGATTCTTTAGTTGCAATGTACAGGATCTTTAATTGTCTGTCAGATCACGTTGACTTTTGTGTTATCTATTTTCTTCTGTTTGATTGTATTTATTACTCAGATTGGAGTGTTGAAGTCTATTATTAATATTGTAGAAGAGTGTACCCCTTTAGTTCTGTCAGTTTTTGCTTCATATAATTTGATGGTCTGTTGTGAGGTGTTGAATATTTATAATTGTTATGTCTTCTTGCTGTATCGAACCTTTTAATAATATATAGTGTCCTACTTTGTCTCATGTAACCTTTTTTGATTTAAAGTCTGTTTTGTCAAATATTAGTTTAGCGACTCCTTCCATCTACTATTTACATGGAATATCTTTTCACTGTCGATATATTTGAGTCTTTAGCTGTAAGATGAATTTGTTATAGACAGTATATAGTCAGATTATGTGTTTTTATTCATTCTGTCAATCTGTCCTTGCATAGAGAGTTTAAAATGTTTACATTTAATGTAATTGTAAAGAAGGATTTCTGTCATTTTCATTTTTATATAGCTTTTGTCTGTTATTTCCTTCATTACTGTCATCCTTTTTTATTTTTGTTTGGTTTTGTAGTTAAATTCCTTTCCCATTTCTCTAGTTATTTTCTTTGTGGTTACTGTTCATTGATTTGTAGTGAAATTTCTTTCCCATTTTTCTAGTAAATTTCTGTCTGGTTACCCTGAGATTCCATTTAACATCCTAATGTTTCAACAATCCAATTTGAATTTATACCAGCTGAACTCTAATGATACATAAAACCTCTATTCTTTCATAGCTTGTGCCCTGACCTCAATTAGTTGTTGATGTCACAAAATTACATCTTAATACATGTGTGCCTGAAAAGAAACTAGTAATTCTTTTAAATGCATCAGTAGAAATGATGTAGAAAGTAAAATGTGGATTACAAACCAAAGTTATGATAATACTAGGTTTTATAGTTGCCCGTGTATTTACTCTCTCTGAGATCTTTATTTTTTCATACTGTTTCAGGTTACTATCTAGTAGTCCCTTCATTTTACTTTGTAGGAATCCCTTGAGCATATCTTATTGGGGACGTCTGGTGATAACAAACACCCTCAGTTTTTGTTTATCTGTGAAAGTATTAATTCCTCCTTCATTTTCTAAAGGGTAGTTTTTCCAGATACAGGATTCTTGGTTGACATCTTTTTAAAAGTACTTTGAATGTGTCAGCTCACAGCTTCCTGGCCTCCAAAGTTTGTAATAATAGATCTGCTCATAGTCATATAGAGGATCCCTTGTATGTGATATGTTGCTTCTCTTGCTAATTTAAAGATTCTCCCTGTTTATCTAAAATTTGATTATAATGTGTATCAGTGAGACTCTCTGAGTTCGTCTTACTTGGAATTAATTAAGCTTCTTGGATGTTTATATTCATTCATTTAATCAAATTTGGGAAACTTTCAGATGTTATTTTTCCAAATATTCTTTCTGCTTTTTTCTGTGTCTTCTGGCTCTCACACAATATATATGTTGTTTTGTTGGTGATGTCCAAAAGGTCGCTTGGGCTCTGTTTGCTTTTCTTCAAACCTTTTTATTTCTGATCACTTCTACTATTATATATCTTTAAGTTTACTGATTCTTTCTTCTGCCTGTTCAGATCTACCTTTGAATTCCTCTATTAAAAAAAATTTATTTTAGTTGTTATACTTTTGAACTGCAGAATTTCTTTTTCATTTCTTCTTAGGTTTTCTCTTTGTTAATATTTCCATTTTATTCTTTTTAATCATTTACATCATAATTTTCTTGACTTTCTCCATATCTTCCTTTAGCTGTTTAAGCATTGTTGCTTTGCTTAGTTCAGATGTGTCTGACTGTTTGTGACCCTGGGGACTGTGGCCCACCAGGCTCCTCTCTCCGTGGGGCTTTTCCAGGCAAGAATAATGGAGTGGGTTGCCATGCCCTCCTCCAGGGGATCTTCCCAACCCAGGGATTGAACCCAGGTCTCCTGCAATGCAGGGGGAGGTCTCCTGGATTCTTTACCAGCTGTGCTACCAGGGAAGCTCTTAAGACCGTGCTTTAAAATTTTTTGTCTAGTAGATCAGTTGCCAAGTCTTTTTCAAGGGGAGTTTCTGTTGATTTTTATTTTTCCATTAATTGGGCCATACTCCCTTTTATTTATTTATTTATTTTTGTATGCCTTGTGATTTTTTAATTTTTTTTATTATTTTTTTAAAATTTTATTTTATTTTTTAATTTTACAATATTGTATTGGTTTTGCCATATATCAAAATGAATCCGCCACAGGTATACACGTGTTCCCCATCCTGAACCCCCCTCCCCCCTCACTCCCCATACCATCCCCCTGGGTCATCCCAGTGCACCAGCCCCAAGCATCCAGCATCGTGCATCAAACCTGTACTGGCGACTCGCCTCATATATGATATTATACATATTCAATGCCATTCTCCCAAATCATTCCACCCTCTCCCTCTCCCACAGAGATTTTTTTATTTTTGATGGAAAGCTGGACATGGGAATTTAGTAATGTGGTGACTTTGGAAATCAGATTCTCCCTCTTCCCCAGAGCTTGCTGTTTTTGTTATTGTTTTTCTTGTTGTTTGCTGTGGTCTGTATTTGTGCCAAGGATCAGTCTATAGTGTAAACTTAAGTTTTCTTAAGGTCTTTCTGAGCTTGTACCTTTTGCTGGGCACATGCAATCACTTTTAATTTTCCCCACATATGGAGGTGCTTTTGAATGTCCTTGTCTTTAATCTCTGCCTCCCAAAAGAGAGAAAATAAAAAAGAGGAGGAAGTGTGCCAGCCCTTTAAATTCTCTGGCAGTGCCTTCCTCTTGATGAGGAAAGTCTTGCAACAATGGAGAGAGGTACAACAGCGCTCACTTGCCTCTTTGTCTGCTTTTCTGTGATCTGAAACAGAGGTCAGTGTTTAGTGCACAGACCCCTGATAGTTGGAGAACAGGGTCCTTTATGTCCACCCTGACTCCTGAAAGCTGTGCGCAACCATTCTGGGAACATGTGCATGGCTCCCTGCCATGGGGATAGGGCATGGGTAGCTGCTTCTGTGCTATCAGCTGAAATTGACCCAAATTAACCCCAATTTGCAGATTAAGCCTTCCCCTAGAAACTACAAGCCTTCAATAGGCTCCCGAGTTCCAAAATTGTTACACCAGACAAATTCTACCAGCACAATTGTTGTCTAGGTGGGGAGGCATTTCTAATGCTTCCTACTCTGCTATCTTCCTGGAATTCTCTGATAAAGATATTTTGCACTTGTGTATATGGGAAGGAAAGCACATTGAATATTTCAAATGAGAAAATTCTACTTTTTTAAACTCTCATTTGTTGAAACCTTTAAGATGTGTACTTAATACATTGCATACATTATTTAATCCTATCACATTGAAAGAGAGGTATTATTATTCATTTTTATAGATAAAAAAAAATGGGCAGAGGAGTTTTCTCTGTGTAGTATGTCACTTCTGAAGAGGCCTTTTACTTTCTCTTTTTGCCCATACTGCTTAGAATATTGGTTTGACTATAGAGTCAAAATGACAGGTGCTCGATCAGAATTAATGTTTCTTTTCTTTCTCAGTGATGCAATGATAGACTTGTGGTCCCAGGTTTGTGGGCAGTTGTTCAGTGAGGACATCCAGGGACCCAAGTTCCTGCTATTTTATTGTTCCTCCATTCCCTGGCATTTTACCCTCCTCCATGTATTTGAAACTGGCACCCATGGAAGGGGAAAACGGAATGGAGGCCAAGTGACTCATTTTAAGTAGTGACGATGTTTTAAGAAGTTGCATACATCACTCTTGCTCATATCTATCCTATCCGCCAGTACTTTGCTCAGTGATATGACCATGGTGAATGAAGTGAAGGGAACACTCTGCTCTGTAATTCATATAGCTGGGTATGCATGCATGCTAAGTTGCTTCATTTGTGTCCAACTCTTTGTGACTCTATGGACTATAGCTGGCCAGGTTCCCCTCTCCATGGGATTCTCCAGGCAAGCATACTGGAGTGGGTTGCCATGCTCTCCTCCAGGGGATCTTCCAGACCCATGGATCAAACCCGCATCTCTTATGTCTCCTACATTGGCAGGCAGGTTCTTTAAGATACAGAGAGAACAAATGGTTATTGGGGAGATATTTAGCAATATCTTCCACTCATCCAGTTCACACCTCTCCCCTCTCCACTCTAAGACAAGTAAGAACATGTCTTAGCATTCTCTCTACTTAAGGAAAAAAGTGAGTCTTTGTTGAATAAAAAAAGAGCGCCACACTAGTGTCTGCAGGGAGGCAGTGTTGGTAGTCGTGGGGTAGTTTTGATGGTGAACATCCTTGGAACAGTACATCAGTCCTAGGAAGACACATGGAGGCAGGGGGGTAGGTAAACTGGAGAGGTACTGACAGCAGCATCTGACTGCTTCACAATAAACTGCCAAGGGCAAGTTCTTTGTTTCAGCACTGGTTTAACTAACTTTAGGCCTAAAAGCTATTCTGCCAAAAACGTTGTTTTCTCTCTAAGATTAGAGAGACACTTAAAGTCAGTGCAAAATGTCCTTATTATTCAGGGATGAGTGCTTTTTTTTTTTTTTTTTTTTTTACAAATTACATTGTTATTTGGAAAGCAAATTCTACTCCAGTGTTTGCCAGAGTAAATAGTTCATTTATTAGAAATAAAGAGCCAATATGTCTCACCCTTAACTTTAGGTGAAGTAAGGTGAAATTCCTTTGTTCTTGCCAGGACATTGATATGTACTTTTGACTGCTTTTCTAAGCTGTTGATAGTTTGTGTACAACTCTTCAAACTTGTTTACTCTTGCCAGTGAAACCTGAAGCAGTCAAGCACATTAATCTTCTCTCTTAATCTTCTGTGTATGAGGAGAGCAATATATCTAGAGAACATTTTTATTTCCTGAGAGCATTATTTCTAGATTCCCTTTGTTCTGTCTGAATGAATGGTCTTTGATTTTTCTCTACATCAAAAAGAACCAAAGCAATAAGTTTTGTAAAGGATTTAAATGCTACTAAAGCTGTGTTGTTGAGCTGCAAAAGAAGGGGAAATAGCACTGACTGGCCTGTGTTTGACTCTGAACTTTGCTGTTTAAAGTTGTGTAAATTTGGGTAGTCACTTGACCTCTTTGAGACTTATATTCCTTGTCCAAAAAGTAGGGAATATTCTTTGTACCCCATTGCATTGCTATTAGAATTCAGTCATAATTACCCTGCTTACTAACTGTATGACCTTAGTCAAGTTACTAAAACTTTTTGTGTCTCACTTGCTTTATCTGTAAAATGGGGTAGTAAATAGTACCTGCTATATAGGCTTTTTGGAGAAGGCAATGGCACCCCACTCCAGTACTCTTGCCTGGAAAATCCTATGGAAGGAGGAGCCTGGTGGGCTGCAGTCCATGGGGTCGCTGAGAGTTGGACACGACTCAGTGACTTCACTTTCACTTTTCACTTTCGTGCATTGGAGAAGGAAATGGCAACCCACTCCAGTGTTCTTGGCTGGAGAATCCCAGGGACGGGGGAGCCTGGTGGGCTGCTGTCTATGGGGTCGCAGAGTCAGACACGACTGAAGTGACTTAGCAGCAGCAGCATATAGGGTTTTTGAGAATTAATATGCTTACAGTAGTCCCTGGCACCACAGTAAACCCTATATAAATAGTAGCTTTTGTGGCTGTTCTATGAATATTAATAGCCTCCTGTGTGCATTAACCTTGGTTGGGACATTGGCAAGATAGAAATGGTTGTCCATTGCAAGCTGGTATTCTTATGGGTTCCTGTATTTGCAGGGAGCAGTATGGAGCCTGCTCAGAGGCCAAAGCTGTGCTCACCTTTTAAAACTGCTGAGGATGCATCTCAGAGAACCTAGTGGCACAAAGTTTTGCTGAAAAGGGGAAAAAAGTAATAAAAATATCTTCTTACGGGCAAAATGCCATAAATGAGTAAATGAGAGCAAACGCAGAAATAGATTGTGGTAAAATTCATTCAGTGATAGGTTTTGCTGTGGCTGTTTAGTTGCCAAGTCATGTCTGACTCTTTGGTGACCCCAAGGAGTGTAGCCCACCAGGGTCCTCTGTCCATGGGATTCTCCAGGAAAGAATACAAGAGTGGGTTGCCATTTCCTTCTCCAGAGGATCTTCCCAACCCAGGAATTGAACCTGTGTCTCCTATTTCACAGACAGATTCTTTACCACTGAGCCACCTAGGAAGTCCAAGTTTTGTTTTTAAAAACTCTTTTTTATTTGAGTTTTATTTCTTGTAATCCTTAGTATTATGATCCTCCTATTCCTTCTCATGTGCATGATTTCTTTTCTTTATCTGTGAGAACTCTTCTTGGGATGATATTACAGTGATGTAGTTCTGCATGTTAACAGAATATAGCAGATAAAATATTTCACAGGAAACTCATATCAAAGACAGTACTTCAGGAAGATCTCACTGAATAGACTTCCCAGATATGTTCATTTCTTCTCTCTCTCTCCCACCCCCAAATCTGATTTCCTCTGCTTTTCAAATTAGGCATCTTCAAGGACATTTGGTTCAAGAAATGGGGGCAGCAGTTGATTTTGAAAAACATGTTTTTAGCTCACAAAACTGTGTTGTCATTTCCATTTTCGCTTTTTTTAGTTGTTTCCTTGATCCTGGAAGAAGGTGGAGATTTACAGTCACATTTTATTGGTACTTTTCTCTATCATACAGATGACAAATTATTGAGAAGCCATTTGGTCCATAAAAATGAAATACATAGCCCATCCCCTTCCAGCATGCTGCTTGGACTGACTCCAGCTGCTGTGCACGGCTATGGTCCTGCAGTCAGAAAAACAAAGCAAATCCCTTACACAGTTTGGACTTGGTCCTTTGTTGGGGGATAGAGAGGAACAATAACCTGTGAACTGTTGACTCTCTGGATGTTACCAAGAGCCACAGACAGAGTCAGCTCTTCTATTGCTCCAGAAAGATCCTTTCTGCTGAGTGTTGTAGCTGAGAGCTTCTGTACCTAAATTTTTGCTAGTACTTGTTTTGGAATCCAATCAAATATAGTCAGAGCTTCCAATAATTGACAGGGTTTAAAATTTTTATCATGCTTCACTACAGTTCATCTTAACCCTTGTTTGGATCACATTCTCCTTTGAGAACCTAATGTTATAAACCCCCTTTCCTCTCCTCCCGCCAATTGCATTTATGCATAAACACACACAAAAAATACTTCAGAGTGCTTATGAACCCCTGACCACCTAACTCTTGAACTCTTTCCAGTTCTGTGAATCTCGCTTTTTAGATTATGGTTTCTCTGTGGTTTTCAAAAGCACATGTTTGATGATATTATAATTAATTTTTATTTTGAAATAGAAAATTCAATACTTCACTGTGACCTTGTCTTTTGGGTGATCGGAAAACCAACTGAAGTTTTTATTTTATTAAATTTTTTTTCAGTAAGCTATGATTTATTTATTTGATGAAAACTGCATAGCCATTATAATTATTTTCAGAAGCATTCTCAAGATAAAATGTTGAAAATAGTAATAAAAATTGTATTTTTATTTTTTAAATCAGTGGAAAAAGCAAAATCACCATTTAATTTGAACAGTTATATTTGATTACAGTAAAATGATTAATAATAGTATTTATTTATATTTTATATAAATTTTATTACAGTGTAGTTGATTTACAATGTTGGTATACAGCTAAATGATTCAGTTATACATATATTCAATCTTTTTCAGATTCTTTCTCATATTATTTATCACAGAATATTGAGTACAGTTCCCAGTGCTACACACCAGATCCATGTTGGTTATCTATCATATATAGAGTAGTGTGTGTATGTTAATTGCAAATTCCTGATTTACTCCTCCCCACACTACCTTTCTGTTTTGTTTAACCATAAGCAATTTTGTCTCTGTTTTGTAAACAAGTTCATTTGTATCATTTTTTAAAAATTAGATTCCACCTATGAGTGATATCATGTATTTGTCTTTCTCTGTCTGACTTACCTCACTTAGTATAATAGTCTCTGTGTCCATCCCTGTTGCTGCAAATGGCATTATTTCACTTTTTATAGCTTAGTAATAGTCCACTGTATACATGTGCCACATCTTCTTTGTTCACTCCTCTGTCAGTGGACATGTAGGGTGCTTCTGTGTCTTGGCTACAGTAAATAGTGCTGCGGTGAATATTGGTGTGCATATGTCTTTCTGAATTATGATTTCCTCTGGATATATGCATAGAAGTGGGATCGCTAGATCACACGGTAGTTCTGTTTTTTTAAGAAACCTCCTTACTGGTCTCCACAGTGGCTGTACCAGTTTACATTCCTGCCAGCAGTGTAGGAGGGGTGCCCTTTGCTACACACCCTCTGTAGTGTTAATTATTTGTAAACTTTTTGATGATGGCCATTCTAACTGGTGTGAGATGATATATCATTGTAGTTTTGATTTGCATTTTTCTGATAATTAGTGATATTGAGCATCTTTCCATGTTCATTTTGGCCATTTGTATGTCTTCTTTGGGGAAATGTCTATTTAGATCTTCTGTCCATTTAAAAATTTTTTAAAGAACATTTATTATATTCTTTATTTTACTTTTTTGGCCATGCTTTTTAGCCTACGGGATCTTAGTTCTTCAAACAGGGATCAAACCCCTGCCCTCTCCAGTGAAAGCATGCAGTCTTAACCCCTGGACCACAAAGAAATTCCCTTCTGCCCATTTTTTAATTGGTTATCTGTTTTATTGATTTTGAATTGCTTGTGCTGTTTGTATATTTGTTGATGACTGTGTTTGGGAATATTTTCTCTCATTCTGTGGATTGCCTTTTGATTTTATGGTTTCCTTTGTTGTGCGGATGCTTTTAATTTTAATCAGGTTCTCATTTGTTTATTATTGTTTTTATTTGTATTACTCTTGGAGATGGATCCAAAAAGATATTGCTGCAATATTTGTCAAAGAGTGATTTTCCTGTTTCTCTAAGAGCTTTATAGGTCCTTGATGAATTTTGAATTTATTTTTATATGTGCTGTTCAAGAATGTTCTAATTTCATTTGTTTACATGCAGGTGTCTAATTTTCCATGTGCCACTTATTGAAGAGACTCTTTTTTGTCCATTGTATAGTCTTGCCTCCTTTGTCATAGATTAAGTGCCATAGATGCACGGGTTCAGGTTTATCTCTGGGCTTTCTATCTTGTTCCATTGACCTATATTTCTGTTTTTGGGTAAGTACCATACTGTTCTGATAACTATAGCTTTGTAGTATAATGTGCAGTCAGGGAGCCTGATTCCTCCAGCTCCCTTTTTCTTTCTCAGGACTGCTTTTGCTATTTGGGGTCTTTTATGTTTCCATAGAAATCATAATTTTTTTCTAATTCTGTGAAAAATGTTATTGATAATTTGATAGAGATTATATTGAATCTGTAGATTGCTTTGTGTAATATAGTCATTTTGACAATATTGACTCTTCCAACCCATATTCTACCAAGAATGCAGTGTATTTCTTCATTTGTCATCTTTGATTTCTTTCAACAGCCTCTTATAGTTTTTTGAGTACAGGTCTTTTGCCTCCTTTGTTCTTGTTGTTCAGTCGCTCAGTCATGTCCAGCTCTTTGCATGGACTGCAGCACACCAGGCTTCTCTGTCCTTCACCAACTCCTGGAGCTTGCCCAAACTCATGTCTGTCCAGTTGATGATTCCATCCAACCATCTCATCCTCTGCCATCCCCTTCTCCTCCTGCCTTCTATCTTTCCCAGCATCGGGGTCTTTTCTAATGAGCTGGCTCTTTGCATCAGGCAGCCAAAGTATTGGAACTTCAGCTTCAATATCAGTCCTTCCAATGAATGTTTAGGGTTGATCTCCTATAGGATTGACTGGTTTGATCTTACAGTCCAAGGAACTCTCAAGAGTCTTCTCCAACACCACAGTTCAAGAGCATCAATTCTTCAATGGTCTTTATGGTCCAACTCTCACATGCATACATGACTACTGGAAAAACCATAGCTTTGACTATGCGGGCCTCTGTCCGCAAAGTGATGTCTCTGCTTTTCAATACGTTGTCTAGGTTTGTCATAGCTTTTCTTCCGAGGAGCAAGCGTCTTTTAATTTCACAGCTGCAGTTGCCATCTGCATTGACTTTGGAGTCCAAGAAAATAGTCTGTCACTGTTTTCATTGTTTCCCCATCTATTTGCCGTAAAGTGATAGGACTGGACGCCATGATCTTCTTTTTTTTTCTTGATCTTCATTTTTTGAATGTTGAGTTTTAAGCCAGCTTTTTTGCTCTCCTCTTTGACCTTCATCAAGAAGCTCTTTAGTTCCCCTTCGCTTTCTGCCATAAGGGTGGTGTCATCTGCATATCTGAGGCTATTGAGATTTCTCCTGGCAATCTTGATTCCAGCTTGTGCTTCATGCAGCTGGGCGTTTCTCATGATGTACTCTGCATAGAAGTTAAATAAGCAGGGTGAAAATATACAGCCTTGATCTACTCCTTTCCCAATTTTGAACCATTCCATTGTTTCATGTCCTATTCTAACTGTTGCTTTTTGACCTGCATACAGGTTTGCTGAATTCATTAATGAGCTCTAGTAGTTTTGTGGTAGCATCTATAGAATTTTCTATGTATAGTATCAATATTATCTGCAAACAGTGACTATTTTACTTCTTCTTTTCCAGTTTGGATTCCTTTTCTTTTTCTTCTCTGATGGCCACGGCTAGAACTTCAGAACTGTAGAATAAAGGTGATGACAATGGACATCCTTGTCTTATTCCTGATCCTCTCAGGAAAGCTTTCAGCTTTTTACCATTGAGAATGTTAGCTTTGAGTTTGTCATATATGGATTTTATTATGTAGAGGGTAAATTCCCTCTGTGCCCGATTCCTGGAGATATTTTATCATAGTATGTGTTGAAATATGTGTCAAAAGCTTTTTCTGCATCTATTGAGATGATCATATTTTTTTTTATTTTTCAGTTTATGAATGTGTGTTAATATGATTGATTTGCAGATATTGAAAAATCCTTGCATCCCTGGGATAAATCCCACTTGATCATGCCATATGATTCTTTTAATGTATTTGGATTTGTTTTATTAGTATTTTGTTGGGGATTTTTTGATTGTCAGTGATACTGGCCTGTAGTTTTCTTTTTTTGTGTGGTATTTTTGCCTGGTTTTGGCATCATGGCATGTAGCATTGAGCCTGGGAGTGTTCCTTCCTCTCCCATTTTTAGAAGAGTTTCAAAAGGGTAATGTGTTAACTCTTCTCTAAATGTTTGGTAGAATTAGCTTGTGAAGCCTTCTGGTCCTGGACTTCTTTTTTTTTTTTTTTTTGGAAGTTTTTATTTTGTTTTTTAAAATTTTACTTTATTTCATTTATTTTTGACTGTGCTGGGTCTTTGCTGCTGCCTGCAGGCTTTCTGTAGTTGCAGCGAGCAAGGACTCCTCTTCACTGCGGTATGTGGGCCTCTCATTGTGGCGGTTTCTGTCACTGCAGAACACAGGCTCTAGGCTTGAGGTCCAGTAGTTGTGGCTTATGGGCTTTAGAGTGCAGGCTCAGTAGTTGTGGCATAAGGGGCTTAGTTGCCCTGTGGCATGTGGGATCTCCCTGGACCAGGGATCTAACCAGTGTTCCCTGCACTGGCAGGTGGATTCTTAACCACTGAATCACCAGGGTAATAATCCCTATTGGAAATTTTTAAATTACAGTTTCAATTGCAGTACTTGTGATTGGTCTGTTCATATTTTCATGTTTCTTCCTGATTCAGTCTTGGATGGCTGTACCTTTCTAAGAATTTGTCCTTTTCTTTTAGATTGCCTATTTCATTGGCGTATAGTTGCTTGTAGAAGTTTCTAATGATTCGTTGTATTTCTGTGGTGTCCACCTGTAACCTCCTCTCTTTCCTTTCTAATTTTATTGATTTGAGCCCTCTCCTTTTCTTTTTTGATGAGTTTGGTTAAAGGTTTCTCAATTTTATCTATCTTTTCAAAGAACCAGTTTTTAGTTTTATTGAACTTTTCTATGGTTTTCTCTTCCATTAGTTTCTGCTCCGATCTTTGATTTCTTTCCTCCTACTAATGTTGGTTTTTATTTGTTCTTGTTTCATTAGTTTCTTTAGGTGTATGATTAGGTTATTTCTTTGAGATCTGTTTTATTTCCTAAGGTAAGATTGTATTGCTATAAACTTCCCTTTTAGAATTGCTTTTGCTACATCTCATAGGTTTTGGATTGTCATGTTTTGTTATCATTTATCTGTAGGTATTTTTTTAATTTCCTCTTTGATTTCTTCAGTGATCCATTGGTTGTCTAGTAAGATATTATTTATCTTCTACACATTTGTGTTTTTTCATTTTCCCCCCTGTAATTGAATTGTAATTCTCATCTCCTAGTGTTATGGTCTGAAAGGATGCTTGATATGATTTCAGTTTTCTTAAATTTACCAAGGCTCCATTTGTAGCTCAAGATTTGATTTATCCTAGAGAATCTTCCCTGTGCACTTGATAAAAAAGTGTATTCTACTGCTTTTGGATTGAATGTTCTATAAATATCAATTAAGTCTTTCCAGTCTAAGTGTCATTTAAAGCCTGTGTTTCTGTTTTCTGTCTGGATGATCTGTCCATTGATGACATTGGGCTATTAACATCCCCTATTATTATTGTGTCACTGTTGATTTCTCCTTGTATGCCTGTTAGTATTTCCCTTGTATGTTGAGGTCCTCCTCTTTTGGGTGCATGCATATTTACACTTGTTCTGTCTTCCTCTTGGATTGATTCCTTGATCATTATATAGTGCCCTTCTTTGACTCTTATAACAGTCTTTATTTTTAAGTCTATCTTGTCTGATATGGGCACTGTCACTCCAACTTTCTTTTCATTTCCATCTGTGGAATATCTTCTTTTTTCCCTTTATGTTTTTGTATGTGTTCCCAGATCTGAAGTGGGTCTCTTGCTACTACTGCTGCTAAGTTGCTTCAGTCGTGTCCGACTCTTAGCGACCCCATGGACTGCAGCCCACCAGGCTCCTCGGTCCATGGGATTTTCCAGGCAAGGGTACTGGGGTGGGGTGCCATTGCCTTCTCTGGGGCCTCTTGAAGACAGCATATATATGGGTCTTGTTTTTGTTTCCACTTAGCCAGTCTGTGTCTTTTGACTGGAGCATTTAATTTGTTTACATTTAAGTAATTATTGATATATGTGTTCTTATTGCCATTTTATTAATTGTTTTGGATTTTTTAAGGTCCTTTTTGCCCCTTTTTTGTTCTCTTGTGATTTAATGATTAACTTTATTGTTGGGTTTTGATTCCTTATTCTCTATCTCTGTGTTTGTGTATGTGTGTGTGTGTATCTATTGTAGATTTTTGGTTTGCATTTACCATGAGGTTTTGATATAGCAATCTATATATGTACTAGATAATTTTAAGTTGTTGTTCTCTTCATTTCTAATGCATTTCCAGTATTCTGCATTTGTCCTTTCCTTTTCTCATGACCGTTGGTGTTGATATCAAGTTTCTTTGTGGATGATTTTCTATCTTTGTTTTATGCATGCTTTTACTGGTGAGCTTTCCCATTCATAATTTTCTTGAGTTTAGTTGTGGCCTTTTTGACCTAGAGAAGTTCCTTTAGGATTTGTTGTAAAAATGCTTTGGTGATACTGACTTCTCTGAGCTTTTGCGTGTCTATAAAGCTTTTGGTTTCTTTGTTGATTCTGAATGAGAAACTTTCTGGGTATTCTTCCTTATAGGTTTTCCCTTTCATCACTTTGAATGTATTGTATCACTGCCTTCTGGCTGCAGAGTTTCTGCTGAAAAGTCAGCTGATAACTTCATGAGGATTCTTTCGTATGTTATTTGCTGTTTTCCCTTGTTGCTTTTAATATTTTTTGTCTTTAATTTTTGTCAACTTGATTAATATGTGTCTTGAATTATTCCTGCTTGAGTTTATCTTGGATGGAACTCTGTGCTTCCTTGACTTTAGTGAATGTTTTCTTTCTCATGTTAGGGAAATTTTCGCCTATAATCTCTTTAAATATTTTCTTGGGCCCTTTCTATCTCTCTCTTCCTTCTGGGATGTTTATAATGTAAATGTTGGTGCACATAATGTTGTCGCAGTGATCTCTTAGAACGTCCTCATTTCTTTTCATTCCTCTTTCTTCCTTCTGTTCCAAGGTTGTCATTTCTACCATTCTGTCTTCCAGCTCCCTTATTCATTCTGCCTCACTTATTCTCCTATTGATTCCTTCTAGCGTATGTGTTTTTAAAATTTTATTGATTTATCATTTTGGCTGAACTGGGTTTTTGCTGCTCTGTGCGGGCTTTCTCTGGTTGCAGCAAGCCAGGGCTGCTCTCTGGTTGCAGTTCACAGGCTTCTCACTGCAGGGGCTCCTCTAGCTGCAGAGCGTGGGCTCCAGGGCATACAGGCTCAGTAGTTGTGGCTTGTTTGCCCCAGAGTGTGGGCTCAGTAGTTAGAGCACACAGGCTTAGTTGCCCTGAAGCATGTGGAATAATATTCCCAGACCAGGGATTGAACCCATGTCCTCTGCATTAGGAAGTGGATTCTGAACCAAATGGACCAACAGGGAAGTCCTAGCGTGTTTTCATTTCAGTTACTGTATTGTTCATCTCTGCTTTATCTTGAAATCCTCTTTTTCAAACATCTTTTGTATCTTTTCTATCTGTGCCCTATTCTTTTTCTGAGATCTTGGATCATATTTATTATAATTTCTCTAAATTCTTTTTCAGGGAAGGTTGCCTATCTTCATTTGGTTGTTGTTACGGTTTTTTTTAAAACTACGTTCCTTTGTCTGGTATGTGTTTCTGTGCCATCTCATTTTGTCTAACTTTCTGTGTTTGTGGTCTCCTTTTTCCTGGCTGTAGGGCTGTAGCTCCTCCTGCCTCGTGTCTGCTCCCTAGTGGGTGTGTTTGGTCCTGGGGCTTGTGCAGGCTTCCTGATGGGAGAGACTTGTGCTTGTCAACTGGTGGGTGGAGCTGTGTATTGTCCCTCTGGTGGGTAAAGCTGTGTCAAGGTTTGTTTTTAGAGGTGGCTGTGCCACTCCAGTACTCTTGCCTGGAAAATCCCATGGACAGAGGAGCCTGGTGGGCTCCAGTCCATGGAGTCGCTAAGAGTCGGGCATGACTGAGCGACTTCACTTTCACTTTTCACTTTCATGCATTGGAGAAGGAAATGGCAACCCACTCCAGTATTCTTGCCTGGAGAATCCCAGGGACAGAGGAGCCTAGTGGGCTGCCGTCTGTGGGGTCACACAGAGTCGGACACGACTGAAGCGACTTAGCAGCAGCAGCAGCAGCAGCAGTGAGCTCATTATCACTTTATGCAGCCTGTCTGCTGATGAGTAGCCCTGTGTTACTCTCCTGCTTGTTGTTTGCCCCGAGGCATTCCAGCACCGGAGTCTACATGTTGTTGGGTAGGACCAGGTCTTGGTGTGAAAATGGCAAACTCTGGGAGTGTTCCTGCAGATCAACACTCTCTAGGGCCTCTGCTATCAGTATTCTTGTCTCCACAGTGAGCCACGGCTGACCCTCGCCTCCCTAGGAAACCCTCCAAGACTTGTTGCTAGTCCCAGCCCAAGCTCATATGGAATTACTGCTTTGTACTGGGATTCCATGTACATGAAACATTGTATATTCCCTCCAAGAAAAGAGTTTCTGTTTCACAGTCCTGTGGAGCTCCTGCATTCCTGGTCCACTGGCCTCCAAAGCAAAATGTTTTGGGGGTTCCTCCTCCTGAAGCCAGACTCTCAGGCTGGGAAGCCTGAATTGGGGCTCAAAACTTTCACTTTTGTTGGAGAACCTCTGTGATGTAATTATTTTCCAGTTTGTGGGTCGCCCACTTGGTGGGTATGGTAGTTGATGATGTGACAAAAACGTCCATCCTGTCATCTTGTTGCCACTTCTTTGACTTGAGTGTAGAATATCTTTTTTTGGTAAATTCCAGTCTTTTTTGTCAATGGCTGTTCAGCAGTTAAGTTGTGATTTTGGTGTTTTTGTGAGACGAGGTGTGCTTAAGTCCTTCTACTTCACCGTCTTTTCCAGAACCAAGTGCTTGCTTTCGGTTTGGATGCTTTCTCTTTCCTCAGTGTGTGCTGGCTGTTTGCATCCTTGATATGGGCTGTGTGGGCGCAGCAGCCCTTGCGCACTCTCAGGACAGCATGGCAGCACCCTGCACCCCTGCTTGCAGGTCTCCCAGGGGAGGCCTCTCTTCGAGTGCTCCGAGGACAGCTGGGGCAGTGTTTGGTGCCTGTTCGCGAGTCCTGTAGCAGCAGCCTGTGCCCACCTCTGGGTCCTGTAGGAGGTTCCTGGTGGCGTGCTCTTATGTTGGTCCCACCTCTTTCCTCGTATGCCGCTGCAGTGACGGCACCTTGCCTCTCTGGCAAGCCCTCGGTTCTTCTGAATATACCCTCAGTTGCCATAGTTCCCCCTCTTCAGGCTCCCTCCACACGGCCAAGCCTGGTCCTCTCCCTGGGTCTGACCTCTGAAGCCTGCGCTGGAGTACCCAGCCCTCACCCACAATAGCAGACACGAATCTCAGGCTGGAGAGTGCAGGGCAGTGGTGCCGAAATTTTATGCATGTTGCTCTTTATTTTGCCTTCTGCAATCCAGGTTACTGTGCTCTCCTCCTAGACTCCAAAACGCCCCCTCTGTCCAGGCTCATCTCCCTACTGGTGAGGGGACTTCCCAGGGCTGGGAACTTTCCTTTCTACACAACTCCCTCCCCGGGGTGCAGGTCCCATTCCACTTCCTTTCTTTCTCTTCTTCTTGTCCCATTTGGCTATGTGGAGATTTTCTCTCTTTTTTTTTTTGGTCATGCTGCATTGCTTGTTGGCTCTTAATTCCCTGAAGGGGGATTGAACCTGGGCCACCATGGCACTGAAAGTATCGAGTCCTAACCATTGGATTGCCAGGGAATTCCACTTGGAGGTTTTCTGGCCATTTTGGAAGTCTAAATCTTCTGCTGGAGTTCTGTGTGAATTGTTCCACTTGCAGATATGTTTTTAATGCTTCTATGGGAGAAGGTGAGCTCCCCATCATCTACCATCTTGATCCCCATCCACCTAAGATTTTTAAAAATAAGATTCAATTTTAATTTCACTTCATTTATAACTTTATTTCTGGATTCTTAATATTTTAACACAGAGTCAGACACAGCTGTTTCATTTTCTTAAATCTATCAGATTTTTTTTAACTAAAATCCAGGAAATTCCTGCATTAGTTTAGTTTTTCTCTGACTTAAATTTGAACTAATGCCAGTTATCCTATTCACCTAATTATCTTGATTATTTTCTAACAATATATTAAAAGTTTTATAAGAACTGTAACTGTTCAGATTGTTTTGGTGTATCGCTGCCAGCTTGTTTGAACTGAAGCTGTGAAGGATTCCTTGCTACCTGTCAATCTTCTGCATACTTTTGTTGACATTTATAGAATCAGTATGGTTTCTAGAAGATGCTTTGTCATTAGCAAGCAGTTATGGCTGGCTAAATTTGTCTTCTTGTTACCAGGCATGAAATATTTTTCCATCTAGGTGCTTCATTCTTCAACTTAATTTTTTTATCATATACATGACTGCCTTTTGTCATATACAAGACTCTAGATTCCATCATGGAGTTTGGCATCTGTTCTTTGCTATTGCTATGTTGATCTGTTGTAGGCCATCACCTCCCTCTCTGTCCTTGCTAAGAACATAGTGATCAGTGTTTGGTGAGCAAGCCAGTGAGACCTCATCCCTTAGTGCATGATTGTAACGATCTTGGGTGGGCTTGGCCTGCAGCAGCTCGAAGCAGGTGGGCTTTGGTTCCCGGCCAGAGATTGGGGTCAGGTCATGGCAGTGAGAGCACCAGATCATAGACACTAGACCATTGGTCAGTGACAAGGCCCACCCTGTCCCTTCAGCTTTGCAGAAAAGAATTCCCACAGAAAGGGAAAGTATTAAAACAAGTGAAGTGTTTATTAGGAGGGAAAAGAGTACAGTATGTGTGGTTAGACACGTGGGTGGACTCAGAGAGAGAGTTGTACCCTCATGATAGTTTGAATCCCTGTTACACAGCATTTCTTCCAGGTTTCCTTTATCCAGTCACCTTGCTCTGCCTGGTTGTCAGTTTGTTTGGTTTATCTCAGGGTTCTCCCATGTGTGCACCTGCATCTCTAAGCCAAGGTGGATTCTGATGAGGAGGCTTATAGGTGGGGCATCACCTCATAGTCAGTGATGCAGCTATCTCTCTTGACCTCCAAAGGGCCTTTCTGTGCATGTGTAGTCAGGGAGTTCTCCTTAACTTTGAGAATGAGGAATATATGTCTTTTATCTCTTGTCTGGGCAAGGCCTAGCCTCCTCCATCGTCCGGCTCTTGTGGAGTTTCTGTCCATGGGGGAGGCCCATCTCTCTGCTGCCTCAGTAAATCTGTTGATCACCATTCCTTTGGCACAATCAGGATCTCCAGACCAGTCACCACGGGAACTGTGTGTTTTGTGATGTCAAGTTGTTTAACATCCAGTGTTCTGCAAGCTAAGGATGCCTATCTTTTTCTGTAGTTGAGCTGACTTAGTGAATAAAATTCCATGTCCTAAGATCCTGAGCTTTGGGCTTAAGTAGACGTGAGTTTAAATCTCAGCTGTCACACCAAATAGCTCTGTATTAAGTGCACGCTACCTCTCTTGCTGGGTTATTCTAGGATTAAGGATAGTTATCTGTAAAGCACATGTTGGTTACTTAGTAAATGGTAGCTGTTCTTTTATGACCTTCTAGCCATAATCCACGCCTTTGAAAAACTGAAGGGAACTAAAGATTTGATTTGCACAAATGTAAACTAGCAGAATATTAGATGTCCTGGGAGAGCCCATCTTGGCAGGTGAGACAGAAGGAAGACAAGGGCTGATGCCAAGTGCAAATGCAGATGTCATTTGGAATGATGCCTCCCGGGGATGCGCTGTACAGACTTCTACAGCCTAGATCATCCAAGGTGAAAGCTTCTGTTATTTAGAAGAAATACAGGTAAGGTGAGGAGATCATTAGCTACAAGTAGAAATTCTCACTGGTTTAAAACAAGCACTCCAATCAGATTCTTTACCTATGAGTGTAAATTGATTGCCTGTGGTGGTTATACACTTAGGGAGAAGATGATTCCTTAAAATTTTGCATCTTTACAGAAGACATAAGAAAGATGGATATTTCATTTTCCTCAGTGGGGTGGGGGAGACCCTCATAATACTCTTAGCACAGTGTAATTCTCATTGAGGTTTAGGGTTGATTAGTTGGTCCTTCCGAGTCTCCTCTGCTTTGGGGAGGTAGAGACAATCTCTCTTTACTTGTCACATGAGGTTGATTATAGCAAAAACCTGTGTCTAGGCCCACTGACACACTGTTCATACCTTGAAGAGTAGACTCAACATCAGGCCTTGAAAAGATTTTGAGTATTTCTTATCTGAACTTGCATATGAGCAAGCTGTGTGAACCTGTTTTTACTGTGTCCTGTATCTGGAAGAGAAAGGAGTACCATGGAATCTGAGGGCTTAAGTAAGGGTCCGAACTCTGATTCCGTTGCACATTTAAATTAGGTCTACCTGTTTTGTTTGTTTGTGTTAACATAAACTGGCTCATTAACACTATCACCAAAAATCTAGGTGCCTTCTTGAGAAATGGCTGTTTTATTGGGTGTTTGCTTAACTTTGTCCCCTTGGGAATGAGAATAGTATAGGCGCTTAGACCAAGCTGGACTGTTGCATTAACCTTGACCATGAACCCTGCCCTACACTCATTTCAGAGGACCAGATTTCACCAGGACCAAGATGGTTTCACACAGGCAACTCAGTTCATTTCTGAAAAACTGAAATGCTAAGGGCTTTTGCTGTTCGAGCTGTTGCAAATGACTATCTTTCATTCTCAGCCTGCTCTGTAGTTGACACAGGTGCAAAGTCTTTCTGTACTCAAGAGTCCAGGATGCCAATGTCAATTAGCTCTTTAGTGAGTATCTGCCAGGATCTTTGCATATGGCTCTGAAGGTTGAATAGATTGAACAGTGTTTACTGCCCCTGGAGTTGAGCTCTGCATGGCTTGTACAACTATGATAAAAGAGCCCTGATACCTGCTTCAAATGCGGAGTGGCAGGGGTATGGAATTCCCTTTCTTATGGTAATTGCATTTCCAGCTTATTTGGCAGAAAAGGATGGTCTGGCCTTTTCTGCTGAAAGGTTCCTGCTGAACAGCAGCAGTCAGGAGTCCTTGCTGGAAGAATTCTAGGAAGTGTTCTATATCTCCATCTTCAGGGCTGGGTTCCATCAGTAATAGTATGGTCCAGACTCAGGACGAAGCTGCTGAGATGCTGCAGGTTTCCTCACAACTTCTCCTCCATGATCCCTGCAGGAGCTGAATGATAAGGCCCCTAAACTGGGAGTTGATGGAGTAGACACTGGTGGGGGGATGAAGCTGAATTGGAGATCTGTGATCTGAGCTGGCTCCAGGAAAGGCTGCATTGGAACTGGTTTGCTTCCAACATTTCTCCACCTGCTGTTTCAGACAGGGCTGTTTAGGTTAGAAGAGACAGCAAACTGGCTTAAACAATTTAAATGAAAATAAAGACGATCTAGTGGCTCATTTTACTGGAAAGCATGTGAGTATAGTTGGCTTCCAGTGATCAGACGATGACATTAGAATCTAGCCTCTTTCTCTCTCTTTCCTCCCCTGCCCCGCATGTCCCTAGTTGTCAGCTCTGCTTTCCTCTGTGTTGGCCTTGTTCCCAGGCAGGTCTTCTGCATCTGCTGGTCCCCAGCATCTCTAGGCATATATCCCACAGGCCTGGCTAGTAGTTCCAAAGAAAGGTTTCCCAGTGCTCTAAAACAATCAAATAAACACCAAACCAAAAATGTAAAAACAAGGCAACACACACACACACACAAATAACAAAGCATTGTGTCTCCATGGTCTGATTGGTGATATGGGCTAATCTCTGAATCGTTGTAGCCAAGGGAATGGAATCCTCTGATTGACTAGACTAGGGTCACGTGTTCATAGAGGTTAGAGAATGTTCATCCCCAGCCAAGTAGGTTCTGAGACATGGAAGATTAGTTTTCAAAGAAAAATCAAGATGCTGACACTGGACGGAGAAGGAGGAGTGTTTGGTTGAGAAAACAGGAGCCATCAGATGGGCCTTTTCACCTCTTCCTTCCTGCATCTACCAGGCAGAGTGGGGCATTTACCAAAATGTCTAAAAGCCTTACAAATATCAAACCTTAACAAATGTGTTTCTGTCCCAACTCACTTGACCTTTTCATAACATTTTATGCTATTGACATCCATTTCCATTTAAAATTGTCTCCTCTGTGGACTCGTACAACACTATGGCCTCCTCGTTCTCTTTCTGTGTCCCTGATCCTCAGAGATCTTCCAGTAGCAGCATAATAGGTAACTAGTAGCATTTCTCAACTCTGATTCCTGGGCCGCCCTTCAATCCAGCACCTCTATCTCCACAGCCCCTTCAGTTAGGGCCTCCTCCTCGCTCACCTGTGGTGCTGCCATCCTTTCTTTTTGAATTGTTTGTATGTAGCACTGGATCTTCCTTGTTTTCTGCAGACCTTCTATAGTAGCGAGCGGGGGCTGCTCTCTAGTTGTGGTGCACATTGCAGCGGCTTCTCTTGTTGGGGAGCACAGGCTCCAGGGCTGCGGGTTTCCGTAGCCGTAGCTCCTGACTTCTAGAGCTTGGGCTCAGTAGTTGCGGTGCAGGGGCCTAGTTGCTCCATGGCATGTGAAATCTTCCCGGACCAGGGACTGAACCCTTGTCCCCTGCATTCGCAGGTGGATTCTTATCCATTGCACCACCAGGGAAGTCCCTGCCATTTTTTCTGCTAGCTCTCTTTGCTTGCAGTTTTTTACGCTTCTTCAGTCTCTCCACCTGACTGCTTCCAGATCCTCCCAGGTCCCTGTTTGAACCGCCTCCGTTGTTCCCCACTTGCCCGTAGATGGTCAGAAGAGGCCCTCCATTCGTTGTCCTTAGTGCCTGGCTCTTGGCGCATTTCTTCCTTGATTCTCTCTGAATTTCCATCACTACACAGAGCTTGTGGATCCCATAGTGCACTGATTGTTTCACTTCTGCATGCTTTTGCACATGATATTAACGTTGCCTGAGATACTTGTCTTCCAACTTATCTGCCTGGGAATCTCCGATTGGTCTTTCAGAACCCTCTTCAGGCATCATGTTCTCTTGGAAGCTTTCTGTAACACTCTTACCACCCTACTCTTGGCAGAACAAATCACTTTCAATTCTGTATTAATCTGTACATACTTTATACCATTCAGTGTCTTTATCTTATTTATTTACATACATGATTTAAAAAAAAAAAACTGACAAAATGCCTTTGGGCAGGACCTGCACTGAGCCAGTCTTCGCCACATAGCAATGGTATGCAACTGGCTGATTCACAGTTTCTTCTCCTTCCTGTCCACTGAAGGTATTTGAGTTTCTCTCCAAACCTTAAATAAACTTTTAGTATATAAGCTTCAGGGCTTCCCTGGTAGCTCAGATGATAAAGAATTCACCTGCAATGTGGGAAACCTGGGTTCGATCCCTGTGTTGGGAAGATCTCCTGGAGAAGGGATAGGCCTCCCACTCCAGTATTCTGGCCTGGAGAATTCCATGGACAGAGAAACCTGGCAGGCTACAGTCCATGGGGTCTCAAAGAGTCAGGCACGACTGAGCGACTTTCGCTTTTTCTTTCATATAAGCTTTAGGGTAGTAACTTTGTGTCTTATGCACTATGCTTACCACATAGTAAGTTTTCAGTGGATGAATAGATGGATGAATGGATGAACAAATCCATAGGGTTGTCCAGAAGCACCTCAGTTTTCACATGTATAGTCTCTTGTTATTGCGGTCGCACTGAACACTGAGATGCAAGTTAGGTGGGTTTCCTGTGGTCATCTCACCTCTTAGAGGCAAAACCTTAGACTGGAATATGGATTTTCGTTGTAAATGACTCAGGCTAAGGCTCAACTTGTTACAGCACTTGAGAACTGAATCACTCATCATTTCTTGGAGAGATTTGGAATATGTTTCTTTTAAAACCTTGGCCAGTAACATGTCAAGATTTCAACATTGTATGCCAGTAGTCCTTAACAAATAAATCTCAACAAATTCAGGACAACTGAAGAACAAGTTATAGAAATCCTGTGGATTGGGAGAAGCTTTTTGTACCTCTTTCCACACTACTGAGAATGAATGAAACTGCATAGGAGGAGGGAGATAGAAAAACACAGGAAGAATGTGAGGGAATAGAGTAACAAAAAATAATAGAAACCATTTTTTTTTCTTTCTCCTTCTAACACCTCTCCGCCCCAACCTCCTAAGGTCTTTCTCAAATCTTGACGTTTTTTGTCTTTTTCTTCTCCACACATCCGTTGACTCTCTGCCTTTTTAGTTGTTCGTGTCTCTAAGCATTCTCTCAGGGAGGAGTATATGAACTTAAACACAAAAAGAACACTTTCTGTGGGGAACCTTTATGTTTTAGGGGCACTGCCCCATGTCCCAGCCTCCTTCTGTTTGTTGGGCCTGGTAGAAGGTGGAAAACACCAATTGTGGAAATTGGAAAAGTCATATCCTTCTGACTCCTGGACCCTAGGACTGATCTCTGGTGGCCTTGGCCTGCGGCAGCTTGAAGCAGGGTTTTGATTCCTGGCTAGAGACTGAGGTCGGGTCTTGGCAATGAGAAGGCCAAACCCTAGCCGCTGACCAGTGGTCAGTGACAAGGTCCTGGCCCCTCGGCTTTGCAGAAAAGAATTCTCACAAAGATGGAAAGTAGTGAAACAAAGAGTTTATTAGGAGGATAAAGAGTACAGTGCATGTGATAGACACATGGGGGGACTCAGAGGTGTGCCCTTGTGGTAGTTTAAATCAGTTATCTGGAGCATTTCTTTTGGGTTTTCTCTGGCCAATCATTTTGACTTGCTTGCTTCTGAGTCTGTATCTGTATCTCAGGACCCTTCTGTGTGTGCATTCTCATCTCTCAGCCAAGATAGATTCCAGTGAAGAGGCCTATGGGTAGCTTAGCATCATTCCATTTTGACCTCCAAGGAGCTTTCTAGTCAGGAAAGTCTCCTTGACTTTGAGAATAAGAAATATGTGGTCTCTTATCTCTTATTTGTGTGCAGGTTCCAGACAATTGTCTTGTTCTCTCAATTGTCTTGCTATTGATATTTTGGAAACAAACTTCAGTTGATCACACCGGGGGTGGGTGGGCCGGGGTTCATCTGCCTCCTGTCTCAGGACCTCCTAAGCTCAGCCTATCTGACCATCCCATCCAGGACTTAGTGTCTGGAGTGAGTGTCACAAAGAAGCAAGGACAGTCATCAGTGGTGGCTTTGAGTGTCCCTGACAAGTTGCAGGGTCTCCCTAACCAGGCTTCTCTTGTTCCAGCCTCCCAGCTTCCCTTGATTTGTGCTTATTTTCCAAACCTCCAACCTTTCCCTGAATTCCGTGAGCTATTTGACATTCTTTCAGTTAACTCCTTCTTACTCAGGTTAGCAAGGTGGATTTCTTTTGTTTTCAGCCAAGAACCTTGACTGGTAACCTCTCCTTATCAGCATAGAAAAGTACAGAAGAATATACAGTCTTGTGATGCAAGTATCTTGCATCACTAGGCAAGAAG
Source organism: Bubalus kerabau (assembly GCF_029407905.1). Taxonomy (NCBI): domain Eukaryota; kingdom Metazoa; phylum Chordata; class Mammalia; order Artiodactyla; family Bovidae; genus Bubalus; species Bubalus kerabau. The sequence continues at coordinate 138,951,145 of NC_073624.1, forward strand.
TATCTTGCTTAACTCCTCCTCACTATTTTATTCTTTCTTTTTAAAATTCTTCTTCTTGTCATTCCGTATCTATCAATACATCCTTTCAGCTCCATTTCAATTCAAGCTAATGGATTAATCATGCCAGATGCTTTTGTTATATCTGAATCCTGAATAATCAGCTTTCTTCTGTATGGGATTGGCAAGTGTGAAAAATACTGGAAATCTCTTTACATAGAATACAAACACCTAGTATTTGATCGCCAGGGAATGTATTTCCATGACAACAGGATGCTTAGGATTTTAGACAAATAAAGGGATGCAAATGTACTTAAAATCATTTTTTTCTCCTATAGTATGGGCAATAAGCATACTTCTGATTTAATACCAGCCTGCAGAACTCATTTTAGAAGTCAAGAAAATGTACTTAATAATAAGGTATCTTACTCATTATGGATTTTCTAAGACAAAAGCAAATTTCTCTCTCTCCTTTCCTCCCTCTTTGCAGGGACAAAGCAAAGGTAGATGTTTTCAATTCTGTCAAGACAGGAAAGATCTCTCCCTCCCTCTCTTTTTTTAAACAATTCATTTTCTCCATAAACAATGTGAAATGTGTTTAGTACAAATAGTTTTCAGAGCAGTTATAATGAGACACATTTTAGGATAAAGAATGTTTTTGACTCACAATCTGGTTGCTCCCTTTTGTTCCTACCCAAGTTTGCCTCGTTCCTGCCACAGCACAAAGAACCTTTACAATGACTCACTCACTATGTCTGCACAGCATTTAACCAGATTATTAGTGCCCTGGTAACTTTAATTACTGATCAACATTTTGCTGTGATAACAGGCTCCTCTGTCCATGGGATTTTCCAGGCAAGAGTATTGGAGTGGGGTGCCACTGCCTTCTCCGAAAATAATAATAGCTACCATTATTGGACAAGGACTTACACATACATGATCTTAAATCCTCAAACACCCTTGCCAGGAGGAGTTAGTATCCCTTCTACGTATGGAAAGATAATTTGCCCAAGGTCACAGAGAGTCAGAATGTGAACCCAGGTCTGTCACGCTGAGAAGCCTGTGCCCATTTCACCTTTCCATACTGCCACTACTTGTCTGATGTCTTCAGGAGAATTTTTTTCTTTTTTGAGATATGATTGACAGAAAAGATTATATTAGTTTCAGGTATATAGCATAGTGATTTAATATTTGTATTTATTGCAAAGTGGTCACCACCATAAGTCAAGTAAAAAAAAAAGGTCTAGTAGACATCCATTGGGGTTCCAAGGTGGTACAGTGGTAAAGAATCTGCCTGCTAAGCAGGAGATGTGGGTTTGATCCCTGAATTGGGAAGATCCCCTGGAGAAGGAGATGGCAACCTACTCTAGTATTCTTGCCTGGGAAATTCCATGGATAGAGGAGCCTTGCGGGCTAAGTCCATGGGGTCACAAAAAAGAGATGGACATGACTTAGCGACTAAGACAAAAACAACAACAGCAACAGGAAGACATCCATCACCATGCGTGCGTGGCAAGTTGCTTCATTTGTGTCTGACTCTATAGACTATGGCCTGCCAGGCTCCTCTGTCTGTGGGATTCTCCAGGCAGGAATACTGGAGTGGGTTGCTGTGTCCTCCTCCAGGGGATCTTCCTGGCTCAGAGATCGAACCTGCATCTCTTATGTCTGCTGCATTAGCAGGCGGATTCTTTACCACTAATGCCACCTAGGAAGCCCATCCATCACCATACATAGGTACAATTTTTTTTTTTCTTGTGAGAAGAACTTTTTAAGATCTATTCTTGTAGCAACTTTCAAATATACATACAGTAGTGGTTACTATCGGAGAAGGCGATGGCACCCCACTCCAGTACTCTTGCCTGGAAAATCCCATGGACAGAGGAGCCTGGTAGGCTACAGTCCATGAGGTTGCTAAGAGTCGGACACGACTGAGCCACTTCACTTTGACTTTTCACTTTCATGCATTGGAGAAGGAAATGGCAACCCACTCCAGTGTTCTTGCCAGGAGAATCCCAGGGACGGGGGAGCCTGGTGGGTTGCTGTCTGTGGGTTGCACAGAGTCAGACACGACTGAAGTGACTTAGCAGCAGCAGCAGTGGTTCCTATAGTCTCCATCATGTATTCTATATCCCCTGGACTTATTTTATAACTGGAAATTTCTACTTTTTGACAGACTTCACCTGTGTTCCCCCAGCCCCCACTTGACCTCTGCCAACCACCAGTCTCTTCTCTATATTTATGAGCTTGGTTTCTATTCTCTGTATTTATGAGCTTGGTTTTTTCCAATTTTTTAGATTTCAGATATAATTGAAATCATATTGTATTTATTTTTCTCCATCTGACTTATTTCACTTAGCATAATGCTGTCAAGGTCCATCAGTGTTGTCAAAATGGCAGGATTGCTTTCTTTTTTATAGTTGAATAATATTCCATTGTGAGTGTGTGAATTTTCTTTATCCATTCATCCATCAATGGACACTTGGGTCAGTTCCATATCTTGGCTATTGTAAACAGTGCTGCATTGAACATAAGTACAGATATCTTTTTGAGTTAGTGTTTTCATTGTTTTTCAGATACTTGCCCAGAAGTGGAATTGCTGGGTCATGCGGTAATTCTATTTTTAATTTTCTGAGGAACCCCTGTACTGTTGTCCATAGTGGCTGTACCGATTTATATTCCCACTAACAGTGCATGAGGGTTTCCTTTTCTCTACATCTTCAACAGCCCTTGTTATCTCTTGTCTTTTTGTTAATTAGCCATTCTGATAGGTGTTGAGGTGGTATCTTATTGTGGTTTTGACTTGCATTTCCCTGATAAGTAGTGATGTTGACCACATTTTCATGTACTCATCAGTCATTTGTATATTGTCTTTGGAAAAATGTCTATATAAACCTTTAGCCCATTTAAAAGTTGGATTGTTTGTTTTTTTGCTCTTGAATTATGATTTTTTGTGTATTTTGGATATTAAGCACTTATCAGGTATATGATTTGCCAATATTTTCTCCTATTCCTCGGGCTGTCTTTTCACTTGATGGTTTCCTTTGCCGTGCAGGAGAATTTATGCCAGTAGGAAAAGTTCCCTTTAACTAGTACTTATATTTTATCACTTAAAAAAAAAACAGACAAAAAACAAGGAAAATTTATAGTGCCTGGAAAGCTAGAGAAATTAAGTCTTTGGAGCCTTTTGCTCTTACTAGTTCCTACTGGCTACACAGCAGCAAAGAAAGAAAAGCAACAATGCCTTGAAATTAAGACTGCCTCCTTCCTTGGTCAAGATAGTAGAGCAGACATTTGCAAAAAGCAAATAGGCTCTGAATGATTTCTGATGAATCAACCACCGTTCACCGTTCGTTAGCAATACCATTAAAAACAACCAGTGTTGTTGAGGTTCTTTGTACATTGCAAGGGACTTGTGTCTGAGGCACAGGGTGCCTTTAAGTTGCCCCTGGAGTGATAGATGCCACATTTGAAGGTAGAGTAATAGAAATAGGCTCAGGCAACAGGCAATGCAGTAGACAACAATTCTGAATCTGGTTTCCTAACTCACTTTCTATCCCGACTGCTTGGTTGCCAACTCAGCTTGGCCTCTGGGTTATTGCTTTCAGGAGCCTGCCAGGGTCCTCATGGGATCACGCAGGCCTGTGGCCCTGCCTCTGGACTGTGATCCCAGATCCTTAGTGTAGCATCGTCCCTCATCCGTTCCTCCTGGTTTGGACCCCTGCCCAACCTGTACACAGAAGGGGCAGCCCTGCATTTGAATATCTGATTTGGTTTTTGCAGGGAGTTCATTCTTGTTTATGACTTGGTAAGCTGTGAACTTTAGCACTGTTTTGGATGATCCAGAGGTAGTTAAATCATCTAGTAATAAAAATCTTTTTATTTTAACTTGTTGGTACAATTGTGGGCCCAGCTTATAAAAATTGTGTCTGGGTACAAGTTTCCCATGAGTCAGCCTTCACTCTTCACCCCAGATGCCCACACATTTTACGCTTCTGTGAACAACAACAAAAAAAACACTTCTCTTTTCTCGTGGAGCAGAGGAAGTGGATTTGGAGAAACAAGAATGAGATTGGAGACTATTGTGTCAAGTGGGAACCTTCCTTCCTTAGAGAAGGAGTTAGTGACTAACTTTGGACAAGGGTGGGGCTGTGTGGTGAGGACCAAACAGGGTTTCTAGCAGGATGCTCCCTTTTGGTGTCTGTGCTGGGAATGGAGGCCTATTGGTCCTGAGCAAGGTGGGAGCGAGGGGGACTGCTGGAGCCTGAGACCCTGATGGGCACTGGGGGCTGATTGGATTACAAATTTGAGTGTGAAGCAGCAGGTAGCATCCTGGAGCATGAAGGACTGTGTCGCAGGTCTCATATCAGTACCTCTGCTCACAAACCATAAGACATTTTCCTCTGTTTTACCTCTCCATATATAATAACATCACCACAAATCATAACATGTTGGTAACATTTATGAAGCATTTTACTTTGTACCAGAGACTTTTTTGAAGTGCTTTATGTGGATGATCTCCTTTCTACCATTTGTGGTTGATAAAAACCTATCACCCCTCCTTTCCTGATGAAAAAATATAAAGTGAAAGTGAAGTCGCTCAGTCGTGTCCGACTCTTTGTGACCCTATGGACTGTAGCCTACCAGGCTCCTCCATCCATGGGATTTTCCAGGCAAGAGTCCTGGAGTGGGTTGCCATTTCCTTCTCCAGAGGATCTTCCTGACCCAGGATCTGAACCCCGGTCTCCTGCATTGTAGGCAGACGCTTTCCCGTCTGAGCCACCAGGGAAATATAAAGGTTAAGTATAATGCCCAAGGTCACATAACTAGTATAGCAGGATGTAAGCTACATAAAAACATGTAAGCATGTAGAACACTGTTCTCTGCTTCCAATACCTAAAATTTGGGACTAGTTTGGAAAACTAGTTTCACTTTTGGCTAAGGAGTTGTTGATGCAATCTCGAAGGCTGCAGAGCAGGTTTTATATGGACTTCAAGTGCCCACGTGGCCCACGTGGAGTCTTGAGTAGCATTCCAGGTTCTCCTTAGTGAGTAGCTCTTTCCATCTTTGCCTCCTGTTCCTTCTGCTCAAGTTCTGACCAGAACAAACTTTGTTCATGCTTCTGGGTGACTTAATCCTTCTAGCTTCTTGGTTCGTTTTGCCTAGGCCTCTTTTCTTCACAACATTAAAATCTTTCTTATTTTTCAAATCCCAACGCAAATGCTGCTCTTTCACCAAGCATTCATTCATTCAATTTATTAAGTACCTAAAACATGTGAAGACTCTCATCTAGGCCTAGTTCACTGGCTCAAGAGTAATCCTGAGATCATGATTGTAATGATAATGTAGTAATACAATCAGCAATGGTAGCCAACACATGTAGGATTTATTGTGTCAGGACTGTTGTGCTTTATTCATATATACTTATTTATTATATAACACTTGCCATATTGTCTTATGTCCTATTTATAGGCATGTCTTGGTTTTCTGATAAGATTCTGGAGTCCATGTGTCCCAGCTCTTACTCCTCCTTACTTTTGCTGCGTAGCTGTAGCTAGGACATACCTAGATATAGATGCCTAGGATAGTGACTTGGACATAGTATGAATTAAATTGCATTGGAGATGAATTTGATGTATATCCATATTCATCTGCATCCACACACCACCTTAATCCCCTCATAGAGATTTCCAATGTCTCTTGAAATGTCAGAAGTACTTACAGTTTCTGGGCCTGCATTCTTGCCTTTTAATATTTTGTTAGAGCTAGCAAACCAGAGTGGTTTTGGTTGGGGCGCCTGCTGTCCAGTTTTCCACAGTTCCTACTACTCTGTAATGCCTGTACCAAGCCCTGTAGCACTGGATTTTTGACTCTTGTGAAGCTAAAGGAGAATTTAGATTCCAGCTACAGGTTGGCCCCCTCAAGGTAGAAAGAGTGGCAGACATTATAAATGTAGACATGTAGGCTGTCTATTGGAGAAGGAAATGGCACCCCACTCCAGTGTTCTTGCCTGGAGAATCCCAGGGACGGAGGAGCCTGGTGGGCTGCCGTCTATGGGGTCGCACAGAGTCGGACACGACTGAAGCGACTTAGCAGCAGCAGCAGCAGGCTCTCTATTCTGTTACTGTTCCACCAGCAGGATCTTTGTTTCAGTCAGAAAGATGGCTCATTTTTGAGCACCAGTTTGGCAGGGGCTGGCTGTGTTTGAGTGATGCAGAGAGTCATTTGAAGCTCTGATGCCGTGACACACGCCAGACGACTTTAACAACCTTCCCATCACATGGCCTTGGCACAAGATGGAAAAACACCACGACGAACCTGACAGTAACAAAGCTCTGACAAGAGGCTGTGGAGGGGGAGCTGAGCTCTAAAGCGCTTCTCAGCACCTCTGCACTGGGGGTGGAAGCCCGTCAGCCCTCCCAGAAAAATGACATCTTTTTGATGTTTGACAATGAGTCACTGAAGATGCTGCCGTTTTTCCTTGGCATTCATGGCATTCACAGATATGTGGCCTAAGCCATACTGGGCTGTGCTTCTTTCCAAGCCTCATTCATTTATTCAACAAATGTGGAGTTCCTACAATAGTACCAGGCTTGCGCTAAAGGCTTTGGGCATAGCAGTGAATAAGGAGAACAGTAAATGAGTGTACAAATAAACAAAATGGATGATTCTAGTGATAAATGCTGTGAAGGGAATAAATAAAGTGATGTGACAGAGAATACTGCGGGGTGGGTGTCAGGCTGCTTTGGAGAGGGTGTGCAGGGAAGGCCTGCGGAGTGGGCATGTGGAGATTGAGATGACAGTTCCCCTGGCAGAGGGTAAGTACAAATGGGAATGAGATGAGGAGGAACTTGGCATTGTTTGAGGAACAGAGAGGAAGCCAGTATGGCTAGAACTGTGCTGTGCGGAGCACCAGTCTGCCGCAAGATAAGGAACTTGCACCAGATTGTAAGTCTGTGTACCATTTCCTTCTCAAGAAAGGACTTACTATATTAAAAAAAAAAGTCAGCTACAGTGAAGAACATGCTTAGTAACAGAGTTAATTTAAAATTTGGATCTTTTTTTTTTTTTTTTGTGGTATCTCATCGCAACAGGCAACAAAAAAATCCTCAGACTAAGACCACTCCACGGACTATGCTTTGTCACCAGTCTGGAGTGTAGTGAGAGAGTAGGGCAGGATGGGAGGGTGTGGTTATAGAGGTGGGCATAGCCACATCTGGCCCAGGTGGACAAGCAGAGAATAATTCTTTGCTAAAATCCAGTAAAATATAGGTTAAAAAAAAAAGTCAAGAGACTCTTTCAGATAGTTAATGAAAATTTCAGAGTTTGCAATATTCCTTAAAGAACAACCCAGGTCTATTGAGGTGGGGCTGGAAAAGTCATCCATTAGCTGACTCAGGAATTCAGGTACTTGCTTATGCACACCAGCTTCAGACTGTGTAGATCATAATCACATCTCAGTAGACGCGTAGAGCATGATCCAGATACATGTTCATTCTGCAAATGCTAAGAGCCAGAGGCTGAGATTGAAGACCGTTGGGCCACAGGTGTGTTTTGTTTGGTCTACGTAATTGTTGTGGTTGTTTAGTTGCTCAGTTGTGTCCAACTGTTTTGCGACCCCATGGACTGTGGCCCGCCAGGCTCCTCTGTCCATGGAATTCTCCAGGCAAGAATACTGGAGTGGGTTGCCATTCCCTTCTCCAGGGGATCTTCCTGACCCGGGGATTGAATCCATGTCTTCTGCTTGGCAGGCGGATTCTTTACCACTGAGCCACCTTGGAAGCCCGATCTATATAATAGTATTGGGTAAAAAATAGAATTAACTGACAACATTAAAAATAACCTTGAGTATCTTGCAGAGCTGAGCTTGTACTCCCACAAGGAAGACCCTTAGAAGGGGACTGGGCTTACCCAGTGCCTGTCACCCCTTCATCGTCTATGTGACTTGTATATTAATTGTGGATAATGTTATAGTAACAAATGGCTGAAGAATCTCAGAGGCTGACTAAAAAGGTTTATTTCTAACTCACATTGCATGCCCACTGTGGGTCGACCGAGGTTCTGCCCCACATCATCTTCACTCTAGCACCTGGCCAGGGAGCAGTGACTCTGCGGAGCGTCACTGGCATTGAGGTAGGAGGAAAGGGAGGATGAAGAAGAGTACACAGCCTACCCACGTGGCCTTGAATAGGTTGAGGTTTCTCAGGCTTTTCCTTAGATACTCTTTATTTACTTGCTTTCGGCCCCACCTTGCAAGGCCCACCGACTGAGGTAGCTGTGCCTCCAGGCTGTGAGGCGGCTCCAGCTCTGCTCGTCACTGTGCTCGGGCGCTGACTCCAGTGGGTGGAGTGCGTGTGTGCCCAGACCGAGCCATCGGTGCGTCTCACAGCATCCCTGGAGTCTGGTGAGACAACTGTAAACAACAGCAAGTGATGAGGCCTGTGCAGCTGCACCCTGCTCTGCCCTTGGACTGTGGAAAACACAGTCCTTGTTCTTGAAGTGCAGGGTGTTCAGAGGAACAACCAAGGATGTAGACTTGAATGCAGGGTGCTCGTGGGGTGCTCATTTAGTTCACCTGAGCTGCCGGGGTGAGTTGGCATCAGCAGGGGAGGCTTTGTGAGGAGGTCAGAATTAGGAGGGACTTACCCACGGATGGAGGAGCCTGGTAGGCTACAGTCCGTGGGGTCGCAAAGAGTCAGACACGACTGAGCGACTTCACTTCACTTCCACTTTAACATAAGGAAGGTGAAGAACACCGAGCATGCGTTGTAAGTTTCAACTGTCTTCACCTAAATCTAGAATCTTTGGAAGCAAGACAGCTTGCATTATTTTGTGGAGTTGTTTAAATGCCTTTGAAATGTTTTAAAGTTTTCTAATGAAATTGACACTTCTGTTAGGCTTTGGTTTCCCCTCACTGTGAAGAGCAGGTGTTCTTTGGAAGCACGGGAGCTACCCTCAGAAGCATGGGTGGTTCCTCTGCTTCCTTCATGGCTTGCCCTGTTCTCCAGCACACAGTGCTGAGGACGGGCTGCAGCAGCTTTGTTTCCACAAGTCATTCCAGGGTTTCCTGTCCTTAAGAGCCCTAGATTTAGATTTCACGGAGAAGCTGTTTATGTCCTCCTCATTCTGAAGGCAGTGGGCAGGAAATTGATGTATCCTGTCCCCAGGAGAGCACTTGAAAAGTGGCAGGTGGCGAATACATGTTGTTGAATGAGATGGATGGATGGATCTGGAGAGCCTCATGATTCATTTTCCTCTTCCTGGTCACTCATTCCTTGATTCCATCTTCTTATTGGCCCCAAGAGAGGCAGGATGAAAATGAGGTAGATGTTTGGCTTGCTGTAGAGAAGGAAGAATTTAAACAGGATCGCATCAGTTCACCTTCTTGAATAAGTAGATTGAGTCTGAGAAGCCACAGGGAAAGGAAGGACCGTGCTGAACAGTAAAACACAAGCTTGTCCAAAGGCAGGGGTGTTTCTGCTCTGCGGGGTTGTTGTCTGCAGGCATTTCAGAAACAGCACTGCCACATCTTTGGAATTTTAAAGAGAGGACCAACTCCACTTTTCATCTACTAGCTCCTGACATTTAAAAGATCTTGGCTTTTTTTTTTTCCCCAAGCTTTTTGTGGTCTAAACAAAACATTGCTGTAGGCTAGATTTGGTCCAAAAATTTCTTGAGTGTCATTTCTGGACCTCTGGTCTTTTACAAGCCTAATACTCAACAACATGGGGGTGGAACTCTTGAGGGAGTCAGACTTCTAAACATTTGTGTTTTAAAGAGAGGAGACTCGGCTGACTTTTTTCATAGAGATGATGGTTCATGATGGGTTCTCCACTCTCTCGAGTGGTTTCCAGTGGCCTGTCAGTGATGAACATGGGGACTATAGCCCAGGGCCGTGGGAAAGATGCTTGATTCAGCAGTGTGACTGATGTGCTGTTTGCTTATGAGCTAAAACCCAGTTATTTAAGAGTTTGTGACTAACATGAAGGATTATGCAACTGTTCAGGGCTGTTGCGGGACGGTGACACAGTCAGTCCATATTAGGATCAACAACAGTTCTTTCCTTTGATTCACCAGTTGCTTGTTCCTTCTAAAGAAAGTGGTGCACAAGGTTGTTCCCAGAGTAACACTTCCCATTTACTATTCTTTGCCTTCTGGCATCTGTTGATTGGCTCATTTATATACTCAAGGCATGTTTATTGAGCACCTCTCTACGAGGTGTCCAGGAGAATTCTGGATACAGCAGAGAACAAAACAAAAGTCCCTCCCTTCAGACTGTGTGCAGTGTGGTGTGAGGACCTCGTGGTGTGCCTCACAGGCTGGAACTCTTGAAAAGCTGGCAAGTCATCATTCCCTCCCAGCGGTCAGAATTGCACCCTTGCCTGAGTTAGATATTGGGAGAAAGGTGACAGTTGAGGATGGCAGGGGAAATTAGGTAAGGAGATCACTTGTTTTTCTGGGATGTCAGCAAGACGTTTCAAAGTGGTCCTGGGAAAAAGTCTAACAGTTCTTGCTTCTGGGGTACCTCCTGTGGCCTAGTGGTTCCTCTCACTCCTTTAGAACCATCTGAGGATATTCATCTCTACTGTGCTTTGGAACTCCTTGGGAATTGGCAAGGAGTCTGAGGATGTCCTTTGCAAATGCACCCCTCAGGATGTTTATTCCTTAACTCAGGAAGCACCAAGGAATAAAGAATAAAATTTCTTCATCTAGTTGTCCTTACTATTCATAACTATCAGTCATCGAGTGTGGCAGCTATAATGATGACTTTCTTTTTGCTCTGTGTTGAACTGTCTGCTTTTAATTGTTTAAAAAGTGAAAGCTATTGGGCCTGTTACTAAGAATGCTCATCAGAGTCCACTGTTTTGTTTTTATTTTGTACTCATGCATGGTTAGCCAGATAACATTTTGTCTCTATTATTGAAAGAACTCAAATCCCAATGCTGGAAATATTTACTTCTGGACTGTTGGATCATTAATTTATGAGAGAGAAGCAATGCCATGTGACTTGGAAACCACATACCTTTTAATGTGCCAGGGCCTCTTTAACAAATGAAGAATACCCAGAGTCATCCAGATAGGAGGTTAGCATTTAGATCACTGGCTTCTTCAGAGACTCACAGGATGAGTTATCTTTCCTGTGAGTTTTATTTCTGGGCTGCTCACATATCCCTGTCGTACACCCGAACATGACCTGATACTCATGATAATAATAAAGGCAAGCAAACAACTTTTGTTTGTTTGTTTGTTTATTTGCCCTGGAAAAAAACATGTCTTGATGGGACCCTAGGATGATACCCAAATGAGTATGATGGAACATCAGGATGCCAAGGCAGAATTTATTAATAGAAGGCTGGCTCCTTATGTGTTCAGTAGATCCCTCTTAGAAACGGTGAAATAACCCTGCACAGTATAGCGCCATAAATTGGCAATACAATAATATACATTTAAATTTAAGAAACTCAGGGATTTGGTAGGAATATAAAATTGAAAAACACAGCAAATATCAGGAATCTATCAGTCACAGTTCATTTTCCTTTTACAGCAATATAAATCAAGGAAAAGCTAAAATACATTTTTATAAGCCAGCAGGCTGAAGACTGTCTATGACGTATGCCCGCATTCAATCCATGCATAGATATATAAATATATACATAGACACATATATATGCAAGTAAAATCTTGATTATCCTACTTTGGATACTTCTCTTTTTGAGTAAATTTATGAACTTTTGCTTGACCTGAAGTTTAGCCCATCACGTGTCTCTAAAGTCAAGTTTTCAGGTATACAAACATAATGTAACAGCCATTTAATACGCAGATAAGTACACTTCATTGGATTTCTAGTTTAGGATAAATATCTGTCAAGGACTGTGAGTCAGAAATTCATAACACTTAAATGGGAAGCTAGGATACTTTGGTTTTACAAAGATAGGCTTTGGGGGCAAGTTTTCAGGGGTCTTGGTTTGCTCATGGTAGATGATTTTGGTGCAGGGGTAAGTGTGCCAAATAAATACCTTTTTATTTGGGATACTATGCAAATGCAGTCTGGCCTCAATCTTTATGCACAGTGATTCCCTTTACATGTGTTCTGCATTTATATGAAACCCAATTGGGAACAACATCCCATTTGGCAATAATCCTAAATGACAGGCAGCCTGTGACATTGCTGAATGGCTCTAAGCACCCACTGAATATTTATACAGGGATTATTACTATCAAAGATAGTATCTACTCATAAAGTAGTTATGAGCACTGAGTTAATGAAGGCAAATACTTATCTGGCATATCGTGAGTATTCCAGTTTTAGCAATGATGACCCTAGTTGCTGCTACCCCCATTACTGTATGCCAGGCTCTGGACTAGAATAAGAATTAAAGTAGCCATGGTCTCTGCCCTTGTTGAGCTTGTCATGTAGCCTCTGATCACAGACTCCAGCTCCTACGAGGCCAGTCAGGGCTCATGGCCTAAGAAGCAGGGCTGGGACTGTGGTACCTGGAGACCACAGGCCTGGCTGGAGGGGGCAGGGGCAGCAGCTTGCTTTCTTCTGGCAATGAGGCCTGTGGTTACAAATCATGCTTTTCCAGAGAAGTTAGAAATTTGGGTGAAATCTCCCAGCTTACAAGTACTGACAGTGGACGTCAACTGTAAAACAATTGCTTTATGGGCTACAACCCTATGGTGTAGGGATGGTTCCTGGAGGTGCTCTTTTACAACTTCTGGACGTGTCAGCTGTTAACAGCTGTTAATTCTCCACGTTTGGGGGGCAGCTCAAACCAGACATGGGCAAAGATCGCTTGTCAGTCGTCTAATTTTTGGCTTCTCCATGAAATGCACAGCACTTGTGTTAAGTTGGGAGTTGGCAGGGCACGACAGAACCCTGGGGACTGTCTCTTCAGTGATCAGAGGCAGGAGCGCAAGGAAAGCTGGTGAAGAGGACAACTGTGGCCGCGTGACAAGGAGTTAAGGTAGTTTGCCTTTTGTCAGAGAACACAAGGACACTTGGGAGCACAGATAGGTGAAGAGTTGAACACAATTTATTTTTGCTTTAAATAATCGACTAGGTCATCCAGTGTATGGTTTTTCATACATATGTCATTAGAGCTATGTGTCAATGAATGCTGATTTTATATGAATATAATCAACAAATTAAAGGATTTCACCAAAACCCAAATAAAAATGCCCTTTAAAACACAGCAGCCTTATTAACCTAATATGACATGGCGAGAATGGTTACAAGTGATCGGCTTACTGAAAGGCGTCTACATCTTACAGCCAGTCCACGATACGGGAGTAATTTTACAGCGTGCTGCCATCCTACTAGCTAAGAATTCTGTTCAGTCCATTTAAAGCACCCCCGACGGGGGCCTCTTTTGAGCACCATCCACCTCTAAAGCGGCAAGCATTACCCTTTTAAGCACTAACGGCACCCCCCTCCCCCTAAAGCAACTACTGTATAGGTTTTTTTTTTTTTTTTCATTTTTAGATCATTTCATTGAAAAATTGGCAATAGCAACAAATATTAGATGAAGGGCTTTGTGTTTACAGATAAAATCTTCTGTGTTGCAGTATACTGTAGTGTTTGCAAAATTGGAAAAGATTTAATCAAAATAAGGTGATACACATGCATCAAAATATTAGTATTCTGAAGAAAAATTTTTTTTTCACAGAACTACAGAATTCCTCATTTGGGGAATTATTTAAATTTGCAGCAGATTTTAAAGATTTGTTTTTTTTTTTTTAAATCAAGCTAGCAGTTTTGCATATACAAACATTATAATTGCTAATATACAAGAATCAGTGAAGATTCCCCCACCCATTACCCCTCCTCCCTCTTCTAGGGTGAAGTCGCTTGAGACCCCTATTATGTTAAATGCATTTGCAATATTCTGTTTGTGTTCTAAGAGGCAGTGCCTTATCAACATTTATTCTATTTTTCTGTTAGAATTTATACAGTGTTATTATTTACAGCAAAACTATAGATGTTTTAAAAAAGAAACAAATAGTGTTTATACCCTGACAGTTTGGGTCCAAGAAAAATAAGGCGAGCTGTTGTGGATTTAGTAATTTTAGTGTTTCTCCATGATTTGATCATTCCATCTCCTTCTCCTTCTGTCCCTTCTGGCGGCAGAAATTTCTTCCTTTTATAAATGACACCAAATTACTTGAGATAAACTGTTAACAGCATGGCTTCTTGTATATACACTGCATTGCTAATTGCATACGTGCCAATCCTGGGAATGAAAGTGAATTTCCATGCTCTGTAAATTGGCTCATGCTAAATTAAAATGTGGGTGGTTTTTTTTTCTTTTTCTTTTTGCATTAAAAAAAAAATCATGCCATTAATGTGTGGAAGCGGCAAACACATACACCCTTCTCTGTAAATTTTTACTTCCTGCTGACAACTTCCATGAATTTCTCAATACTGGCAGTAAAAACACATGATCCTGTGGAAAGAGAAACAATAGGTGTTGAGTTTAGCTTTCTTTCCCTTGCTACCTCCCCCCCCCCACCCCCTCCCCCCCCGCCTTTTTAAAGAAGTTGCTGAAGTCTCCCTTGCCATTGAACAGAAAAGCCTCAGAGAATGGGGGCCCTTGACTTCCTAATGGAGTGGTTTAACATGCTTTTGACGGAGGTGATTTGCTAGATGTGTCAGAGGACAAAGCCCTGAGGTGTGCTGGAAAGCTTTTAGAAGGCAGTGACCTTCTCTGGGTGACCCTGGACCCTCCACAGAACATTACTTTCTATATTAGGGGTTTCGGGGACTGAGTTAGAAAGACCCTCTTCTGGTTCTGTCTCTGTTGTTCAGATCACTCATCAGGTACTAGGGAAAGCCATTTGCAGACCTCTGGACCTTGGTCTTATCTGTGAAATACAGAGGCTGAGAGTAGTGCTCTGAGATTTCCACCAAAATGTATGGGGTTTTTAAGGGCACACAGGACCAGGGATACAGTCAGGATGGAACTCCTGAATCATGCCTGTTTGTTTTATGCTAAGTCTCTCCTCCAACAAAATGCTATCTTTCATAAATGGAGAACAGTCTCATTACTTTGGTTACTATGAAATTGCTTTTCCATATGCAAATTCAAATTCATGACTATTTTATGCCATTGCAAAGAATATATTTTTTTTCTCCTGCCTCACATCAGTCATTACAGGATAGATTAATTTTATTTGAGATTTTTTATGGAGGCTCCACTGAGAACATCTTGTCCTATCTGATTATACCTGCATCAGTGTTTTATAACCAGTCTTAATACATCAAAATAAATTAACCTCCTTTGCCAGAGGTTTTCATACTCCTATGCAGAATTGTTCTTGGTAGGAACGCCTCCTCCACAACACAAAGTTCTTCCTGCATACGTCCATTCCTCCTGCTCAGTGTGAGAAGGTGACACACCTGAGTGCCTGCCTGAGAACAAGACATAGCCCCTAGAGAAAAGGTGAGTCAGGCAAGATGAATTTTGGGTACAACCCTATTCATTCACATGCCACAGATTATTTCTGCTGGTTCAGGAGAACCTTTAGAATTCTGCTTCTGTTGGTGTTTAAGATTGTTCTCAGTGACCCTGAGGTTGTTTACGTACCCCAGACAAGTCTCTTTGCCTTTAGATGGAATATCCTGGGGTTCTGTAAACATCTTAGTGCAGTACTTCCTCTGTCTGCCCCACTATGGTTCTGCCTTCCTTTTTTGTATTAAAAGTCTACTGACCTCCATGCCCCAGGTCACTAATGCTTGGAGCCAAGAACATCAAAGTGTCGCTTCCTTCTGGGGTGATTTGAACACCTGCCCCACACCCATGACTCTGCAGTAGTTCCAGAGAAGGAAAGTGAGTCATCTGAGCAGGCCGTGTTCCAGAGAGTGTGCACATTAGAGTAAGAAGATCAGGATTTTCTCACCTCTGCTTTTACTGTCTATTCCTAATCTTCCAGGCACCAGGCTTCTTAGATGGCTCTATGATAATGCTACTCCAGTGATCTCACTTTGTTTTCTTAGGGAAACCTCTCAGCAATTTTCTTCTAATTGAACACTGCCCCCCTCAACTTTTTACAGCTTAACTGATACAGAATTTATACACCATATAATTTATCTATTATAAATATAGGTTAATAATAAATGTATATAGCTATGTGATCATCACTACAACCCAATTGAGCTCTGTTTGGCCTCATCTTCCAAAAACCAGTCCAGCTTCCCACTTAATCTTGCAGTAAGAAGCAAGGTCTTTCTCTTATCACCTTAATGCAAGTAAACATTATCTTGCTAGAAATAGTGGATATGTTTCTATAATTAAAAAAAATCTATTACTTACACCTATTTATATTCAGGTATAATGTGAATGATTGTTTAAAAAGTAGAGTGTTACTTCCCCTTTTATAGCTATCTTGTTCTTGGTCACACAGTCAGGGTGTATAGGCCCCAACCACATAGGGTGTAAGAATGCTATTCATTGGACAAAAGCGTACGCCAAGGACACTGTTACACAAAAAGCATAAGCATCTTGGCAGAGTGGCTCTGGGTTGTTATACGATAGTGACAGTCTGTATAAACTGTGATGAGATCGCCATCTGATGGAAAGGTGCAAGAGCAGGCTCCCTCAAGATGACATTTTGGAAAGAGAATTTGAGTCATCTTCTGTGTCTGGGTTTAAATAATGGATCTGAGTTTGAGGCATTTGCATTTAGAAATCTGTCTTTGGGTTTTCATGCTTTTCAAACCCCAATGTAGTGGAAAACAACTCAGAAAACCAATCGTTTTATTTAGTTATTTCAGTATACATTTGTTTTAAGAAATTTAAAATGTCAAAAAAGAACTATTCATTGGATTTTCAAGGCAGTTTATATTTCACAGATGAATGTTGTACTTTCTTCATCACATTTGCAAGTCAGGAATATATACTTAGGTTAAAACCAACTTTTCCTTTATAGGTTCATGTAATAGTGGTACTTAACCCCTAGTGCCTAGCTAAAAACAAACTAAAAGCACATCACACACACACAACCCTTACACCTTTGGTTAAAACCAACTTTTCCTTTATAGGTTCATGTAATAGTGGTACTTAACCACTAGTGCCTAGCTAAAAACAAACTAACAGCAACATCACACATCCACACACACACCCCTTACACCTTTAGCTCTCTGCAGAGTGGTACTTAACCGCTAGTACCTAACTAAAAACAAACTAACAGCAACATCACACACACACACACACACACCCCCCTTACACCTTTAGCTCTCTGCAGTTCAGCCCAATAAATCTTTTCATGCTTACTGCCCATACTCTCCACTGAAAATCACTGTTTAACAATCTCCACTGGTTCTCAAACTTGGATACACATTAGAGTTATCTGGGGAGATTTAAAAAAAATCCCAGGATCCAGGCCATATCCCATATCAGCTGGGTGGCGCACAGCATAAAAACTTAAAAAAAAAACAACAACCTGTAGATGATTCCAGTGTTCCACCCAGATTAAGAGCCAGTAATATGTTCTGAAGCAGTGCTTCCCACAGCTTAAACTGCATACCTATCACGCAGGGATCTTCTAAAGTGGATTCTGATCGAGTAGGTCAGGGTGAGCCAGGAGTTTCTGCATTTCTAATAAGACTCCTGGGTGATACTGATACCGCTGGTCCACAGATCACACTTGGAAGATCTAGAGAATCGAGACTACATGCCAGTCATCATCCCAGTTGGTTTCCAATTTCCTTTTCTTTGCTAATGATTTTGTATCCACCTATAATCCCCTGCTGCCATCTTCGTTTATCTCTAACTCCTCTTTACCCTCTAAGTGTGTTTCAAATGCCATCTTCTTGAAACTCTGGGCTATCTTCTCCCTAGTGAGACCCACCTTTGCAGGCTAACTCTTATTCCTTTAAAGACTGAGCTCTGTAATGCCTTAAAGA
Organism: Bubalus kerabau; assembly: GCF_029407905.1. NCBI lineage: Eukaryota > Metazoa > Chordata > Mammalia > Artiodactyla > Bovidae > Bubalus > Bubalus kerabau. The sequence goes on from NC_073624.1 coordinate 138,969,044, forward strand.
AGGCCTTTTCTGATATGCCTTCCCTATAGCTCACTGATAACAGAGAATTTGTTATTCTAGTTCTTCTCTTCCTAACCCACTTCTCTCTTCCATTCCCTTCTCTTTTTCTCTCTTGTTAAGGAAGTCATGAGGCTAAGAACATTTTTTCCTAAGCATTAATTCTAATTACTTTATGTAATGCTAATTGTGTAATTTAAAAATAATTCCCAGTTTATGTAGATTTGTTCTTCAACTAATACCAATAAGTGAGACTTAATTTTTGTTTGTTCTCTTCTAGTGACTTCTGATTAAAAAATATCTGAGGTAACAAGGCCAGTTTTAAAAAAAGAAATTATTGGGAAAGTATTGATGTACATGTTGGCAGTGGAAGAAAAATACAGTGCTCGTTTTATAGTTAACTTAGTAGGGCAACTAACTAAATATTGTCATCATTATTAAATGTTTATGATGTGCCAGCCACTGTTCTAAGGTGGATTAGCTTGTTTAATCCTAATAACCATGAGGTACTGTTTCTTCCATTTTACAAATAAGGAAGCAGAGCCACAGGGCTTTTATACTGGCAGGGCATTTAGTGTGTGGGAGAGCCAGGACTGGAAGTCAAGCTACCTGGCTACTGAGCCCTGCTTTTAGACAATCAGGGATTTTTTTTAAAGGGTAAGAAAGATGAAAAGAAATGCTACATAAAAGCATTATCTATTCCAGATGAATTCTGGAAAATATTCTGGAGGACAGGGTCCTGAATTTGGGGTGAAGCAATTCAAAGCAGAGTTCTGATTTCCTGGAAGCAGAATCAGGAAGCCGGAGTTAAAATCCGATTCTGTCATTAACTACAACCTCATCGATTCTGCTGTCTGTATTAAAGAGGAATGAGAAGACCTATTCTACTGGTTTCCCAGGGATGCTATGAGAAACAAGTGATACAAAATAACAAAGTGTTCTGAAGTACAAACCACTGTGACACAGGAGGATTTCAGTGATGCTGCTCTTCCGACCTCTCCCACTGCTGTGTTCTAGCACAGCTGCCTACTGCTGCTCAGCCCACTGGCCTCCTAAACCCAGGATCTTCCAGGTGCTGTTCTTGGCTCTCTTCTCACCTCTTTTCTTTTTTAAAAATTTACGTCATTTTTAAAGAATTGAAGTATAGTTGATTTACAGTGTTGTGTTAGTTTCAAGTGTAGAGCAAAGCATTTAATATATATATGTATATATATACACAAACACACACATACCTATATATATGTATACACACACACACACACACACACACACACACACAGAGGTTGTTGTTGTTGTTTAGTTGCTTAGTTGTGTCCAAATCTTTGTGACTCCATGGACCGCAGCACTCCAGGCTTCCCTGTCCTTCACTGTCTTCCAGAGTTTGCTCAGACTCAAGTCAGTTGAGTCGATGATGCCATCCAACCAACTCATCCTCTGTTGCTACCTTCTCCTCCTGCCCTCAATCTTTCCCAGCATCAGGGTCTTTTCCAACGAATCAGTTCCTTGCATCAAGTGGCCAAAATATTGGGGCTTCAGCATCAGTGCTTCCAATGAATATTCAGAACTGATTTCCTTTAGGATTGACTGGTTGGATCTCCTTGCAGTCCAAGGGACTGTCAAGAGTCTTCTCTAGCACCACAGTTCAAAAGCATTGATCTTCAGAACTCAGCCTTTTTTATGGACTAATTCTCACATCTGTACATGACTACTGGAAAGACCATAGCTTTGACTATCTGGACCTTTGTTATCAAAGTGATGTCTCTGCTTTTAAATGTGCTATCTAGGCTGGTCATAGCTTTTCTTCCGAGGAACAAGTGTCTTTTAATTTCATGGTTACAATCACGTCCGCAATTATTTTTGAGCCTAAGAAAATAAAGTCTGTCACTGTTTCCATTGTTTCCCCATCTATTTGCCATGAAGTGATGGGACTGAATGCCATGATCTTAGTTTTCTGAATGTTGACTTTTAAGCCAACTTTTTCACTCTCCTCTTTCACTTTCATCAAGAGGCTCTTTAGTTCTTCACTTTCTGCCATAAGGGTGGTGTCATCTGCATATCTGAGGTTATTGATATTTCTCCCAACAGTCTTGATTCCATCTTGTGCTTCATCCAGCCTGGCACTTCGCATGATGTACTCTGCATATAAGTTAAATAAGCAGGGTGACAATATACAGCCTTGACGTACGCCTTTCCTAATCTGGAACCGGTCTGTTGTGCCATGTAATATTCTGTTGCCTCTTGACCTGCATACAGGTTTCTTAGGAGGCAGCTAAGGTGGTCTTGCATGCCCATCTCTTTAAGAATTTTCCACAGTTTGTTGTGATTCACACAGGCAAAGACTTTCACATAGTCAATAAAGAAGAAGTAGATGTTTTTGTGGAACTCTCTTGCTTTCTCTATGATCCAGTGAATGTTGGCAATTTAATCTTTGGTTCCTCTGCCCATTTTAAATCCAGCTTGTACATCTGGAAGTTCTTGGTTCACATACTGTTACAGCCTAGCTTGTAGGATCTTGAGCATTACTTTGCTAGCATGTGAAATGAGTGCCATCGTGTGGTAGTTTGAACAGTCTTTGGCATTGCCCTTCCTTGGGATTGAAATGAAAACTGACCTTTTCCAGTCCTGTGGCCACCCACTACTGAGTTTTCCAAATTTGTTGACATATTGAGTGCAGCACTTTCACAGAATCAACATTTAGGATTTGAAATAACTCAGCTGGAATTCCATCAACTCCATTAGCTTTTGTTCATAGTAATGCTTCCTAAGGCTCACTTGACTTCACACTCCAGGATGTTTGGCTCTAGGTGAGTGAGCACACTATTGTGGTTATCTGGGTCATTAAGACCTTTTCTGTACAGTTCTTCTGTGCATTCTTGCCACCTCTTCTTAATATCTTCTGCTTATTTTAGGTCCATACTATCGCTGTCCTTTATTGTGCCCATCTTTGCTTGAAATGTTTCCTTGGTATCTCTAATTTTCTTGAAGAGATCTCTAGTCTTTTCCATTTTATTGTTTTCCCCTATTTCTTTGCATTATTCACTGAAGAAGCCTTTCGTATCTCTCCTTGCAATTTGGAACTCTGCATTCAGATGGGTGTATCTTTCCTTTTCGCCTTTGCCTTTTGTTTCTTTTCTTTTCTTGGCTATTTGTAAGGCCTCCTCAGACAACCATTTTTCCTTGTTGCATTTCTTTTTCTTAGGGATGGTTTTGGTCACTGCTTCCTGTACAATATTATGAACCTCATGGTACTTCAGGTTCTCTATTGGATCCAATCTCTTAAATCTATTTGTCATTTCCACTGTATAATCCTAAGGGATTTTATTTAGGTCATACCAGAATGGCCTGGTGGTTTTCCCTACTTTCTTCAATTTAAATCTGAATTTTGCAATAAGGAGTTGGTGATCTGAGCCTCAGTCAACTCCCGGTCTTGTTTTTGCTGACTGTATACAGCTTCTCCAGTTTCGACTGCAAAGAACATAATCAATCTGATTTTGGTACTGACCACCTGGTGATGTCCATGTGTAAAGTCGTTTCTTGTGTTGTTGCAAGAGGGTGTTTGTTATGACCAGTGTGTTTTCTTGGCAAAACTCTGTTAGCCTTTGCCCTGCTTCATTTTATATTCCAAATTTGCCTGTTACTCCAGGTATCTCTTGACTTCCTACTTCTGCATTCCACTCCTCTATGATGAAAAGGCCATCTTTTTTGTTTTGGTGTTAGTTATAGAAGATCTTGTAGGTCTTCATAGAACCATTCATCTTTATCTTCTTCAGTATTAGTGATTGGAGCATAGATTTAGATTACTGTAATATTGAATAGTTTTCCTTAGAAACGAATCAAGATCATTCTGTTGTTTTTGAGACTGCACCCAGGGAGTGTATTTTGGCCTCTATTGTTACTGTAAGGGCTACTCCATTTCTTCTAAGGGATTCTTGCCCACAGTAGTAGATATAATGGTCATCTAAATTAAATTCACCCCTTTCCATCCATTTCATTTCACTGATTCCTAAAATGTTGATGTTCACTCTTGCCATCTCCTGCTTGACCACTTCCAGTTAACCTTGATTCATGGATCTAACATTCCAGGTGCCTATGCAATATTGTTCTTTACAGCATCAGAGTCTATTTTCACCACCAGACACATCCACAACTGGGCGTTGTTTCTGCTTTGGCCCAGCCTCTTCATTCCTTCTGGAGCTATTTCTTTGCTCTTCTCCAGTAGCATATTGGACACCTACTGACCTGGGGTGTTCATCTTTCAGTGTCATATCTTTTTGCCCTTTCATACATGTTCACGGGCTTCTCAAGGCAAGAATGCTGAAGTGGTTTGCCATTCCATTCTCCAGTATAGAAATGACAAGATACTAAGTATAGTTCCCTGTGCTACAGAGTAGGTCCTTGTCATTTACCTGTTTAATATATATTGTTACTGTTGTTTAGTTGCTCAGTCATGTCCAACTCTTTATGACCACATGGAACTGTAGCCCACCACATTCCTCTATCCATGGGGATTTTCAGGCAAGAATACTGGAGTGGGTGGCCAGCATTTTATATATAGTAGTGTATGTGTTAATCCCAAACTCCTAATTTATATCCCTGACCCCACTTCTCTTAACACTACTATTAATAATAATAGCTGAGTACTTACTATGGGCTTGCCAGTCACTATTTTAAGTGATTTACATAGAGTAACTCATTTAATTCTAGCAACAACTCTATGAGATATGTTACTCTTATCCTAATAGAGGCCAAGAAATTAAGGCAGAGAAGTTAAATAGGTTAGTCAAGCTTACACAGCTAGTGAGCCTGTGGTTTATCTTCACTCAGGCCACTTCTGTACCACATTAAGCTCCATTTCTCTTCCTCATTACTGACAAACTCGGAAGCACTACAGATTGACCTATTTCAATCTCGAATTTTATTTTTCTCCTCTTAGGGTCTATATTTTTGTTAGTGATTACACACAAGTTCACAATCTCACTCCCTCTATAGAGTTAATCTGGTTGTTAGGCTCCTAAAATGTTCCTCACATCTGCCCTCAACTTTCTGTTCTCTCTGCCCGGGTTCAGGCCCTCATTGTGTCTCATAACTGGGTTCCTCGTGGTGGAACTCTCCTCCCACTAACTCCCTTTCCTACCACTAGGGTTATCTAACTCCCATCTGACTGTATTATCCTCCTACCACAACACTTCCAGTGGTACCCTATTGTCTCTAGGATAAAGGCCCCAGTCGCGAGCATAGCACGTATCATCACACTGCCCAGTCTTAAATCCTACTCTGTCTTCAGAAGCCACTTTAAATATGCACTTCCAAGAAGCTTCGCAAGCTCTCCTCCATTGGAGTTTATTACATCTTCCAGTGAATTCTCCTAGCAGTTTGTTTATATCTTTTACTATAGCTCTGTGTCTTGACTTGTGTTGTTTTCAGTCATGTTTGCCTCTTGGTCTAGACTGTAGTTATATGTCCTCAAGTAAGTAGCAATGCTTGGGATAATGTCTTTTTTCAATTTATATATATGTATTTTTTTTTACTGAAGGAAAGTTGATTTACAAAGTTGTGTTAATTTCAGGTATACATCAAAGTGATTTTATATATATGTGTGTACACATACACATACATATCTATTCTTCAGATTCTCTTATATGTTATTACAAAATATTGAGTATAGTTCCCTGTGTTATACAGTAGGCCCTGGTTGATTATTTTATATATAGTAGTGTATCAATGGAGAAGGCAATGGCACCCCACTCCAGTACTCTTGCCTGGAAAATCCCATGGATGGAGGAGCCTGGTGGGCTGCCATCTATGGGGTCGCACAGAGTGGGACACGACTGAACAACTTCCCTTTCACTTTTCACTTTCACGCATTGGAGAAGGAAATGGCAACCCACTCCAGTGTTCTTGCCTGGAGAATCCCAGGGATTGGGGAGCCTGGTGGGCTGCCGTCTATGGGGTCGCACAGAGTCAGACACGACTGAAGCAACTTAGCAGCAGCAGCAGCAGTGTATCAATTCCAATCTCCTAATTTCTCCTTCCCTCACCCCTGTTTTCCCTTTTATAACCATATGCATGTTTTCCACATCTGTGAGTCTCTTTCTGTCTTGGAAATAAGTTCATTGTATTTTCTTTTTTAAGATGTCACATATAGGTGATACATCTTTCCCTGTTCACCTTAGTGTGATGATCTCCAGGTCCATCCATGTTGCAGCAAATGACATTATTTTACTCTTTGTTATGGCTGAGTTGTATTAGGATAACGTCTTAAATGTGGGACTCTCTCGATCACAAACACAGTGAGTGCTACATGCTAAGAGTAAAGGGGCTCTAAATGTGTGTGATCACTTATTTATAAAAGCTTATCAGCCAATCTGCATTACAGGAAAGTTTCTTTTATCCACTGATATTAAACTGCAAGGATTAAAATATTTAACGGTAAAACCAAACAAATATGCTGGAGGGCCAAGGCTGACTATGTAGGCAGTTTTAGATTAGAACAGATAGAACAGCTTGGAGATGTCTAGGAAGGAAGAGGTAAGAGGCAACCTTCTAAAGCTCTGTTCTCTTCAAACTGTTGTTCTTTGGGGCTCAATCCTGAGCCCCTTCTTTGCTCACATTCACTTTCTCCCTAGGTAATCATATCTATTCTCTGGTGTTCCCTTTTTCTGATATTCAGGACTCATCTCTTGAGTGATAACACTCATTTTTATATGTCAAGTCACAATCTTTCCTCAGAGCTCCAGACTTATGTACTGACAAATGGCCTGAGTTCTTGATAGTTTCAAAACCCATCCTGTTCCTTTTTCCACCACCCACTTGCTTATACTTGGAACCTGGTGTCATTCTTGACTCAACTCTTCTCCATCCTACCTCCAAGCCATCAGATACCATCGACTTTCCTAAAACTACAGCCCAGGTCCCAGTCCTGTCATCATGTGGCTTAGCTGGACGATAGCAATAACATCCTAGCTCATCCCCTTCAGTTTACTCTTGTTTTCCCTCCAATCCTTCTCTACATAGCTGATGTGTTTAAAAAAAAAAAATTAGGTCAGGCTCTTGCTTAAAATCTTTCAAAGGCTTCAATGTCTTTTTTTTTTTAAGAATGAAATCCAAATCCTATAGTCTGGCCTATGATGAAGCATTTCTCATTTCATCATGGGCCTGCCTCAGTCACCACCAGCTCATTAGGCTCTGGGGCACTGATCTTTCATGTCCCGAAATGTGTTAGGCCTTTTCCTACCTCAAGGCCCTTGCAGATGTTGTACCCTTTGCTTGGAGTCCTCTTTTTCTTCCCGTTTTCACTGCTGGTGGTACCTATGAGGCCTTAGCATAAATGGCATGACTTTCCCCAGCCCCCAAGTCTAAATATGTTTCTGTGTTATTCTTCCTTGGATCTTAGACTTCATATTTTTAGCCCTTAGACAACATGTGTCCCATCTCTTTCCCCTTTGCAGGCTGAGAGATGCAGAAGGGCAGAGGTCATGGAGGTTTTATTCACCTCTGTGTATCTAGGTTTTTCACTCTAAGCCAGGTAGAAGGTCAAATACTTTTTGAAGACATGAATGAAATGAGTCAACGTTTTGACCTCGGGTAATAAAGTATTTCCCCAGCAGGCCTGGGTGCTGTTGCTGCTCCTGGCTTCCATGTGGCTGTGCGACCTTGAGCATATCCCTGAAAGAGGTTTAAAATGCAGCTGTTCCACAGTCTTTTATGACATATATCTGGGGGCCTTCTCATGCCACAGCCTTACTAATCAGTTCTCTAATGGCATTTTTAAAGTAAACATTTGGAGATTATGGCTAGGAAGGTTTGTTTTATTTAAAAAAAAAAAAACACCAAAACACTGAGTATTTTCACTGTGTACTATATGAAGAAATTTACTGCAGGTTGCCTTTACACATGTCTCTGATTCAAAATGCTTTTAGGTTTCTGATAATAATTAAATATTGTTTAACTATTAGTATGAGTAACAGTTAAGAGCTAGGCTCTGGATAAGTTCAAGTTTTATTCTTTTGCTCATTAGCTACAGACCTTGGGTAAGTCATTTAATTCTTCCAAACTTCAGTTTCCTCCTTTATTAAAAAAGGGATAATAGTATTTACCTTATAGCATTGTTTTGGGGACTACATGAGGTAATGTATGTAATGATCTTACCTGGCATATAGTAATCTCTGATAGGATATGACTATTATTATTATTATTCATAGGTAATTTTAGAAAGATAGCTTAGTGGAATTGGACACTAAGTGAAGTATCAATCTTGAGTTAAGTTCTAGTTCTTCCAATCACAGCTGTGTAACAGCAGAAAGGTCATATGACCTCTCTGGGCCTTAGCATCGTCATCTGTAAAAGGTAGCAATCAAAATCAGTCTGACCTTCCTGGAAGCTTGTTTGACAAGTAAGACAAAAATGTAAAAGCATTTTATAAGGTATAAATCATTATGTATTATGTATACATCTTTATATTTATGTTCAGCCATCAGCTTTTCCCTTACATTAAAAATAGGACTGGCTGTGACTCAGTATTAAAGAAAGGCAGGTGTAGGGTTCAGGTAGTTCAAAATTCAACTGGCTATAAAACCAGAATAAAAATTTTAATGTTACCATCTGATATTCAGTGAAATTTGGCCACATTCCATGTGCTTATTAGTTGTTCTACTATTAAAAAAATAAAAAAGACAGCCAGCAGGGTCATAAAAACCCTGAATGTATTTGCAAATTGATTTTTCCAGAGCACACATTCAGTGTCCTGGAATTATAGGCAGTATTCTTGGACTCATTTCCTAAGTTCACTTATGAAAGGTAAATACCACCCTGGAGAGTAAAATGAGGCTTGCAGTCAAATCACTGTTCTTTCCATCTGACACATTTAGTTTGCTTTATGTTGAAACTGTTTTCACATTCATATGAATGCTCCTATTGAGTTTCTCTTTCCTTTGGTGTAGCAAATGAGCCAAAGCCAAGCCCACTGCTTTACGGAGTGGATTATTTATCATTCTGATGTCTCTTGTATATTTTTGACAAGTCATTTCTGTATTAATTTGTTCTAAATGACCCTGGAAGCCTAACATTTTCACATTTTTTTTGGTGTCATTTATTCATAGATATTAGGTATATGTTACTCTAGAAAAATGGCTTCAGTGGTGTAGATAACCTTTTTGGTTCTTTCCTACTCAGAGTCTGACTCTATGATTGAACAAGTTACTAAACTTTTAGGGGCATACTAAAGCTGACAGCTAAACTGAACTCTCTTCTAGTTTTATTTATCACTTAGAATTGCTTAAACAGAGTAATTTAAATGGCAAATTCATGCTTAGTGTTTTATTAATCTGCCATATAGCCAAAGCAATCTTTTTTTTAACTGATTAACAAAGTTGTGATAGTTTCAGGTGGACAGCAAAGGGACTCAACCATACATATACATGTATCCACTCTCCCCCAAACTCCCCTCCTATCCAGGCTGTACATAACATTAGGCAGAGTTCCCTTGTTGGTTATGCATTTTAAATATAGCAGTGTGTACATGTCCATCCCAAACTCCCTATCTCCCCCACAAATCCTTCCCTCTGGCAACCTTAAGTTATTTCTCTAAGTCTGTGAGTCTGTTTTGTAAATAAGTTCGTTTGTGTAATTTCTTTATAGATTTCACATGTCATACAATATTAGTCCTCTGATTTGCTTCACTTGGTATAACAATATATAAGGAAAACTCAACAGTGGCCACAGGACTGGAAAAGGTCAGTTTTCATTCCAATCCCAAAGAAAGGTAATGCCAAAGAATGCTCAAACTACCGCACAATTGCACTCATCTCACATACTAGTAAAGAAATGCTCAAAATTCTCCAAGCCAGGCTTCAGCAATATGTGAACCATGAACTTCCAGATGTTCAAGCTGGTTTTAGAAAAGGCAGAGGAACCAGAGATCAAATTGCCAACATCCGCTGGATCATCGAAAAAGCAAGAGAGTTCCAGAAAACATCTATTTCTGCTTTAATGACTATGCCAAAGCCTTTGACTATATGGATCACAATAAACTTTGGAAAATTCTTCAAGAGATGGGAATACCAGGCCACTTGACCTGCCTCTTGAGAAACCTATAGGCAGGTCAGGAAGCAACAGTTAGATCTGGACATGGAACAACAGACTGGTTCCAAGTAGGAAAAGGAGTACATCAAGGCTGCATATTGTCACCCTGCTTATTTAATTTCTATGTAGAGTACATCATGAGAAATGCTGGGCTGGAAGAAGCACAAGCTGGAATCAAGATTGCCAGGAGAAATATCAATAACCTCAGATATACAGATGACACCATCCTTATGGCAGAAAGTGAAGAGGAACTAAAAAGCCTCTTGATGAAAGTGAGAGAGGAGAGTAAAAAGTTGGCTTAAAGCTCAACATTCAGAAAACGAAGATCATGGCATCTGGGCCCATCACTTCATGGGAAATAGATGGGGAAACAGTGGAAACAGTGTCACACTTTATTTTTCTGAGCTCCAAAATCACTGCAGATGATGATTGCAGCCATGAAATTAAAAGATGCTTACTCCTTGGAAGAAAAGGTATGACCAACCTAGATAGCATATTCAAAAGCAGAGACATTACTTTGCCAACAAAGGTCCATCTAGTCAAGGCCATGGTTTTTCCAGTGGTCATGTATGAATGTGAGAGTTGGACTGTGAAGAAAGCTGAGTGCCGACGAATTGATGCTTTTGAACTGTGGTATTGGAGAAGACTCTTGAGAGTCCCTTGGACTGCAAGGAGATCCAACCAGTCCATCCTAAAGGAGATCGGTCCTGGGTGTTTATTGGAAGGACTGATGCTGAGGCTGAAACTCCAATACTTTGGCCACCTCATGTGAAGAGTTGACTCATTGGCAAAGACCCTGATGCTGGGAGGGATTGGGGACAGGAGGAGAAGGGGATGACAGAGGATGAGATGGCTGGATGGCATTACTGACTCGAAGGACATGAGTTTAGGTAAACTCTGGGAGTTGGTGATGGATAGGGAGGCCTGGCGTGCTGCGATTCATGGGGTCGCAAAGAGTTGGACATGACTGAGCAACTGAACTGAACTGATGTTGCTACAAATGGCGTTATTGCATTCTTTTTAATTAGCCAAAGAAATCTTGAGAAAGAAGAACAGAGCTAGAGGTACAATGCTCCTTGACTTCAGACTATATTACAAAGCTATAGTAATTAAAACAGTATGCTACTGGCACAAAAACACACACACAGATCAATGGAACAGACTAGAGAGCCCAAAAATAAACCCACACATTTATGGTCAATTAATCTATGGCAAAACAGGCAAGAATATGCAATGGAGAAAAGCATCAATAAGTGATGCTGGGAAAATTGGACACCCACATGTAAAAGAATAAGAATAGAACATTTTGTCACAACATATAAAAAGAAAACTAAAAACTAAGAATAGATTAAAGACCTAAAAGTAATACTGGAAAACCATAGAAGTCCTAGAAGAAAACACAGAATACTTTTTGACATAAACTGTAGCAATATCTTTTTTGGATATGTCTCCTAAGGCAAAGGAAACAATAGCAAAAATAAGTGGGTCAAAATAGTGGATAAGGAAGATGTGGTGTATATATATATGGAATGGAGTATTTAAAAAGTGAAATTTTGCCATTTACAACAACATAGATGGACCTGGAGAATTTTATGGTTCGTGAATAAGTCCGAGAAAGACAAATACATATTTATTTTTTAGTCCACATATAAGAAATAACAGAATATAGCAAAATATAGACTCACAGATATAGAGAACAAACCACTAGTGACCAGTGGGGAGAGGGAAGGTAGAAGGGACAAGACAAGGGTAGGAGATTAAGAGGTACAGACTAATGTGTGTACAATAAATTAGCTACAAAGACATATTGTACAGCACAGTGAAATATAGCCAATATTTTTCAAAAACTTTAAATGGAGTATAATCTATAAAAATTTTGGATCACTGTGCTATGCATCTGAAACTAATATTGTAAATCAGCTACACCTCAATTAAAAAAAAAATATATATCTTTTACTAGGTTCAGCTGTAAGACATGAATAATGGGTGGGTTCATTCTAGATGTTGCCTCACTGATGTCATCCTTAATTTTCTCATCTCTCACCCTTATCATCTGACAAAAAGCAATTCATGCCGCTATCTCTTGATTCAGCCTTACTGTCACTACCTCTTCCAATCCTTACTGCCCAAGCCAGCATCTTCAGTAGTTTAACAGGTTATCTGCTCATCTATTATTGCCACCTCCCTTCATTCTGTTTCTTGCAGCTAGAGTAAGTGATGCAAAACCTAAACTTTTAGTGGAAAGAGGCTTATGAGACCAGAATCTTTCTTACCTCTCCAGACACAAGGCCAAAACCTTCTACCAGCTGCATTGACCTATTCTCCCTTCTTGTTACTTTCTCCTTCTGGTCTTTGCAAAATGCTGTAGCCTCTGCCTGGAAGGCTACCCCAAACACCATCCAGTGTCTTCCTCTTTACCCAACTGAGTCCTATTCACCCTTTAAAACAGCTCAAGCATCATTTTCTCAAAGAAAACCTTCCCTGTCACCTCAGACAAGGTCAGATATCCAGTTAACAGGGTTAAGAGTGTGGGCTCTGGAGCTGCGCATTAGGGTTTGTATCCTATTTCTGCTACTTTTTATTTAGGAGACCTTGGGCAATTCTGAGCCTGTTAAATGGGGATGATAAAGGTGCCAATCCAAGAGGACTGACTGTGAGAATCAAGTGAAGGGTACACCTGGAGCACTGGATGAATATGTATAGCAAACATTGTTATTTCCAGAGCTCTCTGCAGTTCCTAGGAGTTTTCTCAAAGCCTTAAATACTGAAATGACTGACTACCATGAAATCCCCAAACTTAAGGTCAGTGAGGGCCGGTACCTCCCTACTGTTGTTTACCAGTGGTTCCCCAGTGCCTTAGGCAGAAAGCCTCATGGAGAGACAGTGAAATCAATCCTTAAGTGAATAAACAGGCAAATCATAAGAGTTTTTTTGGAGGTGGAGGGACTAAGAATTTCTTTGGGTCTTAGTTACAGTCACCTCACATACAAAATTTGGGGCAACGAGACTGATTTCTCAGTTCCTTATGGCAACAGTCCAAATACCAGGATTCTGGTAACTGGGGAACAGCAGATGAATGGAAGTGGAAACTGGGATCTCTTTGCTCTTTGTTTCTGGGGGCTACGAAAACTCTTGGTGAACAGCCCTAAGAACTCATCCAGCTTTGTCTCACAGACTTACAAAGAGCTTTTCAAAGCTCTATCTGCTTTTTCACCCCATAGGGGCTTTCTAATTGTGGTTCCGTAGGAAGAACTAGCACAAAGTAAAGTTCAGAAAACAATGTTAAAGGAAAACAGCCTTCTTTCTGAAGAAAAATTCAGACAACTTTAAACAAAGCTCACTAAACATTTTAACTTACAAAACACAGTAGTCCCATTAGCCTCCTATTTAATTTGCTTTGTTTATACAAAATATATTAAGTAGTACATAGAGATTTTGGTCACTTCATTTAAACTTGGCAACCAATATATTCCAACCAAAATTATAGTCTCAGATGCTGTTCTGCAAAAATAGTGGGAAACTGAATCAATACAACTTTCCAAGTACATTTATATGAACTATTTGTTGCCAAATAACCTTCCTGTTAAATGAATAATGCTACTGCATCTTAAACACCGAGCCTTCGCTCTTTGAGGAGACTCAATGATCAATATTTACACTTGTTTCTGAAAACATCATTTACATTTAAATTCCTGACTAAATGGTGAAGAGAAAGTCTATGGACTGTGAGCTGGAGGCCATAGTTTTAGTGTGTGTGTATGGGCTCCCTTGGTGGCTCAGTGGTAATGAATCTGCCTGCCAATGCAGGAGACAATGCCCGGGTTCGATCCCTAGGTCAGGAAGATCCCTGGGAGAAGGAAATGGCAACCCACTCCAGTATTCTTGCCTGGGGAAATCCCATGAACAGAGGAGCCTGGCAGGCTAGTTCATGGGGTCACAAGAGTCAGACACAGCTTAGCAACTAAACAACAACGTTTGTATACACAAACATAAAAATGACTCCAACTGCATACTGGATATTCAAAGCTGTAATTCCGTGAAAAAGAGAGGAAGGGTGGAGGAGGTATGGATCACTTATTTGGTGAAATGAGATGTGCTAGTGTTGTTGATTTGAGCACACTTACCACCTTGGTTGACCATTTACTGTTATGAATGGCTCTTCTTTTCCACTTGACGGATTTCTTTCTTCGTCTTCATCTTATAACCTTCTCCCTGTTTTGAAAGGAACGTATACATTAAGATTTCGTGGTCAAAGAGTTTTCATTAAAAAGCAGGTTCCGTTCTGGTTCCTTGAGGCTAGATTAGGGTAAGTGAGACACAGTTTAAAGCACTTTGTCACTTCATGTCCAAAAATACCATCTATTTACCTTAACCACACAGCTCAGCAGCATCAAGGCAAGCTGGAGAGCACCATCAGAATGAATACCATGTTACTATACTTCACAATCATTCATTTTATTAGTGATCATTCAAACAGCCTGTCCATTTCCTGTGAAGCTAGAAGAAATCACTAAAGCTCTCAAGGCACTCAAACCCCAGTTGTAAAAAATATTAGTAAGTTATAATTTATGCCTTTTAAAGTCAGCAGAATGTTAAGTAATCTGTTGTAATGAGACGGAAATTTCTCAGTAAAGCACTAATCATGACTAAACACAGTGGAAGTGCTGTCAGGCTGAGAGATGTTTTCTTTTTTACTTCGTGAAATTACCACGCCCTTCCTCTTACTCCTGACAAAGTAGGCATCCTTTTTCCATAAAACAAGACCTCTCTTCACTGAGCATCAAGGACACACTTCTCTGTGAGCAAAGTGGTTGCACAAATGCTCAGCTTTTAACCTACTTAAAACAGAAAACACAGTAGTCCTTCCAATTTTCTGAATTACTCCTCAGAAATTTTCAGTTTAGTTTTTTCTTATGTAAACACAGGCATTGAAGTTTCTTTCTTCTTTTTTTTTTTTTTTTTAATGAAAAGGGTAAGGTCTGAGAAAGGAAAGAAATGAAAAATAACCAGAGATGTTTTCTCTGGGAGTTAGAGATTCATTTGCTGAGTTACGCTGCTTGGTGATGACTTTGGTTCTTTAACTGGTACACGGGAGATGGGCTGTTGTTAACCCAGAGAGGAAAATCCTCTTCAGATTAAGATGGGGGAAAGGGGGATTTGTATTCCCCTGTAGAATATACTGGAAAGAGAAAATGTTTAGATTCAATGTAAGGATCTTATGACAAGCTTTTATCATTCTGACTTTTAATTAAACCTTGTGCATCTGCTAGAAACAAGTGCTCTCTCTCCAGGTCCTAGGCAGGCCCTGGGCTGCAGGTGAAGCGCTGGGCCGGGAGGGCTAGGGTCGGGGATGGCCGAGGGATTTGGTTGTGGTGGAGGGTTTTTAAATTTTCTCTCCCATGCTTGAACTGGCACATTCCATCCTCCATAAATGAAATAATCTCTGTGAAAACTCTAAAGATAGTAAAAGTATATGGTGTTAAAGAATTTTAGGAAGGAAAGTCTTTTTCTTTGACCCTGATCAAATAAATACACAAGATGTCAAAAGCAGCAAATGCTTCAAGCTGCCACACTGCAGATGCCAGGCTGTTAGGAGCATATTCTAAAGCATTCACAAAGCTTTTATCCTCTACTTTCTTTTTGACAGTCCCTCTCCATTACCACGTCATCATGTTTTCTCTCTTGTGGGATAACAATTCGTCTTAGTACTTTCCGAGTGATCTGTATAGGAAGCAATAGTGAAAAGGAGAGCTTTTTCTCTTTTCTGTTTCAAGAGCTGACACTATAGCAAACAAATAGAAAATCTAAACCCAAGAGAAGCATGAAATCCCGTTGGTGATTACTTTTCTGGTGATGAGGTTGCCTTCTTCATCAGTAAACTGTTCTTCTGTGACAGATTCACCAGGAATGGTTTTTGCTTCCTCTCCCTAAAGGATGTGGCATAAAGATTAGCAATAAACTAGATGCACAGATCTCCACACCACTCCATACACCACACACATGCTCTGTGGAGTTTTAGAAAAAGAAGGTATAAAACTCTACTTGCTATTCAAGGGCAAGGGGAGAAGACTGACTCCATGGAATTATTTAGCAGTCAACAACATTCAAAGCATTAAACCTCAAATACATATAAGAATGATGGTTAGCAACAAACTCCAAGAAGGAAGAATTTGAAAATATGTAATCATAGAATGCAGTTATACATCGATAGACAAACAAAAAGGTTTTATTTGTTGAGAAAAGATTTAGCTAATGATTAGAGCTCTAATTAGATTATTTCACTTTGAATAAATGTTTCTTCACTAGTTCTACCAAATCTCTCATTTTGGTGGATTGCCTTCTATCTAATTTGAATCTTAGTTGGGGTATTATATCAATCACTGTTAGTTTAATTTAAAAATTCCTTTACTGAGGGTAATATGTACATTTTTTTCAAGTACTGTGAGAAAAGTTGAGAGTACAGAGAAAACCTTATTTTTTTCTCGACTTAGCCTTTCATAAGTTGTATATGCTAATAACTATGTCTGATGAAAACGAAGATCATGGCATCCGGTCCCATCACTTCATGGGAAGTAGATGGGGAAACAGTGTCAGACTTTATTTTTCTGGGCTCCAAAATCACTGCAGATGGTGACTGCAGCCATGAAATTAAAAGACGCTTACTCCTTGGAAGGGAAGTTATGACCAACCTAGATAGCATATTCAAAAGCAGAGACATTACTTTGCCAACAAAGTTTCGTCTACTCAAGGCTATGGTTTTTCCTGTGGTCATGTATGGATGTGAGAGTTGGACTGTGAAGAAAGCTGAGCGCCGAAGAATTGATGCTTTTGAACTGTGGTGTTGGAGAAGACTCTTGAGAGTCCCTTAGACTGCAAGGAGATCCAACCAGTCCATTCTGAAGGAGATCTGCCCTGGGATTTCTTTGGAAGGAATGATGCTAAAGCTGAAACTCCAGTGCTTTGGCCACTTCATGCAAAGAGTTGACTCATTGGAAAAGACTCTGATGCTGGGAGGGATTGGGGGCAAGAGGAGAAGGGGACGACAGAGGATGAGATGGCTGGATGGCATCACTGACTCGATGGACGTGAGTCTGAGTGAACTGCAGGAGTTGGTGATGGACAGGGAGGCCTGGCGTGCTGCGATTCATGGGGTTGCAAAGAGTCGGACACGACTGAGCGACTGATCTGATGTCTGATGAAGTACATAGTTTCAGCATATCATCTTCAAGTGAGGGAACCCTCTGTGATGACTGATTAATTACTTAAGGAATGTATGATGGCATCTTTCAGGTAGTGACTGCTCTCTGATTTACAAGAGGAAATTGTCAAGGCTCTTCCTCTGGTGAGTTAAAAAAAAGGAATAAATTCTTAACTTGCCAAGGTGGCCTCATATTTTCCTGCTAATAGCTCAGTAGATTTAGATGGTTCCTTAATACCTATTAGCTTTATGATTATATGATAAGAAAAACCACTCAGAAGAGCAAAAATAGGACTGTATTTATAACACATTACCTTCTTCACTGGTGTCAACATTAGGTCAGTCTCACTTAAGAGTTTTGGGGACAAGAACAAACACCTTAAGTGCAGACCCACTTTAGAGACCTGCTGACCTGTAGTAAAACTTCTTGTTGAAGAGGTGACCTGGACAATGCAATAGTACTATGTACTATAGTTACTGTACCCTGTACTTTTTTCTTTTCTTTTTTTTAAAAGGAAAAATGGCAAATCTTGATGAAGATAGCTGAGTTTCTGGGAGAGTCAGGATTCAAACTCTTTTAATGTTACTGTCATGGGAAAGGTGGTAGTTCTGAGAATTTTGCCAGTGTCTGCCAATGGTGAGAAATTCTATGATTGTTTTTATTACAGCCCGTAGAAAGGAAGTTCTAGTTTAAAATAACAAAGACTAACTGAAATCTACCTTATTTTGCTAACCAAATTTTTTTTATGAGGTGACTTTGTTTTCTTATAGATTGTGGGCTCATAGGTCATGCATGGGACATTTGACTCATTTTTACCTCACTGGAGTACAGAGATGGGATGAAAATAAAACAAGATGTTTCTTGTTGTTCATGCTTGTTTAGTTCATCTTGAACCTTGTTTATGACTAATTTCATTTAGCACAGTTAAGAGAGGGAAGGAAATAGAAAAATGTGTAGAGGTGTCCTGCCTGAATGCACTAAAATCTGTAACAAGTTCTTAAGGAGTATTATTTATGTTTTGCATTGTTGGTCAAGAGATACTTGGAATAACAGGCACGTCTGGCCTTGGGGTACAAAATGAAGCAGGGCAAAGGCCAGAACACACTGGTCAAAGCAAATATCCTTTTCCAATGACCCAAGAGATGAGTCTACCTATGAATATTAACAGAATATTATCAACACGAAAATCAGATTAATTATATTCTTAGAAGCCAAAGACAGAGAAGCACTATACGGTGCTTCAGTAAAAACAAGACCAGGAGCTGACTGTGGCTCAGATCATGAGCTACTTATTGCAAAATTCAGGCTTAATTTGAAGAAAGTAGGGAAAACCACTAGGCCATTCAGGTAAGAGTGGCCTAAATCTAATGGCCTAAATCTAATCCCTTATGATTATACAGTAGCGGTGACAACTAGATCCAAGAGATTAGATCTGGTGGATCTGGTGGATCTGGTAGAGTGTCTGAAGAACTACGGACAGAGGTTCGTAATGTTATACAGGAGGCAGTGACCAAAACCATCTCAAAGAAAAAGAAATGCAAGAAAGCAAAGTGGTTGTCTGAGGAAACTTTACAAACAGTTGAGGAAAGAAGAAAAGCAAAAGGCAAGGGAGAAAAGGAAAGATATACACAACTGAAAGCAGAGGTCCAGAGAATAACAAGGAGAGATAAGAAAGAGTTCTTAAATAAACAATGCAAAAAATAGAGACAAACAATAGGATGGGAAAGACTAGAAATCTCTTAAAGAAAATTGGAGAGATCAAGGGGACATTTTATGCAAAGATGGGCATGATAAAGGACAGAAATGGCAAGGACCTAACAGGAGCAGAAGAGAGTAAGAAGCGGTGGCAAGAATACACAGAAGAACTGTACATAAAAAAGTCTTAATGACTGGATAACCATGATGCTGTGGTCACTCACCTAGAGCCAGACATCCCGGAGTGTGAAGTTAAGTGGGCCTTAGGAAGCATTACTATGAACAAAGCTAGTGGAGGTGATGGAATTCCAACTGAGCTATTTCAAATCCTAAAAGATGATGCTATTAAAATGCTGCACTCAATATATCACAAATTTGGAAACCTCAGCAGTGGCCACAGGACTGGAAAAGGTCAGTTTTCATTCCAATTCCAAAGAAGGGCAATGCCAAAGCATGTTCAAACACTGTACAGTTGAGCTCATTTCACATGCTAGCGAGGTTATGCTCAAAATCCTTCAGCAGTATGTGAACTGAGAACTTCCAGCTGTCCAAGCTGGGTTTCAAAGAGGCAGGGAAACCAGAGATCAAATTGTCAACATTCATTGGATCATGGAGAAAGCAAGGGAGTTCCAGAAAAACATCTGCTTCACTGACTACGCAACAGCCTTTGACTCTGTGGATCACAATAAACTGTGGAAAATTCTTAAGAGATGGAAATACCAGACCACCTCACCTGTCTCCTGAGAAACCTGTATGCAGGTCAAGAAGGAACAGTTAGAACCAGACTGGGTTTGCATTGTGTCACATACATCTATGCCAGGCTATAACACTGAATTCTTAGTCACTGATGGATAAAGAAGAACTGATTTTAACTTACAAACTGGTAAGACTGAGACGGGAGCCTTTTCGTTCTTCTCTTTCTTCTTTATCTTACCTCATACTTCATAACAGCCTCTGGGATTTCAGTTGAACATTTCATTTGATATGAACTATTCTTTCACCAAGATAGAATCTCTGTTCACACACAGAACACTTCTCCAAGGAAAGCAGTATACAAATGCCAAGAATTCTCAGATAAAATGACAACTGCTGCTGCTTAGTCGCTTCAGTCGTGTCCGCCTCTGTGCGACCCCAGAGACGGCAGCCCACCAGGCTCCGCCGTCCCTGGGATTCTCCAGGCAAGAACACTGGAGTGGGTTGCCATTTCCTCTTCCAATGCATGAAAGTGAAAAGTGAAAGTGAAGCCGCTCAGTCGTGTCCGACTCTTAGCGACCCCATGGACTGCAGCCCATCAGGCTCCTCCGTCCATGGGATTTTCCAGGCAAGGGTACTGGAGTGGGGTGCCATCGCCTTCTCCAAAAGGACAACTGCCACATGTCAAACACAGGCCTAGACAGAATACTCACTACCATGCGACGTGAATTCTTCCTTTCAGCGGTTGTTTTTATCAGTTTTCAAATATGGAAAGACACACACAGCACCGTTTAGTTACCAAGCATGCTGAACTTTCCAAACCACAAGGAAGGTTCTAATAACACAGCATTGCCCCACACTGATCTAGCTTTGGGATACCTTTATAATCAAACGCCGGCGAATAACTCGGGTAGTGACTCTCCGTTCCTCCTCTGAGCTTGAATCACTCTCACTTCCTTTCAAGTCCTGATAAATGCATTTTTAGTATAATTTTTACCATCACATTTAAAATAAAAGACATTCTGAGAAAGGAAATCAAGAAAGAATTACTTTTTTACTTGCTAGATCTCCCTCTAAGGAAAATCATGATGTATATTTGGGTAAATCTTAAAAAAAAATTTAAGTGGAAGGAAATTTTGAGTAGGATTCTAAATGAAATTACTCTGTATATGTATGGCTGCTGCTGCTAAGTCGCTACAGTCGGGTCCGACTCTGTGCGACCCCTTAGACGGCAGCCCACCAGGCTCCGCCGTCCCTGGGATTCTCCAGGCAAGAACACTGGAGTGGGTTGCCATTTCCTTCTCCAGTGCGTGAAAGTGAAAAGTGAAAGGGAAGTCGCTCAGTTGTGTCTGACTCTTAGCGACCCCAGGGACTGTAGCCCACCAGGCCCCTCCATCCGTGGGATTTTCCAGGCAAGAGTACTGGAGTGGGGTGCCGTTGCCTTCTCCAATATGCATGTATATATGTGTATAAATATTAGTATAAAGTATATATAAAATATATATATTTAATTACTTTGACCTTTACCTGCATATATATACTTATGTATATATATAAATGCAATGCATATATAAATGCATAAATAAACATATGCAGGTAAAGATCAAGATAGTAAAATTGTGAGTTCTTAAAAATAACAATTATGGAGACTTTGGCATCAGAAACTACATACATGCTACTAATTATTAGTTTGGGGAAACAGTATAGATTTAAAACTAGTTTAAAAATAAATATACATTTGACATGAATGTATAACTTTACAATTAAGGCCATCTTTGACTTGATCTACAGAAAAAGGCATAGTATTTCTGATTTTTATGATATGCTATTTTGAACATTGCAAAAGGTATACAAATATATCAGCATAATTTGCACCTAATACATAACTGGAACTCAGTAGATGTTTATTCCTGCATTCAAATGAAAGAATGTAAAATAGGTGAAAGTCTGAGGTGTTATTTTAAAGAAATGATATGAAATTAAAACAGAAACATTTCACAGATAACTACAGATAAGAATATGGTAATTATACACAATATTAATTTTTAGGTGATAAGAATAGGAATAAGGAAAAATTACTAAGTGATAGAGTCATATAAGTCAAAGGGAAAATTATCTTCAGTTTTTACTTAAATGTCATGGTCCAGGAGTACATACTGAATAATTTTATTTCTAAATGTTAATGGAAATGATTTTAGTATTTTGTTTTCTAAGTGTACTAGTTATGTCAAATCTGATAGTCTCAGAGATAGAAATTGTAGCTCATATTGGTAAAAATAGGGAAAAATATGTAAAACTGTTAAAGGAGGCATAAGTATTAGCAAAAATTAATGAAATGTTATTCAAATACAATAGATAATAAAGTAGGCCATTTTTACCAAAGGTAAACTTATCAATCTTACCTTTGTAGGAAATTTCGTCTGAACAAAATACCCTATTGAATAATATGGTGTCAAAAGGAAATAGTTTTTAAGTTACTTAGTCCTTGCAAAGATACTGACTGATACATTGCCTATTACTTTAAAAATTTTTAAGAAAAGGACCATGCATTCTGGACACTTAGAATGATCTAAATATTGTGAAAGGGGGGGCCTTACAATGGCTAAAAAATGCAGAAAAAGGTAAGACAGATTCATCTTGCAAAAGCATTACTGAGCATTCAGTGATTAATAGATTAGATGAGGCAGAAGAGAAAGTTAAACCTGAATTATCCATACGCAGAATCTTAGACTGGGAAAGGATTTTCACTGAGATATTTAAAAGCAGAAGAACATATGTTAATGTAAACATTAACGATAAAGCTAGATGTCAATTATATCATAATCCTATCAAGAATCATCTGAGACCAGCCCCTCACATAAAGAATAAGTGGCCATTTGGCTAATATTTGTTCCATTTTTCTCTGTGCAATCTCTGCCAATATTAAGGTGAAGGGTAGAGAGGAGATGGTAGTAGAATCTTGATCAGGATTCCTTTTAGAGAACTCTCTTAGGCAGTGGCACAGAGGGTAACTCGGAGACCAAATGGAATTTTTCTCAGTACTCCTTGTCATGGGTTGCTGCATGGAAAGCGGTGGAAAGTAGCAGAATTTTACCTTGTAACAGCAGGCAGTCATCCGTGTAAGAGCTGCACCCGGACTTTTGACCTGATTTTTCAGGGGACAAAAAGGGGGCTGTTTTCTGAGATCATACATCCGATGACCTAGTTGGTTGCTATTGTACTATGGTCTAATCACAGAAGAGACATCCTGAACATCTTCGGATTTCTTGAGAGGTCAGACTCTTATCTTCTGGAAGCTTTAACTTCATTATGAATTGCTATACTTCTGAAGACATTTTGCACTGGGGTAGGACCAGTGACCAACACTAAAGGCACAAACTCACTTATAAGAAATCGCAAAAACATTTTCTAACAGTGATTATTTTCCATTACTGATGAATTCAGCTGCATTTCCATCTAGGGTTAAGCCTTTCATTTTCAAATGAAAATGGTTCCCCAGTGGGCAATATGTAGGCACATGTACACACATAGAAATTCTTGCTTACATTTATATTGTCATTTGATTTCAGAACTTGCCTATCAATTTCTAACGGGCTTGTGCAGAATACATTTTCATTGTTAAAACATCACTATGTAGCAACTCCCTCCTATAGCTCCCCACTATAGTTTGTGGGCTCATTTTAAAAGGGAACATTCCATCCAAAGTCATACTGTTTAAATATACTGAGAGTTAACTAAAAGGCAGAAATCAATACTGAAAACAACACTTGTCAGGAAGGAAATGAAACAAAAGCCCGAGAATTTTACTTCCTCTCACTTTCCTTCCTAACAAGCAGGAAAGTAATCAAAAAAATAGCCTGCAGAAGGGAAAAGGAAAGGATATGATTAGTTAATAAGCTGATAATTCGCTCTTAAGTGGTTAGGAGTTTACTAAATTTTTCTAAACTTAAAATTATTCATGGGTTCATTATTTTACAGAAGATTTTTTTTCTACCCAAAACACTGTAGAAGATCTTAAGTAAACTTGATGTTTTATGGAAAACTTCAAATACTACTATTCCACAGATATATAACTCTCAATCTATGTGTACTGCGTAGTTCATGAAAAGACACAAAAATTGAGACAAGAAAAAGCAGCCAAAAATGTAGGAAACAGAACTGATATTAATTTTCTTATATCCATCTATGAATCATAATTTCAATTAAAATTTTTCAATGTCTAAAAAACGCTTACCCTCAAAGAATAAAGAAATATTATTTCTTGTAAAGAAATAAATAATATAAAGAAATCATATAAATACTAAAAGCACGCAAATAATTATGTGACGGTAAGGTTTTTAAATGATTAAAAACAAATATTAAGATAATTATCAACTTAGATATAAAAGTTATTAAAATGATACTTTTAATGCTACATTTCTAAAGGTCATCAATCAACAGTAGTAGACCCACCTCATTTATTCTTGGGAACTGTGTTCCTTCAAGTTTTAAAAAACCCTTTCAGGCAACAGAACTTACAGAGCTCGTAGCTGGGTCGCATGCTAGCAATTCTTTAAATTGTGTAAAAGAACCAGTGAGGGAGAGGATAATTATCCTCCATCCTCAAGAATGAAGACAAGTCAGGAAATCTAAATCCCAGACAGAATTAATATCGGATCTTAAGATACTTACTACTTAACATCCCTGTAATTTCCCTTCTGAAAAATGGCTAAAAAGATGTTTATTCCTAATGAATAAACATTAGGCAGCACACATTTTACTCAGTACTTTCTTTACTCCCATCATTGGTGTTACCATTTTTGATCACATATTTATAATTTGGAAATAGTAAAGAATATTGGGCCCAGTGCTACAAGATTAATCAAAAAAATTGAAGAGTCAGGACTTTGAGATTAAATGACAGCATGGTAGAAGACTAGATGACGTACCTTCTGCTCAGACCCATTGGACCCCTCTTCTTCATGGAGGTTAAGCCGTGGCTTGCCATCTGCAGGAGAAGTCCTACTCATCTTTTTCATACTGACAGGCACACAGGGTTTAGGCTCTTCCATTACAAACTTGCTGGTTTCTTCTAGAGCCTTCTGATACGCTGCTAGTGATGATGCTGGTTCATCAACACGACCAGATCCTTGTATTTTTGGTTTCAGAGTTTCCTTTGCACTCTGTTTCCCTACATCATTTTGGGATTCTGGAAAGTAAGATTTTGTCTTTGCTTCTGGAGTGACTTCTGCATGGCTTCCATTTGCTTCAAATTTTCCAGGCTCCCCTTTGAGATAGGAGGTAATGGAATCTCTACACTGGTCAGGGCTGCAACAGAGAAAATGTGGAAATTTACAATGGTAACATATGGCTGCAAATGGGCTTCTGAGGCTCTGAATTTTCAACAACCATGTTTTTAACTATTTTTGAAGACATATAATAGAAAAGTATAAAAAATCCGGTTATTGGATTTCAAACTGGGGGGGTGTATCGTGGGTATGGGGTAAGGAGATGATACATAGGCTCCAGGCTTCCTCTGCTCTCCAACCCCCAACCTGGCTGGCTGTGCTGCCACTGTTTTTGTTTTAATTGAACTTCTACAGCCCCTTGGGTTCATGGACATACCCAGAGTTCTAGACCCACCAACCCAAAAGAGATAGAGATCTCAAAATGCTTTTCTGTTATTGCCAATGAAAAATCTGATGACAAAGGACAAAGTGAATTCCTGTGATGAGAGTTCTGGTATCCCCAAGAACCCTATGTTCCCGTCTCTGTGTATATTTCCAATTGTGAATTTTACCGTCATGCTTTTCCAGATATGGAATGCTCATGAGAACCTGACTTGGATTCTCATTTTTGTCCACTCCTGAGCTCTGCTGACTCTCCTTGGTGATCAGGGCATGGATGCTCACCCGGTGCTTCTACTGCCCGTGAGAACTGTTTCCCTTTAGATTCTTGAAAATCTTTCTCTTCCATTACTTTCTTTTAAATTGGGTTTCTAAGTTTTACTAGTTTCAATATAGACTTTCTATCTTCTAGTTTGTATATTGTTTTCATACATCTTTGATTATTACCTGTAGAATTCTGAAGACAGTAAAAGTGGAGCAGTGTTTTCTGTGTAATATGTATATTATGCATATGTATGTGTATTTCTTATAAATCAGATTCTGAATAAGCACCTTTCTCAAAAATATTAATAGCAATCCTGTTCCATGTGTTTAAGGACAGACAGTCCCAGCATACTGTAAAGACTGTATGATAACTAACTCTATATGATAACTCTATATCTAACTCCTAACTATATCTAATTTCCTCTTATGCAACTATAAATTATGTGACTATATCTGAACTCAGACATCAAAATTAGTACTATATCTTGTCTCCATTGTCTCTTTTTTGTAGGCTGAACATAGAATTCATTGATGTTGCAATTTTTCAAAAGGAGTTTTGTGAAATCTTTCTTTGCAAATGTCTATACCCTCTTTGGGAATTTTTATTGACCAAGGAATATGAAAATATTAAATATGATTGTAAAATAAGCCGGGTAAAAAGAACTGATGTTAAGTTTATCACTAGTTGCCACTGAAGTAAAATATAGTTTAATCTGATGTGTGTAGAAAGAACAATAATGCTAACTATTACTGAGAGTCTATTTGCATGGGTCATTGGGTAGGTATGCTACAGGCTTTCTTTTTCAATCTATAAACCTGTTTGAGGAAAGTAGTATTCTTATCTTTGAAGCCGATTACAGTGATGTTCTTAGAGCTTAGAAATTAAAATCATAAAGTGCAGAACCTAGTGATGGTGGGGTCTGAACCAGTGTCTGAAGGACACTAGCTCTTACCTTTCTACAGGAAGGTCACTATAAAAAAAGCCAGCTTCATGATTAGGGAATTATTTTAGTTATAAACAAATTTGTATCATCCCAGTATTATTGGGGGTAAAGAATTACATATTAAGTGAATGTCGCTTAGTTGTGTTCTACTCTTTGCGACCCCATGGACTATACAGTCCATGGAATTCTCCAGGCCAGAATACTAGAGTGGGCAGCCTTTCCCTTCTCCAGGGGGTCTTCCCAACCCAGGGATTGAACCCAGGTCTCCCACATTGCAGGCAGATTATTTATCAGCTGAGTCACCAGGGAAGCATATACTATGTTGCAAATTATCTAAAATATTCATGTAGAAAAAAGAAAGGATATATAAAATGTTGCTTTTCTTTGTATGATAAGGACAGATGATTTTTTTTTGCTTCTCTGCATTTTCTATGACAAGACATTTAAAACAACATGTATACCTGTGGTGGATTCATTTTGATATTTGGCAAAACTAATACAATTATGTAAAGTTTAAAAATAAAATAAAATTAAAAAAAATATGTAAAAGAAATTCACAAAAATTTCAGTGATGGTTATTGCAAATGAGGACATTGTATTGATTTTTAAAATCTATATTTTAAAATTTTGTTTAGTAAGCATATTTATGTTTGAAGTAAAGAAATAATACAAATGCTTATATTTCTATAAGACTTAGAATTCTGTTTATTACATTTTAAAAATGAGCATTAATTACTGGCTATGTGAAAAGAATAATAGAACAGGTAATAAAATAGAAAACAGTAGGCTTCTAAAGTAAAGAAAGTGCATCCATCTTTAGCATGTATAAAACTTTTTATGTTTTACTTCAGCTAATTATCAGTAGCTTTAAAAATTATATTTGAGTTCAATGTAACTTTCCCTCTCTAGATTAGCCCAATGAACCAACCTTTCAAGGCATGTACAAGCCCAAAATTGAAACGGTAATTTTAGAAAAAGAGTAACTGCTAAAAAGCATATATTTAAAACAGACTATTGGAATTTCTTGGCAGTGCAGCGGTTAGGACTGCGCGCTTTCCTGCCAAGGGCCCGGGATTGATCCCTGGTCAGAGTATCCTACAAGCTGTTCGGCGTGGATGGATGGATGGATGGATGGATGGATAAATAGATAAACTAACCCGTAACCTTCATTTCACTTTCCTTTTTCTGACCCAGAGCCATACCTGTCATCCAGTCGATCTAGTAACCCACCAGTTATTCTTCGAGCTTGAGCAGGGGACTCTAGGCTTCCACTTGATATCTCGTTCTGCCAACCTGTAATTGAAGACATTTCCAGTTCTTCTTGCTGAACACGTTTAAGAATAGCCTGTACTTTTTCTTCTGTCATCTCCTCAGACTCTACTCCTTCTTTAAGTTGGATGTCCTCAAATAGAGATTTGAGTCTTTCTTCCGTCATCTCCTCATCAGGACCAGATTTTCCTTTCTCTTGCTGTTCAGAGCTTACTCCTACTTTTCTAGTCTGCTTCAATGGCTCTGCTGGTTTAACATCTCCTGGGGCCCCAGCCATCCTTCCGAGGTATTGAGGATACTCACTCAGACATATATTCTCCAACTGGTTCTCATCTACATCCACTGCTTCAGGTATTTCTGTTAAAGGCATTGAGTCTTCAAGTTTGCTGTCTTCTAAGGACGTGTCTTCTGCGGTTACAACTGGAGGTCCATCTGCTGAATGCTCTATGGTTCCCTGGGAAGGCACTACCCCATCACTCAGTCTACTGGGGGTTCTAAGGGGAGATTCTATGCTAGAGAGATCACTAAAATAATCATCTTGCTGGAAAGGGGTGGGAGGTGTGTAGTGCAACCCTGTGGGAGTTTCCAGTTCCACTTGAAGGGAAGGATAACCTATGGAAGACAGTACATTTGGACTGACTGAAATGAATTAGAGCACATCAAACAGAAACACATGGAATGACTTAAATTATATTAGTTATGAAAATGTATGATGAATTACAGAACAATGTTGATAAATTTATTGGTTTAGTTCAAAACTTGTAATATAATGAAATAAAAGACTAGTGGCAAACTATAATAAAATAGAATACTAGTTAATTAAGATATAAATTGTTTCCATTGATTTTGGTAATTTTAATACAGTAACTTACATTCACAAATTTAATCCAGTATAAAGTCAGCTGTCATTATGTAAGATACATTTATTCCATGGCCAAATTAATACCTTTCTATCAATACTCTTTGCATGCAAAATCCACATTGTGGTGGACTGAATACAACAAACCATAAGAAACCAATTTTTATAATTACTTATAACTTAACTCTTACTTATTTCATATAAAATTTACAATAAAGAAAAATGAATTTAATCTTTGGAAAGAAATGACTACTAGATTTTAGAGCAGTAGCACTATGAAAAAAAATCTAGAAAGATGTTAGGAAAAGGATTTCAAAGGCAGATAAAGTAGAAAAGACTCCATGTAAACTTTTCAGGTATCATAATGTGACAGAGATGAAAAGGTTGTGTATGTATGGAAGTCTTGGTGAACTTGGTGGCAGGGACCCACTCAGAACCACGAATCAAATAAAGAGAAAGAAGAAATGATACACAACAGACAGGAGGAAAACCACTTGCAAAGAGCCTTTGGACGTTCATGACAATCCTGTGAAACACAGAGGTGCACTAACCAGCCTACACAAAGGGGAAGGAGGGAGCAATTCCCATCTTTTAAACCTTGCTGTGTGTACTAAGGCAGTTATTTTTCTCCTTCAGCAGAGAGAGAAGTCAACAATGGTCTGGTCATGGTGAGGAAAGGAAGTTTCACAAAAGTTCAGCAAAGAGGAGAGACAGAAAAAAAAGGCAACCAGGCACATTTTCTGACTTATTGGTCTGCAAAACTGAAGTATAATTTTTCCATTAGTCCAAGGTAAATATCAATTTAGCTTTGGCTGTAAATTCAACTCGCTATAGGTTGTGAACATTTTTTATGTTATGGTCACCCATAAACCAAAATGTTGTTGAAAATTTGTCTAAGACTACATGAGGTTTATAATCTGCACAAATAAAGTTGACTTCATAAACATTCCTAAATTTCCCTAAGAATTTTAAAAATAGGGAATGTAAAATATTAAGATGGAGGAACAGAAAGTCCTTATAAATTTAATAATATTCTGATTCTAAAATGTTAAAATTAAATGAGACTTTCAATTCTATTGAATACTTCTATTGTTTTCTGATGATCTTGTTTATTCTATAAATTGTGGTTTGGCAATAATTCAACCTTTGATCTAACACTGGTCTATCTTTATCTTGCGCGCAGGGAGTCTGGGCACCAATATATGGTCTCATCTATAAGACAAAGCCTTGAAGAGAGCTTTTCTCCAGGTTCTGTAGTATTTATAAACTTAAACCACTTTCGACATTATTACCCACATGTTTATGTTACGGGGATAACAAGGTACACTTTAAATTTTTGACTGACTTTAGTAAGCAGAAACTTTCTAAGAATTTTGAGATCTTTTGTCATATGTGCAGATTTGTAAGTTACTGATTATTGGCTAACTTTTCTGTTTAAAAGTGGGAAAATAATCACCATATTTTTCAAAAATTGAAATAATAGAAAAATATCTCTAGCTCCTCTTCTTGCCTCCACATAATCATTTTTTACTCAAAATTCATTATAGGAATAAATTTCCATTTATGAAGGTAGATGAGCATTTTGAAAAACATATTTATAATACTTTTCTTAATAGTTTGATGAAAAAAAAGCCCCAACTTACAAAGTGAAGGAAATGACAATATTATTATATAAATTAAGTTAATGTAAAAGAGGAATTATGTTATTGGTGACATCTATGCTCACTGAATTCAGAATTATGCTACCTTATTATACACAACAGATAAGGTTTTGCCAAACAAAAAATGGCATCCTATGAAGTTAAAATAATGCTAAATAACTAAAACAGCTTTTTGAGTGATATATTAGCCTCTTTAAGCACATGCTTAAATAATTGGTTCTCAAAACAGTAATTAAGCATTTTACTTAACAATTTGTATAATAACCCACAATTTGATTTTACCTATATAGGAACAGAAGAGTCTTCATGTGTTTTAGGTTAATGTAAAAAGTGACAAACCAACATGTTCTCTAGATATTAAATTCTCTTCCATTTGGTCATATACTTGAGATACCAACTCTTTCAGTTAACTTTTGCCTTTATACCTCATTATTTGTATTTTATATAACAGACATTTATCAAGTTTGTTCTAACAGAGTTTGTTTGCAGACTGTGGCAGAGAATAAGCTGTGGAAATGAGAAATTAAGTCAAGCAAATCACAATGTAGTTGGTTTTACATGACTACTTTGTCCTACTGCACTTTCAGATTTTACCAAATGATTAAGTAAATATGAACACTAAATTCAATTACCATCCACGGGGTCATGGAAAACATTGTTCTCATCTGCAAAACTTCTGGTGCCTGAAATATTTCCATAATCAAATATTGGTCCTTCTAGCAGAGTCACTATATCTATTCGATTAATTTTTGTCAAGACCGAAGTTAAGGCATCAGCTGAAAAAGGATGAAAAAAAAAAAAAAAGGTTGAAAACCCGATTACATTATTTTCTTTTACATCCTCACAATATTCATATGAAGGCATGGCTTTCTTGACCCTCCTGACATTTTAGATCCTCCTTACTCCAGCTCTGCAATATTCACTATTCAGAGGACTCAGAAAGCTTGTAGTTCTAGGGAAAGATGTTAGGGTCTTAAGAAGCATTTTATGAAGCTGTGTGTGATGGCAACAACATTCATGCCATCTTGGTAAGGTGCAGAGCGGATGGGCCTCAAAAGAGCTCGATTCTTTTAGTTATAAGGGGAACTTATAAAACTTTAAACACTTTCCTCCCATTAGACTGTCAAAATTGGTCACCTCTGTACTTGATGCTTACCATTTTAATGACTTACTAAGGTCAGGCTGACTCAGGCAAGCTCACAATAACTGCACATTGTTGTGGGTTGGCATTTATCACAATATACACCACTCTCTTTCCCTCACCTCAACAAAACTAAACCACCCCAAACCCCAGAACACTGGAGAGTTCTCTGCCATCACAGAGCAGGCTGGATGAAATTATTTGGTCCTATCCTTCTATTTTCCTGCACATCCATTTCTGGCCATAGCAGTAACGTCACAGTCTTTCCCACCACCACCTCATAACTGAACAGCTAGAATTATATTTTCATTTTTGATGGTCACAGAACTACAGACAAAATGTAAAAATCCCCTACTGCTTGCTTCCTAAAAAGCTCCCTAAAGACAGAAGTTTAGAATGTTAGCATGAAAGTAAACAAGTATAACTTCAAAAGACTTGTGATTATTTTACGATCACTGTGGTTTTCTTAATAGGCTTATCTGAAATATTAGACATATGCAGTTTTGAAAGTTAAAGCAATATAGTTTCAGCATACTTGTAGCATTTTTTCCATCTCTGGTTACCCATTTTTTTAATAACATGAAGCTTTGAGAAATTAAAGAATTTGGATTTTCCACACGTATTTGATTGATTTCATCCACTGAAAAATTCAGTTCCCTTGCCAGTTCTGTAGAAAAGAAAAAGAGTTACTAAGATTTCATGTTATACTTTTATCACATATATTTTATAAAAGTAATGCTTAAATGTCACCCAAAAAAAAAAAAAAAAAAAAAAAAGAAAAGAATTCTATAGTAAAACCCAAGTACAGCCTTGGGCATTAATCTTTATATACTTGATTTCACAGCAAAGTAGTGATAATACACAGGCTGTGACTTCTCTCTCTTGAGGTAATTCCCTGGTTATAATCAGATTTCCTTTGGAGATCATTTTATAAAGATTCTTAATCTGTTCAAAGAGGATGTTGATAGATTCTTTTAATTTAGCCAAATTATTATCTGCAATTTGAAGCAAACTTCATATAAGATAGGTGTGCTAAGACGCATCAGTCCTGTGCAACTCTTTATGACCCCATGGACTATAACCCACCAGACTCCTCTGTCCATGGGATTCTCCAGGCAAGAATATTGGAGTGGGTTGCTGTACCCTCCTCCAGGGAATCTTCCTGACCCAAGGATCGAACCCGCTTCCCTTCCGTCTCCTACATTGGCAAGTGGGTTCTTTAGCACCACCTGAGAAGCCCATAAGATAGTTAGGGATATACAATTCATAAACATGCCATAAGAGAAGCCAGTAGGGTTTTTCTCTAGGCAATATTCATGAAATAGATCTTTTTCTCACATAATACTCTATTCTATATGCCTTCAAGTTTCACCAGTGCCGCTTGGGAGGTGAAATGACTCAAAGCCAGATCACTGTCTATGATATGCTGCCATTTGTGTAAGAAATAAAAGGGAGATAAGCTTTCTGTCCAACTAAGTGTATACAGCCATACACTCAATCTTGTAAATGCAGATAGTTATCCCTGGAAGGATACATATGATACGAATAGCTGCCTTGGGGGAGTGAAATTTGGGAGTCAAAGATGATAGGGAGACTTACCTTTCAGTGTATATTTTTTGTACAATTAAAAAAAATCTGTCAGATGTGTATTAGCCTTAAGTGATTATAAAAAGTAAGAAATGAGAAAATCCATGGAAAAAGAATTGGCCGAGATTCTATCCTGCTTAAGAACCTTTCCAGCAGTTTGGCAAAATGTATTCAGAGGCTCAAAAAAGTCTATATCCTTTGGCCAACTGATTTAACTTCTAGAAATCTATGGTGACAATACACAGGGTTGTAGACAATTATTTACATACATGAATGTCCACTGTAGGCTTGTCCTACTCAAAAACTGAAAACAGAGTGTGTGTTGAACAAAAGAAGAGTTAATTAATGCAGTGGCTGGCTAACTGATTATAGCCTGCAGCCTGTAGGGTGCTTCTAGAAATGAAACTACATCTTATTAGAGCAGAACTTAGCCTTAATATATGGGATACACATTTTCTCTTCCTTTTACCAACAAAAAGCGAAACCTGAATTTATTTCATGATTCACTAGTACTGACAGCAAAACACCATTGTAAAGTATGTGTACTGGATGTTACTTATCCATTAAACCAAGATCAGAAAGAAATAAAAAGAAAATTAATTGTGTATAGAACATTTTCAAAATTATTTATAAAAAAAATCAAAGTACATTGTTACT
Organism: Bubalus kerabau; assembly: GCF_029407905.1. Lineage (NCBI taxonomy): Eukaryota > Metazoa > Chordata > Mammalia > Artiodactyla > Bovidae > Bubalus > Bubalus kerabau. The sequence goes on from NC_073624.1 coordinate 139,002,696, forward strand.
TGTTAACAGGAGTTCTGAGGGATGGATTTAAATTTTGTCCTTCTAAATGCTAATTTTCCTAATAACCTTCATTGTGTATATGGTAATTCAAATTAGAAAAGTTAACTTTTTTAAAGTTCCTTATCTCTTTGTGTCTTAAGGACAGTAATCCTTATTGTCCTCATGACCAAACCATATCCTTTGTCTAGAGACTCAGTGAAGAGCAAAGACACTGTCACTGAGAATTTATAAAAGTTATGACTTTATGTTTCTTCTCTATTTTCATGTCACATCTCCAAAAGTTTACTCTGAAAAACTAAGGACTAGTTTTGCTTAAAGAAAATAAGCTAATAGTTACGGGCAAGTAATACTACAAGACCAACATTAGCTCCAGGATATTTTCAGATTATAATGTCCAGTGTTAAAATACGCATGCATGCTTAGTCACTTCATGTCTGACTCTTTGTTACCCCATGGACTACAGTCCAACTCTTGTGAGTCCATGGACTGTAGCCCACCAGACTCTGTCTGTCCTTGGGGTTCTCCAGGCGAGAAAACTGGAATGGGTTGCCGTGCCCTCTTCCAGGGGATCTTCCCAACACAGGTATCGAACCTGCATTTCCTGCATTGCAGGAGGATTCTTTATTGTTTGAGCCACCCGGAAAATATAAATATTATGATGAATTGCTATTAATTCTTAATAGTCTGCAAAGGATTACTCAGATCCCCTGTTTTTTCCAGAGCTCCACTAGGTTAGGTCAGTAGCAGTGTGCCTTAGGGCAGGGCTTGGCAGGAGAGGAGTCCTTTTAATGGAGAGGGTGGGTGGCGCGAGATTCAGGGCATTGGAAAAAAATAATTGTAGGTGACCTTTTGTGCCACGATCTAGTTTCATAACCTCCCTTCTGACAGCATAGATAATAACTTCCTTGAGAATGTCTGTCCCTGATAGTATGCAAAATGACTTTAAATATGACAGTAATTAACATTTATTTATGTTTAACTTTTGGGAGAAGGCAATGGCACCCCACTCCAGTACTCTTGCCTGGAAAATCCCATGGACGGAGGAGCCTGGTAGGCTGCCGTCCATGGGGTCGCTGAGGGTCGGACACAACTGAGCGACTACACTTTCACTTTTCACTTTCCAGCATTGGAGAAGGAAATGGCAGCCCACTCGTGTTCTTGCCTGGAGAATCCCAGGGACGGGGGAGCCTGGTGGGCTGCCGTCTATGGGGTCGCACAGAGTCGGACACGACTGAAGTGACTTAGCAGCAGTAGCATGTTTAACTTTTATGTTGTTTGGCTGTGCATTAAAAAAAATACATACAATCTATAAAATTTAAAATTTCTCTGATTCATGTGAAGTAGGATTTGAGGGGCCCAGTTAATATCAGAATACAAAGCAGTACTGTCCAGTTGACACAGAGCCTTATCTTCATCTTAAGTGAAGTGGAATCAAGCCAAATATTCCTTTTCTACACGCCAATTATAAAAGGTTTCATTCATTTCACAGAATCCAACTATTTTTGTAAATTGAATAGATTCATTTATCCGTATCCTTTTTCTTAAAAATTTAATTCAAAATTTAACTGTCATCCTTTGTTTTGTTGTTTATATAGTTATTGACAATGATCCTTGTTTTCTATTATCACAGTGATACAATGGGCTTCCCTGGTGGCTCAGTGGTAAAGAATTCACCTGCCAATGGGGGAGACGCAGGTGGAATCCCTAATCCAGGAAGGTCCCGCGTGCCTTGGAGCAGCTCGGCTTGTGTGTGCCACAACTGCTGAGCGTGTGCTCTCGAGCCCGGGAGCCGCAACCGCTGAAGCCCACGCGCTCTAGAGCTCGTGCTCTGCGGCAAGAGAAGACACTGCAGCCTGTGCCCTACAGCAGAGAGCAGCCCCCGCCTGCCACAGCCGGAGAAAAACCCGCACGACCGTGACGACCCAGAAGGTCCCAAAACAAATCAAATTACTAAAAACAAAAGGAAGCATTTTTGGGGGAAAAAAAGTGACATGAGATTTCCTTTTAAATACATCTTTGAGCATAAAACTGAGTCTCCTTAAAAGTTTCAGGTAAATAAAATGTGTATATTATAAATAATGTGTGTATATCACAAAAATTGTGACAATGACTCATGAATAATGAAAACTTTGTGAAACCTAGGCATGGATTAGTTGAACTGTTGCCTAAGAGAGCTACTCGAAGGGCATAAACCATGCTTCAACATTTTGTATTATTTAAAAACCATAGCCTTTAGGTATATTTTCCTTTATGCCCCCCAATAAATCTTCCATTAGGTAAAAAGGTTATCCTATATTACCAGAAATGGCATTGTGAAGAAAGTACTCAAATTTAAGGTCAAATAAATTTAAATTTTCTATTCTATAGTGCATATGCATAGAAAAGCTTTGGAAAAAAACACAGTATACAAGGTATTGTCTGTAATTAACTCTGGGTAGATAGAATTATGAGTGATTAAAATGTTTTTTATTCCTTTTTAAAAAAAAATAATAAACTATTTGTGAAAAAGACAAATTAAGAAATTTCATTCAGGTGTATACACACTTACCTGTCCAACTGAGTCCCAGGTGATCGGCTACTATTGCCATCCTGATATCTGTCCGTTCACATGGACTCTGTGGACCTACGATTTACAATTTCTTAATTAAAACAATCATCAAGAAAGACACGACACTGGAAAATTGCTTTTAGCAGTACTCAGATTTTACAGAGAGACTGACGCTAACACTGCACACTGAAATGTGTCCTAGTCACCTACATGAGCACTCCTCTTTTACATGACTCACTTGGTTTTCACCTACATCAGGCCAAATGTCAGACTACATGGATGCTCGATGTAATGAAATTCAACATGCTGACGAGCTAGCTACTCGACAATAGCTACAGAAGTGTCGTGGGGGTGAAAACACCACGATGGCATTTCAACATCTGTGCTTTTACTGTGACAGAATCATATGCACTAGCACATTGAAAAAAAAGTTGCTCATCTTGAATGACACCGATATCTTCAGCATGCTTCCCTAGCTGTCTCTAGTGTCGTTGGGTTAAAAGGAAGGAGAGAAGAGTATATAGACAGCACACACAGATGGCGATGACGGAATGAGAAACTACGGTTAAGTCACTCCACAGGCAATCACAACAGCTCATGCACTAGGGTCTACAGGTTGGAAAGTGTTTACAAACTATGCTCGTTCTCCAGGATGTGAGCAAAGAGTGCTCGAGAGACCTGACTGCCTTCATTCTCACCAGTCCTTCTACTGCTCCTTTTCTCACTGCCGGCCTTTTCACTCTTTGATTTTAAAGGTGCTGCCTCTGTTTTCTTATCTCTAGCAGACCTCGTTGTAACCGAAGGCGGGCCACCCCGGGAAGTCTCGGACAACGACGTGTTTCTTGAGGTACTGTCTTCCTCATCGGACAACTCGGACTGCATCTTTTTGTCTTCTTCAGAGAGGCGGTCCACAAGCTTTAAGGTCTCACCACTAATTCCCTTAAAATATTCAATGGAATGTTTACATACTTCCTTAAGCTGACTTTTCCTGACTTTAACTGTGGTGGTGGTGGTGGTGGTGGTGGAGGTGATACAGGTGGATCTTACCTTTACTGGCAACTTGGATGGAAGCTGTTTGGCCTTGCCTTTCTCTGGCTGCCCTTGCTTTTGTGTGGCACATGGTTTTCTAACTGAACCTGGGTTATCCCTGTGTGTGTTTTTCACTGGAATTCTGGACTTCACATCTACACACGAAGAAGTAGTAAGGCCTTTGGTTTTCTCAGACTGACTAACCTGCTTCATTTTACTCACATTAATGTTTGGCATATGATCTGGTGGTGGGAAGAGATCTTTTGGTGAAGTGGCCTTTATGGGAAGTTTGGATTTTCGCCTAATCCCTATTGGTTCCTTTGTCTTTTGCTGCTCTCCAAGAACTTTCTGTTTCTCTCTCACACAATGTCCTTGAAGTAGCCCTGTCTTTTTCTCTGATGAGCTTTTCACTGGATTAGCTTTCTCTGTGGTACGAGTGGGTGCAGAATGTTCTGTCAGAACTACATGACTTGTAATGTTATCTGTCTGTATAGTGGAAGAATCCAAATTGTTGTTGTTATTAAAGTTATCTTTTTGAAAATCATGTTTTTCTTGGGGCCTAACGCCCATGTGGCTATTGGCTGCATTTGAAACCACCGTTATAGGTTCATTCTCTAATCCCTGACCACTGGTCATCACAGCTTCTGTCTTATCTGTCACTTCTCCAGGGCCTTCTTTCTTCAAGGTCATGGTGGATGCAGAAATTCCCATTTTTATAGGCGTGCGCAACTTGGGGTCAAGTTTAGAGGAGTGAGTGGCTGCTCCTGCTTTCTCCTGTGAGCCACTCGTGGACGTGCCTTCCTGACACTCTCCGCTGGTCGGGATGCTGGGGTTGGGTTCCACTGGAGGTGCCTCTACATTTCCCTCTAGATTGGTTTCTACAGTGGTGTCCCCTGCCTGTGGCTGTGGTGTGGCAGTGACCGTGCTTTTATCCCCTTCCCCCGGGTCCCCTGACTTCCCTTCAGAAGTATGCTCACCAATCTGGAAAAATTGGAGCCTCTCTTCAACAAAATCCCTCTTGCTCATGTCAATTGCACCACTGCGAGTCATCTCAAACATTTTTCCTTCGTGAAATGGGAAGGGGTTAGGCTCACTAGTTGGGGTACTTTCATCAGTTGGCGTGCGGGCCGGTGTTGTATCGGGGGTGGTTGCTGGAGAGCGGTCTTCCACAGCCAGACCAAATGGCTTATTTTCATCTTCCCGGGATTTACCGTCATACACGTCATCATCTCCTCGGTTATTAGACCAGGGGTCAAAATCTAGACCTTTGGTAGCTACCGTTTTAAAAGGAGTGGCAAATTCTTCATCTACTTTGTAACTGAAGTAAGTATCAGGAAACACTGATCTGTCAGGATGTCTGCCTTCTAGTGTGAAAAACTGGGCCCCTGACTTCTGATCAGTCTTATCAGGAGTCTTTTCAGATGGATAACTTTTAGGAGGTGGCTTATCGTCATCTGGTCCCAACCTTCCCTCCTCCTCCTCGATAACTTCGAGTTTGCTTTGGCTAAAGGAGCGATCAGCTGGCTTCAGAATGCCCTCCGTGTTCCAGATATCTTTCTTCAGCTCCAGGGTCTGACTGGGGAGCTTAGAATCACTCTCAGTCAAGCCATCATCTTCGTCTTGCAGGTCGTAGCCATCCAGAGAGTCGATCTCTGTGGCATCCGTATCGTGAGAGAACTCTGCTGTGGTGGCAATGGAACACTCTGTGATGGACTGGTCATTGTTCCCGTTCTGGGTAGCTTCATTCTGAGGTGACTCAAAGCCAAGGCCGAATTCAGTATCTTTTCCAGCTCCATTCATTTCTAATTCTTTCTGGGTGGAAGCCTTTTCAGCAGAGGCTTTGGATTTGGTCACTTCTTTTTGTTCATCGTCGACCTCCTTTAACTTGAAGGTGTATTTTTTGACTGGCACTGGCTGATAAAGGGATTCGTCATCACTGGAGTCACTGATGTCCGCCCCAGGAGGAACTGGGGAGGGTGGCTGCACCCTGATGACCGGTTCGGCCAGCTGGTACTTGTCATGCTCGTCTTGCAGACTCACTTCAATCATGTCAACCTCCCTTTCAGGAAGATAAGGATGTTTCTTATCCAACTCCATCTGGTCTGCATCCAGCGGTGGAGGAGGGGGAAATTCAATGTAGGCAACTCTGTTAGTTTTGGGTCTCTGGTTAGAGTCCTTGCTCACGTTGTTAGGCATTTCATGCTCGACTGCAGCCATCTCCTCCCCTGCAGGCTGCTTTAAGGAAGCCGATTTGGCCTGTTCCTCCTCCTCAGATTCCTCCGAAACCTCGGGAATTGGGCTGGGTTTGCCTGGTATATAAGCTATAAGCGAGTCTGGTGTCTTAGACGTAAATTCGTAACTCACTTCCTCGGAACTGGGTGTCTCTGGGGTTAAAGGGCTCTTCCCAGAGCTGTCTAGAAAGGAAACTTGCTCTAGAGTATCATCTTCCGGACTACCTTGAGGAGAAGGAGGTTGCTTCTGCTGTCTAGTCGTGTAAAAGGTTCCCCTGGTCTCTTGCACTGTCTTACATTCCTGACTTATGATTTTTTTTACACCTCCTTGTTGTATCTCCTTCTCATACTGCTTTCCCACCTGCACAAAGCTGACATAAACAGGTAAAGTTTTTATTTCTTTCCCTCCCTCCGTCTGGGCTAGTGGTGCAACTTTTTCCAATCCATCAATGGGACTGTGGTCGAATACATCACTAGAGGGCGATTCCTTTCCTGGGCTAAACTCTAGAGAATCTGGAGACTTGGTCGGGGAGAGCTCTGTTTCATCGAGAGGCGGGCATAAGCCTACATAACTCTGGTGTTTTGAAACTTTGCTGATTTCTGAATAGGTTACTTTTTCCTCTTCTATAGAATTAAAGTGCTGTGTCTCAACTGTCTCTTTAGTCATACTTGACCGGGATAATTTTGGCGACAGTTCATGTTTTGGAAATGTCGACGGCTCACAAAAACCATCGCGAATATCTGGAGCTGGTGTCCTCCTTTCCTCTGCAACCCTGACCGGGATGTGCGACACCGCCGAGCTCTCACTTCTCCTGGAAGGCTGGTCAAGAGAGCCACCGGGATGCTCCCCATCTTTAACAACATATTCCCTATATAAGACTTTTTTGGAGGGAGATTTTACAGTCATTTCCTTAATTTCTGAGAGAGAGCCATTAGTTAACAATTTGTGTTCTCTCTCAGTCACAGACAAAAACTCATCCCTCTGGTCAACAATTTTACTCTCAGGGGGACCAACATGATTTTCTCTTACATCATGAACAAGTACATGTGAAAGTTTCTCTTTCTGTGACTTATTATTAGCAGCTCCAGAACTTTCCCACGTTCTAAAGACCTTTTTGTCCCATGGTCCCTTTGTTGCTAAGTCTGCGGTTACATGACAAGACAAGTCTTTAGCCTGTTGCTCAGAAAAATAGTCAGGCATCGCTTTACTTGACATTTCAGTCCTCTGTTTTTTCACATCATCAGAACCAAAATCATTTACAACCATCTCATTGCTCTCGGCATGCTCATCTTTAGCTTTTAGTACTGTAGGGTCTTTTTGCACAGAGACACTTTCATCTGAGGGGTCTGTGGCCTTCTGCTGTTTTTCTCGAGCAAACGCCTGGTAGACAGGTAGCTTGCTTTCCTGGATTTTTTTAACTGGGATTCTGGATTGGCCATCTGGCTTTCTGTCTTCTTGAGAAACGTCCTTACTTTTGGCCTGTGCGCCCTGTTCAAATTTTAATCTAATGGAACTGAGTTTAGATTGCTTGAGCTGAAACCCAGATTGGGGCCCTTCTGGTTCTTTGCTCTGAGAACTACTTCCTTTGGCTTCCTCTGTGGACTTGCTGTCCTCGGTCTGCTGGGGAGGAGCCATCTCTGGGCCGCCGGGCAGATGGGCTGCGTTCCTCTCATCGGCTCTGGGGATGCCGTGTCCCTCACGGCCATGTTGCCTCACCTTGACCCACTCATCACCGGAGGCCAGCAGTTCCGTCAGCAGTGCTTTCTCAGGGCTGCTACTGGTAGAGCTTTGGGATGAGTATTCTTTGCCATTTCTAGGGCGTTGCTTTTTCTCTGGGGACTGCAGTTCATCATTGAGCTTTTCAGTTTTGTCACGAAAAAACTGTGACACTTGAGTCAGTTTCTCTTCAGCTTCCTTCACGGTCCTGTCCACCCTGTCTTCGTACATCAACTTCTCTCTACCTCTATCTAATCTGTCCTCAGTAAAGCGCATCCACATGGCATGTTTTGGACTACTAACATCGCCAGAATAGTGCAACACTGTCACTTTATCAAAATGCTCATCTTTAGACACTTTACCTACACCATTTTCAGACACATCTTTATAGATTTTGGAGAGAATTTCTTTTTTGGGGGCAGTGACTACTTTTTCTCTGGCCCGCTTATCAGACTCTGAGCTAGGGGGTCCTGCATGGTCTGTAACCGATTCCTCAGTATCAGAATGAGACACATCTAGCTTTTCTGACAGAAGCATTTTCTCAGCAAACCTGTAAGACTCCCCTCTTAGTTCTGACAACTCATCGTCATGGTATTCTATTGAGTGTTGACTCAAAAGCTTCAGTGTTTTATAAGAGTCATCGGATATGAGTTGAGCAGAACTAGGGCGACTATCTTCTTCTTGGGACACAGGAGTGTTTACTCTGGAAGACTCCAGATAAGAAGGCAATGACTCTTCAGCAGTGAGTTCTTCTTCTTCTTGCTGACCCTGTTCCTCTGAACAAGGAAAAGCATCGTGTTTTTCTGGCAGAAAATCTTTTAGGTTAATATCTCCCCGGGATAAGTCTTTCTGATATACATACATTTCCTTTTCTGGATGCTTTTTGGTTTCTCTAATAATGACTTCAGTGGGCTCAGCCTGGTTACCTTTTTCGATGTGGACTTCTATTATACGCTCCAGTTTGGGTTTCATTTGGTTGTCCTTCTCTGTGTGCTGGGCTGAGGTTTCAGCAGCAGACTTGTGAACGTCTGGAGATACTGCCGACTTATGTTCAAACAGACCTGCCAGTTCTTTGGAAGGGTCCCGACCAGACTGAAAGGCTTTCATGATGTCGTGGACTGACATGGTTTCTTCAATTCTCTCAGAGGTACCTTCACTGCCTGGTGGAGAATGATAAACCATTCTGGTGGTTGTGGTGATGTGAGTCTCTTCCTTAACACGCATGCCTTTGCCCAGAACGTGATTGTGGTCATCTTCTTCACTACCGGCTTTCATCTGAAACGCTTTGACTTTTTCTTTAATGCTAGACGTGGTGGGCTTTGGTTCCAGTTCCATAAAAGTAGGTGACGGTTTGGGTGACACGGGCTCCTCTGGTTGGGACGGGGGAGCATCTCCAGCTGAGGGCTCATAGCTCCTGATAACATGAACCACTTCAGTTCTTGTTTCTGTAATGACTGGAGGGATGGGGACTTCGTGGAAGAGTGGTTTGGGACCAGTGCTTTCAGCGCTTTGTGGGGCCGAAGGTGTTTTTTCACTTCTTGTTTCAAAGCCACTGTCAGACAAGGGGCTTTTATCTTGGTCATGTTGAGAAAAGTCATCTGGAGACTCCAAAATAGTATCTGTTCCAAAAAAGGAATCGGCCATCTTACATAACTCTTTCTCAGAGGTGGAAGGCCTCATGGAGGCTGGAGGCATTTTGAGTTTGTGTTCCTGCAGGGCAATTGCTGGTTTTAAAATTCGTTTCTGTCTCTCTTCACCATCCTTCTTGGCATCCTCAAACTTGTACTTTAAGTTTGTCAGAGAACTACTCCCGATATCATTTGTTAGGTAATCGATAACTTTGGTCAGGTTGTAATCCTTCTCGGAGGCAGCCTTTGCCTTGACTTGCACTCTCTCTGGCAGAGAGGGAGAATGGCTCACACCAGCTTGTTGCCTTGCCTCTCTTATTTCTTCTGAACTAAATTCTATCCAGTCATCTTCAGGAGAGTGTCCTTTGTCACTCTTTGGTGATTTGAGCGGTCCTTTATCTACACAGACATCCTTTTTAAGGATTTCACTAACTTTCACTAAGTCTTCCTTGACTTTCTCGACAATTTTGAAAGGTTCTTCATCATCGATTCTCCCTTCTTTGGGGAGTTCAGGTTGGAATGGCTTCTCCTCAGGCACATCTGTTTGGAGTATTGCAGTCATCCGCATTAGGTCCTCCTTCATTTCAGCCACATCTTTTAATATCTCCTGACTGGAAGATAGAGAAGATGGTGTAGACAGCTTAAGGGCAGATGGTGCAAGGAACAAAGATGATTTAACTGGAGATGAAGTTCGATTGAAATGGGGCTGAGGACGTGTCTCCGTAGTCAATGTTTTAATGGGCGACAGCAAGGCTGCTGCTGATTTTGTAAGTGAATTAGAGTCTGGAAGTTTCTTTAATGCTGGTTCTGGCAAAACATTGACTACAGAGTATACTGGCACTGTTATTATTGATGAAGTTACAGATGAGGTAGTTGCAGATATTGATGACCCAAGGGATGTATAGAGTGCACTTGCAGAAGGAGTTCTTAGAGACTGAAAAGCTGATGGTGCTGGAGAAACATAAGACCTGAGTGGGGAAAATGGCATTGCTGTAGTGGAAGGGAACACTTTCTCAACTGCATCAGTGGCCGCGTTAACCACAGAGCTCACAGAGTTTGTGGCTGTAGCAATTTTTTCCTGTAATGTGGCAGTGGCTTTGCATCCATTAATTAACGTTGAAGATGATGGATATTTCAGAGGGGAAATAGATCCATTGACTAATGCTACCTCTGCATGTCCGGGCATCTGTTTCACAGGTGATGAAAGAGAAGAGGCCATGGTAACTTTAGCTGATGAAATGACATCAGCTGTTGCTTTAGCTGGAGACACCACTGACTTTAAAGGTGAAGAGATTAGCGGTGCTGCTGATGTGATAATTGACTTAAATGGCAGACTCGAAGAATACATATTAATGTTTGATTTGGGGGAAGCAGGGGGTGTCATAGTAATTGATGACCTCTCCAAAAGAGATCCTGCGGTAGTCACTGGGGAGGTTCGAGAGGAAAATGTAGAAGTGGATGCCAGCCCCTTTAAAGGTGAGGCCTCTGTGACTGTGGGAGCTCTAACCAGGGTGCCAGAGGAAACCTGGATATTGTATGGAGACTGTGACACCACTGTTTTTATTGGTGAAGAAATTGTCCGAAAGGATCTAATTGGAGATGCCACGTCACTAATGGATTTAACCGAAGATGTAGTTGATGCGCCTAATGTGGATTTGATTGGCGAAGGAGTCGAAACAGACCATATTGATTTTAATGGGGAAGCTGATGGCGTATTAGAGGAAGAACTTGACAAGGAAGTGAAGCCTGACTTGGCCGGCCCGGGTACTGTCATCGGAGCTGTGGTCCAGGACTGGTAGGGTCTTGTAGAAAAGAATGGCTTGTAAGAGTAAGTGGTGGGGAGGGATCTTGTTGCTCCTGCACTCCGTTCAACTGTTTCTTAAATTTTAAAATGAAATCAAACACAAAAATCAACAAAAATGGTTGAGAAACAGAGAGACCAGAGAAAAAAATTGGTCAGTAAACTTTGAAATATTACAAAAGCAAGTACAATTGTTTGCATGATTCAGAATGGAAGAGGCAAAAGGAACAATTAAGAGGGAAAAAAAAATTTCTATAGACGCAACTAATCCAAGGTTAAAAATAAAACTAAATAAAACACAGAGCAATGTGAAATGAAAGACAGAAAAAGCACACTGCAACCAAGAGGCCAACAATGAAAAATAAAAAACATGAGGAAAGAATTAATGATGAGAAAAATAACCACAATGGAAAACTGTTCGCTTACTTCCTATTGACTTTCTTATGTGCTGGTTTTGAAATATCAGTAGCCTTTCTGTTTTGCCTGTATAGGTACATATTTGTTCTGCACAACCATATAACTCTCATTTCAGTAATTTCTAATGTTCCTTCTCCTTGAACCTCTCAGTGATACAGATGCCACCTACTCAGAGCCATATCAATGTGCATAGCTATACATTAAATGTCTAAAACTCTTATTTTAGAAAACCACTCAAGCCTATTTCATGCAGAATCCAAAATAACTTTTAAGTGACAGGCAACTGATGTGCAAACTGTGAAGCCACTGGATTTTAAATTTGCATCTTCCATGCACAATTCGGTTATGCTTCACACCCATAAAAAGCCAATAAGAGCAAGAAATTTTCTGAGTCAGAATTTTAAAAGAAAAAAAACAAAGAAAAGGAATGTTTGCATTGATCTTTTCCATGCAGTATATTCCTTTTGGTGAAGAAAAAAAGAAACATAATATGAAATGATTTTAGAATGCATGTGTACACACACACACACACACACACACACAAAAGGGGAAAAAAACCAGAAATATGGTTCATGGTTACCATAAGCAAGCAAAGCAACTGAAAACATTTTCTCATGCGCAATATATCACGGCAAACGAGCCAAAGAAGTAATACAGTTTTTATGCCATATTATGCACAATGTGCAAACTTTAAAAATACTTTCACAAGAGCATTTAGAAAGAAGAGTACACTTTTTCCATGAGATGTTAAGTCTTGGTACCTTTTGAGATTTTTATGAAAATATTTAATACTGCATATGAAAAAATCCCTCTGCAACAGAATGTATCCATGTCTGGTTTGTCTTTATTATGGACAAAAAGCACATAGCACTCAGATATTTTTCATAATCCATTATACTTTTAATTCTCAAAAGGTATCATGGGGGAAATTTAAAAAGCACAGTCATATTTTTAACACCCCATATTTAAGTATCTATAGTGGGATACAGAATATATCTGTATATATGTTTAATCAATAACAGAGGGGTCAATTCTGGTGCCTTCCCAGAATATTCATGGGACTCAAGGACATCCCAAACACCGCAGAAGCCATGAGGCAGACCTACCACTAGGAAAGATGGATTTAATACCAGCATCTCCTGGCAATGGGACAAGAAACATACAGATGAAGTCCACATACTCGCTGGGGGATGGCAAGCACACACCAAGTCCTCTCTATTTCTACAGTTCTAAGAAACAAACCAAGCTGATCACAGAGGTTTGGAATGCCTGCCAAGGGTTAAGTTCTATGTCAAAGTTGAGTACAGTCTTGCTCCCAGAAAGCACTGGTTCAGAATAAGAGTGAAACGCGAAGAGGAAATGAGAATCTGCTTCATCTTTACGCTCCTCTTCATGCTGTGCTCTCGCCATTGCTACAATCCAGTCCTTGGATTAGCAGCTACTCCCACAAGGGTGAAGATTTTCATTCCTAGTGTACATTTAAATTCAAACATTCAGAACATATCCTTTTCTAGGCTTACACATTATTCTAAAGAGAAGTGGAAGAACTAAGGAAAAACTCACCCATTCATTACCCCTCCTGGTCCTAATTCTCAATATTATATTGTCTAATTCTTTTGGGAACACCACACTGCAAATGGACGGTTTAAGGATTCCTTCAATTCAGTGATTTGGGCTCAGTTCAATGTCTCAAAGAAGGACTTATTTTTATAACTACCAGAAACTGGCAGAGCATCTCTGTTTTACCACTCAAGTCTGGCTCCACTAAGCAGAGAAGTCTTCTGAACCACATCTATGGTTTTATGCTTTGCACAAAGCAGCCAATTTACTGATTAGTTATATATTTTATGCTTTAATGATACATATTTTGTGATACCCTTTATAACAAAGGCCTTCCCTGGTGGCTCAGATGGTAAAGAATCTGCCTGCAATGTGGGAGACCTGGGTTTGATCCCTGGGTTGGGAAGATCCTCTAGAGAAGGAAATGGCTACCCACTCCAGTATTCTGGCCTGGAGAATTCCATGGACAGAGGAGCCTGGCAGGGGGTCCAAAGAGCTGGACACAACTGAGCGACTTTCACTCTTCACTTATAACAAAGGGAATTCTGGATGTCAAGCACTGAATTATACCAGAACCTTTTTTTTTAAAGAGGCTGGGTGGCTTGGGTAGGTGGTTCCAGACAGGGAACTATGAGAAAAGTTACATTCACTTCTTCTTTTAACACCAATTTAGGGGTCATAACATTTCCCTAGTTTTTCTTTTAGTCCTTTCTTACTCCTTCCCATTCTTCTGTCCACCATATGCTCCCTCTCATAAAACAGAGAAGAGAGAACCCTCTGCCTTCTATCAAAAGTCAAGGAAGACAAACTACATATGCCTTCATGAAGCTAACTGAAAAGTAGCAACCGTTTCAGAAGTGGGAAAAATTCAATTGACGTTAGCACATGCACCTGACCTTACAACTCATATATTCCCCAAACACACACCTCAGGGCACAACAATCAGAAAGGAGCTAGCTTGTCCAGAGGTACCTGACCTCAAGTAGCTGCAGCCTGTCCAGAGCTTAAGGGTGTGGCTTGGGAGTCCCAGACAGCCATGCCACGAAAGCCCTAGCTTTGAGGCAAAGTAGTATCACAAGGAAAACGTCTATCCAGGAAATTTATACATACATCTAGTTAAACACACACACCTTCCCTGCTTTATAGCATAATGAGAGTTAATTTCAGCCCTTACGGTTTTGGAAAGATTTAGATAGTTATACTAGGGGAAGAAAGAGATCTAGAAGAACATTCATGAGTGTGGTTGGGTTTCCTTTCTCTTGTACTCCCTGTCTTTCTCTTATACTCCCTATTTCGTGTCTGAATGTAAGAGCTCTCCAGGGGATAGATTCCAGAAGATTATGCTGAGACCACCTGAATGAAGTAGTAGAGTAGTTTCCTGCTGCATATTTAATATGTTATGTTGGCCCACAGAAGCAAGAATTCAGGAAAGATGGGAAAAAACAGTTGTGGTTCTTACTGGTAAATTTCCAATCCTCCTTGAACTCAAGTAACTGTGAGTAATGGGAAGCAGCCAGAAATAATTCACTAATTTAAAAATAATGTTTGCCTAAATCCTCCTCTGATGGTTAAAGTGGCACCATGCCACATCAGTCAAACATACTCTTAGTTCATGTTGGTGGAGAGGGTTATCTTGAGGGCCGTGATCACCGGAGGTGATAACCATAAGGAGGAGGGAAGGAGAGGGGAGGGAATACAAAGGGAGGAAATGAATGAATATGACTGGATGAATCTATGCCTTGATACTTACAAGCTAGTTAACAGTGAACATTTACTGCGAGAAGAAAAGGGTTTAACTGGTCTAGTAAAGCCCAACCTTAGAGTTGATATTTAATAAAGGGCAGAGGGAGGGAGGGAGAGAGAGGGAGAGGAATTAGAAATCAGTAAACAAATGCTACCCCAGGAAGGTAGGAAAATCTAATTCCTGCCAACTGGGAAAAAAAGAATCAGGACTAAGCTAGAATGACCTACCTATATTAAGACAAATGAAATAATGACCAGAGTTACTTTATCGTCTTTTATACTATCTGACATGTATGAAAATGTTTTCTCTTTTTAGCATGGATATAAACCAATCTTGGTATAGTATTATCTCCTAACATAGTTAGCAACCAAAGTGAAATCAGGGTTTTCAAAGTCAAGTGATAGATGTTTCTAATTCTAAAAAAAAAAAAAAAAAGAGCTAATAAGCTATGATCTGGGGGTGTTTGTACCTTGTATCTCCAACTATGTACAAAATATTACTTAGATCTCATGATAAAATTTTCCTGTAGGCAGTTTTCTTTTGCCATTGAGTTTTCTTTCACATGACTCCAAAATTCTGTTTGTATAGAAAAAATGTCTCTTCTTATAAAAATCCACGTAGATTAGTAAATGTGTTAGGAAACTCACTCATTCCAGGCTCAGTCAAGTAGCTGTAGCGCTTACGTAAAGCTAACGACGCAAAACTCTGTCGTCTGTCCGTTTTCTCAGTCTGGAAAAGAAAAAGAAGAGAACGAGTATGTTCCAGTTCCTTGTGACATTTTCATCATTTTGAAACATTTTGTAGAATGGCAGGTCGATATCTTGTTTATCCTTATTTTTCTTAACAGATTTTCTTAGGGAAATATTAGTTCCCCACTGTGATTCTACAGCCCCACCCCAATATCTTCACCAAAGAACTATCACTTAGCAAAATATAAGGGCACCGACACAGCAGACTACAGGGAACTACAGATAAAAGACGAGCGTTACAGAGACTTCTGATGCTGAGCAATAAATTCTCCCAAATTTGTTCATATTGAAAGCACATACATCACGATGTACACTCACTCTTTGTGAGTACATTCAAGGGAAAAGGCACACAAAGTTTAACATTCCGATTACTGCTATTGTTTCTGTCTGTTCATAGGCATAAAATGTAGATGAGGAGATTACAAACAGGTTAATGGCTTTATTGAAGTAGTGTTACTGAATCTTAAAGCTGCTGATTCTATTTAATATTACTGAGCTGTGAGTTTTAAAAATCCAATGATCATATAACTTGGAGAAATATTAGGAGATAACTTATGAAACTTAAATAATTATACTCTTAAAAATGGCTAAGATAAATGTCTTTTAATAGAATATCAAATATTTATCAATAGCCATTAAGCACATATTTTTATAGTATATAAAACACATAAAATGTCATATATTATCACCATCTTTGATTTAAAAGTTATACAGTAGATTCTAGGTGAAAATACACACAAATGTATATTTATGCATGCCAGTCTATCACATTCAAAAATGCTAAACTAAAAAACTTCAGTTTCTCTTTTTAAGTCATTAGCCGGATTTTAATTTTATTAAATGTACTGAAGCACTCTTCTGTATATGTGGAAGAGTAAATTATTCTTTAAGAAAAAAATATGTATCCTTTACCTCATTTAAGCTAAGATCTGCAAAAATATAATACGTTTCCCACACTTCAGCCCTCTGCACCTTCTTTTATACAGATTCTGTTTCTAGTCTATCTCTGATAGAGTAAAAGCAGAAGTGTTCATATTACCTCATCATCTTGATCTGACTCTGTCTCCTTTTGGTCCCAAGATGCATTGCAGAGACAAGGAATATTATAATGGACAGCAGGGAAAAGAATATCAGGATATGAAAAGGACTGAATAGGGAGCACAAAATGCAAGCTGCTTTAGAAAGCAAAGTAAACCAAAAGAAGCCAACGAAAAATATCAAGAACTACACATCCATGGCAAATTAATGTGTGACATTATTTGAAAGCAAAAAAAAAAAAAAAAAAAAATCTGTGAACTACCAGCAGAAGCAATAAACAGAGGACTCCATTATACAAACCATAAGAATCTGACACAACAGTCACAAGACTTAGTCAATCTACACAAAGAGACTAATAAAACTTGAGTTTCAAGAGCTTTAATCATGTTACAAAGCATTCCTTAATTGCACACCAAGGGCCTACTTCTTCAAGACCAGGGAAAAAAGTTAAAATAAAGCAGTATTAAAAGATACCTTTTTATGTGCTGGCAGAGTGATGTTTAAGTTGCAAACAGCTGTTTGAGGGAGTCCTTTTGTTGTCTTTGGTTCTTTCAGAAAAGACAGACGGCCACAGGGCTCTTGGCTGGTGTCTCTGATCTAGAAGAATTAAAGTAGTTGACAGTTATATAAAGAGACTTTCCTGAGGATTCTTGTCTGTGTAAGAGTTAAGCATGTTTGTTTTATGGGACCCTTTGAGAGCCAGGAAAAGTAAAGGGAAAAGGGGATAACAATCTCATGTCAGCCAACGTAGTCCCATTTAAACTTGGCAAGATTTAGAATGCCCAATCAATAGTCTAAACACAGGAATGTTGTATTGGCTTGTCTCATCCTGACAATCCAATAGTCTGAGCTGTATTCATTTTCTTCCTGTCCAATAAATTTTTTTTTCAAAGCCTCAGTTTTAACAACAATAACAGAAGCAAATAATAATAAAACAATTGCCCTATATCTTTTGGTTCTCTGAGGAGGAAGACAGTCCCTCCAGAATGTCCTGGGCTGGACCAGAAATAAAGATGAAACGAATACTCAATCTGGATTTCATCCATTATTTGATTACTGAGCATTCCAGATATGATGTGTGTTATTGCTCTAGATCACTTGGGCTTACAAACATTTGTCTAAATATAAATGATCACTTAACTGTTTAAAAGGCAGAAACTCTTTTTACTAATTCTAAAGGTTTCCTGGCTCAGAAGTACACTTACACAGAACTAGGACAAAAATATGATCTCATTCCTATGAATTGAAGTTTGGTGGGATATTTTAAACAGAATAAATCATTAGAATCTTTTTTAATCTTTAAGAGTATTTAAAAAAAATCCACAGGATCTCTCTTGAAGGTGATTTACCTTGATGGAAAATGGCAGTCTATTTTCTTTGAAAGCATAAAAATTAAAAACAAGTTGTTGTCCTCCTTTGGTAAGTGGGGCCAGGTTTCCATAACAATCAACATAAATAGGTTTTCCTTCAAGAACCTATTAGAGTAAAAGAAATACATAATTTAATGTTAATTTAAATTGAGAGAGTTCTGAGATTTTAAGTCAATATAACATTAAGATTGATATGTTTCTATGTCACATTTGTCTTCTGATTGGGCAGTTACATCTGTTTACCACAAAAATAATTATTGGTTCACAGTAACTGTGATTGGAAACTGTAACATGGACATGTAAGCGAATTATAGATTTATTCTCCCAATTTTAAACATATTTGAGAATGTACCTGACATCAATCACTTATCCATAGAGTCTGTAAGTTGTTTTGGACTCTTGGATACTTATCTGATTACTGGTTTGAAAAGTGGAAAATCATGGTGATGTGTATAGACAGTGACTATGATAATAACTCAGGTAGCCACAGGAAAATTGTGATCATGACCTAGATTCCTTGTTCGTGCATTTTAACCAACTAAAATAGTCTCAAAGATACTTAAAATTATTTAAGAGTGAATCTGTATCAAAATTTTAAAACAAAAACTAAAATTAACAACGAACTTGAAATTTATAGTACATGCTATATTATGACCTCAAAATAGAAAACTCCATATCTGGAGAATATAATAGAATGAACTTGCTGAAAAACAAGGCACCTCAATGTCTTTGCTTCTTGCAACTTCCTCAAAATTCTCTTGCTGCTCTAAAGTTTTATCCACTTTATCATCTGTCATGCAGAAACATCGCAGAGAGGATTCTACAGGATCATTCATTTTGGCAAAAACAACAAACTTGGCCATATATGGAACACATATTAATTCTCTGTACAGCTGTGTGGCTAACCCTACAGTTTCTAAAACTTGATGGCAGTCTGCAAGCCAAAATCTGAGGAAGACAAAAACAAAACAGTAACAAAGTATAAAAATGAGATTTCAAAGCCAAATCTTAAAAAAATTTACCATTTTAAAAAAGTAGAGTATATAAAGGAACTAAACCAAAACATTACTTGTTCATTTAAACAAATCCAAAGATGTTTACTGTGTTTATCAAACAAAGAAACCCTATGTTTATTATTTGTTATGATTTTGCTAAGAAAATGCTAATGAATTTTTCCTCTATTTTCCTTTCCATAAAACTCTCTGTCCCATCTTATACATACCCATAATAAACCTTCCTTTCTGCCCCCGTTTAAGAATTTATTACTTCACCTTGGAAGGAACAAGAATTTAATGATAGAAAATGGGAGAGAAAGGAAATCCTATTAGTTTTTATGAATTGCTAAGAATTTCTACTGGAAGAAGCAAGTTTACCATCTTACAGCTTCCTGTGAGGACTGGATAAGATGACATCCAAATGAATTTAAAATTTCTGGAGTTAGGCCCAACTTTACCATCCACATTTTAAAGAATAATCATACTGGTATTAAGCACAACATTTTTTTACTTTCCAAAAGGTAATAAAAAATAATTCCTAGTGCTTTTTAAAAGCCTTTATTTCCATACCTGGCTGAAACATTGGTTGTAAAAGAGACACAATCCTTTATAAATGTCAAAGGAGTAGTTCCTGTGATGTCTTCCCACTGAGCAGGCGATGTGCCCCCTGAGAGAACAGCAGCAGATATATTGACTTTATTATAGATATGCTCCTTGTAAAATTTTTATCATCATCCTGTTCTTTCTGTATAGCCAGTAACTTGTAAAACTTGAACACTTTCAATTAATGACATGCACTAAAGTTGGTTTTCCTCTCTCCTTTCCTTTTACCAGCTTATAGTGATCTCCTTGTAAGATAATATTAGATTAGATAAAAAATTACTTTTCTGTGTGTCTAGATACTAATGAATGGCTTAAACTTGGGGCACACAACTTCATTTTAAGCCACAATCTACAAGGGCAAAGATTTGTTGCTTCAGGTAGACAATATGATTTTTTAAAATACAACAATGGCAAGAACTATCAGAAAGTTAAGAGGAAGTCCATTTTATACTGCCTGAATCATTTAATTTTCTAGGCTAAAAGGGGAACCAGTCATTAAAATTATTCTTTTGGAAAAAAACAAATGAGAAAACCTATCTTAACCTTGGACTTTAAGTTAAACATCACGTTAGGTTAATCAGATGATGCGTCAGCTCTGGATTCTGGGAGCTTATCACAAAAGGTGCCTATCACCTAAACCCTGCATGTTTAGTCTCTTGGATCACACTTGTGAACAGAGTAGGTAAAAAGAATCATGTATTCACTGGGCTCTTCCCTACTCTTGGTGCTCTGTGGGAGCCTCTGTTTTCTCCAGAGTCCATCCAACTTCCTATAGTCTACAGAGTGTTTCTAGGTCAGTAACCTAAGTCACGGAGAGATTACTAGATGCTCCAGTAAATTCAGTAATACCCTCAATCACCTTTAAAAAGCTCTATTATTAACACTAAACTTAAAAGCAGGAAAAATGGTATCACTGAATTTTAACGGTCATGCTATCAGCATCTTCAAGAAATAATTACAGGGATAATAGAGATGAGGTGATGGACAAGTAAAATGTATTTTTTTTTTTCCTACTCTATTTATAATGTTGATAGGGATGTTTAAAGGTTTTCTGTCTTTGTACAGAATCATTGCAAGTGCTATGGCAAAACCCGCAAGAACAGCAACAACTTAACCAAACCTGTAATGCTACAGAGAAGGCGCAGATTGGGTGTGGTATCTCCTTTGTACCCATTGGAGACACCTTCTCCTGAGGCTGGGGGCACCGGAATGGTCATTGTGATAGGCTTATGGAATTTCCTTCTTCTTGGTTCCACAGTGACAATTGGGCTAAATGTTGCTTTGTTTCCAAGGATCTTTTTCACAATTTCATCTGGAACAGGCTGGGCCTAGAGACAGGAGAGAGGACCTTAAATGACTTAAATGAAGTTGGACATTTTTCTCTTATCAGAAAGTTGACTTTTTAATTGAGGAGGAAAAGATCAAAAACAACAACCAAAAAGGCTTACTTCTGCTGTTAGCATTCTTGTGTATGCCTGGTGATGTCCATATGTATGGATTTCTGGTAGTTATATTTCTAAGAGCCCAATTGCTGTTTGAGGTACACATATGAACACCATTACAACAGAACCGCCACACCGTTTTCCAAAATGCTGGTTGCAGGTGTGAACGTTCTAGTTGTTCTGAGTATTTGCTGACACTTGGAATTGTCTGTCATTTTTTAATGTTAGATGTTTTACTGAGTGAAGTTTAGCATATTTTAATATGTTTATTGGTATTTGGAAATGGAAGAGACTATAAGCCCCCAGAACTTTTGTTATTTTAAAGAAAACTTATTAAAAATTTACGGGGCAAAAAAAAAAGTCTCTCTTATTTATCCTTTCTGTTTCAGGAAAGAATGAATCAAATACAACACTGTAGCAGGAACTAACAGCTCGAGTATGTCCCCGACAGAACACAGGCCTGGGCTTGCATGAAAGAGAGGGAATCGGATCTCAGAGCAGAGAAACCTCTCGGTCTAATCCAAAGGACAACAGACACTGAGTCTAGTATATTTTATACCTATGCAGGGCATTTAGTAAAATACTACAAAGGCAACTTATACTCATGTAAAAATGGATGTTTCCAGAGTTAAGTAACAAAAAGGCATACGAGATTTCAATGGACGTCAATTCTAGTCTAACAAGGCTAATTTCTTCTTCTTCTTTTTTTTGTTTCTTTGCTATTTGGTAAAATATTCAATATGGGGAGACAGTTGAAGGGAACTTCATACTACTGAAATATAAGGTAGTCTCTTTAGGTTCAAATGTTTACTGAACTCTCAGTCAAATTATTAATTACTATATTAAGTAACAAAGTTATTTCAGGTTATTTTCCTTATTCAGTAAGAAAAAAAAAGTTCTGGCTAGGTTCTAACAGAAATGAATAAACACAAGAAAGACCATTCTTGCCAAGATTTTCAGCCAGCTTTCCAAACCAAAACAGGTTCCAACTGGTTGGATAAAACCCAGCATTTATGATTTGCTTGAACTAAAATTTGAAAGCTTGCAAGTTTCACTATTACTGATTTTTGTGATGTGGCATATCATAAACCAAATGAAATATGGTTTGTTTCTTTGTTGCTCCACATTACTGAAACCAATAACCTATGATTAAAAAAAAAGATCTTTCATCTTTTTTTTTAATCATACAAACAAAAAAAAGATGTTTCAAGTGATACATCTAAACAGAAAAACCCTAAAATATGTACCTATTTTGATAAACCTCTTAGCTAACTTTATACTTTTTATTTAAAATAGATTGATGATTTCCCCAATGGCCCAATGCTTCAGTTAGCAATATATCATTAGGATGAGTCATGACAGCAGTTTTCAGAGCAGAACATGCTCACATGCTCTCTCTGTGCACCAAGGAGAAAACTTTTTGTGAACATTACCTGGAGGCCTACTCGAATTCTTTTGGTTAAAGCACCCTCTGGGAAAGAAGCCTGGACAAGGGGCACAGTGGTGCTGCTCAGAATTCCACCTTCAGGACCAATCTGATTGCTTTCCTGCTTAATCCGTGAAACCACTGCAAAATACTGGGGGAAGTCCTTAGTGATAATCCTGCAGATGCGCTTTTTCCCTAACTCCTCCAGGCTGTCAAGTTCTGAAAAGAAAAAATGAATGAAAAAGCCATGAGAATATGCCTATCTACACAATACCTTGAGACAAACTGATGTGTCATTCTGACAGCTATTATTTAGATTCAGTAGTCAAAACAGAGCTTTATGATATAGAGAAAACCATAGTGACCTTAAAATAATACTAAGCTTTGCAAAAATATTTTATAAAGCTATTCATAGGCAGTATTTGTAGAAAAATATTTCTACTAAAGAGGAATAAACATTTTCAAAAACTGGCCTTTTGCCACAAATGGACAAATTTCTGCTCTTCAAGAAGAGATATGTTAATTCTGTAATTATTTATAATAATGCCCTCAACTGCCCAGAGAATGAGTCATAAAATAGAAAGGCCTCACAAGAAAGTAAGTACCTCACTATGTGCGAAAGACTCTGGAACTTTATTTGAAAATCTCTTTAAAATATCTTTAAATATTTGTTTTGATGTGGACCATTTTTCAAGTCTTTATTGAATTCGTTACAATATTCCTTCTGTTTTATGTTTTGTTCTTTTGGCTGCGAGCATGTGGGATCTTAACTGCCTGACCAGGGGCTGAACCCACACGTCCTTCACTGGAAGGTGGATTCTTAATCACTGGAATGCCAGGGACTTCCCTAAAATATTTTTAAATTACCCAAATTATCTGTATCATCACCACTATCTGTCTACTCATCAATGGCCTTCATCCATCAGGCTCAATGTACCTATGAGTGGACACATCTTCCCTTCCATCCACCTGCAAACCTACTTCTTGCCCTGTAGTCCTCACTCTGGTGGGTGGTTTGTTTTACACCTTGCCCAGTCCTCCAGTCTGCTAGCTTTGACTGACTTTCCTTTGTACTTCATATCCAAAGATCAAAGTCCAGTTGGTTCTCTTTTGGAAATGGTGTACTCTCCTGTCATCCCTTTGGTTCAGACCCTGTTTCAACCAGGTCTCTGACTCTTTGTGATTCCATGGACTGTAGCCCACCGGGTTCCTCCGTCCATGGAATTTTCCAGGCAAGAATACTGGAGTGGGTTGCCATTTTCTACTTCAGGAGATTTTCCCAACCCAGGGCTTGAACTCGCGTCTCTTGCATCTCCTGCACTGGCAGGTGGATTCTTTATCTCTTGGTGCCACTGGGAAATCCACATTACCGACACCACCCCTTAACCATCTCCCTGCCCTCGCCTCCCCTTACTCCACTCCACTTCCTACAGTGAAGCCAAATGGATTTCTTTCAAAAGCCCAACTTTATGCAGAATTCTGATAGGTTTAATGAAAATAAATGATTTTAAACAACATACAAAATAATATTTGAGACTAAGAAGAGTAGAAAAGTATTTTAGAAAAGATTTGTAAGGGGAAATTTATAAAATTTGCAAACTTATAAATATCACAATCAAAGAGTTATATAAAGAGACATTAAATATGTATAAGAAATATATAAGAATAGACAAGTAGGTCAGGGAGACAAAATAGAATCAAGAAATAGATTTACCTTCATATATGTGTACATATACACACATATATACATATATAGTATATACGTAAATCCATATATATCTACTTTTATATATCTATTATGTATTTAGTATATTTAAATCAAAGCCATACATTTAAACTTTAATCCAGTCAGGAAAAAATGGTTTATTTAAAAGATGATGTTGATATAACTGAAAATCTATTTGGAAGAACAAAGCTAAAGCTCAATCACTATATCTTATCATATATTAATAAAAATTCCCTTTGGACAAGAGACTTAATTACTTAAAAATTAAAATATCACCAAAAAAAAAAAAAAGCAAGAGAGCATCTTTTAGCCTTGGATGGGAGAAACTTTCATATTCAAAACTGGACACTCATACCTATGGCTGATTCATTTTCTGAATCATATTCATTGATATATGACAGAAACCAATAAAATATTATAAAGCAATTATCCTCCAATTAAATATAAAGTTAAAAAATGGACACTCAGAGGCCTAAAAGGCAGTTTTATAAAATTTAAATAACATTTATTTCCTAAAAAAAATTCTTTTAATTAGGAAGGTTTTGCTTTAGTTAGTTTTTAACTTTGTTAGTTTTTGCTGCACAGCAAAGTGAATCAGCTATATTACACATATACCTCCTCCCTCGTGGGCCTTCTTCCCATCCCAGTCATCTAGGTCACAACAGAGCACTGTGCTAAGCTCCTTGTAAAAGGCAGTTTGACTATATAAAAATGTAACGCTTTCTATGGCAAAGATAGTAAACGAATGACAAAAGGTAGGCTGGGAAAGGTAACAGCCACACAACAAATGAAGACCGAACATGCTCAATACTAACGGCAGCTACAAGTTGTTGACAAGATGACAGAGAAACCAGCGCAAATGGGCAAAATGTTATAAACAGGCGATTCACACAAAACAGCCAATAAACATATTAAAATACTCAATCTTTGTAATTTACATGGAAATACCAATTCAAACACAGTTCAACCTCCTGCTACACCCACCTCCAGGTAAGATTAAAAACCAATAATACCCAGAGAAAATTGGGGGAAAACAGATGCTTTCAGTCATTGCTGGTGGGTGTGAATAGCAATAATTTTTTGATAGTGTAATTGCGCATCTTCTATTCAAAATGAAAATGCATCTATCCCTGGACCCAGCAATCCCATTTTCTGACATACTTTTATAAAGGGGAAATGAAAGTGAAGTCGCTCAGTTGTGTCCGACTCTTTGCAGCCTCATGGACTGTAGCCTATCAGGCTCCTCTGTCCATGGGATTTTCAGGATATTCCAGGCAAGAATACTGGCGTGGGTTGCCATTTCCTTCTCCAGGAGATCATCCCGACCCAGGGATTGGACCCAGGGATTGAACCCAGGTCTCCTGCATTGTAGGCAGACGCTTTACTGTCTGAGCCACCAGGGAAGACATTCTCTGATAAGCACAGGCAAAGCAGCATTGCTTGAATGACTAAAGCTTGAAAGAGCCTGTGTGCCCATCAGTAAGGGCACTGGTTTGATAAATCCGTTCATCCACACTCTTACTCCCACAGCAAGTGACTGGAGGATTCAGATCCATCCATTTACCAAGGATTTGCTGAGGACACACTGTGTGCTGGCCCTGGTCTAGTCACCAGGGGTACAGCAGAGAGCAAACTAAAGTCACGGCCACAGGCGGAGTACAGTCTAATGGGTGCAGGATCAGGAAACGCCTCTCCGAGGAGGTGACGTTAGAGGTGAGCCGCGAGCAAAGGAGGGAGCCAGACAGGTAGTGATTGACATGTGTGTAAAGTGAGGAAAGAAACAAGATGCTGAGCAACATGCATAGTATGATCCTTTTTAGAGGAAAAGCATAATCTATGTTGGTATACTTTTATAAGAGAAATTTGCAGAAGAAACCTTCTACGCTGTTAGCACTGGGAACTGGAGTTGGAGGTGAAGTGAAGAGAGGGTGGGGAATAAGACAGTGTTACCTTTGGGTTTACATGCTGGGCTGGTTTTAATTGCTACAATCCCTACACTTTGGGGAGGGGATTGGTTTTGTTTTGTTTGCTACTCACAGAAACCTCCTTTCGTTTCCCCTGATACCTACCATACCTGCCTACCATCGCTCCACTGTGAACGCGTCCACCTCCTCTATTAGACGCAGGGCTGAGACTATGGCATGTGCTACACAGAAATGTGTATAAAGGTAAACAGATGGTTAGGTAATTGGATCAGTGACATGTTCTCATTTTACAGAATAACCAGTACCAAGTTAACTGTTAACTAGGAGAGAAACAGGGTCAACCCAGATCAAAGATGGAACTGGAATCTTGGTCCAACATTTGTTTTTTTAACCATCTCCTTCCCCTCTGCTCTGTCAAAACCTAAATACTGAGTCTCTAGTGAAGAAAAAGAAAACAAAAGTAAATAATAACAATAATTTTAAAAGCCTACTAGAGAAAAAACAGGAAGGAATCAAAGAGTTTGTTCAGGAAAATATTCCGGGCAAGTTTTCACCTATTCAGCACTTGACAGAGAATAAAAGTTTCCATTCAGAGCAGATATATTTCCTTTCCCATGATTTGGCTTATTTTTAAAAAGTCTGAATTCCCAGAGTTCATAATGTCTGCTCCAACTGAGAAAGTTCTTATAGTTTGTTTCAACTGCTGTGCAACTCATCACCATCAGCTAAGTAGATTCTTTTTTTCCTTCTGTCTCAAAGCTATGATTATGTCCTCCTTTAGAAATGGCTCAGGATTCCACATAATGCAAGCAATTTACATGGACTCTGCCTTGAAATTACATCCTTCAAACAAGACAGATATCCTAAACTGAAATGTAACAAGTGTGAATCCTGTGAGTATTAAGCTTACTCCAATCAGTCTGGACCCAATGGAAGGAGTAAGGCATCTTTCTGGGGACTTGTGATAATGTGTACTTCTTAGCTGCTTGTGTTTGTGGGTGTTGTTTGTGTGTGCATGTACATTTGTGAGGACTTAGAGTAGCTTGGACAGCATGGAGATCAAACTGCTGCTGCTGCTGCTAAGTCACTTCAGTTGTGTCCAACTCTGTGTTACCCCATAGACGGCAGCCCACCAGGCTCCCCCGTCCCTGGGATTCTCCAGGCAAGAACACTGGAATGGGTTGCCATTTCCTTCTCCAATGCATGAAAGTGAAAAGTGAAAGGGAAGTGCTCAGTCATGTCTGACTCCTAGCAACCCCAAGGACTGTAGCCCACCAGGCTCCTCCATCCACGGGATTTTCCAGGCAAGAGTACTGGAGTGGGGTGCCATTGCCTTCTCCAGGAGATCAAACTAGTCAATTCTAAAGGAAATCAACCCTGAATACTCATTGGAGCTGAAGCTCCAACACTTCGGCCACCTGATGCGAAGAGTTGACTCATTGGAAAACACCCTGATGCTGGGAAAGACTGAAGGCAAAAGGAGAAGAGAGAGGGCAGCAGAGGATGAGATGGTTGCATAGTATCACTGATTCAATGCACATGATCTTGGACAAACTCAGGGAGATGGTGAGGGACAGGGAAGCCTGGCATGCTGTGGTCCACGGGTTGTAAAGAGTTGGACACGATTTAGTGACTGAAAAACAACAACAAGGTAGAAACAGATGTTTGCCCTGGAAGCAAATGCAGTGGGTTTAGGAAGAACTGCCACTTTGGGTAACGGAGGTCACTCTGTCACATGTAGGCCACATTACCTTGCGTGAAGCACTAAGGCAACTCCAAATGGGTGTGGTGTGCCCGTCAGATACAGCAAATGAGTGGTAAATGGAGAAGCTTCATGCTCAATTTCTGACATCTTTTAGGATTTGCCAGTGCTCAGGGACCCTCTGTGTTGTAGTCAATCTCTTTTAAAGCTGTTAGCAATCCCTCTGTCACCTAGCTCCCAGAGCAGTGTGCCCCCAAACTGGCCACATCAGAAGTAACACAGTGTTATGTGTTAATAGCAGAGACTCCTAGGCTTCTGTAATGGAGATTCTGAGTTGGGAGCCCAGGGATGGACCCTGAAACCTCCCTACTCAACTCAGGTGACTTTATGACTTAACATAGTTGAGAAGCAAAGTCTCAGTAGACTCTTACCCTGTATCTGTCTTTAAGTATCCAGACCCCAAATTATTGAAAACATGACAACAGGATCCCATGAAAAACAAGGACATTTCAATATGAGAAGAGGTACTTATGGGGGAACAATAAATATTTATTAGTTTTAAATGATTTTTAAAAGGAAATACTAAACCACTCCATAGCTATAGAATTAAAGGAGACAAGGACATAACAAATATTAAAATCTTCTTACTTTTCAGGATGATTCTAATGCCTGCACAATGAAAGGACTCTGGAATCCCTCTCTTTTAAATCCGTTACTAGTCAAGTTTTTTGTTTTTTTTTTTTTCCCCTCTCTCTCTTACATACACCGACATCAAAGGGAAAAGAAAGGTGAGTTCTGAAATAGGTTTGGCCAGGAGGAAGGTTAAAATTTACACTTACTGCATGTCTACTTTGTGGCAGGTCAATTACTATTTTGTCCACATAGCATTTTGGTGAAGCAAGTGTCTGAACTTCAGAGAGGTTAAGTGACTTGCCCAAATTAACTTAGCTGGTCTGCTTTAGAGCTAAGACCCAGGTGGGAGAAGCGACAAAACCACACAGACAGTGGACACCAACCACTATATAACACAGTTTGCAGGCTAGCTGGCACAGGGGCTGCTGCTGCTGCTGTTTAGTTACTAGGTCGTGCCCTACTCTTTGCAACCCCGTGGACTGTAGCCCACCAGGCTCCTCTGTCCACGGGATTTCCCAGGCAAGAATACTGGAGTGGCAGTGGGTTGCCATTTCATTCTCCAGGGCCTCTTCCTGACCTAGGAATCAAACCTGCATCTCCTGCCTGCCAGGCAGATTCTTTAACACTGAACCACTGGTTAGTGGTTGATAAACAGATAAGTAGTGGATAGATAATGACCAGTGAATAGATAATGATAAATGGACGAGTAGTGGGTATCAGGGCTTTCCTAATAGCTCAGTTGGTAAAGAATCCGCCTGCAATGCAGGAGACCCCGGTTCAATTTCTGGGTTGGGAAGATCCCCTGGAGAAGGGATAGGCTACCCACTCCAGTATTCTTGGGCTTCCCTGTGGCTCAGCTGGTAAAGAATCCACCTGCAATGTGGGAAACCTAGGTTCGATACCTGGGTTGGGAAGCTTCCCTGGAGAAGGGAAAGGCTACCCACTCTAGTATTCTGGTCTGGAGAATTCCATGGACTGTATAGTTCATGGGGTCACAAAGAATCAGACACAACTGAGTGACTTTCACTTAGTGGATAGATATGCAAACACCCTGATCCAAAAGATGACATGACTTCTTATTGGCTCACTCCAGAAGCAGAAAGCTCTGATGACAGTGGAATGAGAAATGGAAGCTAATGTTCTCCAGCATTCTTGCCTTGCTGATGAATGGTACATTTCTTAAGTACCTTGTAACTCATTTAGTTTCCTTCTTGGTTAAAGGTGTGACAGCATTCTCTGTAAATGAGATTTTGCAACAGAGCAAGAAGGATCATAAAATGCTTTGCAAATATGAATGCTTATGAAGGTCATAATACAATGAACCATAAATAACAGAACTGAAATCACATGCCCACGAAATAAGTTTTTCTTAAAGCATTTAAACGATCACCTTGATCAGTTTGCCCTCACTCTTACATGCATGTCATAAATGTCTTGATAACGTGGTTAAATGAGTCCATGACTCTCTTTCCTGTATGGAATCTGTTTTCTAAAGGCTGTTTGTGATCTGCAGGTTTGAGAGTGAATAGTCTACAGAAGAAATGCAAGCTAAAGGTTTCACAAAGGATGATTTCTGTATCTGGGGTTTCATTTCTGGTCATGTGAATGTTCTCTTAGCTTGCTCTTCTAAGAATGGAGTATTTAATAATGAGTGGTGAGAAAAAAATGGAGTCTTAGAATATCAGAATTCAAAAGGGCAGGCTAGCTCATATGGGTCTGTGGAAAGTTTTTGTAGACAAGTATCTTAGGTTCAAAGCCAGTTCTCAAACCAGTGAGCTTGGACTTTGGACAGATTCCTGAACTCTGAGCCCTACATTACTTGTGTATAAGATCAGGATAAGAAATTTTCCTCTGCAATAGATATGACAAATAAATGATACAAAACCACCAGCATAGCTCTGTTGACATAACTCAGGTTGCATATTCTTTCCAAGGTCATACAACCTTGGATAGAGGAGAGCCATAGAGCCTGCCTGTGGCAGATCTAAGTTTGGATTTCTTTTAAAGAAAAATCACACCATTTCTGTTTTGCATCTCTACTAGTGTATAAATAAGAACTGCTATCATTTTCATCTCATTCAGTTTTTAAGGGAAAATTTCCCAATAACAGAAAACTAGGTAGCAGATAAATTGGGAGAAATGAGGGAAATAAAACATAAACTTATAGTATTTAACTCTGGCTATAAAATTTGGTGGCTCAGACAGTAAAGAATCTGCCTGCAATTCAGGAGACCTAGGTTCAATCCCTGGGTTAGGAAGATCCCATGGAGAAGGGAATGACTACCCACTCCAGTATTCTTGCCTGCAGAATTCCATGGATAGAGGAACCCAGGCAGGCAACTGTCCATGGGATCACAGAGTCAGACATGACTGAGGAACTAATATTTTTTTTTTCATAGAATATGGGGAGCCATAGCACACTTGTAATATACTGAAATATTTCAGAAAATTATAGACATTCATTTCTTGGAACCAAAGTTCAGCTCCATCTGAACATGCAACTTTTGGAACAAGCCCTCTGTGAGGTTACAGGAAAAAACCCTCAAATTATAAACTTGACCCTTCTTCCTCAAAGAAAACATAGTAGGAACTTTTTCAATTTTTATTTTGGAAAAATTAGATTCATGGGAAGTTGCAAAGATTGTACAGAAAGGTCCCATAATTTTAGTAATTTAACTAATTGAATTCTGGCATCTGCTATTCATCTGTCTGAATTAGCATTATTTTACACCAAGGTAGAGACCTTTGTTATTCAGATTTGCACAAGTAATTGAGGGCTAATGATGCAGAACGTCTGGAAACAATGACATATCTGTTTGGTTTTCCCTCCAGGTTTACCAATCCCTATAATTTCTAATGACCCTATATCTTGAAGTTAATTTTTAGAAAACTAATTTCTAATCATTACATGCCCTTTTCCTGCTTCCCAGACCCCCCTCTCCTCATTTGTGGCATCCGTTCATTTAGAAGTTGCTTTCTCTCTTAGATATGGGTCAGTAAATTACCGAGGAAATGCATCACCGAGAATGGCAGCACATGCCCAGATAAAAGTCATTCATTTCTTCATTCGGTCAACACATTATGATGAAGAGACAACGCTGCTAAGAGCTGTTACGTACATGGGGCATAATGACTGTCATCAGTCAGAGCCATTCTCGGCGCACATGAACTTTAGAGTCCACCGTGAAGAGAGCAAAGTTCAAAGCTGCTTACAGAAGACAGGCCAGGTGCCGCAGACTATTTACCAGGTGGATCTAACTTAGACTGGGCTTTAGGGAATGCTTCCTGGAGGAAGAGAAGTGAGGGAGGGCACGTTTGGCCACGCTGGAATAATCAATCATTCTAAGGTTTTCTGCTATGACTGCAGAAGCCTCGTATTCTTTGCATCTGCTTCTCCATGTTATTGTCTAGAAAAATATTCTTCCACATTAGATTACTTTTCTATTTATGTAAATAAAAAGCCTTTTAAGCAATTAGCCCCCTTACATAACTTTCCTCAACCCTTCTTTTAACCGTTGGCACTATATCCAGATAAGAAACAATGAATATAATCCTATCTTCAAAATCAGGATCGGATATAATGTCTTAAAGCTAAACACCAATCGGTAACTCAGCATGTGGCGCAAACATAGAAGTGCACTGCACCCCGAGGGGCCTAGACCTGCAAGTCGGCCTCATTCGCACCCACACTGAAGGCGATGCAGGATATGGCCCAGTCTCTCTCACTCCTCCACTGTCCCTGGAGGGCGCTGAGGCCCCCCGCCTGACATCTGTGACAGGATGTCTGATGTCATTTTTGGACCCAATAATGGTTCATTAAGACATGGAATTGCTAGAAAGTCCATTACACAGACGTGTATAAAACTTGGCATTGGTACTGCTCATCTGCTTTGGTCCTGTTTTTATTCCCTGACTAGCAGGGGTGATGGAATTGCTCTGGTCCAGTTATGGACACGGTGGGCATCATTCCATTGATTTAAAGTAACTTTTATACGGCAATGGACTGAGAGCAAGTTAGTATTGTGTTATGGTTCAATTAATAGTTTCTTAGCATGCTTTTTCTATTTTTTTTTTTTTTTCTTTACACTCCAACCAAAGTCCTGACTTGGTTAAGTTCAGTTTTTACTTTTTCCTCCAGAATTTTTCAAAATCGGTAATAGATTTCTCCAACAGGTGGTGCTGTGTGCAACATAAAGCTACATTCTCCACTTTTCAGTGCTCAACTGATTCTACAATCTAACTTGACAATTTAAGATCACTGCTTGGTCTCATGGTTGATAAAGTAAAAATTAGTTCAATTGAAAAGAACCAAAGTGGCAATTTTTAGCTGAAAAGCACGTTTCTAAAATATGATTGATATAGTTAGACAATAAATTATGAACATTTTATTTTCTGTTAAGCTATATAATTAGTATAAATTTTCCTTTCCTACTTCAATTTATAGGAAAACAATATATGTAATTATTTAATCTAAAATATATTACCATAAAATTTTATTTGCTCTCATCTGAACGTTAAGCAGTGTTAACAAGTGAGGAAATATTTTCCTAGTGCTGTAATACTGTTTGGAGAACTTCAGCAACATTTTGTTCCAATACAGTGATTGGGATTTTAAAATAATAGCAAAATTCACATATCTTCAAAGCATGCTTTTGATACTCAGGTAGTAATGATTTTGATTTTAAAATCTAATAGATTTAAGACCTACTATGTATAAAGCAAAATCTACTACTGTCCATGGTGGCGCTGTCTGAAAAAATATAATGCACGCCATATATATAATTTAAAAAATTAATAGCCACACTAAAAAATTAAAGAGAAATAGGAGGAGCCTGGTAGGCTGCAGTCCATGGGGTCGCTAAGAGTCGGGCACGACTGAGCGACTTCCTTTTCACTTTTCACTTTCATGCATTGGAGAAGGAAATGGCAACCCACTCCAGTGTTCTTGCCTGGAGAGTCCCAGGGACGGGGGAGCCTGGTGGGCTGCCGTCTCTGGGGTCGCACAGAGTCGGACACGACTGAAGTGACTTAGCAGGTGAAATTATTTTTAACAGTATGTTTTCTTTATTTCAGTATATCCCAAATGTTACTATCTCAACATTTAATTAATGTAGAAATTATAAATGAGATGTATGTTGGGGGGCACTAAATCTTCATATCTGTGGTATATTTTATATTTATACTTGTAGCACATCTCAGTTTGTATTAGCCCTATTTCAGGTGCTCTCTGGCCACATGTAGCTAGTGGCTACTGTATTGGCCAGTCCAGGACTGAGCATTTCTCAAACTCTTCAATTCTTAAGACCTCTAAGGAGGAAGGATTCTTTTACTCATAAATATTACTCCCAGGTCCAGTATAACCACAAACTATACACCATCCCTTTGGGGTCTGAATTTATTTGATTTATTTTATTGAACTTTAGTTGTTTTATAATGTGTTAGTTTCTGCTGTACATCAAAGTGATCCAGACAGATCTATATATTGTTTTTCATATGCTTTTCCATTATAGTCTATTATGGGATATTGAGTATAGTTCCCTGTACTATATAGTAGGACCTTGTTGATTACCGATTCTATATATATAGTAGCTTGTATCTGCTAATCCCAAACTCCTAATCCAGCCCTCTCCCCATATCCCCTCTCACTGGAAGCACAATTTTAAACATGGTGAATTGAACTTTGTTAGTTTAATTCAAGTAAGTTTTTAATTAAACTTTCAAAGTGGATTCAATTTGCTGCACTTGAAAGATGATGCTTTTGCAGGAGCAGAATTAGTACTTTTGTTTTGCGGTACCTTTTTCTCTCCCAAGAAAACACCAGTGAACAAGTGCTAGAACAAGATTTATGTCTGCTGCCAAATAGAAAAGTGGCTCCTGCTATGTGATACCTTAGTGGTAACAGCAGGTTCTTCACACCCAGACCAACTGTCCTCTGTGTCATTCTAGCCTCTTATTTCAGTAGAACTTTGCTAACACGCCTGCTTCACGAGCATAATCACTGATGCCTTTGTTCCTGAGCTTGCTAGTGCCACAAATAACTCGTTTCCATCTTATTCTGCAGTGACCGTCTTTCCTGAATACACATCATGTCTTTTGGAATCATACAAGAATTAAGAGGGTACCTTGATTCATAATGGAAAACTTAAATAGCAAATGACATTTCTGTCACCTTTTCTTCCACACAAAGCACTTTTATAGGCATCCTCTAGCCACTGGACTGGAAAAGGTCAGTTTTCATTCCAATACCAAAGAAGGGCAATGCCAAAGAATGTTCAAACTACCATACAATGGCACTCATTTCACACTAAGGTTATGCTCAAAATTCTTCAAGCTAGGCTTCAGCAGTATGTGAACTGAGAACTTTCAGATGTAAAAGCTGGGTTTAGAATAGGCAGAGGAACCAGAGATCAAATTGCCAACATTTGTTAGGTCATAGAGAAAGCAAGGGAATTCCAGAAAAACATCTGCTTCACTGACTATGCTAAAGCCTTAAACTTTGACTTTGTGGATCACAACAAATTTTGGGAAATTCTTAAAGAAATGGGAATACCAGACCACCTTAGCTGGCTCCTGAGAAACCTGTGTGCGGATCAAGAAGCAACAGTTAGAACTGGACATGGAACAACTGACTGTTTCAAAGTTGGGAAAGGAGTACAACTAGGCTGTATATTGTCACCCTGCTTATTTAACTTATATTCAGAGTATATCATGTGAAATGCCATGCTGGATGAATCACAAGCTGGAATCAAGACTGCTGAGAGAAATATCAACAACCTCAGATATGCAGATGATACCATTCTAATGGCAGAAAGTGAAGAGGAACTAAAGAGCCTCTTGATGATGGTGAAAGAGGAGAGTGAAAAAACTGGTTTGAAATTCAACATTAAAAAAAAAAAAAAAAAAACTAAGATCATGGCATCTGGTCCCATCACTTCATGGCAAATAGAAGGGGAAAAAGTGGAAGTGATGACATTTTTTTTTTTCCCCTTAGGTTTTAAAATCACTGTAGATGGTGACTGTAGTCATGAAATTAAGACATCTGCTCCTTGGAAGGAAAGCTACGACAAATGTAAACAGTGTATTAAGAAGCAGAGATGTCACTTTGCTGACAAAGGTCCATATAGTCAAAGCTATGATTTTTCCAGTGGTCATGTATAGATGTGAGTTGGACCATAAAGATGGCTGAACTCCAAAGAATCGATGCTTTCAAACTGTGGTGCTGGAGAAGACTCTTAAGAGTCCCTTGGACTGCAAGGAGATCCAACCAGTCAATCCTAAAGGAATCAACCCTGAATATTCATTGGAAGTACTGATGCTGAAATATACTCCAATACTTTGGCCACCCAATGTGAAGAGCTGACTTACTAGAAAAGACACTGATGCTGGGAAAGACTGAAGACAGAAGGGGAACGGGCAGAGGATGAGATGGTTAGATAGCATCCCTGGCTCAGTGGACATGAGCAATTTGGGCAAAGTCCAGGAGATAGAGAAAACAGAGGAGCCTGGCAGGCTACAGTGCATGGGGTCACAAAGAGTTGGACATGACTTAGCGACTGAATAGGGCATCCTTCATTTGAGAAGATACAGAGGTGAGGGAGTATTATAGAAAAACAACTAGATTAAGAGTCCAAATTTTGGAAGTCTAGATCTATCAACCTACTCTTCCCTGAATGGGTGGTGGTGATGGGATTCCACTAGCCCCGGTGGTGTCCTTGTGTGATTTGGAAAAGGGCAGCCACTTGAAGTGGACACAGCCCTCCAAGTATATGGCGTAGTAACCAGACAGTAGGTTTAAAAAAAAAAAAAATTCGATAAAAATGACCCTTGACTTCAAGGCCAGTGTCAGAGCACATGACTTGGCAAGTTGAAGAGGCAAGATTTCTGCCCCTGCTTGCTCTCCTGCCCAACTGTATGTACATGGAAACTGTGCGTATGGCTAACTTTGAGTGTGGTTCTCATGTGTCAGACATTGTGCTATGAAATTTACATATTTCAGCTCATGTATTCCCCATTAGTTCTCTACGAGGTTAGAGAGACTTAGGGTTAGTAAGTGGTGGAGCCAGGACAAGAATTCCGGTCTGTGTGACATCCGCAGTTCATAACCCTAATGACCAAACTCCATTGTGCAAGTTCCCCTCCTCTTTGGACTTGCCTTCTATGGACAGAGGAGCCTGGTAGGCTACAGTCCATGGGGTCGCGAAGAGTCAGACACGACTGAGCGACTGAACTGACTGACCGACTTCCCTGGAGTTACAATTTGATTGTGCACACCGAAAGGTTTTGCAAGTTTTAAAAATACTATAGGACCATAGCCTAATCTTGATAATTGTGTTGCTTAGTAAAAAAAAAAAAAAGAGTACATATATATATATCACTGATCAAAATACTGGCTAAGATGCTTTCTAAACACTTGGGTTTTAGATTTTCAGAGAAGCTGGTACACTAGGACTAGTTATAAAAGTAGAATATAGGTTAGTTTTAAGTAACAGAATTCATTTATGGAAAAGAGGGTTAAAATGAGACATTTATAATAAGACAGGTATTATCAAGGATCACTTCCCATAGATGACAGATAAGTCCTGATGGTTACAAACTGGGGAAATTAATAGGTTAAATAAAGCTAGAGTAGGATGAGTTATCTCTTTTTTCCTTTAAGGATGGTCACTGGCTTATTTTATGCACTATTTTTATCTTGCTAATTAACAGCTATCCATGGGACAGAGTGGAGAGAGTAGAAAATAATATGAAACCTTAGGCTTTTCTACCCACAAGAACTCTGACTGGTTGGACCTTGAAGGAAAAAGAAGGGTTAGATTTTTAGAGACAGACTGATGTTTATTTTTGCCTGATTTTCAGGGAGGGAGGTTCCAGTAAAAATGAAGTTTCTCTGGGGACAGAACAAGAGTGGTGGTAAGTGGTTCTTGAGCTGGGTATGAAATCTGATCAATTAAGCTTCAGTTATAAAATGTGTATCTTGGTTCCTTCATTATTATTGCTTTTAAATTTAATAATAGTCCTCATTTTTCCTGTTGTGGCCTCCAGTGCTTGATTTTTTTAAACTTGGAAGTACTTACACTTCCTTTAAATTGTCTAAAATGGAACCAGAGTTTACCTGGTCTTTAAAAATGTAGCAAAGCAACTCTATCCACTATTTCCAAGATAGCATGTAGAATCCAGGACAGAGGGCTATATCACTGTATCTTTAAAACATCTCACAGACGCCCTTAGTATGGTAGTGTTTGGGGAGTCAGTTGTCTAAGCAAAGATAGGAAGACTTCCTATTTGAAAATTAGCTTGTTGAAAACAAAATGAAGACATGTCAGCATGAAATCTTGAAAATCCATTCCATCAAGAAACTTTAAAATTAAAAAAAAAAAAAAATCTGCTTGTGCCTGATAGGATATACTATAATATGTGCTCAAAAATGAAGAACATACTTTAGAATCCACAATGGTGGCTGCTTGCAGTTAATTTAAAAAATTAAACATTACCTTCCTCACTTGCTCTAGTCACATTTCAGGTACTCAAGATTTACATGTGACTAGTGATTACTAGTGAGTACTGGAATGGGGTGCCATTGCCTTCTCCGAGTGATTACTGTTGGATATTTCCATCATTATAGAAAATTCCATTGGACAACATTCTCTTAGAATATTCAATATTCTTCCTAAAATATTGTTACTTTCTCAGAACTGTCCTCAAGGTAAATGTTCCCCTTTAACTTTTTCCCCTGGAGACTAACATTAGTGAAGTTTAGGGTAGGAGAAATAGGCTGATGTGAACTTTCCTCTAGAACTACGCATTATGCGATGGTTCCTCCTCCTGCCCACTCTCCAGGATTGGGTGGGTGTCTAAGTCAGCACTGTGCCCAGTACTGGTGGTTCAAACATTATTTAGACACATACCCTGCCCTCAGCAGCTTACATCATCAAGGTAGCTCTTGGTTAAAAGTAAAATGCCAGTCCAGGCTCGATGCACTACTGGATGCTTGGGGCTAGTGCACTGGGATGACCCAGAGGGATGGTATGGGGAGGGAGGAGGGAGGAGGGTTCAGGATGGGGAACACATGTATACCTGTGGCGGATTCATTATGATATTTGGCATAACTAATACAATTTTGTAAAGTTTAAAAATAAAATAAAATTAAAAAAAAATCCTTGTGTAGAGGATGCTACCTTTAAAAAACTAGTAATCAACAACAGCATTTAAGAAATACTGGATACATGAAAATATTTTAATACTTTATTTTCCTTAAAACAAATAAACAAAAACTATCCTTTTTTGAAAACCCATTTATCTTATTCTCTCCATTTCTTTTACCTGAATCATCCATATTATTTTTACTCTTTTCAAAATGCTAATTCAGTTCTTTCCTTTAGGATTTATTCTTTTTAAAACTTTTGATTGTGTTTTCTTGTAAATTTCCTTACAAAAGAATGACTATACTTTCATGCTGCAAAATCAATTAAGGTAACAAAAATCAGAAATCTTAAATCACCACTGCATGTTTCCATCCATCGGAAATTATCTGAAGTTGTATAAGGTATAGGATATAAATATCAATATTATATATAAATATTTACTATATACTTACTACATGTATAACATTTAAAGTGACTATTCTCAATGTTGAAATCTAGAGGTTTGTAGGAATTTTTCTTTTTTGGTTTATTTTCCTCTCCACAGGACACATGTTTCTAAAATAAGTGGAATAGTTAAAAGTTTTTGCAAACAGGTAGATTTCAACCCTGGTGCTGCTTCTTAGTTGGGGTAACTTTTTATAAGTTACTTAACTTACTTGAACTTCAGTTCCCTCATCTATAAAGTAGGGTTAAAACTACCTACCTTGCTTTCACTTAAAATTTTAATATATAAATGCATTCATCAGTGCCTCATGAATGCTAGACTCTCAACAATGATTAGATTCCCTTTACCCTGCTGTAAAGACATTTTAAAATTCTTGGCTGGCTGAGATTCACCATGTCTTATACAAAACCTTTGGTATGACAATATTTTTCTATGGAATGAATATAATAGTGACAATAGCTGACATGTATCAAGGGCTGAGTAAGTAACAAGGGCTGTATTTGAAAAGTGATTCACATAATGACTATTTTTTCTTAACAGGAGTCCTATGAAGTGAGGAAGGTAATCTCCGTTTTGCAGAAGGAACAGAGGCTCATGGGGATCCAAGAGCTTGTCCATAGTCGTCCCTCAGACACCCTCGAGTCTGTGTCACTCCTTCATGCACACTTTACAACCAGGAGAGACTATGTTAGATGCTTTCCAAAAGCCAGTGAATTAAATATGAAGGTAGTAAATTTTATAGTATGTGAATTAGATCTCCAGTAAAAATGCTATATAAAGCAGTTGCTGGATGTGTAGGGACTAGCAAGTTAGTATAAAGGTTAGCTTTCTTTATGGTGAGCTTGCTCTACCTCTCTCTCTCTCGTTCAACATTTTAAAAAGAAAACACTATACCAAGTACCCACTCTCAAAACAAGTCTATTCACAATGTCTGCTAAGAAAAACTACTATGATTCTAAGGGTTAGACAGCCCAAAGAAGGTGTATATGAGAAGGTGACATGCTTGCTATAGGCCTGTCTTACCAGATCAAGGAAAAAGACACTGGAAGCACCAAAGACTCCAATCAGTAGCCTGAACCTCATTTTTAAAAAACTGATTAGAATCTAGGAGAAATAAAAAATCTATAAGAATAATCTGGGAGAAGACTGAGATAAAAGAAAAGGGATGGAAATAATAATTTCCCAAACAAAAAGTAAACACTACCATATGATCCAGCAATCCCACTCCTGGAGAAAACAATAATTTGAAAAGATACATGTACTCCAGTGTTCACTGCAGCACTATTTATCATAGCCAAGACATGGAAGCAGCCCAAATGTCCATCGACAGAGGAATGGATAAAGAAGATGTCATACATACATACATACATACATATGTATATATATATAATGGAATATCACTAAGCCATAAAAGGAATGAAATAATGCTATTTCCAGTCACATGAATGGATCTAGAGATTGTCATACTGAGTGAAGTCAGAGAGAGAAAGACAAATATCATATTATATCACTTACTATATAGTCTAAAAAGGTACAAATGAATTTATCTACAAAACAGAAATAGAGTCACAAATGTAGAAAACAAACTTACAGTTTCCAGGGAGTAGAGGGGGGAGGGAAAAATTGGGAGGCTGGGATGGACATATATACACTATATATATAAAATAGATAACTAATAAGAACCTACTGCATAGCACAGGGAACTCTACTCAATACTCTGTAATAACCTATATGGGGAAAGAATTTTAAAGAGTCAACACATGTGTATGTATAACTGATTCGCTTTGCTGTGCACCTGAAACTAACACAACATTGTAAATCATATATACTCCAATAACAGTTTTTTAAAAAGTGAATGTATTTTCTTAAAAATGCTCTACATGTTTTGCATACCTTCCATTATTATTTTACCCCCTCCTTACACATTTTTGACTTAGAAAACTTTCTTAAGCTTTGGAAAGATTGATATAGTTGATTTAAGACTGAGAGAATTATCAGAAATGTGTACATTAGTATTGGGATAGGGTTAGTTTTTTAGATGAAATTGAACTTCATTCCTTATACGTAGAAAACAACAAATGCGGAGGAACCCGATTCCCACTTTAAAATACAAATGTATGAAATTCAAGCACTGCTTCCTTTAGTCTAGTCATTCATTTGATTCCTGCCTACAGACATTAATAGAAACATGTAGTCATTGTAATTACCTTCATCCATGCCATTAAGTAATTCAGTTAAATCTTCATTTTTACTGTCAAACTGATGCTCCTTCCATGTTTCACCATTTTCACTGCGAAGAACAATGAGCTCTCTCTCCTTGCCTCTCATAGACCCAAAGTGAGGGATTTCCACTATGACAGGGCTGGAAAAAAAGCCACATTATTTTGGTATCAAAGGAAATGTGTTTATAGTTTCATACTTTTTAAAATGTTTCACTGACAATATTCATTTGAAAGTCAGAGGTGCCACTAAGGTTGGGAATGATTTCAAAGCTGCAGAATCATTTGCTAATTAAATAATATATTAGAAGCCTGAAAACATGCCATCATTCATTCATTCACAAACAATTCTTGGGGGCCTATCATATGTTAGGCATTTGATTTAAAAGAGGGAAAATATTCAGCACACATTAGAAATCAAGGAATTGAAAATTATTAAAAAAGACCATAAGAAAGAAAGTTGGTCCATTTTTAAGAACACAATAGGTATATTATACAAAACACTCATGATTTAAAAGGACACAGTCATTTCTTTAAAGAAAATTTGTAAATTATTTTGAAAGATTGCTGATTTTTTTCCCCTTAGTAAGAAAACAATCAATGTAACAATCCACTCCCTCCAAGGGTCAGTTTTCATAACGTTCATGGCCTGTATAGTCAAGAGAGTTTCTTTAGTTTTTAAGTTACGAAATGGGCAGCTTCATTTCCTCACTCTTGTAGGACTGCATAGGAATTCAACTTTCTGAAAAAGCACTATTGGTTTGAAATTGTCATATAACAATCTGTTAATCTTTGACAGTGTCCTTTTGCAAAAGAATGTAAAAAAATGGCTGCAAATTGAAGCTAGCCAATCAAGCACAGGAGTAGTTCTGTTAAATTTGAAAGTAGGATAAATGCTAAAAAAGATGAATGGAAGTAAGCAGACCACAATCACACACAGTTTATGTAGTTGGATTGTGCAGCTTTATTTTATGACATTTAAGTAGACAGTATCATTATTCTCCTACAGAGGTTGTATGTAACCTCACCTCTTAGCCTATGTGATTATGGACAAGTGGGAAAAGAAGGTACAGGCTTAAATAGGTAACAGTATAAAAAGTCATAGCAGTTGTAATGACCAAATGACATAAAACGTATTAATATTTGAGTTATTACAAAAGAATTCACTTAAAATAGGATGATAGGTATGAAATTTTTACTTTTGGCAAAATACTTCTCATGAATTAAAATTAAGGGTTTGAAAGATTTTTTATAATGCGTTTATTTTTTGATGGGTAAAAACAGAATCAGCTATTCCTAACAGTGTTAGCCATTTCAAGAGTTATTAAGATGTTTACCATATTTTTAACCACACCTGGATCAGACATTACTTTTTTCTGTTTTTTTGAGAACTAGATACAATCTTTGCAGGTTGATGTATCAGATACTGTCACTGTGAATATTTAAGGGATGTGGCTTTGCGTATGACATTCAACAATACTGGAGAGAAAAAATGAACGAGGGTCTGGGACCAAGGTGAAAGCCAAGCATAAGTTTTCATAACAGGTTTCTTCATGCAGACTGCCAAGGCCAACACACCAGTCAGACAGACAGGCAGACAGACGAATACCAACACATTTCAGCTTAAACAGAAGAAAACAAAACAATTTAATAACTTTAGTAAATATTCTACCTGCTGCCTATTTGGTTCCCTTTAAATATCTTGTATTCCCAACATTTTTTTCAAAATCAGTTTACTTATTGATGATTTGCCTTCTCAAAGTCCATAAAGTTTACTTAGTATGCATAAGTACTTTAAAAAAAAGTAACTCCACACACATACATATATATATACACACAGATATATATATATATATATATATATATACACACACATATATATCATTTATAGCAAATGTTGATTCAGAGTCTGCAAATACCTTCTCTTACACTGGGTTAAAATCAGATCTTCAGTCTATCTTAAAAACGACCATAATCAGTGGAAATATTTTAAATGAAAGTAAATTTTACAAAAGCACAAAGTTATGAAAGCAGAATGCTTGCAGTGAATTCCACATGCTTGAAAAGCACAAGAGAGGTAGCGGTGGTTGCTACATTAAGTCAAGCCACTATGAATTTTTTTTCTTTCAGTGACACACATCAACTGAAAGCATTAAAAACTGAAAATAAAATTAAGACAAGAATAAGACCATGGGTGTGATAGAAAAAAATTGAAAATGGAAAAGAATTGTAGACATTCTGTATCTTGTCTATAAAGATCCTACCCAATAAATTTTGTTCCTTGAGGCCCAAGCTGCAGGATTCGGCTAACCAAGCTCTCACCCTCATTTACAGGGGGAGGATTGGTGGGAAGATGCAGTTTACTGAATAACATCCATGCAGCAGGAAGAGAAACAAGAAGGGGAAACTGTGAACAAACTGTCAGTCATGACAGAGCCTGCCTGGTTTGCACCCAAGTGCCACCTCAGAAAATAAATTCATTTTTTTCTCTTAAAGGACCAGATCACAATGGATTGTTTCCCCCAAAAATTATCATTAAGCAGACATGTACCCAAAATTGCCATTTATTCAATATGTCACGTGTCAGAGTGGTGCCTTGACTTCCACAGAGGCTGCTGGGGTTCCGTGCACTCACTGAGCAGAGAACATGCTTCTCGGTTAGTAAAAGCTTTGACCAGCAAACTGAGTTAAGGGAGTGCCAGCCTTCCAGCTTTTCACAGAATTACATAGCTTTGTGACCTTTGATTCTACACCAATGCTGTAATCGATCAAAATGGTCCAACTCAATAGATGTAGTAGTTAACTCCATAGATTTAATTTAATTGACAAGGGTAAAGAAAATCAAAGATGCAGTATAAGGGCCAAGATGAAAATTGACAAAATGACTTACCCTAAAAATTGTGCCCCTGCAGGACCCATTTCTACCAGTCTACTGGCTAATCCCTCTCCTTCCACCATGGGGGGTGGGTTGGCCAGTTTATGTCTCTTTACCAAACGGCAGGTGATGCGGGTGGGGGCCGTACACTTGCGTGGAGGAATGATAATCCTCATCCCATGGTGACGGCTTCCCCTCATGGAGCCCCCTCGAGCATCCACCATAAAGCTAACCAGAAACCTGCAGAGGAAGATCAGAGTCCGAGTCAGGGAGAGACGCAAACCATCTTCACAGTCAGTTCTGAAGTTAAATGTTAAAGTGACAGACAAGGTAGCTAGCATTTCCTCTCTTTAAGAATACACTGGAAGTAAATACCTCAAATATGCACTTGACTTGTGAACTGAGCAAAAGTGTAAAACATGACAATTTATTTTTGGTGGCAAACGGCCTCTGAACAGAAGTCAATCACTCTGTCGATGCTCAAACTAAAGGAAGAGTGAATGTTTCAAAGCTGGAATAAAAGCTGGCTATTAAAGGACTGTCTTGCATTTAAAAACAAAGTCCCCTAAACAAAACCACTGTATGTGGTTGCTGTGGGTGGTTTAAATTATATTCAAGGGTCATTGTAACTATACATGGTTTTAGCCATTTGCTGACTAT
Organism: Bubalus kerabau; assembly: GCF_029407905.1. Classification (NCBI taxonomy): domain Eukaryota; kingdom Metazoa; phylum Chordata; class Mammalia; order Artiodactyla; family Bovidae; genus Bubalus; species Bubalus kerabau. Next base: position 139,047,321 of record NC_073624.1, read on the forward strand.
GGAATCTCTTCCCCCAGAAGTTAAGATGAAACTCCACAGTATGTCTTAAACGTGAACAACTCAGAAAATAAATGTATATTTAATCATCCGACACTCTAATTTTTACTATTTTCACAAAACAGAAACGAATAAAAGCAGAAAGTGACTAAAGTTTTACTAAGGTAATTTTGATGGAAAGGGATTTAATCTTTTCAGTATCAATTTGACTTTAAAAAACTATTTAAAATAACCTACATTTGAGTATCTGTACAGAAATGCAAAAATTGTTGAACTGACTTTTTAGAAAACATCTCTATATAATTCTGTCATTGGCTGCTACATTAAAGCTAGGGAAGAAAAACTATCTGCTTGTGCTTGTAGCTATGAAGATGTAAAGAATTAACTGTCATATTTGGGTAGTATCTTTAAAAACTTTTTATTGGCATATAGTTGAATTATAATGTGTTAATGTCTGCTGTACAGCAAAGTGATTCAGTTACGCATATATATATATTATTTTTCATATTCTTTTCCATTATGATTCATCACAGGTTACTGAATATAGTCCCCTGTGTTAGACAGTAGCAACTTGTTGTTTATCCACCCTATGTATAATAGTTTGTATCTGCTAATCCCAAACTTATTTGGGTAATATCTTGATTCGTATCATATGTTCATGAAAAAAAGACCTCTGTGACTCCTCCCACCTTTGTCACCGGGTTGCAAAGCACTCTAGTAAACATAAACCAATGAGCCCAACATATGGAAGAGTGCAAGTCAGACCGGGGAACAGAAACACATATTTTTACATTTTGGTTCTCACATATGAAAATATGCTTATTCATGGAAGAGCACCAAATGTTGATATTTAGAAAACTGTCTGAATATCTACAGTATCTGGTGTGTGTATGTGGGCGTGGGGGTGGACAATCCCATCCATCAAAATCTGCTACTGTATACTCTTCTGTAAAACAGTTCTAACATCCCCCTAAATAGATTTCAGACCCTGCCTGGAAGTCTTAGCTGGAGATCCCTTCCTAAAGAGTGATGCTTCTTGACCTTGAAAGAGTAAATCAGCCCACCATCCCCATGGAGAGAGGCAGGTGCATGGGGATCACCTTTCAGCCCACCAGATTCTCAGAACCAACTGTGGTCATCAGTGAAGTCATCATCAACTTCATACCTTTTTGCTCATTTTGGATTTAGCCATTTTCCTCTGGATTAATGAATGGTTTTTATGTTTTGATATTATTGTATCTACTTTGAGAGACCGGAATCACAGGGATATTCAAAGTATGAGGGCAAGAGACAGACCCCTTCAAAAACAGAACAAAACAAAAAACAAAACTCCCTCCTATTAAAAAACAAAGATCCTTGTTCACTTGTACAAGTGTCCAGATGAACTGTCTCCAGTGCTGAATGATCCAGGGCTCCCTTGCAGCTACTCTGGGAGCCTTCATTTCCTTAGACATGTACAAGCTTAACAACCACTTTTTACCCGGTACTGAAGACAATGCGGCAATATTATAAGGAAGCCCAAGACAAAAATCTGATCTTTCCCAGCTTTTAGTAGTTAAAAAGGAATTTGTGGTTGGGACTAACAGTAACAGAATGAATGAGAAATGACTCAAGATAAACTCTGGGTTTGAAAATGTAGTTGTATTGGTACAAATAAACACTGGAATATTTACACTGAGAGGACCTTGCTCGCCCTGGCAACAAACAGCTGGTTCTCACTCACACACATAATATTCCAATCAGGTTTGTCTTGTTCACTGCTCTACCTGCAAAGCTGAGCATGATTCTCACACATAATAAGCACACAGTAAATGTTTATTGAATAGACCAATAAACAAAACTATTTTGTTAAGTGTGCTTAGAAATTGCCTAGGTCAGATTTGGTTACTAACATTGAAAAAAAATACGGAAAAATATATACATATATAAATACATGAAATATATATTATGGGCTTCCCTCATGGTTCAGACGGTAAAGAATCCACCTGCAATGCAGGAGACCTAAGTTTGATCCCTGGGTTGGGAAGATCCCATGGAGGAAGGCATGGCAACCCACACCAGTATTTTTGTCTGGAGAATTCCTATGGCAGAGGAGACTGGCGGGCTACAGTCTATGGGGTCTCAAAGAGTCAGACACAACTGAGTGATAAATTTCATTTATTTATACATATATAAATAAATGAAATATATATTATAGGTATATAATATATATACATATATACACTGAAGGTAGTGTAAGAAGGTTACCAGCGTCAATATAAAAATACCCCAGCTACAGAGAATATCAGAACCAAATGGAAAAACCATGGCTTAGAAGATTTTAATGACAAATTGGAAGAATCTCTTTCTCTATATTCTGCATGGCACCCAGCACATAGCTGGGGCTCATTACTGATTATTTATTGTTCTAAGGTTTTCAGCTTTATAGAGCCAAAAGACTGAGGAAATATGGGGTAAATGTTAAGCAGAATATTGAGTCCTATTATTCAATAACATCATGAAATACAGAAATTTGTTTTTTAAACTCCCTGGTGGTGCAGCGGGTAAATCATCTGCCTGCAATGTAGGAGATCTGGGTTCCATCCCTGGTTGGGAAGATCCCCTGGAGAAGGAAATGGCAACCCTCTCCAGTCCTCTTGCCTGGAAAATTCCATAGATGGAGGACCCTGCTAGGTTCTACAGTCCATGGGATTGCAAACAGTCTCACAGGACTGAGCAACTTCACTTGTTACATGTTGTATACAAAATAAAATTTCATGCACTATAACTTACAAAAACAAATGAAAAGGTAATACTGAATCATATTCATTGTATCTTATTAATATGTAAACTAAGGCAGGAATTCTACAAATGATTTTAAAACTAACACATGAATGTTTCTAGTTTTAGGAACAGCAGGATGACAAATGCTGATACACTTACAGACATTGACACAATCTGTGGGGAAAATTCACATAAATTAAAAATACAAAAAGGGATGAGTCACATAAAAGACACAGTTATCACCTTGAATCATACTGAGGAAGTGGAGAAGAATAGCTGCAAAATAATTTAGAAAGCAAATGGGAAAATTAATGTAAGATAATTAGAAGCAAGCAACAGAAAATGTCAATGATAAGCAAAGGAAAAATAAAAACCATCAGAAAACAAAACCAAGGCATTTGGCATTTGTGGGACAATTTGGAAAAAGATTTGCCTCATATGGCTATGTATGAGCTACTCCATAGACCTGGCATTAGTGAACTAGTTCCAAGTGTATACCAGTGTGTATTCTCCTTTTCAAATAAGCCCAACAGTTGCTGCTATTACTTTCCTTCCCTGAAGAAGTCTGTTGACTTCAATGAATTCAAGGGGAAGGAGAGATAAGTTGCATATTCAAATACTATACTGTGTCCAATGCAGAGGAATGCTCATTTCTGATTTTATTATCCCATCATGCCTCAGCTTCTCAATTTACTAAATTAAACCCTTGGACTTTTCTTTTCTATGTAGAGTACAAAGTGCTGGGTCTAGATTTTGGTAACATGGTGGCAATTCACTAAACTTGGTTCAAAAAACTCAATATGTTTGCCCACTGAATGAATGTATTCTGGGTGCTTTGTATTTTCCTTCTCAACTCTGACTTGTTTTTTTTTTTTTTTTGCTTTTGCAATTTTAGACCCATATACATCTACTATAAATCATGTAAATATTTTAAGCAGTTTAAAAATTAATATTACTATAATTAAGAATTTTTCTAATTAAATTAAAGAAATGCAATATTGATGATTCAAAGACCACCATGTAGTTTATAAAGCACTTGCACGTAAATTATTTCTGTTTAAAGGACATTGTGGTAACTTGTGTTTTACAACTGTGATGTTACAAGCTGTAATTGTGTAAGAATTTTTTAAATAATTTGTAGCATTACTCTGAGCTTAGGACTTTTCCTCTGTAAAATGGGAATAATGATAAAACTTATCTCAGTGTCATTGTAAGGTTCAAATAAATATTAAATAGTACATGTGAAAAGATTTAGCACAATGCCAGATATATGACAAGCACTAGCTGTGTTAGCCATCACACTTTATTGTAATTCAAAGCAGCAAAAAATACTTCATATGATATATAAGGCACGTCACATATGTTAATCATAGTTAATTTATTTACTTCAAAATGAATATGTACTTGTCCTGAATTACAATTAATTTATGGCCTAAACATCAATTTCAGAGGTGAAAATACTTTGAAATTTTCAAATTATTTCATTCCCATCTATATACATATCGATTATCCCAAGTTTTAATTACCTATTAGGCAAAGAACCCAATATCTAAAAATACAGTAATTATCAATTTAGCAGTTGAAGCAGGTCACCTCTTAGCTGCCTGCTGACTAACAGGGCGGCAAAGAGGAGCCTCTTTGATGTGGTTTTTACTATAGCTCTTCTGGTGTACATACATTGGTATATTTACTGTTTTTTTTCTTTAAAAAATTCATTTATTTAAAAAACTTTAATACAACTTCATTATAATTTTATTTCAGGAAAATAATAAACTCAGAAAAAAACATTTTAATAAAGTAAAATGAAAAGAAATGACTATACTAAAATTTTTTTATTGAAATGCAAAATTAAAGCCCTAAAAGTAGTGCCAGAATAGCCAGGCAGTTTTTATGCACCAGCACTTTATTAATTTCCTTTATAACACTGTGCTTTTGTCAATAAAAACAGATATGCAGACTTATCTAGAAAAGAATTTACTAATGATTTACAAATATATGTCACGTATACTCATTAATGAAGTCCTTTAGAAGATCAATATTTAATACATGTGAAACTTGCCAATATGAATTTATAACTGCAAATGATAAATGCAATGTTCATGTAACAGGAGAAGTGACTTTCTGTTACTGGGTTACTTACCCAGAATGAACAGGACTTGAGACAAGATTGACATTGTCCAAGGTATCTGCAGCCCAGCTGTAATGTCTAAGAGAATCTGAGTCAAACTCTCTTGTGAATGTTAGATGCTGAAAAATAAACAATATATTATGTCAGCAACTCATCCAAGACAGTGGTTTCTCTGCACCTATAAAATATACCTGTATGTCTCCATCAGTCCAGATAGTTCAATATTCAAAATAAGCATTTTCTTATAGTTGTCTCTTTTATCCTCAGGTGACCAGTTCCAGGACATCCCTCCCCAGCCTGTGCCTGTGGATACTAAAATCCGGGAATGCTCAAGTCCCTTATATAAAATAACCAGTGTCATCAGCCCTTTGCATCCACGGGCCTGACTGTATATTCCTCTATAGGTCTACATTGCAGTTTCAAAAATTAAAAAATAAAGTTCACTGATATGCTGTATTATTTCAGTCTTTTAAGAAACCACTTGAGTAACTGGCATGGCACAAGGAAGATCACAGAAGTCATTCTAACCACGATTTTAAGTACTTCAAAAATCTCTTAAGTTAATCCTATTCTCTTCTGAATCTCAAAAAAAAAAAAAAAAAAAAAAAATCAATCTTGATGACTTCTATTTCCAAGTGGGATAGAGAAGCCCACAGGAGCCTAGCGCTGTACACCAGGTAAGTATGGAAATCATCTATCTCTGCAGGCAGCAGAGAACAACTGAGGCGCAAAACTGGAGGACCTGTACTTGGAGAGGAGGTGACCTGCAAAAAGATAAGCTGACTTTTTGTTTCCATTTTTAACTTGGGGGCATTTGTCAATTACCAGTGCAGATGGAATCTGGGCTTTGTGCCTACAGGGGCTGCCTGCAGGGGAATACAAAAACCAAAAGAGTTTTGGTGGAGATCTGGGTGGCCTCAAGCACGCTACAGATTTCTGTTCAGAACATCTGCTAAATTCTGGGGCTGTGCAGAACAGGAAGCTGAAAAACCAACCTGAAAATTTCTGAAAGGCATAGTAGAGCTGTTGGGCAGTTTCATGAGAAAAAGATTCCGAGTTTGAGACTTAGAAAGGGAGGGGCCTCAAAGATCATACCAGAATTTCAAATAAGGACCCTGAAGGGCCAGAGACAGTTCAGAGATTGCCTGAGGCTTATCAGGGCTTCAAACCAGCCTCATTTCAGCAAAATCTTGATTGGATTAGAAGACTCAACCACCCCTCTATTTGCATAGCAGAGAGATAGTGACTCCTCTTTGAAAGAATATATCATCACTGGGTGTGTCACGTCTACAAACTTGTTTTTAATACATCATGTCCAGCATGCAATGAAAAACTGCCAAGGATGGCCAGAGCACATGAACAAAAACAGAAAAAGATACCCAGATACTATAAACGGATCCCAAGGTCATCCTGTATTTTGAAGGAAGCTTATAAGAACTTTCACTACAGTGATCCTAATAACTATGATTAGTATGTTTAAGAAAATAGAAAAAATAGAGAAAAATAAAGTTGGATAATTCAACAGAGCACGGGAATATGTGTAAGAAAGAACCATATGGGTCTTTGTCCAGTTCTCAGTATAATGTGGGTTCTTGAGTCGACACAACAGAAAACAAGGTTAGTAAACTGGAAGTGTAAGTGGAAAAATACACAAAATGAAGGGCAGGTTTAAAAAATTTTATGTTATATTGGACTATGGTTGATTTACAATGCTGTGTTAGTTTCAGGGGTTCAGTTTTATATATATACATATTCTTTTTCAAAGTATTTTCCCATTTAGATTATTACAGAATATTGAACAGAGTTCTCTGTGCTATAAAAAGTAGGCCCTTGTTGGTTATTTGTTTTGAATGTAGTAGTATGTGTATGTCAAGGGTAGATAGTTTAAAAGAATGAGAAATACAGAAAATGGTATGAGACGTAGAACACAGTGAAAAGTTTTAACGTATGTGTCACTGGACTCTTGGAAGAAGAGGAAAACAAAGTAGAGGCTAAGTCTGAAGACAGAATTGCTAAGAATGTTCTAAATCTGATGAAAGATAGTATTTCACAGACCACAAACGATATCAATCTCATTTTTCATCCTGGTAAAGATCTGCTTTCTATTGAAACCCCAGTAAGATGGAAGTTGAGTGTTAACTCACACATACACACACACGCACACAAAGAACATAAGAGAACACATCAGCAGAAAAACAAGGATTGGTTTAAAGTCTCTGTAAAAGTGATGTGATCCTCACAATCCTCTCACTGATTTATCTGTCGCCAAATAACTAACTTCCCTCCATCATCCTTGGCAGAAAGTTAGAGGTATAGAGACCAGAGGCAGAAGATTAGAAGGTTAAAGGCACCATAATGAAAATGGAGATTAATTGAAAGCCTATATACCAAATGTTCAGACCCAAACTTCTACCTTTACTGGTCTCCCAGATAGACAGTTAGGGATGGAGCCTGGAGGCTGAAAATGGAGTCTTCTCTGAAATTTTCCAGTGAAATGTTCCAGGTTCATTTCTTTAGTGGAAGTCACAGATGGCAAGTCCTCTACCATGCAGAGTACCCTGTGAGCTTAATACTCAGTCATCAAAAGGTACCCCAAGTCACTGTCTCTGGAGAGAAGAGGCTGAAGGTGTATATGGAGGTTCTTCTTTTAATCCAAATGAGTATGTCTGATAACAGGACATGAGTTTTGATTGGTGTGTATATTTGATAAGAAAACAAATTTTCTAAATTACTGTGAATTATAAAGAATAGCCCTGAAATCAAACTGAACAATAATTTAAATCAAACTGAACAATAATTTGTAGAGCACTTATGTGCAGTCACTATCCTATCCAGATCTTAGGCGAATGCAGAAATGAATGAGGAGCAGCTTTCTCTGCATTTAGCGAGAGAGGACACATCTGCTGGGTGGGTGTGTGATCAGTGATGTTCATAAAAGCTTATAGAACCAGGTTCCTAATCCCCAAAGAGCAATACATCACTTCAGAAAGTGACCACATTCTTTATGGTTTAACCAAAGATTAGATGTTGGCTTTAGTCTGGCCTCATTTACCAATTTTACTGACTTTTAGAGACCCCAAAGAACTGCCCTCCATGCCTAGTTGCTTCAATCGTGTCCTGACTCTTTGCGACCCTATGGACTATAGCCCACCAGACTTCTCTGTTCATGGGATTCTCCAGGCAAGTATACTAGAGTGGGTTGCCATGCCCTCTTCCAGGGGAGCTTCCTGACCCAGGGATTGAACCCCTGTCCCTTAATTCTTCTGCGTTGGCAGACAGGTTCTTTACCAGTACTGCCAACTGGGAAGCCCACCTCACCTCCAGAGTAGGGCAAAATATTTAATGTGAAGCAGTGGTGCTGCTTACTTAATTTTTTAGCAAACTAAAATTCCTACATTTGGGGCCTTAAGGTTATTTTCCAAAGGACCCATTTTTCTCAAGCTCTAATAAATAAATAATATCACTCCTCTTTGGTAATTACAGTAAATTATTTACCCTTGGTCCTCTTAGAAACACGCACTGGCGACATTAATTATTGAAACGATCAATTATATCACACAAAAAGGTAACACTGCCGTGATGTAATATGTATGCAGGCAGGAGTGTGCCGGCACACGGGGACCCCTCTGACTCACTCCTAGGTCCCTCACTCTCCCCACCCCTAGGAACTCTGTCATAACACAAATGAACCAGTGTACAATGAACAAGCACAAAGACGTGTTCAAAACAACTGGCCGTATGTCCTCATATTTGTTCCCGTTTTTTTTCCATAGAGTTTTGCAGAGGTTTATGGGCAGGCCTAACAATTTTAATAAGTGAAATACAGAAAAAACAAAAGGCTCTTCTCACAATGCATCCACTGAAATACAAAACAAGGCATGCCATCTGAACCTAGGGTTTTTATAGATATGAGGTGGTAGCTTCATTTCCAAGTTACGTGTCTCTGAATACTTCTTTCTACAGACTGGGCTTCTCTGGCGGCTCAGACAGTAAAGAATCTGCCTGCAGTGCAGGAGACTTGGGTTTGATCCCTGGGTCAGGAAGATCTCCTGGAAAAGGGAATGGCTACGTTCACTTAAAACGGAAATGTGCCGCTTGAACTGCTTACTTATTTTAATCAACAATATGAATTTCAAAATGTTCTGACACATCACTGCGCATGGTACCACAGTACCAGGAAAAACTCTTCTTCCACCTGGTTACTTACAGCAGACATTTAAAACAATAAATCAGACACTACATAAACAATGGTTGAAAAAGATGAGCTAGAGGGACTTCCCTGGTGGTCCAATGGTTAAGACTCCACGTTTCCAATGCAGGGCGCATAGGTTCAATCTCTGGTTGGGGGAACTAAGATGCCACATGCCGTGAGGCATAGCCAAAAAATTAAAAAGTAAAGACACCGTGCTTATTTAAAAAAAAAAAAAAAAAGATGAACTAGAGACGGCTCTCAAACTTCCCACAGCAAGTAGGGGTGTTCCCAGGGCTTAATGCAAAAGCCGGGCTTTAGAGCTGAGTCACAGACTTTGATTTGAAAATCATCTCTGCCATTTGTGAATAGAGAGCACTTTTCCCACTCGTAAGCTTTCCAGTTTGGAAAGGCTGCTCAATTGTGTCACCGAAGGCCTCACTCTGTGCCTTTATATTCACTGTAGCCCTGGAAATGTGGTTTATTTATCTTCATGGAAGATTTGGGAAAGGCAGCTGGGAGGCTCTGCTCAGATGCAGCTTTCACTCTTGTGGGCCCGAGCTTGGTCACAGAGGAGAGTCACCTGCTTTGTTCCCCACTGCAGAACTCCGTGAGGGGCTGCCTGTCCCGGGTCACTGATGCTGGCCACTGGGTAGGGGGTCTGCCCAGGGGTGCAGTTACAAAGGCCCACTTGGGTCAGACACAACCCTCAAGCTGGCCTCCACCAGGAATGAAGAAGATATTTTGCCTTTGACTTTTCTTTTTCTTTACTTATTGAAAGCCCCCTTGGAGATGCTCGAACACTACTTGCTGGTTTTAGGATCCTTAGACTGTTTCTTAACTTTTCTCGGTCTGAGTTCCCTTATTTTCAAATTGATGACTGGTTGATATGAAGATTAAATGAAAATGAACACCTGAGATCAGGCACCAAGGCCAGTGTTGGCACGGTATAGTCGTTTCTACTTTTCAAAGACTTTCAAAGTACGGATGTGTAGTTGCTTCTATTTTTCCTTTCTTTTTTGAAAGTCACTTCTACTTTTCAAAGGACTTTTATTTATATGAGCCCATTTGTTAAAATCTGATAATGTGTGGAGAAAACACAGCAAAAACAATTTCAGCACTAGGACTGGCCCTTTACAATTATAGACACAGGATGCCTATATTAAATCAACAGACCCCATTCAGTTAGAAGAATGTATCTTCTAAATGCCTTAGTCTTATTTAAATTTCTATGTTAACAGCAACTCTATCAACTCAATGTTAAGGACTGTCCTAGGCCTTTACGTTAATGTGTTGTTTGAATCCTCAGGACTGAGTAGCCTCAGGAGGTAATATCACACCATTTTACAGATGAGGAAACTGAAGTTCAGAGAGGGATTTCAAGAAATTGATAATACAAAGTATATACTCAGTACCTAAAACGCTATGTTAAGGAAAAGTTCACACTGACTTAAGACCTTTTACTCCCCAAGTCTAAAATGATTATGATTAAGCACATCATTTTTCATCTTGGAAGTGATGTCAAGGATACTATTAAAACCAAAATGCACATTATTCAGTAGAGTCTAAAACCTGACTAATGATGATATCAGTGTCTCCAAGAGCTTCATGCTTTCCCAAAATAGTTTCTCACCAGCCATATTCATCAGAGCAAAGAGGAGAACAAGTACACAGTGGCCTCACCAATGAGGATGCCCCCAAATGCCCAGGACTGGAAATAAATGTGCGGGCATGGAAGAAAAGAGTCAGGAGAAAAGAAAGTATTTGCAAGGAAAAGAAAGAGAAATCCAATTAACTCCAGTATTGGCTAATTCTCCAGGGTGTGGGCAGTCAGACCGTCACCCCCACTGTCAGATGACACCAGTTAAGGTCCGTCAGTGTGGCTGCCCCTGGCAGGAGGTCATCCGGTGGATGCTGCTAACGTGAACGGCACCAGGTAAAGCTCACAGCAAGAGGTCACAGGCAAAACTCAGTGCGTCTAATCGGAAAACCTGTAAACATGATCTAGTTGAGAAACAGCTAGATGATATAAGCAGCCTGGGCACCCGGGAGAGCACAAGCTTGTCAAAAGTCATTACCCAGCACTTAGTGGCTTTAGTAGTTAGAGTCGGACACAACTGAAGCGACTTAGCAACAGCAGCAGCAGCAAGATAACTTCAGCCTACAACCACATGTCAAACAGGGCCAGGGCAGGGGGATCCCCGTGGGTGTCAGATTCCCTAGACAGAGAATAGATGACTGGGTTTGAGGTGGGCTCCCTCACTTCATAGCCCATGAGTGGCAAGTCAGAAACCCTCACTGAACCTTCATTTCTGCATCAGAGTAGTGGTGGATAATGTTAACTGTCCCAACTTACTGTGAGAATGCAATGACCCAAGGAGTGTGAAAATGGTGTGAAAATTCTAAATTGCTAGGTAAACAAAAACACAGATAATAATCATCCTGATACTCCCAGATCTTTTATAATTGAATCGATTTCTTAAATTTATGTAATATTGCAGCCCCTTGTGTAGCTTTTTAGGCTGGCGTATATTTTTATTAGACTATAGGTAGTAGCCTGCTGGATTAACAAACATTAAGTGGCATTTTGGTCACGACAAATTCTGGTCTACACATCGACTCCTCCAGGGGACTGTGCTTCACTCAGGCTGCCGTTCTCCGCTTCTGACAGTGGCAATGTGGTCTCAGGGGCGGCAGCAGAGGGGCTCAGGCAGTCATCAGATCTGTTTTACTCTCAGCCGGACCGCCAACCACCACCTAATGTGGCAATGGGCACGTAAAACGCTCCTTTCAGCCCCAGGCTCTTTGTCTGTGACGCAGTAATGAGAATACTTGGTCCATGAGGTGGCTGAATACATGGAATTAGGAGACGCATTTAATAAAAGGAACGGTGGGTGCTGCCCTGATTATTGTAATGATTGTGACCTATGGCAGATACTGAGCGAAACGGAAAACTGAAATACACAGCAGGTCTTTTTGGACATCTACCACAACTACCTGGAAATATCTTTTAAAGAAATGGATAGAGAAGATTGTGGCACAGTGGGATATTGCTTAGCCATAAAAAGGAATGAAACTGTGCCATTCACAGAGATGTGCATGGACCTAGAGACTGTCACACAGACTGAAGTAAATCAGAAAGAGAAAACAAATATTGTATAATAATGCATACGTTTGGAATCTAGAAAAATGGTACAGACGATCTTACTTGCAAAGGAGAAATAGAGACACAGATGTAGAAAACAAATGAATGGATACCAAGGGGGAAAGGGGATGAACTGGGAGACTGGGACTGACATATACACGTTACTGTGCATAAAATGGGGAACTGGTGAGCACCTGGTGCACAGCACAGGGAACTCTACCTAACGCTCTGTGGTGACTTGAATGAGAAAGGAGATCCAAAGAAGAGGGGATATGTGTATTTTTTAAAAAAGAAAGAAATGGATTCCATCTTAAAACAAGCCTAATTCATAGTAACAGAGGCTAGAGTGGTGGTTACCGAAGGCTGGGGTGGGGGCCGGTTGAGGAAAAGAGGAGATATTGATCAAAGGGAACAAACTTTCAGTTATAAGATGAATAAATTCTGGAAACCTGAAGCACAGCACAATGACTGCAATGAATAAAAACATATCAAACACTTGAAATTTGCTAAAAGAGTAGATCTCCAGTGTTCTCACCACACAGCAAAAAATGGTAATTATGGGAGGTGATGGATGTGTTAATTAGCTTGACCATGGACATCATTTCACAATGCAGATATATTTCAAAACATCATGTACACCTTATAAATGGATTCCATAAAAGAAAAGCTGATTCAAGCAGAAAAATAAAAATTAAGAGCTTACTAAACCGGGTCTTTTTCCAAAGTATTTCTTTTCTAGAAATCTTATTACCCATAAGACTTATTTGAGACTAGAATACAAACCAAAATGAAGATGGATTCTAAGGATTTCCAAATCAGATTGATTTTAAGAAAATTTAGCAACCACTTTAACAAGAGAAGGTGAAGTCAAGGTCAGCATAGAAGCTGAGAATGTTAATACATCAACATCCGGCTCAAGACGTCTAAATGAACTGTACTACCTTAAAATTACAACACCAAATTCTCTGCCTTAAAAAAAAAAAAAAAAAGTCTGTAATCTTGCTGACCAATCTGTGAGAGGTGTTGAGTGGACCACCTGAGTAATGCTGGCAAAGCACTTTGAAGAGGAAAAAGCAGCACATTAAACGCTGCTAGTTGAAGGTGCTTATCTTTCAAGGACTATCTCGAACAAATTTTTAATCTCAGGCTAGTGACCTTCTGCCACCAGGTACATTTGTGAGAGCCCTTTAGAAATTAGCTTAAAGGAAAGAAACAGGAAAGTTAATCTGCTGAGGGAAGAGGGAGTGGGCAGGCACGGGTAGAATGGGGTTGGCAAGGACAGTGGGAAACATTATTAGCATAGCCAGCCTTTTGGGTTGGGCACTTTTCTCCCTATTACTGAGATCATGGAAAGGGTGTAGGTCTTAAACAAATAAATAAATGTGAATTTCTCCCAAAGAACTCTCCAATTCACACATTCCTTGCTAGTATATCAAGTTGTACACAACACAGTACATAGCTAAGGATACATGAGACCATCCTCAGCCTCACAGAAGACCAAGTGCAGCTCAAAGGATCTGGAATCCTAGGCAGGGAGATAAATGAGAAGAGTTAGGGCGTGCCCACAGTGTGACAACTGCCTCCAGGTACTGGGAGGCTACTGGGAAGCCTCCAGCACTGACTCCAGAATGATCTTCACAGGGACCCAACAGCCAGTGTAACTGTGTGCATATTGCTCGAGTTACACCTTCTAAACCGGTCACCCTTGGAAGCCCTGCTATCAGCCCCCTGAGACACAAAGATTGTGGGCAGATCAGGTCTGAAGAAGGAAGTCTGAAAGATGAGAGCAACCTAATTGGAGATGGACAGGGCCCTGCATCTGCCCCATTTTCCTCTTTTTGTAGATGCACGTCTGCAACCTCAGATATGCAGATCATCCCACTCTACTGGCAGAAAGCCAAGAGGAACTAAAGAGCCTCTTGATGAACGTGAAAGAGGAGAGTGAAAAAGCTGGCTTAAAACTCAGCATTCAAAAAACTAAGATCATGGCATTTGGTCCCATTCAGTTCAGTTTGGTTCCGTCGCTCAGTCGTGTCTGAGTCTTTGCGACCCCATGGGTTGCAGCACGCCAGGCCTCCCTGTCCATCACCAACTCCTGGAGTTCACTCAGACTCACGTCCATCGAGTCAGTGATGCCATCCAGCCATCTCATCCTCTGTCGTCCCCTTCTTCTCCTGCCCCCAATCCCTCCCAGCATCAGAGTCTTTTCCAATGAGTCAACTCTTCGCATGAGGTGGCCAAAGTATTGGAGTTTCAGCTTTAGCATCATTTCTTCCAAAGAACACCCAGGACTGATCTCCTTTAGAATGGACTGGTTGGATCTCCTTGCAGTCCAAGTCACATTACCTCATGGCAATTAGATGGGGAAAAAGTGGAAACAGTGACAGATTTTATTTTGGGGAGGGCTTCAGAATCACTGCAGACTGTGACCACAACCATGAAATTAAAAGACGCTTTGGCAGAAAAGCTATGACAAATCTAGACAGCATATTAAAAAGCACAGATACCACTTTGCCGACAAAGGTCCTTATAGTCAAAGCTATGGTTTTTCCAGTAGTCCTATAGAGATGTGAGAGTTGGACCATAAAGAAGGCTGAGTGCCGAAAAACTGATGCTTTTGAACTGTGATGCTGGTGAAGACTTTTGAGAGTCCCTTGGACAGCAAGGAGATCAAACCAGTCAATCCCAAAGGAAATGAACCCTGAATACTCATTGGAAAGACTGATGCTGAGGCTGAAACTCCAATACTTTGGCCACGTGATGCAAAGAAATGACTCTTCGGAAAAGGTCTATTGGAAAAGACCCTGATGCTGGGAAGGCTTGAGGGCAGGAGGAGAAGGGGGCAACAAAGGATGAGATGGTTGGATGGCATCACCAACTCAATGGACATGAGTTTGCTCAAACTCTGGGAGATAGTGAAGGACAGGGAAGCCTGGTATACTGCAGTCCATAGGGTTGCAAAGAGTTGGACATGACTTAGTGACTAAACAACAACAACAGATGCATGGCATCTGTGTCACCAGAATCAAAAGGAAATGAAAGGTTTTGTTAGAGATCAACTGGCAAAGAATGTCTTTCTCTATTGTTTGACCTTGCTGAGCAGCTTGTAGAATATTAGTTCCCTAACTAGGGATCAAACCTGGGCCCCCAGAAGTGGAAGCACAAAATCCTAACCACTGGACTGCCAAGGAGTTCCCTCATTTTCTTTTTATTTAGTTAAAATTAGATTTATTCCTGGAAAGAAAGCATAAACTAACATAATCTCAAGGTTGAGCTGCACTTTGAAGTGCTAGAAGGCTTTCTACATTGCCCTTGATAGGTGGGTGTTCGGGCCAGATTTGACCATTACCAATAGCCAGCATTCAGCATTCCAGAAAAACATCTACTTTTGCTTTATTGATTACGCCAAGCCTTTCACTGTATAGATCACAACAAACTGGAAAATTCTTCAAGGGATGGAAATACCAGACCACTTTACCTGCCTCCTGAGAAATCTGTATGCAGGTCAAGAAGCCACAGTTAGAACCAGACATGGAACAACAGACTGATTCCAAATTGGGAAAGGAGTACGACAAGGCTGTATATTGTCACCCTGCTTATTTAACTTCTATGCAGAGTACATCATGTGAAATGCCGGGCTGGAGGAAGCACAAGCTGGAATCAAGATTGCCAGGAGAAATATCAATAACCTCAGATGTGCAGATGACACCACCCTTATGGCAGAAAGTGAAGAGGAACTAAAGAGCCTCTTGATGAAAGTGAAAGAGGAGCGTGAAAAAGTTGGCTTAAAACTCAACATTCAGAAAACTAAGATCATGGCATCTAGTCTCATCACTTCATGGCAAATAGATGGGGAAACAATGGAAACAGGGAGAGACTTCATTTTCTTGGGCTCCAAAATCACTGCAGATGGTAACTGCAGCCATGGATGGCATCACCAACTCTATGGACATGAGTTTGAGCAAGCTCTGAGAGTTGGTGATGGACAGGGAAGCCTGGCGTGCTGCAATGGGGTCACAAAGAGTCGGACACGACTGAGCAACTGAACTGAACTGAATACTCAGCATATTAGTGAGGACAGAAACCCGAATTAAACTGGCTTAAAACCTCAGTGGGTGGGGGCAGATTGAGATTAATGTACTGGTTTATATAATGGGAAAGTCTGGGTGGTGCAACATCAGGCATGACTGGATCTAGCTACTGCCCAAAAGATGGTAGGAATCGTTCACCTTCATGCTCCATCTCTAGCCCTCTTTGGGTTTATACCACCTTTCAGTTTAGCAACCCCAAAGGCTGCACAAACTCTCATTAGACTGGCTGAGATTTTATATTTCACCCCTATTTATTTATATTTCTGGCTATTTAGTATCCTCTAAATAGCCAGAATCGAGGCCCATCCTTGGAGGAGAGGAGAGGGAGGAACTCAGCCCCTTCTAAATGACACCAGGTGGTGCCCGTGGTAAAGAACCCGTCTGCCAACGTGGGAGACATAAGAGACGCGGGTTTGATCCCTGGATCAGGAAGATACCCTGCAGGAGGGCATGGCCACCCACTACAGTATTCTTGCCTGGAGAATTCCATGGACAGAGGAGCCTGGCAGTCGATAGGATCGTAAAGAGTCGAATGCAACTGAAGTGCCAGCACCCCGCACGCATGGGTTAAGGTACAGGCGTAGGAGCATCAGATGCTGGCACTGTGTCTAAAGAGAGTGGGCTGGGGATTCTAAGTGCTTTCTGCTCTTATTCCATCTTTGAATAACTACCAGAAATCATACTGATTTGAATGTTTCTGCCTACAGTACACATCGTGACAACTTTTAGGGTCATTCAAAGGAAGTGTAATTAACTGGGTAGCCTTCACAATATTTTTAGACCACTATTACTTTCTACTTCATATCTATGTCAAGGTCAACTATTTCCATTCCTTTTAATGATGCCTTCTATGCCCTAATTTTTAGTATAATCATTTTCTCCATAATT
This sequence comes from Bubalus kerabau, assembly GCF_029407905.1. NCBI lineage: Eukaryota > Metazoa > Chordata > Mammalia > Artiodactyla > Bovidae > Bubalus > Bubalus kerabau. The sequence continues at coordinate 139,064,522 of NC_073624.1, forward strand.
TTCATAACTTGTTGCTGAATGTAAACTGGAAATGTTGTCAGTTCCTTTTAAAGTACATTCAATAAGAACTTATTACTAGAATTAGAAACAAGCGTAATAAAGAACATGTGTCTAAATATAATCTTTCATGCCAAAAAAAAAGCGAATGCAGAGGATGACACCACACCCATGTTAATACTAACAAGTCTGAGATCCTGGAGGGCAGAGTATAATGGTCTTAGCTGACTCCTTTCCCACATGGAGCAGTGGAGACTGAGAGTGGAGTAGTGTTAAATATATATGTATATTTGAGTCACTCTGCTGTACAGAAGAAATTAAAGCAACACTGTACATCAACTAGACTTCAATAAAACTTCCTTTAAATAAAGAAGGCAAAGAGAAGGCACCATGGGGCCCTATGGCTACTGACTCTGCCATTTATCAGCTATGTCTCCTGGGGTGAGTTGCTTCAGCTGCTTGTACCCCAGTTTCTTCATCTTTCTGAATTTCTTTTACTTGTTCTTTTTAAATTAATTTTTATTAGAGCATAGTTGCTTTACAGTGTTGTGTTAGTTTCTGCTGATAGCAAAATGAATCAGCTATGGCTTTACCTAATCCCTTCTTTTTTGGATTTCCTTCCCATTTAGGCCACCACTTCATGTGACTCTTGATTGCAAAGTGAAGGTAAGGTAAAGAAATGTAGAGTTCCTGGATAACCCAGTATTACAGTACAAAAGAGTCCACTCTCAATATCCATGGGGGATTAAGTGGTTTATGGACTCATCATGACTAAGACCCAGCAGGGCAGGGGGATGGCTTCCTTCTCCCAACTCTGCTCCTCAGCGCTGGCCTCCACACCTGCCCTCAAATCTGCACAGGTTCTCAGGAACCTGGGGTGGCAGGCCTGTGCTAACCATCCTGGGTCTCAACTCCACTTTAACTGTGGTTAATGTGCAAACTGATTAATCAACAGCCAGATAATAAAGAGGTAGCTGTGCTCGTATGGGTGAGCTCTACTGTTGCAAAAAAAAAAAAAAAAAAAAGAAATTCATGGTGAGTTAATTTTTATTCATTTTTCACCTTTACTTGTCAAAGCAATTTTAACTGGGCAATGATAGTGCAGTTTTAAATCTGACACTAAATCATATATCACTGCTTTAGGAGTTATAAATATTTAAGATTTCTTGCATGCTTTCAGACAAAATCAACACAGTGGAGAAACTCCATTTTAAAATTTTACACATGCAGATTTTGAGACATGATAGACATAAACTAATATTTTTTGTCACTTAATTCTAACAAAGTACTTAAATGCACTTCTGAAGTAAATGCTCCTCATGAGTCGTGCCCAGTGTAACTAGCCTCTTTCCTCTGAAATAAAGCCTGTCTTTTGAGGAATTAGTCTTTTTTTTCTCTTCTGTAATAAATGAGACATTAGGGACTAAATAAGTTGCTATACCTCTTTCAGAATTTGTCCTCCCCTTTCCTCCAAATTCTTATTTTATACAAATAAAAAAGTTGAAAAAGCTGTATAAGTAATACTTATAGGCACTCAACCTAGATTCAACAGTGAGCATTCTGTCATATTTGATTTTCTTCTCTCTCTCCATGCATATACACTTTTGGCTGAACCATTTGAAAATCAATAGCGGACTTAAAGATCACTTTATTATTTAAAATTTCAACATGCCTACCCCTGGAAGAGAGATATTCCCCTGTATAGCTTCAATACTATTATCACTGCTAGGAAAATGAACACTAATTTCCTAATAGCATAGCCAGTGTGTTTTCAAATGCCACCAACTGTCCCTAAAATGTCTTTATGCCATTCGTATCTTTTTTCCAAGGCTCCAGTAAATTTATCCTGGAGTCATGTGATGTGTTTATTAAACATGCTAGTTCCATGAGAAATGCCTGTCAGACCACAGATTCTCTGTAGCCAATGAAGAAAGCAACCATCTGCTTCTGTAGTTAGCAACTTAATCATTATTAGTAAAAAATGTGAAGGTATCCTAAGCTCCCCTTTCTTCTGACTGGTCTACAGTGGGGTTTGTCATGTCCACAGAGGTGTTGTTGAAACTGGGGCAGCAACAAACTTTACAAAAGAACACCAGCTTCACCTCAAAAGTTTCTCTAGCCTTCATCTCTTTTTCACAAATCCTTCATTCTGAGTAAATGCCGCCCCACCCTTCTGCCTGATTAAGTAGATCTTGGTAGTAGTTAGCAGGTAGTGGTGTGAGAACCCTCAGAAGCCTGTTTGTAGGCTTGTAGCATTGCAAACATTTGCATTTTCCTTAAGGCTTACAGGCAGAAACTGAGAGACTGATAACTATGGTGGTAAAAGGGGTGGTCATGGGGGTGGAGGTGATGGTGGTGGGGATGGGGTCATGGGGGTGGAGGTGATGGTGGTGGGGATGGGGTCATGGGGGTGGTGGAGGGGATGGTGGTGAGGATGGGGTCATGGGGCGGAGGTGATGGTGGTGGGGATGGGGTCATGGGGGTGGTGGAGGGGATGGTGGTGGGGATAGGGTCATGCGGGTGGAGGAGGTGATGGTGGTGAGGATGAGGTCATGGGGGTGGAGGTGATGGTGGTGGGGATGGGGTCATGGGGGTGGAGGGGATGGTGGTGGGGATGGGGTCATGGGGGTGGAGGGGATGGTGGTGGGGATGGGGTCATGGGGGTGGAGGTGATGGTGGTGGGGATGGGGTCATGGGGTGGAGGTGATGGTGGTGGGGATGGGGTTGTGGGGGTGGTGGAGGTGATGGTGGTGAACTCATGGTGATGATGGTGGTGGTGGCCTCCATTTCAGGCCCTTGCCCCTATATAAGTATATATTCAGAAATATAAACCATAATTAGGTTCAGTGGAGGATCTGCTATTCCATGATAGAACTAGGCGCATTTGTTATATAACAGCAAAGCGTTAAAGGACTCTCCTTTCACTTGAAACTTTGTAAGTTCTGTGGGGTTCTCTTAGAGCGTAGAGAATTTCAGCTATTTCTATACTCAGAAGTGTTATCAATATATCCACTAATATTTCATTTCAATTGGGAACATAAAGAGATCAGAATCACCCAACTAGGAGAATGACCACAGCCAACCAAGCATAAAGTTTTTCAGAAAACCACAGCCTAGGCTACACTTTACACCTAAGAGCTTAGCTTCATTATTTGAGATAAGTGCCTTCTTTGGTGCTAACACCCACTTAAATTATGGCATGCACCTATAATCATTCTACAAACGGTGTTTTGTTTGACCAAACACTGAATAGCCATTGTAGTCATCTTTGTAAGGCCTGCTTGATAAGAATGTTCTAGAGAGTATAAAAGTGTTAAAATATGTACTGTGGGGGCTTCCCTGGTGGCTTAGTGGTAAAAGATTCTGCCTGCCAATGCAGGAGACACGAGTTTGATCCTTGAGCCAGGAAGATCCTGGAGCATGCTGTGAGCAGCTAAGAACCACAACTACTGAAGCCCACGCATCCTGGAGCCTATGGTCCTCAACAAGAGGAGTCACCGCAATGAGAAGCCTGTGCATGGCAACTAGAGATTAGCCCCCACTCACTGCAACCAGAACGAAGCCCACACATCAACGATGACCCAGCACAACCAAAAAGAAAGAAAGAAAGAAAGAACTTTAAAAAAAAGCTTTAAAAAAATATGTACTGTGGTCCTTGTGAAGTACCATGTACATCTGTGTTTCTGGAAGTCAGCATATCCAGACAGGTGGGACCACCCCCCGCCAATGTGTGGCTACCTAACTTGGTGATGATAAATGTCTATTATTTATTCATCTGTCCCAATTTACCTTTATTATGTAGTGAATCAGTAAGTCCAGCATAATTTCACCATGTCATTGTTTAACTATTATAGGCCACCTTCAAACTTAGTTTTATGGTCCTAACAGTTTCATCCATTACCAGCTCCTGACTGCACATTTAAAACCAGGTATTGTGTGTATCTAGACTAATGATCCATCCTGAGCCCATAGGCAGCAAGATTCTGTTCCTAGGACTTCCTACAATAAACCAGTATCTATTGAGCCACAGCTATTGGAAAGAAGACATTGCATAAATACCAGATTAACCAAACAAAGATTCTAGCAGAAAGCAAAATACTAGCACATCTTGAGAAAGCCCATCCCAGGCAGCTTTGGAGCTAATGGGCCAAAAACATGACCAATCTAATCTATGACTTGCTAAAAACAATTTCAGCAAATCCAACACCCATACACTGTAGAGCAGAATCAAGCATTCGTGTGGATAATGTCAGCAACTTTAGCTACCAGTTATCATTGGCTCAGACGGTAAAGCGTCTGTCTACAATGCAGGAGACCCAGGTTCAATCCCTGGGTTGGGAAGATCCCCTGGAGAAGGAAATGGCAATCCACTCCAGTTCTATTGCCTGGAAAATTCCATGGACAGAAGAGCCTGGTAGGCTACAGTCCATGGGGTTGCAAAGAGTCAGACACGACTGAGCAACTTCACTTTCACTATTATTAACTCTCCTTTTTTAAAAACACTGAAAGACTTGACTAAGAAATGAGATAGGTATACATGCCTTTCCTAGGACTTCTTTAAACTCCTCTCTGTGGGATCTGAGAGACTGATCTGCAGAAGAGAGGGATATTTCGATTTATGGTACAACTGATTTTTTTTTTTCTTTCTTTTTTTTGGCCACACACTGTGGCATGTGTAATCCTGGTTCCCGAACCAGGGATTGAACCTGTGCCCCCTGCAGTGGAAGTGTGGAGTCTCAACCACTGGACCGCCAGGGAAATCACTGACTGTTTCTTTAATTGGCAGATAGGAAGACTTACAAAGGCAAAATCAAACTTGCAGAAATAGAGTTTCTGTCATGCGACAAAGAGAGTGATTCAATCATAAAAAAACAAAAGCTTAACAACGAAAGAAGGTTTGAGAAAGAACACATACCTGCTCTTTGGATGGCACCAGTAGCTCCTCAATCATCATGCTGTCCCGGGCGTAGGAGCTTCGGTTCAAGGTGTAAGACCTATCCGAGCTGAAGGAGCGGAGGCTGTTGTAGTTACAGTTAACCATTCAAGAGGGGGAGATGATGATGAGATGGGTAAAAGAACATTAATGCATGCAACTTTCGGAACAGGCAAGATGGCTCAAAATATCAACCAAAATCGCCCTTGAAAAGACATGGTCAAAAATGAACTTCCTTATACTTGAGGAAATTTCTTAAGCTTAGATAACCTCATGATCAGGTTTTGTTTAAAATTAGGCTGTCTGGTATTCAGTCTGTGAGAAGATGAAATATAGGAAGACTTTGGATGTTTCTATATGCGAGTTGAACCAACATGACCATTCAGAAGAACCAGATGACTCGAGGTAATTTGATAGCTGGAGAGATATTTTCTTTGTTAAAATCTTCTTTGAGAGTCTCCTCTTTTTCTGGTCCATATTTGTCTGTCTCACACTATTTAATGGAATTATGTTGCTATAAATGCATCTGTTAATAAAAATTTGGGAACTAGATGCAGGTTTAACCTACTAAGAGCTCTGGTTTGCAATTGCTTCTCATGGAAAACATGAAGAAACAAGAAGTGTTATCCCGACATGATCTTTTTTGCCATCTTTCTGGCTGTGAAAAATTCAAATTCCATACACGATTATCTTGCCTTTTCTTACTGAACTCTTTTTAGCTTTGCTTCTTCTGCTCTTCTCCTTCTTAGTCTTTCTCAATATTCTATGCAGTCTCTGAACTTCCCAGAGTGCAGGACCCCTGATGTCCTAAAGTGCCACTCACCACCTTGACCTCTAAACTCATACCAAGAAGGCTTGGTGGATGGGCAAAATGGGTGAAGGTGGTCCAAAGGTATAAACTTCCAGTTATAAAATGAATAAGACCTGAGGACTTAATGTACGGCATGCTGACTATAGTTTATAATACTGTTTCACATATTTGAAAGTTGCTAAGTGAGACCTTAAAATCTGTCAGCCTAAAAAGAAAAAGTGTAACTATGTGTGGTGATGGGTGTTAACTAGACCTGTTATGGTGCTTGTTTTGCAATATATACAAATGTGGAACCACTATGTTATGTGCCTGAAATTAATATAAGGTTTATTTGTCAGTTATATTTTGATTAAAAAAAAAAAAGAAATCAATAGAGTAAGGGATCCTAGTAACTCTACATATATCCACGTATCTATATATATCTACATAATATCCAGGCAGACTGGGGTGGCAGCTCATATAAGCACTGACAGAACCCTGGTGATCCTTCAGGAACACAGAGCATGGAGTCTTGTGAGAAGGTGCTTCAAGGCCCCTTGCCTCCCTACCAGGTAGGTGGTCAAGAGGTGGCTTCTCATTGACTCCTGTTTTGAAAGCGGTCTGAGGCTTCCTGTCTCATTGTCCTTGGAAGACAGCTGCAGAATACGAGACTGCTGAGCCGGCCTTCTGGAATGGGCTCCTCAGCAATGGGGAAGCTCACAGCTAATGTGGTAGACATACAGCCCCTTTGGTTTCGGTGTCATCTTTCCTGGTGTGGAGGACAAGGACCACGGCAAGTTGGCCCTGCCTAGGGAGTAGTAAAGTGTCTGAATCCAAACATGGCTGCTTGAATCTTTACCGGCAACATTGGTCAGACTTTGGCCTCAGCCCTGCTTTGTCTGTGCTTGTCAGAGAAAAGAGCAAAGGAGACATACCTAAGAAATGATTCTGTGCTTGCACAATATTTTGTGCAAGCATAGAATACTGAAGGCATATATGGATATATTTTGGATGCACTACAGACTATCCCAAAGCGGATATCGTTATATCAAGATACAGAGGCTCCTGAATGATAGGCTTTATTCCAAGTGTCTACACAAATGGCACGGTATGTGCTCCTAGGATGAGAGCCTTACTTTCTCTAAGACAGACATCATTCTACAGAGTCATTATTAAGTGTTTTGAGCAGATACTTACTAAGTGACTATTATGGGCAGGACACAATATTAGAAATTGGATATAAAAGGAAAAAAAGAAAGGGAGCATTATCCTTGCATAGAGCTTACTTAGTAAGCCACGTGTCTCTGACCTCTTACATAGTCGGGCCTCCAGTGCCCAATCATGACCCATCCCTTTTTTTCCCCCTGTTTTTATTGCAAACTTTTGTTGTTGTTATTCCTGTTTCTAGCCCCATCTCTTCTCTCAGATGCAATATAAGCTTCCTAAAAGCAGGAATTGTCTTTCTACTTTCTAACTCAACACTATCCAACAGAACGTTCTTTTCCAACAGAGTGATGGACATGTACTCAATCTGCACGGATCAATACAGATATTAATTTCTCTAAATTATGGTTCCCATGGTAGATAATAATATTGGTGGTACATGAGATGGTTTTATTGTACATGTGAACAAATACTTAAAGGGTTTTTTTAATGTTTACATATTAATTTTAAGTTTAGTCCTTAAACATATCTAAGATGTATTGATTAAAAAAATAATAATCTTTCTTTCAACTACTGTAGGAGTGTGAATGAAAGAACAGAGCCTAGAATTGGGAGCCATCAGTGGAAACATGTAAAGATGTCTTCATTTGACATAATTCCTACTCCTGACCAACTTACATTAGGCAGATGGAGAGCCCATTAAAGGCATCAAGCTTCAACGTGAATCCTTAACACATGGAAGTGCTTTCAGCTACTTAAATGAGAGATTATTTGCATGGGGGTCTGGAAAGCATTATACTGTTTTTCACTGAGGTCAACGATATTATTTTTAGCCATGGGTATACCCTAAGTGTTAAGCAGAGGAAGTGTTAGAAAAACACATGCCTCAGAATTCTGAGGTTATCTTAATGTACCTAGCACACTTCAAAGATAACAGCACTCAGCAAACAAACAGTCCTTCCAGTCAAGACTCTGCCTGTAAACCCAGGGCAATCTCTCCAGTTACTTCATGCACTACACAACTTCTATGCTAAGGGAAATAAATTCCTCATGTATTCAGCCAACTTTGCATAAGTAACATTATTTATTACACATTTAGCTACTTGCTTCTTTTCTCAAATCACAAAACTGATTTTCTAAAGCTGAGCAGAGAAATAAAAAAAGAAGCAGCACATGGGAGCACAGCACAGCACAGCACAATGCCGAAAAAACAAAGACGAGAAAATGAGCTGGGAAAGGCGGAGAAACACCATCAAAGCGTCATATCTTCTTACCTGATCTTGGGACTATTTTTAAGTATTTTTAGAAAAAACAGGAGAAGTAGAAAGCAAAAAAAAAAAAAAAAAAATCAGACAGGAAAAAAGAAAAAAAAATGTTATGGTTGGATGAGTTACACATTTAATGTATTCCTTTTTAAATGTTACACTCAGAATATTAGACTTGGTAATACTCTTAACAGTACTTTAAAAAACACATCAGCTTTAGAGATTTTTTAAATTTGCCTCTGAGCATAACATCAGTTGCCAATGTCAAAAAATGAGTTACATATAATAGCAACAAAGAGGAATGATGCAATCCAAACTAGAAGTATGAAAGCCTCACAACTGTCTTGCGGAAAGTTTATAAGAGACAATATTCTGGTTTCATCTCTCACTGGAGGTCAGCTGCTACAATCCCCTACCAGCAAATGACTGAGTTATGAAATGTAGCTTCTATGTATTATCTGAGGAAGCGAATCAGCTAGTTATTGGATTACTAAAGCTATTAAGTCTCTAAACAGAAGTTTTCCTTAAGGTCCTTTAAGATTCTGCATATTTTCAGCTGTAACTTGTTGTTATCTGTGATTAACTGAAATATGACATGTTTCTAGAAACTCATTTTCCTCTTGTCATTAATGACACCTGCTGCAATAAGCTTTTAAGGCCTTCTATAAATATATATATAAAGTCAAAAGTTGATTAAGTTATATGAGGTTTCAAATTCCATTAAGAAAAAAAAAAAAAAAAAGACTGACTCAAAGAAAAATCAATTCTGAGTCTAAACTATCCGTATCAACGACACCGAGAATAAACTCCCAGGTTTACTTTGTGGGAAGTGCATTTACTATCAGACAACGAAACTTTTTACAACAAATTTTTAAACGATAGGAAAATGTCCCCAGGGCTCTAACTCAGAAGGTTTAATTATTAGCTTAAAAATAACTTGACTGTCAGCACACATGCCGTTAATCCAACCAGGGAAAAGAAGTCTCCAAATTCTGGACAAGGTCCTGTTCCTTTCAACCAGGTCAGGCTGGAGCCAAGGTTTTCCACGTACAAAAGCTTTATGCTTCAGTTTTCAGCACTGAATTTGCCACCATTCCTGCCTCTGACTTTTGATTAAGTCACCGTTTCACCTTTAACATGTCCCTTGTAAACAAATGGCGGAGCTTTCGAAGAGATGCTCAAACAGTTGCTAGACAATTCCAATAAGCGATACGTATTTTTTCCCAAGAATCCACTCTTTTTAAAAAAGTCACAATCGTAAATTGTTCTTTCAGTCATGAAAAGAGTATAGTGCACAATCAACACAAATATTTCTTACTTATGGGAAAATGGGATTTTTCTTTCACTATGGAACAAAACTTATTTTTAAAACGTGTGACCCAGATTGGTTCTCCTCACTCTGTCAGCGCACTCCTTTGCTACATTATGCTTGAAGCATGACTGCCAGGTAGGGAAAAACAGAACAAACAATTACCACGTTCACTCACATAAAATTAAAGACTGAAAACCACAAAAGAAAACAGCAGAGCATGTGTGCGTTTCACCAAATTCACATCCTTACCCCGAGGGCACTTTTGGGGATAATGTGAAAAATGAAAATGGTTTCAGTTTATGACATCATGGTTGTTTTAAATTAACTGTGAGTAAAGAGCAACAGGGAAATACCTGGCAGAACGGGCCCCCAGACTAAAGCCCATGTAGCCCTCTGCAGGCAGAGAATCATCGCCCAGTTCCTTAAGGTCTTGTGGCCCAAGATACTTGTCCGTGTCGCCTGTCATTGCATCTTCACCTGCGGATGTACAAAGCAAGCCCGAATCAGAAGCTTCCTTTCTGAAAGTGTGTCTGTTTGGGGAGAAAACTGCTCCTCCGGTCATTAGCTAATCATCCATTTTCTCATGTTTATTTCCCCCCATCCCCTGGATAATATTTGTAACTGCCCTTTAGAAAGACAAAGTATAGGTAGAGGTTAGTTCATCATTTCAAGACTGAATTTAAGCAGCAGAAAGAGCTCCTGGCACTAGGTACCAATTTTTAAACATTTCCATATCTCCTTGTCCCCGCCTCAAGCCCTAGCCGACTAGAAAGGTTCATCTCTTGTGTCAGTTCGAGTTTCCCTGGCCTGACCATGATGAGGGCAGTTTGTTTGAATGGACCTGGATTGCAAAATAAGAGGCACCTCTTCATCCCTGTTCTGGAAATTTTATGTGGGAAGAGAACCAACTTTATTTTAAATGGTTTTCTCACAACCACAATTTCAGTTTGGGGTTATGTAAATAACTGGCAAGTGATTTAATTTGAATTAGAACTGCTCAACTGGGGAACCTTGAAACACATCCATATTGAACTGTTTCGAAATCCATCAAATGAACAGCTCAGTACAGCTGCCCAGGTGCTTGAACCCTGCTCAGAAAGTGGCTCTACTCTCAATAGAGATCAAATCGGGGCTTCAACAGCTGGAAATAAATAAATTGTTCTCGAACCATCTATACAGAGTAAGTTCATAGAATACTTTTGCTAGCTACACAGGCATAACATGATCTCACGCGGAAAAAAAAAAAAACAAAAAAAAAAAACACATTCCAGAAGTGACCGGGCAGGTTTTCCAGATGCCTTTTGCCCTCTGGGACATTTCCCATCCTTTACAAAATGTAGCAATGGACTGTGGAAAAGTTCCTTCCACAAATAGGCAAACTCTTTTCTCCTTTTTATGACTTGACTCTCGTTCTACTGGATACAAGCCTGGCTGGCTGAACAGGATTTCAAAGGCGTGTATGTTTTCTGTTTTCTCAAAGGTAAGCGATTTCACCACTCCGGCTCTATTTTCCAATCCTTCATTCAGCATCGTTTATAATTTCCATTCATTTAAACTCAGGAAACCACAAGAACTCAGCTTTTAAACTACCAATCAAGTCTAAAAATACATCAGCTACCGTTTTTGCAAGTGTAAAAACTAAACAGATCAGCTTTCTACAGCTACCCAGAACCAAGAGATTATTTTAAGTTACTTTACAGCTGGGCTATTTGCACATTCACTGTGGAGGAAACAGAAACAGCACACGCTAAGTACAACTTAAAGAAAGATCTTACTCTGTGTTAAAGCCATTTCCACCAGGCTGGGCTGGTCAAATGTTTTCCTGATGTTTCCAGGAATTCCTGAGACAGTGATTTAGAATCTACCTCCAGATCAGCCCCCAAAAAACCAATCCCTGGGTTGGATCCACGGTCTTCACCACCACCTCCGAGTTCCTCTCAGCGTCTTCGTCTCCTCGCCGGCAACTGAAGAATTACACATCTTTTCCTATTCATCAGTGTTAACAGACTTTCAGTTTTTCAGATGAAAAAAAAAAAAAAAATCCCCCCAAATCTGGCCACATTTCATTGAGATCAAGATCCTTTTTGATCACTCCGAAGACATCCTTTTAAAACTCCTTCTGATTGGATTAACAACTCCTCTGGCAAGCCTCTAGCAGAACCGAATGGTGACATAAATGAGAGCCCCAGACTTATTTGTATGTAAATATGAGGACTGCTCCAGTGTAGACTTTCGGTAATTTGATACCAGTGCCGGTGCCTAATCGGGTAGCTGAGACAGCCTGAAATCTAGGGAGAGCCAGCAAGCGAGTCACTGCACTTAATGGGGAGGCGACTCTTCTCCAACCTGAAGAAAGAAACGGCCAAAGCAGGTAGAGAGGAAAAACAGGAGAAGAAAACAAAGAAGTGGCCCCGGCAGGGAGTGGCAGAGAACTCCAGGCAAACTTTATAACTTTTTGTTCTCAGCTGGGAACACCAGGGGCCTGGGTTATTTATGGTCCCTGTCAGGTGGAAGGAGGGGAAAAAAAGAGAGAGAGAGAGGGGGAGGGAGGGCCTGCCCTCGGGTTGAGGTTGGGAAACTGTGGGGCTGAGAAGCGGCAAGAGCTCTCCAAGCAGCGTTGGAGAAAGCACTCATCATTGCTGTTTCTCTCTAGAGTGGGAGGAAAGGAGAAGTGAGACAAGCAGGGGAAAAGGAGTGGAGGCTCTGTTTTATCTCCTGCACGAACTCTTTCATCTCCCTGATGGGATCAAAGTCACTGACTGGTCCTCCTTCCCTGAGGAGTCCCTGGAGAAGGCAAGAGGTGGAGGGAGCTTGGGTTGGCTGGGGAGGTCTTGGCTGCAAGGGGCTAGAGGCAGCTGAGAAGGAGCCTCTGTCACTGTGTTGTTCCACTGTTCTCCTCTCTCTGGGCCTCCTGGCCTCCCTTCCCAGCTGCTCCACCCTGTTTCTGATGGCAGTGGAGGGAACAACTAGTGGGACTTCTGCATCTGCCATCTGGGCACTCGGGAGAGGCAATTTCAATCGCTTTCTCTCAGAACAGCTGAACGATCAGGCTAGAAAGGGCAAAAAGGTTTCGACATTGTGTTGGAGGAAGTAGGTGTGCAGCACCTTTTCATATTTTGCATCTATCTCTTGCACGGTTACCTAAATATACAGAAGCATGAATTTGTAGAACTGATGAGGTGGGGAACAGATTTGCTGTTCCTGGATCAATGCATAAATAATGACTCATCTAATATTCACACGATATGACACCTGGCGTTTGAATTCGATCCTCCCGGCTGTAATCAACATTGTAAATACCCAGAATGAGAAGGGAAGCCATTTATAATGCCTGATACATATTGAAAAATATCCCCCTCCCCAATAGTAATATAAACATAATAAAAAGAATCATTTCCAACTCTGAAGAATGGAAGAGGAAGTCATGGTTAAAATGGAGAAAATGTCTGAACTTTAACCTGTTTGCCACAGATGCACTTTAAATCCAACCTACTAGGACTTCCCTGACGGTCAAGTGGTTAAGACTCTGTGCTTCCAAGGCAGAGGGCACAGGTTCGATCCCTGGTGAGGAAACTCAGATCTCACATGCCACACGGTACAGCCAGAAAACAAAACAAACAAACAGCCCCCACCCCCAAACTACTCAGCAAAGTCTGATTCAATGGTGGTCACTCATTCAAGCTTCCTAACAAGGACTGCAAGAAAAGTTTCCTTCTTCGTGACTTCTTGACCAACTTCTCTCTGGCCACCCCTCCACACTCATCCTGCCCTTCTGTTACACAGAAGTCTTTCAGTCCCTAGAATTTCTGGACATCTTTAGACTTTGAGCCACTACCTAGGGTTTCTTCCTTTGATGGAACCTTCACCCCTCCTTCTTCACCTGAGTAATTTCTCCAGTCTTTGATTCTGGGCTGCCGTCTATGGGGTTGCACAGAGTCGGTTACAACTGACTTTAGCAGCAGCAGCAGCAGAACTCTTACCACCCTCCACTCACCCTCATGAGCGTCCCTCACGTGGGTTTCCCGTATCAGAGTGTATCGTCAGGAAAAACATCTGCTTGGTCTCTCCCGTGGGAGAGTGAGAACACACGGTGTCCTGGGCTTGCCATATTGTAAGTGCTCCGTCAATGTTTTTGGAATTCATGATTGCTTTTATTAAATAGCTTGATGATTTTGCTTTTTTCCCCCATCTACATGCCATAGCAGCTTCGTACCTCTTTTGGCATGCCAACCTTGGTGACTGGGATACAGTAAAATTTCAGTAAGTTTCTATCCTTTTTTACATCTCCTTCTTAGGCCTCAGAAATGCTCAGTATGAAGCCTATAGAAGCCCAGTGTTGGGATGGGGATGGGAGCTGTCAGTACATTTGGCCAATGACTAAAGTGGTCTTACGAATATCAAGTAACAGTGATTAAGTAGTTATGCATTCACCATTTTCGAATGGTGAAAATATTTCTTAAAAGGCACGGAATTTAGAAATAAGGGGGTGTTATTTTAATGCAGTTTGGTGTAGTAGGTATACTGTTGACTCTTGAGTCATACTTTCAACCTCTACTGAACCTTGTATATCAACGCTGCCTCTGTCCTAAGACCTCTTGGGGGGATTCAGTGAAATAACGGACAAAGAAAGGTGCAGTCAGCACTAACTGTTACTATTGTTCAGTAACATCTGCTTTCTTTAGTGCCCAAACATATGAACGCGTGAACTCATATAATTAATATTTAAAATGCTAAGACTGATACTAGTCAGGGCAAAATCCCAACACAGCACCAAGTATCCCAATTTTTCACTGCCTGACACAGAGCCTGGTTCATCACAGGTACTCAACAAATACCTGTTGATTGAATGAATGGATGAATAACATTAATACAACTCTCATTTTAATAAACAAAATATTCCATAATTATTGTATAGTAAAATACACGACTATACCAAAGGTTAGAAAGGAATAGATGAACTGTGTTGAGTGTCTGGTTAACTACTCTAATGCCAAAATATTTTATCAGTAGCAGCTTCTGACCAACAGGTACAAATGCATATAAGCCAACAAAAGCAATTCTATGAACAAACAATGCTCATACAATATCAGATATATTTAGTTAAAATAAACATTACCAAACCTCATAAATTTTAGCTTACTAAGTACTTGTGCGGGGCTTCCCTCATAGCTCAATCAGTAAAGAATTTGCTTGCAATGCAGAAGACCCGGATTTGATTCCTGGGTTTGGAAGTTCCCCTGGAGAAGGAAATCAATCCACTCCAGTATTCTTGTCTGGAGAATCCCATGAAAAGAGGAGCCTGGCAGGCTACAGTCCATGGGGTCGCACGAGTCGGACATGACTTAGTGACTAAGCCACCACCACCAAGTACTTGTGTGGGCTTATGTTTCCTAGAAGCTTCTGGTGCAATGGCACAACCATTGTGTTGAAGGTAAGTCTGACTATTTTCTGGCAAAGAGGGTGTGGTAGCTCGTGTCTAAAGATGCCCTCTCTACCCCATGCAGTGAACCAAGTTTCTGGTATCCATGCCTTGTATACTGCACTTGTTCACATTTGAGCTGGTTTGATTTTTGAACAGTAAAATGCAGGGGAAGTGATTTTACATGACTCTGAACTTTGAGTTCAGAGACACCTTGCAGTTTCTGCCTGAGTCTCTTTGGAGTGCTTGTTCCAAAGGGGAGGAGTCAATCCCAAGGCAAGGAATTTGAGTATCAAGAGGCCACCTCTTGTAAAGGTGTAAAGAAAGTCAAGGTAGCCCTATGGAGAGAGATGCCAGTCAGTTCTCAGCTGTCCCGGCCATCCCAATTAAGGTGACAGACCCTTGAATGATGCTGCCACATGGAACATCCCACCAAGTTACCCTCAGCTGCTATCTCACTGCAAACTCCTGAAAGATCTTAAGAACCCAGCTGAGCCTCGTTAACTCACACAACCATGAGAAATGATGATAATAAATTAAACCACCGAGTTTAAGGTAATAAGTAGTGGGAACAGAGGCAAATGAGAAATGACAAGTTGCAGGAGTAAGGCAAAGCGGTCACACGCACGTTGCCTCATGCACCCCTAGTCAGAGTGAGCACCGCAGTGGGGTATGTGATTAGTACAGACAAAGTTTGAGAAGAGCCCATGGGCAAGTGCCACCCAAGGAAGCCTCGCCTGTTTGGAAGGGACTTTTTGTGTGTGCACTCAATTGTGTCTGACTCTTTGAGACCCCTTGAACAGTAGCCCGCCGTGTTCTTCTGTCCGTGGGATCTCCCAGGCAAGAATACTGGAGGGGGTTGCTACTTCCTCCTCCAAGGGATCTTCCAACCCATGTCTCTGGCATCTCCTGCACTGGCAGGGGGATTCTTTACCACTAAGCCACCTGGGAATCCCAGAAGGGACTTTATGCCTTTCAAAATTACGAACCCTGATGTTCTTATGTTAATCCATTTTTGACAATAAAATATCAGAGGCAGGAAAATGTTTAAAGGAGGATACAAAACACCCCAAATCTACCTCAGAGGCATTTCAGTTCCATTCCCCAGGTACCCCTCCTCCTAGTCCTTCTTTCATGACAAGGTGAAGAGAAGAGGCTTCCTATACTACAGTCACCTTTCAAAGATCCATACACCCAGTCTGCCAGGAAATAATACAAAATATAATCAGGGACAAAGGGGAAAAAGAATATATTAAATGGTTATCAGGACTGCGGTCAGTCACATTCCCTTTCAGAATTCAGCTCATTGGTCCAGGATCAGTACATGCGGGAATAAACTTAACGCAACTTCCTTGCAATCTTTCATTATGCCCACTAATACTTTTTTTATGCTAAATAAATGAAACAGTTCTTGGCTTAATATGTAAATGTTTTCATGCCCTAGGAGTTCTTTTCTTCTCTCTTTCCCCCTTTTTGTTCCTTCTAATCTTTTCCATCTTAAGACTGTCACTGAGGAATACTTTTGTTACTTTTCCAGGGGTTAAAGTTGTTTTCCTATCTGGTCGGGGACTAGAATCACAAAAAATGTTCCTTAAGGTAACTATATCAAATTGTATTGTCAGAAACTTTGCTTAGAAGTGTTTAATCCCTCAGATGTGAAATGCAGACTCTCCCCGAGGAATGTACTTTATAACATTAAAAAGCTGAAAATAATGGTACAAAATACCTCCACATGAAATAATAGTAGACAAACCTCCAAATTACATGGGATTTTTTTTTTAAAGCTGGATTAAAAAGAAGAGGACGACAGTCTCTATGCTCTAGTGATTTTTAAAAAGAGGTTGATTACTTCATAGAAGTCAGTCTTATCATCAATCTGTTAATGATCAGAACTGAGAGGGCAAATTTATTGTGCTTGTTCTGAAAAAAGGTGATTTTTTTTGATCATCACATAGCAAAGAGAGGAAATGGATACTACTAGAAAATAAATCCTCTAGCCATTTCTAGTTTACATTATAGAACAGTAGAATGAGATCACATCATTATAATCAACACCTGTATTTATTGAGCATTTACTCTGTTCTAGGCACTGTTTGGTGCTTTACAAGTATAATTCTCACAACAACCATATAGAATAGAATTGCTATCTCCATTTCAGGATAAAGAAAACCCAGGTCACAGTGGTAGAATAAATAGCTTGAGATCACTTAGAACATGGGGAATATTGGATTTAAAATCAGTTGGTTTGACTCCAGAGTCCTGCTTTTAACTACTGCCAAATTCTGTGCTACTGAACAAATACAACAAGAAATCGGTAAATGAAATGTCAGCTCTGTGAAGGCAGGGGTTTTTCTCTGTTTCGTTCCATATCAGTGCCCAGAACGATGCCTGGCACATAGTAGGTGCTCAATAAATGTCTGTGATGAAAGCTCAGTGATTGCCCTTGGAGAAAGGAAGTCTATTACTGGAGTAAGAAGCGGGGAGACTTACTTTTCACGGTAAACTCTTGTACCTTGGGAATTTTATACCACGTACATCTATCACCTATTCAAAAAATGAATAAAATTAACAAAACAAAACACAATACAGGGAGTGCAGATAAGCCATATAGGTTGTGATTCCGTACACTGGAAAAGGTATTTGACATATATCAGTCTGCCAGGTAGACATTAAGACGTGTATGCGCACCAGCAAGTATCCAGCAAACACAGAAAGGAAACAATATAATATTTAACTGGCTTGCTTCTTTAAAGAGATGGAAGAGAAGAAATCAAACAACAAGGCAGGAAGAAGGGGATGCTCATTATTAGCATGGTACTTCTGGTTGCTTCCCAATGTTCTAAAGCGGTGGGTCTAACCTCGGGGGTGCTTTCGAATCACCTGAAAACTTGCATTTCTGACAAGTTCCCAAGTGCATCTGATGCTGCTGGTCTGGGGAACACACTTTGAGAACCACTGGTCTAAAGGATCCTAATAAATAAATGCCAGCGATGTAACGGCAGTACTGATCATAGAGCATTCAATGTCTGTTTTCCTAGTGGCTATTTCTAGCATAATTAAAATATCAGCTTCAGCAAGTGAATTCAAGGAATGAGTGCAGTGTTTCTCAAATTTCAAGGGATATATTTTATCAAGTGTGGTGTTTCTCAAATTTCATGGAACCTTGTGAAAATGCAGATGCTGATTCCATAGGTCTGGCACAGGCCCTGAGATTCTGCATGAATAACAAGCCCCCAGGTGACCTGTACCCCACTCTGAGTGGTGAGACAGTGGAACGCTGGGCAAGGGCCTATGTTAGGAGTAAAGCCAACTACTGCCTTTGAGGTATTTAGTCTCTAGTAATGGAGATAAGGCCAAGATAAAAACAAGGATACAAATCCTGTACTCCTCTTGCTGGTTTACAAAGATTGACTGCTTTACGTGTCCTACACACTGTGCTTGAATGTCTCACTTAATCCTCAACCCTATGAAGCAGGTACTATTGTTTCCAGTTTATAGATGAAAAAACAGATTCAGAGTTACTATTCAAAACTCACACATTTAATTAGTGGTGGAATCTGGATTAGAACCCACAAGGTCAGGTTGCAAAGCCCAGGTACTTCTCCACTGCACCACCAGGAGAGAAGATGTGTGAAAGGCATTACAAATGCCCTTCTCTGTGCTATTACAGGAGCACAGAGGAAGAGGGTAGCACACTGGACTGTAGATCTGGTAGATGCCGAATGGAGGGTGTGTGAGTAAAGGCAGGAAGAGAAGGGTGGAAGCGGAAGTGGGCTATCCCAGGCCACAGGATATGCGTAGCGGGACAGAATGCTGGGCACTGACAGCAGCTGGCTTTACTAAAGTCACAGGCAACTGAGTTGTAGGAAATGGGTTGGTTGGGTTAGATTTTTATGGTCCTTGAAATTGATTATAGACTAACAATTGTCATCCAAGTGACGAGCAACATAAACTCATCAGTGGGTGATAATGCAATGCCAACCCCCATTGCTTTGTTGTTGCTGTTTTAAACTGAAGCCCTAAATGCTCCAAGCTCTCCCTCTTCCTCTAGTATGCTCCCGGCCTAATTCTAATCCTATAGCAGGAAGAATACAGACGGTCGTATCCATCTGATTAAAAAAAAAAAAAAAAAAAAGAGGGACTGCCATTTATCGAGCACCTATTTTATGTTCATCACTGCTTTAAATGTTTTATGGATATGTTACTTCTTTTCATCTTTCCAGAAATTCCACAGTATTATTAACCCCTTCAGAGACAATAAAAGGCAGGTAAGACACAGCCCATTTTATGCTTTTGAAGGTTCAAATAAGGGGCATAAATACCCAGGTAATTTTAAAGAGAAAATCTTTTCCATCCATTCAAAACCTTATAATAGGATGTCCACCTCCCCTAATGTTTAGACAGTACATTTTCATCATGAAGGATCCAAATGACTCTGTTTGATCACGGTTTTCCCTCAACCTCCCAATATTTGCATTCTCAAAAAGCAGAGAAGCTGGAGTACGAAGGAAGAGGAATATGATAATATGAGGACACTGATCCAAGACACTTCCATAAGCCGCTATCCTTCCCCATCAAAGGGAAGACAGACTGAAAATCACAATCACAGAAAACTAACCAACCTAATCACATGGACCACAGCCTTGCCTAACTCAATGAAACTATGAGTCATGCCTTGTAGCGCCACCCAAGGTGAATGGGTCATGGTGGAGAGTTCTGACAAAACGTGGTCCACTGAAGAAGGGAATGGCAAACCACTTAAGTGTTCTTGCCTTAAGAGCACCGTGAACAGTATGAAAAGGCAAAAAGATAGGGCACTGAAAGATGAACTCCCCAGGTTGGTAGGTGCCCAATATGCTACTGGAGATCAGTGGAGAAATAACTCCAGAAAGACTGAAGAGACTGAGCCAAAGCAAAAACAACACCCAGTTGTGGATGTGACTGGTGATAGAAGCAAGGTCCGATGCTGCAAATAGCAATACTGCATAGGAACCTGGAATGTCAGGTCCATGAATCAAGGCAAATTGGAAGTGGTCAAACAGGAGATGGCAAGAGTGAATGTCAACATTTTAGGAATCAGCAAATTAAAATGGACTGGAATGGATGAATTTAACTCAGATGACCATTATTATATCTACTACTGTGGGCAAGAATCCCTCAGAAGAAATGGAGTAGCCATCATAGTCAACAAAAGAGTCTGAAATGCAGTATTGGGATGCAATCTCAAAAATGACACAATGATCTCTGTTCGTTTCCAAAACAAGCCATTCAATATCAGGGTAATCCTAGTCTGTGCCCCGACCAGTAATGCTAAAGAAGCTGAAATTGAACAGTTCTATGAAGACCAACAAGACCTTCTAGAACTAACACCCAAAAAAGATGTTCTTTTCATTATGGGGGACTGGAATGCAAAAGTAGGAAGTCAAGAAACATCAGGAGTAACAGGCAAATTTGGCCTTGTAGTACAGAATGAAGCAGGGCAAAGGCTAATAGAGTTCTGCCAAGAGAACACACTGGTCATAACAAACACCCTCTTCCAACAACACAAGAGACGACTCTACACATGGACATCACCAGACAGTCAACACCAAAATCAGACTGATATATTCTTTGCAGCCAAAGATGGAGAAGCTCTATACAGTCAGGAAAAACAAGACCAGGAGCTGACTGTGGCTCAGACCATGAACTCCTTATTGCTAAATTCAGACTTAAACTGAAGAAAGTAGGGAAACCATTAGACCATTCAAGTATGACCTAAATCAAATCCCTAATGATTATACAGTGGAAGTGAGAAATAGATTTAAGGGACTAAATCTGATAGACAGAGTATCTGAAGAACTATGGACAGAGGTTCTTGACATTGTAGAGGAGACAGGGAGCAAGACCATCCCCAAGAAAAAGAAATGTGAAAAGGCAAAATGGCTTTTCTGGGGAGGCCTTACAAATAGCTCTGAAAAGAAGAAGAGAAGCAAAAAGCAAAGGAGAAAAGTAAAGATATACCCATTTGAATGCAGAGTTCCAAAGAACAGCAAGGAGAGATAAGAAAGCCTTCCTCAGTGATCAGTGCAAAGAAATGGAGGAAAACAACAGAATGGGAAAGCCTAGAGATCTCTTCAAGAAAATTAGAGATACCAAGGAAACATATGCAAAGATGGGCTTGATAAAGGACAGAAATGGTATGGACCTAACAGAAGCAGAAGATATTAAGAAGAGGTGGCAAGAATACACAGAAGAACTGGACAAAAAAGATCTTCATGACCAAGATAATTACGATGGTATGATCACTCATCTAGAGCCAGACATCCTGGAATGAGAAGTCAAGTGGGCCTTAGGAAGCATCACTACAAACAAAGCTAGTGGAGGTGATGGAATTCCAGTTGAGCTATTTCAAATCCTAAAAGTTGATGCTGTGAATGTGCTGCACTCAATCTGCCAGCAAATTTGGAAAACTCAGCAGTGGCCACAGGACTGGAAAAGGTCAGTTTTTACTCCAATCCCTAAGAAAGGCAATGCCAAAGAATGCTCAGATTACCACACAACTGCACTTATCTCACATGCTAGTAAAGTAATGCTCAAAATTCTCCAAGCCAGGCTGCAGCAATACGTGAACTGTGAAATTTCAGATGTTCAAGTTGCATTTAGAAAAGGCAGAGGAACCAGAGATCAAATTACTAACATACATTGCATCATCAAAAAAGCAAGAGAGTTCCAGAAAAACATCTACTTCTGTTTTATTGACTATGTCAAAGCCTTTGACTGTGTGGATCACAACAAACTGTGGAAGATTCTGAAAGAGAGGGGAATACCAGACCACCTGACCTGCCTCTTGAGAAATCTGTATGCAGGTTAAGAAGCAACAGTTAGAACTGGACATGGAACAACAGACTGGTTCCAAACAGGAAAATGAGTAAGTCAAGGTTGTATATTGTCACTGTGCTTATTTAACTCATGTGCAGAGTACATCATGAGATACACTGGGCTGGATGAAGCACAAGCTGGAATCAATATTGCCGGGAGAAATATCAATAACCTCAGATATGCAAATGACACCACCCTTATGTTAGAAAGTGAAGAAGAACTTAAGAGCCTCTTGATGAAAGTGGAAGAGGAGAGTGAATAAGTTGGCTTAAAGCTCAATATTCAGAAAATAGATCATGGCATCCAGTCCCATCACTTCATGGCAAATAGGTGGAGAAACAGTGGAAACAGTGGCAGACCTTATTTTCTTGGGCTCCAAAATCACAGCACGTGGTGACTGCAGCCATGAAATTAAAAGACGCTTACTCCTTGGGAGAAAAGTTATGACCAACCTAGACAGCATATTAAAAAGCAGAGACGTTACTTTGCCAAGAAAGGTCCATCCATAGTCAAGGCTATGGTTTTTCCAATAGTCACGTATGGATGTGAGAGTTGCACTATAAAGAAAGCTGAGCGCCGAAGAATTGATGCTTTTGAACTGTGGTGTTGGAGAAGACTATTGAGAGTCCCTTGGACTGCAAGGATATAAGCAGTCCATCCTAAAGGAAATCAGACCTGAATATTCATTGTAAAGACTACGTTGAAGCTGAAACTCCAATACTTTGGCCTCCTAATGCAAAGAGCTGACTCATTGGAAAAGACCCTGATGCTGGGAAAGATTGAAGGTGGGAGAAGGGGACAACAGAGGATGTGATGGTTGATGGCATCAGTGACTCAATGGACATGAGTTTGAGTAAACTCCAGGAGTTGGTGATGGACAGGGAGGCCTGGCGTGCTGCAGTCCATGGGGTTGCAAAGAGTTAGTCACAACTGAGCGACTGAATTGAACTCAAAGTGAAGTGAAAATCACTCAGTCATGTCTGACTCTTTGCGACCCCATGGACTCTTCAGTCCATGGAATTCTCCAGGCCAGAAATCTGGAGTAGGTAGCTGTTCCCTTCAAACTCTAGTTCTAAAAGTCTAATTCTGAGACTCACATAATAAATAAGTAGAAAGTTAGATTTCAGATCAGTGTGCATCTCATCTTTCATTTTGCAGTCTGGAGGAAGAGCTTGTATTAAGCAAGGATTCCTGTGCACTTCCTTCTCAAAAGGCGTGAGATCAATGGGGAAAGTTGAGACACTGTTAGATGAGCAAGGGTGACATGGGTGGTCTTAAGAAGCGTGTGTCATTTTAAAGGATGAGTGTACCTCTCACGGGAGGGCCACCTGCTCCCTTTTTCTTTCTTTCCCTAACTCCAGGTGCTGGTAAGATCCTGATTTCATACCTGGCCACAAAGGAACTGGGCTTAATGGCAAAGTTTGCACATCTCTTAAGCAATGACAAGAACAGGTCGCCGTTATGGCACAAAACAAATGACTTTTCTATTCAGGCTGATTTTTTTTAAGTACAAAGTCAGTGTGACTCTCTGCTCTTACACCTTATTCTGTTCTTTGTGGCTAGATGTACCTCTTTCTAAAAACTGTATTGCAGTTTACTATTCCTTAATCCAAGTGAGATACAGTTTCCAAAGTAAGGACCCATGACTCAGTGTTGGACACTTTCCAGACGGAGCAATGAAAAACATCCCCTGTGATCTTGGTTGGGTTAATAAACAAACCCATCCCAGAAAGGAAAAAGAATTCTGTGTCCTTCCTGCAAAGATCTAGAAAAAGACAATGCTGGGGCAGACACTATAATTTTTTCCTATTTTTATCAATACTCCTGAAGTCTAGTCCAGAAATTACTGTCAGTCACCTGAGGATGATGAGATGTTACAATGACTTGGGTCAAATGGAGACTAAAGAATAGAGACAGGATGCAGGTAGAGGGGAGTACGGGGTTACTTACACTGATCTTATTAGCTAACATCTATGCCACTTTTAAATAAGACCAGACAATGACTAGCTGCAAAGTAATACTGTGAAATCAGACACTAAAATGGTTCTTACTTACGGAGAAATTACATTGCTAAATTCAACGTGGCTGTGTCATGCCAGTAAGTCTCTTCTGTTAGTTGTTTCTTAGCAATTTGTTTAGACTCAGCCCCACATCCAGACCTCAGTGATCTTGGCTCTTCATTATGTATGTATATAAGAACTGTGTGTGCAAAGCACCAGAAGATGCCCACTACCCTCAGGTATAAAGCAGTATAAGCATCATGTCTACTTTGTGGGCTTGAATCTGGTCTCTCCTCTTACACCTAAACCCCTTTTCACTGTGCGGAGCAGCAAACACCAGTTATTGACCTGTGTTCTATCTCCGACCTCTACCTAAAAGGTGTATACATACAAGGGAAAGACAGCCTGCGGTCAGTTCTCAGCCTCAGTGTGCTTCTGGCCCCGGTGCTTGGACCACCTCTTGCCATGTGTAACATCTTCCCGTTCTCCAACCCCCTCCTTCCCGGTCCTCTGCCACCATGCTGCTGTTCCCTGGCCAAGCATTCTCCGTGCTGACTTTCCCGTGTCACCCTCCACTTCTGGTTCTCTCTGTAGTAAGAATCCAATTTGGGGGATGGGGGCAGAGGTGGTCACATGAGGACCCACTTTCCCATGAAGAAGCTCAGACTTTCCAGGTAGATGAGCAGAGACTAAAAGAAGTGGGAGTGGGAAGGAATCATATTCGAAATTACAACTTGTTTTGAGTCAATGAAAAGACCACCTATTGTACTTAATCAATAAACATGCTAATTCCCTGTCAGCTCTTAACTGACCCCTGTTCCCATTCATGCCATAGACTGCTCCAGCTACTCATCTGTCATAGCTTCTAGGGGAAAAAAAAAAACTATATGAGAACTACTTATTCTAGGTCTGTATCCATATTATGAACATGGCAGCTGCTGTGGTCATCAGGGATTCCCAAATGGCCTGTGCTCATCTAACTGGACCGTCCCAGGGAAGTTTCTCCCATGGACGCATCCACTCGAGCTCACTCTTCTGGTTTTCTCCCTCTGTTGTTCACCACTCCCTCTGGCATTCCTCTTCCTCTCAAATATCAGTGTGCCCAGAGTTTTCCATTCCTGCCTGTGCCCTGCCCTGGGATCCCCAGCTAGGTCAGTGCCCAGCTCCCCTGCCTCATGCTGAAGTCTTCTGTGAGCTCTTCCGGTCTCTGATGCTTTGACCCTGAACTTAGAACACTTCTTTACAGTCCCCTCCCTTCTCCTCAACCCCCAAACTTCTGCTTGTCCACATTCTGTCTGTTTCATAAAATTCATCCTTCTTGAGGCCTCCAGTCATCTCCCCTTCTTTTGAATTTTCTTGTTACTTTCATATATTCTCTTACAGCATCTCACTGAAAGTAAAAAAAAACAAACAAAACCTAAATTCAAATTACAGTTTCATTGGCTATGTGAACCTGAACAAGTACCTTGAACCCCTTTAGGCTTGGAGTCCTTAATGCAAGTGAGGGCTAATAAAACTTTAGATTAGGGCTTTGAATTAGGACTAAATGTAAACTAGGAGTAAGAATAGTTCCAAAACGGCTCTCAACTACTTTGAGAAGATTAAGTAAGATAAAGTGCCTTGTAACTAACATTCATGGAGATGTCTGGGTTAACCTTTATCAGTTCAGTTCAGTCGCATCCGACTCTTTGTGATCCCATGGACTGCAGCACGCCAGGACTCCCTGTCCATCAACAACTCCCAGAGCTTACTCAAACTCATGCCCATTGAATCGGTGATGTCATCCAACCATTTCATTCTCTGTCTTCCCCTTCTCCCGCCTTTAATCGTTCCCAGCATCAGGGTCTTTTCAAATGTCAGTTCTTCGCATCATGTGACCAAAGTACTGGAGTTTCAGCTTCAGCATTAGTCTTTCCAAAGAATATTCAGGACTGATTTCCTTTAGGATGGACTGGTTGGATCTCCTTGCAGTCCAAGGGACTCTCAAAGAGTCTTCTCCAATACCACAGTTCAAAAGCATCAATTCTTTGGCGCTCAGCTTTCTTTATAGTTCAACTCTCACATCCATACATGACCACTGGAAAAACCATAGCTTTGACTAGATGGGCCTTGTTGGAAAAGTAATGTCTCTGCTTTTTAATATGCTGTCTAGGTTGGTCATAACTTTACTTCCAAGGAGCAAGCA
The DNA here is from genome assembly GCF_029407905.1 of Bubalus kerabau. Lineage (NCBI taxonomy): Eukaryota > Metazoa > Chordata > Mammalia > Artiodactyla > Bovidae > Bubalus > Bubalus kerabau. Next base: position 139,090,445 of record NC_073624.1, read on the forward strand.
TCTTTTAAAAATTTCATGGCTATAGTCACCATCTGCAGTGATTTTGGAGCCCCCCAAAATAAAGTCTGTCACTGTTTCCACTGTTTCCCCATCTATTTGCCATGAAGTGATGGGACTGGATGCCATGATCTTAGTTTTCTGAATGTTGAATTTTAAGCCAAGTTTTTCACTCTCCTCTTTCACTTTCATCAAGAGGCTCTTTAGCTCTTCTTTGCTATCTGCCATAAGGGTGCTGTCATCTGCATATCTGAGGTTATTGATATTTCTCCTGGCAATCTTGATTCCAGTTTGTGCTTCATCCAGCCCAGCATTTCTCATGATGTACTCAGCATATAAGTTAAATAAGCAGGGTGACAATATACAGCCTTGACTTACTTCTTTCACAATTTGGAACCAGTCTGTGGTTCCATGTCCATTTCTAACTGTTGCTTCCTGACCTGCATACAGATTTCTCAGGAGGCAGGTTAAGTGTTCTGGTATTCCCATCTCTTTCAGAATTTTCCACAGTTTGTTGTGGTCCACACAGTCAAAGGCTTTGGTTTAGTCAATAAAGCAGAAGTAGATGTTTTTATGGAACTCTTTTGCTTTTTTGATGATCCATTGGATGTTGGCAATTTGATCTCTGGTTCCTCTGCCTTTGCTAAATGCATCTTGAACATCTGGAAGTTCACAGTTCACGTACTGTCGAAGCCTGGCTTGGAGAATTTTGAGCATTACTTTACTAGCATGTGAGATGAGTGCAATTGTGCAGTAGTTTGAGCATTCCTTGGCATTTTTCTTTGGGATTGGAGTAAAAACTGACCTTTTCCAGTCCTGTGGCCACTGCTGAGTTTTCCAAATTTGCTGGCATATTGAGTACAGCACATTCACAGCATCATCTTTTAGGATTTGAAATAGCTCTCTGTGCTAACCTTTATGGTGAAGTGAAGTCGCTCAGTCATGTCCGACTCTTTGCGACCCCATGGACTGTAGCCTACCAGGCTTCTCAGTCCATGGGATTTTCCAGGCAAGAGTACTGGAGTGGGTTGTCATTTCCTTCTTCAGGGGATCGTCCCGACCCAGGGATCGAACCCAGGTCTCCTGCATTGTAGACAGATGCTTTTACCCTCTGAGCCACCAGAGAAGCCCATTATCTCATTTACAACCTACAATAATCCAATTGTTTTAGGATGCTTATCTAAATGACCTGCATGTTAGAGGTTAGAGACTGGGATTCCACTATAAGCCCCTGCACTGATTTGTGTGACCTTGACCAAGGTCTTTAACCTTGCTGGAACTTATTTTCACATCTATAAAATGGGGATACCAATGGTTCTAAATTAGAGGGTCACTGGGAGGCTTAAACAACATTGTACATGAAATGTATGGTGCTTAATGCCTAGAACACAGAAAGGGCTCAATAAATGGTAAGTACCTTGTGTGTGTCGTTGGGAGCATTCATTTATATCGACTCCTAGGTGGGGACGGGGTGGGGTGGGGAAGGACAGAGACACAGGTAAATGTGCGGCAGCAGCCCCCTGCATGAGGACTCCTGTGTATGTGTCCTAAGTGCTCGGATGGTGATACAGACAACTCTGCTTCCATGGCGCGAACAGCCTACTTTGGAAGAACATAAAATTAACCCCAAGCTGGCAAATGACAGTCTGGGCAAAATCCAGTCCCCTGCCTGTTTTTGTAAATCAAGTTTTATTGGCCACATCCCTGCTCATCTGTTCTGTTAGCTATTGGGGCTACCATGGCAGAGTTGAACAGTTAGGACACAGACCATGCGGCCTGAAAAATTGAAAATATTAACTGTTGGCCCTTGCCAGAAAAAGTTTGCTTTTCTGAAACTGATGACTAATATATTGAGAGGAGTATTAGGAAGAAATCAAAAAGTGTGATTGAGAGAATGCAAAAGAGGAACCAGGGGCGATATTTACACAGGATTCACTGACCGCGGAAAGGCTGTGAGTTTTACTCTAAGTACATTGTAAAGCCTTGGGAAGTTTTTATTTTATTGTTGTATTTGTACTAGTTTGAGGGTGTATGTGTATTATTTAGAAGAGGTGGCTACTTTTATTTGAAATACAGCAACTGGGCAAATGAGTACATGACATGCAACATACATTTGAACAGACTGTTATAAAATAAATACCACAGAGGTTAAGAAATAGAACATCAGCACACCAGAAGCCACCGCCCACATTCTTATCCCATCACAGCCTCCTCCTGCCTCCTCCTGGTGTTATTATAGCTCTCTTTACATTATTTTCCTGGTTTTTTGTAGCCTCACTCTCTAATTTTATAATCCCAGCTTAGTGCTACCTGGCTGTGAAGAATTCTATTGTCTTTGCATAAGCTACAACTTAGCAACTAAAATCCTAGGTTTATACCCTACAGAAATGTACATATATGTATATGTATCAGGAAACATACATAAGATTTATAGCAGCTTTGTTTGCAACAGCCCCACACTGGAGACAACCCATGCTTTCATCCACAGGAGAATGGATAACTGAATTATGATCCAGGCATATGAAATAATATATAGAAACGAAAACAAATGAACTACAATTATATACAACAATATCAATGAATCTTTAAAACCTAGCTATGAGCTTCAGAGATCAAACCAGTCAATCCTAAAGGAAATCAACCCTGAATATTCATTGGAAGGACTTATGTTGAAGCTCCAATACTTTGGCCACCTGATGTGAAGAGCTGACTCACTGGAAAAGACCCTGATGCTGGGAAAGGTTGAGGGCAGGAGGAGAAGGGGGTGACAGAGGATGAGATAGTTGGATGGCATCACTGACTCAATGGACATGAGTGTGAACAAACTCCAGGAGACAGTGAAGGATAGGGAAGCCATGGGGTCACAAAGAGTTGCACACAACTTAGCGACTGAACAACTAATGAGCTTTGGAGGGTTTGAAGCTGGGGAATGGAATAACACGATCCAATTCACATTTTAAAACATTGCTGAGGATGCTGTATAGAAAACTGAGTCTATGGGGAAAGTGCAGAAGTGGAGACCTGCAAGGAGGCTTCTGCAATATTCCATGGGTGGCATGTCAGCGGGTGGATTAGAGTGGTGGCGGGGGGAAGTGGAGGGATGCGGGATGTACTCTGGAAGCAGAATGGATAGATTCACTGATGGACTGGATGTAAGTGTAAGAAAGGGAGATTGCACAGAACCACAGGTTTTAGCTAGGGTGATGGAGCTGTTTACTGACCTGGAGAAGGGTGGGAAGAAACACTGTTTGCAGGGTATGTTTAGGGCAGGCTGAGACATCTGTGAGATTCTGAATAGACACATCAAGTACATGTAGAGTAAGTGGTCAGTGTGGATGAAGATCGCTGCTGCTGCTGCTAAGTCGCTTCAGTCGTGTCTGACTCTGTGCGACCCCAGAGATGGCAGCCAATCAGGCTTCCCCATCCCTGGGATTCTCCAGGCAAGAACACTGGAGTGGGTTACCATTTCCTTCTCCAATGCATGAAAGTGAAAAGTAAAAGTGAAGTCGCTCAGTCGTGTCTGACCCTCGGCAACCCCATGGAATGCAGCCTACCAGGCTCCTCTGTCCATGAGATTTTCCAGGCAAGAGTACTGGAGTGGGATGCCATTGCCTTCTCCGATGAAGATCACTAAACAATTCCAATTCCAAAGACAGGCTACCAAAGACAGAATGGACTCTGTTTGAGAATCAAGACTTCTGTCTCAGCCCATAAGTCTTTTCCTTTAGCTGGAAATTCTTTTCAATTCATGAACTATTCTTTGAGCTGTAGGTACCTCTTAGGAGAGTCATTATAAAGATGTTTACTGATTCACTATGTAGCCTAGGGCTGTCTCAGTGAGAAGGGGTATAATGGCTGGAACAGGGAGCACAGGAGGCAAATTTTCTTCATCTTGCCTGTTCTCAGAAACTTATATGCAACTATCCTTTCCTTGAGTCTCCTCCGTTTGGTTGCAGCTGTGCAAACACATACTGAAGAGCTTTTTTGTTCCAGGCCCTGTACTAGGTTCTAGGGAGACAACAGAGACTAAGATTAGGTCCTGTGTCTGGTATTTCATTTTGACTTTATTGCTGAGCATGCTTGTTAAGTCACTTGAGGTGTGTCTGACTCTTTGCAACTCTATTGACCATAGTCTGCCAGGCTCCTCTGTCCCTGGGATTTTCTAGGCAAGAATACTGGAGTGGGTTGCCATGCCAGAGTAGCATTAAATTATGTACTATCTGTTTGAAAGGTCAGTTGTAAGCAGAGAAATATCAGGCAAGAAGTTAGATGTTATGATTTTACAGGTATTTATAAAATGGTAAGATTTCATGTGAAGGGCAGTCTCTGCATAGCAACCAGGACTCCCTTGGACCACCTGGAGGCAAACTAATCTTCAAGGCTTCTTTCCAGGTCTGTAAAGCTAAAAACATGAGAGTTTGATGTATTTATTAGGATGACTAGGAGATCAGGATAGTCCAAAGCACTTGGTGAGAAGAGGGGCTGTAAGGCATCTCCCCCAATATCTGGCTTTGTGTTTCCCAAAATAATTTCTCCAACTTTTTTGAGTTTCAGATTGTGCCAAATGAAATTCTACTTTTTCTCCCCTGATTAAAAATACTTGGATGTGTTTGCTAAAACTACTTGCTTGGAGCTCTTACAATCCATTCTACATTATGTTTATAGCTATTTTACGTGAATGTGAATCTTGGTCTTTTGCCAAGATGATCAGAGGACTATCTCTTGTAGTTTCATTGGATCTTTAAAAAAGAATGATTATTACTTTGTGACAATTTTCAACTTGTTCCTTTTCCTAAGCACACATTTTTTTGAAGCTCAAAAAAAATTCAATTTTGGGTTCTAATGTAAGAACACAGCTCATGTTACTGTAGTTATGAAAGAGATGACCTAATGCCACACTGTCAGACGTGTCTCCTTGTCCCACTCTGCCACTAACGTGGTTGGGCAAGTCACACAACATTTATTTGGGCTTTATTTCTCATCAGTATAATGAAGAGCCTGGGCTATAGAATACTGATCTCCTGTTTTAGTTCTTTGAAATTTGTGGTTTGCTTCCATTAGGCACTGATTTTGATGCAAAAGTGAGCAGATTACGACTCTCTCAGATTATCAGATGAAACATCAGTGCTTTATTATATCTCAAAGCTACACCTATCTGACAATTATTTTTATTTTTTTAGAATTTTAAAAATGTTTTTATAAATAACATATCCAAAGATTTTGACCCATCACACAAAGAAAGAATCTCATTCTTCCAAAAAAAAAAAAATATATATATATATATAATATATATATATACACACACACACAGATTTTTATGAGTTTACATTCTGAGAGGCTCAAGCCTGATATCAAGCCTTTAGATTTCTACTGCTTCAATTCCAAAGGACCAGTTGATAGCAGTTTTAGTACACCAAACTTTTTTCCTGGGTCAGACAGATTTATTCTGCTTCATGAATCCCTTCTTTGCTCCTTGAGGGATCTGGAATCTGGTTTCCAGATTTTGGGATTTCCTTTAATAGGAAACTTCATAAAAACCTGGTAGGCTGTGGTATTCCTATCTGACAGTTATTTCTAAGTGTACTTAGACTCTTAGCATTTTCTTTTAATATTTTAGTATCTACATTTGATCCTGAAAGAGCTTCTGCAGTCTTATCTGAATTGGAACTAACTGGGGATTAAATAATTCTTTCGAGCAAGAGTTGCCTCACCCAGTTGTCTCAGAAACCTGTTCAGTGGAGTCCTATTTCACAGAGCTGCCTTTTGGGGTTTTACTTTCCATGGCTCCATTCCAGTTCTCATTATGTCCCATCTGCAGTTCTTTAGATTTATTGCTATAACCCAACCCACTAGAATTTTGCAAGCTAAAATAACATGATTATACATTCTTAAAAATTGACAAATACATTTTCTAGGAATTTGCAATGTAAAATCACTGTTGAATCAAAGCCCATGGCGACTCTTGGGAGCAGGACTCAAACTAGAAGACAACTTGAATCTTAATCTCAATTTTCTTCTTTTATTCCTCTCTCTCCTTTCCTTTCCTTCTTTCCCTTCTCTTTCTTCCCTCCCTCTCTCTTCTTTCTTTTTAATGACAAACCGAATTGCAAAACCTAAAACTCTAAGTGGTACTAGAATCAACATTAATTTTGCATGTATATTAATTTTATATGCATGTAACATATTTTGGGGGCTCCAAAATCACTGCAGATGGTGACTGCAGCCATGAAATTAAAAGACGCTTACTCCTTGGAAGGAAAGTTATGACCAACCTAGATAGCATATTCTAAAGCAGAGATATTACTTTGCCAACAAAGGTTCGTCTAGTCAAGGCTATGGTTTTTCCTGTGGTCATGTATGGACGTGAGAGTTGGACTGTGAAGAAGGCTGAGCGCTGAAGAATTGATGCTTTTGAACTGTGGTGTTGGAGAAGACTCTTGAGAGTCCCTTGGACTGCAAGGAGATCCAACCAGTCCATTCTGAAGGAGATCAGCCCTGGGATTTCTTTGGAAGGAATGATGTTAAAGCTGAAACTCCAGTACTTTGGCCACCTCATGCGAAGAGTTGACTCATTGGAAAAGACTCTGACGCTGGGAGGGATTGGGGGCAAGAGGAGAAGGGGACGACAGAGGATGAGATGGCTGGATGGCATCACTGACTCGATGGAAATGAGTCTGGGTGAACTCCAGGAGTTGGTGATGGACAGGGAGGCCTGGTGTGCTATGATTCATGGGGTCGCAAAGAGTTGGACACGACTGAGCGACTGAACTGAACTGAACTGAACATATTTTCTGGGAAAGAAAAAAGTAGAGCATTAAGATGTCTGTGAATCAGTCTGGCCCTCCAAGTAGGTCTACTTACCCCTTACCCATATAACACGTGGACTTATCGCCTGCCTTAAACATGTTGCTTTATCTCTGCTGTGCTGACACGTCAACCTTTGTTCTTACTCTGTAACTTGGCTCCATTGTTTCCTTAGGCCATTCACTGATAACATTTAGCCTTGTTTTTCTGAAAAATTTTTTTGAGAAATTAATCAACATTACTTTTTTTTTTTTTTTTAACTTAGACTCATTTCTCATCATGGGCCAAGGAAAGAGGACAAAGAGAAAGCAAAAATTAAAAAGAAAGGGGGAGAAAAAGAGAGTACTTTTGGCACTGTTCCCTTAATATTCACTTGATTTTTATAATTTAGATCATAATTATATTTTCCCATGTTACAAACTCATTCTTCTTGAGAAAAACTGACAGCATATTTTGCTTATTATTTTTATTTGCTTTTCAAAGCTGTTGCTATTCTTAGCACCTGGGATACCTGAAGATCTTACTAATTCTCACGTAGGGAGATTCACGATATGCTGTGGTTTCATGGAAATAAACATTTGTTTCCATTCAGAAGGGCTTAATGAAACCAGCAGCACCAAATCAGACTACAGTGGCAAAGCTCTGGCAAATCTACCAGACAAATGAGTCAGATGTAAATACTATCATTGCAGTTGTAGGGCTCCTTTTCGAATTAAACTTTCAAAATGATTTGTTGTAGGATTTGGAGTAAAATAGAAATGCCAGCACATGCAGCAGAGAATGATCCAAGTATGTGAAAAAGGGCTAATGTGGTTTACTGGACCTCATGAAGGCAAAATTTAGGGACATTAGCTGACAGTAACATTAATAGGACTCAATTAAGTATAGATTATGACCTCAACAGTATTTTTATCTTCAATTATAGGTTTTTAGTATCTTCTATGGACAACACAAGAGCCCTGATAGACTCTGCTTTGATCAGACTGCACCTCGAATATGGTGTTCAGTTCTGGGCACCTCAGCTGGAGATGGATACCAACACACTGAAATGTACATAGGAGAGTGACCATGATGGTCAGAGAACAGAGGCGGGAAGTGCCAATAATATGACTGAAGGAAAAAACATGGACACGAAACATGAAAAGTGTTTTTAAATATCAGAAGGATTTTACAGGAATGAGGCAGCGTTTGTTCTAAATAGTGCAAAACTGATCAGAGCCTGAGTCACTGAGTTAAAGCCTGAATCAGTGACAAAGTGCTCCATAAAATGAAGAATTTTTAAAGCCGGAGTTGTTCACAGGAATAGTCAGACTGAGAACTGGGAAATCACATGCAGGCACCTGGGAAAAGGATCTCCTAACAGAGGTAATTCCAGCACTAGGTGATGGTTTCTCAGATTGAATGACCTTTAACCAACCCCCTTTCAACATTAAATTCTACGCATTATGAAGTCAAGAGCCATTTGCTTCCAGCAGCCCCTGGACACATGCAAGGGCTGAAAGATGGATAAAATGAAAATGAAAATTTGCTTGTTCAAGTTCCCAAGCTGATATAAATCTAGAAGAAATAATTCTCATTTTTAGTTAAACAGCTAAGTGAATTATCTTTAAGAGATGCAAAATTTCTTTTTTTTTTTTTTGGAAATTAAGGTTTTCCACATGTATAAGGTTGTTATATAGTCCATTCAAACTTGGCCTCTCATCAGTGCAGCTCTTTGGGGATATTCTGTTGGAAATTAGCACATTTTTAGGTCTTTGATTGTCATATTATATTTCATAACAATTTTGTTCGCAAATGTACTTTTTACGTCCCATTTTGTGTGTGTATGCATCTCTGTGAGACCATCATTTTTCTTTTTGCTTCTGCACATGAGAAATTACTGACAATGCTGCAAAAGAAAGCATTGAAATATAATATGACAGTAAGGCATATTATTCATAGAGTCCTAAAGATGATACAAATATTACCCATTGGGGGATTAACAGAAGTAAATATATAGTTGATGGTTTACAGAAAAAGAAAAATGATGAGTAGATGCCTTTAACATTTATCAAAACAACATTTACAAACAATTAGACAGGTACTTTCAAGTCCCTAAACTCTCAAGACATTAGCATTCCTAGGAGGGCAGGCACGCACACTAGGAAGCCCCTGGTCACCAAAAAAGCTAACATGACTTTGGATCAGGTAGGCTTTCCCACTACTTCGGTTTCCAATGAAAACTGGACAAACCAAAGAAGGAACCAATAATTCCAATAAAGGTAACCTAGAGGCAAACAAAGAGTAGCTGCGCTAAGACTGATCCAAAAGGAAGAAACAACATGAGAGATGACAAATGGAGAAGCAAAAAGACAGAACGTTGTTTGGGAGAGTCAATGATGCAGGAAAGAAACATAAATGTATATTCTACTCTAAGCAAACATTTCAGTAAAATGCCAACATCTGCCATCTTTATATCTATTCACTGTAAACATGTCAGTTTTTCAATGAACAATAAAGACATAATTTCATTAATGTATCTACATACCATGACCTGCTTAAATGCACTAACTTTTAAGCGAGGCAGGAAAACTAAAAGGTTCTTTTAAGCACATGAAGAATAGGTATAATCATCTATATTTTGTCTCTTTCATGAAGCCAAGATTGAAAATTTATATTTTGAAAGTAAGTTTTTTCAGGTTGGCTTTTCATTATGAGTTCAGGATCAAAAGTGGCTTTCACTGCAAAGCTTAGAGGACATCCTAGATTCGGCATTTAAGCTCTTCCTCATAAACCTTCACTTACTTGTGAAAAAAAATTTTAGATATAAAGAGATTTTCTTTTCTAGATTTTCAAATGTAAGCATTCAAAATATCACGTTTCTACTTAATAGCAACAGATAGAAAGAAAGTAATCCCGATAAGTAGCGACACTTGCATTTTCAAGCTGGAAAACGGGCTCAAGGGGAGGGCACTCGAAGAGGCCAAAAGAAGACAGTGATATCAAATACATGTTGCTTAAATGATACGTTACTTAATAGTCACAAGATAAAATGAAAAGTTAGTAACTCAGGGAAGGGTTATATTTCAAAGATAAGAAGTGGAAGATAAAGCTGGTAGTTAAATTTTATCACAATAAAAATTCACAAATACCTTCTTCAACATCTGAGATATATTCGCCATCACTGAGCATTTCAGGGGCGTTGGCTTTACGAACTGCATGATTTAAGTGAACAATGTAAGTGTGAAAAATGCATACTGTTGATACTACAATAAAACATATTAACGCTTCTAAAAATATTTTTGCAATGAATTTCCTTCAGGAAACAAATACACAGTCAGTCTTTGTTGCTACAAACTCAAAGGAGGTTTTCATACCTTCATCATCAGACATATCAAGAACTTCGTTCATAGTTTCTGGAACATTCATTTTGTGCTTCTCTATGACAGTCTAGTAACAAAAAAAAGCAGTCACTTTAGTATGAGTAAACAGCACATTTTACTGAGACTATTCGTTTCTTCCAAATTAATCTATAGGTTTACTGTGGGATTTATGTGTGGGATTGATGAATACCCTGAAGCTCCTGCATACAAAATAACATCAAAAATATCCCTTAGTAGCACTGAGGTCCTCATTATACACATGGCAGAGAATGAATGCAAGGTGAAAGAATTCTAGTGGCAAAGCACATCAGCTTAAAAGATTTAGGTCCTGAATAGTTTTTTCAAAGGAAACGAGAAAGACACTGCCTCTCTTAGTTTATTGCTACACTTTTTCATGGTCTGATGAACCTGCCACCCCACCCCTTTTAAAAGTCATAGCTGAAGATAAACCAGATGAAAGGCAAGAAATATGTCTTTGTTGCTTGTGCCAAGCCAGCCACTTCTTTTGTTTTGCCTCCTATGTGTATGTTTTAATTTCTAAAATAAAATATTAAGATTTTAATACATAACTTTTACAACTATGTGTTTGCAGAAAGTATTTTAGAGACAATGCATTTGCAGAATAATTTGAGCATCTACAAAATCTTAAAAATGGTATATTACAGAGCAAAGGCTTTACTGGATTTTTACTTGCTCTTTGATAACTTTTACCTAGATAGATTGTTTCTATCCAAAGGACACTGACAGTATTACTTGTTTGAAAATATGAATGACTTAATATGTTTTAGTTTTAAAATGAGTCCTCTTTTAATCTGAGCAAATGAAAGACCAGTAGTACAAGTCATGTTGAAATAAAGCATTACTTGGTATTTTTTCCAGCATGTAATACTGTAATTGAACATTTAAAAAAATGAGTATTTTGTGTTAGAACAGTTTTAGATTTACACAAAAATTGTAAGGATAGTAGAGTTTTCACCCCATTTCCCTTATTATTAGCATATATTAGCATGGTATTTTTGTTGCAATTAATGAGTCAATATTGATTTATTATTGTTAAAGTCTATATTTTATTCCGATTTCCTTAGTTTTTGCCAAATATCCTTTTACTGATCTAGCATCTCATCCAGGACACCATGTTCCCTTTAGCTGTCAATCTACTTAGGCTCCTAGAGCTGGACAGTTTCTCAGACTTTCCATGTTTTTAATGACCTTGACAGTTTCAGGGTGAACTGCTCAGGGATTCTGCAGAATGTCCCTAAACTGAGATTTTCTCATGTTTTTCTCATTGATTAGACTGGGGTTATATGTTTTTGGGGAGGAGTATCACCATGGTAAAATGCCATTTTCATTATATTACCTGAAGGATATATACCATCAACATGGTTTACCAGTGGTGATGCCCTTGGTCATCAGGCTGTTGATTAGTTTTCTTCATCATAGAGTTACTCTACTTCCCTCACTCTCTGTACTGTTTTCTCTGGAGGGAAGTTACTATTCTCAGATATACTTCAGCAGTGGGGAATCATGTTCTACCTCCTTGATGGTGAAGCATTTTCAGCAATTATTTGGAATTCTTTTGACTAAGACATTTGTCTTTTCTTCTGTAGTTATTCATTTATCTGTATCAGTAAGAATGCATAGATACATGTTTTATACTTTGCACCTGTACCTCAATTCTCTTATATTTCTTTTGCTCAAATTGTTCCAGCTCTGGCCACTGAATCTTTCAATGGATTCCTGTGTCCCTTTAATATTAATACATCTCATCATTTTATACATGTGTATTTATTTATTTACTTATTTATATGGCAGTTGCTGGGGGGTGGGGGGGGTGGCGATCCTTTATGGCACAAGAGGTTCCAGGCTCAGCTTGTATATTTCCTGCCCCAGCTCTAGATTTTTTTGTCACTTCTCCAAGGAGGCCTGGTTTCCTTTATCAGAGAATGCTATTAGAAACCAACATCTGAGCGACTGAAGTGCTCTGATGGAAACTTTAAACAATGCAATTTAAATAGCTTAATTTGTATGTCTTGTATATCCAGTTCTAGTTACTCAGTTTCCTATTCAGCCATGACTGTAAAGTCATTAACTAAAATACCTTTCTCAGAATTTCCATATTAAACATGGCACTCCTATCAAAGATGTAGTCTTTTTTTTTTTTTTGTCCAAGCTGCACCACATATGAGGTCTTAGTTCTGTACCAGGGATAGAACCCGTGCTCCCCTGGCAGTGGAAGAGCAGAGTCTTGACCACTGGACCATCAGGGAAGTCCTGATGCAGTCTGATTTTTAAGGTTGCTGAAAAACTGATGTCTGCTTATGGGGACAGTGGCTGCTGGGGCTTCCACAGCTGACTGAACAAAGACCCGCCTGTGGTGGAGGCTGCTCTGTGTTTGCTTAGTTTAGGATCATAGACCCCCACCCTGAATTGTTACAGTCCTGTCTGAGCTGGATGTAACTGCAAAGGGAAGGCTGAGAAGGCGGTATCTCTGCTTGAAATAAAGCCTTGATACTGCAACACTGGACTCAATCTCAGGGACTTGTGTGGACTCTTACAGTCACTCTGAAAGCTTCATTTGGTGGAGACTCATTCACTTCACCAGGCCCTGTACCTCCTGTTAGCATGAGTCCTTTCTTTTCTCTCTGGCAGAAAATCACCTACCAAGTCAGCTAATGATGTTGTGTGAGCAATGGTATGACTACCGTGCACATTCTTTCACTAGGAACTGAAACCCTGGAACACTTTTCTCTCAGTACGTTTCCTGAGGCTGTAACTTAACTGTCTTGGTCTGTAACTTTATCTTCTTCCTAAAGCTCTTTCGACATCAAAGAAACATTTTGAACTTTCTTAATGGGCTTTCCAGGTGGTGCTAGTGGTAAAGAACCTGCCTGTAATGCAGGAGACATAAAAAAAGATGCGGGTTCAATCCCTGGGTTAGGAAGATGCCCTGGAGGAGGAAATGGCAACCCACTCCAGTATTCTTCCCTGGAGAATCCCATGGACAGAGGAGTCTGGCGGGCAACAGTCCATGGGGTCACAAGAGACAGACACGATTGAAGCGACTTAGCACGGCACAGCAATGGATGAGAAAGTCACTGACATTTAATCAAGTAAGATTTATATTTTGAACCATTATACCATTTTCAGTCCTTTAACACTGAAATAGAAGTTTCATGTATTTATTGCAGGGGCTTCAAATCTTTTAAGCATGGTGACATCTAGCCATTGTTTAAATACCTGTGCTTCTCTCCTGACCCACTCTAGGGAGAGTTACATGGCATATCTATAAAATTAAGGTCAATAAAAGTTATTATTTAAACTCTTTTCTTGAGAATTTAAGAAGAGATTTTAAGATAATGAAATAGTAAGAGTTCTATGAAAGAATAGGTAGGAATTTATTCAAACTGTCTTGAAGTTAGAAACGTGCCCTGGTTGACAACCCTTGCTCTAGTTGACCAAAGCTGCTGTTTTCTCTTTAGAAAATTATAGAATTTCTCTCTTGTGATCATCAGGCTGAACTTTTAGTTTTTAAAACCAAGTAACTCAACAAGCAGGAAGCTATGGAGTTCCTTGAGCCATGTTTCATATGCAGCCCTGTGTATCCAGACTGAAGATGTGACCTCTGCCTACATGTGGAAGGTGGTCTTTGAGAAAAAGAAGCACAGCTGATAATTCCAAGTGTTGCAGAGCCCTACAACTGACATTTTATGGACTCAGTCTGGGGCCTGTGTGTTGAGTCATGGAGTTCAGAATAACTCAAATCAGCCTCTGATATGGTGCAACACCTGGTCTGGATCCCAAAGTTACCAAATCCTGAAAGAGTTCAAAGAAATCAGGTGAGGTTCAAAAGAGATGACCTATCCTAGAGGCTGGCAGCTTGTAAAAATATGTGATGCAATAAGGCCTCCTGGTGAAGATTTAAGTTTTAATGCAACACCCTATTGTTCTTCCTATTTAAGCTCCAACAGGTGAATGGAAGAGGACCCAGCCTGGTGGGAAAAATCAACTTGGATCCTATGGCTAATGTGTCTATAACAAAAATATTTTCACCATAACAACGATGACAATGGATACATTGTCATTTGTGAGTTAAAATATTTTAAAGAACCAACTTAGAGTTTTCATAGTTCTTACACTGCCAAAGAAAGGCTGTTAAAACATTTCTTCCTTCATCTCATTAAATATTTTTATATCAAATTTAACAAAGAAACACAGTGAGCTTTCTATGGAACTAAAAACTCTACAGCTTTTTGAAAGCTGTAACTTTTTTAAAAGGTCTTTTTAGTGTTTTCAATTTTTCTAAATATCAGAAATGAGAGTTTTGCTTTGCTGACTGCCATCAATGAGATAACAGCATCTGAAAACATGATACTTAGTCTCTGAGTGGAGGAACAAGGTTCTTCTCCTCACAGCCTGGGAAGATCTACAGTCCAAGAACTGGCTGGTAGGGCAAGGGGGTAACAGGGTCTGGCATCCATTACTCACAGTTGTGGTCACGGTCTCTTCGGTCACCACCTTCAGGGTGTCCACCACTGAGATGTAGCCAAGCCTCCGGGCAATGGCCAGGGCAGTGTTCCCGTTCTGGCAAGAGGGAAACGTGGACTAGGAATTACAAGTCATCCCACGGGTATCAGCGCCTGTGTGTTTGCACATGTTTCATCTGTACAAACATCGGGCGAGTGTCTCACTAGTCCTTGCCCACTGTCACACACAGAATGCTGTTTCATTAAAGACACACCTTGCACAAGAGCCACCCAACCTGTTTCTACTCATACAGTAGAGTCTGCGTTGCTATACATGGAATCTGAGAGGCTTTGTAATGTTCTCAGTAATCAAGGAAACAAACGTGCTTCTTACATACGTACTTCCTACTAGGCAGCAATGGGTTTGTAGTTTTTTAAGTGGGAAACACTAAACACATCTCTCTCTATGGACAGCTCACCACAATACAGTTATGGTTCTTTTCCCTTCATTCTACTGAATGCTCTGCTTATGCCTACTAACCAAAGTAAAAAAGCAACCTTGATGCACAATGAAAAATGTAAGAAGACATGAGCAGCCCAGCCCAGCTCCCCCCTTCCCCCAGCTGACCCTTTGCTCTTACCACAGTGAGTTCATTGGGGGAGGCATTGTTTTGAAGCAACACATTGATTATATGGGTGTGTCCCTGTTGAGCTGCTTGGTGTAATGGTGTATACCCATTCTGTAGAAGGAAGATGGAAGAAAAGACTCTTAACTCCCTTCCATACAAGAATCAAGAGCAATAACTTGGTAGATACAAAGGAGAAAGGAGTTTACCTTAGTTTTGGCATTTACTTTTGCAGAATGCTGGAGCAGGAAGTTAACAATCTTGATGTTTCCATAGTGGCAGCCTACATGTAGCGGTGTGTATCCCATCTGTAATTTTATATATATATATATATATTTTTTTTTTTTTTTTAAAGAAACATCGTTAGTATACTTTCAGTAACGGATATCCTAAATAGAAGCAAAAATGTTATTCAACCTTTCTTAAGGAGGCAGCGTTTTTTTCCCCCTGTATAAAAACAAGTGTCCTTGACAATTCTCAGAGCTAGTCTAAGGTATAAATAACAATACCACCTCACATGTAAATAGTTATTAAATGTCCCCAAGTGCTCTCTCTAGCATTAGCTCATCTTATTCTCATAACAACTTTTCAAGATAGGACAAAAAGATGGAGCAACAGACAGCTTAGACAGATGTATCTGGTGGCTTCTTGTAAAGGGTCAGAAGAGTGCTCAATGGACAGACTTGGACTAGCATTTATTCAATACTCTACTCTCTAGAAGCATAAAAACAAGGTAGAAAAATAATTAACTGGCTAAATGATCATGAAGGCAGTAAATGAGGATCAGAATGCATGACAGAGCTAGGAAGGACAGAAATACAGAAGCAGGAGAAGCTAGTGTGAGTGAGTTCAGGAGATCTGAGATGTATGAATTTGATCTAGGAATAGGTGCTCTAGTTAAGACTCCTGTCTACACAGCTAGAGCCCCACAGCTTGAAAACCACTCATTAGACAAAGCAATGGATCGTTTCCATTGCTCCAAATTAATATCCACTGACCCCTGAGGGGCTATAAGTTCTATCTATTAAAAAACATGGGCCTCCATGGTGGCTCAGTGGTAAAGAATCCACCTGCCAATGCAGGAGACAGGGGTTCGATACCTGAGCCAGGAAGACCCCACCTGACACAGAGCAACTAAGCCCGAGTGTCACAACTACTGAGCCTGTGCTCTAGAGCCAGTGAGCTACAGCTACTGAGCCCATGTGCCACGACTACTGAAGCCCGTGTGCCCTAGAGCACGCGCTCTGCAATGAGAGAAGCCGCTGCAATGAGAAGCCCATGCACCGCAACTAGAGAGTGGCCCCTGCTTGTCACAACTAGAGAAAAGCCCAGGCAACAACAAAGACTCAGTACAGCCCAAAATAAGTGAATAAATAATTATTTAAAAAATGTATCAGGTGTGTATACATGTGTATGTATCTATACACACACACACACACACATATATATATATATATTCTAGATATTTTAAATTAAGGATATTCCAGGTATTTTTTCTTGGTGATCATATTGTAACAGACTCCACCACACAATTTCAGTGTCTTTAACCAATCCCTGTTTACAATGAAACTGGCAGCACCAGATCACTGAAAGGGAGAGCATGGACCTTTTATAACATTTCTAAATAGGCAAGTGTCAGGGGTCCATATTTTTAAGGGTCTGCATCTCATACGTGATAGCATTAATGCATCTTTATGGTGACTCTGTGCTACAGACTGAAATGTCTGTATCCCCCAAAATTTGTATGCTGAAATCCTAATCCCAGAGGAATGGTATTTAGAAATGGGGCCTTTGGGTGGTAATTAGGTCATGAGGGTGGAGCCTTCATGAATGGGATTAGTGCCCTTATAAGAAGAGACAGGAGAGATTTTGTCTCTTCTCTTCGCTCTCTGCCATCTAAGGATACAATAAGAAGATGGCTACCTGCTACCAGCATCTGGATCTTGTACTTCTCAACCTCCAGAACTCTGAGAAATCAAAGTTCATCCAAGCTATTGTACTCTTGTTATAGCAACTCAAATTGACTAAGACACTCCAGCAAATGGGTAAATTTGAATTGAAAAAGGGGTGCCCAGAACACAGCTGACTGTGGAAGGTAAAGAAACCCCTCAAAGTAGGCGCTGCCCTAAAGAGCTGACTCTGGTTAGCTTCTGTTCCATGAACTGAACTGTGAGTGCAGCCACACTAATCAGACCGTGATGATAAGCTCACCATAACTACAAATAGATGAGCCTGACTTACAACCCCTAAAGCCGCTTCATGTGTGACGATCTCACTTTGAAGACCGGAATCCACCTGCCTGCTCTGCGGGGTTCTTTCCGGGTACTGAGGAACTCGGGTTGCTGCATTAAGAGTCAGAATGCCGCTTGGGGAGGGAGGTCTTCTCCTACCAGCTCTCAGTACAATTCGCTTGAGTGATTGAAGTAACATTCCCAGCGTGAGTAACAGATGACTGTTTCCAAGCCAAAAATTACAGAAAATATTTCAAACTTTTAAATGCTTAAAGGAATGCTTCAAGTTTTCAGTCAACATGCCTAAGCTATGATGCAACAGTTTCCAATGGCTATTTTGCTATTGGATTGATCACATTTTTAAAAGATATTGGATCATTCTAAGTATCTTAACGGACAGTTTCTCTCCCGTGTTCACTCTGCTATAATATACTGATCTGCTTCTGTTCCACAAACACTATTTTGTTAAAAATATGAGTGCATGGCCAGGAAGATTCAGTTTGCATCCAGAGAAACCAGACTGAGGCTCCTCCATTCACTGAGGGTCACAAAATTCCCACGTTAAGTGGCACCTGGCACAAATATGCCCAGAAAAATGTGATTTGGGCAATTCCTTTCAACTAGTGGCAATATGTTTTGCAAAGGGCAACTCTTCCTTTTTTTTGAATAACGAAGAAACAGTCTCAGTTCAGATAACTGAGCAGTCTTTGCTTCCTTTTTTCACTGTTGCCTATATATTCCATCATTACAAGCCAAAGGGACTCATCTCCTTGAGGCAATATTGAAAGGTTGTATTTGTGTAGGAAGGGCAAACAGGCACAGATGGAATATTCAGGCTGGTTTTCTCATCCGTGGTGCCTGAGCATGAGATCTTACTAAGCAGTGGTTAGGGGCCTTCCTGTGCAACAACATTTGAGAAAGAGGGGGCAGGAAATCCACAGTGTTTTCTCACCCCCTCAACACTGTGTTCTCTTGGAGTTCATCTTTGGCCTTCCTTGCACTTCCTCAGTGAACACACCCACTTACAACTACAATTGCTTCCGTATGTTTTGGGGTGGTCTAAATAAAATGCTTCCAGAGATTATCCTTTTAAAAAGCAAAAGAAGTGGCTTCATTTTAGTTCAACAGCACTGAACATGTAAGCCCTGTGGCCAGCAGCACAATTTCGTCTGAAATGATCTGATGAACTTCAAATACAAAGTGAAGGGGAGGCTTGGTGGGTCAGAGGGCCAGTGGGAAGCCTGCCCAGGTGGTTACCAGGATGTTCCGGTCTTTCCCCCACAACAGAGAAAAGCTCTTGATAATTTAATTATTATTATTTTAAAACTGAAGCCAGTGCATCAATCAGTACTACACATTTTAACTAACTGTATGCTGGTTGGGGATGTCATCTTTACCAGGAAGAGTTTGGAAGTTCATGGAGTGTAATCAGCTCCTTATTTACAAGGTTAAGAAATTAGTCCAAACAACCCATCTCTCTGCGTTCCTGCCCTTCTCAACTATGGGACAATCACCGCCTCCCTTCTTTTTGGTGCTGTGATCTTTGCTGAGAAGAAAAAAAACAAGGCATTTTTTCCAAGAGGCTGAGAGATGCTTTCTGGGCTTTTGTTTGTTTGTTTCCGCTGTACTCTGAGGCATGCAGGATCTTAGTTCCCTGAGCAGGGATCGAACCTGTGCCTCCTGCATCAGAAGTGCGGGGTCTTCACCGGACCACCAGGGAAGTCCCAAGAGATGCGTTCTGAAGTGCACCACTTGTAAAGAGCAGGAAAAGGTACATGCTTCCAAAATATTATATTGAGTACAACAATGATTACTGGCTGACCTGAGTGGGCTGGGTTAGAGGGAAACCCTAGTAGAGACCTGAGACTCTTAAACCATGGGATCACTTGTGCAAATCAGCAGCAGAAGGATCACGGTACCATCTCTCCTCCTGCCAATCCACCCTTGAGAATCACTGCTTTAACCCCTGACTGAGTGTTGGTGTCTAGGTAGGATGTGTTGGGACAAAAAAGTATTGAGAAACAGAACTCTATTACTGCCTTCTAGAAGTTTTAACTTATAAAGGGATAGGGAGTCAAATAAAATGGCTTAAGTCTGTGTGTATATGTGCATACTCAGCAGCTTAGTTGTGTCCAACTCTGTGACCCCATGGACTGTAGCCCGGCAGACTCCCCTGTCCGTGGGATTGTCCATGGACTGGGTTGCCCTTTCCTCCTCCAGGGGATCTTCACAGCACTGTTCTCCTGAGTCTCCTG
Source organism: Bubalus kerabau (assembly GCF_029407905.1). NCBI lineage: Eukaryota > Metazoa > Chordata > Mammalia > Artiodactyla > Bovidae > Bubalus > Bubalus kerabau. Next base: position 139,110,183 of record NC_073624.1, read on the forward strand.
CACTGGCAGGAGGGTATTTTATCACTGAGCCACCTGGGAAGCCATGTGTGTATGTGGATGTAAATAAAGCAACACAGGGTGAATCTACTTACTGTGAAGTTGTAAATTTCTAAAGTAAAGATATCTTTTCTGATGAAAGTATACAAGCAAAATAAAGAATATAAGCTAAATTCAGTCTGACTTTTTCAGATTTAAATGCTTATATTTTCATGAAAAGTAACAAGAAACCATCCAGTCACTGCTGTCGCCTTCATTGGTTTCTTTGTTAAATAATCAGTTATCTAGGAAGGGATTCCGGAGAAGGCAACGGCACCCCACTCCAGTACTCTTGCCTGGAAAATCCCATGGACGGAGGAGCCTGGTAGGCCGCAGTCCATGGTGTCGCTAAGAGTCGGACACGACTGAGCGACTTCCCTTTCACTTTTCACTTTCATGCATTGGAGAAGGAAATGGCAACCCACTCCAGTGTTCTTGCCTGGAGAATCCCAGGGATGGGGGAGCCTGGTGGGCTGCCGTCTGTGGGGTCGCACAGAGTCGGACACGACTGAAGTGACTGAGCAGTAGCAGTAGCAGGAAGGGATTCAGGGCTAAAGATAAGGGGGTTTTTTAGAATGACAAGTTTGGAAGGCAAACAGAGTGGAGAGAGAGCTGGGCAGTTAAGTTACCAAAGAGGCCAAGGAGCCATCAAGGGCACGAAGCATTCAGAAATTGGAGTGTGGGGAGCTGCCTAGGTCACATCTAGGACTACCTTGAGAAGAGATCAATACATTTGCTTTACTATTTTAACACATAATCTAAAAAGCATAAAGGACCTTGCCTGGTCATATCTCTTTTGGGCAACTTCTTTCCAATAGAACTAAATATAACTTGCAAAGATGTTCTAATACACATACTCTGTGTTTGCCTTAAGATTTCAATTCTTGGATAATGAGGCTCAATTTTCACTTTATATTTTAGTACATACAGTCTCTTAGTCACTAGACTTTGCATTTGTATGTAGCTGTATGTTTCTGTCCATTTTCTTAATCTTAACTATGTATGTTAAGTGAACATGGCAATTTTTCCTTGTATAGTTCCTATATTTTCTTGTGCTGATGCAGCTGTTGATTTTTCAACTTTGCTGTTAAATGCAATACTTTGTAAGTATGAACAGAATTACTGGAAGAAATATTGTAATAATTTTTTATCTTTTAGAAGGCACAGTCTAAATCAAAACCCTAAACTCAAGGCTGTAAGTATGAATTTAATTCATACATGAGATTTATTTAAATATAAGAGTAGGAAAACTGCACCTGTTGATCCCAAAGATAATATTCTACTTCTGAGAGAAATAATATCTCAACAAATGTTGCATGTATATGAATGGAATAAAATTCTATTGTTGGAGAAAGAAAAGGTGTGGGTGGAGAAGTCACAGCCATAGCGAGAACACAGTGCAAAGGGCGTCGTCTACTCAGGGCTGCTCCCTGTGCTTGTCCCATAAATCCAGACTGATCCTGACATCTGCAATACTTGTTTACCTGGCTAATTCCCAGTGATCCTTCTATATTATCAATATCTTCAATATCTGTTCACACACCTCAGAATCAATCTATATTATACCCCAAAATGTTCATATTCACAATACAATATTTAACAAGTATTCATGTTTGTGTCAAACATGTGACACTCAGAAAGAAGAGTTACATTTTGAAGTAGATAAAACAGGTTTGATATGAAGAGTAACAAAGTTAAGCACTGAAAAAAATGATCAGAGAAAGATTAATATCAAGTCCTATCTTTGATGATGACACAAAATATCCACCCATCTTCTATGAGTCTGAAATTGTGGCATTTTCTGAGATGAATGAGAAGTTTGTTTTTGAAAAGATAACTATTTTGGCTGAGAGAGATGGAGGGGTTGCTAGCAATCAGACACACCATAAAGAATTTAGCAAGTGAGTAGTAATTGAGTAAAACTTAATGTAACCTCATCCATAGACTATGCCTGAACAAAGTAAGAGGTCATCAGTTACTGACTGACACATTTTTCTAAATGCATTCTTAAACTCAGTCATAAAAACTAAGGTATAAGCTTTCACCCCTGACCTTGAAGGGTCGATATGCTGTGACAAAGGTCAATAAATAGTGTTAACACAGGCGGCATCAACATATAGCTACATATTCAGGCCCTGAAAGGTAGAAGTGCATGGGACACCACAACCAGTGACTTGGGTGTCCCTTGTACAGATACGCTCTGGATGGGCACAACCTTTTTGTGTACCTTTGTCTGGGCGTCCACATGTGCCCCCTGGTTTACAAGGACTTCGGCCACATTCACTCTGTCTTCTTGAGCAGCCAAATGGAGTGGGGCCAGGCCACTCTGCAAAATATCAAAGTGGTCATCTTACATGAGGGATGGATGACATACAAGCATGTTAGAGAAACAATTTATGACTTCAAGAAGAGTGAACCTAGAATTCTTATGTTAAAAAATTTTATAGAGTAAGTTTATATATTATCATGTGACAACACTGTTATTGCAGGCTTACTGAAAAATTTCAAACAGCCTTAAAAGTGGAGGGAATAGGCTGAACCTTGTGTACTGATCACAGATGCAGCGATTATCAAGTTTTTCCTCTGCTTGCTTCATCCAACCCTACTTCCTGTATGTTCTTTTCTTTGCAGAAGTATTTTAAAGCAAATTCCAGACATTATATATCATTTTCCTCTTATGTACTTCAGTGTTCGCTTTTTTAAAAAAATAGAGACTTTTAAAACTCAAATACTAGTGATACTAGCTTTATCAAAAATTAAAATAAAAATTGTTTATAAACTGTTACTGACACATGATGATAACATTTTCTCCATTAAATATTAAAATACAAGGCTGGAAAACATTTTCTATATATTGCTTCTGGGTAGGAAAGATGGTCTGTGAAATGTAATATGAAGTCTGTTTCATGAGAATTTAATACGTAATATGAAGTCTGTCTCCTGAGAATTTCAAGATCATTTTATGAGACTGGGTATTTGAAATGGACTCTACCACAGAATGGACAGGCTATGTGGTTATTCCAATGGCCAAGAAAAAAAATCACTAAGACTGTACTCTGGCTTAGAAATCTTCTGTAGCTGCATTTTTTTCATAAATAATATTTAAGAGAAAGTAAGCTGGTTTAAGTGCTTCCAGATTCTTTTCTTTCATCCATAATGAACACAGAAGTTACTGTCTTTTTTTTTTTTTTTCCCTAAAATACCTCACCAGACAAGATCTGCTGGCACATGTTTTAAATATAAATTTTAAAAAATTATTTGATTGCGCCTTGTAGCATGTGGGATCTTGGTTTCCCAACTAGGGATCAAACCCGTGCTGGCTGCAGTGGAAGCTCAGAGTCTTAACCACTGGAACGCCAGGGAAGTCCTCGAGGTTAATGTTTTAAGTCCTGGAGGCCTTCTTTCTCCTTCGCCAGCATCTGTGCAGCAAGACCACCAGCCTGTCCCATTTGTCAGGGGAAAGGAGAGAGCCAAATGCAGCAACAGGAAGGGCACACGACATGATTTATTTAAGGGCTGCTATTCTATGAAACACACAACAGGACTCAGGAAGAGTCACTCACTCCAGACTTTCTGAGTCTGTTTACAGACTTTCGGAAGAAGCTCCCCCAGACTGAATAAAGAAGAAATAGAAAAAGGAGGAGTGGTGCCTTCACTTGAAATCCAAGAAAAATAAGCCTGGGGCCAAAACTGGCACCACCCAAACACTGACATAATCACAGAACAACGTTCCACGTTCCACTTTAGAGGCAACAGATATTTTCAGCCGTAACATTTTGTCAAAGTGCCACAGTCCCCCCTTCTACGTGTGAAACTTTCTCAAGCTTCTGGAGAACTTTGTGGAGCGGTTTTCAGCATGGTTGGGGAAGGTATTCTGGCCTGTGCTCTACTCTCGGCTGTTTCCCCGTGTACGTTCATGCTGCCCCGGGGATGACCTACTCCACCTTTGGCACAGAATCACCTCCAGCTTTCCCGGGCTTCTCTCCCTCTCCCCTCATCTCGAAAAGGGCCTCATTGTTACTATTTATGTGCAAACCCTCTGTGTGCTCACTTCTATTGAGACCATCATAATCCCACATTAAAACTCTTTTCTGGTCTGTCTTCCTCAAACCACTGTGAGCTTGTTGAGGCAACTACTGTACCTTTAATGTATAACCAAGGATTAAAGTATCTATATAATAGCATTTAATCCATCCTTTAATTAAGTCAGAGGAAAAAGCAAACAGCTTTTGATAAAATAGGATAAATTAAATAAAGAAAGATCATTTTTGTATTAACAATTTTTTTTTAATGTGATGGTTAAAACAGCCCTGTTTGAGTTCAGAAGTTGTCTGTTAATCTTTTATAGAGTTTTGACCACAGCTCATTTTTTAAATGGCATTTGTTAAAAATAATACATTTTATTTTAAATAAACTTGGGATAGCAATAGCTTCATTTCATAGTCTATTAGCTGTGTAAAGAAGTGCAGCTACTTGTGGTCTTCAAAATTCATGTGGGAAAATGTCAAAAGCAAAATGGAATCCAATTAAACAGTAGCACTTCAGCAGGAACTTAGGTTCATGGTTCTTTTTCTTAACATCTGAGAACTGCTGGTGAATAGTAAGAAAAGAAATAAGTGAAAACAATTGAGGGTTTAGTTCAATGTAACTTTTCACAGAAGCTAAATCTTTTAATATTCATATTTTTAAAGATTTTTTTTGACATGCACCATTTTTAAAGTCTTTATTGAATTTGTTACACTATTGCTTCTGTTTTATGTTTTAGTTTTTCACTCATGAGGCACGTGGACTCTTAGGTCCCCGATCAGGCATCAAACCTGGACCCCCTGCAGTGAAAAGCAAAGTCTCAACGAATGGATTGCCAGAGAAGTCCCTCAATATTCATTGTTTAGCAAGGAAATAAAGGCTAGTGTGAAACAGGGAGGTAGGATGAGGAGGGCGGGGTGGAGGGGTAATAACTGATGTCTAACACTTTGGAAACTCAAGAAAAACAGACAGAAAGCCTGTCAGAATTCTTCTTGAGTAATAGAATTCTACTGATTCTCTACTTTCACACCATAACTTACACTTGATACAGAAAATGAAGAGAAAGGAAGCAAAGACTTATAAATACTTTTGTATTAGACCATTTCTAGGAATTGTGAAGTTCTTAAAAGTTCTGTAAGTACCATGCGCTGAAGGAAACCCAGAAACTTTCCTTGGCGGTATATTGCTTAGGCAGGGTTTATTCAGGAAGGTGGTTGGACACTTCCGGGTTTCCTTGGTTTACTATGCCTTTTGGTCCTGAGAATTCCCTTGCTAATGTTCAGTCTACCGAAGCAGACACTGAGGAATTCTTTCTAAAGGATTCTTAGTCTAAATTTTTAAAAATAAAAATGATTTTAAGGTGAATTCAATGCTATATATATATAACAACTAGTTGGCTAACGGAATTTAAAAAGAAAAAAAAGTTAGTTACACTATACATTGGTGTCAAACCTATGGAAAGTGTTCACTTGTTAACTAATTGCTCAGGCCTATATTGTCTCTGGGAGACTTAACAAGATAATATTCTGGGCTTCTAAGAAAACATATACTAATGGAAGCCAGAAGGCACTTCAATCTGAGAACACCAGGTCCTCCACTTCACTAAGACAAGTAGAATTTTACAACAGACTATTATAAATCTGGTTCGTACGTTAGTATATGAACCTTAGAAATTCAACAGCTCAAACAAACCCTGATTATAATGACTATTTGAAATTGCTTTGTGATTCCCATTAATGCTAGGACACACATCCCAAAAGAAAGGTTTGAAAAGAAAATCAGTAAACCAGGAGAAAAAAAAAAAAAAAAGAAAATTGTGTTTGTTCTGCAATGATCACAAAGTATTTTTAAGATACGAAAAGTGAGAAAAGGTTTCCATTTACTTACGTATGTCTTTTCATTTATAGAATTTGTTAAATCGCCTTGGTGATTAAGATTAGTGCGTAACCTTTCCCCCAAACTGTAAGAAGTCTAAAATTAAGACAATTATTCTTTTTCTACTTAGAAGAAGGTACTAAATGTTATCTCAGTTCGCCTTCATGACATTTCTACGAAGTAAATATTGTGGGCACTGTTTATTAGAGGACAGAACTAAGGCTCGGAGACGTCACATGACTTGTCCAATCAAGTTGTACATCAAGCAGAAGTCAGATTTAGGATTCATACCCAGGAGATTCAAAGCCTCCATGATTACAAAGTATAGGCCACATATATTAAAATATTAAAACCCCTTATGACTCATTGCCATAAAACTACTGTTACGTTGAAACTCTCCTCCAATATCTGAGCCATGGCTGAGAAATGTCACAGCTGTGACGTCACCATCCTGTAGAGGAGAAGCTAAATGTCAGGGAGTTTGGATTATCGGGTATTTGAGGAAACTCTTGCAGATTTCTTTTCTATCTGAAGACTTAGGAACATGGGTCTGGAATTCTGGGTAAATCTCAGACTCAGGAATTAATAAGCAGGTCAACATAACCAAATTCTCTGATAACACAGTGAGAGGCTGTAACCTCATTCCTGCTGACTGTGGGCTGGACTTTTCACAAACCTTTTTACTAACCAAGTAGAGTCAAATGCAAGGGTGGGGAATCTAAAGACTTTGAGGAACAGAGACTTAAAGGGTTGCCTGGAACTGCCAATTTACCTACAAAGACTAACTTTTCGATTTACTGAATAAAAGAGCTACTCTAAATTTCTGTTACTAAAATGAACTTTCTGAAGGCAGACCTGCTCCTAATTTCTTTTTGTAACCTAAGACTTAAAACTAGGACAAGCAAGGAGTAGGTACCCCTCAAATGTTTCACCTTACAACTTGTAATTTACAGCTTATAGCTTCTTATTTACTGTATTCTGGTGAGGTCACAATGTTGCCCTTTGACTTAATATTATAACAAAACTTCACATTATTAGAAAAATTTTATGGACCTCATTTTTTATGGCTATAGCATATATGCTCACCTATATGACTTTGCAATTACTGACAGCATTCTCTTATTGTTTAAAGACTTTTTTTCAAGTTTTTCTATGATAAATAACATTTTGGTAAATATCTTTGTGCAGACTACACTTTCCACATTCTACTTGACTTGAATTTTTCATGATTTCTTAGTGATCTTTCTGGAGGTGAGGTTTCATTGCATGGTATGCTTTGCAGAGAGAAAAAAAAAAAGGTTACCTTATTGCTCAAGTTCACATTAGCATTTCTGCTGAGGAGCAGTGACACCATGTCCACATGTCCTTCCTGAGCTGCAAGATGGACGGAAGCAATTCCTTGCCGGGTAACTGCATTTGCATCAGCACCATATTCCAGCAGAGTTGTCGCTATGTCCATCTGGTTCTTTTTGGCAGCGATGTGCAGTGGCGTATAACCATTCTGTCAACACAAATCACTTGGTCACATGTCCAATCACGAGATAAAAATGCGTGCACTGCATTTTCAAATAGTATGTTTCCCTTTCTAATGATTTTCTTTGATCGTTTAAAAAATCATGATCGAGTAAGCCAACACTGAGAAATCAAGAAGTGTTATTAATGTAGTTCCCTCGTGTCGCCCACATATCTAAATAGGGAAAACATTCTACAGACAGTTTAGTTCAAGAGTCAGAGAACCAGTGGTTTTATAAATGGGAGATGGCAATCCCTCGTGTGGGCAGCATGTAGGTGCTCAATAATTATTTGCCTTATGTATCAATGACAGAAAAACCCAACTAGAAAACACATGGTGCCCCTGTAGCAGGGGCCATTATCCTACCTTTAAAATCCCTTCAATAGTCTATTGCTTACATGTTGAAATTTTTTATTTTTAGAGTAGACAAGATACTGTAGTCTACTCCCATTTGCCCCTCTGATGGTCTCCTTTATGAAACTCCAGTTTCCATCATGCTTCAGATGTTTAGGTCCCCAAAACAACATATGGCTCTTGGTTCTGTCTTGCTTTACCCTATAAAGGATTCTTTTCTCCAACACAACATGCCCTAGGGGCCAACATCTTTCAGTTGAAGGTTCAGCTCAAGGGTCACACCCCCATAAAGTGTTTTACCTCCCCTTCACCTCTTATACCTGCCCCCCACTTGACTGACTCCAATCTAAATCCTGGATATATTTAGTGGCACTCTTCTTCATGCATCTGTCTCCTTCTACTAAAATGCAAATTTGTTGAGAGCAAGTGTTGTTTCAAACTTGTCTTTGTATCTCCAGTGCCTGGTGGTGATGGTAAATCCTTTGACTTGAGTGAAGTTTATTAGAGCTTTCAAAACACCCTGGCCTCCTTCTCTTGGTTGATCCCTGATGCTCAGAGGTGGAAGGAACCAAAATTCCTTTGCCAAATTGCTCATAAGCTACCTCAACAGCCCTCAGAGTCCTCTGTCCTAATAAAGAACAGTCCCCAGCCTTATGGAATGCTCCTGCCTCTCAGTCATTGAAGTGAAACAGAAGATTACATTTTGACACAGGCCTGGATCTGATTATATAAAACATGCCAATGAAAAATTAGAATTTTTTTTTTTGATATAGAAAAGAGGATTTAGAGAAAGAAAACAGAAAAAGAAAAAAAGAATAATTGGAACTTATACAATACAAAGAGAATTTCTATTTGAGAATATGATCCAAATCTGGCCCACAGATCAGTCACAATCTTTCCAAGCCACACGGATGGTTCAGAAACAACTCAGAGGGCAGTGGGAGCTGCTGGATCACGGGTCGGCTAGTCTACTATAATTAACCCTCATATTTATGTCATTGGTTTCTTCTAGTGTGATAGCATTTTTCACTTGACAAACATTCTTTCAATAATCAACTGCAGAAGATTTAGGCTGTTGGATATCAACTGATATCAACCGGGAAGTGGAAATGCCACTTTCAGACTCTTCTGAAACCACCCTCTGCCAAGTGGGATGGATGGGTCAGGGTAGAAGATCTTATATCCCTATTTTTAGTTTTGACCTGTTGCCATCTGGAAACCCCAGCTGACCTGAGAAGCATTTGGCCCTCTGCTCAGACACACCCTAAAGAGATCGTCTTCAGAGCCGAACGCAGAGCTCTGGACTGAGCCCAACTCTACAGTGAGTGACAGGAAGGGGTGAGCTGTTTTACTACCCTCCCCATCCCTGAAGAAAAGGGAAGATTCATGAAGCAGTGCTAGGAAACTTGATTAGTCAAGACTCTAACACTAGCTAACTAGAGTGGTAGGCACAGATAAAGTCAGAGTCCAGCTTCCAACCATGCCTCTTATCTCTTTTTGCTTTTGCTACTGACATAACCTTCAAGTTCAGCTTCACCTCTACTGGTGATTGTGACAATCCTCTTGATTACTTTTAACTCTACCAGAAAAAAAAAAAAAAAAGAAAATCATACGCTCTTAAATAAAACAGAGAGGCTCTGGTGTCTCTGTAATATACACCAATTCTAGACAAGTTATTCATTATTACTGAGGGGTTTATCCTGAGCTCCTTATCGGAGATACAAACAAAAGTATAAAGCAAGGGAAAAACAATTCAGGGTATTATTTTAGAATGGACAGTTCATCTCGGAAAGACTTAAGAAATATTTCAAATGATAAACGAGTAATTAATCTTGGGATCTATAATAAAAATTTCTAAATTCCTTAAGCTCTTTCTAATTTCTAGAAACAAAGGATTCTTATTTGTCATACTAAAGGAGACAAATACATTTATCAGAAGAGATATAAAACAGTGGGAGGTTGAACTAAGGAATAATCTTACTACTTTTTCCTTCTTGATGCAGAGGACAAAGTGCATGCCATGTATCCTTTTGCATTTCAAGATAAGAACAAGAGCAAATGTAAATATAAATTATAAGCAAAGTAATGTATTTAGCACTGCTGCTGCTGCTGCTTAGTCACTTCAGTCATGACGGACTCTTTGCTACCCCATGGACTCTGTCCACGCTTCTCTGTCCATGAGGATCTTCCAGGCATGAGTACTAGAGTGGGTTTAGCACTATACTTTATATAGTCCCCCCAAATTTTCATAGCCTCTTCTGATCCATGTCAGTAGTTATACTGCACATTTTATGAAAGAGAAATCTCACCAATAGTAAGTTACAGCTCACCAGACCTTCCACAATCTGTGTCCAGGTTACACCTGAACTCAAGCCAATCCTCTTTCCAGCACAATGTCCTGCCTCAGGAAATAGATCTGGATAAAATGGATTAGAGGAACCAATCTAGTTTTTCAGCAACCCGCTTTGTCCTCCATTACCTAAAGTCACATTGTATTTCTAGGGCATGTATGACTAAGAAAATATGTCAGTAATTCTACAAAAGAAAGGGCAAAAAGAACACATCATATTCTCTGAAAACCAACTGTGGAATGCGGATGCAAACGGTTGAAGTTTCATGGGAGTCACCACTCTCATATCCATCTGCATGACTGGCTCTGTTGAGTTTTTGTCCCTCCCTCCTCACCAGTGCTTAAACTCAGAAATGCTGCAGCCTCCCTAATGGAGGCTATTTACCTCCCCTATATCCATTCTCCCTCCTTCCTTAATAAAATAACCTTTGCTGTGTATCCAGCTGAAAACTACATTTCCCAGCTTCCCTTGCAGAAAGAAGTAGCCAATGAAACGTAAGGAGAAATGTGGAGCTACTGAGAATGCCCTGTTATCTGTCTTTACTGCCTTTTGCTTGAAAAGGGGACCTGGCAGCATGAGTGACAATATCTGGAAGACAGACCAAAAAAAAAAAAGAATCAAATTGAAGAATCTTCAACCCTCTGAAAACTCTGAACTAGCATCGATAATTGCCTCCCTCCAGATTTGCCTGGAGAATCCCAGGGATGGAGGAGCCTGGTGGGCTGCCGTCTACGGGGTCGCACAGAGTCGGACACGACTGAAGCGACAGCAGCAGCAGCAGATGGTATATGACAAAAGAAAAATAGAACCTCATGAGTTTAAACCACTGTAGCTAGGTCTTTTTTTCTAGCAAGTGAACCAAATCCTAACTGACAGAACTGGCTTTTACTCAGGATCAAAGTCTAGAAAAACCTTCAGAACAGGATCACTGTCTCAGAAAGTAGGGATGGTTGGACAAGCAAAAGAGATGGCATTTCAGAGGCTGTCACAGCTATGGGAAAGAGAATGAATGGCCTATTGGGAAAGCCTGTGCTCAGCTCACTATGAAAGATATGCCTAAGGCTAAAGGGCTGTTGCTGTTGCTGCTTCTGCTAAGTTGCTTCAGTCGTGTCTGACTCTATGCAACCCCATAGACAGCAGCCCACCAGGCTCCCCTGTCCCTGGGATTTTCCAGGCAAGAACACTGGAGTGGGTTGCCATTTCCTTCTCCAATGCATAAAAGTGAAAAGTAAAAGTGAAATCGCTCAGTCGTGTCTGACTCTTAGCGACCCCATGGACTGCAGCCCACCAGGCTCCTCCGCCCATGGGATTTTCCAGGCAAGAGTACTGGAGTTGGGTGGCATTGCCTTCTCCGAAAGGGCTGTTAGAAGGAATTAAAGAACTGCTTTTCTACTCTTTGTTAAAGATATTGTGCAGATAGGGAAACATGAAGTCTTGTTGGACAAACATAAAGCTGGAAATCAACTGGAAATGAAATATATCAACTATTGACCTGTTTAAGAGTTACTTGTGGATGGAAAGATGGATGGGACTCATTTTGCTTTAGTTATTACTTATGCCTTCTTTCAATTCTAAACTGCTTAGCACTAGTTGTGACAAAATTATTGCTCTCATGTGGGGAATGAATAGCTCACTTATTAATTATTTACTGGTTGCCTACCACAAACCTGAGAGTATTTAAAAGAAAAATGGTCCAGGTTCAAAAACTTATGGAAATAAACAAGTGAAATAGATAGCTATCAAATTTCATTGTAAATTTTTCTTGTTTTAAAAATTGTGGCAAAATATACATTACATAACACTTACATTGTAACCATTTTCAAGCATGTAGTCAATGGCATTAAGTACATTCATATTGTTCTCCATTCACTATCCGTCTCTAAGCTGAAACTCCACCCACTAAACACTAACTCCCCAGTCCTCCCTCTACTCAGCCCCTGGCAACCAGCATTCTACTTTCCATTTTTACATGAAATCATAGTGTTTGTCCTTTGCTGTGTCTGGCTTATTTCACTCAGCGTATCTCTGAGGCTTCCCTGTGGGCCCACCAGTAAAGAATCCGCCTGCCAATGCAGGAGATGTGGGTTCGATCCCTGGGTCGGGAAGATACCCTAGAGGAGGAAATGGCAACCCACTCCAGTATTCTTACCTAGGAAATACCATGGGCAGAGGAGCCTGGTGGTCTACAGTCCATGGGGTTGCAATGAGTCAGGCATGACTTGGTGGCTAAACAACAATATCTCTGAGGTTCATTCATGTTGCAGCATGTGTCAGAAGTCCCTTCCTTCTTAACACTGAATAACATTCCATTGCGTGTATATACATTTTATCCTACCATGGAGACGTGGATGCTTCTACCTTTTGGCTACTGTGAATAATGCTGCTTTTCATGGCTTTATGATAGAACATCAGAGTTAGAAATTATGGGAAAAAGCCACTCAGATGAAAAGAAGTCTGGAGGCTTGATTTTGAATTGTAGAGTTCACTGGGTACAATTCTGAAGAGGATGGGTCAAGAGGTGACTGAGAAGTACAGGAAAAGAAGTTCTGAAGAGAAATACATGCCAAAGATTGCATTTGGAGAAATGGAGAAAACACGTGAATACTTTCTCTCTGAAAGTATCCAAAGTAATCTATAACAGCTCAAGTTCTTTGATTTGTGTGCACAAGAGATGTGATCTAGACACTCAGTTTAAAGGAGAACACTATAGCTGCCCCCAAATAGAAGAGTATAACAAATATAAAAAGCCTGAAGGATGCTAAACATTCCTTCAACCAACAATATTTAGGAAAAGAATGGGACAGCTTTAAAATTGTGGTCCATATCATTCTAGTGTTTTCTGATCATAGCCATCTGCTCAGCAACAGTGAAATTAAAAGATCTTTGCTCCTTGGAAGAAAAGCTATGACAAACGTAGACAGCATACTAAAAAGCAGAGACACCTCTTTGCCAACAAAGAGCCATATAGTCAAAGTTACGTTTTTTCCAGTGGTCAGGTACGGATGTGAGAGTTGGACCATAAAGAAGGCTGAGCACCAAAGAATTGATGCTTTTGAACTGTGTGGTGTTGGAGAAGACTTTTGAGAGTCCCTTGGACTGCAAGGAGGTCAAACCAGTCAATCCTAAAGGAGATGAGTCCTGAATATTCATTGGAAAGACTGATGCTGAAGTCAAAGCCGTAGTACTTTGGCCATCCAATGCGAAGAACTGACTCATTAGAAAAGACCCTGATGCTGGGAAAGATTGAAGGCAGGAGGAGAAGGGGACGACAGAGGACAAGATGTTTGGACGGCATCTCCAACTCAATGGACGTGAGTTTGAGCAAGCTCTGGGAGATGGTGAGGCACAGGGAAGCCTGGCGTGCTGCAGCCCATGGGGTCGCAAAGAGTAGGACATGACTGAGCAATGGAACAACAACAACTATATTCAGTTCAGTTCAGTTGCTCAGTCATGTCCGACTCTTTGTGACCCTGTGAACCGCAGCATGCCAGGCCTCCCTGTCCATCACCAACTCCCGGAGTTCACTCAAACTCTTGTCCATTGAGTCGGTGATGCCATCCAACCATCTCATCCTCTGTCATCCCCTTCTCCTCCTGTCCTCAAACTATATTAACCCATCTTTAAACAAACTCTTTATGATTTGCCTCTCAAATTAGAATACCAGAGTCATAAGAAAGCCATTCACTCTAAGTATCTCTTTTATGAGAAATCTCTGTTGTCTACCAGTAACAAATGACCTAACGTTAAGAATAAAGATTCTCTAACTGTAGAGCATAGGGTTCTAGATTCAATATCCTGTGATGAACTATAATGGAAAAGAATATGAGAAAGAATGTATACATCTATATAACGGAATCACTTTGCTGCATAGCAGAAATTAACATAACATTGTAAATCAACTATATTTCAATAAAATCAATTGAAAAAAGAATGAAGATTCTCCTTAGCAGTAAAAACAACACATAAGCAAAACCTCCCAACTTATTAAACACACATAAACTACTCAAAGGCAATGTTTTACGGCCAGAAAATTTAACACGTATTTTATAACTTTGACAAATGAGAACTGTCTTACTCCCTCAAGCTGCATTTATGTTTTTAATCTGGCTAAAGAGGACTTCAACTTTTTTTCCTGAATTTTCCCCAGGCTCTAGAATGTCCTAGATTTTCAAGGAATAACAGTGGACAAGTAAATATTTATTGAGCATCTACCACATGAGTTGAGTAAATAGCTGAAGGCACAGATTTCCTAAGGCCGCTTATATTTCCATGATCGTTAAGTGGTGCCTCAACCAGGGGGGTGCTCCCCATGAGGCCGAAGTAAATATACATAGAGAGACTGGAGGACACTGTTCATCAGTCTCCTCGTGCTGTTGAATGACAGACAGGTACCTTTGCAGCCGCGTGGGGTGAGGCTCCTTGGTCCAGAAGCAGAAGAGCCACTTTCTGATTATCATAATGTGCAGCTACATGCAGTGGAGTTAGCCCGCTCTGAAAACACGTGCAGAAACAACAACAAGTGTCAAATGACTTAACGTCAGAGGCCTAGATTTAGGAGACGGGATTAGATTGGATACAGCACAAGGTGTAATTTACATTCCAGTTTCAACAATACTTGGACCTCCTATTTCTGAAGTGATCTTCATCCTATGAGGCTTAAATGTGGATTAGTTAACCATTTAGGTGGCTGTCAGTGAATATTAGCAAGCGCTTGTGTGGTTATCATGGGAGTGGCCTGTCAGATGTTGGCCGATGACCTCATACCTTCCCAGCAGCATCTGGAGATGCACTTTTCTGTAGCAGGAGATTGGCTACTTCAAGCTTCCCATATTTTGCTGCCACATGAAGGGGAGTAAATCCTTTCTGAAAAGAGTACCATAAAAATAATAACATAAGCATAAGAGAAACATAAAAACAGTAACAATAGAAGTGATACAAAGGCATCATTTTTCTGGAATGGATGCATTATTCTAATGGTGAAGAGCAGCGCAGCTTGTATTTAAGGATCACGACGGTAGACAACAGTGAAAGAGTCTCCTTTTCAACGAAGATGAGCAGAATATTTAATCTTTCTCTCTCTGCTGGCTCAGCCACAACGAGATACTAATCTTGGCACTCCTCAGGTATCTGACAAGGATGAATTTGGAAAGATGGAGCTGAGGCTTATTCAAGGGCCATTTGGGGATTTCACCTTGTGGGAAGAATAGGTTGCAGGGTCCAAGCCCAGTTTGGATTTGGAGGGCTTGGAAAAATCCAGGGCAAGTCTGAACCTACCATAATCTCACATCACCAGAAAAGAGCCTCTCTTCACCCTTTTCTCTATTTCTGCATGTATATATTAATACATATCTGAAGATATGACCCGGTCCTTGCATGTAGGAGTCAGAGGTTCTCATACCTCAGCTACTGCAGGTGAACTGAATCATAACACATGGGTCTATCCCAATAAATATGTGAGTTGGATGCTGAGAGGTGAGTAGCTCCTCTCCCTCACTTCCAGTTCCTACAAGGATCTGAGTATCAACCAGTTAGTCACCATGCACCACTAGGGCTCCAAGCACAAGGCAGGGACTAGAGGGTTAGCAACATATTTGACCTCATGGGACTATAGCCATCTAGAGACAGGGGCAGCTGGCATGGCGGAAGGGCTGGAGCACTCAAAATGTCATCACTCATTACTCTTTTTTCTCACATGTTAAGTAAGATCCAGGAACTTGCATCTCTACTGAAGAGTCTAAAGAATCACAGGGAGTGAATTTTGAAGAAGTCATAGTTTGTTCAGATAATTTCCCAAGTATTTGTAAATACTGTAATTATCTTCAGCATTGATCACACATTAATGCTTCTTCTCTGGCTCCCAATAAGAGAGTATAACACCAGTTTCTAGCTTTCTGAGACATGCCATGGGCCAGGTCATCTTGCTATCACATTGCTAGGTTTACATAGGATCAAAGAAAAACTCTAAATTTTGCATTCTGCACTTAAAAAGCAACTGTGTGTGTGTGTGGTGGGGGGGAGGTTATTACTGCATTTTAAAAAACCATAAATCAGAAAAGACAGCAACACCAACAAAGCAGCAATAACAGCAAACCAAGAAAAATCTACCTCCTGCTTTGAAAGTACTATAGAAGCCATTAACCAACTGGCTTGGATAATGTGATTTGTCTACCTGGCCTCAGCAAGAGAAACCTGCAGCTGTGTTTTTAAACCACCATTTAAATCTATCAAATAATTTGCAAGAAATATCTGACTGTGGACATCAATAAGGTTTCATTAGAAGATAATAAAATGTAAGGTATATACACACAACAAGCTACCCGCCCCACCCCAGGGCTTTGCTGGTCACGTTAATCCCGGGATCCAAGCATATATGCTGTTGTACAGCTTTGCTACCTATTACTGTGCAGGAAACTGTAAAGAGAAGGTATCTGGGGGACACAGCAGGATTCTAAGACTGACTTTCATACCTTTGTTGTTATAGCTAAAGATGCGCCATGATCCAAAAGGAAAGCTGCGACGTCTTCGTGTCCCTCTCGCGCTGCAAGGTGCAGCGGGGTGTACCCCGAAGTTGTCGCTGCGTTTGGAGATGCTCCTTGCTGCAACAACTGCTGTACTATATCCGCTTTCCCCAGTCGGGCGGAAATGTGGAGAGGGGTTTGGTCATCCTAAAGGGCAAGGTAAGAATGCAGGTCTGATGAACCGAGAAAACAATGGTCATGAAAAATACAGCAAAACCTCGCTGCTTGGTATGAGAGGCTGCATTCAACTCTTTGACACAATACTAAAAAGAACCTCATCTATCTTTAAGTTTCAGAAAGGTGGTGATGGTGAATTTAAGCACCTTAAATACCCTTTGAGTAACCTATTAAAATGAGAATTGTGAAGGGCATTTCTTTTAAGGAATTATCCCCACTCACTCATCCCTGCTATACTTTATCAATTTTTTTCGCCTCTAATGATTCTTTTTTGGTGGGAGAGGGGACATAGGGAATGTATCCTGGGAAAACTGAAATACCTGGGAGGGATAACCTCCACCAGTTATCACGTACTCATATAGAATGAATTATTCTATTGGTGCTGCCTTTCCACAGTCAAAAGTGGGGAGATGGGGGCAGTACAGGATGGTTGAGGAAGGCTCCCAGCTAAGAGGTCTGATGAGGGCTGATAACCATTTTTTCCTCTGCTTGCCGAGTTGTCATCCTGGCATAAGCTGCATCTGCCTGGAATGGAGGGCTCCCTATTACAGTTCACCCAAGGACATGAGGCACTCATAAGTCCTGCACCCTGAGGGCCTTAGCCTCACATTGGAGGTACATCTTTTCCTAGTTTGCCAAAAGATGCTCTCTGGAGAGAAATCCCCTACTAGAATGTGAACGAGTCCAGGCCAATACTTTAGGTAGGGCAAGTAGACGGTTGAGGCTGGAGCACAGGACACTGCTTTGCAAAGGTAAGTAAAAGGAGGGTCAAGGTCAAAGCAAGAGCGTCTTTGTAACCAGTAGGAAGCGTGAGAAGTTAGTGGAGATGCCACAAGGAAGAAGAGAAACACTGAAAACAGAAAGAGATAATTGCTAAAACAAAAACTCTCATATACCTCTACTATTGCCACGACCACCGTTAAACATCAACTGAGCGGGTGCATGCCCCAGGTTCTACACTGGGCACTCCACTTGCATTAATTCATTCATCATCACAGCTACTCTATCAGTTACAACTGTCATTATTCCCATTTTGTATGTCAGGAAACTAGAGAAGGGAATGGGGCACAGAAATGTTAACTTTCCCAGTGTTACCTGGCTAGTAAATGATGGACAAAGATTCAAACCCAGGCAGTCTGGCTGATGCATACTGTCTCTTTAATGAAATAACTAAAAATCTTGTGGTCAATTTCAGTTTGTGGGTTAAACCATTTCCTAGATGACATGCTTCATATGTAACAACACTCAAAAATGTGAGGTTTCTTGTAAAGGTAGAGAAAATATATTTATAAAAATATAAAATAGTTATATTTTAACTATATAAATATATAGTTAAAGTAACTAATACAAATATAGTACAAACTGGTATAAACATACTAGGGAACATACAGCCTCTCTTAACCATTCCACTTAAGTGATTTAGCAGATTAACCAACATCCTTTAGATCAGGGGTCAGAACAGTAAAATCTAGGGGCCAAATTCAGCTGCCACTTGTGTTTATAAATAAAGCTTTATTGAAACACAGTCCTGTCCATCTGCTGATGTATTAAATTATGTACTGTCTATCACTGCTTTTGTTCTGTAACAACAGAGGTGAGTGGCTGTGACAGAGACTGTGTATACTGAGAAGCCTAAAATATTTGCGATTAGATGCTTTACATAAAAAGTTTGCTAAGCTTTGTTTCTAGGTCCTCTGTAAAATCCACCAACTGGCACCACAGTACACTGGACACTCAAGGTTATGGTCTGCTGCCTAGAACATCGCCGTCTTTGTACCCACATGTGGACCGCATGTTTGCAAAGACCTAGATGTCTTTGTTCCTACGCTAGTATGTTTATACCAGTTTGTACTATATTTGTATTAATTACTTTAACTATATATTTACATAGTTAAAAATATAACTATTTTTATATTTTTATAAATGTATTTTAAATATGAAAATATATTTTATAAATATAAAAATATATAAATTATAAAAAACATAACACTTAACAGGTAAAATATAACTATGAAAGGAAAGGCTTTATTTTCCCCTAAGAATACTAAGGTAAAAGCCTTGGAGAGCCTTGGTAGAAGTTGATAAATACCAATTATGGTCAAATTAGATATGGGTAGGAAAGCTGAATGGGCTTCCCAGGTGGTGCTAGTGGTAAAGAAAGTGAAAGTGAAAGTGAAGTCGCTCAGTCGTGTCTGACCCTTTGCGACCCCATGGACTATAGTCTACGAGACTCCTCCATCCATGGAATTTTCCAAGCAAGAGAACTGGAGTGGGTTGCCATTTCCTTCTCCAGGGGATCTTCCCAACCCAGGGATCGAACCCGTGTCTCCTGCATTGCAAGCAGACGCTTTTATCACCTGAGCCACCAGGGAAGTTGTGGTAAAGAAACACACCTGCCAATGCAGGAGATGAAAGAGACACAGGTTGGATCCCTGGGTTGGGGAGATCCCCTAAAAAAAGGCACGGCAACCCACGCCAGTATTCTTGCCTGGAGAATCCCATGGACAGAGGAGCCTAGCAGGCTACAGTCCATAGGGTTGTGAAGAGCTGGACATGACTGAAGCAACTTAGCTTGCATGCATGCAAGAGAACTGGATAAACTGGAGGAAAATGTTAAAAGTCAAGAAATGTTCTATGCTCAGACTGCTTCACAAATACTTCAGTTTCCTCTCCATTTAACCCTAAACTAGAAACTGCAAAGTATACACATAAATGACGAAGAAATGTACATTTGTATATTGAAGGGCTAAAATTAAATGCCTTAGGTATTTATGTATTTATGAATTATCAAAATTGCCATTTGATAATCAGACCAACTATGCAGCCAGACAGTGACAGCAAGTTTCTTCTAGTGAGTAAATGCCAGGCAGAGAATGATGCATTCAAACTCAATCCTGACATTCTTCTATATTCTATGTTCCATGAACAACTCTGACCAAGTCTCAGAGTTTATGGTTTAACAAGTTGTGGAGAAAAGGTTGCTGCTGCTGCCGTCTAATCGCTAAGTCATGTCCAAGTCTTAGTAACGCCATGGACTGTAGCCCACCAGGCTCCTGTGTCCATGGGATTTCCCAGGCAAGAATACTGGAGTGTGGGTTGCCATTTCCTTCTCCAAAGGATCTTCCTGACCTAAGGATCAAACCTGAGTCTCCTGCATTGCCAAGTGGATTCTTTACCACTGAGCCACCAGGGAAGCCCTGGAGAAAAAGTTAAAACTCCCCTTTCCCTTCTGTGGCTGTGACAGCTGACATCTAAGTCAACCACAAGAACTCAGTTGTGCTTCCAAACTATGCCTGTGCTAGAAACTTTGTGCACGAGCCTGTCTTCACAGAGTGCAAACAACTCTAGGCCAATTCTAGGCTTGGTTTCTAAGTTGTTAGGGATGAGCAATGTGCCAAGGACACAGAGTTCTTTCTGGCACAAAGCTCTTGTTCTATTTCATTTTGTTAAATAATTGAGTGGACATGGGCAGCGAAGGGATGTTTTCAATATCCCTGGGGTAGAGACTATTGTCATTGGTGGTGGTCATTACTCTAGAAGAGTGATCCTGGAAGAGAGCATGCGTATGTTTAAAGGTTTTATTAAAATCATTTCTTCTCTTGGTAGCAAACAAAGCACGCACGGCACATACCTTAGCTTTAGCTTCTACCTGAGCGCCATCTTGCACCAGATACCGCACGACTTCGGCTTGACCGGACCGAGCTGCCATGTGCAGGGCTGTCTCTCCTCTCTGGGAACAGGAGCCAAAGTGAGTTAAAGACAGCTCTAAAGACTGGCATATTTTCTTTACATAAAGTTTGTGATGGAGGTTTTTGTTTAAATAAAAAGTAGTCCCAAGCACTTCCTTACTGAAAATAGGGAAGAAGGGAAATGAAATGCACAAGAATTGCCCAGGAGCCTGGCCCATGATGGAAAACTTCAGTGTGAAGTCCACGGAGCACAGCAGGACTGGAAGCTTAATAATCTACAATGCTGGGTTCAAAGGCAGTTGCCACAGGACCAAGCAGGAGAGTGGACGAGTAAAGAGGGCAGGTGGAGAGTGCTCTTGGAGGGAGGCACCCCTACCTGGCATGGGCAGACTGCGGCAGTAAATCTTTGGGATGCCAGTGGTATCATGTCACACCTTTCTATTTTTCAAAAATAGTAGCAGTCTGGGATATCTGTGTACATTTCTTGAGTGTTGGGCAAAAATCAGAGTTCAAAACAAAACAAAAAGTGCTGCATAAACAACACAAAATAAACCCAAGGCCAGATTCAACATGTCCTTGGTTTGCATTCCCTGCTTTATCTCAACAGGTCCTTATCCTATTCTTTGAGCATTATCCCAAGGGGTTATTTTCTTTGTCACTGGACTTCCCCCACCTCTGCTGCTTTTCACCAAGTAGACTTTAATTCAGATGATCTCATTTTTTAAAATGAAACAACATAGAAAACACAGATGGATCAAAATGTTAAAAATGTTAAAATCAAATATACTCTTCCACACAGAAGTGATGCCCACCTTTAAATTACTTCTATAAATTTTGCTTTGCTTTGTAGGATATTCATCTCCATGGAAGGATATGCAGAGATACGGTTCACATGGAACTTGCTGCTGTTATTACTGGAAAGGGTGTGAGGATGGAGCTGACCACGTTACCCAGTGTTCTCTTTGTAAAGGAAAACCCTCTCTCCCTGGCATGAGTACCAGGGAAGATTGCATTCAGCTGAGATCTGGTCTGTTTCTATCTTGTGGATGTGCTGAGCCTAGCTGCTGGAAGACACAGAGCCTCACAGGACGTCTGCCCTCGGGGCAGAGGCACAGCGTCTTAGGGTTTACCCTTTCGGTGCTGGCATGCTGTTTGTTGTATTTTTATTTCTTTAGTGCCCATGAACCCAACTAACATCTTTATGCTTGTGTCTGGGGTGCCAATATTATTAGAATGTTAAAGTTAAAAGCCTATGAAACAAGGTCAAGGGCCACATGCAGATTGAGAGTGATAAGCTACTCCTTTGACATTTATTATGCTCCATGGGTTTGTGACACAATATCAAGCACACGAAAGAGAAATTACTTCGAAGTTACTTGAAATCACAATAAGGAGAGTGTTGGAACTACTTTCTCAGCATGCAATACTTCTTATCTGTTTTAATTTTACTGGAGTATAGTTGATTTACAATTTTGTGTTAATTTCTGCTGTATGGCCAAGTATGACTCCGTTATACATATATATATATATTCTTTTTCATATTCTTTTCATTATGGTTTATCACAGGATATTGAATATAATTCCCTGCACTGTATGTACGACCCTGTTTATCCATTTTATAGAAATAGCTTTTATTTGTTAATTCCAAACTCACAAGCCTTCCCTCCCAATCCTGCTCCCCCTTGGCAGCAAGTCTGTTCTCTATGTCTGTGAGTCTGTTTCTGCTTCATAGATAGGTTCATTTGTGTCATATTTTAGATTGCACATATAAGTGAAATCATATGGTATTTGTCTTTCTCTTTCTGATTTACTTTGCTTAGTATGATAATCTTTAGGTCTGTCAATGCATGGAACACTTCTTAATGCTTCTATTGAAAAAGAAAACTCTCCCTTTCCAGAAAACTTTATTTTTTGAAGTATAATATTCAGTAGTAAGCTACACAGCCCCTAAGTCTCAGCAATTTGTGACCAGTTAGTGACTGAATGGATCTTGCCTTTGAAGTAAAAGAAACCACAGGTATTCTCAAAATTCTGTCCTTTTAAATAGTCAAGTTAAATAGTAATTAATTTACTTACAACAGAAAGTAAGTAGATTGAGAGTAATCTTTCCCAGTTTCAAAAATACCCACCATTGGACCTACTTTGTTCAAAGGATACTTACCACATTAGTGGTGTTTGGTGAGGCTCCATGATGCATTAATTGTGACACGATATTTACATGCCCCATGAAGGCAGCAACGTGGATTGGGGTAAGGCCCGACTGGGGGAGAAAAGGGAAATGTCAGCTTGTCGGCTTATTTTCAAAACGATTTGTCTGCCTGCTTATCTGTCTGTCTGCAATTTTATCCACCCATCCTTTCATATTAAGACAACCAATTTACTGATCAGATCAGAAAACATCTAGACATCACCACCATGTCTTAGATTCTATATGGCAAATGTACCAATAATCATCATTTCCCTAAAGCAGGTTCTGTGATTATGAAAGGTCATAACCATTCAAGACTTATTTCACACATCTTATATAGCTCTATGAAAAAACTTTAGACAGAAATACCTTGAAGGTTTTTCCCTTTATTAAATCTTCCTTATCCATATGGCTATGTTTGTGTGTGTGTATGCATGTGTGTGATTACATACCCAGTAGCAAAAAGTCAACTTTTTTTTTCAGATCCTATTCTGGCCTTTAATAAGGATTCTCATGTACTCAGAATAACTGACTGTATTATACATGAGAGAGCAGGTGGGAACACAAAGCCAGCCCTCTAAGAAATGAGCAGATCAGCATTAAAGGTCTCAATCATTAAAAATTTTAACTTTCTGAGTATTATAAAGGGATATAATTAAGGCAAATATAACAATGGTCACTAGATTAGACTTTCATTTTTTTGGTGTGCTTCAAAGTCCTACTTACACATCTCAAAACACTGGTTCTCTTGTATAAAATGATTCCATTTTAAATATTTCAGGATTTAATTTCACTTACACCATGAACATCATAACTTGAAAAAAAAAATTTAATATGGCCAGAAAAAGCTGAGAGAGAAGAAGACAACTAATTTAAACTGAAATCTGAGTAGTGTCAAAAAAGATGTGTAAGGAATTCTATACAATGAAAGGGAGACAGAGACAGAAGAATTCTAGTTGCCAGACTTCAAGTAGTGGGAGCTGAGGAAAACGAGAGGAAGGAGAATTGGGTTTTAATTTGGTGCTTTTTCCCTCCGGCAGGCAAAGTCTAATTAGGACATTTTTGGCACCACCTTTTCAAGCCCTCAGGGAGTAACAGAGCTGACAGTGGAACTTTTCGCCACAGGCTGGCATCTCTGGACACTTACTCAGGTACCAGTCAGAAATCTCCTTTTATTTCAGAGTCCATTTTGATCTTTAAAAAGGGCTGCCATGCACTGAGAATAAACTTATTCTTTTCTAATTAGAATAACTGGGTGCCTACCAGGGAGCCAGAAGACTCATAAAAGAGCAAATCAGTATTAATATTTTCCATCATTTAGTATTTTAAAGTTGTGAAGTTATCAAGGTAAATAATTCAATTGTGGATAAGAAACTGAGGCAAAGCAACAATGACTGGATTAGACCTTAGTGTCTACATGTGCTTCAAATCCTCGAGTCTTTAATGATGCATTCAACAGACCTTTATTGGATGCTCTACTATGGAATCTACTGTGTTGTGGGTACATTAAGACCAGTAAGAGTCAGGCCTGCCTTGGTGGGGCCTGCAGTTTTGGGGTGGCAGGGGGTGGGTCATAAGTTAGCCAGCTGGACAAGCGCTTTGATGGAAATACACCTAGGAGGTGGTGATGGTTCCCAGGAGGAGCTCCGGGACCAGATCAAGGGTTAGGGGAGGACTCCTGGAGAAGGTGGCCCAGATCTGGTCCTCAAACACATGCGGGGTGAACAAAGGGAGTCCAGTCTAGGGAAGGCCAATGGCTAAAATCCAATGGGACCAGAGTGCTACAGGTGGGTGGGGGATGGGTAAGTCTGTAGGGTGCATGCCAGACTCAGTTTTCCTTGTTGCAGGCTCAGCCCTGATCCCAATAGATGGCTTCTCTGAGCTCTGTGTCGGTTTATATGAAAGAAACCTAGAGCTACCCTTTTACTAACTTCAGCAACTCTATGTTTCATTAATTCTGAGTTTTTCCAGAGAGCAATCCTTCGTCACCACACAGAGGTTATGTCATGCAGGGGTTCCCAACCGTGGCACATGTGACATTCTGAGCCAGATAATCCTTTGTTGTTGGAGGCTGGGTTGTGCACTGCAAAATATTTAGTTGCAACTCTGGCCTCCAGCCACTAGATGCCAGTAGCACCATCCAGTTGTGACAAGGAGAAATTTTTCCAGACAGCCAAATGCCTCATGGCGGGGCAAATCCACGCCTACACAGGGTTCGAGAAGCACCGCATTAAAGTGCATTAAAGCACATAAATTACACTTGGAGTGATGGCACCCCGCCAGCACGATGCATGTGTTTGGGTTATGCTTCTGGTTATGGCGTTGTACTGAGTATTTGCACTCTCCTCCCACACTCTTGTCTGCTCTCCTAAGAACTGGCAGCCTCTTCGGGAAGGGTTCAGAAAGTGCTATGACAACCATGCACAGTACAGCTAGCTGGTCGTCAGGAAGGGCACTGGGACTCTGGCTGCTGAGGCTACACATGGGGAACCCCAGAAATCCTCCTCTCCTCACCTCGGTTACGGCTTGGATGGATGCACCGTGTTTCAGAAGGAGTTCCATCACTTTAATTCGATTCTTCTTGCAGGCAATGTGAAGAGGGGTAAAGCCATTCTGCAAGGGAAAAGACACAGAACTATTTGATTACATTCTAATGAGATCCAGTTCCTATGCACGGTAAAATACCTCTGCAAAAGTGATGTCTGTAAAGGTTTGGAAACGAGCAGAAACAATGGGAGGTTACATTGAATATAGGTTCTTTTCTGGAAACACAGGTAGTCTACCTGCTCCCAGGAACCCAACGTGCCCTGATAATCATGAACAGGAAGCAAATTTTGGTCATAGGTTCCTAGTAGTTAAGGCAAAATGATCATGTATCTTTGAAATTTTTTAAAGATTTTTTTGATGTGAACCTTTTTTTTTTAAGTCTTTACTGAATTTGTTACAATATTGCTTCTGCTTTATGCTTTGGTGTTTTGGCTGCAAGGATGTGGGATCCTAGCTCCCTGAGCAGGGATCGAACCTGCATCCCCCACTTTGGAAGCCGAAGTCTTAACCACTGAACACCAGGGAAGTCGCTAATCCATCTTTTTAGATTATTTGACTGTGGAATTTACTCTTCCAAATATGTGCCTCCTTCACCTCAAAAACACAGACTAAAAACATCTGGGCCAAAAATTTGTCCAAGGGAACAAAAAGTTAAACAACTCAACATTAGTTGGAACATTTGGTTTAATATTTAATCAAATAAAGGAACTTGCTTTTTTACAAATTACCTACCTAGCTGTACTACCTGCTAAGTGAGACCATGGGGCATATTTTTGTCACCACAGAGAACTGCAGACCCTCAGGATCCACCATGAAAGCTTCAGGTGCTTCTGTGGAGGTTTTGAGACCACTTACCAGGCCATAGTCCATCCTAGGATGACAGGCTACAACCTCCATAACCTCCTTCTGTTGTGAAATCTTCAGAGTCAGAGGAAAAAGAGGGTCAGAGCCCACACCCTGTTGTAAGGCTTCTTTCCTTGTACGGAAAAATGAGTCATGGCTGCTCATTTCTTTTCCTCCCTTCTCAGAATTCAAAGATATGTCTGATATCCTGGGCCAGTCAGCAGCTCTTAAAATGCTGCTCCAGGAAAAGCCTTTAGAATTACAAAGGCCATGGAGCTGCCCAGGGTCTGAAGGGCTCCTTCCTGCCCATTCTTTCCTGGCCACTCCAAATCTCAGAGCCCACAGACTGCCAGAGGTGATGAGCTGCAAGGGAGCAGAGCCCCTTCCTAAAATGGTTGATCAGATGACAGCCCTGACCGCAAAATTGCTAGTAAACACAGGTTTTCCCTAGCATTTGGTGACATATTTTTTTCCTAAACATGAGTGTTTCTTCCGAACTAAATTTAAACAGTTTACTAAATTGGGACATTTATTTTTCTAAAGACAACAAAAACCATATCATTGTGAAAACCAAACTATACAGTAAAGCTCAAGGTTAAAATAGCAAATCATTCTAGGAGTTAAGACTACAAAACTAGACCAAAATTTTGATTTGCATCTCAATGAAAAGGAGATGACAGATGATATTTCATTACCTTACATGGTTAACATCACATCAGATTTCCATGCATTGGAGAAGGAAATGGCAACCCACTCCAGTGTTCTTGCCTGGAGAATCCCAGGGATGGCAGAGCCTGGTGGGCTGCCATCAATGGGGTCGCACAGAGTCGGACACGACTGAAGTGACTTAGTAGCAGCAGCAGATTTCCACTCACAAGTCCCTAGACTTCTCATGTTCAAGGTTTATTTTGTATCAATTTTCCTCATATTTTTAGATCTCAGAATAAACTTTTAATTCACAGAGTTATCACTCTACCTACCAGAAGATAAGTTGACCAACTCAGTTTTTTTGTACTTGTACAGTCTTTGGGTTTATTTACATACGAGAATCACAAATGTGACTATAAAGAGGCTAATGATTTAAATCAGCCTCACCAGCCTTGCTTATGTTGGAAATAAAAGGGTTTATAAATTTACAAGAAGGCTACTTGAAAGTTGACAAGAAGTATATACTTTACTAAACTAGACCTTCCATTTTCATGGAGTCTCTTTGCATGTAAGGGTAGCATGTGGTCAGCAAGACAACACAGGCTGGACTTGTGAGCTGAGCCACTCACCAGGGCTTTGGCGTTGGGATTAGCTTTCTTGTCCAAGAGAACCTTGGCGACTTTGTAATGGCCACAGTGGGCAGCCACGTGCAGGGCGGTCAGGTAGTCATTGGTGACATCATCCACAGGCACATTATGCTGCAGGAGAAGCTGGACGCAGTTTAAATGATCCCCCTGCGTAGCCATGTGAAGGGGAGACAATCCATTCTGGAACACAGAAGAAAAGTGGAGTTGATGTTTTACCTTTCATTTGCAAATGGGCCCAACACAAAATGTAGTACAAATATGAACAGATGAAAACCCTAGATTTGCACATAGAAATACCATCTTTTTGTAAAAGATTTTGTGGCAACTGTTTTGAACTGCAGTTCCTTTCCAAACTAGTCCTCCCATGTCTTATATCAATCAAAAATAAAATTTCAAAGATTGTCTTTCTTGAATTTAAAAATGGTGTGACATTTGGGCAGTAGAAATCTCTTCATGCTATCAAACTGTAAATGAAATGTAGACAGAATGATAATACTATCAGGAAAATCTGAAGTCTGGCTATTTGATGATATAGAGGAAATGATTATCAGTTGGGATGTATTGTGGTTATTCAGAAGATAAAGAGTACTCAGCTCTTAGACATGATGCATTGAAGTGTTTACTGGTGAGAGAGGGTTCACTCTGAAACAATGCATGGATGTTGAGGTCCAGGGAGTAGGGTACAAGGTGGAGAGCAAGCACATGGCCCACATGCTGTGAATCAGGAAGCTGAGTGATGCGCACTGAGGACTTGAATTTGCTATTTTTTCTGCACACGTTTGAAAATTTTGTAATAAAAAGATTTTCCATGACTTGAAAAGATAAAAACAGTGTAAACTGCACTAAGGGCCACTACTAATTGCATCCTCGATGACGTGGAATTCTGACTGTGTGGATCACTACAAACTGGAAAGTTCTCAAAGAGAGGGGAGTAACAGACCATCTGAGCTGCCTCCTGAGAAATCTGTATGCAGGTCAGGAAGCAACAGTTAGAACTGGACATGGAACAACAGACGTTCCAAATAGGAAAAGGAGTACGTCAAGGCTGTATATTGTCACTCTGCTTATTTAACTTATATGCAGAGTACCTCATGAGAAATGCTGGGCTGGATGAAGCACAAGCTAGAATCAAGATTGCTGGGAGAAATATCAATAACCTCAGATATGCAGATGACACCACCCTTATGGCAGAAAGTGAAGAGGAACTAAAAAGCCTCTTGATAAAAGTGAAAGAGGAGAGTGAAAAAGTTGGCTTAAAACTCAACATTCAGAAAATGAAGATCATAGCATCTGGACCCATCACTTCATGGGAAATAGATGGGGAAACAGTGGAAACAGTTTCAGACTTTATTTTTTTTTGGGCTCCAAAATCACTGCAGATGGTGACTGCAGCCATGAAATTAAAGGACACTTACTCCTTGGAAGGAAAGTTATGACCAACTTAGATAGCATATTAAAAAGCAGAGACATTTGCCAACAAAGGTCTGTCTAATCAAAGTTATGGTTTTTCCAGTAGTCATGTATGGATGTGAGAGTTGGACTATAAAGAAAGCTCAGCACTGAAGAACTGATGCTTTTGAACCATGGTGTTGGAGAAGACTCTTGAGAGTCCCTCGGACAGCATGGAGATCCAACCAATCCATCCTAAAGGAAATCAATCCTGAATATTCTTTGGAAGGACTGATGCTGAAGCTGAAACTCCAATACTTTGACCACCTGATGCGAAGAACTGACTCATTTGAAAAGACCCTAATGCTGGGAAAGATTGAAGGCAGGAGAAGGGGACAACAGTGGATGAGATGGCTGGATGGCATTACTGACTCAATGGACATGAGTCTGAGTGAACTCCGGGAGTTGATGATTGACAGGGAGGCCTGGCGTGCTGTGATTCATGGGGTCGCAAAGAGTCAGACATGACTGAGCGACTGAACTGAATTGAACTCAAATGAACTATTTAAGACTGAAAAGGATAAAAGTAAGGCAGGGACAGATTGGTTTTCACTAGATTGATTTTTATTTGCTCATTCTATATTACTAATACTTGTTATTGAATATTGATCAATTTTTAAGAAAGATATAAATATAACACTTCTCTTGTCATATCAATGTCAAAAGGACAGCTTTTCCCTTTTCCATCAGTCTGGTGCCCCCATGTGTTCACAATGAGGAAAGGCAAGCCTCTGACTGACTAATATTCAGTTTAAATTAACTGGGTTCAATGACACGCCATCGTATACGATAAGTAAAATATTCATTTGGACTGCTGAGATATGGCATAGTAGGGTATTAGGTAAATAAAACCTTTAAAAAGGCTTAGCATGACACTTAGCATTCCGTACATGTTTCTCAACGAAGGCAAAAGCAAGGTGTTAGATAGATATCAGTCTCTTCAGACATGTTACCTTCAAATATGGGGGCAACATGGAGCGGCCTGGGGAAATTCCCAGAGAATCCAATTATCGAGAGAGGCTTTAGTAATTAATGTAACCTGGTTTAACCTACGTGGTGGGGGAAAAAGTGACAGTAAATTTAGTTTCCCAAAAAAATCATCATCACTGAACTTTGAAAATAATGATATGCTAAATAAGCACTGATGATTTCTGAATCCTCTGGGCCAAGTTAAATGTCCCTAATTTATTTATAAATGACATAAGACAACAGTTTCAGGGGGTATAAAAGCAAGTTTTCCTTTGACAACTCTCATGGCGTCACTCACACACCCCCTCATGTATTTTAACTATTTGTGTTTCTTGAAAGCAAGAGTTTCATGGGGTAAAACTTCCCCATACTGCCCAGCAGAGAGCCTTGTATATACAGAAAGAGCTCCAGAAATAACTATGTAAATTTAAAGCCTCCATACATGGCCAGTCAATCAGGATATTTCTGCCTAAAAATTTCCACTTTAACATCTTGAACCAAAGTAGAAACTAAGGTGCAAGAAAGAATGGGAGCCCTTCTCATGTGAGACACCGCCACCCACGAGCATATGCACTTGTTTATTTCCTGCCAAAACATCCCTCTGCTTTGTGTGTTGATACAGCCTTAGAGGAAAACATGAAGCAAACAAAGACACAAACTCTGAGAGAACAAACGACTTAGTGAAGATTAGAAATGGGTGGCGGTGTCACAAAAAGAAGGAAACTCTCTAATGATAACACAAAACCACCATCTCTGAATGGGTAACTTATAGGTCACTGGGGAAGCACCAGAAAAAAACACCATCTGCCTTGTGGAAAGGGGCCTTATTATGTATATACAGCATCTCATCAAGCTAAAAACATGGGTCCAGGGTGATGGTTTTTCTTAGCTCAGAAAGATGGGCGTCTTGAAGATTTAGAGAGATGGTCTTAAAGTTCAGAATGCATTCATCCACTTAATATTTATTTGACAAATATTTGGTGGAGGTCTCCTAGGTAACAGGTGTTGACTGAGGTGCTTGGGGAATAATGCTGAATATAAGACAAAGTTCTTGTTTTCATTTCACTGAAGAAAGAGATAGCAAACGAGTAAAGAAACCAAGAAGGTCTCGCTGAGAAGATGACATCTGAGCTGAGAAAAAGGTGAAGACTACAGAGATCTGGGACAGACTGAGAAAGCTCAGTCTGAGGGAACAGGAAATGAGAACAGTGTTGGTGTATTATAGGAAGTGAAAGGAACCTGCTTGGCTGGAGATGCTGAGGACCAGAGATGAGTCTGGTGGTCAGATTCTGGTAAGGACTTCTCAGTGCAGTGGGCATGGGGACTTCCGAAAAACATGGTAGAAGTGATGTGTGTGTTTATCCAAACTTTCACAAGCTCCACTGAAAAACATGAATGGAATTAAAAGACAGAATCCATGGGGCACACACACATATGTGCAGGCACACCCACACAGTCACACAATGGGAAAGAAAACAAAAACGTATGTGTGATGTCTACAACTTTAGAATATGAGAAGAGATTTTAAGTGTGTTAGCTTATCCAGCAGAAAGGAGAAGGCTGACACCTAAGTGCCTGGTGAAGAGTATAATCTGTGGTACGCTGGTAAATGTCTCATGATAACTCTGAAAATAGGTAGCATTTGCCAATTTACACTGTGTAAAGACCTCTACTCTATGACCGATGTCAAGCTATCAACATGATGTTACTGAATATGGAATTAGGAAGAGATGCACACAATAGGTTCAACGGTGTGGCTCCGGTATACTACAGCGTACGATGCCGAGAATGGCTTTACCTCCCAAATGTCCAAAAGGCGGCAACAGGGAAACATGGTACCTTGGGGGATAAAGATGAGGCTTGGGACCAAAAGCTGGATTGGCTGCCTATGGAACTGTCAGGTCTATAGGTCCTTCCAACCCAACAAAACCAAATGACGTCCCCCCTGTGCCTTGCAGGAATCCAGGAATTAAACCTCTGGAGATTCTGGACTCTGGGCCCAGGGCTGAGCAGAGGGCAGTGGTTAGGCTCTGATTCAGAACAGGCACTCAGAAGAAGGAAGGACACAGTAGCTGTTAAAAGAGTATGGTCTCTAGGGTTAGACGACCTGGGTTCAACTCTTTGTTCTGACACAAAATGAGACATCTCAAGAAAGTTACTCTATCGCTCTGGGTCTCAGTTTCCTCATCTATAAAAAGGGCATAATAAAACTCATGCCTCAGGGTTACTGTGAGGAGTAAATGGGTTAATATGTGTACAGTACTTAGAGCCTGGTGTGCAGTGATCACTATGTATCTGCTGTTATCACTGTTATGATTAAGGTGTACATCGAAGACCAGGAGAATGACAGCTCCTGTTCCTTTCCAACATATTCACCTAGAAAGGCTGGAGAACTCGTCTCTCAAAAACCATACCTCCTAGAGAAAAGGCAACGAACCCTGGCATTAGGGACCTCTCTGATCCACCTGAAAGGAGCCCTGCCTGTGGCTCATGGGGCTTGCACTCAAAGGTGAGTGCCTGGCACATATGGTCAGGTAGACCGTGGCGGGAAACTCCCACCACAAAAGAGACAGCCAAAGCCAACAAAGACATAAAAAGAAACCTGAGGAGTTAGGGACAGATGAGAGGTGAAACAATTTAAAGAAAAGTCATCTTAAATGTTTTCTGAAAGGCAACAGACTGTATTGCATCTGTAAAACAAGAACTGGATGCTTTAAGAAGCTCTCAGAGGACAAGAAAATGTTCTTGCATATTAAAAACATCAAAAAAAAAATCGAGATTTCTTAGGTAAAAAAGCCAAATACACAATGAGATGAACAATAGGAGAAGAAAGATGAGACAATGATTTGCTTTTTAATTGTGCCCATACTGTTCTGATAAGATGAGACTTTTAAAGAGAATGATGAGAATTAATTTGAGACTTTTTAGGCAGGAGGCTGACATGGTTTGGTTTATGTTTACATGGCCACTCTGACTGCAAAATGGGAACACGATTAGAAAGGAGCAGGTGGGGAGGTAGGGGACAAGTAAGGAAGTAATTACAGCAGTTTAGGAAGATGATGTAGTTCAAAGAGAGCAGTGGGACTAAGAGAAGATAGATATGGACTATGTGAAAGGAAAAGGAACAAGTAGAATGGTTTAGATGAGAAGCACTCAAAAGTCCAAGATGTCATCACGTGCAATGAAAAAGGGTGGCTGCTTACTTCTGTTGGATAATTTCTCCAACGCTTGCCAATCTAAACTCTGTGATGAGTGACAAAATTGTTCAGACAAACTTGACCCTGTCCATCTTCACTAAAGTTGAGTAAACACTGATCAGAGTGCAAACAGGAGTAATACATCTTTTCTTGTTGTTCATGTTTAGAAATTACGGCTCTTTATAAAGCTTAATATAGCTTCAAAAAGTCACTAATTTGATTTATAAAAATAGTAGTGACTCTGAGGTAGTTTGTATGTCCCCAAATTTATTTACAAATATTCTCTTTTTCAAATACTATTAAATGGTCTTACCATTTAAAAAACTCAGAAGACACTTAGTAAAACATTGTTTTGTTTTTAAGGCAATCATTATGTTTTCCTTTCAGATATGTCAACTGTTCCAAAGGCCCAAAGTGCAATCTTTCCAAAGTTTCCAGCCTTTATCACTTAAATAATACCTTGGTGTTTTTAAAAATAGTCTGTGAACTCTCAAGAAATAAACTGAGGGTCAGGAGAAAAGGTGCCAGCACCCAGACTTCAGACTGTAAATCTTAGTCTTTCTTTTCCCAACAAGCAATCATTTCTGAGCTATGGAAATTTCATAGAATAAAATCAAACAGTAAGTGTTCCCGAAACAAAAACAAAAGTAACACACACACAAATGACTCTGTGGTAGAGGGTGTTCCATCTGAAGGCCTCGTGAACTCAAACTTGATCTTGAGGGTCTCTAAAGATTTGGTGCACAGAGCCCACTAATTGCTAAATTCAAACTACAGCAAATTCTATGTGATTGGAAGGTTGGGTAAAATAACCAAAGGATTCAAGGCTAAATACAGTGTGATTCTCAAACACCTGGGGAGAAATTACCTTGGTTTTGGAGAGAATGGGGGCAGCTCGATCGAGCAGCATCTCCACCACCTGTTCATGGCCACTTCTCGCTCCGCAGTGCAGCGGCGTCAGACCGTCCTATCAAAAAAGGCAACGTTTTCAAATGCATTCGACGGGAAGCTCTATGAATGAGTGTATTTCATCAAGATTCAGCATAGCATCCAAAGTGCTGTGGACCAGTGAGCTTCAAATATTTACTCATGTATCTCATAATATAATTCTATTTTTTCAACTAAAGAACTGAATTTTTCATAAGTTTAAGCAGTGGTCAAGTGTATAATTCCCTGCAAAGCTGACAGTTAAAAATGTAACTGTTCCACTACTCTTTTGACTATCCAATGGAATCCAAGTACTATAAATAATTGTATATCCACCATTTAAAAAAATACTACAAACTTTTCAAATAGGAATTTGTAACAGGAATTTTACATTGCTCCTTTTTGCTCCTGCATGTCTATTTCCATTTCATTTCCCCCATATAATTGTATCTTCATGTAATATAATTTTATGCTTGAGTGTTTTTTATTGATTATCATATCATACTTCCCTGCTGCAAAAAAAAAAAAAATCTAAATTTTAAAAAAGTTTAAAGATTTTCTGAGAACATAAGCCTTTAAGTATCAAAAATAAATCTGATTGGAATGATAATTATTCAAACACAATGGATCAAAACAGCAATACATTATAAATTTTATGATTATTAAGCAAGAGTAACAATTTATTAAAAATTCCTCTCTGAATGACATATGTGTTTTCACAATTTATTGATAGAATGAGACAGGGTTCAGCATCAATACTTTCCCAATTTTTGTCTTTATAAATGTTAGTGCTGAGACATCTTGTCTGCATTAATACATAGTTGGACTTTTGTTTTGGCAGTACCACTAATTCTCTAAATTCCTGAATTACATGCCAAACATCACTTAATAACCTTTCATCAAAGATTTTTTTCAATGATTCATCATAAGACAACTTCATTAGGTCTTTTCTGTTAGCAGCAATAGAAGAATTCGATTATCTAAGCACCAGAAGCATGTAGTTCTTAAGGACACCAGTGATCTGAGCTCTTCCCTTCGCCTCAGAGGTTTTGCACCGTGGGGCCTTGTGGGTTACAGTTAGAGTCAGGGCCTTTCTTTAGGACTAGGGGAGAAGGGCTACTGTATATAAAAAAAAAAAAAAAGGTGAGAAAGGAGAATTAACAGGGAAGTGAGGAAGTGGAAATTTATTCATTTAAACGATCTAAATGGCTCCAAATCATGTGGAGAAGTTTTTGCACATCTTGGTTTTGTTTCCCATCTTGAAGATTCCTGCTGTTGACACTGAATATCTACCCTAAAGATAGCCATATTTTAAAATACATCAAAAGTTGATTCAAGTCACTTTCTAGCCTACATGAACAGATCTTGTAAGCAAGCCTAATTATCTAATACGTAGTCAATAAGGTACAATCCTATTTCTAAACTACTAGCCAAATCTCAGTACAATTAAAATTCCTTAAAATATGAGATTTGAATCACAAATATGATATGAGTTGGACTGTATATTCTGTGAACATGTTTAAATATTCTACCTTTTATGCTAATTTAAAACACTTGCTCTAAAGCAAACTAAAGCAACATAATAATAGTCTTTCAAGTCAGAAACAGCATTTTCCTAACAAAATAGAATAAAATAAAATCTGAGAAGACATTAAAAATATACCATGAAGGCAAATGTTTCCCCAGTAATGTGAAATCTGAAAATAACTGAAGAAGAAATAATACAATAATCACATCTAACTTCTGACACACACAAAATTCACAATCTCTGAATGTGACTGTCTTTTATGAACTAAAAGGTCAAATTTGATTCTCTCATTTTTCGTAAGTACACTCTGGATGACAGAATACACGTAGGCATTTTTAAACTACGGTCACACACAAAATTATTCATCTTTGAAAACTCATTTATCATTTTCAAAGAAAACTCATTTATATCTTTGAAAATGATCTTCCCCCGAGCAAAATCCTACATACTGAATATAAAGTGTTTGGCTACCTAAGAGGAAAATCTATTTCAATTCCTTAATCTTTTGAAGTACATTGTTCCTTATACAGACATATATAATTTTGCTGACTTCATCCTGTTAAAGTTTTAATCATGGAAAAACTTCAAACATATTTCAGACTAAAGTAGACTGAATAGTGTAATGAGTCCCTAGGTACCTGGTGGACAACATCAACAAATGTCACCTTGGCATCCCCATTGATTCATCTCTATCCTGACCTTTTCTTTTTTCTTGTAGTGTTTTGAAGCAAATCCAAGACATTGGATCACTGTATCCTTACAGCTACCCTTGTACAGAAGGGTATAATCTTTATTTTGTAAATGAAGACTCTGAGGTTCAAAGAAGTTAAATGACTCATCTAAGGTGTCACAGGCTGAATTCAGCAAGAGGTCAGAACAAATAAGACATGTCTTGGCAGGAATTATTAAGACAAAGCCTCTCTGCTCAAACTTTCGGACACTCCTTGCCT
This sequence comes from Bubalus kerabau, assembly GCF_029407905.1. Lineage (NCBI taxonomy): Eukaryota > Metazoa > Chordata > Mammalia > Artiodactyla > Bovidae > Bubalus > Bubalus kerabau. The sequence continues at coordinate 139,146,615 of NC_073624.1, forward strand.
TCCTTTATATTTTGCAGCTGCTACTTCTGATCTCCGGTGTTTATGTATTAAGAACTCATAGAATCTGGGGACTCAGCAAGGAAAGGTGACTTTTTCTCAGTCGTGTCAGAGCTGTGAAGGGCTTTCCATTCTAGCCACTGCTTGTTTTACCACCTTGTTTCAATGATAAAGTCTGCAAGTTCCCCAAGGAAAGCCTCATTGGTTCCTAGCTCAACAGAGCTACCTGAAGCACAGCTCTATCAACTGTAGTTTTACTTGTAGTGTTTTAAACATTGATTGCGAACGTCTAACTCTTTTGGATCTTCTGCAAATTCGCTCTGTAACTTTTCACAGGTGCAATGCTCTTCAAATAGCCAGAAGCCCAGCAGGAGAGATCCCTTTCAGCAGGAAGCGGCATAAGATGTCACGACTATCTGGCTGCACAGACAGCGCTGGCCTGGCTGCTGGGACAGTCACAGGTCAGTGGAAAACTAGTGCCTAGAGTTAATGTGAGATCTTTAATTAGCATCATAGTTTATACAGTCACGAAGATCAAAACGACTGGCTGATCCACATTGAGACGGAAAAGTATAAGCCACATAGTGATTCACAGTTCTGTTTAAAAAAAAAAAAAAGAGCTGGGATTGACATTACTTAATACCATTTTTGGAGGACAAAAAGTAAACATTTAAATTTTGAACTAATTTCTTGGGCTTTGATATAGGTGGGACATTATTCACATTCTTGAAGCACTGCTCTGATGATACCTCTGTGTTCATAATCTTTAATAACTGATTCAGTCCTCAGTGAAGTCTAAATTCCTCAGGTTAGCATTCAAAGTGGAGAAGGCAATGGCAACCCACTGCAGTACTCTTGCCTGGAAAATCCCATGGATGGAGGAGCCTTGGTAGGCTGCAGTCCATGGGGTTGCGAAGAGTCGGGCACAACTGAGCGACTTCACTTTCACTTTTCACTTTCATGCATTGGAGAAGGAAATGGCAACCCACTCCAGTATTCTTGCCTGGAGAATCCCGGGGATGGAGGAGCCTGGTGGGCTGCCGTCTACGGGGTCGCACAGAGTCAGACACAACTGAAGCGACTTAGCAGCAGCAGCAGCAGCATTCAAAGTCTTCCAATCAGTCGCTGCTACACTTAACTTTTGCCTAATCCCTTCCCGTCCACCTCAATTATACTCTTTGCAGTCCCTGGCAAAAGCCTCTCCTGTTCTTGTTTCTCTGCTCTGTGTGCACTATTTCATGTACCCCAAACTTCCCTTTCCACTTTCACCAAGATCCAAATCTTATTGTTTTAAAATATAGGTTTTCTTTAAAGGTTTATTCAGGGTAGACATAACCATTTGACCATGAGGATTCCCCTCATATTTTATCTGAACCTCTTTATGGGAAAGTACGACATTTTGCTTAGTATTTTAGTTATTTGTGGACATGCATTATCATCCCAATGAGTTTGTTTCTGAGGGATAAGTTAATGGCTTAAAAGGGATACTTGAATCTCATAGAGAAGGTAACTCAGTACCATGTTCATAAAAGTTGCTTAATAAAAATGACTGAGTAAATGAGAATGAGTGGGTGAATGAATGGGCTTTTAGGCTAGTCTTTTAAAGATGCTTTCTAGTTAGTGGCTTAAAAATTCCTTTCCTTCTTATTTTCTATGTTTAAGACTAGACTGATTTTATACCCTAGAAATGCTATTAAAATACCTATTGTTCCATAAAAAATGAAATTCTCAATAGATAAGTGACTTATAAACTGGAATTACACTGAAGAATATGACTCAGTCTTCTTAGCATTAAGAATAAGAAGGTAAGACCATAAAAAAGAACGAAATAATGCCATTTGCAGCAACATGGATAGAACTAGAGATTATCATACAAGTGAAGTCAGTCAGAAAGAGAAAGACAAATACCATATGATATCACTTATATGCAGAATCTAAAATACGATACAAAGGAACTTATCTACTAGATAGAAACAGACTCACAGATGTGGAGAACAGATTTGTGGTTGCCAATGGGGAGGGGAGGTGAATGGAAGGATGGAGTTTGGGGTAAGCAGATACAAACTATTAGATACAGACTGAATAAACAACAAGGTCCTTCTGTATAGCACAGGGAACTATATTCAATATCGTGTGATAAATCAGAACAGAAAACAATATGAAGAAGTATATGTCTGTATATCTGAATCACTGCTGTACAGCAGAAATTAACCCATTGTAAATCTTCTATACTTCAGTAAAAAAAAGAATTAGAAAGTAAAAGAAATATGAGAATATTTGCTCTAATTAAGGTCCCCCCTCCTTTTTCTATTTCAGGACATTATAAGCTTTAAAATAAGAGCTATTGTGGATATTGTGTTTTGTAACGTAGCAATGAACTGGTTTACATAGCAGGGAACTCTTTTCCTTAAAATTAGAGCAATGCTGTTTCCAATATAATATAAGGATTTTTATCCACTCCCAATACCTAGAAATTTGCAATTAATGCACAGTGTCAATTTGAATGGTCCTGGACCAAAAAGCAGTCCCTCAACCATATACAACAGGATATAGTTTTGACCTCTAATTGAAAAATGCTTGACAAAGGCAGTTCTTGGGGCTCAAGGGAGGCTGCCTCAAGATAGGCAATATATGCAGTTGGACAGGAGAGAAGGAGCAAGGATGTGGAGTTGCCATAGTAACATTATGGGAGGGAAATGAAATTGCATGGGGTGAGTGATTTTTTTTTTTTCCAATTCCCCTGATTTCTAAAGCACTAACATAATGAACAAGCATTCCCTTGGGAAGAATTCTGAAGCAATGCAAACTGGCGAGTCTAGATCTCATATTTCATTTCAGTGGCAGCGATCTTATTAGGGAGGTAGGGAACAGCACTTCACTGGCTAGACAAAAGGCTCTCTCGTGTTAGACAAAGAGCAAAAGCTTGCACACTCCAAGGTCAAAAAGATTTGCTTTCAGGTCTAGCTTTTCTGAAAAGCACAGACTGGGACATTAAAGCATCACACTTAGGAACACTGAACCCAGAAAATGTCCTTAACAAGTCGAACTTGCTCAAAGATAATGCTGAAATGACACAAATTCATGACTTGGGAAATACTTTCAGAAAAAGACACATTTATTTTGATTAGTATCCTCTAGGCTCCTTTCTATTCTTCCTTTTAAGCAAAAAACACACCCAAGAGAAGGAAAGGAAATCAAGCAGAAAACTCTGGATATATACTTTCTTCTTTTTCATGGATATAAAATGGGATATGATATTTAACTGAAGATTAAAAACAATGAAAGAAAAAGCAAGTAGTACCCAGGAGAGGAGAGTTATAATGATAGCCAGAGAGAAATTAAAAGGCACTGGTTACATTCTAACAGTCAAACTATTCTCATACATGTATTTTTCGCTAAAAATTCTGACTGTATCCTCATTTTGTGCATGTTAGAGAATTGTAGATTTGGCCTGAGAGGAAGTGAAATAACATTTTTTGAAACCGCTCTATTGTCACAGGCATTTTATATTTGTGATCTTACTGAATTTTTACAACAACACAAGAGAAAGGCATCAGAATTTGCATTTATAGATAAGAAAGTGCTGCTCCAAGGATTAGTGTGCCTATCCAAGGTCACATGCAAGTCATTGGTTCACATTAAGACTTAGACTCAGTTAGACTCACATTAGAACTTAGTTCCTGCATCAGAGGGACTGGATCTCTTCCACTGCAGCAAGCAATCTCCTTTAACATCAAGAATTCATTTCTGCCATTTATATACAGGAGAGAGAAATATATCTTTCTAGTGCCCTTCCTTGCTGTCCTGATATACATTCTATATGTTTAAAATCAAACTAAAATGAGGTAGAATTCCTTGTTGTTCTTTCTGCTCAGAAAACTGGAGCTTTCTTTCTGAGCCTAGAACACACTCTTATAATATTTGTTGTGTATTTTTCCACTCTCTTCTGTGTGAGCTTTTTTTGTCTCTTCTTTCTTATCTTCTTTTGGGTTAACTGAGTATAATTTAGTTTTCCAGTGACTGAGTCACTATATATATCATTGACAATCTCTTCCCTCTGGCTTTTTAACTAAACTCTTTCTTTTCTTTCCTGTTTTTAAAAGTGGTGTTCCTAGAGATCAAAATAAATATCCTAAATTATCACAGCCTAAATAATATTATTAACTGTATTATATAGTAATAGAATTTATGTTATTATGTATTGTTATATAATTTCATGTATGAGAATTCTACAATATTATAATTTCATTTATATTAGTAGCATCATATTTTGTGCTATAAATATATATTTAACTTAAATGCATTATAAATCTTATAACAAATTGATATTTTATTTAAACAATCAATTTTTTTAATTTTAAGAAAATAAAAATAGTTTTTATCTGATTATTACTTCTAACTCTTCTCTACTTTAGATCCACATTTCCTTCTAGTATCGTTTATCTTATGTCAGAATTAAGAACTTCCTTTAACATTTCTTTTAGTATGGATTTGATGGTAACAAGTTATCTCAGCTTTTGCTTATCTGATACTGTCTTTATTTTCCTTTTATTATGGAAATATACTTTTACTGGATATAAGTTCTAGATTAGCAAATACTTTTCAGTCGGCAACTTAAAGATGTTCCGTTGTCTTCTGATCAGAGTTTCTGATAAGAAGTCAGATAACATCTCTTCAATAGACACTATTTTATGACTATGAAATATTTAATAGTTTAAGAATTTATTCTTAATCAAGGCAATCACACTTCTGGAAATATAATGGAAAGCAAAACTCAATACCAATATTTATTTTATTTTTCTCTCACATTTAGCCTGATAAATATAACCAGTTGCATTTCTGGGAAAGAAAAAAAGTGTTAGTTGCTCAGTTGTGCCTGACTCTTTGCAACCCCATAGACTGCAGCCCACCAGGCTCTTCTGTTCATGGAATTCTCCAGGCAAGAAAACTGGAGTAGGCTGCCATTCCCTTCTCCAGGGAATCTTCCCGACTCGGGGATTCAACCTAGGTCCTGTTGTATTGCAGGCAGATTCTTTACTGTCTGAGCCACCAGAGAAACCTGCATTTCTGGGAAAGGAGAGGCTAAAATTACAGGACATCTAAGTGTCTCCTGACATCTTTCCAGACTGGTAAGAATTTAACAACTGACAGATTTGAGATATTCTGAAAACCCTTTATCTACCTGCACACAAATATCTCTTTATTCTTATAAATCAGTTGGATGCCATTAACTTCAGGGAGCAAAATTATATCAACACAAAGTGAAAGTCGCTCAGTCGTGTCCAACTCTTTGCGACCCCACGCACTATACAGTCCATGGAATTCTCCAGGCCAGAATACTGGAGTGGGTAGCCTTTCCCTTCTCCAGGGGATCTTCCTAACCCAGGAATCGAACCCAAGTCTCCCACACTGCAGGCAGATTCTTTACCAGCTGAGCCAGAGGGGAAGCCCCATATCCTTATTAGCACAGGACCAGTATAAAATCAAGTAAGACATTTTGGCAAATGTAACATTAGGAAGTATATCTAATATATTCAGCAAATACTTATTAAACATTTAGTATGTGCCAGGAAGTACTAAGTGCTATAGATACTAAGATGAATGTGTGTTTCCGAGTGTCAAGGTGTAGCTTTGGATGTAATATTGTAGTAGTGGGATTATATGGAGAGGCGGGCAGTGGTACCTTGCTAGAAAGGCTGGAAGCTGGAGGAGGAATGGTGAGAGCAGCAGTCTGGGAACCGCAGTATTATTATTACTGACTCTACCTGGATCTCCTGAATAGTCTCTGGAGCACTGCATACAAGCACAGTTGCCTTTGTTATTGGATTGAGAAGAGTCGGTGAAAGGAGATGGAGAACTCAGAAGTTGCCACAAAGTTTTAAACCGGTTCTAACTTAGAATCTAATTTAAATTGGTTTAAACTCAGAAGTTGCTAAATTAGTTTTAAACTGGTTCTAATTTAGGGTCCATACTGAGCCTCTGATTTGGCTGTGAACTGATGCGAAGGAAAATAAAAAAGACAATAGACCGTCCACTGCAAAGTCTCTTCCTTTAGAAAGGATGCAAATACACATGCTAGCTTTGCAGAGAGCAAAAATTACATGGAAATAGCAGCTACCATAAGCAGTCATTCTTAGCAATGCATTTCTATAAAGAAACATATTGGGATGCTATATATAGATCAGATTGAAGCATTTGCCTTGGTATCTGTACATGCCGCGCCACATTTACCACCACTGTTACCTCTTAAATTATGTGGTCATTGTTACGGAGAGACTGTTAAAGCCCTTCTGTCGTAGCAACTTTCGGTGTGTACAATACAGTATTGTTAACTATAGCCACCATGCTGTACCCTAGATACTTGAGCTTGAAAGTGAAAGTGAAGTCGCTCAGTTGTGTCCGACTCTTTGCGACCCCATGGACTGTAGCCTACCAGGCTCTGTCCCTGGGATTCTCCAGGCAAGAATACTGGAGTGGATTGCCATTTCCTTCTCTAGGGGATCTTCCCGACACAGGGATCGAACCCAGGTCTCCCGCATTGTAGACAGACGCTTTACAGTCTGAGCCACCGGGGAAGTCATAATATACTTGAGCTTATTCATCTTATAACTGATAGTCTGTACTATCTAACCAACATCACCCCATTTTCCCTACCTCTCAGCCCCTGGCAACCACCACTCCATTCTCTGTTCCACTCCATTCCAAAATTCAATGTTTTCAGATTCCACATCCAAAAGATACCACAGAGTAGCAATCTAATTTATTAAGTCATCAGTGATTCTCTTTTTCTGGGACTCGCATGAAAGGTAGATTCTTTTCACTTAATCCTTAAGTCACTTAAGTCCTGTAGGTTTTCTACATTCCTTTTTCTTTTTTCTTTTGTTCCTCTGATTGGATAGTTTCAAACTGGATAGATCAATTTCTTCAACTTGGTCCAATCTATTGTTGAAGCTGTCTACTGAATTCTTCAGTTCAATTACCGTATTTAAAAAATTTTTTTTAATTGGAGGATAATTGCTTTATAATGTTGCATTGGTTTCTGCTTTACAACATCATCAGTCATAAATACATATATACTCCTCCCTCTAGCGCCTCTGTCCCCCTCCCATCCTACCCCTCTAGGTCATCATAGTCATTGTTATTTTAAGCTCCAAAATTTATTTGGTTCTCTTTTTATGTTTTCTATCTCTGTATTGAACTTCTTGAATAGTTTGTATTTTTTTTCCCTGATTTTGTTAAACTGCTTACTTGTGTTTTTTTGTAGATCTCTGTGCATCTTTAGAGCACTTATTTTGGAATCCTTTGTCCAGCAAAGTTAGTGAAAGTTTACCGTGTTCCTTTGGTGATGTCATGTTACCCTTGATCCCTTCCTGATCCTTGTAGCCTTGCACAGATGTTGTGCATTTACAGAAGCAGTCATCTCTTTCAGACTTTATGACCTGACTTTGGTGTGGAAAGACTTTCTTCTATGGTGGGAGCATGCGGGGACATTCTCTAACCTTGCGCTCGTGGGGCAGGGTCTCAGATACAGGATTGGGGGCTGATGTCTCATCTGTTCAGGCTGCTGGGGTCACGGCATTGACCACAGTGACTGCAAAGGCTAGTGGAGACCTCAGTGCCTCTCAGGTGCAGTGGCTCAGGGCCTGGCAGGCAGTGGTGGCGGCTGAAGCTGCTGGTGGTTACAAACTCGGTTGCAGGGGCCAGTTGCAGGTGCCTATGCAGTCGCAGATGCTCATTTCAGACTTACACAAACAGCTAGGGGCAAGGGCCAGCTGCCACGGGTCTGGGCCAGCTGCAGGTACGCTGGCAGCTGTGGGGTCCCTTGGCTGTCAGCATTCATTACTGTGGCTGCAAGCTCTCACCATGGGTGCACTGCCGCGGAGGCTGGTATTGGCCGTCAAGCTGGAGGCGTGCAGGTGCCCAGCTGGAGGGGTTCCTTGCAGATGAGCCTGGTGGTGCAGGTCAGTGACAGGAGACAGGGCTAGGCCTGGCCCACAGGAGCTGTGGAGGCCCTGGTGTGTGCTATGGTTGCAGGGTCTCTGCAGGAGCATGTACGGCAGTGGAGGTCGGTCATGAGGGTCTGGTGGGGAGCGTGCACATGCTGAGTGATGGAGGCCGGTGACTAGAAATAGAGCCAGGTTCAGGCCCACAGGCAGTTGTGAGGGCCTTGGTTGCGGGCTTGCCGTTCCATACTGAAGGATTTGCCATAGGTACAGTACAGCAGTAGAAGCCTGTGATGAGGGTGTGCAAGTGCACAGCTGGAGGAGCCGGCCCCCAGCACATGCACAGAAGTGGGTGACCCACAGGGCTCTAGGCTGCTGTCGTGTACTTGTGTGGCCACAGAGGTCTGGGCTGGCTGCTGGTGTGGATCCTGAGCCCCAAGAAGGCAGTGGGAGGTGAGGAGCAGGGAGGGGCTCAGACGGCTGGTGTCTGCGAATGAGAATATCGGCGGAACAAAAACCAGTGACATCTACAGGGGGTCTGTGTCGGCTGTGCTGGCTCTTGGCTACTTCAGGGGGAAAGGTGCTGGGGTCTGAGAGCAGGTCACAGGGAGCCTCAGTCATCCCCATCACGTGGCTGATGCTGCCAGCCCCTGCTGTTTCCTTGCTCCTCCCCGTCTCTATTCATCTCAGCTTTGCCAGCCTCTGGTTGGGTGAGACCCAAGTGGGTCCTTAGCTCAGTTTCCTGAAAGGCTGGGGAGGCTGGCTGCTCACCCCGTTCTCTCTTTCTTGGTGAGGAAAACTTCTTCCTACTTGGGGAGGCTCACCCTTGGCCCTGAGTAGTGCTGGCCTAGGGGATCAGAAAATCCCATGGACGGAGGAGCCTGGTAGGCTGCAGTCCATGGGGTTGCTGAGGGTCGGACACGACTGAGAGACTTCACTTTCACTTTTCACTTTCATGCATTGGAGAAAGAAATGGCAACCCACTCCAGTGTTCTTGCCTGGAGAATCCCAGGGACGGGGGAGCCTAGTGGGCTGCCGTCTATGGGGTCACACAGAGTCGGATACGACTGAAGCGACTTAGCAGCAGCAGCAGGGGATCAGATGCTGCAGGCTAGCTTTTTGTGAGTTATTTTCCAGTGTTTTGTTCCACTGTGCTGCTGAAGTTTCTTCTTCTTAAAAAAAAAAAAGTATTTATTTATTTGGCTGTGTCAGGTCTTGGCTGCAGTACGCGGGATCTTTGATCTTCACTGTTGCATGCGAAATCTAGTTCCCCAACCCGGGATCAAACCTGGGCCCCCTGCATTTGAGAGCATGGAGTCTTAGCCACTGGACCACCAGGGAAGTCCTTGCTGCAGTTGGACTCCTAAGCTCTCCCTGAGCTCTTTTTGATAGTGTATCATTGTCTAATTGTTGATCTTTGTGGGTGGTGGAAGCTGGGGTCTAATATGTCACCATCTTGGTCACATCACCCTAACATATATCACCACCCTGACTTTCACTGTAGCTAATTATTCTTAAAGTTACAACATCCGGTGCCCCAGCAGTGGGGAAAGCCTGTGAAGTCATCGGAACAACTCACCATCTGTACTGAGATAGAAACTAAGACTCAGGAGGATGAACTTTCCTAGGGTCATGATTTCACTTGCTGGTCACACTTAAGACTAGAGATCAGGCACCAGGGTAGAAAAAATTCACTTTCATCCTGCTTTTCCAGCTGGCCAGGTCTTGCTCAGATCCCAACCTAAATCACTCTGACTACAATTCAAGTTTACTTCCCTGATTGAAAGGGCAGTAAGAGTCTGCTTTTGAACCAAATCCTTTATCAGATTAGCAACACACGCACAGAACACAGCAAGCCAACGAGGGGGGTCCCTTGGAGTGTGCTGAGCAAACTCTCTAAATCTAGGGCGTTGGTGTGTAGCAGGTCAGACTGTTGATGCAAGGAGGTAGCTACACAAGTAGGAAGTATCTGGCAGGAAGGAGATGGGTAGATAACAATATTTATTTTCTAAAGAGCTACTGGATTGAATCATTAAAACTTGTATTTATAAAAAAAAAATTGCTTTCCATTTTCAGGCTTGTCCCTAGGGCTTTCTGAATTTTATGGCTCCTTCCTTTTCACCCACACAGTCACTACTCAGTCATTTCAGCAAGAGAGCAGGGAAGCTTTGAGGAGAACAGAAAATAGTTGACATATCTGGGGTATGTACTATGTTTTCTTCTATACAGTCTGCCAGGAATTCAGTTTGTTCTCAAGTGACACCACCCGTCCACCCCAAGCAGGACAACAATAGGAGAATGACAATAGAGGCATGACCATTCTGTTTCTCTAAGTTTTCCTCACATCCACACAGCACTCACATAACACAGGAGAAAAGCAACTCCATGTTGAAACTGAGTGACTGGTAAAAAGGACTCTACATTTTGTTTAAAATAAGACAGGCTTAAGTGTATATTGAATTTGCCTATGTCCTGTATTCTGCATGTCTGATGCTTTTGTCCAGAAGCGTTTGTATGTTTCATTCTAGCCTCCCCCGTGACACCATGTGCCCCTTTAATATGGGACCTGAATTTCCTACATACCCTGTCCTCTTCCCGTTGTACCAAATGGAAGAAGTAAGTGTTTGATAAATGATGCAAAATTACTGGCAAGCAATTTTGCTGTTCTGGTGATTGATGACTAAATCAAGAGAGGGAGAAATATGGTCATTTCTAATCCATACACTTCGTTAAAATCCAGCTGGATAGCCAAGTATAACTATACAAGTTTCTCTGTTCTGCTCAGGTCCGGTATCCCTTCTCACTCTTCACAAAAATTTCTGTATTCACAAATGACCCTCTACCTCTGCAGGTAACCAAGAGGCATTAAGTGATGATTATCTAACTTATTCTTTTTTGCAACCGCTCCTGTACTCAGCAGAACACCCCTGCCATTTAAAGCAACAGGTCTAGCCTACTGCTGATGGCTTCTTAGCAAATAATCCCAGGTCAATGCAATAAGACCTCGCTTCAATTTACTTCCCCAGTCAGACAGTCTTGTAGGGGGTAAACCCTCATCTTCCTTCATTGCCCTCTCCAGAAAGCTTGTTTCTTTTATGCTACATACAAGGTATAAAACTTTCAGGTTCAACAGTACTAAGACAAAGAAGTCTGGTCTCCTGTCAAATACCCAGGGCTGGGCTATCTTCAAGTCAGAGTATACAGCAGACAAATGATCAAACAGCCTCATGAGGGCAGGGGAGGGGGCTTGTGGGCTTTCTCCATGACTTAGCCATGTCTGGCCCACAGAAGGCATTCAATAATCATTAATTGCTTGAGTGAATACATGCAGTGAAAGATAAAGTACTGAATCAAGGAACTACAGGAACCAAGTCAGGGTTACTGGACCAGTTTTAGAAATATCAGGATTCTTGGAAAGAGGAACCACAGGATTGCAGGAGATACAATTACAAGACAGGGATAACTCTCCAAAACCCTTAGAGAGGAGGATATTTATAAGAGCACATTTTGCTCTTAAATGAAATGTTGAAAAAGAAAATCCCTGGTAAGAAGTTAAATGTTAACTGGAGCTCTGAATTATACGGGCACACCTCATTTTACTATGCATTGCTTTATTGCTCTTTGCAGATACTGCTTTTCTCTCTCTCTCTCTCTCTTTTTTTTTTTTTTTTTTACAAGTTGAAGGTTGGTGGCTACCCTCATCAGGCAAGGCCATTTTTCCAACCATTTCCTCACTTTGTGTCCGTGTCACATTTTTGTGCTTCTTGCAACATTTCAAACTTTCTTCTTATTATATGTGTTATGATGATCTCTGGCCAGTGATTTTTATGTTACTATTGCAAAAAGATTATAACTTGCTAAAGGCTCCAATACTAGCTAGGATTTTTTCTTTTAAGCAATAAAGTACTTTTTAATTTAAAGTATATACACTCTTAAAGACATAATGCTTTTATACAATAGACTATAATATGGTATAAACATAACTTTTATACACATTAGGAAGTCAAAAAATTCCTGTGACTTGTCTTTTTGCAATACTGCTTCATCGCAGTGGTCTGGAACCAAAGCTGCAATGTCTCTGAGGTGTACATCTACTAGTAACGCCTGGGATTTATTTCTGGTCTACTTTATGCCAATACAGTTCACAAACATTAGCTTGATCACTGCAACAAGCCTTCAAGGAAGCCATTAATCTTATTTTCAGATACAGAAACTGCATGCAGAAGGTTACATCGCCTCGTCAAACTAAGCCAACCAGCTAAAGCTCACCTTCTGGGATTCCAACTTGATTCTAAGTCTCACTTCTTTCCCCTCCCCACAACAGTGCCTCACGCCAAACAATTAACATGGCAAAACACCTGCCTAGACTGACCTATGTTGAAAAAATTTGTTAAATTGTGGTTAAAAAACCCACAATATAAAATTGACTCTCCTAACCACTTTTAAATGCACAGTTAAGTGGTATTAGCTATATTCATGTTGTATAACATCTCTAAAACTTTATCTTACAATACTGACGCTCAACAACTCCCCATTTCCTGTCCCTAAGCCTCCAGCAAGCGCCATTCTATTTCTGTTTCGATGTGTTTACTGTTGGGACCTCCTTAAGTGGGACCATACAGTATTTGTACTTTTGTGACTGGCTTCTGTCACTTAGCATAATGTTCTCAAGACTCATTCATACTGGGGAATGTGACAGGATTTCCTTATAAGGCTGAATAACATTCCACTGTATGTACATAACACATTTTCTTTAACCATTTTCTATCTATGGATATTGGGTTGCTTCCACCTCTTGACTATTACATGGCTTCAGTTACTTCTTTCAATTGTTTGGGGGTGTATACACCAAAGTCGACTGCTGGATCATATGCTGGTTCTATTTTTAGTTTTTGGAGGAACCTCCATACTGTTTTCCATAGTGGCTGCACTGGCAGTGTGCAAAGGGAGACAGATTTGCTTTTCAATAAAATGTCAGTTTTAGAATCAAACTGGCCCAACAGCTCTGTCTGCAGTATCAAGTAGTGATTAAATACTTAAAAATTTAACTCAACAAAAACTCTGGACCTAAAACCTTAGTTTCTATAATTAAATCCCAGTACTATTTAAATGTATATTAAAGCTTTATAAATGGGGATCATTATCCCATTATAAGAAGAATCAGCTTAGCAGTCATTTTCGAAGAGACTACAACAAAGGAAATAACAAAGCCAGGGCTGAGCCAGCAACAAAGGTATTAGTAGAAGCAGACCTGCTTCCTGAAAATAAGCATAAGCAAGTACCTAAGTTGCACCCTTACCCTTGTTTTGGCATCAATTTTAGCTCCTCGATCAAGCAATAGTTTTACCATGTTGGCATTTCCTCTTTTTGATGCAACATGTAGAGGAGTGATGTCATTCTGTGGAAGAACAGAAACAGAAAGTACGGTGTTATTATTTTGAGTTCAAGGAAAACATTTCTTCCCAGCCTTCTCCAACATCTCACATTTCTCTTATTTATTTATTTTTTTTAATATCCATTGTGAACAGAATGCTTCCCAACATCTTTGTCTGATGGTAATTTTACTCAGAATAAGACCCCCCCAAAGGGATGAATTTTAAGGGACACTCTCAGGGGGGGTAGGGCCCAAGTTTATTTCATTTGTTTGATGGGATGGTTATTGTTTTTGTTCTAACATCCTGTGCCTTTAAGTCAATGTGTTTTCCTGTAAATGTGAATGATGCATGCTGGCTACTAAATGGTTGACTAAATGGTGGATTAGTCATCTGAGATGCAGTGAAAGGGGTGTCATGTTACTCAGAACCAGCTCTAGGTCATCTGAGTGCAAGCTGTCAAGGAGAGACGAGAGTAACTCAAACTGGGAAATTTGTCAGTGTCCTACATGGTCACAGGGCTTCCCATGCACAATGGGCTTAAAAGTGTTCACAGGCACTTATTAGCAATTTCACAGAAAACTACTATGTTGATTAAAACAAACAAACAAACAAAAAAACTACTGTTGAGGACAGATGTATTGTCAGGACAATCTGACATTCCAATCACGATCCCCTGGGTACCACAGTTTTCCTCCATGTATCAACAGGTTCTGTGACTGTTTCCAGACTGTCAAGGAAATATGTGTACACAGTGAAAACATTCTCTATTTTGGCTCCTTCTTCTTGATTGGCAACAATATGGGTTTAAGGTCTGTAATTCACAGAAGTCAATTACATGATAAATGAACCAGGCTCATAAGTATTTACATTCCTGTCATGTGATAGCAAATACAAAATAATAGCTACGAGGTATTGATTCATTTCCTATGAATTATGCAGTGTTAAACTTTTTACTATCTCAATGAGTTTTCATAATCCTCACAATATCACATATAATCTGAATCATAATGTCCATTCTACAGATTGGAAACAGCTAGCAAAACCAGGATCCAAATTAAAAGATGACTCAAACTAATGGGCTTCCCTGGAGGCTCAGATGGTAAAAAATCTGCCTGCAATGCAGGAGACTCAGGTTCAATTCATGCTTTTGAAAAAAAGATCTCATAGTGAAAATTTTCAAAAAGACCAAAGTTTGAGAGAAAGCCACAGTGAGCTCAATGTACTCAACACTCTGGCTCAATAATCTTCAAACGTTTGCCAATATTATTCCTTTTATATTCTCTACTATATTTTTCTGACTGAAGGAGTTGGAGAGTAGAAAGAAAATCCTGTGCATCATATTATTTCACCCACAAATACCATACCATAATTTAATTATCTTGAATAGATAAGGATATTTATGAACAACTAATCACAATATCATTATACATAAGTACAAATAACTCCTTCAAAACACCAAGATCTCTTCAATGTTTAAATCATCTCAGTAGAGTTGTTCAAATAGAAGATACACATCTTGGGACTTCCCTGGCAGTCCAGTGGTTAGGACTCTGTGCTTCCACTGCAGGGGGTGCAGGTTGGATCCCTGTTTGGGGAACTAAGATCCTGCAAGCTGTGTGGCCAAATTTTTTTTCAAAAACTAAAAAGAAAATCCAAAAGAACCTTTGGATATTAAAAGAAGAGGGCTTGCAAGATGTGTGGACACAGATCAATACAGAAACATCGACTGTTTAAACAAAAAGAAGATCCACAAGTTGCATTAGGTTGAACTATACCTTAAGTTTCTTTGAATCTCCACAGCTGCCCTACTCCACTTTTGATTTTCCATGCCCAGGTATTTTCTGGAAAAACTGGGTGGTTTATTGTGTAGAGTTTTCTACATTTTAGATTTGGTTGGCTGACTGCATCCTTATGGAGTGTTATCACTTTTTTTTTTTTTTTTGTATTTTCTATGAACTTTCCTAGTTAAATACTTTATAACACTATACATTCTCACATCTGAACAATTCTTTATCTCATTTTTCTTAGGTGCTATTGCATAAATCAGTTCCATAATAATTAGTTCATTAAATCAAAGAAGGAGAAAGAGATCTGAATAAACCAAATGTGGCTTAGTAATATTGGTGGGGAGTGGACAGGCCTAATATTGCTCTAGACCAAGTGGTAGACACACTTTTTCTGCAAAGGGCCGGATATCAAATGTTTCTGGCTTTGCAGTTCATATCACTTGTACTGCAATTTGTCAGTGTTGCCTTTGGAGTGATAAAGCTGCCCCATGCAATAGGCACAGAAATGGGAGTGACTGTGTTCCAATGAAACTTTATTTATAAAACAGCTGGCAAGCTGGATTTGGCCTGTAGGCAGTAGTTGGTTGACCTGTGCTCTAGACTCATCAGCTTGTGGTTGAAGGTTTCACTGGTGTGTAACAGGTGACAAGTGTTAGTCACTCAGTTGTATCTGACTGTGACCCCATGGACTGTAGCCTGCTGGCTCCTCTGTCCATGGAATTCTCCAGGCAAGAATACTGGAATGGGTAGCCATTCCCTTCTCCAGGGGCTCTTTCTGATCCAGGGATTGAACCCAGGCAAAGGAAGTAAAACTATATAGGCTGTGCCTTGTGTATACTTTGGCACTCTTTGGTGCAGATGATTTGGGGTATGAATGAAGTTGGCAGAAAGAAGCTTCCTGATGACTTTTTTGATGGTATTACTTGTCTCTAGCAGAGACATTACTTTGCCAACAAAGGTCCATCTAGTCAAGGCTATGGTTTTTCCAGTGGTCATGTATGGATGTGAGAGTTGGACTATGAAGAAGGCTGAGCGCTGAAGAATTGATGCTTTTGAACTGTGGTGTTGGAGAAGATTCTTGAGAGTCCCTTGGACTGCAAGGAGATCCAACCAGTCCATTCTAAAGGAGATCAGTCCTGGGTGTTCATTGGAAGGACAGATGTTGAAGCTGAAACTCCAGTACTTTGACCACCTCATGCAGAGAGTTGACTCATTGGAAAAGACCCTGATGCTGGGAGGGATTGGGGGCAGGAGGAGAAGGGGACAACAGAAGATGAGATGGCTGGATGGTATCACCGATTTGATGGACATGAGTTTGAGTAAACTCCAGGAGTTGGTGATGGACAGGGAGGCCTGGCGTGCTGTGATTCATAGGGTCACAAAGAGTTGGACATGACTGAGCAACTGAACTGAACTGAACTTGTCTCTGTTGTCTGAGTACAAGTATATAAATGAATCAAGCAGCACGGAGGAGGAATTCTAGGCCTGAGACAGGAAATGGAACATCAGGTTAGGTCTATAGGAAACAGGAGAGCTTACTGAGCTCAAAGTGAGATATGACACGAAGACCTCATCACTCCCCAGCACGAGTCAGGGCTGACATGCTATTTCCCTTTAAAAATGTGTCCTTGCCTGGTGGAGAAGGACTTAATTAACCTTTATCACAAGTAGGCTAATTTTAGTGAGAGGAAGAGCTCTATTTCTAATTTTGCTCTCTTCCATATTCATGGACTCTCTCTTATGGTGATGTGTAGATGTCAAAAGGGTGCCTTGAAATTCAAACTCCCACTTTTTTCTACACCTCTCTGACCCCTCCTAGGGGAATACTTTATATTTCTATAGCACTTAGAAAGTGTTCTAAATTACTTATGTAATTTCATTTTACCTTCACAACCATCTATTGAAGTAAGATACATATAATTAATCCCATTTGATAAATAAACTGAGGAATAGATCTGGTGGGTAATCTGCATATTACGAGACAGCTAATGAGAGGCAGAATCAGAATTCAGTTTTCTAGACCCTCAGAGGTGGGGTGTGTGAGTGTGTGTATTTTCAGTCAGAGATCATAATAGCTTTGCTTAAAGACTATGTTTCTCAACTGTCCAGTGAAGCTTCTAAAAGAAACGTATACTTTTGTACTCCTGAGTCAGGCAGTGACCTCTTCTGTCAAATAGGAACAAGTCAAAATGAGAGTGGGACCTTTGAACAGTCAATAGGATGTTTCTATTTAGGTTCCTCAGTTAACCAATAAAGATTTTTTATGTCCTACTAGGCACCAGGCCCAGTGTTGCATTTCCATTACACAAGGGAACCACAAAATTATGCAATCCCAACAAATCAGGAGTCCAACGATATGAGAGATAAAAAGGCTTGTTTAGGAGACCTCACTAGTGGCTCAGGAAATGTGAACAATATGCCTGCTTTCTGGGATGCAGGCTGCCTGTATGTATGAGGAACCTTCAAATCTACCACTGAGGCAGGAGACAGAGGAGCCCCACACGGAGCAGCTGGAGTCTGTCTCCTGTGGACAGACACTCCAAGATGAAGATAATAGCAGGCGGGAGGAGAAGCTGAGCCCTGTCCGGATAAAAGATAAGAGACCACATATTCCTCATTCTTGAGATCAAGGAAACCTCCCCAACTACACATGCACAGAAAGGCTCCTTGGGGGCCAAAAGGGAAGGGCTACCACCCTATAGTAGGCAATGTCAACCTTCCCACATTCCTCTTCACTAGAGTCCACCTTGGCTAAGAGAGGCATGTACACACAGGGGAGGACCCTGACTTAAACCCAATATGGACTCAGAGCCAGGTAAAGCAAGAAGACTGGGTAGAGGAACCCCAGAAGAAATGCCCCAGAAAAGTGATCTAAACTACCAAAAAAAGGTGCAACACTTTCTGAATTCACCCGTGAGTCTATTCACACGTACTCTTTTTTCCTCCTAATAAACACTTATTTAGGTGCCTCCCTGGTGGCTCAGATGGTAAAGAATATGCCTGCAATGCAGGTGACTCGAGTTCGACCCCTGGGTTAGGAAGATCCCTTGGAAAAGGAAATGGCAACCCACTCTAATATTATTGCCTGGGAAATCCCATGGACAGAGGGGCCTGGTGGGCTACAGTCCATGGGGTCACAAATGGTCAGACACAACTTAGCAACTAAACCACCACCACTTACTTGTTTCACCACTTTCTCTTTGTGGAAATTCATTTCTACAAAGACAACGGGCCAGTGCCTTGTCACTGGCTATTGGTCATCATGATCTGGGGACTAGGATTCAGCACTCTCACTGCTGAGGCCTGACTTCAATCTCTGACCAGGAAACTGAAATCCTACTTCATGCTGCTGAATACTAAGGCCACTTTAGATCACAACCACAGACACAAGGCCAAGGTTAGTTGCCAATGTAGAAAAGGCATGGATCCTGAGACAGCCCCAGGTCTGAGGCCTAGACACATGACCTAAGAGTGAAGCAGACCCAGAATGAAAGACCCCTCATCCCCACATGAACCTAGCCTAGTGTAAGAAGCAGCTGTGGTCAACTCCTGAGGTGGCACAGGAGCTTGGTCAGAGTTGAATTCTGTGCTACAAGTGTGCAGGGAGAGCTGAGTGCAGAGCACACCAACCAAGGAAAATCTCTGACTTGCTGGCCCCACTTCAGCATAAGGCGATGCAGTCCCCTCTAGTGGGAGGTGAAGCCTGTGGTGCAGACAAAATGTAATCTGGATCAACTCTGGACTCAACTGGTTTGTCTGTCCACATCTACAGCCTGATGGAAGAAGAAGCATGCCCGTTTCCAGGTATGGATATTTCCCTCAGTGTCTGCAGAGCGTCTACATTCTATCCAGCAGAACAGATGAACAACATGTGTCAGAAGTTAAGGAGTTTCTGTCAAATGGAAACACTCAAGAAGAAGACCACACTATCAAAAATGAAGCATTCCCAACCTGAGGGTCCACTGACAGATGAATGGATAAAGAAGATGTGGTGCATATATACAATGGAATACCAATAAAATATATTAACTCATACATGCGGAATTTAGAAAGACAGTAATGATGACCCTATATGCAAGACAGCAAAAGAGACGCAGATGTAAGGAACAGACTTTTGGACTATGTGGGAGAAGGAGAGGGTGGGATGATACGAGAGAAGAGCACTGAAACATGTACATTACCATATGTAAAATAGATGACCAGGGCAAGTTCAATGCCTGAAGCAGGGCATCAGAGCTGGTGCTCTGGGACAATCCAGAGGGATGGGGTGGGGAGGGAGGTGGGACCCATGTGCACCTGTGGCTGATGCGTGTCAATGTGTGATGAAAACCACAACATTGTAATTAACCTCCAATTAAAATAAAATAATCTAAAAAAAGAAGATGTGGTACATATATACAATGGAATACTACTCAGCCATAAAAAATAAAACAATGCCATTTCTAGCAACATGGATGGTTATCATACTAAGTGAAGATTATCATACTAGGAGATTATCATACTAAGTGAAGTAAGTCAGGCAGAGAAAAACAAATACCACATGATTATCATTTATATGTGAAATCTAAAAAATGATACAAACAAACTTGTTTAAAACTGAAAACAGGCTCACAGACTTCAAAAAAAAGGAAAGGCAAAGGATGGGATAAATTAGGAGTCTGGGGTTAACATATACACACTACTATATATAAAATAGAAAATAAAGAAGAACCTACTGCATAGCACAGGGAACTCTGCTCAATATTCTGTAATAACCAATATGGGAAAAGAATCTAAGAAAGAATGGATATATGTAAATCTGAATCACTTTGCTGTACACCTGAAACTAACACAATATTATAAATCAACTACACTCCAATATAAAATAAAAATAAAATTAAAAAGAAATGAAGCATTCCTTTGACAGACTTATCAGTAAATTACACAGCTGCGGGGAGAATCAGTGAACTGAAAGAAAGATGCACTGGTATGAACGATCCAAAGTGAAACACAAAGGAAAAAAGAATTGGAAGAAGGAATGGAAAGAGCTATGGGATGATATAAGACAGCTGACTGGAATCACATAAGGAGAAGAGAGAAAATAAAGCTGAAGAAATACCTGAAGAGATCATGGTCAGGAATTATCTCAAAGCAATGAAATACATTAAACCACACCTTTATGGATTTATATTCTCATTTGTATAATGGATATAATACCTCCAGTGCCTCCATTACAGAACTGCCAAGGGGACAAATGAGGTAATTGACATGGAAAGGAAAAGGGAAACTCACTGGTATTTCATATCTCTTATCTCATTTAACTCCCACAAAAACCTTAATAAGAGGTACTAATACTTTTTTCTTTATGTTACAGATGAGGAGACTAAAACCCAAACAAATCAAAATAACTTGTCAAAAGGTCACAAAGCTGCAGTAATCTGACTCCTAAGTTCATGATTCCCTTGCTAGACTAGACCATGCCACCCCTGAACTTCTAAGCAGCTGCAAACACAACTAATTCTTACTATCAGTGCTTTTCTGGAGTACCTCACCGTGTACTAAGAGATGGAGTGTATTGTGGTCAGGATATTCAGGAGCTGAGAGCTAATATTCTATAGCCAGACTGCTTAGATTCATATCCCAGGCCTGCTCCATACCAGCTGCATAAGCTTAGGAAAGTGTATTTAATTTCTCTGTATCTGCAAAATTAGGTAATGATAGTATTGATATCTATACTATAGAATCATCATGAGCATTAAGTTAGTTAATAAGCACAGTCTTAAGAATGGTGCTTGGCATTTATTAAACACAAGTGTCACCTATTACATTATCATAGAGACATTTAAAAATACATGAGATGACTGCATCTCACAAAGACATTATGAAATAGTTTGGGTAGAAAAGACATGCAGACCTGAACCTATTGGTGAACTCTGCTGCTGCTGCTAAGTCGCTCCAGTCGTGTCCGACTCTGTGCGACCCCACAGATGGCAGCCCGCCAGGCTCCGCCATCCCTGGGATTCTCCAGGCAAGAACACTGGAGTGGGCTGCCATTTCAGGAAGGTGCTAAAACCAGCAGTTCTTAGGATGGATGCAAAAGTGTTACAGAAGTGTGGGCTAAATCTGTGAAACTTTAGAAGGCCTGTGGCTGAGCTCAGCAGCGAAAGAGAGGCAGGGGTGCCGTAGCTGATAGAGACACATGTAGCATTTAACTTGATATGTGATAGGACCCAATGGAAACATGTGAGTGCCATATTGAAAAACAGGGACCTGCACAAAACAGCTACCTCTGCTGGGAAACGGTGGAATTGCTGGCTTATCTCTTCTCGCCTCAATTCTCACTGCAAAACCAAGCTGAATAGGAGCCAAGTTCCTTTACAAAATAGTCATCAAAGCAAGATCGTTTCTGCAACTCCCCAAAGTGAATTCAGCTCCATTTGTTATGTTACTATGTTATTTGCTATGCTGTAATAAACAGCAGACTTTTCATTTCATTCAAATATATAAAGGGCAGTTGATTACTAATCTCCTCCAACCTCTCCCCTTTCTCTCTTTTTCTTGAAAAAATGTCAGGGGTGGTTACCACTGAGTGACAGAATAAGTGGATGGTATCAATCAAAGTTTTCTACATAGTTAGAGATGATGATTCTTTTAGTTTAGCTCCTTGATATGGTTGAAATTGAAAACAAATTATAAATTAATTAAATGTTGAGAGGGAATCTGATACCTTCTTCTAACTCTTCCCATTTATATTAAATTTCACCTCTAAGTTATTACTAGGTTTAAAAATTTCAAAGAACAAACAAAATTTCAGAATATGAAGACTTCAATGTGCTAATGACTTGTATTTAAAACACACATTTTAAGATTTGTATGTTTTCTCATTCTATTCTCTTGTACTTCATCCTTATTCCTTAGTATAAACAGCAACAAGAAAATGATGAGTTAATGAATCACAGAGAAAGCACCAGAAAGACATTTAAGCAAGGCTTGCCAGCACCCTTTTTTGTCCCATAGATGCCTATCTTTTGAAAAGTCTTTTAGCTTCTGAGAGAAGCAGTTGAAGAACAGCACGTGCCACCCCCAAGTAGGCCTCTTTGACTTAAGGATTGTATTGAACTCTCTGTTCTGCTCTTCTCTAAAAACGGGGCACACATTTCCCTTTGTAAAGGTGTCTCCTCTCCCTTTCCAGGAAGAAGAGAATGCCTCTTAATCAACAGAGACAATCTGAGTTTAATCTGCCTAACAGAGCTTACTAAACTATTCTTCCTTCTCAGTAGCACTCCAGGTACCCAATACCCTGCATATATTTACCTTCCCACAATTTACCACCCCTAGAACACAAGCTCCCTTTCCTTTATCTTGTCACTTTCCCACAACTTTATTGCTGCTAAGTTGCTTCAGTTGTGTCCGACTCTGTGCGACCCCATAGACAGCAGCCCACCAGGCTCCCCCGTCCCTGGGATTCTCCAGGCAAGAACACTGGAGTGGGCTGCCATTTCCTTCTCCAATGCTTTATTACTCACTGTTAAAATGTCATATAAGCCTCCAGAGTTTAATTGCCCCCTTTGGGCCTTCACTTCTTTTCTATGAAGGCTTCTATTAACATACATAACCTTCATCTGGTTCATCTGTCTTTTGTCCATTTAATTTGCAGAACCCCAGAAACTAAACCTAGGAGGGCAGAGGAAAATATTTTTCTCCTTCCTCTCTAAGATGACATCTGCTAATCTCCAGGCACAGAACAGGTACTCAATGCATGTTTGATAAGTGATAGATTTTGATACAATGTTGGAAAAAAATACAGAATTGAATTTGTTCCTTTTAATTTCCTTGAGATACAAAAATACTTTTTGGTAAAATTTTGTAAGGGAACAAATTTTGTCACCCCAAAATGTGTCTCTTTGGCATGCAGATTTCTTTCAAGCTGCAAACAATCAAGGCCCAGGAAGAACCTTTGACCTTCCCCCTAACTGTCTAAAATAAATTATATAGAGGGACTTCCCCGGTGGTGCTGTGACTGAGACCCCAGGCTCCCAGTGCAGGCGGTCCTGGTTCTAGATCCCATATGCCTCAACTAAAGATCCTGTGCGCTGCAACCTAGACCCTGTAGCCAAATAAATAATCAATAATTTTTTTTTTTAAAGAAGAATTTAGATAGAGGGCCTATTCCTTGATAGAGCTATCACTAGATATTTGAAAAGAATATGGGTTAGATGTGGTACGGGGATACCAAACCACAAGAGAAGACTCTACACATGGACATCACCGGTTGGTCAATACCGAAATCAGATTGATTATATTCTTTGTGCCAAAGATGGAGAAGCTCTATACAGTCAGCAAAAACAAGACCAGGAGCTGACTGTGGCTCAGACCATGAACTCCTTATTGCCAAAATCAGACTTAGATTGAATAAAGTAGGGAAAACCACTAGACCATTCAGGTATGACCTAAATCAAATCCCTTACAATTATACAGTGGAAGTGATGAATAGATTCAAGGGATTAGATCTGATAGACAGAGGGCCTGAAGAACTATGGACGGAGGTTCCTGACATTGTACAGGAGGCAGGGATCAAGATCAACCCCAAGAAAAAGAATTGCAAAAAGGCAAAATGGTTGTCCAAGGAGGACTTACAAATAGCTGTAAAGAGAAGTGAAAGGCAAAGGAGAAAAGGAAAGATATACCAATTTGAATGCAGAGTTCCAAAGAATAGCAAGGAGAGATAAGAAAGTCTTCTTCAGTGATCAATGCAAAGAAATAGAGGAAAACAATAGAATGGGAAAGACTAGAGATCTTTTCAAGAAAATTAGGAACACCAAGGGAACATTTCATGCAAAGATGGGCACAATAAAGGAAAGAAATGGAACGGATCTAACAGAAGCAGAAGATATTAAGGTGGCAAGATGAGGTGGCAAGAATACACAGAACTATACAAAAAAGATCTTCATGACCCAGATAATCATGATAGTGTGATCACTCACCTAGAGCCAGATATCCTGGAATACAAAGTCAAGTGGGCCTTAGAAAGCATCATTATGAACAAAGCTAGTGGACGTGATGGAATTGCAGATCAAATCCTAAAAGATGATTCTGTGAAAGTGCTGCACTCAATATGCCAGCAAATATGGAAAACTCAGCAGTGGCCACAGGACTGGAAAAGGTCAGTTTTTATTACAATCCCAAAGAAAGGCAATGCCAAAGAATGCTCAAACTACCACACAATTGCACTCATCTCAGATGCTAGCAAAGTAATGCTCAAAATTGTCCAAGCCAGGCTTCAATAGTCCATGAACTGTGAACTTCCAGATGTTCAAGCTGTTTAGAAAAGGCAGAGGAATCAGAGATCAAATTGCCTACATCTGCTGAATCATTGAAAAAGAAAGAATGTTCCAGAAAAAATCTACTTCTGCTTTATTGACTATGCCAAAGACTTGACTGTGTGGATCACCACAAAATGTGGAAAATTCTTAAACAGATGGGAATACCAGACCACCTGACCTGCCTCCTGAGAAGTCTGTATGCAGGTCAGGTAGCAACAGTTAGAACTGGACATGGAACAACAGACTGGTTCCAAAAAGGAAAAGGAGTACGTCAAGGCTGTATATTGTCACTCTGCTTATTTAACTTATATGCAGAGTACATCATGAGAAACGCTGGGCTAGAGGAAGCACAAGCTGGAATCAAGATTGCTGGGAGAAATATCAATAACCTCAGATATGCAGATGACACCACCCTTATGGCAGAAAGTGAAGAAGAACTGAAGAGCCTCTTGATGAAAGTGAAAAAGGAGAGTGAAAAAGTTGGCTTAAAGCTCAACATTCAGAAAACTAAGATCATGGCATCTGGTCCCATCACTTCATGGCAAATAGATGGGGAAGCAATGGAAACAGTGAGAGACTTTATATTTGGGGGCTCCAAAAACATTGCAGATGGTGACTGCAGCCATGAAATTAAAAGACGCTTGCTCCTTGGAAGAAAAGTAATGACCAACCTAGAAAGCATATTAAAAAGCAGAGACATTACTTTACCAACAAAGGTCCATTTAGTCAAAGCTATGGTTTTTCCCGTAGTCACGCAAGTATGGATGTGAAAGTTGGACTATAAAAAAGCTGAGCGCCGAAGAACGGATGCTTTTGAACTGTAGTGTTAGAGAAGACTCTTGAGAGTCCCTTGGGCAGCAAGGAGATCCAACCAGTCAATCCTAAAGGAAATCAGTCCTGAATATTCATTGGAAGGACTGAATCTGAAGCTCCAATACTTGGGCCATCTGATGCGAAGAACTGACTCATTTGTAGAGACCCTGATGCTGAGAAAGATCGAAGGCAGGAGGAGAAGGGGACGACACAGGATGAGATGGTTGGATGGCATCACTGACTCAATGGACATGAGTTTGAGTAAACTCCAGAGTTGGTGATGGACAGAGAGGCCTGGCGTGCTGCAGTCCATGGGGTTACAAACAGTCGGACACAACTGAGCGACTGAACTGAACTGAACTGTGGTATGGGGAAACTCAGCAGGGCCTAGAGATCAGAGTCCACTCTGTATCCTATTTTCTCTGCCTAGTCCACCAAACACTCACTTGTTTACCAAACATTTGAATTTTCATCTCCATGTGAATTATCTTTCTCCCTGCTGAAGTCCCTAACCCCTACTCCTAGCTTCCTCTTTTGTCTTAAGATGATATTTAAAGTGAGAATTTCATCCATTTTGGCAAGTATCTCAGTTTTCCTGGTCTCTTCCATGTACACATGTTATTAAACTTTTGTTTGATTTCCTCCTGTTAATCTGTCTCACGTAAGTTTAATTTTTAGTCCAGCCAGAAGAGCCTAGAAGGACAGAGGAAAATTTCTTCCTCCCTCACAACTGCAAGTCTCGGATACTTCATTTTTATAATAGGTGTACTGAGATATAAGTCACATACCATAAAGCTGACCATTTTAAAGTGTGCAATTCAGCGGTTTTTTAGTATATTCACAAAGTTGTGCAGCCATGATATCAACTTAGAACATTTTCATCTTTCTGCTAGAAAAAGAAAAACAGGCCCCAAACAGAACACTTGTGCTAAGACCCACCAAGACTTAAGACCTAACCAATTGTAGTTCAGTGTCTCCCAGGAACGTGACCTTGAACTAGTCAATCTGGAATTACCTGGTCAGCACTAGGGAGGTGATCTGCCCAATGGACACCAGCCTTCTCTCAAAGGAAGGTGAGCTTGCCTGGAACAGTCCACTCTGCTAGAAACATCCTTTTCCCACCCGGTTCTGCCTATCAATGTCTTTTCTTCTATACAGCTCCTGGGAGCACTTTTCTATGTGTTAGATGGGATGCTGACTGATTCATGAATCATTGAATAAAGGCAATTAAATCTTCAAATTTACTCATTTGAATCGTGTGTTTTAACAATCACTGAAAGAAACCTCATACATTAAACAGTCACTTTTTCTGTCCCCTCAACCTGCTGGATTTAATCTACTTTCTGTCTCTATGGATTTTCCGACTTCAAACACTTTATACAAATGGAATCATACAATATGTGGCCTTTTGTATCTGGCTCCTTTTACTTAGCATGTTTTGAAACTTCATCCATGCTCTAATATGTATCAATACCTCCTTTTTTTGTTTTTATAAGAATGCCTGACTTTTTCATGCCTTAAGAAGTCCATAAAGCAACATGGAGGCGAGATAGGGGAGAGATAGAATGAGAATTAGGGCTTACAAGGTCCTACTGTATAGAACTGGGAATTATATTCAATACCCTATGATAAACCATAATGGAAAAGAAAATGAAAACACATACGTCACTTTGCTGCACAAAAGAAATTAACAACATTGTTGATCAACTATACTTCAGTTTTTAAAAAAATTTTTAAAAAATCCATAAAATACATGCAAACAAATGATTCTTTCAGTGATAACGATTTGACATTTCAAGGATATATCCAGGAATATTTCAAACAATGGAATATAAGGTAAGAAAAGATCCTGGCCTTCACAGTCCAATATAGAAGTATGTGTTTTCTAACAGCAACAAAACTCAACTTTAGCTGGCCTATTATTAATATAAGTATAAATACACTCAGAAATGCCCCTTATACTATAATCATCATTATTAAGATGACCACCAGTGTTAGTCAAAATCCAGTTTTCTCTTACTTCATCAAGCTCTAATGAAATGAAATACCCTTTTTGGATCAAATCTTTTTCTCTTCTCTAGATTTCCTAACTGCTCACTCAGTCTACATCAACTCTTCACTCTCTGTGCTTTATGGATAAGAAGATTAAGTCCACACAGGTCTTGCTGAGACTGACACTGAGATATTGATGTCATTGACATTTCTTTAGCCCCACTACCCAGAGAGACCAACCAAACTCCATCAGAGAAGATGCCAGACAGTTCTGGGCTCCCCCAGAAAGTGGCAGCAAATGCTTGGATATTGGATGTTTGTTGTGAAATAGGCTCTGAATGTTTGGATCTTTTCTGCTCTGAAGACCTCAAGTGATTTATTTATTTATTTCTAAGGATAATACGAGACTGTGTATCATTAATACTGTCAGAGGCTTTCACTTGGATTAACAGTTGATGGCTCATCATCAATTTAGATAAGATACTGCCAGGTTTCCCTCTAGTTCTGCAAATGATTTAGTAGTGGAGGAATACAGAGCATCTTTAGAGTAAATATTTCACACCTCTTTCTTCTCACCCACACCCTCTGTCATATACACAATCCTGTCTGTTTCCCGAGGGACAGGTAACTGGGATGGAAACTTGTCTTGGACTCTCTTCTCAATCACAAACTCATCTTCTACCTTTGTATCACTGGATGTTAGGGCCGACTGGGTTTTGGAACTGTCTTTACATCTCCAGTATATGCTTTACATGAAAAAAAAAATTAATTTTAGTAAAATACATATAAACTTTTCTATGTTTAACCACTTTTAAATGTACAGCTAAGTAGTGTTAAATTACTAAGTGTGGAAAATTCTGAATTCCAGAAAAACATCTGCTTCATTATCTATACTAAAGCCTTTGACTGTGTGGATCACAATAAACTGTGGAAAATTCTGAAAGAAATGGGAATACCAGGCCACCTGACCCGCCTCCTGAGAAATCTGTCTGCAGGTCAAGAAACAACAGTTAGAAAACCGGATATAGAACAACAGACTGGTTCCAAATTGGGAAAGGAGTCAAGGCTGTATATTGTCACCCTGCTTATTTAACTTATATGCAGAGTACATCATGTGAAATGCTGGGCAGGATGAAGCACAAGCTGGAATCCAGATTGCTGGGAGAAATATCAATAACCTCATATGTGCAGATGACACCATCCTTATGGCAGAAAGTGAAGAGGAACTATACAGCCTCTTGCTGAAAGTGAGAGAGGAGAGTGAAAAAGCTGGCTTAAAACTCAACATTCAAAAAATGAAGATCATGGCATCCTGTCCGATCACTTCATGTCAAACAGATGGGGGAAACAATGGAAACAGTGACACCTTTATTTTTGTGGGCTCCCAAAATCACTGCAGGTGGTGACTGCAGCCATAATATTAAAAGACACTTGCTCCTTGGAAGAAAAGCTATGACAAACCTAGACAGCATTTTAAAAAGCAGAGACATTACTTTGCTGACAGAATTGAGCTACTGAACTGAACTGAAGTAGTGTTAAGTACACTCATATTGTTGTGTAACCAACCTCCAGAACTTTCACCTTGCAACACT
The DNA here is from genome assembly GCF_029407905.1 of Bubalus kerabau. NCBI lineage: Eukaryota > Metazoa > Chordata > Mammalia > Artiodactyla > Bovidae > Bubalus > Bubalus kerabau. The sequence goes on from NC_073624.1 coordinate 139,175,416, forward strand.
GAAACTCTGTACTCATGACATATCCCTAGTCCCTTCTTCCTCAGGCCATGTCAAACTATTCTACTTCCTATCTCTCTAAATTTGACTACTCTGGTTATCTCATATACTACGTGGCAGGATACAATATTTGTCTTTTTGTGACTGGCTTATTTCACTTAGCATATGGTCCTCAAGGTTCATCCACACTGTATCATATGTCAGAATTTCCTGCCTTTCTAAGGCTGAACAGTATTTCATTGTATGTACATATATGCAACGTTTGGTTTATTCATTTGCCTGTCAGTGGACACTTGGGTTGCTTCTACATTTTGGTTATTGTGAATAATGCTGCTTTGAACCTGGTATACAAATATTTGAAAGTCTGCTTCCAAAGCTTTTGTGTATATATACATATATATATATATATATATATATATATATATATATAGTATTTAGAAGTGGAATTGCTATATCATATGATGACTCTATATCTAACCTTTTGAGGAATCTCTATAACTTTTTTCCCTAGCAGCTATAGCATTTTACTTTCCCACAGAGCACAAGGGCTCCAATTTCTCCATGTCCTTGCCAACAACTTTCCTTCTCTTCTTCCTTTGTCTCTTTTCCTGTTTCTTCCCTCCTCCCTCCCTTCCTATTTTTGATAGTAGCCATCCTAATGGATGTTCAATATATTCTTTCTAAATTTTTTTTTGTATTCATTTCAGGGTCTCCATAATTCTATAGTAGTGGTTTAGTCACCAAGTCTTGTCCGACCCTTGCAACCCCACAGACTGTATGTAGCCTGCCAGGCTCCTCTATCCATGGGATTCTCCAGGCAAGAATACTGGAGTAGGTTACCATTTTCTTCTCCAGAGATCTTTCCAACCCAGGAATCAAACCTGGGTCTCCTGCATTGCAGGCAGATTCTTTATTGACTGAGGTCTGAGGGAAGAAGCCATAATTCCATAAATGATGAAAAATTGTTGGCCACTGAGAATTGAAATAGTTTTGAAATCAAAACTGCCTTTTGATCCTGTAATAATGTTTTAGAAAAAAAAAAAAGAGTTCTGCTAAAAAAGTGATACCTATTGACTTAGACCAGAGAAGGAAATGGCAACCCACTCCAGTGTTCTTGTTTGGAGAATCCCATGGAGAGAGGAGCCTGGTGGCTACAGTCCATGAGTCACAAAGGGTTGGATATGACTGAGCATGCATGCATATAGGCACTGACTTAGACCAAGCAACTCTTCATTTTACTTGAGAATGAAGTTTGTTTCATTCAAAAAAAAAACCTCAAAAGACAAACTCCACCATTTATTAGGCTGTTACTTGGTGGAGGACTAATGAGGCATACATCACCTCATTTATTCTCCACGACAACCCATGAAAGAGATACTATTAACTCATATTCACAGTTCAGCAACTGGTGAAGCTGAAAGGAGCTACAGGTCCCATGGCTAGAAAATGCCAGAAGTGGGTTGTGAAGCTGAGTTGTGATTCCAAAAGCTGTGCTAGCTCTTTCCAGTAGGTCATATAGGACAAATATATCCAGATAGTGAGTCTCTTCCAACTGGAGCAAACACCAACGCTAGCTCTGAATCCAAGTAGCATAGTCCCTATACTCAAAATGCTGCCTGCAGACAATTTCCAACCAAAAGGAAAGAGCTATGAAGCATCAGTCTTCTGGTTCTAACCTCACTCTGCTACCTCACCAACAACCAAACAGAAGAATGTCGACAAGTTGATCACACACCTTGCAACCCTCACCCTTAATGTTGCATTTAAAACCCTTTGCCCAAAAGCCATCAAGAAGTTCAGGTCTTCTGAGCATTAGCTGCCCATCCTCCTTGCTTGTTGTTTAGTTGCTAAGTCATGGTGGACTCATGACCCCATGGTCTGTAGCCCATGAGGCTCCTCTGCTCATGGGATTTCCCAGGCAAGAATACTGGAGTGGGTTGCCATTTTCTTCTCCAGAGGATCTTCCTGATCCAGGGATTGAACTTGTGTCTCCTGAATTGGTTGATGGATTCTTTACCACTGAGCCACCAGAGAAGCCCATTCTCCTTGCTTGGCACCCTACATATAGATGATATACTTCCCTTCACCATACACACACACATGAAAGCTATAAAAATATTCAGTCTCTAAAAGAGTGGCTAGTTCAACTCTGACATTTTAAAGAACTCATGGATCTCATATTTCTTTAATTATATCACTATTAGTGCTGATTCAAAAGGAGCCTGCTCTGTGTTGATAGAAAAGAAAGCCCTTCCCTGCCATAAGTATCTAAGACTAGAGGGACATATAGTAATTGAACAAAAGTGGGGATGAAAAATTCAATTATCAAATAATAAATTGTTTTCTATACATTGAGGAAAGTTGTTTTTAAATGTTTAATTACTAAAAATGAGTTAATGATATTAGATTTCTAGGAATCTTTCTAATGAATGCTGCAACTTTACTAAAACAGTCTCTTTTTTTCCAAACTAGTCCATCTTTAAAACAGTCTATCTTTTTACTCTACTAGTAAAATTTCTTAAAAACAAATATATGAAGGTACTTTATAGTTATAAATTTTCCACACTCATGTCATTTCTGATGAATCTGAAACTAAAGTAATTTCTGTGTTGAATATTTTTCTTTCTCTGCCAGAAAGTAAATCACTCTGCAGGCTTTGGAGATGTCAGTAAACATGACAGTGTTTGTTCCTCAACTATCCTGCCCTCATTTGGCCTTCCAATAAATCAGATTCTTGCTGAAGTTTCAAACATCTTAAAAAATGAAAATAATGTTTTTGAAATTTCTAACGAATGATGGATTGATAAGAGAAAAAAAAAAAAAAGTCAGTTTACTGCAAATGGCCTTATCTATGTGCAATGTACTTGTTCTAAGGAGATGGAGCTCCTCCGGGGACCATGAAGACCACAGCTACCCAGAGGCCAACATTCCAGCCTCAGGTTCCATCTGGCACCCAGCTGGGGGCTGATGGTCACAAACTGAGGCATAAAAAATGAGTTAGGAGCTCTGATTCAAATGTTTGATTCTTCCATCTTATGCTCAGTAGGATCTGGAACAAGGAACTCTTTGGGACTTCAGTTCTCATCTATAAAAATACCTATTTTTGTGGGACTCAAATGATGCACTGCAGGAAAGTATTTTGTAAGCTGTAAATATGATAGAAATTCAAGGTTATATTATTAAGGGCTTATAAATATAAAGGCAGTTGTTAGGAGCAAAAGAATTAATGAGATTTCTGTGACTCAACTTTAGACAATTTACATAAAGATTTTATTTATAAGCACAGCCTCAGTCCATGTTGTTTAATATGGTTGATCAGAAGAATCACCTGAGGGAAATGTATGATACCTTTTTGTCATATAGCCATTAAGTCTCTAAGTATTAAGAGTCTATTTCAAAGCACGATCATTAGGAATTCAACAATGCAGAACTGATAGAGACGATAAATAAAATGTAGTGGAAATGTGAATGCATTATCTTTAAAAATGAATCTGATCATTTGTCAGTTTTTTAAGTTTGCTAATCTTTCAATTAGGGCTTTCCTGGCGGCTCAGACCGTAAAGAATCTGCCTGCAATGCAGGAGATCTGGGTTTGATCTCTGGGTAGGGAAGATCCCCTGGAGCAGGGAATGGCAACCCACTCCAGTATTCTTGCCTGGGAAATCCTACAGACAGAGGAGCCTGGTGAGCTACAGTCCATAAGGTCACAAAGAGTCAGACATGACTGGGAGACTAACACTTTCACAATCTTTCAATTAAAACATCCTTAAATATATGATGGGGGTTTGTAGTAAATGAAAAAAAAAAAAAAAACTTCGAAGTCTTTAAAAATATATTGAATTCATTTTGCAACAGGCACAGGCAGAGACCAAATAGCCAGCTGATCCAGGAAAGGCTACTGTCAGTTCTGGTTACCCTGGGATGACCCTGGATTAAATCCAAAGCCTGGTACACACTTCCTCCAATGCTGGAATATTATGAACTACATAGTTTGAATGCGGTTTATTTTACTTGATTGTTTGTACTGTCTAATTTTACTTGACTGACTTAGTTTGCTGTTCTTAGCTCAAGCTCTACCACCTTGAAGCTGGATGATTTAACTGAAACAGAAGCTATTTAACTTCTTTCTCTCTGGTGTAAAATGAAACCCATACCCGCATCTCACAGGATGACTGTGAGGAATAGATGAAATAATGTATCGGAAACTTACTACAGTACCTAGTAATAAATGAAAGCTATTTCCTAAATTGACCTGAACTTTGGATAAGGTATTTCCACCTCATATTTCAATTCTCAGTAATAAGAGCTCAAAGACCCTCAGAGTCTCCCAGTCCAACCACTCTGAGGGATGCACCATAGGGGAAGCTTGACGCCCTCTGAAGAGGGGTCCCAGAGTGAGTCCGAACTGCTAGGCCCTTCCTCCCCACCTGGGGACATTCCCATCTCTCCATCTCTTGGCTGTAGAAAGATGATCAATCCAGCAGTGCTGTCTCTGAAGGAACAGCATGGGCTCCACTGGCGTTCTGGTTGGGACACTGTTACTGGCATGGGGATGTTTAGGAAGGGGCTTAGCCATCCCAGCCCTCTGCTGTTACATGCCAGCCATCATTCTACTTCTCCTTTTAAAGTCCTGCAATGATTTTTAAGAACAGAGAGTAGAATGCTGGGGACCACGGCCTGGAGGTGGTGGGTGAGTTGGAGAGATGTTGTTTATAGGTATGAACTTGCAAATGGTAAATAAGTTGTGGAGATCTAATGCACAGCATAGTGATCATAGTCAACAATACTGTATTACCAACTTCAAAGTTGCTGAGACTAGATCTTGATTGTTCTCACCCCCAAAAGAAATAATTATGTGACAGGTCAGAGCTATTAGCTAATACGACTGTAGTAGCTGGATTGTAATATACAAACTAACACCTTTTATACCTCAAACTTACAAAATGTATTATGCTGATTATCTAAAAAACAAACAAATAAACCATCCCCAAACCCTGCAATTACTCCCTTCTACTTTCAGGATCCAGACCAGTTCCTTCAGTCCAGCTGGGTTTTCAGGGAGTCCCCTCCCACTGGCATGGACTCACCATCCATCTCCAGCCTCATTTCATACGTACATATGGGCCTCAGTCTCCAATTTTTGGAGTTCACTCTAATCCCTTTACATCCATCCCAGCTTAGCTTTAAAGTTTTTTTCAACTACGCAGGGACAAGCTGATCTCCTGCCTGAACTTGTTTTCTTGCAACCTACTACTTTGATTTGGGAAAGAGCCTTTAAACGATTGTGCATGTGTTCCCAAATTCACCTCTGCAACATTTTGGTTCTGCAAAGTCCTAAATGCTTCCCTCTAAGTGTCCCTTCACACTTCCTGTATATTCTTCAAACCACCAGAGGAAGAAGAACAAGACTTTCTCATGGAAGAACTATGATGCCCAGGAGAAGGCAAGGTTGCACCTGAGTTCATCCAAGAGTACCTTCTGACAACAGGGAGTGTGAACAATGGTCCGAATGTTCAGCAGGGGTTGGTGGGGGGTGGTGCGGTGCAGTGGCCCTCGGCTGCTATTTGCACTCACTGGAGGAAATGAAAATTCTACAGTTAATGAATAATTCCCTTTTAAAGTGCAAATGAATAAAATGAGCTCTGCCAACTCCTACCTTAATAGAACTTGATTTCACAGAATTTCAAAATAGGATTTATTCGGGTCATTTAAAAATGTTCTCAGAGCAACAATTCTAGAGCAGCACTGTAGGGAGCAGGGTGTATACTCAAAGAGGAAAAGTGAAACAAAGGGAAAGATGTACTTTCCAATTTCTGTGATTTTTTTGTATTGGTATTCTTACTGTCTCGGACAACATCATGTTAATAGCTTGGCAAAGGCTGACTTCCTCACGCTGACAAACACGGATGCAAACACTGTAACCCCAGCATTCTGGGAGGCATCGTGTCTGACTAGCTCTGGAAGCACTTGAGAGAGTAGCCGTGACGCCACTTGTTTGACACGTGTCACACCTGACAGGTGAACGTGCCTTACAATGATGGGTCTCCTCGCGGAGGCGAGCATTAATCACCACCGCCACAAATGTGGCTAGGACCCTGGCCCACAGGCTGAGCAGTTTATATGGATCATTTTGTGCAGTCACAGGATGCTGTGCATTGTGTACTATGGTTGGACCCATTTTATGGATGATAAAGTTGAAGCATAAATAACCTGCCCAGGAGTATATGAACTAAGACACAGTACCAGTGTGGAACTCCAGCAGTCTGAGTGCCGCGCTGTTTGCTTTGACACTGCTCTCCACCGACTCTCTATTGCCAAAGGCTTCCATTCTGTCAGACAAGGTAGTCGAGCAGAAGGGAAGGGCGTGTGGTCGACTGATCTCTCCCTCATCTGGCGACTAGAAAACTGCAGTTGGATGATGAAGAGACTTGCCCTGGACCAGATCAATGACTGATGACACAGCCAGGATGAGAGCTGGGGCTCCTGCATGTATCTGAGGACGTTTCTCCTCACCTCAGGCTGCTACAGCTTAGAAACTTCACCTTTTCAAACAAGAACAACACAGATCCCATACCACACAGTAAGATGTTAATAAGCTCCAATGTACTAATGGATTTAAGATAAAAATATCCCTTAAAAAATTACATAGGCAAACGTCCTTTGATGTGGCATTTGGGGAATTAAATGGAAAAGGCAGGAATAAGAGCGCATGGCGTGCTTCGAGCAATCCTCTATAAAAGGTCTATTCCCCCACCACTCGGCCCTTGCCTTACTGGTTTTGTTCTTCCTGAGATGTTAATATCACCATGGCAACAAGAATATGCTTCATGAATTAGCCACATGGTGACTTTCCCATAACTCACATTCCTTTGCTAAGTGCTCCCCAATCTTCATTTTCATTCCAAAGGAGGTTTATATAACCCATTAAAAAATATCTTTAATGCTATTGAGTCTATATTAGGAGATAAACACTGTATTATATTTGAAAACACGTATCAATAAAAATGAATGTGTGTGTGTGTGTGTGTGTGTTTGGGCTCAACCTAAGTTAAGGAATGACATCTATTTAAAAAATAGGACTGTAGAATGCAGGGAAAATATTTTTTTTTTATGTATTTGCAGTGACAGCACCACACAAACCACAGCAAAGTCTGCAGAAGCCCTGGACCCTTATAAAAACACGACAAGAAGTCACCTTCCTGCTGGAGCTATGCTCCACTCTTCTCCTCCATGTTTGAGTAGCTGATGCCCGTTCCTAGCTCTGTCGGCGGTGGCCTTGATAGCTCATAAATGGAGGCACTACTTCAGACACCCTTCACCAAACAAAGCCTGGCAGCAGCTCTTGGTGACTAACCCTTTTCCTAGGTTTGTCTTCCAAGGTCAACTATGCTGCTCAGTCCGAAATCAATTTGCCCCTCAGTGTCTGACAGTCAATATCTGGGTTTGGTGCACTTGCCTATACCTCTCTATTTAGAATCCTATGGATTTCTCATCTCCCTTAATGAAGCTCATATCAGTTTGGGAAGTGGGACCCTGACAGCAGGTTGAAGCTCAGTCTGAAATTCTGACAGATCAGGAAGAGGACTGGGGCTTGAAGAAAGCAGGTTTGAACAGGTACTGGGTGCCCAGGAGTCGTGGATAAGGAGGCCTGAAAGTTATTTGTTTGTTCATTCTTGAATTCAATAAATACAGCGTTGGTCAAAAGTTCATTCAGATTTTTCCATAATGCGTTATGGAAAACCTCAAATGAACTTTTTGGCCCACCCAATACGATAGTCCTTCCCAGTGCTAGGTGCTGGGTTACACACCAGGAATTCCAAAATATTAGTAACACATAAATCTGCCTTTGAGGAGCTCAAAGTCCTGTAGGGAGGCAAAGCACAAGGTGTGGGGGGCCTACTTCATGATACTTCTACTTCAGCCTGAATAGGACTGCTCAGATAATGCACGTACCTTATTAAAGAATTAGGGGAGAGTCTGTGTTGTATGGTTGAGTATTTTGGGGCCTCAACAATTTAATAGCATCAGGACAGTGGGTTAATTGAGTCTGAACCTCCAGGTCTAGCTTATAGCAGAAGTGCTTTAATATTTTCTAGGTGGAATTTAGGAGAAGGCAATGGCACCCCACTCCAGTACTCTTGCCTGGAAAATCCCATGGACGGAGGAGCCTGGTAGGCTGCAGTCCATGGGGTCGCTAAGAGTCAGACACGACTGAGTGACTTCACTTTCACTCTTTACTTTCATGCATTGGAGAAGGAAATGGCAACCCACTCCAGTGTTCTTGCCTGGAGAATCCCAGGGACGGGGGAGCCTGGTGGTCTGACGTCTATGGGGTCGCACAGAGTCGGACACGACTGAAGCGACTTAGCAGCAGCAGCAGGTGGAGTTGAACTGAGAAAGGAAATCTCCTGATAATGTTTATCCATAGACATCATGCTGATACCATGTCGACCCCTTATTTGGGTGGAATGTAAAATCTGACACTTGTATGTTACCATCAGTGGGATTAGTAGTTCAACTGTCTAAAACCTCTGCTCTCACTTTAATCAAAAATTAAGATACTTTAGATAAAATAGCCTTTCTTATGACTTAACTGAGTTCCAAAAGTGGCCAAGCCTCTGCTAAAACAGTTCGAAACATTTAGAAAGGCAGTACAGTCGGACACGTTAACTGTGACACACACGCCAAGATCTATCACATGCAATTAGAACATCACACAGCTAAATAGCTGAGCCGCAGTCTCTCAGCATCCCTGCACACGGCGCCTTCACAGATGGAGATTGAGGCTGTATAGGACAGTAGGAATTGAACCTTTTGAAATGTAGTTACTAAAGACAGTATCAACTATAAAACTCACCCTTCTTCACTAAGTTTTCTTTTCTTTTTTTAGCTGCACCGTGTGGCATGCAGATCTTAGTTCCCTGACTAGGGATTGAACCTATGCCCCCTGCAACAGAAGCACAGAAGTCTAAACCACTGGACACCAAGGAAGTCCCCCAAACTCACTATTCTTAACAGAAGGAGTCACATGGTACACAAATTGTATTTGAGTTATTTTACACACAGAGTGACTCTATAGATAATTAAGATTTCCTTTGTCAAAAAGTGAAAACTATATAACCCATGCTTCCCTTTCTATTAATACTATATGTATCAAAGTCCTTAGAGACTACATTTATTCTCCAGTTGTATTCACTAGTCTTTTCTAGCTGCTTGGTAACATTTACATTTCCTTTTTCATTCTTACATGTCTTACTTTGTAAACCTCCTGAAATCCTTCTGGAAACAAATGAGGTATAACACTCAAGCACATAAAATCCCTAATCCTTTCAGAGATCAAAACCAAAAAGTACTACATACCAAGACCAATAGAAGGATATTTTATTCAGTTATCTTCCCCAAATGGGAAGGTAAATAAGAATTTACAAGAGAAAGGTCAATGACAAGAGTGAAGATTAAGTTAGGTGGTCCATTACATTTGATGAAAAAACTCTTAGCCAGCAAAGTATTCATCTATCTTCTTCAATCAATAAAAAGGAATTTCGCAGGCATCCAATAATATAATTTGGCTTTTACTGACTAAAGTGCATAAATGCTCCTGAGTGGAACGACAATCAGCAGCAGCTCTGGTGTGTCTTAGTCACATTCTCTTTCCCAAGAGAGCCAGGATAATTTGCTAAGAGAGCAAGGGTCACGCATAAATTCAGATGGTGTCAAGGCCATCTAGCACATGAATGCAGACAGCAAAGTGTGCTGACGCTGCAGTATCCAGCACTTCATCTATTTACTCCCTGCAGCAGACCCACGAGGCTGAACAGGTCTCCATGGATAATCCAAAAGGAAATATTTAAGAGGTCAGACAGGATAGCTTACATATATATACATGGCAGCATTACAATACAAAAGTCCACATTTACATCATAATAAAAATCTAAGGAAAGGTATTAATGTAACAGGTAATTATGATGTAAAGCAGTTACCATCACTGATACTAGGGGTATATAGGCGCCGCTGGCTAGGATCTGCTTTCTTGCTGCCTAAATTAGCTAGCACTACAAAGCAGCAGAGAAAGCAATCCGTTCTAGTATGTTCTACCTTTAGTCACCTGTGTTTGGTTCTGCCTCCTATCGGCTTTGGACATGTACGTGGACTGCATGCAGGAAATGATTCCAGAAGGGTGGTTCCCCACTGCTATCCCCACTTCTCTTTGCCAGCAGGTAGCCATGCATTCTCCAGGCCACACTCAGCCCATAAGGAACCTCAGGACTGTATCTGCCTTTCTTCAGTGACCTGTCACGGCCAGGAAGCAGACATCACGGCCTCCCCAGACAATGGCGGCTGCTGCTGTTCTTTAACTTGACCTCTAACTTTCTAATCAGTACCTCTATCTCAACCTGGTTCCTGAAGAACATGATTAATGGTTATGATTTGCAGCTAGTTCTCGGCAACTGAGGCTTACTGATCCTTTATTGCTTTGACCAGGCAAAATCGGATCCCGTCTGTGTTCCAGGGCATTTTACTTTTACCTGCTGTTTCTGCTATATCCCTGAGAGAACTCTGACCTAGGATCAGATCAGATTAGATCAGTCGCTCAGTCCTGTCCGACTCTTTGCGACCCCATGATATGGCAGCACGCCAGGCCTCCCTGTCCATCACCAACTCCCGGAGTTCACTCAGACTCACGTCCATCGAGTCAGTGATGCCATCCAGCCATCTCATCCTCTGTCTTCCCCTTCTCCTCTTGCCCCCAATCCCTCCCAGCATCAGAGTCTTTTCCAATGAGTCACCTCTTCGCATGAGGTGGCCAAAGTACTGGAGTTTCAGCTTTAGCATCATTCCTTCCAAAGAAATCCCAGGGCTGATCTCCTTCACAATGGACTGGTTGGATCTCCTTGCTGTCCAAGGGACTCTCAAGAGTCTTCTCCAACACCACAGTTCAAAAGCATCAATTCTTCGGCGCTCAGCCTTCTTCACAGTCCAACTCTCACATCCATACATGACCACAGGAAAAACCATAGCCCTGACTAGACGGACCTTTGTTGGCAAAGTAATGTCTCTGCTTTTCAATATGCTATCTAGGTTGGTCATAACTTTCTTTCCAAGGAGTAAGCGTCTTTTAATTTCATGGCTGCAGTCACCATCTGCAGTGATTTTGGAGTCTAGGAAGACCCCGCTTAAGGTGGGAAGGGATAGGACTCTGTAACACAAAAGGCTAGATGCTGGATTAGTATATAATATTACTAGAGATTTGGAACCCACAACGTGTTTGTGGAGGCAACTAGCAGTTGCCTCTGATTAAGCTCTTCATGAAGACCAGTCCAGCTCAGACCTCCTACAGCAAGCCATCCATCAGCCACTGCAGAGGGGAGCATGGGCTTTCCAGTATGAGCAACAGTCCAGGCATCCTAGTGAGTACAATCAAATTCTGCCGCCGCCTTCAGCTCAGAATGCTACGAGGACTCACTAATTAGGAATGGCTGGGAGTAAACGCTTTTTTAAATCAGCAAAAGGTCTGAAATTTAACATTTTAAACAAAGGCTCAATGCAACTATCTTAAATCACATATGGTAATTCAGACAAGGTTAACAACTACGGTCTGAGGTCTCCACTGATCTTTAATTGATAAATTAGCATCATTTGTAATTACCATAGTAATTGTTTTAATGTAAATGGATGCTTTGGAATTGCTTGAAGGAGGCTGAAAATACTGTAATTTGTCCTCCTAAATTGTTTAAACATTGTCCCAATCTTCTTATTTTCAGCAGCATCAGGAAATTTCTGAACAATGGCACCAAGACAAACTTCAAACACTACCCCGACATGAATTTTCCAAATGTCCTAATTAGAAGATGCGACTTATGAGGTTTTCTGTGAGTTAGAGAAATGAAACCAGAAGAATGCACCTTACAGACACGGGGTTTTCTCACATTGGCATGCCCTGTTTATACATGACTTAAAGAAGTGCTTAGCTTTGTCCTTCTAAATGTCACACAAGCCCTTGGGTCTGCTGAAACCCAAGGATGCTATTAATGCAATAAGAACACACACAGCTCTAGAGTGACAAGAGCTGCCTTATTTAAACTGATAAAAGCTTTTAGCAGGCTGAAGACAATCGGATAGGAAACAGCTTTTACGTTAGTACAATGTTAGCTCTTTTTAATTTTTATAGGACTAATGAATTATAAAAAGGATGAGAAAAATGAACCCCTAACATTATCAGAGTGAGACAGGAGACTGGAAGGGTAAAGAGCTTTGGGGCTGAAATTCTGCCTTTTCTCATTTGCTAGCTCTATCATCTGGACCAGCTACTTCTTGTCTCTAAGTCTCGGTTTCCCCTTCTGTAAAACAGGAACAAAAACACTTTTCTTGACATAAGAATTCATGAAATAAAAGTGCTCAGTTTGGCATCTGCTTCAAAGATGGCATTACTTTTACGGCTGCTACAACTCCTGCTGGTACTAGTATTATGACCATTCTCCCGATCTGGTCTATTGCCACTTCTCACCTAACAAGTGAGGTTTTCAGCAAAAATAATACTTCAAATCCTATGTTCAAAATCATAGTGTTGCTGCTGCTGGTGATGATGCGTCAGACACTGTGCTAAGGGTTCTCCACACTCTCCTATTTCTCAATGACCCAGTGCAGGAGTGCCGATGTGATATTATTACGATTTGTTATTTAATTTCACAATCCACGTTAACTTCATCTTATCAATGAGGAAACTGATGGACACAGAAAGAAAAGTTAAATCTAACACAGGAACCCAGGGAGTCTGAATCCTGAGTCCCCACATCTGACCACTTCTATATTCTGCTTCCTACTTTGTTCCTATTTCTGATGATGCTGATGATCAAGCCCAGCCCAAGACTGGTTTCTACATTCAGAGCCCTATTACTCTGGATATCTGAGTTGCTGTCCAGGGGTATATATGTGATACTGTAATTCCTTTCGCTATGAATATGAACTTATTCGGGTTACAGAATCTTGTTACACATTCTGAAAGTTTATAGGGGATAGAAGATAAGAGCAAAAGGTGGCCTCTATTGTTTGGGTTCTGAGATTTGGGCCTCAAATCCAGTTCATTCCCATCTGAAAGATCAAGACCCTGATTTCTACAGCACTGTGAGTGCTATCAGACCCATTTCACACACACTCAGAAATTTCAGCTTGGAGGGACAGCTTGTAGTTTCCAGATGTGATTATTTAAATCACATCTTCTATATGTCACTTATTTATCACACACCCCATCCCCACTTCCAATCTTGGTTTTCCTTCCCTGCTAGAAAATAGGCGTGCCTGTCTACAAGCAAGAAAATGCACTAGAAAAGTAGAAAAACACAGCTTCCACTGACTGGGAGGACCCTTGGAGGTCATCTGGCTTGACCTCCTCCTCATGTTGGGGGAGTAGGGTTAAGAATCATTTCAAATGCTTTAAGGTACGTCAGATTGCAGCACTCTTACCCGTGCAGTGAAGTCCACGGCAGCTGCTCGGTTTAACAGCAATGTGGCTACGTTGATATTTCCATAGTGAGCAGCTATGTGGAGCGGAGTGAAGCCACTCTGGAAAGAGAACACAGCAGACGTTCAACTGATCCCTGTTGGCCTCTCGTCTGACATGTTAATACCACAACCCTGCCCAGATCAAAATGAGGAAGCAAAATATGCTGAGGTCCGCATTCCATTCTGTACTAGGTTTCTTTCCATTAGTGCCAATTGCTCATAGGATTTCAAAGGGATGCCAAACTCACAGGGAGAGGAAGAGCCGGGAAGGAACCAAGGGTGGAGACTGAGCCATTTTTGTGATCTGGGAGCAGAACTACACAGAAGCCAACATGTCCAAAAGTTAAAATAGGGGTGACAAGAAATATCTTGATAGCTCACAGAAAGTGTGATGAGCACCCCTGTTGTCTTATTCATGGTGGGACTGTCCACTGAAACTGTCAGAATCTCACTAGTATTATATATTCAATACAGAGTCAAACTAACCAACAGTAAAAGCCAATTTTAATGATAAAAGCAATTTGGGGGGAAGAGGTGCTATTACAATTGGTCTTGAATCATGGTGAATGCATTTCATAAAGAAATTGACGAGCTGGTCTCTTTATTAGCAAATGCCTATCCAATAACCCATTTTTCCGGATTGTTCATACCAAGATCATTTTACTTCCTTGAAAAATGCTAAAACATGCAGTGCTTTACTTAGTCCCCAAAGATTTCAACCTTACAGGAACTAGATGCATTTCTAAGTCGTCAGCAAGCTTCTCAGCCATGCTAGCGGTCTGACTGACTCTTGTCAAGGGTGGGTCACAGGGTGCCCTTCCGAGGTAACTTTCATTTTGCTGACACCACTGAGGGCGAGTGTCATGCAGAAATCTGAAGATTCAGTCCTAGATGAGTAGAATGACAGGGTTGTCTGCAGCTGTAGGTAGAGCTGAGAAGTTTCTCAAGTGTCAAGATGCTTCATGTCACAGGACTCTATTGTAGTACCCTTAAGTATCAAGGATGCCTAATCCTTCCTCCTTTCCAACACCAGGTTCAGCTGCAGAAAGCCCTGGTAATCAAACTACTATCTCCTCTGGCACATGCTACTTTGAGGGTGGGGGTAGGAAGCAGGTATCTAGCCTACAGAAGGCAATGCAAAGAAGAAGGGAAAGAAATGAGGCAGCAGCACTAAGGAATGGGAAAATGATGATGCAGATATAGATCAAATGTACACGGATATACATATATATATATACCTCTGTTGTTCTATTCACCACCATCTAGGTTAACACATTTGGAAGCAAAGAGGAGGAAAAAATGAACGGTTAGTTTGCTATCGGTGATCGTGGATGGCAGAAAGCTCATGACAGCTAAGTAATGCAGATGGAAGCTCTAATGGCAGCACAATAGGCACAGAAAGAAAGCTAGACTGAATGAAGGGCTACACGATGGCCTATTCCAAATGCCACGTTTCCTTCACAGACACTTGTAAGTAATGTGTGTCCAGACAATGGGAGTTGTTGGCTGGGACTCTGGCTGCTGGCATGCCTTCTGCAGCTGATCAATGTTCAGCGTACTGCCTACCGTCTTAGATATCAACCAAAAATTTATTTGGCACACACTGTGGCTGGCATTTTATAATTTTTCACCTTGATGTTGGAACTGAAGTGCTAAATACATTAAAAATACATGTTCAAAGGAAGGACATTTTTGGGTGTCTCTCGATTGATTTCTGTTGAGGTGGCCACCCATTAGTGCACATAGGGCAGCACCCACGGTCCCTCCCAGCTGTAGATGCCAAGGGTAGGGGCGCTGCGCCTTCAACTGGATGACTTGGGGGCATGATTTTATTCCTTTCAGCGCAATTAAGTGTTTGGCGTAAGCATGCCCAAAGGGAGCCCAGGTGCTCTTCACGTTTGGGTGCCTAACGGAGGAGGGTGCCGTGTGGCTAGTGTGTTTCCCAGGGCCTCACCTTGGACTCCACATCCGCATTGTTGTCATTCTGCAGCAGCAGGGCAGCGGCTTTCGTGTCATCTTTTCGGGCAGCGATGTGAAGAGCTGGAAGACGCACTTTTCCTTTCGTGTCATTTTCTAGCAGAAGTGACACTACTTGATCGTGACCTTGTTGCAAAGCTACTGCCAATGGTGTGAAGCCATCCTGCAAATAGATTATGGGTCAAGATTGGCCCCTATGGGTTTTTTCTTCTTGATTAACAAATAAGAAGGTGATCGAGTGTCAATTTTTGTTCACAGTTATTAAAGCTGACATATTCAAGTAGTTCCACATATATGTGGAAAGATATTAAAAAATACATACATACATACATATATATATACACACACACACCCCCCAAAACAGAAAATAATTTTAAAGGTAAATTTCCATCATTATTTTCAAACTATTTTATCCAGTACTTGTTGCTTAGTGTATCCTGTCTGCTTCATCACTATACTTTGTAACCTAGTGTATATTTGGTACTCAATTACTATATGTGAATTAATGAACTATACTCATTGCTGTTTTACGGAAGGTATACACGAAAGACTCTTGGCTTCTCTGAGCAATAAAGGAACGGATCATATAAAACATGACTAGAAGCAATTCAGACATACACACATATCTGTACATTTAGTCTTCCTATTGTATTACCCTGGGACTTGACAAAGAGAAGACAGCTACAGATTTCATTGCAGTTGGAAAATCTAGCATTACTGACCATACAAAAGAAAGCAAAGAAAAGAATATTCGAGGAGAATATTCTAAGTTGTTGTTATTGTTGTTTAGTTGCAAAGTTGTGTCTGATTCTTTGCAACCCCACGGACTACAGCCCATTAGGTTCCTCTGTCCATGGGATATCCCAATTAAGAATGAGTGAGTTACCGTTTCCTTCTCCAGGGGATTGTCCTGACCCAGAGATCGAACCTGCATCTCCTGCTTGGCAGGTGGATTCTTTTCCAATGAGCCACCTGGGAAGCCCTTGAATATGCTAAGACTGGCTCCCAAATTTCAAATCTGCAATACTTTAATTATCGCACACTCAAAAGAACATTTCAAAGTCATTTTTGCTAGACAATTGGCAAGTAGGTTACTTATTATTCTATTCAGATCATGATATTTATTTATCTGTAGTAAATAATATTTATTATTTGTAGTACAAATAATACTCCTTGTGGTACAAATCGAGGACTGCTCTAATGGAAGAGTACTTGTAGGGGAAAAAGAAAAAACCTAGTTACTTGCATACTCATGTCTTATTGGTTTTCCTAGAAGATCACTTTCACCATTGTTTTCCTTGCTGGAAAACAGATAAGTGCTCCTAGCACTTGTTTGGCTGAATGCAAATCAGTATATTTATATTCAAGTATTGTAAAATATCGGCCCCCTAGCACCTAAGTGACAGTATTGCCCAGGCCCTTCTCGTATAAATCTTGTATAAATCTCCATTCTCCTTACTGTCTCTACCCTGGCATCTAAACTCAGGCTATTTGCCCCACTCTGAAATGTCCTCCTCCTTGCTCTACATATACAAATTCTATCTATACTCCAAGCTTCAAGATCTGGCTGCAGTTTCACTTGGTCTGTTCAACTTCTCCAGGAAGACCCAAGTGAGGAAGAGGATAAGCATCAATGTAACCAGAAGGACATTCTCTGCAACCATTAATAATAAAGGTTGGATATAAGCTAGACATCACCAAAACAATACCACAGGTTACACTTAAAGTACAAAGTTTAAGTGTAATTTAATGTTATGGGAAAAGGGTTCAGCATAACCATGAAAATACATGATCTCATTTCCACTAAGAGAAACATACATATTTTGAACATGGACAAAAAAAATCTGGATGGATAAACAGAATGTTATCTCTAGGGACAACTAACTGTGGCTTTTTCTTTTCTCTTTTTATTGTACTTCTGAAGGAGGAAACAGACAGAACAGGCTCTGTCTTGAAAGCAGGACTCCATCTTGGCCTGGACTGTGGACTTTGAGCTATATGCCCAGTATCTATGGAAATGACATACCAATTGGAAAATAGGCCCCCCGGATGGAAGAACCCCAGGGTTCATACCTAGACTCTCCATTGCCTAAAAGAATACCCTAATTATCTGTGTAACCAAATAGAATCATAAATTCTATTATGCTTATTGGGGTATGACCGTAGGCCTATTAATAATTGTCCACTGTTAACTACCTAGGCTTAAGGCAGATGAATCATGGGTTAACTTTGATTGTATCTTTCTCTTCCTTTGTTCAGACTAGTTTCAGGGAATTTGGGGAGGTGGGTTTGGGCACGTACACTTAGGGTATATAAGGTTTTCACAAAAACTGGTTGGGGTCCTTGGCTAAGAGGAGACTCTGCCTTGGGCCCGCAGGTGTAATAAACCGCACTCCACTATCTGCATTGTCCTCCTGAGTGAGTTCGTTTCCCGGAATGCGTGGCTACAACACTTCCTCATTTACTTAATATATTACTTTCACAAAAGAGAAAAACACATCTAAAAAATGGAATGGTGAAAGGAAAGAGCTGTATATTAAGAGGTAACGTTGCACCTCACTTTTAAAACCTGAGCAAAATCTAAGGGGTAAAAATGACAGCTCGCTTCTGTTTTGCAGCAAAATGAAGTGGTTACATTTCCACCCATAGGAATGTTTCAATCCATAAGGCCTAAACATAAAGGAAACTATTTTGCACCAGAAAATCAACTGCAGCTAAGAGGATTAGCACTGACAAGAATGTGCTTCTTGCATAAACCAATTAAAGACACAAAGATACCAGTCCTAAGGTGTTAATAGCTAAAATCAGCAGCTCCAGATTTTGTTTCCAAACCCAAGTTTAAAGAGTTTAGTTTGCTCTATGCAGTTATTCTTAAGAGAAAAATACAAGCCGAAAGGAAATATGATGGAAGCTCCATGTATACCCTCACTGCCTTTTGGAGTATCTGGCACATAATAGATGCCAGAAGTGAACAAATAAATTTACCTCATGCTTCAAAATCTTGAAAAGAAGGAAGATATACATGGAAAAACAGGATACACAGTCCACAGTAATACAGGAAAAGTTTTGAAAAACACAACCATGCCAAAGACCTCATACATACATACAAGGAACATATGGAAACAATTGTATTGAAGGAACTTGACAATATCATATCATCTAATAAGTTGAAAATTCTGTTGCATTTTTTTTTCATCTAAGGAATCCTTTCATTGCTCATTACTGTTCATTCTGTAAATATAGACTTCTGTATAAATGACACCAATATTATTGCTGGTAAGAAAGCAAAATTGTAATTAGAACATTATGTGAATGAAACATCTTCATGCTGTTCTTTTAATTCTCTAGTACTAATAATACAAGAGATAAAAATTCAGTCAAAGCTTCAAATAGCTCTAGATAATCAGATAGCTGTTGTTTACGTGGTGATGGTACCAAATCCCTCATGAAGACATGGATGCGATTTGTTGTTGGAACACTAATTCATTTATTTATTTTACAGCTAAGAAATCCTTTGAAAGTAAAGTAATATAAAGCAGTAAAAAAAAAAAACCTATCAAATATCTATCTATCCATCTACCTACGTATCTACATCTATCTATCTATCTATCTATCTATCTTCCTGCTAAAAGACTGAATTAGTTGTTTGAGGATCTCATATAGTCCTTTGCAGTCAGTTGTAGTGCCTTTTTGGGGGGCTTGAAAACTTAAAAAAACACAAACAGAGAACCAGTGAGTTACTGATGACTAGTTGACAAGGTAATTCTATAGTCTTTTAATGGTAAACTGGTCTTATGTTTGTCCTAAAGGAGAGACACTCAATGATCTGCCCATCACAGCCTAAAAAAAGAATACTACCTGTCCTTCACAGATGAAAAAGTACTACGGGATTGCTGTCGCCAGGATATTTATATTACACGGTATTTCCATCCAAAAATAGGAAGGGGTTTTCTCTTCTGCAACCACCCTGGCTCTCATACCCATCCTCCCTGAAAAGCATGATGTGACCCGCATATCAGATTTGAGGCACTCACACAGGTTACCTTCTCCCCAGTGTGAGGAGAGGCACCGCTCTATGTATACAAATGCCAGTTACTCTGCCATCAGCCATTCATTATTTATTACCAAGCTCTAAGGATATTATTATTTTTTTTTAAATCCATTCTCAAGATAAAAATCCCCAACAGAACTGAAGGCTAGGAAATGAAAAGTAAGGCTCTCTCTGAATTCTCAGAATAAACCATTGGAAACAGTACACTATGGACATTTTCCTGTATTAGTACATAGAGTCTTGCCTCATTGTTAATAGTGTAGAGTACCATTTTACTGTCTAAGTAAAGCAATATTTATCCAATAGCTTCCCCTTTGGTTCTTCCTGGTTTTTAAAAAATTGTTACTACTAATTATGTTGCTGTTTCTTATATAATAACTATTTTTTTGCATTATCTTCTAATATATAATGTCATACAAGCTATTTGAAGTAGAACTGCTAAGCAGCAAGGTGTATAAATACTAATTTGGATTTAATGCTAAGTGTTCTACAAAAGTGATGCAACTGGTTGTCAATGTCACCAATATAATAGTTAAGTTGCAATTTTCCCTACCCCTTGAATGTCTTCTTCATCCTCATGCACTGAAGACTGGATCTCATTCTCTACTGATTAATAAATTAAAATTTATTTGATTACAAGGGAGGATGAGGTATTTTCATACATTTGTGGTCATTTGTATATTTTTGTGTGTGAACTGCCTCTTCATTTATCTCCTGGCATATCTCAAAAGCTGGGCAAGGTTATAGGCAACCCTGTGCATATAATCCCGATGATATACATCTTTCTTGTGCCATTCAGGAAACACTTCAGAATGAAAGTCAGAGAATTTGGCTTTATGACAGGGATAACCCTATACCTTCTAATTCTTTCTTTTGTTAAAAATAAAGAGTACACAAGCAGTAGTCCTTTATTATTAGCAATAGATTTCTAGTGATATACTTCAAGGGATCACAATCTTCCATCCAGATTAGTTTCAAAAATAAACTACATTATCTAAAATAGTATCAGTGACTTAAATAACTTTATTTTTAATAACTCCCCTATTCATGATTGCAAATGTTTTTTAAAGGCTGTTTTTATCTACTCTTCAAAAATATATACTAGTTTTGCTTAGAAGTATGAGTTAAATCTAATTAGTTAACTTTAGAAATGCATAAATCCAATCATTATAATTATGCTAACTTAAATTTGGAAAAAAACAAATTTAAAACTTATGTTCTATCTCAAAAAAAATTTCAAAACAGTGGCTGCCTTTGATGCAAAATTGTAAGAAGGAGAAAAGTACTCTCAAGCAATTATGTAAATAGTAAACAAATAGCTGAATTATAGGGCAGAGCCAGGCATTTAAGAGCAGAAAGGGTGACTAGGCATGGAAGATTCTTGAAAGACTAAAAATAGACTTTTCTAATGTATTTCATAAACACATATGAGCCCACACATTAATATACAACTGTAATGAAATACCAGTGGGACAGATTCTCAATGATACAACTTCAAGTTTCTAAAATCCCTATAAACATGTGAATTCACCCACAAAAGAAACCCACATAAAAGAACCAAAGTGTCTTACCTCTGTGGCCAGGCTCTGGCTTGCACCATTGTCGAGGAGAAACTTGACAACTTCCAGGTGGTTCTCCTGGGCTGCCATATACAATGGTGTGAAACCATTCTGCAAAACACCAATTTAAATGTTTGTAGCTTTTTAAAGCTAATCGATCTTTCTACTATACTGATGATATTATATGTTTCAGGAAATGCTCACACATAATAATTTTTATAATACTTTAATGTATATATTTGTATATATTACAAAACCTGAGCATGATAGTTTAAGCAGAATTATGAAGCATAATTGTTAATTATGCTTCATAATTCTAGTTTGAGTGTGGTTCATAGCTAATAGTCTAATTCATACCAATACATCCAGTTTAGTTAAACATGTGTATCCATTTAACTAACCACTTACTGAGTGTCTACCATGAGTAAAGAGTTTTACTAGATACCATGAACATATGAAGAAAAATACATTTGGTCATTGTCCCAATGATTTTTTTATCCCAAGCAATAATTATTTCTCCTAAACAAAATATGTAATACTTTTATATAAAATTAAGCACCTGAAATAGTTCCATCTTTGGAAGGAATTTATATTAATTTCATACAGCTTCAAACTTACCACAGATGACATGATCTGGAGCAAAGGAAAGAACACCAATTTGAAAAGGGTATACTTTAGTTTTAAAGTAGAATTCAATTAGGTGGTCTACTTTTTGTAAGTTTCCTTCCTTGTATTTTTTGCAAAGACATATTGTACATCATTGTCTGAAATGTGCCCAGCTGCCAAGGAACTTGGAAATAAATGCATGTATATATCTTAAACTTCTTAGTAAAAATGTTCTCTGAAACAATGTATTTCACATCTGTAAAATACTGTAATATTACCAAAAAAAACTTATTGTAAGATATATATACCAAAACAGGTATTTTTCAAACTATTATAAATTCTCTTTGAATAAATTTTTCAGAATTTAGTTCTATTTAACTAACTGGTCTGGAAATTTTGTTGTATATATTATGCAATCTCAAAGAATAAATAGAAATACATTCCAAATTAAATGTTACAAAATAATACTCAAAGTTTTGTGATTCCAAAGGTTTAAGTTCATTATTATAAATATCAATTATTATATGATGCCCTTACTTATCAAATCTCTGGATGAGTAATATGAATAACATAAAATTCAACCTCTACTAATGTCAATTTTTTGGTTTCTACCTCAGAATTAGGAAGTTTAAAAGATTCTTAAGCAGATAAAAGTGGTACCACATAACAAATCTACCATAGTGAATATACTTTATTCATCAGAGAGTGCCTCTATTCTACTTATTTTGCACATAATTGTAATTAGCTTGCCAAGCTCAAGATTAGAGACACAAAATTAGAGGCAGTAGAGTATGACACAAGATTTAAGCTTCTTCACTGTATATTATTTACCTAGTAAAGTCATTAATTTCACTGTTACTTTGCTCTATCATGAAAGGTTTTATCAATATAAAATATGAAACATGAATAACTGCAATCTAATATGTGTGTGTGTGTGTGCGTGTCGGGGGGTGGGGTGGGGGGATAGGTGGGTTTCATCTTTGTCACTCTTCCCAGACCTATGGGGCATACTGAAAGCTAGTTTAGACCTTTTACCATATTACTTTTTTCTCCTTTTCTTATTTGACCAAAATGAAAGATTGTTTAACTCTTGGTTGACTTAAATATCTCTTAAACGAAAAAGAGAAAAAAATTTAAAATATTAAAAAGAAAAGGTGGATTTTCCATATCACTCTATGAACTGAGTATCTATCTTTACAAATCACCCAAAATTTCCAGACCAAATATTCAGATTTTAGGAGTAAAGTTTTTAAGAAAAAATTCCAAAATGGATATTATTTTCTGAGACATAAATATCAAGTAGATAATATATGTCAGTGGCATCTCAACTCCAGTGCAGAGATCTGTTGTACTTCAAGATTACCTAGGAAACACTGGTCCTGCTGCACGTCTGGTTTCTAGCCCAGGGTACTTGCACTCTTCTTGAGGAAATCTGCCTGAACCAAACATTTCCTGGCCCGTGAAGGGAATCCAAAACTAGACACTGAGCTTTAGGAGATGCTGCTCTGGCAGACCTAGAGTTTCTACAGAGTGACTCGTAAAAAGTACAACTTTTACATCATCCAGTTGCCTTCTTCATCATGGCAGAGGGTGAAATGCTGGAATTTCAGAAATAATCTGCAGACATGAGTCACAGCGAGATGGGGCTCTGTTTCCACAGTAGCTTTTCCTTTTCTTTTTTGAATGCTTGACACTGTATAGCTATTGCTTGAAAGCTGGTCATTTTCTGAATGGTCACATGCTTTCATACTTTTTCCACTTTATAAATTTTTATGGATATATAATTCACATATGAATAAACTCACTTTCTCAAAGTGTAAAATTTAGTGTTGTTTTCATCTGTTCACAACTTTGGGAAAATATCCTCACCATCTAATTCCAGAACATTTCATCACCTCAGAAAGGGACCATTAGTAATCATACCTCATTTGCCCCTCCTCATGGTCTCTGGCAACCACTCATCCGCTTTCCATCTTCACAGATTTGTCTGTTGTAAACGTTTCAGGTAAGTGCCATCACACAATATATGGCATTGAATGGTCTCATTTTACTTCTGCTGGCCATACTGATAAAATGATTTTTGATGAGGCCTCCATCAAGGAAATCTCCATTTTATAGTGGGCATTTGAGTGTGCGTGTGTGTGTTTATTTTGGTCCCTTCATTTGGCAGTACTGCTTTTTCTTTAGAGGGACTATGTTTTCACCGATGTTTAGGTAGGACTGGTCTTGGCTGGACTTTGATGCAAATTGGCCAGCCCTTCTTCAACCACAAGGTCAGCGCATGCAAAGGATGGCTCTGCATGCTGTTCCATGACTCCTCTCCAATCCTCTCAGTCCTGTTTTCTAGCAAACCTCCCCTCCCCACCCTTGGATGACCTGTAGGGAACATATCAAAGGACAATCTTACCCTTTAGCTTCTGACTAGGTTCTCCCACTCCAACTACCTAGTTTCCAAAGCTTTCTGAAAGCTTTTTTAGCCTCCTGTTCTATGGATTCCTCAGGGAATTCCAAATTGCTGAAGTTATTTGGATTAAAGCGATAGAAATTAACACCAATTAATAAAAAATCACCTTTCAGGAAAGGATTAAGAAGCTGTGAGAACACATACACACCATTTAGTTATGTTATAGGGAGATAATTATAAGTATCCTTTGGAAAGAGTGAAAAAAGGTATTACCATTACTCTCTAGTGCAAAGAGGCTTAAGGTACGAGCAAATTCAGTGTGGACGACCTAGAGCTGTAATGCTTTTCCATGAAATGGTACTTGGATTAGGAAAATGGTCAGATTTCAGGAAAGATGTTATTTTTCTCTTAAGAGAAAAAAGTACATCACTGGTTTTATATTAATTTCCTAACTTAGGAAATTTCCAAAACAAAGAGCTGACCAAAAAGGAACATATGGGTGGCCCAATTTACATTTTCTTTTCTGTAGCGACAATAGACTGAATTCTCAAAAAGCAGAACAGCTCAAGACTGAATATGCTTCTTGATACCCGACTTTATCCAATATCTTCAATTCCCTCTGCTCTGAAGGCATTTCAGTGTTATTATAAGTGTTGTGGTATTATCATAAGTATGCAAAGTTGCAGACTTATAGTTTTATAGATAGTATTGAGGCACGCTGCCTAGATCCACTAAAATAAAATAAAAATGAAATAAAATGAACTAAAATAAAGGCTTAAATTTCATCCTTGAAATTTTCTTATCTATGCTAGTTTCCTCTAACTAAGCCTTTGTATATCAAAAAGTCCTGTTTTTAATTAAAATATTAAGGGCTTGGTAATAAATTTGTACTGATTCGTATATGATACTAATTTTTCTGAAGGCTGTTTACATCAGAGATACGCTATGAGTTTTAAGGTCAGAAAGGCTCTATTTGGACCACATCCATTGTCTAGCTTCATCGGGATCTGACCTCCTCAATAGGAAATATTAAAAACACAGAAAGACCAAGGAAACATTGATTTAATTAAAGGGCTTTGTCGTTGTTAAAACCACTGTGAAAACTTGTCCATTTAGAATACTTTGATAGCTAAAATATTATTTGAAATAGAATCCCAGGGACGGGGGAGCCTGGTGGGCTGCCGTCTATGGGGTCACACAGAGTCGGATACGACTGAAGTGATTTAGCAGCAGCAGCAGCTTTTTTATAAATATGGTTGGTGTCTTATGGAATAAAGACAGAGAAAGAGAAAAGCATGAGGGATGTCATTTGACATGACAGTTTAGGATTTTTCAAGCACAAACTCTGTTAATCATTGTTGTATTGTATATAAAGTACTAAGGACTTAAATTAGAGTTCTTTAAAATCACAATTTAGTTATCTAACCCCATTTCTTTCTTAGGGTAGGCCTAAATGATTTCCTGGAACGTTAAGTAATATAAGAAAGAGTTAACTACTTATTAAGACCTAAGATCAAGGCAATGACAAGAATTATTACAAGAACTTGATATTGTCCAATGCTATTTTTATTTTCCAGGAGAATTTTTATATTTAAGGAAGGTGAGGGGCTCTTTTGATACTGTTCCTCATTGGCAATTAATTATTGTCTATAGGATAAAATTCCACGTGGACAGGAATACTGTCGTTCTTGAATATTAATATTCCTGTGATGTTCTGCCATCTATATGGAATTTCATTGCACTTCATGGTGTTACTGCTTGTTGTTCTTTATGAAAGTTCCTTTTGAAAAGCTGCTACCAGGAAACTCCATTCAGCTGTGTGGTGATCTCATTACTTACTCCATCCATAGAATGATGCAGTTCAGAAGGTTTCTGAGGGCAGGTGTCTAGAGGAAGCGGGGCAGGTTTTACTGTCAAGTGTGTGGCTGGGTATTCCAAGCACAGCTGCAAGGAACAGTACATTTCACAGCCCATGTTCTTCTTCCGCACTTCATCATCAGAAGAGAATGTGTATAAATTGAAATCAAATCTGGTTAGGATTTTATTTCGACTACAGATTCTCCCAGACATTGGAGAGAAGGTTTAAAACTATGCCTCCTCTGATCATTTGTCAAGAATGTGTACGTTGTTTACAAGATGGAGAGGCTAACTGTCTCTCCCTTGGGGAAAAAGAAGAAAATGAAAATGGACTAAAGCATTTCCCACTACTTCAGAGCTTAACACTAGCTATTTCCCGAGTAAAAAAAATCATAGAGGCATTTAAAAATAATTGGTTGAAGAGCATAATGCTTCTCTTGTGGTCAGCTGGTCTGTACTTCTCTCATATTTGTCAATATTCAACTTTACATCACTTTTTTCTGGAAAAACAGTATTACTCTGAGCTCTCATTGGGAATCAGAACAGGTGGCATAAACCATGTAACGAAAGTCCAACCACAGGGAACTACAGATTAGACCAATTACACAAGAAACCATGTGGTTGGAAGAACAGTTTTGAGAGGGTCACAGGCAGGAAGGCCAGGGGTCTCCAAACGGAGGAAACAGGCTGCAAGCGTCAGGCATTTTTTCTATCTCTCTTAAAGCGGCAGGAGGAAACAAACTCCAAGTGTCAGACTATTTTCCCTTCTCTATACAAAATTAAAAGGACGTTTCTCTTAAAATTCTGTGTTGCCATGAGGACACCTGGTTCCACTTGAACTTAACTTTTCTCAAACCTTGAGCTAACCGAGGTGTTTTTCTTAAGGAAATGTTTTTCTCAAGCTATCTTAATGAACTATGTATTTAGCCTAGACTCTGTCTTTCTTCAAGTCAGTTCCACTTAAGACTCAGAGCCCATAGGGCTCAACAAACCAGTATGTTTTACTCATACATTGTTCTCCTAATCTATGTTAATGAAACTATATATTTACTTGGAAACCTGCCTTTTTTCAAGATTTATGGCCTGAGATGACTCACTTTGTGTCAATGTTATCTCAAAATGCTGTGTAGTGGGTGAGGGGCCTGGTGCCATCCTGAGGTTTGAGACATTTCTTTTCTCTAATTAAGAGCTTGCTCATAGGTATATAACATACTGCTAGAGGCTAGCACAGGGGGGCTCTTTCTGCCCCCTTATGATGTCTATGTCAGAAGCTTTCTCTATCTCTTTTTTATACGTCAATAAAACTTTATTACACAAAAGCTCTAAGCAATCAAGCCTCGTCACTGGCCCTGGACTGAATTCCTCTCCTCTGGAGGCCAAGAATCCTGGCTTCTTTCATGGCTCAGCAGCAACCTTTCAGTTTCTTTTCTGCAACACTGATATTTAATGGCATCAGAGCTCTCATCAATATGGCTGAAGTAACAAGGTGGAAAGTCACTGCAATTCCGTGGACTCATAAAGTACAAGAGGCTCCTGTTATTCAAAGATAATCAGTACTGGAAAAAGCTGAGGAAATCAAGCGCACTTAAGGTGGAGATCAAAACGCCACAGTAAATAATGAAAAAAGTTAGATTGAGACTTGATGTTGAAAGAGAAAACCAGAAATTGTAAAAGCGAATTTATATGATTTAACAAAATGTAGGTTATAACTGCATCATGTACAAGTTCACAGAATGAATGAAGACTAAATCAACTATGATTCTGGGGGAGAAAGTATGATTTTCATTTCCAACAAGACTATATAATGGGTCAACAGCCTTCACTTTTTATTTTCAGCCTAATTTTTTCCTTCATTTAACATTTTGATTCTCAAATCATTCAAGTTGGAAACATCTGTCAGGAAATCATCCTGATTCTTTATACAGTTTGGTCTACTCCTGCCAGAAAGCCACGACCTCACAGCTTGGCTGTGGGTCCAACAGTCCTCTAGAATCATTTTTCCTGACTTCATGATATCCTACATCTTTTGGAAAACTTGCAGCTTTGTTATATAGTCAATTTGTTCAACCTAACACCCTGGGGTAGATATTGATGAACCAGGATAGATGTCAGCCTTCAGCTGGAAGGAATGTTTGAGTAGAGGTCAGTTCTTAAAATGGTCAGGTCCTTAGAGAGTATCATACTAAACGAAGTTAAGTCAGAAAGAGAAAGACAAATGCCATATGATATCATTTATATGTGGAAACTAAAATATGATACAAATGAACCTATCTATGAAACAGACACAGAGAACAGACTTGTGGTTGCCAAGTGAGGCGGAAGGATTGGGAGTTTGGGATTAGCAGAGAATTATTATACAGAGAATGGATAAATAAGATACTACTGTATAACACAGGGAACTATATTCAATATCCTGTGATAAACCATAGTAGAAAAGAATATGAAAAATAATATATAAATGTATAACTGAGTCACGTTGTTGTACAGTAGAAATGAACACACCATGGCAAATCAACTATACTTTAATAAAATTAAAAAAAAATAGTCAGGTCCTTAGTGGATATTTATCTGTTATGATGATGTATGCTCTCCTACACAGGCTCACATCTCTGTGGGACTCACATAATGAATAATTTGGATAATGAAGACCTGTATTTTTAGACCAATAAAGTGAACTTAATTTTTTTGGACTTAAAGTCCACCAAATGATAATCTATTAGTATTTTTGTGAGAGCTTCATGCAGGACTCTGAGCACTTATAGGAGAATCTTCTGAATGAATGATGGGTGTATATCCATTACAAACAATCCGGAAATTTTAATGTTTGGGGAATTTTAAAGTTTCTTCTGCCTTTTTTCCCCCCTAATCTGTTTCAGGGAGCAACAGCGATGCCTCAGTTAGTAAATAGGAATTGACCATACTGGACTTTAGCTAACATCATAAAATAGAATAAGTCTCTACATTCCAGAGATTCTCCAATCATTTGTGTTTATCACTACCAGCCATACACCAGTCTACAGATGGCTGAGTTTGAAAAACCTCTTCCTTTCACACGTAGAGGATTGCAAATGAGGATATATATGAAACTAAATAATCTGGAATAATATACTTATTCAATGAATATTTATGTGTGTGTGCTAAGTTGATTCAGTCATGTCCGACTCTTTGTAATCTTATAGACTATAACCTGCCAGGCTCCTCTATCCATGAGATTCTCCAGGCAAGAATACTGGAGTGGGTTGTCACGCCCTCTTTCAGGAGATTTTCCTGACCGAGGGATAGAACTTGTGTCTCTTAAGTCTCATGCGTTGGCGAGCAGGTTTTTTACCACTAGTGCCACCTGGGAAGCCCATTCAATGAATATAACTCTTTTAAATTTATATTTTACACTGAAGCATAGTTGATTTACAATGTCATGTTAGTTTCAGGTGTATAGCAAAATGATTCAGCTATGCATATACATATGGTCATACTTTTTCAGATTTTTTTGCTATACAGATTATTATACAATATTGACTAGAGTTCCCTGTGCTATACAGTAGGTCCCTGTTTATCTATTTTATATATAGTAGTGCTTTCTCCTGCATGCTCAGTTGCTCAGTCATGTCCAACTTTTTGCAACCCCATTGATGGCAGCCTGCCAGGCTCCTCTGTCCATGAAATTCTCTAGGCAAGAACACTGGAATGGATTGCCATTTCCTATGGACTGCCATTTCCTACTCCAGGGGATCTTTCCAACCTAGGGATAGAACCTGAGTCTTCTGCATTGGCAGGCGGATTCTTTACCAACTGAGCCACCTGGGAACTCCTAATTTATCCCCCTACTCCCCACCTTTTTCTGTTCGTTTTCATACGTTTGTTTAAAAGTCTGAGTCTGTTTCTGCTTTGTAAGTTCATTTGTATCATTTTTTTTTAAGATTTCACATATAAGTGATATATAGTATGTGTCTTTCTCTGTCTGACTTACCTCACTTAGTATGATAATCTCTAGTTCTGTTCATGTTGCTGCATATGGCATTATTTCATTATTTTTGACTGAGTGGTATTCCATTGTATGTACATATGTGTGGACACCACATCTTATTTATCCTTTTCTCTGTGGATGGACATTTAGGTTGCTTTCATATCTTGGCTATTGTAAACAGTGCTGGAATGAACACTAGGGTACATGTATCTTTTTGAATTATGGTGTTCTCTGGGTATATACTCAGGAGTGGGCTTGCCGGATCATATATGTGGTCATTCTACTTCTAGTTTTTTAAGGAACCTCCATACTGTTCTCCATAGTGATGCACAAATTTACATTCCCATCAACAATGTATGAGTGTTCCCTTTTCTATACATGCTGTCCAACATTTACTGTTTGCAGACTTTTTTTTTTTTAATTGCAACAATGCTTTGTTAGGGTGGCCAGGAATTGAACCCACATATCTCCAAGGTCTGCCTGTGCGTTCATTTCAAAAAAAGTTACTGGAAAATACAAATAAAAGGACAGGACCTAAGTGGCCACCTAAGTGGCTTGGTGAATGAATTTTTGCGGCTTTTAAGGGCAAAGGGTATTTCTTCACAGCCCTTGCTGCATTGGCCCTGCTCATTGTCCTGAGTTTTTCCTTGATGATGATATAGCTCTTAAATATTGTTTTCTTAGAAGACACAAGAACATACAAGCACCTGACCCAGAACATTATTTGCGAATCATGATCACAGCATTTCTTGGCATCTGAGATATAGGTTTACCTGGGATTGGGCATTGACATTGGCTCCATTTGTAACCAAGACTTTTACCACCTCTGCTTGCCCTGCCAAAGATGCTATATGCAACGCTGTGTTTCCTTTCTGTGAAATGAAAAACAAGATCCATCAGTTCACCCATCTTTCTCTCTGCTTTCGACATTTTACAAAATATTAAATCCCTCTGTAAGTTCCCCAGGAGAACAATGCTGATGAGTATTTCATGAGAAGCATGCCCGGATTTTTACTGAGAGCTGAATTCTCATTGAACTGGGCAACTGATACAAAAAGCACGAAACGTGTGATACTGACCTTTGTAGCCGCATCCACATTGGCTTCTCTCTGTAGCAGTTCAGAGACAACTTCTACGTGGCCCTCTTTGGAAGCAAGATGGAGAGCGTTCAACCCATTCTGGTTAAGTGAAGGGAAAGCTTTATCAGCGGGTTGAAAATAGAGCGGTAAACAGTCTACTAAGAACTCTGAAGAGAACCTACCAACAACCATTTACATGTGTGCAATGCAGGAGCCTGAATTCGGAATAAAAGTACTTGTGGCAGTTAGGCGGGTTGCTCTGATGTCATTATGTACTGTATTTTAGGAATTAATTGTTAAAGGACACATGTCTACATTTCTGAACATTCCTCTAACAAAGCGAAGGAAAACTTGATCATTCAAGTTGGTGATATTTAATAGAAAACACTGGCAAAAAGAGAAAGTCTTGGTAATAACTTGGTAATAGAGGATTTAAAGACTTTAAAGTCTGGATTTTAAAAATTTTAACTGAAAACTTAAATAACAACAACAATCACCACAACTAACCTGATTGCAAATGTTGATGTCAACTCCATTTTTTATGTAGTCAAGGGCCTTTTCCAAGTGTCCAGCTCGAGCCGCTCTTAAGTAACTCGCGTTGGCATCAGACTGAATAAAAAAGAAAAACATTTGGTTAAAAAAGGAAACGAACATGCCTGTTTCTAACTACCAGATGATTGTTCAAACTATTTAAAAAGAAAGTAAAACCGAGATTTTTTTCAACTGAACTATTTTATTTCTAACATGAAAACACTAATATAAGGTCTTCATGAAGTCACCAGGAAAAGAACGAATTCTTCAAAAGTTAGTTTCAAGTGTATAAAATTATCCCTTCTGTGATGCCATAAGTGATTCCAAACTGAAAGAGAATATTTCCCAGGATGTGTAGGTACGTACAATTTCATGAGAGTTAAGAAAAATCCTGAAACTTTCTGGTAGTTACATTACAATAAACCTCACTGCTCTCTTTAATCATAAATTTAATTATACAGATGTCGAACTACAATACTATATCTGAAACTCATATAATTTTTAAAAAGACATTTAACATTACCCCATTCTTTTGTATATAACTATGGCCAATTTTTCAATTAATAGCTTCATAAGTACATTTAATGCTGTTATACTAGTTTAACAGGAATTTGTGGTTAATGATGTTCTCTGCAATTTTCCTGCAGGTCATAGCCATGTGTTGGAATGTTGACTGTATTTGAAAAGCATTCATTTATAAATGTCTACAGTTTGTGAAGCATACTTTCCATATATTTTAAAGCTAAG
This sequence comes from Bubalus kerabau, assembly GCF_029407905.1. Taxonomy (NCBI): domain Eukaryota; kingdom Metazoa; phylum Chordata; class Mammalia; order Artiodactyla; family Bovidae; genus Bubalus; species Bubalus kerabau. The sequence goes on from NC_073624.1 coordinate 139,207,688, forward strand.
TCCACAACCTATGGACAACTTTATTAGAAGCATTAGCCTGTACAAATAAAGAAATACGTCCACCTTTTTTGAACATCAAAAGCCAAGTCTATAATTCATTCATTGGAAGCTTCCAACTCTAAACTATTGCTAAATTCTAATACCTACAATTACACAGCTGAAAGCATCTGCTACTGAAATTTTTTAATAGAAAAAAAGGTGATAAGAAAGACTGTCAAGTTGAGTCTGCACAATTTGTGAAGGAATCTTGTTTCATGTAAAATAATACAGAAGGAGATCTTCTTGAAAGGGCTGCCGAAAACATCACTGGTTATAAATGCAATCATGCAGGACATGGCTTAAAAGAACTAAGTGTCTTCCTTCAGGCATTTGGCCACTCCCTCCTTCAAACTCCCATTCACTTGCCACCTCATCTGTAAAGGCTTCCCAGACCTCCAGGCAGAGCTTAATTGCTCAGTGCTCCCAAGGCACTCATTTCATTGAGCCTTCTTGGTATTTATCACCCAGCATGATAGTTTTTGGTGTACCTGTCCTTTGTCTTCCCTAAATTGTAAGTTCTTTAATAATAGGCAGAGCTGTATTAAGGGGTAGACAAATGGAAAGTCACTAAGATGCCAGTCCTGAAGGAACACTAATTTGACCCTGGAAATGTACTTGAGATGAAGAGAATTCTGTGACTCAGAAGAATCTCCGATTTTGGTGTGGGTCAGTTAAGAGTTGATTTGCTCAAGACCTAAATGAAACGGCAGTGCCTCTACGGTCTCCCCCATTTCCATGCACATTAGTATGCCTCTCTCTGCAAGAGTCCTGCTTCTTCTAAATTAGGGTTTCTTAATCTCAGCAGTACTGGCATTTTGATCCAGATAATTTTTTGAGGTAAGGAACAATCCTGTCCAGTGTCCATGTTCACCAGCATTCCCAGCATCTACCAATCAGGCACCAGGGGAATCTCCTATTTGAGACAACCAAAACCGTCTTCACGAAGCCAAATTTCCCAGGATGAAGGCTAAAACCTCCCCAGTTGAGAACCACTGCTCTAAAAAAATAGTAAATCGATTTGCTTAAAGATTGTGTGTTTCAAAAGGCTTTCGTATTTTGCATTGCCATATGCAAAATATGGCATTGCCATATGCCTTGACCTAGCACAAGGCACTGACTATAAGCATAACATTCATCCTTCTGTTTCCTGGCACATAGCAAGTGCCTATAAATGATTTGTGAATGGATGAATCAACAAATAAGTAAACTGTGTGGAAATAACTGATTAATTGAGGAGGGCATGGCAACCCACTCCAGTATTCTTGCCTGGAGAATCCCCATGGACAGAGGAGCCTGGAGGGCTGCAGTCCACGGGGTTGCAAAGAGACGGACATGACTGAGCAACTAAGCACAAACTGTTTAATTAAAATATTTCCTGGAATAATACAGGAGGCTTTATTAACAACAACAAAAACAACACAAGAGCTATTTACGTTAAGAATTTGCTATGATACAAAGCTGAACAGCAGAGAGCATAAGCTAAGCCATAAGTTTGGTGTCTGGGAACACATGTAGGTATTGCTATAGTAAAGTTGGGATTTGAGTCAAGCATGCAGATAATTTAATCAGGGAAGAGAGTTAAGTAAGAGTAAAACAACAGATTTGGTTCAAATCAGACAAAGGACAAACTGAAGTTTTCAAGAATGTAATGAAACATAAAGTTCAGTCTTTAAAGCAATTTGGTACTTGGAGAAGGTTAGTTTTGTTTGGTTTGTAAGTTCAGTTAGAAACAAATTAGCTATGTAAGGATGGGTCACTGTACCGTAAAACATCATCTTCTTTGTGCCTGCTCAGTGACTTATTAGTGAATTTGCCCAGAAGGGCTCTGATGCGGTCCTGGGAACAAATGACATCAGCCTGCCTGGATTATTTCAGTGGCCAGAGATAACAACAGTGAATTAAGTAGGCACCCCAAACCCTGACTTTGAATACACAAAAATAGTAGTTATAGAAATTAAAAAAAAAAAATGTCAGAATTCAAGGAAAGCCCCGAATTGATTCTAGATCTAAAAAGGTTTGGTGATTCTTTATACTGTCCATTTTTCTCTCAGATTTTCTCAGAATTTTCCCACTAGAAAATTTAAAGCAAAACAAAATACAGACAGTATAAACAAAATCTTCTAATTCAGTGGTTGCCTACCTATTTGGTGTTCTGATTCTTTTGAGATTAACAAAAGTTATGAATCAGTTGCTTTCCTTCAATAATCACACATATAAACATACATAGATCCAGTATGCTTATGTACATCAGATCTGCATACACACACATTTTCATACAGACATCAAATATGCATACACAAATCTGCATACATGCAATATAAATATAAATCTCCATGCATGCAGTATAAACATGCATGTGCATAAAAATGCATATGCAAACACAAACACTATTTCAGGCTCAGGATCACAAAGTTGGCTCACAGATTCATGTCTAAGAACATCTGCTCTAAGGATAAAGAATTCTTTATTTTACCCAGTATACCCTGCTGCTGCTGCTGCTAAGTCGCTTCAGTCGTGTCCAACTCTGTGTGACCCCATAGATGGCAGCCCACCAGGCTCCACCATCCCTGGGATTCTCCAGGCAAGAACACTGGAGTGGGTTGCCATTTCCTTCTCCAATGCATGAAAGCGAAAAGTGAAAGTGAAGTCCTCAGGCGTGTCCGACTCTTCACGACCCCATGGACTGCAGCCCACCAGGCTCCTCCGTCCATGGGATTTTCCAGGCAAGAGTACTGGAGTGGGGTGCCATTGCCTTCTCTGCCCAATATACCCTGGTATCAAATAATTCTCTGAGGTGGCTAATTTATCACCTGAGAACTTCAGGAAAAAGAGAAGGGAACAGAAAAAGAAATTATTTAATTTCTTTTTTTTTTCACTTCTCCCAGCTCTCTGTTATACGCAGACATGTCCAACACACCAATAATAATAACCAGCCTCTGTTGGTACGTCAAAGAAAAAGTCTAGGAAGAGAAAGAGAGGAAAATATGAAGAAAGAGCGAGAAGAGGGAAGTAAAGACTGCCCTCAAGAAACATGACAACTTAGGAAATGCAGTTATTATGGTGCAAGAACTGAGAAGTCCTTCCTCTAGTCTCAGCCACCTGCAAGCCACGCAGCAATGTCTTTCTTCCACAAGTATTAGTTGGATATTGACTTTGTTCTAGTCCTGCCCACATCCAGCTGTATGCTGGGAAACAAAACAGATGTGGTACCAGTGAAGACTCACTTGCCTTCATCTCATTCTTATACATTCCCAAATCGTGCTGCTTCATTGGCAGGGTGAAGGGTGGAGTCTTCACTTTTTTCTTTTTCCAATTCTGCCTATAATATCTATATATTGGTTATTTCCTTACTCTTAAAATACATATAATATTTCATACTGGGCTCAATAACAATGTGTTGCATCTCTTAGCTGTCATTCCATCAAGTAACTAGGCGTTACTCTTAACACAGGCTATGACCTGTTTTTTAATCTAGAACATTCTATCCAAACAATGTCTCTTTAAAGCTAACTGTAGACAAATTACTCTGGAAGGAAATTAGTCCCATGAGAGGCTGAGCGCTGTCACATGGAAAGTCATACTGAGGAGGGCATCGTCTACAGAGTTAGTTGGTACAAAATGAGTATGAGCAAGTTGGTCAGCATTTTTCTCCTCCCCTGCCCCCCTGAGATGATGAAAATCTGAAGGAGGAATTTGGAAAATGTAAGTATCTTTTGCCACTATTTGATGTCTTGTCTACATAAACTTTTACTAGATAAGAAAGAAATATGAACCATGTATGTTTTTCAAGGAAATCACTTCAAGGACAGACAAGCATTGTTAGGAATTAAACTTACTCTGAATTTTCACCTGTACTGAATATTATTCATCAGAAAGCAGTGATTAAAAAAACATTTTCCGAGTACTAATCTCAGTAATAACTAATACTTCATAACTCAATGTGCTAAACACTATTACAAGCACTTAGATTAACTTAATTATATTATTGGCACTGAATTATATCATTAGTCACACTTGGATGAGATGGCTGGGTGGCATCACCGACTCGATGGACGTGAGTTTGAGTAAACTCCGGGAGTTGGTGATGGACAGGGAGGCCTGGTGTGATGCGATTCATGGGGTCACAAAGAGTTGGACATGACTGAGCAACTGAACTGAACTGAACTGAATATAACATGTATTAATTGTGTAAGTGGTGTGTGTGTGTGTGTGCGCATGCATTAGTGTCCAACTCTTTGTGACCCCATGGACTGTAGCCCACCAGACTCCTCTGTCCATGAGATTCTCCAGGCAAGAATACTGGAGTGGGTAGCCATGCCCTCCTCCAGGGGATCTTCCCCACCCAGAGACTGAACCCAGGTCTCTTGCATTGAAGGCAGATTCTTTACCCTCTGAGCCTCCAGGGAAACCCCAATTGTATAAGTACTTATATTAACTTAGTCCATATAATATTTCCATGAAATAGTAGAGCAGTAACTCATTAGTTCATTATTTCATTCATTTTCCATCAAACAACTGTCCATCTATCAGTCTGTTCATTCATCAATCCATCAGATGAACTACGTAGGTACTTTCAATTATGTCCCCTTTCAAGCCCAGTTCCTTCACTGAGTTTATTTTAAGGCTCAAGATCAGTCTGAGAGTGGCTCACCAGAAGACATGCAGACTGCCGATGCAGTGAGAATAAGAGTTCTCCTCCGCTGCCACTAAACCTTAGGGGCCGACCTCTGACATCTATTACTACCTTATCTACCAATTCTCTCTCCTTTTCCCTTTATTTCACCTTCCCACCTATCTGGGAACCATGTGAAGGGGAAGATGATCCTTCCTGTAAGCTTCAGGTTCTTTTTTTCTCCTGGCGTCCCGTTTTCTGTGTACCAACATACTCAGGTATTTCTTAAACCTAAACTGCTCCCCCTCCAAAAACACCCCACACAAACAAAAACAAAACAATCTTTTCTTCCACTTTTGTGCCCAGCACTCTTTGCAAGGGATGTGGGTTTCTCAGTGCAGTAGACTAGTTAATTGGTCTGTATCCCAACAACTCTAGATACCAGCAGTGTTACCTGTGGCAAGATTTTAAACATGTGTGCCTCAGTTTTCTCAGCCGTCAAATGGGGATAAAAAATCTACTATTAGAATGAAATTAGTTCATGTACAGTAATTAACAGGCTGAGTGCATAGGAAACAATAAATGATTACTATTTTATAATTATTCTGTGAACATCAGACATTTTGACGGATTGGTTTAGGTTAGTCTGACTACTTCCATATGATTAATACTAATTCATCTTTGAGTCCTTGGCAATATGGCTTCTCTTGCTAATCCACTTGCTAATGAATAAAATCTCTCTGTACAAAATCACCAACGACCTTCCAATTCCATTACTTAATTATAATTCTCTCCTCTTAATATTGAACCATTGGATAGTACCGATCACCTTCTCTTTCTTTGGCATCTTCCTTTTGGCCTCTCTTGTTTCTTTGTTCAAGCCTTTTTGTTCCTCACTGTTTCATCCCACCACTGAAAAATGGGCTGTTCCATTTTTGGATCTCACGTTCCTTTCTTCCTGTGCTCTTCATCACTATCATGACTTCTACCACTCTTTTTACACTTAATACTCACCGATTGTGCCTATCTGCATCTAACCCAAACATTTCCATTTCTATGTCTCACAATTTCCGCAACACAACAGCACAACAAACATTTACCAAGAATGTGTAACGTACATGTCACTGCAACTAGGTGCTCATGGCAGAGATGCGAATAATAAACTTCCTTCATCTCCTTAATTCAGTTTTAAGATATCAAGATTATCCTAACCACTCAGGCATACAACTTTGGTGTCAGTCCTTCTTATTTTAGTTGAGGTAATATTTGACATGTAACATTGTTATTAGTTTCAGGTATACAATGACTTGACACATACATTGAGAAATGATCACCATAGTACGATAACATCTATCACCATACATTCTTATAATTTTTTCTTGTGATGAGCGGTGTGAATTTTTTATTACTTTTTTCTTCTTCATTATTTCCCTGAAACTCTCTCCCAGAAAGTTTCACACTTGAAGCCTATCAAATATTTTGCCTCTGAGAAGTTTTATAGTTTTTATTTTCCTTTTTAAAAGTACTTATCAGGGACTTTACTGGTGGTCCTGTGGCTAAGACTCCATGCTTCCACTGTGGGGGGCATGGGTTCTATCCCTGGTCAAGGAACAAAGATCCTGCATGCTATGCAGCATGGCCAAGGAAAAACAAAGCGAAAGAAGAATCATAAAAGAAATACCCACATACCCAGTCAGCTGAAGAATTACAGGCAGCTTTGCAGATGTGCAAGGGGCCCTTCCTTGACTAGCTCTCCAAAGGCATCCTCTGTTCTAGTTTGGTCATTCTCATTTAACCCCACTCCTGGTACACGCAGGCAAGATCTTAAGGTATGTGCGTGCATGCGTGATAAGTCGCTTCAGTCGTGTCCAATTCTGTGTGACCCTATGGACTGTAGCCTGCTAGGCTCCTAGTTCATGGGATTCTCCAGGCAAGAATACTGGCGTGGGTTGCCATGCCCTCCTCCAGGGGAATCTTCCTGACCCAGGGATCTCCTGCATTGACAGGTGGGTCCTTACCATTAGCGCCACCTGGGAAGCCCTAAGCTAGCCACATCTAGGATCATAAATGCTGGGTCATTGCTTATGTGCTTTTTCAACTTTACTAGTTAATGACAAATTGTTTTTCAAAGTGATTGGTACCACTTTACACTTTCTGTAGTTTGTGATTATTGATTGTGAGCTCACAGTCCTCAGAAATTTATCTTTGCGAATTCTTTTGGGTCTGGGTTAACAGAAGCAGAACTCAAACCCTAACTACTTTATAGTAAGTCCAGGCTGTTTCCTCAAAACCCATGGTTCTGTGGAACCCTAGGGTTCAAGAATACTTTGTCCAGAATGACTGTATCATTCAGGAATCCCACTCCGTGACGTATATCTGGAGAAAAATCATACTTCAAAAAAAATACATGCACCTCAATGTTTGTTGCAGCACTATTACCATATCCAGGACATGGAAGCAACCTAAATGTCCACTGACAGATGAACAGATAAAGAAGATATACCATTTGCATCAACATGGATGGACCTAGAGATGATCACTCTAAGTGTAATAAGTCAGACAGAGAAAGACAAATACTGTGTATCACTCATATGTGGAATCTAACTTTTACAAATGAACTTGTTTACAAAACAGAAACAGACACAGATTTCAAAAACAAACATGGTTACTAAAGGGGATAGGAGAATAGGAGGAATAAATTAGGAGTTTAGGATTAACATATACACAGTGCTACATATAACATAGAAAATCAACAAGGACCTACTGTATAGCAAAGGGAACTCTACATGATACCCATATATGATAACCTATATGGGTAAAGAATCTGAAAAAGATTCTGAAAAAGAATGAATACATGGGCTAACATTAATGTAACAATCACTTTGCTGTATAGCTGAAACTGACACAGCATTGTATGTAAATCAACTATACTCTAATAATTTTTTTTTAAAAAGGAAAACAAAGAGTAAGGTTGAGTAATAAGCAGAGTTCCATATATCTATTTTCAGTGTCAGCCAAAGCAGGTCTACTTTTATCTGTTACTTTTATATATTAATGTTTGATGATGTGCTTCATTTGTAAAAAATATTTCTGCTTTTAAACCATAATATCCAATCAATCCCTATGGCAGTCTCTAAGGTCCTTGAAAACCTGTGCCAAATACTTGCAGCTTGAATTAAAATACAAATACTGATCTTGAAGGTAATCTAGACAGCTTACCATCCCTCAAAGGCTTATTATTTCTCAACTGGCCCCATAATTTCCCAGTACTGTGACTTCACCTACAACATCACGCCTGGCAGTCATGCTCACCACCACCCCTTGCTTTCCATCCCCCAGCAAGAGATACACCGACTATATCCTAGGTCCAGCTCAAATGTCACTGCATCTTTGCTATTTTACCTGATAAACATCAGACATGACTCCTTTTCTCTCCAGACTCCTAAAGCACTTGGTCTGTTCAGCTTAGATGCCAGCTATCTCCTCAAGTTGGACTCTACTCTCTCTTTTAGGTCTATGTCCTGCTCAGAGCCAAGGTCTACATGATAGACTGTCAGGAAATGCTAAATAAAGACATATTCATTCCTTGAGAGTCCAGTACCCTAATTTTCCTTGAGAAACAAACACTCACACCAACTTGAGTGAGTGAAGCCGCTCAGTCGTGTCCGACTCTTTGCAACCCCATGGACTGTAGCCTAACCAGGTTCCTCCGTCCATGGGATTTTCCAGGCAAGATTACTGGAGTGGGGTGCCATTTCCTTCTCCACACCAACTTAATTGGGAACAAAAAAGAGTCTGTTTCGTATCCTCTTTAGTCTCTTGCTCGCTCTTCATTTCACCAGAGTCTACTGACAGAATTAGAAGCTCGTCCAAAATTCAAGAGAAGATGAAGGAGTGGGTCTGAGTTTACTTTGGTTTCTTCACTCACTTTGTACTAGCCTGATGTGCAATATGCCTGCTGGGATCACCAATGGAGCGGGGAGGGAGTAGGGAAGGATTGGGGGTTTGGGATTAGCAGATGCAAACTATCATATATAGGACAGATAAACAACAAGATCCTACTATACAGCACAGGGAACTATATTCAGAATCCTGTGATAAACCATAATAGAAAGGAACATCAAAAGTAATATATATGAATCACTTTGCTGTATACCAGAAACCAACATTGTAAATCAATTATACTTCAATAAAATGAATTTAAAAAAAAGAATATGCAGATCAAGCCAGCATTTTGTTGTGCCTAATGAATCACAAGGCATCTAAGTGTCCTGTATTTAATAATATGGTAATATAAGCAATAATTACTGGGCACTTATAATATAAAAGGTATGTTCATTGATTGCCACATATTCTCAGGGATCTGTGAAGTCTGTGTCATTATTACCCATTTTACAGACTAGAAAAATCAGGTTATTAAAAAAATAATCATAAAACAAGAAAGAAAAGTAAAAAAAAAAAAAGTCAAGTTAGGTAACTTTTCCACAGGGCATTCTTCTAGAAACTGGCAGAGCCAGGATTAGAACTTATATCTACCTGATTTTAGAGCTCTGGTCTTAACACACTAGTATCTAATGCTTTCCTTAGTTAAATGTTCCAGAGTGATATCAAAGTGGAAAAAGGAACTTAGATTCACTAAGTCAAGAGGGAAAGAAACAGCAGCAACGTTTTTTTGGAGTCATGGGAGAGGCAGACAGGCACTAGGCTAGGTACTGTTCATAGATGAATTTATTTCATGATCCTTGACATTTGATATTTTTGTGTTTTCAAAGAGAAGAAGGAAACTCAAGAAGCTGCATAAGTGCCACAGCTAAATTGCATTAGAATGAGAATTCAAATTCAGGTCTGTGCAACGTCATATCCTAGAAATTGTTCTTTTAACCAACTTCCCTTGCTCATCACCATTCCTATTGGCCAACAGGACCGATGCCCAAATATGGGAGATCTTTCCCACATTCACTTGTTCCTACAAATAGTCAACTGTGTTTTTTCCTCTAACATGTTTATGCTAGTTGTTCTGGATGTGATAATTATGTAACTTAATTAGGTATTATTTAAGCTGGGAAATAGTGTATAGAGAAAGAGTATATTTATGAAAATGAAATTGAATGCTTTGGAAAGACCTGATGTTCCTAGAAGTGTTGCTAGTGAGTCAGATATGGACACGATGACTGGAAGTGATGAAAATAAAAATTGGAAAAATTTTATAGTCAGATTACTTCCCAGATTACTTTAGTTTCTAGCTTTCCTTTACAGATACTGAATCTGAGACTCACAGAAAAAGAGCAGGTGTCATGGGAGGACAACATGAACTCTAGAAGGGGATCTGTGTTCAGAGAAAAGTCCTCATCTTCATAACTCCCATTTGGCAAATGGATGTATATTTATGTGCCTTAAGGTAAAAATCCAATGTTCAATAAATATGAATAACTTTATGATTCCTGGCTGCTAACCACGTAAAAAAATTAACCCAAGAACTACTAATATAAATTCTTCTATATAAAAAGACATTCTAAACAAACTTACAGTTAACTAAATTTACTTTATGGTTACTAAAGGTGAAATTGGGAGGAGAGAAAAATTGGGAGGTTGGGGTCGATATTTACATCCTACTATATATAAAACAGATAACTAATAAGGACGTGCTGTATTGCACACAGGAAATTCTACTCAATATTCTGTAACAACCTATATGGGAAAAGAATCTAAAAAAATGGATCAATGTATAACTGATTCACTTTGCTATATACCTGAAAGTAACACAACATTGTAAATCAACTACATTTTAATTAAAAACATTTTAAAATGATATTTGCCTCTTCAAAATAGATTTTTAATATAAAAAATAAAAGGCTTTCTATTGACCATTCCTTCTACTTCTTGAGAAGATTCTAAGATACCTCTAATAAAGCTTTTTCCAATAAAAATCTCCATAAGTAATAATCTCTTATCTAGGTGACCAGATCCAACAGACCACACTGCCTGGTTTCTGGTCACATGTCAGAAAATATGGCCCAGGAAGATCACCAAATTTCCAAACTTCTCATATTGGATGCACTAATTTCAATGTGAATGGCAGTACCAGTGTATCTATGCAGACAAGTCCAGAAAGTAAATCAATCTGTTTTGAAATCCACATTCTTTACCTCACTGTGAAGTGGTGTTGGAAATGAAATCTACATCTGGGTCTTGAAGTCATCAATGTTTTCTAACTATTCAAACACATCTTCAGAGTGGATGCTACATTGTTTATTCCACTTACCAGGATTTAAGAAGTCATAGTCAATAAAGGTATCAATATCCAGCAGTCAAGGAGTAATGACTACTTGGCCTCTACCTTGAGATGCAGTTATGGCTTTTAGTGGCCTGCAGACAGCACACAGAATGAGAATTCACAGTGTAAGAACCTGTGGCAGATGATACAGTCCATAGAAGCTCATTGAGAAAAGCCATTTCTGCATCCTGGATAGAGCTGGGAAAAGAGCTAAGAGAAGGAGGTAAGAGTTCAACAGAGGACTTGGTCAGTGGGGACAAGAAGGAAGTGGCCAGAGATTCAGAAACGAAAGGTTGGAAGAATGGTTAATAGACAGTCTCTACTGAAAAGAAAAGTCCCCTGGGGAGAACATTCAAGGAGAGTGTCACAGAAGGTTTGGAATGGGAGATAAATCTGATTTAACTTCACCCTAAAGATACCAGGAGACAATGAAGGGTTTTGAAGAATGAAAAGGAATCATTAAATCTATATTTTAGCCCAACTTAAATGATGATGGATTAAAGTGTGGGAGAAAATGGAGACAAAAAGATCTGTAGGTCAATGGTTGTCAATCACCATGCTTCAGGGATCCCCTGGAGAGGGGAAACAATCAAACCACTCAGGTCCCACCCAAGATTCAACTGGTCTGAGACGGGACTTTTGATAAACATAACTCAAGTGATTTTAATAGAAAAACAGAGGTGACCACTCATGAATTAGGTATGTATTAGGTGAGCACCGCTGAATTAGGTTGTTGTATAAACACGGTTCTATTGATAAATGGGGCTTCCCGTGTGGCTCAGCTGGTAAAGAATCCGCCTGCAATGCAGGAGACCTGGGCTCAATTCCTGGGTTGGGAAGGTCTCCTGGAGAAGGGAAAGGCTACCACTCCAGTATTCTGGCCTGGAGAATTCCCTGGACTATATAGTCCACGGGGTCACAAAGAGTTGGACACGACTGAGTGACTTTTCACTATTGATAAATGGAGATTTGAAGGGGAAATAGCAAGTAGAATGGAAAAGAAAGGAGTGCCGAGAAGTGTGTTTTTGAAGGTCTATTGACGGACTTTTAATTTCATGCAAGAGAAGATTGAATTCTCAATGCTAAATTTGTAAATTTTAGCTTTCATATTTGCCTCTCCTCTTTTTCTCACTCTTCTTGGCCTGCCCCCCACGTTTTAAAGCAAACGTTCACAGGATGAAATGAAAGATACGAAGCTTTTCTTGGTAGCATGAGCAGCAATTTTTGATGGATAAAGTCATACAGGTTTATAAATTACTCTCAATCAGGAAGGAGACTTAGCCAGTATGGGGGCCTGCTTATCAAGATCCCCAAATCCTCTATGGCACTGCTCCTCAAGTAGTGACTTCATTGCCAATTCCAGTTTTGAAATATACATGGAGTTGCTTTGTATAACTTCTCCAAGTCCAAACCCAGTGTGTTCATCTGGAGTAAAACAATTTTCAATGGAAACAAGTCAAGTGACTTGACAGTCACATTCCTCTAAGCTTAAAGCTTTCAGATCAGACACGGTGCCATGGTGCTTCCAATCACATGAGATGGGAGCCAGTGATAAAGGATAATCTTTTTTTTTCTCACTAGACTAGAGCAGAATCACTGCTTGCACCCTGGATCATGACCATTCAGATAGTACCTGTATTCAAAGTTTCCATCAACTTTTAGAGTAAGATATTATGTGCTGATATTTTATAGATATTTTACACAGTGAACTCATTTTTGACCACTTCAAAAGAATGTGACTGATTGCACAACTTGAAACAACTGTGACATTTATGCAACAATCTGCGTCCTGTCAATACAAACCTCAGACCTGCGGGAGAAAGTTTTTCTTTTTTTTCCCTCTCCGAACAGGGTATTTATGAGGTACTTATGTCACCTAACAGATCCCTTTTAGGTGTGTGTTTATAGCGGGGTATAGAGATCTTAAATAAAGGGAAAATCTGTGTGTGTGTCTTTTGCATGGCAAATGTTTGAAAAAACTTGAAACCTTTTATTTAGGGAAGACCTGTGGTTATTAAGACTCCATTCTCTTTTATTTGCTCCCTGGTTATTGGAAATAAACCAGCATTTTTCACCCATAAAGAGGGAGCAGGAGGAATACAAGGGGCTGGGGGCTTAACCAGTATGGAAAATGCTCCTAAAGGCTGTCTACACTTGCAATCACCACCAACAAAACCACCCCAAGTACAAGAGGCTGCCTCCACAGATTCCTTCCGATCACTACAAGGCTGCCTTTGTTTGTGAGGATTTTGCTTAGAAGTAACCTCAGTTCATCCCTGAAAATGAGGTCACTGTCCCCTAACACATGTTAGGCATGCTTAGCATCTTTTCCCTGGGACTTCTGCCAGGGAGGCCCCTGCTGTTGTACATTTCAAACCTGCCAGGGCTTCTGCTCATAGTAGCCGCTCGGAAACTGAAAGGCAAAACAACATTCCTAGCCTTATCTTGACTTAGAGGGGAATGAGAATCAGTTTAAAAAGAGAAATACAGGGCTGGCAGGCTTTTGTTTTTTTTTTTTTAATAAAGGCAGTGGTTTTGCTCTGTTTTTTTTTGTTTTGTTTTGTTTTTTTGAGATTTACATTGCCATGCCGATAAAATCACTCTCATCAAGTCTATTATGATGTAACTTATATCGAAAAGAAGATCCAGAATCCAGACCCCTTTATCTGGGTGAGATATTATTTTCTCACTCATTGTTCAGAGTCCTAAAAATTCTCCTGGAGACTGATTAGAAATAAAAATAAATATAGAGAAGATGTTTCTCATAGAGGAAACAAACAAGCAAACAAAAAAAACATGTTAGTTACTGGTGATGGGCAAGTGGGCATTTCCAGTCTTTCTCAATGTAAGGTTAATTCTGTTTAGCTGCTGAACAAGATTTGTTTGCGTTTGTCTGAAATTTTCTGGAATACAAAGTAGGACTTAAAGGGCCAGTTTCACCTGCCTCCCAAGGGACATAAAACCATTTGTATCAGGGAGGGAGAGTTTTGAATGTCTTAATAATATGAGGTCAACATAGTAATCTTTTGCCTTTATTTGTACTAGCCAGGAGCAGAATTTCAAGTCACTTTGACTTAAAACTCTCATTAAAAATTTTTTCCTTACACAATAGAGGCTGCAAGTTCTCTTAGTATACTGTAGACACAGATTATATCCTAACTCTACTATGTGTTAAGTAGAAACCAGAAATAATGTTAGGAATTGATAGAACAGAATGATTTGACTAAATGACAGGGAAGTCCCCTCCTCCCCTAAAACCTCCCTGACACTGTATGATGGGAATACAGCTCTTGGTATATATCCAAGAGTAAGGTATATATACCCTTACAGCTCATGGTAAATAAACAGTTTATTTCCCCAATGAGCAAAAAATGGGAAAGTGTTCATGAAAGTTCTATTGTAGCCAGAGTACCTTATACAAGATGTGGAACAAGGTGTAGCTCTTTACCCAAAATGTGTTCGAAGCTTTAAATGCAAACAAAACGAACTCCTCATTCCATTCAAGGACATTTCAGATAGGGCAAGCTAGTCTTGATTTACATCAGAGTGAAAGTATACAAGAGGGATACATTATTTTAAGATTCATAAAATATTTATCTTTGGTTATTCTGAAATGATAAAGGTCCAAATAAGCAGGAAAATAGCCACAGATGGAGAAATCATTCCTGTAAAGACTGTTTTGCAGGTACATTCATTACCAGGCTTGTTTGATATCTCTCCTGTGTTTGGGCATGTTTCAGGTTATCTCTTGGGACAAAGAAGCACTAGAGAAATGGTAACACATTGTTTGGGGGGGAAAAAAAAGTCTATTCTCAGCGCTCTTGGTGCTCAACAATTCAGAATATGGAACAGCCCTGGAGAATTTTCTGTTTTTTTTTTTTTTTTTTTTTTCTATCTTCATCCACAAAGATGGAATATTACAGCAAGGAAGATTTAGTCTTTTGGGAATTTTAATCATCTTTATTTCAGGGAATTATTTTCCCCATTGACGTACAATAAGAATGCAATGGAAGATTGCATAAAAGAGCTGCTGCTGCTGCTAAGTCACTTCAGTCGTGTCCAATTCTGTGTGATCCCATAGACGGCAGCCCACCAGGCTCCCCTGTCCCTATTCTCCAGGCAAGAACAGTTTCTGTTAATTTGCAATGTGTCCATTTTGTAGATGGCAGGCTTTCCAAAACGTATGACTGAATGCCTTTTTCCATGTGTTAGGTGGAAGGCGAGTGTTGAACAACAAAAAAATATAGCCATTTGGGGTCTTAAAATTTCTCATTGTCAGTCATCCCTGTCTCTCTTCTTGCTATGCTTCATCTAGTTCATCTGTCTCAATTATTTCCCACGTGAACTTGTCTTTTCAGAAATCTGTTTTTGCTCTCCCATGAGTGATGGCTGCCTATAAAATACCTGATGCATAATCCATACTTCATTGCTCACTTTGGGGAGTGGCTGTCTTAAAGGAGCAGGCTCCCCTACCCTGGGAAAGATCAGTTGACATGTACCTCACGCTGCCTTCATTTACAATCGGGCTACAGCACGCATGTCACTCAGGAATGTACCCTTGACCGACCTCAGCAATATGTGCTAAATCTCAAGACACACAGCCCTGAACCACTACACTGTTAAGCAAAGATTTATTATACAGATGATTAAATCTAATAAACAGCTTTGCTTTGTGTTAACAAAAGTAAGGTACATTTCTGGCTCTGGTATTTTTTGCACCCACCTTGTTTTGTGAGGTAGGTAGAGATCACCTCATCATTTCTACTGTATAAAGAGGAAACTGAAGCAAAGACGGACATGATTTGCTTAACTAGTTAGAAAATTGCTGAAAAGACATTTGAGATTCCTGGATTCAATGTTCTTCCCACTACTTCATAGTCCAAGAACAAGAAGGAATTCATCCCCAATTTTATGGTATGCGCTAATAAAAAGAATTGGTTGAAGATTTCCTGTCAGACTCCTAAGATGAATGGGATCTCCAAGGTCAACTGGTCCAGCCTCCCAACTCTCTCTCCTTACACAGCCATCCCACAGGATGCTGCCAGGCACAATAACACGTCTCAACAGTGTGACCCCACGTCTCACAGATGAGGAGGACTAAAAACAACAGACGACTTTGTCTCTTTAGACATCAAATGAAGCTGCTGAGGCCCAATGGTCGAAATATTATGCAGTCAACATTTGGGACTCTATAAGCACCTTTGTTTACAAAACAAATACCAGGTTGTTGCATATCTCGGCTGAACAACATTGATGACAACAGACTGTAGAGTCCCTTAGAAACTCCACCTCGTAATACTAAGATACAACTACCTATCACTTGAGAAATACAGAGCAGTTACTTCTGGCATCACGTGTGGTGGATGATAAAAAATAGGTCAAATGTTTGGGATTTTTCCATTAATTTGGTATGTTATGAATCAGAATGAGGATGTCAGCACTTCATGCTTAAGGATCCTTATTATGTAGGAGGTATTGGCATGAGTCCTAAAATATTTAATTCAGGGAACTATTCACATTTTAAATATAGCAACTGAAAACAGTGATAAGCTAAAATTGGTCTAGGTATAAGGAGAAAAGAGAAAGTATTTACTGTGGAAATGAACATTTTCCCAATGTTTTTCTTTTCTTTTTATGAGATCAGGAAATAAATTGTTTGTTTTTTAGTGTGGATAGACTTGATGTTGCAAACATAGCTATTTTCTTCTGGTGCATAAATGTACTATATATGGTCTGGATCAACAAGGTAATCACAATATGCTGGACTTCGCTTCCTGGTCAGATAATTAGAGGCTTGGGGTTAAAAACCCAGAGGAATTGAAGGGTGAGGCCAACTATACCAGAGGGAGATGTCAGCTAGTGAGAGGAAGGGTTCTTGAATTTACCATCCTAAAATGCTGTGTGCCAGCTGGTATAGCTGAAGCCTTGCTGGTATATGAAACTATCTGCCTTTTTTGGGGATCCTTGCAGGGAGGGTATTTTATACTGATTCTTTTCAAAACCAATATACCAAAATGCTACTGCTCTTTTCCATTTTAACTTTTCATTTCTACTTGAGTTCTTTGATCAACAAAGGAATCTTAGGAGCACTTGGTGAAAATATAACTAAATAAGTTCTTATGGGAATGAATAAAATGTATTTAAAAATAAGTTCAAATCACTAGTGAAGTCAAATATAGATAGATAGATAGATTTGGGATTCTTAAATATTCTTCAAGTGACATTAACATTTTTCCAGAACAATTGTATTGGGTTGACCAAAAACTTTGTCTGGGTGTTTCTTAAGATGTTAAAAAAAACCTGAAGGAATGTGCTAACCCAATAATTAAATCTTCACACGGAGTGCAATAAAAGGGAACAGAGGGTTGCTCAGTTGTAAAACATCCGCCAGCCAATGAAGAAGACGTGGGTTCAATCCCTCATCTGGGAAGATCCGACACACCCTGGAGAAAATAAGTCCCTGCACCACATCTATTGAACCTGTGCTCTAGAGCCCGGGAGCTACAACTATTGAGCCCATATGTCCTAGAGATCATGCTCTGCAACAAGAAAAGCCACCACAATGAGAAACCCACAGATTGTAACTAGAGAGTAACCCCAGCTCACCACAACTAGAGAAAAGCCTGCAGAGCAGCAAAGACCCAGCACAGCCAAGGATAAATAAATTTAAGACATTATTTTAAAAGTGGGGGTGGGGGTGGGGACAAAGAGAGAAAGCAGGTAGTGCCTGGATGTGCCAAAGATCTTTTTCAAAGTACAATGAAAACTCATGGTAAAGATAAAGGATTTTTTTTTTTTACTACATAAATTAAAACATTTAAGAATAGACTTTATTCTAAAGTTAAGTTACCCAATGAAACATGTAGTCATAAGCAGTCACAACATGGTAGGAGACTGTGAAATATCCTGTTATACTATAATCTATCAGCAAAGACATCCTACACCGATCCTGGGAAGGATGGCTCATGTTTAAGGAGCTTCTCTTCACGCAGAAGATAAAGGTACTAAGGCAGGGTTAGCACGTCATATATGTTTTTTAAGGGTTTGGAGAAAGATCTAACCTAATTTAGAAGATCTAACCCCATCCTATCAGCAAGTGCTTTTGAACTATGATGCTGGAGAAGACTCTTGAGAGTTTCATGGACAGCAAGAAGATCAAATCAGTCAATCCTAAAGGAAGTTAATCCTGAATATTTATTGGAAGGATTGATGCAGAAGCTGAAGCTCCAATACTTTGGCCACCTGATGCAAAGAGCCAGCTCATTGGAAAAGATCCTGGTGCTGAGAAAGACTGAGGGCAAGAGAAGAAGTAGATGACAGAGGATGAGATGGTTGGATAGCATCACTAACTCAATGGACATGAGCTTGAGCAAACTCTGGGAGATAGTGGAGGACAGGTAAGTGTGGCGTGCTGTAGTCCATGGGGTTGCAAAGAGTTTGACATGTCTGAGCAACTGAACAACAATCAGCTAGTCAATATATTTTGATGATTGCAGAATTCAGACTCTGGAGCCAAAATGCCTCAGTTCAGCATCTGGCTCTACAGCTTACTAACTGTGTGACACTGGAAAAGATACTAAAACATCCTGTAGCTCCATTTCCTCATCTATAAAATGAGAATAGCAGTAAAATTGAACTTGTAGGGCTTGTTGATAATCTTAGTCGTAATAGTAGTAGTTTAGTTGCTAAGTTATGTCTGACTCTTACAACCCCACAGACTGTAGCCCACCAGGCTCCTCTTTCCATGGGATTCTCCAGACAAGAATATTGGAGTGGGTTGCCATTTCCTTCTCCAGGGGATCTTCCCAACCCAGTAATCTTACCCAGGTCTCCTGCATTGCAGGCAGATTCTTTACTGACTGAGCTATGAGGGAAGAAGGGAGATAACACATGCAAAGCAGTTAGAAATGGCCTGGCACACAGTCAGCCCTTAATTAATGCTATTCATTATCACCATTTCAAAATTTTTTAAAGTTAGGTTTTTTGCTTTGTTGGCTACAGCTATGACCAGAAGAGTGAAATGAGCATAACTGTTCACACAGGATCTGCACTCATAAACTGACCTGATTCGACCAATGCTTTCAGCAACTAAGCATGCAAACCGGGCCACAGAACATCCACAGCGCATTCTGTCTATAACAGTGCTTCTCAAACTTGTCTCAGGGTTCCTGTCCACTCTTAAACATTACTGAGGGGCCCCAAAGAGCTTTTCATTCAGAGGGTTATAGCTTTTACTACTGACCATATTAGGAGATAAAACTGAGTATTAAACACACACATTGATTTAAAATAACAGTAACACACTTATTACATGGTAACATAAAATATATACCTCATGAAAAAGAAATAAATTTTCCAAAAAACAAAAAACTGTAAAAGGTGAGAAGACTGGTACTGGTTTATAGTTTTGCAATTCTCTTTAATGTCTGACAGTAGAAGACTCGATTCTTATATCTGCTTTGGCATTCAACCTTTGGCCATGTGCTGTTTTGGAAATCTGACCTCAAACAGATAATGTAGTTAGAGAAGGAGGGATGTCATAGGCACTCTTCTGGAAGGGTACAGGGACACCCAGGGAGTCCTGGACCACACTTTGAGAATGGCTGGCTGGTCTACAGGCAAGTTGTCAAAGACTTACTTCATGGTATGGAGGACTACTTCCTCTGAACAGGAGAATATAAGCAAGAGTCATGACTGAGCCAGAAATGATACATGAGAAACAATACATTCTACTGCAAGTGGTCCCACCGTATCAGAACGACAGTGTGAAAATTCTTTATAGAACCTTATCCTTGTATAAACGTGGCTCTAGAGGCCAATCCTGGGAAACTTCTGGACTGGAAATAAATCTCATTTTGTTCACTAAGACAGAAAGCTAGCTAGTACATTTTCCTGTTTAAAATAATCAAATATTGAAAAATAATTGCCGTTTATTATAAGACTAAATGGTGGCTAGAAGGCCAAACATTATTTCAAGTCTCATTTATGAAAAATCTCTGGCTCCTTTTCAGCTCTATAAATAATACCATGCTTACTTTCAATTTAATTCAACATTCTTTTGATGAGAAGCTACACTCTTTAGAAATGAAGAATTATTTAAAAAATTCTAACAACTTATTTATTGAGTGCTTAACATGTGCCAAACTCTGAGGCTCAAAGATGAGTAAGACAGTCTGTTTAAAAAGTTACAGTGTTATTCAAAGTATAATTTATCTTATTGATATAAGTGTTTTAAAAATATAACAGAATAATCACTGAATTAGAGAAACATGCAAATCAGTAGTAATATATCAGAATGATGCTGAGTTAGAACATAATATAATCAAGAATTCAAGACTAAAGAAAATTGAAGCATACCCAGATTTTACAAAACATTATTTAACATTATTGACTTTTTCTACTCTTTAAATGGAAACAACATTCACTTTTCCAAAGAAAA
This sequence comes from Bubalus kerabau, assembly GCF_029407905.1. Taxonomy (NCBI): domain Eukaryota; kingdom Metazoa; phylum Chordata; class Mammalia; order Artiodactyla; family Bovidae; genus Bubalus; species Bubalus kerabau. Next base: position 139,228,052 of record NC_073624.1, read on the forward strand.
GCAGCATTAACTTCTCAGTATTCTCTGGAAATAACTGTCTATCTTGAACATCTACATACATCCACATCTTCATTTCATATAATAAAAAAGGGACTACTAAAATTAAAAAATTAGATTCTTTATAGACTTTAATGCTTAAAAATGATTAATTAGTTAACTGTAGATATGTGCCTGAAATTTGTTATATAATCTAATAATATATTTATCAACAGTCTAATTATAAGGTATAGTTTAATTTTGATCGATTACTAACTTTTGCAATATACTCTGGGGCTATAATAAAAAGAAAATATAACAAATAAATATTTGCATTAAGATAAAAGAGTTGGCAAATATATTTTGTTTCATAACTGAAAAGGCCTTAACATTATAAAGAGAATGACTATTCAAAAAAGACATGACAGATTTTAAATTCTCTTTTGTTCAAATTAATATTGATTAAATTTGGTTATTGCACAGATTTATAACTGAGAAGAGGTAGTATCTGTATATTGTCACACAAAAGAAAATAAATTTAGCTGATAAGTAAATATCATACTAACTATATAACAAAGTTTTCACTTCAATACAAGAAACTAAACGGTTGGCAAAAGAGTTTCATTTTTTTCATAAAATCTTGTACATAGATAGTCTCAGCAGTAAACTGATAGGTTTTGTGATTTCTGTTTTAAGCTAGATTATATAAAATTTTCTACTTGCTCCCAACTTTTTAGAGTGAAAATCATTAACAATAAAATTAGGGAGTCTCCTAACAGATAAACATGTATGTATTAATGGATTATTAAACCAAATCTACAAAATCAAACACATCTGAGTTGGAAGATAGAAAGTAATAACAAGAATTTCTATCTGGTATTACCATAAAATACCTTTATAGGATTTAAAAGTAATTCACAGTTATTGAAAGATCTTATTATTAACTGCCTCTAAATCGTACATTAAAATTATATTAAATTTGAGCTTTGCTCAATATTATTAGAGTCTAGATTTTTTTTTTGGCATGAGCATTATTTAAAAGTTCAACTTTAAGACTTGATTTTTCATCAAGGCTTAATGGTAAAATTAGTTCCATAAAGGCTTGATTATTAGCAACCCATGAGAATTTCTAGCATTGGCAAAGGTATACATATGTTTATATTTTTAAAAGGTTTGTGCTGCAAATCTTTCACAATAAGAAGCTGTAAAATCACTGGAAGTTTCTTCCATAACACAACTAAGCAATCCTGTAGAAAAATCTCTAAACAACTCTATAGAAACCCCAAGCCAAACAGAAGGAGCAAGAGGTTTTAATGATCATTTGGGAAAATGTAATTATCTACAATACCCTCTCTGCAAGGATTTTATCCATAGTTCAGCTCATGCAGACGAACTGTTCAGTCTTCAAGCCAGAGTTGAAACCAGGAGATGAAGAATCCTTATTCATTGTCCAACCAAGCCCAGTCCAGCAAGAGTACATGCTACTCTATTGTGACGCGACTCCTGTGTGATCTGTATCGGGTCAGTACCCTTCCAGAGTCACTGCTTAGGGCAGGATAATTTCAAATTCAGTCTGTCGTTTTGCTACATGCTTTTTCAAACAGCATGCCCACCAAAACAGAAAATGCTGCACATATGGGCTGAGATCAAATGCTTTCACCATTCAGTTGATATATTCTGACACAAGGCAGAAACAAGATGGTCTGCTTTTATTCATTTTTTCCTTTCAGATCTCAGATCTTTCCTTTTTAAATTAATTTATTACTTTGTAAAAGGCTAAAGTTTTTATATGCTTTAATATCTGTCATATTTGCGCTTGGCTCAAAACTTCCTAGCAATTAATATTTCTCAAAGTCAAGTCTCACTAGGTAATCAGCAAATGTCATTATATCTAAAATTTTCAGCTCTACAACTAATTGAACAGAATGCATATCTAAAAGTCAACCTTCAATATAGCTCATAATTTTTAATGGGTGATTATTTTTAGAGTGACATAACATGATTTTTAGGTGGGACTCACCTGCCAATATGCTTATATTACTACTAAATTACAATTTATGCCAGGAATTCATGAAAAACATTCATATCTTTATTCTGAATCTCAATGTTTAATCTAAAAAGTCCTTTCTCTTAAGGTACATGTTTGAAAATTCTCACTCAGATTAAAATCTCATAGATGTCTACTGTTGAATACAGCAATATTCCATAAAGATCATAGAAGAATATTCTTTGCTAAAAGATTAAGCTATCTTTAAGAATACCAAGATTAAAACTGAATCCATTTAAAATAAGGTTCCAAGTCGTGAGAGAGTTCTCCGAATTGCTTTCTGCAGCACTAAGAAATGACAGTTCTTTTCTCAAAACCATTAGCGTGTCTGTCTACCAGAGCATAGATCCAGGACACATGTCTTTATTTTCCTGATGTCTTCTTCTAGTCACTATGACCACTTCCTATGAAAGGCTCATCTTACGTTCCAGGATTTAATATATTGAATTAATAGCAAATACTTCTCCCTTCTATTCATAGTGTCCTCATAGTTAGATAAACCGACAATAACTGAAAAGGCAGGGAGAAACAAGAGATCACATGAAATCCTGAACTCTGCCATAATCTAAATAGTGTTTTATGAATCCTTCACAATCAAATACATCAGAATTTTATGAACATCACACCAAATATCTCTTTCCCATAGTTATCCCTTAAGGGGAAAAGACTTACCATGCTAGTTCTTTAAAATCAAATGAGATGCCTTATTTAGATTTATGTGCAATTCTGTGAACACAAAAATAACACTACATTTCCAACCTCCAAACTACATCCTCCATCCACTATTTACATGAGTTTCAAAAACAAATGTTAACCCTATGCTGTTTTTTTCTCAACTGTAAAAGTCTATATCCTCGATAGCAATTAATACAGCAAAAAAGGCTGAGTTTACAGCTCTCAGATTTCTCTTGAGAAAAGTGTGACAATTCAAACTTTCTTACATTCTCGGGTCCACTGGGCCCTTCCTGCACCCCAAACTGCCCACTGTCTTTTTGTGTGTGAATAAGCAACCTCCTAAGACCGGCCTGGGATGAGCACATTCCAAGTTACATCTGAGGCGAAACGTACCTAGAATCCAGATCCCAGGAAAACAGAAAGAAAGGACACCCACTGCCCCCCACACGTGGAACTCAGGCGATCCACGGTGCAGGGAAACAGGCTTCCTTCTTACCTGCCAACAAACATTTTGTAAAAGGCACAACTAATCAGACCCAAAACGGCACTTTCTGTAAGGAAAATGCATTTCATTCCGAAACGTAGATGCTTACTTGTTCTGGGAAGCTGTCTCCCTCTTCCACTGCCATTCTCTGTGGCCAAGTATGAAACCTGATCACTCAATTAGTTAACACTCTGGACACAGCATTGCGTCTAAAAATACCCGCCTCGGGGAATGTAAAGGTTTCCCCTGACTCCTAGTAAGGAGGCCCAAACTGGTCAGAATGTCCCTAAGTATTGAAACAAGGGGTGGGTGGAGGCAAGGATGGCCGATGCCTTGGTTCTCACAAACAACATTGTACCTCCCAGCATTCCCCTTGGACTTACCATATCTGTGGCTTCCAGTCAAGCTGCGTGTATTTAGTCATGATATGGGGATACCGAAAATAGCAGGGCAATCAGCTGGGAGTGTACCCTGGCTGCTGGGAATCTCTCATGAAACCAGCTTTTGTCATTCTGCTTATCAGCACTTTCCTCTGTATGCAGGCTACTCTGACATTCCTTCTAAAGACAATACCACCATTTTCTCCTCCTCTGGGATCCAGTCAGACCCACCCTTTACTACTGAGCTTTTTCAGCTTCTAATTTCTTTTCTGCATTAGCTTCACTATTGAAGATATGGATACACACACACACACACACACACATTAAAGCATACTGTACTACCAAGGAGAGTTATCTTACAAACTTAATATCCTTCTGTCCAAGGACAAATATAATTGATGACCTTTTAAAAAATACAGCACTTGTAAGAAGCTCATGAGTACAATCAGAAAAAAAAGATACTCATTGAATGCCTCTGATCAATGTTTTTCAATTTAAATTTTTTTTAATAATTGAATTCAGTTTTTCAGATTTGGGGCATACAGTACTTAGATAACTTTTTACTAGTCTTATCCTTGAGCTCAAGAGTCAAAGCCCTAAAACAATCCATCATCCTAAGAACTTGCATTTATGTTTTGTTTAGAACAGTTCTAATCAATAGGTCCCTCAAATCTGTCGGACTTGAAGGAAAGCATTCATGGTGAACTAAATTCAATTTTGAGAAGGCCAATGTGTATGTCTATTCACTCTCTGTCTATTTACAGAGAGCCTACTACTGGTCAGCCACTCCTCTAGGTGCAGGTGTGGTGTGAGCAAGGAAAGAAAGACAATGAGCTAATTAAAAAAAAATCCCTCCCTTAAGAAAGCTTATATTCCAGCAGGGACAGGGCAGACAGACTCTAAGCCATAAACATAATAAAGAAGCTATTGAATACAATCAACATAAAAAGTACTGTGGAAAAAGAGTAAAAAGGGGGGATTATAAATATGTGTTTAGGGAGGGGGTGTGTAATCCTGATACTAATAATACTGGTAAAATATTAATCATGTATATAGCATAGGATTTTATGTTAATAATATAATTATTAGTATAGTATAACTAATACTGTATAATATTAATAGCCACATGAAATTTCCATTTTTGTAGGTCACTTCCATGTACATACCAGCAATTTCATGTGGTTTAATAATATAATCATAGTCATCATCATCATCATTTAATAGTTATTAAGGATGCTGCACAAGTCCCATTGGGACTTCCCTGGTGGCTCAGACGGTTAAAACATCTGTCTACAATGCGGGAGACCTGGGTTCAATCCCTGGGTTGGAAAGATCCCCTCGAGAAGGAAAAATGGCAATCCATTCCAGTACTATTGCCTGGAAAATCCCATGGACAGAGGAGCCTGGTAGGCTACAGTCCATGGGGTTGCAAAGAGTTGGACACAACTGAGCGACTGAACTGAACTGAAGGATGCTGCAGGCAAGGCACTGTATTAATTTCTTACATATCACTTCACTGTGAAGCACTTTCTCTCTACAATTGTGAGCAAGACACTAGTGTTCATATAGGTTAAGTAACTTGCCAAGGACACCAGTTAGGAAGTAGCCAGAATTTGCATCGAATTCTATAGGATTCTTAAGGGAAAGTTATACACTGCCAGCCAACAACAAGTACATGTTTTCTTGGTCCTCAATGTGCTTTAGATATATTTTCAGTTGGAAACACTGAAAAATAGAGGAATATATAAAAAGCTATAGTTACTGTTCAAAAAAATAAATAATGTGAGGATCTGGCAAGCCGGGGCCCACCATTCCGCTGGGCCATGACTCCGGTATTAAGTGATGGCTTCCTGCCTCTGCTCTTAGTATCCCGATGGTCTGACTATGGTCTGCTTCACTCCTTGACTTTAGGGGGCTACTATCCAGAGGCATTTGATATTGGGCCTCTGTTCTAAAGTCTAGGCCTAGAGACAGAGTGAAGTAAATCAGAAAGAGAAAAACAAGTATTGTATATTAACACGTATATGTTGAATCTAGAAAAATGATACATATGATCTTATTGGCAAAGCACAAGTAAAGACACAGAGGTAGAGAACAAATATATGGATATCAAGGGGGAAAGGGAGGTAGGGTGGGAGGAATTGGGAGATCAGGACTGATGTATATATATACACTATTGATATTATGTATAAAATACATAACTCATGACAGCCTGCTGTACAGCACAGGGGACTCTACTCAATGCTCTGCAGTGACCAAAATGGGAAGGAAATTAAAAAAGGAGAGGATATATGTATACATATAGCTGCTTTACTTTGCTATAGAGCAGAAACAGAACATTGTAAAGCAACTATACTCTAATAAAAATTAATAATAACAACAAAGAATAAAGCCTGTGCTTCTGACTACAGGGTTACTGATTCCCAAGGGAGTGTGGCACCACAGGAAGGCAAATGACACCCAAGACGGGGGTGACCCCTGGGGAGGTCAGGCATGGCTCTGAAATGCCTGGGGTCATTTGCCAGCTGCACACCTTGGTCTTCTCCCCACTTTCTGCATTCAATCATTTATACAGTCATACTGTGGGAGGGGAGCCTCTGATAGCTGCTAGTAATGATTTTTCACAGTGAACACCAGAAAAACCCTGCCGGGCCTATTTCTGGACTGACACACAGGGGAGCCAGAGTCACCCCTGGAACATCACAGGTCAGATTCTCCTGCTGCAGCCATGAGGGGGTTGGGGGATGGGAAGGGGAAAGGTCCTCACTCGGGACGGGTGAGGCTGGCCGAGAAAATCCTCACCATTCCCAGGCCAGCTGTTGGGAAAGTGAAGACAAACTCTTCTACCAAATTCTGGGCTGCTTCCCCAAGCTCAGCTCTTGCCTCTAGAGCCTCACACTTTCTTCAATGACACTGGCTGTGTTTCTTGTTCTCTTCAAGATCACCCTTGATGTCTGTGTTAACATATCTGGTTTACCGGAAAGCTGGGGGCCTGGGAGTGCAGGGCTGTGGGTCTATTCATTGGATGCTATAAGTCATCCCTTGTGTCCCCAATGGAAATCAGAGAACAAGACATCAGGCTCCACGTGAGCATCAAAGCACCATCAGGGTTTAATCCCACGTAGTAGCAACACATTCTTCCTCACATCTGAGATACCTCCTGCCAATTTCTTAATCTCTTGTCTTCAGTGAGAAGACAGAACAGTTCATTATCATCTTCCAAATACTCAAAACTATTATTGAGTTATCCCCCACCTCTCTGATCTTAATCCCTAGGATAAATAATCCCAACTGATTCAACCTTTCCATGGAGTACTTCAGGGAAGAACACTCCATAATTACCCCAAATAAGAAGAGTAATAATTCCCATAATTGTCTCTTTAAACCTACCCCCCTAGCCAGGACATTTTCTTTCCCCTGTGATCATTTCTCATCTCACAGATACCACAGCTGCAAAAGGAGAAGCAGAGATAGAACTTCCCCGAACAGTGAGCACAGGCTTACGTGGGAAGCTATTGTAGCCTGAAATGGGAGGCTGGTGGAAAAAAATTAAATGCTCCAAAATGGGATATGATGTTCACACTTTCTATCTCATTTTCGGAAAACAATTGTGTGCTACTTGTAGGAGAACCAATAGTCAAAAATATTTCTCTCACAAAAGATAAACAATAGAGTCCATCATGTAAGCTTGGAGTTCATGTACTCAAACCTCATCATTTGAAAGATGAAGAAATGGAAGGCCAAGTGGATCCATGACGGTACACTATGAATCGATACTATTGCTGTGCCTAGAATTCATAATGGATTCCTTCAACAAGCACCAAGATGTAGGGTTTTTACCGAGTGATACTGTAAAGTACAAAATGAGATTCAGCTTGTGATTTTTTTTAAGGGGCACCAATACTGCTCTTGAAGAAATGATGCTCATAAGGAATGATGGTACCAGCATCCTTCAGGTATTCTTCATTTGGAGTTCGGATGAAGGAACAGAAACTTGCATCAGGATGTGTAAGGAAGAGTCCCTGGCTTAAAGGAAAGTCTGGTGATATTTTTCTGCATGGATCTTTAAAGTACAGAGCATCTTGGAGGTTATAGCCTTTTATACCAATCTAGTCTCCCACTGGGAATCAAGGATCCAGTGTCCACCATGTCAAGCCACTCTGAATCGTGAGTCATCCAGCTAGGACTGGCTGGAGAAGTTTTCTGTGAGCACCCTCTGTGAGCAGAGGATACAGTTTGGGCCGAGAGGAGGGCAGGGGTGCTACGATGCTGCTTGCTGCCCTTTGCTTCCAGCAACTCGTCCTGTGTGGAACCTCATGCCACACAGTACAGCCTGAGGAGTCTTGACTGAGGGCCTTCAGTCACTTCTCTGCCCTGCCTGCGGGCTGGGAGTACTCTGTGCTGTCTGTCTCTTCATGTCACCAGACTCCCAGTGAGGGGCTCTTCCCTACATGCCCAGTGGACATTTCAGGAGGGTGGAGGAGGCAGGAAGGAACCAAGGAGAGGCTGGTAGCATGTGCATAATTAATGGATACTTGGGCTAGCCCCCAGTGTCAGAAATCATTCCTAAGAGGAAGAGGGTTTTTTGTGCCTGTGCTGAAATCATTCCTGAAATCTCTTCTCTTCACAAATTCTCTCAAGACCCAACAGGTCCCAGACAAATACTTGGAGAAATGCCGCTTCCCTATTTTGTCCACCCTAAAAACGGGTCTTCCACATTCCAGCTTTTTAATTGTGAAGGTAGGCTTCTCATGAGAGGTCATCAGTATTTAGGTCAGGGGGTCTCCAAAATATGACCCGAGGCCCAAACTGACCCACTACCTGGTTTTGTGCTGCCCATGAACTAAAAAACTGGCTTTTACATTTTTAAATTGTGGATGTAAATTAAAAGAATAATAATATTTTGTGGCAAGTGAAAATAATATGCAACTCACATTTCAGTGTTCACAAATAAAGTTCTATTGGAACATGTAGGAGGTGGTATGGCAAAAAAAAAACCAAAAACCAAAAACAAACATAAAACACATTCTTTCTGCTCTCTTTCAGAGAAAGTTCACCAACCCCTAATCTACAGCCAGGGGGTTGGAAGTTGTGTTCTTATGACATATTTTTGAAAGGCAGTGGAGTATCCCGGGTATCTATAGTGCTATCTGATCTTTGAGACTGAAAAATGGCAGGAACCTCACAAAATCCCCATAGAATGCATTCACCTATTAGCACTATGGGACAGAAAATATCACTGTCTTTTCATGAAATAATTTAAGGTATTAATATACTTTCTATCCCCTCTCTGTGCATAATACTGAGCATTAGAACCTAGATCCAGTGAAACTGTCTCTGTTCCATATTCAACAAAAATATGAAATGTGTTTTGAAAGGAAAATAAAATGATGTCAGGATTGACATCACTAATATGACTCTTGAAAACTTGTAGTAACAAAGTGTGCTCTCTCTTCTCCTTGTTTTCCTCTTTCTTTCCAGTTGAGACCATGACACAGGCATTATTCACAGGAACACACGGAAAAAGCAGCTCATTGAGCTTCTAGGAGGGCAAATGATCTAATCTACAAGACAGCTTTTAAAGAGCAGAGTAATCTGGATTGGCCATATTCAGTATTTTCCATATCTTCATCAGGGCACATTCTACCCTCCTTTATCAGCAGAGAAACAGACAAGAAAAAGGATAAAAGAAAAGTGTAGAGATTCAGAAGGGACAGGAGCCCCCTGACTTTGGAGGGAGACTGGGTTTGGGATGGCTGCTGTGTGAACCATGGGAGAGGGTGGTGAGGAGAAGCCCAGTATTCAGAGAAAACACCCCCTTCTCCCTCCTCTGCATTCCCAGAGTTCTAAGCCCCTACCACCCAAAATCCAGTGAAGCCCTACATAGGCAAGAACACACAACAGCTACCTTGGGCATTACTTTTACTAAAACAACCAATTCTAAGGTGAGAATCACCACTTTATCAAAACTCTCAGAAGGTTTGATTTATCCCCAACAAAAGTAGCGACAAATTTCTTTTGCACTGAATGTCTGGGAGACTTTTTCCTCTGGGGACTGCTCTTTCACTCTCATAGCTCCCAACCCCCATCCACACATTTCCCTACTCCCCAGTCCCCACTACCACACTCCCTCAAAATCTTGTATTCCAGAAGAAATGAAATGAACTCAGAGATTCTCTCCTCTTCTCTTTTGCAAATGGCTCTGTACGCAAATGAGGCTAGTAGGATAAAGAAGGAGGTCCCTTAGCAAAGATACAAGAGAACAAATGGCATGTGCTGACCTATATCGTATCTTTTTGCCTTTTCATACTGTTCATGGGGTTCTCAAGGCAAGAATGCTGAAGCGGTTTGCCATTCCCTTCTTCAGTGGACCGCATTTTGGAAGGACTGATGCTGAAGCTGAAGCTCCAATACTTTGGCCACCTGATGCAAAAAGCCAACTCACTGGAAAAGACCCCGATGCTGGGAAAGATTGAGGGCAGGAGGAGAAGGGGACAACAGAGGATGAAATGGTTGGGTGGCATTATTGACTCAGTGGACATGAGTTTGAGCAAAGCCAGAAACAGTAAAGGACAGGGAATCCTGGCATGCTGCAGTCCACGGGCTCACAAAGAGTCAGACACGACTGAGGGACTGAATAACAACAGCCTAGGTCATCTTCAGCCCTTCATATATGGGCATTGTCAATACCTTCCCACTTCAACTCTAACAGATTGATAAAAGGTAAAAGGTACTCTCCATTAATGAGGAAGAACACTGGTTTTTATGAGCCTAAATTGCATTAAGCTGCTAAGTCACTTCAGTGGTGTCCGACTCTGTGCGACCCCATAGACAGCAGCCCACCAGGCTCCCCATCCCTGGGATTCTCCAGGCAAGAACACTGGGGTGGGTTGCCTTTTCCTTCTCCAATGCATGAAAATGAAAAGTAAAAGTGAAGTCCCCCAGTTGTGTCCGACCCTCAGCGACCCCTTGTACTGCAGCCTTCCAGGCTCCTCCGTCCATGGGATTTTCCAATTGCATGAAGAGAGCCCAGCTATTTCTGGACTACCAAAGCTGTGTTCAGTGTAGCCTGAAGAAACAGAATGGCAAGATATCTATTAATTATTTAATAGGCTCTTGAATATATAAATAAGAATATGCAAAATTCAGAACTCATTATGAAATGATCACTCCTCTCAGCTCTAAGGGGTTCCATTGAATGTAAATATCCCGCAGATGAAACTATGTTTCTGCTGTTATGCATGTTCAGGGCTTGAGATTTTGAAAATATGCTCTGGGGCTCTAACTAGTCTAAGAACAACACCTTTAAAGATGATCAACTTATAGTTGTACATTCTCAACATGGACACATTACTCTATGAGGGTGTCCAGAAAATATGATGTCTGTACAGTTTTCTGAAGATGAACTAGAATGCTCGAATAACATTCTCTGTTTGACACTTGTTCATAAAGGAAAAACACTTGCTGAAATATACCAACCCTTTAAAAATTCTTTATTTAAACCAGGGATCCCCAACCCCCAGGCCACGGGCAGCTGTGCGCAGCAGGAAGTGAGCCATAAGCAAGCTTTACCTGCAGCTCCCCACTGGCTCACCATTATCAGTGCCTCACTCACGTCAGTGCCTGAACTATCCCCCACTGCACCCTCCGTGGAAAAACTGACTTCCATGAAACCCATCCCTAGTGCCAAAAAGGTTGGGGACTGCTGATTTAAACCATAGAAAGGAAGAAACCAAAGGTAAGAAAGAGAGAAATTGGACTTAGGTCCACAAAATCATCCAAGCCACAATCCAGCTTAGTTTTCAAAATTGCGTTTTATCATCTGAAATCAGTGCACTCAGTTTAAAATCTTATGGCATTGAGTTAAAGTGTGTGTGCGCACACATACACATACACACACACACACACACACACACACACACTGACCTAGGTTTCCAGGAATTTTCTAATGGTTCTTCAACTCTAATTGCAAAGCTCTCATTCTGACTTATGGCTGACAAATTCCCATCCAGAAATGAAGAAATTAAGATCCTTTTGCCAGACATTGCTTTTGCTATAAATACACACACACGCATACTATGTGAGACATGTTAAATGCGGATAATTCTTTGAAGAAAACCAGTTCTCTTTTATAAATAGAAAACACTAACTATTAACCCATAAAATTATTCCTTAGAAAAAAAGCTATGTATGATTTGGATACATTAAGGAAAATAATAAATAGTGGTTTAATAGGAGGAAGTAAAAATGCATTCATCAACAAAGTTCAAGAGCCATAAGAATTTAATAAATCATTGTGACATATTATGAAGCAAGTCTGGACTCAGTAGTCCTGATGCCCTCCTGAGATAGACCCACATTCTGACTTCTATCCTAATGAGCCCCAGATTCTAACACAAGCAACTCCCAATGTCTAAAATGTGTAGAAATGATAGAATTGTGAAAGCGATTTCCTTTTTACTGAAAACACATTTTCCCCAGAAATTCAACAAGGGGGAGAACTCAGTACTAAGTCTCTTCACACATCATTCCATGTGCAAGGTCCTTTTCCTCAAGTCTGGAACTGAAAAGGTCGAGTGGAGCAAGTCACATGTTGGCCCACTGCTGGGCAGAAAGGACTGGCGTCCGTCATGTGTCGTGTTCTAAAGGGTGAGAACACTTAATGACTCCAGCCCACATTCCAACCATCTTTAATCTCTCCCGGGCAGCAGGGCATGAAAGGGGGCTGGGAAGCAGCAGCCAGTTATCAGAGAAAGCAAAAGACCTCCTCCTTTCATCAGAGTGCCAGACTTGGTGGGGAAAGGCCATCTTGTGGTGGTGGTTGTTCAATGACAGAGACTCGTGGAAAGTTCCCCCCTTCTTCTTCTAAACCAGATGGAGGTCTGTTGGCTACTGGCTCCAAAGCAACATGCAGTCAAAACAGCACATGGATAAACCAGTAAGAAAGGACGATCATGTGTCTTCTTTTGGGTACAGCTGAAACAGCTGCTGGACAGGGGTGTCCCCCTTCAAACCTCCTAGGCTATGAGATGCACCCCATACTGAATCTTTCTAAATCTAACTGCAATGAACCATAATTCTACTTTGCCACACTGAAGGATAAGTTCTTCATACTTAGTCCATTAACTAAATATTAACTAAGCAACTGGGTACTTGATGCTAAAGCTGAAACTCCAATACTTTCACCACCTCATGCGAAGAGTTGACTCATTGGAAAAGACCCTGATGCTGGGAGGGATTGGAGGCAGGAGGAGTAGGGGACGACAGAGGATGAGATGGCTGGATGGCATCACCAACTCGATGGACATGAGTTTGAGTAAACTCCGGGAGCTGGTGGTGGACAGGGAGGCCTGGCATGCTGCGATTCATGGGGTCGCAAAGAGTCAGACACGACTGAGCGACTGAACTGACTGACTGACTGACTGATACCTAAACAAATTCTCTGATATCACTTCTTACCTCTACACCCTGTCCCCAACCCTGAATTTATGCTAAGGCCACACAGGCTTCTTTAACAACGTTCCAAACACTAATGTTATTCCTGTCCCAGGGCCTTTGCATTTACTCTTTTCTGGGCTTCCCGACAGGTGCTAGTGGTAAAGAATCTGCCTGCTAATGTAGGAGACATAAGAGATACAGGTTTGATCCTTGGCTCAGGAAGATTCCCTGAAGGAGGGCATTGCAATCCACTCCAGTATTCTTGTGTGGATAGTTCCACGGACAGAAGAGCCTGGCAGGCTATAGTCTATAGGGTCGCAAAGAGTTGGACACAACTGAAGCGACTTAGCATGCATGCATGTGCCTAGAATGCTCCTTTCCCCTAGTTCTTCCAGGGCTGCTGGTGCCTTCTTACGAATGAGGCCAAAGAATAAACAGCATTTCCTCAGATGAGTCTTCTCTGGCCACTTAATTTAAAGCAGGCCTGGGACTTCTCTGGTGGGCTAGTAGTTACGAATCGACCTGCCAATGCAGGGGACGTGGGTTCGATCCCTGGTCCAGAAACTAAGATTCCACATGCCTTGGGGCAGCTAAGATTGTGTGCTGCAGCTACTGAGCCTGTGCACCCTAGAGGCCAGGCTCTGCAGCAGAAGAAGCCCCTGCAATGAGAAGCCTGCACACAGCAACTGGAGAGTAGTCCCTGCTCACAGCAACGAGGGAAAGCCCATGTACTGCGGCAAGGACTCCGCACAGCCATAAATAAGTAATAAGTAAATCTTTAAGAAAAAGTTGGCTTAAGAGAACTACCATGACACCATTATTTTCTATCTAGCACTATTTGATAAACTTTTCATTAGTTCATAGTCTATTCCTTCCTTTCCACCCAACCCCCAAACAATTTTAGTTTATGAGAGCAGGGCTCTGTCTGTCTTGTTCACTGACAGAACAAGACCAGGAATATAGTAGATGCTCAATAAATACTTGTAAAAGAAGGAGAACAACCAGAGTTCAGAGGTTGTGGGCAGGAATGAAAAAGGATGGGCTTGAGTTGTCTCTTGAGGGCAATTAAAACAGGTAAAGGAAAATAAGCAGATGCTAGGCTGAGGGGAAAGGTTGAGCAGAGCGAGTTCTGAAAGTATGCTCCATGGAGACAGCCTCAGGGAAGCAGAAGACGGATGGTAGCAATTACTGAACCCTTATTCTGAGCCCAGCATCGGGCTGGGTGCCCTGCATTTCAGAGTTGGAAAGAATAAATCTCTTTATCTACATAAAGGATGGTGCCTGGCATGGAGCTTGGCACAGAGCGAGGCCTCCATGTCTGTTAAATGTTGGAAGTATCTACCTACTCCTTATATTACTAATTGGTCCAGAGAGTCAGGAGTGTTGGATGCTCTGTTCCTGCAATAAAGGGAGCCTGTACAGGCAAGGTGGGCACAGTCCCCATTATCTCCTGACCTTGTCATGTTGCAGCTATTCAGTCGTGGTCTTCAAATGGCAAACACTTAATCTTAGACATAGAAGAAGCCTCCCAATGGGATCCAATTTTCCCCATAAGAAACCCTTACAGGATAAATGACTTGTCCAAAGTCACTGGATTGCTTGTTAGTGGGTTCCACATTTTCCTTCATTAAAATCCTTATTAAGGTCTTAATATTTTGAAAAATCGTCTAATTTATTGTCAACATTCAAAATTAAAGACAGTTCTCATAAAAAAAAGACAGATATCTGTCTCTTCTTAATAAATTAGATGCTTTGAAAAAATCAGCCCTTCATTTCTATCCATTTGGCAAAGACTAATCGTAGTTGAGCCAAAACTGTGACCTTTAGCTGTGGTTGGCTCTGCAGTTTGCTCCAGTGCTTTGGCCTGGCCTTAATAGACAGTGGATTCTGCAGCTCAGGGGTTGAGAGCCATCAACAAGGCCCAGCTAAAGGCAGCTGGATCTTCCCCAGGGCAAGGAACACACATGGCAGAGCTACTGTTGGGAACGTCAGATTTGGTAGCAGTTGATCTCCAGGGAAAGTGTCCCATTCCCCTTTTCACCTCTTTCATTTAGCGCCATACCTGAGTCCTGAACTGAGCATGCCCAGTTTGGAAACGGTGCTCACCGCAGTGCTGAGAGGAAGACAGGAGCTGCGGTTTTGTTAGACTCAACACACATTGGTGAAATATCCACCAGGATTTTGGGGTTCCGAAGTTATAGGAAGCCAGTGACTTTTGAGTAACATATGAGTCATAGGAAAGGGAATAAGCACATTTCTTTTAACAACCGTGTGAATATAATACCCTAAAACAGAGTCAACATTGAAAAAATGAGCTTCACTTGACTGAGGAGGATAATGTCCTTTGCAGAGAGAAGGGAAAAGTGCTGACCTGACTCTACCATTAGTTATCTTTCCTGCAGGAGAGGGTAAGCTGGGATATATAAGTTTTCTTCTGCTGTCCAATGCTTATCTCTCCACCTGTCCTCTGGGGCCATTCTTTTCCTCCTGAACTTCTTTACCCATCAGTCTCTTGATTTTCTTGAACCTTCAGTTGGTCTTTCTTTGACCTTAGCTCTCTCCCTGCAGCTCAGTACCTTCATAAAACATCCCTCCCTCTGGTTTCAAATCATCATCATTAAACTCAGCTATTTTAACTTGATTCTCTCAAAGTATCCTTCTAATTAAAATATTCACTGAAGTATTCAAGCACTCAAACATTATTTACTGACTATTGGGCACTGTTCTAGATATGAAGAATACTGTATTAACCATTACATAGTCTCTTGCCCTGGAGAAACTTACCCTGAGGCAGGGAGATAGCCAATAAAGTTTTATTTATAAATATATATTCATATAGAGACAAGAGCAGTAAGAAAAGTAAAATAGAGTCAGGAGCTAGAGTAATGAGTGGAGAGGACTGAAGATGCAATTTTTAAGCTAAAATGTTTAGCATAGGCATCTCTGAAAAGGTAACATCTGAGGTGCTGTGATCAAAATGAGTGATTTGCTTCATATAGTGTCATATGCTGAACTATTTATTCTTTGGTTCATTTGAAACCTCTTATAGAACCATTTCTGTAAATGTGAAACATCTCATTTGCATCTTCAGTCCTCTCCACTCATTACTCTAGCTCCTGACTCTATTTTACTTTTCTTACTGCTCTTGTCTCTATATGAATATATATTTATAAATAAAACTTTATTGGCTATCTCCCTGCCTCAGGGTAAGTTTCTCCAGGGCAAGAGACTATGTAATGGTTAATACAGTATTCTTCATATCTAGAACAGTGCCCAATAGTCAGTAAATAATGTTTGAGTGCTTGAATACTTCAGTGAATATTTTGATTAGAAGGATACTTTGAGAGAATCAAGTTAAAAAGTCAAAATTTTTTAATTACATAGCTTGCGTCAAATGATATCACTGATCAACACAGATGCAAAAATTCTTTAACAAAATGCTAGACAACTGAATCTAACAATATATTAAAAGGATCATACACCTTAATCAAGTGGAATTTATCCCAGGGATGGAAGGATTTTTTAACATCTGCAAATCTGTCCGTGTGATACACTATATTAGTAAAATGAAGAATAAAAACCATATGATCATATCAATAGATACAGAAAAAAGCTTCTGATAAAATTCAGTATCCATTTATTATTAATAAAAAAATCTTTCCAGAAAACAGGCAAAGAAGGGAACTACCTTAACACAGTAAAAGGCATTTATGACAAACCCATGGCTAACATCACACTCAATGGTGTAAAGCTGAAAATCTCCTCTGAGATTAGGGACAAGACAAGGATGTCCACTCTTACCACTTTCATTCAACACAGTTTTGGATGTCTTAGCCACAGCAATCAAAGAAGAAAGACAAAAGGAACTCAAATAGGAAAGGAAGAAGTAAAACCGTCACTGTTTGCAGGTGACGTGCTACTATGCACAGAAAATCCTAAAGACATCACCAGAAAATCAGTAGACCTCATCAATGAATCTGGTAAAGTTGCAGGATACAAAATCAATACACAGAAATCTGTAGTATTTCTATATACTAAAATGAAGCATCAGCAAGAAATTAAGAAAACGATCCCATTTGTCATCTCAGCAAAAAGAATAAAATACCTAGAAATATAGCTACTTGAGGAAGCAAAAATACCTATATTCCAAAAACTACATAATACGGTGACTAAAGAAATTGAAGATGACACCAACAGATGGAAAGATATGCCATGTTCTTGAATTGAAAGAATCAATATTTTTGACACATTTTGGCCAGAGATTTATTAATTCATCTTTTGTTACCCAAAGATTATTGACCATAGATGTTTTGATATTTACTTACATTCTGAAAACAGTGTGGTACTGGCACAAATACAGTCACACGGATCAACATTACAGGGTAGAAAGCCCCCAAATTAATACGTGCACTAATGGCCAATTTATGACAAAGGAGGTAAGCATATACCTTTGCAAACAAAAATAAACAAACGGGAGCTAATTAAACTTAAAAACTTCTGTGCAGCAAAGGAAACCATAAACAAAACAAAAAGACTACCTACAGAATGGGAGAAAATATTTGCATATTATGAGGCAAAGAATAAACTTCCAAAATATATAAACAGCTCATACAACTCAATGTCAAACAAATAAACAACCCAATCAAAAAATGGGCAGAAGATCTAAATAGATCATTCTCCAAAGAAGGCATACAGATAGCAATCAAACACATGAAATGATGCTCAACATCACTAATTATTAGAGAAATGTAAATCAAAACAATGAGGTATCACCTCACACCAGAATGGCCATCATCAAAAAGTCTACAAATAATAAATCCTGAAGAGGGTGAGGAGAAACGAGAACCCTCCTACACTGTTGGTAGGAATGTAAATTCATAAAGCTGCTATGGAGAAGAATACAGAGCTTCCTTAGAAAAACTAAAAATAGAGTTACCATATGATCCAGCAATCCCAATCATGGACATATATCCAGAGAAAACCATATTCTGAAAAGATCTAACCACCCCAATGCTCACAGCAGCACTATTTGCAATAACCAAGATATAAAATCAACCTAAATATTCATTGACAGATGAATGGATTCAGCCATAAAAATAATGAAATAATACCATTTGCTACAACAAGGATGGACCTAGAGATTATTATACTGAGTGAAATAAATCAAAGACAAATACCATAGGTATCACTTATGTATGGAATCTAAAAAAATGATACAAATGAACTTATTTATAAGACAGAAATAGACTCATAGAAAACAAATTTACACTTACCAAATGGAAATTAGGAAAAGGGATACATTTGGAATTTGGGATTGACAGATACACATTACTATATATGAAAATAGATAACCAACAACAACCTACTGTACAGCATAGAGAACTATATTCAGTAGCTTATACTAACCTATAATGGAAATGTGGCTCAGGTGGTAAAGAATCTGCCTGCAATGCGGGAGACCTGGGTTCAATCCCTGGGTTGGGAAGATCCCCTGCAGAAGAGAACAGCTACCCATTTTAGTATTCTGGCCTGGAGAATTCCAAGGTCTGTATAGTCCATGGGGTCACAAAAAGTTGGACACTACTGAGCAACTTTCACTTTCATAATGGAAAAGAATCCAAAAAAGAATATATATGTATGTGTGTGTCTGTGTATATATGGTAAAGAATCTGCCTGCAATGCAGGAGACCCAGGTTTGATCCCTGGGTTGGCAACATCCCCTGGAGAAGGGAATGGCAACCCATTCCAGTATTCTTGCCTGAACAATTCCATGGACAGAGGAGCCTGACAGGCTACAGTCCATGGAGTCACAAAGAGTTGGACACAACTGAACGACTAACACTTTCACTTTCATATATATATACACACATATATATATACACATTTTAAATATATATAGTATAAATATAAATGTACAATGCAAATATAAAGATATATTTTATATATAAATATATATAGTATATAACGACAATAAAAAATAAAAATCAAATAATATAGCTTTCATCAGATGATACACAATTAATGTGATCAACACAGAAAAATGTAATGCTATTACATTTTAAATGTAGTGATATCAATCAAACATTTATATTTCAGACCCTGCAATAAGCTCTGTGCATTCATCTGCCTATTAATTAGCATAATACCAAAAGAATTCACTGTTACTCATTCTATAAGTGAATTGTGAAATATCTCTTTATTACTGTGTTATATTGGAGAGAATTTGAAGAGCACCAACCCCATCAGGAGTTAAGCAAATTAACTGTTCAAATAAAAAATTTTCAATTGTGTTATGTAAATAGGGCCAGGTCTGGGTCAGGCAAGGAATGTAAATAAGGACACAGTCCTGGGAATGTATGTCTTATGAGGAGTGATACGTGACTCACCGGAAAAGGAATAAGTATATTTCTGCGAGCAGCCCTATGAATATGAAATTGTAAAAGCGCAATCAGGACTGAACACATGAGCCTCACCTCCCTTGGAGGAGCAGCATTTCATGCAGGAGTGCAGGGCGTGCTTGCAGCAGGCCCAGCTGCACCTGAAGGGCCGCCCACCTGGTTCAGCCTGTTAGGTGTGTCTTCTGAAATTTCCACAAAGGCTGTCCATCTCCACGTTTTTCAGCGCAACTCTTTTCTTTTTTTTTATGTTGGCAAATAATTTAAAAATTAGAAATATATGAGGAAGGACAGATCTGAAAGAAAAACACCTGTGTTCCAGGTCTGAGGGCCATGTCAAAAAGATGTAGATGGAGATATAGATGTCTGTCACTCTGTTTTGTAGATCAGTTCATTTTATTACTGTGTTTTAAAATCCATAAAATTTCACTACAATGTGCAAATGAAATATACAAGCAGATTGCTTGCTTGACCCAGTAAATTCAGGGACTCATCCAAGAGCCCAAGAATTCTGGCGCTGAGCCCCAGTTGGAATCCACTAAAATTGCAATAATTCAAACAAGTATTGATCAAAAAGTAAAAACACCTTTCAGAATCACTGTCATCTCTGTCAAAATCACTGCTAGAAGCGATTCATTTATAAAACTATTGATATTTAAAATGGAAATGACCTAGGAAGTTGTCTAATTTATCCACCTGTAACTGTGGAGAGAATGTTTGGTACAATTTAATTTGAAGATTTAGTTTCACTTACTTCAACTTCTTCTATGGAATTTCAGAAGGTTCTAAAATAAAAATACAGTGTTATTTCCCCTCCCCCTTCTAATCCCAGTAATCCCTGGTGGTTTTACTGAGTGAAGAGTGAGCTGGCCCTGTTTATCACCATTCTCACCCTAACTAGCATGTTAAAAATTTATTTTAGGTGTTCCAACATGATTCTACCAAAGGATACAATGAGCTAAAAGAGAATTCAGAACTGTCCAGTGTTGTATTTCAGAAGTGTATGAAGTCTTCCCAGCTTTCAAACCATATGTTGAACAGGGCTAATTCTATTTCTGATGGAAATGTTAAAGAAAAGATTTTGATTCTCTAATGTGTTCAAGTCAGCACAGCACATAGGAATTCCAGAGACTCAGGGATCCCTGAGCATCAAGAGACTGCTGAAACCAAGGTTCCCATGCCACAGTTTCCGTGACAGTCAGGCAAGACTAGAGAATTCCCCGAGGTTGGTGAGCCATGAGGAGATGCTTATCACCCTGTGGATTCTTCCAAGATGCCATCAAGGTGGGTTCTGAGGCAGCCTGGTACTTGACCCTGTGAAAACTATTAACTGTCAGGGTAAGAAACAGGCCAAGAAAACCTAGGTGAGCTTGTGACTCCTTAGCAAACTGGATGCCTGCACAGAAAGTGGCCATGAGTGTTATGGTTCAGTGTGTAAGTTCGAGGGCCGACTAGCTGGGCTGCAAATGCGCTCAGCCCCTTCCTTGCTCTTAATCTTGAGCAAATTACTCTGCCTTATATGCTTCAGTTTTCTTCTTTTAAAATAGAATAATACTTTTACTTCATAGGGCTTCTATAAGAAATAAGTGAGTTAATGTATGCAGATATATGTAACATATACAAAGAGGTTAATATGTTCAGTAGGATGGACAGGGAGGCCTGGCGTGCTGCAATTCATGGGGTCGCAAAGAGCTGGACACGACTGAGCGGCTGAACTGAACTGAACTGAGGCATTCAAAAACACTAGTTGTAACTACCTTATTAATGTGTATGAGAAGGAAGAGGAAATGTTTCAAAAACTGCCCTATTAAAAACAATATAGCACCATGATCTCACTTTTATGTGGAATCTAAAACAAACAAATCCCAAGCTCACAGATAAGAAGAGACTGGTGGTTACCAGAAGCTGGGGGTGTGGGTGGGCAAAATGGGTGAAGGAGTTAAAAGACATAGACTTCTAGTTATAAAATAAATAAGTCCTGACGATGTAATGTACAGCATGGTGACTATAGTTAGTAACACTCTACTGTACACTTGAAAGCAGCTAAGAGGGTAGATCTGAAAAGTTCTCATCTCAAGAGAAAACAAGTTTTGCAACTATATATGGATGTTAACTAAACCAATTATCCTGCTTATTTAACTTATATGCAGAGTACATCATGAGAAATGCTGGGCTGGAGGAAGAACAAGCTGGAATCAAGATTGCCAGGAGAAATATCAATAAACTTAGATATGCAGACGACACCACCCTTATGGAAGAAAGTGAAGAAGAACTGAAGAGCCTCTTGATGAAAGTGAAAGAGGAGAGTGAAAAAGTTGGCTTAAAGCTCAACATTCAGAAAACTAAGATCATAGCATCTGGTCCCATCACTTCATGGCAAATAGATGGGCAAAGAGTGGAAACAGTGGCTGACTTTATTTTGGGGGGCTCTAAAATCACTGCAGATGGTGATTGCAGCCATGAAATTAAAAGACGCTTACTACTTGGAAGGAAGTTATGACCAACCTAGACACCATATTAAAAAGCAGAGACATTACTTTGTCAACAAAAGTCTGTCTAGTCAAGGCTATGGTTTTTCCAGTTGTCATGTATGGATGTGAGAGTTGGACTGTGAAGAAAGCTGAGCACTGAAGAATTGATGCTTTTGAACTGTGGTGTTGGAGAAGACTCTTGAGAGTTTTCTGGACTGAAAGGAGATCCAGCCAGTCCATCCTAAAGGAAATCAGTCCTGGGTGTTCATTGGAAGGACTGATGTTGAAGCTGAAACTCCAATACTTTGGCTACCTCATGCGAAGAGCTGACTCATTTGAAAATACCCTGATGGTGGTAAAGATTGAGGGCAGGAGGAGAAGGGGACGGCAGAGGATGAGATGGTTGGATGGCATCACCGACTCAATGGACATGGGTTTGGGCAGACTCCAGGAGTTGGTGATGGACAGGGAGGCCTGGAGTGCTGCTATTCATGGGGTCGCAAAGAGTCGGACACGACTGAGCAACTGAACTGAACTGAACTGAAACCAATTATGCGGCTCATTTTGCAATATATAGAAATATCAACTCATATTGTACACATGAAACTAATATAATGTTGTATGTGAAATATACCTTAACAAAAATTCTACATAAAGACAGAATCGAAACCAAATATGAAAAAAACCCAAACCTATGGGAGAAGGCAATGGCGACCCCCTCCAGTACTCTTGCCTGGAAAATCCCATGGACAGAGGAGCCTGCTGGGCTGCAGTCCCTGGGGTCACCAAGAGTCGTACACAACTGAGCGATTTCACTTTCACTTTTCACTTTCATGCATTGGAGGAGGAAATGGCAACCCACTCCAGTGTTCTTGCCTGGAGAATCCCAGGGATGGCGGAGCCTAGTGGGCTGCTGTCTATGGGGTCGCACAGAGTCGGACACAACTGAAGTGACTTAGCAGCATACACAGTCCTGTCTCATATATTTCTATATGTAGAGGTAGCTTATCCATTCATCCATCTCCACATATTATATGGATTTGCACATGACAGGGGCACATTTTATACATACATGTGCTTGCCAACTTTTGCTGCTGCTGCTGCTAAGTCACTTCAGTCGTATCTGACTCTGTGCAACCCCATAGATGGCAGCCCACCAGGCTCCTGCCCAGACTTTCTTTAACTACTCCCATGTCAGTATTTCCCATCCTTCTTATCCTGTTTACTTTTTTCCATAACATCTTTCACTTTCTACCATATTATATAACTTACATTTTAATTTGTCTACACAAAAAACTATTCATCGATTAAATGAAGTTTTACTTAATACAGCATCTCTATAAAGTGGGTATTATTCATCCCTTTCTGATAAATGAGTCAACTAAGGTCAGAAAGGTTACCTGAAATAACATCATCAGTTATATAATAAGCTATTATTATGGCTCCAAATATCAACTCATGGAAGAATTTTGACACAGTCATGAGGTACTAAAACCAATACCAAAGCTTTAAAGAAATACCCTTTACCACATGAAGTTTATACAAATAATTTATCTTGGAAGATTTGAACCTATTTTTCATTTTTAAATCCTACTATTAGAATTATCTACTACACCTTCAATTTTATAAATATTTTTCTAAAGTATCTTTCTTTACAATTTACATCGCACTATACTCTTCACACCATAAAATGTGAATTTCTAAGATCAGACACTCAAATCAATGACAACAAATAATGGGATCAACTTTCTCTCAAAACCCTGAGCCAACACAGCTCTGAATTGCTGCACATGCTTTACCACAATATACAAATGGGCTCAAAGAGAAACTCTCTGGTAATATACCAGACTAGGGAGTCCCAACTTCATGGGTTTTGGTGAGGAGACTGGAAAATAGGATGCAAATTCTCCTTTTGTGTTTGTGCATATGGGCATTGGAGAGGGTGAAGTCGAAAAACTGAGAACCACAGTCCAGAATGCCAGGAAAAAGAAAATGTTGCTCCCTTTCTGCCCTACTCCCTTTCAAAACACTATCTCTTAATGCTAATAGCAATCTGAACCTAAATATCTGGTTCAGAAAATTACAAAGTACCATGATAATTTACGGAAGAGAACGTTCCTCAGCCTAAGAAACACTGACAATTACCCCAAGTGCCTGTGGCACTGAAGATCAATGTGATCCAGAGCACAAAGCCATTTAATGGCACCACGTTCTGAAGAACACTTCACTCATCAGCAAAGCAGCCTCCCAGAGCTTTGGTTAATCAAGGCTCCCACTCTTGCTCATTCACCAAGGAGTAGCGGTGAACTGGTATTCTTAATACAAATGATAATTGCCTCCTCCAAAATATTACCAGACTTTAAAAATCACTAAACAAAGATGGTTATGCATTTGCAATTACACATTTGCAAAAGGATGTACGTGGTTCCCAAGGCTGTGTTACATGTATTATTTCCTTTGACCATCACTAATACCCAGGACACCAGGTACTCTAGCCAGGCACTATAATTCGCCTTCAAAAGACCAGGAAACCAACGCTCAGTTAAATAACCTTTCCCCAAATCAGGTGGCTGGACAGAACCTGGGTAGACTAGAATATACTAGAACCAGGTCTTTTAATGTCTAACATCTGCATGTTAACATGGCCTCCCATCATTGGAATGGAAACCCACACAACACAAAAATGCCAGGTTGGGGAAAAACAACTGGATGGCACTGTAGAATTTACTATAATGAAGCATGTCTTCTATACATTAATATGCATTTTAATATGTTTTAGATATATTTTGGGTAAGCCTCCAGCTTGCTAAATATATATATTTATATATACATAATAGATATGTATATACTTATATCTATAATATACATATATAGTATATTGAATAGCTTGGAGTTCTAACTCTAGCTTGTATGTGTGTGTGTATATGTGTGTGTGTGTGTGTGTGTATATATATATATATATATATAATATACATGTACTATATTGAGTAGCTTGAGAGTTCTAATTATATCTCATACATCAACTATGCCTATTCATTCAATCGGCTGATGATTATTCACAACCTAAATACTCTTCTGAATTCTTCTCCTCATTTACTTCAGATTTCTCCACAACTCTAGATTGGTATTTCTCAAACTGTTGCTCCAGAGGAATTTCTGGAGAAAATGGACATCATTTTCCCTTGGCCTTCAAGGCTTTCTCTTCACACCTATTACACCTTCCTAAGCAAGGCTCTCTTTCCTTAAATGCCTCAAGTGACTTCCTCCCTGGTTCTGGCCACTTTCTTATCTGGAGTCACCAAGGAACCAGGCTCTATATCTGCCTTTGTGGCAATGGCCCCACTGCCACCTACAATCGTCTCTTCAGAGGGGCCTGGAACTACTTGCATAACTTTATTCCGACTCTGCTGCACATTTTGCCCACTTTGAGTATATTTATGCAGAGAAACATATGTCTGGATAAAGAACAGAGGCTCCTACTCCAGCCCTTTCTAGGCTTGTATTCAAAGTACCAACTCCTCTGAAGGCTGCTGTGTGTACACTGGTGAGTGTCAGTGGTGACCAAGATCTGAAGGGAATAGGCAGGATGTGGCAAAACCTGTCGAGATGGCCTTTATTATCTGTGCTGGAGGGGGCCATGAGCGTGCAAAGCAAAGGTTTATTATTGCTTATTTCACACAACTGTGAAACACCACTCAACAGGGTGTACTTCACCTGAGGGGCACAACCCCTCCCCTTCTCTCTCCCCATTCGATCGGCTTCGCGTGGCAGTGATTCCAAATCTCTACTGGCTAAATGCAGGGTGGCAAAATCCTCCAGAAAGCTCCTTCGCCATGTCCCCAGTCTTGATGAAAATACTGCTATAGGGAAATTTGGTGACTCTTTGGTAAAAATCAAGATAATTACACATACCCTTCTGATTACAGAGGTGCTATTTTGAACAAGAAATGTACAAAGTATTTAAAATTGTGGAAAGCATTATATAAACAGAATAATGATGCTATGAGAAAGCTCAGCTTATGTCTTAGAATTTACAGTGTTGTCTGGGACATATGACAGGTAAAAATAGAAACCAACCAGAGAAGGGTGTTTTACATTTATTCAGGGCTTACTCTGTACCAGATACTCTGCTCTGAATACTGCATGTATTAGCTCACTTAATCCTCACAACAGTGTCACTAACAAGGCACTATCATTAGTCCCATTTTGCAAGCGCAGACACTGAGGCTGAAGAGGTCACACAACCTTGCCCATGCGCACGTCACTAGTGAGCCACAAAGCTGGGGCTGAAATCAGCAGGCCGACTTCAGCCCAGGGCCTTATCCCCTAGGCAACCCTGCCTTTTGTTCACCAGAAGGGTCATGATGCCAGTTCATTTACTGATCATAGAAGTAATTCACTTATTCAAAGTGATCCCAGCAAATGCAAGTTTTTTTTTCTCAAAATACATACATGAATAGGTATTCCTGAAATGCTGAACATGTAAACTAATGGGGGTAGAGGTGGGAGGAAGCAGGCTTCATTATAAAAAAGGATTCATTAGTCATTTGATTTCACCATCTTCATAACATAGCATTTTACTATGGACAGACCCTATAGGGTAATCCTCAGAGGATTTTTTTCTAACTGTACAACATTTCAGTAACAGAGTAGTTTGTTTGGGGGAAAAGCTGCATTTAACATCTTTAGGCATTCTAAGTAGTATCTTTTTACTCTTTCATCCCCAAAGCATTAATCCTCATTAATCAGTTTTTTTCCACATCCATGGAACACATTCAGCAAATATTTGAGGGTTTACTGTATTCCAGGCTCTGCTCCAGCCACTAAAGATACAACAGCAAACAAAACACATGAACACTTTTTTCCTCATGGAATTACATTTAATTGTCTGGAGACAACCTTTAAATGCTGAATATTTACACTATGCCAGAGCATGAAATTCTATGGAGAAAAGCAAGTGTTTGAATTTTGAAGGTGGAGCCTGCTAATCAGGTATGAAGTGTGAGAAACAAACAAGTGTCAAGGTATTTGACCAGTAATTGGAAGAACTACTCATTCACAGACACAGGCAAGACCTTGGAAGGGCAGGCTTCGAGTCAAGGGTTAGTTTCATGGGGTTAGTTTCGTGGGGTTAGTTTCGTGTTAAGAGCTGGGATGCTCCTTTGCCATCTGTCTAAGTATGGGTTTCTCCACAAGCAGGCCCTGAGACAAGCATCTGAGCACAAGGAGTTTCTTTGGGACAGAATCCCAGGAAACACTCAAGAGGACTGGAGGGATGAGACAGGTATAGGCAAGACTCCATACAGAGTATCTTACCAAGCCACTTGGCACCATGGGTAAATGGGGCTCAATCTCTCTGGGAAACAGAACATAAATCAGAACTCACCTCTCTTCAAGGGCACAGGGGCCCCAAACGGTGAGGGAACTGGGACATTTATCTATCCATCAACTCCCACTAGCCACTGGTCAAAGGACACTCCTAGAGAGCGTTAACCCAGTACCATACACAGGTGTGTGGGCTCTGGCAGACAGTCTGGTGTTCGTATTTGGGAATTTGGCCCAAATTCATGGAAACTGTTGTTTCTGAGAGAATGTGGATGGGGCAGTAACACTGTCTATCCCAGTGTGCAAACGGAGATTGTGAATAGGCTGTTGGATATGGATGCCTGGACTGTGAGAGAGATGAATGAGTGGAAATAGAAATTTGGGAGTTATCAACATATTGGCGGGTTTTTAAAGCCATTAAACTGGATGAGGTGATCAGAGAAGAAGGGAAAATGGAAAAGGACAGTCACTGAAAGGCTGAAATTGGGGGTCTGCCAACATTTAGAAGTTGGAGAGATGAGGAAGGACCAGCCAGAGAATGAGTGAGAGGCAGACAGAGGAAAGAGATGTTGTTTTTTTTAAGGAAAGAAGACATGACACATGAGAATGATAATGGGAACTGCCCACAAAAGAGAGAAAAATGTAATAGAAAGACCCAATCTTGTTCCTTTTAATGATTGAGTAATATCCCATTATATATACATACATACACATGTGTGTGTATATATATATATGTATAGAACAGTCTTTTGGACTCTGTGGGAGAGGGCGAGGGTGGCATGATTTGGGACAATGGCATTGAAACATGTATATTATCATATGTGAAATGAATCGCCAGGCCAGGTTTGATGCATGATACAGGGTGCTCGGGGCTGGTGCACTGGGATGACCCAGAGGGATGGGATGGGGAGGTAGGTGTGTGTGGGGGTTCAGGATGGGGAACACATGTACACCCATGGCGGATTCATGTCAATGTATGGCAAAACCAATACAATATTGTAAAGTAATTAGCCTCCAATTAAAATAAATAAATTTATATTTTAAAAAAGAAAGAAAAAAAAGTATGTGTGTGTGTGTATAATAATTGATCCTAGATTAGGAAGATCCATTGGAGAAGGGATAGGCTACCCACTCCAGTATTCTTGGGCTTCCCTGGTGGCTCAGATACCTGCAATGTGGGAGACCTGGGTTCGATCCTTGGGTTGAGAAGATCCTCTGGAGAAAGGAATGGCTACCCATTTCAGTATTCTGGCCTGGATAATTCCATGGA
The DNA here is from genome assembly GCF_029407905.1 of Bubalus kerabau. Lineage (NCBI taxonomy): Eukaryota > Metazoa > Chordata > Mammalia > Artiodactyla > Bovidae > Bubalus > Bubalus kerabau. The sequence continues at coordinate 139,256,513 of NC_073624.1, forward strand.
CAGAGGGGCCTGGCAGGCTACAGTCCATGGGGTCACAAAGAGTCAGACACAACTGAGCGACTTTCACTTTACTTCATATACACACACACACACACACACACACACACACACACACCTTCTTTATACATCCCTCTGTCAATGGATATTTAGGTTGCTTCCATGTCCTGGTGCATGAGTCTTTTTGAATTATGGTTTTCTTAGGGTGTATGCCTAGTAGTGGAATTTCTGGGTCACATGGTAACTATTTTTAGTTTTAAGTAAACTTCATACTGTTTTCCATAGTGGTTGTATCAACTTACATCCCCACCAATAGTGCAAGAGGGTTCCCTTTTCTCCACACCTTCTCCAGCATTTATTGTCTATAGATTTGTATAGCCTCCAATTAAAATAAATAAATAAATAAAAGATCTGTATAGCACAGGGAGCTCAACTCAGTGCTCTGTGGTGATCCAGATGAGGGCGTCGCGGGGGAGGGAGGTCCAAGAGGAAAGAGGTATATGTGTACATATAGCTGATTCACTTTGTTATAAGCAGAAATACAATATTGTAAAACAACTGTACTCCAGTTTAAAAAGACTGTAAAAATGCAACAGGAAGAGAGAAATGCTGGAGCGATGAACCATAGTGGGTCAGCACAGAAACATCTAGGGTTTATGTCAGGAGTAGGGTCTTCGGAAAAAGGACAGACAAATTTGGGCTAGAACAGACAACAAAATACAGGTGACAAGTGAGCAGATGTGGTGGTCAGGCCTCCTAAGTGTGGGGTAGCTCCCCAGTGTAGGGTTCTACTAAAGGTAACCTACAGAGTCCTCTGTTGCCAAGATGAAGTATTTCCTTCCTGGTGATAATGCTGCTGAAGTTCTCTCATGCCAGGTCTGTGCTTCCCAAGGACAACTTTAGTTTATTGGGCCCTCACTGATTCAATGAACTTTTGAGCTGTGAGGAACCGAAGCAAAGGTTGTTCTGTCTCCCCCTCTCACACATGATAAATATTATAGCTATATATTATTATTATATATTATTATAAATGTATATAAATATAATATCAACATTCTTAACATTTGAAATCAACAGCTGGTCAACATCAGTTTGGAATCTTCCAGAATGAGAGACACAAAGACTCTTAAGCTTTCCAAAACCATTTCTTATTTTGAGAGCTCTTACTTTGGCTGCCTAGACCATATCATCTTTTACTATCCTTACAATTCTAGAATATTCTCTTCACACGCTACCAATCCATCAGCCACAATGATCTGACCATTAAAACCGTCAGCAGCTGAGTAAGAGGGAAGACTTTGTCTACTGTGCTCACTACTCTATTCATGGTTCTTAAAAGAACATACAGTAGATGCTCCATAACTATTCAGTGAACGCAGAGAAGAGAAGCCTCCCAGTGCCTCTCAGTTGAGGTGGATATTTTTGCTGTTTAACAAATACCTCATGTTCATACCCTGGGCTGCTGCAACCCAAGTCCCTTTGAATTTAACTTTTACCCAGGAGTAAAAGTTAAATTTTACCCCCCATCATGTGCTCAGTTACCCAGGAAAGACGGGAAGAGTCAGAACCCAGTTAGGCCACTCAGACATTTCCTCCCTGACATGTGACTCTAACAGACAATGACAGAGTCTGCAGTGTGGGTTGTCTTCATCCATCCCAACAGAGGTACCCAGACAAGACCACTCAAGACAGGATTCCCGGCATTCCCACTTCTTGGGCCTCGCCTCCTGCCCATCACAGAGGCAACGGATGCTCCTCTCCATCTGGCTTTCCTCTCTCTCTCTGCTTGTGGGAGGATATCCTCTCTTTGCAGTTGGAAGGAGACAAATGACTAATTTTGGCCAATGGGTTGTGGGTGGAAATGACATGTCATTTTCTGGATGGAGCACTTAATTGCCAGGATTCCATGGCTTTCTTTCCTACTTCAGCGGACCATAAACATGGGTAAGATGGTTTGGAATAACTCTGTAGAGTGAATTTTCACTTTCCCCACTTCTGACATAGCGTGCACAATCAACTTCTCTTGATGCTCTGTTTTCTAAGGCAGGTCCTCCAATCCCCTCCCAGCAGAGAGCTCCAATAACTTTCAATAAGATATCTTTTGCTTAAGAAAGCCATAGCTGGTGTCCATTTGCTACATTATAAAAGCTTCCATATTGTCATTTCACTCAAGTTCCAGGGTAAAGCTCTGATCATTCTCTTGAAAAGTTTCCACCAGGAGTCTGTACCCTACACCTACCTACTTTTGTTTCCAGATCTTTCTCTATCCTGATGTAGGTATTCATCCTTGCTTCCACTCCCCAAAGTATTTGGACGTGAGAAAACATTTCCCCTCTCTAGTTTCTAATATCACATCCATCTTCTCATTTCAATCACAGTCAGGGCTCTCAGGAGCGGTATCCTACCTGTACCACCCAATCTCTGAGGATCACAGAACCACCTCCTTCCCCACGACTGTTCTACTGAGGCTGAGATGGCTTGCTTATCTACTCTCCCTTATTAAAAAGTAAGCTTCATTGGGGTTAGCAGATGTATGCTTCTATACATAGGATGGATAAATAGCAAGGTCTGACTCTCTATATATAGCACAGGGAACTATATTCAATATCCCTCTTTGGCCACCTCATGCGAAGAGTTGACTCATTGGAAAAGACTCTGATGCTGGGAGGGATTGGGGGCAGGAGGAGAAGGGGACGACAGAGGATGAGATGGCTGGATGGCATCACTGACTCGATGGACGTGAGTTTGAGTAAACTCCAGGAGATGGTGATGGACAGGGAGGCCTGGCATGCTGTAATTCATGGGGTCGCAAAGAGTCAGACACAACTGAGCGACTGAAATGAACTGAACTGAAGTGATGATAAACCATAATGGGAAAGAATATTTAAAAAAGAAATTCAGTTATATACATAACTGAATTACTTTGCTATACAGGAGAAATTAACACAATGTTGGAAATCAACTACATGTCAATAAAAAATATTGATTGAAAAAACTTCATCATGGCAGGGACTGGATATATTTATTTTTATCTGAGAGTGGAGCTTTCATACAAATATTCATGGAACGAGGACAGAGAAAGTGAGGAGCAAGATCAATTGATTCAATTGTGGGATTGATGGAGCATAAGACGTCATGATCACTCTCACTGCTATATCCATCCTTCAATATGTGCCCAGGACTGCTTACGGTCAGTACTTCATAGTAAGTTGAGTAAAAAAAAAAAATACTCCAGGAAATTGTCTTTTCTCTTTTGAGATAGGGAGAGGGCAAATACTTTTCTCTTTGGTAAGATAGCAAGCTCTTTGTTTTTTCTTTATAAGTGGATAGAGACAATACATATTAGTGTATAAATTTAGAACAGTAGGATGGTAAATGCTGCCTTATATAAAAACTTTTTGGGGAGGGTTACTGACTCCCACATTCTACCAATCTTTTTTTCTCCTTATAGTGAAGCAAAACAGTCCATATGAATTACACAATCTTCTGGCTCCAGAGACCCTCAGTGCCTTGCCCCATGGACTGCAGCCTACCAGGCTCCTCCATCCATGGGATTTTCCAGGCAAGAGTACTGGAGTGGGGTGCCATTGCCTTCTCCGAAAGAACAGGGATGAGAACACGGCGGAGTGCTGTGGGATTTCTTAGAAGTAAAGGAGAGTGAGCTTACAGGCTGTGATGCCTTGACTCGTCGAGTCTCCTGGCTCTTCTGTGCCTCCTTCCTTTTGTTTGACGCCTTTCTAAATCTCAAAGGCATCACAGGATGAATGCTACATAACACCCTTAGTTCTATAGCTCTCCAACCTGGCTGATCATCAGAATCAGTTAATTGGATTTAAAAACTACCAGGTCTCCACGACCAGCCCTCAAGGATTTAGAGTTTTAATTCCTCACTATTTTAGAGTTCAAATGGTTTATTTTCAGAAAGTTGTGTCTGCCCTAAAATCTAGTGAATTCAGTTATATTTTTAAACACATTTGGATTGGTACTGATAAAATGAACTCTTTATAGTGAATCTCTGCTTTATAAAGAATCCTTTCTAAAAGGTGTGCAATCATCTTCAACATTGCTTTGTCTATTCAAATATAGCTTTGATTCATTTAAAGTAGATATCTCCAAGATAAGAAACTGAAGTCTGTGTAGATGGTGATACTTATGAGAGAGAGCAACTGATAAAACCATGTAAGCCAATACGAGAAGAAATAAAAGTCTCAACGACATTGCCATGGAGCAGTCTGTCTTCTGTCTATGGAAAAACTATAGCCAAATAATACGTTTAATCAGAGCAGTAAGAAAGCATCCAACAAAGAAAAGCACCCAAACAGGACAAAATAATAATAGTTTAGTCATTAAACAAAGTCAAGGTTCTTTAGTTTCTCTTCAAAGGCTATAGATAATATTCTATGCCATATGTTGTGAGCTGTCTTGTAGAGACTGAAACCCCCACCAGGTGGAAGAAGTTAACTACATGATGACCAGACTGTAGCCATGACATAAGCTGCCACAATTCCAAGAACAGGTCTCAGGGATTTGGGAACAAACTAACCCTGGAACTGAAGATTAACTATACTCAAAACAATCAAGATGATGCCAATCCGACCACCATATGACTAATTTCAACATGACTGTCAGAGCTGGATGTGCTGTTTCTGCATGTAGCCCTCTCCCCATACATCCCTGAAATTCCCTACTTAAAAGCTCTTTCCCACTGATTGTCAGTGAGGAGTTGGCCTTTGGACACGTCTGCCCTCTCCCCTGATTGCTGGCACCAGAAATAAAATAGAATTTCCATCAATCTTGCCCCTCCAGTCTCGGCTTTTGGACAGCAAGCAGCTTGGCCCCACTTCAGTAACAGCATTTTTAACATTACATATCTTTTCTATAGACTTATGTAGGTTTGAAATTAATCTTAAGGTGGGTGTCAATTTTAGATCTTGGGACAAAGATGGAGTTAAAAATGTTATTTCCAAAAGATATAATATTACGTGTAGACAAGGATTTACCAGTAAATGTTCATTTCAATATTGGTGATTACAATAAGAAACAATTGGAAGCGATGTCTAATAACAGAGTAGTGGTTAATGAGAAGATTATATCTTTGTGATGGAATACTTTGCAGGCATTAAATCAATATTTACAAAAATGAGAATGATTATTTCTACATATTTTGTAAAAGTTAAGATGACATCAAAGTAGAGGGAAACCTTGAAACTACCATGCTGTTAAGCCAGCCTCATAATAAAAAGATGGCCTGTGTATTCAGTCTTTCTGGTGATTCAGAATCTGTTTTCTACTCATTTCTCTCCCACTATGGACCCACACAGGTCATTCTTTTTGATTAACACATTAACCAGTCCTTGAGTTAACATAAGCTAATAAACACACCAAATTTAGTCTTCCAGGAAATTAAAAAAATAATAGTCCACAATCTAAATTAAAATATTATTTTATCACAAGTAGCAATCAATTAAAACAGAAGTGACCTAACTGCCTCTAGATATGAATGTTAAATGCAGCTCATTTCTGCAGAGAAACTATTTAAAAGATAGTAAATTAAAAAAAAGAAAGAAATTGGCTAGTCTCTCCCAATAGGGTCACTACCTTTTAAAAAAATTATTTAAATAAACTACAGATCTAGGGCTTCCCTGGTGGTCCAGTGGTTAAGAATCAGCCTGCCAATGCAGGGGACACAAGTTCGATCCCTGGTCTTGGAAGATCCCAAATGCCTTGGAACAACTAAGCCCCTGTGCCACAGAAACTGAGCCAGCGCTCAAGAGCCCTCAAAGCACGACTTCTGAGTCCTAGCGCCGCAGCTGCTGAAGTCCAAGCCTAGAGCCTGTGCTCCCAAAGAAGAGAAGCTACTGCAATGAGAAGCCCACGCACCTCAACCAGGAGTAGCCCCACTAACAGCACTTAAGAGAAATCTCGCAGGCAGCAGTGATGACCCAGCACAGTCAAAAATAAATAAATCTTTTAAAAAATAAATAAGTAAATCTTTTAAAAAATTGATGCAGGTCTAGTCTCTTAATAACTCATTTGAGCAACTCACAGGATCAGGAAATTGATCCATGGGGGTAAGATAAGTTCTTTTGTTGCAGTCTAAGCCCATTTTCTATTGTGCTAAGCTCAGCATAAATGCACATCATCTAGTTACCATTCTCCTCAGGATTAAAACTAATTAAGACACTCTATCTCTGCCATTTTAAGTGCATGCAAATGGGCATGTTTCCTTAATGTTCTGTTCCTAAATTGAGGAAAGTATAATGAAGCAACTCGGGGCTTTATCCAGAATGACTAGAGATTTCCTGCTGAAGACATATGCAGCTTAATTATATGCAAAATATTTTAATACAATGTGGAGAGTAAATGATACCCAGTGCTTGTCCTTTAGAAGTTAATCTTAAATCAAGTACAAATTCGCCAAATGCAAGTATGAATTTTGCAAGGCTGTGTCGGCAGATGCTGGTTCCAGGGCTCTGCTGTAAGTATCTCTCTGATACATATAAGCATGTATTATTTTTTAACGTTAGAATGATATTTACTAATTTCTGCCAGTTGCACCTCCTTGTAGTCACCTCACTGTTGGCCCAGCTAGAGGGACACATGGAGGGGGAACAGAAGGAATGGCAAGGCTGTTCAAAGTGGCAGCTGTCAGTACTGCCACATTTGCTTGGCGAGAGCTGCTGAAAGGAAAAACAAAAAGGAACACAGGCAGACACTCAGAAGAGGCAAAAACCAAATATATAAATAAAAGCACCCTATTCTGAATTCTAAACTGTATTAAGTAAAACCATCGTTCTGTTTTGATAATTGCCCTCTGCAACCATGAGTTTTGAGGCTGTTGGCTATGCGCTGCCTCTGGGGTTTCTGGGATGCTGTTTTATTCTGACCCTTTGAAGAACAGTGCTTTAAGACAGTATCAGAGAAATCACTGAGGTGTGAAAAGTGATTACAACACAAAGAGAATGGATCCACTGAAAGGATAAAGAGAAATAAGAATAAACCAGGCTGTTCCAGTGTTACAACTTGAGCAGATTTTAGACTTATTTGGCAAGGTCTGTTTAAAGGGTGCCTATTTAACTGCAGATTTTATAGGCTCTTAATCTTTTAATTCTGATAAAGACGTCTAAAATGGGTCATGTGGATATACACTGGCAGTCCCCAAATCTCCATAGTATATTTAAAGCAATTTTCATTTTCTTTTCTACATAAAAGATGAAACAAGATACATATATTCTGTTATTCTGAATCTTGGATACTACTTAATTTCTAATTATATATTCTTTTATTTCTATCAATAATCCACTAATTATGTGGATTATACATTTTAGCTATATTTTGTTTCATTTCCTAGCTATGTGCTTACTAGAATTTCAAGAGAGGAGATTAATACTAAACTTTTGCAAAAGGTTAAAAAAATACCCAAGTGACAACAATTAGGTAAATTTCTGTTAGAAGTCACAGCTCATACACAATGTTTGCAGTCCTGGTATATTGGGTACCAATTTTCTTGTACTTTGTTACTTAAGAAAGATTTTTACCAAAGCTAAACACAATGAACAGGGCTGTTTTGTTGACCACATTAAATAATCTTTATGATTTTTTAAATGTGAAAGTACTGAAAACTATTTCCCTTGTTAGGATTGTATGGGTATAGAAATCATCATCTAAGCTTGGGGTTTTATTTATTAACTTGGATTCTATGAGCCAATGTCAGGAAATTCACAAACCCCTTAAAGTGTGTGCCTATGAAGTTCATGAGATCTGGGGTGGAAGGCGAGGTCTATTGCTCTCATCAGACACTGAGAGGTTAAATTCCCACTTTTAATGTCATGTTCCAGGAGGTACTTGGAATGTTATTAAAGATAAAGTCCTGGGGGCTGATCCTTTATGAAAATTTCTGCCACTTTGAGAAAATGGGAAAACTTATGCCACTTTGAGAAATGCTTTAGGAAAGCATTTCATGTTGCATGTGTATGTCTGTGTGTCTGTCTGTCTGTCTGACAGCTGTGAAAGAAAAGCAGTGCATTCCAGGGTACAGGATGTTTCCCAAATTGGCCATAGGAGTCCCTGGGAAGCCAGGAACAAGCACGAGGTTGTGGGAATTGGGGGAAGTAAGGGCTACAAATAAGAGTCTTAAAGACAAGCTTGTCTTCTTTACTTCCATCTCTAGGCACCTTAAAAAAAAAGCTTTTGTTTTCTTGAAGAATGATGTTTTCTCAAAGGCATTTATATATATATATATATATATATATATATATATATGTACACACACAAAACATACATGCATAATATATATATATGTACACAATACATATATCTATATTATATGTATGTATTAGAGCAAATGATTCCTGCATAGAGGAGCGAAATTTTTTTTGTAGCACTTAGCATTAATGCTGTTCTCTTTCAGGTAATTAATCTGTGAAATTCTGTCGCCTGCAAATGAGAAGAGTCAGACCTGATCCATTCCTGCTCTTTAGCAGAGAGAAGACAGAAAGTTGTTGCATCTAAATTCCAGCCTTCACAAATAGCTGCAGAACAGCAAATAAGGGTGAGGAGTCAAGGCTATATAAAAGCAGTCAACAAAGCAGTTCTTAGAACTTAGAATTTTGAGCAAATAAGGAGTGATTGGAATTTTAATGAAACCAACAGTCTTGATTCAAAACCTAGCCTGACATGGAACCAGCAGGTATGGGAGAATCACCATCCACACAATCGTGATCATTATTCCTTCAGTAGTATTCTAAATAATGTGTGACTTTTAAGTCATTTAATCCTTACATAAATTCTATGTGGTAGGTCCTGTTATTATCCTTAATTTATAGATGAGGCAAACAAAGCACAGAGAGGTAGAGACACTTGACCAGAGTTGCACAGCTACTTCTCCGTGGTAACTCAGGCTTAATTTAGATTGGAAGAGATCCGAGCATATTTGCAGGGGTACATGAAAGAATTTGAGAAGGAGAAAAGTTTAAAATGCAAGAGTGAGAGGGAATACATGACAACCTAGGCTCTCACTTTCCTATACTATACCCCTGGATCAATAAATTACAGTATCGATAGCTCACAGTGGAACATATGAACTACGGGACCAACATACCAACATACTTTCCCACCAATGCATTTTCCTGAAGGAATGTGCTTACTGTTGCTAGGATGCAAACACATCTACCTACCATAAAGCACCATGCCAAGATAATGACAGTTATTTATGATTTGGTAGGATCTGGAGGAATCCTAATTTTTTTTTTTTTGGCTTACCTACATTTTCTAAAACTAACAAGCATTTGAAGGAAAACACTAACAGCAAATTATCAAAAACAAAATAAAACATGTGTTGTGCTTGCACGTTAAGTTGCTTCAGCTGTGTCCAACTCGTTGTGACCCCATGGACTGTAGCCCGTCAGGCTCCTCTGTCCATGGAATTCTCCAGGCAAGAATACTGGAATGGGTTGCCATTCCCTTCTCCAGGGGATCTTCCTGACTTAGGCATCAAACCCATATCTTTTATATCTCCTGCATTGGCAGGCAGGTTCTTTACCACTAGCACCACCTGGGAATACAATTGTAAATGAGTAGCTTAATATCTCGGAGAAGGCAATGGCACCCCACTCCAGTACTCTTGCCTGGAAAATCCCATGGATGGAGGAGCTTGGTAGGCTACAGTCCACGGGGTCGCTAAGAGTCGGACACGACTGAGCGACTTCACTTTCATTTTTCACTCTCATGCACTGGAGAAGGAAATGGCAACCCACTCCAGTGTTCTTGCCTTGAGAATCCCAGGGACGGGGGAACCTGGTGGGCTGCCATCTATGGGGTCGCACAGAGTCGAGCACAACTGAAGCGACTTAGCAGCAGCAGCTTAATATCTACTGATACCAAGCTGATACTTTTGACCCCACAGTGCATGACCTACTGAAGCCCTGGAATTGGCTGAGAGCCCCCTACAGCACAAGACATGTATCCAGTGAGAAAAGTACCCAATCCTGAATCCTTCCTTGGACCACTTTGGCATCCATCTGAAGTCTCATCAGAGGCAGTCAGGTAAATGAGTGATGGCTCCTGAGGGAAGCGCTGACCCTGGAGTCCCCCGGCCCTCCCTCTTGGTTTTCAGGGACAGAGGAACAAGACTGAAGAAAGGGGTTGCTGCTCAGTGGCTTGGCATCCAGAGAAAGCCTCTAAAACCAGTTGCAGAGGAAAAATTTGTGTTGCCAAGGACCAAAATATCTAGCGGGGGCTTTCAGGGAAGATGGCCAGGCATTTGTGGGGGCACAGGCAGCTTAATTGTGTGAGTTGGGCTTTCTTTTGATGATAAATCCATAAAGCAACAATGAACTTCCAAATCCTTAAGTCTAGCTGATCAAATAAAATTCTCATTCCTACCCCCTCCCCCATGCTTTTGATCTCTCCTACTGCTCATGGTATTTGCATATCTTCCATCCCGTCTTTTCTCTGCCGCCCCCACCTTGCTTCATTTTGTTGTCTGAACGCTCTATTCTTGTCACACACCACAATCCGAGCTCCCCTCTTCATATCCAATCCTTTCTGTTTTTCTCCAAACATCACATTTTCCCACCATCTCCTTCCCCTTTGCAATCGCAGACTCCCACTTCCAATCACAGATTTTCTCTTATCAGACTCCCACTGGAATATTCTCCCTATTCAGCTCCATGCTTCCCCTTGGACCCTACAATCTCTTAAGCTTTTCCCTCGTTTGTACTCTCTGTCTGTTTCCCTTGCACGCTCAGTGACATCATACTTGGCAAGCGAGCGGCTCTCCCCAAACCAGAAGTGCTTGCTTCAATTCAACAGATATCCACTGAGCACCTAATATGTATGAGACACATACTAAAGGATACCAAAAAGGAGTAAAGCATGGTGTTCCCTACCTTCAGAGAGCTAGGGAAGTTAACTAGTAATTTCCATGCATCATGGTTAGGGCCACAGCAGAAATACCTGCAGTGGTGTGGTAGCTAAAAGCAGATTGCACATGACTGTCAAAAAAGTAGGCCTAAATTTAACCTACTATCTGCTTTTATATTTGACTTTCCATATGACATGATATTTCCAATTCAGTGGACATGAGTTTGGGTAAACTCTGGGAAATGGTGAGGGACGGGGAGGCCTGCAGTCCATTGGGTCACAAAGAGTTGGACACAACTTAGTGACTGAACAACAACGATATTTTACCTTGCTCCATTCTGTAACCTCAGTCCCATAGTTCAAAAATGCTCGAACTGCTGCCATGAACTATTAGCAAGAAGGTTGATGCCTGACTTCTTTCAACTGTGTGCTAAGGTCTGTGCACCTGGTCCCTGCTTCTCTCTCAACTCCTGACTTCTTCAAGTCTTAGGTTCTGTTTCTCCACACACTGAGGCTCACTAGAGCATGCATCAGCACTGACTGACCAAGTACAATCCAGTATGGTTGACCAGTATGAAGAACAGAGAACAGGCTAGAATAAACCTCCACGCACCCAGGAGGCACTCAAATAGAACTCAGGTTAATGCAGTGCTGTAGCCAGTATTTAGACCAGTGGTTCTCAAATGTCTACATGCACCAGAATCACCCAGAGGGTTTGTTTAAAACACAGATATGTGGGACCCTGTCTCAGAGGTTCTGGGTTCAGTAAATTTGGATTAGGGCTTAAGAACATGCATTTCTGACAAGTTCCCAAATGCTGCTGATGGTGCTAGTCCAGGGACCACACTGTGGAGAACTGCCTATAAAAACAGGCAATAAGCAAACTCATGTCTCAAACTGAACATCTTTTTGTATTGCTGTTGTGTAATGTCAGTGGTATCTAGGCACATCTGTAATACATCACCACATGCCAAGCAATGGGAATACCATGGTGTGTTTTCAGCCCATGTGGGGTCTACTGCCTCGCTGATTTTCATTGTCTACTAGGGTGAGTTACAAGGCTGAATATCTCTATCCTTTGGTTAAGCTCTTTACATTGCTTTTCTAAATAAATCCATGAAAGAGGCTTATTCTCTACCACTTCCTAGAAAAAAATTTCCCCATAGGTTTAACGTAGAAAAATCTGAAGATTTTGTTTGGTTGTTTGTCTCCAAATAAATGGGAGTCGTGTTTAAGTCTGGAAGCCATCAAGTCTAGGGGAAAGCTTCACAGATGTTTGGTGAATTTCCAAAGAAAGAATCAGAATATACTCCAAGAGCAGAGTGCGACAGAATGTGCGCTTGTTTCTGTTCTTTGTTAGGACAAAAATAGATTTGTGTTTATTTGCTAGAAAAAAAAAATCTTCTAGCATGATTAAAAGGCTCAGACATTAAGTGGTACATTTTGAAAGTGCTGCATAGCTATATGGCTTCCATGAACATCTGTGGGAGTTAAATCCTCCGCATTGCTATGAAAATGTAATCTACTCAGAGGCCAAGAATATTTCTGGGCTGTGGAATAACATGAAAACATTAGCAAAGAGATAAAACATCAGTGAGTTTTCTTCACATCCCACGACTTCTCTCTCAGGAAAAGAAAGGCTCTAGCTTATGACCTCTACCTGCCTGTGTTAACGGCAATTCCTGGGCAGCCACACTTGGATAATAAACATGTCACCATTTCACATTTACATAGTTATTTGACCATAATCCTCTCACACGATCTTTGAGTCAATTTTCCCAAGGATGGGCATTTCATCTGGATATTAACAGCATGTGTTAATGGGGAGGAAAGCAGACAGACTTGGGTTTATATTCCAGTTTTTATCTTTCCATCACTAAGGGGCATATGGGCCTTTCAGCAGGAAAGAGATTTTCTTCTGTTACAAAATGCAAAATACAATATTTACCCTATAGTTTTGCAACTACTAAACAAACTAATAAAACCAGAGTAGCTCTTCTGACTTGTCCAGACAACTTTGTCCTTCTAGGGCAGAGCTGAGGCTTTTGGAAGCAAGGAACATGAACAGAAGCAGAAGGGAAACGCTAGGGTTCTAGAGGTGGTCACAGGAGTAGCAGCATCAGTACTAGAGTTGACTGTGAACTCAGCGCTAACAAATATGATTACTTCATGCAGATACTGTAAAGATCTGCTCCTCCCAAAAGAAAATGTACTCATCACCACACATATCGATGATGACAATGAGGGGACTGATTTCCTCTGAAGATGCGCAAAGCGTACATCAGATGACAGCAAGCTGCAGCCCTGACAAAGCATCCGACGTGCTTATCTCTTCTAATTCTTACCAAAAAAGTCTACGTGGGGTTATATTTAAAAAAACAATTTTATTGGAGTACTGTTGCTTTATAATCTTGCATTATTTTCTGCTAAACAATAAAATGAATCAGCTATATGTACATATATATCCCCTCTTTTTTTGATTTCCTTCTCAGTTAGGTCACCACAGAGCTTTACGTAGAGTTCCCTGTGCTATATGCGGTGGGTTCTCATCAGTTGTCTATTTTATACACAATAGTGTACATATACCAATCCCAAGCTCCCAGTGCATTCCACCCCCACCCTCCTTGGTGTCCATACATTTGTTCTCTATGTCTGTGTGTCTATTTCTGCTTGGCCAATAGGTTCATCTGTACTATTTTTCTACATATATATTCAATACAGGATGGTTGTTTTTCTCTTTCTGACTTACTTCACTCTGAATGACATTATTAATCTTTTCACAGATCGGGAAGGAGACTGCAGAATAACAAAAAACGGAAGCAGCACTACATAGCCAGCACTGACAGCAGTTAGTCTCTGAAAACCCTATTTTGTGCACTTCTTGTACCATATTATTTATCCTCACAGTGACGCTATACATTTTAAAACGAGCAAAGTAGTAGACCTGGGACTCAAACCTAAAAATATTTAGAACAAAAACTCTAAATCATTAGTCTATTCTGTCTGCCTCTTAGTCTTTCCTGCTTCTGCTCAAAACCCCTCAAAAGCTAACTACCTCCTTAGTCAGTAACTCTGCTCCTAAGAGTTCTGACCTTTCCTTTTCTCCAACCTTGACATGGGCTGCTCAGTTCTGCATAGTTATCACTTTTATTATTAAGCACCTGGGACATCCTGATTTCTTGAGAAAGTATAAAAGACCAATGGAAGCCAGGAACCAGGGTTTTTGAAATGCAAATCTATGTATCTGTGATAAATCATGATCTGCTTTATGACAGCTCATATGTCTCCTGTTTCACATTGGTTACCTCTTCTATCACTGCCTACATTTTTACACTCACTGCTTGTCTCCTGACAAGTGTTTCAAGGGCACAAACCAGGTTTTATGTTTCTTTATATTTCTCCCAGCATCTACTAGTTAGGATGCATCATTAGTTGATAAGATTGGATAACATCAGAGATTCCATGAAAATAACCTATGCGTGATTATTTTGTGTCTTCAGAGAACTCCCCATCTCCAGAAACACTGCTTGCAGTATGACTGCATACATGCCTCTGGATTGCATTTCATGTACTTAGTTGTATGTCCAATGTTCCCGATTAAAGAGTGGGCATTTGAAGGTTAGGATAATGTCTTGGTCATCTTTGCATTTTGTTCTGTACATAGAATATGGTGCTTTAAACAGAGGAGGCACCGATTGGCTTTTGAATGAATGGTTATGCAAAATACTTGATTTAGTCAAAGGAAACAGGAAGTGCTAATTTTAGGTTAAAAATATCTGGATTGGTCTTAAGTATCCCATGATTGGGTTAATGCAAGTGAGGCCTGGGTTTCTTTTGAAAATGTCAGATTCTGGGATACAGTGGTCAGGTTGACAAAACCAAGTGTCTCAAGGGAGGCTCAGTTGGGGGTACTTTCCAGAAAGATAAATATAAACCTGTTTCCTTCTGACAAATCATACGTTCATGAGGAAGGGGTGCAAACAAACAAAACCCCTAAATCTGTAGGAGCAAAGGAAGGTAGCTTTCATTCAGGCAAAACTGACTAATAAATATTTTTATTAAAATCTACTCTGTGTCCACTTGTGCTTGCCTAGATTCTGTAATATGAGGCAATATGACAAGGCCTGTGTCCTCAAGAATGGTCTAATTTATTCTTCAATAAAGCATGAGTAAAGCATGAATCAGACTGAAATGAAATGTTCTCCTACTTGGTCATATTCCAAAACAGAGTTTTCCAAAATAAAGGAACTCTTTATTTAAGTAGATAAGAATTCAGATACTGAAATCTTAAGAACCGAAAATGTACTTCAGGGGTTTTCTCATTATTAAATGAGTCATCAAGTACTCTGCTTTTCAGAAAGAAATTATCTTCAGAGAAGTTGGTTAAGGTCACTCTCTCTAGGAGAAGTTGAAAGAAAACAAGAGAATCCAAGAATTTAGATCACTACATGGATGTGTGCTCAGTCGTGTCTGACTCTTTGCAACCCCATGGACTGTAGCCTACAAGGCTCCTCTGTCCATGGAGTTTTCCAGGCCAAGAATACTGGAGTGGGTTGCCATGCCCGCCTACAGGGGATATTCCCAACCCAGGGATCAAACCTGTGTCTCATGTCCCCTATGTTGGCAGGTGGGTTCTTTATCACTAGCACCACTGGGAAGCATTTAGGAAGCATGCAAATCATAGTCATGTGATCTGGTACAAGAAAATCAGTGGAAAAGCATTTGGACAAATGCCAGGTGGTGCTGGCAGTACTTGACTACATCATAGATCGTACACATGTGGCTCTTAGACGTTATTATGGGAGCTGAGGGGAAAGTGCTTTCTTGGGCCCAACAAGTTAGAGCTAGGAACTCAGCGAACAATAGTTCACTAAGTCTGAGCGCTGACACAAAAGGCAGGATGCAGAATTTAGGCAGAAAAGAGGCCTTCTGATAGAGGACTGGCAAATATCAGAGCGCATTACTTTCCACACTGAGTTGCACATCAGACTAATTCCTAGAGATGCCCATCAGACAGGGGTCCCACTTGAGAAATGCTATATACCAATAAACTCCAATACTTTGGCCACCTGATGCGAAGAGCTGACTCATTTGAAAAGACCCTGATGTTGGGAAAGATGGAAGGCAGGAGGAGAAGGGGACGGCAGAGGATGAGATGGTTGGATGGCATCACCGACTTGATGGACAAGAGTTTGGGTAAACTCCGGAAGTTGTTGTTGGACAGGGAGGCCTGGTGTGCTGCAGTTCATGGGGTCACAAAGAGTTGGATATAACTGAGTGACTGAACTGAATCTGTCCTTTAAACAATCATAATTTTCTTTAGAAATGAAAGGCTCTAGCCTGCAATCCCTTTCCTGGGTATATGTCTGGAGAGAAACATGCACCTCAATGTTTATTGCAGAATTATTCACAATAGCCAAGAGACGGAAGCAACTTAAATGTCCATCAACAGAGGAATTGATAAGGAAGATGGAGTACATTTATATAATGGAATATTACTCAGTCATTAAAAAGAATGAAATAATGCCATTTGCAGCAACATGGATGGTACCAAGACTATTATACTGAGTAAGTCAGACAGAGAAAGAGAAACAGAGTATGATGTCTCCTATATGCAGAATCTAAAAAGAAATGATACAAATGAAACAGAAAAAGATTTACAGACTAAGAGAACAAACTTATGGTTACTGGGTTGGGAGGAAGGAATAGTTAGGGTGTTCCATACACACTTCTATATTTAAAATAGATAACCAACAAGGACATATTGTATAGCACATGGAACTGTGCTCAATGTTATGTGGCAGCCTGGAGGGGAGGGGAGTTTGGGTTGAGTGGATACATGTATATCTATGGATGAGTTGTTTTGCTGTGTAACTGAAACTAATCACAACATTTTTAATCAGCTATATGTCAATATAAAATAAAAAAGTTAAAAAAATAAAACCAAAGTCCTTTTACAAAACAAAAAAATAAATGAAAGGTTCTGAAAAGACTTATAGTAATGGGTTTAAGTTTACTCCAGTGTTTCCCAAACTTGCTTTGCCATGTTTTTGCTTCATACCTACAGAACTACAGAAAACTCTTTGGGACACATTGCCATGGATGGAAGGCTAGGCACCAAACCGAGGCAGCATGTTAGCACAGCGGGGCACACATCTGAGGATGAGGCATTAAGTCAAAGGCATTCATTCTGCAGCCAATAATACTGACATGATCATTCTACTGCAGACACTATTTCCAATTTTCAGCAGCAATGTATAAATTAATTATCAAATTATTTATCACAGTAAAATAGGAACATTGACAGACTAAAATAGTCTGAATGAGGGAAGAAGAAAGGAGGAGGCAGGGCAGTGAATGCCAATTTCTTCACTTTACACAGTACTAAGTACAACGGTGAAGACAAGAAATGAAGTACATCACTGAAAAGAATCAAGATCATCTCTGGAAGAACCAAAAATTTTTTTAAATGTACATGATAAAAAATTGAAGAATTGATGCTTTTGAACTGTGGTGTTGGAGAAGACTCTTGAGAGTCCCTTGGACTGCAAGATCAAACCAGTCAATCCTAAAGGAAATCAGTCTTGACTTTTCATTGTAGGGTCTAATGCTAAAGGTGAAGCTCCAATACTTTGGCCACCGGACGTGAAGAACTGACTCGTTTGTAAAGACCCTGATGCTGGAAAAGATTGAAGGCAGGAGAAGAAGGGGACGACAGAGGATGAGATGGTTGGATGGCAACATCAGCTCGACGGATATGAGTTTGAGCAAGCTCCAGGAGTTGGTGGTGGACAGGGAGGCCTGGCATGCTGCAGTCCATGGGGTCACAAAGAGTCAGACATGACTGAGCAACTGAACTGAACTGATAAAAAATTCAGAGGAAGCAAGGAAAAGGGAAGGACATATAAGTAACCTAAATCTTTCAAAGAAGATAGCAATAAATACTTTTTATGGATGCTACATAAGAAGAATATATTTTAGAGCAGGGGAAGCATTACTAATACATCTAAAAATAGAAATGATGAAAAACGGTTCCCTTGAGGATTCAGAGTGGAAGCAGATCTAGGGGGTACCTTCCTCCAAAGTTGTGAGATTTTATGAATTATACAGACGTAAGTAAAGAAGATGATGGTAAGAATGTTCTTGGGGATTAAGTTTCTGCTCTTTTAACAGTCACAGCTGTTAACTTGAGTGTCCCATCATGGTCAGCTGGAGGGCTTGTTGAAACACTCTGCTGAGCCCATCCCAGAGTTCCTGACTCAGTGTGTCTGATGAGCAGCCTGAGAATCTGCATTTCTAACAAGTCCCCAGATGCTGCTGCTGCTGCTATTTGAAGACCACACTGATAATCACTGTTCTAGGGCAAACGCTGTCCTGATAATCCATGGACCTGAGCCCGTATGTTGGGAGTGATTGCTCCTGGTTAAATATGTGAAGGGACAGAAGTAGAGGCACAGCCTAACAACCACTTATAAACCAACTCCATGAGAGCAGACACTGCCTGCCCTTCACTGCATTTTCCACTTAAATTATCTGCTGTCAACACCCCAAATCCAACAGGTGCCTATTTGTACAGATGCACAGAGAGCATTGACAGCAATCTGTGAACTGATTTCAGGTGTCTGAGATCACATCCACAGCTTCATTATTCCCCTGGAAGCCAAGACAAACTTCATCCAAAAAGGTTCTCTGGTGGGAGCAGAAAGCGGAAGAATAAAACTGAAATATAGCTATTGAGCCAGCTTGTTCTGCTGCCAAAGATGCTCTGTGAGAATCCAGATTTGATGAAAGATGTGAGGAACAGAGGTAACAGCTCAACAGGTACAGTCTGACGAGTACTACAAAGACACACAGGACACAGATCAAAGTGGTCTGCATCCCCATGGTACTCATAAGGATACAGTACATTACAAGGAATGCTCCTCTTAAAAACGTCATCAACCCACCCAATCCCCAAAATAGCTTATATCTTTTACATTTGCTGTTGGTACAAAATACAGAACTTAAAATCTCTCTTCAGTTTTTTCCCTGAATTCATTTTCACTTGAAGGATAATTACAATATTGAGTTGATTTCTGCCCTATATCAACATGGGTCAGCCACATACATATGTCTCCTCCCTCTTGAGCCTCCCTCCAAACTTCCACCCCATCCCACCCTTTGTGTTGTCACAGAACATTTCTCAGGTTTTAGATCACAAATATATAGCTACAATATTTGACCAAGTTTAATATTTTACTAGGGGCTTCTCTGGTTAGTCAGTTAGTAAATTCAGTCACTCAGTCATGTCTGACTCTTTGTGACCCATGGAATGCAGCACGCCAGGCTTCCCTGTCCATCACCAACTCCCAGAGCTTGCTCAAACTCATGTCCATTGGGTCAGTGATGCCATCCAACCATCTCATCTTCTGTCATTCCCTTCTCCTCCTGTCTTCAATCTTTCCCAGCATCAGGGTCTTTTCCAATGAGTCAGTTCTTCGCATGAGGTGGCCAAAGTATTGGAGTTTCAGCTTCAGCATCAGTCCTTCCAGTGAATATTCAGGACTGATTTCCTTTAGGATGGACTGGTTGGATCTCCTTGCAGTTCAAGGGACTCTCAACAGTCTTTTCCAATACTACAGTTCCAAAGAATCAATTGTTCAGTGCTGAGATTTCTTATAGTCTGACTCTCACATCCATATATGACTATGGAAAAAACCATAGCTTTGACAATGGTTTTGTCAGAATGGTTTGTCAGCAAAGTAGTGTCTCTGCTTTTTAATATGCTCTCTAGTTTGGTCATAGCTTTTCTTCCTAGGAGCAAGCATCTTTTATTTTCATGGCTTCAGTCACCATCTGCAGTGATTCTGGAGCCCAAGAAAATAAAGGCTGTCATTGTTTCCTTTGTTTCCCCATCGATTTGCCATGAAGTGGTGGTACCGGATGCCATGATCTATGGTTTTTGAATGTTGAGTTTTAAGCCAGCTCTTTTACTCTCCTCTTTCACCTTCATCAAGAGGCTCTTTAGTTCCTCTTCACTTTCTGCCACAAAGGTGGTGTCATATGCCTATTCTCCCAGCAATCTTGATTCCAGCTTGTCTTCATCCAGCCTGGCATTTTGCATGATGTACTTAGTATACAAGTTAAATAAGCAGGGTGACAATATACAGCCTTGACGTACTCCTTTCCCAATTTGAAACCAGTCTGTTGTTCTATGACTAGTTCTAACTGTTTTTTCTTGACCTGCATACAGGTTTTTCAGGAAACAAGGTGGTCTGGCATTCCTATGTCTTTAAGAATCATCCACAGTTTGTTGTGATCCTCACAGTCAAAGGTTTTAGCAACGTCAATAAAGCAGAAGTGGATGTTTTTCTGGAATTCTCTTGCTTTTTTGATGAATCAACAGATGTTGGCAATTTGATCTCTGGTTCCTCTGCCTTTTCTAAATCTAGCTTGAACACCTGGGAATTCTCGGTTCAGATACTGTTGAAGGCTAACTTGGAGAATTTTGTGCATTACTTTGCTAGTGTGTGAAATGAGTGCAATTGTGTGGTAGTTTGAACATTCTTTGGCATTGCTCCCCTTTGGGATTGGAATGAAAACTGACCTTTTCCAGTCCTGAGGCCACTGCTGACTTTTCCAAATTTGCTGGCATATTGAGTGCAACACTTTAACAGCATCATCTTTTAGGATTTATAATAGCTCTGCTGGAATTCCATCACCACCAACATCTTTGTTCCTTTTGATGCTTCCTAAGGCCACTTGACTTGGCACTCCAGGATGTCTGGCTCTAGGTAAGTGATGACACCATCGTGATTATCTGGGTCATTAAGATCTTTTTTGTACAGTTCTTCTGTGTATTCTTGCCACCTCTTCTTAATATCTTCTGCTTCTGTTAGGTACATACCGTTTCTGTTCTTTATTGTGAGAATGTTTTCATGAAATCTTCCCTTGGTATCTCTAATTTTCTTGAAGAGATCTCTAGGCTTTCTCATTCTATTGTTTTCCTCTATTTCTTTGAATTGTTGATTTGGTATACTATATCCCAATTTATGCTTTTAATTATTATTTTCAACAATTTATCTTATTTTCTATTTTGGTTCCTTGCTATCAAGATTTTCCTAATATAAACAGTGTTATAATGAGACTTTTATACATATAATGTTCCCCTTCCTTTTTGATTTTTTTTCCTTTGAAGAGATTCTTAGAAGTGAGTTTTACTGGGTTAAAGACTGAAAAGTTTTATGGCTTTTGACACATTGTACCAAATTCAGAACTGCTGAACCATATCCATTTAGATCTATTGCCTCTTTATCTAGATGAACTATGGTAATCTTTTGAAAAGTGAAAAGAAGATAATATGACAATACCAAATTACTGATTCATTCATTCAATTTATTGAGAATCTATTCTTCTCTAGTTATTGCTCCATAACTTTATAGGTCTCACATTCTTGGAGAATATATCATTAAAAATCACAAACCTTATTATTATTATATTATATCCTTGATGCAAGTACTCTTTAATAATCTTTATATCTCTCCACTTTTCTGTAAAGTGTACAGGAGGCAGTATCCACAGGAAGCAAGTGTGGTCCTTTATTACTAGTAATTCATATAACTAGGAGTTATATGAATACTCTTATAACTAGGAGTATAGACTAAACTGGAGAAGATGCCAGGAAGTCTGAAAACTGGTTCAAAAACAGTTAAATCACTCAAATAAAATTTGGAGTTTAATACACAATAGTAGGTTGCATTTGAAGTCAGTGGGTTATGTGTAATGATTGGGTCTAGAATACTTTACTGGCTGCTAGAAGAAAAAGAATGAAGTTAGGGCTTTTCCTCACTCTTAACATAAAATTTAGATTTCTTTAGAAAGTGTATATAAAACAAAAACCATAAAACAACTAGTTGGAAACATGGGTATTTTAATGGTTTTGCAGCAAGGAATTCTGAGTAGGAAACAAAGCTCAAAAGTCAGAGAATAAAATTTATACATTAGTGTACATAAAAATGCAACTCTTCTTTATGGCACGCACAAAAAAATTATGGCTAAAAAAAGTACAAACAGGAAGAAATATATGCAACTTATAAAACAAAGGGCTCTCATCCATATAAAGAAAAAATAATTCTTTTGCAAGAATAAAGAATTCTTACAAATAAGGAAACAATCTAATGAAAGATAATAGGCACAAGCTATTAAAGATAAAATATGAAAAAATACTCAAATGTATAAATCTTTAAAACTAGACGAACTAAAATAGTATTTTGCCTATTAAGTTCGTAGAGATTCAGAGAAATGATAATAAACATCCAGTGTTGAAGAAGAGATGTGATTGTACGTTGAAGAAAGTATATCTACATAGGTCTATTCAATGAACAATTAGTAACTGCTGTTGAGATTATACATGTGCGTAACTCCAAACTGGAATCATACATATGCAGATTTGTACATACAAATAAATGCACATTCTCTCTCCCTTTCTCCCTCACACTGCCCCCTCCACACACCCACCCAATATAAGCTATGCCTCATGCCTCTTTGCCCCAGGCCCAGAGCAACAAACTTCAATGTACTGATTATATAGACTTATTCACCAGTGAAAAACACTGCTGAGTTGAATGGCCATCACTGATCTCACCCTTTATTCAACCAGTATTGCATCATATCACTTAGGTCTTGATATTCTCTCTTTTATTGTTTTCTAATGATTCATACAAAGAGTCTTTTAAGTGACTTGAGACCAAATATTATTCCCCCTTTCTTATTTTCAAAGTCTCCACCCAGTACCTAATGCAGTAAACCCATGGTGTTTACTGAATGACCGACTGTGCACACTCACAGGCGTTTAGAACATCAGGGTTTAAAACACCATTCACACATCGTTCCATGATATGAACTATAGACGAAAAGACTGCATGTTTAATCTCTTTATCATGCCTCTTTTTGAGAGGAGGGTATATAGACATTTCTTTCTTTCTCCTTTTTTTTTTTTTTGGGCCACACCACATGGCTTGCAGCATCTTAGTTACCTCACCAGTGATTGAACCCTCAACCTCAGCAGTCAAAGCACAGAGTCCTAACCACTGGATTGTCATGGAATTCTCTATATGGATATTTTAAAAGAAACCTTTACTTGGTTAACTCTCTTGGATGCTGAGAGTATCATGAAAGCATACAGAGATTGTAGGGTTTTTAATTTTTGTTGTGTATCTATTTCCCTGCTTGATGATGAGCTCCTTGGGATGATGAGCTCCCTAACTCTCAGAGCACATGTCCCAAAACTTGGTGCAAATCGAAGATGGCTGTGTGCTGTAGGACAAGTCACCTCTAAACCTGTTTCCTCAACTGTAAAATGGGAATAAAGAACATCCCACAGGATTATTATAAGGATGAAATAAACTGATATCTGCCGACTTAATAGACATTTCTCCAAAGAAGACATACAGATGGCCAGCAGGCACATGAAAAGATGCTCATCATCACTAATTACTAGAGAAATGCAAATCAAAACTACAATGAAGAACCACCTCATATTGGTCATACTAGAATGGCCATCATTAAAAAGTCTACACGTAACAAATGCTAGAGAACGTGGAGAAAAGCAAACCCTCCTACATTGCTGGTGGGAACATAAGTTTGTGCAACCACTACGGAAAACAGTATGGAGATCCCTCAGAAAGCTAAAAGTAGAATTACCATATGATCCAGCAATCTCACTCCTGGGAATATACCTGGACAACAATAATTCAAAAAGACACATGCGCCCCCATGTTCATAGCAACACTGTTCGCAATAGCCAAAACATGGGAACAACCTAAACGTCCACTGACAGATGAATGGATAAAGAAGATACGATAGCTATAGATGACTGAATACTGCTCATCCATAGAAAAGAACAAAATAATGCCATTTGCCGCAACATGGATGCAACTAGAGATTATCATATGAAGTGAAGTCAGTCGGAAAGAGAGAGACAAGTATCATATGATATCACTTACATGTGGAATCTAAAATATGGCACAAACAAACCTATCTACAAAACAGAAAGACTCACAGGCTCAGAGAAGAGACATGTGGTTGCCAAGGGGGAGGAGGGTGGGGAAGAGGGTGGAGTGGGAGTTTGGGGTTAGCAGATGCAAACCATTATATACAAAATGGATCAACAGCAAGGCTGTACGGTATAGCACAGGGAACTCTGCTCAATAACCTGTGACAAACTACGATGGAAAAGAAGGTTTAAGAAATGTGTATATGTGGATAACTGAGTCACTTTGCTGTACAGCAAAGACTGGCACGACATTGTAAATCAGCTATACTTCAATTCAAAAATACTGATCATCTGTCGAAGTTCTCGACAAAAATGGTGAATGAATAAATGAATAAAGTTAGGTTCATGATAGGTGAGTTGATATTATAGACCAGTCACTTTTGCTTGCTTCCCTAGACCTATTTGCAATGAAAAGAAAGGTATTCCCTATACCAGTGGTTGTCACATTCACAGTGTACCAGAATTTCCTTGTAAAAACACAGACTGCTGGGACTCAACCCTTGAATTTCTGATTCAATGGATGTTGGGTAGAGCCTGAGATTTTGTATTTTCATCCAGTTCCCAGCTGATGTTGATTTTGCTGGCCTGGGGAACAAGCTTGGAGAATCACCACCTGAAACACTTAATATTGTGTGGCCATTGTGAAACACAGCTTAAGTGGAAAAGGCTCTGTGATTTCAAGTGTGATCTTGAACTTGTAAGCTCTGTTCCCTCACCACCACTGTATTCTGCTCTGCTTGCTGCCCTTGTGCTGGAGGTGTCAGCCAGGAAATGGCTTTCCTTCCTACATATTCTTTCTAGCCTCATTAGCGACAGAGCAAGATAAATTCTTTGAAGGGCAAAAGGGGACTCCTGCATCTTGCTTGCTGCTATTTCCCAAGCAAACTCTTGTTGAGCATTAAGTCTCTGTCACCCTAGCTAACCCATTCTGAGTCCAAGTGGTAGAGAAACCTGGGTCCTTGGGTTTTAATTATTCATGCACCTGTCTTACCTGTTGTGTGAAAGAAACCCCCAGAGCTAGATGAAACTTTATGGCTGTTTCAGGATATCTGGTATTTGACAACCTCCAGAAAAAGTAGGAGGTAGTGACTGAGGACCGGAGAAGGCGATGGCAGCCCACTCCAGTACTCTTGCCTGGCAAATCCCATGGATGGAGGAGCCTGGTAGGCTGCAGTTCATGGGGTCTCAAAGAGTCGGACATGACTGAGCGACTTCACTTTCACTTTTCACTTTCATGCACTGGAGAAGGAAATGGCAACCCACTCCAGTGTTCTTGCCTGGAGAATCCCAGGGATGGGGGAGCCTGGTGGGCTGCCGTCTCTGTGGTCGCACAGAGTCGGAGATGACTGAAGTGACTTAGCAGCAGCAGCAGTAACTGAGGACACAGGCCTAGGGCTAGAGCTGGCTTATGTTTGAACTTGAGCTCTGACACATTAAGCATGGGACCCAGAACAACTAATTTGACCTCTGTGAGCCTCAGGATTCACAGCTGTTAAACACAGATAAAAACCCATTTCAGAGGGCTAAAAATTCAAAGATATATGACCGAATGCAAAACCCCTAGACTTGGTAGGTGGTCATAGTAGCAGCAGCAGCAGTAATAGTAGTTTTGTCATTCATGAGACACTATACTTCTATTTTATAGAAGGGGTTCCTCTAAAAGAAAATGTGATTTCATAAGCCATACAAGAAATCAGTTTACAGCTGTTTCATAAGACTACAGTTCCACAATGCCTGGTACAGCAAAGCATGCACGTGATGGTTCTCAATAATTGTATGGTGAGTGAAGAAGAACATACCCATTACCTTCTAAGAGAGCTTAGACTACAACATCTAAAGACAGAAGGAACGACGATGCAACGTGCACATCTCCCACACGTATTTACAGCCCTCTACTGTCCATTCTAAAGGAGATCAGCCCTGGGATTTCTTTGGAAGGAATGATGCTAAAGCTGAAACTCCAGTACTTTGGCCACCTCATGTGAGGAGTTGACTCCTTGGAAAAGACTCTGATGCTGGGAGGGATTGGGGGCAGGAGGAGAAGGGGACGACAGAGGATGAGATGGCTGGATGGCATGACTGACTCGATGGACGTGAGTCTCAGTGAACTCCGGGAGCTGGTGATGGACAGGGAGGCCTGGCGTGCTGCGATTCATGGGGTCGCGAAGAGTCGGACACGACTGAGCGACTGGTCTGAACTGAACTGAACTGCCGTCTCAGTCTCCCGGGCACGCACTGGTTTCTGAGGACGCCTTGCTCCAGGAATTGAGGAAGTGGTGACAGTACAGGCTCATGAGAGAAACACAGAAAAAGGAAAACACCAACACAGCTTGGTGTGGTTGCTTTAAATAGAGGAACGCAGAAGATTTTTGGTGCAAACTGTTTGGTGTTAGGACTTGGCCTTTTACTTGCTACTTGAACTTCAACCTTTTAACTTGTGATCTCATGAATTCAACCAGAGAAATCAGAAAAAGATCTTTTTCTGTAAGATGTCTCTGCAGACAGTTGAATGCTGGATTTCATAGGCTACTAGAGAAAGAAGTACAAAGACCTCATGTGTTATAGCTTTGGCAGGCAATTCAAAACTGAAGGAAATGTCTTTCAGTTCTCATGGAAATAGTAAACAAAGATTAGCTGGGGATAACTGTTTGATGCTAAGGAAGATAACTCCTCAATAAATTAATCCATGAAATCTTCAGTGAACGTAAAATCCACCCCCATTAAAACACCAAAAAACCCTCCAAAATATTTGAACATATTAATCCTTCTTCAGACATAAATCAGTGCATCACATATAAATGGCTTCAAAATGACTCAAGTTCTTTGGATTGACAAATAACTCACCTTATCTGCTAAAAGCCCATATGAATCCTATTCTTTTCTAAATACAAAGAAAAAGAGGAGAAAATATAAAAAGAGTAGAAATCACTGGAACAGGAGCTAGAATGAGGGTAAAAGTAGAGATTCTCACCCTCTCTGTTCTCCCTTCTAATTGATACAAATATTCAAAGAGAGATAAGAAGGTTATGAGCATTGGCTTTGTGGATGTCACATCTCCCAAAGGTAAGCTGTGACTTAGAGGAACACATGGTAAGGTAAGAAAACAGCAGGAGAATGGAGGGGTGGAAGCAGAACTCTAACCAGTTAGTAAGCATTTTTCTGGAAACAAATGAAATAGCATGCAATGTGCAGGGACTACAGCCTAATAACTAATATATCTATCGTTTACATTTTTGTCCAAATCAATTGAAAACCATAGTGCTGGCCACATTTATTCACTATGCACTACGTATAAAGCACTATTCTACTACTACTACTAAGTCGCTTCAGTTGTGTCCAACTCGGTGCGACCCCATACACGGCAGCCCATCAGGTTCCCCCATCCCTGGGATTCTCCAGGCAAGAACACTGGAGTGGGTTGCCATTTCCTTCTCCAATGCATGAAAGTAAAAAGTGAAAGTGAAGTTGCTCAGTCCTGTCCAACTCTGTGCGACCCCATGGACTGTAGCCCACCAGGCTCCTCCATCCATGGGATTTTCCAGGAAGAGTACTGGAGTGGGGTGCCATTGCCTTCTCCAGAGCAAGCAACATGGGGATCCTCTAACTCTTGGCAAGTTACAAATGAGGGGAGACAGGAAGATACTAAGTAATTTGTAGAAACTATTATGGGTTTGTCTCCCAGTGGATAAAGGGGGCCCTTTTGGTTGCTCAGGCAATCCTCTCAGTCCTGCTTCTGCAGGAAAGAGACTTTAGGACTCTAATCCAGAGAGTCTCTTAAACCCCAGCTCAAATCTCTAAAGGAAAAGCAGCTGTGGAAAGCTACAAATGGAACTGTTACAGACATCAAAGAGAGAAAGCTGGAGCAACAGGAAAAGGAGAAACATTACAGTGAGAACGGGAGATCAGTGATCACGAAGAGCTCCCTGGACATATGTGCTTGAAAAACTGAACTGGGTTCCTTGGGATCTTGATGGTTCCATCAGCCCTTCACTCACCACTTGGGAGAAAATATAGATGCTGATGCTGCTGTCCCACCTTTAAGTCCCCTGTGCCCTTCCATGCTCCCCGGGACACTGACTCAGCTGTGTTCCACAGAGAATAACTTAGCTCCCATGACGAGCTGTTTTATTGGTTTCACACAGAGAGTCCCATAAGTCGACTTTCACAAAAGCAAACGACGCCACTCAGGGCAGCAACTTACCTCCTCAAAAGCTTTGCTTTTTGAAGCAATTAAAATGTAAACAGTGAGAGAGAGGCCAGGCTTACTTCTCTTAATTCAGTGGAAAACCTCCAATCCAAAAGCTTCCCACAGTTAACAGGACCACAGACATTTCAGTAGAATAAGATTCAGTTAGGGATTCAGACTCAGAAGGTTTTTCTTTGGGGACAATTGCTCAGAAGATAAAACAATGAGGGGGGAACTCCTCTGTTCCCGTTCCTTCACCATCCCCCACCCCCAAATCTGCCAACAACCAGTAAGTAACTCCCCAGATGCACGCTAATGGCAGTCACCCAGAATGTACATCTGCTGCATTTATGAGACTCACTCTGACATATAACTGCCAAATATAGAATTATTCACTTCAGTGCTAACAGAGATTGCTCCATCCAAGGGCAGGAGCATTTGGGAAGTTCCCTGTTTGAAGAGAGGAAATAAAAGACCACTCATCTGGTGCAGGTTCTCTTACTAAAATACGTAAAACTACACACAGTGTCATGATGTTAATTTTTATTTTGAATCTTATTGCCTTGGAGTGAGGTCCAAAGGCAGAGCTTCAGAAAGGAGGCAGCTACCTACAATTCAGGCTCCTGAAAGATCAAGGTGAGTCACAGAGGGTGGTGAGGGCAGTCAGAGATGGACAGGCAGCAGCTGCTCAGGCCTGCAGGGATCCACTGAGCAGCTTAGCAAGCATCCGAATGAAAAGGTGCATCCTTATTGCTTTAAAAATTGCTTTCTAACAAGGATTACAAAACAAAAAGCTGAGCTGCGAGTGCACTGAAAACACCCAGAAATGCATTTAAAATGAAAGAAAAATAATCCCACTTTAAAAGACAGGTGCTCAGTGGTAGCCTATTTCTCCTGTCCATTTGAATTATGAATTAAAGTAAGCAGCAAATCAAAAAACAGAGGAGTAAAAATTCCTCCAGGTTCTGATAATAAAGCCCTTGCCTTTGGACTTCACTCATGCCCCTACACAAACACAGATGCCTATGAACTGGCAGAAGTGTCCACATCTGAAAAAATGCAGATAGTCTCATTTCACAGTAACTGCATGACTTAAAAGTTCAAGTTGATGAACAGCTGGGTAAGTAGATCCCAGAAAACTATGGTGCCAGACATTAATTGATACAATGAAGGCCCTGAGATCATAGGACAGAAACCCTTCTTCCTGTGATGTTCTTATGAAATGAGCTTAGCACCTTTGGACTGCCCCTTGAAAGCTTTCAACATTTATTTGTCCCTCCTTCCTTCTCTTTCCAAAAGAAGAGAGTGTGGGTGATCAGCAAGGAGAAAATAAAAGTGTGTGAACCATTTATTTTTGTATTCCACTAACGTTTCTAAGACCAACGTTTCTAAGACCCAGGCACGGTAGATACTGTATGGACGTAGGTCTACACACACGGTGCAGCTGAATGAGGCTTCTACCTGGCTTAAGTAAATCAAACTGGATTCTCTTGGTAGAGGGAGGAAGGAAAAGACGGACAAAGGGATGAAGAGAGAGAGAGAGAGAAAAAAAAGAATATGAATAAAGGAAAGAAAAAATAACCTTAAATCTTTAAGTTCCTTTAGTTTATACAAGTTCTTCATAACTATTATAGCATGCATAGTAATAATCCAAGATTCAAACGTCACCTAATTAAAAATCTATTGATTTCAGTATAAACTTCTGTGTAAAAATTTCCTTGATGATCCTTGCCCAACATATCTCTAGATTCTGAGATTATTTACAGTCTATAGAATTTCTGGCCACACAATATTCATTTCATCATTAACTCTGTTCACTGATTAACATACACTGAGACTACTTTTGTGGGAGGGAGTTTTCTGTTTTGAAGATGCTGTGTGTGACTGAGACCTTTGGTCCACAGTCCCCAGGCTGGGCAGCCCAGGCAGAATAAGACAGGCTCCATCCTTCATTCCATTCCCTGCATGGGCCCCTGCTTGACCTGGGAGAAGAGGAGATCAGGGACATTCAACAACCCTCCAAGAATATAAAGATCACAAGAGCAAACTTCAGAATGAAAACGGATTCTCAAATAAACACTGTCTCAGAAACCTATCGTTTCTCCTGCTGAACTTTTCTACTTGTGGTCCCTTAGGATTTTCCAGGGAGATCCCAGCCTATTAACAGTAGATGTCAGCGGGCAGGGCCAGGAGACCCACTGCGGTTATCATCGGTGCAGCCCGTGACCAGGCACGAAGTGGCTGTGCTTGGCTGGGGTGTCTCCGTGCCCATGTGCAGTCCATGATGTCATGGGATTGTGCTGTCCCCTGCAGAGTACTGTATACCATCCATCGAAATCTAATGAACAGCCCAGTTTTCAGTTCCATCCCACCATCTATAATACGCTAGACTTGATCACTGAGGACTTTGTGAATTGTGAATTGTTCAATGACTGTAAGAACAAAGCATTAGGATTTAAGCCATTCTCTACCCCACCCCACAAAACAGATGGCATATTTGTTAGAATAAAAGTCAGAGAAGATTTGAGAATTCTTTAAGGGAGAGCACTTTAAGTCTTTTAGATAACTGAATGATTCTCGTGGAATTATAGGTTTCTTTAAAAAAGAGATCCATACATCTTCACTTTCTTGAAAAACTCTTCTCAGGAGTGAACTACTTTCATTACCACAAAAAAAGAGCAGGCATTATATTCAAACTCAATAGAAAATTGAATTTGACATTGTTTGGTAAATCCTTAAAGAAAAAATAACTAGAACCAATGTTAGCTTAAAATAACACTTTCCAAATAAACTAGAGTTAAGAACAGCAGTCAGGAAACTAACTCTCCACCATCGTTTCTCCTGCAAATCCCAGAAATAAAGAACATAAAACATAAAAATAGCTCCTTGCCCCAGTTTTTCTTGGCTTTGCTTAGATACTGATTGAAAGAAAGGGCTGTGATAGAAATTGCTAGTGTTAATTCTTTGCTTTTATCCTATTTAAGGAAGTTCCCCTCTAAAATGTGGTTGTAAAAAAAAGTGGAAACTTTTATGGTAATACAAACTTTTATGCTAATGGATTTAAAAATTAAAGATACTATTTCTTTTATATCAATTTTTAGGTATTGATGGCTTTAAGTTTTATAAAGAGAGAATTCCATGTTAAATACTTCTGTGAAAGAAATAGCTCTAGGAGGGATAAATTAGGAATTTGGGATTAACAGAAGCATACTGCTATTATAAAATAGATAAATAATAAAGACCTGTATACCAAGAGGAACTATTTTCAGTATAATAACCCATAATAGAAAAGAATTTGAAAAAGAATATATAAATATATGTATAACTGAATCACTTTGCTGTATACCTAAACTAACACAACATTGCAAATCAACTATACCTCAAGTAAAAAAATAAACAAACAGAAATAAAAGAAATAGCCCTGAATCAAATAATCTTCATAATTAATTATAGAGCCATAAAAGCTTATATTTTGTGGCTTAATCTAGGAACACATTTCAAATATATTTTATCATGGCTGTTTATCGAATGTAACTTAGCTACTTAAAAAAAATGGGACCTTGTAAAAAAAAGACTATGTTACATTGTTTTTTTATTAATTAATTTTTATTGACGTATAGTTGATTTACATGGTTAATAAGAGTTAATCCTGGGAGTTAAGACTATTCCTGTTTTCTTTTGTCCTTCTCATAATCTGTATTTTTTGGAATTTCTAAGAACTGTGATTTTCAAGAGTTATTTAAAAATAAACAAAAAACAATCACCCTCTCCAAAAAGTTTAACTGAAAACAAGCCTTGTCAAGAAGTCAATGCCTCTGTTTTCCACTCCAAGACACTGAAGGGGTGAAAATCAATGACTGAAATGTTTAATTCAAGTTTGGCTTTTCTGCCACTGTCTGGGACCCCTTGTTTCCTCAGGGCCTTTCGTGACCTCACTAGTACTTGGTTTATCACTGTTCGCATCCTCAGAGAAGAAGACTTTGTCAAATGGAACCTAGGGGCAGGGCAGGGTCTCTGCCTATTATTTTATTGTATTTGTTCCCTGTGAAGCATTTGAGGCCAAAGATAGTTCAGAAAACACATCTCTAATTGAGAAAAAAAGAGAAAGAGCTGGATGAACAACTCCCTTATAGGCTCCATCTTCTGTGTGTTCACACAAAAATCTTCAAGTACCTTGTCACCTCCATAGTCATAGCACATTCTCTCTTGGTTCACAGATGAGAGCTGTATTTTAAGATCCTTGCCAACATCTGTCTCCTGGGTCCTTTTCTTCATATGCCTAAACATAGTCCATACCATCTTGCCATCGATCACTTTAAACAAAGCTCTATGTTTCAGACAAGGATGTGACCAGCAAGGGTCCTCACCTTCCTTTTGTTTCTCCTTCCTGTCTTCTCACGACGCCTTTCTTGCCCTCGCAGAAAAGGCAAGGGAGGAACAGAAGTGACACGCTTTCAAGAACTTGTCAGGCAATGTAATGTGAAGACAATGATGATTTCAGGCACATCCCTGCCTTCAAAGATCTTACACTCCAGTCACTGCAATGCATACATAAGATCACAAGAAAGAATCAAACATGCACTGGACTGCTTTAGTGGAAGCCCAGGGAAGGAGCAGTGAGTACAATGTACTTTTCCAATAAAATGGTCTAAAGGATGGTGGAAAAATGGAAACAGTGACAGATTTCATTTTCTTGGGCTCCAAAATCACTGGGGGTGGTGACTGCAGCCATGAAATTAAAAGATGCTTGCTTCTTAGAAGAAAAGCTATGACAAACTTAAGACAGCATATAATAAAGCAGAGACATTACTTGGCTGACAAAGGTCCATCTAGTCAAAATCACGGTTTTTCCAGTAGTCATGTACAGATGGGAGAGTTGGACCATAAAGATGGCTGAGCACTGAAGAACTGATGCTTCTAAACTGTGGTGCTGGAGAAGCCTCTTGAGAGTCCCTTGGAGAGCAAAGAGATCAAACCCATCAGTCTTAGAGGAAATCAACCCTGAATATTCATTGAAAGGACTGATGCTGAAATTCCAATATTTGGCCACCTGATACGAAGACCCGACCCATTGGAAAAGACCCTGTTGCTGAGAAAGACTGAAGGTTGGAAGAGAAAAGGACGACAGAGGATGAAATGGTTGAAAGACATCACAGACTCAATGAACATGAATTTGAGCAAACTCCAGGAGATGGTAAAGGACAGGGAAGCCTAGTGTGCTGCAGTTCATGGGGTTGTGAAGAGTCAGACACAACTTAGCAACTGAAAACAACAAAGGATGGTGAGCACTGGAGCCTCTCTAGAATCCTGGTTTATCCACTGTGTGTGTAGAATGTCTTCACAGACTCCCCTGAGAATCTGATACCTCCAGTGTCACAACTCGACAACAGAATACATCCTGAGTTCATACACATACAATTTATAAATCTCTGAAGTTATCTGGGAGTTGAGCACGCATGCCTCCTAGCATGTATTTATCTCCAGTCTCACTTAGAGTCAGTGGTACCCTCACTACCACTGGAAAGACGATATACCCAGAGACTTCCTCTGGATGCACGTTTATCTACGGTAGATGCAGGCATGGCATTTACTGGCCTGAGGGAAATGAACATCCTGGTTCCTCTCTTGGGTGCCCCCAGCTCAGGAAGCTGCCTAACAGAGAAGTCCCCTGAGGACGTCCCTGTCCACCTTCTGCCTGGTGGCGCGAGGATGAATGAACTGCATTGGCCCCAGTCTAGTGCTTTGAACTCTACTGGATGATACTCTTCCTCTGCCAGATTTCTGGGTACATTCCCACCCCACCTGTTATCCATAATCCCCTTGGTCACTATCAGAAGTCTAAGTGTCTCAGACACTCACTGCATCTTCTCATTGCCCTGCTATTCCAGCAGAGATGGGCTGGCTTTCTTAGACATGTCTGTTTTACTTCCATACCTCCCACAATTCAGGGCCTGGAGTGGGAGTGTATATCCTAATGGCTCTCCTTGCAACTTTCAAACCATTTCTCCTCCCTCCTTCTTCAAAAACCCAGCTCCTCAGAGACATCAAACCATCACCTATCAATCTTCCTTGTTGCATCCATGCACATTTCTTTAGCAGCTTCAACCTTCACACAGCTGATTTCCCCAAAGCCTTCCAAGTCCTTGCCCTCCTCTGCTCCAGTCATTTCAGCCATACACTCACATGGCCACGAACTATACCTCATGACCTATGACCGCATTGCTTCCAAAGTACACATGATTAGCCTTTCAGCCACCACCCTGTGCCTCTTGGCTGTAGGACTCTATTGCCCCTTCCACTTTTTCTCTATCCAATACCCCATTCTTACCTTTAATTTCTTCCTTATTAGCTTTTATTTTACATCCTAGCAAGACTAATCAACTGTTTCCTTTATATACTATGCCTTCGGTGTTTCAACCACACCCTCCTGGAACCTTCCACCGCATGTTCAGGCAAATCCAGCTGCACCTGGAGCTGACCGATTGAACGATCCCAGAGAAAATCACCTGACCTTGCACTCTGGAAAGATTTTACATTTGTTGCCATAAATTGTGAATGGATACTCCACAGTGCCAGATGGTCTTATAAAACTTCCCTAGCACATCATTTCCCACCAAAATACAAAATAATTTAACTTCTGTCTTCTCTCTTCATTCTCCAAAGCCTCCTTCACCCTGTACTTCCTGCTGCCTCATACTTTAGGGGAGAAAACCGACACAATATGATGAGTACGGCATCATCTTCCGACCGGCACTCCTACCAGCTCCCTGAGTCTGCTCCAGGTACTTTTCTTCTCTTCACTCTGCAACAGAAGGAGTGCCTCTACTTTTTCCTGAGGCCACCCCTTCCATGCAGGCACTGGTTCCCTCACATCATCCACGGCTCCATTTGACTTAAGAATTTAGCTCCTGTCATCATTTGCTCTCTCTTCTGCAATGTCAGTTTCTTCATGTCTAGAGTCTCCTTCCCATCAATGAGATGCTTTTCTCATCCTTCCCATGCTTAAAAAGCACATCAAACAAAACCTCTCCCATAGCCCCACTTCTCCTCCACTTGCTACCTCACTTCTCTTATCTCCACTATAAAATGCTTCAATACAAGGTCCTTTCATGTTTTCGTTTCTCTTTCACTGCCTCAGTGAGATCACCAGTAGTCTACATCTTACAAAATCAGTTACCGATTTTCTTTTTAACACTATAGAGCATCCAGGATGGTTGGCCACATCCTCCTTCATCAGTTACTTTCCTCCCTAGGCAACTAGTCAGGCTTATCTGGTGTTCTTCCTATCTCACTGGGTGGTACTTCTCAGTCTTTTATTTGGTTTCTCCTCTTCTAAATACTGAGATGCCCCCAAGCTCTGTGCTCTGTCACCCTCCGTTCTGTATACCCCCTCACCAAGTTCCATATTTTTAAAATCACTCAACGTATTCACAGATGACTGTCCCATGTCAGGTTTGGGCCACTGACTGTCACCCGCATGTACAGAGCTGGCTGTCCTGCTGAAGGAGCTGCAGCTGGCTACAGAGCAGGAACATCCAGATTCACTTCAACCAGACTCTGTGCCACTCTTCTTTTGTACACATTACTCTTGGAACTTTGGCCATCTTTTGGAGCTTAGGCCATCCAGGTATGACCCATCGCCAGGGCCTTTGTACCTACTGTTCCTTGTACTTCATAAACTCTTCTTGGAGAGGAACTTTTCCTTTTAATAAAGCAAATCAGAACTCAAATGATGTTTCCTCTGAGTGGCCTCCTCTGACCGTCTTAAATAAAGCAGCTCTCCTAGTCACTGCTGCTGCTAAGTCACTTCAGTTGTGTCCGATTCTGTGCAACCCCATAGATGGCTCCTAGTCACAACCTAGGTTAAATGTGCCTTTTTATTTTTTTTATTTTTTTATTGAAGGATAATTGCTTTACAGAATTTTGTTGTTTTCTGTCAAACCTCAACATGAATCAGCCATAGGTATAAATATATCCCCTCCCTTTTGAACCTCCCTCCCATCTTCCTCCCCATCCTACCCCTCTGGGTTGATACAGAACGCCTGTTTGAGTTTCCTGAGCCATACGGCAAATTCCCATTGGCTATCTATTTTACATATGGTAATGTAAGTTTCCATGTTACTCTTTCCATGCATCTCGCCCTCTGTTCCCCTCTCCCCATGTCCATAAGTATGTTCTCTATATCTGTTTCTCCACTGCTGCCCGGTAAATAAATTCTTTAGAACCATTTTTCTATATTCTGTATATATGCATTAGAATATAATATTTATCTTTCTCTTTCTGACTCACTTCACTCTGTATAATAGGTTCTAGGCTCATCCACCTCATCAGAACTGACTCAAATGCATTCATTTATGACTGCTGCTGCTGCTAAGTCGCTTCAGTCGTGTCCGACTCTGTGCGACCCCATAGACGGCAGCCCACCAGGCTCCCCCGTCCCTGGGATTCTCCAGGCAAGAACACTGGAGTGGGTTGCCATTTCCTTCTCCAATGCAGGAAAGTGAAAAGTGAAAGTGAAGTCGCTCAGTCGTGTCCGACTCTTCGCAACCCCATGGACCACAGCCTACCAGGCTCCTCCATCCATGGGATTCTTCAGGCAAGAGTACTGGAGTGGGGTGCCATCGCCTTCTCCTCATTTATGACTGAGTAATGTTCAATTGTGTATGTGTACCACAACTTCTGTATCTATTCATCTGTCGGACATCTAGGTTGCTTCCATGTTCTGCCTATCGTAAACAGTGCTGCAGTGAACAATGGGATACATGGGTCTTTTTCAACCCTGGTTTCCTCAGGGTATATGCCTAGGAGTGGGATTGCTGGGTCATATGGTGGTTTTATTCCTAGTTTTTTAAGGAATCTCCATACCATCTTCCATAGTGGCTATATCAATTTAATTCTTTTTGATGTGTATTTGGATCTGCAATTGTCTTACTGGCCTGTTTGTCTGTTTATTAACATGATAAATAGCTTCTTTCACTAGATCCCAGCTCTATCCTTAGATGGCCTCAGGCTATCTCAGTCACTGTTATATCCGTGGTACTTAGAAAGGTGTCTGCCACAAGGAAGTGCTCAGGGAATATCTGATGTTTGACTACTGGCTGTGTCTCCACAAATGGTAATGAGGATTAATACCATTGGTAAACTGTTCTGACTATGTACTCTTTTATAAGCACCTGTTATCCTCACTTTCACAATTGGGTGGACACTCAGTGATATAGTGGCCTCAGTGGCACTTTCCTGTAGCTGGAGCCTATGTATTACCTTGACTGAAAGAGCTGGTCAGAACAGTGGCCTTAGAACAATTTCTCTCTACAGATAAATACCATTCTGTAACATGATAAAGACCTAAGAGCATCTCTTCAAATCATAATCAAATGAACTATGACTTTTTATTAAAGTACCCTATCATGTATTAGTCAGTTTGAAACATCTAGCAGATGTACCCTTTTTTTTTTTTTTTTAAATAATACCATATGTAATGTAGGATCTTAGCTCCCTAACCGGGATTGAACCTATGCCCCTTGAAGTAGAAGCATGGAGTCCTGATCACTGGGCAGCCAGGGATATCCCCAGTCATGGATTCTTAATTCCTGAGTTTATTTTGTTAGTGTCATTTATGCTTTCCTAAAGTAATTCAGTCAAAATTCTTATCAACTGCCCTTTTGAAGATTCCTTTTCAAACAAAGCTAATCTAAATTACATGCCAATTTGAATCCTGTTACCTGAAATTTGAAAATTCCTGACAATAATGCCAAGAAATCTAATTTGACCAAATTTAAAAGATTAAGCACAGCACTACTAGCAATTTCTAAGATTTCTAGTGTTTGATATCATTAATTCTCTCCATACCTCTGAACTATAATAGAAAAAAAAAAATGAACTGACTCTGAAAAAAAGCTTAAAATATATCCTTTTCTCCAGAATCCAAGCAACAGTTCTGATATAGTTCTTAACCACAGGTTTACATCTCAATGCGGTTAGTACTGTGTGTGTCCGTGTGTGTGTGCATGTGTGTGTGTATGTGCGTGTGCGCACATGGCAGGGCGTGTGCCCTTCTTCAGGGGATCTTCCTAACCCCGGGATCGAAGCCAGGTCTCCCACACTACAGGCGGATTCTTTACCAACTGAGCCACCAGGGAAGCCCCAAACTACACCTTTGGGCTTACTGTATTCACCTGCTTTGACCAAGACTTTAAGGAACTAGGTGCAGATTTAATTTCATAAATTTTAATTTTATTTGTTAGTTTTTATTAATAAAACATATTTTATTCCAGGGAGCCAACTGAACAAGGCCACTCAGTTAAAAAGTCAAGAAACCTGGAGTGTAGTATTTGTGTCATTTTGTTTTAATAAAGTAGACATGAAATACTTCTCACCATGTAAGGAGCAAATAAAGGGTACTACCTAAAATACTCTTTTCCTTTTTAGTGACAGGAGTTAGGTAACTGGATTTATTGAAGGCAAAAGATATTTTGGATGACAGATCACTTTTAACTTTTGAATCTAACACTGTAAACAATTACCTAAACACTTACCTAAAAATGGAAACTCAGAATTATTTCTTCTTGGTTTCTACCTATGATCTAGTCATAAAAGAAAAGTAAGTTGACATTTACAAGGAAGGATTCTTTCTAAGAAAGATGGATGAAAATAAAAAATACTAAACCTGCTTAAATTACTAATTAAAAATACAAGTCCAGATAGATCTATTTTATTAAGTAATACAACTTAAAATTTTTAGTCTTTAGCCTGAAAACTATATTTGGATGCAGGCTTATATCAGCAAGATGAATGATATCAGATAGAGTTCTAGAATCAAGACAATAGATCATTTTTCTTTTTTGAAATCTGTCTTCTGGGCTCTTCTTTTCATACTTGACTACCTAAAGAAGCTATTCAGTATTCCACAGGGCTGATGCACACCCTCATCTTCTCCAACACATTTTGCATTTGAATTAATCAGAGTTTTGCCATGCCTAATTATGCTACACAGAAAAAGCAAGACAATAGAATAGAAGTGATCTACTCTAGGAAGTTTTCATTTGTATTTGTGGTCTTTAGTAATAGTAATTGGACATACTGGAATTCCAAAGAGGAATTTTTAAACCACTTCTGGTGAATGCTTTAGTAATTGGAATGTTCAGGGAATGGAATTGTGAATTTAATTTCTGTTCAATCAAAAACTTCAGAAAATACTTCTTTATTTAGCTTTTCATGTTGAAAATATTTCATAAATGCGTTAGTCCACTTGTGTTTCATATAGTTTTATCTACTTTATTCAGTAGGAAAGGAACATGCAGGAGGTCACATAATGGATATTACTCATCATAAGAGAATAAGATATTGGAGGAAATATATTCCAAGACATATTCTGAAAACTATTACTTTTAACAGTTTCCTATTTATAGATCATTTTGTTCTGGTTTCCCACTCTTATAAACATAAAGAGAAAAAGGTCTGTTAATCTGAGTGTATTGTTAGTTTGGTTCTAGTCAGTAGAGGTTTCATGTATGGTACCTCATACTACTTTTCCATTAAATTAAAGTGTATTTTTGTGAAAATTATTTATGAAAACCCTATTTTCTGACTGCAAAACACAAATTGTTTTAAAAATTAAGCAATGTGGAAAAACAAAGCAAAAAAATCACATCCCAGAGATAGTCATTATCTACCATTTTGGAGAAAATGCATAATCCCAGCTTTGTAAACTCAGAAGGAATTATGCCTTAGATCTGCATAGCCTACATGACATACCCAGGAACATTTCTATGCTATTAGGATAACCTCCATGATCACTTTTAATCCTTCCATAGTGTTCCATTATCTACTTAACCCAAATCCTAGTGATGACTTGCAATGTTGCCCAATTTTATTATAAAACACTGCTATAAAAATCCCCCAAACTCTGCATACATTATCTTTGCACACTAGTTTAATTATCTTAAGATAAATTTTAGGAAGTATAAACTATATTATATACTATATGCTTATTCAGGTACAATCAAGAATATTTCCCATGAATAGATTATTTTGTATATTTTATCATTTCAGAACTGTATTGACTGCCATGCTGAGCTAAAATCTGTATCAAGAGACCAAATGACCATCACTATTTAAGTGTGTACAAACATTTTTGGAAAGCAGGGAGTCTATTGTTCCAAACAAGAATATTTCTATCACATGTGAGCCAGGACTGCTTTGGCAAAAAGCTCCCCACAGTATCTTAATGAACACCAGTGGTCAGGGCTGTGGTTTTGCATTTCATCAAGGGAATGCCCACGGACCAGGATGGCACAGCAGGTGGAAGGGAGATTTCCTCATTCAGCATTCTCCATTTACCTCCAGCAGCTGGCTTCGGGCAACGTGCAGAGGAGCCA
Organism: Bubalus kerabau; assembly: GCF_029407905.1. Classification (NCBI taxonomy): domain Eukaryota; kingdom Metazoa; phylum Chordata; class Mammalia; order Artiodactyla; family Bovidae; genus Bubalus; species Bubalus kerabau. The sequence goes on from NC_073624.1 coordinate 139,296,969, forward strand.
TATGCCTACAGGTTCATTCATCCTTCCAGCAGGCCTCCCTGGGCACTGTGAGTGGTCATGTGGCCCTTGTTCAGGGAGCATGCGCTGTTGAGCTGACGACAACTGCAGGGCCAGTGGGACGGGGAAACCTTCTGCTTGAGCAATTCAGGGAAGAGCCCACACAAGGCACATTCCCTTAGAGCTGATCTTGGGAGGATGGATCGGTTGGGCTAACTCGGATGGCGGTAGACCTGTTCTCGGGTACTTTACTGGTTCTCTTGTTCTTGTTTTGCTACCTCCATAGTAGAAATAGCTACTCCCTTTTCAGCCTCCCTTGGAGCTAGAAGTTTCTGGAAGAGGTAGTTTTGGCCAGTGAGACAGATGTGCTTAGGGGTTTCTGGAAAGGAATTTTCTTTTTTTAATAAAGGTACTGAAGTAGATAGCCCTGTCCTTCACTTCTTTTGTCCCTCAATGCAGATTTGATGCATGGAGCTAGGCAGGTAAGAAGCAAAGGTCAGTATCATTAAACCTCTGAACTACATACACCAGCAGTTGTCTACCCTCAGATTGCTTGTTCTGTGGGAAAAGGAAACCTCTCTTTATTTACATCACTGGTAGCCAGAGCTACCAGTATTTATAGCTGAGGGTGTTCCTAACCAATACATCACTCCTCCAGCCAAGAGGGTGGTGAGAACGTTATTGGAGAGTAAGGGTCAAGATACCACAACATAGGGAAGAAGGCTGCAGGGTGCAGAACATGCATTGCAACGACTGTCTTAGGCTCACAACTCATAGTCCTTTCAAGCTCAGGAGGTATGACCAGGAATACAGGGCAACATATCTTTAAAGTTTGGAGGACTGAAAGGATATGAGAATGTTTTTTATTAGAAAATATGTTGATGCTATTGATAATGAATTTAAAGCCCTATGGTTTCCTTAAGATGAACCAACTTCAAAAGTACCAAAAACAAAACAACAAACCCTAACATGAGTTATAGGAGGAATCAAAAGTGAAGCATTTTATACTTCAATAAATTAATTTCTAAAAAGTGATATGGACAACAGTATGGAGGTTCCTTAAAAAACTAAAAACAGAACTACCATATTACCCAGGAATCCCACTACTGAGATAAACCATAATTCAAAAAGACACATATATCCCAGTGTTCATTGCAACACTATTTACAACAGCCAAGGCATGAAAGCAACCTAAATGTTCATTGATAGATGAATGGATAAAGAAGATGTGGTATGTATATACAATGGAATACCACTCAGCCACAAAAAGGAATGAAACTGGGTCATCTGTAGAGCTGTGGATGGACCTAGAGTCTGTCATACAGAGTGAAGTAAGTCAGACAGACAGAAACAAGTATTATATTTTAATGCGTATATGTGGAATCTAGAAAAATGGTACAGATGAACCTGTGAATAGGACAGGAATAGAGAGGCAGATGTAGAGAAGGGACGTGTGGACACAGCACGAGAAGGGGAGCATGAGATGAACTGAGAGGCTAGGACTGACGTACATACACGCCCTTGTATAGAACTGACAGCTAGCGGGAAGCTGCGGTGTAGCACAGGGAGCTCAGCTCGGTGCTCTCTGATGACCTAGAGGGGTGGAATGGTAGGGTGAGGGGAAGCTCCAAGAGGGAGAGGATACGTGTATACATACAGCTGATTCACTCTGTTGTACAGCAGAAACTAATTCAACATTGTAAAGCAATTATACTCTGATTTTAAAAACAGGAGGGTGAAAAAGGCACTACAACCAAGCAAAAGGAATATATGTGTATAATAGCCTCTCTATATTCTGTCATCTTCTGGGAGAAACATTAAATGTTTAAAGGAAAATATAAGGTCAGTTTTATTTTAAAAACTAACAGCCATGTGCTACCAGCCCACAGAAGTTAAAAGAAAGAAAGTGATTGTTTTTTAATTTTAAGAGAAAAGCAAACAACAGGCGTTGGACCATCATGTATCTTAGTCAAAATGTAAGATTATTCAAGGCTGCTTAAGGGATCTAGATATGATGTAAAGAGGTATCTCAGAAGAAGATAGAGCTAATGATAAAAATGCAGATAATTGTCAGAAAAATAACACAATGAATATGCAGACTGTTGTCATAACAAATCATATGTCCTAGTAAGCTGTTTCCCAAGGTAATGGGAAAATATGGCAATCACACTTGCTATAGGCAATTTATACCATCATAAACAGGAGGAACCATGCACTTTGATGAAAATAGTAACAAAACAGTAAAACCTAAACAGAGAGACAGTTCTGATATTCCCAAGGGATGAAAGACAATATCCCAACAAGTGCTATTTTGTGGCTCTTTCTCTGAAAAATAATCAAAACTCATCAAACATTTAAGTGTGAAATAGAAGACATGTAATAAATTTCTAGGTGTGGAAAAACAGACTAAAATCAGAAAGTAAGGCACTGACTTACCATTATTTCCTGGCATCTTGCACAGAGCCTGACAAGCAGGCACTAAAATATTTGTTGGAAAAAAGGGGGGAAAATAGAAGGAAAAGAGAGAAGAGGAAAATGGCCTATGTGAACAACATGTTCTTTATAAAGGACTTAGCTTTTCAAGTCACAGACGTAACATTCAATATAAGATATATGTAAGTTGCAAAATGGCATTAATGAAATGAAAACCAACAGCGGGCACATTCTTATGAAGTAGGTTATGTGAGATAAACACGTTTTGAAGATCACTCTCCAATTCTATTCTCGATTTTATTAGTCAAAGCCTGATAGATATACGATCTATCGTCATTTTCACTGAACACTTTTCAAAGTCTCTAAAACAACAAAGAGCGATCTGCTCCTCGAAGGGAAGACTGAATTACATGATATCGAACAAGGTTACAAGTATTTCTCATTTGTGGGGAGCATTTCTCTCTGGGTTGCCTAATGTTTAAGAAATACCTCCTGTTGGTTAATAATGAGAAACTTATCTATGAAATTCTTAACTATGATTTAATCTGAAGTATGTTCTTAATGGGATTACTGACTATTTCAGAAAATTTTCTCAACCATCACCTCAAGACAGAGCTTACTGCTATCTTCATTTTCTAGACGAGCAAACAGATTTTGTGTGGTTAATGAACAAATTCAAGTCCACACATTTAGTTAAAGCAATGGAGACAAGAGTAACAGAGAGAATCTGGAAATCTGAGTGCAGAGCTGACTCCTAATCACCATGATCAACTATAACGGTGTCACCAGTAGTGACAGTGATAAGAGTCATTGATAATAATACTAATAAATTACAACAGTCATGGGAGCAACTTCATATGTACTTAAAATTTGCAAGATATGTAGATGGATAGAGTCTGTCATAAAGAGTGAAGCAAAGTCAGAAAGAGAAAAACAAATATCATATATTAACGCATACGTCTGGAGTCTAGAAAAATGGTCCAGAGCAGATGAACCTATTTTCAGGGCAGGAATAGAGATGCAGACATAGAGAAAGGACATGTGGACATGAGGGGGAAGGGGACAGTGGACAACCTGGAGAGAAGCAGTGACATATACACAGCACCATGTGTGAAACAGACAGCTAGCGGGAAGCCGCTGCACAGCCAGGGAGCCCAGCTCGGTGCTCTGTGATGACCCGGAGGGTGTGAGGGGAGGCTGAGAGGAAGGCCCAAGAGGGAGGGCATACATGCATACATAGAACTGACTCACTTTGTTCTACAGCATAAACTAACACAACACTGTGAAGTAATTATACTCCAATAAATAATTGATAATTAAATAAATAAAAAGATATATCAAACCTCAGTTGTTCCTCTGCTGCCAATGGCAAAATAATAATTTTTTTAGGACTAAAGTATCCAATCCCTGTGCTTGAAAATCCTCAATGAAAAACCAACTGTTCTGCCTCCCTTTTAACCTTAGTGCTATTGACCTTGCAAAGAGGAAACACTTTGCACATCTCCTCCAGGCCTCTGGAATACTATCTAGGCAGGGTTGGACCTCTCTTCACTGCTTTCCTTGTGGTTACATGCCTGAAATTGTCACACACCTCAAGCTACTGCTCTGGCAGAGGCAGAGAGTAGGTATTAAATTTTCTGGTTGTTTTTGCCAGAGAGAAAATGACTAGTTACCTAAACTCTACTCTGAATGCAAACTTGAGAGATAGTGTCTCGATTTCCTAATGCAAAAACACTATGGAAACAACAAACCAGATGTGTTTGTTCACTTGGCTTAAATTCTGGGAACTACTATCCACAGCAGCTTACACTGCAGTGCTAAACTGGCCTTGTTTATCTACCTGAAGTATTAACAATTGGTACCTTCTGAGTTTCTGTGTTTCTAGTTCCTTGATCAGGGAATTGGTCATTTAGAAATAGACTGTAGGGACCTCCCTGGTGGGGGACTTCACTTTCCAATGCAGGCGGTGGGGGTGGGTGTTCAGTCCCTGGTCGGGAAGCTAAGATCCCACATGACTCTCGGCCAGAAAACCAAAACATACACAGGCAGAAACAGTGTTGTAACAGATTCAATCAAGACTTTAAAAGTGGTCCACAACAACAACAACAACAAAATCCTTAAAAAGTAAAAGAAATAAAAGTAGACTTTAGCTTTAGTGTTTTATGTGGGTACCAACTCAATCTCTACATGTTTATGGTATGCTACATAATCTTAGAACCCCATGAACTGGCCTTCCTAGATACTTCTGTATGGAAAGACAGGGAATAACATAAAAAGTAAAAAAGAACTACTGCAGGAGACATGTGAGTCATGTGAGCAAGCAACCTATAAATTAGAAAAGCAAATGGTTGGCAAACCTATGAAACGATATTCACTTGCACTAATAATGAAGTCAGAGAAGGCAATGGCACCCCACTCCAGTACCCTCGCCTGGAAAATCCCATGGACGGAGGAGCCTGGTAGGCTGCAGTCCATGGGGTCACGAAGAGTCGGACGACTGAGCGACTTCACTTTCACTTTTCACTTTCATGCACTGGAGAAGGAAATGGCAACCTACTCCAGCGTTCTTGGCTGGAGAATCCCAGTGATGGCGGAGCCTGGTGGGCTGCCGTCTATGGGGTCGCACAGAATCGGACACAACTGAAGCGACTTAGCATCAGCAGCAGCAATAATGAAGTATTACAAACTGAAATAATACTGACATGAACACTGCGCAACTATGAAGCTGGCAAAGAAAAGAAGAAGTTAACCCTCAATGCTGGAGAGGATGTAGTGAGGTCAACACACGGCAGAATGTAAACTCATTTAACTGCTATAGAAAACAATCTGATGGTGATGGTATGCTTTATCGCCAAGCATGAAACTGTCCTTGAATCTCAAGTTTTGGACCCACATAGGAGATAAACAGGGGCTTCCCAGGTGGCTCAGCAGGTAAAGAATCCACCTGCAAATGCAGGAGATGTGGGTTTGATCCCTGGATCGGGAAGATTCCCTTGGAGAAGGGAATAGCTACTCCAGTATTCTTGCCTGGAGAATTCCATGGACAGAGGAGCCTGGAGGGCTACAGTCCATGGAGTCACAAAGAGTCATACAAAACTGAAGTGAATGCGCATGCATGCATGCAGGAGATAAACACACACACACACACACACACACACTTTATATCTTAAATTTGGGCTCAAGTCTGAGTGAACTCCGGGAGTTGGTGATGGACAGGGAGGCCTGGCGTGCTGCGATTCATGGGGTTGCAAAGAGTCGGACATGACTGAGCGACTGATCTGATCTGATCTGACCACTCCTATGTTTCAAGGCCTAAACTGTTCTTGAGAGAAACACTGGAACATAAGAGGCTAGTTGCCCTGGCCAAGGCCACCTGTATTCAGAGGAGAACATTCTACACTTTCAGTGTTGAAAGGAGGAAGGAAAGAAAGAGGGAGGAAGGGATAAAAGCACTCAGGATTCCAAGTAACCTGGTAGATAACCGACCTTGAGCAAGTAATTACAACTTCTTAAAAATGAGAATATCCTTTCCACAGAGTTACAAGGATCAAGTGTGATAACGTAGGTGAAATTCCTTTGTCAATAACAAGTCAGTACATGTTTGAGATTCCAAAAATCCAAAACTTTGATTTTTCACACCTTCTCTGCTCAGAATCCTTCTCAAAGCACTATAGTACTCTATCACTTCATCCAGTGGGAAAACTGCAGTGCCATCCTTTTTATTCTTAACTAAATTTACACAATTGTACCACTTACACTGTATTTTACCCTCTGGGATAATGATACCCCTACCCTACCAATGCTATTTCAGCAGAGTAATATTAAAATGTTCTATTATATATATGATAACCAAGGCAGAAAGGCCATCAACATGAAGTCTTCAGGGAGAGATGAGCTGGCATGAGAGCCCTGGATTCATCAGAAATGTCCATTATTTAGAGAGATGGCACAGAGCGCCTTACATAACTGTTCCTACCAAAGTGGAGCTAGGCGTGACACCTGACAGAGGCTCGCTCCTAAAAGAGTATGTTTAAATTTTTCATCAGACTGCCTTTATAAAAAATTGAAACAATATTCTCCAAGTTGGGGAGCAGTTTGCTAAAAAGAAGATGAAAATGTACAATTACCTTTTGAACCACCTTTTCAGAACTCTGCTTTCTAGGCCTGAAATGTCAAGCGAGTGTTTGGCTTTGAAATTTGCAAGAATAATAGCACATTTCCCCTTTAGCCCACAAAGGAGGTTTTCACTTTCCATGCCGTAGAATGGCAAGTTTCCATTATTAAATGCCTTTGTCCTTCAGGCAACGGTGAAAACTGTGCTTAAACAACCGTGGTTGCTTCACTTCTAGACTAATCGTCAGCACACTGTGTAAAAATGCCTTTTGTTTTCCTTCTCAAGGTGATTAGGCTGCTGAGGTGATGAAAGCAGCATCACCAAGCTGGGAGCCCATTCATTTGCCTCTGCTGCACTGCAGATTCTTTGTGATCCAGCTCCCGTGTCCCCAGTAACATCCTCTGAAACAGATGCAGTCGTCGAAAGAACAGATGACAGGATCCATGGCTTCCACAAATTTAATACTATAATTCTGTTGGTCTCTAATATTAAAATGTTTTAGTCCTGGGTGTTTTAGAGAGAAGGGGCTGTTTCTGACGGTGGGAGCTCGCTGGGGATGCAGATGGAAATTTTATGGCTTGTCTAATGCTTGTCTGTTTTAATGAAGAGAATAAATTACGTTGGCACTGCAATTTCATTCTATATCATGTGTTGCAGTATTGAAATAAAAGTAGCCCTCCATCCTGGAATCTTTTCTCTCTCTGCGTTGTTCAGTCTATTCTAATGCTGCCTCTGAAATTTATTTATCAAAAAAAGCACATAAGCTAAAAGGAGGGAAAAGAAAATCTCTAGGGGCAATGTGGAATGCTACACACACACACACACACACACACACACACTCACTCCCTCTTCCCTCACTCCCACCCCCAAGGGAGAGAAGAGAAGTACTCTTTGTCTGGTTACTATGAGAACCAAATGATAAAGCCTTACCTTTGAAGAAATGGCACACATTCATGGAGAATAAATAGATGTGAAGAATATTTTACTTCTCCTCCTCTTACCCCACAGAGGCTGGTAGGATCAAGGCAAACATTAATTTTCTACATTTGAGGGTGATGGGAGGTTAACTGAGCTTTTTGGCTTCATCCATGACATTTATTGATTATTCTTACTCAATTTTCACTAAGTGATCATTCATCCCACCCCACACAGGGAGCACACACCACACAAACCATTGCTGGCAATTTTTATCAGAAGTAGAAATTAAAATAGAGCCAAATTAAAAAGTGCAATGAGAAATAAAATGACTTGAAATCTTTTTGACAGGATGGAAATGGACCTATCCTCTTTCAGTAACACCTAACCCCTTAGGATGCTTGCGTGGGTTTTAGAAATAATTCATTGAAATTCTATGTGGCCAAGTTTTATATCCTTATTCTTGGTCAGTGCATGGACTTCTCAATGATTCTTTAAGGGGGGAATATTCCTTAAAAGAAAACATAATTTTAAACATTTGTCTTTGATCTTTGATTAATAATGGTGCTGGAAATCTTTACAATGACCCCTTCAAGTGGATGAGGGATGCTGATTGGGAGATGGCACAGCGAACTTCCATGGGTGATGAGATGCGACACTTATCTTACTGGGTTGAATGGGCTAAACAATAATGCATCGGCCAGAATTGAATAAATATGTACTTAGCATCACTGCATTTGACTCCAGTGAATTATAATTCAATTTAAAAAATTCTCCTGGAAACATAAAAACAATAAGATTCAGAGTACAGAGTCCCTTTCAAAATTTTCCAGACATTTAATTGCAAGGAAAAACATGCCATTTGCTGTAGGTTCACATAAAAGCTGAGGGATTCCTGGTTCCACATGTCTGAGCTTGGGTGCCATATTTTACTAAGACATTTCATGACATTTGTTGTTATGAGATGAAAGTAAATATCACTGAGAATGCAATTAGAAGCACTACATTAAATTGCAAATTCAAGCTAAAATTCTGGGCTAGGCATTCCTGCCACATTCCCCATAACTACACAAGGGACCTTGGGACTTCCCAGTCATATCTCAAGTAAATGTCCCAGCTGTAGACTAGAGCACAAAATGCTGAGTCTAAGAAGGCCTCTTTTCATAAACCATGTGTGTTTCTCACTTTATAATAACTGGATAGTGAACCTCAAAGATAGATACATCAAGACACAATTATCCTAATATAAAAAGACTCCTTTAAATTGTCAAGGGCCATCATGTATTTGGCAACTTTCTGTCCAAGGGAACTTCCTGTTTAACATAACTATCTATTGCACTGAGTGGCAGATCCCTATTTTATCTTTACAAAAGCAAACTGTGGACTGTTTTCTCTCATTTTGTCTATGTTGACTCTCAACTAAGCTAAAAGATTAGATGTCTGCTCATTTCTGCTAGAACTAGTAACTGCAAATACTGATATGCAGCTGTCAAGCTAATGAACTTAAAAATACAGATACACAAATGCAAACATACAAGAACTAGAAAAAATTCATCTCATGAATTTTGGGCTGATGACATTCCTTACGGGTATCAGCGCTTTAATATTTAAGCAACATTTTCCACTAAAACATTATGTACATTTCCCAGAAGTAGTTTATAAAAGGTCAGCTGAATGCATTGAATATTTTGCAGAAGTCTTTCAAATGCAGCTTCAAACTGAACTATTCTTTCAATAAAAGTAGCACATTTCAGAAAAGTTAAATCTAGTGCATGTTACCAGAATCAGGCAAACTTTTAGAGCACTCATATTTCAAGTGTAATCAAGCCCATTTTTGTTAATGAACATATTTGTTAGAAAAAAAAAAAACTGTTCCCCTATTAAGTTGTTTTCCAAGACACTTTCTTTTTCATTTCTTAGAACTTCTGAAAATTAAGCATTTAAAGATGTTTTGTGAAAGAAATAGATTGATCATGTAGTTTATTGTGAGTGATTTTCTTCCATTTTTCTACTTCTTTTAAAAAATCTCTATAAAAACACTGCTTGCAAAATGGAAAAATTCATTAAAGCGTGTCACTGTTATAGAGGGTTTACTGTGAATATAACAAATACTTAGAGTATATGGGCAAACATGAATACAACATCACAGTTCTTACCATGAAGGCTGTTGCAATCTAAAGTCAGGAAGCCTTTTCTCTAGCATTTCTAAATTCACATGTCCAATGAATGACAGCCTAGTCCAGAAGCAATGGCCTCAACACTTCTCAAAATAATTCAGTAAATACTCTCCAGGTTTTTAATTTATCAGCTGAGTGAATTTCTGTGCTCTCGGGTGGCCCAGGTATAGAACTTTGGTACTTCTGAGTTAATACTAAAAACTCAAGTTAAAAAAAAAACCAAAAACATAAAATAACATTTCCTTTCACTTTGCAAAAATACTGAGTTGACAGGAATAAGGGAAAGCAGGCAAAAGGGAGGGGACACCTCTCATATAAATGTAAGCCAAGCCCACCGTATTCCCATGTGGCTTGTGGATCTTAGTTCCCTGATGAGGAACCAACCCTGGACTCTCCACATGGAAGTGCACATTCCTAACCACTGAACAACCTAGGAAATCCCTGCATTCCTTTCTGAATACAAGGTGTAACCAAGCTCTCAGACACTCACATTCGACATCTCTGATCCATCCTTCTTGGCTCCTTCCTTTCTCTTCCACCCCAATTTAGCCATCATGTTTGATCCATTCTACTTTTGAGAGTTCTCTACAGCATTTGCCCAAACTGCTCAGTCTTCGTGGGCAGCTTCAAGGGCCACACCACTTTGCCCTATGTCCTGGCAGACCTGCCCCTTCATACAAACCTCTATTTTACTTTATACATTTTCTCTATCATCTATGAGGATCTGCGTGGATCACAATAAACTGTGGAAAATTCTTCGAGAGATGGGAATACCAGACCACCTGACCTAGATCTTGAGAAACCTATATGCAGGTCAGGAAGCAACAGTTAGAACTGGACATGGAACAACAGACTGGTTCCAAATAGGAAAAGGAGTACGTCAGGGCTGTATATTGTCACCCTGCTTATTTAACGTATATGCTGAGTACATCATGAGAAACGCTGGACTGGAAGAAGCAAAAGCTGGAATCAAGATTGCCGGGAGAAATATCAAAACCTCAGATATGCAGATGACACCACCCTTATGGCAGAAAGTGAAGAGGAACTCAAAAGCCTCTTGATAAAAGTGAAAGAGGAGAGTGAAAAAGTTGGCTTAAAGCTCAACATTCAGAAAACTAAGATCATGGCATCTGGTCCCATCATTTCATGGGAAATAGATGGGGAAACAGTGGAAACAGTGTCAGACTTTATTTTTTGGGGCTCCAAAATCACTGCAGATGGTGACTGCAGCCATGAAATTAAAAGACGCTTACTTCTTGGAAGGAAAGTTATGACCAACCTAGATAGCATATTGAAAAGCAGAGACATTACTTTGCCAAAAAGGTCCATCTAGTCAAGGCTATGGTTTTTCCAGTGGTCATGTACGGATGTGAGAGTTGGACTGTGAAGAAAGTTGAGCGCCAAAGAATTGATGCTTTTGAACTGTGGTATTGAAGAAGACTCTTTTTTTTTTTCTTTTCTTTTCTTTTTAAACCTGAAACACTGTATTAGTTTTGCCAAACATCAAAACGAATCCACCACAGGTATACATGTGCTCCCCTGAACCCTCCTCTCTTGAGAGTCCCTTGGACTGCAAGGAGATCCAACCAGTCTATTCTAAAGATCAGCCCTGGATGTTCTTTGGAAGGACTGATGCTAAAGCTGAAACTCCAGTACTTTGGCCACCTCATGCGAAGAGTTGACTCATTGGAAAAGACTCTGATGCTGGGAGGGATTGGGGGCAGGAGGAAAAGGGGATGACAGAGGATGAGATGGCTGGATGGCATCACCGACTCGATGGACGTGAGTCTGAGTGAACTCCAGGAGATGGTGATGGACAGGGAGGCCTGGCGTGCTGAGATTCATGGGGTCACAGAGTCGGACACGACTGAGCGACTGAACTGAACTGATCATCTATGAGACTATTTTAATTCTTTTAAATTGATCTCCCTTATGGAACTACCAGTTTCCAAAGACCTGGAAACATGTCTTATTTCTCTCTGTATTCACAAGCCATACACATATTTGTTGAACTGAAATGTTTCTGAATCAAAACAATATGTATATTTCACATTCACTGGACTATAGTAAATTATTTAAGAATTTTGTTCCTTTTTTGTGCCCTTAATATTGCCTAATTTTTCTGTCAGAATAATTCCACATGCCTTGGTTTCTAAAGAGTCAGTCCATAAATGTTAGTCTCTGAGAAGCCAATTGTTTAACTATTAAATTGGTTACTCTGAAATGTACAAAAAATTGACCTTTGATAAAGTTTACCACATTACACAATCGGTTCCCCTCTGGGACCCAACCAATTCTGAAATATTTCCATTTGCTTTAGTGAATTCTAGTCAATACTTTATAATGATAAAGAAGATAAGAAAAAACAAAATGGAAGGGCAGAAGCCAAATAGAAAAAGAGAAAGAATGATGTCGGACTTATGGTTGGTAATTAATTATCCCTCAAACTTAGTAATTAATTTCTAAGTGATTAAGTAATGGGAAATAATTTCAATGGAAGACACAGACGATAAAGTATTAGAAGGGACAAAGCTTTTGCATCTTTATAAACCTATTTTAAAGTCTATTTCTAAATATTCCAATGTACTCACAAATAAGTCAAATGTATATGTTGCATTGCAATGCCAACCAGGAGGCCAAACTGAAAGTTAAAAAGGAAGGATAAAATCTATATGCAAAACAGAAACAAAGCTCCCATGAAGAGGGATGGAACAAGCTCTCAACGGTCTTCTGCCTAAAATGACTGTGACCGTGGCCCCTTTTTCAGATTAATGGCAACGGCTGAGGCTATGCTGTATCAGCCTATTATGATCTGGACAATCCACAAGCAAACTATTCTGTCAATCCGGGGTCGCATATGATGCCTGAGTTGTTGTGTTAGTCACTTAGTTGTGTCTGACTCTTTGCAATCCCATAGACTATAGCCCATCAGGCTCCTTTGTCCTTGGGATTTTCCAGGCAAGAATACTGGAGTGGGTTGCTATTTCCTCCTCCAGGGGATCTTTCCAATGCAGAGATCGAACCCAGGTCTTCTGCATTGCAGGCAGGAGTTAAGGGGTCTTGCAACTGTCTTAAGAGGACCGGCTAAAGGAACAAAGAACGTTTATCTTGGAGAGAAGAAGCAGTAGCAGCACATCACTTTCTTCATCTATATAAAGAGCTGGCATATGGGTGGACATAACTGGGAACTAGATTTAGTCTCAAAATAAGAGTATATTCTAACATTTAGAACTTCCAGAAACGGCGTGGGCTATGTTTAGAGGTAGGACACTTGGAGTCAAAGGGAATTCACACACGGAGACTGACAAGCAATTCATAGAGCTGTTGTCAAGGAGAAGCAGGCTCTGCAGAGGGCAGCTCAGTGACCTCAAAGGTTCCTTTCACCTATAACATTCCACGGCTCTAGACACTCTGTGGGAATTTTCCACACAACTCTGCCCTTCAAAACCGATGTATTTGTCCTTTACATAAGTCCTATAGGCTCAAATTCAGATTGCTACAGTAGCTCCTTTCATTTAAATGGAATAAAATTTATCATCTATTCATTCTAATGATGTGATTGAATCATATATTTTAATCTGTAGCCTATGAAAGTTGTTATTAGTCCATTATCTATGATTTGAGTGATTGGTATGAAAATGGAGGAATGATAAATGAATTTTTTAACCCAGTACTTCAAATTGTTGTAAACAATCACGTTTGTTATCTTAACCAGGTAAATTAGAATAAAATGTGATTCTCTTGCACATGTAACATTTTAGTTATGTAGATCTATGAAAGTGAAAGTCACTCAGTCCTGTCTGGCTCTTTGCAACACCATGGACTATACAGTCCTTGGAATTCTCCAGGCCAGAATACCAGAGTGGGCAGCCTTTCCCTTCTCCAGAGGATCTTCCCAACCCAGGGACGGAACCCAGGTCTCCTGCATCGCAGGCGGATTCTTTACTAGCTGAACCACAAGGGAAGCCCAAGAATACTGGAGTGGGTAGCCTATCCCTTCTCCAGGGGAATCTTCCCGAACCCAGGTCTCAGGTCTCCCACATTGCAGGTGGATTCTGATAGATGTGGATCCTGTGTAGATCTATAGTGGCCCATCTAAACATTTCCCAAAAAAAGCAATGGTGGATTCTCTCTAACTAGGAAGTGAGACTCTAAATCAGAATTAAATTGCAAGGCAGTAAAGGGCAGAGGAGCCTGGGGGGCTAAAGTCCATATGATTGCAAAGAGCTGGACATGACTGAAGGAACTTAGCACAAAGGTCTTAATGGGCTTGCCAGGCAGTGCTAGTGGTTAAGAACCCCCCTGCCAATGCAAGAGACGCAAAAGATGGGGAGGAGCTTGATCCCCGGGTCGGGAGATCCCCTGAAGGATGGCATGGCAATCCACTCTAGTATTCCTGCATGGAGAATCCCACACACAAAGGAGCCTGGTGGGCTACAGTTCATGGGGTCGCAACGAGTTGGACACAACTGAAGCGACTTGGCATGCACATAAAGTTCTTTATGTCTGCTTGTGTTCAATGCCCCATTACATGGTGGAAAGTGGCAACCAGGCCAGGGCCTCTCCAGGGGTGAGACTGGTGGAAGGTTAAGGTATTCAATCATAGGCTCGGATAGGGGGAAGGAAGAGAGAGCTTTGGCAAGTTAGACTTGGGAATACTCAAAACAATATGGCTGATTCATGTTGAGGTTTGACAGAAAACAGTAAGGGGCTGTAAAGCAATTATCCTTCAATAATAAATTAATTAAAAAAAATTAATTTAAAAAAAAAAAAAAGGTGAGTCAAACAAACGATCCAGAGAGTTAAAGAACAGAGAGAAAAATGCCAGGCACAAGCAATGTGGACCTAGATAAAACTCTATATAAAGAAAGCAGAAGTTGTTGCCCCAAGATAAATTTTATGTATTTTCTTCTACTTGCTATGGCATAGCATGTAGAAGGGTCCACTGTGCTTAAACCATCAGGCAGAAAATTTAGGAAGAAATAATGACCACTGATGACACCGGAAATTTAAAGAGGGGAACTGGATTCCTCGAAGAGAAAGAGTGATGTGAGGAAGACATCACAGATGGAAGGCAAGACCCTCAAAGGACGCAGAATGAGAGGACTTCAGAGACAGCTGGCTCAGAGGATCTCCCCCTCACTCTATTATTTGTCCCCGGCTCTGCTTCTGGCCATGTTCTATCAATTCTAACATGCCTTTGGGTAGAGGAGCAAGGCTGTCCAAATTTTAGCACTGAAAGTTCTACATGCTGGGGAACCCCTCAGCCCTGGAGCGAGTAGGCTGGCTGGTCACACTATCTCCAGGTGAAGGTGACACAGCCTCTTCTCATGCTAGTTGAAAGCCATGGGCCTAAAAGCTCTCAGTTGAAGCTGGAGGAAGCACACAGAGCCCTGGATGAAGTCACTGTCATTAACTCATGCAATAGGACAAGCCAAAGCGGCCTGGGAAGGATGCACTATCAGTCAGCAATAATCTGGAGCCAAGAATTTGCAGTCAGGAAGAGCATGAGAGAACTTTTGGAGCTGGGTAGGTCTCTCCATACCACGGTGCCAGGGTCCTCAATATAAAACGCAAGGAAAAAGCAGCTGAAGTTGCAAACTTAGGGGCCCTGCCAAGACTCAAAATCAAGACTTGTAACATTCTGGCACTTGCCTGGAGCTCCAGCAGTTAAGACTCTAGACTTCCAATGCAGCAGGTGTGGGTTTGATCCCTGGTCGGGAACTAAGATCCTGTATGCTCCAAGGTGCAGCCAGAAAAATTTAAAAAAAAATGAAGACTTGGGACTTCATCCCTTATCTGGAGAGCTATATATGAGACACTCTGAAGATATCCCAAGGGAAAAAGAAACTTTATTTGGCAAAACTAATACAATTATGTAAAGTTTAAAAATAAAATAAAATTAAAAAAAAATAAAATAAAAAGCACTAACAAAGGAAAAAACTTGTAACTTTTTCCACCTAGAGGTATTCATATACAAAAGACTAATTTCATGGAGAGTATCTTAGGTTTCCCAAGAACTGTAATCATTAAGAGCAAAGAAATGACTTCCAGCTGGTAAACCTGTGTCCCAGGAAGAAGGGAGGCTTGACACTGAGCCCTAAAAGTTGGAAGGGGAAAGGCGGAAGGAGATATAGGTTGAGCAACACTAAGACCTGCGATGGGAAAGGAGGGGTATTCTCTGGGGAAGGGGAAAGGTAGAGTCATTCCGACTAGAACTAGGTTCAACTAGAGGATTTGTGGCAAATGACATTGCAGATGCTGGCTCTGGCTTGAGAACGGAGGAACTTGAATGGAGGAACCAGCAGAATAATCAGAGCCGAAAACAAGAACACTGTGGTTTCAGAAAAAGATGAAGCTCTACTATCCTTTGTGTCATTTTTCATAATAACAAAAATTGAAATGAACTCAACATACAAAAATAAGGGATTAGTTGAATACAGTTTGGTACATCCATTAAGTAAAATGTTATACAGATCCACTGAAAGCCTTACAGAACCATAGATATGATATGAACACATGTTCATATTGTATTTTTCAGTGAGGAAAAAATGAGGTCACAAAATAGGAGATACCAGTATTATCTCATTTTCATTAATTCTGGTAGGAAGAAGGAAGAGAGGGAAGAGAAAGAAAAAAAGAGAAGGCAGAGGAAGACAGGAAAGTAGACACGCATAGAAATATATTGGGAAGACATTTCAAAAGGTCACAGTAAATCACAGTAATGCTCTCAGGGTGATGTTGGTCACCCTGTGCGGAAGGTTGCGTGTATGATGGACAGCAGTGATTTACATGGTGAGAACGACTAAGTAAGAGGACTGCCAGGACGTCCTAGGAAATGACAAGTAACCCAGCAGGAGGGAAAAGTGGCACAACAGTTATTAAATATTACCAAAGGCCTTCAAAAAAGTCTTCTGCGATTGAAGACTATATTGAATACGGTAATATTCAGCAAGACACCCTGTCTGTCTGTGGCTTGCCTACGTTTCATTCATTGACCCTGGGAAACAAGTATCAGAGATGGTCTTTTAGGCACTTAGAGGAGGGTAACTAAAACTGAACTTGCACTGATAGGTTTCCTCCAAGTGGATTTCACTCTGGGAGCCAAGGAGCAGCTGCCAGGGTGAGACCTTTAATGGGAAGGCAAAAGTAAACCTATGAAGGCCAACCTAGGGAAAAGGACTGGAAAGCCCACCATGCAGGACAAATATACCTGCATTGGGGGTGAGGTGCCCTTGGAAAAGCCCTGCACCTCCAGAAGACCCCAGTGTCCTGCTCCCTACATCACCTTCCAGACCAGCTTCAATGCTCTCACCGCAAACCACATTTCTTCCTAATGGAAACTAACGAAATATGGCTCTGGGTTTAAATAATCTCTGTGGAATCTATGTACCTGTGGAATACACACACATACACACACACACACCACACACACACATATACACACTTATGAAACAAATGGGCTTCCTGGTGGCTGGTAAAGAATCTACCTGCGATGCAGGAGACCTGGGTTTGATCCCTGGGTTGGGAAGATCCCCTGGAAAAGAGAATGGCTCCCACTCCAGTATTCTGGCCTGGAGAATTCCATGGATTATATAGTCCATGGGTTTGCAACGAGTCATTCATGACTGAGCAACTTCAACATTAAACATATACATGTAGAGATAATGTATGTAAAGGTGTAAATGTTACAGTTACAATTACGTTTTATATAAATACCTATTTTTCTCTGCATTCACATATGCTCTTCGTTTTTTACCCTCTGCTTTATCATTACCTTCACCAAGCTTGCATTCCCCCATTTTAACTTACAACCCTCACTTAAGGACACTCAGCATAAAACAAGATTCTCCTTTCCTCCAAGTGGACCAGGGAAAGAGTAAAGAAGTAAGGAAGTAGGAGGAATTAACATTCATTGGATCACTTCTCTGAGTCAGATAATTCATGATCAATTTAGTCTTATCTTCATAACCTGCAATAGGTGTTATTATGGAAGAGAGCACGGATGTTTAAGACAGTGGTGAGACTCAAATCCAAGCCTGTGACTCCAGAGCTCATGACTAGACCCATTTGAGCTTTCCATAGAAGTTCAAAAATCCTTTTCTCTATGATTTCAGAGATTTCCAACAGCATTTTATTAAAAAAAGAGAAGCAGGATTTAGCATTATGGGCAGACACAGCACAGACCATATTAATAATTTAGGTTCCGCTAAAACTGAAATGGAGCTCTAGGAAAGCAGGTCAAAGCCGAGAATGCCAAATGCACCTAAGGACACCCTCCGCCCCGACACTGCCAACAAAATCCCTACTAATCCACCAGAAAACAAAAAACCGTGATACCAGATGCCAAATGGAGGGCTACATGATTGTTTTAATCTTAGTTCATAGAAAATCCACTAAAACATGTTATGTAAAATCAAATGAAGACTAGTCAGGCTCTCCCATGGAGCGCTCAGGGGAAACAAGAGGGAATCTGGACTCACACACAGTTGGAGCAAGAGAAAGCCCGGGTGTCTTGACCACGCCGAATGTCTGTGGGAAAGCACTACCGAGGCTCACAATAGGCAGGGAAAACACAGTCACCAGGGAAAACAGAGACTTTCAATGTATTCATGGTCCCCTTCAAAGATCCAATTTCTGCTAGGACGGGGCGCAACCCAAACCTTTTGAAACGAATCACAGACGGGAAACGAGGAGGATGATCAGGATCACTGATCCTACACTAATGAAGACAAGTAAACGTGTAGACTTCACATGCCTGAATTACCAGTATTGATACATTAATTCCATTTGGAACAAACATGGATGGAATAAACATGCATAATGAATCCGTTTATTTTTAGATGGTAAAGAACAATGCCTGCTGAAGAGGAATAGTAGATCAGGGATCGTTAATAATGGCCGTTCTTCAAAGGAAAGAAATGCATTGCTTTCAGCATTTTTAAACATCAATATGGTTATCTTCCTGGTACTTAAGGGTAGGCAAGTGTATTTTGAGTGTTGACACAGCTAAGTAAATATATTCATGATGTTACTGAATTAGGGGATAGCAGGTCTCTACAAGAGAGGAGGGAGCAGTGGGCAGTATAGGGTACAGTGACCTGAAAAACCTTCTAGCATGTCCTCTCTCCTTCACCCTGAAGCAGTCAGGTAGCAGCAATGTACCTGGGAATTATGAGACTGGACATTTTGAGGATTTACTAATAGAAAATCAAATGCAGTACTCAAGGTTATGGCTCAGACAAATGTTGTTGTTTCCCTGGACTATTGTAAATCCGTGGTGCCAAGGTCAATTATGATCTTTTTGTATCCGATTCAAAATTGCTGTGCTTTGCAATAGTACTTACAATCCCCATGTAATATCTGAAGGTAAAAACACAGGCTTCAGCCATGCATCGTTATTTAAAAAGCACTTCTTATCTGGCATTTATCACATAAAATTAATGAATGATAACATTGGTGATGGGGAGGTATAAACATGATTTAGAAACTGATTAGAAAATAAAATCATGAAAAATGGAAGTAAAAAATGTCCCCAAATGCAAGAAAATTACATGATCCATGAATAATCTGTAAACAGAACAGTGAAGTACAGGTGGGGAAAAGCTTTGGAGTCTGACAATCATGGGCTCAACTTCTGTCTCTCATTTTTGCTCTGTTACTAATAAATTCGGGCTTGCCTGGTGGCTCAAACGGTAAAGAATCCACCTGCCAATGCAGGAGACACAGGTTGAATCCCTGGGTCAGGAAGATCCCCTGGAGAAGGAGAACGGCAACCCACTCCAGTATTCTTGCCTGGAAAATTCCATGGACAGAGGAGCTTGGAGGGCTACAGTTCATGGGGTCGCAAAAGCGTAGGATAGAATTTTAGCTACCTAATAACAACAATTGATAAATTTAATGTCTGAGCCACATTCTCCTGATCTGCAAAATGAGAATAAAGCAACCTAACTTAGAGGGTTCATGTAAATATTAGCCGAGATAAAAGCCTTTGGCATCTACCAATTATTTTACTGTAAATGGACTCTAACTTCTGCTGGTGAATTTCCTGTTGATTCACACTGAGGCTGCCTAGTAGAACCTGAAATCCTCTATTCTAAATAATAAAATTTTCGGAGACTCCGAATTTAGACACCTAATTCAGAATTTTTAACAATTCCCTTTCCCAAATTAAAGATTTTTACTCCTTGCTCTTATTACCAAGGGAAAAAAAGGAGTATCACTTCATGAAGCCTACGATTTCTTCTATCCTGATGATGACAAAAGAATCAGGCAAAGCTGATAGTGACTCCGATTCTAATATTCTGTCTATGTCATCAGCTGAAGTACACTTTTGATGGTGGTGTTAATTTCTTACCATACTACAAATCATATTTTAATTTTTAACCTAGGTTCTGAAAATTTGTTTGTTTTGAGGCCCTGAGTGAGCTGTTTATTATAAAATCACCTTCTTCCACAGTTTTCTCATAAAAAATTCTAAGTATGAGATGGAGGGCATGGGCAAACCACAGGAATGCACTGATTTTAAAACCCAAGGAATTAAAAAAAAAAAAACCCACTGAATTAGCCAACACAAAATTATTTCACCACTTACCTTCAAAAATTTGGAGACTTCCAACATTTAGAAATTAATTATATTCACATTTCTTTATTTTACCATTAATATGATTATGATTTTGTTAAGGCAGGATGTATTTCAAGTTAATGTGTAAAGTGAAATTGGCTTGAAGTTAAGTAAATTGATTTATGCCATTCAGTATTATCACCTTCCTACCCTCCACGCCGCATTGTGGGCTTTTCTTTTTTTGGTGGGGGGGATCAATTATGAGAAACATCTTATTAGGAATTTTTTAGGGGCAGAAAGCCCAGCAGAGCCTTCCATGGTCCAGGAAGAATGATTTCATGGAGCCCAATATTCTGGGAAAATTGTGTTCTCAATGGGTGGGAATGAGGGGTGAGGAATCAGAGAATCAGCACAGGGCTATCAAGCTGGTCTGGGTTTGAACTCTAGCTGTACGCTTGCTAATTGTGTGACCCTGGGCTTGCAGAAACTTTCAGAGTGTTAATTCCCTTAACACAGAGAATGAGGATGATACCATCCATGCATAAGGATTCAACACGATCCTCACAGCACTGGATAGAGTGCCCAGCCCACTGTAATTCCTCAATGAATTATAGCTCAATAAATGAAAGAAAGGGTAAATGACGTCCCATATACTTTGCTATTGAGTATCCCACTATACTGTCCTCTTTGAAAAGTGAAAAATCACACGGGATTTCCCTGGTGGTTCAGTGGCTAAGACTCCAAGCTCCCGATGCTGGTTCAGGCCCTGGTCAGGGAACTAGATCCCACATGCCACAGCTGAAGACCCCACAGTCTGCAACAAAGACCCGCCACAGCTAAACAAACAAACATCACATAGAGCCTATAATAAAAATGCCAGGTTTCAGGTTGGTGGTGTTTTTTGTTTTTGTTTTTTTTCTATTTGGTTTAGAGTGAATGAAACTGTTTAAACACACTGACAGTTCTAAGTGTCAGATACTGAACTGAGCCAATTAGGTCCAGGGTGGAATACCTGATTGAAAATCTGACTGAAAATGACAGAGGCCCTCCCCAGTGGCAGTCGAAGAAAGCAGGGAGAAGAGAACGTGCTGGTAAAGGAAGGCAGTCCGCAGGCCACTATGAGTTCTGAAACCAGGTACAGTGATAGCTGTATACTGGCCAGATTATTCACTCTTCCTTCAGTCCCCAACCAGCCCGCAACTGTAAAAACAGGTCTTTAATGGCCATGCTCCCTAGAGGGGATGATGAAATACAGAATATGTCTCTTATAGACATACTGTACAGGTAACATTTTGTTTCTTCTCAGTAATTATAGTGTATAAACCCTCCAGTGAAGATTGTTTCACTAGCTCAAGTAAGTACTTTTCCTCTATAAATATTTCAATATTCATATCCTAATCTGTAAAATCAAGTTCATTTGTTAAAAGAATGATCTGATATCTCTATCTGTACATATGGTTCTTATGCTTTCTTTAATGTCTTCCTAGGCTATCATTTAACTACTGAGAAAGCTAATTAGTAACAGTGCTAATGATTAAGAAATACATTTAACATAAAAATCTTTGAGAGAATTTCTCAGAATGGCAGATGTAAATTCCCTGAGAGTACAGAAAAGTTTGCAAAGGGTTGAACTGAAGGACTCAAATGGTTGTTTGAGGATGCAAATCTATGAGTAAAATTTCACTCATCAAAGAATTTGAATATTTCCTGGGTGTAAACCTTCTTCAGAACATTCCCTTTTTTTTCCTCAGTTCCTCTGCCCCCTTCTTGGCTACAGTCACTTGATTACATTTGGGAGCCCACACTATAAGGGAAGCTGGAAGCCCTCGTAAGGGCTCCCTTTATGCCAGGAACCTGGCAAAATGCATTTACGGTATTTCTACTCTTAACAATATGTATTCAAGTAAAGGGATTTCCATGTGGCTCAGTTGTAAAGAATCTGCCTGCCAATGCAGGAGACGTGGGTTAGATCCCTGGGTCGGGAACATCCCCTGGAGAAGGAAATGGCAACCCCCTCCAGTATTCTTGCCTGGGAAATCCCATGGACAGGGGAACCTGGTAGGTTACAGTCATGGGGTTGGAAAGAGTCGGACACAACTGAGCACGCACGCGTGAAGAAAAGGATTAATAGCCCCATTTGACCAATGTGGAGTCTGAAGCCCAAAGAAATTTAGTTTAAGGCCACACAGCTAAATGTGGCTGCCGTATGAATGCACACTTAGCCCCAAAGCCTATTCTTTCCAGGACCATGAATTGTAATAAATACTAAGCCCTTTCCCCACACCTTTCTCCTTAGTGCTTGCCTACTTTATTCATGTTTTTAATCTTCTGCTAAACAAAATTGACCATCTGTTTACCTCTTCCACTGTATAGACTTCTTACAAAATTTTATTTCATTATGATAAAATAATGCTGTTCATATTAACATCACAAGGGTCTTAGGGGATCTACATGTAAATTATAAATGTGTCTGTGTCACTGACTTCCAGTCACTAGAAAATCTTGGGCTGCCTTCCATCCAACCCTCTCTGGCCAGCTTCTCCCTCCTATTTCTTTTCCACGCAGTGCACACATCCTTCTCATACAGTAATGATGCTAGTTGGCTTTTGTGCTGCCAAAAGAAAAGCCACAAAACTGGCAGATGTGAACATTAGTCTCTATTCGACCCATTCTAATGGGTTTCATCTAAATGCAAACAGAACTGATGACATGATCCTAATAAGTGGAAGGCCACCTATGACTGAGAAATAATTTACTGGGACCAACTAAAGCTAAATTGAAACCTACACATTTTATAGGCAGCTCCTATATTTGATAGTGATGGACTGTTCTAGTTCATGACACCACTATGAGTTCAGGAAAGCATAATTGAGTGAATGGGATAAACGCCAGGAAAATCTGACTTATATGTAAAAGATTCAAGCTTGATTTCCACTGCTTTGCTTTCAACTCTTCCACTTTTAACTTGTACAAACTAGAAACACCAATTTGGGTAAAATAATAACAGCTTGCTAGTTTCCAAATGTTACCTTTCTATGGGAAAATCTCTATAAGAAAGTTTGGATTACGTAACTGACAGTGTAACATTGTATTCAGACATTCTCTTTCAATAAGTGACCTATACATCAGTCAATAGAGGTAAACTAATGATTTAGTTTTTTCAGTGACTGAATTCTTCTTTAAAATTTTTTTAAATGTGGAATTACGGTAACTTAAGTAACTCTTTATACAATATTTAGATTTTGCAGTTAAATGTAAATGATGAATTTATCAAAATCTTGATTACTAAATAATTTAACTCTTCACGTTTCAAAGGTGACAATTTTTCTCTTGACATAAGAATTCACTATAGATGCCTATTAGTAAGAACCTCCCTTAAAAAAATCTCTCCTGGAGAGGTTCAGATGGCCCAAGAAAGGGACTTACAACCAAAGAGACCTTGGTCATAAGCCCAGCTATTTCTGTAAGTGAGGCAAGTTACATAACAAAACTTAAGCTTAGGCTAATACCTCTGTACATGGAGATAACATTATGGCATAGTGTTGACATAAAATCAAATAACACGAGGAATGTAAAAGTCACTCAGAATACTGGAGGCCCAATAAGAAATACTCATTTTATAATTCAGTCCTTCACCCCTAGCTGGGTAAAGTCACAAGGAGAAACACAAAGACAGCAAGTAGATGAATCTACAATTCCACCCTTTATCTTATTAATCTCCCATATAGGCGCAATGGAGGTGCACAATACATTTCTATTAAATGAGCAGAGAAGCAGGTATAATGTGACACCATTAATGTAAACTATTCTTATAACTATATCTCCAGGCAAGAACACCGGAGTGGGTTGCCATCCCCTTCTCCAATGCATGAAAGTGAAAAGTGAAAGTGAAGTCGCTCAGTCATGTCTGACTCTCAGTGACCCCATGGACTGCAGCCCACCAGGCTCCTCCGTCCATGGGATTTTCCAGGCAAGAGTGCTGGAGTGGGGTGCCATCGCCTTCTCCACAAAGAACTTAAAACACTGCCAAATCCTTTCTCCTCAAGCATACCTATGACAAGTTAGCACTTTTCCAGATTGAGATTCAATAAAACACACACACAGAATAACTGATTATCGTGCCAAAGGAAAATTAAAAGACAGAAAAGATCAAGAGCCTCAGGAGTAATGAAGAAACAGTTTTAACTGCTGCATTATGCCAGTGACAAGCTAACAAAAGCGTTAGCGAAAAGGTAACCCTCTGGCACTGGTGGTGGGAATGTAAATTGATACAGCCGCTATGGAAGATGGTATGGAGATGCCTTTAAAAACTAGGAATAAAACCACCATATGACCCAGCAAGCCCACTCCTAGGCATATACCCTAAGGAAACCAAAATTGAAAGAGACACACGTACCTCAGTGTTCACTGCAGCACTGTTTACAAGAGCTAGAACATGGAAGCCACCTAGACATCCACTGACAGATGGATGGATAAAGAAGTTGTGGGGGGGGGTGTGTGTGTATATATACATATATATATATGTATATATATGCAGTAGAATATTAGTCATAAAAAGGAATGCATTTGAGTTAGTTCTAATGAGGTGGATGAACCTAGAGCCTATATAGAGTGAAGCAAGTCAGAACAAGAAAGATAAATATGTCATACTAACACATTTGTATGGAATCTAGAAAGATGGAACTGATAAATTTATTTGCAGGGCAGCAATGGAGAAACAGACAGAGAGAACAGACTTATGGACACAGGGAGAGGGCAGGAGAGGGTGAAATGTATGGAAAGAGTAATTGGAAACTTACATCACCATATGTAACACAGATAGCCAACGGGAATTTGCTGTATGTCTCAGGAAACTCAAACAGGGGCTCTGTATCAACCTAGAGGGGTGGGATGGGAAGGAAGATGGGAGGGAGGTTCAAGAGGGAAGGGACATATATATACCTATGGCTGATTCATGTTGATGTTTGACAGACAACAATAAAATGCGTTAAGCAATTATCCTTCAATTAGAAAATAAATCAATTAAAAAAAATAATGAAAACTTTAAAACTACTATTCAGACATTAACAAATGCATAATTTATCCTGACATGATCTTGGACTGGTTGAAAAGGTAATTGATTAATAGCTACTAAGTGTTTTCTTAAATAAACAGATGACTTTATTGAGAAAAAAAGTACCATAATCATAACAGATTACAGAGAACCAATCAGCTGACAAGTCTTATTGAATTGCCCCCCTATTTCTAAACCTCTGGCACACCAAAGGACAAAGGTTTACAGCCTTTCCTATGAGCGAGTTAAGCCTTCTTCCAGCCATCCTTTTCCAAATGCAGAAGAGTGGAGCCAAGGCAGCAGCCAGACATGCTCCTAGGGAGATTACCTGCCCCGCTTTAGTGAGCTGACTCATTGGCACAATCCCTCTTGAAGGCTCAGGGTGTAAATAATCCATTCTTCTGTTCAATAGGACCACCACCAACTACCACTCTATGGCTCTTAACATTATGCCAAGCACTGTTCCAATATGAATTCACTGACATATTATTACACCTCTGTGGCAACTATTACTGTATTCATTTTGCAGTTGAAGAGACCAAAGCATCTAAAGATTAAATAAATCCCCAAGGACACAGCAGCTAAGGGATAGCGCCAGCCCCTGAACTCAATCTGACTCTATAGTCCATGTTTCTAAGCATGATACGGCCTCTCATCCACCCATCTGTCCATCCAGCCACCACCTTTCGCCCTCTCTCACTTTTCACCAACCCTCTTATCCATCCTCCTACTCCGAAAGCCCCAGTTTGGTAGTAGCTGAGTATGATACCACCTCTGCCCTCAAGGAGCCCATAGTTTCTTGGGTGAGACACACATATAAATACATAATTAATTTCAGAGCAGGATATCAAGTATGTTGAGAGCGAAACCAGGCTCCCTAGAGGTCTAGAGACTATGGACTCGGCAGAGCAGAAAACAGACTAGGTTCCCTTTGTCTCTTAAGAGCCCACACAGTCCTCTTCCCCAAAGTGCAGGTACTGCAGTAAAAGCCTCCTGCCTGGCATCTTACACCATGGGTGTCACAGGTACCCAGATGACCAGATACAGGAGAGTCTGTAAAATGTCAGGAAGCATCACACTTCTATGGCAAGAGATCAGGTCCCCTGAAATCTCTTCTCAAATCCTTAAATTGCCTTAGCCTAAAACAACTGCAAGGAGATCCAACCAGTCCACTCTAAAGGAGATCAGCCCTGGGATTTCTTTGGAAGGAATGATGCTAAAGCTGAAACTCCAGTACTTTGGCCACCTCATGTGAAGAGCTGACTCATTGGAAAAGACCCTGATGCTGGGAGGGATTGGGGGCAAGAGGAGAAGGGGATGACAGAGGATGAGATGGCTGGATGGCATCACTGACTCAATGGACATGAGTCTGAGTGAACTCCAGGGGTTGGTGATGGACAGGGAGGCCTGGCGTGCTGCGATTCATGAGGTCACAAAGAGTCGGACACGACTGACCGACTGATCTGAAAAGACAATGCTAGAGTTCTATTACAATAAACGCAGACGGACAGATTCCAAAGTCCTATGACCCAAGTTTAAGTGTAGACCCTCCAGTTACTAGGTTTATGACCTCAGGCAAGTTATTTAGTCTCATCAAGCCTCGGTTTCAACTATGAAAAATTGGGATGAAAATAATACCTGCCTCATAGAAAAGCTGTGAGGAAAAAAAAAATGAAATAATCCATAGAAATCACTCTGCAGATTGTCTGGTATACCACAAGCACCTAAGACACTGCTGTGCTGTTATTACAGAAACATGTCTTTGAGGATTTGATGTTATGGTATTTGCAATTTTTCACTGCCTTTTTCAAAATTAAAAAGAAAGAAATTCTTAAGGTAAAGCATTAAAATCTATTGCAGAGGGTAAGAAAAACAGACTAACCACAATAGTGGAGTACTCAGAGATATAAAGCTTATTATTCAAGGTTCCAGATGTTTAGAAAATAGCTGATCATTTAGAAGATTCTCTGAATCAAGCCCACTTTGATGTGTAGCTGTGAAAATATTAACTACATACCTTGTATAGTATAGTAGTTAAGGAAACAAGCTAGAGAGTCAGGCTACTCAAATTGGAATCTCGGCTCTGTCACCAATGAGTGTGGGAACTCTGAGGCAAAACCCCAAGGCTCATGCCTTAGTTTTCTGATCTGGAAGATGGAAATAATAGAAATACTTTCTCATAGGTTTGTTGTGAAAAATAAACGAGTCTCCACCTGAAAAAGGTAATTTAAAACCCTATCTGGTGCACTTTATAGGAGGTCAAGAAATGTCCTGGGAGAAAAGAAATGAATCCAGGAAATTTAATTCTTCATCTTCCGCTTTAAGCCAGAAACTTGGCAGTCACCCTAGAATCCAATCTCTCCCTCTCACATCCTACATACAGTCCACTGCCAAGTTCTATTGAGTCTTCCTTTAAATATCTCTTGCATGCAACACCCCCTTCTCCATCGGCATCATCTCTGCTGCGGCTCAGACCCTCAGCGTCTCTCGTGCCTGCATCGTCACCACTGGGGCTTCCTGATGGCTCTTCCGGCTGATGCCCACAGCACTGATGTTTGAAGGCTGGTTCTCAACCCAGAAAGCTCTTCAGCCTCCTCTCTTTACCATCACCCCTGAAACCATTCAGGTCCCTCTCTCCTTTGAGCAGGGGTTAGTGTCCAGCTCCGTAAGACAGCGTACAAAGACCTTTGTAACCTGGCCCCTGACTACTTTTACAGCCATTTTTTTCTGCCATATCCTCATGTCCCCTTTTCTCCAAAATACTGTTTGTTTCTCACACAGCTGAATGTCTCTCATACTTGAACCCCTGTTGGCCTGGGATTCCTGTCCTTCCGTTTGTCTATCTCGCTGACTCCGCCAAGGCTTAGCTATGCCAAGAACCTTCTGGGAGCCCTATTGAGTTGAACTGGTGGGGGGCTCTTGCTGTGGCTCCTTTGTAGGGTGTTTAATGGTGCTCTTATCTTCTTCCTCCTTGTGCAGGGAAGCATAGTGCAATATAATGTACTGTGGCCACTCTGCCTCATTTAGCTTTGTCTCCAACACAGAATATAATGCCTAATGCCAGAAGTTATTCAAATATTTGCTGAATGAGTGCATGAATGCAAAAATAAAGCAATGAATATTCATTCATTCCTGCTCTGCCACTGGAATAGCTGTATGAGTTTGACATCAATAATCACAGAATTAATTGACTGATTATTCCTTGGTCATTCATAGAGAGAGAGAAAGAGAAAGAAATTCCATAGTGTCCTTTTTTTAAGTATAAATTTCCATGGGTCACCTCAAAGCTTGTTTCTTTTTTTTTTTTTTTTTGACAGGATGCAGTAAATACATACAAACTACATAAAAATATTGAATAAATTAAAGTTTGATCCTAATATTCCTCACTACTGAAATGTATTTTATCATTTAATAATATAATGTGGAGAAAGGGCAAACCATGCAGGTAACACAGCACCAGAAGCCAATGGCAACAAGGATAGTATGGGGCTGAAGAGCATTTGTGATTTCTAACTCTTGGGGGTTCAAGGTGGCTGGGACCCTCTCCAGACCAACACCTGCGGGCCAGGGAGCCTGCTGAATGCAGGAGATGCAGCGTTTCTCCCTGCAAGGTGCTTAGTAAGGGCATGGATCCAATACTAACCCACTCGCAGTCACTGTGTACCTTTGGCATGCCTCCTACTTGGTGCCAACCTAAGTCCTTCAGGAGAGAAGGAGAGTGAAGCTGAAAAACAGATCAGGGAAGAGCAATGGGAAATGAGGGTAAGAAACTTTTACATTAGATACTCACTGAAACTTTTTTTCCTTAAAGTCAGATGATAAAAGGATTAAGTGTTCATTCATCTAGGTAAATTTCTTTTTTTTAACAAACAGGAAGATTTTCTTTTACTTGATATGAAAGTTGTTGTGCCAAGAATAAAATACATCATTACTGCTGCTGCTAAGTCGCTTCAGTTGTGTCCAACTCTGTGCGACCCCAGAGACGACAGCCCGCCAGGCTCCCCCGTCCCTGGGACTCTCCAGGCAAGAACACTGGAGTGGGTTGCCATCATCATTACTAAAATTCAACTAATCATAAATTCCTATAAGTTTCCTACTTATTCATAGGGGCTTCCCAGGTGGTTCTGTGGTAATCAGTTATTCATGGTTATCAATATTCAAAAGAGACCAAATGTGCAACTCATTGGGTTTAAAAAAACTGAAATGTGAATCCTATATTAATTTTACATGCATATTACGATTTGAGTATAATACTTAGTAATATCCCATACTGTATGATTCTGTGTCATATAATCAAGAAAGGTTCATCTTGGGCTTGCTCAAACCTGAATTGAAGGGGAACCATGAATCAAATTCCTTGTTTTATAAACTAGATACTCTTAAGATTTCCTTTTGTATTTTGAGATTTTATGAGACTGCTCACTATTCCTTTTTGTAATTAAAATATCCTAGAGGATATTTCTGCATGTGAATGAGAATGAGTCCCATAATAACCCACTATATATATGTGTGTGTGTATATACACATTTTTTCATAAAATGCAAATGCAGTGTTAACTGTTTTTTGCTCACACTGCACAGCATGTGGGAGCCCAGCTCCCTGCCTAGAGACAGAACCTACACCCCCTTGCAGTGAAAGTCTCAGTGAAGAGTGTGTAGTCTTAACCACTGGACCGCCAGGGAAGTCCTCCCTGCAAAATATTTAAAAGCAGCTTTTCAATTGACAGGGGCCTACAACATGGAGTAAAATAGCCCAGAAACCTTAATTAGGATTTTAGGAAAAGGTAGGAAAAAAGAAACTAAAAGTTGAAATAATTCACTTTGTAGGAAATAAGTGTAACATACACTGTGTCATGGAAGGAGATATAGAGCATGTCTTCAAAGTCATTTAACCTTAACTTTGCACATAGAAGTGGTCCATGCGATCATTTGGCTATGAATATTAAATCTTCTGTGATACATGTACCTTTGATGGGGAATATATATACTATACTGTGTTATAAATTAAAAAGCACAATAGCAATGGAACTGTTATCCATGAGCCCCTTTCTGGATCTCCTCTGTGAGTGCCCTGAGAACAAAACATTTAAATCTGCCTGCACGTTGACAACAGCGATACTGATATTTCTCCGTGTTCCCTTCTGGTTGCTAAGAGATTTACATTGGACAGACTCTGTTGTACTAAGCATTTTGATCCACAAAGCATTTTCTTCAGCTCAGTGAGCCCAGAAACTCCCTTTGGTTCACCCCTTCCCTATTTTGCTTTCGAGTCAAACAGGGGACTGGGCACAAGGGCAGCAGACCTGTCGCTGCTCCCCCAGGACACGGCTGGCCATAAACCTGGCTCGGCTAGTAACTCTTACACAGAATATCAACATTAATGATGAAACTATATCTTTATACAAATTTATGTTCCTGTCCCTGTGTTTCTTAGAAGCCAGTTTATCATGTTGTGGGGGTGTAGGAGGGGGATGTGCATAGAGAGGTCAAAGTATAGTGACCGACCCATAGACAAACCTAACTTTCATAAAATTAGACCAGAACCTAGCAAAACAAGGCAATTTCGTAACAACTCTGCTGTGTGAGGCTTTGAAATACACCTGCTGAGAATTTCCTAACTTAAGTCTGTACTTCTGTGAAAATATGTTCAAGAAGTTTTTTTGCGAGAACCCTGAAGCAGGAAACACCTATATTTAATGTCATGTGGCAGAACCACCGCAACTCTCTGAACTCAGTCTCAGAAAGTCTGCCAGTAACAAAAGGCAAAGAGGTTTCTCTAGACCTTTACTTGGAAGAAAATGGCAAAGGCCCTGAAAATATTCATGATCACTCCTGAAGGAAGGTACATGTGGTGGATGAAATCTGCATGTCATTTGCAAGGCACGTGGATCACTGCTCAGAGCAAATTAAGATGATCTTTCCCTTGGGAATTCTCACAAAGAGACATAAAAATGCTTTATGACCTGACTTCCATATTCAGATCACAGAGTTTTAGTCAATTTTTATGAACTGTCATGGAAGAAAAGTGATTTCGGGCCTCACTCTCCAAATCGGTATCTAGGATTCATATTTAAGGGCACAGCCCCCAAAAGGTAAGCACACTCAGGCTGTAATTAAACACCAGTGACCCAGAATATTCCTCCTATTTGCTCCCCTGCATCAGAGTATCAGTAGGGGATGATCAATACTCATGCTCGGATCTAAAGCATTCAGTGCTGAAGTCCCTGCCTTGTCATGGGAATTCCTGCATTCAAGATAATCACTCTCAGCCAGTAGAGAAAGACAAACCTCTGTGCTTTCAGCGGTTTAAAGAATAAAGAAAAGTTATTTCCAGCAGCTTATTTCCATTGCACAACCTACCTAGGAAGTACCTTATGGAACTGAGAGTCAGAAGGAAAGAGAGAACCAAAAAAGCAAAGCAGGAAATGACTTTACTGTTACGTCTTTAAGGTCACAGATCTGCCTGAGAAATGCACACATGTGACACAGTTCTAGCACAAAAGCTCCTTTTCCATGAGACAGAACTGTTAAGAAGTACAAAGGCTGCTTCTCTGCTCTTTCCCTCAATTCTAACTCACCGCAGTGCATTTAACCTTGACTGGGCTGGAAAGAAACTACTTTGAACTCCCTTGCAACACCTTTCCATGTCATGGAAGCATGCCCATGCCTATGTAAAGTACAAGCCTTCCGCATCAGCACTGCAATCCCCCCACACGGGATAAAATCTTGCCCTGCCTTGCCCACCCTACACCCGTGGTCTACCACAGGGTTTCTATCATCTGTTCCCAATTTACACACCCAACTTACACACCCAATTTACACTCTACACCGCATGTAAAAACAGCCCCGAATGCTTCTCACAGATGCCAAGAGGAATTAAAACATAAAGGATCCAGGCAAGATCTATGCACTGGCATACATAGCTACCTTTTTCTTCCGATCCCGGGACCGTTTACGGTGTTTCCTTTTTTTCTCTGTCTCTTCTTCAGCATTGATTTCTAAATCCCGGGTTTTCTTTAATTGGGAGGCCGCATGAGCCATAATGCATTGAAAAGGACCCTCTCAAGCACGCAGGGCTTCCTGGTAGAAGGTGATATCCTCAGGCACCTTTAATCAGGCTTCCAGCAGCATTCCAATCACTGGAGAGAAACCTTGGACTCCAAGCAGGAAAACATTCAAAATGCCAAGATGCTGGAAAAGCCGAAGCTTTAAAAACCCCAACGATGGTTTCCAGACCTCATCCTACACCTCCCTGTACCTGAACCTTTACACGAGAGTGCAGCCATCCTAATGCATTTACCGTAGTGAAAAAGACAGCTGGGACACAGGAAGCTGTATTATGGCTGTATCCCCTGCCACCAGCTGGAAGTGTCTAAGTGATTCCTCGGAAGGGGGAATGCTGCAAAGGATGCTTCTCTGAAGGGAAAAAATCAAGAGTCACCGCACATGCAGGAGCAAAAATCCAGCACTAATTCTGAAAACCTATTTTAGAATCCTTCGAAAAAAAGGCAGGGCTGCAATTTATACATCACCACTAGGTCTGCACAGAGCAGAATTTAACCCGTAAGAGAATGGAGCGGTTCCTACTCCAGTGTAACTGCTGATGGTGACAAAATATATAAAATAAGATTTTACAAAAGACACTCGATTTTGCTGTGGAGACCCTGACTGCATGATGGGGAAGACAATGCAGGCATTGCTCATCTCCACAGTGAGGCCTTTATGCTCGACTATCAGCCTAAATGCATTTTGTGGGGGAGGATTCACAGAAGGGCCTGTTGTCTTTTAAAAACAACATGCTGATTACAACACATCATACAGTAGGCCATGAGCATGTTGGTGTAGGGAACAGATGCCTGATTCAGAGGGGTTCCCCAGGACTCTCCCCTCCTGAGGTCCGAGGGTCACAGAAAATCTGCGCTGCAGTCAGGGGCTCCGAGTCGAGGAAATGTGGACTCGGCGTTCATGTGCACTTCAATCACCTTACTATTTTTGCCACCTGAGTCCTCAATGACTGCAGCTTCTGAATATTCATGAGGTGAAGTGAAGCAGCAGCAGGGCTCAAGGCCTGCTTGGCTATCTTCTGCTAGGATGCACGCACTGGAAGAAATCTAATAAGTCAGGAATCATTCATATACTCAAACACATGGGGCCCAAAACATGGCTGAAACGTCAGTCTGGACCTGAACCATTAGAGCCCCAGTGAGAAACCTTAAATTCCCCAAGTAAATGAGCAGGGAAGAAAAATATGATGCTTCACTGAAAAGACTTAGTGTGTGTGCTTCTAATATTCAAAGTCCTTGACCATGGAAATCAGTGCATTTTGAGTTTGCAGGTGGTGGTGGTGGTTGTTCAGTCGCCAAGTTGTGTCCAACCCTTTGCAACCCCATGAACAGCAGCACGCCAGGATTCAGTTCGCAGGAGTCACTGTTAAAATGTGTGGAGGCCAAAGCATGCAGTCCAGAGGTGTTGTGCAAGGATTTGGTTGGAGGTCCCTGGGGCTCTGTTGACCTGATTCATTAAGAGCCCCAAGTGTAAGTTCCTGCCAACAACTACTCACTGTATTTCTGATTTGGAGATCAAGAACTTTCTTCATTCTTCCCTAGCAGGGGGCCTTACATCTTCCCCTGGGCAGTAACCAAGATTGGAAAGCAAATGAGTACCATGGCCGTGACCTACTGCAAGTGGATTGAAATAGATGGCCTCACTGTGAACCATGTGAAAATCACTGTGGCCCAATATTTCTGAGGACCCACTGACACTTGTCCGCTCGCTTTCCCACAGAAGCTATCTACATGAAGGAGGAGTTGTAGAAAAGCTCCCAACTGCCTACAAAACCATCGTCTGATAAAAAGCAGGGGTGGGGAGGAAGGCAAGGGATGAAATGTAATTCAGATCCAAAAGCAATAAACTGTATTTGGAGCTTCATAATAAAAATAAATGCTTTTCTATCAGAAGAAGTTTTTATTGTAATAGTAATAGGTGGGGCAGAAAATATAAAAAGTTAAACTTTTGTGTGCTTGCTCCTGATATTAACCATCCTGGACTTCTGAGGAATATTCACAACATTTCCTATCCTTATTTTCAGCAAGCTGAAGAGGATAGCCAGCTAAAAAACTGGCTGATTTCCCACTGGCTCCAGGATCTTCTCTTTTTTTCTTCCTTTATAGATACTAATGCTACTTTAAAAGGTTTTTATAAGCACACCTGACCAAGGTAACTTTGCCATCTAAGGCTGGCAAAGCTACTGTCCCATTGATCTCTATCAGCAAAAGCAAAGATGGAAATTAGGAAAACAGGTCCTGGTATTTTTGGACACATTTCTCTCTGGAATAATTCTTTGCTTTCCCAAAATGTTTAGAAGTTGAGAATAAGTCACAACTTATATGCCGCTATAATATGATTTTTTTTTATAGTGGATTTTGCAGTTAGTGGTTGTCCCACCAAAACTAAACTCTAAGACATAGCTCATTTAGATTCTCTTACAGAAAATATGGGCTTCTGTTTGCCACTTTTAAACTAGAACTTTAAATAGCAAAACTGCCAAGAAAGGCAGCTCCGTGAGTCCTAGGATTTGATGGTAATATCACTAAAGTCTTAGTTCCTTTCTTCCTACCCAGCACACACCCTTATATAAAGCTCCTGGTGCATTTATTTTTTATTTATTTATTTATTGCAAAGGCATTTACCCAAGATTGCCACAAATATTAGCATTTGTTCCTCCTAAACTAAATTCACAGTTCTAACAATAATTCTAGAAAGCAAGCTCTTATTGTAGCTGAAACAACCAAGAAAAGAACTTTCAAAAACTTAATTATTTGCCTGAAGTTTTATAAAACTTTTCCACTTCAGTCTCACGAGATTGTTCTCTTCTGGGTGAGGATCAAATTCATTCAAACCTTCCAAGTAAAACTTTGCAGCTGGTATAAGAGTAGGTCTCCAAGCAGAGGGGCGGGTCTCTGCAGCAAGAAGGAGATGCAGTAAGCACCTCAAACAGTAATGCGAGGTCCACGGGGTAGCTTCTCCAGGCCTGCTCCCTGACACTGGCCATGAGGGTGTAAGGAACAGGACTTGCATGGGATGGGGTGGCCCATCTGAGGAATGCTGAAGCTACAGAAAGTTAAGGAACAACTTCTCTTAAGAAAAAAAAAAAAAAAAAAAAAAGAAGCTATTCTGGCTTTATAAAAATTCCAGGTACAAGAATTCCTACACCAGCTTTTCGAAACAAAGTTAAAGACTGATCTTTCAAACTTTTATTAGCTGCAGAAATCTTTCCTTTGAATAAACCCTACAGGACAGGCACTGAGAATAAACCAGAGAGTGAAATTACCTAGCTGAATGGAAAGGACACTGTCTACAGCCCCAAGTTTTAGACTTCCTCAACCTCCCTCCTGAAGGCAGGTTGGATGAGCACGGTTTGAAATTTGAAATCTGGCACTTGGCAGCAAGGAGTCCTGATCTTTCCCTGGTGTCTACCTTTGATTACAGAAATTATATCAATAAGTGATTCCTCCTATTAAACCTTCCTCGTAATCTTATTCAAAATAATTCCTGATTTCTGATCAGAAGTGACATGTTTCATCAAGTCCTTCTTGTCCTCACTTTATTAGAGTGTAAAACTAGTATAAAAAAGTAAAAACCACTTTCCAGTTTGGCATCCGGAATAATGGCTATACCCCAAATAAATTCTAATCCAGGCATCAAAACGCTGTGACTAAAATATGCCAATGAAAGTAAAACCAAATCAATACACTGGACATTTTACCCGAGCTGTTTTCTCCTCAGTTTGGCAAACACCTTGCCAGGATTCCACGACAAGTTTTGATTATTCTTCAGCCAATTAATAACTTGACTACTCTCGGTTGTCACTTACACTGCATCTCCACATTGCTCAGCTGTGTTGACACACAAATAGTGAATTTGATTTCTGTGGAGGTGATGCTGTCTCTTGCTGATCTTGAAGTTACAAGAGTTTCAAAGTGCACTTTGAAAAAAATAGGACATAGTGACATGGAGAAGTGGAGGGTGGGTAGTACATAAAGAATGGGGGAGGGGAGCAGGAAAAAAACGAAAAAGAGCAACGCTGCCAGCCACCAACGAAGCTGCACCTTGCCAACCCTGCCCCCGGCTCTCGATAACAAGAGCGTGTTTTGATGGGATCAGAATTATTTCATGCTGCACCCACTTCAGTTTTCTCAGAAGCAGAACAGCCTCACCATAAGAGAGAGTCAAAATATTTTTCCTTCAGAAAGAAAAATGGATCCATCGTCACTGCATTAATTTTGGCACCCTAGATAAAGATGATGTCAAGAGATCTTGAGCGGGTTCTGAACAATGTGGGGCACGAGAAAGAAAACAAGCACGAAACCCGTCAATGGTTATAAATGACAGAAAGGCACCCTAGGAAATGCTTAACTCACAGTCACAGATTATTCTTCATTTTCAGATGAGACACATGGGGGAAAAAAAAAAAAAAGGCAGTGACTAAATCATACTGAGGGATTGGTGGTCCTTTTCACACTCCTCATAGTGGGCGGCACCTTTGGATAAACGAGCGCTGGCCTAGGTTCCATCTGTCTTAGTACTTGGTTTGCCCTCTGTCCCTGGAGCAGGCTGTCTGTCCAACTCACCAGCATGACCTCAGCCTGGAGCCAGCCAGCTGGTCCAAGCTGCCAGCTGCTTCTGCCACCTCCCATGGGGGATGGGGGCAGGCTGCCGGGGACAGCTCCCCTGTGGTCTCTTCATCACACACACGCTGGCTGGCAAAAAGAAGGGGATCCCTGGATGCGCATGAATGAACCCCCGCAGGCATAGCCTCCAGACTCTGTCCCACCCAAAGGAGGGAGCTGGCAGTGCCTGGTGGAAGACTGAGCAAGAAGCCAGCACCCAAAGTCCTGGACAAACAATTGTACCAGACAAGTTGCTTCCTCTCTGCAGCCCTGGTCCTTACAGGAGAAACAAGTGGAACCAGATGACCACAAAGACATCCACAAAGGAACCCCAAATCCAATGACCTGAGGTGGTAGAAGGTGGTACATGTTTGAAAGTGAAGAAAGATATTTAGGAAAGGTTTATTTAAGAAGAATTTACACAATTATATGTATAGGATAAACAAAGTTTATCCTTGTTTATAGGATAAACAAGGTGCTTTTGTATAGCACAGGGAACTATAGTCATGGTAACCCATATATATGATATGAATTATATATATGGTAAACCACAATGGAATAAATATGAAAGTATGCGTATAACTGAGTCAGTATGCTGTAATTAACATGTAATGCAGAAATTAACATGACACTGTAAATCGACTATTTTGTTCTTGTTTAGTTGCTCAGTCACGTCTGACTCTTTGCAACTGCAGCCCACCAGGCTTCTCTGTCCATGAGATTACTTTAATAAAATTTTTTTTAAAAATGAAAATGAAGCGTTTACAATCTGGGCTGGCCAAAACAGTAGCCACCAGCCCTATTTAGCGACTGGCAATGAAATAGTACTAGTGAGACTGCAAAACTGAGTTTCTAAATTTTATTTAATTAAGAAATTTATATTTAAAAACATTCTCAGTTCAGATACTGGAACACATTTAAGTGTTGGAATAATTTGGAAATGTGAATTTACTTTTTCGCTTTTCATTTTATAAGATAAAAGATCAAGTATTTCTGATGATAATTTAGCACCCACATTGAGATGTAAAATACACCTGGGATTTCAAGGCACCATGAAAAAAAAGCAATGTGAATTACCTCAGTAATAGTTTTGTATATTGATTCATGCTGAAGTGAGGATATTTGGATATGTTCAGTTAAATAAAATATACTAAAATTAACTTCACTTTTTAAAGAGATTTTTAAATATGTCTATTTGGAATGTAAAATTATGTATGTGGCTCCCACTACATTTCTATTGGACACTGACAGTCTACATAAAGAGCTTATCTTAACAAAAAGAGAGCCCAACTTGCCAGCAGGTATTTTCCTGCAGGCAGATATTTCTCCAAACAAGCATCTGAAGACACTTAGCAGTCAGTCATTATGCTTTCCACATGAAATGTTAAAGGACAAGAACACGTGATGTTCTCAGGCACTTGTGTTAAAAGCAGCGTTCTCATACTCATGGACTCATTCACTCTGCTGGTCACCACATTTGGCATCTGGGACATGCAGGTGAATGGGACTTGGTCCCACTCCTCAAATCATCAGTGAGAGAGAGAGACAAGGAAACTGACAATCACGACACACATACAGGTGCTGTGGAAGCAGGGATGTGGACCTGTAATACAAAACCAAGCGGCGAGTATGCAGAACAATGCTTTCTAGGTCAGGGATAAAGACTCTTTTTCCTATCCACAGAATTTACAGTTTCACAGTTCAACACCTCACATTCTTAGTCTACCTGGCCAACTGTTCATGCTTGAGCAGACAATGCAGAATTCCCCCTAGAGCCAGGCACTGTCATAGATGCTGGTGATAGGATGGTCAGTAAGATGGATGAGGTCCCCTTCTCTAAAGCTTCCATTCTTGGGAGTATGGGGTGGCAAGAGTAAGCCAGTCAACAAATCAATGAAGAAGAAAATCTCAGTCACAGTGTTAGGAAAAAAATGAAGAATATAACTGGATTGAAAGAGTCGAGATGAGGAACAATTGTTCACGGGGCCCTCTGCTTCTTTCTAATTTTAGTTTCTCAAGATAGTGAGAAGCCAGTTGAGTTGAGTTTCCACTTTATCAGGCTAATAAAGTGAAAGTGTTAGTCGTTCAGTCATGTCAGACTCTTGTGACCCCATGATGGTAGCCTGCTAGGCTCCTCTGTCCATGGAATTCTTCAGGCAAGAATCCTAGAGTGGGTAGCCATTCCCTTCTCCATGGGATCTTCCCAACCCAGGGACTGAACTTGGGTCTCCCACCTTGCAGGCAGATTCTTTACCCTCTGAGCCACCAGAGAACACCTTATTAGGGTAGCAATTCCTCCCCATTAGCCCTCTAAACCAAGAGGCTGAGCACAGTGGCTGATAATAAACGTGAACAGTTTCTCAAGTAATAGGCTCAATTCAAATATATTACTGAAGATAAAATATGTTTCTGTATTACTTTTCTCCTAAACTATCTGGATAACTATAGCTTCCATAAGTCTTTATTAACTTATAGTTTAATAAATATTCCCAAAAGGTTGACTTTTTTTACTCCATTACTCTACCAAGTAATGGAATCAAGTCTCACTGTTTATAACCAAACAGTGATATTTCACTGAATCCTTGTAATTTAATATTTATATCAGAATCATACTTGCTGCTGCTGCTAAGTCGCTTCAGTCATTTCCGACTCTGTGCGACCCCATAGATGGCAGCCCACGAGGCTTCCCCGCCCCTGGGATTCTCCAGGCAAGAACACTGGAGCAGGTTGCCATTTCCTTTTCCAGTGCATGAAAGTGAAAAGTGAAAGTGAAGTCTCTCAGCCGTGTCCGACACTTAGCGACCCCATGGACTACAGCCTGCCAGGTTCCTCCATCCATGTGATATTCCAGGCAAGCGTACTGGAGTGGGGTACCATTGCCTTCTCCAAGAATCATGCTTAGGGTGGTCCAAAGGGAAGAGAATGCAAACACGCAAGAAAGGCAAAATAGTTTTCCTCTCAACTTTGCTAAAAGTAACTGTAAGACTTTAGAGAAGCCCCTCATTCTTCCTGAGCTCCTGGTTCCATAAATGTAGGGATGGAAAGGAATTCTAAAGTCTCTCCTCTCTGCTGACCTATGTACTCTATAATTCTGAAATACAGTTACGGTAGGATGTAATGATTGACTTATGTGGGCTTCCTCTGCTGGTGTGTTTTGACCAAGACACAAAGAAAAGAAAGTTCACTTTCAACACATTTCTTTTTAAGAGACAACTAAACGGCAAATGTGTGAAGAAGCAGATGGGATTTGTAGACGTGGGAAACTATTGGCCAACTCAGTGATCATTTGCTGACCCTGAATATAAGAGAGAGCGTGGTGTACAAAAGAAAGCAAAGACTTAGTTTTTAGAGAATGGAGTATCTAATTAGTTGATTCATGATATCATATTATAGTGACCATGAGTAGGATAAAACAACTGAACACTATGCCAGGTGCCATAGAGGAAGTCATACTAAATAGCCAAATTTTCACATTAAAACTCATGTAGCAATCCTATTGGAGAAGGCAATGGCACCCCACTCCAGTACTCTTGCCTGGAAAACCCCATGGACAGAGGAGCCTGGTGGGCTGCAGTCCATGGGGTCGCTAAGAGTCGGACACGACTGAGTGACTTCACTTTCACTTTTCACTTTCATGCATTGGAGAAGGAAAAGGCAACCCACTCCAGTGTTCTTGCCTGGAGAATCCCAGGGATGGGGGAGCCTGGTGGGCTGCTGTCTATGGGGTCGCACAGAATCAGACATGACTGAAGCGACTTAGCAGCAGCAGCAATCCTATATCATATTGTGGACTGTATCAATCATGCAGAGATTTTGTATGGCAAAAAAGAAAAAAAAATGACATTTTCTTGGATATGGAACTGATTTACCACTGTAGGAGGAGACACATGCAGAGTTTATAACTACTTCCTTCTGGAATGGAAATAACAGTACGTGCTCCTTACCAGTATGTTTTCAATAACTGATGTTTATGAAACAACATGATTACCACAAAAGACAAAAATAGTACATGTGCACACAAGGTATTACCAGGTTGAGGCAGACTGTAACATAGACTGGCCCTCAGGGTTCCTAAATATATGTGGGACTCCTCCTCTTTCTTCTTGTCCTACAAACTTGATAAGTCTTGGAATGTTGCCTCTTCCATGTTGATTCAAAAGGCAAACTGTAAATCAGATGAATTAAACTTTTTATTATATGGTCCACAACTTGGCACCTTTTCACTTGTCCTTCCATTATACCATACCAAGATATAATCACAAGAGTTAGTAGAGTAGGTACTGGGACATAATGTTTTATGTTTGGGAAAAAACTTATGAGGCCCTTTGAAAAAGATAAAAGTTTAGAACAATTTTCTTTTTCAGCCAATTATCTCCTAAAAGAAAGGGTGAAGTGGAGAAATACTTTCACAAATACTGTGATGTGTAGCTTCATCTAGGCAGATTTCATCCAACTCGTTTTTTTGGTATTTAATACCTTCCATGGTAGAGATCAACAAACAGTTTTGTAAAGGACCAGACAGCAAGTATTTGGGGCTCTGCAGGCCATCTGGCCTCTGCTATACCTGTTGGACTTCCCTGCCCTAGTGCAAAAGCAGCCAGAGATAGCAGGTAGATGAACAAATATGGTTGAGATGCAATAAAACTTCATTTGTGCATACTGAAATTGGAACTTGGGTCACCTTTGTGTGACCATTCTTAGTTTGCAGGCTGTAAAGAATGAGGCTGATCCCCTGGAGAAGGGCATGGCAACCCACTGCAGTATCTTTGCCTGGTGAATCCCATGGACAGAGGAGCCTGGTGGGCTACAGTCCGTAGGGTTGCACCGAGTTCGACACGACTGAGGCGACTTAGCATGGCACTGAATACATAGAAATAAAATGTGTGTATTAATTCCTTCACTTACAAATATTTACTGAGCACCTCTTTTATTGAAGTAGCATAATTCTACATGTGTATTCAGGATGCCCAAACTCAACAAGCACTCAGGAGAGTGAGAGTGAGATCAATTTGCAGTAGGACAGCTGATCCCATCTGCCATTCAATTCAGTGGCCATCTGCCCCAGAGTGAGCCTCCAGCAGGACCACAGCCATGCTATTCTCTATGCAACACATAGGACAGATATCTGGTTTACTATGCTCTCTTTCCTTCTCTGGGGTGGCGAGAAGGCAGAAGCAACTCTAGTGTTTTCTATTTTATTAGCAATTTACTATCACATTCTAAATATTTCCTACTAAATTACTTCCATTACTTTGCAGGTCACAGGAATAAACAAATATTTATGGAGAATCCTCCCTATTTCTAAAAATGTGCTAAACTGAGTCAGAAATAAAAGAGAAAATGCATAACCTTTAAAAAAACATCAGAATCATGCTCATGGACTTAAATGCTTCTTTTTGACATTATTTTATTAAAAGAATGAAACCTGGAGGTTTGTCAACAGTTAATGCCTGGACAGGGAACCAGATCAGTCAATAGTTAATGAATGGTGAGAACTTCCAACAAGAATGTGGCAATTGAATGCAGACGTTATGGGAAGAACAAGCTTAGGTCTGGGACCCACAAGAAACTCTATCTGTTCTTCAGGAGAGTGGATTGTCCTTTAAGAAATGTCAGATCGGTTTGCTCCCCTTCATCTGCCCACAGGCTCGTCCCTCCCCCAACACATACACTAAAGTGTTACTCAGAGAAAGGAAAAGCCAGATGGTTTTGGGGATTAGCAGTGAGGAAAGGCCCAAGTTTCACCTCAAGGTTGTTATTAAATTCTAGCTTGGATTGGCAGGGATACAGAATTCGGGCCATCTGAGAGCTCTTTGGGAGTCTTGGTCCAGTTCCTAATGAGCAGGTGTTGACACGGAAAAGGCTGCCTGTACATCGGCGCTGCAGGCATGGAGCACTGCAGCTACCTGGGTGTTACCTGGATGGTGCCCCATTCTCCCCAAGACTTCCTCCCGCCCCAGGAAACCATGCTCAACTCTACACACCCAGCCACATTCTGCTCCCTCTGGCAACAAACCCAATAAAAATCCATCAACCAAACAATTTAAAGTGTTGACTATTCTGCAGATGTGGTGGTTTTACAACACTCTGCCCCACTTTAAAAAATCCTCTCCAGCACAGTCAGATTTCATTTGCGTCTCAGAACGTTTCAATACCCCCTTGAAGATGTGCTTTTTCATTACAGATGACACACTATATTAACCATTTCTTTTCACCTTTTTTTTTCTGGCTGTGCAGCATGTAGGATCTTAGCTCCTCTCACTAGGGATCGAACCCCATGCCCGCTGCACTCAAAGAGTCGGGTCTTAACCACTGGACTGCCAGGGAAGTCTGTATTAATCATTGCTTAGATCGCAACTGGTCCCAACAGTCTATTCAATGAGAATAAGATAGACATCAAAACTTCCAATACACGGTTTTGTTTTGTAGCATGTTAAAATCTAGGAGAATTTGGCTAAACTCTATATTCCACCAGGGATTTACTAAATAGAAATACCACTGTACTACAGATGTGTACAACATACACTTCCCTGTCAGGGAGCTCAGCAATTAGACTAGCAAGAAAAGCACAGAATCATGGCTAGCAGTTTAACACAGAAGCAATACCCATGTCTACTTTTAACAGTAATTGTTTAGCCAATAGATTTTTTTTAAAAAGACTCTGGATCCCATGATTACATGAGCTTTAAGAAATAAATAGGAACATTGATTCTGCTTCCAAACCAAATTTTACAAGCCTGTTTCACAATGGTGATGTTTTAAAATAAAGACATGATGGTTTTTAGAGAAAAAGTTCCCCAGTCTTTATGAGTTCTTGTGAATGTTAAGAGCAAAACAAAAATTCTAAAGGAACCATTCCATTTCATGATGTTGTGTTCCACTAGGGTGGCAGCCTTTTGTATACTCAGATCATCTTGAGTTTTAGGTAATGCTGTAGATTTTATAAGGCTCAAACCTCATATAGAGAGTAGCAACAAAAATACAAATAATCCTGTAACTGTAAATCAGTAGGGCTTTTTTAAAAGTAACTTTTATTTACTTTCCCCCAATCATCCATACATATTCATTCTAAAACTTTCAAATCATGGATTGAAAAAAAGGAAAATAAAATCCACTTTGCCACCATGGCTACTCACATGTTAGAATGACCAAAATGATAATCTACCTCTGGGATTACATAACAAGTGTAGGCAAAGATGTGGAGAAAGGCGAATCTTTGTGCACTGTTAATGGAAATGTAAATTAGAAAACAGCATGGACGTTCTTTAAAAACTAAAAATAGAACTACCATATGATCCGGCACTTCTACTTCTGGGTATACAGCTGAAGGAAAAAAAAAAATCACCATCTCTAAAAGATATGCGTCCCGTTGTTCACTGCACTGCAGCATTATTTACAACAATCAAGACATGGAAATAACCTAAAGTGTCTGTCAACAGATGAATGGATAAAGAAAAATTACACATATCTGCACACACAAATGGAACATTATTCAGCCATTAAAAAAAGAAATTCTGCTGTTTCTGACAACATGGGTAGACAGTGAGGGCAATATGCTAAGTAAAATATGTAAGACCAAGAAAAAACAAATACTCTATGATCTCATTTACATGAGGAATCTAAGAAAATCACACTCAGAAATACAGAAAGCAGATTAATGGTTGCCACAGAAGTAGGCGGAGGGTGCGTGAAATGGACAAAGATGGTCAAAAGGTACAAACTCTCATTTACAGGATAAGTTCTGGAAATATAATACACAGCATGGCAACTAAAGTTAATAATAGTGTATCATATATTTGAAAGTTGCTAAGAGAATAGATCTTAAAAGTTCTCATCACAAGAAAAAAAGTTTGCAATTTGTAATGTGATATTAACTAAACTTATTGTGGTGATCATTTTCTA
This sequence comes from Bubalus kerabau, assembly GCF_029407905.1. NCBI lineage: Eukaryota > Metazoa > Chordata > Mammalia > Artiodactyla > Bovidae > Bubalus > Bubalus kerabau. The sequence continues at coordinate 139,341,792 of NC_073624.1, forward strand.
TATATACATATATCCAATCATTATGTATACCTAAAACTCATACAATACTCTATGTCAACTATATCTCAATAAAACTAGAAAATCATATTGCCATCATGCAGAAATAATGACCATCACAATTTTGCTGTATATTCTTCCAAGATTTGTATATATTTATTTATATATTATTATATCATATATATATATCACTTATATATATCATTATGTACCACAATATACTCATACAAGGGCTTCCCTGGTGGCCCAGCAGTAAAAAATCCACCTGCAATGCAGGAGATGCAGTTTTGATCCTTGAGTCAGGAAGATCCCCTGGAGGAGGATATGGCAACCCACTCCAGTATCCTTGCCTGGAGAATCCCATGGACAGAGGAGCCTGGTGTGCTATGCTCCATGCAGTTGAAAAGAGTCGGACACAATTGAAGTGACTGAGCATGCATGCACACATAATCATAAAAGTAGCAATAAAATCTGCCTTTAAATATATATATATATATATATATATATATATATGTGTGATGAAAATCCAACTATATATAATGAACATCCAGGCAGCTCACTAAATACTCTTCCATAACTTTTAAATGGTTGTATAGTATTCCACGTGATGAAGAACGACATATTTAAAAAAAATTCAGCCCCCTTCTATTAGACATTTAGATTCATTCAATTTTTCCATGAGAGAAACAATGCTATAAATGACTACTCATACTCATATGAGCTCACATACCCATAAGTAACTTAGGATAGATTTCTAGAGGTAGATTTCTGGCAAGACATAACAAATTTGACTTAATGGGTAGACTGTATACTTAGGGACTGATAAAAATATAGTTTATTTCCTATGTACAAGAATTTCTCTATCGATGGACAGGATGAGAAACCTAGGGAAATATATTACCTATGCTAGGTATATTGACTACCTTTGTTTTTACTTATAATTTATCCATAGTTGAGAATTATTTAAGAGCTGGACTGTTTTTATAAGCCCAAAGTCAACATATCTATGATACTTTTATCAGTGCCACATTTTGAATTCCTCAAGGACTATGGAACAAAAAATGCCTTGAATCTCTACTGGTTTGGGGTTGTGTAGACAACCAAAACTTATACTGATTTATAATACAAAAAAACATATAAATAATCAAAATCTTCCAAAGTATTAATGGGAGGAATAGTTTTGCTCTTATGAGACACCAAAGAACTTACTGTTCTGTAAAATCCAGAAAGATGCACAAAGATTATAATATCACAATACTGATAAGACTATTTACACAAAATTGCCAAATTCATAAGACGCATGCACACATGCGCATAACAGTTGTTCTATAATAAAACTCCTTAATATGTGAAGGATTGCCAAAATGGTAATCCTAACCCTAACCCACAGCCACAGTTATTTGGATTTGGTAGTAGGTCTGTTTCTCCACCTGGAAACTAACTCTGAATTGTTCTTATGACTTACTTTGGTCAAAAGAATGTGGGGGAAAAAAGCAACTATAGCCCTGCAGAGGTTAAAAGGATTTTCACATTTTCATTCTCTCCAGGAACACTGCCGATCCATCATGTGAATAATCCTGAGTTAGCCTGCACAATGAGGAGACCACATGGCCCACCACCCTCATTGCCCCAGCCAGAGGCTCAAGATCCAGAAACAGGGGCATCTGGTGGATTGGCACCTGAGCAAAAGACTCCTGTGTAAACTTGATGGACTCTAAGAACTGCCTAGCTGATCCTAATCCAGACGGCCTACCAGAAGCAAAACAAATGGTTATTAATTAAGTTATTAAATTTGGGGTGGTGTGTTACACAGTGTAACTGATGCCTGAAAAGTCAGAGAATACAAATTAAAAACACTAAGAATTAAAGAGAAGGCAATGGCACCCCACTCCAGTACTCTTGCTTAGAAAATCCCATGGACGGAGGAGCCTGAGGCTGCAGTCCATGGGGTTGCAGAGTCAGACATGACTGAGCGACTTCACTTTCACTTTTCACTTTCATGCATTGGAGAAGGAAATGGCAACCCACTCCAGTGTTCTTGGCTGGAGAATCCCAGGGACGGGGGAGCCTGGTGGGCTGCTGTCTATGGAGTCGCACAGAGTTGGACATGACTAAAGTGACTTAGCAGCAGCAGTAGCAACAGCAAGAATTAAAAAGGAACTATCATATGTATACCTGTGGCAAAACTAATACAGTGTTTCAGGTTTAAAAATAAAATAAAATAAAATAAAATAAATAAAAAAATAAAAAAATAAAAATAAAAAGGAAGTATCACTATAAAGCCTACAGACATTAAAAAGAAAGTGAATATTACAAATGACTTTTTGCCAATAAGTTGAAAATTCAGATGAAATGGAAAAATTTCTCAAAAAAAAGACAACTCATCAAAATATACACAACATTAAAAACTGAAAATAGAGTTGTCATCAGTTGAGTTCAGTTGTTCAGCCGTGTCTGACTCTCTGCGCCCTCACGCACTGCAGCACGCCAGGCTTCCCTGTCCATCACCAACTCCCGGTGCTTACTCAAACTCATGTCCATCGAGTTGGTGATGCCGTCCAACCATCTCATCCTCTGTCATCCCCGTCTCCTCCCTCATTCCATCAATTCAATTTCCCAGCATCAGGATCTGTTCCAATGAGTCAGTTCTTCTCATCAGGTGGCCCAAGTATTGGAGCTGTCATATGATCCAGCAATTCCACTCCTGGGCATAAATTCTGACAAAACTATAACTTGAAAATATACATGCCCACCTCCAGCCCCCATGTAAATACAACCAATATTTACAAAAGCCAAGATATGGAAACCACCTAAATGTCCACCAACAGGTGAGTGGATAAAGAAGATGTGGTACAATCAAATACTATGCAGTCATTAAAAAGAATGAAACAGTGACATGTGCGGCACCCTGGATGCAGCTAGAGACTATTATACTAAGCGAAGTAAGTCAGAAGGAGAAAGACCTACACTATATGATATTACTTATATATGGAGTCTAAAATATGACACAAATAAACCTACCTATGAAATAGAAACAGATCCACAGACACACAGAACAGTCTTGTGGTTGCCAAGGGTGGGCAGGTGGGGGGAGGGAAGAAAGGATTGGGAGCAAGGGATTACCAGATGCAAACTAGTAGAATGGATGAGTTATAAGGTCCTACAGTATAGTACAGGGACTATATTCAATCGCCATTTTGGTTTATCACATGATAAGAATATACATATATAAGTATATATATGATACAGGTATGTATAACTGAGTCATTTTGCTGTAAAGCAGAAATGTATTAGCTAATTGTATTGAGTTCAGTTCAGTCGCTCAGTCATGTCCGACTCTTTGTGACCCCATGAATTGCAGCCCGCCAGGCCTCCTTGTCCATCACCAACTCCCAGAGTTTACCCAAACTCATGTCTATAGAGTCAGTGATGCCATCCAGCCATCTCATCCTCTGTCGTCCCCTTCTCCTCCTACCCCCTATCCCTCCCAGCATCAGGGTCTTTTCCAATGAGTCAGCTCTTCACATGAGGTGGCCAAAGTATTGGAGTTTCAGCTTCAGCATCAATCCTTCCAATGAACACCCAGGACTGATCTCCTTTAGGATGAACCGGTTGGATCTTCTTGCAGTTCAAGGGACTCGCAAGAGTCTTCTCCAACCACAGTTCAAAAGCATCAATTCTTCAGTGCTCAGTTTTCTTCACAGTCCAACTCACATCCATACATGACCACTGGAAAAACCATAGCCTTGACTAGACAGACCTTTGTTGGCAAAGTAATGTCTCTGCTTTTCAATATGCTGTCTAGGTTGGTCATAACTTTCTTTTCAGGAGTAAGCGTCTTTTAATTTCATGGCTGCAATCACCATCTGCAGTGATTTTGGAGCCCCAAAAGATAAAGTCTGACACTGTTTCCACTGTTTCCCCATCTATTTCCCATGAAGTGATGGGACCAGATGCCATGATCTTAGTTTTCTGAATGTTGAGATTTAAGCCAACTTTTTCACTCTCCTCTTTCACTTTCATCAACAGGCTCTTCAGTTCCTCTTCACTTTCTGCCATAAGGGTGGTGTCATCTGCATATCTGAGGTTATTGATATTTCTCCCAGCAATCTTGATTCCAGCTTGTGCTTCTTCCAGCCCAGCGTTTCTCATGATGTACTCTGCATATAAGTTAAATAAGCAGGGTGACAATATACAGCCTTGACATACTCCTTTTCCATTTGGAACCAGTATGTTGTTCCATGTTCAGTTCTAACTGTTGCTTCCTGACCTGCATATAGGTTTCTCAAAATCTAGGTCAGGTGGTCTGGTATTCCCATCACTTGAGGTCAGGGGCAACAGCCGAGAAGAGCTACCCCATGCCCAAGGTCAGAGGCAGCGATCAAGAGTGCCAGGCTGTGACGGCGCAGGAGCAGCCGAGAGGAGCTACCCCACATCCAAGGTCAGGGGCACTGGCCGAGAGGAGCTACCCCACGTCCAAAGAGCAGCGTCTGCACAGGAACAGGAGGGCCAAGATGAGCTACTCCACGTTCAAGATCAGGAGGGGCGACCTCGTCCAAGGTAAGGAGCAGCAGCTGTCCTTTGCTGGAGCAGCCGTGAAGAGATACCCCATGTCCAAGATAAGAGAAACCCAAGTAAGACAGTAAGTGTTGCGAGAGGGCAACAGAGGACAGACACACTGAAACCATAATCAAAGAAAACTACCCAATCTGATCACACGGACAGAATGTGGTCCACTGGAGAAGGGAATGGCAAACCACTTCAGTATTCTTGCCTTGAGAACCCCATGAACAGTATGAAAAGGCAAAATGATAGGATACTGAAAGAGGAACTCCCCAGGTCGGTAGATGCCCAATGTGCTACTGGAGATCAGTGCTATTAGAGATCAGTGGAGAAATAACTCCAGAAAGAGTAAAGGGATGGAACCAAAGCAAAAACAATACTCAGTTGTGGATGTGACTGGTGATAGAAGCAAGGTCCGATGCTGTAAAGAGCAATATTGCATAGGAACCTGGAATGTCAGGTCCATGAATCAAGGCAAATTGGAAGTGGTCAAACAGGAGATGGCAAGGGTGAATGTTGATATTTTAGGAATCAGCAAATTAAGATGGACTGGAATGGGTGAATTTAAATCAGATGACCATTATATCTACTACTGTGGGCAGGAATCCCTTAGAAGAAATGGAGTGGGCATAATGGTCAACAAAAGAGTCCAAAATGCAGTACTTAGATGCAATCTCAAAAATGACAGAATGATCTCTGTTCGTTTCCAAGGCAAACCATTCAATATCACAGTAATCCAAGTCTATGCCCTGACCAGTAACGCTGAAGCAGCTGAAACTGAACAGTTCTATGAAGACCTACAAGACCTTTTAGAACTAACACCCAAAAAAGATGTCCTTTTCATTATAGGGGACTGGAATGCAAAATTAGGAAATCAAGAAACACCTGGAGTAACAGGCAAATTTGGCCTTGGAATACGGAATGAAGCAGGGCAAAGGCTAATAGAGTTTTGCCAAGAGAACGCACTGGTCATAGCAAACACCCTCTTCCAACAACACAAGAAAACACTCTATACGTGGACATCACCAGATGGTCAACACCGAAATCAGATTGATTATATTCTTTGCAGCCAAAGATGGAGAAGCTCTATACAGTCAGCAAAAACAAGACCGGAAGCTGACTGTGGCTCAGATCATGAATTCCTATTGCCAAATTCAGACTTATATGGAAGAAAGTAGGGAAAACCACTAGACCATTCAGGTATGACCTAAATCAAATCCCTTATGATTATACAGTGGAAGTGAGAAATAGATTTAAGGGCCTAGATCTGATAGATAGAGTGCCTGATGAACTATGAATGGAGGTTCATGACATTGTACAGAAGACAGGGATCAAGACCATCCCCATGGAAAAGAAATGCAAAAAAGAAAAATGGCTGTCTGGGGAGGCCTTACAAATAGCTGTGAAAAGAAGAGAAGAGAAAAGCAAAGGAGAAAAGGAAAGATATAAACATCTGAATGCAGAGTGCCAAAGAATAGCAAGGAGAGATAAGAAAGCCTTCCTCAGCGATCAATGCAAAGAAATATAGGAAAACAACAGAATGGGAAAGACTAGAGATCTCTTCAAGAAATTTAGAGATACCAAGGGAACTTTCATGTAAAAGACAGAAATGGGATGGACCTAACAGAAGCAGAAGATATTAAGAAGAGATGGCAAGAATACACAGAAGAACTCTACAAAAAAGATCTTCACAACCCAGATAATCATGATGGTATGATCACTCACCTAGAGCCAGACATCCTGGAATGTGAAGTCAAGTGGGCCTTAGAAAGCATCACTACGAACAAAGCTAGTGGAGGTCATGGAATTGCAGTTGAGCTATTCCAAATCCTGAAAGATGATGCTGTGAAAGTGCTGCACTCAATATGCCAGCAAATTTGGAAAACTCAGCAGTGGCCACAGGACTGGAAAACGTCAGTTTTCAGCCCAATCCCCCAGAAAGGGAATGCCAAAGAATGCTCAAACTACTGCACAATTGCACTCATCTCAGACCCTAGTAAAGTAATGCTCAAAATTCTCCAAGCCAGGCTTCAGCAATATGTGAACTGTGAACTTCCAGATGTTCAAGCTGGTTTTAGAAAAGGCAGAGGAACCAGAGATCAAATTGCCAACATCCGCTGGATCATTGAAAAAGCAAGAAAGTTCCAGAAAAACATCTCTCTCTGCTTTATTGACTATGCCAAAGCCTTTGACTGTGTGGATCACAATAATGTGTATTAGCACAGTGTGAATCAATTGTACTTCACTAAAATTTTTTTTTAAAAACTTACACAACATGAAAAGGAAAATCTTGAGGCTATTTTTTTTTAAAGAAATTGAAATCACATAAAATCATCCCAAAAGGGAAACAGCACACCTATATGGTTTCTCTAGTGAATTCCATCAAACATTTGGGGAAGAACATATCAAATATTATTCCAACTCTGAGAAAATAATGGCGATAGAGACAACTCACTTTACAAGGCTAGCATAACCTTGATACCAAAACCTAACAAAGAAATTAACAATAAAAAAATACAGAATGATCTCTTTCATCAGGATCAACTCAAAAATGCCTTAGAAAATATTAGCAACATTGAATTTAGCAGTAAAGTGGGGTTTTATTCCAAGAATGCAAACTTGATTTAACAAGTCAAAAAGTATCAAGGACACTTAACACAGTATCTAATAAAGGAAAAAAGTCTATAGATGATAATTTCAAGAGGCACAGACAATTCTTTTAACAAAATTCTAACCACGTGGGAGATCACCTCTTGGCCACTGCTCCTGAACTTGGATGTGGGGTATCTCCTCTCTGCCACTCGCAGGCTCCTCTCTGCCACTTGCCAGGAGAAATATGAATAACCTCCGATATGCAGATGACACTACCCTTATGGCAGAAAGTGAAGAAGAACTAAAGAGCCTCTTGATGAAGGTGAAAGAGAAGAGTGAAAAAGTTGGCTTAAAGCTCAACATTCAGAAAACTAAGATCATGGCATCCAGTCCCATCACTTCATGGCAAATAGATGGGGCAACAGTGGCTGACTTTATTTTTTTTGACTCCAAAATCACTGCAGATGGTGACTGCAGCCATGAAATTAAAAGACACTTACTCCTTGGAAGAAAAGTTATGACCAACCTAGACAACATATTAAAAAGCAGAGACATTACTTTGCCAACAGAGGTCCATCTAGTCAAGGCTATGGTTTTTCCAGTAGTCATGTATGGGTGTGAGAGCTGGACTACAAAGAAAGCTGAGCACTGAAGAACTGATGCTTTTGAACTGCGGTGTTGGAGAAGACTCTTGAGAGTCCCTTGAACTGCAAGGAGATCCAACCAGTCCATCCTAAAGGAGATCAGTCCTGGCTGTTCATTGGAAAGCCTCAGGCTGAAGCTGAAACTCCAATACTTTGCCCACCTGATACGAAGAGCTGACTCATTTGAAAAGACCCTGATGCTGGGTAAGATTGAGGGCAGGAGGAGAAGGGGATGACAGAGGATGAGATGGTTGGATGGCATCACTGACTCAATGGACATGAGTTTGGGTAGGATCCGGTAGTTGGTGATGGACAGGGAGGCCTGGCGTGCTGCAGTTCATGGGGCCGCAGAGTCGGACATGACTGAGCAGCTGAACTGAACTGAACCATGTATGATATTAAACCAAACCTCACCAAGTTAGAAACAGAAGGAAATTTCCTCAGAATGATTTTTAGTAGTCTATCAAAGACCTACAAAAGCTATTATGATAGCATAATGGTGATATATTGAACTTTCTACTAAGAGTAGGAACAAGGTAAGTAAGGCCACTCTTGCCACTTCTATTCAATATCATACAGGAGATCTTAGCAATGTAATTATAAGGCAAAGAAAAGGAAGTCATCAAGATTGGAGATCAAGTAAAACTGACCCTTTTCATAGAAAAATGCTAAGGAATTTACAAACCACCGCTAAAAGAAATAAGTGAATATAGCTTGATTTCAGAATATAAGATCAATATTAAAAAATCATATACACTGACTGTGAATAATTGGAAAATGAAATTTAAAAAAAGAAACATTTTTGAAAGTACTATAATCCATAAAATATGGAGAAATAAATCTAAGACATACAAGACCTTCACATTGAAATTACACTGAAATCATTGCTGAGAGATCTAAATAAGATCTAAAGATCCAAATAAATGTAGAGATATCCCTCATACATGGACTGGAAGTCCTCACATTATTAAAATATCTATTTTCTTCATATCAAGAGCCATAACTCCACCATTTTTTTAAACAGACAAATTTAAAAATTTGTATGAGAATGTAAGGACCTAGACTATCTAAAGTAATGTTGAAAAATAAAAACAGATTTGGAAGACTTATATTACCTGAATATAAGACTTACTCTAAAGCCACAGTGAGTAAGAGTGTGTGGTACTGGTGTTGGGACAAACACATCATTGGAAAAAATAGGTCTGCACTGATACCTTGAATTTATTTATAATAAAGGCACAAAGCAATTTATAGAGAAAAGAATGTCTTTTGAACAAATGAGTAAAGCAACCTCATACCCATATAGATAATAATAACTTCTATCTTCACTTTGGGCTTCCCTGGTGGCTCACATGGTAAAGAATCTGCCTGCAGAGGAGGAGACCCAAATCTGATCCCTGGTCAGGAAGACACCTGGAGAAGGAAAAGGCAACCCACTCCAGTATTCTTGCCTGGAGAATTCCATGGACAGAGGAGCCCGGCAGGTTGCAGTGCACAGGGGTTGCAAAAGAATCAGACACAACTGAGAGAAGAACACACGCACACATAAACACATGCCCCCACTTGACAGTATACACTGAAAGGAATTACAGAACTGTGTATCTTTACCAGACGCATACAGAGGTCCAACCCACAAAAAGTTGCTCATGATCGTTAGTTATCGTGGAAATACAAATTAAATCCACCATGAGACACCACTATCATCTACCGCAAAGGCTAAAATGAGCAAGACTGATACCGCCAAATGTTAGCAATAATGTACAACAACCAGAACCCTAATACACTGTTAGAAGGGGTGTGAAATTATACAACCACCTCGGGAAAAAAGGTTTCCCAGTTTCTGACCTTATGAACTAACAAATCCACTTCAAAATGCTTACACAAGAGACCAAAAACCAGGTGTCCACAAAAGACCCGTGTAGATTTATTCACAATAACTTAAAACTGGAGACAGCCCAGATGTCCATCAATAGGTGAATGAATAAACTATGGAGTGTGCATAAAATTAATATTACTTAGCAACCAAGAGCAACAAACTACTGTTATACACAACAACACACTGAGTCTCAGAAACATAATGCTGAGTAAAAAAGATCAGAACAGAAGTTGTCTCTGGGAGTGGCTGTGAATAGATATGAGGTGGTAGAAATATTTTACATCTCAACGAGGCTAACTTGTAAAAATTCATCAAATGGCACATTTAGGTTTTGGGTTTTTTTTTATTCCATTGTATGTACATTTCACCTAAAAAGAGGAAACGCTGATCTGCAGTTAGTTGTACTAATGTCAACACCTTACTTTGAAATGCTTAAGTAAAAAATAAGATGGATCGATGGATGGATAGAGAAACTGGTAGATAGATATATGGGAAATAAAACAAATACAGCAAAATTTTAATTGTTGACTCTAGATGGTGGGTAAATGGGTGTTCACTGTATAATATTTCAACTTTTTTATATATTTGAAAATTATCTTAATAGCATGTTTGAGAAAAAGTAACTGATAGACCACTTCTGTTTCCATACAGTTTTCATATATAAAAAGTTACTTTCTCACAATCCTGTAAGATAGATAACTGCTAAGTCACTTCAGTCGTGTCCGACTCTGTGCGACCCCATGGACGGCAGCCCAACAGGCTCCTCTGTCCATGGGATTCTCCAGCAAGAACACTGGAGTGGGCTGCCACTTCCTTCTCCAATGCATGAAAGTGAAAAGTGAAAGTGAAGTCGCTCAATCGTGTCCAATTCTCAACGACCCCATGGACTGCAGCCCACCAGGCTCCTCTGTCCATGGGATTTTCCAGGCAAAGTACTGGAGTGGGCTGCCACTGCCTTCTCCAAGATAAATAAGACTGGCATCATTAACATCATTAATAGATGTTAAGTATTTTACAACTGAAGAAACTGTCTCATAAAGGACCTGTTCAAAGTGTTAGGGAAACAAACTGTAAAGCAGTTTTTTGTTGTTCAGCCGCTAAGTTGTGTCTGACTCTTTACAACCCCATGAACTGCAACCACAAGGCTTCCTGGTCCTTCACTAACTCCCAGAGTTTGCTTAAACCCACGTCCATTGAATGAGTGATTTCAGCCAACCATCTAATCCTCTTTTGCCTATTTTTCCTCTTTCCCTCAATCTTTCCCAGCATCAGGGTCTGTTCCCATGAGTCAGCTCTTCGCATCAAGTGGCCAAAGTTTTGGAGCTTCAGCATCAGTCCTTCCAATGAATATTTAGGCTTGATTTCCTTTAGGATTGACTGGTTTGATCTCCTTGTTGTCCAATGGACTCTCAAAGAGTCTTCTCCAGCACCACAGTTCAAAAGCAGCAATTCTTGGTGCTCAGCCTTCTTTATAGCTCAATTTTCACATCTATACGTGTATCATCTGCATATCTGAGGTTGTTGATATTTCTCCCGGCAATCTTAATTTCAGCTTGGGATTCATCCAGCCTGGTATTTCTCATGATGTACTCTGCATATAAGTTAAATAAGCAGGGTGACAATATATGGCCTTGACATACTCCTTTCCCAATTTTGAACCAGTCCATTGAGCCAGGTTCTGTTCTAACTGTTGCTTCTTGTCCTGCATGCAGGTTTCTCAGGAGGCAGTAATGGAGCCTGGTATTTCCATCTCATTCAGAATATTCCATAGTTTGTTGTGATCCACACAATGGCTTTAGCACAGTCAATGAAGCAGAAGTAGATGTTTTTTGGAATTCCTTTGCTTTTTCTATGATCCAGCATATGTTGGCACTTTGATCTCTGGTTCCTCTGCCTTTTCTAAATCCAGTTTGTACATCTGGAAGTTCTCGCTTGATGTACTGGTGAAGCCTAGTGTGAAGGATTTTGAGCATAATCTTGCTGGCATGTGAAATGACAGCAATTGTACGGTAATCTGAGCATTCTCTGGCATTGCTTTCTTTGGGATTGGAATGAAAACTGACCTTTTCCAGTCCTGTGGCTACTCCTGAGTTTTCCAAATTTGCTGGCATGAGTGCAGCACTTTCACAGCATCATCTTTTAGGATTTGAAATAGCTCAGCTGGAATTCCATCATCTCTGTTAGCTTTATTTGTAATGATGCTTCCTAAGGCCCCATTTGACTTCACACTCCAGGTTGTGTGGCTCTAGGTGAATGACCACACTATCATGGTTATCTGGGCCATTCAGAGCTTTTTTATACAGTTCTGTGCATTCTTGCCACCTTTTCTTAATCTCTTCTGCTTCTGTTAGGTCCTTACCACTGTTGTCCTTTATTGTGCCTGTCTCTGTATGAAATGTTCCCTTGATATCTCCAATTTTCTAAAAGCGATCTCTAGTCTTTCCCATTCTATTGTTTTCCTCTATTTATTTGCATTGTTCACTTAAGAAGGCTTTCTTATTTCTCCTTGCTATTCTCTGGAACTCTGCATTGAGTTGAGGATATCTTTCCCTTTCTCCCTTGCCTTTCACTTTTCTTCTTTTTTCATCTATTTGTAAGGTCTTCTCAGATAACCACTTTGCCTTCTTGCATTTCTTTTTCTTGGGGATAGTTCTGGCCACCACTTCATGTACAATACAGTGAACCTCCATTCATAGTTCTTCAGGTACTCTGTTCACCAGATCTAGTCCCTTGAGCCTATTCATTACCTCCACTGTATAAACATAAGGAATTTGATTTGTCATAACTGAATGGCCTTGTGGTTTTCCCTACTTTCTTTAATTTAAGCCTGAATTTTGCAATAAGGTTTGACCTACCCAGGTTGGTAGGCATCCAGTATACTACTAGGGAAGAGCAGAGAAATAGCTACAGAAAGAATGAAGGGGCTGAGTCAAAGCAGAAACAATGCCCAGTTTCCACTGGTTGTATCTGGTGGTAATGGTAAAGTCCAATGCTGTAAAGAACAGTACTGCATAGGGACCTGGAATGTTAGGTCCACGAATCCAGGTAAATTGGAAGTGGTCAACAGGAGATGGCAAGAGTGAGCATCAACATTTTGGGCATTAGTGAATTAAAACGGACAGGAAAGGGGGAATTTAATTCAGATGACCATTATATCTACTACTGTGGGCAAAATCCCTTAGAAGAAATGAAGTAGCCCTCATAGTCAACAAGAGAGTCTGAAATGCAGTACTTGAGTACAATCTCAAAACAACAGAATGATCTTGGTTCATTCCCAAGGCCAACCTTCAACATCACAGTAATCCAAATCTATGCCCCAACCACTAATGCTGAAGAAGCTGAAGTTGAATGATTCTATGAAGACCTACAAGACTTCCTAGAACTAACACCAAAAAAGATGTCCTTTTCATTATAGGGGACTGGAATGCAGAAGTAGGAAGTCAAGAGACACCTGGAATAACAGTGAAGTTTGGCCTTGGAGTATAAAATGAAGCAGGGCAAAGGCTAACAGAGTTTTGCCAAGAAACCGCATTGGTCACAGCAAACATTCTCTTGCAACAACACAAGAGAAGACTCTACACATGGACATCACCAGATGGTCAATACCAAAATCAGATTGATTATACTCTTTGCAGCTAAAGATGGAGAAGCTGTATACAGTCAGCAAAAACAGGACCTGGAGCTGACTGTGGCTCAGATGATCAGTTCCTTATTGCAAAATTCAGGCTGAAATTGAAGAAAATAGGGAAAACCACTAGGCCATTCAGGTATGACCTAAATCATAGTAGTTTAGAAGATGGCAAACTTTTTTTTAAAGGGTCAAATCGGGAATATCTTAGGCCATATAGTCACTGTCACAACTGAACTTGCTTTTGTGGCATGAAAGCAGCCATGGACAATTTTGAAATAAGACAAGGCTGTGTTCCAGTAAAACTTTACAAAAAAACAAGCAGAGACCCGATTTGGCCCAGATTTGAGTTATAGTCTGCTTGTCCCTAGATGATAGTTCATATTTTCTCATTGCAGAGGGTACAGATAACAGGATTGATTTTAAAGGCAGACTGATCTGTGTTTTACTTACTATATGGGATTATTATAACACGTTAGAAAATGCTTATAAAGTAACTAGAATAGTGCCTGCTTTATAGTGGATAGTAAGTAATTCTTTTTTTCATTACCTTGCCTTTTTCTTATTTATTTTCACCACTACCCCTAATGGCCTGGATAAGTTATAACAAGAAAACAAGCTGCTTAATGTTGCTTGACCAAATTAATCAAGCATAGCAGACCATTTGTTCAGGAAATCTATACCAGTTGTACTGTCAATGGAAAGGCATTGTTTTTCCTGCATTTTCTAGGATAACCTTCAGACAGAAATGCACATGAGTCCTTGGAGATTTCTAGTCAGTTACATCACTTGGAGGTCCCGCTTACTGCCCCTCACTCCATATCTGAGGGAACAAGTTGGCTGAGTTTCTTTCAGGCCACTTCTCCAACCTGTTTGTTTTCACTTACTTCTTGTTGCTCAGCTGTGTATTATTTGCATCCTAAATACCGCTGAAAATCAAATTTTTCCTTAACTGTGTGGTGCCTGCACATTCCCTCATCTTGGGCCTCTCTCCAAATACACTGAAGGAACTGAGACAGCAAAATGTTACTGAGAACTGTAAGGTATTCTCCTCTACAGAACTGTGCAGATGCAAATTATCCAATCATTCTTTATTATTTAGCATACCAAGGGGCAAAGTTGCAAGAGTATAGCCAAACATCAGGTTACAAAAGATCCATCTTCTGCCTTCTTTAAACGGCTTACAAAATAATGCCATCAAAATACTAACAGATTCATTAAATGAGCATTTACTATGTGCCAGGCAGGATGTTAACCATTTCATTCTTCTGTTCATTCATTCATCAACACGTAGGAAATATCTACTATGTGATGGGATTTACATAAACTATCGAATGTATCTACCCAAATTCTGTAAGGTGGATATTATAATTCTTGTCTTACATACTGTGTAAACTGAGGCTAAAAGTAGTTAAGTTACTCTGCCAATGTCCCGTGGCTGAGAGTGGCAGAGTCACTACCTAGCACAGTCGAACATTCTGCAAATTTTTAGTAACTATTGCGAATCTGCACTTAATGTCACTTGTTTCACGGGTTTCTGTAATTGCTTTGCCTTTTTCTGATACGTTTGTCCTGTGTCTGCCACTTTATTATCTCAGTGAAGGACGATATCAGGAGGCTCCGTTGCCATGACCGTCCCCTAAATCTCTCACACTGCTTTATGAACAGCAGAAGGTCAATATCTTCTGTGATTATTACTCTCAACTCCCACCACCGTCTGTTACAACAGCTCACTTTCCAGCACTTCCCCAACATAATGTTTTCTCATTTTATTCCCAGCTTCTCTAGAATTAAACTGTGGAAGGTGATGGGGTCAGGGACTCCCTCTCCTACAAAATGCTCCTTCCACTTTGAACTTGGCCAATTATACTTAACAGCTGGCCACACTGCTCAAATTTTCTCTGTCATTTTAACAGGAAAGAATGATTGGAGGAGTGACTGAAAAGGAAAGAAGGCACCAGTCTACAAGCTTTAAAGACTGGGCAATTTCACCTGATACTTCCTCCAAGGGGATATGTACAAAACACACCAGTCCCTACAGGCTCTTCCCGCTGATGCATTCTTCCTGGACCTGTGGTTTCTTCTCTTTCTTCCTTTGCTTTCTTTCCCTAACCAGCCTTTTATACTAACTCAGAGCCCTCTGGGTAAAGACTCCATCTTCTCAGATACTTCTGAGATCAGCTAATAACACTGGGAACGTGAACTAATTAACAACAGTAAGGGGTTCAGAAAACAAGTGTGGAACAACGCTATTATTATGTAGCTTCTGCCTGACACTGCAGTCCTCGTTAAGCAAAGAGCACTGTCAATACATCTAGGAAGGAAGGCACAGTAAAATTTGTGCTGCAAGTTGCCATCTGTGTTCAAATCCCTTTTTCCTGAAATTATAAACATAGCTACTACTGCAGTGAGGGTTGCAGTGGATTTCTTTTTTGCTGTGTTGTTCAATTGTTCAGTCATGAACACCTCTTTGCAACCCCATGGACTGCAGCATGCCAGGCTTCTCTGTCCTTCACTCAGTCTCCTAAAGTTTGCTTAAACTCATGTCCATTGAGTCAATGATACCATTCTACCATCTCTCTTTCACCCCCTTCTCCTTCTGCCCTCAATCTTTCCCAGCATGGGGGTCTTTTCCAATGAGTCAGCTCTTTGCATCAGGTGGCCAAAGTATTGTAACTTAAGTTTCAGCATCAGTCCTTAGTTTGACTTTTAAAAAAGTTTCAAATGGTAACTGGACTTATTAAGATGATTGCTTCATATTGTATACAAATACTGAAATGCTGTTGTACACCTGAAACTGATAATGTTATGTCAACTATGCCTCAATAAAAAATAAAAAGTTTAAAGTCTCCCTTTACTGTCCTAGCCATGCAGTCTCACTTTGCATTGCTTGAAAGTTTGGTTCATGTGGTTTCTCAGCAACCCACGTGGCACCTTCTCTAGTTCCAGGATGACCAAAAGAAAAATCACAGTGTTCTTTTAACCTTTCTCACCTATTGGTATCAGTAGTCCCTTTCTGAAATGAATTTATTGCAAACATCCTTGCATATATTGCATTCTAAGGAATATCAGTCTATTTGTATGCTATTTGTTCAAAACAAAACTGACTTCTTTTCTGATTAAGAGTAAATATATAAAGGCGTTGGCTGATTATCTTTCCATTGGTTAGTTATTGAAACTGAAGTTTAATAAGTTCCATCTGTAAAGGAGTTTGGCTCCTTCTCTGTCCCCTTTGCAGACCCAGCCTATTTTCCCATTAAGTATCACAGTCCTGTCATCCGAGCCTTCCCCTCCCACTCTAGACCATCTCATCCACACACACTGCTTCAATTATCACCTACATTAGATGACTCCCAGTCCAGACCCCTCCTCTCAGCTCCCGACCCCAAAACTCAGCTGCCCATTTGACAGCTTCCCTTAGACATCTCACACTCAGGAACATACGAGAGTAAACACATGCTGTGCCTCCCACAAGTCTACCACTGTTCCTCTGCTCAGACCATGGTATTAGCCACGGGACAGGAGCATCTGCCACCTGCCTCCGGCAGGTCTCGGGCCACGTGGTCTGACCCACCTCGCTTACAGCTGCATCTCACACATGTGCTCCTCACTCCTGGTTCAGCCGCTCTGGTCTCTGACAGTCCCTTCATCACCCCTCCTCCTTCCCCCTTTCACCTAGATGATGCCTCCTTTCCTTCAGATATCAGCACAAGTACTGTATCTCTGACATTCTGACCAAGTCGACCTCTTTCCTTGTAGGTTCAGTTCAGTTCAGTTCAGTCGCTCAGTCATGTCCGACTCTGCGACCCCATGAATCGCAGCACGCCAGGCCTCCCTGTCCATAGTATCAAATACCTCCCTTCAAAGCACCAGGCACATAAGTCCAAGTTTCCTGTTTGTGCATATTTGACTAATGTCTGAATTCCTTATATCAGATGGTTAGCTGCACAATGAAGCAGGGGAGAGACAATGTCTGTTTTTGTTCAAGTTGTAGTCCATAGAGCATAGACGGCTTGGCACTTAATAGGAGCTTCTCGTTAAGTTTGTTGGAAGGAAGGCAAGGAGGGAGGAAGGAAGAAAAAAAGAAAAACTAATAATATTTGTATTTGTCCAACTTTGGTTGGTATAGCAGATACCACCTAGATGGGTCTCCATACAATTTTCATTTTCTTGTTGAGCACATATCTTGACTACCCTTCCCAGTCTCCTTGCAGCTGGGTGAAGCCATGTGGCTGAGAATGGAAGGGGATGAAGACTGACATGATAGATGGCACCTCCAGGTTTGGCCCTTTACAACTTCCCACCCAGTCGCCCCCCTCCCACTCTTCCAGTGGCTGTTGACCAGCTACCAAACATCGATTGCTGGACTCCAAGCGCCTGAGTGACGGGGTTCCAAGCTGTTCCGCAAGTAACTGCACAGCCACCAAGCTCCATTGGACTATGATAAGGACCAGAAACAGACCTTTATCATGTTAGATTTGGCTTTGCTTGTTTAACAGTTAGGCCATGCCAATTTATAGAGTCTGGAAAAGACAAGATTAAGCAGTTCTCACCCTCCATGAATTCCCTTATGTAGACTATTTTGCTTTTATCACTTGGACAAAAGTTATGCTACATTTAGGGTTTAGAAGGTAAATATCAGTCAGTTCAATTCAGTCGCTCAGTTGTGTCCGACTCTTTGTGACCCCGTGGACTGCAGCACGCCAGGCCTCCCTGTCCATCGCCAACTCCCAGAATTTGCTCAAACTCATGTCCATTGAGTGGGTGATGTCATCCAACCATCTCATCCTCTGTTGTCCCCTTCTCCTTCTGCCCTCAATCTTTCCCAGCATCAGGGTATTTTCAAATGAGTCAGTTCTTCGCATCAGGTGGCCAAAGTATTGGAGTTTCAGCTTCAGTATCAGTCTTTCCAATGAATATTCAGGACTGATTTCCTTTAGGATGGACTGGCTGGATCTCATTGCAGTCCAAGGGACTCTCAAGAGTTTTCTCCAACACCACAGTTCAAAAGCATCAATTCTTCGGTGCTCAGCTTTATATATATGTTTATATAATATATAAGGTAAATATATTTCAATGTAAAATATACAACTGGTTTATAGTAACTGTACTTTCTGGTCAGGGCAACCTAAACAGAGAAAGGTTAAACTCCTTTCTGCCAGAGAAAGTTGGGCTATTAAAGATAAATATATTCTGTTCTCTTGCTGGTTCTTTTGTGTATATGAGACAAAAACAACTAAAAAAAAAATCACTTCTGACAACAATCTTGGGGAGAAGTGACAAGTTTAGAGGTGGTCTGCTTCTTACTCAGGAGGGGTGGGCATGGCAAACCGAAATGGAACTGGACCCCAGGTGGGGGTGAGGGACCTATATGCAAACCTTAGCAACCTTGTGACATCTGAACATAAATCAATTAAGAAGCAAAAGTTAAGGAAGTAGATCATAAAATTTTCCATCGCAAGAAAAAAAAATGACTACAGTTGACCTCTGAACATCATGGATTTTTGCATGGGTCCACTTATATATGTTTCCCCCCACCCCCATCAATACTAAGTACCACAGTAATACATAATTCATGGTTGGTTAAGTCTGTGAGGCAAAACCATGGATACAGAGGGCTGACTATAAGTTATGAGCTAATCTGACTTCATGGAGGGTCAATGCCCCTAACACTCATGTTGTTCAAGAGTCAACTATACATGAGGTGATGGATGTTAACTGAACTTTATTATGGCAGTAATCTTGCAATATATGCAGACATCAAATTGTCACATTTTACACCTTAAACCAATACAAAGTTATATATCAATTATATCTCAGCAAAACTGGGGTGGGGGTAGGAGCCATAGCATACTAGAGATGACCCTAGATTCCAGAACCAGATTACTGGGCTTTAAGTCCAGAGCTACCACCAACTAGAAGACTGGTTTCAGATGTGTGACTTCACCTTTCTGGACCACAGTGAAGATGTAGAAGAAACTACTCTTAGTGCCTTTATAGAGATAAATGAGTTAATATTTGTAAAGCACTTATCCTAGTAGGGAAAGAGGGCTTTCCTTGTGGCTCAGCTGGTAAAGAATCCACCTGCAATTTGGGAGACCTAGGTTCAATCCCTGGGTTGGGAAGATCTCCTGGAGAAGGGAAATGTGAGATTAAAAAAAATAGACTAAGTGAGCCAGGGCAATGAATCTAAGCTGTATACTATCTACTTATAATGGTCCTAGAATTTTTCTTGAAGAGAATCTACTTTTTGAATCTCTAAAAGGCTTCTGAAGACCACAGAAGAGTCAAGAGAAGGGGATTCCCTTTGGCTGCTAGTTAGGAAGCATCTGGGGAAACACTGATGGCCACCAGGCAAACTATGCAAATGTTTAAAAATCATGTTATCAATTATTATGCAGCTATTGGGACGACTGACCCAGACCAGTTCCCTGAGAACTGATACTATTATTTTCACCATGGTATCCCCATGGCTAATTATTGTACCTCTACAGAGAAAAAGTGTAACAAATATTTAACGGATTGGTTTTCTCTCTTTAAGGATAATCAAGACTCCCTATTTATGATTATTTTACTGTGCTTATCTTCTTTCTCTCTCAAGTCACTTGAAGGTAGATTCTACATCTCATCTACCTTATCATTCCCACTTAGCACAATGTCTGAAACATAATCAGTCAGTTTAGTTGCTCAGTCTCGTCTCACTCTTTGCAACCCCACAGACTGAAGCACGTCACACTCCCCTGTCCATCACCAACTCCCAGAGCTTACTCAAACTCATGTCCATTGAGTCAGTGATGCCATCTAACCATCTCATCCTCTGTCATACCCTTCTCCTCCAGCCTTCAGTCTTTCACAGCATCAGGGTCTTTTCCAAGGAGTCAATTCTTTGTATCAGGTGGCCAAAGTATTGGAGTTTCAGCTTCAGCATCAGTCCTTCCAGTGAATATTCAGGACTGATTTCCTTTAGAATAGACTGGTTAGATCTCTTTGCAGTCCAAGGGACTCTCAAGAGTCTTCTCCAACACCACAGTTCAAAAGCATCAATTCTTCAGTGCTCAGCTTTCTTTATAATTCAACTCTCACATCTGTACATGACTACTGGAAAAACTAGATGGATCTTTGTTGCAAACATTGAGAGATTTTATTTTCTTGGGCTCCAAAATCACTGCAGATGGTAACTGCAGCCATGAAATTAAAAGATGCTTGCTCCTTGGAAGAAAAGTTATGAGCAACCTAGACAGCATATTAAAAAGCAGAGACATTACTTTGCCAACAAAGTGAAGTCGCTCAGTCAAGTCCATGGGGTCGCAAAGAGTCGGACATGACTGAGCGACTTCACTTTGTTGGCAAAGTAATGTCTCTGCTTTTTAATATGCTGTCTATGTTGCTCATAACTTTTCTTCCAAGGAGCAAGCAACTTTTAATTTCATGGCTGCAGTCACCATCTGCAGTGATTTTGGAGCCCAAGAAAATAAAGTCTATCACTGTTTCCATTGTTTCCCCATCTATTTGCCATGAAGTGATGGGACTGGATGCCATGATCTTAGTTTTCTGAATGTTGAGCTTTAAGCCAACTTTTTCACTCTCCTCTTTCACTTTCATCAAGAGGCTCTTTAGTTCTTCTTTGCTTTCTGCCATAAGGGGTGGTGTCATCTACATATCTGCTGTTACTGATATTCCTCCCGGCAATCTTGATTCCAGCTTGTGTTTCATCCAGCCTGGCATTTCTCATGATGTACTCTGCATAGAAGTTAAATAAGCAGGGTGACAATATACAGCCTTGGCATACTCCTTTTCCTATTTGGAACCAGTCTGTTGTTCCATGTCCAGTTCTAACTGTTGCTTCTTGACCTGGATACAGATTTCTCAGGAGGCAGGTCAGGTGGTCTGGTATTCCCTTCTCTTTAAGAATTTTCCACAGTTTGTTGTGATCCACACAGTCAAAGTCTTTGGCATAGTCAATAAAGTGCATACATAATAGATACTGATACATAATAGATATTGAATAAACCATTTGAAAGATTTATGAATCAATAAAGGAATGTATCAGCCATTGTCAACTCATTAGTAATCTTTCTCTGTCATCTGTGAAGTAGTAAAATATGCATTTACAAAACTGAACTGTGAAGTATAAAATGATCATCATCTTTCTATGACACCAAGTTGGAGCCCTTTCATAAAAGAGGATTGTAGCAAATATAGCCACTTCTTTCTTACTAATCTTTATGACCTTGAATGAGAACTTAATTTTAGCCAATTTACTAGAAGGTATACTAGTTCATAAAAGAGGTCTATTTCCTCTCCTGAAGTTATGCCATTAGTACATAAGTAAGGAAGTCATGATACTTGGAAAGAGTGGTTGCCATGTTGCTTTATGTTTGTATCTGTAATGCTTCCAGGCCAAGTCCTAAGCTTAAGCTCTACAGATCGAGGTTTGAAAAGATGATAAACAACATCTTTATTATACTGACAAGCTTCTCATCTAGCTCCAGGATAATTAAGTAATTTCCCTTTTCTTTGGAGACAGTATAAAGATCTGTAAAACACATCACTTGAATTCCAAAGCAACATTGTTCATCAGCAAATATCACACTGCTGCTGTTGCTGCTGCTGCTGCCGCCGCTAAGTCGCTTCAGTCGTGTCCGACTCCATAGACGGCAGCCCACCAGGCTCCCAGTCCCTGGGATTCTCCAGGCAAGAACGCTGGAGTGGGTTGCCATTTCCTTCTCCAATGCATGAAAGTGAAAAGTGAAAGTGAAGTTGCTCAGTCGTGTCTGACTCTTAGCGACCCACTAACTTTGGGGAAATCTAGATGATCCTGCAAATTAAAGTATGTGGTTCTGCAAAAATACAGGAGGAAAAAAAAATTTATTTCCCAAAAAAAGGAGAAATGTTTTATTCAGAATGATGTAGAGTATTTAATAAATATTCAATAAATGAAATAAAATATACTCAAGTGTTAATAATTCATAATTTATAACTCATACTGAAAGTTGAGCACAAAAGGAAAAATTGACATTACATAGGCACTATTATTTTGTCCTAAATTTTTGAAAGCTTTGCAATTTGAAAAAGATGGTTTCCAGTATTCTCACAACACAGAAAAAGGGCATTTTAACTTAGCAATATTTATATTCATCATGTAAAACATTCCAACAAGAGATGTATTCTGCAAGTAGACTTGATTCTATTCTGAGCAAGTCCCCACACATACCTCCTGCTGGGCAGGGATGCTCTAAACTGTAGCCTCTTTGTGCTACAGCCCCTGAATGCACTTCCCATCCTCATGTGGAGTAGACTCCAGAGTCTAACGGGAATCCACAAATCCTTTTCTCAGAAGTGCACAAGGTTATTTATTTAATAGAGATCGATCTTCAGTGCAATTCAACAAACACAAGGCACATCCACAAACAACTACAGTAAAAGATAAAGTCTCATCAGTAATTACGGGAAAAAAAGGTGGTACAAACAAGGGAGATTGCCTTTGATGATGGGGGGAAAAACACCTTGAAGAAATGGACTTTGGAGGGTGGATAGGGCTTATGTTAATACACCTTCTCTCTTACACGCAATGGACTATTGCAGACAGGTCAATGGTGTGATAACGCTGGCAGAAATCAGACACATCAAAATTGTATATGTTTAACAGAAATGGTGAAGTGAGACTGCTTCAGTCTCTCCTTTAGCTGGGAGCATAAAAAGTCACTGCAATCATGTCCACCTGTGGAAATGAGGTATCAGACGTATCAGCAGCATTTGCAAAGGGGGTGTCTGAGAGCCGGTTTTGCCACTTTAGTTTATTCCTCATCTCCAGACCATAAGACATTAGAAAGGCTGAGAGAAGGCAGTTGCAGATTAGAGAAGAATCCTTTGGAGATATCAGTTTGTTCTGAGTAATCCCCACCCACCCACAATGACTGAGAGAGCAGAGTTGGGGAATTTCCTAAGAAGTCTGAAGTGTCAGGGGCCGAGCGAATATCCAAGCAAGAGGCTATGACTTTGAACGGAGAATGCAGGAGAAGAACCAGGCTGCACTGGCAACTGCCTATGATCCCCTGCCCCACCTGCAGCAAAGCCCAGTTATTTCTTGTGACTCGTTGTGGGCACAGGGACGGAAGCAGCCTGAAGCTACTGAAAATCCATACCAAGAGTGAGGCTGGGAGAAGCCACAGGCCTCCATTAGTCTCAGAGGAGGAGGAAGGCAAAATGAATGGCCAGTCCATGTCATGGGAAATGCAGTTGAATGTTTTCTGAGGGAGTTTTTTCCCCCTAAAAACTCCAAACAGAGGCAGCTTTGATCATCTGCAAAGCAGCTTTTCAAGGAGAAGGACCTTTACACTCCTCAATAGCCAGAGGGAACCACTGCCAGCCTTCATCAGGGGTGGTCTCTGCCTCTTCTCCTTCAATCCACTCTGACACCAGAGTGGCCACATTCCCATTTGTGCTACAGGTTTCCACTCAGGCTGGACCTGGAAGGACAGAAAGGCTTTCACTGCTAAATAAGTTATAAGGTTTAAATTATTACTATATTTAAGTGAACCTGTTAATTTTCTAAATGTGAGTATTCCTATGATAGAGAAAGACCCAAAAAAGTCTGCCCTAATATTTCACCCAAGCAGCAAAGGAAATAGCATCTGAGAAAGGATTTTGTGGGCAATAGAGGCATGTTATAGAGGTCTTTCTAATTCATGAATTCTACTCCATTAACAGATGATTGAATAAAGAAGATGTACTGTGTTTATCCATATATACACACAGAATGGAATGTTACTCAGCCATTAAAAGAGCAAAATGTCATTTGTAGCATCATGTATGAAACTAGAGATTATCATACTAAATGAAGTAAGTCAGGAAGAGAAAGACAAATACCATATGAAGGGATGGATGGTGCAGGTGGTAATGTGAGCGATGCGGAACAATGGGGAGTGGCAGATAAAGCTTCTCTCACTGGCCTGCTACTCACCTCCTGCTGTGTGGCCCTGGTCCTAATAGACTGCAGACCAGTACCAGTCTGCAGCCCAGGGACTGGGGACCCCTACTCTAGAGAATATGCATATTCAGAGGAAAAGTAGAACTTCTCAAAGAGAGAAATTAGATGTAAAGGTTCTAGACAGTGTCATAAGGAAAAGTGATTTGGATGGTTTGAGAAAGAGCAACTTCCCTGAGCCAGCAGAGAAAACTGAGTGCCTCAAGGGTTACAGAAAAGACATCAGCATGGTCAGGATCTGAAACCTGGAATAAAAACACCCACAGAAGCTCATCTGTTTATCAAGCTAGTTTAATTGTACAGGCTGGCTTTCTGGGACCATGAGAATCCTGGATAGGGTTGGTGTTTGGAGTAATATCTGTTTTCCATAATATCTGAACTCAAAAACAGATGTATGGGCAGGCATTGTTTGGAGGAGGTTGTGACTGAACAATGGATCCAGAAAAAAAGATATAAGTAAAAGGTTGATGTTCTGCCTATGAAATTGTCATTATCCTGCAGAAAGAGTAATGAAAATTTACATGAACTTCAGAGGTTTTCATGGAAAGCGTGTTGGTACTATCGGGTAGCAGGGGTGGAGGGGGGTACAGACACTATGGCGAGTGGATGATGCCACAACAAAACCAAACAGAAATAAATTAGATCCTACTCCTTACAGAGAACTTTGGGAGAAGGAATACTGAGAACATGAAACCAGTGTCTTTTTCTTCAAGATCATTTTCACCTGCCTGGTAAACAGGCATTCATGTATGTACACTATCAAGATAACCACTCAAAACTTACACACTTATTAATTACAATGGGAAAGGTCTTGTAAAAATTGTAGATACTTTGCACATTCCAATCATGTTGTCCTGAAAACATTTGTCCAGTTATCACCTGCTATTTGGAAGGCTCGTGTCTAAGGAACAACTAAGAACTGCTGATTTTCTCTCTGGAGTAATAGTGTGGTCTGTTCCTTCTCCTTCAGTGATCACAGCTGTACTTCTGACTCATCATTTCTGAGGTGGACTCTGACAGTAGCCTTCAAGTTGACCTTCTTACACCCAATCCATCCTCCTGAAATGCAGCCTCCAGATCACACAAGAACACACTATCTGAAGCACGATTCTGACCACGCTTAGAGCTCTGTCCATTCTTTAACTCGCACCAGATCCTCAACACACCATACACCGTGCTGATTCACACCTCTTAGCTTTCACTATTTCCATTGCTTTTGCCAAGACCACTCCTTCTACATCTCATCACATTGGCTAACCTTCCCACATTAGTTAAACCTGAGCCCAGATATCATTTCTGGAGGAAGTCTTTCCTGAACCACGATACTAGCCAGGTACCATTTTTCTTTGCTCTCATAGCTTCACTTAATGCAATATTAGCATGATCTCTTCAGGTCTGCTCTAAATTTATTAAGGGAAACATGTATTTTATTCATTTTTGTACTTAGCACCTTGGAAACAAACAGCAATCATTCTGTTTCCAAGGAAAACCATTCAATATCACAGTAATCCAGGTCTATGCCCCAACCGGTAATGCTGAAGAAGCTGGAGTTGAATGGTTCTATGAAGACCTACAAGATCTTGTAGAACACCCCAAAAAGATGTCTTCTTCATTATAGGGGACTGGAATGCAAAAGTAGGAAGTCAAGAAATACCTAGAGTAACAGGCAAATTTGGCCTTGGAGTACAGAATGAAGTAAGTCAAAGGCTAATAGAGTTTTGCAAGAGAACTCACTGGTCATAGCAAACACTCTCTTCCAATGACACAAGAGAAGACTCTACACATGGACATCACCAGATGGTCAACACCAAAATCATTGATTGTATTCTTTGCAGCCTAAGATGGAGAAGCTCTATAAGTCGGCAAAAACAAGACCAGGAGCTAACTGTGGCTCAGATAATGAACTCCTTACTGCCAAATTCACACTTAAATTGAAGACAGCAGGAAAAATCACTAGACCATTCAGGTATGACCTAAATCAAATCCCTTACAATTATACAGTGGAAGTGACAAACAGATTCAAGGGATTAGATCTGATAGATAGAGGGCCTGAAGAACTATGGACAGAGGTTTGCGGCATTTGTAAAGGAGGCAGTGATCAAGACCATCCCCAAGAAAAAGAAATGCAAAAAGGAAAATGGTTCTCTGAGGAGGCCTTACAAATAGCTGAGAAGAGAGAGGCAAAGGAGAAAAGGAAAGATATACCCATTTGAATGCAGAGTTCCAAAGAATAGCAAGGAGAGATAAGAAAGCCTTGTTCAGTGATCAATGCAAAGAAATAAGAGAAAAACAATAGAATGGGAAAGCCTAGAGATCTCTTCAAGAAAACTAGAGATACCAGAGGAACATTTCATGCAAAGATGGGCACAATAAAAGACAGAAATGGGATGGACCTAAAAGAAGCAGAAGATATTAAGAAGAGGTGGCAAGAATACACAGAAGAACTATACAAAAAAGATCTTCACAACCCAGATAATCATGATGGTGTGATCACTCACCTAGAGCCAGACATCCTGGAATGTGAAGTCAAGTGGGTCTTAGAAAGCATCACTACTAACAAAGCTAGTGGAGGTGATGGAATTCCAGTTGAGTTATTTCAAATCCTAAAAGATGATGCTGTGAAAGTGCTGCACTCAATATGCTAGCAAATTTGGAAAACTCAGCAGTGGCCACAGGACTGGAAAAGGTCAGTCTTCATTCCAATCCCAAAGAAAGGCAATACCAAAGAATGTTCAAACTACCGCACAATTGCACTCATCTCAGACCCTAGTAAAGTAATGCTCAAAATTCTCCAAGCCAGGCTTCAACAGTATGTGCCCTGTGAACTTCCAGATGTTCAAGATGGATCTAGAAAAGGCAGAGGAAGCAGAGATCAAATTGCCAACATCCGTTAGATCATCGAAAAAGCAAGAGAGTTCCAGAAAAACATCTACTTCTGCTTTACTGACTATGCCAAAGCCTTTGACTGTGTGGATCACCACAAACTGTGGAAAATTCTTCAAGAGATGGGAATACCACATTACCTGACCTGCCTCTTGAGAAATGTGTATGCAGGTCAGGAAGCAATAATTAGAACTGGACATGGACTGGTTCCAAATAAGAAAAGGAGTACGTCAAGGCTGTATACTGTCACCCTGCTTATTCAAACTTAAATGCAGAGTACATCATGAGAAATGCTAGGCTGGATGAAGCACAAGCTGGAATCAAGATTGCCAGGAGAAATATCAATAACCTCAGATATGCAGATGCTGCTGCTGCTGCTAAGTCACTTCAGTCATGTCCGACTCTGTGCAACTCCATAGACGGCAGCCCACCAGGCTCTCCCGTCCCTGGGATTCTCCAGGCAAGAACACCGGAGTGGGTTGCCATTTCAGCAGAAAGTGAAGAAGAACTAAATAGCCTCTTGATGAAATTGAAAGAGAAGAGTGAAAAAATTGGCTTAAAGTTCAACATTCAGAAAACTAAGATCATGGCATCCAGTCCCATCACTTCACGGCAAATAGATCAGGAAACAGTGTAAACAGTGACAGACTATTTTTGTGGGCTCCAAAATCACTGCAGATGGTGACTGCAGCTATGAAATTAAAAGACGCTTGCTCCTTGGAAGAAAAGCAATGATCAACCTAGACAGCATATTAAAAAGCAGAGACATTACTTTGCCAACAAAGGTCCATCTAGTCAAAGCTATGGTTTTTCCAGTAGTCATGTATGGATGTGAGAATTGGACTATAAAGAAAGTTGAGTGCCGAAGAACTGATGCTTTTGAACCGCGGTGTTGGAGAAGACTCTTGAGAGTCCCTTGGACTGCAAGGAGATCCAACCAGTCCATACTAAAGGACATCAGTCCTGAATATTCATTGGAAGTTCTGATGGTGACCTGAAAGGCCAATACTTTGGCCTGCTGTTGCAAAGAACTGACTCCTTTGAAAAGACCCTGATGCTGGGTAAGATTGAGGGCAGAAGGAGAAGGGGACAACAGAGGATGAGATGGTTGGATAGTATCACTGGCTCAATGGACAGGAGTTTTGAGTAAATTCCTAGAGTTGGTGATGGACAGGGAGGCCTGGAGTGCTGCAGTCCATGGGGTCGCCAAGAGTTGGACACAACTGAGCGACTGAACTCACTGATTATACTTATCGCCGTATCTACTGATGATCTAAATATAATTTTAAAACCTAAAAGTACAATAATAGTGTTAAAAATTATAATATAAATGATGTTGCCAAATTTAACAAATAACTTACAGGATCCCAGATAAATTCGAGTATCAGATAAACAGCAAATGAGTATTTTTTGTATAAGTATGTCCCAAATAATGCATTGTCACGCTTATACTAGAGAATATTTTTTATCTGAAATTCAGATGTAACTGGGAATCCTGTATTTTATCTGGCAACTCTAGATAGAAATTTTCAGAGGACTGAAAAAAATTAGTGGTCTTTATTTATGGTGACCTTTTCAGAAATATGAAGTAACCTGAGTTTTGTAACATTCCATTTTTTAAAACCGATCAAAACCTAGGCTCTCAATACACATTTTTATTAAGTCTTTCAAAGGTAAAAATGTTAAGAGTTGTATTTACAATCTCCATCAGGAGAAAAGAATCCTCTCCTAAGTGTTTTTGATCTGAAGAACAAAGTACAATAAATTAAATTGTAATTTATTTCATTATTTAATTTATTATGTAATTTAATTTACAATTAATTAAAATTCTAAATTTGATTATTTCTATGAGGGAATGTGTGAATTCAATCTTCTACTGGATATAAACATCTGTGTTCTAGAACTAAGTTTAAAGTTTTAATAACATTTATCAATGTCCCACAAGCTCTAAAACACATCCTCTGAAAAGAGATGAATTTAATAGAAAAAGTACTAGGCCAGGAGTTTGGAAACCTTAGCTCAGGCTTATCTGTCATGAGCTTTAAATGTGAACTTGGGCATGGCACATAACCCATTCTCTCCATGTCTGAAATGAAGAGGGATTCGGAAATGATTTCAAAGGCCCCCTTCTCTAACTCTAACAACTTCTTCGAGTCTATTGGTCAAGAAAACCAAAGCCACAAGACCTGGGAGGAGGGAATGAGCGCAGGTTGTGAGTCTGCAGACCTGGGCTACTCCCTGGTCTCCTGGGAAACTTTCACATATAAAGTACACTTGCCCTCCAGAGATATTGGAAAATCTACACGCACGCTAGTCCTCATGCCACTGAGCTGCACAGTCCCCTTTCAGCTCATCTCACTTTTCAAATAAGACATCACTGAAGACAATGTGGTGCTGGAGAAGACTCTTGCGAGTCCCTTGGACTGCAAGAAGATCTAACCAGTCCATCCTAAAGGAGATCAGTCCTGGGTCTTCATTGGAAGGACTGATGCTGAGGCTGAAACTCCAATACTTTGGCCACCTCATGCGGAGAGTTGACTCACTGGAAAAGACCCTGATGCTGGGCGGGATTCGGGGCAGGAGGAGAAGGGGACGACAGAGGATGAGATGGTTGGATGGCATCACCGACTCGATGCACATGAGTTTGGGTGAACTCCGGGAGTTGGTGATGGACAGGGAGGCCTGGCGTGCTGCGATTCATGGGGTCGCAAAGAGGCGGACACAACTGAGTGACTGAACTGAACTGAACTGAAGACAAGGGATGACTGACAGCAGAGAGTCTGCATCAATACGCCCTCTTGGTCTGTACCATGCAGGGGGAAACAGCCCCTTTTACCTACCACAGACTGCTTTCTGACTTCAGACTTTTGGTTCAGCCAACCTCCCCACTCCCCCCGCAACTTTTTTTTTTTTTTTTAAAGACATACTTCTAGAAAGAACCAGTACTTTCTAGGTAGATCATTCTTTCACAAGGAGGTAGACCTCAGGAAAATCACCGTTATCAGAACACAACACAGTAACCCCAGTGTTCTTCTGCAAAAGTCATTCTGTTCCATCTCTCCTCCCTGAGCCTTGCTTTTTTCTATATATGTTAGCACGCATCTTCTAACAGCCATTAGTCTCGCTTTTCCACTAGGGTTTCAGCCTCAGCTGCGGTAAATCTGTCAGTGACCTCACCAACAAAACTGAGCATTTTACCTGGCTCAGTTAAGGTGAGTGAGTGAGTTCACCTAGGGGTGAGCTCTGACTGCCATCCACCCCGGCACCACTGAGCAGAATGTGTACTGGCTGCTCCTGATGTGGGAGTGCCAGCACCAGGGCAGCCCTGCTCACACACCTAACGAGCAGACTCAGAGAGGCATCCTGAGAGGGTTGATTCTCTAAGTCCCCCAGAGGCATATTTTATCACCTGATTTATCAGATGTTCACATGAGACTATTTAAAGGCAAGACAAAATGCTATACAAACCACTGTTTTTCACCAGCATTTTGCTGTGAAAAGACCATGTTTGAGGTACAACCCAAAAACCTGGAACACAGAGAGCATCTGCCCTCAAGAAGACGAGCACTGGAGAAAGAAGCTTTATGAATAAGCATCAGAAGAGAGGTAATGACCCCAGTCTTATCTTATCACTACCATCTTTCCTCTTCAAAGTATGGATGGTACAAGCTAGGAGTACAGTTACTGGTCAGTCTACTGTATGGATACAGTAAACACTCAGAACAGAGGAAATAGGTGTACTGTCAAGTAAGCATATCGGAGGAAAATGTTTTCAGGATAATACTATGCCATGTATTAGTCTGGATCAAAATGAACTGTTATCTGCATCTGACACTCTTTCCCGCCTCTAAATGAGTTATTCACATACAAGACACAGATTCTGAGGTATAAATAAAACTATAGAAAACTTTAATAATGTACCTGGGCATCTGCAGACTTGGTGAGAGAAGGAGATGAACCTGCTCCCAAAAGGGAGTAAAGGGTTATAGTTTGGTGGTTTCTCAAAAAGTTAAACACAGAGTTACCATATGACCCAGTAATTCCACCACTAGGAACACAGCCCCAAAGATATGAAAGCATAGATTCAAACAATGCTTGTATGTGGAATGTTCCTTGGAGCATCATCCACAATAGCCAAAAGGTGGAAATATCCAAGTGCCCATCAACAGGTAAATGGATAAGCAAAATAAGGTTTAGACAGGCAACGGAATACTATTCTTCCATAAAAGGAATGAAATTTTGGTTTGTGCCACAATACAGATGAACCCAGAAAACATAATGCTCAGTGAAGTAAGCCAATACAAAAAGATAAGCCTAGTATGATTTCACTTACATGAAATATCTAGAATAGGTCGATTCATGAAGTCAAAAAGTAGATTACAGTTGACCAGAGCTTGAGAGAGAGGTAAACAGGGAATTATTGCTTCATGGGTACAGAGTTTATGCTCAGAGTAATGCAGGGGTTTTAGAAATAAACAGTGGGGACAGTTATACAATGTTGTGAATATAATGAATGCCACTGAATTGTACGCTTAAGGTTACAATGGCATATGTTTCATACAGCTAGCCACAATTTTAAAAATGGGGGTGGGGTGCTCGTATTTAATAATATGGGCCTGGTAAGGGAGTGGGGGCATGGTTAAAAAAACCCACTAAGCACTCTATGCAAATTAGTGACACAGATGGAAAGCAAGAAGGGACATTTGCACCACCTACTGGCCTTTGGGATTGGAGAAATCAGGTCTTTTTTTTTTTTTCTTTAATTGAAGTATAATTGCTTTATGATGTTGTGTTAGTTTCGGCTGTATAACAATGTGAATCAGCTATAAGTATACACATATCACCTCCCTCTGGAGCCTCCTTCCCACTCCCCCAGCCCACCTCTCTAGGTTATTACAGAGCTCGGAGCTGAGTTTCCATTAGCTATCTATTTTACACATGGTAAAGTATTTATGTCAATGCAACTCTATCAATTGAGGAATTAGATCTTGACTTCTCAAGGGGAAATGCACTAAGGAGGGGTCATGAACAGAAGGGCTGTTATGCCAAGGGGGTCCCTGCAGATGCAACAGAGGCATCATTCTGTGACCTCACCTTTCTCCCAGCAGCACCCCTTACGCCCTCTAACGGGTTAGTTAAGTGAAACCCTAGTGCTTATGCTAAGAAGACAAGCACTCAAAGAGTGTGCTAAGCAGGCACAAGTCATCCCAAGAGACCTTTTAAAATATATTGTTAAAATCCACATTTGTGGATTCAAACTTGGTCATTGTAACAAAGCTGCATCTGTCAGGTCTATGTGTAAAATCAATTAATTTAGGGGGCACATTGGTGGCCAAAAGTTTGAAATGTGGTTTTTGTTTAAAGATCTGAGTGGATTGTTAGAACTAGACAGTACAAAAACATAGGCGGCCTTGGAAAAGTTCATTGTGGATATTATGAAGCAGAGTTTTGGGAACGAGTTGGGTTTTGGTGATGGAGATGTCTGTTTTCAGATTCTTATTGCTGCTTTTAATGTCTTTTAAATGGTGAGTTTGTCTTGCCTTTTAATTCTGAATCACTTCCACCAAAGTACCCCCTGCCCCAAACAACTCCACCACTGATTATTTTTGACTATGACTTGGAGCTACAGAATCCTGGCTACTTAAAAGCCATAAGGAACTTTCATTCTCTTTCTCTCTCACTCCCTTTTTTATCTGTTGGCCATCTTCTACCTGCAAAATTATTCTCTTTTTATCTATGATCAACTTTAAGAATTTTAATTGAGAAAGACTGCTCTAAAGTTTGAGTGATTTGCCAAGAGATCTAGACACTATTCACTATCCAAGTTAGTAGAAATAATCAAAAATATCTGTTTAAAATCCAACTTCAGGGGCAAGAGGTAGAACATCTTTTTTATAAGAATCTTATCTTTTGCATTTCAGTTCTATTTGGATTCACGAACAGATTATTTTATTCACTTCTAAGCCACAGAGCTTGAGCAAAACATTTTCCTTTTGCCTTCCTTGATTTGCTTCATAAATATAATCTTTTTTCCCCTCCTAATCTGTAATGGCTTTTGTACAGCTGTTGCAATGAGGGAAGTTTTTAAAATGCAAATTGGCACTAGGTATATTGCACAAGCTAATAAGAGAGAGCTTTGCCAAATGTTTAAAAAAAAAAAAAAAACAAAAAACTCCATTAACTACACTGACTAGCAGAATAAAAAGCTCACCCAGGAGTGATTTTCAGTGACTTTAAAACCAGAAGACTTTATTTCACCTTTAACAATAAGGAAAAACAGAATATATATTCTCAGAATATATGATCAGAATCATATATGCTTTCCACGGCATTCCACGACAGGGCATTGTTGACACGGGGGAAGCACAATTCTCACCGTGAAGGACGATTCTGTCCAGTGAAGGACAATTACCACCCTGACCTCTACCCACTAACGTCAATGGTGCCCCTCCAGCCACTGTGGCAATCGAAACACCTCCAAGTAATTCTCAGAGTCCTCTAAGAAGTGGGTACTAGTCCACACGAAAATCCAGCTAGTGATATTCTCCAAAGGTACATGTCCTAAATGCCTTGGTAGGATAAGAGGAGAAAGAAAATGGAGTCTGAAAAACTTGTGGTCAAGGGTCTGCACATGACCTTTTCTTTATTATTGACAAAGTTGATTTAAAAGAAAAAAAGAAAGAAAGGGATTTCCCTGGTGGTCCAGTGGTTAAGACTTCATCTTCCAATGCATGGCAAGTGGGTTCTATCCCTAGTCAGGGAGCTAAGAGCTCATATGCCTCACAGCCAGAAAACCAAAACAGAAAAAATACTGTAACAAATTAAATAAAGACTCTTAAAAAATTCTTTTTAAAATAAGTAAAAATTTTAAAAAAGAAAAAAATATGCCCACAACTGCCTCTTAGTCCAAAAAAACAAAAATCCTAATATGAGGTGGGGTAGAGATATGAAATTCCTACTCTGCAATACTCTTTCTGATCTTTTTGTTTGCAGAGCACACTCTAGTATTATATCATCAGAACTTTTGGTGACCAAGCAATAGCAACACACTGGCTCACAGTGTCGATAATAGCATCTGAGGTTATCCCAGTCTTCATATGGAGACCCTTCACGCCGAGTGACTGTCAGAGGACAGCTGCCTTGACCATCTCTCTTACATACCATCAAAACAAAATTCTTGCATATTCTAGGAAAAACACTTTCTCTTTGCCAGCAGCTTCATGTTGCCAAACATTTTTTCTCTTAGAGCAGGTGGATCTCACATCTCCACTGCATCTCATGATGTTAGTCAGGATGCCACAACATAGACGTTCTAGTAAAGGCATGAAAACTGACAATATGCATTTTACACAATGATCCAAATTCAGCAGTATTCCCATGAAAGGCTTACAGACTACCAGAGGGCTATAGCACCAGCTCCTAACAACTCTCCCACCACCTTTTCATAAAATTTACCTCCAATGGCGGTTTTTAAGGAAAATAAGCATATCAATACTAACAAGTATATATTACTTCCTTGGCTATGTCTGATTTCTTCTAGGAATTTTACATTTTGAGAAGGTATGCTTGACTGCCAGAGCTTTCCTACAATATAAGAAACTCAGAGGACAACGCAGCATGATTTAAGGACTTGATCTAAAGCACTGGATTAAGTCTCTCCTGTTGGTGATTTGATTGTACTTAGGGTGACCACACATCCTGGTTTGCCCAGGAAAGTTCCATTCCCATCTGTTCTCTTGAGGTAATTATTAATAGCACTCTCTTTCATTCTCAAAAGCGTGATCAATTATATGGTCATTCTCATTAAATTCAGTCTCATTAAATTCATTCACTGGGAGATAGATGACAATGTCACCCAAAGAAGATATAGAAAACTAAATTTAGGAGAATAAAACAAGTCTTTTTTGAATGTCTGTTGGCTGTAAACTAGTTTAAATAAGGACTCTTTAGTATATATTCAAAGGTAAAGATGGGTCCTAGCCTCAAAAAAAAAAAAAAATAATCAAAAGGGATATAGGAAGAGAATTAACGTCAATCCCAGTGAGTATTTTGGACATCTACTATATTAATATGCTGGGCTGTAGGGACAAAAGTCATCTTTCCTGTACTTAGGAACCATAAATTCTATCCTTACAATGTGGGGGAGCAGACAGAAATTAAAGCAGAATTTTGGTGTGCAGTGTGGTATAGTGGTCAGCTCTTCCATTTCCTAGTTGCAGACCTTGGGAAAGTCAATCACTCTCAAAATGAGTTTTATCAAATGAAAAGTTATATAATCCTCTCATAGGTTCCCTGATTCCATTCAACATGTCTTTTCTAATTGCTTCCTATGTGCCAAGTATGAGGTGGTTACAGAGATGAAACATTATTAACACAGTGATGGTACATGGTAAGAAATGAAGTTTAAGTACATTATTTCAAATATTCAGTGTATTATTTCCATTACAGAACAGCACACACACAGGGATATATAACTCCCAAAGAAGGGCCCTTAGAGATTCAACTAGAGATGGGAAACAGGTATGGTTCAGGCTGACCTCTGAGAAGAGACAGAGCTGAATCTTGAAGGATGAGGAATAGTCAGACATGGCACTAAGAGAGATGAAAACTATTCAGGCAGAGAGAACAAAAATAGTAATAATATTAAGAAAAGCTATTGTTTCTTAGAGAGCTTGTGGAAATATAAGCAATACAAAGTAGGTGAGTGACGGGAAGAGAAGTTGAGGGGCTGGGTGGAGACTGAGTGACAGGTCTTTGTATATCCAGCTAAGAAGGCTGTGTTTTCCCCTTAGGCCAAAGAGGGTTTTCAAAGGTAAATGAGACAGTCAGGTTGTAGACAGGTTATCTCTGGCAGTGTTGGAAAGATGGATTTGAGTTCAGAGGACAGTAACAGAAGTAAGAAAGAGTTTGGAGACTATTGATGACGCTATAAAGTTAGCACTGGGAAGTAACACTGGAGTATGTAGTGATTCTGTTTCCTCTATTTTCAAGTCCTAGGGTTTTGAAAGGTAATAGATCCCTCACAGCAGCCATGGCCATTAGCAAACAGGAAAGTTTCTGCTTTTCATTTCACCTCTGGGAACCATGCTCATTCAATACTATTTTCATCACATGCTTTTCATCTAGGCTAAAGCCCATGTTGAAATAAACAACCAATCCTAAAAAGAAAGTTGCTGCTGCTGCTGCTAAGTCACTTCAGTAGTGTCCGACTCTGTGCGACCCCATAGATGGCAGCCCACCAGGCTCCCCCGTCCCTGGGATTCTCCAGGCAAGAACACTGGAGTGGGTTGCCATTTCCTTCTCCAGTGCATGAAAGTGAAAAGTGAAAGTGAAGTTGCTCAGTCGTGTCCGATTCTTAGCGACCCCATGGACTGCAGCCCACCAGGCTCCTCCATCCATGGGATTTTCCAGGCAAGAGTACTGGAGTGGGGTGCCATTGCCTTCTCCAAACAAGAAAGTTATGCTCTCTGAATTTAGGTTTTTGCTCCTGGAGGCAGGCTGTTGCCTCGATGAATAAACATAGCAAGTAGCTCATGAAAGATTGATGCAGTTAAGGGGGCCCTTCTGGCATGCAAGGGGATGGGTGAGAAAAGTTAGCAAACATGACATAAAGGACCAGTCCTTGGGCATCAGCTCAAATAGGCTCGGAGATAACAAAGGGGAAAGAAGAGAAAGTAGAATAAGTGTGAATGACCAGAAAAGCAGAAAATATTAGGTTTGTTTAGTCTTTATTATTTATCACGTAACCTTGAGGAAGCCCCTTATCTTCTTTGAGCCTTACTTTTCCCATCTGTTAAAATGGATGGAGTATTCATCACCCTATCTTTCAAGTTTGTGAAGAGGAAAAAAAATAGTGGACTCTCGTTTGACTGAAAACAAACCTTGGAGAAGTTATATGCTATGCTATGCTAAGTCACTTCAGTTGTGTCCAACTCTGTGTGACCCCACAGACGGCAGCCACCAGGCTTCCCCGTCAATGGGATTCTCCAGGTAAGAACACTGGAGTGGGTTGCCATTTCCTTCTCCAATGCATGATAGTGAAAAGTGAAAGTGAAGTCACTCAGTCGTGCCCGACTCTTAGCGACCCCATGGACTGCAACCTACCAGGTTCCTCCATCCATGGGGTTTTCCAGGCAAAGTACTGGAGTGGGGTGCCATTGCCTTCTCCGGAGAAGTTATATATGGAAGTAAAAATGCCTTCAAAAAACTGGAACTGGTGTGAAAATGTACACCAATTTTAAAACTGATTTTCTTCTTCAGTTGATTTGCAGTTAAACTTTATAGCCCACCACATTCTCTAACCTCTCGGTCTATGCTCGCTTTCTGTGGCCAAGAACACTTTGTACCACCTTTGACTCACTATCAATCCTGTTCTCTCTCCTCCCATTTCCTTGCTTTCGCAGCAGTCTATATTCCATCCCACTTGCTCCCACAGCTGTTGTGGCTCCACATCTAGCTGCTACCTCCTGGTTCAGATGGTAAAGAATCCGCCTGCAATGCAGGAGACCCCAGGTTCGATCCCTAGGTCAGGAAGATTCCCTGGAGGAGGAAACGGCAACCCATTCCAGTATCCTCGCCTGGAGAAGTCCATGGACAGAGGAGCCTGTGGGCTACAGTCCATGGGCTCACAAAGAGTTGGACACGACTGAGTGACTAACACTTACTTACTTCCAGCTGTGACATTACTATCTTCTACGTTTCGTGCATTAGTGACTTATACAAAGATCTCAAATGGCACATTCTTGTCTCATAATGGTCTATCTTCCTATGACCATGAGTCAAAAGACAGGACTTTGCCTTTTAAATCCCAATAATTTAGTTTATGGGCAAGACACACAGTGGGTCATTCAACCAAGTCTTGATTAAAGTTTTGTTGAATCCCTTGGATGATCCAATCTATCCCAGCAGTTCCCCAAGGTTGTTGAAGATAAGTGTGCTAAATATGTAAGAGGTGCTTTTGGCTCTCTTAAGGATGAAAGTATCAATCCAAGAGATTATTATTTCAACTGAAAGTCCATCAAGCATCTTCCCACAATTATTTATTTATAGCTTTAGAAGCTTTTAGCAAAGCAGAAATCAGCATGCTCAATTAGGTCACCCACGTCCCACATTTAGGAAGCACAGAAGCCAATATGTAAAGAATAGCTGATGGCAACATATCCTACAAAAAACTGTAGACATGTGATAACCATATCAAGAGGGAGGCCCCCAATTTGAACAAAATCACAATAACTGACACTCAAAGAGGCTTGATGATAGTGAACTTGGAGGCTCAGTTTTCTCATCTATGGAAACTAGACGGTTGAATCTGACACAGCGAGCTCCTGCCCAGCTCTGATGTTCTATGCCATCAGGTCGGCAAAATAAGTGATAAAGTATGTGTGACCATATGAGAACTAACAGAACATTTGATGAAGGTCACCCTGAGAATAACCCATGGACTCAGAACAATGCTTAGACCCAACGTTCCAGTGCAGGTAACCAAGTCAGTAAAACATTACATCTAAATCAAGTAAGCAATCAGACATTATCAAAGAAGATGACAGTACACACTTCTTCCTGGTACA
This sequence comes from Bubalus kerabau, assembly GCF_029407905.1. Classification (NCBI taxonomy): domain Eukaryota; kingdom Metazoa; phylum Chordata; class Mammalia; order Artiodactyla; family Bovidae; genus Bubalus; species Bubalus kerabau. The sequence goes on from NC_073624.1 coordinate 139,380,529, forward strand.
AATTAACTCCTGAAATGTACTGAAAGAGAGATAGACACATTTGGACTCTCAACTATAAAGTGTGAGCATCTGATGGGAAAGCCCAAGGCAGTTCATACCCATACCCAGAGTAAAGTGAACAGTGAAGTGAGCTTTCCTGACTTTCCTTGTTAATAAACCATAGAGATAAGAGAAACCACATGGTGGCCCCTTTAAAAGTACTTTTGCATCAATAGGTCTTGTGACATAGATTGCAGGGTTTCAGAGGCCTTAGAAACTTTCCAAGTTTAAATTTGGAAAGTGAAAGAAATGGCATAGCAGAATCAAGTCTGTCAAACATCTTTCAAAAACCACATATTTAATAGGATACTGTTTTGATTGCAATCACCGTGGGCATTCTGTGATTTAAACAACAACAACAACAAAGGCATGAAATTTTAATGATTTTTAAAGGGTTCATAGGTTCATAAAAATATGAAGCATGGCATTCAATCTTCATGCCCGGAGAGCCAAGTGACTTTCCCAAGATCCCCAGGCTAATGGTAGCTTAGATGTAGAGCCAGATTGGAACCCAGATTTTTTGCACGTACACAGAAAATGTGAGCACTACCCAAATTCCTTCTGGGAAGAACATTTCTGCATCAGCAGTTAAACAACATGATTCCCAGTGAGCATCATAGGCCTCCACTCATCCAGGAACGCTTGTTTTGAAAAAAACGGAGACAGCTCAGCAAAGAAGGCAATCAGCAGTCCTATGTCCTCCCTGGGTCAGAGCCCATAGCTACAGTAACCAGCTCCATCTCTCCTTGCAACTGCTTCATTTTCTCACTCCATGAAAATGCAGTTGAATTAGCCATTCAGAACGTGAGTTTAGGCAGTGAACTCATGGCTGTTTATGAAGTCCCTCCAAAGCCTGTTTGCACCATCACTGAATTAAACAAGCATGTGGAAAAATTAAGTTCCAGCAATGAGGGCATCTAAAACACAACCAAGCATGAAGTGCGTAGTTCTATAAAATGCTAACGTTCAGCCACTTCATCTCAACACCCCTTTCAATGTGGTTAGCTTCTGTAAACACAACTCATTTTTTTCAGGGTTCTGTGACTTCTTTGGTGGCTCAGTACCAAGATAAGCTATAAGAAGCCATTTAGCTAAAGCAACCCCCTAAACAAACTATGCTCACCATCGTGTTCACGCTCCTCACAGTTCATCTTTAAGTGACTGCTCTATCATTGTCTGGTGACAGTCCCTGGGGTGTGAGAATTGTAAGAATGACACCACAGCAATAAACATGGACTGACTGGCAATAACCATACAACACTTATGATAGGGACAGAGTAAGGGGACAAAGTAGGTGACTAAATAGATATTAATAGATTAAGTAGATCCCCATTAGGGGATTATAAGTAAAGAAAAAATTATGGGGAACTCCTATAAGTTAATGGTCAATCAAGAAATTAGGCTTGCTTAGCAATGAAACCATGCAACAGAATCATGAGACATGCCCCCTTAAACCATGGTGGAATGAAATCCACAACCTGCCCGGTGAGGTCAGTAAGTTTATGATTCCTAGAACATGCTCCTCTGCACACACTAAACAAACATATATGGAAAAGGTGACATTATACTGAAACCTGAGACAATTGACCATATTTTAGTATGTGTTACCTCCTTTTTGCTCATTTCCACTTCACCATGACAGTCCTAGTTTAACCACATAGGGGTAAGACAAAATTTACCTGCCCAACTTGGAGGAGGAGCCGATGATAGAAGCTTGACGTCTACTCAAGAATGAAGAAGAAGGTGGTTTTCTCCCTCTCCCCATCATTCTTTGCTTATAAAACTCTGGTCCACTAAGTTCTCAGGCTGGCCCTCCCTTGCTTGCCCACTTGTAAATCTCACAAGCATCCCATGCTGATAAACTTTCCTTACCTGTTACTCTGCCTCTCACTGAATCCTTTCTGCAAAGAGACAGAAGAACCTACATTCCAGTAAGTCCCTAAACACATTTTGTAGTTTCACTTGTTAAGAATTATCACCAGCATTGAAATTACAACCCAAGACTTCAAAAGAGCCTGGACCTGAGGCATATTGAGTTTTCCTGGGTAAATCAATACTATTCTCTCCCTTATAAGTTCAATAGAAAAAGCTGGATGGTTTCCAACCTATTTTTCATGGGTATAGAGTGGGCTATGACATTCTGGTAACTGCATGTACCAACTTGTACCAAAGATACACAAAGGAGAAACTTCTAACAAGCAGGTTTTCTGTTTGGTATAAGGAAGACATGTCTCAACTTGCCTTCTATGTTCCATTTCGATTCCTATCCAATTTCCAGGAATAAGTGCAGCTCTTTGAGACTTCTACATGTTTTATGGATAGTATTACCAGTGAATGCATTTGGTATCCCAGAGGTTCAGTATTAAAATCTGGCTGTAATTCCACTGCCAAATTCTAATGAGACTGCAAGCCCCAGGGCCTGTGTCTTCAGACATGGAGTGATACGGCTTTGAAGTTATGATCCTGAATCTCTGTAGCCCAGACCCAGCTAACTGCCAATTGTTGGTTCACTTACAAACAACATAACCTGAGGGTCTTTCTCCTTTTTCCAGGCAGCCTACCTGCTTCTCTAAAAAGCTAGAGGAAGTAAGAAAGAAGGTGAAAGATGTATGAATAAGATGGTGAACAGGAGGGAAAGACAAGGGGGGGGAAGTATAACCACTCCAATTAGAAAAGGGTATCCACTCTCCAAACAGAGGGGACATCATTTTCTCTAGAAAAATATTTATAGATTAGTAGTTTATTTTTGTAGGAAAAACATAAACAAAGCAAGCATGATTTTTAAGCATTTTAATGAATGTGCTGATGAAATGGACATGAACAGTCAAGGCTTTCTTTTGTTTGGTAGAAGACCCTTCATCTGAGAGAAGACAGTTCTGCTTTTGGGGCTTGGCTTTACTTGTAAGTGAGTCACTTGGCCTCTCCTCAGTTCAGGTGTTTTCTCTATAAGAACAGATAAAAATTTTTCCTGCCCTACTTTAATCCCAGGAGTGTTGGAGGATCAACTGAGGTAACTGATGCAAATTTTTTTTGAAAACCCAGAGCATCATATGCAAATATGTTATTAATAGTTTACATTGTTTAATATTTCATCACTTTTGAGTTAAAATATGGGATGAAATGAAACTAAAAAAAATTTACTTTGATCCTCAAACTCTCTTTCTCAAAGGACTGCAATGGATAAGAGAATCTGTTTATCCTATGTCATTTTAGAACAGCTTATGGACAAGTCAACAATCATGTGAAGTTGTATTTTTGGAAATTTTACTTGAGCATCTTATTTCATCCATAAGAATATAATGTTCATTAGAGGAGCCATTACTTAAAATTTTTCTGACTAATGCATTTAACTAGCACCCTTGATTTTGATCAGATCTGGTAGAATGGTCACTGGCTTATGGACTTGGAAGTCTGGACAGAAAGTTTTGACACTTCCCAAAGTCTGACTGCCAAGAAAACCAAGAAGGGAGACCAAGGTGTTTAGATACAGGAGTACAAGGGAACACCAGCCAGAGTTTATTGATCTGCAGAACATAATGTCTAGACTCAAAACAGTCCAAGACCAAAAGCTGTCATTCCTCTAAAGATGTCTGAAGTAGGGTGGGATAGGTGGTCCACAGGAAAGCAGAAAGATGAGCAGCGATCTGCTCTGGCAGAAGTGAGGAGGTTATCTACAGGATGGCCTTGTAATTTCTTGTCTAAATTGAGACACTACTGAAAGGAAAAGGGTTTGCTCCCAATAATTATACCAAGGCAATGGGTCTTTCCGGTTGCTCAATGGTAAAGAATCTGCCTGCCAAGGCAAGATGTGTGGGTTCGATCCCTGGGTCGGGAAGATCCTCTAGAGAAGGAGATTGCAACCCACTCCAGCATTTCTTGACTGGGAAATTCCATGGATGGAGGAGCATGGCAGGCTTCAGTCCATGGGGTCACAGAAGAGTCGGATACAACTTAGTAACTAAAACAACAGCAACAACAGATGGATATGGACAGAGTTTGTCCCAAGCAATCCATAGGTAGAGACATCCTAGTTACACACATTATTACTGTTTTGTTATAGAATGGATATTTATGTCTCCCTAAAACTTGTATGTTGAAACCTAAACTCCATTGTAATAGTATCTGGAGGTGGGCTTTTGGGAAATAATTAGGTTATGAGAGTGGAGCCCTCATGAATGGGATTAATGACCTTGTAAGAAGAGGTCAGAGAGCTAGCTAGGTCTACTGCTAAGCGAGGACATAATGAAAAGTCAGCAGGCTGAAACCTGGAAGTGAGCTCTCTCCAAAATGCAAAACCCTTCTGGCACCCTCATATCAGACTTTCAGCCTCCACACGTATGAGAAATGAATTTTTGTTTATAAGCCACCCCATCTTTGGTACTTTATCATAATAGCCAAAACTAAGACATGCTTTTTTCCACAGAATTTATTAGAATAGAATATAGTCAACCAACTCAGGGGAAATGAGAAAAAATGAACTCTTGTTCCCTCATTTCCTGGAGAATCAGTTTTACAGTTTCAAAAACATTTTTCATAAGCCAAATTTTAAATCGGGGACCAAAGATTTGGATTTAGAATTCTAACTCTACCTCATCCTAGCTGGGTGACCTCAGACTAAAGAAATACCCTCTCTGAGCCTCAGTTTCCTCATCTATAAACACAGGAAAAGAAATAATGTGCCTAACAGGTTTGCTTTGAGTATTGAAAACACCAAGGCTTATATAAGATTTATCAAAGGGCCTAGAACATAACAAATGTTGTTAAAATATTACCATTAAAATATAAATTCTAGAATAGTATCTGACACACAAATGTCCCATGTTCAACCAGATGCTTCTCAATGATTTCTTCACTTCATGTGTGTCTCTGTCCTTCTGACTCATTCTTACCCATTCGCCTGTTAGCCTGTTTCCTAAGCGACTTGGACAACAAACTGTCTCTATGTCATAGTCCATCCCACCTACTCATGGACTGACATAAAAATTCAGAACATTCTAAGAAGTCTAAAAAATGTGTAAAGAGGTGGTTCATAGACAGTGTTCTGATGGCTATTTGCTAAGTAAATATGGATCTTGTCACAGCAAGTAGACCTAATACACAGGGCTCAGGGCTTTCATCCTCACAAACGGATAAATAATTCAACGATTGCTATGCACATATGAAAGCTGATTTTTCTTTCTTCAAACCAGCTTTCTTTAGCTTTATATGAGGGCCTTGAGAGTTAAGTGTCTTGACTGCCCAGAAATAAGACAGTCTACGGAGAAGGCAATGGCACCCCACTCCAGTACTCTTGCCTGGAAAATCCCATGGATGGAGGAGCCTGGAAGGCTGCAGTCCTTGGGGTCGCTGAGGGTCGGACACGACTGAGCGACTTCACTTTCACTTTTCACTTTCATGCATTGGAGAAGAAAATGGCAACCCACTCCAGTGTTCTTGCCTGGAGAATCCCAGGGACGGGGGAGCCTGGTGGGCTGCCGTCTATGGGGTCGTACAGAGTCAGACACAACTGAAGCAACTTAGCAGCAGCAGTAGCAGCATGAGGGGTTTTATATATTACTGGGATAAGCTTTCAGAAGTGAAAGTCGCTTGATCGTGTCCAACTCTGCGACCCGATGGACGGTAGCCTGCCAGACTCCTCTGTCCATGGAATTCTCCAGGCAAGAATACTGGAGTTGGTAGCTGTTCTTTTCTCCAGGGGAATCTTCCCAACTCAGGGATCGAACCCAGGTCCTCCCGCATTGCAGGGAGATTCTTTACCATTTAAGCCACCAAAGAAAGTCAACCCAAAGGTCTGCTCTGAGGGCATTAGGTTGACAGGATCTAATGTCCTTTAACCAACATTTTTTAGGTCCTGCTTTATTGCAGGTGGCACTCAGAACAGAATACCTGCTAATACATATAAAATTAAGCATCTTCATTGCACTCTTCATTCAAAGACATCCATTTAATTCCTTTTTAACTCCAGGAACTGACTGGACATAAAGGAACATGGCATCTTCCTTCTTAAAAACTATGACAAAATAAAAATGGACAACTTATAAAACATCTGAGTTGCATTCATAAAAGCTGAACAAGCATGAGAGTGAACATTACAGTTTTTATATATTAAGGTAGAAGCCTAAGAGGAGGCCCTGCATGAAGTCAAGAATAAAGTGGTGATCAGCATTATTCTAAGACTTCACAGTAATGAGGAGTGTATGGCAAGTTCTTGTCAAGTGAAATTACCCCAGCATGGCTCCACCACCATCCTGAGAAAGTCATGTACAGAATGAACTATTACAGCCTCACGATTAAGTTGAAAATTTGCCCTTGGGCTTTTATTCCTGCATCAGGCCACAGCATCAAAAATCCTCTTCTTTTCCCAGCTTTGGCCAATGATTGGCCACAGAGATGGACCTTTCTTTGAGACAGTGTGATGATGACAGCTGAAACTTTAATGCTCTTGAAAAACACTTACCCCACTTGGAAGACTGTGTGTATCTGGGGACAGACAGAGTGTGCAAAATGTCTACAGTTTTTCTGTGAATCTAAAACTGCTCTGAAAATCTATCATAATTTTTTTTTTTTAATGATCCATTTCAGGTGAAAATCACAGCCTAAATGGCTACAAATTGTACATAAAAATAAACATTTTTTAAAAAGGCAAATGAGGAAGAACACTGAAAAGGGGAAATGTAAATAGTAGAAATGAATCCCATAGGGTAACGTGAGGGTGGAGGGGTGAAAGAGGGTGGAGAGAGGGAGGTGTAGGGCAGAGATAGGATGAGGAAACAGGAAAAAGGCTTGATAATTACTGAATTATGCTTACATACTGTTCTAGAAAAACATTCTTACTATATCACTGATATCATCACCCAGAGTAATCCAGGTTCTTGATCTGTTTACAAACCCTGAGCACATATCAAACGCAGCTCAGATAAATACTGCTTTCTTTGTTGCATCCTGCCAGGATTGGCATGGGCTGCAGAATAATCTGAATATCTCTTGCTATGCATTGTTCCAGCTGGTAAAACTTTCTAGACTTGACATGTATCTATGGGTTTTAGAGAATCCACAGCAAGTATCAGCTATGTATTGTTCATTAACTTAAAAAAATTCATAAAAGTTTCATAAAAATATTTCATAACTCAAAAAAAATCACAACTAAGTGATTTAAATATATGTTCAAAGCTATGTAAAATAAGGTTTTGGTTAACACTCAAAATCTCTATGGCATATAAGAAAATGCTTTTGTGCTCTCTATTTCAGATTATAACTTTAACTTATGGATACCCATCCTGATTTCAACACAACATGTAGGTACATGGAAGAGCTTACAACTTGTTGTCAAGTTTATTTTCATATATATGACTACCACAGCCCACATTTACAATATGCAGATGCAACCTAGTCTAACTACTGTGTTATAGGTCTACTAGAATGTGGCACGTAAATCCAATCACATGTTGAATAATGTACATGATGAACTCATATGTAAAGAATAACGAGTTTTTCAAAAAAAAAAAAGCAAAAAAAATTGTAAAGTGAATCATTTTCCATCTTGTATTTTATTTTAAAAATCTAATCCAGTTTATCATCGAATTAGGAGTCATCATACAGATAACTGTCTTTTGCAGGTAAGTGTTGCCAAACACTCATTGGCAGGCCGCCCTGTCTGTGTACCAGAATGTTCATCTTGAATAGATCTTTTTAACAGTACATGGTTTTCCTGTACTGCCCCTGTGTGGACTATTTAGAGAAGACAATCAAGACTTCTCTAAATGCCTCCCCAGAGTACTCGACTTTTCATTATTAACTACAGTACATCCATTTTTGTAGAGGCTCAAGTCAAATGATTTCAGAAATTACATATCTACAATGACTTTATACTGTAGAATTTCTTACTGAGCCCTCTCCAAATAACTAAAAATACACTGATGTTCCATTTTTGATTAATGTAACAATTTCTATTTCATGTGAATGTGGGTCCCTTTTAAGTATGTTCATTTTTTTTCTGAATAGATTTTATATGTAAAGTTCTATGAAAATGTTCAATGGAGGTCACCGAGGGAGTTCATGAGGCAAATGAACCATAGTAGTTAAATCTTACTGAAAAGATACTTGGGACCTGAGTACCGAATCTATTCCTATGATCCAGTCTCATTCCTGAGAACTTTGAAAGGCTTATAATAATAGTGGTGACAGGAATAGCATAGGAAAAAGTACTTTTCATAAGACGTCTTGTTTTGCTCAAGATTCTAATGTATACTTTCCTGGTATTATAAGACATTATAGGATTATGGATTGATATTTTGTTTTTGTGTTGGTTATTGGAATGTTTGTTTTTGAAAATCTGTATATAAATTTTCTTTTCCTGTTGGTCTGATATAAATTATGTCTTACATTAGAAATAATTATCCATCTATCAACAAATACATACTTGATGCCTTGAGAAACAAGCATGGTTCTGTCTCCCTATTAATTTTTCTTACTTTCAGCCTATTTTCTTTTCTTATAAAATCTTTCCTCTAGATGAGTTCTAGTCACCATAGAAGCATTTTTCAAAAATCTTCCTCAGGTAAAAATTCTAGAATGTGTAAAGAATTCTTACAACTCAAAAATGATAAATAACCCAATTTTTTAAGTGAGCAAAGGATCTGATTAGACAATATTCTAAAGAATATATACCATAGCAGACAAGCATAATAAAGATGCTCAGTATTAGCTATGAGGGAAATGTAAGCAAAACCACATACCACATTTCACCCTGACTAGGGTGGCTATAATTACAAAGATTTACAAAACAAGTGTTGACAGGATATGGAGGAAAAGGAACCACTGCACATTGCTGGTGGAAATGTAAAATGGTACAGTGCTCTGGAACACAATTTGGCAGTTCTTAAAGAAATGAACAGTTACCACTTGGCCCAGCAATTCCACTCCTATGTATAACTGCCCCCAAAATTAAAAATATACTTCCATATATAGAAAACAGTATGGAGGCTCCTCCAAACACTAAAAATAGATTTACCATATGATCCAGCAATCCTACTCCTGGGCATACACCCAGACAAAATTATAATTTGGGAAGATACATGCACTCCTATGTTCATTGCAGCATTATTAACAATAACCAAGACATGGAAGCACCTAAATGTCCATCGACAGATAAATGGATAAAGAAGATGTGGTACGTATATACAACGGAATATTACTCAGTCATAAAAAAGAACAAAATAATGCCATTTGCAGCAACATGGATGCAACTAGAGATCATCATACTACATGAAGTAAGTCAGAAGAAAAAGACAAATACTGTATGGTATCACTTATACATGGAATCTAAAATATGGCATGCATAAATCTATCCATGAAACAGAAGTAGATTCTTAGACATAAAGAAGAGACTTGTGAGTGCCAGTGGGGAAAGGGATGGAAGAGGGAAGGACTGGGGGTTTGGGGTTAGTAGATGCAAACTGTTATATACAGAATGAATAAACAGCAAGGCCCTACTGTATAGCACAGGAAAGTATATTTAATATCCTGTGATGAACCATAATGGAAAAAAATATGAAAAATAATACATGAATCACTGAGTCACTTTGCTGTACAGCAGAAACTAACACAATATTATAAGTCAATTATATTTCCATAAAATTAAGAAAAAAATACTTCCACTCCAAATTTGTACACTAGTGTTGATAGCATATTCATAATAGCCAAGAAGTAGAAAAACTGAACCATCCATCAATCAATGAATGGGTAAGCAGAATGTGATCTATTCATGCAATGGAATACTACGTGGCCATTAAAAGGAATAGAGATGCTGATACATGCTTCAACATGGATGAACCTTGAAACATTATGCTAAGTGAAAGAAGCAAGACACAAAAGGACAAAGATTGTATGGTCCCATGTCTATGACTTAGGAAAGAAGGAAGGAAGGGGGTGGTAGCTACTAAATGGCATGGCATTGTTTTTAGAGTGTTAAAAATGTCCTGGAATTAGAGGTGATGACTGCATCATGGCATCTGGTCCCATCACTTCATGGGAAATAGATGGGGAAACAGTGCAAACAGTGTCAGACTTTATTTTTCTGGGCTCCAAAATCACTGCAGATGGTGACTGCAGCCATGAAATTAAAAGACGCTTACTCCTTGGAAGGAAAGTTATGACCAACCTAGATAGCATATTCAAAAGCAGAGACATTACTTTGCCAACAAAGGTCTGTCTAGTCAAGGCTACGGATTTTCCAGTGGTTATGTATGGATGTGAGAGTTGGACTGTGAAGAAAGCTAAGCACCGAAGAATTGATGCTTTTGAGCTGTGGTGTTGGAGAACTGAACTGAACTGATGACTGCATATCTTTGTAAATATACTATTGACTATTTGTCAAATAATTTGCAAATATATCTCCCCATCTGTGGATCTGTCTTTCACTTCTGGCCCTTGAAGCACAGAAGCTTTAAATTTTGATAAGTTTGATCTATTTTTTTTCCCTTTGGCTGCTTCTATTCTGCTGTCATATCAATACGATTGATCTTAATCCACAAATCCTGTGGGAGGTTTAAACAGAAACAGAACAAGAATAGACCTGAGTTTGGCACTGCAGAGGGAGGCTTTATCAAACAGTGTCCATCTTATCCTCAGTCAGGTGTAGACTGGGGTCAGAGTGCTTCATTCTCATCAGTACCCTCTGTTCAGAGGTTCCTGCCTTAGCACATGCTGTTCCTTCCTGTCACCCGGAACACTGCTCCTTATAACAAAACGTGTTTCACAGGGCTACAGTTGACTCCAGAGTGTGTTTAGATGTATTTTTAGCCCCCCCAAATTGCCGATTATGATGTAAGACTGGTTGAAAGCAGTCTTCAGATGTACCATACCAGGCAGACAGTCCCCATCAGCCCTAACCAGAGGAAGTTAGAATCTTCAAAGACTCAGGATTAGCCCACGAGCAGATGATGCAGGACTTCTGAGTGCTGTATTTTAAGGAAAATAAAAGACTGAAATATAACCAGTTGCTGGTGGTAGGATAGTGAGGGGGTTGGAGAACTGAGAAGACACTTCTTTGAAGAAAAGAGATAGGAAAGACACAAGGATTGCTCTTATTCAGCCAAAGGGTTGCTATGATGGAAACTTGCATTGGTGCAAAGATCAGACGGAGCACCCTAAGACAGAAGCTACAGGCATATTGACTTGGATTCGCTATAAAGAAAAGCTAGATTTCAGGTTCGATGCCTGGCCCTGAGAAGGGGTTTGGTTGCTACTACTGAACAAAAGAATACGTGAACAGGCTCAAGCTTCCCAATGCAAATGTCTATTCAAGGAATTTATTAGTTCCTTCTTCCTGGGAATACTCAAGCAGAAGGAAATGCTGGACCAGAGAGATGAATGTGTTACCCTCTTGACCTAGGACAAACATTCCTAACAGCTTCTGTGTTAGAGCTCTTCATCCTCATTGTCCTGTCAGATGAAGAAACAGACTTAAAAGGATTCAGTAACTTATCTGGGATGACTTCTCTCTGAAAGTGAGATTTCATTGATATTTGCCTCCAGAATGTCACTTTCCTTTGACTCATATTGTTGTGAGTGTTAGCTCTGCAGTTCTGAAAAATTCTCAGATTCTGTGCTTCTATCATAATTGTGACATTATTATACAACAAAAAAGTTGTAAAACAACTTATTATACAACAAAAAAGTGCTGTTTACTAACGTTTTCAAATGGAGACCCTGAATAGTCTATTAAAGTTGCGAGGAGACTGGACCCTCCCTGAGGGACATTCACTCTGCGCCCCGAATGTGATAACTGCATGTGCTTTTCTGTTCCCAGTTCCTAGCTCAACAAGTGCCTTATGAACACACCTATCTTTAAAATAACTTTCCAGAAACCAGGCTGTTCCCTGAAATTGCACGCTGACATGTGAGTCTGAAAAGTGAGGCTGGGGTGGGCAGGCAGGACAGGCATCAAAAAACAAGGAGTCTACTTCCTGAAATAACAGCCCCACAACCCTTCCTGCTATGAGTCTGAGCAAACTCCGGGAGACAGTGAAGAACAGAGAAGCCTGGCATGCTGCAGTTCATCGGGTTGCAAAGAGTCAGTTCAGTTCAGTTGCTCATTTGTGTCCGACTCTTTGAGACCCCATGGACTGCAGCACACCAGGCTTCCCTGTCCATCACCAACTCCCGAAGCTTACTCAAACTCATGACCATCGAGTCAGGGATGCCATCATGAAGAGTCAGACATGACTTAGCGGCTGAACAACAGTTGAAATGAGGGGAGATGAAGCTCCTATTGAAACTTATTCCCACCAACTTCCTCCTCCTCTATTGCAGCGGTTCCTTTCCTTTTTGGCACCAGGGGCCAGTCACCACCTGGGGTGGGTGATGTTTTCAGAATAATTAAAGCATAGTACATGTTTTGTATACTTTATTTCTATTGTTATTACATCAGATCTACCTCAGATCATCAGGCACTAAAGGAGGTTGGGGATCCTTCAGCTACTGTATCCCTTTCAGCACCTGCCTAGTTCCTGACATTTCAATTTCTGATGCTCTATTTCTTGAGTAAAAGCAATAAAAAGCTGAGTTTCCAGTGCTAGGAGCGGGAGGAAGAAGGCAAACATGAAGGCAAGCTATTTTCAGCCACTAATAATCTCATAATGGTCAGTCGGACTGGTCATTAGATTAAGGGGGGAAAGTACATTTTAAGAGAGGGAGACTGAGTCCATGTCTGGTACACCACCTCCACAGAGTCCCTGAGCAGCCAGCAATCATTACTCAAGGAAGAAGCTGGTGGAGAACAAGGACTCTACTGTCTGTGATTCTCCACAAGAGAAAAGGCATCAGAGTGGTGGGATCTTCCCGCTCATCACATTTTGTTTCCAATTCCCCAGGAGCACATGGGGTGGTCCTTGGCTGCTGGGTGTGAGCAAGACAATTAAAAGTGTGGAACATCCCTCTGGCTGTTCTACAGAATGAGCACATGTTTCTCCAAGTCCCAGATTAGATAAGCAGAGTCTGTGGTGCCCTCAGAAAGTCTCAGGAGCTCCGAGATATGGGAGTCCTGGTGTTTTCCATATGCGACTCTAATGTTAAGAAGAGAATTTTTCTTATAACACCATCCTCACACAGAAACCAACCAATTCAAACAAAGAAACAAAGATATATTTCAAAACTGGAGAAAAAGGTGGTCGTGGTAAAATTACTGAAAAATGATCCATTACTAACAGCTTTTCAAGGGTAATTTTGATATGCCTTGACTCTTAGACCTTAGCAACTGAGTACAATCTGACTCCATTGTCAATAGAATTCAATGCATTGGCTTAAATATAGCTACTTCTACAAACTGCTAGGAAAGGGGTTTTTATTTATCAAAAATGCTACATTAAACAGAGTCCTATAGGAGAGGTTAGCATATGAGTTCTTTAAATGACATATAACAGACCTCGTTTGAGAACTTATGTTTGGGGTTGGAAAACACTGGAACCAGGTACTACGCTGCTGCTGTGCTAAGTTGCTTCAGTCGTGTCTGACTCTGTGCGACCCCATAGGTGGCAGCCCACCAGGCTTCCCCATCCCTGGGATTCTCCAGGCAAGAACACTGGAGTCGGGTGCCATTTCCTTCTCCAATGCATGCATGCTAAGTCGCTTCAGTCATGTCCAACTTAGCAACCCAGTGGACAGCAGCCCACCAGGCTCCCCTGTCCACAGGATTCTCTAGGCAAGAATACTGGAGTGGGTTGCCATTTCCTTCTCCAACCAGTGCTATGGACAGTATTAAATACTAAATTCATGTGAGCCTCTGGGTTGTATCCAATCTGGGGTAAGAACAACCAATAGACAGAGAAGGTGGTACTCAGGATGAAGAACTAAGTTCTAGATCTGATTCTGACCATAATTTGCTGTGCAGTCTTGGGCAAGACATTTCACCTTTCTGGGCTTTAGTTCCCTCCTCTGTGAAACAAGAACATTGGTTCCAATGACCTCTGAAGTCCTTGCAGCTCTGACAATTCACAGTCATACCTTAATTTTCCCCTAAATTCCCACCCACCTTGGCTGGACATCTTCCTTCTAGCAGCTGAAAAATCTGTGAAAACCTAAACAATTTGTAGCAACTACCACTTCACAGGAAAAATAATTCAGTTAACTAACACATTCCACACACTGAGTTTTTCCAATGTGTACAAAATACATTTCAATATGCCCTTCCCTGCTGAGTGTCCCCAGGAACCTTCCATATCACACAGAACATGCAAAGCTGCCCATGGGTATTCACAAGCTTGGATGCTCCAGTTTATGTCAACCCCACCCCACCCCCCCACCCCAAACACACACATACACACCAGGCTGAGAGTGAGAGGAAGAGAGAATAACAACTTAAATAATGTTCCTCTGCTTGTCTTTGGCGACGTGTGGAGTTTTTCAAAATCCAGGCTTGAAACTAGCTATTCCAAATCACCTAGGGATGCTGGTGGTCTGGAACACAGGCATTTCTGAGATGCTCACCAGAAGACCCATTGGCTCAGGATCTCCAGGAGTGGGGAACAGGAAGTTGATTCCTGAGTGATTCCTCTGCAGTTTGAGAGTTCCCAATGTGGAGAGGCTTATGGGGCAAAAAGTCCCTAAATTTTATCTAAAAGCATAAATTCATGTGGGAGGTTCAGTGGGTAAGTCAAAAAGATCACCTAGGCAACTGGATTCAAGGCATTGTCTGAGAAAACTAAACAGAGGCGGTTTTCCATAAACTCACATTTAAAGGACACTGAGCTTGATGAGCTTGTGGGAACTTGGAGTGGCTTTCAGGAGACATATCTGAGCAGCAAAACTGAGTCAAGGGTTACTGCTTATAGGCAGAAGGGTGGCAGGGAGGGACAGGACATGAAACAAAAGGCAGGATAATGTGTACAAAGACATTCACCAAAGCATTGAAGTGGCCATGGGAGTGATGTGGGTTGTGGGTAATTTCTCCTTTCTTTTTAATACCATTCTTCTTGTGTTATTTGGATTTGCTTTCCAAAGAGCATTCCTATTTGTATAACCATTAATCAAAGCATAATTTCATGCCTGAAATAATAGAAATGAGAAAATGTCTATAAGTAGTCTGAGAGTTGAGAATTGACAATCCAGGATTAAAATCCTAACACACTATGTAAAAGCATTATTTTATTACTGTATACTAAGTTAATATAGGAAATGGCAACCCACTCCAGAATCTTGCCTGGAAAATTCCGTGGACAGAGGAGCCTAGTGGACAGAGTATGCACTGAGTTAATATAATACATGGTGAGGCCTCTAATTCACATTATCAGAAGCTATATGTTTTCCTTTGAAGCTTTTGCTAATATGTGAAGCTTCTTCAGTGAAATCCCTGCTCCCTAAATTAGTATTTTCCTCTCAGAAATGCTGTCTACAGATCCTATACATACATACAATAGTAACTACATGAGAAGAATTCCTATGAAAAGCTATCTAGGGGTTAATCAACTTAGGCTTAGAAAATGTTTATATCCAACATAAGTAAATAAATAGAAAATGTAAATACATACAGGTTGATAAGTACATAAGAGATCTATTCATTCTTCGCCATTCGTATTCATCTACTGTTTACAACACTTCCCCCTAGTGTCCAACTGAAGGAAAAGCATGGAGAGGGGAAACAAAAGACTTGAATAGAATGAAACTTGCGTGTGAGCGCGCACAGGCAAGACGGGTGAGGATGCATCAGCGCCGCCTGATGACCTAGATGGAACGCTTAGCTTTTTCTGTCCCGCATCTTTTCCTTACTGGATCCCTGAGACGATGACAGTGAAACAAACGAGATTCTGCACGTGCCTTTGGAAAGTAACCACAACTTTCCAAAACCTCCCCGTCATTTCTTTCTTTCACTGCTTACTCCGAACCTTATCTTGATTATAGGATCCCCATGCCCTTATGCCTAATTGACTTCAAACATAATTCCTTCTGGGAACATTGACTTCAGGAGTAGATTAAAAATAAAAGCCTTTGAAATTTCAAGGAGAGTGCAAGATTGTGACACGGGCAGACGCTTGGGGGCAATCAGAGAACATTGTGGATCTTGGCTTAGTATCCTCACAAAGCCCTGCTCTACTCCCGATTCTTCCCATCTTCCCATTTAGAGCTTGTCTAAATACTGAGGCTCCCTCCTCTATTCTTTCAGCAAAGATTTTCTGAGCTCCTGGTATGTGTCAGGCAAGATGGTAGCCACGGTCGGGGGCCCTTGCTCATCTCAGATGTAGTTGTATCAGAACACACACAAACCTACATATTTTTCTGAGCCTTTGAAGTCATTTTTCGTTAACCAGGAGACCACCCCAATGCTGCTTACACATTAACATTAAACATGAAAATGTCAGAGGTTTTCATTAAAAAATGAGAAAAGATACATACAGATCTACCTCAAATGTCAATGATATTTCTGAGTAATAACATGGTAACTGTTTTCCTTCTTTCAGTTTCTTTATTGTTTCTACCTTCACCTTATATCCATTTACTGTACTGAAATTTTGGCAAAGTGAAATAGTATCAAAATTAATATATTTAACTGCAACTAAAAAACAAGACTGAAAATAATGCGTACTAAGTCACTTCAGTTGTGTCCGCCTCTTTGTGACCCCATGGACTGTAGCCCTCCAGGCTCCTCTGTCCATGGGATTCTCCAGGCAAGAATACTGGAGTGGGTTGCCATGCCCTCCTGCAGGGGATCTTCCGGACCCAGGGATCAAACCTGCATCTCTTATGTCTCCTGTACTGGCAGGCAGGTTCTTTACCACTAGCACCACCAAACTGAACATTACTAAAGCTAAAAATTATGAAAGAATTCCAAGTCAACCACCAAGATTTTATACATAAACCCATTCACATGACATACTGCTTCTCAAAAAAAAAAGCTAAGATAAAAGTAAAGACTATTAACAAAGGAATGGAAAAACTGTACAGGGAGTGACTATTAACACTTAAATACACAGAGTAGAGGCTTACCACTCACCTACTTTTCCACATTTTAATCTCTATTGATTTCAGCCACAAATCGTTTGATTTCAAACATAGGGGTTTTTTTCATCCAGTGTTTTCATTTTGTTGCTAATTTATGATTTGTCACTAGAGGGAGCAGTTGTTCTTTTCAAGTTTTTAAACAACTAAGAAAAACATTCTTATTTTCATTCTTTAACATGCTTAACATATATTTAAATACTGAACTGTGAACGGGGCTTCCCAGGCGGCGCTAGTGGTAAAGAATATACCTGCCAATGCAGGAGATGCAAAAGTCTCAGGTTTGATCCTTGGTTTGGAAAGATCCCCTGGAGTAGGAAATGGCAGCCCATTCCAGTATTCCTGCCTGGAAAATTCCATGGACAGAGGAGCCTTGTGGGCTACAGTCCATGGAGCTGCAAAGAGCTGGACATGCCTGAGTGACTGAGCACACACACGTGAACAGGTCATAAGGTCATGGTGTGGTAGTGTCTGGAGGACTTTCTAATTTACTATGCTGCTTTGGTTACAGTTCTTTACCAGTTCTGTAGTTGAATCCAGCACAATCTTGGTGCTGATAAATTACATCTCGAATGACACATTATTTTTGCATTTTCATTATTTTGAAAATGAATCTCTTCTGCTAATACCACAATTACACAGCAGTGAAAATTCAACTAATAAAAAGTCACTGTTCTGGGAGCTAGTTTTCTTTAATAAACTCGATTTTGAAGCAATTCTGAAGCACAAATTAATGCAATGTTCCAGGTCACAAGAAAAAATTCACTTGAAATTCCATGTTTAGGAAAAAAGAGAAAACATGATGATTGGCACGTACTAGGATCACAATAAATACTGAACTGATGACATTGATTTATGTTCCCCTCCACCTTCCACCTTACTGTAAAATGAGAACTGAAATTCAGAGGTAAGTATCATTCCTGGTTTTGACAAAGCTCACTATCAAAGGCAGGCTTCCCACATCATCAGCAAACAAGATGTCCTAAATATCTGTAATAACAGCTTCAAACAAGAATTTCTGGATTAACTCCCAATTAGAATGGTGCACCTTGGTTCTCATCCGGGTTTATCAGGGAAGTTGTTGAAGGGGCTGATGCAGTATTATATCTTGTTTCTCGGGACTGTCATGAACATGTCAACCAATGACAGGAATACAGACACTGAGAGTGGACCAAGGCTCTTTCGTATGATTATGGATCACAAAGGAAAGCAGGCAAATCCAAACAGCTAGTGTATTTTATACCCACCCAATGCAACCTACGACATTTATCATCATGTGTGTCTCCATTACATTGTTTTTCAAATTATAACGTGTTTGTTCAAAGAACAAGGAGGAAAGGAAAGCAGAAGCAATCTCTGGCCTGCTGCCAACGCCGTGCCTGGGTGCTTTGATGCCTTGGTACTTTTGACAATGGCCAGTCACTTTTTAAAATTTTAAGCCATAAAGCGGTTTTGTGTTCCTCAGCCATGAAGAGGTATATTTTAAAGAGCAATTTTTCTTGCCTGCAGTGAAGAAAAATGCTCCCAAGAAGCAAATATCTCACCCATTAGAACAAAATGTACCCATCCAAGGCCAACGGGGTTTGAGAAGATTGCATCTCAGGGCGTGTTCCGCATCTCCAAGGCTCAAGCAGCTTGACTCAGGATCAATTAGTAATAACTCTGGGTAGCATCTGATTGTCTCGGCATGCTCCCCTGTCCCCTTCATCTCTTAATTCCTACAATTAGCATGAATTAATATGGGTTTTCAGTTTAGAGATGAATAAGAGCTTAGAGACTTTTTGGTAACTTCTTTGGGTTCAGAATAACATTCAGACATTTGGATTAGAAAGAAAATCAGGATGTAATTCAAAATAAAGTATTTTATTCCCCTTTGTCTCTCTCCTTGCTTGTTCTTTTAAGTGTTTCTATATAGCCAAGGGCAAATCACATATACAAGCTATGGATCCTGATAGTTTTTTTTTTTTTTTCTAAATACCAATGCCACTGGCTGTTTCAAAAGCAGTTCTAACTTCCAACTTAGTCTGGGGCTGTATCTATGGGAAAGAGACTAGGATACAGCAAGGTATATTTTATATTATTAGGATAAATTAAGCCTTACCCCAAACTACCATGCTCAATGAAAATACCTTTGAAAAAAATGATATTATGGCACCCCAGAGATATGTGGAAGTAGAGTGCCACTTCAGATTAACTGACTTGGCCATGTGGCCATTCTGTTTGATCTGAGATTACTCTGTGCCTTGGATATTACACATGCTCCGGAAGCAGGAAGTGTCATATTTTAAGCAGACCCTTCCCGGGTTGGCAAGAGTAACAGGAAACAAATTCCACACATGACAGGAAACATCAGTGGGGTGTGAGAATGGGCACTTTCCCCAGTATCGCTCGCTCTGCCAAATGCCACGAAGCCACATCACAGGAGTCAGTGTACGGTCCCATGGGCTTGATGGAAAAGGAGACGTGTTTAATGAAGACCAGAGGGCTTCCCTCAGGTAGGAAAAGAGCCCCTAAGAACACAAGGCATTTCACTTTAAAGCACTGTGAAAATGTCACAGTCTGTGTGTGACAGAGGGGAATAAGGACAAAGGGAGGCTGGAGATGAAGTATGGGCTGGTGAGGGGAATGGTGATGGTTCAGGAAAAAGGCAAAAGTAGAAGCATCTCCCCTGGAGGAGGGCACGGCAGCCCACTCAGTACTCTTGCCTGGAGAATTCCATGGACAGAGGAGTCTGGCGGGCTACAGTTCATGAGGTCACAAAGAGCTGGGCATGACTGAGCGGCTTAGTACATACACAGAAGTGTTTGCATTGCTGCTCGAGAGGATCATTACCTCCAAGAAAACACACTTTTGGAAGGATACTAAATTCACTGTTTTCCCTGTTGAAGGAGGAGGAGAGGGACCAATGCTACTCCAGTAAAAGCATCTCAGCACTTGTAACCTATATTAACTAAAACAAATGAAGTCCTCTCTAAAACAGAGCCAGGAATCCCCAAATCATCATGAGATTAGGTGTGCCCTGCGTCATGTACCGACTTCCGTAGTTAATGTCCCCAAATGACAGTCACTTAGTCCTGACATTGATATAAAACTGGGCTCGTGCCATTCAGCTTATTCTTGCAATGAAATGAGCCCTTGGAGGTTGTGTGATGAAATGTGAGGACCTTCCATGGTAGAAAAGGAGACCCAGACTACGCAACCCTGTGTAAATGACTTAACCTCGCTGGGGCACTTCCTTTAAAAATTAGAGGGTGACAGTAGATAATTTTTAAGAATCTTTATCATCTGTAAGGCTCTATGGCTTTGTTCTATTTAGAGGAATGGTCCTAAAATACACAGGGACCGTTGAAGTTAACATAGTGCTTTGTAAATGAAGGAGGAGCAGACAGGCACAGCTTGCCAGAAGAAATTCCCCCTGACATTGCTTACAAAGCCCTTTCATTCCCAATGCAGAAGTTTAGACAGGACTCAGTCCCAGGCAGCTGGGAAATCCAGAGAAGAAATGGCAAGAAACACCTCCTGCAGCATTCTGTAAATGCTCATCAAAGACTGCCCTAATCGCCACAACCTGGGCATACATGTCTAGCCTTTGTGTCTGCCAAACTGGGAGATTTGTGATGTTTCTAAGGGTTGACACTCAGAGAAATTTAGAGCACTGAAAAAAAATCCAAAATAATTACATGAAACTAAGGCACTCTGGAGAAACCTTAAATGTCATCATAACATTTTCAGTATTTATTTCTTCATTAGAAAGGCAGGAAAAGTAAGGCTCCCACAACTTTCCTTCCTCTGACTCAGACTAGAGTGTATAAGAGCTCCCCTGGCACAGAAACAGAAAAGCAGAGGCTGATAGATTCATTTATTGACATTTATTCGTATTCCATTTTCTGTTTTCCAAAAGATTTGACCTATTTATACAAATCGTACATCTTCTTCCCTTACTATTTGCCTCCTGTGATAACCTGGTGGGGACAGAACCACTAACCCTTTCTCATCTGCTTTGTGTATTTTCTCTACTCAGCTGTTTGAAAATGATTCCTCGTCCCCGTGACCTCAACCTGCTAGTTGGGGAGAGCTGTGGGATTCTAGCAAGGTCAATTCTGCGTTTACTGGAAGCAGCTTCCTGCCCTAGAGGAAGTGAGGAATTGATTACTAATTCCTTTGAAATATCTTCTTTTGAGCTGTGGCTCCCCTCCAACTGAGCAGATGCAAGATTTATTGTAACTGATATTCACAGATTATTCAGAGATAAAATTTTGGCCAATGGCTCCAACCTTGTTCCATGACTCCCTGGATGCCTGACCTTTTCTCAAGATGCCAATCTGACTGAAGTACTGACCTTTATCCTTTTATCCACAACAAATGCCTAGTCTCAAACGGTCAGTGAGATGGTCAAACGGCAGATTTCAGATGAAGCTAGGGATGTGTGGAGGAGTCTCAGAATTGCCATGTCTTAGCCCTACATGAAAGATCTCTTTGTATCTAAGAAATGCTAGTATATAATACTGGGGAAGGCGATGGCACCCCACTCCAGTACTCTTGCCTGGAAAATCCCATGGATGGAGGAGCCTGATGGGCTGCAGTCCATGGGGTCACGAAGAGTCGGACACGACTGAGCAACTTCACTTTCACTTTTCACTTTCATACATTGGAGAAGGAAATGGCAACCCACTCCAGTGTTCTTGCCTGGAGAATCCCAGGGACTGGGGAGCCTGGTGGGCTGCCGTCTATGGGGTCACACAGACACGACTGAAGTGACTTAGCAGCAGCAGCAGCAGTATATAATACAACAGCTAGAGTATGGGGCTCCAGGTCCTAGGAAATAGAAGTCTATACTTCTATAGAACATAATAGAGTCACATGTTTTTTGTGTGCTTGTTTTTTTATTTTCTAGAAGCCACAATAAAAAGGTAAAAGCTGATATATTTTGTTTAACGCAATATATATATATATATAAAAGAGTACTATTTCACCATTTCAACAATTGACATTCATTTTCTTCACACGAAGTCTTTGAAATCCAGTATATGATACTTTTCAATTTAGACTAGCCACATTTCAAGGGCTTCATGAGTGCTCAGACCAGCAGGGTGCTGGCTCCTTGGGCAGAACGAGTTGGCCTCAGGGTAGGGCGGGGCCCCTGAGCCCCTGTAGATGCAGCTGTCTCTAGGCCGTTTGCTCTCATGACTCACACTTTGCGGGTGTGTGCAGAGCCAACCTCTGGCCTGGCCCCGGAGAGAAAAGTCACTTAAGGAACTGAGTAATTTCTGCCATCACTGAAGGATCTGACAAGTGTATCCCAAGGGCTTCTACTGCCTTCTGGGACACTGACAGCCCTGTGGCAAGGTCACATCTAAAACCAGAGAGGAATCTAACCAGCACACTCTACGTCCTGCTCCATAAACTCGGAAGTACTTTGCCTTCTAGGGGAAAAAAGGAACCCAGAATAACACGTTCCTGCAAACTCGTCGACAATGTTATTTTTAAAACCTATAGAAACCTTGATCATCCCGGGGGTAGGAGAGGTGACATCCATTCCCTGGCAGAGAGCATGGTACAAACCAGCAGAGTGGATTGATCAGCTGAGGAACACTTTAAACCACATCCTTGGGCAGGGACAAACCTCAAGGGATTGCTGCTCTGCCCTCCACACTGCCAGGAATGTGCCCCTATAAATCTTGGTGTGATGACCATCACTACAGGCATCCTCGGCACCAACATTCTTCTATTGTGATTTGTTCCTAGCAACCAGCATCGTCACTCTGGGATGAAGGTCTGGCAGGATCCAGAATGGCTGCTCAGGTGAAGAGCATCACTGATCTTGTTCTTCCAAAGAGATTGTTGCTGAGCACTGGAGGTAACAGCAGAGAGCCCAGGGTTTCTTTTCACTGTGGACAAGATTCTAATCCAGACATCTATGTTCTGATAGAGGTGCTAACCAGAAGGCTGACTTCAAGCTTGCGGAAAGAAAATTAGGAACCGCAAAGCTAGTCCAAAAGAATGAATCCATGGCCAGAGTCCTAGGCAGTATTCCCTCCTGGATCTTTCAAAAGGAAAGATCACTGAAAAATTGCCTAGTATATTCCATTAGTATTCTTGATAGTCTACACCCAATGAAGTGACGAGGGACTTTAGGGATTCTCTCTGCCAGCAATGTCTTTCAAATCATAAGAGGAGGGCAAGGCCTTGAAATGAGTCTCCGTAACATCAATAAAGATTGATGAATGCCAAATACTACCCACAAAGTCAACCTTCTCATCTTAAACTCTTCAGAACTTTATAAAGCTGCCTAGAAATTCAAGCGTCATTCAATTACATGAAACTTTTTTTTTCAATAAGGTTTTCTAAGACTATACTTCTTATCTAAGTTGTATACAGGTTGCCTATAGAATGTGGAAGGCAATTATGCTCAACATTATCCCACCAACACTACCCTTCCTGTAGAATTTGGGTGTCTCCTCTCATACAATTTCCCCTTATACAGCTTTGTCAAGAAGGGTTACTGTTTTGTGACTATTGGAAAGTTTCACACAAGCTAAATTCAAGGAATTAAAGTGTTAACAACTTCTGAAGAAGGATATATTCACATATAGCTAGACACACTTCCTATGGTACCCAGGGACCTGCTGTCAGTGTCAGTGAGATGTCTGTTCTGATTCACACAGCAGCAGGGGGCTGAAAAATCAATCTGCAAGTACAATTGGTTGACTGTTTTTCAAAGAAAATGCAATGGACGGAAATTAGAGGAAACAGCACAGTGGAGCGGCTCAAGAACACAGCTTTTAGAAACAGGAAGACTTGAATTTGAATCTTGGCTCCAGCGTTTCCTAGCTGTGAAAAACGTGGGCAAGTTGCGTAACCTCCGAGTTGGTTTACTCTCATATAAAGCATCGAGGATAACACGCAATCTACAAACTGGTTGGGAGGTTTGAATGTACACAATCACTAGGCATTCTTTCTCCCTCTTTCATTGCTCTGTCCTGGATGCTCTGGAGAATAAAATCCCATGACCTAGTTCCATGATCCATTCCAACTCCTTCAAGTTAAGAACTCTCTGTTTAATTCAAATACATTTTCCAACCATTTAAATTGTTCTCATGGTGTTCTGTTTTCAGAGGAAATTAAAATATGTCTCAGGTTTATCTCTCTCTGAGTGTGGCTACCAGATTCTCCATGTCTTAGAGACTTCAAAGCTAAATAGTAAATGACCTTGGGATTTGGAGGGGTCTAGAATACCTACACGGAGAAGGCAATGGCACCCTACTCTAATACTCTTGCCTGGAAAATCCCATGGATGGAGGAGCCTAGTGGGCTACAGTCCATGGGGTTGATAAGAGTCGGACATGACTGAATGACTTCGCTTTCATTTTTCACTTTCATGCATTGGAGGAGGAAATGGCAACCCACTCCAGTGTTCTTGCCTGGAGAATCCCAGGGACAGGGGAGCCTGGTGGGCTGCCGTCTATGGGGTCACACAGAGTCAGACACGACTGACGCGACTTAGCAGCAGCAGTAGCAGAATACATACAAGAGAAAAATGGTTAAATAAAGGTTTGAGAAAGTTAAACTCCACTTGACATTTTTCCTTGTTTCCCCCTTTATTCCGACTGAAGGTGGTGGCTCTTTTGTGATACTAGACCTACAGGAAGCAGCCAAGGAAAATATAGCTAAATAGCAATTCCCCAGGTTCTGATTACTTCTAAGGAGTTCTAACATCCTCATTTTTTCAAATCTATTTGTCTAAATATTAGCAATCATCCTAAATGTCTCCATTAGTACTGATTTATGAGAATCTGCTTACTGTAGATAACCAGACATTGAAAACAAGTGAAAAATAAATTTACATCCAGACTGAAAATGACTGGTATATAGGTTTCTCATCGTTTAACAATGAATCAAACAGCTGGCATGTTTTCTTACATGCAAATAAGGTCTTTCAAAAATCATTTTTATCCATCACTCTTTTGAAAGGGTGGATATCAGTCACAAGGAACTGGATGTTTCCTTTGTATTTTGTTCCAGCTACATCATCATAAGAGCCGCTGGAACTTTAACGACTCAATCATCAAGCTGCCTCAGAGGAGAAAGCTCTCAAGGGCCACATCTTCCTATAACATCGTTCTCATTCTTCTCTGACATGACAATCTATTGTTTTATAAAAGCTGGTAAGTGAGGGGGCGGAGCACAACCCACGGAAAGTCAGTGGAAGGAAGGCAGAATCTAGAATAACACTTTCCCTTCTCTTTTCCCATCCACAGACTGCCCTCTGGCTTTTTCCTTCCATTTCCATGAGTGCCAGCCCAGCCTCTTAGAATCTCTCATGTGTCTCATGGCTTCAGAGCCCCATGAAATTGTAAGCGCATCGTTGATAAGGACAGGAAGAGCACTTCCTTTACAACAGGGAAGAAGGCCAGGGAGGTCGGTTTACAGGATGCCCCCTGCCAAAGAGAAGCCCCATTCACTCCTCTAGGATGAAAATAGGCCACCCTTGGCTCTGCCTGAAGTAGGGCATCCTGCGATGCCGTTTTTATTACAGACTCAAAAGGTTCCTCTGTTCAACCTGCCTCCACTTGAAAACCAAAGCTAAAATCATCTCTCTCCCGACTTGAAGTTGGTGGAATTCAAAAATAAGCTTTCTGGGTCTGAAGCACTAATTGAATGAGTTATTACCAAGAAAATTCAGCCACAAGAGAATCTCATGTGAAGACAGTAAAAGCTTATATGGCACCACTTTTCTCATTTTTTTATATATATCACTCCAAGCAAGTTGAGCAAGTAGGAAAAATAATATCACATTCTTAATTTTGAAAAACTTGTAAATTATTTTGAAAACTGCATTCCTACATCATAATATGTAGCAGTAAGCACCATTCTTTGGTCTGGTGTGCCCAAACATCTATTATGTTGTTGTTAAAATGTTTCTAAAGCAAGGTAACCATTCTCAAAACTCAACATTCAGAAAACAAAGATCATGGCATCTGGTCTCATCATTTCATGAGAAATAGATGGGGAAACAGTGGAAACAGTGCCAGACTTTATCTTTTTGGGCTCCAAAATCACTGCAGATGGTGACTGCAGCCATGAAATTAAAAGACGCTTACTCCTTGGAAGAAAAGTTATGACCAACCTAGATAGCATATTCAAAAGCAGAGACGTTACTTTGCCAACAAAGGTCCGTCTAGTCAAGGCTATGGTTTTTCCTGTGGTCATGTATGGATGTGAGAGTTGGACTGTGAAGAAAGCTGAGTGCCAAAGAATTGATGCTTTTGAACTGTGGTGTTGGAGAAGGGACTCTTGAGAGTCCCTTGGACTGCAAGGAGATCCAACCAGTCCATTCTAAAGGAGATCAGCCCTGGGATTTCTTTGGAAGGAATGATGCTAAAGCTGAAACACCAGTACTTTGGCCACCTCATGCGAAGAGTTGACTCATTGGAAAGACTCTGATGCTGGGAGGGATTGGGGGCAGGAGGAGAAGGGGACGACAGAGGATGAGATGGCTGGATGGCATCACCGACTCGATGGACATGAGTTTGGGTGAACTCCGGGAGATGGTGATGGACAGGGAGGTCTGGTGTGCTGTGATTCATGGGGTTGCAAAGAGTCGGACACGACTGAGCGACTGAACTGAACTGAACCATTCTCAAAATCTCAAGAAACTTTAATGCATAGAACAGATGAAAGATGTTTTAAGTATTAAGAATTTTATAAAATCTCATTTTACTATTAAATTTACTTACTATAAGGATAGTATGAATAATGAGGTTCCTTTGAATTGCCCCCAAATTTCAAACTGAGCATTATACATAATAATACTTATTTCATCATTCAAATTATATCTGTTTTCTTTTAAGTTGGCAGTACTCAAAAATGACTCATCAATACAGAATCATTATGGAATAACTCTTAGTAATTATTAATAACCAATAAAGAATAGTTTTTAACTTTTTACCCTGCCATCCAACTAAATAGAGGTTATGTTCCATCCAAGCTTTATTCAAAGTATATAGAAATTTTTTCAACCAGACCACAAAAGTTAATGCACTAAAGATAGTTCAATATGCCAACATTTTGTATTTCACTATAGTTTTTAATTAGTTTATAACTGGTCACTTTAAAAGTATTATCTTTCTTGCTTGATAAACACAGTTTAAAATTTATTTCCTTTACTTTGCCTATACATAGAAATCATTTGTTCACATTACACTCAAGAATTACTTTGACTTCAATAAAAGAATTAACTGTATAATTTTAATTACATGTCTGCCTCATTATGTATCCTTCTAATTTTCTACATTTGAGGCACTGTGATTCCATCAACGGGTTAACCTTGTCACAGACTCTAACACCCCTCTTGCATTCATTAGGCAAAGTCAGCTCAATATTAAAATGAGTTCTTTCTAGGTCTTAATGGTGTCAGTCCATTTTCCACTCAAACTTCCTTTAAAATCACTGCTTTAGGGAGACATGATGATAATATGGGTGCAAACATCTGCAAGAAGATTTTTAAACAGTTTCCGCCTCAATGTATCCAAACAAGTCCTTTTTGGCCAAGGCAAATCTATCTTATGAGCAGCCTGGGCAGAGATGCTTGGGTTTGCATAGCCGGTAAGGCTCAGCATGTCAACTTTTTTAAAATGTTATGCACACCACATAATTTGGAGGTCCACCTTTAGAGAAAAGTCTGACTCAATTATTCCCCAATCAATGGAGGATACCTAGCAGGGGTTCCTTCTGGAAGCACCCTTTTCTTCCCTGCATCTGACCAGGAACATAAAATGCCCATGAGAGCTGGCCAGAAATCCAGCTAGGAGCCAGACCACCAGTGCCCCTTTTGGATAAGCAAAAATAGCTCACCTTCCCAGGAGACTGTGATTCACTTCCTTTGGGTGAATCACTGAATTTCCTACCACTAGGCAAAAAGATTCATGGGCCTTTAGCTTCTATATTTTGCATTAAAAAAAAAACAGAGCTCTTGATACTCTGAGTAAAAAAAAAAACTATACATTAACCAATCTTTTTTCAAACTACCTAGCTTCTAGCCTGATGGCACAGAGAAAGGGAAGATATGATTTCCAGTATTTCTCCCATATTCTAAATGCCTTCCAACATTGCTCACCTAACCAGACTAAGCAGGGATCAAGCTAATGGGTTGGCCAAAAAGTTCCTAAGATATTACAGAAAAATCCTAATGAACTTTTGGCCAATCTAATACAATATGGTAACAAGAGGCTGAAACGGAACATTGTAATTTTAATCACATGTGTCTCCCCTCGGCATGTACCCTAATTCTCCACATTTAAGGTGCTGTGATCATCAACAGGATGACCCTGTCACATGTTCTGGCATCACCCTTAACCTTTGTCAGCCAACATTAACTCAGACTTAGCTGCTGGTCTTGCTTTGATCCCCTACCCAAGTCCCTCCAAAATTCAAGTCTTGCCTTGTGAGAGTCAACTCGGAGATTGACATCTGACTCCTGAATCCGTCTCCAAAACTCGGTCTCTGTTCGCTGTTGTCAGGTTCCTAATGTTGACGTGCATTCACCTACTGTCTGCCTGCCCTCTACTACTCAAGAGGGTTCCTTTCCCACTCATGGGGAAGGTAAAACCAGGAGAGAAAGAATTAGGGCCTCGTGGTTTCCTTCAAGAGAATCTTAAAAGTTCTGGGTTCTGTATCATTTTTAAAGGAAGAAATTCCCCCTTCACATCTGGCTAATCTCTGGGTCCTCGCTGTTTCTAGTCTGGTGTAAACTGCCAGTTTACAGTTGATTCTGAGAGTGAATCAGTGGTGAGGTAGAGGGTGGGGGACGCGGCATAATATATAGATTTAAGAAAAGATGTGATTTGGATCTGAAACTGGTTCAATCACGGGTCTGTTGCACTGTTTCTAAAGTGGTCCTGGTGAAGCTAATTAACCTCTCTACAAATTCTCATTTATTGAGGAATGTGCTATCTTTACATGAGGTAATTGTAAGCATTACAATAGGTAAGGGATGGAAAGAACCTTAAACAATATCTAGCACAGAGCATGAATAAAAACTGCTGGCTACTTTATTTCTCACTTATAAAAAGATTCGGGGTAAGGTGTGCTATTCTGTGTAAAAAGCAGCTTCTCGAAATTGGCATCCCACAAGCAAGGGCGGAAATTGCTGGGAAATGAAAGTGTACTCTCTTCTGTCACATTTTTCTATTTGAAACTAGCTTCTTCCAATGATCTCATATTGCAATCAAAGTCACTTGAGGAAATGAAATTTGCCAGCAGCCCAGGAGTTTTATATTCTGTAAGTGTGGTCCATAATTCCCCTTAAAGGAAGATACAATTTAACATATCCTAGAGTCCTACCTTGTATCTGGTATATCTTGGGCCACTGTGATATCCTTTCCCCCCAAAACAGAAGTTCACAACACAGAGAAAAAGCTGATTGTGACATTACATACAAGGATCGTATTATAATGTTACAGCAGCTATATTGAGAAAATTCAACAAGAACATGAAGGAGATAAAGACAGAACATTGGTTCTGTTCTTTGGGAACAGAGGAGATTAAAGCAGAAGGTTATTTTTTCATATGAACTTGGCAATATTAGTTTGACTAGATGAAAGGGAAACAGAAAAAAAAATAAGCTTCAGTAAAAATATCCACCACATAGCAATGAGTAGTCTAAGGGAATGGAAGCAAAAAAAGTTATTAACTTGACCCAGAGCAACACAAGACTTCCGATGATTTCCTGGGAGCTTTGCCTGTGCAAAGACGAGAAAACTGGGCTCACGTTTTAGGGTCTATAAATAATGTAAGAAAAGTAAGAAACCTGTTATTCATAGCCCAAAAACCACAAGGAGTTTATGGATATGCATCTCCTTTAAAGAGAATTGGATCAGCCTTAATGCTAGTGAAAAAACATGTAGATGATATATTTATTCTACTTATGGTGGGATTTTTTTATACAAAATAAGAATCAAACTAAATAGTACCACAAAATCCAGTGCAACAAAATGAGTGATGGCACATGTATCACTAAGAACTTAAACGGAAAAGTATCCAATGTTACCTTGGGACAATTGGTTTACACTGAACAAACTATTCACTCTTCAAAAGACAGATGTGTTATAGCATGAGATTCTGTTCTTGTGACATTTAATAGGTCTCTTGATCTGAGAGTCAAAGCTTTTGCCAACAGGTTCATTCTTCCTTCATCTAAAAGCTGTCTCCATTTGTAATCAGCAGCATATCTGTCTTTTCACCCTATTTCTCACTTCAAACCTCCGTAGGATCTCGCAGGTCTGAGAAACCACCACCAGGTCCTGTATTAACTAGAAATGTGAACCTGAATCCACACCTGGATGAGACGGTGAGGCACCATGGACTCTTCCAGACCTCGCAGACTCAGTTGTTTTTGCACTCGCTTGGGAACATCCTCTATCCTATTTTAATCATCCGCTTTCATTGCTGAAGCATTATGCTCTGTCTTTTCTCATTCAGACTGATTGCCTCTTTTGTCAGCTCTAATTAATGATGCATGATGGCATTTAAAGCCATTTTCTTAAGCTTTCCCAGCTTTTATCACCAAGAAAGTAAAATGCAACCCTCTTTTGGAATATGCCCTTAATTAACCCACATGATCTCTGATCAGTCGTCCTGAATTTCTTCAACAGACTGTCCAGGTGAGGACATCTCCAGTAATCCACTGCTTTTAGAAAGCTACATGTTGTTAGAAACGTATCCAATTGCTTTTTGTTGAATTCCCTGTGTTCATCTCTGAAATATACAAGAGCTCCAGTGTCAGCAGCTTCAAAAATCAAGTCAAGAGTAAGACACAAGACAGAGAGTGGGAACCAACACATCAGCTCAGAAAAGCAACGTCAGGAGCAACGGCTGAAGATAAAACCAATGCCGAATCTGTCACCAATCCCTTTGAGCACGTTCTCCACGCAATCTTCTAGTCCTGAGCTTAGCTGCATACTTGCTCCGCAACAACTGTGATTTATCCGGAGAGAAGGTGAACAGCAGAAACACCTAAGCTGCGAATACACTGGTAATCACTTCTTGTCAGGAGTGACTCCTTAGGGAAATAACAGCATGTCTCCCAGAGGCACAGGCAATGATTCAGCAAACTCAAGAAGCCAGAAAAGCAATATTTAAGAGAGCAAGAATCATTAGGAACTCAGGGAGAAAAATGTAACTTTGCATGGTACCTACCTAAGCAATTTGAAGGCACAAAAAGATAACAACTAGAAATAGTGTGTTAGAAGAAACAAACCCATACAATCTAGCAGATGTATGATCACAGAATTACTTTAAAACATTGTCACACACACACAAAAAATCCCCCACATGTCTGGGTTATTTTGTCAGTTGTCCTAGTGAGCTACAATCAATATGCAAACTCTCAATTTTCCCAGAATTAAAATCAGTATCTACTAGGGTGGAAGTAGGGACCTATTGTTCAAAAACACAAAAGAAATCACACAATTTCAATAGAACATTTCATTTTTTATGTCTTTTGCATGTTTCTTAAAAAACTGACATGTCTTACTTGTTAAAGTTAGACTGGCTGGTGTTTCCAGGGCTTTCTGAAGGGCAGTGTTCAGATTTCATGCTCCTCAGTTACCTATTTTGTACCATTTTGTACCTGTGTGTATGTTGAGTTTATATTCTCACTAACATTTTTGAAGTCTCTAAGACCTTGAGGAGAAAATTTCTTCGTTTTCCTGATCTTGGAAGTATTACCCACAAAAAAAAACTGTATTTCATAGTCCTATTGCCCATAGGTCTAAGAATTCTTTTTATTCTCACAGTTTCTATATAAAGATGCCAACAACACAATGTAAGCAATAACTATAAGTTTGTAAATATGGATGGGCATCAAAATTACTACTAAATCTTATGAAGATACAATTCTATGGCCTGATCCTAAAGACAAACGGGGTATGGCTCTATAGTTACAGTATCATAATTATAATACCATATAACTATAACCAGTTTTTGAATAAGAAAGGATTTTAGAATTATTCAGATCAAATACTCTCGCTTTATAGTTTAAGACACTGAAGCCCAGAGTTGGTGCCCTCTAACTGATGAGTGGCTGGAGGCAAGGGTCTGATCTGAATACCTTTCACAGAATGCTCGTTGCACACCCATTTTTTACTTGTGAAGCAATCTACCCTGGAATGTCACACTGGCCTGTATCATATGGCCTCGCCACAGCACCACACCCTATCACAGCCTGTTAACATTTCATTAAAATGAAGGCCCTGGTTTCTGACCCATTCCCTCAAGGAGCAACATCCTTTCCCTGACACTGAGTCTCAGGGAGAAACTCTTTTCTCAAACCTTAACAAAAATTAATGAATGCCATGCTTCCCAGGCCACTTCATTACACTGCCAAATAATAATTAAAATTCGAATTAAAGTAACACATAATAATAAACATAATGTTTCACAGTTGCTATAATAGATTCACCATAAAATAACCAAACCAAAATGATCATTTCAGTGCACTGATTGATTGCTAATGAATAGCAATGTCCAGACATCTGTTATGGAGAATTTCTTCTGCTGATGCTGTAGATCCATCAATAAATGAGGGAAAATAAAAACTGTCAGCCAGAATGGATTCAACACTACATCAGGTTAAAGCGAGCTGTATGTACATAAGGCATACTTGGGCAGACTTCCTAGTTGAGGCCTATGCCCTGCCTCCAATATGCCATCAAAAAAATCAAAGAAAAACTGTCATCAAGAAAAGGCGATCAGTACCTCAAGGACCAGGTAATAACAGGGCAAGTACAGCTATTATTTGAATGGCTTAATATCAGCTCAAGTGTTTGAAATGACTCCCTTGCAAACTCAGATTGGGCCAGGTCAAACATCACGCAATCAAATAGAAACTCACACATTTCAGTTCTGACAGACAAAAGAGACTGAAGTGAAAATAGTGTCTGCTCGCACTATTCCTCGATCTGTCATCAGCAAGCCAGCCTCAGCTGCCTGCCTACCTCCAAGTGGAGAGAAAGGGGAGGGTCCTCAGAATACTGTTCAGATGGCAAAGAAATACACAGCCACTCAGGTGCCCTAGGGAACCAGAGGAAGAACAGAGGAAGCACACAGGCTTAGGGTCGTGAAATTTGTGCTCCAAGAAGGAACCTGAAGAAAGAAGAGATTTACTATACTATTTTAAACAATTCTTGTTGAACAGAACAGGAAGATCTGGTCAAGGACTGGTGGCAGTTGGTGCTTTTCTGTGATTGGAAAGCCAGAGTTCTATATTCTAGACTAGTCTGTCGAGAGTTAAAATACACACACATACTGATAACCAGCAAGGACCTACTGGACAGCACAGGAGATTCTCCTCAAGATTCTGTAATAAACTAAATGGGAAAAGAATTTGAAAAAGAATAGATATATGTATACGTATTACTGAATCACCCTGCTGTACATCTGAAACTAACACAATATTGTAAGTCAGCTATAGTCCAACATAAATTAAAAAAATTTTTTTAAAAATCACAGTTCATTATCTTACCTTCTATTCTGCTATCATAAGGAAATCTTTAGTGACTTATCTAAAGTCACTAAAGTTTCAAACCCTGAAATTATAAATATATTGTCTTTGAAACAATAAAAAAAAAAATTCCAAAAGGGTAGATACACATGTACAACCCCAAACTGTCAAAGATCTGTCAAAATGATCTGTTTTAATGAGGCCCCATTTCTTACAAGTTAGTCTCTGTGATATTCTGATTCTTTGTAGATAATCCAGCCTATTTTTTGTAACATCCCTAGAATAATAACCGAGAAAGTTTTCCTTTATAAACCTGAGTATAAAGGTATGCATACTGAAATCTCTTCTTTAAAAATGTTTAGTTCCTTAAGTTTATATTAGCCATCTAAGCATTTACAATTTCCTACACAGTTCTCAGACAAGACGTTAAATCAATTCAGCATTTTCACTTTGTTCTTCCTGAGTGCATGTCTCCTGTTTCAAACAATACCCTAAATGTGGTCTACTTGCATGCTGTATGTGTACTCAGTCTCAGTAGTATTCGGCTCTTCGCAGCCCCAAGGACTGTATCCCACCAGGCTACTCTGCCCATGGAATCTTCCAGACAAGAATACTGCAGTGGGTTGCCGTTTCCTACTCCAGGAGATCTTCCCGACCCAGGGATCGAACCCACATCTCTTGCATCTCCTGTGCTGTCAGGTGGGTTCTTTACCACGAAAGCCACCAAATGTGGCTTTATTTTTTTAAATTAGCTTTTTTAAAGGGGTGGACAGTGACATCCTTATTGGGGTGCTTTATTGGGTTTATAATTTATCCACAAAATAAAATGAATTCATAGTTTTCTAGCATAGATGCACAATAAAATCACCTGGGGAGACTGTTAAACATACTAAGACCTGGGCCTCACCCCTAGAGATTCTGACTTAATTGGCTAGAGTGGTGCTTAGGTAGCTAACATGTTTAAAAGCTTCCCAGGTACCCCCGCTATGTGGTACTAGGATATAACCAAAGCTGAGAACTTCTGCCCTGTATTCTTTCCCTCAGGTTTAATAGCTAAGAATTTTTCTCTTCTTCTGGATTTGTTCCATAGATTCTCTTAAATCTTACATTTATACACAGGAAGAGTTATCTCTTTGATACACTTTTGCAGATCTTGTTACAGTCTTTTTGTCAATCAATATACTTGCTTCTCTCCCAGATTTAAGAGGATGTGCATTACAGAAGCATTTTGTCTACATTTTATCCTGGCTACTGACATAAACTAATGACTAGGTCAAGGCCTAAGGTGGAATCCTGTGACATGGTTTTTTTAAATGAACCTATCATCTTTTAGGTAAGATCATTCAACTATTTACCATTCTCTCTCTTCCAGCCATTTCCCCATCCTTTCCAAAAGAAAATCAAGAGTGATCTTATCAAACAGACATTAAAACTCCCTCATCAGCCAGGTGAGCAACTGTGCCAGCGCTGGGGAAAGTCTGATATGGCAGCACTGCTGCAGCTCCTCCTCGCTGTCACAGTTTAAGAACCCTGTTTTTTAAAAACCCAAATACCCAAGAATTATCCATATTTGAGAGAGTTGGTAGATACTCTTTGCAAATACTTTTCATTTTTTTCCCAAGCCTAATTTAATGAACAGAGATAATAAAGTCAACTCAACGCCACCTCCTCTAGGAAGTTTTTATATTTATTTGGAAGAGAGAAGCTCTACGTGTATACAGTGCTCCATGGGGACTAATGGCTTCCTTCCATCAACAAGACATTTTAATTCTCTGCTAAGGAACAAGATTCTTTCTTCTTTGCCAAGAAATGCACTCCTCTAAAACTCTGAAATGGTCCAGCAGCACATAGAAGATGAGTGGTGTTTAATATGGAGAATTTATCTCCATGATATATTAAAGTCCACCTCCCTCCTGGGGACACTAGGCACACACATTAAGGAAGGAACAGCTACAAGTTTACTAGGAGATGCTAATGCCAGGGGTTGAGTGTGCTAATTGGTACTTTTGCCACTATTCATTAGAGTAGCTTATATCATGGTGCTAATCAAGAGATGAGCACAATATGAATTAGCTATTCAGAAAAGAAACATTCTACTTATGGAATCACTGGGAGTTTTTTCTTCTGTTTTTACATTTTTAAACATTTTTTGAACAAGATCTAATGAACAAAATGAACAAAATTTGAATCATTTGATTCAAATGAACAAATCTTTGTGTAACAAACAATTTTTTGGTAAACCAGATAACAGTGGGACAAAGAAATAACCTAATTATTTCAACATTTCTGCCATAACTGGTCAAAGATTTACAAAACACAAACAGACTCAGATTTTGAAAACAAACTTATGGTTACCAAAGGGGAAACACTGGGGGAGAGGGACAAATTAGGCATCTGGGATTAACACACAGACACTACTATATATAAAATAGATAGCTAACAAGGACCTACTGTCTAGCACAGAGAAGTCTACTTAGTATTCTGTCATAACCTCTATGGGGAAAGAATCTGAAAAAGAGTGCATATATGTATGCATAATTGAATCCCTTTTGTGCAGCTGAAACTAACACAACATTGTAAATAAACTATACTCCAATAAATTTTTTTTAAGATTCATAAAGTCTGGCTTTATGAAGACAGAGAGATAGGTGGTCTTTACAAGAGTATTCTCCAACTACAAAACCTTAAACATTTTCTGACCAAAAGTGATCTTTATATAAAGAACACTGTGTACTGAAAAGTTTGCCAAAGTGTCTTGTCTCTCTCCTTTATCATATGAAGATGGAACATTTTTGCAGTATTTCTTGTCTTCAAAAGCCTAGTGTGTTAAGCCTAACTTGACTTGTTTTGCCTCCTAACAGATATTCAACAACCAAAACTATAACACAAATGTCACTTATAATTTGGTTGCAATGTGTAGAACTAATTCTATATCTGTGATACTTAAAAAACACAAACTATATATCCTACATTAAAAAAAAATAATGCTCATAAGAACATTTCCTTCACCTATTGCAGCTCATTTTTTATCTTCAAATCAGTGAGTCATCCCCTACATCTTTTAGGTTATCCAAAGCAAAGGATGCAGGATTCGACTTTCTTATCTTGCTTCTATAGCAAACTAGATTCTCAGAAGTTCTTCATTTACTACTGAGACCTGTGTGGGAGTTTTGCTAGTGAGTTATCAAATTCTAGGAAGCATTTGGAAGAATATTTCCCTTGCACCTAATGAGGAAGAAACCCCAGATTGCTGGACCCTACTTGAGCCATAAACATTCCTATGTACCCTACAAAAACTGTGGAGAAATCTTTATTTCAAAGTCGCTTAGAATAACATAAACCCATGTCTACCCATCCAATGTCCAGCAAAAGTGAATATATTCCTGACCCATCCTCACTTATTGTGCCTATAAGGCAAGAAACTGTAGACTGCAGAAAAGACACTCCTCTAGAAGAATTGTGGAACATAACTGAACCAAACTCAAATGAGCATGGGCATACGATCAGAAGTAGAGGGAGAAGCCAGGCTGCTTCTAGGATATTTCCCTATTAAATGGCAGGGATATCTATTATTTCTGAAGTTTTGGAATTCAGTAGAAGAACCTGACAAAATGATCCCAGCACTGGAAGAATTCCTAATGGGAACAAAGCTTTTCACTAAGGGGGAAAAAAAATAGATGATGACTTCAGAGAAAGGATTAGGATATTTCACTGGGAAGAGTGAAGATATTAATAAAGTTAAGCCACTTTTCTGACTCGATTAGAATTCAAATATTAGTGCTGGAAGCAACCTAGAAATCATCTCATCTGAGTCTTTATTGTATAGATGCAAGAAGTAACAATTCAATGACTCACTGTTAGTGGCAGAGATGGGAGTCGATTCTAGACAAGAGCTTTTGCTCCTTCCTCACCCTGAGGGTCATGTCAATCACCCCTTGGTCCTCTTAAACACTTCTATGATTATAGAAGAATGACTGTTTGGGTCTCTTTATGTACAAAGTAAAGCGACTAGGGATAAAACTGAATTTGTTAAAGCTGGATCATGGATAAAGAGGTCGTCATAGCTACCTTTCAGAATCTGATGGGCTAGCTTTGGCAGAGGCAGCCGAATGATTCTGGTTCTCTTCAGCTCAAAATTTTGGCTCAAGACAAAAGAGATCTTTCTAATGATCACAAACCAATGAAAGGAACATTTAGTCAGCTCTTACTATGTGACCAAAATCACCCTCATCATTTGACATAGGTTGTCTTCTTTAATCTTTCCAACAATGGTGAAGTAGGTTTTATTATTCCTATTGTAAAGAAAGATATGAGAATCCTCATATACTCTTGGTGGGAGTATAAAATGGTACAGCTGCTTTGGAATGAAAACAGTCTGAGAGCCCCTCATAGGTTAAATATAAAGTCACAATATGCCCTCACCATCCACTCCTAGGAATATGCCCAAAACAACTGAAAGCATAGGTCCACACAAAACTTGTGCATCAAAGTTCACAGCAATATTTTTTCCAAAGAGTGGAAACAAGCCAAGTACCCATCAGTTACTCTCTCTAACCATCTAATCATCAGTTACTATCTCTAGTATATGTTTATTTCAGCCATTAAAAGGATGAAGTTCTGATACATGCTACAACATCAATGAAATTTAAAAACATTATGCTAGGTGAAAGAAGACAGGCACAAAGGAGCATATAAAGTATGATTTTATTTATGTGAAGTGTCCAGAATGGGCCAATCTAGAGAGTTAGGAATTAAACCGATCGTTACCTATGGGACCAGGGTGTAGGACAATTGCAGGGGGGGGGGGGACAGGTAACAGAGTACCTGTTAATAGGAATGGGGTTTCTTTTCAGAGAGGGCTGATGAAAATGTTCTGGAGTTAGTACTGATGATTATACCACACTGAATAAACCAGAAAACACTGAGTATTAAACTTCAAATGGGTGAAATATAATGTAGATTCTATCTCAAAGCTATTTAAATAGATATATTAATGAAGCTCAGGGAATATACACAATTTATCCAAGATACAAAATGTACTAACCAACTAAAAACCAATTATTTGGCTATTTAATGCGTTATTGCAGCCCTGTTATTTGACATTAAAACAACAAACTTTCATAGGCTAAAAGACCAAACTCAAATATTACCACTTAGCCATTTCTTATGCCTTGATTCTGGAGAAAGCAATGGCACCCCATTCCAGTACTCTTGTCTGGAAAATCCCATGGATGGAGGAGCTTGGTGGGCTGCAGCCCATGCGGTCGCTAAGAGTTGGCATGACTGAGCGACTTCACTTTTCACTTTCATGCATTGGAGAAGGAAATGGCAACCCACTCCAGTGCTCTTGCCTGGAGAATCCCAGGGATGGGGGAGCCTGGTGGGCTGCCGTCTATGGGGTCGCACAGAGTTGGACACGACTGAAGCGACTTAGCAGCAGCAGCAGCAATGCCTTGATTCAAGCAATTTGGTCATATATACTAGAGTTTCCTCTCCCTATGTGGTCACTGCAGAAGTTTCATTTCATTTCGATAGTAAGATTATTCCACCAACATCTAACACCCTGATCCTGAATTCATCTTTAACACGGTGTAGGAACCATCACAAGATCTGTGGAGAAGTATGGCTCTATTCCTCAAAGATTTCAAAAATAATTGCCAAACAAATTTATGTTTATTACATTTAAATGTCAAAATTATTAACAAATGTATATTTAGTCATAGCCTGGTATTGTTCACCTTTCATGAGAACGTTTTTCACCTAAACATTTATAAGAAACATTTCAAACACATCTTATATTCAAATTTTTCATAATTTAAGAGTAAAAATGATTAAACTGTATTTTTTTTTTTTTAACAAAAGTAATTCCTGGTATACCATGTAAACCTGCGGTTCCTAACCTTTTGTCACAGGGACTGCTTTTGTAGAAGACAATTTTTTCGTGAGACGAGGGGATAGCTTGGGGATGATTCAGGTCAATTGCATTTATTGTGCACTTTATCTCTAATCTAACGTCACTGCTGGTCTGACACGAGGCACTGGTCCACGGCACAGAGGCGGGGGACTCAGTGTAAACTATGCATACTGCTCCCTCACGGCAAAGGAGAACAGGTAATTAAATGGAAAGGAAATCAGTTTAAAAGCAAAAAACAACAACAAAAAAAACCCCCAGATTTTATTCCATAGAATTCTTAGACTACAAAATACAAAAGTTCAGGAAAACTAAGAAACACAAGTTGCAGATCAATGAAAGATAAACTAATGAAATTCACATATACACAACACTGAAATCTGTAAGCAGTAGAAAGTTAAACTTAATAATTATACTTATTGATACAATGGAAAGAAACAAATTTTACACACTTATGTGTTCTAACACCTTTCATATTTAAAACAGATAATGCCCATAGCTGGTGGGAAAACTTCCATTTGTGAATTAGGCAGAATGGATTTTTGTACAGATTCCTGAAAGACAAAGAAACAGCTATAATTTGACTCTACTTATATTTAAGTATGACTATACAATATTTCACAAACCAATATTTCAACTAAACTTGCAAAATCACATTTTGGAGATCCAACTGTCTCTTCCTCTCTATTCTCAGTGGTGCCTTAACCAACCTCTTACTCTGGTTATCAGAGTCAGTTCATCCACAAGGGTACTCGAGCCTGGTTTCAAATCCCAGCTCTGCCACCTACTAGCTAGTTAAACTTTAGTAAGTTTACTTTCCTTGAAAACGGAGCTGATAGAAAAGCCAATATTACTGTCAGAATACATAAATGCCACAACTAAAGCACTTTAACATAACACCTCACAAGATTTAGTAAACGAAGGTCAGTATTATTTGTTATTCTATGCCATACATTGAGTAAAAGATAAGGCTCAAATGAAACACTAAGGCAGCTTTGCCTTGATTAATAGTCTTTTCAATATTTCTTGGTGGTTATCATCAGTAGACCACTTTGAACTCACATGGAACATGAGCTGAACACATTTCTTTTACATTGTGTACTTTTATTAATATTTAAAATCTGGCTATCAACATATTTGACCAACCTAGATAGCATATTCAAAAGCAGAGACATTACTTTGCCAACAAAGGTTCGTCTAGTCAAGGCTATGGTTTTTCCTGTGGTCATGTATGGATGTGAGAGTTGGACTGTGAAGAAAGCTGAGCACCGAAGAATTGATGCTTTTGAACTGTGGCGTTGGAGAAGACTCTTGACAGTCCCTTGGACTGCAAGGAGATCCAACCAGTCCATTCTGAAGGAGATCAGCCCTGGGATTTCTTTGGAAGGAATGATGCTAAAGCTGAAACTCCAGTACTTTGGCCACCTCATGCGAAGAGTTGACTCATTGGAAAAGACTCTGATGCTGGGAGGGGTTGGGGGCAGGAGGAGAAGGGGACGACAGAGGATGAGATGGCTGGATGGCATCACTGACTCGATGGATGTGAGTCTGAGTGAACTCCAGGAGTTGGTGATGGACAGGGAGGCCTGGCGTGCTGCGATCCATGGGGTCGCAAAGAGTCGGACACGACTGAGCGACTGATCTGATCTGATCAACATATTATTGGTAAGTCACACCCTTTTGTTTACCTTGTTGGAAAAATCAATTTGGGCCGATGTAAGTAATTCTCTCACCTAAACTGTGACACATAGATGGAACTCAGGCATCACAGACATTGAGCTTTAGAGGCTAGGCTGAATAGTTATAGATAAAGTCTATGATAACCTATTTATTTGCCTGTAATTTCTTTCCAAGCCCTTAACTTTAGACTCAGTAATACAGAAGAGCCAACAGGGACTGAAATCAGAGTTGAATGCTGTCTTCCTCATACAGATAAGGAAATGTTTATAAGAATCCTCCATATTGATATATGAAGTACTGTGGATTTTCTTTGGTTTTCAGAAATAACAGTAACAGCAGGATATAAAGCAATTGAGGTTTGAGAAGCCCTCCGTATCACAGGGGAAATGTGCATTTTACAGCTCGATGTTGTTGTTTAATTGGATAGGGATTAGTCAGTTCGGATAACTGTGTAGGCCTCAGCTGTTCAATTATATGATTACACAGTAGGGGGGCTGTGTTTGGTAAGTTAGATAATCGTGACAATAAATAAACCACCATGGCCTTGCAAGTCAGTATTTTCTTCTACTAGGCAATACTTTACTTTTCCATCATATCAATGAAATATAATGGTTAAGAAACTTCATAATCATATTTTGGAAAAATAAATCCAACAAGTCATTGTCTTGTCATAGAAGGTTAGACAACATTGGAGCCAGCTGATGTAATAAGGAAAAGGAAGTTCAGAGGTCAGGCTGAGGAAAGACATCAACTGTGTGTCTGGCCAGTGGCAAGTGCATGATCAATGCTGTTGTCTTTCTGGTCCCAACACTCAAACCGCTGCTCCTTACCGCAACACTAACCTTATAGAAAAACCAAAGAGATTAAAAAAAAAAAAAAAAAAAAAAAAAGAGCCATATAGACCAAGGATGGGGAGCAGGGGGAAGGAACAACACAAGTGGATGTAGTTCAATAATTAAAAGAAAGTCATAGAATAAGGTAGAAACACAACTGCAAAAGAATAAGGTTGACAGAATAAAACTTAAAAGGGAAAAAAATGTAGTTGCTAAAGTTTTAAAAAAGCCACCCTTTCCCACATTTTCCAAACAAATCTTCCTTTTCACATCTTTCCCTGATTTCCACTACTCTGATTTTCCATGGTATATTATATTTCATCTCCTCTGGCCATCATTATTTCTGAACACGACTGATTTTTTTTAAAAATCATCTTAAAATATCAATGGAATATTTCTCTAGGCTTTTTAAAAACATTCATTAACATTACATGAAAGATTCCAAATCATATCGTATCAGATCAGATCAGTCGCTCAGTCCTGTCCGACTCTTTGCGACCCCATGAATCGCAGCACGCCAGGCCTCCCTGTCCATCACCAGCTCCTGGAGTTCACTGAGACTCACGTCCATCGAGTCAGTGATGCCATCCAGCCATCTCATTGTTTTTGCTTTGGCTCCATCCCTTCATATCATATAGATAAATACATTAACAAAAAAAGTAATAAATGCAGTGTTAGGAATTTCAAATACAAAAATATATAAAAGGCAAAATACTGGGTTGGCCAAAAAGTTCACCTGGATTTTTCTGTAAGATATTACACAGAAAATCCCAGATGAATTTCTCAGCCTACCCAATGTAGGCTAACAAGTCTCTATCCCTAAAGGAAACAAAACCGATAGTTCTTGTGGGGGAAAAATACCTATATACATACATATATATACATGTGTATGTATACATATATTTGTGCTATGAAAGTTTAATAGTTTTTGTTAGTTCTCATTCTAAATAAAGGGTACCATTTTGTATAATCATTCTGCTTTTATCAACTTATTATTACATGCCGAAGACCTTCCCATGTAGATATGTTTATATGTTTTAACAGCTGTCTGGTATTCAATTGCATGGATGTGATGACATTAATACCTTATAGTGCAAGAGACCCAGGTTTGATCCCTGGGTGGGGAAAATCTCCTGGAGAAAGAAATGGCAACCCGCTCCAGGATTCTTGCCTGGAAAATCCCATGCACAAAGGAGTCTGGTGGGCTGCAGTCTGTGGGATCGCAAGAGTTGGACACAACTTAGCGACTAAACCACCAGAAAGAAAGCTGAAATGACTATCCTTGCACATTA
This sequence comes from Bubalus kerabau, assembly GCF_029407905.1. NCBI lineage: Eukaryota > Metazoa > Chordata > Mammalia > Artiodactyla > Bovidae > Bubalus > Bubalus kerabau. Next base: position 139,423,774 of record NC_073624.1, read on the forward strand.
TCTTGGGAGCTTCTTTTTATGAGGATGCTAAATGGATAAATTCTTAGCAGCTAAACTGTTCAAAGATTTTAGACAATTTAAGCTCTGAAAAAATTGCTAAATTGCTTTCTAACAGTGTTAGAATAATTTAAAACTCCCACCAACAAGATAAAAAACAATCAATTTTCCCATACCTTTTATGTATTAACATACATTCTTTACCCATGGACTGACAGCAGGATATATTTCTGAAATATTGTATGGGCATACCTCATTTTATTGTGTTTCACTTTATTGCACATCTTACAAATTGAAAGTTTGTAGCAACCTTGCATCAAGCAGGACTAGCAGCACCATTTTAACTGAAGTAGGATTATTTTTTAATTAGAGTATGATGTTGTTTAAGACGTGTTATTGCACCCTTAACAGGCTATACTATAGTGAAAACATAACTTTACATGCAATGGGAAGCAAAATTCACGTGACTCACTTTATTGCAATATTTACTTTATTGTGGTGGTCTGGAACCAAACCAACACTATTTCTGAAATATGCTTGTGCCAGAAAGTACTCATGAACCCCAAATTAAGTCAGCTGAGATGGAAATATGACATACAGATACCTGGCATTATTGCTTTCATTTAATGGTGCCACCACTGGATACTGGATCCTGTACTGCTAATAAAGGTTTTGAGAGAAAGTTACAAGTAGGAGCCAAGAGCAGATTAACAATATTATTAATATTTGATAAGCACTCATTATCATAGAAAGCCCTTGCATTCTCAGGATTAATTTCAGAGAAACTTTATTGAAAAACTTTTGGAAAAGGAAACAAGATCTTATCAGATCAAGTGGCTTCTAATTTAGCACTTCAAGTCATGCTTCTGACAGATGTCAAATAACAGACTTGGAGAGAGAGGTCTTTAGGGATCCAAGGCAGAGACTAATTGAACTGTCTTCAAGCAGACACACATGGCTAAGCACCTCTGCAATCCCCTTTACAATTATGGAGCAGTGCTGATCTCAAGATAGAGCATTGGCATTGATGCCCTTAGGCTGTTATCTAAGGCTAACTCAAGACAAGGAGAAGTGTCCACCGATAATTTATACCACCACATTAATTTTTCAGTAACAATCTGACCTCCAGCCTAGATTTAAAACTAAAATTTTTCATAAATATACAAAAATAATAAACTTCTGTGGTGCTAAAATTTATGGTATTTGGTAGGAGAATGTGGGAGAATTCTAGTGTGTTGAGGTGACTATTTTGGTGATAAGTACTTGACTTAATTAACAGGGATTTTTTTGGTTTGTTTTTGTTTTTTTTTTAATGTACAAGTAATAGAGTGCACAATTGAGAATAGTTTCAGCACAACTTGATGTTTAACAATACCAACAAATGCTCACAATATCAAATTTAAAAAGCAGGATATTTAAAAATCAAATTTAAAAACCTGAATGTAATATATGATTCCAAGTTTATAAATACTCACAGACATGTCTACACACATCCACAAACATTCACACTCATATTTGAATGGAAAAAAATTCTGGAAGGGAAATGCCTGAAAGTAAATGATTTTTATCTGAATGACTGATTTTCTTTTTATGTTCCTATTTTCTACATTTTTACAAATAGCTACATTAAAGGCCTACATTTATTCATTTTAAAAAACAGGATATAAAATTACTATGTATACAATAAACAACAGGTTCTACTGTATAGTTCACAGAACCACATTCAGTAACCATAGTAGCAAAGAATATGAAGCAGAATATACATGTAACTGAACCACTTTCCTGTTCAGCAGAAATTAACACATTGTAAATCAACTATACGTCAAAATAAAGCCTTTTTAATTAAAAAAAAATAACAGGATACAAATCTTCTTTCCAATGCTTCAAAGTTTTCAGAGACCTAAGCATACTTTGTCCACATACTAATTCTATATCAAATACATAAATATAACAGCTTCAGGGTTTTCCATTTACTAACATGACTCAGAAAACATTGAAGCAATAATGGTATGTTCTAATGTGATCCCATAACAAAAATAATAAGGTGAGAGTGAAGATCCCTTTAAGAAAGGCACCACCTTCCCATCATGTTTATGCAGGAACACTGTGTGACGTCCTTCACTGAAGGAACGATTTCAGTGGCTTCTTAGCCTTATGGACACATGCTAGAGGTGGGGAGGCTGGAGCATAAAAACCTATGGGAAAACGTGAGCCTCTTACAGGAGTACCTATTTAACAAACTAGGAAGGAGTGGAGGGTAATGACTTGACCCCATTACCTTTCTATCAGAATCAATGCTGTCTTACGACAGAATAAAAGGCCAACAGATAACCAACAAGGACCTATTGTATAGCACAAGGAACTTTCAATATTTAGTGATAATCCATATGAGAAAAGAATCTGAAAAGGATGAAAATATGTATTATATGTAACTGAATCACTTTGTTGTATACCTGAAATGAACCTGTTGTATACGTGTAAAGCAACTACACCCCAATAAAATTTTTTTAAAAATTGAGAAGTGTGAACTTAAAAAAGAAGAATAGAAGGCTAGTATAGCATAGGGAATTCTCAATATGCTGTAATGACCTATATGGGAAAATAATCTTAAGAAGAGTGCATATGTATATAATTGATTCATTTTGCTGCACAGCAGAAACATGTCATTGTATATCAACTATACTCCTATAAAATTTTTTACAAATAGAAGCCCAAGTTTACAAGTAAAAGAAAAAAATTTTCAAAATTTCCAATGGAATTTTAAGCTTGCTACAGTCTGTGATGACTATCAATTCACTGTCCTTTAGGAGTTTTTCCAAAAGTCAGGGGAATTCCGGAAAGGGGGTTGAACACAAACCCAGAGAGGAGGACAAGGTGCAGACTTAATGAAGACAGCGCTCCCCCAGACCCCATGCACAAGCAGAGTTAGTGATCTTTCAGGCATTCTAGTGACAGAGGAGGGACGAAATTTCTTTAGATTGCTAATGTCACTCCAAAGAAAAGGCAGCCAACGAGAAAGAGAGGACTTGGAAACTCCTGATGGTCCAGTGGTTAGGACTTGGCACTCCCATGCTGGGGGCCAGAATTGGGGAACAAAGTTACGAAGTTCCTGCAAGCCACACAGTGGGGCTGAAAAAAAAAAAAGAGAGAGAGAGAGAGGACTCAAGATAACTTTGCTTCTCTCTGAAGTGTAGGAGGGTCGCAAAGACAGGAACAACAGGTAAAATCAAGTGAAACACTTATTTCCAAGCTTTATATGAAAACTTTCAAGGATGTGCAAATAAAACATTAAGTCTGGAGGATTTCAGAATCTGAGTTCATACTTTGGCCTCCAGCAATTACAGGCTTTGAAAGGACTTAGCCCTGAGTTTTCCTCGAGGTTGAGAAAGAATATGACTTAATGAGAGGCTCTGTAGGCTTTTAGGGAATTTTCTAAAATGAATCTAAAATCTAATTATTCCGCATGTAATTGTATGTTTTAAAATATTCCATGTTCATTTTGAAAGAAACACATGTGTATATACATTTTTAGCACATATACACTACTATGTGATTGCTGGTTATATTTCTAAAAGGGAAAATATGGAAACTTTTTCTTTATGTTTTTCTTCATTTAAATTCTTTTCTACAAAGATTTTATATCTAGATGAGAAATCACATATAGATAAACACATACACATATATATACACATATGTACATATATAATTTAAATATTATTTTGTTAACCCCTAACCTTCATTGTCTTATCTACTGAAATAATGCATGCCACTCAGGAGCTACCATTCAAATCCAATTAGAAAGTCAACTCAAAATTCATAAAACTTGATAGTAGCATTGACTCATTCGAAAATACTGAAACACATATACTAATGCAGAATAGAAATAAATCCTTGAATACAAACTTCAGCTTTTTTTTTTATATATACAGGCAAATGGACCCACTGATAACCAAGTCTATCAACCATAATCCTTATTGGAAAAACATACATGAGATAAACCATGACAAGTATTACCATCTCGCCATCTTCTAGAAAGACAAGTTGAAAATAAAAATCACCCTGTATCGATGGTCACCAACTAAAGACAAGAAACTCATTTCTTGTTTACTGGTATTAGCTGTGTCTGTAAATTTTGATTTGTTGGTCACATCACCTCTCCAGATGTTTTACTTTGATTTCAGAATTGACAGAATTCAAATTTTCCCTATTCAAGAGAGAAGGTATCTTTATTTATTTTTCCTAGCCCAAACAAATACATCTGAAAGGCTGTTTTTAAAAAGGTGACTAAAAAATTTAATTTTGAAATGTTTCTCAGCTCTACAAACAAAACCTATTAATAGTTACAAAGCTTAGAATGATCTTTTTTCTCAAAGAAAGAAAATGTTAGTAAGTGATCACTCCCAATTACACACAGATACATTTTGACTAGGCAGAGCATCCCTGGTAGCTTAGCTGGTAAAGAAATCTGCCTGCAATACAGGAGATCCAATTCAATTCCTGGGTCAGGAAGATCCACTGGAGAGAAGGGATAGGCTACCCACTTCAGTATTCTTCGGCTTTCCTTGTGGTTCAGATGATAAAGAATCTGCCTGCAAAGCAGGAGACCTGGGTTCAATCCCTGGGTTGGGAAGATCTCCTGGAGGAGGGCAAAGCAACCCACTCCAGTATCTTGCCTGGAGAACTCCATGGACAGAGGAGCCTGGCGGGTCACAGTCCCCGGGGGCGCAAAGAGTCAGACACAACTGAGCGACTAAGCACAAGCAGAGAGCCCATCTCAAAGACTGGCTGTATCCCACCTACACATCTGTCCATCTTGCCTCCACATTTGCTTTGGTCTCATGGCATGCAATTACCTTTTTAAAAAGCTAGTTCCATAGTAGCCAAGATAACCTCAAATGTATCATCAATGACCAATGTGCAGGCAGGACAAGAATTAAAAGGAAATTTTTCATTAAACAACAAAAACTAAGACTTCACATCTTCATGGTTTATTGTTGTTGTCTTAATATTTTGCCTTCAGTTGTGAGGCCAGAAGTTAAGAGAAATAATGGGATACCTAGATGTTTGTTATGAATTTGGTAACGAGGTTCTCAGAATGAAAGAATAAAACATTCTAAAAAGGACCTGAATGGAAGAAAAAAAGAAAATAGAGCTTCAAACTTGCTCTACAATTTAGTTTTCATACTGAAGAGGGAGAGAGGTAGTAGATTTGAAGGAACAAATGCAGTAGCCTTTAGACTCATCAACACTCAAAAAATAGGCAGAAACTGTTTTGTTCCAACTAACAAAGAACTTCATATATAAAACTATAACCTCCTATAGGTACTGGTTATAATCCACCTGATTATTACTCAATTTCAACAAAATTTAAGTCAACAGATGTGAACGTATACCATTCAATCTAGCATTTATTTAGCACATATATGATAAGCCCTTTGTTAGAAACTGGAAACACAATGAAAATGAAACAGAGGGAATATAAGAAGGTGATGGACACAGAAATAAGGGAGAGAAAGGTGATCAGAGGGAGCTTCCCAGTTGAGCAACTTGGCTCTTCAGTATGTTTGGTAGTTCTGTCCCTGAACTACAGATGGTAATACAACTTGATGATACTGGCCAAAGTCATTCAAATATTTCCACCAAAGTCTTTGCAAACTATGGTAACAATGGCCTTTCCAGGTAAGATTTCCTTTGGATTGAAAAACAGTTGACATAGCTTTGGTTCCATTCATATGTCTCATTATAAATTATCATGTTGCTTTATACATCAACATCTTAAAGATTTGGTTTATGATCAGTTTCCTTGAACGAGTTGGTCAATGAAAGTGCTGACACCTGATGCTTCTGGACTTTCAAGCTAAGCACCAGATTTTAGAAGCTAGTGACCTCACTGAGCTACTCTCCCTGAAGAACCATCCAATCTTCCTGGTTAATCATCTAACACTGAAACTTTCCTTTAAAGCTTGCTCAAAGTGATATTAGTAAACCCAAGTAACAGGACACTGGTTGCCAAAGTGCAACAAGGAGTACTTTAAAGCTAAATTGTGACCTTTCTACCAGCCTATGTCCAATCTCAAGTTGCCATGATGAGGATCTTTGGAAATTTTAGAGAAAGACTGGCATGAGGCAACTCATGCACATGATTTTAAGGCAATTTCATCGTATTTGTCAGTGTGACTAATACCAAGGCTGCTAGCCAAAATCATGCCTTACATTCTGTTGCCTGACTTTTGAGTGAAATTTCATGGCCCCTACTGGCTACAAACACAGATCACACATCCGAATCTATTAAACCTGAGAGCAAAACCCATCACATTGTACTTCTGCTTGCAAACTATCACCAACACCAAAACATACTGTCTTAATCTCCAGTAAGCTGCAAAGATTTAGAGTTTCCTGAGAATTGGGGTTGATAGTACACACTCACTGAAAGTTAGTCCCTTAAAAACGTATTTACCAGAAGCAATAATGGATGTTGCTATGAAATCCTGGCATTGCTCAAAAAAATAAGTCATACTGAAGTCCTGGCACAGTTCTTCTTCTCTGTTCTTTAATTCTCTTATTCCCTCCCACTGCCCATATTGCTCCCTTCATTCTGAAAAGTAATGCCTTCTGTCATCTCCTGTTGTTCCCGAACTCCCAGCTCCCACCCATAAGCCTTGCACCTGTCTTGCTGTCTCTGAGGCTCAAATGGCAAAGCTCTACCTGCCCAATGATAGTCATAGGATACTGAAACCCCAAGTGTCTGCACCATCATCAATTTCAAATCCCTCCTTCAAACAGAGGACACGGATGTCCAGACAGCAACTTTCCTCAGGTCAGGGAATTGTTTCTTGTCAGAATCCAAGATCTGAGCCAAAGGTATTCCCAGTCTTTCCTTCATAACCAGTCACAGCCATCTCAAAATCTCCATCAGATTTCCAAGTATTCTTAGAAGCTGAATCAAATTAACCACAACTGCTCTCTAACAATATCTAAGATGTTTCATTTCTTTAAGAGAAATAAAGACAAAATACTTATAATTTTACCCAAGATAAGAAACTGATCCCGGGGGTGGGGGTGGAAGCCAACAATATAACACATATATAACAGAAAAAAATGGTGAACTGAGAAAAATTAGTGAACAAATCACATAATTAAATTTTGAATATCAAGGAAATAGCTACATCCTTCTAGAGCTTATTATGTATGTGTCAGTGATAACCTCTATAAGGTCCATTATTTTGCTTAATCCTTATAACAGTTTATAAAAAGTATTTTTCTATTTTGTAGATGAATAAATGGTATTTGGTGAAGTTATGAATTTTCTTCACCCTGAGAGAAATGTTAGTGACAGAGTTGGTATTTGAAACAAGGTCTTTTTGACTCCAAGGCCCAGCCTTGCAATCATCCTAAAATGTCATTTTTCTTGGGGGAAAAGTAGGGGGAAAAAAATCAGGAATTCCAGTAAGCAAAGCACTTTCTGCCTATAATATCTATCACAAAATGTTAATTCTGAAAATAATGGAAATAGCTAACCTTTCCAGATAAACACCATGGAATACCCATATAATCTTCACCAAATATATACCTATCTAATGTGTAGGCCTGTGAACAATATTATGTCCCTTTCCACTTCTCGCCCATTTCCTATCTCCATGTTCATGCTCCTTCACAGACGATTCTCTTCGTGGTGAGAAAGAGAATGCGACAGGGCTTTGATACAATGGGCAAACTGACACCAGTGAACAAGTGAAGTCGCTCAGTCCTGTCCGACTCTTTGCAGTCCCATGGACTGTAGCCTACCAGGCTCCTCCAGTCATGGAATTTTCCAGGCAAGAGTACTGGAGTGGGTTGCCATTTCTTTCTCCAGGGGATCTTCCTGACCCAGGGATCGAACCCAGGTTTCCCCCACTGCAGGCAGATGCTTTACCGTCTGAGCTACCAGGGAAGCCCAAACTGATACAAAAGAGAAATGTTTCCATTGATACGAAAGAAAATCTTTTCTCTTTCTTCTTTATTTTTATACCAATGTCATAGCAATTTGAAAATAATACAAACTATTGAATATATCCTGCTATGCTTCTATTTTTAGTGAAGTAACACTTCTTCAAGTTTAATATGCTTTTCTGTTCATCTCTCCTTTGAGTTCCTAGCAACTGTTCTGGAAATCTAACCATAGACCCAGGTCAACTGCACACTCTGCAGGCTTGTCTATCCCAATAACTGGGAACTTAGAGGACAAGGAGAGAATGTGTAATTATTTATGCTTGGGTTTTGGCCAAAAAAGGCTAGGATATGCTTATGAAAGATACAGATAGTGGGACAAAATAATGTCCAGGACTGGCTACATTTTACAGATAGAGACTCAAAGTACTCAATAAACTTGCCCAAATTCACTTTGCTAATTCAAAGACCCTGTACTTTACCTCCTCATCCACCTGCATGCTTCTAGAGATGTCCTTCCTCATTATTAAACTAACACCCTAAATAAGCAATGATGAAGTACTGCTAAAATTTATCACCAACAATGGAGGTAAGTAGAGAGGTATTGAAAATGTATGAGGCATTCAGAGATCTAAGATGGGCAAATTCAGGAAACAGCAAAAAGGAAATTGCCTAGTCAGTGGGGAGAACAGAAAACAACCAGAAACCACTGCAGGTGGTGTGTGATGGCCAGGCTTACAAAGCAAAGGATACAATGAAATGAAGTTTTATCAAGCAGTCAGCCTAGAGGCTTCACTATTCAAACCTTTGCTCTTCCAACTGAGCATATTTGAGTGGATGGGTATTCAGTTCAATTCAGTTCAGTCACTCAGTTGTGTCTGACTCTTTGCAACCCCATGAATCGCAGCATGCCAGGCCTCCCTGTCCATCACCAACTCCTGGAGTTTACCCAAACTCACGTCCATCGAGTCAGTGATGTTGTCCAACCATCTCATCCTCTGTCGTCCCCTTCTCCTCCTGCCCCCAGTCCCTCCCAGCATTAGGGCCTTTTCCAATGAGTCAACTCTTCACATGAGGTGGCCCAAGTATTGAAGTTTCAGCTTCAGCATCAGTCCTTCCAATGAACACCCAGGACTGATCTCCTTCAGGAATGACTGCTTGGATCTCCTTGCAGTCCAAGAGACTCTCACGAGTCTTCTCCAACACCACATTTCAAAAGCATCAATTCTTCAGCACTCAGCTTTCTTCACAGTCCAACTCTAGCATCCATACATGACCACTGGAAAAACCATAGCCTAGACAGACTAGGCGGAGAAGGCAATGGCACCCCACTCCAATACTCTTGCCTGGAGAATCCCATGGATGGAGGAGCCTGGTGGGCTACAGTCCATGAGGTCGCTAAGAGTCAAGACATGACTGAGCGACTTCACTTTCACTTTTCACTTTCATGCATTGGAGAAGGAAATGGCAACCCACTCCTGTGTTCTTGCCTGGAGAATCCCAGGGATGGGGGAGCCTGGTGGGCTGCCGTCTATGGGGTCACACAGAGTCGGACATGACTGAAGTGACTTAGCAGCAGTAGCAGATGGACTAGGACCTTTGTTGGCAATGTAATGTCTCTGCTTCTCAATATACTATATAGGTTGGTCATAACTTTCCTTCCAAGGAGTAAGCATCTTTTAATTTCATGGCTGCAATCACCATCTGCAGTGACTTTGGAGCCCAGAAAAATAAAGTCTGACACTGTTTCCACTGTTTCCCCATCTATTTCCCATGAAGTGATGGGACCAGGTGCCATGATCTTAGTTTTCTGCATGTTGAGCTTTAAGCCAACTTTTTCACTCTCCTCTTTCACTTTCATCAAGAGGCTTTTTAGTCCCTCTTCACTTTCTGCCATAAGAGTGGTATCATCTGCATATCTGAGGTTATTGATATTTCTCCCAGCAATCTTGATTTCAGCTTGTGCTTTTTCCAGCCCAGCGTTTCTCAGGATGGGTATTAGATGATATCAAAGGATTATTTTTATATGGAATAACAGAACCTAATAAATATTATAGTCTTCGTCTATTAGAGATACATACAAAAGTATTAATGGATGAAATAAAAGGATTTTGGGGGTTTGCTTTAAAGAATTCCAGCAACATGGTAACAAATAAATAAACGTCATGTGTGATGGGTGAGACAAGTGAACCAAGAGTGGCAATGAATTGGTAACTGAGTTACAGGCAGGCAGTGGTTCATTACATTATTTTCTTAAAAGAAGTCTAGGCTGTTTATTATCAGAGATAATTAAGAAAAAGGCTTAAATAACAGACATAAAGGAAAGACAGGAATCTTTAATTCATTGAAAGTACTTCTTTTCCTCTGATGATAGATTCAATATTACTATGGTGCAAATGAAAACATGACATTCAAGCAAAGTCCAAAGATCATACACCCACAGAATTGAGATGTTCCGATTCCTAATTCTAAGTTAAGCTTGTGAGAAATTACTAGACGGTCATACAATGAATTTACTATAAGATGACCCTAATGGTACTTTTCCCTTATCTTTGAAATCAAGGAAAAATTTATTTTGAAACTATACACCAATATACATTTACATATGTGTCTCTATTTTTGCATTTGTAAAGATGAAATTTACTTAACTATATCACTGATACAGTTCAGTCTGATAATAGAACCCACGAGAGTCAAAAATAATAAACAACTAATTTCAAAGCAGTATAGTAAAAGGAGCAGAATAAATGAAGAATTAGAAGACATAAGTAATCATACTGGCTGTGACTCGTACTATGTAAATTCGGGGAATTCATTCAATGTTTGAGTCTCAGTTTCATCATTTGTACTATGACTGGATTCTATTACATTTCATCCAAGTTTCCCTCAGTTCTAACATCTCAGAAGCTAAAATCTGCCTCTCCCGTGGCTACACCTGCTCAGGAACCCAGTGTTCACTGCAGATTATGACACCTCCAATTTTAGGAAGGCTCCAGTCACACCAAGTCTGAGTGATGCAGCGGCAAAGGGAAGTCTATTTCTAGTCCTTCTCATCGGATGTGGGTGGAGCCATGCAAACAGGCAAGGAATCCTGGAGTTATATTCCAGGCACATGGATGGAATTATCCCTGGCGGGGGGCGGGGCGGTGGGGGGGGAAGAGTTAACATTGTGCTCCATTCCATGACAGACTTACTTAAGAGGCTTTTAGGGACACAAACAGAGGATGCAAGCCCTCTAGGGGAGAGGGATGAAGACAGCAGATGGGGAAGATGTTGCTAAGTCACCTGTGAATACAGCTCTCCCAGTGTCCCCACCTAGGGTTCCTGTAATCCCTGTGGGTAAATCTGTGCATCTGTGGTCCTGATTTATAATTAGCTACGTAAGCTACTGGGACAGAGCCTGTGGGTTTCTGATTCACCGTGTATCTCCAGCATTCAGAACTGTGTCCAGCATTCCTGACTTGTGTTCACTGAAGGAGAAATGATAACACAGGATGGCATCGAAAATATGAGCGTAACTGGCACACTGAGCACATGCTATCTAAAGCACTTGTGAATTTTAAGTAGCACATGTAAAAACTGTTTCAGATACTAAAATGGGAGTGGATTGGGAAAGGTATAATTGAGAGACAATATAGGAAGAAGTAGAATTGAGTTGGCAAAATGAAGAAGAAAAAAGAAAGGAAATCAATGAAACAGGAAAGTGAAAGTCGCTCAGTTGTGTCTGACTCTTTGTGACCCCACGGACTCTACCGTCCATGGAATTCTCCAGGCCAGAATACTGGAGTGGGTAGCCTTTCCCTTCTCCAGGGGATCTTCCTAACCCAGGGATTGAACCCAGATCTCCTGCATTACAGGCAAATTCTTTACCAGCTGAGCCACAAAGGAAGCCCATGAAACAGGAAAGGGCCTCTTTAAGAAAGGTGCCTACTCAGAGACTAAAAAGGAAAATTTGGGGGAAAAAAATACAAAATACGGTGTCTTATAGGCTGATGCTCCAGTTGTGCAAACTGGGAGAAGCTTTACCACTAGACACAGTATCTCTGAATAGGAATTCCCTGACTGTGATACCAATACACGCAATAAAAAGGTTAATACTCACTTATACTTTAATAAAAAGGACAGTAAAGAAGAGTTGCTTATCAGTTTTAAATATTAAGCTTCAATTAAAACTTATGATTAATAGTAATAACAGTATGACCGAATCTTACAAGCCAACTTGATTTTCAGACTTTTCTTATTCTATTCTGGTATCCACCCACAGTCTTTCTTCTTAAAAAGACTCCAAGCCATGGGATGTTAAAAAAGAAAATGTTCTTTAACTATATATATATGTATGTATGTATGTATGTATGTGTGTGTGTGTATATATATATATATATATATGGAAACAAACTAATACCTTTTCTTATTGATCTTATTCACACAAACATAAAGATATCTATCTCCAACTTTCTGTAGCAAACACAGAAACAATTATTGTAAGATATTGTCAAAATAGACTTAACTTCTAGAAGTTACATGGTAAATGTTAGTCTGTATTAATGCTAATAGTTTTATAAACCAAATGAAATTTTAACATTAAAATTCCATGCTACTTATATTCCAGATTTAATAATGCAAATATATTATTCATTCTAAAACAGTTCGGGGAAGAAAAGAAACTTAAAGATCTAATTCTTTGGAGGGGGAAAAAACTATGTTTAAACTAAACAATGAAGCCGTTTTCAAAAGTAAACAAATCTCTCAGATAAGCATTTTGGCCTAAGTCTTCATGAAGCAAAGACCGAAGCAAAAAAGTTTCCTAATACCCAGAAGGATCAAACCAAATGAAACAGGAAATACCTGAACAATAGTTGAGCATCATAGACAGTCCAGATCTTTAGTAAACCGATGTTCAAATTTTAGCACAGATAAAAATCATGGGAGGACAGAAGGAATGTAAGAGTCAAAGTGTTAGTCACTCAGTCATATCAGACTCTTTGTGATTCCGTGGATTATAGCCTTCCAAGCTCCTCTGTCCATGGAATTCTCCAGGCAAGAATACTGGAGTGGGTTGCCATGCCCTCCTCCAGGGGATCTTCCTGACCCAGGGATCCAATCTGGGTTTCCTAGCATTGCAGGCAGATTCTTTACTATCTGAGCCAACAGGGAAGGAATACTTGGTAAAATTCGTACCTCCAGTTTACAAAAAAATTTTGACTCAGAAAATATTTGGTAAACTCCACAAATCTCTGCAAATTGGATTTGGGCTCTGCATATTTAATAAGTTACTCAGATAAAATTCTGATTCTGTTGGTTCCTGGGTTATCATTTCAAAACTCTGGGCATCTAATCAAAATTTTCTTATAGAATGAGAAATTATACCTAGGAATAGAAAGTAGGTATTAAGTGCTTTTTCTACTGGACCCCCAAAAAGTCAAGTACAGGAAAAGAAGAGATGTGGGACGGGGTGGAGAATTAGGAACAAGTTTTCAAGTGTTTAATTATGTGAAATAGATACCATCTGGATTTTCTTTGCTTATCAGCTTAAAGCTTAAAATGTTTCCCAAAAGTAATTCCATTTAGGAAACTCCCTGAGGCCAAGTACCCTTTCACTTCAAAGTACAAATGCTCAGGCAAGTTTACACCTGCCACAGAGGAGAAGTGGACTGGTGAGTGGGGAGGGGCCCTTCAGTGGGTGCATGCGGTCATGCAGCAATCACCCAGGGAAGATGAAGACGCACCACACAGCAGACGTAAGGCTCTTGAGATGAGGAGAAATGTTTAATAAACAATTTTTGTAACAGTTTTATTGAAGTGTAACTTATATACCATAAGGTCTGCCCATTTAAAACACACAGTTCAATAGTTTGAGTATATTTAGAGTTATATAAACATGCCCACAATTTTAGAACATCACCCCCAAAAGAAACCCCATACTCAAAGCAAGGATCTCCTCTGCTCCTGCATCCAGCCCTAGATAGCCATGAACCTACTTTATGTCTCTACAGATTTCCTATTCTAAATACTACATCTAAATGGAATAATATGCTAACCTTTTGCACCTGGCTTCTTTCACTTAGCCTAGGTTTTCAAGGCTCCTTGAAGCATGCAGCATGTTTGTCCACCTTTCTGTTACCAAAAAAAATGTACTTTTAAACTCAATGTTAAGGAAGAAAGAATTCTTATAAAAACTTTTATTTATTCATGATTTAGACCAATACACCATATGCTGGAAGCTGTTAAGATGTTTAAATCAAAGACCTGAATGTATGCAGTATCATTCAATATTAGACTCTGGGGAACTTTTGCTCATATCTATGAATAAACTCCATTGGAGAAGGAAAGGGCAACCCACTCCAGTATTCTTGCCTGGAGAATCCCAGAGACAGAGGAGCCTGGTGGGCTGCCGTCTATGGGGTCGCACAGAGTCGGACACGACTGAAGCGACTTAGCAGCAGCAGCAGCATGAATAAACTCCAATATAAAATATTTACTATATACTCTGTTTTTATATTGAGTACACAAATTTATTAATTTATTCTAGGCAAAAATGCAGCATTTTTTATTATAAATGACAATTTCTACAATGGTCACAGTCCATAATCAAGAGATTTATAATCTAAAAAAAGCAAATATAAAGCTAAATAACAGTACTTCAAACCAAAATATAAATTTGCAATTATCCTGTACTGAAATATCCAATAGGATCACTAGGTTCACTAAGATGCAGTGAGTTTCATCACTGATGTCACAGAATGTAAATTCTGAAAGAACAGGGCTATTTTTCTTGATCATGGATATATCCCAAGCACCCAGGACTCAAGGTCAGTTCATTAAAAACATTTCACTTTGTACATTGTTAGTTATTATGTTATATTAACTATTACAGAATTTGCTTTTTTGATTTATAAAAATAACTTACACTAATTTTATAAGCATCAAAAAAAAAGATTAAAATTACATACGATCATACAACTCAGAGAAAAGTCACAACAAATATTTAGCATGTTTCCTTCTAGTCTTTCCTGGAAATCCACAGGTATATGAATGGGTATATTGTATTTATAATTCAAATCCCATTTCACCACTGCTTTCCAATAGATTATATTTAATTCAGAGGCCTTTAAATATTAATTTCATGGATTTTTTGCAATCATATTTGCAAGATCTTATATATATATATATATATATGAATGAAATATACATACTAGGTCTAAAGGAAAACATGTGCTTGCAAACAAAATAAGTACCAACCTTTTACAAAATGTGATCATACCTCCATTAAAATACTAAGAGC
Source organism: Bubalus kerabau (assembly GCF_029407905.1). Lineage (NCBI taxonomy): Eukaryota > Metazoa > Chordata > Mammalia > Artiodactyla > Bovidae > Bubalus > Bubalus kerabau. Next base: position 139,438,979 of record NC_073624.1, read on the forward strand.
AAGCCTTCTTTATAGTAGGAAACAAAACAAAGCCCTCCTATAATCCAAAGCTCAGCTCGTGCATACTGAACAGGGAAAAACTTTTTCTTGTTCACATCTATTCATCAGAGCACAATAACCCAAGGTGATCTTAGCAAGATTTACTTTAGTAACCCCAACATCTTTCTCCCAACTTTCCCGTCTAGTGCCTGCCCCCTACTTCACCTCCAGCACACACTGCCGTCAAATTCTCCCCCTTACTCAAGTCAGGACATTTAGGAATATGCTGGACTGTAGACCGCAGCCTGGGCTACTTGCTTATAACAATGCTTAGTACCTCAAGTGAACCATTTTATTATTCAAAGCATGACTATCTCGGTAATAAAAATGCAAGCTCTACACCAGTGGTTCTTAGGAACTTGTCCAGATCAGCATCATCTACAAATTTCTTGGCACACCGTCAGGGTCTTTCCCAGTGTTACTGAATGAGAAACTCTGGGGCAGGCCCAGCAAAATTGTTTTAACATGCTTTATGCTTCTAATGCATTTTGACAGTCACTGTTCTACCCTTCCTCAGATCTCTCACTCCTCCTCCTCTACCTCACTATTATCTATTGTCCTGGCTTCTCCTTGGGTGAGGGGAAAATCAAAAATGGCTTGGGTAGACTTGAAATGTCACAACCAACCATTCACTCATCATTTCAACCACATCCCCTACCTTGACCCTGCCATATCCATGACCTTTCAGTAGTAGAAAGGTCACTTGTGCAATTGATCTCATCCTCTTTCCTACTCCAGTACATGACATCACTAATTCCCCTTCTCATTTATTCATCAATATATTTCCTTCAACTCCATCATTTTTACTAGCATATGAACCTGTTGCTATATTTCTCATCTTAAAAGAAATTTCTCTCAACCCCCACCTTCACTTGCTAGTTATGGCTATCATTTTTAAAAACTAAGATATTATTAACATGAAAGAAAATGCACAGACTTTGAGTATTCAGGTCAACAGGTTTCAATAATTGTCTAAACCCATGCAAATACTGAAATCAAATTATAAAGCATCTCCTCAAAGTTTCTTCCTGTCCCTTTCCTAGTAACTCCAATTCATTCACTCAAGCCACCAGTGATTAGATTTACAGATTAAGTTTGCTTGTTCTACAATGCCACATAACTGGAATTATAGAGTAGGTACTCTTGTGTCTGGTTTGTTTTGTTCAAAATAATGTACTTATGATAATATTCACCCATGTAATTGCATGGTATCCATTCTTCATTCTTTCTTATTTTATTAGTGAGCAGTATTCCATTATCACGTGAAATGCCAGGCTGGATGATCCCAAGCTGGAATCAAGATTGCAGAGAGAAATATCAACAACCTTAGACATTCAGATGATATCACTCTACTGGCTGAAAGTGAAGAGGAACTAAAGAGGCTCTTGAGGAGGATGAAAGAGGAGAGTGAAAAAGCTGGCTTAAAACTCAACATTCAAAAAACTAAGATCATGGCATCCAAACCCAAACTCCATGAGGAAAAGTGGAAGCAGTATCAGATTTTATTTTCTTGGGATACAAAACCACTGCTGATGCTGGCTGCAGCCATGAAATTAAAAAACAAAACAAAACAAAAACAAAAACAGTTGCTCCTCGGAAGGAAAGCTATGACAAACATAGACAGCATATTAAAAGCAAAGTCATCACTTCTCTGACAAAGCTCCATATAATCAAAGCTATGGCTTTTCCAGTAACCATATAAGGATGTGAGAGCTGGGCCATAAAGAAGGCTGAGCACTAAAGAATAGATGCTATCGAATTGTGGTGCTGGAGAAGACTCTTGAGAGTCCCTTGGACTCTCAGTCAATTCTAAAGAAAATCAACTCTGAATATTCATTGGAAGAACTGATGCTAAAGCTGAAGCTCCAATATGTTGGCCACTTGATGCAAAGAGCCAACTCATTGGAAAAGACCCTGATGCTGGGAAAGACTGAAGACAAAGGAGAAGGGGGAGCAGAGGATAAAATGGTTCGATAGCATCACTGACTAAGTGGACATGAATTTGAGCAAACTCCAAGAGACAGTGAAGGACAGGAAAGCCTGGCTTGCTGCAGTCTATGAACTGAGCAACATTCCATTATGTGAATATAATACACTAGGCTTATCCATTCATGTTGGTAGATATTTGGTCTGGTTCCAGTTTTTTTTTTTAATATGATGACTAGGGCCACAGTGAACATCCACATATGTCTTTTTGTAGATTGATCTATGTTTGATAAAGAAATATATACAATGAGGGAACCTGGGTTATGTGTCCAGAATAAACATCTGTTCTTAAGTTTCAAATTCTGCAAAATTCAGGAAACACTTTCCTTGATACCAGACCATTCAATCAAAACCTCAGCACTACAAATACAAAGCTGAGTAACAGTTTTAAAGGGTTTAAGAGAAATATATGACTCACTTCTTTATCCATAAATACTACACCAAACATTCTTTCCAGTCCTTTCTCACCTCACCAACACTCCATGCCTACTGAGTTTAGCACCGTACATGAATACGAATTACTCCAGCCTTCAAGGAACTGTTGGTATAGGTAGAGAAATAAGACATAAAAGACAATGCAGTGAAATATTTGCAGTACATGAATAAAAATATCTAACATACAATAAAGCCCAAGGAAAGACTGATCAAAGGATTGACACACTGTTAGGTAAGATGCCAAAAGCACAGATCCAAGAACCAGACTAAAATTAAATCCCAGTGTGCAGAAACTAACACAACATTGTCAGTCAACCATAATATAAAATAGTTTTAAATATACTGTATATATCTAACTATAGTAAAAAAAGAAATTCCAGCATCATTGCTCATTCCCTCTGAGTCCATATGCAGGTTGCTGCATCTTTGAGACTCAGTTTCCTCAACAACAAGATAGAAATATAATAGTGCCTACTTCATAGGTAACTATTGTGTGACTTAATAGGCATAAGGCACCTAGAACAGTGCTTATCACAGAGTAAGCCTGAAATTACAGCATTATATTAATTATCACCACCATCACCACCACATCCTCCTCCTCAGTTCTCCTGAGGACGTGAAGGGAATAAGGGTAGTGAGGTCTTCAAAAGAGGATGCCAACAGAACCCAGGCATAAGAGTAAATGAAACAGCATAAACCCAGGCATTATCAGGAATAGCCATTTACGCTTGGGGAAAAACATAAGAAAAGTCAACTGAAATGCAAGTTTTGAAGATGAGTGTAGTAGGAAAGGCAGTCACAAGATGAGACCAGGATATGGACAATCACAATATATCAGGGTAAGAAATTTTACTTGACGAAGGGGAGCTGCTGACCATAAGCAGGAAATACCACATTCAGATATGACTTTGGGACGCTGTGTTAGGAGATGTGAAGAAGTTGCAAGGTTGAGCGGCATGAGTGGAGATGGAGAGATCGTTAAAGGACAATGCTCGTGGCCAGCAAGAGCCCCACGTGAGGCAGTAGAAACATGCGAAGGAGAAGGACAACAGATCAAGGAAAAAGAAGGAAGAATCAACATCATTTAGCTACTGATTGTTGAGAGGCTCAAAATGATGCCTGGGGTTTTAGTTTAAAGGACTTGCCATGTTGGGAGTAGAGGAGTTGGGAATTTTAGGTCAAGATAAAAAACCCAAATTTGGATTGTCTTGAATTTGGAATTTTGTTAGCAGTTCTAAATTGAGCTTTCTAAGAAGAAATTGAATGCATATATATGAAATTCTAAAAGATTTTGGATTGAATATATTGATTTGGGAACTATTCTCAGACATAGGGGGTAGTTGAGCCATGAGAGTGGATCAAGTTAGAGAGAGGATTCAGTTAGAATGGAAGAGATTCTAGAACACAATCCTAGGGAATTTAACATTTTAAACTTGGCAGAGAATGAGGATAGTGGCCACTTTAATTGCCCAACATCCACTCTACCTTACTGGAAATGATCAGAACATGTTTATCGTGATCATTCCATTTGCCCTGCTAGTAGTTAGGACAAAGTCAAAGAGAAGTATGGTGGGAGACTTATGGAAAAACTGTCCTTACTTTAGGAAAGAACCTGATCTTCAATGAAATTGCTGAACTAATGTATCAAACAGATCTGAAGTCTGTCCCACTTCTGGATTTTCAGTCATGTGAGACAATAACTGTCCTTAATGTGTGAGCCAGACTGAGTCAGTTTCAGAAAACACACTGATAAAAGGTATCCACACTGGAGAGGGAAGATCATTAGACTGGAAATAGGAAGATAGTGCTCTTATCAAAACAAAGAGGAAAAAAATCTCCATATGAAAAGTGTAAGAGATACACTACCTGATACATAAGTCACACATATGTATATACAAAAATTATTTATATTGTTATGTTTTCTATATACTTCAACATAGGTACTTTCTATTTTCTTGATCACTGTATTAAAAATATATGATTAAGAATAATAAAAATTATTATTTACATGTCTCTCTCCAAAGACTAACCTGATATCTGGCATATCTTCTGTAGTAAATACATATTTGTAGGATGATTGAAAAGGTACCAATAAGGTAAAGTGTTTCATTTTAGACTTTCCTTTAAAAAATTAATTGATCAACTTTATTTTTAATTAGTTAGTATGAAAGATGGTTTCTCAATTAATTTAATAAATATATACATTAATTAAAATGTAGGAATCTTGACCCATTTATGTCATTACTTGATGTTTTTAAGTACTGCTACTTAAAAACTTAATAATTAAAATTATTAATGATATATTGATAACACAGAACTGATTGCAGGTATATATAGATAATACCTAACGCAAACTGACTTTAGCACTCTAAAACATCAGCACAGAGTAAGATGAATTCTACAGGGATTAGCAAAGACATTTACAAACCTAGATAACTGCATCTTTAAAAGGAACTGGGAAATCTAACAATGTCTTCTCCAAAGCATCGGATTAATAGAACGCAGGAAGGAACCTGTAAACCCTCCTTCTTTTGTAAAAGAGAGCACTATCTCCTGCAATATTCACAAAGTAGCAAAATGTTCAGATCAACAACAAGTTGCAATTGTGTTGTACAGACAGGGCAATTTTAACAGTTCCCCAAAGTGTGGGCTCCCCAGGTGGCTCGGTGGTAAAGACCCTGCCTGCCAATGCAGGATATTCAAAAAACGTGGGTTCGATCCCTGGGTTGGGAAGATCCCCTGGAGTAGGAAATGGCAACCCACTCCAGTATCCTTGGCTGGAAAATTTCATAGACAGAGGAGTCTGGTGGACTACATTCCATGGATGGCAAAGACCTGGACGCTACTGAGCAGCTACGGACACATGCACCCAAAGCAGTGCTAACACTTCATGGTCAATATCCTATAAAAACTAGTACAGTTATGTAAAGTTTAAAAATAAAATAAAATTTAAAAAAATAATAAAAAAAATAAAAGTACAAAAAAAAAAAAAAACACTATACTGTGTGCTGTGCTTAGGCATCAGGCACATCCAACTCTTTGTGACCCCATGGACTGTAGCCTGCCAGGCTCCTCTGTCAATGGGGGTTCTCCAGGCAAGAATACTGGAGTGGGTTCCCATGCCCTCCTCCAGGGGATCTTCCCAATCCTGGGACTGAACCCAGGTCTTCCACATTGCAGGCAGATTCTTCACCATCTGAACCTAAAACCATACTGCTGCTGCTGCTGCTAAGTCACTTCAGTCGTGTCTGACCCTGTGCGACCCCATAGACGGCAGCCCACCAGGCTCCCCCGTCCCTGGGATTCTCCAGGCAAGAACACTGGAGTGGGTTGCCATTTCCTTCAATGCATGAAAGTGAAAAGTGAAAGTGAAGTCGCTCACTCGAGTCCGACTTTGTGCGACTCCATAGATGGCAGCCCACCAGGCTCCTCCGTCCATGGGATTTGCCAGGCAAGCGTACTGGAGTGGCGTGCCATTGCCTTCTCCAAAACCATACTAAGACTTCAAATTAAGACTTATGCCAGGGTTGTAGAATCTCACTACTGAAAGAGTGCTCCATGGACCAGCACTATTGAGATCACTGGCGAGTTTTTTGAAAAGCAGATTCCTGGGCTCGACTCAGACCTACTTAATCAGAATCTGTATGACAATGATACTTACATGTTTGGAAGACACGTTATAGTTTGAGAACCGTGCTTCTAAGAGTATTGGCCATTTGACCTCTTGCTTAAGTTTTCACTGAAATAATATACAGCCCATGACTCATAACAGCTAGTCTCAATTTCAATGCAGTACTCAATTTTTCATTGTGTACACTGGGCTCGAGCAGAAAGGAAAAGGCCAACAGTTTGATTCAAGACCAAACAATGAGATAACAGCTGCCTTTTTATGAAGTACTGTGAAAAGCACTGCAGGTAATTTTTAATACTTAGATTAGACAGGAAATTTCTATAATCTTATTGCAAATTTCAGAATAAAGTGTAGAATGAGGGGAAGAAAAAAATAAATTTGTAATTATATAATTATAACGTGAAGTGGGGGCAAATAGTTAAAAGACATCAAGCCTCAAGCAGAGAGGCAACCGTTAGTTATGAATTCTTTAAGAGACTCTAGAGGCTTGTCTTTAATAATTAACTTGTCTTTGTAAATTGCTATGCCAAAAGGCATTTAATAGGTGTTCTTGGAGCTGATGTAATCTGAATTAAGGACAGATTCCTGGTGTGTACGTGTTTTCTTTTTCTTTTCTTGGAAACTGCCCTTCTGTCCTGAGATTTCAAGAATAGCAAAAATGCTTACTCCAAATTTATATGACCAGGGTGGGCACGGTGATGGGCATACAAAAGAGCTCAATATTGAAGGAATGAATTCATGCATGCACACAAAAATGAGACTTTGCTTCTCCTGATGAATGATTTAGTATTTGGAGAGGGACCAAGGTGATACCACCAAAGTTTAACATGGAACTCTTCTTACTGTACTCTCTGCAGACTCCCTTTATATAATATTTTAATGGCAGAATCATGAATGAAACCCTTTTCTATGTTTTGAGCTGTTTGGTTGCTACCAAATAACTGAAGATAAGTTCAAACAAACCATTGTTAAAATAAGCAATGCAAAATTAATTGTATTGTGCTATTTCTTTATAATTATTATTTCTTCATAATTAGAAACCTGTGTAGCATTCTATCTCTGAGGAAGCTGATTCTCTCACTTTTCTTCAAAATGACTTCAAGGAAACCTTCCATATAAATAGCTTTCCTTTTTATTATGGCTCAATTTATTCAACTTTAATTACTTTAAAGGAAAGAGAACCTTCCTTCCCAGATAAGAAGCACATTGAACTTTTATTTGGTATTCCTTATACAAATCTTCCGAGACTGAAAAAAAAAAGGATCATCCTAATTTATAAAGGAGAAAAACACAAGGTGTATAAAGCTGAACTGCTTGGCTGTGAAGTAGTTTAGAAGCAGATGGAGGAACAGGGCCTGACTCTTATTTCTTACCCATTGGTGCCACACATTTGTGTCTTTATAATTTTTACCAACATTTAGACAGAGTGCCACTGATGTTAAGTTCTCCCCAAGAAAGGACTTGTTGCAGGAATAATTTGTTTTTATTTCTGAATACAAAACAGCCTTTGAAAAAACTGACCCAAGTGATTCATAATCAATCTGCATCCATCTGAGATCAATCCTTTCAATGGCATACTCAGATTGTGGCTGCCCGGTACTTACTCAGTTACACTTAAAATCCTCAGTTCCAAAAGTCAACCACATTTGACATACAAAGCGAAGTCCTAGGAAGCCACGCGTGCAGGCTGTGCTCCTCTGAGTTTATGACACAAGTAAGCACAAAAATGTGTGAAGTGAAATCCTACAAAGGAACTCAATGTATCCATGATTATTAAGCTTTTGTTCTTATTTCATTTTGGTATCCTCTACATGGCTGCTGAGGAGTTTATAGAGAACAGGGAGAAGGTTCCCTTGCTTAGGATTTTGTATGATAATATTTGCCTACTAAACAGTTTCAGTTGATTTAGCATGGTAGCCATCTACTTTAAATGAGATGCTCAGGTCCCCTTCACAGATTTAACAGACTAAGTGATTCTCATGCACAAAATTGGAAAAGTAGTGTCCTAAATCATAATCCAGGGATAAAGGACAAAGCATAAAAAATTCAGCAAGAGAGACACTACAGTTGCTATAAATCAATACAACTTCACTCCTCTGTCTCAGACAATAGAACTTCCAGCATCTCTCAGGAAAAGAAAAGTATTTTTAAAGGTTGTATCTGCAGGAGAGCTTTCCCCTTGTGAGAACATCAATTATCATCCTCAGATTCTTGACAATCCACCCACAACCCCTAACTCCAAAGTTCCCTCTCATCTCCTTTCTCTTCCAGTTTTTTTCCCCCTAAGCCTCTCATTTCCACTTCTACTCTCAGACCTTTGCCTCCCTTCTTTCTTTAACTATAGAAGTGTTCCACCTTCCACACAGAACTAGAATAATTGCTCTTCACACATTTCTGAGATCGAAGAGAATTTCCTAAGAAAACACAAACTTTCATTTGCGAAGCACTGTTCCTTTGTAATGTGTGTTTCTTTAAATATGTTGAATCTGGGTATATTACTGTTCAGACAGTCTTTTGGGTTAAAATTGCAAATTTGAAGTCAGCTGATTTTTTATACAGTTTTATAATAGGCATGCATTAACTCTTTTACTCAGCATTTTATCTCATTTCATTATCACTAAATGACTTGCTTGATTTTGCTCAGTAGGCTGCCATGCAAAGAACACGGTATTATCACATGGTATTAAAATACCACATTTCAATGTGGCCAATGACAAGTATATTTGTAAAAAGACCAACATAGACATGTTAAGGATAAAGAAGTTCTTCACACTATCCCACTGAAAATGATTGATTTCAAAGAATATATACTTGTTCAATCAAGTGATTGATTAAAACAATCTCAGCACATCATCTTCTTAATCATAGTATGGTAAAGCACTATATCTTTTAACCACTGTTCCCTTATTTGTTGTTTTAGTCAAGGGCCCTATGATATTGTCCTTAGAGATGTTTCAGGGGAGAAAAGACAAATGAAGACATGTCCCTGCCCTCACAGGGTCTAGCAACCTAGATATGTTCATGGAGATTAATTAGCATCCTAGTTACTTGACAAAAATATACAGTCTCTCTCACAAAGGTCACATATAAAGCCATACCAGCCTTTTCTGAAAGTTCATAGGTATCTTATTTATAATATGTCATGCAAAAAAGAAATTTAGATAGCTCCTATTCAGATGTATTTGGGCATCTGTTGGTAATTATCAATCTTTTTACAAAATGTATGATTTATAGTGCTAGTTATATACACAATATATTTTTATAAATAGTCAAAAAAGACTAAAAAGCTCAACTCTTTTGAAAACTATAAACAATCCATGAGACATGAAATATCATAATCAAGGACTGAAACAAGCATCCAAACATCAGTTTGGTTTGACCTTTGCCAGCCACATTAAAGTGTGAGAGACGTGGAAGGAAAACACCATCTTCATAAAGGCTACTTAAAACAAATTGTTCCCCTAACATGGTACATCTTCCCTTCCTGTGCTCAGCTCTGCAGCGTACAAGCCTGGCCTGCAGAGGAGCCAAGCTCTGAGTGGATCAGAACACTCCTTTTCTGAAGGAGTAGTTCCAAGATAGCAAAAAGGAGAGCTGGAACAAGTGCAGGGAGATGCTTTAAGCTCATTTTAATTCACTGTACTATTATAAAAAAAATCTCCAACACACGCAACAAATATGAGAACTGTGTAATTAGGCACCATTTCCCCAGGATTTGCTTCACTGATTAACCTAAGGACAGTCTTGTTCTTAAGCCAGGATTCTTGCAATCCCTTCCACTTTCATACCTACCAAATTAAACACACACACACATACACACAAAAGTATCTTCCAGAAACATCTAGAGTAACTTAATGCTAACCATTATTAAACAATCATGGTGCATCAAATAACAAAGAGCTTGACTCAACTAGCTAAGTTGCTGCTGCATCTGTCCCCTTTTTTTTAATTGAAATATAACTGACATATGACATTGTATGCTTCGGGTATATAACAAAATGGTTCAATATTCATATATATTGCTGCACATGTTATTGACCAGAGAAAGCTATCATCAGTGCTTGGTTTACTTACTAATAATGCAGCATTACTGAGAAGATTGATCTTGCTTCCCTAGGAGGTGTAACTGGAGGTGTTTCAAAAAAGAATGATCCTTGATCCCAATCATTTCTGTCCTCATGTCCATCGCCCAAATCTGTCTTCTTGATGAAATTTTCACAAGAGTTATTCATCTGGATTTCGTAAATGGCACTTTGGGAAGGGGTAACAGATGACGCACCCACCCAGTCATACATACCCCACCTCAAATTAGTCTGTTGGTATTTATTGAAGATATCTGGCTGTACATAATGAAGAAATAAGAGTTTTGATTTATGGAAGGAATTGAGAATCATTCTAAAACAGAGGTATCATGAAGGTACAAGATACCATATGTGCACGCGCGCATACACACACACACACACACACACTGCAAGGAGAAGGAATGGTGGGTGGAGTCCATAAGCTACTGAACTAAATATTCTCAGGACCGATCCCTACATTAAGGGCAGGCACTCTGAAATTACAGTGAAAATAAAGTAAGGTTTTGAGACAGAGGACTCTAAAGCAGCAATTCTCAACGTGTGGTAAGAGGATTACCAGCACAGAAGCAAGTGGGATAATGTTTTAAATAGGTTCCTGAGCTCCACACCATAGTCACATAATCAGAATCACTACTGGCAAGATCTCAGAAGCCGCATTTTATAACAAGTACCTCGGATGATTCCTACAGTGCCAAAGTTTGAAAATCATCGCTCTAGAGGATTCTAACACCTTTCCTTGAAGGACTAAAGTTCTCACCTTGATATCTATAACAGACATATACAACATATCACTAACTAATTAGATGATTGTGGTAACTTTATTCCTTTATTAAACAAATATTACTATTTGAAAAAACTATCTTGAGATGCCAATAAAGCCATATAAATATTTTGTCTCTGGGACAGTACAGTCTCAATTACGTAATCATTACATTGAGTCATTAAAAAGTAGGAAAAAAAGGACATCATCAAAAAACAAAGAGGTTGTTCTATCCAGAAGTATTCTTTAGTAATAAGGGAATGTGCAAGCCTAAATCAATAGGTTTCTAAGAGCTTCTGATTTTAAGGTAAGCCAAGAAGGAAGCAGGTAGACAGGACAGGGGCTCAGAGAAGACAGGAGGACAGGGGAGAGGGCAAAATTAAGGCCTCAGGCTGCACACTCCATATAATCCGCATCCAAGTCAAATGCAAACTACATTACGGGGAACTCTTTCCATATGACAAACCATAGTGCTGCCAAAGGAGACTACATTTCTTCATATAAGAAGGAATGGTTAGAAATGAGAAGAAGCCTTTTAAAAAAAAGACATTTCAAATGTTCTCTTCAATGACTGCAGAATATCAATTCAACTGAAATAACAGAAAATCCTTTCTCTAGAACTTTTGACCAGAACTTTTTCTAGAACTTTCTAGAACTTTTCTGCTAAGGCTGAAAAGTCTTAGCTAAAGTGGCAAAGCTGCTGGACACTGCAAGGATGAGCTGAGAGTAATCAAGGTACCAGAATTGTAGTGTCCCAGTCATAATGGGAACTCTCAGATCACAAGATGCAAACATTTACTCTTCTCTCAGGGTCACACATATACCACATCAGCAAACAGAAGCCAATAAGAAGTCCCTTGAATGACAACAGGTTCCAAAAAGCAGAGTGCACAGAGAAGATAACATAGGGCTCCAGAGTGAGACAGACCTGAGACATATCCTGGATCTTCCATATTCCCGCAGTATGACTTTGGGCCTCAGTTTCCTCATCTGTGAGATGGGATAATAATGACACAAACTACATGATGGTAATAAAGATTAAATGAAATATCTACAGAAAACATTTGGTAGAGTATTTGAAAACTCTCTAGTTAGCTGTTCTAACTATAATTAAATGGTCCATCAGATGGGTTTGTTAGAAAAAAAAAAACAATTACATATGCATTCTTAAGTATATAACCTTGTATGACTTTATATATTGGAAAATTTACATCCATCTTTACTAAAGTAAATCAACCATTAGCAAATAGGTGAATTATGCTTCTGTTGATGTGCTGGTTTTTAAACTTTTAAAATTTAGTTTTTATCATTAAAGGATTTCATACAAAGAACAATTTTTTTAATGAAATAATTATTAGCTAAAGAACCATACAAACCAAGAGTACAACTTCTATTTCTCTGCCAGGTTTTGCTATGAGCTTCTTAATGAAGAAAACAACCATTAGTCACCATCAATAATAGAACAGCAGTGATGACTTTTATCGATCATTTCCTAAGGATCGGAACTGTGTAAGCACTTATGTGGATTGTCTCACTGAATCCTCATTAACAACTCTGTAAGGCCAAGGTCTATTATTATCACCATTGTACAGAACAAGAAACCGAGGTTTCTCTGAATGTCAAGCTCATTTCCTAAGAACACATGTGCAAGAGCAGTGATTTCAGCTGATGAATCTGGAGCCTGTGCTCTGGCCCACCCTGTTCTGTTGCCTGAAATCAAGGACTGGAACTCAGGGTCTCTACTCCTTATCCACCATTCCTCCCACATACTGTGGGCCCTGGGCAGGCATTATTAATATAACTCAGCTTATCAGAAACCAGAGTAAATAATCCCATTAGATCTCAAATTCTGTGTTTCAATTCCCCCACTTCCACAACGGGACTAGGTCTTTCTAAGCAGCTCCTCAGGAGTCAGGAGTCTGGAGACCCACACAATATTCCCCATATCTGATATCCATTTGAGGTCAAAATATCCTCATGTGGTACCCACTGGGACCAAAGTAATGTGATATCCTTCACTTTGATACATATTTCTATAAAGCACATAAAGAATGATCCTAACTTTGAGAATTTCATGCTGAGTAGAGGTAAATGAAATGTTGAATTAAATATTGAAATACAGGAAACAAAACCGATATAGCAAGAACTGTAAGCAAACCAAACACTTGTCATGTGTTCTTGTGATCTATTTTACTCCTAAATGACATGCATTAGATGTTTATCCTGAAACCTAAAAATATTAGCTTTTACTATAGCAATGCAAGTAAAACCTTGGTGGACATCAAAGATCTAAATGGCAGGTCTGTGTCACTCAGAGCTCTCTAGAGCATGAGGATAACTGCTAACAGGGCAGTGTGAGGGCAGCTGGTGCAGACTGGATGGTCATGTGCTTTATGACAGACATGGGCAGGCAGCTTTCTTTATGCATGGCCAAACAAATTAAAGGATCTACTCTGCTTCTGGTATCTCATGCCTCAATTAACTGAAGTCAAAGACTCACTCTGAAAGGTTTTAATTACAAAGAAAACTTAACAGGCAAGGAAACATTTTTTTCTGTAAAGAAATTACTTTTGAATATTACCATAACAAAGTCCATTTGAAGAGTAAAATGAAATGAGGTTAGTTATTTAAGAAATGTGGTTGGGATGCTAAGAGCATCTTTCAAAGCCTCATCTATGAAATATTCTTGCTGAAAATATTAAAACTGAACATAGACACTCCTTTAAGTATGGGGGATGGAAGAACAAATTAAAGGATACCACTTAGATAAAAGCAGAAATATTCAGAATGTAGACTAGTCTACATGAACCTTGACCAGGTTTATTTATTTTTAATTGGAGGACAACTGCTTTAGAATATTGTGTTGGTTTCTGCCCTACATTAACATGAATCAGCCATAGGTATACATATGTCCCCGCCCTCTTTAACCTCCGTCCCATCCCACCCCTCTAGGCTGTCACAGAGCACTGTTGAGCTCCCTGCAACATACAGCAAATTCCCTTATTACATTTGGTAATGTATGTTTCCACGCTACTCTATCAATTCATCCCACCCTCTCCTTCCTCCACTATGTCCACAAGCCTGTTTATCTCTCCATCTCCATCATTAGTACTATTTTCCTAGATTCCATATATATGTGTTAATATACAATATTTGTTTTTCTCTCTGACTTACTTCACTCTGTATAATAGGCTCTAGGTTCATCCACCTCATTAGGACTGACCTAAACATGTTCTTTATTATGGCCAAATATTATTCCATTGCACATATGTACCAAAACTTCTTTACCCATTCATCTGTTGATAGACATCTAGATTGCTTCGGTGTCCTAGCTATCACAAATAGTGCTGCAACCAACACTGGGGTGCATGTGTCTCTTCCAATTACGGTTTTCTCAGGGTCTATGTCCAGTAGTGGGATTGTTGGATCATATGATAGTTCTGTTCCCAGTTTTTAAAGGAATCTCCATATTGCGCTCCATAGTGCCTGTATCAATTTGCATTCCCCTGACCAGGTTTTGTCAATAATTGCAAGAAAGAAGGTAAGGGGTAACAATAGAAAATTGTTCTCAACTTTAAAAGTCTTGAATTACATAATCAAATGAAACAACTAGAAACTAATTTGGACCCGGGTTCAAACTAGCTATAATAAGTCACTTTTGAGCCAACATGGGAAGTTCAAACATACACTAGGTACTAGAGAATACGTAGAGAATTATGAATTTTCTAGGCATGATATTATTGTAAAGAAAATGTTCCCCTTATTTGACAAGCACAAAATGTTTGAGTAAGTGACATGATGTCTGAATTTTTTTTTTTATTTTATTTTATTTTTAAACTTTACATAACTGTATTAGTTTTAAAAATACCTCAGCATCCTCTTGTCTAAATACACTAGCAATTATGGCAAAATGTTGGTAATTGTTGAATCTGGGATAACAGGATTCATTAGATGATTTCTCTTGTGTATGATTAAATTTGTAAAGTTTTGAAGAGACTCTAAAATTCTAAACAAATACAACTACTGTACATTTTAAATCAACATGAATTATAAAATGCCTGATCTTTGACAATAAGAGGTAGGTATATAAAATTATTTTTAAAGAGCTGATATTTTATCTACAGACTAAAAATTTATATTACAGCTTGTTCAATGTTAATTTCTTATTGTTTTGTCCACTAAGATTTTCCATTAATTTGTCATTAATATTTAACTCATGGGGGTTAATTATTGCTCAGCTTAAGCATTAGCTATTCCTCTTGGAAAGTTACAAGGAAAATACACCTTAAAGTTCTTGTAACCTCTGTGTGACTGGCCTTATATTTCCTGATATTGGGCCTTATATTTATTGACATTTCTAAACTTACTGGTAGCTCTTTGATATGTAATATGCACAGTTACATATGATGAAAAATCTGTCAGTCAGAGGCAGGGTCCAGAGTTACAGCTGAAGAAGGGGGAAAATTACACCATGCCAACTGATTCACAATCTTCCAGTTTGGGGGTGGGGGTGGGCAAAGTTGAGTTATTTATACAAGAAAACTCTGAAAAAATTTAGAGGGCTCAGAAAAAAATCTTTTGATTTTATATAAGTACAACTCTGCATTTCCAGTGAAAAAAAATATAATCCTAAACAGATCAAGTAACCTACCACGCTGAAAAGGTGAGTATCTAAGTTCAAACTCATCCAGCCAGCCCTCAAAAACACCCTACTTCTACAGCCACCTGGATCACGTTTCCTCTTGCAATTAAGCAACTATTCATAGTCACAGTAACCTCCCCAAATCCGTTTCTTCAGAAGAGCACAGCAGAACAGAAAAGGGACTGGGTGATTACTTCATGTTTTCAAATGTAAAGAATGAAACTGATGAGAATGCTCCCTGACATAGAAAAATACACAAATACAACGATTTCCTCCCCCATCCAGTGGCATTATTTTAATAAAGGAAGGCACTGTCCTGCTTTTATAAACGCCGCCATGATGATTCAGCTCCTACAAGAAAGGCAGCTCCGTTGCCATCATGACCATTTAAGGTCTGTGCTAATGACACACACTGCAAATAAAAACCACTCAGGTCCAGAGAGCCTCCAGAAAGCTCATCTAAGATGAACAACTTGGGTTATTTGTCAACTTCTATCAAAGGGAAAGACATGGCTGCGACACCCTCTAGGACTTGACGATACAGTGTAAACCATACCCTCCAAACAAAAGAGCAAAATTCACCACGTATTTTAAGTGATTGTTAAGCTTCTCAGATGGTTCTAAAGAAACTTCCATTTCCCCCAAGATCCAAGGCTCTAGATTTCAACAATTCAGCAATGCAGACATGACTGCTTCTAATCAGATTGAAAATTCATGTGGTTACGAGTTCCCCAGTGAAATCTGTGATATTAGGAACTGATAATATGATTTGATTTATTGTGCAAAAGCATATGTTTACTGAGATTTTTATTTCTGATGCATATACCAGTAATAAGACAACATACAAGATTTAAGAATCCATTAGATCAACTAAAGGTTTCACAGTTCTGAAACCCATTCCCAATGCTGTCAAGGTCTCATTTTGAAAGTTCAGTTTTTATGTCCTTTTTTAAAGGATGTTTCCCATTAGCAGTCAAAGTAGTTAGGCTGCAAATAAATTAATGAAAATAACATTCCATTTATTTATAAATCATAGCTCCCCGTGTGTGAACAATAACACTTCACTGAAGAAAATGACCACCATTATAAAATGAGATTTTTATATATCCATCCAGCATTAAAAATTGGCTGTTTGAAAGTGTCAAGTGTATAGAACTTAGTGCTTGAAAGAATTTATTTTCTATTAATCATCCCCCAAAATTAATGTGTCATAGTAGCATAACAATTCGGAATTAAAAGAATCACCCTCACATACACAGAATCTAACATTCTTAGAAAAAAAAAAAAAAATTGAAGTAGGTTAGCATTTGGAATACTCCTAACAGTGAGTCTCTCTAAAGAGAAATTTCTATAGATACCGACAATATTTCTATTCACTTACTACAGTTAAAGCTATAAAACGAAGCCAATGAAGTCAGGTATTTTCTAAGTATGTCAACCTGAAAATACACTAACACATTCTTCAAAAACCACTTTTATGCAGTAAGTGTTTTTCAATAATAAATGGAAAGAACAAAAACAACACTGCAAAAAAAAAAAAAACCCCAAGAAGTCCCTTTCTATGTAAACACATCTTTTCTGGATCTAATTTTCAACCAGATGATGATTTTTTTCATCATCATTTTCAGCAGACAGAAATGGCTAGCAAGTAAACCAAACTCCCAGTCTCAAAAAGCAAAAAAAAAAAAAAAAAACAAAAATCACTGCACTTTTCAGTCCAAGAGAATTAACAGTGCAAATATTTTAAAAGTTTAGCTATAACAGTCCTGTGATATTAAAAAGTTACTTAATACATTTAAAAGTCTTAAATGACAGTACACCCTTTCAAGAGTGAACTGAATAGGAATTCATTTCTATTTAGCTTAAAATGCTTTAAAATTCCCTTCTTAAAATAGATGTAATATTTGAACAGTATAGTAAATACAGTCTTCAAATATTTAAAAAGGAAACTCCAATTATATTTCTTTGATTTACAATTGTGAATTCAAAAAAGTGATCTAATAATACTCCAGACTTTAGGCAACTATCACTAATTTAGAATGTTTCACTTTGGGTGGGATTTCAGGCTCATTCAGCCTACAGTTTCATTTCTCTGAGCTACAAAGACCATTTTGTAACAATTACATCATCATAGTATCACGATATACCACATTTCATTCTAATCTGGCCAAATGTGAAATAGATCACACTGTGACACAGTTTTACTTAAAACACTAACAATGCTAAATGATTTCAGACTTTTGGTAAAAAACTGTCCTCCATTAAAGCACATCCAACAGTCCTGAAAATGAATCTCATTTTTCAGCCATGCAGGCTAGAGATGCTTATTACTAAACCAATAAAGCCAGTTTTGCTGGGAGGAGGGATAAAGGGAACAGGGTTGCCCAGCTTGGTATCATGAGGAAAGGTTAAAATAGACAACACTTACCATCTCTTAGAGCACACCCTTCGCTTGTTTCCACAGTACCTGCATATTTCTTTTTAACTGCCTTGTTGAGTTTTAGTCCGTAAAATGGCAACATGCGTAAAGGCCAGACAGCAAGTACAATGAATGAGCAATGCCCAATGCCATGTTCACTTACCTGCAAAAGTAAAAGCAAAAGGGTTAAAACTCTCTAATCATGGAGGCACAATTATCTCCTTACATCTCTACTAATTGGCTTTGACTTAAAGCTGATTATGTGATAAAGAAAAAGACAAATATAACCTCCAGGTCTTTTATAACACCATTTGGAAATAGAAGGTCCCCTCCCCCCATCTATAAGTTCTTTAACAGGTGTAAGTTAAGTGGATACAGAATCAGAGTCACTGTTTTCTTTATGATGAGTTGATGACCAATTCCTCTATAGTGTGTTAGAGAGATATGACAATGGAACAGGCAAGGGAGAAAGAAATCTATTAGAGTCTATTCAAGAAAAAGATCTTGTGGGTGTTTCTCCAAGAGGTATTTAATCATTGTCTATAGATCCGTTGCAGCTTTTTCTTTATAGGATAAAATGGTGCTGGTTATTGCTGGGATGTTGCCAATGATCTCCTAGGCAACTGACAGTTAAAAGAGCCATAAATAGAACAGCAAACACCATCACTATTTGCTATCCTGAAGAATCTTGCCCTTATACACTTAAGAATGCATGTTTTAGCATGAATATTCCTCTTGTCTCAAAGCATAGGAAATATCCAAACACTGATGCCCCAGAGACATAGAAATAAAACCAACAAAAGCAAATGTAAACAAACCACATCTAGATCTATCTAAAACCACAGTAATAGCTTATAAGTTTCATCTCACGTGCCAAGCTTAAAGGAATGTCACATGTATGAACTATTTCGTTTTGATTTTTAACAATTATTTGAGGCAAGAATTCGTATTAATCTCATTTTCTATAAATCAGGAAGAAACAGAAATTAAGAAACTTGCTCAGAGCCACAAGGCCAGAAGTGACAAAGCAAGAATAAAAATATATTTTTCTTTTATCATCAACTCAGATTTCACAGATTCCTGAGTCAAGACATCAAGTTCTTTCCCTCATAGGATTCATTTTGACATGTTACTGAAAGATTGAAGAAGAGCCTATAATTGTGCACTTCACAAAGCATCAAAATGACAATAATGTGGTTTTACAAGCTGTTTTCTGTAAGACAGGGAACATTATTCCCTTAAACTATTAACAATAAATGCTTTATAGAAAAAAAATGCTTCAATGGATCAAAGTTTACAAGTATCAAACTATGGGTCCTTAGACTGGCATCACAAAAGTTTAAGGATTGTTCTTTGGAGTAATACCTGATATCTAAATTATATAAAGTTATACATATACCTAATACAGCCTTTTATACTCAATGGTATCTTTCAATGTATTCCTTACATGAAAGCTATGGGCTTAACTCCACTGCGGTAGCTTTTCTCTAGGTAGTTTAAGAACCCTTTTTTTGAGCTATATTCAGACATGAATTCCACAGGACAATGGTCTCATTATGGTAGCCTTTATTTTTGCTAAAAACTATTACCTAGGGGAGTTGTCCTTCATCTAGTACCAAATAACACCTTCAAAAATAAAATCTACCCTTATAAAACATTTGCTTTCATTAAGGTTATCACATTAATAAATAAGCAGATAGGTAGATAGCTGATTGGAGGAGGAAATTGCAACCCTCTCCAAAATTCTTGCCTGGAGAATCCCATGGACAGAGGAGCCTGGAGGGCTATGGTCCATAGGGTCGCAAAGAGTCAGACATGACTGAGGCTACTTAGCATGCATTCTGATAGCTGATACGACTTCCCAAGTGGCTCAGTGGCAAAGAATCCACCTGCCAATGCAGGTGACATGGGTTTGACCCCTGGGTGGGGGAGATCCCCTGGAAAAGGAAAAGGCAACCCACTCCAGTATTCTTGCCTGGAGAATGTCACAGAGGAGCCTGGCAGGCTACAGCCCCGAGGATCACAAAGAGTTGGACATAACTGAGGGCAGATAGCTGGTATATATAGGTAGATGGATAAATGGATATGGATGTACAAAGACACCTATACATCAAGTATCTCTTGAATATGCATACCATGTTCTAAAGCAAAGTCTTTGAAGGAAGTCTTTGAAGTCTTTAAAGCAAAGACTTTCTTTGAATGTTCTGACATGTTTTGTTTTTTTTTTCCCCCTCTTCTATCAACCCTCATGAGGCCAGTCATAGAAAGGATCTGATTAAATTAATTGATTACTAGTAAGTGCCAAGTATAATGGTAAGCATTTTCATGTATGTAAGCTAAACTAACTTTAGTAAAAATACTCTTAAAAGATTCCTGTTTTACAGATAACATATTTAGAAATGTAGCATGAGAAGCCCAGGTCAACATGGGCTTCCAGGGCTATTCCCTGGAATTCCAGGCCAGGTATTCAGACCACAAGACCAACTTCTCGCATCAGACTGCACGACTGACCACCACCTCTTTGTAAGGATAGCATGACATATTTGTCTACTGAGCATTTTTCTTTGGAAGGGAAAAAATAGCATTTATCAGGCCTAGTCACTCCCTTCTTTCATAGATTCGTATTTTAGATCTCTCCCACACATGTTGACTGTTCTGGATACCACCTGAACCCTCTGGAGAGAAACTAAGCATATATATTCATTTACAAGCCAATTTAAGTTCAAATAAAAATAAACACTGTCCAAACTTTCTTATCTCTTCTCTTTTCTGCCCTTAATTTGTTAGCAAGAGCATGCCAGCCTTTGAGAAATTATGTCTGGGATGGGCATTTTGTTACTATGGCTCTAATTTTCAGTTGTTGGGAAATTACAGAGGGAATATGAGAAGACAAGGAGGTTAAAGAATAGGAAAAGCAGCTCCAAAAGTCATTGTGTTTTGTGTGAATTCCACAATATTCTAAAGGTGATTGTTGTCTGGAGGAATAGCACCAATGTATTTGTGCTTTGTCCTACTAACAAAGTTCCATGCCCGAACTGCATAATAAAAGACATTAGCAGCAACAGTTAAAGTAACTGCTTAAGGCATCTTAGAGACTTTTTTAACATGGGAATTATTTCATGCAAATAGCAATTTGCATCTCAGAATATTACTTTCAAAGCATTTGTAGATAACTGCACAAGGCCTCCAGCTTCTTTTTAAGCAGATTCTTCCAGAAACCAAACCTCAATTCCTGCAGAATATTACAATGATAAACCCAGTTTCTAATCCCTGACTGCCCTTCTGCTTTTTATCCACCACTTCCAGCCTTCACACAATCAGCAGGATAGTGGTGAAGCCCATTTTTTTCAATGGCAGGAGATTTTGTAAATTGAGTAGTATACAGAGTAATTTCCTTTCCAAAGAGGAACTCAAATATCCCTGGTAGTGACAGAATTTCTAAAACACTTCTCAACCACCAATATCACCAAACTTAGGCCCACTGTGTGCTTAGTCACTCAGTCATGTCCGACCCTTTGTGACCCCTTAGACTGCAGCCCACCAGGCTCCTCCGTCCATAGGGATACTCCAGACAAGACTACTGGAGTGGGTTGCCATGCCATCTTCTTCATCCATGCCCTCCCATCTTCCCAACCCAGGGATTGAACCCAGATCTCCCACCTTGCAGGTGGATTCTTTACTGGCTGAACCACCAGGGAAGCCCACTGAATCAAGACAAATAGTCATCCTGGAGTAATCTCCAGTCTAAAACCATTACCAGCTCTCCACATAGAGTCATAGGGTGTTCAATTTCATCAATGGATGACACCCAAGGAAATCACCTTTTCTGGACCCAGGTACATGTGACTGGTTTCAGAGAATTTTCACGTTTTCTTTCCATTAAAACAACATGCAGACATCAATCAAATCTTATCCTATTTCTTAAAAGGTCATCCTCACCTCTCCAGAGATAGGGATGTAAATGAAACAAAACCAAAAACAGAATTGAAGGGCATCATTTTGCATCAGGTGTCTTAATGTAGTCATTAAAAACCAACACTCATATCTTTAAGTTCTTTTTGCCCTTGTATTAAGTAATGCTAATATTCCTTGTACTTTCTTTTTAAACTAAAAGAATTTTGAAAGGGAATGCTTATCCAATTAGTAAAAAAAAAACCCTACTGGTTTTAAATGTTAAAGTTACCACCAAGTGGGAAAAGTGTCATGATGTATAAGCCAGGGGTTATTTTCACACTGAGGAAATAGCAAAAAGATCTTTCCACAGGAGAAAAAAAATCTTAAGAAAAAATACATTATTTATTACAATGCAATAGAAACAATTTTGCTGTTGGCTTAGGACATTATCAATGATTTCCTGGCTTAGATGTGCTTAGCCTCTTAGTTTAATAGGAGAGGGAGTCTTTCAAAGATTTCTGACAATCTGGAAAAATCAATGAGGGAATAAAAGTTTATATATTAAATAACAATATCACTGGATGCTATGGTTTGATGTAGAACAGAGAAATGTTAGGCATAAAAAAACTTTCTATTACTTGGAATATATGTTACACAGTATATATACTAATACCAAGCAGTTAAGTACTGCAGAAACAGCTGGGAAATAACAGTCATGGTAGACAGAATTGGGGGAGATCCAGGGAATCTACCTAAGGTAAACATAGAAACAATAAGGAAGAACAATTTTTCATAACTTAAATGATTCACGCTTACTAATTTTCATTAAAAATCTGCACTTAAAAACTTTCTAATCATGAAGAATTGTTAGTGTTAAAAACAAAAACCTGATGTTTCAATTGTAGTGTTTCTCACTAAATTTTGTACCTGCCTCCTTCATTAAATTGTTGATAATAATTAGAACAGCTCATTTGTATCTCTAGCATCAAAAATGGTACTTGCCCTACACATTGTGCTCAATATCACTCAGTAGATAAATGAGGACCTATCTAAGTGTGAGATGCTCTGCTAGGCATGAGGATAAGACATGGTCATTGCTCTCAAAGACCTGAAAAACTAGTTGAGAACATTTAAACATAAAAGGTCAACTACCAGTCAAGATTCTCCTTCATAAGTAGTTAACTATTTGCTCTGATGGTACATGATAGCGTTAGGTCGTTAGAACAGGAAAAAAGGAGTCCAAAATGGTGGTGGCTAAAAGACAAAGAAAGGGCAAAGCCCATGAAAATGGAACAAAAGGAAATCCATGGACCAGAGTGAGAACCTCAGGTGAAACAAACATGCCCTCTTTGTGGATAGCCCAATTTGCATAGGGCAGGCTCGGGAGGGAGGAGACAAATCAAAACATGTTTCCTCAGTTCTGTCTTGCTGCAGCAATGCTTTGAAACGGCAGACCAGTGTTACAGCTCAGTTACAGCTCAGAGTCTTATTAGGCAAACAGAGGACAGTAAACTCTCAAGGAGTGAAGGTGGGCTGACCGCAGATGAGAGGCCTCAAAATCCATCTTAGCTTCCTCTTTTTATACATTGTTGTTTCATGTGGTGGAGCCACGTGAAAGTCAAAGAAAAGGACAATCTGTGCAAAAAAAAAAAAAAAAAAAAGATAACAAAGCAGAGGAACAGAGGATTAGCTAAAATGGAGCTCATACACCTCGGACAAAAATTAGAGTGTGTAGCTGCCGGATGATTTTCCTGATCTTCAGAGTAATAATGCTACTTCTTACAGTGAAAATCCCAAGATCCATTCCTTTAATGCCTCCAAAGTAGGTTCCTTCCTATTTGAGCTTCCTTCCTATTTGAGTGGTTTCTCTTCCTTCAAGTCTGAAATGAAAAAAGAAAACACAAAACCTCCACAAGGACCTCCATGCTTTCCCTTACTGCCTCTCAACCTTACACTGGCTGCCCTTCCAGGGTCTTCTTTTCTTGGAACTTTACCCATTAAAAAGCTCTCCAAGTGAAAGAATAAAATGGAGCCACTGGAAGATGAGACACATCACTAGACTGGTGACAGGTTTCCAAGTTGCTTATAACTACGTCAACCTGACTCCATCACAACTGTGCTTGGTGAAAACACAGCAAGTAAATGAACGGTGCATCTAATGAGCTGCTTCTCAGATATCTCATACACAATGTCAACACTGACTGTCAGGAGCTGCACCAGGGTTGATGACTAACTTTAAATAGGCTCTAAACTAACAAGATTGCCTTTTTTTTTTTAAAAGGAGAAAAAAAGATTATTGCCATTGGATAAATGTGAATATGTTGAGCTTAATGCTAAACAGGCTTAACAATAAACAAGAATATGAAATAAGTACCATTCATTCATTTAAAACATTCTGACCAGGAGCCTACAATAGGTTATATATTATGCTACACATTGTGGATTAAGGCTGGTATGAATACTTCTAGAAAGGAGCTGACATCATAGGCCAAACAAGGGCAGAAATGATTAAATCAACTTATCAGCCACTTTCCAGTTTTCTCATTACTTGGGGAATAAAGTGTGACTGCAGGAAGTATTGGCCATAAACACTCCCCAGTGGTTCCAGCCTATGCACATTAAGCAGGTTCTGGTCTGGCTTGGAATGGAAGTAAAATGAAGACTTTTATAAAAATTGATATTCCAGAAAGGATAATTATGCTCACATAGTAGACCATTCAGAGATGAGAAATATATTTTTCTAAATAAATCAGTGATAGATAAGGCCCAGAAAAAATGCTTCATGAGTTCATGTTAATAAACTGCTTTAATGTAATTATGTCATTATTAAGCTAATCAGTGCCTGGAATTTACTTGAGGCTGTGTGTGTATACAGTTGTTCACGACCAGCAGGGTTACTTTAGAACTACTGTCCCTTATCAATACTGAGTTCTATTCTTCAGGGAAATAGCTTCAAGATTCATGCCTATAGCAGTGAGAAGTAAGAAATTTATCTTTCCTTATGCCAACTACAAATGTGTGCTTTGCTGTCTGTTTCACAAGGATCAAATGAGGAGCTGCTAAAGCAGGTGACCTTCAGCACTCTCTGAAAGGAGTTCAGGGTGGAGATCAGGAATGAGGCACTCTGTGCTCTGGGAAAAACCGGCAGAACAGGTCCTCACATGGTCAGATATTTTCAGAAGATGTTATGAGCCCAATTCTTGCATCTCCTTATCTAGAAAAGCACTGACATCCTTCATGGTGAGGTCTGATCCTCGTGATTAGCAGCAACCCTCTTCAAAAATATGTGACTGACTGCACGTACTCTCCTTTCACCAAAATTTCATATATTGACCTTCCCCCTACCTCTCTGGAGCAGTTTCTCAGAGCTGTCTGAAATGCTGTCCCCCAGGGTTATAGTCCTTACTTTGCCTGAAATAAAACTTAACTTGCAACTGTCAACATTGCGTTGTGTTTTTTTTTTTTTTTTTCCAGTCACTCATATTCTATTTTGCTTAGGGTTAGAAGTCAAAGAAAGCAGCTGAACAGAGAAAACTAGAAGTAAACCAACTGACAGACACTGAAAGCTAATAACATCTCATTACATTGGTAAAAATGGTTCATTCTACTGGTATCAGTGGCACCAAGCCAGTGTCAGGCACTGTGCTGGTACGGGATAAACACCAGTGAATAAAGTAAACACGTCCTCTACCTTAAGGGAGCTTACATTCTAATGAGGGAGATAAGCAACATCAAGCAAAGAAGCCAATAAATGTGCTCAACAGTCCTTAGAGTGAAATTCACAAAGGCAAGGATAAACCAATAAATAGGGAGCCACGATCAAGATAAATAGAGAAATTGGGAGGAACCTTCTTAGGGTGACCACACAGGAGATGACATTAATCTGATAGGTCACCTCTATCCACGAGTTGAAGGACCAAATTCCATGCTGAAAAAAGACGCACACATAGATAGCACTGCTTTCTTGTAAATGCGTATAAGGGTGGCTGTGAACACCAAGATCCTCCTCCAGGGGATCTTCGCAACCCGGGGATGGAACCCATGTCTTTTATCTCTGCATTGGCAGGAGGGTTCTTTACCATAAGTGCCACCTGGGAAGCCCAGCGAACAAGAAAAAATATCAAGCATTTTTGGTTAAACCAGGGGGGAAGCACTTCTAACACAATTTCATGTGACTAAGGGGACAGGTATTGAGAACCAGGACCTATTCTCATAAATCTCATTTCCTCCTCAAAATCCATTCAACGTCTCACAGAGGAAGAGACAGGATTAGAAAGGATCAGGTAATTGGCCCAAGATCATGCCCAGCTGGTCGAATGAAAACAGAAGCTCTTTCCACCGCCTCAGTTCAGTAGCTCTGTCGTGTCCGACCCTTTGCAATCCCGTGGACTGTAGCACGCCCGGTTTCCCTTCCATCACAAATTCCTGGAGCTTACACAAATTCATGGTCATTGAGTCAGTGATGCCATCCAATCATCTCATCCTCTGTCATCCCCTTCTTCTCCCATCTTCAATCTTTCCCAGCATTAGGGTCTTTTCCAAGGAGTCAGTTCTCCACATCAGGTGGCCAAAGTACTGGAGTTTCAGCTTCAGTATCAGTCCATCCAAAGACTATTCAGGACTGATTTCCTTTAGGTTTGACTGGTTGGATCTCCTTGCAGTTCAAATGACTCTCAAGAGTCTTCTCCAAAACCACAGTTTAAAAGCATCGATATTTGGCAAAACTAATGCAATTATGTAAAGTTTAAAAATAAAAGAAAAGAAAAAAAAATAAAAGCATCGATTCTTTGGTGCTCAGCTTTCCTTACAGTCCAATTCTCACATCCATACGTGACTACTGGAAAAACCATACCTTTGACTGGATGGACCTTTGTTGGCAAAGTAATGTCTCTGCTTTTTAACATGCTATCTAGGTTGGTCATAGCTTTTCTTCCAAGGAGTAAGTGTCTTTTAATTCCATGGCTGCAGTCACCATCTGCAGTGATTGTGGAGCCCAAGAAAATAAAGTCTCTCACTGTTTCCATTGTTTCCCCATCTATTTGCCATGAAGTGATGGGACTGGATGACAAGATCTTAGTTTTCTGAATGTTGAGTTTTAAGCCACCTTTTTCACTCTCTTCTTTCACTTTCATCAAGAAGTTCTTTAGTTCTTCTTCGCTTTCTGCTACAAGGGTGGTGTCATCTATATATCTGAGGTGATTGATATTTCTCCCAGCAATCTTGATTCCAGCTTGTGCTTCATCCAGCCCAGGATTTCTCATGGTGTACTCTGCATATAAGTTAAATAAGCACAATACACATCCTTGACATACTCCTTTCCCAATTTGGAACCAGTCTATTGTTCCATGTCCAGTTCTAACTGTTGCTTCTGGACCTGCATACAGATTTCTCAGGAGGCAGATAAAGTGGTCTAGTATTCCTATCTCTTGAAGAATTTTACACAGTTTGCTGTGATCCACACAGTCAAATGCTTTGGCATAGTCAATAAAGCAGAAGTAGATGTTTTTCTGGAACTCTCTTGCTTTTTCAATGATCCAACAGACATTGGCAATGTCACCTTTGGTTCCTCTGCCTTTTCTAAATCCAGCTTGAGCATCTGGAAGTTTATGGTTCATGTACTGTTAAAACCTGGCTTGGAGAATTTTGAGCATTACTTTGCTAGCATGTGAGAAGAGTGCAACTGTGCTGTAGTCTGAACATTCTTTGGCATTGCCTTTCTTTGGGATTGGAATGAAGACTGACCTTTTCCAGTCCTGTAACCACTGCTGAGTTTTCCAAATTTGCCGCATATTGAGTGCAGCACATTCACAGCATCATCTTTTAGGATTCGAAATAGCTCAACTGGAATTCCATCATTCCAATGGAATTCCATCCACTGTTTGTAGTGATGCTTCCTAAGGCCCACTTGAATTCACATTCCAGGATGTCTGGCTCTAGGTGAGTGATCACATCATTGTGGTTATCTGGGTCATGAAGATCTTTTTTGTATAGTTCTTCTGTGTAGTCTTGCCACCTCTTCTTAATATCTTCTGCTTCTGTTAGGTCCATACTATTTCTGTCCTTTATTGTGCCCATCTTTGCATGAAATGTCCCCTTGGTATCTCTAATTTTCTTGAAGAGATCTCTAGTCTTTCCCATTCTATTTTTTTCTATTTCCTTGCATTGATTACTGAGGAAGGCTTTCTTATCTCTCCTTGCTATTCTTCGGAACTCTGCATTCAAATGGGTATATCTTTCCTTTTCTCCTTTGCCTTTATTGTCTCTTTTTTGAGCTATTTGTAAAGCCCCCTCAGACAACCATTTAGCCTTTTCACATTTCTTTTTCTTGGGGATGATCTTGATCATTGCTTCCTGTACAATGTTATGAACCTCCATCCATACTTCTTCAGGCACTCTATCAGATCTAGTTCCTTGAATCTAGCTTTCACTTCCACTATACAATCATAAGGGATTTGATTTAGATCATATCTGAATGGTCTAGTGGTTTTCCCTACTTTCTTCAATTTAAGTCTGAATTTGGCAATAAGGAGTTCATGATCTGAGCCACAGTCAGTTCCTGGTCTTGTTTTGGCTGACTGTATGGATGGAGGAGCCTGGTAGGCTGCAGTCCATGGGGTCGCTAAGAGTTGGACACAACTGAGCGACTTCACTTTCACTTTGCACTTTCATGCACTGGAGAAGGAAATGGCAACCCCCTCCAGTGTTCTTGCCTGGAGAATCCCATGGATGGAGAAGCCTGGTAGGCTGCAGTCCATGGGGTCACACAGAGTCAGACACAACTGAAGCAACTTAGAAGCAGCAGCAGCATAGAGCTTCTCTTTGGCTGCAAAGCATATAATCAATCTGATTTCAGTATCAGTCATCTGGTGATGTCCATGTGTAAAGTCTTCTGTTGTGTTGTTGGAAGAGGGTGTTTGCTATGACCAGTGCATTCTCTTGGCAAAACACTATTAGCATTTGCCCTCCTTCATTTTGTATTCCAAGGCCAAATTTGCCTGTTACTCCAGGTATCTCTTGACTTCCGACCTTTTCATTCCAGCCCCCTATGATGAAAAGCACATCTTTTTTTTTTTTTTTGGATGTTAGTTCCAGAAGATCTTGTAGGTCCTCAAAGAACCATTCAATGTCAGCATTAGTGGTTGGGGTATAGACTTGAATTACTGTGATACTGAATGGTTTGCCTTGGAAATGAACAGAGATCATTCTGTCATTTTTGAGATTTCACCCAAGTACTGCATTTCAGGCTCTTTTTTTGAAGAGCCTTGAAGAGAAGAAATGGCTATTCCATTTCTTCTAAGGGATTCCTGCCCACAGTAGTAGATATAATGGTACCTGAGTTAAATTCACCTATTCCAGTTCATTTTAGTTCAGTGATTCCTAAAATGTCAATGTTCACTCTTGCCATCTCCTGTTTGACCACTTCCAATTTACCTTGCTTCATGGACCTAACATTCCAGGTTCCTATGCAATATCGTACTTTACAACATTGGACTTTACTTACATCAGCAGTCACATCCACAACTGGGTGTTGTTTTTGCTTTGGCTTCATCTCTTCATTCTTTCTGAAGTTATTTCTCCACTGTTCTCCAGTAGCATATTGGACTGGGGAGTTCATCTTTCAGTGTCCTATCTTTCCATTGTCTATGTTTTCCTAATGTCTGCAATGGTCACAGCAGACAAGAACAGCATTACCCCCCCATCCCTTTTTCTTATTTTGGAAGAAAATTCTCCTTTGTGACCACCCACAGCTGAATCTACACGTTCCATACATCAGTGCCTGCTGGGGATGGGTAGAGATGGTGAGAAAAGATTGTCAAAGCAAGAGGCACTATATTATTTTATCTATAGGACTAAGTTGCTGCAGTGAAAATACTAGACCCTTGAGTAATCAAACCACAGTGAAAACTACAGACAGAAAGTTCCTGAAAGTTACTGAAGGGAGCTACAGAGCACTGGGGAAACCACAAGCTTAGGGTCAGCAGAGCTGCTTCCAGCCCTGGTTTTCCTTCTGGGGAAGGCAACATGGTGGCTAGCAATACTTGGGCAGCTGGCTTTTACCATTATTCTCTGTACCGATGGAAATTTGTGCCATATATATTTATTATGTATGCAGTCCATCCTAAAGGAAATCAGTCCTGAATATTCATTGGAAGGACTGATGCTGAAGCTGAAGCTGAAACTCCAATACTTTGGCCACCTGATGTGAAGAACTGACACATGTGAAAAGACCCTGATGCTGGGAAAGATTGAAGGCAGGAGGAGAAGGGGACAACAGAGGATGAGATGGTTGGATGGCATCAATGACTCAATGGGCATGAATTTGAGTAAACTCCAGCAGTTGGTGATGGACACGGAGGCCTGGCATGCTGCAGTTCATGGGGTCACAAAGAGTCAGACACGACTGAGTGACTGAACTGAACTGATGCAGAACACTTAACTTCATTGTTAACACTAGCAAGCGGGTACTCTTTCTGCCCCCTTCTGATGCCTATGTCAGAAGCTTTCTCTATCTCCTTTATACTTTAATAAAACTTAATTACACACACACAAAAAAAATAAAAAATAAAAGATAAGTAAAATAAAAGAGTTAACTGACACTCTTGGACAAGTCATTACCTTTTTAAGACTCAGTTTTCTCATTTATAAATCTTGCCTCACAGGATTGTTGTGGGGATCACATAAAACTTGACATCTGAAAGGACTTTGTAAGTTGTAAAATACAGACCAATATAAAAAACCATTTTTAACAAGAAATGAGAGAGAAGTGCATTCTATAAAAAAGAATCCCAAGGGTACACACAGAGCAACTACTGGAGACACCCTCCCCAGCACACAGCAGAGGGTACCCAAACCAGGGACTCACCGGCTGGTCCGTAACCTCAAGCCAGCTGGTCATCTCTCTGTGCTTCCCTGCCCATCTCACCATAAGGATAAGAATACTACTACATCTCAAGGAGTTTGTGAAGCCTAAGAGGCATCATTTGTTTGCCTGGCAAAGACCTGGAACCTACTGAATCTTAATAAATCTTGTCTAATTAATTTGAGCAGCCAAAATACCTCACCACCACACCACTCTAGAGGCTGCCTGAGCCAAATTTAAATCTAAAGCCCAGGACAAGAAGGAAATCGGGGGAGAATTTATTTCACATTTGCTGGAAGCTTCTGATATAGTCATCAAATAATTTATGAGAAATTCACTTACTTCCATCTTCAAATAAAATGGCACGTATCAGCAAACATCCAAAACGGGGAAAACAGGAAGCCCCAGTTTCACTTGGTGTGATGAGGACCAGGGCTAGACTGCCACTGCTCTGGCCTCCATTTGAACCTGCGCTCTCCCACATGACCACTGCAAATTGGCTTCTTTAAATACCTAAGGATAGGCAGGGTTTCTCACCCTCACCATCAGGATCACCTGGGAGTGCTTGTTAAAAAGCCAAATTCCCACCCCACCACAGAACCCCTGCATCTGAAGCTCCAGGGAGAGAGCCCTGAGCATGTGTACCCCAAAAGGGGCTTCTCATCAGGCGTGTTTGGGGTCCAGTGCACACAGTGGCCTGGCCTGGCAGACTGGTAGTGACTAGTTAATATTTGGTTATTGCTTTCCTCTCCCTTCCAACCCCTTATCTCAAAGCTTGCGAACCCATTTTCTTCAGCTTCTTAGAATTAACCCTAATGATAAGAAGACTGTTTCACCTGAAGACTGCCAATGGCTTGAATACAAACTTGTTGCTGGAAACAGCTTTTAATTATCCAAATCAACGTGCAAATCTGCCTTATGATGCCTGTGGGCATTTTGATAATTTGTAGCTGATCCAGAGGATAAAAAAGCCTGGCCCCAAGATTCTGGGGAGCACTAGATGGCTTCCGCATGTCACTGCTGGTTCACTTCCGAGCCTTCTCTCCACCAGATTCTCTTCTGCCTCCAATAGGGGAAATGAAGCGTCTCCCCCTTCATCTTAAAAAGCCTTGCGTGCAGACGGTAGAGAAGACAGAAAAGCTTCTCTTGCCTCCCTCTTGCTGTAGGCATAAGGAGAATAAAGGAAAGCAAGGTTGCAATATCTAAGGAGCTGAGAGGTGCCATTGCCCAGACCCAGTGCCCTGGGTGACACATTAAAGAATGACAAGCCCCAGCTCAGAGGCTAACAAAGTGCCTCGGGGCACAAGCTCCACTGTCCATCCAAACACTCACCAAAAAGCTCCCAGCGTGCCTTGTATATTTAAGGCTCCAGGCAGGTGCTGGAGGAAATACAATCCATGTTCACACAAAGTCCCTGCACCGCAGGAGCTTACAGTCCAGCCAGGGCTGAAACATTAATAAAAAGGAAGGGTAAATGAAAATAGGTTACAGAGGTTTGGAGGAGGGAGAAATCATTTTTCGTTAATACAACTGCAAGACATCTTGGAGAAATGTATCTTGCCTCGGCCCCTCATTTTACCAATAGGAAAGTTATCTCTCACTCTAAATTGTGATGTTTCTAAACCAATTCTCTCAGAAGAGGCTTGACACTTAGCTGAAAACAAGCTTGGGTATCTATCCAGGTTTTCTAATTCAAAGTTGGTCAACTAATGTATATTCAACATCTATCATGTTCTAGGCACCTTTCAGGCACTGAGACACAAGGTATAAAAGCTTTCAAAGAGCTCAGTCTAATGTTAATTTTATTTTGCCTCACCACAGTAAGAGCAAAGGCAGAGAATCATAACGATAACTCCATATACCCAGAGAAAACCATAATTTCGAAAGATACATGCATCCCAATGTTTGTTGTAGCACTTTTACGACGGCCAGGAAACGGAAGCAATCTAAATGTCCGTCAGTGGAGGAACGGATAAAGAAGATGAGGCACATATATACAATGGAGTATTACTCAGCCATGAAAGGGAATGCACTGTGCCATTTGCAGAGACACAGATGGACCTAGAGACTGTCCTGGAGAATGAAGTAAGTCAGAAAAAGAAAAATAAGTATTATATATTAACACATACATGTGGAATCTAGAAAAATGGTACTGATGAACCTATTTGCAAAGCAGAAATAGAGATACAGATATAGAGAACAAAAGCATGGACACCAAAGACAGAAGGGGGTGGGGAATGAACTGGGAGATTGGGACTGACATATACATACATACTGCTGCTGCTGCTGCTGCTAAGTCGCTTCAGTTGTGTCCGACTCTGTGCGACCCCATAGACGGCAGCCCACCAGGCTCCCTCGTCCCTGGGATTCTCCAGGCAAGAACACTGGAGTGGGTTGCCATTTCCTTCTCCAGTGCGTGAAAGTGAAGTCGCTCAGTCGTGTCCAACTCTAGCGACCCCATGGACTGCAGCCTACCAGGCTCCTCTGTATGTATTAAATATATAACTAATGAGAACCTACTGTACAGCACAGGGAACTCCACTCAGTGCTCTATGGTGACCTAAATGGGAAGGAAATTCAAAAAAGAGGGGATGTATGTATACATATAGCTGATTCATTTTACTGTACAGCAAAAACTAACACAACACTGTAAAGTAACTAAACTCAACAAAGCTAAAAAATACATAAATATCACAGATAACCCCTGGAAATATGGATGCCTCAAAGCCCAGGTTGTGTGTGTAGGATCAGGAAGATGGGTTTAAAGTGCTAAGCAGTTATTAGATTATTGAAATTTCTTTGTCATGAGGTGATAGGTGGTGTTCTGATTGTGGGCCTCAATGTCAGCAATGTTAACACAAGCACACACACAAAATCACATAATTCAGTACAAAATGATGGATTTAAGATTCAAGCTCAGTCCTATCAATTTCAAATACTGTTCTCATTCCAAACCACGCACAGGGCTGCAAAGAAATCACCCAATTAAGAGCTATTTTAGAGGAGTAACATAAATGAAGATAAGAAAAAAATGTTCAACCAAGGCATCTTTTAAGATGCTTTCCCAATTTGTGTTCAATTTCTAGAATACTAACAATCCTTGAATATTTTTTCCTCTGAATTTTTTGTCTGTATAATCTGCCTTGCTATATAGGTCATAAACTGCTCCAGTAAAAGCACAGGCTTTTGTGTTACTCCCCAGTTACTTATTATGGTATTTTTGTTTATTGTCATTTAAAGAATCTGCCTGCAATGCAGGAGACCCAGGTTCAATCCCTGGGTCAGAAGATCCCCTGCAGAAGGGAATGACAACCCACTCCAGTATTCTTGCCTAAGAATTCCATGGACACAGGAGCCTTTAGGGCTACAGTCCATGGGTTTGCAAAGAGTCAGACACGACTGAGTAGCGAATGCACACACACAAATCATACTGATTGGCAAACAGAAAACTTGTCCTTCTGAAAATTTATATGATATGACCACCCTTTGGTAAAAGTTATATCAAAAACAGTTTTTAGATATTAACAGACCAATTACACCAGGCTGCCTCAGTCGGTAGAGTCTGCCTGCAATGCAGGAGACCTGAGTTCAATCCCTGGGTTGGGAAGATCCCCTGGAGAAGGAAATGGCTACCCACTCCAGTATTCTTGCCTGGAGAATTCCCTGGACAGAGGAGCCTGGTGGGCTACAGTCCATGGGATCACAAAGAGTTGGATATGACTGAGTGAGTAGCTTTCAATTACACATAGAGTGGTATGTTTTAAATCGACTGAATTCATACCCTAACCCAAAAGTCTTAATCTTTTTTCATTTTTCAATTTTCTGTTAAATATTTTTTTTTCAAAATTTGATCCACAAATTAGATCATGATACAGAAGCACAATGTTTTTGTAGCAAATCAGCCATTATTGTCTACAAAATCCATTATTTCAAAAATAAAAGAAGTTACAGTCCTTTGATGAGTACAGCCAAGTTTCACCTATTTGGGGGCAATATAAATCAAACCTATGAATAACCAGGGACTTCTTATCAGTTATTTGTGTATCACTTATAAAAGGGTTACTTTTCTTCTTTACAGGAGAACTTCACTGTGTCTACATAACTCAAGTTCTAGGGAATCTGTGAGTCAAATCACAGGATAAGAATAAATTGTATCACATTGCAAACAACTTAGTACAGAGACATCCAGCATACATAGGAACGAAACAGACATTGCTGCTGCTGTTGCTGCTAAGTCGCTTCAGTCATATCCGAATCTTAGCAACCCCAAGGACTGCAGCCCACCAGGCTCCTGTGTCCATGGAATTTTCCAGGTAAGAGTACTGGAGTGGGTTGCCATTACCTTCTCCTGAAATAGACAGTATGTAACGCAAAAAACTAATAAGCTAATCTACTAATTAGCTATTAGCTACTTAGGTTTCTGATTAAAGAAGATTGGGAAAAGTCATATTTGTACTAAACACCCTAGAGTTTAAATAAAGCTTGAAGTTCTGAGCAGAGGTTAAAACCTGAGCACACAAAATAATTAGCAAATTTATGACAGTTCTGATTAAAGTTCATTTTAGTCATGATGAGTTAACTTAGGAAGATTTTATATAGTTAAAATAAGAAATTAATGTAAAACAGTGGTTGCATCATCGGATAATGGTGCGGAATGAGGTACCCAAGTCACTTTAAACATCTTGTATTAAAACTATCATTCATGGATTCTTACCAGCCATGCGGGGCCAAATCTGGAATCACTTTTTCCCTTTGTAATGTAACTGATCAAAGCTGTGAGAAGAAGTGCTTTAACATAAAGATTGTCCTACCCCAAAAAGTAATTACCAAATCACCACTATTTCATAAATTACTTCCAAAACATCACCATTTCCTGATTGTAGCAGATAATGAAATCTGCCAAAAAACCCCAAAAAACAAAAACCTACCAAAAAAAAAAAAAAAAAGCTATCAAGCTACCTATCTAGCTTACAAATTAGAAGGGCAGCAAACATAACTTCAGGAGTACTTTAAAGTTAGGGAAAAAATAAAAAAGACCAGGTAATAGTTGCTACTATCAAGAGACTAAGACTAGCTTGACCAGAAAAGTTTTTTTCACTTTGAACACGGTTTGATTAATCTGGTGCTAAGAAAATGTCAGCTCCATGGGCAATTGGGGAATGTGTGCAGTTTTCTGGGGGAAAAAAAAAATCAATACAATTCCTTGCAGCTGAGCCCAGCTGAAGGCCATTGTCCTGAAGCAGGTTTCAGGAGTCCCTGCCTGCCTCAACCCATGAGCGCCTTCACTGGGCCAGATGTTTCCAATTTTATGCTTAGTTTAAATGCCGCTAATGGGGCTGCTTCCTGCTGCCACGGGACCACAGAATGACTCTGACACAAAGACTGCTAAGGCTCCATATCAAGACGTCCTTTTTGGAAGCAACGCATGCTTTCTGGTCAGATTTCTACTTGGATCATGGGCTTCTGATTGTCTCACCCTTTTGCTAGATTCAAACTTTTCAGTTCATCTGCCCTATGTCCCACACCTGCTGCTTGTTTAAGTCTTTGACACTTTCCTTTCCATCCTAGAACCAGGTTTTGAATTTGTGCCAATTATCTGGCTTTGACTTCTCTGAGCCTTCACTCTAAATTGCCTGAGTTCCAGATCCTGTGATCCAGCATAACCAAAAGCTCCTAACTATTCATCCAGATCAACTGGATGATTAGGGGTTCCTAATCCCATCCACTGACTGAACTTTTCTCATCTGTTATATTAACATATTTTCATAAGGCTTTATAAGGATGACATGAGTTAAAGGATAATCTTTTTTAATGTTCAAATGATAATTCTTATGTGAATATAAAATGAATGTATTTCAAAGGTTTTATGGAAGTCATTAAAATAATGAAAGAATCAATATGATGTTAGAATCAGGTCAAAGAGCAGATACATACATAAGAACAATTTTGTCTTATATATACTAATAATTCATATAATAGAATTCAAAAAATAGATACTAAACTGGCCTTTTCCACAAGGAAGATTTGTTAATGTCGACTAAGTCTCCATAAGACAAAATTTATTTGTCTTACCATCAGTTTTCTGCAACCTTGTTAAAGATAACAAAAGACACACACCTTTAGAAAATTAGATAACTTGCAAGAAAGAATACAGAAGGCTTCAGGTAACATTTCATTGATAAGACACATAGTAATCTTTTTTTTGTCCATTGCAAAATCTCTGACAACTTTGCCTGGTGGACACATACATAGATTTGTGCAAAAGACCTTTGTGAATTAAAACGTTTACCAAAAGTAATTTGTCAGAGACACATAATACTTTGCTAATGATAAAAGATGCGGTCATGTACTCTTTGTCACCACAATAAAAAACCATGGTTGTAGCATTAAATGAGACAGTGCATATGGCCTACCAGGGCTTAACAAATGGCAGCTATTGAAACACAAGCATGTATATGAACAGCCACATGTATAAACATACACTGGGCTGTTCAAAAGGTAAACACAATTTTGCCCAGCCTTTTCTTAGAGAGGTACTATGGAACTCCTGGAGAAGGAAATGGCAACCCACTCCAGTGTTCTTGCCTGGAGAGTCCCAGGGACAGGGGAGCCTGTGGGCTTCCGTCTATGGGGTCTCACAGAGTCGGACACGACTGAAGCAACTTAGCAGCATGGAACTCCTGGGTCTTCACAGGAGTAAAATATCCAATTCCTCTGGTCTCCCTCCTCTTTTCCCCACTTCTACCATCCTGGTTATCTCTAGGTCTACCAACTGCCTGACCTAGGCATGATGGTATAACCACAGGGCTATAAACTTTTGATGACAAAAATATCCTAGGCTAACTAAAACTGATGCTTTCGAACTGTGGTGCTAGAGAAGACTCTTAAGAGTTTCTTGAACTGCAAGGAAATCAAACCAGTCAATCCCAGAGGAAATTAGTCCTGAATATTCATTGGAAGGGCTGATGCTGAAGCTGAAGTTCCAATACTTTGGGCACCTGATGCGAAGAGCCAACTCATTGGAAAAGACCCTGATGCTGCCAAAGATTGAGGGCAAGAGGAAAAGAGTGCGACAGAGGATGAGATGGTTGGATGGCATCATCGACTCAATGGACATGAGTCTGAGCATACTCCGGAAGATAGTGAATGACGGGGAAGCCAGGCGTGCTGCAGTTCATGAGGCCACAAAGTGCTGGACACAACTTAGTGACTGAACAACAACAACAAACTAAAATCCTGTTGCCAAGGAAAGATCTTAGGAATCTTAAGTACTCCAGGTAATTTTAATGATCACTTGGAGAAAAACTAGAAGGGGCAGGATCTTGGAGCCTGGCAAAGAAAGTAGTTCATTGAAGAAAACCAACAATAAAAGTTCCTGGCTGAGTAAATTCCTATGTTTAACCAAAGCAAACAAACAAACAGCACTGAGACTGATGTCAAGCATAACTCTGTTCATCCCAAACCCTAAGAGGCACACTCCCAAGGTTAAAGGGGAGAATCACCCTAAAATACAAAGGATCCGTGGTTCTATATTTCACATAAAGAACTTAACCCATAAAGTGAGGTGCTCTGCAATCCAAATGGACTGTACATGCTGAATCAATAATAAAGCAAACATTGTCCTTTGTCAGTTTTTATTCATTGAAATCATCATGATGTTCAAGATCAAAACGTATGATTTAAACATTTTATTTTTCTTTTAATAATTTCATTTGACGTTGATTTCTTTGTAGAAATCTCACCCCAAAGAACAACTCTTTGCTGGGAAACTGTAGGAGGAATTGATTAAGTCTAAAAAGTAAGCAGAAGCTTCCCATTTTGAGCAAAAAATCTCAGAAGATTTATTATAAATATAAACATCTATCTTGAAAAGAGATAGGATTTTATCGTCTTCACTCCTAGAAACCATGTAAAAATTTCAAATTAGATTCCCAGTATTAATAACCACAGTTGTCCTTCAGCAAGTCAGAAAAATCCATGCAAACCTTATTTATTGATAGAACTCCAAGGACACTAGGGAAGACCACTACACATTGTTTCAATAATAGACAAAAGCTAGAAAGGTTTAAGAATCAGTTGTTTATTATGTCATGACTGACTCTTGCAATACCATGGACTGTAGCCCACCAGGGTCCTCTGTCCATGGGATTTCCCAGATAATAGTACCACATAGTAGAATAGGTTGCCAATTCCTTCTCCAGGGCATCTTCCCAACCTAGGGATCGAACTCGCATCTCCTATATTGGCAGGTGAATTGTTTGCCACTGAGCCACAGGGAAGCCCATTGAAGAAATTAGCACCTTTTTAAAGAGAGAGAGCATGATGTTGAAAGAACTCAGTATTAAGCATCTTTGGAAAGAGATGTTGAATGCTTCCTGAAAGCCTACTGTGTGCACAGAACTGCACAGGTTGTCAACATTTGAGACATGGGTTCTGCCCTTGGAACTTTCAATCCTTTTTCAGGGTTTCCATGAGGAGCAAAGGGTATAATGCCTCTTGTAAATGACTGAGCCCGTCCAGAACACTCATCATTGTCAGTTCCATTATTCTACACAGATGTGACATCTATAACATTGTACAAAAAGGAACTGGACCAGACTGCTTGGTGCTGGATCAAGGAAAACAAGGCCCTTGATTCAGCCACTTCAGAGGATGCAAGAAAAGGTTATCTGAATCTAAAAAAGCACAGATAACCTATGTGAGCTAGCCCAGGTTATATGGCATTTGTCAGAAACTCTGACTCCTCATGACAACATGAAACAAGTCAGCCATGAAAGAATTCCCCATCGCGATGGTATTTTTTCACTTGTAAACATTCCTTAGTTAACAGAATCGTTGCAGCAAAATCAAATACATTCGTCTTTCTACATAGAGTAACAGGAAAATGAGAAGGGCTTTGCAAACTCTTAAGTTTCCCCACTATACAATATATGCATTTAATCGACTGTTCTCAGAGGACTGTAAGGCAGGCTTCCCCAGAATGATTTTATCGATGTTACTGGAACAGTGAAATCAGCAGTAACTTTAAAGATGATATCCATCTCAGTGGAGGAACTATAATATGGAACACTATTCTTGACACCCTGATTCTATACGTTTGAGTCCCTTTTATTGTGCATTCCATCGCGCAGACATTATTTGAATTTTGCTGTGACTCATAAAAATGTCAGTAGTGATTATTCCAGACCATTGTGATAAACAGTTCTTTCATATAATATGCTTACCCATAAAGAATTTGAAACAAAAAAGGCATTGTTTTAATAATACATCAGAATCTTGCTGAAGAGGTTGTTAGGAGAGAGCTAACCAGCTTTTGCCCAATGAAAATTTAACATTCTCTTCAACAAATTTCCAAAGAAATGATGTCAATGCAGTGCCAACAGAATGAGAGACCTACAATGCAGTATTTAGAAAAAGACTCATATGAAGAAATAAAGAATGAAAATTCGTAGGGTGTCATCTGTTGTTTTTGTCCTTTTTTTAATATGCTCTTGGGGGAAAAAAATGTAAACTGGACAATTAGTGAGTCTCCTTTTGA
The DNA here is from genome assembly GCF_029407905.1 of Bubalus kerabau. NCBI lineage: Eukaryota > Metazoa > Chordata > Mammalia > Artiodactyla > Bovidae > Bubalus > Bubalus kerabau. Next base: position 139,479,265 of record NC_073624.1, read on the forward strand.
CACCAAACTCGAAATCCCACCCAAGAGATAAGTGCTAAAAATTTTGGTACATCTCTTCATAAATTCTTTCCTGAATATATGTGTGTGTCATTGTTCATCTCATATATATATATATATATATATACACTATGCATATACTCTGTATATACATATGATATGCATATACTATATATCCATATCTTGTGGGGTTTTCCCACTTAAATATAGATATTAAAGACTTTCACATAAAGTGCTAGATAGTAAATTATATTTTTAAAAAGACGCAGGAAACAAATGTATTATATTTAACTTCTCAATCAGTGGTCTCAGCTCTGACTGAAAGGTAGAGTCATCAGAGGACTGTTTAAAAAATACTGATGTTAAGAACCTCTCCAAGATCATGAATCTGTATTTTTAAAAGCTCTCTAGGGGAAGTCTAACATTTATCCAGTGCTTGAGTGCCAAGATATAGCACTGAATTTCTTCAACATGCTTCACAAGATCAGTGTACACTATGCCACCATATGCAGGGAGATGTCTTTTGTTTTTACCAATCCATATTCATTTCAGACAAGAACACAAAAGAGAAGTTCAGAAACACCCACACCCAAATGAGTTCTTAATAAATACCACTTCATAAACCAAAAAGTAAAAATAGCATATAAACCTCCCTAAAAATAAGAAACTTGGGAATATCAGATTTTTTTTCAGGGGATGTTATTAAGAGAAAAGACTCTCCTCACTTGAATTCAAAGTCCTCCTTCATTCAAGCAGAATGTCCTCTGGAGTTCATTTCAAAGAGCACTTACTGAGCTGCCGGGCGTGCTACACACTAAGAACCCAGAGAAAAGAGACTGCAGAAGATCACTGCAGATCAGTTCCCCATACAGTGGATGTCAGAGTGTCATTTCTGCCGGCTAAACTCCCTCTTCAAATGTAATATAAATGGATACTCAATGTCTCAGCTTTGCAAGGAGGAGCTGCCCTAATTCAGGTGGCAAAGAAGATCAGATTCAGATTTCTACAGAATTGATGCTTCTGAACACTGGTGTTGGAGAAGACTCTTGAGAGTCCCTTGGACTGCAAGGAAATCCAATCAGTCAATCCTAAAGGAAATCAGTCCTGAATGTTCATTGGAAGGACTAATGCTGAAGCTGAAACTCCAATAGTTTGACCACCTGATGCAAAGAACTGACTCACTGGAAAAGACCCTGATGCTGAGAAAGATTGAAGGCAGAAGGAGAAGGGGATGACAGAGGATGAGATGGTTGGATGGCATCACTGACTCGATGGACATGAGTTTGAGCAAGCTCCAGGAGTTGGTGATGGACAGGGAAGCCTGTGCTGCAGTTCATGGGGTTGCAGAGTCAGACATGACTGAGTGACTGAACTGAACTGAACCCTATAAACAGCAGCTAGTTACCCCCAGATACCATGAAGAACTCTTACGTATACCAAAGAACACACTATAAGAGAGTCTAGCCTAGTAAGCCAATGGCCATCACACCAAACTCCAGATTAAACTACAGTCTAGAGCAGTACTTTCCAAAAGGGGTATGTGCAAAATGATCCACAGGGATACAATACAAAAATGCTGAAACTATATTTATTGGCATAGACTCCCAAAGAGCCTATTTTGTGAATTTTACAATGTAAATATTCATTGGTAGAATAATTTATACAATCTATAATTTCACAAATTATGCTGAAATGTATGAAACTACCATTTCTGTAAATAGAAACTGAGAGAACATCAGCATTTCATATGGTTCACTCTAATATGTATAGTTAGAAATTATGTGCAATTTCCTATGGTTCAATTTATATATTAGGGCTGCTCAGTCTCAGCATTATTGACATTTGAGGTGACATAGTTCTTCGTTTGGGGGTTGGGGGGGTGTCCTATGTATCCAGTATGCTTAGAAGCATCCCTGGCCTCTACCCACTAGATATCAATAATACATTCCCCTCCCCAGTTGTAATAAACAAGATGTCTCCAGATGCTGTCAATTGTTCCCCAGGCACACAAAAACATCCCCTTTGAGAACCACTGTCATACCCTGAGTGAATGGACTGCTTTTTTACTAATGGACTGAATGATCAAAATATTGGGGACACCCTGGCCTAAATAACAGGGATGGTTGCCATTAACATTTATAATCATGCCAAGATGCTGATCCAATGTGGACATTTTCATGAGTTTCACATTTGAGCCATCTGTGAAAGAGAAGACAGGTCCACCATCACCACAAATGATTGCGATCTACCAGCTCACCAAGGATGCTCACAAGAGCACCGTGCTATCACAGCAAGCAAAGACCTATTCGCAGGGGAACGCAGAAGCTGCTGCTCTTCCGAGCGAAACTAGTGGTAGACAGCAAGGGTGAGAGAAAACTTGTCTGTGGAACACTAAAAACAACAATTCAGGCCAGCCCAGTGTGCAGTGCATTCTCCAGCAAAGGCTGCCAAAGGCTCTGAACTCTGGATCACAGAACGTTCTTAAATGCCTAACCATAAACAGGAGGAGAGTCCAATCAGGAGCCAAAGCACTGTCTTCCCAGATGCACACGGTGTTAGAGTCACAAATGGATACTCCATGCACCACCCCCACAAACTGATGGAGGCTTCATCAACACCACTTATTTTTGAAAATAAAGATGGGTGATATATGTTCTACTTAGGCATACATACCAGGGTATGTACCTATAAACATACAGTGCAGAGTTCATATTCCTCCTTCTAAAGCAAAAAATGGCAAAGTCCTAACCCATATTTATTGACTCATGTTGTCTGACGGCATGTTCATTATTAAAGAAACAAATTAAGCCATAAAAATACTAGTTGATCAGCTTTTAATCATAATTGCCTTGGTTCTCGTGAAGCACTGGCCTATATCATAGACATGACGATATAGCTGTTAGACATCATCACCAATCTATACACAAACACCAGCTCTGTTACATTTTAAACAATTTACAAATACATAAAGATACATGACAGACATTTTTGAAGTCTTTACTTAAAAGCCTCAGAAATCACTTTCTGTCTCAGGCATTAATATTTTGAGATATGAGTGGGAGGAAGTGTGGGTAGGAGGGAATGCTCAAAAGGAACTGAATAAAAGCTGGCATTAAATAGGAGCTGGGATTCCCCCACTCCCACCTCGTGCCTCTGAAGGGGAAGAAAAGAAAAGTTGAGTCAAAAGGAAGCCTGCCCCTGGCCTGACCCCTTTGTGCAGGTCAACCTTCGCCAGAGCCCCACCACCCAGGCCCTATCCCTAAGACAGACGCCCAGTGGCTTCCCAACAGTGGCTTCTGTTGGGAGAACTTTAGAAGAAGAAGACGATGACTTAAAAGGAGATGTCAGCATCTTCTTATTCAAGTCAGGTCATAAAGGAAAGCTCATAAAAAGCCATAAAGTATTCTTTTGTTCTCCTGGAAAAAAAAAAGTTAGCTTTCAGAGTTCCATTTCTTTAAGCAGGATTATGACTGTTCTATGTAAGTGTAATAAAGAAACTAAACTTTAATTATAATTCACTTGAACTAGAACTTACTGTGAGGCAAGTACTGTTTTAAATATTTTTATGCATGTAAATTATGTTAATCCTCAATTTCATTAATCCTCACCAAAAAAAAAACAAAACAAAAACAAAACAGAAAGTCATTATTTTTATCCCCATTTTATACACAAGAACGCTAAGGCACAGGTCTGACTAGAGTAAAGGAATGAAGCATACAGGGCCCCAGTGCATGACTCTGAGAGGAACTCCTCCCTGAATTTTGTGCCTTACGTGCCTCATTGACGTCAGCCTAGAATGAGCCCTTCTAAGGAAGAAGCAGGGTCCATGCAGATTGGGACAGCTGGATCTGGGCTTAGAACCCCCACGTTTTCACACACATCCTTAAACTGAAGATATTCATGAGGGAAAAACACAGGGTGCTGGAATTAGTAAGAAGTGAAATAATACCTTTATTGAGTTAACACCTTAGTGCCCTATTTACTATCTATAAACCTTAATTTCTCTGAGCCAGATGCTACTTCTGTGAAAGAACATGATGACACCCACCAAAATGTTGCCTCCTAATGATTGAGTTTAAGACCATGTTAGTCAAAGGCTTGGCCGCCAAGGTGTTCACAATGGCTATTACTCTCCACCCTTCCTTACCCATTAGAACTCTTTGTCTAATATTTCAATGGGAATTTTAAAAAAGTTATATTTTACACAGATCAAAACTAAACTTTTGTTCTTCTTTACTCAGAATCAATGAGAATATAATTATGGAACAATGCCAGAAGGTGATCTCTTGAGGAGCTAATGGAGAATATAAGGCAATTTGCTCAAACATGAGGTTTTTGGACTTTGGGTGTCTGCTCTTTGGTTTATTTGTGGACACCATGACTGGAAATTCAATTACACCCATCAGGAGGAGACTGTTTAAACAGATTATGGGACAATCAGGTGATGAGTGCTACACAGCTGTACACAAAGAACCGGGAGTCCTCCATGTATTAAAATCGAAAGATTCCACAGTATATTACTTTGGTTAAGGTACAGAGCAGTGAGGTTAGCATTTTAATTAAAAAGAAGGCTTAGTGGGACCTGCCTGGCAGTCAATGGTTAAGACTCCAGGCTTCCAGTGCAGAGAGCGAGGGTTTGATCCCTGGTCAGGAAACTAAGACTCTACATGCTGCGTAGTGCAGCCAAAAACAATAAATAATAAAATTTTAAAAAAGAAGTTTCCGTATATGAACACTGATATATGTATGCCTGCGTAAACATAAATATCTCAGGAAGATACACAGTTTACTAAGAAAAATCACTGGCTGTCTGCCAGAAGAGGTGAGCTCCCATAAATAAGTCTGCCATCTGTTTAGGAGCTCAAAAGCCGTCACCACAGCATTTGAGATCAGTGTTGAGGGCAAGAACCAGCATCACCCAGAGCCTGTTAGAAAAGCAGGTTCTTGGTCCCATCCCAGACCTGATGGAGAGGACTTCCTGGGAGCTGGGCTAGGGACCTGCCTACAGAAATGCTCCACGTGATGTTAATGACCCCTCAAAGCACAGGTCTAGAATCACTGACTCACAAACAATTCACTGATTGGCTGTGGACCCACCTGGACAGGTTATTTAAAACAGGTTCCTGGGCCCTATTGTTACAGACTCAATAACAATATCCAAGATGAAACACAGGAATGTGCATTGGTTAAAAGCCTGACTCTGACACACAACCAGAGCCTAAGAATCACTTCCTAAAACCAAAGTCTCCTGTGATAAGCCAAATGTTTCACTGCAATGAATTGCATATGGCAGCGGAAAGAAACTCAGTCCTATACCTGCTTCTTACCATTAGTTAAGCTTCTCAGTTGAGCATGTGTGGTAATAATTAATGTTGTACAGCGGATCTTCAGCTTCAGCATACATCAGAATGACTTGGAGGGCTTGTTAAAACACAGATTGCATTATCCCAGCTGCAGTTTCTCATTCAATAGAATGGGGAAGATGGGCTGAGAATCTACATGGCTAACAAGATCCAAGTGATATTATGGCTGTTGCTGCTGCTGTTGTTAGTACAAACACTTTGAAAACACCTTCTCTGGTCCACTGGTTCTCAGCTTGGATGCTATACGCCTTTCCAAACATGCTGCCAAATATGGTTACCACATATAATAATTTTTGCTAACTGAAGATGCAAAATTTTATGGGTGTAGGTGTAAGTCAGAACTTTGAGCTAAGCAGATTACATTGTGCAATTTGAAAAAGGTACACCTGATAAAGGTAATTAATAAGAGGTGTGGCTAAATATTTAACAAGTACCCTCAGGAGTGTGTAAGAAAGCTGAGTGAGGGCTACAAACAGATTTTCTCAATCAGCAGAAAATTCATACAGTAAAAAGTGCAATAGACATGACCTTGGGTAAACTTTGGGAGATGGTGAAGGACAGGGAGGCCTGGCGTGCTGCAGTCCAGGGAGTCAGAAACAGTTGGACGAAACTGGGCAATTAAACAACAAAAAGCGTAATATGTAGGAATCCAATTTAATATCTTAAAATGTTCCTCCAACATTTTTGCATAGAGAGTTGATCTCTGAAGGCTAAAGGATGGTAAGTACTGTTCTGATGAGGACATCTCCTACCCGTCCTGTCTGATGACCTTGCTGCCCAATCTGGACTGGACTATGAGACCAAAAGGAGGCAGCGTCAGGCCTAGGTCACACAGGCGCTCCCTGGCTATGTAAATGAAGGAGGGGCTAAGATTGATTAAATTTACTGAGACCCTGCTTATTTAACTTATATGCTGAGTACATCATGCGAAATGCTGGGCTGGATGAAGCACAAGCTGGAATCAAGATTGCTGGGAGAAATATCAGTAACCTCAGATATGCAGATGACATCACCATTATGGCAGAAAGTGAAGAAGAACTAGAGGCTCTTCATGAAATGAAAGAGGAGAGTGAAAAAGTTGGCTTAAAACTCAACATTCAGAAAACTAAGATCATGGCTCAGGTGCCATCACTTCATGGCAAACAGATGGGGAAACAATGGAAACAGTGAAAGACTTAGTATTTTGGGGCTCCAAAATCACTGCGGATGTTGACTGCAACCATGAAATTAAAAGACGCTTATTCCTCGGAAGAAAAGTTATGACCAACCACGACAGCATATTAAAAAGCAGACATTACTTTGCCAACAAAGGTCTGTCTAGTCAAAGCTATGGTTTTTCCAGTAGTCATGTACAGATGTGAGAGTTGGACCATAAAGAAGGCTGAGCACTGAAGAATTGATGCTTTCAAACTGTGGTGTTGGAGAAGACTCTTGAGAGTCCCTTGGACTGCAAGCAGATCCAATCAGCCCATCCTAAAGGAAATCAGTCCTAAATATTCATTGGAAGGACTGATGCTGAAGCTGAAACTCCAATACTTTGGCCACCTGATGTGAAGAACTGACTCCTTGGAAAAGACACTGATGCTGGGAAAGATTGAAGGCAGGAGGAAAAAGAGACAACAGAGGATGAGATGGTTGGATGGCATCACCGACTTGCTGGACATGAATTTGAGTAAGCTCTGGGAGTTGGTGATGGAGATGGAAGCCTTGCGTGCTGCAGTCCATAGGGTTGCAAAGAGTCAGACACAACTGAGCAATTGAACTGAAACCAGATCTGTGTGATGCAGGAAGAGCCCACCATTTTCCAGCTGAAGAAGCGATGAACCACCACAGAAAAGATGCTCAGCAGCTCCCAGCGGTCAATGAGAGCCTGTTTCTCCTCCAGGGAGGGTGCTCCTCTGCAGCTGAGCCCAGGCGCTTGCCTTGTCTAATCCACTAAAACACTCCCACACATATCAGTAAGTGCTTCTCAGAAACAAAAGATAAAGCGAGGGGATATTATGACTTAGTAGTACCCCGGGAGGTGGGGTTAAGAAGAAGATATTTCTGTGGGTTTTGGAGGATGCATCAGTGACACTGCAAAAAGCAGCTGAGTGTGCGAGGTGAGGGAGGAACAAAGTACAGAGTAAAACCGAATTCATTTCTAACCTGATTATTTGTAATGCATGTAATTTTTGTCATGAGCTGGCCTGAATTATATTTAGGAAATGGTTGTTTTATACTCCAAAGGTCATTTTTTTTTTTTTTTTCTGTCCTACCACACAGCTTATGAGATCTTAGTTTCCCAGCTTGGGACTGAACCCAGGCCCCAGCAGGGGAAGTGCTGAGTCCTAACCACTGGACCACCTGGGAATTCTCCCCAAAGGTAAATTTGTAATGTAAAAAGATACTTGATGGGGAAGAAAACTGGGGAGAAGGACATGGATTGTTCTCAAGTCCCTTTATGCCATTTGACTTTATCTAGTTGCCAGAAAGACAAGACTTGAAAACCATTCTCTCGTTTATTCAAATATCAAGAATTCTTCTTATAACACCTCATATATGAAAATAATCAATGAGAAATTAAGAGGTTTTTGTTTTTATTGTTTTATTTCAAGCCTTATTCCAATGGGTTTCTTTTTCCAATTTTTATTTTTCTGTCATGACACACTTGAGGTTTTATGCCACACTTATCACTGTGGATGTGATTCTCAAGAGGGCCATATCAGAGTCTCCAGCTGGTAGTAACAGTCACTGCTCTAATATTCCAAAACAGTAGCAACAATTACAAGAGCATGCTGATTTATACAACCAGAAGAATCAGGGACATATCGCTCCCCAAGTTCAAGGATCCCTCCTGCACATAATTTTCTCCACATGTGGAAGCAACAAGGAACACAGGGCAATTTCAGTGCCATGGATGTTAAATCCTGAGTGGATGGCTCACCAAGTCATTTGCTTCTGCATACCTACCTTCTAGAACTCCAAACACATCGATGTCTTAGGAAAATTACAGATTACTCAAGCTAACTTGGGAAATGCTAGAACTCTGCTGTTCAATTTGCAAAGGTCAAGGGCCAACTCTACAATAAAAGATAAATGGATGTTCTAAACTGCAATACCAATACCAAGAAGCCTTCAAGATGTATATTTGCTTACTGCCCAGAGCCGGCGTGAGGAGTTCCACCCATGGCAAAGGTCATGAGGAAGGAGGCTTGGCATACACAAAGGCAGGATCGAGCCTCAGGAGTCCCCCTGGATATTCTCGAGCATCTACCCCCAAAAACCAGAGTCTGCCTACTTTACTGCTTTGTGCTCTCACCTCTGACTTTACTGGGGGCTGTCCCCCACCACCATCTCGCTCTCTCTAAAAAGAGTTAACTTACAGCTCCAGTTAATAAGTTCCTGGGCATTAGGAGTGTTTAAATCCAAACCCCTTAGATAGCTCTCTAACTCGCCTGACAAGTTTACCCGGACTCCTACAGCTATGCATACGATTGTTTACAGTCTCTCAGCCTCGAGAGGCATGGGAAGCTTAAGATATTCAAATAGCTTAAAGCCTCTCAGAGAGTTAGAAACTGTCAGAATAAAACTAGTAAAATATTTCATTGATGAGCCAATGCTTGCTGCCAAGTTTCCACATCCCATGTATTGTATCCTTGAATGTGTATTAATTAATATAGTTCGTATGTAGAAAAAATAAGTAGTAGCCTTGGTGTTAGCAACTTTAGACCCTTAAGGTAATAAATTCTTTCCTTTGTTGTAAACCCACTGCACCTCTGCCCTATAGGAATGCAACTTTATCTAAGACCTCCGGAGGATGGCGCCAAACCTTAAAATAATTACTCTTAGAGAAAATAAGTCTTATGGTTGACAAACCTTTGTCAAGAGTCATAAAATGTTAATAGGCCTTCTGGCCAGAAGATGATGTAAATCACCAAAACCATTTGTATACGATAAGTTTGCAGAAAAGAAACCCTGGTTTTGATAAGGATCAAAGACTGCTGACTTTGCATGGTTTCACATCCCCTATTATCCTCTATGTGCAACTTAGGGTATAAAAGCCCCAGTTGAAAATAAAGCTACAGGCCTTGCTCACTGAAGCTTGGTCTCCCCATGTCATTCTTTTTCTCAATTTCTGGCTGAAGTTTCCATCTGGAGCACGGAGGTCCTCTGCGACCATTTATTTGCCTGGGTTTCTAAGACCCACTTGAGAAGGTGCCTAAGGTGGGGCACCTTCCGCTATTCAAGAGGGCGCCTTTGGCCTCCGTGGTCAGAGCTAACCTGATGTCACAGGTTATATTGATTTTCTGCGTAAACCAAGCTACTCAGCCTCTTTTCTCTGCTGAATTTTCCTACTGAGCTATCCTCATTCTATTACTCTTTATATCTCTAATTAATATTTAAATAAAGCTATTGTATCCAGTGAACTCGCCGAAGCCGTCTCCCCTTTGAATACCCTGGATCAGCTGGGGCTGGACCTCGGCAGCTTACTACTTGAAATTGAGTCCTATGTATAAAAATTAGGCACACTGAAGAAAAATATTAATAATAAAATATGTGTGCATGCTAAGTCACTTCAGTCATGTCTGATTTTTTAAGTCTGCCAGGCTCCTCTGTCCATGGGATTCTCTAGGCAAGAATATTGGAGTGGTTTGCCATGCCCTCCTCCAGGGGACCTTCCTGGAGGTAGACCCAGGGATAGAACCCATGTCTCTTACATCTCCTGCAGTGACAAGAAGGTTCTTTACAAATAGCAATACCTGGAAAGGCCCATAATAAAATAAAAAAATAAATAAAAATAATAATATCTTATTACAGTAGATCAGGGCATTATATTTGCAACAACCTAAATTTCCTCCAGGGGATATACAGTACAAAGTTTCCATTTCTCAAAAGCTTGTCAGTTCTACCTGTGATTATTAAAAAATTCTAAATTAGAGCTATTAGTATATGTGAGAAAACTGTAATTAGTCTGGAATCATAGTCATTAGCCAGGTGTAACAGTTAAAATGACAACTTCCTGTCTTCAAGTATGGGGAAAATACATGTCTGTTATTAACCTCAATTGGTGAACTACTGGCTTATAACAAAAGTCCCAAGGCTTTAAGATGAAAAAATATTTCTCTAGCCTTTCAGCCAGGAACAAACTCAAGAAAAGAACATCAGCAGGATCAACCAGTGTCAAACAGGCTCCTTCACAGAGTCTCAAAACCAAACCCAATTTCATCACAGCTGGGTGAATATCCACACGACTGCAGAGGCCAGCTGTGCTCACTGGCACTGGGGCTGCAAAGCTGCTACTACCTTGAGACACAGTTTTCTTTTCATCAAACCACTGAGCCTTACCACCAGAATGGAGGTTAATTATCTCACTGGAAAAGACCCTGGTGCTGGGAAATTTGAAGGGCAAGAGGAGAAGGCAGTGACAGAGGATGAAATGGTTGGATGGCATCATCGACTCAATGAACATAAATTTGAGCAAACTCCAGGAGATAGTGAAGGATGAAGCCTGGAGTGCTACAGTCCATGGGGCCGCCAAGAGTCAGACATGACTTAGTGACTGAACAACAATAGGCTGATGACCTGAAATCACTGTATTTGTCATTTTTAAGACAAGGAAACCTTTTCCTCTGATGTTTGCAGTTTCATCATCACTCAGTGCCAGTGGGCTTTTAGATTCAGCCCAGATATTAAATTAATACAATACGTGAGCCAAGTCCTGACTGGAAAATTCCTTACTGTGCATTTCTGTAGTTTATTAGCAGTAGAAGAAAACAAGATCATCAGAAATTTCTGATTCAGTGATGTCTGGCCAAATCAGTCCTCTCTGGGCATAAGCTCGCTTTATACTTCAGAAGGCTCTGGAAGCTGCTTCATCTGAGGAGAACATCATTCTTTTTTTTTTTTTTTTTTTAATCACAATTTGCAAATACAAATTAGCTCTATGTAGTCCATGGGGTCTCTAAGAGTCGGACACGACTGAGCGACTTCCCTTTCACTTTTCACTTTCATGCATTGGAGAAGGAAATGGCAACCAAATCCAGTGTTCTTGCCTGGAGAAGCCCAGGGACGGGGGAGCCTGGTGGGCTGACGTCTATGGGGTCGCACAGAGTCGGACACGACTGAAGCGACTTAGCAGCAGCAGTGGAATAACATGACATCATAACCTAATGTTATCAGTAAGGAAACTATGTATCCTTCACTTGGTTCTTCAGTCGCTAAGGAGTGTCTGCTCTTTGTAACACTATGGACTGAAGCCCACCAGGCTCCTCTGTCCATGGGATTTCCCAGGCAAGAATACTGGAGTGGGTTGCTACTTCCTTCTCCAGGGGATCTTCCCAACCCAGGGATTGACCCTACAATCTCCTGCTTGGCAGGTGGATTCTTTACCACTGAGCCACCTGGAAAAGCCCATCCTTCACTTCACTTAGCAATAAAGAAAAGGGGCCTTAATTTCTTGGCTTGATATTGGTCTTAACTCATGTAGAGCTGAATGGAATCCACTCTGGACCTTGAATCCTCAATCCCCACCCCCCCCATCCAGGGAAAACATTGGTCGGGGGGTGGGGAATGAAACAATTTTAGATATTATGCTTTATTTTTCTACAGAAAGCACAGATTGTCATACAGAATATGAAAAGATATACAATATATCTATCATATTAAAATTTTTTCGGGGGAGGAGGCAAATAGGAAAATATGTCTAAAGAGGCTCATTACATGTGGGATAATGAAATAATCGTTGAGAAACAATACTCTGGGTATTGGCAAAGTAATTATTTGAAACCTCCAGCCAAAACAATCATAATATGTACTTTGGAAATAACAATTCATTGTTTAAATTCAAGCTTTCAATAACAATCAAATTATTTTCATCTTGAGGATAGCCACTAGAAATCACAACAAAATGAAATAATTTTATATTGTTATATTTACAAAGGACTTGTGTCCTTGTTAGGTTAGGAATGACCAAACACTAGTTTTGCTAAGTTGATTATTTCATTTTTCAGGAATTCACATACTCTTAGTATTTCTATCTCTTCTTAAATATAGTAAAACCTACATAATTATTTTCTGTCAAATTCCTAATCACAGATACTTTCATAACTGCTGATGAAAAACTTAACAAACTTATTCTAAAGATGCGATAACCTGCATCCCTTCTATTAAACTCCAGAATGTTTGTTGTGCAGAATAATGCAAAAATTTCAAAAATATGCATGAAAAATTGAGAAAGCCATGCACTATTACAGTGATGTAATAGCAAAAGAGACAAATACCGCCTGCAGCTCATCTGCTTCCTCCTTCAAAACTTCTTTCAAATCAAAGTCTACAAGCTAAACATAAAAATATTTCCCTCATTTCCCTCATTTAATAGGCAAGTTTCTAAAATGATTTTTATGTAAAGAAAGAGATATTATTTTCTGAGTATCCAATAATATACTCAAAATAAGTTTATGCACAAAATTCCCTTTTCTGAGCTCTTTTCATGCCATTAACGTATATACACTACTGTACAAGGATGGGGGAGACTGGTGGGCTGCCGTCTATGGGGTCGCACAGAGTCGGACACGACTGAAGCAATTTAGCAGCAGCAGCAGCAGCAGCACATTTAAAAAAAGGATAATCAACAGGGACCTACTGTATAGCACAGAGAACTCAGACTCAATATTCTAAAATAATCTATATGGGGAAAGAATCGGAAAAAGAATGGGTATATGTATATGTATAACGGAATTACTTTGCTGTTCACCTGAAACTAACGTAACATACTACACTCCAATATAAAATAAAAATTAAATTTAAAAAAGATGAATTATATAAACAACAAAAAATGGCCATTTCTGCCTTAGAAGAAAAGGTAAGCAAGAAGCTTCCAACCCACTAATTGCAGGTCAACTGTTAACAGACATCTCCACCACAGAATGCACCTTCTCTAATGATAAGCCACGTCTCCTTTCTTCCAGTTTCTTCTTCTTGAAATAATAGTGCATCTGAGAATTAAAGAACCAAGTAGGTCTGCTGGCCATAAGAACTTTTCATTTGCTTTATGCAAGAGTAAATCATGCTCACAAAAAGGGACTGGCACTCTTCTAAATTAAAGTAATCCTAATAATTACTATCAAAGTTCCTCAGTTGGCTGAAACAAAGCCAGTAGAAGCATTAACCTAAATGTCTGCTTCAGCAAGAGTCAGAAAATGCTAATGCTGACATTCTGCTTCAAGAAAAATTAAACAGGAAGAAAATGGCACACACAGAAATCACGTATCAGTAGAAGGATTTGTAAAAAATGAAAATGTGGGGAAAAGATTTTCCACATTCAACTAAACAAGAGTTTTGTTTTCAAGAGGGGGCTGTCATTTTGTGGAGTAAAAATAGCTATCTTATTTTCCAAAACAGCATTGTCATAGAGGTTCTGCATTTTTAAGCACTGATATAAGATTTGGGGAAAATTTTTAAAGTGACATGTTAAACAATTCAGCAATTTAATGTAATGCAAATGTAGTTTTAGATTTTCCATGTATCTCTTGAATATACTAATTACTTTATGATATAAAAGTACTTTTAAAGAGAACAATGGAGATCATCCTCAATTGAGAATCTCAAATTGCCTTTGACTGTGTGGATCACAACAAACTGTGGACAATTCTTCAAGAGATGGGAATACCAGACCACCTTACCTGTCCCCTGAGAAACCTGTATGCAGGTCAAAAAGCAACAGTTAGAACGGGACATGAAATAACATACTCTTTCGAACTTGGGAAAGGAGTAGGTCAAGGCTGTATAATGTCACTGCTTATATAACTTATATGCAGAGCATATCATGAGAAATGCCAGACTGGAGGAACCACAAGCTGGAATCAAGATTGCTAGGAGAATAATCAACAATCTCAGAAATGCAGATGATACCATTCTAATGGCAGAATGTGAAGAGAAACTAAAAAGCCTCTAGATGAAGGTGAAAGGGGACAGTGAAAAAGCTGGCTTAAAACTCAACATTCAAAAGACGAAGATCATGGCATCCAGTCCCATCACTTCATGGTAAATAGATGGGGAAACAATGAAAACAGTGACAGATGTTATTTGGGGGGTGGGGACGGGCCTCCAAAATCACTGCGGATGGTGACTGCAGCCTTAAAATTAAAAGATGCTTGCTCCTTGGAAGAAATGACAAACCTAGACAGCATATTAAAAAGCAGAGACATCACTTTGCCAACAAAGTTCCGTATAGTCAAAGCTATGGTTTTTCCAGTAGTCATGTAAAGATATGAGAGTTGAACTATAAGAAGGCTGAGCACCGAAGAACTGACGCTTTCAAAGTGTGGTGCTGGAGAAGACTCCTGAGAGTCCCTTAGACTTCATGGAGATCAAACCAGTCAATCTCAAAGGAAAGCAACCCTGAATATTCATTGCAAGGACTAAGCTGAAGCTCAATTCTTTGGCCACCTGATGCAAAGAGTCGGCTCATTGGAGAAATCCCTGATGCTGGGAAAGATCGAAGGAGGGAGGAGAAGCGGACGACAGAGGATGAGATGGTTAGATGGCGTCACCAACTCAATAGACATGAGTTTGAGCAAACTCCAGGAGATGGTAAAGGACAGGGAAGCCTGGCTCTCTGCAGTCCATGGGGTTGAAAATAGTCTGACATGACTCAGTGGTTGAATAACAACAACAAATTGCCACATAGGAATCTCTCTCAGGCACAAAAAAATAGAATAAGTGATGGTGCTGAGTAAAGTTTCTGTGATATAAACCACCAGATTAATCAGTCAATCTTAATACACATATATATAATTCCAATACTATATATATTCCAATATATATCATATATATATATATATATATCATTGTCATTGGTCAAAAGAAGTTTGCTTTTGAAATTTACAAAGTGTACTTACAACTTTCTATATTAAGAAAATAAATTATTGCTCAAATGAAATAAATATTATTGAAATCATTACATACAGAAGTAAACATTTTCATAATTGATTTTTTAAAATATGAAATTCTATAATTTCATCACCCATATTAATATAATCTCAAATAAAATATGAATTGTAAGCCACACTTAACATCATGGAACAAACAAGGTGACATTTCATTTTCTTTCATGTCACAATTTCATTTGTGTACAATGACTAAGATGCTCCTATAATGTGTGATTCATGATGAGTCATTCTTACGAAGGAATAAATTTAAAATGTAATATCAAAATGAATAAATTCTAAACTCTTTTTTAAATAACAGTAAGGACTCTAAGCTCATCAAAACCACTTTCAGAGAAATGCCATTTTACTCTGAGCAGGTCAAACATGGTTATACGTAATTTTGTGTTATTCTTTAACCATGAGGCTAATCATGGCTTCATATTTGGGCTGGGTCACATGTCCTTTGACAGTTGGTTTTAAAAGTAGAGTAGATATTTCAGGACGATGATTGAAATTGAATAGGGCAAAGAAAAGATTCTGTGGTGAATAAGAATAATGGATAAGGGGAAATTTACAGAATTCCAATTAAAAACAACCTACTTGTAAAGTAAAAAAATAATAATAATAAAAATACTGAAATTAACGCAGGCATAGGAACCAGAAGGCCTGGGTTCTATAGTGAGATCCATAATCTACTAGGCTTTTGGCTTAGAACAAAGTACAAAATTATCCAGTATCCCAGTTAATGCTTCCACCAAATAAAATGATTCTTGACTTCCTTGCCCAGGGTGGTTGCTGTGAAAATTAAATTAATAAAACCATAAGAATTTAAAGCTGGCAAATCCTATTTAAAACAGAAAGTAGTGAAAGATATGATTTACCAAATAAGAGAGTCAAATACACACATAGGAGAAAATAACTTCCAGAGAAGCCTGAAATGTACAGTTTCATTAGTCACTAAAAATATTCATAGGACAGCCTCTGCAAGATATAGGAGTATCTCTTATGTCTGCCCATCTGTGTATTCATTCAACATGTATATATTGAGTGCCTACTAAGCACTATTAGGCCCTGGGATTATAGGAATTAATAAAATGAATATTTCCTTATGCCACAAAGCTAACATTTTAATGGGAGCAAAAACAAAAAAAAGTAGTTCAAGATCAAATGCTATGAACTAATCATGAGAGGGGAAGTCTTGGGGAAGGGGCACATTTTGGGTGGGTGGGAAAGTGCTTGCTGAGACAGTAACACCCAAGAAGGAGAACATGAATGGTAAGAAGAATCCTCTAGGCACATTAATACTCCTTTACCTCAGTTCCCTGACAATCGCGAGGTGAACACATGACTAAGCCAACCTGTGAAATAGTCTGTCCCAGGAATTTGGAATCAGGACTTCAAAACTGTTTTCTCTTAAAGTAGCTGAACCAGGCAGTGATGTAAAGATGGCCTGTGTAGCTTATTTACGATTGGTGGGCTGAGACTATGGATCATCCAAAGAAATGAGCACAGAGAAGGAGAGATGAGAAACAGCTTAGTCCTGGGGAGATGGACTGCCCTCAGTTCTGCATGGTTTTGCATGGGTTCTAATCTCTTTTGAGGTTCCAATGTGTTTTATGGCCATGGGGTCCATGAGGTCCATCTGGATCCTTCAGATAAATTCTTCTCCTTTTGGCTTCAGTTCAGTTCAGTTCAGTCACTCAGCCGTGTCCGACTCTTTGTGACCCCATGAACTGCAGCACGCCAGGCCTCCCTGTCCATCACCAACTCCCAGAGCCTACCCAAACTCATGCCCATTGAGTTGGTGATGCCATCCAGCCATCTCATCCTCTGTCGTCCCCTTCTCCTCCTGCCCTCAATCCCTCCCAGCATCAGGGTCTTTTACAATGAGTCAGCTCTTCACATGAGGTGGCCAAACTATTGGAGTTTCAGCTTCAACATCAGTCCTTCCAATGAACACCCAGGACTGATCTCCTTTAGGATGGACTGGTTGGATCTCCTTGCAGTCCAAGGGACTCTCAAGAGTCTTCTCCTACACCACTGTTCAAAAGCATCAATTCTTCGGCGCTCAGCTTTCTTTATAGTCCAACTCTCACATTCATACATGACTACTGGAAAAACAATAGCCTTGACTAGACAGGCCTTTGTTGACAAGTAATGTCTCTGCTTTTTAATAATGCCGTCTAGGTTAGTCATAACTTTCCTTCCCAGGAGTAAGCGTCTTTTAATTTCATGGCTGCAATCACCATCTGCATTGATTTTGGAACCCAAAACAATAAAGTTAGCCACTGCTTCCACTGTTTCCCCATCTGTTTGCCATGAAGTGATGGGACCGGATGCTATGATCTTAGATTTCTGAATGTTGAGCCTTAAGCCAACTTTTTCACTCTCCTCTTTCACTTTCAAGAGGCTCTTTAGTTCTTCACTTTCTGCCATAAGGGTGGTGTTACAAATGGGTATCTTTCTAAAACATGATTACAACTGGGTTAAATTGCTACTCTAGCTCCATCTAGAAGCACATTAGGAATCCATTTATCAAATTAATGCTAAATACTGTCAGTTAAGAGAAAGTATAAAATGGTGAGATAGAGATGTGCTGATAGCAAGGCAAAGGGAAACCATGGTGGTAGCTTCACAAAGGTACAAAAGGACAGCTTAGAATGTCCCCCAAACTCAGGAGGTTAGGCAAACTCCTGCATCATGGCACCCAGAATGGAGAGCTAGTGGACCCTGGCACCAATGCAGCCACTGGCTTTAGTCTCTACTTGGTTTCCTAAAATAACACTACCTTTGAAAAGCCTGTCATTAAGTGCCAATTTGCTCATTTAAAAATCTTCTTTAAAAAAATTTTTTTTAAATCTTTCAAGTTTTAAAAAAGTTAAAAATTTTATTGTAGCTGTCAATGTCATTGGGGCCTCTAATTCTTAGAGAAGTTTAAAAAAAATTAAGGATGTACTCTAAGACTGTGGCATGTCTTTGGCCTGATCTACTGTCACATATAGATCACGGAAGATTAAAACAAAGTGGTTTTTTTCTTTTATTTAAAACGCAAAAAATCTGCAGTTATTTCTTATTGTGTATACTGGAATTTCACTCCAAACCTTATAGAAGTATTTGCATGAGTATTCTTTCTTACAACATACAAGGATATTTATTGCAGCAGCCTCTAGTAGTGAAAAATTGGAAATAAAATAAATATACATCAAAAGATTGGAGAAGGAAATGGCAACCCACTCCAGTATTCTTGCCTGGGAAATCCCACGGACAGAGGGGCCTGGCAGGCTACATCCATTGGGTCGCAAAGAGTCTGACATGACTTACTGGCTAAACACCAACAATACATCAAAAGGTAACTGGTTTGCTAAAGTATAGCACAGTCAGAACATCAGATAATTAAGAAGTGAGTAATTCTACATGTATTGGCATGCAGTACAATCAAAATATACTGGAAAATGGGAAAAAAGCAAAGCTTCAAGAAAGAATATATAATATTATCTTAGGTTCAAACACAAGCATATATGTGTGTACACTTTTCCATGTAATCAGAATAGGCAAAAAAAAAAAAAAAAAAAAAACCCGCCAGGGTCTCCTCCAAACATGTCACTGAGGAGAGTTTTGTTGTATTAGGAGTAAAGGGGGATTTTCATTTTCTGATCAGTTGTTTTCTACATTGTCAACATTTTTCACAAGTGTGCACACACTTCTAATCAATGAACCAATCGAGATACTAAACTCTTTACCATCTGGCTTCCCTGGTGGCTCAAATGGTAAAAAGACTGCCTGCAATGTGGGACACCCAGGTTCGATCCCTGGGTTGGGAAGATTCCCCTGGAGAATGGAATGGCAACCCATTCCAGTATTCTTGTCTGGAGAATTCCATGGACAAAGACCGGGCAAGCTACAGTTGATGGGGTCACAAAGAGTCGGATACAACTGAGCTTCTAACACACACACAACATTCTTCACAAGTGTGCACCACTCTTCTAATCGGTGAACCAATAGAGATACTAAACTCAATCCAGTTTTGTGCAGAAAATAAAAGGTATGTCCAACTATACGGAAACAGTGAGCAAATTCACAGATTTTGAAATATGAGGGAATATAAAATTCCTTTTTTTCTCTTTTTACTGCGCTATGGTCCTGTAAAGAAAGAAACCTAGTGATTTCACATCCTGCTCATAGAAGCCAGCAGTTTTAGAAAGTACTGAAGGTACTAAAAATAACCTCCATATCACACAGAACCCAGCTTTCATTTAACTCTCTTTGCTATAAATAGCTTGAAGAATAACACCCATAGTCTCTAGAGTACTCCTAAAAGTGAGACTGGAGAGGAAGTCGCATGACTTTCTAGGCTCAAATATGGCTCTGGCAAAGGAGACGTTCCTTTGGGAAAGGAAATACAGGGCTGTCATTGAACCCTGAAGGCTTTCCCCAAAAGGCTAAATCAGGAGATCACTGTACTCAGGGTAAAAATAAAGCTGAGGCTTTTCTGCAGAAACAGGTGACTGGGGTTTTGCCCATTAGTGAGGATTCTTTCATCTGCCAAGCAGGCAGAGCTCCTGGAGGGTCCCTTCCATTTGTGAGCAAGCAACATGAGAGCCACTTCCTTGGGACTGGGCTGCCATGAAGAGTGTGTTCTTCATTTGTAAACACATTTGTAGTTTCTTTAGGAATATGAGTCTTGCCAAGAAACGTCCTCTCACTTTGCCTTATGCTTGTGAATACCACACACCAATAACCAACTGTTTGGCTGTCTTTTTCTTCTTCTTCTTCTTTTCTTCCTTTGCTGTGAATTTTGGACTCACTTGATGGTACTTAAAAACAGAAGAGTTCCCTCCCCCAGTAATTGTCTGGTTCTTTTCTTATGGCTGAGGCCCACATTGCCGTTAACAAAAACAGAAGAGTTCCCTCCCCCAGTAATTGTCTGGTTCTTTTCTTGTGGCTGAGGCCCACATTGCTGTTACCATCCTAGAAATGTATCCTAAAATCCCATCTGCATCCTCATTTACTGGGGGGACAGTACTCCCTTCAATACACCAGACCACATGAAAAATGCTAAGAATGTTTGAATCAGCTGGATTTTTTTCCTTTGTTAGCAGTTTTGTTTTGTTTTCTTACTAAAAAGATAAACCCTACAGCTTTATTAAGTTACAAAATGCCTCAGAGCAGGTATGGATATAAAGAAGGAGGTTAAATCACACAAAGAAACCCAGAGCTATTTTATCTATAAATTACATTATTTGTGACTTCAGGGTAATAAAAGGCACGTTCTTTGATCCTTCCTTCACTAGTCTTTGGGTGAAGAGAATTTAAAACATGAGATGACTAGAGGATAAAAATATACCAGGGGGTTTGTCTTTTCAAGTTGAAAAACCTCACCTTTCTTTTTTTTTTTTTTAATTTTTTTTTTAATTTTTTTTTTAATTTTATTTTATTTTTAAACTTTACATAACTGTATTAGTTTTGCCAAATATCAAAATGAATCCGCCACAGGTAAACATGTGTTCCCCATCCTGAACCCTCCTCCCTCCTCCCTCCCCATTCCATCCCTCTGGGTCCTCCCAGTGCACCAGCCCCAAGCATCCAGTATCGTGCATCGAACCTGGACTGGCAACTCATTTCATACATGATATTTTACATGTTTCAATGCCATTCTCCCAAATCTTCCCACCCTCTCCCTCTCCCACAGAGTCCATAAGACTGCTCACCTTTCTAATGGTTAAGATTCCTGTTCACTCACTGGGTCATTCATTCAGGCAGTGAGATCCCAGCCAGCACCAGGCTGAGGCTGAAGCACTGCATCCCTCTTTCTGACTTTAATGAGTTTAAACCATGAAAGCCAGAAACTGGTAGAGGTAATTTGTAGTCCACATACCTGACATGATTCAGTTCACCCTTGGTCTAGCTTTTTTATATTACCGAAACTTGATCCAATGAATACTCTTTCTCATAGAAAATTCATAACAAATCTTTTAAAAACATCCTATTTTAAATAGTCCATGAGGAACTATGCTATTTATATTACTTAAATTCTTGTAAAACTGTGGTGGTGGTTTAGTCACTAAGTTGTGTCCAACTCTTTGCAATCCTATGGACTGTAGCCCACCAGGCTCCTCTGTCCTTGGGATTTCCAAGGCAAGAATATTGGAGTGGGTTGTCATTCCCTTCTCCAGGGGATCTTCCCTGACCCAGGGATCAAACGGGGGTCTCCTATATTGCAGGAGAATTCTTCACCGACTGAGCCACAAAACTAAGAAATGCCAATTTAACCACAGGGATATACATTTTTCATCTTTCGTGTTGACAAATATCAAAAAGTTTGACCATGCTCTATGACTATGGGGTTATGGGGAAGCAGGAGCTACCATATATTGCTGACAGGAAAATATGGGACCAAATGGAAGACAGTCTGTGAGGGAAATAGGATAACATCTATACACTGACAATGTACCCATCTTTTGCTGCCAGAATTAAATTTCTAGGAATGTATTACAGACACATTGACACATAGGTGCAAAGATAAATGTCCAAGATATTTACAGCAGCAGTATTGATAAAAGTTAAGATTAAAACTAAGTTAAACATCCATCAGTAGGTGAGTAGATAAAGTACTTAAAGTAGGTTATTTCATATAAAGAGATGAGCTATACTAAGAATAAGATATCTCAATATTCAATGTAGAGAAAGTCAGGTCCAGGAAAAGAGAGACAAACTGATAGACAGACCCCACACATTTTAGTGTGCAAAGACTATCTATCCTAGAAGGAAACTGGTACTAGTGGTTGTCTCGTAGAGAGGGACACCCTTGTCACTGTGCACATACCACCATTTATTTATATATTTTATTGCTGTTGTTCAGTTGTTCAGTTGTGTCCAACTCTTTCTGTCTCCATGGCTGCAGCACGCCAGGCTTCCCTGTCCTTCACCATTTCCTGAAGTTTACTCAAATTCATGTCCATTGAGTCGGTGATGTCATCCAACCACCTCATCCTCTGTCATCTCCTTCTGCTCCCGCCTTCAGTCATTCCCAGCATGAGGGTCCTTTCCAAAGAGCTGGCTCTTTGCATCAGGTGGCCAAAGTATTAGAGCTTCAGCTTCAGTTTAGTCCTTCTAATGAATGTTCAGGGTTGATTTCCTTTAGGATTGACTGATTTGATCTCCTTGCTATCCAAAGGACTCTCAAAAGTCATCTTCAGCTCTACAGTTCGAAGGCATCAGTTCATCGGCACTCAGCCTATTTTATTGTCCAGTTCTCATATCCATACATGACTACTGGAAAAACCATAGCTTTGACTATATGGACTTTGTCAGCAAAGTCTCTGCTTTTAAATACACTGTCTAGGGTTTTTGTTTCTTTTCTTCCAAGGAGCAAGCATCTTTTAATTTCATGGCTGCAGTCACCATCTGCAGTGATTTGGGAGCCCAAGAAAATAAAATCTGTCACTGTCTCCATTGTTTCCCTGTCTATTTGCAATGAAGTGATGAGACCAGATGTGATGATCTTAGTTTTCTGAACATTGAGTTTTAAGCAAGCTTTTTCACTCTCGTCTTTCACTTGCATCAAGAGGCTCTTTAGTTCCTCTTCACTTTCTGCAATAAGAATGGTGTCATCTGCCTATCTGAGGTTACTGATATCTCCCCCAGTAATCTTGATTTCAGCTTGTGCTTCATCCACCCTAGCATTTCGCATGATGCACTCTGCATACAAGTTAAATAAGCAGGGTGACAATATACAGCCTTGACGTATTCCTTTCCCAATTTTGAACAAGTCCATTGTTCCATGTCCAGTTCTAACTCTTGCTTCTTGACTTGCATACAGGTTTCATAGGAGGCAAGTAAGGTGGTCTGGTATTGCCATCTCTTAAAAGAATTTTCCAGTTTGTTGTGGTCTACACAGTCAAAGGCTTTAGTGTAGTCAATGAAGCAGAAGTAGACGTCTTTCTGGAATTCTTTAGTTCTTACTATGATCCAATGGATGTTGCAATTTGATGTCTGGTTCCTCTGCATTTTCTAAATCCAGCTTGTACATCTGGAAGTTCTCTGTTTACATACTGACATACTGTTGAAGCCTGGCTTGAAGGATTTTGAGCATTACTTTGCTAGATGTAAAATGGGTGCAATTGCGCAGTAGTTTGAACATTCTTTGGCATCACCCTTCTTTGGAATTGGAATGAAAACTGACCTTTTCCAGTCCTGTGTCCACTGCCGACTTTTCCAAATTTGCTGGCATACTGAGTGCAGCACTTTCACAACATACACATGTGGTACTTATTTTAAATGTTTTTTAAGTCTCATAAAATTTTGTGTAAAATTTTCAAATTAGTGATTTTTAAATTGTTCATACAAATCCCAATTTCTCACAACTTTTATTCTCTCCCAACTACTTAATTAAAACTGTCAAATTCTTCAAGCTTCAGTTCAAATCTCAGGTCTAGCACAGAGCTCTCCTAGCCAGTCTACTCAGATGCCACTCTTGTTTCCTTTAAACTTCTATAGGGCAGAGTCTATGCCTCCATTTTGCTTCATATGTTACTTGCTTTGTTGTTTTCGTTGCTTAAATATTCATCCTCTGGATAATCCTCTGGATAAACTCCTGACAGGAAGGAGGATGGGGGGTGGGAGGCTCTGGCTACATCTCTCCTTGCAAATTGCTACAGTGCAAAACATACAGGAGGGTCTAGATATGTGTCTTTACATTTGGGATACCCAGAAATTTAGACTAAGCAAACTCTATTGGGTAAATAGGGATACCTTGATAGCTCATTTGGTAAAGAATCTGCCTGATTATTTACCAAATGATTCAATGCAGGAGACCCCAGTTTGATTGTAGGGTCAGGAAGATCTGCTGGAGAAGGGATAGGCTACCCACTCCAATATTCTTGGGCTTCTCTTGTGGCTCAGCTGGTAAAGAATCCACCTGCAATGTGGGAGACCTGGGTTCAATCCCTGGGTTGGGAAGATCCCCTGAAGAAGGGAAAGGCTACCCACTCCACTATTCTGGTCTGGGGAATTCCAAGGACTGTACAGTCCATGGAGTCTCAAAGAGTCACAACTGAGTGACTTTCACTTTCACTTTCATTGGGTAAATGGCAGTATCTTAAAGGTAACCCAGAAAATGGGGCAAGCATCCATAAATATCCATATATACTTCATTTTAAGAGCTGACTTGATCTGTGCTGGCATGAAAAAATATTAGTCTTGTAATATTTCAACCCCTGTTCAGCAATTACCCTTTAAAGTAATAACCATCTAATTTTAATGAGAATTTAAAATTAGGATATTGTTACAACTTCTGAGAGATAAAGAAAAGTAGTGAAAAGATGATTACGAAATCCTGCACAAATAAACGAAGAATATATTCTCATCTGCCACCTTTGCCACAGTTGTGCTTTAATCTGGACTTCAGTTGAAATATTGATTTCCATTTTTCTCATATTTAATCACCACTAATGATCTTCAATGCTGACAGGTTAACAAATTCTTCCTTTAAAACATAATGACTTTGCACTAGACTTTGCATTATCTCTAAATGGCAGTTATAAATATGAAAATATTATTAGACAACTCACTTTAAAATGACAGACTTAGATTTTAATCTAAAATAACACATGTAAATACCAAAATAATGTAAAATACATCTTAACCATTTTTTTTTAATTTATAAGGCTGTCTCAATCATTTTTTGTTAATCTATATTACTGTTTAACCTTGGACATTTAAAGAAGTCTAAATACTCATAACAGATGATTACAAATTTCTATACTCCTTCAGTTCAGTCAGTTCAGTTCAGTTGCTCAGTTGTGTCTGACTCTTTGCAACCCCATGAATCGCAGCACACCAGGCCTCCCTGTCCATCACCAACTTCCGGAGTTCACTGAGACTCACGTCCATCGAGTCGATGATCCCATCCAGCCATCTCACCCTCTGTCGTCCCCTTCTCCTCCTGCCCCCAATCCCTCCCAGCATCAGAGTCTTTTCCAATGAGTCAACTCTTCGCATGAGGTGGCCAAAGTACTGGAGTTTCAGCTTTAGCATCATTCCTTCCAAAGAACACCCAGGGCTGATCTCCTTCAGAATGGACTGGTTGGATCTCCTTGTAGCCCAAGGGACTCTCAAGAGTCTTATCCAACACCACAATTCAAAAGCATCAATTCTTCGGTGTTCACCTGTCTTCACAGTCCAACTCTCACTTCCATACATGCACTGGAAAAACCATAGCCTTGACTAGACGGACCTTTGTTAACAAAGTAATGTCTCAGCTTTTTAATATGCTGTCTAGGTTGGTCATAACTTTCCTTCCAAGGAGTAAGCGTCTTTTTTTAAATTTCATGGCTGCAATCACCATCTGCAGTGATTTTGGAGCCCCCAAAAATAAAGTATGACACTGTTTCCCCATCTATTTCCCATGAAGTGATGGGACCAGATGCCATGATCTTTGTTTTCTGAATGTTGAGCTTTAAGCCAACTTTTCAGTCTCCTCTTTCACTTTCATCAAGAGGCTTTTTAGTTCCTCTTCACTTTCTGCCATAAAAGTGGTGTCATCTGCATACTCCTTAGTCTCAACAAATAATATTTTAACATGAATTCATTTAAAATCCTCAAAGAAATTGGTGGTAATTGCGGATTAATCTGATCTTATAGTGAATTTAGGATCACAGGGGAAAATGTTTTTGAAATTGATAAAGTGTGATGTTATTTTGGCTAATAAGATCATTGTGATTATTACCAGGGAGATTCCCTTATTCTACCTATAAAGATCTATGCATTAAAAACCATTAAACAACAATAATCATCAAGCATAAAAGATACAGAAAATATGAAAATCAGTGTCATGAGGTATATGATGGTGTTATGGTGGGAAAAAGAGCAGTCAAGAGTATAAAAGAATGCTATATATGCTAGAAGTATGATCAGCAAGATCCAATGGAACCCAGATGCAGAGAAGAGCTAGGAAAAAAGTGATAACAAGGAAGGGGCCACTGTCATAAGGAAGAACAGAAAAGTAAGAGTACAGAACCAGCAGCCTCCAAAATGATCTGTCCAGGGATAGCAATATCATCTTCTGTTCCAGATCTGGGACTCTGGAGAGAATATCAGAATCTTTTATTGAACTAAATGTTTTTTGAGGTGCTTCCAAAGTTGAAATTATATTGTTCTAAGTCAAATGAAGAAAAACTAGTTCTAAGTAACTAGGGCTTCCGGTCAATTTTGTGCTAGCAAGTATTACAGACCTTGGTTATAAAACTGGAAAAACAAATACTCAAGAAGCCTTTAAGGCTGCAAATATGATGACAAGAAATATTCACATGATTTTCATGAATGCGTAAGATTTTCAAGAGATGGAAAGAAATACCAGATTCAGCTTAAAGCATTCATCGAGTCAAACTAAATGATACTGTGTATCAAGAGGGAAATCACAAGGTCAAAGATTAGAAGAGCAATATACATTAAGAACTGAGTATATGATTAGATTTCATCAAATTACCTACATTGCACAACAGCTATACCATGCCAGTTTATATCAATAAAATTATACAACTGGTACAATCCTAGATCTATGCCATTATCCACTTATAAGGTAAGATGATGCTAGGATGCATTTTCATAAGGAGGCCTCAGCCCAGAGGGATTGAGAGATAACGAGCTCTACAAATCAGCATGCTAAATCTTCCAGAAAGCAGGGTTCCCAGGGAGAAGGCAAAAGACACAACAGAGAGAATAACTAACGCATTAATAGCCTCTTTTTAACTTACAAAGTATTTCCACAGTCATAATTTTAGTGACATTGCAAAATTATTGCAATCCTTAATTCTATCCCTCTGAAAGGAATTGTGTTTCTCTAATTTAGAGCTTCTCCCTGAATACAAGGATCCATAGAAATGACTGCCCATTTAATAACGCAAGGCAAATCCAAGGAGCTTTGTGTACCTTCAGAGTAAAGGTACTGTCATATTCCAGTATGTTCTGTCCTGACGGTAATTCAGCAATAACTAATATTCTATTCCATTCAACTGCCCATTTATTCCTGCACAATCTTCATTTCTTTCAGACACACAACCCTCCTGTAACAAGCAATTGAGCTTAATTTTGGCAAGGCAAGAAAAAGCACATAAACAGGAAAAACAATAATGATAAAAATGAAACCATGCAGAATAAACAATCACAGCAAAAGACCAGATCAAGAAAGGAAACAACATCAAGCCACTTTCTTTGGTGGATTCCCACAGAGCGCCTTTCAGTGCCAGGTAATGTTTTAAGTTCTATAATCCTCATAACCATATAAAGTAGATACTATTATCCCATTTTATTGAAGACAAAACTGAGTGACAGAAAGGAAATAATTTTTTCAAGGTCACTGGTGCATGTCAGCACCTAAATTTGAAACCAGGCATGCTTATAACCACTGTATATGCAAATATTGCCTTTGTTGTTATAATAGCATTTTAAAAATTGAGATATAATGGGCCCATAACACTGTATTAGTTTTAGGTGTACAACATAATGATTTGATATATGTATGTACTGGGAAATGATTAGCACATGTTAATGTTAAATGATTAACACAAGTCTAATTAACATCCATCACTATATGTAGACACAATTCTTTTTTCCTATGATAAGAATTTTCAAGAACTGCTCTCAGCAACTTTTAAATATATACTACAGTATGTTAACCATAGTCACCGTGCTGTGCATTACACCTCCAGGACTTATCCATCTTCTAACTGCAAGTTTGTGCCTCTGATCCCCTTCATCCATATGCTCCCTTCTCTTTCTCTCTTTCAGTTCTTCAGTGACATTTTTGGGAGAAACTTTTGCGGTTAACCAGAAAATACACGCAGAAAAATTTACAGGAAAAGAGAGAAGGAAACTGCTTTCATTATGTAGATGAACAATGTGCTTATAAACAGGACAGAGCAGAAGGCAGGATCCTATCTATTCAAACTTTAAAATCCATTATAAAACTCTGTTTTAGGAATCACAAGCAATAAGGAAGAGTGGGGTCAACTAGACATCACACTCCTTAGTTTAATTTCTAAGGAAAAATAAACAGTACATGAAAAGGAAATAATTAGTTAAAATTACACACACACAAACACAAAAGTTACAAAGCACTGCACAGAGAACATACAACAAGACTGAAACTGCACAATAAGCAAGATTTGCCCTACAGACGTTCTGATTATTTTCCCCCAGAGAGGAAACACCCCAAACTAAATATCTGAAAATATTCAGAGGAGAGTCATAATATCTAATAATTACATATACATAATTTTAGAAAATATCAAACCACCCATGTTACATAACCAATGAGTCTCAAACCCATTTTCACATATTTCCCTCAAAACTTTAAGCTTAATGGTTCAAAATGAGTGCTAGGCCTTGACTTATTAACTACCTTCACTTATATACTCAGGTAAACATACTGTACTAGAACCCACTGATAGTAATATTTTAATCACTCCATTTCTCTTGGCTAATCCTGAAAATATTCTAGGATAGGATTATTATGGTAACTTACATGAAATTAAAAGATGCTTGCTCTTTGGAAGGAAAGCTATGACAAACCATACAGCGTATTAAGAAGCATAGATATCACAACTGACAAAAGGCCTGGAGAGCAAAAGCTAGAGTTTTTCCAGTGGCCATGTACGGATGTGAGAGTTGGACCATAAAGAAGGCTCAGCACTGAAGAATTGATGCTTTCAAACTGTGGTTCTGAAGAAGACTCTTGAGAGTCCCTTGGACTGCAAGATCAAACCAGTCAATCCTAAAGGAAATCAACCCTGAATACTCATTGGAAGGACTGAGGCTGAAGCTGAAACTCTGATACTTTGGGCACCTGATGTGAACCGCTGACTCACTGGAAAAGACCTTGATGCTGGGAAAGATTGAAGGCAAAAGGAGAAGGAGACAGCCAAGGATAAGATGATTAGATATCATCACCAACTCAACGGACATGAATTTGAGCAAACTCCTGGAGACAGTGAAGGACAGAGGAGCCTGATTTTCTGCAGCCCATGGGGTCGCAGAGTCGGACACAACTTAGCAACTGAACAACAACATTTATACTATTCTACAATGGTGACCCACAGAATACATTCACAGTCTCATTTACTTCTCAAAACCATCTCATAAGGCAGACAAGACATCACCTTATCCTTATTTTTATGGATGAGGAAACTGACACTGAGACAGGTCAGGACATTGTATCATCAGAATTCATAGCTTCTCCTCCCTTAATCCACAACATTATCAGTTCAGTTCATCTCAGTCACTCAATCGTGTCCACAACATCATACCGAAAGAAAATAACACACATAACAGGAAATATAACTGTCAAATTCACTAACTGCAATTTCTTGGGTATTTTCATTGCAAAAGAAATTAAGGGAATTCCCTGTGTTCCCAATGCAGGGAGCCTGGTTCAATTCCTGGTCAGGGACTAGATCCCATGTGCTATAACTAAGAGTTCACAGGCCACAAATAAATATTTCACATGCTACAGCAAAGATCCTGCATACCACAACTAAGACCCAATGCAGCCAAACACATACATATTTTTTTAAGAAATTAATAAGAAACCATCATCAGTTCTTCAGAATAATACAGCTCTTTTATTTAAAGCCGTCACTGATCTTTATTGCCCCAAATGCTCTTCATGAGGAATTTAACTTCCTTTTTTCCCCTCCCAGCTTTATTGAGATATAATTGACATACAGCACTGCATAAGTTTAAGAAATACAGGGTAATGATTTGACTTAAATACATCATGACATGATTATCACAAAAAAATTAGCAAAAATCATTATCTCATATAGGCACAAAATGTAAAAGATAAAAATTTTCTTGTGATGAAAACCTCCAGGATTTACTGTTAACTTTTATGTATAACATAAGCAATGTTGATTATAATAACATTGTACATAACATCTCTAGAACTTATTTGTCTTACAACTAGAAGTCGAAGAATAGATGCTTTTGAACTGTGGTGTTGGAGAAGACTCTTGAGAGTCCCTCGGACTGCAAGGAGATCCAAGAAGTGACTCATTTGAAAAGACCCTGATGCTGGGAAAGATTGAAGGCGTGAAGAGAAGGGGACAACAGAGGATGAGATGATTGGATGGCATTAGCAACTCGATGGACATGAGTTTGAATAAGCTCCAGGAGTTGGTCATGGATAGGGAAGCCTGGCATGCTGCAGTCCATGGAGTCACAAAGAGTTGGACACGACTGAGTGACTGAATTGAACTGACAAGTCTATCCCTTTTGACCACCTGCATCCAATTCCCACTCCCCTAACTCCCACCTCTGGGCTTACCTGGTGCCTCAGATGGTTAAGAATCGGACTGCAGTGCAGGAGATCCGGGTTCGATCCCTGGGTTGGGAAGATCCCCTGCAGAAGAGAATGGCTACCCACTCCAGTATTCTTGCCTGGTGAATTCCACAGATAGAGAAGCCTGGAGGGCTACAGTCCACCAGGTCAAAGAGAGTCAGACACGACTAAGTGACTAACACTTTAACCCTCACCTATGGTAACCACAAATTTTTCTATAAATATAATTGACCTATAAGAATAATACACTTCTTGAGGAAACCAAGCTAATCAAGCATGCCACATATATCAAGAGAGGACTCATTTCAAACACATACACACACACATACACATCACTATGGTGACAACATGTACAAAAATACCATGGTTTTCCAAGAGATGTTATACGCCATGAGTCTAAGATATTTAACAACTCTGAAACAGGTTTCAAAAACTATTGTTTAAAACATTCATAATTAATAATTGGCTTATGGCTTTTGATTCAATAATGTTATTCTGTTCTGGAATATCATTAAAATGTTGTTGCTACTGTTTAACTTACTATGGTTTAATATTTTATTCCTGCTCTTCAAGAGTGTAAATGCTACATAATAACACGTTTCTCTTACAACTAATGTAAGTGCCATTCAAAGACAAAAACTTATTTCTCCTCCAGGGGAAATATCTAAGTAATTCTCCCTAAGGTATATAATTAACTGAACTAATGCTTACAATATATTTTAAACTCATTTAAACTTTATTCCAGGGACAAACTAGATTAATCTGTCCAGAATTCTATGCAATTTGGCCATTTAACTTGGATTCTATTGAGGGCTATCATATTTCTTATTGGGTCAGGAGGAAAGAAATTACACACTGAAGTTTTTTCTACATCTAATCTGAATAATCTTATCATAACCAACATTTGGGAATAGAAATAAAAAATAAGATCCAATACATATATAGGTGTCGCTCAAAAGCATTTTGATAAAGACCTACCTACACTATGCAATGGCTTAACATTAGTTGAATTGTTGATTGAAAGTTGTGACTTCTCTATGGGATCACTAGGTGGCATATTACTCTGGGTTGTCTACACTGTACCTGTAAGGAGTTTGTTATCAAGGACAGTAATAGAGACCACTGAATGTCTTCAAAGAAATAAGCAAAAGTACTTACTACACTTTCATAAAGAAACTTCGTTTGTACTGATGTGAACTAGACCTATTCGAACTAGACCAAAGACCTATACAGTTCATATCTTAGGAACAAGAAAGTTATTAAAACAAAAAATCATGACATGAAAATCATGTGTGAATCATACCATAACCTCTTTCTCACCAACTGCTGTATATACATATATATACAAATACACATATTTATATATGTATATGTTATGTGATCATATTGAATATATTTATATATCACAAATTTTTATTTTATATTGTAAAAATATTCTTATGGGCTAGGGATATATCAGTTTAATTAAAGTAAGATACATGAGTAGCTTTTTTTAAAATCTCAAGTCGTTTTTAATTGCAGCAGACTCCTTTCCTATAAACTAACAGAATAAGAGGCATTAACTTGGTATAAATATATTCTGAAGAATTTCAGGCTAATGTATCATTTTTATAAAAAGAAAGGTAAAATACATATGTCTAGAGTTTTCTATATAGTCGAGAAAGAATGAGAATTTCTAAACAGTCTTAAACAAGAAGTAGAATTTTTTAAATGTTTATATAGCTTTCTTTTCTATTATCTTTTATTTTTCATATGTTTTTGTATTTCTTGGACAGACTGTATTATTTCTATTCTTAAAACACCATATTCTCTAAAACATAAAACAAAATGGCACAATGAAAAACAATATAAATATTTTAAATAACTGAATTTTAACTCTACCATCATGTGTCCACCTTGTCTATCCAGCAGAAAAGCACAAACACAGCATGTTGTGGCAGTGTGTTTTGGGAAGTCAGTGCTCTAGAGAAAGGAACTTCACCTTATCACACTATGACATTTTCACAAAATGGCAAGGTTTTTTATTTGTGCTTTTATTTCTTATTTATATACTGCATATTATGCCTTTTTATAATTCTGCCTAACATGTCAACCACATCACTGCAAATATTGTTCAGTGTCTCTTCAAAGGTGAAGTCTCTTCACTTACATATAGCTATAGTTTAAAAGGTTTATAGTGTGTTTATCAAGAATTTCTATACACAAAATTTTAAATTTCCTATTTCTTCAATCACATATTTTACCAATATCATGATATTGTTTCTGTTTTCAATATATCACATAATAAAATGTGTGGTTTGGATTTTTTGTTTGCTTGCATTTTCAACTTAATGGTATTTAATTTGTGAATTTAGAAACTGAATGTTTAAGGATATGCAGCATTCTAATGCTTTAAAAGTGTGCTTTGAAAATGAAATTTTATGTATAAAACATTCAATAACAAATTAAAATACTTTTGAAAGAATAAGAATCAGATTGAAAGAAAAAGAAAGAGCCATTATTAATGAAAATATATTTATAGAAGGAACTAAAGTGACAGTCAATTAACTTCCAGGCCATTCAATTATGTTTTTACATTTGATTTGTTTTTGAAAGTTTGATTTGCAAGTCTGAGTTGGTGCACATTACAGACCCCTGGACTGCCATTTATAAAGTAAAGTAAAAGAACTTGAAAAGAAGATCTGTACAATTCATACATTCATTCTGACTTTGGCTTAACCTTGAAGAAATATATTAGCTTCCAAAACTAAACAGCATTTTTAAAATTATTATTTAGTCACACAGTATTATTATAGCATACAGCAGAAACTTAATACCATTAAGTTTCTAATTTTAGCCATAAAAATACAAATGATTTATGAACTTTGAATTTTAATTTGAGCAGTTATTTATCCACTGTGGTATTTCATCAATTGAAGATGCTATTCATTGTGAGATGCATCATTTTAATGTAACATAAAGCAAGAAAAAATTGTCAAATGATGACATGAGGCATTATCACATAAACTTTCCAATTTTGTTTTTGAAAATAATTATTTCAACTGCTTTATACACAGACTTTTCATCATGCCTTTAGACATACTAAAACAGGAAGGTACAAATGAAATAAACTGGTTAAGATTTTCTTAAAACTTGTGCACATTCAGTGCTTGAGGTTGAGTCATCAACGTTTTTCACATATAAGATCAATCTCTGTGCCATCAAGATGGTAGCTGACACAGCATTTCTTAAGATGCTCCATAACTGTCTCCAGAACTTTCTCTAACCCACTATCACCCCTTCTGCTAATTCTTCACTCAAAGGATCTTTAAATACTTTGTTGACTTAAAATTTGAGATACTGCAGTCACATCACCTGAAATAACAATCAAGTTGTTATAATAACAACCAAGTTATTATCTGCAAATAACAACATGCAGACAATGACAATTACACCATGGTTGCTGCCTGGCTGACAGCAAAAATAAGACTTTCTCAGTGGTAAGATACACGCCAATTTCAGAGATGTTAAAACGTATAAGAACCTTAGAATTAAGGAAATATGATATTCATATTCATTCCTTGTTAATCTGCAATTAGAAATGGGAGTCTTCATACATCTTCTATCCTGTAATTATAAAATCTAAACTAATTGTGCTCTCAACTAGGTATTTAATAAGACTGGATACATAACACTTTTTAAGTATCCAAGTCTGAGCTTTCACAACCAAATAAAATATACATATGTTAGGTTTCAACAATATGCTTTTATTACTATAAATATAAACATCACTGGCAAAGTTTTATGTATAATGACATAGTACAAACATAAGTCTTTGTTAAGAATCTTGGACACCTTGTTAATTTGCTACGGCACTTTGGTGAAAATAGAGGTACTTGCTACTGCCATTCATAAACTACAAAGATGTTTTACGCATCTAGTTTGCTGTAGAATGCTAGAAATTGGCTCTATATAGTAATAAAGTATAAAGAACTGAATTATTTTTCTAAATCTACTAAGACAGGTATGTCTGTTTCCTTTACTTTATGTTAATACCAATTAATTGATAAATTACAATGTCCCAAATTTAATTTCACCACCTAAATGGCAAAAATTTCCTCAAAACAGGAAAGTCCTAAAGGCAGGAGAGAAGGAATCAGGCATCGGATGGGTGGAACCCTGGATCTGCAACACACTCACTGGGTCCGCTCAGACAACTTTCATAGATTGAGGATAATCAGTCATGAAATAAAAGAAAACACTTTACTTGTTTGCTGCAGGACTTAAGAAAAGGAGATCAAGTGTGTAAATCATATAGACTGTACCTGGTATATGGCAAAGATTCAGAAATGTTATTTATTTTTCTGAAATAATTGATTTACAACACATTTTTAAGAAAATAAATCTCTATCTGACACAAACTAATTTGGAAATCTGAAATTTCAGCCTCCATTTAAAGCTCCCAAGTTTCACAAGAGTCATCCAGAGTCTTCCAGCAACTTTTCTACTGCTTGTACCACTTGAAATAATCTATTAATTGCCTTAAGGATCATGTTCTAATTATTGTCCAGAGTGGGGGTAGTGTAAAACCTGACATAAGCATTTAAACAATCAAAAGAGTAAAAACAAATTGAGCCAATAAAATAAAGGAAGATAGATTTACATTAGATAAATATTTACCACAGTGATTCTCTACATAGGACCTTAGTTCTAAGGTTCTACCCAGAGGGAACCAAAGACAGTAGCCAACCCTTCATAACACAGTTTAAAAGAAGGTACAAACGTGGAGTTCAGGAGACTGACTGCTGGATTCTCAGTTTACATAATGGCTTTGTCTTTTTCAGCTCAGTTCAGTCGCTCAGTCGTGTCCGACTCTTTGCGACCCCATGGACTGCAGTACTCCAGGCTTCCCTGTCCATCACCAACTCCTGGAGCTTACTCAAACTCATGTCCATCAAGTCATGATGGATGCCATCCAACCATCTCATTCACTGTCGTCCCCTTCTCCTCCCACCTTCAATCTTTCCCAGCATCAGGGTCTTTTTCCAAGGAGTCAGTTATTCGCATCAGGTGGCCAAAGTACTAGAGTTTCAGCTTCAGCATCAGTCCTTCCAATGAATATTCAGGACTGATTTCCTTTAGAATGGACTGGCTGGATCTCTTTGCAGTCCAAGGGACTCTCAAGAGTCTTCTCCAACACCACAGTTCAAAAGCATGAATTCTTCGGTGCTCAGCTTTCTTTATAGTCCATTCATATATGACTACTAGAAAAACCATGGCTTTGACTAGACAGACCTTTGTTGGCAAAAGTAATGTCTTTGCTTTTTAATATGCTGTCTAGGTTGCTCATGTCTATGCTGTCTAGGTTTGTCTTTTTAAAAATTATTAATTAGCTTGAATATCTTAATATCAAGAGATTTCTCACAGAAATCTAGGCTTCTAGCTTTTCTTGACTAATCACTAAATCTGGCCATGCTAGTGACAATTTATATTATTTCCTTGATTGTAATCATACGAGCTTGACACCCAGACAAGCTCTCTCCAGAAAAGCCTTTTCAGGTGAAAATTTCAGGTCACATGCCATAGCACAAAATATACTTAGGTCTGTGTCTCTATGGGTCTTATGTTATTCTTTAATTTTTTATCTGTATTTCCCTTTTCACACTATAATACCTCGAGCTCTTTCTCTGAAATTCTAAAACAATCATCCATGCAATTACAATGTCCCTGAGAGCAGAAATAGGAGGTCCTATGGAGCCCGACACAATGTCTCACAAGGAGTGCAGGTAACAGGAGGTGATTCTGCCTGGGTTCTTTGAGTTCTCGTGCTGAATCCTAAGCCTTCCTTCCCTGGAGGACCTTTCTACTAACATTACCTGCTAATTGCCCACCAGTTTCAAGACCATGAAGCCAGAAACTAAACTGTCATAAGGTTTCATAGTTCAATCAATGTCCAAGGGATTAAATGACATTTGAAAGTTCATAGACAAGCCAAGAACCACAGTGAATCTCATTTTAAAATAAACTAAAATCCACCTAATAGACACTGACATCTTCAATAATATGTATCAAGTTGCATTCCAATGTGGATTTTTCTCCTGTATCTGCTTACTAATAAGCTTACTTTCCTGATAAAAATCAACCACAGGTTACCATTTATCTTTATAGTACTAGCCTTATAATTACATACAGTTTTCATAATTATTTCATACTTTTCTAAGTTATATGTTACAACATCACATCAAAATCATGAGTCAATATACTTGTATCATATAAGACCCTAGAAGAGACTTAGAGAAAATTTTATTTGAAATTACAATACAAAATAGCTTCTAATTTGATTCTCTCAGGAAGAATATTTCTAACTTTTCAGTCTTGTCTTCCTTTCATCATTAAGTGAGATCTGAGCTTAAAATTCTTAGAGAAAAGGGTAGGTAATAAAGAAGAAAAAAGGTAAGAGTAGAAACTATAAAAAATTTCCTGTTACAAATTTTAAACAAGAAATTTTAAGAAAGCATTTAGAAAGGGGGGCCATATTTTATTAGAATTTATCCTCTTAGAATTGAAATTATAAAACTTTTTGGGTTATAATTTAGGTTTTCCAGAATAGTTAATTTTAAATCCTCAGTATTATAACATGATCTATAGGGTAACACTAGTTTTGCCCAGTGGACAGGGGAATAACTTGACTAACTGCTTGTTTTCATAAGGTTGGTGAAAGTGAAAGTGAAGTTGCTCAGTCGTGTCCGACTCTTTGCGACCCCGTGGACTCCTCTCTACC
The DNA here is from genome assembly GCF_029407905.1 of Bubalus kerabau. Lineage (NCBI taxonomy): Eukaryota > Metazoa > Chordata > Mammalia > Artiodactyla > Bovidae > Bubalus > Bubalus kerabau. The sequence continues at coordinate 139,516,633 of NC_073624.1, forward strand.
AGGCTCCTCTGTCCATGGGATTTTCCAGGCAATAGTACTGGAGTGGATTGCCATTTTCATAAGGTTAAGTACCACCAAAAAAAATTAAGGAAGAAAGAAAAGAAAAACAACAAAATACCTATGCTACCTAGAAGAGATTTAGAAATCTAATACCTTGGGGATTTTCCTGCTTCTTCTATAAAGATCATGTGACCCACAAACAAATATCTTTCCCAAATTTCTCTCTTGCCTGCAGTGTTTACCACAGAGCAAAACAGGCAATAACTTGTTTATTTTGCCATCAACCTTCGGTAGCTCTTATAATCACTATTAGGTAGCTCTTGGAGGAAACTCTCAGTGATATAGCTCACCTGTGTATGTTAGTCATGTCCAGCTCTTTGCAACCCCATAGTCTATAGCCTGCCAGGCTCCTCTGTCCATGGAATTTTCTAGGCACGAACACTGGAGTGGGTTGCCATTCCCTTCTTCAAAGGATCTTTCCGACCCAGGGATCAAACCCAGGTCTCCAGCATTGCAGCCAGATTCTTTACCATCTGAGCCACCAGGGAAGCCCACAGCTCACCGGGTTTTGCCCCAAAAAGCTGGCCAAAACAGTGACTCTAGTTGTCAGTCCCACTGCACCTGGTTCAGAAACCTCTTTGGACAGTTCCAGCAGCAACCTCTGTTTCCAGATATTGCAAGAAAAACAACTGAGAATGACTAAAGCTACCCTACAAAATGAAAATTATATACTGTTTGCCCCACAGTTAATCATAAACATACGTAATACACAGGTCGCCGGATATTTTAAGCCTCTAAATTACTTGTCTTTGGGAGAAACCTGAAGCCAGATGTGGCTAAATGCACCATCTATTTTTCTGGCCTCATGTGGAGATTCCATTTCACACGCTCTCATCTGGGACAGCCAAGGATTTGTGCTATGGGATATAAGACAAATGGCAAAGTTTCTCGGTACTACCATTGTTCAAACTTAATATTTTGAATAAAAGTTCTCAGCAGGAATGTTCCCAAGATGATGATTTTACTTTTCTCCAATGCTTCAGGGTATACCTGCTCCATTCACTACAAGTCCAGTAGGGGCTCTTTTCTCTATTTGCAGTAAATCAATGAGTGTGAAACTCCAATACTTTGGCCACCTGATGCGAAGAGCTGACTCATTTGAAAAGACCCTGATGCTGGGAAAGATTGAGGGCAGGAGGAGAAGGGGACGACAGAGGATAAGATGGTTGGATGGCATCACCAATTCAATGGATATGGGTTTGGGTGGACTCCGGGAGTTGGTGACGGACAGGGTGGCCTGGCGTGCTGAGGTCCATGAGGTCACAAAGAGTCGGACACGACTAAGCGACTGAACTGACTGAGTGTGAATGTCTTTCTCTACAAACTTTCTACTATCTCTCTATATATAATAAAAATACAGAAATGTTCACTATAATTTAGCCCCCAAACTGCAAAAGAATAATATAGCATATGACTGAATATATAATCAAAATATGAACACAATAGATACCAAACATTCTGACAGTTCTTCAGTTGGTTTTACAATGTTTATGGGATTACTATACGAGCAAGCAACTACTTCTAGGAATATACCCTAAAGAACTGGAAACAGGAATTCCCTGGCAGTTCAGTGCTTAGGACTTAGAGCTTTCACTGCCAGGGCCTGAGATCAATTCCTGGTTGGGGAACTAAGATCCTGCAAGCCTCCCAGTGTGACCAAAAACAAACCAAAAAAAAAAAAAAAAAAAAAAAAAGGACTGGAAACCAATGTTCAAACAAAACCTCATACACAAATGTTCACTGCAGCTATTCACATTAGCCAAAAAATAGAAACAACTCAAATTTCCATCCACAGATGATTGGATAGACAAAATGTGGATTTCCATACAATGGAATATTATTTAGCTAAAAAGGAAAAGAGCTCTGATACATGTAAGAACACGGATAAATATTAAAAATATGCCCAGAGAAAGAAGCCAGAGACAAAAAGACACGTATTATATAAACCACTCACATGAAATATCCAGAACAGGCATAAAGCCATAGACAAAGAAAGCAGATCAGTAGCCATCAGGAGCTGGGGGCAGAGGGAATATAGAATGATGGCTTAATGTGTGCAGGGGTTCCATTTGGGGTGATAAAAAGTTCTGGAACTAGGTACTGGTGACGGTTACACAACATTTTGAATGGAGTGAATGTCACTGAGTCTCACTTTTAAATAGCTGTAGTGGTAAACTTTATGCTGTATGTATCTTACTGGGGCAAAAAAAAAAGTCAGAATGACCAACTGTCCACAATCTTGATGTCAACCAAGAACAAACTGTCCCTGAATGGATTTCAATGAAAGGCCTAGAAATTAAGAGCCAACTACTCACTGTGTCATCAACTGGTGTGTTCTTTCTAAAATTGACTTAGATGCCACGTTTTAACTTCAGAATGTTTCATGTGGTGATGTTGTTGAATACAATAATGGAATGGCAATTGGAATTCTACTTGAAAGGTGAAAGATCAGGAGATCTTTCTTGTTTTCTTGACACTTCAATTCTAAAAACACAAAAACTGGAACGCAAATTTGGGAAATAACGGGTCTATGGTGTTAGAGGCAAAATAACATTAGAGATGTCGACTAAAAGAGAACAACTAACTACAAGAGGGTGGGGTTCTCTGAGGCCTCTGCCTCCTTCCAGCAAACACAAGGGACACCACCCCAAAGCTCGCCTATCACATGGCAGCTTTGAAAATATGAATTCAGTATCTTTAGTAGAAAGCAATGTTAAGTGTCAAAGGTACAATCTGGTTCAATTACATTTCAGAAATTAGAAAAGGGGAAGTTTCAGTTCAATGTCACACAGATAAATTCACTGAACATGTTTCTACTTTCATATAAATTGTCTTAAATGTCTTCAATGTAAATATCCTTAAATCCCATATTCCTTCCACCACACCACCTCTTGCTGCTGTTACACCAGAGACAAGAAGAAAATCCTCAGCATGTTATTCTCTCTTCCATACCACCCTGTTCCCTCATCCTAAATAGTTAAGTTAAATGCAGAGTGGGGGATATTCAGACCACAAACACAAGAGTAAAGCATACACTACCATGTCAGTATACAAATATTAACAATCAAAACCCCATTTAACATGTGCCATCAGAAGTTAACATTATACAAAGATATAATGAAAACCCTGCCCATTTTTATGATTATAATGCAGTATGTTCCATAAATCTGTTTCTAAATCAAAATTTAACTCAAGATAGACTAAGTAATTTTTGAAAACAAGTCAAAAGATCTTTTTTTTTTTAAAGATCATTGTGTTTGGAAGACCAATTTACCATTTTCTTATTAAAGTGGTAGGAAATCGACATTACAAATTAATTTTATCATTATGAAACAAGCTATCCTGATTTGTAAAGAAGAAAAGAGAAGAAGTCATATGAAAAGGATTAAAAGAATTCTGATTTGGGGAGATGACAAACTATATCTTTCAAATTTTGCTTTTCCTCATAGGTAGTAAGTATACCCAAACTAATCCAATACTAGCAATGCTTTTGACACTAATGACTGCCACAGCTGCTCTCTGCTGTATGCCTATTTTGGGCCAAGAGTTGTGCTAGACACTTGACATATACAATTTTTATCATCACATTAAACCTCTACATAAGCGAAATATCCCCATTCTACAAACGAGCAAACAAGGGCTTCCGTACTCAAGTGTACGTGACTCTGTTCTTGTCTCTTGCCAATTCACTAGGAAGAGTATCCTCCTTTGACCATAAAGCCATGATCATAATATTTTTAGGAGAACTCCCACTTTAAAGATCATCAAAAAAAGCTTTAAAGGTGGAATATAAAAGCACGTGTTGACCCATTTATTTAATACACAGCTACATTAGTATATCTTCTTTCTGAAGAGAAAACTGTAATTGGCATGTTTATAAATTACATCAAGAATGGTAATACAATACCTAAAGATTACCCCCAAACACCTTTTCTATATAGAGATAAGGGATCAGTGTTAAATGCATTTTCCTCAGGTGAATTATGAAAAGATAACTTGTCAATGTAAGCAATTAAAATGACATTTCATAATTTTTACACTTCAACAGTATGGAAGACCTTAATTTTTAGAGCTTTGTTCTAGAGAACCCCTAAAATAGCAAAATTCTGTGAAAGACAGTGAGAACTTCTCAAGCACAAATGTGTTGACACAAGTCGTTAACACCTATTTCAAGCACACTCACATAACTCAATTCGTCAAAACACTTATTAGGAAATGTTTAAAAAGAAAGGCTGGAATCCTGGAACCTGTAAAAGGCATCTACATATATTCTAGTTTTAAGACATAAAGAACAGGTGAGGAGGATAAGCCTTGATAAATGGTTGAGAACAGGGAACTTTGAATATCTGAAACCAAGCTGTTTCCTGTGCTTCTCTATTTGTCCAAAACAACAGATTGAGTGAAATAACCCCACATGTATAGTAGGAGGCAATCCATTAAATTTCTGATAAACATCTCTGCGGGGGCAGTGGGGTGGGAATCCATAAAATAAAAACTGCATTTGCTTTTGTTTTTAAAAAGAAACTTTGAAGTTATTCATAAATATTTGCTTGAATACATGATTCCCTTAATTACCTATAATTATACACAAAATCTTTTTCATTAATAATCAGACTATCATGATTCAACATCTGTACGCCTCTTTAATGTTTCTTCCTTGTTAAGTGAACAGTTAAAAGAAATAGAGGAAAACAATAGAATGGGAAAGACTAGAGATCTCTTCAAGAAAACTGGAGATACCAAGGGAACATTTCATGTAAGGATGGGCACAATAAAGGGAAGAAACAGTAAGGACCTAACAGAAGCAGAAAAAATTGAGAAGATGTAGCAAGAATACACAAAAGAACTATATAAGAAAGGTGTTAATGACCCAGATAACCACGATGGTGTGGTCATTCACCTACAGCCAGACATTCTGGAGTGTGAAGTCACGTGGGCCTTAGGATGCATTACAAGTACAGAGCTAGTGGAGGTAACAGAATTCCAGCTGAGCTATTTCAAATCCTAAAAGATGCTGCTGTTAAAGTGCTGCACTCAATATGTCAGCAAATTTGGAAAACTCAGCAGTGGCCACAGGACTGGAAAAGTTCATGCTTCATTCCAATCCCAGAGAAAAGCAATGCTAAAGAATGTTCAAACTACCATACAATTGAACTCTTTTCACATGCTAGCAAGGTTATGCTCAAAATCCTTCAAGCTAGGCTTCAGCAGTATGTGAATTGAGAACTTCTAGATGTACTAACTGGGTTTAGAAAAGGCAGAGGAACCCAAGATCAAATTGCCAACACCTAACCTGTTTCCTGAGAAACCTACATGCAGGTCAAGAAGCAACACTTAGAACCGGATATGGAATAATGGACTGGTTAAAAATTAGGAAAGGAGTACGTCAAGGCTGTATATTGTCACCCTGCTTATTTAACTTGTATGCAGAGTACCTCATGTGAAATGCCATACTGGATGAATCACAAGCTGGAATCAAGACTGCCAGGAGAAATAACAATAACCTCAGATATGCTGATAATGCCACTCTAAAGGCATAATGCAAAGAGAGACTAAAGAGCTTCTTGATGAGGGTGAAAAAGAAGAGTGAAAGCTGGCTTTAACACTTAACATTCAAAAAACTAAGATCATGGCATCCAGTCCCATCACTTCATGGCAAATTAAAGGAGAAAAAGTGGAAACAGTAACAGATATTCTTTTCTTGGGCTCCAAAATTACTGTGGATGGTGACTGCAGTCATGAAATTGAAAGACGCTTGCTCCTTGGAAGGAAACCTATGACAAACCTAGAAAGCATATTAACAAGCAGAGATACCACTTTGCCGACAAAGATCCGTATAGTCAAAGCTATGGTTTTTCCAGCAGTCATGTACAGATGTGAGAGCTGGATCATAAAGAAGGTTGAGTGCTGAAGAACTGATGGCTTCAAATTGTGGTGCTTGAGAAGAAGACTCTTGAGAGTCATTTGAACTACAAGTAGATCAAACCAGTCAATCCTAAAGGAAATCAACACTGAATATTCACTGGAAGGGCTGAAGCTCCAATACTTTGGCCATCTGATGTGACAAGCTTACTCATTGGAAAAGACCCTGATGCTGGGAAAGATTGAAGGTAAAAGGAGAAGGGGGCCACAGAGCATAAGATGGTTAGATAGCATCACCAACTCAATGGACATGAGTTTGAGCAAACTCTGGGAGATGGTGAAGGACAGGAAGCCTGGCTTGCTACAGTCCATAGGATTGAAAATAGTCAGACATGACTTAGCGACTGAACAACAACTATGTTAAAACAAACTAGATTGAAAAACAGTGAAATCATCATTGAAGATAACATGATAAGGTTTCATAGATTTTTCAATTTTGTAAAAGGCCAATGTAAATTATCTAGTGATGAAATCACTGAATGTAAAGACTAAATAAGCTAGTATTATGAAAATTAAAAAGGGAAATTACACAATATTGTTGAATAAATTATCTAGAGATTAAGCTTTGTGTCAAGGAATGAGCTTGGTTTGCTACAATCATCACTTAATTTTTCATTGTGTTTGTGTGTGTGTGTGTGTGTGTGTGTGTGTACTCAGCTGCTCATTCATGTTTGACTCTTTGTAGCCTCATGGACTGCAATCCACCAGACTCCTCTGTCCATGGAATTTTCCAGGCAAGAATATTGGAGTGGGTTGCCATTTCCTACTCCAGGAGATCTTCCTGACCCAAGGATTGAACCCATATCTTGTGCAGATTCTTTACCACTGTGCCTTCTGCTGGGCTCGGTTTTTCATTAAGTATCCACAAAATGCTTACAGTAAATATGACATAATATTGTGGAGTCTATATTCTAAGGCAATGTACATTTCATACACTACCTACATGTGCCTTGCAAAAATTATTGTATATAAACAATCATATCAAGGGTTATTAAATTCCATTTCTGATGTGTGCCTGTATTTGTATTTCTACTTTATCAGGTAGACTGTGTACCAGCAGGAAAGTAATTGTTAATTGGACGCTTAGAGATACGGGTTTTACCAGTATTCATTGTATCACTATTTACAATATAAAGGACATGGAAGCAACCTAAATGTTCATCAACAAATGAATGGATAAAGAAGATGTGGTATATATACACAATGGAATATTACTCAGACATTAAAAGGATTAAAATTTGATCATTTGTAGTGATGTGGATGAACCTAGAGTCTGTCATACAAAGTGAAGTAAGTCAGAAAGAGAAAAACAAATACTGTGTATTAATCCATATATATGGAATCTAGAAAAATGGTACTGGTGAATCTATTTGCAGGGCAGGAATAGAGACTCAGACATACAGAACAGACTTGTGGACATAGCAGGGGAAGGAGAGGGTGTGACCAACTTAGAGTGTGGCACTGACATATATACACTGCCATGTGTAAAACAGACAGCTAACGAGAAGCTGCTATATAGCACGAGGAGCTCAGTTTGGTGTTCTGTGATGACCTAGAAGGGTGGAATGGGGGGTGGGAAGGAAACTCAAGAGAAAGCGGATATATGTGTATGTATATATATATATATACACACACATATATAAATAGCTGATTCACTTTGTTGTACAGAAGAAACCAACACAACATTGTTAAGCAATTATACTCCGATAAAAAAGGGAGATGTGGGTTTCTGCAAGTAGTTTTTAACTTCCTCACACTGTACTTAAGACAAAAATCATTAACAATGGGTAGCACTGAACGGAAAGTGAAAAGTGGAATAAAAGCTCATCATTTTCACAAGTTCACCTGATGCTATACTGTTCAGATACCAGAGTTCCAAAGCTGACTCCTTAAAATATTATCCTTTACCCTTAAAAAACAAAACATTAACTGAATTCCAGGAAGGGAACAAAAAACATTTGAGAGCTGTGTGTAGAAATCTTTAAAGTTCATAAGTCCATTAAAGTGATGTTCTTTCCTCAGGACCCAAACACCACAGAGGACCTTTTCCTGAACAGTTCCTTCTGCCTAAAATGTTATCTTTCCAGAGCGACCAAGTCCCCGTGGTGACTGAGCTCACGGCTCAAGGGTCACCTTCTCAGGGAGGCCTTTCCTGTCACCCTAGCTATAGGAGTTGTCCCTTCTCTGATTTTTTTTCTTTGTTAATAGCTGCCTTTTGTGGAATTTTTCTTTTGACTTACTGCTAGTATCCACTTTGTTTATTGTCTATCTTGGTCCCTGATGAATCCCTTGCACCTAGAATCATAGGTGTTCAAAAAACATTTGTTGAAAAAACAAATGGTATGGTATTAAGGCAGGCCCAAAATGATAAACCATCAATACATCTATAAAGCAGCTTTTCAAGATTATTTGTTGTTTAATCACTAAGTCATGTCCAACTCTTTGTGACCTCAAGGACTGCAGCACACCAGGCTTCTTTGTCTTCCACTATCTCCCAGAGTTTGCTCATATTTTTGGAAAAATTATACTTTATTTTAAACACACACATGGCAGAAATGCCAGACCAACATCTCCCATGTGCTGTGGAACACGTAATTAAAAGACAAGTGAGTTGTGAAGGAGTGAAGAGTGAAAGTTCTGAGACTATCTACAGAGACAGCCCGCCTTCAGCAAACTGACTTTCCCAATTTAAACTCTACTCAAGCATTAAAACTACATAAATGATTTAGAGTTTTATTTTTCTTAAGGATACTGTAAAAGCCAGCACATCATCTGGTATCTCTAAAATATTGAAGAGATGTCTTATGACAGCATGTTTTAAGTATGCTTTGTTGCTACTGCTTCTCAGGTGTGGGAAGCACAGATGGAATCCATAACGAGAGTTACAAAACAGAGGAAAAGGTATCAAGAGAAACTCCTAGATTTTAAGCTATTAGCACAGCCATGTAATAAATTGCTTTATATTTACAATTATGTGAAAAGAGAGGAAAAATAGAATGAAAACTTTAAAAAATTAAGTGATGGTAAAAAATATGCCCATAAATGGGAATTTTTCTTTAAGATAGATGACAGAGAAAGTCATTTTATGTGCTCACTGTGGGAAATGAACTATCCTTCATATAATTAACAGTATTTTCTTGACAAGTAGGCACAACAATTTAAACAATAATTTCTTCAAAGTATGTATCTTTTCTTTTAGAACATATTATTAACTGGGTTATTTTAAATCACCTCATCAAATGGTGATGAACAATAAAAAATTGAAAATTTCCTAAAAAATATAAACAACACATTAGGACCTTTTCTTTTTCCTTCTTATTGACAAGCCACAATTCACTATATAAAAATTTTAAAAGAAAAGAAAAACATGCTTTATAAACATCTTCAAAACCCTCCCCCACCCTGTCCAAATGTTCAGATTTATTACTAAGCAAGCCAGTATCTGTTAGAATGCACCTGGAAATAATTTTTCCTACAAGATTGAAAACTGCATTAGGGACCTTTGATACAGCACCCGGCCTTACAGAGCTCCATTCTATCTGGAATTTATTAAGGACAAAAGGCCCCCTCCCCCACACTCCAAGCTAACCTTTAGTCTTACTGGCTCATCCTCAGCCCCAGCTCAGAAGTCAGTACAGATTCACACATCTGAACTCCTTGCAGCCAGAAACACTTAGGAATTCAGAACCTTTCAGATTTTAGAACGGTATATACCAGTGCTATAGACAGCCCCAGCAGCATCTTGGGACAGCACCTCATAAACAAAGGATTTTTACTTCTGGAGCAAAACATATGAATATTCATACTAAGGAGGATAAATAAAGACTATAAATAGCTTCACATAAGGTCAGTACAGGTTTGTTGCCAAATGAGTTCAGCTTAGGTCAGATTTTACCGCCAAAGAAGATGGGAAGAATTTTTCAGGTTTTTGTTTTGGATTCCGAAATTATGGCGAAGGGATTGTGAACCTGTGGAATGATAGTCCCTTGCTTTAAAAGCCATGCTCAGAGCCTGGGCCACAGTGCTACTGCTATACATAAAAGACATTTATACCAAGCTTTAACAAAAAATTTGAAAAAAAACCTCCAGGTAACCTACCTCACTATATTTGATTTTTTAAAGGCAGTATGATCTATTATTTTATGAAATTCTGAAATCAAGAAGTAATTTCCCAGGTTCTCTTAATCCATTCAATCTCTCCCTACAAAAGGAAAGTTTCAAAAGCACAAAAAACTTGAACAAAGACAACATGGAAATCTGTGTATTAAAAGGAGCAAACTCCAATGCTAAGTTCAGGAAAATAGCATTATAAATTAATTATTGGAGGAATCAAAATTTCTGCTTCTGACACATTTGAAGGGCCTATGAACTATAAAGTTGATAGCATTTGTGATAGAAAGATTAATAATCAAGAGGAAGAATATTATGAGACTAATACAATTTACTTTCTAACTATAAAAAACTGAGAAAAAACATTTGATATTAATGCATATAAATGCATATAAAAGATATGAAAACCACTTGAGGGAGAGTGTATCATTAGCCCCTAAGAAGTTACAGTGCATTGGACACATGATCATGCTCAGCTCAGTGAATCATAATTCAAATAACTCTTCCCAAACACCAACAAAACACTTCAAGAGGTTATTTGCTCGTGGAGCAGTTGTGAGCAAATTGAACAATGTCCAAACACACAAATAAAAATTACAGGTCGAAATAACTGCCATATGCTTTTGATATGACAGCCCAGCATCACTTTAAAAGAGGGAGTTAGGTATTCAAAGCACTCTCATGAGAGACTCTCATTTCATTAACAATGAAAATTCAGGAGCATTAGGAATACTGAATGAAAATCAAAAATGAACATTCCCTTGACTATCCCTCAAGAAATGAGTACACATCGATAATTTAAGCTACATCAGAGAAGAAACAAGGACAGCTCTCATACATAAGGCAAGGACATGGCATAAGAGAAAAAGAGAGAATGTTGTGATGTCTACCCTCAGAAGAAAAAAAAAACTATAAATAAAAATTCACACAGAGCAAATTATTTTGGATTCTAAAGATGAAAAAGGCAACTGAACTAAAATGATGAAAATCCCTTTATTGAAATATCCTACAAAACAGCAAACTCACTGCACTCATTACCTGCTAGGGTCTAAATAAGCATTTTTCTTCAATCTGACACTAAAAAAAATAAAATAAATCACTGAAAAGACTCAAGGGACTAATTCCACACTAATCATTGGCAATGAAACTATATGACATAATGACATGTATTCCTACCAGATGGAATGATGGAGTAAAATACAGACCAAGCATGTCTACCAAACACTAGGGATGTTTTCCTAAAAAGCAAATCTTACTTTGATCACTCATCTGCTTAAAGCCTTTTGTTAAATACCAGGACCGAAAAAAAAAAAAAAAAGGTATTTAGCTTAAACTCCTCGAGATGGTCCTTGTTTTTTTCTCCATTCCCATGTCTTATGATAACACACCACTGTACTATGTTTAGATCCCTAAGCACACCAGGCTACTTCAGATCTTTATCTTTCATCCCCCCCCTCCCCCCACGGTCTATCTGGAAGCCTCCTACCCTCTGGGGAACACTTGAAAAGTACATATCTTTTAAACATCAATTTGAGCATGCCTTCCTCTGTCTATCCTTCCCTGATGTCATCCTCAAATGGATTCACTAGTCCCTCCTTTCTGCACCAGCGGAACCTAAACTCAGCTTTATTTGATACCCTTACTCTTTGTGCCTGGATTCTGCTCCAGCCCAATACATAGCATCTCCACTATATAACACCTGCTGAATAACTAAATTAACTGAAAGGGCTTCAATCACCATCACATGCTTTATTAAGCATATTTAATTTGAGAACCCAGACTTCCTTGGAACCATCTTTGGATGCTCCTATGGATTGGAATTGCATTTCCCCACCCCTCTACTTTACATGTTGAAGTCCTAATCCTTTAAGTGACTATATGTGGAGTCTGGGCTTTTAGGGGGAATTAAGGTGAAACAAGGTCATAAGGGTGGGTCCTAACCCAACAGGAGTGGTGGCCTTATAAGAAGGAGGAGAGAGGGCGAGACCTTCATTCGCACACACCAAGTAAAAGCTACTGTGTGCACAGAGAGAAGGCAGCCGTCTACAAGCCAGGAAGAGACCCACCAGAATCCCATCATGCTGGCATCAGACCTCAGACTTCCACTCGCCAGAGCTGTGAGAGAATACACTTCTGTTGCTTAAGCCACTCAGTCTACAGCATTTTGTTATGGCAGCCCGAGCTGGCTAATGCAGGTGGTAAATAAATAAAATCATTACATGCCACTTTTACACTTACTCTCTGGTGTCTAGTTAAACTAAGCACCCCTGGCAATATAATATCAGCTGGAATAATACGTCCTCACTTGTCACATTTCTGCTATAGAAACAGCCACTCTTCAGCAAGTTTGAAATTCCATGATGATAACCACTTTGAATTTGGATGTTTCCATTTCAAAACCTCTTTGAAAATATAACCCTACTAGCTTTATTTTACTTTCATAATATCCCCAATAGTTATGACAGGTATATGAACCTTATTTTATCAGTAAAGAGTTTGATTGCTTTATCCAACACATGATACTAAGTTAGAAGCAGGACTACATCAGGGCCTAGGTCTTCTATCTTGCAGTAAATCCTTCTCTTGCAACCAGCATAAAGAGAAACAGGAAATGGAATGTGAAAAACACACAAACACACACTTACACACACACACACATACACACATCCTCTTCACACAAAATATAAAAATTATCAGAAAAATCATTTCTTAACATCACTTTCAATCAATCCTTATATTCCTGAGCAAAATACAAAATACTCACTCTGTGCTAACAAAGGAATAATATAATGATTCCATCAGAGTTATCTGGCTGACTCCAATATTAATCATCTCATGAGAGACATTATACCCAAATGCCCTAAGCATGTGATCTGTTCTGAAAACACTCCGTACCAACATAATTTTTAAGACCATTTTGAGATATATTCCTATATAAAAAAAGATTCCACACTAAATTTTATATTAAAATAATTCCATAAGTAACTAGGACAAATTTTAAATACTTGGGTAGCTTACTGCAATGAAATTTGGCAAGTTTCATGTATTTCCCTCCTGAAATGCTTTCATTTGACCACACCCACCAATGCTGCAGTGTAGGTCATCTGAAACACCCAGAGACCTTGAGAAAAATTTGGTTTAGAAGGAAATGGAAATTACAATACACACACACATATTTGTGTATGTGTTTGTTTAAAAACAAATCCTATTGTACCCTTTATCCAGAAAATATGGGAAGAAAAGGCCTATTAATTTAAAATAGACATGCATCTGTTCTAACACTAAAAATTCTTGGTGAGTTCTGTTCGGCAAATGGTAGAGATAGCTTCAGTGAGAAATCTATTGTCAACTGTATACAAGGAATATGCTGAGTGCCTCCTGAGGTGAGTACCAGTAGGTTTAATGTGATCACAGGAATATGATAACTTGGGGGAAAAATAAGTAGAACTGTGTCAGGTGTCCTGATAGTATCTGGTGCTATGTCCATCCACAAGAGCAACTGACTTCTAACTAGGGTGAATCAACAGATTTCAAGAAAAAAGATGAGATCCAGGTTGAACCTGCAAGGATGGGTAGGATTTCACCAAGTAGGCTGGCACAAAAATGTTTTCTCCACAGATAAAAGATAAGCATCAGAAGAAACGGGTTGATTCAAGAACCTGGGGGAACTTCAGTGGATAGAATCAGATGTGAATGAAGTCAATGGTGAAGGGGGGAAAAAGCCCAGGATGTGGGTGCTGGTAAGATTGGGAAGGGCCTCAAACTCTGTGTTCAGGAATTTGGATTTCACTGAGCAGGTTGGCGGGGGTGGGGAGGTGGTTGGAAGGTCCTAGGGCAGAGCCTGGGGCAGAGTGAGGAGGAAGGCTTTTGGAAAGAGGGCCCTGGCAGCAGCTGGTAGAGTATGGAAGAGCTCAAAGTAACGGACTTAAATTGTGCTCTGAGCAGGATAACCTAATAGGAGGAGAAATGGAACATGGCTGGAAAAATTTCAAGGAAGAGAGGAAAAAAGAGCCCATGTTAAAGGATTCCACTTAAAAGCTCAATGATTTACAGTTGACCCAGCCACTGCTCACTTTAATCTGGGCTGCACTGTCAGGACTCATGATGTCTGTCTGGCTCCCTGTGACACTGCTGAGAGTCATGGTGGAGCCTGTCAGACACTTAAGGCCATATCTCATAAACATGAGCAAAGCTGACACCTTTCCTGGAGACCAGAACCATCCTGCCGGGCATTAAACAAATCATATGTGCTGAGCAGCTGCGACCTGCTCCCTTGGGAAATCAGGACAGCACCTTTGCAACATCATCAACCCCCAAGGAGACAATGCACGGGGAGTTGGGGCTGACTTCAAGTCAGCGCACACAGCTTCACCATCTATAGGATGTCGAACCACTGCCCTAGAATGTTGGCATGTTGGTCAGCGTGTCCTCAGAGTAGTCTGCTGAGCGTAGCTCTTTTAAGAACACCATATTCAAATGAACCTTTTCATAAATAATGAAGAGATTATGAAAAAATTTTAAATGCCTGACAATTCAACGAGGGGTTGAAATCTTTATCTTCTCCACTATAACAACCATGCTCTATGAGTCCACTGGCTGAGCACACATTACATTGGGTCAAGGAAGCATTTAAAGAGTCAAAATTACATACAATAGTGCTAATTATATATAACTGTCCTAATAACATCTGAAAATGTTGAGTATGGATCAAAAAAATATCGTCCACATTTTTCTTCAACAGCTATAAACTAGAATCCTATTTTAAGGATTTGTTTTTCTCTGTTACATATATACAACTGTCTTTTCCACCAGTGGCACGCCCTATGGAAGCCAGTTTATAAACCACAGTGGATCAAAAGCAAATGTCAGACCTAGGGAATTACAACCCCCACCCATTTCAAAATGTATGAAAAAGTTAGGAGAACATTTCAAGATATACACAGGCAAGAAAATCAAAATGAATCTACAGGTTTACAATAATCACCTCCTATTACTATTTCAAAGATTCTTCAATTTATATGGAAAAGAAAATGATTTTGTAAATTACAATGGACAAATTTGGCACAGGGCTGTACTACTGCAGAGTCAATTGCAAACCTGAGATTTGTCAGCCATAAGCTGATCAATAATTAAAATGGAGTTCACCTCCATGCTGCAATTTTAAAGTATAACTATAGGTTTCCCTCAGTTGGCTTAATATACATATTAAAGTTAATGTCTATACCGTAATAATATTCATTAGTAATTGTACCCTGTTGATTAACAAGCATTCTGGAAAATTTAAAGGCGAAAAAAACCCACCCACATAATTAGGACATGTGTTTACTTAATAATCCTGAATATCACTATGAAAAACACACCACTTCAGTGAAACCTAAATGACTATATTTAACTGTGGAAATATTTTAGCAATGTATCCGAGTTGTGATGCTTTCCCCTAACACAGAACACACCCATTAATAGCCCAGGAAAACAAAAGCATTCTGATTCTAGCAGCTTCGTAAAATCCCATCTCTGAAAAATCCAGCCTAGAGATCACTCTCCCCAGAGCCAGAGAACAATACAAGAGAACATGTTGCTTATTCATTTCTTACCTTTTTCCCTTTCCTCTTCCTGTGAGCAGGCTTTGCGTTTTTCTCCTTTGGTTCTTCACTCATCTTTCCTTTAAATCAGGTGAGTTTATAAAAGACAGCAGATCACCACCGGTATTCCCACATCCAAAGCCACGACAAAGAGTCACAGCATTGAGCCCCAAGTCCATTTACGGGTGCTCCCCAGGCCAGCAGCCACCGCTGAAACCCAGCCCCTGCTGCTGTCAGAGCCACGGGCTGCAGTCGCCCTGTTCAGCTTGCCTCAGGAAGAAAACTGGGGGTTTCTACATCAAACGGTCAATTCTTCCTCTACCGAAAATCAGTATCTCAGCCTTTCATTTTTAACTAATCATTACCCTGAGATAAAATCTTGACAACACTCTGTTGCTTGTTCCTCCACGGTAATTCCAGCCTGTAAATGCTGAGAGAGAGAAACAGACACACAGACACACACACACACACACACACAGCCTCACAGAAATAAGCTACAGACTGCCGACAAGTCTCCGAAGCCTTCCCAGAGGCTGATTTGCTGCTCCTCGCCGGCTGGGAAACCGAATGTAAATTGCTCTGGTGCTGCTGGGCCTCCCAGGCGAACACATGTGTTGAATGCATCGGCAGAGCAGAGGAGGAGGCGGTCCCGGGAGTGATAAAAGATCGGGTTACTGGTTCTTAAGAAACACTCAATGATTCAAACAATAAAAGAGACCTACTACTAGTTGAAAAACCACACATTACACTTTCTCCATGATTACCTTTTTTTAATGGGATAAGCCAAAAGATGGGCAAACAGCCAACCTTCAATTAAAGATTCCTGAAGAAAGGCTAATTACAGGAAGCCCTATCCGCAATTTACAACCGTTCATATTTAAGTATCGGTGTCTCTCCATGAATACACCAACCACCCAACTAGAAGTCCTCCAGAATAGTCAGGAACTACTAACAGCAAGGCTGCTGTCTATGTGGCAGACACATTCTGTGCTTCTTGACCATGATTACACATTACACTTGCCCCACTGCAGGCCATCCTGAGCCCAAGGCTTCGGGATGTTTCCTGAGTATCTGGGGGCTTCATATCTAGGTGGAAACTCCCTCACCAGGCCTTCCATCCATTTAAATACAGCTGAATTCCTATCAGAAGTTGTCACTTAAGTGTCTCTTAGAGAGTGCCAGATTCACATACTAACTCAGGAAGGAACAAGGTTCTATGAGCTACTGTGGGTGATCACCAAGATTGTGATGGACCTCGTTATTGGGCACTTAACAGACACAAGTGCAGGGTAGAAAGGCAGGAACAAGTACAAAGGGGAGAAGACAATGGAGAGCAAGGCCAGATCCATCCGTAGGGGCCCAGAAGCTAGGAATGAATCATATTATTTCCTCACTCAAACATTTTTATTCAGGAGAAATTGGATTAAAATTAATATTAACATATTTACTTGGGAGAAACTGGATTAAAATTAATATAAAGCACAGACTTACAGGGAAAAACATGTCACAGGGGCCAGTTTTCAGGGGTGCATGTGGAAAGATTTAGCACTGGTTTGAAGAAATGATGCTAAAATATTGAACAAAAGGATAGATATTTATGCTAAAATATTCCCCATTTTTTACCTGTCTTGTAAAAGAGGTTGTGTCTATATGCAGTTAACATTTCGTTTCCTATGTGTCGAACCACCAGTCCCCTGGAAAGAGCTGAGAACGGGGGATTCTTGAGATGGCAGCCCCATGGCAGCAGGCTGGGAAACAGGGGTGTGAGTGACCCTGCAAAGAGCGACACGGATTCTACCAGTAGTGGGTTAGCTGCTCGAGCTACTTCTCCACCGTGACGTTCCACATTATTTAATTACAGTAATGCACATCTCTGTAAGTCTGGTGTGGCCAGAATTCCAAATGGCCTCAGGCATCTAACCCTTTTCTGCTCTGACTTGGAACTGCTACCTACCCACATTTCCAACTTTCTGCTGCTGTTTCTCAATATTCCTCTTGTCATGCAATGAAAAGTAGAAAATCATGATGCAGCGGAATAAACCTTTCAACTTCTTCTATGATTCAAACCTTCATCATGTTCAAAAACAAGGAAAATAGGGGAACTGGCTGTACATATACCACCTCAAGCTTTCATTTACTTCAATCGGATCAGCCAGGGCTTATTAGTTGTGGCCCTGTAAAGGGAAGAAGGTGAAGTAGATGCTTTAGACGGGCTTCCCTGGTGACTCAGCAGTAAAGAATTTGCCTGCCAATGCAGGAGACACAGGTTGGATCCCTCAGTCAGGACGATACTCTGAATAAGGAAATGGCGAGCCACTCTAGTATTCTTGCCTGGGAAAATCCATGGACAGAGGAGCCTGGTAGGCTATAGTACATGGGGTCGCAAAGAGTCAGATATGACTGAGCAACTAATCAACAACAGGTGCTTTAGACAAATTCCGATTACAGTCAAGGATGTAAGCAGGACAACCAACCAGGCTACCAACATCTCTGCATTCTTCATTAGTCACGCAACAAAGACAGTATATTTATTTACAGTAGATTTCTGACATTTTGATTCTTAGTGTCTAAACACTTACTGAGTTGAATCATCTCTCTAGAAAAGTCTTTATCAACAATATTTGAATATTCACAGAGTATGAGACCCTCTAAAAAAAAAAAAAAACAAAGGTGTACAGAAATTGAGACTAAATTTAATCCATTCACGTAAAAATTTACAAACTAATTAGGATTATGAAACACAAAATACAACTAACATGAAATTTTTGACCAAGCAAATAACAAGACTGTGTTTTAGGACAAAGTCATTATAATAACTCTTTTAAACTATGAAAGTATGTTTAAATAATGCAAAATTTAGGAAATTAATGAAACAAACTGAAATTGACAGAAAAGAGTAAGGCTATAGTTTAGAAGATAACTGTCTGGCCCATTTCTTTGATAAAGCAAGAGCTTGACTATATTCATTTATATATATAATGCTCATATTACAAACTAAAGTGCTCTCTGCTGGTTGGATAGGAAAAAACAAGACTTTTCGAGATGGGATCATATAGCACAATTCTACAAAAGATCATCTGAGGAAGCACTTATCCTTGCTGATGATGAACTCATAAATCTGACTGAACAATCAGGTCTGATAGAGAGCCCAGTTTCAAAAAATAATCATAAAATGTATCAAACTGTATGCTGTATTAGGTTATCATATATAATTAATAATAAAAGTATGTGATGCATAACATGTTTTACATTCATTTTCTATAACTTAAGTTCCAGACTTCTTGGAAGGAACAAATAATTACATCTCTAAAAGTGTAAGGCAAAAGGATTTCTTTTTAGAATTAAGGCCTTAAAATATCACTGCTGCTGCTGCTGCTAAGTCGCTTCAGTCATGTCCGACTCTGTGCGACCCCATAGACGGCAGCCCACCAGGCTCCCCTGTCCCTGGGATTCTCCAGGAAAGAATACTGGAGTGGGTTGCCATTTCCTTCTCCAATGCATGAAGGTGAAAAGTGAAAGTGAAGTCGCTCAGTCCTGTCTGACTCTGAGAGACCCCATGGACTGCAGCCTACAGGGCTCCTCCGTCCATGGGATTTTCCAGGCAAGAGTACTGGAGTGGGGTGCCATCGCCTTCTCCAAAATATCACTAAATCAATAGTAATTTAATTTATAACAATATGAGATTTTTTTGTAAAATCAAACTTTGTTTAAAGGTTGAAAAATTAAAACAACTTAAACTCAATAAATAGAAAAATTGTTCCTTATTATTGTTTAGTGGTGTTTCATATACTTATACTCTAGAAATATGTCCTCACAGAAATACTGATTGTTTTTAATATGCCCAAAATGTACAGTTGAATTTTAATTAAAATTGCTGTAGGTTAAAAAGTAATTTGGTTGATCTAAAAACAGTCTAGCAGTGATTACTTGTTACAAAAATGCTAAATGTTAATGACTTTCCAACGGTAATCTCTTTTTCATCCAAATTATAAAATTCCCCCAGCCCTCGAGGGACTTACATTTAGCCTAAGAAAAAACTTATAAGTTAAATACACTGAAATCATCAACTTGGACACAAAAGCCTTCTGTCACATCACCAAGGAGGAAAAGATAACTGGATTATAATGCTCCCAAGCATGACTCCACAGAACTGCCTGCCTAATTAGAGTTTACTCCAGATAGAAACGATCATAAACTAGTTGATACAGATCTACTGAGACAGTTCTATTTTTAAATTAAATAACTCGCATAAGAGGACAACATCTAGGGCCAAGTGAAGTCTCGTAGAGCAGGTCTATTTTTAAAATGAAAGTGGCTTACCATAGGAGAAATGAGAGGGATGGGATTATTAGGAAGCAAAATTATTTAAGATACATTCTGCATAAAATTCACTTGAAAACACTGAATATAATTTCTTGGATAAAATTAAAGTAGATCAAATTAAAAGTTAAAAAAAAACACTTTTTATTTAAATTCAGCAGAAATACCTATATGAATAGACTAGTTTTATTTTTAAGGTTGGACGTCATGTTCTTACTGTAAGTTACACTGCTAGTTGGCAAGCTAAGTAGTTGCTAAATCTTACTAATAGCATTCCCTTAATACCATTCATTAGTCCTCAATGTTTAAAATAATTGTAATGATAAAGACAAAACTACAAGCAAATAAGCTATTTTCTGGAAACGGAATCTTCAGAGCTGAGTGAAAAGTTGAATGTCTTTCTCTCCTCACCTACCTGTAGCCCTAACAGATCTTCTCTGGGGTCACAGGGCCAGCCAACAGCAGAACTGGGACCAGAGGCAGTTCCACCAGTTCCTCTTTTGAAGGACTTTCTATTCACTATACAAGTATTTCTCAGAGAGGGTAAAATGAACCCACAGTGAGGTTGGAGATAATATTCAGCAGTAAGCAAACTTCTCCTCAATAGTTACACATATGCTGCTAAGTCACTTCAGTCGTGTCTGACTCTGTGCGACCCCATAGACGGCAGCCCACCAGGCTCCCCCATCCCTGGGATTCTCCAGGCAAGAACACTGGAGTGGGTTGCCGTTTCCTTCTCCAATGCATGAAAGTGAAAAGTGAAAGTGAAGTCGCTCAGTCGTGTCCGACCCTCAGCAACCCCATGGACTGTAGCCTTCCAGGCTCCTCCATCCATGGGATTTTCCAGGCAAGAGTACTGGAGTGGGGTGCCATTGCCTTCTCCAAGTTACACATATACTTTAAACTAAAAACAAAAACAAAAACAAAACATAACTAGGGTTCATGGGGTATATTTCATAGAATCCTCGCTGTAGGGTTCTGGTATTTACCTCATCCTATTTTGCGTGAATGCTGGGCCATCCCTAGTTATGACTTATATGAAAAAATGTCCCTCGTTGCTCACTCAGTAAAGAATCTGCGTGCAATGCAGAAAGACCTGGGTTAGACTCCTGGGTCAGGAAGATCCCCTGTAGGAGGGCATGGCAACCCACTCCAGTATTCTTACCTGGAGAATCCCATGGACAGAGGAGCCTGGCAGGCTACAGTCCCTGGAGTCACAAGAGTTGGACACAACTTAGCGACTAAAACACCACCACGATATAATTGCATGTATCAAAGCCATAATGCTTTATACAATTATCTTGATAACACTAATGTGAGTGAAAACATCTGAAGAAACACTCTGTAGGTATTCAAGCTTCCAATCTTCTTAAGGCTTCATACTGAACAATGACACACAGTGACATCTGTATATCTGCTTAGAGCAACTGCAAATTCAGCATGTGTGGGCATGAGAGGCAGGAGAATGAGACCATGAATTGAATCTCAGTTTTCAGCCCATTTTCAAATACCCATTTCAAGTATGGTGATTTCTGCCATAGTCAGTGGCCATCTGTACTACTCATTAATACATTGCTAAAACAATTTTTTCAACCTAGCTTTGCTCTAAGCACCATTATCCGTGAAATGACAGTTTTGATATGGTAGTTCCACTTTTGACAACACGTTGGAATGCTCCAGGCTGATCCAGGACAGGATTTTCCTGTTTTGTTCTGGGTGTTCTTTCTCTCCCCATTATTCAGCCATGTGCCCATTAAATATATAATGATATAATCAAAGTGGATTAGTAAAACAGGGAGAGACAGAATGTTCAAAGAGTTATAGCCTGTAAATGGGTGGTTTGCTTTTTGTTTGTTTTCTTTCCTGAACCTTTGCATTTTCGTCAGCATGATTTTCTGAGCAGGGTAATTTTCTTTCACTAGGCTAACAATCTCTTTTGAGGCCCGGTGATATTCAGATGCCAGATATACATCCTTTTCTGAGGTGATGGACTGATGAGTCATTTCTTTGATCTTCCCTAAATCCAAGTGTTTTATTTAATAACAATAGAGATGCTAAATGGTTTTAAAAGAACCATGGTGACAGATTCTAAAGATTCCCTTGCTTTGTAAAAGATAGTCTCCAGCTGTGTTAATATTAAATTGATTGAGCAGTATGGAGCTTATGTTTGGGTCCACACCCAAATGCACAGAGTTAGTGGTGAGCTTTCTTTTCTTATTGTAAAAAAGTCATGCAGATGAGAGCTAGACACAACTCTGTTAGTATCTCTTTTCATCAAATGTTCACCCAAAATAGCAGCTTCTCACTCTCCACATCCCAATCAACTTAGTAATATTGAGACCCTTATTCTTTTACCTACAAAATAAAAAGAACTAGGAAAAAATCAGATTTTAAAAAACCTTATCTTAAGCCATATCTCATAGTACCTTAAAATGTTACACTAAAGTTAATGTTACCTTGACTTAAAGCATGATGATTTAGAGATGAGTATGTCTGCATACCTCCTACCTGTTAGTTTGTTCTGCTGGCACCACTGCCTGAAATCATTTGAACAGAGAAGGAATGGGCTTGAGATATTTCTCTGGAAGCAAAAATTGCAAAATAAAGGAGAAACTACAATGAAAGAGGAATTGGTTATGGAGGTGGAGGGTCTGTGGAATGAAGGTCATGACTGGTCGAAGGGCCTCCTGCCTCCCTGGATCCACACACCTATGAAACCAGGATGTTGCCTCATTTAGTCCTCTGGTCAAAGACGATGATAGATTAAAGCCAAGACCTAAGCTCTAAGCAATGATGTTTTCATCAGGTCATGATTAATCCTCAGATTAGTTGGAAGTAAGAATTATAAACTTAAGCTAATATCCTTAATTTTCAAATAAGTTTATATCAATTGTACTGTACTCTGGATCCATCATAGTCCTTGACCTATATTCCTCCAAACAAATAAATGGGAACACAAATTCCCCTTAAAGTGAGGGACTCCAGGGAAACATCCATCCTTTTACAATCACCCTTGGATTACTTTTAATATTGAGGCTTTTGACACAAAAATATGCCTCTAGTTTAAAATGGTTTATATATTTAATACATGGTAAGATTATTATTCTGAAAATCACATCAGTGGCACATATATGTATATACACATACAGACACAGTGGAAAACCACTAAGCCATGAAAAAGAATGATATAATACCATTTACAACAATATGGATGCAACTAGAGATCATCTACCAAGTAAAGTAAGTCAGAAAGAGAATGACAAAAAGTATATGATATCACTTATTTGCAGAATCTAAAATATGACACAAATGAACACATCCATGAAACAGAAAGAGAATCACAGGCTGGTGATAGAAACAGACTGGTGGCTGCAAGGGTAACGGGTGGGGGGAGGGATGGAGTGGGAGCTCAGGGTTAGCAGATGGAAGCTGTTATATACATAGAACGGATAAACAACAAAGCCTTACTGTAGAGCACAGATAACTATATTCAATATCCTATGATAAATCATAAAAGGATTTTTTTTAAAGTGTATATATATTATATATATATATATATGTTTGTGTGTAACTGAATCACTTTGCTGTAGAGCGGAAATTAATAGAACATTGTAAATTGACTACACTTCAATAAAAAAAATGTAAAGAAAATCACATGAGGATAAGCAAAATGATACTTCTCGAGAGTTTATTGTTTGTTATTAATCTAAACATTCCTCAACAATGTATAAAGATGTGTGTTTACTTACACGTTCACCAACATAGGTTAGCATCTACCTTTTGTAAAATTTATCGACAAGAGAAAAATACCATGCTAGATTTTAAGTTGCATTTCTTTGATTAACGAAAAAGTTTACTTTTCTTTCTTATTTGTGTGTTTTGTTTTTGTGTCTGTACTCAAGTTTATCCAGATAACCAATGAAGATAAATTTATTTCTATGCCTAAGAACTGGAGTACTGGAAAACACATAGCCTTTAAATCAAAATGAAAAATAAGTAAATGATGAAAGAATCTCAATTGATATTTAAATTAGTTTCTGAAAAGTCCTGTTCAGATGACAACCAGTATACACAACCCACTCTTTGGCATACCATCTACACTTAAACTTAGCATTGCAATAATAAACATGTCCACACTCTACTCTTTCCTCTATAAAAGAGTTTTTAAAAGAACAAGGAAGTTTCCACATAAATTAAGGTCAGCTTGACATAATTAATCTTTATAGAATGATTCTGCATGAGAATTTATTTATTCTCTAGGATGATTCACTACAACATCCTACAAAGTTATAAAGAAAGCACCCCTAACAATTAACCTCAGTAAATACATTCTTTATTACGCAACCTTTGTTCTTTTAAAAAAAAGTCCACAAAAGCAAATTCAACTTTTATACTGAATTTGATTTATAAACCAGAGAGATGCTCATCCAGAAACTGCTCAAGTTCCCAAGTAGATGGAAAGAACACCTCCATAGGGAGTCTGGCCTATATTATCTGACCAGGCCTTTTTTAGGTTTGAAGGACAAAGAAAATTCCATAAAAAACTGACTCCAAGCTTATCTTCTCTACCTATGTGGGAAAAAACAGGATTCAAAAGGGTGACATTTTGTCCATGCAAATTTTTATCACCTTCGAAAACATGATGCCCAATACTACGGTCCAGTACACGTCTTTGAAATTTGATCGATTACACTGTCTGTAAGATCCTGGCACAATACTTGAATCACATTGTACGTATTTCTTAAAGTGCCCGCACAGGCCTCGTACAGAACAGGTATTTCATAAATACCACCTGGATTAACAAACGACAGAACTATGGAGCCCTGTGGCGCACCGGGCGTTGTCCCACACTCAAAGTGTCATGCGGGCTACACTCTGCAGTTCTGCCTTTACATTTTGGTATGGCGTGGCAGAGGGCATTGACACATAAAGTTCAGTAGGCCGCTTCCCACACAGCATCAGAATAGAAAAATAGTAGTTTCTAATTCCCCAAACCATCCCTTTCCTTAACCTTGGCCCATCTCACCCCAAGTATGACCCCCTCTCCACCCATCCTTCACTCAAAGCTCAGAGATGGTGAAAGGAAGAATGGGAACCAGGGCTAAGGGGACATACCCTGGGCCAATTATTTGGCAATATTTTTTAAGCTAAATATTAAATGGCTTATTCTTAACACTCTATCAAAACAGCTATCTCAAAACAATGTTATCAAAATGTCCTTAGCATTGTGATTAAGATTAAAAGCATGAAAATCTACAAAAGATACATAGCAAACTCACATAGTTCCTTTAATCTATACATTTCTTGAGGTATTTTTACTGAAGTTCTGTTTCCTGAATTTTTCTTCCTTCATCTCTTTTTGTCTGAACATCAGTGATGCTGTGATAGAGTCAGACTACACGTTTGCAGTTCAGCTGAAGATACCCGCTAAGCCTGTAGTATGTGCCCGGCTGAGCTAAAGGCTGAAGGGGCAAAGATCGATCGCCAAGGCCCAGTCTGGCTGGTAACTTACAGCCGCAGCTCTCTGCGTGGCTCTGGGCAGGCTTCATTGTTTCTTGCCTTGGTTCCTGATTCTTAAAATGAGGAAGGGGATGTACTACAAGATCTCAAAATTCTCTAATTCTGTGACAGTCTCTATTACAGCAGCGAGCATTATAAATACAGAATAAATACAGATAAATACAGAAATTGGTGCCTTCAAGTGAAGCGCTGCCATAACAAAAATCTAAAATTGGCCTCCCAGTCACGCAGCAGGCAGCAAGGAAAGTGCTGCTGGACACTGGAAACCCGGCGTTCCTCAGTGTACATGGTGCCACACACTTGGTAAATCCCACCGGTGATGACTTAAAAGGCAGATGGCGAGCTTGCCATGCCTGCGTGCTTTGCACATGTTGGTGGTTACTGGCAGCATCTAGCAAGGCTTTGTAAGAAAGAGATGAACCTAGGTAAAAAATTATGAGAAAAAAAAATGGGACAAAGAAAACCCAGAAACTGGGGACTTGCAAAGATGGAACATACAAGGACCCTAAACAGTATATGAGAAGACCAAGAAAAGCTTTCAGAACAAGGCCCATTGAGATTCAGCCTTGGGGCAAAAAATAAGATTAAGAATGTGGTTCAGGGGACTTCCCTTGTGGTCCAGTGGTTAAAAGTTCACCTTCTCATCAAGGGGCTATGATTCCACGTGTCTTGTGGCAGAAAAACCAAAACACCAAACAGAAGCAACATTTTACCAAATTCAATAAAGACTTTAAAAATGGTCCACATCAAAAAATCTTTGGGAGAAAAAAAAGAATGTGGCCCTCTCCTGATGATTACAGGCGGCCTCTTAACAGCACTTTCAAATGAGAGAGAGAACCAAAGAATCAAGGAAGCAAAGAAAAGTATAGACAGTTATACTTTGACAGATCTTTGTTTTGCTGAGGTTACTGGCACATGAAAGTAACTATAAATCATCACCCTACCAAGGTTTTGAAAAGTTATATGCTAAAGAAATCTTATATATATATATACACACACACACATCAGAGAAGGCGATGACCCCACTCCAGTACTCTTGCCTGGAAAATCCCATGGACGGAGGAGCCTGGTAGGCTGCAGTCCATGGGGTCACAAAGAGTCGGACACGACTGAGCGACTTCACTTTCACTTTTCACTTTCATGCATTGGAGAAGGAAATGGCAACCCACTCCAGTGTTCTTGCCTGGGGAATCCCAGGGACGGGGGAGCCTGGTGGGCTGCAGTCTATGGGGTCGCGTGAGTTAGACACAACTGAAGCAACTTGGCAGTAGCAGCAGCAGCAGCAACTCTTAGTAAAGGAGAAAGCAATGGCAACCCACTCCAGT
This sequence comes from Bubalus kerabau, assembly GCF_029407905.1. Taxonomy (NCBI): domain Eukaryota; kingdom Metazoa; phylum Chordata; class Mammalia; order Artiodactyla; family Bovidae; genus Bubalus; species Bubalus kerabau. The sequence continues at coordinate 139,543,472 of NC_073624.1, forward strand.
AATCTTGCCTGGAAAATCCCATGGACGGAGGAGCCTGGTAGGCTGCAGTCCATGGGGTCGCGAAGAGTGAGACACAACTGAGCGACTTCACTTCACTTTCATACACACACACACACACACACACACACACAGACATATATGTGTATGCGTGTGTGAATGTATGTGTGTGTATAACTGAATCACTTTGCTGTACATCTGAAAGTAACATATTGCAAATCTACTATGTGCTAAGTTGCTTCAGTTATGTCCAGTTCTGTGTGGCCCCATGGACTGTAGCCTGCAAGGCTTGTCTGTCCAAGGGATTCTCCAGGCAAGAATACTGGAATGGATTGCCATGCCCTCCTCCAAGGGATCTTCCCAACCCAGGGATTGAGTGCATGTCTCTAAGTCTCCTGCATTGGCTGACAGGTTATTTACCGCTAGCACCACATGGGAAGCTTATCTACTTCAATTTTTTAAAAAATTATGCTAGAGAGAATTTGAGTCTTAAAAAAAACAACCCTTTCACTCTTCAAAGTTACCTTCTAATTTACAAGAATAGGAAGCTGACTGCAAAAAAACACATATCTCCCAGGGATGGCATAGTCTCCAATAACCTTCAAATGTGGACAGACATTCGGCAAAGTGGAGGAAAGAGACACAGAAAAGTAGTGGACAAGAAACTGCTTGCAGCAATTGAGAAGAGAATTCAAGTTTAATCAAGGAATTTCATCCAATGCCAGTGAAGAAAGATATTATAATGTGTACACAAGAGTGATACAAAATTTCTACAGGCCATCAATCTGTGCTCCACATCCTTCTTCTCCTTTCCAAATGTGAGTGTTTATTATGGTTGTTTTGCCTACGGTTCATTGTTATATACTGATTGGGGGTGGAGGAAGATGCTCTACAGACATCCCTCAGAGATATTGCAGATCAGTTCCAGAACACTGAAATAAAGCAAATATTGCAATAAAATGAATCACACTCATTTTTTGGTTTCCCAGTACATATAAAAGTTATGTTTAAATTTTACTGTTGTCTATAAGTGTGCAATAGCATTATGTCTAATAAAAGAGTGTACTTAGCTTAATTAAGAAACACTCCATTGTTAAAGACTGCAAGCCATCATCTGAGTCTTCAGAGAGTCCTAATCTTTTTGCCTCGATGTTGATGGGGGCTGACTGGTCAGTAAGGTGATTTGCTGAAGGGCGGAGTGGCTGTGGCAATTACTTAAAACAAGACAACAGGGACTTCCCTGGTAGTCCAGTGGTTAAGAATCTGCCTGCCAATGCAGGGGACATGGGTTTGATCCCTGGTCCAGGAAATAAGATCCCACATGTGCGGGGCAACTGAGCCTGTGAGCCACAAATACTGAAGCCCAGGAGCCCTAGAGCCCTTGCTCCACAACAAGAGAAGCCACCATGAGGGAAAGGCCATGCACCACAACCAGAGCATAGCTTCAGCTTACGACAACTAGAGAAAGCCCACATGGAGCAATGTAGACCCAACATGGCCATAAATAAATAAACATCAGCATTCTAGAAAACAAAGATAACAATGAAGCTTATGGCATCACTCGTCTCTTTCACTTGAACGTGAGTTAATCACCCACTGTAGGGTTATTAATTAGTTTTCTGTACTGCAGCCACACGAGCCCTTCCTTGAGGAAAAGGACCAGGAGGCTGATATAATATTCAGAACACACACAACACTTAGGGATTAAGTTCACCATCTTATGTGGGAATGCTTCATGGTGCCCCAAAACAATTACAAGAGTAACATTAACGATCACTCATCTGATCACAAATCATCACAATAAATATAAGAATGAAAAAGTTTGAAATACTGCAAGAATTACCAAAATGTGACATAGAGACGTGAAGTGAAGAGATGCTATTGGAAAAATGGTACCAACAGACTTGCTTGAGGCAGCTTTGCCACAAATGTTCAATCTGTAAGAAAAAAAAAAAAAAAAGGAATATCTGGGAAAGTGCAATGAAGCACAGTGCAAGAAAATGAGGTGCGCGTGTACGTCAGCTGGACGCAGCGATTGAGACTTTGCACTGTCCTTTTGGAGAAAGTTGGGGAGAGCTCATGATTTCATATGGTAAAGCATTGGTTTCTGGCTTGGTTTCCAGCAGAGACAGCCTGACATTCAATGAGGATGCTGCTCTGCTGCAGTGCAAGGCTCCCCAGGCAGAGACTGCCTTTACTGCCATGTGGCTTTGAGGCAGGGCCACGTGACTAGTTTTCATTGGTAGAAGGAGAGAAGAAATGTGTATCATTTCCAGGTCAAAGTAGTTAAAAAGTACTACTTTTTAAAAGTACATTTCCCTCTTTACATCTTCTAAGGCACTACTGGCTGTTGGAGTTAAAAGACAAAAGAATCCTGGGTCTTTAAATCACTGCCTGGAGGACTGCCTGCCAATGCACGCGGCAGAGGTGAGCCTGGATTGCACTAGGCCATGAGGTTGGAGCTGCTTTCACTAGAGTTTTCCTAACTAATAAAGACTCCAGACTGAAAACTTCTTAAGCTTAAAATCTGAGGTGCCCAGGTATGCTCTCTAAATACCATGTATTCACTTAAAGAAACCAGGGCTCCTTGGAGAAATAGCTGATTTAAGATCTGGGACAGAGAAATGAAAGATGAGCCTAGAATATCTTGGCATTTCAGAAAGCAAAGAAGCTAACAAAGTCCGCTGGAGTCAGGTTCAAAGGACTCAGAGCCAACTTCAAGAGGCTTCCACTGGTCAGAAGTAGGGCATTAAAAAGAGTAATAAATAGAATGGCTTGAAAAACATCAAATATGTTTAAATCCATGAATTCTGATACTAAAAAAGAACATTATTTACCTTTGGAGGATACCTTAGGGGTCAACTCATTCTGAAAACTACTAAATAAAGGAAAAGAATCAAATATGAAACCTGTCTTTGCTGTACAAACTGTACCTCAAATTAACCAAATTGTTGATAAAGGAATGTTTCTGTATATGGAAATATTCCAGCTAATAAATTAAGAAAAAATGACAGAATTAGAGCATCATTATTATGCAACCCCTCTTGAAATGATGACTCAAAGCAATGATCCTGAGTTGTTGCTAAAACTATTTGCTGAAAAGTAGAGAATTTCCTAATGGGCGGTGGCTCAGGCGGCTGACACACAAACACGCGCATCAGCGTCAGCATGGTGAAAAGAGGGACAGCCAGACATTATGCGCTCCCCTACGAAAGAACGCGACAGCAGCTAGGAAAACCTTCACTAAGACAGACGAATAAACCTGAGTCTGGCGAAAACTTACAATCTAATTACCATTTTACAAAAAACGCAGGGGATACAGACACAAGATCAGCAATATCACAGGGAGGCAATCAGCCAAATCCAGACTGTAAGAAACTTACAGAACAAATTGTCTAGTTCCCTCAATAATGATATTACAAAATGGAAAAAAAGAAGAGAAGAAAGCCTATCAGTCGAATGTAACATTGAAGGTAAAATTACTGATGAATTGCCAATGATTCTGGAACTATACTTCAAGGTAACTGGGTATAGAGCTATGGATGAAAAGGAGATTAGCCTTTATTAGTTAATAATTGTTACAGTTGGGACTAAAGGTTATATCAAGCTTCGTCACTCTTATCTAATTTTGCATTCGTATGAAATTTTCTATAATAAAAAATTCAGACAAAATAAAAAGTAATATTAATCTCACATAAATCCTTGGTGATTGTGATGCAAAAATGCAAATGTCTAATAAATAGTTTACGCTGTCTATATGTAATGTCAACACAGAAGCGTGGTGTTTATAACATAAATTAAGTTCCTGAGAGAGGCGCTTTTTAAAGGTTCAGGTGGCATGTTGACTTGGGTCATCAACCATTTGAGAGACGAGTCACAGATGAATGTGGCATGAAGCGTGAAAACACTCTGGCGACAGACGGCACTGAAGGAGAGTGTGCCTTCATCTCTACACAACTGACTTCATTCCAACATAGACCACATAACTGGTCCATCGTAGATCATATAACTAGTTTAAAGGAAAAAAAGACACTGGTAACTCCCAACCAAAAAAGAAAAAACACTGTACTTTCTCATTGACTACTATCACACTCATTTTTTTTAAAAATTACTATTGCGACATCACTAAATACCTGTTGATTTTCTTTCCAACCAATACCTAAAGGTATAAGCTTCCTTGAAACTTCCACATTTAGATCTTCCCTAACAATTCTGCTTTTTTTGGCTTCACCACGTGGCATGTGGGGTCTTAGTCACCCAGCCAGGGATGGGACCCATGCCCACTACAGTTGAAGCACAGAGTCTTAACCAACGGACTGCCAGGGAAGTCCCCTTCCCTAACAGTTCTTAACCGCGACTTGCATTTCTGCAAATAGTGGACATGATCTTTGATCAACAAACTATTTTTTTTATGTTTCTCATCAGTAAACTTATATAAAAGTACATATTGAAAATGCATTTTATAGAATTTCAGTTCATTCTTTCTCTTTCTGTATTTTTCCTTCCAGGTGAGGATCTGAGAATAACCCAAAGCTGTTTACTGAAGAATTCATGGCTAAGTCTTAGAATCCAGTAAAATTTAATCTTACTCTGTCCACTGTAGTAGCCACTTACTGCCACATGTACAGAGATTAGACACTTCAAAGGTGGTGAGTGTGAATAAATGTGAAACATAAAATACACACTGGGCTCCAAAGATTTTGTATGAAAAAAGGAATGTCAAATATCTCATCAACAGTTCTTTATATTTATTACATGTTAAGATCATGTTACTCTGGATATGGCAGACTAAATAAAATACATTATTAAAGTTAATTTCATCTCATTTATTTTACTTCTGTATGCAATTACTAGAAATTTTTAAATTATATATGACATTTGTAGTTTACAATGTATTTCTACTGAATAATCCTGATATAGTGTTTGATGACAGAGAAGGTGATGGCACCCCACTCCAGTACTCTTGCCTGGAAAATCCCATAGATGGAGGAGCCTGGTGGGCTGCAGTCCATGGTGTCGCGAAGAGTCAGACACGACTGAGCGACTTCCCTTTCACTTTTCACTTTCATGCATTGGAGAAGAAAAGGGTAACCCACTCCAGTGTTCTTGCCTGGAGAATCCCAGGGACAGGGGAGCCTGGTGGGCTGCTGTTTATGGGGTCACACAGAGTAGGACACGACTGAAGTGACTTAGCAGCAGCAGTGTTTGATGATTTTACATAGCCTAAATCTTAGTGTATTGTGGAAGTCAGGGTAGGAAGGGGGTAAAAAAAAAGGAATGACTTTTTATGTCCCCCGCATTTTATCAACAAAGCTTCCCACTACTCTGTGCCCTCTGAAAATGGTCAACTAGCAACCTGAGGTCAAGGTTGGCACAATGATGTAAAAATCAGCATGGAGCCTGGCTTGTGTAGGTATTTAAGAAATAGACACCAGATAAATGAACTCTTAGGAAAATGAGTAGCACAGATAATTCAATATGGAGGTTAAAAGCATTTACATTTGGTATTACTGGGTCTTTGTTTCTATAATTACAAATTGTATAAGCTTTTAAAAATATACTGGCTAATATTATTGATAGATTCCCTCGTGGCTCAGACGGTAAAGTGTCTATATACAATGCAGGAGACCCGGGTTCAATCCCTGGCTCAGGAAGATCCCCTGGAGAAGGAAATGGCAACCCACTCCAGTACTCTTGCCTGGAAAATCCCATGGACAGAGGAGCCTGGTAGGCTACAGTCCATAAGACTGCAGAGAGTCGGACACGACTGAGTGACTTGTCAATGTCAATATTATTGAATGGTCACTACATGTTATAATTACTTGATTACCTCCATAGAACAAGTCTCTACCATAAGCACGCTTGCCTCCACAGATGAAGAAACAGGGTTACAGACATTAAATGACTTGTCTAAGGTCACTCAGCTAGCAAGCAGCAGAGTGTGTGTGTGTGTGTGTGTGTGTGTTAGTTGCTCAGTCCTGTCCGACTCTTTGCGGCTCCATGGACTGTAGCACACCAGGCGCCTCTGTCCATGGAATTCCTCAGGCAAGAATACTGGAGTGGGTAGCCATTCCCTTCTCAGGGGATCTTCTTGACCCAGGGATCAAACCAGGTCTTCCGCATTGTGGGCAGATTTTGTACCATCTGAGCCACCAGAGAATCCCAGAGAGCAGCAGAACTGGTGTTCAAAGCCAGGTGGTTCAGTCCTGTTCTTAGCCACATGAAACACTGCACCTCAAGTCTAAGGCTTGAGTACGCTGATGATAAGTAAGTCAAAAGAAACAGTGAATCAACATTGTGCAGGTGCAACTCAAAAGAATCAACCATGGGACAGTCAGGCAGTTTTCCATCTTCTTTACTACCGGTTTCTTATTCACTTGTTAGAAATGGAAAGCACCACCCCGACCCCAACCCCCAGAAGGTTATTGTCACCAACCTGTTTGGAAGTAAGAATTACATCTATACTTTCCAACGTCTCCTAGACTACAATGAAAGTAGATCTCATGTCAAGAACTATTTGAAAAGAAGACTGGCCAAGATATTCCCAAGATAAATGGGAATGCCAGTCCATTCACACAAATTACTGGGAACTAAGTATCTCAGATTCAATGGTTATGTTTTACTCTATTTTTAAGGTCAACTTTAAAGTGATGAATGTCATTAACAAAAGATATATATTTTTTATATATCTTCAGTAATATCATAAACATAGTTCATTCTGTCTTCCTCAAAGGACTTTGCAACTGTTTAGCAGGCTAAGTGTCGGACACAACTGAGCGACTTCACTTTCACTTTTCACTTTCCACTTTCATGCATTGGAGAAGAAAACGGCAACCCACTCCAGTGTTCTTGCCTGCAGAATCCCAGGGACGGGGGAGCCCCGAGGGCTGCCGTCTATGGGGTCGCAAAGAGTTGGACACGACTGAAGCAACTTAGCAGCAGCAGCAGCAGATATGGACATGGGGGAAGGAAATACACCCAGGCCCCTAAGGAAGTACTAGGCGTGAGCTCTGAGCCAAAACTAATTCTTGGCATATAACACCACAGTCTAACAGTCAGGGTGGAGGTTTCTGGGGTCAAGTTGTAAGTGAAGTTTTGACCCAATTTACCTCCCATGAAGACCAGTGGTACCTCAAACCCACACTGTGGTTATTTCTTAGGTTCTCAGGTAAGAAGAAAACCCACTGAACCAACAGTTAGAGGTTATCTTGGTAGGAACAGCCAAGTGGAAGTCCTGTGAACTTTGTTTCCTGGTGATCGAAACTGTAATCAAAGGAATACAACATCCCTGAAAGAATGGCAGGGATTTCTAACAGCACAAGAGACCTGAGAGATGCAGGAACTGTGAGTCCTCACCGGTGCCGAGAACAAATGGATCTTGAACAACAGCAGCAGATTTTCAGATTTAGGCAGGTAGTGAAGGACTCGTGTCAGCCATGCCAGTCATGGTCTGCTCACCAGACCAAGCTCCTTCAGCCCCTGAAACCCACTAGGCAACCACTGGCTGTGCAAATGCTGAATCCTAAAAAGGAGAAACACCAGAAGCATTCTGCCTCATTTATTAAGGATGCTGTAACACCTTCAGTGCCTTGCCTTAGAATCACCTCTACCCTCTGACTGTGCTCCAACATTCTGTCTTCAAGACCAGTGACCATCTTGCCAAGGTACAGGATATCACAGTGGTTAATGACATTGATGACATAATACTGAGAGTTCATGAAGACCCAGCAGTCATCCTTGATGCCTCATAAGCCCCACAGGTGCCACAGATAGGGGCATGACGGGTTAGTCACAGAAGGAATGAGAGGGCTTAATGTCCAGCAGTGATCATGCAAATTCCATTAGTAAAGTCCTAACCAGAACATTTTCTGTGGCATGACTGGCTGTCTCACTCAGCTTGTTCCCAGGCTTCTGCCATAACTCCAAGCCTTGCTGCCCACTCTTTCATTCAATTCTGCAAGCTAGGTCTGACATCTTTCAGTAGATTCTTTTTCTGCTTAAGTTCACCAGAATCAGTTTGCTGTTTGCAACCAAGAACAAGGTACTAAATGCTTTTAGATTATAGAACTGATAGGGCTATGAACTAGAGAGTTAAGCACAAAGATGAGTGTGTATAATGGTGTTTGAGTGCACATGGTGTTCAGTCAACATGCACAGAGGGACTGCAGGGAAGTCCAGTGAATTCCTGAGTAGCCGAGCTACTCGAAGTCTGGACTGAACTACTTTAAGAGAGACAAGAGTTTGAGAGTGTTCCCCTGACACATTCCTTCCAACAGCTCTGATAGGCTCTCTGGGCTGATTGGCTAAATGACCTAAGAAGCTCTGGCTGAAGATTGCATTTTAGAAGCAGCCCAGGGAAAACGCCCTCTGACCTTTCTAAAGGAAGAAATGGGATCTTTTCCCTCTGTTTCTCTCTCTTTGGAAACCATTGTACTTAGCATTTCTGTTCATCAACCTGTGTGCATGACCCCTCGGTCCTTGCTGAGATCAACAGCACATAGAAATCTTTAGAGTTGCCAATGGCTACAGCAGTGCCTACAGAGATAAGTAAACACAACAATTAATCTTGAGGAGTTTTATGTACCTGTCAAGAAACTCTCACCATTACGGGTACCCCCAAATCTAAAGAATAGATGAAATTTTTTCCCTACCTTTTTAAAACATTTTGTGTCTATTTTGCAGTCAAAAAGTGAAAAAAAAAAAAACATGTTTAATCCAAACATATGAACTATTGCCTTATGCAAAATATTATCCCTAGGTTTTTTCAGAGGATGTCTTGCTTAATCTTTAAGAACTCACTGTAAAGAGAATCAAGTACTAGAGGGTGCAATAGAAGTAAAAAATTCAGATAAAGGGCAAACAACAGCTCCAAATCTTTTTCATGTCACAAAGAAAATTCTTTAACCAATAATCAGGAAAAAGGAAAATGATATAAGAAAGAAAGGGAAGTCGCTCAAATGTGTCCAACTCTTTGCGACCCCATGGACTGTAGCCCACCAGGCTCCTCCATCCATGGGATTTTCCAGGCAAGAGTACTGGAGTGGGTTGCCATTGCCTTCTCCAGGGGATCTTCCCCATCCAGGAATCAAACCCGGGTCTCCTGCATTGTAGGCAGACGCTTTACCATTTTTCTTTAGGCTCTTTTTGATTTCTGGCCATTCTCCATATTTCCACAAACATGAACAATGTTTATTAATTCCCTTTATGACCTTTAAAGCTGGCTGGTCAAATGTGGGTCTACTACAAGAAAATTAAATATGTACTAGAAATAACTTTGATGAAAGCAAAGAAGAATACTCTTGCTCAAGGAAAGTATCATGAACTATAGACTTTCTTCACTTAAGTGTTAATCCTTTTATTTTTCTGATGGCATAAAATCTAGATACTGAAAAAAATGCAAGTGTTTTCATGGGTTTCTGTAAGTGAAATGTCTGTGACCTTTGACTCAAAGGCTATTACAGTGAAAGCATTTACTTAGTGCTTTACATTATACATTAAAGATAAATGACCTGGAACCAATATCTATTTTCCTCATACTCTAAAGTACAGATTTGGATAAATCACATGTTGCTATAGTCCCTTTGAGGCTTTCTTCCCTACATCCTGGCATTGGGTAAGTGACCAAAATCCACACAGGAGATTTATATAACTCAATTTGTCAAGGAATTATCTATTTTAATTTTTATACAAAACATGAGAATAATTAAAATAATCTGCTTATCTTCTCTCTCCCTCTCTCTCTTCCTGTCCATCTATCTGTGTAATATTTTCTACCTACCTTTCTGTTTCTTTCCCTAAAATCCCCTCAATCTTTCCATCTGAAGACAGTTAAAGCAGGGGCAAGAGCCACAGAAAGACTCGTACAATCTAAGGCTAATTCCTGGATGCCTGCTTTCACTTCTACCAGACTCAGCAGCATTTAGGAATCCAATGTATGTTGCTTGGTCCTTCTAGTGCTTTCTTTAAAAATAAACCCATTTTTCAGTTAAAGACTTTACTGACTTCTTCCAAAATATAGAGCACAATGGGTCCATCATGGTTTTAGTCTCATTCTTTCAAAATTATGTTTCAAAGTCATTCATTATCCCACATTTTGTAAAACAATGTTACTAACTTACTCACTCTTATGCCTTTTGCATTTTACCTATTAGGATAAGGATATATGCCTCTTCTGATGGAGACACATCTATAAAAGTAAAGGCAAGTAGAGAAAACTTTTAACAAATCTTTGCCATTTTGTGGTCTGTATTTTATCTGCAGAAAGTTCATATTCACAGCAAGCCTGTTTTTATTCCAGGCATACTTCTGTTTGGACTACAATGACACAGCAATAGCCTCGCTGTGATGACGTCTTTGAAGCTTACAGGGTTAGTCCTTGATTTTTGCTGAAAAATACATGCTCTCTGGTTTCTTTGCAATCACCTCACAGGGAATGGTAATCACTCCTTTTAGGTAATCGTTAGCAGTTGCAGGCTGATGCTGGCTAAATGGCATTCCTTAGATTGTGACTACTTCCATCAAGGTAAGGACCCACTGAAAGCTCTGATATACGAGAGAATGGAACATTCTACAGAAAGAAATTAAATGTTCAGACCTTGATATTAAGCAAAGGGCCTGTGAAACAAATCCTCGGAAGAACAAGCTTTTTAAAATGGCAGGTGAAAGAGCTCCACATTTTGCCAACAAGAAAGTCAAAGAACCTGAAAGGCCAGAGAAGACAGATTGACAGTTCATGCTGAATTTTTTCATTCCACATAATTCTTCAGCATGACGTTCTTAGCCTTTTTAATATTCCTGACAGCATGCCTGCAATATCATGTACTGCATTCCTGCTAAGAGGCTCTGTGAGGAAAGGAAGAGAAACTTAGAGAAATACATGGATTGTACCCAACATGAATAAGACCATAATGCAAATGAGAATATAACACTTGTGGGATTGTCAGCTTTGCACACGTGATTTTGTTCTCTATACTGCGTGTCCTCTTAGTAAATAGATGCTGGGAAACTGTTCAGAAGGAAAAAAAAATGCTTGGAATAGATCTTTAACAAGCTGTGAAATGGCTGAACACACTATGTAATGAAACACCAACAACGAAATTAAAATCTGCCCCCCAAAATCCATTGTCATGATCATTAACAAGAGCCATATTTTCTGTCAAAAATGCTTGTTCTCATCAAATATGGAAACAGACCTAAACTCATTCACAGTCCTTAGCTTACCATGGACTCCATTTGAACAAACTCCTGTTTTTATATTATGTCAAAACTAATTTTCCAGACTGTCTCTTCTCTAAGCCTGCTTATTTAACACCATGCAAAATGCCAGGCTGGATGAAGCACAAGCTGGAATCAACAATGTTGGGAGAAATATCAATAACTGCAGATATGGAGATGACACCACCCTTATGGTAGAAAGCAAAAAGGAACAGAAGAGCCTCTTGATGAAATGAAAGAGAGTGAAAAGCTGGCTTAAAACTCAACATTCAAAACACTAAGATCATGGCATCCGGTCTCATCACTTCATGGGAAATAGAAGGGGAAACAATGGAAACAGTGACAGACTTTATTTTCTTGGGCCCCAAAATCACTGCAGGTGGTGACTGCAGCCATGAAATTAAAAGACACTTGCTCCCTGAAAGAAAAGCTATGACCAATCTAGACAGCATATTAAAAAGCAGAGATATTACTTTGCCAACAAAGGTCTGTCTAGTCAAAGCTATGGTTTTTCCAGTACTCATGTATGGATGTGAGAGTTGGACTGTAAAGAAAGCTGAGTGCTGAAGAACTGATGCTTTTGAACTGTGATGTTGGAGAAGACTCTTGAGAGTCGCTTGGACTGCAAGAAGATTAAACCAGTCAATCATAAAGGAAATCAATCCTGAATATTCATTGGAAGGACTGATGCTGAAGCTGAAGCTCCAATACTTTGGCCACCTCGTGCGAAGAGCTAACTCATTGGAAAAGACTCCAATTCTAAGAAGGCAGGATCAAGGGGAAAAGAGAGGACGAGATGGTTGGATGGCATCACCAACTCAATGGACATGAGTTCGAGCAAGATCTAGGAGATGGTGAAGGACAGGGAAGCCTGGGCATGTTGCAGTCCATGGGGTCACAAAGAGTCAGACACAACAGAGAGACTGAACAACACCATGGGGTTAATGGATACAAACTAACTATGCATAAAATAGAGAAGCAACAAGGATTTACTGTATACCATAATTAACTATATTCATATCTTGTGATAATCTATAATGAAAAATAGTCTGAAATATATATTATATATATATGAATCACTTTGCTGTGTACCTGAAACTATTGTAAATCAACTATATTTTGATTTTTAAAAGTTTATTAAAAAGGCAAATATTTTCCTTCTCTTTACCTCATCAGTTTCTTACCAAACCCTTACTTTTAGAATAAAAAATAAATCATCTCTATCTTGCCTACTTTACCCCAAGACACTAAATTGAGCCAACTAGTGAGGTTTTTATTCATGATTTTTATTAAATATTATGAAGCAATGTTTTCTTCATATAACAAAGATAAAAATATGTTGAAAATTTAGAACAAACCAAATGTTATAATATTAAATTCCAAGCCCTCATAAAATGAATTGCTGCATTTGATATAAAAGTCAAATGTCAAAACTATGACCACATTTAGTTATTTATTCCAAAGAAAGCTCTGTAAAACCCTTTATTAAAAGGCATTTTACATGTAAGTAATACCTACAAAAATGAAATATTTTCTCCATAATTCCAAAGCTAAAATCAACATATGATTGAAATATGTTCTGCTTTGTCAAACATTATAATCATTATGACATAAAAGTGATTCACAGTAACCATTACATCAAAAATATTATTCCTAAGATTACAACTTCCTGAGGAGTAATGATCAAGTAAACGGGATGATTAAGTCCCCCTAAAGTTTGTTACTAACCCCTAAAGACAATCTCTTTACTGTTCTAGGCTTGGTAGTTACGACATACTTATTAGAAAAAGTATTAAGAGCTCATTAACTTGGTAAGCTAGTTTCCTCTTTTGTTCCTGATGTGTGAATTAGGTTATAATGGACTTGGCTCCCTAACTTAGGCCTAATTCACTAATGTGCATATTCGATACCACTCTTCTTTTAAAGACTTGCATGAAAATATGATCTGTATTTGAGACAGTTTATATCACATCATCATCTTATCTTTCCTGTTGATTCACATCTGCTGTTAAAAATTTATTTCAGTTTAGCTACAAATTCTGGCAGTTCTATGCCCTGCACTTTATCCCAGTCTATTTACTTTTGTACATCTTATTGCTAGTCCAAGCCACAATCCATCTCTCACTTGGACTCTTACAGTGGTCTCCTAACTCATACTATATTCTTGCTTCCTCTTCTCCCCCCTATAATCCATTTTCCACAAAGCAACTAGAAGGTTTTTCTAAACCACAGATACCAGACCATGTCACCTTTCTGCTTAAAACCACCCAGAGACCTCCTTGAAAACGGAACTCGGCCTATGAAGCCCTGTCTACTTCTACACCCCCTTCTCTTCTACTCTGTCCTCATTTAAACTAATTTTGGCCTTCTTTTTATTTCTAGACCTCATCAAGCCCCTCCCAACTCCAGCTTTTCAAATGTCTGGTCCTCTTGCATTCTCTGTCTTCAGTTCAACCGCCTTCTCCTGAGGACTTCACTGGCCACAAAATCAAAGTGGCCCTTATGTAACCACCATGACCAAGTCATGTGCTAGCACTTCACCCTGGTTATTTTCTTTAAAGCACTTATCCCTCTCTCAAATGACCTTTTCCATTAATTTTTAATGTGTTTATTGTCTATATCTCCTCCTTGAAACATCATCTGCCTTACATCAGACACCCGATTTGTGTAAAGTGAAAGTTGAAAGTGTTAGCTGCTCAGTCATGTCCGACTCTTTGCACTCCGTGGATTGTAGCCCGCCAGGCTCCTCTGTCCATGGACTTCTCCAGGCAAGAATACTGCAGTGGGTAGTCATTCCCTTTTCCAGGGGTTCTTCCTGACCCAGGGATAGAACCTGAGTCTCCTGCATTGCAGGAGGATTATTTACCATCTAAGTCATCAGGGAAGCCCCTGATTTGTTTAACTCACGACCAAACCATGGCTAAAACATAGCAGAAGCTCAGTAAATGCCTCCTAACTGAATAAGAATCTTAAAATATGTGACTCTTCATTGAAATTTTAAATTACACATAACCTGTGACAGGGCTTTCCAGGTAGCTCAGTGGTAAAGAATCCACCTAACAGGTTTGGTCCCTGGGTTGGGAAGCCCCATGAAGGAGGAAATGGCAACCCACTCCAGCATTCTTGCCTGAAAAATCCCATGGACAGAGGAGCCTGGTGGGCTGCAGTCCATGAGGTCGCAAAGAGTTGGATATGACTGAGTATGCATGCACGCAACTTGTGATTAAGATAGCAGAATCTCTAGATATTAATAATTTCAAAAATGTGGCTCTATGGAGAACTGCTTATTTGGTCACCTGGAGCAAATAATTTGTTGTCAGGTAAGTAGCTTAGCAATTATCGTCTATGAATAACAACAAAATCAATAATGTAGCACATTGTTTATTTTGAATTAAGCTCTCTGTACAAGCATGACAGAGAAAAATAATCAGACAAAATGCAGTCTCTTGCCAACTAAAGAGAGGTATCCCTAAGTAAGAAATATGTAAGGAGAGGATAGATTTGGGCAGGTAGCTTTTAGAACTCTAGTTCTGATTTTTATTTTGGAGAGAATGAAGAAAAAGGCAAAAATGGACTTCCACATGCCAAGTAAAGTCCCAGGGGCTATTACAGAGTCATTAAACACACATACACGCCATCCTCCTCCCAAGAAAGTGGGCTTTCGGCTGACTCAAGTGTGGGTTGCACTTAGTAACTTGTTTCCAAAAAGTGAAATATGAAAAGAGAGGAAAAAGTAACTTCACAGTGCATAACCCGGCAGACACTACCTGGTTCAGGTGACTGAGGTAGGTATCATCGCTGATAAGCCATGTCTGTAGCATATACTATGGATATTGGTGATCAGAAGGGCACTTCCCCTCTGTGGTAACGCTCCCCTCAAGCCCGTAACTCCAATCTAACCATGAGAAAAATGCAAGACAAATTCAATAACAGAGGGGCATTCCAAAAACTACCTTACCAGCATTCCTCAAAACTAAGTTGTAAAAAACAAGGAAAATCTGAGAAGCTGCTGCAGGCTAGGGAAGGCTGTAAAAGACATGATGACTAAGTATAACATGGATCCAGAAACAGAAAAATGGACACGAGGGCAAAACAAGAGAAATCTGAACAGAGTGCAGAATTCAGTTAATAATAAAGTAACAATGCCAGTTTCTTTCCATAAAGAAAGCTGAGTGCTAAAGAATTGATGGTTTTGAACTGTGGTGTTGGAGAAGACTCTTGAGAGTCCCATGGACTGCAAGGAGATCAAACCAGTCAATCTTAAAGAAAATCAGTCCTAAATATTCATTGGAAGGACTGATGCTGAAGCTGAAGCTCCAATACTTTGGCCACCTGATGCAAAGACCTGACTCACTGGAAAAGGCCCTGATGCTGGGAAAGATTGAAGGCAGAAGGAGAAAGGGATGACAGAGGATGAGATGGTTGGATGGCATCACTGACTCAATGGACATGAGTTTAACAGGCTCCAGGAGTTAGTGATGGACAGGGAAGCCTGGCGTGCTGCAGTCCATGGGGTCACAGAGAGTTGGACATGACTAAGCAACTGAACTGAACAAAGCCAGTTCCTTAGTTTTGACATATGTACCCCCCAGCTCCATAAGATGCTGGAGTAGAGGAACTCTACTGTGGAGTATATAGGAACTCTGTAGTATCTTTGCAACTTTTCAGTTAGTGTAACATTCTTCTAAAATTAAAAGTTATTTACAAAGACAAGGCAGCTCAAATGTTCAGCTTTGGTAGCATCTATACTAAAATTGCAACAGTACAGAAATTAGCATGGCTCCTGCACAAAGATGACCCACAAATACAGGAAGCATTCTGTATTTCTGATTCACCTTGCTGTATATTAGAAACTAACACAACACTGTAAAGCAACTATATTCCAGTAAAAGTTAATTTTTAAAAAAAGACACAGTAACTTTATATGGAACAATCTCAAAGATATAGTATTTATTGATATGCTCAGGGTGAAGTACAGGTGTACTGCATGTAACCATTTATGTATTTAAAAGACTGTGGGTGTGCACAAACCTGTATATACATAAAATCTTTCAAAGATGAACCAATAATTTATATATATATATAACACACAGATATAGGAAGAGGAATGGGATGGCTGGGGTAAAAGAAAGCAAAAAGGGGGCTTCCCTGGTGACTCAGAATCTTCCTGTCAGTGCAGTAGACACGGGTTTGATTCCTGATCCGGGAAGATCCCACATGCTATAGAGCAACTAAACCCATGTGCCACAACTACTGAGCCTGTGCTCCAGAGCCCGGGAGTCACAAGTGCTGAGCCCACACATCACAACTGCTGAAGCCTGAGTGCTCTAGAACCCATGCTCCACAATAAGAGAAGCCACAGCAACGAAAAGCCCTCAAACCATACCTAGAGAGAGAGTGGTCCCAGCTCACTGCAAGTAGAGAAAAGCCCACACAGCAACAAAGATCCATTATAGCCAAAAACCAACTAAACTATTTTTAAAAGGAAAGGATTTACTTTTCACTACATATTCACTTTAATATTTTTAAGATTTTATATTCATGTATTATCCATTCCAAAAGTAAGTTAAATACGTCCCTATTATCATCTCACAATCAAGGGCTGATAAGACTCTAAATGATCACTGTTGTATATATAAATACAGTTGTCTTAAATAAGAAATAAAGCTCTATGGTGCCCACAATAAATCTGTAGAACTCAGAAGTAATAACATACTGGAACAGTAATAAAAGCATTAATATAGGAATGAATGTATTCATGTGTCAGGAATAACTCTAAAGTGTTAGTGTGTGTGTGAAAGTCTCTCAGTCGTGTCTGACTCTGTGAGCCCATGGACTGCCAGGCACCTCTGTCCAAGGAATTCTCCAGGCTAAATACTGGAGTGGGTAGCCATTCCCTTCTCCAGGAGATCTTCCCAACCCAGGGAATTAACCCAGATCACCCACATTGCAGGGGGATTCTTTACCATCTGAGCCACCAGGGAAGCCCAAGAATACTGGAGTGGGTAGCCTAACCCTTATCCACTGGATCTTCCCAAACCATGAATTGTACCAGGGTCTCCTGCATTGCAGGCAGATACTTTACCAACTGAGCTACCAGAGAAGCTCCTTCTTAAGTGTTATATATATATTAATTCACAAATACCTATGAAATCAGTGCTATTATCTATATAAAAAATTTGCAGTATGACTACTGGCATTATGCACTAATGAGGTATGCATTTCCCCTTGGCCTCTTACAGGCAATAGAGAAGAATTCTCCATTTAAACTATGGCTTTATTTCTTATGCTCCTTAAACAATAGAAGACTGGCAAAGGCCCAGAAATTTGACATCTTCTGTAAAGATCTGCCATTCTATTTCTATTGATAATTAGGCCACATGGAGAATATATATGTTTGAAATTCATTTGCCTCTGCTGCTACACATGCTTAATATAGTTTGAGATATGTACATAAACTGGAATATCCCCAAGGATTTTAATCCCAGTGAATTTACCATCTGGAAAGAATATATTATAACCTTACATCAATATTATATTTTACTTTGTTTCTAAGACTACTTTTATGATACAATTAATGGTAAATATGTAAACAGGATTTTTTTTTTCATAGGGGTATATGGACACCCTGCCCCTCCATTAAGGATCTATGGATTCATGAATAGGGAAAAGCACATCTTTATTTTCAGGAACATCTAACTGAAATCTGGCACCTCCATGCACTATAAATAAAGACACGATACAAGCCACAGAGTATTAACAGTAGCTGCAACTGTTACCAATAGAAATTAACAGTTACTTTCTATCACACACTATAGTTAGGCAGATATCTCATAGTATTTCTTAAATTCATCATGATTTCAAAAATACAGCTGATAGTAAACGCTCTGCTAGACCTTATTACTTAATGCATTAATAAGTATATCCATTATAGAACTAAGACAAGGCATCAGTCCTTTTTCCAGTAGTCACTGATACGCTGACACTTCATACACAAAACCCTGGCAGTGACGAAGGCTGAGCTAGAATCCCACCTGCTTTGGGAGTGAACGAGTGGTAAACATAAGCTCATCCTAAATGCTTTCAATTACTCTATCCTAAAATGTGAGCATGGCCTCATTCAATAAAACACTCATTACTGATTGTAAAAGATAAATAAGAATTTTTTCCTTAGTAGACCAAATTACAAGGGGAAATGCAAATAGTAATGTTTATATGCAAATATTACATCCATGAATTTCAAAAACATTTATATCAGTTTTAATATCCTGTCCCATTTCTTCAAATAATTTACATAGAGAAGCATCTGCAGAAAAAAAATTGCTAACTGCTATTTTAAAGCATAAAAGCTATGGATTGCATTAATAAAATGCTGATTATCTTAAGACATATAATTAAACATGTTACTAAAATCTATACCCAGTGGCTATACATTAACATGAATCACCAGCATACTAAAATCATCAGAAAGAAAACAAGTTTAATTTCACATGAGTCTTTCTGAGTGATATCATTTAGGCTCCTAATTATCTTCAGTTCTGCATAGTCATCGCAAGCTATTAGTTCAATAACCCAAGGTACTGTCTGGCCAGATATCAGCATCATGCTCATTGATATGCAGTTTCTACAATCTCTTCCTCCTTTGGGACTGAGGCAGAAGATCTGTATCACCTCAGTCTCCTCATCTCGTTTTCACTAACTGTAAGATTACTGTTTTGAGGCACACTCCTCAGACTCACTGAATAAACATCAATGTATAATTAAAAACATAAACAACAGTTACAAACACTTACCTAAGCATTTGTTTAAAAGATGGCTCATTAGTGTTTGAGAGACAAAATCTGTAAGGGTCAAGGATTTATATTGGGGGTGAGGGCAGGGAAATGGGCAAAATAAGTGAAGGGGGTTAAGAGGCACAAACTTCCAGTTTTAAAAATAAATAAATCACAAGGATGTAACATACAGGAAAGGGAATATAGTCAATAATATCATAATAATTTTGAATGATGACAGATGGCTACTAGATATATTATGGTGATCATTTCATAACGCATAAATATAGCAAATCACTGTTGCACACCTGAAACTAATATAACATTGTAAGCCAGTGAGTGTTCAGTCACTCAGTTGTGTCCCACTCTTTGCAGCCCCATGAACTGTAACCCACAAGGCTTCTCTGTCCATGGGATTTTCACAGCAAGAATACTGTAAGCGGGTTGCCATGTCCTACTCCACAGTATCTTCCCAACCCAGGGATCAAACCTGCATCTCCTGAGTCTCCTGCATTGTAGGCACATTCTTTACCACTAAGCCACCAGGGAAGCCCACTGTAAGTTAATTATAGTCCATTTAAAAAAAAAAAAAGGATACAGATATTTTTGAAATTACATGAAAAATGGCTCCAAGAATTGTCAGAATAAATCCTGCTTACAAAGGATTAAATGATCTTCTATTCAGCGGTGACCTTCAAGGACAGAAGAGCTGAAGGTACCACAGATTCAAAGTCACTGATTTATGTCAGAGAAGTGCACAATAACAGAGAACCAGAAGTAGAAGAATGGAAAGCTTCATGTATGTTTTCTTAAACAAGGAGAGGCTAAAGCAGTATGTGACTCCATCATGGTTCATAAAACTATTTCATCTGCCTCAAGGCCTAATTTCTACGCCTACTGCTCACCTTTTTATCCAAAAGGATCAAACCAAAATGCTTTTAACAAACAAAGCTTCTTTGGAAAAGGCGTTTCTAGAAATAATACTCCCCAAAGGATGTAAATACACAACACCAAAAATAAGAGCTGACAACAAAAATAATAATCAAAAGAAAATACCGTCTCTCATTTGATTGCTGGCTTATGACAAAGCTTGTGAACTCTTCTCCTGGTTGCTTAGCAACCAGTCTAAGCAGCAGCTTGAGACTGGAAGAAATTTCCAAGCCAGAGCTGTGGAAATCAGTGCTAACTACTCAGTGTATTTCTCAAGGTTACTCATGTTTGCAAAAGAAAAAAGGAAGACCGAATAAGTGCCCTTGGGGTTTCTATAGCAAGACCTAGAAGGAGGTCCTCTAATAATACTTTGAGCCCTTCTAAGGTCATTCCTCACCACCTATACTCTAAGTGGACAACTCCCATATTGGGAAGGAAAGCTCCAAGACCCATAGGAAGTGTTTCCCATTGCTGAAACAAAGCAACCAAGCTCCATCAAATAAAACCACCAAGTTCAAGAAGTAGAAGGTAGACAGTGGAGCTTTACTCCATAAGCACAACTCTTCCTGGTACACTCTAGGCTGTTCCCAAGATTGCTACTGAACAACAAAACAAGATTTATTTTAGAGTTTGCTATCTTCGTTTTCCAATAAACACATTATTACAACTTTCTCTTAGAATCTTCCACCATCCTTGATTATGGCTGATCACGGCACTAGACAATCCATAAAATAAGCAGTTTATTACCATAGAGACTCATCTTAAAAGCTTGAGCCTCGTAAACATAATCAGTAAACTTACTGACATCGGCATAAGCGATAGGCACAGACCAGCTAAACGTCTGTCTCCATCTTGGTTCCAAAGAGGAAAAAACAAACGACATGCATTTCCAGATGTGACGAGTACAGACCCAGATGTTCATAGAGAAGAGAAAAGCAGAGACACAGAATGGTTCTTATTCACTGGTGGACCGGTCTTAGTTACAGATTCTATCCATTCATGTTTAATGTCCGGGTCACCAAGGAACAGGGCATGCCTGCTTCTCATAGGAAAGTGATGTGAATGGGAGCATATCGTCTCTTAATAAATGAGTCCGTGACAGTAGAACAAAGCACTGGACCAACTAAAGGATTTGTGTAAATCTTAAAAGTTGAGCTTCCGTTTGTCTATAAAGTTATATCCAAAAGTCCATTTCATATAAGGATGGCCTAAAAAATCAATAAAATAACATAACAGGAAGCATATACAACTTCTACATATTCTTTCTCGCTTTATACAACACTTCCCGATTCCTCAAGTTATGTTGTAGGAGTATCATGCTGGTACTGACAATCTCCAGAGATCCAATTATTAGTAGATGGCAATGTAATTCAGCTTACTTCTGTCTATAAAGAAGTGCTTGGGAAAATAAAAATACAAATTTATCATTTGACTGTAAGCCAGCAGAAAATACAGTGTTAGCTATTGATGGGCAGCAATACTAAAAGCTAGAAAAGGAACATAAAAAATAAAAGGTAATCATTTGGATATTCCCTAGCAGTTCAGTGTGGAAGACTCCACAGTTTCATTACCAAGGGCCCAGGTTCAGTCCCTGGTCAGGGATGCACAAGATTCACAGTGCAGCTAAAAAGAAAGATAAAAAGAGATAATCATTCTTATCGTTCTTCAATTTCCTATTATTTCCTGATTTTAAAAAATGATGCATCTCTTAAATTTTTGATGGTTGAATAAGTACAAAAGCAAACACAAATGTAAGTCACACTGAGGAACATTTTTCTTTGGAACACTGATAACAGTATAAAACTACCTATGGCGGACTCATTATGATATTTGGCATAACTAATACAATTTTGTAAAGTTTAAAAATAAAATAAAATTAAATTAAAATTAAAAAAAATAAAATAAAAATAATTTAGAAGCTTCTGATTAGTCAAAGTAATTGGTCTCAAGAGATGACTTAGAAAAAGTACACATCATCCTTTCTTAAACGTATATTTCTGTAAAAAGAAAAGTCTTCCCTTGTTGGGTGACTAAAAATATTTACTTTTTCATGAAAAATTATACCTTGGAGATATCGAATTAAAAGTGAAAAAAAGAGTTGTCAATTTTAAATTTGGATACTGGAGAGTATCTAAGAGCTGATTAGTTTAAGGTGAAACCTTGCTGGGTGTGTACTCATGAACTGTTAACCATTGTTTAGGCCTATTAACATCATTTGCAGAAACTGTTGAGATTACTAATACAGAAAGCAGGTGGGAAAGGCTGGTCTTTAGCAGGGAGCACAGAATTCACAGAAGAGAGAAGAGGAATCTGAGATGGAAAACAGTCAATACCCAGCGAGAAGCATTTTCTCCTATGGCTGTAAGCCTTGACCTGTCACGTTACTCATTTCAGCTTCCTGCACAGTCTCAAAAGCATCACCTACGTCATGATAAATGTGCTGGAATCGCTAAGTCTACTAGCGAATGTGACTCTCGACTCCCTGCACTTTGGATCCGGCAGGAAGAACACTTGCACAGAACAGATGTATGGAGTACACCCAACAAGCTGTTGTATGTTGAGTTCACTTCTTATTTCATGCAGAGGTGTCGGGGAAATGAGAAAGCTTAAAACCTTTATTTGAAATGGAACAGATACAGAACTGTAAAGGAAATAGTCTTTAGGAAAGACTTACTGAATCAGTCTTTCCTCCATATAAATATATCCATTCACTGAAGGTAAGAATTTTACGAAAGCATTACCTTCCAGGTCAAGATACAAAGAACTAATATTTTCTCAGCAGAGCTCTGTGTTCGGGCCCTGACTAGGTGTCATACACAGGTCCAGGAGGTAGGTATCACATCCGATTTACAGATGGGTAATCAGAGCACTAAAAAGTAAAACAAGGGACTTGTCTGCGGGCACTCAGGCAGTGAGAGATGGGACTAAAATTTGAGTCTGCATCAATCAGACTCAAGCTCACCTCCATATCTACACCACACAAATCCTCCCTATTTAAAAAAATACATTAATAAGAAGGGCCGAATACAAACCAGAATACCTAAATCAATGCAAAAGGCTCCCTATTGAATTCTGGAAACTTTCTGATAAAGAGCAACATATTTACATGGCAGAAGGTTTCAGCATATGTTCTATCTATACCATTTCCAAGTACCTATCAGCACAATGCTCAGGAATCCTGACAAGGCTGACATCTTAACTGCTGACTCTTCTCAGGAGGTGATACATGCCTCAGATTATAGCTAGATATTCAAAACACAGAGTTGAAATAAATAAGTGAAGTAAATAGGCTTCCCTGGTGGCTCAGCTGGTAAAGAATCTGCCTGCAATGTGGGAGACCTGGGTTCGATCCCTGGGTTGGAAGATCCCCTGGAGAAGGGAAAGGCTACCCACTCCAGTATTCTTGCCCGAAGAATTCCATGGACTGTATAGTCCATGGGGTCACAAAGAGTCGGACACGACTGAGCAACTTTCACTTCACTTAAAAGAGCATTCACCAATATGGCTTTACCAGTTAGGAGTCTAGTGTGAATATCAAAACTTTGGTGGGAGGGAGGAGGTAGGTTAGAAGCCAGAGAGCCAAGGTGAGGAATGACGAGCAAGGCTGTACCTCCCAAACCTGAGAGCAGCTGGAGAAAACAGAGAGAGGGAGGGGTTCTGGGGAAGAGGAGCCCACACCACACAGCTCAGACTATCAGCAGCTACCCACCAACTTCTCCAAGTGTGGCCAGTCAGGGCCACTACTTGAAACATCGTAACACAGGAAACTGCACGATTTTCTTGGCCTCCCTATTCAGAATCTAATGTATCAGCAGACAGCATAGCCCTGGAAAGAGCATGATTTGGGTGATCAGATCAGAGCTCTCCTAATTACCAACAGTTTCATCTTGGCATCAATAGATCAAGGGCAATTAAACCAGCCTAACATATTCATGGGAGAATCAAATGTTAGTATCATGTAGCACATCATGGCCACCCAATACCTGTTAGCCCCTTTACTTTTCCTTTACTGCACCAGTTGAAGTCATAAAGTATCAACAAATGCTTATAAATGCAAAAGACAAACTACAATCAACTACATCAGGAAGTCATTTTGTGACACTAAGAATGAATATGTTGGGATATTCATCAAAGGAGGATGGACTGGGTGTTTGTAGTGAGTAGAGGCCAACTATTACACACGGAATGGATGGACAACAAGTTCCTACTGTGTAGCAGAGGAAACTGTATTCAATATCCTGGGATACACCATAATGGAAAAGAGTTCTTTCAAATGAACACATATGTGTCCTATTTTCTTTCTAGCCTGAGACAGAATCATTTTTGAGTTGGAATTACAGACTGAGCAGTGGATGATATGCATTACACACTATCATGAAGAAAGGAACCCATCATTGTAGCTTGGAGTAAACAGTATTTATCACACTGAGGCTCTTCCCCAGGTCCTCCTTCTGGATGAATTAGGAGAATAACGCTTATCAAGAGGCTCAGCAAGAATCTGGAATCATAAAGGCACTTTAGAGCTCTAACTTACATTACTATACACATTACACAAATACAGACTGTGTGTGTACACACAAACATCTCTAAACATACATACTTGTATTACATATAGTAATATATATATATATATATACTGATAACATACATAATATATTGACAGGTGGGTAGATACACAGACTGATAAACATTTATCATAAAGACCAAAATGAGATTAACATTCTCAAATCCTGTTCATCTATTTTGATCCAACTTTTAGAATATCACAAATGGATGTGGAGGTGTAGGACATGTGGGCCAGGGAAACATCCACAGGAAGAAACTTTGATTATTTTGAAATTGCCTTTTAAAGCATCATTTCCTGGGTCTATCATCAACTTCTTGCCTGCTGTTTCCTTACTACCCTATTAAAAATGTTAAGTCCTCATAATTTTCTGGGAATTACCATCACTCTCTTAAAATTGGCTTTGAACGCCATCAATTGAGGAAAACAAAAAAGGATGTCGCATCTACATGTCAATAGTCATGATATTTAACATTTAGCAAACACATAAAATGTACCATGGGCTTCCCTTGTGGCTCAGCTGGTAAAGAGTCTGCCTGAAACGTGGGAGACCTGGGTTCGATCCCTGGGTTGGGAAGATCCCCTGGAGAAGGGAAAGGGTACCCACTCCAGTAGTCCAGCCTGGAGAATTCCATGGACTATACAGTCCATGGGGTCACAAAGAGTTGGACATGACAGAGATTTTCACTAAAATGTACCAAGAACTTTTTTGAGAAGGATAAGTTTTCATTTTATTTTCATAATAATGCTATAAGGTATGGATCTGTTATTATTCCCCTTTCATGCTCATCCTCAGTTGCTCAGTCGTGTCTGACTCTTTGTGACCCTCATGGACTGTAGCCCTCCTCCATGGACTGTGGCTCCCCTGTCCATGGTATTATCCCAGCAAGAACAGTGGAGTGGATTGCCATTTCCTCCTCCAGAGGATCTTCCCAACCCAGGGGTCAAACCCGTGTCACCTGTGTCTCCTATACTGAGAGGCGGATTCTTTACCACCGAGTCACCTGAAAAGCCCAATTATTCTCCTTTGGAAATGAGAAAAATTAGGAATATAAGCAGTCAAGTAACTTGTTCACAATTTCTAACTAATAACTGGTCTGCCAGACTTGAACCAGTACATTATTTGGTGCTGTGGAAGAAGGTGGTTTGTGATTAGGAACCAAACCATTACTCAAGCTAGGACCACACTTTTCATCATAAAGATGAGAGTGCAGGGTAAGAATTCACCTTAGAATTCATGGCACCAATTTGACATTTTAGTACTAAACCCACATATTGGATTAATATCCACATATTAATCACATTTCAGATGTGATCATGGATTTAGATGTGATATCCATAAAAAGGTCTGTAACAAAGAGACATCCATGAGAGTTTTAAAAAAAAAAAAGAAGGAACTAATAAGATAGTGTCCAGGTGGCTTAGAATTTCCACCAATGCTTTAAAGAGATTAACTATTCAATACCTTTCCATATCATGGTCACAACTGCATCCAATTTGATGTGAACCACATCTACACTAGATTGACCTCCTTAGCTGAGAATTCAAAGCCCTGAACATGACTGTTATCTTTTCAGCCACACTCACTATCCTTTCTTTTAATTTTCAGATCAAAAATATGACCCCAAACTATGACATTTTCTAAAAATTAGCATATTTGAAAACAATTCTACAGTCAGTAGTTACACCATAGTTGGAAAATACAAGCTTATTTACTAAATTTTTAAATTAAACTTAGCAAGTTAAATAGAATATAAAGAGAACAGAAGGCAAAGGAACTCTATAAAAATACTGGCCACCAAAATAGAGTGAAAGGACTAAGAATATGAATATATAAAAAGCTGGTATGAATTGATAAGAAAATTAATACTCTAATACAATAATACCCAAAGACAAGGATAGACAATTCAGAAAAGAAGTCAAACACTCACTAAAGTGAAACAATGTTTATTACGCATGAAAAAGAAAAAGGATGAGGCCTCTTTGTGGAAAGATTCTTTTATAATATTTGTATTTTTAGAAATGAAACTTTTATCTCGAATCTGGTAACCGATCCAGGCTAGGAGTATCTCACCACCATATGTTAAGCCCTTTTACAAGGCAAATATGACCGCTTCCCCACTGACTTGAGCAAAGCATAATAAACCTGCAGGAGAAAAATAATATAGATTATTCCCTGCACCTCAAAGGGAAAGTAAATAGACAGCATCAGAGGTCTGGGAGAAAATCCTGTGGTATTAGACATCATTTCTGAAGTCTTTAGCAGCTTGAAGTGGGGTGCTGGAAAACTGAGGGTCAATTGAAATACAGGGTTTTCTCATGGTGCAGAAGGATGCTAGAGAGGACCATTTTGTGAAACCACAAAATTAATAAATTTTGGTTATTGACTCTGATCTGCTGTACCAGGATTCTAAACTCTTAGATTCTGAACTTGTATAAGTGACCCGTATGTGATAACTCGTTATTAACTAATGACTTGTCATTTATGAGATGATTTCTAATACAGGTAAATTGTAAACATTTATAACTATTCTGAATAAGAGATATGATTTTTTAATCTTCCAAATCCCCCCTTTCATTCTCTACATCCCCCCTTCTCTCTCCCTATCACATTCTTTCTCTCTCCCTCAAACACACACACATACACACACACACACACATTTTTTAAATTTTAAACCCTAACACATTTTAAACCCTAACACATTTTTTAAAGGCCCAACAATAGCACTCTCTTTAGAACAGAAATCAAAGCAAACATTTCTTTCTTGAATGTCACAAAAAAGTGTTTTGGGACGGAAAACCGATCTTTCCTTCCTACTGACCACACACCTTCAAGAAGGGCCCACTTGAAGGAGCAAAGAGGAGAGACATGTCTGAGCCTTCAGATCAGTCCTGAATT
The DNA here is from genome assembly GCF_029407905.1 of Bubalus kerabau. NCBI lineage: Eukaryota > Metazoa > Chordata > Mammalia > Artiodactyla > Bovidae > Bubalus > Bubalus kerabau. Next base: position 139,570,848 of record NC_073624.1, read on the forward strand.
AAGGGAAGTGACAAGCAGGAACAGCCAGAGCGCTTTCACATCTGAACCTCATGTCAATCAGTCTCTCGCTGAAAAGACCTTCAGGGCAGACCTTTGGGCGTCTGCATGGCGGCAGCTCTGATCTGTTCTGAATGTGGGAGGAAGGCATACTTTCTCGCAAACACCACCAATCATCCAGATATTTTTAGTCAGCCTCATTGTAACCCATACCATTAAAGTGGGCATGAGTCAATTCTGACAGTTCTTAGAATTGCGTCCTCAGAATGCGTTCTTCACCTGCCACCAGGGAGCATTGTTCCTGATTACTTATACTCCTCGGTTCAAAGACAAAAGAGTCCTATCAGAGAGGCTCAAGCTTTACTCTAGCCTTTCTATTAAGTAAATCGAACGTTCTGACATTACACCTAGCTATGATGTCAAGTCACATCTACAAACATTTAAATCAAAGGCCTGTCTAGGCAAGTCTTTGGCAGACAAGATTTAAAAAGTGACCTTGGATTCTTAAAGGCTGCCATTTGATTCACATTCCACAAAAATACATTATCAAAGTAGTGGGGGGAGGAGAAAGAGAGAGTCCAATAACAGACATAATTAAATGGGTTTCCTTTCATTTTTACTGATGCTCTTTTTATCTCAAACTCAGAACTCACCAAGGCCACTCTTTCAATTTATGCAGCATGAAATCATATTTCCTCATTCTCTAATCCCAGGAAGACTTTGATATTTTAACTGGGTGAGAAGATTCAATAACAACAAAAAAATGACAAGGATCCTATGTTGCCTCCTGGGGGCCCCTGCTGGCTGGCTGAGTGAACTGAACATGGAGTGCAAGAAAGGAAGGAGCTGGAGTGGATACCAAGCAATGAGGGCCTCTTCATCAGAGTTCAGATCTCTGATTCCTGGAATGTTCTTTGAAACTTAGCTGACAGGCCAATTAGGTTCCAAAGCACCAAGATGGTTGAATTTATACTAAAACCAAAGGTCAGAAGAGAAACTCGCAAGATCCCAAAAATGTAAAGCAGAAGAAATCCTTCACTTTGGGGATACAAGGTATCAACTCTGAGCCTCTTTTTGCCCCAGTCAGTTTTGAGCACTCACCCAACTGAATTCCTGATGCTGTTGGAGCCTCTAGAGAAATCATTTCAGCCTGAAATTCCCAATAGCTGCCTCAGGGCTTGGTTTATACCATCCCTGGTACAAAGTCAGGACTTCAGTAATGGCAACATTTAAACCATGTGTAAAAGATTGCTACAGAAGGTTAGCATGATCACACATTCATTTCAGAAGCTGTTTAAAGGGCTAAAGGCCAAATTAAGGAGGTCAGTCTGTGCACAAATACATAAGTATTATGTAGAGCAAGAAATAGAGCAGAGCAAGTAGAGCAAGAAAGTTTTCAATCCATTCATGAGTAGTTGTTTCATTTTCATAAAAGATTTAAGATCAACAAAAATATTTCAATCCTGAAACATAACAACATATACTTTTGTTCTTTCACAGAGTATTGGTAAAATTTGTGTTTCGCTCATTCTGAAAATGGTATCAATTATTAACATTGCTATCCATCAACAGAGGAATGGATTAAGAAAATGTAGCATATATATATAAAGGAATGAAAATGGGTCATTTGTAGAGACATGGATGGACCTAGTGATACACTGTCATGGATGGCACTCAGTCATACAGAGTGAAGTTAGTCACAAAGAGAAAAATAAACACCATATATTAACACACATATGTGGAATCTGAAAAAAAAAGGGTATAAACAATCTTATTTACAAAGCAGAAATAGAGACATAGATATAGAGAACAAACATGGATGTCAAGGCAGATGGGGAGATGGGATGAATTGAGAGATTTGGATTGACATATATACATTACTGATAGTGTGTATAAAATAGATAACTAATGAGAACCTACTGTTTAGCACAGGGAACTCTACTCAATGCTCTGCAGTGACCTAAATGGGAAGGAAATCCAAAAGAGAAGGGATATATGTATATATTCTAATATACACCCTCCAGTTCACTTTGCTGTACAATAGAAACTAGCACAACATTGTAAAGCAACTATACTTCAAAAATTTTTTTAAAGATGAGCGCATTTGAGAAACAGATTGACTTGGGAAAATCTCAGTAGACAACATTATCATTATTATGACTAGTTCATGACACCCCAAAATCAGTATTATTCTGCCATTTCACTGAACAACAACAATATAACATGAATTAAAGAAGATAATTCAATATCCTAATATTCAATTAGGATAATGACATGTATTAAGCAAAATAACTAAAGGTTCTATAGACAAAAATTAGAAGTTATTATTGGGGTTAGCCATACGAATAGCTGGTGCTTTGATATGCCAAAATGGCAATTTTACACAGTTCAACCTAATAAAATCTATACATGTGTCTGCAGAATTCACCTTAGAATAAACACTAAGCCATGATAATCTGAATTATATTGTTTGATATTTACTGAGCTCTTATTACATCACTGAGTTAAATGTTTCATCTCACAACAAGTCTATGAGATAGGGACTCTTACTAATATGTTTTCAAATAAGGGAAATGAAACATTCAGTACCTTGTGCAAGAGCCTAGAGCCAAGTAGAGCTGACATTCAAATACAACTCTGACTGTTGCCTCTGCTTGACAGTTGGAGAGAATGATACCTCCCAGACTAAAACAGAAAGACTAGTGGACATTATGAGTATGTGGAAAGATCAATGGTGGAAACTGAGAAAAATGGGAAGCTGAGAGGGAAACTGCATCTTTTACAGGCAGACCTCAGAGATAGTGTGGGTTTGGTTCCAGACCATAGCAATAAAGCAAATATTGCAATAAAGCAAGTCACACCAAGTTTTTGGTTTCTCAGCACATATAAAAGCTATGTTTACACTACATTCTAGACTATTAAATGTGTGATATCTTCATGTCTAAAAAAACAATGTACATGCCTTTATTTAAAAATACTCTATTGCTAAAAATGCTCTCTATCATCTGTGCCTTCAGTGAATCAGTAATCTTTTTGCTGGTAGAGGGTCTTACCTTGATGCTGATGGCTGCTTACGGATCAGGGAAGTGGTTGCTAAAGATGACAATTTCTTAAAATAAGACAACAATGAAGTTTACTGCATCGATGGACTTCTCTTGCTTTATTTTTTTTTTTTTTTTGACTGCATTATGTGACATATGGGATCTTAGTTCCCCAACCAGAGATCAAACCTGTGCCTTCCCTCTACATTGGAAGCATGAAATCCTAACCACTGGACTGCGAGGGAAGTCCCTTATGGACTCTTCCTCTTATGAATGATTTTTCTGTAACAGGCAATACTGCTTGGTAGCATTATATCCACAGAACCCTCTTAAAATTGGAGTCAGCTCTCCCAAACCCTGCCACTGCTTTATCAACTAAGTCTCTATAATACTATAAATCCTTTATTGACATTTCAACAATCTTTACAGCATCTTCACCAGGAATAGATTCCATCTCAAGAAACCACTTTCTTTGTTCACCCATAAGAGGTAACTCCTCATCCATTCAAGTTTTATCACAAGATTGCAGCAATTCAGTCACACCTTCAGACCCAACAGTTCTCTTGCTGTTTCCACTACATCTACAGTTACTTTCTCCATTGTAGTTGTGAACCCCTCCAAGTCACCCATTAGGGCTGGAATCAACTTATTCCAAACTCCCATTAACATTGATATTTTGGTCTCTTCCTATGAGTCAATAATGTTATCAATGGCACCTAGAATGGTGAATCCTTTATAGAAGTGTCTTCAATTTACTTTCCCCAGATCCATCAGAGGAATCACTATCTATGGCATCTATAGCCTGATAAAATATATTTTTTAAATAATGAAACTTGAAAGTTAACATTATTCCTTGACTCATGGGCTGCCAAATGGATGTTGTGTTAGCGGGCATGAAAACATCATTAATCTCATTGTATCTTCATCAGAGCTTTTGGGTGACCAAGTGCTCTGTCAATGAACAGTAGTAATTTAAAAGAAATGTTTTTTTGTTTGTTTGTTTTCTGAGCAGTAGGTCTCAACAGTAGGCTTAAAATAGTCAGTAAACCATATTGCCAACAGATGTCCTGTCATCCAGGCCTTGCTGTTTCATTTATGGAGCAGAGGCAGACTAGATTTAGTATACTTTTTTTTTTTTAATTTTATTTTATTTTTAAACTTTACATAACTGTATTAGTTTTGCCAAATATCAAAATGAATCCACCACAGGTATACATGTGTTCCCCATCCTGAACCCTCCTCCCTCCTCCCTCCCCATTCCATCCCTCTGGGTCGTCCCAGTGCAACAGCCCCAAGCATCCAGTATCGTGCATCGAACCTGGACTGGCAACTCGTTTCATACATGATATTTTACATGTTTCAATGCCATTCTCCCAAATCGTCCCACCTTCTCCCTCTCTCACAGAGTCCATAAGACTGTTCTATACATCAGTGTCTCTTTTGCTGTCTCGTACACAGGGTTATTGTTATCATCTTTCTAAATTCCATATATATGCGTTAGTATACTGTATTGGTGTTTTTCTTTCTGGCTTACTTCACTCTGTATAATAGGCTCCAGTTTCATCCACCTCATTAGAACTGATTCAAATGTATTCTTTTTAATGGCTGAGTAATACTCCATTGTGTATATGTACCACAGCTTGCTTATCCATTCATCTGCTGATGGACATCTAGGTTGCTTCCATGTCCTGGCTATTATAAACAGTGCTGCGATGAACATTGGGGTACACGTGTCTCTTTCAATTCTGGTTTCCTCAGTGTGTATGCCCAGCAGTGGGATTGCTGGATCATAAGGCAGTTCTATTTCCAGTTTTTTAAGGAATCTCCACACTGTTCTCCATAGTGGCTGTACTAGTTTGCAAACTAGATTTAGTATACTTTTTAAGGGCCCTGTGATTTTTGGAAAGGTAAATGAGCACTGTTGCAACTCAAGTCAAAAGCTGCGTTAGACCCTAACAAGAGATTCGGCCTGTCCTTTGAAATTTTGAAACCAAGCACTGACTTCTCCTCTCTAGCTATGAAAGTCCTCGGTGGCATCTGCTTTCAATAAAAGGCTGTTTTGTCTACATTAAAAATCGGTTTCTCAGTGTGGCCAACTGCCTTACTCATCTTAGCAAGATCTTCTGGATAATCTGCTGCAGCTTCTACATCAGCACTTGCTGCTTCTTCACTTTAGTTTTTATGTTATGGTGATGACTTCTTTCCTTAAACTGCATCAACCAACCCCTGCTAGCTTCAAACTTTTCTTCTGCGGCTTCTTCACCTCTCTCAACCTTCACAGAACTGAAGAGAGTTAGGGCCTTGCTCAAGATTAGGCTTTGGCTGAAGGGAATGTAGTGGCTGGTTTCATCTTCTATTCAGACCACTAAAACTTTCTCCAGATCTGCAATAAGGCTGTTTTGCTTTCTTATCATTTGGGTATTCACTGGAGTAGCACTTCTAATTTCCTCCAAGAATTTTTTCTTTACATTCACAACTCAGCTGTTTGGAGCAAGAGGCCTTGATTTTGGTTATCTCAACTTTCTACACGCCTTCCTCACTAAGCCTCATCATTTCTAGCTTTTGATTTAAAGTGAGAGATGTCGACTCTTCCTCTCACTTGAACACTTAGAGGTCATTATAAACTTATTAATTAGCCTAAGTTCAGTACTGTTGTTCTCAGGGAATAGGAAGGCCCAAGGAAAGGGAGAAATAGTGGGGAAGGCTGGTCAGTGGAGCAGTCAACACACACATTTACTAAGTTCAGCATCTTATGCAGGCTAGATTCATGGTGCACCAAAACAATGGCAATAGTAACACGAAAGATCAGTGAACACAGATCACCACAATAAAAGTAATGCAAAAGTATGAAATGTTGTGAGAATTACTGAACTCTGACACAGAGACTCAAAGAGAGCAATCGCTGTTGGAAAAATGACGCCAATAGACTTGCTCAAGGCAGACTTGCCGCAAATCTTCAGTTTGTAAAAAACCAAAAAACAGAACAAAAACAAAATGCAACATCTGTGAAGCCCAGTGAAGTAAAGTGCAATAAAGTAACGTGTGCGGTACTCATCACTCTATGGGGAAAAGGTACCCGCACAGCCCACTGAGCAGAACATCCCTCTAGGTTAGACACACATCAGGTTATCATGGCTAGCAAGTCGTTCACTATTAAATCTTCAAAATGGCTGTCCTCTCTCCTCATTCTAATTCCAGATCTAGGAGCAAATGACTGACCATAGCTGGACTCCTATGCAGGCTTTTTAAACAGGAGAGAGAGAATATATTAATGAGGTAAGCCCAGCATTTGGCTTTCATGGCACCATAAATAGAGAAACTGATACTGTATCAGTCTCCAGGGGACACGGCTGCTCTCACATGCCATAAATTCAAACCTCAAGGCTGCAGAGCTGAGGACCAAATGTGGAACACAGCGAACACCTTCAAGGTACCATCTTAGCCTGAACACGTGTCCAGGTAACCCACTAGGCAAACTATAAAAAGCTTTCAATTTATTCTCTAATTTTTAAAAAGCAATAAACTAGTTAAAAGCAGAATCTCATAAAAAATTCATATGAGTTCATGTTTTCAATTAGAACAAAGAAAGCAAACCAAAAATACCAGTGTTCATTTTGTTTACCTTTCTAGAGCTCTGCGAACAGTAGGATCCATAGTCAACCTAAAAACAAAGAAACCAACATTTAGCAAATATGAAAGAATTTCATGTATTTATCAGGACAGTAGTCAACAAATACTTATTAATAATGGACTTAAAAACATAGAAAGTGCCTTAAAAGGGGACACAAAGAAAAACAGAGGAAATATGATGGATTACAGGAAAGATGTCTGCAGAAAATGCTTAGATAAACTGTGCAATCAAGAAGAGCTCCAATACAGTATACTAACGCATATATATGGAATTTAGAAAGATGGTAACAATAACCCTGTGTACAAGACAGCAAAAGAGACACTGATGTATAGAACAGTCTTATGGACTCTGTGAGAGAGGGAGAGGGTGGGACGATTTGGGAGAATGGCATTGAAACATGTAAAATATCATGTATGAAACGAGTTGCCAGTCCAGGTTCGATGCACGATGCTGGATGCTTGGGGCTGGTGCACTAGGACGACCCAGAGGGATGGAATGGGGAGGGAGGAGGGAGGAGGGTTCAGGATGGGGAACACATGTATACCTGTGGTGGATTCATTTTGATATTTGGCAAAACTAATACAGTTATGTAAAGTTTAAAAATAAAATAAAATTAAAAAAAAAAAAAAGAAGAGCTCCAAAGTATACGCACCCAATCAATGGCATCAATAATCCAAAAAGAATTTTTAAAGATGAAGTTGGGCAAAATGCACAAAAAAAGTATGACCCTGAACTTAAAATGAGTATGCCCATGAGATATAACTTTGACAGTGATAAGATAATGCAAAAGTTCCTCTATGTGAAAACATTGGCATAGTGGAACATATTCCCATACCATTTTCCTTCACAGCTATTATGAGAAACCCATTTTCTCTCTCAAACTTTATTACTCCAAATATTGTTTACCAAGAACCAGAATAATAAGGCATGTAAAGGCCAAAAGCCTGATTATGCAAAAGATGGCATGGCTCCTATATTATTATTACAAACTCAAAAGAGAAAACTAAGGATCCACTCTGAATACAGGTACTCCAAAATGAAGGTTACTATTGACTTTCTGCTTTTACAAAATGCTAACTTTTTTCCATCAAGGGAAAAAAAAGATCTTAGCTCATTTCCTATTAGGATATGGTAATGTGTAAGATGAAAATTATTCTAACAAAAATCAAAGGTTATATACATAGAACGCAAAGAAAGGAACATTCTGCTTTGGACCTTTAGTTCTAATGACACTTGTATTAGTTAATTCAACCCTATAAAAACTGATATCACAAAGATTATTTAATCTGTCAGCTTTTAAAAATCCACTATCAAATCATAAAGAATCAAATCTGAAATTTTAAGTTTCTATCTGAGGTTCCATTTAAGGAAAATAAAATTAACATTCCTAAAACATTATCCTCAGCCGTATTTTTAAATTTAATCTTTACAACTTCTAAAATGTTAATAACATTTTATAATTATAAAAGCAATATTATATTCATTGTAGAAAACAGGCAAAATGCAGAAAATAAAAACAAATCATGACTACACCATTTAGAAGGAAATTAACATCTTCTGTTTTTCCTTGATGCTCCCTTTCAACATACAAAGTCACACACATGGAATTTAAACAAGATTTAGGATTCTACTGTATATACAGTATGTCTTACCTTTTCCCCTTAGCAATGAATCATTTATATCTATATAAAATAGTCTTTAAAAACCATCTTGGGGACTTCCCTAGTGGTCCAGTTGTTAAGACTCTGTGCTCCCACACAATAGGGTACAGGTTAGCTCCCTGGTCAGGAAGTAAGATTCCACATGCCAGTTGGCTAAAACACACACACACACACACACACACACACACACACACACACACACACAGAGTCTTAACAGATTGTGCATTTGAATATTCATATTCACAAACTTTGTTCAAATATTTTCTGATATTTATTAAATCATCTTGTTTTTCTTTTTGTCTAGTACATCTAACAGTACATCTAATACTGCAACAATACCCTTGCATAAAAATCTTCACATTACATTGGCTAATTTTTGCAACTGAAATTCACAAAAATAGAATTTCTGAAGAAAAGGCATAAACTTTTTCCATGGCATTTGTCTATAATTTGTGTACCAAAAAGATAAAAATCTATAGACTGCCCACCAAAAGGACAATGAGCAACTCAGTTCCTATTTCTAAAAATGTTCACAGATAAACCCTAACACTTTATAAAAGTTTTATTTAATAGCAGAAATAATATCTGCTTTTAATTTTAGTTATTTCTTCTTATCACTGCTTCTAAGTAATTTTTTAAATTTATGGTAGTTCTCCAGTTATTATTTTTGACTATTTTTAGCTTAGGAAATTTGTGGTTTTCTTATTGATTTGTAAGAGCTCCTCAGACAATAGAGGTATTAATCGTTTGTGTAGCACAATTATATACACATTTTCATTTGCCTTCCCAGCTCTTTTTTTGCATTTAGGTTTGACTCATAATGGTTTTCGATGCACAGAAATTGAAATTTTATGTAACCAAACATATCAATCATTTTTTGGTGGTTTCTTCCATGGTTTCTATGCTTAGAAAGTTCCTCACTTTCAAAGTTTCAATTTCAATGAAATAACTACTTACATTTTCTTTTACTTGTCCTCCAACTCTGCTATCACCTTTTACCCTTGGTTCCTTTTTTTTTTTTCAACCTGTGTAGAATTCATTGTAGGGATGGCATGAAGCAAGTACTTCTGTGATTTCTGATGACCCCCTCTCTCAGCCCTTTCCCCCAACACCAGAGTAAAAACCACTCATTCCTTCCCAGTTCACTTGTACAAGATTCACTGTGAGAGTAGCTGCTTTGAGGTACAATTTGAGCTCTAATCTTCAGAATAAGCGTTTTTTACCCTGAATCTTATTTTTCCTTAAAAGTAAAAAGAGAAAACACTATCTCTCTTACAGTTTTGTTGTAAGGATTAAGCTAGAAAATTTACAGAAAGCACTTACTTCAGTGTAACACAGCACATGTGTTCAACAAGTCAGTGGATGAACATCCGATTCAGGGCTATTTCTCTTCCTCTGATTTATCTGTCACTTCTTGGTCTCACAGTGTAAATTTGAAATAACACACAGTATTTGATAGGAGAAGTATCTTCAACCTCTTTTCCTACATTTTCTTGCCTATCCTCACCTGTTTTTTTCTCTACATAGGCCCAACCCACTTCTCATTTCAGTTACTCTTAGGATGCTCTTTTCTTCCCATAATTCATTCTCATTCTCTCTCTCTCTTTGATATGTTGTACTGTGACACAAAGAACAAAACTTTTCAAAAAATGTTTAAAAGTCATGTTGAGCACAAATATCCTTGTTTATTAACTGATTAACATGTTAAAATGCTAGCTGTTGTTCAGTCACTCAGTCGAGTCAAACTCTTTGTGACCCCACGGACTGCAGCACAGGAAGCCAGGCTTCTCTGTCCTTCACCATCTCCCAGAGCTTGCTCAAACACATATCCACTGAGTTGGTGATGCCATCCAACCACCTCATCCTGTGTTGTCCCCTTCTCCTCTTGCCTTCAATCTTTCCCAGCATCAGAGTTTTTTCCAATGGGATGGCTCTTCACATCAGGTGGCCAAAGTATTGGGGCTTCTTCAGCTTTGGTATCAGTCCTTCCAATGAATATTCAGGACTGATTTTCTTTAGGATTGACTGGTTTGATCTCCTTGCTGTCCAAGAGACTCTCAGGAGTCTTCTCCAGTACCACAGTTCAAAAGCATCAACTTTTTAATAACAAAAGCACTCAGCCTTTGTTATTAAAATTCTAGGCACTCAGCCTTTTCAATTAAAATTATAGGGTCTCATATGATGAGTTGGATGTTGGCAATGGAATTAAAATAGGTAGTTCTTATGATACTGAAGAAGCATCCTCCTATTCTTTTGAATATTTTCATTTTCATCCCACAGAGAAAACTGAATTTTAAAGAGGTAACATGAGTTGCCCAAAGTCATAGTGGGGCTTGAATGTACACCCAAGTTGTCTGGTTTCAATACCTTTTAATTTTCCATTGCAACCACCATCCAATGACTCCATAAAGCAGTCAATCTGCAACTCAGCGATGTCTTCTGTCCCAAACTTAGACATATAAATTCATTTAGACCTTATGAAACAGCTTCTTTAAAAAGTAATGCAATAAATGATAGCTAATTTCTTAGCTGATATAGTACATATAAAAAATGGAATTTTACTCAGCCATTAAAAGGAACAAAATTGGGTCATCTGTAGAGATGCTGATGGACCTAAAGACTGTGATAAAGAATGAAGTAAGTCAGAAAGAGGAAAACAAATATTATATATTAATGCGTATATGTGGAATCTAGTAAAGTGGTACAGATGAACCCATTTGCAGAGCAGGAATAGAAACACAGATGTAGAGAACAGAGGTATAGACACTGTGGGGGGATGAATTGGGAGATTAGATTGACATTTATACACTACCATATGTAAAATAGTTAGTGGGAACCTCCTGTATAGTTCAGGGAGCTCAGCTCAGTGCTCTGTGGTGACCTACATGGGTGGGATGGTGGGGGAGGTCCAAGAGGGAGGAGATATATGTATACATATAGCTGATTCCAATCACTTCATGGCAAATAAATGGGGAAACAAGGGAAACAGTGACAGATTATTTTCTTGGGCTCCAAAATCAGTGTAGATGGTGACTGCAGCCATGAAATTAAGACACTTGCTCCTTGGAAGAAAAGCTATGACAAACCTAAACAGCATATTAAAGAGCAGAGACATTACTTTGCCAACAAAGGTTCGCATAATCAAAGCTATGGTTTTACTGATAGTCATATATGGATGTGAGAGTTGGGCTATAAAGAAAGCTGAGCACCAAAGAATTGATGCTTTTGAACTGTGGTGTTGGAGAAGACTCTTGAGAGTCCCTTGGACTACAAGAAGATCCAACCAGTCTGTCCTAAAGGACATCAGTCCTGAATATTCATTGGAAGGACTGATGCTGAAGCTGAAGCTCCAATATTTTGGCCACCTGATGCAAAGAGCCGACTCATCTGAAAAGACCCTGATGCTGAGAAAGATTGAAGGCAGGAGGAGAAGGGGACAACAGAGGACAAGATTGTTGGATGGCATCACCGACTCAATGGACAAGAGTTTGAGCAAGTTCCAGGAGATAATGAAAGACAGGGAATCCTGCATGCTGCGGTCCACGGGGTAGCAAAGAGTCAGACGCGACTGTGTGACTGAACAACAACAGCTGATTCACTTCACTGAAGCTGTAAAGCAATACTGTAAACTATGCTAAAAAAAAAAAAAAAACATAGTTCAGAAAAAAAAAAAAGCAGGGAAAATGTTGATACCTGTAGAATCCAGGAAATGAACAAATAGGGGTTATTTATACTTGTATATTCGAAAATATCTTCAAAAATTGGGCTTCCCTGGTGGCTCAGATGGCAAAGGATCTGCCTGTAATGCAGCAGAAATCTCTGCATCAGAATGATCCCCTGGAGAAGGGCACAGCAACCCACTCCAGTATTCTTGCCTGGAGAATCCGATGAACAGAGGAGCCTGTCAAGAAACAGTTCATGGGGTCGCAAAGAGTCGGACACAACTAAGCAATAACACTTTCACTATCACCTTCAAAAAAGATTTGTTTCCAAAAATGTAGATCATTCAGTATTATTTGAAGAAATATTTCAAGACTCACTGATTTTGTATTGGAAAGAGAATTTAGTAGGAGATACAGAGATATGGAGATACAGAGACATGGATTTAGTAGGAGACAGAGACATGGCTGAGAAGCCTTCCTGACCATCAGTTTGACAGAGAGAACAAAGAACTTCCATAACTTTTGTCCACTGAGAGCAAAAACAATGGAGGTAAAAAAGGATAGGACTTTAAAGCAAAATAGAAACCCTTGTAAACAGAGAGTTGGGAGTTAGCAGAGGAGATGGAAATGGTGATAAAAAAAAAGGAGGGTAGAAGGAACACATCAGAGTAGAATAGCCTCTCTTTTCCCTTTGGACACCCATTATGGTTGAAAGTACCCAACAGACTAAAAGCTAAATTTGAATAAGATTCGGCTCATATGCTTTCCTTCTCATAGCTACCACCCAAGTTCTGATCCAAGTTCTTCCCTTCCTTCTGACTCGCTGCATTTTGGAAAGGCAAGTTTTCCTTCTATTGGCCTGATCCCAAATAAATACACTTCTTTCTGTGCTGCTCTAGGATAATTTAACTAGCAATTATTGAAAAATTGCTATTGACAGACCTAAAAACTATGGATAAAAGAAAGTTGCAGCTTTTAAAAACTTCAAGTAAATTTGACTCTTGTGCTTTCTAGAAGGTAATTATCCAGACCATACTCTTTCTCTGGGTAGTTCTGCCCCCTCCTGGGTGAGCTCCTTCGTCAGCCATACTCCTTCCTTCTCCCTAACAGGAACCCTAGATGCTGCCCTTCTCAAACCTGTTTGTATTCTAAAACGTATTACTCCTACCATTTGATCCCTTTTCCCCTCAGAGGAAGCCTGAGAATCTTGCTAAGACATCATCTGAATGACAAATAGCCAAGACATGGAAGCAACCTAAACGTCCTGACAGAGAAATGGATAAAGAAGACGTGGTACACATATACAATGGAATGGTACTCAGTCATGAGAAATAATGAAATAATGCCGATTGCAGCCACGTGGATGGACCTAGAGTTATCATACTAAGAGAAGTAAGTCAGAAAGAGAAAGACAAATACCATAAGATGTCACTCAGATGTGGAATTTAAAATATAACACAAATGAACTTTACGAAACAGAAAAACACTCCCAGACTTAACAGACTTGTGGTTACTGGGGAAAAGGGTAGAGAGAAAGGATATATAGATGGGGGATTGGGGATTGACATGCACACACTGCTATATTTAAAGTAGATAACCACATGTGCATGTAGGCACTTCCACTTACCACATCACTCTGCTTGACTCCCCAAATTGTATGTAATTATTTTATATTGTTAGGTTAATCATGTCCCCATTATGGCTTGCAATTGTAACTATCTTTTATTTTTTGTCTGGCTAGTGATTATGAAAGCTGATAGATATCTTTCACTATTGTGATTATGTAACTATTACTCATTTAATACCATTGTATGGGCTTCCCTCATAGCTCAGTCAGTAAAGAATCCGCCTGCAGTTCAGGAGACCCCTGGTACAATTCCTAAGTCGGGAAGATCCCCTAGAGAAGGAAATGGCAATCCACTCCAGTATTCTTGCCTGGAAAATCCCATGCACAAAGGAGCCTAGCAGGCTACAGTCATGGGGTCGCAAAAGTCAGACACAGCTTAGCGACTAAACCACCACCACCACCAATACCATTGTATCATGATTGGTCGATAGAAAAATAATAGAATTCTGTATCATCAAAACTACCATTTAATTGAAAAACTTGTAATCACTTTTTACAATCAAGATGCATATCAAAATTATCTTGGAACTTTTAAAAAAATACAAATGTCCAGGTATTGCTTTTTTTATCTTTTTTGCCAGAGCTCCAGATATATTTCTAATGAGCAGCCTTGTTTAAAAAACTGGCTATATGAGGATCTTTTACTTTTATCTAGTTTGTTTCACTTTTTCTATTTCATATTCAGTGCTCCCATTTCTGGAGAGGGAAATGGCAACATACTCCAGTATTCTTGCCTAGAGAATCCCATGGACAGAGAAGCCTGGTGGGCTGCTGTCCATGGGGTCGCACAGAGCATGCATGCATTGGAGACGGACATGGCAAGCCACTCCAATATTCTTCTCTGGAGAATCCCAGGGACAGAGGAGCCCGGTGAGCTGCCGTGTATGGGGTCGCACAGTCGGACACGACTGAAGCAACTTAGCAGCAGCAGCAGCTCCCATTTCATTTAGTTTATGTTTTCCAATTTCTCCATCTCTCCTTTGCTTTATGATGTTCTTTCTCAGGCCTTAATCAAGCATGGTAGAAAAGTTTTGTATACATATATATAAAATATATATATAATATATATATATTTTACACCCAGGAGATGGTGAAGGACAGGGAAGCCTGGAGTGCTGCAGTCTATGGGGTCACAAAGAGTTGGATATGACTGAGTGACTGAACAACAAAATATACTATAGAAAACTTATGAATTTTTGCCCAACTAAAAAATTTATGACATGTTGATTCTACTTGTTTGACAGTATAAATAAAATGCTAGATTTCTAATTTAAAAAGTAGATATGCAACAAACAACAACTGTACTGTACCGAACAATAGTGAATATCTTATAATAACCTACAATGGAAAATAATTTCAAAAATAATACATGTGTATATGTATAACTGAATCACACAGAAAAAGAATTCTTTTTGAAATTTAGAAATGTTTATCTTTTTGACAGTTTTGTTAAATGTCCTGTGGACATCTGACAACATATGAGATACAAAATTTTAAATATATGTGTGTAGGATATAAGATTAATATAAATATAATTATAAATCTATTATATTTAAATTATTAATGACATCATTCAAGATGCTAATTTTTTCTGCAATTGATAAAATATCCTCAGAGAAATGTTAATATGTCTCACTATGATTATATATTGTGTCCTTTTCCCTTATATTTCTTCTGATTTTTGCTTTACGTATCTCTGTTTCTTTGTTGTTAGGTGTCTAATGGTCGATGATGTCTATATTCTTTGTGAATTGCACTTTTTATCATTAAAAACATTCATCTTTGTTTTATTTAAAAATAAATAAATTTAATCTAAAAATGGCATAAAAATTAAATAATCAACAAGGACCTACTGTAAAAAAAAATTAAAATTTTAAAAAAGGTTTGACAAAACACATCCACACATGCCTTTTTCAGCTTTACATCAGGGCCTCCTCCCCTCTATTAACCCAACCCCCAACCCAAGTTCCTCTTTCCCTGTTCTCATTCTGCCATACAGGTCAAACCATATGCTGTGCGGGAAAGTGATATGTTTAAATAGAACTAGAATAAATTAAAAAGAATTAAATTAATTAGAATTAAATTTAGGAGAACAGAATGTAAATAGGAAATATCCCTCTGCTAGTCTCTTCTCATAGCCCAAACCATGTTTCCACAGTTCTACAGAGAAACAAAAATGCTTAATTCTTCATCTTTGTCTTGACATTAATAAAAATGAGAAGCACAATTATGTGTCCAGGGATTCTGCATTACATGTATACATATTTAACTTTTTAAACTTGCATGTTTTTTTCTAGTTACTTTTTAAATTGAAATATAGTTGCTTTACAATGTTGTGTTAGTTTCAGGTGTACAGCAAAGTATTTCAGTTACATACATATATTTTTTCATATATTTTTCTCTTCCTGTATGGGTTATTATAAAATATTGAGTATAGTTTCCTGTACTACAGTAGGTCCTTGTTGTTTATCTATTTTATATATAGCAGTGTGTATGTGTAATATGTTACTCCCAACTTCCTAATGTATCCCTCCCTCCCACCTTGTAGTACAGTGGTGGGCACAGCTGCCTCTCACAGTTTATACTGAGCCCATAAAAACATCTATCACTGTTATTTTGTAAGAGGAGAGTGATGAGCAAAGAAATAAGTGAAATAACCAGAGCTGAGTTTGGGTAAACTCTGGGAGTTAGTGATGGACAGGGAGGCCTGGCGGGCTGCGATTCATGGGGTCGCAAAGACTTGGACACAACTGTGCGACTGAACTGAACTGAATACGCTTAATGAGTGGCTGTAATAGAACTGGAACTTGAGACTTCTGTTGTTGAATCCAAAATCATTCCTCTTTCCTGAAACTGACCTTCAGTCTCTAGAACCACGATTACTGAACTTTTACAATTACTATTAGAGGCAACATGGTTCATTTTTCAGCAATTACTCTCCAACACTACTATTCTGAAGTCCATGATAATTACTTTGAGACTGTCCTACACAATTCTCGTTTCTTCCTTGACTGAATAATCTCTTAAGATAACAAGCAGTTCAAATCACGTCTGAGTTTACAAAAGCAGGATTGTGTGCATGTGTGCTCAGTCGTGTCTGACTCTGCGATCCCATGGGCTATGGCCAGCCAGGGTCCTCTATTCATGGGATTTCCCAGGCAAGAATACTGGAGTGCGTTGCCATTTCCTACTCAAAGGGATCTCTCCGACCCAGAGATCGAACTCCAGTCTCCCGAGTCTCTTGCCTTGGCAGACAGATTCTTTACCACTGTGCCACCTGGGAAGCCCCAAAAGAAGAATTGGAGTTTATTACATAGGTATAAACATTAGGTTAAAAAAAAAGGTTCAATATCAATTACAATAACTATGTATAATTTTATGAATGGTTTCTTTTAAATAAGAACCTATTTCCAAGGAGATCTTGAATTTGAGATTTTTCCATATCTGATACATTCCTTATGTATATATGTCCAGTTAGTCAATGTCTATAATAATAAATATTTATTCCATTCATGATTCAATATGCATATCCATCTTTATAGTTAGTTGTATTTTATCATCAATATAAAATAATAAATTAGTTCTCATATAGTGCTTACTATGTGTCAGGTACTGTTCTAAAGGGTTCAAAAATATTACCTCATTTGATCCTCACCTAACACAATGAGGTAGGTATTCTATGACCTCCTTTTATATACATGGAAACTGAGACACAGAGAGAGTGAGTAACTTGCCCAAACTTTTATAGTAAATAATTGACAGTAAATAAAGAAGCTTAGATTTTAACTCAAGTGCTATAGCTACATCAGAAGTTCAGTCACACAGTTGTGTCCGAATCTCTGAAACTCCATGGACTGCAGCACACCAGGCTTCCCTATCATCAACTCCCAGAGCTTGCTCAAACTCATGTCCGTTGAATCGGTGATGCCATCCAACCATCTCATCCTCTGTTGTCCCCTTCTCTTCCTGCCTTCAATCCTTCCCAGCATCAGGGTCTTTTCCAGTGAGACAGCTCTTCACATCAGGTGGCCAAAGTATTAGAGTTTCAGCTTCAGCATCAGTCCTTCCAATGAATATTAGGACTGATCTCCTTTAGGATGGACTGGTTGGATCTCCTTGCTGTCCAAGGGACCCTCAAGAGTCTTCTCCACCACCACAGTTCTAAGCATCAATTATTCAGTACTCAGCTTTCTTTATAGTCCAACTCTTACATCCATACATGACTACAGGAAAAACCACGGCTTTGACTAGATGGACCTTTGTTGGCAATGTAATGTCTCTGCTTTACCTATGCTGTCTAGGTTGGTCATAGCTTTTCTTCCAAGGAGCAAGCATCTTTTAATTTCATGGCTGCAGTCACCATCTACAGTGATTTTTGGAGCCCAAAATTATAAAGTCTGTCAGTGTTTCCATTGTTTCCCCATCTATTTGCCATGATGTGATGGGACCGGATGCCATGATCTTAGTGTTTTGAATGTTGAGTTTTAAGCCAGCTTTTTCACTCTCCTCTTTGGCTTTCATCAAGAGGCTCTTTAGCTCCTCTTCACTTTCTGCCATAAAGGTGGTGTCATCTGCATATCTGAGGTTATTGATATTTCTTCTAGCAATCTTGATTCCAGCTTGTGCTTCATCCAGTCTGGCAATTCACATGATGTACTCTGCACATAAGTTAAATAAGCAGGGTGACAATATATAGCCTTGTCATACTCCTTTCCCAATTTAGCTCCATAGTCCACAGAATTTCAATACTCTGTAGTTTCCAAAAGATTTTCACTTGCTACCAAGAATTCAGCATGAATTCAAAAAATTTTAATAAAAAAACAAACTGGTACTTTCTCCAATAAAAATAAATGAAACAATAACAGCCTTCTATGGCTGTTATTTTATTTATTTTTATTGGAGACAGTACCAGTTTCTTTTTTAAAAAATAAAGCAACATTTTTTTTAAAAAAATTAAACAACAGCTAGCCTTCTGGAGCTGGGGCTTCCCTGGTAGCTCAGCTGGTAAAGAATCCACTTGCTGTGAAATGAAGCAACTGACAAACAACTAATCTCGAGAATATACAAGCAACTCCTACAGCTCAACTCCAGAAAAATAAATGACCCAATCAAAAAATGGGCCAAAGAACTAAATAGACATTTCTCCAAAGAAGACATACAGATGGCTAACAAATGCATGAAAAGATGCTCAACATCACTCATTATCAGAGAAATGCAAATCAAAACCACTATGAGGTACCATTTCACACCAGTCAGAATGGCTGTGATCCAAAAGTCTACAAGTAATAAATGCTGGAGAGGGTGTGGAGAAAAGGGAACCCTCTTACACTGTTGGTGGGAATGCAAACTAGTACAGCCACTATGGAGAACAGTGTGGAGATTCCTTAAAAAACTGGAAATAGACCTGCCTTATGATCCAGCAATCCCACTGCTGGGCATACACACTGAGGAAACCAGAAGGGAAAGAGACACGTGTACCCCAATGTTCATCGCAGCACTGTTTATAATAGCCAGGACATGGAAGCAACCTAGATGTCCATCAGCAGATGAATGGATAAGAAAGCTATGGTACATATACACAATGGAGTATTATTCAGCCATTAAAAAGAATACATTTGAATCAGTTCTAATGAGGTGGATGAAACTGGAGCCTATTATACAGAGTGAAGTAAGCCAGAAAGAAAAACACCAATACAGTATACTAATGCATATATATGGAATTTAGAAAGATGGTAACAATAACCCTGTGTACGAGACAGCAAAAGAGACACTTATGTATAGAATAGTCTTATGGACTCTGTGAGAGAGGGAGAGGGTGGGACGATTTGGGAGAATGGCATTGAAACATGTAAAATATCATGTATGAAACGAGTTGCCAGTCCAGGTTCGATGCACGATGCTGGATGCTTGGGGCTGGTGCACTGGGATGACCCAGAGGGATGGAATGGGGAGGGAGGAGGGAGGAGGGTTCAGGATGGGGAACACATGTATACCTGTGGCGGATTCATTTTGATATTTGGCAAAACTAATACAGTTATGTAAAGTTTAAAAATAAAATAAAATTAAAAAAAATAAAATAAAATAAAAAAATGAAAAAAAAATAAATAAAACATTAGTATTTATGTTAAAAGGTTAAGAAGTTATATATACAATAAATATGGCACACTACCAACCTAAGGTTGTGTGCCTCATGAGGTTAAAAAAAAAAAAAAAAAAGAATCCACTTGCAATGCAGGAGACTCCAGTTCGATTCCCAGGTTGGGAAGATCCACTAGAGAAGGGATAAGCTACCCACTCCAGTATTCTTGGGCTTCCCAGGTGGCTCAGCTGGTAAAGAATCCACCTGTAATTCCAGAGATCTGGGTTTGATCCCTGGGTTGGGAACATCCCTCGGAGGAGGGAACAGCTACCCACTCCAGTATTACGGGCTAGAGAATTCCATGTTCTGTATACTCCATGGGGTCACAAAGAGTTGGACACGACTGAGTGACTTTCACTCACTCATTCAGCTTTCTAGAGCTAGTGGCTATTTAATATATGTCCAACACAAAACATGATTAACTCTTTAAACAATATGAGGTACTAATTATTACTGTTCCCACTTTATAGATGAAGATTCTGACACTTAGACTAAATTGCTCAGTTACACAGCTTATTGGTAGTGAAGGTGACATTCAAACCCAATTCTGACATCAGAGCCTTCCTCTTAACCATTCTACTCACCTGCCCTCAATCTACTCTATTGAAATAACATTGTTTAAATGAGAGAAAAGCAATTTGGGTGAATATTTCTCCACTGCAACTGTGCAAATAAACACAATGTAACATGTTCACTTACATCCACAAATGCACCTGCCCAATATGTTCAAGCAGAGTGTCTCCTGGAATGAAACTCTCCAAAGACCTTTCGAGGAGACAGTGGTTGAAATAGTAAAAAGAAATGCTATTTCCCTTACTCATTTAGATAGTTAAAATTCTAGATTGTTTAGTCGTGAATTTGACATTTTATTTATCTTTCCTTCGAGAAATAAGCCTGTCATAAAGTTTGGAAAACACAGATCCCCAAATACATCATTTCAAATATACTTGAGCAAATAAACTGAGATGCTGAACATTCATAATATTCTTGCCTCAGAGGGCAGTGAAACAATTTGTCACTGACAAACCACCATTCCAGCCCATTTCAGGAGTCAGGTGATTTGTTGGAGGTTTGAGAAGCTTAATGTCAACCCACTTGTCGATAAAAGTTGTTGAGCTCAGACCAACCAATGTATTTGGAATGAACTACCATAAAATTCCAAGTGGCACAATTATTGTTCGCAACTTGCAGCTAGTTAAAAAACATTTCTAATGTCACCTATTCCTTTGTTTCCAAGATGATATTCAAGCAATATAATAAGTAATATAACAAAGATAAACACGGTTGCTATGAACAGGTAATAGATTTGATCCATTCATTCAGCTAATACTGTAGGGGCCACCTGTGTGAACTTTAGCATAGGCAAGAGCTGTTGTTTGATCACTTGATAAGAATAACAGTGAAAGATCAAAGTCACCATAGAAAAAAGTGGGAAGGTTTACTCAGCCAAGTAGCAATCTATTACACAGTGGTGGAAAGTCCAAGATCAAGAGTAGAAAAGTGAAAGTCTATCAGTCATGTCTGACTCTTTGGAACCCCATGGACTATATCGTCCATGGAATTCTCCAGGCCAGAATACTGCAGTGGGTAGTCTTTCTCTTCTCCAGGGGATTTTCCTAACCCATAGATAAAACCCAAGTCTCCCGCATTGCAGGGAGATTCTCTACCAGCTGAGCCACCAGGGAAGGTTTAAAGAGTCAGACCTAAAACACAGCCTCAGTTTTCACATCTATAATCTAATGACAATTAGGCTGCTACCCAAGGGTCGGGAGGATTAAAACAAGGTAATGGTAGTAGACTGTTTATTGTTGTTATTTAGATGCTAAGCCGTGTCTGACTCTTTTGTGACCCCACTCTTGAGCCCGCCAGGCTCCTCTGTCCATGTGATTTCCCAGGCAAGAATACTGGAGTGGGTTGCCATTTCCTCCTTCAGGGGATCTTTCTGACCCAGGGATCAAATCCACGTCACCTGCATTGGCAGGCAGACTCCCTACCACTGAGCCACCGGGGCAGCCCCTAGACTGCTTTTTAGCACACAGTAGAAATGCTCAACTCACATCTGCTCATGTTAGTTTAGCTCTCCGTTTAGCTCTCCTGTTTCACATGCATGATAAGGAAATTAATGAGTTGAAGGTTAACTAAACCAACAGAAAATGTGCCTTAGAGTTTTAAAATCTTTTTTAAGGGAGAAAATCAGGACAAGGGCTATTTTTATCTAGTTCACCACTGTATCTTCAACATCTGACAAAGGGCCTGATAAATGTCTGTTCATTAAGTACACGCCAAATCATTACACAAACAAATACATTAAAAGAGTTGTCTCTCTCAGCGTAAGGTATACGGGAATCCTGGCAGGGGGAAGAGAGAGGGTTTAACATGAGAGGGAGAAGAAGGCCTAGAACTGAGGTTAAATGAATTCTATAAGGTTATTTTTCACACTGGAGCCAACAAGACTCAATCCGATCCTTGAGAGTAGATCCTCAAATCACTGACGGTGCCCAATGCTTCAGATGGACCAGGCAACACAAATGCTTGTTCCGTGTGTTTATCTGCTCATGGGAATTCAGTTCTTCAAAATAAAGCTGATTCTACAGAAGAAGCTCCCTAACAACCCCAGTCTACTACAAACCCTAAGAGGGTCTATAATGCTCTTCTGGCTTTGAAATACAACAGAGAAGCCATCATTTCAAGCAGTCTGCTCTTATGACACTGGCTCTTTGCTGGATCCTCTCTAAAAGACCAGAATGAAACTCTGCACATATTCTGTCCCTTCCAGTTTCCAAGCATTTTCTTAGCCTCTACGGAGACTATAAGGAGGAATAAGGCACAACGCTCACCCTGAAGGAGCATCCTGTACAATAAAGATAAGACAAATACAAAAACAACAACAATAGAAGGCCAATGTCATGGAGAGGTACAAGGAAAGGGACCCATAAAGGAATCAAATAAATCTATTTTAAGCAATTAAGGCTCTATGACAGTAAGATGAGCCCACAAGGATTTTGAATGGGCAAGGGCATCAGAGTTTGATAAGACAAGAAGAGTAAAGACCAGTTAGGAACACATAGGGTGATTAAGTACTTTGGGACAACTTTGATATTTTACTGGTTTATGGGGCCAAAAAAAGAGAATATCTATAATCAGAAACACCTGTAACATCTAGAGCAGAGGGACAAAAGTACAACAAGACCTCACAGGTTGTTCAGCAGGAAAGTGGCATGACTAAGACTATTGATTAGAAAGATTGATCTGGCAAGAGCTTGTTAGAATGGATGGAGAGGGAAAGAGACAAAGCAAGTCTGTAGTAAAGGATTAACTTTGTCAGAAAGGAGGGCTAGGCTTTGCTCTTGAACCTGGTGCAGTGGCCTCTAAGCTCTTCGAATACCTATCTGATAAGGGTGGTGGTGTTTACCGTGGTGTTTGGGGCCACAGCGTACACACTATAGTAACAATGTGATTTATCGGGGGTGTCTGTGTCCACGTGCTATCAGCTTGATCTCAGGAGGGACTGGAGAGTAAGCTAATAATGCCTGTGTGACCAACCAAGTCTAAGTGAATGAGCCTCAGTGAAAACTCCAAACAACAAGGCTTGAGTGAGTTGTGTTACAGGAGACACAAATCCTGTCTACATGACTCCACTAGGAGAGGACAATGGAAGAAGTTCTTGAAACACTTCTAGACCCTGATCTATGTGAGGGGAAATTATATCCTTGATATAGTAGCAGCATGGATTGGAAGGTCAGCTTTTTAAATGTTTTCTATCAAACTCTACCTACCTCTTCTATGAAACTACACCCAGTAAAACACTACTTGGTCTTATATTTTTCTCTTGGCTGCCCCACATTTATCCAGGAACAATTAATATATTCACCAATCCTTTGAAATATTGAATTACCACCCACGATTCTGTGCGGGACATCTACTCTGCTATAGGAGCGGCTATCTTCACATGTCCCATGAGGAAAAGTTTCCAGGGAAGGATGTTGGAGAGCTCCAATATTACGTGGCCTCAAGGATACAAAAACAAGATGTGGATGGACCCAGGGACTGTCATACAACATGAAGTAAGTCAGAAAGAGAAAAATAAATATCATATATTAACACATATATATATGGGATCTAGAAAAATGGTACAGATGGACCTATTTGCAAGGCAGAAATAGAGACACAGACATAGAGAACAAACGTATGGACACTAAGGGGGCAAATGAGGGTGGTGGTAGTGGTGCTGGGGGGGGTGGTGGTGGAAGGAATTGGGAGATTGGGACCGACATATATTCACTACCATGTATATGAAACAGATAACTAATGAGAACCTACTGTACTGCACAGGAAACTCTACTCAACGCTCTGTGGTGACCTAAATGGGAAGGCAATCCAAAAAAGAGGGGACATATGTATGCATATAACTGAGTCACTTTGCTGTACAGTAGAAACTAATACAAAATTCTAAAGCAACTATATTCGAATAAAAAGTTTTTAAAAAGAATACAAAAACAAGAAGACCCAATATCATATCTTCCCACAGCTTCAAAGAAAGGCTTGGCAATTGTTTTCGTTCATCAGAGCTGCTCTGACAGAATACTGTGGATTGGTGGGCTTATAAACCACAGACACTTATCTCTCATACTTCTGGATGCTGGAAAGTCAAGTTAATGGCACCAGCAGACTCAGTGTCTAGTGAGGACTCAATTCCTGGTTCATGGATGGCCATCTTTTCACTATGTCCTCACATGATAGAAGAGGCAAGAGAGCTTTCTGGGGTCTCTTATATAAGGGACCTAATCACCTCCCAAGATTACCAAGTCCTAATACCATAACATTGGGCATTGGTCTCAACATATGAATTTGCAGGGGACAGAAAAATTCAGATTACAGCAACAATTAAGAACAACAACAAAAAATTTTTAAGCCAGATTGTAAAACTGTAAAACTTGAAAGTTGCTCATCTTTTCAAAATCTCTGATATACATAGATCTAATTTGCTGAACTGTTATAACATTTATTCTACCTGGCCCTGTGACAAAATAATGGTGTATCACTCTATCAGGATACCAATTAGGAAAGTAAATTGAAGACAACTGACATTATATGCCTAACATTGCTAATAGGTAAACAATTTCAAAATGATTGCTCAAGCGTTGGATATATCAAAAGCTTTCCAATTTAAATGGTATATTTAAAATTTCTCTTCAACCAAGGGATTTGCCACTTTACTGAAAATAGGTTCTCTGCTTTTTTCTTTTTTAAAAAAAGCTACATTGAGCAATGAGTCACCAGGTGATTTCCTTTCTTTATTTCTGAGTTCCACTTCAAAGATAAATGCTACTCTTCCACCTCTGTTTTCTCATGTAATGTACCTGAGCTGCTATTCTTTGAGGTCATGAAAGAGCCAGGAGATGATTAGAACAAAAACTTATGCATATTTGACATGAGCTTTATTATGTGGGAGTTTATATATGTCTCAAATATTTAAGGCAATTTAAATTTTTAGAATTTCTGGAGACCAAGCTAAATGACTAAAAATTAGCTTTTAAAAACTCATTTCTGTTTATTTAAATAAAGGATAACTAGCATCATATTTAAAATATATGCTGGAGATAACTAGGATATTGAAATATACTGTTTTTTTTTTAAATTATTGGACTCCAAAACAAATATCCTCAGATTCACTATCATCTCCAGCTAGCTGATATTGAAAAATACATAATGGTGGACTGTTGTCATGGTAACTCCTCTACAACTACACATTTTCTATGGCAACCCAGGCTCCAGGGAATACTAATGAAAACCCATAGCAACAGAGAATTAAAGAGATGATGTCTAGAAACTGAAAAGCTCATGTAACATTTATTACAAATGTTACAGGTGCCTTTGTATATTTAACAAACAATATCAGTATGCAGAGACACATTAACCAGAAGATATAAAAGGCATAATTGAAGTATTTTCTGGAGGAAAAAAAAACTCTAATGCCTATGGTATTTAAAGGATGCACATCAATGTACTATTAAATATGAAAACATGCAATTCATATTTTAAAACACAGAATCATAATTTTAATAAAAATGAAAATATTTTCTCAGTTGCAGAAGTCTCACATGCTATATAATGCAAAGTGAGCCCAAGAAGCAACTCCAGAAAACTTTCAATTTTACTCTTTTCCTAGTTCCTTGTTTTCAAGAGTTCCAGGTACATAACCTTGATCATTTAACCTTTATCAACACCTATCTCCAAACCTTAACCTTCTCTTTTTTCAGAAAGGATGTTATATTTAAAGGACATGAAAGCTTCTATGATTCCTATTCTATTATCTCCCAGCAAATGAATGTGCAATATCACTTAATCTAAGTGTCAATTTCTTATCTGCCTCCCCCAATACCAATTTACCTACAACATATGGTAAATATACCTGAGCACTCTGGGAAAAGATTAAATGTATCATCTTAGTTAAAGAAAAAAGAACTAAAATGTTTATATTTTATTGTAAAAGGTTGGAGTTAAGTATAAAGATCAATACAAAAATCCATGCACATTACAAACTATTCTAGGTGCAATTATTTTCTAAGTACATACTATGCCACCAGCTTCCTTGGTGGCTCAGATGGTAAAGAATCCGCCTGTAATGTGGGAGACCTGGGTTCGAGCCCTGGGTCAAGAAGATCCCCTGGAGAAGGAAATGGCTACCCACTCCAGTATTCTTGCCTGGAGAATCCCATGGATAGGGGAGTTGGTGGGCTACAGTCCATGGGGTCGCAAAGAGTCAGACATGACTGAGTGACTAACACTTACTTACTATGCTGCCAGTTAGTATTAGAGCAAGGGAAAGACAGACAAGAAGATCCCTACATTCATAAACCTCATGTTCTAGCAGAAAACATCAGAATATGAAGAAGTAAAGAAACATGACCAAGGATTATGAAAGTGTCACAGAGGAAATAATCAGAGCTAAGTGATCAGAAATACTTGGGGAAGAGATGAGCTAGTGTAAGTCTTTTTATAGTCGGTCCTCCCAAAGGAAGGAAGACGGGAGTAAGAAATGAGACTTCCAAGACGAGAAAGAGCCAGCCAGGTGGAGGAAAGAACTACGGAATAGAGGGGTCAGCCATCAGAAGACCTTGAAGTAGGAAAGTATTCAATGTGTTGACAAAATAACACAGAGATTGTTACCAGAACACAAGTCCATGTGCCCCACCTGAGGCCAAACGATACCAAAACATCAGAGTTTGGAGCAGAGAAAGGTTTACTGACGGCCAGGCAAGAAGTCAGGTGGCTCCTACCTTAAAACCCCCAAACTGCCAAAAGCTCTCAGCAAAGCCCTTTTTTTTAGGAAAGGTGAGGGAAGGACGTGCTTAGTTCTTGCAAACTTCTTGGTGTCAGATCCTTTGTTCCTGAAGTCGGGTCACGGTCAGGTAATGATGTTCCTGTAAACCTCCATCAAACAAATGTTATTGTCTGTTCTGACAAGAAAGGGCAAGGTCCCAAGGCTCAACTTTTACCCTGTGAGGTCCAGGTCCTGGCTAAGAGGAGGCAGGTCTCCGTTAGCAGCTCCCTCAGGGCCAGGTCCCCAGCCCCTGCCCAGCTGTCATTGCTGAGGGAACCAGGAGCCCAGGGCCCAACAAGAACTCAGGCTCTTCAGGCCACCAACATATGGGGTGGGAGAGAGGCAGGTTCCACAGACTGTGACCCAGGCAGACTGCCACTGCCGTTAGGTCACAGAGGCAGGGATGGTGGAAAGGTACACTGCCGCCTCAAGGCCTGGGCCTGGTCAGCAGGTGGTCTTGGTGAGGGCTCTGGAGGCCTGCAGGACACAGCCCCCTGCCTGTTCCATGGCCCCCCAGCTCATCCACCAATCCAAGAGGGCCTGAGAGAAGGCCAGGATTCACCTCTTACCTTACTCTCCACCTCACAACAGCCATTCCACCAATCATTGGCTGAACAGGTACTTAACTAATGGTTGCTCATTGACAGTTGGTGGCTTGGGGGAGGAGCCCACTGCAGCACCAACCAATGGCTGAGCAGGACTACTAATAGTCCTGTTGCCAGGTAACAGGGGGGAAGGGGAGGGACTGGCACACAGAAAGGGCTGCATGTTAGGGGTTGAACAGGGCAGCACTCTATTACAAGGTCAGTGGGACTGCAGAGCACAGAATGGGGATAGAATAAAACTATGATAAGACATATTTCTTTTATTGGCCACGTTGCCAGGCGTGTGGGATCTTAGTTACTGGACCAGGGATCAAAGCTGTGGCCCCTGCAGTCAAAGTGTGGAATCCTAACCAGTGGACCTACAGGGAAGTCCCAAGACTAACTTTCTTTTATCTATGTGTGTTTAGTTATGGTAAAGCTATAGAAAACTAAAATTTGCATTTCAAAACTGTTAAAATGAACTAAGGGATAACACCTAGGTGCCCAGTTATTATCAAATGCTTCGGAATCTACCATTGGCCATGAATCTAACTCCAGACATAAAGATGGAGCAGATCCTTGAAGAGGGTCAAGCCAACCTTTTGCAATGCTCATCTTCCCCAAAACCAGTTCCCCACCACCAACTGCATCCACCACAAACTCCGTATCTGCCAAACTAGACATTAAGCATAAATAAGATAAGCTTTCTTTTTAAAAACACCATTTAAACTTAGTGTTGTATTACCTTGTAATTCATATACTACACATTCATTTAGATGAAAGCCAAATTGTTCCCTTAGCCAGCAAGATGCTGGCCCTTCAATTATGTTTTCAATTCTTCCTGGTTTATTTATAAAACAACACTTATATATAGTATTTAAAATTCTATATCACAGTTCAGTAGAGTCCAAGAGTTCAAAACATTTGCTTTTTAAAAACCTTGACTATTAACAAAAGGAAAATAAAAATCAGAAAAGCATAATGTTCAAGACAGTAAATTCTAGTTTAAGACTATGCAATATTGTCTTGATAGTCAGTTTTAACTATGTAAAATCAAAGCTCTGGGAATTGTTAATAGTTTATTTTGAGGTGACTATCTCTAATATTTCCAGACAGAATACTGTTCATGGATTCTACACTGGGCCCAAATTTTAAAAATTCTAATAAAATCATGTCTGGAAGTTTGATATTATTCACATTGGGTTTAGTAATAACCACAAAAAATAAAATGGGATTTCTACCTAGATTAAATCAAGTTTTAAAGGATATGCAAAACAATGCAGTCATTCCAAACATGGTCATGTCTTGTTGCTTTAAATTTTGCCTGGCCAATCCAGCGAAACTGAACAAAGAAAAAGGAGTTGAGCTTGGATGGGGATGAGTTAAGATGTTTGATTTTTTGGATGATATTTATAAACACACAACATAGTAAAAAGAATCATTGGCAGGCCACTATTCTAAAAATCCATACCACCTGAAGTGTTCAGATCTAATTCTATTTTTTCTCTAACTTTCAAATGTTCATTTTCTCTTCAGTTGAAATGTCTATGCTTTCCATTGGATGGAAACTATTATTTTTGCCTAACAAGTTTTCCCAATGTTTCCTGCCTTAGGGTCAAATACAAAGGAGAACACAATTTAACATAAGATAAGCAAAGAAATAGGACAGGAGTCTCATTAAATTTGAATAAACTCTAGCACTTGAATCTACAAAAGATATAGATCTCAATTATAATCTGCACTGAGTTCAGTTATAACTACTTGAATGGCGGAGTGGTTAGCCACAATTTTTTCACTCATTCTGTCTAACAAGCTATTAAAAAGCTTTACAACTACAGAACAATTTAGAATCTTTGAAATTAATTTGGAAATTCTTCACCCACTATTTCTGTTTGGGTTTTGCTTAGTTGGAGTGAAATTTATGAAGGCACATGACAATTCAACAGGAAGAGGGAACTAGAACAAGACTGTCAGACAAGTATTCCAAAATTCTTCCATAAACCAACTTTACGATTTATACCCTTGAATAGATAAATCAGTTAGTAAGAAACTGGATTATTTGAATAGTCAACGAAGTTTTGTCACAATCTTGGGAGCTCAGGCATTTCTAACACCTCATTAACCCAGGGCTACATGTCAGGCACATTACCCCAATTCCCCACTCTACCTCACATCTCCAGGTAGTCTTGGTGGTAAGACCTCTCATGACTCAAAATGGTGGTTACACCCAAATACTGTCCATTTATGTGTAGGGTGGTCTTTTGGAGACTTCCTCAGATTCTACATCTGCTTTCCTTGTAATATGAACAGACTACAATAACTGGATATATCACAGCATAAATCACATGAGAGCAGTTAGTGAAACTGTGGTAGAGTCTGTCAAACAGAGTGAAGTCAGTCACAAAGAAGAAAGCAAATACCATATATTAATTCATATGTATGTAATCTGGAAAAATGGTACAACTGAACCTATTTGCAGAGCAGGAACAGAGAGGCAGACATAGAGAACAGACAGGTGGACACGTAGGTGAGGGGAGGGTGTGATGAACTGGGCGAGTAGCACTGACATATACACACCACCATCTGTGAAACAGAGCGCTAGTGGGAAGCTGCTGTGTAGCACAGGGTGCTCAGCTTGGTGCTCTGTGATGACCTAGAAGTGGGGATGGTGGGATGGGGTGGTGGGAGGGAGGCTCTAGAGAGAGGGGATATATGTATACATATAGCTGATTCACTTTGTTCTACAGCAGAACTAATACAACATTTTAAGGCAATTATTGTATTGTTGTTCAGTCACCCAATGGTGAACATCTCTTTGTGACCCCATGGACTGCAGCATGCCAGGCTTCCCTGTCCCCCACTATCTCCCGGAGTTTGCCCAAGCTCATGTCCATTGCATCAGTGATGCCATCCAGCCATCTCATCCTCTGATGCCCTCTTCTCCTTCTGCCCTCAATCTTTCCCAGCATCAGGGACTTTTCCAATGAGTCAACTGTTGGCATCAGGTGACCAAAATACTGGAGCTTCAACTTCAGCATCAGTCCTTCCAACGAGTATTCAGGGCCGATTTCCTTTAAGACTGACTGGTTGGATCTCCTTGCTGTCCAAGGGACTCTCGGGAGTCTTCTCCAGCACCACAGTTGGAAGGCATCAATGCTTTTGGCACTCTGCCTTCTTTATGGTCCAACTCTCACAACCGTATGTGACCACTGGGAAGACCAGAGCCTTGACTATACAGACCTCCGTCGGTAGTGATGTCTCTGCTTTTCAACACCCTGTCTAGGTTTGTCATAGCCTTCCTGCCAAGAAGCAACTGCCTTCTGATTTCATGGCTGCAATCACCAGCTGCAGTGATTTTAGAGCCCAAGAAGAATTCCACCTTTTCCGCTTCTATTTGGCATAAAGTAATGGGACCAGATGCCATGATCTTGGGTGTTTTCTTTTTTAATATTCAGTCCTAAGCTGACTTTTTCACTCTTCTCCTTCACCCTCATCAAGAGATTCTTCTTCACTTTCTGCCATTAGAGTGGTATCATCTGCATATCTGAGGTTGTTGATGTTTCTCCCACCTATTTAAGCTCGTAACTCATCTAGCCCAGCATTTCTCATGATATGTTCAGCACAAAGGTTGTGTTCAGGATAAATAAACATAAAGGATGTATTCAGCATAAATAAACAGGGTGACAACAGACAGCCCTGTTGTACTCTTCTCAATCCTGAACCCATCAGTTTTCCATATAGGGTTCTAGCCATTGCTTCTTGATCCACACACAGGTTTCTCAAGAGACAGGTAAGATGGTCTGGTATTCCCATCTCTTTAAGAGCTTTCCACAGTTTGTTATAATCCACTGAGAGCAGCACACATACCTAATAGAAAAACCTGTGAAAGTGGACAGGATAGCTAGAAATACAACAAACTAGGACCACTCTTTTAAGGACTGGTGTAGCCAACCTCATCAAAAGTTTCTGAATATCATATGAGTTTATAACTGATTTCATAACAATGGCTGCAAAATTCACTGGACATTCCAAACATGCCCTCTACAGACTCTAAATTATGATGAGGCATTTGCCCAAATATCAAGCATAATCTGTAATAGGACTCAAAATGTTCTTAGTTATTAAAAAAAAATATTATCACTTATGCCCAAAATGAAGAAGGCAATGGCACCCCACTCTAGTACTCTTGCCTGGAAAATCCCATGGATGGAGGAGCCTGGTGGGCTACAGTCCATAGGGTCGTGAAGAGTTGGACATGACTGAGTGACTTCACTTTCACTTTTCACTTTCATGCACTGGAGAAGGAAATGGCAACCCACGCCACTGTTCTTGCCTGGAGAATCCCAGGGATGGGAGTCTGGTAGGCTGCCGTCTATGGGGTCACACAGAGTCGGACACGACTGACGTGACTTAGCAGTAGCAGCATGCCCAAAATAGTACACAAAAAGCCTATGTAAGCCAAAAATAACATATTTAAGCCAAAGTGACAATAGTACTTTAAAAAAAATTATAATACACAGAGAGCCTTTTCTTCTCACCTCACATTATAAAATAAGTGAAAGCCTTAGAATTATGGCAGAAGCAGAAATGGAAAGAGGCCACAGATGTTTACAACCAAAACAGCTATTCTGACTTTAACCCATGTAATTAATTGGAAGTCTCTTAAGAAAATATTTGACACTCATTTAAGAAATTCATATTCCTAGGAAAATATCTTAAGTTTAAATACCTGCTATGTATCTAAGATAAACAAGAAGTAACTCAATCCGTCGTTCAGAGATTATGTTGACACATTACGGTAAGAAGATATTTAAGTAAAAAATTAGAATTGTGTTCATTAAAGGTCTTTGGTTCTCTAGAAACTTAGATCATTATAGAATATAGTTAAATGTTGCTTTTAGTATAAAACACAAATTTCGTGTCTATATCCATGAAGAAATTTGGGTTTAATTCCTTCAAAATCCTTTCAAACTTTTTTTAACCTTTGTTTATACAGTCAAAGTTTGAACTGGTAGAGAACACAAATGTCATTTCGTTAATCAAGAAGTAGTGACCCAAAGACACAAGCGTTAACCAAGATCATACAACTTATTAGTCATTCAGTATACTGGAAACTTCACTTTCATGCACTGGAGAAGGAAATGGCAACCCACTCCACTGTTCTTGCCTGGAGAATCCCAGGGACGGGGGAGCCTGGTGGGCTGCCGTCTATGGGGTCACACAGAGTCGGACACGACTGAAGTGACTTAGCAGCAGCAGCATACTGGAAACTAGGCCTGTCTCCTAAACCCCAGCACAACTCTGTTGTTGACGGTATTCTACTTCCTCCTTTTTGTTAGATGGCTAGACTTTACCTAAAGTACCTCTGTTTTACAGGACAAAATGCCAGTGGTTTGTTCTAATGAGGCAGACAGTCATGGTGACACCTTCACCCCAAGAGAGCCTGAGTTGGTAAGAAGTGGCCCAGAGAGAACACACAACACAGGATATAGAATGGATCACATGCTCAGCTCAAGAACAGGCCAGCAGGACAGCTCCAGGCCTGCACAGAATGTCCCGTTTGCTGTACAGGAGACAAGAAAGAATCAAGCCTATTTAATTGACAAGAGCAGACAAGGCCTCAGCCTGCTCTCTAAAGAAACAAACAACAAAAAAGGGTCACTGTGGTATTTAGAGGCTGGAGTTAACTCTCAGATGAAATAGGACTCCTGTTATGAAAAGATTTTGGCAACCTCTGTAAGGAGCAAGAGAAACAAAGCCAATGGTAACAAGTTAAATTTGACTACATATAAGGATTCCAGTACACCCATGAAATGCATAGGATTGGAGTGTGTGTTTGACTAGCTCAAGACCATACAGAGCCCTTCTGCTTTCTGCCTCCAAATTCGACTTTATTTCCTCCTACATTCTCACTCCTAACACAATCTTGGCACCAGCAAAACTGTTCAGTAAATACGCTACACTCACTCCCCACTTCAGTCACCTTAACTGCTCTATTAACCCTTCGGACATTTTTTTCTTTCTGTGACCTTATTAAAAACAGTCTATCAAATATTTGATGAAAACATATGAAGGTTTTCTTAGGCAAAGTTTGATCTCTGCTTCCAAAATTTATCATATTCTGGTGATGGGTTTACCATCTCTCTCCACCACCCACCTATGAGCCCTCTAGGGAAAGAGGCTGTATTTTATCTTCCTGGCAACAGACTTCACACTGTAATTGCATTCAATATATGCCACTCAAAGAATAAAACAGGCTGTGCTGTGCTGTTGAGGGTGTGGCAAAATGAGTGCTCTCATACAATGCCAATGGAAATCTGGTACAATCTTTCCAAATAGTACCTAGCAATACATTTGGAGGCCATTAACACTCTCAAGGGCTTCCCAAGTGGCGATAGTGATAAAGAGCCTGCCTCCCAATGCAGGAGACTTTAGAGACACAGGTTCCATCCGGGGATTGGGAAGATCCCCTGGGGAGGGCACGGCAACCCACACCAGTATTCTTGCCTGGAGAATCCCATGACCAGAGGAGCCTGGAAGGCTACAGTCCATAGGGTCGCACAGAGTCAGACACGACTGAACCGACTTAGCACAGTACAGCAAAGCAACACTCTCAAATCTTTGAACCCGATAACACCACCTCAAGAAATATATCACAAAGACATAAGTAGATGAGCTTCCCTGACAGTCCAGTGGTTAGGAATCCTCACTGCAATGCAGGGGAATGTTGGTTCGATCCCTGGTCAGGGAACTATGATTCCACAGGCTGCGGGGCTACTAACCCTGTGCGCTGCAATATTGAGCCCACGTGCCACAACTAGAGAGCCCACGAGACACAATAAAAGATCCTGCATGCTGTAACTAAGACTCAACACAGTCAGATAACTTTTTCAATTTGTTAAAAAAAAAAAAGGCATAACTGGATGTAAAAAAACAAAGATTCATATTCAAGGATGTTTGACACAGTCTTCTTTGAAATGGTAGAAAATCAGAAACAGGTTTAATATCCTAAAACAGGGTAAGGGTTAAGTAAATCACACATAATCTTCTGGATGGAACAAAAGGACATTATACCTAATGCATGGGGGAGATTTTTTAATGATATAATATTAAATGAATTATTCATCTATAAAATGAACTCAATTCTATCATTTTTAAATTTCTGCTTCTCCCCTTAAAGGATTAACTGCTATGAGTAGAAATTTCCTTTCAGCTCATAAACTGGACAAAATATGTGAAAAAAATGTTTTTCAGATATTGGAAAATAAGCAGTGCTGAAATATGATCCCCAAGTGAAGGGGGAAAGTGAGTTCAGCAGTATGATTGCTTCAACACACACTCTGAAGGTAGTTTCGAGCCACAGACCAGGAAGAGAGACCTCAAACATAGCACAGTAGACATACTAAGTGGAGAAAACAGACTGCTAGATTTTGAGATGGAGTGTAAGAGAGGAAGGAGCTGCACAGAAGGCTCTGGAGATGTGCAAAGAGGTTCACTGAATCATTAATGACTACAGATCTGAACATGTATGGAGAATAACTCCATGAGGTAGAGAAATGAACCAATAGACTAAAAAATTCCTAGAGCTTAGCCAGGGCTGGAAATAGCTCATGCCTCTACCAACCAGAGTGGAGAGACCATGTAATACCTGGAGTGTTGGGTAGAGTCCTTAGGAGGATCACACCTTAGTAGCTGGGCCTAAATTAGCCCAAGAACAAAGGCTACTCCAGACCCACCCTAACAGAGCTTAACAGCAGCTTCAAAAGATTAAACTAATCTGCAAGTTATTTAACTGCATCACAGAACAAATGGATCAACCATATTTAAAGGGATACAACAAAATCCAAAATATGACCCACTACCTGGTGGGCGGGGGATGCGCGGGGCAGGAAGCAATCAATAGAAACAGACCCAGAAATAACAGAGATGAAGGAATTAGCATACAAAAATGTTAACAGAGCTATTATAAATGTTTTTTAATATTCTCAAGGACATAAAAGAAAAGATAACTTAGATGGAGAGACACATAAAGAGCAGATGAAGTTCATACAGATGAAAACAGGCTAGATGACTTCTAGAGTCAAAAATATGCTAGATGAGACTAACAGCAAATTACTCATTGCAGAAGAAAAGATTGATGAATAGAAAGACAAAATTGGAAACTATTCAAAACAAAGCACAGATAGGAGGGGACTGAAAAAATGAACAGAGCATCAGTGACCCAAGGAACCAGATAAGTAGTCTAGCATATGTACAATAGGAATATCAGGGAAAAAATGAAATTAGTCTAAGCTTATTTGAGTGCAGTCTCTGCCACAGGAAACCAAAGAACCCAGACTAACACAAAGCAATAAAATATAGTCCAAAAGAATAATCCAACACTTCTGTTTTGCTTCTCTATATTTTTCTTTTGAGAAAGGAATAACAAATGTAAGATGATTTCTCTTTTCTTGATTTTGTTTATGCCCATCAGACTGGCACTGGATAATCAGGCATGGGCATTCTCTCTCTGTTTTCTTTTTGAAGTTTAATTGACCTGCAATACCATGTTAGTCCCAGTTATACAACATAATGATTCAGTGTTTATATACATTACAAAATGATCACCACAATAAGTCTAGTTACCATCTGTCACAATACAAAGATATTACAATATTACTGACTATATCTTCATGCTGTGTATTTCATCACTGCCACTCTTTTAATTTTGTAACTAAAAGTTTGAGCCTCTTAACCTCTCTCACCTTTTTCATTCATCCCCACCACATCTCCCCTCTAGTGACCACTGGCAACCACTGGTTTATTCTCTGTATCTCTGAGTCTATTTCTGTTTCATTCTAAAGTTCCACATATAAGTGAAATCATATGGTATTTGTCTTTCTCTCTTAGTTCTATTAGCATAATATCCTCTATGTCCATCCATGTTGTTGCAAATAGCAAGATTTTATTCTTATGTATGGCTGAGTAATAAACCATTGTGTATGTGAGCACATACAAACACACATACACATATATCTTCTTTAGCCATTTATCTACCATATCTTGACTATTGTAACAATGCTACAGTGAACATCGGGGTGCATAAGTCTTCCTGAATTACTGTCTTTGTTTTCTTTGGAAAATGTCTAGAAGCAGAATTGCTAGATCATATGACAGTTCTATTTCTAATTTTTCAAGGAACCTCCATTATTTTCCATAAAGGCTACACCAATTTCTAGTTCTACAAACAGTGTATGATTCCCTTTTCTCTTCTCCCTTGCCAACACTTACTATTTATTGTCTTTTTGTTAATAGCCACTCTGACAGACATGAGATTAGAACTCGTTGTGGTTTTGATTTGCATTTTCCTGATAATTAGTAATGCTGAACATATTTTCATGTGCCTATTGGTCATTTGTATGTCTTTTTTTTGGAAAAATGCCTATTCAGCTCATCTGCCCCTGATGGCCTGAGCTGCTTGTTTGTTTGTTAGATGTTGGCGTATCTTATCAGATACCATTTGCAAATATCTTCTCCCATTCAATAAGTGGCCTTTTCACTTTTCTCATGGTTTCCTTTGTGGTGCAGGAGCTTTCTAGTTTGATATAGTCCCATTTGTTTATTTTTGCTATTGTTCCCTTTGCCTGAAGAGTTATATCCAAAAAACTACTGCTAAGACTAATGTCTATGCTTTCTTCTGGGATTTTTAATTTTCAGGTCTAACATTTAAGTATTTAATCCATTTTTAGTATATTTTTGTATATGGTATGAGAAAGTAGCCCAACTTGAATTTTTTTGCATGCAGCTATCCAGTTTTCTCAACACCATTTTACTGAAGAGGTTTTCTTTTCCCCATTGTTTTTCTTACCTCCCTTGTTGTAAATTAATTGACCACATATGTGTGAGTTCATTCTGGGGCTCAATATTCTGTTCCACTGATCTACGTGTCTATTTTTGTGCAAGTACCATACTGTTTCAATGACTGTAACTTTGCAGCATAGTTTGAAAACAGGACACATTATACCTCTAGCTTTGTTCTTCTTTCTCAAGGTTGCTTTGGTTACTCAGGGCCTTTCATGTTCCCACAAAAGAAAAAAAATTGGAATTATTTTTTCCAGTCCTATGAAAAATGCCACTGGTTTCTGATAAGGATCACACTGACTCTCTAGATTGCCTTGGGTAGTATGGTCATTTTAACAATATTGATTCTTCCAATCCATGGACACTGAGATTTTTCCATTTTTTGTATTGTCTTCAATTTATTTCATCAATATCATATAATTTTCCAAGTACAAGTTTTTTTTTAATCTCCTTAGATTTATTACAAGGTATTTTATTCTTCTTGATGTGGCTATAAATGGGTTGTTTTCTTATTTTCTCTTTCTGACAGTTCTTTGTTAATGTATAGAAACATGACAGACGTCTGTATATTAATTTTATATGCTGAAATTTTACTGAATTTATTTATTCTAATAGCTTTTTGGTGGCATCTTTATAGTTTCCTATATATTGTATTATGTCATCTGCAGAAAGTGACAGTTTTACTTCTTCCATTCTAACTTGGATTCCTTTTATTGCTTTTCCTTGTCTGATTGCTGGAGATAGGACTTCAATACTATGTTGAATAAAAGTACTGAGAGTGGGCATCCTTGTCTTGTTTTTGATCTTAGAGGAAATGCTTTCAGCTTTTCATCATTGAGTATGGTGTTAGCTGTGCACCTGTCATATAAGTCATGACCATTCTCTTAACAGAAGAACCCAGAAAAAAATAAACCACCTCTAGGATATATACCGGAGAAGGCAATGGCATCCCACTCCAGTACTCTTGCCTGGAAAATCCCATGGACGGAGGAGCCTGGTAGGCTGCCGTCCATGGGGTCGCAAAGAGTCAGACACGACTGAGCGACTTCACTCTGACTTTTCACTTTCATGCATTGGAGAAGGAAATGGCAACCCACTCCAGTGTTCTTGCCTGGAGAATCCCAGGGACGGCGAGCCTGGTGGGCTGCCATCTATGGGGTCGCACAGAGTCGGACACAACTGAAGCGACTTAGCAACAGCAGCAGGATATATACAACAGCATTAAACATAAAGAGAATTGGTACACAACAGAAACAAACAATGACAACAGCAACAAAAAGATGGCAGATTGTTCCAAATGTTATTTCAGCATTTAAATTATGTCTCTGTTCATTCGTTAAAATGCTTTCATGTAGCATGAAACAAGATTCCTTAACTGTCATTGTAAAGCCATGAATATTTTTTCCCCTCCATGTTATATAGATTTCTAGGTAAATAAATATATCCCTAATAGGAAACAGAATGTTTTCATTTATCCTCTGAACCAAATGAAGAAATAACTCTCTTTAAGAGTACTGTATTTCTGGGACTTCCCTGGTGGTCCAGTGGTTAGGACTCCATGCTTCCACTGCAGGAGGTAAGAGTTCTAACCCTAATGAGAGAACTAAGATCCCACATGCTTCGTGGCACAGCCAAAACACAAAAAAGAAAGTACTGTATTTCTCTAATGTGGAAAAATGTAGCACAGAGATTAAGCTAATCACCATCAGAATAGAGTTCTTAATTATTACAGCCTGGTTTATGGGACTGGTTACACTATACTCGAAAATAATGATACTCCAGGCACACACTGATCCTCTTCACACATCCCCTTTCTCTTCTCCCACATTTGATAATGGAGGAGACAGTGTATCTTACAGAAAAGTATAATTGTGAGTAGTGTAGCAGGGAGGTATTCAATACTTATTAGGCTGACAGATCATTCCAACATCAAAAAGAAAAGCTATCCAAGGATGTTGATTTAGGAAAAAAGAATGCTCTCAGCTTGAGGGCTGAACTAGATAGCTTCAGTTTAAAAAAAGAAAAATGTTGAGTCATTGCTGCTCTTCTTTGCTCAAATTTAGATGTTAAAAGTTAGGTATATTTTTAGAAGTAATTGTCATCCACAAGGACTAATTGACTAGCACTGTTATTTACTTTAAAAATAATTGAGGCCTTTATACAAATACCTTAATGTCTTTTTCATTTAATTTGAGAATATGTCTGAAAATGTGGGCTAGGCTGTATATAATTCTCACATATACTCACATTTTAAAAAAAAATGTCCGAATGAGGTTTTTCTTTGGATGCTCAGCATCTGAAACTCTTCTAGTCATCTAATTGGTATCAACCATAATTACCAGCAACTGCTAAAAAGGCCAAAAGAAAAGATTGTGGTACATATTCTATAAAAACTATCAACTTTCAATAAGCATAGTTTTTAAGCCACTTCTTAAAAAATACACTTGGTTCTAAAAAGTTCATTTTGACATGAGCAATTCTGAATAAACTTCCAGTAACAATAAAGTTATTAGTCTGAGAAGTTGATACATAATCTTTGACAATGAAAAGCTAAGCTTTGGAAATTGAGAATAAAATGTTTCTGATTCCTGAGGCATGTATTAAATGCAGTTGATTACATGTCTATACCAGCCTAGTCTGTTTCAGGGATTTTGCTAAGAATGAGGATACAACAGAGAACCAGGCGGCAGCAGCTTACGGTCTAGGACGAAACACGTGACGATATAAAATTTTATTTAATTGTAATTGTGTTAAAGGCTCTAAAATAAATGCCAAATGAAATGAGAACTTGTCACAAGAGGACCTGAGATTGTCTTTGGTGACAGGGAAGGAGTTCTCGAGGAAGAGACATTTTAAATTGAGATGACGTTGGGGGCCCTGAAAGAGAATCAAGCAGAGAACTGCTGAAAGGTCTGCAGGCAGTTAGTCAAGGATGTTCATGTGCTCAATCGCTCAGTCGTGTCTGACTCTTGCGACCTCATGGACTGTAGCCCAGTAGGCTCCTCTGTTCATGGAATTTTTCAGGCAAGAATACTGAAGTGGGTTGGCATTCTTACTCCAAGGGATCTTCCCAGCTCAGGGACTGAGCCTGCGTCTCTTGCGTCTCCTGCGCTGGCAGGTGGATTCTTTACCAGTGAGCCACCAGGGAAGCCCCCATACTATACATGATCTTAGCCAAAAGGCTGAAATGGAAAATCTGGATACTGGGGCTGGAGCACACTGAATGGAGGAGAAGGGCTCAGGATTGAGCTAAAAATGTAGGTGGGACTGGAAAAGACACTGCAGTGGTAAGGATTTCAGATTAATTCTTCAGGGCAATGGAGAGCTTTGCGAGTGGTCTCACTAAGAGAAGTGAGGCTGCTTTTGACAAGCTCTGTCTGGACAGATGCAGAGAAGGGACTGGTAGAAAGTGAGTCTGGACATTAGAGAAACAGTTTAGAGATGACTGGGTGACCCAGGTGCAAAGGTGGGCTTTCCTGGAGGGTGGGGAAAGCCACAATGATAGAGATAAGCTGGTGGCATGAAAGGGGGACTTGAAAGAAAGTTGTCAGAGACGACTGTGACCTGAGGAACCTCCACATTAGCTCACACAGGAGAAGAGGAATCTCATGAATGCTGAGCAGCTGCTGCTGGAGAAAGAAAAATCAATAGGAAAACACAGAATCTCACATGGTAGGCCCAGGGATCCTGCATGAGAAGTTGCTGAGAGCAAGGAAGACAGGGTCTACAATGTGTCCCCTGGATTTAGCAACAGGGAGATACTGGAAACCTCATCAAAAGCAGTTTGATGGCACAATAAGGGCAAAAGCCAAACTGAAATGGATGGACAGTAATCAGTGGTTAACAAGAAATATAGACAAGGGCAGACAGCCGGCACTTGTATTAAGTTTGGCTGAAAGCAGAGAAGAGATGGGGTAGAAGCAGAGACTGGAAGGCTCAAATAGTAAAGTTTCTAATATAAAGTTCTATTACACAGCATGGTCACTGAGCTACATTGGTGTGTGTTGCAGGTATGTGTGTCTTTACAGATCGTATAGGAATCTACAGGACTATACTTTGAATAGAAAGTATAATAACCAAAACATTTTAATTATTTTTGCTTTAAAACACTCCTGATCAAGTACTTGAGCAATCATGTGCCTCCACTGTGCTGAGCATTGTGGAAAAAAGAGAGAAAAGTTACAGTACGCTATTCCTAACTGCAGAATGCTAGCTATCTCCTTTGCAAAGCTACTATGCCTAAAATGATGCAAATACAGATTATAAGCAAAGAATAAACTGCTTGCTCAGAATTCGCTTAAAAGCTATTTGGCTGTTGATTAAAATGTAGCTTTCTAAGTGAAATATGAAGTCCTTTGATCCAAATAGTGCCAAATTGCAGCTGAAATATTGTACATCTTTGGCAGAGCTTCATTTCAAATGCAATAGCATGCTACCATCTACTGGCTGCTCCTCAAATTTTCCTTGACAGTTTTTTTTTTGTTTTTTTTTTTTTTTACTTATAGGTCATTAGACACCACCATTGACTATTAATTGGGATATAAAGTTTATACAATGGCATATAAAGTTTAGACAATATATTTAGATTTTATTTTTAAAAAGGTCAATTTTAATAAACTTCCAAATTCATAGTGTCTGAAAAGAGTAAAAAAAAAACTGCCTTTTGATAAAGCTTTATAGCCTATACTATGTAGACTTTTAAATGGGAGGAAAATTTGTCTTTAATACTGCTCATAATGATAAACTATGGAATAATGATAAATGATAAAAAATAACAAATTACAAGATAAAAATATGTAAAGCTTATTATACATTACAGAATAAAGAAAACCTTTCCCCTTTCAGGCTTCCCTGTTAGCTCAGCTGGTTAAGAATCCACCTGCAATGCAGGAGACCTGGGTTGGGAAGATCCCTTGGAGAAAGGAAAGGCTACCCACTCCAGTATTCTGGCCTGGAGAATTCCATGGACCATACAGTCCATGGGGTCACAAAGAGTCAGACACAACTGAGTAACTTTCACTTCATTTTCCCCTTTCAACTGAAAACAGATTTTAAAAATTTAAAAGAAAGACATAGTTTGCCTTAGGGGAAAAGCGCCTTAAAATCTTGTTAGGAGGAGCTAGCACTTCTGCCCCTCTTCCCACCTTACATACACCTCTGTCTAATCTATCTTTTTCCAAGCTCTACCTGCTCTCATTTCCCCCCAACCCAGGAGAATTTGCTAATCGTATTGGCCAAAGCCCAGGGCAACCAACCATAACGAACTGGCCAGGTCACTGTACCTTTAGAGGGTTCAAAGACATCTTTCCACGTCTCTTTTCCTGGTTCTATCCATCAGAGAGGGTAATGGGACTCTATGTTCACTTGGGAATTGGATATTCTGGGCTAATTATACATGCTGAAGCACTTAAGCTCAATGGTCCCATGACACAGATTCAAACCACTCCAACACAGCCTCCTGGTTATTAAGAGATAGCACTCTGCTTCTCAAATTACAATTTTCCTGGTGTATGCTGTCCCAGGAACTCCACAAGAAGGCAAAACATACAGCAAGCCAAGATTTGGGCTTTGATGAGCCCTGCCATATGCCAAATACCACCCATATCACCACCAACCCCTAGCATATTGATTAAAAAATGCAAAGTTACAGTTACACAAAAGGAGTAAGTTCGAAAGATCTGCTGTTCGACATACTGCCTATAACCTGTAGTTGACAATAAGAAATTGTGCAGTTAGAAATATGTTAATTTTTAGATCTCACGTTAGGTGTTCTTATTAGGAAAG
This sequence comes from Bubalus kerabau, assembly GCF_029407905.1. Lineage (NCBI taxonomy): Eukaryota > Metazoa > Chordata > Mammalia > Artiodactyla > Bovidae > Bubalus > Bubalus kerabau. Next base: position 139,614,138 of record NC_073624.1, read on the forward strand.
AAAGGAAGGAAGGGAAGAAGGAAAGAAAAACAAAATCAAAAAAAGGCACAAGGAAACTTTTGAAGGTGATAGATATGTTTATGACCTGGATCGTAGTCACAGTAACACAAGTGTATACATATGTCCAAACTCACCAAATTACATACATTAATTACATGCAGTTTGTATACATATTATACTTCAATGAAGCTGGGGGAAAGTACACTATCAAAAAATTAAAATAAAAAATAGTTTTAAAAGTTCACTGTTGGATTTCCCTGGTGGTCCAGTGGTTAACAATCTGCCTGCCAATATCGGGTACACAGATTTGAACCCTAGTCCAGAAGAAGTCACATGTTTCTGGGCAGTTGAGCCTATGCACTACAACTACTGAAGCCCGTGCACTTAGAACCCATGCCCTGCAACAGGAGAAGCCACCGCAATGAGAAGCTTTCCCACCACAACAAAGAGTAGCCTTGGCTCACTGCAATTAAAGAAAGCCCGTGCAGCAATGAAGACTAGCGCAACCATAAATAAATAAATACAAAGTTCACTGTCTCTACAGTTCTTGTAACAGTATAATTATTTTACTATAATAATCATCTAACTTACTAAAGCACGATAACAATACTATATTAATATTGTATGTTAATATAATGATATAACAGTAATATATAGTATATAATAATTAGTATTTTTCCATAACTTCCCGGGTAAGTCTCTTAAGATACAATACCAAGGGTAAGAAGTAATATAAAAGTTCAACAAAGTCACTGAATTGCTTCAAAAATTACAGTACCTAATGTGAAATCAATTCAGCTCAATATGTTTTCGGTACACATCTTTGAAACCTAAAACTAGTTCTCCAGATTGTTAGGCTAGGGGTTTTATTTAAAGTAGAAGTTTTCGAGCTATAATCTATGAAGCTCTAGGAGACCCCTCAGAGTGACTTTGGGAAGGGTTTCTAGCCACCCCATCCAAGCTTCAGGCTGAGGAGCTCTTATTCATATATTTTAATGCTGTTTTATGGTTTATCTTTCATCCCTCTCGTAGATTTCTTGAGTAGTTCACAAATATTCCATTTCTCTTCCTTCTAGGTTCTAAGGCTTCCCTGGGGGTTCAGTTGTTAAAGAATCCACCTGCAATGCAGAAGACCCAAGTTCAATCCCTGGGTGGGGAAGATCCCCTGGAGAGGGAACTGGCAACCCACTTCAGTATTCTTGCCTGGAAAATCCCAAGGACAGAGGGGCCTGGTGTGCTACAGTGCATAAGATTGCAAAATATCAACTTAGCACCTAAAGAACACAACTTAGCAACTAAACCATCAAACTACCTAGGTTCACAACAGGATTGCATATCCTTTTCTCTTTGTAGCAAGGTGTGGCCATAGAACCTATCTCAGCCAAGGATACGTGTCACCTCCAGGTGGAAGTTTTGAGGGACAGTTCATGATCTGACACTGTTGCCCTCCTTTGCTGCATGGGAGCACATGTGCAGCTGTAGACCCATAAGCCTGGGGACCTGAGTGTCTAGAATGAGCAGAAATCCAGTTCCCATTGGACAGAAAATGAAAGTGTTAGTCACTCAGTCCTGTCTGACTCTTTGTGACCCCGTGAACTGTAGCCCACCACGCTCCTCTTAATTCAAAATATTCCTAAGCTTCCTTTTTATTTCTTGACTCATGAATATTTTGCAGCAAGGTACTTAATTTCCAGATATTTGGGGCTCCTCTGTCCATGGGATCCTCCAGCCAAAAATACTGGAGTGGGTAACCATTCCCTTCTCCAGGGGATCTTCCCTACTCAGAGATCGAACCCAGGTCTCCTGCACTGCAGGCAGATTCTTTACTGTTTGAGCCACCAGGGAGCAAAAAACAAACTTTGGTGGATACAGCTACTGAGATCTTGGGGTTCTTTGTTACCACAATACAGCCTATCCTTCTGTTTCGACTGCTAAATGGTCTCCTAATGCATAAAGGTCAATATTTTAAACTTTTTTTTCCTCTTTCCTAACATAAACATTTAAAGCTATAATTTCTCTCTAAGGACCTGCTATGACTGCACCTGCCATAATATTCTTTTTGATATGTTGTCTTATCACTTAATTCAAAATATTCCTAAGCTTCCTTTTTATTTCTTGACTCATGAATATTTTGCAGCAAGGTACTTAATTTCCAGATATTTGGGGCTTTCTTAGATTTTTATTATTGTTGATTTTTAATATAACTCCACTGCAGTCAGAGAACATATTCTGTAAGCTTTCAATCTTTTGAAATCTATTGAAACATGTTTTGTAGTTCAGTATATGGTCTATCTTGGGGAAGATTCTATACGCCCTCGAAAATAGTGAGTATTCTACAGCTGAATATTGTGTCCTCAAGTATCAATTGGATTAAGATGGCTTTGAATGTTAGTTTGCTCTTCCATATCTTTACTGATTTTTTTGGTCTGGTTCTGTTAATTATGAGAGATGTGTCAAGTATGATATATCTATTTCTCGCTTCAGTTTTGCCAGTTTTGACTTCTTGTATTTTGAAACTTTATTATTAGACACATATACATTTCTAATTGTTACATCTTCCTATGATATCGACCATTTTGTCATTATGAGATACGCCTCCTTACCTCTAATATTACTTCTTGTTTTGAAGTCTACACCCAATCCAACCTTTTTTTTTTTCTTTTCATCTCTCAGCACTGCTTTCCTCAGTGTGAGATGACTTTTACACAGCGCTCCCCACCATGTGGCGGTCCCAGCAGATCTAATTTTACATCAGCCTTATAGTTAGCACTCCATGTTAGGCAAAGAGGCCAACGTTCTTTTGTTTACTATTTGCATGGTGTATCTTTTTACAGTCTTTTCTGCTAATATAATTTTACCCTTCTTACTACAAATGCATCTTTCATGAGAGCATTAGTCAGCCTTTGTTATTTTAGGTAATCTTAGAACTTCTGCTTTTCATTGGTCCACTGACATTTAATGTAATTATTAATAAGATTATATTTAGGCCTGCCTTTTAGTGTTTTGTTAATTTGTCCCATCATTGTTTGATTCCATTTTTCCTACTTTTCTGCTTTATTTTCTATTAATCAAAAAATTTTTAATCAATTTTATTTTTCCTGTAGATTTTCTAGCTTTATCTCGACATAATTTTTGTAGCTACTCTAGGAATTAAAATACGCATCTTTATAGCCAAAAGGCACATGAAAAGATGCTGACCATTGCTAATTATTAAGAAATGCAAACCAAAACTACCATGAAGTATCACCTTACATGATCAGAATGGCCAGCATCAAAAAATAACAAATGATGGAGAGGGTGTGAAGAAAAGGGAACCCTCCTAGACTTTTGGCAGGAATGCAAATTGGTGTAGCTCTAAAAAGAACAGTATGAAAGTTCCTTAAAAACTTGAAATAAAGTTACCATGTAATCCAGCATCCCACTCCTGGGCAGACAGCTGGAAAAGACAAATACTGTAACTCAAAAATATACACGCATTTCAGTGTTCACAGCAGTACTATTTACGATAGCCAAGACATGGAAGCAACCTAAATGTCCATCAACAAATGAATGAATAAAGATGGAATGTTACTTAGCCATAAAAAATAAATAATGCATTTGCAGTAACATGGATGGACCTAGAGATTATCATAGTAAGTGAAGTAAGTCAAAGACAAATATCATATGGTATCATTTATATGTGGGATCTAAAAAAAAAAATGATAGAAAAGAACTTATTTACAAAACAGAAATAAATTCACAGACATAGGAAATAAACTAGTTACCAAAGAGGAAGGGATGGGATAAATTAGGAATTTGAGATTAACAGATACATACTACTATGCATAAAATTGATAACCAACAAGGAACTATATTCAATATCTTGAAATAACCTACAATTGGAAAGAACCTGAAAGGGAAAACATTATATTGTAATAACCAATAATGGAAAAAAACTGAAACTATGAGTGTGAAACTGTACACCTGAAACATTATAAATCAACTATACTTCAAGTAAAAATAATTTAAAATTCACAAATAAATATATAAATAAAAATAAAATACACATTTTTAAATATCCTTAACTATAGTTAATATTGAATTTATTCAGATAAACATAGCAAGCATGCAACAGTATATTTCTACTTATCTGCTCCTGCCTCCATCCTTAATGCTATTATCATATATATTACATATATATACATTATAAACCCACTAATACAGTTATAATTTTGCTTTAAATAATCATTATCTTTTATATTATATTTTCCCACATATTTATAATTTCTGATACTCTTTTTTCCTATTGATACAATTTGCTTCTGAGGTCATTTTGCTTCTACCTGAAATTTTTCTTGAAGGTCAAATGTTCTTGTTTCTTTGCATGTCTAGTGGGATGATATACTGTAATGACTCCGGCTTCTGTTATGTTCCTCTGAGGGTTATTGGTCTTCTGTTCGAGCAGGCAGTTAACTAACATGAATACCCCCTGCAAACATTGCCTCCTGTATGTGCCTCTGTATGTGGGGTGCAGCTGCTGGTAGCTGTTTTGTTCTTGTGACTTCCCACCGATAATATTCTTACATTAACCACTGAGGAACTCACCTATGCTGTGTAATTTGTCATTAAGCCAAAGACTCTGGCCAAATGGGGCTGAACTGCTGTGATTTTCTTGATTTTATAATATTTACTCAAGTTTTCCAGCTTTCTCTGACATTTCAAGTGCATAAGCTTCAACACTATTTAGAAACACTCAGTTACAACAAGCATGACCTTCACAGACGTGGCTCCTTATACCTCTGTCTTTTAAGAAGTAAGTAATTTTGTCTCTAGTCTCTACTTATTTCACAGGATCTTTTTAACCAGGCTCCCTGGAGTCTCCCATAGATATATATGCATTGAGATACATACTTTCTATGATTCTGTTGCTGCTAGGATTTCCCTTTAAATTTCCATATGCTTTTCCAGCCCTGATCTTTGATCTCTGCTCCTTTTAGCGAGTGAGGCTGCAATATGTCCCTGCAGTTATTACAAAGAAAAGCACTACTGGGCCAGAAAGCTGCTGCTGCTGCTGCTAAGTCACTTCAGTCATGCCCGACTCTGTGCGACCCCAGAGATGGCAGCCCACCAGGCTTCCCCGTCCCTGGGATTCTCCAGGCAAGAACACTGGAGTGGGTTGCCATTTCCTTCTCCAGTGCATGAAAGTGAAAAGTGAAAGTGAAGTCGCTCAGTCGTGTCTGACTCCTAGCGACCCCATGGACTGCAGCCTACCAGGCTCCTCCATCCATGGGACTTTCCAGGCAAGAGTACTAGAGTGGGGTGCCATTGCCTTCTCCAGTGCCAAAAAGCTACAAACTCACAATTCTGAACCCCTCCAATCAGTTTTCTGATGCTGCATTTTCCTCCAGTTTCTCTCTGCTCTATAATACATTTCAGAATCTTTCAATAATTACAGTTTCTTATTTTTAATTATTTTCCTCTGTTCTTATCATTGTCATCTGAAAGATGGTTTGGGTGACCATGTCATTCCTCCATCTGTCTTAGAAGCTGTTGGCAGTTGTACAAGTTTAAAACTCTAAAGTACACAGTGGCTATTTGGCCTTTATAAAATTACCATAGTGACTATACAAAATATATCCTTAGTTTATCATAAATATAAAAAACATGATAATCACTAAAGTGAATGGGGAAAAGGATGCCTCTTGCTTTAAGGCAGATTGTCATAAGTATGAAATTAGTGGAACAAAAAACTAGGAGCAGGAAAGGACAATTGGATATACTGTACACAAAGTCAAATTAAGAGCTATAAAGCTTATGAAACAGATGGGGGTTCAAAGGAATCTGATAACATGGTCCTTATATGTCCAGGAGAATTTACAACAAAAAAGAGAAAAAATCCTCAAATCTTTTGCTAAATTTTATGATTTGTTTGTTCTTTGTTAATCTAATCACTGATCTGCCTGTTCTTAAAACTTAGTCATACTGGAAATCACTTTTGCTATATGGATAGAAAAACAGGTAAAGTATGTAGGTGGTGAGATTTCTCCTTCTGGACTCTATTTGTGCCTCTCCTGTGAAAAGCAGAGACATTACTTTGCCAACAAAGGTCCATCTAGTCAAGACTATGGTTTTTCCAGTAGTCATGTATGGATGCGAGAGTTGGACTGTGAAGACAGCTGAGTGCCGAAGAATTGATGCTTTTGAACTGTGGTGTTGGAGAAGACTCTTGAGAGTCCCTTGGACTGCAAAGAGATCCAACCAGTCCATTCTAGAGGAGATCAGCCCTGGGTGTTCTTTGGAAGAAATGATGCTGAAGCTGGAACTCCAGTACTTTGGCCACCTCATGCGAAGAGCTGACTCATTGGAAAAAACTATGATGCTGGGAGGGATTGGCAGGAGGAGAAGGTGACGACAGAGGATGAGATGGTTGGATGGCATCACCGACCTGATGGACGTGAGTTTCACTGAACTCCGTGAGATGGTGATGGACACAGAGGCCTGGCGTGCTGCAATTCATAGGGTCGCAAAGAGTCAGACACGACAGAGCGATTGAACTGAACTGAACTGAACTGAACTGTGGGATCTACTTATCTGATTAGAAGATAATTGTTTGTATATTAAACTTTGAACTGCTCCACAGCAGGGATCCTCTTTTACTTCCCTTTTATCTACTGAAGTTCCTACCACAGGTAGGCACAAAAACATTTATTGAATACACATATATCTATATATCAAATATCTACCTCTCTATGTGTAGAAGTGGCACTGTGCTAGGATGCAAATATGCATCAGCTACCAGCCTCGGTCCTCTTAGTCTAGGGATTAATACTATCATGCTTACAACTAACTAAAACACCTGTCTGGTTACAATTAAATTTGTAACACTAATATTTGTGTTTATCCACATTATTTACCATTTCTTGTGCTCTTCCTTCTTTTTTCACAGATCTGAGTTGTCTGCAGGCTCATTTCCCTTCTGCCTGAGTATAGGGTCAAATATTCTTCTTTTCTGCCTGAGTATAGGGTCAAATATTCTTCTTTCTTTGCTGATCTAATGAGACAATATATTGTAACTACTCTGGATTCTGTTGTGTTCTTCTGAGGATTATGGCAGGAAATTCATAAAGAAAGGAACATTTTATTAATTCTCAACCTGGGTTAAATTAGGGAGGCTTCACAGCAGAGGTGACATTTAAGCTAGGTCTTAAAGCAGATATGAGATTTCAGACAGAGGAGAAGAGAGCATTATACAGGCCAAGAAAGTGGTGTGAGCTGAACAATATAAGTGGTTCAGTTCAGTGCAGTTCAGTTCAGTCACTCAGTTGTGTCCAAATCTTTGTGACCCCATGGACTGCAGCACGCCAGGCCTCCCTGTCCATCACCAACTCCCGGAGTCTACCCAAACCCGTGTCCATCGAGTCAGTGATGCCATCCAACCATCTCATCCTCTGTCATCCCCTTCTTCTCCTAACCTAAATCTTTCCCAGCATCAGGGAATTTTCAAATGAGTCAGCTCTTCGCATCAAGGTGGCCAAAGTATTGAAGTTTCAGCTTCAATATCAGTCCCTCCAATGAACACCCAGGACTGACTGCCTTTAAGATGGACTGGTTGGATCTCCTTGCAGTCCAAGGGACTCTCAAGAGTCTTCTCCAACACCACAGTTCAAAAGCATCAAATCTTCGGTGCTCAACTTTCTTCACAGTCCAACTCTTACATCCATACATGGCCACTGGAAAAACCATAGCCTTGACCTTTGTTGGCAAAGCAATGTCTCCACTTTTGAAAATGCTGTCTAGGTTGGACATAACTTTCCTTCCAAGGAGTAAGCGTCTTTTAATTTCATGGCTGCAATCACCATCTGCAGTGATTTTGGAGCCCAGAAAAATAAAGTCAGCCATTGTTTCCCTTGTTTCCCCATCTATATGCCATGAAGTGATGGGACCAGATGCCATGATCTTCGTTTTCTGAATGTTGAGCTTTAAGCCAACTTTTTCACTCTCCCCTTTCACTTGCATCACGAGGCTCTTTAGTTCTTCTTCACTTTCTGCCATAAGGGTGGTGTCATCTGCTTATCTGAGGTTATTGATATTTCTCCCAGCAATCTTGATTCCAGCTTGTGCTTCCTCCAGCCCAGCATTTCTCATGATGTGCTCTACATATAAGTTAAATAAGCAGGGTGACAATATACAGCCTTGACGTACTCCTTTTCCTATTTGGAACCAGTCTGTTGTTCCATGTCCAGTTCTAACTGTTGCTTCCTGACCTGCATACAGGTTTCTCAAGAGGCAGGTCAGGTGGTCTGGTCTCTATCAGAATTTTCCACAGTTTATTGTGATCCACACTGTCAATGACTTTGGCATAGTCAATAAGGCAGAAGTAAATGTTTTTCTGGAACTCTCTTGCTTTTTCCATGATCCAGCGGATGTTGGCAATTTGCTCTGGCTCCTCTGCCTTTTCTAAAACCAGCTTGAACATCTGGAAGTTCATGGTTCATGTACTGCTGAGGCTTGGAGAACTTTAAGCATTAATTTGCTAGCATGTGAGATGAGTGCAATTGTGCGGTAGTTTGAGCATTCTTTGGCATTGCCTTTCTTTGGGATTAGAATGAAAACTGACCTTTTCCAGTCCTGTGGCCACTGCTGAGTTTTCCAAATTTGCTGGCATATTGAGTGCAGCACTTTCACAGCAACATCTTTCAGGATTTGAAATAGCTCAACTGGATTAGATCACCTCCACTAGCTTTGTTCGTAGTGATGCTTCCTAAGGCCAACTTGACTTCACATTCCAGGATGTCTGGCTCTAGGTGAATGATCACCCCATCGTGATTATCTGGGTCATGAAGATCTTTTTTGTATAGTTCTTCTGTGTATTCTTGCCACCTCTTCTTAATATCTTCTGCTTCTCTTAGGTCCCTACCATTTCTGTCCTTTATTGAGCCCATCTTTGCATGAAATGTTCCCTTGGTATCTCTAATTTTCTTGAAGAGATCTCTAGTCTTTCCCATTCTATTGTTTTCCTCTATTTCCTTGCACTGATTGCTGAGGAAGGCTTTCTTATCTCTCTCCTTGCTATTCTTTGGAACTCTGCATTCAAATGGGTATATTTTTCCTTTCCTCCTTTGATTTTTGCTTCCCTTCTTTTCACAGTTATTTGTAAGGCCTCTCAAACAGCCATTTTGCTTTTTTGCATTTCTTTTTCTTGGGGATGGTCTTGATCCCTGTCTCCTGTACAATGGCACTTACCTCCATCCTTAGTTCATCAGGCACTCTGTCTATCAGATCTAGTCCCTTAAATCTATTTCTCACTTCCACTGTATAGTCATAAGGGATTTGATTAGGTCATACCTGAATGGTCTAGTGGTTTTCTCCACTTTCTTCCATTTCAAGGATTTTCTCAGAAATCAGGAGTTGGTATTGCCTCAAAATATTGAGAGAACAGTAGAAAACACTTAGGAGTTTTTAAAACAGCACACACATTGTGTGCACAGGCATACCACTGAACGACATCCAACCAACCAAGTCAGAAAATATACCAAGGAGTTCAGGCTTAGATTTATAGAAAATACGGAAACACTAAAAAAAGTTTCTATTTTAAGAAAGTAAAATAACCAGAAAGATGACTCTGGTGACAATGTAAAAGACTATGATGGGAGAAGTAATAATGATGGAAGCTGGGTAGGAACAAGGAAGGTGATTTTTTTCTAAAAGACTATCTACAATGTCCAGGTTACAGTTGTATGTTCAATGATGAAAATATATAAGTAAATATATAAGTAAATATTACTGAAATAGTATGTCTAATCTTCTAAATCCTTAATCCTAAGAAACAGCTGCTCAGAAAGTGGGAAAAAAAAAAATAAGAGCTAGAAATAAAACTACTATGATTTCTAGGCATTCCTTTCCTTCTACCAAGATAATATACTTTAGGGAATCTCAACCAGTTTATAAAAAGCACCATGCCTAGAGATACAGATTATAAGGCCCTACTCATTTGCCCCTCTAGTTTCTTTAAGCCTATAAAAACTGTATTGTTTTCAGTTGTCTATTCTATACCTTTGTTGTGGATAACAGTCCATTCCAGAGAGATTTTACTTTTATCCTTCTTATCTATTCCCATTGTCTCTTTAACTTTGGATTCTGAATTCCCACCACACTAAGGACCTGCTCACTGTTTGCAATGCTACAGACTTAACAGACCCAAGTTACCATTTCCCAGATGAATGACCAACAGTCTGTTTCCAGTTGTAGCTTCAAGAAAAAGCATCCCTAAACCACATCTATGCACATGATGCCCTGCCACCCACGAGGTGCCCCTTGGAACCATCACCTTCCATCTGGCTCAGTCCAGCTACAAATGCATTATTACTTCTTCTAAATTCAATTTTTGAGCTGACTCTAAAACCAGTATGCACTTTCATCCCCCAATCAAAGCCAGACTGGGATTTGAATCTGATCCCAGTCTTAGCTCTAAACTGCTATACCACACAGGCTGTCAGGAGTGGGAATAAAGGCTTAAGATGTGATCTTAAAACTATGCAGCAACATTTTTAAGTGAAATCCATTAGAACATATCCTAAAATGATATGAATTATAAATAAATCAGGAAATGTGTGAACACATTCTTTACCTCCTTTTGGATGGTCTTTTGTATTTTGATAAAAATGAAGAAAAATAAAGGACTAAGAAAACAAATGACATACTAGCCAATTTTAATTGTGCAGCTGCCCTGCTTAGAAGGAATGCAGAAATGTTTTCAACCCTCCCACTGATATATTGAGATATAAATTCAATTTAGTGTGTGCTTAACTCATATCTAATGAATACATATGTTATACACTAAAAGATTTTTTAAATAATAAGTGGACAACATGAAGCTCATAGAACACAACAAATCCTTTATAAACCTTTCTGGCATAAAATTCTGGAGAAAACTGAAAAACTGAAAGCTGTACGATCCATAGAATCAGATCCTAGTGATCTAATTTACTGGTAAATACACATACATATATTTGCATACACATTCATTATTGTCATCGCTTTATAACATGTACCTAACATGTGAAGAAGCACAACCTGGAATCAAGATTGCCCGGAGAAATATCAATAACCTCAGATATGCAGATGACACCACCCTTATGGCAGAAAGTGAAGAGGAACTCAAAAGCCTCTTGATGAAAGTGAAAGGGGAGAGTGAAAAAGTTGGCTTAAAGTTCAACATTCAGAAAACTAAGATCATGGCATCTGGTCCCATCACTTCATGGCAAATAGATGGGGCAACAGTGGAAACAGTGTCAGACTTTATTTTGGGGGGCTCCAAAATCACTGGAGATGGTGACTGCGGACATGAAATTAAAAGACGCTTACTCCTTGGAAGGAAAGTTATAACCAACCTAGACAGCATATTTAAAAGCAAAGACATTACTTTACCAACAAAGGTCCGTCTAGTCAAGGCTATGGTTTTTCCAGTGGTCATGTATGGATGTGGTGTTGGACTGTGAAGAAAGCTGAGCACCAAAGAATTAATGTTTTTGAACTGTGGTGTTGGAGGAGACTCTTGAGAGTCCCTTGGACTGCAAGGAGATCCAACCAGTCCATTCTAAAGGAGATCAGTCCTGGGTGTTCTTTGGAAGGACTGATGTTAAAGCTGAAACTCCAATACTTTGGCCACCTCATGCGAAGAGTTGACTCATTGGAAAAGACTCTGATGCTGGGAGGGATTGGGGGCAGGAAGAGAAGGGGACGACAGAGGATGAGATTGCTGGATGGCATCACCAACTCAATGGACATGAGTTTGGGTGAACTCCAGGAGTTGGTGATGGACAGGGAGGCCTGGTGTGCTGCAATTCATAGGGTCACAAAGAGTCGGACATGACTGAGCAACTGAACTGAACTAAACTGAACATGTGATTCATTAAGACAAATATATAAAAAACACTAACAATTTTCTCAAGCAAGTTGTATTTAGAATGAACATCTTTATCAATTAATTTCTTCCAAATGTTTATATCTGTTTTCTAAAGTAAAACATAAATGCTAGTTACAAGAGTAAGAACCTGCTTTGCTCACTATATTACCTGAGTCTCTAGAACAATGTCTAATATATAACTGGTGTTCAAAAAACTTAGAACAAAGTGTACTACTGAACTGGCCTTTTAAGAGGGTGTGGAGAAAAGGGAACCCTCCTACACTGCTCATGGAAATCTAAATTGGTAGCCACTATGGAGAACAGTATAGAGGTTCCTTAAGAAACTAAAAATAGAAGTACCATATGATCCAGCAATCCCATTCCTAGGCATATTCAGAGAAAATCATAATTCTAAAAGATACACATGCCCAAATATTGCAGCAATATATTCAATAGCCAGGGCATGGAAACAACCTAAACGTCCACCATCAGATCAACAGAAGATGTGGTACACATATCCATGCAATATTACTCATTCATAAAAAAGAACAAAATAATGCATTTACAGCAACATGAATGGACCTAAGATTCTCATACTGAATGAAGTCAGACAGAAAAAGACAAGTGTCATATGATATGCTTATATATCAGTCAATTGAGTTCAGTTGCTCAGTCACGTCCAACTCTTTGTGACCCCATGGGCTGCAGCATGTCAGGCTTCCCTGTCCTTCACTAACTCCCAGAGTTTGCTAATGTCCATCAAGTTGGTGATGCAAACCAACCATCTCATCTTCTGTCTCATCCTTCTCCTCTCACCTTCAATCTTTCCCACTATCAGGGTCTTTTCCAATAAGTCAGTTCTTTGCATCAGGTGGCCAAAGTATTGGGAGTTTCAGCTTCAGCATCAGTCCTTCCAATGAATATTCAGGACTGATTTTAATTAGGATGCACTGGTTAGATCTCCTTGCAGTCCAAGGGACTCTCAAGAGTCTCCTCCAACACCACAGTTTAAAAGTATCAATACTTCAGCGCTCAACTTTCTTTATATGACTACTAGAAAAACCATACATGACTACTAGAAAAACCATAGCTTTGACTAGATGGACTTTTGTTGGTAAAGTAATGTCTCTGCTTTTTAACATGCTGTCTAGGTTGATCATAGCTATTCTTCCAAGGAGCAGGCGTCTTTTAATTTCATGGCTGCAGTCACCATCTGCAGTGATTTTGGAGCCCAAAAAAATAAAGTCTGTTACTGTTTCCATGGTTCCCCATCTATTTGCCATGAAGTGATGGGACCGGATGCCATGATCTTAGTTTTCTGAATGGTGAATTTTAAGCCAACTTTTTCACTCTCCTCTTTCAGTTTCATCAGGAGGCTTTAGTTCCTCTTTGTTTTCTGCCATAAGGGTGGTGTCATCTGCATATCTGAAGTTATTGACATTTCTCTCAGCAATCTTGATTCCAGCTTGTGCTTCATCTAGCCCAGCATTTCGCATGATGTATTTTGCATATAAGTTAAACAAGCAGGGTGACAATATACAGCCTTGACGTACTCCTTTCCCAATTTGGAACCAGTCTGTTGTTCCATGTCCAGTTCTAACTGTTGCTTCTTGACCTGCATACAGATTTCTCAGGAGGCAGGTAAGGTGGTCTGGTATTCTCATCTCTTTCAGAATTTTCCAGTTTGTTATGGTCCACATAGTCAAAGGCTTTGGCATAGTCAATAAAGGAAGTAGATGTTTTTCTGGAACTCTCTTGCTTTCTCGATGATCCAACAGATGTTGGCGATTTGATCTCTGGTTCCTCTGCCATTTCTAAATCCAGCTTGAACATCTGGAATTTCACAGTTCATGTACTGTTGAAGTCTGGCTTGGAGAATTTTAAGCATTATTTTGCTAGCGTGTAAAATGAGTGCAATTGTGCAGTAGTTTGAGCATTCTTTGGCATTGCCTCTTTGGGATTGGAATGAAAACTTACCTTTTCCAGTCCTGTGGCCACTGCTGAGTTTTCCAAATTTGCTGGCATACTGAGTGCAGCACTTTCACAGCATCATCTTTTAGGATTCGAAATAGCTCAACTGGAATTCCATCACCTCCACTAGCTTTGTTCATAGAGATGCTTTCTAAGGCCCATTTGACTTCACATTCCAGGATGTCCGGCTCTAGGTGAGTGATCACACCATCGCGGTTATCTAGGGCATGAAGATCTTTTTTGTATAGTTCTTCTGTGTATTCTTGCCACCTCTTCTTAATATCTTCTGCTTCTCTTAGGTCCCTACCATTTCTGTCCTTTATTGAGCCCATCTTTGCATGAAATGTTCCCTTAGTATCTCTAATTTTCTTGAAGAGATCTCTAGTCTTTCCCATTCTATTGTTTTCCTCTATTTCTTTGCACTGATAACTGAGGAAGGCTTTCTTATCTCTCCTTGCTATTCTTTGGAACTCTGCATTCAAATGGGTATATCTTTCCTTTTCTCCTCTGCCTTTCACTTCTCTTATTTTCTCAGCTATTTGCAAGGCCTCCTCAGACAACCATTTTGCCTTTTTGCATTTGTTTTTCTTGGGGATGGTCTTAGTCACTGCCTCCTGTACAATGTCATGAAGCTCCATCCCATCAACAGAAAATTGCATTAAAGATTTACTGAGCTTGGCCCTGCCCATCAGAACAAGAACCAGTTTCCCCTACAGTCAGTCTCTCCCATCAGGAAGCTTCCACAAGCCTTCAGAGGGCAGACAGAATGAAAACCACAATCACAGAAAATTAATCAAACTGATCACATGGACCACTGCCGTGTCTAACTCAATGAAACTATGAGCCATGCCATTTATGGCTACCTAAGAAGTACAGGTCATGGTGGAGAGCTCTGACAAAATGTGGTCCACTGGAGAAGGCAATGGCAAACCTCTTCAGTATTCTTGCCTTGAGAACCCCATGAACAGTATGCAAAGGTAAAAAGATATGCTTATATATGGAATCTTAAAAAAAAAAATGGTACAGACATGCTTATTTACAAAACAGAAATAGAGTCACAGACGTAGAAACCAAACTTACAGTTACCAAGGGGATAGTGGAGAAGGATAAACTGGGAGGTTGGAATTGATACATACATACTACTGTATATAAAATTGATATTAATAAGAACCTACTGTTTAGTACAGGGAACTTTACTCAATACTCTGTGTAATGACCTACATGGGAAAAGAATCTGAAAAAGAGTGGAAATGTGTCCATGTGTAACTGATTCACTTTACTGTACAGAAGAAGCTAACACAATATTGTACACCAACTATATTCCAATTAACAATTATATTTTTAAAAAAGATAAACTATTGAACTATTCCAGTACTTCCCTCTATGTTTTATTCATTTGGTCACTCAAATATTTGCAGGACACCCCGTAGGACCTGGTGAGATATATAAATAAGCCTTACATAAGGTCATTGAGAAGTCCTCAAGAACAATCTACTTAGGGAAACAAGTCAAGTCAAATAATATAAGAGTTCAAGGTAATTCCAGGCCTTCCTGTCCTCCTACTCCTTCCAGAAACTCCTCCCACCATGTTACTACTCTGCACCGCCCCCACCAATAAATGGCTAATCCATGTAAAGATGTTTGCTATGCAAATAACCACATTCCTCCCCTGTCCCCAAACAGATTCTGCCATTGAGCCCTTCCTGGTATGTATTCCTGGCCACCAGAAGTGTAAATTTCTGATTCAAGAAGCTACTAGAAGCATCACATGAGGAAAAGCTGCTGGCTCCTGAAATTCATAGAATGGTCATAGGGAGAAGCCAGAGACAAAGTCCAGTGCAATGGCTCCAGGTTTGAAGCTACAGGTCCCTAAGCCCCTTGTCTCTTGCTTCAACCCAAGCAGCTCTATCTTTACCTGTGTTACAGGGCTCAGCTGAAAGGAGATAACAAAACCACCAAATGACGGCTTTCTTCCACCTATTCAGGAGCAAGAAGACGGAGAAGAGGCGATGACAGTGACCCAGGGCTGCAGAGAGGCCCTGGGATCTTAACCCTGAGGCTCCTGATGTTGGAGTGACTGTCAGCCAGGGTACCAACAGCCTCAGTTTCCTTATTCCCAGAATAGGTCTGGTCATATCAGCATCTCTTCCTAATTCACAATAGCACTAAAATGTTCAAATGAGACCTATATGTAAAACATCTAAAATTGTAAAAACACTACTTAATATAAATTAGTTTAATTCTCTCATCTTAAATAGGTGGTTTGTTTAGTCACTCAGTCATGTTTGACTCTTTGCAACCCCATGGACTGTAGTCCACCAGGCTCCTCTGTCCATGAGATTTCAGGCAAGAATACTGGAGTGGGGGTCATTTGCCTTTCTAGGGGATCTTCCCGACCCAAGGATCAAATCCTCTGAACCCATGTCTCTTGCATTGAGGAGTATTCTTTATGAATTCTCCAGAGCCACCAAGGAAGCCCTAAGTAGATGGTACATCAACCCATTTCTCTAAATTAATATTTAAAAATTATCTGTGTTTAGGGCTTTTGAATTTACAAAAAGTCTTTGCAAATAATATTTATCCTTACAACAGTAGCAGTGAGGTAATTAGAACAGGGCAGATGGTACTATTTAAAAATCAGGAAATGAAGAGAGATGAAGGGGCTAACTCAAAACCAAATGCACCATGGGTCATCCGCCTTTTACTGCAGTGCTTTTCCCCATTGTGCTGTGCTGGTTCCCAGGTCAGCTGAGAATAGAAAGGCAAACTAACGTTCAGCCACCCACACAGCTTCCCATAGGCGCTGTCAGGGAGGAAGGCCTAACAGGACACAGGAGGCTGCACAATCCTGATGCTAACTCAGCCAAAAATCCGACCTAGCACTCCTAAGAATGTCAAACCTCAGTATTTGGGATTCATAAACAAGCAGAGTTTAGTGTCACATTTCTTGTACTAATACTGGCAAGTTGGGACAAAGTACAAAAGAGGTTTTATTGTGGCACGATTTTATTATTTGTCTGAAATGATGTTGTCATCACATTCTATGAAACAAGGAGCCAAAAACTGAGAAGCAATGACCTTGTCTTAAATCTAAGATACAATCCAAGATATCTAGGTGAAGGTAAATATGTGCATATGCATATAGCAGAGAATATTTGAGAAAGAAACATTTAATCAAATAAGTTAAGAATCGGTCACCTTGATACACCAGATGGTCCGGGTGTAAGCTTGTTTCATGCAAAGTTAGCCATTCAAAATCTCAAAGTACAGAGAGAAACCAGAATAAATTAGTTTAAAAGAAACCACTGTAGGCCAAAATGGTTAACAGAACACTCAACAATTCAGAAAGACCTAAAATCTAAAAAATCACGGACTCTAGGAGCCATTTAAAAGTGTAAAAACTCAAAATTCTAATAATGACTTTTGTTGAATAAGGTATCTATAAAATATTTTCAGAAGATGTTGTAGAGGTATTTGCTACATGCCATACATATGATAATGCTCAATTTAATCATAAAGTAATAATTAATTTTGAAATCAAGTTGAAATACTCTTTTTGGCCTTATCACACAGCATATAGAATATCCCCAATCAGTGACCAAATCCATGTCCCCCACAGTAGAAACACACAGTCTTAATCACTGGACCACCAGGGAAGTCCAAGTTGAAATATGTTTAAGCCCACAGATGTCAATGGTTGATTAAGAGAAGGTAAGAAGAATAAAATAAGACGAGTTTGAATTATTTCTGTATCTAATATGCAATTCACATAGAATAAGCCTTAAGATAGCCACAGAATCAATGATAAATGTTATGGGAACCTGTCATAAAACAGGAACACAGAAAGCGTTTCCTCTCCAGATGGGAAGAATGTGGATTGGAATGACTCAGTAGCTCCCTGCTCAGCCCAATCAGGTACTCAGATTGTCCCTATGCAAAGGTACCGAAGAGCACCAAGTTTCTGGCTCCTCATCAACAAAATGAGAAGAAAGCTCCTTCTCTGAGGACTGCAAGAATTTATGTTTTAAGTTTACTACTGTTTAAGGCTTCCCAGGTGGCACTAATGATAAAGAATCTGCCTGCCAATGCAGGGGACACAGGAGGCGTGGGTTCGATCCCTGATTGGAAAGATCCCCTGGAGGAGGGTATGGCAACCCACTCCAGTATGCTTGCTGGGATAATCCCATGGAGAGAGGAGCCTGGTGGACTACAGTCTATGGGGTGGCAAAGAGACTACTTAAAGACATGGAAAGAGGTAGTACTGCTCTCTCTTTTTTAACTCCGGGAGACAGCACAACACAACAAAAACATCAAAATGCACTTCTATTCAAAAAGCATATCTCAAGAACCTAAAATATGCTCATCATCCTGTCTGATGAGGATGGAAAAAATAAGAGGTGTCTCCCTCACAGCTGTCCTGATTGTTAGGACAGCTACAATCAAAACAACCCAGAAAATGAAAGTGTCATTGAGGATGCGGAGGAACTAGGACCCTCATACACTACTGGTGAGAACTTAGTAAAACGGCACAGCTGCCACAGAAAACACTAGAGCAGTGCCCTCACAAAAAAAAAGGAAATCTGGGATTCTCATAGCATCCAGCAATTTCCATTCTGGGTACACACCCAAAGAACTTCTACACCTATGTTCATAGTGTTATTCACAATAGTCGAAAGATGGGAGCACCTAGAGCAGTCAAATTCATACAATCAGAAAATAAAGTGGTGTTTGCCAGGGTCTGGATAGAGCGGGGGACTGAGGAGTTAATGTTTAATAGGTATGGAGTTTCGGTTTTGCAATATGAAAAGGTTCTGAAGGTGGATGGTGCTGGTAGTTGCCCAATAATGTCAATGTACTTGATGCCACTAAAGGGTACACTTAAAGGAGTTAAGATGGCAAATTTTAAGTTATGTATATTTCATCACAATCAAAAAAAAAAATACACCAATGGGTCACTTATTATAAGCTTAGAAAACCTAAGAGATGGAAAAAGAGGTGTGACTGTATTACCTATCCAAAAATTATTGCGTAAAAAATATAGAATGTCTTCAGGATGATCCCTATAATCTATCACTCTCATTCCTTGCTTTCTAGCCTGATTTCTTGAGGAGTGAAAACAGTGGGTGCTTAAAACTATAGATAGCCCACAGTCAATCTAATCTAAGTGTTAGTTGCTAAATCGTGTCTGACTTTTTGCAACCCCATGGAGTGTAGCCCACCAGGCACCTCTGTCCATGAGATTTCAGGCAAGAATACTGGAGCGGGTTGCCATTTCCTTCTCCAGAGGATCTTCCTGACCCAGGGACTGAACCTGGGTCTCCTGCGTTGCAGGTAAATTCTTTACCATCTGAGCCACTGCGGCAGAAGCTATAAGTAATTCAGGAAACTTTTAATTAATAGTTTGGGGACTTCCCCAGTGGTCCAGTAGTTAAGACTCGGGCTACCAATACAGGGTGTGTGGGTTCGATCCCTGGTCAGGGAACTAGGCTCCCACATGCTGCAGGATGAGGCCTCAAATTAAAAATAAGTAAGTAAATAAATTTGGGGGGGAGAGGGGACCAGCTCTAGCAATTTGCAATGACTATAATGGTTAGACATAATTCTAGAGTTACTAGGAATTTAGGGTTGACATTAAAATGCAGGACATCTTGTTAAGCTTAAATCTCAGATAAGAAAAAATGTTTAATATAAATATGTCTCAAATATTGCATGAGTGAGTGAAGTTGCTCAGTTGTGTCTGACTTTTTGCGACCCCATGGACTGTAGCCCACCAGGCTCCTCCTTCCATGGGATTCTCCAGGCAAGAATACTGGAGTGGATTGCCTTTTCCTTCTCCAGGGGATCTTCCCAACCCAGGGATTGAACCCAGGTCTCCTGCATTGCAGGCAGACTATTTAACCTCTGAGCCACCAGATATTGCATGGGACATGCTTAAACAAAAAAACAAAACCCTATTTATCATTTATCTGATTTCAAATTTAGGCACCCTCTATTTTTATTTGCTAAAGCTGGCAAACCTAGCAGATTCAGCCAAGAAGAAACCTCAATGTCTTCTCAATTTTATTTCTGGATAAAAATTTTAATAAGAAAAAGATCAAAAAGAAATTGAATCATCTGTATTGTATAAGAAGGTGATGCATATTAACACAAGTTACACTCAGCAAATCAAAGGCAGCAAAGTGATGATGCAACAACACTTTGCATACTAAGACATGAAAATGTACAAGTGCCCTGTTACCTTAACCAGGAAACAAGATTATTACGCATATTTTTAAGAATGCATTTTCTTCACTTATGCTATTAACTATGGATTAGATTTCTGGGTGTAAAATCAAAGTTCACTCTCTAAAATTTTTTAATTTACATTTTCTTTGGCAAGTTACTGAGATCTTTATAGATCTAATTCCCTTGTCTCTATGCTTTGAAAAATGTGTCTGTGTACTCAATCATTCAGTCCTGTTTAACTTTTTGTAACCCCATGGACTATAGCCTGCCAGGCTCCTCTGTCCATGAGATTATTCTGACAAGAATACTGGAGTGGTTGCCATTTCCTACTCCAGGGGATCTTCCCAACCCAGGGATCAAATCCATGTCTCTTACGTCTCCTGTACTAACTGGAAGAGTCCCAGGTGGCTCAGTAGTAATGAACCTGCCTGCCAATGCAGAAGCTACAGGAGACTCAGTTCAGGTTCGATCCCTGGGTTGGGAAGATCCTCTGGAGAAGGAAATAGCAACCCACTCCAGTATTCTTGCTGAGATAATTCCACGGACAGAGGAGCCTGGTGGGCTAGAGTCCAGGGGGTCACAAAGAGTCAGACATGACTAAGCTACAGAGCATGCAACACGCACAGTGAAAATGCTGTGAGGTAGTCTACCCCCTTCCCTCATTCTGGCCAAAGAAGCAGCAGCAGCTGCAGCTTCCTTTGTTATATGTCTTTACACAGTTGGAATGGGGTTCAGATCCCGTCACACCCATGGAAATAGGACAGACATGTGGTTATCATTCATCAGAGATGAGAGTCAGGAGGAGAACCCACTGCAGGGATGAGCCAGATGTTAGAGACAGAAAATAATTCTTCCTAAGAGGACGTAGAAAGGCCTCCTCCTCACAGTCAAATAAGAATGTTCTCAACTACAAATAAAAGCAAAAATGTGTTACAGATGTTGCTGAATTACATAAAACATTTTCATGTTCAAAGCAAATTTTGCCGAACAGAACAATTCTTACTGTTTTTTGAGTATTAAAAAAGGAAACCAGAGCAGTGAAATGATTTTAAAAATTTTGCATAAAAATTAAATATCTCATCTCTAAAGATACATCAAGTCTTAGATATAGGATTGTGGGCCATCTTCTGGAAGGTCTTTAATGTATTATACATATATATATGTATATATATTTTTAAAATCTGGCTTCACTGGATCTTCATTGCAGCACATGGGATCTTTAGTTGCAGCATGCTAACTCTTAGTTGCAGGCTTCTCAGGTGGTTCTAGTGGTAAAGAATCCAAGTGCCAATGCAGGAGACGTAAGAGATGCAGGTTCAATCCCTGGGTCGGGAAGATACCCTGGAGGAGAGACTGGCTCCCCACTCCGGTACTGTTGCCTGGTCCATAGGGTTGCAAAAAGTTGGACACAACAGAAGCAACTCAGAACACACACACACACACACACACACACACACACAACTCTTGGTTGCAGTATGTGGGATCTAGTTCTCTGACCAGTTGACTGAACCCCAGTCCCCTGCGTTGGGAGCATGGACCACTGGACCACCAGGGAAGTCTCAATGTACACTTTTACAGCCCTGCCATTTTTCCCTCCTTATAACCCCATATGTCTTACTCAAGCTGTCTCCATTTCTACCACTCCAATTCATGTTCCCACCACGACTCCTTCTCCTTCCTCCTTTTCTTTCCACTGAGCACAGAGGCAGACTGGGGACATCACCAGGGCCTCAAGAGTAGGTTCAGAGCCTGTACTGCCATGCAACGTAGTCAACCCTGTCTCCAGCAATTGATATGAATTTCCCCTCTTCTGGAATGCCCCTGAGTCTCTTTTTGATTAAGACAGTGCTTCTCAACCTTCAGCTTGCAACAGAATCACCTGGAGAGTTTGTTAAACCACAGGCTGCTAAGAACCAACTCCCCACTCCCCCACCCCCACATCCTCATTGAATACAGTAGATGGGTTGGAATGAAAAAAATTACGTATCTAGGAAATTCCCAGGTGGCATTTAATATGTTTTTGATGTGGACCACATATTTTTAAGCCGTTATTGAATTTTTTTACAGTGTTACTTCTGTTTTATATTTTGGTTTTTTTAGCCGAGAGGCATGCAGGCTCTTAGCTCCCCAACCAGGGATCGAACTCGCAGCCCCTGCACTGGAAGGCGAAGTCTTAACCACTAGACCACCAAGGAAGTCTCTCGCGGTGGCTTTGAGGCTGTTGGTCTGGGGCATCACACTTTGAAAACCACTGCATATGACAATTCTATCCCTTGGCCTTTTCCAAATGACCTATTTCACTTCCTGAGAAGAGGGAGAAGGAGGAAGCTAAGGGAACATAAGTGCTCACTTTCCTCACAGCAAAGGAGAAGCCAGAGAAGCCAGAAATAACTCATCAGATTAGGTGGGATTTAAAGCCTGGCCTGCCTTCTCTCCCAATTACTCACGACAAAATTTAGATTCTGAGTGGAGAAGGTGCCCCTGAAATGTAAGAACGACTTAGGAAGTAACTATTCATAGGTCTGGGGACCACTGCAGTGTGGCAGTGATTATAGTCCTTAAGGGACACAGACATCCAGAGGCCAACCGACTCAGATATAAATAATACCGGCTTTACAACATGAAGATCTGGTGGACTGTTTTTACATCATTGACATCAGGGGGTGGGCTCATCTTGCTACCAGGTGCCAGGGACTTCTTAATCATAGCATATTATTCATTTGTGCTAGATAGGAGAAATGTGGAAAGGACACTGGGAACTTCGCTTTCACAGAAAAATAGTTTCAAGCAAGTCTATATCAGCCAGGCTCGTTACTGTCAAGAAAGTTTTGTCCAGGGACATCCACAGTGTAGCTAAGACTTCACGCTCCCAGTGCACGGGGCCTGGGTTCGATCTCTGGGCGGGGAAATAGATCCTACAAGCTGCAGCTAAAGAGTTCTCATGCCGCAACTAATCCACATTCCACAACCGAAGATCCTGCGTGCCACAATGAAGATCAAAGAGCCCGTGTACTGCAACTAAGACCCAGTATAGCTAAGTGAATAAGACAAAGAAAAATAAATATTTTTTTTAATGTAGCCTTAAAAAAAAAACAAACAGAAGAAGAAACCATTGTCCGAGATTTAAAACAAAAACAAAGATTCTTCAGACACAAGAAGTGAAGTGGTTGCAGCTCTGAGGGCCTGTACTCTTTTCCCTATGATCTCCTGGCTTTGAGAAAGGGTCTCAATGATCAGACCTCGGGTGTTGTCACAAACATACCCAGCTGAACTGATGGTACTTGGGCCCTACAAGCAGAGAAGGGCACTTTTCCGCAGCAGCTTTCTCACTACTATATCCACCTGACAACGCTGAGTAAAGAAGGTGGAAACCATCCTTTTGTTCCAAAAGCTATTCTTTGGCAGCTTTCTCGCAGGCAGCAGCTTAAACTCATTTCATGGGTTCCATCTGGCCCCTCTCAATGATCTACTGAGGGTTTTCATTTTCCTGTGGTGAAGAACTCTCCGTTTTTCAAAGATGATGCTTACCTGGTAGTTCAGCTGGTAAAGAATTCACCTGCAATGCAGGAGACCCCAGTTCAATTCCTGGGTTGGGAAGATCATCTGGAGAAAGGATAGGCTACCCACTCCAGTATTCTTGGGCCTCCCTGGTGGCTCAGCTGGTAAAGAATCCACCTGCAATGTGGGACGCCTGGGTTGGATCCCTGGGTTGGAAAGATCCCCTGGAGAAGGGAAAGGCTACTCACTCCAGTATTCTGGTCTGGAGAATTCCACGGGCGGTATAGTCAATGGGGTCACAAAGGACACGACTGAGCGACTTTCACTTTTGCTTTTCATGATCCATATATGATGATCTTTTACTTATATCTAGTTTATTTCACTTTTTCTATTTCATATTCAGTGCTCCTATTTCATTTAGTTTATGATTTCCAATTTCTCCATCTCTTTCGATATTCTTTGCCAAGCCTTCATCAAGCACAGTAGAAATGCTTTTGTATACATATATATAAATAATATGTATAATATATATTTAAGAAAACATGAATTTTTGCTGAACTAAAAAATTTATGACATTTTGATTCCACTTGTTTAACTTAGTATGAATAAAATGCAGGATTTCTAATTTAAAAAATCAATATGCAACATGCAACAAAGGTTTACTGTATAGCACAGGACACTATGGGCTTCCCTGGTGGATCAGATGGTAAAGAAATTGCCTGCAATACAGGAGACGTGGGTTTGAACCCTGGGTTAGGAAGATCCCCTGGAGAAGGGAATGGCAACCCACTCCAGTACTCTTGCCTGGAGAATTCCATGGACAGAGGAGCCTGGTGGGCTACATAGGGTCGAAAAGAGTCAGACACAGCTAAGCTCTAGCACTTTCACACAGGGAACTATACTCAATATCTTGTAATAACCTATAATGGAAAATAATTTCAAAACTAATATATGTGTATATGTATACCTGAAATCACCTTACTGTGCACCTCAAAGATTGCAAATCAACTACACTTTGACAAAATATATATATGTATTCTTTTTTTAAGCATATATAGTCCATACACATGGACTGTGGAGGACAGTGAGCACTTATGTTCCCTGAGCTTCCTTCTTCTCGCTCTTCTTAGAAAGTGAAATAGGGTCATTTGCAATACGCCAAGGGAGAGGATTGCTCATATGCAGTGGTCTTCCAAGTGCGATCCCCATACTAACAGCATCAAAGGCACCTGGGAGGGACTTCCCTGGTGGTCCACTAGTTAAGACTTTGCTTTCCAATGCAGTGGGATTGAGTTTGATCTCTGGTCAGGGAACTGGATCTCACATGCCACAACAAAGAGTTCACATGCCACAACTAAAGGTCCCACATGCTGCAACTAAAAACCAGCACAGACAAATAAATTAACATAAATTTTAAAAATAAAGAGGTGCATGTTCCCCTGAGTGGGCTATAAGCTGTAAGCTCTGGAGTGTGTATCTATGTGCCTCTCACTCACCAATATAACCCAGTAGCCAGTCCAGCCAAGAATACAGTGAAAATGAAAGAATGTGCCTTGTGAGGTCAAATCATAAAAGACACTGCAGTTCCTATCTTCACTCTCTCTGGAATCACTCGCTGTGGGGGAAGCCAGCTGCCACACTGTAAGGATATCCCAGCAGTACAGTGGAGAGGACCAATCATGAGGATGCTCAAGCACCTATCAAGTCCGCATGGTGAGGAAGGGAAACCTTCGCCCAAGGACCCACACTATCCTGCCAGACATGTGAGTGAACCATCTGCAGTCAAGTCTGCAGAAAAACTGCAGTCCTAGCTAACATCTTGGCAGTAAACTCATGAGGAATCACAAACCAGAAAAATTTAGCTAAGATGATGTTGTTGTTCAGTCACTCAGTCGTGTCTGACTCTCAGGCTTCCCTGTCCTTTACTGTCTCCTGGAGTTTGCTCAAATTCATGTTTAGGGGTCTAAGATGCTCTTGGACCCCTTAACCAACTGAAACTGTGTAAGATAATTAATATTTACTGTTTTAAACTGCTGGTTTCTGGTGTAATTTTTTTACTCAATAAAAACAACTAATACACATTTCTATCATTTAAATTTGGCAACAATCATGTTTGCATGTAGACAATGCCCACCTACCTAAAACCTGGAAAACTTGAAAGATTTCCATGATAGGACGATGAATTAATTGTTGAAGTTTTAAAAATTGCTGCTGCAAACATGTTTTGCTAAAAACCTTTTTTTTTAATAGGTATAAAAAAGAAAAGGAGGACTTCTCTGGGGGTTCTGTGGTTAAGAATCTGCCTTCCCATACAGGGCACACAGGTTCAATCCCTGGTCAGGGAACTAGGATCCCACATGCTGCGGGGCAACTAAGCCCTCACGCCACAACTAGACAGCCTGGGTACCACAAGTACTGACCCCACGAAGCCTAGAACCCACGCTCTGTAACTCGAGAAACCCCCAAGTGCTGCAACTAGAGAAAGTCCACGCACTGCAACGAAGACCCAGCGAGGCAATTAAGAAAAAAAGAAACAAAGAAAAAGCACTCCCATCCTTCCAACTCAACAGGCTGAAAAACCATAAAACAGTAAATAACTCACAGGATTGCCTTTAAATTTGACCTCTCCTCAGAACA
Source organism: Bubalus kerabau (assembly GCF_029407905.1). Taxonomy (NCBI): domain Eukaryota; kingdom Metazoa; phylum Chordata; class Mammalia; order Artiodactyla; family Bovidae; genus Bubalus; species Bubalus kerabau. The sequence goes on from NC_073624.1 coordinate 139,640,353, forward strand.
GTTTTTTTTAATTCTGACCTTCCCCAAAAGTGCTCACTGTGAAAATAAAGATTTTTGAGAACAAAAGCATCGAATAAACTCTAATCTCCTTCTGAAAGCTGCTCTCTTCAGTGTATTTCCCTCTGCATCATTCAGGTAACCCTCCTTCCTCTCTTTTCTCCCATGGGGCTACAAAGATGGAAGGAGGAATGTTCTCAATATTTGACAATCAGAAGGCTGAGTTGGAATCAAGATGGCACAAGGATGTGGTGGCATAAGTCACACTGTTTAGTCTCTTTACTCTGGGTTCAGTCTTCACTGCTCATGCATGGTCAAGTTCAGTTCACCCAAGAATGAAACAGCACTTGGGTCTGGGGCAAAGTCACATGTTATTCTCACAAAGTTAAATGTTATTCAATAGCCTACAATGTCCTTCTTGAGGTGGATCCCAAACTGAAATCCATGGATCTATTCCCAAAATAAGAGAATTCTTATCAAAAGAAATGTTTACTTTTGTGCTTTTAATTTCATTTAATTAAGGTAAGATTTACATACAGTGAATTAAAACATATCATTTCATGAGTTTTGAGAAACGTGTGCACCCATGAAAATGATACCCAAATTAAGATATAACAGTTTTTAATTACCCCAGAAATTTCTCTGGTGCTCTCTTTCCAAGTAATTTACCCCTTAGAAATAACCACTGTTTTGATGTCTGTTACTTTGTCAACAAAGGTCCATCTAGTCAAGGCTATGGTTTTTCCAGTAGTCATGTATGGATGACTACTGTATGATACATGTATGATACATGTGTGGAGAGTTGGACTATAAAGAAAGCTGAGAAGAATTGATGCTTTTGAACTGTGGTGTTGGAGAAGACTCTTGAGAGTCCCTTGGACTGCAAGGAGATCCAACCAGTTCATCCTAAAGGAGATCAGTCCTGGGTGTTCATTGGAAGGACTGATGTTGAAGCTGAAACTCCAATACTTTGGCCACCTGATGCAAAGAGCTGACTCATTTGAAAAGACCCTGATGTTGGGAAAGACTGAAGGCAGGAGGAGAAGGGGACGACAGAGGATGATACGGTTAGATGGCATCACCGACTCAATGGACATAAGTTTGGGTAAACTCTGAGAGTTGGTGATGGACAGGGAGGCCTGGCGTGCTGTGGTTCATGGGGTCGCAAAGAGTCGGACACGACTGAGCAACTGAACTGAACCATACCAAGTATAAACTCTAAAAATTTAATATAAATAACTTCTGAATCATCTGGATAATCGTCTTATAACTGTATACTATACCCATTTTATGTTCACAATCAAGCTGACATCAGGTAGTAATATTTCAAATATTTGTGAGCTGACAAAAACACAAGCCATACATTTAAGTTCTAGTACTGTGGGCATGTTGAACTCGAAAGAACCCAGGCCATGACGGCTTAGTGGCCAGGACCACAGTTGCACTAGAAGCGGCAATTTATCTGCAGCAACGTATCATTACCATTCTCTGTGTTGTTTGTGTGTATGGGGTGTGTAAAATGCTTTGGGGTTTTACAGTTGCACAAGAGTTACAAGCATAAAGCGTTCAAGCCAAGTTTTGTGCTTTTACCTATTTAAGTAATGTGAAATTTTAAAATATAAGTCAACATTAACAGGTCACAATAACTATTTTTTTCCTTTAAAAGGAGTCATTACATTACACAAATTTGAAAAACACTTCTTTAGTCTATATATTCATCCTAAAAGGATTTAGCTATCTCCCTTTGAAGGTACAAGGAGTTGAGGTTTTGAGTTCATTACTAAATCTTTGCAGACAAGCTGCTGCTGCTAAGTCACTTCAGTCATGTCCGACTCTGCGCGACCCCACAGACGGCAGCCCACCAGGCTTCCCCGTCCCTGGAATTCTCCAGGCAAGAACACTGGAGTGGGTTGCCATTTCCTTCTCCAATGCATGAAAGTGAAAAGTGAAAGTGAAGTCACTCAGTCGTGTCAGACTCCTAGCGATCCCATGGACTACAGCCTACCAGGCTCCTCCGTCCACGGGATTTTCCAGGCAAAAGTACTGGAGTGGGGTGCCATTGCCTTCTCCGTTGCAGCCAAGCTAGCATTACCTATTTCTTACGGCTGCCTTCCCAATCGTCTTAAGCTTAGTTCAACCCAATGTACCTAAGAACATTTCAGGCCACACAATTTGTTCTTCTCTGAATCTGTGCAGCAAACAGTATAAAATTTTGTTTCCCTTAGATATCCTGGCTTCTTTGGGGCCACTGACCCCCATGAACATAGCCAAAAAAGAAGCTGAAATATTGAGATAATTTACAAAGGGGGGAGACAGACTCTATAGTAATCTAAAAATTAAACTGCTCGTGTTTTTATATCTAAACACAGGTTCACTTCAAAAACAAAACATTCCTTTTTTTGTACATCTCATGTGTACATTATAAATTATAAAAATTATGAGTACCACATAATTTTGATATAGGACATCATAAAAGTCAATAAAATAAGTGAAAATGCTATAACAAAGCAAAACAGTTGGTCATTTTAAATAAAAACTTTAAATTACTAACAGCAGATGACTTTTGCAAGTAATCTGAAAAGATTTACCTTTTATTGATAAAATGGAACAAAACTAATTGAAATTAACTTCAAAGGATGTATGTTCATAAGCTTACTAAATTTTCAAATATACATTAGACCATCACTTTAACATATATTACAGGTATATCATTACAGGTAAATGCTAATAAAATTATAAATTAACATATATTACACACATTTCCAGTAACATGTGTTCAAGACACATACCAGCAAGTCATCAATTTGTTGAAGAATCTATCTCCATTTCTAGAATAAAAATACTTAACAATCACAAAATATATACATAAACAAATTCCACATCTCAAGCTACAATATACTTAAAGAATCATTGCATGTTAAAAAAGGAAAACTAAAGAGAGTTCCAACAGTGGAAGGCACCTAACAATGATGAAAGAATGAATGTAAGCACAGTGATTCCTTGTCCATTCAAAAGTGTTTGAGGGTTAAGTGATGCCATTATGATTCTTGCTCAAGGCTGAAGACACAGGCTTGGCTGAGACCTGGTGCCCTTGAGTGTAATGAAATTATAGTCCAGAGAAAACAGATTAGCAGTACTCTTAGACAAATTATATTAAAGAAGCCGCAGTAATATTCTAAGTATCTTGCTCTTTCCAAGAAATGACTGACTCCAATACAATAAGACACATAGTAAGTCATTCAAGTGAAAGGTGAGGTAAGACAAGAAAAAGAGGAACAATACTTATTTGTAGTCTGCTGCTGCTAAGTCGCTTCAGTGGTGTCCGACTCTGTGCAACCCCATAGACGGCAGCCCACCAGGCTTCCCCGTGCCTGGGATTCTCCAGGCAAGAACACTGGAGTGGGTTGCCATTTCCTTCTCCAACGCATGAAAGTGAAAAGTGAAAGTGAAGTCGCTCAGTCATGTCCAACTCTTTGAGACCCTGTGGACTGCAGCCCACCAGGCTCCTCTGTCCATGGGATTTTCTAGGCAAAAGTACTGGAGTGGGGTGCCATTGCCTTCTCTGTATTTGTAGTCATATGGCAGCAAAAACATATCACTGTACCTCTAGATTTAAATCAGTACACGTTACTACCCAAAGATATTAGTATGCCTCATGTTATTTAAACGTTTAAAATCTCCAAACAAAGAAAATCTTTGGTTTGGAGGCTACAGTTAGATAATTTTTTTAACTGATTTTAAATATTTCATTTAGTTTTCCTACTTAAATAAGCAGCTTACAAAATGGCAAAGTTACCATTCCAGTTTTCAAAGAAACAAGTGTACATGGACTATCTGAATGCCTTAGATATAGAAATGGTTACAGAACATTTAAAATTATTTATGACTGATGAAAGCACCAGCTTTTCCAATCAAGCATGAAGCTTGGTCTCCAGAGACTCTCAAATTCCAAGCTGTTTCTTACAACCTCACCTAGAGACCAAATTCCAAAGTAATCTTTTCCTAACTGAAAAAAAAAAAAAAAAAAAGACACCAAATACTACTAGCTTTTCCTTACATGATGAAGCACAACACTCTTTCCAAATGCCAGGCTCTGCTAGACTTCTACTGGTCCTTTGTCACAGAAGCTAAATTCCACCCCAGCTGCCCAAATCCACTCAGACTGCCCTACTTACAGACAGCACTTCCCCACAGTCAGGGAAGCAATGGAAATGAGGCAGTTATCTGCGAGCTTGTGGTTTTATCCTCCTAGACGGAGAACAAACAATGTAAGACAAGTTTAAAAAAAGGAAATAGAACTTTAGATTAATTTTCTAACTCTCCATAAACATGAAGGGAATAATAATAATCCTGAGAGTTAGTTTTAATATTTAAAAAATAACCTAAGGAAATGGTATTTTAGAAATATATTAAGGTTGCAGAATCCAACAAGAAAATAAATGGATAAGGCTTTTGTGAGAATTAAATTGTCACCTTAATAATAACAGGATATTTTTTGCTGACAGTTATATTGGTTTTCATATGGTAAAAAAATGGGAAAACAGATGATTACTTATGATACAATTTAGAAAGCAAAATTTCAAAACATTGAGTCAGAAGAATAAAAATAAAGTCTGGGGTAACCTTAAAACCACAATGCATAAGTATACAGAAGAGTCTATATTTAAGCAAAGCACAAGATTTATCTTATTACCTATCTTAAACAATGAATATAGATTGCTTCTTATTGAAATTAAAAAATATATATATTTTAAAATGTTTAATGTATAAAATACCTTATTTAATAGAATTCAATATTATGAAATGAAATCTACAAAAGCCCTTTTATCATGAATAATGCTATCAGGTTACCACCAGCAAACAAGTTATTTTATTCTGCTTTATTCAGTCTTTGTGTAAAATACTCATTTAAAGATTACTGAATATTAAGACAAAATGAAATACATGATTAGACTTCAAAGTTTCAGAAATACAAAAAGGGGTTTTTTTGGAGACTAAATCATTGCAGTTATATGATTTTTTCCCCAGTAATGTTCTGAGGTCCCGAAAAAGAAAATAAAGAAAGCAAGCCAACCATAGGCCTAATTCAATGTTGGAACTGAAGGACTTCTCTGCTGGACCACTGGTTAACACTCGGCGCTCCCATTGCAGGGGTACAGGTTCAATCCCTGCTTAGGGAACTAAGGTGCCATGCATTATGGCCAAATAAAAACCCCACAATATTGGGACTTAGACATGGAAGATGGTTAATGAGAGGAGTCCAAGGCTAGGTTTTTAAAAGTTGAATGGCTGATCACAGATGGAACTGAAAAGCTAGGGTGGAGATCAGAGCTCAGAGAGGACTCAGGCAGAGTCCCCAGCCTGACACAGAGTTAAAACACAGGTCTACAGATTATATGACCAGGGAGAGTGATGGACTGAAAAGTGCCACAGACTGCGTGCACACCAGTAAAATACACAAAATGATGCATGGACAGGCAGGCAGAGAACTTGGTCTGGGAGAGGAGATAATCCAGTAATGTGTAACTGGGACCTGAGTAGCAGGAACAAGCAACAGTAAAAGATAGCGGTATCTTGAGGGCCAAGGAAAAGGAGTGAGTGTTAGCATGGCCCAGGGGCCCCACGTCTCAGAGGGAGTGCAGAGGTGGGACTGGAGTCCTGCTAAAACCAGGTACCCTCATGAAGATGTCAGTGACAGTCTACCCATCCTCTCCTGGTTTTGTTGCTATCTCTGTAGCCATGCCCAACCTCAGTCTTCTGGGAACAACTAGAACACTGCTGAATTCAGAGGCCTTCTCTTCTTTTCACGCTACACTTCCTTCCACACAGTTCAATTACAGGTACACCAGGCATTTCCCATATCTACGTCATGGCCTAAATTTTTTTTCTGAACTCCAAACCCCTGGGTTTCTCTATGTCTTGATGGTCCCTCCAACCAAAAATGAACTTATCCTCCTCTCTAGGAAGACAAAGTAGGGTGCAGTGGTTAAGAATCTGGATTCTGGGCCTCACTGCCTCCTTTGAATTCTGACCCTAGAACTTCCTGGCCCTGTTCTGAGGCAGACTGCTCACCTCTCCATGCCTTAGTCTCCTCATCTATAAAATGGGAATCAACAGACATGTCCACCTCCTAGAGCCAAGGTGAGAATTCGACGATATAGTCAACATAAAACACTTGCTTAGAACCATGCACAGCATGCAGCAAGTGCTGGATCTGCGGAGTAAGAAATACGATTCTTCCTCAGTCCTGACATCCTGTAACTCAGGGAAAGGCACCACCACCCACTCGGCAGTTGACCAAGTCAAAAACCTGACCCCCATGCTCAATTCTTTCTGCTTCTCCACTTGCCACACCCAAGCCTGATGCTCTGGGAAAAAAAAAAAAAAACTGAAAGTGTTAGTCACTCAGCTGTTCTCAACTCTTTGCAACCCCATGGACTGTAGCCTGCCATGCTCCTCTGTCCATGGAATTCTCCAGGCAAGAACACTTGAGTGGGTAGCCATTCCCTTCTCCAGGGGATCTTCCCAATCCAGAGATTGAACCTGGGTCCTCTACATTGCAGGCAGATTCCTGAGCCACCAGGGAAGCCCACACCCAGGTCTGCCATGCTCCAACATAAATATCGGTGGAAGATACTTACTTCTTCCATTTTTTAATATTTTTTTTTACTGTGGACCATTTTTAAAGGCTTTATTGAATTTGTAACAATATGGCTTCTATTTTCTGTTTTGGTTTTTTGGCTGCAAGGCGTGTGGGGATCCAGCTCTCCAACCGGCACTCAAACATGCACGCCCTTCATCGGAAGGCAAAGTCTTAGCCACTGGACCATCAAGGGGTCCCGATACTTACTTCCTATTCCTACTTTCTTTGTTCCCAACTGGGGTCCCACCATCTTTTGCCTGCAAACTGGCCTCCATTCTCAACCTCTCCGTATCTATTTTTTCAGACAATAACCAGAATACGAATCTTACCATTTGGCATGCTTGCTGAGTGCTATGTTGCTTCAGTCATGTCCAACTCTTTGCAACTCTATGGACTACAGCCCGCCAGGCTCTTCTGTCAATGGGATTCTCCAGGCATGAATACTGGAGTGGGTTGCCTTGCACTTCTCCAAGAGATCTTCCCAACCCAGGGATCAAAACCACGGCTCATATCTCCTGCATTGGCAGGCAGGTTGTTTACCACTAGCGTCACCTGGAAGTCTCCTTCAACGCCTGCAGTGGCTTCCCAAAGCTCTCAGAACCAAGTCCCAAACTCTTAACATGATGAGCAGGGTCCTTCGTGGGGTGGCCTTGCTACTGAACATTCTCAACTCTCACCACTCCCCACACCTGCACAGGCTGAACTGCTTTCAGCTCCTGGAAGAATACCACCAGCTCTCACATCTTCTAGTTTTTGCACTTACCATTTTCCCTTCCTGGAACATTCTTTTCCCTCCTCCTCACCTGGCTAAATCCTCATTATCTTTCAGTCTCAGCCACCAGGAAGTCTTCTCTACCTGTCCAGCAGCCCTCCACCCCAGGCCATCCTAACTGCTTGCACTACCATGTAATAAGGATCTCCACTAAACTATAAAGTCTATGAACGCAGGAGGAAGGGTTGCCTGGTCCAAAACTGTCCCAGGATAGAGCAGATTGGAAGGAACATGTCAAGACCTCAGTAATGATGATGGCAGAGAAAGGAAAAGGGGGAGAAAGGAGGGTAGGAGCCCAGAAACTGCCCTTAAAAAAAGTATTAGCATCTCCTTGTTCTTGATGAGAAAACAGAGACTTAGAAAAATTAAATAACGTGCCCAAGGTCAAGGTTGTGGTATCGCATTCTAGAAGCCCATATTATTAAGACCAATGCTCAATGTCTTCCAGTGGAAATCATATGCAACTCTGCATCAGATATCCTGGTCTCTAATCATGATTCGCCCACTTGCGTGCATTGTGGTGTTTGTTGGGTTTTTTTTTTTTCCTTTGAACTGCACAGGCTCTTCACTGTGGTATGTGGGCTTTCTCTAGTTGTGGCACAGAGGCTTAGCTGCCCCGCAGTACATGGGATCAAGACCCTGGTTCAATTCCTGGGTTGGGAAGATCTGCTGGAGAAGGGAAAGGCTACCCACAAGGGCTTCTCTTGTGGCTCAGCTGGTAAAGAATCTCCTTGCAATGTGGGAGACCTGGGTTTGATCCCTGGGTTGGGAAGATCCCCTGGAGAAGGGAAAGGTTACCCACTCCAGTATTCTGTCCTGGAGAATTCCATGGACTATATAGTCCATGGGGTTGCAAAGAGTCAGACATGACTGAGTGACTTTCACTTCACTCACAACCAGGGATCAAACTCGCATCTTCTGCATCAAAAGGCAGATTCTTAACCACTGGACCACCAGGGAAATTCCAATACTTGTGGATTTTTAAGTAAGCAACTTCATGGGTTTCTCTCTTTCTCTCTCTTTTTTTATATCAGTTGAATGGCAATTACAGTATCTGCATAGGAAGGTCATTGCTAACAGTTTCTAAAGATGAGAATCTGGGGTCTTCTGAAAGTATTCAGTAAGTGCTGAAACAATCCACCCATATCTGGAACAGTCATCAACTCTGACCAACCAGGGGCCTTTTTGGCAGGAGTAGAGTCATGAGAGGAGCCAAAACAACAGCATCAAACTTGCTAATTACTGGGAGGCTAATTGCAGCCACATCACTCTCACCATGTGACATAGTACAGCACCCTGCCCTTATCCCCCAAAAAAAAGGATGAACTAGAAAGAGTTCTTGAATTTCACTTTGAAAAAATTTTACAAGTGGGGTTTCCTTTTAGAAACAGAGCTTGCCTTTTCTCAACTTCACCATAAAACCCAGAAAGCTATGAAAATTCCATTTTGAATTTGTAAACAGCAAAATAGGAAATTATCTGGCAGTCCGGTGGTCAGGACTCAGTGTTTTTACTGCCAAGGGCCCAGGTTCAATCCCTGGATGAGGAACTAAGATCCTACAAGACACAAGTGCAGCAAAAAAAAAAAAGGGGGGGGGGGGGCAAAATTACTCTACTTTTCTAAACTCCTTTAAACTCATTTCTTCTCTTAGTTGCATAAGCAACCACCTCACTTTCCAAATGAGCAAATTAAGTAAGATTCAGCGACTAAAAGTAGCCAACCTGGAACCACAGACCATTCAATTTCCATGTCAATATGCCTGGACTGTACAATTTGCAGAGGCATTTATTTTAATTAGAAAAGGGGAGGGGGTAGTGGGCACGAGATATTTTATGATTAACTTACTCTTTAAAATTCAGGGTACTCCTTCTCTAAGAATAGTTTTAAGTTATGTGACTTCAATTGTTTTTGTTTCACTAAACAAAACCAACAGTTAGAACTATCTGTCAAGTTACTTTGGTCGCTGTTTTAGTTGCTAAGTCATGTCCATCTCTTTTGTGACCCCATGGACTGCAGCCTGAAGGCTCCTCTGGTCCATGGGATTTCCCAGGCAAGAATACTGGAATGGGTTGCCATTTCCTTCTCCGGGGAATCTTCTTGACCCAGGGATCAAACCCGAGTCACCTGCTTGGCAGGCAAATTCTTTACTACTGAGCCACCTGGGAAGCCCCTCAAGTCACTATATGGGGTTAAAATAAATGTGCCATCTTGGAGGTGGCAAGAAAAGTATTGACACATTAAATAGAGAACTAACAATCATGCTCTTGGAAATGAAGGGGCACCAGTTTGACAGATATGATAGCCCTTAATGTTGATTAACAGTCTTCCTCATTATTATACTGTCATTCTCCTGAAGGGTATTGCCAGAACAAAAGGCCTAAAATGTTAAAAGATGTGGCATGTTTTTAGTGCTCCTCCTTCAATTATTAGAAAATGCTTGTTAACGTTCCAGTCTGAGAGTGTGTTTTAAATCATTTATATTTTTCTTGGCAATATTGCTCAAAGTTTTTATGAAGAAATGCAGCTGCTCCATCATAAAACACAGCTGACTTAAAAAGAGCACAGAGGAAGTTCTATCATTTTTGAGGAATGGACACAAGAATCATAGTCTCACGTATACTGTCTGCATTTTTCCTTAATGCAGAAATGCAGAGATGGGTCTGAAAGTCTCATATGTTTGTGATCATAAGAGTTATCAATGTAAAGGCATAACAGCCAACAATATTTGATGCCCAGTTGCTTTCATTCCCCTTGATAAAAAGCTTTGTCACTGTATCAACTTTACTCTGAGAGGCTTTAAAGTATAGTCAACCTTAAGTTATTAGCATTCGCTAGCAGCTCAGATGAGTCGGACATGACTGAAGCGACTTAGCATGCATGCATGCATTGGAGAAGGAAATGGCAACCCACTCCGGTATTCTTGCCTGGAGAATCCCAGGGACAGGGAAGCCTGGTGGGCTGCTGTCTATGGGGTCGCATGGAGTCGGACACAACTGAAGCAACTTAGCAGTAGCAGCAGCAGCAGCTCAGATGATAAAGAATCTGCCTGCATTGTGGGAGACCCAGGTTCTATCCCCGCATCAGGAAGATCATCCCCTGAAGGAAAGAAATGGCTACGGACTCCAATATTCTTGCCTGGAGAATCCCATGGACAGAGGAGCCTGGTGGGCTACAGTCCATGGGGTCACATTGAGTTGGACATGACCGAGTGACTAACACACTTTCAAATATCTATTATAGGTTTATTATAAAAATGACTCACACCAATGAAGAGAGGCTGGCAGAACTTCAGTTAGTCTAAAAAGCGTTAATTGTACATTTAGAATGAATAATGCTATTTACAATTGAAAATGGGAATGCAAAATTAGCCTAGAATGATGACCAGAGAATCAAGAGCAAGATTAGATAAGCTATGAGGACAGACTGAAGGTTCACTGACACAGAGGTGGTGGTTGGAACTCTGAAAGCCAATCAGATGTGTGAAGGAGAAAGTGTAATGAAAGAACAGAGAGCTTCCAGTGAAGCCATAAACCCACCAATCAACCACATCTGCTCGAAACATGTCAAAATGGAAAGTAATATGTAATCAGAATTGCTAACGTGCAGAACAAAGAAAATTTCAGATTAATTCTAATAAAGTAGAACAAAAAAGTCCTAAGTAAAAATGTTCTCATGGATGAGACACTCTAATAAAGAGAATTATAAATTATCCCCAAAATTAACCTATATATTAAAAACAACTTTAATAATTCAAATCATAATTTTTCATGAAAATTGACAAATTAATAAAAAATTTTGAAAAAGAGCATGAATAACTCAGGTCATTTTAAATATGAGGCAGAGTTTGCCCTACATATCAAATGTATTCTTAAAAATCATAGAATTTAAGGCAATGTGGTATTAAAACAGGGAAAAACAGGCCACTAAAACAATATGGAAAGCCCAGAAACAGACCTAAATACACATAAATAGAAACCCAATTTGTGACCAAAGCATAGCTAAAGTAAATGAGGAAAGAACAAATGAGAATATATAATGGTAAAAATACATAGAGAGATAGATAGATAGGCTTCCCAGGCGGCGCAGTGGTAAAGAATCTGCCTGGCAATGCAGGAGACTGAAGAGACGCAGGTTGGATCCCTGAGTCGGGAAGATCCCCTCGAGAAGGGAATGGCAACCCACTCTGGTATTCTTGCCTGGAAAATTTCATGAACAGAGGGGCCTGCCAGGCTACATTCCATGGGGTCGCAAAGAGTCAGACACACACACACTCACACATGCTCACACACACACACACACACGCTCACACACACACACACACAAGTTGAATCTCAAATTTACTCCCTAAACAAAAGTCAATTCCTTTTTTTTTTTTTCTTGGCCAGGCTGCATGGCTTTCAGGATCTTAGTTCCCCAGTCAGGGATTGAACCCACACCCTTGGCGGTAAAAGCACAGAGTCCTAACCACTAGACCACCAGGAAATTCCCTAGAAGTCAATTCCTGATGGATTAAAGACTAAAATGTCAAAAGAAGAAATTGTGATAGATGGCTCAGGAATCAATGAGAAAAACACAAAGAAACTTATAAGAGGGAGAAAGAGTCAAGAGAATAATTAGGCACTCTAGAAAAGGTGGCCATTAACATGTAAAAGTAGTTAATCTCATTTGAAATCAGGGAAATGTAGTAAACTAAACCACAAAGGCATTCATTCCACAAGCAAACACTGACCAAAATTTTCATAACTTTGCCATTTCAAGTGGTGAAAGAACATGGAGACATGTCTGTCATCTCTAGACACACTTGGGTGATGAGAGGTGACAGAAAACTGAATTAGCACCAATACTTTGGAAAGCAATCTGGCAACTGCTTGAAAAGTTAAAGATGTGTATACCCATTAAAATACCACATGGTATACCTTAAATATATACTATTTTTCTCCCAACCATACATCAATAAAGTTTGAGGGGGGATTAAAAAAACCTCTATAGTTTCAAAAAAGACAGATTTGTCTACCCTCAGACAGCAAATTTACCTACTCTTAATAATATATCCTAGAAAAACTCAATTTCAAGTACCCAAGGAGAGATTTTTCAACACCTTTCATTGCTGTGACTTATTTTACAATTTTTACATAACAAATGTCTACATAGTACTTACTATGTACCAGGCACTATTCTGTTTTTTCATAAATATTAACACATTTCCTCTTCATTACAACTCCATGATTACCATCTGTTTACTTTTATTTTCATTTTCAGGCCTGTGTATACAACATTGGATTAATCAGCATCCTTTGCTCAGGACACCACTTCCTTGTAATCCACACAGGACCAACTTTTTCCTGTTAGTGAGTTTGTTAATTATGTTAATGATGCGACAAGTATTTGAACCAGAAATGACTTTCAGAGTCCCTGCTTTAGCCCCTATACAGCGCTGAGTCTCAGTTTCTGATGTAATCAGCAGAGAAAGAAACAAATGAAATATTGATCAACAGAGAATGAATGACTATGTAAAAGCACACTTATAAAATGAAATCACTTAAAATAGTTAAAAATGAACTGAAGTCATATGTACCAACATGAATACATCTCAAATTCATGATATTGAGGGTGAAAAAATAGTGCTGAATTATATATCTAGAACATGAAACCATTTTTATGAAGTTTGAGACAATACTCTTAATAGATGCAAACTCACCACAACAGTATGAAAGATAGCAAATACCAACTTAAGAAGCACATTTTCTGGGCACACAATGAGAAAGAAATCAGAAGAAAACAGGATAAACAACAAAGATAAAAAATATTTACATAACTTAAATATCTGGAGCAAATGAGGCAAAAGAAAAGTGAGATCTCATAAAGGTGATTGGTGAATTCACAGATCACTTTCATATACGCTCTAAATGTATGTATTAGAAAAGCTTAAAAAAATCTTTTTTAAAGGAAACCAGGTTAGTGCGCTATGCTAAATATTCACAACCCATAATAATAATGAAGTCAGGTACATTATACAGACTTGCACTTTGAAGCCACTTTACAGGTTGGATGTCCTTTTACAGAAACCACCTTCCCAAGGGAGACAGTTACTGCTCCAGTGCAAGAATTATAGAATTCTTGGCTCTCAAAATTCAGACAAGAAATAACACTGCAATATTGGTGTAAGGAAATCCAAAATAGCTCTGAATTTACCAATAATAATTTCAGAAATCAACACAATCTATTGCGCACTTATTTATACAAGCAATGGAGTTTCCTAAAACTACTTTGATTTCTTTTTTAATGAAACGAACTAAATTTTTTCCAAACAATTTTTCAAAAAGAGGAAGAAAGGAATGATTTTATTGTTGTTTTGGTGCTGGTGTTGAGATCACTGTTTAATCTGCCCACTGGTTAATTCCAGTGTTGATGTTCGCTCTCCCTCACTCCCAACAGACCTCTGATGAAAATAACAAAAAGATAATTAATACAGTCTACCAACCATGAGCCAACTCATTGGTAAAGACCCTGATTCCAGCAAAAATTGAGGGCAGGAGGGAAAGGGGGTGATAGAGGATGAGATGGTTGTATGGCATCATCAAGTCAATGAACGTGAGTTTGAGCAAACTCCAGAAGATAATGAAGGACAGGGAAGCCTGGTGTGCTGCAGTCCATGGGGTCACAAAGAGCTGGACACGACTTATCAACTGAACAACCACAACCAACCATGTATGACCTACCACTTTTTCATTGATTTAATAAGAGCTGCACACCCAAAAGCCTCCAGAAACCAGGCAGGAAAATGTACAAGTATCAAGTTTCTAGGTATACAGGAGCAGTACAGACTGTTGAATGTTCTCTTGGCCCATGAAAAGGAAAGTACATTCTATTTTTGTTTAAATAATTGTGCTTGGTTATTCCAGAGGTTGTTTATAGAGTTTTCCAGGATAAATTTAGCCATAGGCCACTATTTTATAACTCCTGGATTAAATCATACAGATTTGCTTCACCATTCAGATAAACATTACTGATAACTTCATTCAACAAGTCAATTTGTTTATGTATTCTTCTTTCATTTTAGTGGGCGTATAGTCCACTTATGGCATCTGCCCAAAGATCCTTTAGATCTCCCAGTCTTTTCAACTCCTTGATGCATATAGAAAACAATATTTAAATTAGCACTCCTGGGACATCCCTAGCAGTCCAGTGGTTAAGACTCACATTTTCACTGCAGAGGGTGCAGATTCAATCCCTGGTTGGGGAACTAAGATACCACATGCCATGTGGTACAGCCAAAAAATTAATTAATTAAAATTTTAAAAATTTAAACTAGCACTCCTGGTAAGAAGAAAAAGTTGCCACTGAGATAGGCAAACTGGCCTGCAAGCTTCTGCCAACTCTGAGAGGATCTATGTATCCATACCCCATCCACTGTGCTATGGCACACAGCTTTGGAAGTTCTGCTTCATGAAGTTTTATTCAAACAATTCAAGGCAGCATAATATATGGTCAAGAACAGAGACTCAGCAGGTTTAAACAGTCTGTGTTTACTCCTTGCTCTCACACACTGGGCTTCTCTGGTGGTTCAGACAGTAAAAGAATCTTCCTGTAATGCAGGAGACTCAAGTTCAAGCCCTGGGTTGGGAAGATCCCTTGGAGAAGAAAAAGACTACCCACTCTCAGAGAAGTCCATGGACAGAGGAGCCTGGCAGGCTACAGTCCATGGGATCACAAAGAGTTGGACACGACCAAGCAACTTAACACATGACATGACATGAGTGTTACTTCAGTGAGGACCAACCAAGGATAAGCCTATAAACTTGGCTTAAGTGCTATCAAGCACTTAGGTTGCTTCCATATCGTGGCTAATGCCGCAATGAACAAGGAATGCATAGATCTTTTCTAATTAGTGTTTTTTATTTCTTTGAATAAATAGAAATGGAATTGCTGAATCATATAGCAGTTATATTTTTTATTTATTGAGAAACTTTCATAGTGGAAGTTTTTTACATTCCCACCAACAGTACACATGAATTTCCATTTCTCCATATCCTCACCAACACTTATTATTTGTTGTCTTTTTCATAATAGTCATTCTGGCAGGTATGAGGCCATTATCTCATTGGGGGTTTTGTTAGCATTTTCCTGATGATTAGTAATGTTGAGCATCTTTTCATGTGTCTTTTGGTCATTTGTACATCTTCTTTAGAAAAATATCTATTTACATTCTCTGCCTATTTTTTAATCATGTTGCTTCTTGGGTTTTGGATTTTGTTGCTTGGGTTATGTTGAGATGTATGAGTATTTTGTACATTTTGACTATTAATTCCTTATCAAATATATCATTTGCAAATATCTTCTCTCATTCAGTAGGTGGCCTTTTAATTTTTATATTTTCCTATGCTATGCAAAGGTTTTTTAGCTTGATGTAGTCCCAGTTGTTTATTTCTGCTTTTATTTCCCTTGCCTTGAAGAGATATATCCAAAAAATGTAAGACTGATGTCAAAGAGTACATTGCCTATGTTTTCTTCTAGAAGTTTCATGATTTCAGGTCTTACATTTAAGCCTTTAATCTCGTATGAATTTCTTTTATGCATAATATGAAAGAGTGGTCTAGTTTGATTCCTTTACCTGCAGTTGTCCAGTTTTCCCTGCAATTGTCCGGTTTTCCCAATACAGTTTATTGAAGAGGTTATCTCTTCCCTATTGTGTCTTCTTGCCTTCTTGTTGTACATTAATTGCCCCTATAAGGACAGGTTCATTTTGAGGCTCTCCCTCCTGCTCCACTGATCTATGTGTCTGCTCCTGTGCTAGTACACTGTTCTGATGACTGTAACTGTGTAGTAAGGGTCTCTACTTCCCAGAGCACTCTAGCTCTCCTGCAAGTAAGCCCCACTGGCCTTCGAAACCAAACATTCTGGGGGCTCATCCTCCTGGTGCAGGACCCCTGGACTATTGAGCCCAATGTGGGCTCAGACACTTGTTTCTTGGGAAGAACCTCTGCAATAATAATTATAGTCCTGTCTCTGCGTCACCCACTTGGGGGGTATGCATCTTAACTGTATTGTGTCTCTGTACCTCCTACCCATACGCTTGGGGTTCCTTCTTTACATCTTTAATTGTACAAGCTGTTGTCTGTTAATCTTCCAATCTTTTACATCAACACTTGCTCTGTATATAGTTGTAACTTTGGTGTGCCCATGAGAAGAGGTGAGCTCAGGGTTCTTCTGCTCTACCATCTTGGCCCTTCCCTTCTTAAATAATTATTTTAAATTCAAATACAGTTTTATTGCCAAAAAGCATAATACAATGATCAGTTTCAAAAAAGATATTTTAGCAAAAAGGTGTATTTCAGTACAATGTAATTCTGTACAGGAAAGAGAAGGAATACACAATTAAGGAAAAAACTGTATAATGTTAAATTTGGCTATTAAAGATCATGTTTATAGCTTTTAATGGATGACCAGAGGCCTTAAAACTGCTATGTTATTTTTATTTCATTGGCTACATTTAAAAGGACGATGCATCATTTTTAAGTGACGATGGTTACCATAAATGGGAACTCACATCATTTGCAACAGCTTACATTTATGGTCGAAATGTTGTATGTCAACTTAAAAAATGTGCAAAAAGGCAAATAGTTTTTCAAAATTATTTTAGGAGACAGAAAGACTACAGGCTTAGAAGTTCATATTAATGTACTTAAACGAAGACACTATTCACAGCCTAGGTTTCTGTATAGTTCTCTTTCCCATACCCACTGCCTCTCACAGCCTTTGTTTTTATTTTTATTGCTGTTCTTCTTTAACTAGACTGGTGTGTACAGCTTTCTGATTCCTAAGCACATTGCATTTAAAATGACTTGAAGAGACTACATATAAATACAAAAGATCTTCTGTAGAAAATATCAATAACATAAATAATTCCCATATTGAGAAAATACAGGACTTCCATGCATTGGAGAAGGAAATGGCAACCCACTCCAGTGTTCTTGCCTGGAAAATCCCAGGGATGGGGGAGCCTGGTGGGCTGCCGTCTATGGGGTCACACAGAGTCGGACACGACTAAAGTGACTTAGCAACAGCAACAGCAGCAGTGATACAGTGGATGAGAATCTGACTGCCGATGCAGGGAGCAGTGGTTTCATCCTCAGTCTGGGAAGATCCCACGAGTCAGGGAGTAACTAGGCCCGTGTGCCTACACTGTAGTGAGCACGTTCTCTAGAGCAAGTGCGTACCAATATCGAGCCGGTGCGCTACAACTACTGAAGCCAATGGTTCCGCTAACTACGGACGCCACGCTTTAGGGCCAGTAAACCTGCCCACTGCAACAAAGAACCGTCCTCACTCCCCGCAACTACAGAAAGCCCGCACAAACCACAAAAGCACAGTGCAGTCTAAAAAAACCAAATATTATCTTTAAAAAAGAGAAAATACAATTTATAAAACAATAATCCTTAATTTTCCTGCTTAATACAGTAAGTTTTACAAGATGTTTTATAAATTAATTTAAAGTATTTATAAATTAATGCTTTAATTTATAGATGTCTATAAATTAAAGACAACTTTAAGCTGTCTAATTTAATTTGCTCAATTTAAAAACACTAAAACTTAAATAAGAAAATAATATAAAATACACTTGAAAACCATGAAAGTGAACTTGAACTGGAAACGTAAAAACATGCCTTGATTAGACAGATTCAACATCACAAAGAGGTCAGTTATAAGTTCTTTTAATAATTTAAGAGAATCCCAATAAACATTCAGTCAGTCATTTAGTCATGTCTGACTGTTTGCGACATGGACTGCAGCACACCAGGCTTCCCTGTCCATCACCAACTCCCAGACCCTACTCAAACTCATGTCCATCGAGTTGGTGATGCCATTTAACCATCTCATCCTCTGTCATCCCCCTCTCCTGCCTTCAATCTTTCCCAGCATTAGGATCTTTTCCAAGGAGTTGGTTCTTCACATCAGGTGGCCAAAGAATTGGAGTTTCAGCTTCAGCATCAGTCGTTCCAATGACTATTTAGGACTGATTTCCTTTAGGATGGAACAATAAACGTAACAGCTTTAAAAAAAAATACCTGGAATTGGACCACTTAATACTGAAGAGCAAAGATGCAACAATGCCAAGAAAATCCTGCAAAAGATGATGAAGTTGAGGGGGCTACCTATCACAGATAATAAAACATAAAGTCTCTCATATTAATACAGGCTAGTACTGACACATGGATTAGGTAGACCAATCAAGCAAAATATGAAATCTAAAATTAATTCCAATTACAAATGCAAATGAAATATTTCATAAGGATTGATTCTCATGGGAGAGAAGAACATTTTAATAACCAGATAGAAAAAATATAAAACTGAATCCAGACCTTATCTCATACACTAAGATAAATTCCAATGGATCAGAAATTTAAACATTAAAAAAAATGAAACCATATTAATACTAGAAAAAACAGTGAATTCCTCTATGGCCAAGGAATGCAGAATACCTTTCTAATTATGATTCAAACTCTAAAACAATGAGACAGAGAGATAAATTTGATTACGAAATATAAAAATAAAAACCAAATGGCAAGAAAAACTACAAGAAAAATAAAATGACAAAATGGAAAAAGTCTTTACAAGTTTTATAATAAATGATCTGTTCAGTCACTCAGTCGCGTCCGACTCTTTGTGACCCCAGGGACTGCAACACGCCAGGCATCTCTGTCGTTCACCATTTCCTGGAGTTTGCTCAAACTCATGTCCATTGAGTCAGTGATGCCATCCACCCATCTTGTCCTCTGTTATCCCTTTCTGCTCCTACCTTCAGTCTTCCTACCATCAGGGTCTTTTCTAATGAGTCAGGTCTTCGCAGCAGGTGGCCAAAATATTGGAGCTTCAGCTTCAGCATCAGTCCTTCCACTGAATATTCAGGATTGATTTCCCTTAAGATTGCCTGGTTTGATCTTTTTGCTGCCCAAGGGACTTTCAAGAGTCTTCTTCAACATCACAGTTCAAAAACATGAATCCTTCAGCAATCAGCTTTCTTTATGGTCCAACTCTCACATCCATTCGTGACCATGTGAAAAACCATAGCTTTGTCTAGATGAACCTGTGTCAGCAAAGTAATGTTTCTGCTTTTTAATATGCCATCTAGGTTTGCCATAGCTTTTCTTCCAAGGAGCAATGTCTTTTAATTTCATGGCTGCAATCACCATCTACAGTGATTTGGGAGCCCCAAAAAATAAAGTCTCTCAGTTTCCACTGTTTCTCCACCTATTTGCAATGAAGTGAGGGGACCAGATGCCATGATCTTAGTTTTCTGAATACTGAGCTTTAAGCCAACTTTTTCACTCTGCTCTTTCACTTTCAAGAGGCTCTTTAGTTCTTCACTTTCTGCCATAAGTGGGTGTCATCTGTATATCTGAGGTTAGTGATGTCTCTCCCAGCAATCTTGATTCCAGCTTGTGCTTCATCCAGTCCAGCATTTCTCATGATGTACTCTGCATAGAAGTTAAATAAGCAGGGTGACAATATACAGCCTTGACGTACTCCTTTCACAATTTGGAACAGTCCATTTTTCCATCTCTGGTTCTAAGTGTTGCTTCTTGACCTGCAGACACGTTTCTCAGGAGGCAGGTAAGGTGGTCTGATATTCCCGTCTCTTGAAGAATTTTCCACAGTGTGTTGTGATCCACAGTCAAAGGCTTTAGCATAGTCAATGAAGCAGAAGTAGACGTTTTTCTGAAATTCTCTTGCTTTTTCGATGATCCAACAGATGTTGGCATTTGATCTCTGGTTCCTCTGCCTTTTCTAAATCCAGCTTGAAATCTGGAACTTCACAGTTCACGTACTACTGAAGGCTGGCTTAGAGAATTTGGAGCATTACCTTGCTAGCATCACATCAAACTCATGTGAGATGAGTACAATTGTGCAGTAGTTTGAACATTCTTTTGTATTGGCTTTCTTTGGGATTGGAATGAAAACTGACCTTTTCCAGTCCTGTGGCCACTGCTGAGTTTTCCAAATTGCTGGCATATTGAGTGCAGCACTTTCACAACATCATCTATTAGGATTTGAAATAGCTCACCTGGAATTCCATCACCTCTACTAGCTTTGTTCATAGTGATGCTTGCTAAGGCCCACTTGACTTCACAATCCAGGATGTCTGGCTCTAGGTGGGTGATCACACCATCATAGTTATCTAGGTCATGAAGGTCTTTTTTGTACAGTTCTTCTATGTATTCTTGCCACCTCTTCTTAATATCTTCTGCTTCTGTTTGGTCCATACCATTACTGTCCTTTATTGTACCCACCTTTGCATGAAATGTTCCCTTGGTATCTCTAATTTTCTTGAAGAGATCTCTACTCTTTCCCATTCTACTGTTTCCCTCTATTTCTTTGCACTGATCACTGAGGAAGGCTTTCTTATCTCTCCTTGCTATTCTTTGGAACTCCGCATTCAAATGGGTGTATCTTTCCTTTTCTCCTTTGCCTTTCACTTCTCTTATTGTCTCAGCTATTTGCAAGGCCTCCTCAGACAACCATTTTGCTTTTTTGCATTTCTTTTTCTTGGGGATGGTCTTGATCACTACCTCCTGTACGATGTCATGAACCTCCATCCATAGTTCTTCAGGCACTCTGTCTATCAGATCTAATCCCTTGAATCTATTTCTCACTTCTACTGTATAATTGTAAGGGATTTGATTTAAGTCATACCTGAATGGTTTTAGTGGTTTTCCCTACATTCTTCAATTTAAGTCTGAACTTGGCAATAACGAGTTCATGATCTGAGCCACAGTTCAGCTCCCAGTCTTGTTTTTGCTGACTGTCTAGAGCGTCTCCATCTTTGGCTGCAAAGAATATAATCAATCTGATTTTGGTATTGACCATCTGGTGATGTCCATGTGCTGAGTCTTGTCTTGTGTTGTTGGAAGAGGGTGTTTGCTAAGACCCGTGCGTTCTCTTAGCAAAACTCTATTAGCCTTGGCCTTGCTTCATTCTGTACTCCAAGGCCAAATTTGCCTGTTACTCCAGGTGTTTCTTGACTTCCTACTTTTGCATTCCAGTCCCCTGTAATGAAAAGGACATCTTTTGGGGGTGTTAGTCTAGAAGGTCTTGTAGGTCTTCATAGAACTATTCAACCTCGGCTTCTTTGGCATTAGGGGTTGGGACATAGACTTGGCTTACTGTGATATTGAATGGTTTGCTTGTAAATGAACAGAGATCGTATCTTTTTTTGGTGAGATACAACTTTCTCCTGTTGATGGTTGTTCAGCAGCTAGCTGCAATTTTGGAGTGCTTACAGGAGAGGATGAGCACATGTCCTACTCTGCCATCTTGTTCCGCTGTTTTGATCATAAATGATGGGACTATACATTTTATATATGTGTGTGTATATATATATATAATTTCCTAAAAATAGAGGGGAAAAGGACAAATAATCATACAAAAAATGGGCTAGAAAAAAAATAACTGAAAAACAATTGAAATGGCTGTTAATCATATGAAAAAACCCTCAATATTCTTCATAAGAGCAGTGAAAACTAAAACTATGTATACACTAATTCTTTTATCTATTAAACAGGTAAAAACAATGTTTGATAACATGCTTTGTAGGTAAGGTTATGAGAAACCAATCATTCTAAAAATGTTAGGGAAACACAAAATATTTAATACAGCCCCTTGAAAGGGAACTAGGCAATAATTAGCAAAATTACATATTCATTTGTTCTTTGACCCATCAATCTTGTTTTAGACATTAATTTCAAAGATACAGTAGCAAAAATATGAAAAGACATACACTGGTCAAAAAAAATGAGAAGACAAGGAAATTCATGGAAGGACTGTTATAATAGCAAAAAACTTGGAATGATACAAATGTTAATGAAGAGGTAACTAAACAAAATTATAGTACCTTCTCACAATGGAGTTCCCCACAGCTCTGAAGTTATCTCAGGAATATCTTATTAACTCAAAAGGTAACATGGAGGAAATGTGTACAGTAGGCAAGCTTATATTAAAAAAAAAAGGCTGAAAATATATACATATATACATACACACACACATACACACACACACACCAAAAATGGTCTATTATGTTAAAAAACAATGAAAAAGCCCCAGCCTCCCAGGCTGGCCTCTGTTGCCATTTCCTAGCAACCATAGCATTCACTTATTTTTGCTTTTACTTGGAAAAAAAACAATGAAAAAGCTTAAACCATAAACTTAAAATCATAATTAAAGGCAAAGGGAAGGAACAGAGTACAAAGAAGATGTATGTCACATAATTATAAAATTAAACTAAATTTTAATGCAGGAATTCCTAAAAATCAAAAATGATACAAATGAATTTAAACATGTGGCCAGTTGGAGGTCTAACTATACAGAAAGAGACTATGCTAAGTAATTTTAAAACAAGCAATTTGTATATCCTAAGTGAGATATACACAAAGATAAAGAGAATTTAGGAACAAAACATACTTTATAGGAATCATTTGTTGAACTGGTATTGGTAGTATTGGTATTACTACTTTGAGACTGTTAAGTGTACACTGTGGAATAAATCAAGAGGATAATTATTTGATACTCTAATACTATCATTTCTGGGGCCTAGAAAACTGATTCTTGGTGATGAAATAAGAGATACAGCTGTAAGACTGAAGGAGACAAGTGAACTAATTTGTTCTTTTGAAAACTTCCTATATATGAACTATACCACAAGATGAGCAAACAAGGAATGTAAGGATTTTTCTCGATAGAAATATTTCTGCCCCCAAAAATGAATTATGCATTTTAAAAAGAACAATGAATTCTTCAATCAAAATATCAGCATTCTGCACTTCCTAAAAAGTAATGGTCTGTGCATTTTTCCTCAATAAAGAGATAATCAAGCATTCATTATTTTGCCTCCATATGGAAGAACATAGCACACAACCTATGCAGAAGTTCTACCAATAGAAAACAAAAAAGAGAGAAAGATCTGAATCTGACAGAACTTCTAAATCCAACTGCCAATTTAATAAAAGTAGTATAAAATAAAATTCAATGATACCACCAAATGCCATGAAATCAGGGGATGCAATCAGTAAACAAGTGACTTGGTTTCTTGAACAAATAAATTGGGGATAGAGAAGGAGAAAACAAACAATAGATTAAAAGAGATACCAATCACACAATGTATGCATCTTCTTAGTATCAGATTCAAAAACACAATTTTAAAATATTACGATAGGGACTTCTCTGGTAGTCCAGTGGTTAAGAATCTGTCAATACAAGGGACACAGGTTCAATCCCTGGCCTGGGAAGATTTCACATGCCTCAGAGCAGCTACACCTGTGTGCCACAACTACTGAGCCCCTGCCCTAGAGCCTGAGAAACGCAACTACTGAAGCCCTTGCGCCTAGAGCCTGTGCACCCGAACGAGAGAAACCACCTCAATGAGAAGCCCGTACACTGAAACTAGAGAGTAGCCCCGCTCACTGCAAGCAGAGAAAGCCCGCATGCAGCAACAAACTTCACTTTCACTTTTCACTTTCATGCATTGGAGAAGGAAATGGCAACCAACTCCAGTGTTCTTGCCTGGAGAATCCCAGGGATGGGGAGCCTGGTGGGCTGCAGTCCATGGGGTTGCACAGAGTCAGACACAACTGAAGTGACTTAGCAGTAGCAGCAGCAGCCCAAAAAAATAAATAAATAAATAAATAAATATATATATAATGATATTTAGAGGCAATTTTCATGTTCTGGTTAATTTAAGAAATTACTTTGTGTGTGATTTAAGTGTTAAGTGTCATTTAAGATTTAGATACTATAAGTGAGGTTAGAATTTTTTTAAGTATAGCTAATTTACAATATTGTGTTAGTTTCGAGTGTACAAAGTGATTTAGTTATATATTTTTCAGATTATTTTCCATTATAGGTTATTATAAAATACTGAATATAGTTTCCTGTGTATGCATGCTCAGCTATGCCTGACTCTTTGTGACCCCATGGATTGCAGCCCCCCAGGCTCCTCTGTCCATGGAATTTTCCCAAGAATACTGAAGTGGGTTGCCATTTCCTACATCAAGGGATCTTCCCAACCCAAAGATAGAACCCACGTCTCCTACATTGCAGGCGGATTCTTTGCAGCTGAGCCACCAGGAAAGCCACTGACCCACCTGTGCTATACAGTAATTCCTTTATATAATTCCTATATATGATATACAGTAATTCCTATATATAATTATATATATACTAGTTTGTACCTGTTAATCCCATACTCAATTTAAACTTCCCAACCCCTCTTTTGGTAACCATAAATGTGTTATTCTTTGTGAGTCTATTTCTATTTTGTATATACATTCACTTGTATCTTTTTTTTAGATTCCATACATAAGTGACATGATATTTGTCTTTCTCTGACTTACTTCATTTAGTATGATAATCTCTAGGCCCATTCATGTTGCTACAAATGACAGTTGTTTTTTTTTTAATTGTTAAAATTCTTCTCTCTCAGAGATACAAGGAAAATAATGTAGGACTCGGAAGTTACAATGCTTAAATTTTCTTCAAAATAAATGGGTGGGGTATAGATGCAACCAGATTAGCCATGTGTCTATACTTGTTAAGGTTAGGTGATAGGTAAATGGGAGTTCACTCTACTATTCTGATTAATTTTTATATGTTTAAAATTTTCCTACAATAAAAAACTAACCAAAGCTTTTGGTTTCTACTTCCAAACAGCAAAAGTATTTTTGATGAACACTTTCTAGCTATGAGCCCTTTTTCAAAACTAAAACACTACAAATCTCTTTTTGAAAATATATGGTATTACAAATATCCTATATTAACACATATATGTGGAAACTAGAAAAATAGTGCAGATGACCTTATTTGCAAAGCAGAAATACAGACACAAATGTAGAGAACAAATGTATCAATACCAAAGGTCAAAGGGGTGGGGTGAGAGGAACTGGGGTTGAAACATGTACACTATTGATGCTACATATAAAATAGACAACTGAGGAGAACATACTGGGAAGCATAGGGAACTCTACTTAATGCACCGTGGTGTCCTAAATGGGAGGGAAATCTAAAAAGGAGGGGACATATGCATATGTATGGGCTGATTCACTTTACTATGCAGTAGAAGCTAACATAACATTGCAAAGCAACTGTACTCCAATAAAAATTAAATTTTAAAAGATATATGGTTTTATTATGAAATATTTCAAAAACCATTAAATAGAAATAACAAACCAACAGCTATGTTGCTACCACCTACTATAAAATATCAAAAATATTATGTTCCCCAAATTATATTCCCCTTCTGTCCACTTCTCTCTACCCTCTCCTAAAGGTTACCACTATTTGAATCCAGTAATGAATGGTTCCACATATGGAAACTGGTCTTCAAAGAGAGCTCTCCAATGAACAACATCTCTAGGTGTCAAGCCCATGTATAAACCTTTGAATTGGGGTTGGCTGTATCACTTGCTTTTGATCAGTAGAACCTGGTGAAACCTATACTATGTGACTTCCTAAGGGATGGGTCATAAGAAGCCTTGAAACTGACTTACTTGAAACTGACTTGCTTGAAACTGACTTGCTTGAAACTGACTTCTGACTTGAAACTGACTTGAAACTTCCACCTGGCTTTAGTACAACACTGGCTCTCAGGTCCCTCCTTTTTGGAGCCCAGCTGTTGCCTTGTGAAAAGTCCAGACCCCATGGGAAGGCCATGCAAAGACAGAGCTCTCAGCTGAAAGTTAGCACCAACATCAACCATCAGCCACATGAGCCAGGTGTCCTGGAAATCTAGCGCAGCAGAGCCCTTATGATTCCAGCTGACTCCCAACCACCATCTGCATTAGAAATCCCAAGAAAGCTGAACGAAGTCCATCAACAGAACCATGAGAGGTAAGAAAAAAGTCGATGTTTTAAGCCACTAAATTTGCGAATAATTTTTTTTTTACACAACAGAACACTACTCGTCTATACTTTCACTACCTATTAATAAAGTAAAATACTCTAATGCAGGAAATATTCATTGTAAAAATACCTACTATATTTATGGATACTTCTCTACTACAGCACTTGTCACAAAGATGAGATACCAGACCAGGGGTCCGCAGACACCGATGTATGCACCAAATCTGCCTGCCTTTGTACAGTCCAGCGAGCTAAGAATAATATTACATTTTTAAGTGATAGGAAAAAACAAAAGAAGAGTACTTCATGACACATGAAAATTATTTGAAATTCAAATTTCAACTTTTTTGGAACACAGGTATGCTCACTGATTTCTGTATTATTTATGAACATTGTCTTTTATTTTGGCTGCTTTGAAGATGCAACAGCAGAACTGAATAGTTCCAACAAAGACCCTACAGGCAGTAAAGCCTAAATATTTACTATGTGGACCTTAGCAGAAAAAGTTTGCCAACCATTGCCATAAACTTATTTACCAAATTCATCTCATGGAGCAGAGAAACACATTAAAGTAGATGAGAAATAATCCATGGACACCCTAAAATTGACCCACAGGAACAGGCAGAGACTAGCCTTTAAAATAGCATCAGGCAAAGTCTAGTAAGAAAAACAGAAACAATTATTCCCCTACCACCAGATACATTTATCAACAGATTAAAAGAAAGATTGGGCTTCCCTTGGTGGCTCAGACGGTAAAGAATCTGCCTGCAATGCAGGAGGCCTGGGTTTGATCCCTGGGTTGGGAAGACCCCCTGGAAAGAACACTGAAATTTGAAGATCCCCTTCCTAGGTGGAGCTAGCAGTAAAGAACTGCCTGCCAGTGGAGGAGACATAAGAGATACGGGTTCTATCAGGGTGGGGAAGATGCCCTGGAGGAGGGCACAGCAATCCACTCCAGTATTCTGGCCTAGAGAATTTCATGGACAGAGGAGTCTGGCAGGTTACAGTCCATAGGGTTGCAAAGAGTCAGCAAACACGACAAGTGACTTAGCACAAGCCCAAAAGAAAGACTGGGGGAAAAGGAGAATGTGGTTTCAAGATCATCTGAACTCTTTAGTCACAGAAAAATAACAGAACAGCTCCTAAAGAGTATGTTAACTACAGCTTCCTCCCAGAGTAAAACAAGGTCAAATTGAAATGGGGAGGCAAGGAGGGAGGCGAGGAGGTTCACTGGAAACATTTTGAAGTTCTACAAAATGGCAGCATTTATGAAGTACTCTAGGGCTGAATATTAAAAAGCCCTGAAATGCCAATAATTTCCCAGATATTTATAAGCATTTGGGCCCATATAATTGTAAGACAGACATTACATGATTATTCTTTTACTATTAAACTTTGACGTTTCTCATATGAGCTCTTGCGAGATTCAAGCAAAATTCCAAGACAACTTTGGTTTTGGAATTTAATCTGTAAACCAGTGGATCCCAATGAAGATACTATAAAAGTTTATAATAATAAAAATAATGGTGAAATCTGGAATACTATTATCTCCATTTTATTAAGGATTAGCAGAGTTAAATACAGTTGATTCTTGAGTAATATTGGGGTTAAGAGTGTCAACTCTACAGTTGAAAGTCCATGTAATTTAGACTCGGCTTTTCATATATGCAGTCCTTCTCTGTCCAAGCCAAATTAGGTACAGTGTCTGCCCATAATGCAGGAGACCCGGGTTCAATCCCTGGGTTGGGAAGATCCCCTGGAGAAGGAAATGGCAACCCACTCCAGTACTATTGCCTAGAAAATTCCATGGATGGAGGAGCCTGATGGGTTACAGTCCATGGGATCGCAAAGAGTTGGACACAACTGAGCGACTTCACTCACTCACTCACTCTCTGCCCAAGGTTCTACATTTCTGGGTTCAGCCAACCAGGGATGTAGTACTGTAGCTTTACCACGGAAAAAAATGTACATATAAGTGGACCCATGCAAATCCATGTTGTTCAAGGGTCAACTGTACCTGCTCAAAGTCAGAGAATGAACACACGGCAGATTCTGACTTCAACCCCAGAGTCTGGGCTCTCAACCCCTATGCCTTCCTGCTTTTCCAAAGTTAACAGTGAATAGCCAAATAAATATAAGCCTAATAACATGCAGGTGGAAACAAAAGTCAAAAATATGCTGTTAAGCCTCCAAGAAGCTTAACAACACAGTATCGTTAACGTCAATGTCAAATACAGTATTTTTATCATTTTATTTCACAACAGTATTAGTTTTGTTTCTTTTTTTATACTACCTCAATTTAATATTAGTTGAAATAAAAAAAAAAAGTCAGCTCTAGAATGCATGTTAATCAATGCTGATTGATTACTTAGCCTGCATAATGAGCAGAAATCAACATATGCCTAAATTCTGAAAGATAAGTGTAATTACACAGAACACAAGTATCTAAAACACAGAGCTATTACCAAGACCTTTAGCCTAAAACTCAAAAGAAAAGATAACTTGAGAAAAAGTAATAGATTATGGTGAACTGAGAGAGATATAAAGAATTTTAATAAGGTTGTCCCCCTGACCTTTTTCAACAAAGAAACTATAAAAAGGAAATACAAAGACCATTCAATGAAATGAGTATGAATGAAAGAAGGAATCCAGATATATTAGACAGTGATTGCTCCACTCAGATTTCACATTCATTTTAATTTGGGAGGTGGGGCAGCGAGTAGTCGTGCATTTTCCCCACAAAATAGGATACAGAGAGTACCTGTGCATCCTGCAGCAGGCAGCTCCTGTACAAGCACAGCAAACACACGGATGAGCGCTCACAGGTGCTGGCCTGAGGCACCATGATAGCACCTTCTCACTTGTGTTTTCTACCACAGGTTCTTAAGTTCTGACTCTGCAGGAGTGTGAATCCTGCTTCCCTCTCCCTCACATTGTATTTTAGACTACACTCTAAAAATACACCCTGGTGGCTCAGCCATAAAGAATCCACCTGCGATGCAGGAGACCCGGGTTTGATTCCTAGGTCAGGAAGATCCCCTGGAGAAGGGAATGGCTACCCACCCCAGTATTCTTACCTGGAGAATCCCATGGGCAGAGGAGCCTGTGGGCTACAGACCATGGGGTCGCAAAGAGTCAGACACGATTGAGCGACCAAGCACACATCAATATAACTGGCTTAATAAAACTTTAGGTGTTCGTGGATAATAACTGCATTTTTTCCTAGGGCTTGTTTGTTCTCAAGATTGCACACTAATTATTGTTTCTGGGTGGACAACTGTTCAGGTTTATTGGCCTAAATTAACAAAATCAAGTCAAAGCCTTGAAGAACATACAATAAATACTTAAGAGTAAATAAACTCAGGCCTGTAAACTCATTTGTACTTGATACTCACTGAAATATTTTGTACATACTTCAACTCTATGTTTGAAATCAAAGAAAATAAAAACTGTTGTGATACTAAGGAGACACAAACAAAGGCAATATTTATAACAATAAATCTTTTTTTTGCCACCTCACCAGGCATGCGGGATCTTAATTTCCCAACCAGGGATCCAACCTGGGCCACCTGCATTTGGAGTTCAGAGTCTTAACTGCTGGACTGCCAGGGAAGTCCCACAACAAATATTCTTGAGTGTGAATGTATGTGTTCATATATATACACTCATATATGTATCACATATATATAATAGATCAAATCAGATCAGTCGCTCAGTCGTGTCCAACTCTTTGCGACCCCATGAATCGCAGCACGCCAGGCCTCCCTGTCCATCACCAGCTCCCGGAGTTCACTCAGACTCATGTCCATCGAGTCAGTGATGCCATCCAGCCATCTCATCCTCTGTCGTCCCCTTCTCCTCTTGCCCCCAATCCCTCCCAGCATCAGAGTCTTTTCCAATGAGTCAACTCTTCGCATGAGGTGGCCAAAGTACTGGAGTTTCAGCTTTAGCAAATGTGTTCAGATATACATTTCTCCACAAAATGTTCCAGGAGTTCAAAATTAAGGTTTACTACAATGTCACATTTGCCAAAATAAAAACACCTTAATGTTCTAGTCAGAATTACTACTATAAATAATTTGGATCATGTAAAATCAAATGTCAGATTACTGAGGTTCTAAATAAAATTATTAGCAAATTACATTATATTATTTCATCTTTGAAATCTGAACCCTCAAAAGTCAATACGAAACTCTACATTTAAAAGAGGGTGTGTTAACCATTCACCTTGAAACCCAAGTCTTCACATTTCAGTTGACTTAAGACATTGCTTACCTAATTAATATATACACAGTATGGAGCAGGAAAGAAAAATTAAAAAGCCCAAGTCTAAACTTGCTAAACAGACTTAAGTCTAAAATCATGGAGTTGGGACTTTCCTGGTGGTGTAGCGGTGAAGACTCCGTATTTCCACTACAAAGGACATGAGTTTTATCCCTGGTCAAGGAGCTAAGATCTCATATGCTACATGGTGTGGCCAAAAAAAAAAAAAAAAACACATGTTTTTAATTAAAAAATAAAATAAAGTCATGGAGTAAAGTGCTATAATGATTAGTAGGATGTGGCAGAACCACAGACACCCTGACTTGGGCCAGCTTAGAAAGTTTTCCTGAAACTTAACAAAACACAATTCTGATAAAGTTAGACATGATTATGGAACTGAAAATGCCAATTTAAAAATATTCAAGTAGATATCAGAATAATTTCTCTGCACACAATGACTTTTTAAAACCCTAGGAATTTGTACATTTTGCTATTGGAATTTTCTTTCCCAGTCATAAACTCTATCCCAGAAGTTTTACGATATGTAGCTCTAACTTTGGCACTGTCTAGAAACCCAATAACCTATATTCTAACTTCCACCTACTTTAGAACTTCCTTTGCTGCTACTACACCTGACAATCCAGCCTACCTACATAGAAACTCCCTCTTTATGTCAAAACAAAAAAAGGGGACTGTAATTCAATGCATTTCATATTTTCAAAATGCCAGAGTTACATTTAAGGTGGGAAAAATAAAGCCTATAGGAAGGGTCAACCAAAACAGGACCTCACAGAGGAAACTGCATTTGAGATAAGCTTCGAAGAGTGAGTAGAATTTTGAAAGCTAGAGATGGTGTGAAAGCTGGACTTTCCAGTTAAAAACGATGGCATGAGCTCTCACCATCAGGCAGGAGTGCCATCTTCCTTGGTGGGAGCACAATCCTATTGACTAAGCCAGCATTGATTTAGAATTTGCTGGGTCTCAGATACTCTTAACCATATTATTTTTATTGAAATATAGTGGATTACAATGTTGTGTTAACTTCTGCTGTACAGCAAAGTGATTTAGTTACATATGTGTGTGTGCTCAGTCGTCTTTGATTCTCTGCAGCACTGTGGGCTGTAGCCCACCAGGCTCCTCTGTCCGTGGGATCCTCCAGGCAAGAACACTGGAGGGGTAGCCATTCCCTCCTTCAGGGGATCTTCCCGACCCAGGGATCAAACCTGTGTCTGCCATGTCTCCTGCATTGCAGGTGGATTCTTTACCCACTGAGCCACCTAGGAAGACCCTTGGTTTGTATATATATATATATTTATTTATATTCTTTTCCATTATGCTTTAAATATATATATTTTATATATTCTTTTCCATTATGATTTATCATAGAATATTGAATATAGTTCCTTGTGCTATACAGTAGGACTTTGCTGTTTAGCAAACAGTGAAACAGCATCAGACTTTATTTTTCTGGGCTCCAGAATCACTGGAGATGGTGACTGCAGCCATGATATTAAAAGACGCTTACTTCTTGGAAGGAAAGTTATGACCAACCTAGATAGCATATTCAAAAGCAGAGACATTACTTTGCCAACAAAGGTCCGTCTAGTCAAGGCTATGGTTTTTCCTGTGGTTATGTATGGATGTGAGAGTTGGACTGTGAAGAAGGCTGAGCGCCAAAGATTTGATGCTTTTGAATTGTGGTGTTGGAGAAGACTCTTGACAGTCCCTTGAACTGCAAGGAGATCCAACCAGTCCATTCTGAAGGAGATCAGCCCTGAGATTTCTTTGGAAGGAATGATGCTAAAGCTGAAACTCCAGTACTTTGGCCACCTCATGCGAAGAGTTGACTCATTGGAAAAGACTCTGATGCTGGGAGGGATTGGGGGCAAGAGGAGAAGGGGACGACAGAGGATGTGATGGCTGGATGGCATCACTGACTCGATGGACGTGAGTCTGAGTGAACTCCGGGAGCTGGTGATGGACAGGGAGGCCTGACGTGCTGCGATTCATGGGGTCGCAAAGAGTCGGACACAACTGAGCAACTGAACTAACTGAACTGAACTGAAACACTATTCTTAATCCTCACAATAATAAAGTGAGACAAACTATTATCTCCTTTTACAGATGAGGAAGCTACAGTGTAGTTCAGTTCAGTTCAGTCGCTCAGTTGTGTCTGACTCTTTGCGACCCCATGAACGGCAGCAGGCCAGGCTTCTCTATCCATCACCAACTCCCGGAGCCCACCCAAACCCATGTCCATTGAGTCAGTGATGCCATCCAACCATCTCATCCTCTGTCGTCCCCTCCTCCTCCTGCCTTCAATCTTTCCCAGCATCAGGGTCTTTTCAAATGAGTCAGCTCTTCGCATCAGGTGGCCAAAGTATTAGAGTTTCAGCTTCAGCATCAGTCCTTCTTCAAAACTGATTTCCTTTAGGATAGACTGGTTGAATCTCCTTGCAGTTCAAGGGACTGTCAAGAGTCTTCTCCAACACTGCAGTTCAAAACCGTCAATTCTTCAGCACTCAGCTTTCTTTATAGTCCAACTCTCACATCCATACATGACTACTGGAAAAACCATAGCCTTGACTAGACGGACCTTTGTTGGCAAAGTAATGTCTCTGCTTTTGAATATGCTATCTAGGTTGGTCATAACTTTCCTTCCAAGAAATAAGTGTCTTTTAATTTCATGGCTGCAGTCACCATCTGCAGTGATTTTGGAGTCCAAGAAAATAAAGTCTGACACTGTTTCCACTGTTTCCCCTTCTATTTGCCATGAAGTGATGGGACCAGATGCAATGATCTTAGTTTTCTGAATGTTGAGCTTTAAGCCAACTTTTTCACTCTCCTCTTTCACTTTCATCAAGAGGCTCCTTAGTTCTCCTTCACTTTCTGCCATAAGGGTGGTGTCATCTGCATATCTGAGGTTATTGATATTCCTCCCAGCAGAGTAATTTGCTCACAATCGCCTAGTTACTAAGAGATTACCCTGGTGGAAGAGAGCCTGCAGGGATGAAGCTGAGTGAAGGAATCATGAAAAAAAGGGAAAAAGAGCACATTACCCCTCTAGGAAAGCCTGTGGTCCATTTAGACATGGTCACTTCTGAGTGACAGGATCACTTTTACTTTGCCTATTTCTGTCCTTTCCACATTCCCACAATGATATGTTAGTTTAATCATCAAAACAATGAGAAATGTAAACATCAGCACCACTGAGTCTTATCTACAACATCAATGATCAGCTCCCGTAAGTCCACACCTTATATAATACATCTAACCTTATGTGCTTCCTTTGTCCCATTAATTCCGCGCACTGCTGAATCAGTGATGAACAGCAGTGCCAAATAACTTAAGAACACACAAGTTGTTTTTTTCCTGGGTAGGGGGAGGGACTGGGAAAGTAGAAATATGTGTATGCTGTATATATGGAAGAAGAAAGTGACATCCAAATGGGGAGGAAAAAAATGAAGACCTTTGGAGTAGGTTAATCTGAAATTAAATCCTAACAAAATTATTTTTACAATTCAGTCCCTAGGCATAATAAGATCTCTAAATTTTAACAGTAGTTGTAACAACTGTTTACTAAATAATCTTTATGTGCATATGCGCCACTCCATTGTACTCAAGGCTGCTTAAGTGTAATGAACAATACATGACTGTATTTTATGTACGACTTTAACAGGTGTGTAGTTTCCCCAAAGTCAGTGAAACAGAAGGGAAGGAGCTTTTATATACAGAATCACTTAGGGATGAAATGACTCCCTTTACAATAGTCTCTGAATCCTTATTTTATTAAGGAGAAACTTAGTTTACTTTGGAGACTTTAATACTTCAACAAGTGTTTGTGCTCAGTTGATAAGTTGTGTCCTACTCCTTTGTGACTCCATAGACTGCAGCCTGCCAGGCTCTGCCATCCATGGGATTTCCCAGGCAAGAATAATGGAGTGGGCTGCCATTTCCTACTCCAGGTGGTCTTTCTGACCCAGGGATTGAACTTGCATCTCCTGCATCAGCAGGCAGATTCCTTACTGCTAAAGTTGAAGGGAAGCCCTTCAACAAAGAGCTAATCTTGCCTTTAAAAAATACAGAAAGCAGTTCTTGGACCAAAGCCTAGAGAGAATTTTGTAACACTGTTTTATTTTCATCATGTTCTTTATGTTCATTTTCTATTTCAGAAAAGCCATAAGGATCCTCAATTACAATAGTGATGTTTCCTTTCTGAAAAAAAAATTAATATATGCTTGTGAGTTGTTTTAAAGAATATTTATGTACATAAGGTAGTACAGGGATGTAGCAAAAAATCATGGGCTCTGAGGTCAGAGCATTAGTCGTGTCCGTGTGTCAGTAAGTGTCAGAAGAAGACGCTTACTCCTTGGAAGGAAAGTTATGACCAACCTAGACAGCATATTAAAAAGCAGAGAGGTACTGGCACAAAGACAGAAATATAGATCAATGGAACAAAATAGAAAGCCCAGAGATAAATCCACGCACATATGGACACCTTATCTTCGACAAAGGAGGCAAGAATATACAATGGATTAAAGACAATCTCTTTAACAAGTGGTGCTGGGAACTCTGGTCAACCACTTGTAAAAGAATGAAACTAGAACACTTTCTAACACCATACACAAAAATAAACTCAAAATGGATTAAAGATCTAAACGTAAGACCAGAAACTATAAAACTCCTAGAGGAGAACATAGGCAAAACACTCTCTGACATACATCACAGCGGGATCCTCTATGACCCACCTCCCAGAATATTGGAAATAAAAGCAAAAATAAACAAATGGGACCTAATTAACCTTAAAAGCTTCTGCACATCAAAGGAAACTATTAGCAAGGTGAAAAGACAGCCTTCAGAATGGGAGAAGATAATAGCAAATGAAGCAACTGACAAACAACTAATCTCGAGAATATACAAGCAACTCCTACAGCTCAACTCCAGAAAAATAAATGACCCAATCAAAAAATGGGCCAAAGAACTAAATAGACATTTCTCCAAAGAAGACATCCAGATGGCTAACAAACACATGAAAAGATGCTCAACATCACTCATTATCAGAGAAATGCAAATCAAAACCACTATGAGGTACCATTTCACACCAGTCAGAATGGCTGCAATCCAAAAGTCTACAAGTAATAAATGCTGGAGAGGGTGTGGAGAAAAGGGAACCCTCTTCCACTGTTGGTGGGAATGCAAACTAGTGCAGCCACTATGGAGAACAGTGTGGAGATTCCTTAAAAAACTGGAAATAGACATGCCTTATGATCCAGCAATCCCACTGCTGGGCATACACACTGAGAAAACCAGAAGGGAAAGAGACACGAGTACCCCAATGTTCATTGCAGCACTGTTTATAATAGCCAGGACATGGAAGCAACCTAGATGTCCATCAGCAGATGAATGGATAAGAAAGCTGTGGTACATATACACAATGGAGTATTATTCAGCCATTAAAAAGAATACATTTGAATCAGTTCTAATGAGGTGGATGAAACTGGAGCCTATTATACAGAGTGAAGTAAGCCAGAAAGAAAAACACCAATACAGTATACTAACGCATATATATGGAATTTAGAAAGATGGTAACAATAACCCTGTGTACGAGACAGCAAAAGAGACACTGATGTATAGAACAGTCTTATGGACTCTGTGGGAGAGGGAGAGGGTGGGAAGATTTGGGAGAATGGCATTGAAACATGTGTAACATCATGTATGAAATGAGTTGCCAGTCCAGGTTCGATGCACGATACTGGATGCTTGGGGCTGGTGCACTGGGACGACCCAGAGGGATGGAATGGGGAGGGAGGAGGGAGGAGGGTTCAGGATGGGGAACACATGTATACCTGTGGCGGATTCATTTTGATATTTGGCAAATCTAATACAGTTATGTAAAGTTTAAAAATAAAATAAAATTAAAAAAAAAAAAAAATAAAAAAAAAAAAAATAAAAAAAAAAAAATAAAAAGCAGAGACATTACTTTGTCAACAAAGTTCCGTCTAGTTAAGGCTATGGTTTTTCCAGTAGTCATGTATGGATGTGAGAGTTGGACTATAAAGAAAGCTGAGTGCCGAAATTCAGCTCTCTTAATATCTCTTAATAATCCATTGCTCTAATCTCTCTAATCATCGATTCCCTCATTCACAAAATGGTATCAGTAATTACACCTATCTCATAGCAATGTTGAAGAAGGCAATGGCACCCCACTCCAGTACTCTTGCCTGGAAAATCCCATGGATGGAGGAGCCTGGTTGGCTAGGCTGCAGTCCGTGGGGTCGCTAAGAGTCGGGACGTGACTGAGTGACTTCACTTTCACTTTTCATTTTCATGCATTGGAGAAGGAAATGGCAACCCACTCCAGTGTTCTTGCCAGGAGAATCCCAGGGACGGGGGAGCCTGGTGGGCTGCCGTCTATGGGGTCGCACAGAGTCGGACATGACTGATGCGACTTAGCAGCAGCAGCAGCAGCATAGCAATGTTGTAAAAATCAGATGAGTTAATACAACTAATGATCTTAAAACCACAGTTGGCACATAGAAGACTCTCAGTAAATGTCTTACCATTCAAAAAAAAAAAAAGGAGGAGGAGGGAAATGTAACAAATTTCAATGAGCTATTTTTTAAAATCACCCTTGTCAACTGAGGTCAATAATTTAAATATCTAGATAATTATCTTCTCTCCTTGCAAAGCACAGAAGACAGGAAAAGCTACATTCAAGGAACCCAAGAGGTCATGAAAACAGCACACAAGACAATCACCTTAGAGACCCTATACTAAAATTAAAATTGTCCATTAGCAAAGTAGACATTATACAATTGTCAAAACCCACACAACTATACAATATAAAAAGTGAACACTAGTGTAAACTATGGGTTTTATTAGTAATAATGTACCAATATGTATTGATCAATTTTAACAAATGTGGCATACAAAGTGCAAGATGTCAATAATAGGAAACTTTGTGTGGGGTTGGAGGAGACAGTGGTACATGGGAGGTCTCTATACTTCCTACTCAATCTTCCTGTAAACCTAAAACTTCTTTTGAAAACATCTTTTAATTTAGAGGTGATATTCAAAAGATGGGCATAAAGTACTAGAGACCTTCCCCAGGCAGATAAGGGTGGTAGAACATACGAAGAATGATTTGAACAAAAGCACAGATACAAGGAGTAGGTATATCTGGGGAACAGGCAAAAGGATAAATTCTGAGGACTTTCTGTTCTTTCTAAAGCCAGAATCAAAGTTATTGTAGATATTGCAATTAAAAGGCTAAATTGACAGCTTACAAAACTTACTCTTAAATGCTAATTTTGTATTTTTGCAACTCTGCTCTATCATGGATATTATGATAATTGTTTTCATGATGTCTCTTTCTTTGTTTCTCTCTTTTCAAACCAAAGCTTTTCAATGGCTTTTGGCCAAAAGACATTAAGGTTCTGATTTGAAGATCACAAGAATGAAATATGAGGACCATGCTGACCAAATTAGCTTGGCTTTATTCCTTAACAAAAGACTGTCCCTAGTACAAGAAATACAAGAAGAGTGTATGTACAAATTACAATAAATCTAGCTCCAACATTAGGTAATTTATCTTGGGTGGTGAGTTAGGAATGTCATACCCTTCTCCAAATAATCACACATGACACTTACCTATAATACATAGTCACGTATTCAAGTTTTTGGTGCACCTATTACTAAACATCAATATGCCATGAAAATAATTTTTATCAACAATAATTAATACTATGTTCCATTAAGTTTAACACCAAAACCTAAAGTTAGAAAATGACATTCTAAATATTGAATTTTAACTTCTTTATGAATTTTCTCGCCATCTCTTAAGGGGAAATGAAAAAACTGTGAAAAGAGTGAAAGCTGCAATTTAAGTATAGATTCTCATAAATAGAGCCAGCATTTGAAGGAACAAACTTTGTACTGCCAAAGTAAATTATGTGATTAAATACTCAAGAAAAACATTTCAAACTTAGTAAGGACAATTTTGTGGGTATCTACCTAGGAAAGTTAAGTCTCAACCTTCCATTCAAGTCATGGATTGTTCTCTACTGTCTCTCAGAATTTCACATTTGTCAATACTAAAGGGAAAACATTTCATAATGAGGACTTCCCTGGTAGTCCAGTGGCTAAGACTCTGCACTCCCAATGCAGAGGGCCCAGGTTTAAAACCTGATGGGGGGAACTAGATCCCACACGCCACAACTACGAGTTGGCATGCTGTAACTCGAGATGCTGTGTGTCACAACTAAAGTCCATGTGACACAACGAAGACCTGGTGCAAGCAAACAAAGAAGGAAATATTTTCTTTTAAATTCAGAATAAAGGTTTCCATGTTGAATCATAATTTAATTAAGAGATTATACAACCTTGACCAGAGTATAAGGCATAACAATGTAATGTGAGTAGCTAAGCTCCTGATGCTGTTGCTAAGTCGAATCAGTCGTGTCCAACCCTGTGCGACCCCATAGATGGCAGCCCACCAGGCTCCCCCGTCCCTGGGATTCTCCAGGCAAGAACACTGGAGTGGGTTGCCATTTCCTTCTCCAATGCATGAAAGTGAAAAGTGAAAGTGAAGTCGCTCAGTCGTGTCGGACTCTTCGGGACCCCATGGACTGTAGCCTACCAGGCTCCTCCATCCATGGGATTTTCCAGGCAAGAGTACTGGAGTGGGGTACCATTTTCTTCTCCAAGCTAAGCTCCTAGGACAACTACAAAGAGCAGAGACCAACCACAGTTTCTTATCCAGACAGTGATTTACCAGGCTGTCAGGTATTAGTGTTCCCAGACTTTATCCCTTAAGCATCTTTCTTAAAAGCTGGCATTCCACATTTTACTGTTATATTGACCAAAAATTAGTGATCACAAAGTAAAACAATGTAGGGCTAGTTTCCACCAATCACACTTGCAAAGGTATAGAAGAAAGTAGTAATACTGTCATGTGGGAAGGTCAGGAAGTAGGCCCTCTTGAATACCTTCATGAGATATAAACTGGTGTGTGCTAAGTCACTTCGGTCATGTCCAGTTGTTTGCAACCCTATGGACTGTAGCCCACCAGGCTCCTTTGTCCATGGTATTCTCCAAGCAAGAATACTGGAGTGGGTTGCCTTGCCCTCTTCCAAGGGATCCTCCCAACCCATGGGTCAAACCTGCGTTTCCTGCAGCTCTGGTGTTGCAGGCAGGTTCTTTACCACTGAGCCACTGGGGAAGCCCATAAACTGGTATAATGGATCATCTGAAGGAAGATGTGGCTCTATTCAAAAGAGAAAAGGGACATAAAAATGCCTATATCCTTTGTGCATGTTTAACTTTGGGCAACATTATAAGGCTCCATAGGTCCTGGAGATGAACAGTTATGAGCCCTCAGTCTTTGAGGCAATGAAAAAGAGTCTAGAAGAGCCATAGCTGCACAGTGCCACCTGCGTTTGAAAGCAGCCTGGTCCTTTGACCCCTGTGCCATGTTATAAAAAAAAGTTCAGAAACATAGTGACTGATGCCTCTATAATGAACATGTATTATTTCTGCAATAAACACAGTAATAAATATGGTTATTGTTCTTCAGTCGCTAAGTTGTGTCCAATTCTGACACCATGGACTGCAGCATGCCAGTCTTCCCTGTCCTTCACTATCTCCCAGAATCTGCTCAAACTTATGGCCATTGAGTCAATGATACCATTCAACCATCTCATCCTCTGTCGCCCCCTTCTCCTGCCTTCAATCCTTCCCAACATCAGGGTCTTTTCCAATGAGTCTTGTGGCAGAGTATTGGAGCTTCAGCATCAGTAAATATACATGAAACAAACATAGCAATAAAAAGAACTATGGACCAAGCATGGAGCTTTATGATTTAATGCTTAGAACAACTCTACAGTACTACTAATTATGCCTATTTTCCAGATAAGAAAGCTAAGATACAAGTCAATGAACCCTAGGGAGAGAAATTCAGATAGCCTGTATTCTGCAGATTTCTCATACTTCATATTTTCCTGACACCTTACAATCCTCACAAATAGGGCATAAATAACCCACCCAGGTGCCAGGCACACCAGTGTGATAA
Source organism: Bubalus kerabau (assembly GCF_029407905.1). Taxonomy (NCBI): domain Eukaryota; kingdom Metazoa; phylum Chordata; class Mammalia; order Artiodactyla; family Bovidae; genus Bubalus; species Bubalus kerabau. Next base: position 139,680,985 of record NC_073624.1, read on the forward strand.
GGCTGGTCTCTGCCACAAGTTCCCCTCTTATCAACCTTAGCTGTGACCCAGTGACTTTCAAACACACCCGTGAAATCCCCGCATGCCTCTGGCTTGCATAACCCATCCTGACCTCCTAAAACTCCTTCCATTCATCCCTCTGCATGTCCCACCATGCCCCACTCTCCTAGGACTAGTAAATATGATACATTTCTTTCACTTTCATACACCACTCTGTGCTGTCGATCCACACCTGTGAGCACTTGATCATCCAAAAAAAAAAAAAACCATTTTCAAGTAGCATCATTATTCCTTACAACACAATCTGACACTTAAAACCCTAGATCTTTATGACTGTTTTACAGATAATATTTGCAGTGAATAGTTTGAAAAAAGTTACAAAGCAATTGAGAGACCAACATCTAATGAGTGAGATTTTTGGTTTTGGAACAAAGGGAGCTGGGGTTTGTTGGTATTTACTTGACTATGTTTACGATTTTTCAGGAATGAACAATATTTGCTTTTATAATAAAAAAGTTGTTTTAAAAAATTTAAACTTAATCAAAAGCAATAATAAAAATGGGAGGAGTCAATGAGGCAAGGACATTGTTTACCTAGAAATAAAAAGGATGAGGCTAAAGTTACCTCAATTTGGGGCATAAAACAGAGAGGAAAATAAGCATTCTTAACTCCACCCTCGAAAAACATGTATATGCTATCAAAATCCAAGTAAAAATTATATATAGCTCCAGCTCAGTGTTAAGTATAATGTCTTATACAGTAGGTCTGTGCACAAGAACAAAAAACAAATCTTAATTAGACCTGAGAACATTTCCACAAGTACAGATACCAAGATATTTTAGAGAGTGGAATTCTGTGACTATGTGAATAAGAAACATTTGTAAGTACAATAAATGTTTGTATAAAAATGTATGTAAGCTGTCCAAGGGAATAAGACTTTCTGCTTTTCCTTTAACTAAAAATCTTCCCTCCTTAATTTTATGTATTGAATTTTTTCTTACAAAATACATGTTCATTTTATCAAGCAAAAAGAAAATCAAATGATTCCCCCCTCCCCTCATAACTCCATCCCAGAGGTAACCAAATCCATCAACAACCTATGCTCCAACAAATATGACTATTCTTTTTCTTTCTGTTTACAAAATTGGATTGCACTATACTCTTAAAGAAAAAATGTACATCCTTCCAGTTCACTATGTGTAGCTCTAACTCATTATTAAATTATCATTGCTTTATTCCACATAACAGAAATCCATAATACATTCAACCAGTCCTGTTACAGTAAATTTCCAGTGTTTCTGCTTTACAAACATTGTTATAATACATACCCCTGTAAATATGTCCTTATATACTAAGGTTTTAATTTCTATAGCAAAGATTCCCAAAACTGGGTTGCTGGAACAAAGAGTAAGTAAGTAAGCAAAAAGTAAAGTATGTTTTTGTTCTATTTTAATATTGTGCCTAAGCTGCTCCCCACCCCAAAAAAGTTGTATAAGTTGACACTCAAATCAACTACATTTGGAGGAGACCATATCCTCCACACTTGAAAGAGGATTTTTTTTTTTTTTTGCCAATCTAATAGATAAAATGCTATCAAATAGAAATTAGTCATTTACTCTCCTTCAGAAGATAAACACAACATCTTTCACGTCTTCACTGGCCAGCTGTGTTTCATCTTCTGTTCACATGGTTGACCATTTTTCCTTTTGGTCTTTTGTCCTTTTCTTCACAATGTCTAAGAGCTCTTTGCACACCAGGGATATAATATCTTGTCATAATACTGTAAATATCTTCTCCTAATCTTTCTTCTGACTTCAACTATGATTTCATTTGTTATATTAGTTATAAATTTTACAAACCAATCCAAAGAATATAGCATTGGATTAGGGGTTATAAGAAGCAAACAATGGTATTTTTTGCTTTATACATGAGATCTCTAAAGCCTTCACAGACTGCTACCTATCACAAGCAAGAAGGACAGAGGTTAGCTTTATTTTATCATCAACAGATTATGTCAATAATCCCTGTTTTCAAAAATCACTTTAAAGAAAAAATTTGGACAAATTCCCACCATTTTATGGTAAAAGGAAGACAGAAGAGGAGGAAGCTTATGCAAAAGAATGTTATGTTCTTTCACAAATGAAAATTTATGAGAACAGTCCCTTCCTTACTAGGATAATGAACTGTAGAAATGCATATTATTAACATATATTATCACAGATATTACACACACACACACAATAAACTCAATATTATTGTTAGGTGCCAGGCATTATGTTATGTGCTTTCCATGGAGGATCTATGTATCTCCATTAAAAGATGAGGCTCTCTGAGAAGTTAATTTCACTCGCCCAAAGCACCGAGTTACTATAAAATCTAAATACTACACTATGCTATTTAGCAGGAAACGGGTGTGAGGTCAAACCTTCCAAAGGACAAAAATATTATTAGATATTATCATATATACATACTCTTGCCAGACTGCTGATGTATTTCTAAAATCTTATCATATACCTATATCTGACTTACATATGATTATCTTTTTAAGGTTTTTGAATGTCAAAGTAACCTCAACACTATCTTAGAGGAAATCACATTAGCAAATATGGTCCAACTGACAAATTTCTCTTTGTTCAATAGGAATAAACAGAGCATCAGATATGCTAGATCCTAGACAGGGGAAGGCAGACACAAAAATGGAGGGGGGAAAGGGTAAATAAGCCCTCTAGGTGCCCACTGTTCAGCTAGTTAGAGAAGACAGAATAAATAGTTCCAATAAAACGTGATAAATGCCATGACTGCTAAACATACATGAAATGCTATAACACTGCAGAAGACAGAGTGTCACTAGCTGCAGAAGGCTAGGAAGTGTGCCTGAAAAGGCAACATTTGAGCGAGGTATTGAAGGATTTGTAGGGTTTTTCCAGGAAGTAAAAAATGAGAATGGCACAAACTAGCAGAAAGAAAACTTGTACAAAGATATGGACAAATGCAAAGGCAGAGTTCATTTGGGGAAAGCTTGGAGAAAAAAGAATAAGAATGGTCACAAAGTCAGATGTTTCAGGGAAAAAAAGATGAAGGATAAAAACGGTAAGTTGCACTGGGACAAGATGATAAAAGACCTTTTCTGCAACCCTAAGATTGTGGACTTTATTTATGATGGATATGATAAAGGGTTTTTAAACAGGAGAAAGACATCATATTTGTGTTTTGCAAAAATAAGTAAGGAAGCCAGCTGTCCATTAAAAGACAGTGTAGAAGAAAGCAGACAATTTAGGCAACCGTGGCTTGGTTGAAATGGCTTAGGTCAAAGATGATGAGAGCCAGAACCAAAGCAGTGGCACAGAGCTGAACAGAGAATCAGATTTAAAAGTCACGTAGGAGGCAGAATTGCAAGCATTTGTACCTCACTAAATGAGAGAAGAAAAGTCTCATTAATGACTCAGATTTCTAATTTAAAGCAATGATTACAAATAGATAAAAGGCTTCTTCAGGATTCTGTGTAAATGTGTATTAGGTATTTACTCATCCCTTCAGAGTCTTCATCAATTTCTGAGCTTTGACTTAGCTCACTGGAAGGTTCTGGAAAATACCATGTACTAGTTTTGATTGACACCTTACCACAGTTTGGGAGCGTAGACAATTTTTAAGCAGGTAGAAATCTTACAGGCTAGGGGGATACTCGGAGTAAAAGTGTAATGATTTGACCAAACTCATGTATATTCTGAATAACAGACTGAATTGAAATTTTCCAACTCAGGAAGCAATTCATTACACTGATTTTTCAAACACCTGGAGAATTCCAGATTGATCAGTTCCACATATTGAGAGATTTAATGGAGACTTAAGTAGACATCCACACAATCTAAGCCATGCCATTTCAAACCTGGTAACAGCTTTGGAGAAGGAAATGGCAACCCACTCCAGTATTCTTGCCTAGAGAATCCTATGGACAGAGGAGCCTGGGGGCTGCTGTCCATAGGGTCAAACAGAGTCGGACACGACTGAAGTGACTTAGCATGCATGCATTGGAGAAGGAAATAGCAACCCACTCCGGTATTCTTACCTGGAGAATCCCAGGGACAGAGGAGCCTGATGAGCTGCTGTCTATGGGGTCACACAGAGTTGGACATGACTGAAGCAACTTAGCAGCAGCAGCAGCAACAGCTTTGAAATCCAACCAGACTTTGCAAAATGCAGCATGGACCACAAGATTTTAATTACTGCTTATACACCTGTTCTACTAGACCCAGAAAACTAAAGTAGCACAGTTTCCTGGCACTCCTAATGCTTTAATAAGATTAAAAGTTATCAAAACCTTTAAGAGATGCTAAAAACCTCAAATCTCAAGAAATCAACTTTGAAATATAGGATCACCACTGAGATATCATTTGCTACCACCTGTATTTAGCAAGATGCTAAATTAGTTCCATGGAAAAACTACCACACTAAAAAAGAAGAGTACATTTAAAATACAATATGTAAGGACTTCCCTGGTGGTTCAGTGGTTAAAAATCCATCCTGCAATTGGGGCACATGGGTTCTCCCAGGTCAGGGAACTAAGATCCCACATGCCTTGGAGCAACTAAGTCTATGGGCCACAACTAGAGAGTCTCTACACCCCAACAAAAGATCATGCCTGCTACAACTAAGAACCAACTCAGCCAAATACATTAACTGGAAAAGAGTAACTAACCCCTGTGTGCTGTAACTAGACAAAGTCCATATGCAGCAATGAAGATCCAATACAGTACAAACTGTAAATAAATAAATAATAATGTTAAAAAACAATATATAAATATATATATATTTATACAGCACTAAACAAGTCGAATAAATTACCTTATCATACAATTTGATCCTTACAACTCTGAGATGCATAAAGCAGGCATTATCATTACCCTCATTTTGTAGATGAGGAAACTGAACTGCAGATAAATTCAGAATCACACTTATATTCTCACATATCTTCTGACTCTAAGTTTACATCCCTTCCACTAAGTAGAAATGATTCCCTTTTCTTTATATTTTGAGTTGTTGAGATAAAACACAACATTAAAATCATTTGTTGGACTTTGCTGGTGATCTAGTGGCTAAGACCCTGAGCTCCCAATGCAGGGAGCCCTGGTTCCATCGCTGGGAACTAGATCACATGCCACAACTAAGAGCCAGTGTGGTTAAATAAATAAATAATTTATATTGAAGCTGACTTACAGTCTGTTAAGAAAAAATAAAATAAAACCATTTATTTATTGCCAACATTTTGCTGCATGGTACTGCAGATCAAACTCTTTCAAAGGAGTTAGGCTTCATCTGCACACCACAGGTAAATTCTGAAATTCTCCTCTGAACATCTCTTACAAACAGGTAGACACTGGGATACTGATGGTTTAATGAATTTCTCTCCAGCTTCTACACCTATTATTAAAATCACTGGGTAACTTTCTCATCCCAGCAGAGTCTGGTTGCTGAATATGACACCTCCACAGGAGTAATGGATAAACACTTTCAAAGCTTGATCATTTTGAGTTGAATATTTAACTATTATGACTTTGTTCAACAGGAAGGATAGTTGTTGTTATAAAAATGTACAATACATACAAGACAAAAGACAAAAGAGGGACCTAGGTCCCTCACACTGCAGGTAGATTCTTTACCAGCTGAGCCACCAAAGAAGCCCAAGAATACTGGAGTGGGTAGCCTATCTGTTCTCCAGCAAATCTTCCCCACCCAGGAATTGAACTGGGGTCTCCTGCCTTACCAGCTGAGCTACCAAGAAACTCCCAGACCTCCAGAGCGGCACAATAATAAATATGCATGGTTTTAAGCCAGAAAAGTGATCTATACTTCAAATTTAATTTGGAAAACAAATATTACCATTTTTTTTTTAAAGTGAAAGTGTTAATTGCTCAGTCATGTCTGACTCTTTGTGACCCCATGGATCACAGCCCATCAGGCTCCTCTGTCCATGGGATTGTCCAGGCAAGAATACTGGAGTGGGTAACCATTCCATTCTCCAGGGGATTTTTCTGACCAGGGATTAAACCTGGGTCTCCTGCACTGCAGGCAGATTCCAGGATATATCTGCAAAATAAAACAAAACTACACATTTAGATTCTTTGAGGATAATAATACACATACAGACAACTATTTCTAGATATAATAGAATGCTGCACACCTTCTGAACCCATGAAGAATGATAAGGACAGCTTGAGAATCATTTTATAATTAAATATTTAGTACTAAAATTACATGTGAATTTTGTAAAAAACTGACAGTACCACATGATACATTAGTCTCAATTATCCAAAACACAAAATAAACAAGAAAGTTAATTTTTAAATTACATCAACTCAACAGTATGGTATTGTAAATGTTTAAAAAGAAAAAGATGCTGTTCTCTGTGCAAAAGTACATCTAAAACTTTAGAAAACAATTCAAAGTTTATTTTACATGGAATATTTGCCCTATATATAATGATAATGAGGTCTCTTTAGTTAAGCCTAGTAGTAACAGAGTTCATCATATAAAAGGTATTCAAACTACATTAGTTCAGTTTAGTAGCTCAATCTTATTCAACTCTTTGTGACCATGTACATGGACTGCAGCATGCCAGGCATCCCTGTCCATGACCAATTCCTGGAGTTTACTCAAACTCAAGTCCATTCAGTCAGTGATGCCATCCAACAATCTCATCCTCTGTCATTCCCTTCTCCTCCCTCCTTCAATCTTTCCCAGCATCAGGGGCTTTCCAAATGACTCGGTTCTTCATATCAAGTGGCCAAAGTATTAGAGTTTCAGTTTCAACATCAGTCCTTCGAATGAATTATTCAGGACTGATTTCCTTTAGGATTGACTGGTTGGATCTCCTTTCTGTCCAAGGGACTCTCAAGACTCTTCTCCAACATCACAGTTCAAAAGCATCAATTCTTTGGCACTCAGCTTTCTTTACAGTCCAATTCTCACATCCATATGACCACTGGAAAAACCATAGCATTGACTAGACTGACCTTGGTTGGCAAATTAATGTCTCTGCATTTAATATGCTGTCTTGGTCATAACATTTCTTCCAAGGAGTAAGCGTCTTTTAATTTCATGGCTGCAGTGATTTTGCAGCCCCAAAAAATGAAGTCTCTCACTGTTTCCATTGTTTTCTGGTCTGTTTGCCATGAAGTGATGGGACCAGATGCTATGATCTTAGTTTTCTGAATGTTCAGTTTTAAGCCAACTTTTTCACTCTCCTCTTTCACTTTCATTAAGAGGCTCTTTAGTTCTTCTTCATTTTCTGCCATAAGGGTGGTTTCATCTGCATACCTGAGGTGATTGATATTTCTCCCGGCAATCTTGATTCCAACATGTGCTTCATCCAGTCCAGCATTTCTCATGATGTACTCTGCATATAAGTTAAATAAGAAGGGTGACAATATACAGCCTTGACAAACTCCTTTCGCGATATGGAACCAGTCTGTTGTTCCATGTCCAGTTCTAACTGTTGCTTCCTAACCTGCATACAGGTTTCTCAGGAGGCAGGTCAGGTGGTCTGGTATTCCCATCTCTTAGAGAATTTTTCACAGTTCATTGTGATCCACACACTCAAAGGCTTTGGCATAGTCAATAAAGCAGATGTTTTTCTGGAACTCGCTTGCTTTTTCGATGATCCAATGGATGTTGGCAATTTGATCTCTGGTTCTTCTGCCTTTTCTAAAACCAGCTTGAACATCTGGAAGTTCACAGCTCACGTACTGCTGAAGCTTGGCTTGGAGAATTTTGAGCATTACTTTACTAGTGTGTGAGATGAGTGTTATTGTACGGTAGTTTGAACATTCCTTGGCATTGCCTTTCTTTGGGATTGGAATGAAAACTTACCTTTTCCAGTCCTGTGGCCACTGCTGAGTTTTTCATATTTGCTGGCATATTGAATGCAGCACTTTCACAGCATCATCTTTCAGGATTTGAAATAGCTCAACTGGAATTCCATCACCTCCACTAGCTTTGTTCAGAGTGATGCTTCCTAAGGCCCACTTGACTTCATATTCCAGGATATCTGGCTCTAGGTGAGTGATCATACCATCATGATTATCTGGGTCATGAAGATCTTTTTTGTATAGTTCTTCTGTATATTCTGCCATCTCTTTTTAATATCTTCTGCTTCTTTTAGGTCCATACCATTTCGGTCCTTTACTGAGCCTATCTTTGCATGAAATGTGCCCTTGGTATCTCTAATTTTTTTCAAGAGATCTCTAGTCTTTCCCATTCTATTGTTTTCCTCTATTTCTTTGCATTGATCACTAAGGAATACTTCTTATCTCTCTTTGCTATTCTGTGGAACTCTGCATTCAAATGGGTATCTTTCCTTTTCTCCTTTGCCTTTTGCTTCTCTTCTTTTCACAGCTATTTGTAAGGCCTCCTCAGACAACCACTTTGCCTTTTTGCATTTCTTTTTCTTGGGCATGGTCTTGATCACTGCCTCCTGTACAATGTCAAGAACCTCCATCTATAGTTCTTCAGGCACTCTGTCTATCAGATCTAATCCCTTGAATCTATTTCTCAGTTCCACTGCATAATCGTAAGGGATTTGATTAAGGTCATACCTGAATGGTCTAGTGCTTTTCCCTACTTTCTTCAATTTAAGTCTGAATTTGGGAATAAGGAGTTCATGATCTGAGCCACAGTCAGCTTGCAGTCTTGTTTTTGCTGACTCTATAGAGCTTCTCCAACTTTGCCTGCAAAGAATATAATCAATCTGACATTAAGTAAAGTATTATTTTTAACTTCACCATTCAGAGGGCTGAATTAGCCATACTCACTGAGCACATTATCATTATTTTCTTTCCTTATTTGTTTCTCTTTATCTCCTTAGCCCACTCCCATGCACGGGGCCCCACAGGCAGCCATTCTAACACACTTAGTGAGTCCTTTAGGTAAGTGTTCTTACAAGAAGTGTACCGTGCTGTGCTTGTGTTTTTTCACCTTGTGTGTTAGTCGCTCAGTCATGTCTGACTCTCTGCAACCTCATATACTGTAGCACACCAGGCTCCTCTGTCCATGGAATTCTCCAGGCAAGAATACTGGAGTGGATAGCCATTCCCTTCTCCAGAGGATCTTCCCGACCTAGAGATTAAACCTGGGTCTCCCGTACTGCAGGCAGATTCTTTACTATCTGAGCCATCAGGGAAGCCCATTATAAATTTTTAATTCATATGAATGATAAATATACCTACCCCTCTTACATTTTAGCAAGCACGATAGTCTAGTCTTCATATCCATTCATGGTGCTTCTGTTTACCTAACCAATTGCTGATAATGGTTGCAGACAACTCCATGATGCGCACCCATCAGTCCATCCCTCCCAGCAAAGTTCACCCAGTTACCTCCCCACCACCAGCAGCCTTACTAATAATACAGCAATGAATAACCTTGCTCACATTCTCTGGGAGACCTGGAGGACACATTCCAATGTCTGACTGCAGAAAGGAATTTCTGGGTCACAGAGCAACTACCTAGTTAATTTGCTTAAATAATGCCTGAGTGCTTTCCAGAACTGGAGAAGGCAATGGCAACCCACTCCAGTACTCTTGCCTGGAAAATCCCATGGACGGAGGAGCCTGGTAGGCTGCAGACCATGGGGTCGTGAAGAGTTGGACACGACTAAGCGACTTCACTTTCACTTTTCCCTTTCATGCATTGGAGAAGGAAATGGCAACCCACTCCAGTGTTCTTGCCTGGAGAATCCCAGCAACAGGGGAGCCTGGTGGGCCGCCGTCTATGGGGTCGCACAGAGTCGGACACGACTGAAGCGACTTAGCAGCAGCAGCTTTCCAGAACAGCTGCCCCAGACTGTGCTCCCACCATCCATACACAGGGTTTCCTGTTTACTGCCCAGTTCCCTCCCTCAACTTTGCCACTTATTAGCTTCCTAAAGACCATGAACAAGTCTACTTCTGAACCTTGCTTTTCATTTCACCAAATTTAGCCTATTTACTCCAATTGCCTGATGTGGTTGTTCTAAGGAACAAATGTTTGAAATAACATGCAAGTACTTTAAGGAATATAAATAGTTGTCTACAAATGTAAGCAATTACATTGCTACAATTTTTGTTCTTATGATAATTTCTAAATATCTTGCACCCCCATACACTTACACACACCTCTGCCAAAAGAGAAGAGATAACTGAATAAACTTGAAGCTTGGAAAATAAAACTTTCTCCTAGATACCTAAACACTGAGGGAGACTGAAACAGAATGTGGAAAATACACTGTCTTCTTTATTTACTCATCTATGCATTTACTTGGGGCTTCCTTGATGGTTAAGCAGTACAGAATCCACTTGCAATGCAGGAGATGCAGGTTCTACCCCTGAGGTTGGGAAGATTCCCTGGAGAAGGAAATGGCAACCCACTCCAACATTCTTGCCTGGAGAATTCCATGGACAGAGGAGACTGGGGGCTACAGTCCATGGGGTGCAGAACAGTCAGACAGAACTTAGTGACTGAACAACAACAATCCACTTACCTAATCAAAGATTTTAAGGACCAACATTCTGCTAATAGTAAAATAAAAAAAAAAAATCTGTAGAGCAAATAAGTACATAGTACATAAACAAACTTTCCATCTATGTCTTATTTTTGTACATAAATTTTATCCCAAAATGTAATTACCTCAAAGTTGGTACCTTCTGATTTCCCAGCCTAACAGCTCCTATTTACTGACCACCCACTGTATCAATGTATCATGTATATTTCCTGAAACACTTAAAACAATCCTGCAAGGTGGATGTTACTAGTTCCTCAAGAAAGAAAAGAGAGACACAGTTAAGTGATTTACCTAATAGAGTAATTAAACAGTAATTAATCGGCAACAGACTCAGAAAACCCCAGTAGGTTATTCTAAAGTCCCAAGCTTCCTCTTTCCACACCACTTCATTTCCTCTTGAAAGATATGTTCAAAAATATGCCTTCAGCAGAGGGCAGACTATCACAGGAGCTATAAGGATATGAGAAACATGCCACAGAAATTATAAAGATACAGGATTCCCTTGTGGCTCAATGGTAAATGTTAATTCAGGAGACGTAGGTTAGATCCCTGGTCCAAGATGATCCCCCAAGCCTGTATTTTTCAGTTCAGTTCAGTTCAGTCGCTCCGTCGTGTCCAACTCTTTGCGACCCCATGGACTGCAGCACGCCAGGCCTCCTTGTCCATAACCAACTCCCGGAGTTTACTCAAACTCAAGTCCATTCAGTTGGTGATGCCATCCAGCCATGTTATCCTCTGTCGTCCCCTTTTCCTCCCTCCTTCAATCTTTCCAGGCATTAGGGGCTTTCCAAATCAGTCAGTTCTTCACATCAGGTGGCCAAAGTATTGGAGTTTCAGTTTCAACATCAGTCCTTCCAATGAATATTCATTTCCTTTAGGATGGACCAGTTGGATCTCCTTGCTGTCCAAAGGACCCTCAAGAGTCTTCTCCAACACCGCAGTTCAAAAGCACCAATTCTTCAGTGCTCAGCTTCCTTTATAGTTCAGCTCTCACATCCATGCATGACTACTAGAAAAACCATAGCTTTGACTAGACGGACCTTTGTTGACAAATTAATGTCTCTCCTTTTTACTATGCTGTCTAGGTTGGTCATAACTTTTCTTCCAAGGAGCAATCGTCTTTTAATTTCATGGCTGCAGTCACCATCTGCAGTGATTTTGGAGCCCCCAAAATAAAGTCTCTCACTGTTTCTACTGTTTCCCCATCTATTTGCAATGAAGTGATGGGACCAGATGCTATGAGCTTAGTTTTCTGAATGTTGAGTTTTAAGCCAACTTCTTTACTCTCCTCTTTCACTTTCATTAAGAGGCTCTTTAGTTCTTCTTCACTTTCTGCCATAAGGGTGGTGTCATCTGCATACCTGAGGTGATTGATATTTCTCCTGGAACTCTTGATTCCAGCTTGTGCTTCATCCAGTCCAGCATTTCTCATGATGTACTCTGCATATAAGTTAAATAAGAAGGGTGACAATATACAATCCTGACCTACTCCTTTCTCGATTTGGAACCAGTCTGTTGTTCCATGTCCAGTTCTAACTGTTGCTTCCTGACCTGCATACAGATTTCTCAAGAGGCTGGTCAGGTGGTCTGGTATTCCCATGTCTTAAAGAATTTCCCACAGTTTGTAGTATTCCACACAGTCAAAGGCTTTGGCATAGTCAATAAAGCAGAAGTAGATGTTTTTCTGGAACTATCTTGCTTTTTTGATGATCCAACGGATGTTGGCAATTTGATCTCTGGTTCCTCTGCCTTTTCTAAAACCAGCTTGAACATCTGGAAGTTCACGGTTCACGTACTGTAGAAGCCTGGCTTCGAGAATTTTGAACATTACTTTACTAGCATGTGAGATGAGTGTAATTATGTGGTAGTTTGAGCATTCTTTGGCATTGCCTGTCTTTGGGATTGGAATGAAATCTCCTCCCCCCCATTTTGATCTGAGATAATTCATTCTCTAGAGATGCCTTTTACTGGTACAGTTAAGCATATACTATCTTTTGATTCTCCAACACTACTCCTGATATTTAAACTCCTATACACACAACATAGGCGTGGTTGGGGGAATATCTGTGTCAACCAAACAACCTATCCTAAAACTTCTATATTCATAATAGCCGGTTTACTCATAATAGCCAAAGCTGAAAACAATTCAAGTGTCTGGCAAATAGATGAACAATCTATGGTATATTTGTACAATGAAATATTGTGCTATGTGCTAAATCACTTAGGTCCTCTCCAACTCCCTGAGACCCTACAGACCATAGGCAACCAGGCTCCTCTGTCCAGGTGATTCTCTAGGCAAGAATACTGGCGTGGGTTGCCATGCCCTCCTCCAGGGGATCGCCCCAACCCAGGGACCAAACCTGCATCTCTGCGTCTCCTGCATTGGCAGGGCTAGTTCTTTGCCACTAGCGCCACCTGAGAAGCCCAGGTGGCTCAGACAGTAAAGAGTCTGCCCACAATGGGGGAGACCCAGGTTTGATCCCTAGGTCAGGAAGACCCCCTGCAGAAGAACATGACAACCCACCTCAGTATTCTTGCCTTGAGAATCCCTTGGACAGAGGAGCCTGGCAGGGAAAGAGTCAGACACCACTGAATGACTAACACTATGAAATATTACTCAGCAACAAAAAGGAATAAACTACTAATACCTACAAGAGCCTGGATAAATATTGAAAACATTATGCTAAGGGAAAGAATCCAGAAAAACATGCAGGTAAAGCAAATCTATGGTAAAAGAAATCGAACCAGTGCTTGCCTGGAAGGTTGGAGGGAGTTTAACTGGGAAAGAACAGAAATGAACTTCTTAGGATAATAAATAGTCTGTCATGATGAGGTAAAATGTTTGTAAGAGTGGGAGAATTGTACACTTAAATTTGGTGAATTTTATCATAGATATATAAATTATACCTCAAAAAAGATGACTAATAAACTTCCACACACCAATACATACACAAGAAAAAAAAAAAAAACCTATTATGCTTCACTTGACCTCCAAAGCAACAGAATCTTAAAAATCTCAGTTACACCCTTCTAACTTCTAATAATCCAGTTACAGGCCTCAGTTCTCTCGTTTCTTTTTCTTAATTAATTTTTATTAGGGTATACTTGATTTACAACATTCTATTAGTTTCTGCTGTATAGCAAAGTGAATCAGTTATATGTATACATATATCCCCTCTTTTTAGGTTCTTTTCCCATTTAAGACATTACAGAGTATTGATTGGAGTTCCCTGTGCTACATATACTACAGTAGGTTCTTCTTTTTTTTTTTTCATACAACAGTTCAATACAAATTCTATTCAAGTTCCCATACACTACAAACTAGGAGACAGAGGAACATACCCAGGGACATAAATCAAGGTGTAAAAATTTCATGACTAAAGGTACTGAATCATACAGTCTGTTCTCTTATCACTGCAGAATTATGTTAGACATCAGGATCAAAAGATATGAAAATAACCCATATATTTTCAAGTGCAATGTGACACTTACCAAGAGAGACCTTTGACTTAGCCACTGAACGCCTAAATAATGTTAGAAGAATGATAAAAACAGGGTGATTGTAAAGAAGAAAGTATTTAAATGGGAAATTAATATCACAGATACTTTTTTAAAAACCCATATATTTGGAAATTACATACAAACATAGTTTGAAAAACCCCATGTATTTGGAAATACAATTAAATATCCACTTTTAAATGATGGGTGTATCCACAGTAGATTCCCATTAGCTATCTATTTTAATAAATAATAGTGTATGTATATATAATGGAGAAGACAATGGTACCCCACTCCAGTGCTCTTGCCTACAAAATCCCATGGATAGAGGAGCCTGGTAGGCTGCAGTCCATGGGGTCGCTGAGGGTCAGACATGACTGAGCGACTTCGCTTTCACTTTTCACTTTCATGCATTGGAATAGGAAATGGCAACCCACTCCAGTGTTCTTGCCTGGAGAATCCCAGGGACAGGGCATCCTGGTGGGCTGCCGTCTATGGGGTCGCACAGAGTCAGACACGACTCAAGTGACTCAGCAGCAGCAGTATATTTAATAGATAATAGTGTGTGTATATGTCAATACCAATCTCTCAGTTTATCCTCCCCCACCCCATCCTTTCCCCCTTGGTTACCATGAGTTGTTTTCTACATCTGTGACTCCATTTGTTTTGTAAATAAGTTCATTTGCACCATTTTTTTAGATTCCACATATAAGCAGTAGCATTTGATTTCTGTCTTTCTCTGTCTGACTTACTTCACTCAGTATAACAATCTCAAGTCCATCCGGTTCTCTCACTTCTAATCCAGATATTTCAGGATCTACTTGGTATTTATTTTGTCCCCAGTGGAAAAAGAGACCTGATCTACCATTCTCAGTACAAGAGTCCTTTCTCTACTGAAAGTTCATTTAAATAGCCTACTAAACTATGAGATTCTGGAAAGCAAAAACTAGTTCTTATTTACCCATGCTGTGTGCCTAATATCTGTTAAGTGCCAAATATGTTTTGGATAGATTTTATTGGTCCAACGAAAAAAATTCAGTATGTAAGTGGTGTGCTGGAACTAGCTAATATCAGCCTTCAAGGAAGCCAACTCTGTACATTTCTTCCCAACTCCATGCTCACCTTGCACCAGCAGCTTGAAATAAGCCACAATGAAAGTATTTTGTGATACTATGACTTATAATAAGAAATATAGGGACTTCTCTGGTGGTCCAGTGGTTAAGACACCTCATCTCCAGTTCAGGGGGTATGGGCTCAATCCCTGTTTGGGGAACTATGATCCCACCTGCCTCTGAAAATAAAATGGGGGTTTATTTTAAAAGAAAAGAAATATATATTTGGTCTTCAACCTGTTCCTGGCACGTGCGTGGGTGCTCTGTCACTCAGTCATGTCCAACTCTTTGTGACCCCATGGACTGAAGTCTGCCAGACTCCTCTGTCCATGGAATTTTCCAGGCAGGAATACTGGAGTGGATTGCCATTTCCTCCTCCAGGGGAGCTTTCCAACCCAGGATAGAACCTGCGTCTACTGCAGCTCCTGAGTCTCCTGCTTTGCCAGATGGATTCTTTACCACTCTGCCACCTGGGAAGCCCCTGTTCCCAGTACAGAGCTCCTAAAACCCCTGAGAGAGGTAAAGGTGTCTTGTTATGTTATTAAGGTGACTTCTGAAAAGCTCCTAAGGAAGGGAGGTCAGCAGCCAGTGGAACCAACCACCTGCTTAGAAGGTTGGGACTGAAAGTCCCCATCCACCCCACTCCCTCGACCTCAGGGAAGGGAAAAAGGACTGGAAGTTGAGTCCATCGCCAATGGCTAAGGATTTAATCAGCCATGCCTCTGTAATGCGTGTGTGTTAGTAGCTCAGTCGTGTCTGACTCTGTGATCCCATGGACTGTAGCCCACCAGGCTCCTCTGTCTGTGGAATAATGAGGCCTCTATAAAAACACAAAAGGAGGGGGGTTAGCAGAGCTTCCAGGATGGAGATGCAGCTTTCCTGGGGAGACACAGGCAGAGCTGCATCCTCTGAGAAAACACGGAAGCTCCGAGCCTCTTCCGCAGACTTTGCCCTATGTATCTCTTCCATCTGGCTGTTGTTGGGTTATATTCTTTTACAATAAACTGGTAATCTAGTAAGTAAAATGCTTCTCTGATTTCTATGAGCTCCTCTAGCAAATTACTCAAACCCAGGAAGGGGTCACTGAAACCTCTAATCTATAGCCAGCAGGTCAGAAGCACATGTGATAAGCTGGGTTCATGATCTGCATCTGAAAATGGGCAGGGCAGTCGGGGGCAGACTCGTGGAACTAAGCCCTTAACCTGTGGAATCTCAGGCTATCTCAGGGTAGATAGCTTCGGAATTGAGTTGAATAGCAGGACACCCTGCTGACGTCAGAGCGCTGCTTGCTTAATGTGGGAAACCCTAGACCCTCCAAACACACACTGGAACTCATCACCAAAAGTTGCATTTTCACTGCAGAATCAGGTGAATGCTATAAATCAGGGCTTTTTGGTTTTGTTCTTTGTTTTCTGAGACAGTCTACAGCATATTACTGATCACTCAAATTTAAGAAAGAAGGAGGTAGGAGGGATGGAGAGGAGAAGGAGGGCGAAGAGGAAAGAGGATAGGGGAAAGGAAGGAGGAAATGGAGTGGGGGGCAGGAGGAGGAGATCGAGAGAAAACCTAAAGGACCCACAGAGCTTAAACAGTTACCCCACTGCTCTCCACCCAATTGAAGTGGCCCACGTCACTCCCAATCAAATCCTCTGCCTTTGGTGAGTGTTGAGTTACCAGCCCAGATCCACTGAGTTGTCTGGTTATTTCCCCTTGGAACTAATAAATTCCTGATGCTCTAAATCATCATGAATTGCAAAAAGCACAATTTCCTTAAAGTCAGGTTTTCAGGAGAAAATAAATCACTTAAACAATACAAAATAAACTTGAAAGTTCCCAACATTTGGAAAATTATCCTAACATCAGGAATGTCAAAACAGGAGTGGGAAAATGCTTCTGTATCACTTTATTTCTAATTATCTCCATCTCTCTTTTAGGGTAAAAAGAAAAAACTCTTTTCATTTTTTTTTTAATCACAGACTATTTCAGCTGGAATAAACCCTCAGAATAGTTTTCTCCAACTCTCTCCTTTTCCAGGTGGAGAAATGGAAGCCCATGAGATAATAAGATTCTGAGGTTCCAGTGCTAAAGTTACTTGGGAAATGGGGACTCCATTCCTGGCCTCCTGATTTCACCATCATGGCTATGTCCACTGCTCAAGCCAACAGGGGTTCTAATCCAGTTTCAGCCCTTACCAAACATAACTTGCACGGCCTTCCTGAAGCTCAGTTTCCTAGTGTATAAAACAAGAAGAGTTAATAATTTCTACTCCACAATTTGTTTTAAAGTATACAATATCTACCAAGAGAGGTACAAGAAATCACAGTTGCTATTATTAAAGATGCATATGTCTTCTCTATTCAATTAAATCATGAACTTTTTTAACATATAAGGATATTTACTCACAGCACTGTCTGTAGGTGCCAAAAAACTAGAAATAAGGCAAATGCTTGCTAACAAGGAAATTATGAAATAAATTAGAGTCTATCCACACTGTGAATATTAGGTCACCATAAACAAGAATAAATTAGATCACTTTTTCAGACATTTCTCTGTCCTTTTTGGTACAGGTTTCCATTCTGTGGCACTTTGCAGTAAAGAAACTGGTAAGTGTATTTCCTGATGCACCTCTCCTTAAATTCTTAGGTATCTTCATCTACATTTTCCTTCTTAATTATACACTAAGGCCCACTCTAAATATGAGGCACCTGATTAAATGATACCAAAGATCTATGCCTGGAAAATTTTCTAATGCTGGCACTCTGTGAGTGCTGTCTGATGTAAACGCAAAGTCACTTGGATTATGAGAGTAAAAACCAAGACTGGATTTCCCTGCCGGTCCACTGGTTAAGAATCCTCCTGCCAATGCAGGGGACATGGGTTCGATCCCTGGTCCAGGAAGATTCCACATGCCTTGGGGCAACTAAAGACCATGCACCACAACTACCCAGCCTGAACTCTAGAGCCGGAGCTGCAAACACTGAGCCCACATGCTACAACTAAGGAGGCCCTTGCTCTAGAGCCTGTGCTCCACAAGGGAAGCCACCACAACTAGAGAGTAGCCATTGATGGCTGCCACTAGAGAAAGCCTTCACGCAGCAACGAAGACCCAGAGAACACAGCCAAAAATAAAAAAAATTTTTTAAAGACTCTTATGTACCTGGGAGTGCCTTTCACATGATAGGAGTGCAAAGTACTGCTCATATGGCTAATTCCATTTCTAAATCTGAATGCCGGAGCCTTCTCAACATTTATTTGATCATCAAACATTAATTGAAGGCCCATGGTGTGTCAAGCCCTGTGTTTGATGTTAAAGAGCAAAGCTGCAGTCGCAGAACTGCCTTTTGTCAGATTCCATATACAATGTCATGACATGGAAAAAAAAGAGAGACAGGAGAAGCCCCACACCTGTAAGCAGACCCTTGGCACTGAGTCATGGCATCATCCAGAGGGGCTGCAGAGCGGCAATGAAGTTGCATGCTGGAGGGACTTCACAGTCACTAGTGAATCACCGTGGGTATCTTTAAAACTCTATGGGAAACAGCCTTTCCAAGTCAGTCACACACAGTTCTTTAGCCTACAATGGTATTTAAATTAACTTCCATTCTGCTCCTTTCAGCTACCAGACCAGGTCCAAATATTCATGCCCTGCCCAGAAAAAAAAATGTATGTTATGGGCAATTTTTCAATATCTCCCTTTTCTTAATGTTATCTGGAAAAAAAAAAAAAAAAGGCAGTTACTAAGCATCATCTGATGCAAGAAATCCCAAAATAATTTATTTCACATTTTGAAGCTCTAACTCCAAACACTAGTTCACTTAATGTTTATTTATTACTAGCTTCTTCTACAAAAAATATTAATACCACTTCTGTTCAGTTCTGAAAACATGTAACTTTCATATTCGCATGATTGCTTTCTTCTTGTGACTGCTTTCTTCTTGAGACATTGGACTGTCCCAAGAGAGGAAATTCAGGAGTAATTCCCAGAAAACATCAAAGAATTGGTTCTATTAATACTTTGGTGCCATTGATCTCACCCCCATGGTCAAGCAGGAACCTAACTGGTTCCTAGAAAAACCTACATCCTTCTGAACAAACAAATCCATTGGAAGATACTGTTCGCTCACAACATCGAACACAAAGGGGCACGTGTCTAAGTATTTCAACCATGGCTACAGATTTTAAAGATTTTCTACATCCTTTATAGTCCAATCAGGAAAAATTTACTCAAACACACGCTGTACCTAACTTAGATAGAACACAGAACTTTGAATCTATAACTAACCACACGTGCCACTGCTGCTGCTGCTAGGCTGGTGCAGTCGTGTGCAACTCTGTGCGACCCCATAGACGGCAGCCCACCAGGCTCCCCCATCCCTGGGATTCTCCAGGGAAGAACACTGGAGTGGGTCGCCATTTCCTTCTCCAATGCATGCACGCATGCACGCTAAGTCGCTTCAGTCGTGTCCGACTCTGTGCGACCCCATGGACAGCAGCCCACCAGGCTCCTCCGTCCACAGGATTCTCCAGGCAAGAATACAGGAGTGGGTTGCCATTTCCCTCTCCAAACCACAGCTATGCCTCTAGAATTTAAAAACATGGTGACTAGAAAGCACACAATATCAAAATAACTTTTTAAAATGATATCATGAATTAATTTTAAAAATTTTAAGCTGTTTTCACATATTGACATGAGATGAAAATGAAAAATCACAATTAAATGTCCCTACTGTTCCATTAGCATTAACCCAACATCTTGCTGGCATTTACATTTGCAAGATCCAAGGCTAGGGTTATATGAACAACAGCCTAGTCAATACAGTCAAGGAAAGGTTACTTCAGATCTGATTAGATCATTAGATCATTAGATCATCAAGTAACCTTGATCTTTTCAGAAGGGTAGACTTCAAGAAGTCTGGAGACATTTATAACAAGGCTAAACATTCCACTTAAAATTAATTAACTCAGAACCATTCTTATGTAAAGGTGTCAGGTAGCCTGTCTCATCAATTTCAGGTATTTGTTCAAAAAAGTAAAAATGACGTTTATCTAAGCTAGAATTTTACATGATCACCAATTTGGATTATAATGACTCCCTGTAACTGCAGAAGCACATTCTATAAAAATATACAAACACACATTTTGTGCATAAAAAATGGATAACTTTAAAATATATATGTTACTAATTGGAAATCAACCTAAGAACAATCACTGAGAGTCCAGAACAATTACAGTATTTTCAATTACCAAAATCCCATAAAAAGGGGAAAAACTGAAGTACTGAATAAAGGATAAACCACAGCCCTAATGGAAACTACGGCCACACAAATGCAAACAAATTCAGAATCCACAGTGTCTCCTTGGATTCCAAAACACACCACTGGTCTTTATACTGTCTGCAGGATTCTAAGCCACATTCCCTGTTATGAAGCCTCACACATGGCCGTGCAGATTATGAAACTGATGTTTATTTATGCTCTAACAAAAAGAACAGTGAGAACTGGCATAAATGGTTCATCATAAATAACCATCTCACTACAGTCCAGATTCACAACTCACTTTTCCATCCTTCACGGATTTGAGAACTAAAAGAAATCAGCACTCTAGGTATCAGTAGCTGGTTGAAGATCAGCTTGATTGGTGGATGGCTTGATTTCAGCCAGTTTTGGTTTCAGAGCTGTGGTTTTAACTTTACATTCACTTTCAGTATTGAAATTTTGCTTCCTTGAAGATGCATCCATTTGAGCCCAGGTCAGCAGATTATAAAGATGCCTGAACTGCTCTGCCAGCAATTCCTATCCACTCTGAAACTGTCTCCCTCCTAGAGCCTACTGGCCATGGCCTACCCTCCTGGAATAAGTCCTGGTAGAACCCTACCGTGTCTCCTGCCTCTGCTTTTACCAGAAAGCTGCCTCTTCCAAAATTAGACAAGCCACACAGGCTCTCAAAACAGCAAAAGGAAAACTCAGAATCAAGGTAACAATAAAACCCACCAATGGACTCGGTCAAGACTTAAGAGTCTTTGAAAGACTTCCTTGATTCCCCCAAGATTTTGAGAGGTAACAACGGAAGGAAAGACATGATTGGGGCTAGGAGGTTCGTGTGTTTCAAGAGCAATTCCAAATAATTTGAAACTAGATAAACTACTGCTGTCAAAGCTATACAGAGGTGCCTCGGTTTCTGGAATGGTAGTATTTCTTTTTCTATCACAGATAACGTATGCACATGGTTTTAAAAAAAAAAAAAGTCCCCAAAGGTATGTGAAACTAAGTCTGCCTCCCACCCGTCCTCCAGCTCCCTTCCCAAGGACAACTTCTGTTTAAGTCCCCTTCCGTAGACTTTCAAGCACATGCAAACATACGCCCGAGTGTTTTAAACCAATTATCCTCTATTACACACACACACAAATTGCTCCTAAACGCCTCTGGGCTTCAGGGTGGCAATCTGTGGAGGGGTATGGGGTGGGAGAAAAAAGAAGCTATCCTGAAGCCGCGGATTTGCACAGCATGCACCCGGTTCTTACTTTGTGGGTGTTTGACTTGCACGCCAGCGGAAGTCTCTCAAAACCAGGGCAGGAGGTAAACCCACCGCTACCCAGCCCTTGACACTGCACTACCTATCCGCATTGGCCAGCCCTTTCTGCGTGTCTCAATCTTTAAAGTAGATTTTGTATTCTCACTGGGTTACATGTAGTGTCTCGACTCACCTTCAGAAAAGAAAAGGAGGCGGGGAAAAAAAAAGGCTAATACTCTGAAGGCAACTTTCAGAACCAGGTGATTTCCTCCCTTCCCCGCCAACGTGCGCGTGTCCTCGAGAAGGGTTCAGCCTGGCACGGAATCACTGGAGCGGCAAGCCCAGAACACAGAAGCTCGGAGACGGTAGACCGCGGTGAGGGCGTCCGGAGCCCTGGGCCGCGCTTTTCTTAGCGCGGAGACAAATGTCTCCGAGCAGAGAGCCCTTCATCTCGGGGCCCTACCTCCTCCCCCGGGATGCTCGCACGCTGGGGCGGACGGAGAGCTCCGGACTCTGCCCGGAACAGCAACTTGAGTCCCGCGCCCTAAAGCGCCGCCGGATCCCCGACCGCCCGCAGGGTCCCCTCCTCTCGCCTCGCCGTCGCCGTCCGGCAACCCCCAGGAGGACAAGGCTGCAAGCGGCGACCCTCCCCCCGACCCCCCGGTCTCCCGCGCGCCGCGATCCCCGCGCGCCCGGGCGGGAAGGAAGCCACAGGTAGGGGGCGGCGCGGCGCTCACCTGCGCAGGAGGGGTGCCCTCGGCGCCGGCCGCAGACGAGGAGGCGGAGGAGGCCATGTTGTGCAGCGGCGGCGCCGAGCGGCTCCTTCCAGGAACTCCGCTCTCCCCTCCCCGCCCTGCCGCTCCGGCCCCCAAACGTGGGACTTCTCGGAGAAAAGTTCGGCGGCGGCTCCGGAACGCCCGCCCCGTGCGGCGGCTCCTCCCCTCGGCCGTGTCCCCAGCGACCGCCAGGTGCCCGCCGGAGCCGGTGCGCGGGGGCGGGCCCCGCTCAGGTAAAGGCGCGGGGCGGCCGAGCCCGCTCCCCGCTGGCCCCGAGGAGCATGCCCAGTCGGGCGGCCGCGGGGAGGAGGAGCGGGCGTCCAGGGCTTGGGATGGAGGTGGGGGCTCACCTGAGAAGATGGGGGCAGAGGTGGCCCCGGGAAGGGACCGGGGGCGGGGGCGCAGGTCCTGTTTCCTGCGGGTTGCTGAATTATAATAACAAAATAATAATAGTTTATAGTAATTATATTACCCCATTAAAACAAACTACTAAAACCGCTAGTAACAGTAATCTCGATTGGCTCAAGGGCTGCTTTTTCAAGCGCTAAATGAATAAAATCTGTAGTTAATTTTACTTTGGCGTTTTTATTATTTTTAATCCACAGCCTGCAACCCATGGAGAAATAGCGTTTGCGGCGCAGTTTCCAAATAATGTCCCTAGCCTCCTTCCACCCATCCAGGGTCCCAGCGGCACTTAGGTGGCCTTAGCTACCTGTCTAGTGAAAATATGAAACTCTGGAGTCGTCGTCGGGGTGTGAGCGTGTGAGCCAGACACTGAGCCTGATCCATCAAGGAAATAGCGGGCAGGACCTCTGAGTGTCCTTGTTTCTAGGAGCTCAAATGGCAAGGCTTCACGAAGCTCCTGTCCTGGGAGACAGTTGGATTCAGGACGCCGCTCCCACAGAGCTTATTCAGGGTGGGGTGCAGAGGGAGGCAACTGGCCCTCGCAGAAGGCCTCCCAAACGGGAGCCCCTCGCTGGCCTCAGGTACAGGGAGCGGCCCAGGCATTAAGGGACAGCCAATCATATTGGAGAGAAAGTTATTTTTCAATTCTCCCTCAGCTCTTCTGATTGCTAGAGGAAAGTATTCTTTCTCAAACACTGGCTAAACTTCCTATTTATCAGGGCCCAGATTCAAAACCCTAGGTAAGCACTGGTAGATAACTAAAGGTTAATTGTTTTGTTTCATTGTTTACCGTTATTTTCCGTTTATGGCAAATGACAGAGGTGTTTTTTATTGATGGTTGTGATCCAGAGTTTTCTTTTTAAGCAAGTATGTGTAAGTTTAACAACATTATATAATGATAATAATATATGTTTTACTATCTATTATTTATCCATATAAATAAAGATTATAATCGTTTAGATGGAACTAAGATAAAGCAAGAATTCTAGAGACACTAGGGAACGACTGAATTATGGGAAACTGACATTAGTTGGCAGTTTCACCAACTAGTGACAAGGAAATCCTGGAATAACTCCTGCACCAGAGAGCCGTGAGTTAGCTGTGCCTGGGGCTGAACACCTAGCTCACTTCCTCCATAACACGCTGAAAGCTGAAATAACATTTATTGGCATCAGCTCTGGTGGGCTCTGTGCTAAGTCCCGTATTCATAACATCTCATTTAGTCCTCACAAAATCCTCGCAAGACAGGCAGCACAAACTGGAAACAGAGGCTCAGAAATGTTATTTTGGCCGAGGTCATGAAATAATCGAGCACCATCAGCTCTATAGTTTGGGCATGCTTAACTTGAATTTGTGCCGGAGAAGGCAATGGCACCCCACTCCAGTACTCTTGCCTGGAAAATCCCATGGACGGAAGAGCCTGGTAGGCTGCAGTCCATGGGGTCGCTAAGAGTAGGACACGACTGAGCGACTTCACTTTCACTTTTCACTTTCACGCATTGGAGAAGGAAATGGCAACCCACTCCAGTGTCCTTGCCTGGAGAATCCCAAGGATGGGGAGGCCTGGTGGGCTGCCATCTATGGGGTCGCACAGAGTCAGACATGACTGAAGCGACGTAGCAGCAACTTGAATTTGAAAAACCACTTTGGAATTTAGCAAGTCCACAAACTCTCTGAAAGTTCATGTTAATTTCTTTGTGCTGTTTCATGGAAACAAGGTATATAGTGTTCATCAATTTTTCAGAAAGATCTACATTTTAAGAGCCATTGTCACCATTATTTAGAAGACAGTGCCTGATTTGGATTATAAGATCCACAGAGACAAGGCCCTGTTTTCTTCAATCTCCACTGTGCCTAGATTGGTGTTTTATCCCCTCCGACTCTTTGCGACCCTATGGACTGTATGTCACTGGGTTTCTCTGTCCATGGAATTCTCCAGACAAGAATACTGCAGTGGGTTGCCATTCCCTTCTCCAGGGGCTCTTGCTGACCCAGGGATTGAACCCTGGTCTCCCACACTGCAGGCAGATTCTTTAATGAGACACCAGGGAAGCCCTTCATCTCCTTAGCCACTCATTGGAACTGATAGAACTAAATCAAATGTGGGATGCAGAAAGTATAAGCCAAAAAACAATTAGTGGCGACATGGGAAGAGCATCACCTTGGTAAATCATGTGCACACACAGCTAATTTATGAGCCAGCTCCCTGGCACCCACACAGTCCTAAAAGCCATCTTAAACAAGTGGCAAGCAGCCAACCAGGTAGACAATAGAGGGAGGAAGGAGCAAAAACTTTACAGGAAGTTAGCACAAGCAGCAGCACCTGGGACGTGAGCCCAGAAAGACAGCGCATTCCTGCAAATCCATTCCAGTCCAGTCTCTTTCCGAGAAATACTTGTGTTCAGGTTAAAAACTCTCCTCCAGAAGCCAGCTGCAGCACTACCAAAAAAAGCTGACTACTGGGAGTGGAGCAGCATCTCTCCTCCCCAAAACCTTTCCATGCAGACCATGACTGTTTCTAATTTTGTCCTCTGTGTGCCCGCCCCCATTCATAGCCATGTCTTAAAAGGACAGCAGCCAGCCCTATGTCCCTGCTTCCTCACCTGCACACTCCTTTATTTCAGAGTCACCAGCCTCTGTCACTCCTCAGCTACAGAAACAGCTCTTCTCAGATCACCGTTGACCTCCTATTTGCCACGTCCATCAAGGATTTTTCCATCTCTTGTCTCAGTTCATCTTTCGAGGGCACTTAACACGGTTGACAGTTCCTTTCCTTTCCCCTTACGTCTTTTCGAGGTTTTTGACCTCAGTCTTCCTAACTTCTCAAGAGAGACGTGCACGGTCTCTCTTTAACCCAGCCCACATGAAGGCTACAGCTTTCACGTGGTGGTGGTGACGCTTTCGTTGCTAAGTCGTGTCCGACTCTTGCAACCCTATGGACTGTAACCCCCCAGGCTCCTCTTTCTGTCCGTGGGATTCTCCAGGCAAGAATACTGGAGTGAGTTGCCATTTCCTTCTCCAGGGGATCTTCTCAACCTAGGGATCTTCTGCACTGTAGGCAGATTCTTCGCCTCTGAGCCACCAGAGAAGTCTCGCAGCTTTCACATAACATCTCCCAAATCCAACTTAATTTCCCTGAACCCCAAACCCATATTTCATCATTTCTAAAATAGAACACCTTGGGACTTCCTTGGTGGTGATCCAGTGGTTAAGACTTCCACTGCAGAGGGCACCAGTTGGATCCCCTGGTTGGGGAACTAAGATCCCACATGCCTTGAGGCAAAAAAAAAAAAAAAATTGGAACACCAAGCAACACAGACCCTGGAGCCAGAAAGGAGACTTGGAGGTTTTGGAAGGGAGGAGACTCCCCACCCTAACCCCTGCTCCCTGTAAGTCCAATCAGATAATGAGTCCCAGATAATTCTTCCCACTATCTCTAAATTGTCCTCTCTTAGCCATCCCCACTACAGCCCAGTCTTTGCCCTTCAAAGTGCCATGATTTATTGAGCAATTACTATGTGCCAAACCATGCCAATTGGCAGTTTCTCATCATCTCTCACCTAGACCAACAATTGCCTCCATTTTGGGTAGTGCATCAGTTATGTCATCCGATATTAAGATTGTTCTGTAATTTCAAATCTGTTCACATGACTACAAACATGATTTGAAAACCTCTTAAATCTCTCTTTATCCTTCAGGATAAGACCAGATTTAGCAGGGGTCCCCAGCCTGCTGCTCCCACCTGATCTCAGTATTTCTTCCTCAGCATTTCCATCTCCATGCTCTTTCTCATCTTGGTCTCAGCACACCACACACACAGCCATTCTGAATTATTTGCAGTTCCTCCCAAACACCAAGTTCATTGTCTTTCTACAGGCTATCCCTACCGCCTAGAAAACCCTTCTCCCCATCCTCCAACACTCTGCCTCCTCCATCCCTCCATCATCTCTGTCGGGCTTGCATGCGTGAGCAATCATGTCCAATTCTTTTGACCCAATGGACTGTAGCCTGCCAGGCTTCTCTGTCCACTGGATTTCCCAGGCAAGAATACTGAAGTGGGTTGCTGTTTCCTCCTCCAGGAGATCTTCCTGACCCAGGGATCGAACCTTTGTCTCCGACATTGAACCTTTGTCTCCAACATTGAACCTTTGTCTCCGACATTGGCAGGCAGATTCTTTACCACTGAGTCACTTGGAAAGCTCCCCCCACCCCCACACATCTCTGTCAGGTTAACTTCTATTCATCCAGCAAGACCCTGGCAAAAAATTACAGCTTTTAGGAAGCCTTCCCTGACCCCTTTTCTATTGATATTAAAATATGGCTCATCGCCCTTTCTTTGTTCTTGCAAAGCAACATACCTCTAGTTATTTTGAAGAGTGTGACCCTATGGACTGTAGTAACATTTAAGCTTTGTAAATTTCAAAAAGCGAGGCCCTATTGTGAAGAATAGGTCTACATTTTTTGCAATTCAGAAACCTTAAACATTACAAAAGCCAACAACCTCCACTGAATTGATGTGAGGCTATTTATCACCTTTATTCCATTTAAGATGATTGAATGTGTTTTCATTATGGGGTACCTGCCCCAGACTCTTTTATGAGTGTTTTGAAATGCAGAGTTTGTGCACCTTATCAACATTCTAAAAATTCAGCATTAGAAAACACAGCTACATCCAAAGATTTCAGTTATGAGATACAGACATATATAATCATTGCTTTCCGTGTCTTTCTCCCATTCTAATCAAAAACTTCTTGAAGCTTCAACTGTATCTTTTTTCATATCCAAATCCCCAGTATCTAATGTAATTTCTGGTTCTAGAGAGGTTTGCTGAATCAATTAAGGATATACTGATATTTATGAACTTAGACTGTATTTCATAGAACTGATTCCCAAGGCTGAAACCTGATATCTTCCCTTGCTTCCCACATCTTATACCTTCTCTGGATACCCTGCACACACACCAGATTTCTCACTGTATAATAACTGTTTGCATATCTGTGTCATCAGTGAGACTGAGCTTCCAACAAAGCAAAGATAACTACATATTAACCTTTGTATTTCTGGGTTCACTGTGCCCAGCACAATCTCAGGCACATCATATACAATACATCTTGTATTGTACATCATATCAATACATCTTGTTGAATGATAGAAGGTAGAAAAAGACAGTGGGCAAGAGAGAAAGAAGGAAAGATAAAAATAGGAAAAATGGAAGAAGTCTGGGTGAAAATGATTTAATCTCTATTTAGAGGACTCCTATCTTATATTCCTACAGTATATTATAATATATTCCTATGCTGCTGCTGCTAAGTCGCTTCAGTCATGTCCGACTCCGTGCGACCCCATAGACGGCAGCCCACCAGGCTCCCCCATCCCTGGGATTCTCCAGGCAAGAACACTGGAGTGGGTTGCCATTTCCTTCTCCAATGCATGAAAGTGAAAAGTGAAAGTGAAGTCGCTCAGTCATGTCAGACTCTTAGCGACCCCATGGACTGCAGCCTACCAGGCTCCTCCGTCCATGGGATTTTCCAGGCAAGAGTACTGGAGTGGGGTGCCATTGCCTTCTCTGATATACTCCTATGGTATATTCTAAACATAGTATGCTGCCACTTTACAATATTGGTCATATTTGTGCATCACTTTCAAACATAATATTTTTATTTAAATTAGCTTACTTTCTAGCTAAACACATTTGTTTGTTTGTTTAGGCTGGGTCTTCACCGCTACAAAACCTTTTCTCTAGTTGCAAAGAGGGGGCTACTCTCTATTTGTGGTACACAGGCTTCTCATTGCAATGGCTTTTCTTATTGTGGAGCACGGTCTCTAGGGTTCATGGGCTTCAGTATTTACAGCTTGTGGGCCCAGTAGCTATGGCTCCTGGACTCTAGAGCACAGGTTCAGTAGTTGTGAGGCATGGACTTATTTGTTCCTCGGCATGTGGGATCTCCCTGGACCAAGGATCAAATCCATGTCCCCTGAATTAGCAGGCAGATTCTTTACCACTGAGCCACCAAGGAAGCCCCAACACATTTATTTTTAAAAGAAACTTTTTCTTCTTACCTTAATGGAAAATCACTTTCTCTTGCAATAAACAATATGATTAAAACAAAATATAACAAAATGTTAATTCCTTGTTTTATTCTGTATTCTGCTGAGACCCTCATTTTTTGTTAAAAAAAAAAAGAGAGACTTAATAAGTGTTAAGTGGATGTGAAAATTGCCACTAGATGTGATCTTTCTCTTTAATGTTAACTGAAGGAGTGAAAAAGAACTGAAAAGGTAATAACTCATTCTTATTCGAAGTTATTTAATGCCTTATCCTTAAGCCACCTACTGTTAGCTCAAGAACCACCAGCAAAAGGAAGACCATACAAACTTTCCTCTCTTTTTTTCCTCATTCTGCTTCTACACTTATGATATTTCTCCACAACTTCAACTGGACACTCTATTCTGTCCAGAGTAATTCCTACTATAATTAGTCTCTAACTCATGACTATGTTTAAACAGGAGGAATTTTCCACCTGACCATTAGCGAGAGAGAGGCTGCTTTCTCACATGGTGTCCCTGCAATCTCGAATCAACAAGGAAGCAAGAGTTAATACAGAAATTTTTAGCCTGTGAGAAAATGTTTTTAAAGTTCAGGAAATTATGGTTAGCAACTGTGTATTTGTTTCATAAAATAAGCAAGTAATGGAAAAGCATTTCTCAGATAAAAATGAAATATCTCTGTATATTTGGTTACCCCTACCCATGGGGACTATGATCATATGCAGAAATATGTCCCTTAATTTGTAAATTTTTATGAGGGAAAACAACTCACCAAGCACAAAGTTGAACCAAAATGTTTTCTTTCGTGTGGCTTTTGGCTTTCTCTCCCCTACTTATGGTCTCAACTGGGTAGAAACTCATACTTCTAAATACACAATAAAGATTTTGGCCTAGCAATATTTTTATCAAAGTCAACTGGAATGAGAGTATAATGTTTATTTATTAAGTTTTGCAATCCCATGTAGAATATGGTTAAGTAATTTATTTTAATATCTACTTCCACTTCTTAATTCCTTAAATGTTTAAAAAGAAATAGAGATTTTTTCTGATATTCCCCCCAGGAAATGAGAAGTATTGTTGACTCAACATATTTAAGATAACTAATTATTGATTTTAAAAACCCAATCATCCATATGATCCAACAGATTCACTCTTGAGTATCTACTCCTCAGAAAAGATGAAAACTCTAATTCAAAAACATACACACACACACCCAATGTTAACAGAGGCACTATTTATAGTAGTCAAGACAAGGAAGCAACATAAATGTCCATCAACAGATGAATGGATAAAGAAGTTTCTATTGTACACATATACAATAAAATATTACTTAGCCACAAAAAAGAATGAAATAACACCATTTGGAGCAACATGGATGGACCTAGGGATTGTCATACTAAGTGAAGTAAGACAGACAAAGACAAATATTACAGGATACCACTTATAAGTGAAATCTAAAAAATAATGCAAATGAATCTATTTATAAAACAGACTAACAAAGAGAAAACAAACTATGGTTACCAAAAGGGAAAGGGTAGAGAGTAGAGATAAATTAAGAGTAAGGGATTAATACCTATTCACTGCTATATATAAAATAGATAAGAAAAAAGGGTTTACCACATAACACAAGGGATAATATTCAGTATCTTGTAACAACCTGTAATGGAAAATCTGAATATATATATATATGTATAACTGAATCAATTTTCTCTACACCTGAAACTAACACAATATTGTACATCAACTATACTTTAACAAAAACATTTTAGATGTCTAAGGGAAAATAGACCCTAATTGGAGATCATTAGTTATATTATATGCATCAATTTATTTGGGGTTTATTTTTCTACAAGTGATGTTTTTAAAGTCACATTTAATTTTCATATTTTAAAACTATATGTCACATTAATCTACAGGGCTATGTATTCAAAAGTTAGAGAATAAACCCCTTTATTTGCAAAAGAGAAAAGAAACCAATCACAAAGTAGTTTATGACATGGGCCTAATAAACTTTATCATCATAATAATCTTTATGATAATAATAAACTTCATAGTAAAGTTACAAAATAAAACTTAAAAAGGTTAAGTCTATTCTACCTCCACATTTTGATTTTAACGACTTTTCATTAATTCCTCTTCTCTACTTTGGTCTGCGGAGAAGGCAATGGCACCCCACTCCAGTACTCTTGCCTGGAAAATCCCATGGACGGAGGAGCCTGGTAGGCTGCAGTCCATGGGCTTGCTAGAAGTCGGACATGACTGAGCGACTTCACTTTCACTTTTCACTTTCATGCATTAGGGAAGGAAATGGCAACCCACCCAGTGTTCTTGCCTGGAGAATCCCAGGGATGGCGGAGCCTGGTGGGCTGCCGTCTATGAGATCGCACAGAGTCGGACATGACTGAAGCGAGTTAGCAGCAGCAGCAGCAACTTTGGTTTGAGGCTTTAAAATAATAAAGTGATGGTAATATGAATAATGGCTTTCCTGGTGGGTCAGTGATAAAGAATTCGCCTGCCAATGCAGGGACCGGAGTTCAATCCCTGGGTCAGGAAGATCCCCTAGAGGAGGAAATGGCAACCAACTTCAGTACTCCTGCATGGAGAAACCCATAGACAGAGCAGCCTGCCAGACTATACAGTGTGTGAGGTCCCAAAGAGTCAGATACGAGTTAGCGACTGAATAACAGCAATGTGAATAATAGTAATATCAATCCACAAAAAGACATATAAAAAGTTAACATGACGCAAAACTAGTTAGCAATTTGAAATAAATGTGTGACTTTCAGCTACACAGTAATAAAGAAAAGCAAACTTCTCCTATTACCCTTACTCGAATTCCCAGTGAAATGAATGGTATTGACTCTAGTCAAAGGTGCTCAGGAAAGAAGGCTAAAGTTATGTTTGTTGAGCGCCTAACTGAACTCTGTATTCTGTTTATGGTTCTTCCAATTTATTGATATATATCTTTTCCATTGCTTATCCTGTCTCACACTAAGTTTATAAATCCAGAGTGGATTATTTTAATAAAAGTGTTGATAAACAGAACGGAAATACAGGAGCACTATATAAATGTTACATGGTTTTATTGGCTGATTTATGCAACAATGACATTTGAAGTTCATTTCAGCTGCATCCCTTTATGAATCACCTCTTTACAGCAAGGGCCTTCTCTTTTGCAGAGCACTTGAAAAATACCATCCACGACATGCCACTAACATTTCTCCGAATGCACGGCCTGCTAGGTGTATAGACTAGCATGTCTCTTATATTCTTCTTACTCTTCATTCTAATTAGGGGTCAATCAACTTTTCCGTAAAGGGCAGAGAATACTTATTTGAGATTTTATAGGCCATGTGGTTTGTGTTACAACTACCCAACTTTACTGTTGCTCCATGAAATGAATCATACCTAACACATGGACAAGGCAATGCTCAATGAAACTTGTTAATGAAACAAGTGGGGGGCCAGAGGAGCCCGAGTCTGCTGCCTCCTGATGGAGACTGGTGCACCCTAGCCTTTGGTTTTGTGAACTGTCATGTAGTACTCCCTGGGCACTCTGTTTTATCTCATTTAGCCCCTACAACAAATCTCTGAGATGCATATTATTCTCCACTTTTTATTGGTGAGGAAATTAGGCTTTACAAAGTTGACTTGGTCTTCCCTGCTGGCTCAGTTAGTAAAGAATTTGCGTGCAATGCAGGAGACTTAGGTTCAGTCCCTGGGTCCGGAAGATCCCCTGGAGGAGGAAATGGCAACCAACTCCAGTATTCTTTTCTGGAAAACCCCATAGACAGAGGAGCCTGGTGGGCTACAGTCCATAGGGGTCACCAAGAATCGGACACAACTGAGCAAGTAACACTTTCACTTTCAAGTTGACTTGAAGCTTTCCAGGTAAAGTGGTAAAGAGCCCACCTGCCAATGCGAGAACCCTAAAAGACATAGGTTTGATCCCTGGGTCGGGAAGACTCCCTGAAGGAAGACGTGGCAACCCACTCCAGTATTCTTGCCTGGAAAATTCCATGGACAGAGGAGCCTGGTGGGCTGTAGTACATGGGGTTGCAAAGAGTTGGACACAACTGAAGCGACTTAGTACATACAGAAGTTGACTTGAGTGACTTCTCTTAGCTCTTGTGTCAAGTAGCCTGGTCTGTCTGTGCAATAGCCCCATTCTTGTTCTGAGGCCAACGTCTCTTGCCCAGAATACTGTCCTTCAATCCTAACCAGGTTTCCTTGTTGCCCTCTCTCCTCCCTATAATTCACTCTTCTCACTGCATCAAGAATGTTCTTTTAAAAATGTAAATTAGGCAATTCTCTGCCAACCCAGTGGTTAGGACTCTATGCTTTCACTACTGCCGTGGGCCCAGGTTTGATCCCTGCTAAAATCTCAGAAGCCAAGTGGCCCAGCTTAAAAAACAAAATGTAAATTAGATCCTTGACTGTCTTGCTTAAAACCCTCCAGTGGCTTCTATTGCTTTTGGAGTTAAAACCAAATTCCTGATCCTGCCTGCAAAGCTTGACATGGTCACTCCCTCTGCCTGCCTGACTGACCTCACTCTCTGCCCTTTCCCCCTGCAGGTCCCAGCTTCCACAGCCTCAGTTCTCTTTCTGAGACATGCCCAGATCCTAACGCCCTTATGATCTCTGCACACAATGCTTCCTTTGCCTGGAGCATCTTCTCTGCCCTTCCTCCAGGTCTTCACAGTTGCCTCCTTCTCGTCTTAGCCTCAGGATCATTTTCCCCCAGAAATCTTCCTTGATTATCCAATCTATGCCTTGTTGTTGTTCAGTCAATAAGTTATGTCTGGCCATTTGGGACCCTATGGGCTGCAGCACACCAGGCTCCCCTATCCTTCACCATCTCTCGGAGCTTGCTCAAAGTCAAGTCCATTGAGTGGGTGATGCCATCCAACCATCCTCTCCTCGGTTGTCCTCTTCTCCTCCTGCCTTTAATCTTTCCCAGCATCAGCGTCTTTTCCAATGAGTCAGTTCTTCGCATCAGGTGACCAAAGTATTGGAGCTTCAGTTTCAGCATCAGTGCTTCCAAAAAATATTCATAGTTGATTTCCTTTAGAATTGACTGGTCTATGCCTTATCATCAACTATTTTCTTTTCTGCATAGCTCTC
The DNA here is from genome assembly GCF_029407905.1 of Bubalus kerabau. NCBI lineage: Eukaryota > Metazoa > Chordata > Mammalia > Artiodactyla > Bovidae > Bubalus > Bubalus kerabau. The sequence continues at coordinate 139,714,992 of NC_073624.1, forward strand.
ATTACTATGGGAATTTTTTTAGGCTATTGTTCAGTGCCTATCTGTCCTCCCAGAATGCAATTTCCATAGAAGCAGGAATATCTTTCTGTCTTATTCACCACTATATCATCAGAGTATTCAGTAGTGTTTGGCATATAGTAAAGACTCAAATATTGATATTTATCAGTATCTGCTGAATGAGTGCTTGTCAACAAAAATCTCATGTTCTTCTTCACAGTTAAACCACTTCCCTGGACTGACTGAGGTTATTTCCCATAAGACACATCATAGCATTTGGTTAGGGAAGTATTTGATCTGTGTTGTTCCATTCACATCCCTAACTTATAACCCCAAGGACATAAGCAGAGGAAAACAAAATACACCAACTGTGTTTGGCCAGTTAGTTCAATGACCAAAGATGATGATATGTTCCACTTAAAGAATAATACCCTTGAAAGCAACAGCCCAAACTTGATGTGGCTAAAATTCTCTTGTTTAGAGAAGCAAGCTTGCTGAAATGGTTTAACTCGTAAAGTGCCATTCTTCAAAGGTCTCGTTAAAAATGAAAATAATATATAGTCTTTCCAGTTTCTCTATAGAAAACATTACAATGCTGTTGTCAAGTTTCAGTCCCCACAAAATCTGGATCCTCTCCAGAATATATCAGTAGCTAAGGAGAGGAATTTAGGGAAGCTTAACATAAGCATGATTAAGGAGGTTCCCCAGAGTGGGTAGGAGGAGACCTGGACTTTAATAGAGGGGTAGAATTCAGAAAGAATTCAGAAAATTGATAAGTGAATTGCAAATGAGGAAGAATTTTCAGAGTTCCCAATCTTCAAAGCTATGTCATATTGCAAGCATGCCAAATAAGTGTCTTTTTTTTTTCTTTTTGGGACCACACTATGTGGCACATGGGGTCTTAGTTCTCTGACCAAGAATCAAACCTGCACCCCCTGCACTGGAAGCTCAGAGTGTTAACCGCTGGGTCACCAGGGAAGTCTCAAGTAAGTGTCCTTTATAGTGTCATCTCTAATTAATTGCTCGGGGTTCAGTAGAGAAGAGTGCTGTGATCAACTAGTGATGCCTGCCACAGGGCAGAGCTGGGGGAAAGGAACCATGCATGTCACACACTTGCTTTATCTGCTCAGATCTCTTAGGGACCTGTTTTCTCACACCATAATAAGAACATTTTGTCGCACTTCAAATTTTACATCTCTTCACATGAAAATATCTTCTTTTTGATATATTGATATAAACTGATGTTGAGGTTTTCCAGTACTGAGATGGAAGAAGAAAACAAGAAGAGGTATTTGTTTTTAGGAGAGGGTTCTCTCACTTTCTACCTATATCCCACTGCTCTTCAGTCCCTCTGCTTCTCAGACAGAAGCATGTATGAGGCTGAAAGTAAGGATGTGGAGTTTCCAGGAGAGTGTCAATGCAGGCGCAGAGGTCTATCTGAGGACCTTTAAAGGGAGGCAGAGAAGGAATCAATTTAGCAGGATACCAGCTTAAAGAGGCTCAGTCGTAGAGGTCTTCTCTCTGTGTACATTTTCCCACTCATTCTCCTTTTGGCTGTAGCTCCTTTTCTTTTCTCATTTCTAGAAACAGTGGGAGGGACTTCCCTGGTGGTCCAGTGGTTACGATTTCTCCTTCCGGTGCAGGGAGTGCAGATTCAATCCCTGTTCAAGGAGCTAAAATCCCACACGCCTTGCAGATAAAAAACTGAAACATAAAACAGAAGCCATATTGTAAACAAATTCAATAAAGACTTTAAAAATGGTCCACATCAAAAAAAATCTCAAAAACAAAAAATAAAGAAAGAGACAGTGGGATATGTGGAAGGAGGGATATGTGGAAATAGAACAGCATCTCTGTGGCTTTGAAGCTCTCCAGGCACATGGGTTATGGAAAGGCCAAAGAGACCCTTCCCGTCTGCTGGGCCCTAGGCCACCCTGGCTGTAGGGTGATTATGCTCCATGTACACTTGAGCTGGCAGCTGTAGGCAAAGACACAGACATATAATGACAATAATAAAAGCTAACATTAATCAAGACCTAGCCATATGCCAAACATGGTGCTAAGTACTTGCAGTACATTTTTCTTGTGGTCAGAAACATATAACAAAAGGGAAAGACTTCGGCATCAGGCAGACCTCGGCTTGAATCCGGGTTCCATCACTGATTACGTGTATGGTTTGGGTTATAATAGTCTGCCTCTCTGAGCCTCAGTTAACTTATGTATGTATTAGAAGATATTATAATATCCACACTGCTTCGGTACTGCAATAATTAGAGATACTGTGTGTAAAGTACCTGCCCCATAGGAGGCGCTCCATAAAAAGATATTAGTGTTTTCACGGCTGTGAAACAAATTACCACAAATTTGATGGCTCAAAACAGCATACGTTTTTTTTTTCTTTTGCAGTTCTGGAGGGCAGATGTTTGAAATGAGTCTTAAGGGAGGAAAACCAAGGTATCAGCAGGGTAGAAATGCCAAGTGTCAGGGGGAGGCTCCAGGTGAGAATCTGTTCCTTGCCTTCTCCAGCTTCTAGAGGCTGTCCTGATTCCTTAGTTCATGTCCTCACATCAGGTCACGTTTCCTCCCCCAGCTTCTGCCACCGCATGGCCATCTCCTCTTCTGTCATCACATTTCTGTCTCCCTCTTACAAGCACACTTGTAATTACGTTTAGGGCCCACCCGGATAATCTAGGCTAATCTCCCCATCTCAGAATTCTTTAACTTAATCATATCTGCAAAGTTCCCATTACCATATAATATTCACATTTACCAGGAATAGCATCTGGACATTTCGGCGGTGGGTGGGGGGGAGCATTATTCAGCCTACCATAATGGATATGTTAAAACATTCCATGAATGGCCTCATTTTTAAGAGTGATGCTGCAGACTCATTTGAGCCTACCAAGGGAGACCAGCTAGGCACATCAAGACCAGACCTTTGGCACATCAAATTGGGAATGTTTGAATCAGTAGGATCCTATAAGCTTCCTTCCTTTTTAAGGAAGTGTTTCTAGAATCATAGCACTGCAAGGGCCCTCTGAGAAGAGATGTAGGTCCCTCACCATACAGATGAGAAGACTGAGTATTTGTAAAATGTCATGAGGCAACCCAGACTAGAGCCCAGGTACTCCCATTCGAAGGTTCCTGTTCTCTCCCCTATTTCTGAAACTAATTGACTAATAAATATCTAGAAGTTTCAATGTTAGCAAATATTATCTCTTTCATAGAAAGAATATGGCAAAGTATCTCCTTTTGAAAAGCCAGCACAGCTCGAAATCCACCTGTGGGTGAAGAAACTGAAGTGTATCTGTATTGTTGTGCTGTATTTATTTAGATATATATTTATTTTTAATTGAAATACATTTGATGCACAGTATTATGTTAGTTTCTGGAGAAGGCACTGGCGACCCACTCCAGTACTCTTGCCTGGAAAATCCCATGGACGGAGGAGCCTGGTGGGCTGCAGTCCCCAGGGTCGCTAAGAGTCGGACACGACTGAGCGACTTCACTTTCACTTTTCACTTTCCTGCATTGGAGAAGGAAATGGCAACCCACTCCAGTGTTCTTGCCTGGAGAATCCCAGGGATGGGGGAGCCTGGTGGGCTGCCGTCTATGGGGTCACACAGAGTCGGACACGACTGAAGCGACTTAGCAATTATGTTAGTTTCAGGTGTACTACATAGTATTTGACATTGGCATTCTTTGAAGTGATCACCATAATAGTAACCGTGTATAATCATCTGTCCCCATACAAAGTTATTACAATATAATTGACCATCATCTTCCTTATGCTGTATGTTACATTCTTGTCGCTTGCTTGTTATACAACTGAAGGCTTGTACCTTTTTTAAAAAACATTTTATTTTATATTGGAGTGTAGTTGATTAACAAGGCTATGTTAGCTTCAGGTGTATAGCAAGGTAGTTCAGTTCTACATATACCTGTCTCTATTCTTTTTCAAATTCTTTTCCCATTAAGGTTGTTACATAATATTGAGCAGAGTTCCCTGTGCTATACAGAGGGTCTTTGTTGGCTCTCCATTTTAAATATAAATGCTGGGTATTTTTGTTTGCGCCTACTACCTTTGTTCCTTGAGGTATGGAAGCTTTCTCACAGTTCCTTACAAGCTCAGCTGGCATTGCTGGTGATATGGAACTTGTCAAGAAACATTGATCTTTGGGGGAAAAAGGAAAAATTAACCAGTGATTCTGCACTAACTGGGCACCCCACCCAACCAGATTCACCAGGAGGGCTTTTTCCTCTGCCATCACACCTAAGGGCAGTGGTTCTCAAGGTGTGGTGTCTGGACCATTAGATAAGATCACTTGGAACTTACTACAATTGCAAATCATTGCACCTCACCCCTGACCATATCCCAAGTCTGAGGTTGGGGCCCAGCAATCTGTATCAATAGCCCCTGATGATGTCAGCTCCAGGGTGAGAACCAATTCCTTAAGTCAATGCCAGACTTCTCTGGGATGAATGGGGTGGATGGGCAGGAGAAAAGGGCAAGATCAAGGTTTGCTTCCCAAGTTGAGAATGACCATGGACATAATTACATCTAAGGGTTTTCTTCTTGGGTGCTTTGGGATGGAGAGCACTGGTCTAGACTATGACTTCAAGGATATAGGATATGCAATTGTCATAGAAGAAGCAATCAGCAAAGGATAAAATCATATGGACAATACCATGGAGAGAATTCAGAAGGATTCAAGACTGTGTGGTCTGGGGTGACAGCAAAGAGAATAATTTCAACCCACATGACAGGGAGACATGGAATATATAGGAAAAAATCTTGCATCCCAGTAAACATAGAAACCTGAAAAAAAATTCACGAAAGAGCAAGGAAAGGAAGATGGAGTCCCAGCAGCAAAATCATTACAAGAGAAACCGAGGGACTTCCCTGTGGTCCAGTAGCTAAGACTCCAAGTGGACCATAAAGAAGGCTAAGTGCCAAAGAATTGATGCTTTCTATCTGTGATGCTGGAGAAGATTCTTGAAAGTCCTTTGGACAGCAAGGAGATCAACCCAGTAAATTCTACAGGAAAACAACCCTGAAAAATCAGTGGAAGGACTGATGTTGAAGCTCCAATACTTTGACCACCTGATGGGAAGAGCTGACTCATAAAAGACTCTCATGCTGGGAAAGATTGAAGGCAAAAGAAGAGGGGTGGGCAGAGAATGAGATGGTTGGTTGGCATCATTGACTTAATGGACATGAGTTTGAGCAAATTCCAGGAGACAGTGAAGGACAGGGAAGCCTGGCATATTGGAATCCATGGGGTCGAAAAGAGTCAGACACAACTGAGTGTCTGAACAGCAACAATGAATGCAGGGAGCCCTGGTTCAATCTAGATCCCACATTCTGCAACTAAGACCCAGTGAAGCCACATAAATAAATATTAAAAAAAAAAAACCCTGACTGCTTGCAGGGTGACATCAGCAGAGATTTATCAAACTTGAGAAGAAACAATTTAGGAGCTTCCTGTTGGAGGCTGGCTTGAGTTCAGCTTACATGGGGGCTATGAAGTGCAGTAGGGGAGGATGCCTTTCTCTTCTTAGGTCACAAGATAAGATACTAAGATTCTTCACACTTACCAGGGAGCAAGAATTCCACCTTCCACCTATTAGGACATGGATCTAAGGTCCTGGGGGTCTTCCCTAGTAGCTCAGCTGGTAAAGAATCTGCCTGCAATGTTCAATCTACCTCCGGTTCAATTCCTGGCTGGGAAGATCCCCTGGAGAAGGGATAGGCTACCCACTCCAGTATTCTTGAGCTTCCCTGGTGGCTCAGCTGGTAAAGAATCCTCCTGCAATGTGGGAGACCTGGGTTCGATCCCTGGGTAGGGAAGGTCCCCTAAAGGAGGGCATGGCAACCCAGCTTCACTATTCTTGTCTGGAGAATCCCCATGGGCAGAAGATCCTGGTGGGCTACAGTCCATGCGGTCGCAAAGAGTCGGACATGACTGAGCAGCTAAGCACACACAGCACTAGGGTCCTGGGAGCCTCCACCTAATAGGACGTGGATCGAAGATCCCGATTCTCAACTAGGGGTTATTTGTTCCCCGGGGCATATGTAGTGATGTCTGGAGACATTTTTAATTGTCACAGGCTATACGGTTCCTGTTGGCATGTAATGAGGAAAGGCCGGGAACACTGCTGACCAACCTCTAGTGCACAGGACAGCCCTCCACAAGAAATTATCAGGCTCCAGAGGTCAATAGTGCTGAGGTCAGGAAACGCTGCTATTGGATAGGATGCACTGACAGCGCCCACCTCAGTTACATCTTAGGTATCAGTCTTCCCTAGTGAAAACCTCATGTTTGCAGACAGCAAAACTGTTTCTTTGACTTCTACCAAGTCCAAGTGAGGCCAACTATAAGTGACTGGGAGAACTGGGAGTGGTGAGCTGTTGTTGACCAGATGAAGACTTGATGGCTGGACTCAAAGTAACATCAAGTAAACAGGTCAGATAGACAACCCCCATCTTCTCTGTCTAAAGGAACTTAGTGCTCTGAAATCCAGTCACCTTGTTCTTTTCCAGTGGGTGGGCAATGGCTATCTTCAGGTCAGCAATTCTAGCCTTGCAAGGAGTGGTACACAAGAATATATATAGTCCTGGGATGGGAAATGTACTATTTAACCAACCACTCTGCACATCAAACGTGAATTACACTGATTCTGAATCACCAGTACCATTTCATCATTTAACTAGCAAAGGTTAAAAGCTAGTCATTATAAAAGAAGCCCTGTAATGAACTTCTCTATAACCTTGTGTGATGAGAGATTCAAGAGACTAGCACTTAATGTGTTCCAAGGATGCACTGTGTATTTAACATAAAGATCTATCTATTAATACTTTCTGTCTAGAATCAACCATGGCTACCAGATGTTCAATTAAGAGAGTTTTGAATACAGTTTACTAAAGGTACAGAAGAATAAAAATCTGATTTCATCCAACTCTGGTGTCTTTCGCTTGAATTGTTCATACTTAAATATAATTCCTTCCTACCCCACCCCCCAATTATTTTGTCCACTTTATTAGATAGTGATGATGTAAAAATTTGCAGGTAAAATATAGGTTTATTGGATGACTTTGCTAATTTTTATTGCTCTTCTAATTAGTTAGGTAACATTTCTAAGTTTATCTTAATTGTTTTTTAACTCCTTAATTAAAACTGCCTGAAATTTAATTAACTTCTAATTAATTCTTCTACTTCTTCCTCTACTTCACAAGCAAAGCAAAGGGATTGAGATAAAGAAATATGGAGTATGGTTTTCAGTATGTAACTGGTTTTCAGTATGTAAATTGAAATTAAAGCAGTTGTCTTTTTTTAATTGGGTGATTTGACTAGATAAGCTCAGTCTTTCAAAAACTTATTTATTTAGCTGTCTTAGTTGAGGCATGTGGGATCATTAATTGCAGCGTGTGAACTCTTAGTCGCGGCATATGGAATCCAGTTTACTGACTAGGGATAGAATCCAGTCCCCCTGCACTGGCAGCATGAAGTCTAAGCCTCTGAACCACAGGGGAAATCCCAGATCAGTCTCTTTTCAGGATATTTTTTCCTGGGTCCCCACCTGGTTACCTACTGAAGCACCTAGAAAAATTTTGCTTTGGCCTCAGCTTCTGGAGACCATGAATTATGAGCCTACTTTTTTGCTAATGTCATGAATATATTTGGTCATATATTTATTTGGTCTGATAAATCTGCAAGGGTTAAACTTTTCTCTGGATAAAATATTGACCTATTGTGAAGCCTGTTAATTTTTTACTGGTCACTGAGTTACAAGTCATCACGAGGAAATCACTCTGACTCTGCACCAAGCTATAGGAGTCAGAGAAAGGAATTCATGTGCCCAAGCCAACGCACAGGAGGCTAGCCTGGTCACAATTACTGCAATTACTGTTATAAATGTCAGAAAAGAGATGTGATCTGAAATAAGACCTGGTTCTCTACTAAATGTAATTTCCTTTTCACTCTGATCTTGCACAATCACATAGGCTCACCATTGCATGTGTACACACAAACACACACACACACATTTCTATGTGCACACAATTTCTTTTGTTTTCCCTGACACACAATTTCTAAATCTCCACTTTTCTATTTTAATTGACACATCCACATATATTATTAAGATTCTTCTCAGAGAAGTCTTTTCTCAAAATTGTGAACGGACTTGTCTTGACATCAAGCTCTTGTTAAAAGTATTATCCATCTACCCCTTACTGTTAGCCTCATCCCTACTTGTCCATGAAAACTTAGTTCAGTGACTGCCCCCTCCTCTGGAAAGTCTTCCGGGATGTTCCAGTCCCAGGCAGAGGGAGGTGTTTATCCTCTGCCTCTCTGAGTACATGTGCTTTTCTCTCTGTTGTAAATGAGTGACGACTAGGAAAACTCCCTCCCCTGCCTTCTGCCTCTGCCTATGAGTTCCTTACACCTGACTTTTTTTTTTTTTTAACTTTACAATACTGTATTGGTTTTGCCATACATAAAATTGAAGTATTGTTGATTTACAATGTTGTATTAGTTTCAAGGGTAGAGTGTATATGTGTGTATAAGTGAATCACACACACACATATATATATGTGTGTATATATATATGTGTGTGTATGTATATATATATTCTTTTCCATAATAGGTTATTATAGGATATTGAGTATAGTTCCCTGTGCTATACACTATGTCTTTGTTGTTTTCCTATTTTATATATTGTAGTGTGTATAAGTTAATACCAAGCTCCTAACTTATCCCTACTCCCCTAGCTATCCTGTTTGCTGCTGCTGCTGCTGCAAAGTCACTTCAGTCGTGTCTGATGCTGTGAGACCCCATAGATGGCAGCCCACCAGGCTCACCTGTCCCTGGGATTCTCCAGGCAAGAACACTGGAGTGGGTGTTTTCCCCTTGAGTAATCAATAAGTTTGTTTTCTATGCCTATGAGTCTATTCTGTTTTTATGAATAAGTTCTTTTGTATCATTTTTTAGATTCCATGTATAAGTGATATCATATGATGTTTTTCTTTCTCTGTCTTGACAACTGGTGGTTTTATAAGCCTTGTACATCTGGTGCTCAGGACAGTCTCTTACATACTATTAATAGGTACCAAATACACATTTTATCAATTTTCCTCCACAGGCTTAGTGATAGAATGAAAAAAATACTCTTCAACTGCACAGTACAGGAATGCATGACTATCAGAAACATGGAATTCACAGAGATGTATCTGGAAAGACAGATATTCCTGCAAGGCAACCAACCAATATGATTAGGAACTGCTGCACTCCATAATATCCAGAGACATGTTAAGTTGGACAACTTCTACTCTGGCGTAGAAAAAATGCATTCATTTATCCAACAAACACTTAGCTGTGTGTTAAAAATCAAGCTCTGAACTATTTTGTAGGAACTGAAGAACTGCTAAAGAAAGCACCAGGGGTGCCAAGATTGTTATAACAAAGAGAGCTAAGACCCCAACAAAGGTACATATACTATGACAGCACAGAGATGAGATCATAAGCTCTGGAGTCAGACTAAGTTCGACACTCACCATTAATTACTGATCACTGATTATTATCAAGGTTACTTGGGCTAGAGACTTACCCTTGCCTTGGGATCCTTACCTGTAGAATGGAAATCTAGTAATTCATATAATATTTCAGAACCTTATAATGTTATTTTGATTACTAACTTATAATCCTTATAAAGCACTTAACAGTAAGTGCTTTAAGTAAGGCATTAACAGTAATGCCTTGGACATGGGAAACACTCAGTAAATGTCAGTGCTTCTATTACCACTACTTGATACAAAAAAAAAAACAATATGGAGAATGCAATGGCACCCCACTCCAGTACTGTTGCCTGGAAAATCCCATGGATGGAGGAGCCTGGTAGGCTGCAGTCCATGGGGTCGCTAAGAGTCAGACACGACTGAGCAACTTCACTTTCACTTTCTACTTTCATGCATTGGAGAAGGAAATGGCACCCCACTCCAGTGTTCTTGCCTGGAGAATCCCATGGATGGAGAAGCCTGGTAGGCTGCAGTCCATGGGGTCGCACAGAGTCGGACACGACTGAAGCGACTTAGCAGCAGCAGCAGATACAAAATATGAAAGAATGTCCTACTTAATGAGTAGAGACAGGGATAGTGAAAGGTGATATTTTTTAAACTTTATTTTATGCCTAATTTTTAAAAATTTGTCAACATTATTTATGCATTTTAATTGAAATATAGTTAATTTGCAAGGTTGTGTTAGTTTCAAGTTACAGCAAAGTGATTCAATTATACATACATCTGTATATATTCTTTTTCAGATTCTTTTCCCCTACAGCATAGGTTATTTTAAGATATTGAGTATAGTTTCCTGTGCTAATACAGTAAGTCCTTGTTGTTTATAAAGTAGTACGCATGAATTAATTCCAAACTCCTAATTTATCTCTCCTTCCCTCTTTAATACATAAAAAACTAACTCATTACTTAACCACATTAGAAAACAAAGATTAGGCCTCACCCTCTGCAACGGCCCACATTCTGTTTGTGGAGTGTGTTTCTCTCTAAAGAAATCCATTCTTACCTTAAAAAAAAAAGAAAAACAAAAGTTAAACATAAGTCACCTATAGTCTCAAATGAACACTTAGGTACACATTGTTCCACAGTTTTTTATTTCCTGGTATACAGATCATATTAGGCTTACTATTTGGTATCATATTTTCCCATTACTCTCAATAATTATGTATTTACACCGTAACTCTTTACAGTTCCATGTATTCATTATATAATTGCATACATTGTATCTAGTTGATTGCCTGTCAGAGTTATTTTCCTTTGTTCTATTAGAATCAATACTGTGATGAACATCTCTTCCTGCCAATGGTCTGATAATTTTTCTGAACGGAACAATTGTTCAGTAGATAAAACAATTGCATGTTTCAAATAGCAAAACCATATAGAAATCATAAGAAGATACCTCGCTAACACTCTGTCTCCATCTAGTTTCTCAGTTCCTCCCTTCATAGAAAATCATTTTGATTATGTTATTATGTAACTTTATAGGCTTGTCAGGCAAGTGTATGCTCTTCGGTTCTGTCTCATCACAACAAAGATCTGGAGTGACGGACATTAAAGCCCCCCTCTGCGTATCACAGCTCTCGGGTCTTGGATAGACCGTGTTATAGCTCTCAGGTCTCGAACGGACCGTGTTATAGCTCATAGCCAAATCAGTGTTACAGCTCCGTGTTACCACTCTATTTTGTTTAGATAATAGCAGGAAAATCCATCTTCGAGGCGTGAGGGCATGTTGACCCAAAGACACGAAGAGAAGAGCGCCCCAGCACGCGGGAGAGGGAGAGAGAGGGAGAGAAAGAAGAGAGGGAGAGAGAGGGGGAGAGAGGGAGAGAGAGGGGGAGAGAGGGAGAGAGAGAGAGAGAGAGAGCTCTTTGGCTCCTCTTTTTATATGTTTTTTTTCCTTCCTCCTGGGCCTGTCCTATGCAAATTGGGCTTAGCCAGGAGTGGTTCTGCCTGAAGTTCTCACTCCGGTCCTTGGACCTTCCTTTGACCTTCCTCTGTTCTATTTTTGCAGGCTTTTCCCTTCCTTGTCTTTTAGCCACCGCCATTTTGGACTCCTTTTCCTTATTCTAACTACCTATTAGCAAATGCTCCATATATATTCTTATTTTCCCACTTCTTACCTCAAAACTAGCATTGCATACTTATGTTCTGCATCTTGTTTTCTCATATAGCAGTATATGGGAGATGACACCATTTTGGTACATAAGAAACTGACTCTCTTTTCCCTTCCCTTCCCTCTCAGCCTTCTCTTTAAAAAAAAAAAAAAAAAAAAAATTAGGATTACACTTTGTGGAGATACCATTTGTTCCTCATAGATTGTCTCCTTGCTCTAACCCCAAGGATAGGGTTAGATGAATTTAACCCTGCCCTCTACACCCCTTCACCCCTTCCTGGCTTAGTAATGACAGGACAGGAAGAGCAACCCAATCTAGGAAACTGCCTGAAAGTGATGAGAAAGTGTTAGTCGCTCAGTTGCATCTGATTCTCAGTGACTCCATCGACTCTAGCCCACCAGGCTCCTCTGTCCACGGAATTCTCCAGGCAAGAATATTGGAGTGGGTAGCCATTCTCTTCTCCAGGGAATCTTCCTGATCCAGGGATCAAACTCTGGCCTTCTGCATTGTAGGCAGATTCTTTACCATCTGAGCCACCAGGGAAACACAGGAAACTGCCTAGATTGTTGCAGATTCCTGGGAGACAGCATGTGTCCACCATTTTTTCCAATCTATTCCATATATATATATATATATATATATATTTTTTTTTTTTTTTTTAACTTTTTGAGCATGCCTTGTGGCCTGTGACCTCTTACTTCCTGACCAGGGATTGAACCTGTGATCCCCTGCATTTGGAGGGCAGACTCTTTACCATTAGAGCACCAGAGAAGTTCCTCCAGTCTAACTTCTTGATTACTAGGATTTCCTTCCAAACAGAAACATATGAACAGACTCTGAGAGATATTTATAACCACATGCTTTGTTTACAGCATCTGATCAAAAACAGTGAGGAAAACACAGGTGTATGGAACCGGAACACTCTCCCTAGCATGGGCTTTTTAATCCTGTATGTACATAAACCCTTTTCTTCTCCTCCATGACTTCATTCTTTGTTTAAAGCACAGACCACTCCCAAAACTATCCCCTGACTTTCTTCCAAAGAATGCTAACTAGGCCAGGATCCCTAATGACTGCTTTATTTGCATGTAAGTTTTCTCATTATGATATAATTACCCTAAATTCATGATCCTATCACCAGGGTCAACCAGAACCTGATAATGGACAGTGAAACTTTAACTAGTTGTTCTATTTCCTTTCATTGGTTTACCTTCAACTTTTTAAGGCTGCTGTTTCTCTGTTCTGGCTGACTTTCAGTTTCTCTTGAAATGGCTGAGTTCAGAACTCTCATGATAGTCAGTGGTTTAAGGCTCCTGCTTCCAACATAAGGGATTCAATCCCTGACTGGGGAACTAAGATTCACATGCTATTGTACCATGCAGCCAAACATTTAAAAAATAATTTTAAAAAAAAGAGAGAAAAAAGAAAAAGAAATTACTGAATTCATTCCTTCCATTACTACCAACTAAGACTGGGCCTTTCTCCTCCTCTTAGCCAGAATATTGTAGACCTTTCTCATTCAACGAATTATAGGTAAAAGAGATAGTCATTCCAGGGACTTCCCTAGTGGTCTAATGGTTAAGAATCCATCTGCTGATGCAGGAGACATGGGTTAGATCCCTGGTCTGGGATGATCCCACATGCAGCAGAGCAACCAAGCCCATGCACTGCAGCTACTTAAGCCCGTGCATCTACAGCTGTGCTCTGCAACAAGAGAAGCCACTGCTGGGAGAAGCCTGCCCACCAGAGCTCAGAGGGTATCTCCTGCTCACCACAACCAGAGAAAGCCCACAAGTAGCAATGAAGACCCAGCACAGCCAAAAATAAAATAAATCTTAAAATATATATATATATATTTTAAAAAAAGCAGATAGTCCTTCCAGAAAGAATGCAATACAATGTGACTGAAGAATCCCAAGTTGTTTGACGCTACGGGATATAGCACAGCATGAAGCATCAGGGCTATCAGGAGATGTGATAGGTTAGATAGACTGGAATTGTACTGTAAAGAAAGGAGAATGCCAGGCTAATCAGTTTAGGCTCTATGATCTCTATGACAAAGAGCTACTGAACAATTTTAAAGAAAGTACTAACATGGCTATAGAGATAGAGGAGACATTGGAGGGAGAACAACCAGGCAGTTATTGAAATGATAATCAAGAAGTATGAGGACAGAGGGCCTTACCTGGTGGTCCAGTTGCTCTGAGCTCCCAGTGCAGAGGGCCTGGAAGGGATTCTTGGTCAGAGAACTATTCCCTAGGTGGCTCAGTGGTAAAGAATCCACCTGCAATGCAGGAAACTTGGGTTAGACCCCTGGGTCAGATCCCCTGGAGAAGGAAATGGCAACCCACTCCAATATTCTTACCTGGAGAATCCCATGGACAGAGGAGCCCGGCAGGCATGGGGTCGCAAAAGAGTCAGAGACAATTTAGTGACTAATGACAACAGAGAACTAGATCTCACATGATTCAACTGAGAGTTTGCATGTCACAACTAAAGATCTATGGTACTGCAACAAAGATTGAGTATCCTGCATGCTGCAGCTAAGACCTAGAGACAAATAAATAAATACTAAAAAAAAAAAGTGATAAGGACATAAGCTGAGGGAGTAGCAATAGGAATGGAAAGAAAAGAAAAGGTAGAGAAGGTAGACTGTACATATCGAATTAGACATGGTTAGGAAGGAATGTAGAACATCACAACTTTCAGAGTGGGTGAAATGAAGAAACAATATCTGGTTGAGAAAGATATTAGAGGTTAAGATGCCAGTGGGAAATCCAGGTGGAAATGTCCAGTAGAAGTGAGTTTGGCGCTCAGAAGAGAAGTGTGGATTAGAAATATGCACTTGGTCACCTTCGAGTTCAATGAGACTGCAAAGAAAGAGAATAGAGTGAGAAGTGAATGCCCAGATGGAACCTTGGGAACCATGATGGAGAGAAAGGAAATCAGCCAGTGAAGGAGACTGGAAAGCAGAAACCAGTGGTAAGAGGAAAACCACAAGAGAGTTTTCTTGTGGTAATGAGAAAGATATGTCTTTTTTTTTTTTTAAGTAAAAAAATTTTTTTGAAAGATGTAGTTTTTAAAAGAGTTTCAAAAGAAAAAGTATTGCCAAAAATATTAAACACCTCATAGAAGTCATACACGGAGAAGGCAATGGCACCCCACTCCAGTACTCTTGCCTGGAAAATCCTATGGACAGAGGAGCCTGGTAGGCTGCAGTCCATGGGATCGTGAAGAGTCGGACACGACTGAGCGACTTCACTTTCACTTTTCACTTTCATGCATTGGAGAAGGAAATGGCAACCCACTCCAGTATTCTTGCCTGGAGAATCCCAGGGACAGGGAAGCCTGGTGGGCTGCCCTCTATGGGGTCGCACAGAGTCGGACACGACTGAAGCGACTTAGCAGCAGCAGCAGCAGAAGTCATACAAATTTATGCATGTATAACAAGACATGCTTCCTGTCTGACTTTTGTATCTGTGTGAATAATGAATCACACCCTTTTTACTTCTGTAAAATAACCTAATGAACTTTTTCCCCCCAAATTCCTTCGATAGCCTTGCCTTCTATCTTCAATCTTTTTAAATAGCCAGTATGTCTTTGTCATCAGTATGTATATACCATTCTTGCCCTACCCTTATCTCTGTTTCACTACAGAATCATTTACTGGACCATTCCCATGTGCTAAGCCCTGTCCCATCCCTGTGGATTCAGAGATAGCCTGTCTCTGTCTTCAGGCCCTCATACTTGGCATTCTTGTCGTCTTAAACTAAACAACTGTAAATCACCAGGAGACTCATGGAAAGTGCTGGACTAAAGAGCAGCATGGAAGAGCTGGGTTTTTCATTTTTGTTTTTATGCAGGGCATGCAGAATCCTAGTTCCCCGATCCAGGATCCAACCCATACTTCTTCCCTATAGGGAAAGCTTGGAGTCTTAACCACTGGATTGATTGCCAGGGAATTCCCAGACAGACAACTCTTGACCAGCACATCCCCACTATCCGCTGACATTTTCTGGGCTCAGTTACATAGTCTAAGGAGGAAGAGAAGGAGAGAGAAAAGATACAAGTGCTCGATCAGTCAGCCATGTCTAACTCTTTTGTGAACCCACGGAGTGTAGCCTGCCAGGCTCTGTCCATGGAATTTTCCAGGCAAGAATATTGGAGAGGGTTGCCATTTCCTCCTCTAGGTGATTTTCCCTACCTCAGGGATCGAATCCATGTCACCCCCACTGGCAGGCAGATTCTTTATCTCTGCACCACCTGCAGAGATAAAGCCCTAAGATAAAGGAAATTTTAAAATTTTTAATAAAAAGTGAGGGGAAACATACATGCACACTCTTTAAGATTGTACAGATGAAACTACTCAAAAATACAAGAAATGATTCAGGATAGAAGTCACTCGAGGTTGGAATAGGATGGTACACAGAGGATCACACATGTGTAAGCTATTGTTAAGAACCCAGTTTTGATACTGGGTTATGAGTGCTTATTACATTATTACTGTAAATTAATAATTATATGAATAAAGATGGCTAAAGAGGCACCAATGATGGAAATGTGTCATGAACCATTAATCCACTTCCTTGTGGATTACTACGCCCAGAAAAACACTGAAAATTACCAGATATCTTTCTAAAAACTTTTTATCGAGGTAAAAATTACATAATATAAAACACACTATTTTAACCATATTTAACTGTACATTTCAGTGGCACTAAGTGTCACATGGCTGTGCAACTCACCATCATCCATCTTCCAAGTTTTCCTAAACTGAAACTCTGTCCCCATTAAACACTAAGTCCCCATTCCCCCTCCTCCTCACCCCACCCCAGCCTCTGGCATCTACCCATGTATTAACACTTTATGGCTCTATTTATTTGACTATTTGAAATATCTCATATAAGTGGAGTCAAAAAGTATTTGTCTGCACCTACTGTATACTGAAATGCATTTTTAAGGAATAACCAGCTATCTTGAGTGGAAAATTCTAGTAAGGAGAGAAAACCCAGACCTATGGCTATTTGAGAATGAGCTCTGAATTTTTTCATCCCTTTCATCTGAAACTAATCACTGTGGTGGTCTAAGAATAATGAACAACCATTTTAAATACTCTATTATTACCCAATGATTCAACCTTGTTTAATCACATTCTTATTTAAAGAAAACAGTATACTTCTACTGTTCTTTAATGAGACACCAATGAGAATGAAACTATCCTTGCGGTATGCAGTATGAGGGCTAAACATAGAATTCCTATTTACCAAAATCAGTGTCAATAACATTTCCAATAATTTATCATCTTAGAGTGTCATATTTCTTTTTCTCACACGTACATGGAAGATTGCATGGTAGTAGAGAAGCTGAGCTTTGGAGTCAGAAAACCCTGGGTTCAAGGCTCCCTTCTACCTCTTATCAACTATCTGACAGTGGGCAAATTATTTACCCACTCTAGATCTTGCTTTCCTCCTCTGAAGCTGAATCTGTACCGATAGAACTATTGCATTTTTGAAGAAAGACTATGTAAAGTTCTTAGCACAGTTCATGACATAAGTCTAAATGTTATAAAGAAGGTAGGTAATATTTTCATACTGAAACTTTTAAACTGCCTTATCTCTCTCCATACGCACATGGGCTTTCCAGGTGGTGCTAGTGGTTAAAGAATTTACCTGCCAATGCAGGAGATGTAAGAGACACAGTTTCAATCCCTGGGTCAGGAAGAAGCCCTGGAGGAGGGCATGCCATCCATCCCAGTATTCTTGCTTGCCTGGGAATCCCATGGACAGAGGAGCCTGGAGGGCTACAGCCCCTGGGGTCACAAAGAGTTGGACACGACTGAAGTGACTTAGCACACACAGTGCACATATACATGTATTAATACATGTATTTCCTGCTTACTGACAAAGTTACAAGTTACACTGTTTATTGTCTGGATTATTGTATTAGTTGTATTATTGTATTGTATTATTTAAATAATACAAATAAGTCCTAGGAGCTCTGAAGATAGGGGAAATGTAAAAATTTTAGTTCCTTAACACTCTCTTCATTTCTCATTAGGTGATCTCTAAGGCTCCATCAGCTTTAACACTTTATTGTCTTATAAATTCTATGATTATTGCCTTCACAAATGCTCAGAAGGCATTGAATGGAAAGCAAGCTTATTTTTGGTTTTGGAGTTTTATTATATCTTTAACGATGAAAGAGGATGGTCAACTCAGACATTTTCATGACCAGGCAAGTTTACAAAGTGTCTACTCCTACACTAGGACATGCGTTTTTGATATTCAGTAACCACAGTACCGGAGAAGGCAATGGCACCCACTCCAGTACTCTTGCCTGGAAAATCCCATGGACGGAGGAGCTTGGAAGGCTGCAGTCCATGGGGTCGCTGAGGGTCGGACACGACTGAGCGACTTCACTTTCACTTTTCACTTTCATGCATTGGAGAAGGAAATGGCAACCCACTCCAGTGTTCTTGCCTAGAGAATCCCAGGGACGGGGGAGCCTGGTAGGCTGCCGTCTATGGGGTCACACAGAGTCGGACACGACTGAAGCGACTTAGCAGCAGCAGCAGCAGCAACCACAGTACTGGTGCCATATTTCATTTGAAATTTCTGTTTGCTCTGCTGATTTCTTTGCATTCCTTTCCTTAAGCTGCTGAGGAAGGTATTTATAAATCTTTTCAAATACTACACTTTACTCCAGAGATGTACTGATTGTAGACATAATCATTTGAGGTGTCCCAGTTTGGTTTCTTCCTTTCCTTCCTTTCTTTTTTTCTTAGTAAAAAAACATGGTCATTGAAGAGAGTTGTTCTGATATGAATTTTCATATATAGTGATCTTTGCACTGTGAAGCCTTGGAAAGTGTTAGCTAAATGGCAGCAGCTTGAAACTGCAAGTAAATTTTAGTAGCAGTACATTCCCTTTTAGTGTGTGGTCATTGTCCAGGTGGCTCAGTGGTAAAGAATCTACTTGCCAAGCAGGAGACATGGGTTCCATCCTTGGGTTGGGAAGATCCCCTTGAGAAGGGCATGGCAACCCACTCCAGTACTCTTGCCTGGAGAATTCCATGGACTGCGGAATCTGGTGGGCTGTAGTTCATGGGGTTGCTGAAGAGACGGCCATGACTAAACAAGAGCAGCATCATTGTAAAAACAACATAAAGCTAGTTGGATGGAAATGCTTTTAAGTGACCACACTTTCCATCACACTAAGAGAACAATTCTGTGTCTATTTCTTTCTAGGATAAATTCATGCTTTTATAAACTTGCTATCATAGTATATGTGTCTGAGTCTGTGGTATTTGATTAAGGGAAATGTCATAATTTACTGATTAAACTATTTCCCTATTAGACTTCTAGGTTGGCTCTAAATTGTTTTTCTAATTTTTTTGTTATTATAGAAAATGTTGCAATCTGCTTTTCCAAATATATGATTTTTATTCATATACAATTTTTTCCTTATGATAAAATAATGTTGGAGGAAATGCTAAGTTTCCAGAAACAAACAAAAAAAAACCAGCCTGGTTATTTGAGCTCTTTAGTGCTATATTACTTTCCAAAAGTGTGTGTGTATGTGTATAAAATACAGCAATACAACACAGCAACATATATTTTAGGGTATTATCTATAATGAGTATACCAAAAATATACTTTTTCCCAATTAAATTATTTAACCAAGAGAACACACCAAAATTAACTTTTACTAATTTTTCTTTTCTTCTTCTTTCCTCCTCCTCCTCTTTCTTCTTCTTCATCTTCTTTTTCTCCTTCTTCCTTTACAATAATCAATAAGAGACTTGGATGTAATATTCTAGGTTCAATTTTTTTAAAAGAAGACTTTCCATTCAAGGCCATAATTCTGTTCAGTTCAGTTCAGTTCAGTTCAGTCGCTCAGTCATGTCCGACTCTTTGAGACCCCATGAATCGCAGCACGCCAGGCCTCCCTGTCCATCACCAACTCCCGGAGTTCACTCAGACTCACGTCCAGTGAGTGATGCCATCCAGCCATCTCATCCTCTGGCGTCCCCTTCTCCTCCTGCCCCCAATCCCTCCCAGCATCAGAGTCTTTTCCAATGAGTCAACTCTTCGCATGAGGTGGCCAAAGTACTGGAGTTTCAGCCTTAGCATCATTCCTTCCAAAGAAATCTCAGGGCTGATCTCCTTCGGAATGGACTGGTTGGATCTCCTTGCAGTCCAAGGGACTCTCAAGAGTCTTCTCCAACATCACAGTTCAAAAGCATCAATTCTTCGGCACTCAGCTTTCTTCACAGTCCAACTCTCACATCCGTACATGACCACTGGAAAAACCATATTATTGGTTATTGTGAAGAAACTAAATACTGACTAGTTTTCTGGGCTTACAAACTCAGCTTGATCACCTTTTAAAAATGGGTACCTTGAGTTTACTCACTTGTCTAAACATGTTGTTCATTCACTCAGTCATGTCTGACTCTTTGTGACCCCATGAATTGCAGCACACCAGGCTTCCCTTTCCTTCCTTCACTATCTCCTGGAGCTTGCTCAAACTCATGTCCACTGAATCAGTGGACCATCAGTGAACCATCGAACCATCTCATCCTCTGTCATCCCCTTCTCCTCCTGTCTTCAATCTTTCCCAGCATCACGGTCTTTTCCAATGAGTCAATTCTTCGCATCAGTTGGCCAAAGTATTGGAGTTTCAGCTTCAGCATCAGTCCTTTCAATGAATATTCAGAACTGATTGCCTTTAGAATTGACTGGTTGGATCTCCTTACAGTCCAAGGAACTCTCAAGAGTCTTCTCCAACACCTCAGTTCAAAAGCATCAATTCTTCAGCACTCAGCCTTCTTTATAGTCCAACTCGCACATTCATACATGACTACTGGAAAAACCATAGCTTTGACCAGACGGACCTTTGTGGGCAAAGTAATGTCTCCGTTTTTTAATACGCTGCCTAGGTTTGTCTAAAGCTACAATCTACCAAATGTACTTGTCATATTTTTCTTAGCTATGGAATAACTGAATCAAGCTTACAACCATTCCAAAATATAGACAAGAAAAATACTTGGCTTGTAACCAGTAGAGATGATAACAGCTTCATCTACTTTACCAATTAGTCTCTACTACCCTCTAGTGGAACTGTAGTCATGATAGCCTTACAGCATTGCCTCCAGATTTAACACACACACACTCCCACACACACACACACACACACACGCACACGCACACAAACATGCACACTTGTATGTGTGCGTGTAGAGCATGCATGCACATGTGAGTGTGTGTGTGTGTGTAGAGATTTATAACTATCTGCCTTATAGAGTTGGTCCCAGCCTTCGATATGAGAAATGCCTGGAGGGAGTTATCTTTTAACTGGCATTCTTGTTCCTCTTCTTGGTGGCTCAGAAGGTAAAGTGTCTGCCTACAATGCAGGAGATCTGGGTTCAGTCCCCGGGTTGGCAATATCTCCTGGAGAAGGCAATGGCACCCCACTCTAGTATTCTTGCCTGGAAAATCCCATGGACGGAGGAACCTGGTAGGCTGCAGTCCATGGGATCACAAAGAGTCAGACACAACCGAGCAACTTCACTTTCACTTTCTTTCTTTCTTTTTCCTCTCTCTCTTCCCACACTAATCCTTTCTGGGGAGCACTACCAGACTAATCTGTTTAAAGGGGAAATGTGATCCTATCACTCCCCTGCTCAACAGAGTGAGAAAACCTTCAGTCCTTCCTTTTGGGCTTTCTGAAGTGCTGCTGGTAACCTTCCCCACTGTGACCTCCGAAACGCTTCACGATAAGAATCCAGCTCTCCTTTCTGCTGTTCTACCCCCTTACCTCCTGTCTCACCCCACCTTCCAGCCAAATCCCACTGCTTGATGTTCTCCACTTCTGGCATATGCTTACCTTGGAGATGACTCTAGTAGTCATCTCCACCCCACCAACTTCCTTCTTCCATCTCTATTTGCCAGAATTATGCTCACATTTCAAGACTTCTTTCAAATGTCACTGCTGCTGCTGCTACTGCTAAGTCGCTTCAGTCGTGTCCGACTCTGTGCGACCCCATAGACGGCAGCCCACCAGGCTCCCCCATCCCTGGGATTCTCCAGGCAAGAACACTGGAGTGGGTTGCCATTTCCTTCTCCAATGCGTGAAAGTGAAAAGTGAAAGTGAAGTTGCTCAGTCGTGTCTGACTCTTTGCGACCCCATGGACTGCAGCCTACCAGGCTCCTCTGCTCATGGAATTTTCCAGGCAAGAGTACTGGAGTGGGTCGCCAGTGCCTTCTCTGTTCAAATGTCACTACTTACTTTAAAAAAAAAATTAATTTATTTGACTTCACTGGGTCTTAGTTGCCGCATGTGGGATCTAGTTCCCTGACCAAGGATTGACTCTGGGCCGCCTACATTGGGAGTGTGGAGTCTTAGCCTCTGGACCACCCAGGGACGTCCCTCAAGCGCACTTTCATTCAGCGTGATCAAGCTCCCTTCATCAATTTCATGCAAGCCAGATACATCTCTGACACTATGCCACCTGTTATGTATGCTATTCTCTTTGCCTGGTTGTTCTCTCAGGTGTCTCTCCTTCAATTCCCATTTAAACTGACATTGGCTTTCCTTCCCAACCCAATGCAAGGGTCAGGTCATTTAATGAAGACTGACCTGCCTCCCGCAATTTTTTTTGCTTCTCTTCTGTGACCTTGGCAATTCACCCAAGTCTCTGTTCCAGTACCTACCACCAGAACTATTTTTGTGATCAATACAATCAGGAAAAATCCTGCATGTGAAGTGTTTACTAGGGGTGAGGCATTGATCTAAGTAAACATTTAATGGATTACTTCATGTGATGCTCAAAGCAACACAGTTGGTTGCTAATACTACTGTCATTTGAGTAAATGAGGCGCAGAAACTTGAAGTGACTTGCCCAAAGCTACAGGGAAGTTAAGGGCAAGAAACAAGATTTAAAAGGACTTGAGCCCAGGTGATCTTTGGACCTTGAGCGTTTTTTTTTTTTTAATTGAAGTATAGTTAATTTACAATGTTGTGTTAGTTTCAAATGTATAGCAAAGTGATTCAGTTTTTCATACACACATATTTTTTCATTTTCAGATTCTTTTCCATTATAGCTATTACAAAATATTGAGTATAGTTCCCTAGACTATAGAGGAGGTCCTTATTGTTTGCCTATTTTATATATAGGAGTGAGTATATATTAATCCCCAGTTCCGAATTTATCTCAACTCCCCTACCACTACCTCCCCACTATCCCTGTTGGTAACCATAAGTTTGTTTTCTGTCTGTGAGTCTATTTCTATTTTGTAAATAAATTCCTTTGTATCATTTTTAGATTCCACGTAGAAGTGATATAGTATGATATTTGTCTTCATCTGACTGATTTCACTTAGTATGATTCTCTCTAAGTCCATCCATGTTATCACAAATGGCATTATTTCATTCTTTTTTATGGCTGAGTAATGCTCCTTTGTATATATGTATCACATCTTCCTTATTCATTCCTCTGTTGAAAGACTTTTAGGTTGCTCGCCTGTCTTGGCTATTGTAAACAGGGCTGCTATGAACATTGGGACCCTGAGCTTTAACTGTGATGGTATAGCTAGGCATTCCAGAGGGGCTTTTTGTCAGGACAGTGTCTCCTCCTCCTCCTTTTCGTTTTGAGTGTGCTGTTTGGGATTGGTTGGGGAAGAAATAAAAAACAGTTTCTGGGGTAGGAAAAGGTATTTATCTTGTCTTGTTGAATGAAAAGCTCTACTTTCCTCTTTTTAATTTTATGTTTCCCCACCTGGACTTTGAAGTTTGGGGGCTTGCATTTGATTCTTGCTTGTATGCCAATTATTTAAGTTAGTGCTTGGGGCATAATAAAGGCTTCATAAAGTTATCAAATGGTATTGAGACAGCAGGTATCTTTCTCTCTTTGTCTTCAATTCAGTTCAGTCCTCTCAGTTGTGTCCGACTCTTTGTGACCCCATGGGCTGCAGCATGCCAGGCTTCCCTGTCCATCACCAACTCCCGGAGCTTACTCAAACTCATGTCCATCCGGTCGGTCATGCCATCCAACAATCTCACCCTGTGTGGTCCACTTTTCCTTCTGCCTCCAATCTTTCCCAGCATCAGGGTCTTTTCCAATGAGTCAATTTTTCACATCAAGTGGCCAAAGTATTGGAGTTTCAGCTTCAGCATCAGTGCTTCCAATGAATATTCAGGACTGATTTCCTTTAGGGTGGACTGGTTAGATCTCCTTGCAGTCAAGGGACTCTCAAGAGTCTTCTCCAACACCATAGTTCACAAGTATCAATTCTTCAGTGCTCAGCTTTATTTACAGTCCAACTCTCACACCCATACATTACTAGTGGAAAAACCATAGCTTTGACTAGGTGGACCTTTGTTGCCAATGTAGTGTCTCTGCTTTACCTATGCTGTCTAGGTTGGTCCTAGCTTTTCTTCAAAGGAGCAAGCATCTTAATTTTATGGCTGCAGTCACCATCTGCAGTGATTTTGGAGCCCGCCCCCAAAATAAAGTCTGTCATTGTTTCCACTGTTTGCCCATCTATTTGCCATGAAGTGATGGGACTGGATGCCATAATCTTAGTTTTTTGAATGTTGAGTTTTAAGCCAACTTTTTCACCTCCTCTTTTACTTTCATCAAGAGGCTCTTTAGTTCTTCTTTGCTTTCTGCCATAAGGGTAGTGTCATCTGCATATCTGAAGTTATTGATATTTCTCCCAGCAATCTTGATTCCAGCTTGTGCTTCATCCAACCTGGCATTTTGCGTGATGTACTCTGCATATAAGTTAAATAAGTAGGGTGACAATATACAGCCTTGACATACTCCTTTGCCAATTTGAAACCAGTCTGTTGTTCCATGTCTGGTTCTAACTGTTGCTTCTTGACCTGCATACATATTTCTCAGGAGGCAGGTAAGATGGTCTGGTATTCCCATCTCTTTAAGAATTTTCCACATTTTTGTGATCTACACAGTCAAAGGCTTTGGCATAGTCAGTATAGCAGAAGTAGATGTTCTTCTGGAACTCTCTTGCATTTTTGATGTTCCAGTGGATGTTGACAATTTGATCTTTTGTTTCTCTGTCTCTTCTAAATCCAGCTTGAACATCTGGAAGTTCTCGGTTCACATACTGTTGAAGCCTGGCTTGGAGAATTTGGAGCATTATTTTGCAAGCATGTGAGATGAGTGCAATTGTGCTATAGTGTGAACATTCTTTGGCATTGCCTTTCTTTGGGATTGGAATGAAAACTGACCTTTTCCAGTCCTGTGACCACTGCTGAGTTTTCCAAATTTGCTGACATATTGAGTGCGGCCTCTTTGTCTTAACTGAATATATTAATAACATCACTTTACCTTGTATTTCCTCAGTACTTGGCTCAAGGTACCAGCTAAAGGAAAATATTTAATTAATTAGCACAAAAGAAGTATGATCACTTGCTGCATTTTTCTTATCTGGGCCTCTCCTGTCAAGCTCAATGAGAATAGATATCTAATTCATCTTTGGATATTTGGTTGCCACCAAATTATGCAAGATAAACTGAAGAAACTCAAATATTTGGTGAGTGGAGCTGATAGAGTTTGGTTTGCTGTCATATTTCACTCTCACATCACTGGTATAAACTGATGCACAGCCAAGAGCCAAACAACTAATGTTCATGGTGGAGAGGAAAGCCTCGGGTGCTACAAGGCTCTCAAGTGCCTATCTCATTTTGAAGGATAGAGTAAATTATGTTTCATAACATCTTAGCAGTAAGAGGATGTTACTCTAACTTTGCTCTTTGAAACTTGCCAATTATAGTAAACATTTTGCATGAAGCAGAATATTTCATGGTATGAAATTGCAGGTCTGTATCAGTCCAGATGACAGTTTATTTAGGTAAAATAGAACCTCATTTCGTTAACACCACTAGAAAAGAGACTTTTACATTAATCCCTTAACTTACTGATTAGAGATATAGTTACTATCCACTGCCCTGGTTTATCGAAGTGCTTTTCAAAGAGAATGATTTAAAGAATTACTTCTCACTATAAATTTTTAGCTCTGGCAGAAAGCCCTATGCTGCTGCTGCTGCTAAGTCGCTTCAGTCGTGTCTGACTCTGTGCGACCCCATAGACGGCAGCCCACCAGGCTCCCCCGTCCCTGGGATTCTCCAGGCAAGAACACTGGAGTGGGTTGCCATTTCCTTCTCCAATGCACGAAAGTGAAAAGAGAAAGTGAAGTAGTTCAGTCGTGTTCGACTCTTCGGGACCCCATGGACTGCAGTCTACCAGGTTCCTCCATCCATGGGATTTTCCAGGCAAGAGTACTGGAGTGGCATGCCATTGCCTTCTCCGAGAAAGCCTTATACTAGGTATTAATGGTATTGTGATAAAATTTAAGAGACATTACTAATTCATTCAAATTAGTAAAAGAATCTCAGATATTCAGCTAAAACAACAGCCCTGATAGTTTCTCCTGGCTCCAAATCTGTAGGAAAATGCTTGCCAGTTTCAGGGTTCAATTCTCCATGAAGCTCATGGAACTTATGTGTCAGGATTCTGCCTTTGCACAGCCCCTTCTGGGGTCTGAAAGAGGTGTTCACATGGTCATGTCTTTGTAAAATGTATAACAAGATATTTTAAACACAGTTTGTTCGCACTGCTGTTTTTTCCTACTTCAATTCCCAGTCAGTCACACTTCCCCACCTGCCCAGTGACCTGTCTGTGAACACTGTTGAAATTCAGCTCAGGAGATGCTAAATTGACGATACAGGTAGTTTAGGATGAGTGGTATCTTAACACTTCCAAAAAACACATTACTTTTGTTATCAGATAAATGCCTAACTGAGAAACAGTCATGATAGTTCAGTGTTTTCAGTCATGATTAAAAGATCTTGGGACCTTTCTCGGTAAGGGGGATGGGGGAAGGGTGGTGGGGGAATTCGTGGTGGTCTGGTGGTTAACTCTCCATTCTTCCAATGCAGGGGGCATGGGTTCAATTCCTGGTCAGGGAATTAAGATCCCACATGCTGTGCAGCATGGCCAAGAAATTAAAAAAAAAAAAAAGGTTTCAAAACTGTGTGTCTTACTTTATCTACTATTTTACTTTCTGAATTAATGAAAAGGAACAGTCTTCCTTTTGGATACGTGTTTTAAAAACTGCTCTGAATTTTATCCCATAGCAAAAGAGGCCTTGGCAAGATTCATTTCCTCATACATGCATTTCTTCATACATTCATCCATTTATCCGTTTATTCACTTTTGAGCTAGGTAACACACCCAAATGGAGAAGGCAATGGCAACCCACTCCAGTACTCTTGCCTGGAAAATCCCGTGGGCGGAGGAGCCTGGTAGGCTGCAGTCCATGGAGTCGCTAAGAGTCGGACACGACTGAACTACTTCACTTTCACTTTTCACTTTCATGCATTGGAGAAGGAAATGGCAACCCACTCCAGTACTCTTGCCTGGAGAATCCCAGGGATGGGGGAGCCTGGTGGGCTGCCATCTATGGGGTCGCACAGAGTCGGAAATGACTGAAGCGACTTACCAGCAGCAGCAGGAGCAACACACCCAAATGGTTCAAATTTCAAAAGCTCCAAAGCCTTCCTCCCATCTCTGTGCCCCGGGCATTCTTCAACTCCACACAGGCACGTTGTTATTAGTTTCTTGCATCTCCTTCCAGGTATTTTATGTATTTACAAGCAAATGTTTCTCAAACGTTTTTATCTGAAAAAATACTTGTGTTTGCTTGGGCTTCCATAACAAAATACCACAGACTGGGTGGGATAAACAACAGAAATTTATTTCCACACCATTCTGCAGGCTGGGTCACAGTGTTGGCAGAGTGGGATCTGGTGAGAACTCTCTTCCTGCTTTGAAGATGGTGATTTGTTCTGTGTCCTCACGCGGAGGAAACAGAGTGATGGAGGTCTTATAAGGTCTTATGAGAATGTTCATCCCACAGCGAGCTCTCCACTCACATGATCTTATTTAAATGTAATTACTCTCCCAAGGGCCCATTTTAAATAACACCATATTTAGAGGTGTGTTAACACCAGAGGGCTGCAGTGCACAATGAAAGGGGTGGGGGTGAGGAGAAACACAGTTCAGTCCATAGCAACACTTGTATCTCAAAACAAAGCCAAACAAAACTGTGCAATGCCAATGGATCTCTGCACAACCCCTCTTCTAAATGGAGGTCACCAAAATATGAATATGAAAGTTTGGGGAGCACATACCTTCTTATCCTCTCTGTTTTAGTTTTTTTTTTTTTCCCATGCCACTTTATATACATTTAAAAATTTTTACTTTTCTGATCCCTCCCTGAGGCATGTTAGTTCCCTGACCAGGGATCAAACCTGTGCCTCTTGCAGTGGAAACAAGGAGTCAACCGCTGAACCACCAAGAAAGTCCCCTAGTTCTAAAATACTGTTGCAAAGATGAACCTGTTCCTAGCAGATTCTCAGAAGAGCATTCAGGGGTCTTTTAGATTCTGACTCCAAATTCCCTGCTTAACACCTAAGGGGCCCTCTACCCTCTGATCAAGGCACCCTGAATTATATGGGCAGACTTCAGGGCTTTACTCATACAACTTCTGCTTGGAAGACCTGCTTCACCATTCCTTCTCCAGTGTTCCTGGAGAATGTCACATCCAATATTTCTTCAAATGTCACATCCTCTTTTTGAATTAATAATTTCCTCTTCTATGTTCTTATGTCACCATAGAGCATAAGTTACAGCGTTAAGTGCCAGAAGCAAGTTACAAGTAATGGTTGTGTTCTCCCACTCCCAACATCTCAAGCAGGAAAATATCTGACTTATTTTTGTGGCACTGCATAGAAGTTGACCCAATGAACAGTAAATTGTATTTGCCAAGATGAGAGCATAAATTTAGAATATCCCCTGAACCCTTGTGGCTCAGCTGGTAAAGATCCCCCCTCAGTGCAGGAGACCTGGGTTGGGAAGATTCCCTGGAGAAGGGAAAGGCTATCCACTCCAGTATTCTGGCCTGGAGAATTCCATGAACTGTATAGTCCATGGGGTCACAAAGAGTCAAACATGACTGAGTGACTTTCACTTCACTTCACCCCACCTGAAGCTTAAAAAGATAACTAAAAACAAACAAAAACAAGCTGCAAAAATAGAGAAAGATAACTGAGTTGCTCAACATTCAGAAAACTAAGATCATGGCATCTGGTCCCATCACTTCATGGGAAATAGATGGGGAAACAGTGGAAACAGTGTCAGACTTTATTTTTCTGGGCTCCAAAATCACTGCAGATGGTGATTGCAGCCATGACATTAAAAGACGCTTACCCTTGGAAGGAAAGTTATGACCAACCTAGATAGCATATTCAAAAGCAGAGACATTACTTTGCCAACAAAGGTCCGTCTAGTCAGGACTATGGTTTTTCCAGTGGTCATGTATGGATGTGAAAGTTGGATTGTGAAGAAAGCTGAGCGCTGAAGAATTGATGCTTTTGAACTGTGGTGTTGGAGAAGACTCTTGAGAGTCCCTTAGACTTCAAGGAGATCCAACCAGTCCATTCTAAAGGAGATAAGTCCTGGGTGTTCTTTGGAAGGACTGATGTTGAAGCTGAAACTCCAATCCTTTGGCCGCCTCATGCGAAGAGCTGACTCATTGGAAAAGACCCTGATGCTGGGAGGGATTCAGGGCAGGAGGAGAAGAGGATGACAGAGGATGAGATGGCTGGATGGCATCACTGACTTGATGGACGTGAGTCTGAGTGAACTCCAGGAGTTGGTGATGGACAGGGAGGCCTGGCGTGCTGCGATTCACGGGGTCGCAAAGAGTCGGACACGACTGAGCGACTGAACTGAACTGAACTGAGTTAAATTTAAATAAAAATCTAGCCTGAAAGTGTGGAAGCTTGTGGTCTTCTTTATGCTGAATGTCAAATGTATATAATGAATTACTAGCTGTTTTTAGATGATATAAATTAAATCCTTTGCTTAAGCCTCTCAGAGAGAAAGCTATATATATTTATTCTTTAAAATTAGTACCCTAAACTAGCAGAAAATAGTCTTCTCTACAACACAGTTTTCATTTTATTTAAGGCAATTTAAGGCAGTTTTCATTTAAAATGTGAATTTTAGATTTTAAAAATAAGTTTTAAAAGTTATTAGGTTCAGGCCAAGATTTCCCAAATCTCCTACATCTACTATGAATTCAAAATATTCTGGCACCCAGGAGCACAAAATTGCCAAGGTTGAGTGTTTGTGTCACATATAGGGGGCCATGTGATAAATTATTCCATCTTTATCCTAATCTGGATCATCAAATACACAGTTGTAGAGGGCATGGTAATCAATATTGGTAATGATATTACCAACATGGTAATCCACAGTCAGTGGAAAGACTCTTACTATGCCCAGTTCTATTTTACTTTTTTATTTTCTTAAAGACTTAAGAATGATGTTCAGGTGCAGAAATCTCTTTAGGATATGGTGGAGGGCAATGAAAGAGTTTAGGGATATTGGATTATTTAAAGTATAATTTAGATCTTTTTCTTCTCCCACGGAAGTGTGAATTTTTGTTTTTTCAAGAACATTTAAAATTCTGATGTGAGAATATTTTAACATTTAAGAAAAGAAAAATTCTGTTTTTTAATTAAAATGTTACATAGATTAAAAAATTGAAATTAAAAAAAGTGAGGTGAAAACATAGCACAGCCATATATGTGTGTGAAATGTGACAGAAATGTATCCAACTTATATTCATATATATATATGATGAAATGTGACAGAAATGTATCCAACTTATATTCATATATATATATGACAAGCTTCTTTACCCTGTTGAGGACATCTTTCCTAGTTTTCTATTACCTCTTTCTATTAAAACAAAGTTTATTTATTTTGTTTTTTGGCTGCCTTGAGTCTTAAGTTGAGCATGCGGGATCTTCCCCTTGGGACATGCAGAATCCTGCTCCTTTGGCCCAGATTGAGATTCATTATTTTAGAAAAGCATAAATATACATTAGCTTTAAGTATCAGAAATAAAAGTAATGGGATCTGGATTACGTGTAGTACCACTTTTGTGATGAACTGTTTGAATACCTCCAATTTTTATTGTGCCAATATTGGGAGAGAAAATACCCAACCCAGAGAGGACAGTAGATTTCTTATGACTAGAAACAATAGGACGACCCTGTCTTAGAAAGCGCTTGCGCCCAGACTCAGTTGGCGCCCGCCCTTCTGCTTTTTCTCCAGCCGCCGTTTCCTCCATCTTTCGCGCTCTAGCCACCCGGGAAGCCCAGCGTTAAGGGAAGCTAGGCTCTGATTGGCTCCTTTAAAAGTCTACGGGCTATCTGATTGGTGAATCCAGGACCCTTTAGCGCGGTGAGTTTGAAACTGCTCGCACTTAGCTCCAAAGCTGGCGCTTGGAAGTTAGGGAGAGCGTCGCTGACTTGGTAGCCGCCGCAGCTTTCGCCGCGGGATAAAGCCGGGTAGCGTTGGTGGGGTCAGGGTGTTGCCTATGGGGTTGTCGACTCGGAAGGGCCGGCTTGCGGACCTTGGAGGGGGAGTATTAATGAAGCAGGTGATAATTGGGAGGCTGGGCTCTGGGCAGTGGGGTTCTGCGTACCGCCAAGCCCGGCCTTAACCGGAGGCCCCGGGCCTGCGCGTGGAGCGACGCCAACCCCGGCTTCAGTGGGAGGCTTGGGGGAGCCCAGCCCGGCCAGGGTTGTTCAGGCAGGGCTGGCATTGCTCTGGCCTCTGAATTGCAATCTGGGGTCGCGGGTGGCTGAGGAGGCTTTCGAGGGTTGATGGAAGGCAGAGTGGTGCCAAGCGCTTGTGGAGTGCCAGGCTCGGCCCTGCAGCTCCTAGTCTCGCCTCCGGGAGTGGAAAGCAAGACCGCAACTCAGCAAGGTGCTCGCGCCTGCTTCTAATCCCAGGTGGTCCCAGGAAACCTACCGGAAGAACTAACTTGTGGGCCTTCTCAGCTTGCCTCTCTGTTCCCATGACCCTAGCCTACCTGGAGCTTTTAAGAACACTTATCCTGGGCATAGACCCCAAGAGAACTTGGATTTTTTGGATTTTATTTTATGCTTGGTGGTTGTTACAAACAGTGGAATTGGCAAAAACTGGAAATCTAAGAAACGCGGAGAGTTAGAAACGTGTCTTTTTAAATCCTTTAATCAGTTTTAACGTGCAGGTCTTGCTTTCTTTAAAGACCTGGAGGTGTCTGGGTGGGTGAAGCCATTGATATTTTACATCCTGTCACTAGGAATAGAGGCATTCAAAAGGCATTACGAAGCCACATCCTTTATTTAAAATAGTTGTAACCAGGAAAAGGTGGAAGAGTAATTGAACCCAGCTTTGAAGTTGAGTTATTTTTCAGTGATTTTGTTTAAAATAAGCTCCACAGTTTCATTGTGATTTGGGCATATTACAGCTGGATATTGAAGAAAAGATTAGTTAATCCTAATCCGTTGCCATTTGTAAAATTGATTTTTAAGATGGCCAGTGTAGTGCAATTTTGTTTATTTAAATAAGTTTATCTCTGCTTATGTCTGGAATGATTTTGAAAAAGAATGTGAGAAATTTAACTTAAGGTTCAGTGACCTTTATGATTTTATCAGTGATATAAAACGATGGTTTGGGCTTCTGAAGTTAATGTTTCCGTGGCAAACTTACCAGGAAGTTTTGAGTATCTGGTTGTCGTTTTCGCTTTTTTTTTTTTTAAACCTTTTTTTTTTGTGATTCAAGTATATGGACATTCTTTGTTCTTGACATTGCATGGGGTATAATTAAAATAGACTTTATGTATGGAATTGCCCATTTTCTTTTAGAGTGCTTAGTGATATTTCCTACTTTACAAAAGGTATCTTGAAAGTTTTTTTATCATGTTTGTGTTACGTGACTCCTGACAACAAGAGAAAGATTAAAACTGTCATTTGAGCAAGTTGAAATGAATATACTTTGGCTGCTTTAAATATTTTCTAATGGTTGAACAGTGTGACCACGTTTTAGCTCCCTACTTCATGTCTTTAAAAATTGTTTATTAACTTCATAAAAGTATCATGAAGCTACAAATTCAAGTAGCATTCATTGTTAAACTATTTGGGTATAATTGGCACACATTGATGAGCCTTAGAAGTCTTATGTAAAGAACATCAGGGTTTTGTTTGGAACGGATAGATAAGTTGATGTCTGAATTTGAAGGTTAATTTTGAAAGAAGCTCCCAGGTGGCTCTAGTGGTAAAGAACCTGCCTGCCAGTGCAGGAAACATAACAGACAGTGGTTTCCATCCCTGGGTCAGGAAGATACCTTGGAGGAGGGCATGGCAGTCCACTCCAGTATTCTCGCCTGGAGAATCCTATGGCAGAGGAGCCTGGCAGGCTCCATAGGATCACACAGTCGGACACTGAAGTGACTTAGTATACCAGAGTTATCCAGGTATAGGATATACAAATATTTCCAATGTTTCAGAAGCTAAGAAAGGTGGGAGAGTCTTGAGTTCTTCCCCTTGTAAATATTGTTTTAATAGAATAGCTAATCTTATGGAAAATTTTTTAAAAATTTATTTGTATTTGGCTGCACTGGATGTTCATTGCCACAAGTGACTTTCTCTAGTTGAGGCCAGTGGATGCTACTCTTTGTTGCCGTGCACCAGCTGGGTGCACAGACTTCAGTACTTGTGACTCTTGGGCTTAATTGCCCCCGGCATGTGGAATCTTCCTGGACCAGGGATTGAACCTGTGTTCCCTGCATTGGCAGGTGGATTCCTATCCACTGCACCATGAGGGAAGTCCTATTGTGGAAAGTTAATACTGCTCTAGGCATGATGGGAAATTCTTTACTTGTAATATCTTATCAATAACTTAAAAGCACCCTTTGACTTAGTGGCATGTAATCAAATAAGCTTTTCTTCTCATTTTAGGGTCTACCATACCCACTGATTAAGTATGGAAGACTATACCAAAATAGAGAAAATTGGAGAAGGTGAGTGGTTTTAATAATATAAAAGGATTTTTAAAAAATGATTTAATGATTTGACATCTTTGACATGTAAATATTCAAATTCAGTTTTTAAAGTATCTAACAGTACATTAGTGCATTAATATATATGTTTTCTACATAATAGCATAAGCAAAAAAAAAATAGTTAACCTTTCAAGAGAATTGAAATTATTCTGACATGTCTCCCTACCAGCATCCCTCCAATAATCTTACATTCTTCTAATACTAAACACTTAAAGCAATATATCTATATATTTTTTTTAAAAAACACTATTGCTGTTTTGTAGGTGTGTTGAGGAGAGTGTTAGGGCAGTGAAATTATGTGCTTTAGTTTAAAGTACATCTGCATATACTCTCTGAAGTTCTAGTCAGGGTCATGTATTTCATTTGGTGGTTAATGTCTTCTTAATGTCTTTTGATTAAAATATATCAACTCTTATTTCAATTATTACCAAGTTGTTCTGTGATTTTCTTCTGAGTTAACAAAAATAATTCATTGAACTCAGGTTATAATTTGAACCCCTTTCTGGCTTTTTAGATCATAGAGAACATAACTATATGCATGATGTGGAACCTTAGTTGGCATTTAGCAGACACTCTATAACCATTTGTTGATTAACAGTTTTTCTGTTTATTGTTCAGTCTCCCTGCTGCTGCTAAGTCGCTTTAGTCGTGTCCGACTCTGCGACCCCATCCATAGACGGCAGCCCACCAGGCTCCCCTGTCCCTGGGATTCTCCAGGCAAGGATACTGGAGTGGGTTGCTATTCAGTCTCCATAAATTTGCCTATATTGAAGATTTTTAAATTTTATAATGCTTAGCTCATTTCAAAGTGCAAGTCAGGAGAGACAAAGAGCACTTGTGATGTCTAAAACTCAATTCAGTATATATTGAGTGTTCACTGTAAGTTAATCAGTGGCTCTTATGAGTAAATTTTAGGACCAGGTGAATGTTGTACACTTGAGTGAGAGGTAAGAATACTTTAAAAGGTTTGAATTTACCATTAACTACTTATTTGACTATATTATGTAAATGACTGATCTTCCTGAGTTTGTCTTAACAGTGTGCTGGTTGAGGGTGCTACTGGCTTACCTACTTCTGTGTATAATGCAAGTATAATTTACATCTGAAAAATGTACAGATTTTAAGTGTACAGAAGGTTCACCCACGAAGAATGGTGGTGAAGATCAAACAAGATCAGTTCTCCTTGATTTTTTTTGACCTCACAATGCGACTTGTGGGATTTTAGTTCCTTGAATCAGGGGTTGAACCCAGGCACTTAGCAGTCAAAGTACAGAGTCCTAACCACCGGACCATCAGGGAATTCCCAGATCAACTGGTTATCCAAAGCACGATTACTCCAAATTTCGTCGAAATAATATACAATGAATTTTATGTTAACTTATATTTTTAAAATGACACCATGACATAGGCAATTGGATAGAATTTTTCTATTTAAAAAAAGGAGTTTATATAGCATCAGTTTGTCACTGAGCAAACCATCCTTAATATTCTGATCAAACAAGTAGATCATTTATTTATTAGTGGTTCTTATCCTTTTTTGAAATACTACTAGTTTTGGAGAAACTCTTAAAAAACTGTAAAATAGACTTCCCTAGATATAAGTCCCTCCTAATTGCTTTTGAAGTTATACTGATGTCATAAAAAAAAATAGTAAATCTATTTAAGAAAATTTTCATGTAATTAAGGGAGTCAAGACCTCCCTTAAATTGTCCGACCCCAGATTAAAAATCACTTACCTGGGGGATTCAGCATATCATGCATGTGAACTTGTTTTTAGCTGACTAGTCCATCTCCCTTATTGCCTTTTCTGTTCGGTGTACCCCAGGATCCCTTATATTGAAATTATTGCTCATTAGCTAAAACCCATACATCGGAATCCATGTTCTCAATTTCCAAACGGATGTGAGGCTTCCTGCATTTATTTTATGCCTACCTTGGGTAGGATGTTTGACAGGACATACATTCTAATTTGCAGATGATCCTTTTTCTCTAAAATGTGCTGGAAAATTACTGGTAATTTGAATTGTATGGGGAACCTGTGATGACTATATGGATTTTCTAAACTGCAGATAGCTTAGGTTGTAATTAGCCTCTTTTCTTTTGGAAGTGATGAGAGTATAATTATGAATGAGATGCTTTCTTTGTGGCCACAGCAGATGTTTCTATCATGTGACGCCTTATGGAATTCAATCATCTTCTAAAAAAATATTTTTAGTTTGTGGAGGTTGTCACATAGCAGACACTTACTTTGTCTATTTCAGGTACCTATGGAGTTGTATATAAGGGTAGACACAAAACTACAGGTCAAGTGGTAGCCATGAAGAAAATCAGACTAGAAAGTGAAGAGGAAGGGGTTCCTAGTACTGCAATTCGGGAAATATCTCTATTAAAAGAGCTTCGTCATCCAAATATAGTCAGGTATGGTATAATATCTGAATTTGAATCATTTTCTGCATGCTATTTCACATATGAATTTCATTGTGAAAATTTTTACAGTTGCTTAATTTCTGATTGAACCTTTCTGAGTGGAATAGAACCCTACTATTTTTGTTCATTGAGAATGCTGGGCATAGAAAAACATAGGCTTTTAAAGCAGGAATAGAGTTAGAGGGGCTTGGTGATAGAGATTAGTAGTGGGGGCTGGAAAATCAGGATAAACTGGTCAAGGGAGACAAGGAAGTCTTTTTTCACAAAGCTTGTCACTGTTCCAACTCTGAGAGCTCTGGTCTTTAAGGACTCTTTAATTAGCGACCTGAGATAGGTAGCTAGGTCAGGTGAAAGTTAGGATTTAATTGCATTTTGTGGGCTTGAGATGGTGAACAACTGGTAAGGTTAGATAATACTTTAAAAAGTTTATTTCTATAAGTTGCCTCAATGGAAAGACAAGCTCTAAGCAACAAGCAGTCAGCCTAGAAATTTTCTTCTGGACTACAGGCAATTTACCAAGTTAACATCTGTAATATCAATTAATTTTCAGTTGCTGCCCTGAGGTTCCTTTCTCAAATTCTAGTTTAATACTACAGTTTCACTACTAGGGAAGGTACCATCTCTTCTATTCCAAAACAGTATAGCATGTATTTGTTACTGTAGAAATTTCTTATGGCCTGCTTTTTCTAATAGCAACTATGATGTGTATAGAAGCCATTTTACTTTGTGAGAGATCAAAAATGTTAAGATTTGTAATTGTTTTATTTTTCAGTCTTCAAGATGTGCTTATGCAGGATTCCAGGTTGTATCTCATCTTTGAATTCCTTTCCATGGATCTCAAGAAATACTTGGATTCTATCCCTCCTGGTCAGTTCATGGATTCTTCACTTGTTAAGGTGAGAATCTTGCCTAATTTTGTTAGTGTTTATCCACTGTGAATGTAAGGGTCTACACTTGAGAGGCGCCTGTGTTTCATGAGAATATACTTGGAAAAAGTGTTAGAAAGTAGAACAAGGAAGAAAAGAATGTTTCATTAAAGAATATTTTGTTTTTTCTCACATAGTCTATAGGTTGTTAACAATTAACTATTTTATTACTAGACAGTGCTTCTGGTTGTAAAGTGAAAAGTACTACCTGAAAAAACAGAAAAGTAATAAGTGTGTAGTGTTGGAAACTAGGGTATTCTGTTCTTTGTCAGTCAGATATGTGTTAAATAAAAGAACAAAAACCTGGGACAGGGTGATGCTGGCAGAAAGTTTCATTTTATTCTGGATTTGAATATATATTTTGTTTAATTTATTGTAGAGAATCAGTTCAGTTCAGTTGCTCAGTCGTGTCCGAGTCTTTGTGACCCCATGAATCGCAGCATGCCAGGCCTCCCTGTCCATCACCAACTCCCGGAGTTCACTGAGTTCAACTCACGTCCATTGAGTCAGTGATGCCATCCAGCCATCTCATCCTCTGTCATCCCCTTCTCCTCCTGCCCCCAATCCCTCCCAGCATCAGAGTCCTTTCCAGTGAGTCAACTCTTCGCATTAGGCGGCCAAAGGACTGGAGTTTCAGCTTTAGCATCATTCCTTCCAGAGAACACCCAGGGCTGATCTCCTTTCGAATGGACTGGTTGGATCTCCTTGCAGTCCAAGGGACTCTCAGCAGTCTTCTCCAACACCACAGTTCAAATGCATCAATTCTTCGGTGCTCATCTTTCTTCACAGTCCAACTCTCACATCCATACATGACCACTGGAAAAACCATAGCCTTGACTAGATGGACCTTTGTTGGCAAAGTAATGTCTCTGCTTTTGAATATGCTGTCTAGGTTGGTGATAACTTTCCTTCCAAGGAGTAAGCGTCTTTTAATTTCATGGCTGCAGTCACCATCTGCAGTGATTTTGGAGCCCCAAAAAATAAAGTCTGACACCGTTTCCCCATCTATTTCCCATGAAGTGATGGGACCAGATGCCATGATCTTTGTTTTCTGAATGTTGAACTTTAAACCAACTTTTCCACTCTCCTCTTTCACTTTCATCAAGAGGCTTTTTAGTTCCTCTTCACTTTTTGCCATAAGGGTGGTGTCATCTGCATATCTGAGGTTATTGATATTTTCCCCAGCAATCTTGATTCCAGCTTGTGCTTCTTCCAGTCCAGCGTTTCTCATGATGTACTCTGCATGTAAGTTAAATACGCAGGGTGACAATATACAGCCTTGACACACTCCTTTTCCTGTTTGGAACCAGTCTGTTGTTCCATGTCCAGTTCTAACTGTTGCTTCCTGATCTGCATATAGGTTTCTCAGGAGGCAGGTCAGGTGGTGTAGAGATTGAGTTTCATTTAAATTTAAAATAATTATCCTTATACCATCTCTACCAAACCACTCCTCAGAGGTAGCCTTTGTTTTATTAGTAATCTTAGAGATACTTGTATGTCAACTTTGTATGTGTATATACATAAACTTTTTATAAAAATGGGATTTTATATATATTAGTATATATGCATTACTTTCCCTTTTACTGTGTAAAATGTGAGTCTACCCGTCTTTCTAATGTCTGATATAACTGCGTAAACCAGCTGCACACTGGTGGACACTGAAGTTGTTTTCCAGCTTGGAGACTCATGTCCTTATGGTCAGTGCTGCAGTGAATATATTCCTGTGTATCTTTATAGGAGTCTCACCACTGAAATCAGTGGGTTGAAGATATTTATTTACACTTAAAATCTTGATAGTGCTGGTTAACCCTCTAAAAAAGTAGACCAATATCATGGTGTATGTATATTTTTTAGCACATCACTGTCAAAACTTGTTTTGATTAATCTTTTTGATAACAATACTATGAAAAATACGTTAACATCATTTTTCTTTTGTTTAACATTTTTTATTTCTTAGCCATTTTATAAACACTACATATTTTTCACTGATGATTCTGTTAGGATACTTTTTTCACTGGTTTTTAAGAGCCTTTTATTGGTAATGTATTGATAATAGTTCTTTTATTGCTTTTTTTTTGTCTTTTGTTAATGGTGTGTATATACCATTAGTTATTTTTATAATTTAACACACTTGTACATATCAGTACATGGCTTTTGGAGATTTTTATTTCTTATTTAAATCTTCCTCATGCAAAGATCACATGTATTAGAACAGTACATGACAGTGTTTTTCTAGTGGTTTCAGTAGATTACCATTCCTCCTTTTGTCTTAAATCCTAGATGAATCAAAGGTTTATTTTGATGTAAGAACTAGGGTTCTTAATTTTTTTTCCAAATGGCTAGCCAGTTGTTCCAACTGATTGGTTTTATGTATTTTATAATATTGAACTTTATAGTCAATACTATATTTTATATTTCTGTAGTACCCATGTTACTTCAAATGTCAGTTACATTTTGTTGGCAACAGGAATCTTACAAAACACTTCTCTGAACTGCTAAACAGCATTTTGCCATAATTATATCTATTTAAATACAGTCATAATATTCTTTTTTTGTGTGTGTGTGTGACCAGTGTTTCCAAAGAGGAAGTGAATATATAAAGATAAAAGACAGAAATGGAAAAGACTAAACTTACTCAGGGCAGAACTAGAGTTGCTATAAGTATATAAAACAAAAGTTTAAGAAACTTTCTATATAGAAAATTACCTTATTACTTAAGAATTAGGGACCAGAATAAGTAAAAGAAAATGAAATGAGTGTCTATAGATGTTCCCATAAGGTGAATATCTTTATCTTAGTTGTACAAACATAATACTTGATATAAATGGGCTTCTCACCCCCCAGATACTTCCTGTTAGTTTCAAGTGGCCTGAGAACTTTTTTGGTAAATTGTTTATTTCTCTGCAATATAATTTCTTATGTCTTTGAAAGAAACCTGCCAAGATTATTTAGAAAATCATTTCATCATATGGTTAAGTTTCTAATTTATATTTCCTTCTTCCAGAGTTATTTGTACCAAATCCTACAAGGGATTGTGTTTTGTCACTCTAGAAGAGTTCTCCACAGGGACTTAAAACCTCAAAATCTATTGATTGATGATAAAGGAACAATTAAACTGGCAGATTTTGGCCTTGCCAGAGCTTTTGGAATTCCTATTAGAGTATATACGCATGAGGTATGTTTTTTTGGTACTTTTGTTATGTGTGATTGAAGGATTGTTTTCTGTATTCTTTAAGACAAGAAAAAATACTCAGAAAGATTTTCAATCTGCCGATATCAGTTTATTGCCTCTCGAGTCCAAACTTCATTGTCTGCTATGTGAAAATGCATCTGGAACTTTTGCGTGTTTTTCCTTTGCCAGATGTTACCTTTGACAGTAGAGGGTGCTAGAGAGGCATTGCAGGAAGGAGTCATTTATTCTTCCAAGTCAGTCTCCGATTATTACAGTTACTAATCCTGTATAGTAAACCTTCCCTGTGCAAATTACATGTGATTTCTGTCTCATTTGGATCCTGTCTTGAAAAAGACTAGTTAAAAGGTTTTGTGGATTAAGTATGACTATTTCAGATGCTTTTAGAAGCTTGTAAATATAACCAAGTTTTGTGCCTGTTATATTGATGACTTGGCTTTTTGTTTGTTTGCTGTTTCTGGAGGGAAAGGGAATGCTGAATCACAGTTAAGGATTATTGGGAAACCTTGTCTTCTGTGGAGTTGTCTACCCTTGTGCTCAAAGACTTCCTCTTGATCAAAACTTGTGACAGTACACCTCTGGTTAGATGTCTTGGCTCCTTTTTAATCATTCCTTTTTATAATTTTTCCCATGGATCTGTAAATATATATTATTTGGTTTCCACTGGTCTCAATAGATGCTGTTGCCCTGCACTGTGATAAATTAGATATGCTAAAATAGTAGGTTGGTGCTAGACCACTAATAAGCTGTTGTTTGCCTTGGTTGTGATTTTAGCATGTGAGTGATGCGTGCGCTTGTAGAGCCCAGTGTCAGCCCAGATCCAGTATCATTGTGCTTTTGTTCTTAAGTGAAGGCTGTCTTGACTGTTTTGATCCTTGCGTTTTACTGATTTGAAAAGATTTGGTATGCTTTTATCTTTTCCTCCTTAGTGAATATAACTTACAAATGAAGTATTTATCTAACATTTAGTATTGTATATAGTTAATTGACTTTTAAACAGTATCAGAGACAATTGTGCAGCATTCTAAAGGATAGTCCTAATATAAATGTTTACATTTAGGTAATTTAATGTGCCACATTTATTCCAGGTAAGGTGTTTTCTTTGTAATAGGTAGTGACACTCTGGTATAGATCTCCAGAAGTATTGCTGGGGTCAGCTCGCTACTCAACTCCAGTGGACATTTGGAGTATAGGTACCATATTTGCTGAATTAGCAACGAAGAAACCACTTTTTCATGGGGATTCAGAAATTGATCAACTCTTCAGAATTTTCAGGTATTTTTGATTTACGCTTGAGCTGTTAAGAACTTTAAAATTAACATGTAGAAAGCAAGAATTATGTTGATGCTTTAACTTGTAAGTTTTTGTTTTGTTTTGGCTTTTTAGAGCTTTGGGCAC
Source organism: Bubalus kerabau (assembly GCF_029407905.1). Taxonomy (NCBI): domain Eukaryota; kingdom Metazoa; phylum Chordata; class Mammalia; order Artiodactyla; family Bovidae; genus Bubalus; species Bubalus kerabau. Next base: position 139,756,602 of record NC_073624.1, read on the forward strand.
TCCCAATAATGAAGTGTGGCCAGAAGTGGAATCTTTACAGGACTATAAGAGTACATTTCCCAAGTGGAAACCAGGAAGCTTAGCATCCCATGTCAAAAACTTGGATGAAAATGGCTTGGATCTGCTCTCGGTAAGGAATGCCCTTTATATTGGTTTTAATACCATGGATAATTAATTCTGAATGTACTTAATTCTGTCTTTACCTAGGAAATAGGAATAAAACCAATATTTGTTGAGCTAGACACATAACTGTTATGTTTATTATATTACTAGCTCTATTTTAGTATATGTGCTACTGAAGCAAGCACATTACTAGTTCCATTTTAGATACAAAAAACACTAGTGGTTTTGAGAGGAGAGTTTGGCATTTTTTTGTTGTCCTTGTTGATTTGTTTTTAATCTGATAGATAGCTATAGATACTCTGAAGGAGAGGACAGGGTTAATAATAACGCTGTAAGTGACTGACTTGGAGTGGCCCCCCTTTCCAGCTTTTTTGTCTTGGTATTTACTGGTTTTTAGTTTAGACATAGGTGTCTTCCTTATTTTTTCATATTTTTAGTTATTTAAGCCTTTGCTGCATGAATTTCCATTTCTCACCTTGTGCCTCATTTCCACATCAGATAGGTTAGCAAAGGGATGAATGTAGTTCTTAAAACCTTCCCCTCTATTACGTTGCTGTTCCAACTAAACAGCTGTGTTCTTTAAAAATAAGACAAAAAATAATTTGTTAGCATCAAATAAATTGTCCTAGACCTGCCCCAGGAAATTTATTTTAGAACAGTATTTAAATACTGAGGTGTTGCTGCTGCTGCTAAGTCGCTTCAGTCGTGTCCGACTCTGTGCGACCCCACAGACAGCGGCCCACCAGGCTCCCCCGTCCCTGGGACTCTCCAGGCAAGAACACTGGAGTGGGTTGCCATTTCCTTCTTCAATGCATGAAAGTGAAAAGTGAAAGTGAAGTCGCTCAGTCGTGTCTGACTCCTAGCTACTCCATCGACTGCAGCCCACCAGGCTCCTCCATCCATGGGATTTTCCAGGCAAGAGTACTGGAGTGGGGTGCCATTGTCTTCTCCTAAATCTTATGAATCTCAGGTAATGTAATTCCAAAAAAGAAATTTTGGTAGGTTACTAAACAAAGGAAAAAAATCTATTGCTGTATCATCATACATGTGTTCTAATTGATCTTTGAGCCTCTTTCACAGGTTATAATCATGCCACCAACTCAGCTCAGATTTCCCAAATGCTTACAGTGCAGTCCAGGGTCCTTTACCGCCACTCAGATATTTTGTACATCAGTATTGATGATGTGATGTAAAAGGCCCTCTGTATTCCTGGCCCAGTCTGGGATTCTTGAACATTTCAAAGAATGTCACTTTAGTTAACGAAATGAAAATTACGTTGTCAATCACGGTTCCTTAGTCTAGCCAGTATTGACATCTTGGACTGGATCATTTTTTGCTGCTGGAGGCAGTCCTGTACATCGTTAAGATACATAACAGCATCCCATTTCTGTGTCCTGTAGATGCCTTTAACACATTTTCATCCCAGTTGTGACAACCCCAAATGTATCTACACATTGCCAAATATCCCGTTAGGGGCAGTCTCACCAGGTTGATAATCACTGCTGTAAACCATATGTTAGTCTTGGTTTCAAATTTCATCTTTCTCACTTGATAGCTCTGTGAACTTCGGCAAGTTCCTTAACCTCTTTGAGCCTCAGTATTCTCATTTGTAAAGTGGGAAGGGACTAATTCCTATCTTTTGTTGTCAGGATTAAGTAACATGAAATGAACAAAGTAGAGTGCCAGCTATAGAATAAGAGCTTAACAAGAGAGTCGAAGTGTCTCTAGGTTGGCTTATTGATTTAAAGATTTCTTTAAGATACATTTTAACTTTTCTGCTGACGTGTAAATAAACTTTTAACACTTAAGTTTCTGACCATAGTTCATTTAGTGAGTCATTTTAACTCTGTTTATAGCATAGTGCATGCTGGTTTTGTTTTTATTAGAAACTGCTGAAAGCTACATTAGAAACCTCTGTAGTTAATTACCACAATTTCAGGAATGTTGTAAGTAACTCAGAGGGCCTTTTAATTCTCAAAGTAAATATAATTAACTAGATAATCTTTCTTAAATTTATGCCTTGGTTTTAAAGTTATCCATGAATGCTTGTGTCTTAAAATGTAATTTATAGCAAAAAGGTTATCAAGATATTTGTGATTTAAAGACTAGATCATTTTAGAGCTAGAGGGTGAGGTAAAACATTTATGTGGTTTGGTGTTAAACTAATGGGAACATTCATTTAATAGTTTTTCTTTAAAATTATTAGCATATGGCTTATTGGTAGAAAAGTAAGGCTTTTGGGGGAGTTGTTTTTTTTTTTCCTTAAATAAATAACCTTTTAAAATATCTTTTCCTCACACAGAAAATGTTAATCTATGATCCTGCCAAACGAATTTCTGGCAAAATGGCACTGAATCATCCGTATTTTAATGATTTGGACAGTCAAATTAAGAAGATGTAGCTTTCTGACAGTTTCCCTGTGTTGTGTCAAGAACAGATAATTGTATTTTTACTGTTCATCTCTGTTTTTGTTTTGTGTATTTTTCTTTTCTTTGTTGTAAAACTTAATCTGTACTTCATCTTCTGATTTCAAAACTAAGTTAAAATGTAAATACTGTTCTATATGAATTTAAATATAATAATTCTGTATATGTTTGTAGATTCCACTGTAACAGCTGTTTGTTACTATAATAAAACTATATAAATCTAGTATTGATGTCAGGAATCAGGAAATTTTTGAGTTAGCTTAAACCATCTAAAATGCTACCCCAGTCTTCTTTTCTTGTTGGAAATACTAAAATTTAGGAAAGTGTGCTAAGTTCAAAGTTCATAATGCTTTGAAGTATTTTTATACTCTGTTTAAATTTTCTTGTCAGTTTCTTGTTATGTGGTAACTATACACCCTGCCTAAAGATGAATATTTTTCTACTGGTATTTCAATTTGTGACCTAAATGTTTAGGCATTCAGAGTGAGAGAACTATCCAGATTTGAGAGACGATGCTTAATTTATAGAGGTTTTTAGTAACTTGTAAAACTAACATTAGTATATGCCAAAGCTTGCTAAGTTTTACAGTCAGAGATCAAGGGCTGTCCACAGCAGGAAAGAACAGTTTAGAAAATTTATGAGGTATCCTATTTTTAGGAAGGTTATGAAAGTTATTTGTCTGAGTGAATTCTTGTGCTTTGGTCAGAGGTAACAACCATACAAAGGAGTTGCTTATCTTGGCTTTCAAGTCTGACTAAACTCTTTGCAAATTTTGACATAGTTTAGTTTATTAGCAGCCGCCTTAGAAGGTTCTAATGTATAATTATTTAGCCAAGATCACTAGCTTTTGGAATTGTTTAATAATGCTGCTCATTGTGATTTTTACCTGTAAGTAGCCTAATTTAGATTGTTTGTTATAGCCAAAAGAAGTGTCTCTAAAAATACTTTTTATCATTTTTAGTGTATATCTATCCACTGGCTGCCCATATGCTCTGTTTTTCATGCTGATAGCCCATGACCAGAATGAGCCTTCTTGTGTGGCTGATCCAGTTGATTGAGTGTGTAATGGGTGATCTACCTAATCTTGTTGTCTTCTAATTTTTTCACTTGAGGAGAAAGTATGGGTCACTTTCTTTGGCAACAGGGCATAAGGTGAGAGTTTTGGTGGCCACCTTCTAGGTCTTTCGGTGGAAGCCAGCCTGCAGTAAGGGAATGCAACTAGAGATGGAAGTCGTTTGAGGTCACACTGTTGAGAGATTTCATGGTGGGAATTTGGTAAGTGAAAGGTCAGTCACACAAGAGTTAATTGAGATGGTGAAATGGTGAAATGGAGTATCTGCAGATTGTCTATGAAGTATTGAAATGGGTCTGCTTTTCAATTGTGCATTACAGACCTTTGGCGGTGTAGAATCAGCATTGATAACTGATGCCGCCACCCCTCTGCCCCACAAAACTATCAGTGTGTCTTATAAATTATTTCTTGGTCCTTCTGTTTCAGTAATATGCAGACGCGCTGGTGTCACCAGTGTTTGGGGCCTTGTGGCTTTGGTCGCAGCAGCCTGCCTGCATGCTCATTGCTGTTGTTCAGTGCAGTCTAATTGTTTGGAAAGTCAGTAATTCATCAGTTTAGAACCTACTTGGTGGACCAGGGAAATGAGATGGAAGAACCCTGCCATCAGTTGCTGTAAACAGACATACGTTTTGTTCTGCTCCAGCTCTCTGTGTAGTCCTAAGTAAAGTGTTTATGTCAGCTTCAGTGACTAGTTGAAAAGCCACTGAACTGGGTCCTCATCTCATGCATATTTTTAAATTGGCTTGTGCTGTGGCGCTTCTGATTGATTTTAAAGTGGATCTTGTCTTTGTTAAATCTGTTCTGTGCTAGAAACACCTGAGACTAACTCTCTTCCTACCCTAAACAGTTAAAAGTCCCCCAAGATGATTCTGATGCAGCCAGTTATCGCCAGTTGGTGGTGACTTTAACAACTTTGGACCAACATCTAGTTTTAGTTGTCTGAAAACTTTGTTATCTTGCATTATCTCTAACTTGTTCTATTTCCGTTTTAGGCTGTACCAAGTTCTTTGGTGAGGGGAGAGGTTTGTGTATTTTATCACCAGTAGGAGACTTCCATATACTGTGACTAATGCTGTATCTTATTGTCTGTAGGCTTTAGAGAAGGATTTGTTGTTGTTGTTAAACATAAAATATAAAGGCAGTAATGATGCAAAGAAGTTAATACATAATGTATAATAAAATCATTAATTTATATGTGGACATGGCCTGTGTGAATTAAATGTTTGAAAAAACCATTTTTTTTTTTAGTGAATAAAAGGTATTTTGGGGACTTGGATTAACAATGAAATAATTTTTAATTAGTAAAAAAAGGAAACTTGAAAGTTCTTGGTGAAATATACTTCTACATTAGTGCTTCTAGCAAACTGTACTTAATAACAGGTCAACTTCAGCCCCATCCCTGTTTAAATAGTTGCCATATTCCTAGGACCTTAGGATCATTTTGCATTTTGTGGACAGAATAGAGACATTTAGATATGTTTGTGGGCTGTAGAGCTTGAGAGTAGTGGGCATTGTTTGAATAGGTCTGGGGCAAGATGGATAGAGTGTTGAATGACTAAAGAGAAAGCAAAGGATGGAGGGATAAAGTGTGAAAGTTCCTGAAGAGGGAGAAAATTCTGACTTAAAAATAATGTCTAGGAAACGGCTCAGGTGGGACAGTAATGGTACTGACAAGGATTGTAACTTTTGACCTTTGGAGAAAGGAGTGATGTTAAATATAATTGGAAGCAAGAGTAGACCTTTTCAGTCCCATACTGAATATTTGGATATTTATTTAGTAGTTTGAATATTGAGTTTCTAAGATGCCTTAAAAACTTTAGAAGAAATGTGTTGAGAGTCATAGACTTGTTTGCTGAGAAGGGAAAAAGGTATCACAATACCTGCATTCCTTAGAATACTGAAAAGTCTGGTTTTCAAACTTGAATTAGGATCTGGAGAGCTTGTTAAGAGATTTCTTGTGCATCCCCAGATTCGGCAGGTCCTGTATAGCCATGAATACAATTTCTTAGCAAGTTCCAGGTGGTGATATGATGGTCCAAGGACCACTTTGAGAATCACGGCATGGGTAGTTCTCAGAAATCTGGAGAACTGAACAGAAACTTAGTCATCTTGTTACGAGAGGAAGCATGGTGCAGAAGGAAAAACTGACCCAGAGTCAGTATACATGTAGAAGTTGAATTGGAATTTAAACCTAAATCTTACATTGTCACTGTTGAGAATTGAGAAAAGTGAACGGCGTAATATAGATTCCAGTTTTAGAGCCATGTTAGGGCTTGGTTCCCAGTTCTGCCAATTCCGCCTGTGGCTTTGAGTAAGTCACTCAGAGTCTCTGAATCTATTTCCTTAACTGTGCAATGGAGATAACAAATGGCATTTATTTATATAAATGCGTAAGTAGGATTGTAAAATTGTTAGAGATATAGACAGGGCGGCCAGGCATCATGTGTACACACACACAGACATACGCATACAGATACAGTACATGTCTCTTTGTCAGGATCCCCTAATGTGCTCTTCAATACATTGCAAAAATTGGGCAGTAAGCTATTTTTCTGTCAGAGTAATTGGTTCTTAAATCTTAACAGATGGCATTTAACAATGGTACACTAGATGGGGAATATGGGTAAAGTTCCTGGTACATGGTAATTCCTTTCTCCTTTGAAGTCTCCCACTTTTTTCTTATGTTACTCTTAGCACTGTTATTTTCTCCCTTACTGAGGGCTGGGGCCATGTCCTGTTCTTTCATCCCCACAGCCCTCTGTCTAGAACCTCAAGTGCTAGACTAACCCCAGGCCTTTAAGGTTGCTCATAGGTTATGGTCCCTTCTGTTCAACTAGAGCTGGACATCTCTGGTGAGCAACCACTGCTTCACATACACTTCTGTTTTTCCCAGCAATCTTGTAAGGGAGTGGCCATCTTCATCTTAGAAACGGTGAAACTAAATTCATAGACCTTAAGTAATTTGCCAAGGATTGCAAGGCTAGTTAAAAGCAGGAGCAAGGACTTGGGAGCTTTCTGACTTCACAGTGTTCTCTTTTCATGGCATTGTGTTGGTTCCCAAGATAAATTGATAGAATGTGTATTTAGTTTCTAAAGTTTAAGAAGAACTCAAGAAGGCAGGCAAATAGTAAAGCCGGTGCAGCCCAGGTGCCAAGGAGTTCCCTCCCAGCTCAGGGTCCAAACCAGCCCCCCAGGTTTCAGGCTTCCCCAGGAGCCCCAAAGCTCATGAGACCTCTACTTCAAGGTTGAAAGGACCAAGGCCCAGATAGTTTTCAATCAATGTTCATTTTCCCCGTCCCACTTTTACTATGCTGCATGTGGTCCTCTTGAGCTTCTTAATCCTGGCTCCTTTTTCATACAGATGACCCAGATTGGATCAGAGTGATAAACCATAACCCAGCAGCAGTAATTGGTTCAAGGGGTGGGCAAATGACCTAAATAAGACCCATGAGGGTCCATTTTGCTATGGAAACCCTGAGAGAATGAAGTCTTTCTGCTGACACTGCTAAACTGGGATGACAGGGCTAGGAGCCTGAGGCATCTGCCCCATTCTGCCAAGAAAGTGATGAATAGAGAAAGAATCTTGGGGGTTTGATGTCCCTGGACTCTGGTCCTCAAGCCTGGTTCTGGCAGAGCTACCTTAACATTTGGAGCTACTCAGTATCCCTTGTAGGTGTAGGAGTTGTGGGTTTTTTGTTTTTGCTTAATTTGGTTTGAGTTGGGGTTCTGTCATTCCAACCCCAAAGAGTCACAGCCATCCATACTAAAATAACAATCATAATTTTAAAGGAACCTCTAACTTAGCACCCTTATAGTTAAAATCCTTACATAGTTAAATATCTGCCCTTTAAAAGCTCTATTGTTCATAATCATTGTTTTAACTGTAGCTTCTAGTTTTGATTGTGCAAAATGGTACTGATAGAAATGTATCCCTATTGTTGTTTCAAAGAACCTACAAACTTGAGGAATGTTTATGTATATGTACCCACTCTTTTACCAGTTAGGAGTAGAAATCTGTAAAATACACTTCCACAGGCAGTCGTTTCTTCTCTTGAGATACAATTTCAAAACCATGCTATTCTTTTCTGCTAAGGAAATGATGGAATAACAGAAGCAGAATGGGGAGAATTTCCTAATGAGTGTTAGTTTTTGTAAAGAGCTTTGTAGTAACTAAGTAGCCTATGCTATTTCAATAGAAGCTTCCTATACTATAAAAATGCCTTTAACTATGAAACCACAAGAATAATTATACCGTAATATACACTTTATAATAAGGACAGAAAAGATAGATTTCCCAACGGAACACAGCCATTTGTCTCAATGGTTCTGGTATCATGACAAACATATTTATGTGCAAGAAAATATAAATCTATTCTTCATGAACTGTGTTCACTGCTTCAAGGATCCAAATGGGAAGCCGAACATTTGCTCTATCTTAAATCTTGCTAAAATTTGAACATAGTTTTATAAATGCTTTTTGGCTTCTTGTTTGAATTACTTCTCATGCACAGGCACTAATGGAAAATGGTTCAGAACATAAAAGGCTTGTGATTTCCCAGGTGAGCAGAAAACTTTTTAGACTAGTCAACATCAATCTGAAGCCTCAGGGACTGGATGACAAATGCAATGTTATTTATATGTTGGGAGCTCTTACCCATGCTAACAGAAAGTTCTAGCAGCTTCGATAACCATAAAGGGCAAACATCTCACTTCTTTTACCCCAGATTTTGGCATTCATTATGACTCACAAAGGTCCATCTAGTCAAAGCTTTGCTTTTTCCAGTAGTCAATGTATGCATGTGAGAGTTGGACCATAATGAAAGCTGAGCGCCAAAGAATTGATGCTTTTGGACTGTGGTGGTGGAGAAGACTCTTGAGATTTGGACTGCAAGGATATCAAACCAGTCAATCCTAAAGGAAATCAGTCTTGAATATTCATTGGAAGGACCGATGCTGAAGTTGAAACTCCAATACTTTTGCTACCTGATGTGAAGAGCCAGCCGACTCAGAAAAGACCCTGATGCTGGGAAAGATTGAAGGCAGGAGGAGAAAGGGATGACAGAGAATGAGATGGCTGGGTGGCATCACCAACTCAATGGACTTGAGTTTGAGTAAACTCCGGGAGTTGGTGATGAACAGGGAGTTTTGGTGTGCTGCAGTCTGTGGGGTTGCAAAGAGTTGGACACGACGGAGCAACTGAACTGAACTGAACTGAACAATGTAGGAGACATGGGAGATGCAGGTTTGGTCACTGGGTTAGGAAGCCCCATGAAGGAGGAAATGGCAAACCACTCCAACTATAAAATGTTCATATAAGAGAGAACCCAAGTGATCAGTGAAGAGAAGTGTCAGATCAGGGGATGCTGCATAGATTTTCAGTTCCTAGAAATTAAAAGTAATAGCCAACAGTACACGCAGCACATGCAAGCCAAGCACATTGTAAGATGTATGGGGTGTTTTCTTTGGAAGAGCAATGGTGATTTTCATTTTTCACTTCCCCTCAGAGGGTAATAGGGAGTTTAACTCAGATCTACAGGTATTTTAAATAGTCACATTCTGAAAAATAACCCCAAAGTAAACTTTATCCAAATACAATTGTATAAAAGTATATATCAGATAATAAACATTGTGATGTTAATATATATTCATAAGTCTCTGTCAATGGAATAGCTGGCTCATGTATAAAGGAAAAAGGTAAAGAACTTCAGCCTTATCTCGTGTGTTACCATGTTTGGAATATCTCCTAGCAAGGCTGAAAAGCAGGGAATAAACAGCAATAATTCAGTGTGCCTAATGGCACAAAATAAAGGAGGTATTCACAAACAAAACTGGACTTTTGAGCAAATGTTTATTTAAATACAAACAGCAACTCCTACTTTTCCTGTTATCTCCAATTATATGATGCAATATTTTTACCAGAAGAAGTGCTTTTTAAAAACAGCCTTCCAGGGAGCGAATAAACAATACTATATTTGGCTAACAGCTGCTTTTGGAAAATGAGATGTCAGCAAAGCTGAATGTTGTTTAAAGAAAACTAATTATCCAGCTACCTTTGACTTGGATCAAAGTAAATAAAGCACTTCCCTATTTGCACAGAAATGTTTTGTCTAGGATTTAAATATTAGGTATTAGTCAGATATTTCACTTCCTCACTCATTTGCCATGTGGAGCAAATTGCATTAAAGTATCCCTGTGTTTGATTTTGCTGCCAGAACCACTTGAGGTCATCTGGTGCTGCAGAGCCTCCATTGCTTTCTTGCTTCACCGTCCACGAGTTGTTCTGTTTGGGGTAAAGCAGTGTGTTTATAGACGCACTGAAACACAGGTGACCTAGTGACACATGGAGTGGCGGCATTTGTGGGAGTTAAATTATGCAAATGTCAGGTAATATAAGTGTGTTTAAGCTCACATGTAGAATCAGAAGTAATGGGAATACCACCCGATTTTGAAAATTCGTTTGAGGTTGGCAAGCCATGCGCACTGGAGCACTGGCATATGTATTGCTGTTGGGCAGTTTGGCAGGAAAAACAAAGCCCTGCAGCCCTTTGTCAGTGTTGTCAACCGGGCTGTGGCTTCCCTGAGTTAGAGCTTCTGTGGGTAGGTGCCTATGGTGAGGACTTGCCTTATTTTCACACTGACCATTTTTTAAACTTAATTATATATTCTGTATCATTGACATATCAGTTGTTTAATGGCTGCATAGTATTTCCTTATATAGTTGTATTTTAATTGTGCAGTTGAACTTAACTAGCAATGGATGAGACTTTGGGAGGTTGTTTTCTTTGCCTTTTTTAAAGAAAATTTTATATGTATTTTTGACTGTATCAGGTCTTAAGTTGCAGTGCCCAGCACTGTAGTTGTGCATGGGGGCTCAGCTGCCCCAAGGCATGTGGGATCCTAGTTCCTGGACTGGGGGTTGAACCTGCATTCCCTGCATTGGAAGGCAGATTCTTAACCATTGGACCACCAGGGAGGTCCCTCACATTGGCCATTTTATAATTTTAGATATTTTTACATTCTGAGGCAATCTTATCTGAGCATTCATTAAATGGGGGTGACAATGTTAGGGCTGAAAAACGGACTGAAACTTTGGTTTTTGAAATGAACTTTAGATGGGCTTTAATGGTCTTGAAGGCCAAACAGTGCCCGTGACACATTTTAGAGCAAGTCTCTAGTTAGAGTAAAATGTTAGTGTTAGTCTTGAGAAAATAGAAAGCAGCACGAAAGCCAAAATGTATTATAGTTGTACATTTTGAGGAGGCATGTCTCATTCTGTGGAAAAATCAGTATTGAGTTATGCATGTTCTTTAAGAACATATCTTCTAAAATATGGTATATGCTTTTCATATAAACAGTTGTTAGAAAACAAGTCTAGGACAAGCACAGTTTTAATGATTCTATAAATGTTTGTTCTTCCAATGAGTATTTATTGAAAGGTATTATAAGCCAGATACTATGTCATGAGGACAGTGTTCAGCTAAATAATCTTACCTTGGTGGACTTTACAACCCCTTGTTGGGAAGACAGGTTACAAACAAGTAAATAAATGTAATGGGATATTAGGAAGGGACTCTTCCTGTTTTTACTTTGGCCATTAAGGTAGTTGTCAGAGTAGTTCTCAGAATTCCATACCTGGTATGCAGATTTACAAGGAAATGACTCTAAGAACCTGTCCCACAAGTCTTAGGTACAGGATAAAATAAACAATTTCCAGGGCCCAGTACAAATTGAAATGAAAATGTGGGACCTCCTGTTTAAGTATTGAATTCCAGACAATAGCAACAGAGCATTAAATCAGGTGCAGGGCCTTTCCAAGTGCGGGGGCCTGTCTGACAGGTCACATGCTTATGAATTTAGCCCTGCTTAGATCCTTTAGCCAAAAAAGTAAAAATAGAAAAGCTTAGAGTAGAGAAGAGGGATTTGGGGGATTGTGATCTTCCGAAAACTGTGCTGTGCTTTGGGAATGCTACTATCTAACTCACCCAAGTCTAGTGGGGAAGTGGTTCAAAGGGACCCTTGAAGAGCTTTGAAATGTGTTTCTTGTCGTGAAGAGACACAGAACCAGTGCCTCTTGGAGGCCTGAGAAACTAACATTGAAGACTGACCAGGTGCATAGCTCCTACCCACGATATCTGCAGAACAGTCAGGAGAATGCCACTGGGTCTAGAACTCGTGGGGCAAGTGGTGTTTGCCTAATTGGACTGGGTCCAAGGGGAAGAAGCTAGGAGGGGGTTTCTTGGGCCAATCTGCATTTGCCAGATGGCATCAAGTTCTGTTTTTCCTGACATTTAGAATAGCCACTCTGACTCACAGTCCTTCAAGCTCCTTTGTAAAGTTAAGCATACTATGAAAAAATTTTGTATAAACTATCAATAGCAATATACAGTGGTCCTGTGTACCCATCACCCAGTATCATTTTTACTACATTTGAAACTCTCGGCATGTCTCTTTCTGTTCACATCTCCCTTTCTTTTTCCAAAAGATGTATTCCTTTATACTTTTTTCAATTTTTCTGTGTACTTTTACAACATATCTATCTTCATCATCATCACTGTACGCTTTTATGCTTTATATAAATATATAAAATTCTAAGATTTATTTATTTTGTTTGGCTTTGTGAGACTCATCCATGTTGGTAAATGTAGCTATTGCTCATTTGCTTTCACCATAGTAGAATATTCCATTGTATGACTGTACTATACTTTATTCACATTTCCTATTAATAGACACTTGTTTCTCTTGCTGTTACAGACAGTGGTGCTATACGTTTTGTTATGTATGTCTCCATCTGCTCCCGTGCAAGGACTTTTTTGGGGCAGTGGGGACAGACCCATTCCGTGTCCCTCCCCTGCTCTGTTCTGTGTCTCAGGTTGCATTTCCCAGATTCCTGTGTTCCCTGTCTGGCTTCTGGGCTTGGCCAATGGGAGGCATTGGCAGGAAAGAGGGGAGAGAGAGGTCAGAGTGTCTATCTCTCTGTCACTCAGATGATGCTGCCTTTGCACCTCCAGCTCCCAACTCACAGGTCCACCCTGGTTCTAGCTTCTACCCAGATACTTCAACTGACTCCTGGTCTTCTGACAGCCTCACTCTTCTGTCTCTATAGACTGGGGTGGCAGTGGGCTCCTGAAGCGGCAGGTCACTGGTTGTCTCACTGTCTGCGGCTTTGCTTCTCAGTTTTTTCAACCCAGGAGACACCAGTGCGGCCGCTCTGCGCGGCCCTTCATATGACTTCCCGCGCTCCATTACCCTCCAACCCGGTTACCAGGCAGGGTTACCGCCAGACCATTAGTGGTCCTGCTAAGCCATTGGCTGGCGCTCCAGTGGGCCCTCCCTCAAGCAGCCAACTGTCAATGAGCAACCGTTGGTGCGTCAGTCGGCCAACTGTTTACGGATGGAGGTCCTCAGGTGGAGGTGAGGTAAGAGGCAGATCTGGGCTTTCTCCCTGGGACCCTCCAGCTCACCCAGCCTCTGGCCAGTGGGTGAGCTGGGCTGGGGCCAGGGGAGCAGGCTAGGGGCTGTGCCCTGCGGGGCTCCAGAGCCCTCACCAAGGCTGCCCTCTGGCTAGGTCCAGGCCTTGAGGCAGCGGTGAAGCTCTCCCCCATCCCTGCCTCTGTGACCCAAAGGCAGCAGCAGTCTGCCTGAGACACAGTCTGCTGGACCAGCCTCTGTGATTTGGGTGGCCTGAGGAGCCTAAGGGCCAGCTGGGTCCTGGGTTCCTGGCTTCCTCAGGGATGACAGCTGGGCAGGGGGCTGGGGACCTGGCGCTGAGGGAGCTGCCAACTGAGACCTGCTTCCCCTTAGCCAGGACCTGGACCTCACAGGGTGAAAGTTGAGCCTTGGGACCTTGCCCTTTCTTCTCAGAACAGAGAATAACATTTTTTTTTTTGGTGGAGGTTTACAGGACCCATGACCTGACCTCAGAAACAAAGGATCTGACACCAAGAAGTTTGCAACAACTACGCACATCCCTCCCTCACCTTTCCTAAAATAGGGCTTTGCTGAGAGCTTTTGGGAGTTTGGGGGTTTTAAGGCAGGAGCTACCTGTCTCCTTGCATGGCCTTCAATAAACCTTTCTCTGCTCCAAACTCTGATGTTTTGGTATTGTTTGGCCTCAGTGTGCAGCGGGCACATGGACTTGTGTTTTGGTAACAGCACCTCTAACTACCTAAGAGGTATAAAATTATTTGCCTATTTATTTTTTCTTCAAAAAGCTTTATTGTTTCCATTTGGTCCAAGGCTTGGGCAAGGATTCCAGGGTGGTTAAAAAGCAGCAGCCTGGTGGCTGCAGAGAGGGGCTTCAGGCAGAAGCCCTGACACCAGAGGGGCACCTCCAAGGCCACCGGGCCACAGAGGTTCCTGGTTGTGTTGGAGTTGAGCCTTTGCAAGAGACGCTCACTCAGCCCAGCCTGGGAGCCCGCCAGCCTGTGGAGGTTGGTCTGGGGGTTGCCCGTCTTCTTGATGAGTTTCACCTGCTTATCTAGAAAGCGACCTCCTGGAAGTTACAGAGGTGGGGGTCTGTGTGGGCAGAACCCAGCACATGCAGATCCAAAAGGCCTGGTTCAGGTTCTCCTTGAGAATGGTGGCTTCCGTAGCATCCTGGGTGTTACCCCACTCATTCTTTTTTTTTTTTTTTTCCCTCCCTAAATACTTATTTATTTTGGGTTGCATCAGATCTTAGCTCTGGGGTGCAGGATTTTCACTGTGGCACATTGGTGTCTCTCTAGTTGTGGTGGGGGGGCTCAGTAGTTGCAGACTGGGCTTTTTAGTTGTCCTGCAGCATGTGGGATCTTAGTTTCCCAAACCAGGGCTTGAACTCATCCCCCCTGCATTGGAAGGCAGATTCTTAATCACTGAACTGTCAGGGAAGTCCCTACCTCACTCATTCTTGAGATGGTTTCTGCACATCCTGGAAGGAGCTCAGCTGTAGCACTGGTTTTGCATTTCAAGAGACACTTGGAGCCTTCCTGCTTCTCCTGGTCCCATTCGCAGAAAATGTGGCTCATACCCTCCAGAGCCACATCTTCCCAGTAGAAATAGACACTCATGCACACACACACACTCACCCAGAAAGAGGTAGGTGTCGGAAGCCCACAGATGCATATTGACCAGGCAGCTGATGACAGCCTCCACCTCAGGAATAATTCTGATGATCTGGGAGCTCATGGTTGATCATAATTAAGGAGTTTAACTCAAAAAATGGTGTTGATTTGTCCCAGTGGCTGGGGATAGCTCAGTGGCTCATTCTGAAGGTTTCGACTGTTAAAAGGGTTGGAGGGTGGTGGGAGGTTGGAGCAAGGGGTGTCTGTGGGTCTGTGCCATCCAAATACTGTTGAAGAGACAGATCTGCAGAACTGCAGAGCACTCTGCCTATTTATTGATTGATTGGTTGGTTCTTTTTGATTTATAGGAGTTATTTATGTTATACATACTAATTCCTTGTTGATTAAATGTGCGGTAAATATCTGCTTCCATTCCTTGTGTTGTCATTTTTTCAGTAGTATGTTCTCGTAAGCTGAAGTTTCTCATTTTAAGGTAGTTCTCACCAAGTTTTAACATTTCCCTGAGCTGCATGGAACATCGCTAATCAGTTGTGAGCCAACTTATGCACCTAGACTACCTGTATTGACAAACTTCTGCAACCCAGATCCCTTCCACAGAACATGTGCATGAGGCAGCTTGCAGTTGGATAATCAAGGAACCATATGCTAGCATTTCCCATTAGAATAAATGGATGGACTCAAGAGAGGCCATCTGAGGCTCCATTTGATGCAGATCCTAGCTGGGAGCATGGAGTGGGCCTGGTTGCTCTAGGGGACACCTTCTGGGCTTTTCTCACCCAACTGTATCTCAGACTCCACTGAACGCAAGACTATAATCGACATGTGTTGTTTTCAGTTTACTGAGCCTGGTTTATAAAGTTTGTTGAACAGAGATAGCCCCTGAAACATAACCAGCTATGCTCAATGTGACCAACTGGCAACCAAGAACCCTCCTGGATTGGAGCAGAGAACATAGACACTGTGCAGCCAGGGTTTCATGCAGCCAGAGGAAGCAGATAAATCTAAGGAGGATGACACAGCAGGCTGAGGAGAGTGGGCCCAGGACCAGCCTAGTGCTTTCGTGGCCGCATAAGCCTCCACATCCATCTCTCCACTGGCGAGGGCAGCCTCCAGCCCAGACCCAGTGTGAGGCCTGACGCCCTAGAACAAAGGTCAGGAGCACTTGTAACATTTGCATATTAGACTTGTTATTACTTGCACATGATGTGTTTATTATTTTATTTTTTAAAATTAATTTTATTGGAATATAGTTGATTTACAGTGATATATGTATGACATTTTAAAAATTCAAACAATATAACAAAAAGTACACAAAGTCCTGATTCTTTCTTGTTCTCATCATCCGAATTCCCACCTTTCACTCTGGTCTCCACTTCTCCCCGCTAATGTTTTCTTTATACAAATAAGCAGGTGTGAATGTATGCTCTTATACGTCTCCATTTTTATACAAAAATAGCATATACAGACAGCTTTTTCTTTTAAACCACAGATCTAGGAGACATTAGATAAAGAATTTTAAAATCATATTTTATTTAATTAGATCTTTCCTATGAATGACTGTGTTATTTTGATAAATTTTTCCTAATCTCCTACCACAGTTTAAAAATATTCTTACAAACGTCTGTGGTCACCCACCAATCCGAGACAGAAGCAAGTCAGGAATAAACTGGGCAATTTTTTTCTTTTTAAATATTTCAGAGTCGGAAAAAATGTTGTGTGTTTATTAAAATGATTAAAAATGATGTGTTTATCATCATTAAAAATGATGTGTTTATTAAAGAAAAGTTGAAGAATATAGAAAAGCACAAAGAAGAAAATTTAACAGTAATTCTACTACACAGAAATATTCAAGTGATAACAATTATAGTGCTTAGGATACATTTTATAATGGATATAGTGCATGTCCCAATAAAGCACATGTACAATTAATATATTTTAAACTGTAAAGTGGGAAAACATTTATCAATACTTTTTTAAAAAATTATTTTATTTTTGGCTGTGCTGGGTCTTCATTGCTATGCATGGGCTTTTTCTAGTAGCAGCAAGTGGGGGCTACTCTGTAGCTGTGGTGTGCAGGCTTCTCATTGCGGTGGCTTCTCTTGTTGCAGAGCATGGGCTCTAGGTCCTCGGGCTTCAGTAGTGCAGCTCATGGGCTTAATAGTTGTGGCTTGGGGCTCTAGAGAGCGGGCTCAGTAGTTGTGGCAGTCTGGCTTAGTTGCTTCAAGGCATATGGGATCTTCCCGGACTAGGATTTGAACCTGCATCCCCTGCATTGCAAGATGGACTCCCACCAGGGAAGCCCAGTACTTGTTTATTTACCATAAAATCACAAGTGTTCACTAGTTCCAACCTTTCGGTAACAATAATGTGATGTGTTGATATATGTGTTAGCTTGCCTTCTCTACATATATTTTTTAATATTCTCTATACATGTTGTTTTCAAAAGGAGTTAAGTAGAGGCAGATATTGATTTTTTGCCAAGTATATAGAATTGCATCACCTCTCTATTCAGTTCAATGGGTTTCAACAACTGTTGAAACTGCATTCTCTAATAATAAAATTAATAGTAATCCTCACATTTGTGTACAGTATTACAGTTGGCAAAAGTCTTGTCTGCTCTTTGAACAGCCTGTTGAGTGAGGTAGTACTATTCTTATTGGCTGGCTAAGGAAACTGAGGGTCACAGGAGTTAAGTTCCTTATCTAAGGCTGCCTAGCTGATTGAGTTGAAGACTTGCAAGTTTGGATTCCAAGTCAGTTCTTATCCCACCAGACCGTGGTGGGGACAGAAAGGAGAAAGGAGAAACACCTCATATTCCCAGACGTCTTTAGGTTTACAATGTAGTTGATGAGACAAGTCACAAAACCATTAGACACCCAGAGAAGACAACACCTGGCCTAATGGAGGCAAAAATGGTCACCCTCATCAGGCCCAATGCATCATCCTCCATTTTGCCAGTTTCCATCACTTCTCCCTGTTGCTTTACTGGTCTTCTTCTGGACTCTGTGGTACCTACCTAGACCTCAGAGGCCTTTGAAGAAGAGCTCCTATGGAGAAATTGGAAAGAACTTTAGCTAAATTCCGGTCATGGGATTCTCAGACAGGCCAGGCAGAAAATGTGCATTCCTCCAGCAATGGAGATTTTTCACTGACAAGTGAGAGTTACACTTAAATATTGTGTTTTTCCTGTAGCTTAAAAATATTATCATGCATTCATTTGATTGTTCAATCATTTACTCACTCATGTTTGAATTCAACAAGCATCACTGAGGAACCAGCATGTCCTTGGTGTCCTAGGGCACCCTGCTAGCCCTAGTGGAGAGCAAGATAAATAAAACACGAGTTATACCCTTAAGGAGCTCCATTTCCACATGATTCTTCTGGTTGCTCAGGCAATAGACTTGAGTGTGGCATTATTAGATAACACACAACCTGTACTTTCAACCTAGACACAACTAAGGGACAGCTCTGTAGAAGTATCACTTAGCTAAAGCCCAAGCCAAGAATTGTTTTTCATCTTTTTTTGATACTACAGCCCCTCTTATGAAGGTAAAATCTCTCTAAGTATTAAGATAGAAGGTGGTGGTGTCCAACATATATAAGACAACCCATATAGAGTGCAAGAAGAAAACATTAATGTTAGTATTACTCTTTGCGACCCCATGGACTGTAGCCTACCAGGCTCTGAGGAGCCTCTCAGTCTATGGAGTTTTCCAGGCAAGAGTACTGGAGTGGGTTGCCATTTCCTTCTCCAGGGGATCTTCCCAACCCAGGGATCGAACCCTGGTCTCCCGCACTGCAGGCAGATGCTTTACCATCTGAGCCACCTGGGAAGCCGCATAGTATTATATGCAGTAGTGCACATATATACTTTAATTCATAGCTATACATGTGCTTGATAGTGTTTTATCTATGGAGTGGGCAGTCAAGAATTTGGTTTTCTTTGTTCTCTAGCCATAGTAGCTACTCTCCCTCTCCTTTCTCAACAGTATATAAAACTGCTGAAAGGCTCATTTGGGAAGCTTTTTAAAGTCATTGCATTCAGATTTGGCCTGATGGCTGAGGAGAGACCTCATACAAGGTTTCTAGGGCGAGTGGTAAAATTTGAGTAAGGTCCTTCAGTCTGTGCCAAATCTCTCTAATGCAGACAAAGGAAGGATAGATTTCTTCTTAGCTCAATCAGCCCTTCCTTCCTGCCAAGATCTTAAGTTTTAAGAGCTTACTTCCCCCCCTCATACTTGAAGAATTCTTTTTATGTTTATTTGATGTTGGAGCTCTTCTCCAGAGTGACTTTTCACTTATTTTCCCAAATAAGCACCATGCTTTATCAACCCCCTTCAGTCCTTGCCCCTGATATGGGTTGGAAGGGCATCGATTGGGGACAGAGTTCCCCTCTCTTCTGTTGCCAGACATCTACATTTGACAATAGATGCCAAGCAAGCATCATCTATCATGATCATTCTGTCTCTGGAATAGAATTCCAGAGCATTCTACCAACTTCACCAACAAGTTCTGCTTATTTACTCACTGTCTGTGCATTGAACACTCTGCCTGCTTTCTGCCCAGGAATCCTTTCGGCTATACCATAGTCGATATCTAAGCTGAGGATTATTTTTCATTTTCATCTAAGTGTTGAATTAATATTTTCTTCTTTCCCCATTCTGCCTTTGCTCTCACTTCAGTGATATCATGGACGTCATTACAGCTTCTGAAAAATATAAATTGTGTTTCACTAAAAGAATTACTAGTCTGTGATATTGTAAAAACTACTTAGATCAGGAATGTGGATTATGATTTGAATTACAGAAAGGTCTTAAAAGATTCTTTTTTATCTTCTTGACTTACAGTTTGATAAAGATTTCAATTTTGATCAACTGTTCCAGAGACCCATCCATAATATAGTGTGAATTTTACTTGAAGTATCCCTTTCCTCCAGTTCAGGCCTTGGCTTGTAATAGTGTGTCTGTGTTTTGAGATGAAATTTGGAAAAATTGCCCATCCTTGTAAAGGTAAGCCAGGTGACCCTTGCAAACATCCTCACCTAATTTCACACAAGAATTCTGAGCTTATCAATTCCCAGACTGGTAATGCTCTAGCATCTTCAACCCATGGCTTCCAGAGTTGCCTAGGAGGCATCTCCATACCAACTGTCCAGAAGGCAGATAAAATCAGAGCAAAGTGCCTGGAGAGGTCTGAACATAGTACACCTCAGTTCTCGCATTCCGTCATCGAGGACACTGTCACATGGCCATGGCTAACTGCAAGCCAGGCTGGGAAATAAGGGCTAGTTGGGCATTAAAAAAGAAAAGGAGAATGCGGGTACCCATCTCTGCCACTGAATACTTGCCCTTTGACTCATGGAAACATTTATTCCAAAGTCCCCCGTATCAGCCAGTGAGAGTCAAATGTGTGTTCAGAGGTAGTGGAATCCTTTCCCTATGCAGGCTGGTAACCCTGTTGTTTCATAGAGGATGGCAAACCCCTTCTAAATGGTGCACAGTGGATTTGAGTTTCACCACAGGATTTCAGATGATCAGTAAATCTCTACAGAAACAAGCAGGGGTGACCTCTCTGGAACCATAATCAGAAGTGTGTTATATCTACCTCCTCACTGGAGGCTGTGATCTAGTGTTCCCAAGTGTCTGAAGAGCTAATGTTCATGGCCTTTTCATTTGACCAGGGGAAATTCTGGTCTTATCTTTGCAAATAAAAATAATTCTGCTGAAATTGCCTACTTGTTATCTGGAAAGACAGGAGGAATTCTTTGGCAAGAGGGGTCCTGGCAACTAGCCTCAAAGCTGGGCGATGGAAATAGATGGTCTGGACAAGTGTCGCAGACTTTAATCATTTGGAGAAACTAATACATAGGGCATCAGCTGAGTTTCCATTTCAGTGCAACTTAAGCCTGAGTGATGAAGGCAGCCTGCTCTGTGAACTTTGTATTACATAACCCTCATGTGATTCAGAGCTGCTATTTATAGTTTTCCTTTGTGTGGAAATGGAGTGGGTTACAGGGATGCAGCTTCCTTCTATCCCAGCATCCCAGAAGGAGACAGGAAAACAATTCTGTATTTACCACCTAGCCTAGGGCTTTCAAAACTGCTTTTGCTTTATCGTCAAAAACAATTTTGGCATCTTGTTGTTCAGTCGCTAAGTTGTGACCACTTCTTTGCGACCCCATGGACTACCACATGCCAGGCTTCTCTGTCCTCCACTATCTGCTGGAGTTTGCTCAAATTCATGTCTATTAAGTCGGTGATGCTATCTAACCATCTCCTCCTCTGCCACCTGCTTCTTCTTTTGCATTCAGTCTTTCCCAGCATCAGGGTCTTTTCCAATGAGTCAGCTCTTTGCATCAGGTGGCCAAAGTA
Organism: Bubalus kerabau; assembly: GCF_029407905.1. NCBI lineage: Eukaryota > Metazoa > Chordata > Mammalia > Artiodactyla > Bovidae > Bubalus > Bubalus kerabau. Next base: position 139,777,654 of record NC_073624.1, read on the forward strand.
TTGGAGCTTCAGCTTCAGCAGCAGTCTTTCCAATGAATATTCAATTCCTTTAGGACTGACTTGTTGATCTCCTTTCAGTCCAAGGGACTCTCAAGAGTTTGTTCATTCACTCATTTATTCTTTCATCATCCATTCATTCATTCAGATAACAAATATTTAGTGAATGTCTACTAGACACTAGGAGTGGAGATAAGTGGTTGAAAACACTGTTTCCTAGATCTCATCCCAGACTAATGAAAACAAACTGTCTAGGGGTGAGTTCTGGTCATAGGTATGGAGATATGTGTGTGTATATATGTATGTGTGTGTATATATGTATGTGTGTGTGTATATATATATATATATATATATATATATGTATCTCGCTGGGTGGCTTGCAGGATCTTAGTTCCCCAGCCAGGAATTGAACCCTGGCCACAGCAGTGAAAGTACTGAATCCTAACCACTGGACCGCCAGGAATTCTCTGGTCATGGGTGTATTTTAAAAATCCCTTCAAGAGAGTCCAATGTGCAGCTAGGATTGAGAATCACTAGAATTTGTAGACTCCGAAACCAGAGGAAATTATAATGTTTAATAAATCAAGGAGGCGCACTAGAAAGAGAACCAAATAAAGAGGGTGTTGAAGAAGAGTGCAGAGAAAATTGGAAATTGCTTGTTATAGAGAAAGAGAAATAATGCTGGTGTTTGATTCATTTGTGGCAGAATGTTAGCCTTTCTACTTTTTAGCTTGTGTGGTGCTGGACAAGCCATTTAACCCTCCGAGCCTCAGCTTTTGCATTTTTAAAATGAGGATATTAATCATCTTCACATTCTAGGATTACTGTGAGCATTTAAATAGAATGCCAAGTGTGCAACAAATCTGTTATTGTTGTTGTTATTTGGAATTCTGGAGGAAAGATCAAGCACAATAAGTTGGATAGTTAAAGATGTGAGTATGATCCTAGGTAAATCTCTCTTGCTGCCAAAGGTGAGTGAAGGCCACTATGTATCTGTGGGTGTCTGAGACCTCAGCCCGATACATTGCATCTTCCTTGGAGGAAAAGAAATCATTGTTATCTTAAAACAAATGTAGATATGTTGTTGATGAGAATGTCAGATTTATATCAATTGATTAAGAAAAAAAAGAATTCACATGGTTTGAAAACAATCCCATTTTGGGGAGGACACCTTTAGGGAGCTCTCAGGCCTGCCTGAGGGTTCTCTTCACATCTCTGCTATTAGTCTTCCCTGAACTTCCAGTGAAGAGTATATAGCCCTGAGCATAACCAAGGTCTCAGCATGTTGAGTGAGTCTGGACATTCAGAGGTCATTCCTTTTGGATTTTTAGCTAAACATTGTTAGGATTTCTTCAAGTGACAGATTTTGTAAACATCAGCAGATATGTATATTCAGTGTATTTCTTTTTTGATTTGTAAGATAAATGATAGCACAGTCTATACTTTTTTAAGCCCTGAATTTCACCTTAACAATATATCTTAGAGATGATCTGCATCCATCCATAAAGAATGTCACCCTTTTCTTCTTGTAGAGCTGCACAGTATTCTTTTATGTGGATGTATTATAATTTCCTTAACCAATATTCTGATGATGTCTTCAGCATTTTGCTGAAACATTGCTGTTTAAACTTTTTGTTTAAACATTGCTGCAGTGAATGACCATGCACATAAGTCATTTTGCATATGGGAGCAACTTTTGTTCTATAAATTCCTGGGAGTGGAATAGCTGTATCAAAGGATATGTTCATTCACAGATTGTCCTTCACAAGGATTGTTCTAATTTCCACTTCCACCAGTGATGTAGGAGAAGGCCTTTATCCCCACACCGCCACCAATACAGTCGCCTATCAAAGTTTGCTTTCTGCCAATGGGCTAGATGCAAAACGGCATTTTCTGATAGCTGTAAAGTACATCTCTCCAATTGTGAGTGGTGTTGAATTCCATTTCACATGTTTTAAGACTTACTTGGGTTTTCTTTGCTGGGAAGAGTTGGTTCATATCATTTGTCTATTTTAAAATTAATTTTATTAAAGTACAGTTGATTTACAATGTTGTGTTAGTTTCTGATGTACAGCGAAGTGATTCAGTTATACATATGTATATATATACATTCTTTTTCAGATTCTTTTCCATTATAAGTTATTACCAGATATTGAATATAGTTCTCTCTGCTATACATTAGGTCCTTGTTGCTTCTCTATTTTATATATAGTATTGTGTATCTGTTAATCACAAACTCCTAATTTATCCCTTGCCACCTTTCCCCTTTGGTAACCATAAGTTGGTTTTCTATGTCTGTGAGTACGTTTTTGTTTTGTAAATCAGTTCACTTAAAAAAATGAATGTATCACTTAAAAAAAATTCCACATATAAGTGATATCATAAGATATTTGTCTTTCTCTTTCTGACTTATTTCACTTAGTATGATAATCTCTAGGCCCATCCATGTTGCTGCAAATCACTGCCTATTTTTTAATTGGGTCATTGGTTTGCTCCTTATTGATTTTTAGAAATTCATTATATATTTAGAAAAATTAGCATGATATCTATTACAAATGTTTCTTCCTTCCAGTTTTGTCATTTGTCTTTAATTTTTTTTTTCGGCACAATGTTGTGACTTCTGTGTTTCATGTGTGTCATAAATGCAAAGATATTCTGCACTCTGAGATTATTAAATAGTTCTCTCATGGTTTCTTACATTACTTATAATACACTATTCTTTTTTATATTTAAATTTTTGTACCTCTTTGAATTTTTCTGGGTGTAAGGTGTGAAGTATGGGATCCAACTTCTTTTTAGATGGCCATCCAGCTAGCCTAAAGTCTTTAACTGAGTAACCTATCTTTTCTCAGTGGATTTGTGATATTGTTCTTTAAGATATATTAAATTTATCACATACTAAATTCCCATGTGTTCTTAGGTCTCTTCTGGACTTTCTATTCTTTTTCATTGGTCTCTCAATCTATTCATGTATCAGCAGTATATATTTTTAATCACTATAGTTTTATTTTTTATTTGTTTATTTTTGGGGGTACCAAATTACTTTATTTGAAGGAATGGTGCTAAAGAAAGAACTTTAGTAGATGTTTTGGTACAACTTACAGAAAAGGTGAAGGTAACCCAAATATGCATGCACCGGAATGTCACCCCTGTGGCTATGGGAAGGCAGCCTGAGGCTTAGCTCTCATGTATCCAAGGGTGTGCTTGTCAAAGAAGTACTCTGCTATGCCAGATCCAGGGGCCCACATCTTGCACAAGGTGATTATGTGGTTACCCAGTTCTTTGTGGCTTCTACCTGCTCATTCAGGTAATGAGTCTCAGTGAAATTACACAGCTGGGAGTCATTTTTTTCAGTGGCCAGTTTGTGCAGTTCCAGTAGTGACTGATTCACACTTCTTTCCAAGCATAGCGCACATTCCGTTGCATTCAGCCCATTCTCCCAGTCATGGCCGTTTGGTTTCTTGATATCCTGAAGGAAGATTTGGCCACCTCGTTGGCTCTGCAGCTTCATCGGTTTCTCAGTATGTTCCCTCTCCTCATGAGATTGGTGAAGAAAGTATTTGGCAAAGTTCTTCAAAGCCACGTCATCGTGGTCAAAATAGTATGACATGGGCAGGTAGACATAGAAGGTGTAGCGCTCCAGGTTGATCTGGCAGCTGATGGAGGCCTCCACGTGCTGGTGGTAGTTCTAGCGCACCTGCAAGGGGGATGCGGTCGTCAGGGCGCGGGGCTGAGAAGAGGCGGCGGTGGCCGGCGGCGCTGCGCGTTGCTGGAGTGGCGGCAGGGACCGTGGGCGGTGGGAGGACCCTGTCAGGCGGTGAGGAGGGCTGGCTCTGAGTGCCCGGCAGGGGCGGGGGATGAGCAGTCGCTTCTGTTCAAGCACTGTTGAAGCAAAAAACTGGCGACTCTCCGCGAAGCCTATCACTATAGTTTTATAACATGCTTTAATTTCTGCTTTGGAGGAAATTTGGTAATTATTATTTTTTTTCACACATAACTGGAAAAGGCCAGTTTTTGTTCCAATCCCAAAGAAGGGCAATGTCAAAGAACGTTCAAACTATTATACAATTGCACTCATTTCACATGCTAGAAAGATAATGCTCAAAATCCTACAAGCTAGGCTTCAGCAGTATATGAACTCAATGGACATGAATTTGAACAAACTCCAGAAGATAGTGGAGGAGGAGCCTGTCTTGCTGCAGTCCATAGGGCCTCAAAGATTTGGACACAACTTAGCGACTGAACAACAACAATAGTATCATGAAACAGAAAATGCTTATTAGTATGTGTGTTTTTTCTGGGCTTATTCCTGTGTCTACACCCTTCTCCACGTAGGCCTTGATTTTGACATTTGCATCCATATTTGTGTAGACTTCTACACAGTATAGATTGTCACACTGATGTGCATATAGGATCACAGCTGATATATAATTTGGTGTTTTGCTTTTTTAACACTATATCATTTTTTTGTGTGTATTTTACAAAGCTTCCAATAATAATTTTTTTATTGTTGTATATTATTTGCTATATTTATTTTTTAAAAGTCAAGAATTATGCAAGCAGGTTTTTAATCTCCATTGACACTAGTTTGGGTGAAGAAATAAAGTTTGGAGGGTTTTTATTTATACATTTCATCTAAATACTAAACAAGCTAAATAAACAATCTATTAGTTGCTAAAAGCTTAGAATTATAAAGAATGAGAGCTCATTTAGAATCACTGTTTCTCGTCTCTTTTTTGGGAAAAGATTTTATTACTTTTCAGAGTTATTACTGAGTAGCTTGTGTCATACTGTTTGCATGAGAGTCCAACAAAAAGGCAAAGCAAGAGTTATGTCCTTCTTTTCCTTTCCAGAACACAGCATGTTTATCCTTTCTATGGGGTAAATTTGAGTAGTTCCCATAGAGTAAAACAACCTGGAACTCTAGAGTGATTTCAGCCAACTGGTAAATAAAAAGCAAATAACATAAATCAAAAAATACATGTGGGAGAATGAACTAGATCACTTCTGTCATCCCACCGCTTTTTGCTGTGTCTCTGGCAGTTGACCACAAGATGTCACTATGGCATCTTTAATCCTAATAATCCTGTAGCTGGCTGGGGGTGGGGAAAGAACAAGGAAGAAAATCTTACAGTTCTATGCAAAATGGAATTTTCTTTTTTTCTGGCTGCCTGCCAGGCTAATAAAAAAATTTTTTTTTTAAACCAACACATGAATTGAAAAGGCTTTCAAGAAACATCTGCACAGTGAAACTGTTAACTCCAAAGAAGTCCAACATTGTATTTATACTGTATAAATTAAAATGGAAAATAAAACCCATTTGGGCCAATGTGCAAAATCTCCAAAGCAAGAGAAAAGTACTTCTGAAGTCAATCCATTTTCGAAACGATGGCATTAAATATGGAGGATGTAATAGTCTAAAACAACTGAAATTCTGCCCAGTGAAGCTTTAAATAACCAGTTTCTCAAAACAAATATTGTTAATTAACCAAATTTCCCTCCATGGACTCAGATTTTAGAGGAAAGAAACAAATCATTAAAAAGAAAAATGCAATCTCTCATGCTTCTTGGGTGAAATGATTTTCGGGAATGGCTAGCACAGACTGTAGCATCCCCTCCATAGGACACATCTACAGGTCAGCGGAGGAGAGCCACTGCTTTGGGTCATGATTCTGAAGAACGGAAAATTATATATAAAAAAATCCTGTTTATTTATTTATAGAAAGCGAGAAAGTGCTTTTAAAAACCAGCTGTACACAGAACACATCTTGTATTTGAACAGCCATCTTTTAGGTGGTCTGCCCAGCTCCCCACCTGTATATGGGCATCCATACTGTACCCTATACCCCACAGTTATGATGTAACTGGCATGCTCTGTGACCCATCCAGTGTTCTTACCAGTAGCTAGCAGCCTGACCAATATCCCTTTCTTAGGAATTTGGGATTAAGTCAGTTAACCCTCTTTCCTAATGACTGGACAATGACAGACAAACTCTGGAAATGTTGGTCACCATATTTTCCATCTTGCCAGCCAAGAAGCAAAATCAGAAGTCTACAGAGAGAGAGAGAATGATGAAGGGGATCCTGAGGACCACTGATAGAGAGGAAGCCTTGGTGGCATCCAGGTTTCCAGTAGGTTTCCAGTTCCATCTTGTCCTTGAGTCCAGAGTCCACTCTTTTTGTTTGTTTGTTTTTAATGAGAGAACACCCTGCATCTTCATAGTTAATGATCATTTTGTTCAAAACACTCTTATGACTCTTCAGGATAATCTGGAGCTCAAGTCATTGTAATTCTTTCTCTTTGCACTCCAATCCTTCTCTGCTCTCCAGCTGTCTTCTGCCCCCCATCATTTATCCAGACATTTAGGTTATGGGATATTTTATTTGGTCACTTGAAGCAACACTTATGGCTTGTGGAGGGACAGTGAGAGTAACCTAGACAGGCCTCAGGGAATACTTTGAAACATCAGTCTGCACAATCTTTGGGTGAACTGGATCTATGAATTAGGATTCTACAATAGAACTTCCCCAAATTTGTCCCTTAGAACATTAATCATGAAAGTGTTAAGAATACAAATAAAGTATTCCATAGTAAAATAAGTCTGTGAAAAAAGCAAAATATATCTCCCTCTTGCATGTGTACAAGAGGGAACTAAAGATCCTCTTGATGAATGTGAAAGAGGAGAGTGAAAAGTTGGCTTAAAACTCAATATTCAAAAAACTAAGATCATGGCATCCGGTCCCATCACTTCATGGCAAATAGATGGGAAAACAATGGAAACAGTGACAGACTTTATTTTCTTGGGCTCCAAAATCACTGCAGGTGGTGACTGTAGCCATGAAATTAAAAGACGCTTGCTCCTTGGAAGAAAAGCTATGACCACAACCCAGAGGGATGGAATGGGAAGGGAGGAGGGAGGAGGGTTCAGGATGGGGAACGCATGTATACCTGTGGCGGATTATGTAAAGTTTAAAAATAAAATAAAATTTAAAATCTTCAAAAAAAAAAGAAAAGCTATGACCAACCTAGACAGCATATTAAAAAGCAGAGACATTACTTTGCCAACAAAGGTATGTCTAGTCAAAGCTATGGTTTTTCCAGTAGTAATGTATAGATGTGAGAGTTGGACTATAAAGAAAGCTGAGTGACAAAGAATTAATGCTTTTGAACTGTGGCATTGTAGAGTCCCTTGGACTGCAAGGAGATCCAACCAGTCTATCCTAAAGGAAATTAGTCCTGAATATTCATTGGAAGGATTGATGCTGAAGCTGAAACTCCAATATTTTGGCCACCTGATATGAAGAACTGACTCACTGGAAAATACCCTGATGCTGGGAAAGATTGAAGGTGGGAGGAGAAGGGCATGACAGAGGATGAGATGGTTGGATGGCATCACTGACTTGATGGACATGAGTTTGAGCAAGCTCCAGGAGTTGGTGATGGACAGGGAGGCCTGGCGTGCTGCAGTCCATGAGGTCACAAAGAGATGAACACGACTGAGTGACTGAACATTGTGTGTGCATGTGTACTCAGTCACTCAGTCGTATCCTACTCTTTGTGACACCATGGACTGTAGCCCACCAGGCCCTTGTGTCCATGGAATTTTCCAGGCAAGAATACTGGAGTGGGTTGCCATGCCTACTCTAGGGTATCTTCCTGACCCAGGGATAGTCTTACATTTCATGTTAATATATTAAAGGCTCTGATAAGTCCTGCAGTCAAAAAGGGATCAAAATTTGTTTAGCCTAGGATTTTCAAAGTTTATGTCATAATATTAACAGATTTCTTTGGGGAGAGGAGTTAATCCTTATTGGCAACATTTTAAATGTTACTTGAAAATGTCTGTTCATTTCTGCTTTACAGCCAAACTGAATTTGAGGTGGGCTGACCTTGGGAATTTTGATAGGAAAGACCCTGGAAAATCCTCATTTCCTTACCTCCTACCTCACAGCCCTTTATTAGTCAGGTAGTTAGTGAGAAGGCTAAGAAATGGCCTAGATACCCAGCGCTGTGGGAGAGACTGCCTTATGGCCTCTCTTGACATTTCCTAGAGCCCTGACTTTATGCCCTCATTTGGTCTTTTTCAAAATATAGTACACACTGACAAAAGTGCGTAAGTTACAAGTGTACAGTGATGAACTATTCTAAACGGTTTCACACACTATTGTAGCCAGCACCAGGACAAGAAACGGCATTACAGGCTCCCAGAAGCCCTCTCATGCTCTTTTAGTCACTGCCACACAAGGGTAGCCACTCTCTGACTTAATGCCTTTTCTTTCCGCACAAATGGATATATCCTGGAGAATAAGGATTGACCCTAGGTCTCCTGGTATCGCTGCAGTCTAGAATAGGACTTAGGATAGTTGATTGGGCTTAACTGTAAAGCAGGAACTATAAAAGCCCAAGTGCCCTCAGACTCCTGGACAGTGTGGTGGAGGGGCCCTGGGGTCAGACTGCCTGGGTTCAAACCTATGTCTGCGACTCCTACTTGTCTGACCAGGGCCATCACTTAAGTCTTCAGGAACCTCAATTTCCTGCCTTGCGAAGGGACTGGGTGGGTCCTGAATGTCATCACAAGTATCCTTATGAGAAGGACAGAGAGACACTTAAAGATGGCCTTGAAGATTGGATGATAGAGTCGCAAGCTAAGACCTGCCACCAGCCACCAGAGACTGCAAGAAAAAGAGCTGATTCTCCCATACAACCCCTGGAAGGGAGTGTGGCCTTTGCCAAAACCTTGACTTTGGCTCAGTGAAATTGATTTTAGACTTCTGGCCTCCAGAAAGGTAAACGAATAATTTTCTGTTGCCTTAGGCTACCAAGTTTGTGGTGATTCGTTAGGTCAGTCATGGGAATCTAATATACGTATCCTGTGATTGGTGTTGGAGAAACAGCAAGAAAGAAAAAGCCTTTGTAGAGGTTACATTCTACCCTGGAACACAGATTATGAACAGATACACGGATGAACAATCTAATGTCAGAGTTCTGCAGGCTCTACACTAAAAGCAACTGGTGGGAGCCCATGGAACCTGGGAGAAGGGCAGAAAAGAAGTTGGGCAAAGTGTGCAGGACTCTGCAGGCCCTAAATGATAAGGAGATAAGGGCTCTGTATTTTCTTTTAAGTATGGCTTTGGAGATTCTCCGTGCATGTGGGAAGCCAGTGGGGCTCCTCTTCAAGTTGTCCTGGGAAAGGCTAGGGACAGCTAGTCAGTTGTCCTGGGTTACCCCTTTAATTTGCTGTGCCCTCAGGACATTTCTTTAACCTCTCTAGATTTTGACATCCTTAACTAAGGTTGAATTAACTAATTTATAAGGCTCTTCCTCTTAAAACAAGAAACCAATTCTCATGACTCTTGTCTGAACAGGGAAGCCACGGTCAGAAACACAAAGGCTCCTCCTGCCGTGACTATCCTCCTCGGGGCCACTAGAGGGAGTCGGGCGAGGCAACCTGTGCAGAACTGAATTAAGAAAAGATGGAGGGTGTGTTGTTTTAAAAAGAAAAAAATCCTCTGCTCATTCCCAGAATCTGCTTCTAGTTATCCGTTGGGCTAGACTCTTAACCACACACGTTTCAGCCAATCCTAGACGGCCTAGACTCCTTTTTCACCCTAGGAGCAGTCAAGCCACAAGAGATGCACTTTCAGACCAGAGGAGTGGAACGAAGATTCACAGATTCCCTCGTCCCAGCCCCTGGCCCTGCTGTCCAGAGCCTCCTGAAACTGAGAGCCGCTGAGGATTAACTTCCCTCCCAGCTGTACGAACTCCTGATGGCCGAAGCTAAGATGGGACTCAAGCGCCTTTCTAGTTTATTTCAAGAGTAATTTTCTAATTACTCTTTCCTCTTCATTTTGTGTTAAAGACTGGCAAACGATCCTCTTTCCCTCCACATCAAAGTGGGAGCAAAATGACTTGCAGTTCATGTAATGAAAACCTCAATTTCTGGGATCCAAAGGCCCTTTTAAGAAAAAAATGACAAAAGGAGGTAAATTTGGGAGGTACTTTTAGCACACATTGTTAAAGCAAATTAAGGATATAATAATCATTAAGAGACTTTTTGATTTTTGTTGTTTTTTAAAAAGTTTTTATGGAATATATTTGATTTGCAATGTTTTAATTTCTGCTGAATAGCAAAATGACTCAGTTATATATATATATATATATTTATTTTCATATTATTTCCATTACAGTTTATCACAGGATATTGAATATAGTTTCCTGTGCTATACAGTATGACCTTGTTGTTTATCCATCCCATATATACTAGTTTGCATCTGCTAATCCCAAACTCCCAATCCCTCCCTCCCCTAACTCCCACCCCCTATGGCAACCACAAGTCTGTTCTCTATATCTGTAAGATTTTCCTCCATATAATCCTTCTTACATCTAAATCCAGAAACTAAAGAAAGTGGAGTATCTAGGAAATGATCCACTCGTGTATTTGTTGAGTAAACCTTTTCCGTTTAACTCCTTGTTTTGACATAATTTTGGACTAACAGAAAAGTTCAACTAAAGTTGGACCATAAAGAAGGCTGTTCAGTTCAGTTCAGTTCAGTCGCTCAGTCGTGTCTGACTCTTTGCGACCCCATGAATCGCAGCACGCCAGGCCTCCCTGTCCATCACCAACTCCCGGAGTTCACTCAGACTCAACTCCATCGAGTCAGTGATGCCATCCAGCCATCTCATCCTCTGTCGTCTCCTTCTCCTCCTGCCCTCAATCCCTCCCAGCATCACAGTCTTTTCCAATGAGTCAGCTCTTCGCATGAGGTGGCCAAAGTACTGGAGTTTCAGCTTCAGCATCATTCCCTCCAAAGAAATCCCAGGGCTGATCTCCTTTAGAATGGACTGGTTGGATCTCCTTGCAGTCCAAGGGACTCTCAAGAGTCTTCTCCAACACCGCAGTTCAAAAGCATCAATTCTTCGGTGCTCAGTCTTCTTCACAGTCCAACTCTCACATCCATACATGACCACAGGAAAAACCATAGCCTTGACTAGATGGACCTTTGCTGGCAAAGTAATGTCTCTGCTTTTCAATATGCTTTCTAGGTTGGACATAACTTTCCTTCCAAGGAGTAAGCATCTTTTAATTTCGTGGCTGCAGTCACCATCTGCAGTGATTTTGGAGCCCCAAAAATAAAGTCTGACACTGTTTCCACTGTTTCCCCATCTATTTCCCATGAAGTGATGGGACTGGATGCCATGATCTTCGTTTTCTGAATGTTGATCTTTAAGCCAACTTTTTCACTCTCCACTTTCACATTCATCAAGAGGCTTTTTAGTTCCTCTTCACTTTCTGCCATAAGGGTGGTGTCATCTGCATATCTGAGGTTATTGATATTTCTCCTGGCAATCTTGATTCCAGCTTGTGTTTCTTCCAGTCCAGCACCAAAGAATTGATGCTTCTGAAGTGTGGTGTTGGAGAAGACTCTTGAGAGTCCCTTGGACAACGAGGAGGTCAAACCAGTCAATCCTAAGGAAATCAGTTCTGAATATTCATTGGAAGCATGCTGAAGCTCTAATACTTTGGCCACCTGATGTGAAGAACTAACTCATTGGAAAAGACCCTGATGCTGGGAAAGATTGAAGGCAGGAGGAGAAAGGGACTGAATGAGAGAGGATGATTGGATGGCATCACCCACTCAATGGACTTGAGTTTGAGCAAGCTGCTGGAGATGATGAAGGACAGGGAAGCCTGGCATGCTGTAGTCCATGGGCTTGCAGAGTCAGACACGACTGAGTGACTGAACGACAATCATGTGTGTGTTAGTTGCTCAGTTGTGTCTGACTCTTTACGCCCCCATGGACTATATATAGCCCGCCAGGCTCCTCTGTCCATGGGATTCTCCAGGCAAGAATACTGGAGTGGGTTGCCAGTTTCTTCTCCAGGGGATCTTCCTGACCCAGGGATGGAACCAGGGTCTTCCACGTTGCAGGCAGATTCTTTACCATCTGAGCCACCAGATGACAAAAATAGGCAAGGAATTTCTGAACTTCCTTTTCCCAAATTCCAAATATTGTTTTACCACGTTTGCTCTTTTCTCTTCACCCTCTCATATTGTTTTCTGAACCATGTGAGTCAATAACAGAAATGATACCTTTCCCCCTTTAACTGTGTATTTCCTAAAAACAAGAACATTCTCTGACATAATCGCTGTGCAATGAGCTAGATCAAGAAATTAACATTGACTATTATTTTCTTATCTATAGCCTTTGTTCAGATTTTTCCAATTGCCGTTAATATTATCCCCAGATTTAGATGGCATTCTGTTGTCATACCTCTTTAGGTTAGTTTTAACTGAAACCATTTCTTGGTTTTGCTTTGTTGTTGTTAGCTTTGTGTTTTTATATTGACATATTTAAAAAAAAATACAAGTAAAATATTTGGTAGAATGTCAAAGCTTGGGTTTGTCTGATGTTACTTTATGATTAGATTCAGGATGTGCATTTTTGTTAAGAATACCATGGAAATGATGTTGTGTCTTTCTCAGTACATTACATGGAAAGCACATGATGTTGATTTGTCCCATCGCTGGTGGTGTTAACTTCGATAACTTAAGATAATAGTAAACATAGCATGAAAACTATAAAATATATATTAACACATATAATATATAAGTATAATATCTAAGTGAAATATAATATGTAAGCAAAATATAGTATAGTATAATATAATAGGAAATGTGCTAGGCTCGTGGTTCTTAAACTTCTGGTCTCATCTCAGAAATAGTTTATACTCTTAAAATTTATTGAGAGTCTCAAAGAGCTTTTGTTTATTTTCATTATGTCTATCAATGCTTACTGTAGTAGAAATTTTTTTTTAAATTTTATTTTATTTTTAAACTTTACATAACTGTATTAGTTTTGCCAAATATCAAAATGAACTTATTATTTTAAAATAATAATAATGAACCCGTTACATGGAAACATGAATAATATATATTTTATGAAAATAACTATATTTTCCCAAGCATAAAAATGAATAGAGTGTCACTCTTATACATTTTTGCAAACCTCTTGAATGTCTGGCTTAATAGATAGCAGCTGAATTTTCATATCTCCTTGCAATATGGATTCAATTTTTTACAGTATGTTTTTTGCTTTAAGTATATGAAGAAAAAGAAAAACATATGTACACAGTTGGGAAAGGAAGGAGTATCTTAGTAGCCTTTTCAGTTGATTTTGGATAATCTTTGATACTATACTAAAACTCAATGAGTATAATTTCTTAAAGGCATTTGCAGTATAAAACTTGAAACCACATCAACGAACATTTTGTTCTCTGTTAGGTTAAAATTCTGGTTTATATTGTACTTTGATTGGATCTGTTACCCATGCATGATTTTGTTAACATTATACGCTGGTCATTTGGAAAATATTGGCACCCTGAGCTATACCTGTCTTCCTAATGTTGCCACTTCTTTATATAACAACCAAAAAAACTTTCACATTTGTTAATATCCCCCCTAACTTCTTCTGAAAAGTGTTTAGATATTGAGAAGCTGTGAAGTTCACAGGGGTAGATACAAATTTTCCAAAATTTGAATCTTCATTTGAAAGCTCAAATTTTAATTATTGGCAATAAATATTGCAAGTTGTTTTCTCTGAAATGACAGGTTCGCTTTGTTTATTTTGACGGAAGTGTCCACTGAAGTCTCAGTTCTGAATGGCCATGGTTTGCCAGTTGTTGTTTCCAGTCAAAATGGTGTTACATGAAAAAAAGCCACTAGCCCAGTTCACAGCTCAAACAATTGCACAAATGCTCTTTTGGGACAGCACTCGAACGTTGATGTGCAGCAGAAGTGCTTTATGCATATCACCGCTTACACAAAACATTAAAAAGATGATCATTACAGGGTCAAGATTTAATGAAATTAAATGCATTTTAATGCTTAAGGACTTTTAAAGTGAAACTTCTCTTTTTGTAAAAAAACCAACAGTGCATGGCGTTGATGATTACAAGGACTACCAGTGTGGTGTGGTAATACTATACTATATGGGGCTACTACGTTGATTTATGCTAAGGTGCCAGCAGTTTTACATGCCATTGCTTTCATGATTTGTGCAAATGTCAGCCTGTGAAAAAGGCAAATGACATCTTAATATTATTATAAAAACACTTTGAACTGAAAGTGTCTCGGGAATTCTGTGTCTAGAGATCACACTTTGAGAAGACCATGAAACATAAACATCTATATAATATATTAATACATATTCTGTCCTCCATGATCTTAACCTCTAGCTGGGCCAGCTGAGCAGTTGACAAAAAGCAAGATGAGGGAAGCATCTATAGGTGGACATAAGTTATTGGCAATACTTTCGTTCTTGTTTTTGGTCATGTGTGTGTGGAATTTGGCTATATTATAAATCTGTGCTGTCTAATATGGTAGCCACTGGCCATGTATAACTACTGATCATCTGAAATATGACTAGAAACAATTAATATATGCTCTAAATGTAAAATACAAACCAAGTTTTGAAGGCTTCATGTGGGAAAAAAAACAAATGTAAATATCTCATTAGTAATGTTTGTATTGATTATTTGTTGGAGTGATAATCTTTTGGCTATATTAGGTTAAACAAATTTATTATTAAAATTAATTTCAGTTGTTACTTTATGCTTTTTAAAATAGAGCTACTAGAAAATTTAAAGCTACATATGTATCTTCCATTATATTTATACTAGGTGGTATGGTTACAAATAAGTAAAGAGAAAAAACAAAACACATATTGGACTTCCCTGGTGGTCCAGTATTGAGACTCTGGGCTTCCACTACAGGGGGCATGAGCTAGATCCCTGGTCCAAGAGCTAAGATCTCATATGCTATGTTGCTGTTGCTGCTAAGTCACTTCAGTCGTGTCTGACTCTGTGAGACCCCATAGACAACAGCCCACCAGGCTCCCCCGTCCCTGGGATTCTCCAGGCAAGAACACTGGAGTGGGTTGCCATTTCCTTTTCCAATGCATGAAACTAAAAAGTGAAAGTGAAGTCACTCAGTCATGTCCGACTCTTCGCAACCCCATGGACTGCAGCCCACCAGGCTCCTCCGTCCATGGGATTTTCCAGTCAAGAATATTGGAGTGGGGTGCCATCGCCTTCTCCGCATATGCTATTCACTGTGGCCAAAAATAAAATAAATTAGAACATGATGATAAAACAGGGTTAAGTACAAACCAGCAATGATAATGCATTACAAACCAAGAATTATTTTTCAACCATTACTGTGCCTATGAAGTCAAGGGCAAAAAAGAACTTTAAATAGTGTGGTGAAGATTATTTAAGTCATTTCATAAAGACTCAGGTAGCTGAGAGAGCACAGTGGAGGGGCAACTAACCAGTCTTAGAGAGATTACAGAAAGACCTCTTCCCAGACAAAGGGTTGTCTCCCTTGTAACTAAAAGAAAATTAGAAAATTTTCAGGTGAATTAGGTGTAAGTAGCGAGGAAGGGAAAGGGCACTCCAGGGAGAAGGAACAGAATTTGCAGAGACTCAGAGCCTTTGCTCAGAGCGCAGTTGAAAAACTCCAGAATTTATAGGGGCTATTGTAATACTGTTACATCACCACCTGCAGTTATTTACATAAAATTCTGTTTTCCCTGAGATATGTGTATATAAAAGAGAAGATTTATTTGACTTTCCTGCATTTTTTCTCAAAAGGATTATGAATTTTAAGTTATATATTTTAAAACCTGGGAAACATCCCAGGCTCATGCTAAGAGATACTTTGGAATTACTATTTAGTTTTATAGACACACATGGGGTTTTGCTTATCCACATCTTGCCAAAACTGTGACCTTTCACGTTCAGGATAGTAAAAACCTGACTCCATGATACGTGGAGCTGCACACGGCTCTCAGCAAGAGGAAGAGTAAAAAAAATAAAAAGTCCACAAAGACATAAAAATCATATTGTGCAATGACATCACATCAATATTATGGTTAATGTTAAATTGAGCAGTGGGATCCCGGTGTCAGAACTTTGAAAAGTAGCCACCTTGCAGCCCAATTGCTATTCCATCAATTGAGAGACCAGGCCCAGGCAAAAGGTGGAGACAGGATTTATTTATTTATTAACTTTTTATTTTGTATTCAGGTATCAGTTCAGTTCAGTCGCTCAGTCGTGTCCGAGTCTTTGTGACCCCATGAATCGCAGCACGCCAGGCCTCCCTGTCCATCACCAACTCCCGGAGTTCACCCAGACCCATGTCCATCGAGTCAGTGATGCCATCCAGCCATCTCATCCTCTGGCGTCCCCTTCTCCTCCTGCCCCCAATCCCTCCCAGCATCAGAGTCTTTTCCAGTGAGTCAACTCTTTGCATGAGGTGGCCAAAGTACTGGAGTTTCAGCTTCAGCATCATTCCCTCCAAAGAAATCCCAGGGCTGATCTCCTTCAGAATGGACTGGTTGGATCTCCTTGCAGTCCAAGGGACTCTCAAGAGTCTTCTCCAACACCACAATTCAAAAGCATCAATTCTTTGGCGCTCAGCCTTCTTCACAGTCCAACTCTCACATCCATACATGACCACGGGAAAAACCATAGCCTTAACTAGACAGACCTTTGTTGGCAAAGTAATGTTTCTGCTTTTCAATATGCTTTCTAGGTTGGACATAACTTTCCTTCCAAGGAGTAAGTGTCTTTTAATTTCATGGCTGCAGTCACTATCTTCAGTGATTTTGGAGCCCCCAAAAATAAAGTCTGCCACTGTTTCCACTGTTTCCCCATCTATTTCCAATGAAGTGATGGGACCAGATGCCATGATCTTCATTTTCTGAATGTTGATCTTTAAGCCAACTTTTTCACTCTCTACTTTCACTTTCATCAAGAGGCTTTTTAGTTCCTCTTCACTTTCTGCCATAAGGGTGGTGTCCTCTGCAAACAATGTTATGATAGTTTCAGGTGAACAGTGCCAAAAGGACTCAGCCATACATATGCCTTATTCATTCTCCCCCACACTCCACTCCCATCAATGCTGCCATGTAACACTGAGCAGAGTTTCATGTGCCCTTTAGTAGGTCCTTTGTGTACATGTCCATCCTAAATTCCTTAACTATCCTTTCTCTCCATCCTCCCCCAACTACCCACCCTGGTAATCATAAGTTCATTCTCTAAGTCTGTGAGTCTCTTTCTGTTTTGTGAGTAAGTTCATTTTTATCATGTCTTTTTAGATTTCCTCAAAGAAGGGATGTCATGCAAAAGTTCTCCTTCTCAGTCTTACTTCACTCAGTATGACAGTCTCTAGGCTTATCCATGTTGCTGTAAGTGGCATTATTTCACTCTTTTTAATGGCCGAATAACATTCTATTGTATATATGTACCACATCTTCTTTATCCATTCCTCTGTAGATGGACGAGGGGCATTTAGGCTACTTCCATGTCTTGGCTATCATAAACAGTGTTGCAGTGAACACTGGGGTGCATGTATCCTTTCGAAACATGTTTGTCTGTAGAGATTTGCCCAGGAGTGGGATTGCAGGGTCATATGGAAGTTTTACTGTTAGATTTTTAAGGAAACTCATGCTGTTCTCCATAGTGGTTGTACCAATTTACATTCCCACCAACAGTGTAGGAGGATTCCCTTCTCTCCACACCCTCTCCAGTGTTTATTGTTTGTGAATTTTTGATGATAGCCATTCTGGCTAGTGTGAGATAATATCTCATTGCAGTTTTGATTTGTATTTCTGTAATAATTAGCAATGTTGAACATCTTTTCATGTGTCTCTTTGGAGACAGGATTGAAATGGCCTTCTAACTTGACCTCTCCCTTCCCCCTCCTTAGATGAAAATCATGTCTGAAGTCCTCAATCTTTCAAAAAACTGGAGACTAAGACATCTTCAGTATGAAAAAAGCATAGTCAAACCCTAAACCAATGACCTGAGCTCCCCAATTTAACTTCGTAATCATCTCACTCTGGCATTACCCCAGAAACACGATCCTAATCTTCTGTGCTTGCTTGTTTGTGGTTCACCAGAGTACAGACTTTTTGAGAACTGGGGCCTCATCTGCCTTGTTTGCATCACTGAGAATGATAATGTGACCACTTAACCCAGATGCTCTTGGTTCCCCAGGAGGCTGAAGAGGGCAAGACTTAGTAATCGACCTTCAACAGTTAAGCCACCGACAACACTGGAAGAGCAGGAGCTGGGAATAAAAGTCATTCCCCATCTCTCCCAGCCTCTCCAACCCTCCGCTTCACAATCACTTCCATGGATGCAGCGCCTCCTCTGTGCTAAGCTGGGTGCTTCACAAATATTATTTTTAGTTCTCCCAACAACCCTACAAGATGCAGACATTGTTGTAGTCTCTGTTTTACAAGTGAAGAAACGGAGGGCACTTGCTCAAGTCCATGCTGTTGGTAATAATCCGCTTAGCTGGGATTTGAACTCTGCTCTAATTTCACCCCCGAGTCTGGCCTTCCTCTTCCATCCCCATGTAATTTGGTCTCTAGTTCTGGAATGCCAGCAGCTGGAGGAGAAGAATCAGTGTCTTTGGGGGCACCTGGAACAAAGTGGAAGTGAAGAGCAAGTGTAATCAGGGGCCTTTAACACTTTCTGAACACATGTCATGGGCCTGCCTTACATCAGACATGTTACTGGTATATCTCAATTACTGATGGGTATGATTTTTATGGAGAAAGAAATCTCAGCGTTGGTGAAGTCATAACTTTTGTAATGTTGTTCCAGGCTTTGGAGCTAGTGAGTAGTGGAGCCAGAGTTCAGACTGGCATGAATCTGAGGTTCATACTCCTTTAAAAAAAAAAACCCAAAACTAACAATGTATTTTTTTTGAATAGGCATTGAATCCATGAGGCTCAAAAAGTCAGAAGGACATTCAAAGATCTGCACTTTAAAAGTTTCTCCTATCTATGACTAACACCACTCCCCTTCCTCCCATAAGTATCTCTCTGATGCTGCTCTGTGCAAAGAAAAGCAAATGCAAATAGGGCTTCTTATATTGTCTCATTTCTTTATAATATGCTAAATGTAGCATATTATACACCTCCAAACTTTGCTGTTTTCACTTAATGGAATATAAAAGTAACTAACTTATATGGTTATATATAGAAGAACTTATATGGTTCTTCTCTGCTGTGTGCCAGGCCCAGTTCTAAGCATTTATGCATATTAACTCATTTAATACTCTCACCAACTCTATGAGATAAGTACCATTATTATTTCTGTTTGATAGATGATTATATCAAGGCACAGAGAGGTCAAGTGACTTGCCCAAGATCACACAGATAGAAAGAGGTGGAGACAGGCTTCTGACTTAGGTAGTCTGGCTCCAGAGTCTGTGCTCTTAACGTCTCTCCAAGCTGCCTTACTCATATATATATACGTATATATAAAACACTTATATATGGTGCATTATGAATATATAATATAGATCACATATTATAAAAAATCCATTCACTATCATATAATATGAATTATGTATCTTCTGTATAGTGTTAAATATCTACTATATCAGTATGTAGAGGACTTTCTTACTTCTGAAGCATCTGTATAATATTCCATTATGTTCATGTAATTATTTAAGCAGTCTTTTACTAATGGATATTTTGGTTATTTCTAAATCTTTTGCTATAGTAAGAATAATAATATAGACTAGAATAATATATACTTATATATAACATATCATAATATAATTAAATTATACTTATATTAACATACCAATAGATACTTATATATAACATACCATAATATAATATACCATTGTCACATATAATTATAACAAAATAATAAACAATATAGTAAATATCAATAATATCAATAATAATAGTATCAATAAAAAGAGTATAATAATATATACTTACATTATTCTATTATGATCCTTAATTAAAATATACCATTATACTATAATATATGATTATAATGAATAACGTAATAATATAAATGCTACAATAAGGATTGGGCACATATTAATTTCCTCTGTGTGCAGGTCTATCTGTGGGATACATTCCCAGAAATGGGATTGCTGAATTGAAGGCTATATGTATTTTTTACTTTGCAGCTAGTGCCAGAATGCCTTCCACGGAACTTGGGCCCCTTACCATCCCCACCAGCTATGTGCCAAGTGCCTGTTTCACTGTGGTGGCACTCAGCGTGCTGTCGTTAGACCCACCTTAACACTGCACCATACTGTCTCCCAAGGACAAATTACTTTGAAAGCTGAGTCCAAGGAAAACTAAGTCACAAACAAAAAGGTCAGAAAGGTTGAGATTGACATATGCACACTGCTATATATAAAATATATATATATAGAATAGATAACTAATGAGAACCTACTGTATAGCACAGTAAATACTTCTGAATATTCTGCAGTGACCTATATGGGAAAAGAATCTTAGAAAGAGTGGATGCATGTATGTATATAACTGATTCCCTTTGCTGTACAGCAGAAACGAACACACCATTGTTAAACAACTATACTCCAATAAAAATTAAAGAAAAAGAAAAGGTCAGAAAGTTAACCTGAGTCAAATGTCTGACAAGAAGTACTAAAAATAAGAAGCAAAACGGAAGGTATTTGATAATTGGGATAGATTTGATAATTTGATAACATGGGAAGCAGTATAAGGATGTTTATGCCAATAATTGAGTTCCCTTTCTGGACAGCCTAGGTTTCTAAGCTGTTCACTTCCTCTGCAGAGAGAGGAAGGCAATTGAATTCCAGGAAACGCCACTGGATTTGGAACACAGACAGGAAGCATGCTATCCTCTAAGTGACAAGGGAGAGAAACTGCTAGTCTGAGCTTTCAAAAGCCCTCTGAGCTAAGATGAGATAAAACCACTATTTCTGGTTCCAATTCTGGAGACCTGGTTAAGTACAAATTTCTGGGAGCTGATCAAAAAGGAGCAGGCAGGACCTAGCTTCTCGCTTGGGCTGCAGATGCCATGGGGGCACAAGATGAGGGTACAGAAGTTTCTAACTAAATACACTGAGCTGGTGATGCAGTCCTGGTGATTTTGGTTCTTTGTTTTTTTTTCTTAATTCTTTTGGAGACAGTATTTTTCAGATTTTTAATAGGGAGCACATATTACTTTTACAACCTGGACAAATAAATAAAAGTCATTGAAACTAAAGCAGTTCTTTCTTTCTTTTTCCTCCAAAACAATTCTTTCAAAATAGACAAGCAGCCTCTGCAAGGTCAGATTCAAGGGCCCCAGGAAGTTCCTGGATACCCAAAAGGTCTTCCATCAGCCTTGTAGCTCCTTGTAGCAGATGCAGATCCTCTTTAAGATGAGCATACCTTCCCTTGTATGTATTTCTAGATTAAAAAAAAAAAAAAAGTGACTCCAGCAATTAACTCTCTACTGGAAATCAGGTGGAGAAGCAGAGGCACTATAGGCCTGAAGGGGAGCGGGACACAGGGAGCAGCACAGAGATGGATCAAGGTGGCTGCATGAACAGGGGTGAAAAGTAAATGATGAGGCACCAAGGACATTCTTCTCTGACTTCTGCAGATTGTCTGCAGCCAGCCCTATCCATCACAACTGAGAAGACTCCAGAAGAAAACAGTCTTCTCCGAGAAAGGATTGGTGACCTACACAACTGGTAGGAAGGGAAATCAATCCAACCTTCATGGAACTTAGGTAAATACAGATGAAGATGCTAACAATGTAATTCTACTTTGGGGGAATTTAGTCTCAGGACATAACTTGAAATATGAAAAAACATTTTTTACTGAATGATAATTGCAGCATTCTTAATAAATCTGAAAAATAAGATATAACTTAAATGTTCAATAATAGGGAAATAGTTATTGTAAATCTGGATACATACACACAATGAAATATTAAGCAGCCATTAAAAATTTTGAGTTATCATTTAGAATCGGAAGCAATGTGCAAAAGTGATTTATGATTAAAATTATGCAAAAATAAACAAAAATAAGACTATAAGGAAAGATACTAAAATATTAAATATTAGTCTTTGGGTTGTTGGTATTATTGAAAATTTAATATTTTTTCTTCTAATTTTCTGTGAGTATGAATATTTAGAAAGATAAATAAAGCATTATTACATTATTAACAGATGAATGATTTAGCTTATATTTATGTATAGTACATACATGACTAATTATACTTCAATATATGTATATGATTAATATAACTCTGTATATAAAAGTGGGTTACTTTTCTGCACCACCAGTGAGCCAGTGAAGGCTTGACTCAGAGTTCAGTATATTGTCACTGTAGTCAGTACCAGGTGCTAATAAAGTGCTTCAGGGGGTCTTGTTGGAAGTATTTTAAGTAACCAAAGATTCGTTTTAGTCAGTATAATTTGCATATAAACAATAATAGTGCTCAGATCAGATCAGTCACTCAGTCGTGTCCGACTCTTTGCGACCCCATGAATCGCAGCACGCCAGGCCTCCCTGTCCATCACCAACTCCCCGAGTTCACTGAGACTCACGTCCATCGAGTCAGTGATGCCATCCAGCCATCTCATCCTCTGTTGTCCCCTTCTCCTCCTGCCCTCAATCCCTCCCAGCATCAGAGTCTTTTCCAATGAGTCAGCTCTTCGCATGAGGTGGCCAAAGTACTGGAGTTTCAGCTTCAGCATCATTCCCTCCAAAGAAATCCCAGGGCTGATCTCCTTTCGAATGAACTGGTTGGATCTCCTTGCAGTCCAAGGGACTCTCAATAGTCTTCTCCAACACCACAGTTTAAAAGCATCAATTCTTCGGCGCTCAGCCTTCTTCACAGTCCAACTCTCACATCCATACATGACCACAGGAAAAACCATAGCCTTGACTAGACGAACCTTTGTTGGCAAAGTAATAAGCCTTTAATTTTTTTTTCTTTCCTGATAAGTAGGTTAAACAAACTCCTATAAGTTTTGTTTATGCTGTTAAATTACTTGCAAAATATACCCTCCTAGAAAATTCATATATCAGTTTCAGGCTGGACCATTCCAGTCTTTGTTGGATAATCAAAGTTAGGAAGATCTTAAGAGTTCATATATATGTACTTTTTCTAAAGCTTATTCAGCTTGAATCTATTTGGAATGGGGGCAGAGAAATCTGTCTCTATAATCTGTATAGCATGCTTGCATTTTAATAGTGTTTGGTACCATTTGCTGATGGTTTTGTGAGTAAGAT
The DNA here is from genome assembly GCF_029407905.1 of Bubalus kerabau. Lineage (NCBI taxonomy): Eukaryota > Metazoa > Chordata > Mammalia > Artiodactyla > Bovidae > Bubalus > Bubalus kerabau. Next base: position 139,800,752 of record NC_073624.1, read on the forward strand.
CTTACTTCCCTTTGTTTCCCTGTAAGGCTAGGATTTGAACTTGGTTGAACTGATTTCAACTAAGAGTCCAATGCAAGGCGGTGCTCTGAGAATTTATTAGCTGGTAAAATGAAGAAAAAAGAGCAGAGGAGATGCAGAAACATGCTCTAAAACACCACTCACCTATAATGTTAGAGAGGTAACAATTCATGGTTATTTATTGGGCCCATGCTACTTATCAGGTACTGTTCAGGCACCACAGGAATGCAAAGATGAATAGAAGGAATGCAGTCTGTGCCCAGTGGTAGTTGTTGTTTATAAATTCATTATGATACCTTATGCAGGTAGCATTAATTAGTAAAGTGAGATAAATATGAGACCGTAAGGAGGGGTAAAGACTGTGGCAAGTTGGAGAGGGCTCTCCAGATTTAAAGGCTTTGGTCAAATCTCATAATTAGGCTCTATGAATTTCTGTAAGATAGAAAAATGGGTTTTTATATAAAATATCCAGATTTTTTAAATGTCATCAACTAATTTAAAGCTTTTTAAGAACATTGTGACTTTGGACCAACCAAAAAAATTCCACTTGATCATAGTGAGACGCATATGTGCAGCTTCTGTCTTTAAGAAATAGTTCTACTGAATGACATAGCACTTAAAAATGTGCCTAATTGCAAAGTCATATGATAATATACTTATCTTGGATTTATTAGAAATACTAAATAAGATATTGGCTATGAATTGCTTGGGAAAATGACAGCTCTTAGTTGTTATAAATTAGTGATAAAAATTCATGTGCCAGGGATAGAGGTAATCAGAGGATGGAGTTACAGACTGTTCAGGGAAATGTTGGAGTTTCCTTGAACATTGTTTTATTTAAAAAAGTTTTTATTTTATATTGGAGGATAGTTGATTTACAATGTTGTGTTATGTTCAGGTATACAGCTAAGTGATTTAATTATCCATCTCCATATACCTGGGCTTTCCTGGTGGCTCAGTGGTAAAGAATCTGCCTGCCAATGCAGGAGATGCATGGGTTCAGTCCCTGGGTTGGGAAGATCCCCTGGAGAAGGAAATGGCAACTCACTCCAGTATTCTTGCCTGAAAAATTCCATGGACAGAGGAGCCTGGTGGGCTACAATCCATGAGGCCACCAAAGAGTCAGACATGACTTAGCCACGACAACAACAACATATACATATCTATTCTTTTTCAGATTCTTTTCGCATATAAGTTATCACAGAGTATTGAGTAGAGTTCCCTGTGCTATACAGTAAGTTCTTGTTAATTATCTGTTTTTTATACAGTAGTGTGTATATGTTAATTCCAAACTCCTAATTTATCCTTCTGTGAGCATTGTTTTAATAACAACTTTATCGAGAGACAGTTTATATACCACACAATTCACTCATTTAAACTACACAGTTCAATGGCTTTTTGTATACTCATAGAGATATGCAACCATCACTGCAATCAATTTTAGAATATTTTTGTTACCTTACCCCAAATTCTGTAAATATTAGCAGTTACTTCCTATTTCCCCCAACTCTTCCATCCCTATGCAGTCACTAATATGCTTTCTATCTCTATAGGTTTGCCTATCCTGACTATCTAATGTAAATGAAATCTTACAATATTTGTATCTGGCTTCTTTTGCTTTGTATAGTGTTTTCAAGATTCAACCATGTTGTAGCATGTGTTAGTATTTCATTTCTTTTTAGTACCAAGTAATATTCCATTGCATGGGCATTTCCCATTTAGTTGATCTGTTTATCAGCCTATGTAGAAATGGTTTGTTTTCACTTTTTGGCTATGATGAATCAAGCTGCTATAAACATTCAGGTGTGTATACTTGGGAGTGGAATTGTGTGACTACACCTTGTTTTGAAGAGGCAGAGAGAGTCAGAGGAGGGAGAAAGAGCGGGTGAGAATTGGGAGGCTATTTTGCCTTTTGATCAAAATCATGGCAATACTGGGTTCAGGTTTTTCCACAAGGAAAAGTGAATTTTTTTGTTCAACCCAATATAAAATAGAAAGGCATATACAGGAAATTTGAAGTAGTTCTAAATGGAGATAAATATAAAGCTAATGAGAAAAGCGGAATTCAGGCCTTGAAAGGGTTTGTTGGTCTGTCCTTTCTTCTGAAGGTACTAGAGAGCCACTGAACAACTGAAAGCCGAAAGGCCAAGAACATTCTGGAGGTCACCTGGGGATTGGATTTAGTTTCACAGCTGGGATCCTACCTGGCAGGCAGCTATGGTCATCATGTTGCTCCCTGGAGAGAATTTTGCTCTTCAGAATTATCCACATTAAATATTTGAACTGGCTTCTTACAATCAAAATAATGTAGTATGGATTTGTGATATGTGATATATTCATAATATGGTTAAGGGAGTTTTAAGAAAAGCCATTCTGTTGTCTTGGAAGACACTGCAAAGTTGGGTAAGGCCTGTTTATGTTGGTACCAACATGTGTTTGGTTTAAGTTTTTGAAAGTGAGTGTGCCAATTTGCTTAGATTATTTTTTTTTCCTACAGTAAGAAATATTCATTTTAGCCAACAAAAAGTATACCAGAATTGTGATTGAAATGGAGAAGATGACTCATGATTTGAACTTGAATATTCTGAAATTAAGATCCCTTCTGCACAGTTCACTCTTAAAAATAGGACATTCAGAGGGTGCTCTTTGTTTATCATGTTGAAGGACAAGAACCTGAATTGAAATGTTGTCTATCAGAATGAATATTTTTCATGTCCCTATGCTGTGGGAATTATTAGACATTATTAAGATGCTGTTGTTTGTTTTCTCTTTCAAAGCAGCACATATCAGGCTATAATTGATTCTGAGTTTTATTTAACATATTTTCCATTCTTTTTCAGTTAAGGACCTTCAAAAATAATATATCTCTGTCCTGATTCCAAATCGAATTCAAGTCTGACTATTCAAACAGCTTGTAGCTGCTTTTTAATTTCCTTATTCACTTGGTAAACACCTGAAGTGGAGCAATATGAAAGAATTTGGAAAAGTTGTATAAAGCCTCCTAGTTTCTGCTTTCTGGCATTTAATTTATTGGATTTGATCTCTCCTTTTTGAAACTAAATGCAAGTTGGGGAAGTTTAAAATGCTATCAATAGGTATTAAGTCCACAAATACGTATTGAATACTTATTGTGTGTCAGATACCATGACAGGTTTGGGGGATAAGATGACTAAGATAACGATCTCTTTAGAGGTGTTTACAACCAACTGCAAGACATGATAGAGCTACACAGATGGCTGTGCTAGGAGGCAGAAGGGAATAGGACCCCGGAGTGGTGCAAATGAAGTACATGGGGTGGAGCCTGTTTTTATGGGTGATTTCATAAGGGTTTGATGAATGCAAAGAAATAGAGGAAAACAATAGAATGGGAAAGACTAGAGATCTCTTCAAGAAAATTAGAGATACCAGGGGAACATTTCATGCAAAGATAGGCACAATAAAGGACAGAAATGATATGGACCTAATAGAAGCAGAGATATTAAGAAGAGGTGGCAAGAACACACAGAACTACACAAAAAAGATCTTCACGACTCAGATAATTATTTGGTATGATCACTTACCCAGAGCCAGACATCCTGGAATGCAAAGCCAGCTGGGCCTTAGGAAGCATCACTACAAACAAGGCTAGTGGAGGTGATGGAATTCCAGTGGAGCTATTTCAAATCCTAAAAGATGATGCTGTGAAAGTGCTGCACTCAATATGCCAGCAAATTTGGAAAACTCAGCAGTGGCCACAGGACTGGAAAAGGTCAGTTTTCATTCCAATCCCAAAGAAAGGCAATGCCAAAGATTGCTCAAACTACTACACAATTGCACTCATCTCACACACTAGCCAGAGAAGGCAATGGCACCTCACCTCCAGTACTCTTGCCTGGAAAATCACATGGGTGGAGGAGCCTGGTAGGCTGCAATCCATGGGGTCGTGAAGAGTTGGACACGACTGAGTGACTTCACTTTCACTTTTCACTTTCATGCATTGGAGAAGGAAATGGCAACCCACTCCACTGTTCTTGCCTGGAGAATCCCAGGGACGGGGGAGCCTGTTGGGCTGCCGTCTATGGGGTCGCACAGAGTCGGACACGACTGAAGCGACTTAGCATCAGCAGCACACGCTAGCAAAGTAATGCTCCAAATTCCCCAAGCCAGGCTTCAACAGTCCGTGAACTGTGAACTTCCAGATGTTCAAGCTGGATTTAGAAAAGGCAGAGGAACCTTTTCTAAATTTCCAAATTTGAACTTCCAGATGTTCAAGCTGGATTTAGAAAAGGTAGAGGAACCTTTTCTAAATTTCCAAATTGCCAACATCCGCTGGATCATCGAAAAAGCAAGAGAGTTCCAGAAAAACATCTATTTCTGTTTTATTGACTATGCCAAAACCTTTGACTGTGTGGATCACAACAAACTATGGAAAATTCTTCAAGAGATGGGCATACCAGACCACCTGACCTGCCTCTTGAGAAATCTGTATGCGGGTCAAGAAGCAACAGTTAGAACTGGACATGGAACAGACTGGTTCCAAATTGGGAAAGGAGTACGTCAAGGCTGTATATTGTCATCCTGCTTATTTAACTTATATGCAGAGTACATCATGAGAAACACTGGGCTGGAGGAAACGCAAGCTGGAATCAAGGTTGCCGGGAGAAATATCAATAACCTCAGGTATGCAGATGATATCACCGTTATGGCAGAAAGCAAAGAAAAACTAAAGAGCCTCTGATGAAAGTGAAAGAGGAGAGTGAAAAAGTTGGCTTAAAACTCAACATTCAGAAAACTAAGCTCATGGCATCTGGCCTCATCACTGCATAGCAAATAGATGGATAAACAGTGGAAACAGTGGCTGACTTTATTTTTTTGTGCTCCAAAATCACTGCAGAAGGTGACTACAGCCATGAAGTTAAAAGACGCTTAATCTTTGGAAGAAAAGTTATGACCAACCTAGACAGCATCATATTAAAAAACAGAGACATTACTTTGTCAACAAAGGTCCATCTAGTCAAAACTATGGTTTTTCCAGTAGTCATGTATGCATGTGAAAGTTGGACTATAAAGAAAGCAGAGCGCCGAAGAATTGATGCTTTTGAACTGTGGTGTTGGAGAAGACTCTTGAGAGTCACTTGGACTGCAAGGAGATCCAACCAGTCCATCCTAAAGGAAATCAGTCCTGAATATTCATTGGAAGGATTGATGCTGAAGCTGAAACTCCAATACTTTGGCTACCTGATGCGAAGAAGTGACTTATTTGAAAAGACTATGATGCTGGGAAAGATTGAAGGTGGGAGGAGAAGCGGACGACAGAGGATGAGATGGTTGGATGGCATCACCGACTCAATGGACATGAGTTTGAGTAAACTCTGGGAATTCATGATGGACAGGGAGGCCTGGCATGCTGCAGTCCATGGGGTCACCAAGAGTTGGACATGACTGAGCGACTGAACTGAACTCATAAGGGTTTTGCAGAAAGGAGGCCTGGACCTGGGCCTGGGAATATATTAGCAAGCTCTGGTTTAAATAAAATTAGATAGGTAAGAGTGTCTGAGCTCAAAACTGGGCTCTCTCTCTCTTATCTATAGTGATATTTTTGCTGAATTATTTAACCTAGAGTTTCCTCATCTGTAAAATCAATATATTCTGTAGAGTTTGTAGCAAAGGTAAATATAAGATACATATAGCAATTAAACAGCCTGGTGTAATAACGATTATTTTCATACAGCGGAACTTCCCAACTCCAAAAGTACTAATAGGCATATTGACAGATGAATAGATAAAAAAGATGTGGTATATACTGATGCTAGGAAAGACTGAAGGTAGGAGGAGAAGGGGATGACAGAGGATGAGACAGCTGGACAGCATCACCAACTCAATGGACATGAATTTGAGCAAACTCAGAGAGGTTTTGAAGGACAGGGAAGCCTGGCATGCTGTAGTCCATGGGGTCACAAAGAATTGGACATGACTGAGCAACTTAACAACAACAGCATATACATAAAATGAAATATTACTCAGCCATAAAAAGAAGGAAATAATGCCTTTTGCAGCAACATGGATGGACATAGAGTATCACACTAAGTGAAGTAAGCCAGGCAAAGACAAGTATCATATAATATCACTTAGGTAGAATCTAGAAAAATGACACAAATGAACTTTTTAGCAAAGCAGAAAGAGACTGACAGATGTGATAGAAAACAAACATGGTTACCAAAGGGGATGCGGAAGGAGGAGAGATAAGTTAGGCGTCTGAGATTAACATATATACACTGCTGCTGCTGCTGCTGCTGCTAGGTTGCTTCGGTCGTGTCCAACTCTGTGCACCCCCATAGATGGCAGCCCACCAGGCTCCCCTGTCCCTGGGATTCTCCAGGCAAGAACACTGGAGTGGGTTGCCATTTCCTTCTCCAATGCATGAAAGTGGAAGTGAAGTTGCTCAGTCGTGTCCAACTCTTCGCGACCCCATGCACTGCAGCCTATCAGGCTCCTCAGCCCATGGGATTTTCCAGGCAAGAGTATTGGAGTGGGTTGCCACTGCCTTCTCCAATATATATACACTACTGCATATAAAATAGATAATCAACAAGGACCTACTCTAAAGCAGAGGGAAATGTACTCAGCACTTTGCAATAAGGTGTAAGGGAAAAGAATCTGAAAATGAATATATATATATAATATATCTGAATCACTTTGATGTACACAATGTAAACAAACCATACTTCAATTTTTTTAAAACAAGAAAAAATAAAATTCAATCGTGAGAAATTTAAAAACGAGAGAGAAATCATGCAACTTTTCCCAAATCTGTTTGACCATAGAATACGTTTTTATTTAAACAGAGCATCTCAAAGAGCTAGTGTTCAAAGTAACAGATTTTGAAAACCCTAGGCTAGGGAGATCACAGGTTAAAAAAAAAAAAGCCACCCTGAAGCCTTGTAAGATGGGAATGACTAGGTCAAGTAAAGATGGGATATAGGATATTCTAGGGAGAAAAAAGCAAAAGCAAAAACAAAGTGTCATTTTAATTGATGGCAGCAAAAATCTTTTGTAGAAGGTATGTTTACTTATGGGGAAAAGTGGACTTAGCGATGGAAGGACTAAAAGCCAGCATGCTAGTAATGGACAGCTACTGTTTTGACCTGCCAGAACCTATTCCCTGTTCTTCAGGAAACAGCTTCAGAATTTTCTTTGGGGAACCACCCGAGATGGGTATACTATGAAGCTACTGAAGCGTAAATCTCTAAGCCTCTTATTTACATGACTGTATCTTTCCATCCTCACCTTCCTCATTCACACTTCCCCTTTAAGTATTCGAAGGGCTGAAGGAATAGTTTTGAGTCCAGCTAAGGGGAAGCTGAGTTGGGAATACATTTAGTTTGTGCTTCAGTGGATATATTTATATGGTTCATAGTCACTTGATTATTGTTTAGTGCTTGCTGACATTCTAATGTGACTCCTGATTTCCAGCCATACTCACTACTGGCTACTAATGGTCAGTAGCAGAGAAGACTACTACCGTGGTCACTGGTCTTATATGACAAGAGGGCACTGACAGCAAGCTAGTTAATGAGTGATATCAATTTGAAGAGTATTTATGAGTCAAATTTGGTCAAGAAAAATTGAAATATCTTGAAATCATCCAGCTCATCCATAAGAGGAACTTGAAAAAGGTCCTAAATTTGGCAATGATAATAATATAATAGTAATTTGCCATAAAACATAAAGAAAATTACTAATATATTGTGAAGTTGCAAGTTCATTTTAAAGCTATCAGTGATTAAAAAAATATTATTCAACCATGGTAGAAGAGGACTGAATTATCTTCCCAGCCTCCTTTAAAAGGTGGTGTTGTGATGTGATTGTTGTATGAAGAAGTGATTGAAGGGTATGCAGCCAGAACTCACAGAAAAAAACAATAACAGATATTCTAGGGAGGATTTTGTGATAATGGTGGCATTCCTTTGTTTTGGGGAATTTGGGGTTTATTTTTTTTTCTTCTTCTTTGAAATATTTTCTTTGAATATTTAATTTTTAAATTTTGTCTTCTTTTTCTTAAAAAGCATACCCCTTTCCCCTGATTGGAAAAGTGTTAGAACTCACAAAACTTGATCTGCCTTCTTATCACACTCACTTTATGACACTCAAGTGGAGCTGAGTCCATTCCAGAATCTAGAAGGGCAAGTCTTTCTAGGCTGGTCAGTGGCACCTTGCATTCAATTCAGGGTTCAGGGTCACGTGACCCAATCAGAGCCAGAGAGACTCAGTTCTGGCTTGTGTCTGGAAGCTGGCAGATTGGGAAGCAGAGCTAACAGCAAAGCTACTGTGGCAAGGGCACAGATGAAGGTCATGTCACATGTCTAAAATTGATGAAGTTAAAAATCAAGGTACCAAGTTGGTTAACAAGATGTCCTGCCCTTCCTGCATGATAAATAGGCCTTAATTATGACAGATTTAAGTATGGCTTAAAACTCAACATTCAGAAAATGAAGATCGTGGCATCCAGTCCCATCACTTCATGGCAAATAGATGGGAAAACAATGGAAACAGTGACAGACTTTATTTTTGGGGGTGCCAAAATCACTGCAGATGGTGACTGCAGCCATGAAATTAAAAGACACTTGCTCCTTGGAAGAAAAGCTACTACTAACCTAGACAGCATATTAAAAAGCAGAGACATTACTTTGCCAACAAAGGTCCGTCTAGTCAAGGCTATGGCTTTTCCAGTAGTCATGTATGGATGTGAGAGTTGGATTATAACGAAAGAAAGCTGAGTGCTGAAGAATTATACTTTTGAACTGTGATGTTGGAGAAGACTCTTTTGAATCCCTTGGACTGCAAGGAGATCCAACCAGTCATCCTAAAGGAAATCAGTCCTGAAGAAGGACTGATGCTGAAGCTGAAACTCCAATACTTTGGCCACCTCATGTGAAGAGTTGACTCATTGGAAAAGACTCTGATGCTGGGAGGGATTGAAGGCAGGAGGAGAAGGGGGCGACAGAGGATGAGATGGTTGGATGGCATCACTGACTCGATGGACTTGAGTTTGAGTAAATTCTGGGAGTTGGTGATGGACAGGGAGGCCTGGTGTGCTGCAGTCCATGGGGTTGCAAAGAGTCGGACACAACTGAGCAACTGAACTGAACTGAATTGAATTATGACAGAATCAAAACTTATAAAACAAAGGGTTTTATATGATTGAAAATTGCCAAATACTCAAAGACAAATTAAATTTTTATGGAGTATAATTAGACAGTCTGTTAGTGGACCAGGGATGATTAGATAAGTAATAAACATACACACACATATATATATGACAAATTATTAAGTATTTATTCCATAAGCTTCAGCAAAACCCCCACCATTTTATTATCAAGATTGTTGACAGTAATGATTGAACAAATTAAAAATCAAATTTGGATATATTTTCATGAAAAAATATAGAATTAAGGTAAACGTAAATTTTTTAAAGTAATGATATGTGTATGTTTTCACAAAGTTCAGTTCAGTTCAGTTCAGTCGCTCAGTCGTGTCCGACTCTTTGCGACCCCATGAATCGCAGCACGCCAAGCCTCCCTGTCCATCACCAACTCCCGGAGTTCACTCAGACTCATGTCCATCGAGTCAGTGATGCCATCCAGCCATCTCATCCTCTGTCGTCCCCTTCTCCTCCTGCCCCCAATCCCTCCCAGCATCAGAGTCTTTTCCAATGAGTCAACTCTTCGCATGAGGTGGCCAAAGTACTGGAGTTTCAGCTTTAGCATCATTCCTTCCAAAGAAATCCCAGGGCTGATCTCCTTTCGAATGGACTGGTTGGATCTCCTTGCAGTCCAAGGGACTCTCAAGAGTCTTCTCCAACAAAGTTATTTGGCTCTTAATATTTTAACATTATCTATTAAAATAAAATAAAAATACATATTATAGTTGATTTATATTAAAAATTATAAATCAAAGATATATAGCTTGTTTTAAATTTTGAAAATTAATCTTATTAAATTTTAAAAAGCTATTCACAATTCTAGTGTTCGGTGTTCTAGTTGCTACTGAATTAAATCAGGATTCATTTGTGTGTGTGATAATATAGACCCATGTGTAAAATACTTGAATAATGATTTTTTTAATGTTGTGAAATGTTTCTTTGATACCCTGTGCAAATATTGCAAATACCACTCTGACTGTTGACTTGTTCTGTAATGATAAATTGGGACATGAAGAATGGAAGGAAAAAGAATCTTTGGCATTTGTGGGAATTAATATTTCATTTTCAAGACTTACTGCATTCATGCCAATTGAAAGGATTTGACAAATGAATTCATTTGTCTTTTCTCTTACCTAAACTCTTCCTCCTCTCAAATGGCCCTACACTTCCAAGTCATTCCCATCTCTGACATTGTTAGTAGGACAACGTACAAAATTTCATGGCATTCAGATGCAGTTAGTTTGGGGAAATAGAACAAGTGAGGTGAGAGAATAGCATTGAAATATGTGTATTATCATATGTGAAACAGATCGCCAGTCCAGGTTCGATGCATGATACAGGGTGCTCAGGGCTGGTGCACTGGGATGCCCTAAGGGATGGAATGGGGAGGGAGGTGGGAGGGGGGTTCAGGATGGGGAACACATGTACACCCATGGCTGATTCATGTCAATGTATGGCAAAAACCACTACAGTATTGTAAAGTAATTAGCCTCCAATTAAAATAAATAAATTAATTTAAAAATAAAAAGCATAACTGTTAAAAAAAAAAAGAGATGGGGAGAATTATTCCCCTGGGACCTAAAAGTTGATATTCATTAGAGTGGATTTTTAGCATGTTCTTTGATGAATATAAACATAATGATATATATGTTTGTGATTAAGTGAAATCCTCTAAATCATGGGGCCCAGGAGAGGGGTACCTCTTGTCTCTGGGAAGAACTTCCCACCAGTTTGTTGCTTCCCAGAATTCCTGGGGCTTAGTCTCCTAGATATAGTTCTCCTCAGTATTGGGTGTGGAGGAGGTAGAGATGAGGAGAGCTGTGAGTGACAAGAGGCCATCATCCCCCTCACTCTCTCTGCTCTCAAAATCTATTTTCTCCTCTCTCTCTCAAGGACTATTTGTATAATCTCTCTAATGAGTTAAGTATTTCTAAAAAAACTAATATCGGCTAACCTCAGACCTCTGGGTGAGTGTTGAGGGAGAGGAGATAATCCTGGGGCAAGGGATTGTGCAAGGGTCTGGTTGTCTGCTTAAAATAGGAAGAGGGAAGGTCACAGGAAAAACAAACAGAAATTATCTCAATGAATTATCCTGCCAGTAACTGGCATGGCTATTTACTTCCCAACTGGTTAGTGGGAAGGTAAGTTTCTGGTCCCATCACTTCATGGGAAATAGGTGGGGAAACAGGGGAAACAGTGTCAGACTTTATTTTTTTGGGCTCCAAAATCACTGCAGATGGTGACTGCAGCCATGAAATTAAAAGACACTTGCTCCTTGGAAGAAAAGCTACTACCAACCTAGATAGCATATTCAAAAGCAGAGACATTACTTTGCCAACAAAGGTCCGTCTAGTCAAGGCTATGGTTTTTCCAGTGGTCATGTATGGATGTGAGAGTTGGACTGTGAAGAAAGCTGAGCTCCCAAGAATCAATGCTTTTGAACTGTGGTGCTGGAGAAGACTCCTGAGAGTCCCTTGGACTGCAAGGAGATCCGACCAGTCCATTCTGAAGGAGATCAGCCCTGGGATTTCTTTGGAAGGAATGATGCTAAAGCTGAAACTCCAATACTTTGGCCACGTGATGCGAAGAGCTGACTCATTGGAAGACTCTGATGCTGGGAGGGATAGGGGGCAGGAGGAGAAGGGGACGACAGAGGATGAGATGGCTGGATGGCATCACTGACTCAATTGACATGAGTCTGAGTGAACTCCGGGAGTTGGTGATGGACAGGGAGGCTTGGTGTGCTGCGATTCATGGGGTCGCAAAGAGTCGGACAGGACTGAGCAACTGAACTGAAGTTTCAACTGTTAGCCCCTGAATTGCAATGGGGGCCATGAAATCGCTCAGTCGTGTCCGACTCTTTGCGACCCCATGGACTGTAGCCTTGGAGCCAGGCTCCTCCATCCATGGGATTTTCCAGGCAAGAGTGCTGGAGTGGATTGCCATTGCCTTCTCCAGGGGATCTTCCCGACCCGGGGATAGAACCTGGATCTCCCCATTCCCGCCTTGCAGGCAGACGCTTTACTGTCTGAGCCACCAGGGAAGCCCAAAGAAGTGGTAACAGGTATTAAAGATAAAACCTTCAAGTCCTACCACCTGAGAGGGATAGAGTTTCAAGGGTGAGCTGACAAGAGGTTTGGTGGGGCCGAAGTCTAGAAGTCTTCAGTCAGTGGGAGAGACTTTCCCCAAAGCATGGAGTAATATTTTGTTTTCAGGAACAGGGTTTTTTTCTTTTTTTCTTTTTGGCAGCTTGCGGGATCTTTTTCCCCAACCAGGGATTAAACCCGTGCGCTTAGCACTTTTGACGGTGAAAGCACAGAGTACCAACCACTGGGAATTCCCAGGAACAGATATGTTTACAGTGACCAACTAGCCGGATTGTATTTTATGAGCCTAGCATGAAAAGAGGGGATGTTTTGCATCAGATTGAGCAGGCATAATTACAATATGGGTTACAAAATGGTAAAAAAAAAAAAAAAAAAAAAAAAGACCCAGAGGAAAAAATATCAAAAGTGAATTGTAATTTTATGTTGTGAACTAATTGGAAGCTTTACATGGCAATTGAAATTCTTTCTGGGCCTAAGGGAGATGAGGCGGCCTTCTTCAGGGTGTTTGAACTTAATTACCAGGTGCAGCAAGAGTGGAATAGATTTTGTAAAATTACTTAAAATAATCATGTTGGGCACCAGAAATGGTTATATTTATCTAAGGGCTTTAGCACACCTTTCAAGTGGAAAGATAATTCGTATCATTGAAAATTTAGTAGAATTTTAATGCATGTACAGATGAGTGGGAGAATGTTTGAAACATGTGCTTTGTACCCTATCAGAAATTCATTTGGGTTTCAAAATGCATATGGTTGTTTCTTTCATGAAATATGGGTAGGCTAGCAGCAAACCATTTTTATGTCCTTAAAAATATTTTTTAAAGGTAAAAGTAATACAATAACATTACAAAATTTTAGAAAAACAAACAAAAAATTTGACTATAATCTTACCAGTCTGCTACAAGAACTCATCTTTTTATAATCCTTTTTGGACATATGGTTTTCATATTTTTATGCAATTTTGTATTGTGTTCTTTTTTTCCTTACTATAAGTTTTTTTCTTATGTTGCTACATATTCCACATTTTAATTTAAAATTTTAATGGTTACGTGATATTCCTTCTAGGAGATGTGCCAAAATTCACTCTTTTCTCTAGGATGGAACATTTAGATTTTTTCCATTAAAAAAAAATGCAGTGAGTGTATAAAGTGTCCCTCCTTCATCTCTTGTCCTGGTTCCAGATTTTCAGTTATTTCTAAGAAATGGGATTAATGGGTAAAAGTGTATAGGACATTTTCTTGGCTCTGAATATGTATTGTTAAATTACTTTACAAAAGGATTGTTCCAATGAAGTAAATGCTACAGTGTATCAAACCAGCACATTCATTATACTTATCAGCATTTTGTCTTTCTCTTTTCCTTTCTGTTAATAATTTAATTGGCCATTTTTAAATGTGTGTTCCTCTAATTGTGAGCAGAGCTAAATGTTTTTGCTTATATTTTTTTCTTAAGTCCATTATGTGTTTAGGGCTTTAAGATGAGAACCTAAACTTAATTGATGACAAATCTATTATGTTTCTGAATGTTTGTTAGAAGAAAGTAATTTACTTCCAACTTAAGTGAAAAAAATTGTAGTTATATTTGAATTAAAAACAAAGTGTTTTTTAAGAAGTTTATTTAAATACCTCTAGATAACTCTTTTCTCTGGTTACCTCAATCTCAAACTAATTTCTCTCAAAATGTTAATAAGGATTCACCGAAGAAACGAGTTCCATGGTCAAATAAGTTGGGAGAAAGCAGTAAGGGGGATGGTGAGCAAAAAGAATACTTTTTCTGAATAGTTTAGACAAATTGGATCATATAATCCCATATTCCCAGTTGGTAGGGTTCTCAATCTTTTCCATGGGAACCAGGCTCCAGCCTCTTTGGAGGGTGGGGATGGGGGCTTTCCAAAGCAATAGTATTAGCACAGTAACAGTTCTTGGAGGTCCTGTGATAAACCTTGTCAACAAATTACTTGATCATATGATTTATTTTTTGGGGGGGTATGAACTGGAGAGGTACCTATGGCCTTCTACTCTCCAACAAGAGGCCTTTTGCTTCTTTGGTTCCGCCCCTTCCTACCAGAGCCAAATGAATAGGAAGGCGGCGTAGGAGCACGGGTTGCCTCTCTGGCCCTGAGGAAGAAGACGTCATTGCCTTGGATCTTCATACTCTTGCCCTTGTCATCTTTAAGTGGTAAGATCTGCAGAAATGCTGGTGGTTGAGGATGCTTTGGGTGCCTGAGAACACCCGCTAGAGCTTCGGGGGCGTGTAATAGAACCTCTAGAAGACTCTTGAGAGTCTTCTGCAAGGAGATCCAACCAGTCCATTCTGAAGGAGATCAGCCCTGGGGTTTCTTTGGAGGGAATGATGCTAAAGCTGAAACTCCAGTACTTTGGCCACCTCATGTGAAGAGTTGACTCATTGGAAAAGACTCTGATGCTGGGAGGGATTGGGGGCAGGAGGAGAAGGGGACGACAGAGGATGAGATGGCTGGATGGCATCACTGACTCGATGGATGTCTCAGTGAACTCGGGGAGTTGGTGATGGACAGGGAGGCCTGGCGTGCTGCTATTCATGGGGTCGCAAAGAGTCGGACATGACTGAGCGACTGATCTGATCTGATCTGATGTGTTTTATTATGAAAAGCAGTGTATATTCATAATAAATACACCTGTATTAGATGTACACACTCAAATTTGGGTACTAGTGATCTAAAATGGCTAAGAATAGGTTGTAAACTTAAAAGCAAATAGAGAAGCTGTTCATTCACTCCTTCATTTATTCCAAATTCTACTTCTTGAGCAAATATTGACAGTCACACCTACTATGCCCTGAGGATGTTATAATAAACAAGTGTCCCTACCTTCACAGAGCTTGTTGACTCAGGCCACAGGGACAAAAGAAGTTCTGGTAATGAATATGGCTTATTAGAATAGAACATTAGGATTTGCAGCAAAAGGTTACCTGCCATTTCCTTTCTGCATCTGTTCGTCTCCAAACGACGATGGAAGCTAATGACTCATTAAGAATTTGGGACTGCTATTACCTGGCCTTCTTTCTCATTACATGTTTGCTTAAGATATGATGTACAATACACTTGACTCTAAAATTTGTGATTTGCAAAACTGAGTGCACTTCGGAGTTAGTCTAACTAACAGGTTTGATATTATATGATTGTCCAGTTGATCAATATCAACTTGAGGTTATGTGATGATGTATCAGTTTGTTAGGGCTATTGTATGTAACAGAGTGCTGCAAATCAAGTGACTTAAACAAAATTTATTTTCTGGAGGCTAGAAGTCTGAAATTAGTATGTATAATTTCAGTTTGGTTTGGGCAAGTATGGTTTCTTCTGAAAACTCTGAGGCAGAATATGTATCATTCCTCTCTCCTAACTTCTGGCAGTTTGCAGGCAATCTTTGGTGTTCCTTGACTTTGGATCCCTATCTCTGTTTGCATCTTCTGATGGCATTCTTTTTATATGTGTCTGTCTCTGTGTCCAGATTTTCTTTTCTTATAGGAACCCCATTTATATTGAAGTAAGCCTCACTGTAATGACCTCATCTTAACTGGATCATCTGCGAACAACCCATTTCCAAGTAAGATCATGTCCATAGGTACCAGGGTTAGAACTACAGGATCTTTTGAGAGGGACACAATTCATCCCAGTAACAGATGTTAGAACATGCTGGCAGCTGGATCTGGAGACTTCTTTGAAGCTGCCCTTGTGGTGGGAACTCAGGTCGTCCACCTAGCCTTAGTGGAACTTGCTCTCCTGGGTGATGGAGCCTATCCTTGTCATCCTGCCACTGGTTTCTATTGGGGAAAATGTGGTTACATGGAGTGAAGAACTGCAGAGGATTTTTGGTGTCTTCAGAGATTTGGGAAGCTGTGTTGATATTGAAAATGAGAGAGAAATGGAAAATGTCATGAAAATACATTGCCACCATAAACACAGAGGTGGTGGAAGATACACAAGCAACAATGATTTTTATCTTGGAGGGGACTCATTACTCAGTACTCTCTGAGATTATCCTCCACATTAAGGACTCTCTGGAGAATCTTACTCTTTATGACTAAGAATCTCATTTCCTACTCTGTACATCCCTTTATTACAGGTATTACTACACTCTGATCATTTACTTTTCTGCCCACCTCTTTACAAGATTGTGAGCTCCTCAGTAATTCATCTTTATATTCTTACCATTTGGCAGAGTATCTGGCATTGAGTAGGTGCTCAACAAATATTTAGTAAATAAATGAAAGGTTTAAGTCACTTTTTATTAAACCATATGGAAAAAGTATAAAAAATTAAAATTAGCAAAAAATCAAACCAAAAGAAGTATCGATAGTCAACATTAGAGATGTGAATAGATACATTTTGATCAGACCCACATGACCAGACTTCATGATGTGGAAAATTATGTCTTCAAAGAAAGCTTATTGACATAAGATAGTACATACTTAAGTTAAAAAGCAGTGTATAAAACTCTGTGGTATCACCATTTTGTAAAGGATGTTCTATATCTTGGTGCATATGTAGGTAAGGATATAAAATATAAATATGTGTATATATTAGACGTAGAGGACTAAGGAAGGAAACAGACTCACATATCTGATCATCTCTGCTTTGTGAACTAGTTTTTATTTTCTTTGATAAAAGTGTCTGCATTTATATTACAAATTTTCTGCATGTATTTTTATGTCCTGGGAGAAATTGATGGGCTGAATTAAAAAAATAAGAAGCCTTCATGGAGAGTTGTGAAGGCTTTTCTCACAGGGAATAAAAAGAGGGACATGATCATTCATCACTCCAAGAATAAGTTCAAAATTTATCCTCAGGCCTCTAGGATCTTAAACAAACCCTCTGCTGCTTCCTTTCTAAAACTGACTCCTTGGGATAACCCCACCTGCCCCGGGGTGACCTGAGTCAGCCCGGCCGGTCAGTGCCATGTGAGACATATCAGCTGCTTGCTGTTTTCTTTGTTGCAATCCAAGGTGCCGCAAGGACAAGAACTCCACACAGGGCTGTCCCCAAGTGACGGCCTTCCCTTTGTCCCACCTTTGCCGCTTCCTTTTGTCCCACTGAAGCTGACTCCTTCTCCAGGTGCACGGGCAGCCTCAGGGGCCAGAGAGGGAAACAGCGTAGCCATCTTCCTGTGCAGAGCAGCTCGACTGGCCAGAGATTAAAATCTTCCAACAAATAATTTATTTATGTAAAGTTTAAAAATAAAATAAAATTAAAAAAGAAAAAAGAAAAAAAAATTGCAAGGATTCTTAAATGAGGACTATGGACACATTCTGGGACTGACTTAAGGAAGGGGTAGGGCTAGAGAACTAGCCCTGATAGAGGAAGATGAGGAATGGACTAGGAGCTTCTGAAAGGAGAGGTAACCAAGATGAGCCAGAGACAAGGCTAAATTTATCCTCGGCATCTGGGTCAGGCTGACCTGTTCAGGAGAGGGAAGTTGAGATCTGGGCTGAGTGTGAACCATGAGAACTAGAAGTGACTTAGGCCAGCTCTGCTCTGACTCTTACAGGGAAACAGATCTGCCCTGCCCTGCCCCCCACCCAACACCCTGCCACCCCGCCACCCCTGGGATCTGGTTAAAACGCAACTTCTGATCCAGTCAGTCTGGGTGGGGCCCGAGGGGCTGCAGGTCTAACAAGCCCCCAGGTAGTACCTATGCTGCTGATCCATGGACCCCACTTTGAGAAGTGAGGGCTTGGAAGGCAGAGGGGACAAACAAGAACCTCTGAGGGGCCCAGAGGGGTGCACTCCACCTCACTGACTGAGCTCAGTCACCGACTGAGACTTCAGAGTGACAGGAGACATTGTTTGATTAAGTGAGAGGCCATCTTGTCATGGTCAGTAGTATTTGGGAAGCTGTGTAGTAGAAAGGAGCTTAGTGTTTTGAATCTCAATGACATTGGTGTGAATCTCAGGGAGCTTGGTGTTTATCTTGTAAGGAATGGGGAGGCTTTGAGGGTTTATTTCTCTACCGGTCCACTCCTTCCTTGACTTCCTGGCTAAGTGCCTCCTTCGTGCTTGAGGCATGGCCAGGTCTTCAGTGGAAATGGACGGTTGTCATCACCCTGTCCAGGCTGAGGGACAGGGCAGCGCTTCCTGCCCAGAGTCACTTGCCCAGAAAGGGAGAAAGGCTTGAAAGGCCAGACTTCTAGCTGTGGTCAGGGTACACACTGGACCCTCACAGCCTCTTCTCATAATGAAGTTGGCTTCCAGGTAACAGTATCCATGCTTTATACCCTCCATACTCAAAGTCCGGCCCATGGCCCAGCGGGATCTGCATTACCTTGTTATAAACACAGAATGACTCCGTCTCAGACCTTCTAAATCAGAGTCTGCATTTTAGCCAACTTCCTGGGTGATGTGTGTGCCCACCAAAGCTTGAGAAGCATGGACAGCCTTACATGACTCTTCCCCAGCACCTTTCTGTCCAGGAAGAGAAACTGAATACATTAAACACACGCTTGCATAGCCTTACTGCAGAGCTTTACTGTGGACTAGGCAGCATTCTGAACACATTTCAAATAATTAGCTCTTCTGAGAACCCATCAGTCACACCATTGTACTCGTCTCTCACCTGGATAACCATATCAGGGCCACCCTGTGGTGTCCCATAGGGAGGCAGGTGCCCCACCCTGTTTAGCCCCCACACTGACCTAGCCAGCAGAGGGATGACTGGAGCCTCTCTGGGCCTCAGCATACAGCAGTGTGAGAGAGGGGAGATGTGTGTGTGTGTGTATGTGTGTGTGTGTGTGTGTGTGAGTGCTCTATCAGAACTAGTCTTTTCTGAGCATCATAGTAAACTTTCTGGATTCTGCCAGTGACTGCAGTCCAGAAATGGGGTTGGTAGACTGGTTTCCACCCTCTTTCCAACCACTTGACAACCTCTAGCGGGAGGGGAACATGCTGTTTAAAATCTCAGATCATACTGATGGGGTGAGTCTCTGGAAGGGGAGAACCTGAGATGCTGCTTCCAGCTCCTCACTCTCAAAAGTGGGGACTTTTGGCTGCATAGAGCAGTGGTTTAGAAGTTGGACTCTGAAGAAAGACTTCTTGAGTTTAGATCTGGATCCTGTCACTTACCGGTGGTATGGGCCTTGGGTATATTACCTAACATATTTGTGCCTCAGCTTCCCTCTGTAAAATGGGGATATAAAGTACCTGCCTTATAGACACGTGGTGAGAATTAAACGAATTAATACACATCATGTACTTAGAAGCACTCTATTAACATTACCTATTGTTGGGGTGCTTCTGTTTAAAATCAGACTTAACTTCTTTTCTCCTTTACCAAGTAGAGTTGAGCTGAGGCCAGGACCAAGCTGGAGGATTTCAGGGATGCTCCAAAATTTGAGACGGGGATTGACAGATCTTCCAAGGTGGGGAGGATTAGGGGCTGTATTCCTTTTTCATTGCTACTGTAACAGATTACCACAATTTAGTGGTAATACCACTAAATTGGTACCACTAGTGTTTTACAGTTAAAAAAAACAAAATTTAGTATGTTACAATTCTGGAGGTCAGAAGGCTGAAATGAATTTCATCAGGCTAAAATCAAAGTATCCTTACAGCAAAGTGCCCTCAGGAGGCTCTAGGAGAGAATTCATCTCTTTGCCTTTTCCCTTTTCTAGAGGTTTCTTTGGCTCGTGACCCCTTCCTCAAGCCTCAGAGCCAGCAGCCTAGCATTTGCCATTCTCCCTCACATCATTCCTTTGCTCTGGTTTTAACCTCTCCATTCTCTCTCACCTCCCTGCCTTCTGCTTTCATCTATTAGGACCCTGGAGATTACACTGGGCTCACCTAGATAATCCAGGATCACATCCTCTTCATCTCACAATCCTTAACTTAATCACATCTGTAAAATCTCTTTTACCATGTAAGAGAGTGTCCATAGGTCCTGGGGATTGGCACAAGGATATTTTTCGGGAGAGAAGTATTATTTTGCCCACAGCAAGGACCAAAAAGATTCAGCTGCAGTTTGCTAAGTATATGAAGAAAACCTGTGTCAGTACTGAGATGAGATTGGTAAGAACCTCTTGATAATCAGAGGGCCCTCTCATTATTGAGCGTTTATATATGCCAAGCCCTGTTATAGGTGTTTCTGTGTTTTTTTAGCATTTAATTTGCATACCCACCCAATTTATAAGTGAGGAAACAGGTTGAGAGAGAGGGTCCCTTCTCTGATGGCAGGGCTGATGTTTGAACTTATGTGTCTGACTGCAAAGCCCATCCTCTTCCCACTGTGCCATGATTTTATTCAGAGTAAATAAAGCCCAGTGAGGCATTCTCTTTCAGTAGGTTTAATGTCCTCCCTGGAATCCATTTTTGCAAATGCTACTTGAATATTTCTACTGCTGGGAGATGGCCAGAGTGGAATTTGGCAATAGCTTTTGGAGTCTGATTACCCAGGGTGGGGGAGGACTAGGGGAGCCCCTTAAGGAAGAGGCCTCCATTTGTGATGGGCCCCTCTTGGGCATCATCTCAAAACCCCAGAATTTCCAAGCCAGTTTGGCCCAGAAACCCAATGCCCTTCCTTGCCTGGCCTAGCTGGGTGCTTAGTCCAGGATAGGAGACTTTCACATAAATAAATGAGAAGATATTATATAGAGTGTGCAAACCACTCCACAAAATCAATTCTGCACCTCTGGCAGCAAAGCTTTTGGCATTAGGACTATTGGAAGAGTTCATAAATAATGCAGGTTGTACTAAATGGCAGGAGGGAGAAACATGGTTTGGTGAAAGTGCTGTTTTGTTGGAGACAAAACATTCAAGAGTCCATTAAAAGCTGGGTAAAGCCCCTCCCCAATGGGATGATGGGCAAGGGGAGGAGCCCCAGGAGTGACTGGGATGAAGGCACTCTTGTACTGACAGAGTGTGCTGCTTCCATAGGAACTGGGGAGCATCCCTGAATGACTTCTACTGGAAGAAGCTCTGGGAGATCCCAGGGACCAAATGGGCTGATAGGGGAAATGATAGAGAAGCAAACTTCAGCTTCATGGGAGAAAGAGCTTTCCAGCAACTAGAGCTGCCCAAAGAGAGAATGGGCCAATGCAGACAGCAGTGAGCTCCCTGTGTTCATAATTATTTAAGGAGAGGCCACACATAGATCTGTTAGGAAGCCTGGAGAAGGAGTTTCTACTGTAAACCCTTGCTTGTGGGTTTAAAGAAGGTGACATTAGCCTCTAAGACCATGTTTGAAAGATCTCCTCCACTTATAGAAGTCTCCTAGGTTATTACTGGGAGTTCTCAAGTATTTCACATATGTTCAAATCAGTCCTCTGATGATTTTTTGAATTGTCTTGCTTTTTAAAAACAGTTATTTATTTTGCTGCATGGGTCTTAGTTGCAGTATTTGGGATCTTTAGTTGGAGCCTGTGAACTCTTAGTGGGATCTAGTTCCCTGACCAGGGATGCAACCCAGAACTTCTGCATTGGGAGCATGGAGTCTTAGCCACTGGACAACCAGGGACATCCCCGTCCTGCTTGTTGCTATCACCTGCCTGTGAGTTCCTTGAGGAAGGCCCCTTACACCCATCACAGCTCCACTCTACCTGTGCAGTTGATTGCCAGATGCTTTATGTACCAAACGCACTATAGTCCCAAAGGAGAAGAAGGCAGTAAGGTGCTAGTAAATGTTTACTCATGGGTTCTCCAGAAGAAAAAAAAAAAAAGAATATTTCTGAGGGATTTCCCTGATAGCTCGGTTGGTAAAGAATCCGCCTGCAATGCAGGAGATCCTGGTTTGATTCCTGGGTTGGGAAGATCTGCTGCAGAAGGGATAGGCTACCCACTCCAGTATTCTCGAGCTTCCCTTGTGGCTCAGCTGGTAAAGAATCTACCTGAAATGTGGGAGACCTGGGTAAATGTTTAGTCACAGGTTCTCCAGAAGAAAAAAAAAGAATGTTTCTGATTTATAGTATTTTCCACTTTCTGTGATATAAATACTGTCATGGATTGGAAGCTACCAACTTGTTATCAACTGGCTTGCAGAATTCCTGAGAAATTAACAGGTGCAGGTCAACACACCGTGAAACACCCTTTCACCACACTTCGAAAGGAAGTTTCCATTTGTTTGTCTTTGTCATTCAGAACCCCTGCTTCTTGTGGCCAGAATGCACTGTGAGAGAAGTCACTAGGTTTCTGCAAGAGGCACCCTTTCCACAGGGGATCAGATCAAAGTTCTGGGGCAGGCTGGAAGATGGTGTGCCTTCCTTACTTCCTCCTCATTCCCATGTCATAATATTTTCCTGGCTCTCAGCACAATTGGAACACAAACTCACCATTTCAGGAGAGACCTTCCCACGTGTTACCTCGTAGATCATCATCCTTCTACCTCAGTTTAAATTTAGCTGCTTCTGCGAAATAGCCAATCATCAGAATTTAATGGAGAGCCTTAAAAGATGTAGAATCCTGTGGTGCTCCTTCCTCCAGAGATTCAGATTTAGTAAATAGGTTATGGAGCCTGGAAATCTGTGATTTACTGAAGTTTCCCTGGATGATTCTCATAAGATACGTATGTAAGTCACCAGGCATCACTGCTTTGGGAAGGAGGTTAGTTAGAGCAGAACCTTTACTAGCCCTTTCAGAAGAGTAAGAGCCATCAAATATGCTTCTGAATCATGATTTTTTTTTAAGTTGAAGTGTAGATGATTTACAATGCTGTGTTAGTTTCTGCTGTACAGCAGAGATTCAATTATAGATGTGTATATTATTTATCATATACTTTTCCATTATGGCTTATTACAGATATTAAATATAGTTCCTTGCCCTGTACAGTAGGGTTACCTGTTTTATATGTAACAGTGTGTGTCTGCTAGTCCTAAACTCCTAGTTTGTCCCTCCCTCCCGCACCTCTTTCTCCGTTGGTAACCATGTTTGTTTTCTATGTCTGTGAATCTGTAAGTCAGTCCATTTGTATCATTTTTCTAGACTTCAAATGTAAGTGATACTGATATTTGTCCTTCTCTGTCTGACTTACGTCACTTAGTATGATAATTCTTAGTGTCATCCATGTTGCTTCAAATGGTATTATTTCATTCTTTTTTTGGCTGAGTACTATTTCATTGTATGTATGTACCAGATCATTTTTATCTATTCATCGGTTGATGGACACTTAGATTGTTTCCATGTCCTGGCTATAGTAAATGGTGCTGCTGTGAACATAGGAGTGATGATACCTTTTCAAATTATAATTTTCTCCAGATATATGCCCAAGAGGAAGATTGCTAGATCATATGGTAACTCTATTTTTGGTTTTCTGAGGAGGCTTCATGCTGTTTTTCATAGTGACTGGATCAGTATACATTCCCTCCAACAGTGTAGGAGGGTTCCCTTTTCTCCACACCGTCTTTAGCATTTGTTATTTGTAGACTTTTTAATGACAGCCATTCTAACTGGTATGAGATGGTACCTCATCATAGTTTTGATTTGCATTTCTCTAATAATTAGAGCTATTGAGCATCTTTTAGTGTGCCTATTGGCCGTCCATATGAACTGTGTGTTTCCAGTGACCATCGCCCAGTGCCGCTTGGCTGTGGTTTGACTCTTCCTCCGGTTCTGCTAACCCTGCCCTCCTACCTCATCCTCTCTCCCCAAGTCTCCTCTGCACCTCGCAGGCCTGCTGCAAAGCTCGTATACTGGGATTCTCCAGGGAGCAGAGGAACGTTCTTCCCGGCCTGGCCAAAGAGAGAATGATCTCAGAAACGGGCAAAGAAAATAGAGCAAAAGAACTAAGCTGGCTGTAGTGGGAAGAGACCGGGGTAAAAGGGAGTCTGAAACATTTCAGAGTCCGAACCCAAAGTGACAACCCCGGGCTACAGAGCCTGGCTATGAGCAAGGAGGATTAGAATAGCAAGGCTGTTTACAGGCAGAAGGCTTAGGCTTAGGGCTTCAGGTGGGGATAACTCATGAGTAGAACCTGGGTAAAACTCTTTAATCATCTGTCTCTTCATCAAAACCTCAGCCCTTCTGCCTCTGATCTGGACCTTCTCTGAACTCCAGCATGTTCTGTGCTCTACACACCAGAGTTGATGACCTAGGATTGCCTTTTAGGTTCACAGTGATTGGTTTACATGATGTCACAGGTCCCTTCCATCCTCCTAATTGCCAAGAAACTTGAGGCTAGAGAAGAGGTTTTTTTTGTATCATCCTTATTTCTCCTAACAAAGTGTCTCCTAAACAGGGGTTACTGGAGAAATACTGTGTCAGCTGGCCTCCTGCCTCTCCAGAGCACAAAGATGCAACCACAGAGCACATGTCTGCCAGACCTGGGGCTCATCTGTTGCCTATACCACCTATACCTGCAGATAAGAGCTCTGGTGAACTTTGGATGACTTCAGGATCCCATTACAGGTTAAACTTTAGCCAGCTAGTGAGGTGGAAAAGAGATGCACATTGCATTCAAAGGCCCCTGGAACTTAACACCAGGTTCTGTGCGCATAGTGATAAGAGGGCTTTGTAGGTGTGAGAGACAATTTGCAGAGGTGGCCTCCAGTGGAAAACAGGAGGGTTATGAGCAGTAGGAGGGAGTCAGGGTAGACAGCTTATGGAAATACCCGAGTGGGACCAAAGAATCTGGAGCACTCAGGAGCTTACGCTAACTTGCTGTGGCCTGGGCTATAACACATTCTCTGGCTCTCAGGATCTCCATGGATAGAATTTTGATTTTATATAGTTGAATCTATCGTTGTTTCTTTTATTTCCTAAAGATTTGAATCAGACTCAAAAATGTCATCTCACTCTCAGGAAATCCACCCACGGTTTTGTATTAGTTCTCTCTAGTTACATTTGCTTTATTTTTACATTGAGATGTCTAAAGTTAAAAATGATGTAGAAGTTTGGATGCTTTTTATTTTTTCTTTGCAAGTGCCTATCCAGGTGTCTCAACACCATGTATTAAAAATTCCAGTCCTGTGAAGTACAGCTTTAATCATAGGACAAATATACTCTGCATGTGTTTATTTCTAGACTTTCTATTCTATTCTATTCTTATGTCTGTTCTTGTGCTGGCATTAACTGTGCTCATCACAAAGCCCCATTAGACATTTTCATATAAATAGGGCTATCCATCTCCTATTTTTTTCTCCTTGTTTTTAGAGCTTTCATTGTGTTTTAGTTGTTTGGGCTGCTATAAGAAAAATACCATAGACTGGGTGACTTATAAACAACAAAAATTTGTTTTTCATAGTTCTGTAGGCTGGAAAGTCTAAAATTAAGGCATCAGCAGATTCTGTGTCTGGTGAGAGCCCACTACCTGGTTCATAGGTGGGTGTCTTTTCTCTGTGTCTTCACAGAAGGAGGGAGGGAATTCACTGAATTTCCTTTTACAAGGGCACTAATATCACTCATGAGGGTTCCACCCTTATGACCTTATCATATCCCAAATGCCCTGCTTCTTAATACCCTCACACTAGGGGTTGGGTTTTAACATATGAATTTAGGGGTGGGACATAAACATCCAATCTATAGCACACGGCTATTGTTATCTATCTCTAAGAACTTTAGAATAAATTTACCTAGCTGTAGTAAATAAGTGGGCTTACCTGGTGATTCAGATGGTAAAGAATTTGCGTGCAATGCGGGAAGACCTGATTTTGATCCTTGGGTTGGGAAGATCCCTTGGAGAAGGAAATGGCTACCCACTCCAGGATTCTTGGGGCATCCTTGGTGGCTCAGATGGTAAAGAATCTGCCTGCAATACAGAAGACCTGGGTTTGATCCCTGGGTTGGGAAGATCCCTTGGAGAAGGGAATGGCTACCCACTCCAGTATTCTTGCCTAGAGAAACCCATGGACAGAGGAGCCTGGTGGGCTACAGTCCATGGGGTCGCAAAGAGTCAGACATGAACAAATGAAGGGTGCAGATGATGTACTGAAGTGAGTTAAAATTCCTGCTCTGGTACTAAATGTGGAAACTTGGTGAATTATCCCAGCTCTCTGGTCTGTTTTCCCATTTGTAAAACAAATAGAAAGGTGTACTGCAGAGTGCTATAAATTGTTGTGAGGACAATTGTTGCCTTAGCCAGTTGGTGATGGGGGGGAGGGTGGGAAAGATAGTTGTGTGCTTGGGGATTATTTAATCATCTCTTCCTGTCTGCAGGTTCTAACCAGGGAGAAAAGAAATAAGCAGCCAGAAGGCAATAATTGTTAGCTATATGGTATCAAGTATGCAATAATCCTGAATTTCAGGGTTTCTTGGTGAAGTTGGAATGGAGACTAATCCAGGGCTTCCTGCTGCTTCTCAAGCCCAAGGCTTTGTCCCTGTTTGAGAGGAGTGCTGGCTTCAGGGAGGGTGGGAGCTGCTCAAACATCCACTGTTGGCAGAGAAGGAAGGCCCTTGAGGGAATGGTGGTCCCCACGCTGTCCCTTGAAGTTCTGGCCCAGATGTTCTGTCGGGCCAGTGAATGGATTCTTGGCCCTTCCTGCACTTCCTCTAGGCCAGGGAGAGAGAGACAGAGCCATTCTGTTGGCCATTGCTCTGTAAGGGAGGAGCCACAGGGGTACAGAGAGGCTCTGGGACTTTTGCTCCAGGATGTCCCCAGCATAGAGAGGGCTGTGAAAACTGCTGAAACAAAAATGGTTCTGCCTGTGGCGATGAAAAGAACAAATAGACTATTATGAAGAGCTTGGGCTTAAAGTATTTGCAAGTCTGGTTGTTGGGTGGCTCCAGGAAAGTTGTTGGATGAATACCCTTCCCAACGCCTTTCTCTGTGTCCATCCACCTTGAATGCTATGAGTATCACTTCCTGTTGAAGTTTGTGAAAGCCAAGGGCAGAACAGCTGGAGCTTTATAGTGCCAGATGCCCAAGAATACATAATGAGTTAGTGACTTTGGTAGAAGAAAACAGGATGTCTGTTTCTGGAAAGGTTACCTTAGGAGATGGAGGAATTTTTCTTCCCCAACACTCCTGGTCTCCCTGTTGGTCTCTTTTTTTTTTTTTTTTTGCCTCTGCTCTGTGTTATACAGGATCCTCGTTTCCCTACCAGGGACCGAACCTGTGCCCTGTGGAAGCACAGAGTCTTAACCACTGGACCATCCATGATGTGTGTAATTACAGAACTTCCAGGGTGAATTCTTTTCAACCATAAGCTGAGATGGTTGCTTCTAGTTATTGAACGAGCCCGTTGGGCCTCCTTGAAGATGACTATACAAATGGATAGGAGCTCAAAGAGGTTTATGTGGTGGGACTTCAAAGGAGCAAGAGGGCTGCTTCTTGATGCTTTATGGTCCTTTGGGGCAGGTTCTTGAATTGAGGAGTGAGTCGAGTAGATAACTGGGGAAAGAGTATCTGATGGCTGAGTGAATAGCATGTACAAAGACCACAGGACAAGAACACAGCCAAGTAAAGTCTCTTCAAGAAGACCTATTTGAAAACTAATAAGAACCTTCTAGGAGAAGGCAATGGCACCCCACTCCAGTACTCTTGCCTGCAAAATCCCATGGATGGAGGAGCCTGGTAGGCTGCAGTCCACGAGGTCACTGAGGGTCGGACACGACTGAGCGACTTCACTTTCACTTTTCACTTTCCTGCATTGGCGAAGGAAATGGCAACCCACTCCAGTGTTCTTGCCTGGAGAATCCCAGGGACGGCGGAGCCTGGTGGGCTGCTGTCTATGGGGTTGCACGGAGTCGGACACGACTGAAGTGACTTAGCAGCTTAGCAGCAAGAACCTTCTATCACAGGCAACTCTGCTCAATACTCTGTAATGACCTATATGGGAAAACAATGTAAAGAGTAGATACATGTATATGTAAAACTAACAAAACATTGTAAATAAACTATACTACAATAAAAATTAATTTAAAGAGAAGAAGGCATGTTGTGCTGAAACACAATAGGCAAGGGGAGAAGAGGCAGGAAGGGAGTCAGGACACATCAAATGGATGGTGCTTCTCAACCCCCATGCGCATCAGAATTCCCAGGATGCCTTTAAAGCAGACATTCTGGCACCATTGTTTTGGTAGTTTGAATTGACTTTTATTTACTTACTGTTTAGATTTTTTGTCATGGACTGTTTTGAAGTCTTTATTGAATTTGTTACAATATTGCTTCTGTTTCTTAGGTTTTGGTTCTTTGGCTGCAAGGCATGTGGGAACCTAGCTCCCTGACCAGAGATGGAATCTGTACTGCCTGCATTGGAAGGTGAGGTCTTAACCAATGGACTACCAGGGAAGTCCCCTGAATTGACTTTTAGACTCTTTGGTTCCTCCACCGTTAAGAATATCATTGTTGCTGTTATTGTTTGTGAAGGAATATTTGTTTTTTGAACTTTTACTGAACCAAAGATCATAGCTCAAGAAGTTCAGGCTCTCTCTGAAGAGGTTGCGTGAGATTAATGAGAGGACATGCCCTTCAAAGAGGTTGTTTCTTTCCTGGGAGATCCAATAGGAAAATAGCGGGGCCTCCTTTTGGTCAATAATTTTAGGACAGTTGAAGCTGCTGAAATACAGTAGCTGCTTCTCTTGGGGAGGTAACCATCTTTTTTTCTTTTCCTTAAATTTTATTGAAGTATAGTTGATTTACAATGTTGTATTCATTTCTTTTGTACAGCAAAGTGACTCACACACACACACACACACACATGCACACACACACACCTTGTTGTTTAGCCACAAAGTCATGTCTAACTCTTTTGTGACCCCATGGGCTATAGCCTGCCAGGCTCCTCTGTCCTTGGGATTTCCCAGGCAAGAATACAGAAGTGGGTTGTCATTTATATATGAATGTGTGTGTATGTATATATATACATATTCTTTTTCATATTCTTTTCCATTATGGTTTGTCAAAGAATATTGAATATAGTTCCCTGTACTATATTGTAGGATGTTGTTATTTATACAACTTATATATCTAGTTTGCAACTGCTAATCCCAGGCTCCCAGTCCTTCCCTCCCCTACCAAACCTCCTCTTTGGCAACCTCAAATCTGTTCTCTATATTTGTGGTCTGTTTTTGTTTCATAGATGTGTTGATTTGTGTTATATTTTAGATTCACATACAAGTGTTAGCATATGGTATTTGTCTTTCTGATTTACTTTGCTTAGTATGATAATCTCTAGTTGCATCCATGTTGCTGCAAATGGCATTATTTCATTATTATGGCTGAGTAATATTCCATTTTATATATATGTATAATGGAATTTTGCGCCAATATATATAATGGAATATGTCACATTTTCTTTATTCATCTGTCAGCAGACATTTAGGTTGTTTCCTTGTCTTGGCTGTTGTGAATAGTACTGCTATGAACATAGGGGTACAAGTATCTTTTTAAATCTTAGTTTTGTCTGAATATATGCCCAAGAGTGGGGTTACTGAATCACATGGCAACTCTATGTTGGGGGAGGTAACCATTTTAATGACCAAAAGTTTGGGTGAGGCAAGTGGAATTCGTGTGGGTTATGTGAACGTGAGTTAGTGTAGGAACTGGGCAAGGAAGTTCAGAGACTGATCCAGACAGTAGTTTTTCAAGTTTTTCAAAGAAGATGTGAAATAATAAAGCAAGCAGTGGCAGAGCTTTTCTTCCTTGCTCTCAGCCCTGACTCTACCTCCTCTGGATATGGAGTATCCTTTATGTCTCTCAATCTCCTTTTTCTCTCTCCTCCAATCAAAGGCCAACTCTGGAAAACCAGTGAACTCTCAGCTATCATGGCAGAAGACAGAACAGTACTTCACATTCCTCATGTTCTTCTTACAAGTTTCCTTGACATGTCTCCCATTGAGTGGTAACATCTGTGTCCTCTCCTGAACTTGCATGGATCTTTTTGGCTGCCTCAAACAATAGAATATAGTAGAAGTGATACCATGTGAGTCCTGACACTAGATGAAAAATATACGATGTAGGGGGACTTCCCTGGTGGTCCAGTGGTTAAGACTCCCAGTATAAGGGATGTTCCATGCCTGGTCAGAGAACTAACATCATGCATGCCATGAGAAATGGACAAAAAATAAGAACCTCCCTCCCCTCAAACCAAAAAACCAATATATATATATTGGTTTTTTGGTTTGGTTCTGCTTTTTTCTTTGGGGACACTCAGTCTTAGAATCCAGCTGCTATGCTATAAGAAAGCTTAAATAGGTCTGTGCAGAGAGACCAGATGGAGAGACTCTATAGAGGTGTAGTCGACAGCTGGCCGAGGTCTCCTCTAAGAACCAGGATTAACCACCAAATACGTGAGAGTAGACACTTGTAGGTAATTTCAACCCCAAGCCATTTAGTAGCCCCTAACCTCCAATTCTTGAACACTCCAGTGTTCTTGCCTGGAGAATCCCATGGACGGAGAAGCCTGGTAGGCTGCAGTCCATGGGGTCACACAAAGTCGGACATGACTGAAGCGATTTAGTAGTAGTAGTAATAACCTCCAATTCTTGGTTACAGCCCAAAAATTGGGAAATAGAGATAAGCATGCTCTCTGGTAGTCTCTCTGAATTTCTGATTGATTTATTTTGGCTCTCTACTCCAATAATACCTCCCTGGAGAGGACTTCCCTCACTACCTTTGTCTAAAATGGTATTTTTTTGATTATTTTTCTATCCTCTTTCTTTTTCCTTCATAGCAGTTATCTGATAAAATATATATATGGTTGCTTTTCTATGCTTCCCATATTGGAATGTAAACTCCATAATGATAGGGACACTGGTTCTTGGAAAAGATAGTGCACATATTGCATATCTGTGCAATAATTATTTGTGAAATGAATAAAACTTGACAATTATTACCACCAGTTCATTCTTCCAGAATCATGTCAGACATGATATGTTAAACTATCCCAGCACTCTTTGCCCTAGAGCCTATATTATGCCGTGGAGTAACTCACAACATAATCATGCCTTACTAGGTACAATTTTGGCATGTTTATTCTTACTGTTGTTATTATTTGGGTGTGTGGAGAAGGAAATGGCAACCCACTCCAGTGTTCTTGCCTGGAGAATCCCAGGGACGGGGGAGCCTGATGGGCTGCCGTCTATGGGGTCGCACAGAGTCAGACATGACTGAAGTGACTTAGCAGCAGCAGCAGCAGCAACCAGATATTAGGTGCGTCCCTGGGTCATAGACTAACAGGCTCATACTATTTTTGGCACATGGTAGAAGTACAAAAAGTCCTTGATTTGTGATAAGCTTTAGATCGACGCTTTGGCAAGGTTGCTGTTGTTCAGTTGCTCAGTCACGTCCCACTCTTTGTGATACCATGGACTGCAGCACGCAGGCATCCCTGTCTTTTACCATCTCTGGAGCTTGCTCAAACCCATGTCCTTTGAGTCAGTCATGCCATCCAACCATCTCATGCTCTGTCATCCCCTTCTTCTCCTGCCTTCAATCTTGCCCAGCATCATGGTCTTTTCCAGTGAGTCAACTCTTCGCATCAGGTAGCCAAAGTATTGGAGATTCAGCCTCAGTATCAGTCCTTCCAATGAATATTCAGGACTGATTTTCTTCAAGATTGACTTATTTGATCTCCTTTCAGGTCCAGGGACTCTCAAGAACCTTCTCCAGCACCCCAGTTCAAAAGCATCAATTCTTCAGTGCTCAGCCTTCTTTATGGTCCAACTCTCACATCCATACACGACTGCTGGAAAAAGCATATTTTTGACTATATGGATCTTTGTTGGCAAAGTAATGCCTCTGCTTTTTAATATGCTATCTAGGCTGGTCATAGCTTTTCTTACAAGGAGCAAGCGTCTTTTAATTTCGTGGCTGCAGTCACCATCTGCAGTGATTTTGGAGCCCAAGAAAATAGTTTCTCACTGTTTCCCCATCCATTTGCCATGAAGTGATGAGACTGGATGCCATGATCTTAGTTTTCTGAATGTTGAGATGTAAGCCAACTTTTTCACTCTCTTCTTTTACTTTCATCAAGAGGCTCTTTAGTTCTGCTTCACTTTCTTCCATAATGGTGATATCATCTGCATATCTGAGGTTATTGATATTTCTCCTGGCAATCTTGATTCCAGCTTGTGCTTCATCCAGCCCAGCATTTCACATGAGTGAGCCTGGCAGGCTACTGTCCATAGGGTTGCAAAGAGTTGGATAAGACTGAGTGACTAAGCACAGCACAGCACTCTGCGTATAAGTTAAATAATCAGGGTGACAATATACAGCTTTGATGTAATCCTTTCCCAATTTTGACCCAGTCTGTTGTTTGATGTCCAATTCTAACTGTTGCTTCTTGACCTGCATATAGTTTTGTCAGGAGGCAGCTAAGGTGGTCTGGTAGTCCCATCTCTTTAAGAATTTTCCACAGTTTGTTGTGATCCACACAGTCAAAGGCTTTAGCATAGTCAATGAAGCAGAAGTCAATGTTTTTCTGGAATTCTCTTGCTTTTTCTATGATCTGACAGATGTTGGAAATTTGATCTCTGGTTCCTCTGCCTTTTCTAAATCCAGCTTGTACATATGAAAGTTCTTGGCATACATGCTGTTGAAGCTTAATTTGGAGAATTTTGTGCATGACCTTGCTAGCATGTAAAATGAGTGCAATTGTGTGGTAGTTTGAACATTCTTTGCCATTTTCCTTCTTTGGGATTATAATGAAAACTGACCTTTTCCAGTCCTGCGGCCACTGTTGAGTTTTCTAAATTTGCTGGCATATTGAGTGCAGCATGTTCACAGCATCATCTTATTGGATTTGAAACAGCTCAGCTGGAATTCCATCACTTCCACTAGCTTTGTTCATAGTGATGCTTCTTTAGACCTACTTGACTTTGCACTCTATGATATCTGTCTCTAGGTGAGTGATCACACTATCATGGTTATCTGGGTCATTGAAATTTTTTTTTGTATAGTTTTGTGTATTCTTGTCACCTCTTCTTAATATCTTCTGCTTCTGTTAGGTCCATACCATTTCTGTCCTTTATCGAGCCCATCTTTGCATGAAATGTTCCCTTGGTATCTCTAATTTTCTTGAAGAGATCTTTAGTCTTTCCCATTCTATTGTTTCCCTCAATTTCTTTGCATTGTTCACTTAGGAATGCTTTATTATCTCTCTTTGCTATTCTTTGGAACTCTGCATTCAGATGAGCATATCTTTCCTTTTCTCCTTTGCCTTTGACTTCTCTTCTTTTCTCAGCTATTTGTAAGGCCTCTTCAGACGATCATTTTGCCTTTTTGCATTTCTCTTTCTTGGGGGTGGTCTTGATTACTGCCTCCTGTACAATGTTACTAACCTCCATTCATAGTTCTTCAGGCACTCCGTCTATCAGATATAATCCTTTGAATCTATCTGTCACTTCCACTGTATAATCATTAGGGATTTGATTTAGGTCATACCTGAATGGTCTAGCAGTTTTCCCTACTTTCTTCAAGTTAAGTCTGAATTTTGCAATAAGGAGTTCATGATCTGAGTCACAGTGTGCTCCCAATCTTATTTTCACTGACTACAGAGCTTCTCCATCTTTGACTGTGAAGAATATAATCAATCTCAATTAGGTATTGACAATCTGGTGATATCATGTGTAGAGTCATCTCTTGTGTTGTTGGAAGAGGGTGTTTGCTATGACCAGTGTGTCCTCTTGGCAAAACATGTTAGCCTTTGCCCTGCTTCATTTTGTACTCCAAGTCCAAAATTGCCTGTTACTCCATGGATCTCTTGACTTCCTACTTTTGCATTCCAGTTCCCTATGATGAAAAGGGTATCTTTTTGGGGTGTTAGTTCCAGAAGTTTTTGTAGGTCTTCATAAAACTGTTCAACTTCAGCTTCTTTGGCATTAGTGGCTGGGGCATAGACTTGGATTACTGTGATGTTGAATGGTTTGCCTTGGAAGCAAACTGAGATCATTCTGTCATTTTTTAGATTATACCCAAGTACTGCATTCCGTACTCTTTTGTTGTACAAGAGTCAACTCTTTTGTTGACTATGAGGGCTACTCCTTTTCTTCTAAGGGATTCTTGCTCACAGTAGTAGGTATAATGGTCATCCGAATTAAATCCACCCATATCCATCCATTTTAGCTCACTGATTCCTAAAATATCAATGTTCACTTTTGCTATCTTCTGTTTAACCACTTCCAATTTACATTCATTCATGGACCTAGCATTCCAGATTCCTGTGCAATATTGTTCTTTACAGCATTTGTCTTTACTTTCACCACCAGATACATCCATAACTGGGTGTTGTTTCTGCTTTGGTTCAGCCATTTCATTTCATCTGGAGCTATGTCTCTGCTCTTCTCCAGTAGCATATTGGGCACCTACTGACCTGAGAGTTCATCCTTCAGTGTCCTATCTTTTTGCCTTTTCATACTGTTCATGGGGTTCTCAAGGCAAGAACGCCGAAGTGCTTGGCCATTTCCTTCTCCAGTGGTCCACGTTTTGTCAGAACTCTACACCATGACCAATTCATCTTGGGTGGCCCTACACAGCATGGCTCATAATTTCATTGAGTCAGACAAGGCAATCAAGATGGTGGAGTAGCAGGACGTGTGCTCATCTTCTCTTGCCAGTGTCCGGGAGTCTCCGGTGGAGGTGTGTGTCGACGGTGGACTTCCACAGGGTCAGGGACACTGACTGCAATAGTCCTAGGAGGCGTGGTATGCTGGCAGGGTAGAAGGAGGACTAAATCAACATATAATCACAAGGCTTTCCAAGATAAGGTGTGGATGATTTGCACCGTATCAGTTGAAGATATTAAGAACAGAAATGGTACGGACCTAACAGAAGCACAAGATATTAAGAAGAGGTGGCAAGGATACACAGAAGAACTATGCAAAAAAGATCTCAAAAAACCATGATGGTGTGATCACTCACCTAGAGCCAGACATCCTGGAATGTGAAGGCAAGTGGGCCTTAGGAAGCATCATTACAAACAAAGCTAGTGGAGGGGATGGAATTCCAGTGGAGCTATTTCAAATCCTAAAAGATGATGCTGTGAACATTCTGCACTCAATATGCCAGCAAATTTGGAAAACTCAGCAGTGGCCACAGGACTGGAAAAGGTCAGTTTTCATTCCAATCCCAAAGAAAGGCAATGCCAAAGAATACTCAAACTACTGCACAATTGCACTCATCTCACATGCTAGCAGAATAATGCTCAAAATTCTCCGAGCCAGGCTTCAACAGTACATGAATCGTGAACTTCCAGATGTTCAAGCTGGATTTAGAAAAGGCAGAGGAACCAGAAATGAAATTGCCAACATCCACTGGATCATCAAAAAAGTACGAGAGTCCCAGAGAAACATCTACTTCTGTTTTATTGACTATGCCAAAGCCTTTGACTTTGTGGATCACAAAAAAACTATGGAAAATTCTTCAAGACATGGGAATACCAGACCACCATTTTTCTAGCTGCTCCTGAGAAATCTGCATGCAGGTCAAGAAGCAACAGTTAGAACTGGACATGGAACAACAGACTGGTTCCAAATTGGGAAAGGAGTATGTCAAGGCTGTATATTGTCACCCTGCTTATTTAACTTATATACAGAGTACATCATGCGGAATGCCAGGCTGGATGAAGTACAAGTTGAAATCAAGATAGCTGGGAGAAATATCAATAACCTCAGATATGCAGATGACACCATCCTTATGGCAGAAAGCGAAGAATTAAAGAGCCTCTTGATGAAAGTGAAAGAGGAGAGTGAAAAAGTTGGCTTAAAACTCATCATTCAGACGGATGGCATCTGGTCCCATCACTTCATGGCAAATAGATGGGGAAACAATGGAAACAGTGTCAGACTTTATTTTTGGGGGCTCCAAAATCACTGCAGATGGTGACTGCAGCCATGAAATTAAAAGACGGTTGCTCTTGGAAGAAAAGTTATGACCAACCTAGACAGCATATTCAAAAGCAGAGACATTACTTTGCCAACAAAGGTCCGTCTAGTCAAAACTATAGTTTTTCTAGTAGTCATGTATGGATGTGAGAGTTGGACTGTAAAGAAAGCAGAGTTCCGAAGAATTGATGCTTTTGAACTGTGGTGTTAGAGAAGACTCTTGAGAGTCCCTTGGACTGCAAGGAGATCCAACTAGTCCATCCTAAAGGAAATCAGTCCTGAATAATTCATTGGAAGGACTGATGTTGAAGCTGAAACTCCAATACTTTGGCCACCTGATGCTAAGAGCTGACTCAGTTAAAAGACCCTGATGCTGGGAAAGATTGAAGGCAGGAGGAGAAGGGGATGACAGAGGATGAGATGATTGGATGGCATCACCGACTCAATGCAAATGAATTTGAGTAAACTCTGGGAGCTTGTGATGGACAGAGAGGCCTGGCATGCTGCAGTCCATGGGGTACAAGGAATCGGACATGACTGATAGATTGAACTGAACTGAACTGAGCTGATCTGTGCAGGAATAGGAAAGCCAACTCTGAGGTGTTTTTTATACTGCAGGGTGTACCAGGCTGAGAGTGGGATGTCTGAATCCGGGCCTCTGCTTGACTTCTTAGATTCCTGCTTCCTACTCTCTCCAGTGTTAGTCTAACCTAAGGGCACTTCCTAAATAAATCACTCACCTGTAAATCTCCATCTCAGTGTTGGCTTCTGGGGAACCCATTACCTTTCCCATAAGAGAATGTTGTGAGAATTGAATGAGGTAAATGCATGTAAAGCACTTATTGTTTGGTCACAATATATACTGCTGCTGCTAAGTCGCTTCAGTCGTGTCCGACTCTGTGCGACCCCACGGAATGCAGCCCATCAGGCTTCCTGTCCCTGGGATTCTCAGGCAAGACTAAAACATGTTAAATAGTATTATTATGGTTCTCACATCAGTGTTTTGGACTCTGATAGATTGGTGCCGAGCTTAGGACATCAATTCAGTGGTTTGAGCACAGTAGGAAACACTGAATAAGACTGAAAGAGTGTGTCTTAGCCTCCCAAGGCCCCACCACCCGGGCTTCCTGTGCAAATGTAGGCTAAATGGGAGCAAGGGTAATCAGTAGTACAGAATTTGCTGAGGAGAGAGTCCACCTTATTATTATTTTGTAAAAGATTAGTAAGGCTAAGGGCTGGAAATTTCAAATGCTTGACCATTTACTATGACTATCTACTTTAAAAGAATTCTTTCCAAGATATAAATTGAATGATACCTTAGTAGTGGTGGTCATGAGGTCCCAGCATCCCAGTGTGGGTGAGACTGGTGGAGAAATCATAGTGGTCTGAATACTCTTCAACTTATGAATTAGGCAGTGTTGCTCAGTGATTCACCACCCAGAGTGAAAAACTAAGTTTTATATTCATGTTCATATGATTCTATAGAATTCAAGAGTCATAAAGAATCTGAAAGTCTCAGAGACTCTGAACAAAATCTGTAGAATTTGTACTGGTAAGTTACTTTTTCTTTAGACTCCATATGTGGAATAAAATTAGAAGGCAACCGTCTATGCAAATCCACAAGCTCTCTAGGAATTTATTTACTTACTTTTTTTTTTTTTGAGTAGAGAAAAGTTTATTGCCGGGCCAAGCAAGTAGAATGAGTGGGTTGTGCTCGAAACCCCCAAACTCTCCAGACATACAGAGGTTTTGGAGGAAAGCCTTTTTTAATCTCTAGGTATATTTTTTTAAATTCCAGGGGCTTTTGAGAAGTTGTCTTGTCCTTTTGCCTTTCAAGAGGGTCTGATGACACAAAATGCCAAGGCCAGATGGGATTGACTAACTCATTCTGACATCTGACAACTTTCACCATCAGGAAAACCTCAGGTGGCTTCTCAGGTGGTTGGGGAGGTAAGCTCAGTTTTTCTTTCAAAAGACAGCCAGTCTCTGGGCTGCAACAGAGGCTTTCTGATTCTTTATGATTCTTGAATTCTGCAGAATCATATCAACTTAGTTCTGGAGCGGGGAAGGACTTTTATCTTTGACTCCAATGTTCCTACACATGTCCCTCACCTCAGAAGACCTTGATTCTGTATGTCTGGAGCCAAATTGGGAATCTGGTTTTGGATATTGACCTCAGGGCACATGCAAAGAGGTCCACTGTGGTGCCTGGGAATGGAATTTGTTGTGGTCCTGTTGCCAGTGGAATGGGAGAGTGAAATGTGATGGATGCTGTAGAACACTGAGTAGCCACGGGAAGCAGAGGGCTGATGCACACATTACCACGTGGCGAGGTTTCCAAAACAGTGTGGAGTCTGAGAAGCAGAAAGAATGGAATTTATTAGGTAACACCATTTGTGTTAATAATCACACCCATGAAACAACACTCTGTATAAGGACATCTGCACTTTCAAAGACATATATCAAACATATTATGGGAGTGGATATTATGGAAGAAATGAAAGAAATTATGGAAAATAAAGAAGAGATTGCTGAAGATGATAATGCCAAGTACTGAAAAACACTGAGGAGTCTGGTTAAGTAGACTCCTTCTTAAGTCCTTCTTAACCTTTCCAAGCTTCAGGAAAAATTTAAAAAATGATTGAGAGCAATAAATAGGATAAAGCTTGATGTCAATCAGAGGCTCAGTCAAGTTTCACCTTAGGCTGAAAAGTGGAAGGTAGTTGCACAGTTGTGTCTAATTCTTTGCCATCCCATGGACTGTAGCCTGCCTGGCTCCTCTGTCCATGGAATTCTCCAGGCAAGAGTACTGGAGTGGGTTGCTATTTCCTTCAGACCTAATCTTCCAGGCCTAGGGATTGAACCCAGGTCTCTTGCATTGCAGGCAGATTCTTTACCAACTGAGCCATTAGGGAAGTCACCTTAGGGTGGTCTAGCCCTTATTCCATGGAGAGAAGGGTAGAATGGTGGGGACAATGTCTTCTTGGAAAGAGCTATATTCTTCCCTATCCTCCCACCACCTGCTTTTTCTCTTGCCATGACTCTTATTTTATAATTCTTTCATCACCGTCATGGAGCACTAAGCAGCAAAGTTGGCCCATGGTTTAAGAGAAATGCAGGAAAAGACATCTTTGTTCCATTTTGTAACTTGCAGAGTTGTCCTTTCTCTTGGATTTCTTGCCTGGGTATTTGATATGCTGAGTACTAAGTGATAACTACGTGCCAGGCACTGTGCCAAGTGCTTTACCTAAGTCATCTCATGTAATCTGCACCAAAAACTCAATGAAATCCATTTCCCCCTTTTTTAGACAACTACAGCTTAGAGAGGTTGTGTGTCTCTTCACACAACAGTTGTTCTTAACATTCCATAGGTATTATCCCTCCAACTGGGACTATTATGAATTATTGAATCAAAAGGATGTTTATTTTTATCAGATTGGGAGGGAATAAAAAAATGCCCAAACTTTGGTTGGCATCCATGCAAAGGGATATGAATCAAGTTCTTTCTCATTGATTGCCTGTAAGTAACATCTAAGCATTCTTGTCTTTGGGTCTGAGAATGTATTCAGACTGAAAGAATTTACCTCCACTTTCCATGGGGCCACATATGGGAATCAGCCGTTTCATCTACATTCTACTGGAAATACATGTCACTAAGATGTTCCGTTCCTGGCGCAGCAGGAGTGAGCTGCTGGCAAGTCACTTCTTGTCTCCTAATGTTGTTTCTAACACTTTCATGTCTGTGCATGCACAACTTATGATTGATTTGTTTCTACCCAAGAGTTATCTGCTCCCAAATTATTTCCATATTTTATAGACTATAGTCTGTAGAAGTCTAACTGATGAGGCACCTGCACATGAACCCAGTGAAAAATCTTGCATCTAAATGGCTTAAGTAAAAATATCCAGCTCAAAGGCACTAGCAGCACAGGGTAAGATTTACAAATGCAGCTAAAAGGAGAAACATGGCTTCTCCTTTGACAGGTCAGCAGGGTTGACATGCCAATGCATTTCCATGGTGCATACATCATCTACCTCCCAACTGGAAATTCAGTACAGCAAAGTGTGTACCTGAAAATAAATTAAATCATGAGATATTGAATAATTTCATAAATTAGCACTTTGGAAGAAAGAGGTACATTCGAAGCTCATAATGCTTAATTCAGCTTCCAGGGATCTGATCAGTTCTTCTCTCTTTATTTTTTAAAATTATCTTTAGCCTTTTTTCCCTTTATGTTGCTTCTTGATTCAGTTCAGTTCAGTTCAGTTGCTCAGTCGTGTCTGACTCTTTGCGACCCCATGAATCGCAGCACACCAGGCCTCCCTGTCCATCACCAACTCCCGGAGTTCACTCAGACTCATGTCCATCGAGTCAGGGATGCCATCCAGCCATCTCATCCTCTGGCGTTCCCTTCTCCTCCTGCTCCCAATCCCTCCCAGCATCAGAGTCTTTTCCAATGAGTCAACTCTTCGCATGAGGTGGCCAAAGTACTGGAGTTTCAGCTTTAGCATCAGTCCTTCCAAAGAAATCCCAGGGCTGATCTCCTTCAGAATGGTCTGCTTCTTGATTACTTATACACAAACAACACAGATACATTCTCCCTGGCTAACTTTTAACTCTACATCTTTTATGTAATAGTTACATTCCTCTAGAAA
This sequence comes from Bubalus kerabau, assembly GCF_029407905.1. Classification (NCBI taxonomy): domain Eukaryota; kingdom Metazoa; phylum Chordata; class Mammalia; order Artiodactyla; family Bovidae; genus Bubalus; species Bubalus kerabau. Next base: position 139,841,429 of record NC_073624.1, read on the forward strand.
AGAGGAATTATTGCTACTTGCCCCCTAGCATCCAATTAAAGACACAGCATATGTATTTCTCTAAGAAAAAGCCTGATAAATCAGCTTGCAGAAAAGGATTCATTTCAGAAATACTGCACTTTCCCAAATTACTTTCAGAAATACTGCACTTTTCCAAATACTGTACATTTACAAATTCAGAATTCACTTTGTTCTTTTCCCTCTGACTAGAATTTATTCTGCTTAGCCAATGTCACAATGATGAAAAACTGAACTTTGACAACTGATATAACCATACAATGGAAGCAAATGGGAAAAAAATCTTAGGAGCATAGAATTCTTGCTTGTGAATGTCTACAATACTTAAGTTACTGCTAAACCAGTAAAATTTGTGGTTCCTGGAATGCTTATACAGGTTTGCTGAAATCCTTAATGGTTTGCCAGAAACTTAGACCAAGACTTTCTAGAGGAAAGACCTCACTGGCATGTATTAGATAAAAGGTGCCTGGTCTGGCCCACCCACCTTTAAAAGGGTGTGCAAATGTATCGGAAACTGTCTTCTTCATGCAGTTATGTTTTATAGTTGTTAACTCCTTTCCATAGAGTCATGGGGCATTTGCTACTCAGAAAATCCGCCTTGAGACCTCATTGGAGACCCTTCTTCCTTCTGAGCTTGGGCAAATATACTACCTAGAAGCTCAGAGATTAATTATAAATTTTTCTAAAGGCTTTCTCAGATCTGCTTCTGAAGAAGACTGTTCTTCATGAACCCACCAATGCAAACTTTGACTTAATTGCTGGTAGACTCGCCCAAAATCAGATTAAAACAAGTCCATTAGGCTAGAGACATTATTTTTGTTTCTTTCCAAAACTGTACCATGTCTAATGACATAACCATATTAGCCCAAATCAAAGAGCCAGACCCCTCATATACATCATGGTATTACAATCTGCTGGCAATACTAAAGACAAAGATGACAGTCATTCAAGCTGCTTTGTTCTTGAAGCACACATACCCTATGACCCAGCACCCTTAAAGCTTTGACAGTTCTTTTAAAAAGCAGTGACACACACAATATGTCGGTACACACACACAATACACACACAATAATGACGGTAGTCCTTAAAGGAAAAAACAAAACAAAACAAAAACTGGAGGCATTTTATAGCTAAACAATTTTATTGGCTTTTTGTGAAATAAAAAACAAAACACAAAACAAACCACCATGGTTAAAGGCCATAATCAGCGTCAACCAAATGAACCAGCCACTTGGTTACAGTAGCTGATAACACCAGTGGATATTATTGCTTATACCCCAGGTTCATTTATATGTCCATTACATTTTGGCAAGATTACAATCACATGGGAGCTTTGGTTGTATAAATTCAACTCTGACTATTCATCGAAAACTCAACTTCTACCATTCTATGATGGGATAGATGCTGATTCTTCCTCTCATTGTCTCCTTTCTCCTTCCATTCATGACTTACAACCTATTGACACAAAATTAAGGTAGATGCATTTACAATCATCCCATCCTTCCCTACTCTACTGCCCAGTCCTTTGTCATGAGCGAGTGATAACACTTCTGGGCCTCTCCCAATTTTGCTAACTGGTATGTATCCATGGCCAGTAATAAGCGCTTATCTGTAATCTGGATAGATTTTCAAATATATTTGGTTGTTAACATTGGAGTTTGGACTCAACTGTCTCTTTTCTAACTTCTGAAAGCTAGAAAAAAAAATCAACAGCTTTTAGTATCATTAAATTGACCTCTGAATAGAATAAGCCCGAGCCTCCACCACACAACATCCCAAAACAGGTATGGAACTGTGGCCTTAAAATGCTCTGTGTGAGTGTTGTAACATTTTAATTTACAGAGAAGCAGTGACTGATGGCCTCTCAAAAGCCCCCCTGCTCAATACTTGCTATTTTAACACTGAAAACTCAGAATGACAAAGGGTCAGAACTAACTCACAATAGCACCATTTCCTAGACTTTTGGAGTAAAATTCCCGTCTGCGTTGGAGAATGCAGTGACCTTAGACGACCCAGCCTCCAGCTTTGTGCCTTCACAGGCCCTCCAACTGAATTTCAGCAGGGGTGGGTGGTCTGCCTTGGTCTACTTCTGCAGCAACGTGAATTTTCCCTGGGAAGAGTTAAAAACATGGGTCTTACAAAGTGAAGTTGGCCGCAGGTGAGAGACCTGAGGAAGCCTGTTTCTGGTGGGGAGATGTGACAAGTCTGCAGATGAGGGGACCGAGTCCGGGGACCCTCACCCTTGCCCATCTCGATTCAAGTCAGTGGCAAAACTGCATGCAGAAACATGGCAAGATCAAGGAACACTGAGAGACGGACATCTTCATACAGCAATCCAAACACCAGCGCTCTTGTGGTATCTTTTGTATTCAGGTCCACCAGAGAGTTTGCCCTGGATAATGCTGGGATTTAATAAGCCCTTCTAATGATTATAAAGATTATCCTCTTAAATCTAGACATTTTAAACAACAGAAGATTTGATATCACTATATTTTACATGGCACATATAACCATATAATTACTAGCACTTACACAGCAAATATTGTAAATACACATTCTTGGAGTTGACTTGGTAATTATACCAGTGTTATTCGGCAGAACAAAGATGAAACACTCCCTAACTTGTACTTTGGGGAATTTCATTCCAACTCTTTACTTCACGACTAAAGGATATCCCTCTAATTAAGTAATAATGCTCGTGGGCAAAGAGAATCGCAGGGCGACTTCATGGTTAATGTGCGTCCTGTAAAATAAAGTAATACACAGTATTTTCATTTACAAGAGACCGTATAAAAATATTTTCCAATTTGGAATTTGAAACATGAAAGCTGGATTTTTTTTTCCTTTGTATAAAAAGAAATGAGATACCAGACTAAAGTTTATTAAGCCTTCTAACAAAAAATATACATATAAGTTTAAGGAATGCAGTGAGCGTCAACTTCCCTTTTTGTCCAGGCTCATTGATGGTGAGCTTGTGCTTTGATCCCAACAAAGATAAATGCACAAAAGTGGAGGAAGATCAGTGCCTGAAACCTGAACTACATGTTATCTCTAAAAATAAGACTCATTTTACAGTAGTGCTTTTGAGTGGCGTGTCAGATTTCTGATTTTTTTTTCCTCTTCCGCCTCAGGCGACCGCTGGAGATGAATTCCAGAAGCACCACTTTCTTCTCGAGTGATGTTTATTTAGTGCAATGTCTTCCTTCTCTCTTTCCCTTTTCACACGCTGGTAGTGGTCTTCTTCCTTCAGGTACCACACGGGAGGCCAGCGGTGCCTCTCAAAGTATTCCTGGTTGTCTGGGGAAGAAAAGGTGCAGATGATGATACCTGCTAGGTTCTGTGCTTAGGCTTCTCTGAGATGATTATCATGTGCATCCTCTCAGCTAACCAATGAGCAGGGACGCTGAGTAGGGCCAGTGGCAGATTATGACACGAAAGTTTTGAGAGGTGGAACCACTTGCCTAAAATTACACAGCTGGACACAGAAAGCCTGAACCCAGGTCCCTTTGCCTTCCCAGACAAGGGTGAACCAACAAGCTCTGCTTGCTCTGCAGCAGGGCACCTTGAACAACCCCTCTCCCACCTGTCTCCACACAAATCCCCCCAGCCATGAAGTTCTCCAGAGAGAATATCCAACATACAATTCCTTGGGTCTTGCATGTCACGTGAATCTGTGACTGCCATATAGCCACAAGGAGTTCTCCGTGAGCCGGGGGCTGTCCCATGTTCCTTCTCAAGGGCGGCGAAGGGAAACCCCTCAGTCACAGGTGATGAGAACTGGACAGATGGGGACCACACAGCCTCACCTGCAGATTTCGATTTGATTTCCTTGCGGAACTTGGAACAAACACTGTTGTAGTTGGTGCAGATGTGGTGCAAACACCAGGCGGCCAACTGGTGGGCATTGTGAAACTGCAGGGAAGTGACCAAAAGGGGGTCAGACCTCTATTTTCTCAAGTGGGACTACAAAGAAATAAAAAGTCATGGTAGGGGTCAAAGAAATAAAGGGCCCAGATGACTGCTTCAGAAACCTGCTGTTTTGACTCGTGTTTTGACTTTGGCCACGGTTTCCACACCAGCCACATGCAAGTGTTTGGCATCCTCCTCTCACCTCTGGGATATGTGCACTAAAAATAATCACTGTATCAGGAGTTTAAAGTCTGCCTTGCCTCTCTCCCCCTCCCCTCACAACTGCCCTCTAATGATAAGTGGCCATGGCCTCTGGAAGGCACCAGCCTGCCTCAGAAAGCAGCGATGTCATCTCCGTTTAAGGAAGCCTCGGCAACAGAATCCTCCGTGTCACATGTCAGAGCTCAGCTGGCTGGGGCCAGTGATCTGAAAGAGGAGACTGTGGCATGTGTGACTGTCCTATACCTGTCCTTTTGGTTACATAAGAAGAGCAGGCGATGTGGGCAGGGAGGGAGGGAGCCAGACACTCCATGCACTCTCTCCTTTCTGAGAAGACGCACAGGACCATGGCAGCTGAGATAGCTGTGTCTGCGAAAGACCTGATGCACAAAAATCCCTAGTTAACTCCCCATCTTGTCCCCAGATTTGGAAGGGACATGTCCCTCAGTCTTTCTGTCCAGGCCTCTTTCGGACATCCGTGCTATTGTCTGTTACTCTTAATGCTTCTTTGGGCAGCTGAATCCCTGAAACCCACAGCATGCTTCCTCTGAGGCCCCTGTCAAGGCCCTGAACAGAGGCCAAGAGAAAAGCCAATGTCCCTGGAAACTAATTCAAGAAACTCTCTGCAGATCACAAGCCCAGCAGGACAGACAATTTTAGACAGTGCTTCCAACTTCTCTTGATAGTAGATTTCTCCCTGAAAGTCAGATTAGAGCAGTGCTGTACTGGAGTTGGCTTGCACCTGCTTGAAAGTGTCACTGGGTGCAGCTCTTTGCGACTCTGAGCTCAGTGACTTTGAGTTGTTACAAGTTGGGAAGGTGGGGTATTTACACCATGGAGACTGGAAAATGCAACAGATCATGGTCTCTGCTGATAGTTAAATACTTACCAGTGCATCCCTGGGTTAGAGTCTAATGAATGAGCTAAGATACTGGAAGCTCCATCCTAAATGCCTCCTCCAAGGCTTTTCAGAGCTTAGCAGGAATGATTTTATTTCCTTCTTGGGTTATGTGTGGGTCAGGGGAGGGAACAGGGTGGGAACAGAAAATAAAAAGATAGACACAACTGCTATATTACCTCCATTGGGCTGGCCTATAGGAGATTCTGGGTCATTTGATTGTTCTCCAGGAGGAATACTTACTGGAGGGGCACAAGTCTTAAGTTCTCCCCTAGTCCTGTTTCAAAACACCCCCAAATTCCAAATGTGGATGGTCAGTGTCGATGGGGGCTTGTTGATTTCACTGCAGTTGACGTCTGCTCTCAGTTTTAACTTGTAACCTCTATGAGGTTGTTTTTCACACTGGATTTAATAATTTGTGCTTGTGTTTGCTCCTCTCAGTGGCTTATGATGGTCCCAAGGGCAGAGAATCTACATGTCCTCTTATCTAAGGTGGTGCCTGGTAGAAGGGGAGGAAATAACAAATCCTTGTTGGATGTTGAGTCAGAAAGAGCAGGTTGCTGTGAAGTCTTGATCCACATTTTCCCCTCTTGAACATCTCTCAGGGCTATAGTCAGAGTGGCCTGAGGAACATGTGAGATAGGCCTGCCTCCTCCTCTTCCTTGGTTGACAAATTCCGATTTGAAGTGCCTGACGTAAGATTTAGTAAACCACTGCCATAACCAAGACAGGGAACAAAGAAAGCCAAACCCAATAGGTCAGAGAAAAGTCTGAAGAATTTATTCTTAGTTCCTTCAGAGTGTAAACTCATGGCCTGTAAGTCTAGATCAGGGATTAGATAACTCCACCTATGTGCCTTGTATTATGAGAGGATTTCCCCTCTTTGATGCCCTTTCTGAAACATTCTCTCCTAGTTGTTTCTCAAAATAATCAGTAAAGTTGACAGAGGGTGAATTACCATCCCCTTTTCCAACAGATGAGGAAATGGAGGCAGCCTTTAACTTTGTGCTTTAAATAAATTACACAGAGACAAAGCCAAGACTGATCTCTGACCCTCTCTAGAGGAAGAGGGCAGTGTGTGTTGGGATATGGAATCACAATATCAACAGTAACAAATGCTGATGTAAAAAAAAAAAAAGGAAAACCAGGAGAGCTGCAGTGAGACCAGAGGCAACCCGGGACTAAACGGAATTCTAGAAACTGTGATCTCAGCCAATGCATGTCTGAGAATTCAAAAAAGAGCCAGAGCCTTCCCCTCCCATGCCCTGAATTGTTCTCCCACATGTGAAGCTGCTGCCTCTGGAGGGGCGGGGCACAAAGGGGCTGGTGTGGGGGCAGGGCCCTTGTTGTTTTTTTCAAATGAAGCCCAGCAGGGTGAACAGTGCCTGAAACTTAAAACTTTCAGATCTTTTCTGTTGCACACAGCAGGGGGCTTCTGTGACTCATTGGTGACATCTTTATTTGTTCAGATGCAACAGTGGAATGTTTTATCAGCGTTAAATGAACTGGTTGAATACACCGAAAAGGTGAAAGGCAAATTGCTACGAACCTGGGCCAATTCCAAGTAAGAGAGAACTTCCCCATCAATGCCCACGCCACTCATGGCGGCCTTGGTCAGCTCCTGAACGGCGTGCTGTTCTGGGGAGAAGAGGGAGCAGGAGAATGTTAGTGCCTGGAGGCTGCCATCTGGGGTCACCTCAGAGGGGAGGAGGTAGGGGACACAGTTCCATGTGCACTGAATCAAGGGCCCTCTCTGATGTGTGGTCTTTCAGTATGGCGAGTCATGGCTCGGGTCAGCGCACTGCAGGCTCTGGGGACACTCGTTAGCCTTTCTGAAATAGCCAGAGTCCTCCGGACCACCTCTGTCCAGTATGGTAACTACTGGCCTCCAGGGACTATTTAAACTTAATTAAAATTAAACAAAATAAAAAATTCAGGTCCTCAGCCCCACACTAGCCACATTTAAGCACTCAGTGGTCACATGTACTAGCCATCTCGGACACAGAAAGTCTCTATCATTGCAGAAAGTTCTGTTTGAGAGTGCTGCTCTGGGCAGGCTAGGACCTGCCTAGAATCCTCGAGACTCTTGTATCTTTCTGCTCGATGGTTTCCTCACTCATATCACTCCAATTCTCAATACTCTCTGACTGTGGAGAGGCTAACAGTAATGAGTCCAGATGGGGAATTAAAACTGCTAATGCATACGTGCGGAGAAGGCAATGGCACCCCACTCCAGTACTCTTGCCTGGAAAATCCCATGGACGGAGGAGCCTGGTGGGCTGCAGTCCATGGGGTCGCGAAGAGTGGGACATGACTGAGCGACTTCACTTTCACTTTTCACTTTCATGCAGTGGAGAAGGAAATGGCAACCCACTCCAGTGTTCTTGCCTGGAGAATCCCAGGGACGGGGGAGCCTGGTGGGCTGCCGTCTATGGGGTTGCACAGAGTCGGACACGACTGAAGCGACTTAGTAGCAGCAGAGGCAGCAATGCGTACGAGTGTCTCAGCAGCAGCAGACGAGGGACATATTGTTCAACCTCTTAGATTCTAAAGACTGGGGCGATCTTCAGCCACAAGTCACACAGATCTAGATGGGACCGTCGTTTCTACTCGGAAGCTGTGTTCTAGGATTCTATGCTGAATTCAGACTCTGGGTCTGCGACTGAGTTGCCTTTTGCCTCTGTTAGGCTGTTGCCTGCCTCTGGCCTTGACATGAGTGGGTACAGTCTTGACCCAGCATTTCTGGCTCCTTGATGCTTTTTTTCATCTCTAGCATCACATTTAATTTTTTAGTATACTGTCCAAACCATGCTTACTTTCTGCTCTGGGTTTATGTGCTTATTTGTTAGTCTATATGTCTCTTACCTAGTCAACATGGTCTCAAGTTTGGGATGGTTTCTTTGGCACAACATTCCTCAGCTGGATTGACAAAGAACTATTTGTAACTAAATCTTCCAGAGGAGTCACTGGGTTTTAAATCTTAAGTAACTCCAAAGTGTTAAATGATAGTTTGGCTTGCAGGGCATTTTCACCCCAGAAACTGATTTTTAAACACTCTGTTCCAAACACTCTATACTTACACTAAACAGCAAATACTATAGAAATGATTAAAGGAATCATCTTAGAAAGATGTATATTAAATAATCATAACCATTAATAATAGCATTTACTAAGAAAAATAAACATACATAGATGTTGGTAGTTAACACAGGAAGGTTTCTTTGGGTCAGTTTCTTTCCTGGAGAAATCAGTCCCATGTTTTCATCATCACCCTTAATATTTAAGCAAAAATGGCCCTCCTTCAAGATTGATCACAAATCCTCAGATTTGGCTCCAAATTACTTTTGATTATGTAAAACAGTTTAGTTTATCCTCAAAGGACAAATACTTTTAAAAACTGGATAGTCAAATGGCTTGAGGTTCTTACTTATGAAAAAAAGAACTGCCTTCTGTAGCCTGCTAGAGTTAGTATTGAAAAAGCAGCAATACTCATTTGAATCTATGACTTCAGGTTTATTGGTTAAAAAGAGTTTAAAGAATAAAGAGCAGGAACTTCCCTGGCTGTCCAGTGGTTAGTACCCCATGCTTCCAATGCAGGGGTTGCGTGTTAGATCCCTGGTCAGGGAACCAAGATCCCACTTGCCGTGCAGTGTGGCAAAAAAACAAAAAGAAAATGAATAGCAATACTATTTCTTGTTATCCAGATGGTGAAGAAGGAAGGTGAGGAGAAAACGTTGATCTCCACTTGGCTGAGCATGGTAGAAACTTGGAGTGCAGAGAAATAAATCTTTTTTTTTTTTTTTCTAAAGATACTGTCAGGAAGTCAAGGGCAGGTGTGGCTGGTTGGTTTGTTCATACCTTCATTTTCATTTAATGCTTCAACAGACTTTTACTGAGAACCTCCTATGCTCAGGCATTTCTCTGTGTACAGAGGATATGCCAGTGAACAAAACAGGCACTATCCTGCTTTCCTGGTTAACAAGAGTCAACTAAATGTAGCACCCTTACTGCTAATCAACAACTCTGGTAAATGAAACAGAAGGTTTAAATTCAAGAAAAGGGTATTTGAAAGCATATATCTTATTTAGATCTACTTTGGCTTACCAACTGAGCAAATCTAGAAATGATACATAAGGTTCTGTGAAGTTAAATCAAGTCTCCCTTTTTTCTCTTTTTCCCAAAATGATCTTGACAATGTCAGAACATTTTCTAAAATAGCTTTAAGAAAACCACTTACATAATGCTTACTAGGTGCCAGACACTGTTCTCAGGACTCTCTCTCTTTATATATATATAATCTCTTAACTCATTTAATCTTCATAACAACTCTATGGTAGAATATCATTATCCTCATTTTAAAGAGAGAGAGAAAGCTGAGATACAGACTAATTAAATCTAGTATGAAGTCATCCAGCCAGTAAATACTGGAGCCAAGATCTGAACCCAAGTGATCTGGATCTGTAGCCTATGTTCTTAACTACTGCCTTCTATATGTGTCAGCAGGACCTATACAAAGTAGGTGCCTAAAAAAACAGTTGCTGAATTGAACTGGGGCTGTTTGATACATTTGATCAGTTCATATCAGCCTGTACAAGACAGTCCTATGTTGGGTGATAAAAATTTAATTTTTATTCCCAGGAGGTATTATTTTTTGCAAAAATGTCATTTTGATAAATATGACAGTCAGATACCACATCGTCCTGAGTCATCAGCCTTACCTGCAAGTGCAACCAAGTGTGGCAGGCAAAATCTGTTTGCCAAGGCAATTAGTTCCAGTGGGTCCAGGTCCAAGTTAGGTGACAACTGCTTAGTATAGAGATAATCCAGTACTGCCTGCATTGACATCTTGTTTATGTTTGGGAGATATACCTGAAATGTTATTTGAAAAGGTAAGTTCTGCTGAAGAAAGCACTGGGCACATTTTCAGGCTATACTGCTTGTAAATATCCCCGCCGTGTGATTCATTATTACCAAGTCTGGGACACGTGCTCTGAGGCTGTGCGGAGAAGTCACTCACTATTTACAGCTGTAAACATAACAGTTTGATTTGTGGATGACAAAAGAGTGGGGCTGCCTGACAAAGCCTGATTTGGAATTTTTAAATAGCTATTTGGGCTTATAAATCAGACAAATGGGCTGTAAATGTATGATGACATTATAGGCCCTCCTTGCCAAGTACCCTGTAATACTCTATTGTGGGGAAAGAAATCTCCTAGCAACATGACAGGTGTTGGGGGGAGCTGCAGACCGCACTTTGCTGACACACAATAGAGCCCAGCTCTCTAAGATGTCAAAAGAAGACGATGAGCAACCAGCCTAGTTGCCACAGTGACTGGCGCGATTCCAACATTCTATCAGTAAACGCTAGCATGAAATCAACTATACATCAATAAAAAATTTAAAAAGTATGTGTTAGCATGGTATACACACTTTATTTTTCCTGTGGCACAACCACATAGATTTGGAACTACTGGAAGATTATCAGGTATCAGTAGATGCAGAGAATCTAGAGAGAGCTGGGCTTGGGACATCTTGGGGAACGGCTGGGTATGAGAACTGTTCCCTGGTGGATCCTGCTCGTCTTCCTCCTGAGCACGTGTAGTTATGGCGCGTATTCATCCAAGCTAGAGCCTGCTGAGGAGCCAGGGGCTGCCTGGGAAGTAGAGTTCTGAACGGCTGGGCCTGGATCAACAGGGATACACACGTTATAGCAGCTGTTCTTCATCTGAGGTTTCTAACTGAACGAGATGTGCCCTGGCATCATAGAGAATGGTGCCACGAGTACTCGCTATTGGAATGATGATAAGAATTAACCTAATAGAAGGCCTCCTATGCACAAGGTACTGTGCTAATAAGCTTTCCACATGCATTATATTTTGATCCTTATATCCTCCCTAGGAAGGAGAGACTATTGTTTTTGCCATTTTACAGATAAGTGAATGGAGGTTTAGGGAGGTTAAGTCTGGTGTCCAGGGTTGCAGAGCTAGGAAGCTGGGACTGATATTTGAACCCAGGAAATAAGATTCTAAAGTTTGTGTTCGGAGCTGCTGTGCAGGACTGGAAACCCTTCATGGTAAGGAAGAAAGCTATAATATAGCACTGTATCTAACAGTTTTCAAGAATTAGATTTCTGAATTCAAAAGGATAAAAAGTTATAGACTTAATTCTGGTATAAGCATACAAAAATTACATTTATGATTACATTTATGTATGACATGATTATATCTGTATGTTATATATGATTACATCTATAGTATATATTTTAATCTCTCTATATTTGTGTGTATAAGTGTGGGTATATATATGTGTGTGTGTATGTATATGTCTGTGTCTGTATATATATTTGTTTATAAATTGTCTCCACAATCTACAAGGGGCTTGTGGCCACTTCAGTCTTCTAATGGTGTGGTTGCAATTGTTAAAGCTATAGCAACCGTCTATATCATTTTCCTGCATAGCCACCAACCATCTGAGAGAGGGAATATCTTTTCGGACACAGCTTTCCCTAGGTGTATCAAAGAGAGAGCCCAGAAAAATTCCTAGAAATATTATGGAAATTACTCTTCCTCTCTCAGACACAGTGAGAACAATTGTGATTCTATTAATAAGCTGCGTGGTTACTACCCATCAATGACTTGACAAGTGTGATAGTTTCACATTTTTAGCATAATTTCTACAATAATAAATAAAACCTGGCAAGTAGAAACTATAGCTGATATCATTTTAAAATACAGAAACCATTGTATTGTAATTAATTGCTATTCCAGTAAATCTAACACAGTTATATTTGTGTGGATAAACATTTATGTACACATGCATTTATCTTACATAGACATGAACTTTTATCATATGGAAAACATGGCAAATTACATATGGCAAAATTTGATTTCTCTAGAATGGTGTTTGGATTAGCACAATTTTTAAATAATTGAAAGTTAATTAAGTTGTGAAACTAAAATTGGGGCCATTGTGATAGTAAAAATATATACATTTTATGAAGTGTTAAGTGCTCTAAAGTGTTAGTGATGATAAATAAAGTCCCAGGGCTTCCTGTGAATACCTGCACTCACAGGGATGGGGATGTTTCTGAAAATACTAGCTTGAAGGACAGGGTAAGGGGCTGGGGAAGGCCCAGAGATATGCTAGAATGCTGTGTGACCTTTAACAAATTATTCACCATCTCTGAACCTTAGTTTCCTCATCTGTGACATGGGAGAGATTTGGAATAGATGACATCTAAAGCTTTTCCTTCACTAAGATAATGGACTCTGAAGATACTCAGATGACTTAAGCCATTTTTTCTAAGATTGTGTTCTAAGTCATGGCAAAATGGACATCCTAAATAAAAACGAAATTATTTTTGGCATCAGGAGATGATAGATTCCAGGAAGCAGCCCTGCCCCAACACTCCCAATGTCTTCAGAGCATTCTGACATTTGTAAGCATCTATGACCTACTGTTTCCTTCATGTTTAATATAACACTAACACTTTTATTTATAAAAGCAGTGGCTCTTTTTGGCAAATAATGTTAGGGATCCTCGGAAGTAACCAACAAATGAAAATAAACAACATTTTAGAACATGCACTTTTTTTTCCCCTGCTGTTGATTTTTTTCCCTGTGATTTCAACATTACTAATAAACTGAGTAGCAACAGAGAGACCAGTTTTATAGAACTTTAAAAAATAATATAAATAAAACAAATGGAATTAAAACTGTTGTGCCCTACCTGCTGAATGTAGCTTAAGAAAAAATATAAGAATACAATGCTACCCTAAACAACGACCCATATTCCAGTTTAGCTGGTTTAAAAGTTTAATTGCAAAGATCAGCTCAGACTATTAGGCTTATAATTAGAGATGGTCTCATAGAGAATGAGAAAGTATTCTAGATCCAGAGCATTGCTTACTACAACATGGGCATGCATTTTTAATGAACCACTTGCTGAGTACCTCTGGGGAGAGAATTATGCTTACTGCTACATTAAAAGTAATGAGAAAAATAGAAGTAAAATACAGTGTCTTAAATATTAAATGACAAAAAAAGTTAAAAGAACATCAGTGGGCATATTTTATTCCTTTCTGGATATGCATGTGAATTCTATTAATGCAAAAAAAAAAAAAAAAAGGTTGGATTTTGTGGGGGACATCAGATTTTCACAAAACAATAAAGAATAAAAAGGTGGCCTAGAAAGCATAGGCCCATGCATATACAGGCCTAAATTAACCATAGAACATTTACTGAGGCTTCACCCAAGTACCTCTTCTTACCCCCATAACCACCTCTACCACACTCTGCTAGTTTAGGAAGGGACCTGGTGGCTTGTTTGTTACCTGAGGACTTTCAGGGGACAAAGACCTTGAACTCCTCATGGAAACAATTTAACAAGAATCCTCCAGGAAAATAGTCATCGACATTGCTTGAGCCTTTGTATGTTTTAGGCACCAAATTTGATGCTCTACACACATACTTTCATGACTGACCTGCCCTTTGGAGATGGTTCTCTTGTGGTCCCCATTTTAGAGATGAGGACGCAGGTCTAAAGAGGGTCGGTCTCTTGCCCAAGGTCAAGCTGAGACTAGAGTTCATAACTATATAAGAGAACACTTCCGTGTACCCTGGAAGTCATGAGAAGGGGCAGGAAAGACTGGACTTATCCGCAGCTCACGCCATTCTTCATATATTAGGTGTCTTGGTATAGACTTTTGGTAGCTTGGTTTGTTGGCCTTTGTGTTTTGAGCTGGGTTGAAACTACACATCTGTATCAGGCTCAGCTGTAGTTCTAAGTGGTGAGCAACCTAGTCCTTGAGGTGGGGAGGGGGGTGGGCAGGGTGATGCTAAACAGATGCCACACCAGAGAGAGGCTGTGACGTGACCAGACCCGTGTGCATTCACATCGGCTGCCAAGTTTCTGTTTTGGTCACCTCTCCTGCACGTTTTAATCTGGAGACAATTACAATCCATTCTGAGAAGGGATAAAGGGGATTAGCATCAGTGAGGTCAGCTCTGCCAGTGTCTCTTTGTGCCTGGGCTCCGGACCTCGATCAACTGCTCTCTGCCAGGTGACAAGCAGGTACCCTCGGGCACATACTTCAGCAAGCTGGAAAAAGAGGGCAAGCGAGTCTTGGGGCTCTTTTATCTTGAGAGATTACTGAAGTTGGTGCTGTGCCAGTTGGATGAGGTTTTATTAATTGGCGGCATCCCCCAATTTTCTTGAAAAAGAGGGAAAGAATATCATCAGTGCCTCCAGCATCCACATAAGGCTGACGTCATTTTGCATTTAGTGCTTATGAGGTGCTTCAAGGTACTGACACTCACACCTCGCAACCACATTACGGGTTATGACCACATTTTCCAGATAGGAGGCTGGAGCTCAGAAGGGTGATCACTGGCCCAAGGCCAAACAGCTTGTATGCAGAGGAGTCAGGGATCTAAGCCCCACAGTCCCTTCACTGGGTAGCCTCTACCAGTTGCTGTGGTCTTAGTAATGATGCTCCCAGACACCTTTGATGGTAGAGGAAAGACTTCGTTTAGCTGCAGGTGAGGACCTCCTGGTTTACGAAGGCTGGCAGACATCAGAAGAGGTCATCAGGATAATTCTAACATCTTTTCCCCCGACAGCAGACAGTGTTCGGCCGGGGGTTGGTTTAGGAGCAGCTGCAGTCTGTTCTGAAAGCAAAAGGGTGGCCTACCGACAGCCAGCCATCCTGGCTTGTGATTACAGGATTCTGTTTCCCTACTTGGGGATGCAAATGCAGGCTCCTGGGTCACAAAGGGAATGCTCAGATTTCTGGGGTGAGGGCTCCCCTTTGAAGTTAGTTACTGTTTTCTGTGTTTCTGTTAAAAGTTTGGAGAGATGTTGAGATAAGCAAAAATAAGCCCATTAGGACAATAAGCTTGATGGGGTGTCCCCAAATATATTTTTAAAAGATGGATAAGAAATATTTGCCAACTCAACAAAAAATGTCTACCTCTAGAAACAAGTTAGAAATGCTTGAAGGGAATTTTTCTTTCTTTTCCAACAGCTTGTGAAGACGTGGAGATACAAGGTCTCCAAGATGCTGTTTGCTCTGCTCTAATAATATTCCTTTTTTGGAGATAGGGCTGGCATTTGACAAGTGACCCAGTGGTTTCTACTAGATGTAACAGGTAGTTACATCTACTACTAGATGTAAAGGGTAGTCTGAGAGACCCTTTGCTCCATCTCTGTTTTCCTAGAGGTGACAAGCCCTAGAGTTGAGGCCCGTTAGGGCAGAGAGCCTCAGGGACTATTACAGATCAAGGGGACCTTGAGCATGACCTAGTACATCTCTCACCTTTAGGATAAGGAGACTGAGGCACAGGAAGGTGGCTTTTTAAGATCCCTCATCTGTTGTTGGCAGGAGTCAAGCCCAGGTTTAAGTGACTGAAGACACTTTTCACTGTCTCCAACTTCTAGAAGACAGAGTGCCCCTTCTTTGAGGGGATTTTGATAGTACCTTGCCTGATGACATTTGTTAAAAAATATAGCTGTACATGTTTTCAGGGATGAGGAGCCCTGTGAGGATGAAAGGATATGGGGGGACTTGGGGGTTCACACATAGCAAGTGAACAACAGGCTTCTCATACTTGTAGAATTATGGAAAGAGGGTGACCTGGTACTCAAGCATTGCCTAAAAAAGTCTTCCAAGTTAGCAGTTAAAGAATCCAAGTCCTCTGGCAACACTTTCTAATACAAATACACATGCATATTCATTAAGATGCCGCTCGGGCTTTTTGGAAGGCACCTACCTCACTGTTGGCGCTTTCGACAAATGACCCGCCGAACATGGCAGCCATCCACTTGCAGCTGCAGATCAGCAGCGGTTTGTGGGCTCTGATGGCTCCATCGTCCAACGTAAACGTCACATCTGCCCAAGGATGGAGGAAGCACAAGCCTGTGAGCCAGCCTTGCCAGGGCTTCCATCCATATCCATCTGCCTAGTCTCTCATCTCTCTTCCATACCCTTAACCACTGAGGCGGTGTCCACCCCCACCTTGGGCACCGATTCTCTCCGTGTCCTCCAAGGATATAAGGAGTAAGCATTTAAAATTATACATAAGGTCACAACACAAACACTGTGAACCATAAAGTAACATAAAGGAGAGGAATATTCTTTTCTAAAGTTTCAACATGGAGCACAGTAGAAAGAATAATAAAACAGTAACTGGTTTATCACACGCTTAATTTTGTCATGTTTGCCTTAGCTATATAAAATGTGTGTAGATATTTTTTAACAGCATACTTCAAGAAAAGTTATGACCAACATAGACAGCATATTAAAAAGCAGAGACATTACTTTGCCAAAAAATGTCCGTCTGGTCAAAGCTATGATTTTTTCAGTAGTCACGTATGGATGTGAGAGTTGGACCATAAAGAAAGCTGAGCACCGAAGAATTGATGCTTTGGAACTGTGGTGTTGGATAAGACTTTTGGGAGTCCCTTGGAGAGCAAGGAGATCCAACCAGTCCATCCTAAAGGAAATCAGTCCTGAATATTCATCAGAAGGACTGATGCTGAAGCTGAAACTCCAATACTTTGGCCACCTGATACGAAGAACTGACTCACTGGAAAAGACCCTGATTCTGGGAAAGACTGAAGGTGGGAGAAGAAGGGGATGACAGAGGATGAGATGGGTGGATGGCATCACCAACTCAATGGACATGGGTTTGAGTAAACTCCGGGAGTTGGTGATGGACAGGGAGGCCTGGTGTGCTGAGGTTCATGGGGTCACAAAGAGTTGGACACGACTGAGTGACTGAACTGAACGTACTCCAAACTACTTTGCCAAGAATTTTCTAAAAATAAGATTCTCCTAGATAACCATACCATTATAACTCTTAAGAAAATCAGCAATAATTCCTTAATATCATTCATTATCTAGTTCATGTCCAATTTTTTCTAATTACCTCAACTGTATTTTATAGTTTTTTTTTTTTTTTTAATAAAAAGAATCCAGTTGAGGCTCCCACTCTGTGTTTGGTTACTAATCCTCTCTAGTAAGGAAAAGGAGATTTCATCAATTTCATTTAGGTCCATTGTTTCATTTACTGCAGGTAAATCTTTGTAACGTTTCTTTTCATTAACTTTCAAGACTCTCTCTCTACCATGATTGTCAATGTTTGGAGTAAATATTACTCAAAGTTTTAAAATTAATTAACAGGTTCAGTGACCAGTTATTAAATGCATATTTCTATGGCAGGAATTATGAAAATGAAGACAAAAACAGAAATATCTATATAATAATGGAAGTCAAGAAGTCAAATTTTTACAATGAAACATACAGAGAGAGGACAATTACAGAACAAAAATAGCACAAGCCTATGAGATAGGATAAGCATGGACCAGTCACTCATCTTAGATACAGGTTATCAGGATGCTTGGGCAACCCTTGGCGCAGTTATCAAAGACAACAAAGGGACAAAAAGCATCCAGACGAGCAGGGCACAGGATGGTGAGAACCCAAAGGAGAAGGGAGAGAAACTGATGAGGCTTTCCAGATGGGACCCTTTCCAGAGGGTCACCAAAATGGCCTCAAGGCTTTCAGCAACCCTGGGATCAAAGGCTGCTGATTTTTGTCATGGGTGCATGCTAAATGGTGACTGGAAAATATCAGGGAAGAAATCCTGAAGGGCAACTATGAGTACGGAGCTGACTGGCTCAGGCTCAGGGGTAGCTTGACCTACCTTTGAGAAGCACTATGACACCATGGGGCTCTAGGAGGCAGCTTGCATTCAAATCCTGGCTGCACCACTGACTGCTGGTATAAACCATAGGCCAGTTACCTAACCTCCCTGCCCCTCAGTTTCCCCATCTGCAAAATGGAGATCATCATATTTTACCTCTAAGTGTGATGAGAATGAAATAGGCGAATATGTATACCTTAGGTACATGGGGGGAAAAGTACTTGCACATGTCAGCGATCATTATCTCCCCCTCCTCATGTTTGGCTAATGTTTGATAAAACACAACCAAAGGTCCTGATGGCTTTGCCATTGGACCCGCTCACCTGAGAATGTCCCCTTGCTGAGACACTCTTTTATCCTATTGGCTTTCCGGACATGAAACGCTTTCGTAATCTCCTGGTTCATGAAGGCTTCCTTGTTCATGATGTTTTCCACCATCATCCGCAAATCAAACATCTCCAGGACCTCTGCGATCTGAGCCAGGCCCACCAGATCTTTTTCCTTTTCATCCAGTTGCCCCGTGTAGAGAAACTGGAGCAGGGTCCGGAAAGGGCCTGGCTGGACGGACGCGTCCATCCTGACCACAGTCACGGGGCCCAGCCGCTTTGAGACGGGGTTGACCTGCATCTCTTTGTGCATGCCGATGAACCCCTTGCTCCAGCCCGACAGGGTCTGTGTCTCTGCCACCAGGTCCTCGGCGTCCAGCCCCAGGGTCTCCTGTTGGGACAGGTTCTGGCTCGAGGGGGTCCACTGATCAGCCTGAGGCGTCCTTGGGGTGCCCTCTTCCCTTTCCTCATCTGGGTCAAGACTCTGTGCCCACTCCTGGGAATCCCTGCTTTGCTTCTCTCTCTCACAAGCTCCTTCACTCCAGTGGGGGGTTTCTTCACATTCCATTAAAAAAAGATCATAAAACTTGGAAGAGGAGGTAGCGAGGTAAATTCGGTGTGCAAAGATCTGCTCCTGGTCCTGGAGGATGAAGAGGACGTCGGCACACAGAGGATTGTCCAGTAAACAGGCAGCTTCGTTCGTCCCTGTGGAGGGACATTCTGGAACTTTGATGACCGGTGGGGGGGCTTTTGGAGGTAGGAATGGTGCCTGAAGTAAAGGTTTCTGGACTTTCTTCAGGTGCGATTTCCAGAACTGCAAGTGCCGTCGCGAAATGAGCGCCGCTCGGATTGCGTTGTCAAACACGTCTTTGATGCCAAACTGGTCAAACACACTTGTTTCATAGTAGGGTATACCCAGTTCCTTTGCAACCTCTCGGCCTTTTTCTGGGGGCAGAATATCCCCTCTCTTTATGGGCCTGAAATAGAATATTTTTAACATTAGAATCTGTCTTATTTCAGGAAAAAAATAGTAATCAGGGCCTATCTAAGCACCTAATTGAATTAGACATTTTAAATCCTATTCAGACTTTTTTTACTAGACTCTTGAAAAATCTCCGACCAACCTCAAATCTTTCAAATATAAAGGACTTATGACCGCAGGGGAAAAAATGCTTTCAGTAGTAACAACAATAACTCAAGCATCACCCATTTCACTAGCTGTTTGTTCCTGGGTAGGTTACTTAATATTTTTCTCAGTTTTCCCATCTGTAAAATGGGAAGAATAACAGTAAGTACTTGCATCTTAAAGGATGACTGAAAGGTTTAAATGAGATAATTAGCCCGCCATAGTACCTGTTCCACAGTGAGTGCTTGATCAGTGTTAGCTGATAACCATCATTATTGCCACAATCAGCATCATTTTCATCATTTTCCCCTTATGCTTACATTTTGCTTTATAACTTAAAAAGGAATCCACATTCATTTTCTCACTTGGGCCTCCCAGTATCCCTATGGATGCTGTTTTCGTTCTGTATCCTGAAGAAACAGGCAGAAAGTTTAAAGGTCCTTTCCACTTGGGAAATGTCTTAAGGTCACATTTTAAAGTCACTGAGAGCACTTTACTAAGCAGTCAGAGTCCAGAACTCCCTAGTTCTAGGCTAAATGATCCATGTCCAACAGCTCACGTAAGTCTCCTCTATTAGTTTTGTGAACCTTCTTCATGTCTCTCCCTTTCTCTTCCCCTCTTCAATCAGGCGATCATCTTTTGCCTGGATTAGTACATTAGCCTCTTAACTCATCTTTCTTCAGAATTTTTCACATTTTAGCTCACAGCATTCACTGTTACACAAAAATTCCTTATGTACTACAAGTATGACTTAGCTGCAATTCTTTAAAAAAAATTTCCTCTGGTTCCATAGAGCTCAGGGAATAAAGTCTAAACCTTTTCGACTGGCACACAAGGCCCATTTACAGTCTAATCAACCCCCAAGAAGCCAAGCTTCTGGAATCAGTATCGGCAGGCAGGATAGTGCTGTAATTAGGGTATAACCATGATCAAGACACAGATGAATTCCAGAATGCAGGCAAGACAGGATCTGTCGTTACATTGTTCACAAACACATACTTGATTCTGAGATGCACTCTTAGGAGATGATCTTCCTAAATAAAATATCTGGTGTACAGGACCAAGGGTGATGTGTGTGTAACAGGGACAGGCCTTAGGAGAAATAAGGTAATACTGGATAGAATTTGGATTTGAGGCTCTAGATGGAAATGAGGGAAAACTGCACAGAGTTGCAGAGGTGGAAGTGAAGTGCATTAAAGAAGGGTTAACTTCAAGCTTTGCTCCTATGGGCTTTTGGTGGATTACTAATTGATGAATCTCTTTAAGACTTAGCTCAGATACCACCTCCTTCCTGAAACCTCAGAATTGTCTATGGAAAGGACTGTGCCCTGGAGCTCTCTGTAACTCTCCTTCAGGCCTCCACACATGCAGGGTGTGAGGCCTGAGTATCCTAACCTTTGACACAGAAAGTTCTGAGGCCCGGGGCTAGTCTCTCATTTGCCAGGAGGCCTCTTTCCCTCTGCATGGCTTATAATATGCAGTTCCTAGTCCATGTATTTAAGAATAGAAGGAACATGAAATGTTTTCAGGACATTTATCCAAGATGTACCTAGAACATCAGAAATTATCTTGACAAAGTACCATTTGCTTTTGCTGTGAGGGCATAAAAACTTATGTCTGTATAAAATTTTATAATAAGCTTATTAAGGCAAAGTACCTACTACCTGGAAGGAAGGCAGTAATATCAACATTTTGGGAAAACCTATGTTTACCAGCAAAAAAACAGAGTTAAGAATAAAACACATATACAATTATTTTTTAAAAGAATATTGAAGGAGTACATGTTTTAAAAAAATTCATTCCTCCCAAGATTGGTATCCACATTTTATATAGATGGAAACAAATCCTTCTTCAAGCTGTATTTTAAATGTGTGACACTCTAAAAATAACACACCAGAGAGCCATTTAAAAAGCAGTATTGTTTTTAACCATAGGTCTATGTAATCTTTAAAAACTGGACACGGCCACCTTAGGAATGAAATACTCTAAGAAGTTGGATGGAGGAAGGTGAGAAGGTTAAAAATACTTGGATATGAGTATTTGCATGAACTTGATGTTCATGGGGCCAAGAATCATAGATGACGGCTCTGAATGTCACTTCAGTTCAGTTCAGTTCAGTCGCTCAGTCGTGTCCGATTCTTTGCGACCCCATGGACTGCAGCACACCAGGCTTCCCTCTCTATCACAAATTCCCGGAGCTTACTCAAACTCATGTCCATTGAGTCCGTGATGCCATCCAACCATCTCATCCTTTGTCTTCCCCTTCTCCTCCCACCTTCAATCTTTCTCAGAATCAGGGTCTTTTCAAATGAATCAGCTCTTCGCATCAGGTGGCCAAAGTATTGGAGTTTCAGCTTCAGCATCAGTCCTTCCAGTGTATATTCAGGACTGATCTCCTTTAGGATGGACTGGCTGGATCTCCTTGCAGTCCAAGGGACTCGCAAGAGTCTTCTCCAACACCACAGTTCAAAAACATCAATTCTTCTGCACTCAGCTTTTTGTACAGTCCAACTCTCACATCCATACATGACTATCCAGACATGAATTTCACCTACCTTTATTATAAATCTTAATTTCCAGAAAGACATTATTATGAGTAACTAACATTTTGTTTAACACTTTACCAAGTTCAAAGTGCTTACTTATTTTTTTTTTGCTGTACTTGGCAATATGCAGGATCTTAGTTCCCCAACCAGGAATCAAAACAGCCTCCCTTGCATTGGGAGCCGAGTCTTAACCACTGGACTACCAGGGAAGGCCCCAAAGCACTTTTATACACCCTATCATAATTAGAGAACTCACTTTAAGCTCTGGCCAACCATTTTACAAAAATGGGTTCCTGACTAAGAGGTGATGGTGAAAGGAACTTTGGGGTACATGTGTCTTTTAGAATTGTGGTTTTCCCAGGGTATATGCCCAAGTGGGATTTCTGGGTCAGATGATTTATTCCTACTTTCTAAAGGAATCTCCATACTGTTTTCTGTAATGGCTTTGCCAGTTTACATTCCCACCAACAGTGCAGGTGGGTTCCCTTTTCTTCACATCCTCTCCAGCATTTATTGTTTATAGATTTTTTTTGGATGACCATTCTGACTGGTGTGAGGTGATACCTCATTGTAGTTTTGATTTGCATTTCTCTAATAATGAGCAATATTGAGCATCTTTTCATGTGTTTATTGGCCACTTGTATGTCTTCTTTCATCTGTATGTAGGTGAGGAAGCAACAGTTAGAACTGGACATGGAACAACAGACTGGTTCAAAATAGGAAAAGGAGTACGTTAAGGCTGGATATTGTCACCTTGCTTATTTAACTTCTATGCAGAGTACATCATGAGAAACGCTGGGCTAGATGAAGCACAAGCTGGAATCAAGATTGCCGGGAGAAATATCAATAACCTCAGATATGCAGATGATATCATCATTATGGCAGAAAGTGAAGCAGAACTAAAGAGCCTCTTGATGAAAGTGAAAGAGGAGAGTGGAAAAGTTGGCTTAAAACTCAACATTCAGAAAAGTAAGATCATGGCAAATAGATGGGGAAACAGTGGAAACAGTGTCAGACTTTATTTTTTTGGGCTCCAAAATCACTGTAGATGGTGACTGCAGCCATGAAATTAAAAGACGCTTGCTCCTTGGAAGAAAAGTTATGACCAACCTAGACAGCATATTAAAAAGCAGAGACATTACTTTGCCAACAAAGGTCTGTTTAGTCAAAGCTATGGTTTTTCCTGTGGTCATGTATGGATGTGAGAGTTGGACTGTGAAGAAAGCTGAGTGCAGAAGAATTGATGCTTTTGAACTGTGGTGTTGGAGAAGACTCTTGAGAGTCCCTTGGACTGCAAGGAGATCCAACCACTCCATCCTAAAGGAAATCAGTCCTGAATATTCTTTGGAAGGACTGATGATGAAGTTGAAACTGTAATATTTTGGCCACCTGATGCAAAAAGCTGATTCATTTGAAAAGGCTCTGATGCTGGGAAAGATTGAAGGTGGGAGGAGAAAGGGACGACAGGGGATGAGATGGTTGGATGGTATCACTAACTCAATGGTCATGAGTTTGGGTAAACTCTGGGAGTTGGTGATAGACAAGGAGGCCTGGTGTGCTGCAGTTCATGGGGTTACAGAGTTTGACACGACTGAGAGACTGAAGTGAAGTGATATGTTCTTTGGAGAAATGTCTGAATATGTCTTCTGCCCATGTTTTGATTGGGTTATTTGTTTTGCTGATATTGAGTTGTATGAACTGCTAATAGATTTTGGAGATTAACCCTTTGTCAGTTGCTTTATTTGCAGCCAGGACATGAAAACAACCTAGATGTTTATCTCCATATGAATGGATAAAGAAGTTGGTGTATATTTAAACAATGGAATATTACTCAGCCATAAAAGGAACATATTTGAGTCAGTTGTAGTGAGGTAGATAACCCTGGAGCCTCTTATATAGAGTGAATTAAGTCAGAAAGAGAAAAACAAGTATTGTATATTAGTGCATACATATATGGAATCTATAAAATTAGTACTGATGAACCTAGTAGAGAACAGACTTTTGGACACAGCCGGAGAATGTGAAGGCAGGATGAATTGAGAAAGTAGCATTGACATATATACACTATCATGTGTAAAATGGATAATGGGAAGTTGCTAAATAACACAGGAAGCCCAGCCTGGCACTCTGTGATGACCTAGAGGGGTGGGATGTGGGAAGGGGAGGGAGGATCAGGAGGGAAGGAATAAACACACACACACACATGATTCATTTGCGTTGCTGTATGGCAGAAACCAACACAAAACTGTAAAGCAATTTTCCAACAATTAAAAAATATGTAAAATTTTTTTAAAAGAGGTAATGGTGAACATGAGAGGGGTCAGGACATATCTCTTCCTCATGAAAGCTAACTTAAAGTATTCAGACTGATTGATGGGATCTTGGAGCCACTAAAGAACAGAACCCAAGGCTACAAAGACATCTGCTACCTCTAAATTTTAATTTAACTGGCACACTGAGTCCCTTGGCTTACCTTGCTAAAGGGCGTCTGGCTCTATTAACAGCTTCAAGATCAGCATAGCGGAGATCTAGCTGGCAGCCAACTAGAACAACAGGTGTGCGAGGGCAAAAGTGCTTGATTTCTTGATACCACATGGTTTTCACATGATTTAGGGAATTGGGATTAGCGATCGAAAAACAGAGGACCACAACATCGGACCTACAAGGAAATCACAAAAGAAGCTGTATTGCTTTTTCACTTTTATTTTCTCTTTTATCATTAGGATTCCTCCCCTTCCCCATCCATCGAATGCCATATCATTTCACAATTAAAAAAAAAAGATCAGATATTAAAATACATCTTGGAGTCATGCAAACAGCCCATTAAGCCCCCACATTCCAGCACCCACACAGCCTGAGTTCATGTCCATGTTACACTGCAGGACGCCTAGGCACTGAAAAGTTCTGGATGAAGTTATTTCACAGGATAGATGGTTACCCAAACTGGACTCAGTCCTGGAACCACCACATGCTGAACTATTTCTGTTCATCACAAGAAATAGTTTCAAGATAAAAGAAAATAATACAAACTACCATTTACCAGTGTAAACAGAAAGGAGATGATGACTCAATGAGATAAAGCGAACAGTTTAAACATTGCAGAAAATGTAACAGGTATTTGCTGTACAGGGTCGGCAAATACACAGAAGGATTTCTGCCCTTCTTCCCCCTCAAGCACAAATGTAGAGAGCACAACCACTTAATCTGTTTCTGAAAAGAAAAAGTCCTGAATTTGCAGGAATTTCCACTTTTTGCTAGGTATAAGGTAAGAAGGTAGTATTTAACAAAAAACTAGCCAGAGTTAGATGGATGGCTAAGAAGATGAGAAAATGTTGGAAGCAGATTTATCAAATGTTACATATGACATATAGCAGGTGTATGGGAAAAGGAAAATTGTTTTGAAGTCAGTTGTGACATAAGAATCTTCTGTGTTTTATATAATAACTTACCATTCTAGAAGCCAAAGAACTGTTTTACAAAACAGCTGTTCAATTATGGTGTTTGATAGATAACTGCTAGAAGGCATCTTTAATAAGAATTATAAACCATCTTTCTAGGTTAAAATATGCAGAACGATGACATTGAAAACATGGAGGCAGAAAAATATAAAGAATAGAAAAAGTTATACCCAAGGATTCAAGACTGTTTTGCAGTTATATTCAGAAATAAACTTACAACTTTATTAGATGTTAATTTATTGCCTTTATTATTTATGTAATGAGAAGAATGAAGTTGATGAATCAAAACACCTTCTTTTTAAATCATTAATGAGCTTTTCTCCCTACATATCAATGAAGACAAATATATATATCCAGGCAACCATAAAATTTCTAAAAATAATCATTTGCAATGCAGCAAACTGCAGGGTGCTTACATTAAATGTAATTCACAGGTTGAGTCTTTAAATTTATATCCAGGAAAAACTGCACCAGACCACAACAAATAGAAAAATCCTGACATTAAAATATTTACAAATTATAAAGGAGGACCTAGGACGCTAAGCAGATGAAGTGTATTAATCTGCATGTTTAAAATGTCCTTGAAATAAAGATCTTATCAAAGATTCCTGGGCACTGGAAAATATAATGTGTGTAAAAATATGCATAACTATATAAATGAAAGGGAAGCATGTCTTGTCTTTGGGATTCTGATTTAGTTAGTAGAATATTCTGTGCACAGTCTTACTTCTAATCAGCATAAATAACGGTATCCAGTAAAGTCAAGAACGCTTTGAATTTTACATTTCTTTAGGAGCAGAGTCTTCTATTATTCATAATACTATTTCTATAGGATATCGGATACAGCTCTGCTATAAGCTTCATCCCAATCATAAAATGAAGCCACCAAGAATTCCAGCACAGTGAGAGAAATATGGCAATATCTGAGGTTCAAAATCATAGAGAAAGAATTGAAGAACTATATCCAGCACGTAAATGTGGAATAGTATATATATATGTGTAATAAAATTGTTCTAATTTGTACCTTCTATTTCCATATTAAGGCACACCGCTATAAAGGAAATCATTCTCAGAGCTTAATATATATGACAGACATGTAGCAAAATGTCAATTCTGTTATCTAATTTTATGATACAGCATGTGCGGTTTTGAAATCAGAGCTAGCTCGGTTGCCAAGGTTACCGTGCTAACACTCATGCCATTGAACATACACTAGCTGCTATCCAGATGACCTGTAAACAAGTACAGACAGGACCCTGGGGCTTGGAAAAAATGGAATCTCCCAATGAGAACAGCACAATGCCATCGCACAATACAGGTCCGGAGGGCCCAATTTCTAACTGTGTCACATCAATATCTCAGTGCATGAAATGCTGTTGGAAAGCTGGAAAAATAATTCAATGCTCTGTAAATATTTTGCTTCAAAAGGATGATGGTTAAAGAGAAGAGGTTGTACTGAGAGCAACACTACCTCTGAAGCGAAAATAACTTATTGAGTCAAAATTCTATTTGCATCCTTGAAATGAAGTTATCCTTCTTCTAAAAAAATTTTTTAAATGAACATTTAGATGCTATGAGAATCTGTCTCCATGATTTTACATTGGAAGCAGATAAAAAATTAAATCATTTTTGATCTACCAACCTGCTTAAACGTCTTTAACCCTTCTTGATTTAAATACCAATTCAAGTTAAGAAACATTACGTCCAGATTATACAGAATCTTAGTGTTAAGTCCTGCGGTATAAATGCAGTGTCCTAAAACTGATTTTAAGCAAAAGCCTGAGGATCAATGGATGTAGGGACAGGGCTGTAGAAAGACGGTGCGCTGACACATTCCTCCTCCCCCAGCATTCTTTTCTAATTCCTAAATTTCAACACATCAGTATCCTCTATGATATAAACACCTATACAACCAAGTAACTATTTTGAGAATGCCACTTATTCCCTCCAGATTTTGAGCAATTTTTCCATCTAGTCGAAGAAGACACAAAACCTGCAGCTAAGAATATCTCCAGCTTTAGGCAGAATTCCAAGGAGCTAGAGATATTAAGTAACTTTTAATCAAAACATTCATTCCTGGGTAGAGACTATTCAACGTCTGACATGAGTTTGTGTTTAAAATGCCATTCCTGTGAGAGATAAAAAGAAAAACGCAAGTTCTAGCATTTCTGCTTCTATGGCTCTGTTACATTTTTTTTTTTTAACTTTGAAGAGTTGTGTTTAAAATAATTGAGTTGAATTTTAAAAAATAATTGGGAGGGGGGAGGTGTGATGAGGACATTCGTACATATTAGGCAGCAGAGTTGGCCTAGGAATGACCTCAGGGTTCCTATTTCAGCTGTAAAAAGAATCTGATAGGATTTAAATGGAGTCTTACAGCTATTTGGAGTAGAAAGAATAAGAATTCGAGAATGCTGAGGCAAAAGAACATAGGAGACAAAACTCAAGCTCCAGAACTTGAATACTGAGAAGAGTAGGAAGAGGTTTGGATTTTTTTTTTTTTTTTGACTGAGCTAAGTGGTCTTATTCTTTTAAAGAAAGTCAAGATTACAAAGGATCTAAGTGTATGGTCTTGGTTGCTTGCCTATGAATGTTTATTTATTTTTTTGAGAAAACTGTGATTTATTGTTTCTAAGGGGAATGTTGGTATAAAAGTTTCTCTAGGGTACTGACACATCAAATAATGCCGTGAAACAATCTGAAGTAAATTCATCAATATGTGTTGAAACAATTGCAGATCTACAGTTTAATGGAGCTGTGGGAGGTAGGGAGGAGACCAGAGAGAGACCTAGTCATCCCCCAAATGCTTGAGAGGATAAAGCTGTCAATTGTAGCAGTTCTTCTATAAGAAAAAGTAATAAAAAGCAAACAAACAACAACAACAAAAAACATTATTTTTTTTGCTATCTTTCAAGGTGAACACTGGCCAAAGATAGCATGCGAAAGATTGGCAAAGATATTTGGATAACATAAGGAATGTATGCAAAGTTGGGGCCAATCTTTGTTGGAGGATTAAAGAAAAAAAATCTGAAAAAATGCAACTTACCCACATATCTTGGGCCAATACAGACTTTAAAAAAATGCACTATATTATTATACTATTTATTGTATATTGCTATGGGCATAGAGTGAAATTTTTTACATTAAGTCTTTAAAAAATAGATTGCTATTAAATATAAGGTGGATTTTCCTTTTAGGGTAATAATGTGTGTATGTGTGTGTATATACATATTTTTTCTCTTTCAAGCTGGACTTTAAACACATTTGAAATGCCACCCATTCTCCTGGCCAGTCTTTATCATCTAGATTCAAATATAGGAAACTTAGTGGAAAAAGATCAGGGAAGCAAACAGAAACGCAATTCACCCTTTGAAGAAGTGGTCGAAAAGGAGAGAGATAATAATATCAAATATTTTGTATTAGGAATGAACTGTCCATGTTCTCTACTATCACAAAAGTACTTTCAATCTTCTTAGTTTGTCTTCTCTGCTTTGCCACCACTGTCCAGCTAAAGAGCTGTGGGCCTTGGGTTTTCTTATCTGCTTAAGTGAAAAAAAAAATTGCTAAATTATCCAGGCCAGCATGGGCAACGTGAAGGACAGTAGATCCATCTAGTCCTCCAGATAGCTGTGAGCAGGACATCCACAGGCTCCCATCCAACTGGCCTCTTCCCAGGGTGCCAGTTCTGGTTGGGTCTCTTGCTAAGACCCTTACACTTGGTGACCAAGAATAAGCTAACAATTCTGTTTACCTGAATCTTCTTGGAAGAATCTCCTTCTTAACATATACTTTTATACTTTTTCTATGGTAGGATTCCATATCTTTATGTCACTATTGCCTATTATTATTTCTTTTTTAAGTAGAGACTCCCATATCCTTTATTGGTAGAGATCATGATCACATTTCAATGGGTTTGTTTGTTAACATACACAAGTCTTCTTCTGGCAAAGACTCAAGTAGATGTCCCTGACCTCTTTCTCCCTCCCCAGTAACCGAGGTAGGCTCTTTACAGAAACGTTTTCAAAACCATTCATGTCAACAATACACCTTTCATGCATATAGTCTGACAGCGCTGTGCAAACAGACAGATCAAAACATCACAAAACAGCTGGGAGCATGGCAGAAAAAAGGAATGTGTGACACGTGGCTTTGGAAAGTTTTAGTAGGGGAGCAGCCCGGTGTGTATGAGATGTGGAGGGAGTTGTCAGTGATGGTGAACATAAGCACCTGGAGATGAATGGCTGTGTAAACTCATACTCATGGAAAATGGAGAGGCCTGTAGGGGAGCGCCTGGCAGGGGGTCTGGGGAGAGCAGGGCAGAAACATGCAGTGCCCTGGATGTGAGCAGAGAAATCAAGTCAATACTTTACCAATAGCAGTGAGGCTTCTTAAGTACAGATGTTATGTGGGGAAAACTGAAAACACCCTGAAATATATTCAGATTTGGGAGTGATTAGCATGCGCAACTATTTCTCCCAAGCTCGTAATTGTATGTTTAGTAGGAAGCAAATATTTTAAATCAGTCTTCCCCCACCCTCCAAAAATGGGACTAAAGCAAGGCACCCTCTTAAGTGTAGGAAAGCCATACCAACATCCCACCAATGCCACCAAATCCTAAGATAGATAAAACCCAATCTTAAAAATGGTTGGTTCTGCCATTATAGTGCAAAAATTACAGAAGCCAATGACCTGATCATATAAAAGCCTGTGTTATCATTCACTGTAACCAACTATTTTTTAAAATTTGTTATCCCATTTTTCAATCTATGCTTCCTTTAGTGTACAAATATCTTCTATGACTTATGATGGGGTTATGTCCTGATAAATCCATCATAAATTGAAAATATCATAAATCAAAAATGTATTTAATAAACCTAACCTACCAAACATCACAGCTTCATTGAGCCTACCCTAAACATGCTCAGAACACTTACATTAACGTACAGTTGGGCAACATCAATGAACAAAAAGGCCGAATACCGTATACTGAATACTGTGCTGAATGTGAAGGATGCTTGTCTGGGTACAGAATGGTTGTAAATGCATCAATTGTTTACCCTGTTGACTGTGTGGCTGACTGGGAGCAGGGCTAGTACTTGGATATAGCCAACCTGGGGAAAAGATCAGAATTCAAAGTATGCTTTCTACTGAATGTGTATTACTTTTGCACCATCATAAAACAGAAAAATTATAAGTTAGACCATTGTAAGTTAGAGACCGTCCGCATTCTTACCCCTCACACAATGATCAGAAAAAGCTGAATGCATATGAAGCAGTGTGAAGCACAAGTAAGTGATTAAAAGAAGCAGCGTAAGCAAGCTCATTTACCTCCTGGTCAATGAAAGCAGGAAACACTGATGCAGAAAAGGCTTCCTTAAAGGAGAAGGTGCAATTGTAGGAATACATTCCCTGCCTACTTCTCCTCATTCTCATTTCTCTCTGGCTTGCTCTGAAGCTGCATGACTGAGGAGCTGCTTTCCTTCATGAAGGTGGATGTTTTCTCCTAAGAGCAAGGCTAGCTGCCCCCCTAATGGTGCCTACCTGTCAGCCAGACTGCCAGATGGCAGGGCTCTTGGATTAAACTCCTTGACGCTTCTGAAACCAAACTGTGTAAACTAGCAAGATCATCCTACCACTTTTACCCAGGCCTCACCCCAGACCTCTGTAAAATGATAAAGGTACAGGACATGCCAAGTCACTTGTCCAGTATCAATAAGCAATCATTCAATCATTTCTCCCAGAAATATTAATTGATATCCTACTACGTGGCAGGTGCTCTTCCGGACACTGGGGACACAGCAATTAGTTAAAGACACAAATCACTGCCCTCAGTATGCTTATCTGTGTCACGCTTATATTCTACCAGAGAACAGAGACAATAAGCAAGAAATATAGGCAGAATGTTTAGTATGCTGGATAGTGACAGGGCTATGCAGGAAAGTGGGCAGGGTACTGGGGACAGAAATACTGGAAAGCAGAAGTTGCTGTTGAAATGCGGTGGCCATGGAGGGCCCTACTGAAAAGGTGATATCTCAGTAAAGACCTGAAGGAAGTGAAGGAGCTGCCATGTTGATATGTTGGGGGAAGAACACTGTGGAAGAGAAAACATCTAAGGCAAAGGTCCTGAGTCAGGAGCATTCCTATGGTGTTTCCCTGAAGGTGAGGGGGGGGAAACAGCAAGAGCTGAGCAGAGAGGCCATGCTGTCTGAGATACGGAGGGCCTCATGGGTGTATGGCTGTTACTCTGAGTGAACTCGTAGATGATTAGGGGCTTTTGAGTTGAATGAAAAAATGTATGTTTTAACAGGATCACCCTACTGCTGTAATAACTCCTAAATAGTGGTGAAGGGTGGGTTGTCAGAAGGCATAAGACAGTTGGAGAGGACAGTTAAAAAAAATAATCATCCAGAGAGAGATGATGGTGACTTTGTCCTGGGAGCGGTACAGGTGCTAAGAGGTGGCTGCATTCGTTACATGTGTGGAAGGTCGCGAGTCACTGGGGCCTGCTGATGGAGCAGGTATGGGATATGAGCAAAAGGAGTTGAGAACGATGCTGGAATTTCTGCTCTGAGCAATTCGTTCTTCCCTGTTCCTGGCACTGACATCTTTAGTTCAGCATTTTAACCCTGTACTGAAACTCTTTATGCTGCTGGCTTTCCCCGCTGCTCTTAGTCTCATCTTTAGGGATTCTGTTTTGTCTCTTTCACGGACCACAACACAGTGTTTGTAACAAGAGAGGCCCTCAGTGACTGCTTATAAAGTAGAAAAGTCTTGTAGATTCTGAAGGATGTAGATGCAAGTGTGTCTACAGACTCAAAATCTAAAAGAAATTTAGGCCTAAGATAAGGCAGTTAGGGGGTATGTTTAACTTTTCATAAAAAAACGATATGTGAGCTATTATATTTCTTCAGACAATTATTGTATAATCTGGAGGAGGAAATGGCATTCCACTCCAGTATTCTTGCCAGGAAAATCCCATGGACAAAGGAGTCTGGTGGGCTGCAGTCTGTAGGGTCGCAAAGACTCAGACACGATTGAGCATGCATGCAGCTGTATATCATCATCTCTGGTCTATAGCAGAGCTTATCTACTAAATACATATTTTTAAATTATTTGAATTTGTCTTAAAAATCTATTTGTCCCACCTAACTGGATACTTTCATAATGCCAGAATAAAAATGGATTAATGATCTCTTCTAGGAATTAAGATTATATCCAGAAGCAAAAAGGAAATATAAAGAAATGGGCAGGTTATTTTCAGGATTAATTCTGGGTTAGTTTCACAGGATTAAGGGTTAAGATAACATCCTCCATTTCATAGGCCATCTTGTTTTTCAAAAAACACACCAAAGTCCCCCAATCTCCAAAAGCACTGAAATAAAAAGATAACCAAGGCGATGAATTTACAAGAGATTTTTGCTAATTTGTTTTACTTTTTGGTAATTCAGTACTTTATCCTTCTAACTGTATTTTCTAGACTGGGGATAACTGTTCTGGGGAAAGATCAAAGTAGTGGAATAATTTTAGAAATCTGATAAACGGTCAATATTAACAGTTGCTGATAACGACTGTTGTTAAGATGCACCAAGAAAAATATCTGTGAAAGTGGTTTGTAAACCATAAGGTACCAATTATTGTCAGACAAATATGGTTTATGGTTTCAAAAGTCACCAAATATGTATTGTGTATATTGCAGTTAATAACAATGGCAGGACATTCTCAACAAGAGATCTTTCCCTTTGGCTTTATCACTCATTGATATGGAATTGCTGAAAGATGGTAATAGAATTATCCTCTGAAGATACTGCAGAATTACTCAGCAGTCTCTTTCTCCTTACCACCTATTTTATGTGGGAAAACTGTGCAGGCTGAAATACATTTTTTTTCATCGGAAGATTCCGGTATAGAAACATCATAAACTGTTATTTTCTCTTTGTCCATGATGACCAGGCAACACACTTAGCTGTATTTGACCCAACATGTCGAGCTTGCAGTTACTAAGTAGTAACAGAAAAAAGGTCAAAAGAAGGCCGAACACATGACGTTAATGTGTTGAACAGCGCATGTGTTCCTCATCTCTTTACCCATCTCAGTGGCCTCATTATTCATAAGTCTGTGAGATCTTTTGGGTCCACAAATGTTTTCCTGGGCTCAACCACAAAGGGCCATTTTTCCCAGCCATGTGACCAGTGTTTGGGCAGCAGCCAGCATCCTTCCAGGTCCTGGAACACAAGTGACCCCAGTCATCAGTCAAGCCCTGTTCCTATCTCATCTGGCACTGCTGTTTCCCAAGGACATTTTCATCCTGGGCACAGTACTGGGTTGGGCTCTTCTGATATTTTGTTTTCTGGTTACAATACAAGATATACCAGCTCAGAGCAGGCAGGACAGTGGGGGACAGTAGGCTGGGGGTGATACGGACATATTTTCTGTGTGCCAGGTGAACTGGCATCACTACAGTCCTGTGCTTGAGTGCTTCAGCACAGAATCCATACATTTCTACTACATTAAAATTTTTTAATTACTTGTATACATTTAGTCTAACATATTTTTCTGTTTTGGATTAGCACAAAGCAGTAATAATCCCCCTTCAATTGTTTTACTTAATGCCCTCCTCTACGGGTAAATGGATTAAAAAGATAAGTATACAATTATTTTTTTAAATAATTCTTATAAAGAACTTGGAAATGATACCCAGAGGAGAAACAAACTATAGTTGGAAAAACATTAGTGTTAATACATGCAATTCTCTGTTTAAGACTACTCATTCAGAAAAGGCATCCCCTCCCCCGCCTCCATCCAATTTATAAATTCACAGATCTGGCAAAAAGGGAGAGTTCTGAGGGTGTAGCTGACTATACCCTCTCCTTTTTCTGTTGGCCTCACACCATTCTCTGGTTCCAGAAAGAACTGACCATGACAGACAAAATTGTTACTATTTGATGGAGAAATGGAAAACTTTCAGGGAACGTGGTATACTTTATTCGGTTATTACAGGGTACCTGGACAAATGTACCTTCTCAGAAAAAAGCTACAGAATCAAAGTCAAAGACACTGGCCTCTTGGTTGGATTACGATCCACACAGCTGACGGTTCTATCTCTGGGAAAAGGGGTCCAGCCTGGTTTGGGGACAACATTAGCTTGGAGGTGCCAGAACTATCCCATTTCCTATATTCTGCTATTAAGGATCTGGTCTTATATTTTTCCCTGCTAAAGTTGACACAAATAATTTATATTTTCAATGAGAACTAAGTTTAAGTTCTATAAATAATCAAAACATATATTGTCAGCCATGAAAATTTCCTCACATACTATAGACTACTTCGATTGCCCATAAAATTATTTTATCTAAAAAAAATTATTGAGCTACAATTGAAATACACTAAACTCTGGATGGGGCTTCCCAGGTGGTTGGTGCTCGTGGTAAATAATCAGCCTGCCGCTGCAGGAATCATAAGAGATGTGAGTTTGATTCCTGGGTCGGGAAGATCTCGTGGAGGAGGAAATGGCAACCAACTCCAGGATTCCTGCTTGGAGAATCCCATGGACAGTGGAGCCTGGTGGGCTACAGTCCATAGGGTCACAAACAGTCGGGACACAAATGAAGTGACTTAGCACACACAAGCTTTGTATACTTAAAGTACTCAATGTGATTAGTTTTGACATAGGTATACAGTCCTGATTCTGTCATCTCCATCAAGAAAATAAACATTTCTGTCACCCCCGAAGTGTCCCTTGGTAATCCATTTTTCCCTCCACCCTCTTTCCCAGGCAACCAGTGATTGATTTTTTGTCACTACAGATTACACTCCATTTTCTAGAATTTTACAGCAATGGAATCACACACAGTGTGTGCTCTTTTCCCCCTGGTTTCCTTCACTCAGTCTTTCTCTCTAATCTTCATAAGGTTCTTCCCATTTGGCTGAGGCAAAGAGCATTGTGATATTTCTGTGGCAGCGTTTACCAAAGCGTAGCTTCCTTCTAATCATTCAGGCACTGGCTGAAACCTGCTGACTCACCTCTCCCCAGATCTCTGACCTCAGGTAGCCAGCGGCTTCGGCACACTCAAGTGTGAGCGCTAGCTGTGTGTGCTCAGTGGTTCATTTGTGCCCGATTTTTGGTAACCCCGTGGACTGTAGCCTGCCAGGCTCCTCTGTCCAGGGAATTTTCCAGGCAAGAATACTGGAGCAGGTAGCCATTTCCTAATCCAGGGGGTCTTCCCAACCCCGGAATAGAACCAGCTTCTCTTGTGTCTCCTGTACTGGCAGGTGGATTCTTTACTACTGCGCCACCTGGGAAGCCTACAGGAACTTGCAGCTTTGGTCTAACCTCTTAGGGAATAACTATTCCCCTCCCTCGGTCCAACCGGCTGCTCTTCTAATGTCTTTCTACCATTTTCTATAACCCAGTCAAGTTTTAGTCTAGTCCTTTATTTCACAGCAGGACTAAATATCTTTAGGAAACAAGCTGCAGTAATTTCCCGAGATCCCTCTAGACCACACATTTAGAAGTGTGGTTTGGATGACTCTTCTATAAAGTATACACACCGGTAACTTTCCTCCCTTTGCTGCTTTGTTATCCCTTTATAAAGTCCATCTTCAGGGCCAGGACTTGGGTAAAGAGTGAAGCAGTAGCCTCAGGTGAAAAATCTGAAGAGGTGCCCCAAACCTCAGTAATGCAGATGACCCATATTTTTCCAAAAATCAAAATTAAGGTTAAAAAAAATCCATGATGAACAAAATACAAAAATTTTAAATAAAGTCAGGACCAGTAACATTTGCCATGCTGAGCCTGAGACAGAAAGAGAAGATCAGTTAACAGTGATCTGACCTTTATTATTATTTACATTTTACACCCAAGGTGAGTGCCTTACATGCCTCACCCTTGGCCTAGCCCTGGTCCGCCTCCACTGGATATGTTTCTCGGTCCAACAGGCTGTTTGCCATACTGAAATCATCATTAGAATGTTAGTTCTGGCCCAGCAATTAGAATATGCCACGGACAATGAGAGCTACTTCAAAAATACTTTATCAAGGCACATGAGTTGTTTCTTACTTTTCCCCTTGCCTTTAACCACAAGTACAGACAATATCAGACAAAGACATCAACACTGGTCACCCACGGTCCTGAATTTTTTAACGGGCCTCAACCAAGCATTCAAGATGGGATGCGTTAATGCTGTATCTGGTTACCTGGCCTTCAGTGTGAAACTAGAGCTGTCTTATCTCAACAGACACACAGAAACCATCGCTCTGATTGATGTTATCATCTAAAACACATACTGTACTTCTCACTGGGCCTAAAAAACACTTGAGGAAAATCAGCGTGTAAGAATAATCTGTATAATAAATGAGTTCCAAATGGACTGAAAATATGCCTGGAGACTCTTTGGTGTAAGGGCAATACAATGACTCTGCATGCCTGTGTTCAGCTGTGGGGAGAAAGCATGCCATACAAAGCACTCAAGGGTCCCACTCACTCTCAGAGAGTGTGCTTGGATGTAGCCTTTTTCCTGGAAATGAAAGGACTCCTGTTTAGCTACTCTTTGATGTAATAAAGAAAATTAAATTATTAGCTACATATTAAAGAACTTAAGAGGAACAACAGAATATTAGTTACAGCTGGGGAAAGATGGTGAACACTGGTCTTCCATGCCCACAGAGAATACTGCAATAATTAGACCGGACTGAGAATAAATGTAAAGCTGGTCATCAGTCATCGTCAGCAGCCACCACAGCCTGGGGGAAAGAGAGGAAACAGGCTTTGGAGCCAGACAGAAGTACCAGGAAAAGTTCAGTACCACTCTTTCCTACCCCTCTGACCTTGGCCCCTTTCTGTGCATGCTAGCTCAGCTGTGAAATGAGCCTACTTTACAGGGTCACCGCAAGAATGACCTGGCAACAAGATACGTAGAGCACAGGCCTGGCTTGTGGGGACACCTCCAGCCCCATAAGCTTTGTGTGTTTAAAGGTTATCTGACCCCAAGACAGAGCAATGGTGAAGGTTTTCAAGCAAAGAGAACAATCATATTGGTAATTATTTATGTGTGTGTGACTATAGCAGGGGCCTAGGCACCCTGTTGAAGGCAGAGCCCACCCTACTTGTCTACATTTCAGTGCCAGGCACCTAAGTGTGAGTACTTCCTTCTTATAATATTTCTAAGGGAAAACTCTTGAGTGATATCCCTTTAAAAAGAGCCTTTTTTTTTCCTTGCCAAAAAAGAGCAGCTGATTACAGTCATGGTTATCATGTACAGTTTTGTTCTTGACATTTTAAAAGATCCAGGAAAGAGCTTCCAAAGTTCATCTGAAAGTGGGTGGAAAGTAGGCAGTAGAAAGAAGAAAGGCTACTAGAGAGGTGGAGTCATTCGCTCCAGACAAGGAGGGTTTGAAAGATGTTAGGTAAGGGTCAGGATACGACGCTACTCTGCTGCCTTTCATGTCCGTCCAATAGAAGGACTCCTGTCACTACCTTTTTCTTGGATGGATGATCTCCCTTCCTGGAGAAAAGGGATCGGCCAGATGACTTTTTGAGATCTCTTCTCATTCTAGCCATTGTAAAAATATTAAGAGCAAAAGAATACCCAGTCCATCAGTGTGTGTGTGTGGGGGCGGGGGGGGTGGGGTGGTGGTGGTGGTGATTTCAGTGTCATTCTGTTTAAAATGAGGTCGATGTAGCTTGTCACAATGGAAAGAGTGGGAGCCAGGACTCAGGCAGAGCTGAATTTGAATCTGGTTTTGAAACTCACAATTGGGCAGGTTATGAGAAAAGAATTCAACTCCCTCCTCAACTGTGACCTGGAGATAATCTCTGCCTCCCAGAGTTCCTGGAAGGATTAACTAAACCAATGCTGGCAAAGCACCTAATATTTTGACTGACACACTGTAGGGCTTTGATGAATTAGAGCCATTAATGTGATTGGCTAAAAAAATTAGCTGACTAGTTACCTTTAAGTCATAATAAGAGCTATGACATTCTGGTTGTAGTTATACCACACTAGGAAAATTGCAAATTCAAGTCTGCAGACTGACACCACCCGGGCCCACTCTGCAAACTAGAACTTGTTTAGGCCAAAGAAGGCTTGGAGTGGCAACTCGTTGACCAGCTTGGTGCTAAGAAGCAAAGGAGACAAAAGGCGAGGTCTAAGGCATCTTGGTATGAATCTGCTTTCTCTCACTGTCACCCTAAGAATCAAATGAGTTATTTTTAAAAGGTTCCAAATACATTTCCAAGTCTAAGGAATATATCACATCCCACCGACTTGTAAATCACACTAAGTATAGTAAAAACACCAGTCACAAAACAGGTCTGCAAACCAAATGGAATGTCAGAAACTGTAATTATGATTTTTCTCCTGTGCAAATGATAGGGAGCTAAAAATGGAAGTTACACAGAAATTAAAACAGCCCTTGCACAGCAATGAAATGCAGTGGTCAGAGCCCTGTACTGAGGAAAAGAAGCTTCTACTATCAGACCCAGCCATAAGACGTAATTTTTTGGTGCTACATCAATGTGGTATGACATATTTAGTGTTTACACAGAGATTCTGTAATCCAGAACAGAACAGCTCTGGTTTCTGTTC
This sequence comes from Bubalus kerabau, assembly GCF_029407905.1. Taxonomy (NCBI): domain Eukaryota; kingdom Metazoa; phylum Chordata; class Mammalia; order Artiodactyla; family Bovidae; genus Bubalus; species Bubalus kerabau. The sequence goes on from NC_073624.1 coordinate 139,880,216, forward strand.
TTGACCAGTGGCAGGGTCTGTGGCAGGAAGCCTAGAGGCTGTGGAGAATAGGAAAAGAGAGAGGATACACAAGGTAGAAACATGCACATGAAGTGAGGCCCATGAAGGGCTTAGCCAGAAACACGGGAGGGTTTCCTGAGTCCCTCTGTGTTGCTCAAAGAATCAGACTTGGCTTGGAAAGCACGTCCTGTTTCCAGCAAAGAGGGCAGTGGATGGGTTACAGTCGATAGAACTAAACATTAGAGATAAAGGAGCAGAACAATGCACTGTGTACTGATAGAGTCACATGAGAGACCAGCTTATTTTTGTTGGGAGTGACCAAGCACAGGCATGACATGTAAAGTGACCCCAGATATATCAGGAAGCTGGAGGAGGCCCAGTGGAGATGCTTGTCGATATCAGGTCTATGAAGGTCACTGTGCCATTAAGTCAACCCTAAGCAGGAACCTCACAAGGTAATGAAGTAGCCCTTATATTACCAAAAGACCAGTTTTAAATGGTGGAGTGAAGTTAAAATTTGTCACCTCAAATACATAAATTTCAAGTGGCAATAAGCCACTGAGCTGTTGAGATTGCCTACAGAAGCTAAACCCAGTATCTCAGTAAGTTCATTTTTATTCACCATACCTTTTTAGAAGCTGGGGTACAAACAGTCCTTTGAAATCTATGTATTTATTCTTACTTTGCTTCCAGTCATCATTTAATTATGCTTCCTTAAAACCGCAGGTATTACAAAATCTGACAGCATAGTACTTATAAGCAGGTTCATTGATTATTATTTTTGTGTGTGTATAATAATGAGATAACAGAAAAAAAAAAACCCAAATGGCAACTAAGATAAGAATCAAGAACATCACATAAAGCAAAGAAAAAACAAACTAGGAAACTCAAGAAGAAATGTATTATCTATGCTGGATATTAAGTTCAAAACTTCCTATTCAAGGGGACATTAAAATCAAAGTTTTACTTATATATACTTCTTTCCCCCCTTGAATAAACTGGCCTAAACTGCAGATTATTTCAGTGTGTGAATGACTGAAGGGAGTAGGGCAAACCCTTTCAGCAGTTTATTCAGTACTCCAGACCGCTTGGGTAAGTGCCAATATGAGTTCAGAGGCTTATGAAAGCTACTGGCTTGAAGAAAGAGAGGTCCTTTCAGAAATGCTTATCTCAATACCAAGGAGTAAACTCAAGTGTTTCGGGGTATCTAACTAATGCCATCCTGTGAGGTAGCATGATGTTTTATGTTAAAAAAGATCTAAATTCTAAACTTAAAAAGACATGCCTTTACTTATGAGTTAAGGGGTAAGGAAATCTCTTCCTCATCTGGATTTTGACAGTTCACAGATCCACCGAGGGGGACTTTAAGACAGCTGGAGTCCTGGAGATGCCGATGGAGTTATGGTGACAAGGAGAAGTTGCTAAATATTTTACGGTTCTTTGACCTTGTCCCCACTCATATTACTGTCCTTCTAGATTTATCTTTTCTTCAGTGGATTTTTTCCTCCTCCTTACTTTTTTTTTAATGAAAAATAGACATTAATGCTTCAGTTCATTTTGGAAATGTACCTTTGTGAATGATTTCAGAGATATTTTTGTTTCTTTTTAAAAATGACCTTCAAATAAAGATAACAGACTTTTCAGACAGCAAAGCCCAAAGCAAGTAACATCAGACTCTGTAGAATGGTCATCAAAAGACCAAAGAGACCTTCTGAAGAGGGGTGGTCAACTGCTAAATAAACTTAAAACATTTTAAGAGTAGGCAAATAAAGTATTACTGAGGGAAACAACAATCAAAGCAGCCCAAGGTTGGCACATACAACAGAATCCTCATCCAGCAGACATTCAATTTAACTAGCACCGGTTGTTTTAAATAAAGTATTTCCTGGGAGGAACCAAGTGGCCATGAAGACTGCTTTTCTTGACATCAGGAAACAATGTCTTTTTTTTTTTTCTTTTTTAAGACACAGTGCAGAAGCCAACACATTTCAAGGCCATATGATGTGGTTTTTGTTGATTCATGAAGCAGAGATGGATTTGGGAGAGGAAATTGTATTCAAGTTGAACTGAACTGCACTAGTCTTGGTTTACCTGCCATATGCAAAACGCCTGTCTTTGTGATGATCTCCAAAAGTGTCCCAAAGCCTGAGAGAAACGCTCACTTCATCAACGACATCCCGGGAACGTTCCAAGACCTGCAGAAGAGAGAGGGCACCAATTCGCTGTCAATCAGAAGTTCCCCAGGGGAAGAATGCCTAGGTCATCAGCCCTCAAAGCCCCCGAGATTCACTTGCATTTAGTTTTCTCCTTCCAGCTAACAGGACTTAGCTAAGTCCTACTTTTCTTCCTGAAACCATGTGCCCTAAAAACCCTCACTCAGGATACCAGAGCCATACACCAAATCAGCTTTCTCCTTTTGTTTTCTCTTGCTGCATGAAAAAGGGGAGTTCTGTCTTGAACTCATAAGTTAAGTTCTTCCTCTGCTTTTTAGAAATCTGGGTATATTCTATAGCCTACAATAAGCCATAATGGAAAAGAATATAAAAAATGTCAACATATATATATATATATAACTGAATCTCTTTGCTCTATAGCAGGAAGTAACACAACACTGTAAATCAACTAGACTTCAAATTTAAAATCAAATAAACAAACATATCTCCCAAATAAATCAAAATCAGACTGGCGACAGCAATGATGTGTCCTTAGGATTCTAAAGAAACCCCATCTATCTCACCTCCTGGCAGACTCGGTACTGGTCAATGGCCCACACGGTGGGGACGTGGGTAGCCAGCAGCTGGTACTGTGTGAGCGTTGTATTACATGCTCTGGCGCAGATCAAGCGTGTCTTCCCCACAGCATTGTCTCCCACAACCACGCACTTGATGGTTTCCACGTTGGGTCTTTCGTAGTCCATGTCAGCGTCCATTTATAAAACTCTGGAAGAAGAGAGTGGATACCACATTTGAGAGACATCAGGGCTCTCCAGAGCAATCAAAGATGGGAGGGGGTCAGGCAGTTTTCCCTTGGCCCAGGCACTCCTATGGAGGTGCCCGAGCCTAAGCCAGAAGTTTGGAAGTTCCTACGAAGCCGAACTGAAACTCAACTTTTCTTTTTATATCTCACACAAGTGCAAAAACACCGGATTGTTATTTTGACCCCAAACGGTTTATCTCGGTTAACGTGTTATTTTCTCCTTGGTTTTCTCTAAACACAATCTGACTACTGGAGCTCCATCCAGGCGAGTCAGGGCTGCTGGCACATATTCTAAATTCACTAGCTACTCATGTTGACCCCCTAAAGAACTGGGCACCTGCGGGTGTAACCTTACACATTCTGGCATAACCAGCCTTTGCAATAATGTCCATCAGAATCTTCCAAAGACCCAAGATCTCTTTTTGACAGAAAATAGCAAAATTCTATAAAGCAATTATCCTTCAATAAAAAATAAATTAATTAAAAAAAAAATCCTATAGGTTCTAAACTATCCTGGTGACTCAGAAGAGGATCCAAAGTGCAAGCAGAAAGGACTATCTGACTTTAAAGAAGAGTGAACTGTGTGAATTTTGATATCTTGCTGAAATTGTATTTATATTCATTCATGAATTTTTATTAATCAAATTCATTAAAAATATCTTCTTAAGAGAAGCACTATAAAGCAGAATTAAAAAAAAAAATTCTTTCTTCCTGAGAAGACTCTGGAGCATATGGTAGAGAATGATTTTATTAAGATGAGGGGCTACCTTGGAGACAGCTTCCCAGGTGGTGCTAGTGGTAAAGAACCCTCCTGCCCAATGCAGGAGAGGCAAGAGATGCGGATCCGATCCTTGGGACAGGAGGAGGGTGTGGCAACCTGCTCCAGTATTCTTGCCTGGAGATTCCCATGGACAGAGGAATCTGGTGGGCTACAGTCCATATGGTCTCAAAGAGTCAGACACAAATGAAGTGACTTAGCATGCACACTATTTTGGAATATTTCTGAAACCATCAAAAAAGGTTTAAAGAGGGTTGCTGGGTGAGGGGTGAATAGGCAGAGGGAAAGCTGCTGGCAGCCCCACTTCCCCCAAACAGGAGCCCCCACAAACTGCAGTGTGGACTGCTTCCCTGCATTAGCTGGATGGGTGGCCGACCACGCGAGATTTTAATGTACTGTGATTGCTCTTTTGAGTAAGTCTGTTGTTAAACTGAGCAAACTAGTTACATGGTAATTTTTAAAAATGAGTTCATAATGGTCTTAACAGCCATGGTTAAAAAAATACTCAATCAAAGCAAGATCCTCTATGACCCACCTCCCAGAGTAACGGAAATAAAAACAAAAGTGAACAAGTGGGACCTGATTAAATGTAAAAGCTTTTGCACAGCAAAGTAAACTATAAGCAAGGTGAAAAGACAACCCTCAGAATGGGAGAAAATAGTAGCCAATGAAACAACTGACAAAGGATTAATTTCCAAAATATACAAGCAGCTCATACAACTCAATCCCAGAAAAACAAACAACCTAATCAAAAAGTGGGAAAAAGACCTAAACAGACATTTCTCCAAAGAAGACATACAGATGGCTAACAAACACATGAAAAGATGCTCAACATCACTCATTATTAGAGAAATGCAAATCAAAATACAATGAGATATCACCTCACACCGGTCAGAATGGCCATCATCAAAAAGTCTACAAACAATAAATGCTGGAGAGGGTGTGGAGAAAAGGGAATGCTCTTGCACTGTTGGTGTGGATGTAAATTGATACAGGCACTATGGAAGATGGATGGAGATTCCTTAAAAAACTAGGAATAAAGCCACCATATGACCCAGCAATCCCACTCCTAGGTATATACCCTAAGGAAACCAAAATTGGAAGAGACACGTGTATCCCATTGTTCACGGCAGCACTATTTACAAGAGCTAGAAGATGGAAGCAACCTAGATGTCCTTGACAGATGAATAGATAAAGAAGTTGTAGAACATATACACAATGGAATATTACTCAGCGATAAAAGGGAAAGCATTTGAATCGGTTCTAATGAGGTGAATGAACCTAGAACCTATTATACAGTGTGAAGTGAGTTAGAAAGATAAATATCATATTCTAATGCATATATATGGAATCTAGAAAAATGGTACTGAAGAATGTATTTATGGGCAGCAATGGACAAACAGACATAAAAAATAGAATTATGGACATGGGGAGAGGGTGAGATGTATGGAAAGAATAACATGGAAACATATTACCATATGTAAAATAGGAATTTACTGTATGGCTCAGGAAACTCAAACAGGGGCTCTGTATCAATCTAGAGGGTGGCATGGGGCAGGAGATGGGAGGGAGGTTCAAAAGGGAGGGGATATATGTACACCTATGGCTGATTCATGTTGAGGTTTGATGGAAAACAACAAAATTCTGTAAAGCAATTATCCTTCAATAAAAAATAAATTAAAAAAATGCTCAGAGTGGGGCCTGATACATAACTGGGACTCAGTATATGTTTAATTCATTCGATGTAAGAAAAATGATAATTTGGATAATGTGAGATAAAAGGTATAGAAGGAGAGGTAGAAGGAACAATGTTAAGAAGAACTGTGTTTTTGCACAGTTAGGACCATCTGAACATAGATAACAGCATCACAGGAGGTGTTAAACCCGAGGATGGAGAACTATTTGGCAGGAACAGAATGGAGTGATTCAAGGAAAAGATGTGTGGTGAGGTTAAGGTCTGAGCCTACACTGTGAAGAGGCTTAAAATAGATACCTGTCCCCCAGCTGGCAAATGCTGATATTCTGAAGGTCTTGGGTTGGAAATGCAAGTCTTTAAACATCTCCAATTCTGATGATTATCCAGGTGTGATGACTCCAAAAATCAATCTCTTTACAATTCAGCCTTAAAATTCTGTGGTTTTATCAGTTCTTGATTTAATAGTATAACATGGCAAAAGCAGGACTTGCCATGTTTCCAGTGATTCTTAAATACTGGCCCTAGAACATCTGGCAATGTCTGGAGGCATTTTTAGTTATCCCAGTGGGGTGGAGGGAGGTGCTATTGGCTTCAGGTAGGCAGAGGCCAGAGATGCTGCTAAACTACAATGCACAGGATGGCCCCTGCAACAAAGGATTATTCAGCCCCAAATACTACAGTGGGGGAGCTGGGAAATCCTGCTTTAGGTGCATGGGAGTTTGAGTCCTTGTCTCCCCTCTTTCTGGCCATTTTATGTGATTTTCGGCAAGTTATCTGCATCATCTGAGCCTCAGCTTCCTCATCTGTTAAGTGGGAATTACAGTACCCTGATTTCCTAATGTCATGAGCATTAGGTGAACTGAGGTTCTCAGCCACTGGTATAATACCTGACACACGGATGCTTCCAAAATTATAATCATGATGCTGAAATGAATACTTACAGATGACAACAAAACTGAGTCAGGGGGAAGACCAGAATTAGATGCAAAAATCATGAACTTAAGACTCATAAAGACCTATAAAAAGGATACACTTTAGTAGAGCAATTAAAGATAATTTATTGAAAACTTAAGAACCTAAATACAAAATGGAGCACAGCTGACCTGATAAAAAGAAGGCAGTAAAAGTTCTGGCTGGGGAAGGGGAGAAGAGGAGGTCACAGGTAGCTAAAGGATAATTGAGTTGGAAAGCTAGGTTAAAGATCTTTTTATGCAGCATTTCTAGATTCTAGAATAAAAATGGTAGCACTTCATAACAGTCTTTGACAAGCTTCTGGTGCTATTACCATGGGATAGCCTGTGTCAGAAAAAAACAGGTTCCATTTGGAGACTCACAACTCTGAAACCTAAGGTCTATTATTTTGAATGTCCTATGTGACATTCAAACTTTACTTTTTGGAGTGAATTTTACTTTTTTAGATAGATAAAATGGGCTCAGATGGTAAAGAATCTGCCTGCAATGCAGGAGACCTGGGTTTGATCCCTGAGTAAGGAAAATTCTCTGGAGAAGGGAGTGGCAACAATATCCTTGCCTGGAAAATTCCATGGACAAGAGGAGCCTGGTGGGCTATAGTCTATGGGGAGTCTCAAAGAGTTGGACATGACTGAGCGACCAACACTTTCACTTTCTTTAGGTAGATAAAAGTCAAATAAAGCCAATCCATTAAATTTGGAAGAATGTTTAGGTTTAGTAAAAATTTGGACACGATACAAAAAATCTAAAACTGGTTTTCTTGTTGCCTTGCAAACTTCCTTTGATAGCAACCCCAAAGAGGAGTCCCCCAAATAACTTGAATCATGGCAGCTCTGGTGGAATAGCTGCACAGCTTTTACAGACGATGACTTTCAGGGGGGTAGAAGCCCTCCTGGCTTTATATTAAGGCTGTGGTTACAAAAATATCATTACTTATTTATAGACACATCTCATGCACGGTCCTAAAAAGAATTTCTGGGTCAAAGGTGATAATAACATCCGTTGGTCCTCTAATCTCTAACAGTCTGCACAAAATCAAAGTGACTGCCAAAGGTGCTGAACTCTGCGCCAAGGGGACAACATGTAAGGACAGAGAAAGGCAGGCGGAATGAAATCCTCTCAGCCCGGATCACGCACTCTACATGGGGCATTTCCAGGAAGAGTGTGCTGGATTTCCAAAATCTGAGGTTCCACATCTTTCCTCTTGGGTAGAAATTTATTTAGCAGCAATCTAAAAAGTACTTTAAGAGTCTGAAATCACAGTCAAAGATGTAAACTCATGCTATTCTTGTAAGCCAATTATTCATCTGTTACACATAAACAAATATTATAATTATAAAAATATGCAATTGTATCGTTCTTTGCTTGTTATGGGCTCAAATTTATCCATATCTAGCACTCTTATGGTTGCATGAGCTCTAAGGACCATCTGGATAATAACTATCTGGTTTCTGATTTTTATTTACCTGGGAAGATAATAATAAATATTCATTTAACATTGTTAATAAATCTCACCACCATAAATCCAGCTGGCCTCTTTTGTCTTTAGATCTATATCTGAGGAGACTAGGAAGGTATCAAAAGGAAAAGAACAGCTGGGAAGAATTGAGACTGATACCATGGCAGCTCTGTAAAAAAAGTGAAAGTTAAAGTTGCTTAGTCTTGTCTAATTCTTTGCGACCCCATGGACTGTAGGCAGATTCTTTACCATCTGAGCCACCAGGGAAGCCCAAGAATACTGGAGCAGGTAGCCTATCCCTACTCTGGAGGATCTTCCCAACCCAGGAATGAAATCAATTTCAACCTACTTGAAACTGATTTCATACTTTCACTGACTCTTCAGGACATGAAGGCTGATAGTTAAAATGCTATCTGAAAAATCTACTTACACACTTTTTTGAAGTCAAAAGTTTGTTTCAAGAGGGAGGGGACATATGTATACCTCTGGCTGATTCATGTTTATGTTTGACAGGAAACAACAAAAGTATGTAAAGCAATTATCCTTCAATTAAAAAAGTTTATTTTAAAACAAGTAAATGATAAAATAAATGCAAGAGGAGAAATAACATGTTACTACAGAAATAAAAAAAAACATAAGAGACTACTACAAACAATAGTATGGCAACAAACTGGAGAACCCAGAAGAAATGGACAAGTTTATAGAAACATACAGCCCACCAAAACTGAATCAAGAAGACACAGAAAATCTGAACTGACCAAAAGGGAAATAGAATCTGTAATTTAAAAAAAATTCCTTACAAACAGAAATTCAGGACTGGATGGCTTCACTAGGGAATTCTACCAAACATATAAAGAAGAACTCACACCAAAACATCTCAAACTCTTCCAAAACACTAAAGGGGAGGGAACACTCCCAAAGTCATTCTATGAAGCCACCATCAGCAAAGACACTACCAAAAAATTACAGGCCAATATCCTGGATGGATACAGATGCAAAAATCCTCAACAAAATATTAGCAAACTGAATAAAAAAAACACAAAAAAGGATCCTACAACATGACCAAGTTGGATTCATCCTAGGGTCACAAGGATGGTTCAGCATATGTAAAATCAATGTGTTATATCATATCAACAATAGAAAAGACATAAGTCAAAAGATCATCTCAATAGATGCAGAAAAAGCAACTGATAAAATTCAATATCCACTCGTGATAAAAACTCTCAGAAAAGTGGGTATAGAGGGAACATATCTCAACATAATAAAAGCTATTTATGACAAACTCACAGCCAACATAATACTCAATGGTGAAAAACTGAAAGCCTTCCCACTAAAATTTGGAACAAGAGAAGGATGCCAACTCTCACCACTTTTAGTTAACACAGTATTGGAAGTCCTAGCTATAGTAATCAGACAACAGCAACAAAAAGAAAGAAAGAAGTGTCCATATTGGAAGGGAAGAGGTAAAATTGTCATTATATGTAGATAACATGCCATTCTATATGAAAATCTGAAAGATTCCACACAAAAACTATTGGAACCTAATAAACAAATTCAGCAAAGTAGCAGGATACAAGATTAATATACATGTATCTGTTGCATTTCTTTACAGTAACAATGAAATAAAAGAAAGTAAAAAAAAAATCACTTTTAACATCATGTCCAAAAAAAAATGCCCCCCAAAACAACAAAACAAAACTTAGGAATAAACCTGACAAAGGAGGTTAAAGACTTACACTCTGAGAACTGTAAAACATTGATAAAGGAAACTGAAGATGACTGAAAAGAAATGGAAAGATATTCCATGGCCTTGGAATTGAAAGAATTAATATTGTTAAAATGGCTATACCATCCAAAGCACCTATGGATTTATTGCAATCCCTATCAAATTTTTCACATAACTAGAGCAAATAATCCTAACATGTATATGGAGCCACAAAAGACCCAGAATTGCCAAAGCAATTGAGGAAAAAGAACAAAGATGGAGGCATATCCTTCCCAGACTTTAGATAATACTACAAAGCTACAGTAATTAAAGCAGTGTGGTACTGGCACAAAAAGCTCTATTCTCTGTAGAATAGAGAGCCCAGTAACAAACCCTCAAACCTACAGTCAATCTTTGACAAAGGAGGCAAAAATATACAATGGACAAAAGACAGTCTCTCTGGCAAGTGGTGTTGGGAAAGTTGGAAGAGCCACATGTAAGTCAGTGAAATTAGAACACTCCCTTGGACTTCCCTGGTGGTCCAGTGGTTCCGAATCCATCTACCAGTACTATTTACAATAGCTAGGACATAGAAGTAACCCAGATGTCCATCGACAGAGGAATGGATAAAGAAATTGTGGTATGTATATACAGTGGAATATTACTCAACCATAAAAAGGAATGAATTTGATTCAGTTCTAGTGAGGTGGATGAACCTAGAGCCTGTTATTCAGAGTGAAGTCAGAAAGAGAAAAACAAATATCATATATTAACACATATATATGAATCTAGAAAAATAGTTATTGATGAACCTCTTTTCAGGGCAGGAACAGAGATGCAGACATAAAGATCAGACTTGTGGACACAGTGGGGTAAGGAGAGGGTGGAATGAATTCAGAGAATAGCACTGAAGCATATACACCACCATATGTAAAGCGGATAGCTAGTGGGAAGTTGCTGTATAACACAGAGAGCTCAACCTGGTGTTCTGTGATGACCTAGAGGGGTGGGATCGGCTTGGGGGTGGGAGGGATGTTCAAGAGGGAGGGAGCATGTGTATACTTATGACTGATTTACCTTGTTGTATGGCAGAAACCAACACAATATTGTAAAGCAAGTATCTTCCACTTAAAAATAAAATTTAACAACATAAAACATTTGCTAAAGTCCCCATAAAAAGAAGAATCCACCTGCCAATGCAGGGGACACAGGTTCAATCCCTGGTCTAGGAAGATTCCACATGCTGTGTGGCAACTAAGCCCCTGTGCCACAACTACTGAGCCCACGCGAAGCTGGCACATCCCAGAGCCTTGATCTACAACGAGAGAAGCTATTGCAGTGAGAAGCTCGTGCCCTACAATTAAGAGGTGCCCCCACTCGCTGCCAACTAGAGAAAGCCCATGCAGCAGTGAAGACCCAGGGCAGCCAAAAATAAACAAACAAAAAGGAACAGTCCCTCATCCACACACTAAAATTAGCTCAAAATGGCTTAAAGACTTAAATATAAGACATGACACCATAAAACTTCTAGAAGAAAACATCAGCAATACATTCTCTGACATAAATCATAGCAATGTTTTCTTAGGTCAGTTTCCCAAGGCAAAAGAAATAAAAACAAAAGTAAACAAATGAGATCTAAACTAGCTTCCAAGCTTTTGCACAGCAAAGGAAACCATAAACAAACCAAAAAGACAATCTATGGATTAAGAGAAATTATCTGCAAATGATGTGATCGACAAGGGACAAATTTCCAAAATTGAGCTCATACAGCTCAATATACATTAAAAAAAAATCAAAAAATGGGCAGAATATCTAAATAGACACTTCTCCAAAGAAGACATACAGGTGACCAAAAGGCCTATGAAAAGATGTTCAACATCACTAATTATTAGAAAAATGTAAATCAAAACTACAATGAGGTATCAACTCACACCAGTCAGAATGGCCGTCATCAAAAGTCTACATATAATAAACACTAGCGAGGATGAACCCTCCTACACTACTAGTGGGAATGTAAATTGGTGCAATCCCTATGGAAAACAGTATGGAGTTTCCTAAAAAACACTAAAAACAGAGTTATCATATGATCCAGCAATCCCAATTCTGGGCATATATCTCAAAAAGATGAAAACTCCAATTTGAAAAGATGTGTGCACCCCCAGTGTTCACAGCAGCACTGTTTTCAGTAGGCAAGACATGGAAGCAACCTGAGCTGTGTCTATCAGCAGATAAATGGATATAAAGAAGCGTGTGCAGAGGTGCATGCACACACACACATATATATTCTCACAATGGAGTATTACTTAGCTGTCAAAAAGAATGATGTAATGCCATTTGCAGCAACATGGATGGACCTAGAGATCATTATACTAACTGAAGTAAGTCAGACAGAAAGGACAAGTATCATGATACCACTCCTACCTAGAATCTAAAAAAATGATATAAATGAACTTCTTTACAAAACCAAAACAGACTCACATATATACAAAACAGACTTATGGATACCCAAAGGGAAAGGTGGGAGGAAGGGATAAGACGGGAGTTTGGGATTAACAGATACACATTACTATACAGAATTGATAAACAACAAGGACCTACTGTATAGCACAGGGAACTCTATTCAATATCTTGTAATAACTTAAAATGGAAAAGAATCTGAAAAAGCACACACACACACATATATATATATATATATATATAAGTGAATCACTTTGTTGTATAACTAAAACTAACACAACATTATAAATCAACTATCTTTCAACATTAAAAAAAAAACCTGGTACATGAATAAGACGTTGTGGAGGTTGGGAAGTGAAGGACTTAGTGAGCTACTGCTCTGCAGACTAGCCTCCGTCCACAAGGCTGACTTGCAACAGTGTGGTCTTGATCTTCTGCCTATCGAGTTATCCCACCTTGCTTGGTTATCTGCCCCCGCCATTATCACTGTCATGTACTAGACTTTACCTCACTCTTCCACATGCACCAGCAGCTTGGTCTCGTGTGCGCAGGATGATGCAGCCTGTACCCAGCCTCACAGCTCCTTCACCTCTTCAGTGCCAGTGATATTCAGCACCCTCTACTTGAGCCATGCATAGCTTTTAGCCATGTGCCGGATATTGTCATCATCCACAAACATTTTACCTCTGAAATCTCCAATCTCGAGATTCTGCTCTCAGAGCAAAACCGCCTATCTTTACAGCTTGTGCTGTGTGAAATATGGCCACAGGAGCAGCTGCCATGAGGAGCTAGAATCTATTTCCCTATCTCTTAAATAAGTGACTTCCTGGCCCAACTCAAAAGAATGTGATGAATGCGACGCTGTGTGAGTTCTGGAATCAAGGCCTCCACAGGTCCTGCATGCTGATGCAGCGAGGTCTTGAGGCCTGCCCAGCGGAAGATAAGAACTCAGTGAGGAAGACCGAAGCAGTCTGGCTGTCGGCCATCACCAGAGGACACATAATGTGAGGTCATCTTGGATCTTCTAGGCCAGCCAACCTTCCAGCTGAATGTCGCTTTATGAGTGAACCTGGGTGAAACCAACGGATGAATCACCTGGCCAACCTACAGAATCATAACAAATAATAAACTGTTGTTTAAGCCACCAAGTTTTGGGGTGGTTTGTTACATAGCAATAGTTAGCTGAAACATGCATATCCTACTTTAGGAAGACCTCCAGAACCTTGACTTCTCCATTTAAAATATACCACATACATAGAGCTGTTTGTTGTTGTTTAGTTGCTAAGTTGTGTCTGACTCTTTTGCAACCCCCTGGACAGTGGCCCGCAAGGCTCCTCTGTCCATGGGATTTTCCAGGCAAGAATACTGGAATGGGTTGCCATTTCCTTCTCTAGAGGATCTCCTTGACCTAGGGATCAAACCCACATCTCCTGCATTGGCAGGTGAATTCTTTACCACTGAGCCACCAGGGAAGCCCATATATATACCCTATATATATAATTAATACATATTTAATTATAGGCCCCTCTGGGGTGATCGTTTCTACCTAGGGTTGATGAATCATGGCAACTCTTCTCTACACCATCACCCTCAACTTTCTGTACTACATGCATAGTACGCAGAATAATGGATCATCAAAGATGTCTATGGTTGACATCTCTGGGAGCTATGAATATGTTCTGTTACACGGCATGTAGGAACCAGGGTAGCAGATGGAATTAAGGTTGCTAATCAGCTGACCTTACTATAAGGAGATTATCCTGGGTTAGCTGGGTAGGCCCAGTGTAATCACAAGCTTCCTTCACAGGTGAAATAAGGAGGCAAAAGGTCAAAATCAGAGAGAAATAGAAGATGACTTTGAAGATAGAGGGAAGGGCCTTAAGCCAAGAAATACAGGTAATCTTCAGAAGCTGGAACCGGTGAGGAAATAGATTCTTCCATAGAGCCTCCAGCAGGAACACTTTGACTTTACCACACTGAGACCCATTTCACTCTTCTGACCTCTAGGATTGTAAGATAATAAATCTATTGGTTTAAGACATTTAACTTTCAGTAATTTGTTACAGCAGCAATAGGGAACTAACACAACTTGCTTTAGCCACACAAATTGACTCTCAGAATTCTAAACATTGTTTGAACCTCTACTCTTCCTCATCTGCCTGGTGAATTCTATTCATTCCTCAAAATCTTACTCAGATATTGTGCTAAGTCGCTTCAGTCATGCCCAACCCTTTGCAACCCCACTGACTGTAGCCCTCCAGGCTCCTCTGTCCATGGGATTCTTCAGGCAAGAATATTGGAGTCGGTTGCCATGCCCTCCTCCAGGGGATCCTCCCCGACCCAGGGATCCAACCCACATCTCTTTATGTCTCCTGCATTGGCAGGCAGGTTCTTTACCACTAGCGCCACCTGGGAAGCCCAACTCAGATATTACCTCCTGGAAAAAGTTTTCCTTATTGCCCCACCTCCCCACAGACTAAATTTCTTTCTCCTCTGTATCAATAAATGATTTTAGGAGAAGCAATCGAAAACACAAATACTCTGTTTCTCTTTCACTCATTTTTTCTTATATTAGCAAATCACTGAATGGTGGTTGACCTTTTTATCTTTTTCCTGAGGTTGTAACATCAAAGCGTCCATCTTGTGCACTGAATGAATGAATCATCAGGTGTTTCTGGGGGTACTAATAGGTTGGCCAAAAAGTTCATTCAGATTTTTTTCCATAACATCTTATAGAAAAACCCAAACAAAACTTTTGGCCCACCCACTGCCATACACTGAAGTGCTTGGAATATATGAGCATACAATGTCCCTTTTCTATAAAGCTCTGTCTGCTCTCTCTGGCCCATGGGTCCCCAATATACTTGTGATTCTTCCAGGGCCAACCACAGGAGAAACAAGAGATGCAGCCTAACATGACTTTAGCTGCCCTAGGCTCCTCTTCAAAGTGTTTTCCTTCCTTTGGTGCTGGCTCTACCCCTCACCTTGAGTCCTTGAGATGATGGTCTACATAGTGTCCTATTCTTAAGAAACAGGTTCTCAGGAAGAGTCAGGCACGTTCACTTCCCCAATTACATGACAGCTAGATGACTATCAGAATCTTGTCTCCATAACTGAGTAATTTGTGGGTGCTGTGGCTCATAAAACCCAAGATAGTCCTTCTTGTTCCAAATGGGTGCACATTAGTATAGGGTCACTATTTGAATTCGGGTAAGGGTGCAATTTTCTTGTAACACTAGAAATTCAGATCTTAGAGAGGATGGGGCAGGAAAGGTTGACCATTTGTCTAAGATGCTTCACTAAGATCTCCTAATTGCTCCACATCACCCCATTATTAGAATATGCTGCCTCTTCCTGTCACTTTTGCCATGTCTCTTGTTATATTTGCTAATGCAATCAAGGCCGGATGAGCAGTCTGCTTAAAGACAGAAATCTAAGACCATAGAGGGGACTTTGTACTTCAAGCTCCATTCAGCTGTTATTGACAGTTTGAACAGGGCAATTGCACAGCCACTAAATTTTCTTGTCCTTTAGAAAAGCATATACTCTGAACTTTAAGAAATAATTTAACTTGGTCATTAAAAAACCTAGTGGAACAAATTTGAGCGTCTTTGGAGAGTTAGCTATGAAAGAAAGACTGAGAATTTTATATTATTGGCAGAAACAAAAGGGAAATGTTAAGAGTTGCATAATAACTATAGCCAACAGCCAAGTTTCAACTGTGCAGATTTCATTATCCTGAGCTCTTAATCACCAGTCCTAGTCAGGCAGGAGCAGCCTTATGCATTATATAAACATCTCAGCTGGAACACGGAATAGGTCCAGACCTGGGAAAGAGACAGGCAGAGCTGGGATAGGCTTCTTTAAATCAAAAGTTCATTAAAATATATCTCCAGGATAATATTGCCTTTCATCATTCCAATCAGCAATATTTGTTCAATTCAAAGTTTTGATCAAAACAAAAAAGAGATTAAGTAACCAAAAGAGCACTGCAGAGAACTTCAGGAATACAAATAATACAGAGACACTTTTTAAAACATTCACTCCTTCTCAGCAGAGCCCTGTAATGACCTACACCAGATCACGCTCTCATTTTTCGAAGCTCCATGTCAGTGAGGAAGTGGGCCAGGATTAGAAATAAACTACTTCTTCTACTGACTGCCCTTAATAACAACTGTCTCAATTTAAAAAAAGCAATGATTGAAAACAGCTTTAAATATGCATACAAATTCCAGGGTAGGATTCAAAATCACCATAAGTAAAGTGTGTGCTATGTTTGAGACATTCCCCCCTACTTTTGCCTACAGATATGCAGTGTGGCGTGGCCTTTGACAATGTTGATTATGCCATTATTTCTTGTGCCCTTGATCCACCCACTGAAATATTTTGTAGGCCTCGGGCTGTCTTGGTTAAAGAAACAGACGCTGCGCTTAGTGAGTGCCAGGCCCCCAGGTGCACACCAGTAGACAGGCCAGGGTGGGTGCTGGCCCCAGGGACCTCACCATCAGCTAGGGAGAGATCACTGAATAGGGGGATACCATTGTACATTTGATAAACTTCTTCAGGGAAAACAAAAGGCGTTATGGGAGAAAATGATGGGTGGGAGGCCTCCAGGAGGAGGCCCCCCTGCTCCTCTCTAAACAATCAGAAGGGCCTGGTCATGAGATGGGAAACGGGTGGAAAAGCTTGAGTGGAGGGAACTGGGAAGAGGGAAGCTGATGGGCAGACAGGGCAGGGCTCAGATCATACTTGACCTTTGAGGCCACAGCCAGGAGTTTGGATTTCATTCTCAGCGCAGTGAGAAGCTACTGAAGGGTTTTCAGCAGGGGAGTAACACGTTCTCATTTGCTTTTTAAAAAAGTACCACCAGGGACTCCTCTGGTGGTCCAGAGGCTAAGACTCCCAATGCAGGGGGCCCGAGTTTGATCCCTGGTTGGGGAACTAGATCCCACATGGAGCAACCAAGACCTGGCACAGACAGATAAATAAATATTTAAAAAACTAAATAAAAAGTATCACTAGTATCA
The DNA here is from genome assembly GCF_029407905.1 of Bubalus kerabau. Classification (NCBI taxonomy): domain Eukaryota; kingdom Metazoa; phylum Chordata; class Mammalia; order Artiodactyla; family Bovidae; genus Bubalus; species Bubalus kerabau. Next base: position 139,897,286 of record NC_073624.1, read on the forward strand.
CTGAGACTGCTGTGTGGAGAGCATGGGGTTGGATTCTGAACAGTGGCAGATGCCCAGCTAGGAAGCTCCTATGTTCTCCAAGAGGGAAAAAGGGTGGCTGTGACCAGGATGGAATCAGCAGAGATGGAGCAAAGCAGAGATCAAGTCCATTTTGGAAACAGATGCACTTAGCACATTCTCCTTTCATCCTGTGTCCTATGGTATTTATCAAATTGCCCTTTGGGACTTCCCTGGTGGCTCAGACAGTAAAGCGTCTGCCTACAATGTGGGAGGCCCGAGTTCAATCCCTGGGTCAGGAATATCTCCTGGAGAAGGAAATGGCAGCCCACTCTAGTATTCTTGCCTGGAAAATCCCATGGACAGAGGAGCCTGGTTGGCTACAATCCATGGGGTCACAAAGAGTCAGACACGACTGAGTGAGTTCACTTCACTTCCTTTGCAATATTGACGACGAGCCTTATATATGTCTCGTTTCCATCTCATCAAGGTTATGCACCTTTGACAACAGAGACTGTTCATCACCTTTAAATCCTCAGATCTTTTCACGGTGCCTTGGCCATACATGGCCTGCCATAAATATTTGTTCAGTTATGTACACAAAAACACTTACTCCAGCTTCCTTAGGAAACCTTCCACATGGGGCTGGCAGAGACCTGGCACTTGGTTGTCTCTGGTGACTGATCATTAAGCCTGTGGCCTCGAAAGCTGCGGCGTGTGGCTAAGCCTGCAGAGGAACACGTTGAGGGACATCTGTGTGGCCCATCACGAGGGCAGCCTCTGACAGATGGCACTGCACCAGCCATGGCTACCCCAGCAGGAAGAGCATCAGTAACCATGGGAACCACCAGGGACCAAGGTCCAGGCCCCTCCACCAAATGGGAAGGCAGGGGATAGGGAGGAGCCCAGATACAGGCAAACAGGAGTGGCTTAGGGCTGAATCTGATTTAGAAAAATAAAGGAATGTGGACTTTCACTGTGCTCTACTGCCTAGAGTCAATTTATGAATCTTGGTATTATTTACATATAAGGGTCTCATAAAGTTCTCATCCGTTTTTAGACTTTAGCATCCTAATTCAAGGGAATATCAACTCTTTTTGGTGAGTTACTGCTTGGCTAGAAAAGAAGGGGAGAAGGGAGCCATGTGCAGCCACTACATAGGGAGAAAGATTTATAACTGATATGAAAATTAGTCTGGAAGACAGAGTTCAATCTATATCTACAAGAGCCATGTCACACAAGGCAATAGCTGGACTTCAAGTGAGCTATGAATGATCAGATGCTTTGGATCCCCCTCTACCCAGGTCCCACTAGAATTAACCTTATTCTGTACAGACAGCAGACTCAAACAGTGCCAGAAACTAAGAATAAGGAGTAACCAAATACCAGACACTGGAAAGATCTCTGCCCAGATTCACCTCCATGGAGCCAAATGAGAATGTTGCTGAAGACCAACAGATTGCCCATTTCTATGGCCTGGAGGGAAGCAGGATGCTCTTTGCCACAGATGCCTGTGATCTGGAGTGATGTAAGCTGGACTCACTGGGACAGGGTGGAAAGAGGAGATAGCAGAGCTGCTAGACAGTCATTGTGAAACCAGCAGGCTGCAATATCACTGCTCCTTCCTGAGGATGGGCAGGGAGACAGCACTGAGCATGGGATAGACTGGTTTCTGTTTCCTCCAGCCTGCCCAAGCGGGCAGTTTCAGTTTTGACACTGCAAATGGAAGTGATTGATCTTGAGAGGCTGAAGCCAGAGGCAGTGGGGCAAGGGGGGACAATCCCTAAGGCTGAACGTCGGTGTATCTTCAGTGGTGACATTCCTCACCGAAGTCCTAGCTCACCCTCCTAAGTTCTTTCAGCCCAAACCAAACTGAGTAGCTTTGCTTGTCTGCTAGGGGCTGGGTGGGTTCCTGGGTCTCTACAGAGCTCTGTTTTGGTCTCTGACAAATTTGAGTTTATCCAAGCATTTGGAATGTTCAAATATACTTCAATATTTGACCAGCATAAATACTTTTTAATATGGATGGAGTACACAGAGATCATTCAACATGTGATCTATTAAAAGCCTGGACATAGAAAGGTGCAAGTAATTAGCTAAAGACAGAGAGAAAAGTTGTCTACTGAAGTAGATATGTTCTAAGAAGTAGAAGAAAAATTAAAAAAAAAACCTATCCATGTATTTGATCATGCCAAAAAAGACAATGCAGGTATACTAACAGCAGATGAGGCTGTAAGTAGGCAATAGGACATGATAAGTAAAGGCTATGTATAAATTAAATACAGGATTTGTTGTTAGGTAGCTAAGTTGTGTCCGACTCTTTTGTGATTCCTTGGACTGTAGCCCGCCAGGCTCCTCTGTCCATGGGATTTCCCAGGCAGGAATACTGGAGTGGGTCACCATTTCCTTCTCAACGGGATCTTCTTGACCCAGGGATTGAATCTACATCTCTTGCATTGGCAGGTAGAGTCTTTACCACTGAGTTACCTGGGAAGCCCAAAATACAGGATAGCCACATTCAAAATCATACTGCTGCTGCCGCCGCTAAGTCACTTCAGTTGTGCCCGACTCTGTGTGACCCCATAGACTGCAGCCCATCAGGCTCCTCTGTCCCTGGGATTCTCCAGGCAAGAATACTGGAATGGGTTGCCATTTCTTTCTCCAATGCAAGAAAGTGAAAAGTGAAAGTGAAGTCGCTCAGTCGTGTCCGACTCTTAGCGACCCCATGGACTGCAGCCTACCAGGCTCCTCTGTCCATGGGATTCTCCAGGCAAGAGTACTGGAGTGGGGTGCCATTGCCCTCTCCACAAACCACTGGCAACAGTCAATAGCAGCCTTGAAAAGGTAGTAAAATGAACTAGTGAGGTAGAGGGTAAACATAAGAAACTCTACATATAGATGGAAGGCCATGTGAAAATGTAACAGAAGATATTAGATAAGAGGTGAACCGTTGAAAAGCAATCTCTTAGATAGTAGGGTTCTTGAAGAAATAAGGTTGCAAAATGTGACTTAGTAGAACAAAATTTTCCTAATACTAAAAGGAGGGTGTAGTGGGGACACAGAGGAGAAAAAGAAGACTCCAAGTGTATACATTCTTCAGCAAAAAATAACTGTATAATAATTGTCAGATTACTATACCATTATATATCAACAACCTCAGATATATGGATAATACCACTCTAATGGTAGAAAGCGAAGAGGAACTAAAGAGCCTCTTGATGAGGGCAAAGGGAGAATGTGAAAGAGCTGGCTTAAGACTAAATATTAAAAAAACTAAGATCATGGAAGTCAGCCCCAGTACTGCATGGCAAATAGAAGGGGGAAAGGTGGAAGTAGTGACAGATTCCCTCTTCTTGGACTCCAAAATCACTGCGGACGGTGACTGCAGCCATGAAATCAGAAGACCATTGCTTCTGGGCAGGAAAGCAATGAGAAACCTAGACATTGTGTTGAAAAACAGAGACCTTACTCTGCTGAAAAAGGTCTGTCTAGTCAAGGCTATGGTCTTCCCAGTGGTCACATATTTGTGAGAGCTGGATGATAAAGAAGGCAGAGCACCAAAGAATTGATGCCTTTGAACTGTGGTGCTGGAGAAGACTCCTGAAAGTCCCTTGGACAGCAAGGAGATCAAACCAGTCAATCTTAAGGGAGATCGACTCTGAATATTCACTGGAAAGACTGATGCTGAAGCTTCAGTATTTCGGTCATCTGATGAAAACAGACGAAGTCCCTGAAAAAGTCAGGGAAAAAGTCCCTGAATCTGGGATCACTGAAAAAGTCCCTGATGCTGGGAAAGATTGAGGGAAGAAGAGGGTGTCAGAGAAAGAGATGGCTGGATGGCATCACCGATGCAATGAACATGAACTTGGACGAACTCTGGGAAATACTGAGGGACAGGGAGGCCTGGAGTGCTACCGTCCGTGGGGTTGCAGACAGCCAGACACGACTGGGTGACTGAACAACAGCAACAATCTTCTAAGTATCTTAGCAAAACAAGTTCTAAAACTAATGTCCAAAAACACTTCTATCAAGGTATAACAATACAGATGACCATACACTTCACCAATGTTATTTTAACACAATAGAAAAACACATATACAGCTTTCAAAGAAAAAGGACAGACTAACACATTTCTGAATCAGGTCAAAGTAATACTGATGTGACGGTAACATGTAGTTATTTTTAGATACAAAGACTCGGGGGCAAAATGCTTTAAGGAATTAAACTGCTCAAAGATACTTGCCAAAACACTCAGAGATAATTAAAAAAAATTTTTTTAATGGGCATTTCAGTTTTAAAGAACTGTGGAAACCAAAACCAACTGGGAATATAAGCCCAGTCTACACTTATTTAGATTTTGGTTTCAAAATTATATAGAAAAATTATCTGTAGAAGATAATTAAAAGGTTAAAAAGGGCAATGCATAGTAAAAGCATAGCAGCAATAATGAACTTCATATACTAGAAGGCATGTAATAACAAGACAAGCTCTATAATGATAAGAAGAAATCAATGCAAATAACTGACACACGAGATGACAAATCGGAATTGGTATCATATGAAGAAAGCAAAAGTAAAAATAATACATGGAAGACTTGAATAGCATAAAAAGTGGGGCTGAGTTAACAGATAACCCACATTTTTGAAAATCTATGAGAGAGTGCTTTCTTTTCAAGTGTTCTTAGCACATTTACAAAACCCGACTCTATAGAGACCGATCATAAGGACAAATATTCCGCCAAACATGTTATATCAATCAAATTCTCTAGCCACAAAGAAATAAATATAAAAGTTAAGAGGAAAGGTTTTATGACAGCAAGACTATAATAAAAAATAAACTAAAACTTGGAAATTATAAAAAAAAATACCCATCTGAGGAAATAACTTTATAAATGGAAAAATGTTTTAAAAGCAAATAGGTTTATCACATCTTTATTAAGAATAAGGAAAAACTGCCAACCACCTAAATCAAGTGGGGGAATAGTTAATTAAGGTACTTCGTATGTGGTCTTGGGCAAATTACTTAATCTAAGTCTCTATTTCCTTATCTGTAAACTGGGGATAATTACCTCCTTCAATGAATTGTTGTAAAGATGAAATTAGACCATGCTTGTAAAATATTTTAATCACTATGCAGCCATCAAGAGAACACTCAGTCAGTCTTATCTATTAAGACTGTCATTATTTAAAATTATGTTTACATTGAGTTTGCAATAATAGAAGTGCTAATGTTACACCACAGAGGGGAAAGAACAAGGTCGTCATCTGAAATACAGTTGATGAAAACTACATAAAATAAACAAATATGTGTAACAATTAAAATTGAAGCTCACCATTCTCTCACCCTAAGTACCACCTTAGCACACTGACACAGCTAAAAGAAACCAAAATGGGACTTTAACTAAACTGTGGAAACAATATGGGTATTTAGGAATACAGTGTTGCGATTTATGTAATTTATCAGGCATCCTGAAGAAAACTTTTAAAAAGTCTCTTTGGAATGTTTCCCTGAAGAGCTCACATCTATCTTCTGGCCTCTCAGGACCTCAGATCCTGCTCCTTCAGGTGTTGCTTCATTCCACTCACAGGGCTGATCACTGCTCCTTGTTTCTCTCATGTGCGTTCCTCTCAACCAGTGGAATGGATCTTCCCTGGGGATCCGCCCTTCTTTTGTATATTAATATGTGAATACTTAAAAATTTAATAATTGTGTCCCTGTGGAAAATTCTTAAAGAGATGGGAATACCAGGCCACCTGACCTGCCTCCTGAGAAATCTGTATACAGGTCAAGAAGCAACAGTTAGAACTGGGCATGGAACAACAGACTGGTTCCAAATTGGAAAGGAGTACGTTGAGGCTGTATACTGTCACCCTGCTTATTTAACTTCTATGCAGAGTACATCATGCGAAATGCCAGGCTGGATGAAGCACAAGCTGGAATCAAGATTGCTGGGAGAAATATCAATAACCTTATAAATGCAGATGACACCACCCCTATGGCAGAAAGCAAAGAACTAAAGAGCCTCTTGACAAAAGTGAAAGAGGAGAGCGAAAAGGTTGGCTTACAACTCAACATTCAGAAAACTAAGATCATGGCATTTGGTCCCATCACTTCATGGCAAATAGATGGAGAAACAGTGACAGACTTTATTTTTGGGGCTCCAAAATCACTGCAAAGGTGACTGCAGCCATGAAATTAAAAGACACTTGCTCCTTGGAAGAAAAGCTATGACCCACCTAGACAGCATATGAAAAAGCAGAGACATAACTTTGCTGACAAAAGTCTGTCTAGTCAAAGCTATGGTTTTTCCAGTAGTCATGTATGGATGTGAGAGTTAGACTATAAAGCTGAGTGCTGAAGAATTGATGCTTTTGAACTGTGGTGCTGGAGAAGACTCTTAAGAGTCCCTTGGACTGCAAGGAGATCCAAGCAGTCCATCCTAAAGGAAATCAGTCCTGAATATTCATTGGAAGAAATGATGCTGAAGCTGAAGCTCCAATTCTTTGGCCACCTGGTGTGAAGAACTGACTTACTGAAAAAAGACCTTGATGCTGGGAAAGACTGAAGGCAGGAGGAGAAGGGGATGACAGAAGATGAGATGGTTGGATGGCATCACCGACTCGATGGACATGAGTTTGAGCAAGCTCCGGGAGTTGGTGATGGACAGGGAGGCCTGGCGTGCTGCAGTCCATGGGGTTGCAAAGAGTTGGACACGACTGAGCGACTGAACTGAACTCAATCGGGCTATAACCTGTTGCTACTTTCCTAGTTTCCAAATTTTCTACAGTGCATATGTATTACCTCTTTGCGGTAAACTGAGATAATATTGATTTGCCATAAAATTCACCCTTTGAAAGTGTGTAATTAGGAGGTTTTTATTATATTCTCAAAGTTGTACAGCTCTTCCCACTATTTAATTTTAGAACATTTTCATCACCCCCAAAAGACACCTTGTGCCAATTAGTAGACATTCTCATTCCCTTCTCCCTCCAGCTCTGGAAAACAGGAATTTACTTCCTGTCACAATGGATTTTCCTACTCTGGACATTTCTTATAAATGGAACCATACAATATATGGCTTTCTGTGTCTGCCTTCTGTATTCAGCATCATGTTTTCAAGTTCATTCATGTACTAGTACTTTATTCCTTTTTGGGACTGAATAATATTCTTAGATGTACTAATTCTCTAATGGAAAATCTATTTTAGCTTTTAAAAAAGGTAATGATTACATACGTATAACTTTGAGGTTAAAAAAAAAAATTATTGGCGGCACTGGGTCTTAATTGTAGCACACAGTATCTTTGTTGCTGCATGTGGGATCTTTAGTTGTGGCATGTAGAATCTAGTTCCCTGACCAGGGATCGAACCCAGGCCCCCTGCATCGGGAGTGCAGTCTTAACCACCAGACCACCAGAGAAGTCCTACTTTTGGTTGTTAATTCTACTAAAAATACCCTGGTACACTCCGATCATAATAAAAAATGATTTTTGGTGATGCATAAATTGTTTTTCAAAATCATGCATTTAAAAATCACAGTGAGCCTGTTAAACCTGTTTTTTTTCTGACTCAAGCTCTCAACTAAAAAGAACATAGGAATATAAATGATATCTTGCTGAACATCAGACACAGAAATTGAACCCAAAGAGACAGCTGTGGGTAACCAGGACCAATACATACAATTCTATCTTAGAGAGAAGATGAAAAATTCTTGGCTTTAAAATTCTGAATGTTCAAAGGAATACTTACGGTAACTGAAATGAGTAATTTTTAGAAACTAAGCATGTAAACTATTCTGTGGCAATCAATTGTAGTTATTTTAATTTGTATAGATGTAGCATAACTGAGCTTTATACTCATTAAGAAAAAGAAGTTCCAAATTTGCTTGTATGCATGTTGTATATTTGTGTACCTGCAAATCACAAACATACAAATACTGATGCATACTCAGTGCATGAATTTAATGTTCTAATCTCTACTTGTACAGGCAAATTCTACATATTTTCAGTCACAAGGGATATAGCTCAATCAAAGCTGACTGCAGCTAGGTCATATTAAGTAAGGGTAATTCATCAAACTGTACACTTGTAATCTGTACACATTTCTCTATGCATGTTATACTTCAATATGCCTTTTTTAAAGTTAAAAAAAAATAAAGCAACAGAAGACTCTACACATTGTTTTCACATTGGAGGGCCTGTAGTCCTCATCTGGGTGAGCCTTAGCTAAGGGCTGGAGGAAGCTTTGTCAAGAATTAATAATTAAAATATTGCTCAAGTCTTTAAAGAGACATCAAATGCTCATTTGAGAAAGCTAGTATCAGTCTGCAGACTAGATGTGCTTAAAAACCCATCCTGATAGAGAAGAAGTCTCTACAGTCCTCTGTCATAAGTTGTTCATTCAAAGTGCTCTCTAAAGATGTCACTTGGGTTAGCATCTGTACTGCCAGAGAGACCACCTGCTGCAACACCTTCAGAGATGACGACAGTCAAACAATTGCATTTAATCATTTATGAGCCTATAATATGTCAGTTAGGATTAGCTTATGCTCTCATTCAGGCAAATGAAGAAAATAGTTTTTTTCCACCAGTCGCCCCCCCCGCCCCCCCCCCAAACCAGAATTCTTAACAAAGTTAGACCATAAAATCCAAAAATACTGGTGGGCAAAAAACTATAAAAATATCTTATTTTTATTCAAGGTTATTGACTGCCAGCAATGTGTAGATTCTAGCTAGTATTCAATGTTTTCAGGACATGTTCATGTACCCTCCAACTCTTGGTGGGAATTATGACATGAAAGATTGTACATTTATTAAAAGCAGGATGAAGCACTGTTTGTGGGAGAGGAAGATGGTATCATTATTTTGGATAATGATAATTTTTGGATAATGACTCAGAAGACTTTAAAATGTCCATAACGTTCATTCGATTATAAGACTTTATTCCTAGAAAAATATTTAGAATTACAGTAAGATTCCATTAAAGGAGTGTTCATCATATTACTGTGGAAACAAAATATTGGAAACAATTTTAGAAATCCGACTACAAGGGACGAATTTTTAAAAAGCGTCCACATACCGGAAAAGTATAATTAAAAATGTAAAATTATAGGAGTACATTTATTGTTATAGTTAGAGGCTCATGAGTAACACCATTCCTTAAAAATTATGTACCTAAATATAAAGAGAAATATTTGGGATATAGATACATTAAAATATTGATGTCATTAGGATTAGAATTTTCTTTTTTCTTATCTACACGTCCCATCTTTTCAATAATGAACATGTTTATTATTTTATAACAAAGACGTTTTACAAAAATGTGAGGGAGGGGAGGTAGGAAAATGAAGGACTACAATATTTACGTGTGTGGGAATACATGCTCTTGTTCCATTATGTGAAATTAGTGTCTATTCTTTACTTTCTCTCTGCATATTGTAAAAGCTGTATGTGACATGCCTTTCATATGGTAGGAAACAGACTTACTGCTCCCGGCACCTGTCTTTCCATTCTAAGCAGCCATCCCACTGATCAACAGTATCATCTTGGGGCTTCTGGTCATTCAGCTCTCTTGACTTCTGTCAAAAGAACTAACATCTCAATAGATGCAAACACACAAATACACAGCCACTCAGCCCAGAACAATGCAGCAGAGCTACACCGGCTGGCTGCACGCTAGGTGTAGGAACAAGCCCATGGGAAAATCTCCTTCTGTTCTCTTTCCAGATCAAGTCATGAGACTTTGAGAGATATCCGTTCTCATGTCAGAAGACAGTCCCTGGTCCACTTCAAATAAACCAATTTTTTAAAAATCTAGAATCTGAAATATGCCAAAGGTTTACTGTTGATTTTTGTTTGATACACACAAAGGGAAACAATTTCCCTTCCTTGAAGCCTCTTTCCAGGAGCCTTAATGATTGGCTGCCAAATTTAGCCTTGGCTCCATCTCCACCATGTCTATTATTCCTCCATGCTATTGATGTGAGGCCAAATCTCATCCCTATTTAAAGCGCCCAAGAGCAGATGTCTTGATGAAAGGGGGGTGGTGGTGAATCTATATTGAAAAGAGCCAGGAAAACATGCTATAATGAATGGAAGCACACAGTTTCATGACTTAAGGTATTAAAAGTACACTCTCAGGAAAGAACCAATAGACTTAATCACATGATATGAAAAATCAAAGGCAGAAGAGGGAATTGTAGAGAAGGCAGTCAAGAAATCAGCTGCTTTTTAGAATGACTGGGGGAACTTGTTTTGTTTCAAATACTGCTGCCTGCACAAGAATGTCCTTGTCAGCACTGCTCGTAATAGCCAACATCTGGAAACAAACCACTGACACTACAATGGATAAAGAAATAATAAATTGAGGTCTATTCACACAATGGAATATTATACAGTGCTAAAAAGAGATGAAATACAGCTGTATACAATTATAATGAATCTTAGAAACATAATATCGAAAAAGGCCAGACACAAAAGAGATTTCATTTGTATAAAAGTTGACAATCAGGAAAAACTAATCCATGGCATTAGAAGTCAAGACAGTGGTTGCCTCAATTAGACAGTGACTGAATAGGGGCTTAAGATGGGATTTTGGGTGCTGCTAAGTGGAAACAGTGTCAGACTTTATTTTTTGGGGCTCCAAAATCACTGCAGATGGTGAGTGCAGCCATGAAATTAAAAGACGCTTACTCCTTGGAAGGAAAGTTATGACCAACCTAGATAGCATATTCAAAAGCAGAGACATTACTTTGCCAACAAAGGTCCATCTAGTCAAGGCTATGGTTTTTCCAGTGGTCATGTATGGATGTGAGAGTTGGACTGTGAAGAAAGCTGAGAGCCAAAGAATTGATGCTTTTGAACTGTGGTGTTGGAGAAGACTCTTGAGAGTCCCTTGGACTGCAAGGAGATCCAACCAGTCCATTCTAAAGATCAGTCCTGGGTGTTCTTTGGAAAGACTGATGCTGAAGCTGAAACTCCAATATTTTGGCTGCCTCATGCGAAGAGTTGACTCATTGGAAAAGACTTGGATGCTGGGAGGGATTGGGGGCAGGAGGAGAAGGGGACGACAGAGGATGAGATGGCTGGATGGCATCACCGACTCGATGGACATGAGTTTGGGTGAACTCCGGGAGTTGGTGATGGAGAGGGAGGCCTGGCGTGCTGCGATTCATGGGGTCGCAAAGAGTCGGACGCGACTGAGCCACTGAACTGAACTGAACTGAAGGTTGTGTTTCCATATGTAGGTCCTGGTTAGGTTAGATTGGGGTGTGTGTTTAGTTTGTGATAATTCTTTAAGTTATATAGTTATGATTCATGTAGTTTTGTTTAAACAAGATACAGTTCAATTAAAAAAAAGTTTAAAACTCAGATTTCTGGGCCCTAACATAAATAACTAAGACTACAGGTTATAAAATTCCTGGGAGTATTCAGTGTATAGCAAAGGTTGAGAATCACTGGACCAGATGATCTACATCTAATAGTGTGCCAGTCTCTACTGGCCCATGAACCAACTGTTAAATTCTCAGGACTTTTACAAGCCTGTTAAAATAGGGTCAGTATTGAATATTAATTATATAGAGTTTCAATTAAATAAATTATATTAAAACAAAGGTAACTAAATACTCAAAACTTACACTTTGTATTTATTCTACTATATTTCACTATTCTCTGTATTTTGAAGTTTGTTATTGTTGCTCAGTCCCTAAGTCCTGTTAGACTCTTTGTGACCCCATGGACTGCAGCATGCCAGGCTGCCCTGTCCTTCACAATCCCCCAGAGTTTGCGCAAACTCACGTCCATTAAGTCAGTGATGCCAGCCAACCATCTCATCCTCTGTTGCTCACTTCTCCTCTTGCCCTCAATTTTTCCCCAGCATCAGGGTCTTTTCCAATGAGTCAGCTTTTTGCATCAGGTGGCCAAAGTATATTTTGAGGTTATTTATTCCAGTTTTACCTGTATAATGGAAATACTATATAACCATGTGCTACTGTGGGCTTCCCCGCTGGTTTAGCAGTAAAGAATTCGCCTGAGATGCAAGAGATGTGAGTTCAATCCCTGGATCAGAAAGATCCCCTGGAGGATATGGCAACCCACTCCAGTATTCTTGCCTGGGAAAGCCCATGGACAGATGAGCCTGGCAGCCTATGATCCATGGGTCACAAAAGAGTTGACATGACTTAGTAACTAAACAACAACGTGCCATCTCTTTCCAACTCCACACTCGGTCACAACGGTGGTTTCAAATGGGCCATGGTGGAAGCAGTCACACCAGTGAAACTGGCAACCACTCCACATCAGGTCTTGCTTTATTTTTCTGTCATCTTGACTTAAGAACATGACTTTAAAATGTTAATAATGCAGATTAAACTTAAAAGGGTGTAATGTGTGTAGCTGTTATATTATGAATAATCCATTTAAGAAAATATCCTTACAGTATGTAAAAGCTCTTATTTGGCTCAGCAAAGAAATCATTCATATCTTTGATGAATGAATACAGCCTGACATATGCCTTTGTTACTTTACTTTTGTCTTACTCACATAAAGAAAAATATTGGGCAACATTTATATGAGAATTGCACTCATCAACTGTACCATAGGTAGACCATGGATAGATGAGTTCTCAAAACCAGTGTTTTGTGAGACCCAATTAGCTAAACGGAGTTTACAACAAAGAGTATTCTCTATTATTATTTATAAATAGTATGCTACACCCATTCTTTAGGTCAGTAAAATTTATAATCAACTTATGTTTGCACATAAATGCATTGTTTTTCTCTTCCAGAGTGTAGGTTGATTTACCAGCACAAACCTTTCACGTTTAAGATTCTATGACTCTATATAATTTAAGAAAGAAGAAAACAAAATAAGAAGGGAGCTTCCAAAGGCAGCATTTCAGCATAAGATAATGACTATACTTTACAGAGTACAGTATACTTCCCAACTTAAAATATGATCCTCAGACCAGTAGCACTGACATCAATGAGATACCCCCTGGGAAATGCATAATCTTAGGCCTCACTCTAGAACTTCTGAATCACAATCTGCATTTTATCAAGATGCCCAGGTGACTTTTATGCATATTAAATTTTGGGAAGCACCGCTTTAAAAATAAACTCCCTGCCATGAATGGAAACTCACATAACTGGTTTGAGACTCGTAGCAATCTAGCCATTGGTGATCTCTAAGCAGCTCATACCAAATGAAGGATAGCACTGGGGAAAACACCTAATAGCTAGCCCTACACTTGAAGAGTGAAGAACAGGGAATCCTGGTGTGCTACAGTCCACGGGGTCACAAAGAGTCTGACACAACTTAAGTGACTCAACAACAAACCTGAAGAGGACATACATCTTGCAACACACATTTGTCCAACACTGAAAAGGGAAACTGAGCCACTAGGAAACTAAAGGCTATTCTAGGCCACTTGGATGATTCATTTCAAAAAAGGGGGAAAAAGTACAAGAAAAAAAATCTTATCAGGAGCCTTCCTCTGTATATGTAATAAGAAATGTTGCCAAAGACTTGGATCCAAAAACCGAAAACAGGGCAGCAAGTGCCACATGACAAAGTGTGGCAGCTGGAGAGAGGAGTGTGATGAAACATTTCCCAGAGATGTAATTTAGGCCACGGTAGCTATCAGTGCTGAGGGTGAAAGGGGGAAATTGCAGTGCTTATGTTTTTCCCATCAACATATCAGTTAGCAACCCGAGACAGAAAAGATGGTCAATGTCCAGGAAGGATTCAATACTAGAGTTAATTGAAATGATGGGAGGAAAGTCTCACTTGTTTTGAAATCGAAGGCAAAAATGTTCTACTGGCAACACTGTTCTCCGAAAATATTTTAGTTATTTGGCTGAAAACACAGTAGCTGCTTTGAGATGCAAAGGTCTACGTGGAAAACACCTTAGATAAAGTGTCTGAAAGGGCATGAGAGCCAGGTATCTCCCAGAGGAGCTTGCTATTACTTTGAAGCAGAAACTGAAGCAATAAAGTAATTCATGCAAACCTCAGCAACCCTAGAGTGTGAAGAAGACAAATGTAATTGTGACCAGGCTACTGGTACTCAGGAACACAGGTGGGCCTGTTTTCACCCAAGAAAAAAGGTCACTATAATCATCCCCTGTAGTGTCAGACCTCAGATGACTCCAGAACATTTAGCAGCAAAATGATATGGATGCCCTGATGTGTTATAACATTTTCCCTTGACATACTTTAGCAAGGCTAAGAAGAAAACTCACCCTTGTTGAATACCTACTGTTTTTTGTGTGTGTTTTAATCATTTATTTGTTTGGCTGTACCAGGTCTTAGTTGTGGCATGTGGGATCTATAGTTGCAGCCTATGAACTCTTTAGTTGCAGCATGTGAAATTTAGTTCCTTGACGAGGGATCGAACTGGTAGACCTTGCACTGGGGAGCACGGAGTCTTAGCCATTGGACCATCCGGGAAGACCCCCTAATATCTGTTTTATGTGTGTGATTTCACAGCATTCTCATAATCCTCTGATGGAGGTGATATTGTCTCCATTTTACAGATGAGCAAAATGAGCTCCGAAGAAATATGTCACCCATGTCACATGATTAATAAAAAGCCAGAAATCCATAGACAAAATTAAAAGTCTCCATAGTTGATGAAAACAGGCATCTCAACAAAAACAGCTTGAAAGGGATCAGAGTATGGGGTAGTTAAGTTTCGAATACAAGGAAAGACTGGTCTGTATTGGTGTCCATGAAGATAGCAAAGTCTCTCCTAGGACCCACCATATCTTTACACTGCTGGAATCCCCTTGTAACCCATTTCTGGATGTATGTTAGGTTTCAGATATATTTCAAACTTGATAGCTGCAATTTTGGCTAAGTTGGAGGCTTTAGAAGGTGTGCCATCTTTCAGGTAGTGTCACATGAAAGAACTGAGCCCTGGACTGGGCTTTGGAAACCTGGGTTCAGCCCCAGCTGTGTCCCTTATGAACTAGAAGAGTGGGTGAGCTGCATTGCTTCTCTGGATGGTAGATTGTTTCTCACCTATGTGAGGCTGGATTAAGGATCCTTAAGAACCTCTCTGGGTCCAGGATTCAACCCTCCATGACTCCACTGTTTACTAGTGTGACTTCCGTCAAAATATATTAGAGATGCCCTGAAGAATTAACAATCTGTACAGACAACACTGCTGTGTGGTTCAAGTTACCAAATACAAAACAAGACACATAAAATTAAAAAAGAACCCTACAAGAATAATTACTTCTTTAACAATCTGCAAGAATAACCTGGAATTGAATATTTTAAAGTGCTTCCCCCCCATTATATACTTAAATCAAATATATATTCAAATTCTTAGATCTCAGTACAAATCCAAGCTCTACTTCCAATTAGTTCTTTGACTTCATATACCTGAGTTTCCTTTTGCTTCTATAAAATTGGAATTTATAAAGAATATTATCTGTAATGCAATCAAGTGTCTGGCATCTAGAAACAGCATGATGTAAGTACTGGTTATTGTTATTCCAGCAGTCATTAGGGGTCTGGACTAGGTTGCGTGACAAACAGTTCCAAGGAAATTTCTCCACGGAGGGATGGAGCCTGAGATTGTAACCCCATTAGCACTGCGGACTTGCCATTAACCTGTGTCTATGCAATAAATAATGTCAGGTGCAGAGAGGAGAAATATAATCAAACTTGTGGACCTGCAGGCATCCATCTGGTTTCCTTCTTTGTAAAACTTTCTAATTCACCCTTAGTTGATGAAACCGTATCGGACATGTTGATGTGCTTGATGGGACAGCTGCTGGCAGTATCTGAGGGCAGGAGTGTCCTGGGACATCAAAGAGTGCCTGTCATACTCACATTTCAGTGTCTTTATTTGCCATTTCTCAGTTTCTGTCCTATGTATACGAGGAACAAAAGATTCTAGGAGGAGGTGACTTCACTTTGTTTATAAATTCCAGCCTCCCCCGCTCCCCCCCCCAAAAAAAACCCTAAACAATTTTTATTCTGACATATCAATAACCTGTCTATACACATCCCATCTGTTTGGGTGACTGCCTCTTGCCTTTCCAGGCAAAGCTCTCCTTTTCGCCTCCCCTCCCCCACGAATCACACACTCCCACCCCCTTCCCCTTTCTATATACACCTCATTTTTTGTGACTGATCTTTCCTTCCCTCTCCAAATTTTGTTTCGGTGTCAAGAGGTTGGTGGGGAGCCTGGATAGAGAAAAGAAGATGAACACAAGAACCAGATTCAAATAATCTGAACTCTTTGAACCCTATTAGGTGAAGTCAGAGTAAGGCCTTCAAAGAATGAGACTGAACTGCCTGTTTTCTAAAAGGAAAAAGGAAGACCAATAAGAAGAGTAAAGAATCCGCCACAGGTACCTGTGGCGGATTCATTTTGATATTTGGCAAAACTAATACAATTATGTAAAGTTTAAAAATAAAATAAAACTTTAAAAAAATAAAAAAAAAGAAGAGTAAAGAAAAAAAATTCCTGTTTTCTACAGTACATTTCTTGAGTGAAAAACAGCAGAATTTAATGTATTTCCAGGAGTGTTTTGAGAGAGGTCAAGCATAGTAACCAAAGCCTCTAAAGCTCAAAAAAGCAAACAAATGGTTGCTAATTAAATTACTCTTAGAGATACCATACTCATTCTAAGGCCTTTTTTGGTGCTAACATTATATGATTCAGAGTATAACTTTACTCTTTAAGCAATTATAGGTTTATAGTTGTTATATGGATAATTTACAACATACCATTGTCGCAGCTAAGCAAATATCAGTTGATAATGAGGTCTTAACCTGTAATGGGATCTTCCCAGTCTAATAGAGGTATTATGATCTATTTTGTAATGATACATTATATAGCAACTTTTATAGGACAAAGCTGTTATAGGACAGCTTACAATAATCCTTTAAACACTTAAAAGTATCTTTTAACTAATTAAGCTTTTAGGGTTATTAGCTTGGGTTGGGGGTATCAGTACATTAAAAAAGAAGATACAGTAAAGTTTTCTTTGGTAATTTATTCCCATTTTACTCTTTATTATCCCTTTATATAATACTCTCTGAGAAGGATTAACAACTTACACATTATTCTACAAAAAGTAAGGGTGGATGAAGAAAGAGGGGAAAAGAGAAGGTTGTCAACTCTGACAAAAATGGAAAACGTCCTGTTTAATCTTTAAATATTGGCCGTTTTCAGGACTTACATTGGTATTTATTTACTAGGTATCCAAACCTATCTACGTGACACATTTCAGACAAACTGAGGTTGCAGAAGGAATCCAGTACTCTTAAGCACCAGGTCATGTTGTAATGCTTTCTTAGTGATGCTGTGAAGACTCAGACAGCTTACAATTTTGTTTCAATGCTTTTCAAGCAGTAACACCTCAAGTTTGAGATACTGTAATTTAGCAGTTCTAGAAAAATGCATAATCTCTCCCTCTTGGTTTGAAATTCTACACTCTGTCTTTCTCTAAACTCTTACCCTTTTATTATCTATCTAGACAAAAATGTGCTTGGAAAAATTTTCCCATCCATACATGGAATTGCAAAGTAGTCCCACAGGATAGAAAACGGTGAATTTGTGAATGTACTATGGACCCTCAGTTCAGGGCATGCATTATCTTGATTTATTTTCTCACTTTTCCTGCATGAATGTTTAATATCTTGTCTTTTAAAATCTATTTGTAAGATCCTTAGAACTGGAGACCCCCATAGTAAAAATCTTAAATTTTTGACAGGGCCATGCCATAAAGTACACACGAATACTTAATATTTTGCTGTTTTACTTAAAGAGAATGGAATTTATTCTTTTGTAACACCTTTGTCATTGAATTTTACTATATAAGCTGTAATTACCAAGTTATCTTAGGCAAGTCACTTAAACTTCCTTGGTCCCAGTTTCTCTATTGGACAAGATTTTTCCAACTAGAGAATTTAGGTTTTGGATTAAGACAGAACTTTAAAAAATATAATTTCTTCCATTTACTAGGAACTGAATCTATTACCTGACCTCTCTGAACTTTCAATTCCTCACCTTGTCCTCTGGACACCAAGCGAAGTGTTACACCTCACAGGAATTTTTTTTTTTTTTTTTTTGCAGAATGAGAACGTTAAGTGTAAGGAATGCAGCATATTACCTGAATTTTGGTTCAAGCTCAAAAATATCAGTCATTATTGTATCAATTTTCTTTCTGATGTAAAATTGCAATGATCGAGCATGCAAATACCCTGTATCTTCAGCTATTCCTGGCACGACTTGGATCCCCAACGTGAAAGAGAAGTCTTATAAAGAACAAACTGATTCAAGGCCCATTTTAGTGCTATTTTTACTCACAGAGTAAATAAAATAATTTTAATAATCATGGAAATTGTGATATTCATAACTGAGTCAATAAAAAAAAAATGACAAAGACAAATCGTTCTAAGACAAATGACCAAGTAAGTTGTTCTGAAATGCATGCTCAGAATCAGACAGACTATGTCAGCAATCTATGGTCACGGGTTTGCACAAAGACACTGACCTGGCTTGCTGGAAGTGAAGAACAGAACACCCTGCTCACAGCTGGACTTACCTACACAAAAGAGAGAAGTGCCTTATAAAGTATTGCTCTGTAATACTTGCTTGCTTGGAGCACATGGGGCGCCACTGACATTTTTAACATGCATTGTTTTCCTCTCTACCCAACCCACCAAAGAGCAGAACCTGCTTTATTTTTTCCAAGTGTCAGTGTTAAAATGGCATTTCTTGGGGCCATATACATCCTGAAATAGCTAGGTGAACTTTTTGTAGCATTTCTGAAAATATATTTCTGAGCATTTGGGAATGATACCAAAAAAAAAAAAGGCAGTTAGCCACAAAACCATGAGCAGAAACAAGGAAAACCTTACAGGGATTTTACAATACAGAAGGAAAAGAAATGGATCTACTATTCCTCCAAAATAGCATTTTTAGGCCGTACTATCATAAGTAAAAGTCCAAATGATTCTGTTTTTTTTTTCCTATTTGATTGCATTTGTATAGTTAATAAGCTATGTTGTTGTTCCAACATCAAACTGCCCGTGTTTCTGTTTCTACCTCTGGAACCACACACAACCCTATGTACTTAAAGTCACACTACTTTCTAAATTTGGTTGGACAATAATATGCAAGCTTAGAATACTGTGATTTCATTGCTTCCTAATGATTTTTCAAAGTCTTCCACACTGTGAAGAACAAGTTAAATTCCTTTCCCACTAACAAGTCCACATGCGATCCAAGAATCTCAGAGAAAACTTACTTGAATAATAATTTGCTGCCTACTCCACCTGTGGAGTGGTATGCAAACATTATTTATATCGAAAAGAGCTTGTGTTTCTCTTTCAGCAAACAGTGACTCTCTCGGGCGTCCACAGTTATCAGAAATGAAATATAATTTCAAATTTCTGAAGAGTGTTTTAAAACAAACTTATCAGCGTTTTGTTAAAAAGCCTAGCTGTTTGCTGAAATCAACACAGCCTATTGGCTATTTATATCTGCTGATAGTGAGAACACAGTTATACAGAGAGGAAAACTACTGGTAACATACTTTTGCAGTTTAGAGGGGATATGCTGTACAGTGTAAATACGCAGCACTGCTCCCGTGGGTGCTGGGGGAGCCCCAAACTAGTGAAACCTCTAGCTGTGCATCTGGCTGGGGTTCAACAAAGCTTCGGGAACAGCACAGGCTGGGGAGGGGGAGTTCAAAGTCAAAGAGCCTCTTCTCCTCTTCCTAGGTCTGAGCGCCTTTGTGTGTATATTAATCTTCATGCATTCCCCCCACCCCCCAGCAAATGTGTACAGTCAGCTAGAAAGGCACAGCTTGTGTGCTGACGTGCAAAGCCAAGTCAAAACCCTGCGCTTGGCACTCCCTTCTAACTTTCTGGCTTGTCCAAGTCTAAATATTGACATTGCTCCTCAGTTGAGATGTTTGATACTGCTGAGGGTAGAAACGGCAGAACTAACAGCAGGATCAAATGATACATTCTTACATGGTTGAGCCTTCCTTCCACTTCTTTTTTTGTAGAGGGGGTTGGATTCCCTTGTCTGCACATCTTCCTCCCACGCCACCCTTCCACCCCCACCCTGTTTTTCTCCCCAAAACCTGAGCACGCAGAGACTAGGTAAGGTGTTCTGCAAGCCCCTCACGGCAGCTCCTGCTGTTGTCACAGCGACTCACAACAGACTCCATAGACACCGGGCTGGGGGTGGGGAGCGCCAAACTGTGGGCTGACCGGTCAACTCTCTTGGGGGTGCAAGCGCCAAAGGGGCTAGTGTCTCCCCCTGTGCAGTTCCTCTGGCTCCCCACCACCTTCCAAGGAAAAGAGCCTTGTGGTCGGCGCGGCACGTCCCCCACCCCCTCCCTGGCGCAGCCCTCCTTCTAAGGGTGCCCTGTTGTGCATTTTCTCAGCTCCAAGTTAGGGGTGCGGCTGTGCAGGCGCTCCTAGAAATCTCTTCTGCTGGCCTCTGATGGGAGGGTTCCCGGCCTCGCAGAGAAGGCGAGGGCGGCTCCCAGAGCAGCTCGGTCCCACGACTCTTGCTCGGGACGCGGCCGGCCGCGTGGCGCGGCCCGGGGCCCCCATAGGCCACCCGCCGGGGCCGGGGCGGGGTGGGGTGGGGGGTGCTCCGCGGCGGCTGCTCGGAGAAGTTTCACAGCATAGCGCACTCACGACACAGAACCTACCCTGAAGCCGAGCGAGACGCGAGCTCTCTCCGCCTTCAAGGGCTGGGGGAGCTGGGGTGGGGGGTGGTCCCCGCCACTCAGCAGCAGCCACGACTGCGCGCGGTCGCGGGTGTGCCGGGCCCCTGCGCGCGGCGCGCCGCCCGCCGCCCAACTTTGCACAAAGGCAGCATGGCTCTGCCTCGCCTCTTGGGCTCGCCCCGCGCCGTGGCGGCAGCTCTTCCCGGTGCCGGGCCAGAGGGGCTCGCCCCTTTCCGTCCCCCAGCCCTCCCCCTTTCCTCCCGCCCCCGCCCGGCTCCCAGGCTGGCCGGCCGGGAGGAATGGAGAGCGCTCGGCACCCAGCTCCGCCGCGGTGGCGACCGCCGCCTGCTCTGTGACGTTAGCAGCCTTCGCGGCTATTTATATCCGCACGATTGGATTTCATTCATGAAACCCAGGCCTGGTGTGTCTGTGCGCTAGGGTGCGGGTTGCAAAGGTGCCTTAGTTTTTACGCAGACCATGGGGGTGGGGGTGGGGTGGGGTTGGGCTCGGAGGCTGCCTGCCGGGGGCTAACGTGTGCCGAGCCTGGGAGACCCCAGCCCTGTTTGCTAGTGGCCGGGAAGGGAGGAGCAGGGCGAGCTGTAGCCTCCCTCGCCCCCGCCCTCCCCACGTCCTCTGTCCCCAGCACCCCACCCATTCGCATACAACTGCTGGCCCTTTGTCCCAGGCTCTGGAAAAGTAAGTTGGGCCACTAACCGGCTGGGCAGCATGGCTCTCTTCCCCCCAGGAGCTGACCGGCCGCGGACTCCAAGGGAGGACATTGGCTTTTGTTTCAAAACCGAGCCCAGCTGCTGACTAAGAGCTGCGTTAGCCCAGCCTCCTCCTCCCCTGGGCGCTGCACGTGCTGCTCGGCTCGACTCTGGGTTACCTTCCTCTGTGACTTGGCTCGTGGGGTCCCTGCAAGGGGCGTAAGGACGCACCGGCTGCCCCCGACCCGAGTAAGGAGGAGATTTACAACCTTTTATAAATGGCTGGGTGAGGAAGTGAAATTGACTTCAGACCGCTTGTGGGTTGTCAGAATTCTTGGATACCCTGCTGAACTCCTCCTTACTCTTCCAGGCTGTGAGCTGAGGACGGACCAGAGGCAGTTTTCATGCATGCACATAAATGATGTCTATTTCCTACAGAATGTCAGGTAATCTGTGAAGCTCTGACAATGAACACAATCAACCCGGTGCTGGCCCCCAAGGCACTTTCTTTTCAGTCAGCTATTAAAATGTGTGTTTTAAACCATCTCATTCCCATCCTCTAAAGGAGCAATTAGGGGCTAAAGGTATTGATGTGTTCAGCTAAGGTTAAAGGGTTTATTCATTTGTGCTGTGCTGTGCTAAGTCGTGTCAGACTCTTTGCTACCCCATGGACTGTAGCCAGCCAGGCTCCTCTGTCCTTGGAATTTTTCAGGCAAGAATACTGGAGTGGGTTGCCATTTCCTACTCCAGGGGAATTTCCTGACCCAGGGATCGAACCTGAATCTCTTGCGTTTCCTATGCTTCCTGTGTCTCCTGCATTGGCAGGCGGATTCTTTACCACTGTGTCACCTGGGAAGCCCTCATTCATTTGATAAACCTTTATTGAGGAGGCTATCTGTGTCCTAAGGGCTGGGGATACAAAGATGGCAACAATGTGTCCTTAGTCCTCAAGGAGTTCTCAGGTAATGGATTTGCAGAGCTGGGAAAGAAGGACCCATATTCTACTGCAAAGACTGTCTCTGTGTTATCCCTCAAGAAACAGAACATCAAAAAGATGATAAATGCAAACACACTTCTCCTACCTCAGTTTCCTCCAAGAAACCATAGGCTCCCCAGATGAGTTTTACTACACTGGATGTTCCTACTCTTCCCCATTTGTGTATATTCCCTTTGGAGACCAAGTCTTGCCTGGTGCTCTCTGAATTCCCCAGAGACCCCAGAATATAGTGACATTCAATGTTTTTACAAGGAAAGGTATTAAGGGCAACCTTCTTTTTTAAGCCATCCTCACTGAAGTGTCTTTGAAAATAGAATTATTAGTCTCTAATCTTTAATACCCAGAAGAGAGGACAATGAAAAGTCAGATTATGGGGGTCTACTCTAAGAACCTCAAGACAGACACATGAGGGGGTGATCATTTACTTGGCACAAAACAGACTTTGCTTAGTCTATATAAAAGTGACTCTATTTTGAAAGGTTGAATCAATATAACCTTTTTTTTCAGTAACATATTTCTTGAGAAAATTTTATTTAGTGCAAGCCATTTCTCATCAGACTGCAATGGGAGATAAGAAATAGTATAGAAACTCAAAAGAAATAGGAATCAACATGTATTATGGCCTTTACATCTGGCAGGCAATGGGCTAGGCCAGGAGGTTTCAAACACATTTTCTCAATTAAGCCTCACACTAGTTGATGAGGTAGATACCCTTATTAACATAACCATTTTAAAGATGACGAAACTGAGGCACATAGAAGTAGTTTTCTGAAATTTTGACAGTTGCATTTGCACCTCGGTCAGATTATGCTAAGGCATTATTATATCACTAACTGGCCTTTTGACATCCTGCTTTTTCTTAATTTCTTTCATTTCCTCAGTTATGAATTAAAAAGTTAAATGGCATCTTTAAGCAGCAGGTCAGTCAGTCAGTTCAGTCACTCAGTTGTATGCAACTCTTTGTGATCCCATGCATCAGGGTCTTTTCAAATGAGTCAGTTCTTTGCATCAGGTGGCCAAAATATTGGAGTTTCAGCTTCAACATCAGTCCTTCCAATGAATATTCAGGACTGATCTCCTTTAGGATGAACTGGTTGGATCTCCTTGCTGTCCAAGGGACTCTCAAGAGTCTTCTCCAACACCACAGGTCAAAAGCATCAATTCTTCGGCACTCAGCTTTCTTTATCCAACTCTCACATCCATACATGACTACTGGAAAAACCATAGCCTTGACTAGATTGACATTTGCTGGCAAAGTAATGTCTCTGCTTTTTAATATGCTGTCTGCTGCTGCTGCTGCTGCTGCTAAGTTGCTTCAGTCGTGTCCGACTCTGTGCAACCCCATAGACAGCAGCCCACCAGGCTCACCCGTCCCTGGGATTCTCCAGGCAAGAATACTGGAGTGGGTTGCCATTTCCTCCTCCAATGCATGAAAACTAAAAAGTGAAAGTGAAGTCGCTCAGTCGTGTCCGACTCTTAGCGACCCCATGGACTGCAGCCCACCAGGCTCCTCTGTCCATGGGATTTTCCAGGCAAGAGTACTGGAGTGGGGTGCCATTGCCTTCTCCGAATATGCTGTCTAGGTTGGTCATAACTTTTCTTCCAAAGAGTAAGCATCTTTAAATTTCACCGCTCCAGTCACCATCTGCAGTGCTTTTGGAGCCCCCCGCAAAATAAAGTCTCTTATTGTTTCCATTGTTTCCCCATCTATTTGCCATGAAGTGATGGGACCAGATGACATGATCTTCATTTTCTGAATGTTGAGCTTTAAGCCAGCTTTTTCACTCTCCTCTTTCACTTTCATCAAGAGGCTTTTTAGTTCCTCTTCACTTTCTGCCATAAGGGTGGTGTCATCTGCATATCTGAAGTTATTGATATTTCTCCCACCTCTTGATTCCAGCCTGTGCTTCACCCAGCCCAGCATTTCTCATGATGTACTCCACATATAAGTTAAATAAGCAGGGTGACAATATATAGCCTTGACCTACTCCTTTCCCTATTTGGAACCAGTCTGTTGTTCCATGTCCAGTTCTAACTGTTGCTTCCTGACCTGCATACAGATTTCCCAATAGGCAGGTTAGGTGGTCTGGTATTCCCATCTCTTTTCCACAGACTTTTCCACAGTTGGTGGTGATCCACACAATCAAAGGCTTTGGTCAATAAAGCAGAAATAGATGTTTTTCTGGAACTCTTGCTTTTTTGATAATACAACGCATGTTGGCAATTTGATCTCTGGTTCCTCTGCCTTTTCTAAAACCAGCTTGAACATCTGGATGTTCACGGTTCACGTACTGTTGAAGCCTGGCTTGGAGAATTTGGAGCATTACTTTACTAGCCTATGAGATGAGTGCAATTGTGCGGTAGTTTGAGCATTCTTTGTCATTGCCTTTCTTTGGGATTGGAATGAAAACTGACCTTTTCCAGTAAAAGTTGGTACTTAAGTATAATTAAACAAACACTATGTCTTTAAACATTCAGGTTTGTACTGCACAAAAGTGGTATAAAAACTTTTGACTACCTTTTATGGTAATTATTTGCCAAAGTCACAGCATTAAAAAAATTCTCACAGTCAAGATACAGAGATGTTTCGTATCATAGAACAGCATCATGCTAAGTCTTGGTATTTGCATCCTTCCACCAACCACTAATCTGTTCTCCATGTCTAGAATTTTGTCATTTTGAGGCTTGTATTAATGAGAGCATACAGTAGATAATGTTTTGAGATTGAATGAATTCTTTTTTACTAGGCAGAATGCTCTTGAGATTCATCCGGGGTGTAGCATATATCAGTACTTCATTTTAATGCTGAGTAAATTTCTTTTGGGTGGATATACCAGAATTTGTTCATCTGCTTTCCTGTTGAAGGACTTTTTGAGTAGCTTCAGTTTTGCTGGTTTTGTAGGTATTTGTGTGAACTTAAGTTTTTATTTCTTTGGGATGAATGCCCAAGAATGCTGGGTCATATGCTAAAAAACTGTCAAACTGTGTTCCAGAGTGCCTGTACCATTTTATGTTCCCACTAGTAATATATGAGGGAGAAGGCAATGGCACCCCACTCCAGTACTCTTGCCTGGAAAATCCCATGGACGGAGGGGCCTGGTAGGCTGCAGTCCATGGGGTCGCTAGGAGTCGGACACGACTGAGCAACTTCACTTTCACTTTTCACTTTCATGCATTGGAGAAGGAAATGGCAACGCACTCCAGTGTTCTTGCCTGGAGAATCCCAGGGACAGAGGAGCCTAGTGGGCTGCTGTCTACGGGGTCGCACAGAGTCAGACACAACTGAAGTGACTTAGCAGCAGCAGCAGCAGTAATATTATAAGAAATCTAGTTCCTCCATGTTCTCATCAGTATTTGATGTTATTACTCTTAAAAAAATTTCATTTGTTCAGTAGCTTTTTATGGACAAATTATGGTGGTTTTAATCTGGATTTCCCCAACGACTAATGATACTGAAGAACTGACTCATTGAAAAAGACCCTGATGCTGGGAAAGACTGAAGGCAGGAGGAGAGGGGACGATAGAGGATGAGATGGTTGGATGGCATCATGGACTCGATGGACATGAGTTTGAGCAAGCTCCGGGAGTTGGTGATGGACAGGGAGGCCTGGCGTGCTGCAGTCCTTGGGGTCGCAAACAGTAGGATAGGACTGAGCGACTGAACTGAACTGAATGATACTGAACCTCTTCTCATGTGCCATTATATCTTTTTTGTGGAAATAACTGTTCATCTCTTTGGCCTACTTTATAACTGGATTTTTTAAACTACTGAATTTTGAGAGGGTTTTTTTTCCCCCAAAAGTATATTCTGGGATCACAGAACTTTCAAACTGCAAAATAAATACTCCTTCAAGATAACACCATTTTCAATCCAGCCACTAGCATCCAACATTTCTGCTGCCATTCGTTTTAGAGAATCTTTTCAGGTATTTACATTAAGTATTCTGAAGTACTTACATAAAACTCCTTTAGAGAGGGTCTTTCTCTATTATTTAATAAACCTGCTCCTCATCTGTCGGTAACAGACCCGCAGATCCTGGCTGGCACGTGGCCACTGCCGAACTACTCGAGGCCCCGCCTCCGCGCAGGCGCAGAGGCCACTTCTGGCGATCTGAGCCAGGGATGCAGCTAAGACTGCAAGAAGCTTGAGCGAGGCTTGGTTTGTGCGGACCATTCATCGCCTTCTCCTTGGATGCAGAATGGGGTGTTGTACTTGGCTGTTTAAAGGATGTCATCCTGGATGGCAAGTTTCAGGTGTTAGGCAGCAAATTTCATGGACAAGCACTACCAGTGTTTGAAGACATGCACCTATTTTAAGGAGTTTGGTAGAAAAGTGTTTGGTAGAAAGATAATGAAAAACAGTTGCCGGAGCATATTCCCAGAGTTAACGGGAACAGCCAACGACTTTGCGGTACTTTACAGATCAGGTGGCTGGAGATGTAGTAAAGGGGGTATGCTGGCTTTTGAAGAAATGCATCTGGACTAGAGAACTAAGTAAGGCCCGTGGGCACTGAACTTAAGCATTGGCTTAGGGATGACTTTATCCAAATTGTCTTGCACGCTGGCTTTCCGGAACGACCACGGCTATGGCTCCCACCTCCAGGCAGTGGGGTCAGTCTTGACGGAGCAGGCAGGAGGGTGTGTGCCTCTCCAGCGAATGGTGGCAGAAAGGTAAGACAGACCCTGTCTGGGGCTCTTCATTAATGGGGAAGTAAATGACCTGACCCTCCGAAGACCCTTTGTTTCTCCTGAAACTTGTATTCTGGATCTCTAGTACTTCCGCCGGAGTAAGTGCTTCTCCCAGATGTCAGACTGCTCTGGGACCTGACGCTGTTCAGCATGCCATCCGGGGCCCCCTCCTCATTTCTCTTGTCTTTTATATACACATGGAAAAACCTTGCATCAGGAACCCCTTTCCCCAGTACCACAGGCAGGCTTTGCCCGAATCACTTTCAGTTGGGTAACGAGAAGACCCTTTAGCTTCAGGAGGCCAGCTATATGGAGTTTTGACTAATTGGGAATTGATGTCAGCTGTGAATCATACCTGCTCTTATGGTCTTTAAAGTTCCTATTTTCTAGAGAAATCCAAGTTAGTCTTGGCTGTGGGAATCAACTAAAGGAAATGTTCTTTACCTGAAAGCTACAAGTGTAAACTAACTCCCAGTCTTGAATTTGTAGTCTGGTTATCGCTGTTGACCTTGATGCGGTTTCTAGTGGATCCCGTCTTGGCATTTCCTTTGTTACCCATTTAAAGATAGAAGCCTTAAATGCAGTGTGCTTTTAGTTGTCAGTTCTCTGAAGGTGGAAATTTTTTTGCACTAGAGTTCCTTTTGTGACTGGGCAACAGTGGATATAGGCCATGTGTTGGAAACAGACAAAGAAGTATTCTTTGCCTAGAGCATGTTAAATGTATTTGTGCAGGTTTGCATAAAATCCTTTCTCTGGGGATTCCTTCATTAGGTTTTGTTGGTGGGTCGGGTTTGTTGAAAACGTGATTTTTGTGAGCTCCGCAATTGTTGCTACATTCATCTTCTTGTCACAGTCTCTCTTACCAAGATGACTGTTCACCGGTCTAGCTCAGCATCTGTGAGAGGAGGTAGCAGACAGCTTTTATGGGCCTCTGTCTGGCTTTGTTTAGTACAGAGCTGCTAATTGTGAAACATGTATATCACATCTCTAGAAAGAAGAAAAACAGTCTAATGCACATTATTTTTGATTAAAAAAATGGAAATCTGTATTGGGGAAAAATATGCATGTGAAATGGACACTTGTTTAAAAGAAGCTATGTTCCTCATATTACAAAAGGTATTAGTATCAGGCTTCAATTTTACCTGATTACAAGTAAATGACAAGATTTATGTGGTCGTGGCATTTTTAAGGCTATCTTGCCCGACCAAATGTGTCATGCCAAAAATACAAAACTGTTTCTTTTCATGACACTAGTTTAAAAAATAAAAGAAAAACAAAAACCTCAAACCGAAACACATTAAGAGGAGCATAGAGCAGAGAAAGAGTAGGAAAATGGAATTGTATTTTTGCCATCCCACTAACTAGACCTATAATTCTGTGCTAGTCCCTATTGCATTTCAGATTTCCATGTGTAAAATGAAGATGAGAATAATAACTTTCTAAAGAGTTGTTGAGACTAAATGAAATAACATCTGTGGAAAATGTCTTGTAAAATGTGAAACTCTCTACACACTGGTAAGTGTAAAATGACTCATCCTGAAGCCATTTAAAAATCCTGTGCGGCACAGGGCATCCTTGCATTTGGGAGTACAAAGATCAGTCATATAGGAACTGTATCATTCCCATAATTCAGCCCCCGAGGCTGACTGTAAGTATTATACAGAATAGCCTCCGCCGACTTCTCTCCATAAGGCAGAAAGTTTTTGAGATTTGAGTTTTTTTGCTTTGCCAGTGACTTGTAATTGCTGCATTTCCTCCGCACCCCATCCTACCTATAGAAGTGTGCTAAACTACATACAGAAACTAGAAAAATAAATGGACTACACACGCACACACAAAACCGATTTCAGAAAACTAATTCTGCCTATGGTCCTGTCACATTTTTCTGCTTACTGGGCATCTCTAATATACATGTCATTTAATCTTCAAGACACCTTGAGAATTATTATCTCAAATATGAGAGGTGGGAAAAATGAAAGTGAAAGTCGCTCAGTCTCTCCGACTCTTTGTGACCCCAAGGACTATACAGTCCATGGAATTCTCCAGGCCAGAATACTGGAGTGGGTAGCCTTTACCTTCTCCAGGGGATCTTCCCAAACCAGGGATCAAACCAGGGGCTCCTGCATTGCAGGCAGATTCTTTACCAACTAAGCTATGAGGGAAACAAGTGAAGTTTATTAGAGGGTGACTTGCTCTCTGTTAGCAGATGAAGAACCTGAGTTCTAACCCAGAATGCTAACCCTGACCTTCTGACCACATGAAAGTAAATACTTTGAAATTTAGTGTATAAGTACACAAGCTGGAATCAAGATTGCCGGGAGAAATATCAATAACCTCAGATATGCAGATGACACCACCCTTATGGCAGAAAGTGAAGAGGAACTCAAAAGCCTCTTGATGAAAGTGAAAGTGGAGAGTGAAAAAGTTGGCTTAAAGCTCAACATTCAGAAAACTAAGATCATGGCATCTGGTCCCATCACTTCATGGCAGATAGATGGGGAAACAGTGGAAACAGTGTCAGACTTTATTTTTTGGGGCTCCAAAATCACTGCAGATGGTGATTGCAGCCATGAAATTAAAAGACCCATACTCCTTGGAAGGAAAGTTATGAGCAACCTAGATAGCATATTTAAAAGCAGAGATATTATTTTGCCAACAAAGGTTCGTCTAGTCAAGGCTATGGTTTTTCCAGTGGTCATGTATGGATGTGAGAGTTGGACTGTGAAGAAAGCTGAGTGCCGAAGAATTGATGGTTTTGAACTGTGGTGTTGAAAAAGACTCTCGAGAGTCCCTTAGACTGCACGGAGATCCAGTCAGTCCATCCTAAAGGAGATCAGTCCTGGGTGTTCATTGGAAGGACTGATGCTGAAGCTGAAACTTCAGTATTTTGGCCACCTCATGCAATGAGTTGACTCATTGGTAAAGACCCTGATGTTGGGAGGTATTGGGGGCAGGAGGAGAAGGGGATGACAGAGGATGAAATGGCTGGATGGCATCACTGACTCAATGGACGTGAGTCTGAGTGAGCTCTGGGAGTTGGTGATGGACAGGGAGGCCTGGTGTGCTGCAATTTATGGGGTCTCAAAGAGTCAAACACGACTGAACGACTGAACTGAACAGTTAAATTATGGGTGGTGGTGGTGGTTTAGTCGCTGAGTCATGTCCAACTCTTTCGACCCCATGGACTGTAGCCTGTCAGGCTCCTCTTGTCCATGGGATTCTCCAGGCAAGAATGCTGGAGTGGGTTGCTATTTCCTTCTCCATGTAAATTATGGATTTACTCTACTTTAAAAGGAATACAGTTTTTTTTTTTTGTTTTAGAAACACCAATGACCTGGAAGAAGACCTACCAGTCAATCCCCAGAAATAGAGGTGAATTGTGAGGCTTTTTCTTTTTGTCAGTACTCTACTTTCATAATGGTTCCTTATCTAAAAGCACCGAGGACCTGACTCCTTCCTCTGAAGTCAAGAATGTGTCTCCATGCACACAACTGCAGTCTCTCCTTAGCTCGGTCAATACTTATATTCATCATAATATTTAGCGGGACCTATGATTTACTACTTGGTAAACTCGCCTTTATGAACAAGTAGTTAACTGCATCACATGTGAGTGATATAAGCAGTTAAAGATATTCAGGATCAACATTGAAGGAGAGCAGTCCCTTAGCTTGTAATTATGAGCTGATAACTCCTGGGGTCAGAGACAAAAATCTCACTTCCTTTCACCAGATCAACTTTAAAGGAGCCTGGAGTTTTGGTGAAAGGGCAGTGTCTCTGTTCCCACGGTCCTTGAATAGCGCTGTGGGTGAGAAAGCCCATAGTAAATGGTTTATAACAAAGGTGAATGATAAAACTTTCACAAGGTTCCTTAGTTATAGTTTCTTCTAGTTAGTCCTATCTACAAAGCATGTATGTGACTTAAGACTAAACCTCAGTTTTAAGGGAAAATTATCGTTTATGGCTTTATTTATTCCACAGTAACCACTGCCCGAGAAGGCAATGGCACCCCACTCCAGTACTCTTGCCCAGAAAATCCCATGGATGGAGGAGCCTGGTAGGTTGCAGTCCATGGGGTTGCTACGAGTCGGATGTGACTGAGCGACTTCACTTTCACTTTTCACTTTCACGCACTGGAGAAGGAAATGGCAACCCACTCCAGTGTTCTTGCCTGGAGAATCCCAGGGACAGGGAAGCCTGGTGGGCTGCCGTCTATGTGGTCACACAGAGTCGGACATGACTGAAGCAACTTAGCAGTAGCAGCAGCAACCACTGCCCACATTACATTGATCATTCACAAAAGGGCACTTGGAGACCATTCAACTGTTTTGTAAAGAGTAAAGTATAATATGTAAGGTACTAGTGTGGATGAATAATAATCATAAGTACTGTGATAACCACCTGGCTTGTTTTCTGAAATATTGATAATTATTTCCTTAAATTTATTTTTAATGGAATATAGTTGAATTATGATGTCAATTATTGCTGTACAGCAAAGTAAGGCAATTATACATGTATATACATTTACATTCTTTTTCATACTCTTCCATTATGGTTTATCACATGATATTGAATATTGTTCCCTGTGCTACTCAGTAGGACCTTGTTGTTATCCATTCTATATGTAATAGTTTGCATCTGCTAACCCCAGCCTCCTATTCCATCGCTCTCCCACCTCTCTCCCCCTTGGCAACCCTTAGTCTGTTCTGTATGTCCCTGGTTCTATTTCTGTTTAATAGATTCATTTGTGTCATATTTTAGATTCCACATATAAGTGATACCATATGATATTTGTCTTTTTTTTTCTGACTTCCCTTAGTATGATAAATTCTAGTTGAATCCATGACCACATGACTTTTTTTTTCCCTTTTTTTTTTTTTTAAACACAAAAGCATTTTGTATTGGGGCATAGCCAATTAACAATATTATGCCATTTTCAGCTGAACAGCCAAGGGACTCAGCCATACATGTATGTGTATCCATTCTCCCCAAACCCCCTTCCCATTCAGGCTGGCACATAACATTGAGCAGAGTTCCATGTGCTAATATAGTAAGTCTTCGTTTGTTATCCATTGTAAATATAGCAGTGTGTACATGACCTTCCCAAAGTCCCTAACTATCACTTCCCCCGGCAACCGTTAAGTTCGTTTTCTAAGTCTGTGAGTCTCTTTCTGTTTTATACGTTTATTTGTATCATTTCTTTTTAGATTCCACATAGAAGGAATGTCATATGATATTTCTCCTTTTCTGTCTGACTTAGCTCACTCAGTATGACATTGTCTAGGGATGACCACCTGACTTTTTAATCTGTAATGATTCTAGTTAATATTTAGGTAGCAACCACTATGGGTTGGGCATGGTGCAGCATGTTTTACTACCTCAGTTCAAGTAATACTTCTTTTTAACAGTAAAGATGATATACCATCTGGGCATGGACATGCTTTCTGTGGAAATGAACTCATCACAACTGTTGCTGTTATTAGCAAGAGGTTTGTATTGTTTGATTTTTGCTAGGTTTGATGTTTCTCCCTAGTAATACATTTTAGGTGGCAAATGGATGGGAAAAAAGCATATATACCCTGAACGATAGTTCACAAATAGAAACACACAGGCACCTGAAAGATGCCTGAAAATTTTCTTTATATTTGGACTCTTGCATATTATACAAAAAATGGAGGGCTGAGATATTGAGAGATACTCGAGTGCCTTCTGAATGGTAAAAATTTATGTTCAATATAATTTAAGCTTTAAATGTATTTTGATGTATTCAGTTTTGTTTTGACTTTATCAGTTAAAATGGTAAACTTAGCTAACTCTATTATTTACAACACTTATTAACCTGTTCATCACCTTTTTTTATTTTTGGAATTGGTATTTTCTGGTCTTATCAACTAGAGTGTTCAACAGAGAAGACAACTTTGTTGGGAGTTCAGACCCGTGGGTTGAGAGTTAGGAATTGAGGTCTCAAGAGTGGCTGTTAACAGCTCTATGGGAGAATTTCCTTGGGCAAGTCAAATCACTTCTCCCAGGGCCCAGTTTCCTTATCTCTGAATTGAAAGCCTCAGCCTGGAGTACCAAAGTTCATGGCAGTCCAGAGTGAATACACTTTGCATGTTGAAATTATTACAAAAAGACCAAAGACCTAGTGACCTCAAAAAGCACTTTACACTTCTCTTATTTTGAAAGATTAAAAAAAAATATTCAACAAACATTGAATGAATTCTTTCCATTTACTTATTACTAAATTAAGCTGACAGTTTCATTAGTTATTGATGGCTCTCATTTGGCTTGGGGGTCAGGGTTGCTAGATAAAATATAGGACACTCAGTTACATTCACCTGTCCCATGAAATTTAGGGCATATTTTAAAAGTATTTATTGTCTGACATTCACATGTAGCTGGGTATCCTGTATTTTCATTTGCTAAATCTGGCAATTTAGTGGATCAGAAAGGGTGAGGAGAGGGGAGCAAAACTAAATTGAAGGAAAACTGACAAGCATTTTTGGAATTATCCAGTTGTGAATTTACAAATAATCAGAAGGAGATAAAAATGAATTAGTCAAGTAGCATTTTCCAGAGTTTATTCTGTTGGACCAACCCTGGATGAAACTCTGTTAAAAAGGGAAATAGTCCTTTCTTTATAAATGTTAAAGTAAGTTGGAGAACTACTTTATATTTTATCTTCTTCCTAAGGGAAGTTATTTTTCTTATTGCAAGACTTCCCAGGGCGTTTATAGGTGAAAGTTAGCTGTGCCTTCCTCAGAGGGAAATACTCTCTGTTGAGCTGCCTGTGCTTATTTAACCAGGATCTCTTCTTTGTGGTCCTAGAATACTATCAACAACCACAATGTTCTTGAACACACTTGTGAACATCACAGTTAATAAAACCACAACAGTGTACTGCATGGGTCAGTCATTCCAAACAGCACGGAGGCTTCTTCCTGATTGGGTAGACATGTGGGTCATTGTGGTCAATTATTCAGGGAGTAACTGTCCTGGGTTACTCCAAACCACAGATAATTGCCAACTATCATTACACAGCACAAATGCATTCATTTAAAATGCCAGTTTGGTATATATCAGCAATGCTGATTATAAAACACTGTAATTAGTTAATGTAGCTTGGTGGCAGCTGACCCAGTGTTAGTAAGCATTCTCTCCATCTAAATTTGTTATCTATAACTTGTTAGCGACAGATACTCAAAAGGGTCCAGTGTTTGATTGCAAAGAAAACAGAAACCCATGTATACACTGAGCCTGTTGGTTGTTTGCAAAGGAATGTGACTGTTTTGAAAATTAATATGTACTATCATAGTTGACGAGTTAAACCTTTTGTTTAAACATGTTATTAAATTCGAAGCCATTTTTAGCCATTAATTTTGATCAATTAACACACTGAAATAACTGTCGTGGGAGTCTACAAATTTTCAGTTGGACCTCATCTGTTAATAGGCTGATAACCCTCTTCGGAGTGACTACAAGTGTTCCCAAAGAATTAGGTGCAGTGTTGTAACACCACTAGGCCTTAGGAGTCAACTCACATTCCCTCTTTCTCCCATCCTAAAAACTAACCTGAATCAAAGGCTAATAGTGAGAATACTAAAAAAGCAGGTCTACAGAATATGTAGCGTGGTGTGGGGAGGGAACCCAAGATTTTACAATAATCACACACTTTGTAATCTATTTCTGGAAACCTCAAAGAGTATTCTTAACAACTTTCCCACTGGTAATAATAACAACAACAATTACAACATGTGCTGAATGTTCACTCCATGCCTGACACGTTCTGTCCAGTGCTTTTTCTTTTCTTTTCTTTTTTTTTTAAATTTTATTTTATTTTTAAACTTTACATAATTGTATTAGTTTTGCCAAATATCAAAATGAATCATGTCATCTTCATGGCAACCCTGTGAGGTACTGTTGTGCTCTCCATGGTACAAATGGGAAAGCCGAGGAATAGAGAGTTAAGTCATTTGTGTAAGATCATATCCTTAGAACGGGGAGTTCAAGGATTAAAATTCTAAGTCTAAATTCAAATCCAAATTCATAACCACTATTTAATACTGCTGCAAAGGGGAAGGACTTCCTGTGAGCAGACATCACTTGTGAGTGTAAAATACACTGTGTCTGCCAAGACAGACACAGACCCCACCATTAATCAGATTATAAAGTCAGTAATTGGGTCCTCAAAACATGTGGTTAAAAGCACAAGAAAGCTAATGCCAAATTTAGGGAGGCGGAAAAGTCAAACATCTCTAAATGAAGAAATCACAGGGAACTTGACTTGATACCATTTTTATAAGCATCAAGTTGAAGCCACAAACATTTGAGTTTTAAGCACCGTATGTTAGAACACTGATATGACTGTAAATTTTCTGAAGATTTGTCCAGTATACAATTGTTAAACTCTGATTTCCTTCAGAAATCAAAGTTTCTGAGCTAGTCTCTTGCAAAAGAAACCCAACAGGTTTTAGTTTTAAAAGGTTTAGGAACTTGATATTGCATAGGTCGGAGGAGCTAAATTTTTTTCTTTTTATTTGATGAGTAAGCATAACTGACTGGCTCCAAATAGGAAAAGAATTATGTCAAGGCTGTATATTGTCACCCTGCCTATTTAACTTATATGCAGAGTACATCATGAGAAATGCTGGGCTGGAAGAAGCATAAACTTGAATCAAGATTTCTGGGAGAAATATCAATAACCTCAGATATGCAGATGACACTACCCTTATGGCAGAAAGTGAAGAGGAACTGAAAAGCCTCTTGATGAAAGTGAAAGAGGAGAGTGAAAAAGTTGGCTTAAAGCTCAACATTCAGAAAACTAAGATCATGGCATCTAGTCCCATCACTTCATGGGAAATAGATGGGGAAACAGTGTCAGACTTTATTTTTTGGGGCTTGAAAATCACTGCGGATGGTGACTGCAGCCATGAAATTAAAAGACGCTTACTCCTTGGAAGGAAAGTTATGACCAACCTAGATAGCATATTCAAAAGCAGAGACATTACTTTGCCAACAAAGGTCCATCTAGTCAAGGCTATGGTTGTGAGAGTTGGACTGTGAAGAAAGCTGAGCACTGAAGAATTGATGCTTTTGAACTGTGGTGCTGGAGAAGACTCTTGCGAGTCCCTTGGACTACAAGGAGATCCAACTAGTCCATCCTAAAGGAGACCAGTCCTGGGTGTTCATTGGAAGGACTGATGCTGAGGTTGAAACTCCAATACTTTGGCCATCTCATGCGAAGAGTTGACTCATCAGGAAAGACCCTGATGCTGGGAGGTATTGGGGGCAGGAGGAGAAGGGAACGACAGAGGATGAGATGGCTGGATGGCATCACCGACTCTATGGACATGAGTTTGAGCGAACTTAGGGAGTTGGTGATGGACAGGGAGGCCTGGCGTGCTGCGATTCATGGGGTCACAAAGAGTCGGACACGACTGAGCAACTGAACTGAACTGAAGCATAACTGGATTAAAAGGTTGTGTAGATACAAACTTCTAAATTAAAAAACAACAACAAAAAACTCAAGATCAACCATCAACAGGAAAGAGTAGGAATTTATAATAAAAGTGACTTCATTTTTAAAATTAATGTGGTAACATCTTCATGGTGGTAGCATATTAATTTGGTGGTCCCCAGTGAACCACACTTCTCTGTCTGGGGGAGGTCCCTCCTGGAAGAGGCTAGCCTTGTGACCTGTATTAGCCAATAGAATGTGGTTGAAGAGAAGCTGTACCTGTTCTGGGCCCACGTCTTAAAAAACCTTGGCAGCTTCTGCCTGTGTACTTAGAAGGAAAGTACTTACAGTGTACGAAGTTGGACCACACTGGGACTGTCATTCTTAAAAGAAGCCTAACCTAGCCATGTGGAGAGTTCCCATGGATAAATAGCTAGGCCCTAGAAGACAGCGTCAGCTAAGCTCTCAGCTGACAGCCAGCAGCATATTGCCAGCCAGGTGAATGAAGTGGATTCTCCATCACCAGCTGAACACCACCCCAAACATGCAGGGGTCTCCACAGAGCCCTGCCTAAGCTACAGCACTGGGAGCAAATAAGTGAGACAGTTGTTTTAAGCCTCCAAGTTTTGAGTTAACTTTTTTGGGGGACCATGCTGCATGGCATCTGAGATCTTAGCTTCCCAACCAGGGATCCCTGCCACGAACTGAACCCTGGCCCCCTTCAGTGGAAGAAGGGAGTCTTACGTACTGACTACCAGGGAAATTCCATTGAATTAATTTTTAATGTAACAAAACATTGACAGAATTATACCAGATCTTTTCCCTTTCTCCCAAAATTGTTTTGGAGGGGACATACATTCATTTGATGATTGGTTTTGTAAAGTGGTAACAACTTTACCATGTTCTATTCTTTCCCTTCCCCCAACTTTGTATTGAAGGAAGCATTCATTCTTTCAGCGTTTGGCAAGTATTCCTGTTGACTGTTAGGCCCTCAGTACCCAAAGATGAGAAAGAGACTCAGAAAAGCACTTAGGCTAATGGAGGAGACAAACACTCACACACAGGATTGGTTTTATGTGTTAGAACATTGTGTGCCTAGCACAACAGCAGCACAGAGAAGGGATCAACTCATCTTTCAGTGACTGTGGAGGGGTCAGAATTTTCCAGCAAGTGTCCTACAAGGAATGGCATTTGTGTTAAGCATTGAAAGATGAAAGGAATTCTCCCAGGTAGAGAAAGAGCAGTCTGGAGGAGTCCTTCTGTGCTTAGGAAAGAACGTTAGCAAAGTTCTGACAGCGTTAAGGAATATGATAGTTTAGAGTAACTAAGCGTAGTCTTAAGTGGCCGCGGTGCAAGGTGGAGCAACGAAGGTTACCTGCCTGTCCAAGCAGTCAGAAGCCTTGAAGGCCATTCTCATCAGCATGGCTTGAGGACAAGGTAAAGCCATCTTAACAATTTAAAAAAATTGTACTTAAATGAAGTACGATTTACACACAGCAAGAAGTCTTAACATCCTAAGTTCAATGAATTTTAATGTATGTAAATACCTATGTGACCACCACTTGGACCAAGGTCGGGCCAGCATAATATGACAAAACATGAAAAGGATGTCATGAGCATAGATCCATATATCCTGAACGAAGTATTAGCAAATCCAGCAGCTTACCAAAGGATGATACATCAAGACCAAATGATCAGGAATGCAAGGTTGGTTTACTAGTTAAAAACTCAACAATGTAACCTACATTAGTAGAATAGCTAACCATACCTAATAGATGCAGATAAGACAAATGATAAAATTTAACACTCTTTCGTGATCGAAATTTCATCTGAGTATTGCAAGGAAAAGACCTGGGCGGATCTGTGCTGTTCAGAGTCGAAGGCCCTTTGTGAAGCAGTCAGGGTTCTCAGGCCTGGAACAGGGTGCTATGGTATGACTTTCTCTAGGAAAAGTTTCCAGGGATATAGGAGAATGCAAAATCCACGGACATCCAGCTCTACCCCTGGAGGAACCGTGCCAAATGCTGACTCTAAGTGAGCAATAAATTAACTCCAGACCTCTTGAACAGTTATGTAGACAAGGAAGGACTCAGACAGAGTCCATTAAAAATGTGATTGCTCTACACATCACAGGCAGCAGTGCTAATGGTATTGCTTACCTGTCTGAACCTGGCGGCTCTGTGCCACAATAGGAATGAAACAAGAGCAAAGCCGAGTAGCTCAGGCCTATAGTGATGGCTCCTGGCAATAAAGGTAACAGGTAGAAACCTGAATCCTAGTTTTGTCTGCCACTATCCAGCCGTGTGCCCTTTGGAAAGACAGATTACCCCTCTGGGCTTGTGGTTTCTGCATCTGTGAAATAACTGGATTAGACTTGATGGGTCTCAGTATGAGTCAGATCTGGATTTCAGTCCTAGCTCCAGCCTTACCATCTGTGTGACCTGTGCCTCACTTTCTCCATCTGTATAATGGACAGAAACCTCAATGTGTTTCTCTGAATATTAAATAAGATCATGTAAGTGGAACACTGAGCACATTCACTGTACATATTGAATACCAAATAAAGATAGATGTTGTTAATGTTCTAAGAATTAGCTATTAGGTTCTAAAGTGCCGTAATGATTAACAGACTGGAAATACTAATTTTTTTCTGACATGGAGATTGGTAAGTGTTGTGGAAAGCTTTGAAATTCTTCATGTCCTGCCCATCACAGGTAGGGTCCTGTAAAAAGCTTGGGTAATTTTAGCAGAAAGGAGAACAGAAGGATAGATATTCTTTCATGATTTAATCTTGGTAATGTACCAGTGATTTCATTACCATGTGTAAAAAAACTATGATGACATTTCCTATACTCAGATAAGTACTAAGTGAGAAATCTAATTAAATGATGCGTCCATACAGTTTCCATAGAATGTAATTAATGAGATACCAGAACCCCCTATTGATTATGGTGCTGAATTTAATCAAATAGTATGTTTATCTAAGTAATCCAAACAGAGTCTGATGTCTACAGTCAGGCATGTGACTTTCACCGGTTGTAAATAAGCTGTTCAGAGGAACAAAGTACCCTGCTTAGAGAACAGGAAATTTAATGATCCGCATTTGTAACATAACATATTGTATCAAATAAAGGACTGCTTTTTTCCGAAAGTCATATTCATAGAATCTTTCTGAGTTTGAACTAGTTAGACCAAATATTCAAACTGGAAATATTTATGAGAGAGCTTTAAATGATGTTAGTATTTTGGACCATGTCCCCACCATCCATCAGACACTTTCTTATTTATGGGGAATTGCAGCCCAAGTCATGAAGAACTTGCAGTGTGTACAGTGGGACTGCATGTTCTGTGGCCTCCTGGGAAGGGCTGGAAGCTTAGCTACCCCCAACTCTCCACCTCTAATACTTTTGGAATTATTATTACCGCCTTGGGAAGATGCGGTCTTCATCATGGCCACAGTGGTGAGAGCCAGATGGTGGAGTCCGTATTTTTAATTTTTATTGGAGTATGAAGTGAAGTGAAGTCGCTCAGTCGTGTCTGACTCTTTGCGACCCCGTGGACTGTAACCTGCCAGGCTCCTCCCTCCATGGGATTCTCCAGGCAAGAGTACTGGAGTGGGTTGCCAGTTCCTTCTCCAGGGGATCTTTCCGACCCAGGGATCGAACCCAGGTCTCCTGCATTCCAGGCAGATGCTTTAACCTCTAGGCCACCAGGGAAGCCCTTATTGGAGTATAGTTGCTTTATAATATTATGTTAGTTTTTTACTGTACAGCAAAGTAAATCAGCTCTGCTAAGTCACTTCAGTCATGTCCAACTGTGTGACCCCATAGATGGCAGCCCACCAGGCTCCCCCGCCCCTGGGATTCTCCAGACAAGAACACTGGAGTGGGTTTCCCTTTCCTTCTCCAGTGCATGAAAGTGAAAAGTGAAGGTGAAGTCACTCAGTCGTGTTAGACTCTTGGCGACCCCATGGACTGCAGCCTACCAGGCTCCTCCGTCCATGGGATTTTCCAGGCAAGAGTACTGGAGTGGGGGGGCATATGTATACATATATCCCCTCTTTTTGGGGGGATTTCCTTTCCATTTAGGTCACCACAGAGCACTGAGTAGAGTTCCCTGAGTTATATAGAAGTCTTATTAGTTATCTGTTTTATATATATCAGTGGTGTATATATGTCAAGCCCAATCTCCCAGTTCATAACCCCTGGAAGTGATTTTAATAAAGCTATAAATTCTAAGTCAGATAGGTTATTCTATTTATGTTATTACAGTACTATTAAATGTAATGGTTGTTTATATTTTTAAAGGAGGTGGCCATTTTTTCTCTACCTGAGACCCAGTGCTAGGACTGTCCTGAGTAGAAACTTTCAAAGTGAGCCACTTGGTTGAAAACATCTGCTGATGAATTATATGCAGTTAGTGATCTCTGCAGTTCTTGTTGGAACTGATATTAAAATCACCTATCTCTGACCTTCAAAATAACCCTTCTCAACAGAAAAAGAGGCACTTTTCTACAACAGATAATGTATCAAAATACGCACAATGGTTATATTTTCCTTTTAAATATAAAAACACAGAAGTGGTAGGGGATAGAAGAATGATTAACATTTAACAGCAGACATTTCATAATTTCATAGGCTTATCTCAATCCACAAATGCAAAATAAAGTCAGGAGGCCAAACTGGCTTTTAAACGTACTCTTTCTACAAACATTGTTTTTTACCCTTCAGGGGAAATTTCCACATCCTCAGGAAGAAGCAAATTATATAGTGTATTTTTTTTCCCCTCATAAAATATCTAGTGTAAATGTCTAGGTCTTTTGCAATCCTAATTTTCTGTTTTGTTCTAAGGAAGCTTTCCACTT
This sequence comes from Bubalus kerabau, assembly GCF_029407905.1. NCBI lineage: Eukaryota > Metazoa > Chordata > Mammalia > Artiodactyla > Bovidae > Bubalus > Bubalus kerabau. The sequence goes on from NC_073624.1 coordinate 139,938,702, forward strand.
GACAAATACTTAGATGCTTATCTGTCCTTTGATACAGATTTAATATTATTCTGTAGCCCTGGAAATAACAGTTGGCTTGGTCCATTATGGCCAAATGGAAATAATTTTAAAAACACTATGGTTTCTGGTCCATTTGTAACAATTTTGTCCCCTTCCTGGGTTGGTCCTGGCATCCTGAACATAACCTGTATACTGACAATGCTGTGATTCTGTTACTTGACCTCTGCAGGGCAGTATCACTTAAACTGCCCACCAGTTTCTGTGTATTTAAACAAATACATCATTTCTAATCTAGGATTGGACCATCATAAATGGCTAGTTAGACCGGCAGGCATATTGTTAGGACTGGAAGTCTATTTCCTAATGTCTCAAGGTCTTTGATTGTAGTGCAGACCATGGATACAAATGGGATGGCAGATGTCCCCCAGAAAGTATTGCAAATACATGTAGTTTTCAGCCAAAGCAGCCTGCATAAACAAGCAGCCACATAAACCACACTGTTTGGCTTGAATGGCAGGAGTGTCCTCAGCCACTCACTGGCATACAGGTAGACCGTTTTTGTTACCCACTGCTCCATACCAAAAAACCCAAATGGCTCAGCAAATATTTGCTGAATTACAATTCTGGCATTTGTTAATCTTTTTCTTCACACACTTGAGGTTTTGCATCTTGCTCCCAGTTTTATAAAATGAAAGTGAATAAAGAGGTTTAATTAGCAAATAATCTGAATACAATTAAAAAAAAGATTTTTATCTTCCAGAAGATAAATTCACAAGCATGACAAGAGGCTTTAAGGGCAATCTTGCAAAAAGGCTCTTTTGAAAGCTGCACCCTTTGCATAAAAATGTCTATGAGCAGAATAAAATATTTAAACAAGCAACATTAAAAAAGAGAACCTCAGCATTAGAAAACGCACACTCAGGCTCTCCTTTCCCATTTAGGTAGCTTCCTGTGGTTGGTCATCACCTTTTAAATAGAAAGTATGGGCTCTGTTGGACCAGGCAAGGTGTTCATATGCATGGGCCTTCAAAAGAAATCCATGTGTCAGAGAAGCAGATTCTTATGGCACATTGCTGCTAGCTGGGTATACTCCTGTGTTGTCCTTCTCTGGATAATGTGATTGAGCATCACTTTCTTAATTATAAGCTCCGTGTAGGAGTTTCTTTGTTCCACACACTGCCAAATGTAGCGCCTAATAGATGACTCCTGAATGAATGAATGGATGGATGGATAGGCATTCAGTAATAACTCTGGATTGTTTCAAACCAACTGAAAGAAAAAACTTTGATTTCTTTCCTTGGCCCATTTTATTTTTCCTCCAACTGTCTCATGCCCTTCTCTACTCCAAAAATGCATGAAAAATGCATAAAAAGGACCAACTAGGGTGTGTGTGTGTATGTATGTGTGAAGTAATACACGCAAACATAAAATACAGTCTTCGTATAATGTACTTTCAGCCTCTGTAAAAGTATACTCATGCAGCGTCCTTTTGTAGTATTTAATGATTTTACTAGTTAGGTACTCAGAAATAAACATACCACTGCCAGCTTGCATACAGCAGGTAAATCAGTGAAAGATGATGAGGAGACTGGAGTGGAGGTTATCACCAGAGGGTGAGAGAGAAAATCCTTTCCTGTGTTTTGGGCCACTGCTGCCCTCTAGGGGACACATGGAAAATAAGCAAAGTCTCAAACCTGCTAGAAATTTAAGACCTTGGAAAATCATTTTGTGTGCCTCACATTTATTAAGGAAAGCTTAATGAAGAGCTAATTAAAATTACTTCAAGGATAGCTGTATAATCCTCCCCACCTCAAATCTTTACATCACATGCTCTTCTATGGTCACCCAATTTAGTGTCCCTCTCAGCTGATAAAAAGTTCTGTATTTTGTCTATACGGATGTTCCTGTGGAATTTTAAACCTGTTTTTTCTTGTGCTGTTAAGGAACAGCTGCTTATTATGACTAACATGTTAGTCATTGTTTATACTTCGAGTTTTCGGTGTTCCAGAAACCTGAAACCCCGGCTCCTTCCGTCTTTTTTCAGTCAGTGTGTATGGAGGAAAATACGCAAACATTTCCAAAGTTGCCAAATTGTTCCTTATTTCTAGACAAAAGAAGCTTCACTGATTTGAAGACCAAAAATCAGCTTGTGATTTTCACATGGGAGATATAACAAAGTACCCCTGGGTCCTTCAACCGTCTCGATATAAAGCTTGAAAAATTAGGGACAGTATCTTTTGTAATCCTACTTTATAAGCAGAAAGTAATGTACTTTCATTTCTAACTCTTAAAGGAGAATTTATATAATACTAAATGAGATTTTTTGGAAGTGAATATTCTTAAGAGAATATTTCATGACTTGTGGATGATACTGTGGAAGAGCCACTTATAAAACATGTTTATTCATCCATTTAACATTTGTTGAGTATTCCATTACTCAAAAGACACTATCTTAGGAGGTGTATAAAGAAACTTACCATTCTGTAGAAACGAATTGTATGACAGTAACACATTTTGTCCTGTATTAGATTTTACTTTGTTCAACAAATAAAAAATATCAAGATGCTTATGTTTTATGTATATTATCTACTAGACTTCAAGTATCTAGAGAAAAGGGAATTTATTTTGCTCATCTTTGTATCACCAGTATCTTGGATGATTTAATTTCTCAAGCCTAATAGTAGTCCTTTAAGTGTGTGTTTTTGTTCCCAGTTTCTGGGTAAATTATTCAGCAGTTTACAAGCTAGAATGTAATTGAGATTTAAACCCAAGTGTGTCTGATCATTGATATGATTTTTCCCTGCTCAGATGCCTAGCATAGTGACTGTACATTGTAGGTGTTCAATAAATATTTGAATAAGAATTAGTTGGTGTGCTTTTCCTAAGTAGTATATTCTTTGCTTCCATTTTGGTATCTCAGGTGCTTCAAACAATGCTTGGTACATAATAGGGCCTCAATAATTGTTGAATGAATGAATGAATATAGATTTATTAGGAAATCGCTTTTCAGTATTTTTCCATCACCGTAATTCTTACAGTAGATCCACAATGGTAGAATAATGTTTTACGACTAAATGAAACAAATGTTGTATGAAATATTTTGATGGTATTGTATGGTGGTCTCTAATGAACTGTCCTGGAATTCATCTTCAGCTAAACTTAGGGTCATTGATGTACCTTCTTGGCAATTTCATTGTCCAAAGATTTGAGGAAATGAATGGGGGAGCTGATATTTTAAAAAAACATCAAGTTCTAACTCATAGGAAATAATAAGAATCTTAAAGAACAATAGAAATAAGAGTTTTAAAAACTGATGGGGATAGAAATTCTGAAAAAAAATCAGAAATATGGCAAATTTATGAGAACAGATTTTTAAAAATTCAGGGAACAGATTAGAAGAACTCTATAGCATAAAAATTTCAAAGGGAAAATATCTTGAAAAGATTGAAAAAGCTTGCAAAATTTCTAAACAAACCCCGAAGCTCTTAATGTCAGTTTTTATGGTATTAGGATTATGAATAATTTCTTTAAAATTTTACCTTTCCACATTTTTAACTTGTCTATGAGTGGCTTTCAGCTAAACAGAGACATTCCGATTATATTATCTAAAAAATAAAACAAAAGTCACTTTAAAACAAGCAGTTTCTACCATATACAGTTGCACATCATTCTGATGTGGTTTTTATATGACTTTCTTTCCAGTGTCTCTGCATCTCTACTTTAAATAATCCATTTATTGCTTTGTTCATTAAGCATCTGTTTACTGAGAAACTTGCAAATAGCAGCAGTGTTCCAGGCCCTGGGACACAGATGTGGACAAAAGCACATGCTTGTTCTTAGAGGGCTGATATTCTAGTAGGGGAGAAAGACAGAAAACAACTAAAGCATGTCTTTAATTCTAGGCTGCAGTCAGGCTTTTAAGAAAAATGAAGCGTGGTCAGAGGAGAGGGAGCAACGTGGTGTCATAGCTTCAGATGGGCTGATTAAGGAAGTCAGTCCTCTGAGAAGGGAACAACTAGTGATGGGAGGCTGGAATGCTAAGAATTGGATTGGGGAAAATGCAGGTGATGAGTCGTTGCAGGCAAGGGATACATGGCAAGATATAAGATACAAGACAAGATACAAAGGAAAACCTCCAAATGATCTGAGGTCAATTAAAAAAAACTCAGGATACACATGTTGTTCTTCGTCTGCTTTTTAAGTTCAAGGAGCACAATGTTCCAGTAAAAGATGAACCCGCAGCTTAGAGGGGATGGTAACGTGGATAGATGAGAAAGACAACAGACTTGTAAGATTTCTGTTTTCTTTGTCTGTGGCTTTGAAATGGAAATGATAGACTACTGTTGCTAACAGGGGAAAAAAAGATGAGAAAAGAGAATGTAAGAGAATGTATTCTAGATGCCTTCAAGGGTTCTCACTGGCGGGAACTTTGTCCCACTTTTTTTTTATCCCTTAGAAATGATGGCAATCTTGGGGCAAAGAAATAATGTTGGCATGCCTATAATTCTTTGGAATTATCTCAGTGGCCAGGGTTTTATTGAAATGTGAGATTTGGCCATCATCATCTAATTGCTTTGTCTTTAGAAGCTGTTTCTCCTGAAATTCTCTTGTCCTTCTGGCTTAAATTTCCCTAAAGGGACTGATGAAGGGAGAGGTGCAGGTTAGATTACGCTAGTAGAAGAGGGGCCAGGTTCTAAGAGAATTCAGCCGTAGAGGGAAAAAGGAGGGAACAGAGGGACTCCAGTTGTGGGGGCACAGAAAAGGGGGGCCTCAAGGGACTGAGCTGGAGACCTCTCTCCCTTTCTCTTCCTCCATATCCCGACTGCACCTTCTCAGGTTCTTTCATGCCCTCATGCTTTTGCTCTCCCTCCTTCCCACCAAACAGTTCAAATTTGGCTCCATCTAAGTCCCAGCAGGAAAACTAGTGCCCCATTATGTCTCCAGATGAATTTCCAGAAAATACCATCTACAGCCACAAGAAGGAAACCAGAAGGGTGTTCGGTAGGCGTGGCATGTGGTCAGATGTAGGAGTGTTGTTTTGGTCAATTCAAGATTCTAATGCAGAGTAAAATGAATTTATCTTCAGACATATACATATATATATATATATATATATGTATAAAATTCTTATTTCAGAGTTTTAAAGCATGAGTAGAACAACCAAAACACCAAATTTTGAGTGTTTAGATTCTTAAAAATAGGATGCCTCTGAAATTCTAGTTACTGTAGTAGGTTCTAGGGACACTGAGTAAGCCGATATCTTTGCTGCAGAAGAAATCTGCTAAACCACTGCTTTCCGCCCATCTTCGAGGTGCTGAGGGAAGCAGGAGTGGACACAGCACAAGATCAACACATGTAGACCTGATTTGCAAAAGGGGGAGGTCGGTGGTTATCAGTGAACCTAAAATCAATTATGGGGAGGCTCCCAGCTGGGTTCCAGAAGCTACACCAAGGAACAGATCATGTAGATGTACATCCTTTCTTCCTGTGAAAGGGTGACTGGATTAGCCAATTGGGGTAATTAAGAATATCTGGATTTTCTACAGGATATTTGCCAACGCATCACACAGCTTCCTTGTGGCTAAGACGAAGAGATAGGAGCTAGAAGTCAAGGATGTTGGCAACCTGTCGAATAGCTCCACACAGAGGATAGGAGTGAATGATCAGTGTCTGTCTGGATGAATGGTCTAATGGTGAGATGCCTGGTCCCAGTATGGTCAACACTTAAAAAAAACAATAGGAATTACTGCAAATATGAGGCTTCCTTGGTGGCTGAGATGGTAAAGAATTCACCTGCAGTACAGGAGACCAGGGTTGGATCCCTGGGTTGGGAAGATTCCCTGGAGAAGGGAATAGCTACTCACTCCAGTATTCTTGCCTGGAGAATTCCAGGGACAGAGGAGCCTGGTGGGCTACAGCGCATGGGACACAAAGAGTCAGACATGACTGAGTGTGTATGTGTATAGCAAATGCAAACTATGCTTGTCAGATTTGCCAATGACATGAGGTAAGCTTTCACTTAATAAGTCAGATGACAGAATTAGAATATACTCCCCATTCCAAGTGGAAAAAAAAGGTTCAAGTTGGTGGGATGGAACAAATTTAATGAGGTAACATTAATGGAAATAAATGTGATGTCCACTATAGGGGGCCAGAACAGAAAGGCAAAAACCCCACTGCGCAGATGCAGGATGGGGTACCTATGGCTTGGCTTAGATATGTGAGGACCACGGGTGTGTGTGTGTGTGTGTGTGTGTGAGAGTGACACTTCAGTCATGTCTGACTCTTTGTGACCCCATGGACCGTAGCCTGCCAGGCTCCTCTATCCATGGAATTCTCCAGGCAAGAGTACTGGAGTGGATAGCCATTCCCTTCTCCAGGGGATCTTCCTGACCCAGGGATTGAACCCTGGTCTCCTGCATTCTAGGCGGATTCTTTACTGTCTGAGCCACCAGGGAAGCCCTTAGGAATTTTAAGTGTCCCTTAGGAATTTCACTTAGGGATGTCAAGTGTCACTCAGATATAAGTGCCACAAAAGCAAATTCAATATTAACAGGAAGGCAGTCCTTAGAATAAAGCTACTGCTAATTGTGTTTTATCCTGTGTGGATGAGGTTACACCCTATGTTTGTTGTTGTTGATCAGTTTCCCAGTCGTGTCCAACTCTTTGCAACCCCAAGGACTGCAGGACTCCAGGCCTCTCTGACCCTCACCATCTCCCGAAGTTTGCCCAAGTTCATGTCCATTGCATCGGTCATGCCATCCAGCCATCTCATCCTCTGATGCCCTCTTCTTCTGCCCTCAGTCTTTCCCAGCATTAGGGATTTTTTTCCAGTGAGTCAGCTGTTCGCATAAGATGACCAAAATACTGGAGTTTCAGCTTCAGCATCAGTCCTTCCAACGAGTGTTCAGGGTTGATTTCCCTGAAGATTGACTGGTTTGACCTCCTTGCTGTCCAAGGACTCTCAGTTTTGTTTCTCAAAATAAAACAAAACTGGAATGTGTGCAGAGGAAAGTGACTAGGGCACTGGAGGAAGGAAACCCAAGAGAGTGAGGAAGCATTAGAAAGGAGCTTGCAGGGTATTGGAGGGGAAATAAACATTTCATTAGTGCCAACGGTTACATCTAGGACCAGTAAGGGGAAATTTGATGAGTATCAACTAGAACTGCCTGAAGCTGGGAAGCCTATCATCAGTGGTTTTTGAATGTCACTTGAGTCATCAGAAGAGTATAAAATAGTCACTCATAACCTTTAAGGTACCCCTTAACCTTGGGAGTCTTTAGTGCTAGCGTTGTTTACTAACCATTTACTAGACAATCACCTTAATGTAGCTTGTTTGCGTCACTTTTCAGCTGTAGCCTTAGGGGCTGTGGAAATGGAGTAATAGAGACCTTACAAGCTCTCCTGCCATCCCAAGGTGAAAGCCCTGGAGAGTAGGCTACAGGACTTCACACATTTTTAGCCATCTCAGATCTGATGTCAGCAAGGAGGGAATTGGCAAACTGAGACAAGTGCTTGATTGACATGTCTAAGGCCACCTAGGTAAAACCACCACCTGGAAACTACATCTCAGTGTGGTTTCCAGGTGTTATCTGGCAGAGGGAGCACTCAAGGCTATGGATTGTGGTCTGTCATTTAGCAGAATGTCATTGTGATCAGCGATCCTTTGCCTCTTATAGTTAATAACAATCTTTATCTTGGTGCTATAATAAAAAAAATTCATAGGTTTTGTTGCTCCAGTCATGCTCATTGCATAGAAGACGCTTCCTAGTTTCAGGTATAATGGGGTTTAGTTGATGTGAGTGGTAAACACAGCTTGTATTTGGCACAACCAAATGCTATCCTCTGTAGGTATATAAACCCACTATTCCATCCACAAGATAAGAATTTATTCACCAGACAACAAATATTAATGATAACATATTTTTCTTTCAGTGCATTGTATAAAATATATGCTAATCAATACAATTCAGACCCATATTGAATATTAATTCTATATTTCATGGATCTTGGTAATTAAGTTCAGTGCTGCACATTTACCCTAGAAACTAGTAAAATTTTGATAAAAGTAATTTACTGTAAAGTTTTTAATCATTTTTGACCCCAGTATAATTCTTTTTGCAGTGATAGCACACAAAATAGAAAAGCTACCAAGCAACGAGTTAAATATTTTCTAACAATACTAAGCTCAGAAAAGAGCTTACTTAGCGTTTTATTTTCTGCTTGCTTTACATTTACATTTGTGTCACAATACAAATAGGGCTTTTACAGTTCAAGATTAATGCTGTGGTTTTCTCTGTTCATTCTGTATCATCCAAACTGCAGTTGGACCAAGCAACACAAAAAATAATCAGTCAAGTGCTGAATAACTCATTGTAAAAATATTCATGGACACACAAAGTCAGTATCCAAAAAAAAAAAAAAAAAATTCCCAGAATATATGAGGAAATTTTTATTTTGGTAAAACTTCAAAGAACTGTTGTGATGAGTCAATGAAAATATTGTAAAGCCCCGGTCAGAGATTAGCTCAGGTAGCTAGTTTTTACGGAACAGTCTTTTTTGTCCTTTGCTCTCTCTTTATCAATTGAAGTATATTTAATTTACAATATTATATTAGTTTCAAGTGTACAGCATACTGATTCAGTATCTTTACAGACTATACTCCATTATGGATTATTACAATATAATGAGTTTAATTTCCCCTGTGCTGTAAATATATTCCTGTAGCTTCAGTTAAGTTCACTTCAGTCGCTCAGTTGTGTCTGACTCTTTGCGACCCCAAGGACCACAACACACCAGGCCTCTCTGTCCATCACCAACTCCCAGAGTTTACCCAAACTCATGTTCACTGAGTTGGTGATGCCATCAAACTATCTCATCCTTTGTTGTCCCCTTCTCCTCCTGCCTTTAATCTTTCCCAGCATCAGGGTCTTTTCAAATGAGTCAGCTGTTCGCATCAAGTGTCCAAAGTATTGGAGTTTCAGCTTCAACATCAGTCCTTCCAATGAACACTCAGGACTGATCTCCTTTAGGATGAACTGGTTGGATTTCCTTGCAGTCCAAGGGATTCTCAAGAGTCTTCTCCAACACCACAGTTCAAAAGCACCAATTCTTTGGTGCTCACCTTTCTTTATAGTCCAACTCTCATATCCATACATGACCACTGGAAAAACCATAGCCTTGATTAGACTGACGTTTGTTGGCAAAGTAATGTCTCTGCTTTTTAATATGCTGTCTAGGTTGGTCATAACTTTTCTCTCAAGGAGTATTTTCATCTTTTAATTTCATGGCTGCAGTCATCATCTGCAGTGATTTTGGAGCCCCAAACAATAAAGTCTGCCACTGTTTCCCCATCTATTTACCCTGAAGTGATGGGACTGGATGCCATGATCTTCGTTTTCTGAATGTTGAGCTTTAAGCCAGCTTTTTCACTCTCCTCTTTCACTTTCATCAAGAGGCTCTTTAGTTCTTCACTTTCTGCCATAAGGATGGTGTCATCTGCATATCTGAGGTTATTGACATTTCTCCCGGCAATCTTGATTCCAGCTTGTGCTTCTTCCAGCCCAGTGTTTCTCATGATGTGCTCTGCATAGAAGTTAAATAAGCAGGGTGACAATATACAGCCTTGACCTACTCCTTCCCCTATTTGGAACCAGTCTGTTGTTCCATGTCCAGTTCTAACTGTTGCTTCCTGACCTGCATACGGATTTCCCAAGAGGCAGATCAGGTGGTCTGCTATTCCCATCTCTCAGAATTTTTTTGCAGTTTATTGTGATCACACAGTCAAAGGCTTTGGCATAGTCAATAAAGCAGAAATAGATGTTTTTTTTGGAACTCCCTTGCTTTTTCAGTGATCCAGCAGATGTTGGCAATTTGATCTCTGGTTCCTCTGCCTTTTCTAAAGCCAGCTTGAACATCTGGAAGTTCATGTTTCACATATTGCTGAAGCCTGGCTTGGAGAATTTGGAACATTACTTTACTAGCGTGTGAGATGAGTGCAATTGTGCAGTAGTTTGAGCATTCTTTGGCATTGCCTTTCTTTGGAATTGGAATGAAAACTGACGTTTTCAAGTCCTGTGGCCATTGCTGAGTTTTCCAAATTTGCTGGCATATTGAGTGCAGCACTTTCACAACATCATCTTTTAGTATTTGAAATAGCTCAACTGGAATTCCATCACCTCCACTAGCTTTGTTCGTAGTGATGCTTTCTAAGGCCCACTTGACTTCACATTCCAGGATGTCTGGCTCTAGGTGAGTGATCACACCATCGTGATTATCTTGGTCGTGAAGATCTTTTTTATACAGTTCTTCTGTGTATTCTTACCACCTCTTCTTAGTATCTTCTGCTTCTGTAGGTCCATACAATTTCTGTCCTTTACTGTGCCCATCTTTGCATGAAAACTTGCCTTGGTATCTCTAATTTTCTTGACTAGAGATCTCTAGTCTTTCCCATTCTGTTGTTTTCCTCTATTTCTTTGCATTGATCACTGAGGAAGGCTTTCTTATCTCTCCTTGCTGTTCTTTGGAACTCTGCATTCAAATGGGTATATCTTTCCTTTTCTCCTTTGCTTTTCTCTTTACAACTATTTGTAAGGCCTCCTCAAACAGCCATTTTGCTTTTTTGCATTTCTCTTTCTTGGGGATGGTCTTGATCCCCGTCTCCTGTACAATGTCACGAATCACAAACCTCTGTCCATAGTTCATCAGGCACTCTGTCTATCAGATCTAGTCCCTTGAATCTATTTCTCACTTCTACTTAATCATAAGGGATTTGATTTAGGTCATACCTGAATGGTCTAGTGGTTTTCCCTACTTTCTTCAATTTAAGTCTGAATTTGGCAATAAAGAGCTCATGATCTGAGCCACAGTCTGCTCCCAGTCTTGTTTTTGCTGACTGTATAGAGCTTCTCCATCTTTGGCTGCAAAGAATATAATCAAGCTGATTTGGGTGTGGACCATCTGGTGATGTCCGTATGTAGAGTCTTCTCTTGTGTTGTTGGAAGAGGGTGTTTGCTCTGACCAGTGTGTTCTCTTGGCAGAACTCTATTAGCCTTTGCCCTGCTTCATTCCGTATTCGAAGGCCAAATTTGCCTGTTAGTTATTTCTTGACTTCCTACCTTTGCATTCCAGTCCCCTATAATGAAAAGGACATCTTTTTTGGGTGTTAATTCTAACAGGTCTTGTAGGTCTTCATAGAACTGTTCAATTTCAGCTTCTTCAGCATTACTGGTCGGGGCATAGACTTGGATTACCGTGATACTGAATGGTTTGCCTTGGAAACAAACAGAGATCATTCAGTCGTTTTTGAGGTTGCATCCAAGTACTGCATTTCAGACTCTCTTGTTGACCATGATGGCTACTCCATTTCTTCTAAGGGATTCCTGCCCACAGTAGTAGATATAATGGTCATCTGAGTTAAATTCACCCATTCCAGTCCATTTTAGTTCTCTCTGTGGCACCATCTATAGCACATTGGACTTCTTGTCTGCCTGGGTGTGGTTATTCAAGGGTTGTGGTTTCGAGTTCCACCAGAGTCGAATTTTGACGTCTCCTCCTTCACTTCCTGTAGCTTATTTACACTATTTTATTAATGGGAGATTAGGATTGCCATATATACACTACCAAGTGTAAAATAGATAGCTAGTGGGAAACTGCTGTAATGCACAGGAAGCTCTGGTACTTAATGGAATGGTCTTACCATAATCATTGTTAGTCATAATCATGTAATAATAACGGTGGCATCTGAATCTAGAGTCAACCAGGTCATCCATCTGATATTGGAAGAGGTCTGTTTTTAACTATTCATCAGTAGGAATTATTTTCAAAGTTTTCTACTGGTTCAAAAATAGCTGCTTACAAAGTAACAAGAACTAATAACCTAATTGTTGTGCTTCCAAGTAGCATCATTGGCTTAGTGCTTAAAACCACTAGTGCTGGATTAAATGGCAGGCTCAAGGACTGCTTAATCTACCTGCTGCTAATCTTCACCAAACAGCCTTGTCAGATGTAATTTGCTCCGTGGCAACGCTGCTCAGAAGGTAGCCGTGGAAGTAAAATGTCCACTGACATTCACAAAGCTCTCTTGTGTAAACTGAAACCATTGCCGAGGTGTCAAGGATGATTTTTAGGTTTAGCCAAGCAGAGTTCATGAATCCTTTAACCATTTATAGGAATAAATGTTTCTCATGCAGAGAAACAAAAGGAAAAGTCAAGAAATAAATTGCATATCATTACATAGTATGTCTGCTAATTTTTCTTTTATGACTTTGTTTGGGTTTAATGATTCAGTATGGGCTGCCTTGAATATAAATGTAAGCAATTATTAAGGAAATTACTTCCAAGGAAACAGGCAGACTCTCTTTTCCATTAAAAGGTTTTCATCTGTTAAACACTCCCATGTTTTAGGGCAGATTAGATTTTAGTGTTCAGAGACGATGAAGTGCCGGAAGCTAAGATGATCACAAAATCACAGGGCTGGGGGATCATCAAGAGGTCATTTAGCTCATCTTCCTGTCTCCATTCAAAATAGCATCCAGAGAAGAAAATGATTCACTCTCTTCTTCTATTTATTTATTGATATCTTTTGGCCACACTGCACTGCATGTGGAATCTTAGTTCACTGACCAGGGATTGAACCCGTGCCCCCTGTAGAGGAAGCATGGAGTCTTAACCACTGGACCACCAGGGAAGTCTCTGTTTACCATTTTTTTGAAGCTTAGCCCTCTTTTTGAAATAGCTCTTTTTTGTTTCTTTTTGTTTTTAATGAGTGTTTCATTTCTGAAGGAATTCTGAAAAAATTATTTGGGGGTTGAATCATAGAAACATTGGGGCTAAAATGAGGGAGCACCCTTTGGGTCTTCTGTTCAAAAGAAACAATCCTGGCAAGTGAAATGCTGCTGTCAGTAACACAGAGGAGACTCATTTCTTAATAGAAATACTGGCCTAGAGGAAACCTGGAGGCCTGGGAGAATGGGAAAAGAATGTAGATTCAAAGCAAGCATTACAGGGATGAAAAATCCAGACTGAGGAAGATGATTTAGTGTCACATTGCTTGTAGAGGACATTTTGGGAAAGAACTGAGTTAGATATTAGGAAGAATTTATTGGAAGTGAGGAGATATGCTAAACACTGAAATGAATCCCTGGTTTAGTTATATTATTTCAATCTTAAGTGATCTTTTTTTTTTTTTTTTTAAGAAAAGGTTCTAATATTTGAACTAGTTTAAGCAAAGAGTTCATTGGGAGATGGAAAGATGATCTCATTTAATCAGAATAATAAATGACATTTGATACCTATTACTTTTTAAGATGAAAAAGTAATCTCCAAAATGACATTGAAATAAAGCTATCCCTTGGTATGGGTAGGGGATTGTTACCAGGACCCCATAGATAGTAAAATCCAACAGTACTCAAGTCCCTTATATAAAATGGCATAGTATTCACATATAACCTATGCACGTCCTCTTATATACTTTAAATTATCTCTGGATTACTTATAATACGTAATATAATGTAAATGCTATGTAAATAGTTGTAAATACAATGTAAATGTGATGTTACTTAAGCAACACAGTTGCTGGCATGGCAAATTCAAGTTTTGTTTTCTGGAACTTTCTGGAATGTTTTTTCCTGAATATTTTCGATCTGCAATTGGTTGACTCTGAGGATGCACAGTCTGTGGATTTGGAACCTGCAGATACAGAGGGCTGACTGGAATACATCTAATACCTAATATGCATGATCAAAATCCAGAATATTTCATCTGTGCATCACTAAGCTTATAATTCGTTAGGAGTACTCTCCTACCAGGTCCAGTTAAATAGATTTAAGACCTTTTTCAGATTAGTGTTAGGTACATAATACAAATGTGTGCTTGTAAACAATCAAATGTGATGTGGTCAGTTAACACAATGAGATCACTGGAACTGGACTCATAACTAATTCTGTAGGCAGGCCAAAAAACGAGATAATGAATAGACAATGAAGGACAGTTATGTAACTGCTAAAATAATTGTTGTTTCTCTTTGCTCTTCCAGTTCCCTGATAAGGAATATTCAAGAAATTAAGTTCACTATGAACACATGTCTTTGTGTTAATAGTGTACATTTTATTTTTAAATTTTTACGTTTGCAAGTTATTTCACATACTTATAGAATGTGCACATGTGTGTGCACATAAAGCACAGATACCTTTTTTTTTCTTTCTGCTTTGGCTTCTTGTTTTCTTTCTTCTATCCTAAGAAGACTGCTTTCTCCTCTGTATGCTCTCCTAGTATGCAAACCTTTCTCAACAAATCCTGCTCCCTAGAATTCATCACCACTGCACACACTACCTTGAATTGATATTACTATTTATTGGGTTGGTCATAGTGTTCATTTTTAAATCAGAATCCAAAACATTATGTATATAGCTAAACGATCAGACAAGGTTTCTCCAAACATCCATAGAGGTAAGAGTATCACTTCTTGGGTAAGATCTTGGGTTTAGAGTTGCTTAGAAGAAATAGCCAACAGAACCAGTGTTTATTCTCTGGGAGCCAGGGGACTGGCTTTATTTGCTTCTCTCCAGGACCTGAGTTGCTAGTTATAGAAAGTAAGTGAAAAGGTTAGGTCAAAGTACATCAAAGTACATCTGTCAGACCTGAATTTTATTCTCACCTCTATTACTGGCTGGGTGAACCTGTGTAAGCAACTTTATTTCTCTGAGGACAGTGTTAGACTCACTGTCATCTCCTACAAGTATGAGTTCTTTTTCTTGTAGGGTGGGGAAGGCATTGCGAATGTATGTATGGGAGTGGCCGTATTTTATACACAAATATATGGGATGAGAAATGACTGTCTCCATCTAGCCTCATGTTCCAGAAATGGAACTTCTACCTCTGTATGTGCAACTGAGAATTATATGACTTCAAAATGTGCTCACTGACAATATTCACATGAATTTAAAAGCTGTTTACACCAGAATGCCAACTTTACAATAAGAAATGTATCTATCAAGCTGATAGTTACATTGACTGCTGTATTTTCTCCCCATCGGCATAGATAGAGATGTTGTTGTTCAGTCGTATCCAACTTGTAGAGACCCCATGGACCGCAGCACGCCAGGCTTTCCTGTCCTTCACTATCTCTTGCCGTTTGCTGAAACTCATGTCCATTGAGTTGATGAGATGTAGAGATAAGTATGGAGAAGGCAATGACACCCCACTCCAGTACTCTTGCCTGGTAAATCCCATGGATGGAGGAGCCTGGTAGGCTGCAGTCCATGGGGTCGCTAGGAGTCGGACACGACTGAGCGACTTCACTTTCACTTTTCACTTTCATGAATTGGAGAAGGAAATGGCAACCCACTCCAGTGTTCTTGCCTGGAGAATCCCAGGGGCGGGGGAGCCTGGTGGGCTGCCGTCTGTGGGGTCCCACAGAGTCGGACAAGACTGAAGCGACTTAGCACAGCAGCAGCAGCAGCAGCAGCAGAGATAAGTATATGTGAAGAATAATTGTAACCAGTGAACTGGTTACCAAATGAATCTTGGTTCAGAACCAGGGAAACAAGTTGGCAGGTATAAATGACTGATTCAAAGCCATGGCATCCTAATGGATTCCTCTCTCTCTAGGTGTACAATTGCCACATGCTCTAGAGACCCATGCTCTTGGGCTGGGATCTTCTTACTCTGTTGGTGATGGAAAGGCACTGCCCATATATGCTGCTTTGAATTTTCCTTTCTCTGTACCAACTTCTGATGGATAAGGAATGCTTCCTTGTAAGAATTTTTAGATTCTTGGTAGAATAAAGCTCAAGTTTTAGCTGAAATACTGTTTATTAGTTTGTGAGGAAATACTAGATAATAATTGTATAAATGCTGTGCTGACTTTATCTGGAAGCGAGATTAAGTTTCAGCAACTTCTCCAAATGTGGTTCTGAAATATCATGAATAACTTGATAAGCTCTCTCTATGAAAAGGAATAGTGTTTTCACTCAGCATCATTATTATTTTTCAGTTTTTCCCTATAAGAATCCTTCCTCAAAATGTTTCTTTTTGGCAGAAGCTAACAGAATTATATAAAAAGATGAAAATCAATGAAAACAGAAATGGCATGATAATGGGTCCTGGGAATTACGGGACTGAGAACCTGGGAATCAAGCCCAGTTCAACATTCACAATAAGGGGATGTGCCTTTATGTCTCATGTTCAGTGAGGGGTGGTGGGGAACGAGCAAGTGCATGGGAGTCTTATCTGTTTCTCTGCCCACTTAGTCCTTTGTCACAGCAGAAAGTGATATAAGTTCAGAGTTCTCCTGTAAGGCTGTGTAAGGACATGCAGTTCTCAGAGGAAAATGATATGTTCAATGTAGAAGCTGCAGTATGGGTCAAAAAAATGTTAACAGGAAGGATAAATGCTATCTAAAAAGTCTTGGACTGGGAAAAGCCCTGGATTTTTCGATATTGGAACCACTGCATATGAAGGAAGCTATAATGGCATTTCATTTGGGTATTTAGTTAGAGGGATTTTTTAAAGGGTGAAATTTGTATACTCTATATATTATACTCATATTTTGAAATATTTCCTTTAATTATATGTGTATTTTTCCATTTTTATAACAGAGTGAGATGGCTAAAATCTCCCAATTTCTTTCTGTCTTCATTATATGAAAATAATCCCTAGTATCCATTTAAAGGTCAAATATATCTAAGTCAGAGTTACAATCGTGCACACTGAGGTGCTCATTCCTTTTATAACTGATCTCCAAGCAAGCAGCCTGGGGATAATATTTCAATGACATTCCTCTGTGATAATGCTCCTTGTTGTAAAAAAAAATCATTTTTAAAATTTCTATGCCTTGATTAAATAGATACTGTACAATAGATCCCATAATGAATGACACAAATGAAAAAATATTACTCCATGATACATTGTGTTATTGGTAGATCTGATGAAATGGAGTTTATGCTTCAGTAAGTACATTTTTAATAAGAAAAGTTATTTTCATAAAATTCATATTATAGTACTTCCTGAATTTTTAGGTACTCTTTTAGTTTAAAGAATACATTTTGATTTTCAAACAGGCAGTTTATGGATTCTGAAAGAGTTTAAATACCTAACACACACAATGTGTTTTAAATCATCTGCCTTTGACAGCTAATATGGCAGTATTTGGGCTTCCCTGATAGCTTAGTTGGTAAAGAATCTGCACCCTGGTTTGACTCCTGGGTCGGGAAGATCTGCTGGAGAAGGGAAAGGCTACCCACTCCAGTATTCTGGCCTGGATAATTCCATGGACTGTATAGTCCTTGGGGTTGCAAAGAGTTGGACTCCACTGAGCGACTTTCACTTTCATGGCAGTATTTAGACTTTGAAATTTTGCCGTGAAATTATGGCAGTGACCTTCTGCAAGTAATTTTTTATCTTAGAATCCTTTGTTGGCTGAATAGAAGAGTCTTGGGGTCAATAAATGGAGCAGAACGATATACTATAAATTATCCTGAAAAGAGAGCACATTTTTAATTGATTAAAAAATGTTGACTTATAAAATGACTGAACCTTTTGGTCCTTTGACTAAGATGAGAGTGGTGAAATATTGGAGGGATCTAACTGAGTCAGTGCCTAGGATGCTTACATTTTTTTTTTTTTTTTACTGAGTATAATTGCTTTACAATGTTGTGTTCGTTTCTGCTGTCCAATGAAGTGAATCGCCTCTATGCATACATATATGCTCTCCCTCTTTGAGCCTCCATCCTGCCCCCTCCATCCCATCCCTCTGGGTCATCACAGAGCACCCGACTGAGCTCCCTGTGTTACACAGCCGCTATCCAGTTTACACGTGTGTCACTCCTACTCCCCCAATTCATCCCACCCTCCCCTTCTGTTTTCTGTGTCTGCGTCTCTATTCTTGCCCTGTGCCATTTTTCTAGATTCTGTATATATGTGTTAGTATATGAGATTTTCTCTTTCTGACTGACTGCACTCTGTATGACTGACTCCAGGTCCATCCACATTTATACAAATGACCTTTTTGAGAATCTTGGACTGCAAGTGCTGCACCCATTGAGAGAGGCAGTTTGGGGTATAGCACAGTAGAGCACATTATGGGTAAATAATGCAAACGACAGTGTTGCAGAAGATGTTTCCCTTTTTATTAAACCTTAACATGAGGTTTAATTATGTTAGGTGTGATTAGATTAGCATCGTCTCCATATAGGCAGCCACAGCAACCATCTCACTGATGCAAAAATTGATAAGGAAAGGAAGAAATGAAGGCAGAAAAATAAAGATGGCAAAAGGAAGCGAGCCGGCTAGAAACTCCACCGTCACAAGTTATGCTGTGGGCAGAAGTCACTGATCAGATTTGCCTGCTCCTCCAGACTCTTGCCAAATGTAGTTATAAGCCTTTAGGTTCTTTATTTTACAGTTAAGATTTGAAACTCTGAAAATCTCAATATAACTTTTCTGTGTCATTGGACAAGTGCCACATGGTCATTTTATAGAAGGACCGTTTCTCACCCACATGGACCAGGGCTGGGGGAAAGGAGGATGGTTGATTTAAATACCCTAACTCAGAATTTACTGCGGATTTAAAATCTCTGACTTAATGTTGCATTAACTACCGGTGGCTGCTTTACTGCCTTTAAAACATGCATACATAATTGGATACTGTAATGCTTTGCGGGTAAAATAAATACCAACTCACACTAAAATAAATACTCTGCATGATGAAGTTCATGTAGACATAAATTAATCATTTACCAGTTAACCAATATGCACAGGAAAGAAATAGATCACTTATTAAAGGTTGCCTCATCTATAAAATGGGAAAAATAAAATGCTGATATATTTTACAGTGGTGCTGTGAGGGAAAATATATAAAATTATTGCTAAGCAGTTTATAAACCATAAAATGCAGTATGAACATTAAATTAATAATATTTGTACTAATTCAGATTCAACACCCTGTGCATTAAATATATCTCTTTGCCTATTGAAACATACATATAACCAAGCTGAGGCTTTTTATTTTAATTTTTATCAGTGTCTTTGGAATTCCGCAGAGCATCACAGGAGTTACTGCTTATGTTAAAAACTCCTCAGCACCAACATTTCCAAGAAAAAATTCTTGGCTGTTCACATCCCCAACTCCACTTTTTAAAGAGAACTTTAAAGTTCTCTCCCAAAGAGCCTGATGTCTTTCAACGTGTATAGACATCATAGTTATGAAGCAGATATGGGTGTGAATTTTTTGATCAGGTGGAAGTGATGAACATGCCCTGTCACTTGGTTTATCCTAAATTATGGAAGTGATGTGAAGTTGGCGGGGAGGGGCATCATGTCTCTGCAGATTGCATTGAACGGATCTGAGCTGGAAATATTCTGTGCTGGGACAGGAGTGCAGCCCAAACAGCAGGGTTTTGGGGATATCATGCCGCTCAAAACGTTACAGGCTTTAGAGATAAATCAAGCTCCTGTGTCTCAGCTCGAGTCCAGAAATGTTGTTCAAGGGCACAAGGGAGAACTATGCAGCAGAAAACATATTTCCCTTACTCTTCTCCCTTTTCTTGCTCTTCCTCTTTAATGGAGTCTTATTATTTAGAAGACCAACTTGTACCAAAATGTGCTGTAATCCACTCAGCACATTTTTAACATTGTCAGGTGTCCCTTTGACTCTCAATGATAAAACACATCAGGCATTTCTCCACTCACTTCCCTTTTATAGGGGCCGTTAATATAGAAATACCTCCTCATCTTCCACTATGAAATGACAAATGGCTGGCTGGAGAAATCTGAAATACTGCCAGGCCTTCCCTATGTATCATGTGTCACCAGCAATAATAAACAGTGACTAATCTTTGGTCATGAACTATATTTATGGCTTTCTTGTCGTCAGGAGGTAGGTATTTTCTCAAATCAGGTTTAAGGCTCTATATTTACCTTAGGAACATGTGTGCTAGAAAAAAATCTACCTAAGTCCAAAGGAAAATAACCCTCCCACTGTCTTTCATTTAACTGTTTGTAGAACTTGGCATTTCCATGTATCTCTTTTTTCCATCAGGATTCCCCCAGGAGTGTTGTGATCAGGAATCTAATCTATCCCAGTCCATTTACCATTTTGGTGATAATGGTCTTCTTGTCTGATGGGAAAAGTAACAGGAAAAGGAATATGGCTAAAATGCATACCTCTCCCACTTGAAGTTTATCAGAGATCAAAAGGAAACACAGTGAAACTATTTCCTAAATCCCAATCTTGGTTACGGGGATTGACATTTTCCTAAAGGAACAGAGCACCAGAAGAAAAAATGGGAGAGGCAAATTAAGGCTTTGAAAGAAACTAAGGTCAGTAAGGCAGAGAAGGCAATGGAACCCCACTCCAGTACTCTTGCCTGGAAAATCCCATGGACGGAGGAGCCTGGTAGGCTGCAGCCCATGGGGTTGCTAAGAGTCGGATACGACTGAGCGACTTCACTTTCACTTTTTACTTTCATGAACTGGAGAAGGAAATGGAAACCCACTCCAGTGTTCTTGCTTGGAGAATCCCAGGGACGGGGGAGCCTGGTGAGATGACGTCTATGGGGTCGCACAGAGTCGGACACGACTGAAGTGACTTAGCAGCAGCAGCAGCAGCAAGGTCAGTAAGGCAACAATTCTACTTTAGTTCAATGTAACTAATATCAGCTGTCTGCTAGATACCAGCCCAAACCAACAAAAAACACTGCCCTCATGGAGCTTACATTGTAGTTGTGGGAGACAGACAATAAATAAATGAGTAATAAATAAATCATTTGTGCAATTTATCAGATGATGGTGGTTATCATGCTGAGAAACATATCAGGGAAGGAAAATAGGGATTGTGGGAAGGGGTTGCATTTTACAAGGGTGATCAGTGAAGAGCGTACTGATCAGTGTTGAGGAGTCAACATTTGAGGAAAGACTTGAAGGAGAGGAAAGAGCAAGTCTTGTGGGTTCCCTGGGAAGGATGTCCCAGATAGGACAGAGCATGTGCAAAGGCCCTGAGGCAGGAACATACCTCCTGTGCTGGCAGAACTCGAGGGAAGCCAGAGCAGTCCTTTAGTCCTTTAGTCCTTTCCCCCAGCCCCCATGTCCTCAGCCTGCTTCTTGTCCATGGAAAAGCTTTAGCCAAAGTGAAAAGTGTAGCCTGCCAGGTTCCTCTGTCCATGGGATTCTCCAGGCAAGAATTCTGGAGTGGGTAGTCATTCCCTTCTCCAAAGGATCTTCCTGACTCAGGGACTGAACCCAGGTCTCCTACATTGTAGGCAGATTCTTTACCGCTGAGCCACCAGGGAAACCAAACATTAAGTTTAATCAGAGAAGTGAGAAAATGCATAAACAAACAAACAAAAGCAGTCAAACAGGACAAAGCATTAATGGTTCGTAAGCAAAGTTACCTTTAGTTCCTTCTCAAGGGCTACAGATAATATTCTGAGCCCTATCCTGTGAGTTTGTGAGTTAGTCTAAAACCCCCACCAGGTGGAAGATGTTAACTACATGATGACCAGGCCGTAGCCATGATGTAGCTGCCACAGTTCCTAAAACTGGCCTCAAGGAAATGGAAACAAACTGACCCTGGTCCTGAATATTAATTGTACTTATAACAATCAACATGATACTGGCAATCATCACAGACCACTGGTGACCATTTCAAGATGACTGTCAGAGCTGACCGTGCTGTTTCAGCATGAAGCCCCCTCCCTCTGCCTATGAAAGCTCCTGCCCAACTGGATGTAGTTGGGAGAAGTGGGGAGGGAATTGGCCCTTGGACAGGAGTTTGCCTTCTCCTCTGGTTGCTGACATCCAAAAGAAAGCAAACTTTCCTTTCCATCAGCCTTGCCTCTTTAATATCTTTTGAGCAGCCAGCAGCCAGACCCCACTTTTGGTTACAATTAGAGTGGATTTAATGTGGAGGTGGATGGCAGGAAGAGAGGGTGGACATGGTGGGCTGAAACATAGGTGGCCTGAGGACCATTGTTAGGCTCTAGATTTTACTCTGATTGAAACAGGGAATCACTGTTTTGAGTCAAGGAGCAGAATGACCTGACTTATATTTTATTGGTAGATTGGGAGTTTGGGATTGACATGTACATCTGCTATGTTTAAAATAGATAACCAACAGGGACCTACTGTATAGCACAGGGAACACTGCTCAATATTTTGCAATAACCTAAATGGAAAAAGAATCTGAAAAAGAAGAGATACATGTATATGTGTGACTGATTCACTTTGTTGTATACCTGATACTAACACAACATTGTTAACTGTACTCCAATATAAAAGAAAAAGTGAAAAAAGAAAATACACTCTAGGGTGCAAAGGTGGAAGCAAGGAGATAAACTAATTAAAATGAAAAATTCAACTCTCCTGTCTGTGTAAGTTTAATGAATATGAACCAGAAATTAAGAGACAAGAGTTGAAAATTATATGCAAAGACATTGAAGTTGTAACTACACAAAGTTAAAACTGGTTGGAAGAGAGAGTTCAATAAAGCAGTTGATTCATTTCCTCAGCACCAAATGCCAGGTTTGAAAATATTTTAGAATAAGTTCATGAATAACCAGTGATTAAACAGATGTAAATTTTGGGAACATTGAATATCTATTGCTACTGTTGCTGCTGCTAAGTCGCTTCAGTCTTGTCCGACTCTGTGTGACCCCATAGACGGCAGCCCACCAGGCTCCCCCATCCCTGGGATTCTCCAGGCAAGAACACTGGAGTGGGTTGCTGTTTCCTTCTCCAATCCATGAAAGTGAAAAGTGAAAGTGAAGTCGCTCAGTCGTGTCTGACTCTTCATGACCCTATGGACTGCAGCCTACCAGGCTCCTCTGTCCATGGGATTTTCCAGGCAAGAGTACTGGAGTAGGTTGCCATTGCCTTCTCCAGATCTATTGCTAAGTAATAGATTTAAAAAAAAACTCCCTCCTTTAACATGGGGTCTGGGTTATGAAAATAAACAGATGCCTATTATGATGTTGGAATTGTCTCTTCAAGTACTTTTTGGTCCTGGCAGCCAAAAAAACCAAAAAAGACCACCCAAGAAACAAAAATCAAGACCTTTCATTTGGAACTTAAGGAAACTTGAAAAGTTAAGAATGTAAATCAGCAAGAAAAATGAAGGGAGTCATAGTTCAGACTATTCGTGTTTTTATTTTCAAATTTAAAACATGACTAATGGGAAGAAAAAAATAGTTGAGTCTTCTTCAAGAAACAAAGAAATGGAGAAATAAAAATTCTGATAGAAGGTGAATTTAGCTTTGCAATCGTCCTTCCTGGCAGTCAGAATTATTAGGTTATGAAACAGAGCTCTCTCCATTTCTCTTGGGCGGTTTAGGTTTGGAACAAATTGGACCTGAAAAAGTGTCAAAATTCACAGTAGGAGTGCCTACTCAAAGTACCATTTCTCTCTGAAGTAGGTTACTACATTCACCTAGGGAAATTTCTATTGAATTATAATTAGGTGGCTAATTAAAAAGTGGATTACCAACTATATTAAAATATGAGAGGAAAATGTGTACATCATTCATTCTTTAATTTAGAAAATCCACTGCTTCCTTAAAAAATTCTCACTGGAAAATTCCATATATAATACCCATGTTTTCTTTTTTTCTTTTAAATCAAATTTATTGAAGCAAGTCTAGGGTTTTGTTTGTTGAGGTAATAGAACTAATTTGAGCTTCCCCATTAATAAAAAACTTGCCTCTGTATCATAGTTATCATTCTTTAGAATGAGAACTGCTGGCTCTGAAAAATAGTGCAAGGTTCCTAGAAGAAATAATAATAATGAAAACAATAACTGCTACCATTTAGTCACTGCTAATATATATTAAATTCTAGATGTCTCATTTAATTCTCAGGAACTCTCTGTTACTGAGAGAATTATGGTTGTCACCTAACATACCTATTACTCATGTTACAGTAATTTTATGCCTATTAAACAGGTAAGGGAACTAAACTCGGAGAAGTTAGGCCAATTATTCAAAATCACACAGCTTAATGGTGTGAAATTCAAGCTCAGATCTTTTTGACCTAAGAAAGTGAAAGCCGCTCAGTCCTGTCTGACTGTTTCCAACCCCATGGACTATACCGTCCATGAAATTCTCCAGGCCGGAATACTGGAGTGGGTAGCCTTTCCCTTCTCCGGGGCATCTTCCCAACCCAGGGATCAATCCCAGGTCTCCCACATTGCAAGTGGATTCTTTACCAGCTGAGCCACAAGGGAAACCCAAGAATACTATCCCTTCTCCAGCGGATCTGCCCGACCCAGGAATCAAACCAGGATCTCCTGCATTGCCGGTGGATTCTTTACCAAAACAATCTTGTATTAAGCAAGAATTTTGCCTCCCTTAAAATGTTTTAACATTAAACTAAAACTATATGGTTGCAGTCAACTGGTTTTGAAACTGATACTGTTCATGTACCATATAAGCAGTTAATCAGGATCTTTTATTAATGAGAAGACCATATTTCCTAGCCATTTGTCCAGACATCAGTTTATTTTATAAAGTAAATGATTGTCAGGAGAGTCCTCAGCTATTACTAACAGCAGAAGTTTAAAAGTAAAAGTCATCTGTTACTATAGGTTATTATTTGTCTTTCCCTATTTTCTTCTGATTTCTAAGAAAGAAAAAATTAAATGATAGCCCTTGAACTTTGGTATGATACAATTTATGAGCCTGCTACCTTAGTCACATATTAAGTGGGTCAGTCTATTTCTAAAAACACTTAAAAATTGGCCACCCCAAGTAGATGACTTAGCAGATAGGCACAACTGACTGCTGGGATGGGCTTCCTGAATTGCTCACTCAGTCCCCATACCAGGCAGGTGACTCAGAGTTCTTTCTCAAATAATGACAGCCATAACATTGTAACTATGCTCATTTTTATTGGTGAGCCTGTTGTATGTCAGACACTGTGCTTATTGCATGTATTACTTCACTTTGCTCCAGGATTTCTCAGTTGCGGTTCCACCTTTTGGGCTGGATGAGTTTTTCTTTGTGGGGGTGGGGGGTGGGGTTGGGGTGTCCTGTGCATCCTGGGAAGATTTGAAACATCCTTGGCCTCTACTCCCCAGATGTCAGCACACATACCCGCTCCAGTCGTGATAGCCGAGGCCATCTCCAGACATTGCTAAATGTCTCCTGAAGGGCAGAATCGCCCCTAATTGAGAGAGAGCCTCTCTGTTTTACTCCCTCAACAACTTGAGGGATATTAGTACTATTAGATTAGTAATATGACTGATGAGGAAACTGACTACAAGAGGTTTAAGGCTCGCAGTTAATAAATTACAGAGCACATAGATCACCTATCTCTTGAATGCTATTTTTCAATGGTTGAAACTCATAAGTGAAGATCTGCCCTCTTTCCCACCTTCTTTTTTTTTTTTTTCCATTTGACTGTACCAGATCTTAGTTGCAGCATGTGAGATCTAGTTCCCTGATCAGGGATTGAACCTGCAACTCCTGCATTGAGAGTGTGACATCTTACCCACTGGGCCACCATGGAAGTCCCTTTCCCACCCTCTCCACACCTGTATTTCACTGTGGGGTGGAGCAGTGGGAAAGAAGAGATGGTGCGTGTGCACAGAATTTCTATTGTACAGATTAATTCCGCTTTAATTGGAATTTTGAAAACTAATGAAAAAAATTACAAGTGTTACATGATCCATTCTCAGGGTTTTTTAATCGGTCTGATTTAATTCTTCCCAATTAGCATGCCATTATGGAGGAGTATTATGTTGAGAATCAATATTACACTAAACACTAATATTTTATTCAGTATTAAAAATTTATACAAATGGTAATACAAGTGCTTTATTCCTACTTTCTCTAAATGAGAAGAAATGCTTCCTTAGGGCAATTCCAGCTACAAAGAAAAGGTTATCTTCTGAGGAGACTATTGGTATTACATTTGACATAGATCATTGCTTACATGAATCAGTAAGATTTAATTGAATGAAATTTATTTTATTGTAAAGTGTATATATTTTTCAGGATGTCAGATTGTTTTCATGACAATAAAATGACATTATTGTGCAGTACTGCTAAATCGGACAAAATATAACTCACATTATGATTGTAGGATATCATTTTTTTCTTCTTCTTTTTTTTTTTTTTCCTATTACTACCCTTTTTTGAGTTAGCTATAGTCTTAGACGGGAATTTGAATCTATATCCAGATTCTGCATCTTATATCTTCTTTGCAAAGAGGAATTAATAAGCCTAATAGATAAACAGTACACTAGAGAAACATCTAATAAATAACCACCTAGAAAGAGGTCAGTGAGGTGTGGTTTAAAACAGGTATTTCAAATCTGCTTTCCGAATTGGGTCCCTCTGTCCCTCTCCCAGCATCTGGCCTTGCCGTGGTCTCTAGTTTTAGAGCCTGGGTCCCCTGCGTGCATCCTCCCGTTCCCCTCTCCCCTCCCTTCATCTCGCCTGTTGTCTGTTGCTTCTCCCCCACAACTTCAGTAGCTTCTTCAAACTTCCAAACTAGGGTAGCACCATGAGATTACCATAGTTTTGATCCCAGGAAGGCATTTATGATTTTTTAAATAACTTACATACTTAAATTCCCAATTTCTCTTATATTTTAAAATCATAAGGAAACTATGCCTTTTAAAACATACCTAACTTTGTGAATTACTATACTTTGTTCTTCAGTATTAGAAAAGTTTTGCTCCATATTTTAGTAATCTCCCAGTTGGGTTGGCAGGATCAGTATGTTAATATGCACATACTTTGAAAAAGCTAGTCTCCAGGAAAAGGATGCTTATAATTCCAAAGGCATATTAGAAGTTAAAAACTGCCATGCAAAATCTAAGCAGGAAAAAGAAACACTGATTAAATAAAGCTAACTGAAAAATTAGAAATTGAAGGTATGTTCAGCATGGCAATCACAGTTACAAACAGGAAAATTTAAACTAAGAAAACATTTAATTGGTTGACTTTTCTAAAATATTGATTGGACTTCATTAATAAGCATTTTATGCATATGGCTATTCTGAAAGTTTCTTTAAAAATGAAAGACTTGTGCCTTAATGAGACATATTATCACACGAATATATTTGAATCTGGCTTATGAAAAATAGGACTTTAGAATTTAAAATGTGTGCCTAAAATGCAAATATATTTAATTAACTGAAAACCCATAAGACAGGACTTCTTCAAATAAGCAATTACTTCAGGGACTAATCGTGTAAATAGGATCCTGATTCATTAGCACAAATACCCATATGAGAGAAGGATAAGAAAATTTTATTCTTTAGGTTATTTATGCACACGTGGTAATATCTCATTAATTTAAGACTTCAGTAAATTTAAAATCTTTTGATAATTTGCTCATGAGCTGGGCTGCTGTTTACCTTTTTTTGCAAACATTTTATTTATAGGTAGATAACATATGGTGTTTTAAACATTTATTTTCAATCTTATGTACACTTTTTAGACAGAATAAGATATTTTCAATGAACCTCAGGCACTTTACAAGCTCCTACATACACCCAATCTATATGCTAATAACAAAATGTTCATATGATTCATTGTAAGCGGTCTCCTTACAATGGAGAAATCTCCTTAAGGATTTCTGTTTTATAATGTTTTGTTGAAGTTACTATATGTAGTTTAAAGTAATAAAACCACATTTGTTTAAAGTTATTTGTAATTCAGCCTTCCCACACATTCAAATATGCCCACCTCCCTAATTCAGTAGAAAAAATGAAATTTTGCAACATTCACAGCTACACATCTAGAGAGAATTTTCCTTTTAAATATGCACTAGAACATATGCAGAAAAAATACAATGAAGTGTGAAAATAAATGACTTTGTGAGTATGGACAAAGGAGAGTGAAGTGTCTCAAAGCAATTTAAGTCCTGTAGGCACAATACACTGGTGAAAACTCAGTAAAATAGCCCTTTCCTCAAAAGGTGATGTCACTCATTCGGGATGACTGAGTTCTAATCACTTGCTTGCAAAGTGATAATAAGTTTTTCCAATTAAAGACAGTCAGTTCCTAGGCCAAAGGGGTGGATGCTCCAAACTAGGACATCTGGGATGAAGAGAAATGCCACAGCACAGATCTGACATTTCTAAATCTTCCTTGTTTGTGGCCATGACTTTTCAGCATCCACATGTCAATTTTCTGCACAAGATGCTACTCTAAAGAATCTTAAAATTGTTTATAAAGCAAGTAGAAGAATTCTTTTATTTTAATGACCAAAACTCATTATGTAGAACAAAATGACTCAAAATTCTAAACCAGATAATATATATTTCACTTTGACACAAACCACAACTGAGCGAATAAACTGAACAGTCTCTTTTCTATGAAACACACCGATGGCAAATCTAGATATGAGAAGTCATGCCGTCTTCACACAAGAAGTAGTTCCATTTGTTTTTAATGTTGTGAGAAGATTAGAATTATCCATATTAGTAGTTACTTACCATACAAAGGGGAAAAACAAGCTCCAATTCCATTTTCATGACTTAATCAAGAATACTTGCTGAAAGAGGACTCTTATCGTGTGTGTCTGGATAGTTACACAACCTGGGTAGGAGATACAAGCACAGAATGTTTCATCATCAAGGAGAAAACTTCTCAAGAAATACTAGTTTGTTGTATCAGTGATTTCTCATCTGAACGAGTGCTATCCCAGCCAACTGTGTGCTATTTACAAATCAATCAGGTGCCCACGGGAGTTTGAGCAAGAGAGGCTGGAATGACTACCCCCATTAGGGGAAGAAGACCTGGGGTTGCATCCCACTGGGTATTTGCATGAAGTGAAGGCCCTTCACTTCACTCAGGCTCAGTTCTTCATCTGCCTTGTAGGGTACTAATGCCAGCTATTTGAGGGACTGCTCTCACAAGCAAATGAGACAATGAGTAGAAAGATGTTTAGTCAACAGTAAAACTGTTTCATTTATTTATACTCTGACTCTGTTGTAAGGATCTGAGGTGGCTTCCAAAAAGAAAAATAATGAAATGTGAGTAAAAATAAGAAAACAGGGACTTCCCTGGAGGTCCAATGTTTAAGACTCAGTAGGTTCAATCCCTGGTTGGGGATTTAAGATCCCACATGCCTTGAAGTGTGGCCAAGAAAAAAAAAAAGGGTTGAGAGTAAAAAAGGAAGTATACATGCTACCTACATTGGTTAGCACTTGATTGAAGGTATAAAGTTTCTTGGTAATTTAGGGAAAACGAAGACACAGTTTGTTCTTAATCTTCTATTAGAGAGGAAAAGATACATTACTTCCCCTAAAGAAGCCAAGTATTTTATCCTCTTGATATGAAATTCATCAAAAATTTAAAGCATGTAAAACATGATACAGGGGCATTGAAATAAAATGGATTATTCTATTTAACAGGAATAGGGCTGACGACTATGAAAATTGAAGGGCAAAATAATACTTTTTCTTGTTTGTGCTGGGTCTTTGTTGCAGCATGCAGGCTTCTGTAGTTGTGGTGCATGAATTTAGTTGCCCTGCAGCTTGTGGGATCTTAGTTCCTTGACTGGGGATCAAACCTGAAGCTCTGAAACAGGGTACTTTTGCTTGGAGGTAGTGCATGCCAATGGCACCACACTCCAGTACTCTTGCCTGGAAAATCCATGGACGGAGGAGCCTGGTGGGCTGCAGTCCACGGGGATGCTGGGAGTCGGAGACGACTGAGAGACTTCACTTTCACTTTTCACTTTCATGCATTGGAGAAGGAAATGGCAACCCACTCCAGTGTTCTTGCCTGGAGAATCCCAGGGACGGGGGAGCCTGGTGGGCTGCTGTCTATGGGGTCGCACAGAGTCGGACACGACTGAAGCGACTTAGCAGCAGCAGCAGCATCAGCAGTGCATGCCAAGTTGCTTCAGTCGTGTCCCACTCTTTGTGACCCCATGGACTATAGCCCTCTAGGCTCCTCTGTCCATGGGATTTTCCAGGCAAGAGTACTGGAGTGAGTTGCCATTTCTTCCTCCAGGGGATCTTCCTGACCCAGGGATCGAACCCACGTCTCTTAACGTCTCCTGCAGTGACAAGCGGGTTCTTTACCACTAGCGCCATCTATTACTGCTATGAAAATTGTCTTACTCCTAGAGGCACACCTGAAGCTTGAATTAGGGAAATCCTGACTATAAGCACAATTCACTCCCAAGTAACAAGTCATCCAAATCTCTTCCCTTGCCACGCCTTCCTAACAAACACATAGGAGCTCCTGAGCTGAAGTCATGATCTCAACGGTGAGGAGAAATTTCTGAAGGAAGTCACTGATGGCTTGCGACCCTAGGCCAGTCAGTGTTCATTAATATAAATAGGGGGTAAAGCGGCAAAGATAATGAGGCCAAATATGATATAGTACTGACTGCCGCACAGCCCATTTTGTGGGGCCATTTCAAAAGGGAAAGGATGAGAAAGGGAAAGGTATATGATCTTATGATCACACTGTAAGTGAAACACATCCCAGCACGAGGCTCTTCCTTGAAATCCACATGTTTTCCTGACTTCCTTGAAATCTCACTTAAAAAACTTTTTTTTTTCTTTGAGTCTCTGAGCAAGTAATATCTGGTCTTTCTGCTGTACCACTTGGAACATACTACATAAGAGTTCATATGCACTGAAATGTTTGTAGATTTTCCACCTTCTCTGCTGTCAGGAAGCCCAGCTCCAGTTAAAATGTATGTACTATTAAAAAAAATTATCTTGTTGGCTCCGATGCATGGCATGTGGGATCTTAGTTCCCTGACCTGGGATTGAGCCCATGTCCCTTGCATTGGAAGCATGGAGCCTTAACCACTGAACCACCAGAGAAGTCCCAGTCTCGCAGGAAACTCCTCTCAATTTTTTTCTTCTGGCTCCTCTATTTCCTCCCCTTAAGCATGGGCCTTCCTTCAGATTCTCCACTTGGCAGCGATTTCATTCACACCCACAGCTTAAGTTGTCTTTTTGGATGCTTCTCCAGGCTGGATCCTCCTCCCCAACGTCTTATGAATTTGCTTTTCTTTTCTTGCCTAACATCAATGGTGCTGCCACCCTCTGTGGCTTGAACGCTTGGAGTCATCTTCAGTCTTCTCCTCCATCGCTGCACCTTTGTATAGAGCATACCACCTGGCTACGGCCACTTGGCACACAAATGTCATTTCCCTTTTACATGTCAAAGGCCACTGTGATCAATAATACATCTCGCCTCCATCATCTCCCTTCCAGGTGGTGGCCTCTTTTCTCATGCACCCCTATGTCCAGTCCCCATCCTTTCCCAGGTTTCAGGGTGGATCCCGGTTTTCTTCCTAAACCCTCGTGCTTCCCCACTTGCTCGAAAGCGTCCAATATTTCTTTAGTCCCTAGCAGATCAACTCTAAAACTTCTCAGCAGAGAAGTTTCCAATAGCTGAGATCAGTACACTGACCACATTTAACATGACCTTTCTAGTCCTACTAAACCATTTCCCCTCTCTGTAGCCCTCTCCCCCAAAGCTGTTTCCTGCCTCCATGATTTTGTTACTAGCTTTCTGCTTCTGAAATGTTCATCTCGTAACACCCAGTTCAGACACTACCTCTTTCAGGCATCGCCCTGGATTCTTGAGTAGAACCTATGTACCCTCCTCTACAAACCCAAAGATCCTTAAATGTTCTCTCACTACAAGATTCATATTTATAATACTCTGGCTTTATTCAATAGCTATAAATACAGCAGTACAAAGAGCTCTCAGAAAGTGTGTAATCTAGCTAGGGAAACCCTGCTTTATTCACATTTCTAACTTCCATGGTGTAGTATTTCATGCTTGAATGTTGTGAATGCTATATAAATAATAGGTGATTAGATGGTTTTTAAACGTCAGATAGCACCATGGAATGCTCTGAACACAGGGGTAAGACACCATTTTAGAAACTCTTTTCTGAGTAAGCAGCAGTAGCAAGACTGTCCAAATTTTGAAGACAAAAGTAATGAAAGAGCACCAAGAAAAAGCCCCAATATAGGTAGAAGTGTTACTTCTCTCTCTCCATTATTTTTTAACAAATTTGTTTGATCAGTTTATGAAAGTCAAGTAAGTGTTTATACCTGAGGAAAAACTTTGCATTTTTAAAAAATCAGATCACAGAATAGTCCTTAGGCATTTGAGATTATTACACAGAATATATCTTATGGCAAATTGCCCATTAGGGATCGAAAATGTCTTTCCAGTTGGTGCCTGTCCCCCTGCTTCATACACATAAGATAGTTTACTGTTTGTTGAATGCATGAGTGCTGAGTCATCCACTTCTCTCTCGGCAGCTGCCCTCCAATAGCTCTATTCCCCTTTACAGCCAAACCATTGTAAATAATTACCACGCTCTTCTTTCCTTACTTCCTGTCTGGTCTGCAGCTCACACCACCTGAGTCTCACCTCTGCCTTATTTCAGTGCTCACTGTGCCAGGACCCTCCCTCCACTCCGCTCCCTTAGGTGCTCACTCTTTGGTGCTGTCGAGGGACAAGGAGGGAAGTTGAGGCTGCCACTCATGCCACAGAAGCTGCTGAGAACATTCTCTGTAATGTCTCTGCCCACGGCCTCTCCCTTCCCCCAGCAACACCTGCAATGGGTAAGGCCGGGCAACGCTGCTTCGTGAACATTCGGTTTATTTATGCCACTCACAAGAGCACCATCGAGTGGGTGAACAGGCAGCTCATAAAGTCCTCTAGCCGCAGGTCTGCATTTTCTCTCCAAATCAGACCCCAGAACCTTGGACTGTTCTGTGTACAAATTCCACCGAGCTACACTCTGTCTCTAGCGGTCACCAACATATCAAAATGACTTTCCTGTCTACCATGCCCGCTCCCTGAATGTCTTCTTAAGACAGATGTAAACTATGAACATGTGAAAGAGTCTCTGACATGCTTGACTGCAGTCAGAACTGGTTACAGCTCTGTTACCCAGACATATCATTTAGTAATTTCTATGTGTGTGCATGCTCAGTCACTCAGTCATGTCCAACTCTTTGTGACCCCATAGACTGTAGCCTGCCAGGCTCCTCTGTCCATGGAATTTCCCAGGCAGG
Source organism: Bubalus kerabau (assembly GCF_029407905.1). Classification (NCBI taxonomy): domain Eukaryota; kingdom Metazoa; phylum Chordata; class Mammalia; order Artiodactyla; family Bovidae; genus Bubalus; species Bubalus kerabau. The sequence continues at coordinate 139,971,715 of NC_073624.1, forward strand.
AATACTGGAGTGGGTTGCCATTCCCTTCTCCAGGGGATCTTCCCGACCCAGGGATTGAACCCACGTCTTGGGTGTCTCCCGCATTGGCAGGTGGATTCTTTACCACTGAGCCATTTCTCTTTAATTCAAAACAAATGTCTCCTTTCTCAGTCTTCCACAGTCAAGGCAACTGGCTACCCCCACCTTCTCCAAATGGAATCCTTGCTCCTTGCCCCCAGGACCCAGCAGTCTCGTGGGTTTCCCTCTCTTTCTTCTTCTGCTCCTCCTTTCACCCTTGCGCTCGTCCTTCACTTGGTGGCCTTGATGGATTTTTCCTCAAGGCTTTGGTCCTAGTATTTTCTGCAACTGCTGACTGTATAACCTTTCTCTGCACGTCATCTCCGTCTGTGGATCCCATTGGTCATATCCAGACCTGTGAATGTGAAGATGCGTCACAAGTTTCTATCTCTGGTTGGGACTCCAGAGCTCTCTGACAAGCTTCATACCCATAACCAAATGTCTGCTTGCTCTACCCAGTGTCAACTCCAAGACGTCTCAAATTCAGCATGTCCAGTCCTGAATTTAGCATCAGTCTTCACAGACTTGTTCCTCTGTCAGTGTTCCCTGACACTTTCTCGTGGGCTCCACGTAAATACCACAGAAGACGACCTGTCAGTGTTACCTTCTGTATATCCTTAGAATCCATTGACAGCTTAGAATTCATCCTCCCTCCCCTAGGCCACGTTACCAGTGCCTCTCTGTTCAAAAAAGTTCAGCTGATCTGCGTAACTTAGGCCCCTTGCCAGTCAGTACTCTTCATTGTAGCCAGAAACACTTTTTTGAAACATAAAATTGATGACGTGACTATAATCCTCTCCCTCAAAAAGCCCCCCAAACCCACCTTCTCATTGGTTTTAGGATAAAGGAATATGCCCTGCTATGGCTAAAAAGCCTTTCATGGTGATAACCTCTGAATGCATCTGCAGACTCCAGCTGTTCACCCTACTCGGTGTCCTACGGCCGCTCGCCTTTCCTTGTCTCTCATGCTGCCCCTGCTCGCTTCTGCTTTCTGTAAGTTATGACTTTCCCATACGTCATGCTTTCTGCCAATACTCTTTGTCTAGTTGACTCTTGTACATCATGTAGATCTCGTTTTCTAGGATCATGTGTCTCTCGTTAGTATCATTTAGAGCAGTTGCATTTTCATAACTATTGTGTCATTCTCTTTTTTGAAATTATGTTTTTATTTATTTGGCGGCAACAGGTCTTAGTCGCAGCATGCAAGATCTTTTAGTGGCAGCGTGTGATCTCTGAGTTGTGGCATGTGAATGCAGTTCCCTGACCAGGGATTGAACCAGTCCCCCTGCATTGGGAGCGCAGAGGCTTAGCCACTGGACCACGAGGAAAGTCCTGTATTTGTGTCATTCTTTTACCCGCTGTCTTCCTCACCAGCTTGAAGGCCAAATGAGGGCAGAGCATACCTGATGTAATTCACTGCATCCTAACCGTGTCTGGCGCATAGTAGGCGCTCACTAAAGACAGTTTTATTGAAAGCATGAGTGTATGGAATGAATATGAAAATAAACCTAGATTAAAGTCAGCAAGAAAAATGTACTCATATTCTAGTGTTGAAAAATTCTAAAATAAGCACAGTATTGAGATGAGTAGCAAGAACACTGAAAGCTTTAGATGGATTTAAGAAATTAAAGTAGGAGGACTTCCTTTCTCACCAAGATTCAGTAGTGGGTAGACCGGAATGGTAGAGAATTTTTAATGAAAAATTTCACCTGAATTGAAAAGCAACTGATTTTAGTACATAAAAAATATGCTAAGGTATGAAGGTAGTACTGTCTAATCTAATTCCTGCTATTTTTGCCACTGCATATATTGAACCCGAGGTATCACAAGGGCAGAGGATTAGGACCAGAGACAAGCTAGGGAGGCAAAGGAGAGATGAGATTTCAAAAAACGTTTATGTTTCTGGATTGTGGCTATTGGGCTGGATATGCCTTTTTATATCTTTGCTTCTAAAATTCGTGTTATTACATGCACTATAATTGTCTCTGCTTCCATATGGTGACAATTCTAGCCACTGTATCAAGATCTCAATGCACAGGCAAAGCGAAAATGTTGCATCAGTTGTTTTCCCTCAGTTACATTACAAGTACAGGACACCCCCCTCGCCCCAATAATGAAACACAAATTTAGTCAATTAGAATAGTATCAGTATCGTGAATGTACTTTTGCAATTATGAGAGTAAAAACATTCCACATTGAAATAAGAAATGCCATCTGATTTCAATTTAACACAAAGGGGGAGAAACACATTCCATTTAAGAATGACAAATAAAGCTGTCAGTGTGATCCATTTATAGCCCCTCAGAGAATGCCACAAATCCACATAATGTTCTGAGGAACTAGTTATTGTATTTGCTGTGTCGAAGAGAAGGCCTGGAAGTCTCTGATGGTCTGCTAGCCAAGGAAACTAAGGTTAGCTGGAAGAATGTGCAAATTCAGTCAGCATCCAAGGAGAACACCCCTTCAAGGGGAGCGTGAAGGCGCTGGCTGCTGTCTGTAAATAGTGCGCCTCAGCAGGAGGGGTGGAATGCTGCAGGATACACCCTTGTCTTCTTTGTCTGTTCCCCACCCCTCTGCCCTTGCGTTCTTGTTATTCAGTCGCTCAGTCATGTCAGAATCTTTGCAACCCGATGGACTACAACACGCCAGGCTTCCCTGTCCTTCACTATCTCCTGGAGTTTGCTCAAACTCATGTCCATTGAGTCAGTTATGCCATCCAGCCATCTCACCCTCTGTCGCCCCCTTCTCCTCCTGCCTTCAACCTTTCCCAGCATTGGAGTCTTTTCTAATGAGTCGGCTCTCTGCATCAGGTGGCCAAAGTATTGGAGCTTCAGCATCAGTCCTTCCAATGAACATTCAGGGTTGATTTCCTTTAGGATTAACTGGTTTGATCTTGCAGCCCAAGAGACTCTCAAGAGTCTTCTCCAGCACCACAGTTTGAAAACATCAATTCTTCCGTGCTCTTTACGGTCCAACTCTCACATCCGTACGTGATCTAGAAGGGTCTTAACTGGCCAAACGAGGCCTGTCTCTATTAGGCCTACTGCTAACAAAAATTACAGAGAGGCATCAAATCTCGATTATAAACATCCACAGTGCTAGTTATTTTTGAAAATGTTACTATAGGTTATTTCCAGCTCAGGTACAAGGGCACTTATCAAAAACAAACAGTGGAAATATAATTTCTATTCCTTATTCCTGCACTCAAGCTTCCTTCTTTCAAGCAGCCTTGTGCTGTTAAATATATATACATATATTCATATATAAGTGTATATAAAATATGACCCTCTGCAAGGCATAACTGATTACTTTTTCTCCTTTGCATTGGCTGCTAAAAAACCGCGAATAAAATTTGTTACTATCTTCTAGCAAGAATGTTGAATTTCATGGCATAAATTTTGAGTATGAATCTCTCTCCTGGCCCTATCTTACATTCCTAGCCTTATTTTTTTTTCTTTTGACTCATTTTTTCCTACCTATTTGTAATATATTTTATGTTGCTCTACAGTATGTATTTTTATTAGCCTTTCTCTATAAGCTTTAAATCCTTTCCAGCATATAAATAAAATACACAACATTTATAGATAGCCTTTTTTTTTTTTCCTCTGGAGGGTTGCAAAATTTTCCCAGAGCAACACAATTCATTACCATAAATGAACATTAAGACACTGATGTTCATAGTAATTAAATTTTTTGTGATATTTTGCTCAATATTTCAGTTAGGTTTTCTTAATATTTATGCATACACTTTCATTGCTGAAATTCCTAGCCTGAGGTCCATGGACTCTCTCAAATTATATGCAAAATTTTGTGCATATAAATTTTTATTATGGAGGAGTTTCATTTTAATCCAATTCTGAAAGGCAAATTTGACCCAAAAGATTAAAAATATACTCTTTTTTACTGGAATAACCCCAGAAAACCAGATCTGGGTCTCTTGGCATTCAACTAAATGACAAAATATTTTTTGACTACCTACTCAGTGTCTAGCAAGGGCTTCTCTGGTAGCTCAAATGGTAAAGAATCTGCCTTCAATGCAGGAGATCTAGGTTCAATCCCTGGGTTGGGAAGATCCTCTGGAGAAGAGGCAACCCACTCCGGGTATTCTGCCTGGAGAACCCCATGGAGTCTGGCAGGCTACAGTCTATGGGGTCACAAAGAATCGGACACGTCTGAGCGGCTAAGTGCAAGTACAAGTGCCTGGCACTGTTTTAATTGCTCAGAAAACAGCAATCAACATGTAGACTTGACCTCTGACCTCAGCGTACTTTTAGTCCAGTGGGGACAAGGGAAGGCAATGAAAAAACAATGTGAAATATTTGAATGGTAACGTACTGTAATAAATAAAACAAAGTAATGTAATAGCAAATGGATGAGATTGGATGGTCAGAGACAGCCTCTCTAAGGAGATGGAATATTAGCTGAGCCAAGCAAGATTGGAGGGAAAAGCATTCCAGAGAGAGAGACCGGCTAATGCAAAGACCTTCACAGAGACACAGGCTTGTTATCATCCATTACTCTTCTAGAAAATAGGAGTGGTCATTCTCCAAATTCACTTTTCAAATTCACTTTCAGTACTTCACTCTCTTTTCCTTGTTTTCATTTTCTTTGAAGAGTTCGATTTCCTAATGTGAGGGAAAGGTATCTTCATAAAAAGTGCCTTGTATTTTATTATCCATGAAAGTCAGTAAGTAGTTGAGTCTGCCATCTTGAAGGGACTGTGGGAGATGCCCTGAAGGTGCTCAGCACAGGCTGAATAAAATAGAACTGCCATACATGGCAGAGAAGGCAATGGCACCCCACGCCAGTACTCCTGCCTGGAAATCCCATGGACGGAGGAGCCTGGTGGGCTGCAGTCCATGGGGGTCACACAGAGTCGGACATGACTGAGCGACTTAGCAGCAGCAGCAGCAGCAGCCATACATGTAACCATAATGTACTCTAAACCAATCTTGTATTGTTCAGTAACATAGGTTTATGAGCCAAGTAAATTCTAGGCCCCAGATGCTGTAATGTACAGTTTGAAACCCAAAGCTCTTTAGGAAGGCACCGATCATCCTCTAAAAGCTGAAGATGGATGAAGGAGAAAAGGAACACATGATGAAAATTAGGGTTAAAAATTCTTTGAGATAAGAACGCTACTCTATGGCTTGGAAAGCGCTCTAAATAGCCTTGACTGTTTTTAAATGCTCTAAATAGACTGTAAATCAATAAATTAGGATATGACTAAAGATGATAAATACCTCCCATATTATTAGCTGTTTTCCTGAATTAAATTGTTTATAAACATATTAAAGGAATAATGCCTGAAAGGTAAAGCCAAGAGTAAGAACAGAACATTCTGTGACAGTTATAGTGTGCCAGAAACTGTGAGATTTCTGAGCTCGTGGCCTTCCAGGTAAAGGCTAATCATTACTTCTGTTTTACAGACAGGGAGAAACTGAGGTTTAGAAGAAGCAAAACTGACTCCAGAGCCTCTTCAATGCCATCATCTCTACCATTATCAGTTAGTTCCATGAAGAGAGGAGGTTTTGTGAGTTACAGCTGATAAACTCATCTGCCTTGCTGTTTAAAAGGCTTTGGGGAATGACATTCTGAACAATTCGTCTGAGCTTATCATGTGCAAATTAATTTCAGTACTAACTCAAACAGAACAAGTAAGACAGCAAAGCTGCTATTAAGAGTAAAAAAGGTTACTTGACTTTGGATCAGAGTAAATTATTTGGATTATTCATAATATACCTTCTCTTAGTGTTAGTCACTCAGTCGTATCGCCTCTTCGTGAGGCCATGGACTGTAACATGCCCGGCTCCTCTGTCCATGGGATTCTGCAGGCAAAAATACTGGAGTGGGTTGTCATGCCCTCCTCCAGGGGATCTTTTCAACCCAGGGATTGAACCCAGGTCTCCCTCATTACAGGCAGATTCTTTTATCTGAGCCACCAGGGAAGCCCAGAAGTGAGGGCCTGCCCTCTCTGAGGCTAATCCCACTGAAACAACAAGTGTAGCACTGGCAGCAGGAGTGTATCATAGTCCTGCTGCTGCTGCTGCTAAGTCGCTCAGTCGTGTCCGACTCTGTGCGACCCCATAGACGGCAGCCCACCAGGCTCCCCTTCCCTCGGATTCTCCCGGCAAGAACACTGGAGTGGGTTGCCATTTCCTTCTCCAGTGCATGAAAGTGAAAAGTGAAAGTGAAGTCGCTCAGTCGTGTCCGACTCTTAGCAACCCCATGGACTGCAGCCCACCAGGCTCCTCCATCCATGGGATTTTCCAGGCAAGAGTACTGGAGTGGGGTGCCATCGCCTTCTTATTGAGTATTTACGAAGTATCACACACTGTTCTGACCACTGTACAACTTCACTGTACCCTCACAACAACCCTGTTGGTAGTATTTATTATTACTGTTCCCAATTCCCAGCCCAAGAGATGGGAACTTAGAGAAGTTGCCCACATATCAAAGGCTTCCCAGCTTGCTACTGGAGGGGCTTACACAAAGCCCATTGACCCTGGAGCTCAGGCTCCCTGCAGTTCCCCCACAGTCTCCCTTTGTTTGATCAGGTTTTCTTCCTAATCGACATGTCAGTGAGGACATTCTATTTCCCAACATAGGTTGCTTTAAACCCTTTAGAGTCCAAGGCTGTCCATGATCTGGATTTTTTTTTAACCTGTCCTAGCTAATTTCTCTAAATTACCTTCGAACCCTATGGGAACCTGCCTCCTCTTAAAGTCTCAGAAGTCCCCTAAGCCCACAATCCAGCTTAAATTCTACTGTTCTTAAAGGCCTTATTCAAATTCCACTTATCCGAGCCATCTTCCAAAGGTCTCTCAGGCCCAGGTAAATAGCTTGAGGAGCTGGCCTCTGCCATCTACTGCTGCAGGTCAACCTGGTGTGTCCAAGAGCTTTGGTGGCCTAGAGACTCCATGGAATTGTATAAGAGTTCTGTTGGAAAGTACCATCAGGAATTTTTCTCAGAGGCATGTCCAGAGCTTTTATCAATTTCTTAAAGTTTAACTACCACTCAGCAACTGTCCCTCCATTCCCAACAGACACACACACACACTCTCTCTCTCTCTCTCTCACACTCTTCTGGAAAATAATGACATTAAATGCTAATGTTTCTTGAGCAAGGTGGCCAGATTTAGCAAATAAAAATATTATATGGGACATGCCTTTACTAATACATGATTTGTTGTATATTTTAAATTCAAGTGTAACTCAGCCTGCTGTACTTGATCATCAGTCTTATCTTTGAATGTTCCATGGATATTTATGTTATTTCTCAACTACACAGAATATAATCATCTGGAGGGCAAGGGGCTTCACTATTTCTCCACTGAATTTAACACTCAACTTTTATTGCTAATTATTGATTCATTTTTCTCACCCAACAGAAACATTTTGGAGTGTTCTTGACTTGGGGCCAATATCAAACCTAGTAGCTAAATCATGATTATTATATATATATATATATGCCTTTTGCTATAAGGAAAGAGATGTCCATAGTACTTAATGAATGGATTTTGATTATCTCTTCTACTTGCTGGATTCAAACACACTGATTTTTTTTTTTGTTTAAAAAAATCCTCTTAGAGGAAATCTGGGAAAGTTAAAAATAGACCACCATTATTATTGGGCCTTAAAGTGAGATCTTCCACCCATCTGATTGAAGACTCATGAAAGGTGTCTGTTAAAAATGCCATTTTCTGGGTCCAATTTCAGACCTACTAATACAGAATTGTTCAGAATGGCTCCAAGCTATCTGGGTTTTTAAAAAGTCTTTCAGATGACTTTTATAACCTCTAAAGTTTAAAGACTGTTTTTTATGGCATGTAATACTCAAGCAAAAATTGAGTTCTAAGTTAGAGAAGGAAAGTTATTTTTGTCCTTAAAAACAAGCTATCATTTGGAATTCAAAGTTATCAGTCATCTTTTAAATGTATCTGGAATCTATCAGACCAGAGTGAAATGCCCAGCACTGGAGATTGCCCATTCAGAGTTTCCAAGTATTTCAACAGAATTGGTAAACTAGTAACTTTAGGGATTAAAGGCTGCCTGATGGATCATTAAAATAGTAAATGAGTCAATGAAATTTATAGAGGCCATATGAAATTTAAAAACATTATCTCAACTAGGGTGCTCTGCTGTGTATTAATGCTGCTACCCAGGACTAGTCTGGGAAACCTAAGGATGTTCGGAATTTCTGAAAGAGAGCATCGTTGTCCACAACTCCCTCTCTGTTGTTTGGGCAGTCCCTGATATTGTTGATTCTTGGTGAAAAGAGTGCTGGTCTGAACGTCAGAAGGCATAGGTTCTATACTTTTGGTTCTGTATTTTTCTAAACTTCCCATCTCCTTGTCAATGAAACAATGGTTTAGACAGTTGGATGGTCCCTACATTATCTTCTAATCTCAAGTTTCAGTTATCATCCTGAAGTTGTTTTCTCTGCTGTAAAATATGGGGGCTGGGCCAAGTGCGTGTGTCCATCTGTCCTTTTGTTCAAGGGTAGCCCTACTGTCTCCATCACTGTCCTTGGATCCCCATTCATAATTCAGACTTAGGCTAGCAGCGTAATATTGACGGTACTTCATTTAGGTTATCCATGGAGGGGACAATGTATTGGCCGTTAGCACATGTCCATTCTAAGAGACAGTTACTCATTCAACATATATATGTTAATGCTATGATCACCAGCTATGTGTCATGGTGCTAGGCCCCAAAAATAAAATAATGAAAACAGATAAAACAGCTCTGGCCTCATGCTGCTTATGATCTTGAGGTGGGGGGTGATTGGGGGAGATAAAAACAACCACCACATGTAAACTGACAGATAAATAAAACAACAGCAGTTTGTAATCAGTGGTCTGAAGAATCACTCAGGATGAGATAGAGAATAACAGAGTGACTGGGAGCAGTGACTGGGAAAAGTTCTGTGGGGAGGATGCTATTTTCTTAGACCTAAAGGAAGAAAAAAGATAAACAAGGGAAAGGGTTGGAGAAAAGGGTAGGACAGGGGAGGACACAGTCAGGAATCCCCCAGGAGGGGCAGCTCAGGTATTTGGCAGCCAAAATCCTGGACAGTCCCTCTGTCCCTGATAGATAATTTAATCTAAGACTAGAGAAAGGGAATCAGAGGCCCACAGAGTTTAGGGAACTTAACAAGTGGTGAGTTAGTTAATGGGAGAATTCTTGCATGCTTCAGTCCAGCAGGTGAACCTCTCTTAGGGATCACAGAGCATCAGGAGGTACCAAAATGCCTTGGTCTAGGTGTTGGAGAAGACTCTTGAGAGTCCCTTGAACTGCAAGGAGATCCAACCAGTCCATTCTGAAGGAGATCAGCCCTGGGATTTCTTTGGAAGGACTGATGCTAAAGCTGAAACTCCAGTACTTTGGCCACCTCATGCAAAGAGTTGACTCATTGGAAAAGACTCTGATGCTGGGAGAGACTGGGGGCAGGAGGAGAAGGGGATGACAGAGGATGAGATGGCTGGATGGCATCACTGACTCGATGGACATGAGTCTGAGTGAACTCCGGGAGTTGGTGATGGACAGGGAGGCCTGGCGTGCTGCAATTCATGGGGTCGCAAAGAGTTGGACACGACTGAGTGACTGAACTGAACTGAACTGAGAGGTTCAGTTTCCTCTTGTGTGAAACACGCATGGCGTCTACTGCCTCAGATTGTTGTGGGATTTAATGAGGTCATGTTTCACAGTGCCTGGTATATCGTAACTGCCTGATAAATGCAGAATCTCCTGGTTTTTCACCTGGTGCGCTTGCATCCATAGCAAGTATTGGAAAATAAGTAAGGCAGAGGTTAAGTTACTTGGATAAAGGAAGAGAGTCAGCAGAGGAGAAGTTCTGGGATACTGGACTGGTATCTGCATGGCAGCTATCCATCTGAGAGGCTGAGTAGAGGAAATGGGAAGAAAGGCCCTGAGCTGCGTGGTTTTGCTCACCCCTTAATCTGCTAGTGGGGAATCTAGAGTTGTCTTCAGAAGACAGAAAAGACTACCCATAGTAAAATTTATACTTATAAGGAGCATACGGGAAACAGGCTTTACTCTAGGAGACTGGTAACAGAAGAGTGACACGCTATTAGATGCATGCAAAGAGAACACGGTTATGTTAACATGTCACTCAATCCACTGGGAACAAACTAATTCAATTAGCTGCAGAGTATTAAGATGATTTCTGGTGTTAAGGATGCTTAAAAACCAAGCCCATGATACTGGGAGAATGAATAATTTATCCAGGCAACTAGGAAGATTTTCTTTGTCTGTGAACAAAACCACAGATTGAACTTCGCCCTTAAAATACCAAGAGGCGTTATTTCATGGATTTTAGCAGACAGCTTATAAGGCCATTCCGAGAAACCTGCTTGCCGTCCTTGTTGACTCACCCAAAATATAAGGGAATATTTATGGTTCAGGCATGCTTGAACCAGGGCTGAATATTTCTGTTTCTGAAGTTCACTGGGTCCCTTTCCCCCCAGCCATAAGGTAAATGCCATTCCATATATAGCTTTTTGAAATGCTGCCTTCTTTATGATTCCCTGCCAGTGGTGCCTTATGGGAGAAATTTTATTTCAAAGTTTCACAGGATGCGAATTGAACTCATTATTTTACTCCAAACTCATTGTTTAATTGACAGGAAACATGCATTCTAAATCATCTTGTATGCATGGCAGAAGCAGCTACATAAATTTAACAATGGGTGGATTATTACTATTTAGCATATTTATGGGATTTTATATTCAGGAAGCATTTTACAAATCTTTTATTAGTTAATCCTTACACTTCACAGTGCATCTGACAGGTGGTAAACAATGCTCTGGGTTCTAAATTGCCAATACATGAAAAGTTTAATGGGGGAAAAAAAAATCTACGCCTTTCCTCTGTGTTCTTAAACTTGCTAAGAGCTCATTTCTGATCATTTTTCCTCTCACTGGAGACCAAAGCCAGAGGCCTGAAAAGCGGGCTTGCACCCTAAAATTTAAAAGGGAATATATTGGACTCAGTCGTGGGTCAAGTGGCTAGAACTAGAGGAAGCCTCATAAGACACCCAGGTGATATGACAGGATTCCGAACAAAGATGCAGCCCAGTAATACAGCACATAAAAAGACACCTAAGGAAGAAGTCAGTTTTTAAAACTGTACAGTGAATTTAGTTCTCAAATCTAACACCACCATCCATACCTGCTGGGCTCACTATCTAATGACAACACCAGTTACTGTTTAATACGCACACATATATAGTAAAAAACAAAACCTAATTCAAACTAAGAGAGTCTGTATTTTCTTTCTGGAAAACTCACACATCTTAAAAACTCAGCTTCCTCCAACACCCACCTCAAACTCTTTAGAATCCTCCAGTCTACCCAGTTCCAGACACCAGCAGGGGTGAGAGTGCAGGGCAAGGAAAGCTTCCGTGGATCAGAGTTTCATTCTGGACCCAAACGTTTTACAGCCCCGGGCTTGCAGAACTAACGAACCAAGAAAAATCAATCTCGAGTCACCTGAGGGCGGGACACCAGGAGCGTAGCTGCAGTGCCTACTTTCAGAGGCCCTCAGAGTGGACACGTCCAGCCCAGTCTCTAATCTCTTCTGATTGACCTGACTCTATCCCTCTAATCCCTCAGGCCCCCACCCCCACCGGTGTGTGTGTGTGTGTGTGTGTGTGTGTGTGTGTGTGTGTGTGTGTGTGTGTTGGGGGACAGGTAGGCGGGTGCAGAAAACACCCAGATATTTTGCAAGCAAACAAATGCGGCCTTGTGCGTTCTCTCGGTGCAGCTGGGCAGCTGTCCAGAGGTCAGTGTAAGGTAACCCGGTCGTCTCCCTTTCAAGGTACAAGGAGATGCTCCGATCCCTAGCGTCCCCGAGTCTGCGGATACTCGGGGCGCTCGCAGAGCCCCCCATAACCCCGCCCACCCACTCCCCCACCTCCGGCGCGGCCCGCCCCGCGCTTACGCTACCTGGGGACGCTGGAGGCACCTTGGCAGTGGTGGCTCACGATCCTGCCGACCACAGCCCGGGGCTGGTGCGCACGCTTTGTAAAGCCTTCGGAGGGCAGCCGACCCCGCCCTGTCCACCCCCAGCCCCGCCAAGCTTTCCTACCTCGGGCCCCCTCTCCCGTTACTGCCCCCACTCAGCCGCCTCGCCCTGGCGGCCGCGGCCTCCCTTGGTGAGGGCTGTTAGTTCCTCCCCACCCTCGCGGCCAGCTCGGGAGTCATCTGGGCGGGCGGGGCCCCGGGCTGCTTCCCTGCCTCTGGAGCCGTCGCCCCACTTGTGTCAGCAACCCCTGGCTACCCTCTCCGGACTTGGTTGCCCCGGGTGCTCGAGACCCCGCCCTTCTCCACGAGGGGCCACGCCCCGGAGTCCGCATCCCTGCCACCCACCTCTGGGACTGGGTGGGGCCAACGGCGGGGTGGGGGGGGGGGGGGGGGACTCCTTCTACACCTGGAGGCCAAGTCCGGGAAAGTTTTGGGGTTTTGGCCCTGTTCAGCGTCAGCTTTCTCTTGCAGGGACGTTCTGCAGCTGAGAAATGGAAAGTCTGCGGGTTGTGCTGACAACATAAACCACACAGCGCTGGGTCTCGGAGCTCTTGTAGTTTGCACAAAAATTCTCCATCATCTTAGGCGCATTCGCCTTTCAAAGCCCCAGCCCAGAGTCATTTCAGTGAAAGGGTTAAAGGAACTTAATTTTTAAATAAAAAGTCAATGCTAGAATACATGATGTGTTAGCTCTGCCCCAAGCTTTAAGTATGGTCACCTCTGAATAATTCAGACTTTGCAGTGACCAGGAATACCTAGTTGCATCTCCACATCACTAGAACTTCGGGTCCCTTTACTCTTCATTTTCTTTTTCCCTGCGATGTGAGGGAGGAGGGAAAATGGAATGAAACAAAATCAATTTGAAGAGCTTTTAACAGCTGGTATAAAAGTTTATGGGAGAGGCAGTCTGCAATCATTGAAAATAGGATTCCGAAATTATCTGTAGACCTCACACTTGAGTTTTACCGTTTTGCTGGAGTTTGAGTAATGGAGGGCTAGAGGTTTCTATTATTTTTAGCAGAAATGATACTTTTCTAAGAATTATTAAATAGATTAAATGTATAATGTTATGATAACATGTCAGATCAGAGTAAAACTGTCTATAGAAGACTCTATTAGCCTGCTGATAGCATAGGAGACACAACATCTCTTTAAAGTGGTAAAATTGGCTTTGTCTTAGAGTTTAAATAACAAGTAAGGATAAGCTGGAAAACATGATAGCATCTTTTGAGTTCTGTTTGCCATCTAATGAAGATATTTTCTTTTCAGCACCCCAGCTTCCTTCTACTGTTCCTAATAAGATGTCATTTCAGGATTGCTCAGAGCTTTTGGACATTTGTTCTTTCTTTAAAGTATTCAATGAAGGGTCAGACAGGGCCTGGCCTTGAACTTGGTGCAGGTGTTACAAAGGTGAACTAGGTAGAGGGTACCTGCCCTACAAGGGGCTTACACCTTAATGGGGGAGAGATAGTTGCTACATAGACAAGGGCAAACAGTTCATTTCACCTGTGCAAAGCTGCATGTGGAAGTGGGGGACATAGGGCAAGGACACCCTTCAAGTGGTCTTTTAGACTGCTCTTGGCTTTGAACCCTAGAATTTCTTCAGTGCAAAGATTGGGGGAGACAGCATCCTTTCTTTCCTATCTCATATCCAGTCTATCAGGAAATCCTGACGGCTCCATCTTCAGAAAGTGTTCCAAATCTAAACTCCCCCACTGCTGGTATTCCAAACCAGCATCACCCATGGTCTATTATCCTTACAGAATTTAGGGTGACCCTTTCAAAGTACATGAGTTAGTTCATATCAATCCTGTGCTCAAAAACCACTCAGTTGTTTCCAGACAACCCAGGCTTGACCCCAGCCCCCAAGGCCTTGCCTGCCTGCCGCCTTACCTCTCTTCCCTCCTTGTCCGTCACTCTCCCCTCCCACTCCCTGGCACAGCCTCTCTGGCCTTTCTACTCTTCTTTCAACCCTTATGTTCCTGCCTTTTGGCCTTTGAGCCTGGATTTACTTCTTCTAAATGTGTATTTAGAGGCTTGCTCCTCAGTTACATCAGGTATTTACTCCTTTCTCTTCTTTGTCAGAGAGGTAGTCCCAGACCGCCTATTTGAAATTTTTTCCTTCTCTCAATCCTCTCCCTCTCTGTCTCAGATCTACTTAAGTTTTCCTTTTAATGTACATGTGCAGGAGCATACACACTCATTGCTGTCTCTCTTCTAGAATGAGAACAGCAATTTGGTTATAGTGCCAGGCACATGGAAGGAACTCTATAAATATCTGTTGAAAGACAGCATATAAATTATGCTATGGACTGAATGTGTCTCCACACAATTCATATATTGAAGCTCTAATCCCCAATGTGACTGCATTTGGAGATAGTCTTTTGGAAGTGATTGAAGTTCATTGAGGTCGTAGCGTAGGGCCCTGATCTGATAGAATAAGACCCCGAATAAGAGTGCTTACTCCATGGCACAGGAAAGGCCATGTGTACATCGTGAGAACACAGCTGCCTGCAAGCCAGGAAGAGAGCTTGTATCAGAATCTGAATCCACTGGCATCTTGATCTTGGACTTGCTAACTTCTAGAACTGTGAGAAACATATTTCTGTTGTTTAAGCCAGTCTATCTATGGTATTTTGTTATGGCAGCCTGAGAAGAGTAAGATAGATTACAAAAAAATTTAAAGGAAGGAGTTTAGATACAATCTACACTCACACAACCAGTTCAGGGAATGGTGTGATGTTGTGACCTTTAACCAAAGAACAAACTTTGCAGCACTCACCAGAGTAAGCTGAGGCTTGAAGATTAATCTTATCTGAGCCTGAGAATAGAATAAGTATTCAAGATAAGCAAGTGTCTTTTACAACTGCTTTGTTGTCTGTCTCTGAGGTCATGAATGATTGAAGCTCAGAGAAGAAACAATGATCAGTTAGTATGGTGAAAAATGGTATTTCAAAGAGAAAACTCAGATCGGAACTCCATGCAAGTTCCCTCCTGGTCAGGCTGAAGGAGTCATATGCTACTGTGTACCTAAAACATAATCATGGCCCACTGATATTCAGACAAAATATCAGATAACAGCTTTGGTTACCTACCACAACTGTTTATACCACTGGTCTCCAAAGTAGGCTGTGGGGAGAAAATACCAGAAGCTCCATTTATGTTTGTTTGTTTGTTTAAAAAAAAGCAAAAACATAAGCTTTTGCAAAATATGTAGTATACAGCTTGATGCTGACAGCCTCATTTGCCCATAGGTCATGTGGTGGCCTGTCTTCCCTTGCAGAGGTGTCTTGCAGTTTTGGGAGATCTACAGCATGGAGGGGCCAACATGTGGTCCCTACACTTATTTTATTTTCATTGTGTTGAGTCTTCCTGATTTTATGTGTTCAATTAAGGATTCTGTTACCCAGCTTTAACCAACAATTGCAATCATAAAATGAAAAAAAGTGGCTTAGACAATTAGATAATACAAATAATACCGGCATAAGCAAACAATAGAAAATTGGTGGAGTGGAAGCTTTTGCTACTGTGAGAATTCTTAGCCGTAATGGGAGGTTAACAATGGGAATGATCTGTTTAATTCAGTCTTCCAAGAAGCCAGCTTCTCTCTCCCATTGAAATAGTCAAGAAGACATATGAAACAGGGATTTATATCCAATTTTATTAACAAGCCTTGCCTTAAGCATATATTGTACTTTGAGATATAGGCTAATGATATTATGAAGTACTGTGACTTGCAAGAAAGTCACAAATATGATGTAGCTCATCATTAAATCATTTTTAACAGTTTTATTTGTGGGTATGTTTTATAATGTATGGGGCTTCCCTGGTAAAGAATCTGCCTGTGAAGTGGGAGACCTAGGTTCAATCCCTGAATCAGAAAGATTCCGTGGAGAAGGGAATGGCTACCCACTCCAGTATTCTTGCCTGGAGAATTCCATGGACAGAGGAGCCTGGCAGGCTCAAAGAGGCTTACCCTCTTTGACCATGGGGTAAACAAAGAGTCAGATATGACTGAGGGACTTAATACTTTGATTTTCACCTTATGATGTATAATAGTAAATATAATAAGTCACCTGACGAATAAATTAATAGGTGGATAAATATTGAGGATATACACAGAACATTTTAAACTGATAGAGTAGCCTATTGGAGCAGTTTGGAAACACTGATTTATATCACCAGGGGTAAAATAATTTACTAGAACCCCAAACCCTAGTCCTGAGAGAAAAGAACAGATCAAACCAACTTCTTATTCACAGAATACCAACGTCAGAGGATGAATTATCCAGAACCCTTTTAAATCTTTCTTCTCTCAACTGCATTTTGAGCATTCTAAAATTTCAGGGGAAATGAGAAACCTTGTTAGTTTGCCACAATATTTGGCAGAAAAGATTAAACTTGCCAAAAAAAAAAAAAAAAAAAGCTTGGGGTTTACTTAGGGGTGTTGGTTACCCTGTTCTGTATGACTTTGTATTCATCCATCCTCTTTAAACTAGTTTTTTTTTTTTTTCTTACTATGGAATGTGCCCATAGAGCTTGCAATTTGAAATAATACTAAAACACATTCAAACTCCTCTCACTGCTCTTTTCCATGTATTAAAATGGTTTGCCCCATTATTTTCAAGCTCTCAAAAAAAAAAAAAAAATCCCCTTCCCCATTCTAAAACTTCAAGTGCTTCTCTGTGTGATAAATTTATAACATTTCCATTTTGAGCAACCAGTATTATATAATAACAGTAATCAGCATATCTTTAGTAGAAGGACTATCTGTTTAGCTCTGTTTTCTTTGATGAGTATCATCACATCATAACATTTTTGAGGGTAAAGGGGAGACTTGGCTACAGTTCCTTGTGTGAATGAAGATGTTAAAGCTCAGAACATCAGAGAGCCTGCCTGCAGTCAAACTGCTGGATCCCACGAGAGCTGAGACTAGACCCCCAGACCTTCTGATTCTTGTTCTGAGTACTGTCCACTGTGATAGCCACCTCAAAGGGAGATCGGTAAGGATGTAGTTTTTCTTTGCAAATCTGAGTTAGAGAAAGTAGGCTACCTTGGATCCTGCCTCATTGTATCCATACATATATGTGTCAGGCAGCCCAGGGTGCTTGAATTCCCCAAAGACCCCTACCACAAAGTGTGCCCATGAAGGAAAGGGGGATCGTTCTCTCCTAGGGGTCTGTTCATTTTACATTTAATAAAGAGTGAGGTGAAACCTTATAGATTATGTCATTTTCCTCCTTGGCATCTCACAGTTTAACTAACCACTAACCCACTGGCAGCTGCTGTTTTCCCAATTAGAAGTTTAACCTTCAAAAAAAGTATTCTTTCGATAAAACAATCCTAATGAAAAAATAATACTAAAAATATCAAGACAAAGGCAGGCAGAGAATTTTAAACTGGTTGGTGGAGATGATTGGTTTCTACTTAGCAATAATATCTGATAGTTTGGTAGAAAATTTTCAGGGAAAGTGATGGGAACCTAATTTCCTGAGGTACATAAAATAGGACCAAATAAAATAGTGAAGAGTGTATTGTAAAGATAATCTAGTTGCCCAGATGGCCTTTCCTTAGTTACAGCTTTTATGGTTCTCGGAATGTGTGTGTTCTTTATTCTTTTATGAGGAAATAAAGATTTTCTTTTTCCCAGGGGCATGAAGTTATCCTGCAGTTTAGTTGTTAAAATACTCTGAATATTTTTTCTTTGTTATTTCTAGGACACTCAGCTTTATTCTGGAATTCACCTTGGTTCCTGTGTTTTCTCTTTTGTTGTTCAGTTGTTAAGTTGTGTCTGATTCTTTGCAACCCCTTGGACTGCAGTATGTCAGGCTTCCCTGTCCTTCACTATCTCACGGAGTTTGCTCAGATTCATGTGCACTGAGTTGGTGAGGCTGTCTAACCATCTCATTCTCTTTTTGCCGTCTTCTCCTTTTGCCTTCAATCTTTCCCAGCATCAGGGTCTTTTCCAGTGAGTTGGCTGTTTGGATCAAGTGACCAAAGTACTGGAGCTTTAGCTTCAGCATTAGTCCTTCCAATGAATATTCAGCATTGATTTCCTTTAGGATTGACTGATTTGATCTCCCTGCAGTCCAAGGGACTCTCAAGAGTCTTCTCCAGCACCACAGTTCAATAGCAACAGTTCCTCAGTGCTCAGCCTTCCAACTCTCACATCTGGACATGACTACTGGAAAAACCATAGCTTTGACTAGACAGACCTTTGTCAGCAAAGTGATGTCTCTGCTTTTTAATATGCTATCTAGGTTTGTCATAGCTTTTGTTCCAAGGAGCAAGCATCTTTTAATTTCATGGCTACAGTCACCGTCCACAGTGCTTTTGGAGCTCAAGAAAATAAGAATCGTCACTGCTTCTACTTTCCCCCTTTTATTTGCTATGAGGTGATAGGACTGGTTGCCATGATCTTAGTTTTATGAATGTTGAATTTTAAGCCAGCTTTTTCACTATCCTCTCTCATCTGCATCCAGAGGCTCTTTAGTTCCTCTTCATTTTCTGCCATTAGGATGGTATCATCTGCATCTGAGGTTGTTGATATTTCTCCTGACAATCTTGATTTTAGCTTGGGATTCATCCAGCTCTGCATTTCGCATGATGTACTCTGCATAAAAGTTAAACAGGGTGACAATATACAGCTTTGTTGTACTCCTTTCTCAAATTATACCAGTCCCTTGTTCCATGTCCAGTTCTAGCTGTTGCTTCTTAACCTTCATACAGCTTTTTCAGGAGACAGGTAAGGTGGTCTGGTATTTCCATATCTTTAAGAGTTTTCTACAATTTATTGTGATCCACACAGTCAAAGGCTTTAGTGTAGTCAATAAAGTGGAAGTAGATGTTTTTCTGGAATTCCCTTGCTTTCTCTATGATCCAATGAATGTTTTCAACTTGATCTCTGGTTCCTTTGCTTTTTCTAAATCCAGCTTGTACATCTGAAATTTCTCTGTTCATGTATTTCTGAAGCCTAGCTTAAAGGATTTTGAGCATAACCTTACTGACTTGCAAAATGAGGGCAGTTGTATGGTAGTTTGAATATTCTTTGGCATTTCTCTTCTTTGGGATTGGAGTGAAAACTGACCTTTTCCAGTCCTGTGGCCATTGCTGAGTTTTCTGAATTTGCTGGCATAGTGAGTGTAGCACTTTAATAGCATCATCTTTTAGGATTTGAAATAGCTCAACTGGAATTCCATCACCTCCACTAGCTTTGTTCAGAGTAGTGCTTCCTAAGGCCCACTTGATGCCACACTCCAGGATGTCTGGCTCTAGGTGAGAGAACACAACATTTGGGTCATTAAAACCTTTTTTGTATAGTTCTTCTGTGTGTTCTTGCCACCTTTTCTTAATCTCTTCTATTTTTGTTAGGTCCTTACTGTTTCTGTCCTTTATGGTGCCCATCCTTCCATGAAGTGTTCCCTTGATATCTCCAGTTTTCTTGAAAAGATCTTCACTCTTTCCCATTCCTTTGTTTTCCTCTACTTCTTGCCTTGTTCGCTGAAGAAGGCCTTTTTATTTCCTCTTGCTATTCCCTGGAATTCTACATTCAGTTTGGTATCTTTTCCCCTTTTCCCCTTGATTTTAGTTTCTCTTCTTTCCTCAGCTATTTGTAAAGCCTCCTCAGACAACCACTTTGCCTTCTTGCATTTCTTTTTCCTTGGGCTGGTTTTGGTTGCTGCCTCCTGTACAGTGTTACAGACTTCTGTCCATAGTTCTTCAGGCAGTCTGTCTACCTCATTTAATCCCTTGAATCTATCCGTCACCTCTGCTGTATAATCATAAGGGATTTGATTTAGATCATACCTGAATGGTCTACTGGTTTTCCCTGCTTTCTTCAGTTTAGCCTGAATTTTTACAGTAAGAAGCTCAAGATCTGAGCCACAGTCAGCTCCAGGTCTTGTTTTTGCTGACTGTATAGAGCTTCTCCATCTTTGGCTGCAAAAAACATAATCAATCTAGTTTTGGTGTTGACCGTCTGGTGACGTCCGTATGTAGAGTTGTCTCTTGTGTTGTTGGAAGAGGGTGTTTGCTATGACCAGTGTGTTCCTAAGGTCAAACTTGCTTGTGACTCCAGATATCTCTTGACTTCCTGCTTTTGCATTCCAGTTCCCTATTATGAAAAGGACATCTTTTTTGGTGTTAGTTCTAGAAAGTCTTATAAATCTTCATAGAACCAGTCAACTCCAGCTTCTCTGGCCTCAGTGCTTGGGGCATAGACTTGGGTTACTGTGATGTTGAATGATTTGCCTTGGAAAGGAGCTGAGATCATTCTGTTGTTTTTAAGATTGCACCCAAGTACCGCATTTCAGACTCTTGTTGACTGTGATGGCTACTCGATTTTTTCTAAGTGACTCTTGCCCACGGTAGTAGATATAATGGTCATCTGAATTAAATTCGCCC
Source organism: Bubalus kerabau (assembly GCF_029407905.1). Classification (NCBI taxonomy): domain Eukaryota; kingdom Metazoa; phylum Chordata; class Mammalia; order Artiodactyla; family Bovidae; genus Bubalus; species Bubalus kerabau. The sequence continues at coordinate 139,992,222 of NC_073624.1, forward strand.
ATTCCCGTCCAGTTTAGTTCATTGATTCCTAAGATGTTGATGTTTACTCTTGCTATTTCCTTCTTGACCACATCCTATTTACCTTGAGTCATGGACCTAACATTCCAGGTTCGATGTTCTTTACAGCATCAGACTTTACTTTCACCACCAGGCACAGCTACACCTGAGTATTTTTTCTGCTTTGTATCAGCTGCTTCATTTTTTATGGAGCTATTAGTAATTGCCCTCCACTCCTCCCAGTAGCATGTTGGACACCTTCCTACCTGGGGAACTCATCTTCCAGTAGCTTACCTTTTTGAATTTTCATACTGCTTTTGGGGTTCTTATGACAGGAATACTGCAGTGGTTTGCCATTCCCTCCTTCAGTGGGCCATGTTTTGTCAGAATTCTCTACTGTGACCCATCCATCTTGGGTGGCCCTGCACGGCATGGCTCATAACTTCATTGAGTTATGAAAACCCTTTTGCCATGACAAGGCTGTGCCCCGTGAAGGGTGTTTTCCCCCTACACTTGAATTTCTGGTTCTCAACTCCAGATTTTAAACTTGTTAGTTATATTTCTCATGATAGCCCTGATAATCTAGTTAATATTAGATTTTATGGCACAGGTTAAAGGAAAAAGTTGCTAAGATGTGGCTGTAATCTGATCTCTCTAACTTTGATTCTTCCTCTCTCCCCAAATATTGTTGTTGATGGTGTTTAGTTGCTGAGTTGTATTAGACTCTTTTGTGATCCCATGGACTGTAGCCTGCCAGGCTCCTTTGTCCATGGGATTTCCCAGGTAAGTATAGTGGAGTGAGTTGCTATTTTCTTCTTCAGTTGATCTTCCTGACCCAGGGATTGAACCCATGTCTCCTGCATTGGCAGGTGGCTTCTTTACCACTGAGCCACTAGGGAAGCCCAAACTTTAGAAGCTGAAATAGGGTGGGATATTTCTGAAAGAAATTTGGAAGTGTATCTGTAGTTCCTATAAATGTGACTTAGAAGTTCTATAACAAAATTCCCATGGAACGTATAAAAGTTTTCATTTAATTTTCCAAATAGCAAAGTCTCAGAGTTTGTGAATTTCATATTTTTATGGTACTATGCCTTCTGGGTTTTATTACAAAACAAAACATTGTATGATAAAAATGACATCTCTGTCATGTCTGTCCAGACAGGTTTTGTACACGTGGCACCATCTTTTTTCCTTGTATGATAGTAGACAAATCCTTGATTATAAGGATTCTACTTCTCTTTCTCAGTATGCAGTGCTTAATAAAATTATTTTATGATTGTAATATACTCATTTCCATGTGTAACATGCTTTGTGAGTAGAAACTGTAGAGCTGGAATTTATTACAAGGATTATCTTGAATTCTGAAACCAAACTTTCAGAAAACCCATGTGAGAGAGTCTGGCTTCCCAAGTGACTCAGTGGTAAAGAGCTCACCAGCCAATGCAGGGGATGTGGGTTCGATCTCTGGGCTAGGAAGATCCCCTGGAGAAGGAAGTGGCAACCCACTCCAGTATTCTCACCTGGGAAATCTCATGGACAGAGGAGCCTGGTGGGCTACAGTCTGTGGGGTCACAAAGAGCCAGACACAACTGAGCGAGTGAGCATGCACACACACACACACATGAGAATACTTTACCTTGGGAGAATATCCCCTCTGAGGACATGGCACCAATCAGTATCACTAAATATTAGTCAATTAAAGTCTGATCCTTCATCTCTCAACAACTTCCTTCTTTTCTGGGATAGAACTGACTGCCAGGAGTTCATAAAATCTATTTGCTGGTAGGGGTTTTGTGCCTTGGACTTTTGGGGTACCTTATGTATTCATATCCTTTTAGTCTCTCTCTCCATATTCATTGTTAAATTTGTTGTAATCAAGTCTCTTCCATCCACAAAACGGGGCTTCTGTGCACCTAGAATTAAACTCTAACCCAGCACAGGCAGCTAGGCCCTGTAGGAATCGGCCACTGATGGCTTTAATTTTTCTCTACAGATCTTGACTAAGCTCAGCGATTCTAGATGACTGTTTCTTGAAGACAGCACTCTCATTCATAATCCTGCACCTGTGAACTGGCAGTTTCCTTGGTCTAGAATGTTCCTAGCCCAAATTTTGACATGAGTGGCCCCTTCCCAATATGTCTTTCCTCATAAGCCATCTGACGTTGCCCACCCACTCTCCCTGCCCTGTTGCTTCTCTGTCACTTTAACCTATTTTTTCTTCATAATGTTTATCACTTTCAGAAAGGATGTTATTTTTTAAAAATTAATTAATTTATTTTAATTGGAGGCTAATAACAAACACATGAAAAGATGCTCAACATTACTCATTGTCAGAGAAATGCAAATTAAAAACCACAATGAGGTACCATCTCACACCAATCAGAATGGCTGCTATTAAAAAGTCTACAAATAATAAATGCTGGAGAGGGTGCAGAGAAAAGGGAACCCTTTTGCCCTGTTGGTGGGAATGCAAACTAGTACAGCCACTATGGAGAATAGTGAGGAGATTCCTTAAAAAACTGGAAAGAAAACTGCCATATGACCCAGCAATCCCACTGCTGGGCATACACACCAAGGAAACCAGAATTGAAAGAGACACGTGTACCCCAATGTTCATCACAGCACTGTTTACAATAGCTAGGACATGGAAGCAGAAGGGATGTTATTTGTTTCCATGTTTATGACATGATTTCTGTTAAAATTGAATTGCCATGAGATTAGAGACCCTGTCTTTATTGTTCATGCCTATATAACCATTATTTAGCACAGAACCTGGAATTTAGTCAAAGTTCTCCTACTCCTATTATTGCTTCAGTCCTGTCAAAGTCTTTGCAACGCTATGAATTGTAGCCCGCCAGGCTCCTCTGTCCCTGGGATTTTCCAGGCAAGAATACTGGAGCAGGTTGCCATGCCCTCTTCCAGAGGATCTTCTCAACCCAGGTTTCGAACCCAGGTGTTCTGCATCTCCTGCATTGGCAGGCGGGTTCTTTACTACTAGCACCATCTGCCCCCCAAAATACTTTTTTAGTGCTCTGAGCCCAATTTTTTGGATGTTTAACTTTTTATTATTTATTTATTTGGCTGTCCCAGGTCTTAGTTGCGACATGCACACTCTTAGTTGTAGCATATTGGAGTTAGTCCCCCAACCAGGGATTGAACCTAAGCCCCCTGCTTTGGGAATGCAGAGTCTTAGCTACTGGACCAAAAGGGAAGTCCCTCTGAGCCCATTTTTATTTGTGGGGCTGCATTTGGCTTAAAACCTCAGGATCAAGGCTAGAAATTGATTATACCTGAAACTTAATTTGTTGAAATTATTTTGGGTATTATATGTATTCTGTTCTAAATAATTAAGAACAGCCCAGTTTGATTTTTCTGTAAAGTATCCCTTTTTATATGTGTTATTGTTCCAGTTTCATCCTAAAATTTGAAGGCCAGATAAACTTTATTTGATGACATGATGTTAATTGGTTCTAAGATAATAAAAACATAGATAGTACTTGTTGTTTAGTCACTAAATCATGTGTGACTCTCTTGCCACCCCATGGACTGGAGCCCACCAGGCTCCTCTATCCATGGGACTTCCCAGGCAGGAATATTGGAGTGGGTTGCCATTTTTTTTTCCAGGGGATCTTAGGGCACTAGCAGATAATACGCAAACAGAGCCCTGTTGAAAACAATTTAATCTTTGATGGTTAAAAAAAATGAAAAAAGAAGAAACAGTATAGTAGTCATGGAAAGAGAATTAAAACTTTCTTAAAATTCCTTACACGTACTTAGGACTTTGCTTTGCTGCATTGAATTACTCATAGGCAGAGGGGTCAGGGTCAAACAAATATCTCCAGTGCTTGGACTTCCTAAAGTTTTAATCCAGTTCTCTCTAGCCATGTTTTAGAAAACAAAGTCCAGGATTTTAGAACTCAAATCTTATGTCCCACTTCTAAATTTTTACCTCAAACCCGAAATAAATTTTCTTTAAAACAGAAGGAACCAACCCCCCCCCCCAAAACCACAACCAAATCTTTTTTGGAGGGAGTGGAGGGGGTAGAGGGATGGTGAGGGTTGGGGAGGGAGAATGTTATAAGTTTAAAATTTTTGATTTTATTTATTTGTTTTTTTGAGAGAAATCTCTAGAGAAAACTTGGAGAATTGAAAGAAACAAAACAAAACATAGTAGATCCTGAATAGGTTTAACTTCGATCTCTTTCTAAGGAAAGACACCTCAGTCAGTTCAGTCGCTCAGTCGTGTCCGACTCTTTGCGACCCCATGAACTGCAGCACAATGAATCCCTGTCCATCACCAACTCCCGGAGTTCACTCAAACTCACGTCCATCAAGTCGGTGATGCCATCCAGCCATCTCATCCTCTGTCGTCCCCTTCTCCTCCTGCCCCCAATCTCTCCCAGCATCAGAGTCTTTTCCAATAAGTCACCTCTTCGCATGAGGTGGCCAAAGTACTGGAGTTTCAGCTTTAGCATCAGTCCTTCCAAAGAACACCCAGGACTGATCTCCTTCAGAATGGACTGGATGGATCTCCTTGCAGTCCAAGGGACTCTCAAGCGTCTTCTCCAACACCACAGTTCAAAAGCATCAATTCTTTGGCACTCAGCTTTCTTCACAGTCCAACTCTCACATCCATACATGACCACTGGAAAAACCATAGCCTTGACTAGAAGGACCTTTGTTGGCAAAGCAATGTCTCTGCTTTTGAATATGCTATCTAGGTTGGTTATAACTTTCCTTCCAAGGAGTAAGTGTCTTTTAATTTCATGGCTGAAGTCACCATCTGCAGTGATTTTGGAGCCCCCCAAACATAAAGTCTGACACTGTTTCCACTGTTTCCCCATCTATTTGCCATGAAGTGATGGGACCAGATGCCATGATCTTCGTTTTCTGAATGTTGAGCTTTAAGCCAACTTTTGCACTCTCCTCTTTCACTTTCATCAAGAGGCTCTTTAGTTCTTCTTCACTTTCTGCCATAAGGGTGGTGTCATCTGCATATCTGAGGTTATTGATATTTCTCCCGGAAATCTTGATTCCAGCTTGAGCTTCTTTCAGCCCAGTGTTTCTCATGATGTACTCTGCATATAAGTTAAATAAACAGGGTGACAATATACAGCCTTGACGTACTCCTTTTCCTATTTGGAATAGTATGAAAAGGCAAAATGATAGAATACTGAAAGAGCAACTCCCCAGGTCAGTAGGTGCCCAATATGCTACTGGAGATCAGTGGAGAAATAACTCTAGAAAGAATGAAGGGATGGAGCCAAAGCAAAAGCAATACCCAGTTGTGGATGTGACTGGTGATATAAGCAAGGTCCGATACTATAAAGAGCAATATTGCATAGGAACCTGGAATGTCAGGTCCATGAATCAAGGCAAATTGGAAGTGGTCAAACAGAAGATAGCAAGAGTGAACATCAACATTTTAGGAATCATTGAATCAAAATGGACTGGAATGGGTGAATTTAACTCAAATGACCATTATATCTTCTACTGCGGGCAGGAATCCCTTAGAAGAAATGGAGTAGCCATCATGGTCAACAAGAGAGTCCGAAATGCAGTACTTGGATGCAGTCTCAAAAACGACAGAATGATCTCTGCTCATTTCCAAGGCAAACCATTCAATATCACAGTAATCCAAGTCTATGCCCCAACCAGTAATGCTGAAGAAGCTGAAGTTGAACAGTTCTATGAAGACCTACAAGACCTTTTAGAACTAACACCCAAAAAAAGGTGTCCTTTTCATTATAGGGTACTGGAATGCAAAAGTAGGAAGTCAAGAAACACCTGGAGTAACAGGCAAATTTGGCCTTGGAATACAGAATGAATCAGGGCAAAGGCTAATAGAGTTTTGCTGAGAGAACGCACTGGTCATAGCAAACAGCCTCTTGCAACAACACAAGAGCAGACTCTACACATGGACATCACCAAATGGTCAAAACCAAAATCAGATTGATTATATTCTTTGCAGCCAAAGATGGAGAAGCTCTATACAGTCAGCAAAAACAAGACTGGGAGCTGACTGTGGCTCAGATCATGGGCTCCTGATTGCCAAATTCAGACTTAAATTGAAGAAAGTAGGGAAAACCACTAGACCATTCAGGTATGACCTAAATCAAATCCCTTATGATTATACAGTGGAAGTGAGAAACAGATTTAAGGGACTAGATCTGATAGATAGAGTGCCTGATTTTGGACTGAGGTTCTTGACATTGTACAGGAGACAGAGATCAAGACCATCCCCAAGAAAAAGAAATGCAAAAAAGCAAAATGGCTGTCTGAGGAGGCCTTACAAATAGCTGTGAAGAGAAGAGAAGCAAACAGTCTTATGGACTCGGTGGGAGAGGGAGAGGGTGGGAAGATTTGGGAGAATGGCATTGAAACATGTAAAATATCATGTATGAAACGAGTTGCCAGTCCAGGTTCGATGCATGATACTGGATGCTTGGGGCTGGTGCACTGGGACGACCCAGAGGGATGGTATGGGGAGGGAGGAGGGAGGAGGGTTCAGGATGGGGAACGCATGTATACCTGTGGTGGATTCATTTTGATATTTGGCAAAACTAATACAATTATGTAAAGTTTAAAAATAAAATAAAATTAAAAAAAAAAAAAAAGCAAAGGAGAAAAGGAAAGACCTACCCATTTGAATGCAGAGTTTCAAAGAATAGCAAGAAGAGATAAGAAAGCCTTCCTCAGTGATCAATGCAAAGAAACAGGAAAACAATAGAATGGGAAAAACTAGAGATCTCTAGTCAAGAAAATTAGAGATACATTTTCATGCAAGATGGGCTCAATAAAGAACAGAAATGGTATGGACCTAACAGAAGCAGAAGGTATTAAGAAGAGGTGGCAAGAATACACAGAAGAACTATACAAAAAAGATCTTCAGTACCCAGTTAATCATGATGGTGTGATCACTCACCTAGAGCCAGACATTCTGGAATGTGAAGTCAAGTGGACCTTAGGAAGCATCACTATGAACAAAGCTGGTTGAGGTGATGAAATTCCAGTTGAGCTATTTCAAATCCTAAAAGATGATGTTGTGAAAATGCTGCACTCAGTATGCCAGCAAATTTGGAAAACTCAGCTGTGGCCACAGGACTGGAAAAGGTCAGTTTTCATTCCAATCCCAAAGAAAGGCAATGCCAAAGAATGCTCAAACTGCCGCACAATTACAGTTATCTCACACTTCAGTAAAGAAATGCTCAATATTCTCCAAGCCAGTCTTCAACAGTACTTGAACTATGAACTTCCAGATGTTCAAGCAGAATTTAGGAAAGGCAGAGGAACCAGAGTTCAAATTACCAACATCTGCTGGATCATTTGGCTCTTAAGCTTCATATAGTTTTGGCTTCAGAGAGTACACCAAATCTTTCTGGCTTGTATGCTATCTTAATTAAGATAATATATTAAGCATATTTTCTAAAAGGCTTGTAGATTCTTAGACTTTCAGATAGAATGTGGATTCATACCCATTTTATGCACATAATTCTTATGACTGTGACGGTAATTGAACCAACCGATGGAAACTAATAAAAGCAACAATGAATATCAGATTTTACAATTTTCTTTTTTGCAAAAATCAATCTATAAATGGATGTAATGTGGGCACTATCAAAATCTTTGTGGTTAAATTTACTTTTAATCCTTTTGCCTTATTATCTTTCGGCAGCTGGAAAATCTTTGTGAAAAGAAATTAAACTTTATACATGAAAAAGAAAAACCGTTAAGGTACATAGTTAATAAGCTTCTTAAGTGTAGAATTAATTAGTTAACATCAGCAAATTCACAGTTTGAAAACTCTGCTGATAATTATATAATACTATATTGTGCTCCTGCTTTGATTTACTCAGTTTGCTAATTTCTCAGTAATAATGATTAATTATATTTTGATAGCCTATAATTCCTATTGCAAATGTTTCAGTTTGCACTCACTGTATACTTGTGGTTTTAAGACAGTTTAAAATTATATGCAAGCTTGAGTTTGGAGAAATAATTATGCAAATGCAAAAATATGATATCTTCCAAAAAGTGCAAGTTCATCCTCTTCCCCAAACAAAATAGTGAAATTGTCTGGGTTCCGGTTCTAGCCCCATCATACATTGGCTGTAAACATCTTAGTCATTATTTGAGCCAAGTCTTGGTTTCTTAATTTGTAAAATGGGCCTCATTAAAGCTTCAGCCTCATAGGATGCTTGGTAACATTCACAGGACGATCCATGTTAACTCATTTAGTGTTGGCACAATAACTGGTATGTGGCAAGTGCTCAATAAATCTTAGGCATTATTTTTATTAGCATGACAGTAATTTTTTTAGGAATAAAGGATTTCTGGTTCCTTTGAAGTTTATACAGACATAAATATGTCCACGTTGATTATGTGGGACTTGATGAAACAAATAGTAAATATGTTAAGACTATTTCTAACCATTATGGTTTATTGGTAACATTTATAACGGTAACATAAAGTACTGCTTATAATGAAGATCCCCATGAACAAATCATATTTGTAATAATGAGTATAATTAGAATGAATTAATAGTGTAATTAGAATTGTGATGACTATTTAAAAAGTGAGTTAGAAAGTATTAACATTATGTATGTGTTAATATGGATTGTTTATGCCAATATGGAATCATGACTGTGTGGAAGTTGTGAAAAAGCAATGAAGAAACTGATGTTGCCTGAAAAAGAGAACTGAATGTAGGGAAAGCATTCATCCACAAGAGGAATGGACATGCCTGAGCACAAAAATACATCATCTTGGACTTCCCTGGTGGTCCAGTGGTTAAGAATCCTCCTGCCAATGTAGGAGACACAGGTTCAATCGCTGGTCCAGGAAGATTCCACGTGATGAAGAGCAGCTAAGCCCAGTGCACCACAGCTACTGATGATGCACTCTGGAGCCCACATGCTACAGCTGCTGAGCCCACACACTGAAGCTACTGAAACCCCCGCCCCGAGAGCCCATGCTCTGCAACGAGGGAAGCCACCGCAGTGAGAAGCATGGGCACTGCAACTGGAGAGGAGCCCCCGATCACCACAACTAGAGAAAAGCCCACGTGCAGCAGTGAAGAGCCAGCATAGCCGTAAATAGATAAATAAAAAGTATACCACCCTAAAGTGAATACCCTGGAATCACATGGGAAGGCAGAGGAGAGCAGAACATCCCAGCAGGAGTCTGTTCCGCTGAGGTTCCATTTTAGTCAGCCCTAGTAGACTGTTAACACTTGAAAAAGTCCCTATTGAAGCAGCATAGAGACAGTTCATGGAAGGCATGCCACAGCACTGGATTTCATATAAACGGAAGCCTTGGAAGGCAGGCCACAGCATTGGATTTCATATAAACGGAAACCATGGAAGACATGCCACACCACTGGATTTCATATAAACAGAAACCATACAACTACAACTCTACTCTGACTTCTTAGAATTGCAACTACGTGTAAAAAATTCCTCATGCTTCCTCCCCTCTGTGAGAACTTATTAGATTATATTAGACCTCATTGTATCCCACAAATTATACCCTGATGAAATTATGAAGGAAAATACAGTTCCTAGGAATGAGTGATTTTTACAAAGGTGGAAATTTGAGATGAATAGAAGGATAGAAAGACAAAAAGTTGAATTTTTATCATCACAGATAATTTGTTCTAAATTTTTTCCCCTGAAATTTTTTTTTAAATTTTGCTACCAAATGTATCCTTTATTTGGCCACTGTTATGCTGAAACTTACTCTTTTCTATTTGTTTAATTAGTTAAAATTGATGGAAGATCTCCTAAGTGTAATCAATAGGTACAGAAAGTTGGGTTGAATCAGGCATAGATCTTACTCTCGAAAAGCTTATGATCAAGGAAGGTTAAACAGGAGGAGATCAGACTCTAAGAGATGTACTGTGAAGTCCATTATGCTGTGAATAGGCAAATTACATATAAGTGCTAGCTTTTCAGATGAGGTTTAGGTTAATGATCTCTGGGCTGTTTGCAGAGATAATGTGAACTTATACACATAAGCTCTTCTTTGTCTTATGCTGTGGCAGTCATCCACCCTTTTGTTCATATATTAAACATTTATGGAATGTCGACTCTGACAGGCACTGAGCCTATAAAAATGAATTAACCTTTTATGGAGTTCGTGGTGTAGTAAGGGAGACATCACATTTTACCATAGTTTATTTACTTGTCTTAGTGCTAGGATTGAAATATGTACCAGGTCTATAGAGGTAAATAGGGTAGATGTTTAGGGTCTAAGAATAGTAATTATTTTTAAGAGTGGCTTCAGAACAATCAGTTTAGAAATGCAGAGCTTTAGATCTTAGGGGTCATGAAATTGACTTCTTACGTTTTACACATGAAGAATGATTCAGAGAGGATAAATTATTTTCTCAAGGTCACATTGCTTATTGGACCCAGCCCTGGCCCTTTCAGCTCTGCTCCATTCCTTATCCAATCTAGCCCATGGCCTCAGGAGGGTTAATAGTTAATGTAAACATTTTATGTAGAGCCTGAGTCAAAGAAAACATGCCCAAATTGCTGTTTAAAAGGGAAATAAATTAGTGATATGAGCTGCTTAATGGCAGGTACCAGATTAGAAGTAGATTTACTCTGCAAAGACCAACAAAGGAATTAATGCAGTTTTTTGGAGATATCACCTTACAAATTAGGGAACTGTTGTTATTCTGCATGACTCTGCTGTGAATGCAAACAGACATTTTATAGAACATTGAAACATGTCACAGCTGAGGGCAGATTTATAAAAGCCAAAAGCCTAAACATCCAAAGTAAAGTGTTTATAGACTTCCCTGGTGGCTCAGTCGGTAAAGAATCTGACTGAGTTCATAGGATACCAGGTTTGATCCCTGGGTGGGAAGATCCCCTGGAGAAGGAAATGGCAACCCACTCCATATTCTTGCCTGGGAAATCCCATGGACAGAGGACCCTGGTGGACAACAGTCCATGGGGTTGCAAAGAGTTGGACAGGACTGAGCAACTAAACCATGGCAAAGTGATTATAAATGGAATCTGATTCTTTTGCAACCTGGAATTCCTTGTGACAAGGATGAGATACGTTTTCAGTAAATTAATTCTCCTCTTTGGCCATTTAGTTTTTTATTTGTTTTTGCCAGGCAGGCATGTGTAGGCTAATGTTCAACAGTTACTACTAAAATAATGTTTGGACTGTAGGATAGTCTGCTGTAATAGAACATTCTGTAAGCATGACATCTACTCTGCCATTGAACGGCTGTTGACATAGGAGAAGTTCCTTCACCCTTTGGCATCTCGGTTTCTTCATTGATACACAACATATGGAATATGAAAACCCTGAGATTCCTTCCAGCTTTGAAATTCAGTGTCTTTGCAGTAGATAATCCTTGCCTGTTCAGAAAGTACAGCCACAAATGGTTAGCTGAGCTTTGTGTTCTGCTTAATATGCACTGGTAAATAAAGTTGCTGATAACTTGGAATAGAAAGAAAAATGATTGCTCAGTCATTTTAATGAGAATGCTGAAAGCATATGCAATGGCTTATTATTAAACTATTCCACTAGTGGAGAAATTGGAAATATCACAATAAAAATTTTCAATTTTCCATTTCAGTAACTTTATTGAATTGCCAAGGCTTATAACAACAGCCAAAGTTGATACATTAAATGTGGATGTTTAAGAACAAAGTTAATATGTGATATTATTGTTTCTCATTTTAGTCCCTTTCTGCCAACCCTTTCCAAGTTAAATAAATCTTCTTCCTTACTTATTGCCAAAAAGTGTCTTACGGTTTCTGATATTTTGAATATTTTTTTCCTCCTAATTCTGTATTCATGTGTTAATGTAGTAAATCACTGTAGATTTCAATTTCTTCACTGCCAAGTGTAATACAATGTCAGTATTTCCTTGGTTTCCACTGAGTCTGTCTTCTGGTTTCTATTTTCAGTTTGTGATCCTTGTGTCTATATTTGGTAAAGGCTGCTTATGTTTTTCAAATATGATGTAAAGCAGTCTTTTGACAAAATATTTCTGAGTGGAACCTAAAGCAATCTGACTTATTATAATTTTAGATATATACTTCCATAGAAGGCAGTATAATATTTTTTTAAAAGGACAGAGTTGATTTCAAGTATGTTACATTTTAAGTATTTATTCTATATTTAATAATATTCTTATCCTTTTCTTTGATGCTAATGTTTCTGTAGAAGCTATCTCATTCCTGACCCAGATTTCCTCTTTCTGTTTCTCTGCCAGGACAGATGACATTTCTTCTCCTGGGCTCTAGCCCTTGCTTTTTTTTTTTTTAATTTTATTTTATTTTTAAACTTTACATAATTGTATTAGTTTTGCCAAATATCAAAATGAATCCGCCACAGGTATACATGTGTTCCCCATCCCGAACCCTCCTCCCTCCTCCCTCCCCACACCATCCCTCTGGGTCGTCCCAGTGCACCAGCCCCAAGCATCCAGTATCGTGCATCGAACCTGGACTGGCAACTCGTTTCATACATGATATTTTACATGTTTCAATGCCATTCTCCCAAATCTTCCCACCCTCTCCCTCTCTCACAGAGTCCATAAGACTGTTCTATACATCAGTGTCTCTTTTGCTGTCTTGTACACAGGGTTATTGTTACCATCTTTCTAAATTCCATATATATGCGTTAGTATACTGTATTGGTGTTTTTCTTTCTGGCTTACTTCACTCTGTATAATAGGCTCCAGTTTCATCCACCTCATTAGAACTGATTCAAATGTATTCTTTTTAATGGCTGAGTAATACTCCATTGTGTATACGTACCACAGCTTTCTTATCCATTCATCTGCTGATGGACATCTAGGTTGCTTCCATGTCCTGGCTATTATAAACAGTGCTGCGATGAACATTGGGGTACACGTGTCTCTTTCAATTCTGGTTTCCTCGGTGTGTATGCCCTGCAGTGGGATTGCTGGATCATAAGGCAGTTCTATTTCCAGTTTTTTAAGGAATCTCCACACTGTTCTCCATAGTGGCTGTACTAGTTTGCATTCCCACCAACAGTGTAAGAGGGTTCCCTTTTCTCCACACCCTCTCCAGCATTTATTACTTGTAGACTTTTGGATCGCAGCCATTCTGACTGGTGTGAAATGGTACCTCATAGTGGTTTTGATTCGCATTTCTCTGATAATGAGTGATGTTGAGCATCTTTTCATGTGTTTGTTAGCCATCTGTATGTCTTCTTTGGAGAAATGTCTATTTAGTTCTTTGGCCCATTTTTTGATTGGGTCATTTATTTTTCTGGAGTTGAGCTGTAGGAGTTGCTTGTATATTTTTGAGATTAGTTGTTTGTCAGTTGCTTCATTTGCTATTATCTTCTCCCATTCTGAAGGCTGTCTTTTCACCTTGCTAATAGTTTCCTTTGATGTGCAGAAGCTTTTAAGGTTAATTAGGTCCCATTTGTTTATTTTTGCTTTTATTTCCAATATTCTGGGAGGTGGGTCATAGAGGATCCTGCTGTGATGTATGTCAGAGAGTGTTTTGCCTATGTTCTCCTCTAGTAGCCCTTGCTTTTTACATCACTTGTGAACCTTCATCCTGGCCAGTAGGGGACTTTGATTGTATCCCAGAAATCTGGCCATTCATTAGAAGGAGAAGTATTGTTAAGAAGTCACACAAAGAACGTGTAGTCAGTCTTATTATAACCCGTGTTCCTTTACCTTAAAAAATATTCCAAGTACATGAGTATGATCCACAAGGAAGCATGACCTGAACTCTTGCTAGTACTGGGGGAATGGTTACCTATGTTGGCAACATTCTTCAAGGAAGCGGTGATTACTAGTGAGCCTCAGTGGTAGTTGGACTGGAGATGGTTTTGCTATCCTTGAATTCCAGGGGAGGGGTGGGGGAGTCCTCTGATGAATTTGACTCTCGATTTAGAAAAGGAAAGCTTCTTACCTGAAGAGTGGAAGAAATCACCTCTGGAGAGTAGGAGATATACTTGCCTGAGTTAAGTTTCACATAGCAGTTTATGGATGGGTTATACAGAGAGTAAAATATTAACTATTTCTCTTTTAATAGAGGATGAGACTCAAAGGGGAACCACACAGCCCCCCTCCCTACCTCACCCTACCATTTACTTCTCCCCTCTTAGGACAAATCTTTAGAAGAGGAAGAATAGATAAAATAAGTCTCAGCGTTTGGTATTGCAGGATCTGTCTGAAGATAACAGCTCTGCTCTTACGTAAGATCAGCCGGGCTTTGCCTTCGTTGTCGTTGTTCAGTCTCTAAGTTGTGTCCAACTCTTTGCGACCATGGACTGCAGCATGCCAGATTTCCGTATTTTCCACTGCCTCCTGGAGTTTGCTCAAACGTATGTCCATTGAGTCGGTGATGCCATCCAACCATCTCATCCTCTGTCATCCCCTTCTCCTTCTGTCCTCAATCTTTCCCAGCATCACGGTCTTTTCCAGTGAGTCAGCTCTTTGCATCAGGTGGCCAAAGGATTGGAGCTTCAGCTTCAGCATCAGTCCTTCCAGTGAATATTCAGGGTTGATTTCCTTTAGGATTGACTGGTTTGGTCTCCTTGCTGTCCAAGGGACTGTCAAGAGTTTTCTCCAACACCACAATTCGAAAACACCAATTCTTTGGTGCTCAGCCTTCTTTACGGTCGGACTCTCACATCTGTTCATGAGTACTGGAAAAAGCATAGCTTTGACTAGACAGACCTTTGTCAGTTGTGTCCGACTCTCTGCAACTCTGTGGACTGTAGCCTGCCAGGCTCCTCTGTTCATGGAATTCTCCAGGCAACAATACTGGAGTGGGTAACCATTCCCTTCTCCAGGGGATCTTCCCAATTCAGGGATCAAACCTAGGTCTCCTGCATTGCAGGCAGATTCTTTACTGTCTGAGCCACCAGGGAAGCCTTTTGGGGTGCAAAGATGCCTAGGAAACAGTCTCTATCTTTAAGGTGCTTCTAGTCTAGGGGGAAAACAGTAACTAGGTGGTTATAGTAGTATTTACAAAACAGAATAAGGACAGTCACAAGGACACATTGGAGGAGCACTCATTTCATTATTAGGCTCTACCAAACAGTCCAAAGCAGAGAAACTTGCTTTGTTCCCATTTTTAAAATTTTGTCATCAAGACCACTCTGTATAATTGACCAAATTCAATTGCAGGATGGGGAACACATGTATACCTGTGGCGGATTCATTTTGATATTTGGCAAAACTAATACAATTATGTAAAGTTTAAAAAATAAAATAAAATTAAAAAAAAAATTGACCAAATTCATCATATCCCAGTACATCTTGGATGCCTTCTTATGACTCCTAGACCAACGAATGATGATATATGCAGTAGTCTCATACTGGGGAGGCTTTCTAGCTTACAGCATTTCCCTGGTTCTGGTCATCTCCTTGCCAAAGATGATTGCATCAAAGATTGAAATTCCTTGGTAACAGCCAACCAGACTGTCTTTCCTGAGAATTTGAAAAAATGTGATTGGAGTCATGCACATATGGAAGCCAGTTGGAACCCTTAATGGAAGCTTCTAAGGAGGAGATCCTCAGGCTTCTGCTGCTGAGATTCCCCAAGTCTCAGCCATGTCCTTGTCCTTTCTGAGAGGTGATTGTTCATCATCATTAATTCTACAAGAAATTCCTGTATTCTGCTAATAATTTGTTGAAGTATAGTTGGCTTGAAATATTACCAGTTTCAGGTGTACCACATAGTGGTCTAAACATTTGTATAGATTATATTCCTTTTAAAGTGATTATAAGATAATGGTTACTTTTCCCTATACTGTACAATATATCCTTGTTACTTATTTTATACATAGTAGTTTGTATGTCTTAGTCTCCTATCCCTATTATGCCCCTCCCCTCTTAACCTGTCCCCACTGGTAACCACTCGTGTGTTCTTTATGTCTGTGGATCTGTTTCTGTTTTGTTGAATTCATTTGTTTGTTTTATTTTTTAGATTCTACCATTGCTCGTTGCTCATGCTCAGTCGTATCTGACTCTTTGCAACCCCATGGACTGTAGTCCACCAGGCTCCTCTGTCCATGGAATTTTCCCAGTAAAGTATTGCAGAGGGTTGCCATTTCCTTTTCCAGGAGATCTTCCCGAGCCAGGGATTGAACCCATGTCTCTTGCATCTCATGCATTGTCAGGCAGATTCTTTACCAATGAGCCACCTGGGAATCCATTTAGATTCTGTACATAAATGATAACATGGAGTATTTGACTTTCTCTGTCTGACTTCACTGAGCATATCTTCTAGGTCCACCACATTGTTGCAGATGTCAAAATTTCATGTTTTTATGGCTTAATAGTATTTCTGTGTATGTGTGTAAATAAATAAAACATCTTCCTTATGCATTCATCTGATGAACACTTGGGTTGCTTCCAAATCTTGACTGTTATTTATGATGCTCCTGTCAACATTGGGGTGCGTGTATCTTTTTGAATTGGAGTTTTAGTTTTCTTCAGATATATACCCAGAAGTGGGTTTCCTGGATTGTATGGTAGTTCTGTTTTTAGTTTTTTGAGGAACCTCCATAGTCTTTTTCACAGTGGCTGCCGCAGTTTACATTCTCACCAACAGTGTTTCCTTTTTGCCATATCCTTGGCAAAATTTGCTACTTTTAGACTTTTTGCCTTTAGCCATCCTGACAAGTATGAGGTAATGTCTCATTGTGGTTTGGTTTGAATTTCTCTGATGATTAGCAGTGCTGAGCATTTCTTCATGTGCATGTTGACCACTTCTTATTTCTGTTTGTTTTTATATTGAGTTGTGTAAGCGCTCTGTGTACTTGGGGTATTAGCCCCTTATCAGTCATATTATTTGCAAATATCTTTTCATATTCAGTAGGTTGTCTTTTCACTTAGTTGATGATTTCCTAAGCGTTTAAGTTTAATTAGATCCCGTTTACTTGTTTTTACATTTGTTTCCATTGCTTGATGAAGCAGACCCCAAAAAATATTGCTAAGTTTTATGTCAAAGAGTGTACTGCTTATGTTTTCTTCCAAAAGCTTTATGCTTTCCAGTCTTGTATTTGGATCTTTAATCCATTTTAAATCTATTTTTGTATATTTTGTAAGAAAATATTGTAATCTTATTCTTTTACATGTAGCTGTCCAGTTTTTTCAGCACCACTAATTGAGGAAACTTTTTTCTCCATTGTTTATTCTTGTCTCCTTTGTCTAGATAATTGACCATAGGTGCATGACTTTATTGGAGAAGGCAATGGCACCCCACTCCAGTACTCTTGCCTGGCAAATCCCATGGACCGAGGAGCCTAGTAGGCTGCAGTCCATTGGGTCGCTAAGAGTTGGACACGACTGAGCAACTTCACTTTCATGCATTGGAGAAGGAAATGGCAACCCACTCCAGTGTTCTTGCCTGGAGAATCCCAGGGACAGCGGAGCCTGGTGGGCTGCCGTCTGTGGGGTTGCACAGAGTTGGACACTGCTGAAGCGACTTAGCAGCAGCATGACTTTATTGCTGGGCTCCCTGTTCTGTTCCATTGATCTGTGTCTATGTTTGTGGCAATATCATACTGTTTGGTTTACTGTAGCTTTGTAGTATAGTCCAAAATCAGGGAGCATGATACATCCATCTTTGTCTTTTTTGTCCAGATTGCTCTTGGTGATTTGGGGTCTTTTGTGCTTCCGTATAAATTCTAGGATCACTTTTTCTAGTTTTCTAATAATATTTTTAAATGCTTAAATTATCCTGTTTTTGGGTACTTGCAGCCCAAGAATGCTTAGAATGTGTTTGTTTATTATTTTGCTCTATCTGTGTAATCTAAAAAAAATATTACCTATATTTGGGTAATACATACCAATTCTATTGTTATTATTAGCCAAGGTTATGAAAAATGTGTCTGATTTCTTAGAACTCTTTTTCTTCAGGCAGTAGCAGGAGATTTGATATCCCCCCCGGTTCCTAGGCCTGACTGTCAGTTCAAGAGGGAAATGGTATCAGGTCATCTTTCAGAGCTTTCCCACTTGTCTCTGTATAGCTTTCTGCTCACATCTAGTGAAAAGGATCTTTGGGAGAAGATGGCCCAGTTCTCATGCTTTGCCATTTCACTGTTTCTTAGCAAGCCAGGCCTCTCACTCTCAGTTCCTGGAACTGTTCTGGCTCTGGTGTTTGCCTTAGCTTTGCCAGGAACCCCACCCATGCTGACTTCCTGTCAGGCTCTGCCCATTTACTGGGAAACTTCTTGTTCTCTGTTGAGTTTTCAGGTGTGTCTTGCATCTGTGTACCTGGATTCTTTCTGTGAAATGGTGACTTTCAGTGTGGCTTTTGATGTGGCTTCTCTCCTCTTAAATCCCCATCTTACTGTCTTGCACTGAACCTTGTGAGCAAGTGGCAGTCTTTTTTGCTAATCTAGACTACCAGTTACCACACCCTAATCATGGTCCTACACTGTGGACTCCCTCTTGTTGAGGCATCTTAGCATTCTCATGTAAACCATTAGACTGGAAACTTTCTTTAATTATTATTTATTTATTTATTAGTATTTTAAAGTATGTATTTATTTGGCTGTGCCAGGTCTTAGTTGAGGCACACAGGATCTTTAGTTGTGGCATGTGAAGTCTTAGTTGCAGCATGTGAGATCTAGTTCCCTGAGCAGAGATCAAACCTGGGGCTCCTGCACTGGGAGCAGAGTCTTAGCCACTGGACCACCAGGGAAGTCCCTGGAAACTTTCTAACTCTCCAAATCCTCTACATCTTGCAAGTCTCCATTCCTTTCCCACCAGGAAACCTCCTGCCACCACAACAGGCAAGAGTGATTACAAACTATATAGTTTTGAAATTCATGGCATTGAAAAAAATCTATCAGGGATTCTTAGAGTTAATTTGAGAATCTTTCTTGATGTGGAATTGTATGTGAAGATCCCCTTCAGAAAGTGAAAATTAAAAATGGAGAACAGAAAACCAAAAACACAAGAGTGACTCTGGTGGAGATGGAGAACGGGATGGAGGGCTCAGGTGAGACCTCACTTGGTGCTTCTCTTTTTCTGTGATGCATTCACAAGAGTTGCCTCCACCTGAGCAGCTGGGGTTAACTGGAGCATAGTTTGCAAGCCACAGGTTGTGATATCATTCATTTAGCATTTAATAAATTATTTCTTTTTTACATTTCTCATACTTCAATCATATCATTACATTTTGTACAGTTATTTAATATTCCAAGTATATGTTTTGGCTTTCCCACTAGATTGTAATCCCTCTGAGAGCAGGGAGAGTATCTTGTCTTAGAGATGAGCCGTATCCAAGTCCAAAGAGGTGGACCAAATAGGGCTCAGCTTGTGGAAAGGGCACTCGGTCAATAATTATTGATTGATGGGTGACTCTGTGTGGTCTCTAACACTCAAGAGAGGAACCTGGACTGTGGATAAGTTGTTGATGTTCTGTTGCTCAGTTGGGTCTGTCTCTTTGCAACCCCGTGGACTGCAGCACTCCAGGTTTCCCTGTCCTTCACCATCTACTGGAGTTTGCTTAGACTTGTGCATAACTGGTAGGTCTAAGCAGCACAGCAGGTGGTCAGTTGGACTTTTGTTCTGTAAGGTCAAAATATTGACCCCATACTGTTGACTCTCTTCGAAAAGAATGCAATGAGGCATGGTGATCCCGAAAACCGTATGTACTTTTTACTGATGACAGTGTTGACTTGTGGTAACTGAGTTGATATGCTCATAAAAGACTCAGAGTGTAGCCCCACCTTTTATTCCAGGTGTGACTTTCATGTGAGCAAAGTTTCAAACCACAAGCAGGATCGAAAGCAGACACTGTTCTTGTCCCTCATAGAACACTGTTCAGTACCCAAGAAACCGGAAAAGATACAGGAAACCAAACCCTCTTATCAAAACTAGCAATGTGACTAATTATATGGAGAGTGAACGGGGAGTATTATGTGCAACACTTCAATTGTTGGCTTGGGAAGAAGTTTTTCATTCTGTTCGTTAGTGTTACCACTGATTAATAGCCAGCATGACTCAAAAATGTATTCGTATCTACAGTAGTCAGCTGACTCACATGATTGAGTGTTATTTATTCAACACAGACTGTCTTGTGATGTTTGTATTTTTTAGTATGCTTTATAATCAGAAACCACTTGTTTCTCTCCATAGGAACTAAATGCTTTATAAAGGAAGAATAAGCTTATATAGTATCTACTTTTGAAAGGGCTTTCTTTAATTAATATCTATTTTAAAGCCTCAACTTGTTATTTAAATAAAGTCAAAGCCAGCTTGAACAAGGCTCTTGAAAATATTTAGTGGGAAATGATTATATACTAGTGACTTCCTGTTGCTGAAAAATATGAACTTCCTGTTCATATTTCTGAAACATGGGTAGTACAATGGACTGGTATCATTACAGAGGAATTATGCTCTCCTGGCGTTGTGACAAAGGTTTCTTGGCAGAATTTTTGAGTCCATTTTTTTATTATTAATAATGGAAGGTGTGCATATAGTCTCCTCTTCTGAAGAGGGACTCAGTGCATGTGATCTGATTCCACGTGATGAGTGTCCTCTTCGGCAGAAATGGCCGTGATCCTTTTGCATCCAGAGCAGCTGAAGAACAGAGGAGTGAATGATTTGCCACAGTCTCAAACGGGTTGGGTTGAAATGAAGATTTCTAGTCTCCTAGCCCAGTGCTTTGTCCACCAGCCATGGATTCCCAGTCTTACTTGCCTGCTGGTGTCACTCCTGATGTGTGACACATTTCCATGAATAGCATGGATCACAGTGCCTGTGTGTGTGTGAGTGTGAGTGTGAGTATGTGTGTGTGTGTGTGTGTGTGAGAGAGAGAGAGAGAGAGAGAGAGAGATTCCAAGTTGTCCAGTTGCTCAGTTGTGTCCAACTCTTTGTGATCCCATGGACTGCAGCATACCAGGCTTCCCTGTCCTTCACTATCCCTGACAGTTTGTTCAAACTCATATCCATTGAGTCAGTGATGCCATCCAACCATTTCGTGTTCTGTTGTCCCCTTCTCCCCTCAATCTTTCCCAGCATCAGGGTCTTTGCCAATGAGTTGGCTTTTCCTATCAGTTGGCCAAAGGATTAGAGCTTCAGCACCAGTCCTTCCAATGAATATTTAGGGTTGATTTCCTTTAGAATTGACTGGTTTGATCTCCTTGCTGTCCAGGGGACTGTCAAGTGTCTTCTCCTGAACCACAATTTGGAAGCGTCAATTCTTTGATGCTCAGAGTTCTTTATGTTCCAACTCTCACATTCAGTATGACTACTGGAAAAGCCATAGCTTTGACTATATGGACCTTTGTTGGCAAAGTGATGTCTCTGCTTTTTAATATGCTGTCTAGGTTTGTCATAGCTTTTCTTCCAGGGAGAAAATGTCTTTTAATTTAGTGACTGCAGCCACAATCCACAGTGATTTTGGAGCCCAAGAAAATAAAATCTGTCACTGTTTCCACTTTTTCCTCATCTGTTTGCCATGAAGTTATGGGTCTGTAAGCCATGATCTTAGTTTTTTGAATGTTGAGTTTTAAGCCAGTTTTTTCACTCTCCTCTTTGACTCTCATCAAGAGACTCTTAGTTCCTCTTCACTTTCTGCCATTAGGGTGGTGTCATCTGCATATCTGAGATTGTTGATATTTCTCCCAGCAATCTTGATTCCAGCTTGGTGGGGTTACTGAGTTCAGTTTTTAAATGCTTCAAGAACAAGTTTCCAGCTCTCTGAAAGGCATGGATATTATTAATGAATTTTCTGTGCTTTTACTGAATATTATTTTCCATCTCTTCTACATCTTCCCCTGGGAGCCCAGAAATCTTTTACCCTGAAAACTAAAATATCTCCTCATTAGACTTACTTTTCATATATTAATAATATGTTTCAGCTACTTCACTTATACAGTGAGCCCTTTGCCATTTTGGTCATTTTTGGTTCGGTTCAAAGCCAGCGTCTTGCCCAGTGAAACCCAACCTCTCTCTCCCAACAGATAGGGTTTCACTGGGCTCCTGCTATCTGTTTTATGCACCTGTGAAAAAGCCCAGTGTGTTCGCTTCTTGTTGTCTTCCTTTTCTGCTCACTCCTTATATCCTGCCTGATACAACCAAGTATTTCCCATGTAGCAATGATTATAGGTGGGCTTCCCTGGTAGCTCAGTCAGTAAAGAATCTGCTTGCAGTGCACGAGTCTGGGGTTTGATCCCTGGATCAGAAGATTCTTTGGAGAAGGGAATGGCTACCCACTCCAGTATCATTGCCTGAGAATTCCATGGAGAGAGGAGCCTGGTGGGCTACAGTCCATGGGTTTGCAAGAGTTCGACATGACTTAGTGACTAAATCGCCACCGATGATTACAGGTAGCCCCGTCCTCCTGAGGGGGTGAGCTGAGGGTGAGGAGGGAAGAAGAGAATGTGCCTGTCCATTGTTGGTACAGTGATTCTGCTCAAGATGTGCTTGGTGGGATGCGGAGACTCTCATGGAACAGGACTGGATCCGGAAGAGTTCAAGGAGGTGTCAGCAGAGCTGACAGGTGGTCTGGGATGGAAATGCTGGGCAGTGGGGGGATCATTTGCATTACTCCATACCGCCCAGCGTCTACTGGTAACACCATTTGTAACTGTGAGAAACATGACATACCTGTTGAGAGTACCTGCAAGTATTTGTTCATTCAGTAAATATTTGTTGAGCGTTTACTAAAGGAGAAAAGGGAATAACATGTACTCTGTGCTGCAAGTGTGCCAGGTGGTAATGTTGAAAACTTGTTTACATCCATTACTTCATTTAATCCTTATGATAAACTGTGAAGTACATTGTTATTTTGCAGGTGAGGAAATTGAGACTCAGAGAGGAAGAGTAATATGTCTAAGGTTACACAGCTAGTAAGTGGAAGCTGAATTTCAACACACATCCTCTGACCCCCAGAGCCCCCCATATTTAACCACCACACCCCATTACCAGGGCCCCCACACTTAAGATCCTCTGGAGTATAGAGGAGAGGTCTGCCTTTGTGAGATGTCCCTGCTATTAGGATGGCCAACTGTCTTGTTAGCTTAGGACTGTCCTAACTATCATCCAGGACCTGTTTGCTTGTATGTATTTGTATACAGTTGTATGGTATACGCATGCTCAGTTGCTTCAGTCGTGTCTGACTCTCTGCGTGTGATCCAATGGATTGTAGCCCACCAGGCTCCTCTGTCCATGGGATTCTCCAGGCAAGAATATTGGAGTGGGTTGCCATGCCCTACTACAGAGGATCTTCCCAGGGGTCTTCAAGCCCAGGGATTGAACTGGCATCTCTTATGTCTCCTGCATTGGCAGGCAGGTTCTTTACCACCAGCACCACCTGGGAATCCCTGAAAAGTACAGTAGAACAGTACAACAGCTGGCACACAGGGGATGGGATGCATGTTTGCAACTTCTGAAAGCTCAGAACTTGAAGGTTCATATACAGGGAACTTACTGTATTTGATTTTTCTTTTAGGCAAAATTTCACTGCTTAATAGTTGACTGTGCAGTGAGATAGGTGAATCCTGCTATAGCTCTCTCTCAACATGTACAGATCAAATTGTATTCAAAGAGACTAACTCTGGACGTGATTCACTTTCTTTGAGAGTATCCTTTAGTGCAGAGAAGAAGAAAATACCTGTCTTCTTGCCTAGCAGCGATTCTGGTTGCCACCTATCACAAGTGCAGCTTTAAACTGATGGATGCCTTGAATTTTACAGCTGTTATTCTCCTTCCTGTCATCATAGCATACATTCTGGCTGTGCTTTGTTTATAGTTTGAGGTGCTCCCTATTAGACTGTAAACTCCTTGAGGGTAGAGACCACTCTGGTTTTATTTTTCACTGTTTTTTTAATTACACATTCAGCACAAGACGTGATATATGGTATTTACTCAATAAGTATTTATTTTACTTTTTAATTGAAACATAGTAGATTTACAATGTTGCGCTAATTTCTGCTGTATAGCATCGTGACTCAGTTATACATATATTCTTTTTCATATTCTGTTCCATTTTGGTTTATCCCAGGATGGTAAATATATTTCCCTGTGCTATACAGTAGGACCTTGTTGTCTATCCATTCTATATATAATATCAATAGTTTATATTTGTTAATCCAAAACTCCCAGTTCATTCCTCCCCCACCCCCCCAAAAAATACTTCTTGAATGAATGAATTCTTCAGCAGAGAAACAATAGCTTTTAAGTTCAAATTTTTAGGCTTGCCTTGCAAAAAATAAGAAGGGAAGAATTTATGAAGTAATGTGTATGATTCTAAGTTGCTAGCTATAGACTTTTGCATTATGTAAACGTGAACAAGTGGAAGTGTTAGTTGCGTTTAACTCTTTGCAGCCGCATGGACTGTAGCCCACTAGGCTCCTCAGTCTGTGGAATTCTCTAGGCAGGAATACTGGAGTAGGTAGCCATTCCCTTATCAAGGGAATCCTCCTGACCCAGGGATCGAACCTCGGTCTCCTGCACTGCAGGCAGATTCTTTACTATCTGAGCCATCTTTCCACTGTGTACAGAATGCTAACATTTACTGAGTGTATGTTATGTGCCAAGTGTATGTATATATACTACACATACACAAGTTCATCCAGCTCCCACCTAATTTCATAGAAGAGAAAGGCAGAAAGAGATTAAATAACTTGTCAAATATTGAGTAATAGGTGATCTGAACATATTATTGATCAGATTGGGACTCCAGTTTTTAACCACTGTGGAGAGCTGTCCTAACTACATACTTTGAGGCTGACTTCATGAATGTGGCCCAGCAATCTGACTCTGGGCCATGCACCAGATTCCTTACGAGGCTGTAGATTAATATGGATGGGTCAGAGGATACCCTCTTCCATCCCCAAAGGGCTCCCGAAAGATGCTTATATAATCCAATTTGTTATTCTCTCATTAAAGAGAAGTATGCTTCTGGCCCCAATAAAATTTATCTTGGCACTTGTGTATTCTGTATCAGCCTTTTAGGAAATAAATGTTTAGCTGCTCTGTAAAGCATTCCAAAGGCATAGACTTGTTGACAGTTGCAGAAAATGGAATTTGGAAACATTCAAGGATGGGAAAGAAAACAAGGACTGTTTAGATAGGATTATTATAAAGGACCATGCAATTAGGACTTCAGATTTGAAGTACATTAAATGTAAATTCAAAATTGTGATGGAGAAATCAACTAATGTGTTAGTTAAAAATGTTCCAGGTGATCACTCTTGCACAGGTCTTTTCTGTCTCCAATGAGCCAGTTTTATAAGGAACTGATTACACATCCTGGCTTTGGAATCACAGGTCCCCCAGTGACCATGGAGCTGATACTTCCATAGGTTCCTGGTACCCTTACAGCAGACCTTGAACTTGCCCCTTCCAACCATCAATAAAAGCCCAAGTAACACAGCTATGCACTTAGTGATGGACAGACATATATGTAAACAAATTCTAGCTTTTGAAGACTATGACAGAGGTCTTAGAGGCAGAACTGGGCCAGTTCCCCGTGTTGACTTTTACTCAGTCGCAGACAGGTTCTTTGACCCTTTTCAACTTGGGGATGTACTTTGGGGCAGGGCAGGGGGAAGGTAACTATGAAGCAGTTAAGTGCAGCTGTACCACATACTAGGGGCTTCCCTGGTGGCTCAGAGGTTAAAGCGTCTGCCCGCAATGTGGGAGACCCGGGTTCGATCCCTGGATTCGGAAGCTCCCCTCCAGAAGGAAGTGGCAACCCATTCCAGTATTCTTGCCATGGAGAGAGGAGCCTAGTAGGCTATAGTCTACAGGGTGGCAAAGAGTTGGACACGACTGAGCGACTTCACTTTCACTTTCTTTCATACCACATACTAAATTTTGACTTGTTGTTTCATTGCTCAGTAGTGTCCTACTTTTGCAAACCCATGGATTGTAGCCTGCCAAGCTCCTCTGTCCATGGGATTTCCCAGGCAAGAATATTGGAGTGGTTTGCCATTTCCTTGGCTACTAATTGCTATAAAAACAATGTAAGTGGGCTATTCTATTTAATATATTTGTCAAAGGGTCTTAAATAGGGCAAAAGAGTAGGCACAGTAAAATTCTCCATGCTATGCTAAGTCACTTTAGTCGTGTCCGACTCTGTGCGACCCCATAGATGGCGGCCCACCAGGCTCCCCCGCCCCTGGGATTCTCCAGGCAAGAACACTGGAGTGGGTTGCCATTTCCTTCTCCGATGCATGAAAGTGAAAAGTGAAAGTGAAGTAGCTCAGTCGTGTCCAACTCTTAGTGACCCCATGGATTGCAGCCTACCAGGCTCCTCCATCCATGGGGTTTTCCAAGCAAGAGTACTGGAGTAGGGTGCCATTGCCTTCTCCGAAATTCTCCATAGGAAACCCTTAAATTTTGATTCCTGGTATTTACATATGCTTTTTTGAATATTACCTGTGTTCCTAATTAGATTAAAGCATCCCATGATACTTTACTTTTTTTTTTTGCTTGTATAACATTTTATTTTTTTTCTTTCTTTTTTAATTTTATTTTATTTTTAAACCTGAAACACTGTATTAGTTTTGCCAAACATCAAAATGAATCCGCCACAGGTATACATGTGCTCCCCATCCTGAACCCTCCTCCCTCCTCCCTCCCCACACCATCCCTCTGGGTCATCCCAGTGCACCAGCCCCAAGCATCCAGTATCCTGCATCGAACCTGGACTGGCAACTTGTTTCATACATGATATTACACATGTTTCAATGCCATTCTCCCAAATCTTCCCACCCTCTCCCTCTCTAACAGAGTCCATAAGACTGTTCTATACATCAGTGTCTCTTTTGCTGTCTCGTACACAGGGTTATTGTTACCATCTTTCTAAATTCCATATATATGCGTTAGTATACTGTATTGGTGTTTTTCTTTCTGGCTTACTTCACTCTGTATAATAGGCTCCAGTTTCATCCACCTCATTAGAACTGATTCAAATGTGTTCTTTTTAATGGCTGAGTGGTACTCCATTGTGTATATGTACCACAGCTTTCTTATCCATTCATCTGCTGATGGACATCTAGGGTGCTTCCATGTCCTGGCTATTATAAACAATGCTGTGATGAACATTGGGGTACACGTGTCTCTTTCCCTTCTGGTTTCCTCAGTGTGTATGCCCAGCAGTGGGATTGCTGGATCATAAGGCAGTTCTATTTTCAGTTTTTTAAGGAATCTCCACACTGTTCTCCATAGTGGCTGTACTAGTTTGCATTCCCACCAACAGTGTAAGAGGGTTCCTTTTTCTCCGCACCCTCTCCAGCATTTATTGCTTGTAGACTTTTGGATCGCAGCCATTCTGACTGGTGTGAAATGGTATCTCATAGTGGTTTTGATTTGCATTTCTCTGATAATGAGTGATGTTGAGCATCTTTTCATGTGTTTGTTAGCCATCTGTATGTCTTCTTTGGAGAAATGTCTATTTAGTTCTTTGGCCCATTTTTTGATTGGGTCATTTATTTTTTTGGAGTTGAGCTGTAGGAGTTGCTTGTATATTTTTGAGATTAGTCGTTTGTCAATTGCTTCATTTGCTATTATTTTCTCCCATTCTGAAGGCTGTCTTTTCACCTTGCTAATAGTTTCCTTTGATGTGCAGAAGCTTTTAAGGTTAATTAGGTCCCATTTGTTTATTTTTGCTTTTATTTCCAATATTCTGGGAGGTGGGTCATAGAGGATCCTGCTGTGATGTATGTCGGAGAGTGTTTTGCCTATGTTCTCCTCTAGGAGTTTTATAGTTTCTGGTCTTACATTTAGATCTTTAATCCATTTTGAGTTTATTTTTGTGTATGGTGTTAGAAAGTGTTCTAGTTTCATTCTTTTACAAGTGGTTGACCAGATTTCCCAGCACCACTTGTTAAAGAGATTGTCTTTAATCCATTGTATATTCTTGCCTCCTTTGTCAAAGATAAGGTGTCCATAGGTGCGTGGATTTATCTCTGGGCTTTGTATTTTGTTCCATTGATCTATATTTCTGTCTTTGTGCCAGTACCATACTGTCTTGATAACTGTGGCTTTGTAGTAGAGCCTGAAGTCAGGTAGGTTGATTCCTCCAGTTCCATTCTTCTTTCTCAAGATAGCTTTGGCTATTCAAGGTTTTTTGTATTTCCATACAAATTGTGAAATTATTTGTTTTAGCTCTGTGAAGAATACCGTTGGTAGCTTGATAGGGATTGCATTGAATCTATAAATTGCTTTGGGTAGTATACTCATTTTCACTATATTGATTCTTCCAATCCATGAACATGGTATATTTCTCCATCTATTAGTGTCCTCTTTGATTTCTTTCACCAGTGTTTTATAGTTTTCTATATATAGGTCTTTAGTTTCTTTAGGTAGATATATTCCTAAGTATTTTATTATTTCCATTGCAATGGTGAATGGAATTGTTTCCTTAATTTCTCTTTCTGTTTTCTCATTATTAGTGTATAGGAATGCAAGGGATTTCTGTGTGTTGATTTTATATCCTGCAACTTTACTATAGTCATTGATTAGTTCTAGTAATTTTCTGGTGGAGTCTTTAGGGTTTTCTATGTAGAGGATCATGTCATCTGCAAATAGTGAGAGTTTTACTTCTTTTCCAATTTGGATTCCTTTTATTTCTTTTTCTGCTCTGATTGCTGTGGCCAAAACTTCCAAAACTATGTTGAATAGTAATGGCGAAAGTGGGCACCCTTGTCTTGTTCCTGACTTAGAGGAAATGCTTTCCATTTTTCACCATTGAGGATAATGTTTGCTGTGGGTTTGTCATATATAGCTTTGATTATGTTGAGGTATGTTCCTTCTATTCCTGCTTTCTGGAGAGTTTTTATTATAAATGGATGTTGAATTTTGTCAAAGGCTTTCTCTGCATCTATTGAGATAATCATATGGTTTTTATTTTTCAATTTGTTAATGTGGTGTATTACATTGATTGATTTGTGGATATTGAAGAATCCTTGCATCCCTGGGATAAAGCCCACTTGGTCATGGTGTATGATCTTTTTAATGTGTTGTTGGATTCTGATTGCTAGAATTTTGTTAAGGATTTTTGCATCTATGTTCATCAGTGATATTGGCCTGTAGTTTTCTTTTTTTGTGGGATCTTTGTCAGGTTTTGGTATTAGGGTGATGGTGGCCTCATAGAATGAGTTTGGAAGATACTTTACTTTTGACACGTTCCTAAAAGGGTGGTATGAAGAACAAATGAAAATCAGTCAACCCAGACTTCCCCCAAATCTTTAAATCTTCCCCCAGATCTGTTAAACGTCACTCAGTACTAATTGCTGTAAACTTCCAGTTAAGAGGAACACAATTTAAATGAATTTGGTAACTTGACTCTTCATTGAATTGATTTTTCAGCAAAATGATTTTTTGAACATGAGCCCAGCTCCCCAAAGGCCTCCTTTTCCCAGCCACCGTCTGAAGCATGTCACGTGTCTCAAACGGGCATCAGATGGGAACCACTGACGTTGTCTAGTTTTACCAGCCCCAGGGGAGGTGTAGCTGCCTCTCATTTTAGCTGTGTTGACAGTCATCCTCTCTTGATGTGCCCCGTTAAGGGGCAATGTGTGCTTTCTTTTATACTAAATCTTCCAGCAACTTCTTGGAACTTCCTTATCTGTGCTATATCCCTGGGATGCTATTTCTTCTCCCCAAGCCTTGCTTCATTTTCTTATATTTGCTTTCAGTCTAATTCTCAATTTCTTTCTACCTTCTCATCCTAGTCCATGACCATATTCACCCATCCTTACAAACTTGTTTCTTGGACCTCCACGTTCCCCCAGCCACCTCTAAGCTACTTGCTTTGTCCCATGTTCACTATTCTGGTTCATTGCTTCTTATTAAATTCTCAACCAGTTGTTTGGCTTCCAAAAGATCAATCCACTGTAACTATTCTTAAGATTATCAGTGATTTCTTAATTTCCAAATTCTCTGACCTTTTATTGGTCAATATCCCTAAAAGCCTCCATCAACATTTGAGTCTCCTTTCTTCCATTAACATCATTCTCTCACAGGTCCTGTAACTCCTTCTCGCTGTTGCTTTTCAGTCTCTTTTGTTGGACTTTCTTCTGCAATGCTTCTCTTAATGTAAAATTCTACACGGATGTAAGTGGAATTATTGTCATTGATTTACTGATGCTTAAATTCAAACAAAGGACTGGAGGTTTGTTTTGTATATCAAGAAGAGTACACACACATAGACAGACAATCAAGAAGAAAGAAGTCACTTGAGGATTCTACATAGAACCCCTTTCCTGGTCCCTCGTTACTATGGCAGCAGTAGAAAAGTAAGGAGAGATGATTGGGTAATAGCATCAAAGACACTTGGGCCCTCGAGTCAGAAAGAAGTCTTGGGATTCTAAGCTTGATCCTATGAGAATAAATGTAAGTAGAGATGGTCAGTGAATGCAGGGCTATGAGAGGGCAAGCCGTCAGATTGCTGGGTTCTGGAGGCCTTCCCGCAAATCACTATGTTGAAGTCTCAACCCTCATTTCCTCAGAATGTAACTATATTTGGAAATAGTCTATTTTTTCCTTTTTTTTCAATGTGTTCAATCCCAAACTCCCAGTCCCTCCCCTGCCCACCCTTTCCCCCTGGTAACCAAAAGTTCATTCTCTAAGTGTGTGAGTCTTTTCTGTATTGTGGACAAGTTCATTTGTATACATTTTTCTTTCTTTTTTCTTTTTAGATTCCACATATAAGTGATATCATATGATATTTGTCATTCTGTTTGACTTATTACTTCACTTAGTATGATAATCTCCAGGTCCATCCATGCTGCAGATGGCATTAGTTCATTCTTGGAGATGCAGTCTTTAAAGAGGTGATTGAATTTTCAATAGAATGGGGCCATTAGGTTGGGGCCCTAATCCAGTAGGATCGGTGTCCTTATAAGAAGAGGAAGAGACACGGGGTGTGTGTGTACAGAGGGATAAATATGTGAAGAGGCTGTAAGAAGGTGGCCATCTGTGAACCAAAGAGGCCTCAGGTGAAGCCAAATTTGCTGACAGCTTGATCTTGGACTTCAGTCCCCAGCACTGTAAGGAAATACATTTCTGTTGTTTAAGCCACGCAGTCTGTGGTGTTTTGTTACAGCACCCTTAGGAGGCTAATTAATGCATGGAGGAAGCTAAATTCCTGGATAATCAGTTTGGCACATCACAGCTGAGAGGCTTAATGGTAAAGGAGATTGTGCCATAAGAAGGTATTCCTGCTTGGAGTGAGAAAACAATCCTTTCTCATGGATATTTCCCCCTAATCAGGAGATTGGAATTTTCTACTGTTTCCAGAAGAAGAGTGAAGTAATCCCCCTCAATATGCTATTTGTCTCCTTAGTATGAGCCATTAACTCTGTATTACCTTCACATAAAGAGAATTCTTTGTGACAGTGATCTAACAAACTCCAAAATTTGCCTCAGCAAAAAAAAAAAAAAAAAAAGCAAGACAAAACAAAAAATGCCTGGTGTTTGAAGAGCTCACGTTCCTTACTCCAGATTTTTTTTTTTTTTTGCAATTCAGGCAAGTTTCCTGCATCAGGAGTAGTGCTAGTTTTCACAGAAGATACACTAAAGTTGGAATAGGGTTTTAAATTTGTTGTATAACAAAGGCTATAAATTATACTAGGTGACTCAAATTATTCATGAGAGAGAGTAGATCTTGATTTATGCACTAGTTTTGTGTAAATTTCATTTTCGTAAAGTAAATCACTTTTCCCATTGACTCACATTATAATTTGAGATACACTTTATCTTCTTTTCTGAATAATCTTCAGTTGACAGAGGCTTTTTTTTTTGCATATCCATGCAAGCTTTTAATGACCTAAATGCAAACAAAAGTGAAGCATAGCTATTTACAGAAACTGCAAGGGAGCCATATATTTATTCAAGACACACAACAAACTCTTACCAAAGGCCAACGGAATGGCAGGAACTGTAACTAGAGACATGGACCCCCTGGGTCCAGGAGGCTTGCTGTCTTAGGTAGATTGAAAAAATGATTTTGAGAAGCAAATAATCGTCTCCACAATTTGAATGTCCTCTAATATTCATACAGTGGATGTTCTTAAAATTGCATTATGTATCACCACAGAGATTTTGGTCATTAGTTCATATCTAATCTAGTGTGAGGGCTTCCCAGGTGGTGCTAGTGGAAAAGAACTTGCCTGCCAGTGCAAGAGACATAAGAGACACAGGTTCAATCCCTGGGTGGGGAAGATCCCCAGGAGGAGGAGGGCATGGCAACCCTCTCCAGTATTCTTGCCTGGAGAATCCCATGGACAGAGAAGCCTGATGGGCTACAGTCCAGAGAGCTGCACAGAGTCATATATGATTGAAGTGACTTAGCCCCAGCACAAGCACACATTCTAGTACTTATAAATAAAATTGATGTCCTGTATATTGCTGGCATTTCCATGACCTTTTTGTTTTGTTTAAGAGAGCTTGGGAATAAACTCTTTAATTAATTAATTTATTTGCCTATGCCCGGTGGCATGTGGGATCTTAATTCCCTGACCAAGGATGGAACTTGTGTCCCCTACATTGGAAGCATGGAGTCTTAACCACAGGACCACTAGGCGTCCATGACTACTTTCTTGCTTTGGGAGGTCAGGAATTCTTAACCTGGAAACCATGGTGCTTTAGAAGGTTCAAAGAATCACCCCAAATTGTGTGTAAAATCAAATATGTATGTGTCCATGTGAATCTTTCTGGGGAAAGAGGTCGTTACCTCCATCAATTTCTCGAAAGGACCTGTCATCTTAAAAATGATTAGAAAAATAAGCAGTGAGTTTATTGTCTCAGTCCAGCTTCCACGGATAGTGTCCTATGAATCCAGCTTTACTACCAGCAAGTAATTTTGAGAAGATAAACTAGAGTTATTGGAGAGGATTCATTTCTATACACAAAACATTTATTGAGCACCTGGCATTTCGTAGCATTGTAGTAGGCCTTGCAGGGTCAATAGGCAGAGCTGAGATAGAGCTGAAGAACCACAGCAGTTTTTTAATTGGCTACTAGCCTTGTGGTCTGGGATGGGTATGGCTAGCTTAGAGGAATAGAATCAAGATGGACAGTTGCCATGAACAGCTAATAGCTCCATTAGGGACTATGTAATATTTGTGCAGAAAATCCCATTAAACATAGATGGCCAGTAATATAAGGGAATTTTTAAAATATTGTGCTGGCCTTTAAGTAGTAAGCAAGTTATTGACTTAAAATGCTTTATTGCTTGGAAAGCATTATTAATGGAGAGTATTTTCCATTTTCTATTCATCTTTTCCCTCATTATTTCTCTTGGGCAAAGACTGTCCGGACACAATGAACACATTAACTATCCCCACCCTTGAATGCTCTTTAGAAAAACACCAAGCATGTATTGATTCTTTATGGGTTTTTATACCTAATGAAAGCTAGTTAGAATCAACAACCTTAACAACAACGTGTTTTGTTCTCCCTGCTGCTAAAAAACAGCAGGCAACATTTTTTAAGCAACAGAGCCATGGTGCAAGTTAGAAGTAAATGAGCACTTTCCAACAATAAGATCTGCTAAATTACTGCATTTATATCCTTTCCTTAATCCCTATTATGAAGATCACACAATTGAAGAATATCTTTGTATAATGAAGACTGCTGCTAACTCAAACATGATAGCACAAAGCCGGATGCCATCTGTTAGAATACTGTTGGAGCCTCTAATTTTACAATTGTTGGGAGCCAATCATTACTTTCCTATTTATTTAAAAAATATATTC
Organism: Bubalus kerabau; assembly: GCF_029407905.1. Taxonomy (NCBI): domain Eukaryota; kingdom Metazoa; phylum Chordata; class Mammalia; order Artiodactyla; family Bovidae; genus Bubalus; species Bubalus kerabau. The sequence goes on from NC_073624.1 coordinate 140,025,909, forward strand.
AAAAACCTAATGTTTCAAGCTTCATAATAAGGTGGTGGTGATATGTTCTATACAAACAAGCCTCTGAACTTTTCTCTGTGCTTGTCAGGGACTGGCTCTTTTTTTAAGGGAACAAAGGGAACCTCTAATATTGAATCCAAGATATTCAGAACTTAAAAGAGATTGACAAAAATAGTCCATCAACTGTATCTATTGTGATTTCTGGTACGTGGAGTAGTTACCTGGACTCCATTATGGCATTAGAGGGTTTGCATTTCAGAGAATTCTTCAAAGTGGTAGCATCTTGGTCCTGATTTTTCAGGGAGTTTGAGAACTTTCAACCTGAGCCCTTTCTATGGCCCCAGAGGCATGAGAGACAGGAGCTCAGTTATTAGAGAACTCAGAAAATGGAAAATATTGGTTGCAATCCAGGGGGCTTATCATACTGCTGAGTATAGCTTCACCCAAAAAGATGTCCTTTTCATTATAGGGGACTGGAATGCAAAAGTAGGAAGACAAGAAATACCTGGAATAACAGGTATTTGGCCTTAGGGTACAGGATGAAGCAGGGCAAAGGCTAATAGAGTTTTGCCAAGAGAACACACTGGTCATAGCAAACACCCTCTTCCAACAGCACAACGGAAGACTCTGCACATGGACATCACCAGATGGTCAATACCAAAATCAGATTGATTATATTCTTTGCAGCCAAAGATGGAGAAGCTCTATACAGTCAGCAATCCAAGACTGGGAGCTGACTGTGGCTCAGATCATGAACTCCTTATTGCCAGATTCAGACTTAAATTAAAGAAAGCAGGGGAAACCACTAGATCATTCTCATATGACCCAAATCAAATCCCTAACTATTATACAGTGGAAGTGATAAATAGATTCACTGGGTTAGATCTGATAGACAGAGTACTTGAAGAACTATGGATGGAGGTTCGTGATATTGTACAGGAGATAATGATCAAGACCATCTCCAAGAAGAGAAGCAAAAGGCAAAGGAGAAAAGGAAAGATATACCCATTTGAATGCAGAGTTCCAAAGAATAGCAAGAAGAGATAAGAAAGTCTTCCTCAGTGATCAATGCAAAGAAACAGAGGAAAACAATAGAATGGGAAAAACAAGAGATCTCTTCAAGAAAACTAGAGATACCAAGGGAACATTTCATGCAAAGATGGGCACAATAAAGGACGGAAATGGTATGGATCTAACAGAAGCAGAAGATATTAAGAAGAGGTGGCAAGAATACACAGAAGAACTGTACAAAAAAGATCTTCATGACCAAGATAGTCATGATGGTATGATCACTCACCTAGAGCCAGACATTCTGAAATACAAAGGCAAGTGGGCCTTAGGAAGCATCACTATGAACAAAGCTAGTGGAGGTGATGGAATTCCAGTTGAGCTATTTCAAATCCTGAAAGATGATGTTGTGAAAGTGCTGCACTCAATATGCCAGCAAATTTGGAAAACTCAGCAGTGGCCACAGGACTGGAAAAGGTCAATTTTCATTCCAATCCCAAAGAAAGGCAATGCCAAAGAATGCTCAAACTACTGCACAATTGCACTCATCTCACATGCATTGGAGAAGGAAATGGCAACCCATTCCAGTATTCTTGCCTGGAGAATCCCAGGGAAAAGGCGGCTGGTGGGCTGCCATCTATGGGGTCACACAGAGTCGGACATGACTGAAGCAACTTAGCAGCAGCAGCAGCAACACATGCTAGTAAAGTAATGCTCCAAATGCTCCAAGCCAGGCTTCAACAGTATGTGAACTGTGAAATTCCAGGTGTTCAAGCTGGGTTTAGAAAAGGTAGCAGAACCAGGGATCAAATTGCCAACATCTGTTAGATCATCGAAAAAGTGAGAGAGTTCCTGAAAAACATCTATTTCTGCTTTATTGACTATGCCAAAGCCTTTGACTGTGTGGATCACAACAAACTGGAAAATTCTTCAAGAGATGGGAATACCAGACCACCCAACCTGCCTCCTGAGAAAACTGTATGCAGGTCAAGAAGCAACAGTTAGAACTGGACTAGGAACAACAGACTGGTTCCAAATAGGAAAAGGAGTACATCAAGGCTGTATATTGTCACCCTACTTATTTAACTCATATGCAGAGTACATCATGAGAAATGCTGGGCTGGATGGGGCACAAGCTGGAATCAAGATTTCCGGGAGAAATATCAATAACCTCAGATATGCAGATGACACCACCCTTGTGGCAAAAAGTGAAAAAGATCTAAAGAGCCTCATGATGAAAGTGAAAGAGGAGAGTGAAAAAGTTGGCTTAAACTCAACATTCAGAAAACTAAGATCATGGCATTTGGTCCCATGACTTCATGGCAAATAGATGGGGAAACAATGAAAACAGTGAGAGACTTTATTTTTTTGGGCCCCAAAATCACTGCAGATGGTGACTGCAGGCATGAAATTCAAAGACGCTTGCTCCTTGGAAGAAAAGTTATGACCAACCTAGACAGCATATTGGAGAAGGCAATGGCACCCCACTCCAGTACTCTTGCCTGGAAAATCCCATGGACGGAGGAGCCTGGTAGGCTGCAGTCCATGGGGTTGCTAGGAGTCGGACATGACTGAGCGACTTCACTTTCTCTTTTCACTTTCATGTATTGAAGAAGGAAATGGCAACCCACTCCAGTGTTCTTGCCTGGAGAATCCAAGGGACGGGGGAGCCTGGTGGGCTGCCGTCTTTGGGGTCGCACAGAGTCGGACACGACTGAAGTGACTTAGCAGGAGCAGCAGCAGCAGACAGCATATTAAAAAGCAGAGATGTGAAAAGACAGCCTTCAGAATGGGAGAAAATAATAGCAAATGAAGCAACTGACAGACAACTAATCTCAAAAATATACAAGCAACTCCTGCAGCTCAATTACAGAAAAATAAATGACCCAATCAAAAAAATGGGCCAAAGAACTAAACAGACATTTCTCCAAAGAAGACATCCAGATGGCTAACAAACACATGAAAAGATGCTCAACATCACTCATTATCAGAGAAATGCAAATCAAAACCACAATGAAGGTACCATTTCATGCCAGTCAGAATGGCTGTTATCTGAAAGTCTACAAACAATAAATGCTGGAGAGGATGTGGAGAAAAGGGAACCCTCTTACACTGTTGGTGGGAATGCAAACTAGTACAGCCACTATGGAGAACAGTGTGGAGATTCCTTAAAAAAAACTGGAAATACAACTGCCTTATGACCCAGCAATCCCTCTGCTGGACAAAAACACTGAGGAAACCAGAATTGAAAGAGACACGTGTACCCCAATGTTCATCACAGCACTGTTTATAATAGCCAGGACATGGAAGCAACCTAGATATCCATCAGCAGATGAATGGATAAGAAAGCTGTGGTACATACACACAATGGAGTATTACTCAGCCATTAAAAAGAATACATTTGAATCAGTTCTAATGAGGTGGATGAAACTGGAGCCTATTATACAGAGCGAAGTAAGCCAGAAAGAAAAACACCAATACAGTATACTAACACATATATATGGAATTTAAAAAGATGGTAATGATAACCCTGTATGTGAGAGAGCAAAAGAGACACAGATATATAGAACAGTCTTATGGACTCTGTTAGAGAGGGAGAGGGTGGGAAGATTTGGGAGAATGGCATTGAAACATGTATAATACCATATAAGAAACGAATCGCCAGTCCAGGTTCGATGCAGGATACAGGATGCTTGGGGCTGGTGCACTGGGATGACCCAGAGGGATGGTATGGGGAGGGAAGTGGGAGGGGGGTTCAGGATGGGGAACACGTGTACACCCGTGGCGGATTCATGTTGATGTATGGCAAAACTAATACAATATTGTAAATAATTAGCCTCCAATTAAAATAAATAAATTTTAATTAAAAAAAAAAAGCAGAGATGTTACTTTGCCAACAAAGGTCTGTCTAGTCAAGGCTATGGTTTTTTCAGTAGTTATGTATGGATCTGAGAGTTGGACTGTGAAGAAAGTGCCGAAGAATTGATGCTTTTGAACTGTGGTGTTGGAGAAGACTCCTGAGAGTCCTTGTATAGCAAGGAGATCCAACCAGTCCATCCTAAAGGAGATCAGTCCTGGGTGTTCATTGGAAGGACTGATGTTGAAGCTGAAACTCCAATACTTTGGCCACCTCATGCAAAGAGTTGACTCATTGGAAAAGATCCTGATGCTGGGAGGGATTGGAGGCAGGAGGAGAAGGGGACGACAGAGGATGAGATGGTTGGATGGCATCACTGACTCAATGGATATGAGTTTGAGTAAGCTCTGGGAGTTGGTGATGGACATGGTAGCCTGGCATACTGCAGTCCATGGGATCGCAAAAAGTTGGACACAGTTGAGCAACTGAACTGAACAGCAGCCATAGGAAGCTGATTTGTCAGCTTGCTGAAGGGAGACTCTCTCTAAAAGCTCCAATCTTCTTGGCCATTTGGTTTAAGTGTATTTCACTTATGAACAGAGAGTTGGAGGGGTCACAGGCAGAGTGGAAGGGAGCTTCCAGTCTTGGCAAATAACCTCAGATCCAGAAGGCACCCTGGACATGTGCTTGCAGTCACTCAGACCTTAGCGGTAGCAGAACTGGGATTAGAATCACAGCCTGCTGGTCTTCGTGGCCAGTGTTGTTGCCTTTGTGTTATGGTGCCTACCTTCAGAAGATGGTTGTTCTATTTACTCTTTTATGAACTTGTCTGAACCATGTCCCCCAAGAGCTCCAGTTATACAGTTTTTCATGGTACAGAACTGGGGCTCTCTACCTACCAGCTGGACCATTTGACTTGAAAAAAAATATTTATTTTATTTATTTTTTGTCTGCGATGAGTCTTGGTTGCAGCTTGTGGCATCTTTAGTTGTGGCATGTGGAATCCAGTTCCCAACCAGGGGTCAAACCTGCATCCCCTGCACTGGAAGGCGAAGTCTTAACCACCAGGTCACCAGGGAAGTGCCTTGACCATTTGACTTTGATGTCAACAATCTTTCCTCCCACCCTTCCATATTTTATTTTATAATTTTTCTTCCACTTTTCTTTCCTTGTAGTCAAGAAATAGTCCATAGAAAAGAGTAAAGTCAGTTGCAGGAAGAGCTCAAGGTACTTTGTTCCCCAAGGTACCATTTTTAATCCCTTTGTTCTTAAGTTCTAGGGGTAACAGTTTTAGCAATAATGATAACGGACAGGTTCTTTTTCTCTGGGCTTCAATGGTGACTCCCTACTGCTCTGTTGGCTAGTCCCATTGCTGAAACTCTCTTTGTTTTGGTTTTTTCATCTCTGAAGTTGAAATAATGTCTGCCTCAGTAGACTGGCAAGGAATTTAAGTGATAACTGTCAAAATTTTTTTGTTTCTTGCCTGGGCGTCATAAGACCCCTGTATGTTAGGGTTGGGTTATAGCTTGAAGAGAACAAGAACACACCTGACAATACTTAAAAGAAATGTATTCTGCACCAAATGCATTTTCTTACAGTCCATGACCTTCTTCTCACAGAGGCTGTTACGTTTTCCAGCCCTGCAGGTTGTGCAGTTGAATTTCCTTATGTGACAACTGGGTGTTGTGATGTACAGATGTCCCAGGAGCCAGCATAGTGGCAGAATTAGGGGAACAAAGTCTTGGGGGAAGTATAGGAATCCACAGTAAATACCATTCCCAGGTACTGGACTGTCCATCACCATCCCAGGCAGAACTGCCTTCAAGATGCGAATATTCCCAACAGTCCTTAGCTGCAAATGTCAAGGTGATGAAATACTGCAGTGAACACGTGCATTTTTATTTTTCTAATATTCCTTGCTTCTCTGCTGTTGTATATGTCTTCCCTTCCACACTCAGCCACATTGCTTCCTGTTGCTCATTTGGCATTGCTGGCTTCATAAATATAAATTTTATGGTGTATTTCCTTGACTCTATCTTAAATGCTTCCCACTCTGTCAGTTTCCCATGCATTTTTGAGCTGCAGCCAGTTTCCTTTAACAAGCTGTAAGTTCCTTCACAGTCTGTTAAAAACCGCTCTTTCTTTACTGCTGTCCTATAGATGCTTATCAATATTTCAAATCTTGTGATCACCAAGTTGCCTAAGAATAGAATCTGCAGTTAAATTAACGGGGATAAAAATTACAAGATCTATCAATCTTCATGCTTCACTATGTAAGGAGGTCATTAACTGAGGTCAGGAGAAACTTTCCCCTGACAGTGAGTGCCTTCAGAATTAGTGCATTATGGGAACATTTACAAATTAGTCTCATTATATTTAGGAGCATCTGGTATGAACCCCTTGTCACAATCACAATTCTGGGAAGGCAATTAATAGGTTCTTCTGAATTCTCAATAACCTCCAGCCTCATTTAAAAAAGAAATTTGGATGAATTTCAGCTATTTTATCCAAAAAGTGCCGCCCCTTCTTTTTCTCCCCTCCCCCGCACAGTTGTTAATCCAGTGGCCAAGGGCTCCATCCTGAATCGTGTTGTAATTCTGTAATAATGTCAGTTAACACAAGATGACTGTGCCGTGACTTGACTTTTAGCTGCGCACGTCCTATGCCTTCCCTCTTAGTACTGGTTAGAGCAACAGAATGCTGAAGCTGGAGACAATAGAGGTTACCTTCTCCATCGTTTCCTAAAGCCTGTTCCATGGAGTACCTCTTTTGTGTGTGATGCTATGGTGGAACTCACAGGGGAAAAGTTTGAGGTCACACCAGTTTTGTGTGGACCCAATCCTTCAGTCACACCAGTTTTTCTTAGAAACTTCAGATTCTCGTTGGGTTGAATCAGTGGCAATGGGAGTAGGATTGAGCAGGGTGTTCATCTGCCTCTTTCTTGCTATGGTCACTGCAGGCTGTCTACGTTCCTCCTCTGACGGCCACACCTTCTTGACAGGTGGCCTGCTCCTTATACCCACTCTCCTCAGCTAACTGTTCTAGAATCTGGTTCTGGGAACCACTTGTCCTTTCATCTCTAGGGGAAATAACAGCACCCCACTCTTGCTAGTTCTGGAATATTCTATACCATTCCTTTTGTTTGTTTTCTTAGATCCTGTTCATAGTTTTATAAGCAGTTACCTTATTAAATTCTCTTCAAATGACCCAGTTTAACTGTCCCATCTGTTTCTTGCCATGACTCTGACTGATTCAGACTGACTTTTGCCCAGGCCAAGTGGTGGCCTGGCTTTGTGGCATGCTGTGAGAACAAATAGATCCTGCAGTAAAGAAATTTCTCTTCTTGGGACTTTGCTGGTGGTTCGGGGGTAAGACTCCATACTCCCAGTGCAGGGGGCCCAGGTTCCATCCCTGGTCAAGGAACTAGGTCCCACATGCTGCAACTAAGACACGGCACAGCCAAATAAATAAATAATATTTTAAAAGAGAAACTTCTCCTGTTCTTAATGCTGGAATTGAAATTAGGTAAAGGGACCTCTGATTTCAGACAAAGGCCTGTAACACTGGTAATTAAGAGTAGGAACTTCTACCCCGCAGAACTCGGGACTAATGGCTATTCAATTTGGAAGCTCAGAGAAGATAATTATACAATAATGCTTTGAAAAGTAAGACTTTACAGTCTTGAGTTGACAGAAATAATTGGGGACCTAATTGTCTTTATAGCACTAAACTTGGAATGGCTAACCCATTGCAGTATTCCTGCCTGGAGAATTCCATGGACAGAGGAGCCTGGCAGGCTACAGTCCAAGGGGTCCCAAAGAGTTGGACATGATTGAATGACTAACACTTGCATTTGTACTTCAGATAGGCTTTATATGAAAGTTAGATTCCAAGGCAGAAACTTGTACCTGTAGGCAATGCGAGAGGGTAGGGGTTGCAGGAGGGGCTCCCATCCAGCTCAGCCTTCTCAGTTCTAGATTTGAATTTGCCAGTTGCTTGGTGCATGTCAAGGCAGCTTTTGGCAGTTGAGAACTATAACATAACTCTTAACCATTTGCAGAAAGACAGATGTCTGAAAGGTCTTGAGATTGGGCCCACATTCATACTCTAAGTATGTTCTTTAATTAAGCCTGATCCAGAACCTCTTTTCCTGATTCTACACCTGAATATAGCTTCAACTTAGCCTGAAAGTTGTCCCAATTAGGCTATTTGTCCAGACTGTGCACATAGAGAGTTCTTTAATAGTCATTCATTCATTCAGTGACTATTTATTAGCTTCTGTGAGGCAGGTACTATACTTAGTGAGCCAGACAGGCAGTGCTTTTGTGGAGAATATGTTAGTGGGAAAGTCTGATAGAAACCAGCAAGAAAAGACAATGACAAATTGTGATGAATGCTATGAAAGATGTTGGTGTGAGAGAGGGAGAAAGAGAGGGAAGAGACACTTCACTTTTTAAAAAACGTTTTATTTTATCCTGGGGTATAATTGATGAACAGTGTTATATTAGTTTCAGGTATAAGGCAGAGTGATTCAGTTATCCATATATATGCATCTATTCTTTTTCAGATTTTTATCTCATTTAGGTTGTTGCATAGTATTGAGCAGAGTTCCCAGTGCTATACAGTAGGTCCTTGTTGCTTATCCATTTTAAATAAAGTAGTGTGTACCTGTCAATCCCTTAACTTTGAGGAGGTTCAGAAAGACCTCCTAAGTCCATGGCATTTTGACTCAGATGGAAATGATGAGAAGGTGCCAACAGTGAAGAATTCTGTAGGCAAAGAGAGCATGTCCAAAGACACAGGCTGACAAGACTCTTTGAGGGACTGGAAGACTAGAACACAGCAGATGTCTGGAGTGTAGGCAGCAAATGGTGTGGCCTGGAGAGGTGGTGGTGAAAACCAAGGGTAGCACTGTCTGGGTTTGAATCCTGGTTCCAGCACCTACTAAGTCTGAGACTTTGGCAAAGTCCCTTAACCTCTCTGTGCTCAGTTTCCACATCTGTATAATGGGGATAAGAATAGTACCTACTATTCTTTTTTATTTTTGTCTTTTTTTAATGTGGACCACTTTTAAAGTCTTTATTGAATTTGTTACAATATTGCTTCTGTTTTATGGTTTGGTTTTTTGGCTGCAAGTCTTGTGAAGAGCTTAGCTCCCTGACCAGGGATTGAACCCACATCCACTCCATTGGAAGGCAAAGTCTTAACCACTGGACCACCAGGAAAGTCTTCCCACTATTCGTCATATTAAGATAATTAAGTTAATATTTGTAAAATCCTTAGAACTTGGCCCATAGTAAGCATTCTCATTAGGTAGCCAGTGGTCTTAATAGAAAACTGTGTAGAGACAGAAAGATACACGGGCCTGGAACATGCATAAGATTTCATCCAGAGAAATAAGCCACAGCTTAGATATTAAAAAAAAAACATAACAGACCACCTCTTTTTCAAAGCACATCATACAGTTAAAACTGATGATGAAACGTATAGTGTATTAACGTGAGTGAATTTATTTTTAAAGACAAATGATTTTTATGGTCTCTAGAATACATCATGGGCAGATAGGGCCCTCTTTCTTCCCTTCCTAGTCAATACTCCACTCTTGGTATAGATGGTTATTTTTCTCAAGGAGATTTGAAAGTACAGAAGTATGAGTTACTATTGATTATTTTAGTCCGTGTACCATGCCTGTCATTTTATACTGCTTTTATGCCTTATCAGAATTTAAAGCTATTTTTATCCCCACATGGGCATAATTGCATGTGATCCAAAAGGATTGAAGAAAGAATAATGCTGGCCAAAAACTCAGGTGCTCACTGTTTCTTGTATACCAGAAGAGTTCTTATAGAAGTCCTTCAAGAACCAGTTGAATACACACTTGTTAGTGTATTTTATTCTCTAATTTTCCCCATATTTTGAAGGAAAAAAAAACATATCATTTTCATATATGTCTCTACTTACAAAACTGGAATACAAGATGGCGAGGGAGACAGAGAGAAAAAAAATGTCCTTAAAAGCCATATGTTCAAAAATCTGCTCTCAAGAGATGGAGGAACCAGAATAAATATTTTGGTGAAACCTCCAAATGTGGTCGCACACCAGAAGTTTTCCAAAGCATTTCGTGTTTCTTGGTATGCTTTTCTGCACACAGTTTGAAAGAAGTTATCCTCCTGACTGGAAAATTACCTCTTGGGAATAGATTTCAGAATTGCTGTATATTCAGCTGAGCTGCCCAATCCTAATTCAGAATTTGGAATGAATAGTTTAGAATATCAGATATGACACTCTTTCCAGTCTTGGCTAAGAGAACTGGTACTTTAAGGCCCTTGGCCAGAAAAGGCAATTGGAATAAATAAAGTTGAAACAATGCCTTTTAATGTCCTACATTTTGAAAGTGAGATAGCTTACATTCAAAGCAAAAGTAGTCAGAAAGATGGGCTGTGTTGTCAGGAATTTGACTGCATTTCTTAGTAGTTTTCAGAAGAGGGGAAAAAATATAAAATGAAATAACATGTCGGATCCTGGGCTTTGACAAGATGCTTAACCTTTGCACGCGAGCAGGGCACTAGCTGGCTGGGCTATCCACTTGTCTTCCTTGATATTTTTCTAATCTTCTCCTGTCTCTTGACTCACTCATTTTGCATTGCTGCTGTTTTTCTGCTGTGTACAGTGTCCTGTGAGGAGGAATATAAGCTAGTGGCCACCACAGGCAGAAAAATGTATTTTTAAAGCCCTTACCTAGGTTTCCCTTATTTCTGGAGGTGGAGAAGAGGGGGTCATGTAAAACTCATAGCTGGCTGTTAAACTGTTCTCAACTGACACATTAAAAATTTTCTGTGAGTGAGTATAATGTCCTAGTGACTCACATTTTAGGTGTTAAATTAATATTACATTTTACGGTGGCCAACTCTTCCAGTTTGCCTGGGACTTCAGGGTTTCCCAGGACAGAGCACTTTTGGTGCTAAAATCAGGACAAATAGGACAGTTGGTCGCCCTACTAACACCATAATGTCATAGGGTGTTTTTCTCCTCCTTTTCCTTCCTAGTCTTTTCCCCTTCCTTCCCAGAGCTGCTGGGAAGTGGTCTTGGCTTACTACCATATCTGTTAAGCCCCTCAGTTTATGTTCTGTGTTGCTGCTGCTGCTGCTAAGTCACTTCAGTCGTGTCTGACTCTGTGCGACCCCATAGACAGCAGCCCACCAGGTTCTCCCGTCCCCGGGATTCTCCAGGCGAGAACACTGGAGTGGGTTGCCATTTCCTTCTCCAATGCATGAAAGTGAAAAGTGAAAGTGAAGTCGCTCAGTTGTGTCTGACCCTCAGCGACCCCCTGGACTACAGCCTACCAGGCTCCTCCGTCCATGGGATTTTCCAGGCAAGAGTACTGGAGTGGGGTGCCATTGCCTTATCCATGTTCTGTGTTAGGTCATTGGAATTTGAGAATCATTAAACATTTCCTGTATCCTTTGATTTTCACAACAATTCAGATAGGTAGCAAAGGCAAATATTAGCTCCCCTTCACCAATAAGAAAACAAGAGTTCAGAAAGGTGGCTGGTAACTTTCAGGGAAGTTCCACACAGCTAGACTTGACCTCAGGCCTGACATTAAAAGCCGTGGTTGTTTCAGTTCACAATGCCAAGTCTTCTGCTTTTGGGTTCCTTTGGACAGCTGGAGGATAGTCTGTGGATAAGAGTCAGAGCTATTCTTGGGCTTGGCAAATTGGATCGTGGAAAAGAACATTAGCCTAATAGTCATGGGGCTTGGGGTATGTTCTAAGCTTGTCCTTATAAGCACAAGAGTCCTTGGACAGGTTTTCATCAGTCTGGGCCTCATTTCCTCCCAGTGAAATGATGAGATTGGACTGGACGCACACTAAATTTCTTTCTGGTTCTCAATGACATCCTGTCTCTTCTTTCCTATCACCTGTCCCCTTTGGGATCTTCTTGAAAATCTTGTGAAGGTATTTTACCTGGATATAAAGTTGGAGGCTGATGGGAAAGTCACAGCTGGCTGGCAGCCACACTGGCATTGGTTCATGTCCAGGTCAGGTCTGTTAAACACCTGTTTTATGTCTCAGATGCTTACCTTTTGGGCATGACTCTGATAGCTTTTAGCTCAGTAACCTCTCCATCATATCATTTAGCTTGGGGACCGATCACATTGAGGAATTAGAAGGAAAGAGAGACAAAGAAGATAGTCACACAAACCAGGAGAGCAGTTGCCTTAAAAAGAAAGGGAGAGTCCATGTCTTCAGATATGTGAATTGAAAACTGCAAATTCACGCTAGGTATTCCACCTAGAATGGAAGGTCTGAATTGTAAGTGAGCTGAGGTTTGAGCTTAGAAGCTAAACCTTAGAGCTAAACATGGTTGAGCTAAACCTTGAAGCTAAACTTTAGACCTTCGAGCTAAACATAATTCTAATGATAATCAAATGAGTCTTCCAGCACACTTCCAGGAACTTGTCAGTCTGTGAGCAAGGTTTATATTGGATTGACCAAAAAGTTCATTTGGTTAGTGAATACATTGTTCAGTAAAGTTCTACATGAAAATGAAAACTAACTTTTTTTTTTTTAACTTCAACCCAAATGAACTTTTTGTCCAACACAATGCTGAGGACATATTGGTCCACACCAGAATGAAGTACTCCATCTTTGGTGTGCTTTATAAGTATGGGTTTCTAGATCTTTATACAGGAGCTAAGAGAATGCTTAAGGGTTTTTCTAAAGGAGAGTTTGCAGGGTTCTAGAAGTGGGAATTTTGGACAAGTGCCTTCTCACCTCCATTCTGGGACATCAGTAAAAGACAGGACAGTAACTCAGGGGAGAAGACATAAAGGTCCCTGGAAATGTATAGCTAGACCATTCATTTCAAGCCCTTGTAATGACAGGATAAAGGAATGGGGGTGGGGTAAGGTAGGGTCCCCCTTTACAGCGTCTCCTATGGTTGTTCTGATGTTCATTTTAAAGGACTTCTTAATTACCCCTGCTTCAATCCACTGTAAATAGTTTAAATACCTCTTATCTCTGCCAGACCTCACCCCTGATTCAGTGCTTGCAGAAAAATTTGAAATAGTTTGGAAAGCCACTTGTGGGTGATGGATAGCCTGTGATTTGGAATTGAGAGGTAAAAGTGGTAAAAAGTAAAAAGAAAAGTCGTCTGGGGGATGGACAGAAGGTTATGTCAGGTGTTTTGAAGAGGGTGGATGTCTTGGGGCTGAAGGAGTTTACTCACTTCCTTAACAGAGAAGAATTGGTTCATTGGGACAAGTCACACAATGAGATAAGAGTAAAGAAAAGATATCCCATCTCTCACTTACTAGGAACCCATTGGCATTTGGTTAGTTATTGCTGTCCTGCCTGGAGGAATCTGTACTGACAGCCCGCCTGCGGCTGGAAGTGAGAGCAAGGGTATCGGTAGGAGGGTAGGGGGGGAGGGGTCCAAGTTTGCACAGAGGCGGGAGGAAGAAAGCCCAAAGCAGACTAGGAAACAGGCCCCCTGGGGAGTCTGGAACCCCGAGTAGGGGGGTCAGAGAAGGATAAGACCAGGTGGGCTGTGAGCTTCAATCAGCCCAGGCTGCATCTGGTCCCCTGGCCACCCTACCCTGCTTTGTCCTTGTAGGAGCTGGTAGGAGGCCTGGTGTCTGGACAGCTGGGTTCAGGGAAGGATGGAAAGCCTGCCTCAGCAGCCCTGTGACCTCAGGCAAAGCAACTCTATGAGACTCAACTTCCTGTAAAAAGGGGAGCCTGATTTCTGTCTCTTGTTGATGTCCTGTAAGCCCAGTATTAAAAGGTACTCAGAAGACATCTGCTGGACCCAGTAGATGGGAACTACAAGCAGCTCCTGCAGCTCAATCCCAGAAAAATAAACGACCCAATCAAACAATGGGCCAAAGAACTAAACAGACATTTTTCCAAAGAAGACATACAGATGGCTAACACATGGAAAGATGCTCAACATCACTCATTATCAGAGAAATGCAAATCAAAACCACAATGAGGTACCATTTCACGCCAGTCAGAATGGCTGTTATCCAAAAGTCTACAAGCGATAAATGCTGGAGAGGGTGTGGAGAAAAGGGAACCCTCTTACACTGTTGGTGGGAATGTAAACTAGTACAGCCACTATGGAGAACAGTGTGGAGAGTCCTTAAAAAACTGGAAATAGAACTGCCATACAACCCAGCAATCCCACTGCTGGGCATTCACACCAAGGAAACCAGAATTGAAAGAGACATGTATGTTCATCGCAGCACTGTTTACAATAGCCAGGACATGAAAGCAACCTAGATGTCCATTGGCAGACGAATGGATAAGAGAGCTGTGGTACATATACACAATGTAATATTACTCAGCCATTAAAAAAGAATGCATTTCAATCAGTTCTAATGAGGTGGATGAAACTGGAGCCTATTATACAGAGTGAAGGAAGTAAGTCAGAAAGAAAAACACCAATACAGTATATTAATGCATATATATGGATTTAGAAAGATGGTAATGATAACCCTGTATGCGAGACAGCAAAAGAGACTTTTGGACTCTATGGGAGAAGGCAAGGGTGGGATGATTTGAGAGAAGAGCATTGAAACATGTATATCACGATATGTGAAATAGATCGCCGGTCCAGGTTTGATGCAAGAGACAGGATGCTCAGGCCTGGTGCACTGGGATGACCCTGAGGGATTGGATGGGGAGGAAGGTGGGAGGGGGGTTCAGGATAGGGGACACATGTACACCCATGGCTGATTCATGTCATTGTATGGCAAAAAGCACTACAATATTGTAAAGTAATTAGCCTCCAATTAAAATTAACAAAATAAAATAAAATCCAATGTCACTGAATTATAGTGCCAAATGGGAAGGAAGCCTGGACTGTTACTGGGAAGCTGAAAGCCAGGGCTCCTATAGCTGATCTCAATTCTTAGAAACAGAATAATCGTAACCAGGAAATACTGTTTGTGTTTTATCAGTATATAGGTATAAACATGTTCAAGGCTGTACCTCCATAAAGTTCCCTGCCCACTCTTAATCCCAATAATTTCATGGTGCACAAACCTCCATTGGTTCAGATTGAGTTCCTTGTGAGCAGCACAATATTTCCCAGGAGCTGGGCTCAGCAGACCTCCGCTATTTAGCTATGTCTATAATGCCATTTGAACCACAAAGAAGGCTTGCTAAACACGTAACAAATGTCATGAATAAGACAAACACTTGATAATTAAGAGGAAGAGAGGAAAGGGAAAGGAATTAAGAATTTCTTCCTTCCTTTCTAAAAATGAACAATGTTGTCTAGTTGCCTGAGGGCAAACTTGCATCTCCAATTCCTCAAATAGTTGGTGGCGGTGATCTCATTTCTCCAGACTCACTCCTTCTGTGAGCCACTGAGCAATAAAGAGTAGCTAGGAAAGAGTGGCAAAGACACCACACATCTTTTGGGAAATTTTTGGGCCTCCTCTGTGTACTTTGGGTGAAGGTGACTAAAGAAACCAGGGGGAAAGAGGCCCGAATTTCAGGAGTGAAGATGGGAACATCAGTCCCCAGTCTGTCTTATATATTGAACATTCTCAGACAGGTCCCTCAAACCCTCTGAGTTTTAGTTCTTCTGTGTTAAAGGTGTGCATGGATGGGTGCATGCTCAGTCATGTCCGACTCTTTGCAACCCCATGGACTATAGCCCACCAGGCTCCTCTGTCCATTGGATTTTCCAGACAAGAGTACTGGAGTGGGTGGCCATTTTCTCCTCCAGAAGACACTTTGTCATTATTTTATTTATAGAGAGAGACACTGGGAAGATTAAATAGGGGTAATGTTGTATGTAGCAGTTCCTAAAACAACGCTTGGTACCCAGTAAATCCATTATGGAGCTGAAATAATACTTCTGGTAAATGTGTCATAAGTATGCCAGTGTGTTCACATCTGAAGTCTGCTCTCACCTCAGGGTTTCAGGACTTGCTCTTTCCTCCTCCTGGGTCATTCTTCTCCCAGATTTGTGTCAGGCTGCCGTGTCTCATCATTTGGGTCTCAGCTTAAACGTCGCCTTCTCTTAAAAGTCTTTCCTGACCAGTTTATCTAAAGAAAAATACTCTGGCATAATTTTTTATTTTATTATCCTCATAGCACCGTTACCTAAATTAATTATTCACTTGCTTGTTTGTTCTTTGCTTCCTCTCACAGAGTCCAAGTTCCTTAAAAGAGTAGGGACCTGTCTTATTTTGCCTGCTGCTAAAAACCAAGGCCTAAGCCAGCGCTGTTCAGCCGCAGTGGAGTGACACACACATGTGACCTGCAGGTTTCCAGTAGCCACATTAGGAACAGTAAGGAGAGATATAGAAAATTAATTTTGATAATGCATTTAATCTAACCCTGTGCATCCCCAATATTATCCTTTCCACATGCAATGAATATAAAATTGTTCATGAGATATTTTGCATGTTTTCTTTTCATACCATCTGTAATCTGATGTGTGTTTGACAATTAACAGCACTTCTAAAATGCTGTATACTCACGCATGCCTCATGGATACAGTATTGGACAGGATAGGCCTAGAAGACAGTTCAGTTGCTCAGTCATGTACGACTCTTTGTGACCCTATGGACTGGGGAACGCCAGACTTCCCTGTCCATCACCAACTCCTAGAGCTTGATAAATTAACTTTCATCGAGTCGGTGATGCCATCCAACCATCTCATGCTCTGTCGTCCTCTTCTTTTCCCACCTTCAGTCTTTCCCAGCATCAGGGTCTTTTCAAATGAGTCAGTTCTTCGCATCAGGTGACCAAAGTTTTGGAGTTTCAGCTTCACCATCAGTCCTTCCAATAAATATTCAAGATTGATTTCCTTTAGGATTGACTGGTTTGATCTCCTCAAAGCCCAAGGGACTCTCAGGAGTCTTCTCCAACACCACAGTTCAAAATCATCAATTCTTCGCTGCTCAGCTTTCTTTATAGTTCAACTCTCACATCCATACATGACCATTGGAAAAATCATAACTTTGACTATACGGACCTTTGTTGGTAAAGTAATGTCTCTGCTTTTCAACATGCTATCTAGGTTGGTCATAGCTTTTCTTCCAAGGAGCAAGCGTTGTGTAATTTCATGGCTGCAGTCACCATCTGCAGTGATTTTGGAGCCCAGAAAAATAAAGTCAGCCACTGTTTCCACATCTATTTGCCATGAAGTCATGGGACCATATGTCATGATCTTAGTTTTCTGAATGCTGAGTTTTAAGCCAAGTGTTTCACTCTCCTCTTTCACTTTCATCAAGAGGCTCTTTAGTTCTTCTTCACTTTCTGCCATAAGGAGGTGTCATCTGTGTATCTGAGGTTATTGATATTTCTCCCAGCAATCTTGATTCCAGCTTGTGCTTCATCCAGCCCAGCATTTCTCATGATATACTCTGCATATAAGTTAAATAAGCAAGGTGACAATATACAGCCTTGACGTACTCCTTTCCCAGTTTGGAACCAGTCTGATGTTCCATGTCCAGTTCTAACTGTTGCTTCTTGACCTGCATACAGATTTTTCAGGAGGCAGGTCAGGTGGTCTGGTATTCCCATCTCTTTAATAAATTTCCACAGTTTGTTGTGATCCACACAGTCAAAGGCTTTGGCCTAGTCAATAAAGCAGAAGTAGATGTCTTTCTGGAACTCTCTTGCTTTTTCGATGATCCAACGGATGTTGGGACTTTGATCTCCAGTTCCTCTACCTTTTCTAAATCCAGCTTGAATATCTGAAAGTTCACAGTTTACTGTTGAAGCCTGGCTTGGAGAATTTTTAGCTTACTTTGCTAGCTTGTGAGATGAGTAAAATTGTGCAGTTGTTTGAGCATTCTTTGGCATTGCGTTTCTTGGGGATTGGAATGAAAACTGACCTTTTCCAGTCCTGTGGCCACTGCTGAGTTTTCCAAATTTGCTGGCATATTGAGTGCAGCACTTTACCAGCATCATCTTTCAGGATTTGAAAGAGCTCAACTGGAATTCCATCACCTCCACTAACTTTGTTCATAGTGATGCTTCCTAAGGCCCACTTGACTTCACATTCCAGGATATCTGGCTCTATCACGATCACAGCATCGTGATTGTATGGGTCATTAGGATCTTTTTTGTATAGTTTTTCTGTATATTCTTGCCACCTCTTCTTAATATCTTTTGCTTCTGTTAGGTCCATACCATTTCTGTCCTTTATCCAGCCCATCTTTGCATGAAATGTTCCTTTGGTATCTCTGATTTTCTTGAAGAGATCTGTAGTCTTTCCCATTCTATTGTTTTCCTCTATTTCTTTGCATTGATCATGAGAAAGGCTTTCTTATCTCTCGTTGCTATTCTTTCAAACTCTGCATTCAAATGGGTATATCTTTCCTTTTCTCCTTTGCCTTTCACTTCTCTTCTTTTTACAGCTAGTTGTATGGCCTCCTCAGACAAACATTTTGCCATTTTGCATTTCTTTTATTGGGTATGGTCTTGATAACTGCCTCTTGTTCAGTGTCACAAATCTCCATCCATAGTTCTTCAGGAACTCTGTCTAACAGATCTAATCCCTTGAATCTATTTGTCACTTCCACTGTATAATCATAAAGGATTTGATTTAAGTCATATCTGAATGGTCTAGTGGTTTTCCCTACTTATTTCTATTTAAGTCTGAATTTGCCAATAAGGAGTTCATGATCTGAGCCAGAGTCTGCTCCCAGTCTTGTTTTTGCTTACTGTACAGGGCTTTTCCACCTTTGGCTGCAAAAAATATAAGCAATCTGATTTAGGTATTGACCATCTGATGATGTCCACATGTAGAGTGTTCTCTTGTGTTGTTGGAAGAGGGTGTTTGCTATGACCAGTGCATTCTCTTGGCAAAACTCTATTAGCCTTTGCCCTGCTTCATTTTATATTCCCAAAACCATATTTGCCTGTTACTCCATGTATCTTTTGACTTCCTACTTTGCCTTCCAGTCCCCTATAATGGAAAGGACATCTTTTTTGGTTGT
Source organism: Bubalus kerabau (assembly GCF_029407905.1). Lineage (NCBI taxonomy): Eukaryota > Metazoa > Chordata > Mammalia > Artiodactyla > Bovidae > Bubalus > Bubalus kerabau. Next base: position 140,044,745 of record NC_073624.1, read on the forward strand.
TAAATCTAGAAGGTCTTGTAGGTCTTCACAGAACCATTTAACTTCAGCTTCTTCAGCGTTACTGGTTGGGTCATAGACTTGGATTACTGTGATACTGAATAATTTGTCTTGGAAACAAACAGAAATCATTCTGTCATTTTTGAGATAGCATCCAAGTACTGCATTTCGGACTTGTTTGTTGACTATGATGGCTACTCATTTCTTCTAAGGGATTCTTGCCCACAGTAGTAGATATAATGGTCATTTGAGTTAAATTCACACATTCCGGTCCTTTGTAGTTTACTGATTCTTAAAATGTCCATATTCACTCTTGTCATCTCCGGTTCGACTTCTAATTTGCCTTGATTCATGGACTTAACATTCCAGGTTCCTATGCATTGTTGTTCTTACAGCATCAGATTTACTTCCATCACCAGTCACATCCACAACTGGGTGTTGTTTTTGCTTTGGCTCCGTCTCTTCATTCTTTCTGGAGTTATTTCTCCGATGATCTCCAGTAGCATATTGGGCACCTACAGACCTGGGGAGTTTATCTTTCAGTGTCCTATCTTTTTGCCCTTTCATACTATTCATGGGGTTCTCAAGGCAAGAATACTGAAGTGGTTTGCCATTCCCTTCTCCAGTGGACCACATTCTGTCAGACTGGTCCACCTTGACCCGCCCATCTTGGGTGGCCCCACACAGCATGGCTTAGTTTCATTGAGTGAGACGAGGCTGTGGTCAGTTTGATTAGTTTTCTGTGATGGTGGTTTTCATTGTGTCTGCCCTCTGAAGGCTTGTGGAAGCTTCCTGATGGTATAGACTGACTGAGGGGGAAACTGGGTTTTGTTGGGTGGGGCCATGCTCAGTAAATCTTTAATCAGATTTTCTGTTGATGAACAGGGCTGTGTCCCTTTTGTTTGACCTGAGGCCAAACTATGGTGGAAGCAATGAAGATAATGGTGACCTCCTTCAAAAGGTCGTGTGAGATTGGTAGAATCTCAAGTTGGTGGATAAGAGGGACATGTGCTCATCTTCTTCTGGAAGAACCAGAAGATTAGCATGGCCAGGTATTCGGCATTTGCAGAACAGTGTTTGTGGTTTTCCATCTTTGCCTGAATTGTGTCAACACCTTTGTTTTTAAATCGAGAACTTCATTTTAAATTTTATTTATTTTTTATTGAGGTATAATTCGTGGTGTAGTGGTAAAGAATCTGCCTTCCAATGCAGGAATCACAGGAAGTATGGGTTTGATCCTGAGATGGGAAGGTTCCCTGGAGGAGGCAATGGCAACCCACTCCAGTATTTTTGTCTGGAAAACTCTATGGACAGATGAACCTGGTAGGCTACAGTCTTTGGAGTCGCAAAGACTTGGACACAACTGAGTATGCATGCAAGATAGTTGATTTACAATAGAACTTTTAATTTTATTAATTTTTTAAATTGAGGTATAATTGATTTACAGTGTTGTGTTAATCACTGCTGTACAGCAAAGTGATTCAATTATATATATATGCTTTCTTTTTTAAATATTCTTTTCCATTATGTTTTATCATAGAATATTGAATATAGTCCTCTGTGCTGTACAGGACCTTGTTGTTTATCCATTCTGTATATAAAAGCTTATATCTGCTAACCCCAACTTCCCAGTCCACCCTTCCCCTGAACTCTTCTCTCTTGGCAACCACCTATCCGTTGCCCAAGTCCGTGATTCTGTTTGTTTCATAGGTAGGGTCATTTGTGCCATATTTTAGATTCCATGATAAGTGAAATCATATGGTATTTGCCTTCCTTACTTCGCTTAGTATGATAATCTCTAGTGCATATATGTCATTGCCAATGGCATTATTTTGTCCTTTTTTAAGGTCGAGTAACATTCCATTGTACATATATACCACAGCTTCTTTATCCATTCATCTGTTGATGGACATTTAGGTTGCTTCCATGTCTTGGCTGTTGTGAATAGTGTTGCTCTTTACATAGGTGGTGAATGTATCTTTTTGAATTATAAAAACTAGAACTTTAGAGATCTTTTACTCACTCTCTCACTTTATAGGTGAGGAGATTTTGACCCTGAGAAGGGAAATGCTAATTTCTACAAGTTGTTACATCAGGTTACAAGAGGATGCAAGAGTCAGGCCAGGAACTCATGTTCTCTTATTCTAAAGTAGTTGTTCCTTCCAAATACACTAATCTAAAGGTTTCCATTCTCTGTGATATATACTATATCATTTTACTTCTGAACATGCCAAACAATTACATAAAATACTCCTTGACATAAATGGGTGTAATTTCCAGCATCTGGCATTGTACAAGTGATCATATTTTAGGTAGTGTTTATGAGAAGTCTCCATTCATACTTTGTTTAATTCAGCCATTTAATCTAGATCACTCCAAAAACATCTTAAGAACTTCAGCTGTAGCAGAAAACATCAAACTATTAATTTTCTTTCCAGGATTTTTACAACCCAAGATGTTAAAAATTCAAATGCTGCCCACACACCTGCAGAGCACGAGGCCACCTTATTCTCATTCCTTCCTTTCTTGAGTCTCTGGGAGGAAGACAAGCAGCTGCTTGTGAGATGGCATAATATTGATTAACGGTGTCTACAAGAAATCCGCTCAAGACAATTAATTTTTACAGCACCAGTCCCGTACTTCCAAGCATTCTATTAAAATTATTCATTGTTAATTGATACTGCTGGGACTTAGGAGCAAAGACCAGTTTGCCAAAAAACCAAAGGAGGATACAGTTCTGTTGCATATTCATATTGACTTTCTACTTAATAAGCTAGTGGGGAGGGAAAATCAGAGCTGTGATCTATCAAACCTGTTACAGATGAAAAATTATCACCCCCTTTCCTTTTACTGTTAAGCCACAGACATTAGTGACTGTTGTCTCAGATAATGGATTATGACCTCTGCCCACAGACGTGGTGCATGCTTTGTCAGAGTTTCACTTGTGAGCCTCCAGGAGTGAATAAAACAGGCCCTGTGCTGCAGTATGCTTGCTGGTTGTATTCTCTTTGGGTATCCATTAGCACCCCCAGGATACCCAAGAACACAGCATCACTACCAGCTTCCCTGAGCAGTGTCCAGGGAGCAAAGCTTAAGGGAGATGTCCACAGCCACTGTGCACATTTCCAAGGCACCAACCCAAATGTGGTACAGAAAGGATAATGTTGGATGTGGATCCTAGGAACATGAATTTCCTTGCTTTAGAGAAAACTCATCATTCTTTATTTTAAAGCCTTCATTTTAGTAGCTTGGGCAAACAAGGGAAAAATGATCTCTTAAAAGTGGGGATTTGGGGACTTCTCTGGTGGTCCACTGGTTAAAACTTTGTGCTCCCAGTGCAGGGGACCTGGGTTTGACCCCTGGTTGGGGAGCTAGATTCCAAATACCACAACTAAGAGTTCTTATGCTACAACTAAAAGATTCCCCATGCTTCAACTAAAAAAAAAAAAAAGAAACCCCACATACCATAATGAAGACCTGCTGCTACTGCTGCTAAGTTGCTTCAGTTGTGTCTGACTCTGTGCGACCCCATAGACGGCAGCCCATCAGGCTCCCCCGTCCCTGGGATTCTCCAGGCAAGAACACTGGAGTGGGTTGCCATTTCCTTCTCCAATGCATGAAAGTGAAAAGTGAAAGTCAAGTCGCTCAGTCGTGTCTGACTCTTAGCGACCCCATGGACTGCAGCCCACCAGGCTCCTCCTTCCATGGGATTTTCCAGGCAAGAGTACTGGAGTGGGGTGTCATTGCCTTCTCCAATGAAGACCTGGAGCAGCCAAATAAAAATGTTATTAAAAAACATAGATGAAATGGATAAAAATCCTGGATGTTATTGCTAAACTGAAATTTTTTTAATTTTGAGTTGGGCATTTCAGTTCTGTTTCAGAGTCCAAGCTTTGCTTTTACATTTGAAAATTGTTAATGTCTCATCATTCATAGGTTCTTTATTTGAAAGGAGCCCCCTGGTCTCAATGAGACTGAAAATATGGCTGAAGTTAGGTGAGAAGTGTAACTGGTGGGGGATCAGTTGACAATTTAGAGTGTGTTTGCTCAGAAGATGTTCGGGGTAGAATTAAGGCCTCAGGCCATGGAGACTGGTAGGGTCCCCACCCCTTGGGGTGCTCTTGGGCATGAGGTATACTCTCTCTCTCTCTATTTATTTTTTAAAATAAATAAAAATTTTTATTTAAAATTTAAAAATTTATTTTTTTAAAATTGGAGTATAATTGCTTTACAATGCTGTGTTAAGTTCTGCTGTACAACAGTGTGAATCAGCTATAAATACGCATATATTCCCTCCCTCTTGAACCTCCCTTCCCTCACCGCATCCCACCCCTCTAGGACGCCACAGAGCACTGAGCTGAGCTCCCTGTGCTATACATCAGCTTCCCACTAGCTATCTCTTTTATATATGGTAGTGTATATATGTAAATACTACTCTCTCAATTTGTTCCATCCTCTCCATCTGCCTTTGTGTCCTCAAATCTGTTCTTTCCGTTTGCAAAGAGACATAGTCTCTTTAAGCTCAGTTTCTTTATTTGTAAAATTCCCGTCATCTTAGACTCTATCTTAAATGGTTGTGGGGAAGATAAATGAGAAAATACATATGAAACTTCTGGTATGTTCTAAATGTCCAGTAAACACTAAGGACTGTTATTGCATTTCTGGTTAAGGAAAAGTGCCTTTATCTCAAAGTAAAGCAACTGATGTCTGTGCACTGAAATAACTGTATATTTTTGGTATACAGGCAATATAGGCCTTTTGCCATTTTTCATTTTCTTAATTGAATTTATTTTTTAGTACTTATATATATATCTTAGTCTTAAATGTGCACAGTAATTGAAAATAATAAATCTGTATTTTAAAATCATACAAAACATGGCCTTCCATTGACTCCTTGGCTTTCCCATCTGCAAATTTCTGAGAATTTTTTTTTAAAGAGACTGTATTGTGATTCCATGTCCTCTGAGAATGACAGCCCTAATATAATTGCAAAATAAGGGTCAAGGCAGAATGTCACAAATTTGTTGTTGTCTGCAGGCTTCATCTAAGATTCCACCTGCACAATACCATGACAACCAGTTAGAAGGAGAAAAATTTAGTTAATCAGACACTTGTTTTAGCTACACAAAACCAAACAACTGGCTTCGATCTTACTTTCTTCTGCTTCATTCATTGATGACACTCAACCCATAGTTCTGACATCATGTGTGTGACCTAGATCACGTTCTTGTACATTCTTGAAAGGGCTTTAATTGAGTGTTTAAAGGAGTATTTGCTCCATTCGAAAGACCTTCCTCTGCACATGTATATGTGACTAGAATTGTAATCCAGCGATTATATGTGCTCAGAGAGGCTCTGCTTTAGTGTTGGAGCTTGAAAGTATTGAATGTTTTTCCTGTGGTTGGATGAGGGTGGGTAATTTTAAGTCAGACTCTCCCAGAGTAGTTTCATGACAGTGAAAGCCTGTTTTGATGATGGATGTTTGTGCATATTTATTTCTTCTTCTAAGTTCTACCTAGATCTACTCATGACTGTTGTCTGTAGATTGTGTTAGATAGGAGTGTGTTAGATTGTGTTAGATAGCTAATATAGATTCTGCTGAGTCTAAGAGGAGAGACTCTTAGCAAGTCATTTTCCTGAACTTCTGTTTCCTCATTAGTAGAGAAGGTTTTAGCTTAGAAGGAAATGAGTCAATGCAGCGGCTATTTGTATTTTTGTGCTTGTAGTGACGGCCTCGGTGTGTAGCACTCACACAGAAATCTTATTTTTTATTCATGTCTTCTACTAATCAAGAGCTTTAAAAAAAAAAAAAAAACTCTTATTCAAAAGGAAATGGAAGCCACTGGCATTTTCAATTAAAGAAAGTCATCTTGCGCTAGAGACTTGGATTCCAAGAAGAATTCCACATGGGTTTCTGATCTTGTGTGACAAGGACAAATTGGAAAAGTGCCTAGAGTCAGCTGAGGCAGCACACTACAGTTTCCTCTCCCCATGTCTCCAAGATTTGGTGGCAATGACAAATAGCAACTCCAAAGCAGTTTTCCAAAGGCTTCTTCAAAACAAGCCAAGCAGTTCCTGTTTGATTTGGCTGTTGACTGTCATTCTTGCATGCAAAGAAAGAAATGTTTGGCGAGAACAGACTCCAGAATGCTGTCAGAAGGGAGCTTCCAGGAGTCACTGTGTCACTGGGCAGCCGTTCAATCCACCAGGGGAAACATCATTTCAGCTCAGCTTGAACGGTCCCATTTCTCTGCACACAGCATTTCCCTTAACAGCTATTCATATTCACACATGGGTCTTGGGTGAATTCACACCCTCATGACTGTTTTAGTTTTTATTTGGAAATAATTTCAGACTTACAAAAAAAGTTAACAGAAATATCAGAGAGAGGTCCAATTACCCTTTTTCCACAATAATACTGTGTGTATGCCTGCTAAGTCACTTCAGTCATGTCCGACCTTTTGCGACCCTGTGGACTGTATCTCACCAGGCTCCTCTATCCATGGGACTCTCATGGCACAATTCCTGGAGTGGGTTGCCATGCCCTACTCCAGGGGATCTTCCAGACCCAGGGATTGAAGAGAGTTGGCAGGTGGATTCTTTACTGCTTGCTCCACCTGGGAAGCCCAACACTGTGTATAACCATGGACAATTGCATTCTTATTAATTCAGTCCCTGTTAGGAGTTCAGTTCCGATTATGCAATGCTCCTATTTGCAACATTGTTGATAATAGTATTCTTTTCAGAATCCTATGAGTAGGCAGAATGAATATTTTTTTTTCATGTTTATGAAAGAGAAATTGAGACACAGGTCAAAGAGCAGTGAGGGCTGAGTCAGAACTGAACTTGCTGTACTTGATTCCTGACCTGAGGTCTCTTCATCAAAATTCATTAGTTTTTATTAAGAGGTAAAAATGAATAAGTGTTCAAAGTGAAAGAAATTATTTTATATATATGCTCTGTGTATATCATCATCTTGATTGTTGGTGGACTAATATGGGACCTTTTTCTTTCTTTTAGCTGCATGTCATGTGGGATCTTAGTTCCCCCACCAGGTACTGAATCTGTGCCCTGTGCAGTGAAAGTGCAGAGTCTTAACCACTGGACCTCCAGGGAAATGCCTAGGGGACTATTAAAGTGCTGAGTGTATCTACATCTCCCCCTCGCCCCACCCCGACAATGTTTAATCCACCCCTCTTCCTCCAAATATCTCTAGAAACCATTTCCTGTTTCAGACACCACAGTGCTACCTGGAGTTCATGTCTTTCCCTTCCTTTACCTGCATTTTTGCAAAAATTCCCTAATCGTGTCCCTGACGCCACATTGTTGCTGGAGAAATCCCTCCAAACCATAGATCCAATCATGCCATTCTTCCATCTAAACTCTTCAGAGGGCCCTTGTGTATTGTCCACTCAAATCACACAAGGCACTAAGCATCTCCCATCCTTGCCTTTATTAATCCTCACAACTCTGTAGAGTAGGCATTGTGTTATTATCTTGATAGGTTCATGGGTTGAAATCATGCAGTAGTTAAATGGCAGAGCCAAGATTTGAATTTAAGAGTCTGCAGCACATTAGATTACCCAGTCTTTCTGTGGCTTTTAGGATAAAGTCTAGATTCCTGAGCCAGTCAGCTCAGATTCCGGCTTGACTTGAGGTAATCTTTACAGGAACTTAAAGAGGTCATGTTTACAGAGTTCAACTTCCTTGAACTCTGCTCAGCAACACCAAACTTCTTTGTCCTTCTCGTCTTTTCATACCGCTGTGCTTGTTCAAAGTAGGGGAAAGAAGTTTGGTGTTTAAGACAGAATAATGGCATGATTGGATCTTTGGTTTGGCAGGATTTCTCTAGCAAAACTCTGTCTGAGAGGACTTTGTCTTCTCTGTATGGCAAGACCTAGTTGACATTCACACCATCACACCAGGGTGGTGGTGGTGGTCCACCTAGGTGTAGACAGAAGCCAATACATTGTCTGTAGAGAATTTAACACAAAAAGAAAACTGACTACAAGCCATCTGCTTGTTATTAGTACCATGTGCCAGTAATTGCAAATAAAGACAGTGGACAACAGAATCCTCTTTGTGGGATCAGTCAGTCAGTTCAGTCGCTCAGTCATGTCTGACTCTTTGCAACCCCATGGACTGCAACATGGCAGGCATCCCTGTCCATCACCAACTCCCAGAGTTTACTCAAACTCATGTCCATTGAGTCGTGATGCCATCTGAGCATCTCATCCTCTGTTTTCCCCTTCTCCTCCTGCCTTCAATCTTTCCCAGCATCAGGGTCTTTTCCAATGAGTAAGTTCTTCACATCAGGTGGTCAAAGTATTGGAGTTTCAGCTTCAGGATTGGAAGCATCAGTCCTTCCAATGAATATTCAGGACTGATTTCCTTTAGGATGGACTGGTTGGATCTCCTTGCTGTCCAAGGCACCCTCAAGAATCTTCTCCAACACCGCAGTTCAAAAGCATCATTTCTTTGGCACTTAGCTTTCTTTATAGTCCAACTCTCACATCCATACATGACTACTGGAAAAACCGTAACTTTGACTAGATGGACCTTTGTTGCCAAAGTAACATCTCTGCTTTTTAACATACTATCTAGGTTGGTCATAACTTCTCTTCCAAGGAGCAAGCATCTTTTAATTTCATGGCTGCAGTCACTATCTGCAGTGATTTTGGAGCCCCCCAAAATAAAGTCTCTCACTGTTTTCCTTGTTTCCCCATCTATTTGCCATGAACTGATGGGACCAGATGCCATGATCTTAGTTTTCTGAATGTTGAGTTTTAAGCCAACTTTTTCCACTGTCCTCTTTCACTTTCATCAAGAGGCTCTTTAGTTCTTTGCTTTCTGCCATAAGGGTGGTGTCATCTGCATATCTGAGGTTATCGATATTTCTCCCGGTAATCTTGATTCTGGCTTGTGCTTCCTCCAGCCCAGTGTTTCTCATGATGTACTCTGCATATAAGTTAAATAAGCAGGGTGACTATATATAGCCTTGATGTACTCCTTTCCCAATTTGGAACCAGTCTGTTGTTCCATGTCCAGTTCTAACTGTTGCTTCTTGACCTGCATACAGATTTCTCAGGAGGCAGGTCAGGTGGTCTGGTATTCCCATCTCTCAGAATTTTCCACAGTTTGTTGTGATCTACACTGCCAAAGGCTTTGGCGTAGTCAATAAAGCAGAAGTAGATTTTTTCTGGAACTCTCTTGCTTTTTCAATGATCCAATGGATGTTGGCAATTTGATCTCCAGTTTCTCTACCTTTTCTAAATCCAGCCTGAACATCAGGAAGTTCACAGTTCATGTACCATTGAAGTCTGGCTTGGAGAATTTGGAGCATTATGTTACTAGTGTGTGAGATGAGTGCAATTGTGTGGTAGTTTGAGCATTCTTTGGCATTGCCTTTCTTTGGGATTGGAATGAAAACTGACCTTTTCCAGTCCTGTGGCCACTGCTGAGTTTTCCAAATTTGCTGGCATATTGGGTGCAGCACTTTCACAGCATCATCTTTCAGGATTTGAAATAGCTCAACTGGAATTCCATCACCTCCACTAGCTTTGTTCTCCTGGGTCCTGGTATGCACAAGGTTCTGTTTTTGCCCTCCAAGAGTCTGTTTCCCCCATCCTGTGTAAGTTCTGGCAGCTCTGTGGTGGGGTTAATTGCAACTTCCTCCAAGAGAGCTTATGCCATACCCAGAGCTCCTGCAGCAGTCTACTGCTGACCCGTGCCTCCTCAGGAGACACTCAAACACAGTTCTGTCTCAGTCTCTGTGTGGTCTCTGAGTCCTCGTGCACACAAGGTATGTTTGAGCCCTCTGAGCATCTCTGGCAGGTATGGGGTTTGATTCTAAATGTGATTTTGCCCCTCCTACCATCTTGCTGGGGCTTCTCTGACTCTTGGACGTGGGGTATTTCCTCACAGTCACTCCAGCACCACACAGCTACCACTAGAGTGCCGCTGCAAATTCATTACCTCTGTGTTTTTTTCCATCTTTATTGAGATATAATTGGTATGTCAATAAACCTTGTGCATCTCACTGTAACATGATGTCAGTTCAAGGTTGTTGATTTGATCAACTTGTTGGTTTGATCACTTACATATTACATATCATAAGGCTAAACCACCATCACATCACATAATTACCATTTCTTTTTTGTGGTGAGAACATCTGTTAACAACTTGCATGTTGCTGTCTATAATCACAATGATGTGCATTATATCCCCAGAATCGATCTCGTAACAGGAAATGTATACTCTGTGGTCCACCTCTCCTCGTTCCCTTCACCCCACAGTCAGGGGTAACCACCGTTTTACTCTGTTGTTTCTGTAAGTTAGATTTTTTTAGACTTCATATTTAAATGATATCATACAGTATTTCTCTGACTTGTTGCACTTAACATAATGCCTTCAAGATCCAGTTATATTGTTGAAAATACCAGGATTTTGTTTTCTCTCATGGCTGAATAACATCCTGTGTGTGTGTATGTGTGTGTGTGCGTGTGTGCATGCACAAGTAACCCTTGAACAGCATGGGTTTGAACTGTGCAGGTCCATTATACAAAACTGTTTCAATAAATATAGTACCTTTATTTTCATTTTACAGATTTTTAAATAAGTATGGGGAAATGTTTGTATTCATTTAGAGATCACAGTGTATGGAATCAAAAGAACTATAGTTTGAGTCCTGATTCTGTACAAACTGTTTCCTATTTTGACAGTAAAACGAATCATCTCTCAGTTTCTTTGCTTTTGAGGCAGAGATAGCAGTAAGTGAATTTTTTACTGTGAGTGGTCAGTTCCCCCAACCTCCGTGTTTTTGAAGGATCAACCTTATGTGTGTGTATCTCACATATCAGTAAACTCTTGTTGACACTGAGGTTGCTTTCATGCCTTGACTATTGTGAATAATACATTAGTAAACATGGAGGGCAGCCATCTCTTTGATATCCTGTATCCATTTGCTTTGGCTATAAAGCCGGAAGTGGGGAATGCTGGATCATATTTGAAGAACATTCCTGCTCTTTTCCACTTTGAGTTTACCTATTTATATTCCCACAAACAGCATCTAAGAATTCCCTTTTCTCCACACGTCATCAACACGTGTTATTTGTTGTCTTTTGGGTATTAGTCTTCCTAACAAGAATGAGGTGATTCCTCACTGTGGTGTTTTGATTGCATTTCCCTGAGGATCAGAGATGTTGAACATCCTTTTCTGTTGTTGTTTAGTTGCTCAGTCCTGTCTGGCTGTTTTGTGGCCTCATGGACTTAGCCCCCAGGCTCCTCTGTTCTTGGGATTTCCCAGACAAGAATACTGGAGTGGGTTGCCATCCCTGCCCTGGGGAACTTCCTGACTCAGGGATTGAACCTGCATCTCCTGCATTGGCAGGCAGATTCTTTACCACTGAGCCACCAGGGAAGCCCATCCTTTCACGTACCTCTTGGCTGTTTCTACGCCTTCTTTGGAAAAATGTTTATTTAGTTCCTCTGCCCATTAAAAACTTTTTTTGGTTATTGATTTGGTAGTTTATTTATAAATTTTGAATATTAACTCCTTATAGTACATGTGGTTTGCAGATATTTTATTCCATTCTATAGGCTTCTTTTTCATTTTGTTGATTGTTTCCTATGATGTGCAGAATCCTTTTAGTTTCATGTTGTTGTTCTTCTTCTTCACTCACTCAGTCGTGTCAGACTCTTTGCAATCCCAGGGACTGCAGCATGCCAAGCTTCCCTGTCGCTCATCATCTCCTGAAGCTTGTTCAAACTCATGTCTATTGAGGCAGTGATCCCATCCAACCATCTCATCCTCTGCCTCCCCTTCTCCTCCCGCCTTCAATCTTTCCAGCATCAGGGTTTTTTACTAATGAATCAGCTCTTCTCATCAGGTAGCCAAAGTGTTGGAGCTTCAGCTTCAGCGTCAGTCCTTCCAATGAATATTCAGGATTGATTTCCTTTAGGATTGACTAGCTTGATCTCCTTGAGTCTCAAGGGACTCTCCAAAGTCTTCTCTAAAACCACGGTTGAGAAGCATCACTTGTTTGGTGCTCAACTTTCTTTATGGCCCAACTCTCACATCTATACATGACTACTGAAAAATCATAGCTTTGACTAGATGGACCTTTATTGGCAAAATAATGTCTCTTCTTTCTAATATGCTGTCTAGGTTGGTCATAATTTTTCTTCCAAGGAGCAAGCGTCTCTTAATTTCATGGTTGCAATCACCATCCACAGTGATTTTGGAGCCCAAAGAAATAAAGTCTGTCGTCATTTCCATTGTTTCCCCATCTAATCACCATGATGTAATGGGACCAGATGCCATGATCTTATTTTTTTCAATGTTGAGTTTTAAGCCAGCTTTTTCACTCTTCTCTGTGACTCTCATCAAGAGGCTCTTTAGTTCTTCTTCACTTTCTGCCATAAGGGTAGTGTCATTTGCATATCTGAGGTTATTGATAGTTCTCCCAATGATCTTGATTCCAGCTTTTGCTTCATCCATCCTGGCATTTCACAAGTTGAATAAGCAGGGTGAAAATATATGGCCTGACGTACTCCTTTCCCGATTTGGAACCAGTCTGTTGTTCCATGTCTGGTTCTAACTGTTGCTTCTTGACGTGCATACAGGTATCTTAGGAGGTAGGTAAGGCATTCTGGTATTCCCACCTCTTTTAAGCATATTCCATAGTTTGTTGTGATCTACAAAGTCAAAGGTTTTAACATAGTTAATGAAGCAGATATAGATGTTTTTCTAGAACTCTCTTGCTTTTTCTATGATCCAATGGATGTTGGCAGCTTGATCTCTGGTTCCTCTGCCTTTTCTAAATCCAGCTTGAACATCTGAAGGTTCTTGGTTCACGTACTGTTGAAACCTGGCTTGAAGATTTTTGAGCATTACTTTGCTAGCATGTAGTGCAATTGTGTGTTAATTTGAGCATTCTTTGGCATTGCCTTTTTTTGGGATTGGAATGAAAACTGACCTTTTCCAGTTCTGTGGCTACTGCTGAGTTTTACAAATTTGTTGACATATTGAGTGCAGCACTTTCACAGCATCATATTTTAGGATTTGAAACAGCTCAGCTGGAATTCCATCACCTCCACTAACTTTGTTCATAGTGATGCTTCCTAAGGCCCACTTGACTTCACACTCTAGAATGTCTGGCTCTAGGTGAGTGATCACACCATCGTGGTTATACATTTAGTTTCAAGTAGTATGGGGTTGCACAGAGTCAGACACGACTGAGGTGACTTAGCAGCAGCAGTATCACTTAAAAATTTTTGCCTTTGTGGCTTGTGTTTTTCGTTTTGTATCCAAAATATCACTGCCAAGACCAATATCAAGGAACTTCCCTCAATGCTTTTTTCTAAAAGTTTTAAAATTTCATCCTTATGTTTAAATCTTTAAACCATTTTGAGTTAATTTATGTAAGTGGTATAAGAAGGGGTTTGATTTTGTTTTTCTGCAGGTGGTTATCCAATTTTACCAACACCATTTATCCTTTCCCCATCGAGTATTCTTGAATCCTTTGTCAAATGTTAGTTGATTATGTATGCAGAGATTTATTTATGGGCTCTCAGTTCTGTTCCATCGGTCTTTGTGTCTATTTTTCTGCCAGTATTAAACTGTTTTGATTACTGTAGCTTTGGAGTATAGTTTGAAATCAGGAGGTGTGATACCTCTGGCTTTATTCTTGTTCTTCAGGATTGCTGTGACCATTCGTGGTCTTTTGTGGTTTCACACATGTTTTGGGATTATTTATTCTTTTTCATAGAAAAATGCCATTGGAGTTTTCTTTTTTTGCTGTTGGAATCTTGAGAGATTGTATTGAATCTATAAATAGCCTTGGACAGTATGGACACTTTAGCAATATTCCTTCTTCTTATCCATGAACAGATAATATTTTTCTGTTTTTTTTGTAGCTTCTTCAATTTCTTTCATCAAAGCTTATAGTTTTCAGTGTGCTTCCTATTTTACCTCCTTAGTTACATTTATTCCTAAATATTTTATTGTTTTTGATGCTATTGTCAATTGGTTTCTTATTTCTTTTTCAGATATTTCATTGTTAGTATGTAGAAGTACAACTGATTTCTCTATGTTGATTTTATATTTTGCAAATTAATTCATTGATTAGCTCTTTCTTCTGTTGAAGTCTTAAGGATTTTCAATATGTAACATCACCTGCAAATAAAGACTATTTTCTCTATTGATGTATAGTTCATTTACAATGTTGTTTTAGTTTCTGCTGTGTAGCAAAGTGATTCAGTTATATGCATATATACATTTTTTTTCAGATTCTTTTCTCATATAGGTTATTACAGACTATTGAGTAGAATTTCCTGTGCTATATAGTATGTTCTTGTTGATTGTTTATATATAGTTTTGTGTATATGTTAATTAAAACTCCTAATTTATCCACCTTTACCCTTTAGCAACCACAAATTTGTTTTTAAAGTCTGTGAGTCTATTTCTGTTTTGTAAATAAGTTCAATTATATCATCTTTTTATATTCCCCATATAAATGATATCATATGATATTTGTCTTTGACTTATTGTACTCAGTATGATAAGCTCTAGGTCCATCTGTGTTGCTGCAAATGGCATTATTACATACTTTTTTGCATTCTCAGTGCTGAGCACAACCCAGAGCAGGTGTCTGTATGAATGAGTTAAACATCCCAGAATTATTTCCATTATGACCTGCCTTGGAAGCAGTATTTTCTTATTAGTAATGTAATCTGTATACTTTTCTGTTCTGAAGAAATTTGATTAAGGAACATCTAGTGTTTTTAAATTATATAACTGTATATTATAACCAATGATTTTAAAAAGTATGGAGAAGTTTTTAAATGTAAAGTCAAGATAGTCGAAAGAATCTGGAGCCTTTGGTTGAGTAGCATTAAAGTGACATAATCTGTGGGACTCCTGGTGGCACTGTGAAGATGAGCACCATCTTTGGAACGTGAGAGACCAGACTCCAAGTCTGGCTGTGTCCCTCACATCAGAGACAGTGATTTGTGGGCAGCTTATTTATTATCTCTAGCACTCTTTCTCATGTGAAAATGGGTGCTGTGGAAAGTAACTGTGTGAACATAGATGGGGTGTCCATGTTTATTAACATTGTCTGGTACATAAATTTACTAATGATTATCAATTCTCAAAAACTTAACCTAATTATGACTATTTCAGAGATTTATATAGCATAATCCATTTTAGCCAATATGATTTGATAAGTTTTTCTTAATTATGAAACAAACATGTAAATTTTCATGAGGTCACGAGAACAAAGGCAACTTTGTAGTAGAGAATCTTGCACAGGTGTTACCCTGATTTTCGTCCATTGAAATGTAAACTTTTCAGTTGATTGCCATGTCAGGATGTTAGGCTGAGGAGGCCATTTCTACCTTGACAAGGGTTTAAAATGCAAAGACTGCAATTACCAAAAATTTTGGTACAAGTGTTGCTTTGTTATATTGAACATAAGATTTATTTGAAGTGAGCATAGTAGAAGCCCTGTTATCTGATGTGATTGGTATTGGCCAATAAAATTTGTCAATGAATTGAAAAGGGATTCATGAAAACAATATATATGTATTTTAAGTTTTCATGTTGTCAGCCAATGTTTTGAGAAGTCAAGACCTTTTCGTTGAATGTAAGTCTATTATTAGAATGCTGTCATCTTTTTTTCATAAACCATGCAATGCATTGCCTACTATTTCTTCTAATTTCAATTTAATTAAAAAAAGAGCTAGCAGTTAACGAGTTGTGAAGCCATCTGACAGCACAGTCTATCTAGATTTTTTCTGAATATTTCTCACTCTTTCAAAGATATCTCACCCAAAGTAATTTTTTTCTAGACTTGCTTTTAGCAGCTCTTTCCAATGTATTCAACTGGGTTTTCATAGAAACCCCAAACTCTCTTTCCATACTCTTGTTAGTCAGTTTGTGTAATACTTAATTAAATTGTGCAAGTATGTTCAGTTGTTTCTGACTTCTTTGCAACCCCATGGACTCAGTAGTCCATCAGGCTTCTCTGTCCATGGAATTCTCCAGGCAAGAATACTGGAGCAAGTTACGATTTCCTTCTCCAGAGGATCTTCCCAACCCAGGGATTGAACCTGTGTCTCCTACTTTGGCAGGTAGTTGAGCCACTGGGGAAACCCAGTTTCACAGTTGTAATAGCAAGGAAACTGGCATCAACTGACTTGAGAACAATATAGGGAACTCATAGTAAACATAAAACTTACCTGTGGGCTTTCAAGAAACTAATCTACAAATATTAATCTAGTCAGAGCTATGGTTTTTCCTATAGTCATGTATGGATATAAGAGTTGGACTATAAAGAAAGCTGAGTGCCAAAGAATTTATGCTTTTTAACTGTGGTGTTGGACAAGACTCTTGAGAGTCCCTTGGACTGCAAGGAGATCCAACCAGTCTAGCCTAAAGGAAATCAGTCCTGAGTGTTCATTGGAAGGATTGATGCTGAAGCTGAAACTCCAATACTTGGGCCACCTGGTGCGAAGAACTGACTCATTTGAAAAGACCCTGATGCTGGGAAAGATTGAGGGCAGGAGGAGAAGGAGATGACAGAGGATGAGATGGTTGGATGGCATCACTGATGCAATGGACGTGAGTTTGAGCAAGCTCCAGGAGTTGGTGATGGATAGGGAGGCCTGGTGTGCTGTGGTCCATGGGGTTGCAAAGAGTCGGACACAACTGAGTGACTGAACTGAACTGATTAATGGTTCAGTGTAATGTTGGTCAGATATCTTACAGAGGAAAGGAGTCTGTGGCTTGGTCAGGTTGACTAGGTAAGTGGAAGTGGCCAGGAGCATTAGCTGGGTTTAATCTTGAGAGCTTAGTTTCCTTCTGTGAACTGAATTTTGCTAATTAGAAATGCTGTGGGATTCTGAGTGTTTGACCCTTAAAATGTTTTAAACTTTTTAAAACCTCATTGTTAGTTATTTCAAGGCAATTCAATTTAAGGTGTTGCTTGGTGTTTGAGTTTTATCTTCTGCCAAACCATTTCCCTGTTCATGATCTCCTCTAATCCTTGTGCCCAATAAAATACTAGTTATTTTTAAAATTTGAGATAAACTCAGGACTGGACAATCATATCCTGTGGAAACAGTGTCTGCCAAACACCTGCTGAGGAAAACCACAAATAATGTCTTAGTGCTCAGCTGCACACTCAGACCCCTAAGCCTGCCTGAGCAGTTAAGCTTTTAATAATACTTGCTTACACTTTTACCTCATTTGACGTCATACTTTTGATGCAGGCCCCAGAAAATTGATTATTTGTCAATTCACATAAGTTTCTTTTTTTGACCTCCTATTAGTACAAGTATTTTTTTAAATAGAAGCAACTGAGTATTCTCTGTTTAGGCTAACATCCATCATTCATGGGATTGTAAAATAAATGTGTTCGATATAGGAGAGAGAAAAAGAAGACCTTTGTTTGAAAATCTTGCTGTCACTGATTTAATAAATGCTTAACTCCTGGTGACTTTGATGATAGCAAAGTGTATGCAAAGAGCCAGAGGTCTTGTTAGAAGTATCTGAAACTTGGAAGTTTCTTTCAGAGGGTTATCTACACCTTCCTGATAACACTGTCTTCTTGAAGAGCTGTGTAATTGGAAAAGAAAAAAATGTGCCTGACTACTGATAATGTGATCAGTTAGGTTGGTTTAAATTTACAGAGTTTCTTTTTCCTTTCTAGTGTTTTTTACTTTTTAAAGTTTTTATTGAATTTGTTAGAATATTGCTTCTGTTTATATTTTGTATTTTTGCCTGCCAGGCATGTGGAGTCTTAGCTCCCTGACCAGGAATGGAACCTGCACCTCTGCATTGGAAGGCAGAGTCTTAACCACTGGGCCACCAGGAAAGTCCCTTTTCAAAGCTGAAAAATGCTACAGCTCAAGAGTGAAGCAGAGAGTGACAGTAGGCATATACTGTTGCACAAGAGCAGCTGCCGGGCAACAGGGCCTACTCACCCTAGCTCCTTTCTTCACTCCTGGGCCTGTGTGTGACCATTCATGCTTTATCCTGACTCCTGACACCAGGAGAATTTGGAGTCCCTGTCATGGGCTTCATTTTTTAACACTTTTTGATACAGCAGATTAACAACTTTGTGACAGTTTCAGGTAGAGAGCAAAGGGACTCAGCCGTACATACATGTGTCCATTCTCCCCCAAACTCCCCTCCCGTCCAAGCTGCCACATAACATTGAGCAGCGTTCCCTTTGCTATACAGAACATCCTTGTTGATTATCCATTTTAAACATAGCAGTGCATACATGTTGATCTCAAACTCCCTAACTATCCCTTCACCCCATCTTGCCCCCATGGCAATCATAAGTTTGTTTCTAAGTCTGTGAGTCTGTATCTGTTTTGTAAATAAGTTGATTTGTACCATTTCTTTTTAGATTTTGTATATGATGGATAACATATGATATTTCTCCTTCTCTGTATATCTACTTCACTTAGTATGACAGTCTCTAGGTTCATCCATGTTGCTGCAAATGGCTGTTCCTTTTAACAGTTGAGTGATATTCCATTGTATATATGTACCACATTTTCTGTATCCATTCCTCTGTTGAGGGGATTTAGGTGGCTTCCATGTCTTGGGTATCCTAAATAGTGCTGCAATGAGTGTTGGGATGCATGTATTTTTTTAGACCATGTTTTTTCTCTGGGTGTATGATGGGCTTGATTTCTTGATATAAGCTTTGTGTGCAGAGATATATTTATCTAGAAGGATTAGGTTCTTGAAAATGGCAACCCACTCCAGTGTTCTGGCCTGGAGAATCCCAGAGACAGAGGAGCCTGGTGGGCTGCCGTCTATGGGGTCGCACAGAGTCGGACACGACTGAAGCCATTTAGCAGCAGCAGCAGCAGCAATGTAATGAATTTTCTCTCTGCTTTTTTGCATGAATACTTTCAAGCAGTTGAGCTGTCCCTTGGTCTACTATAAACATTCAAAATAAAGAGAGGTGTCTCCCTAAGACATTAAGAGTCCTGGGTTCAGCCAGATTTAAAAATGTACACTTTTAATGTGAATGCAGCGTGCAAACATACTTTCAGATGCAAGTGTCTCCAAGGCCAAGTCACATGTGGTCATTTAGTCACCTTTTGACTGCCCTACTCCTGGGTTTGCTGTTATTTCGGGTTTCATGTGATTTTGTGGAAACAGGACTGAAAGAGGTACAAGGGGAGGCCCATATTGGACTCTTGGTTTTTCTCCTGACTTCCTGAGGCATTGGAGCTGGTTGTCCTTGGTCAGCATCCTTGTCCCCAAGACTTGTCGATGGTGCTTCTCTAGTGATTTGGCATTAAGGAACAATGTGGATTGGAAATCGTCTCAGAAGAAGGGGTGTCTAAGGACAAAGACATACCAAAGATGGCAGGGAGCTTGGAGAAAGTGAGACAGGCAGGATCAGGCCAGATACCACAGGACAGATAAGAGCTGAGGGCAACAGCTAGGGTGGAAGTAAAGCCAGAAATGAGAAAAAAAAGATAAGAGTTTCTGGGTCTCCTGTTTTCATATTCACTCTTAAAAATTATTATTATTTAAATTTTTTGACAGAGTGACGTGGGATCTTGGAATCTTGGTTCCCTGACCAGGAATCAAACCCATGTCCCCTGCATTGGAAGCTCAGAGTCTTAACCACTGGATTGCCAGGGAAAACCTTATACTCACTTTTTATGTTGGAAATTCACTTTTACTGAGCTAGAAATATGTGACTAGCATGGTCCCTAAGATTATATGAAGATTGAAAAAAAATGATTTCTCAGGGAATATATGTTTATTCCTAGTTATATAGAACCTCATCCATATTTAAGGTTTTGTTTTTGGTCGTTAGCAAATGCAAGGATAAGTTGGGTAATGATAGTCTTATGCTTAAGTGGCTTCTTAATCCTTAAATTCTCTTAATTTGCAGACCAGTGGGCCTGTCTGTGAGAGATGCCAATGTTAATATCAGCGAGGACATTTCTTGTCACCTGTTAACGGCTCACTCTCTGGGAACCAGAGTTAGTGCATGGATAAAACCACCTAAAAAGAAATCTGTGTATGGAACAGGGTGGGAAGTGGGTTGTGATTTGACTGGAAGAAGCAGAGCTTATTTGACTAAATGGCCAACTTTAAAAATCCTGATACACATAAAATATTTTCCTAAATATTATTGTTTGGTTCCTTTTTCCCCAGGGAAATGCATGACCCTTTCATCTTTGATGTTGGCTTTGAAATATGAATTTTCATTTTTAAAGAGTTTGAGGTCGTAGGTTATAGTTCATAGGTTGTTTGAACTGGAAAGGATTTAGAGATCTGCTAGTCTACTCCTGTATATTATGGATGAGAAAATTATTCCCAAACTCTGTCATTATCTAAATTTTTTTCCCTTGGAAAAAAATTAAAATATTTCCCATCTTTATTGGAATATAGTTGATGTATAACACTGTGTAAGTTTAAGGTGTACCTTGGGTTGATTCAATCCACTTATATACGATGAAATGATTAGCACCATAGCATTAGCTAATGCCTCACATCATGTCACAGACGTACCGTTTTGCTGCTATGGTGAGAACATGTAAGATCTACTCTCTTAGCAGCTTTCAAGTACAGGTGTGTGACACTCAGGGATCAAGCCCATGTCTCTTCTGTCTCCTGCATTGACAGGCAAGTTCTGTACCACTAGCGCCACCTGGGAACCCCACATCTGTCTGTCTGTCTATTGGCAGGCCAGATCCTTACCACCAGTGCTACCTGGGAAGCCCTTATCTATCGATCGATTCATTGATCAATCGATAGATTTAGTCAAAGTGTAATTGCTTTACAATGTTGTGTTAGTTTCTGCTGTACTGTGAAGTGAATCAGCTATTTGCTGTTGTTTAGTCACTAAGTTGTGTCTGATGCTTTTGCGACTCTATGGACTGTAGCCTGCCAGGCTCCTCTGTCCAGGGCATTTCCTAGTCAAGGATACTGGAATGGGTTGCCATTTCCTCCTCCAGGGGATATTCCAGACCCTGGATTGAACCCATGTCTCCTGCGCTGCAGGATGATTTATCACGGGAAAATCGGCTATCTGTATCCATATATCCCCTCCCTCTTGGACATCCCTCCCACCCCTCCCACCCCCACCCATCCCACCTCTCGAGGTCATCACAGAGCACTCAGCTGAGGTTTCTGGGCTTTACAGCAGCTTCCCACTAGCTATCTGTTTTATGTATGGAGTGTATATATGTCACTCCTACTCTCAGTTCATCCCACCCCTCCCTTTCCCCCACTGTGTCTACATATCCATTCTCTATGTCTGCATCTCTATTCCTGCCCTGGAACTAGGTTCATCTGTACCATTATTTTTTAGATTCCACATACATATATTATCAAAGTAGTAACTATCATATTGAAATCACTCTTAATACATTGAAAAGTATTAGATAATATGCCACTTTTAATTAATTCTCTTGACATGGGAACTTTGGGGAACACTGTTTGTTTCTGCGCCCAACTGGGTTGGTGCTCTCTCATCCTGGAAACAGCAGTCACCAAGAGATGGCCCGTCTTTATCCTCCTAGAATGTTTTGCTTTGCTCTTGGTGGAATCTTGAGTTCCTTATTTTTCTATCAGTCTTGTTCTTGATTTACACTTTCATTTTGGTGGAGAACATTTTTTATCCTGTACATTCTAGAGTAAAGGGCAAGAGCAGGTAATTGTCTTGAGAACTTGCATACTTAAAAATTTTTGTCCTCATGTATAATTGATAATTAGTTGTTTTTTCCAGTTTCTGCTCTCATAATTTTAATTTTTAGGAGCTCGTCTTTCTCTCTAAACATTTCTCCTTCTTGTGACACCCTATTCTTTGATAGATCTCTGGTGCTATAATGATTTTGTAAGTTACCTTCTGATAGTATTTCTTTACATTTTTTCTTTTTAAAGATAATTCTCCACTTTCATGTTGGGGAATTTCTTTATATTTCTGATAATCCAGGTTTTTCTCTTCCTATTAAGGACTGATGAATTGAAAACATAAAAATAGCTTTAAAGTTTGGGTGCATAAGTGAAGCTGGTGAATTGCTGGGCTTGTGTGTTTATAATTATTGTATTGATAAGTTTGGGGACAGTAAATGCATGCATTCCATTCACAATATTTAACCAGGTGTTCTGGTTGATATGCTCTTAGACTAGGTACAACATTGTTGTTGTTTAGTCACTAAATCTTGTAGAACTCTTTTGTGACCCCATGGACTGTAGCCTGCCAGGCTCTTCTGTCCATGGGATTTCCCAGGCAAGAATACTGGAGTGGGTTGCCATTTCCTTCTCCAGGGGGTCTTCCTGACCCAGAGATCCAACCTGCGTTTCCTACATTGCCAGGTGGGTTCTTTACCATTGAGCCACCGGGGAAGCACCAGGCACAGTGTTACTAGGACCACATAAAGTTTTGCTCCTTTTCTCCCAACTTTCCTCTTCTCACCAGTATCCTCTCTCTACATCCTTCCTTATCTCTCTGTGTGCATCCCTTCTGCCATATATATGTCATTTGCAGGGAATGCTTGTTCAGTAGATCTGTTTTCCTTTAGCATTTTGAGCAGTTTGGAAAAAAATTCTTATGAAATTCAGTCCCCAAAACAGTTAGGTCCGTAACTGTCCATCTTTGTTTAAGACCAGGGCTTTAGGTTAGGATGATTTCAGCAAATATCAGGTACATTCCTCTTAATTGAGATATTTATTGAGCTCCAATTATGAGAATTGTATATGTTTGCCACTGAAAGAAAAGTAAGAAAACTTAGAATAAAATAGTACATCTGTCCCAAAAGGCTTACATGCTTTCTTCCTGAGCCATGACATTACACCTACTGCTGTGTATTCCGTTATTATTTTATCTTTTTAAAATTGGCATGTAGTTGATGTACAATATCATATAAATTACAAGTGAATAATAGAGCAATTCACAATTTTTAAAGGTTATACTCCATTTATATTTACTTTAAGATATTGGCTATATATTCCCTGTTTTGTACAATATATGTTGTTGTTGTTCAGTTGCTAAGTCATGTCTGACTCTTTGCAACCCCATGGGCTGCATTACAATATATTCTTTCAGCTTATTTTATACATAATAGTTTCTACCTTTTAATCCCCTGTGCCTATATTTTCCCTCCCTCCTTCCCTATCTGCTTTGGTAATTTTTTTCCTCTGTATTTATGAGTCTCTTTCTATTTTGTTATAATCTCTGGTTTGTTTTAGATACCATGTATAAGTGATATCATATACTATTTGTCTTTCTCTGACTTATTTAGCATAGCACCCTCTGAGTCTATTCATGTTGTTGCAAATGCAGTATTTCATTTTTTATGGCTGAGTGGTATTCTATTGTAGCTGTTGATGGACACTTAGGTTGCTTCCATATCTTATCACTTAAAAATAAGACTGCTGTGCTGCCTGACTTCAGGCTCTACTACAAAGCCACAGTCATCAAGACAGTAAGGTACTGGCACAAAGACAGAAATATAGACCAATGGAATAAAATAGAAAGCCCAGAGATAAACCCACGCACCTATGGACACATTATCTTTGACAAAGGAGGCAAGAATATACAATGGAGAAAAGACAATCTCTTTAACAAGTGGTGCTGGAAAAACTGGTCAACCACTTGTAAAATAATGAAACTAGAACACTTTCTAACACCATACACAAAAATAAACTCAAAATGGATTAAAGATCTAAACGTAAGACCAGAAACTATAAAACTCTTAGAGGAGAACATAGGAAAAACACTCTCTGACATACATCACAGCAGGATCCTCTATGACCCACCTCCCAGAATATTGGAAATAAAAGCAAAAATAAACAAATGGGACCTAATTAAAATTAAAAGCTTCTGCACAACAAAAGAAACTATAAGCAAGGTGAAAAGACAGCCTTCAGAATGGGAGAAAATAATAGCAAATGAAGCAACTGACAAACAACTAATCTCAAAAATATACAAGCAACTCCTGCAGCTCAATTCCAGAAAAATAAATGACCCAATCAAAAAATGGGCCAAAGAGCTAAATAGACATTTCTCCAAAGAAGACATACAGATGGCTAACAAACACATGAAAAGATGCTCAACATCACTCATTATCAGAGAATTGCAAATCAAAACCACAATGAGGTACCATTTCATGCCAGTCAGAATGGCTGCGATCCAAAAGTCTACAAGCAATAAATGCTGGAGAGGGTGTGGAGAAAAGGGAACCCTCTTACACTGTTGGTGGGAATGCAAACTAGTACAGCCACTATGGAGAACATTGTGGTGATTCCTTAAAAAACTGGAAATAGAACTGCCTTATGATCCAGCAATCCCACTGCTGGGCATACACACTGAGGAAACCAGAATTGAAAGAGACACATGTACCCCAATGTTCATTGCAGCACTGTTTATAATAGCCAGGACATGGAAGCAACCTAGATGTCCATCAGCAGATGAATGGATAAGAAAGCTGTGGTACATATACACAATGGAGTATTACTCAGCCATTAAAAAGAATACATTTGAATCAGTTCTAATGAGGTGGATGAAACTGGAGCCTATTATACAGAGTGAAGTAAGCCAGAAAGAAAAACACCAATACAGTATACTAACACATATATATGGAGTTTAGAAAGATGGTACCGATAACCCTGTATGCGAGACAGCAAAAGAGACACAGATGTATTGAACAGTCTTTTGGACTCTGTGGGAGAGGAGGCGGGGATGATTTGTGAGAATGGCATTGAAACATGTATAATATCATATAAGAAACGAATCGCCAGTCCAGGTTCGATGCAGGATACAGGATGCTTGCGGCTGGTGCACTGGGACGACCAGAGGGATGGTACGGGGAGGGAGGAGGGAGGAGGGTTCAGGATGGGGAACACGTGTATACCTGTGGTGGATTCATGTTGATGTATGGCGAAACCAATACAATATTGTAAAGTAATTAGCCTTCAATTATAAGAAAAAAAATAAGGCTGCTGTGAAAATTGAGGTGCATGTATCTTTTCCATTCTCCGTTATTTTAATAGAAACCTTGAATTAGCTCATATAAATGTCAGATTAGTCAAAAGTCTGAAGTTTGAAGCTGGATTCTTGTCTGATTTTTTTTTTCTTTTCTAACTGTAAGATTTCTGAAGGTACCAACCTTATATCTACGAGTGTGAGTGTATTGTCTCACACTGTCTTGCACTTGCTTTACCTGCCAGGTATGCCACGTATATTTGTGGCTGGTGATGCTGACGGTAAAACCCTGGCTGAGAGGATTACAGACTATTAGATTTTGATAGAAAAATCAATGCCTTGCTTACCTTTGGGAGGTTGGGAGCAGCCACTTGGGAGGTGTAACAATTACCACCATAATTGCCACGTGTGGTGAAGGAGACTCTGAGCTTAGAAAGCAAGCATGGAAGGGCTTGAACTTTATTTTGCTGTTTCTCAGAGAAGCAGTTTCCATGGTTCCCTTGTGAATATCATTACTGGGACTCATGAGGGAGGCAGTGATTAGCTGGCTCGAAGTCAGATCTTTCATTTCTTATGCCCCTTGAGAGATTGTCCCACACTGGGTATTTTATAATGCATTATCTACTGGAACTGGACAATGCAGCTCTATTTCTGGACCTTCATTTTGAATATAGGAAGGGCAGTGTAACCCTTCTCCTAAAAATGCCTGTTTGCATGAAGGGTTGTCTGTACAGAGTGTCTGTTAAATGTAGATGTTTCTATACAACATGCATGTGGATATTATATATGTTTGTGCAGTCAACTTTCATTATTCACACTTGTCATGTTCTGTAAAGTCACTGAGTCATTGCTTTTAGGGACAATATAGGGTTAGATTCCTGTGAGCCTCTAGTCACCAACACTTTTGTCAACTAATCAATATGTAATGTCATTTTATGTGATAATTGATTTAATATATGTTTTTGACTCATTAACTTTGAATTCAGAGCCAATAGCGTGATAACTCACATCTGATTGAAGTTTACCTAACACATGTAATGGAGGAGTCTGGTGGGCCGCAGTCCATGGGTCTCTACGAGTCAGACACGACTGAGCGACTTCACTTTCACTTTTCACTTTGATGCACTAGAGGAGGAAATGGCAACCCACTCTAGTGTTCTTGCCTGGAGAATCCCAGGGATGGGGGAGCCTGGTGGGCTGCTGTCTATGGGGTCGCACAGAGTCGGACATGACTGAAGTGACTTAGCAGCAGCAGCAACACATGTAAGGGTTGACCATAAATTCGTTTGGGTTATTCTCTAAGATGGTATAGAAAAAGCTGAACATTTTGGCCAACCCAGTACCTTTTTCTAAGGAACATCACAGCCTTCTTGTGCTTGTTACCTTAGGCAGGACTTCAGCATGATCCCTGGGGGCCATTTGAATTAGTGGAATCACCACCAAAAAATACAAAAATGTGAAAAATGCAGCACCAAGGAAACTGTGAAAAGGACACTTGTTGAAGGGACAGGAGAGGAAACAAGAGGGCAGAGCATCCCCTGGTTCACCCCAGCTGGGAACACATGTGAGCAGCTAAAATGTTTTGCCTGCTTTGCACAATTTATGTGTGAAGGTTCTCAAATCACTGGGGGTGTTAATTTGGGGGTAACAAAGAAATTTTAGCAAGTAGGTAAGTTTGCAAATACAGAATCTGTGAATAAAGGATTGGCTGTGTTTGTGTGTGTATTATGGGCAAAATGGCAAGCAAAACAGAATCAGTCCCCAGAGTTTGGTGGCCTGTGCTTGAGAGCTGACCTTGACCTTTTACCCAGTGGAGGGACACATCATGCTTTTATCAGCTCTGGCAGTTACTAGCCAGCACTTGACGTGATTCTCCAGCTTTGTTTTTCTTTTTTCTTGGTTCACTGGATTTTGGTAGGTGGAAGGAGCCAGGTTGAGTACATAGTGACCAGTCTTCAGGGCTGACAATGGGTAGGCATTGTTAAAAGAGCTGAAGGAAGCTTCCTCATGCCTGGAGCTGAGATCTTAAACTCTAACCACTGAGTGCCACCTAGGCAGGTTTTGATCTCTTTGCTTTCTTTGTCCTAATTCATGACATTTAAAAAAAATTTATTCTCCTTGAATAATTTCCAGTCTTATCACATGATTCACCTGGATCCAGAAGGACAGACCAAATCCTGTATTAACATGAGGAAAAAGCAGTATAAAGTAACATACGTGATTATATTTACCTATAATCATGTGAAAGTCACTTAGTCATGTCCAACTCTGTGACCCCATGGACTATACAGTCCATGAAATTCTCCAGGCCAGAATACTGAAATGGGTAGCTGTTCCTTCTCCAGGGAATCTTCCCGACCCAGGAATGGAACCGGGGTCTCCTGCATTGCAGGCGGATACTTTACCAGCTGAGCTGCCAGGGAAGCCCCTTCATACTGTGGATAAGGTTGTGAAAGCTGTGAGTGTTTGGTAAATTTGTTTGAACTGTATAAATTTGCGGCAATAAGAACTAAAAAAAAATTGACAAATTTATTTAAAAATTTTTTTCTGACTCTCCCTGAATGTTGCCACAGGGATATTGGAAGTTTATGATGCTGTGATGAGGATGGGAGTAGAGGGAGAACTAGCATGGTCCTCAACACCTTTCTTAACTGAACTTAAGAGAAAGAAGGTGGAAGAGACACTGACTCAGAACTGATCCTGCCCCTGGGAGAACTCATTATATCATCTAATAAGGGTCATGGAACAACCTTAATCCTCAGTGATATTAGACTTTTGATTAGTCAGGACTTTTTTCTTTTTCAAATGGAGGAAACTTACAAATGACTTTTTTTTTTCATCCCCAGCTTTATTGAAGTATTATTGGAAAATAAAATTACATAATTAGGTTGTGCAATGTGGTTTTTGACTTATCTGTACGCTGAAATGCTTACCATAGAAAAGTTAACACATCCATCATCTCACATAGTTACCATGGTGTGTGTGTGTGTGTGGTGAGAACACTTGAAATTTGCTAACAGTAAATCTTAAGTTTAGTGTTATTAACTATGATTTTAATATTGTACATAATAGCCCTAGATTTTACATCTTATAACTGAGGGTTTGTATTTTTAGGTCAACATCCCACCATTTCCCCCAACTCACTGTCCCTGGAAATGTTCTGATTCTGACTGTTTTAGACTCTACATATAAGTGATATCATGGAGTATTTGTCTTTAGCTTACTTATTTCCCTCAGCATAATGTCCTCCAGGCTCATACATGTTGTTGCAAATGGCAGCAGTTAATTCTTTTCTATGACTGAATAATATTTCATTGCATATGTGACACATTTTCTTTATCCATTCATCTGTCTATGGACACTTAGGTTGTTTGCATACATGGGCTGTTGTGAATAATGTTCGCTGTGCTGCAGTGAACATGGGAATGTAGTATGTCTTCAATGTACTGATTTAGTTTCTTTTGGATGTATACCCAGAAGCAGAAGTGCTGGATGGTACAGTAGTTTTGGAGAAGGAAATGGCAACCAACTCCAGTATTCTTGCCTGGAAAATCCCTTGGACAAAGGAACCTGGTAGGCTGCAGTCCATGGGGTTGCAGAGAATCAGACACGACAGTCGTGTCTGACTCAGCAACTTCACTTTCACAGTAGTTTTATTTTTCATTTTTTGACGAACTTATATATTATTTTCCATAGTGGCTGTACCAATTTACATTCCCACCAACAGTGTACAAGGGCTCCCTTTTCTCCACACGCTTAGCAAAACTTATTATTATATCTCTACTTTTTTTGTTTTTTGATAATAACCACTGTAAAAGCTGTGAAGTGTTACCTCATTGTGGTTTTGATTTGCATCTCCCTGACTATTAGTCAGCAGTGGCCACAGGACTGGAAAAGGTCAGTTTTCATTCCAATCCTAAAGAAAGGCAATGCCAAAGAATGCTCAAACTACCGCACAATTGCACTCATCTCACACGCTAGTAAAGTAATGCTCAAAATTCTCCAAGCCAGGCTTCAGCAATACGTGAACTGTGAACTTCCAGATGTTCAAGCTGGTTTTAGAAAAGGCAGAGGATCCAGACATCAAATTGCCAACATCCGCTGGATCATCAATAAAAGAAGAAAGTTCCAGAAAAAGATCTATTTCTGCTTTATTGACTATGCCAAAGCCTTTGACTGTGTGAATCACAATAAACTGTGGAAAATTCTGAAAGAGATGGGAATCCCAGACCACCTGACCTGCCTCCTGAGAAATTTGTATGCAGGTCAAGAAGCAACAGTTAGAACTGGACATGGAACAACAGACTGGTTCTAAACAGGAAAAGGAGTATGTCAAGGCTGTATATTGTCACCCTGCTTATTTAACTTTTGTGCAGAGTATATCATGAGAAATGCTGGGCTGGAAGAAGCACAGGCTGGAATCAAGATTGCCGGAAGAAATCAATAACCTCAGATATGCAGATGACACCACCCTTATGGCAGAAAGCGAAGAGGAACTAAAAAGCCTCTTGATGAAAGTAAAAGAGGAGAGTGAAAAAGTTGGCTTAAAGCTCAACATTCAGAAAACGAAGATCATGGCATCTGGTCCCGTCACTTCATGGCAAATAGATGGGGAAACAGTGGAGACAGTGTCAGCCTTTAATTTTTTGGGCTCCAAAATCACTGCAGATGGTGATAGCAGCCATGAAATTAAAAGACACTTACTCCTTGGAAGGAAAGTTATGACCAACCTAGATAGCATATTCAAAAGCAGATATATTACTTTGCCAACAAAGGTCCATCTAGTCAAGGCTATGGTATTTCCTGTGGTCATGTATGGATGTGAGAGTTGGATTGTGAAGAAGGCTGAGCACCGAAGAATGGATGCTTTTGAACTGTGGTGTTGGAGAAGACTCTTGAGAGTCCCTTGGACTGCAAGGAGATCCAACCAGTCCATTCTAAAGGAGATCAGTCCTGGGTGTTCTTTGGAAGGACTGATGCTAAAGCTGAAATTCCAATACTTTGGCCACCTGATGCAAAGAGTTGACTCATTGGAAAAGGCTCTGATGCTGGGAGGGATTGGGGGAAGGAGGAGAAGGGGATGACAGGATGAGATGGCTGGATGGCATCACTGACTCGATGGACATGAGTTTGGGTGAACTCTGGGAGTTGGTCATGGACAGGGAGGCCTGGCATGCTGCGATTCACGGGGTTGCAAAGAGTTGGACACGACTGAGTGACTGAACTGAACTGAATTGACCTTAAGTGATGTTGAGCACCTTTTCATATACCTGTTGGCCATGGATATCTTCCTTGGAAAAACGTTTATTCATGTCCTTTGGCCATTTAAAATTTTTATTATCATTGTTATTTTTGTATTTTTGCTCTTGAGTTGTGTGAGTTCCTTGTATATTTTCCTTCGTGGCTCAGATGGTAAAGGATTTGCCTGCAAGGCAGGAGACCTGGGTTTGATCCCTAGGTCAGGAAGATCCCCTGGAGAAGGAAATGGCTAACCATTCCAGTATTCTTGCCTGGAGAATTCCATGGACAGAAGAGCCTGGCGAACCACAATCCATGGGGTTGCAGATACTGACATGTCTGAGCAACTAAACTTTCACTTTCACATTACCCTCCTCTTAGCAGATGTATGGTTTGCAAATATTTTCTCCCTATCTGCTTTTTCATTTTGTTGCTTATTTTCTTTTTACAAGTACAGAAGCTTTCTTATTGGTGTCACTTACCAGAAATTTTCTATGTAGGCTTTAGGTATGGCTGTATCCAGGGGTTTAAATGATGTCCTTAAGAGTCATTTCCCTTAATTCTACTGTCCTCTATTTTGGTTCTCCCCTTGCAATGCCAAATTAGCTTACATCCTAATGTCGCAGCAACTCTATCAGAAATAAGTAATTTTATCTTTCCAACAATTTCACAAAAGTTCCAGAGTTTAGTCCTTTTGACCCTTCTGGGCCAAGTGCTTATCCCTGAATCAGGCACCAGGATTCAGGGAACGTGGTGCTCTGACAGGCCAGGCATCCTCTCGTGACCACTTGTGAGACCGGGGCTGGTGTTTGTGTCCCCTGTAACACTTGGAGTAAAAGTAGCATGGGGATTCTTTGTCAGGGAAACGAGAGTGCTCATATCAGATGACAAGTAAATGAATGGTGGTTAGATGAAATAATAAATGACCATTTTGAGTTCATGTAAACCATTGGCTTGCTGTATGTTTAAGACCGTGGATATAAAAGTGCTTTGAAAGCAACACTTATAAATGTAGTTAAGTTATCTTCTTCATATTGTATATAAATGATACCAGTTTAAGGGCTTCCCTACTGGCTCAGTGGGTAAAGAATCCACCTGTAATGCAGGAGACACCTGGCAAAGCAGAAGACTGAGTTTGATCCCTGGGTTGGGAAGATCCCTGGAGAAGAAAATGACAACCCAGTCTAATATTCCTGCCTGGGAAATCCTATGGACAGAGGAGTCTGGCGGGCTACAGTGTGTGGGATTGTGAAAGAGCCAGACATGACTTAGCAACTACACGACCACAACAACATGAATTTAATTAAGTTAAGATACATTTTTATGTATATAGTGCTAACATCTATGGGTCCCTAGATATTATGGAAGATATCAGGTGAATAAGAAAGAATCCTTGTTGTCAAGGAACTTAGAATTTCATGGAGATTTTGGCAAGTAAAAAGTAATAAACAAAAACACGGGATATAATAAGGATATAATTGCTAAAAAGCAATGTGTGTGGGCAGGCACAGAATGATGGTTTTTTTTTTTTTTTTTTTTTTTTAGCAAAGGAAGCTTAGGTCATAAATGAGTGCCTTAGTAAAGGAGAAGATCTCAGAGTTCTTAAAGAGCACACCAGAGTATACTGCTAAGCTTTAGGGGCAGAGGAAAAAGAAACAGGGGGAGGAATGAACTACAGAGTTGGAGATAAAAGAGAGGAGAGAAATACTAATGTAAGGATGGAAAAGGAGTACCCAGAGGAGGGTCATAATGTGGAGGGGTTATTCTTGTGATTTTTAACCCTGGTTCAGAATTAATGAAAAATGTTTAAAAACAAAGAGAGGGGGACTTCCCTGGCGGTCCAGTGGTTACAGCTTCATGCTGCCACTGTAGGGGGGCACAGGTTTGATCCCTGGTGAGGAGAACTAAGATCCCACATGATGCCAGCTGCAGCTAGAAAGAAAGAAAACAGCAACCAAAAAAAAAAAAACAAACCCAACCTGACAAACAAACAGAGGTACTGTTCCTCCCTTGACCTTCAGAAGTGGAGTCTGCAGCTGGGGCCTCCAGGTACTCTGGAACAAACATACAAGCCCCATTTGAGACTTTGAGGTGTATGACTGGTATAATTCTTGGAAGATTCATTAGCAGATTGCTCATTAATATGTTGCCTTTTATTTCTTTCTCCAAACATTTGTGATCCCTAATGAGTACTTTGCTCTTTGTGTATTAAATTTATGCTTTATGCTCAATAATATTTTATTTACATTGCACACCAAGGTTGTAAAATTTGGAAAGGAAAGTAGGTCAGTCTTCAAAGTTGAGTTGCTTCCTTACATCTTCAATTTAAAAGAATTTCTATAATATCATGGTCCATTAATACCTCATTTCTCAGAATGTCACTTAACCAGCCATATCAACTATTGGGAGCTTAGCTAAGAACCAGGTAAAGAGAAATCTGAGAAGCTGAGAAGTGACTCTAGTTTCCAGTAACTAAAACACCTGCGCATTGCTTTTGGGGAGGGCTTGAAGCTGAAATTCAAATTCTTTGGCCACCTTATGTGAAGAACTGACTCATTGGA
Organism: Bubalus kerabau; assembly: GCF_029407905.1. Taxonomy (NCBI): domain Eukaryota; kingdom Metazoa; phylum Chordata; class Mammalia; order Artiodactyla; family Bovidae; genus Bubalus; species Bubalus kerabau. Next base: position 140,077,515 of record NC_073624.1, read on the forward strand.
AAAGACCCTGATGCTGGGAAAGATTGAAGGCAGGAGGATAAAGGGATGGACAGAGGATGATATGGTTGGATGTCATCACCAACCTGATGGACATGAGTTTGAACAAGCTCTGGGAGATGGTGATGGACTGGGAAGCCTGGTGTGCTGCAGTCCATGGGGTCGCAAAGAGTTGAACATGACTGAGCAACTGAACTGAACTGTTTTACAATGTGGTGTTAGTATCTGCTGTACAGCAAAGTGACTCAGCTACACACACACACACATCCTGTCTTTTTTGGACATGTATATACACACACTGGGTGTTCCTTGGAAGGACTGATGCTGAAGCTGAAGCTCCAATACTTTGGCCACCTCATGCGAAGAGTTGACTCATTGGAAAAGACCCTGATGCTGGGAGGGATTCGGGGCAGGAGGAGAAGGGGACGACAGAGGATGAGATGGCTGGATGGCATCACCAACTCAATGGACATCAGTTTGGGTGAACTCTGGGAGTTGGTGATGGACAGGGAGGCCTGGCATGCTGTGATTCATGGGGACGCAAAGAGTTGGACATGACTGGGTGACTGAACTGAACTGAAATGATACACACACATATACATATATACATACATATACACATACATATACCTCTTTTGAATTTCCTTCCCATAGGGAGAGGCTTTAAAGGCTGGTTTACAATCATTTTTCTTTCTCTGTCTTTTCCCCTCATTAATAACTTAAGTCTATTTGTTCATAGCAAGGAAGATACTAGGAATCAGAGCAAGAAAAAAATTATGAGAACCATAAGCCTGAAATGATACTGAACAGTTGAAAATGTGAATGAGGCTAAAAGAAACTATAAAAAGCCAAATCAAAATATATAGGAATATTAGGATACCCAGGTTACCACATATACACAGGCTTCTGATTAGGGAACTGTGATACGAAGAAGCACTCATGTTTAATACTTTCTGTTTTTAAAGGCAGAAAAAAAAAGAGTCATATACTTAAAATTTACACATGTATAATTTTTGTAATTTATATATTTGTATGGCATATAATTTCTGTATCTACCTGATTTGTTTTTAGGAAGATGATGCTTCATGGGGTAATTTCCAGTTATCTGGGAAGTTCATTCACTTCTAACTGCTGTTCTCTGACTTCATTAAATGAGACGTTATGGCATTTTTTGATTTAGTCTCCAAGATCTGATATTTCACATATGAAGGAGTATATCTAAGGAAGAGATGATGTTGTTGTCTAATTGCTAAGTTGTGTCTGACTCTTGCTACTGCATGGACTGTAGCCCACCAGGGTCCTCTGTCCATGGGATTTCCCAGGCAAAAATATTGGATTAGGTTGCCATTTCTCCAGGGGATCTTCCTGATCCAGGGTTTGAACCTGTGTCTCCTGTATTGGCAGGCAGATTCTTTACCACTGAGCCACCTGGGAAGTCCAAGGAAGAGATCACAGTACTTATATTAAAAAAAAAAAAAAATTTAACTTTGTCAGTTAAGATTGTTTTCTAGCAAAATGCATATTGGGAAGTGATTTAATCACCTTCTCATCACAAGAGTCAGTACTGCTAAAAATTTTGCTGAATATTTTGTCACAAATGTTCCTTCCTGAGGATGAAAACATCTTTCTTCATAGGTTGAACCTGGGGTTCTGGGATTTGGGCCACAGCAGAGACGTGAACTGAGGCCAGAAGGTTTCTTGGGACCATAACCTGGTAGAGACACAGGGTCTTATTCCAAGGGACTTCCAACTATTTCTTCCCTGTCTGCTGGAGTCCCCCTTTTTTCATGTTTGCTAAAAATAAATACCTAGCAACAAGCCTGTGGTTACTCCAGTGGGGTTATAATTTAAAGCTCTCTGCAAATTTCTGTAGTGATGAATGCAAACAGACATTCCCTATTCAGTATAGAATGTTAAGGCAGCTGTAGACTGTCTGACATTACAGTGGCATGAAAGGGTTGAATTCTCTCCAGATTCTCATACAGTGGCTTTTCAATGTTCATTTAATTAGGGTCTCAAGTCAGGTATGTTAACATTCAGTATTCTTGTTGGATGGTGACGGTTCATTGCTGGATTAAGCTCACCAGTCTTTCCCAGGTTCCAGCTGAGACTTGAAGCATGATGAATTGGATAAATGTATATATTCTATTTTTCTGTTACTGTTAAACAATGAACATATCTTGGGTAAGGGATGGATAACACTGATGGCATTTAAACCTTGGCTGGACCTCTAATTAGACTTGGTGTTTGAAATTCCAACTTAGAGTTTTCTTGCAGAGAAATACATTGTTTTGACTAAAGGAAGGCAGTGGCATGGTTGATGCTTTTTCCTTCTGCCTTATTCAGGCCTAATTTGGTTTTTTTTTTGGGCCATGCTGCATGACATGTGGGATCTTAGTTCCCTGACCAAGGATTGAACGCACGCCCCCCGCAGTGGAAGTGTGGAGTTTTAACCACCGGACCACCAAAGTCCACAGGCCCAGTTGTGCAGGCAAAGGTGGGATATTCTTCATTCCCTTGAAATCGGTTCAGTTCCAGGTCTGATATCTTGCCTTCGAGTGGTAAATTGGAAACATTTATTCCATCGTGAACAGAGAAGACTTTATCTTCCCACATGTGTTAGTTCACCAGAAATTAGGACCCATCTGATAGATATTAATGGCTCAAGTCAAAAACTTTCTGAAATTTAAGAGTAAAAGAAAACAGTGTGCTTCTTCACATGTCATCTTAAAAAAACATTCACTGTTTTCAGAAACATTTCCTCTGTGGTTTAGCAGATCCCAAGAACCTCAGATTTTTAAGACTTGGGAGATTCAGATCTCCTTTGCAGACCCATCCAGTTATCCCTGTTGCCCGTGATTTATTCCAAGGTTCATTTAAAGGTGAGAAAGGGGCCAGTGTCAGCAGGCACTCAAAGCTGGTGCGCTTTGCTCCCATCTCCAGTGGGAAATACCATGATGACCTGTGTGCTTCTTTCAGTGTTTCAGAACACCTCCCCCCGCCCCCGCCCCAACAAATGAACAACATCTAATCAGTTCTGTAAACCAGGTAATTTCATAATTGAAGCTTAAGAATTTTTGTGTTCACTTCAGCTCCTTCGTCAGATCCTTCAGGCTTGTGTTTGGGCTTCAGGATAATGATGTGGTGTCAGATATTTGCTCTGCAGAGGGGAAAAAAAAAATGGATTTTCCAAAATGGATGTTTCTAAATTAGCAAAAGGAAGGGTTTCCGGAGAAATGAGGAAGTGTTTGATTTTCCTAGCTTTTATTCTTTGCCACAGATATACTGCTGAGGCAGATAAAATGCCTTGTTCCTCAGGCACCAGCATCACCCTTTAATGACAAGCCATTAACTTTATTTAAAAAGCAATGCTTGGGCGAGAATGCAGGAGATAGGATGTGCATGGTCTATAATCTCTTTTAAAGAACCCAGGAATCAGACCTTCAGAACCAGGCAAAGGCGAGAGAGGAAATTCAAAGTTGGTCTTTTAGAACATGGGGTCAGGAACTTTAACTCCTTGGGGGCCTAAAATGAAAAAGGAATAGCTGTCCAGGGTGGGTATCCACGTAGGGACCTCCTGAGTGGTGAAGAATGTGAATTATGGGACGTACTGTGTCTCAGGGTGTCACCAGCTGCTCAATTCCAGCCAGTTTAGGCCTGGGGCACAGTGATACTCAATCCATGATGTGTTTTTCAAAAAAGATAAGGATTCAGATGTTATGTAAAACTTCCCCACGTATAGATGCTTATCCAGATTTATGAAAACATTGTGGAGCCAAGTAGAACATGATTGAGGTTGGAATGAGGCCCAGGGACTGCTCTTTTGCATCTTCAAATTTTAGTTTTCAGTGTTCTGACAGTAAAATTCACTTTTTGTTCAAGTAAGCAGACTGTGGTCCCAAAGAATAAAAACTCATGTATGTATAATATGTTTTAACATATATATACATTATATATGTATATATAGACACACATCCATATAATATATGTATATATGTGTGTGTGTGTGAATATATATATATGTTTGGTGGGGGGCATGGGTGTGTGGCTGAGGATGCAACTGGCCATCTCATCAACCTCATACATGACAGGAAAGAAATTGTCCCAGGGCTCATAAGGACAAGACCAAGATCCAGAAATCAGGAACTGTAGTAACTCTGTCTGTGTCTTTCTGAGGACACACAGTCTTGTTTCTCTGCCTTTCCAGGTACATCTCTCCACTTCTCCCTGTGAATTGTTTGCTCTGTCTGTTTCCAGGTTTTGCTGTTCAACTTCTGAGGCCTGTAGGTGGCTCTGGTTGGCTAAGAAGCTGACTCTGGCCCTTAAGCTCCATGGCTTTGTAGCTCCAGAACCTACCAATTACTAGGAGCAGTCTCACTTGTCAGTCTAGAAAATCTGATTGCTTGAGCCAAGTGCATGCCTTGGCTCTCTTTGGGGGAGGAACCCACTGCTGGGCTATCAGCAATGCTTGGGCAAGGATTGGGGTATGTAGAGGCAGAATTGAGTCCACGAGCAGCTTAGATGAAGACAAAAGGAGAGGTCAGGTGTGGAAGCGGACTGACTAACACTGTATATATAATACACATATTAATCCTGACATTTTACATTTTAAATGCTGGCAAATTTAAATTAAGTAATATGTAATCGTTGAAGAAAGTTTGAGAAATCTGCAAAGGGTAAACATAATGAAATCACCCATACTGTCATTACCCAGAGTCAAATAAGACATTCAAATAAGACATCTTGGTATATTTATTGCCAGTCTCTTTTCCTATGGAGGGATCTCAAACCTCTGTATTTAATAAGGGCAAATCCTGAAATGATGGGATTCAGCAGGTCCATTTCTCTACTATTTGTGGTTTAAAATGATTTTTAATGAACTAAAAATTGTAAGCAGTATATTTTAAGGGAAGCTTAAATATATACATGGCCTACAATTTAGTAGTTTCTTATTTAAGGATTTTCCCTGAAGAAATTCTCAGAGCTGTATACTAAGATGTATGTACCAAGATACTCATCAATGGATTATTGATCACAGTCAGAAACACAATAAAAAATTGGAAAAGATCTTTTGGATAAATATATTTATATTGAAGTAAGGATATTCACAGAAGTTTTCTGAACAGGTTGTAAAATTGCGCAGACTGTGTAAGCTTAACTTTGTATATAATATAGGCACATTAAAAGAGATTTGAAGACGTTCACCAAAATGTTGATGATGGTTGTCTCCAAGATGATTAATCCTTTTTGCTTCTGCTCTTCAATATTTTCTAATATTTCTAAATGAAACCAGTACTATCTCTGTAATATGTAAACAAATAAGCCAGTTACACATGAGCAAAAAATGAATTTGGTGGCATTGAACTGAGTGAAAAATGAGGGAAATTATAATGAGAGATTTTTCATAATTTCTAAGCTTAATAAGGGCTTCCCTAGTGGCTCAAATGATAAAGAATCTGCCTGCAATGCCAGAGACCCAGTTTTGGTCCCTGCATTGGGAAGATCCCACGGGGAAGGGAATGACTACCCACTCTGGTATTCTTGCGTAGAGAATTCCATGGACAGAGGAGCCTGGCAGGTTATAGCCCGTGGGATCGCAAAGAGTTGGACACGACCGAGCAACTGCCGCTACTTTACCACCAAGCTTAAGAAAGGAAATGGTTGAGGTGTGCTTCTTGCCCAGAACCTCTTTTGGAAAGTTGACCTACCATGTGAATAAAAATCTGATGTACGCACCTCCTTCCTTGTCTCATAAGTGAATTATACAGAATTGAAATATATCTTTCTTTTGATAATAGAGGTCTTTCATGTTCTCATTCTTAGATTTTGTTCTCCCCAAGAGCTTTTATTTCCTTTTTGTATACTGGAAGTAATATGTCGACATTATGCAAGATCAGGGAAATATTAAAAGGTACAAAGAAAAAGAAAAAAAAAAAGGCCTTGTAGTTCTACAGGATTACCTATCTGAACCTTATAAATCCCGGGAGACTGAAATGAGTCTATCCTGGGGATGCTTGGTAACTTCCTCTTTCCACTATATCGGAAATGAAGTGAGATATGTACTTGTTTCCTTTCTCCCCTGGGGTAAAATGCAGCAAAACCACAAAAACAGTAGCAGTAGGAGCAGCAGCAGTTCTAGTGAAGGGTTTTACCTGAATAATAATCAAGAGTTTATTTCATTTGTTAAAAAACAGCATATTTTCAAAGGCTGAATACTAAAATGCTTCCTAAGCCTATATGATTCTGCAGGTCAGATGAGGTTTTTTTCTGCTCATTTATTTGTCACTTTGTTTTTAGTTTGGATATATATTGCTCTGTCAAACAGGTCAGTATGGCCTTTAAGGAGACTTGAAATGGCTGGAAAAAGCTGAAATGCCAAGAATGTTGAGCATCTACCAGTGAAATGTATATGGATTGAGATTGAGGTAGATGGAAGCTCTTTTTTGCTTTTTTAAATATTGCGTTAGAATGAATGTCCGTATTTAATGCTCGCGGTTTGAAAAGTCAAACACTATAGAAACAGAAGGAAAAGCAAAAGGCATCTGATGATTTCCTTACTCCTTTCCCACCTCTCAGAGGTAACTACTTATCACTGTCTTTGCTTTGTCTTTTTTTTTTTTTAAACTTTACATAATTGTATTAGTTTTGCCAAATATCAAAATGAGTTTTCTCAATTTATTCTGTCTATTATAATATGTAAGGAATTAGCCTCCTCATGCTGACCTGTCTCTCTGTCTCCCTCTTTTTTTTTTTTTAACTTTTAATTATTTATTTATTTATTTTTTAAAATTTTATTTTATTTTTAAACTTTACAATATTGTATTAGTTTTGCCAAATATCGAAATGAATCCGCCATAGGTATACATGTGTTCCCCATCCTGAACCCTCCTCCCTCCTCCCTCCCCATACAGTCCCTCTGGGTCGGCCCAGTGCACCAGCCCCAAGCATCCAGTATCGTGCATCGAACCTGGACTGGTGACTCGTTTCATATGTGATATTATACATGTTTCAATGCCATTCTCCCAAATCTTCCTACCCTCTCCCTCTCCCACAGAGTCCAAAAGACTGTTCTACACATCAGTGTCTCTTTTGCTGTCTCGTACACAGGGTTATTGTTACCATCTTTGTAAATTCCATATATATGCATTAGTATACTGTATTGGTGTTTTTCTTTCTGGCTTACTTCACTCTGTATAATCGGCTCCAGTTTCATCCACCTCATTAGAACTGATTCAAATGTATTCTTTTTAATGGCTGAGTAATACTCCATTGTGTGTATGTAACGCAGCTTTCTTATCCATTCATCTGCTGATGGACATCTAGGTTGCTTCCATGTCCTGGCTATTATAAACAGTGCTGTGATGAACATTGGGGTACACGTGTCTCTTTCCCTTCTGGTTTCCTCTGTGTGTATGCCCAGCAGTGGGATTGCTGGGTCATAAGGCAGTTGTATTTCCAGTTTTTTAAGGAATCTCCACACTGTTCTCCAGAGTGGCTGTACTAGTTTGCATTCCTACCAACAGTGTAAGAGGGTTCCCTTTTCTCCACACCCTCTGCAGCATTTATTGCTTGTAGACTTTTGGATTGCAGCTATTCTGACTGGCATGAAATGGTACCTCATAGTGGTTTTGATTTGTATTTCTCTGATAATGAGTGATGTTGAGCATCTTTTCATGTGTTTGTTAGCCATCTGTATGTCTTCTTTGGAGAAATGTCTATTTAGTTCTTTGGCCCGTTTTTTGATTGGGTCATTTATTTTTCTGGAGTTGAGCTGTAGGAGTTGCTTGTATATTTTTGAGATTAGTTGTTTGTCAGTTGCTTCATTTGCTATTATTTTCTCCCATTCTGAAGGCTGCCTTTTCACCTTGCTAATAGTTTCCTTAGTTGTGCAGAAGCTTTTACGTTTCTTTATCTCTTTCCAAAATCACCCTCATTTCCTCCACAGGCCATCTTTGTAACTCCAAACAATAATAAGCCACCATTTCTTGTTGCATCCCAAGTGATGGCATCGGCTGACTTCTGACATCAGTGCTCCCATGCTTTCTTTGCTCCACCTCAACCCTCCCCTCACCCCATTTTGTCCTTGGTTAGTTACAGCTTATCTTTTTAAAAGAAAAGCAAGGTTGAGACTGCATATGTTCTTTTTATTTTTTTGAACACAGCTTAGAATGCTCCTACTCACAGTTTTTTTTTTTTTCAACTCACCTTATTTAACTTAAAATTTTATTTATTTATTTTTGTCTGTTGCTGCGTGCAGTCTTTCACTAGTCGCAGCAAGTAGGGGCTGTTCTTCGTTGTGGAGTGTGAGCTTCTTATTGTGGTGCCTTGTGTAGTTGTGGTGCATGGGCTTAGTGGCCCCACAGCATGTGGGATCTTAGGGATCAAACCTATGCAGTTTCTCAACCACTGGACCACCAGGGAAGTCTGAGAATGCATATGTTCTGTTTGGAATTATAGCCAAGTATTCCACAGTTTGCAAATTGATTCTAAAAAATGAAAATGAAAATGTACATTATTTAGATACAGTGTAACAGTATTTTCTATCTAAATATTCTTGTCCCGCTGTCTGGGAGTTTAGCTTCATTTAATATTATAGTGTGTCTGCATTTTTTAAAAATGGACAGTTTTTAGATTTCAAAGAGTTCTTTGGTCTTTGTACTCTTTACATATCATCCTCTTCTTGGTTTATGATTGCAATATAATCTCAATCCTGTCTGTGAATACCAAGCAGAAGTCTCTTGTTCTCTTTTTCTCCTCCCCTCCATTCCTGAATTAATCCTGTTTCATCTTCACTCATTCTTGTATGCTGTCTTGATTTTGCATGTTTCAGCTTTTCTCCAATGCCATCATTGAGGCCTTGAGACATCATGGCATCAAAAACCTAACTGTGAGTTCTGTGGTGGAACTTGGTGAAGGGGAAGGAATCAGTTATAAGGAGAGAGTAGAAAACTAAAGATGATGCCTTGGGACTTCTAAATACTAGAACAATGAGGGATTTGCTCAGGGGTGCTAGTTTTGTACCCATTGCCCTCTTCTTCACAGATAATTTGTTCAAAATGTCCAGAGGATATCCCTTTTTTTCTTATGTAGGGTAAACATCTCACTGTAGTGTTCTGCATGGGGTAGATGAGAGGCAGAGTGTTTTTAAAATAAATTTTATTGGAGTATAGTTGCTTTATGATATTGTCTTAGTTTCTGCTTCCTAGGTAGCTCAGCTGGTAAAGAATCCACCTGCAATGCAGGAGACCCTGGTTCAATTCCGGGGTTGGGAAAATCCCCAGGAGAAGGGAATAGCTACCCACTCCAATATTCTGGCCTGAAGAATTTCATGGACTGTATCTTAGTCCATGGGGTCACAAAGAGTTGGACGTGACTTTCACTTTTTCTGTGTACAGCAAAGTGTATCAATTATGTGTATGTGTATGCTGCTGCTGCTAAGTTGCTTCAGTCGTGTCCAACTCTCTGCGATCCCATAGACAGCAGCCCACTAGGCTCCTCCATCCCTGGGATTCTCCAGGCAAGAATACTGGAGTGGCTTGCCATTTTCTTCTCCAGTACATGAAAGTGAAAAGTGAAAGTGAAGTTGCTCAGTTGTGCCCGACTCTTAGTGACCCCATGGACTGCAACCTACCAGGCTCCTCTGTCCATGGGATTTTCCAGGCAAGAGTACTGGAGTGGGTTGCCATCGCCTTCTCTGATATGTATGTGTATAGTCCTTCTTTTTTGGATTTCTTTCCCATTTAGGTCACCAGAGAGTATTGAGTAGAGTTCCCTGTGCTGTACAATAGGTTCTCATTGGTTATCTGTTTTATACATAGTAGTGTACATACGTCAATCCAATCTCCCAATTCATCCCACCCTTCCCCTTCTCCCCTTGGTGTCCATATGTTTGTTCTCTATGTCTGCATTGCTGTTTCTGCTTTGCAAACAGGTTCATTTGTACCATTTTTCTAGATTCCATATATATGCATTAATATACAATATTTGTTTTTCTTTCTAAAGTTTCAACTCTCTTTTCAAGCATGTCCTTGGAATCTGTCCTTTATCATACCTGGTGTCTCTGAGTCCTCCAGAGCAAATCTGTCTCTTATTGATTGCAGTTCGCTTCATTAGTATGCTTGGTTGTGCTTTCCTCTGCTCTTCTCCATCAGTCTTCAGACTCATCCATCTGTTTTTGTCTTACAGAAATTTTATGAGATCTCTTGCTCTCTGGTGACTCAATTCTCATTCTCTTTGTTGTTGTGGGTTTATATCTACTCTTTTAGTATCAGTGTGATGATGCCTCAAAAGGGAGAGGAGATGAATGCAGATGCCACGTTGAGATGTAAGCTGCTGCTGTACTTTTAACTGAGTCATTTTCTGTTCTTTAAGTTCAGAAGGACCAAAGGCTACCATATCCTAAACAAGTTGAATACAAAACAAGAGTTAATAGGATACATAGCTTCATGTCACATCAGGCTTCCAAGTATTGCCCTAGAAGAGGACAATATAATTTTTGACTGAAAGAGACAAGAGATTTGTTGAATGTGAAAGGTCGAGGATTGTGATTTATATATTCACAGTCATGAATTCTGTTCAGTTGATGCATTGAGAAAAGCAGTAGCCAACAATTGTGATGTGTGCTGTACAGGAAAAATAGGCAGCCATAGGTGGAGTGATGTTTTTAAGAACAGAATAACAGATTCAGGTGTTTTTGATAGGTTCGTGAAGCCTAGAGAATATACTAATCTATACTGATAAAGACTGAAATGTTAAGAAACATCAGGGTTGCCTAAAAAAAGAGAATGAAGGACTGAAAAATGTACACGACTGACATAAGTGGATTTTCTAATGACCATTTAAAAGTGAAATATCCCTGTATTGAAATAAAATGGTTTCTTCTAGACTGTAGCCTGCTACAGTTAACAAAAGGCAGACAGTTTTGGCTTGGTTTTGGCAAGGTGTGTTCCAGAACAGGCTGGCACTTCTCAAGTTCATCTTAACTGTATTCTTGTTTTCTACAGGACATTTACTAAACTATCATTTTGGATTGTCTACTTGATGATAGCACTCTACCAGACACTTGACATATATTACAAACTACCTGGTATAACATATGCCTTTCTGACATATCTTGATAATTATGAATACAAAATTAATGCTATGTATTTATTCATAGGATTCACTGTAAATCCAATTTACAATCTTGTTCGTTCTGATATACCACTTAAATCCAATGACCAGACTCTTGAGATAGCAATACCTAGTTGTCTGCATGAAATGAAGGTGTATCAGTACATTTGCTGATAGTCAAATATCTGTTCCTAGGAGCCCTCAGATGTGCACAGAATTTTTACACAGACTTTTATGCACTGTATCATTTTCAAAATAGGGGATAACATTTTAGCATTGCAGTTATAGAATTATAAGGTTTAATTTTAAGAGAGAACTGTATTTAATATCCTGTGTTAAACCATAATAGAAAAGAGTATGAAAAGAATATATATTTGTATAACTGAATCACTTTGCTGTACACCTGAAACTAACACAAAATTGTAAATCAACTATACTTTAATACATTTCTAAAAATACATAATTTAAAAATTGAGTATAAATAAGTGCCAAGAAAAAAATTATTCTTAAAGCAGCCCTTCCTTTTCGTCTTTCCTGACACAGTTAATAGGCACAGTTTTCATGAGATGTGTGTTTATAGCAGATTTGGCCATGTGGTCTCCAGGTGAACCTTCTGGAAGCAGTGAAAATCATACCCAGATATGTTTAGATTTAGAATCTCTCCCACCCCCTGCAAAATAGATAAAACTGGACTTGTTTTGTAGAGTGGGGAAGAGAAGCCCAGAGAAGTCAGGCACTTTCCCAGGAACATCAGTGCTAGTTCAGTGTTGGAGTTAAAATTCACATCAGTGCTTATTCAGGATGGAGTTGGGGTTCAAACCCAGAGCAGGGACTACAGAACCTAGCTCTTTCCACTACCCTGCTTGAATTCCCCAGACAAGAGGCTGTCTGAAGCCATCTGCCTCCCTGAGAGGCTCCTCACTTTATTTAACAAAAGAAAGTTGAGGAAAATTTTTATTTTCATGATTGACCCTCCAAAGGTATTCTTTATATGCCTACCCGGTGGGTCAGACAGTGCACTTAAATATTAGCTTTTCTTTCCATAGAGTCGAGGCCCCTAAGAAAGACAAGCCACTGAAACCCCGGTGATGTTCAGAGGAAATTCTTTATTGAAATATTGAATTATGATTGCTATAAAACCTACATGTCAGCATAGTATTTTTAAAGCCAACTCATTTGAGCAGAAGCAAAGACAGGATATAATTATTCACCATCAGCTCAGCTGAAAGGGTGGCTGTATCCTTTTGAAATCTGAGTCTGAAACCCAAAGTTTGAGCTGTCAGGGCCCATCATTACTCTGCTGCAGAGATGTTCTTCCATTTCGATTTCTGTAAGCATCACTGCATTTCTCTGATCTCTGGTTTTCTTTCTTCCTGCACATCCTTGACAACGTGAAGGTCTGTGCACACCAATCCAGGCAGAGCACCCCAATTCTGTCTCAGCAGCGTTCGAGTCTCCTGGTAACATTGTTAATGGTGCTTATGGTCTGTCATCATATTGCCCACATGGTCCCGAGTCTCTTTGGCCAGCGTATAACATCTCGACATGTTCCTTGTGCTGTGATGCTGAATCCAGCCTCCCATTAGGAAACATTGGCTCTTTACTCCCTTGCTTTGAAGTGACACCTTAATATAGAATTATTTCTTCTTAAAATACCTTAATTTCAGCAATTCTTCCCTTTTCATTCAGTTTTGGCCCCTGAAACCTAGCTCTTGACTTGAAAGAAAATTTTTTATATTTATATTAAATAGGTATGTATTTGTGTAAGGAACAATTTAAATCAGAGTGAAGGGCCTAAAGTTGTTCTTGACATAGAATTAAGCCCTCAACAAACGCTTTTGCTTATTTCCTACCAGCTTTGGATACTGTGCGTGTATGTGTGTTGTTTAAACATGTTCAGAACTCAGATTGAGTTATATAATGATGTACTATTTACCTTATGTATGTATGTGTATGTATGTATGTATGTGTGTGTGTGTTATAGAAACTGAATTTATCTTGTTTAAAATAGACGACTGAGTAAAATGCTCTTCAGGGGTCCTGACTTGAGTCTCAGGTTTTCCTTACAAGATTGTTAGTGATAATCCTTACTAAGCATAGTTAAGCTAGTTCATTTTCTCTGCAGAGGTGCCTGGCCTCCCTCATAGTGCCAGTGATGGTCTGACCTGGAATATCTGTTTCATGCTTCAGGGCTCTTACACTAATTGCTGACTGTTAGCTTGTCCTTACATATTTGACCAATTTAATCTGAATATTGCTTTTTTTTTTTTTTTGCATCAGTTCAGTTCAGTTGCTCAGTCGTGTCCGACTCTTTGCGACCCCATGAATTGCAACATGCCAGGCCCCGAATACTTGTAAACTTCTAATTAATTTTATAAGAGCCCTCACATACTGGGGTGATTGTATTAAGTGAGTTACTGTAGGTAAAATACTTGAAAGAGATTCTGGCATTGTCTGAGAACGGCGCAGCCTTTTCTTAGCAATGCCATCTTAGTTGGGTTCTGGTGCCTCAGTTTCTGCATCTATGAAATGGACATAACAATAGGATTCCCTCATAGATACTGTGAGATTAAATGCAATGAAGAATGTGAAATGAATTAAATATCACGCAGCACATAAAAAGCACAGCTGTTGTTCAGTCAGTAAGTCGTGTCTGACCCTTTGCGACCACATGGACTGCAGCACACCAGGCCTCCCTGTCCCTCACCATCTCCCTGAGTTTGCTCAAACTCTTGTCCATTGAGTTGGTGATGCCATCCACCCATCTCATCCTCTGTCACCCCCTTCTGCTCTCAATCTTTCCCAGTATCAGGATCTTTTCCTATGAGTTGGCTCTTTGCAAGAGGTGGCCAAAGTATTGGAGCTTCAGCTTCAGCATCAGCCCTACTAATGAGTATTCAGGGTTGACTGCCCTTAAGATTGACTGGTTTGATCTCCTTGCTGTCCAAGAGACTCTTTATATTTTATTAGCAGTTCTAGAATTACTATTATTACCAAACACATTGCATTTGTCATGGAGTCTGAGTAGCGTTCCTTTCCCTGGTTTCCCCTTTCCACCTTTACCTCTCTACTCCACTATGAAGCTGTGCTATCCTAACTCAGGTCAGCTCAGGAAATACTTTCCTACTCCACGTTCTTGGCTTGTTCTCACAGTTACAGGGAGAGTTGGAAAATAGGTGAGAGGTGTTTTTCTCTTTTTTACTTTCTAGAGAGCAAGCAAGCTTAGAGCCCCAGAAGTTGGACAGGTCTTGCCCTCAGGGGGAAATTACCAGGTCATTATTTTTGAAAATCTAGACTCCCTGGAGAAATGGGTCCTCTAAAGGGAGAAGGTCTGCAAGGACTGGAGGAAAGAGATATGAATTGACCCGAAAGGAAAAGATATGGATATTCTGACTCCCATCCCAGGGTGGCTGTATCTCAGATGGAGATGACAGCATGAATGCCTGAAAGATCTATGCACTAGGTCCCAACCATGAGAAAAGATTCCGTGCCTGAGCTTGGCAAGAGCTGGGGAAACGATTCGCTTCAGATGGGCTGGATATGTATGTGTGTGTGTATGTATATCTTGACTAATGAGTATCTCAAAGTCAGTCATGATAGACTGAAAACAGAGACGTCTTTACCCAGTGTTAAGGATTGGATGGACTTCCTTGGTGGCTCAGACGGTAAAGCGTCTGCCTACAATGCGGAAGACCTGGGTTTGATCCCTGGGTCGGGAAGATCCCCTGGAGAAGGAAATGGCAACCCACTTCAGCACTCTTGCCTGGAGAATCCCATGAATGGAGGAGCACTCTCTGGAACTATTGAATAACTTCCCAAGAGAGGGAGGGTATCCCTAAATGTGTCTGAGATTCAGTTTATCAATGCTGATTCATGAGGGGCTTTGTGCCTAAGTCACATTGATTTACAACAAAGTAAGGTGACATTTCTTACTTCTGAAAGTCAAACATATTGATATGATACCTTTTAGATATCTATCAATATAACCTGGCCACTGTCATCTGATTTTATTATTTATATAGTCAAACTTAGCTCTGGAATATAGGATATTGTAAAGGAAAGTATGTGGGAAAAAAGAAGGGAGAACGAAGAGAGTGCATTTCAGAAGGACACGTGAGAGGTAAGAGTGAACCTGGTTCAGACTGAGTTTTGGGTAGACCTGTGTAGTGGGACGATGATGTGTTGTATGTGTGGGAGGGACGAGAGGTGCTTACAGTGGGTGGGAGAAGTAGTAGGAAAGGCAATAAGCTTGGCACCATTTTCTAAATCTGGAGACAACGAATTCCTGTGGTTGTTCATGGTCACAATTTCTAGGTTGCTCGTGATCTTAGTTGTTGAGGGGCAGGACAGCTATGCATGCTCATCGGCCAGCAATGCTGTGCTCTTGATGGATAAGCAGCAGGAAGCCAAAGATAATATCCTATTGTGAAGTTGGGTAGATCAGCTCTGGAGTGCCTGCCTCATTCACTCTTTCTTCTTTTGGAACTCCCCTCCCCCAACATCATGCTGTTTGCTGGAGGGATGGGCCATGGACCACATGGTGCAGCTGCCTCTCCTAGTTCCCACTCCTGCCCCAACCTGTCGTACCAGAGATAAACCCAACCTGCCAGACACACATCATATTCTCTAACTAGTCTTGTGTGAGAGTCTCAGAGTGTGTACTCAGAGGGTGGTGCATGTGTGAATGCAGCAATGGGGCTGGGGTGGGATACTGTTTCAGCTGCATATCTTATAGGTGGAGAATGCTGGCCCTCAAAGGGAAGTAGGTGGGGGAGGAGGTCAGGCAGAGAGAAGCAAGGAGGAGAGGCCTGTTGGCTTCAGAGGGAGAGACTGAGAAGCAGAGTAGCTCCCTTGGTCATGGACACCTGAGCTCCCGGGTAACGAAAAGATCTGTCCCAAATCCTTCCAATTGTCCTCCTTTGTTTGAGTTATTTTGAGTAGGCATCTGTTGCCTGCAATCTACAAACTCTGATGAAGAATAAAAGCTGTCATTTTAAGAGTGGGCTTTGTCAACCATAGACTTAACCGAAAATGACTGGCCCAGTCCTTGGCTAGTGCAGATATACAGAGAAATTTCACTTACGAGGAGACGTTCTAACATTAGAGAAAATAAATATTTATAAAACCAGACTTTGATGTTGGTAACTGTTCTAGAGGCTTTATAAAACTTTCATTTAAGCCTTACACTAACCCTGCAAGATATGTAGTTATTATTTAAAACTTTGAAATTTCTAATATAGATTTTATTTTTCTAATTAAAAAATTTTTTTAAATTGGAGTATAGTTGCTTTACAATGTTGCATTAGTTTTTACTGTACAGCAAAATGAATCAGCTCTACATACGTATGCATAAAGATATGTAGTTATTATTCCCATTTTACAGATAACGACCTAGAAACCCAGAAAAGCAAAGTCATTTTTCACTTCATATTAAGGATCCAGGAACCGAAATCATATCCTTTTTCACTCTACCACACTCTCTCATCTGACTTCATTTAAATTGGAATATTGAAGATTTTCTTCCCTGTGGTGCCGCTTTAAAATCTCACATCGTTTACTAGCCTTGATGAGTATGTAGGGCTATTTTTTGCACTTAGAAATGTTATTCATGGTTCTCTGGGAACTTATGAAGAATTTTTATCTGTATTTCTAATCTGGGATCCTCAGACCCTGAAATGCTTGTGAAACTGTTAAGAAAGTATTGTTGACGCCAAGGAGATTCAGAGGACGCTAAAGGTATCTGAGTGAATTCGGGAAGAATGCAGAGTAATTATTCTGAAGGGGCCAGTAATTCCTCGTGGTGGATTATTAGCTGAATAACTCTCCAGAGCCTCTCGGTTTGCCATGATTGTATAACTGAAGAAATTACCGGGAGAATGTAAGACATTACTTATGAGACTTAGAATTTAGAGGGGGAGAAACTATCTTGGAATTTGCCCTGAGGACATTCAGAATGGATTCCAGGCACACCATACTGTTCTCTACTGATTGATGTTCTGTTTAGTTAAATCCTGCTGTTTTGCAGTTTCAGTGCCATCCTATAACTTCATAGAAATTCCCAGAGGCAAAATTAGCATCTGTCCCCTATTCTCTGTCACCTCAATGGATTATTACAGAGGACAGTTAGAGAATGTTTTAGGAAATTATGAGACGCTTAAATCCATCCATCAGTCAGAGCTTTCTCCAGTTCTTAAGAATATTTTAAAGGAAATTTCAAATGGGGCTTACATTAGTTGGGATAAAATTACAGTACTTAAAAAATAATCTATGATGGATATGCTTGTATTCTCTGAAGGATGCTAAATATCTGTGGATTTAGAAGCATATTTTGCAAGGAAAGAATTTTGATAGGAGCTTCTTCACTTTGATCAGCAAACTTTCAATCTAAAGTCTGATTCCTACGATTTTTGATCACGCAACATGAGTAGGAAGACCTGCTCGGTAAATAGAGCTGTAAGTGATCCTGTTAAGGGAATGCTTGTGAAACGCAGGCTTTCAGTTTATTATAAATTGCTCAACAGTTTTTCAGCTGGAACAACCACCGCCCCCAACCCCCCGAGAGAGATCCGCTTTCCCATCAGATTTTCATTAAGATCTCTTTGCCCGAACCTCCGTCTGTTACTCCACTCTTGGAATGTCTTGAGAATCAATCATCCCATTTTATTTGCTTGAATGTCATGCGACTATAAAAACACATGGCCTAAGGTTTGTGATCAGTTAATCATAACAAGCACTCCGTGTATTTGTTTTCATATAGATGTGGCTTTCAGTTACTGAAGCAAAACCTGCTGGGGCTCATCTCAGTGGGAGATGTGAGGACTAAAAGCTGGCCTAATTTGTAATAGGTGCAGACTCTATTGCATAATGATTATTTTGTGCAGATTTCTTCTAGGGTCAGAATCACTCCTTTGCTGTAGTAGTCCCCGTTGAGTACATGTAGTACGTGACATGCTGTGTACTAAGCTCTCGAAGTTAGAGCCATGTAAGAATAGCCACAGACTGGTAACTAACTGAAGGTGCTGCTCTCTTATTCCTGACATTTCTCTGGTTCTTCATTGGGATATAATTAAGCAGAAATGAGAACTCTGGAAAAGATTCAGACATTTCCATGAAATCTTTGAAAATTGCAACTGGCCTTCTTTTTTGTGAGATTCCTCACACTCTTTGGCTTCTAAGTCTAAAGGTCAAGAATTTTATCCATTTTCCTTTTCCTGCTTTTATAACTGAAATCGATTTAAGCATTTGCCAAGTATAATTCAGACTTTCTGGTTACAGGCCAAGTTTTCACACTAAGCATTATGAATTTGCAATGAATTCATAACATTTAGTATTCATGGTAATAACACTGATCATTATGAAAAGGTTTAATATTCATGAGGGTTACCCTGCTATTTTCTCAGGTGTCATCATAATTTTTAATAGTATTTCAGCATTTTTTTTCATGGGCAGTTGGCATAATAGAGTCAGATGTTGGAGTTTTGGTTAAAGGATATTAGAAGAAAGAAAGCGGGGGCATTAATAAAAATTTTAAAACTTGATCTTCCATAAGGGCGATTGATCAGTATGATTCTGTGTTATTAAAACAAGCTGTCTCTTTTAACCAGTTCTGAAAAGTCAAACAGATCTCCCCGTTGAGTATGCAAGCCAATGATGGGTAGAGTTCTTAGTTTTAAAAGGGGAGAGAAAAATGAAAATCTCTGAAAGTCCATTTTTCTGGGGAAAAAGTACTTTCCGTATTTGTGTCATCTTTGGCCTTTGTGTGCTTAAATTTGCTTTTCACCAGCACATACACTTCAGAGTATTTGTTGTTTTTTTTTTTTTTTTCTCCAGTACACCATCTGTTTCTTTGCTGTTGGGGATGGTTGAATAATTTCCTGAGGAATTGCTGACAAGATGTGGCCCAGGAACACTAGTCCAGCAGGACCAGATTTCTCATTAAAATCGCTAAGCTCAGCTGTGTTGTAGCGAGCTCTTGATTTAAGACGTTCACCCTGGTCAGGCGAAGGTCAGTGGCCAGCAGCTACCTGTTTTTTTTTCCCCCTAAAAATAAGATAGTAAAACCCGTGTGTACACACTGAAAACAGTCCACTTAGGTGGAAAAGTGTCACTTGTCCCAAAAGGTTTATTTATTTATTTTCTGGTTGCCTCAAGGATAGTGCCCATCCTTGTTTACCTTCCCATAGTGCTGGCTG
Organism: Bubalus kerabau; assembly: GCF_029407905.1. Classification (NCBI taxonomy): domain Eukaryota; kingdom Metazoa; phylum Chordata; class Mammalia; order Artiodactyla; family Bovidae; genus Bubalus; species Bubalus kerabau. The sequence goes on from NC_073624.1 coordinate 140,096,816, forward strand.
TCCCCCCAGACGTGATTGAGGTGGGGGGAACAGCTCACACATCACACCTATTTTCCCTCAGACCACTACGCTTTTCTTCCCTAGTACACCCATGGATTGGGCTGTATATTTGCTGTCCCCAAATTTTCCATGATTCTTTTTCACAGGGCCTGACCCTCTTCCCCAGTTGTTCTGAAAGGTGCATTCAGTCATGTCTGACTCTTTGCGACCCATGGACTGTACCCCCACCAGGCTCCTCTGTCCATGGAATTCTCCAGGCAAGAATACTGGAGTGGGTAGCTAGTCCCTTTTCGAGGGGATCTTCCAGACCCAGGGATCAAACCCAGTCTCCTGCATTGCAGACAGATTCTTTACCAGCTGAGCCACCAGGGAAGCTCTGGAACTGGTGATCAATGGAGCAGGAGGCCTCTGGAATCAGCAAGAGTCCTCCTAGAGAGGGTAGAATGAGATACGAACTTGACTGATCACATCCCCAGCAACCCTATGACTTAGGTTGGTGTTTTTCTCATTTTGCTAATGAGGCAGACTGAGGCACAGAGCATGTACTGACTTCCCCTAGATCACACAGCTAGTGAGTAATGGACCAGGGACTCGTACTTTGCTGGTTTTCTTTACCCCCTTCAGAGCGTGCAGTTGTCTAATCCCTTAGTCCCTCGAGTAGTGTGTCCCTAAATGCAATCAGCCGGTCACCACAATCAGATGAAGCAGGACTGTTAAGAATAAAATTCGTGCTCCCCAGCTCAGACTTACTGAACTGGGATCTCTGGGTTGGTGGGTGCCTGGAGTTTTTAACAAGCTCCCCTGGTAATTCTTATGCATATGAAAATATGAGAACCACTGTCCTTACAGCATAATAAATGTTATTTAATTAATTGGTTCTTTAAATATTGAACAGTTAAAGTCATTATAAAGCTAAGAGTAGAGTTGGGTGAAATTAAAAGTAAAAAATCTACAGCTGGGTTGAACGTGGGGGTGGGGTGGAGGCCTAGCAAAACGAACAAGGCAGGGACCTTCTTTCTTTTTCTTTTTTTAACTTTATTTTTATCGCTTTATTTCTATTTATCTGTTTTATTGGTGTATTGTTTCTTTACAGTGTTGTGTTAGTTTCTGCTCAGGGATGCTCTTTCATGGAATAAATCATAACGAGCTTTTCGTATTAAGTTTTGGTAGAGTAGCGGTGATGGCCTGAAATCTGAATGAGCCCTGTTCGACTCCCTTGTTTCTCATTGTGATTGACCCTATAAACTTTCTATATTCCTTTTTGCTATAGCCTGTTCTTTGGAAAAACCAGAAGATGCAGCAGCTCTGTGTTTATGTATGTGCAGTGCTCTGAATCCAAGGGCTTAAAATAAGTCCAATTCAATATTCAGCAGGTTGTATTTCTGTGCTCTTTCTCTGTAAAAATTTGTCTGCATGTGGGATGAGCTCTTTCAAGATACATTGTCAATTTATTTTTCCTATCTGCTGTCTTTGAAATAAAAAGGGGCTATTTAGTTTTTAAATGGTGTAACATCCCACTGAACCTGGTCAAGTCTGTAAAATAGAACCACTGTTCAACTCATTAGTTTCTAATAACAGGTTTAAACTGGGTGCCTTGAATCTTGCTTTCTCCTCAGGTGGCAGAGACTGGAAGGATAGCGATGGAGCAAGGAGTGCAGGAAACAGTTTATCCAAGGAAGTGCCAGAATTAAATGTGTCCTCTAAAATCTGGTATTCAGTCCATGGGATTTCAAAGAGTTGGACACAACTTATTTGGATACCTTATTCGGGCTTCCCTTGAGGCTCAGCCGGTAAAGAATATGCCTGCAACGTGGGAGACCTGGGTTCGATCCCTGGATTGGGAAGATCCCCTGGAGAAGGGAAAGGCTTTTTCCAGTATTCTGGCCTGGAGAATTCTATGAACTGTGTCACAAAGAGTTGAACACAACTGAGCGACTTTTACTTTCACTAATATTTGGTAGCACTTTTCTTTCTTCCTGCTAAGGCATTCTCTCTCAAGATCAAATCATCCTGGAGAAAGTACAAACACAAAAAACAAAAACCATGGTGAGCTGTGAAGAGTTTTGGATTTATATGTAATGCATCTTGCAATTAAATCTTAATGACACAATATGTGCATAACTTTGTATGCATAACTTAATGTCATCATATTGAAGTCATATTCATCAAGAGTATGGAAAGAGTAGTGATGTTTCCAATTTGACATTGAGTCAGGCAGTGAAATCCACGCCTATTGCATCTATCATGACATCTGGACTAGGGTTCTTCATGAAGTATTTGTTTAACAGAGAAGGGATAATATTGGATGGCCAGTTCTCTCAGGCATTTCCATAAATCTTAGTGGTCAGTTCTCTCTTTGGAGCAAAGATAAACTTAATGTTGTACCGTTCTGACGATGCCAGCTGCTGGTCTGAAAAGATCAGACCTTCTCTGGTGTTCTTCCCTCCATTGGAGTAGTGTATTTTGGCATAGCTTTGATGTCTTTATTCAGTAAATATTTATAGCATATGTCACAGGTTCAACTCTGGTGACCTATGGGCTGGAGTTATCCCTTAAGTGTATTTGCATGTGTGTCTGTGTGTGGGTGGGAGATGGGGAGTGTTATTCATATCTATAGAGAGGGTTGAAAGATGTTTGGTTTGTTGCTAACATTTAAAGGTTGAATTTCACATCAAAATCCAGCGTGCCAACTTTTCTTGAAAAATCAGGAGGTGTGTCAATACTAAGCTCACGTGTCTACAAGATAATATGGGCTAGAATTTTGGAGATAATGGGGAGGGGCCCTTTAGAAGCATGTGTTCCCCAGTCTGTCACACTGCTCACCACTCCTATCCATTGAACTTATCCAGTTTTACCCATTTGCCTCTGCCATGCTGGTTCCTGTGAGCATTTGAATTTTCAAACCTGTGTATTTCGTATGAGGGCCTCCCTCGTAGCTCAGTGGTAAAGAATTCACCTGCCAATGCAGGAGACACAGGATACACGGGGTTCAGCCCCTGGGGCAGGAAGATCTCCTAGAGGGAGAAAATGGCAGTCCTCCCATATTCTTGCCTGGACCCTGGCGGGCTACAGTCCATGGGGTCACAAACAGTTGGACACAACTTAGAGGCATATTTCATACGACATTAAGATAATTTGTATAAGGTTGTCTCCTGAATCTTAAAGAAACGAGTTTCCCAGTATGAAAAAGCTAAAGGCTTGACAAATCCATGGATCTGGCATCAAATGAGATGCAGCAGTCTTGTAATATGATTGATTCCAATGCCTGCTTTATCCTTATGCTGCAGTGTATGGGTAAAGCAAGCATTAGATGTAGCCAAGTTAGCCACCTATTGAAGGCTAACCAATGATTCCAGGTGCCTTAGCACTTGAACCTTGATCCATAGAGCCAAATTATCTGTATTATTTAAGCTCATCAGTGTGACTCTTTTCCTATACTTATCCCCTGTAAACAGGAGATGTTTTGTCAGGGAGTTGGCTTGAGCCCAAAAGGTGGCCATAAATTTCATTGAATCCTCTTCCTATTATTTGTATTCTCACAAATAATTATCATGGGGTACATCTTTTTTCCTGCATATTCATAGCAGGGCAATGGAGGAAGTTTGTGGGAAGAGGACCTTGGACAGAGAGGTGTTTGAATGTATCAGATTTTAAGATTTGGAAGTTTCAGCCACATGATTCTCATATCTGCTCTGCCTGGACCAGCAAATTGCCCATTCTCCTGAAATTTGGCAAATGCATCAGCTTAAAATTACAGATCCCTTAATAACTTGCTCAATCTACCCTGGGTCCCAGACTAATATAAGTCCTCCTCCTCTATAAAGTACTGTGTGTTTTCATCAAAACGGATTGAATTCATTCTGCTACACTTCTCTTTCTTTTCTTTTTTTCCTGTTATGCTTCATACTTTACGAGCATTTCCCGAACTATTAGGAACTGAATGGTGTGCCCCCACCCCCATTCATATGTTGAAGCCTTTGCTTCCAGTATGGCTGCATTTTGAGATAGGGCTTTTAGGAGGTGATTAAGGTTAAATGAGATCCTAGGGGTGGTGCCCTAACTTGATAAGATTGGTGGCCTTAGAAGAAAAGGAAGAGATCTCCCCACTGCCCCTGTCATGCTCTCTTTCTCTCTGCCACGTGAGGACACAGTGAGAGGCATGTCCACGCCAGGAAGAAGGCCCTGACCGGAAACTGACTGGGCTGGCACCCTGATCTGAGACTTCTGGCTTCCAGAGCTGTGAGAAAATAAATTCTTGCTGCTTAGGCTGCCCAGTCTATGGTCCTTTGTTGTGACAGCCCTAGCAGACTAAGACACAAACCATGTTCTGAAAGACTTTGAATGTTAATAGGTATCCCAATAGGAGGAACAGTGGGTAGTCCTTTTGCTGCTGCTGCTGCTAAGTCGCTTCAGTCGTGTCCGACTCCGTGCGACCCCATAGACGGCAGCCCACCAGGCTCCCCCGTCCCTGGGATTCTCCAGGCAAGAACACTGGAGTGGGTTGCCATTTCCTTCTCCAATGCATGAAAGTAAAAAGTGAAAGTGAAGTCGCTCAGTCGTGTCTGACTCCTAGCCACCCCATGGACTGCAGCCCACCAGGCTCCTCCATCCATGGGATTTTCCAGGCAAGAGTATTGGAGTGGGTTGCCATTGCCTTCTCCAGGATAGTCCTTTTAGGAGATGCTAAATTAAGTCAAATAAGATTATTTATCACATGATTTCTCAGAGCCTTTAATTTTTAATGTGCACTATGAATATCCAAAGGGAGGTATTTTATGCAAGATTTTCTGAACTTATTTAACTGTGGAACACTTTTCTCAAGAAATACATTTTAATATCTTCAGTGAACCTAATGTTCTACATGGCACATGTAGAAAGAAGATGCATGCTTATTAATTTGACAATTATTTTAAAATTGCTTTGAGATCTCTTATTCAGTTTGATTGCATGCTTGTACCTGTGCTTAGCTGCTCCATCATGTCCCACTCTGTGTGATCTCATGGCCTGGTAGCCCACCAGGCTCCTCTGTCCGTGAGATTTTTCAGTGAAGAACACTGGAGTGGTTTGCCCTTTCCTCCTCCAGGGAATCTTCCCGGCCCAGGGATCAAACCCATGTCTCTTGTGTCTCCTGCATTGGCAGGCAGATTCTTTACCACTGTACCTCTTGGGATGCCCCAGTTGGATTGTATACTTTATTTATTTATTTTTGGCTGTGTTGGGTCTTTATTTCTCTGTGGATTTTTCCTCTAGTTGCAGTGAGCCAGGGCTATCCTCTATTTGGGGTATGTGGACTCCTCACTGTGGGGTCTTCTCTTGTTGCAGAGCACAGGCTCTCGGCATGTGAGCTTCAGCAGTTGCAGCTCCCAGGCTCTAGGGTACAGGCTTAGTAGTTGTGGCACACGGGGATGTGGGTTCCTCCTAGACCAGGGATTGAACCCATGTCTCCTGCATTGGCAGGTGATTTCTTTACCACTGAGCCACCAGGGAAGCCCTATTTATTTATTTAAGTTTTCAGCCCACAAAAAATTAACCAGGACAGTGTTAAGCTCTGTCCTAGTTGATTTCCCAACTCTATGCCACTTAATCAGCTCCAGAACCCATGATCACCATTTTACAGGTGATAAAACTAAGGCTAGGTCATGGGGTCAGAATATTGATTAGCAGAAAATATGTGTTGGTCTTCTGTTAAAGTTGATGCTTCTTTTTCCATCATCTCCTGCTCGCCCCTCAGCCTCATTCCCACAGATAGAGATACTGAAACTCAGAGAGCACGTAGCTAAATTTAAGTGATGGTCTTGGTTTCAAAGCCTGGTTTAGGTGACTTTAAAGCCTGTTCTGTTTGCACTAGAACTTGTATATTCTAGGCCAGGGGATTTTCATGAGCAAAGCCATGGACATGGAAAGATAAGAGGGTACATTTAAGGGCTAACCATTTGTCGGAAACATATTTTGTGGAGGAAAGAAGGGTGGCAGGGGAAGATGGAAAGCTTATGTTTGAGACAGATTGTGAAAAATTTGAGTATCATTCATATTAGTTAACTTTGGCTGCAGCAACAAACAAACCCCAAATTGCAGTGTTATTCACTTATTGCTCATGTTATCATGAGGGCTGCAAATTGTTTGTGGTTCTGCTGGGCTCAACTTGGTGTTACTTCTCTTATTTTGACTCCATTCCATGTGTCTTCTCATTTCCAGACCCAAGGTAAAGGAAGATGGGTGTAGGGGCTGAAGGTAACAAGCGATGCCTCTTAAACTGTTGGGAACTGGCACGCTGTCTCTTCCACCCACATTCCAGTGGTCGAAGCAAGTCACCTGACCAAGTTGAAGGTAGAGCTGTGTATTTTGCATATTCTATTTCTTAACACTGAAGAATCACATGGCAAAGGGTGTAGATAGGTAGGCTGCTTCTTTTTTTTTTTTTAATAGGGAATGAGGGAGAAATTGAACAATAATCCACCCTACCACACAGTGTAGTTTTCAGACCTCTTCGGAATTAAGCCTTAATCTGAAATCTTAACTCTGTTGGTAGTAGACAACTCTTTACACACTTGCTGGGAAGCTGAAATAATTCTTCTTGGTCCAGAAGAGTGAGTGTGAGCTGTATGTAAATAGAGTGCTATGTTGTATAGACAGATTGTTTCTCATCCCAGATGATAGTCGGGAGGCAAAGTTTTGTGGCAAGATGGGACTCCCTGTCCCTTCATCACCTTGTCATCTCCCCATTCTCATCCTGGTGTGAAAATAGGCTGTTTTAAAAACCTATCAGAGTTATGCCATGATCTGCTCTCAGTGTTAGAGAGGAATTAGTTTGTTTCATAGGAACTCCAGTCTGAAGAATGTACATGTCCAGCCTCACCTTACTGGGAAGGGTAGGTCAGGAACCTACCTGTCTGGGTTTGGACAGGATAGCAACAGAATGAACCAGGACTTTGGATTTGAAGTTGGGGGGTTGAAAAGGAAGGCGACCAAGAGAGGAGACTTCTGGATATCCATGTGAGATGGACATAGTAAGAACAGGAAATAAAATGATTACATCATCATATGGATTCTGAGTTCACAAACCATCCAAGAATAGGATGGTTTCTTTCAGCATTGCATGCCCTTTAAGACATCATGCTTTAAAATGTCAAGGTTATGATATCTAGATTTTTGACCGTGGACTCTTAGAGGAAAGAGACAAAGGGGAAAGGTGCCTAGGTGCTCTGTTTTAGAGTGTTCAAGGTGGCGAACATTTGCACCAGTCTGGACCAGTGATTAGGAACTTCTGGAACAGGCAGTCTCCAAATTTAAAAACCCTGCTTTTAAAGGGTTGACTGCCATATTTTTAGCCTTTCAATGCCAATCTATTCTGTGCTTCCACATGTTTCCACTGAGACCCCAAGAACTGAGGTTTAAAAAGCCTTTTGTGTGTTAGTGTCTTCTGTGGCCTAAGGTCACTGGGGACTCTTTCCCATTGTTAGTTAAAAGCTCATAACTGTGTTCTGTTACAATATAATTAAATACTTGATTAATTGCTTCAGCTCTATTCCATAGAGTATGCAGTTTTCCTGAATCAAAGAGTTTGTCTCAGCACGGTGTCAGAAAGAACATGAAGATTTAAGGTTCATTCAAGCATCAACTCACAGCAAATGCAGGTGCCCTGACTCTTGAGGCTGCTGAATGGTGGGATTAAACAAACATTTAAAAGGGGGGAGGGGACTGGTAATGCTGCTGAACAAGAATGTTCATAAAATGTGTTAAATGTAGAAGAATACAGGGTTACATTTTTATATCTGTCATGTGTGCTCTGGCTTCTGTTTTTGATTTTCCATATTAATTGAGGAAAAAGGTTTCACCTGTACGAAAGAGGTCAAGGTGCTGAATGAACTTGGATGTGGAGAAAGTCTTTTCTCACTTACCAAGCAGTCACTAATTAATCACTTTTTGAGAAACAGACACATAGAGGAGTAAGATTGTTTTTAAGGTGCTTGTATTTGGCTAGCAGGTATGGACCTTTGTAAAATATACCCCGATATAGATAAATACTAATAAAAACAAAAATAGAGGCAGTGTGGTTAATGTGGTAGGACAAAGCAGAGTGGGAAAGGAAAGAGTCAGAAAAAAATCACTAAAAATTGATCTTTAAAAGAGAACTAAAAGAATGGGGAAAATGAGAAAAAGGAGAGGTGTGTATAATTCAAAGTCATCTTTATTAAAAATTTTTTATTATTATTATTTTTTGACCACATGGCATGTGGGATCTTAGTTCCCTGACCAGGGATCAAACCTGCATCCCTTGCAATGAAAGTGCAGAGTCTTAACCACTAAACCCCCAGGGAAGTCCCCTCAATGTCAATCCTAAATGCATATCATTGTGACTGACTTTGGCATTAGTACTGAAGGAAAGCGCCACCTAAGAGAACACCTGGGTTGGAGTAACTGTTCTGCTTTAATTTCTGCTCTATGTGAACTTCAATGTCTTTATCCATAAAACTGTGACAGGGACAAATACAATAAATCTGTGATTTCTTCCTTAGTGTGGATTTGCTTCCAGAAAGCAGCTGCTCAGGGGAGATGTCTTTCTCTTGCATCTTAGCCAAGACCACGTGACTAGTTCTGGCCAATAGAATATGAGTAGATTTGTATGCATCACTTCTGAAGAGGTGGCGAATCTGATGTATTTACCTTCCCAGGCTCTTTCCTCTTCCTGTGTTGGTGCTGATGATGGTGACATCACAAGGGCGTGTCTGAGAGCTGTTCAGTTTGCATTTGACTCAACACCAGCCAAAAGTAAATGGTTTTGAGTTACTGAACTTTCTGAATTGCAGCAATTAGTCTACCATGAGTAGTACAAAAATGCAAATAGCCACGCTACTTTCCACATGGTTGTTGAGCATCTCAAAACTGACAGCAGATGTAGAAAAACATTAGGGATTATTATTGGAAAGAAAGTAAAAACATACTATTGAAAATTAGTGAATTTTATAAGAAATACAATTAACTCAGTTTAGGGCATGTTTAAAATGATCACTGTGGTAGAACCATATGCCGGGTAAGAGCATCTTTAGGTCTCAACTGAAGGCCTTTTGTTTTGAGTGCTACCCAATGCTATAAAATAAGAGTTTAATGAAATACTCTGAACATAAACTTGAGGTTCATCCTTATGTCATCTGATCTATATTCTTTTGTTTGTTTTGTAATGAAATGTGAGTTAACTGTCTCAAGGGAGATAGAACTTGAGTTGGCAATAATTAAGAATAGGATTTAGAGGGGAAAATGATGACTTGGTCAGAAGTGTTTCAGTTACATGTGACAGAAATTTAACTTGCGATCCCTTGAGCCAAAGGCGGGCTTTATTGATAGACACAGCTGCAGTACATCGAGGATGCCGCTGAGCCTCAGTGAGGTTCTTTTTGCTGCTCAGCTTCCGCCTTTTCCTGTGTGCTGCTTCCTGTTCCTACCGGGCATTGATTTTTCTTTTCATGGCTTCCAACAACTCCTTGGTTCCCATCTAAACTGTCAGCCATCAAGTCAGGCACTACCTACATGCTGTTTTATTCCAGGTCCTAACATTTCAGGGTAGTGGGTTACTATGTTATTTGAGTTATATGTTGATGGGGTGAAGTCACTAACAGTCTGTGCCTGAAGCAAGAATTTATTAGAAAGGAATCATATACACATTTATCAGCCAAGAAAATTTTTAATGCCAAAGTTATCGATTAAAATAATTACTGTAAAGATGTTCTAGACTCTTAAGAAATACAGTCGTGAACAGACATGTACTCTGGTTTCTGGGAACTTACAGTGAAACGTGAACAGAAGACTAACAGGTTGAAAATTTTTTTTAAGGTTGTAATGTCATTTGAATTGTGCAAGTCAGATTTTTATTTACCTTTCCTTACCGTATGTGATTTCTCCTATGATGAAAAGTCTTGAGTCTTAGTGTGCAGACTGTGGCTTATATATTTTTGGAGTCTTAACAACTTTAAAATTCTAAAAAATGCTTCTCAGTTTAGTAATCTCATATTACCAATTTCAGCCACATTTTGTAAAAATCTATATGAGGTTTCTTTAAAATTTTTTTTTTTTTTTTAATCTTCACTGTTGAAATCACAAAAAGGGAACCTGTGTCATGGCAACAGAAACTTATCATAAAAGATAATAATGTTTGACTTTGATTGTCTTCCTTAAAATGTTGATACAGATTTAACTGCATTTTTCCTAAAGGATTCTAAAGTCAACATTTGCATGGTCAGAATTTGAGTAAATTTGCCTATATTCTGAAACATTTGATTAATGAATCTTTAATCTCATCCTTTGTTGTCTTACTCTCATCATTCATTATTATTCTTATCAAAAATGTAAGACCACCTAGATTTGGGGTGAGATGAAGAGGGATTGTGTTTTAGAAGCTAAGACTCATAAGAATTTGCTTTCAAGGAACACTGAAGAGAGCATCTCAGGTGATGACTGTGGGTATGCTTAGATTCAATCTGTTTAGGGCATAAACACAGATGATGCTTTGAAACGTTTCTCAAGGATTCTTTCCATGAATTGGGAATGATGCTACATTCCAGGATGATCTCTTAATCATTCCAAGTATAAGTGCTATTTTTTTTTTCCACCAAAGCTACCAATAGAAAGGAAATAGATGTAAGACAACCCTGACTATTCATTGGAAGGATTGATGCTGAAGCTGAAGCTCCAATATGTTGGCTACCTGATGCAAAGATCTGACTCACTAGAAAAGACGTTGATTCTGGGAAGGATTGAGGGCAGGGGGAGAAGGGGCAGAAGAAGATGAGATGGTTGGCTGTCCTCACTGACTCAATGGACATGAGTTTGAATAAACTCAGGGAGATAGTGAAGAACAGGGAAGCCTGGTATGCTGCCGTTCATGGGGTCACAAAGAGTCAGACACAACTTAGTGACTGAACAACAGCAACAAGACAAGAATCAATTTAGTTCAGTCTCTCAGTCGTGTCTGACTCTTTGCAAGCCCATGGACTGCAGCACGCCACGCTTCCCTATCCATCACCAACTCCTGGAGCTTACTTAAACTCATGTCCGTCGAGTCGGTGATGCCATCCAACTATCTCATCTTCATCCCCTTCTCCCGCCTTCAATCTTTCCCAGCATCAGGGTCTTTTCAAATGAGTCAGTTCTTCACATCAGGTGGCCAAATATGTTGAACTTGCTTCTTCTCTCTCTGGACACCCAAGCTGAACGCTCTGGGGCTTCCTAGATATGTAATTAGGACTTGTGGGATGTGATTTGAGAGTCCGCGAAGGGATTTCCTGTCCTCAATGTGTGCCATGCCTTGTTTGCCCAGAGTCTTCAGCATGGAACTCATGCTAGATGGTTATATCACTGTCCAGCTGGAACTCTTCCTTTAACCTGGGAGGCCAGTGGGGTTGAACAAATTCTAGAGAGGCATATAAATTGAGTCCAATACCATATATTTATAATTTGTGCTATTGTACAAAAGGTGGTATATGTCCTATAAAAACCAGAAAAATGAAGTAATACTGTGCTTACTTGTTTGTATTTCTTATTAAAAATATAATTACAATGTGTTTTACTATTTTGATAACTATCCTATTGTTGAAGATTTACACTGTTTTAAAATTTTACTCATTTGTACTATATAGCTATGTAGTTTTTATAGCTAAATATTTATTCATTTTTTATTATAATTAAGGATTTTTCCTAAACATGTAACTAATGGGCCAAGGGACATGCCTTAACCTATTTTTTGGCCCCACCACACGGCACGTGAGATCTTAGTTCCCCAACTAGGAATCAAACCCGCTTCCCCTGCAGTGGAAGTGCACAGTTTTAACCACTAGACTGCTGCCTATGTGCTGCTCAGCTGCCTTCTAGGAAGAGTGCGTGGATGTTTACACTCCTAAATTGCCCTCCAGAAGTGCACAGAGCCTAATTATCAGCAGCTTTTCTGAAAAACTCAATGCTCAGTCGTGTCCAACTCTTTGTGACCGCATGGACTAAACAGTCCATGGAATTTTCCAGGCCAGAACACTGGAGTGGGTAGCCGTTTCCTTCTCCAAGGAATCTTCCCAACCCAAGGATCGAACCCAGGTCTCCCACATTGCAGGCGAATTCTTTACCAGCTGAGCTACCATGGAAGCCCCAATATTAAATTCATTTTTAAAATATTGATCATTTCATAGCTGAAACTTTCTGTAACATTTTTGTTAAATTTGTATTTTTACTATTAATGAAGTTAAAAATTTTCAAATTTATTAAACATTTTTTGTTTGTTTATTATGTTATATATTCTTTGCCAATTTTAGGGTGCTTACAGTATTTTTTCTTATTGATTTGTAAAGACTACCTGTTAAGGATAATAGTTTACTGTCTTACATATTGAAAATACTATACTTTTTCCTCAGTTTGAAAACATCTTACACATTTTATAGCATGAATTTTACCTAAAGCTTATAAATTTTTGGTTTTATATGGTCAGATATATTCCTCTTGGATTTCTTTCATGATTTCCCTCTTTAATGTGATGTTAAGAAAGATTTTTGAACTGCCAGATTTATGTCTGTATATATATATATATTTTTTTTTTTTCCCTAGTGCATTTATAGTTGTAGTTCATTTTATCATTTTGAGGATATTTCATTTTCTTCTGACCCTTATTATTGTTGAGAAATCAGCTATAAATCTTATTAGGGTTTTTTTTTTGAAGGTAATATACATTACTGTCTCTGGATTCTCTGAAGATTTTCTCCTTGTCTTTAGGTTTTAGTCATTTTGCTATGATATGTCCAGTAGTTTACTGTGATAAATGTCTTTGTATTTATTTTCCTTGTGAATCTGTGTCTTGATGTCTTTGATAGGAACAATTGATAAGGTATTCCCAGCCCAAGTCTCTTCTACTCAAGCTTTTTCTTTGTGCATTAATATAGGGTAATCCTTCTCGGACTATCATGGGGCTGGATGAAAGGAAAGGACTTTTGAAAACAGAGAGCAAATGAGTTCACTTCTACAGTGAAGTGGAAGTTGCTCTGTCATGTCCAACTCTTTGGAACCCCATGGACTATACAGTCCATGGAATTCTCTAGGTCAGAATACTGGAGTGGGTAGCCTTTCCCTTCTCTGGGGGATCTTCCCAACCCAGGGATCAAACCCAGGTCGCCCTCATTTCAAGTGGATTCTATACCAGCTGAGCCACAAGGGAAGCCTAAATGTGAGTCTGGACTCTATGTAAATGATGTCCTGTGTTTATGCTGGGATTGGGGGCAGTGTAAGAGAGAAAGGAAGAAACTGTTTTAGCTGGAAGACGTTTCACTTAGAATTCTTTGAGTTACCAAGATCCACACTAACCTATAAAAAAGGGAATCTGTTGGCTCTTATAACTTAAAATTAAGTTGTAATGTTAGCTTAAGGCTCAGCTCGATACAGGAACCCAAATTATGGATTCAGGTCCTGGATTATCTTTTGAAGTCTCCCAGCTACTCTTCTCTGAGTTAGTCTCAGGTTTTCTCTTATGTTGAAAATACTGGCTCTACCAATTCTGACCCATGTCTTTTCAGATTCAAGTCTCAGGAGAAAAAGCACTTTCCCTGGTTTAAGAGTTGTAGCAGAACCATGTCTTACGTGCTCTGATTTGATCCTCGAGCAATTACTACGGCCAGGGAAAGGCAATGCCCCGAATGACTGGACCAGTGTCAGGCGGCCCCTCCGTCTTAGGCTGAGGATAAGAGTCAAGTCAATTCGACCTGCATTTGTTGATATTGGGGGGATGGGTCATTTGCCAGATGAAAATTGGGGTTCAGTGGTGACCCAGCATCCATTTCCTTTTCCTTTGCCCACCTGAAACTGAAATTGGTTGATTCTAAATTTTCAGTCTCTTACAACTGAGATCATTATCTTTTAAGTTTTCTTAAGTAACTGTCTTGGAGTGTTATATGCTCCTGAAATGCCTGTATGTACTCATGCCCTACATCAATTTTTGCAGTTTCTCATTCAAATAATCTGCAATCATCTTATAACTTCAGGGGTTCTGGACCCTGGTGTATGTTAGAAATAACTGGAGAGCATTTAAGACAAGGGTCCTGGCTTTTCCCTAGAGATTCTGATGTATCTCATCTGATGACTCCAATGTGGAGCTAGGATGAGAATTGTAGGTTAGAAAATTCTGGGGCAGATAAACTAGATAAACTAGATTGTCTTAGAAGTTAAGTTTTAGGCTCTCAACTGTTTGAGAGTTAATTTCCTTTAGCCACCAAGTACTGACATCCTTTATTTCAACATTGATTTTGACTTAAAGCTCATTGTAGAGGGAATGATGGGAATAAAGGTGGGAAAGCCTGGAGAGTGAATGTCTGCAAGTGAGGTGCTTTTCCTTGAAGATCTTTGTGAACCCACAATAAAAATAACCCACTGAAAATCTACCTGAATTTCCAAAGCACTTATGGGCTAGTATCTAAGCAAAGGGCACATGGGGGACATTTTTCCTTTGATGCTCAGCTGCCTGCCATTAACTGTATCTAGCTGGTGGACATCAAAAGATAATAGCACTTGTGTGTATATCCAGCTGCCTCATGTTATGGACATTAGTTTTAGCTGGTTTCCTTGCAAGACCTATTTTTAATTCTCTAAAAGTGGCTAAGAGAAGAGGTATTGAGCATTTCAAATAAACACACCCACTTAGGAAAATGGTCACCCAGCCAAACCTGGCTAGGGTCTACTTTGTTGCCGCATTGGGCGTAGGCATGATAGGCTCTCAATATTTTCAAACATTTGAACATGGTTTTCAAATGATAATAGATGCAAAATTTAAAAATCAAGTTCTCTCTCTCTCTCTCTCTCTCTCTGTTTTTCCTCTGCCTTAGATAATAAGGGTGAGTCTTTCCATGAATTCTCAGATGCCAGCATCTAGAAGGCTATGGCTGGCCCCAGTAAGTTTGTTTTGGAAGAGTTATCCCCTTAATTTTTTTTCCTTTAAAATGTTTAATGGGCAAGAAATGGTATAAAATAACAGCCAGGTCACATTAATTAACATTGTTGTTAATGTTTGTGATCCCCTGGAAAGAGCTCTCTTTCAGGTTGATGCAAACTGCAGGAGAGTTTTCACTGCCTGTTGCCTGGAGTGTGACTGGGTTTGGGCCATGAACTCATCTTCACATGGTCCAGAAAAAAGAGATGGCTGCCATGTTTGGCAGGCTTCAAATTGCCTTCTAAAGTGGAAGCAGTGACAGATGTCATTTTATTGGGCTCCAAAATCACTGTGGATGGTGACAGTAGCCATGAAATTAAAAGAGGCTTCCTTCTTGGAAGGAAAGCTATGACCAACCTAGACAGTATTAAAAAGCAAAGATATCACTTTGTCTACAGAGGTCCATCTAGTCAAAGCTATAATTTTTCCAGTAGTCACGTATGGATGTGAGAGTTGGACCATAAAGAAGACTGAGCATTAAAGAATTGATGCTTTCAAATTATGGTGTTGGATAAGATTCTTGATAGTCCCTTGAACAGCAAGGAGATCCAACCAGTAAATCCTAAAGGAAATCAACCCTGAATATTCATTGGAAGGACTGATGCTGAAACTCCAGTACTTTGGCTACCTGATGTGATGTGCCAACTCATTGGAAAAGACCCTGTTGCTGGGAAAGATTAAGGGCAGAAGGAGAAAGGGGCAGCAGAGGATGAGATGGTTGGATGGAATCACTGACTCAATGGACATGAATCTGAGCAAACTCCAGGAGATAGTGAAGGACAGGGAAGCCTGCCATGCTGCAGTCCATGGAGTTGCAAAGAGTGGGACATGACTTAGTGAGTGAACAACAACATCAAAAATTGTCTTCTATCTCAGGGTTGGGCTCTGGCCTTGGTCTTGAGTGATAGGGATTCTCTGGTAAAGTCCTATCTGTTTTCACTTTGGTGACATTTGACAGCTCCATAAGGTCAGCGCTCACCCAGCCCTGTTTGTCCAGTACTCACTCATGAAACTTTGCTTGCTCTTTATGACAGTGAAGAAGTTGCTGCAGGTCAGAATAATCACTGCAGGTCCAATACTCTGTGAAAGACTCCACTTTATCTCCCTAAAGAAGTCCAGGGCCAAAAGACCCAGAGAGACGAAAAAAACCCCACTGCCACTTCTGAAGAGCATGGAGCAGATACAAGGTGTTGGGAGCAAAAGCAGGGTATTGTGCAAGCCCGCTGCCCTCAACACCACACAAAAGGTGGGCAAACCACTTAAACCACTTCTCTGGCCTGACCCCTGGACACACCTCTACCCTCACCCTGTGTAAAGAACAAGTTTGCCCCCCACCTCAGGGAGTGAGCGAGCAAGGGAACGTGTTATTTGTCCTCATCCCCTCTGGGCTGCAGCAGGAGCCCCAGTAAAGTCTTGCCTGGGGGAGAAAAAAAGGACTTGGTTGGGCACGTTGGTTGAGAAGCTTGCCTTTCTCTAAACACTGCCTTGGGTCCTTCTCCCAGCTGCAGAGCATCAACTCCTTCTTGGGCTTACTGCACTAAGTTCTTTAGTGATGGGCCACAGCTCTTGGCACAGAAGAATTCATTTTCACCTCCTGCACCTTCAGATTGTGCAGAGTGGTCAACTCCGCTGTCCCTGGCATGATGGTGGTAGTCCTGATGCTGAGGAGTTGCCTGCTGCTGCGTTACCCTCATCTCCCCTTCCACCTTAATTTTGGTGTATTAATTTTTGGCCAGACAATAGAGGATAGGCTACCTGCAACCTGCCAGTTCTTCATACATGGGGATTGAGATAGAGAGGGACTGATGGGAGCTCATCAGTTCTAGCATCTTTCATCCAGCTCCTCTGTTTTCAGCCTTGCTCATAGTCAAGACTGTCTTTCTTACTCTGTCCCAGAGCCTCTCTCATTCTGTACTATATTTGCAGTGATTTGCACTGTATCTCCTTATGGTAGTTTCTGGACCATGGGCTATTCTACTGTTTTATCCATCCTTATGCTTCTAGAGCTTTCCAGTTGCAGAAGTGTGAGGCACTGCCCTCTTCTCCCTTCTCTCTGTTCATATGGTTGTATTCCTTTGTACTGATAGACTCTTTCTGGGTAGGCTTTTGGGTGGAAAGGGAGGTGAATCTCTGATTGGCCATCTTATACCTGAAACTCTTCTGCTCTTTTTTTTTTTTTTAATTATATCATGTGTCATTTAATTGTTCATCTTCCCATTTAATGAAGCATACATTAATAGTTGATTTGAGAAGTAAATTTATCCAAATCTCTTAGGTTTATATTTAGGGATATTGGATGAGCAAAGGCATCATTCTTGGAGAGAGAAAAAAAGAAAACATTGTTTCTGTTGCCAAAGTCTCCTATGAGACCTTAGAAAATAATTTAAAAACCAAATAGGTGAAAGGTTTCACAATGTATTTTATAACATTTTATTAGAATGATAAATGACTGTAGAATTAAAAGAACGAAGCTTTTTGGCAGACTGTAGGACATTTGCCTAAGAATAAATTACTTTGAAGCAGGATTAATTCTCTTAATATTTGTTACTAGTTTTCACCTAGGACATGATGCCAAGCAGTTCCAAAAGTATGACTTATTAGCCACAGCTCACACCATTTTATCTTTTTTTGTTTAATGAAATATCTCTCTCATCTCTATACCAAGAGGAATAAAACTTGATTGCTATGTATTTAGTCCATTCTAGCTTATTTTTCTGATACTTTTAAAAAATCAACTCTGTGCCATATGCTATGCACCAGAATGGCTGTAAATAATCATAAAATTAAATGCCAGAATTTACCACTACATGTGGTTTCTCATTAAGGTTTGATGTGGCTTCTTTAAACTGAAAATGGGTGAAGGGTTGATTTCTCGTCTTATCAAGCTGTTTTCTGAGCTTTCTCACTGGCCCACCTACCTGGATATATAATTAACTTCAACTCTCAAAGGCTTCTGGTAGACTTGGGCTGTATCTTTGGGAAAATAAGAAGTTATTCTCTGAAACACATATGTGCTGTAGGAACAGCAACTCCAAAGTATCTTCAGTGGCTGTTCCCTAATATGATGTTGACCATATGTTCCGGATACTCCCTAGCAATCCTGTGTCATGTATCCTGATTCAGGGCTTGGAAAATACAGCCAATACCATATGTAACCCTTACTAAGTAGGGAGAATAGATCAGAGTGCTACTGCTAATGAGCTAAATGTTATTTTAGGATGAATCCCAAACTAACCCAGACTGTATCAGTCATTATTTTAGATCATGCCTTTAATTTTCCTTTTAAAATATTGTATTCTAGAAAATTAGAAAATTCCATATAGAGCAGACCATGGTCTTATGGTAACAAATACATTTAGATGGGAGATTATATAGATTAAAATTAATGTGGATTAGACTATATCTATTTTTGGATCCATTGCTTTGATGATCTTCTTTCAATATTGTTGCATTCTGGAGAATTAGGGATTTCTGTATAGAGAGGATGGTGGTCCTGTGTTCACAAATCCATTTAAAGATTATATGAATTAAAATTAAGCTTTTCTGTGTATATTTTGTTCTGCTATCATGGTAACAAGTGAAGATCTGTTCCACTGAATAGTGTATTAATATTTCCACTTCCAAAGGATTTAGTTGCAATATGTTACTTGTAAAAATAGGGATGGTCATTTCAAAGCAAGAATTTTTGAATCCCATTTGCTGTGCAGTGTACTATCCTGGGCATGAGGATGCCCAGAAATAACTGTCTTGGCTTTTGCCCCAAGCAGATCAAATTCAAATGGTTTGAGAAGAGTGCAACTTTTGGTTAAGTGCTCGGAGTTAGACAGATGTGGGCTTGTCACTCCTTAGCTATGTGACTTGAGCAAATTCAGTAACTTCCCCTGAGCCTCAGTTTTCTTATTAGTAAACTGGGGGAAATGACAAGTAAACTGCCTATCAGTTCAGTTCAGTTCAGTCGCTCAGTCATGTCCGACTCTTTGCGACCCCATGAATCGCAGCACACCAGGCTTCCCTGTCCATCACCATCTCCTGGAGTTCACTCAGACTCACGTCCATCGAGTCAGTGGTGCCATCCAGCCATCTCATCCTCTGTCATCCCCTTTTCCTCCTGCCCCCAATCCCTCCCAGCATCAGAGTATTTTCCAGTGAGTTAACTCTTCCCAGGAGGTGGCCAAAGTACTGGAGTTTCAGCTTTAGCATCATTCCTTCCAAAGAACGCCCAGGACTGATCTCCTTCAGAATGGACTGGTTGGATCTCCTTGCAGTCCAAGGGACTCTCAAGAGTCTTCTCCAACACCACAGTTCAAATGCATTAATTCTTCGGTGCTCAGCCTTCTTCACAGTCCAGCTCTTACATCCATACATGACCACTGGAAAAACCATAGCCTTGACTAGACGGACCTTTGTTGGCAAAGTAATGTCTCTGCTTTTGAATATGCTCTCTAGGTTGGTCATAACGTTTCTTCCAAGGAGTAAGTGTCTTTTAATTTCATGGCTGCAATCACCATCTTCAGTGATTTTGGAGCCCCCCAAAATAAAGTCTGACATTGTTTCCACTGTTTCCCCATCAATTTGCCATGAAGTGATGGGACCAGATGCCATGGTCTTAGTTTTCTGAATGTTGAGCTTATAGACAGTCGTATATAGGTTAAATGAAGTGATAGTAGTGAAGTGCTGGGCGCAGTTTCTGGCCCAGAGTAATTCAGCAAGTATTGGCCAAAGTAACCAGTATTGTCATAATAATGTAGTTCCTGTTAAAATTGATCAGTGATGTTTGTCAGCATCAGGCAGTGCTTCCATTCATCAGAAGGAATCAGTTGAGTTCAGTTACTTAGTTGTGTCCCCATGGACTACAGCATGCCAGGCCTCCCTGTCCATCACCAATTCCCAAAGTTTACTCAAACTCATGTCTACTGAGTCGGTGATGCCATCCAACCATCTCATTTTCTGTTGTCCCCTTCTCCTCTGGCCTTCAATCTTTCCCAGCATCAGCGTCTTTTCAGATGAGTCAGTTCTTCACATCAGGTGGCCAAAGTATTGGAGTTCCAGCTTCAGCATCAGTCCTTCCAATGAATATTCAGGACTGATTTCCTTTAGGATGGACTGGTTGGATCTTCTTGCAGTCCAAGGGACTCTCAAGATTCTTCTCCAACACCACAGTTCAGAAGCATAAATTCTTTGGCTCTCAGCTTTCTTTATAGTCTAACTCTCACACTCATACATGACTACTGGAAAAACCATAGCTTTGACTGTATGGACCTTTGTTGGCAAAGTAATGTCTCTGCCTTTTAATATGCTGTCTATGTTGGACAGGACAGGGAGGCCTGGCATGCTGCGATTCATGGGGTTGCAAAGAGTCAGACACGACTGAGCGACTGAACTGAACTGTCTAGGTTGGTCATAACTTTTCTTCCAAGGAGCAAGCGTCTTTTGATTTCATGGCTACAGTCACCATCTGCAGTGATTTTAGAGCCCCCGCCCACCAAACTGTTTCCACTGTTTCCCCATCTATTTGCCATGAAGTGATGCGACCAGATGTCATGATCTTAGTTTGATTGATCAGTGACATTTGTCAGCATCAGGCTGTGCTTCCATTCAGCAGAAGGAATAGGATGTATTTGCCTTGGTTTTCTCAATATTATAGTAGGATGGGAATAGAGTTGAGGGGTGACAAGAAAAGCACAATATTTTGTATCTTTGCTCCCTAATGGTTGACATCACTAATTCTTAAAAAAAAAAAAAAAAAAGTTTACTTATTTGGCTGTTCTGGGTTTTAGTTGCAGCATGCAGGATCTTCAGTCTTCATTGCAGCATGCAAGGTCTTTAGTTGCAGTATGTGGGATCTAGTTCTCTGACCAGGAATTGAACCTGGGCTCCCTGCTTTGGCAGTGTGGAGTCTTGGCTACTGGGCTACCAGGGAAGTCCCGGCATCACTGATTTTTAGAAATTCTATTCCTAGGCATTTCTTTCAGTCCTATTCCCCCCACACTGTGAAGCCCCTACTCTCTTTAATAGTCTTTGCAGCTTCCTAGAATACAAATGAATTGCTCTGCTGGTCTTACCCCAGCACCAAACATTAATTAAGGGACCAGCGCCAAGAATAAGACAGAAGAACAGAAAAGAAAATTTTTTTTATTGGTTTTTAAATTTATCTATTTAAGGAGCTTTGCAGTGCTATACATTCTTATCACACTGAATGCATTGGCTTTATTGAAACAGCTAACTTAAATAAGTACCCTACTGGAACACCTGGATTGCTTTGAGTGTGGACTGTCTAAGAGCTATCACCACAGTGAACAATGAAGGAGAGATCTACAGGAAGTGCCAGGTGGATTAAGGGATATCTAGTATTCCTTTGGAGAAGACGATGGCACCCAACTCCAGTACTCTTGCCTGGCAAATCCCATGGACAGAGGAGCCTGGTGGGCTGCAGTCCATAGGGTCACTCAGAGTGGGACATGACGGAGCGACTTCCCTTTCACTTTTCACTTTCATGCATTGGAGAAGGAAATGGCAACCCACTCCATTGTTTTTGCCTGGAAAATCCCAAGGACGGGGGAGCCTGGTGGGCTGCCGTCTATGGGGTGGCACAGAGTCGGACACGACTGAAGTGACTTAGCAGCAGTCTTCCTTAGAAATATTTTATTGCTTCATCAGCAGAATCTAAGACCCAGAGTGATGATCAGGAGAAAAGATGACTATGTACTCATTCTCTAGGTTTATTACTTCTGAGAGACTCATATGATCTTTGCTGGGGAAGACCTTATAGACTGTGCAGTCCAGTGTTTTTCAACATTTATGTGAAAAACTTTGGCAACTTTTTGTTGATATGGTATCTTCCATAGGGCCCAAGTGTATGAGATAAAGAATAGCTAATCTGAGTGGCAGTGGCTGTGGACCCCAGGAGCCTGCCTGCTTGGTTTCCCACTTCTCCGCTGCATTTGCTACCTTTGCTTTTACCACGTGTTTGTTTGGGATTCCAGGCTTCAGCAATACGTGAACTGTGAACTTCCAGTTGTTCAAGCTGGTTTTAGAAAAGGCAGAGGAACCAGAGATCAAATTGCCAACATCCGCTGGATCATTGAAAAAGCAAGAGAGTTCCAGAAAAATATCTATTTCTTCTTTATTGACTATGCCAAAGCCTTTGACTGTGTGGATCACAATAAACTGTGGACAGTTCTGAAAGAGATGGGAATCCCAGACCACCTGACCTGCCTTTTGAGAAACCTATATGCAGGTCAGGAAGCAACAGTTAGAACTAGACATAGAACAACAGACTGGTTCCAAATAGGAAAAGGAGTTCATCAAGGCTGTATATTGTCACCCTGCTTATTTAACTTCTATGCAGAGTACATCACGAGAGATGCTGGGCTGGAAGAAGCACAAGCTGGAATCAAGATTGCTGGGAGAAATATCAATAACCTCAGATATGCAGATGACACCACCCTTATGGCAGAAAGTGAAGAGGAACTAAAAAGCCTCTTGGTGAAAGTGAAAGTGGAGAGTGAAAAAGTTGGCTTAAAGCTCAACATCCAGAAAACGAAGATCATGGCATCCGGTCCCATCACTTCATGGGAAATAGATGGGGAAACAGTGGAAACAGTGGCAGACTATATTGCTTGGGTCTCCAAAATCACTGCAGATGGTGACTGCAGCCATTAAATTAAAAGACGCTTGCTACTTGGAAGGAAAGTTATGATCAACCTAGATAGCATATTGAAAAGCAGAGACATTACTTTGCCAAGAAAGTTCCGTCTAGTCAAGGCTATGGTTTTCCCAGTGGTTATGTATGGATGCTAGAGTTGGACTGTGAAGAAAGCTGAGCGCCGAAGAATTGATGCTTTTGAACTGTGGTGTTGGAGAAGACTCTTGAGAGTCCCTTGGACTGCAAGGAGATCCAACCAGTCCATCCTAAAAGAGATCAGTCCTAGGTGTTCATTGGAAGGACTGATGTTGAAGCTGAAATTCCAATACTTGGGCCACCTAATGCAAAGAGTTGACTCATTGGAACAGACCCTGATGCTGGAAAAGATTGAGGGCGGAAGGAGAAGGGGATGACAGAGGATGAGATAGCTGGATGGCATCACCGACTTGATGGACATGAATTTGAGTAAACTCCGGGAGTTGGTGATGGACAGGGAGGCCTGGCGTGCTGCAATTCATGGGGTCGCAAAGAGTCGGACACAACTGAGCAACTGAACTGAACTGAACTGAAGTTTTTAAGGACTTCCCTGGTAGTTCAGATGATAAAGGATCTGCCTGCAATGAAGGAGACCTGCATTCAATCCCTGCGTTGGGGAGATCCCCTGGAGAAAGGGAATGGCAACCGCTCCAGTATTCCTGCCTGGAGAACTCCATGGTCAGAGGAGCCTGGTGGGCTACAGCCCATGGGGTTGCAAAGAGTCAGTCATGACTGAGCAATTGACACTACACTACACTAAGTTCTTAAACACCATAAACAATGATGAGCCCATCGAATCCCTTCTTTTTTAATCTATGAAGAAACTAAAAAAAATTGTACATTTGTAGTCAAGCTAGTAATGTCAAAATAGGTCACAGAACACAGATCTCCTAGCCTCCAAGCCATTATTCTTCCCTTACAGTCTATATTAACCCCATTCAGCTTTTGTCTTTTTCCTTTAAGTGTCTCAGTAGAGAGAAATCAGCTAAGCACAATCTCTCATAAAGGATGCTATTACTACTACTGCTGCTGCTTTTAGAAAACAGGAAAAGAAAAACAAATGCATCAGTGACAGGAATGTTAATATAATCCGTACGCATAACTGGATCCTATGTGCTTTGTGCTGGGTCTTCTTTGTGCTGGGTCTTCACTGCAGTGCACAGGACTCTCTCTAGTTGCAGCAGGTGGGCTTTTCTCTCTAGTTGTGGAGCATGGACTCTAGAGTTTGCGAGCTCAGTAGCTGCAGCACCCTGGCTTCTCTCATTGCCCTGTGGCACATGGGATCTTAATTTTCTGACCAGGGATCAAAGCTTTGTCCCCTGCATTGGAAGGTGATTCTTAACCACTGGACCACCAAGGAAGTCCCCATAAACATACTTTAATAATTGATCAAATTCTGTTTGTGTTTGCTGCTACTGCTGCTGCTAAGTTGCTTCAGCCGTGTCCGACTCTATGCAACCCCATAGACGGCAGCCCACCAGGCTCCCCCGTCCCTGGGATTCTCCAGGCAAGAACACTGGAGTGGGTTGCCATTTCTTTCTCCAATGCATGCATGCTAAGTCGCTTCAGTCATGTCCAACTCTGTGCGACCCCATAGACGGCAGCCCACCAGGCTCCCCCATCCCTGGGATTCTCCAGGCAAGAACACTGGAGTGGGTTGCCATTTCCTTCTCCAATGCATTAAAGTGAAAAGTGCAAGTGAAGTCGCTCAGTCGTGTCCGACTCTTAGCGACCCCATGGACTGCAGCCCACCAGGCTCCTCCGTCCATGGGATTTTCCAGGCAAAAGTACTGGAGTGGGCTGCCGTTGCCTTCTCCGTTTGTATTTGAGGAGATGCCAAATACGTGTGTGTGTGTGTGTGTCTGTCTGTCTGTGTGTAGGAGACACTTCTTAAGCTAATCAAAATGATTAGCTGCATGTATTCTTTCAGTAGAACAGTGACATTGAATACCTTATTATAAGGGGATAATTTTGTGATTTCCTCTCTGAAGTTGATAACATGGTCCCCAAAACAGGATGATAGAGGAAAAAATGAAACTATTTCTCTGGGTACTTATGCCTAGTATTACTGTTACCAAACACAAGTTCGTGTGCCCAAAGCACAGTGAGGCCAAACAAACTGAGTCATCAGAGTTTTAAGCAGAGAAATATTTATTGCAAGGCCATGCAAGGAGATGATGGCTCAGGTCCCCCACACCCTGAACTCCTTAAAGGGCTTCAACAAAGCACTTTTAAAGGCCATTAACTCCAATACTTTGGCCACCTGATGCAAAGAACTGACTCATTTGAAAAGACCCTGACGCTGGGAAAGCTTGAGGGCAGGAGAAGGGGCTGACAGAGGATGAGATGGTTGGATGGCATCACCAACTCGATGGACATGAGTTTGGGTAAACTGTGGGAGTTGGTGATGGACAGGGAGGCCTGGTGTGATGCGGTCCATGGGGTTGCAAAGAGTCCGACATGACTGAGCAACTGAACTGAACTGAAAGGCCAGGGAAGCGGGGAGGGATGTGGTTAGTTGTTGCAAATTTGTTGCTGTCAGAATCCTTTGTTATTTGTACCTGTGCACATAGGTCAGGTCATGATGTTCCTGTAAATCTCCAGTAAAACAAATGTTATTCCCTGTTCTGCAACTTTTTAATCTCTGTATGAATGGACTCTTAAAGGTGAGAGCCCTGAGAATGGGCTCTCACGTATATTTCAGGCCATAGGCAACATGCTTTTACCAAAGGTGCAGAGCCAGCATGCCTAAGCACAGGCAACAGAGTGCAAAGGTTACAGTAGAAGGAGCAGATCTAATATGGAGTCAGATGTGTTCTTCCCTAGTACATTATAAATGAAGAAAGGAAAGAAGAAAGTGAATGCAATGTCTAACCTATGTTTTTGCTTCTAGGAGTATAAATTCGTGCCATTTATGGTGCCAGTTAAAAGATTTGGGTGACTAATGATACTTTTACATGTGTTCATCAACGTATTAGTTTTCTATTGCTGCATAGCAAATTACCAAAAATGCAGTGGCTTAGAACAACGTGAATTTATCATCTCATGGTTTCCATGCCTTAAGAGTCTGTATACGAGATTTAGATGGGTCCTCTGTTTAGACCGAAATCAACGTGTTGGTTATGACATGCAGTGTTTCTTGCAAGCTTTATTGTAAGAGTTATCTTGGTGCAGTTGTATGATTGAAGTGTCTGTTTTCTTGCTAGCGTTGGCTGGGGACAGCTCTCAGCCCTAGACTGGCTACCCTCCTCTCACAAAATGGCAATTTTCTTTCTTTCAGGCCAGCAGAAGAATGTCCCTCTGACATTCTTTGAAAAGATTTCCTGATTAGAACAGGCCCACCAGAATAATCACCCTTTTGCTTAGTTCAAAGTCAGTTGATTAGTTACTTAGTCCTGGGTATAATATCCCATCATGTTTGCAGGTTTTGTCCTGCCCATATTTAAGGGGAAGGAAGGAGTTCTTAAGGGCTTGTACAACAGAGATCTGGAATCTTGGAGGCCAGCTTAGAACTCTGCCTATCACATCCAAACTTTCTGATTATTTCAGGGTAAATGAGTAGTAGGCAAAATTTTAAATTAAAGCACATTTGTCTTCAGCATTGTCTTTTTATCGTTAGGAGGATCTTGTTAACCCAAAAGAATAAATTGCCAAAAGGATTTTTTTTTTTTAAGTGAGGAAAGGTAGCTGTGAGGAAGGAGAAAGGAGAGGAAGGCCCCTTCTCAAAGTGTGAAAGACCTACTTAGAATATGAAGCTCATTCCTCAGCAGGTTTCTCAGAAACAGGCAACTCAGTACTTTAGCAGCAGCCTGTGTATTAGTGTTGAAACTGTGTTCCTATTAATACTAGTTATAATTGTTACTATTAACATTTTTGAAAACAAACAGAAAGAAAATCCTTCAGAGTCAAGTTTCACACTTTAATTTATATCTAAGAACACAATTCATATCTAATTGCCAACTGACAGAGATAAAACCTGAAAAACAATAACTTTATGACTAAACATTCTGTGTTAAAACAGGGCAGTATGTGTGGGCTTTTTTGGCAAGATTGAGTCATAAGTTAAAGAATAACTCATTGTGTTAAAAGATAAACTGAGGCATATTAAAATTTTCGAGTTTTTAAAACAATATTATTTATGTATTTGGCTGCACCAGGCCTTAGTCGCAGCATGTGGGAACTTCAGTTGCAGCATGTGAACTCTTAGTTTAGGCATGGAGGATCTAGTTCCCCAACCAGGGATAGAACTTGGGCCCCATGCATTGTGAGTGTGAAGTGTTAGCCACTGGACCACCGGGGAGGTCCCTAAAAATATCATGTTTATTTGAGCAAAAATTGATTTGAATCAGGCAGCACTCAGTCTAGTAGATAGAAAGTAGCTCTGAGGAGCAGTACAAGGGAGACTTTTATAGGAGAAAGGAGCAGGAACAAAGAATTCACACAAGGCAAAAGAAATGCTGGTTGATCAACACAAAATTACTTCCCTTTAAGTCATGGCAGGGGTCTGTTAGGCAGATTACTTAACTAACTAATGCTAATCAGTTGATTCCAGATTGACTGGTTAGAGATTCTGTTTGTGGGAGAGCTGAACTCTAATTAAGACTCAGTTTGGTGACATGGGCTTAGCATAAGTGACTCCATTTTGGGCTTGTGGTTTTGTTTTTTTTAATTAATTTATTTTAGTTGGAGGATAATTACTTTACAATATTTTGGTGGTTTTAGCTATATATTGACATGAATCAGCCACAGGTGCACATGTGTCCCCCCATCTTGAACCCCCCTCTCTCCTCCCTCCCCACCCCATGCCTCTGGGTTGTCCCAGAGCACTGGCTTTGAGTGCCCTGCTTCATGCATTGAACTTGGACTGGTTATCGGTTTTACATACTGTAATATACATGTTTCAATGCTCTTCTCTCAAATCATCCCACCTTCGCCTTCTCCCACATAGTCCAAAAGTCTGTTCTTTACATCTGTGTCTCTTTTGCTGCATTGCTTATAGGGTAGTCACTACTGTCTTTCTAAACTCTGTATATATGTGTTAATATACTCTAGTGGTGTTTCTCTTTCTGACTTATTGCACTCTGTATAACAGGCTCCAGTTTCATCTACCTCATTAGAACTGATTCAAATGCGTTCTTTTTTATAGGTGAGTGATATTTCACTGTGTATATGAACCACAGCCTCCTTATCCACTCATCTGCCAATGGACTTCTGGGTTGCTTCCATATCCTAGCTATTGTAAACCGTGCTGCAGTGAACACTGGGAGTACATGTGACTCTCAGTTCTGGTTTCCTCAGTGTGTATGCCCAGCAGTGGGATTGCTGGATTGTATGGTAGTTCTAATTCCAGTTTTTTAAGGAATCTCCTCATTGTTCTCCATAGTGGCTACACCAGTTTGCATTCCCACCAAGAGTGTAAGAGGTCTCCCTTTTCTCCACACCTTCTCCAGCACTTATTGTTTGTAGACCTTTTGATGGCAGCCATTCTTAGTGTGAAATGATTCCTCATTGTGGTTTTGATTTGCATTTCTCTAATAATGAGTGATGTTAAGCATCTCTTCATGTGTTTATTAGCCATCTGTATGTCTTCTTTGGAGAAATGTCTGTTTAATTCTTTGGCCTATTTTTGATTGGGTTGATGGTTTTTCAGATATTGAGCTGCATGGGCTGCTTATATATTTTGGAGATTAATTCTTTGTCAGTTGTTTCATTTGCTATTATTTTCTCCCACTCTGAAAGCTGCCTTTTCACCTTGTTTATTGTTTCCTTCATTGTGCAAAAGCTTTTAATTAGAACCCACTTGCTTATTTTTGTTTTTATTTCCATTATTCTGGGAGGTGGGTCATAGAAGATCTTGCTGTGATTTATGTCAGAGCAAGATCTGTTCTGTGTTCTGCCTATGCTTTCCTCAAGGAGTTTTATAGTTTCTGGTCTTACATTTAGATCTTTAATCCATTTTGAGTTTATTTTTGTGTATGGTGTTAGGAAGTGTTCATTTCATTCTTTTACAAGTGGTTGACCAGTTTTCCCAGCACCACTTGTTAAAGAGATTGTCTTTTCTCCACTGTATATTCTTGCCTCCTTTGTCAAAGATAAGGTATCCATAAGTGTGTGGATTTATCTCTGGGCTTTCTATTTTGTTCCATTGATCTATATTTCTGTCTTTGTGCCAGTACCATACTGTCTTCATGATTGTAGCTTTCTAGTATAGTCTGAAGTCAGGAGGTTGATTCTTCCAGTCCCATTCTTCTTTCTCAAGATGGCTTTGGCTATTGGAGGTTTTCTGTGTTCCCATACAAATTGTGAAATTATTTGTTCTAGTTCTGTGAAAAATTGGTTGGTTGGTAGGGATTGCATTGAATCTATAGATTGCTTTGGCTAGTATACTCATTTCACTATATTGATTCTTCTGATCCATGAACATGGTATATTTCTCCATCTATTTGTGTCATCTTTGATTTTGTTCATCAGTGTTTTATAGTTTTCTATATATAGGTCTTTTGTTTCTTAAGTAAATTTATTCCTAAGTATTTTATTCTTTTCATTGCAATGGTGAATGGGATTGTTACCTTAATTTCTCTTTCTGTTTTTTCATTGTTAGTGTATAGGAATACAAGGGATTTCTGTGTATTAACTTTATATCCTGTATTAACTTTTATCCTGTAATTTTCTGGTGGTATCTTTAGGGTTTTCTATGTAGAGGATCATGTCGTATGCAAACAGTGAGAGTTTTACTTCTTATTTTCCAATCTTTTTCTTCCCTGATTGTTGTGGCTAGGACTTCCAAAACTATGTTGAATAGTAGTAAGGAGAGTGGGCACCCTTATGTTGTTCCTGAGTTTAGAGGAAATGCTTTCAATTTTTTGCCATTGAGGAAAATGTTTGCTGTGGGTTTGTTGTATATGGCTTTTATTATGTTGAAGTATGTTCCTTCTATGCCTGCTTTCTGGAGAGTTTTTCTCATAAATGGGTGTTGAATTTGTCAAAGGCTTTCAATGCATCTATTGAGATAATCATATGGTTTTCATCTTTCAATTTGTAAATATGGTGTACCACATTGATTGATTTGTGAATATTGAAGAATCCTTTCATCTCTGGAATAAAAGCCTACTTGGTCATGATATATGATCATTTTAGCTGTTGGCTTCTGTTTACTAGATGTTTTGTTGATTTTTGCATCTATGTTCATCAGTGATATTGGTCTGTAGTTTTCTTTTGTTTGTGGCATCTTTGTCTGGTTTTAGGATTCAGGTCATGGTGGCCTCATAGAATGAATTTGGGAGTTTATCTTCCTCTGCAGTTTTCTGGAAGAGTTTGAGTGGCATAGATGTTAGCTCTTCTCTAAGTTTTTGGTAGAATTCACCTGTGAAGCCATCTGGCCATGAGCTTTTGTTTTTTGGAAGATTTTTGATTATAGTTTCTATTTCTGTGCTTGTGATGTGTCTGTTAAGATTTTCTATTTCTTCCTGGTTCAGTTTTAGAAGGTTATACTTTTCTAAGACTTTGTCCATTTCTTCCAAGTTTTCCATTTTATTGGCATATAATTGCTCATAGTAGTCTCTTATAATCTTTTATATTTCTGTGTTGTTGTGATTTCTCCATTTTCATTTCTAATTTTGTTGATTTGACTCTTCTCTCTTTTTTCCTTGATGAGTCTGGCTAACGGTTTGTCTATTTTATTTATCTTCTCAAAGAACCAGCTTTTAGTTTTGTTTGTCTTTGCTATAGTCTCCTTGATTTCTTTTTCATTTATTTCTGCTCTGATTTTTATGATTTCTTTCCTTCTACTAACTATGGGGTTCTTCTGTTCTTTTTCCAGTTGCTTCAGGTGTAAAGTTAGGTTGCTTATTTGATGTTTCTCTTGTTTCTTGAGGTAGGCTTATATTGCTATGAACCTCCCTCTTAGCACTGCTTTTATTGAATCCCATAGGTTTTGGGTTGTTGCGTTTTCATTTTCATTTGTTTCAATGAATATTTTGATATCCTTTTTGATTTCTTCTGTGATATGTTGGTTTTTCAGAAGCGTATTGTTTAGCCATCATATGTTTGTGATTTTTATAGTTTTTTTTTTTCCTGTAGTTGACATCTAATCTTAGTGCATTGTGATCAGAAAAGATGCTTAAAATGATTTCAATTTTTAAAAATTTACCAAGGCTAGATTTGTGGCCCAGGATGTGATCTATCCATGTGCACTTGAGAAAAAAGTGAAATCCATTGTTTTTGGGTGAAATGCCCTGTGAATATCAGTTAGGTCTAACTGGCCCATTGTATCATTTAAAGCTTGTGTTTCCTTCCTGATTTTCTGTTTGGTTGATCTATCCATAGGTGTGAGTGGGGTATTAAAGTCCCCCACTATTATTGTGTTACTGTTAATTTTCCCTTCCATACTTTTAGCATTTGCCTTACATATTGAGGTGCTTCTATGTTGGGTGCATATACATTTATAATTGTTATATCTTCTTTTTGGATTGATCCTTTCATCATTATATAGTATCCTTCTTTGTCTCTTGTCTTTATTTCAAAGTCGATTTTATCTGATATGAGTATTGCTACTTCTGCTTTCTTTTGGTCTCCATTTGCATGAAATATCTTTTTCCAGCTCTTCACTTTCAGTCTGTATGTGTCCCTAGGTTTGAGGTGGGTCTCTTGTAGACAGTATATATAGGGGTCTTGTTTTTGTATCCATTCAGCCAGTCTTTGTCTTTTGGTTGGCACATTTAATCCATTTGCATTTAAGGTAATTATTGATAAGTATGATCCTGTTTGCCATTTACTTTGTTGTTTTAGGTTCAAGTTTATAAACCTTTTCTGTGTCGTTTCCTGTCTAGAGAAGATCCTTTAGCATTTGTTAAAAGCTGATTTGGTGGTGCTGAATTCTCAGATTTTGCTTATTTGTAAAGCTTTTTATTTCTTCTTCATATCTGAATGAGATACTTGCTGGGTGGAGTAATCTTGGTTGTAGGTTTTTCTCGTTCATCACTTTAAGTATGTCCTGCCATTCTCTTCTGGCCTTAAGAGTTTCTATTGAAAAATCAGCTGTTATCCTTATGGGGATCTCCTTGTGTGTTATTTGTTGCTTTTCCCTTGCTGCTTTTAATATTTGTTCTTTGTGTTTAACTTTCGTTAGTTTGATTAATATGTGTCTTGGGGTATTTTGCCTTGGATTTATCCTGTCTGGGACTCTGGTTTTCTTGAATTTGGGTGGCTATTTTCTTCTGCATTTTAGAGATGTTTTCGACTGTTATCTCCTCAAGTATTTTCTCATGCCTTTTCTTTTTGTCTTCTTCTTCTGGGACACTTATAATTTGAATGTTGGGACATTTAGCATTGTCCCAGAGCTCTCTGAGGTTGTCCTCATTTCTTTTAATTCTTTTTCTTTCTCTGCTTCATTTATTTCCACTATTCTATCTTCCACCTCACTTATACTCTATTCTGCCTCAGTTATTCTACTTTTGGTTCCCCCCAGAGTGTTTTTAATCTCAGTTATTGCATTGTTGATTATTGATTGACTCTTCTTTATTTCTTCTAGGTCCTTGTTAAACATTTTTTTCATCTTATCAGTCCTTGTCTCTAGTCTATTTATCTGTAGCTGCATTTTGTTTTCAAGATTTTGGATTATCTTTACTTTCATTATTCTGAATTCTTTTTCAGGTAGACTCCCTATCTTCTCTTTTGTTTGGTTTGGTGGGTTTTTATCATGTTCCTTCACCTGCTGAATATTTATCTGCCTTTTCATTTTGTTTAGATTGCTGTGTTTGGGGTGCCCTTTCTGCAGGCTGGAAGGTTGTGATTCCTCTTAATTGTGGAGTCTGCTTCCTGCGGATGGCGTTAGACCAGTGGCTTGTCAAGGGTTCCTGTTTGGGGGAACTTGTGTTTGTGCTCTGGGGGGTAGAGCTGGAGATCTTCTCTCTGGAGTGCAGTACAGTGTCCAGTAGTGAGTTTTGGGGCATCTGTGGGTTTGGTCTGGCTTTGGGCAGCCCATCTTTTAATGTTCAAGGTTGTGTTCCTATTTGCTGGAGAATTAGCGTAGTGTGTCTTGCACTGGAACTTATTGGCTCTTGGGTAGAGCTTGGTTTCAGTGTAGGTATAGGCTTCCCTGATAGCTCAGTTGGTAAAGAATCCACCTGCAATGCAGGAGACCCCAGTTCAATTCCTGGGTCAGGAAGATCTGCTGGAGAAGGGACAGGCTACCCACTCCAGAATTTTTGGGCTTCCCTTGTGGCTCAGCTGGTAAAGAATCTGCCTTCAATGTGGGAGACCTGGGTTCAATCCCTGGGTTGGGAAGATCCGCTGGAGAAGGGAAGGCTACCCACTCCAGTAGTCTGGCCTGGAGCATCCCTTGGACTGTATAGTCTATGGGGTCACAAAGAGTTGGGCATTAATGAGTGACTTTCACTTTCACGAAGACTTTTGGGTGGGCTGTTGTCTATTAATGTTCCCTCAAGTCAGGAGTTCTCTCTGATGTTCTGAAGTTCTGGAGTTGAGCCTCCCTTCTTTGGGTTTTGGTCTTCCTCTTACAGTAGCCTCAAGACTTCTCCCTCTATACAACACAGAAGATAAAACTCCTAGGTTAATGGTGAAACAACTCTCCACAGCCAGGAACACCCAGAGAGATTCACAGAGTTAAATAGAGAAGATAAGAAGGAGGAAGCAGATAGAGGTGACCCAGAGGAGTAAAGGGAGAGTCAAAAGGGGAGAAGAGCAATCAATCCAGTAATCAAATCCCTCTTTTTGAAGAGATTGGGCTGCCTTTCTAGGTGCCTGGTGTCCTCCACCAGTGTTCAGAAATTGTTTTGTGGAAGTTTGTCACATTCAGGTGTTTTTTGATTAATTTGTGGGGGAGAAAGTGGTCTCCCCATCCTATTCTTGTGCCATCTGGGGACCCCACTTGTGGTCTTGTTTTTAACAGTCATCAAAACAGCTTTGGCTTTCTCTCATTAAAAAACCCACAGTTTCTGGCCATTTGGACTTTGATTTTATGAAGGATTACTTTCTACCCATTTCAAATTTCCCTTAGCATTTCAGGTGAATCCTTTATAAACTCTTTCAGCTTTTATTGTAAGTCAAAAATATCTGAATGGGACTCCTGGATCTGGCTCTCCTTCAACAGAAAACATTATTGAGTTTCAGTGTTGAGTTTCAGTGAATTGGGCTTAAGTTTCATATCGGTTACAAATTCTGCACTGTGTTTCTGGCTGTGGTTTCTGGTGGGAGTGCCAGCATTTGGTTGGGTTGTTGTCCAAAGGCTCCTGGGTTCGAGGTTGCTGAAGCCAGTCTAGCATTTTGATGGTGTCCAGGCTTTGTACAGCAGGAATTTGATTCTACCCATCATTCTGCCATTTTTTTGGTGTGTGTCTCTCACCAAAGTACTCTCTGAGTACTTACTGCTTCTACTGGTAGTACAGCACATTGCTCGTCCCACATTCTGGTACTTTCAGTGCCCAAAGCCTCTTAGATAGATGAAAAAATGGAAGGCTTGATGTATAAATGAGAATTATGCCTCTTGGTTAATAACATTGCCCTTCCTCTACCTATTCTTTCTTCCTTTCCTCTCTCTCTCTCTTCCCTTTGGAAACAAGGACAAGATATCTAGACAAAGAAAGAGAAAAGAAAGGACTTATACATTATTAAGAATGCAGGGTAGGAGAAAGTCACAGATGAAATTTGTGGTCCCCAAGTCCCTAGACTTTTGCTGAGACAAAAATCAATGACAACAGCTTGCTGCAGCTTCCCAGAGGATCCAAAGGTCAGCTAAATCATTAGGGATTCAGATTTTTCTAAACAAGACTTTCTGGTCTGAGGTCCTTAGAGTCAAGGGGGTTATGACATCTTTCTGAAGATGTCTTTTCTACCTCACTCCTTCCTTTCCTCCCTATTTCTCTTTCTTCCTCTCCCCATTTTGTCCTTCTCTCTCTTATTCATGGCAAACACTTTATAATGTGAAAATAACTTGGGTGATGAGTGATTCTGATGAGTGAGGAACCTCACTCATTCTTATAATAATCTGTGGTGGTGGTTTAGTTGCTAAGTAGTCTCTGCTATTCCATGAACTATAGCCCCCCCAGGCTCCCCTGTCCATTAGATTTCCCAGGCAAGAATACTGGAGTAGGTTGCCATTTCCTTCTCCAGGGATCTTCCCAACCCAGGGATTGAACTCGGGTCTCCTGCATTGCAGGTAGATTCTTTACCACTGAGCCACCTAGGAAGCCAATAATAATCTAGCCATACTCAATTGTTTTAATAATGATGCCCTGTGATTAAGTCATATCAGTGTGTTTTACATTGCTTTCCATAGATAAAATACCTGCTTCCATAGGTGAACTATCTGGAATGAATTAGTTCTAACTGTACTGCTGTGTGGTATCAGTGAACTAACTTTTTAACAACACACCTGGGATATTCAGCTGACAGTGAGCAGTCTGTAGGTGACTCTGTCTTGCGAGTGACACATGTTTTCCAGTTTTTCTTGTGCCTCGGAAAAACAGTGAGGGCATTTTCTGCAGCTGTTCTTGTATATTAAATAATTCTACTTTCCTCTGCCCTTTGGTTAAAGTGGCCCCAGTTCAGAGGAAGTAGTATGAAAGGATTCTCACCATCGGCCAAGTGTGAATTTGAGAAAAAAGTACACAGTTCATCTCTCATTGCCGTTTAAAAATTTACAGTCAATCACTGTAGCACTTATATCTTAAAAAGCTTTGCTACTAGAAAGATTATTTTTTTCTTCTAAAGTAGGCAAATTAGGCTCTTAAATAGAGACAGACCTTTTTTCTATCCCACTTGAAACCTTCTGAAGAGCTTCATGATGTCAATGGTGTTAGGAAATTTAACTGAGTTAAGTGCTTAATTTTAGAGTTAAGTTTTAAATTCCCATCAAAATATGCTTTTTACAGAGTTCGTGTAGTCATTTCAGATCTGTGACATTAGCAGAGAGTCTCAGGATCAGAGCAGAGAATGGAGAAGTAGATAAGGCCCTCATGACCAAGACAGCCTGTTTTTCTTTTAGTTGATTGTTTTTGTCTTAAAAAAAAAAAAAAAAAAAGAGTGGTTATTCCCCAAAGCATTACTTTTGGCTAAAACACTGCTTCAAGCTTAAAATTTCCCGTTCTTGCTACTTTGAAAACACTATGGTTCATAGTAATACAGATCATTTATTTCAAATAACGTATACTTTCTGTTTTAATGAACTTCTGGACTATACGTCCGGATAGGAACTTAGACTAAGTGTAGAAATACACAATAAATGGTTAAATCTGGACATAGGTCAAGTCTCATAATTATATTCCAGAACTTTGGGTCAGGTGTCGGAATCATGTGACAGAACTATGGGCCTCTCCTCTCTCACAGCTGCCAGTCACTCCAAGTCCTTCTATTCAAGAGGATAATCTCCTCAAACCACAGTGTTCTTCAGCCAAATGTGATGTCTTATTGCCAGATCTACCAAACAAATAGTAATCCTGAAGCAAGAGAATTTTTTCTCTTAACTACAGCAGTCACTCTAAGCAAAAGCAGTGGAATAAGCACAGCTACCGCAGACAAACCATTTTGTGCTTCTTTTGTGCATGAAAAAGATCTTTATGCTGTATAAAAAATTGCTCTTAATTTAGTGTCACTGTGACTTGTAGTTTTGGTCAACACACCTCAGTTTAGGCTATCTGAATGGCATCTTTATAGCATAAGCATTTATGCAACCTCCTAAAAGCCTGGCACCATAATGCGTGCTTAATGAACAGTTCTTACTCCTGGGAACTCACATCTAGTAGGTGAGCAGCTGTACTTGCAGCTAGATATACTGTGATATTGTGAATGTTTTGTAAGAGACATCGGTACAAATGATACAAACACTGAAGGAGGTGAATGA
The DNA here is from genome assembly GCF_029407905.1 of Bubalus kerabau. Lineage (NCBI taxonomy): Eukaryota > Metazoa > Chordata > Mammalia > Artiodactyla > Bovidae > Bubalus > Bubalus kerabau. The sequence goes on from NC_073624.1 coordinate 140,133,302, forward strand.
GTCAAGACTCGGTTCACATGCAAACAATAGAAAATTGAAGTTTATTTCTTTCTCATGTGAACAGTTTTTGAAGGTAGGCAGTCCAGGCTGTGTGGGGACTCAGATTCTTTCTACCTAGTTGTTCTGCCATCATTAACACTTGAGTTCCACTTTATGGCCTCAAGGCTGCTCAAACACTAGCCATCATGGCCATTCTAGCAAGTAGAGAAAGGGAAGGAGGAAAGAATGGTATGGGTGTTCTTTACAGAGTAGATGTAGCACAAAACACTTCTGCCTGCTGCTTGTTCACCAAATTACAGTCACATGATTTGCCACACCTAGCTGCAAGGGGAGGTTGATATAGTCCTTATTTTGGAAAGCCATGTGCCTGTAAAAAGAGAGGGTAGTGATTGGAAGAAAATGAGCATTTTCTACTTCAGTTGTTCATATGAGGCAGAGAGAATTTTATCTGGAAAGGAAAAGCAAATCTGGAAGTCTTCCTGGAAGAGGTAACACTGAAGTAAGGTTCTCCAAGGAAGAGCAGTAAGATTCAAATACAGAATCAGCGTAAGTGTTGTATAGGCAGAGGGAGCAGTGTAAGAGTTTGCTTTCAGGAAGCAGCCAGCCAGAGTAAGGAATGTAGGCAGTCATCATAGACTAGGACTGGCTCTTTTTCTGTTCAGTGCTGACTGGAGATCCAAAGCAAATACCACCGAGTGTTCTCAATATCTGAGCTACTTCATCTAATCACATGTGTCTAACTGCTAAAGATTGAATTAGCACATCATGCCCATGGAAGTGAAAAATAATTTAAAAATATATCTATTGAAATGATTACCCATGTGCACTAAAAAGGATACTCACTTGTTAAATTAGGAAAGATGTTCAGAAAGTTGATTAAATCTGGATTCTGATGAGGACATGTAACAAGTGTGAAATAATCATCTCTAAGACCATTTACACACATGTTCATTTACTAATAGACATCATAAGAGCATAGTGTCTTGCTTAAAACAAAGAACTAATTAGTCCTGAAACGGAGGAACAGACGACACAGGCTGGGCAGTAGAGCCTAGGAATAGTTACACCACAGATACTTGGTGAGTGCTTGCTACATGCCAGGCATGCTTCTGAGCACCTGGCACATATTAACTAATTTAATCTTCACTTCAATGCTGCTAGCTAGGTTTCTATTACTATCTCAATTTTTATAAACAACACACTGAAACTCAGGTTAAGTAACTTGCTCAAAGTCCCACAGCTAATATGCAGGGAAGCAAAGGCATAAACCTACCCAGCCTGGCTCCTTAACCACTCTGCTGTTGCTGCTGCTAAGTCGCTTTGGTCATGTCCGACTCTGTGCAACCCCATAGACGGCAGCCCACCAGGCTCCCCCATCCCTGGGATTCTCCAGGCAAGAACACTGGAGTGGGTTGCCATTTCCTTCTCCAATGCATGAAATTGAAAAGTCAAAGTGAAGTTGCTCAGTGTCCGACTCTTGGCGACCTCAAGGACTGCAGCCTACCAGGCTTCTCCATCCATGGGATTTTCCAGGCAAGAGTACTGGAGTGGCGTGCCATTGCCTTCTCCATCAGGTAGTAAAAGGGAATTGGGTGTGGGATGGATCCCAGCTCTATGGCTAACTAGCAGTGAGACTCTTAGGCAAGTCATTTCATCCCTCTGTGTGTCAGTTTCTCACAATTTCTACTATTGAAGGAGGAGTTGTATGTAAAAGTCTGAGCCTGAGCCCTGGCACAAGGTACGCCCAGTAGTTATGACCCGCCCTGGAGAGAGATCTTAGTTTCCTGCCCAGGAATTGAACCTGGGTAGCCTAGATGAAAATCAGGACTCCTAGCTGCCAGTTCACCAGATGCTAGAGGCTAGAAGCAAAGTTGCCCTGGCTCTTGCCATAGGCACTTCCCCACCCTGTTTGAAAGCAAGAATGTTTCAGAGAGCCAAAAAAGTGTGAAAATAGGTACGAAGTTTATTATTAGAGACATAGCACAACACGTGGGAGAGAACACAGGGAAACAGTTTATTTAAGCCAGAATCAAGGCAGAGCTACATACCTGTAGAGAAAAGTTGTGGGTGTCCTCTCTAATGAGGAGGAGTGCAGTCAAAAGGTGACTTCAATCACTTATTTAGGACAGTTCTTCCAGGTCTTCATTCGCCTTTGGCCAATGATCTTATTTCTTTTCCCACATCTGACCTGATCTAAGGCCCTCCCCACCCTGTGTACACATCTTTTTGCTAAGATAGCGCCCAGGGAAGAAGCCTGTGGCTGTGTGTCCACACTTATTATGGGGGGGGGGGGCTCCCTTTTTGAGTCCCTAGAAGCCTTCCTGATCATGTGTAGACAGGGACATTTTCCTGGACCTCAGGAGTGGTCCACTTATCTCTACTTTAGCAGAGCTCAGCTTCTGCCACTAGCTTTGTCCTTGGAGTGTCTGGGTGAGAACAAAGCTTCAGTTTTACTCCACTTGACATGCACCAGTTGTCCAGCCCAGGGGTCCCTCTATCTCCTACCGCATTTAGAATGTTGAACAAGACTGAGTCATTCATTGTAAATAGTACCCCATCTTTGGTCCTGAACCATATGAAACAAAGGAGAGACTGAAAGCTATTTCTGACGAAGTATTAAATTATCTTTCAAAAGACCCAAATTTCTCCTCCTTTCACCCGTTTACCCCAATCCCCTGAGGTTGGCCTGTCTGCTAGTTTTGAGTTTGAGCTGCTTTTTATAGCCATCTGCTACAGTGCTGTGTTACAACAAACAATATCCTCCTAAAAATGTTTACAAATGCTTCTTACGTTAGTGCTGTATATGTTTTCATTAAGCTGTGACATTGTCATTGAAAAATTATTTTAATCATCGCAAACTGAATTACACAAGGAGGAAGCAGAAAGAGATAGTACTTAAAAGGCTGAATGTACATTAATTGCTTCAGCTAATGAAAGAAACATGACTTAGCCAATGCACACAACATGAATCCTAAGATGCACGGACAATTGACTACGGTAATAAAACAAGTATTAGTGTGTTGCATCTGAAATCCTCATTATGCCTCATGCAGCAAAACCCACTGTGTACCTGCTGTTCAGTGTGTATTTCCTCCTCTTGACACCAAGCTAATTATAGCACCGGGCCCGGGGTGAAAGCACATGACCTACGTTTCCACGGTTTGGGGACCTTCAAAAGCCCTGCAAAGTTATGTCTGATAACTCTTTTTCCTTCTTGCTTTTTTTTAAGCTGATGAAAGTAGGTATTGGTCAAAATGGTTTTGGAATATCCCAGTGTTCCATAGGCAATTTTAATTAAAATATGAATTATTTAAATATGCATACAGTTTATTTCACTTGCATTGGAATCTTTATCTCCCTTGGCTTTATAAACTAGTAAATTATTTAGCTCAAGGATAATTTATGTCACACATTCAAGAGGCTGTCCATTGATTTTTTTCATGTGTCTTTTCATTTCATAAACCTTAAAGATGGTGATAAAGGCATGACATTTAAGAGATAGGAAGAGAAGTGAATGCCTTATTTTTACCATTCATCTAGATCACATTGATTGCAAAGAGGTTATTAATAGCTTATATACAGGCTGTATTAACCTACTACCTTCTGTTCATAGGCTAAAAATATCACCTTATTAGAATCTGCAGTGAAATTTGATGCAACTACAAGGGTCCTTGAAGCCCCACCCTTTTTAAAACTTGATGGCACCAGTAATACTTCAAGGGATATGTAATTATATGTAACAGTTGGCTTAACCCAAAGTCATTGTTTTTCTAGAGGAAAACCTTTCTTTTCCGGTAGAAATAAAGCTGGAAAGCAAAGTTTTCTTTTTTTGTATTTTAATCCTACATGCTGTCTTTTTGTTATTTTTTCAGTAAGACTTTGGTTATGGTCAAATGTATTTCCTTTGCATTTCCTCCCACATATATTATATAATTTGGCTTTGGCACTGGTGAGCCTCACATTTTAGACAGACACTGAGGCTTTCAGAGTTCTTTAAAGGTACTATTTGGAAGCTATCTTGGAGCCAAATCAGCAAAGGCCACACTTCAATAGGCAGAGTGTAAATTGAATAGAAGCTCCAGAATCTCAGCAAGTGTCAGTTTGAAGATTTTTATACTAGGGGAAAATTTGGAAAAGGGAGAAACGATGGGATGTGAATAATGAGAAATGGCTTCACTCTGCTTGATCTCTGATTCTAAAAGTTAATGCATGTTAAAATTGCTTGAAGAAACTTTTTATAAATTTGATATTCAGAAACTGTCCCCCAAAGATTCATTACAGTCCAGGTGGGTCTGTGTAGCTTACATGCACCCCAAGTGGGTGTACAGCAGATTATCTGAAGATAGTTATAGAAACTAGCAAGAGGTGTTGACTTCCAAAAATTAAGCCACTTATACTTCAGCTATTCAGTAAATATTTAATGAGTCCCTATACCTCACCTCGAATCTCAGCCCTCAAGGAACTTGGAGTGTGGTGAAGGAGATAGAAAGTAACCAATATAGTTGAACAAGAGAAGTTTGCTAGTGTTGTGCAGAATTGAATAAAACAGGAACTTCCCTGGTGATCAGGCAGTTGAGACTTCCAGGGCAGGGGACACAGGTTTGATTCCTGGTCGGGGAACTAAGATCCCACTTGCTTCATGGTGTGGCCAAAATAATAAATGAAATAAAATAAAAACAGCACAAACCCCCAAACAAAACAAGCAAAAAAATCCTGTTATTCTCAAAAAGTAACTCATGTAGTGTCAAGTGTGGTGTCTCATTAAAAGAGAGAAGGCATTAAAAACAAAAACAACAACAACTCAATAAAGCACACTCTCATAGAGAAATCCTATAGGATTTCAGTAATCCTATAGGAATTTCAGAAATTCCTATAGGATTTCTCTATGAGGAAGTCATAAAACTCTATGATCTTTGATATCATTCTGTAGTGGGAAGAGAAGTTTTCATGGAAGATTTTAGGATTCAGGTGGGTCTTAAAAAAATGGATGCTATTGTTGTTCAGTCATCCACTGTGTCTGACTCTTCGTGACCCCATGGACTGCAGTAAGCCAGACCTCTCTCTCCTTCACCATCTCCTGGAGTTTGCCCAAGTTCATGTCCATTGCGTTGGTGATGCCATCCAGCCATCTCATCCTCTGAAGCCCTCTTCTTCTGCCCTCAATCTTCCCCAGCATCCAGGGACTTTTCCAGTGAGTCAGCTGTTTACATCATATGACCAAAGTACTGGAGTTTCAACTTCAGTGTCAGTCCTTCCAATGAGAATTCAGGGTTGATTTCCCTTGATATTGACTGGTTTGAGCTCCTTGCTGTCCAAGATACTCTTAGGAGTCTTCTCCAGCACCACAGTTCGAAAGTCCTTATAAAAGCACACACACACATAAATGGATAGGTTTTTGTAAATTATTATTTTACTATACCTTTAAACTGAGCAAAGTTGCAAGAATAATAATAGAAATCACCTTATGCTTATCCAAGTCCACCAATATTTACATCTTGCCCCAGCTACTCTTGTTCTCTCTGTCCCTCTCGCTCACACACACACATGCACACACTAATCGATTTTTTCTGAATGAATTGAAAGTAAGTTGGGTTTTGCCTATGTTCTCCTCTAAGAGTTTTATAGTTTCTGGTCTTATGTTTAGATCTTTAATCCATTTTGAGTTTATTTAGAAAGTGTTCCATTTTCATTCTTTTACAAGTGGTTGACCAGTTTTCCCAGCACCACTTGTTAAAGAAATTGTCTTTTCTCCATTGTATATTTTTGCCTCCTTTGTCAAAGATAAGGTGTCCATAGGTGCGTGGGTTTATCTCTGGGCTTTCTATTTTGTTCCACTGATCTATATTTCTGTCTTTCTGCCATACGACCCAGCAATCCCACTGCTGGGCATACACACAGAGGAAACCAGAATTGAAAGACGCACGTGTACCCCAATGTTCATCACAGCACTGTTTATAATAGCCAGGACATGGAAGCAACCTAGATGTCCATCAGCAGATGAATGGATAAGAAAGCTATGGTACATATACACAATGGAGTATTACTCAGCCATTAAAAAGAATACATTTGAATCAGTTCTAATGAGGTGGATGAAACTGGAGCTGATTATACAGAGTGAAGTAAGCCAGAAAGAAAAACACCAATACAGTATACTAACACATATATATGGAATTTAGAAAAATGGTAACGATAACCCTGTATGCGAGACAGCAAAAGAGACACTGATGTAAAGAACAGTCTTTTGGACTCTGTGGGAGAGGGATGGGGGGTATGATTTGGGAGAATGGCATTGAAACATGTATAATATCATATAAGAAATGAATCGCCAGTCCAGGTTCGATGCAGGATACAGGATGCTTGGGGCTGGTGCACTGGGATGACCCAGAGGGATGGTATGGGGAGGGAGGTGGGAGGGGGGTTCAGGATTGGGAACATGTGTACACCTGTGGCAGATTCATGTTGATGTATGGCAAAACCAATACAATATTGTAAAGTAATTAGCCTCTAAATAAAATAAATAAATTTAAATTTTTTTTTTTTAAAAGAAAGTAAGTTGGGGACATTTTGGTTCTTTACTCCTAAACACCAGTGTATATTTCCCTTGAAAAAGGATGGGTTCTTACATAACCACAGTGAAATAATCAAACATCAAACTTATGTACTATTGATATATTGTGGTCATCTAATCGACAGTCTATAATCAGCTTCTGTGAGTTGTCTCAATCATTCTTCATATATTTTACTCCCAGTGCAGGATTGAGTCCTGATTTATACATTGCACTTAGGTGTCTCTGTAATTATCCTCTCATTTTAAAGTTTTTTTTTTTTTTTTTTTTTTTAACTCTCTTCTTTTTTCTTGTTCCTGGCATTTTGAAGGGTACAAGCCATTTGTTTTGTGGAGTGTCCCTCAATTTGGATTTATCTATTGTTTTGTGACAATTAGGTTCAGGTTATACATTATTTTTGGAAAGAGAGAAGTTAGGTGGTAGCCTCCTTAGTGCCTGTTAGGAGGAGACACAAGATGTAGATTTGTCCCCATGTTGGTGATTGTAGCATTGATAACATAATCTGGTATCCTCCAGACTGATGCTGGGAGCCGGCATATTGCATATTGAGTGAGGATCTGTAATAGCTCAACTGGAATTCTATCACTGCCTGAAGCCAGCGTGAGGCACTCCGCCCATGACAAAGGTCATGAGGAAGGAGGCTCGGCATACGCAAAGGCGGGATCGAGCCTCAGGAGTCCCCCTGGAAATTCTCGAGCATCTACCCCCAAAACCAGAGTCTGCCTACTTTCTGCTTTGTGCTTTCACCTACACCTCTGACTTTACGGGGGGCTGCCTCCCACTACCTCTCTCTGAAAAAAGAGTTAGCTTACAGCTCCAGTTAATAATTCCTGGGTGTGACAGTGTTTAACCTACAAACTCCTTTGGAAATCCTCTAGCCTGCCTGAATAGGTTTGTCCGGCCACATGTGATTGCTCACAGCCTCCCAACTGTGAGAGGCACGAGATGCTTTAAACCTTCTAAAAACAGGTTCCTTAGAAAAGTTAGAAAATTATTAGTATAAGTATAATGGGCTGATTAGAAATCATATTGGTGAAGGGTTTTTCATTTGTTGAGCCAATGTTTACTGCTAAGTCTCCACATCCCCTGCCCTTATACACATTAATGAATATATAGAAGAAATAAGTATTAACCTTTGATATTAATCACGTTAGACCTTAGGCTAAGTAAATTCTTTCCTTAACTAAAACCCACTACACCCTCACCCTATAGGAATGTAACTTTATTTGGGTGGCGTCTGTTTTAAGAATAATCACCCCTGGAGAAATAAGTGTCCTGGTTGACTGACCGCTGTCACAAGGAGAGGGTCGTAAATTGTCAGCAGGCCCCCCGGCCAGAAGATGATGTAACACCCCTAAGACCTCTGTATACATTTGTATGAAGCACCTGACTTTGATAAAAGTCAGGACTGCTGACCCCGCGTGACTTTTGCATAACACCTCAGTGTATAAAAGTAGACCATGGAAAATAAAGAATTGGGATCAGTTTCTCGAAATACTGGTCTCCCCATGTCTCTCTCTCTCTCTCACTCTGGCTGAGTCTCCATCTGGAGCGCGGAACCCACCATGCTTACTAATTATGCCTGGGCTTCTAAGATCCGACCGGGGAGGCCTCAGTGTCTCCTCTCCTTCGGGAGAACGGAAGGACGCCTGCGGCCTACGTAAGTGGTGCAAGCTTCTTGTCTTGAAGTTTTATTGGTCCCCCGTGTAAACCAAGCTACTCAGCCTCTTTTCTCCACTGAATTTTCCTACTGAGCTATCCTTATTCCATTACTCTTTATATCCTTAATTAACGTTTAATTAAGCAGTTGTTCCCCGACCCTCGCCTAGCCGTCTCTCCTTCGAATACCCTGGATCAGCTGGGGCTGGACCCCGGCATTTGTCAGTGTAAAATTATGAATTTTCCCCTTTGTAATTAACAAGAATTTTGTGGGGAGATACTGTGAGTCTGTGTGAATTTTATCTTCCTTATTGAACTTTCATCTGATGGTTTGAGCATCCGTAGATGATTTTCTCTTCCATGTGAAAGGTTGTTGAATCACGCGAATACACCGGGATTCTTGGCCCCCGGAGGAGAAGAATTCAATCCGGGGCCAGGGATGAGGCTTGATCGCTCAGAGCTTTTGTGTAATAAAGTTTTATTAAAGCATAAAGGAGATAGAGAAAGCTTCTGACATAGGCATCAGAAGGGGGCAGAAAGAGCACCCCCTTGCTAGTCTTCAGCTGGATGTTATATAGTCACTAGCAGTCTGTTAATGAAAGAAAGGAATGTCTTATAATTCAGAATAGCACCAGGCCCCTCGCCCATAAGATGCATTTTGGGATAATCTTGGCACCAAATGGTTTATCTTGGGCCATAAAATAATTAACTTGAATCTTAAAGAAGGGCAGACCACCATACAAATAGTTTCATTTACATAGATTAGGGGAACAATATCTGAGTATAACATACTGGTTTGTCAAGTAGGTTTTTGGGCCAAGAGGCGGAACCGACTTGGAGACCGAGTTTGGGGTAAAGGCGTAGTACATTAGCATAGCTTAAGACAAACATTTCCATAAGAAAAAGGCATTGGTTATCTCTAGGCTCAAGAATAGCTAACTTCAGGTGAAACCAGGTGTCATTATGGCAACACAGTATTTTAAGAGAAACCTCCCTTTAAATTTGTATAGAGAAGGAAAAAAATATTGCTCGTTTGTTTCCTCCTGCCGCTTAAGAGAGAGAAAAATGTCTGACACTTGCAGGCTATTTCCTCCATTTGGAGACCCCTGGCCTTCCTGCCTGTTACCCTCTCACATGGTTGCTGCAGTATTTATACTGCTGTGTCTATATTACTGTAAAGGAGATCTTTTCTGGCTCCCCATCTGTATTTTCATTTAAATTTATACTTGTATGGGCTCATAGATTTAAATAAGCTATTATCCACTACTCTATTTATTTTGATGCTTAAATTGTCCCTCATTTTACCTGTGGGAGTCCTTTCAAAATGGTTCCTGTGTCCTTTGGATAGTTTCTGTCATTTCTCTGAACTCTTAAACTTTTTGGAGCAGTACACCCCTCTGAGATTATTTTGTACTTTCTCAGCCGCAGCCCTGGAATCTGCCTTTTATCCAAACAGCACTGGATCACCAAAGTCTGGTTATATTCATTAATATGGGGGTGTTATTGTTTCTGATTCCTTTGGTGAACAGAAATCAGATATATTTTTTTCTCTTATTTGTCTCTCTGTATTTAAAAAACGCTGAGTTCATACTGATGGTGATGCATTCTAGTCTTTCTTGCCTCCATGTTTGTAACTCCAGTTTCCAACAGAGAGAAACCTAGCCTCATAATGAATGCATTTTTTTTTGAAGCCATAGAGAAATAGTTTTTTTTTTTAATCTCAAAGAATCTGTGAGACATCCAGGTGGAGAAAGGTCTGGGTCTGAGTTATTTCTACCAAAGGAAAATTTGCCTTTAACTTACTGCAATTTATTGAGTGGTAGAAATGTTTAAATGGTAAAAATTGCAGAATCAGCATGGGATTATGGGTTTTATAGACATAGATACATCTTCTAATTTCTTCACAAAGAAACCAGCATCTCTGCCTTCATTGTTCAGTGTCAGGAGCTCCCTCTGTAAAATTCTTAAATTGATGTCAGTAACTCCTTGTCTTCAACATTGAAGTATTCAAGACCAATCTCTTGTTGAACTATTTGCAGTATCAGATTTCTGCATCAGAGAGTATGGACTTGGCAATGACTCCTATAAAACAAAACTTTCCTTAAAAGAACTCATTTCCAGTTAATTTTGATACTGAGTTTATCTCCCAGGTTAAATGGTTAACACATCTTCAAAACAGAATTGCTGAGGCTCTGTTCAAGAAACTTCTTTTTGTGTCCTGTCTCCTTTAGGAGTCTTCTTCTTATCAGTTCAGTTGCTCAGTTGTGTCTGATACTTTGCTGTCCCACAGCCTGTAGCACACCAGGCTTCACTGTCCATCACCAACTCCTAGAGCTTGCTCGGATTCATGTCCATCAAGTGGGTGATGCCATCCAACCATCTCATCCTCTGTCGTCTCCTTCTCCCCCTGCCTTCAATCTCTCCCACATCAGAGTCTTTTCCAATGAGTCAGCCCTTCGGGTTGGGTGGGCAAAGTGTTGGAGCTTCATCTTCAACATCAGTCCTTCCAATGAATATTCAGGACTGATTCCTTTAGGATCGACTGGTTGGATCTCCTTGCAGTCCAAGGGACTCTGAAGAATCTTCTCGAACACTGCAGATCAAAAGCATCAATTCTTCAGCACTCAGCTTTCTTTGTGGTCCAACTCTCACATCTATACATGATTACTGGAAAAAAAAGTCATAGTTTTGACTAGAAGGACCTTTGTTGGCAAAGTAATGTGTCTGCTTTTTAATATGCTGTCTAGGTTAGTCTTAGCTTTTCTTCCAAGGAGCAAGTGTCTTTTAATTTCATGGTTGCAGTCACCATCTGCAATGATTTTGGAACCCAAGAAAATAAAGTCTGTCACAGTTTCCATTGTTTCCCCATCTATTTTCCATGAAGTCATGGGACTGGACATTTATAATGCTAGTCATTTTTGAGCAAGGTGGTGATGTGCTATGCTGTGCTTAGTCGCTCAGTCATGTCCAACTCTTTGTGACCCTATGGACTGTAGCCCACCAGCCTCCTGTCCTTGACGATTCTCCAGGCAAGAATACTGGAGTGGGTTGCCATGCCCTCCTCCAGGGGATCTTCCCAACCCAGGGATCGAACCCAGGTCTCCTGCATTGCAGGCAGATTCTTTACCCTCTGAGCCACCAGGGAAGCCCAGAAATACTGGAGTGGGTAGCTTATCCCTTCTTCAGGGGATCTTCCTGACCCAGGAATTGAACCAGGGTCTCCTGCATTGCAAGTGGATTCTTTACCAGCTGAGCTACCAGGGAAGCCCAGATGGTGATGACATTGATGATTTTTTGTGATCCGTTGAAGATGACTCCGGAGTGGAAAACCAGATGCCAGGTATTGGATAACTGTGATTTATTTTTCAGCATGTGGTAAAAGCAAAGCCATTTCAGATCTTCATACTAAGCTGTGTGTGTTGTATGGCTGGGATGGAGAGTGCATAAACTGTTTCCAAATGAGGCCAATGGCTATTTGCTTCATATGCCTGGAAGAAGAACACCAAGTCCTAGATGAACAGATTGCTCAGCCTAGGGACACGATAATGTGTCAATTGAAAAGAAAGTTGTCACTCTTTCAAGTGGATATTAATTGTACAGTACAATACAATGCTTTTACTGAAACTTTGGCCCAAAGATAATCCAGGTTGTTTCTTAAGGAATTCTAGAACTTAACCTGGTCACATGAAAGGCCTCACGAACTGAGTCTTGAGTCTCAAACATATGTCTGAAGTGAGGAAGTTAAATGTTCACTTCAGAACTAACCCTGTTTTGCCTTTTGACAGAAAGGGCAAGACAGGTTGACACATGGCTGATTCCAGAAACAAATACCTTGTCTATTCAGTGAAGCAACTTCCTGAGCTAATTTTTCCTTTAGACTGGAATTCGTTTTAGGGTCTGGAGCCAGGCCAATCAGTGGGTGCAGGGGCACTACTTCATGTCCACTGTTCCCTTCTCCTGCGATCTCACTCACATGCTCCCCAAGGCCTGAACTCCATTAACAAAGGACCCCTTCTTTTGTTCCATAATGATTCTGTCATAAGCACTTAACGTGGTGTATGTCACAGAGTCCTTAACATTTAGCAATAATGATGACTATTTTGCATTTATGAAGTTTTTTCACAAAACTGGACATTAAAAATGTCACATCATTTCTTTTAGATTTGGTTAACTATACCCTAAAGTCTCCTTTATACTGTCTGGCAGAAAATCTGCTCTCAGTTATTATTAGACCACTCCCATCTCAGTTCTTAGGGCCTAATTGAGAAGAAACGAATTGTCTGAGCACTTTGGCTACTTGATGTTAAGGGCCTGTGGGCATCTCTTGATGTTAAGGGACTGTCCCCTGCTTGGGCTGGGGTCTCTGGAATGTGCCATGAGGCCAAAGGTACAGCCTCTTGTGGTACAACTTAGCCCTTCTCCACTGAGCTCCTGCACCCACTTGATTGCATGAGACGTGGGTTCAGGCCCAGTTCCATGAGGGCCCCTCAGAATCTGCCTTGGACATGTTTGCAAAGTCTCTCTGCCTTCAGCCTGTGGTAGGGTAGCCAGATTTAGTGAAGACAAAAACAAAACAAGTTAGCCAGATAACTGTGAATTTCAGGTACACAATGCATAAATTTTTAATCTAAGTATATTCCCTGCAATGCTCAGGACACAATTACACTAAAAAACTGTTACTTATCTGCAATTTTTTAATTTAACCAAGCACCTGGTATTTATCTTGCAAATCCACCCAGAAGAGTTCCTGCTTTTGAACGACCCAAGAATAGGAAGTTGTGTGTAGTATTCAGTCTTTCAGTATAAATCTTCAGTGGGTAGAGAGAACAGTCTGGATAGATTCAGGAGGAGGGAGGGACTTTGCTGGTGGAAGAGGTTAAGACTGGGTCCTTCCAAGGCAGACAGCACAGGTTCTATCCCTGGTCAGGGAACTAACATCCCACATGGCACATGGTATGATCAAAAAATTTAAAAAAACGTACAAGGAAAAACTGGGCATAGACAAACACAAAATAATACCCGTAAATCTGTTACTCTCATCATTATGATTATCCTCCTCCTTATCAGCCATGGTGAATTGATGCTGGAATCAGTCCCCCTGGGGAAGGTAATGTTAATGGATCATTCCCTGAAACAGTTTAAATAAAGATGAAGCAGGAGAAAGTAGGGGACACTGGAAGTCTGCAAGCATATCAGGGAGTAAGGGGAAGAAATGCAGAGAAGTCAGGGCCAGAAAGGCCACTCACCCTTCAGAGCCTCACTGGTGGGCCTGATGTGGGCATTGTGGGCGGCCCTTTCTAATTGTGTCACAGGGAGGCTCATGGTAAAACAACAGGAGGACAAGCAGGGTCATTAGCTGTGTTTGAAAAATTGTTATTAATGTATTCCTGGGAAAAGGGAAACAAAAATCTCATCTTGATAATCCCAGAAAAATACAACTTACATTTTAGGAATCGATTGTTGCTGGTTTTGAATCATTCCAGTCAAGGGAAAGATTCAAAGTGACCTGTAGCAGTGAGGTCAGTTTGCTACAAAATCATCGTAGGGAGAAACACACACACACTATACCACTGTACTTTATATATTTGTGTATATAAAGTGACATATTTAAAGCAAAATACAGTAAGTCCCCTATCTATGAACCTTCAAGTTTCAAACTTTGGAAGATGTGAGCGTGCATTTCATCAGCATCAGGTGTGAGTGGAATTGCCGCTTGCCCTGTCTCCTATTGCTGTTCAGATCTACCATCGTCCCATCTCCTCTCCCTCCTCCAGTCAGTAACTCTTCTTGCTTATCCACCTGTATGCCAGCTGTTGTACTGTACTGTAGGGTTAAAATTGTTTTCTTTATTTTTTGTGTTTTTATGTATTATTTGTGTGAAAAGTATCATAAACAGTACTATTTAGCCCATTATGTTAGTTGGGTATCTAGACGAACTTTGTTGGACTTAAGAACAAACTCTCAGAACAGAACTTGTTCCCATGTAGGATACTTACTGTATGTGTAGTACTGCCAATCAAAATGTAAATTTTTGACACGTACCAAATATTTGTGGGTTTCCTTGGTGGCTCAGATGGTAAAGAATCTGCCTACAATGCAGGAGACCCAGGTTTGATCCCTGGGTTAGGAGGATCCCCTAGAGAAGGAAATGGCAACCCACTCCAGTATTCTTGCCTGAGAAATCTCAAGGACAGAGGAACTTGGAGGGCTATAGTCCATGTGGTTGCAAAAGATTCAGACATGACTTAGAGACTAAGCAAATAAAAATTAGATTCAGAGTTAAGTTTCCATCCTCAGTCAACTCTGCCAGTTCAGTTCAGTCACTCAATCGTGTCCAATGTGTCCCATGGACTGCAGAACGCCAGGCTTCCCTGTCCATCATGGCCTCCTGGAGCTTGCCCAAATTCATGTCCATCGAGTTGGTGATGCCATCCAGCCATCTCTTTCTCTGTTGTCCCCTTCTCCTCCTGCCTTCAGTCTTTCCCAGCATCATGGTCTTTTCCAATGAGTCAGTTCTTCACATCAGGTGGCCAAAGTATTGGAGTTTCAGCTTCAGCATCAGTCCTTCCAATGAATATTCAGGACTGATTTCTTTAGGATTGGCTGGTTTGATCTCTGCAGTCCAAGGGACTCTCAAGAGTCTTGTCCAACACCACAGTTCAAAAGCATCAATTCTTCGGCACTCAGCTTTCTTTATAGTCCAACTCTCACATCCATACATGACTATTGGAAAAATCATAACTTTGACTAGATGGACCTTTGTTGACAAAGTAATGTCTCTGCTTCTTAATATGCTACCTAGGTTTATCATAGCTTTTCTTCCAAGGAGGAAACGTCTTTTAATTTCATGGCTGCAGTCACCATCTGCAGTGATTTTGGAGCCCAAAATATAAAGTGGAAACAGTCTCTCACTGTTTCCACTGTTTCCCCATCTATTTGCCATGAAGTGATGGACCAGATGCCATGATTTTAGTTTTCTGAATGTTGAGCTTTAAGCCAACTTTTTCACTCTCCTCTTTCACTTTCATCAAGAGGGTCTTCAGTTCTTCTTTGCTTTCTGCCATAAGGGTGGTGTCATCTGCATATCTGAGGTTATTGATATTTCTCCCAGCTATCTTGATTCCAGCTTGTGCTTCATCCAGCCCGGCATTTTGCATGATGTGCTCTACATATAAGTTCAATATGCAGGGTGACAATATATAACCTTGACATACTCCTTTCCTGATTCGGAACCAGTCTGTTGTTCCATGTCCAGTTCTAACTGTTGCTTCTTGACCTGTATACAGATTTCTCAGGAGGCAGGTCAGGTGGCCTGGTAGTCCCATCTCTTTCAGAATTTTCCACAGTTTATTGTAATTCACACAGTCAAAGGCTTTGGCATAGTCAATAAAGCAGAAGTAGATGTTCTGCCAGGTAACTGTTAAATGTGATACAATCTGAATAGAGAAGGAAGTGTTTTCTGTCTTTTGAGTTCTATAAGAATCCGGTCTGTGTGTGTGAGTTTGTGTGTGTACGGGTTTGTGATTCTTTTTCTTTACAGTTTGCAGTCATCCCACTCAGCTTGTGACTCTCAGATCTTTAGGTAGAGTAGTCTGGAGTTGATAAATACCATTCCATTGCTGAGTCATAGCCAGAACCGGTCAGTGAGTTTAAGACGTACCTTAAGAAACTGTTCACTGTTGAGTGTCCACTCAGTGCTAAGAAACTTCTTCACAGTCATCTGCTAGTTCAGAATTTTATCCATTTGACAAGTAAGGAATACAGTGAATTCACTTGGTCAGGGCCATGCTTGCCCTTTGTGACTAAGCTGGCATTCTCTTCGATAGTGCTGAACTTGAATGTCCGCCATTCCTATGGCTCGTGCTAATTCCTATGAGTGTTTAGGAACCTGGACTCTAATGCCAGTCTGAGCTTGAATCCCGTTTCTGCTGCTTTCTTACTTACCTTGGGCAAATGACATAACCTCCGTGCTTCAGTTTCCTCATTCATGAAATGGAAATAATATAATTAAATTACTTAATAAGGTTTTTAAGAGGATGAAATCATACAGTATACATAAAGACTATATATAAAGTTCTTACCCCTTCCGCTGTAAGACCCTGATTGACATTGGTCATTGTCATTTTCGTTATTCTATACTTTGACAAGGGATTCAAGCCTTGGCTCTCTCATGGTGCATGGAGGTGCTAGTTATCACCAGTTTGCCCCCCTGGGGCTGGTTAGCTGATAATCAGCAGCAATAATTCCAAGCCTAGTTGATCTCTAGGTTCCAAATGGCCTGGGGTAGGAGTAGGGGGCGGGGTTCCTGGGATATGGCTATTCATCCAACTCAGAGAGTCAGAATTTCTTCCAAATGTTTTCTAGGCTCCAGAGAACTGACAAGCCCATGTTTACTTTCCCAGATAATTCGAAAAAGCCTGTGAACCTGGTGATGCAGGGGATGGCTTTTCACCTCATCCAAAATCGTAGGTGTATTTTCCTTCAGAGAAATATGACTTATTTGATTCTGGTGTCAAAACACACCTTCTCTGAATACCTTCCACCATGGTACCTGTGTAAGGGACTTACCACCTTTGAATGAGGTCATAAAGCTGCAATTATTCTCCTCTATGGAGTTGACTCTACCAGGCTCATTTGCAGAGTTACTCATCTGTGACTTGATCACTTAAATAACCCTTTGCCTAAAGATATCCCTTGCTGCAGCCATTTACCCCTAAGAACCATGTTCATATTATAGAGAAATATAAATACAAGCGTGTCTTACAGCAGCAGTGTGACAGAGCTGTCAGCTGTAAATTATATGTGGTGTTGAATGGGGGAGAAGTCAACAACTCTATAGTCTATGAAAGAATTTCCTCAGAAATACCAGACCCTCATAATTGGGAAGTCTCCTATGCTAGTTTTATTTTGCTCAGGAAGATTTTCAAAGCAAACAGTTTCCTGAATGCCTAAAAGTAATGCCTAGGTTTCTGTTTTCTTTTTCTGTATTTAAGCTAGGCATTTAAATACAATTCAAGCATTCCAGGGTGTTAACGGTGTTTACAAAGGAAACTGCCAGAGGCAAATTCAGGCAGTTTCTTAAATTAATAATGCTTTTGTTCGCCATCCGATTTTTCCTTCAGTTCTGTTTGAGCCAGTGTGCCTCTTCTCCATTTATTCATCTGATAATAATGACAATTTCCATTTACACATGGCATTTCATCTGGAAGGCTTTCTCTTTCTCTCACACACACGGCATCACTCTCTGCCGCCTTCTGCATGGCAACAGAAAACACAAACTGCAGCACAGTCATTGGTCGGTGGGGAGAAGAGAAGCCTCAGCGTGGACACCGAAAGAAAACAAGGCTGAAAGAAAGGCAGGAGGAGCAGAAGGAAATTCAATATATTGCCATGTTTATTTAGAAGAGGGACCTGGCCCAGGGAACGGAGGATTCTTTCAGTAACCACCCAGCACCTCTGTAGAAATAAGTAAGAGAGAGTAGAACAAGCAGCTCGGAGCGAGACAGTTCCACATTTAAGTCTTTGACCTGTCACTTCCTCAGTTCAATCAGTTCAGTCGCTCAGTCGTGTCTGACTCTTTGCGACCCCATGAATCGCAGCACGCCAGGCCTCCCTGTCCATTACCAACTCCTGAAGTTCACCCAAACTCATGTGCATCAAGTCGGTGATGCCATTCAGCCATCTCATCCTCTGTCGTCCCCTTCTCCTCCTGTCCCCGATCCCTCCCAGCATCAGTCTTTTCCAATGAGTCAACTCTTCGCATGAGGTGGCCAAAGTACTGGAGTTTCAGCTTTAGCATCATTCCTTCCAAAGAAATCCCAGGGCTGATCTCCTTCAGAATGGACTGGTTGGATCTCCTTGCAGTCCAAGGGACTCTCAAGAGTCTTCTCCAACACCACAGTTCAAAAGCATCAATTCTTCGGTGCTCAGCCTTCTTCACAGTCCAACTCTCACATCCGTACATGACCACTGGAAAAACCATAGCCTTGACTAGACGGACCTTTGTTGGCAAAGTAATGTCTCTGCTTTTCAATATCTAGGAGGTGTCTTTAGGCAAGTCCCACAAACTCTTTGAGACTAGGTTTTTGAATCCATTAAAGGGGTGTAATAATTCTTATTTTCCAAGGTTGTATGTGTTGGATATATAGAAGTAAAGTATGTTATAAGAGTTTAATATATAGTATTCACTATTTCTTATTATTGCTAGTGTTGCTATAATGATCATTGTCAATACTACCTATAATTGTGATAGGGAGAGAGTAAAGGAACAAAGTAGGTGATTAAATAGTTAATCCCACTGCTGCTGCTGCTGCTAAGTCGCTTCAGTCCTGTCCGACTCTGTGCGACCCCAGAGATGGCAGCCCACCAGGCTCCCCTGTCCCTGGGATTCTCCAGGCAAGAACACTGGAGTGGGTAGTTAATACCACTAGGGGATTGTAAATTAAAAAAAAAAAAAAAACGGGAGACCCCTGTAAATTAATGATCACTTAAGAAAACAGATTTGCTTTACCACAGTACCAAGCAGGCTTGATTAGCAAAAAACCATGCAGCAGAACCATGAGACATGTCCCCAGATCATGAAACAATGATGGCATGAGACCCACAGCCTGCCCGAGGTGCTCAGTAAGTTAATGATTCCTATGACATGTTCTCTGCACACATGAAAAACAATTTATGGAAAGGTGACATTTCAAAGTAAAGACCCTTATTGTAGTAAGACCTGAGATAATATTTCCATAGTGCCATGACAATCATGGCTTGACCATGTAGGGACAAGAAAACTCCTCGGCCCAACCTGAAGGAGGAGTGTGACATATACTCAAGAATGAGAAGAAGGTAGTCTTTTCCTTCTCCTCACTTTTTCTTTGATTATAAAACTGTAACCCGCTAAGTTCTCAGGGTGGCACCTCTTGCCTGCCTACTTTTAAGGCTCACAGGTGTCCTATTCTAATAAACTGCTTCTTGTCTATCACTTTGCCTCTTGCTGAATTCTTTTCTGTGCTGAGACATAAAGGACTATGGTACTGGAGCTCTTTGGAGCCCCCCAAAATGCCACCAAACTGTTTCAATTGCATCCATGGGCCCTGAGATCTTCCAAAGGGCTGCTCTCTGCCTGACCCCTGGCTGATCTTTTGTCATCCCTTGAAAACAGCCTTGAGGTTAATGCAAAAGCAGGAGTATTATCGCCCAGAGGCCTAAATTGTAATGCCTCTCAATGGACCCAGGAGGATAGCTGGTGTTCCCTTTGCATGGACTCTAACTTGAGATAGTCAGCCTCACGTTTCAGTGTGCATAAAAGTTGTCTGGGGGATTTTTATAAAATGCAGATTGCATGAGCACTGCCCTAGAATTTTCCATCCAGTGAGTTCACCAGCCCAGTATTTTGCATTTCTAAATGGTTTCCAGGTGGTGCTGATGCTGCTGGCCTGAGGACCACACTTTGAGAACCGCTGCAACATCAGGTAGCTAATGATCACTTGAAAGCCATCAGGAGCCTAATCTTCAGAGAATGTGTTTTATTTGGAGCCCAGACAGTTCAGATAGGTGGGGGGTTGGCGGGGGGCGGGGGGGGGGTACCAAAGGTGAAGTCAGGGATGGGCTGAACACCTGCAGAAGGTGAAAACTGAAGGGGAGGGCAGGTGTCGAGACCCTAGGCCACCAGGCTCACAGTTGGGGCTGGGACTCCTTTGGTTTCCAGTTTCTAGCTTCCTCCTCTTTCTCCTGACTTCTCTCTTTCACAACTCTAAGCCCTGCGGGTTTCCTTCTCTTTCTGTGGAGTCATCTCCCAGAGACAGAGAGATGCAGAGACAGAAAGAGTCACTCCAGTAGTGGAAACATCTACAATGGCCTGGAAGTTGGATCTGAGGAGCTAAAAGCAATCCAACTTGGCTAGAGCCTGGAAGGCCAAGGAGCTTCCAGCTTGGGAGAGTGCTGTGGCTCCCATAGCAGAAGTTGGGTCACAAATTGGCCTTGATCCTGAATGCTGTGGGAAGCTCCTGGAAGGTGTTATTCTGAGGAGTCACACTAGTGGACTTGTGACTTAAAGAGGCTCCCTCGGCCTACACTGCGAGAAACAGAAGGAGGAGCCTGAGCCTGGAGGTTGGGACCAGAGTTTGGCTGTTCTTGGTCCCAGGCATGAGGTGATAGGGGCTTGGATGAGGGAGGAGCATAAGGAAGGGAAAGACTCCTCGAGTCCATATTTAACTGTAATAAAGTTCTTGAACCATTTCTATCATTTAGTCTAATGGTTTCTTCTAGTGGCTCCCATACCTCAGTGTGTATCAGAATAACCTTGAGGGCTTATTAAAACACAGGTGGCTGTGTTCCAATAACAGAATTTCTGATTCACTGAGTAGGTGTGGGGCCTGAGAATTTCCATTTCTAACAAGCTCCCAAGGGATGCTGGTGCTGCTGGTCCTGGGACCAAACTTTGAGAACCACTGATTTATTTCTGCCTTTCTACACAGAGGATTGTAGCCGTGGGCCTTCTCAGCTTTGGTAATGGGTGCCCTGCTGTTTAAATAAAACATTGAATCTACTCGCTACGATTCTCCTCCTGAGGATCTGAATAAACTCATGAAACTCTCTCAGGGTCAACTCGTTTGTCTTTGTGGACCCTCCGCCTTGCCCTGACTTTTCCCAAGTCTGCTTCCTTTAATTCTCCCTTGGCTTTTCCAGCAAGTATCACCTGTTTACCTCCAAGTGATTCTAGTTAACTCTCTTGAGGTCACCTCCCTGAGTGTCTCAAAAAACTCAGCACAACTGTCGTGTTTTATTTATTCAAAGATTCTGAATTCTTCTGCTCCACAATCATGGGTTAAACAAGGACAAATCAAAAAGCAGTTGTGAGTTAAAAAATTGTTTCTTTATCCCTCTAGTTGTTCCTTTGTTCCCGAACTCTTTCCATGTTTGTTTAACTCTCACAAGATGGCCAACCTTTCTTGATTTTAATTTTGGCACACCCCCTTCCCACCATGTGGGAACACATTAAACATGCTTTGATCAGTTGTGTCTGACTCTTTGTGACCCTATGGACTGTAGCCCACCAGGCTTCTCTGTCCATGGAATTTTCCAGGCAAGAATACTGGATTGGGTTGCCATTCCCTTTTCCAGGGGATCTGCCTGACCCAGGGATCAAACCCGGGTCTCTTGCACTGCAGGCAAATTCTTTACCATCTGAGCTACCAGGGCAGCCCTAAAAAATAAAAGTCAACTGCAAGGTTGCCTTCCTGGTATGTCATTAACAGGTTTTCCTTACTTTGGAAGGATTAGCAGAGTATGCATCAGATACCTTGTTTGTGTTTTCTTTGTTCCCCCCCTTTTTTATTTCTTAGACCCAATCTTTTCGGTCTTGGTTTTTTGCAGCTTGGAATTTCTTGCCGCAAAATTGGTACAGTTACCACGTCTACTGCCATAAATACTTGCTTCCCATGCAGAGGAAGCTGGGAAGGCTTTCACAGTCCCTGTTACCTTCAGAACTGGGAAGGCTGTTCACAGTCCCTGTTACCTTCACCCCGCTGTGTGATCCAGCAACTTGGCACCCAGGGAGTTTAGGACCTGGGAAGGGATTCCTCAAAGCACCCCTCAAGCATTGATTAGAAGGTGAAGGACAGGGAAGATGAGAGAGCAGCAAAGGAAAATAAAATGTCAGTGCTCTTTTAGGCTGTGCTGAAGTCAAAGCTGGCTCTCCCAGCATCACTGAAGGGATGGGAGTCTTGAAGGATTCCAAAGAAGAGCGACCATTGAGCAGGAGATGCAGGGCAAGATGAGTTCAGAACTAAGCCTAAGAAAGCCTCATACCCCCCAGTATAATGCAGTCAAGTAGAAGCAAGGAGGTGAATGAATGATCTTAAAGTGAAAATTTTATCAGAGAGCAGCCCGAGTGTGAGAGATATTCTAGTTTCAGATATTATTCATTCAGCAATATATTGGTGTATTCCCTCAAGTGGACTTTATAAAACATATCACTTGAATTGGATTTTCCCATCAATTTCATTATTAAAATTATTTTACAAAATTGTTTTGTTTTATATATATATATATATATATATATATATATATATATTACATTGTATTGTATTAGGGATAAGCTACCCACTCCAGTATTCTTGGGCTTCCCTGGTGGCTCAGACGGTAAAGAATCCACCTCCAATGCAAGAGACCTGGGTTCGATGCCTGGGTTGGAAAGATACCCTGGAGAAGGGCATGGCAACCCACTCCAGTATTCTTGCCTGGAGAATCCCCATGGACAGAGGAGCCTGGTGGGCTACAGCCCAATGGGTCACAAAGAGTCAGGTGTGACTGAGCACACACAGCACATATGATAATACTTAAATATATATTATACCATAGAAATATATTTATACCATAACAGAAATATACAATAAATCTAAGTTATATTAGTTATTTGAATAAGTTATATGAATCCTCCTCCTGAATGAAGTCAGAACTTTTGATGAGGGGTCTAGTTGATGACATATCCATGGCATGTTGGACATTTTAGAGAATTGAATGGGATTTTACTTTTCACATTTCTATTATTTTTGTTCCTATAATCTGATCCCTTAATGGGAAGTTTCAGTCTTCCCATCTACATTTGACTGAGATAATAAGTACTTAGAAGTATAAGTCCCCTCTTTCCATACTTACAGTGTTCAAATTTAATTTCCTAATCTTTTGTCTAATTTGAGTTAAAAAAATTTTTTTTATTAATTTAGATTTCACAGGTTTGGAACTTGTGAATTTTCAGAGAGGGTCACTTTAATTTATTAGTATTTTATTTTTGGGGTGCCCCGTGTGTCTAGTGGGATCTTAGTTCTCCCTGACCAGGACTTGAACGTGGGCCACAGCAGTGGAAATGGGAAGTGCAGAGTCCTAACCACTTAGGACTTCCCCTAGGGAATTTCCCTAGGATCACTGTAAGAAAATAAAATTCAATTTAAAAAATTCATCATGATAGGCTTATCATGTATGTCTACTCAAATAAAGTGACTTTAAGATCTTTAGAAACCCTGATTACAAAAGAGTTAATTGCAATTTAAGGCAATATCACTATAGTGTAGGCTAAATATTTGTAGCACTCATCAGGAATACTTTCTGTAAGGATCTGGCAGCCCTCATGGTTAGGATCCGAGCCCTCTAGCTGGGATTGCCTACATTATTTGAAAGTGATAAAAGCATATTTTTTTAAAAGCATATTAAAGTAATTTTTTCCTACCATGAGTTTCTCCCAGTTCAGTCTGGCTTTTTCCCCTATTGTGTCTGAGTTAAGGAGGCTTGACTGTATCACAAAATTCTGTAGTCCTGGTTGACGGTGTTACACTTCACCAATAGGTGGCACTGTCTAACACATGATATGGTCAACAAACAAAATTCCCTAGTATGGATTTCTAGGTTCTGTAATGCTAATTAATTCCATACTTTATCAGCATGGAAGGGTAGAAACTTTGAGCATTGTTTCCATTAAGCAAGGACTGCAGAGGGAAGTGGGGGCAGGGGAAGGAAGGGAATTGTGTATGAAGGTCTAGTGCTTTAGCTGTTTTAGAGACAAGTCTGCAGAACAGCTCATCAGCAGCATTCAGATTACCTGCACCAAACTTATGACATAAATACCTTTTTATGATTTATTGAGGCTAACTTTAAAGTTAGCTAGGACATTCAAATAATAGTGAAGAGTCAATCTATCAAATTCTGTTCCACGTGATGACTAAATTTTAGGGGGCAGAAAGGTTTTTGTCCGGCTACACGTAACTGACGCAGGATACCCTAACCCAGGGTTTTCATCTTTGTCACGTATCAGTGGTGAAGTGGACATGTGTTCTCAGAGGAATATAGGAGTTGGCCTTGAACACTTGACGAAACAGGCAATCTTTAGGGATTGAAAAGAGAAGAAAATCGCTGTTGGCGCAGATTCTCTCCTTGAGGATTTGAAGGCCTAAGTAAAATTTCTTTTTGATAATAGAAGAGAAAAGATGCCTTTTTATAGTTGTAGTTTACCTCTTGGAAAGTTTATTTTTCTTTAGCTGTTTTTTTGAAAAAAAAAAAAAATTATTATAGAGGTTGGGAATGTACACGAAATTAGAGAAAATAATATAATAAATCTAAATATGCCTGTCACCCAGATTCAACTATAATTAGCATATGGTTAGTTTTATTTCATTTATAATTTCTCTCCCAGGCCTTACTCCTACCAATTCAATTATTTTGAAGTAAATGCTGGACACGATATCACTTTACTCCTAAATATTTCAATACGTATCTCTAAGAGACGAAGACACTCTATTTTAAAACTTTTTACAGTCAAGAAAATATTTCTTTAATATCATCCAATATACTCTCAATATTCAGCTTTCTCTTGTTATTCATAACATTTAAAAATTGGTTTATTTTAATCAGGATTCTGCATATTGCATTTGGTGTAGCAGTTTTCCCTCTCTTTCTCTCTTCTTTTAAAATGACACTTATTTGTTGTAGAAACTGGATCTTGTGTGCGTAGAATATCCTACACTCTGAGGTTTAGTGATTATATTGCAGTGGGAACATTTGACATTTTCATATATCCTCTGTGTATTTCCCGTAAATTGGAAGTTAAATATAGATGATTGATCATGTCAAGTTCAATTTTTTGTCAAGAACATTTCGTAGGTTATGCTGTGTATTCAACATTATATCACATTAAAGACATATGACCCACTCTTCTCTCTTCACTGTGTTTTTTATTTTACCCTATTGTATTTTATTTATTTATATTTGTTAATATTAAGACTGACCTTGGTGACTAACCAATCCCTGGTGGCTCAGACAGTAAAGAATCTGCCTTCTATATGGGAGACCCAAGTTCAGTTCCTGGGTTGGAAAGAACCCTTGGAGAAGGGAAAGGCAACCCACTCCAGTATTTTTGCCTGAAGAATCCCATGAACAGAGGAGCTTGGCTGGCTACAGTCCATATAGATGCAGAGTGTGACAGGACTGAGCGACTAACACTTTGACTTTCTTTCAGATATTGTAGCCTGATTCATGTATCATTCCCCACATGGTTTTAACAATCTCTGATGGCCATTGGCTAGAACTATTATTTCATTAGCTACAAAATATAGATATTCTACTCCAGTCATTTTTTCTGTAATTACTGAGTGGAATTCTTCTGTAAAGAATCTTTCCTTGTCAATTATTTGATTACCCTGAAATATAGTTAATACAGGAGTGGCAGGATTAATGCTCGATTTCCCCCTCTTTATCAAATTTCAGAATTAAAGGTTGGTGTCCCTAACAACTTTCAAATAGGACCAGTCCGTTTTTGAAAAAAATATATCATTGTGACCTCATATATTAAAATATATATTTGATAAGTTTTAATATATTGTAGTTACTATACTTTTTGTGCACAAAATATTTTGCATTTGGCCAGTGGGAGTCCCTTTAACTTGGCTCCTATTATCTTTTGGCATGACTCCAGTGAATGCAGATAGCTTCTTTACTTTCTGGCATGACAAAATACTCCAGGTTTATGTTGGAATTTACTGCACCAGATCTGGAATCAGCCATCTCTCCCAGGCTGTCAGGTTCTTTTTTGTGGAAATGGTACTTAGAAACCACAGTCTGGGCACTAGGGGTGCTTCTTGCCACTGAGTTGATTATTACTTCAAGACCTTTTGTGTGAGCAGAGCTAGGTAGTAATTTTTTAAAATATAAAATAAATTACAAGTATATTAGATTTTTTATTCAGATATATGTCTGTAGATCTCATTGACCTGTATTTTCTTTAATCATGCTTCAGACTTCTATAAGATCCAACTCGGGGAAAATTGAGTGCCTGATATTTAGTTTGGATTTAGTGAAATATATTTATGTGATTTTTCAGTTACTTTTGTGTAGTTAAGTTATTGCTAGTCATAAGTGTATGAATTACTTCTGTGGTTCTTGGAAGCAGAAACATGTGGATACTGGAGTAAAAACTAGGTTTGCGATCTCGGGAAAATTCTTCCAGCCATGAGACATGTTTAATTGTGAGTGAAGAATTCAGTACTTATCAACACCTAGTCAAAATGTAAGTCATCTGCAGTCAGGATTAATATTTGATAATGCAGTGTATCCAAAATAAAAACTAGTTACATTTTAAAAATGTATTGTAATCATGAAAAATAGAATTTATTAAAATTCCCATACATGTAGGGTGCAAACTTACAGCAGAGTTATAAACAATAAAAAGTTGCATATTTTATGCATGTTAGTTATCAATGATAACAATGTTTTGATTTGTCACTTTAGAAAAGATTATTTTTTTTATTCTCATTACAGAAATTGATATTAGAAAGTTGTTCTTATATGAAGAGATGTTGAAAACATTACAGCCAAAACTGTAACAGAGGTAAATATTGCAAAGATACCTCAGGCAGTTAATTAATGAGAATGTAGTTATTTTGGGCTTCTATGATAGTTGATTATTTGTCAGCTGTTTAAAATATATTTGTTGTGATTTTTCTTTTTAATCTAAGCAAATATGTACTTCCACACCTAATTTTGTGTTAAAATTTTTATTTTTTTAAAGTGCATGCATGCTTAGTCACTCAGTAGTGTCTGATTCTTTGTGACCCCATGGATTGTAGCCTGCCAAGTCATTCAGTCCATGGAGATACTCCAGGCAAGAATACTGGAGTGGGTAGCCATTACCTTCTCCAGAGGATCTTCCTGACCCCAGGATCAAGCCCATGTCTCCTGCATTACAGGCAGTTCCTTGACCATCTGAGCCAGCCCCTCAGATTCTAGAAACCTCATACCCCTACAAAATCTGAAGTTACTGGGTGCTGCTGAAGTTACTGGGTTATTTATTTAACCCCTCTAATTTTAGCCCTCTTCTGCCAGCTGGAATTCAAAGGAAAGAATAAAGTTGGGACTGCTGCTACTGCTAAGTCGCTTCAGTCCTGTCTGACTCTGTGTGAACCCATAGACAGCAGCCCACCAGGCTTCCCCATCCCTGGGATTCTCCAGGCAAGAATGCTGGAGAGGGTTGCCATTTCCTTCTCCAATGCATGAAAGTGGAAAGTGAAAGGGAAGTCGCTCAGTTGTGTCCGACTCTTCATGACCCCATGGACTGCAGCCTACCAGGCTCCTCCGTCCGTGGGATTTTCCAGGCAAGAGTACTGGAGTGGGGTGCCATTGCCTTCTCCAACTGCAAAGCTACAGTAATCAAAACAGCATGGTACCAGAACAAAACAGGTATATGGATCAATGGAACAGAACAGAGAGCCCAGAAATTAAATCCACACACCTACAGTCAATCTTCAGCAAAGGAGGCAAGAACATGTAATGGAGAAAAGACAGTCTCTTGAGTGTTGGGAAAGCTGGACATCCACATGTAAATCAATGAAGTTAAGGACACATCCTCATACAAAAATACACTCAACATGTAAGACATGACATCATAAAATTCCATGGACAAAACATTCTGTGACATAGCTTGTACCATTCAGTCTCCCAAGGCAACAGAAATAAAAGCAAAAATAAACAAATGGGACCCAATAAAACCTATAAGCTTTTGTACTGCAAAGAAACCCTCAATAAAACAAAAAGATAGCATATGGACTGGGAGAAGATATCTGCGAATGACGTGACTGACAGGGGCTTAATTTCCAAAATATATTATACAAACAGCTCATACAACTCAATATCAAATAACCCAATCAAAAGATGGACAGAAGACCTAAATAGACATTTCTCCAAAGAAGACATACAAATGTCCAACAGACATATGAAAAGATGCTGGGACAGTCATTCTTTTTGCTTCCTTCTGGTCTTGTCTCTCACCATAGTTGTGGCACACAAGTCCTATAAGGCATCAGGACTTGGTGGAAGTCCTGGTGGTTTCTGCTCTTTTGAGACTACAGTAACACTATTTTCTTCCTTTCCCCTTTCAGGTCTCAGATGGAATGACATTCTCCAAGGAACCTCACCGTTCTTACCAATTTCCTTCATTCTGTTCGAGACTTATAGTTCCCTTGTTCAGTTCTTTTGGCTAGACTTTTTTGCATGTGCCATTTGTTTTCTGCTGGAAATGATACAGGTATTGAGGTTAAGCCTGAGTAGAGAAGGCTGAGATGGGGAATTAGCCAAAGCTTATTGGCTCCAGTTGATGCACACAGTACCTTTGCCTGCAGTTCCCTTTACAGCTGGAAGCTGTGCCACGTCTGGACCCAGTTTAGGACATGTGACTCTGGTGAGGCAGGAATCCCCTGTGCTTAGGCTTTAGGCTTCACTGGGATACCCCATACCTGCTCCTCTAAGGACCCTGGGTGTCAACATGGAGTAGCATATGAGTCTTTGATTTCCCAAGATATCAATATCTGTACCCTGTCCTCTACCCAGTTTTAGAATTATTCCCTTTTTTTCTGCCTGTTGTTCACATCTCTCCCCTCCTTTCTCCTCTATTAATTTTATCATAATGTCTGCAACTAGTTTAGGCATTTGGGTTCTATAAGGAGAGCTCATGGTTCCCAGTAATTTATGTTTTATATCTTGCAAAAATCCCTAAGGCAAAATGTGGAGAATTGAAATGCAATAGGTGAAAGGAAAATATAACTCCTTATCACCCAAATTCAAGTTATGTTTTTATGCCCCCAGACCATCCAGAATTGTTGTAGGGTATTCAGTAGTGTGATACAAAGTATTTCCCACAGTCTACATAGGGTGGATCTTGGCCTGCTTCTGTTCAAATCCACCTTCTTGTCTATTTTTGCTCTGTTCTCTATTACAAGAAACTCTGTTTCTCAGTCCTCTAGCATCTCTGTGGATTTGGCCAATGGGAAACACTCATATAAGGAAAATGTGAAGAAGGAGAGAAGCCACAATATGTCTCTTTTCTTCTCTGCTTTTGGTGGCATTTGGCAGCATGTGTGCCTCTTTGGGTCTATATCCTGTTGGAAAACACTTTTCATGGTCCCAGTATGGTTTCATCTTATACCTAGTGACCACAGCTCTCTATCTGGGGGCACAGTCCCCTCCCTGGGTTCCCCCAACTGTAGGATAGCAGAGATCTCTTATTGTTGGCAATCTATGGAATACCTCAGCATCTCCTATTCAGCATCTTAGTTTTTTTTTTTTTTAATCACCTGAATAATCAGTTCCCTAGGTTCAATTCTATCTGTTTGAAATCCACAAATTGTTTCTGTTTTCAGACTAAATTTCAAATGACATATCCTGTTTCTGCTCAGTGGGAGAATTTGTTTTTCTTTTTTTGGCCAGAAATTGTTTGTATGTAAAAAAGAGTAATCCAGTCTATCTAGTTGAGGTAAAGGAGATTTATTGCAAATATACAGAGCTAATGAAATTTGAGATTTGTTACAAGTACACAGAAAAAGATGCTTGTTTTACTGTCTGCTCTGAGCAAGCTTAACCCTCAGATGATAATGTGCATAAGCAGATTGAACTAAGCCACAGCTGACTATTTTACTATAATCCTAGGTCAACTTATACAAGGCTGCTGGAGAAAACTCTTGTCTCTTTCCCGTCTTAGGTTAGTTTCAAGCAGTGTCTGGGCAAGAGGGAAAAATGTAGTTCTGTAACTACCTAATTTGTTACACACTTAGACTGGACCAGAGACAGCAGAAGACGTAACAATAGGTCAGTGGTACCCAGAAGATTCTCCATAATACAGACTTACGTTCACTCTCAAATTTCAACATCTTTTGTCTGCCGACTTAATTTTATTCTCTGGTGGCTCAGATGGTTAAGAATCTGCCTGAAATGCAGGTGACCCAGGTTCAATTCATGGGTCAGGAAGATTCATGGGTCAGGAAGACCCACTCTAGTCTGGAGAATTCCATGGATAGAGGGGCCTGGTGGTCTACAGTCCATGGGGTTGTGAAGAGTTGGACATGACTGAGTGACTAACACTTTTACTTTATTTTATTCTCTGTAGTTAACCCTTCCCATACTTCTTTCCAAGCCTTTCCTATTTTATCTTCTTTTTACTTTATTTTCATGTTTTTTTTTTCTTTTTATAATATATTTGACGTGGGGAAAGAACCCCGTGTCCAGGACAAAAAGAATGAGTAAGGCACATACCCTCCAGTGCATTTGGTCAATCTCCAGCTGTAATTGTGAGGTCTCATTTCATTTCATGTAACATCGTTCAGCGTCCCCTTTATTAGTTTGACTGTTTCCATAAAGCGAAGAACTTGAAAATAGTCCTCAATATCCTGACTATATATATTTTATTTTTATCTGAACCTTCTTCATCTGACTATACTGCTTTCTCAGATTATGTTATAAGATGGGCAAAACGAGGGCATCCTAGGGAACCTCAGCAGTGGAAGTCTGTGGTTTTCAAGAGGTACCCGACGATGACTGTCTCAGCTCCCACCTGCCTCGGGTCCCGTTTCTTAATTTAGTAGATCTGATTGAGTCGCAGTATACAGACTGGTTTCACAGTTGTGAGAAAGGGGCTCTCTATTTGATCGCTGTCTCCTCATCTCTTAATTTACTAATATGCCTGATTCATAAGGGATTTGATTGTGATCTTAGTATTTTACCTATTCCTTCCCCTCTAAGTTGTGGAGATTGACTTTTCCTCTCTATAAAAAGCAAAAATAAAGATACTGATGCCAGTCATGTCAACACTAGGAGTAATATTACTTTATTATTTTTTTTTATTTGGCTGCAACAGGTCTTAGTTGCGGCATGTGGGATCTTTAGTTGTGGCAGAAAAACTCTTAGTTGTGACATGTGGGATCTAGTTCCCTGACCAGGGATTGAACCGAGGTACCCTGCATGGTGAGCCCGGAATCTTAGCTATTGGACCACCAGGGAAATCCCTCAATAAGAGGAAATTACTACTTTTAATAAAAATGAGTGTTATTACAATACACTTCAGAAAACGTGGAATTTCAACTTGGTTAGCAGTCACAATCTTGCTGAGCACCCTTATTTTTCTTGGCCTGTCTGCACAGGTGTTGTTGGTCTAGGTATATCCTCCAAGATGCTGCCAAGAAAGGGACTCTAGAAGTGGTTGTCTCTAGTGGGGCTGATCTGTAGATTTAGAGTGCCTGAGCCCATAATGACCACAGTTTGTTTGGATCTGTTTTGGGATTCTGCAGAATTAGAAAGCCAGTAATCAAAATTACCACTTTGGCTTCTTATTCACTGACCAGTCCATGAATGTTAAATAATTGCACAATCACTGAAGACCAAGATAAGAGCCTTGAGGCCTACTAATGACTGAACCATAGGTAGCAGGAAAGGTCTGGACATTTCTGCAGTGACTGAACTGTGATAGAGGTGGCACATGAACCAGGGTCCCAGGTAATGAACAAGGATCCAGGGAAGGTACCCTCCATGATTTCAGCTTTTGCTGAGATGCTACCCTCATATGTCTTTAGACAGAATGTGAGGTCACTTTCCAGGTTCTAAAAGCCTAATAGGTATCAGGGCAAAATGACCAGGTAGAAGTGCTAGGCTTAATATTTATAATGGTAACATCAAGCTTGTTCATGTGGCTAACAGTTTAATGGACTTTGGTGAGAGATTATGTGGTAATTAGGGAATGTATATATATATATATGTTTGTATGATATGATTTTCTAAAAGGTATTTTTAAAGGCAGGAAGAATAGAAACGCTTTCTACATCAAGCTGTACAGTGTAAGGTGCCTTCCTCACCTATCACTCCCACCCTCAATATTGGGGCTGGACTAGATGTGGCAGAATTTGGCCTGAAGATGAGGTATAGATCATTTTATATCAATCATAGAAGAAATGGATTGTGAGCCACAGGAATTTTATGTGTAGACATAAAGGGAGAATTTCTAGATAACAAGATATCCCTTAAGCGTATTGCTGCAAAGTGTTTTGACTGAAAGAAAACCACCCTTGAAAATCAACTGATCCATTGTCCTTACTAAAAATCAGCAATTAAGAGCTGTTTTCAGACAGGACCTGAGAATTTTTTTACTGGCTAACCAGGAATGTAGTGTGTAAGAAAATGGAAATCTAAAGTCTATGAGAATCTTCATGAAACATAGAAAAAGGAGTAAAGGATGAGAAAGCAAAAATCTGAATTGTGTCAAGCCAGAGATATTTCACCTACCACATGACCAAAGGTGTTTACCAGCTTCTTATCAAGCTGCACTTCAATATTAGTAACAGACACCAGATAACATAATATTGTTTGTGGTAGATAATGATGTGTACTTTTGCTTCTCCCTTTAACATTGTTTCCTTTGTGAGTTCAAATGTTTGTGATTTATTAATTTTACTGTCTTTATAAAATTCTGAGTTAAGAAACCCATCCAAGTGTTGTTGAAGAGAGAGCTCAGCACCAGGTGATCTTGTGAGATTTCAGGGAGAACTCTGATTTTCAGAGTGCTAAGACAAGATTGCATATTAAAAAGCAGAGACATTACTTTGCCAACAAAGGTCCATCTAGTCAAGGCTATGGGTTTTCCAGTAGTCACGTATGGATGTAAGAGTTGGACTGTGGAGAAAGCTGAGCACCAAAGAATTGATGCTTTTGAACTGTGGTGTTGGAGAAGACTCTTGAGAGTCCCTTGGACTGCAAGGAGATCCAACCAGTCCATTCTGAAGGAGATCAGCCCTGGGTGTTCTTTGGAAGGACTGATGCTAAAGCTGAAATTCCAGTACTTTGGCCACCTCATGTGAAGAGTTGACTCATTGGAAAAGACTCTGATGCTGGGAGGGATTGGGGGCAGGAGGAGAAGGGGACAACAGAGGATGAGATGGCTGGATGGCATTACCGACTTGATGGATGTGAGTTTGAGTGAACTCTGGGAGTTGGTAATGGATAGGGAGGTCTGGCATGCTGCAATTCATGGGGTCACAAAGAGTCGGACACGACTGAGCAACTGAACTGAACTGAACTGAAGACCAGATTGGGTGCACACCACAGAGAATGCTGCTGTATTGTGACTGATTTCAGACTGGGTATTTCACAAGTCAGATATAGGAATCAAAGGAGAAACAAGTTTCCATTGGAACAAGTGGCTAGAAACAGCTGTAAATTATAGCCAAGGAGTCAATATTGGATGCTGTTTAGAGTTAAAAGATGGTCAGACATAAACTTATCTGTGTGTAGTAGCCCAAATAACCTAGCTCAACCAGTTAGTAACTTTGTGACCTTAGACTGAGAATTTATTCATTCTGTGACTCGGTTTCCCTGTTCTGTAAATGGGGTGGGTATAATAATTCTTCATGAGTTGGGAGGATTTGATGAGATAGTGTAAGGGAAACAATTGGAAACTGAGTTCGATAAATATTAATGTTGATAATAATCACATCAATAATCTCACTAAAATAAGGGCTGATATGAAATTAAAATTACAGTTTGAAAGCACGGCTTTTAGTCATGACTCTTAACAATTATTGGAGAAGGAAATGGCAACCCACTCCAGTATTATTGCCTGGAAAATCCCATGGACAGAGAGGACCCTGGAAGGCTACAGTCAATGGGGTCACAAAAGAGTTGGACATGACTTAGCAACTAAACAACCACTGAAATTATACCCCAAGTAAGTTATAGAATTTTAGGGCTGGAATGTGGAAGTGATTTTGAGATTACCTTATTCAGTTCCCTCAATTTATGTGAAGTAATCGAGGCCAGAAAATTTTTGTTCAAGGCCACTCACTTAGTGGGTAGTAGCCTGAATTATAGTCTTTCCACCTCTCTTCAATAAACTTGGCCCTTTATTTCTCCATGTGAAGATCAAAGTATTGAATTGTATTAATTTCACCCCACATTCAACCAAAATATAGATTCTTTTTAAAACTTTAAAGCTTCAGTTTTAATTAATTTGATTAAAAATTTTTAATTTAATTTTTATTTTATATTAGAATATAGTTGATTTACAGTGTTTGTTATAGCTTTGGGAATACAGCAAAGTGATTCAGTTATATATTTATATATATATATATATATATATATATCTCCATTCTTTTTTAGATTCTTTTCCCATATAGGTTATTTCAGAATATTGAGTAGAGTTCCTTGTGTTATTCACTAGATCCTTGTTGATTATCAATTATATATAGTAGTGTGTATATGTTCATTGAGATTAACATATTGGTTATTTTAAATTGTTAATGTATTCAACAGATATTTATGTCTAAATCTGAACATATGCATATTCTGTAACAGAATTCCACTCGTAGGTACTAGGTACGTACCCTACAGAAATGTGTAAAGCAAAAGATGTTCATAAGAGCACTGTTTCCATTGGCCCCAAACTGGATCCTACGTGAATGCCCATTGGCCACTGAAAGGGCAAATGAACTGGTGCCTGCACGCAGTGGCACGTGGTACAGCGAGAAGGATGAGCGACCGCGGCTACACGATAGTGATGCATCTCGCCAGTGTGACGGTGAATGAAAAATCATACACAAAGCATTTCACATTGAAGCACTGGGCTGGAAGAAACACAAGCTGGAATCAAGATTGCCAGGAGAAATATCAATAACCTCAGATATGCAGATGACACCACCCTTATGGCAGAAATTGAAGAAGAACTAAAGAGCCTCTTGATGAAAGTGAAAGAGGAGAGTGAAAAAGTTGGCTTAAAGCTCAACATTCAGAAAACGAAGATCATGGCATCTGGTCCATCACTTCATGGGAAATAGATGGGGAAACAGTGGAAACCGTGCCAGACTTTAATTTTTTGGGCTCCAGAATCACTGCAGATGGTGACTGCAGCCATGAAATTAAAAGATGCTTACTCCTTGGAAGGAGGGTTATGACCAACCTAGATAGCATATTGAAAAGCAGAGACATTACTTTGCCAACAAAGGTTCGTCTAGTCAAGGCTATGGTTTTTCCTGTGGTCATGTATGGATGCGAGAGTTGGACTGTGAAGAAGGCTGAGCGCCAAAGAATTGATGCTTTTGAACTGTGGTGTTGGAGAAGACTCTTGAGAGTCCCTTGAACTGCAAGGAGATCCAACCAGTCCATTCCAAAGGAGATCAGTCCTGGGTGTTCATTGGAAGGACTGATGCTGAAGCTGAAACTCCAGTACTTGGGCCACCTCATGCGAAGAGGTGACTCATTGGAAATGCTGGGAGGGATTGAGGGCAGGAGGAAAAGGGGATGACAGAGGATGAGATGGCTGGATGGCATCACCGACTTGATGGACGTGAGTTTGAGTGAACTCCGGGAGTTGGTGATGGACAGGGAGGCCTGGTGTGCTGCGATTCATGGGGTCTCAAAGAGTTGGACACGACTGAGCAACTGAACTGAACTGAACTCCATTTATAAAAAAATCCCAACATAAGCAAAACTAGACTATGCTGTTGAAATGGGGATGGTGGTTACTCTTAGGATGGGTAGTAAAAAGTGAATTAAAGGGTTTCTGAAGTCCTGGTAATGGTTTATTTCTTGCTCTGGGTTCTGCATACATGTGCTCAGATTATGACAGTTTATAGTTTATACCTATGACATGGGCACTTCTCTGTATATATGTCATACCTTAAGTGAAGTAAAGTGAAGTGAAGTCACTCAGTCATATCCAACTCTTCCGACTGCATGGACTGTAGCCCACCAGGCTCCTCGGTCCATTGGATTTTCCAGGCATGAATACTGGAGTGGGTTGCCATTGACAACATGTGACACTCAAAAAAAAATTTTTTTTTTCACTGTTTATCTTAGGTGTCATACCTTAGTAAAAGATAAACAGTAAAAAAATATTTTTGAGTGTCACGTGTTGTCAGCCACTAATCCAGGAACTGGGGATAATATAATGAACATACCTGACAATAGTCCTGCCCTCATGAAGGCTGTTTTTAGTGTGGAATGGAGGCGATGGATGAAGGCAGAGAAGGAAGGCTGATGTTATTATAGAACTGTAGCTGGTCAGTGATCACTGCATTAAGTGGTTCCTAGTAGCTGTCTTTGTTGTCTTCCAGTTTCTGATAGACATCATCTTTCACTCTGTCACTAAGTCCTTCTTTAAATATTATTACCTTTTAAAGTCTGTAATTCTTCTTCTTTTCTTGGCTGTCTGCTGATTTCCAAGTGGTTTTAGATTCATTTTTCATCAGTACATTAATGGACATACGCCAGTTACCACAGAGTGTTCATTTCTGATAAAGGAATAAAAACACAGCAAGCTAGAAAAACTTGCTAGGGCAGCCAGTAGTGTATGGGACCTATTACAGCCATGTAAGTAACCTCAGCAGCAATCTGTTTACAAAGGAAAGACCATTTGCTTTCTAAGATCTATTGCCCATTTAGTGACCTCACCGACAGATGTAACATTATTCAATATTATTGTCACATGTTTCCAAAGTTGTACTTTAATTGCCTTTCAGACAAAAAGAATGCTTTAATTATTATGCCTAATTGTGCAGAGAGAACAATTGCAAAAGCCGAGATATGCATTGATGTTCCAGTGTGCTTTTATGGAGTAAATGAAGTCCAAGAATCAAAAGAAAAATGCTGAGAAAACAGATGAGGAACTCTTTGGGAATGTGCAAAGGCTTTTATTGGGACCACATAGAAGGGCCCTAATAGAGGGAAAGAAAGATACTAATTAGAGGGGAGAATACAGTTATTTTTGTGTCAAAATGTCCCTGTGGACTGAGGGGCTGCAACTCTAGGTTGATTTCTTTTTTTTTTAGTTGGAGTATAGTTGCTTTACAATGCCGTGTTAGTTTCTACTGTACAGCAAAGTGAATCAACTATATGTATTCATGCATCCCCTGTTTTTTTTTTTAATGGATTTCCTTCCAATTTAGGTCACCACAGAGCATTGAGTAGACTTTCCTGTGCTGTACAATAGGTTCTCATTAGTTATCTATTTTATATACAGTGGTATATATATATATGCCAATAGCTTGAGTTTTTAATGAGGTTAATGGTATTACTTAATTTAAAGTTTTAGGAGTACAGTACTACATAGTAATGGTTCCTTTGGTGGGACTTACGGTGAACATGTTTTCAGCTGTTATCCCAACCTCTTGTTTTCTGGTAGTTTTCCCTGCCTCTCATCTCAGTCTGTAGTGGGTGTGTTGTCCCTGTTAGCCATTTTTTACCAGAGCATGATTCTGTCCAGAGGTTACTTCTGATTAGAGGAAGGGAAGAGCTCCCATTTCAATTAGAACAACTTTCTTTCATTATGGTCACAGTTGGTTGATTAAGAGGTGAGCCACTTTTTCAAGTGTGGCGAATTCTTTCTCCAGGAATTTCAGGTTTGGTCTTACAAAAATTGGTTCCTCTTTGGATGGTATGTACATGTGTTTGCTGCTGCATGCATGTGCTAAGTCACTTCAGTCATGTCCAACTCTTTGCAAGCCCATAGACTGTAGTCTGCCAGGCTCCTCTGTTCATGG
Source organism: Bubalus kerabau (assembly GCF_029407905.1). NCBI lineage: Eukaryota > Metazoa > Chordata > Mammalia > Artiodactyla > Bovidae > Bubalus > Bubalus kerabau. The sequence goes on from NC_073624.1 coordinate 140,170,851, forward strand.
GATTCTCCAGGCAAGGATCCTGGAATGGGTTGCCATGCCCTCCTCCAGAGGATCTTCCCAACCCAGGGATCGAACCCACATCTCTTACATCTCCTGCATCGGCAGGTGATTGCTGTTAGTAGTCATCTTTTTCTGTGATGGGTCTTTCTTCAAAAGGGAAATAAATAATGTAGATGCACAGTGGGAAGCAAAGTTGAGAGGTGAGTGTGTTGCGGTCATTCTAGTCCCTGGGTCCTGTCCACTCATGGGGCCAAGGGGGCATTTCTGTTACTGGATTTCATGAGAATATTAATTACCTTGGAATGGCAGAGTGGGTTTTTGTACTTACAAACAGCAACCCTGTTTCTCATTAGTTATCTATTTTATATGCAGTGGTATATATATATATATATAAGTACAGTCTCCTTACTTTCTTTACAATGACCCTTTTCTGCAGACAATAGCCTGTGGGTTATTACTACACAATTCAGTAAGTCAACTCAACTCCCTTTTGGATTAAAATGAGTTTTAAATAAATACACTGATAAACAAAGGAATAAATGACTGTTTTAGAAATCCTAAGAAGGGCTTCACTTTCATTTCACATTTGAAATTATATTTTACTAAATGATTAATTTTAGAAACCATTCCATTTTAAAGCTGAAAGGGATCTCTACTCTAGGGTTTTTTTTTTGGTCAGGGGGCGGGTTGGGAAAACTGGAGCCCAGGGAAGTCAGCAGAGCTACCTAGATCTTGTGGTTCATCAGTCCTAATAGGACTTTTCTATTTGGAATAGTAAACATATTGTACATAGAGAATTCGATGCTGGGTCCCTAAACACCAAACTTCATCCCATGCCCTCTTGTGGCCTGACCCATCATACTTCTGTGTTTTAGTAAAGATCTCAGAAATCTGCATTTTGCAGTTGCTATCTCCTTCTTTCTATCTTCGAAACTCAGAACTCTTACTTCACTCCAGTCTCCTTGGAGGAACCCATAGGTTAGGACCATATGGAAGACCATTTTGAGAAAGTATCTTTGTTACCAGCTGTCAGAGATCAGAGAAAGGCATAATTTGTTGAGACTATAGACAGGACGTGGACCAGGATGCACTTTGGGAGAATATGTTCTTTTTCAAAAGAGAGATAAATCAAGGAACTCTGAGTAATGAACTCATCTAGTCAGAGGTGAAGGAGAACTAACTAGATATTTGTACATTTTCTGGGTGGCAGAGGACACCTGTCTGAATTTCAGTCCATTGCTTAGGTGGGCAAGTAAGTTGTCCTCTCCATACCTCAATCAGTTCATCTTTTTAAAGGGGAAATTGGCTAATTTACACAGTTGTATGGCTTAAATGAGAAAAACACACACACAAAATATAGCACAGGAAGTCCCCATTGTAACTTAGCTATTAAAACTGGGAGAGAATAATTTTTAAAAAGGTAAGATCATGAGTCTCACAGAGATATGAAAAGAATGTGTGTTTAAGATTTTGTTCAACTCATTTTTAAATAAGAATAACTGTTCCAAAGTGGAGACTACATAGAACAGACTCATTGCTAGACCAGGAATATTGAAGTTAACTGCTCTAAACAGGGCATACATAGTTTTCCACTGGAGGTGCCCAGTAATCTTTTTTGCTTATTCCAAATTTCCTGGCATTGCTGTAATTATTATTAATTCATCTTAGCTGAGCTCCCCCATTCATGCCCACTTATCAGGAATGACTCTACTCCTGACATGTCATAAATCTCATGTGCCTGAAACCCACATTTACAGTGTAAATAGTCCTGTCCATTCCAGGTAGATTGTGCAATAGAGTTCCACTATTACAACCCCTATTATCAAGGCTTCAAGTCTTGGCCATAACTTACCAGCTTGGTGTAAAGTCAAAGGATGAAAAATATGTCGAGGCTTAAATAAGAAATAAAAGCGGAAGTGGTCATGCTGGCAATTTACCCCTTTAGAAAATATCTAGGGCTATGAAAACTAAATCCACTGTTTGGCAGTGCACGCTCAAGCTAGAAAGTCTATTTAGTGTGGGAAATAGTACTCAACCTTTCATTTTCAGCAATTTAATCAAATCGCTCCTGCTCTCTCAAATATTTATTTAGCCTCCTATAATTTATGGTAACCATGGCACTTAGTATTACCCAGGTGTTAAATCTAATACAAAAAAGGTAAAAAGAATAGTAAAGAAGTATCAAGTGATGCCCAGGGGAACTTATTAAGTGTATTTCATTTAAATAATCCAATTCCACGAATTGAGGCAGAATTCTTAGAAAAAAGTACAACTTGAAAGAACTTGGTTTAAATTGGAGCAGGCATTTCACCTGCAAGCTGCTCAGATCATTAATTTTAATAATTTCTGTTGCATACTCCGTGGGTAGACTGCTTTATAGTTATTTCGGTGGTTGTTACCTACTGCTGCTCTGTGATATAATCAGATGAATATTAGGATCACTATTTGAAAGAGTCACAAAGGAGCCAGTGACTTGTGCAAGGCCATGGGCAAGACCAGAGATGCACTGTTTTAGTTAGCTAATTCTTATCTCTTCTGCAAAATCCTGAGGTTTCTTCTGCTTAGAAACAGATCATTCTGGAGGTGAGCAATGTCACCGGGAGGTCCGCCACTCCTCCAGTCTCTCCTTCTCAGAAATCACTGAGTTTCATACCTTCTTCTCCAACAGCCCCCAATTCCATGTCTCTTCCTGGGCTCAGCTTGGGAATTTCTTTCATGGTTGCCGTTTCATCACACCTGTAAACCCGTTTAGAAGAGGAGGATTCATCCAGAAGCACACCAGGTCTGCCTGGTGTGGACTCATGCTGCAGGCTACGCAAACAAGTAGAAGGAGCCAGGAGACTGGACTCTAGGTCTGACTTTGCCACTGTGTAATTGCATGCCTTTGGGCTAATTTAAAAATTTTATCCTGAGCACTTTTACACCATGTGAGCTAATTTAGTAGGAGAAAAATGACTGTAAGGAACTTTCTAATACTGATATGCTAACATTACAGTGTAGAGAGCATAAGCTTTGGTGGTTCAGAACTTGGCTGTGTCCTTTCAGTTCAGTTCAGTTCAGTTGCTCAGTCGTGTCCGACTCTTTGCGACCCCATGAATCGCAGCACGCCAGGCCTCCCTGTCCATCACCAACTCCTGGAGTTCACCCAGACTCATGTCCATCAAGTCAGTGATGCCAGTCAGCCATCTCATCCTCTGTCGTCCCCTTCTCCGCCTGCCCCCAATCCCTCCCAGCATCAGAGTCTTTTCCAATGAGTCAACTCTTCACATGAGGTGGCCTGAGTACTGGAGTTTCAGCTTTAGCATCATTCCTTCCAAAGAAATGCCAGGGCTGATCTCCTTCAGAATGGACTGGTTGGATCTCCTTGCAGTCCAAGGGACTCTCAAGAGTCTTCTCCAACACCACAGTTCAAAAGCATTAGTTCTTTGGCACTCAGCCTTTTTCACAGTCCACCTCTCGCATCCATACATGACCACAGGAAAAACCATAGCCTTGACTAGACGAACCTTTGTTGGCAAAGTAATGTCTCTGCTTTTGAATATGCTCTCTAGGTTGGTCATAAATATCCATCCAAAGAGTAAGCATCTTTTAATTTCATGGCTGCAGTCACCATCTGTAGTGATTTTGGAGCCCAGAAAAATAAAGTCTAACACTGTTTCCACTGTTTCCCCATCTATTTCCCATGAAGTGGTGGGACCGGATGCCATGATCTTCGTTTTCTGGATGTTGAGCTTTAAGCCAACTTTTTCACTCTCCACTTTCACTTTCATCAAGAGGCTTTTAAGTTCCTCTTCGCTTTCTGCCATAAGGGTGTTGTCATCTGCATATCTGAGGTTATTGATATTTCTCCTGGCAATCTTGATTCCAGCTTGTGTTTCTTCCAGTCCAGCGTTTCTCATGATGTACTCTGCATATAAGTTAAATAAGCAGGGTGACAATATACAGCCTTGACGTACTCTTTTTCCTATTTGGAACCAGTCTGTTGTTCCATGTCCAGTTCTAACTGTTGCTTCCTGACCTGCATACAAATTTCTCAAGAGGCAGGTCAGGTGGTCTGGTATTCCCATCTCTTTCAGAATTTCCCACAGTTTATTGTGATCCACACAGTCAAAGGCTTTGGCATAGTCAATAAAGCAGAAATAGATGTATTTCTGGAACTCTCTTGCTTTTTCCATGATCCAGCGGATGTTGGCAATTTGATCTCTGGTTCCTCTGCCTTTTCTAAATCCAGCTTGAACATCAGGAAGTTCACGGTTCACATATTGCTGTGTCCTTTAGTAAGTACTGTTTCATGAATTTAAAGAATTACTTAATGTCTTGAACCTCAGTTTCTACACCTGTAAAATGATGATACTACCTCATGGGGGTTGCTATAAGGATGTTGTTGTTGTTTAATTGCTAAGTCGTGTCTGACTCTTTTGCAACCCCATGGACTGTAGCCCACCATGCTCCTTTATCCATGTGCTTTTCCAGGCAAGATTACTGGAATGGGTTTTTGTTTCCTTCTCTAAGGGATCTTCCTGACCTAAGGATTGAACCTATGTCTCCTGAATTGCAGGTGGATTCTTTACCACTGAGCCACCTGGAAAGCCTATAAAGATAGTCTGCAATATGTTTAATGTGTTGGAACCAAATATATGTGCACTAAATGATAACTATTATTTTTACATATTATATCAGGACAAAGCCCTCCCCAAATTGTTTTTATTTTTCCTTCTAATTTTACATCCAAATATTGGAAAAAGGAGAATGGGAAAGTTCAGATATATTAAATGGCATGCTACTCTTCTTTTTTAAACCATATAAACTAGGTTATTTATTCATTCAGGTGACATTTATCCATATATTAGGTAAACATATATTGGTGACCCGTGGCACATGTTCTGTCTCAGGGTAGGGTTTATAATGTATCTTCTGCGTAGGTGAAATTCCCTTTCTCGAGTGGTGATTGTTCAGAGAGTACGAAATGATTTTGTTGGTATCTTCAGCAAAATCTGGACCATTTACTCAGATTCAATCGTGCAGAGAAATATGATTTTCAAGATAAATAAGAAGCAGCAGCTCATATTAGAAAGAAAGACGAGATGGTCTTTCTGCATTCACCTTCTGCACTGACTGTGAGTGAGTCCCAGAATGGTCACTGAACTTGCTCGGGGCTCTGTTCTGCTTGTGCTGTGACTTGTCAAACCAGATAGATCCTGATGGTAGTTCCATGGAGGCGTGGCTGAGTCTATGCTAATTAGAAATCAGTTACTGAAACTTGAGGAATTAAATGCCGATGATCTGTGGTTCGGATGCTACTGTTTCCCTTCATTAACACAGAAACCAAGAATATTTACAGGTAGTACTGCTGATAACAGCACTGGTGTGTCTGTATTTTAAATCCCTTGGTTCACTTAGACTCGAAGCGACACATGAGAGAAGTGTTCCTATTCTCTTCCTTTGATGATCAAGGATAATGTGCGTGTGTGTGTAAGAACAATCTGGGTCTTGTTCCAGTGTGTTCATTCTCCTGCAGCTTTGCTGTTCCAGCCATACTCCATCTGCTTCTATTTATCCCAAGTCCGTTAATGCCACAATAACATCAGGAGCTCTGCCTGGATGAAGCCTACAAATATGCCTCAGGATAATTCAAATAATTGATGCTTAATGAATAAGTCAAAGAATTACTGACTTTTCACACATAGAAATGGAAAATCTTTCCACTGGTCCCAAAGATGATTTTTTCTGAACGGGCCGTAAAGAAGGTAATTATTTCCCCTACGCTTTGGGATAATGTATGGAAAAATTGTCAAATCAATTTTTCCAATTAAAAATATTAAAATAGTTTCAATCTTATTATAAAAACAAAATATATTTACTATGGAAAATTAGAAAACAAGTCTAATTCTACCAACTTGATAAGGCCTTTGGTGATACTTAACACATACCAGGATGAATTCTGTTTGGCCACCTGAGATTGTGGCAGAATATTCATCTTTTAAGGCTTTTTTCCCCCCTTAATCTGAATTTGGCCTCAGAAGCTTTCTCAACACAGTGCTTTGTGTGATCCATAATCCTTGATCAGAGTTGGTCAGTTGGTTGAAACCTTTGTCCATCTCTTGTTCCTTTCCAAAGCCTTTGCTCTAGCCCAACTATTCATATATACATGCATTTTGATAAAAGTTAACTTATTTTATGGAGCTTCCATGATGGCTCAGACAGTAAAGTATCTATCTGCAATGCTGGAGACCTGGCTTCAGTCCTTGGATCAGGAATATCCCCTGGAGAAGGGAATGGCTACCCACTCCAGTACTCTTGCTTGGAGAATTCCATGGACAGAGGAGCCACGGCTACAATCCATGGGGTCGCAAAGAGTCAGACACGACTCAGCAACTAACACTTACTGGCTTCAGAGCAATCAACTGCTTTATGAATGTGATACCATCCATCCCGTTTGCTGTAAAAGGTGCAACTCTTGCACACCAAGTCAAAGAATTTTCTCCGCCAGCTTCAGGGAACAGTGAGATAAGGGTAGGAAGTTACAAAGTCTTAAACAGACAATCACAGAAACCAGCTCTGCAAATGAGCTTTACTTTGAATAGTTTAAGTGCAAAATTGTCAAAAGGAGACTATTGTGGTAAAAATACTTAATACCCAATATGTCGTGTTAGGCCTGTGTGCTTTCCAAATAAGGTGTCCCCTGTCTTTCTAAATTACTGAGTGTAAAAGCTGTAATGTTATATGTTCCCGAGGGGCAGAGAGTAATTCAGACATGAAGTAATTTTAATAGAAATCATTCCTCTTTTCTTGGCAAGAGAAGAATTTCAGTAGGAATTTTTCAAAATTACAAAATATCCTTCCCTGGGGGATTCATGCCACCACTTAGCAGATTTCTCATTTCATTTAACACAAATATTTTGATCCTCAAGGGGAAGTCTGCTCAGTTACAGTTTCTGCATTACTGTCTCCCAAAGATAAACGAGGTGCTTTTCTCCAAAATGGACACAGGAGAGGTAAGGTGGGAGGAAAATGATAGAAATCCCGGGAAGAAATTTCTAACAAAACAAATCATTTACCTTAAAAATGGAAACATCCTCCGATTCCTATGTCATTTTTTTCTCAGAATGTTTTCAAAGAGGAAAGATACTATTTTTCTTGAGAAAGCTAGCCTGAAGGAAAAAGAAATGAAGAGAATCTTGTGAAACAACTAAGCATTTCTTCTCTCTTATCAGTTCAGGTGGATTGCAATGGTCTCCTGAGTGGGAAGATGGGAGGAGAAGGAATTTTGAAGCTTCCTCTGGATTTAACTAGAAAGAGCTCTCTGACTGAATATCAGGGTCTGCTGGAGAGTTGTCAATGAGGATGCTTTCCGTTTGGCCCCTGGGTGCATGATAACTCTAGAAGAGTCAGCCCCCCTGTGATGAAGGTGTGACCTGTTCTCGGTGTCTTCTGCCATCAAAATCTTCTGAAACTTAGTACTTACACCTGCCCTTCCTAACCAGCATGAAAAATTCTAGTTTGTCCCATGGATAATTCCATTGAGATTCTACTCTTTACCAGATAAGAAGCAAAGGGATTTCTCAGATTGGATCATAAGTTGCATCATCAGTGGGTTTCACCATGTATGTCAGTCACCTCGTAGAAAAATTTGAGTTTGAATTCAGTGGTTATAATGTCAGGCAGCATGAGGTGGCTAGGAAAAATATTTGAAAGTGTGTAGCTGTTTCTGTCTTCATCCAAGTGGGCATCTTCCTATTCTCTTTGCCTAAGAGATTGACGTTGCTCTTAAGATCAACTTAAGTATCACATTTTGGTGATGAAACCATTACTTTCTTCGAGGGTAAGTGGTTGTAAGGCTTTTAGTGAGTGTGTTAGTCACTCAGTTGTGAACCCATGGACTGTTGCCCACCAGGCTCCTCTGGAGTTGGCAAAAATACTGGAGTGGGTTGCCATTGAAGAAGGCACTTAATGAGCTTTCAAGTAAACATAAATGTTTACAAATAAACTTAAGTTCACAGCGCCTCTGTGGTCCTTCAATATCAGGCTTATGTCAGGTCTCAGGAAGTTCATTTAGCTGTACTTCAGTGAAAAACTTAAACCCTACAATCCTGAGAACATGGCCCATGAACATCTTTTCATTATTTTACCCAGGATGATCACAGTGGTTTGATACACAGTTGGTGATCAATGAATGTTTTTGATCCAGCAGTCTAAAAGGTTCGCAACACTAAGGGCAGCTGTTTAAATGATTTGTCAAAGCTCTGCTTCATGACAACTGTTTATCATGGATTCATGCTTGTACAAAAATTCAGGGTCAGGAATAGTTCTAAGATACAAGTGGTCAGATGTCACAGTGATCTTTATTTCCTAATAGAATATTAGAAGTTTCATTGCCTGAGGGATTGACATCAGTGTCCAGGGTAATTGCCAGATGTTTTGACATTAGGTTTCAAGCCCTTTTGGAGGAGAGGATAAGCAGCTCTCTAAAACCACAAGCTGATGTTAAAAAAATACAATTATTTTTTGAAATGGAGTTTTTATGACCACTTAAGCTCTAAGAATTTTTTAAAGCTATATAAAAAACACACCATAATATCACTATTTTAAATTAGCCTTCAAGTCAGCCTCTTTGTAAGGGAACAGTTTTTATTAGGCCAATAACCTTTCCCTTCTTCTTTATCTTTTGTTTTGACTATGTTAGGTCTAGCAGAAGTCACTCCAAAGTCAAGTACATCATTTGATCCCTGTACTAATGAGACCAGAATGAGTGTTAAATTTCCTGGGGCCAATTTCAGGGTAACCAAGGGCTCACCTAACTGATCGTTCTTTGTAAATATGTTCCATGTGATGTGTGTCCTTGAGACATGGGCCATGATAATATAGCTAGATTAGTATAAACCCATCTCAACTACTAAAGAACTAATATTTGCATTATTAGTTATTGATATTAATGTTTATACTAAGAGCTAGCATAATTGGAGTACCTACTATGAGACAAACTCTGTGCTAAGCATTTATATGTAATCCTCACAACAGTCTTATAACATAAGCAATTCCATTCTACAGAGGAAAAAAATAGGCTCAGAGGTGTTAGGTGACTTCCCTTAGGATCAGATTGTTATTAAATGAAAGACAGAAGATTTGAAATCAGGTTTGTCTAACTTCAAACCCATCCTCTTTCCTTTATGCCAGGCTGCTTCCAATAATATCATTTGTATAGTAACTTGTAACTGATAAAAGACTTCATTTAGTCTCATTGAGTCTGAGGATTACTCATTAGGGATGTGATCTTTGTTATTGCCTAATGAAACAGGAAGCTTGTTCAGGTTCATGCAACTGGGAAAGAGTAAGCTGGACATGGACCCCAGGTGCTCTGACTTTTTATCTTGTGCTATTACCATAACATCAGAGATACCCAAGGTTTCAGGGGCAGTGCGTGTCTAGTGGCCACTGCTGACCTTTTCCTTGGAGGTGTAGTTTGCCCTGAGAATCGGAAGACTTACCCCAACTTTGAAAGAGTTTATCAGATGTGCTGCTTGAGGCTTTTCTTCCACAATCCCTACCTTCCTAGAGTTTATACAAATGCAACACCTAAGCATGTTTATAAAGCAATCTCATGGAAATGAGTAAGCAATTCATGTATGTGATCAGATCAGATCAGTTGCTCAGTCATGTCCGACTCTTTGTGACCCCATGAATCGCAGCACGCCAGGCCTCCCTGTCCATCACCAACTCCTGGAGTTCACTCAGACTCACGTCCATCGAGTCAGTGATGCCATCTAGCCATCTCATCCTCTGTCGTCCCCTTCTCCTCCTGCCCCCAATCCCTCCCAGCATCAGAGTCTTTTCCAATGAGTCAACTCTTCGCATGAGGTGGCCAAAGTACTGGAGTTTCAGCTTTAGCATCATTCCTTCCAAAGAAATGCCAGGGCTGATCTCCTTCAGAATGGACTGGTTGGATCTCGTTGCAGTCCAATGGACTCTCAAGAGTCTTCTCCAACACCACAGTTCAAAAGCATCAATTCTTCGGTGCTCAGCCTTCTTAATAGTCCAACTCTCACATCCACACATGACCACAGGAAAAACCATAGCCTTGACTAGACGAACCTTTGTTGGCAAAGTAATGTCTCTGATTTTTAATATGTTGTCTAGGTTGGTCATAACTTTCCTTCCAAGGAGTAAGCATCTTTTAATTTCATGGCTGCAGTCACCATCTGTAGTGATTTTGGAGCCCAGAAAAATAAAGTCTGACACTGTTTCCACTGTTTCCCCATCTATTTCCCATGAAGTGGTGGGACCGGATGCCATGATCTTCGTTTTCTGGATGTTGAGCTTTAAGCCAACTTTTTCACTCTCCACTTTCACTTTCATCAAGAGGCTTTTAAGTTCCTCTTCGCTTTCTGCCATAAGGGTGTTGTCATCTGCATATCTGAGGTTATTGATACTTCTCCTGGCAATCTTGATTCCAGCTTGTGTTTCTTCCAGTCCAGCGTTTCTCATGATGTACTCTGCATATAAGTTAAATAAGCAGGGTGACAGTATACAGCCTTGATGTACTCCTTTTCCTATTTGGAACCAGTCTGTTGTTCCATGTCCAGTTCTAACTGTTGCTTCCTGACCTGCATACAGATTTCTCAAGAGGCAGGTCAGGTGGTCTGGTATTCCATCTCTTGAAGAATTTTCCACAGTTTATTGTGATCCACACAGTCAAAGGCTTTGGCATAGTCAATAAAGCAGAAATAGATGTTTTTCTGGAACTCTTTTGCTTTTTCTATGATCCAGCGGATGTTGGCAATTTGATCTCTGGTTCCTCTGCCTTTTCTAAAACCAGCTTGAACATCAGGAAGTTCACGGTTCACATATTGCTGAAGCCTGGCTTGGAGAATTTTGAGCATTACATTACTAGCATGTGAGATGAGTGCAATTGTGCGGTAGTTTGAGCATTCTTTGACATTGCCTTTCTTTGGGATTAGAATGAAAACTGACCTTTTCCAGTCCTGTGGCCACTGCTGGGTTTTCCAAATTTGCTGGCATATTGAGTGCAGCACTTTCACAGCATCATCTTTCAGGATTTGGAATAGCTCAACTGGAATTCCATCACCTCCACTAGCTTTGTTCGTAGTGATGCTTTCTAAGGCCCACTTGACTTCACATTCCAGGATGTCTGACTCTAGGTCAGTGATCACACCATTGTGATTATCTGGATCATGAAGATCTTTTTTGTACAGTTCTTCTGTGTATTCTTGCCATCTCTTCTTAATATCTTCTGCTTCTGTTAGGTCTGAACCAAGTGATAAATAGATGAGTAAACATATACAGAGTTACAAAAATTATTAAGCATAAAAAGGACTCAATGATAATTTGTTCTCAATGCCTAAGCTGACAATTTGGATCCCCTCTAAACTATAGTCGTTTCTAAGATAGATAAAACTGTTATTTATACTTGGCATGAGGGAAAGATCTGGAAGACTGTAGTATAATTAGAAGAAAGCTGGAAGATTTTGAGTGGGCCTAAGAAAAATGATTGGTTTTTTGATCAGTGACTTTTATTAAAGTGAGCTGTTCTAGGGCAGGGGACAGGTTTTGTGTTTAATGTCTCCTTGCCACTCCAGCTCCATTGCCTGCCTAGCAGTTTATAAAAACAGAGTTCATAACCAAGCAGTCATGGATGAGCTTGACATCATTTGTGTACTTCCTGATATTAAAAACAGAATAAAAGATATATGTACATTTCTCCAGAGAGTCCCTAGATTTCACTGGATCCCTGGAATATATAACTCTGCAAAACATACTAGCCTATAATGACCCTTCATCCTGAAAGTGAAAGAAAGTGAAAGTTGCCCAGTCGTGTCCAACTCTTCGCAACTCCATGGACTAAAGCATGCCAGGCTTCCCTGTCCTTCACCATTTCTGGAGTTTGTTCAGACTCATGTCCATTGAGTTGATGATGCTATCTAACCACCTCGTCCCTTCTGCCTCTTGCCTTCAATCTTCCCCAGCATCAGAAAGAGAGAGGGTGATGCCAGTGAGGATGGCTGGTGGTCACATCAGCTTGGTGGGGTTCACATCACCCTGTGTGTCCACAGGAGAAGGTGGCTGAAGAGTGGACTTACCTGGGGACAGAGAGCCTAAGCTAAAGGGGGAAGCCGGGTTGTGCCAGCATCTCCCATAGGCAGGGACCCTCAAGGGTCCTCTGAAGAAGTAACAATATACCCACAAGAAAGAGCCAGAATTTGGAAACTGGATGCATGGAGACACCTAAATGCAGCTCAGAGGAACAAGCAGCAGAAATAAGACAGAACTCCTTACCATGGACGTGTGGATGGTCCAGTTATATGAATAAGGGTTTATGGCCTCAACAGAACCAAATAAAGACTAACCAATGAAAAATAATGGGGCTCCTGTTCTAAGGATCCTTAAATTCCCTCTAACTGGGAATTGTCAGGATTGGTCTCTCAAGTCTAGAACGAGGCTCTGTCCAAAGTGGGTGGGGATGGTAGGGCTGCTGGGCAGCGGGGTGGACAGGTCCTTATGCCATCTGCAGGTGTTCTGTGCTCGTATTGTGTGCTCGCTGGTCTTGCAAAGAAACCCTGGACAAGAAAAAAGGGTCTCACCTCACATTCTATCAATAGCACCAGAGGGAGCCTTCATTTCCAAAGGTAATTGCCACAAACATGTTACACAATATCATTCATTACTTGCTAGGACTGAGTGTTGAAAGTCCATTTCACAAGATAATGAAGTCGTTTCCCAGAACTAAAATAACCGGTTATCTGACTCTTAGGTTCATCCCACATTAGATGTATTACACACACAACTGTCAAAATAAATAACTTACTTGGGATGTGTCAGAGCTCACAACGAGCTGATGAGAAATGTGTAGGGTTGTGGAAAGCAAATCAGAGAAGCTGAGTGAGTGAGGAGAAAATAATGGTCCGTGTCAGTATAGGGACGGCCCAGCGTGAGAGATGAAAGCCTGGTGAGATTTTAAACTGCCCACATGCCCATTCCTGCAGGTTTCCGTGAACAAATAGGGCCACATGTGGTCACACCAAAAATATCAGCATGAAATGAATTCCCGGCTGCAGTGGTGTCTCATGAAGCTGGGTCTGTAATTTACAAAGGTGGCAGCCAAAGCTATAAAAATAAAATGGGAGTTTTCAATCAGGTAGCATGAGACAAGTTGGGGGAATCATGTACTTGCTGGCAAGATACATTTTTATCAGGCAACAGGTGTCATTAAAAAAAAAAAAAAAAAAAAAAAGATTGGACAGCCAGTTCCAAACAGAAAAAGTTGCAAAGGATTTGAAGTCTTCCACACTGAATGGGAAGTTAACTTTTAAGGAAGATTTAAGGAATATTCAGAGTAGCTTTCAAGTAGAAATGATGAGCCTAGGCAGGCATGGGAAAACCAGATGAGGATGATGGTGATGATAAAAGAAGAGGAAGAGGAGGAAAAGAAGCAAATCTTACCCAGGCCAGCTAATTAAAAAGTGAAACGTGACATATACACAATATTCACATAAAAGTAAGCTCCATTAAAGAAGGTGCTAAGGATGGGGAAATGAACATGAGTAAATATTCCGGGTTTGGCCATGTTCTTTCAGTGGCAGCAGTCATCTGTCTCCCGTGTCATCGTCGTTGGATAACATCATGTAATGAAACGCCCTGAGTAGCACTAGTAGCTTGCAGCTGTCACGGGTGCGCATCCAAGAGCTCCAGTTTGATGGAGCATCATCCAAGCCAGTGGCCATGTGGAGTGCCCCTGTTCTGTCCACCTTTGGGCTGACAGGATCTGAGAATTCATTGAGTGTAGACAGTTGGTATAGACATTTGAGGCCCAGGTCCCCTTCCTGAATTCTGCCACTTACCCTTCTCACAGCTAGGCCAATCCCAGCCTTGGCAATTTTGTGATTCAGCTATCAGAATCTTGGCTTCATCAAAGAGAGAGAAGATAATATCTGGAATAGAAAGCTAAAGGAGGGCTAATGAGTCCATGTTAGGGTTTGTTTTTCATCTTCAATAGTAGGGCTTTTATGAGAGTGCTATTACACTGAGTAAATAGAATCATAGAAGTGAAGAAAGAATCATGGGCTTTGTAAGCAGCAGACTATGAAGTCCATTCCTACCTACTTAGAACAGATTGGTTAATCTTGCTAAGTCTGTGTCCTGTTGAGGACCACTTTATGAAGATTAAATTAATGATCACCTTTACTGAGTATGCTTCCCAGGTGGCTCAGTGGTAAAGACCCCACCTGCCAGTGCAGGAGATGTGGGTTTGAGCCCTAGGTCAGGAGGATCCCCTGGAAAAGGAAATGGCAACCCATTCCAGTATTCTTGCCTAGGAAATCCGATGGACAGAGGAGCATGGCGGGTTGTAGTCCATGGGGTCACAAAGAGTTGGACATGATTGAGCAACTGAGCACACACAGATTATTGAATCCTTTCTAAATTAAAACTTGCCTTTATTGAGTACCTTCTACTTGTTAGACCTTGTGTTAAAGCATCTATAGTATCTCAATTAAACCTTTGTTGTTGCTTAGTTACTAGGTTGTGTCCAACTCGTTAGACTCCATGCTTTTAACATCCACATAAAATGCCCAGTTCTCTGCTGAAAATGGTGACTACTTAATAAATGGCACTTCTGTTATTACAGCTACCTTAAATCCATTCTGGGACAAAGAGGATGTAAATAAATGACTTTATTTATAGTCTATAAATAAATAGTATCTACTATTGTTGTTTGCTGTCTCTTTGACCAAAGGAAGTGTCAAATGTCCTTCTAGCTCTCATAGACATTTTGCCAAGAGAATTGTGAAGACTTTGACTTTACAGGGAACAACATCAAATGGTAAGAGTGATAGGGAAAGTTCTCTTATCTAAAATGGCATAGAGAAATCTGTAACTCTGGCTGCTACTCAAACTTCAGGTTCCTCAAGGAGGCTGATATTTTCTGCTCTGATACTAGAACATGTGTAAGGCCAGGCACTGTTGGAAAAATGAAGTGCTTGATTAGATTTGCCAAGGACTCTCTTTAACAAACTCAACAGTGTTATGATAGTTCAAATAATATCACATTTGATCCCCAGGGAAAAGCTTCTGTTTGTTGACAAAATTGAGACATACAAGATTTCAGAGAGAACATTGAGTTGCCTGCTGCACTCCAAGTTTTCTGGGACTCGATTTGCTTAGATATTTATTCCCTTCTGTAATTGTCCTTTCTGGCATGAGAAATCAGAAACACATTTAAAGGAGACAGTTTATCGGAGAAAGCGCCTATTAAAATTGTATGCTTAATTTGTTAATTAGGTGGATAAGAATGACTGAGGTCTGGCCAAAAAGTACTTTTTTTTTCTTCTTTTCAAAGAACAGTAGGAAAATAGGCCAGGTGATTAGCAATCTATTTTTAGGACTTGACAGGTCAGTTTTATTCCTGGGAAGAAAAAGGGCTTAATCTATTTGTAGAACTTGATCCTAGCCCAGAGCCATTTGTCACTGCAAGTTAAAAACCTCCGTGTTAACTTCCTGCTTTAAACAGCCTGGACTAATCCCTCTGGAAATCCAATCTTTCTACCTCATCACCAGATGGCACCAAACATCTTTGGGGGAGGGGAGAGAAGTGAATGGTAATGTTTACTTTCTGGCGTTCCATCTAAAAAATAAATTCACTTAACATGCTAAATGCTGAGGGAATAAAATGTACAGAGGAATTGAATCAATTTCCATGTTAAGCAGTCCTGCTGCATTCCTTGTCCCGGCCCTAGATCAATTTCATAGTTTCTAGAAGATTGAATCTGATAATCCTAGGAAAAGAGTCTTTCTAGAGTCACTTTTTATTGTGGTAAAATGTACATCACATAAAACTGGTTATTTTAACCATTTTCAGCATACAGTTTGATGGTATGTTTGTTCCATTGTAGTGTTTACATCTGCGGTGTTGTACAACCATGATCACTATTTCCAGGGCAATTTAATCATCTCAGACAAAAACTGTGTACCTATATAGAGTCATTACTAAATGAAGTCAGGTTGAGAAAGACAAATACCACATGATATTGCTTATATACAGAATGTAACAAAATTATACAAAGGAACTTATTTGCAAAACAGAAACAGACTCAGGCATAGAAAAGAAACTCGTGGTTACCAAAGGGGAAAGGTGAAAGGTGAGGGATAAATTGGGAGTTTGAGATTGGCATATACACACATTAGTATATTTCCAATAAGGGCCTATAGCACAGGGAACTCTGCTCAATATTCTGTAAATAACCTAAATGGGAAAAGAATTTGAAAAAGAATAGACATATATACATGTGTAATAGAATCACTTTGCTTGTAATCATTGGAGGAAACTGAGTTGAGGGTATGTGGGACCTCTCTGTATTATCTTTATAAGTTTCTCTAAATTTTGTAAGTTTCAAGAATCCTTTTGAAACAAATATAACATTTTAAATCAGCTGTAGTCCAATATGAAATAAAAGTTTAAAAAAACTACAAAAGTTAAAAAACTTATTTTTAAAAAATAATAATAAACTTTTTCCAAGCCTCATTCTTATTTCCACTTGTGGCCACACTGATGTTAACATTCTGTATCCAGCATTTACATTTTGAGAGCATTCTTAAATCTTTAAAGTTTGGTTATAAAGTAGCTGCTGGCCATCAAACTCAGCAAAACAAGAGTCTGTGATTTTCCTCCCTTCCCATGGCACATCCAATAAAATAATTGATCATGTGTTCCTGGTGGCTCAGACGGTAAAACATCTGTCTGCAATGCAGGAGATCCGGGTTCGATCCTTGGGTTGCGAAGATCCCCTGGAGAAGGAAATGGCAGCCCACTCCAGTATTCTTGCCTGGAAAATCCCATGGACAGAGGGGCCTGGTGGGCTACTGTCCATGGGTTCGCAAAGAGTCAGACATGACTGAGCGAATTCACTTCACTTCATTCAACAAACATTCCTGTGCTGCTTCTGTGTTGTGTACCCATAACTATTGTCACTTTAGTGATAAACATGTGTAAGATAAGATTTTTACCCTCCAGCAGCTGACATGGTGGAAAAGACTTTTACCTGTTATTATTTTGAATATAATAGGAAGACAACACTGCGACTTATTAATTTACTGAATGCCAGTTAACTGTGCTTGATGCTGCACAAAATATGTGACTTGAGTTCTCATAAGAATGACCAGGGAGATGTAGGAGATGGCACTTCATGTGGGCAATATTCAAGAGAGAGAAACAGAGGTAATCTTTAGAAAGTTTGAAGAAGGATGGATTGGAGTTGGGAGATCAGTTGGAAAGCAATGACCACAGTTCTTGCAAAAGATAATACAGAAACTTACAAAGATAATACAGAGAGGCCCCACGCACCCTGACTCAGTTTCCTCCAGTGATTGCAACTTATGTCACTATAGTGCAACAGCAAAAGAAGGAGCTCGAAGTTGATATTGGTACAGTGGGGGTGTGTAGTTCTTCCCCCCACCCTCGGTTTAGTTCAGAAATAATGGGCATATAACATTGTGTAAATTTTGGTTGTTCAAGGTTATGTTTTGATGTATGTATATGATGTGAATATGATACATATATATATATGATATGAATATGATGTGAAATGATTATCGCAATAAGGTTAGTTAACACATCAATCACCTCACTTAGTTACCTTGTGTTTGTGTGTTTGTGAGATGAGAACATTCACGATCTCCTCTTTTAGCAGCTTCCAAGTACAATATGGTATTGTTAACTAGAGCCACCATGCATTAGATCTCCAGAACCTACTCACTTGTAACTGGACGTTTCTACCCTTTGACCAACATCTTCCCATTTCTCCCAACCTCGATCCCTTGGCAACCACCAATACATTATGTTTCAACAACGACTTCTGGATTCTACATGTGAGTGTATTTGTCACATGGCATTTGTCATTCTGTGACATATTTTGCTTAACATAGTGCCTTCAGGGTTCATCCTTGTTGCTACAGATGGTGGGATTTTCTTCTTTATTGTGACTGAGTAGTATTCCATATTTTTTGTGTGTGCATCTGTGTGTGTACACTACTTTTTCTTCATTAATTCATTGACAAACTTCATTCATTCATTGACAGACTTTAGGTGTTTCTATATCATGGCTATTGTCAGTAATGCTGCCATGTAGATACCTCTTTGAGACAGTGATTTCATTTCCAGAAGTGGGTTTACTGGATCTTGTGGTATTTCTATTTTTATTCTATTTTTTGATTTTTGAGGAATCTCTATATTGTTTTCCATAGTGGCTGTACCAATTTATTTTCCCACCAATGCACACGTGTTTCCTTTTCTCCACATTCTTGCCAGCTCTTGTTATTTCTTGTGTTTTTGATATGTGCTACTGTGCTGTGCTTAGTCACTCAGTTATGTCTGACTCTTTGAGGCCCCATGGACTGTAACCCACCAGGCTTCTCTGTTCATGGGGATTCTCCAGACAAGAATATTGGAATGAGTTGTCATGCCCTCCTTCTGGGGGTCTTTCCAACTGAGGGATTGAACCCAGATGTCCCACACTGCAGGCAAATTCTTTACTGTCTAAGCCACCAGGGAAGCCCAAGGATACTGCAGTGGGTAATTTACCCCATCTCCAGGAGATCTTCCCAACCCAGGAATTGAACTGGGGTCTCCTGCATCACAGGTGGATTCCTTATCAGCTGAGCTCCCAGGGAAGCCCGTTTTTGATGTGTATCATATCAAATAGTTCTGTGTCATTTTATTATGTGTATAAATTTGTGTAACTGCCACTGCTATCAAGATTCTGACCCATTTAAGTGAAGTGTACAAATCTCTCAAAGTCCTTTACACTCCTCTGTTCATAATATAATTAATTACCTTACATATTTATAACATGTATGTAGATATGTTAAGAATCAAATCACACATGTTAAAATTTTGATTTCAACTGTTCAGTATAATTTAGAAAACCCAAGAAGGGAAGAATGTATTGTATTTACTCATATTTGTGTTCTTTCTTCCTTCCTGAAGTCCTTAAGTTCCTCTTCTAATCATTTCCCTTCTGTATCAAGACCTCCCTATATACAAAGTCTACCTGTGACAAATTCTCTTAGTTCTCCTTCATCTGAAAATGTCTTTGTGTGCATGCATGCTTAATCTTTCAGTCATGTCCAACTCTGCGCCCCCATGGGTTGTAGCCTGCCAGACTCCTCTGTCCATGGAATTCTCCAGGCAAGAGTACTGGAGTGGGTTGGCATTCCCTTCTCCAGGGGATCTTCCTGACCCAAGGAGTGAACCCAGGTCTCCTGCTTTGCAGATAGATACTTTACTGCCTGAGCCACCAAGGAAGCCCTGAAAGTGCCTTTATTTCCCCTTTATTCTGAAAAGGTAGTTTTCCTGAATATAGAATTTAAAGTTGACAGTTCATTTCTTTCAGCACAGGAAAAACGTGTTGCTTACTTCTGGCCTCCATGGTTTCTGATGGGAAGTCCACAATATTTGAATTGTATTAATCTTATAGGTGAATTGTCTTTCCCCTGTTGCTGATCTCAATACTTTTTTCTTTGTTTTTCTGAGGTTGATTTTAATGCATCTTGGTATGGCTTTCTTGGGGTTTATTCTGTTTGAGTATCACTGTGCTTCTTGGACCTATGTGTATATGTCTTTTGGCAAATTTGGGAATAATTTTATAGCTCAATCCTATTTCTCCTATCCTGGAATTCCAGTGACACAAATATTAGATCTTGCCGTAGTTCCATGGGTCCTTCAGAACTGTTTATTCAGTCTGTGTTCTTTCTATTCACCATATTGGGTCATTTCTGTTCTTCTGTCTTCAAGGTCACTGGTTTTGGTCTTCTGTTTTCTCTATTCGACCATTGAGCTCATCCACTGAGTTTTCTATTTTGGCTTTTGTATAGTTCTAAAGTGTTCATTTTGTTCTTCAATATTTTCTTTATTTTGCTGAATCTATTTTTAAATTAGTTTCAAGTCTGACTGTAATTGTTTATAGATGATTACTTTAATATTCTTGTTGGATAAGCTTTCCAATTTTACATTGACACAATAATTGTGTTGGTGTTAGCATCTGTTGGTTATCTTTTCTTGTATAAGTTTAGCTTTTCCTGGTTCTTGGTATGTTGATTGAGTTTCGGTTGTACCCAGGACATCTGAAGTATTTTGATATGAATTCTGGATGTGGCTTAAATCTTCTAACAGATTTAACACCAGACCAGCAGGTGAAGTGTGGAGGGGTCTTGCATATTAGTGCCAGGTAGAAGTGGACCTCTTGGTTTCCCACTGGGTCTCCATTGACACCAGTATGTCATTCCTTGGGTCCCAAGGTTCCTGGCTGGTCCACCTTCTCTCTCTACCTTTCAGTATTTAATTACATTTACTTTCTATCTAATGTGTGCAATTTCTAGCTGACCATATTGGGAGGAATAAGGAGAAGTGTATTTTGCGATCTTGGAGTTGAACAGATAATGTTAGAGTCATTTTATTTCATTTGATTATATAGTTCATGAAGCACAAGGTCCAAGTGCAAACAATAGCAATGATGATGTTTTTGGACAAAAATTTAGGGTGTTTGCAGACCTCACCAGTTTATTAATTTCTTTCTGAATTGTACACTTTGAGAGAAAACCAGCACCCTTTCATCAGTAACTTTTTCTATCATATCAAGTACTGTTAGGCTTTCTGTTTTTGTAAAAATAAAAAAAAAGTATAAGAAAGGAATTTAATATTTTTTTCTTAAAAATATAAACTGGCTTCTTCTTAGAAAAATGTTCAAGAGTCTCTTCAAATGCACCTGAAGACTTAGGAATTATGTCCTTATTCTGAGCTTTGTGCTCTTGACAAGGCTGAGTCCTGCTCTAAGGGACACACGGTCATTGAATTTTAAATAAAGGTGCCTTGGAATAGGGTGGGAAGCATCGCCTTCAGTGCTTTTTAGTCTTCCTCTTGACTAGGAAAAACTGCTGAGTCATAGGCTTTAACTATCATGTCATAGGGAAAGCACTTAGGGTTTATTACACCTGCTAATTACAGACCAAGCTCAACAGGAAAATTTAACTGCTACAAGAAAATTGAGAGAAACCACAGCTTTTACCTTAAGATGCAAATGTCGACTCTGTGGCCCCAAAGTTAGCAAATAAATTGAAGAGCCTTTAGTTTTAAATTATGGCAATTCTAAAAAAAAAAATTACTGTAATTCTTAGCTTTAGTGTAGGAGTCAGCAAAGGTTTTCTGTAAAGGGGCCAGATAATAAGTATTTTAGTCTTTGTGGCCAGGCAGTCTGTTGTAACTACTCAATTCCTACATTGTAGCATGAGAGAAGCCTCAGACGATGCATTAACAATGTACATGTGGCTGTGTTCTGATAAAACTTTATTTACAAAGGCCAGACAGCAGGCCACATTATAGCCAGTGGACCATAGGTTGCTGACTTCTGATATACACACCATGTGGTAGGTACTTTACTGAAATATCAATTTGTATTTTTCTCCCTGTAGATTCTCATTTCTTCTTTACTCATGTGTAGATTCTTTCATATTTCCTTGACTTAGGGATTTTGAAGGAGCAGAAGTCAGAAGCAGCTTCAAATCAACTTTTCTTCCTACCTATATTGAAATCCAAGACAGACATGTAGAAGCCTGAATATGACCAGTAACATATTTTGCTTGGCCCAAATGTGTATTTGAAGGTATTTGAATAAGTAGTTAGCATTTAACAATCAGTACTTCCCAGGTTGTGCAGTGGTAAAGCATCTGCCTGCCAATGCAGGAGATGCAAGAGATGCAGGTTCAATCCCTGGGTTGGAAAGATGCCACTGGAGAAGATAATGGCAACCCATTTCAGTATTCTTGCCTGGAAAATCCCTGACAGAGGAGCCTGGTGTGCTACAGTCAATGGAGTTGCAAAAGAGTCGGACACATACAGACACACACATTTAATGGTCAGGATGTTTCACATAAAATTTGAGATTTCTGACTTTTCTAGAAAACCTGGTGTCCTTCATGACAACAACTGGTTAAAGCAGAATGGCAACTAGCCCTTTTTGGACAGTTTTCCCCAGTCCCTAGCACTCTCTGTGGTCTTCAGAAATGAAGTCCAATGTTAGTTGCCACTTATCTTTTTTTTTTTTTAACTGTAAAGGGACATATTAATTTTACATATTAATATAAACAAGGAAACCCTTGAAGCATTATTTCTTTTTTAAAATATTAGTCAAGATTTATTAATGCCGGCAATGGTCTAAGCACTTTATGTGTTGGAAATATTAATGCCCCACCTGATGGAGCACTCCTGTTATCACCTATACCTCACAGATGAGAAACCTGGAGCAGAGGGCTTAAGTTACATGCCTCACAGCCTATAAGTGGTAGGAAGTGGAGCCATGGTTTATGCCTACGCTAATCTCAGAGTCAGCATCTTTAATCATTGACCACACTCAACGTGAATAGTGTAGGTGAAACATTATTTCTTTATTCTGGTCTTTATACCTGTGCCTATACCTATAAATCTTTGGACTCCTTATTTATCTGCCATCCTTGGCCTGAGACCATTGTAGAAATGATCATAGGTGTCCAGATGACAATGGCAGAAGAAAACCACTTTAGAAGAAAAAGGAGGAAGGTGAGATTTCTCTAAACTGGAGTTGATGTTGAGATGACAGTGGGACCTCAGAGAAATAGGGCCCACATTGTGTTCTCTGGGTCTGTTGGTTTTAAAGCAAATCCTTTTAAAAGTGTAAATCCTTTGACACTCTTCACTTTCACTCGAAACTGGGCTGACATTTGTGACTGCCTCAGGGAGTAGAATGTGATGGAGGTGAACCTGGGTGCTTCTAAGGCAAGAAACCAGGCCACCTCTGCTAGCTTCTCTTGGAGTGTCTCCTCTGGGAGCTTTCACAAACCATGTATGAAGTCTGACTACTGTAAGGAGGGGAAAGATTGTATAGAGAGACCACAGTGAGAAGTAGAGATACCTGAGAAACTCCAGCTGTTCTGGCTCCCAGTTTTTTGAACAGTCACAACCCAGATCCCAGTCACCATCTGATGCAACTTCATGAAAGACTCTAAGAAGCATCTGGCTGAACCCAGTTACTCTCTAGAGAAAGATAAGTGAGTGTCGTTGCTTTAAGTCACTCTTCTGGGGGCAGTTTTTAATGCAGTGACAGTAACCAGAACAGTGAAAATGCCAGAAAGGAGTGGAAAATCTGTAGAGGGACAGCTCCATGATTTAAGGTGTCCTTCTTGCCTTGCCAGAGCATCCTGTAAACGGTAAGCAGGTGGCCTTCAAGAGGCTGCTGTGGGCTGCACTGGAGGACACAGATGGTGCCCAGTGAAGGCTGGGACAGAACACTAGTGGTTCCATTTTCCTAGCATGACACTGTAATGGGGCAACTTTTGGAAGCAGAGTCAGAAGGAAAAGGGGAAGAGGAGAGGCCTCTTTTTCATTTTTATGTGTATTTATTTATTTGGCAGTGCCGGGTCTTGTTCGTGACATGTGGGATCTTTAGATACGGCATGCGAACTCTTGGTTGTGGCATGTGGGATCTACTTCCATGACCTGGTATAGAACCCGGGCTCCCTGCATTGGGAGAGTCGGGTCTTAGCCACTGGACCATCAGGGCAGTACCAAGACTTTATCTTTTGAGCTTGAATTTCTTGCCAGTGCAGGAGATGGTATCTTGAAGTCAATATTTATTAAATTTGAAGATAATTTAAAAAGCAGTGTTTCTTAAATATTCTAATTTGAGGAGCGTGATTCATATTAGAATAAAAAAGGAAACCCTTGATTTGCCGAGTATCTGAAACATCCCTTTTCTTCCCTCAGTCAGTTATAAGTTTGCTGATGCACTGGATGCCTTTAGCCAAAAATATGAAATTGGTAAACACATGAGATCTATTAGCTCTAACAGCTACAGTGAAGAAAATGTAAGTGAATAAAAATCATTTTATGGGAAAGGGTCTTGGAGAAAGAAGAGTTAAGATTGTGAAATAAATGATTCTTGATTCTGTCATCCTTCCCTTCTGCTTATCTCTCTGAATGACATTTAGCCTGAACTTGGATATGGGGCAAATACTTTAGTAAGCTACTTTACAGACAATGTTTGTTTCTTTTGCAAAACCAATTAGACAGTTTGTATACATTCATACGGAGAAGGCAATGGCACCCCACTCCAGTACTCTTGCCTGGAAAATCCATGGACAGAGGAGCCTGGTAGGCTGCAGTCCATGGGGTCGCTAAGAGTTGGACACGACTGAGTGACTTCCCTTTCACTTTTCACTTTCATGCATTGGAGAAGGAAATGGCAACCCACTCCAGTGTTCTTGCCTGGAGAATCCCCAGGGACGGCGGAGCCTGGTGGGCTGCCGTCTATGGGGTCACACAGAGTCGGACACGACTGAAGCGACTTAGCATTAGCATACATTAATAACAAACTATCAGAAAGAGAAATGAAGAAAACAACCTTGTTTACAGTTGCCTCAAAAAGGATAAAATTCATAGCAATAAATTTAACTAAGCAGGTAAAAGACCTATACCTGAAAACTTTAAGACATCGAAGAACGAAATTTCAGATTACACAATTAAATGGCAAGTATACTATGCTTTCCATTATATATTATAATAATCAGTATAATTCTTCCATAGGTTGGAAAAATTAATATTGTTAAACTCTGCATACTACCTAAAGCAATCTATAGATTCAGTGCAATGCCTATCAAAATTCTCATGGCATTTTTTGTAGAAAGAGAACAAATAATCCTAAAATTTGTGTGGAACCACATAAGACCCTGAATAGTCAAAGTAATTTTGAGAAAGAAGAACATAGCTGGAAGAATCTCAAATTCCTGATTTTAAACTATATGATAAAGCTGCAGTAATCAAAACAGGTTGATACTGGCACAAAAATGGACAAACAGATCAGTGGAACAGAATACAGCCCAGAAATAAACCAATGAACTTATGGTCACTTAATCTATATGACAAAGGAGACAAGAACATACAATGAAGAAAAGACTCTTTTTTTTTTAATGAATGGTGTTGAGGAAAGGGCATAGCTATGGAAAAATAATTAGACAAACAATTTATTACACTATATACAAAAATAAACTAAAAATGGATTAAAGACTTAAATGGAAGGCCTGACACTGTAAAAGTCCTAGAAGAGAACATAGGCAGTAAACTCTTTTCATTAGTCTCGGCAATATTTATTTGGACCTATCTCCTCAGGCAAGAGCGAAAAATAAACAAATGGAACTACGTCAAACTAAAAAGCTTTTGCACAGTGAGGGACTACATCAGCAAAACTTTAAAAAGCAACCTATTGAATGGTAGAAGATATTTGCAAATGATATGTCTGATAAGGGCATAATATCAAAAATATATAAATAACTCATACGACTCAATATCCAAAAAGGAATCTGAAAAGTGGACAGAGGACTTGAATAGATATTTCTCTAAAGTAGTCAAGTAGATAACCAACAGACACATGAAAATATGTAGGTGAGGATGTGAAGAATAGAACCCTTGTACACTGTTAGTGGGATGTAAATTGATGCAGCCACTATAGAAAACTGTATGGGAGGCTTCTGTAAAAAATTAAAAATGCTGTAGAACTACCATACAATCTGGCAATTCTACTTCTGGGTACTTTAGTTCAGTCGCTCAGTTGTGTCCGATTCTTTGCGACCCCGTGGACTGCAGCATGCCAGGATTCCCAGTGCATTACCAACTCCCAGAGCTTGCTCAAACTCATGTCCATCGAGTTGGTAATGCCATCCAACCATCTCATCCTCTGTCGTTCCCTTCTCCTCCTGCCTTCAATCTTTCTCAGCATCTGGGTACAGTTAGAACTGGACATGGAACAAATCGGGAAAGGAGTATGTCAAGGCTATATATTGTCACCCTGCTTATTTAACTTATGTGCAGAGTACATCATGAGAAATTCTGGACTGGATGAAGCACAAGCTGGAATCAAGATTGCTGGGAGAAATATCAATAACCTCAGATATGCAGATGACATCACCCTTATGGCAGAAAATGAAGAACTAAAGAGTCTCTTGATGAAAGTGAAAGAGGAGAGTGAAAAAGTTGGCTTAAAATTCAACATTCAGAAAACGAAGATCATGGCATCTGCTCCCATCACTTCATGGGAAATAGATGGGGAAACAGTGGAAACAGTGACAGACTATTTTTGGGGGGGCTCCAAAATCACTGCAAATGGTGACTGCAGCCATGAAATTAAAAGACGCTTGCTCCTTGGAAGAAAAGTTATGACCAACCTAGACAGCATATTAAAAATCAAAGATATTACTTCGCTGACAAAGGTTCACCTAGTCAAAGCTATGGTTTTTCCAGTAGTCATGTATGGATGTGAGAGTTGGACTATAAAGAAAACTGAATGCCGAAGAATTAATTCTTCTGAACTGTTGGAGAAGACTCTTGAGAGTCCCTTGGACAGCAAGGAGATCCAAGCAGTCCATCCTAAAGGAAATCAGTCTTGAATATTCATTGGAAGGACTGAGGCTGAAGCTGAAACTCCAGTACTTTGGCCACCTGATGTGAAGAGCCAACTCATTGGAAAAGACCCTGATGCTGGGAAAGATTGAAGGCGGGAGGAGAAGGGGACTACAGAGGATGAGATGGATGTATGGCATCACCGACTTAATGGACATGAGTTTGAGCAAGCTTTGGGAATTGGTGATGGACAGAGAAGCCTGGCATGCTGCAGTCCATGGGGTTGCAAAGAGTCGGACACAACTGAGTGAGTGAACGAACTGACCTAGGTACTTAGCTGAAGAAAATGAAAACTAATTTGAAAAGATATATGTGCAGGTCAGGAAGTAACTGTTAGAACTGGACATGGAACAACAGACTGGTTCCAAATAGGAAAAGGAGTTCGTCAAGGCTGTATATTGTCACCCTGCTTATTTAACTTATATGCAGAGTACATCATGAGAAACGCTGGGCTGTAAGAAGCAGAAGCTGGAATCAAGATTGCTGGGAGAAATATCAATAACCTCAGATATGCAGATGACACCACCCTTATGGCAGAAAGTGAAGAGGAACTAAAAAGCCTCTTGATGAAAGTGAAAGTGGAGAGTGAAAAAGTTGGCTTAAAGCTCAACATTCAGAAAACGAAGATCATGGCATCTGGTCTCATCACTTCATGGGAAATAGATGAGGAAATAGTGGAAACAGTGTCAGACTTTTTTTTTTTGGGCTCCAAAATCACTGTAGATGGTGACTGCAGCCATGAAGTTAAAAGACGCTTGCTCCTTGGAAGGAAAGTTATGTCCAACCAGATAGCATATTGAAAAGTGACGTGAAAGTGAAGTCGTGTCCGATTCCTAGCGACCCCATGGACTGCAGCCCACCAGGCTCCTCCGTCCATGGGATTTTCCAGGCAAGAGTACTGGAGTGGGGTTCCATTGCCCTCTCCTTATTGAAAACACTACAGTTCAAAAGCATCAATTCTTCGGCACTCAGCTTTCTTCACAGTCCAACTCTCATATCCATACATGACCACTGGAAAAACCATAGCCTTGACTAGATGGATTGAAAAGCAGAGACATTACTTTGCCAACAAAGGTCCGTCTAGTCAAGGCTATGGTTTTTCCAGTGGTCAGACAGTAAAAGACAAATGAGGTATGATCTCACTTATACATGGAATCTAAAAACTGAAGCAGACTTACAATATAGAGAACAGTTTGGTGGTTATTAGAGGGGACCGGAGTGGGAGGATGAGCAAAACAAGTAAAGGGGATCAAGAGATACAAAGTTGCAGATATAAAATAAATAAGTCATGGGGATGCAATGCATAGCATAAGGAATATGACCAATTATGCTGTAGTTAACTTTGGGAACAGATAGTATAAATAATAAGATTTATTATGGTTATCAATGTATAACACATATTGCACAGCAGAACCCAATAAAATACCATAAGTAAATTATGGTTCAGTTTTTTAAGAAGCCATTTTTCACTGATTTATGTTGTCTAGGTTTCATGAATAAGGTAGAAAAGCTAATCTCTCCCCACTCCCTACCACTCCTGGCTTTGTGTTACTGAAATTTCTTAAAAACGAGAAAAAGGAAAATATAGGTTGGTTGGCCAAGTCTAATATTTGTGAATATTTTCTTTAGTGGATGAATGGAAAAGTTAATTTGAAAATTAGCATTGGCTTGCTGGTGCGTGCTTCCAAGGATTTTTATTAGATACCAGACTTGTGTGTTTATGTAAGTGTGTACATGTGTCTATGTGAGTGTGTTTGTTATTTGCATGTGTGTATGTATGTGTAAACACATCACTCTTTGTTTTCCAGTCCAGTGGTTTGGATGAGGAGTTTGGACAGTTCTCTGCAAGTTCTCTGAACTTTTTTGTACTTTGTGAAGTTTCATTTTAAACAAATGCATAAATACAACAAAGAATTATGTCTCTCAAGCTCCTCCAATTTGTTCAGGCTTCTAAATACAATTTGTTGAAATCACAACAATTTGGATATGGAAATGGGTTTGAGATTGTTTTAGGAAAGAAAGGTGGCAAGTTCAGAGCCTCTCTAAAAGCAAAGGATTTTTAAAAGCAATCAAGAAAGAAACCTGCAGGGAGACTTAAAGTTAAGAGACGAGGGCTTTGATGAGGCCCCAGAAAGCTCTCCTGCAAATGAAGAACAGCTAAATGAGCCATTTATAAGCAAATAACAGGAGAACTGAAGAAAAATGAGGCAGGGACTGTTTTTCCATTCAGGCCAAGTAATATGGGTAGTGCTAAATTGGGCGGTAGCAGAAATGAGCAAACAGTATGACTCTTAATTGCTGTCTCTAAGCCTTCTGGTTGAGGAGAACAAGAGCAGGAGCCCAGGAGAATGCCTCCTCAAAATAAAATGTCTTGTGCTCCTCCTTGGCTCCATAATATTTTTATAACTTAAAAAGATTTTTATTTTTTTGGCTATGTCAGGTCTTAGTTGTGGCACACGGGATCTTCAGTCTTTGTTGCAACATGCAGAATCTTTATTGCAACACGTGGGATCTAGTTCCCCAACCGAGGATCGAAGGAACCGGGGTCCCCTGCACTGGTAGTTCAGGTCTTAACCACTAGACCACCAGGGAATTCCCTCTGTAATTACTATGATCTCAACTTGATCAGCTTTGGGAAAAAACCAAGGGTTGTAGGATTAGTTCAAAATAAATCCCCCTCAAATCGATAACCTGTTACATGAAGCAGTCAAGTATGTGTCTCCAGAGACGGCTCTATGCAAAAATGCAACCAGAGAGAAAAATGTGCAGCCAAAACTAAGACATACTCTTTTCTGTAGCAAATAGTACTTTGGGCAGAGTTGGCCTTATAGCTTCACATATTAAGGTGATACAGTGGCTTAAGCAGAAAGAGACAAGTCTGGAAGGAGCAGAAAGAAAATTGGAGGCAGAATGTCTTAGTCTCCTAAAAAGGCATCATCATTTCATCTGGTAATGAGACCTGGGACTGCTCGCCCCTGACTCACCCAAGACTCCTCTTGAACACTTCTAATTACAGGGGATGGCCAGAATTCTGTTTGAGGTCAGAAGAGAGATGAAGTCAGTCTGACTCCCTCACCTGATTATGGCAAGAAAAGAGCACTCTGGGTTCTTGCAAGTTCATTCTTGTCATAGAATATAGAGAATATTGCCTTCAAATTGTGCCCTGGGCCTCCTAAGAGCCATAAATCCAGGATAGGAGATGATTCTGGAAGGCAGGGGATTCTTTCTCCATTAATTCGTATCTCATAAGACAGCCTACAATGAAGTGGTTGTTAGCAGAAAGAGCAGTGGTTCCAGAAATTCACATGAATGGAAATCAAGGGTTTACTCTTTGGTTTAGGTCAACTATAAGCAGGCAAAGTAGGAATTACCAGGAAAAAAAAAGTGCAAATGGAACATCATACACACACACACGCACGCGCACACACGGAAAAATAAAAAGAAGAAAGAAGTCTGAGGATTATATTAGATACCCAGGTTGAAAAATAATCTCAAAGGACCCATCAAACCTAACCAAGATAAAATCAGCAGTCTTATTCATAGCCTTCAATTAAAATAGTAGCATTTCTAATTACCGTACAGTACTGTGACCCAGTTCTCACAAACAATCTGAGTGTAGCTTTTAAAGACAGTGGTGTCAGAAAGAAAACGAATTCTGCACAAATCAATCAAGTTTCATTGCACCATTTCTATAGCAACTAGAAGCAAAAGAGTTACAAGGCTTGGTGTCAGGAGAGTCTAAGTGGAAAAAAAAAAAGCAAACACATTCAGGTTATTTATCAAGTCCAGTAAAATAATAAAATCTGTTAATCTCATTGGACTTCCTAAATGAGACTTTTTAAAGTCCTTCATGATTTTACCAACATCTAAGCAATACGTTTCCAACCTGGCACGGTGGACATCTCAGAATGCTTGAAAGTAAAGATGGGACCCTCAAGTTATTTGCAGTATTTCAAAAAGCCTAATACAAACCGTACATTTATCTGTATAACCCTGAGTTCTGAACTCACATAATCTAATATTTGCACAGAACCACATTTTTTAAAAAAGTATAGTACTAAAAAGTAATTTTAAAACAGGTTCATTTTTTTTTTAACCCAAGAAACTTGACTAATATTACTTCATAATCCAAGCAACACTTATTTTATCTCTGTTTCTCTCCTTCCCAGGGTTTTTCTGCCCTTCACCATGCTAGAGACTCACTCATGAAAATCTCGAGTTCTCTGACTACTGGTTGCTCTCTGGCATTTTTCTCCTTCACTCTCACTCTCCTCTGTCTTGTCCACTCTCCGACCCTCAGCTGTTTATTTCAGAGCTTTCTCTCACTTCTTTTGTGACTCTTCCCATGTCTTTCTGCTGCTCAGTTCTTGTCTTGTGTGGCTGTTTCTGCCTCCTCGAAACGTAGGGAGATGCCTTCTCCACAGCAGTGGAAACATGTGCAGATGAACAGAGCAAGAATTCCTTTTACTTATTGAGTACAAATGTACACATTTATAATTTTGGCACTTATTGATTATTCTGCTAGAGTGAAAAACAGGAACTAATCCAACGTCCTTCAAAAGGGGGAAATAGATCATGAGCAAAAGGGTGGAAGCCTTGCATGAATTCACATTAAAATTATGTCTGCAGTGACTTTTGGAAGGGAAGAGGTAGAATGGACTGGAAAGAGGAAACACAAAGATGTGAAATTTATCTGTAATATTTCAAATCTTTAGAGCTGCTGTATTTAAATAACCAACAAAGAAAAAATTCAAAAAAGCAAAATAAAAAATGCTTACAGACAAAAAAAAAAAGGATAGTTTAAAATAAAGAAATAAGAAAAAAAATTTGGCACATATTATTTTCCTACAACAACAGAATTGTGTTTCCAAGTGGTTCTTATTTGCTGATTCATGGCTAGAGAACTTAACCCTTCCTGGTTGACTTTCTCCCTAACCATCCCTCCCTAAGCAGCACCCTGTGGCGTCTTTGGGGAATCTCTGTGACTCCTCCACACATAATTTAAAAAATATTATGTAGCTGTCTTCTTCTGGCCACTGGTTTGGCCCTGTACCACTGAACAGACTTTCAGATGTGCGTGCTGCACGTCCTTTGGAGATGAGTGACCAAGGACTCAGGAGTCTTCCACATCCTGTTGCGTGATGCTAGGCAGTCAGAAGTTATTTTAGAAATACCATGTTATCAATGATACCAAAGATCATGGCACCTAATTTTCCAGCAAATCTGTGTTTCCCAGCCAGTGGTGTTTCCTGAAGTGTATACCAAAGGTCAGTCATCCTATAAAATACTCTGTAATAAAAGTATTCTGTGTAGTTATGGGGAAAGGTTCAGTCTCTACACAGCCCTTTAGATACTTATGATATTTGTTAGCCTGTTGTTTAACTTGTTTGACCCAACATATCTCAAGCTTACTTGGTGAAAAAAATACTCCATTACTCTTTCAAAACACCCTTCAACACCCCACAGTATAAATGTGCATCTTCCTTTGGGAAATTGGCCTAGAATCGCATAATAAGCCAGAAGATGTCTCAAATAAAATCCTTTTCTTGTGGCTTTTCTATTTCCTATTCTATCATCTTTTCTTAACAAAAAATTAACTCTTTCATCAGGAATGAAGAGCAACAATGGAAGCATTAGGGATAAAAAAATTATTAGTTCAGAATTTTCCTTTCATACCATCTGCAATGTGTTTAATGCTGGCAGCCTGTGTTCGGTCCATTTTTCGCCGTGTGCAGGTCAGGCTTGATGTGATACATGCTTTTTGTTTTCTCTGGACACCAATCAGAGAGTTTCTTTCATTCAACATCTGGTACTGCTTAAAAGCTGGAAAAGAAAAGAAATAAAAGAAAAAAGGAAAAAAATGCGGGCGGAGGCACTTCATGAAAAAGCTATTAGTAGGCAGGGAAATGAGGACTTGGTGTTCTCACAAAGGCAGGAACACTTAAGGAAAACTGAAAAAAAAAAAACCTAGAAATATGAATGTAGCTAATATTTGTTTTCATTAACAGTTTATTATCTGTAGTGTGTATATGTGTGTGTGTGTGTGTGTGTGTATATATATATATGTATATATAAAATGACCCACAACAAAACACTGTGCTTTCCTCAAAAACTTTCAGAAACGTACCAGAAAAGGACAGCCCTGGGGGAAATATATGAATGCTGCATTGAATTATGTTAAATGGGTCATGGCCAGCCACTAGGAGGACATTTCCTAAGAAGGCAAATGATCACCCATTCAAGGGTAGTCCCAGAAAGTAGGGAGGATAGTAAGGAACAGACTTGCAGCCATGATCAGAGCCAAGCATCCTGCTCCAGGAAATGCTTAATTCCTGGAGAAAACTGTGGCTGAACATTCAAAGGAAGGCTGGCATTTCACTGAGACCGTGAAAGTTTCAAAATCAAACAAACAAAAAAACAACATGATATCATTCACTCATGCAGGAAACCTTTTTTAGCACTTATCCTACATCAAGGAACAAATACTAATAGAAACATTGAAAAAGGCACAGTCTCTACCCTCCAGGAGTTTAAATCCTAAGAAGGAATAAAGACACATGCATGGATAACTCTGTACCAGGTAGGATGTGATTGAAGGCTGGAATAGTTATAGGTCACTCTGAAAGTTCAGAGGAGGAGCTTAAAAAAATTCTCTTAAAATGTACTTTTTAGAATTTGTGTGCAAAGTACTGTTTGGGATGGAGGTAAATAAAATGATCTGTACCTCTGCCCTGCCCACACTGGCTCACCATTGTAATGATCTCTTTGGTACCCAGCTACTCATCTTTTAAAACAGATGTTAACAAACTACAGCCCTGGGGCATATCTGGCCCATTACTGGTTTTTTAAAATTAAGTTTTATTGGAACATAGGCACTTCTGTAGTGTACGTGTTGTTCATGGCCTTTTTGGTGCTGTACCAGCAGGGTTAAGTAGTTCTAATGCAGACAGGCAGACAGAATGACATGCATAACTTAAAATAGTTACCATCTGGCTCTCTACAGAGTTTACTAACCCCTGTACTACATGACAATCAGAGATACTGGTTGTGTGATGAAGACTCTCTTCTCCCTACTATTCACATGGTGAACAATCCCTGACATAGCCTCGGCTGGTTGCTCTCATTCTATTAATATGATGTTGGGAAGAATACCCATATCTCCAGAATCTTAGAGGTTGGAACCTCCTTTTTTTAAGTTTTTTTTTTTTTTTTATTAGAGTATAGTTGATATACAGTGTGTTAGTTTCCTTGTGTACAGTGAAGTTGATCAGTTATGCATTTACATATATCTACTCTTTTCTTAAATATTATTTTCTCATATAGGCCATTAGAGAGCATTGAGTAGTGTTCCCTGTGTTATACAGTAGGTCCTTGTTTGTTACCTATTTGTATATAGTAGTGTGTACATGTCAATTCCCATCTGCTAATTTATCCCTTTTCCCCAAGAAACTGTAAATTTGTGTTTTACATCTGTGACTCTATTTCTGTTTTGTAAATAAGTTCATTTGTAGCATTTTTTGTAGATTCTGCACATAAGCAATATCATATGAAATTTGTCTTTCTCTTACTTCAGTCAGTATGAAAATCTCTGGGTCCATCCATGTTGCTGCAAATGCCATTATTTTGTTCTTTTTAATGGCTGAATAGTATTCCATTGTCTATAGGTATCACATCCTATTTTCTATCTGTACCATTGGACTTCCCAGGTGGTGCTGTGGTTAAGAATCCACTTACCAATGCAGGAGATGCAAGAGACTTGTATTCAAACCCTGGGTTAGGAAGATCTCCTGGAGAAGACAATGGCAACTACTCCAGTATTCTTGCTTGGAGAATCCCATAGGCAGAGGAGCCTGGCAGGCTACTCCCAGTGCAGTCACAGAAAGTCATACACGACCTAGCAACTGAGCATGCACACACCACATCCTCTTTACCCATTCCTCTGTTGATAGACATTTAGGTTGCTCATGTCTTGGCTCTTGTGAACGGTGCTACAATGAACACTGGGGTGCATGTATCTTTGGGAATTACGGTTTTCACTAGATATATGCCCAGGAGTGGGACTGCTTTATCATGTGTACATCTATGTTAGTCACTCAGTCGTATCCAACTCTTTGCGATCCCATGGGCTATAGCCTGCCAGGCTCCTCTGTCCATGGAAGTCTCCAGGCAAGAATGCTGGAGTGGGTTGCCATTCCCTTCTCCGGGGAATCTTCCCAACCCAGGGATCAAACCCCAGTCTCCTGTATTAAAGCCGATTCTTCACTGTCTGAACCACCAGGAAAGCCCTTACTGGATCATATGGTAGCTCTATTTTTAGATTTTAAGGCATCTCCATAGTGTTCTCCATAATGGATGTATCAATTTCTATTCCCACCAACAGTGTAGGAGAGTTCCCTTTTCTCCACACCCTCTCCAGCATTCATTTTTTATAGACTTTTTATTGACAGCCATTCTGACCGGTGTGAGATAATACCTCGTTGTAGTGTTGACTTGCATTTCTCTAATAATTAACAATGTTGAGCATCTTTTTATGTGCCTAGTGGCCATCTGTATGTCTTCTTTGGAGATATTGGAATCCCCTTTTCTTGCTATCTCCTTATTATCCAGATAATCAGTATTCCAAAATCTAAGTTTCAGATCTGTTTTCCAGAGTTAGCTGTTTGCATCAGGTGACCAAAATACTGGAGCTTCAGCTTCAGCTTCTTCTTCTTTAATACATGCCAGGTATTAAAAAAGTATTTCTGGGATTAGGCCCAGAGATTTAGTCCTGAAGACATGTTGCTGTAGAAATCAGAATTCAGGATCTCTCCTTTCTTTCTTCTTTTCTTTCTAGTAGTTTCTCTCCTGGGGTTTCTTCTCTGAGACTATACTTTTGCCTAAAAAATTCATCATTAACCCATTGCTAGAAAAATTTCTCTAGAGCTCTTCTAAAAATCTCAAGTAGTTTACCACTATGGGAATCTTACCTACATTGCAAGACTTAGTTCAACTCTTCTTCCTCTATGAAGACTTCTGAAATCTCTCACCCACCACGAGAATGAAATGTACCCTCCTGTATGCCTTCATAATGTCTATTTGTTGTAGGAAAAAATGTGTGTTACAGTAGAAATCTAAGCACTGTTTAGAGTGTCTTCTGAGTTCTCTGATTTTAGCCTTCCATTGCCTTTGAGATATTTTCTAGCTCAAAGCTGTAGATAACTAAGAGCAATGCAAAATAAATCTTGTCTATAAATATGCCAAAAAATCTGTCAAGTGAAGATTCACTTGAATTTCTTCTATGCTGTGTGAAAACTAGTTTTGTTTCAGTTGGCACATTAATTACCATACTCTAGATCTATAAGTGGATCCTATATATTTATTCTTTTACTTCTCCTTTGAATTGGCTTAACAACTGCCTGATTCTCTCATTAATAACATCTTAAAATCTTTCACAGTTTTCCTTTTATGTCATATGAGAATGATGATTTGACCTTGTTTTTTTTTGTGTGTGTGTGGGGTGGGGGGGAGATTACCCTTTAACATGTTTCTTTAATGTTTATGGTAGAACTACTATATGCCAAGCATAGTGCTAGTAACTGGGTATATAATGATGACCAAAATAGTCATGGTCTCTGACTTCAAGGAGTTTATGTCTGGTAGGGAGATAGATTTTTTAATCATAGAAATAAATATGGATATGAAGGGAAATTATAGATTATCCTAAGAGAAAGTCACAGATAAATTGGTTTGGAGTGGTGGTGGGCAGTGAGGAAGTTAAGAAAGTCCTCCTCAGACAGTAATGTCACAACTGAGACCAGACAAAGAATTGGAATTAACTAGACAAAGCAAAGGAAGAGAAACAGTTCAGACAAGCGACAACGCAGAGGCAGAGGCCCCGTAGAGAAGGGAAGGCAGAGTGGGGCGGATCGCAGTAACAGAGGGACAGAGTGACCAGTGGGTTTTCTAGGTACTAGACTAGGCAGAGCCCAGTAGTGGCTCAGAGTGCGTAGTTGGGATTTTATTGTAAACTCAAGGAAGACAGTGAAAGGTTTTACAAAGATCCTTCTACTCCTCGATAGAGAACAGATTAGAATGCAGGTCGGAATGAAAGAAGCAACCTTTAAGAAGATATTATAGCTTAATGTTTAAAAAAACATTTTAATGGAATATAGTTGCTTTACAGTGTTGTGTTACTATCTACTGTATAGCAAGTGAATCAGTTATTCATATACATATATTCCTTCCTTTTTGGATTGCCTTCCCATGTAGGTCACCACAGAGCATTGAGTAGAGTTTCCTGTGCTATGCAGTAGGTTCTCATGGTTATCTATTTTAGAATTTGCCTTTTTAAACATTTTAAGTAAATATTCAAAAAATGTTATCACCACCTTTCGTAACCTAAGACAATTACAGGTTAAATAGAATTCTCAAGACTAGTACATTAATCAGAGAAAAAGTCATTTGAAACTCTTGTGGAAAAAAAAAAAAAGATCCTGTAGTCATAGATGGCAAACATCTCAGTCTACCTTCTAAGATGGTGAGCACCAGGTTAACCCTGTTAAACTGAGGACTGGGATGATGTGTTAATTTTCTTTGCATCTATCTAGTTTCTTGTGTCCCTAGAAGTCCCTAAGAAAATGTTTGTTGAATTCACTACTCATCAGCTTTCAAATAATTGCCATAGGCTACGCATTAGCCAGGCTTCCCTGGTGGTTCAGTGGTTAAGAATCTGCCTGTCAATCCCCTGGAGAAGGAAATGGCAATGCACTTGAATATTCTTGCCTGGGAAATCCCACAATCAGAGAATCCTGGTGGTCTACAGTCCCTGGGGTTGGGAAGAGTTGGACCCAATTTAGCAACTAAACACACACACACACACATATTCCTTATAATGAGGACTCTGTACCAAGAGCCTTGAATGGATTATGTGATTTAAAACTCAGAACAATTCTATCAGGCAGGTTTGATCTTTATTTTCACAGCTAGATAACTGAGACCTGGAGGTATGAAACAATTGCCTAAGGAAATGCAGTCAGTAAGCAGGATACAGAGAGTTTTGCCTAAGAACCTGAACTCTTAATCAGAAACTAGATTCCTGCCCATTCAGGTCTTTTATTTTGAAAACCACCAAACAGATGCTGGCTCATTGCACCCTTTTTAACCCTTCAAAAGATTCACAATTTGACGCATTTTTTACCAGATTGTATTCAAGCTCTAAGTCAACACTGTGGAAATCACAGCTTCCTTCAAACACTGCCATTTTCACTTTCTCTTATCCCTTCAAAGAAGTTAGCTATTAGAATTCAGCACACAATCTGTCTTGGATTAGTGATTTACATCGTCTTCAAAATAATTTTACACCTAACAACATCACCTATATTGTTTGACAGCAGGAGTCAAGCCTTGAGAAAAATAGACCCATTCACTGCAGCTCCAACTGAAACATAGATAAAAGAATAAATATTTGCCCAATATAAAGAAGCCAAACTCAATAGGGAAAGGACCATTGTGTTCCAAATTCCATGGGGATCTCAAACAATGTAGGAAGGGAAGAAAAAATAAATTCTAATTGAGCATTTGACTTCATTACATTAATACATCTTCACTGTATTCATCTAATCAGACAATTACAAGTGACAAGATATAATAGTACCAAATTCCCTCCACATGAATAAAAAGCAATTTTGGATTATCTTGCTATATTGACTTCTCATCACAGTGTGTTCAGTTTCCTTCTCTTGCATGTTAGCCGGGGAAAGCTGTAATTGCTCTAACTGGTTTTGACTGACCAACTGTTTAAACAGGACTATAAATATAGCCGTCAAGACAGCAAACATTAAATGTTTATTTCTGTGATTCTTCTCAAGATATTGACAATCTGACCTGTGAACCCGCCAGCAGGTAATCTCATAGATCATTTTCTCTACAGGAGATCCTTGTAGTTGGGCAGGTTTGTCAATATCCCTTGCAGAGGGTTTTGATCAAGGACTGCTTTGTAATTGTCTGGAAGATACATTAAACACCTCACTTTTCCCAGAGTTCTAAAGACAGAACAGTCACTTCAAGTGTAAATTGCTCGCACCAAGGTTTCTCTATCTGGTTATTTTAAAAAGCAGTTCAGATCCTTGCTACCTAGAAAATTTACAGTCGTATAAATATGACTTTCTCATACATTTCTCTGAAGCTATTCCCTTGCTCATCAGATCATAGTGTTTAAAAAAAATCCCTAGTTGACAAGGCTTCTTTTTAAATTTACAGAATACAACTGCTTGTCTATCTAGCCAGCTTATTCTTGCCTTAGAAATGTCTTTAGTAGTTCCTTATGTTTCTTTTTTTACTGACACAACTGTACATTAATTGATAGCTACTGAGCATGCACAACAGAAAATCGAATGGATGACTCACAGCCTTGACTCTCTTTTTTTTGAAAAATATTTAGCCAAGGGTGGTGAAATTTGGGGGGGTAGGTGTGTGGAACCTGCAATGTTAGTATGAGACATTTGAAAGGGGAATGGAGCTAGGGAATTGAGGCAAAGACACAAAGGTAGGACATTGAGAGCGGGTGAGAAGTGCGGGGGATCAGTGGTATGGCATCCTCTCTTTTGACCACCGTATTGTCAATTCCTTCTCTTCTCAAAAATTCTTATCAGTATTCCTTTTTCATGTCAGTGATGCCCAGATCTCTTTCTATCAAGTGTGTAAGAAAATTAAGTGGAGAACATCTGTTTTGTTTCTCCCCGAGTGTGAATTAGCAGAAGGGGAGATGATTGGATACTTTTAAATTACCAAAGTTGTGAAGTTTCAAACACATCAGTAGACTCTATATTTGGGAGGTGGGGAGGACTGGGTATTGCAGCATGTATGTAAGAAAAAGTCTATACATTGTGTTATAGACAGAGATGCCAAGCAAGCTGGGCTAGGTTGTCACAGGTCATAAGTAAGAAACAGGCTTAGTGGATGATGAAGTAAGGATTGTGGAGGGGAAGATGAGATCACTTCTCAGTTGAGCATAACCACCCAATTCATTGCATTGGGTGACCTTAACTCTGCTACCCAAGAATAGATCTGTGAGTTAATTTAATTGCCCAGGTGACACCCATTTTCTTTCTGAGAAGTGAAAGTGAAAAGAAGAGATCTGTGAATTGATTGCCCAGATGATAGCCGTTTCCTTTCTAGCTAAGTTTTTTTGTTGAAAATCAGAAATTCACTGAGTCTTGCTATAAACAGTAAGCTCAGGGACAGTCAGGTTATAGAAACCTTAAAATAAGATCAGTTTTAGTATTTATTGGCCAAGAAAGTGATGATAGGTGACAAGGAGGGGCCTCTTTCTAACACAGCCTACTCTAGACATAATTCAGTCAAAACAAGGATCCCGTTTGAGAAAAACTCAGAGACTGCAGAACAAATGGACAGGAAGGAGCTGAAAGATTTGATGGGGAGGGAGATGGGAGAACTGCCGACCACTATTCTGAACTCACTCTCCTGACATTTAAAAATTGCAAATTAAAGAGAAAATGAGACAAAGTCAGTTCCTCTCTCTATTTTATCCTCTTGCTCTAGGAACTGATAAAACAGCTCTTCAACACACAGGTGGAAGTGTGAATCTGAGAGCTAATGAATACTGGAAATGTTCCCAAAAATTCACAGTTTGAGAACAAGTTGTCATGAATTAATTTTGTCTCGGCATCCTGCTCAAATAGATTATAAAATAGACTTAAAATTTCAAACTTCCCATAGGCATTCTTATCTGGTCTTTGGGGTCCACTCCAAAATGAGGGTCACAATATTTACTGTGGCAGGTGATACCTTCTACATTAAGCTATCCAGACACTATCCCCCCTCAGCCCGCCTAGATGTGAATTGTGAAAAGAGCTGTGACTAAATCCATAATCAGAACTGCACCATGACCAGAACACCCCACATAGTCCCTCTTCTGGTCTTTCCACATCAGGGTAGGTCTACATCATGGTAAGAGCTTTGGTTTTTTGGAGAGATTTATCTGGGTTGGAGTCTCAACTCTTCTGCTTAACAACTATGTGACCTTGGGCAAATTACCTCATATTGCTGAGTCTCAGTTTCCTCATCTGTAAAATGGGAATAGTAATATATGTACCTTGCAGACTTGTGAGGATAAAATGATATAATATAAAGGGATTTGCCCAGTCCCTGTACTCAGTAAAAAATGGCTACTATCATTTATGCCATAGATTTGATTTGCTACTTGGTACACCTTGGCAATTCATTGCATTTTCTTTGCAACTAATTAACAGCCCCAGATATCATTAAGTGTCTGGGTGGGTTGTCTCTCTAGTGGGCTAATAGAAGGAGAAGAGCAATATTATATGCTTTCATTGTTGTTCAGTTGCTGAGTCACATCTGACTCTTTGCAACCCCTGCAGCATGCCAGGCTCCTCTGTTCTCTGCTATCTCCCAGAATTTGCTCAAATTCACATCCATTCAGTTGGTGACACTATCTAACCATTTCATCCTCTGTTGCCCGCTTCTTCTCCAGCCCTCAATCTGTCCCGGCATCAGGGTCTTCTCCAATGAGTTGGCTCTTTGCATTAGGTGCCAAAGTATTGGAGCTTCAGCTTCAGCATTAGTCCTTCCAATGAATATTCAGGGTTAAATTCCTTTAGTATTGACTGGTTTGATCTCCTTGCAGTCCAAGGTATTATATGCTTTGGTTTTGCAGGTATCTTATACTTATTACCTGCTTTGATCCCTCCATCACTGTGAAGCAGTGTGCTTGTTCTTATACCCATTCTGCAGGTGAGTAGACTATGGTTCAGAGGGGTGAAGGAACTTCATCTGTTATGTTGTCTGTGGTAGACCAGGTAGAGTTAGCAGCTATTTGTACTCTTGTGTGGAACAAACAAAAGAAATTTTATCTCTGTGCAGCCTTGTGATAGCCTTCTGCTTACAGATATCTTGATCAGATGCTCATATTTCACTCATATCTGTTTCAACTTTACCTGGACTCAGCTAACTTAAGAAGTGTCTGGGCCAATCCTTCTACATGCCCTTCAGGTATATCCCAGAAATAAGCTCCCATATTCTTCAGTGTAGTTGTTATCAAAAGGCTAACAGGGGAAACAATACTAATGGAAAACTAACTGAAGAATAATCTTCCACTCTTCTCTGGTCTAAATATTTTTGTGAGAACAAGTGAAATCATCAAAGAGAGAGATTCATAAAGACACATTTCTTGGCTGCTTGTGAATTTGTTTTTTTTTTTTTTTAATGTCTCTCAGGCATTATTATCCTCAGTTTAATTGATTCATGTTATTTTCAAAAATTTTTTTAAATATTTATTTTGCTACACTGGGTCTTTGTTGTGACATGCAGGATCTTTAGTTGCAGATGGAAATTCTTAGTTGTGGGATGTTGTTCCCCCACCAGGGATCAAACCTGGGCCCACTGTGTTGGGAGTGTGGAGTCTTAGCCACTGGACCACGAGCGAAGTCGCTAATTCATGTTATAATAAAAGTAGTCCTAGGGAACAAGTGGGCAGTTCCTATATCAATATGAGTACATTGTCCATTAAATTCATTCTACCAGTGTTTGAATGCCTACATTTTCCCAGGAATTGGGTTCTAGAGATCTAACCGTGAATAAGGGAAGCCCCTATTCTCAGACAGATAAATAGGCAAACGCTAAATAGGGTGTTACATGCACTACAGTGAACCAGAGTGCCTGAACGGGCCACTGGAAAGTTTGAGAATCCCTGAAACTACCCTGACTTCTAACACCAGTTGCAATATTGAAGTCCTCAAGCCCGTCTCAGTTCCAATAATTCACTAGAAAGGCTCACAGAACTCACTGAAAGTGGTTATACTTTTAATGATGGCTCATGGCAGCAAAGGATGCAGATGAAAATCTGCCAAGGAAAGTATAGATGAGGCGGAGCCCAGGGAGTTCCCAGCGTGAAGCTTCCAGTTGTCCTCTTCCGGTGGAGTTGTGGGCAGTGTGACCTTCTCACAGCAATGATGTGTCACAATACTTAGAGCATATAGTCCTGAGAGCAGCCTTGGTGTGCAGTGTTTTTACTGGGGCTCAATTTCACAGATATGATTATCCACTCATGTGGCTACCTTCTTTTCCAGGCCACCCAGAAGTCAAACTGGTACCTTGTGGCCCAAAACCTTTCACCATAAATTGTATTGTTAGCATACACTCTTGAGTGTGGCCCAAGTCTTCCAAATAAACAAGAGTATGTTTGTTTTTTTTAAATTTTATATTGGAGTATTTTTATTGGAATGTAGTTGATTCGCAATGTTGTATTAGTTTCAGGTACAAGCAAAGTAGTTTAGTTATACATATGTCTATGTGTCTTCTTTTTTCAAATTCTTTTCTCATATGAGTTATTACAGAATATTGGATAGAGTTCTCTGTGCTATACAGTAGGTCTTTGTCATCTATTTTATATATGGTAGTGTGTGTATGTGGAGAAGGCAATGGCACCCCACTCCAGTACACTTGCCTGGAAAATCCCATGGACGGAGGAGCCTGGTGGGCTGCAGTCCATGGGGTCTCTAGAGTTCGACACGATTGAGCGACTTCACTTTCACTTTTCACTTTCATGCATTGGAGAAGGAAATGGCAACCCACTCCAGTGTTCTTACCTGGAGAATCCCAGCGACGGGGAAGCCTGGTGGGCTGCAGTCTATGGGGTCGCAGAGTCGGACACGACTGAGGTGACTTAGCAGCAGCAGCAGCAGCAGCAGCAGTGTGTGTATGTTAATCCCAAACCCCTAATTTATTCTCCCACCATGTTTGCCTTTGGTAACCATAGTTTGTTTTTAAAATCTGTGAATCTGTAAATAAGTTCATTTATATCATTTAAAAATTATATTCTACATGAGTATTATCATATGATATTTGTCTTTCTCTGACTCTACTTTATATGATAATCTCTAGGTCCATCCATGTTCCTTGCTGCAAATGGCATTATTTTGTTCTTTTTTGTGGCTGATTAATATTCCATTGGCTATATGTACCATATCTTCTTTATCCATTCCTCTGTTGATGGACATTTAGGTTGCTTCCATGTCTTGGATATTGTGAATAGTATTGCAGTGAACATTGGGGTGGATGTATCTTTTAGAATTTTACTTTTCTCTGGATATATGTCCAAGAGTAGGCTAGCTGGATCATATGGTAGCTCTGTTTTCAGTTTTTCAAGGAATCTCCATGCTGTTCTCTGTTGTGGCTGCACCAATTCACATTCCCACCAACAATGTAGGAGGGTTCTCTTTGCATCCTCTTCAGCATTTATTGTTAATAGACCTTTTGATGATGGCCATTCTGATGGGTGTGAGGTGATAACGTCATTGTAGTTTTGATTTGCATTTCTCTGGTAATTTGTGATGTTGAGCATCTTTTCATGTGCCTCTTGGCCATCTGTATGTCTTCTTTGGTGAAATGTCTGTTCTGCCCCTCTTCTTTTGGGTTTTATTGAAGTATTGTTGATTTACAAAGTTGTGTTAATTTCTTCTGTAGAGGAAAATGACCCAGTTATATATTCTTTTTCATTATGGTTTGTAACAGGATATTGAATATAGTTCCTTGTGCTATACAGTAGGATCTTGTTGTCTATCCATCCTGTGTATAGTAGTTTGTCTCTGCTGATTCCAGATTCCCATTTCTTCCTTACCCTCCCCACTTCCTACTTGTTCTGCCCATTTTTTTAATTGGGCTTTTTTTTTTTTTTTGACGTAGATCTGCATGAGCTGTTTGTATATTTTGGAGATTCAGATAGGACATTCCAAGGCTTAGAGATTACTTTCAAGGAGTCAAGGAGAAAGGCCAGGTTCAGGCTAAATTCAGTCTGTACAGCACAGCTCCCATATCTGTTTACAATATCAGAGAAGACTTCTTAGAGGGGAAAATGTGTAAATGGAGATCCAGGACAAGTAAGGGTTAGCCAGGGTCTGCCAGTCAAAGGGAACAGCATAACAGGGGCTCTTAAACAAGAGAAAGCAGAGATTATTTCCAGTGCTTCAGGATGGGT
The DNA here is from genome assembly GCF_029407905.1 of Bubalus kerabau. Taxonomy (NCBI): domain Eukaryota; kingdom Metazoa; phylum Chordata; class Mammalia; order Artiodactyla; family Bovidae; genus Bubalus; species Bubalus kerabau. Next base: position 140,215,328 of record NC_073624.1, read on the forward strand.
CTGGAACAGAGAGTGTGAGAGAACAAGAGGCTAGGGAAGAGCCTGGAGGAAACATCTGGAGGGTGGATCTTAGGATGGCTCAGAAGCAGTGGTGTATTAGAACTAGCTTATGGGTTTGAGAGAGTCATCTGCTAAATACTCCAGAATCTTGCAAGCTATTCTTCAATGCAGTTATTAAAAATTCAATTATATAAACTTATGACTAAATAAGTGTGTTAGCTGCTCAGTCATGTCTGATTCTTTGCGACCCCATGGACTGTGGCCCACCAGACTCCTCTGTCCATGGAATTCTCCAGGCAAGAATACTGCAGTGGGTAGCCACTCCCCTCTCCATAAATCATATTTTTAAAAGATGGTACTCAAGACTCATCACTGGTGAATTACTTTTCTTTCTTTCTTTTTTTTTTTTCTATATTAGTTTTTTTGAGGTATTTATATAGTAGAAGTTCTATACAATAGTGTATTTGTGTAAGTCTCTTCCCAGTTTGCTTTCAGTGACAGCACTTTGGTGGCTTGAAATCAGTTGTGGTAGAAGTATATTTACACCACAATGATTACGACTCAGGGCCTTTGCTTCCTGCCAAGAGCTGATGGTTAAACATTTACCAACACAAGAAGAATCGAATTTCCCTGAGGACCAAAAGGCACTGAGAGATATATTAAGCTGGGAAAGGATATAATAAACTGTTCATTGGGAAGATCAATTTGGTTTTTGAGAGCAGGAGAGATTTATAGGACAAGAATGGATTCAGGAAGGCTAATTGGACGCTTTGACACTGTCCTCCTTCATGGGCAAAGGCTGTCTCCAGTCACAATACTAGGAACAACTGCACTTCATCAGAATATCTGGCTTTTCATCTTATGCAGGCTATAAATCTCATAGCTGATAATTTTTCTTTCCCATTTGGAAGTAGGAAACCAAATTTTTGGTTCACCTCAAACAATTTTTGCTAAACCTTTTTTATGCCCTTCAGTTTTTTTAAATTTTCCTACTTCTGCTTTTCTCTTTGATACAATGTTCTCATTTAAAAGCTTTCCTAAATGGAGTCTTCATATCCTAATACCAAATAGGCAATAACTAAATAAATAAAGATTTAAAAGGCAGCCTATGGCCTTCAAGACTCACATTTATTTGAAACAAAAACTATCAAGTACTCCCAACTTTTTGTTGTCATTGAATGTCTCTTTCACTTGTCTTAGCTTCAGCATTGAGGTTTCTTAAAACCTTTCTTAAAACCTTTCACTGAGGTTTCTTAAAACCAGGGAAAAGCCAAGATACTTGCCATCTCCCTTAAATCTGAAAGGGCTTCATTGAAAAAAATGAACCACACAGAAGAGTCTCAGAGGAAGAGCGAGCTAGTGGTGCAGGTGACTGGTGTTCAGGACATTGACCTGACCTGGTTCCTGCTCTGTAGATGCTCACTCCACCCTGGGACAGGATGTGCAGTAGACACACCTGCTCATCTTTAGATATTAAATATCACTGTGCCCTGATAGGAACTTGGCAAGCCTCAGGGGTCATGAAGGAGAGATTATTTTGAATTTGTGTCCTTAGGGGTCACCTTGGTTGGAAAGAAACACACTGTTTCCCTCCATAATAATATTTTATATTTGTTTTACATTTATTCTTTTATTCAATCTAATAATGACAACCCTATCATAGGTGGATATTTTTGTCCCTGCTTTAGTAAGGCTTTGGAGCTTTTAAAGAATTTGTTCAAGTGGAAGAGATAGGATTTGGGTTCACATCACCTGCCTCCTGTCCAGCCTTGTTCACTTCCTCAACAAATCCTATGCACAAAGTTCAGGTTCATTTTTGACCCACTCAGGAGAGGAAGGGATGAGGGGGAGAGCCATAATTGTCTGTGAAGTTAAAAGGACTGGACATTTCAAAGCAATACATGACAGACACTAACCAGTCTTGGGTAAAAGGACCCATTGTACTAAACTTGTGTCTTCAAGAAACATCAGTAACTTTTCTTCTATCTTCATTATTTTTTTCTTTCTGGCCAACAAAAATAGTTATGTTAATAATTAAGATCATAATAACAGCTAACATTTATTGAGTGTTTTGTATATGCCTGGCTGTGCCAAGGGCTTTACTTAAATTGTTAATTAAGATGGATCTGAGTGTTGTTTCCTCATTTGGCTGTCTGGTGAATAAATCTCTTTGCTGCAAACCTCAGCATCTTGGTAGTTTGGCTCACTGCACATTGGGCAAAACAAATCTGCTTTGTTGTTGGTGATGAGGAGATATGTGGGCAAAGTGACCAATGAAACTTTGTGCTGTGTTCCTCTTGTCATTCTCATGGACTGTGGAGATCAAGCCATGAGCCTTTGGAGTGGGAGCACTGATTCAAAGACTCTAAACTACCAGAGAACTAACCCTAGGGAGTATCAAATAGTGAGAACTCACACAAAGGAAACCACTTGAATACAAGATCTGGCATCACCCAACCACCAGTAGCACCCTGTGCAGGACACTTCATCTAAACAACAAACAAAACAAAAATACAAACCCAATCATCAGCAGACAGGATTACCACCTCACTCAGCCTTGTCCATCAGAGAAAAAACAAACAAACACACAAAACTCAGCACAAATATCACCCTATATGAAGCTCACACAAACCACTGGACAAACCTTAGGAGGGCAGAAACCAAAAGGAGTAAAGAATTCAATCTTCTTCAAGGAAAGAATTCAACTTTCCTTGAAGCCTGGGAAAAGGAGACCTGAAACACAATAGGTTAAAAGAATAATGAAAAGGCAGAGAAATACTATACAAATGAAGGCACAAACTAGAAACACAGAAGTCCAAATAAATGAAGAGGAATAGGCAAACTACCCGAAAAATAATTCAGAATAATGATAGTAAAGATGATCAAAAACCTTGAAAACAAAATGGAGGAAATGCAGGAATCAATTAACAAAGACCAAGAAGAGTTAAAGAATAAACATACAGAGACAAACAACACAATTACTGAAATTAAAAATACTCTATAAAGGAATGAATAGCAGAATATCTGAAGCAGAAGAACGAATCAGTGAGCTGTAAGATAAAATGGTGGAAATAACTTCTGAAGAGAATAAAGTCAAAAGAATGAAAAGAACTGAGGATAGTCTCAGAGACCTCTGGGAAAATATCAAACACACCAACATTTGAATTAAAGGGGTCCCAGAAGAAGAAGAGAAAAAGAAAGGTTATGAGAAAATTTTTGAAGAGTTATAGCTGAAAATTTTCCCAACATGGAAAAGGAAATAGTCAATCAAGTCCAAGAGGCACAAAAAGACCCATACAGGATAAACCCACGAGAAACATGTTAATCAAACTAACAAAGACTAAACACAAAGAAAGAATATTAAAAGCAGCAAGGGAGAATCAACAAGTAACATACAAGGGAAACCCTGTATGCTTAACAGCTGATCTGTCAGCTGAAACTCTGCAGGCCAGAAGGGAATGGCAAGATATATTTAAAGTACTGGAAGGGAATAATCTACAACCAAGATTACTGTACCCAGCAAGACTCTCATTCAAAATTGTTGGAGAAATAAAAAGCTTTTCTGACAAGCAAAAGTTAAGAGAATTCAGTACCACCAAACCAGATTTACAACAAATGTTAAAGGGACTTACATAGTCAAGAAATACAAGCGAAGAAAAAAGATCTACAAAATCAAACCCAAACAATTAAGAAAATGGCAATAGGAACATATATATCAATAATTACTTTAAATGTAAATGGATTAAATGCTCCAAGCAAAAGACACAGACTGGCTGACTGGATATAAAAACAAGACCCATATATATGCTGTCTACAAGAAACCAGTTCAGACCTAAAGACACATATAGACTGAAAGTGAGAGGGTGGAAAAATATATTCCATGCAAATGGGAAGCAAAGGAAAACCAGAGTAGCAATCCTCATCCCAGACAAAATAGACCTTAAAGAAGATTACAAGAAATAAGGAAGGGCGCTACATAATGATCAAGGGATCAATCCAAGAGGAAGTCATAACAGTTATAAATATCTGCACCCAACGTAAGAGCACCTCAGTACATAAGACAAACACTAATCAAAGGAGAAATTGACAGTAACACAATATTATTAGGAGACTTTAATACCCCACTCACACCAATGGACAAATCATCAAAACAGAAAATTAATAAGGAAACACAAGTCTTAAATGATAGATTAGATGAGGTGGATCTCATTGGTATCTCCAGGACATTCCATCCAAATGCAGAATATACCTTCTTCTCAAGTGCACATGGAACATCCTCCAGGATAGACCACAGCTTGGGTCACAAATCAAACTTCAGTAAGTTTAAGAAAATTGAAATCAAATCAAGCATCTTTTCTGACCACAATGCTATGAGACTAGATATCAATTATAGGAAACAAACTGTAAGAAACACAAACACATGGAGATTAAGCAGCACGTTTCTAAATAACCAACAGGCTATCTAAGAAATCAAAAGGGAAATCAAAAAATTTCTAGAAACAAATGACAATGAAAACAAGGCTACTCAAAATCTATGGGATGCAGCAAAAGCAGTTCTAAGAGGGATGTTTATAGCAATACAATCCTACGTCAAGAAACAAGAAAAACATCAAATAGAGAGCCTAACTTTACACCTAAAACAACTGGAAAAAGAAGAACAAAAGACCCAAAATTAGATGGAAAGAAATCATAAAGATCCGAGCAGAAATAAAAAGGAATGAAAGAAACAATGGTAAAGATTAATAAAACTAAAACTTGGTTCTTTGACAAGATAAACAAAATTGACAAACCTTTAGCCAGACCCATCAAGAAATAGAGAAGAATCAAATCCACAAAATAAGAAATGAAAAAGGAGAGGTTACAGCAGACAATGCAGAAATACAAAGGATTATAAAAGACTATTATGACCAACTATATGGCAATATAATGGATAACCAGGAAGAAATGGACAGATTCTTAGAAAAGTTTAATCTCCTGAGACTGAACCAAGAAGAAATAGAAATTATGAACAACCCAGTTGCAAGCACTGAAATGGAAGTTGTGATAAAAAATCTCCCAAAAAACAAAAGCCCAGGACCAGATGGCTTCACGGGAGAATTCTATCAAACATTTAGAGAAGAGCTAATGCCTATCCTTCTAAAACTCTTTCAAAAAAATGGCAGAGGAAGGAAAACTTCCAAATTTATTCTCCGAGGCCACCATCACCCTGATACCAAAACCAGACACAGGTTTCTTTTTGAAAAAGAAGAAAACTACAGGCCAAAAAGAAAGCTACAGGCCAATGTCACTGGTGAATATAGATGCAAAAATCCTCAACAAAAGTTTAGCAAACAGAATTCAGCAACACATCAAAAAGCTCATACACCATCATCAAGTTGGGTTTATTCCAGGGATACAAGGATTCTTCAGTATATGCAAATCAAACAATGTGATACACCATATTAACAAATTGAAAGATTAAAAAAAACCATACTATCATCTCAATAGATGCAGAAAAAGCCTTTGTCAAAATTCAGCACCCATTTATGATTAAAACTCTTCAAAAAATGGGCATAATAAAGGCTCTCAACATAGTAAAGGCCATATATGATAAGCCTAACAGCAAACATTTTCCTCAATGGTGAAAATTAAAAGCATTCCCCCTAAGATCAGGAACAAGACAAGGGTGTCCACTTTTGCCACTATTATTCAACATATTGTGGCAGTCCTAGATACAGCAATCAGATAAGAAAAAGAAATAAAAGGAATCCACATGGGAAAAGAAGAAGTAAAGCTCTCACTGTTTGCAGATGACATGATACTGTACAAAGAAAACCCTAAAGATATTATCAGAAAATTACTAGAGCTAATCAGTGAATTTAACAAAGTTGCAGGATACAGAATCAATACACACAGAAATCACTTGCATTTCTATATACTAACAGTGGAAAATCAGAAAGAGAAATTATGTAATCAATCCCATTCACCACTGCAACAAAAAGAATTAAATATCTAGGAATAAACTTACCTAAGGAGACAAAAGAACTGTACACAGAAAATTATAAGACACTAATGAAGAAATCAAAGATGACATAAACAATTGGAGAGATATTCCATGTTCCTGGGTAGGATGAATCAATATTGTGAAAATGACTATACTACCAAATGCAATCTATATATTCAATGCAATCCCTATCAAATTACCAGTGGTATTTTTCACAGAACTAGAAGAAGAAATTTCACAATTCATATGGAAACACAAAAGACCCTTAATAGCCAGAGCAGTCTTGAGAAAGAAGAATGGAGCTGGAGGAATCAACCTTCCTGACTTCAGATTATACTACAAGGCTACAGTCATCAAGACAGTATGGTCCTGGCACAAAAACAGAAATATAGACCAATGGTACAAGATAGAAAACCCAGAAATAAACTCATGCACCTATGGGTACCTTATTTTTTGACAGAGGAGGCAAGAATATACAATGGGGCAAACACAGCCTCTTCAATAAATGGTGCTGGGAAAACTGGACAGCTACATGTAAAAGAATTAAATTAGAACACTTCCTAACACCATGCACAAAGGTAAATTCAAAATGGATTAAAGACCTAAATGTAACACTGGAAACTATGAAACTCTTAGAGGAAAATATAGGCAGAACACTTGATGACATAAATCAAAGCAAGATCCTGTATGACCCACCTCCTAGAGTAATGGAAATAAAAACAAAAGTAAACAAGTGGGACCTAGTTAAACTTAAAAGCTTTTGCCCAGCAAAGGAAATTATAAGCAAGGTGAAAAGACAGCTCTCAGAATGGGTGAAAATAATAGCAAATGAAACAACTGACAAAGGATTAATTTCCAAAATATACAAGCAGCTCATACAACTCAAAACCAGAAAAACAAACAACCCAATCAAAAAGTGGGAAAAAGATGTAAACAGACATTTCTCCAAAGAAGACATACAAATGGCTAACAAACACACAAAAAGATACTCCACATTGCTCATTATTCAGTTCAGTTCATTATTAGAGAAATTCAAATCAAAACTACAATGAGATATTGCCTTATACTGGCCAGAATGGCCATCATTAAAAAGTCTACAAACAATAAATGCTGCAGATGGTGTGGAGAAAAGGGAACGCTCTTGCATTGTTGGTAGGAATGTAAATTGATAAAGCCACTATGGAAGACAGTATGGAGATTCCTTAAAAAAACTAGGAATAAACCACCATATGACCCAGCAATCCCACTCCTAGGCATATACCCTGAGGAAACCAAAATTGAAAGAGACACATGTATCCCATTGTTCATTGCAGCACTATTTACAGTAGCTAGAACATGGAAGCAGCCTAATTGTCCATCAACAGATGAATTGATAAAGAAGTTTTGGTACATATACACAATGGAATACTACTCAGCCATAAAAAAAGAACACATTTGAGTCAGTTCTAATGAGGTGGATGAACCTAGAGCCTATTATACAGAGTGAAGTAATTCAGAAAGAGAAAGATAAATATTGTATTCTAACACATGTATACAGAATCTAGAAAAATGGTACTGAAGAATTTATTTACAGGGCAACAATGTAGAAACAGACATAGTGAACAAACTTATGGATGTGGGGAGAGGGGAGGAAAGGGTGAGATATAGGAAAGAGTAGCATGGAAACTTACATTACTGTATGTAAAATAGATAGCCAATGGGAATATGCTGTATGGATCAGGAAACTCAAACAGGGGCTCTGTATCAACCTAGAGGGGTGTGATGAGGAGGGAGATGGGAGGGAGTTTCAAAAGGGAGGGGATATATGTATACCTATGGAATTAAAAAAAATTTTTTTTAATCTTTAAAAAAACTAGCCCTCACTACAATCCTATGACAATGATGTAGATACTATTATTATCCCTGGTTTATGGTCGAAGAAACTGACACTCAAGAGAGAAAGTTATGGAAATTGTATAAGGTCACAGAGTTTATAAGTGCTAAAACCGGGAGATACTAAATCTCAGAGTTGTCCTGCAAATGCTATTATGTGTTAAGGCACTGGATGGGAATACAAGACCACCTTACCTATCTCCTGAGATACCTGTTTTCAAGAAGCAAGTTAGAACTGGATGTGAAACGATGGACTGGTTCAAAATTGGGAAAGAAGTACATCAAGGCTGTATATTGTCACCCTGCTTATTTAACTTCTATGTAGAGTACATCATGAGAAATGAGAGGCTGGATGAATCCAAAACTGGAATCAAGATTGCCAGGAGGAGGAGGAGCCAAGATGGCGGAGGAGTAGGACGGGGAGAACACTTTCTCCCCCACAAATTCATCAAAAGAGCATTTAAACATCGAGTAAATTCCACAAAACAACTTCCGAATGCCGGCAGAGGACATCAGGCACCCAGAAAAGCAGCCCAACTCTTCGAAAGGAGGTAGGAAAAAATATAAAAGACAAAAAAAGAGACAAAAGAGGGAGGGACAGAGTTCCGTCCCGGGAAGGGAGTCTTAAAAAGAGAGAAGTTTCCAAACACCAGGAAACCTTCTCACTGCCGAATCTGTGCCGAGCTTTGGAAGCACAGAGGGCAACATAAAAGGGAGGGGAAAAAAAAAAAAAAATAAACAATTAAAAATCGCGGATTGTGAGCCCTACGGGAACTCCCCCAGCGGAGAAGCAGCGCAGACGCCTGCACACGGCATTAGCAAGCGGGGGCTGGGCAGGGAAGTGCGGCACGGGCTGTGTCCCTTAGAGTAAGAATCGGGCCGAATGTCCTGAGCGCTATCTGAGCAAAATAATTTGGGCTAGCAAACCAGACTGTGGGATATCTACCACGCGAAAAGCCAGCCATAACCTAAGACACCGCCAGGCCCGCGCACAGAACAAAGGACTGAACAGAGATAGCCGGCTGCAGACCTCCCCCTCCGGTGACAGGCAACCAGAGCCGGAAGGGGGCAATCGCAGCCCCAGAGAGACACTATCTATAAAACTGTAAGCAGGCTTCTTTGCTAACTAAAACTTCTTGGGGGTCTGGACGGTCAACATCTGCCTGAGAAGGTGCGCCGGTTTTACACCCAGATAACCGAGTGGCGGGGAGGCGATAAGTCGCAGCATTGGCGCCCGCCAAGCACCTCATCGCCTGAGCTGCTCGACCTGGGAAGAACACAAAACGCAGGCCCAACCGAGTCTGCGCCTCTGAGGACTACCCGAGTGCCTGAACCTGAGCGGCTTGGACCTGGGAGCTCAGTCCAGGGCCGGCCTCTGATTGTTCCCGGCAGAACAACCTAGAGCCCAAGCAGTGTGGGCAGGGAGGTTACACGCGCCGTGAGCGGGGGCAGACCCAGTGTGGCCGAGGCACTTCGAGCGCACGCCAGTGTTATCTGTTTGCAGCATCCCTCCCTCCCTCCCCACAGCGCGGCTGAACAAGTGAGCCTAAATTAAAAAAAAAAAAAAAAAAAAATAGGGTCCTCCACCGTCCCCTTTGTGTCAGGGCGGGAACCAGACACTGAAGAGACCAGCAAACAGAAGAAGCTCTAACAGAGGGAAACGCCTTGGAAGCTACAGGCCATAGATTAAAACCCTGTGGTTACTACGGATTACATAGGAAGGGGCCTATAGATCTTGAGAAATATAAGTCGGACTAAGGAACTGCCAAAAATGAACTGAACCCACAATACTCACAACAAAACCAGAGAAAGACCTAGATATATTTTTACTATTTTTACGATCAATCTTTCTTTCTTTCTTTTTTTTTTTTTAATTAAAAAAAAAATTTTTTTTAAGTCCTCTATTGTCCTTTAATTTTCACTTTTATAACTATTACTTTGCAAAAAAAAAAAAAAAGACCCTATTTTTTTTTTTTTTTTTTTCTTCTTCAGCAAACTTCATATATATATTTTATAATTTTTTGACTGTGGTTTTTTTTTTTTTTTTTTTTTTTTCTTCTTTTTTCTTTTTCTTCTTTTCTTTAACATTGCATTTTTGAAATTCCAAACTCTACTCTAGATTTTTAATTTTAGCCTTTTGATATATGTTATCAATTTTGTACCTATAGTTTTTTTCATAATTGCTGTGACTTTTTTTTTTTTCCTCTGTTTCTTTCTCTTCTTCTTTTATATAACATCGTATATCTGCAATTCCAAACTCTACTCAAGATTTTTAATTTATGCTTTTTGGTATTTGATATCAATTTTGTACCTGTATTTTCTTTATAATTTTTGCGACATTGTTTTTGTTGGTTTGTTTGTTTTCTCTCTTTATTTTTCTTCTTCTTCTTTTTTTTTTTTTTTTTTTAACGTTGTATTTTTGAAATTCCAAACTCTACTCTGGATTTTTAATTTTTGCTGTTTGGTATTAGTTATCAATTTTGTACCTGTAGTTTCTTTATTACTTTCACGACCTTGTTTGTTTTTCTTTGTTCGTTTTTTCTCTCTTTCTTTTCCTTCTCCTTTTCATTAACATCGCATTTTTGAAATTCCAAACTCTACTCTAATTTCTAATTTTTGTTTTTATGTATTTGTTACCAATTTTGTACCTTTAAGAACCCAATCTTCAGGACCCATTTTTCACTAGTGTACGGGATTACTGGCTTGACTGCTCTCTCTCCCTTTGGACTCTCCATTTTCTCCACCAGGTCACCTGTATCTCCTCCCTAACCCCTCTCTACTCTACCCAACTCTGTGAATTTCTGTGTGTTCCAGACGGTGGAGAACACTTAAGGAACTGATTACTGGCTGGATCTGTCTCCCGCCTTTTCATTTCCCCCTTTTATCCTTCTGGCCACCTCTGTCTCCTGCCTCCTTCTTCTCTTCCCTGTATAACTCCGTGAACATCTCTGAGTGGTCCAGTTGTGGAGTGCACATAAGGAAGTGACTACTGGCTAGCCCACTCTCTCCACTATTGATTCCACCTCATCTCATTTGGGTCACCTCTAACTCCCTCCTCCCTCTTCTCTTCTCCATGTAACGCTGTGAACCTCTCTGAGTGACCCTCACAGTAGAGAAACTTTTCATCTTTAACGTAGATGTTTTATCAGTGGTGCTGGATAGAAGGAGAAGTTTTGAAACTACTGTAAAATTAAGACCGATAACTGGAAGTAGGAGGCTTAAGTCCAATCCCTGACTCCAGGGAACTCCTGACTCCAAGGAACATTAATTGACAGGAGCTCATCAAACGCCTCCATACCGACACTGAAACCAAGCACCACACAAGGGCCAACAAGTTCCAGGGAAAGACATAACAAGCAAATTCTCCAGCAACAAAGGAACACAGCCCTGAGCTTCAAGATACAGGCTGCCCAAAGTCACCCCAAAACCATAGACATCTCATAACTCATTAATGGACATTTCATTACACTCCAGAGAGAAGAAATACAGCTCCATCCACCAGAACATCGACACAAGCTTCCCTAACCAGGAAACCTTGACAAGCCACCTGTACAAACCCACACACAGCGAGGAAACGCCACAATAAAGAGAACTCCACAAACTGCCAGAATACAGAAAGGACACCCCAAACTCAGCAATTTAAACAAGATGAAGAGACAGAGGAATAGCCAGCAGATAAAGGAACAGGATAAATGCCCACCAAACCAAACCAAAGAGGAAGAGATAGGGAATCTACCTGATAAAGAATTCCGAATAATGATAGTGAAATTGATCCAAAATCTTGAAATTAAAATGGAATCACAGATAAATAGCCTGGAGGCAAGGATTGAGAAGATGCAAGAAAGGTTTAACAAGGACTTAGAAGAAATAAAAAAGAGTCAATATATAATGAATAATGCAATAAGTGAAATTAAAAACACTCTGGAGGCAACAAATAGTAGAATAACAGAGGCAGAAGATAGGATTAGTGAATTAGAAGATAGAATGGTAGAAATAAATGAATCAGAGAGGATAAAAGAAAAACGAATTAAAAGAAATGAGGACAATCTCAGAGACCTCCAGGACAATATTAAACGCTACAACATTCGAATCATAGGGGTCCCAGAAGAAGAAGACAAAAAGAAAGACCATGAGAAAATACTTGAGGAGATAATAGTTGAAAACTTCCCTAAAATGGGGAAGGAAATAATCACCCAAGTCCAAGAAACCCAGAGAGTCCCAAATAGGATAAACCCAAGGCGAAACACCCCAAGACACATAGTAATCAAATTAACAAAGATCAAACACAAAGAACAAATATTAAAAGCAGCAAGGGAAAAACAACAAATAACACACAAGGGAATTCCCATAAGGATAACAGCTGATCTTTCAATAGAAACTCTTCAAGCCAGGAGGGAATGGCAAGACATACTTAAAATGATGAAAGAAAATAATCTACAGCCCAGATTATTGTACCCAGCAAGGATCTCATTCAAGTATGAAGGAGAAATCAAAAGCTTTTCAGACAAGCAAAAGCTGAGAGAATTCTGCACCACCAAACCAGCTCTCCAACAAATACTAAAGGATATTCTCTAGACAGGAAACACAAAAATTGTGTATAAATTCGAACCCAAAACAATAAAGTAAATGGCAACGGGGTCATACTTATCAGTAATTACCTTAAACGTAAATGGGTTGAATGCCCCAACCAAAAGACAAAGACTGGCTGAATGGATACAAAAACAAGACCCCTGCGTATGCTGTCTACAAGAGACCCACCTCAAAACAGGGGACACATACAGACTGAAAGTGAAGGGCTGGAAAAAGATTTTCCATGCGAATAGGGACCAAAAGAAAGCAGGAGTAGCAATACTCATATCAGATAAAATAGACTTTAAAACAAAGACTGTGAAAAGAGACAAAGATGGTCACTACATAATGATCAAAGGATCAATCCAAGAAGAAGATATAACAATTATAAATATATATGCACCCAACACGGGAGCACCGCAGTATGTAAGACAAATGCTAACAAGTATGAAAGAAGAAATTAACAATAACACAATAATAGTGGGAGACTTTAATACCCCACTCACACCTATGGATAGATCAACTAAACAGAAAATTAACAAGGAAACACAAACTTTAAACGATACAATAGACCAGTTAGACCTAATTGATATCTATAGGACATTTCATCCCAAAACAATGAATTTCACCTTCTTCTCAAGCGCACATGGAACCTTCTCCAGGATAGATCACATCCTGGGCCATAAAGCTAGCCTTGGTAAATTCAAAAAAATAGAAATCATTCCAAGCATCTTTTCTGACCACAATGCAGTAAGATTAGATCTCAATTACAGGAGAAAAACTATTAAAAAATCCAACATATGGAGGCTGAACAACACGCTGCTGAATAACCAACAAATCACAGAAGAAATCAAAAAAGAAATCAAAATTTGCATAGAAACGAATGAAAATGAAAACACAACAACCCAAAACCTGTGGGACACGGTAAAAGCAGTCCTAAGGGGAAAGTTCATAGCAATACAGGCACACCTCAAGAAACAAGAAAAAAGTCAAATAAATAACCTAACTCTACACCTAAAGCAACTAGAAAAGGAAGAAATGAAGAACCCCAGGGTTAGCAGAAGGAAAGAAATCTTAAAAATTAGAGCAGAAATAAATGCAAAAGAAACAAAAGAGACCATAGCAAAAATCAACAAAACCAAAAGCTGGTTCTTTGAAAGGATAAATAAAATTGACAAACCATTAGCCAGACTCATCAAGAAACAAAGGGAGAAAAATCAAATCAATAAAATTAGAAATGAAAATGGAGAGATCACAACAGACAACACAGAAATACAAAGGATCATAAGAGACTACTATCAACAATTATATGCCAATAAAATGGACAACGTGGAAGAAATGGACAAATTCTTAGAAAAGTACAACTTTCCAAAACTCGATCAGGAAGAAATAGAAAATCTTAACAGACCCATCACAAGCACGGAAATTGAAACTGTAATCAAAAATCTTCCAGCAAACAAAAGCCCAGGTCCAGACGGCTTCACAGCTGAATTCTACCAAAAATTTAGAGAAGAGCTAACACCTATCCTGCTCAAACTCTTCCAGAAAATTGCAGAGGATGGTAAACTTCCAAACTCATTCTATGAGGCCACCATCACCCTAATACCAAAACCTGACAAAGATCCCACAAAAAAAGAAAACTACAGGCCAATATCACTGATGAACATAGATGCAAAAATCCTTAACAAAATTCTAGCAATCAGAATCCAACAACACATTAAAAAGATCATACACCATGACCAAGTGGGCTTTATCCCAGGGATGCAAGGATTCTTCAATATCCGCAAATCAATCAATGTAATACACCACATTAACAAATTGAAAAATAAAAACCATATGATTATCTCAATAGATGCAGAGAAAGCCTTTGACAAAATTCAACATCCATTTATGATCAAAACTCTCCAGAAAGCAGGAATAGAAGGAACCTACCTCAACATAATCAAAGCTATATATGACAAACCCACAGCAAACATTATCCTCAATGGTGAAAAATTGAAAGCATTTCCTCTAAAGTCAGGAACAAGACAAGGGTGCCCACTTTCACCATTACTATTCAACATAGTTTTGGAAGTTTTGGCCACAGCAATCAGAGCAGAAAAAGAAATAAAAGGAATCCAAATTGGAAAAGAAGAAGTAAAGCTCTCACTGTTTGCAGACGACATGATCCTCTACATAGAAAACCCTAAAGACTCCACCAGAAAATTACTAGAACTAATCAATGACTATAGTAAAGTTGCAGGATATAAAATCAACACACAGAAATCCCTTGCATTCCTATACACTAATAATGAGAAAACAGAAAGAGAAATTAAGGAAACAATTCCATTCACCATTGCAACGGAAAGAATAAAATACTTAGGAATATATCTACCTAAAGAATCTAAAGACCTATATATAGAAAACTATAAAACACTGGTGAAAGAAATCAAAGAGGACACTAACAGATGGAGAAATATACCATGTTCATGGATTGGAAGAATCAATGTAGTGAAAATGAGTATACTACCCAAAGCAATCTATAGATTCAATGCAATCCCTATCAAGCTACCAACAGCATTCTTCACAGAGCTAGAACAAATAATTTCACAATTTGTATGGAAAAACAAAAAACCTCGAATAGCCAAAGCGATCTTGAGAAAGAAGAATGGAACTGGAGGAATCAACCTACCTGACTTCAGGCTCTACTACAAAGCCACAGTTATCAAGACAGTATGGTACTGGCACAAAGACAGAAATATAGATCAATGGAACAAAATAGAAAGCCCAGAGATAAATCCACGCACATATGGACACCTTATCTTCGACAAAGGAGGCAAGAATATACAATGGAATAAAGACAATCTCTTTAACAAGTGGTGCTGGGAACTCTGGTCAACCACTTGTAAAAGAATGAAACTAGAACACTTTCTAACACCATACACAAAAATAAACTCAAAATGGATTAAAGATCTAAACATAAGACCAGAAACTATAAAACTCCTAGAGGAGAACATAGGCAAAACACTCTCTGACATACATCACAGCAGGATCCTCTATGACCCACCTCCCAGAATATTGGAAAGAAAAGCAAAAATAAACAAATGGGACCTAATTAACCTTAAAAGCTTCTGCACATCAAAGGAAACTATTAGCAAGGTGAAAAGACAGCCTTCAGAATGGGAGAAGATAATAGCAAATGAAGCAACTGACAAACAACTAATCTCGAGAATATACAAGCAACTCCTACAGCTCAACTCCAGAAAAATAAATGACCCAATCAAAAAATGGGCCAAAGAACTAAATAGACATTTCTCCAAAGAAGACATAAAGATGGCTAACAAACACATGAAAAGATGCTCAACATCACTCATTATCAGAGAAATGCAAATCAAAACCACTATGAGGTACCATTTCACACCAGTCAGAATGGCTGCGATCCAAAAGTCTACAAGTAATAAATGCTGGAGAGGGTGTGGAGAAAAGGGAACCCTCTTACACTGTTGGTGGGAATGCAAACTAGTGCAGCCACTATGGAGAACAGTGTGGAGATTCCTTAAAAAACTGGAAATAGACATGCCTTATGATCCAGCAATCCCACTGCTGGGCATACACACTGAGAAAACCAGAAGGGAAAGAGACACGAGTACCCCAATGTTCATCGCAGCACTGTTTATAATAGCCAAGACATGGAAGCAACCTAGATGTCCATCAGCAGATGAATGGATAAGAAAGCTATGGTACATATACACAATGGAGTATTATTCAGCCATTAAAAAGAATACATTTGAATCAGTTCTAATGAGGTGGATGAAACTGGAGCCTATTATACAGAGTGAAGTAAGCCAGAAAGAAAAACACCAATACAGTATACTAACGCATATATATGGAATGTAGAAAGATGGTAACAATAACCCTGTGTACGAGACAGCAAAAGAGACACTGATGTATAGAACAGTCTTATGGACTCTGGGGGAGAGGGAGAGGGTGGGAAGATTTGGGAGAATGGCATTGAAACATGTAAATATCATGTATGAAATGAGTTGC
This sequence comes from Bubalus kerabau, assembly GCF_029407905.1. Lineage (NCBI taxonomy): Eukaryota > Metazoa > Chordata > Mammalia > Artiodactyla > Bovidae > Bubalus > Bubalus kerabau. Next base: position 140,231,778 of record NC_073624.1, read on the forward strand.
CAGTCCAGGTTCGATGCACGATACTGGATGCTTGGGGCTGGTGCACTGGGACGACCCAGAGGGATGGAATGGGGAGGGAGGAGGGAGGAGGGTTCAGGATGGGGAACACATGTATACCTGTGGCGGATTCATTTTGATATTTGGCAAATCTAATACAGTTATGTAAAGTTTAAAAATAAAATAAAATTTAAAAAAAAAAAAAAAAAAAAAAAGATTGCCAGGAGAAATATCAACAACCTCAGATATGCAGATGACACCACCCTTATGGCAGAAAGTTAAGAGGAACTAAAAAGCCTCTTGATGAAGGTGAAAGAGAAGAATGAAAAAGCTAGCTTGAAACTCAGCATTCAAAAAACTAAGATCATGGCATCTGGTCCCATCACTTCATGGCAAATAAAAGGGGGAAAGTGGAAGCAGTTGCAGATATTACCTTCTTGGGCTCCCAAATGACTGCAGACAGTGACTGCAGGCATGAAATTAAAAGAGGCTTGCATCCCACTGCTGCCAGACCAGCGTTTGGACTTCCCTGGTGGTTTAGATGGTTACGAGTCCACCTGCAATGCAAGAGACCCAGGTTCAGTCCCTGGGTTGGGAAGATTCCCTGGAGGAGATAATCGCTACCCACTCCAGTATTCTTGCCTGGAGAATTCCATGGACAGAGGAGCCTGGTGGGCTATAGACCATGGGGTTGTAAAGAGTTGAACATGACTGAACGACTTTCACTTCTTTTAGTTATGACAAACCTACAGAGTGTATTGAAAAGCAGAGACATCACTTTGTTGACAAAGATCTACATAGTCAAAGCTATGGTTTGTTCAGTAGTCATGAGTTGGACCATGAAGAAGGCTGAGCGCCAAAAAATTGATGCTATGGAATTGTGGTGTTAGAGAAGACTCTTCAGAGGCCCTTGGAAATCAAACCAGTAAATCCTAACAGAGATTGATCCTTAATATTCATTGGAAGGACTGATGCTGAAGCTCTAGTACTTTGGCCATCTGATGCAAAGAGCTCTTTTCATTGGAAGGGACCCTGATCTTAGTTGTGGCATGTGGGATCTAGTTGCCTGACCAGGGATCAAACCAAGGCCCTCTACATTGAGAGCACAGAGTCTTGCCACTGGACCACCAGGGAAGTCCTTTCAGCTCATTATTCTTAAGAAAATAATTCCTGCTGTTAGACTTGGTGGGTTTCAGAATGAAGCCAGAACCCCTTCTCTCTAGCCCCTAAAGATGAACTCAAATGTTAAATACACTGTTGAAAATGATTTCTGTGTGTGTGTGTAGGCAGGGAGCAAGGGTGAGACATGGGCTAAAGAAGGGGAGTAAAGGTTTGAGACAGTAGGAGCCGTGATTAGACTGATGCATTTGGTTTGCAGTACAGGACTCATGGAACAGATAAGAGCTTTTATCTTAATTATAATACTGTTGTACAGAGTTTTGCTTGCATCCTGTAAATCAGACATTTCTATGAACATGTGTACACACGTGGCGGATTCATGTTGATGTATGGCAAAACCAATACAATATTGTAAAGTAAAAAAAAAAGAAAAGAAAATTTCAGTCTGTACTCCACCTCCCAGCTATAATTAGAATAAGCACAAAAATAGGTATGTGTAGTCACATGCTGGACATATATATTTATTGAGTTTCTAAACTAATTGTGGACAATCGAAACATTTCACTCTTGCTCTTGATCTTGTTTGGGCTGCACTGAAGTGAACTCAGAGTTCCTGATTTTCCAGATGCTCTCTCTGAGCTCACTGTTTGAATGTGATTTTTCCTAAACAGTGACCCTTAACATCATTAATCTCCTCGTTGGCACATTGATTTGGATACATCATACCTTCTTGGATAAAGGACAATTCACTTTGGTTCTGTACTATCATGGATAATGCAGGGTTTTATTTGGGGTTTATCATGAATAAGGAGATTTTCCATTCTGGGGTATAGCTTGAGGATGAAAGGCAATAGTACTATTTTTAGAAACTCAAGCGTCCCTGATTTTATGATTTATTTTTTAAGGTCTTGAAATATAGAACATTTTCCCCATTGTAGTATGCTTTGTGGACAGGTGACTTAAAAACAAACACAAAAAACACCTCTTTACAGACTTTGTGCATTAGGAGGGCTCAGTTCATTCCATTCATAATGTAAATGTCTGTACTCTCAGGCCCAAGAGAATGCTGTCTCTCATTTTCTAAACCCAATGCTTTGTGGTTGTTTAGTCACTAAGTTGTGTTCCACTCTTTTGGGACCCTATGGACTATAGCCCACCATACTCCTCTATCCATGGGATTTCCCAGGCCAGAATACTGAAATGGGTTGCTGTTTCCTTCTCCAGGGGATCTTCCTGATCCAGGGATCAAACTCATGTGTCCTGCATTGACAAGTGGCTTCTTTACCACTGGGTCTTCAGGGAAACCCCAAACTCAACTCTACCCAGGCCTCTATCATTAATCCTCTGTATTTGGGCCACAGCTTTTCCCGTACTCTGGGCCCTGTTTGTCTACTTCCTATCTCCTCTTCCATTTTCCTGCACAGAATTTTCTCTCTGTGATTTCTGTAAAATGCAGATTTGATCTTGTCTTTACCCTTGACAAAGAACTTTAATTGCTTGGTTGCCTGAAATGTAGCCTGACCTTCAGTGCAGTTCAGTCTCTCAGTCCGACTCTCTGCGACCCCATGAACCACAGCATGCCAGGCCTCCCTGTCCATCACCAACTCCCAGAGTTCACTCAAACTCATGTCCATTGAGTCGGTGATGCCATCCAGCCATCTCATCCTCTGTCATCCCCTTCTCCTCCTGCCCCCAATCCCTCCCAGCATCAGGGTCTTTTCCAATGAGTCAACTCTTCGCATGAGGTGGCCGAAGTACTGGAGTTTCACCTTTAGCATCAGTCCTTCCAATGAATACCCAGGACTGATCTCCTTTAGAATGGACTGGTTGGACCTCCTTGCAGTCCATGGACTCTCAAGAGTCTTCTCCAACACCACAGTTCAAAAGCATCAATTCTTTGGCACTCAGCTTTCTTCACAGTCCAACTCTCACATCTATATATGACTACTGGAAAAACCATAGCCTTGACTAGATGGACCTTTGTTGGCAAAGTAATGTCTCTGCCTTTTAATATGCTATCTAGGTTGGTCATAACTTTCCTTCCAAGGAGTAAGCGTCTTTTAATTTCATGTGTGCAATAACCATCTGCAGTGATTTTGGAACCAAAAAAATAAAGTCTGACACTGTTTCCACTGTTTCCCCATCTATTTCCCATGAAGTGAGCATATAAGACCTTCCATGATACAATCTTTGCCCTTTCTGGAACTTCTTTCCAGCAGACCTTGTTCTATATTAGAGCTAGACTTGCTCACTATTTGTGTGTATGTTAATTTTCATGGCCGTCCTATAAGGTTTGGGTCATAATTCCCATCTCATAAATGGAAATAGTAGACATTAGAGGGAGTCCATTAATTGTCTTAATGAGGACACCGGGATTCAACACTTCCTGGCACTAACATTTTTAACAACTTTTTAATACTGCCTAATAGTTCTATATTTTGAAACTATATAACTTAACTAACAAACCCAGTATAAGAAAATTACCCCTTACTCTATCCTTCTACCATTTGTTGGTTGATTCTTAAGCAAAAAGAGGAGCACTTCATGGAACCCTGGAACCTGGACTCAGGAAGGGCCTGGAACCAGGAAAGGAGAAGCACAAGAACTCGGTGAGGACTCCATCTCAGCCTCTCCCATGGCTACCTAGGGGCCATCTTTATGAGTTACCTAAAAATTGCCCCTCAAAAGTTAAGCATTTAAACTTTCCTCTATAAGTCAATAAAACGTAATTATTGAGTTTGGTTCAGCTTAAGAGTTCAAGTTGTTAGTGTAGTTCATTCCAGATTGTGCGAGGGCTGGGGGTGGGGGGAGTTGATGGTATCAAGGTTTTGTGGCTTGGATGGTAAAGAATCTGACTAAAGGGCAGGAGACCCGGGGTTCAATCCGTGGGTTGGAAAGATCCCCTGGAGAAGGGAATGACTATCCACTCCAGTATTCTTGCCTGGAGAATTCCATGGACAGAGGAGCCTGGCGGGCTACAGTCCATGGAATTGCAAAGAGCCAGTCATGACTCAGTAACTAAGCACAGCACAGTAGCTTACATTCAAGGCAGCATCGTTAAAGATAAACATAGGAAATGGCTCCTTCTCACGGCGCCTGAAACTGCCTCCCCTATTGGAGGAGCAGCCTGGTTATGTTCCCTTCACATCCAGTGTGGAATTCTGTGAGTCTGGGATGGCCCGCTTGGACCTCTAAGAATTTGCCTGTTGGAGTTTTAGTTCTTTCCCCTAGATATTCGCCTGAAAAAAATAGCTTTTCTAATTCCTTGCAGATATTTTACACTTCGGTGCGAATGAGAGTAGAACCTTTTTGGAAAAAGCTTAAAGGAGACCAAATCTTGCATGAAGCCGCTGGTACCTAAAGGGGCCGAGAGGGACATGTGACCAGAAAGTAGACTTGTGCCTTCACAGTTGTATCCAGTTACAGAACCATGCTGCGGACACATGCTCTCATCATGCTGAAGTGTAGTGTAGTTTTCAGGCCATGGCCAGGTTGTGAAGGCTGTCTTTTCTCCTTCTGGTCTTCTTGCAGGAACTCGGGAACCATGGAGGCAACAACCCCACCTGCTTGCAACAGCTCTGGTCTCCTGTGGGCAGGGGCAAGTTCTTACGACTCCCACCTGGGATCAGTGTGAAAGTCCAGTCCAGCATGAATGCAGAATCATGTATGATGCCAAGACTCAAACACATGTCAGTTACATCTACCTCAAAGCAAGTGAATTTATTTTTCCTGGGTCTTAGTTTCTTCATCTGTAACCTGGGTAGAATCATACTTTCCTTACCAGATTAAGTGAGAAAAAATATCATGTAGATTGCATTGCAATGCATACAGTAAACAGTAGAAATGCAGCTCTTTATTTGTTTTGGCTTCACTTTGCTTTATAAATATTAAAAAATAATGGTTTGTAAAGCCTCAGAAAAACATGTTTATCAATGTTTCTGTGGTTGGTACCTTAGCTCTAAGTTTGTTAGGAGAATTGTCTGCTTCAGGAAGGAAACAGTCATTCTTCACTTGTTTCTGCTTATTTGTAAGCATGGTGTATTGCCTTCAGGAGGGTAGACTGGCAAATGAGGGACTGGGTTCCAATTCTAGGTCTGTCATTAAACCCAGCAGCTATGCATGCTTTGAAGAGTGGTGAAACTTCTCTTTGCCTGAGCTTCCTCATCAAACACCTGGCCTATATCACAGGGTTGTTACCACCAATAGAAATCATAGCTGGGAAAATACTTTGAAAAAAAGTTAAAATCCAATGAAAATTTGTACCTACAACATTCCCAGCAGAAACCATGCTACTGAAGTACTCAGACTAAACCCCTTTAAATAGACACCACTCTGGGAGAAGTTCAGAAGGATAAGCACTGATTTCTGCTAGAAACCTAGCTATCTTCTGTGGGATAAATCTATACTTTTGCCCTTATTGGAATTAATTCAGTTCTCCCTCTGATGAGTACAAACAATTTTATAAGGATCCCTGGATGTAATTCTACAAACATAAATGGAGCTTGTCATTGTGTAGTTGATAGGGTTTGCACATTTGCAGAAATGAGTCCTCCCAGATCTAAATTGCATCCCCTGTTAATTAACCAGGAAGTCTCCCTTCATCACTCCTCAACTGGGAACATTTCCTCATAGGCAGTTATGACCACCACATTGGTGGTACCTCCAACAGAAGGCAGGGAGGGGACCACCATCCTCATTCTGCTGTGGTTCTTTTTTTAATCCTTCCTTAGAAGGCTGGAAGTTGGGCTGGGCTAAGTTCTCTCTACGAGACACTCATCATTGTCACCATGATCATCTTGATGAATAATGATGGTAATAATAAACAATAAGAATTACTCCCTAAAGCTAGGGTGAAATAGGGTCACATTTACTTTTCAACTAAATCCCACTTGAGTTCGGTCAGAATAGCATGAAATTTTGCATGTCTTCCTTCAAAGTCTCCCATCTCTTGAGATTTCCAACAACCACAAATTAGATTGTAGAAACACAAAAGAATCTGAAGGTCATTCAGACTTCCATACATAAGAGAGGGGACATTCTTATTTTTACTTATTGCTGCCATACAAAGTTGCTGTTGACAGCTGGTTCTAAATGTGCTGGAAGAACCAGATCTTGGTTCCTTTGAGAGAGTTGAAGGTAGTTTCTTGGTGTCTGATTTTCCAGTGTTTCTTGCTTCATTTAGGCTCCCCTGGTCATTGTTCTTGGTTCTTTGCAATTTCATTTATCCTAAGTCTTCTTCTTGAGAGTCCCTTGGACTGCAAGGAGATCCAACTAGTCCATCCTAAAGGACAGATGTTGAAGCTGAAACTCCAATCCTTTGGCCACCTAATGTGAAGAGCTGACTCATTGGAAAAGACCCTGATGCTGGGAGGGATTGAGGGCAAGAGGAGAAGGGGACGATGGAGGATGAGATGGCTGGATGGCATCACTGACTTGATGGACATGAGTCTGAGTGAACTCTGGGAGTTGGTGATGGACAGGGAGGCCTGGCATGCTGCAATTCATGGGGTTGCAAAGAGTTGGACATGACTAAGCGAATGAACTGAACTGAAGTCTTCTTCAGGTTTCCCCATGAAAACCCTCAAAATTATATCTGTTTGACTTTAACATCATCATTCCTCCCTTTTCTTCCCCCGTATCAGCTTCTTCCTGATATGTCAACTTGATAATGATATTTTCTTAGTCACAGAGGTGAGGAACCTAATTTATATGGGGCTTATGTCCTTGCCCAATCAGTGATCATTTCTGCCAACTTTCCTTCAAAGTGTTCTAACTACCCCTATCAAATCTAGATCCTCATCACCTCTCATCAGGACTCTCTTGAGGACCTTCAGCCTGTGGGATAATAATCTTAAAAGCAGAGCTTCAGTCATTTCTGGTGACTCTTGTTCATCAAAAACCTCTGACTCTCCTACACTTGAGACCATAACATAGTATTCGTGTGCCCTCAATTCAATACACATGGTATTCACCTGCCTGGGCCCCAACCTCCTGTTCATGGATGTGTTCCTGACTTGCCCACATACGTTCTGCATTCCAACCAAATTCAGTAATCTCGGATTCCCAAACATCCAGTGTTTATCACATGCATGAATAAATAAATGCATAATCCACGTCCTTCATTTGTTCCTGTCCCTGTTTCTATTTATTCCTTCAGTCAGCTATCTCCAGTTACTTCCAACTCTCAAAACTCTACAGATACTTCAAAACCCAGTATAAAATATATCCCCCGCCAAAGCTTTCCCTGATCACATCAACCAATAATCACTCTCCCTCTGAGATGAGAGAGTGCTTTGATAATCATGTGGTACTCATTATAATCCCTTGTATTTCTGTGTGATTTTCCTTCCCCATTCTTAGACTTAATGTTCACTTAAAAGTGAAACCATGCTTTCTTCATCCTGTAATCCATAGTGCCTAGCCTACTGCCTTAGTATGGATTTGAATTAGAATGAATGATATTGCTTGAAATAGTATCTCAATTTCAACTGATTAAAAATAAGTTGTTTAAACTATTGACTTACAAACATGTGAGCATAATTACCTCTTTCCTCAACTGCCTTCTTTGGGTCTATTTTATTTGTGTGTGTGTGTCAGTCACTCAGTTGTGTCTGGCTCTTTGCAACCCCATGGACTACAGCCAGCCAGGCTCCTCTCTCCATGGAATTCTCCAGGCAAGAATACTGAAGTTGGTTGCCATTCCCTTCTCCAGGGGATCTTCCCAATCCAGGGATTGAACCCAGGTCTCCGGCATTGCAGACAGATTCTTTACCATCTGAGCTACACCAGGGACTTAATTTGACTTAATTGCATAAGTCATAGCAAGCGTTTATTAAGGATCACATATAATCCTCACAGAAACCTTTTACGGTAGGTATATTATCCTCACTTTACAGATGGAAACAAGCTTAGAGAGGTTAAGTAAAATGCAAAGATCATATAGCTAACAAATGACATAGTTGAAACTTGACCTACGAAGGATGTGGTCCTAGCCTTGGTTATGTGATCAATATTAAGGCCAGAGATTTTACTTGGTACATCCTCCTTTTTCTCCCTAACTCATGTCAGATTGTTTATCCCTGTTTCTTAATTTAGCATCTTGAAAATTAATTTCTATTTTTAACTTGTTTTACCACTTGTACACATGAGTTGAGTCTTGTCCTAATCGCCTTTGACTTGGATGTAACCCTTGGGAAAGTGCTGCTATATCTTAATGTTCTTAGCTGTTCATTAAAGGAGATAAAGCCATGGATGCTTCCAGTGGCAGATGTCTGCAAACCCTGCCATATTTAAAAACAAACTTAGAAAACTAGGCTCCTGGGGCTAGGGTACCATGTGTAATTTATTGTAAGATGGAAAATCCTTTGGGAAGCCCAAGTAGGAGAAGAAATCCTTTAACCTGCTAGAGCTCCAAATTTCTGGCTTTATATTTTTCCAGTTACAAAGGCAGATTTTTTTTCCTCTGAAACACACAAAAGAATTTGTGGTAACTATGAATTGATGCAAAATCACACTCAAATAATTTTCATGATCATAGTTCTTGCTTTCCATTAATTTAATGTTCAGTGACCCCTAGCAATGACATTGTTGTTTCAAAATAAGTGATCAGATTGATCGAATAAACATTTATCGAGCTGCTACTTTTTGCCTATCTTGGATCATGGTTGGAGCACACTCTAGATTCCTTAGCATCAGAATAGCAAAAGCATGGGAAGTTCTCAGTAAATATAGGTTAAGTTGAAATCAGTATGGTCTTGAAAATGAAGTGCTTTCTCTTCAATAGCCTTTATGTTTTTGCATGAAAAGTGAGAACGGTAGAGTTGATAATCCTAAAGTCCCTTTCAATTAACAACACACACACAAAAATACTTTCAAAATTTATTTTATACATTGGTGACCTAATCAAGTGGACCATATGGAATCCATAATCTATGAAATATATATGTTGCTGGATGATGAATGTGATTCCATGAAGGTGATTCCAGTGTGGTAAGTAGTGCCATATACAGGTTCTAGTAAAAAATACATACATTAAACAACCAGTGAGAATATGCGATGGTAAAAATATATCATTTAGTATGGTAAGAAAAGTATTATAATAAACTCAGGAATAAATTAAAATGAAGTGTGAAGAATCTATATTGAGAAAACTATAAAGTTTTATTGTGGAATATAAATAAAGTGAATAAGTAGAAAGATCCTTGGATAATAAATCTCAATTTAGTTAAATAATTCTTCATGTTGAACCTGAATGGACTCTTTTTGGTAATATGACTGAAGTTAAAGGTGACTTGTAAGAATGATATTTGAGACTATTTAGGTATTTTTGAAAAAAATGAATAATGAAAATATATCACCCCAACAAACATCATATTGTTTTATAAAGTTATAAAAAAATCTAAAGAGTTTAGTATTAGTATTAGAAAGGACTGCTACTGCTGCTAAGTCGCTTCAGTCGTGTCCGACTCTGTGTGACCCCATAGACGGAAGCCCACCAGGCTCCCCCATCCCTGGGATTCTCCAGGCAAGAACACAGGAGTGGGTTGCCATTTCCTTCTACAATGCATGAAAATGAAAAGTGAAAGTGAAGTCGCTCAGTCGTGTCCGACTCCCAGCGATCCCATGGACTGCAGCCCACCAGGCTCCTCCGTCCATGGGATTCTCCAGGCAAGAGTACTGGAGTGGGGTGCCATTGCCTTCTCCGATTAGAAAGGACAGACATCACTAAAATGGAACAGGCATCCTAAAACCCAAATATTATAGTAGTTTAGTATATAACTTCAAATCAGAAGGTGTATTAGGTTAGGCTAGACACAGTAACAAATTATTCTCAAATCTCAATAGATTAATACAACAAAAATTTGTATAATGCAGTCCAGTGCAGATCACAGGATGGGCAAAGGAAAGGACTTTGTTCCACAGAATCATTCATGGATCTAGGCTGACAGAGTCCTTACTATCTTGTAGGTGAAATATTTAAATATATGGGCTCCATGGTCACAGAGGAAGAGAGCTAATGGATATGTCATTCAGTTCAGTTCAGTTGCTCAGTTGTGACCAACTATTTGTGACCCCATGGACTGCAGCACACTAGGCTTCCATCTCCATCACCAACTCCTGAAGCTTGCTCAAACTCATGTCCATTAAATTAGTGATGCCATCCAACCGTCTCATCCTCTGTCATCCTCTTCTCCTCCCACCTTCAATCTTTCCCAGTGTCAGGATCTTTTTCAGTGAGTGAGTTCTTTGCATCAGGTGGCCAAAGTATTGGAGTTTCAGCGTCAACATCAGTCCTTCCAATGAATACTCTGGACTGATTTCCTTTAGGACTGACTGGTTGGATCTCCTCACAGTCCAAGGGACTCACAAGAGTCTTCCAATACCACAGTTCAAAAGCATCAATTCTTCGGTGCTTAGCTTTCCTTATAGTCCAACTCTCACATCCATACGTGACTACTAGAAAAACCATAGCTTTGACTAGTTGCACCTCTGTTGGCAAAGTAATGTCTCTGCTTTTTAATATGCTGTCTAGATTGGTCATAGCTTTTCTTCCAAGGAGCAAGCATCTTTTAATTTCATGGCTTCAGTCACCATCTGCAGTGATTTCAGAACCCCCCAAAATTAAGTCTCTCACTGTTTCCAATGTTTCCCCATCTATTTGCCAAGAAGTGATGGGACCAGATGCCATGATCTTAATTTTCTGAATGTTGAGCTTTAAGCCGCTTTTTCACTCTCCTCTTTCACTTTCATCAAGAGGCTCTTTAGTTTCTCTTTGCTTTCTGCAATAGGGGTAGTGTCATCAGCATATCTGGGGTTATTGATATTTCTCTCAGCAATCTTGATTCCAGCTTATGCTTCATCCAGCCTGGCATTTCACATGATGTATTCTCCATTAAAGTTAAATAAGCAGGGTGACAATATACAGCTTTGACATACTCTTTTCCCGATTTGGAATGAGTCTGTTGTTCCATGTACGGTTCTAACTGTTCCCTTGTGACCTGATACAGATTTCTCAAGAGGCAGGTCTAGTGGTCTGGTATTCCCATCTCTTGAAGAATTTTCCAGTTTGTTGTGATCCACATAGTCAAAGGCTTTGGTGTAGTCAATAAAGCAGAAGTAGATGTTTTTCTGGAACTTTCTTTTTCCATGATCCAGTGGATGTTGGCAATGTGATCTGTGGTTCCTCTGCCTTTTCTAAATCTAGCTTGAACATCAAGAAGTTCATGGTTCATGTACTGTTGAAGCCTGGCTTGGAGAATTTTGAGCATTACTTTGCTAGTGTGTGAGATGAGTGCAATTGTGTGGTAGTTTGAGCATTCTTTGGCATTGCCTTTCTTTGGGATTGGAGTGAAAACTGACCTTTTCCAGTCCTGTTGCCACTGCTGAGTTTTCCAAATTTGCTGGTATATGAAAATGATACATCATAGCTGCTCTTAAATGTTTTGTGTTGAATTTACAGACCTTACTACCTGCCTAATTGAAAAGGGCTGAGAAATTGAGTAGGTTGTGGATATTTTGTGAGGAATAGATATTTCTGCTACAATGAAGAATATACGGATTATTTTTAATGGTATATGGGCAGATTGATTCCGTATTTTAATTAACATTTTCAGATAAACTAAAGCCAAGGTATCATGATACTAGTAAAATGTATTATAAGAATGGCTAAAATAAGTTATACAGGCTAAAAGGCCATGAGAGCAGATGAAACTTGAATCTGTAGGAAGGAATAAAAATATTAAAAAATGGTACATATGTTGGTAAAAGTTTTTTTTTTTCCCTCTTCATTTCTTTGAAAGACAGCTGTTGGTTTAAAAATGTGAACATTACATTGTGGGATGTATAACACAAGTAAATGTAAAATATAGATAATAATAGGAAAAGGAAGAGGACTGAAAGGATTTATGCTGTTACAAGCTGATTGTAGTTTATGTGAAACGACAGTGTTTAGTATAAGTAGACGGAGATAAATAAAGAATGCATTTTGTAAACCTTGAGTAACCACCAAAAAATACATAGCTAAAAGATAGTAGAAAATTTGAAAAGGATTAGTAAAATCAGTTCAATTAACCAATAAGAAAGCATAAAATTAATAACAAAGGAAGATCTGCAGCAAAGAGATATGACAAATAGAAAACATAGCAAAATCATAGGCTTATACCCGACTATGTTAATGATTATATTTAATGTAAGTGTTAAATAGAAACAAGAAATTATCAAACTGGGTAAAATATACAAGACCCAACTCTATTCTTTTGATAAGACATGCATATTAAACAAAAAAATGCAGAGAACTTGAACATAAAAAATGGAAAAAGATATACTATGCATAAGAAAGCTGGTTCAGTTCAGTTCAGTCGCTCAGTCATGTCCGATTCTTTGCGACCCCATGAATCACACCGTACCAGGCCTCCCTGTCCATCACCAACTCATGTGCATCACGTCGGTGATGCCATCCAGCCATCTCATCCTTGGTCGTTCCCTTCTCCTCCTGCCTCCAATCCCTCCAAGCATCATGGTCTTTTCCAATGAGTCAACTCTTCCCATGAGGTGGCCAAAGTATTGGAGTTTCAGCTTCAGAATCAGTCCTTCCAATGAACACCCAGGTCTGATCTCCTTTAGGATGGACTGGTTGGATCTCCTTGCAGTCCAAGGGACTCTCAAGAGTCTTCTCCAACACCACAGTTCAAAAGCATCAATTCTTCGGCGCTCAGCTTTCTTCACAGTCCAACTCTCACATCCATACATGACCACTGGAAAAACCATAGCCTTGACTAACGGGCCATTGTTGGCAAAGTAATATCTCTGCTTTTGAATATGCTATCTAGGTTGGTCATAACTTTCCTTCCAAGGAGTAAGCATCTTTTAATTTCATGGCTGCAATCACCATCTGCAGTGATTTTGGAGCCCAAAAAACTAAAGTCTGACACTGTTTCCCCATCTATTTGCCATGAAGTGATGGGACCAGATGCCATGATCTTAGTCTTCTGAATGTTGAGCTTTAAGCCAGCATTTTCACTCTCCTCTATCACTTTCATCAAGAGGCTTTTTAGTTCCTCTTCATAAGGGGAACTATGAGGAAACTAAACTATAAACTATAGTTTCTGCCATAAGGGTCGTGGTCATATGCATATCTGAGGTTACTGATATTTCTCCCAGCAATCTTGATTCCAGCTTGTGCTTCATCCAGCCCAGCGTTTCTCATGAGGTACTCTGCATATAAGTTAAATAAGCAGGGTGACAGTATACAGCCTTGACGTACTCCTTTTCCTATTTGGAACCAGTCTGTTGTTCCATGTTCAGTTCTAACTGTTGCTTCCTGACCTGCATATGGGTTTCTCAAGAGGCAGGTCAGGTGGTCTGGTATTCCCATCTCTTTCAGAATTTTCCACAGTTTATTGTGATCCACACAGTCAAAGGCTTTGGCATAGTCAATAAAGCAGAAATAGATGTTTTTCTGGAACTCTCTTGCTTTTTCGATGATCCAGCAGATGTTGGCAATTTGATCTCTGGTTCCTCTGCCTTTTCTAAAACCAGCTTGAACATCTGGAAGTTCATGGTTCATATATTGCTGAAGCCTGGCTTGGAGAATTTTGAGCATTACTTTACTAGTGTGTGAGATGGGTGCAATTGTGCAGTACTTTGAGCATTCTTTGGCATTGCCTTTCTTTGGGATTGGAATGAAAACTGACCTTTTCCAGTCCTGTGGCCACTGCTGAGTTTTCCAAATTTGCTGGCATATTGAGTGCAGCACTTTCACAGCATCATCTTTCAGGATTTGAAATAGCTCAACTGGAATTCATCACCTCCACTAGCTTTGTTCATAGTGATGCTGTCTAAGGCCCACTTGACTTCACATTCCAGGATGTATGACTCTAGGTGAGTGATCACAGCATCGTGATTATCTTGGTCATGAAGCTGTTTTTTGTACAGTTCTTCTGTGTATTCTTGCCACCTCTTCTTAATATCTTCTGCTTCTGTTAGGTCCATACCATTTCCATAGTTCATCAGGCACTCTGTCTATCAGATCTAGTCCCATTAATCTAATTCTCACTTCCATTGTATAATCATAGGGATTTGATTTAGGTCATACCTGAATGGTATATTGGTTTTCCGCATTTTCTTCAATTTAAGTCTGAATTTGCCAATAAGGAGTTCATGATCTGAGCCATAGTCAGCTCCTGGTCTTGTTTTTGCTGACTGTATAGAGCTTCTCCATTTTTGGCTGCAAAGAATATAATCAATCTGATTCCGATGTTGACCATCTGGTGATGTCCATATGTAGAGTCTTCTCTTGTGTTGTTGGAAAGGGTGTTTGCTATGACCAGTGAATTCTCTTGGAAAAATTCTATTAGTCTTTGCCCTGCTTCATTCCGTACTCCAAGGCCAAATTGGCTTGTTACTCCAGGTGTGTCTTGACTTCCTACTTTTGCATTCCAGTCCCCTATAATGAAAAGGACATCTTTTTTGGGTGTTAGTTCTAGAAGGTCTTGTAGGTCTTCATAGAACCTTTCAACTTCAGCTTCTTCACTGTTACTGGTTGGGGCATAGGCTTGGATTACCGTGATATTGAATGGTTTGCCTTGGAAATGAATGGAGATCATTCTGTCATTTTTGACATTGCATCCAAGTACTACATTTTGGACTCTTTGGTTGACCATGATGGCTACTCCATTTCTTCTAAGGGATTCCTGCCCACAGTAGTAGATATAATGGTCATCTGAATTAAATTCACCCATTCCAGTCCATTTTAGTTTGCTGATTCCTAGAATGTCGACATTCACTCTTGCCATCTCCTGTTTGACCACTTCCAATTTGCCTTGATTCATGGCCCTGACATTCCAGGTTCCTATGCAATATTGCTCTTTACAGCATTGGATCTTGCTTCTATCACCAGTCATATCCACAACTGGGTATTGTTTTTGCTTTGGCTCCATCCCTTCATTCTTTCTGGAGTTATTTCTCCACTGATCTCCTGTAGCATATTGGGCACCTACCAACCCGCAGAGTTCCCCATTCAGTATCCTACCATTTTGCCTTTTCATACTCTTCTGGGGTTCTCAAGGCAAGAATACTGATGTGGTTTGCCATTCCCTTCTCCAGTGGACCGCATTCTGTGAGACCTCTCCACCAAGACCCGGCTGTCTTGGGTGGCCCCACATGGCATGGCTTAATTTCATTGAGTTAGACAAGGCTGTGGTCCGTGTCATCAGATTGGCTAGTTTTCTGTGATGGTTTCAGTGTGTCTGCCCTCTGATGCCCTCTCACCACACCTACTGTCCTACTTGGGTTTCTCTTACCTTGGACGTGGGGTATCTCCTTACGGCCACCCCTCCTGACCTTGAACGTGGATGTTATTATTGGACAAGGTAGTCTTGAGGATAAGGAATATTATTAGAAATAAAGAAGGATATTTTAAATTAATAAGCTATCCAACTTGTTAGGGATATTTAATGACCCTAACTGTGTGTGAATCTAATAATAGAAATTAAAAGCACATGAAATAGAGGCAATTATATCTAAAGGGTGAAAGGCAAGTACAGTTTATATATGGAGAATTTAAAATACCTCTCTTAGCAAGTTGTATACCAAGAAAAAAATTAACAAACTATTATTAACTTTAGATGAAATTTAAAATACCTTAAAATACAAAAATTACCAACATTTACATGGAAATAAATGGAAAATGTGAAGCTCTGTATCATTTAAAAAAGATAAATCTCACCTTGGTAAATTCAAAAAAATTGAAATCATTTCAAGCATTGTTTCTGATCACAATGCAGTAAGATTAGATGGCAACTATAGGATAAAAACTATTAAAAATGCAAACATATGGAGGCTAAACAACACACTTCTGAATAAGCAACAAATTACAGAAGAAATAAAAAAAGAAATCAAAATATGCATAGAAATGAATGACAATGAAAACACGACCATCCAAAACCCATGGGATTCATAGGTGCTAAGGGAAAGGTTCATAGTAATACAAGCTTACCTCAAGAAACAAGGAAAAATCAAATAAATAACCTAACTTTACACCTAAAGCAACTAGAAAAAGAAGAAATGAGAACCCCAGGGTTAGTAGGAGGAAAGAAACCATAAAAATTAGGGCAGAAATAAATGAAAGAGAAACAAAGGAGACCAGTGAAAATCAACAAAACTAAAAGCTGGTTCTTTGAGAAGATAAATAAAATAGACAAACCATTAGCCAGACTCATAAAGTAAAAAAGGATAAGAATCAAATCAACAGAATTAGAAATAAAAATGGAGAAATCACAACAGACAACACAGAAATACAAAGGATCATAAGAGGTTACTCTCAGCAACTATATGCCAATAAAATGGACAACTTGGAAGAAATGGACAAGTTCTTAGAAAAGTATAACCTTCCAAAACTGAACCAGGAAGAAATAGAAAATCTTAACAGACCCATCACAAGCACGGAAATCAAAACTGTAATAAAAAATCTTTCAACAAACAAAAGCCCAGGACCAGATGGCTTCACAGCTGAATGCTACCACAAATTTAGAGAAGAGCTAACACCTATCCTACTCAAACTCTTCCAGAAAATTGCAGAGGAAGGTAAACTGGCAAACTCATTCTATGAGGCCACCATCATCCTAATACCAAAACCAGACAAAGATGCCACGAAAAAAAGAAAACTACAGGCCAATATCACTGATGAACATAGATACAAAAATCTTCAACAAAATTCTAGCAAACAGAATCCAGCAACATATTAAAAAGATCAAAAAAATAATAAATAAAAATAAAAAGATCATACATCATGACCACGTGGGCTTTATCCCAGGGATGTAAGGATTTTTTAATATCTGCAAATCAATCGATGTGATACACCACATTAACAAATTGAAAGATAAAAACCATATGATTATCTCAGTAGATGCATAGAAAGCCTTTCAGAAAATTCAGCATTCATTTATGATAAAAAAAAAACCCTCCAGAAAGCAGGTATAGAAAGAATGTACCTCAACATAATAAAAGCCATATATGATTAAACCCACAGCAAACGTTATCCTCAATGATGGAAAATTGAAGGCATTTCCCCTCAAGTCAGGAACAAGACAAGGGTGCCCACTCTCACCACTACTATTAAACATAGTTTTGGAAGTTTTAGCCACAGCAATCAGAGAAGAAAAAGGAATAAAAGGAATCTAGATTGGAAAAGAAGAAGTAAAACTCTCCCTGTTTGCAGATGACATGATCCTCTACATAGAAAACTCTAAAGACACCACCAGAAAATTACTAGAGATAATCAATGAATATAGTAAAGTTGCAGGATATAAAGTCAACACACAGAAATCACTTGCACCCCTATACACTAACAATAAGAAAACAGAAAGAGAAATTAAGGAAAGAATTCCATTCACCATTGCAATGAAAAGAATAAAATACTTAGGAATAAATCTACCTAAAGAAACAAAAGACCTATATATAGAAAACTATAAAACACTGGTGAAAGAAATCAAAGATGACACAAATAGATGGAGAAATATACCATGTTCATGGATCAGAAGAATCAATATAATGAAAATGAGTATACTACTCAAATAATCTATAGATTCAATGCAATCCCTATCAAGCTACCAATGGTATTTTTCAGAGAACTAGAACAAATAATTTCACAATTTGTATGGAAATACAAAAAACCTTGAATAGCCAAAGCAGTCTTGATAAAGAAGAATGAAACTGGAGGAATCAACCTGCCTGACTTCAGGCTATACTACAAAGCTACAATCATCAAGAGGGTATGGTACTGGCACAAAGACAGAAATATAGATCAATGGAACAAAATAGAAAGCCCAGAGATAAATCCACTCACCTATGGACACCTTATCTTTGACAAAGGAGGCAAGAATATACAATGGAAGAAAGACAATCTCTTTAACAAGTGGTGCTGGGAAAACTGGTCAACTACATGTAAAAGAATGAAATGAACACTTTCTAACACCATACCAAAAATAAACTCAAAATGGATTAAAGATATAAATGTAAGACCAGAAACTATAAAACTCCTAGAGGAACACATACGCAAAATACTCTCTGACTTATAAATCACAGTGGGATCCTCTATGACCCACCTCCTAGTGTAATGGAAATAAAAGCAAAAACAAACAAATGGGACCTAATTAAACTTAAAAGCTTCTGCATAATGAATGAAACAATAAACAAAGTGAAAAGACAGCCTTCAGAATGGGAGAAAATAATAGCAAGCGAAGCAACTGACAAAGAATTAATCTGAAAACTATACAAGCAGCTCCTGCAGCTCAGATCAGATCAGATCAGTCGCTCAGTCATGTCCGACTCTTGGCTACCCCATGAATCGCAGCACGCCAGGCCTCCCTGTCCATCACCAACTCCCGAAGTTCACTCAGACTCATGTCCATTGAGTCAGTGATGCCATCCAGCCATCTCATCCTCTGTCATCCCCTTCTCCTCTTGCCCCCAATCCCTCCCAGCATCAGAGTTTTTTCCAATGAGTCAACTCTTCGCATCAGGTGGCCAAAGAACTGGAGTTTCAGCTTTAGCATCACTCCTTCCAAAGAAATCCCAGGGCTGATCTCCTTCAGAATGGACTGGTTGGATCTCCTTGCAGTCCAAGGGACTCTCAAGAGTCTTCTCCAACACCACAGTTCAAAAGCATCAATTCTTTGGCGCTCAGCCTTTTTCACAGTCCAACTCTCACATCCATACATGACCACAGGAAAAACCATAGCCTTGACTAGATGAACCTTTGTTGGCAAAGTAATGTCTCTGCTTTTGAATATGTTGTCTAGGTTGGTCATAACTTTCCTTCCAAGGAGTAAGCGTCTTTTAATTTCATGGCTGCAGTCACCATCTGCAGTGATTTTGGAGTCCAGAAAAATAAAGTCTGACACTGTTTCCACTGTTTCCCCATCTATTTCCCATGAAGTGATGGGACCGGATGCCATGATCTTCGTTTTCTGAATGTTGAGCTTTAAGCCAACTTTTTCACTCTCCACTTTCACTTTTATCAAGAGGCTTTTTAGTTCCTCTTCACTTTCTCCTGTAAGGGTGGTGTCATCTGCATATCTGAGGTTATTGATATTTCTCCTGGCAATCTTGATTCCAGCTTGTGTTTCTTCCAGTCCAGCGTTTCTCATGATGTACTCTGCATATAAGTTAAATAAGCAGGGTGACAATATACAGGCTTGACGTACTCCTTTTCCTATTTGGAACCAGTCTGTTGTTCCATGTCCAGTTCTAACTCCTGCTTCCTGGCCTGCATACAGCCTTCTCAAGAGGCAGATCAGGTGGTCTGATATTCCCATCTCTTTCAGAATTGTCCACAGTTTATTGTGATCCACACAGTCAAAGGCTTTGGCATAGTCAATAAAGCAGAAATAGATGCTTTTCTGGAACTCTCTTGCTTTTTCCATGATGCAGCTCAATACCAGAAAAATAAATAACCCAATCTAAAAATGGGTCAAAGAACTAAACAGACATTTCTCCAAAGAAGACGTACAGATGGCTAACAAACACATGAAAAGATGCTTAACATCACTCATTATTAGAGAAATGCAAATCAAAACCACAGTGAGGTACCATCTCACACCGGTCAGAAGGGCTGCTATCAAAAAGTCTAAAAACAATAAATCCTGGAGAGGGTGCAGAGAAAAGGGAACCCTCTTACACTGTTGATGAGAATGTTAACTAGTACAGTCACTATGGAGAACAGTGTGGAGATTCCTAAAAAACTGGAAATAGAACTGCCATTTGACCCAGCAATCCCACTGCTGAGCATACACACCGAGGAAACCAGAATTGAAAGAGACACATACACCCCAATATTATCACAGCATTGTTTACAATAGCTAGGACATGGAAGTAACATAGATGTCCATCAACAGATAGATGGATAAGAAAGCTGTGGTATGTATATACAATGGAGTATTACTCAGCCATTAAAAAGAATACATTTGAATCAGTTCTAATGAGGTGTATGAAACTGGAGCCTATACTACAGAGTGAAGTAAGTCAGGAAGACAAACACCAATACAGTATACTAATGCATATTTATGGAATTTAGAAAGATGGTAATGATGAACCTATATGTGAGACAGCAGAAGAGACGCAGATGTAAAGAACAGACTTTTGGACTCTGTGGGAGAAGGCAGGGGTCGGATGATTTGAGAGAATAGCATTGAAACATGTATATTACCATATGTGAAATAGATCACCAGTCCAGGTTTGATGCGTGAGACAGGGCGCTCAGGTCCAGTGCACTGGGATGACCCTGAAGGAATGGGATGGGGAGAAAGGTAGGGGGTTCAGGACGGGGGACACCTGCACACCCATGGCTGATTCTTGTGAATGTATAGCAAAAACCACTACAATATTGTAATTAGCCTCCAATTAAAATAAATAAATTACGAAAAATAAAGATAATTCATTTTAAAATTGCCAAAAGAATATCTCAAGCCCAGATGGTTTCAGTGTTAAGTTCTATCAAATATTTCAGGAAGTAATAGTATTATTCTTGTATAAACTCATTTAGAAAAAGCATAAAGAAAAATTTCCTTTTTATTTTTAAGGCAGCATAACCCCAATAATGAAACCTGACAAAGATAATATAAGACATGGAATAATAGAATTATGTCTCATTAATATAGATGTGAAAATCCTTGATGAAATATTGGCAGTTGAATACAAAAATATATGAAAAGGATAATTTCCCATGACTAAGTGAGCTTTAGCCCATGAATGCACAACTGAGCTCCCACTTATGAATCTATCAATTTAATTTACAGCATTAATAGAAAAATAGAGCAAACCATATGATGGTATTGGTAAATGCAAGAAGATCATTAGTCAAAGTTCAACATCTGTTTATGAAAAAAAATTCTCAATATTGGAGTAAAAAGGAATTTTTCTCAATCTAATGAAGGGATCTATAACAAAACCAAATAAACAGCCATCATTATACTTTATGGTGAAAAATTGAATGCTTCTCCCTAAGATCAGGAACTAGACAGGATGTCTGCTCTCATGATTTCTACTTAATTTGGCACTAGAGGTCCCAGCCAGTGCAATAAAGTAAGATAAAAAGTAAAACTGTAAAGATTACAAAGGTTGAAGTATTTAGAACTGTCTTTACTTTAAGGCAACAAGATTGTTTATGTAGGAGACTAAAAATAAAGAACTAATAAGATAATAGAGTAAGTTTATAGGACTCAAGAAAAATACGTAAAAATCAAATGAATTTCTATATATTAGTAGCAAAATTAAAAGGTGAAATTAAGAAAGATCCATTTATAATAGCATCAAAACATAAAACATTTAGAAATAATTACAACAAAACAAACATTAACTCTCTCTGTAGAGGACTACAAAATACTGCAGAGAAAAATAAAAGAACCTAAAGAAATGAATGTTTTGAATCAGGAGACTTAAGAAGTCTGTTTTCTCTAGATTGATCCATAGAGTTTATAAAATCAAAATGAAAATCCCAACAGACTTTTTAGTAGAAGTTGACAAGTTGATTCAAAACTGTAGATCGAAATTCATAGGATATAGAATAGTTAAAGAAATCTTTAAATAAAAGAATATTTTGAAAAACTCACAGTACCTGATTTCAAGACTTAAGTACAATGAGTACTATAATCAAGATGGCATGGTATTGACATAAGAGAAAAATTAAACAAAAGAACATAACAGAGAGTCAAGAAATAAACACAGAAATAAATGGTCTTGATTTTCAGCAAACGTACCAAGACAGATCAATGTAGAAAGGAAAAGCCTTTTAGTAAATGATGCCAAAATAACTGGGTAATCATACTGAAAGAAAAATTAACCTCAATCCCTACCTCACACCATACTTAAAAGTTAATTTGAGATGAATTACAGATGTAGTTCAAAAGCTATAATTCTAAAGTAAAGGAGAGGTGAGTGATACTCATGACCATTAACGTGGGCATGCTTTTTAGATACTGAAAGTATCCTAGAATCAATTGTTTCCACATTATAGATGAGAAAATTGACTCAGAGAGGTAACTGTTTGCCCAACAGCCCACAGATAGTGTGTCTCAATTCCACATTAGTATTCTCATTTCATTTCTTCTTACATTTTAGGATTTTTCCAGAAAGCTAATCTTAATAGTTGTTAGGGTCACCTGACAATATCCCAAGTTCAGTTGTTACAGTTTATTGTCTGCATTCAAATATAAGGCTACAACACATCAATCAAAATATAGAGTCAGACATAAATTAAATTTTCTTGTCTGATATACAAAAAACACGGGCTTCTTAGGAGGCACTAGAGATAAGGAACCAGCCTGCCAATGCAGGAGACATAAGAAACTTGGGTTCTTGGGTTCGATCTCTGGGTCAGGAAGATCCCCTAGAGGAGAGCATGGCAACCCACTCTAGTATTCTTGCCTGAAGAATCCCATGGACAGAGGAGCCTGATGGGCTACTGTCCATAGGGTCGCAAAGAGTCAGACACAACTGAAGCAACTTAGTACACATTCAGAAAAAAGGGAGTTGAGTGATGATGCCTCATATCTGAGCTATGAGACATCTGTCAGTTAAAGGACCATTCAGCAAACATACACTGAACATCCCCTTCATGTCAGGGAGTCACTGATATGAAACAAATGATTAAACTATTCAATTTAGAATCTGTAGCTGTATCTTTAAAAGTTATTAGGTGATGGCTTTATGAAAAACCCTTTATGAACATGATTTAAGTAGTCCATACAAAATTCTGATTGGCAGGGATTGTTTCCTCTATTTTATGGGAGAAAACTGATGCACAGAATGGTTACATGATTTTGTCTATGGCTATAAGAACAATAGCTAGTGTGGTCAGGATTTAAAATCAGGTTTGTTTCATTTCAGAACTCAAACTATTAATCTCTACAATATTGCCTTTTATTACTACTACTAGTGACTACTACTTACGGAATTTGATTTATGCCAAGCACATTAAACTGTCTTCTATATATTTTATGTATATAAATATGTGTATATATGTGTTTGTATATATATAATCACTTATCTAACATATATTCTAGCCATACACATATTTTAGCTTGCCCAACATCCCTGTTCCATGTAGAATAGGTTCACTATTCCTAAAGCAAAGATGAAACTGAGGTTCAAAAGGTTACAAAGTTTTCCCATACTTAAATAGCTAATAAATTGCATACCCGGAATTTGAAACTGGGTATGTTTAGAAAGAAATTGACTGCCATTGCGGTGACAATTGTCTTCCCAGTATTTGAATCTACCATCACTGGTGGTATTGGACATAGTGCTTGATGGAACCTGACCAACTGAAGAAAACCAGATCAAGGCGCAATTTCCTGGATTTCAGAGAAACACACTCTGATGCAGCCACCTGGCTTTTAAGATGCAGCTTTCTCAGGAGAACAAGCAAAATGTTCTCATCATCTGTACAATGCCAGACACAGAGGCGTAATAAGAAATATTCGTCTAATGTGATAACACATTTATGTGTATATGGTAGTCTAAGGAGTTAAGATTACCAAAAGGCTCACTCTATTTAGTTTTATCTAGCTATTTAGCAGACAAAAGTAAATGAGTGCAGCATGCCTAGGCTATCAAACCAATCTCTTAATTCCAAAGCACCCAAATGTGTGTTATTTTTCTTCTTTTCCTTTTCAATACCGGTCAGTGGCTCCAATAATGCTGCCTGATAAGGAAGTCAGGTCTTTTTAAAATTAATGTTCACATGCCCTCAGAAATCCAGTTCTCATTTTAATTTAAAACAGGAGTTCCTTTCTGTCTCTCTCCCTCTTTTTTCTCTTTCAGGGCCTTTTCCTATTTGAAAGCAGTCAAGTGTGTGTTATCATTATACTGGCAGTTTCTGAATGATTTTTGGAAAAGATCAAAGTCTATTGTTAATTGCTAAGTGTAAGATGTTTAATCATTTTATTGTGATATATTGAATTAAAATAGAATATGACAGCCTCCTTCAAAATTCATATAATGGTAATAAGCAGATGAAATAACAAAACATAATAAGATTTCAAATGTTAAATCAACATAGATTGTGTAAGAGTTCCTTAATCTCAGTAACTTACTTGCCTTTTCATTCTTGAGATTGTGAAATTTGTTCAGTTGACCCTGAGAAGAGAATGTGAAAATACATACCTCTTTGTTGGATCAATTATGTTGCAATAGAAAGAGGATGTTATTTTGCTCTTCACAGAATCAAGAGCTATTTTGTTGAACAAACAAGAAGTTATTTCACTAGGAGTCCCTTCCCTCCTACTGTCAGCAGTCAGGAAACAGTTGGCTGGGAATGATTTGCACATCCTCTGCTTTCTTGTATTTTTAGTTTTGATATTTGAATCTATGTAAGTGAAAACACACTCACCACCATATACTAAATCCCAAGGGGATTTCCATTTTTCTTCACCAGCAACTTTTTATGAAAGCTTGGATTGTCTTAAAAATGGATTTTGATCCACTTAGTTTTGTGGTTTAATGGGCCAATGGTTTTCAAATTATAACATCTATAGGAAATTATCTAGATGAAGTAGTGGCTCTTAGTATTATATTTCTCCCATTGGATTGATCTTGGAGCACCGAAGGGCTTCCCCAATGTCTCAGCGGGTAACGAATCTGCCTGCAATATAGGAGACACAGGAGAGGCAGGTTCGATCCCTGGATGAGGATGTAAAGAAATAGACATACAGTAATAAACTGACCATTCATTCCAATAGCCTTGTGTCCATGATTCAGAGACTCTCAAGTCTTTAATTTTAATCCCAGCATTCTTTATGGTGATACTAATAGTATTTATCTCAGAGGGTGGTTTTGAAGATTAAATAAGATATTGTATGTAAAACAGTTAGCTCGGTACCTGGAACTTCTTAAATACCCAGTAATGGTTAAGTATTAGTTTTAATAATATTTTGAACAATATCTTTGTGATTATGCCATTATTATACTTTCCTAGGCATTTTCACATCTATTATTTCAGACATTTCAAGTTGAAGAAAAAATTTTGTTCTCTGCTGGAATTATTTAATTGGTTTAGACTAGAATATAGAAAAATGAGTTAAATACTGTAAGGTATTAATTAATGGAAATGAAGAAAAAGCTAGTATTTCAATTTAACTGGAGTTCTCTGCTTTTAACTTGTAGGAGAAAAAAAAAATGAAATGCTCAGATAAAGGTACTTAAAAAATAGATTTGATAGAAATGCACTAAAGGCAAGATAGCCATTCAGCACTGCTGTATTTCATATCCTTATTCAAAACACTAGTCAGTGCAAATGATTGTTTACAATTAATGTTGGAAAATTAATCCACTTTTTCATTCAACCACCACTCTTGAATGCTTACTATTTGCCCAATGTCAGAAGGCCCTAAATGATCAAATATAACATATAATGATGTCCATTTTTCCCAATGATTAAGTTAGAAAGGTAGAATAATATATTTCTTCAAATGTTTCAATAGTAAAAGCTAATCCAAAAGTATTTTTAAGATAGCTGTATTTAACGAGAAATGAAATTAACAAGAACTTACCTCTATCTTGAAAATTCTAAATGAGGTTTTGTTATAACTAGGGCATGGAATAGGGTTTCCATTAAGTGAATGTCATTTAGATTTCTTTTAGAACAATCTCATCTAAATTAAGAAGCAGTTTTTTAACACTGTAGAATCATTTGATGAGGCCATAGGACTTAAAATAACAGTAGCTCGAGCAGTCAACAAACACTGAAATAGAGAAACAGTGGTTTCTGTATATGTTAAGCAGACGGATTTGTGTAAACTATTTTGTAATTAATTTTAAAATGGCATTACTAATATTTATACATTTGAATAATTGCCTTCTCTTTCAAAGTAATCATCTTAAAACACATTGAGTCCCAGTGGTACATATATTATTCCAAATTGTATTTGAAAATCTTTCAAAGAATTGAGCACATTATATTTAAAAAAATTCTAATTTGTGGCAAGTTTTCATTCTTTGAGCTCAAAGTAATCTGCAACTAACAGTTAAAAATAATATATAACAATATATATGCTGTCATACTTGAGAAATTACTATACAGTAATGCCATAAATCTGCAACTAGCATTTTACAATAATATATAATTAGTATATGTGTAATACTTGATGAATAATTAAAAGGCTTTAGAAAGAGTAATATTACACATATTCATCTCTTTTTTACTTTTATTTTAAAATTATTTACATTTAATCTTTAATGTCTCTGTGCTTTTTTTGCACGGCAAGGCTTTATTATCCTCCTCCTAAATTGTTATTTCCACTCCCAGAGAGTTTATTTAGTTATCCTTTTCTTATTGGTTTAAAATACTATGTGTAGTAGAGACTTTAGGAGGAAACTGTCCAGCTCATGATGGTCACATTTCTTTGAAAATGGCTCCCCACACCATAGAAATGATCTACTGTGTCCCTCTGGCCCATGTCAATCCTATTTCTTCTGAAAATTTGGAATTAGGAGTGGCAGTTAGGTGATTGATTCCTTTGTGTACGTGGAACTGAGAACCTCTAAATGAGACCTGAGGGCACTTGAGTGTGTGGAGAAGGAGATATGTAGAAAGGAAGAAAGAGTCCAGATATGCACAGTGAAACAGTGGTGAGAGGCCATGTGGATTAGAGGAGTGAGATGAAGTCAGACAAACAAAGACAAATGTCATGATATCACTAATAAGTGGAATCGGGGGGGGGGGGAGGTAAAAATGAACTTATTAATGAAACAGAAATAGGGTCTCAGATGTAGAAAACAAACTTATGGTTGAGTGCATGCTAAGTCGCTTCAGTCATGTCCGACTATTTGCGACCCTGCAGATGGTAGCCCACTAGGCTCCTCTGTCCATGGGATTCTCCAGGCAAGAATACTGGAGTGGGTTGCCATGCCCTCCTCCAGGGGATCTTCCCGACCCAGGGATGAAGCCCACATCGCTTATGTCTCCTGCATTGGCAGGTGGGTTCTTTACCACTAGCGCCACCTGGGAAGCCAGGAGGTAGAAAAGGAGGAGGTCAAGTTTGACATTTACACCTTATCATATATAAAATAGACAACTAATAAGGACCTGTTCTAAGACGTAAGGACCCTGTATAGCACAGGGCACTCTACTCAGTGCTCTGTAATGGCATATATGGGAAAAGAACCTAAAAAAGAGTGGATACGTGTGTGTGTGTGTGTGTGTGTGTGTGTGTGTGTGTATAACTAATTCACTTTGTGTACAACTGAAATGAACACAACATTGTAAATCAACGATACTCCAACAAAATTTTTTTAAAAACAATCACTCAGTTTTGGTCACTGTGAAGTCTTTGCCTTTGCATGTCAGAAGAGTTGGCTAATGGTAAAATTTCTCTTGCTTACTCAAGTTAACTAGAGTTAAGTTTTTTTTATCTGTATTCAACAAGTGTATTGTAGTGTACAAGTGTAAGTGTAGTGGTTGAATTATATTGCCTCATAAATTTCCTGCCCATCTGAAACTTGTGCACATGACCACTTTTGGAAATAGGGTGCTGAGTAGATGTCATCAAGTCAAGAAGAGGTTGTACTGGATGGAGTAGGGTGGGCCCTAATCCCGTGTCTAGTGTCCTTAAAAGAGGAGGGAAAGTTTGACACAGACACACAGGGAGAATGCCATGTGACTTTGGAGGCAGAGATTAGATTTAGAGCCAGTGAACACCAAGGATTGCCAAAACTCACCAGAAGCTAGGAAGAGGTGAGGAAGTCTCCTTCCCTACGGCTTTTAGAAATACAATGGAGAAGGAAATGGCAACCTGCTCCAGTGTTCTTGCCTGGAGAATCCCAGGGACGGGGGAGCCTGGTGGGCTGCCGTCTGTGGGGTCGCACAGAGTCGGACACGACTGAAGCGTTTATTTTAGAAATAAAATGGTCCTACTGACACCTTGATTTCATATTTCTGTTCTTCAGAGCAGTGGGAGAGTCCGTTTCTGTTGTTTTATCCACTCAGTTCACAACAATTTGTTACATAAGCCCTGGGAAACTCATAAACTAATAAAATACCTTTAGCACACACTAAAGTCTTGTTAGTTCTGTTTAATTGGTATGTCTGCTTCTTCCTAAGAGAACATCATATTGCTTTGTTTTTACATCTTAATATTTTATTATATGGTTGGGTAATTTTCTCTCAGTATTCTTCAATATTTTCTTGATTATTATCACTAGCTTATTATTTTACAATGTTAGACTCACTTTGACAGTATCCAGGGGGCTTTTAAAAAACTTTAAGTGGTTTGATGAGTTTTTCTTAACTTCTTACTGTTAATTTTGAAGATTATTTCAGTATTATCTGAAAGAATGACACCTACAATTCCTACATTAGGGAATTTGTTAAGCTTTCCTTATGGCCTGGTATTTGACAGTTTTGGCTTATGTTTTTCTATTTGAAAAAAGGATATATCTTCCCTTGAAGGACACAAACCAGACTCATTACTGGTAAGACTCATTACTGATTTATTCAAATCCTACTTTGTATCTTTATTTCTTATTTCCCCAGTCTAAACGAAACAATAAAGTGGGTAAATATCTCACAGTATGACTGTGATTTTTGCCAAATATTCAAGTTTTGATTTTTGTATTTAGATGTTTTTTATTTAGTGCATAATATTTATGGCATTTATTTTGGATTTTGCTTTTTAATGACTAGGGGACATTTATCTTTGCTTAATGGAAAGCTCCTTGGCTTGAATTTTACCTTGATTTCTATTAATATCATCAGCATCCGTTTTTTTGTTAACATTTATTTACCTTTCTCCATTCTTTTATACAGACTTTCCATTTTACATTGTTTTAATTACTAAAGAAATGTAACCTTATTTTGAAGATTCAAACACTGTGGGCATATGTAGAGAAAAATCTGAAAATTCCCAATTCATCAACCATCTACTGCATCCTCCAATGCAATGCTAATTGCATTAAGTAATATTACTGATTTGATGCATATTTTTTCAGATAATTTCCTATTTATTTACTATTATATGTCACTTTTTCTAGGCAATTATAAAATAAAATCAAAGTATTATATATAAACAATACATTTACAAGTTTATATTATAAATAATAAACACACAGATATGAGTTTTTACATGAATAAGTCATTCTGCTCCAACTTCCATGTGGTATGAAGGAGCAGACCAGTTCTCACCAAAAACAACTCTGACAGCTGCATAAAATACAGAAATTATGTTTTAGAAACCAGAGGAGAGCAGTTTAGACAATGTGAACTGCAGGGCCCGTTTCTTCAGAGAAGAGGGAACCTCTAGGAAATGAGCAAACCTCTATAGCTTTGGACATTTGCTAATTTCAGATATAAACAGCAACCTGAGAATGTGGACTTCTCACCTACAAAGAACTGTTTTGTGGGTGGGGTCTTAAGCACCTTATCAGTTGAGGGGTGTAGACTTGTGATTGGGGCTTCCCTGGTAGCCCAGATGGTAAAGCATCTACCTGCAAATGCAGGAGACCCGGGTTCAATTCCTGGGTTGGGAAGATCCCCTGGAGAAGGAAATGGCAACCCACTCCAGTACTCTTGCTTGGAAAATTCCATGGCTAGAGGAGCTGCAAAGAGTCAGACACAACTGAGCGATTTCACTTTTCAAATGCATGGGTAATTTTCATGTTTTTCAATTCTTTAGAATATATTTACCAAGGAATGGGATTGATGGACCATATGATAAATTCTATTTTAATTTTTTTGTCACCCTGCTTATTTAACTTATATGCAGAGAATATCATGCAAAATGCTGGGCTGGATGAAGCACAAGCTGGAATCAAAATTGCTGGGAAAAATATCAATAACCTCAGATATGCAGATGACACCACCCTTATGGCTGAAAGCAAAGAAGAATTAAAGAGCCTCTTGAAGAAACTGAAAGAGGAGAGTGAAAAACGTTGGGTTAAAACTCAACATTCAGAAAACTAAGATCATGACATCTGGTCGCATCACTTCATGGCAAATAGATGGGGAAACAATGGAAACAGTGAGAGGCTTTTTGGGGGGCTCCCAAATCACTGCAGATGGTGATGGCAACCATGAAATTAAAAGAGACTTGCTCCTTGGAAGAAAAGCTATGACCAACCTAGAAAGCATATTAAAAGGCAGAGACATGATTTTGCCGACCAAGGTCTGTCTAGTCAAAGCTATGGTTTCTCCAGTAATCATGTATGGATGTGAGAGTTGGACTATAAAGAAAGCTGAGTGCTGGAGAACTGATGCTTCTGAACTGTGGTGTTGGAGAAGACCCTTGAGAGTCCCTTGGACTGCAAGGAGATGCAACCAGACCATCCTAAAGGAGATCAGTCCTGAATATTCATTGGGAGGATTGATGGTGAAGCTGAAACTCCAATACTTTGGCCACCTGATGCGAAGAGCTGACTCATTGGAAAAGACCCTGATGCTGGGGAAGATTGAAGGTGGGAGGAGAAGGGGATGACCGAGGATGAGATGGTTGGATGGCATCACTGACTTGATGGGCTTGAGTCTGAGCAAGCTCCAGGAGTTGGTGATGGACAGGGAAGCCTGGCATGCTGCAGTACCCAGGGTCACAAATAGTTGGACATGACTGAGTGACTGAATTGAACTGAACTGATACTCTTTTCCATAGTGGCTGCACCAATTTACATCCCCATCAACAATCATAAGTGTTCTAATTTATCCACATCTCGCCAGCATTGTTATTTCTGTTTTCTTGAGATTTGTCATCCTCATTTTGTATTAGTGATATATCATTGTGGTTTTGATATGCCTTTCTCTCATGATTAGCGGTATTGAACATCTTTCATTTTTGTATCTTATTTGGACAAATGTCTATGGAAATATTTTGCTCATTTTTAAATTGGGTTATTTGTTTGTTTTTGTCACTCAGTTAAGTTGTTCAGGAGCTCAGTTGTGTCTGACTCTTTGGGACCCCATGAATGTCAGCATGCCAGGCCTCCCTATCCATCACCATCTCCTGAAGTTTACCCAAATTCATATCCATTGAATCAGTGATGCCATCCAACCATCTCATCCTCTGTTGTCCCTTTCTCCTCCCACCCTCAATCTTTCCCAGCATCAGGGTCTTTTCCAATGAGTCAGCTCTTCGCATCAGGTGGCCTAGGTATTGGAGTTTCAGCTTCAACATCAGTCCTTCCAATGAACACCCATGACTGATCTCCTTTAGGATGGGCTGGTTGGATCTCCTTGCAGTCCAAGGGACTCTCAAGAGTCTTCTCCAACACCACAGTTCAAAAGCATCGATTCTTCGGCGCCCAGCGTTCTTTATAGTCCAACTGTCACATCCATACATGACCACTAGAAAAACCATAGCCTTGACTACATGAACCTTTGTTGACAAAGTTATGTCTCTGCTTTTTAATATGCTGTCTAGGTTGGTCATAACTTTCCTTCCAAGGAGTAAGCGTCTTTTAATTTCATGACTACAATCACCATCTGCAGTGATTTTGGAGTCCAGAAAAATAAAGTTAGCCACTATTTCCACTGTTTGCCCATTTATTTCCCATGAAGTGATGGGACCAGATGCCATGATCTTAGTTTTCTGAATGTTGAGCTTTAAGCCAACTTTTTCACTCTCCTCTCTTACTTTTATCAAGAGGCTCATTAGTTCTTCTTCACTTTCTGCCATAAGGGTGGTATCATATACATATCTGAGGTTACTGATATTTCTCCCGGCAATCTTGATTCCAGCTTGTGTTTCATCCAGTCCAGTGTTTCTCATGATGTACTCTGCATATAAGCTAAATAAGCAGGGTGACAATATACAGCCTTGACGTACTCCTTTTCCTATTTGGAACCGGTCGTTGTTCTATGTCCAGTTCTAACTGTTGCTTCCTGACCTGCATATAGGTTTCTCAAGAGGCAGGTCAGGTGGTCTGGTATTCCCATCTCTTTCAGAATTTTCCACAGTTTATGGTGATCCACACAGTCAAAGGCTTTAGCATAGTCAATAAAGCAGAAATAGATGTTTTTCTGGAACTCTCTTGCTTTTTCGATGATCCAGCAGATGTTGGCAATTTGATCTCTGGTTCCTCTGCCTTTTCTAAAACCAGCTTGAACATCTGGAAGTTCATGGTTCACCTATTGCTGAAGCCTGGCTTGGAGAATTTTGAGCATTACTTTACTAGCCTGTGAGATGAGTGCAATTGTGCAGTAGTTTGTGCATTCTTCGGCATTGCCTTTCTTTGGGATTGGAATGAAAACTGACCTTTTCCAGTCCTGTGGCCACTGCTGAGTTTTCCAAATTTGCTGACATATTGAGTGCAGCACCTTCACAGCATCATCTTTTAGGATTTGAAATAGCTCAACTGGAATTCCATCACCTCCACCAGCTTTGTTCGTAGTGATGCTTTCTAAGGCCCACTTGACTTCACATTCCAGGATGTCTGGCTCTAGGTCAGTGATCACAGCATCATGATTATCTTGGTCATGAAGCTCTTTTTTGTACAGCTTCTTCTGTGTATTCTTGCCACCTCTTCTTAATGTCTTCTGCTTCTGTTAGGTCCATACCATTTCTGTCCTTTATTGAACCCATCTTTGCATAAAATGTTCCCTTTGTATCTCTAGATACCAAGATCTTCAAGATCTCTTGAAGAGATCTTGAGTCTTTCCCATTCTATTGTTTTCCTCTACTTTTTGTCATTTAGTTGTAGGAATTCTTTATATATTCTGGAAGTTAAACTCCTATAAGATATATATGGTTTGCAAAAATTTTCTCATTCTCTAGGTTGCCTTTTTACTCTATTCACTGTATCCTTTGCTACAGAAAAGATTTTAAGTTTGATATAGTCCTATTTGTCTACTTGTCATTTTGTTGCCTGTGTTTTTGGTGTTATGTCTCAGAAATCATTGCTAAATCCAGTGTTCTGAAGCTGTTCCTCTGTGCTTTTTTTCTGGGAGCTTTACAGTTTCATTTTCTTTTGTTTAGATCTTTCATCCATTTTGAATTGATTTTTGTATATCACATTGTAAGCTCCAACTTATTCTTTTGCATGTGGATATCCAATTTTCCCATCATCATTTGTTGAAGAAGAGACTATCCTTTCACCATTGTGTAGGCTTGATGCCCTTGTTGAAGATTATTTTACTGTATTTGTATGGATTTATTTCTGAAATCTCTGTTCTGTTTCATTAGTTTATGCCTGTCTTTAAACCAATACCACATTGTTTTGATTACTGTAGATTTGTAATATGTTTTAAAATCCAGTGGTGTGACATCTCTAATTTTGTTCTGCTTTTTTGGAATTGTTTTGCTCCTTCAGGATCCCTTGAAATTCCATATAAAATTTAGGATGTTTTTTCCTATTTATGCAGAAAATATCATTGGGATTAAGATAGGGATTGCACTGAAGTTGTAGATCACTTGGATAGTCTAGATAGTTTAGAATTCATGACCACAGGATGTATATTTATTTATTTGTATCTTTAAGTTCCTTCTACATTGTTTTGTAGTTTTCATTGTACCACTCTTTCACCTCCTTAAGTTTATTCTTATGTATTTTATCCTTTATGATGCTATTATTGTGAATTGATTATTTTCTTAATTACCCTTTCAGATTTTTCACTGTTAGTGTATAGGATTAAAGTTGATGTGTCCTGATTTTGTATGCGGCAGCTTCACTGAAAGATAATTTATTTAAAAGGCTTCTCTGATAGCTCAGTTGGTAAAAAAATTGGCCTGCAATGAAGGAGACCCTGGTTCGATTCCTGGGCTGGGAAGATCTGCTGGAGAAGGAATAGGCTACCCACTCCAGTATTCTTGGGCTTCCCTGGTGGCTCAGCTGGTAAAGAATCTGCGTGTAATGCGGGAGGCCTGGGTTTGATCCCTGGATTGGGAAGATCCTCTGGAGAAGGGAAAGGCTACCCACTCCAGCATTCTGGCCTGCAGAATTCCATGGGCTCTGTAGTCCATGGATTGCAAGGAATGGGACATGACTGAGTAACTTTAAGAAGAAGAAGAATTCATTTAAAATAATTCTTATTTATGTATGCACTTAACATATGTTTCAAAATTTTCTTGAAATCTTTGATTATTTCTGTAGATTTGGATATTCTTGCTGTTATTAATATTTTAAATAGTTTATGATTTTATTTTTTATTTCTGTTTACCTCAAGGTTTAGTCAGAAGAATATTTTAAACTTAACAGTGGCTATAAATGTGTATATACAAAGGTTATTTTTCAGTCAGTTCAATTCATTTCCTCAGTTGTGTCCAACTCTTTGCGACCCCATGAACCACAGCATGCCAGGCCTCCCTGTCCATCTCCAGTTCCCGGAGTTTACTCAAACTCATGCCCATTGAGTCGATGATGCCATCCAACCATCTCATCCTCTGTCGTCCCCTTCTCCTCCTACCTTCAATCTTCCCCAGCATCAGGTCTTTTCCAATGAGTCAGCTCTTCACATCAGGGGGCCAAAGTATTGGAGGTTTCAGCTTCAACATCAGTCCTTCCAATGAATATTCATGACTGATTTCCTTTAGGATGAACTGGTTGGATCTCCTTGTAGTCCAAGGGACTCTCAAGGGTCTTCTCCAACACCACAGTTCAAAGGCATCAATTCTTTGGTGCTCAGCTTTCTTTATAGTCCAAATCTCACATCCATACATGACTACTGGAAAAAACATAGTTTTGACTATATGGACCTTTGTTGGCAAAGTAATGTCTCTGCTTTTTAATGTGTTTTCTAGGTTGGTCATAACTTTTCTTCCAAAGAGTAAGTGTCTTTAATTTCATGGCTGCAGTTACCATCTGCAGTGATTTTGGAGCCCCCCAAAACAAAGTCTGCTACTGTTTCCACTGTTTCCCCATCTATTTGCCATGAAGTGATGTGACCGGATGACGTGATATTTGTTTTCTGAATGTTGAGCTTTAGGCCAACTTTTTCACTCTCTTCTTTTCACTTTTATCAAGAAGCTCTTTAGTTCTTCTTCACTTTCTGCCATAAGGATGGTGTTATCTGCATATCTGAGGTTATTGATATTTCTCCTAGCGGTCTTGATTCCAGCTTGTGCTTCATCCAGCTCAGCGTTTTTCATGATGTACTCTGCATATAAGTTAAATAAACAGTGATAATATACAGCCTTGCCGTACTCCTTTTCCTATTTGGAACCAGTCTGTTGTTCCATGTCCAGTTCTAACTGTTGATTCCTGACTTGCATACAAATTTCTCAGAAGGCAGGCAGGTGGTCTGGGATTCCCATCTCTTTCAGAATTTCCCACAGTTTATTGTGATCCACACAGTCAAAGGTTTTGGCATAGTCAATAAAACAGAAATAGATGTTTTTCCGGAACTCTCTTGGTTTTTTGATCATCCAGCCGATGTTGGCAGTTTAATCTCTGGTTCCTCTGCCTTTTCTAAAACCAGCTTGAACATCTGGAAGTTCATGGTTCACATATTGTTGAAGCCTTGCTTGGAGAATTTTGAGCATTACTTTATTAGCATGTGCTGCTGCTGCTGCTAAGTCGCTTAAGTCATGTCCAACTCTGTGACCCCATAGATGGCAGCCCACTAGGCTCTTCTGTCCCTGGGATTCTCCAGGCAAGAACACTGGAGTAGGTTGCCATTTCCTTCTCCAATGCATGAAAGTGAAAAGTGAAAGTGAAGTCGCTCAGCCGTGCCTGACTCTTAGTGACTGCAGCCTACCAGGCTCCTCCATCCATAGAATTTTCCAGGCAAGAGTACTGAAGTGGCTTGCCATTGTCTTCTCCGTACTAGAGTGAGAGATGAGTGCAATTGTACGGTATTTTGAGCATTCTTTAGCATTGGAATGAAAACTGACCTTTTCCAGTCCTGTGGCCACTGCTGAGTTTTTCAAATTTGTTGGCATGTTGAGTGCAGCACTTTCAGAGCATCATCTTTTAGGATTTGAAATAGCTCGACTGGAATTCCATCACCTCCACTAGCTTTTTTCGTATTTTTGCAGGTTCTTATTTTATTACCTATTGTTAAAGTATATAACTTGATTTCTGCATTTTTGTTTTTTTTTTTACTTTTTCTAAAGTGTGGGCAAATTTTCCTTGAGGCAAGAATTTTATTCTGTAAGTACAGAATTCTGTAACTGGATATTGAATCAAGGTTGTTATTTATGTAATTCAAATGTTCTATATCAGTATTTGTTTTTTTGTTTCCTTTATCTATTGATTTCTGAGTCATGCTGAAGGTATTTACAATGCTTTTGAAATTGGCTATTTATTATTTCTAACAATTTTTGCTTTACATATTTTCATTCTCTTTTGTTTGAAGAAAGGTTAATGATTTCTTTAAGTGTTTTTAGTTTCTGCCTTTTATTGGCGAGAGTACTGGAGTGGGGTGCCATTGCCTTTTCCAATCCAATATCTAGGAATGTTATTTTGCACTGATAGAAAGTACTCTACATAGACTGCCAAATAATGCAACTTTAGACTGAGAAATAAAAAGTGCTATATTGACCATTCCTCCTAGGTATATTTTTCTTTCCTTTTTTTTCTTTTGCTGGTTGTGGATTTGCAGTTTCCTCAGCTTTGATTTTTCTTTCATTTCCAGACTTAATGCTCAATGTAGTAATGTCCTCTCCTTCCTGTAGCTGCAACCAACCTAACTGGATTGTTTTCTTGATGAACCTGAATACTGCATTTTCCCTAACTCCCTACCTTGTGTGATTCTGAGTTAGAATTAGTCAAAGAGGAAATTTTCATGAAATTTTTGAAAGTGAAAGTAAAATTGTAACTATTACTTTCTTAAGGTAGGCAGATATGACCTATGGCAGATTCATTTCGATATTTGGCAAAACCAATGCAATATTGTAAAGTTTAAAAATAAAATAAAATAAAAAAAAATAAACATGCCGAACAAAAAATGTAAATAAATAAATAAAAATAGAAAAAGAAAAAAAAAAAAAAAAGAAATGCCCAGAGGGATCTGGAGTGTCCTTATTCTTTTCTGCTTGGTGTTTAGTTCTTCTTTCCAACTGCTGACCTTGCTGACTAATGGGCCCAACATCAGATGCTTGGCTGCAGATTCACAGAGGTATAAAATATACAGAGGCAACATACTTCATAGCCCTCTCCTTGAGCTCTACTTTGCAGTATCACCCATTGCTCTCGTACTTGAATTTCTTGATTTCCCTGGAAACTCCAACGTGTCCACCTGTTTTAGGACTAATTAGTGATTTTTCTCTGATCCTCTTTCTCTTCTGAATTTCCAGTTAACCTAGCAACACTCATAATTGTCACTCTGTTTCCCTAATGAAACTCTTATTGCTTTGCAAGCAGATTCCTGATATTTCTGGAACTTAGTTCTCTTATGGCCTTACCTTGGAATGAATGCCTGAGATTGCTATTCTGTACGCCAAGTGAAGCATGACTAGCTTGAAAGTGAAAGTTACTCAGTCATGTCCAACTCTTTGCAACCCCATGGACTATACAGTCCATGGAATTCTCCAGGCCAGAATACTGGAGTGGGTAGGTGTTCCCTTCTCCAGGGGATCTTCCCAACCCAGGAATCAAACCCAGGTCTCCCCCATCACAGTCGGATTCTTTACCAGCTGAGCCACAAGGAAAGCCCTTAGTTACTTCATAAAAGGTCTTTTATAATTTTAATTTTTTTCTTCCTGTGCTTGTTGACATTTTGCTTGCAGGTTCTTAAAACCTTCTTGGGAAAAGTGCTTCTTTCTTCTTCTACATATGTATTGGAATGCATACGTATCTGTTCCTTTTTTTCCTTGTGTCTCTTAAAAAAAACTTCCCTAATTAAAAAGAAATATGTGGTCTAGTAGCATTGCCCTGATTTCTAATACTCTTCTGAATATCTTCTTTTTTAAAATCTCCCTGTCCTTTGCTTTAAAACCTTTTCTATTAATAATTTGGACTATTTATTATATAGTTGGGTTTTATTTTTAATATATAAGAGAAATTTTTGTCATTAATAGAATGATTTATTTCATTTACAATTATTGGGAAATCTGACATATCCTATCTTTTAATTTTATATATTATTTTAAAATAGTTTCTTGCTATTTTTTGCTCCTTTTTCTCTATTAACCATGCTGTATGGTTTTGTATCTCTAGGGATAATATAAACAATGAAACCATATTTTTTATTCATCTGTTTTTTTCCCTAGAAAAGAGCATACTAGTTTTATTAATTAATTTGTGACATATCTCCATCATGCTCTTCTTTACCTCTTTTGGCTCCTTAACTCTTTTTTTTCTTTGAGAGGCCTAATTTTTTAAAAAGAAGTTTTAGATTTATGACATATTGAGTAAAAGATACAGAGATTTTCCGTATATCCCTTGCCCCCACACATACATAGCCTCCCACATTATCAGCATCCTTTACCAGGGTGGAACATTTATTACAATTGACGAACCTACATTTGATATATTATAATCACCCAAAGTCCATACTTTACATTAGGGTTCACTCTTGGCATTGTGCATTCTGTGGGTTTGAACACATTTATAATGACATGTATTTAATGTTTTAGTATTATACAAAATAATTTCAGTGCTGTAAAAGTACTCTGTGCTCTACCTATTCTTTCTTCCCCACACTCAGCCCCTGGCATACTGATCTTTTTACTGTCTCCATATATTTTGCCTCTTCCAGAATGTCATATAGTTGGAATCATATAGTATATAGCCTTTGCCCAGATTGACTTCTTTAAATTAGTAATAGGCATTTATGGCCCCTCCATATCTTTTCGTGGCTTGATGGTAGTTCTTTTCTTTTTAGCACTGAGTAACATTGCCTGGAAAATCTCATGGACGGAGGAGCCTGGTAGGCTGCAGTCCATGGGGTTGCTAAGAGTCGGACACGACTGAGTGACTTCACTTTCACTTTTCGCTTTCATGCACTGGAGAAGGAAATGGCAACCCACTCCAGTGTTCTTGCCTGGAGAATCCCAGGGACGGGGGAGCCTGGTGGGCTGCTGTCTATGGGGCTGCACAGAGTCGGACACGACTGAAGCGACTTAGCAGCAGCAGCAACATTCCATTACCTGAATATACTACACTTTACTTATCCATTCACCTACTAAAAGACATCTTTTGGTTAGCCTATTCCTTCTCCAGAGGATCTTCCCAACTCAGGAATCTAAGTGGGGTCTCCTGCATTGCAGGCAGATTCTTTACCATCTGAGCTACCAGGGAAGCCCCTGGTTAGGTCCACATTGTGGCAGTTTTGAATAAAGCTTCTTGAAACATCCATGTACAAGTTTTTGGGTGGATATACATTTTCATCTCCTTTGGGTAAATACCAAGAAGCACAATTGCTGGATCTTATGGTAAACGTATTTCAGTTTTGTAGGAAATCACCAAACTGTCTTCAAAAATGGCTGTAACATGTATTCCCACCAGCAGTGAATGAGAGTTCCTGTTGTTCTATATCCTCACCAGCATTTGGTGTTGCCAGTGTTTTGAATTTTGGTTATTCTAATAGGCGTGTAGTGGATTCTCATTGTTGAAGTTTGCCTTTCCTTGATGATATATGATGTTGAGCATCTTTTCTTGTGCTTATTTTCTATCTTTATATCTTTTTTGGTGGGGTGTCTGTTAAGGTCTTTGACTTATTTATTAATCTGATTGTTTTCTTATTGTTGAATTTTAAGAGTTATTTGTATATTTTAGGGGTGAATTATTTATCAGGTATGTGTTTTGTAAAGACGTTCTGCCAGTCTGTGGCTTGTCTCTTTATTCTCTTAACAGTGACTCTGAGAGCAAAAGTTTTTAATTTTAATGAAAAGTTTTTAATTTTAATGAAGTCTCAGTTTAGTTAAGTTGCTCAGTTGTGTCCGACTCTTTGCCACCCCATGGGCCACAGCATGCCAGGCCTCCCTGTCCATCACCAACTCCTGGAGTTTACCCAAACTCATGTCCATTGAGTCGGTGATGCCATCCAACCATCTCAACCTCTGTCATCCCCTTCTCTTTCTGCCTTCAATCTTTCCCAGCATCAGGGTCTTTTCAATGAGTCAGCCCTTCGGATCAGGTGGCCTAAGTACTGGAGTTTCAATTTCAACATCAGTCCTTCCAATGAACACTCAGGACTGATCTCCTTTAGGATGGACTGGTTGGATCTCCTTGCAGTCCAAGGGACTCTTAAGAGCCTTCTCCAGCAATTCTTCTGAGCTCAGCTTTCTTTATAGACCAACTCTCACATCCATACATGACTACTGGGAAAAACTATAGCATTGACTAAAGAGACTTTGTTGGCAAAGTAATGTCTCTGCTTTTGAATATGCTGTCTAGGTTGGTCATAACTTTCCTTCCAAGGAGTAAGTGTCTTTTAATTTCATGGCTACAGTCACCATCTGCAGTGATTTTGGAGCCCCCCCCCCAAATAAAGTCAGCCCCTGTTTCCACTGTTCCCCCATCTATTTGCCATAAAGTGATGGGACTGGATTCTATGATCTTCGTTTTCTGAATGTTGAGCTTTAAGCCAACTTTTTCACTCTCCACTTTCACTTTCATCAAGAGGCTTTTTAGTTCCTCTTCACTTTCTGCTATAAGGGTGGTGTCATCTGCATATCTGAGGTTATTGATATTTCTCCCGGCAATCTTGATTCCAGCTTGTGCTTCATCCAGCCGTGTGTACTGTGCATGTAAGTTAAATAAGCGGGGTGACAATATACAGCCTTGACGAACTCCTTTTCCTGTTTGGAACCAGTCTATTGTTCCATGTCCAGTTCTAACTGTTGCTTCCTGACCTGCATACAGACTTAATGAAGTCTAGTTTATCAATTATTTCTTCTTGGAGTTATATCTAAAAAGTCACCAATAATTTCAAGGTTACCTCGGTTTTCTATTGTATTGATTCATCCTTTTTAAAATAAGACATATGAAATAATTTTATATCTTCCTTACTTTCCAATTCTTCTAGCTTTTTTGTGATATTAGAAAATTCTATATTAAAAAAAGTACTTTCTTCTCTTTGAAGTTAATTTCCTGCAGTATATATTACCTCAATTATTTAGAAGTTAATACCATATTTAATCATTTAGAAGATGCATTATCTTTGCATTATAACATCTTTGAAATCAGGATACATTTTGGAGTCATTAACTCTGGAAATCCATGTGATAGTCATAACATACCTGAACGAGTACTTTCATGATATTTTGGTAAAATCTAGAAAACATTAAATTTATTTAAATGTTCACTGATTAAATTTCCCTCTTTCTTTTTTTTTTTTATGTTGGATAAAGGGCTGCATTCTTTTTTTTTTTTAAATTTTATTTTATTTTTAAACTTTACAATATTGTATTAGTTTTGCCAAACATCAAAATGAATCCGCCACAGGTATACCCGTGCTCCCCATCCTGAACCCTCCTCCCTCCCCATACCCTCCCTCTGGGTCGTCCCAGTGCACCAGCCCCAAGCATCCAGTATCGTGCATCGAACCTGGACTGGCGACTCGTTTCATACATGATATTATACATGTTTCAATGCCATTCTCCCAAATCTCCCCACCCTCTCCCTCTCCCACAGAGTGGCTCGGCTGGGTCTTTGTTGCTACGCACAGGCTTTCTCTAGTTGTAGCTAGTGGGAGCTACTCTTTAGTTGCCATGTATGGGCTTCTCATTGCATGGCTTCTCTTGTTGTGGAGCACAGGTTCTCAGGGGCACTGGCTTCGGTGGTAGTGACGTGGGTTTAGCTGCCCCGCAGTATGTGGGATCTTCCCAGACCAGGGACTGAACCTGTGTCCCTTATATTGGCAGGCAGATTCTTAACCACTGGACCACCAGGAAAGTCTTCTATTTTCTTTTTACTAATTTTTTTCTTATAACTGCTCACTTAAGTCATCTTATTTTTAATTAATTGTTTACTAAAGTTTGTGAGGCTTTCTCCTCCCTTTTTAAGGGAATGTATATGTATGGAATACTGAGAAAATGCTTGTACATCTGAAAAGGTTTTCTGATGTTCTCCTTTATAAGTAGCTTGACTGAGTGCAGAACTCTTAGGTCATAATATTCATTCTCAAAATTTTATAGATTTCACCTGTCATTTTATATGAAGATTTTGGTGTCAATAAGGCACCCCCCCCCACAACATGTAGAATATTTCTTCTCCCTTGTTCCCCATAATTTTCTTTAGACATGAAATGTATAAAGGAAATATTTAGAGCCTGATAAATGTATATTTTATTAATTTTCCCCATACTTGGAACAAACCCTTTGATCTAAAGAATTAGTCCTTCCTTCAGACCAGGGACCTTCTGCTTCTTTAACTGTAGCCTTCATCCACTTAATTTATTCTTATTTGTCATATGTGTTGTATCTCCCCTGATATGTCATTTATTCCTTTTTTCCTTTTGCTCATTTTCTCATTATCTGTAATTCTTCTGGGTCAGTGGGGAAAATGTTTGTCTTCTAATACAATCTTCTAAAACTTGTAATTTTCTGTTATTTTCATCACTGTAATTTTAATGACTATAGTCGTGTATTTAAATTTTTTTAAATTGAAGAACAGTTGATTTACAATATTGTTTCCGGTGTGCAGCAAGGTGATTCAGTTGTATATATCCTTTTTTTTCCAGATTATTTTCCATTATCAGATCAGTTCAGTTGCTCAGTCGTGTCCGTCTCTTTGTGACCCCATGAATCGCAGCACGCCAGGCCTCCCTGTCCATCACCAACTCCCGGAGTTCACTCAGACTCAAGTCCATCGAGTCAGTGATGCCAAAAATATTGAATATAGTTCCCTGTGCTATACAGTTCAGTTCAGTCACTCAGTCATGTCCAACTCTTTGTGACCCCCATGGACTGCAGCATGCCAGCCTTACCTGTCCATCACCAACTCCAGGAGCTTGCCCAAATTCATGTGCATCAAGTTGGTGATGCCATCCAGCCATCTCCTCCTCTGTTGAATACAATATATCCTTGTTGCTTATCTATATTTAATAATTGTATTTAATAATCCCGTTCTGCTAATATTTCCCTCCTCCCTCTCCCTTTCTCCTGTGGTAACCATAAGTTTGTTTTCTATGTATGTAAGTCTGTTTCTATTTTGTGTATAGGTTTATTTGTGTTAGTTTTTAGATTCCACATGTAAATGAGTTCATATAACATTTGTCTTTCTTTCTCTGGCTTACTTCATTTAGTATAATATCTTCTAGGTTTATCCATGTTGCTATAAATGGCAATATTCTATTCTTTTTGATGGCTGAATAATATTCCGTTGTATATACATATATGTGTGTGTGTATGTATATGTATGTGTGTATATATATATATATACACACACATCTTAAACCAATCATCTGTTTTTGGGCACTTGGGCTATTTCTATGTCTTGGCTCTTATACATAGTGTTCCTTCATCATGTAGTTTTTAAACTGGAAGTAAAATTCACTGATCTCATGTTGTTTTCATTTCTTAGACTATTTTTCTGAATTTCTTTGACCTAACTCAGAGAGATATACACATATTTTTTATTTCTTTCAGTAGATCTGTTTCTTTAGGGATATTT
Source organism: Bubalus kerabau (assembly GCF_029407905.1). Taxonomy (NCBI): domain Eukaryota; kingdom Metazoa; phylum Chordata; class Mammalia; order Artiodactyla; family Bovidae; genus Bubalus; species Bubalus kerabau. Next base: position 140,275,365 of record NC_073624.1, read on the forward strand.
GAAGTGATCTATACATATGCATAGGAGAAGGCAATGGCACCCCACTCCAGTACTTTTGCCTAGAAAATCCCATGGATGAAGGAGCCTGGTAGGCTGCAGTCCATGGGGTCTCTAGAGTTGGACACGACTGAGCGACTTCACTTTCACTTTTCACTTTCATGCATTGGAGAAGGAAATGGCAACCCACTCCAGTGTTCTTGCCTGGAGAATCCCAGGGACAGGGGAGCCTGGTGGGCTTCCGTCTATGGGGTCACAGAGAGTCAGACAACGACTGAAGCGATGCAGCAGCACACATATGCATACATATGAATATGCCTTAATTTCTGTCTTTGTTTAGCCTTCTTTTCAACTACTTTTTTTTTTTAATACCTGGAGATTTTTAAGTTTGTTTATTCTTATGGGAAGATGATTTCTACCTAAAACAAGTGTTAAGAATTAAAGTGAGTTTTATAAAAGATGATGTGGATCCATGCTTGAATATTTCTGCTCCAGCTGATGGGTGAAGGGACGGTGTATATCTGCCATGATTGTATTGTAGCAGATCACATGTCCATTTCAGTCCTGTAGAAAGTGAGGAGCTTGCAACAACAGAAGCAGCTATTTGGCAGAGAGTCTACATTACATGCCTAAGTGTTTCTTTTACATGTGTGTTCTTGTGGGTCAAGTTAGTTGGAGCCAGCTGCTCCCCATTCTCCAAATGCAAACATGCCCTGACTGGCCTTCTGCAGTGGTGGGCCGTGGAGCTCTTCCCCAGAGGTTCAGGTAGGATTTGATTCACTGGCTTCCCTCCTGCCATAATCTCCATTCCTGCCTCTATGAAAACAGTTTCATTTGTCTAATCCCACAGTGTTTGAAAATAAAGTATTATTGTTGAAATGATATTATGACCTCCTAGGATACTAATTTAAGGATAATATTAATTCCAGTAAGTTGATTTGGAATGTTCATTTCAAAGAGGTCTCATTATTATGTGGTCACATTTTTCATCCCCCTAGAGAAAACTATTATCTCTTTTAAGCCAAGTTATTGTCTATTGTTAAGGCCAATGAATTTCCTATTGTTTCTTATTTGATGCCACTTAACCAAGAAAATAAACAATGGCAAAATTTTCTCTTTTTCCAAGTGCTTCCCAAATGCCTTATGAAGTTCCCATTCTTTCATTCAATAAATATTTATTAAGTGCTAATATTTCCTATGTCTAGGGCATGTGTGTTATCAGACAGATTTATTTTCAACTAGCTGTTTAGATATTTGATATGATTCTTTCAACCTGATTCTCCATGACTCAGTCACAATAGCTTAGAAAACAGGGGGCATTCTTTATGAATCTTTATAAAATGCACATTTATAGAAGTTATTTTAAGCAAAGTAAAATAGCAAGGTCTGGGCATACTCTACTATTTAGCAAAAATAAACTCAGTATCTTAAAAGAAAATTACTCTTTGAGATAGCAAAATATAATAGCTTTTCATGGACATATTTCAGGAAATGATATCTTTGGTTGGAAATGATTTGAAAATTAGCCTGTGTCACCATGAATTGTTTTCAATCAATTTAGAGGCTGCAGACAGAATGATGAAGTAGGCCAAAGGCAAGCACTGGAACCAGAAAGACCAGGTTCAAATTCTCTATTTGTCATTTTCTTTGGAGCCCTTGCATAAACCTCTTAAACTTTCTCTTATCCTATCCGTAAAATGGGAGCATTACTCTCTCCCTCCCAGAGCTCTGAAGCAGTAACTGAAGCTCTGCCTTGGAGGCTCCAGGAGGATTTTCTCACCAATAGCAACATTAAAGGGACATCTTTCTTCCAGACCCTGCCTTTTCCCTCCCTCTTAAGTCAAGAGTCATTTATTTACTAATCACTGCATTCCTGGAACTTCCAGCAAGTGAGTTCCCCTCTGATACTTGAATTTCATTTTTAATGAATAAGACTGTCTCATTGCTTGGTTCCTTGCTGGGTGAGGCCATTGGTAGAGCTCTGACAGTGTTTTTCGTGAGCCAGTATCTATTTATATTAATGGATAATTCTTTCATAAGCACCTCATCCTGTAACAGTTGACCTTAATATAACCATACATATGTACTTACCTATATGAGGGTTGTGACGTATGACATATGCTCAAATTAATTTAAGGCAATATTGTGAGTCATCAGTCACTTGAAAGTCCATTTATATAACATCTCTTCTAACCTCTTGTGCTAATAAATGTTCTTGGCATATTTAGTAAGACTCATGTCAGGGAAGAAAAAAGAGAGTCTATACACTGAACTGACGAACTGACATACTCATGTTCTTCCTATTATTTCATGATTTTAGACTTTTAAGAAAGTCAGGTAGGAGAGCGTAGGGAATTGTTAGGTCTGTTCTTACTTTGGTGTGAAGTCCAGGCAGCTCAGGAGAGAGGCAGAGTGTGAATGCAGATGTTTTCAAGCTGTTTTGTCACTTATGAGGCCTTGAGTAAGTTGTTTTACTTCTTTAAGCTACACTGTTCTATCTGCAAAAGAACGATAATAAGAAAGATAATGAAAAAAATATCTTTTCCCTTAGGGTTTTGATAATTAAATGAGAAAATACATAATTAATGTTGGCTATTATTTTTATTGTTAATCCAGTCCTTTGAATGTCACACCAAAAATAGGCATTTTTTTTTAAACTGATGAATCATATGTTTTTATTGAACAAAGGAGACTATAGGAGGCATTGTGAGGGAAGAAAGTCAGTTCTTTGTATTGAAGTTCAATCTCTCATGCCACTCATATATTGTGGTCCAAACATTTTCATTTTTAAGTATATAAAATGACATCACTGAAAAGAATGGGATTCTTTTCATTGCCTAGAAAATTGATGTAACTTGTGATTGTTACACTGAAGTAGCCTCTTCAGTTTGGGGTAATTCAGTCTTGATCATCTCTTTTTGGAGTTTGTGAAAGATACATATTTCTTGCATTGTGTTTCTTAGGTTTTGTTATTAGTCAATATTTAATTCAATGAAATGTTACCCCATCAATGATCTTTGAAACAGGATACTTCCAAGCTGGAATTCAGAGTTGTTCTTTAAAAATTCATCCTTTCACCTGTTAGTACAGCTGCTGCATTCCGTTGAGGAGTTCCTGGTGAGAACATTTTCTTTTTTGGGCTGAATCCCCTTCTTTTTAGCTCTGCTTTAAAGTTTTAAAGAGAAGAATCTAATTGCCATTCAATGTTGTTATAGAAATACACTGAGAAAGAAAAATGTCCTCTCAGGAAGAAGGTGTGGACGAAAATATTTCTCCAGACAATTTGGTGAAAGTAGGATTATTTGTATTGATGTGCTAAATAAAAGGCCATTTTGAAAATGTTCCTTTCTTTATTTACCGCCAGCCATTCCTCTGTTTTGTATTCATTTAAATATCCATCAATTCAACAAATACTTGCTAAGCAACCAGCACATACTAGGTCCAGTTTATCTCTTAGTTTTTGTTTTGCTTGTTAAGATGTTCAGAATATAGATCTGGCACTTGGTTAGGGAGTTAAAACAGACCTGTATATAGGCAATATTTAAAAACCAAAGGAGCAGTGCATAATCAGAATAAGACTTCACATGTATTGAGTGTCTACTATGGGCCAAGAATTCTTCTGTGATTTACAACTACTAGCTCATCTAAATCTCACACTTTTTATATCAATGGTGTAGACTAAGGAATCAATGCATATGGATTTAGTAATTTACTAGCAATTTGGTACTGGAAATATTGGAAATAAAATTTGAACCAGTCTCTCCTCTGAGCATTCTTAACCACCAAATAATGCATATAAAAATATATTCATAATTATTAGGTACTTAGAAGACATCACACCATGAAGACTGTTACTGATGTCTAGGGGGTAACCATACAGTCCAGCATTGTAGGCAGAGCCTGTCACTGTGGATCATGAGTCTGACATAAGCCCAGATGAAAACAAACCCAACACAAAGTGGGAATGAGAATATATATGTATATACATATATATAGACACATATATCAGGTCAGATCAGATCAGTTGCTCAGTCGTGTCCGACTCTTTGTGACCCCATGAATCGCTGCACGCCAGGCCTCCCTGTCCATCACCAACTCCTGGAGTTCACTCAGACTCACGTCCATCGAGTCAGTGATGCCATCCAGCCATCTCATCCTCTGTCGTCCCCTTCTCCTCTTGCCCCCAATCCCTCCCAGCATCAGTCTTTTCCAATGAGTCAACTCTTCGCGTGAGGTGGCCAAAGTACTGGAGTTTCAGCTTTAGCATCATTCCTTCCAAAGAAATCCCAGGGCTGATCTCCTTCAGAATGGACTGGTTGGATCTCCTTGCAGTCCAAGGGACTCTCAAGAGTCTTCTCCAACACCACAGTTCAAAAGCATCAATTCTTTGGCGCTCAGCTTTCTTCACAGTCCACCTCTCACATCCATACATGACCACAGGAAAAACCATAGCCTTGACTAGATGAACCTTTGTTGGCAAAGTAATGTCTCTGCTTTTCAATATGCTATCTAGGTTGGTCATAACTTTCCTTCCAAGGAGTAAGCATCTTTTAATTTCATGGCTGCGGTCACCATCTGCAGTGATTTTGGAGCCCAAAAAGATAAAGTCTGACACTGTTTCCACTGTTTCCCCATCTATTTCCCATGAAGTGATGGGACCAGATGCCATGATCTTCGTTTTCTGAATGTTGAGCTTTAAGCCAACTTTTTCACTCTCCTCTATCACTTTCATCAAGAGGCTTTTTAGTTCCTCTTCACTTTCTGTCATAAGGGTGGTGTCCTCTGCATATCTGAGGTTTTTGATGTTTCTCCCAGCAATCTTGATTCCAGCTTGTGTTTCTTCCAGTCCAGCGTTTCTCATGATGTACTCTGCATATAAGTTAAATAAACAGGGTGGGTGACAATATACAGGCTTGACGTACTCCTTTTCCTATTTGGAACCAGTCTGTTGTTCCATGTCCAGTTCTAACTCCTGCTTCCTGGCCTGCATACAGCCTTCTCAAGAGGCAGATCAGGTGGTCTGATATTCCCATCTCTTTCAGAATTGTCCACAGTTTATTGTGATCCACACAGTCAAAGGCTTTGGCATAGTCAATAAAGCAGAAATAGATGTTTTTCTGGAACTCTCTTGCGTTTTCCATGATCCAGCGGATGTTGGCAATTTGATCTCTGGTTCCTCTGCCTTTTCTAAAACCAGCTTGCACATCAGGAAGTTCATGGTTCACATATTGCTGAAGCCTGGCTTGGAGAATTTTGAGCATTACTCTACTAGCGTGTGCTATGAGTGCAATTGTGTGGTAGTTGGAGCATTCTTTGGCATTGCTTTTCTTTGGGATTGGAATGAAAACTGACCTTTTCCAGTCCTGTGGCCACTGCTGAGTTTTCCAAATTTGCTGGCATATTGAGTGCAGCACTTTCACAGCATCATCTTTCAGGATTTGGAATAGCTCAACTGGAATTCTATCACCTCCACTAGCTTTGTTCTTAGTGATGCTTTCCCACTCCAATGTTTCCTTTTGATTAACATCTTGCATTGGTGTGGTACATTTGTTATAACTGATGAGCAAAAGGTACATTATTATTAACTAAAGTCCGTGGTTTACCTTAGGGGATTGCTCTGTGTTGTACATTCTATGGATTTTGACAAACTAGCAATACCATCCACCATTAGAGAGTCGTACAAAAGAGTGTCACTGCCCTAAAATCACCTGTGCTCCACCTATATATCCCTTCCTTCCCCTCCCCCAACCCTTGGGAACCACAGGCCTTTTTACCATTTTACCTCTTCCAGAATGTCATATAGTTAGGATCATGTAGTATGTAGGCTTTTCAGACTGCCTGTTTTCTGTTGGTAATATGCATTTAAGATTCCTTTGTGTATTTTCATCGCAAGTACATATTTTTATTGCTGAATAATATTCCACTGTATGGATAGACCTAAGTATTTTTCTTCATTCACTTATCTAAGAACATCTTTGTTGCTTCCACATTTTGGCAGTTATGAATAAGGCTGTTGTAAACATTCACATGCAGGTTTTTGTGTGGACAAAAGTTTTCGTGTCATCTGGGTAAATACCAAGGAGCATGTTTTCTGAATTACACATAAAGACTATGTTTAGCTTTGTAATAAACCACCAAACTGTCTTTCAAAGTGACTGTACCATTTTTCAGTCTTACCAACAATGAATGAGTGTTGCTATTACTTTACATCCACATTTGGTATTGTTGATGTTCTGCTGCTGCTGCTGCTGCTGCTGAGTGACTTCAGTTGTGTCCGACTCTGTGCGACCCCATAGATGGCAGCCCACCAGGCTCCCCTGTCCCTGGGATTCTCCAGGCAAGAACACTGGAGTGGGTTGCCATTTCCTTCTCCAATGCATGAAAGTGAAAAGTGAAAGTGAAGTCGCTCAGTCATGTCCGACCCTCAGCTACCCCATGGACTGCAGCCTACCAGGCTCCTCCGTCCATGGGATTTTCCAGGCAAGAGTACTGGAGTGGGGTGCCATTGCCTTCTCCGGTTGATGTTCTAGGTTTTGGTTATTCTAATACACATGGAGTGTTATCTAGTTGTTTTAACATGCAATTGCCTAAAGCCACATGATGTTGGCATCTTTTCATATGCTTATTTTCCATCTGTATATCTTCTTTGATGAAGTATCTGTTATTTTGTCCACTTTTTAACTGTTTTCTTACTGTTGAGTTTTAAGAGTTATTCATATATTTTGGATATGCATCTTTTATCAGTATGTGTTTTGCAAAAACTTTCTGCCAGCCTGTAGCTCATCTATTCATACTCTTAACAATGTCTTTCAGAGAGCAAAAGCTTTTAATTGTAATAAAGTTCAACTTATCAGTGATTTCTCTCATGGATCATGTCCTTGCTGTTTTATCTAAAATGTCATCTCCATACCCAAGGTTATCTAGGTTTTGACCTGTGTTATTATCTCAGAACTTTGTAGTTTTTCCTTCTGCATTTAGGCCTATGATTTGAGTTCATTTTTTTTGTGACAGATATAGTCTAAATTAATTTTTTTCTTGTAGATTTCCAGGCATTTCACACCATCTATTAAAAGACTGAGATGTATGGAAAGAGTAACATGAAAACTTACATTCCCATATATAAAATAGATAGCCAATGGGAATTTGCTGTATGACTCAGGGGAAAGAAAAAGACTGTCTTTTCAAGGTAGAAAGGTAGTCTTTCTCCATTGTACTGCCCTTAGTCCTTTGTCAAAGATCAGATGACCGTATATGTGTAGGGCTATTTCTCCACTCTCTGTTCTGTTTTATTGATCTCTGTTAACTCACCAGTACCACACTGTGTTGATTATGTAGCTTTATTGTAAATCTTGAAGTCAGGTAGTGTCATGTTCGTTGTTGTTCTTGCCCACTATTTTGTTTGCTATGCCACGCCTTTCCATATAAACTTTTGAATCCGTTTGTTGATAGTCATAAAATTATTTGCTGGAATTTTGATTCAGATTATGTTGAATTAATAGGTCACATTGGGAGGACTGATATCATAACAATATTGTGACTTCCTACTCATAAACATGAAGTATTTCTCCATTTGTATATATATGTTCTTTGATTTCTTCATTCAAATCTTGTGATTTGTATATCTTTACACAAACACACTACTTATACTGTATAGATCCTAAAGGAAATATTAAGCTATATGGAGTAAAAATCAGCAAACACAGTCTTTTATATTTTAAAATGGAGAAACAGAATTCCAGAAAGAAAATGAGACTTTCACAGACATAAACATAAGCAGAGGGAGAACTAGTACTCAAGTTTTCTGACTTACAGTCCTTTTCAGGGGATTTACTTTTATCATAACATTATGTAGCTTCTTATTAGTTATCTAACACATTGCCTCAAAATTTGGTAGTTTAAAACAATGAATATTTATTATCTCATCGTTTCTGTGGGTCAGGAATCAGAACGGCTAAGCTAAGTGCTGCTGGCTTATGAGATTTCAGTAAGATGTGGTCTCACTGAAGTGTCAAATAGAGGCAGATCCACCTCTAAGCTCATTCATGTGTTTGGTGATTAAGCACAAGTCCTTGTCACAGGGACCACTCCAAAGGGCTGCTGGATTCCTCCAGGGAAACTGATGAGAAAGAGAGACACAGACACAGAGACACAAAAGTAGTGAGAGAGAGGTGGGGAGGGAGGGAGAGAAAGAGAATACTCAAGACAGAAGCTCAAAAGTGACATCTAATCTCTCTATCATATTCTGTTACTACTGGGTGACTGAATAAAACCCACACACTCAAGGGAGGGGATTCCACAAGGGTGTGGATACCAGGGTATCAGGAGGCAGGAATTATTAGGAAATATTATTATTATTATTATCTTTAAGACTCTACTACTACCCTAGATTCTGGTTTCAGCCTTTCTGGGCCAAGTAATCAAGAACTAAGAAGAATTGATGATGGAATTCTTCCTTGTTTGCATCCTTCCTTTACTCAGAGAGGGAGAGGCTGCTGGTCCTAGAAGGGGTGGGGGAACTCATCCTTTTACATAGTAACACAGTTAGATCTTGCACAAAGTTACCATGAATCTCTGATCTTAGGGTACACCAATACAATTAAGTCTGTTCTTCTCTCCACATAGAGGCCTGGCTTTATCTAGCTGTCTCACCTGATGATTTTTTTTTTTCTTAATTTTAGGAAAAAGAACCTGTCCCAGATGAGAAGAGACTTTAACATTTTAGTGACCTTTCATGTAAGTTGATTTTCTGAAACACTTTTTTCACATGGTTCTTAGCATACATCTGTATTCATATATAGAGAGAAATATGAATATTAAGCTGAAGAAAACTAAATTTGAAACACCATTAAAAGCAAAAAGATATACACACATAATGTTGTTTTTGTCTCTTTAAAAAATTCAGATGTTATTTTATTATTAAAAATAATTTGACCATGCCCATGGCATGTGGGATCTTAGTTCCTGGACCAGGGACGGAACCCACCCCTCCTGCATTGGAAGCATGGGGTATTAACCACTGGCTCACCAGGGAAGTCCAATAAGATGATAATTTTAAAACAGCCACACGAGCAAGGCAATGCTGTTGTTCTATACATGACAGAGGGAGATCTAAGAATTGGCTCAATATCATGCATCTGCAGTTGAATCCCATCCTTGATTATTTGTCACCATAATTAGATTCAGGTAATATATATGCCTCTGAACCAAACAGCAAAACAAGGAGAAAGCCTGAAAGATGGGAAGGAAACTTCATGTGACTTCATCTCATCATTAGACACCACATCTTAGGCCACTAACTTTGAAAAGATTCCCTTTTATAAAGACTGCTGGAGGGAGAGGGGAAAATGTCATTTAACCCAGGGCTTAGAATAAGTACTGTGAATCTTTAAAACTTGGGTGTAGATATTAAACTCTGGAAAGAACTGTAACTTAAAAACTTCAGGCTTTTTCTCAGATTCTCTTTTCCTGTAATCTGTGGAAAGAGTTATTATGTAGATGTTCTTTGCACAGAAAGATCACTGCGATATAGCTTGAGTTTTTTCAGAGATAAAGCAAATTTGAATATTAAGACATTGAAGATGATATGGACCCAAAACCTCAACGATTCTCCATAGTAATGTAAAAACAATGTTTTCATTTTAGCTGGCATTTCTTTGTACTATATTATATTTCTCTTAGGTCAAATATATTTTCCACATTAAGATTTATATTTATTAATCTCTCAAAAACATTTATAATATTTGGGAGATGGGTATGAGTTCTTGTCTCATAGTTGGGGAAAGGTCAAAGAGAAAGACGGAGATGATCAAAGGTATGGTAGCATCTAAATGCTGTTAGAGGAATCCTGAAAGGAATTGGATTGACTGAATTATAGAAGTACCATGTGCAGAATTTTCCAGAATGAGTAATCCCGACTTTGAAAATTATATGGATGCTGTCTGTTGTGCTAACGTCCAGAGATGCAGTGATCTAAATATCAAGGCCTAATTTCTGTGGGACTTATTGGGGATTGTCCTGAAATGAACAGGCTTCCCTGGTGTCAGTAACTCCTGGAAGAAAGGCCACCTTTCCATGAATACAAAGATCTAGATACACTTTCTCATTGTTAACTACTAGAAAACTCGACAAAATATATGAAATGATCTTATTTGACACTGTACAATGGTGCAGAACTGTGATTTCTGAAAGAAGACAAACAAATGAACTCTACAATTGCCCTAGCTTTATGCTTGGCAGAATTTTCAAACCAAGGCACAGGAAATGGGACTACAAACATTGACCAGTCATGTTGAGTTGGAGACCACAGAGACTGGAGTTCAGAAAGGCCAGTGTGGCTGGGTAGAATTTGCAAAGCAGATGACCTTGAAAAGGTGCATATGCTGAGAAATAGCTTGAGAAATATATATGTTTCTGTGCTTGAGTCTTTGGCTGAGTATCAACCTGCACATGAAAGAATGACATTTACAAAGCTGGATAAAGAGCAGCTTCTGAGGAAAGAGTAATTCCTGGGCTGGGGGTAGAGGTTGTATGTCAAACAAATCCCAGAATTTATACAGGACTTGGAATAATTTAACTCTCCAAGTCTAAATAAGAGACTAGAGTGAATATACAGAAGATTCATTAAAGAATCCTGAAGGGAAAACTAGTCTAGACTCATAATCTAAGCTTGAAAATAAAACTCAAAATGATTAAACTAACATGCAAATTATTTAACCACACACGGGAACAAAAGCTAACATTCTTTAATGAAATGTAACAAAATCCAGCTTTGCAAAAATTCAAATCACACTATCTGGGATCCAATTAAAACAACAAATTGCTGAGCATGACAAGAAGCAAAAAAAAATTAAAACATAGCCAGGATAAAGATTGGTCAAGGGACTTCCCCTGGTGGTCCAGCAGTAAAGACTCTGTGTTTCCAATGCAGGGGGTGTGGGTTTGATCCCTGATTGGGGAACTAAGATCTCATGTGCTTTGTGGTGTGGCCAAAAAAATAAAAACAGCAAAAAAAAAAAAAAAAAACCTAACAAAAACTTAATTGCAAAAAGTATGAATTCCTATAGCATCGAGGATGGTAATTCATTAAAAGAGAGAAGGCATTTAAAAAAATCAGTCAAGAAACCTCTGGTTAATAGAAAACATGCTCAATCTGAAAGAAGGCAGAAAAGGAGGGAAAGATACAACAGAAAGGATGCATGCAAAACAAATAGCAAGAGAGTAGATTTAAACCGAACACGATAGTTACATTCAATTTAAACATTCTAAGCACTCCAATAAGAAGGCATATGTATACCTGTGGCGGATTCATTTTGATATTTGGCAAAACTAATACAGTTATGTAAAGTTTAAAAATAAAATAAAATTAAAAAAAAAAAAAGAAGGCAGAGATTATCAAACTGGATAAAAGTTAGACCCAAATATATGCTGTATATAAGAGACTGTGAAATAGATAGGTTAAACATAAAAGAACAAAAAAACGAGACAGCATACTCGCACTATGTATACGAATTCTGCAGGGACTATATTGCTATCAAAAGTGACTTCAGAAAAAAGGATTATTATAAGGAATAAAGATGAATTTTTAGTAATAATAAGTCAATTTATCAGGAAAACTTAGTCCTCAATGGGTATGGGCCCAATAGTAGAAATACAATAAAATGCACAGAGCAAAAACTGGCCAAACTGTAAGGACACATTTGCAAATCAACACTAATAGGAGATTTCAAAATTCCCTTTTTTTTTTTTTTTTTTGTAATTTTAACAAGTAGACAGAAAGATCAATAGATATTTAGAACACAGTGCTAGGAGTCAACTTCAATTAATTGAAATATACAGAACACTTCACCCAACTATGGGAGAATGTACATTCCATGAAAATGCTCATTGAACGTTCAACAAGGTAGACTGTCCTTTGGATTATAAATGAAACCTCAACTAACTTAAAACTTTTGAGTTTCAAATCATGGATTTCCCTAGAGGTCCAGTGGTTAGGAGTTCGCCCTCCAATGCAGGGGATACAGATTCAATCCCTGGTCAAGAAGCTAATATCTCACATGCCTTGCTGCCAAAAAACCAAAACATAAAACAGAAGCAATATTGCAAATTCAGTGGTCTATATTAAAAAACATTTTAAAAAAAGAGTTTGAAATCAAGCTAGAAATTATATATGAAATTAAACTAGAAATCAATAACAAAAAAGATACCTGGAAAATCCTCAAATACTTACTTACGTAATCCTTAATTACGTTTCTCATTAACTTATAAAAGAAGAAATCACAAGAGAAATAGAGACTATTTTTAACTGACTGAAAACAGAGTCTAACACAAATGCAGCAAAAGTGCTACTTGGAGGGAAATATGTGGCTTTAAAACTTATATTGTAAAAGGGAAAAAGGCCAAAATTAATTATCTAAGCCTCCACTGGAAGAAGGTAGAGAAAGGAGAATGCAAACCCAAAATAAGTAAAAGGAAGGAAATAGTAAAGAAAAGAGAATAAATCAGCTAAGATCTCAATGGGAGACTTTTGTGAGTACTGAGAGCAGTCATAAGTTATATTGTCTTTGTGTTCTTTATGCTTACTGTTCTTGTCTATTCTCTCCTGTCTTCAATACATGTTAAGAGCTACGTCTTAGTCCTCATGGTCACGGGGACTTCAAGGAAAAGTCCGTTACCAGGGCTGAGTGTTGAACCACCACAGTCTGACAGAAAATGAACTCAAGATGGCAGGAGGAGGTCCATGGAGAGTAGAACTGGAGAGTGTAGCCAGATGCTTGAGGTCTGTGGCAAGCCACAATTAGGAGAGATAGAAGACTCATATGAAAAAATTCTGGAGATTCCTAGAAATATGTGGATGAGGAAACCTGAGAAATTAGTGGACTTTCTGCAGTAGGCTAGGATCAGGACTTTGAGATTTAGGAATTAAAGAAACATGTTCTCTTCTAGGCTAGCAAAGCATGGGATTATTTGAGTCAATAATTTTGGTAAAACTATATTCTCTGTGGTTAATAATGGGCTTTGAAAGGAGAAATTTTCACTGTGAGAAAATGGCATGGGGCTTAATTTAGGAAGAAAATCAGTTGACAGGACATAAGAATTGTGGAGGGGGGAAGCTGTAATGTAATGTAATGTAATGTAATGTAATGATGTAGGTGACCTAGACTCTCAAACCATATGCTGTTATACAGGAACCAGTGTTTTAGATCATGGCCACTTTTAGATAATGGGAAGTCCCACTAAAGCCTCAGTCTTCAGATTTCACATTAGAAGACCTTTGTGATACAGTAAGTTGGCATACATACGGATATTTAAGTTGCAGACTTTCAAGAGATGAGAATGTATTCCATCAATGCCAGGCATGAATGAAATGGCAGCTTGCCCTCCATCTCTTATTCCTGACAATCTTTCAGCTCTACAACCTTCTACTTCCTCTCCTTCCTCCAATCAGTAGCTCTTCTTACTGATTCCCTGGATGCCAGCCCTTGTATGCCAGCTGTTGTACTGTACTATTGTATTTTTCAAGGTACTGCACTATAAGATTAAAAATGTTTAGATTTTGTGTTTGTTTTTTAATGTATTATTTGTGTGAAAAGTCTTATAAAGCTATTACAGTACAGTACTGTATAGCTGATTGTGTTAGTAGGGTACCCAGGCTAACTTTGTTGGACTTACGAACAAATTGGACTTAAGAATGGGCTCTGGGAATGGAACTCATTTGTATGTAGGAGACTTGCTGTATATAATGACCTTTGCCATACGTGATTATTTTTTCTGATTAATAGCATGTGATAAATTGAATGATTGAAAGTCATTTATTCAACAAATATTTATTGAATCCTTTCAATGGACCATGTGGTATTTTAACTTGTGAAAACTCAGGAATGAACAAGAGAGACATCCTCTTTGCTTTCATGGAACACACCTTCTAGTGGGAGGAAAAATGGGAAACAAATAGCCAAAGAAGCAGATACAGAAGATAACTTCGTGCTTTGAAGAAGAAAAGTGTGGTGAGACTGAGTGGCTGGCAGGAAAGTGGGTGTAACCTTAGTTATGGTGGGTAGCAAAGGCCTCTTTGCACAAGGTCTGAGTTGAAGCTGAGTGATGAGAAGACAGCCAGCTATGCAAAGAACCTTCTATGCAGAGAAAAGTACACATTTCCAAGCTGGGATATGCTGACCATTTGCAACTCGGTTTGTCTAGGAGATGTTGGCGTGAATAGCAAAGATAATCTAGAGGTGACTCAGCAGCCCTAATTTGGTCCTCTTTCCACCATTCTTTAACTCTGGTGTTCAGTATTTTCACCTATTAAAGCTGTGTACTCAGTCCCTCTTCTGTTCCCCCAAGTTTGCAGAATGGCTGGAAACATTGGATTAAGATCCCTTACATGAAAGCAAGGGATCCCTTACATGATGCTGAAAACAACAGCATCCTCCCGCCAGAGGGAGGTTGAGATGACAGAGGTCACTGAGGGCTAGAGAGCTGCCTGATCCCCGCTTAGAGATCCATGGAGGAGATCCATCTAAGGAGACTTAGATGTCCACGGAGCCCCACCAGAGCTTTCTCCACTTGGGTTCATTTGTTGCATGTACTTGAAAAGCAGTTAAAAGGAACCGCTTGCTGTGTGCCCCTAGGATTAGGGTTAGCTTTGGAAGAAAGGTTGTTAAGGTCCCTGCAAAGAAAAATGCTAGTGCAGAGTGGAATGTGGCCCAGTGTTTTGCTATTCTTTGGAACACCAGAGAGTAAGAGACCTACTCACCTGGCAATGCAGTTTAGCCCCCATCCTACTGTACCTGGGCCATGCCCAAGCTCAGAAGCACATTCTGCCTCAACTAGGGCTAACACTTTAGGGATATGTTTGAATTGTTTGCTTCAGGCCAAAGCCAGTAAATGCATTAGGGAGCTTTAAAAAAGCTTTTTTCTTGTTTATGAGAAAGATAAATAGTTGCATTTGAGTTTATGACCCCAGTTTTTGGTGCAAGTTTTAAAGACAATTTCTAGCCCCACAGTGATGGTGGGGGAACATACACACATGCACACACATACATAGACACAGGTGTGGGTGCACGTACATGCACCTACGTGCACACACACATTGGCTTTGTGAGAATGCAAGCCTATTATTCATCCAGGATGATTTCAGTTAAATGTAATCGAACAGGAAGGAAGCAATTTCCAGAAGACACAGGTACACCAAAAGGAATCCACTGTGTTGGGAGAACTGAGGAATGGTTAGTGATGTTACACAGATGGTCTGCAACTCATGAATAACCCATGAGAAGACTAACAATAGGATGGCCCTCCATAATGCTGAGTATTTATGAGGCAATAGAACATGTACACAGATCACTTATTGGAGACATCTCAAGTAGTCTGAATGGTTATCTCATTAAGGGAAGCACTTGGTATCTACAGACATATAAATGGGAGTGTAGCTCCCATTGAATAGTTGTAATTTATGTTTGGAACTTAGTGAAGCATCCTTAATCTAAACCTTTAGAAGGGCGGTAGTAATTCTATCTCCCCACCATCTATGAGGTAACCTCAGGGCAGTGTACCCATTTGGACTGGCAGGCAGCCCTGAGGAATGATGCAGGCTGAGCTACAAAACCAGCTCCTTTCCTCAAAGGTCTTCGTGCCTATCTAGGGGCTGCTGCTGCTGCTGCTAAGTCACTTCAGTCGTGTCCGACTCTGTGCGACCCCATAGACGGCAGCCCACCAGGCTCCCCCGTCCCCAGGATTCTCCAGGCAAGAACACTGGAGTGGGGTGCCATTGCTTTCTCCTATCTAGGGGCAGAGATGGCAAATCTGTAGACCAGCTTTTGGTGAACATTTCTGTTGCTCTTGATCCTCTTCTACCCCTCATTTACAAAGATTGAATTAGTAGCCAACTTGAATTTCCAACTTCTCTTGGGAAACAGGAAGATCCAACAACACTAGGCTTGTTTTCTTGCACGACTGCCTCAGCTGGACTTGGGAGCAGCTCCCTACTTAGAACGAATGAATGGATTTTTCCCTTAGGTCCTCACCTGGCCCATTTACATACTTTTCATTTGATTTTGTGGCTCCTGATTGGGAGACATTATATCTGCCTGTCCCCTTACTATCACTCTTCAGGAGCAAGGTCTGGTACATAACAGCATGTCTTTGTTTCACAAGTAGATTGTATTCTTAAGTCCGGTGGTGAGTAAGATTTCTGGAACTAAACCCATTTATACACAACAAAAATATTAGTTCAGTTTTACAACTATTAAGTGAATCCTGCAAGTAAACTATAATGTGAATCACCATGCAAGGCACATGGGAAGGGGGTAGGGTGCATGGAACAAAAGACATTGTTCTCGCTCCCAAGGGTCCAGGTGAGGTCATTAATATTTATTTAACATGTAGCACATTTGAAATGGAAACACAGTGGGAAATATAATTTGCAATCGCTTGCTAAATTACAGAAAAAGGAAAATTGCATGTGACATGTTTTATCCCAAAACCTGTTTCCTGTGGATAAACAAAGATAATTATAAATAGATGGTGACTTTGTTAGCATTCAGAAGGAGACCTTTGAACAACTGTAAAGAATTTAGAGGTTAAGGGTACTTGTTCCCATTCTTAAAACATTTTTGGAAGATTTTGAACCTTTATATTATTTTTATACATTTCTTTTTCAGGAAATGCAAATGGTAGGGTGGAGGGGGAAGAGAGAGTTGACTAAGGAGATAGGAGGGGGAAAGTATGAAAAAGAAAGACAAAAAAGGGTTAAAAAAGATATGAGTGCTTATGTAAAAAAGTAGGTTCTTGAGTTGGGACTCATTTAAGATGGGGGAGAGAGATAGAGAGAGGGAGGGAGGGAAGGAAGGAAGGTGGGAGGAGAGGGAAAAGGAGGGACAAAGGGAGAAACACTGGTGTATGTGTTCTTGATCTGAGTACTGATAAAGAACAATACATTCGGGATGTGAAAAATGGTACAATTGAACTTATTTACAAAATAAATAGAATCACAGATGTAGAAAACAAACATGGTTATCAGGGGATAAGTGGGGAGGGATAAATTAGGAGATTGGCATTGACATACATACACTACTGTCTATGAAATAGATCACTAATAAGAACCTACTGCATATCACAGGGGACTCTATTCAATGCTCTGTAAATGACCTACATGGGAAAATAATCTAAAAAAGAGTGGATATATGTCTACATATAACTGATTCCCTGTTCTGTACACCTGAAACTAACACAACATTGAAGATCACCTATGCTTCAGTGAAGATTAGTTTAAAAGCAGAATGATACACCGCTGTTATCAAAATCAGCAATGTCTCTCACATTGGAAAATCTAAAGATCAGTTCTCAGCCTTCATCCTGCTTTATTTATCAGAGCCATTTGCCGCAGTGGACCACTCCATCCCTCTAGGAATTCTTTGGCTTCCAGGACACAATATGCTCTTGGTTTTCCCACCTTACTGGCTGCTTTTTCATTTTCTTTTGCAGATTCTGCCTGATTCCCCCCCACCCCCCACTCCCCATTTTCCTGGTAGAGCGCACCAAGGCTCATTGCTTGAGTATCTTGGCTTTTTTCATCTACCCATTTTCCCACAGGGATCTCATTTGCTTCCTGGCTTTAAGTATCATCTCAGTGGTACTGATCTTCAAATTCATGCCTTGGCTGCCAGCTCCAGACTTGTGGATCCATGGTGCACTCTACCATCTCCACTGAGTGTCTAGTAGGCATCTTATTATTAGCACAAAAATGAATTGAAATCAATGAATCTTTCAAATTTCTTTCTCAGCTTTCTCTGTCTCAAATAATAGAAACACCGTTCACTTTGGTTTAGGCAAAAGCCTTCAGAATCATTCTTCACTTGCCTGTTTATCTCACCCTACTTTTAATCTGTCTGCAGATTGTATATGACCTTAAAAATCCAAATTCAAGCAACTTCTCATCACTTGCATCATTATCATGTTGTTGTTGATAAGCCACCATCCTCCCTGGGTTATGGCAGTAACTTTTGTGTTTCCGTTCTTATACCACCAACAGTGGATCATCAACACCGGAGCAGTTATTTTTTATATCTGAGTAAGATCATGTCCAGTCTCTGTATAGAATCCACCAATGTCTCTCCATTCACTCAGAGCAAAATTCCAAATCCTTACAACAGTCTCTAAGCCTACACGATCTAGAAGCCATCTTCTTTCTGGACTCATCTCCAACAGCTCTTCGTTCTTACTGTATTGCCCCCTACTGGCCTTTTTACCATTCTTTGAACATTTCAGGCAAGTCCACGGACCCAGTGCCTTTGCATTTGCTGTTTTTCTGCTTAGAATGTTCATGTGATAGATATATGCTCCAGCCCTTTCCTCAAGTTAGCTACTTGAGATGGGGCCTTTCTAAACCGCCTTCTTCAAAACTGGACCTCTGTGTACCTGCCAGGCATCTTCAGTCTCTCTTCCTTTTTCATTTTCTCCATAGCACTTATCACCTCTTTATAGACTATATCTTCTATTTATTTGTGTTTTGTACATTCCCACTAAAATATGGGCTTTGTTGTCTATTTTATTTATTGATATGCTCCCAGAACCCAGAATGATACTTTACAAAGTAGGAGCTCAGTAAGTAGGTGTGAGATGAATGAATGAGTGAAAGGAAGTGTTATGACTAACTTCTCGATCCATGAACAACCTAGTTTAAACTGCAGGTGGCATCATTACCCCAAGATAATCAGTTCCTAGACCAATGGTCCCCAACCCTTCTGGAACCAGGTACCGATTTCTTGGAAGACATTTTTTTCTGTAGACTCGGAGTGGGGATGGTTTGAGGATGATTCAAGCACATTATATGTGATACATATTTTATTTATATTATTATTGTATCAGCTCACTTCAGATCATTAGGCCTTAGATCCCAGAGTCTGGGGACCCCTGTCCTAGACCATCAGTTAGGAGAAGATGTGGGAAGTACAACACAGCTTGTGATGTGTCCTCAGGATAGTATGCATCCTGCCTTTTTCCTTCTTTATTACAGGTCATCCTCATGCCCTCCCCACCCCTTCATGGGGCCACATGTGTAACTTGGGAGAGTGGTACTGGCACAGCTGCAGAGGCTGGTATGGGAGTCTAACCACCTGTCCATGTAGCTTACTTGTGCTCTCTGAACATGCTTGTGGCTGATATCATAAGTACTACTTCCATCTTGCCAAGATTGATGCTGAGCCCTCTAAAGCTTGTGATTTGGGTGTGTCTTTATGACTCCTGATGGGCAACTCTGGCCCATGGCATTTCATATTCTGTGGTCTTATGCTCCATCTCAATTAGGAATCAGTAGCATATGAGGGACCTATGTATAGTGAAGTGAAGTGAAGTGAAGTCGCTCAGTCGTGCCCGACTCTTTGTGACGCCATGGATAGTAGCCTGCACCAAGCTCCTCCGTCCATGGGATTTTCAAGGCAAGAGTACTGGAGTGGGTTGCCATTTCCTTCTCCAGGGAATCTTCCCAACCCAGGGATCGAACCCAGGTCTCTCACATTGTAGACAGATGCTTTACCATCTGAGCCACCAGGGAAGTCACATAGAAATCTTTGCAGTAGATAGAATAAGCCTTGCTGCAAATACTATAGACCTAAGAGTCTATATTACCATTCTCCTACTGGAGCCCACCGTAAACTCTACACATAGCCTACTCTCAACACAGACACCTCTAATACCATAGTGTCTGGTAGGTCTGATGCCCCAAGTGGAATGCCTGCTCGCCTTGTACTTTGGGTACATTGCAGGTCTTTTTCATGCCATGGGACCCATTCAAAGCTGGAAATCTCCCAATTTTCTCAGTAAATGGATGGAAGCAGTGTTCGTAAGTGTGGGCTGTGCTGCATCCACAACTTTCAAAAGCCTACCAAGTATTGTGCTTCCTCCATTGTGGTGGGGATTATAAGATGCTGTGGATTGTCGTTTACTTTGGAGAAGATTTCCCAGTATACTGTCTTGGGTAGGGATGAGAAGGAGAAGGCAGGTTTCTTAGTCTTCCCCTTGGCTTTTGCCAAGTTTGGATACTTCTCTTTTTCCTGTACAGTTATTTGAGTATATAGACAGAAGTCCATTATGGAAGAACTGGAGGAATCATTTCCAAACAACTTTGTCATGAGGCCATGAGGTTCTTTTTCATGGGGACACGACCTTTCCATCAGTCAATGCATCAGGTCTGAGAGTGGATACTGGGCAAGAGATTGTGAATTTTTATCAAGGTATCCACCTTCAGCCCTTAATTTCTTTTCGTTATACAACTTGAGTAACACCCTTGAAGGCTACTTGCTCAGTTATTTGACGTTTGGAATATAGTGTTCTATTAAACACCTCCATTGTTCTTTACAGGTCAGCTTCCTTGATTATCCTTTTGACCTTACTATTCATTATGATAATTGTGTTCATCTTTCTTTCTTGTTAAGTGCGCCCACCTGACTTATTTTAGTTTGGGATCTTCTCACGCCCATTGTTATCATGAGCCCAGTTTTTTAGTAGAATCTCTTACTGCTATGGACTACCAAGGGCAGCTGTCACTGAGCCTCTTAACTATGCTGGTACCCTTCTCATTGCCAAATTCTTTAATACTTTGGTAAATGAATTGTCCCTGGGCCCTTCCATGGAACATAGTAGATGGGTAGGTTTTCTGGCCTTAGGTAGTACATCCAGTCTAGTAGATTCACTTCTCTAAATCTTTTGATTACTCCCTCCACCATCTGTCACATTTCTGCTTCATTAGGCTCTTGCTTTGTCCAAGCTTCCAAGAACCATCTTTGCAGCATATTAGCACTGTCTCCTGGGATCCGTAATGGGATGACAATCTTAGATCACAGGAGAGTGCTCATGAATTGATAAATTCATCCATTTCCAAGTTCACATTTTATTCTTCCTGATGTGACATACTCATGATGCATTCCCATATAAACTCTTTTAGCTCCTGCTGGTACATATTGGCTAAGTTCTGTAGCTTCTTTGATACAGAGCCTCTAGCCTATTTTGGCAGGCCCAGAGCTTACTTCTCCAGATAGGTTGTTATAACTTTCTCCATGATCTGATGGCCAGGAGGAAAGGTGTGATCGATTATGAGGGGATGTGTGTTATTTTGCAAAGCAAAAGCTTTTGCAGCATCTTCAAGCATAAGTGGGTTAGGGAGTGCAAGCCTTTAAGAGGGAGGAGTGGGCCAGTTCTGAATAGCTAGAGGATTCAAAGGCATCTGAATGTATCTAAAGATTCAAGATTTTCTAGTATGACAATTAATGCATTCCCATGCCAAGCCTCTGTATTCCACTCACTCCCAATTAGGGCCCTGCCATTACCATAGAAGACATGCTGGTATGGAGAATTCATCCTTATCTGGAGCATCTGTTTCTGCCAGCATCAGTTTCTCGTCTCTAGAGAGATCCCTCTGGATGCAGGAATTGAGAGCTTTTTTTTTTTTTTAAGTATTACCAAAGAGGCTTTAAGTTTCTCATACCACATGATTTTGGCCATATTTCATCTTTCAATTTTAATTTCCATCTCAGCCCTCCATTAGGGAAATTTTAACTATTACACATAATTGCACACTAGTATTTTGGAAGTAAGTGATCTATCTCCTAAATCCCCTTTTATAGTGTTCTACCTAGGATCACTTTTGGCAGGAGCTGTCCCCGATTGGCTCCTCAAGTGACAAACTCTAAGACTTTGAGATTTGCATGTAATAGGTTAACTGAGAAATGCCTTTAGTAAAAATACCTGTGATGAGTGAGCCGCAGAATTGGACAGAGGGAGAAGTTGAGTTGTGATGCAGTTTGCAAGAGAGGCTTCAGTTGATCCTCTAGTGAGATCTGGAGCCGGAGCTGTGATGCGCTTCTCAGTTGTCCCAACTGAATCAAGAACCTCTGGACTCTAGCATCACCAGTCATTGGATGCTGTATGTGTCCAGAAAGAGGGGTATGTCTTTTTTAGTCTAAAGCAGTTCTTGGGGGAGGAAACTAGTTGTGAACTACAAACAGTTTACACCCCTTGCAGCTGGAGAAATGGGTACCTCATCTAGAAGGAGTATTTAGACAGTGGAATGCCCGAGAGAGACTTGTTGAGGAACTTCCCAGTGGAGTCCAGGGGTTCAGACTCTTCATTTCTACTGCATTGGATTCGGGTTTGATTCTTAGGGAACTAAGGTCCTTCATGCCATATGGCCAAAACTAACAAACTTGGTGACTAAATGATTGGATTATTATTTGGTGGTTATAAGCCTCTTGAAAGTAGATTTCTTTTCTGATTCCTTTTGGATTGCTATATAGTGATTAGCATAGCTCCTTCCATTTCATAGTGGATTGATTGATGCGTATTGAATGAATAAATAAAGGATTTATGTATTATACATTTTATGGTTCTTATCCATCAGTGGCTATTCTAGTTCCCAGTGAATAATTGGAGGTTTTAACTATAATCCTTCTGCATTGCAATTTTCTAAAATTTGCCACTCCCACAAAGAAGGATGTTGTGGGTTTACTATTTGTGTGGAACAATGACGGGAAAGGTCACTTTGAAATGTGGCAGTGTGAGTGGGCACTAGTTGAGCCCAAGTTAATTGCTGCTCTGCTCCTTAACCATGATGTAGGGCCCATTAGCGCCTGGTTGATGGCAATTCATTGGCATGCACTGCCTTAGATAGAGACTAAGTCTTGTGTGCTGTGGAAATGTCTATTAGCTTTACTCTGAATGCTTAAGAGTACAACAGACATGTTTAAAAATTCTTTCTGGGAAACAGATTGTTGGTAACTGCTTTATTTCCTCTCTAAATACATAGTTGTGTCACCATATGCAATAATTCTTCATTAAACGATGTCAACATTCCACTTGGTAGAAATAATTGTACCCTTTGCTTAGGTGCAATTATCCTGATGAAAGTAATTAGTCAACCAGCTACTTAAGAAGGAGCCATGCATTTGGAAGAGATTCAGCTTTTATGTACCATGTGGTAGGGATTTAGCTTGGCACTGGATTCTACTTGGTAACATGCAAAACTTCACAGAGGGTTTCTTGGTTATTTTATGGCCCTGGTAAAGGTGATGTCCCAAGAACATTCAGTACAAAGAAAACATACTAAAGGTATTAAGACCAAATGCATACCTTTTATTACAATATGAATTATTTGTATATATCTTTTTAAAAAACATCCACATAAGAAATTAGGAATCTAATATTTCTGTATTCTCGTCTGCCTACTTGCCAAATTACTGGACTTTCAGCTAATGTTGTACATCTGGATAAATCTCTCCCCTGCCATCAACTGTGCATTTGGAGTTTGGATTTTTCTAAAACAAATAGAAGAAAGTGACTCTTTTTAATGGCTTGAGATCTGAGGCAGTTTGTCAGAGTGGGTAGTTCCTATAAACTTCACACTTCTTAAGTTGTCCTCAGTCTCTTTTGGGTAAAAAGGTAAAGAAATTAGCAGTAGAGACTTGAGATTTCAAAAATTTTCTAGAGTGATGATGATGTTCTGTATTTTGATAGGGATTGGATAACACAGATGTTTGCAATAGTCAACATTCAGTGAATGATCTCTTTTACAATGGAGGGAAAGATTCAAAACAAATATTGAACTCTAACAGTATGAATAGTAAAGTATTTATGGAGAAAGCTACCTATGTCTGCAGTTTAATCTGAAATGCCTAACAATAATATTAGTTGTTAGTTGAATGTAACAATGGGTAGATAGACAGTTATGTGGTAAATATAGTAAATGAAGTACTAGAATGCAATGTTAGTGGTGAAATCTGGATCCCAGATATAGAGATGTTTCATGTACAGTTATTTAAAATTTTTTATATGTTGGAAATTTTCAAAATAAAATATTGAAAATAACAACCATTGGCACTCTTCTTGCAGTGCCCTTGAGGCAAACTTTGATCGGTTTGATAGGTCGATTTATACAATGTTTATGGAGTACCTACCTTGCAAAGCTGGTTGTGGGGATGAGATTTCACTGAGATTTCATGCTTAGCAGTCTTCCTCTACTCTTAACAAGAGCTAGTGGAGCCACTTCAATCCCTTCCTGTAATTCCAATTCCAACAGAATGAATAGGCAACTATATCTGAGCAGTCCGTGATTCATGGATTTATTTAATCTTATCTATCCATCTATCCATCCACCTACCTGTTCATTCATCCACTATCCATTCATTCACCTCTCTCTCCATTCATTCACCTGTCCATCCATCTGTTCATCCACTCTCCTATCCATCCATCCACCTACCCATCCACCCATCCATCCATTCATCCACCTATCCATCCATCCACCTCTCCATTCATTCACCTATCCATCCATCCACCCTCCTATCCATCCATCCATCTACCCACCTATCCATCTATCCATCCACCTATCCATTTATCTGTGTCTACTAAATTTCTGTGTTTGGTGCAAAGTATTTTAAAGGTGATCAAGCTGGAGTTTTATAGTCAAGAAGCTTATGGTGTCATGGGGATCTCAGCCTGAAGTTACTATTCTTGTGAGTTCCAGTCTGACCTTGTTTATTCATTCTGTCAGACAAAAATCACTTCAAAACCAGAACTGTGATGTAAGATATATGAAAATATACTTGTCTGCATCTGGAAAACTTCAAAAGTAGCATTTTTTATTTTGGTGGTAATTTTCAAAGCCACAAAAAATTCCAGTCACAAATAAAAAACCAAGGCTTTCCTGTGGGAAACTTTAGAGAAACCTAACAAAACTTTCCCCAATTGGAGTAAACCATTAAATACTTAAAAGCACTTTAGTAGCATATAAAACTAGACCAATCCTCTGAAAATCATGGTACCAAATCAAATGTTCAGTTTTGAAGTCCCAACTGAATGCATCTCACCCAGGTCCTGCCAAGGGAGTCACTGCTCTCTCCAAAGCTGTCTCCTTTTCCCCCCACCTTTTTTTTTTTAATATTGGTTTTAATTAAGTTTTACAGGATAAATTAGTTCACCCTATTTGAATCACAGTTGCACACAGAGATGAAAAGTTCTTCTTTCCCTCATCCAAGTTTATTGCTGAAATAGCAACGTGTGTGATGCAACTACTATTGAAACTCCAGTCAGTTAAAAAAAAAATTTCCAGTGAAGTGGGAGGGAGAGGAAATGGGAAAGAGAGTCTGAAACAGCAGAAACAGAGGAAGCAGAAGTAGAACAGAGATGCAGAGGGGAAAAAAAAAAAAAAAACTAAGGAGAGTAGACAAAGCCATGGAGCAGCAAATAACCCTGTACTCTTGGAGCCAAATGCTGAAACTGCTGTCAGTTCTAAGTGAGTCTCTGTTTTCCTTTGTCTCTCCTGCAAAAGAAAATCAGTCCTGAATATTCATTGGAAGGACTGATGCTGAAGCTGAAACTCCAATACTTTGGCCACCTGATGGGAAGAGCTGACTCATTGGAAAAGACCCTGATGCTGGGAAAGATTGAGGGCAGGAGGAGAAGGGGACGACAGAGGATGAGACGGTTGGCTCAATGGACATGAGTTTGAGGAGGCTCCGGGAGTTGGTGATAGACAGGGAACCCTGGTGTGCTGCAGTCCATGGGGTTGTGAATAGTTGGACATGACTGAGCACCTGAACTGAACCCCCGCAAAATCAGTAACATGCTCACTCCTTGTCTTCATATGCCACTGTTTTCCATTAGAAAACAGTGGGATATGTTTCTCTGAATCCTAAGAATAAATGATCTGGATACTTGATTCATTCTGTCTACAATAGGAAAGATGTTTATCTCACCTATTTCTGTTTTGGTGTTAGAATGACAAACAAAGAGATCTTTGTTCTTAGAGAGCTTAGAGAACAAGCTTATGGTTACCAGGGGAAGCATGGAGGGGAAGGGGTAGTCAGGGGGTTTGGGATCAATGTGTACCTACTTCTATATTTAAAATGGATAGCCAATAAGGTCCTACTGTATGTATAGCACAGAGAACTCTGCTCAATGTTATATGGCAGGCTAAATTAGATGGTAGCTTGGGGGAGAATGGATACATGTGTATGTATGGCTGGGTTACTTTGCTGTGTGTCTGAAACTATCATAGCATTGTCAATCAGCTATACTCCAATATAAAATAAAAAGTTCACACAAAAAATAGTACATGAGCAAAGACATAGAAAAAAAGAAACAAGCAAAATCCAACCAACCAACAGAAATTCCATGTCATACCAAAAAGAGGATTTGAAATTTACAGTGGCAGGTCCTTCCACAAGATGGTGCTCGTCTTTCTCTGTTTTTATTTTCCATCTTGAAAATCAAGATGACTGTGTCTTGGGTTTCAAAAGGATTTGGTTGACTAAACGTACATATTCCTGGTAGTATCATAGGATTTTATTCATTGGGATATTCGAGTTACACGATACACTGGGGCAGTTGGAGGTGAAGGGAGTATTATAGTTTAGGTATTCCTGGAAACAGACTGAATGCATCTGAGATGCTATGTGTGGCAAGGAATTTGTTATGAAATGAATGCTCAGGGATTGACATCTGTGCTTAAAAAGGGAAGGAAGCAGGACTGAATGGATAGGGTAGAATCCTAACGCAGGTCGTAGTTAACTCACGGGGCTCAGAACCTAGGATGACCTTCCAGACCTGTTCCTTTTGGGGATCCGGGGCCAGGCCTTTATGATTCTGTATTGCCCTGCCTCTGGATGTGGACTGTCCCAAGAGGCAGACCGCTGGCAGAGTGACTTCCCAGAGAGGCTCATAACAGAGCTGCCAGCAGTATTCCCAGCAACTGTGGATAAATCCTGCCCTCCTGGAGGGGTATGTTACAGCCTCCACGCTCGGAGGCTTTTTTTTTTTTTCTTCTGTTATGCTTCAGTCCCCTCATAGGTGGTAGCCACAGGCCCACGTGACTCGCGGAGTCTCTCTATAGTCATGCGGTTAGCCATGGCTATTCCATCTCAGATCTTTTCTGTTTCAACTTATTTCTCTGAGCAGCTCTAGCGGTGGCTTCAATTTTCCTAGCAGCTTATCTTTCATCTTTAGTTTGAGTTCAAGAAAGATTAGTGTGCCTCGATGGAGAAAATGTCACCTCCTCTGATTCCTAGGCTGGGGAGGAGCAAACCACGACCCATGAGTGAGAAATGTACAGGTACAGGATTGGTTTCTGCTAATTTTTCTGTTCCTTGTGCTAGTGTCAAAATGGATGGTGGTTGCTTTTCTGTTTCTTGCTCATAAGGAATGTTAATATGAGTTTCAAGTCAATCTACTGGTGGATCTATATATTTTCCTAGGAGAGCTTAAGAAGGGCTCACTAAATAATACTCTTTTCCACCCATCAATCTGTGTTAGGAAGATGTATGACTGGTATCTAAGGTGCTGTCACTGTGTTATTTTCCATGTTCCTCTCACATGTCAAATATAAAAATACAGCCTGTCATTGTAAGTATGATATGGGGCATTGTTCAGAGAGACTGTGAAAAATCCTGCAGGGTTCCCTGATTCATCATTTCAGCAGCCTAATCATTTCATAGCCCAGTCTAAACAAAACAGTTAAGGGCATATCAACTTAGGTGGTGTTGAATCAGGGTCGATTCAGGGGAAAAAAGGGAAAAAAAATCCTAAGGAGAAAAAGTGTTTTGGGAAAAATAAGAGCCGCTTTGTCTTTTTATCCAATTCGTAATTACTGCTCTTTTTCAGAAGGTTGTTTATCAGTTAATTATTCTCCACCACACCCTGCACCCTGACATTTTACCAAAGAGGCCAGGAGGCCTCGTTAAATCAGAATTTCTACTTTCAGCTCACCTGTCACAGCTAAAGGCTCCCTCAAATGCATTGACATCGATTAATATTTAACGATTGAAGAGTAGAAATATTGGCTCAGCACGTTTTACTTTTTCTTTCTTTAAATTAAGAAAAAAACATGCTTTCAGTGGAATGGACTCTGCTGCACACACTCCTAGCTCTAGATTTCTTCAATGGGAGATTTATGTGGGTGCCAAGAAGGAGGAGAGACCTGTGGAAGGCCATGTGTGCTCCAGGAAATAGCTAGACTGTGATGGGCAGAGAAAACTAACAGTTAATGAGCACGTACTCTGTGACAGGCGCTGCATTAGGTACTTTCACAATTCAGCTCCAACATTCCTCCAAACATTCATGGCACCTCTATAATGTAAGTGTTATTTTCATTTTACAAACGAGGAAACAACCTCAGAGAAGTCAGAAAACTTGCCTGAGGTCACATATCAAGCAGCAGTCAATATTGCATCTTGCATTGTTTGGTTACCCAGTCCATACTCTTTCCAAACACATATTGCCATCCTGAGAGACAGAAGACCTGAGCCCATTGTATGAGTCGCCTATTTGAGTCTGGCAGTCATACTGTATATTTGTGGTTCCATTTTTCCATCTGTGAAATGGGCTGTGAATCAGATCTTGAATTCTAATTCAGACACAAGATCCTGTTTCCAAATCAGGTTAGCATTTAGTTGCTGCTGATGCTAAGTCACTTCAGTTGTGTCCGACTCTGTGTGACCCCATAGACGGCAGCCCACCAGGCTCCTCCGTCCCTGGGATTCTCCAGGCAAGAACACTGGAGTGGGTTGCCATTTCCTTCTCCTAGGAGCTATAATACCTGACAGATAATTTTTTATAGCACACAGATGGAAGACACTAAGAAACATTTCCTTCCAGGGAAAATTGTAAAGCTTATAAAATGCTAAAAAAGTTGAAATATGCACAGTGTGCCTTTTTAGGGAGATCTATCATCATAACAGTGAGAGTAGAGAAAAGGTGTGCTCAAATGGAAAGAGAATAGGCTTTGAACCAGACAGATAATTTAAATTAGTTTTGTACACTAGGGTAAGACTTGTAACCTCAACTCGTCTTAGCTTCCTCATCAATGAAATGGGGATAATAATCCATACTTCACAGAATTGTGAAGAATGGAAGAGATAATGTATTTATATAAATATATAATTTAGGATATATTATATAATATATATATATATTTATATTAAGGATAAATTTAATGTGGGCTTCACTGTTGGCTCAGATGGTAAAGAATCTGCCTGCAATGCAGGAGACCAGAGTTTGATCCCTGGGTCAAGAAGATCCCCTGGAGAAGGGAATGGCAATCCATTCCAGTATTCTTGTCTGGAAAATTCCATGGACAAAGGAGCCTGGTGGGTTACAGTCCATGGGGTTGCAAAGAGTCAGACACGATTGAGTGATTCACACACACACATTTATATTTAATATATCCTTATAGTATATAGAAATAGTGTTTGACACACAGTGGACACCTGTTAACTAAGAGATGGGGAGTATTAAATATTAATATGAAAAGGAAATATCAGTCATTATCAACCTTCATAACTGTACCAGGCTTATCCAACCTCATCGCTTATTGCCAAGGATAAACTAGACCCATGCCAAAAGGGAGCATATAGATGAAGACACAAGGAGTCATTTTAAGAACTCAATCTCCTATGTATACTGATAGATTTATAAGTAATGGATTTCAGCAAGCAAAGGACCGACCCTTAATTCAGCTTGGGAAAAAAAGGCCTGGAGGAGACACCTGCTCTGAAGTTTAAGATGTGAAGAAAGTTTGCCAGGATTTGCTGTTGGCTGTCCCACAAAAAATCATGACCAATTAGGAAACTGTAGCTTACAAAAGTTAAGTGATTTTTCCAGGATCCCATAGGTAGGTGAGGGGAGCAGTCAGTTTTTGACTCCAGATTCAGTTGATTCCAAATAGTCTCTTCCCACCTGTTAGGATGTGAGAGAGCCAGGAGTACAAAGCTGATCAACAGTTTTGAAGTACAGTGCCAACAAGGATTCAGCTAATTAAAATGAAAGAAGAAATCAGATAAAGCAAGATGTAAGATGGTGGGTGAAATCTGAGGCCTCCAGCCTAACATGCACACGTGGTGGACATTCATGAGGTTTTTGGCATCCTCGATTCTGTTCCCTTTTTTACCATCACCTTAGTTTCTGTGGGGCAGTTACCTCTTCCCTCAGAGTACCATATGGTGGGATCCTAAGCAAGAACCCTTCTGTCACCTATAAAAGGAGTGTGCCCGTGGTGTAAAGCCAACTGGTTGCTCATTCCCTGGAATTTGAATCTCGAACAAAGTACCAAGCAGACAATGTGTGATCAGACTTGAATCACCTTTGGGGGTAGCAGCTAGCTTCTTCCTGCTGTGGATTCATTCCTCTGGTTTCTGCAGTCCTTGATTCCAGATTTCCAGGTTGCTGTTTCTCCTGTCTCTTTCAGACTTGGTGTCCCACTTACCTATCAACTCTAAGAACTCCTAGTATCCTTGCAATATATTCCTTTTGGTTTAAATCAGCCAGAGTCAGAGTCTGTTGACTGCAAACAAGAACCCAGTTGCCACACCAGAATTGTATTTTAACCACTCCTCATGCCTTCACGGGTAAGTTGGGAATATTCAAGGAGACATTGTTGGGACTTGGAAGTGATTCTTCTACACTGTATCATGAAACAGTTGTTAAAGTCTATTGTTTCATGAGCAATAAATAGGACTAGATTAATTTCTAGGGAATAGGCATGAACTTTTATTTTTATTTTTAGTGCTTACTCTCTTTAATTTTTTTTTTTTAAGGCTGCATCAGATCTTAGTTGTAAAATGTGGGATCTTACATTGCTTTCTCTCTAGTTGTGATGTGTGGGCTCCAGAGCACATGGGCTCTGTACTAGCAACACAGGCTTAGCTGCCCCATGGCATATGGGATCTTAGTTTCCTGACCAGGGATTCAACCCATGTCCCTGCACTGGAAGGTGGATTCTTAACCACTGGACTGCCAGGGAAGTCCCTAGGCATGAACTTTTAAAGGGAGGTATAAGTGGCAGTAGGGAGCATCGGATTTGGTAGCAAATCTTCTCTACCTGTTATCCAGTGACATACACTAATTTAATATATATGTTGCTAAGATTTCCTACTAAGCAAAGATTTGACTAAAAAAAATATATCAGAGTAAATACTTGGAGATATTTCAGTGATCTGCAGGAGATATTTCAGTGATGCTTCAACCATCAAAACGATAAAATTGGAATTTCTGACATTGGTTCACACTGTGTACCCCTTCTTCCAGTTGGATCTCTGAATGAATAATAAGAGCATGGTCACAGGGTCAGAATACTACGCAGTGGGGAAGAGAAGAATTTTCCTTCTCAGCTGGCAGAGTCATTGTAGATGAGATGGGGATTAAGGACTACTGGACTTTGAGGATTAAGACTAGAAGCTGTGCCCACCAGTGAATATTCCAGCTGGGCAATGAGACAGGAAGTCTACTTCTATAAAGAACACAAAGAAAGGAACTGAAGACAATTCACATACTTCGTCTACTGGGGAAGAAAATCCAATAGACAGAGGGCTTAACTTTTGGAAGGAAAGTAAACAAACAAATTGGAGAAGGAAATGGCAACTGATTCCAGTATTCTCACTTGGAAAATTCCATGGACAGAGGAGCCTGGTGGGCTATAGTCCATGGGGTCCCAAAGAGTTGGACACGACTGACCACACAAAAAATAGAATATGGAGGGATATTAAAAATTGTGTACCCCAAAGGAGGATATGATTAGTTTAAGATTTAGAGGAGGAGCAAACCTCAGAGAATGGTTTCTGCCAGTAAACAGAAGAGAAGTAGAAAATCGGATCATTTAGAGTAGAATGCAAGATGACTCTTCCTTGTAAAAAAGTAACAGAAAATCATACTGAAAGACATTGGATGAAATGAGAAGGGAGATTCCTGAGTGAAGAAAGGACTTTTAGAGAACCTAGAATGAACTAGCAGGATAAAATTGAATTGCACGATACTGGATGCTTGGGGCTGGTGCACTGGGACGACCCAGAGGGATGGTATGGGGAGGGAGGAGGGAGGAGGGTTCAGGATGGGGAACACATGTATACCTGTGGTGGATTCATTTTGATATGTGGCAAAACCAATACAATATTGTAAAGTTAAAAAATAAAATTAAATTAAAAAAAATTGAATTGCAGCCAAGAATAGAATAGGCATTGTGGAAAATCAAGTCACTGATGCATTGAACAAACTCAAGAACTCTTAAGAAATGCAGAAAAAAGGCTAGAAAGATGAAAACAATGAAGAAGATATGACTCTCCAAGGCAGAGAATAGAGATGAAGCTTTAGGTTTTTAAAACGAGAAAACAAAAACTACCGGAAATGAAGCAATAAGCAAAGACATATGTTAAGTAAAAAGCAACTTCTCTGAGTCATACAAAGACCTAAGTATCGAGAACAGAAGGATTCACTGCATGTTAGACAAAATTGAAGAACAGAGAACCACACTTGAATACAATTGGCCAAAATGTTTGAATTAGAATAAAAATAAGTCCTACATTCACCCAGGAGGAAAAAAAAATGTTGCCTATCAAGACTGACTTTAACCTTTCTGTCATAGCAAATGCCAGAATTTGAGAAAAATCTTGGTGGTTTGGGGTGAAAAGTTTGTAACCCAAGAATTTTCAAAGCATTCAGATTGCCTCTCATGTGTGAAAGCAACAGAAAGACCTTCACCATTATTCCAAGGCTCTGAAACTATTCATGGATATGATCCTTCTGTTATTTAAAAGTGTTATTGAAATAAGCTATCAAGTTGCAAAGTACAGCGTAAGGTCAATATATACTTAGTAATATTGTACTAAATTTATGTGGTGATAGATGGTAACTAGACTTATTGTGGTGGTCATTTCATAGTATATATACACATGTTGAATCACTTTGTTGTACGCCTGAAACTAATACAGTACTGATGTCAATTACATCTCCATAAGAAAATAAAAACATATTATTTAAAAATAAACTATAAACATACTGTTGTTGCTGTTGAGTCGCTAAGTTGTGTCTGACTCTTTGCAACCCCATGGGCAGCAGCACACCAGTCTTCCCAGTCCTTCACCATCTCTTGGAGTATAAACATGTAGGAGATTAAAAATGAGCAAAAATAAAAATTCTCACACTGCATCCTAAAATTGGATTTTGTCATTTGAAGCCTGGAGAGGTTAACATGGCTAAGCTAACCCTCACAGCATTTCCTTTCACACTTACTCCCCGCCCCCCCCCCCCCCCCCACTTTCTTGGCACCAGATGTAACTCTTGAGCCATATCGGTTACTCTCCTTTGCTCCTTTTCCATTGAAAGCTCGTGCAACATTCACAGGAC
Source organism: Bubalus kerabau (assembly GCF_029407905.1). Lineage (NCBI taxonomy): Eukaryota > Metazoa > Chordata > Mammalia > Artiodactyla > Bovidae > Bubalus > Bubalus kerabau. The sequence continues at coordinate 140,308,515 of NC_073624.1, forward strand.
TTTTCGCTACAAGGGCTTGCTGACAATGAATGACCTATCTATGTTATTGGACTGGAGAACCTGGAAAATGACTGAACAAAAGATGTGCTTTTGTTCTACACAAAAGTAAAGTGAGTCTCTGTATTTTGGAAATTTTCAAGGCCAAAGATCTGACTGTTGGTGTTCTGTATTTCTCAAACATATTAACTCCAGTCCTCGGGATTTTATCTGGGCAGGTTTATAAACAACCCAGTGGAAAGTTTTATCACAAGGGCTCTATTCAGTTTCTTCTCACTTAATTTAAAACGATTATGTATATGAAAAGACTATATGGAAAATGCAGCTAAACATTAATAATATTACCCAGTGGATGGTGGCCTTCGAGGTCACTTTTTTCTCCACAGTTTGCTATAGTATTTCACAACCAAGAATATATTACTCTTATAATTAGAAGGAGTTTCATAAAAAAAAATCACAGTATTCAGTTTACAGACATCTCACAAAACCAGAAAGGCCAGTAACATGAAAAAAAAGAATCCTCTGTTTTATTAGTAATAAAAGCACTTCAAATTAAAAGCACCAATAATGAGTATGTTTTCCTAATCATGAGAGTGGGCAATGATTTAAAAGTTTGACTGCGCCTGTAAAAGTGAAGTTGCAGTGTGGAGTTCTCACCTGTTACTGTGAGAATATAAATGAGCACAGCCATGTTGGATATGGTTGGATGTGTAACCTGGTGGGCTACAGTCCATGGGGTCACAAAGAGTCGGACATGACTTAGTGATTGAGCATGTTGGATTTAACTACAGTATCTGGGAGAGTTAGCAATATACGTATGCAGAAAATACACTTTTAGATGGTTGCAGCATTTTTTGTAATAACAAAAATTGAATACATGCATGCAGTGTGCTCAGACGAGTCAGATTCTGCAGCCCCATGAAGTGCTGCTCATGAGGCTCCACTGCCCGAGGAATTTCTGGGGCAAGAATGCTGGAGTGTGTTGCCATTTCCTACTCCAGAGGATCTTCCTGACCTAGGGATCAAACTGTTTCTCCTGCATCCATTAGATGAAAAAAGAAGATAAAAAACTGTGATATATTTTATGCTATAATTAAAAATGGCTGAATGTGAGCTACATAGGACAGTGTGGAGAAATCCAAAAATGCCAGGTCCAAGTTACAAAAGAATATTTATAGCATAATTTCAGCTTTATAAATTTAGAAACATAAAACGCAAGACTTACTTTGTTTATGGATCCAAACATATGTGGTAAAATTATACAAATATACAAAGAAATGATGAATTCAGGATGGTGATCATCTCTGGGGAGGGGAGGAAGGGACTTGGAACTGGGGAAGAGCAGCACAAAGGGCATTGGTCACTCTCTAATTTTTCTTGAAAAAAAAACATAAAAATCAGAGGCATATATATGAAGATGTTAATATCTGGCAAAACGAAGAGTAGGTAAAATTTTAGTTGCTTGAAATATGTCTTAGTAAAAATGAAAATAATATATTTAATTTATAATATATACATATTTAACTTTTTAAATTATATTGGAGAATAGTTAACAATATTGTGTTTCAAGTGTACAGCAAAGTGATTCAGGTATAAATATACATATATCTATCCTTTTTCAAATTCTTATATAAAAATAAAGTATGTTTACAATTTTAGTGTGCAGATTATCACAGGGAGATAAAATATAAAGACTAAAAGAGGAGAGGGGCAAGATGGCAGAGTAGGAAGATCTTGGGCTGCCTCCTCCCATGGACATACTAAAATTATAACTTCACATAGAAAAACTATCTCTGAGAAAGACCTGAAGACTAACAGAAAGGATTTCCCTCACTTCTTGGCAAATAGATGGGGAAAAAATGGAAACAGGGACAGATTTTATTTTCTTGGACTCCAAAATCACTGTGGATGGTGACTGCAGCCATGAAATTAAAAGATGCTTGCTCCTTGTAATAAAAGCCATGACAAACAGAAATGGCATATTAAGAAAGCAGAGACATTACTTTGCTGACAAAGGTCTGTCTAGTCAAAGCTATGGTTTTTCCAGGAGTCATGTATGGATGTGAAAGTTGAACCATAAAGATTGAGTGCCGAAGAAGTAATGCTTTCAGATTGTGGTGCTGGAGGAGACTCTTGTGAGTCTCTTGGACTGCAAGGAGATCAAAACATTCAATCCTAAAGGAAATCAACCCTGAATATTCATTGGAAGGACTGAAGCTGAAGCTCCAATATTTTGGCCACCTGATGGAAAGAGCCGACTCATTGGAAAAGACCCTGATGCTGAGAAAGATTCAGGGTAAGAGAAGGGGACGACAGAGGACAAGATGGTTGGATGGCATCACCGACTCGATGGACATGAATTTGGGCAAACTCTCAGAGATAATGAAGGACAGGGAGGCCTGGTGTGCTGCAGTCCGTGGGGTCACAAAGAGTTGGACATGACTTAGTGACTGAACAATAACAAAGATAAAAAAGATAAAGCTATATTGAGACAGGTAGGAGGGGTGGAGATGTGATTTGGCCAGAACCCACATCCCCAGAGCTGCAACCCTCTGGCCAGAGAGGCTCAGAGGCTCACAAGTCCTCCTGAAGAATGAGGGCTCTGAACCCCATGCCAGGCTCCCCAGACCCAGGGACTGCACTAGGGAGATGAACCCACATAACATATGACTTTGCAAATCAGCAGGGCTTATGCCTGCAAGAACTGGAGAGCTATAAGAAACTGAGAATCTGTACTTAAGGAGTGTGTTCAAAATCTTACTTGTTCCAAGTCCCAGTGCAGAGGCAGCAGTTTGAAAAGTGCCTAGGTTATATGTGGAGGAGATACAATGACTAATTTTAGGCCATGTACCCAAGGGGCAGGGAACTGCTGGAACTTTCACTGAGTACGGGGGAGCTGATGGGCACCAGTTTGTTTTCCTTTTGTTTTGTTTTCAGCTCACTCTATCTCTAGCTGGCCTGGCACCGACAGGTATCACTTAAAAATTTTTATTTTTTAATTGAAGGATAATTGCTTTATAGAATTTTGTTGTTTTCTGTTAAACATCAGAATGAATCAGCCATAGGTGTACATATGTCCCCTTCCTCTTCAATCTCCCTCCCATCTCCCTCCCCATCCCACCCCTCTAGGTTGACGCAGAACCCTGTTTGAGTTCCCCGAGACATACAGCAAATTTCCACTGGTTACCTATTTTACATATGATTATGTAAGTTTCCATGTTACTCACTCCATACATTTCACTCTGTCCTCCTCTCTCCCCATAAGTCTCTTCTCTATGTCTGTTTCTCCGTTGCTGCCTTGCAAATAAATCCATTGGTACCATCTTTCTAGATTCCATATATGCGTTACTCTTTCTCTTTCTGACCTATTTCACTCTGTATAATAGGCTCTAGGTTCATCCACCTCATTACAACTGACTCAAATGTATTCCTTTTTATGGCTGAGTAATATTCCATGTGTATATGTACCATGACTTCTTTATCCATTCATCTGTTGATGGTCATCTAGCCTGCTTCCATGTTCTAACTATTGTAAATAGTGCTGCAATGAACAGTAGGGTACATGTGTCTTTTCCAATTTTGGTTTCCTCAGGGTATTGGAGAAGGAAATGGCAACCCACTCCCGTATTCTTGCCTGGAAAATTCCATGGACTTAGGAGCCTGGCCAGTTATAGTTCATGGAGTTACAAAGAGTCAGACATGACTGAGCAATTAACACACAGGCTATATGCCTAGGAGTTCAATTGCTAGGTCATATGTTAGTTTTATTCCTAGTTTTTTAAGGAAGCTCCATACCATCTTTCATAGTGGCTGTATCAATTTACACTCCCACCGACAGTGCAAGAGCATTCCTTTTTCTCCACACCCTCTCCAGCATTTATTGTTTGTAGACTTTTTGATGATGGCCATTCTGACTGGTGTGAGGTGATATACCTCATTGTAGTTTTCATTTGCATTTCTCTAATGATAAGTGATGTTGAGCATCTTTTCATGTGTCTGTTGGCCATCTGTTTGTCTTTTTTGGAGAAATGTCTGTTTAGGTTTTTCCCCACTTTTTGATTGGGTTGTTTGTTTTTCTGGTATTGAGTTGTATGAGCTTCTTGTATATTTTGGAAATTAATCCTTTGTCAGTTGTTTCATTTGCTATTGTTTTCTCCCATTATGAGAGTTGTCTTTTCACCTTGTTTATTGTTTCCTTTGCTGTGCAAAAGCTTTTAAGTTTAATTAGGTCCCACTTGTTTACATTTGTTTTTATTTACATTACTCTGGAGGTGGGTCATAGAGGATCTTGCTTTGATTTATATCATTGAGTGTTCTGCCTATGTTTTCCTTTCAGAGTTTTATAATTTCTGGTCTAACATTTAGGTCTTTTACCCATTTTGAGTTTACCTTTGTGTATGGTGTTAGAAAGTGTTCTAATTTCATTCTTTTACATGTAGCTGTCCAGTTTTCCCAGCACCACTTACTGAAGAGGCTGTCTTTGCTCCATTGTATATTCTTGTCTTCTTTGTCAAAAATAAGGTACCCATAGGTGCATGGGTTTATTTCTGGGTTTTCTGTCTTGTTCCATTGGTCTATATTTCTGTTTTCGTGCCAGTTCCATACTGTCTTGATGACTGTATCTTTGTAGTATAATCTGAAGTCAAGAAGCTTGATTCCTCCAGCTCCATTCTTCTTTCTCAAGAATACTTTGGCTATTCAGGGTCTTTTATGTTTCCATATGAATTGTGAAATTTTCTGTTCTAGTTCTGTGATAAATGCCATTGGTAATTTGATAGGGATCACATTGAATCTGTAGACTGCATTTGGTAGTATAGTCATTTTCACAATACTGATTCTTCCTACCCAGTAGCATCAGGTATCACTTTTGACTTTGCTAGCATGACTTGCCCTGCCCCAGGTTCAGCTGCAGACCTGACCCAGTCTGTGTTCCTTCAATTCTCCACCTCCTGCCAGATCTGGTGGGCACTCTCAGCTAGCACTGGAGCCCCTTTAAAATGGCCCTCCGTCTCATCATATCCAGCAGGTGCCCTGAGCTGTTATCAAGCCCCTCCAATCATCCCCAACCAAAGTGGCTCACCCCAAGGGGCTGGCCATACAGACCAGAGCACCCACAACAGTTGTGACCAGGCCTTAGAGCCAGCTTCACTGGGGGTCAGCCCCACACACCATTGCATCTGCAGTAGTCCCATCCCAGGCATAATAGCAGAGCACACACAACCTACACAGGGGCACTCCTGGAGCACCTGGTGACCAGGGGGAATCACTGGGCCCCACAAGTTATCTTCTACCCAAAGCTACTCTTGCAATCCTGGGAGACATAGCTGGTCTACCTAATACATAGAAACAAACACAGATTGTTGGCCAAATGAAGAGAGAAAGGAATATGTTCCAAACAAAAGAGCCAGACAAAACCTTAAAAGGAAAAAAAAAATTAATGAAATGGAGGTAAGTGATCTTCCAGATAAAGAGTTAAAAATAACACTCGTAAAGATGCTCACCAAACTCATTAAAAGAATGGAGGAACACTATGAGAATTTAAACAATGAGATAGGGGGAAAAAGTCCAATCAGAGTTGAAGAATATAATAACTGAAACGAGAAATACACCAGAGGGAACCAATAGTAGACTAGATGATGCAGAAGGACAGATCAGCAATCTGGAAGGCAGGCCATAATAAATCACCCAACAAGGGTAACAAAATGAAAAAAGAAACCCCCCCAAATGAGGGTAGTTTAAGGGACTTCTGGAATAACATCTAGTATATTAATATTCACATTAGAGGGATCCCAGAAGGAGAAGAGAGAGACCAAGGGACAGAAAACCTATTTGAGGAAATACTGGTTAAAAACTTCTCTAACTTGGTGAGGAAAACAGACACCTAAGTCCAGGAAGCACAGAGAATCCCAAGTAAGATGAGCTAAAACATTCCAGGGAGAAATCAAAGAGGAAATAGAAAAATGTGTGTGTGTATTAGTCGCTCAGTCATGTCCGACTCTTTGAGACCCCATGGACTGTAGACCTCCAGGCTCCTCTGTCCATGGGATTCTCCAGGCAAGAATACTGTAGTGGGTTGTCATATCCTCCTCCAGGGAATCTTTTTGACCCAGGGATCAAACCTGGGTCTCCCACATTGCAGGCAGATTCTTTACTGTCTGAGCCACAAGGGAAGCCCAGATAGAAAAATACTTTGAGAAAATTGAAAATGGAAAGCATGTTCCAAAACCTATCTGACACTGCAAAAGCAGTTCTGTTCATAAGAGGGAATTTATAGCCATAGAGGCCTACCTCAGGAAACAAAACCACAAACAAAAAACTCAATCTAACATTACACTTTAAGTAACTAGAAAAAGCAGAGCAAACAAAATCCAAAGTTAGTAGAAGGAAAGAAATCATAAAGGTCAGAGTAGAAATAAATGAAATGGAGGCTACAAAAACAAAAGAAATGATCCATCAAACTAAGAGCTGGTTCTTTGAAAAGATAAACAAAATCGATAAAACTTGAGCCAGCCTCATGAAGAAGAAAAGAGAAGGCTCAAATAAATCAGAAGTTACAGTTGACACCACGGAAGTACAAAGGATTATAAAAGATTACTGTGAACAATTATACTCCAGAAAGTATGATGATAACATAAAAGAAATAGATAAATTCTTAGAAAAAATACAATCTTCCAAGAGTGAATCAGGAAGAAATATAAAATTGGAACAGACCAATTACTAGTAATGAAATTGAATCAGTTACCCCCAAACTCCCAAAAAACAGAAGCCCAAGACCAGACAGCTCCCAGGTAAATTTTACCAAACATATAAAGACTTGATACCTATCCTTCTCAAACTACTGCAAAAAACTGAAGAGGAAGGAAAGTTTCCAAATTCTTTCAGAAAGGCCAGCATTTCCCTGATAGAGAAATCAGACAGAGGTTTTTGGCTTTATGCTATGGACAACCATGTCCCAAATTGAGTGTTGTGGAACACCAGTCATCTTTGAGGTGTTTCTGGGAAATTTACCATGGTTAGTAAGTTGCAAAAATTATGCCTCTGAATGAAGCACAATGCACATTTACATAGTAAAGGCTCTGAGAATTTCTGCAGTAAGAAAACAGCACACAACAAAAGCTTAATCAGCATTTTTTCACCCCTGTGTTTCCCAAGTACATATGATTGTAGATGCCTTTATCAAGGAGTATTTATTATCATTTGAGAACTGTTAGTTTTCAGGAGATATAGTGCAGGAAACACACTCTGAATTACAAATATATGTATTCCATTATATAGAAAGCAGCATGATTAAAAAAGAGATTTTGGATGTTGAGAATGGCAGTACTGGGCAAGATGATCAGAGGTGATTGAAACTACATCAGATTTGGCAAAGAGGCCATCGTTGCAGTAGATAATAGATTGTTGTTGTTTAGTCACTCAGTCTTGCCTGATTCTTTGCGACCCCATGGACTGCAGCCCACCAAGCCCTTCTGTCCATGGGGTTTCCCAGGCAAGAGTACTGGATTGGGTTACCATGTCCTCCTCCAGGGGATCTTCCCAACTTAGGGATCAAACCCACGTCTTCTGCATCGACAGGCGGAATCTTTTACTTCTGAGCTGCTATCACTGAGAGAATAGATTATTAGGACCTCTGTATATTACTCATGGCCTAAGCTGATGATTGCCACAGTTATGCTCCCAGTACACAATAACCACTTATTTCTCACAAGTCTGTGGGCTTGCCCGGATTCAGCTGCTCTGGCTCCAAGTTACAGGTTCAGTCACATTCTGTTTCATGTATCTTGTTGTCCTTAAACAAGAGCTTATTCAAGGTATGTAACTCCTAGGGCAAGGCAAAGTTTCTTTCAAGTCTTGTGCCATGTCAGGAAACATGGCAAATCACATGCGTGGCCAGACCCAAATCAAGAGACAGAGCATTAGAGTCTGCTTCCCATGCATGAGACCAGAGATAGTCACAGGGCCAAGGTTAGCATCCAACAGCTGGGGAAGACTGTTACTCCCAGGAAACAGGCAGTGGGGTGATGGAGTGAATGTTTGCCCCATAGTAATCTCATCTGTGGCCCTGTCTGTGTGCAAAATAAAGAAACCACAACTATCAGCCAGATAGTGGAACTTTGTGAAATTGGGTCCATCTGTGAGGGCTTCCTTTCTTAAAGAGGACGAGGTTGTTGCCAGTTGCTCAGTCGTGTCTGACTCTTTGTGACCCCATGGACTGCAGCAGGCAGGCTTCCCTGTCCTTCACTGCCTCCCAGAGTTTGCTCAAACTCATGTTCATTGAGTTGATGATGCCATCCAACCAGCTCATCCCAGGCCTCCCCCTTCTCCTTCTGTCCTCAGTCTTTCCTACAGTCAGGGTCTTCTCCAGTGAGTTGGCTCTTCCCATCAGGTGGCCAAAGTATTGGAGTTTCAGCTTCAGCATCAGTCCTTCCAGTGAATATTCAGGCTTGATTTCCTTTAGGATTGAGTGGCTTGATATCCTTGCAGTCCAGGGGACTCTCAACAGTCTTCTCCAACTCCACAGTTCAAAAGCATCAATTCTTCGGTGCTCAGCTTTCTTTCTGGTCCAGCTCTCACATCTGTACTGTGAAACCGAAAGTTGCTTAGTCATGTCTGACTCTTTGTGACCCCAAGGACTATACAGTCCATAGAATTCTCCAGGCCAGAATGCTGGAGTGAGTAGCCTTTCCCTTCTCCAGGGGGATCTTCCCAACCCAGGGATCGAACCAGGGTCTCCTGAATTGCAGGCAGATTCCTTACCAGCTAAGCCCCAAAGGAAGCCCAAGGATACTGAAATGGGTAGCTTATCCCTTCTCCAGAGGATCTTCCCAACCGAGGAATCGAACCAGGGTCTTCTGAATTGCAGGCAGATTCTTTACCATCTGAGCTATCAGGGAAGGCCCCATATCTGTACATGACCACTGGAAAAAACATAGTTTTGACTATAAGGACCTTTGTCGGCAAAGTAATATCTCTGCTTTGTAATATGCTGTCTAGGTTTGTCACAGCTATACTTCCAAGGAGCAAATGTCTTTTAATTTCATGGCTGCAGTCACTGTCTGCAGTGATTTTGGAGCCCAATAAAATAAAATCTTTCAATGTTTCCATGTTTTCCCCCATCTATTTGCTATGAAATGATGAGACCAGATGCCATGATCTTAGTTTTTTCAATGTTGAGTTTCAAGCCAACTTTTTCACTCTCCTGTTTCACTTTTATCAAGAGGCTCTTTAGTTCCTCTTCACTTTCTGCCATTAGGATGTTGTCATCTGCATATCTGAGGTTATTGATATTTCTCCTGAAAATCTTGATTCCATCTGGAGCTTCATCCAGCCCGGCATTTCGCATAGTGTACGCTGCATAGAACTTAAGTAAGTGGGGTGACAATATGCCTGACAAAGATGCCAAGGACACCATACAAAGAAGGCTTCAGCATGGCACAAAGGAAGACAGTAGCTAGGCAGCTGAGCCTTACCTGTCCGTCTGCTCTCCAGGTGTGAGAGCAAGTGATAGTTAAAGTAGGCGTTCCTGAGAAGAATATTGCTTAGAAATTGAAACCAGATGGTATGAATTTCGCCCAAATCATTGTACCTGGCAGAGAGAACCAGATGAAGAAGAAGCCCATCTTTCACATTTTGCACAGCTTTCCTCTGTTATTATTAATTGATATTTAGTATTCAGAGACACAACAAAGTCTAGATCTGAGAATAATTCTAATCCCCAAGGGGAAAAAAGGAACAATCTTGAATACTTTAAATAATGTGTATTTAAACTCCAGGATCATACAAAACCTGTTGCATTTTTAGAATCTTAGTATTTTTACTCAAAAATGGTTTGGTGCCTGCTTTGTTCTACATTTGATACCCCTAAGAACTGTATGATAGGGTTTTTGTTTTTCACTTTGTCATCTCTACATAATAATTGTATAATATGATGTACAGGTATCTCTTCCAACATGGAGGCACATAGTCTCTTTCTTGCTAAAAGAGTGATAGTAAATATATTTTTTAAAATTTTTATTGGATTGTGGCTGATTTACAATGTTGTGTTAGTTTCAGGTGTATAGCCAAGTGACTCAGTTATACCTGTGTATACATCCATTCTTTCTTTAAATTTCTTTTTGGCTGTACTGGGTCTTTGCTGCTGCACAGACTTTTTTCTAGTTGCAGCGAGCAAGGCCTAGTCTCTAGCTGTGGTGTGCAGGATTCTCATTGCAGAGGCTTCTCTTGCAGAGAACAGGCTGTAGACATGCAAGCTTCAGAAGTTGCTGTTCCCAGGCTCGAGTTATGGCACATGGGCTTAGTTGCTCTGCAGCATGTGGGATCTTCCCAAACCAGAGACTGAACCTGTGTCTCTTGTGCTGGCAGGTGGATTCCTTACTACTGAGCCACCAGGGAAGCCCCTCCACTCCTTTTTAGATTCTTTTCCCATATAGGCCATTACAGAGTACTGAGTAGAGTTCCTTGTGCTATACAGTAGGTCCTTATTGTAAAACATATTTTGAGGTTTTATTTCCTGGCCAGAAAACTTTTAAAAGCACAGGGCTTGTGTCTAGTTGTGTTGCAGAGAAACTTGAGAATGAAGAAATGACTAGAAGTGAACAGAGGAAGGTTTGGGTAGCCCAATTGTGAAAACAGCAGAATTACTGTGGAGTATTTGGGCTTCCCAAGTGGTGCTAGTGATAAAGAACCCGCCTGCCAAAGCAAGAGACTTAGGAGACACAGATTCGATCCCTGGGTTGGGAAGATCCCCAGGAGGAGGGCATGGGAACCCATTCCAGTATTCTCACCTGGAGAAGGGCACGGGAACCCACTCCAGTATTCTCACCTGGAGAATCCCACGGACAGAGGAGCCTTGCAGGCTATAGTCCATGGTGTTGCAGAGTCGGACACACGTGGAGTGACTTAGCGCGCTTGCCCTGTGGAGTACTTGGTTCTCATGAATACCCTGGTTCTTCTCCCCAGTGTCACAGCTCAGTGACATCATAGTGCCTGCTCTGGGGACAGGAAATCCAAAACTTATCCTTTCCTGGCCTAAATGATTTATGAAGATCCCTGTTTTACACATCAAACTGTGACTCTATAATGAGTAGAGAATACAGGGACTAGTAGATGGGAAAGCATTCTGGAGAGAGGTGATTCTCTCAGTGTGCATAACATACTGTCAGGAAGGCACCAGACAAGTTCTACCTGCAGAAATACATGTGTATATGAAATGTTTAGTGCCAGGATAACTCTATAAAGGATATAATACATAGTACTAACAAAAGGGAGGGGATCTGAGGCAAAGTATGGTATTTCTATTAAGACTTATGGTATGTCTCTTCTATGGATATAATCTTATCATTTTAAAAATGCAACTCAAACTAGAGATAAATTCTTAGGGTGTTAGAGATATGAAGCTTTGGGAGATGGAGTATCAAATAATTAACATTTAGTATTCAGTTCTGTGTCTGGTTAATCACTTGTTGACCTTCTACCTGCATGAATAGCTATGCCTAGAAATTCTCCTCAGTAATAGCAACCATGTTACCTGTTAGCTTTTCATTGCTGCCTGTCCAACACCCAGTCCTAGATTTGTAATTATTACTAATAATGTGATGATTGTAGTATCATGTACACAAAATGGTCTTAGGAACTCATTGCCATGGTTTTGTTTTAGAGCCACGTGGTCTCTGCCACTGACCAGAAGGATGAATTTCGGATGACCACTTTACCTCCGTAGGACTGAGTTCTGCTCATTGATTTAACAGTATTACTGAGCATCTGCTCTAAGTCTTTCTTAGGTGCTGTGGGGAATGCCAAGAGGAAAAATACTCAATCCTTACCCACAGTGGAATTACAGTAGAGTGGGAAGTACTGTGATTATACTATAGCATATAATTCAAGTGCTGTAAGACAACTGTATCTAAAATGTTAAGATATCTAAAAGAGAGACAGGGCAGTTTTGGTTGGAGTGGTCAGGGAGAAGATGAGGAGGGAAGGAAAAGATTTCATGTACAAGGGAGCTTTGGGACCTGTCTGGAGGGACAATGAGATGCTACAAATTGGGGTAGTTGTTGTAATGTAACAAAGAATTGAGGGGAAAAGAGACATATTTGTCAAATTGTGGAGAGTCCCAGTTGACTACATTGCAAGTTATGTCTCGAGGAGTACAGGGAATAAAAGGAACATAAATCAGGGACAGAGCATAGCAAACATTGAATTTGCAGCTGATGGGGTTGAACTTTATTTACAAGATGCCAGTGAATCAGTGAATCTCTTGGAGCAGATGTTTGGCATGATGTGAGCTGTCCTTTGAGAGAATTGCTCCAGCATGGTGGATAGAGTGATTTGGACTCGGGGGGAAAAGGAGAGTGGCTTCATGCAGACCTTAGGAAGCTACCACAGTAGGTCAGGTCAAAGATAGTATGGGCCTGAACTAGGGGGGGATAGCAGGGGACAGACGTGAACACAATTGCTGGATGAAGAGTTGATGAGGCAGTTGGGAAGCATAGGGGAAGACGTCAGTTGCGGCTGAACTTTGAATCTCCCCTAATTCTGTAGGCCAGGTTTTCTCAACCTCTGCACTACTGATAGCTTGAACTGGAGAATTCTTAGTCATGGGAGGCTGTCCTGCATAATGTAGGAGGTTTAATAGCATTCCTGGGCTTTATCCATTAGAGGCCTGTCGTCTGTTCTCACCCCTACCCCCAGCTTCAGTTGTGAGCACCAAAACTGTCAGTAGACTTGGCGCATGTCCCCTCGGGAACTAAATTGCCCCTAGTAGAGAATCGCTGCCCTGCGTAAAACTAATAGGGCAGCTAGGACATAAAATCTGACAACCCACAGACAGTATGTCTGTCTGACTATCATCCATCCATCCATCCTTCCATCCATCTGTCCACCTCTCTATCTCTCCATTTATCATCCATCTCATTTATCATCTTTCTACCTATCTACTGTTACTAGGTTTTAAGGTATCTCCACAAACACCTAGATATGAGTGGACCAGGGAAAACCCCTGAGAATCAGGATACCTATGCAGTTTCAGCATCTTTGTAGAAGGAAGTCAAGGGAAGGCAGTGTGAATCCTGAATGGTTCTGAGAACCCCTGTATCCCTAACACGTACTCACTGGAAAATGCAGCTGAACTGGCTGGGAGTTTCGCAGGATCCGGATCACAGATGGGAGCAAGGGATGTGCCTGATGAGATCTGATGGTGCTGGGACAGCCTGGACCCTGTAGACTATTAGTCATAATAAGCCAATGTTTCCTTCCAGGAGGAACTATTGAGAATAGGTTGGAAATTTAGCAGATTAGTAACAAAAGGGGCAAAAATATCCAGATAACAATGGGATTGGAGAGTTAAAAAGGGAGGTGTCACCAAGTCCAAGGCCATATTTTTAAATCACTTTGAGAGAAAAACAGAAAAGGGAGTTTACAGTCATGAATCTAGAAAAGTTATTCTGACCTCTCCTCCCTCTTAAAAGCAGACAAAAACTTATTTACTTACATATGAGCAAAGGGAAAAGTATGCAGTCTAACAAAGTGAATGAGGAGAAGAATAAACGCTCCGTGACCTGGGAGGCACGTGGAAAGACATGCCCACAAAGCAGATGAGAACTGAGATGCAGGATTCCAGAGTGAACTGAAAGCAAGCAAGCAAATGGAAGAAGCTGGGACAATGAATCACAAATAGAAAAACTCAGAAATGTGGTGATTAAGGAAGATTTTAAAAACAACTTGAAATAAAATAACAAAATCATTTCTGTAATGGAATTGCACCAAGAGGAACACAAAAGCAAGTAAACAGAAAGGATAATGCAATAAGAGAAGTAGAACATGAAAAGGAAGAAAATTTTAGGGACTTCCCAGTGGTCCAGTGTTAAGAATCTGCCTTCCAATGTGGGGGATGAAGGTTGGATCCCTGGTTGAGGAACTAAGATCTCACGTGCCACAAGGCAATTAAGCACCTGTGCCGCAAATACAGCAGGCCTGCACACCAAATGAAGACTCCGTGCAGCCCTCTCCCCTTCGCCTGCAAAAAAGGAAGAAATTTTTAAAAATCAAAATGCATTTTAAAACAGCTGAGAGAAAGGGACAAGTTTAGAAGGTTCAACACATATCTAGTACAGATATTCCTGACCTAGAGGCATGAACTTTCAGGTTTGTGGATAAAATTCAGGTGATCTGTGGGTTTGATTGATAAAAATATGTCTACGCTGCCATTCACCTTTAGATGAAATTTAACATTTTTCTTTAGTTATTAAGGCATGAAAACACAGTAGTGTTAACAGTAACTGTGACTTGTCACCAAAAGTAATGACAAATCTCATAATATCAAATTATAGCTTAAAAAACTCCAAATGTCATTTACATTCATCAGTTTTTCAAACTTATTATTAGACCCGTGACTAGTTCTTATTATTTACTCTGATAATAAAGAAGTAGATATATTACTATATCACAATTTTAAAAATATTTTTAGGAACTACATCTCAAGATAGTTAATTTCCTATGATATTCTATGTATTCCATTTCATGCAAATATTACTCTGAAAAGGGGTGCATTGGTTTCGACAGACTGCTAAAAGTTCCACACATTTTGGAATCTCTATTATATAATAGGGGTCCCTGAAGGGAAATTATAATTCAAGAAACTTTCCTGAAATAAAAGAGAATTTGAAATTACATGTTGAGAGCACTGGAAACTGGCCCATAATGGCTGACACTATCCTGTACAGAAAAGTTCTTTGGACAGCCCAGCAAAAAGACCAATAGAAAGAAAATTAGATTGCCGTCAGAGACTTTTGCAGAAACACTTTACTGACTAAGGAAAATATGGTAACATATGTAAGAAAGTGAAGGAAAGAAAACGAGGGCCAAGAATCTTTATGTTCAGTCAAATTGACCTTTAAGTATAAAAAGCCTCTGGTAAACTGATGTAAACATGCACGAACACAGAGAATATTGTTCTCATGTGCCTTTCCTGAGGAATCTAGCAGACTGCAATGCAATAAGCATGGAATTTAAGAGTAAGCATTTTGAAACTTTTATAGCACTTTGACATAGCTGTGACATCCAAGCACATGAATCATTTTTCCAGTAATTTATTTTTCATTGTACTCGACAAAAAGATTGGTCCATAGAAGATTGGAAAAAGATTTCTTTAACTCTCTGTGCTAAAATATAGCTTCAGACAACCAAATTTACCTTAAGGGTGATTAGAGAACATTCAGTATAAATTTACTGGTACAGTGAAAACCAAAACAAAAAGAGAAAAATCACGAAAAGGGGAATCATATAACATGGAATATCTGTATGATCTGACAATGTGGATAATGTGACTATTTTAAAAATGGGAGCATTAGGAATAGGGAGACAAAAAGCTGCCTTCTAGTTCTGCACTCTGACAAAGTCGAGGAACAGTGATCCAATTCTTAGTAATGAGCATTTCTCACATGCAGCCTGAAATCTTGAAATATGTACTATTTTCTCCTCTTGGATGTGCGTGATTCCAAGTCTGAAGCAAGAAATGTGTATGACTAGCCTTCAATGTATTAGAGAGTAAAGTGAAGTGAAAGTGAAGTCGCTCAGTCGTGTCCGACTCTGTGGGACCCCATAGACGGCCTCCCACCAGGCTCCGCCGTCCCTGGGATTCTCCAGGCAAGAACACTGGAGCGGGTTGCCATTTCCTTCTGCAATGCATGAAAGTGAAAAGTGAAAGTGAAGTCGCTCAGTCGTGTCTGACTTTTAGTGACCTCATGCACTGCGGCCCACCAGGCTCCTCCGTCCATGGGATTTTCCAGGCAAGAGTACTGGAGTGGGGTGCCATTGCCTTCTCCGATTAGAGAGTAAAGAAGCTATAGAAGATTACCAAGGTTCCATAGCTAACTTGAAAGAGGCTCCCAGTGGTTGAATATGGAATAAACCAAGTTAAGGACTTGAGGAGATGTTTACCAGCAGAGGGAAAATTCCTGCGTCGAATGGAAGAAACAATTTAAGGGCAATGAAATAATGGGTAGAAAATAATTTTGGAAAAAAAAAAAAAAAAGATCTTTAAAAGCCCTCCTCACTCTAACCTGTAATTCCATCCCTGCAAACTTTGCTGGCACTCAGGCTAACTGAGGCATTTGCCACTTGTAGGGTGAGAGGAATAAGAAGATACCCCATGTTGTCTGGAGGGACTAGAATGGATGGAATGAATTGATAGGCTATGTCTGTGCCATTGCTCTTGAACTTACAGCAGGCCTGGGCCTGTATCATTTTCCAAAGGGCCTTCCTAGGGACCACTGCCATATGTTATGAGACTGCTGAGTCATTCTCTCTTGAATGATGGTTACCTATATTTGCTTATGAACTCTGCAGGTCCTCTTGCAATTTACAGCATAGAATGAATTACCTTCTTTAGCTTTACAGTGGGTTAGTTAGCCTCAGAAAAGAAGATAGCAGCTCTTGAAAGACTCAAATCCGTGTGCCATTGGGTCCTACTCCTGAGGAAAGCAACACGACTCTTCTTTGATACTATGAGCTTCATAATTATTCTTCCCTGAAAAGATATTAAGGAATATCTAAACGTATAATGTGTGTTTTATGTTCCTAAGCCTTCTGTTTTTCATGCACTGCTACTTTGAATATTCTGCGATTTTAAAAATCAAGGCTAAAACAGGCCTTGAGATAACTAGAGAGCATTGCCCTTAAGTAAAAGGACCTTGAGACAAAAAGAAAATAATCATCATCTCCCATTTGCATAATGCTTTTAATTTTTCTTCAAAGCCTGTTTCATATCTATTATTTCACTTGATCTTCACAACAACCATGTGAGGCTGTTCACTTTAAAGAAATGAACTTGAAAGCAGTGAACATTTAAAATGTTTCCAAAAAAATGTAGTAAAACCACAAAGAAAATTCCCAGAGCATCTATACCGTAGCTCTAACTTAAACTGTATTTACTGCAAATTGTATTGACTCAGAAGAGATGGCGGCTCGTAAATACAGTTTCTCTGTCCTGAACCACATTCAAACTGCAGTTGTTATGAATACAAAAGAGCTTTCCGAGTACATAACTGTAGTTTTGCTGCATTAAAGCGAAAGGCTGGCATTTGGACTAGAAAACCGGCTGTAACTGTGTCTGTTCTGCATGGCAAGCATCTCAGTGCCTGCCAGCAATAGGGATGGATTTACATATATTGACTCAATCCAGCATATGAGTAACGATCAATTTTCTTGATCTATTCTATTCTGTCAATCTGTGCTTTTGCTAGCAAATTAGGAGACATTGCTGTCAGCCAGATATAGAGTTTCCTGGGCTTATGTGAGCTTTTAAGATCTCTTTTCTACTTAATTAAAAGATACATATGGTGGTTGGCAGAGAGTAACCAGACTAGTCAAAGTAACAAAATTTGCCATGTATAGATGAGTTCCTGGAAGAAAAATCATGAAAGATGGCAAAATAAATGTGATGGCAGACTTCCGTTTCTGAGGATAGTATATTTTCGTGGCAATTTTATTAATAGTAAAATAAATAGAAAGGGACAAATACAATTTATCTGTCAGAAGTAGCCAGTAAAAGCATCCTTTTCAGGAGTCATAAATTACTTTCAGGTAACAGTATGTAAGGGAAAATGCTTTCCTGTTTGGTCTCTCATATTAATGAATCATGTCATATCAATTCATTTGCTTTTGGTCCACATCAACTCTGCCCCCAGGTTGTACTGAAGTTGTAAGGAGGGTCAACTAACTTAAAGGAATTGGCAACATTCCCATAAGGAAAGACTGGGCACATGTTGAGCCCCTTGAAGTTTCCTTTCTCCCCAGTGTACTGGTGATTCCAGGGAACCCAGCAGGCAAAATCCCAATACCTTTCTGTTAGTCTTACAGGGAGTGAGGAATGGAGTATTTCTGCTAGGGGGCGCAGTGGTGCAATCTCACTGTTTCTACTTTTTCTAACTTCTTTCAAGTGTTTTGGGGGATGGAGATTCTGAATCTGTACAAGAAGTGAAATGTGGGTATATACACAGTTATTGGCTCTAATTAAGTACTAATCTGATTAGGGATGGCTTCTACCTGTTACTGAATGCTAGTGTTAAATACTTATGGAACTACCTCAACTTACCAGGGGATGGATTTTAGGAGTAGACATATTAGGAAGGAATAAGAGCTGAAGTTCTGTACCGCAGTGAAGGCAACCAGGCTCTGATCCAGCCTGGCTCATTCATTGATGAGTCCTATGGTCCTTAGGAAAATGTTGCCCTTTTTGTACCTCAATTTTCTCATCTATAAAATGAAAATGTTGCAAGAGACACACTATTTTCAAACTTAATTTGGGGCATTTCCTCTGAAGCTGTCATTGGGGAAGAATGGGTGACTCTGGGACCCCTACTCCTAAAAACAGTGTTAGCAGATCTGCTTATAACCATTGTATAAGGCACACTTCCAATTAGATATTTTTCAAACTGAGGCTAACAGGGGTTTAAAATCTTGGCATTAGAGCATCTTGAAGGTTTCTTATGCCTCTAAAATTCTATGACCCGTATGAGAACACATGAGCCTTTTTGTTTATAGGGTTTATGCTTAAGAATTTTGCTCTCCAAATTCCAGGAATGGATGGAAGCTAAGTCACCTCCAGTTCTCAGTGGTTCTTTCCTCACTGGTCATGTCTGACAATGGTAGCCCCTATTCAGCTAGCTCACTGATACAGCATCTGGCACACAGGGTGAAGGCAATAAATTGGCATAAATGGCTCTCTGGTCTCCCTAAGATTGACACGTCTAGATTTTAGCCAAAAAACTGGTGAGAATGGCCAAATGGAGACCGGGCATCCCAAGGGGCAAGCACTGGGCACGAGAGCAGACTGAGAAGAAGATAAAAATAAAACTAAGGTGTCTGATCCCTAAGAATCAATACATTGACACAAATTCTGAATTTGTTCCCTAACCCATCTCATTTGGTTTGGAAATGAAAATAGACATACGGTGCTCTTTGCAAAAGCTGCATCTCCTTTTTGATCTCCGCCTCCACTGCCTCCCCCTTGACACATGGTGTTAAATAGCTCGGCGCTGAACATTTGCCCTATGGAGATGGCAGGATGGAAGAGTTCAGCCCAACCTGCACCTCACGGGACTACCCGGGAGTGGAGGTACAGGCACTTCCGGTGAGAAGTCTCAGATTAGGATCCAGAGCCATAGTGGACTGTGAGCTAAAGTGTATACTGTCCTTTCCCCTATTATGTCAGGTCTCTAATGCTCACACTCAACACTTAATGTATTATAGCTAATCCTACTAGGAGTACTCCCACATCTTTCCAAACTAAAAGAAATCCAGACCGGGGTGGGGGGCGCGCAGGACCTATGCAAGGACAAGTATTAAGTTTGACAGTCCAGCTTGCTGTGATGAATATTCCCTGAAGGAGAGGTTGTTATCTTAAGATTTCCCATAGCTCATAGATATGAGATGGGCCCATGAGTCATTAGTCAACCTGTATTTAATGAGCATCTACTTTGTGCCAAGGATGCCGTTACATCCTAAAGATATAGTAATGAACAAGACACACTTTCTACTTTCACAAAATGTACAATCTTAAGGGGAATACTGGCAATAAATTTTATTTGTGCAAAGGTTAAAGGTAATCCCCCAAAACCTATAAGGCTAAAACAGTTAAGAAGGGGACCCAAGCTCATCCAGGGATCAGGGAGGGCTTGGCTTCTCTGAGGAAGCAGTTGTATACCTGGTACAACTAGGCCAGGTTTTTCTAAAACTACTTGATAACAATCACCTGGGCATTTGTTTCTACTATTCTAAGTTCCTTCTCTTGGAGATTCTGACTGAGTAGATTAAGGGGTGAGATCTTGGTGTATATATTTGTAACTTTCCTAGGTTATTCTTGCAATTGAGGAGGTTGAGAAAATCCTCAATGAAGGGGCAAGCATTCCAGACAGAGGGACTGTCCATACTGAGGTGCCACGTCAAGAGGATCAGAGAGGATTTGCTAGAACAATTTTTTATGATGTTGAAACCTTGCCCAGTGACTGAGAAGAAGCTAAGGTGAATTCTGGGATGTGAGGAAGAAGAGAAAATTGATGGGTGCTCTGCAGAAACAACTGGACTTCCTGATTCCCTCAAGCAATCCCTAAAGCAAGAGAGTTCCAGAAAAACATCTACTTCTGCTTCATTGACTAAGCTAAAGCCTTTGACTGTGTGTATCACAACAAACTGTGGAAAATTCTTCAAGAGATGGGAATACCAGACCACCTGACCTGCCTCCTGAGAAATCTGTACACATATCAATAAGCAACAGTTAGAACCAGACATAGAACAATGAACTGGTTCCAAATTGGTAAAGGAGTATGTCAAGGCTGTATATTGTCACCTTGTTTATTTAACTTATATGCAGAGGACATCATGTGAAATGATGGGCTGGATGAAGCACAATCTGGAATCAAGATTGCAGGGGAAAATATCAATAACCTCATATATGCAGATGATACCACCCTTGTGGCAGAAAGCAAAGAGAAACTAAAGAGCCTCTTGATAAAAGTGAAAGAGGAGAGTGAAAAAGCTGGCTTAAAACTCAACATTCAAAAGACAAAGATCATGACATCCAGTCCCATCGCTTCATGGCAAATAGATGGGGACACAATGGAAACAGTGACAAGACTTTCTTTTCTTGGGTTCCCAAATCACTGCAAATACTGACTGCAGCCATGAAATTAAAAGATGCTTGCTCCTTGGAAGGAAAGTTATGACAAACCTAGGCAGCATATTAAAAAGCAGAGACATTACTTCACCAACAAAGGTCTCTCTAGTCAAAACTATGGTTTTTCCAGTAGTCATGTATGAATGTGAGAGTTGGACCATAAAGAAAGCTGAGTGCTGAAGAATTGATGCATTTGAACTGTGGTGTTGGAGAACACTCTCGAGAGTTCCTTGGATAGCAAGGAGATCAAACCAGTCAATCTAAAGGAAGTCAGTCCTGAATATTCATTGGAAGGGCTGATGCTGAAGCTGAAGCTCCAATACTTTGGCCACTTAATGCAAAGAGCCAACTCTTTGGAAAAATCCCTGATGCTGGCAAAGATTGAAGGCAGGAGGAGAATGGGATGACAGGGTATGAATTGATTGGATGGCATCATCAACTCAATGGACATGAATTTGGTGATGGACAGGGAAGCCTGGCATGCTGCAATCCATGGGGTTGCAAAGAGTTGGACATGTCTGAGCGACTGAATGGAACTGAAAGCTACCCCGAAATTGTTTGCTTCCATTTGCTATAAATGTTATTTTCTTTAAACAACATGGAGAAATGTAGCGTAGCTGAACAAGAGGGGCAGTTTGTGGAGACTTAGAAAGACTCTAGCTTTCTAAAATACATCCTCTAATGATGCATAAAAGTCTGCAGAGAATCTACTTGTAGGTTTATATTTCAATTAAACATTAATAGTCATGGCAAAGGGGCTCCCCATCAACCACAAATCTGAATGTCTTCATTTGTGTTAGACACTGTGAATGAACCTTCAAAGCTACTTATGCAGCTATGCAAATGGCTCTTAGGAGAGATTATATGCAAAATAAATGAAAGATTAACCTTGCTTATCATATATTTGAGCATAAAGGTGCACCCTGCCCTTCGCTTTTAGAATCCCTGGCAATCGTTTGCTGAAGCTGGCTTATATTGGCACATGAGAGTGTGTTGTTAACATCTTTTTCCATTTTTATATCCAGTGACACATTGGTAGCTTGAAATCAGCCATTGTGGGAGCATTGACCCCATGGAAATCAGCAATTTGTTTTTCATTGCTGAAAGCCTATTGTTAAACACTCACTAGCACACCACTGCCTAACAGGTTTTCACAGTTCTGAAGCTGTGGCTATTTTTTCATGAGA
The DNA here is from genome assembly GCF_029407905.1 of Bubalus kerabau. Lineage (NCBI taxonomy): Eukaryota > Metazoa > Chordata > Mammalia > Artiodactyla > Bovidae > Bubalus > Bubalus kerabau. The sequence goes on from NC_073624.1 coordinate 140,330,370, forward strand.
GTATTCACTCCTGCCAGTGAAGGCGCCTTGTTCCCTGCTCTTTTTCATTAGGGAAGAAAGTCTTTCCCAGCACCTTCACTTTACTTCTGTTACTTCTCCTTGGTTAGACCTTTATCCCATGGCCATTTAGGGGAGGCTGGAGTAGTATCTGGCCAAGGGGGATGAAGCTACTCTATTTGGTCTAAATCACTCCTAATATAAACTGTGGAACTGGGGACAATTGTCCTGAATAAAACTGAGGGTCTATTAGTAAAGAAGACAGGGACTTCATCTTGGGCCAGGAAATGAATAATATTTCCCATATATGTAATACAAGAAAAAGATGAATGTGGTCTTTAAGATCCGGAAGCCTGAAACATAATAGAACAATGCCATCCCTGTTTCATTTTTGTTTTTAGCATTTTATGCTCAGTCTCTTACAGCAGTGGTGCTCCAAGTGTGGTTCTTGGATCCGCAGCATCAGCCTCATCTGGGAACTTGTTAGAAATACAGACACTTGGGCTCCATCCCCCAAGTCTACTGAATCTGAAGTTGTGAATGGGGTTTGTGATGGGATGGGAAGGTCTGATTAGGGGTGTGGTGTAGCAATTGGTGTTTAATAGATGTTCTGGATGGATCTGATGGATCCTAAAGCTTGAGAACCACTGTCCTAAGTGTGTGCTCAACTCTGTCAGTGTGATGGGTGTAAAGTGAATTTCAGTGAATCATAAGCACTCAGTTGGTGTTAGACACATAGTAGGCACAGTCATTGACTCATTAATTGATTTAGTATACTTTTTTGAGCCTTTGTTGTGGTTACCCTGTATCATCTAATTGGTTACCCTAGCAACCCACTCCAGCGTTCTTGCCTGGAAAATCCCAGGGACGGGGGAGCCTGGTCGGCTGCCATCTAGGGGGTCACACAGAGTCGGACACGACTGAAGTGACTTAGCAGCAGCAGCAGCAGAAGCCAGTATGATCTTTTAAAAATGAAAATCAGTTGTGCTGCTTGTTTTTTTATTTGTTGAAGTATGGTTGATTTACAATGTTGTGTTAATTTCAGGCGTATAGCAAAGTGATTCAGTTAGGCATACACACATACACACACATATATCTATTCTTTTTCAGATCTTTTCCCATATAGGTTATTACAAAATATTGAGTATAGTTCCCTGTGCAATAGAGTAGGTCTTTGTTATTTACAGTTATTTACATATGTAGTATGCTGTTTGCTTTCTTAACATCCTTCAGTGACTTACATAGCAAAATGAAATACAAATTTGAAGTCCCTCCATGGCTTGGCCTGTCTGCCTCTCCCAGCTCCTTTCTTCTTTTAATCCTCTTTCTTCTTGGTGCCTATACCACGCTGGTCTTCTTTCTATGGTTGACTCTGTTTTGACATTCTGGCTTTGGCTCAAATTTCACCTTTTCAGAGAAGGCTTATGACTGCCTTATTAAATGTACCCTCCACTTATCTTCATCATGTTCACCATTTTTTTCATGGCATCTAAAATCAGCATGTCTGTTCACTCACTCATAGTCTGACTCTTCCTCTGGAATGTAAGCTCCACAAGGGGTGCTGCTACCTCTCTGTATCTAAGCGGACCCTGGGACCCTGGTCCCAACACACATTTGTTGAGTCAATTTCCAGGTATTACCCTAGATGTGCCATAACTGAGATTTGAATTGCTAGAGGAAATTAACAGCTGGAATCAGTGCTTTAACAGATTCATATCATGCTTTTTTTATCACTTGTAAATTACAATCTATTCCATTTGTAGAAACTTAAATTTACTTATAGAAGACTCTTTAAGGGCTCATGGAACTCACTTGTCTGGACAAGATCAGGTTGCTTCAGGTTGAGCTGGCGGCGTGTTCATTTACTGATGGGAGATTGCCAGGAACTTGAAAAAGAATATCAAAATGTCTTATTCCTTGCAGTATATCAGATAAGCAAGTAACTGACTCAGAAAATTTATGATAGCCTTGCAGTTGTTTTTCCCAGAGACTGTTCTGGAAATAGATGAAATCAGACTCCAGTGCCATCTAGTGGTCATGTTTAGTTCCTATAGAAATAAAATCCAATATACTTTGATTTGTATTGTGGGACTTTTGTGTGTGTGTCTGTCTGCCTGTCTGTCTTTCTAGTCTTACATACTACTTTAGTTATATTAATGTTGATGTGGGTTGCTTAAATTCTAGGAAATTCATAAGAATCAGTAATCTTTCCTGTTGTCATATGGTGATAGAAATATGTTTAGTAAATAACTGTATTAGGTGACCATTCGTTGTTTTCAGCTTTGCAACACCTAAGAGACTGAATCTATTTGATGTCCCCATTTGGTGGTAGGTATTGGCTGTCGCTCAGAGGCAGAGAGAGAATCCTGAACTTCTGTTCTTCAATCACCAGGGTACATTCGACTTTGTTGTATATTCAGATGTCGAATCCTATCCTTGTTTTCCATCTTCCCCATTGGTTCCTAGCAAGCTTCATTTGGCAAAACTAATACAATTATGTAAAGTAAAATAAAATTGAAGAACAAAAAAAAAATTAAAAAAAAAAAAAAAAAGCTAACCAAATCTTTAGCTGGAGAAGCAAAATGGAAAAGAAATTTAAAACAAAAATTAGAACCTCACAATTTTTTAATAAAATTATTTTCATTCTCTGTAGCCATAATAAGATTTATAGGGTCTGTAGAAACTAATGGGAATTAATATTCTAGGTGCATATAAAACAGACTGTGCCCTGTGCTAAGCATTCTATTCACATCTTTACATATTAAGCAATCCTGTACAACGTGGATTTGGACTCCCTATTTCTATTTTATTTGTTTTTTAAAAATTAGGATTTTATTTTATTGTTTATTTGAAAGTTTTGTTTTTTGGCTGCACTGTGTGGCTTGTGAAATCTTAGTTCCCTGGCCAGGGATCGAACCTGCACCCTTGGCAATGAAAGCGAAGAGTCCCAATTGAGGGACCAAAATTCCCAGGACTCCCTATTTTTAAAAAAGAAAGAGTAGAATTCATAGAGATATCATTTTTGAGCCCCTAATAAATGTCAGGCATTATGCTAGATGTTTTCTACACATTCTTTAATCTAATCCTGCAAATTTTTAGAAGTAGTATTATCATCTATCTCTTCCATTGAAGAAACTGAAGCTCACTTTGCCCCAGATTCCCATATCTGAGGACTGGAGTTAGAGTCCTTATGGCTGGCTCCAGATTGTACTCTTTCTTCTACTTCTTTTCCAGTATTTTAGAAAGAATTTTGATTTTTAATTGTTTAAAAGATATATTTCTCCTTCCACTCCACATCCCATCAGATGACCAGTAGTTTGAGGGCAGGGCCCACATCAGGGCCTGGCATGTAAGAACTCAGTAAATATTTGTTGAATGAGTTGAAGGAGGCAGGATTGGGAAGGTTCCAATTCTCTAGTCAGCCTCTTGGTTAACATTTGTACCAGTTGTTTATTGCTGCATAAAATATTACCCCAAAACTCAGTGGCTGAAAATAGCAGACACTTATCTCCCAACTGCTGTTGCTCAGAAATCCAGGAGCAGAATACCTGGGTCTCTTGAAAGGTGGTTGTCAAGATTTTGGTAAAGGCTGCAGTCATCTCAAGGCCCAGCTGGGGCAAGGTCTGCTGCTATTCAGTACGATGATTCGCCTCTGCCCCCAGCAGAGATGTGTCCACGCTCATTCACCTGGCCATTGGCAGACCTCACCTCCCTACCAGGTCAGCCCTTCTGCCAGGCTACCTCATGACATGGCAGCTGGCTTTCCCCAGAGTGAAGTGATCCAGGAGAGAGTGACATAGAATACCTGAGATGGAATCCAGTCTTTTTTATAACCTAATCTTGGGAGTAATGTGTTTCTTTTTTATTTTATTTTATTTATTTATTTTTTAAATTTTATTTTATTTTTAAACTTTACATAATTGTATTAGTTTTGCCAAATATCAAAATGAATCCGCCACAGGTATACATGTGTTCCCTTATTGGAGTATAGTTGCTTTATAATGTTGTGTTAGTTTCTTCTGTATAGCAAAGTGAATCAGCTATATGTATGCATACATCCCCTCTTTTTTTGGATTTCCTTCCTACTTAGGTTACCACAGAGCATTGAGTGGAGTTCTTTGTTATACAGCAGGTTCTCATTAGTGATCTACTTTATACATAGTATCACTAGTATATACATGACATCTTTTTACTTCTGTTGTATTCTCTTCATTAGAGGTGACTCATGAAATCCCTCCCACTTAAGGGGAGAACAGTTCACAAGGGCATGGAGATCAGTGGGGGCCATCTCAGAGGCTGCCAACTGTAACATTAGTGGCATGCCCTCTGAGTGTTAAGTTGTGCAGTCATTCTGTAATATTCTAGATTTGCTCCTTCCCTTAATAACCAACAATGTTTTGTAAGCCAGCTAAGGCAGGCTCTCATAGTGTATAGGAGAGCTAGTTCTGGTGGTAGGCAAACTGGATCCAAATTCTAGCTCCCTCACTTCATAACTGTGGTCCCGATGATGTCTCCATTCCTTTTTCATGAAGTAGACTTTATAACAGTGCTTAGTGCGTAAGTCGATCATAAGGATTAAATGAGATACCTAGTTTCAGTATCTTACAGCATGAAAATGGCAATGGACCACAACTAATACAGTGTAAATGTACATGTGAATTTATTTCCAACTCTCCATAGTGCTTTCTTACGTATTTTCTATTTTATTTTATTCTTAATATAATCCTAATAAGGTGTGGTAGAATCTGATGCAGTGGTACCCATTTTGCATTTGAGACACATAAAAATTGAATGATATGCCAGTAAATGATGAAGCCAGGTCTATAGTCCAGTTTTCCTTTTACCCAAAGAATTTCTCTTTCCTAATTCTTTCTTTTTTATTTTAATATCTTTGAAAGATGGGCGAAGAACTTCCTTACTACTCCATCTCTGTATATATTTGGTACTCTGTGACAACAGAGCTGTAAGAATGACCTAGGTAATGAGGCCAGATGTTGTCTCAGAGCAGACAGAGTCATATTTTGAATGTTGTAAAAGAACCATCTATAAACTAACTGTAATCCATGTACCACATTCTAAACAGTACAGTTATGGTAGCTTAGGAAACCACATCCTGGCTTCGGTTCTTCAGTCTAAGAGTATAGTTTTCTGTTAAGTTAATGAAAAACAACCTCACAAGATTCAGATTCTATCCCTTAATTTAAGAATGGTCTACCAAAAAGCCTAGGAGACCTCCTCATGATAGATTCCAAATGATATTTTACCTAAGCCAACAATAAAACTCTATAATAGAGACATTGAACCACAAATACATTCCTATTTAATTCCTATTATTCTCCAAGTCCTCAGCCCCTTCTCTTTCTTTCCCTCCCAGAAAACCCCAAATTCAGGCCAAACAATAATGAAGAAAAATATTGTTGACTATGTGTCATAATCACATCTGTCTTTGGGAACAGAGGACTCTATTCCCCAGGTATTAGATGCAGCCTTGAATCATTGTAATTTATGAAGCTGATCTGTTCAGAAGAAAGGTCATTTTGTTACTGAGGCTCGGTGTTTCCTTCTCTCTGTTCCTTCTTTACAAAATAAACAAGCAGCAGATTCAATCAAGCTGATGATCTCTTCTCCCTTAAATGATCACAGCCTTCTTTTGAGCCCTGTGTTGTTGAGGCTTCCAGATGCATATGAGCCACCCAGCTCTTTAGACTTTTACTTACTGGAGTCTACAGTGTGCTTTGGGAGGCTTAAAAGGAAGGAAGTGAGGGAAAACAGGTGATTATTATAAAGGAAGGAAAGGGTGAAAACAATACTTGATGGGTGTATGTCTAACTTTTCAAATATTATTGGAAATTTAAGAGAAAACAAAGTTTTTAACACCTTTATGGAGTGTCAAAGTAGTTGGCTCCTCTTTAATGTTTAAAAGAGAGAAATCCTTCAAAGCCAGACTCTGTATGCTTCTTTTTGTCCCATGCTCTGACTAACAGACTTAGTTGTTCTGGGAGGCCTCCAAAGGCAATAGGTCATCGCCACCACTGATGTCCACATGCAGCCCTACAGCTGAGCAAGCAAGAAAATCATGTCACCACTGTGACCTTTTGGGGTGCTGATCTAATAGAACATGGTGTTCTCAAGAGCTGGTCAAGACTGGAGAGCATGTCCAGCAAAACATCAGTGCCCTCATAATACAAATGTGTGTGTGTCTACCTGCTAGATAGATAATGCTGACAGTTGGGCAGCATTGTAGATATATTTAATAATTATACACCTAGAAATGGAGTGCTAAATTTTATGTATATTTTGTCAACATAAAATGTAAGTCCATATATACACAGAAATACACAGATAAGCATATGTATGTGTATATCTATCGATCTGTAATCAACCATCTTTAAGCAGTATCCCATATTCAAGCCATATGTTGAGACATGTGTACCACCCTGGGTCATACATTTTGTGAGGACCTCAAAGAAGTTAAGACATCCTCAGAGTTGGAATCTCAGTTCAGGAAAGATCTGGAGACTACTGGGTAGAATGAACGGAGGAGGAAAGTAGGTATTATTGCCCAGGAGGAATGAAGATATTTTAAGACCAGAGTCACTTTCAAAGCCAGAGTAGTGTCACCTGGAGAGAAGAGACTGGCTGGGGGAGAGCTGGGAAAAATGACTGAAGCTAACAGATTGGACCTCAAAACCTGAAGAGCTTTCTAACAATTTGAGAATACGGCAGTGCAATCAGACTAGTGAACTCAACTGTCCCACCAGAGTCCAGTCCAGTAGCTAGAGCATCTTACCCAGGTGGCAGTTTAAGGAATGATGATGGATGCATTTTCAGAAACCCAGACTCAGGCTGTCTACAATGTACTGCTGATCTCACAGACTAATAATAACGACAACAACAATAAATAGCTATATAGCATACTTATTCTACGCCAGGCACTATGCAGTTGCCTTGCACATCAAAAGATAACAGCCCCAGAGAGATTTTTTAACTCCTGATATGAGACAGAATATAGGAAAAGAATTCCCTTTTTTTGACGGTGAAGGATAAGTGGAATGTCAGGGAATTCAATCAGGCAGGTAATTCATCTCAGTTCTTTGGTTATTTTTGAATCATCTCTTCCTTTCAACAACTGTGGTATAAACATACAACGGAATATTACTCAGATGTAAAAAGGAAGGAAGTACGTACTAAGACATGGATGAGCCTTGAAAACATTGTGCTAAGTGAAATAAGCCAGATGTAAAAGGACAAATACTGTGTGAGTCGACTTATGAAGTATTTAGAAGAGGCATGTTTATAAAGACTGAAAGCAAATTAAAGATAACTGGGGGCTGGGAGAGGGGAGAATCGGAAGTTATTGCTTAACAGTTATAGAGTTTCTGTTTGCAGTGATGAAAATGTCATAGAAATAGACAGTGGTGATGGTTGCACAACACTGTGCATGTGTTTAATGCCTCTGAATTATACACTTGAAAATGGTTCAAATGGTAAATTTTACGTTATATATATTTCATGTCAAATTTTAAAGAGGGCTATCCACCCTGATATATTACCTCTTTCTTCTGGCTCACTCAGAGAAGAATTCGGTTTAAATTGGGGAAATTTCTGAAGAGAAGAGTCAGTGCCCGACGTGGTAAGTCCTGGGCCCACAGCTGCTTGGAGGTCTTTCTCAGAAGGATCTGAGTGGGGACGATTCAGGTTTCCAGCCAACAGTGGTTCTCAGCAGTGATACCACCCCTCGGGCATGGTCGAAAGGAGCCCCTGTTCTGAGCCTTTTACTTTAGGGAGCCCTGTCTAACAGGACTTTCTGTGACAATGGAAATGTTCCATAGCTATCCAGTAGTTACTAACCACAGGTGGCTGTTAAACATCTGAAATATGCTCAGCATTACTGAAGAAATGACTTTTTAAAAATTGGGATATAGTTGCTTTAGTGTTGTGTTAGTTTCTGCTGTATAATGAAGTGAATCAGCTATATGTATACATATATCCCCTCCCTCTGAAGCCTCCCTCCCACATCCCACCCCTCTAGGTCATCCCAGAGCACTGACCTGAGCTCCCTTTGCTGTACAGCAGCTTCCCACTAGCTATCTGTTTTACACACAGTAGTATATAAATGTCAGTCCTGAACTCCCAGTTCATCCCACCTTCTCCTTCCCCTCCCTGTGTCTACACATCCATTCTCTACGTCTGGGTCTCTACTCTTGCCCTGCAGTTAGGTTCATCTGTACCATTTTTCTATTATAGATTACACATATATGCTTAATATATGATATTTGTTTTTCTTTCTGACTTACTTCACTCTGTATGACTGTCTCTAGGTCCAGCCTTGTCTCTCCATATAAGGAGCTGATTTTTAAATCTTATTTAATATTAACTAATTTAAATAGCCACATAGGTCTGGTGGCTATTGTATGGGACAGCATAATTTTAGACAGTTTCACTCTGGCCTGCCCCTGGTCATGTCCCTCCCCAAGATGTGAGTGGTCAAAAGGTCTTAAAATGACTTATTCCTCTTGGTTTCTCATATGGTAGAAGCAGGCCAAGAGATGGGTGGTGCCAGAGCCTTGGTATCCACCTGAGTCTGTTGAGGGGAATTTGGAAATAGGGTCATAAGAGGGAATAAGGAGTCATATAAAAAGTTGGCAAGAGTTGCTTTTGATCCTAGCAAGTGCAGGCATGAAAACAGGTCATGGTGGGAGAACTTGGGTCATGAAGATGAGAATACAAGGCTGGATGATGTTTTGTGCATATGGGATCTCCTTGGATGACATACTGCCTCCTGGGGATTTGGGGGAGAGAAAGGGTTCTTTCCAGACCATTTCAATAGTGAGGGGAGGTTGTTTGCATTCTGCTGGAGAGTGGGACCTTCCTGACTCCAGAGCCTACTCTATTAGGGGCAGGCCTCGGTTGTGCATAGAGGTCTTGGAATCCATAATAGATTGGAAGAAGATGGTCATGCAGAACTAGCATGGCAATGATTTTATCCAAGTAAAACTTTATGGCTTCTAAATTCCCACTTCTTTAACCTGTGTTTGCTTTTTATTAAATTCTGCCTTCTCTCTAAGAAGATTGTATTCACTATCCCCATTCCCAAACTGCAAAACTGAAAACATAGGTCAGAATTAGGGAAGCCTAAGTTTGGCTGATTCAAATCACTAGTGAATTTGGAGATGAAAGGATGAAAGATCAGTTCTCTTGTTACTGATTCTTTTCTGGAAAAAGCTTTTTATTTGCTCTGTCTTGGCAATCACTTGATCGATTATAAAATTATACACCTATCATTTTCCTTTGGAAATATTTGCAACAGGGAAGAAGAAAATGTACTCTCCTGAAGCTATGTGCTGCCTTGATGTGTCTGTTCTGTGATGCAATTAGGGAGCCACTGAAACCACCATGAAGTTGGCTACTTCATCGGAGGGGAGTGAGAAAGAGCTGCACCTTCTCTTTCTTTGACTTCTCACTGAGTCCAGAGAGGAAAACGTGTAGTTGTTCTAAAGCACATGGTGAGCCCTGGATAAAACTGCAAGGTAATCATATTATTTCTAAAAATACCAGAGAAAATATAGGGATGGAACAACCAACATTTAAGTTAGGATCCGTTGAGTGCCTATCCCATTCCAGGTACTTCTCACACATTTATACTCTAAGGCCCATTATATCCATGACAAAGCCATTGAGGCTCAGAGAGTAAAAGTCATTTGCCAAAAGATGCACAGCCAGGTTGTAGACTTAATTCTGTCTGATGGCAAATGTCATAAACAATGTGATGCTAGTCTTTCTCAGTCCATTTATTCCAGGCTTTTAGGTATCTGATGATCTCATAGGCCCTCACTCTACCAAGGCTTCCCCTGGTACTACCTGCCTTGGGTCTCCCTTGATCCCACAGAACCCCTGCTCTCAGTCTGCCCTATCTCTTTCCCCCTATTCCTGAAATCTGACTTGTTTTCTTATTTCCTCAGCATCTTGCTATTCTCACTGTCACTAAATGATCTGAAGAGATTAACATATAACTCATCACAGCAACATTTGCATTTTGAGAAGGTCATCTGTGGACAGGATTATCATGATCAAAAAAGATGATTCTCTAGTATAGAAAATTTCAGGCACCAAGACAAGCAGATCAAGCAAAGTATTAGTACCTCTGAGTATGATGTTTGAATGTACCTGTGTCTGCATGTTTGAGGAGGGGACAGTCTTAGGAAAAGACTTTCATGGTTTTGTTCTAATACACCTCATAAACTGATGAGTTGCAATCTTTTTCATGATTGCTCCCCTAAGGACAATTTTTTTCTTAATTGCCCTTTCTCATAATAGACTGTATCTGTTTATATACTAACATAATCTGTACTTTTGTACATAAAAAGAGTAAGGGTCTTTTTGAGACACCTCACAACCAGTTTTCCCCTCGTTGGGGATGATATAACTAAAAGTTGAGAATGTGTGCTAACAGACCATTGTCTGCATTTTTGCGAGACCAGAAAGCGTGGTATTAAGAGCGTACTTTCTAAGTTAAAATTCTAGTTCCTCTCCTTCCTGGCTGTGTGGCCTGGGCAAGTTGTTTAACCCATCTGTGCTTCAGTTCTCTCATATGTAAAGCAGGTATAATAATAGTCCGTACTTCATAGCTTAGAACAGGTCTGCAGGCGAAGTAGGAATTAAGCGTTAGATATTATATTTCATGTCAGGCTGCACATAGAAAGTCATGTTACTTTTACCGCACACTGGGGTAAGCTAAGATGGGTGAGTCTTGGGGTGTTCATAGGACTTACTGGAAAAAGTTTTGTATTCCGTTACTGTAAGAAAAAAATATAAACAAGAAAAACAATTTTAAAAACTGTATAGAACTTTGAAATAATACAATTTCCAAAAAATGTAGTGTGAAACTTGAATGTATTTGTCATTAGTGCCAGAAATTTTGGCCCACACATGGTGGCAATTGTCCGTGTGAGATGCTAAGGGTCTTCAGTGTCAAAGTAATAATTCTGAGACATTTATAGTGGGAGTCATTCAAATAGTACCTGAAGATAATCTTTGTAATTTTTTTTTGAAGAGTCATGTTGAAAAAGGGTGAACATGGTTTAGTGCAATGAAGATTTAGAGCCTCTCCTATCCTCTGGCTGGTTTGTAGTTTGCTTTGGGCAGGCAGCGGCATGCCACATCCCAGTGGTTGGGAAGCTCTGAGGTTGCATGTAAGCCTGGCCCAGAACACAGAGGCAAGATGAATTTTCCTGATAGAAGCCCTTTGCAGAAGCACTGTACTGCATTGTCTTCATCTGAAAAGAAGACCCAAGCTTGGCTTCTTAAAGGAACTATTTCCAGTCCCATTCAGGGCAGTCCCCACTTGGTCCAAGATGGGAGGGCTGCGGGGGTGGTGGCAGTAGCTCAGAACAAAAGCAGGAGGAAGGCGGCCAAGGACCAATTGGCAGGAGATGCTGACGCCCAGGGTCTGACTGGATGGGCCAGGAGGCGAAAGTGTGGCTCTGAGACCCGTGTCCAAACTGGTTTCCTGCCCCCAACCCAACCAGAGCCCCTGGTAGATTTCTAAAAATACAGAATTAAATTTCCTCTCACCTCTATTTGAATAATTCCATGCTTTTTATTATTGTTTCCCAGCAGTGAACTCAGAGAACTGCATGTGCTAGCCAAGCCTAATGATTGTTTTATAAATATTTATAAATCAGATACTATCTTCCTTTCTTTCCTCTCTCTGTCTGGCTATACATTATTAGGAGACTCATTCTTCCTTTTCCCAGTCGTTCCTTTGACGTTTTGCGGAGTTGGGGAGGGCATTTGGAATCTGACATTTTTCTTTGATGTGCTTGCCTGTACTTTGGGAGTCTTTGTTAAGAAGCTTCATTCTGAAGTATTTAAAGGGGGCCTCCCGAGGCGGCCTTATTGTTCACATGTGCCCAAACCAAACTGAAGCCTCTTAGTTGATACTTATCTTCTTTTTCAGAAGAGAGGACTCGTTTAGTATATTCATTTATCAACAGAGATTTCCTTCTGGTTGGGAAAATGTCTTTTGCCCATCCTAAAAAACATGAGAAATAAATTTTTTTTTTTAAAGCAAGAGAAATAAAGGGGAGGGGGAGAAGAGGAACTATCTAGAGCAGAAAAGTCAAGAAGTGAAATCAGTAACAGTTCTGTAGATCAGGTCTTTTTCCTGGAAACCTTCTGTCCGTTTTCTGGCAGCAAATGGTGCCCCATCTATGGCATTTGGAAACCTGCCTCGGTGGCCGTGGCTTTCAGGAAGTGGTGCCAGACTAATTAGATTATGTTAACTGTGCCCAAGCCATTATAATGGATTGATCTTAGTTTTTATCCTAAGCCTGGAATCAGTACAGAAGCTAATTGCTAAATAAATGCAAGTCCCCTATCTGGTAACAATAGATTCTCCTGATCTTCACTGGCTGGGATGGGACATTGTCTCATGGGAGAGGGCACAGAGGCCCTTCAGAGTGGACACTAACTTAAGCAGAACTTGCTCTTCTAGTTTCCAGGTGTGCCTAGAGCCAAGGTTATTGATTGATTAATTGATTGATTGATTGCAGAATAGTTGGTTTACAATGTATTAATTACTGCTATACAGCAAAGTGATTCATTCAATTATATATATATACACATGCACACACACACACACCCATACATTCTTTGTTTTTAATGTTCTTTTCCATTATGGCTTATCCCAGGACATGAATATTGTTCAGTGTGCTCTACAGTAGGACCCTGTTGTTCATCTGTTCTATATATAAAAGCTTACATCTGCTAACCCCAGCTTCCCACCCCATCCTTCCCCCAACCTTCCCCCTTCCCTCCAGCAACCACTAATTTGTTCTCTGTGTTTGTGATTCTGTTTCTATTTCATAAATAGTGGTTCACTTGTATCATATTTTGGGCTCCCCAGGTAAGTGATATCATATGGTATCTGTCTTTCTCTTTCTGACTTACTTCACTTAGTATGATCATCTCTAGTCACATTCATGTTGCTGCAGATGGCATTTTTCCTTCTTTTTTATGGCTGAGTAGTATTCCATTGTATGTATGTACCACATCTTTATCTGTTCCTCTGTTGATGGGTATTTAGGTTGTTTCTGTGTCTGAGCTATATGTCTTATTACATAAAGATTTTCCAGAAAGTTTATCTTGATTACAAAGGGAAGAGTGCTTATTCAGATGGTTTCCTAGGAGAGCAGTCTAGGAACAGAGGTACATAGTCTTAATAACTGTAACCACCTGAAGCATGGCAGCAGCAATATAAGTAGGAATGTGTCTGGTGTTATGTTCATACCGTAACTGACTTCATACAAAGTACTTATCTCACCTCCTCTCATTTTGCAATGATCCTGAGGAAACACTTAGCACATTTCAAAGCATTTAGACAACCCTATGGGGATTGGCCATTCCTAACTTTCTGAGAGATGAGGAAACTGAGGCTGAGTAGCTGAGATACGAAATAATTTCCCAAGGCCAAGGAGTGGCCCAGATGGCATGTATCCATTTGTACAACTGGTGCTCTGAAGCCCGACATACATCCTGTAATAGGGAACTAGACCTTTGGGTGCAGAAGAAGGAGCTTTCCCCTGGCTTTCACTTTGTCATTGATAAAGAACACTTAGAGACATTTTTTGATTTCTTCAGTGATCCTTCTAGATGGGATTCTTTGCTGGACAGGGTACCTCCAATAGGGACCATGGTAAATATTAGTCCCTAGAATGTCCTCTGCAAAAAAAGGAACAAAGAAGAGTGTTCCTTTTCTCATGCTATCTGAACAGAGTCTCCATGAAACTGAGACCTGGGTCTTGGCTAGCTGCCCCAGATGCTCATTTTGGGGGGAGACTCACATCCAGGGACAGGCAAGTTTCTGGCTTTCTGCAGACTGAGGGAAGAATCCTGGCGTCATGTACACCAGACCTTTGAGAAGACTGGCTGCCAGTGAGCTACCAACACACACACCACAAACCTAGCAAAGCACGAATATACAGCCCGCCCTGGCCTCTGTGGGAAGGTACAGGAGAGGAAGGTGGGGGCCTGGAAATTAAACTTATCAATTTTTAAAAATCAAGGTTAATCATAACAAGGAAGGACTTTACCAAATTAGAACTAGTCGACCACTTCCACTGGGGTTCAGTGGCCCGGCATACAGCAGTGGTTTTCACACTTTGTGTTTTCAAACTGTGGATTCCTTGTAAAAAATAAAGTCTCATGTTTAATAAAAAGTCTAAATTGGATTGTAGCTACAGCTGCAGGACAAGGTACAGGAGCCTCCCCCATCACCTGCTCCATCCACAGTGCCTTCAGAGCTCCCTGAGGGTTTGTAAACTATCCTCTGGTATATTTGGGGGAGTTTATATTAACTCTGAATGCATTTTACAAGTGAAGACAAAATTTCAGTTTAACCAAATTAATATATTGTCCTATAGATCACAGATTTAAATTGGTGAATACCAAATGAATGAAGTTTGTCTGACTTTGTGTATTTCAAGCATTATAGAATTTACAAGTGAAGCTGTTTATAATAGAACTTCTCAGAGACAATGAGCAGACTATATAATGAACTGCAGTACCCCAACTGTTAATGTTTTACTAAATTTTTATCTGTCTTAACCTCCTTATTTTTCCTGGAATGTTTTAAAGATAATCTCAGAGTCCATATCCTTTCACTCATAAATATTTCAGTATGCATCTCTAAATCAGAGGACTTTAAAAAATTATATGTCATTATGACACAAAATCAATAGTAACTCTTTGATATACATAGTCGTAGCAGTTTAACCTTATATTTTAACCCAATCAGTGTTTGTCCCAATATATATCAAAAAATACTAGTTTTCTTCTCTACTAACATCAAAATGTTACTATCCATTAGATATTTACAAAGTTTTTTTTAGACAGAGCATAGGTCATATTATTTGGAGGAACTTCTGATTTAAATAAAGTTAAACAAATTGTCCACTTGTAGATTCATTAAAATCTTTACTATACTGAATTTTCATGTGACTCTCAAAGAGGGACATACAGAAAGTTTGGAATTTGACTACTGACAGATTTTTCATGGAACATGAGAGTGGACAAGTGTCCTGTGAAATACGGAAGAGGAGAAAGCCAACCTCAGCCCTGTGTGTCTGCTTAGTCGCTCAGTCATGCCTAACTCTTGTGACCCCATAGACTGTAGCCTGCCAGGTTCCTCTATCCACGGGATTCTTCAGGTGAGAATACTGGGGTGGGTTGCCATTTCCTTCTTCAGGGGATCATCCTGACCCAGGAATTGAACCCAGGTCTCCTGCATTGCAGTCAGACTCTTTACTGACTGAGCTATGAGGGATCTCAGCCCCTGGGGTATAAATTCCTTAAGGGTCTCCGTGTTTTGTATTTTCTAGAGAGTTAAGGACCCAGCCTTGCTCTTGGTGGGCAATGAATAAAGATGTTGAATGTACATTAATTGTCATATTACCAAACAATGAAGATGCTGCTCAGAAAGCATCTACAATTTAATTATGGAGAAAGACAAATGCTGTTCTCATAACTCAGGAACCACATTATATGGTGCTACATTGAATATTATGCCTATAAATTCAATGAGGTTCCCGTGACAGGCACATCCATGTGGCCATGTCAAGTTTCTCTGTCTAGAAGTCACATGATGAAGATAAAGCTTGGGCAGGGCCTGGAAAGATGAGTAGAGGAGGAGAAGTCATCTGGAATATGGCTGAATAACATGAATAAGGACATAGAAATCTGAAAAATTATGGTGTGCTCAGGAACCAGTGAGGCCAGCCAGGTTCAGGAGCTCTGGGAAATGAGACCTGACAAGGAGAGTGGACTGTGAGAATGTTAAAGAACTTGACAGTCAGTATGGAATATTATCCAGATGGCTTGATGATAAACTGTTGGAGAGCAGATATCATATCTTTTGTGGCATCCTTCCAGATATTAACAGAGTATCTTAAATACAACAGGCTCAAATAAACAGATATTTATATATGGAATTCCTTTGAATGGAATGAGCCATGAACTGATACATTTCAGCATAAACTCATTGCTCAGCATAACTAGCCTACCAGTTACTACAGACAAAACTCTTAAGAGGATAGTTCACAGGGTGAGTCTGTTTAGACGAGAGGAAGAAAGGAAAAGAAAGATCAGATATGTGGGTCATTTAGGGGCAGAGGTTACCAAAACACAGGGCTCTGTAGGCAGGATGAAGGATGGAGTAGAACGCAGAGTCCTATTTTAAAGAGGATTGGAATTTAAAGAAGGTTTAGAATTGGCATTCGTGTCAATGTAATCTAGATGGATGCTCCTCTCAGGATAGTTTGTAGGCCAGTACAAGTCATTGAATCGTCTGTTTCTGGACAGAAATGAGATAAGTATTAAAACTGTGAGTAAGGCAGATGGCATGGCTGGACATCCAAGCAAGTGGTTATTTTCTAGTAATTAATTTTTATTGTATTGTACAAACGTATTAGTTTAAATAGTGTTGAGTGAAAAATGAGTCCTTTACTGCAGATGGTTTGAGAACTACAATCTAGATTATTCCTGAAAATGCCTTGAGGAATATGTCTTCTCTTGCAGCCAGTTTTTTGTTCTGCATTAAAATAAGTGACTGTTTCTTTGTTGGAAAGCCAGATGGCTTGCAATTATAGGCCATTTTACTAAAGAATTCTGCATCCCATCCAAGGAGCTAAACCCAGCATAGGGAGACTCATGCTTGGAGAGGCACAAGAGAAGTGGGAGGGATTGAAGCTGCTCCTCCCTTCTTCCCTGGTGTGTGTGGGGCATTCTCATTGAGTGGCATAACAGGAGGAGTATTGGTCCTGTTCAAATTATTTTCTTTCTTTCCTTCCTTCCCATTTTCCTCCCTGGCCTCCTTGTACTGACCATGTATCAGTACATTTCCTGTCTTACAACTATACAGTGTGGCTCTGTCATATAGGTGACCACCCTTGTTCGTACATGTAATTTTATTCTCTTCTGCTATTCTGCATTCTGACATGTTGCTTCTAACTAAAAAATGAGCTAAGCAGGAACTGTGTGACCATCACATTTAACAGATGGAGAAACTGAGGATGCAGAGAGGATTTGTGACTTACTCTATTCATACACCTAGAACTCAGCTAGAACTCACATCTCACCACTAGTGAAGTGATCTTGACTTCTGGCCATGATAGGAGGCAGATGAGCAGAGCCAAAGGGCTTCCAAAGTGTTTTTAAAATGTTAATAGAATAGCATGTGCAAGGGCCAGCACAGAAACTGGGAGATGGTTTGTCCTCAGTCAATGTTAGTTTCCTTTCTACAAGAAATGTCAGAAGAAATGTCACAAGAAATGTAGCATGGAATGAAGGAAAGCGGTCATGCCTTTAAGCAAAACATGGCCCAGGCTCTTTAAAATCAAGAATTTCAGGGTTAGCATTCTACAAATCCTTCAAGTCAACTTTCCCCCAAATCTTTTCCAACCCATGTTAACTAGCTCCCAATCTCTGTCACTTAACTGTTTGACCTCCAGCTGTTTAATCTCTCTGATCCCCAGAGTTTTTCATCTAATAAAGAAGTTTAATACAATTTACTTTGTAGACAGGCTGTGAGCTTTAAAGATAACATGCCTAGCACATAATGGACACTTGATAATTGGTAGTATTGTGTTATGTGTACATCATTTTACACTGACTTTATCCAGTGTAAAACAGTCAAATCAACCAATAGATATTTAGTATCACCTTGACTCAAGAGCTTTGTGTAGAATAGATCTGCTACCCTTAACTACCTATTTGTTAATTCAAAAGTCAGACACACAAGTCCAAGTGTCAACAATATGCAGCCACATGTTAATGCCTTTATGTATTCACTTAAAAATTATGTATCCTGCCCAAATTCCTCTTGTATGGCATGATATTCGAAGCCCACAAGGGTGATTTATTACAGTCTGGCAGCGCTGTTTCTTCAACGCTGAATATGCTGGAGGAAGATTAAGAGGGAAGACGGAACCGTTTGACAGTGTAATTACACACACAACTTTTAATGTTATTGTGTATGTATCAAAGATATTGTATCAAAATTTAAAGATATAAATATTTTAAATTTTGAAAATGAGAACGCTTTCTGTTGGTGGAAAAGGAAAAGGGGAATTTAATAATATGCCATTCAAACTTGCTTTAAATAATTATGTTATTTCAGATCTACAAGATAAACAGTCCACACCACAGAACAGGGCATGGGCTATAATTTAATAAACACATGTCCCACAAGAGTGATGAAGAATGTGGCCAAAGGCTGAAATTGGATGCATACATGATCTGGGGGTATAACTTCATTTGTAAAATGAATCACAGTCTAAACTTGGACTCAGTCGACTTATTGAAATCATACTTTCACACGAAATGTTGTTTTTCCTATAGGGGCACTTTTCCCAGCTTATTTTTAGTTGAATGCTTTTGAACAAAGCACTCCAGTGTTCACCAAGGGCCAGCTAAGGACACTTTTTAGGAAGGTCCTCTCCAAAGTTGACTCTCTGACCCACCTCCAAAGCTTCTCTAACCTTGCTGACTCCAACTCCCTCTCACTTACTCCCTTCAAATGAACTCCAGAAAACAAACATTATGGGGAATTTAAAAATCTGTGTCCATGGATTCTGTAATCTCTCTTTTCCCCCAAGCAAGAGGCCATGTAGTGTGACAGGAAAAATACAGGAGCAGGCTCATAGGAAAGTAGATTGTTTAAGTCTGGCATGGCTATTAATGATCTGAGAACCTTGGGTCAAGTCATTTCATTGGTCTTGACCTCAGTTTTTTCCATCTGTATAGAGTGGAATGAACCAGGGAATCTTAAACCAAGAAATTCAACCAAAACATACACTGCTGCAAATTTTCTGCTTTTGTTCAATCAATGAAATCCATAGAGCAAGCTCCTCTTCCAGCTCCACTACTTATCAACTACATGATCATAGATAAATTCATCTGTCTTTTACCATCAGTCTCCATATCTATAAAGTGAGCAGAGCAACAGTATTTTCCTAAAAGGACTTGCTGTAATGATTAGATGTGATTATCTGAAGAGCTGACTCAGCACAGTGGTTGCCTCAGAGTAGCTATTCTTTAAAAGTTATCCATTATTTGGCTTTCAGGAACATAGTTTTGATTCATTTTGATAAGAGGGCAATACATGTTGGTAGTTACACAGACGGCATTATTTCCAGAAATCTATTTCTCATAGCAACTTTCCTTTTGGGTCCCACCCAGCCTTTTACTGCTCAAGGAAAGCCAAGCAAAGAACAGTCTACGCCCACCCCCCCTCCCTCCTCCATCCCTCCTCCATCCCTCCTCCATCCCTCCTCCATCCCTCCTCCATCCCTCCTCCATCCCTCCTCCATCCCTCCTCCATCCCTCCTTGGCCACCTTGTAGCAGTGCCACTTTCTGGAGACACATTTCAGGGTTTCTTCCTGGCAATGGTCTCACTTCCTTCTTTTGTTTAGTCTTTTTCAGTTCGAAATTTAAAGGATGAGTGTCTTTATTAAATTTTAGATTAAATTCTGGAGTCAAATTAAACTTATGGGTATTTTGCTTGATGATTTCAGGTAGAAACTGGGTTGGACTCTCATCTTAGCTGGCACCTGCTTATGTGTAACTTTGGGCAAGATACCTTATCCCTTTCATCCTCAAATGAAAAGGGCACATATATCATAGACTTGATGTGAAAAGTATATGAATTGTTACTTATGACAGCACATAGTAAGCAGTATATACTTTGCAGCTATTATTTCTACTGGTTAGATTCCTGAGAGAGAGAAGGTATCAAAGAATGAGCTCCAGATGTGTGTACCTCTTATCCAAGATTATACAGCAAGTAGACTGGGGTGAAAAGGCTGAGATTAAAGAAAAATGCCATTTAGATAAATATTAAGAGTGAAAAGGACATGCCACAGTTCTGTATAGAACAGAAGTGAAGAAATATTGATCGAATGAAGAACTTTTTACTGTTTCCTTAAGTGCCCACTACCTGCCAGTCATGCTTATCCATTATCTCATCTAATCCTCACAATAGCTGTCCCTGAAAGTATCAAGAGTCCCATTTTACTGACGTGTGCATTGAGGCCCAGGGAGCTTAGTAGCTTGCCCAAGGTCACACAGCTAGTAAGTAGCAGAACTGGGATTTGAATCTGCATTTGACTGACTTGACAATCTTTGGCTGTTCAGGATGTCCTGTTGCCTTGCAGTTGGGATGGGGCAGGGGTAGGGAGAAATCTGAGGAATAGGAAAGGTACACCCAGGGCATCTTTTCTTTTTATTATTATTATTTTTGACCAAACGTTTACTTGTATCACTTTATACCCTCAGATATTTTTCCTTATGAACCTTGGCTGTACTGCTATCATCTCCAAAAATGCTTCACCATAAAGAAAATTTCTTAAGGATGTGGGAAGCTTGGTAATATTTTTTCCCTTGTTAGACGGTAATTTAAAGATTTTCTTTTCCATGTAGAGGGAGGTTAAAGGATATTAGCTGCTAGAAACTGACCCATTTAACATAATTTTTTCCAAAGGTCATTGTTAATCTTAAGTGAATATTAATTCAAGACATAAAAGTTTTCAAGGTGGCATGCCTAGATTACTCATAGATACTCTAGAAATAGTTAAAGAGCTCAGCATTAGTCATTTTTTTTCCAAAGCAGTTTCTTATTTATCTTCTTTTTAAAGCTGAAACCTTAACAAACTCAACTATTGTCGAAATGCATAGGTTTTCTTTTTTGCTGGAGTGATTATTCTTGAAAGAAAATGAGTCTTTTAAGAGCGAGGCTATAAAAACAGTGAAAAGGAAGGGGAAAAAAACATCAGAAAAACTTATTGAAAAACCCTAAAAGGATCAAAGAGTAACTTTCTGGTCTGGCTGTAGCATCATTTTTATGATGAATTTGGCATCCAACCTTACTGTCCTCCTTAACCAAAGACGTTCAACTTTTTATTGTATTAATTTCAAATTTATACGTGCATAAAGAAATAACCTACTTTCTTGGGAACATGTTCCATTATAGGTTATAAATAACACACTGAATCAGTTATTTTCAAGCATATTTTTGTACTCTAACTTCGTTTTGAGTATCAAACCAAAAGACGGTCCCTTCAAACAACACAGAACTTTTTATTTGTCTTTTAATAAAACCACTCTTCTTTTTTATCACACTTTCATTAAACATTTTATGAATGTACTAAAAAATATTGAAGCCAGCATTCAAATGCTCCCGTCTCATAGCAGAATTACACGCTTGCATTTTTCTCTGCACGTCATGGAACATTCCAGCCAGGCTGAAATGAGGGCTTTGTGGGCCCCTCAGGGTCTCCGTGTGGAATCCAATGAGAAAAGCACCAAACGGGAATATAAAATAAAACCAAAAACCTGGGTGAAGTATTGCTATAGCTTCTTCCATGAAAATCATCTTAAGACTTTAAAGTGTCACTCAAGTCATTAATTTATTCATTTATTTAAATCATTTTACAAATGTTTATCGAGGGCTTGCCATATGCCAGATGCTATTATAGATGCTGTGATATAACAGCGAATAAGTTACAAATCTCTGCCCACAAAGCTTACATTATATATAGAGAAGAGGCAGATAAGTAAGTAAAATGCAGAGTCGATTTGCAGAAGAGACTTAGTGCAGAGAAGAAGATACAGAGGAAGGAGGTCAGAGGAGTGCTGGTGTGGGTTGGGGACTGCTTCTTCAAATGAAGACTGGCAGACGAAGTGATTTGAGAAAAAGACCTGGAAGAGGCAAAGGAGAAAGAAATGTGAACATCTGGAGGAAGGCCTTTCCAAGAGAGTGAACAGTGAGTGCAGATGCCCTGAGGTAGAAATGTGCTTAATAAGCTCAAGGAACAGCACAGAGCCTTATGTTGTGACAGTATCTTTCAAGTTGTTGCTTTTTTTTTAAGAGGGGGGGGATTTTTGAAAACTTTTTTTATTGCAAAGATGTAAATTATGGGAGTGGGTCTGATGAGGTCTTTGCAACCTCCAGACATTCTTTGGATTATATAACCTCATTGTTAACACTAGCAAGCGGGTGCTCTTTCTGCCCCCTTCTGATGCCTATGTCAGAAGCTTTCTCTGTCTCCTTTATGCTTTAATAAAACTTTATTACACACAAAAAAAAACAAAAAAGAAAACTGTACACAGAAGTAAACTAGAACACTGAATCTTCACGTGCCCTTCACCCAACTTCAAAAACTATCAACTCACGGCCAGTCTTATTTCCAGCCATTTGCTGCTCCCCTCCTTCTACTGCTACTGCTAACACTACTGGATTATTTTGAAGCAAATCCCAAGTGGAATACAATTTCCATCATGAATTATTCAGTATCGATTTCTCAAATTGAGGACTCTTTATAGAAATATAATCATGGTATCATTATTACAACTAGAATAACAGTAATTCCTTTATATTTTCATATATTCAATCAATGTTCCAATTTCTTTGACCATCCATAAATTATTTGCTACAGATTGTTAAAGATCTGAATAAAGTTTATACATGATAATTCATTGATTTTTCTTTTCTTTTTGTTTTTATTTTCTCTCCTTTTTTTCACTGTAATTTGTTTGTTGGTGAACTAAAGTTATTTTCTTGGAGAGATCCTCACAATCTGTATTTTCTGGATTGCATGCCCGTTATTTTTCCCCGTTGTCATTTCCCCCGTTATTTTCTCTTTTTCCCTTATTTCTTATAAGCTAGTAATTAGATCTATAGTTTTTGGCTTAACACAGATTTGATTGTTCTTTGGTCAAGAATCATCAAGATCATCAGTGGCTGCTAACATCAAACAAAGCAGGCAATCAGACTGTATGTCCCTCATGATGAAAGCACATACCACCATCTATGATATATTCCTGATCAAGTTGTTTTAAGATGAGACAGAGGGGCAAGGGTGGAATTATAGACACTGCATAGGAAACTGTTGAATGCTGTAGGTGAAAAGTAATGATGGTGGTAGAGGAGGTGATGAAAAGAATAAAGTTCTATAAATGATGCTAACGTGATATTTCTTTTGTCTTGGAAAGTAAACGTCTAAATGAGGCAACTATTGTTCAACATCTGTTCCTAACAAAGTTTATAATCTTTTCTTTAGTAACAATCAACTTATCAGAGGCTTTTAAAAATAGCTGTTTGTATTTCTATATCAAATTTGACTCTTTCCACAAAAAAATTATCCTGGGATTTTGATTGGGATAGCATTGCATATATAGATCAGGAAGAATAAAAATGACATATTTAAATATTGAGTCTTCATATATCATGTACCTAATACATTCTTCCATTCATTTTGGTCTCTCTAATATTTCTCAATAATGTCTTATAGTCTCTATTGTAAGTATTGGACATCTTCATTCAATATATATTCTTAGTTTTCAGGTTTTTTTCATTCTATTTTTAAATCATTTTTTGCCTGGTATGTAGAAATCCAGTTGGTTTCTATATGCTAATCTTATGTTTAATGACTGCTAAATTATCAGCATATCTGAAGATCCTTTTAAATTTTATGCATATGAAATTATGTCTCCTGGAAATATGACAGTTTTATTTCTACCTCTCCATACATCATAGAATTGACTAGAACCTCCTATGCCATGATGGATAGAAATAGGGGTGGAAGGCGTCATTGTCAGGTATTAATAGAAATCTCTCAGTAATTCACCATTAAATACAGTACTTACAGTAAGTTTTATCTTTTAGAGATTCTCTTTCCAGATTAAGATAATTCCCTTCTATCCCCAATGTGCTAAGATTTCTTGATGTGATTGGGTATTGCTCTTTATCAATCACACTTTCTGCATTTATTGAGTTAATCATATGATTTTCCTCTTCTTTATTATGTGAACAAGATTATATTGATTGTCAAGTGTTGAACCAACCTTATACTCATAGAACAATTCTAACTTAGTTTTCATTCAATGACTAATAATTTTAAGATTGCATCTGTATTCATGAAAGAAAGTGGTTTTCTCTTTTTGTAATGTCCTTGTCAAACTTTGTATCAAAGTTAAAACAACCACATGAAGTAAATTTTGAAGTTTCCATTTTCTGTTTTTGAAGGGAGCAATTTGTATAAGATTTGTGTTATTTCTACTACAAGTCGTTGGAGAGATTCAACAGTGACGCCCACTGGGGTGTAGTGTTCTCTTGGAGGAAGGTTTCTAACTATCAGTTCAGTTCAGTTCAGTCACTCAGTTGTGTCTGACTCTTTGCGACCCCATTAATCACAGCACACCAGGCCTCCCTGTCCATCACCAACTCCCAGAGTTCACTCAGACTCACGTCCATCGAGTCAGTGATGCCATCCAGCCATCTCATCCTCTGTCGTCCCCTTCTCCTCCTGCCCCCAATCCCTCCCAGCATCAGAGTCTTTTCCAATGAGTCAACTCTTCGCATGAGGTGGCCAAAGTACTGGAGTTTCAGCTTTAGCGTCATTCCTTCCAAAGAAATCCCAGGGCTGATCTCCTTCACAATGGACTGGGTGGATCTCCTTGCAGGCCAAGGGACTCTCAAGAGTCTTCTCCAACACCACAGTTCAAAAGCATCAATTCTTCAGCACTCAGCCTTCTTCACAGTCCAACTCTCACATCCATACATGACCACAGGAAAAACCATAGCCTTGACTGGACGGACCTTTGTTGGCAAGGTAATGTCTCTGCTTTTGAATATGCTATCTAGGTTGGTCATAACTTTCCTTCCAAGGAGTAAGCGTATTTTAATTTCATGGCTGCAGTCACCATCTGCAGTGATTTTGGAGCCCCAAAAAATAAAGTCTGACACTGTTTCCCCATCTATTTGCCACAAAGTGATGGGACCAGATGCCATGATCTTAGTTTTCTGAATGTTGAGCTTTAAGCCAACTTTTTCACTCTCCACTTTCACTTTCATCAAGAGGCTTTTGAGTTCCTCTTCACTTTCTGCCATAAGGGTGGTGTCATCTGCATATCTGAGGTTATTGATATTTCTCCTGGCAATCTTGATTCCAGCTTGTGTTTCTTCCAGTCCAGCGTTTCTCATGATGTACCCTGCATATAAGTTAAATAAACAGGGTGACAATATACAGCCTTGACGTACTCCTTTTCCTATTTGGAACCAGTCTGTTGTTCCATGTCCAGTTCTAACTGTTGTTGCCTGACCTGCATACAGATTTCTAACTATAGTCAATCTTTTTTCAGATATAGGACTATTCAGATTTTCTATCTCTTCTTGGTCAGATTTAGTGATTTGTGTCTTGAAAGGAAATGGTGCATTTCATTTGAATTTTCAAAATTATTGAAATAATGTTTGAAATACCTTCTTATCTTTCTAAGGTCTATAGGATTTGAAATTATAAACCCCCTATTATTTCTGTTCCTGGTAATTTGTATCTTCTCTGTTATACTGATACTTAGTTTATTTAGGAAATAGTTCTAAAATTTTCCTTTTTTTTGGTACCATGTTCTACATTTGTTCTCTGTTGCATCCTTTCTTCTCTGTATTACTTTCTTCTTTTATTTGGCTTTAAAGCACTCTTTCTAAAATCTGTAGATTTAGAGACCTCACTTTCAGCCTCTTCTCTATTTAGACAAATTTCCTTCCCTTTAAGCAGCTGTAGCTGCACCACACAAATCTTGATATATCCTACTTTCATAACGTGAGATTCAAAGTTGTTTTTATTTCATTGTGATTTCTTGTTTTATCTATGTATTTTTTAAACTATTTTGATTATTTCTCATATTTGTGTATTCTCCAATTGTCTTTTGGGTATTAATTTTAGCCTTATTCCACTCTAGCTGGACAATGCACTCTGTAACACTAGTGTTTTGAAATTTGTTAAGATTTGCTTTATGGCCCAGAGTCTTGTTAATTTTGGTAAATATTCCATATGCTTTTTAAAAAAATTTTCTTTTGAATGCAGAGTTCCATATAGGTCAAGTGTATTAATCATGTTGTTCATACCTATTTTTACTGTGATTTTTTTGTTTATTTTGCTCTGCTTATTACTTACAGAGAAAGGTGTGTTAAAACTTTCACCTGTAGTTGTTGAATTTTTTTTCTCATTTTATTTCTGCCAAATTTTGTTCTATGTATTTTGAAGTTATTTTATTAGGCACAAACACTTTGTTTATATTCAGCTTCCTATTAATAGACTATTGTATAATTATGAGAAAATATCCCTGTTTTATCTCTAGCAATACTTCCTGCCTTTTTGCCTTTCCCAATAGTAATATAACTGCAACAGCTCTTGATTCATTTTTCTTTGTATATTTTTTCCATCATTTTACTTTTGAACTTTGTTTCCTTATATTTAAAGTTATGTCCCTTTAAGCAGCCTAAGTTATTTTTAAATCCTATTTGATTTTCTTTTTAAAAATTATAGTGTTAAATATATTTACATTTAGTGCAATTACTATGTTTGGATTTAAATCTGTAACCCAGTTTGGCATCTCTTTCTCTCTCTTATACTAGACTCCTTATTTTTTTTCCCCTCTCCTGGCTTCTTTTAAAGCAGCAGTTCCTGTAATTTTTTTTATTGTTCTTTCAATGTTTATTCTAAGACATTACTGCAAATATCTTTGGCATATTAAATTCTATTTTAAATTATTTCTGTCACTACCTTAGAAATGGAAACCTCTTAGAACACTTGAATACCTTCTGTCCTTCTGAGTTTTGAGTGTTTCATTGTCATATATTTTAAATACATACATATGGATGTATATATATACACATATGTGTGTATATATGTATGTATGTTAAGCTCCACAAAACATGATTCATATTCTCGTGTACAATCAGTATACATGTAGATTTTCCCGTCACGTTTATCTTTGCTCTTACTATTCATTTCTGCCAGCATTTCAGTGCTTCCATCAGGGATTGTTTTATTTTAGCCTAAAGAAAAACTTACGGCATTCCTTTAGTATAGTTCTGCTGGTGATGAAATCTCTATTTTGGTCTGAGAGCATCTCATTTTTTTCTCTTTCCTTTTTGAAGAATTATCATGAGATATAGAAATCTAGGTTGGTGTAGTTTCATTTTTTTTCTTTGCAGTTTGAAAATATTCTGTTATCTATGGCTTCGTGTATTTCTGTTGAGAATTTAGCTATCTGACTTTCGTTCCTTCTTTTCTTGGAAAGTTCTTGATGTGCCGGGTACTTTTTTTTTTTTTGTCTTATCTGTAACATTTGCAATATCTCTTCAGTTTGTGACTGTTTTTTCATCTGTTTTGGAAAGTTCTCAGCCATCATCTCTTCGAGTATTACTTTTGCCCTATTATCTTTCTTCTCTGCTGCTGCTAAGTAGCTTCAGTCGTGTCCGACTCTGTGTGACCCCATAGATGGCAGCCTTCCAGGCTCCCCCGTCCCTGGGATTCTCCAGGCAAGAACACTGGAGTGGGTTGCCACTTCCTTCTCCAAATGCATGAAAGTGAAAAGTGAAAGTGAAGTCGCTCAGTCGTGTCCGACTCTTAGCGACGCCATGGACTGCAGCCTACCAGGCTCCTCTGTCCATGGATTTTCCAGGCAAGAGTACTGGAGTGGGGTGCCATTGCCTTCTCTGCTTTATTCTCTAGGATTCCAATTATATGTAACTATATTTTTTGCCATGTTCTTGATATGCATTACACTTTAAAATATATATATTTTCCATTATTTCTCTCTGATTCAGCTTGAATATTTTCTTCTGATACAAATTCTAGTTTAGTTATATTTTCTTTAGTTTTGTCTAATCTGTTCTTCAACCTGTCTTAAGATGTAACTTCACTTATATTTTTCATTATTAGTTCCCATTTGATTATTTTTATCATTTCCATTTCTCTTCTGAAATCTATCTTTTTATTTTTAGAGTTATATTCATCACAGTCTTTTTAATGGCTGAGTCTGACAATAATGGGGCTTCTTGGATGGCACAGTGATAAAAAATCTGCCTGCAGGAGATGCAGGAGACTTGGTTTCGATCCTTGAGTCAGAAAGATCCCCTGGAGGAAGAAATGGAAACCCACTCCAGTATTGTTGCCTGAAGAGGCCCGGGGACATAGGAGCCTGGCAGGCTACAGTGCATAGTGTTGCAAACACTAAGATAAAACT
Source organism: Bubalus kerabau (assembly GCF_029407905.1). NCBI lineage: Eukaryota > Metazoa > Chordata > Mammalia > Artiodactyla > Bovidae > Bubalus > Bubalus kerabau. The sequence goes on from NC_073624.1 coordinate 140,358,451, forward strand.
GAGCATGCATGCACCCACGCTGATGCTATTCTATGGATCTTGTATAGGAATTTTTGTGTTTTCTGTTTCTTGTCTTGTATTTTTGGCATTTATTTTGTCTCTTGGATATTGGTTAATCTTTTATTAAATCTTGACTATGGTGCATGAAAAATTTTTGAGGTGTTGTCTTCCTTCAATTCTTGGGCACTCCGCTTTCTTTATAGTCCAACTCTCACATCCATACATGACTACTGGAAAAACCATAGCCTTGACTAGACGGACCTTTGTCAGCAAAGTAATGTCTCTGCTTTTTAATATGCTGTCTAGGTTGGTCATAGCTTTTCTGCCATGGAGCAAGTGTCTTTTAATTTCATGGCTGCACTCACCATCTGAAGTGATTTGGGAGCCCCGAAATAAAGTCTGTCACTGTTTCCATTGTTTCCCCATCTATTTGCCATGAAGTGATGGGATTGGATGCCATGATCTTAGTTTTTTGAATGTTGAGTTTTAAGCCAACTTTTTCACTCTCCTCTTTCATTTTCATCAAGAGGCTCTTTAGTTCTTCTTCGCTTTCTGCCGTAAGGGTGGTGTCATCTGCGTATCTGAGGTTATTGATATTTCTCCCGGCAGTCTTGACTCCAGCTTGTGCTTCGTCCAGCCCGACATTTCGCATGATGTACTCTGCATGTAAGTTAAATGAGCAGGGTGACAGTATACAACCTTGACTTACTCCTTTCCTAATTTGGAAACAGTTTGTTGTTCCATGTCTGGTTTTAACTGTTGCTTCTTGATGTGCATACAGATTTCTCAGGAGGCAAGTAAGGTAATCTGGTATTCCCATCTCTAGAAGAATTTTCCACAGTTTGTTGTGATCCATGCAGTCAAAAGGTTTGGCGTAGTCAATAAAGAAGAAATAGATGTTTTTCTGGAACTCTCTTGCTTTTTCGATGATCCAACAGATGTTGGCAATTTGATCCCTGTTTCTTTTGCCTTACCTAAATCCAGGTTGAACATCTGGAAGTTCATGGTTCACGTACTGTTGAAGCTTGGCTTGGAGAATTTCAAGCATTACTTTGCTAGCGTATGAGATGAGTGCAGTTGTGTGGTAGTTTGAACATTCTTTGGCATTGCCTTTCTTTGGGATTGGAATGAAAACTGACTTTTTCTCTTTTTTTGTTTTTTCTTGTTTTTTATTTTATTTTTAACTTTACAACTTTTTCCAGTCCTGTGACCACTGCTGAGTTTTCCAAATTTGCTGGTATATTGAGTGCAGCACTTTCACAGCATCATCTTTTAGGATTTAAAATAGCTCAACTGGAATTTCATCACTGCCACTAGCTTTGTTCATAGTGATGCTCCCTAAGGCCTACTTGACTTCACATTCCAGGATGTCTGGCTGTAGGTGAGTGATCACACCATCATGGTTATCTAGGTCATGGAGATCTTTTTTTTTTTTTTGTATAGTTCCTCTGTGTAATCTTGCCACCTCTTCTTAATATCTTCTGCTTCTGTTAGGTCCATACCATTTCTGTCCTTTATTGTGCCCATCTTTGCATGAAATGTTCCCTTGGTATCTCTAATATTCTTGAAGAGATCTCTAGTCTTTCACATTTTATTGTTTCCTCTTTTTCTTTGCATTGATCACTGAGGAAGGCTTTCTTATCTCTTCTTGCTATTCTTTGGAACTCTGCATTCAAATGGGTATATTTTTCCTTTTCTCTTTTGCCTTCATTTCTCTTCTTTCCTCAGCTATTTGTAAGGCCTCATCAGACAACCATTTTGCCTTTTTGCATTTCTTTTTCTTGGGCCTGGTCTTGGTCACTGCCTCCTGTACAATGTCACGAACCTCTGTCCATAGTTCTTCAGGCACTCTGTCTATCAGTTGTAATCCCTTGAATCTGTTTGTCACTGCCCCTGTATAATTGTAAGGGGTTTGATTTAGGTCATACCTGAATTGTCTAGTGGTTTTCCCTGCTTTCTTCAGTTTAAATCTGAATTTGGCAATAAGGAGTTCATGATCTGAACCACAGTCAGCTCCCAGTCTTGTCTTTGCTGACTGTGTAGAGCTTCTCCATCTTTGACTGCAAAGAATATATTCAATCTGATTTTGGTATTGACCATCTGGGGATGTCCATGTGCTTTTGAACTGTGGTGTTGGAGAAGACTCTTGAGAGTCCCTTGGACTGCAAGGAGATCCAACCAGTCCATCCTAAAGGAAATCAGTCCTGAGTGTTTATTGGAAGGACTGATGCTGAAGCTGAAACTCCAGTACTTTGGCCACCTGATGTGAAGAATTGACTTGTTGAAAAAGACCCTGATTCTGGAAAAGATTGAAGGTAGGTGGAGAAGGGGAAGACAGAGGATGAGATGGTTGGATGGCATCACCAACTCGATGGACATGAGTTTGAGCAAGCTCCGGGAGTTGGTAATGGACAGGGAAGTCTGGCGTGCTGCAGTCCATGGGTTTGCAAAGAGTCGGACATGACTGAGCAACTGAATTGAACTTCCTTCAAAACTGGAAGGCAATTAGTGCTGGGCAGCTTACCTTAATTCCATCACAGATTGAAATGGTTGGAGCTAGGCTTTTATGATCCCATTTAAAAATGTAGGATATTACTAAGACTTCTTGGTAGACCCTGAACTCCGATTTCTTACCAAGTCCCATTAAGACTTCCAGAAACTCTCTACAGCCTTTCAGCTACTTCTTAAAAACTGACAAGTGCCTCAGGGGAAAACTGCATATGTGTGAAGTTTATCTAGGACCTTCGCTTTCCCCTGGGAGCTTCGCTCTTGAAAGCTCTGTTAATTTGGTAAGCTTTCTGAACCCTTTAAACAAATGTTTTTAAGACAGATTCTGTGTTTTATAATTGTTTTTGACAGGAGTTTTGGCCTGCAGGAAGCTTACCCACCATGATTGGTGGGTGGTGATTACCACACATTTTGGTTTTCTTTTTTTGTTGATATGCTAAATGATTATTTTCTGTTTCCCTCTCTGGTTTCTTTCATTTCATCATTCTTCACTTTGTCTTCCTTCTTTCAAATCTAATTTATCAAGACTCTGTCTTAGAATCTGTGGGGTTTTTTTAGTCTTATACTTTTCAGTTCAGTTCAGTTGCTCAGTCATGTCCGACTCTTTGCGACCCCATGAATCGCAGCACACCAGGCCTCCCTGTCCATCACCAACTCCAGGAGTTCATCCAGACCCACGTCCATCGAGTCAGTGATGCCATCCAGCCATCTCATCTTCTGTCGTCCCCTTCTCCTCCTGCCCCCAATCCCTCCCAGCATCAGAGTCTTTTCCAATGAGTCAACTCTTCGCATCAGGTGGCCCAAGTATTGGAGTTTCAGCTTTAGCATCAGTCCTTCCAAAGAAATGCCAGGGCTGATCTCCTTCAGAATGGACTGGTTGGATCTCCTTGCAGTCCAAGGGACTCTCAAGAGTCTTCTCCAACACCACAGTTCAAAAGCATCAATTCTTCGGCGCTCAGCTTTCTTCACAGTCCACCTCTCACATCCATACATGACCACAGGAAAAACCATAGCCTTGACTAGATGGAGTGAATTCATTTGCACAAATGAGTCTCAAATCTGTTTATGTAAGACATGTTTTGGGTTTAATAACTTTGTATGTATACCTATATTTCTCTCAAAAACAGTCTATTTATGAAGAATGGGACCTTGGAGTCATGTGAAGTGGAGCCAGATCTTGACTTCATCAAGTTGCCAGCTTGATATTTTTGGTTAAGCCATTTAACCTCTTAAAAAATCTCAGTTTCTCTGTCAAAAATATGAAAATGATATCAGTAGGAATATGATGAGGATTAAATAAGGTCATGTATATAAAAGTACTTGACATAGGCCAGACACAGGTTAAGCATTTAAAAATGTGAGCTATTATTATTCGGGATCCTACTGAAAGGTACAGAGCTTGGTATTAGGAATTAAAAAATACAGTGTCTGTTTTTAGTCTGATACCTCTCCTTCTCTACTGGAGGTATTTCTATTAACATGTCTCAATAAGTCTTAAACTAAATATGTCAAAACTGAAGTCTATGCTTTCTTAACACAGAGTCAATCATTCCCAGTATTACCAGTGGCGCCTTCATATACTCAGCTGTCAAATATAACAAACATTAATTTTGCACTTCCCCTAACTCTCTGTTGTAACCATTACTATCTCTAGCTGGTTACTTTTCTCTAATGTTTTTGCTTCTTCTGTTTATTTCTTCCTCCTACACTTTTATCCTAGGACTGGGCCTTTCCATCCCATGCCTAGATACCTTTTGCTGTTTTTATTTATTCAGGGTTTTGCCCATTTACCAATTAGATCCTGTATCCCAGTATAAAAATCATCTTCTTGTAACACAATTCCATAAATAAAGCACAATTCCAACAAATCAGTTCCTGCTTAGCTCTATAGAATTTCCCTGTAATGTTCATAATATTAGATCCCAGTTCTTTAGGTTGGTGTATAAAGTACTATAAAGTCCTACCCATTGACTCTCTCCACTTCTTTCTCTCCAAGATTAGTTCTCTTTAGTGAAAGGAAAACTCCGAGTAAGGCAGCAACAATCTGATCTGTGTGTACCTAGCACCCAAATCTTGGTCTCTACTCATGATCCTTCAGTAAGAGGAACCAGATGTTCCTGGAGAAGTGTTTGATTCCAGGGCTAAGGCAAAAAATGTTCAAGATGAACCCGGAACACCTTGTGGTGACAGAAAGCAAGGAAATGCTTTAAAAAGTGAGGCTTGTCCCAAGAACTATGACCAGTGCATTTTCTTGGCAAAACTCTATTAGTCTTTGCCCTGCTTCATTCCATATTCCAAGGCCAAATTTGCCTGTTACTCCGGGTGTTTCCTGACTTCCTACTTTTGCATTCCAGTCCCATATAATGCAAAGGACATCTTTTTTGGGTGTTAGTTCTAAATGGTCTTGTAGGTCTTCATAGAACCGTTCAACTTCAGCTTCTTCAGTGTTACTGGTTGGGGCATAGACTTGGATTACTGTGATATTGAATGGTTTGCCTTGGAAACGAACAGAGATCATTCTGTCGTTTTTGAGACTGCATCCAAGTACTGCATTTTGGACTCTTTTGTTGACCATGATGGCTACTCCATTTCTTCTGAGGGATTCCTGCCCACAGTAATAGATATAATGGTCATCTGAGTTAAATTCACCCATTCCAGTCCATTTCAGTTTGCTGATTCCTAGAATGTCGACATTCACTCTTGCCATCTCTTGTTTGACCACTTCGAATTTGCCTTGATTCATGGACCTGACATTCTAGGTTCCTATGCAATATTGCTCTTTACAGCATTGGACCTTGCTTCTATCACCAGTCACATCCACAGCTGGGTGTTGTTTTTGCTTTGGCTCCATCCCTTCATTCTTTCTGGAGTTATTTCTCAACTAATCTCCAGTAGCATCCTGTGTTCTTGGGACACAGGATCCAACCAAAAGAAGCTCAACTCCCAGTGGCCAAAGGTGGAAGATTTAAGCTAAAGAATAAATAATAACCATATTGGGTTTAACCATAGACTAAAATAAACATCCACGATCCACACTTATATACATATATAATCGAATAAGCAAATAAATAAATAGTGCAGGAGAAGAAACAGCTGTTCCTCACAGTAGAATTTCATAATAGAAATTGAATGATAGTAGAATTGAAAAATGTAGAAGAAAAGAGAAAGATAGAAAATCAGCATTAGACGAATACTATACTACCACTAAGTGTTGATCCACCAGAAGTACTAAAGTTAGGAGGAAATTATTTGAGGTGAACAGAATTTGCATAAACTCAAGGAATCTTCTGCCAAATGGGTAAGACGCACTGAGAGCATGAAGCCCGAGATGCAGTGCTCTGAGAAGGACACACACATTATTGTTGTGACATTCTAGCCAAAAATGCATAACCTCATTCCCATCGTGGGAAAATATTGAACAAATGCAAATTGGGAGCCGTTCTACAAAATAACTGATGAGTAATTTTCGAAAGTGTCAACATCATAAAAGACCATGCAAGACTGAAGAGCTCTGATGTACCAGAGAAGAAATGGCAGCTAGCTACCATGGGGGATCCTGGATAGGATCCTGGGAAAAGCACACTAGTAGGAATGTTGGAATTTCGAATAAGATCCCCAGTTTAGCTAGAAACCCTGTGCTACAGGGTTAACTTCTTGTTCTTGATTGTTGCCATGTGGTTTTGTAAGATGTTAATATTAGAGAAGGGGTGTTAAGGGACATAAAAGAACTATTTTTACTGCCTTTAAGTTTAAAATTAGTTCAAATAAAATACTTTTTAAAATAAAAGTTTGATCTACCTTCAGTCTTCCACATGATTATTCACCTTCACATCTGTCCTCCCTTATCCAGGAATGTGCTCACCCTTCTTCATCCATCCCTCCAGAGCCAACATCCATCTTAATTCAGCTTCTTTATTTTTTTTTCAATTTTTATTATAATATAGTTGCATTATAGTGCTGTGTTAGCTTCTGCTGTACAGCAAAGTGAATAAGCTATATATATCTTCACTGATTTTTAGATTTTCTTCCCATTTAGGTCACCACAGAGCACTGAGTAGAGTTCCCTGTTATATACAGGAGATTCTCATTAGTTATCTATTTTATATATATTGATGTATATGTATCTATCCAGTTTTCCAATTCATTCCCCTCCTTATCCCCTGGTAAGTTTGTTATCTACATTCATGTCTCTGTTTCTGCTTTACAAATAAGTGTATCTGTACCATTTTTCTAGATTCTACATATAAACAATGTTCTACAATCCTTGTTTTTCTCTTTCTGACTTACTTCATTGTGTATGACGATCTCTAGGTCCATCCACATTTCTGCCAATGGGCACTAATAACACGGCTTCTTTAAACACTGTATACAGAATGACTAGCACATCAGCTTTTTTGTGTCAGACTTCCTTCAGCTTAAATCATGACCCAGTCTGTCATTAGCTAGGAACTTCAGGTATATTGTTCTTGGCTTTCTAGTACTTGGTTTCCTCATGTTTAAATGGGAGCAAACGTAATACTTCGTTTAAAGATAGCTGTGAGGATCAAATAAGACACAGCTTGTGCTGCACAGGACTTGCACATAGTAGGTATTCAAAGTTAGGACTTTTAGTGCTGATAGAATTTCCTTTAGAGAGTGTCTCTGATTAATCTGTAAATCCTCCTCTGTGTTCCTTCAGTATACACTAATTCATTTCTTACCATTTAAATTTGTATTTGATATTTAATAAGCTGCTCTTAAGTTTAGATAATTTCCTCAATTAAATTATAAAACCATCTGATGCAGAAAGAGTCTTCTCCTCCTTTTATCGTGCCCCAACTGCCTAATTCAGTATTCTGCACACAACACAAGATGAATGTTCACTGACTGACTGATTATAAGTTGGCAACACTGTATTCTTTCAGCTTCCTAATGAGCTGAAGCTTTCATATACTGATAATATTTAATAACCTGAAAATACTGCAACTTTGCATGTCGGCAAAAATATTCAAGTATTGCACTAATTTCTACATTTCAAATTAGTTTTTCCTTGGGGATACAGCCGTGTTGGGCTTCCCTGGTGGCTCAGATGGTAAAGAATCTGCCTGCAATGTTGGAGACCTGGGTTCGATCCCTGGGTTAGGAAGATCCCTGCAGAAGGGAATAGCTACCCACTTCAGTGTTCTGGCTGGAGAATTCCATGGGCAGAGGTTACAGTCCATGGGGTTGCAAAGAGTCAGACACGACTGAGCAATTAACACTTCCACTTTCACTTCACAGTCATATTATGGGCACATGTCTAAGAAATAAGTATATAAAATGTAATAAAAATATATCATCATATGACAATTTAGATGACTGGTGACACAGAAGTTCCTCATCAGAATTCATTGTCCTATCTGCTGTCTTAGCAACTTTCATTCTGCTGTGCTCACTTGTGAATGATCAGGAGAACAAACCAAAAATTGCATATGTGATGATTTTTTAAATTAGATACTGATTAAAAAAACCTCTGTGCCAAGAAGGATCTCAGTTTCATTCTTCGGATTGTGGGATGAAGGTCTTCGAGCTAGAGAGGAAAGTCATGTGATTGAGTCTAACAATAATTATGCTTAGAACTTTAGGGAAATTGGAAGCTGGCTTTGAGGAGGTCAGAGATCCAGAGTATTTGGCCAAGAGAGTGGGTTTTTGCTTGAGGTTGCATGGATTTCCATCTTCATTCCATGGCTCTAGGCTAGCTTTACAAAACCACAGATGTGTGTGGGTTATTATTATTTTTTATTTAGCTGTGCCTCAGTTTCTTTATCTCCGAAATGGGAATAATAATGGTAATTACCTCATGAGGTTGTTGTGAACATTAAATAAAACACAATGTATGGAATACAGAGTGTTATGTACTTCATAGTAGCCTAATAAACATTAGGTTTTCCTGCTACAAATGGATCCCTCTCTGTCTTTCAGGCTGTAGAATCTTTGTAAGGAGAGGAATCTTCCAGATTTTTGAGATCAGCCTGGCTGTTTTCACAGAGGAAGAAACTGAAGAATGGTTTGCTTAAGGTAGCAAAACCATTATTATTAATTGAAAATGTCTAGTTCAAGGGATGATAAATGAAGTCCTTATAGCGATGCATCTACTGGAGTTAGTAAGCAAACAGCAGTCCTTCCTAAAATGCATTCAACCTCGCTCCTTCTCGTTTGCTTGGTTTCCTGACTATGTGTCTGAATAATCGAAGAGTTTAAAGAAAAGCACCAAGTGTTCATTGAATCATTATTGGCTAATAAGCATACAGGTTTTAGGCCATGTAGACTGCAAAATGTGGAAATAACCTGAATGCCCATTGACAGAAAGATGGATCAATAAAGCATGGTGTACCTATGCAATGGAACGAAACATAAGCATCAAACAGAATGAAATGTAGCTACACAAAACAAAATTCTTTCATCTTACCAGTGCTTTGACATAAAGCCAGTTAGTCCCAGGATGTCATATATAGTACTGTTAAAAACAACTAAAATGAGAGTATAATTTTTGGACATGGTAAAATGAGATAACTGAAAAACAAACTTATGGACCCATAATTTAGGAAATTATTATCTTCAGGGGAGAATAGAGATGGGATGAGATAAAACCGAGGAAGTATATATAAATCATTGCCAATGTTCTAGTTTCTATGATGGGGGTGGTTTTTTGGTAGCTTAATATATTACTAACACAAATAAAAGAAGATCCTTACAAGTCAACAATAAGGGTGCATCATGAACAAAAATATTTTAAGCACAAAATTGTGTATGTCTCTGTATATGTATGTATGTATATGTGTGTGTGTGTGTAGATATATATAATGAGACATATAATATATATGCTTATATATGTATATAATATATACATATATATTATATATATGTATATATTATATACATATATATTATATATATGTATATATAGGTTTGGCCAAAAAGTTCATTTGGGTTTTTCATAATCTCTTACAGAAAAACCTGAATGACCTTTTTGGTCAACCCAATATAAAGTGTGCATGTATAGATATGTATGTATATATCTATATGTAGATATATACGCAGAGAGAGAGAGAGAAAGCCCAAGAGAGAAGCCTACATTGTGCTTTGAATATCCTCATATTGGGAAGTTAATATGAACATACACATGTTACTTGGCCCTCACAAGACTTCAGAACTTCCTTATTCACAGCAGAATGGTCAATACCCTGTGCAAAAAGTTATGTTTAGGGCAAGTTTTGCTTCTGTTTCTGGCAAAGAAGGAAGTGTAATGAATGAGATCTTATACGTACACATGATACCTCCCACAGATGACCAGGGACTCAGCAGAAATCTGGGTCTTTTGCTCCTTGGCTATACATTGGTGTCAAATTATCCCATAGCTTGTCAAGCATTGCATCTTCCATAGAGGAGGCCAATGCATGCATATTACCATCCTCTCATTTTATGGATAAGCACACCGAGGTAAAAGATTCTACCTGAGCTCCTGCAAATACTCCCCTGCAAATACTTTAGGTCAGAGAGACAGAGATTCATGAGGTCTTGGAACAACCATCTCTGTTCCCCTATTGCTAAGTAGGGCTCCTTGAATTCTTCCTTTTCTGTCTTCTCTGTCTCAAAAATGCTAGGTGAATGGATAGGACATGGCCTGAGTTGATGAAGAATTTCTGGAAAGAAAAGTCTAGGGTATGATGAGAATAATAACACCACCAATAGCCCCCACCTCTTGACTGCTTACTGTGTGCCAGATGTAGTCCTGTTTGGGGTCTGACACATGTTTTGTGTTGGAATAGATGATATAATTTAATTCTCAGGACAAGATTTAAGAGCTAACACAAGTAATTGCCTCATTGGAACAGAAATTTCCTCCTGTTTCTTCCTTTGCTCTCTACCACACTGAACACATGGCAAATCACAAAGCTTCACATTCTTTAAGAAGTCATCTAACATGTGGAAGTGAACAAGGTTCCCTAGATATAGCAGTAGCATAAGTCCGTGACTACAGAACACCTCTAATAATTAAACTTCTAGGTGTGAGTCTTTACCTGGTCTGATCGTTGGCAGGCCTTTGAGGCTCTCAGTTTCTTGTCTGGTGCTTTGTTTTGCTTCTCAAGTATCTTCTAAGATGAGAGAGAGTTTGCCGTTCATACGTGTCCTTGATCCATCTGCCTCAACAGAGCAGGTTTGAAGGAACATGAATTTTCTCCTTGAGATGTAACACCTCCAGAGCTCCATCATTTGTTCCTATGACTCAAATATTAGGAATGAATGGAAAGGGTGTTTGTGGAACTTAATTGGTGCATATGTGCATGCTAAGTCGCCTCAGTCTTGTTTGACTCTTTGTGACTCCTTGGACCACAGTCCCTCCAGGCTCCTCTGTCCATGGGATTCTCCAGGCAGGAAAACTTAATTGGTATTGCTTTTTAAAGCATGAAGCCATAGTTTCCAATAATAAATGACCATATGATGATCCATGCTGGAAATGCAGTTAAGATATCACAAATGGTGTTTATTAGAAAGCTTATGTGATTATTCTCGCTTCATTCTGTATGACATAATATGTCTGGATCTTTGTTTCTTTTGCCCTGCCAAACCTTGCCTAGAATCGTACCAAGGGATGTGAGAGAGGAAACTTCTAGGCTTCAGAGCTTTTGCATGATCTTAAGGAAATGGCAACCCACTCCAGTGTTCTTGCCTGGAGAATCCCAGGGACGGGGGAGCCTGGTGGGCTGCCGTCTGTGGGGTCACACAGAGTCGGACACAACTGAAGCGACTCAGCAGCAGCAGCAAAGAGTATTCAGGGCTATGGTGAGATGGAAGGAGTGAAGGCAGATTTGAGGCTCTCAGAGCAAACCACACTGTATACTCGATTCCCCTCCCCCCAACCCCACCCCACTGCTCATTTTTATAAATAAAGTCAGATGAAAATATACCCAAGTCTTGATGCGAACAAAAAGTTGGAAACCCAAAGATCAGAGGGGTATATAAGAAGAGCTGGTAGTGTATATATGTCAATCCTAATCTCACCCTCCCCTTCCCTCTGTGTCCAGATGTCCATTCTCTACATCTGTATCTCTATTCCTGCCCTGCAGATAGGTTCATCTGTACCATTTTTCTAGATTCCACATAAATTTGTTTTTCTCTTTCTGACTTCATTCTGCATCACAGACTCTAGGTCCATCCACATCTCTACAAATGACCTGATTTCAGTTATTTATGGCTGAATAATATTCCATTGTATATAAGCACAACATCTTCCTCATCTATTCATTTGTTGCTTGACATTTAAGTTGCTTCCATGTCCTGGCTATTGTAAACTGTGCTGCAAAGAACACTGGGATATATGTATCCTTCTGAATTATGCTTTTCTCAGGATATATGCCCAGGAGTGGGATTGCTGGGTCCTTTGTTATTGTTGTTCAGTCGCTAAGTCATGTCTGACTCTTTGTGACCCCATGGTTGGCAGCATGCAGGCTCCTCGGTCCTCCACTATCTGTTGGAGTTTGCTCAAATTCATGTCCATTGACATCTAACCATCTCGTCTCTGCCACCCCCTTCTCCTGGGTCATATGATAGTTCTATTTTTAGTTTTCTAAGGAACCTCCATACTGTTCTCCATATATATGCCCTGCTATCCTAAGTCACTTCAGTCGTGTCCGACTCTGTGTGACCCCATAGACGGCAGCCAACCAGGCTCCCCCGTCCCTGGGATTCTCCAGGCAAGAACACTGGAGTGGGCTGCCATTTCCTTCTCCAATGCATGAAAGTGGAAAGGGAAGGTGAAGTCGCTCAGTTGTGTCTGACTCTTAGCGACCCCATGGATTGCAGCCTAACAGGCTCCTCCGTCCATGGGATTTTCCAGGCAAGAGTACTGGAGTGGGGTGCCATTGCCTTCTCCGTCTCCATATATATAGCTAGTGGGAACCAGCTGTATAGCACAGGGAGCTCAGTTTGATGCTCTGTGATGACCTAGATGAGTGGGATGGAGATGGGTGGGTGGAAGGGAGATCTAAGAGGGAGGTGATATATTTATACATATAGCTGATTCACTTTGTTGTACAGCAGAAACTAACACAGCATTCTAAACCAATTATACTCCAAAAAATAATTTTTAAATAAAAAGAAACTAAAAACTGAAACATAAAAAGAAGAGCTGGGGTTCATGTTTTGGGTTGGATGTGGTTCAATGAGTCCCATCAACCAGCTTTGTGACTTTGGCCAACTTAATTTCTCTAAGTCTCTGTTTCCGTGGCAGGATTAGCCACTGCACTTTCTTTACAGGATTATTTTAAGAGTTACATGAAATAATGTGCATAAATGACTCAGCATGATATATGGCGTATATTGTACAGCCAGTAATTATTAGCAATAATTGGTATTGTAAAGAGAAAAATGATACATCCTTTCCGAGACTAAATGAGGATGTGTGTCATGTGCCTGGCATTACGCCTGATGCAGAGTAAGTAAGGCTGAAGGACAGTTAGCTTTTCTCTTTTCTTTCATAGTGCTTGCTATTAAAACCACACAAGGATCCACAGACAGGGATCTAAGACAGATTTGCCATCTTTTGGGCTTTGTTATTTGTAAAATCAGCTACGATTTTCAGAGCGTTTTCTAACCTTTAACCCACTGAGCCCTCACAAGTAACTTGTTGCTTCCTCTTCTGAAAAAATAGGTTTCATCATTCCACAGTTTTGCATAAGAGGAAATTATAGCTCGTAAAGTTTGAAATGGCATGTGCGAGTTATTCAGTGGGGGGAGGAAGGGTCTGAACTCAGGTGTGCAGGACCCCTAAGCTAGCGTGCTCAACGTATTACCTCTCTAAAGGTCATAGCTCATATTGAGCTAACTAGATCAAATTACAAATTTCTGCCTAGCCATTACCTTAAATAATTCATTCAAGCTGTCTTCCTAGTTCTGTTGATGAAACTGAGGCCATTAACTGGGTCCCTCAGAACAGTGCCTAAGTTGAAAAGCAGTTACCAACCAAGAAGCTAGGAAAAGTGAATGCCACATAAAGATATTTTGGGGGGAAGATTGCAGTTTGTTTAAGGCAAAAGAACTTCCTGGAGATGCAACAGCAGCAGCAACTCTACCAGCTCCTTGCAGTGTCATCAATCACAGAAGCACAAGGGGAAAAGAAAGCAAGCTGGACCCAGTACCCATTCTTGTAAATTATTTTTCAGGAAATCCTGCAGGCTTGGTTTTTTACCAGGAAACAATTACAGTTTAATATAGAGGACCACAGAATTCACATGGAACTGATTTCTATTTCTTTTTGTTCTGCTTACACAAAGGGAATGCAATTTTTCAAAAACAGCAGAGAAATACACAAGTGCTGGACTAATATAGCGGCGCCTGTCACTAACAACGGAGGGATTGTGTCATTTCTCATTGCCAGTTCTGACAGCGCCTCAAATAAAGAGGTGCCTGAGCAAATTATGTTCTTGATACCGCTTACTGAGATGGGACAGCTTCATTTTAAATAATAAAGTAACAATACAAAGACCTGAAGCTGACTATAAAGAAAGTTTCCCATAGCGTAACTGTTGGTTCGTTATATGGCTCCTGCCATTATTTTCATCTCATATGTTTATCATGTGTCTGGAAATGTGCAGAATTTAAAAGCCAGAGGTAATTTTTGCATTTTATCTGAATCCAGAGGAAGCGATTGTTAAATTATCATCACTTTGATATTAAATAGCTTAAACCTGTACAATGACCTTTAAATATGCAAATGGGGTAGCTTTGTTGCTTCAAAAAAATGTGTTTTGCTAATTGTTAAAATGATAAATGAGAAAAAGGAAATGGAAGAAAACGGGAGTTTACTTTGAAGCGAACCTTGTTGAAGGTTTATGTGATAAGGATAAAGAAAATGTTTTATATTTATGTGTAGGTTCAGAAGAATGATTGTCTAGAGCTGTTCAAATCTGTGACTTTGCAGCTGTAATCAAAACCAGCGGGAGAGTTTCTGACTTATATCCCTGGCAGAGGACTCATGGAATACATAATACATACCCAGAAGAGTTAAGAGAATTTCAATAGTTTCTTAGGTAACAATTTTCATTCTCTGCTCTTAAGATGTTTGAAAAATGAAAGGCTATAACCCCAAATCAAACAATAATTAAACATCCGTCTCTGTTTTTAAATGAGCTTTTTAGCACCAACCTGCTCATGAATCTAATGCTCCCAGGAAGGAATACAGCTTCCAAGAATGTCAGTGGGCAGGGTTTTGTTCCTAGAAATTAACCACGTTAAGCTTGAGGTGCAGCAGCTCAGATGCAGGATTGCAGATTCCCGCCCCCCCAGCAGAGTGTGTCCTGAGTCACTTGGGCTTAGACGAGCATCCTTGGGGGCTTGTTTTCACTCCTGGGAGATTTGGCTGAGGTCTCCTGGCCAACCATGATTCTGCCATGATATTGGGTGGCCAGAAAGTCCCTTCCATATGATGTTACAGAAAGCCCAAACAAACTTTTCGGCCAACCCATTACAGTTGTGGTGTGCGTGGCCTTTGCAGCCTGGGATTATGTGCATGTAATTCCCCCGAGGGCAGTTCTCTAACAGATGGTGACAGAAAATGGATGCATTTCTTGACTTTCCATCCCTGCCTATGTGGACTTGGGGAGGCTGAGTGATCTATCTGTTGCCTTGGGTGCAGCACAGCACAGTGATAAACTATGAGTGGCTTAGTACTCATGTGCTCTTGAACAGGTTATTTCTCTGTTCCTCAGTTTCCTCATCTGTAATAAGGTGTTTCTGTTACTGCCTGTCTCAAAGTATTGTGTCAGAAGCATTCAAATTAGCCATTAAAAAAAAAAATTAGCCATTAAGACTATAACAGAACAGCCTGGGCCATTGAGGAGGAAATTCATGACTCTGGGGTCCATCTCAGAAAAGTGGAGGTAGATGAAGCTTACACTATCTTGAGAGAAACAGTGAAATGCAGTGAGAAAATGATACAAATTGATAATGAGCATTCAGTGCTAACAAGTTTCAGGCATTCTGCTAAGTGCTTAATCTCGCATAGTAATGCCAGAAGTTAGATATTGTTTTTAATCCTATTTTACAGATGCAGAGAGATGATCAGTGCTGGAAACTGAACCCCAGTTTGTCTGTTACTCAATCTTAGTGGCTCTGTTAGAATGTCTTCCAGGACGTTCACATAAGGAGATGCAATGACTTGGGGACTTAGATCTACTTTTGGCATTAATTATTACTACTTTTGGCATAATTATCACTATTACTAATTAGTAATAATAATTAATTATTAATTAAATTAATAATTAAGTAGTTGGGAAGATCTCCTGGAGAACGGAAAGGCTACCCACTCCAGCATTCTGGAGAATTCCATGGACTGTATAGTCCATGGGGTCGCAAAAAGTCAGACACGACTGAGCGACTTTTTCACTTTCAGTAATAATTAGCTGTAGGTTTGTGACCTCAGATAAATGATTTTTTTTGGAAACTTTATTTTTTTGATATAATTGCATGATTTCTATGACTTCTTCCAGTTATGGCAACTATGATTCTGTAAGGAGAGAATATATGGGAGGGAGGGAAATGGAGAGAGAGAGGAAGAGGGAGAAGAGCTAGAGATGGAGAGGAAGAGACATAATACTTGGACACATAATTGCAACGGAACACAGTGGTACTTTTGTAGCTTATAAGGATGTCAAAACAGTTTAACATATTTCAGTACACTTGTTCTTGTAAAATATGACTACATATCACCACCTATTTTGTAAATGAGAAAATTGCAGTATGCAAAGTTTGTGACTTGCCAAGGTCACATAGCTAAGTCATAAAATCTAACGATTTTACTGCCAGTATAAAAACAGCATTCTGTGGATTAGGCTGAAAAGTCAATATATAAATAAAGCACATCTGAAAGCTTCTATTGCCTAATAATGCAAAGTAGTGATGTACTTCAAGTTACACAATCAAAGAGTTATTTGAAAGCTGCAGATCAGATGTCTTTAAATCAAACCCTACTTGTACTGGCAGCTCTTCAATGAGTGGTATCTCCTTTGGATTTTTCTCCTCCCTTGTTTTCTTATACTTTGCCCCCACCTGTATTCAGTCATTCAGTGCACAGTGGAAGTTCATAGTTAAATTGACTCTGCCACGAATCCACTAAAATTCTGGGATTGTATATTCACAACAAAATCCATTCATTCTGCTAGACCTCTAGTGCCAAAATCTCTGTATTTATCAGTTGGGGACAACAGTCTCTTCCTTGTTACATATATGTGACCAAGCTTAGACCAGAATAAATACCTAGGAACTATCATCTAATTTGAAAATATGTATTTTTTGTTTATTAAAGTTTCTTAAAAAGACACTTTTGTAAACACATGAATGTTCTTCTAACATCATGCAAACTGGATTTTGGAAAATGGCTTTGAAGAGTCGGAAGTTTTTGACAGCAAACAAATTCTACTCTACAGGAAACTATGGAGTCATCCTTAAAGAGAACCTCTCTCTCTCTCACTAATTAATTGTTAGGGAGAACATTGTTAATTGTTCAGTCGTGTCTGACTCTTTGTGACCCCATGGACTGTAGCCCGCTCCTCTGTCTGTGGGATTTCCCAGGCAAGAACACTGGAGTGGGTTGCCATTCCATTCTCCAGGGAAACTTCCCAACCCAGGGATTGAACCTGGTTCTCCCACATTGCAGGCAGAGTCTTTACCATCTGAGCCATCTGGGAAGCCACATCCTTAAAGAGAAGGATACAATTAAATCTGTTAACAATAATACAATGATAAAAATTCTGATTTCTATTTTTATCGGAAGTCTGGATCTATTAATATTTATGCACTTTCATGTAAGCATGTATATGTAAATCTCTCCCTTTAAAACTCTCAATTGTAAAATAGAAGCAGAGGACTCATCCCTTTTTTCTTCTTCTCTCTTTCTCTCTTTTAATTTTCCTATTCATAGGGAACTATCCTTTGAGGAGTTCTGGGATGGCAGACAAATTTGTTTCTCAAATGGAGCATTGGTTTTTGCAGTTCTGCTGGAGGGCTGGAGGAGATTGCAGTGCCTGTGTGCTTCACAGATTCCTGTAAAATTCAACTTCTCCCAGCCATACATCTCTCTGATTACTGCTTAGCTGTATACAGTTTGACAAGGAGAAAAACAGTCTCGAATTGTTAATACCAAAAAGCTCTATAGAGTTTTTTTTCAACTGCAGCATATGGATATACTTAAAGACTGAAATCCTTTACATATTTTGTGCTGGATTTTAATTTCACTCACTAAATCGTTAAGCATACCTTTTAAGAGGAGAATATTCCTATTAAAGAAGAAAAATCTCTAGGGAGATACACATGGGCTTCCCAGGTGGCACTAGTGGTAAGGAACCTGCCCGCCAGAGCAGGAGACATAAGAGAGGCGGGTTCAATCCCTGGGTCGGGAAGATTTCCCTGGAGGAGGGCATGGCAACCCACTCTGGTATTCTTGCCTGGAGAATCCCATGGACAGAGAAGTGTGGTGGGCTACAGCCCATAGGGTCACAAACAGTCGGACACAACTGAAGCGTCTTAGCACACAGACATGCATACACACACACATATGTATATATGGCTATATATATATATGTATATATATATATAATTTTTGTTGTTTAGTGATTAAGTCATGTCCCACTATATGCATATATCCTATGTGTGTGTGTGTATATATTTCCTTTTATACATATTTTTTCCCTATGCACACACACATACACATATGCACACTGTTTAGCAAAGCATTTTTATCCAAAATGACTCTGTTAAAACAATCACATTTCACAAATCTCAGACAGCCACAGTGTGCTGGGTTTCTAACCTCTGGAGAGCACGGCCTTGTGGTTTACTCATGATAACCAGAGATGGTGGCAAAGTTAACTGCTTGGCAGTGGATCACATTTCTGTAATAATCCAATACACATTTACTCTGATACATTTCAGCTCTGGAACAAAATTAAGCAGCAAATGCAGACATTTCTTGAGTCTTCTGACACCAGTTTTGACCACTAAGTTCATTCAGATGGCCCTTTTTCCTTCTTTGCAACTAATTTCAATGGGAAGTCAACAGCTCATTTTCCAAAATTTCAACCTCAAAATTTACAGGTTTGGAATTTCGATCAAAATCCAGATCTTTTGGCATTTAAGTTCAGTTGCCTTTGGCAAAAGAAAAAAAAAATCCTATTTCAAAAAGAAACAAGTCATAAGAGAACTTTATTAAAAAAGATTCAACCAGCTGTTCAAAAGGCTATTTTGATGATGTCAGTGCAAGTGAATAAAAAACACATGGATTTAAATTCCCTTAAATTATATGAGCCTTTTAAAATTAAAGGAACTATGTTGGGCAAATGTGCTTTGGGTTTATTAACTTAGAAATCAGTCTTCCATGGTTTCTAAATAGCCTTGTATTGGAGGGACACTACAATTATTTGTTAAACTGAAAGACAAGTGAGAACATGGAATATGGTTCAATAAGAACCAAAATACTTATGTTTGTGAGCCCAAATAGGAGTGAGAAACAGCCAGCGAGAAAGCATGAAAGTCACCTCCTTCTCTCTCTCCAATAATCCAGCAGTTAACAGAGGGAGAATGAGCACACTCTTTTAACTTGCAACTACAAGTCTCTGTGATGTTTTATTTGCTGCCTAAATGCTTACTTTCCTGTTGTGTAGACAAAGCCCTGGCTAGTGAAGAGCTTTTGGATTGATATCAATTGCGGAAAGAAATCTCCCAACCTCAGGGTTTCCCCATGTCTCCTGAAAATCATGGGCTCATTCCTCTGAAACTGAGTACTTTTTTGGCTTCTATAAATTGGGCAGGAAGACAGACTGTAAACAACTTTACTGTTCAGTGCTTAAGGCAACATGACACCTCTTTGCAGAAGATGTGGTGAAATTTTGACAAATGAGTACATTCATACATGGACTCTATAATAAAAGCATTTAGAAAGCATGATTGATGGCCCCAAACATTCCTTTCTCGTTCTTAATCTGGTAAAGAAAGAAAAGTTTGTGTCTTCACCTGCTAGCTCCTTGGTGTCTGCTAAGCCATTTCTTTCATGACACTGTGAGGTGATATTATGACTTTGCACCCTTAAATAGAAATAACCACATCACATCTTCACCAGCAACATCCTGATGTACTTTTTGAAAGATTATAAAGCGCTGCTTGCCACCTCCTCAGCCTTAGCCAATAGCCACCTCCATTGGATAGAGAAAGAATTACCCAGCCTTCTGCAAACAGCGGCAAAACTAAGCCAAAGTCTCTGCTCTACAACAGGCCATGTGTTTACAAGTCTGATGGTGGGGAAATAGCTGTTATTATTGCTGTTGCTCATAAATGAAAGTGAAAGTGATTCAGTCCTGCTTGACTCTTTGCAACCCTATGGACTGTATAGTCTATGGAATTCTCTAGGCCAGAATTCTGGAGTGGGTAGCCTTTCCCTTCTCCAGGGGATCTTCCCAACCCAGGGATCAAACCCAGGTCTCCCACATTGCAGGCAAGTTCTTTACCAGCTGAGCCACAAGGGAAGCCCAAGGATACTAGAGTGAGTAGCCTGTCCCTTTTCCAGGGGATCTTCCTGACCCACAAATTGAACTGGGCTCTCCTGCATTGCAGGTGGATTCTTTACCACCTGAGCTATAAGGGAAGCCCGTTTCTGGTAAAAACTATGTCTTATGCTCATGTCTTAAGCTTATGTGGTCCCAAGCAAGTCACATTTCTTCTCTGGATCTTGTGTTTCTCATCTGTAACATGGCAATAAAAACAATCATCATATAAAGACTCGCAAGTGATAAATGAAATAATGTGTGTGAAATATTAACTATGATTTATTAAGCATCATATACCATTAAATTAAGTATTTACTCATACTGGCAAGCTTGACTTCAGACTTAAGATTGGTGACATGTCTTAAGCTCACCAGTATGAGAAAATACTTCATACAGTGTTACATGGTAGATGCTTAAGACATCATAATTATTATTTAATTTATCACTCGCTTTATATTAAGTTATATTTTATATATATTGTGTTATATATTGTGTTCTGTGTCATCCAGCAGACCACTATACAACTTTAAGAATGAATAAACAACTACAGTCAGCCACATGGATGACTCTCATAAAGTAGAATGACAGAAAGAAGCCAGATTTAAAGAAGTATATTCTACAGAAGTCCATTTATGTAAAATTCAAAAATGGGAAAAAGTTATCTATCATAGTTGATGGAGGGATACTAGTTACCCTTGGGAAACAGCCCACGATTAGAAGGAGGCACAGATTGTGTGTTTGATCTATCTAGAAATGTTTTGTTTCTTGTTCTGAGGGCCAGTTAAATGGGTAGATCACTTTGTAAAATTTATTAACCTGTGCTTGTTTGTGCACTTTGCTATACAGAGTTTACTTACCAGATTTACTTTTCAATGCAAACGCTGCTCTCATAAATTTAAGGTATGACACCCCAGGAAGAGTAGAGACACTGTAGAGGAGAGATGTTCTGTTACCCTATTCAGTTCAGTCGCTCAGTCATGTCTGACTCTTTGCGACCCCATGAATCACAGAATGCCAGGCCTCCCTGTCCATCACCAACTCCTGGAGTTCACCCAGACTCATTTCCATCGAGTCAGTGATGCCATCCAGCCATCTCATCCTCTGTCGTCCCCTTCTCCTCCTGCCCCCAATCCCTCCCAGCATCAGAGTCTTTTCCAATGAGTCAACTCTTTGCATCAGGTGGCCAAAGTACTGGAGTTTCAGCTTTAGCATCATTCCTTCCAAAGAAATCCCAGGGCTGATCTCCTTCAGAATGGACTGGTTGGATCTCCTTGCAGTCCAAGGGACTCTCAAGAGTCTTCTCCAACAACACCACAGTTCAAAAGCATCAATTCTTCGGTGCTCAGCCTTCTTCACAGTCCAACTCTCACATCCATACATGACCACTGGAAAAACCATAGCCTTGACTAGACGAACCTTTGTTGGCAAAGTAATGTCTCTGCTTTTGAATATGCTATCTAGGTTGGTCATAACGTTCCTTCCAAGGAGTAAGCGTCTTTTAATTTCATGGCTGCAGTCACCATCTGCAGTGATTTTGGAGCCCCAAAAAATAAAGTCAGCCACTGTTTCCCCATCTATTTCCCATGAAGTGGTGGGACCGGATGCCATGATCTTAGTTTTCTGAATGTTGAGCTTTAAGCCAACTTTTTCACTCTCCACTTTCACTTTCATCAAGAGGCTTTTGAGTTCCTCTTCACTTTCTGCCATAAGGGTGGTGTCATCTGCATATCTGAGGTTATTGATATTTCTCCCAGCAATCTTGATTCCAGCTTGTTCTTCTTCCAGTCCAGTGTTTCTCATGATGTGCTCTGCATAGAAGTTAAATAAGCAGGGTGACAATATACAACCTTGACATACTCCTTTTCCTCTTGGGTTCCTCTTTGGAACCAGTCTGTTGTTCCATGTCCAGTTCTAACTGTTGCTTCCTGACCTGCATACAGATTTCTCAAGAGGCAGGTCAGGTGATCTGGTATTCCCATCTCTTTCAGAATTTTCCACAGTTTATTGTGATCCACACAGTCAAAGGCTTTGGCATAGTCAGTAAAGCAGAAATAGATGTTTTTCTAGAACTCTCTTGCTTTTTCGATGATCCAGTTGATGTTTGCAGTCTGATCTCTGGTTCCTCTGCCTTTTCTAAAACCAGCTTGAACATCTGGAAATTCACAGTACATGTACCGCTGAAGCCTGGCTTGGAGAATTTTGAGCATTACTTTACTAGCGTGTGAGATGAGTGCAATTGTGCAGTGTTTGAGCATTCTTTGACATTGTCTTTCTTTGGGATTGGAATGAAAACTGACCTTTTCCAGTCGTGTGGCCACTGCTGAGTTTTCCAAATTTGCTGGCATATTGAGTGCAGCACTTTCACAGCATCATCTTTTAGGATTTGAAATAGCTCAATTTGAATTCCATCACGTCCACCAGCTTTGCTCGTAGTGATGTTTCCTAAGGCCCACTTGACTTCACGTTCCAGGATGTCTGGCTCTAGGTCAGTGATCACACCATCGTGATTATCTGGGTCATGAAGATCTTTCCTGTACAGTTCTTCTGTGTATTCTTGCCACCTCTTCTTAATATCTTCTGCTTCTGTTATGTCCATACCATTTCTGTCCTTTGTCGAGCCCATCTTTGCACGAAATGTTCCCTTGGTATCTCTAATTTTCTTGAAGAGATCTCTAGTCTTTCCCATTCTTTTGTTTTCCTCTATTTCTTTGCATTGATTGCTGAAGAAGGCTTTCTTATCTCTTCTTGCTATTCTTTGGAACTTTGCATTCAGATGCTTATATCTTTCCTTTTCTCCTTTGCTTTTCGCTTCTCTTCTTTTCAAAGCTATTTGTAAGGCCTCCCCAGACAGCCATTTTGCTTTTTTGCATTTCTTTTCCATGGGGATGGTCTTGATCCCTATCTCCCGTACAATGTCACGAATCTCATTCCATAGTTCATCAGGCACTCTATCTATCAGATCTAGGCCCTTAAATCTATTTCTCACTTCCTGTGTATAATCATAAGGGATTTGATTTAGGTCATGCCTGAATGGTTAGTGGTTTTCCCTACTTTCTTCAATTTAAGTCAGAATTTGGCAATAAGGAGTTCATGATCTGAGCCACAGTCAGCTCCTGGTCTTGTTTTTGCTGACTGTATAGAGCTTCTCCATCTGTGGCCTCAAAGAAGATAATCAGTCTGATTTTGGTGTTGACCATCTGGTGATGCCCATGGGTAGAGTCTTCTCTTGGGTGGTTGGAAGAGGGTGTTTGTTATGACCAGTGCATTTTCTTGGCAAAACTCTATTAGTCTTTGCCCTACTTCATTCCATATTCCAAGGCCAAATTTGCCTGTTACTCCAGGTGTTTCTTGACTTCCTACTTTTGCATTCCAGTCCCCTATAATGAAAAGGACATCTTTTTTAGGTGTTAGTTCTAAAAGGTCTTGTAGGTCTTCATAGAACCGTTCAACTTCAGCTTCTTCAGCGTTACTGGTTGGGGCATAGACTTGGATTACTGTGATCTTGAATGGTTTGCCTTGGAAACGAACAGAGATCATTCTGTCGTTTTTGAGACTGCATCCAAGTGCTGCATTTCGGACTCTTTTGTTGACCATGATGGCTACTCCATTTCTTCTGAGGGATTCCTGCCCGCAGTAGTAGATACAATGGTCATCTGAGTTAAATTCACCCATTCCAGTCCATTTCAGTTTGCTGATTCCTAGAATGTCGACATTCACTCTTGCCATCTCTTGTTTGACCACTTCGAATTTGCCTTGATTCATGGACCTGACATTCTAGGTTCCTATGCAATATTGCTCTTTACGTCATCAGACCTTGCTTCTATCACCAGTCACATCCACAGCTGGGTATTCTTTTTGCTTTGGTTCCATCCCTTCATTCTTTCTGGAGTTATTTCTCCACTGATCTCCAGTAGCATATTGGGCACCTCCTGACCTGGGGAGTTCCTCTCTCAGTATCCTATCCTTTTGCCTTTTCATACTGTTCATGGGGTTCTCCAGGCAAGAATACTGAAGTGGTTTGCCATTCCGTTCTCCAGTGGACCACATTCTGTCAGATCTCTCCACCATTACCCTCCAGTCTTGCGTTGTCCCACAGGCATGGCTTAGTTTCATTGAGTTAGACAAGGCTGTGGTCCTAGTGTGATTAGATTGACTAGTTTTCTGTGAGTGTGGTTGTCCTATTATGCAATGTCCATGCTCATCTTCAGTTTGGAGCTTAGAAAGCATGTGTGCTTTCAGAGAATCCCAGGCTTGGGATAACTTCTGGATAAGAGAGATCTTAGGAGACCTGTGAGTCACCCAGCCAAGAGGGAAGACTAAGAGCCTTCCTCCCACTGATGCAGCATCATCCATAGGAGAATTCAACTCTAATCATCCACATTTGAAAACATTTTCCAGATACTAAATCCACAAAAATTCCGGTCAGTTTACTAAGCTTACTGTCACTCTTCTGGCATGGATGAGCATTGTAAAGCATACCCTGCCTTCCTGCCTGCTTTTTTGGTGGCCAAGAAGACACATGCATCTAGTTGTGGCAGTTTGAACTGAGTGTTAGACTTTCAAAACCCCTGATAAAAGCTTTTCCAGCAAGGGGAGGCAGCCCTTGATGCATTTTCACTTCTAGACTGTAACCTGATTTCTTTTCGGCAGTGCTGAGCATGTGGCCATAGCCTAATCTGCATGGTTTATGTGCACACCAAAGTTTAATTTGGAATTGCAAGAGCCCTGGGTCCTTGATGCAAAATAACCTGGGACTTCCATCTGAAACACAGCATATGTTGGTCTGATGTAGTAAAACTGGGCAAGAAATCCAAATCTAATTATAAATGTACAGTTAGAATATCAGATAAATTTCACTTCCTACAAGAAAATTATCACCTTAGGACACAGTGGACTTTGGCTTCCTGGGCCATCTTCCCATTAGCATCCTCTGCCTGAAAGTACCCACAGTAGGGCATTATCAACTGAATGTTCATGTAATTAGTCCTGGAGCCCTGGACAACTATTCTACAGCACCAACAACGAATATTTCGACTACATTCTGTGAGAAATATAGAGACTGACGAATGAAGGCAAAGTTTAAACACATTTAATATTCATTTGCATCTTATGATTATGAAGTGCCCTGGGGCAGGGTTTTCAAATTGTAGGTTACAATTCATAAGTAGGTCATGAAATCAATTGAAAGGGTCATGACTAGCACTATAAAAACTGAAAAAGAAAAGATTAGAAAAGTTGAGAGTGACTTGTGTGTAATGATTGCCAGTATTGCTTGCACCAACTTAAAATTATTTGTGTGTGTGTATGTATCATGTATACTGTGTTTCTTACTGAATGGCAGCTTTTTAAAAAAAAATGTATCGGAGTGTAGTTGATTTATAATGTATTAGTTTCAGGTGTACAGCGAAGTGATTCAGTTATACACATATCGATTCTTTTTCAGATTCTCTTCTTACATAGGTTATCACAGAATATTGAATAGAGTTCCCTGGGCTGTACAGTGGGGCCTTGCTGGTTATCTATCTTATATATATAGTAGTGAGTGTATGTTAATCACAAATTCTGGATTTATCTCTTATATATACAGTAGTGTGTGTATGTTAATCACAAATTCTGGGTTTATCTCTCCCCACCTGTTTCCCCAAACCATAAGTATGTTTTTCATATCTGGAAGTATGTTTCTGTTTTGTAAATAAGGTCATTTGCATCATTTTCTAATGATACAATTAGATTTTAATGATGCAATTAGATTCCATATATGAGTGATATCACATGGTACTTGTCTTTCTCTGTCTGATTTCACTTAGTATGATACTCTCTAGATTTACCCATGTTACTGAAAATGGCATTCTTCCATTCTTTTTTATGGATGAGTAATATTACATTTCGGAGAAGGCAATGGCACTCCACTCCAGTACTCTTGCCTGGAAAATCCCATGGATGAAGGGGCCTGGTAGGATGCAGTTCATGGGTCGCTAAGAGTCGGACACGACTGAGCGACTTCACTTTCACTTTTCACTCTCATGCATTGGAAAAGGAAATGGCAACTCACTCTAGTGTTCTTGCCTGGAGAATCCCAGGGACGGGGGAGCCTGGTGGGCTGCCGTCTATGTGGTCACACAGAGTCGGCCACAACTGAAGTGATTTAGTATAGCAATATCACATTGTGTGTGTGTGTATCACAGTTCAGTTCAGTTCAGTCGCTCAGTCGTGTCTGAGTCTTTGTGACCCTGTGAAAGACAGGGTACCAGGCCTCCTTGTCCATCACCAATACCCAGAGTTTACCCAAACTCATGTCCATTGAGTCAGTGATGCCATCCAATCATCTCATCCTCTGTCATTGCCTTCTCCTGCTTCCTTCAGTCTTTCCCAGCATCTGGGTCTTTTCAAATGAATCAGCTCTTCGTATCAGATGGCCAAAGTATTGGAGTTTCAGCTTCAACATCAGTCCTTCCCATGAACACCCAGGACTGATCTCCTTTAGGACGGACTGGTTGGATCTCCTTGCAGTCCAAGGGACTCTCAAGAATCTTCTCCAACATCACAGTTCAACAGCATCGCTTCTTCGGCACTCAGCTTTCTTTATAGCCCAACTCTCACATCCATACATGACCACTGGAAAAACCATAGCCTTGACTAGATGGACCTTTGTTGACAAAGTAATGTCTCTGCTTTTGAATATGCTATCTAGGTTGGTCATAACTTTCCTACCAAGAGTAAGCGTCTTTTAATTTCATGGCTGCAATCACCATCTGCAGTGATTTTGGAGCCCCCCAAAATAAAGTCTGACCCTGTTTTCACTGTTCCCCCATCTATTTCCCATGAAGTGATGGGACCAGATGCCATGATCTTAGTTTTCTGAATGTTGAGCTTTAAGCCAACTTTTTCACTCTCCTCTTTCACTTTCATCAAGAGGCTCTTTAGTTCTTCACTTTCTGCCATAAGGGTGGTGTCATCTGCGTATTATGATTATTGATATTTCTCCCGGCAATCTTGATTCCAGCTTGTTCTTCTTCCAGCCCAGTGTTTCTCATCATGTACTCTGCATAGAAGTCAAATAAGCAGGGTGACAGTATACAGCCTTGATGTACTCCTTTCCTTATTTGGAACCAGTCTGTTGTTCCATGTCCAGTTCTAACTGTTGCTTCCTGACCTGCATACAGGTTTCTCAAGAGGCAGGTCAGGTCTGGTATTCCCATCTCTTTCAGAATAATCAATTCCTCTGTCATCTGACTTTTAAGTTGCTTCTTTGTCTTGGCTATTGCAAATGTTTTTGAATTATAGTTTTCCCCAGATATATGCCCAGGACTGGGATTGTGTGGTCATTCTTATTTGTTTTTTTAGGAAACCTCCATACTGTTATCCACAGTAGTTGTACCAATTTACATTTCCACCAACAGTGTGCAAAGTTTCCCTTTTCTCCACACCCTCTCCAACATTTATTATTTGTAACTTTTTGGTGATGGCCACTCTGACTGGTGGGAGGTGATACCTCATTGTAGTTTTGAGCCGCATTTCTCTAATAATTAGTGTTGTTGAGCATCTTTTCATGTGTCTCTTAGCCATCTGTATGTCTTCTTTGGAGAAAATGTCTATTTAGATCTTCTGCCCATTTTTTGATTGGGTTGTTTGTTTTTTTTGACATACAGCTGCATGAGCTCTTTGTATATTTTGGAGATTAATCCCCTGTTAGTCACTTTGTTTGAAAATATTTTATCCCATTCTGTGGGCTGTATTTTTATTTTATTTATGGTTTTCTTTGTTGTGCAAAAGCTTTTAAGTTTAATTAGATCCCATTTTTTAGAGTTTTGTTTTTATTTTCATTATACTCAGCGGTGATTCCAAAAAGACATCACTGTGATTTATGTCAAAGAGTGTTCTGCCTATGTTTTTCTTCAAGAGTTATATAGTGTCCAGCTTTAGATTTAGGTGTTTAATCCATTTTGAGTTTATTTTTGTGTATGGTGTTGGAGAATGTTCTAGTTTCATTCTTTTGCATGTAGCTGTCCAGTTTTCCCAGCACCACTTATTGAAGAGACTGTCTTTTCTCTATTGTATATTGTCCCCTCCTTTGTCATAGGTTAACTGACCATAGGTGCATGAGTTTATTTCTAGGTTTTCTATTCTGTTCCATTGATCTATATTTCTATTTTTGTGTCAGGACCATACTGTTTTTTATTACTATAGCTTTGTAGTATAGTCTGAAGTTAGAGAGCCCGATCCCTCCAGCTCCATTTTTCTTTCTGAGGATTGCTGTGGCTATTTGGAGTCTTTTGTGTTTCCATGCAAATTTAATTTTTTTTTTTTTTTTTTTAGTTCTGTGAAAAAAGCCATTGGTAGTTTGATAGGAAATGCATTGAATCTTTAGACTGCTTTCAGTAATATAGTCATTTTGACTATTGTTTCTTCCAGTCCAAGAACATGGTGTATCTTTCCACCTATTTGTGTCATTGTCCATTTCTTTCATCAGCACTTTACAGTTTTCAGACTACAAATATTTTGTTTCCTTAGGTAGATTTTTACCTAGGTGTTTTATTATTTTGATCTGAGAGTAAATGGAATTGTTTCCTTATTTCTCTTTATGATAGTTCATTGTTCAGTTCAGTTCTGTTGCTCAGTCATGTCCGACTCTTTGCAAATCCATGAATCGCAGCACGCCAGGCCTCCCTGTCCATCACCAACTCCCGGAGTTCACTCAAACTCATGTCCAGCAAGTCAGTAATGCCATCCAGCCATCTCATCCTCTGTCGTCCCCTTCTCCTCCTGCCCCCAATCCCTCCCAGCATCAGAGTACTTTCCAATGAGTCAACTCTTCGCATGAGGTGGCCAAAGTACTGGAGTTTCAGCTTTAGCATCATTCCTTCCAAAGAAATCCCAGGGCTGATCTCCTTCACAATGGACTGGGTGGATCTCCTTGCAGTCCAAGAGACTCTCAAGAGTCTTCTCCAACACCACAGTTCAAAAGCATCAATTCTTCAGCACTCAGCCTTCTTCACAGTCCAACTCTTACATACATACATGACCACTGGAAAAACCATAGCCTTGACTACATGAACCTTTTTTGGCAAAGTAATATCTCTGCTTTTGAATATGCTATCTAGGTTGGTCATAACTTCCCTTCCAAGGAGTAAGCGTCTTTTAATTTCATGGCTGCAGTCACCATCTGCAGTGATTTTGGAGCCCCCAAAAATAAAGTCTGACACTGTTTCCACTGTTTCCCCATCTATTTCCCATGAAGTGATGGGACTGGATGTCATGACCTTCGTTTTCTGAATGTTGAACTTTAAGCCAACTTTTTCACTCTCCACTTTCACTTTCATCAAGAGGCTTTTGAGTTCCTCTTCACTTTCTGCCATAAAGGTGGTGTCATCTGCATATCTGAGGTTATTGATATTTCTCCCAGCAATTTTGATTCCATCTTGTGCTTCTTCCAGCCCAGCGTTTCTCATGATGTACTCTGCATAGAAGTTAAATTAGCAGGGTGACAATATACAGCCTTGACGTACTCCTTACCCTATTTGCAACCAGTCTGTTGTTCCATGTCCAGTTCTAATTGTTGCTTCCTGACCTGCATACAGATTTCTCAAGAGGCAGGTCAGGTGGTCTGACCTTGTCACAGGTTAATTGACCATAGGTGCATGAGTTTATTTCTCTTTCAGAATTTTCCACAGTTTTATATTAAATAAAAGTGATAACAGTGGACATCCTTGCCTTGTTGATCTTAGAGGGAATGTTTTCAACCTTTCACCATTGAGAATGATGTTGGTTGTGGGCTTGTCATATATGGCTTTTACTATGTTGTGGTAAGTTCCTTCTAGATGGAAATTTGAAAAAAAGAAAAAAAAATCAAAGGTGCATTGTGAACCAAAGTAATATTATAATGATTGCAGTCATATCACTGCAGCAATTTTATAGTTTTTTCATTTATTAATAGCAAAACCAACTCCTTGCCTGAAAAGTGCTGGGCGCTGAAAATCAAGCATTGAACAAGGCAGATAAGTTTTCCCCCTTCATGAACCTTGCATTTTGAGAGGAGATGTGTATTAAATATGAATTGCACAATTAATTAATTTTGCAACTGTAATGGACTCAAGTGACACTAAGGAAACAAATTCAGAGCTCACAGGAGTGAAACCCAGGAGGATCTGACAGAGACAAGGGTGTCAGGAAACCCTGCCTTAAAGAAGTGATATTTGAACTAAGATCTGAAGGGTGAATGAAGTAAAATCAATATCAGAAACTCTCAATACTTTAATGTAGCCCTTGGTTTTCCCAGATTCCCTATTGAACCTTAAGGTATTTCATGCCTCACTTGGATTCCAGTAAAGCCCCTCTTGACACTGACAGTGCCATGTGTTCATAATCGATCCTCAAAACTTCCATTTCATAGTCCTTTGTTCTCCATTCAAATGGACTGATTCCTGCCTTGCACTGCTCATGGGTAGACATCTCTCGGGCATTTTCCAGTGAGTTCTGGAAGTGGTAGAGGAAGGTTTGGAGCTGATGCACAGAGGGCTTCTGAACCATGAGGTGTGTGCTCACCAACTCTCGCCTCTGCTTGCTGCCTCTCTGAGTCCCCCCTCTAATTGTGGGGTTGAGGCACCAGGTAACATCCACTTTCCCTCACCAAAAACTGCCCTCTGCCCATTCCCATGACCCCTTTTTCAACTTGAGTAATTCAATGAGAATACTCCATGTAACAGATTTCATCTTGAGGTGAACACTGCATTTGTTTGGAGAAATACTTTGAAACCACTGTCTGGGAGGGTGTTGGTGAGATGCCAAGTTGTCAGTCTGGTACAAGTCACAAAATGACCTTCTCAAGAGGGTAGACTCTTATTAAGAGCCAACTTTTCTTTCTGAGGAATCTTAGTATGAAATTACGATGGTAAGGATTGGGTCAGAGACGAAGGGCTCTGCATAATAGAGAGGAGACTTGCCGTTCCCTGGGAGGGATCCCGGAAACTGTGCTGCAGAGAAGAAAGATAAGACAGGAATACTCGTGGGGCTCCTCTCTCAGCTTTTGGTCCTTATGGATTTCCTTCTCTCCTAAGCTCGGCTTTGCATTTAGAGAGATGTTTGTACCTTATCCATTATTTCCAAGTGCTGGAGCAGTAGGTTTTTTTCACAATATCTACTTTGACATATTGCCAGCACAGAAGTCCTTGGTACAGTTATATTGAGTAAAAGCCACTCAGTACAGTGTATATACAAATTATATTTAGTAATAATGTATTTTCCTTTCATCATGCACAATGCGATTCCATGTGTAACAGTTGTAAATCCCAGCAGCACAAGTACTATTGATGCTTCTCTAGCATGTGTGCAAAATATATTCTTGAGAGAATGAGGAGATGTCACATTAGTGAGCTTGGTCAGTCCTGTAATCAGTGATCGCCACATTTTTAACCAGAGATCACAAATAGATTCCACACCACAATGGAATGGTCCTCTCCTATTCTCGAAAAGAAATGGAAAGCTAAAATGAAAACAATTGTAATAAATAAATAAATAACCTTTTGATTTTGCTCCCTCTCATTTATCATGGAGATAATCAAAATAGGTGAGGAACTTTCATTCACTAAGTTTTTAAAACAAATTTCAGGTAGAAAGAACTCCAGAGAAAGTTTTGAAAGGGATTTTTTAAACTGTTTACTCTTTTCCACCAGCCCCTTCCCCCGCAAACACTTGAATGAAAGTTGGCATTGCTTGCTGATACTTCTGTGTGATGAATTCTTTGTGAGAAGGAAACAAACAAAAATGATGTTGAATTTTGTCTCAGTGGGTGCAAGGTGAAAACAGAGACAGCAGTCAGAAGTTGAAAAAAAAAACAAAACTGTTTCTTTTGTTTACCACCAAAGCAGAATATGGTATTTTCTTTTATAGCAACATCAAGATCTCGCTTGGCTTTTTTTTTTTTTTTTTTACTGACAAGAAACTGATATAGTATAAGTTAGCTAGTCTGTGTCAGGAGGTCAGCAAACTTTTTCCGTTAAGGGTGAAATCGTAAGTACTTTGGGCTTTCTGTGCCAGACTGTTTGCATTAGAACTCAGAACTGCCCAGCTGTCTCTCTAACAGAAAAGCTGCCACAGACAATATGTAAACAAATGGGTGTGGCTTGTTCTAACACAACTTTATTTGCATGGGATGGGTTTGGCCTGTAGGCTGTTCATTTGCCAATTCCTGATGTAAAAATGCAAAACTTCAACTGAAAAAAGTCTGAAACCTATTGATGTTCACCCCAATCTTATGCTTTCCCAGTAACTGTTCCTATGGAAAGCAATTATTGTCATTTTTTCTGTGGTTTGTGAAGACTTTAAGGGCATTCTATATCTTTCTTTAATCCCTTCAGCAAAGAAAAACTTCAAGTGATTTTCAGAAGCATTGTGCTTTTTTACCCCTTCTTGAGAGTTGTGCTGATGTTTCTCTTTTAAGAATAATCAATGTTTTTCCCCAGAAGAAAAACTTTACCTCTGATTTCCATGTGTTGTTAGGAAAGAAATCAAATGCCCTATGACTAGAGAGTAACACTCTGAAACAATTCTAATCAGGGCACTTCCCTGATTCATTCAGAAGGTTAGCACTGGCATTCCCTAAGCTTCATCCAAGTATACATCAAAGACTTCTACTTTCACATGTTTTCAGATTCAAACTTCTTTTCCACTTAGCACAGTGCTCACTCTGTTGCTCCAAATTATTGTTGTTTAGTCACTGAGTTGTGTCCAGTTCTTCTGTGACCCCATGGACTGCAGCTTGCCAGGCTCCTCTGTCCATGAGATTTCCCCAGCAAGAATATTGGAGTGGGTTGCCATTTCCTTCTCCAGGGGATCTTCCCAACCCAGGGATCAAACCCACATTTCCTGCATTGGCAGACGGATTCTTAACCATTGAGCCACCTGGGAAACCCACAGCTCCAAATAGGATGGTTGTAAAAATCAATTTCTGTGGACAGATTGGGGCAAGGAGAGGGTGTGATGAATTGAGAGAGTAGCAGTGATATATATACACTGCTGCTGCTGCTGCTGCTAAGTCACTTCAGTTGTGTCCAACTCTGTGTGACCCCATAGATGACAGCCCACCAGGCTCCCCCGTCCCTGGGATTCTCCAGGCAAGAACACTGGAGTGGGTTGCCATTTCCTTCTCCAATGCATGAAAGTGAAAAGTGAAAGTGAAGTCGCTCAGTCGTATCCGACTCTTAATGACCCCATGGACTGCAGCCAACCAGGCTCCTCCGTCCATAGGATTTTCCAGGCAAGAGTACTGGAGTGGGGGTGCCATTGCCTTCTCCGATATATACACTACCATGTGCAAATAAACAGCTAGTGGGGAACTGCCCTATGAGGGAGACAATCTATGTATACATATAGCTGATTTTTTTGTTGCATGGCAGAAGCAACACAACGTTGTAAAGCAATTATACTCCAATTTTTTTAACAAGTCAATTTCACAGATTCATGGAGCTGGAGGGAACAATGGAGATCACTGGTCAACTCAGCAAATGATGGGTCCATTGGACATCCTGTTTCACCCACACCTGCTTG
Organism: Bubalus kerabau; assembly: GCF_029407905.1. Lineage (NCBI taxonomy): Eukaryota > Metazoa > Chordata > Mammalia > Artiodactyla > Bovidae > Bubalus > Bubalus kerabau. The sequence goes on from NC_073624.1 coordinate 140,392,053, forward strand.
TATACGTTCAGTAATTGGAGTCTCTCCCCACAAGGGCAATGCCTCCCTCTCCTGGTTGGCTCATTGTCATTTAAGATGTTGTTGCTACATCATGACCATATTTGCCTTCCTCTAGATTTTTTTTTTCCTGGCTCTGGAGGCAACTACTTTATTCATCTAATCACCCCCCTTCTCAGGAAAATCCTTCATATATTTGAAGATAGAGGATAGCTAATTGTCTTTCTTGTTTATTTCTCAAAGCCACACATGACCAATTCTTTGAAATTCCCCCTGTAAAATGGAATCTTAAACTCAGATATCAATAGAGGTGAGAAACTGAGTATAAACAAGTGAAAGCTCGTTGAATGGGACCAAGATTAACCAGAGACGGGGACCCAAGACAAGAGTCAGGTGCTATCTGGCACCTGCTGGTCATTGCTGTGTCACTGTGTGGACCAGGGCTGATGATGAGATTAAAAAAAAAAAAAAAAAAAAACTGAAAAGCCAGATTTCTATTGAAAAATCTTCCAATTTTTAAATGTTGGCAACTAATTTTTTTTTAAATGTTTAAACACTCTATAAGCCAAACAAAACACATCTGTGGGCCAGATTTGGCTTGTGCAACCGTTAAATCTAGAGTCATTTTACCATCCTGGTTGCCATATTTTGTACACATTTCAATTTATTCCTTTGTAACTTGAGGAACATTAACCGTTGAAAAGAGGGAGAGAGTTGTTTAATTGAAAGGAAAACAGAGAACCAGGAACTTCAACACAGAAGAGCACTGGAGATCAGCTTTCCTGCACAATCAAAATTTAGGTCACACGTAACATAAGGTTAAGTTTTACCTTTTTAGCCATTATAAACTCTAAAAGCAAAGACATGTGTTAATAGTTGATGTGATGGGTCGACAAGAAAACATATTGCTGTTGTCTAGAAGAGGTCTCCTAAAAATGGGAATAAAACTCTAAAGGAGTATAATATAAAACCATTACTAGACCATATGTTTGTGATATAAAATGAGTTTTCTTGCCAGGATATCACATATCCATGGCAAACTGCCATTAGCTTCACTTCTTCTAGCATAAAAGAGAGGGAGGGAGGGAGGGAAATTCAACAGGCATTCTTGAGATACATGTTTTATTATACATATATAATTTATAAACCATATTTCTGGGGTTCATTGCCACTCACTGAAGTAAATAGCTATATCATTGGGTTGCCAGGGTATTGTTTGGTCATTCATAGGTCTCCCCTTTCCATGACACTTTGGTTTGCTGACTTTGGAAAGAGTTATATGGAATACATTTTGTTCCCATGCTTCTTGCCCTCTGTTGTAACATGTTCTGATTTTCAAGCCAGTTTGCCCTTTCCCCCCTAATTTCCTCAAGAATCTGTTAGGAACTTAATTGAAAGGATGGCATGAACACCGAGCCCCAGTTGGACAGCCCCTGGTGTTCGGGTCAGTCCTCCTGCATCTTATCTAATTGCCAACCTCTTCCTCAAGGGAAGGGTGGTTTTGGATGCTTCTGCAAGTCGGTCACCACCATGAAAGTTTCTTTGTCCAAAGCTGGCAGCTCATAGAATGGGGAAGAAAAAAACAGAGAAACTTTGTGAAATGTTTTAGATGCTACAAATGCATTAATTTCAAAATGGCCTCTTTTCTCTAGTTCAAGCAATCATCTCGTTAAAAAAAAAAATCCTAGCAAACAATGCTCTGAATAGAATGTATTATTAAATGAAAAGGTTGGACATCTTTTCTAGATGCAGCTTAAGATGATATTTCAAATAAAATATTGAAGTTATATTGGAGAGACAGAGTTTAGAAAGTTTTGTTGCTTCTGGAATCAGTCTTTGTGATTATCTAAAAAGAAATGTCGAGAAAAACCGTTGCCCCTCTCAGCTAATAGAGATTAAGAGATTAGGCATTCACAGACTTAAATTACCTGCTTCTCTAGCCAGACAGTAATTAAAACAATACCATTTATAGTTATTACAATATACAGTTCATCTGAGGTCCAACCCCACGTCCAAGGAGCCGTGGCTGCGCGGGCACAGGAGGGCCTAGAGGAGCTATCCCACGTTGAAGGTCAGGAAGGGCAGCGGTGAGGAGATACACCCGTCCAAGGTAAGGAACAGCAGCTGCACTTTGCTGGAGCAGCCGTGAAGAGATACCCCACGCCCAAGGTAAGAGAAACCCAACTAAGACGGTAGGTGTTGCAAGAGGGCATCAGAGGGCAGACACACTGAAACCATACTCACAGAAAACTAGTCAATCTAATCACACTAGGACCACAGCCTTGTCTAACTCAATGAAACTAAGCCATTCCCGTGGGGCAACCCAAGATGGGAGGGTCATGGTGGAGAGATCTGACAGAATGTGGCCCACTGGAGAAGGGAATAGCAAACCACTTCAGTATTCTTGCCTTGAGAATCCCATGAACAGTATGAAAAGGCAAAATGATAGGATACTGAAAGAGGAACTCCCTAGGTTAGTAGGTGCCCAATATGCTACTGGAGATCAGTGGAGAAAGAACCCCAGAAAGAATGAAGAGATGGAACCAAAGCAAAAGAATACCCAGCTGTGGATGTGACTGGTGATAGAAGCAAGGTCCGATGTTATAAAGAGCAATATTGCATAGGAATCTGGAATGTCAGGTCTATGAATCAAGGCAAATTGGAAGTGGTCAAACAAGAGATGGCAAGAGTGAATGTAGACATTCTAGGAATCTGCAAACTGAAATGGACTGGAATGGGTGAATTTAACTCAGATGACCATTGTATCTACTACTGCGGGCAGGAATCCCTCAGAAGAAATGGAGTAGCCATCATGGTCAACAAAAGAGTTCGAAATGCAGTACTTGGATTTAATCTCAAAAACGACAGAATGATCTCTGTTCGTTTCCAAGGCAAACCATTCAAGATCACAGTAATCCAAGTCTATGCCCCAACCAGTAACGCTGAAGAAGCTGAAGTTGAACAGTTTTATGAAGACCTACAAGACCTTTTGGAACTAACACCCAAAAAAGATGTCCTTTTCATTATAGGGGACTGGAATGCAAAAGTAGGAAGTCAAGAAACACCTGGAGTAACAGGCAAATTTGGCCTTGGAATATGGAATGAAGCAGGGCAAAGACTAATAGAGTTTTGCCAAGAAAATGCACTGGTCATAACAAACACCCTCTTCCAACCACCCAAGAGAAGACTCTACCCATGGGCATCACCAGATGGTCAACACCAAAATCAGACTGATTATCTTCTTTGAGGCCACAGATGGAGAAGCTCTATACAGTCAGCAAAAACAAGACCAGGAGCTGACTCTGGCTCAGATCATGAACTCCTTATTGCCAAATTCTGACTTAAATTGAAGAAAGTAGGGAAAACCACTAGATCATTCAGGTATGACCTAAATCAAATCCCTTATGATTATACAGTGGAAGTGAGAAATAGATTTAAGGGCCTAGATCTGATAGATAGAGTGCCTGATGAACAATGGAATGAGGTTCGTGGCATTGTACAGGAGATAGGGATCAAGACCATCCCCATAGAAAAGAAATGCAAAAAAGCAAAATGGCTGTCTGGGGAGGCCTTACAAATAGCTTTGAAAAGAAGAGAAGCAAAAAGCAAAGGAGAAAAGGAAAGATATAAGCATCTGAATGCAGAGTTCCAAAGCATAGCCAGAAGAGATAAGAAAGCCTTCCTCAGCGATCAATGCAAAGAAATAGAGGAAAACAAAAGAATGGGAAAGACTAGAGATCTCTTCAGGAAACTTAGAGATACCAAGGGAACATTTCATGCAAAGATGGGCACAATAAAGAACAGAAATGGTATGCACCTAACAGAAGCAGAAGATATTAAGTAGAGATGGCAAGAATACACAGAAGAACTGTACAAAAAAGATCTTCACGACCCAGATAATCACGATGGTGTGATCACTGACCTAGAGCCAGACATCCTGGAATGTGAAGTCAGGTGGGCCTTAGAAAGCATCACTATGAACAAAGCTAGTGGAGGTGATGGAATTCCAGTTGAGCTATTCTAAATCCTGAAAGAAGATGCTGTGAAAGTGCTGCACTCAATATGGCAGAAATTTGGAAAACTCAGCAGTGGCCACAGGACTGGAAAAGGTCAGTTTTCATTCCAATCCCTAAGAAAGGCAATGCCAAAGAATGCTCAAACTACCGCACACTTGCACTCATCTAACACGCTAGTAAAGTAATGCTTAAAATTCCTCAAGCCAGGCTTCAGCAATATGTGAACTTCCTGATGTTCAAGCTGGTTTTAGAAAAGACAGAGGAACCAGAGATCAAATTGCCAACATCCGCTGGATCATCAAAAAAGCAAGAGAGTTCCAGAAAAACATCTATTTCTGCTTTATTGACTATGCCAAAACCTTTGACTGTGTGGACCACAATAAACTGTGGAAAATTCTGAAAGAGATGGGAATACCAGATCACCTGACCTGCCTCTTGAGAAATCTGTATGCAGGTCAGGAAGCAACAGTTAGAACTGGACATGGAACAACAGACTGGTTCCAAACAGGAAAAGGAGTATGTCAAGGCTGTATATTGTCACCCTGCTTATTTAACTTTTGTGCAGAGTACATCATGAGAAACGCTGGACTAGAAGAAACACAAGCTGGAATCAAGATTGCTGGGAGAAATATCAATAACCTCAGATATGCAGATGACACCATCCTTATGGCAGAAAGTGAAGAGGAACTAAAAAGCCTCTTGATGAAGGTGAAAGAGGAGAGTGAAAAAGTTGGCTTAAAGTTCAACATTCAGAAAACGAAGGTCATGACATCCAGTCCCATCACTTCATGGGAAATAGATGGGGAAACAGTGGAGACAGTGTCAGACTTTATTTTTGTGGGCTCCAAAACCACTGCAGATGGTGACTGCAGCCATGAAATTAAAAGACGCTTACTCCTTGGAAGGAAAGTGATGACCAACCTAGATAGCATATTTGGAAAGGCAATGGCACCCCACTCCAGTACTCTTGCCTGGAAAATCCCATGGATGGAGGAACCTGGTAGGCTGCAGTCTATGGGGTCGCTAAGAGTTGGACACGACTAGACGACTTCACTTTCACTTTTCCCTTTCATGCATTGGAGAAGGAAATGGCAACCCACTCCAGTGTTCTTGCCTGGAGAATCCCAGGGATGGGGGAGCCTGGTAGACTACCGTCTATGGGGTCACACAGAGTCGGACACGACTGAAGTGACTAGCATAGCATAGCATAGATAGCATATTAAAAAGCAGAGACATTACTTTGCCAACAAAGGTTCGTCTAGTCAAGGCTATGGTTTTTCCAGTGGTCATGTATGGATGTGAGAGTTGGACTGTGAAGAAGGCTGAGCGCCGAAGAATTGATGCTTTTGAACTGTGGTGTTGGAGAAGACTCTTGAGAGTCCCTTGGACTGCAAGGAAATCCACCCAGTCCATTGTGAAGGAGATCAGCCCTGGGATTTCTTTGGAAGGAATGATGCGAAAGCTGAAACTCCAGTACTTTGGCCACCTCATGCGAAGAGTTGACTCATTGGAAAAGACTCTGATGCTGGGAGGGATTGGGGGCAGGAGGAGAAGGGGACGACAGAGGATGAGATGGCTGGATGGCATCACTGACTCGATGGACGTGAGTCTTAGTGAACTCCGGGATTTGGTGATGGACAGGGAGGCCTGGCGTGCTGAGATTCATGGGGTCGCAAAAAGTCGGATACGGCTGAGTGACTGAACTGACTGAACTGAACTGACAGTTCATCTATTTGTAAAACCTAGAATTACTAACACTGAATCTAGGGACTTCCCTGGCGGTCCAGAAGTTAAGACTTCACCTTCCTGTGCAAGGGGTTTGGGTTCAATCCCTGGTCAGGGAGCTAAGATCCCATATGCCTCACAGCCAAACAACCAAAATGGAAAACAGAAATCATATTATAACAAATTCAAATAAAGACTTTAAAAAATGGTCCACATAAAAAATCTAGGAAAAAAACAACAACAACCATGAATCTAATACTTAGGAGAAATACTTATCCTCTTGCTGTATGTTAACACTTCTAAAGAGATTTAAATCAGTCAAGGAAATTAAAATCGAACCAATTGAAAAGCTGGACAATTGTCTCCATTTTCATTTTACTACTTCAGTAAACCTAGTCACCCCACAGAGTTACCTTTTCAAAGGCTATTTCTCCAGTGCACATTATAGAATCAAATCTTTGAAAGTTTAGATTTTTCTAATATATGTATTTCATCAGTTGTGAAAAATAATATCACTATTTTCTTCAACCTTTGACAACTAAAGAAATTGTATTAAATTATATTATATAACTTTTTTTTTTCTGAATGGCACCTTCTAATTTTCTTAATCTCAGACTCTGAAAATCCCTCTAAAGCTGTTTATGAAATAGTTACTATCTGGAATGACAGTATTTGAAAATATTATAAAGTACAGGCCATCTTATTGTACAGTTTACATGGATTAGTAGCAACTTGCCCACATGCTTCTCTGTGTTTGGGATGCCTATTTTTGTAAAGTGCCTAATATAGAATAAGCCATAACATTTGCTGTTTTATGTGCTGTTGCCAAGACGTGACTTGTAAACACTAGCAGAATTTCTGATGCAGATGATGGTGTCATTTGGAGACTTCTAAATTGACATTTTTGCAGTTTTGTAGATAAAAAGTTGTATATACATGTTATGTTTAATAGATATGTGTTTAATGCAGGTACATATTATTTTAAATTAGTTATTGTTTTAAATCAATTGTACATATATACTGCATATGTATGCAGTTTATTAAACATTTTTGTTTTGTTAAGGACTCTGTTAGAAGGATGGAAAGCTACAGATTGTAAGAAAACATTTTATAAATCACATATCTGACCAAAGAATTTGTATCTAAAATATGTAGAGAATTCTTTCTTTCTTTCTTTTTTTTTTTTTTTTTGCTGCATTGATTATTCACTGTAGCACTCGGGCTTTCTATAGTTGCTGTGTGTCGGCTTAGTTGCCCCAAGGGCACGTGGGATCTTAGTTCCCCAAACAAGGATCAAACCCACGTCCCCTGCATTGGAAGGCAGATTCTTAAGGCCACCTGTGAAGAACTCTTAAAACTAAACAGTAAAATAATTTTTAAAAAACACCCTATATTCAATTAGAAAATAAGAAAAAGATATGAAGAATCATTTCATCAAAAAAGATATATAGATATCATGGCAACTAAACACATGAAAAGATGTTTAACATCACTAGCTATTAAGGAAATGCAGACTAAGTCCATTGTGAGATATCACTGTATATCTATTTGCTGTTGTTTAGACTCTAAGTCCTGTCTGTGTGGATATGACTCTAAAGGGGTAGCATGAATGAAACTTTCCTGGCAATAGTTCTGTATCTTTTTTTTTAAACAACGTTTTTCAGTTTTTATGTATTTATTTATTGGCTCTGTTGGGTCTTTGTTGCTATTTATGGGTTTTCTCTTGTTGCAGCAAGTGGGAACTACTCTGTAGTTGAGGCATGTGGGCTCATTTATTGTGATGGCTTCTCTTGTTGCAGAGCACAGGCTCTGGGGTGTGGGCTCAGGGGTTGTGGTGCACCGGCTTAGTTGCTTCTCAGCATGTGGAATCATCCCAGACCAGAGATTGAACCCATGTCCCCTGCCTTAATCACCAGGGAAGTCCCAATTGTTCTGTATCTTGATTGTCATGATGGTTACATGAATCTACAGATGCTGTAAAATAACATCAGATTTTCAGACATACATATCAATATTAATTTCCTGGTTTTGATGTCTTACTATAGTCATATAAAATGTACCCATTGGAGGAAACTGAGTAAAGGATACCTGACAGCTTTCTCTGTACTTCTGCAATTTTTTGTAAATCTGTAATTATTTCATTACAAAAAATATTTTTGAAATCTTCCCAGAGTGATGTAGAATCCATAGACTATGTATTATTTATTCATAACAAGATAAAAAAAACTGTTATTTAATGAATTTATGCCCTAAAATACATGTTAAGAGCTTGGGTTTTGGTATTAAGTAGCCTTGAATCTCACCTCTTTATTTAGCAGTCATAGGTCATGGAAAATAATTTATTGTCTGCATGTCTCAATTTCCTTTCCTGCTAAAATATAATCACAGGAATAATAATAGTAATACCTACCTTGTGGCAGTTTTACACAGATTAGAATGAGATAACATACATATTGCTCTTAGCACAATATCTGACATCTAAATATACCTGAATAATTGGGAGTTGATGCTATTTTCTTTCTTCCAGATCTTCATAGGGCTTTGTACTAATTCTTGATTGTACTGCTGTATTTAAACTGATATATATTTAAGACGTGAGTCTGCAGCTGGGTGGAAAACTTCATCAGTTATCCTTTACATGCCATTAGCACCGAGTAAATTAATTTATAAAGTTATTAAAATCATACATATCAAATGCCTCATCTGCTTTGCATGATCCAGTGGTCACTTTTCAGTGTCCCCTAGAACTTATTTCTCAGCACCATTTGACACAGTCAGCCACTTTCCCATTTTTAATCCTGCTCTGGGGTGAATTGTATTCCTCCAAATTCACATATTGAAGCCTTAACCCCAGGGTGATGTAACTTGAAAATGGGGCCATAATGCAGTAATTAGGTTTAGATGAAGTCGTAAGGGTGGGGCCCTTATGGTGGGGTTCGTGCCTTTCTAAGAAGAGACACCAGAGATCTCTTTATTTCTTGCTATGCCATGTGAGAATGCTATGAGGAAGAAGCCATCTGGAAGCCAGAAAGAGCTCTCACCAGAAACTGCTTGCACTTGCGCCTTGATCTTGGATTTCCCAATTTCCAGAACTGTGAAAAACAAACTTCTGTTGGTTCAAGCACCTAGTCTATGGCATTCTGTTATGTAAGCCAAGCAGAGTAGTACAAATCCCTTTGTCCTTTCCTTTGCTTTTTTTCCCACCAGCCTTTAAATATTAAAACTCCTCTGTGTTTTCTCCCAAGGTTTTTTGTTTTTCTTCTAACTCTGTTCATCCTCCTTAAATAATCTAATCAGTTACCAAAGTTCCAGTTAGTGTCTTTGCACCAAGCATCCACATTATCTAACCATCAAGTCACACTTTGCTTCTGAGCTCCAAACTCATGCATCTGTATTTCCACAGTCATCAGTATGTCTCATATTTAACATGTATCCATCAGGCCTCTGGCAGGAAACAGAAGAAATTTGAATAAAGAAGCTATTTGCAGAATTGTGGACAAGGTTTAGAAAAAGCAACGTGGGTTGATGCCTTCCTGCTACTAGGTCTATAGACCTAGTAACAGCAGGAAGTTATTAGTACTCCGAATCTGTTGGGCAAGAGAAGGAAGTGGTTACAAGAACCCAGAGAGAGAGAAGGAGAGAAGGACGGGTGTTGCGGGGAGAGGAAGAAAGGGAGAGAGGGGAAGAGACTGTTGTGTACTAACTAACTAGCTAGCTATGTGGAGAGGAATGTCTGATAGATGGTGGGACAAAGTCAACCCAAGAACACCCAGTAGAAACAGACTCAGTGAAATAAATATCCAACCCACACTCTCCTCTCTTTGATCTATTTCCTCTGCCCTGTTCATTGAACCCAATTGGAAGTGAGAGGGCAAAGTCATCTATTTAATAGGATATAAAGATCAGAATCCTGGGGCAGAGAGCAGAGTGGTGAAGAGAGGAGACTGAATGTGGAAGAATCAAAGGAAGCTCTCTGATACATAAAGGATTAAGCCTAGTTCAGTTCAGTTCAGTTCAGTCACTCAGTCGTGCCCGACTCTTTGCGACCCCATGAATCGCAGCACGCCAGGCCTCCCTGTCCATCAGGAGTTCACTCAGACTCACGTCCATCGAGTCAGGGATGCCATCCAGCCATCTCATCCTCTGTCGTCCCCTTCTCCTCCTGCCCCCAATCCCTCCCATCATCAGAGTATTTTCCAGTGAGTCAACTCTTCGCATGAGGTGGCCAAAGTACTGGAGTTTCAGCTTTAGCATCATTCCTTCCAAAGAAATCCCAGGGCTGATCTCCTTCAGAATGGACTGGTTGGATCTCCTTGCAGTCCAAGGGACTCTCAAGAGTCTTCTCCAACACCACAGTTCAAAAGCATCAATTCTTCGGCACTCGGCCTTCTTCACAGTCCAACTCTCACATCCATACATGACCACAGGAAAAACCATAGCCTTGACTAGATGGAACTTTGTTGGCAAAGTAATGTCTCTGCTTTTGAATATGCTATCTAGGTTGGTCATAACTTTCCTTCCAAGGAGTAAGCGTCTTTTAATTTCATGGCTGCAGTCACCATCTGCAGTGATTATGGAACCCAGAAAAATAAAGTCTGACACTGTTTCCACTGTTTCCCCATCTATTTCCAATGAAGTGATGGGACCGGATGCCATGATCTTCGTTTTCTGAATGTTGAGCTTTAAGCCAACTTTTTCACTCTCCTCTTTCACTTTCATCAAGAGGCTTTTTAGTTCCTCTTCACTTTCTGCCACAAGGATGGTGTCATCTGCATATCTGAGGTTATTGATATTTCTCCCGGCAATCTTGATTCCAGCTTGTTCTTCCAGTCCAGCGTTTCTCACGATGTACTCTGCATAGAAGTTAAATAAGCAGGGTGACAATATACAGCCTTGACGTACTCCTTTTCCTATTTGGAAGCAGTCTGTTGTTCCATGTCCAGTTCTAATTGTTGCTTCCTGACCTGCATATAGGTTTCTCAAGAGGCAGGTCAGGTAGTCTGGTATTCCCATCTCTTTTAGAATTTTCCACAGTTTATGGTGATCCACACAGTCAAAGGCTTTGGCATAGTCAATAAAGCAGAAATGGATGTTTTTCTGGAACTCTCTTGCTTTTTTGATTATCCAGCGGATGTTGGCAATTTGATCTCTGGTTCCTCTGCCTTTTCTAAACCCAGTTTGAACATCAGGAAGTTCACAGTTCACATATTGCTGAAGCCTGGCTTGGAGAATTTTGAGCATTACTTTACTAGCATGTGTGGAGAAGGTAATGGCAACCCACTCCAGTACTCTTGCCTGGAAAATCCCATGGACGGGGGAGCCTGGTAGGCTAGTCTATGGGGTCGCAAAGAGTCGGACACGACTGCGACTTCACTCACTTCACTCACTTACTAGCGTGTGAGATGAGTGCAATTGTGTGGTAGTTTGAGCATTCTTTGGCATTACCTTTCTTTGGGATTGGAATGAAAACTGACCTTTTCCAGTCCTGTGGCCACTGCTGAGTTTTCCAAATTTGCTGCCATATTGAGTGCAGCACTTTCACAGCATCATTTTTCAGGATTTGGAATAGCTCAACTGGAATTCCATCACCTCCACTAGCTTAGTTCGTAGTGATGCTTTCTAAGGCCCACCTGACTTCACATTCCAGGATGTCTGGCTCTAGGTCAGTGATCACACCATCGTGATTATCTGGGTCGTGAAGATCTTTTTTGTACAGTTCTTCTGTGTATTCTTGCCATCTCTACTTAGTATCTTCTGCTTCTGTTAGGTCTATACCATTTCTGTCCTTTATTGAGCCCATCTTTGCATGAAATGTTCCTTTGGTATCTCTGATTTTCTTGAAGAGATTTCTAGTCCTTCCCATTCTTTTGTTTTCCTCTATTTCTTTGCATTGATCGCTGAGGAAGGCTTTCTTATCTCTTCTGGCTATGCTTTGGAACTCTGCATTCAGATGTTTATATCTTTCCTTTTCTCCTTTGCTTTTTGCTTCTCCTCTTTTCACAGCTATTTGTAAGGCCTCCCCAGACAGCCATTTTGCTTTTTTGCATTTCTTTTCCATGGGGATGTTCTTGATCCCTATCTCCCGTACAATGTCAGGAACCTCATTCCATAGTTCATCAGGCACTCTATCTATCAGATCTAGGCCCTTAAATCTATTTCTCACTTCCAGTGTATAATCATAAGGGATTTGATTTAGGTCATACCTGAATGGTCTAGTGGTTTTCCATACTTTCTTCAATTTAAGTCTGAATTTGGCAATAAGGAGTTCATGGTCTGAGCCACAGTCAGCTCCTGGTCTTGTTTTTGCTGACTGTATAGAGCTTCTCCATCTTTGGCTGCAAAGAATATAATCAATCTGATTTTGATATTGACCATCTGGTGATGTCCATGTATAGAGTCTTCTCTTGTGTTGTTGGAAGAGGGTGTTTGTTATGACCAGTGCATTTTCTTGGCAAAACTCTATTAGTCTTTGCCCTGCTTCATTCCGTATTCCAAGGCCAAATTTGCCTGTTACTCCAGGTGTTTCTTGACTTCCTACTTTTGCATTCCAGTCCCCTATAATGAAAAGGACATCTTTTTTGGGTGTTCGTTCTAAAAGGTCTTGTAGGTCTTCATAGAACCATTCAACTTCAGCTTCTTCAGCATTACTGGTTGGGGCATAGACTTGGATTACTGTGATATTGAATGGTTTGCCTTGGAAACGAACACAGATCATTCTGTCGTTTTTGAGATTGAATCCAAGTACTGCATTTCGGACTCTTTTGTTGACCATGATGGCTACTCCATTTCTTCTAAGGGATTCCTGCCCGCAGTAGTAGATACAATGGTCATCTGAGTTAAATTCACCCATTCCAGTCCATTTGAGTTTGCAGATTCCTAGAATGTCTACATTCACTCTTGCCATCTCTTGTTTGACCACTTCGAATTTGCCTTGATTCATAGACCTGACATTCCAGGTTCCTATGTAATATTGCTCTTTACAGCATCGGACCTTGCTTCTATCACCAGTCACATCCACAGCTGGGTATTGTTTTTGCTTTGGCTCCATCCCTTCATTCTTCCTGGAGTTATTTCTCCACTGATCTCAAGTAGCATATTGGGCACCTCCCGACCTGGGGAGTTTCTCTTTCAGTATCCTATCCTTTTGCCTTTTCATACTGTTCATGGGATTCTCAAGGCAAGAATACTGAAGTGGTTTGCCATTCCATTCTCCAGTGGACCACATTCTGTCAGATCTCTCTACCATGACCCGCCCGTCTTGGGTTGCCCCACGGGCATGGCTTAGTTTTATTGAGTTAGACAAGGCTGTGGTCCTGGTGTGATTAGATTGACTAGTTTTCTGTGAGTATGGTTTCAGTGCGTTTGCCCTCTGATGCCCTCTTGCAACACCTACTGTCTTACTTGGGTTTCTCTTACCTTAGGTGTGGGGTATTCTTCACGGCTACTCCAGCAAAGTGCAGCCATTGCTCCTTACCTTGGACGAGGGGTATCTCCTCACCGCTGCCCTTCCTGTCCTTCAACGTGGGATAGCTCCTCTAGGCCCCGACATGGGGTTGGTCCTCCCGGCACCGCCCCTGGCCTCGGGCGTGGGTTGCTCCTCCCGGCCGCTGCCCCTGGCCTCCGGCATGCGGGCATGGGGTAGGTCCTCCCGCCCGCCGCTCCTGGCCTCTGGCTTAGGGGCGTGAGGTAGCTCCTCTCGTCGCCGCCCCTGACCTCGGACACTGGGTATCTCCTCTCGACAACCCCCCCTGACCTCGGGGTGGCTCGAGGTAGCTCCTCTAGGCCCTCCTGCGCCCGCACAGTGACGGCTCCTTGGACGTGGGGTTGGTCCTCCCGGCCACCTCCCCTGGCCTCGGGCGTGGGGGCTTGGGGTTGCTCCTTCCGGCCGTCGCCCCTGACCTGGACACGGGGTAGCTCCTCTCCGCCGTTCCTGCGCCATTGCAGTCTGGTACTCTTGGCCGCTGCCCCTGACCTCTGACATGGGGTAACTCCTCTTGGCTGCCGCCCTTTGGGCATGGGGTCCTCCCGTCTTCTGCCCCTGACCTCCGACGTGGGGTGGCTCCTCTCGGCCGTGCTTAGCGCGCCGGTCGCGGCCCAAACCATCTCTATCTCCAGTATTTCCTAGCTCAGCAGATGTCACCACCATCCACACAAATCCTGAAGCCAAAATCCTGAGAGTTAACTTCAATTCCTCTTTCTTTCTGCTCCTACATCCACATCAAGTACAAATACAATGCAGATATCTTACAAATTTGATGAGGTCTCTCCATCTGTATAGGCTTCCCTGGTGGCTCAGAGGTTAAAGCGTCTGCCTGCAATGCAGGAGACCCAGGTTTGACCTCTGGGTCGGGAAGATCCCCTGGAGAAGGAAATGGCAACCCACTCCAGTATTCTTGCCTGGAGAATCCCATGGATGGAGGAGCCTAGTAGGCTAGAGTCCATGGGGTTGCAAAGAGTCGGACACGGCTGAGCGACTTCACTTTCACTTTCTCCATCTGTACTACAACTATCCTGATTTTAATTCCCATGATATCTCTTTCAGACCACTGAAATAGCCCTCTATCTTCATTAACTTCTGTCTGTCTCTGTTCCATCAAGGCATCAGTGTGGTTGGGACTGACAGAATCACAACCTTCCCAAAAGTCCACATTCTAATCCTTGAAACCTGTGACTCTGTTATTTTATATAGCAAAGGGACCTTGCCAGTGTAATTGAATTAAGGGTTTTTGAGATGGGAGGTTATGTTGCATTATATTGGTGGACCAATGTAATCATGAGTTTCTAAAACTGGATAACCTTTGCTGCTTGGAGGCAGTGGCAAATGTGACTACAGAAGAATGGTAAGAGGTATGTCACATGTCTGGCTTTGCAGACCAAGGATGGGGGTTAGTAGGCAAGGAAGACAAGTGACCTCTGAAGCTCAAGAGGGAAAGGAAATAGATTCTCTCCTATAATCTCCAGAAAGGAAGGTAGCTCTGTTATGACTGCGAGTCCACTGTGAACCATGCTGTGGTAGTTCAGGTGCCAAGTTGTGTCTGACTCTTCACAACCCCATGGGTTGTAGCACTCCAAGCTTCCCAGTCCCTCACCATTTCCAGAGTTTGCCCATGTTCATATCCATTGAATCCGTGATGCCATCCAACCATCTCCTCTTCTGTCATCCAATCTTTCCCAGCATCGTGGTCTTTTACAGTGAGTCAGCTCCTTGCATCTAGTATCCAAAGTATTGGAGCTTCAGCATCAGTCCTTCCAAAGAGCATTAAGGGTTGATTTCCTTTAAGATAGACTGGTTTGATCTCCTTGCTTTTCAGGGAACTCTCAAGAGTCTTCTCTAGCACCACAGTTCGAACCATGGCCGACTTCTAAACCACAGAACTATAAGAAAATAAATTTGTGCTATTTGAAGCCACTCTCTGTGGTAATTTGTTATAGTAGCTATAGCCAGCTCTTAGAGTGGTCTTGTAAAGTCTCAAGTTTAATGTATCACTGTACAGCTTTAAGACCCTCAAATGCTGGTCATTGTGCTGATAGTCTAAAAATCCTTCACCTAAATTCCAGAGCCCCCTAAGATCTGCTACTTCATCCTCATTGCAAACACCCCTCAGTCAGCACACTCCAGCTATGCCTCACCATTTCTGGACCATGCAGTATAACAAATTGCCACAAACCTAGCACATTTATCATCTCAGTTTCTGTGGGTCAGGATGCCAGATCCCCTCCTTAGGATCTCACTAGAATGCAATCAAGGTGTCAAAAGGGCTCCATTTTCATTTGGGGAATAGGGAAGAATCTTCTTCCAAATCTGAGAGGCACGGTACAATTCCTGACAGAGAGTCTCTTCTCTGCCACTTTCAGCTTCTGATGGCTGTCAGTATTCTGTGACTTGTGGCCACATCACTCCAGTCTCTGTCTCGATAGCCACAGTGATTCTCCTCTTTTTTATGTCTCCTCTTTTGTCCATCTCAGATTGCCCTCTGCATTTTTCTTTTTTTTGAAAGAGTTTTTTTTTTTTTAATGTAGACCATTTTTTAAAAGTCTGTATTGGATTCGTTACCTTGTTTCTATTTTACGTTTTTTGTTTTTGACCATGAGGCATACGGAATTTTAGCTCCCCAATGAAGGATCAAAACTATACTTTCTGCATTGGAAGGTGAAGACTTAACCACTTGACTGCCAGGGAAGTCAATGCCTTTTTCTTTAAAAGACTCTTGTTATTGGATTTAGGGCTCACCCAAGAATCCAGAATGATCTCTACATCTCCTTTTTATTATATTCTAAACTGTCCTTTTCCTGTTTTTTTCTTTACTGTCCAAAGTGGGTCCTACTGCTTTCCTTTTTTTTAATCATTTTTTTTTTAAAATGAAGATAATTGCTTTACAATGTTGTATTGGTTTCTGCTTCACAGTGAAGTGAACCAGCTATATGTGTACATATACACGTCTCCCCTCTCTCTTGAGCCTCCATCCCACCCCTCTAGGCTGTCACAGAGCACAGAGCTGAGATCCTTGTACTGTACAGCAGCTTCCCACTAGCCATCTATTTCACATATGGTCATGTATATATGTCAATGGCACTCTGTCAATTCATCCTACTCTCTCCTTCCCCTGCTGTATCCATAAGTCCATTCTCTATGCCTAGATCTATAGTCCTTCCCTGCAAATAGATTAATCAGTACCATTTTCTAGATTCCGTATATTTGTGTTAAAAAAAAAAAATGGAACGCTTCACAAATTTTTGTGTCGTCTTTGTGCAGGGGCCATGCTTATCTTCTCTGTGTCATTCCAGCTTTAGTATAAGTGCTACAAAAGCAAGCACCAAAAACTTATTTTTCTGAACAAGTCAGCATTCACAGGTTCTGGGGATTGAGGTGAACATAGCGGGTCACCGTCCAACCTACTACAGATCAACTGCTTGAATGCCTTCCTTCTCCTGGGCCCTCCCATTACACACTCAACAGCCCCCTTTACTTTTGCATAATCACAATTGTGATTGCTTGTTCAATGTCTAACTTGATCCACCAGAGCACAACCTCCCTACAGGTAGGAAACTTGCTATGTTGTTCACAACTGTGTTCCCAGCACCTAACATATATTAGGTACACAGTAAGTAGATTTTTTTTTTTTTTCTCTCCCAAACCAGCTGAATCATTTCTTTCTCTTCCACCGTGCTGAGGAGAAGTCACCTAAGTCATTGGTAATGAAAGTTCTTCCCACTAATTGTGAACTTGTCATCTCTCAAGCTGTCTCATTAAAAAAAAGCATTCATATTCTGAATTTAAATGAAGACTTTCTCTTCTCATGTGCTGCTTTACCTTAGGAACCTCAGACCGATTTCTGTGTGTAAGAGAAGGGTTGACATATGGAGGATGCGATACAACTCCTTTGCTATAGTCCATGGCGTATAAATATGGCACAGGACACCATGGATGCTTTAACAGCTCAGTTCTCTTAGGCTGATCAGATTGCTTTTTACAATACGAATATTTAATCCTTTCAAGTCTGAACTCTATCTTCCTACATGCTGTGCCTCGCATGCTGCAGAATGCAGAAGTGGTACTCAGCGAATAACAAATAACAACCACAATGATGATTGTAATGCATACCGTAATATTGTTACTAGAAATATAATTATGTGAACAGACAATTTACAGAAGAGAAGGGACCTCAGAGCCCTTGTGTTGTCAATCTGGCCTGTCTCTTAATCAGGGATAATAATAATAAAAATATCGCCCCCCCCATCTGCAGTCAGCTTGTCGGCATAACAATATTTATAGAATGCTGTATGTAACAATGCAATCTCCATGCAGATGGATTAAGATTGAGGAGCAGCTGCAGATGGCTGTTCATTAACGGAAAGAAGAAAATGAATCTGAACAAAGACACTTATGGAACCCCTAATTTATTGGTGCTGTAATAGGGGAGAGGAACTCTCTGGAATGATAACTGAGTAAGACCAGTTACAAAGATAATTGTAAAAACAAGACACAGATTCAGTACAACATACAGGGACATTTTATTGCCTGTAAGGTCTGTAGAATTACAAGGTCAATAGATATCAGACTCAACATCGAATCCTTCATATTTATTAATTACATTCAACAAAGCACTTGCCATCATTCTACAGACTGAAGCTAGATGAACATTCTGTCACAAAAACCTGCTCCGTTAATCCTGAGAGAGGTGAAGATTTCTTTTACTTCTCTGTTGTATTTAATACAGCACATGCATACATACACACACATGTATGCACACACACACACACACTCTTTGCCACAAAATCCTTTCTGACTTTGGTCCTCAGAATGACTTCCTAACATTCAAGAATTTAATGAAGTAAGTTTCATTAAATTCTCAACAAAATGTCAATATGAAGGGGCTCCCAGCTCTTTTTTTTTTTTCCTTCCATATCTCAGCTACCACATGACAGAGAAAATTTTTGCATATGTGACTTCTCTGGTTTCTACTTCTCCAAAAGAGTTCTTAAGAATCCATCATTAGCTAAGATCCATGTCAGTGATTTACAAAGTAGAAGATCGTCCATCAACACAAAACAGAGATATTCATTAATAGATAAACAAACTTATTGTGGTGCCACCATACACTGCAAGGAGAGGAACAGACTGCTAAATTAACATGCACAAACCTGGCCGAATCTCATAATCTTTACACTGAATGAAGGAAGACAGACCTAATTAATGTCTGAGATCAGATGTGGGGAAATCCCCTGAGAAGGGGCGATTGGAGTGCCTTCCTTACTTGATTATATTGGTGGTTCCATGTCAAGTTTTGCCAAAAGAATGCACTGGTCATAGCAAACACTCTTCCAACAACACAAGAGAAGACTCTACACATGGACATCACCAGATGGTCAACACCAAAATCAGATGGATTATATACTTTGAAGACAAAGATGAGAAGCTCTATACAGTCAGCAAAACAAGAACGAGAGCTGACTTGGCTCAGATCATGAGCTCCTGATTGCCAAATTCAGACTTAAATTGAAGAAAGTGGGGAAAACCACTAGACCATTCAGGTATGACTTAAATCAAATCCCTTATGATTATACAGTGGAAGTGAGAAATAGATTTAAGGGACTAGATCTGATAGAGTGCCTGATGAACAATGGACAGAGGTTCTTGGCATTGTACAGAAAGGAATCAAGACCATCCCCAAGAAAAAGAAATGCAAAAAAGCAAAGTGGCTATCTGAGGAGGCCTTACAAATAGCTGTGAAAAGAAGAAAAGTGAAAAGCAAAGGAGAAAAGGAAAGATATAAGCATCTGAATGCAGAGTTCCAAAGCATAGCAAGGAGAGATAAGAAAGCCTTCCTCAATGATCAATGCAAAGAAATAGAGGAAAACAACAGAACAGGAAAGACTAGAGATCTCTTCAAGAAAATTAGAAAGATGGTAACAACAACCCTGTATGCGAGACAGCAAAAGAGACACAGATGTATAAAACAGTCTTTTGGACTCTGTGGGAGAGGGAGGGGGGAATGATTTGCGAGAATGGCATTAAAACATGTATAATATCATATAAGAAATGAATCACCAGTCCAGGTTTGAAGCAGGATACAGGAAACTTGGGGCTGGTGCACTGGGATGACCCAGAGGGATGGTATGGGGAGGGAGGTGGGAGGAGGGTTCAGAATGGGGAACACGTGTACACCCGTGGCGGATACATGTTGATGTATGGCAAAACCAATACAATATTGTAAAGTAAAAATAATAATAATGATAATAATAAAGGAAAACAAGAGTTACCAAGGGTACATTTCATGCAAAGATGGGCTCGATAAAGGACAGAAATGGTATGGACCTAACAGAAATAGAAGATATTAAGAAGAGATGGCAAGAATACACAGAAGAACTGTACAGAAAGGATCTTCATGACCCAGATATCACAATGGTGTGATCAGTCACCTAGAGCCAGACATCCTGGAATGTGAAGTCAAGTGGGCCTTAGGAAGCATCACTATGAACAAAGCTGGTGGAGGTGATGGAATTCCAGTTGAGTTATTTCAAATCCTGAAAGATAATGCTGTGAAAGTGCTGTGCTCATTATGCCAGCAAATTTGGAAAACTCAGCAGTGGCCACAGGACTGGAAAAGGTCAGTTTTCATTCCAATCCCAAAGAAAGGCAATGCCAAAGAATGCTCAAAAACCGCAAAATTGCACTCTTCTCACATGCTAGTAATGTTCAAAATTCTCCAAGCCAGGCTTCAGTGATATGTGAACTTCCAGATGTTCAAGCTGTTTTTAGAAAAGTCAGAGGAACCAGAGATCAAAGTGCAAATATCAATTTGATCATTGAAAAAGCAAGAAAGTTCCAGAAAAACATCTATTTCTGCTTTATTGACTATGCCAAAGTCTGTGACTGTGTGGATCACAATAAACTATGGAAAATTCTGAAAGAGATGGGGATACCAGACCACCTGACCTGCCTCTTGAGAAACCTATATGCAGGTCAGGAAGCAACAGTTAGAACTGGACATGGAACAACAGAATGGTTGCAAATAGGAAAAGGAGTACATCAAGGCTGTATATTGTCACCCTGCTTATTTAACTTCTATGCAGAGTACATCATGAGAAATGCTGGACTGAATGAAACACAAGCTGGAATCAAGATTTATGGGAGAAATATCAATAGCCTCAGATATGCAGATGACACCACTCTTATGGCAGAAAGTGAAGAAGAACTAAAGAGCCTCTTGAAGAAAGTGAAAGAGGAGATTGAAAAGTTGGCTTGAAGCTCCACATTCAGAAAACTAAGACCATGGCATCCAGTCCCATCACTTCATGGCAAATAGACGGGGAAACAGTGTCAGACTTTATTTTTTTGGGCTCCAAAATCACTGCAGATGGTGATTGCAGCCATGAAATTAAAAGACACTTACTCCTTGGAAGAAAAGTTATGACTAACCTAGACAGCATATTCAAAAGCAGAGACATTACTTTGCCAACAAAGGTCCATCTAGTCAAGGCTATGGTTTTTCCAGTAGTCATGTATGGATGTGAGAGTTGGACTATAAAGAAAGCTGAGTGCCGAAAAATTGATGCTTTTGAACTGTGGTATTGGAGAAGACTCTTGAAAGTCCCTTGGACTGCAAGGAGATCCACAGAGTCCATTGTAAAGGAGATCAGTCCTGGCTGTTCATTGGAAGGACTGATGTTGAAGCTGAAACTCCAAAACTTTGGGCACCTGATCCGAAGAGCTGACTCACTTGAAAAGACCCTGATGCTGGGAAAGATTGAGGGCAGGAGGAGAAGGGGACAACAGAGGATGAGATGGTTGGATGGCATCACCAACTCAATGGATATGAGTCTGAGTGAACTCAGGGAGTTGGTGATGGACAGGGAGGCCTGGTGTGCTGCGGTTTATGGGGTTGCAAAGAGTTCGGACAGGACTGAGCGACTGAACTGAACTGAACTGAACTGAACCATTTGTCAAAACTCATCAAACTATTCACTTTGATAGTTTACTTACTGCTTGTAAAATATTAACTCAGTAAGTTGGTTTTTAAGATTCCTTAGCTCAAATATGTTTAAAAAGTATTATATCCTGTATTCTCCTGTCACAAATTTATGACTAATCAATTAAAGAGTCTTCACCCATTAAAAGCAATTGAATCATTACAAGCCCCGAGAAATACTACAGTGTACAAGAATGATTAATTGCTGATTTCCACATTCCCTAAATCTGTGTTAGTTCCAGATCCTCCCATTTGAAAAAATTAAATGCTATTAGCAGCATTGAAATTATAGTTTATTAGCTCTTTGATCATTTGTGAGTCATTTAAATTCTTTGTATTGCTTTTTCCTCACCTGAAAAATGAGATATTTGTCTCCATCTCATAGGTATAGTGAGAATGAAATGAGTTAGATGTTTGTAATACACTTATCATTGTGCCTGAGACAATGTGTTACTCTTGGAACACATTTTGAAAAATGGAGAGCCTTCTATCATTCACTAAGGGGAGAAATCAGGATGAACTATTGTCTTACACATCCCTGAAAAAGAGGGCAAAAGTGAGTGGCACTTCTTAATGTAGAAGCTGCTCAACTGTATATATGAAGCAGCGCACAATGATGCTCTAGAAAGGAAATCAAATTTTAACTGATCCCCAGCTCTGAGGTTTACTGACTCTGTAAGCTGGGAAGTCATGTGATGTCTCTAGCCCCGAGCTTCCCTTCATTTAAGAATAAGATGGCAAGAATGGGAACTTGCTGTATGACCCAGGGAACTCAAACTGGGACTCTAACAATCTAGAGGGGTAGGGTGGGGAAGGAGATGGGAGGGAGGGTCAAGACGGAGGGGACATATATATATACCTATAACTGATTCATGTTGATGTTTAGCAGAAACCAACACAATTCTGTAAAGCAATTATCCCTCAATTAAAAAATAAATAAATTTAAAAAAAGAATAAGGTGGTGAGGAATACAAGTGGCATCTTAACCCCGGGAAAGCCATCCATGAAACACTGCTACTACCATTCTTTATGACGGTGAAAAGCAATGTTTCCCTATTCCTGGTTTGCTGAGTTCTTACTGGCAATGGATATTGAATTTTATCCAATCCTTTCTGCACATTTAGATGATTTTTTTCTTTATTATTTTTTGAGTATGGTGTAATATATTTATCAATTTTTAAATTGCAAAATTAATATGCTTTCCTGGGATAAACTCTTTATAGTCAGCAGAAAAAGGTGGCTAATGTAGGCTAAAAGCAGATTAGAGTTGGACAGGGACTGGGGTGGGGGGATGAGAAGTGACTGTTCAGTGGGTCCAGGGTATTTTGGCAGGGAGTGGAGTCTGGTGGTGACGAAAATGACCTGGCAACAGGTAGTGGTATTGGTTGTACAACACTGTGAATATACTAAAAGCTATTGAAGTTTTCACTTTAACATTGTTAAAGTGGTGAATTTTATATTATGTATATGTGTATATTCACCTTACACTAAAAAATATAAGGTGAGTAAGGTGAATGTACTGGATGATATTCAAGATCTCTTATCCTTGTTCACTCATTCACTTATTCAGTAATTTCTATGAAGCCTCCACTATATGGTTCCAGGCAATATGTTCTCTTGAGAAGATATTATAAAGAATTAAAAAAAGACGTGTTCTCTAACATCACTAAAATATTATCTTTGGAGCTTTCCTTCCTAATTTGTGCCCCTGGTTTAGGGTATTATACTCTATTCCCTTAAACTCAATGAGTAGTTTGAAGGTTGGAAAGCATGCTAAGGGTTTGATATTATGGCATGAGTTATTGTTTGATATTATAAACAGAAAGAATAAAGGGAACGGACTGTTATTTACTTGGCTCCAAGTAGCAGTCACTGTGGACTTGACCATACTTATCTCATTTAATCGTCACCAGTTTCTTGTAAAATTGGCATTATCATGCACATTGCACAAATAAACTAAGCCTTAAGGACATTAGGCAAATCTTACTTAGGTGACAAATTTTATAAGTAGTATAGCAAGGAGTTGAAATGCATAAGCCCATAGATTTTATATAATACTATATTTGATTCCATAATGTAATGTTTATAATCCTGACATTATTTATGTAAAATGTAGAGTACTTGTGACATTAAGATTTACAGAGTTTCCTATGAAGTTTGACCTCTCTATGACAGATGCCAGCAAAAGAGTTAATAAGATGAAGAAATCTAATTAGAGGGGAAAAAGCCAGTGATACCTAGAGCAATATATCCTGTGTGCTATTTGCCTATTCAAGATAGTAGTTAATATTTAAAACCATCATTTAAGATGTTTTGTGGGTTTTTGGCAACTAAAAAAACTAATTTTTTTTTTGCAATTCCTGAAAGAATCTATTAAAATAAAATCTTGTGGTTATCATAATTTTTAACCAGATACTGGGCCCAATATAAAAAGAAAATAACCCAGACAGGGCATGTTTCCACAGTCCTTACAGTTTGCATGCACACATCAAGTGACAACTGAAATACAACTGGCAAGGAAATTGAAGACTGTTTGGATAGTAAAAGATACCAATGCAAGGCAAACATGGACAGTTGACTTTGTTAGTAATTCACTGACACAAAGCTATTGCTACATTTCAGTTATATTATCAACTGAAGAGTTTGGTGGGTAAAAATATTTGCTTTAGTTAGTGTCTTGGTTGGTATAAAAGTTAGATTAGCTCTTTATAACCCAATAATTTATTTATTAGCAGAAAAGGAAATTTCCTAAGCCAAGCATGGCTTCTACTCATATCCTGTTTCCTTTTTGTTTTTATTTACTTGGATAAAACTGCCACTGTAATGTAAAAGAAAAGTGGTGATGGGAAGTACATCATTTCTGACTTTAAAGGAGATGTTTCTTACCTTTTAGTGTTAAATAAGCTGTTTAAGTTTATTGGGAAAAACTCATTATGAAATTAATGTGTTTCTGAGCTCAGTTTTGTAGGAAGTTTTTGAATCAGTGTTTGCTGCTACTGCTACTGCTAAGTCACTTCAGTCGTGTCCAACTCTGTGCGACCTCACAGACAGCAGCCCACCAGGCTCCCCTGTCCCTGGGATTCTCCAGGCAAGAACACTGGAGTGGGTTGCCATTTCCTTCTCCAATGCATGAAAGAGAAAAGTGAAAGTGAAGTCGCTCAGTCGTGTCTGACTCTTAGTGACCCCATGGACTGCAGCCTACTAGGCTCCTCCATCCACGGGATTTTCCAGGCAAGAGTACTGGAGTGGGGTGCCATCGCCTTCTCCAGAATCAGTGTTTACTCTTACTGAATTCCTTTTTCTGCAACTGTTGCTATGAACATACTGAACTTCCTCCTTTATTTTGTTAAAAAATTGTGTACTACCTTAATCCACTTGCAGAGATCAAACCATCCTCACATTCCTGGTATAATGTTGAACCTTGCTTATCTTTTCTGTGTCACTTCTTGCCAGTTCCCTTAATATTTATGATCAACAGTCTGATTTTATTTGAAATTTTTTCAGTTATTTGAATCAATTTACTTTTACACATCATATATGAGGTTTCTTCACCACAGCGCAGTCTTCTGGGTTTTTCTTTCTCCCAACACATCAACTTTATTAAATTAAAATCTAATACCCTTAGCTTCTGTTAGGTCCATACAATTTCTGTCCTTTATTGAGCCCATCTTTGCATGAAATGTTCCCTTGGTATCTCTAATTTTCTTGAAGAGATCTCTAGTCTTTCCCATTCTATTGTTTTCCTCTATTTCTTTGCATTGATCGCTGAGGAAGGCTTTCTTATCTCTCCTTGCTATTCTTTGGAACTCCGCATTCAGATGCTTATATCTTTCCTTTTCGCTTCTCTTCTTTTCACAGCTATTTGTAAGGCCTCCGCAGACAGCCATTTTGCTTTCTTGCATTTCCTTTTCCATGGGGATGGTCTTGTTCTCTGTCTCCTGTACAACGTCATGAACCTCCGTCCATAGTTCATCAGGCACTCTGTCTATCAGATCTAGTTCCTTAAATCTATTTCTCAATTCCACTGTATAATCATAAGGAATTTGATTTAGGTCATACTTGAATGGTCTAGTGGTTTTCCCTACTTTCTTTAATTTAAGTCTGAATTTGGCAATAAGGAGCTCATGATCTCAGCCACAGTCAGCTCCTGGTCTTGCTTTTGCTGACTGTATAGAGCTTCCCCATCTTTGACTGCAAAGAATATAATCAGTCTGATTTCAGTGTTAACCATCTGGTGATGTCCATGTGTAGAGTCTTCTCTTGTGTTGTTGGAAGAGGATGTTTGCTATGACCAGTGCGTTCTCTTGGCAAAACTCTATTAGCCTTTTCCCTGCTTCATTCCATATTCCAAGGTGAAATTTGCCTGTTACCCCAGGTGTTTCTTGACTTCCTACTTTTGCATTCCAGTCCCCTATAATGAAAAGGACATCTTTTTTGGGTGTTAGTTCTAAAAGGTCTTGTAGATCTTCATAGAACCGTTCAATGTCAGCTTCTTCAGTGTTACTAGTTGGGGTATAGACTTGGATTACTGTGATATTGAATGGTTTGCCTTGGACAGAAATGGTATAGACCTAATAGAAGCAGAAGATATTAAGAAGAGGTGGCAAGAATACACAGAAGAACTGTACAAAAACGATTTTCACAACCAAGATAATCACTATGGTGTGATCACTCATCTAGAGCCAGACATCCTGGAATGTGAAGTCAAGTGGGCCTTAGAAAGTATCACTACAAACAAAGCTAGTGGAGGTGATGGAATTCCAGTTGAGCTATTTCAAATCCTAAAAGATGATGCTGTGAAAGTGCTGCACTCAGTATGTCAGCAAATTTGGAAAACTCAGCAGTGGCCACAGGACTGGAAAAGATCAGTTTTCATTCCAATCCCAAAGAAGGGCAATGCCAGAGAATGATCAAACTACCACACAATTGCACTCGTCTCACACACTAGTAAAGTAATGCTCAAAATTCTCCAAGCCAGGCTTCAGCAATATGTGAACCGTGAACTTCCAGATGGTCAAGCTGGTTTTAGAAAAGGCAGACGAGATCAAACTGCCAACATGTGCTGGATCATGGAAAAAGCAAGAGAGTTCCAGAAAAACAACTATTTCTGCTTTATTTGCTATGCCAAATACTTTGACTGTATGGATCACAATAAACTGTGGAAAATTCTGAAAGAGATGGGAATATCAGACCACCTAACCTACCTCTTGAGAAACCTATATGCAGGTCAGGAAGCAACAGTTAGAACTGGACATGGAACAACAGACTGGTTGCATATAGGAAAAGGAGTACATCAAGGCTGTATATTGTCACCCTGTTTATTTAACTTCTTTGCAGAGTACATCATGAGAAACGCTGGGATGGAAGAAGCATAAGCTGGAATCAATATTGCTGGGAGAAATATCAATAACTTCAGATATGCAGATGACACCACCCTTATGGCAGAAAGTGAAGAGGAACTCAAAAGCCTCTTGATGAAAGTGAAAGAGGAGAGTGAAAAAGTTGGCTTAAAGCTCAACATTCAGAAAACTAAGATCATGGCATCTGGTCCCATCACTGCATGGGCAATAGATGGGGAAACAATGTCAGAATTTATTTTGAGGGCTCCAAAATCACTGCAGATGGTGACTGCAGCCATGAAATTAAAAGATGCTTACTCCTTGGAAGGAAAGTTATGACCAACCTAGATAGCATATTGAAAAGCAGAGACATTACTTTGCCAACAAAGATCCGTCTAGTCAAGGTTATGGTTTTTCCAGTGGTTATATATGGATGTGAAAGTTGGACTGTGAAGAAGGCTGAGCACTGAAGAATTGATGCTTTTGAACTGTGGTGTTGGAGAAGAGTCTTGAGAGTCCCTTGGACTGCAAGGAGATCCAACCAGTCCATTCTAAAGGAGATCAGTCCTGGGTGTTCATTGGAAGGACTGATGCTAAAGCTGAAACTCCAATATTTTGGCCACCTCATGCGAAGAGTTGACTCATTGGAAAAGACTCTGATGGTGGGAAGGATTGGGGGCAGGAGGAGAAGGGGACGACAGAGGATGAGATGGCTGGATGGCATCACCGACTCGATGGACGTGAGTTTGGGTGAACTCCGAGAGTTGTTGATGGACAGGGAGGCCTGGCGTGCTGCAATTCATGGGTTCACAAAGAGTCGGACACGACTGAGCGACTGAACTGAACTGAACTGACCCTTAGCTTAAGCAACCCTTTTCCCAGGAAAGTCTCTCTTGATACGTCCCATTCCTAGACTCCCCAGTTTAACACCCTCTGTTTGTCCTTGGCTAGCACTTATATTGAGTTGTAATTATCTGTTTAATTTTCTTTCTTCGTAAATATACTATACATTCCAAGGAAGAAGATATTAGGTATTTTTTCAGTAACATAGCCTCTATACCTCACAGAGGGCCTGGAAAACTGTAAGGAATCAGTAAATTATGAGAGAAAGAGCAAGAGAGTGGGGTGGGCAAGGATGGGAGAATATCTTCAATTTAGATTTCTGAATGACTCAGGATGAAATAACTTGTGTTTCTTTTACTTAGCTTGAGAATTTTCTGGCATTCAAATTATGATGTATACATAGAAAAAACATGGAAACAAATTCTATTTATGTAGCCTGTGGGACACCAGGAAGAAGCAACATTGATGGAGGATAAAGAAAAGGCACTGCCATAAACATTTCCTTTCCACCAATAAAAAACGAAGCTATATTGTTTTTAATGTCACCACATGTGAAGACTTAAATTGATTTATGGTTAGGATCTTGAAAACTATCGTTTTATACTGTAATCCTAGCAGTTGTGATATGTAGACCCTGTAACTTGGGTATTTTGATGCGAGATGCCAGCGGCTCTGAGATTGTCACAGAAGGTCCTAGGCAGCAACAGGGCAAGAGAACAAAGTGACAGAAGAGAAAGGAGCAGAACGATTACTTCTGGGACGACCCTCGTAAGAATACAAATTAAGAGTGTGGGAAGAAAGCAAAAGATGGAATAGACAGGAACCTGCCACTTCCAGAATAACAGAGTTATTTTCAGGGCTAATATCAGGTTCTCATTTAGATTTCCTTTTCCTTTCCCCTCTGTATTTACTGCTCACCCCTTGGTTTATACTGTAATCAATTCATACCTGTATCCTTGCCTTCAACCTCTTCCTGTTCCCATCTATCTTCTTCCTAGGAATACCCCTATTCACATCCCTCTTCTCCACTTCTTTCAGGTCCATCTGTCTGTCTTCCCTGTAAGTCTCAGCAGGCCTGGGGATAGATTTAACACATAACAGGAAGCATATCAAATATTCTGGATTAAGCCGTCACATTGCTTCAGCTTCAGACTTCTTTCTTGCCCGAAGAGATGGGAGTGATAGTTGTCACATCCTTGCCATCCAGTCTTCTTTCTTGTCACATTTGGGTCCAACCTCCTTACATAAGTTTGTAAATGTCAGATTAATAATCTCTCTGGTTTTACTTGTCCATTTCTGTTCCTCCCACTCCTGTCATCTACCTGGTTAACAATACTCTGACCCAAAGCCGAATTTCTTCGCTTATTATCACCTTGAACACAGAACTCAAATGTTCCCAATTTTTGTCATTCATCTCTGCCCCAGAAATTGTGTTGACCTCATGGCTTTTGGTAAAGCTTAATTGCTTTTAGGGATTAAGATGGTCATGTGTAGATAAATAGACTGTTCCTGTTATGTACGTGCTGATTCAGGGTTAACCTACCTGTTGCTGACTTCTGCTCCCCTAATGATTCTGCTTCAAGACTTGACCTGCACTTGACCTACCAGTCACTTTTCTCTTTCTATAGCAACCCAAGGTCGACAGTATCCACACCCAGTTGTTCCCCAAAAGAGCTGCTTTCATGATTTTATCTCCTCTCCACTTAAGAATCCACACAATTCAGCTACTTCACAGTGGCTCTCAAATTATGCTTCTCTCTCACTGGCAGACAGGTATTCCACTGCAAACTGTAAATAATGAGAATCTTTTTCTGTGACACAGGAAAATTAAGTGAATTGAAATTTTCTCATTTTAATACCATTTTGTATTTATGTTAGTCATAGCACATAGCAAAAGCCTAAACACTCAGTCAGTGACTAAATAATCACTGACTTGACTTTATCATTGTTTGTGGTTTGGGATTTATGTGAAATTAAGGGTAAAGATTCCAAAGAGTAAAGAGTATTGGGGATTTTAATGCTCATCCTATGGTTTCTTGATAATTGGGAATCTAATATATAATAATAAAACTAAACATAAAATACTATATATCTCTTTTGCATATATGCTTACTGTAAATATATAGTAAGCATATCTACTAAAAGGGTATATATATATATATATATATATATAATATATGCACACTTGTGGTCATAACTATATACAAAATATAAATAAATAAGTGCCTCTGCATATACATATGAGGCTTTCAGGTAGCTCAGTGGTAAAGAATCTAGCTGCCAAAGCAGGAGGTGTGGATTCAATCCCTGGGTTGGAAAGGTCCCCTGGCAGAGGAATTGGCAATTCATGCCAGTATTCTTGACTGAAAATTCCCATGAATAGAGGAGCCTGGTGGGCTGTAGTCCATGTGGTCAGAGTTGGACATGACTGAATGACTGAGCTCACAAACATATCCACACTCATTCACAAACACAGAGGAGTATCACACTTGGCCTGTTTTCTTCTTATACTCCAATATGATTTAATTTATAAATGAGAGCAATGATACTGTCTTCTTCTTCTTCTTGTTCAGGTGCTTAGTCATATCCCACTATGTGACCCCATGGACTGCAGCACACCAGGCTTCCCTATCCTTCCCATCTCCCAGAGTTTGCTCAAACTCATGTCCATTGAGTCAGGGATGCCATCCAGCCATCTCATCCTCTATCATTTCATTCTCCTTCTGCCTTTGATCTTTCCGAATATCAGGGTATTTTCTAATGAGTATGCTCATCGCATCAGGTGGCCAAAATATTGGAGCTTCAACATAAGTTCTTCCAGTGAATATTCAGGACTGATTTCCTTTAAGGTGGACTGGCTGGATCTCCTTGCAGATTTCAAGAGTCTTCTCCAACACCACAGTTCAAAAAACATCAATGCTTTGGTGCTCAGCTTTCTTTATAGTCCAAATCTCACATCCATACATGACTACTGGAAAAACCATAGCTTTGACTAGATGGACCTTGGCTGGCAAAGGAATGTCTCTGCTTTCTAATATGCTGTCTAGGTTGGTCATAACTTTTTTTCCAAGGAGCAAGTGTCTTTTAATTTCATGGCTGCAAATCACCATCTTCAGTGATTTTGGAGCGCAGAAAAATAAAGTCTGTCTCTGTTTCCACTGTTTCCCCATCTATTTGCCATGAAGTGATGGGACTGGATGCCATGATCTTAGTTTTCTGAATGTTGAGTTTTAACCAACTTTTCAATCTCCTCTTTCACTTTCTTCAAGAGGCTCTTTAGTTCTACTTCGCTTTCTGCCATAAGGGTGGTGTCATCTGCATATCTGAGGTTATTGATATTTCTCCCAGCAATCTTGATTTCGGCTTGTGCTTCATTCAGCCCAGTGTTTCTCATGATGTACTCTGCATATAAGTTAAATAAGCAGGGTGACAATATACAGCCTTGACATACTCCTTTTCCTATCTGGAACCAGTCTGTTGTTCCATGTCCAGTTCGAACTGTTGCTTCCTGAACTGCCTACAGATTTCTCAAGAGGCAGGTCAGGATGGATGGTATTCCCATCTCTTTAAGAATTTTCCAGAGTTCGGTGTGGTCCATTATACTCTCTGAGTAAATTAATGTCACTCAGTCGTGTCCGACTCTTTGCAACCCCATGGACTGTATAGAAGAATTCTCTAGGCCAGAATACTGGAGTGGGTAGCCTTTGCCTTCTCCAGGAGATCTTTCCAACCCAGGGACCGAACCCAGGTCTCCTGCATTGCAGGCAGATTCTTTACCAACTGAGCCACAAGGGAAGCTCAAGTATCAAGGGATGATACTCTCTACATTTCCTTAATTCTTTTCCCCTTTACCTGTTTTTGCTTTTTAGCATTTGAAATATAAAGTGTGTGTTTTTAATTAAAATAAAAAGTCTCTTTCTGTTAATAATCAGAATTAATTTCAGACAAGGCTAAGGCTAGAATTCCTTTGGAAATAGGCCTAGGGAGACTCCATGAGTGTCTGGTAACACTTAAACCTTCACTAAATATCCTATTATATATTTATCAAATAATGTATCTGTTTATATCAAGCTTTACAATAACTTGCTCTCATGCATTAGGTAGACATATGGATTTTTTAATGACATTGGCACGTCTTATGTCTCCAGAGAAGTTTCCTGCCATGGCATCCATACACTATAAAAACATTATAAAGGCATTTTTGGAGCAAGGAGTGAATTTTGAAATGACAGCCTGGCTCTGCTCCATGATGAAAATTAACGATAAATCTTTAAAAAAAAAAGTTAAAAAATAATCCTAAAATACTGATTTATGAAGATTCCTGCGCTTGTTTGGCTACTGGAAATTTAGTAACTTTGGTAAATTATTCTGGTAATCTAGATGACACCCTATTCTATTTGCTGCTTTTCCAAACCAGTAATCCAAGGAGATGTTTATAATAACTGTTTTCCTTAATCCCCAGCTGAACTGATAAAGGTGATTTTCTGAAATCAGGAGGTAAGACGCATTCCAAGTAATCACAGATGATAACAATTGCCAAACAGACTTCAGATATCTAAAAACAGAAGAGCATTAGTTCCTACTGCCACAGAAAGAATCTGATGTCAGCAGTGTCAGGAAATGTAACCTAACCAGAGTGAAAACACCCCATGGGGTTATGTAACTCACTGGACTCATTTTCAGGTTCTGCATGTAAATTGTATAAAACTCCCAACAATATAATCCTCAGGATATAGGGATGATTGGCAGGCTACAAAGCTTTTTCTTTAGACTCAAACAGTTCTTTGATACAAACAATATTTTTCATTTCAAAGGTAATTGTTGGTAGCCAATAGGCACTGATAGTCCCATGTGAGTAGCACAATAAGTACATTGCCTTTCAAAAAACAGTATTGCTTTTCATGTGATAGAGACCATTTGTGCAATTGAAAACCCATTCAGAAAGCACACTGATAGACAGACCCTTTAAAATTCCAAGATGTTAATGTACTGAAGTGCATTATCAGACAGGCTCTCACACAAAAGCTCCTTGGGAAAAAAATCTAATATATATATTCAGCCATCATTGTATTTACTTTTTTGGCAATAATTCCTTTCCCTTATTTTCCACTACACTTAGCAGAAAAACCTCAGCTGTGTCTCAGCTGACACAAAGGCAAGCCACAGCTCCAAATTTCAGTTTTTATCATTGTCTCAATTACAGTGTTTCCCACTGTCCCATTTTTGTTTCTTATCAGGAATTTGTAAATAACATAGAGGACACAGAGATCACAAATGATTGCCTACCTATCCCTGGACAAAAATGTCCCAAAAAGTAGATTTTTTTCCCAAGTAAATCTTGCAAATTGTCTCTTTTTATCTCCCATGGTGAGCTTATTTTATACCAAATAGCAAATGGTTTTTATCTTCTCTTTTTATTTCTAATTCTTTTCAGGGTGAGAGCAGGCCAGTAAGAGAGCCTTAGGCTATTCAATATTTGTACTTATTGACAGAGCCAAAGAAAACATGTAATCAGAGAGTGTAACAAAATGAACTATTAACAAACATAAAACTAAGAATAAAGGAAAGCATTACCATTCATCAAGAGATTAGCCATAATCCTATTAAGAAATCAAAGAACAGTTCTAAAAGAATTCCACATTCAAAATTCTGAATGATCAGTTGTCTGAAAGAAAATCAATTCTTACATCACATCAAGAACAATTTTTGATGAATCTCTATATAACTATTGATAGCTATGAAATTAAAATAATAAAAGTTCAATGACAATGTTAAACAATTATTTAATCAATTTCTATTAACAAAAAAATGAAAAGATTATTTAACTGAGGAAAATTTAAGTCACAATATAAAACTGATAGGGGAATCAGGAGACACAGTTCATTTTTTCTCTGCCTTGAGTCACTAACAACTAACAACTTCAACTAACAACGTTATCTGTTTCATTTTTACCTCATGTGAAAATAAGAGTTAAACTGAAATATCAGCAAATTTGCCAGAAAGACTAAAGACATCTTGTTCCTAGAAGTATCTACATCTATTGCAAAATACAGATTCATGTACTAAAATGAAAAATCTTTATTTCACAATGAATACTTTGACTTATCTATGTGCTAGGAAGGTTGCATGCTTTCTAATACAAATGCTACTTTTTCTTACATAAATGTCTTCAGGCTTGTACAGTTTTCCTAGTTCATTTTTAGCTAAGCTAGGATCTCATGGGCTGCATTTACTGCACCAAAGTTATCTTTATCATCACATAGACTTCTAGCTACATTGGCTAAATTCCAAGATACTTATTAATGACCATACTATAACAGTACCTTATATATGCAGGCCGCTTTACACTTGACAGTCTAACATACATAATGCTTTCTTGGCTAGTAAACAATTCTACTTTGAGGGTGATTGTACAGTTGCTATGACTTCAGTCCTTGAGAGAGCTAGGGCACTGGTGGTTTGTCATCTAGAGATGGAAAATTTCTGAGATTTTGCCTCTTAAGCCAAACGATGTGATTCAGCAGCATACTTATCTTCATTGGATAGGATAACACACATATAGCTACAGCAAGGAGTATGATCGCCGTTGTTCACAAGTCAAGATATGTAAAGCAAGTTAAGGGAAATGTGTTGTTGGGGCAGTAAGCACAGCTAGAGACTTGGTTCTCATTGTTGCCACATGGTGACTCAGCCCAATAAGTTCTACAAACATTTTAAGAGAAACAAAATATGTACACACACACATATAAATAAAATACCCCAGGTTTTTTTTTTTTGCATTTATTTTTTTTAATTTTTTTAAATTTTATTTTATTTTTAAACTTTACAATATTGTATTGGTTTTGCCAAATATCAAAATGAATCCGCCACAGGTATACATGTGTTCCCCATCCTGAACCCTCCTCCCTCCTCCCTCCCCATACCATCCCTCTGGGTCATCCCAGTGCACCAGCCCCAAGCATCCAGTATCATGCATCGAACCTGGACTGGCGACTCGTTCCATATATGATATTATACGTATTTCCATGCCATTCTCCCAAATCATCCCACCCTCTCCCTCTCCCACAGAGTCCAAAAGACTGTTCTGTACATCAGTGTCTCTTTTGCTGTCTCGTATACAGGGTTACTGTTACCATCTTTCTAAATTCCATATAGATGCGTTAGTATACTGTATTGGTGTTTTTCTTTCTGGCTTACTTCACTCCCAGTTTTTAAAAATAGTAATTAATTAACCTATGTTGAGAACTCTGAGAAAGACCTCTGTGCTAGGGCATGATATCTGAGCTACTGGACATCTCACTTTATCAAGAAATTCCTTCTGAGAACAGTTGTTTCAGTAGGAAAATGAAGAATCTATGCTTGAGAGTTTCAGACTCTCTACAACACGAGTCTTCATCCTGTAGGATATTCACAATAGTGATTTTTATCATCATGTAAGTTTTTGTTGGAGCTGTAATGCTTCAGCATCACAGCGTGTTGACATCACATAGTCTTTTGCCCAAGAGCAGCAGCATCTCTCACCACAAGCACCATCACCGATTTTCCACTTTCCGTCTCTCTCATCGCAAATCATAAATTCATTCAAATAAGAGATGGGTTATAAACACAACTGTATTATATCTATACATTGGTTGCTTCTGCTGCTGCTACTGCTAAGTCGCTTCAGTCGTGTCCGACTCTGTGCGACCCCATAGACGGCAGCCCACCAGGCTCCCCTGTCCCTGGGATTCTCAAGGCAAGAACACTGGAGTGGGTTGCCATTTCCTTCTCCAATGCATAAGAGTGAAAAGTGAAAGTGAAATCGCTCAGTCATGACTGACTCTCAGCGACCCCATGGACTGTAGCCCACCAGGCTCCTCCATCCATGGGATTTTCCAGGCAAGAGTACTGGAGTGGGGTGCCATTGCCTTCTCCGTGGTTGCTTCTAATTTCCATCTTATTAAAAACCTGAAATATACATATTGTTCTCAAATGCAGCAAAAGAAAGTGTTCTTTTAATTTTCTGAAACTATTCTCATCTTATGCTGAGATGCCCATGTCAGCTGATGGCAGGAAAAAAAATTTAAAAAGAAAATTCAAAACTTGCAAATTACAGTACCTCGGGCCCTTCCAGTTTCAAATAATTTCTTTTGGTTAGAATATTATCATTTCAGAAATTATTAAGGCAATTTGAAGCTCAGTTTCTACCTAATCTCTTTCCTCTCCGTCCCTAAGTTAGCTTCTGGTTTCAAGGGCTACTTTTCTATCCTGATGGTAAGATAGTTGGGACCTGAGGTCCTCATAGTTTTTTCTGGGACTCAACTAACAACTTGTGGGTATCTACCTCTGCTGTCCAAAAATGAAGAGCTCACTTATTAAAGTCATAATCTCAGTGAAATTCGTATTCTTCAGCATGCTTAATCCTTGTTGAATCTTCCACTGGGCAGTTAGACGATACTCCCTGCTGACAAGGCCCTACTTCTACTGTTATTTTTATTTGGTTGGCCAGAAATTTCATTTGGGGGTTTTCCAGTACATCTTCTGGAAAAATTTGAATGAACTTTTTGGCCAATACAATATCATTATTACTGTAAAATATACATATCATAAAGCTTATCATTTTATCCATTATGCAATTAAGTATCAGTCTATTTATAAGGAAGCCACTCTAGTTCCTGAAATTTTTTGTCACTCCAAATGGAATCCACACACTTAATAAGCAGTCACTCCCCATTCTGTCCTACCCCCAGCTCCTGACAACCACCAATGTACATTCTATCACTGAATTTGTTTATTCTGTATATTTGGTATGAATGGAAACATACAACATGTGACCTTTTGTGGTGGCTCAGACAGTAAAGCATCTGCCTGCAATGCGGGAGACCCGGGATCAATCCCTGGGTTGGGAAGATCCCCTGGAGAACGAAATGGCAACCCACTCCAGTACTCTTGCCTGGAAAATTCCATGGTCTGAGGAGCCTGGTAGGCTACAGTCCATGGGGTTGCAAAGAGTCGGACATGACTGAGCAACTTCACTTTCTTTCTTTCCTTTCTATTTAACCTAATGTTTTCAAAGTTCATCCATATCTTTTACATTATCAAAACTTCATTCCTTGTTAAAGGCTGAATAATAGTCCATTTTATGGATATATTGCTTTTTGTTTATCCATTCATCTCTTAAAGGAAATTTGGGTTATTTCTACCTCTGGCTATTGCGAATAGAGCTGCTATGAATAAGCAAGTCTGTGTTTCTATTTGAAGACTTGTTTTTCATTCTTTTGGGTCTATACCTAGGAATGGAATTGTTCAGTCACATGTTCATTCTGTGTTTACCCACTTCTACTTATGTTTGCATGCAGATCTTCTTATTCTCAGTCACTTCCATTCACTTCATTCCTAATGAATGATGTCCACCCATGGTTACCATGCTGGGGGCACTTAAGTTTTCATTACCAAAAGCTTCCTGGAAGACCTTCAAGTGTTCACCTTAACTTTCTGGATAAGGAGAGGGACTCAGAAATCTCTGAATCTCTAATGTACCACTTGTAGGGATACAAAGCCAGTAGAACATCCTGTAGCCTATCCCTCATCTCCTTACTTCAATGCCATTTTGCCATCCCTGAGCCTTGATGGATGTTCTGGGAAAATAAAACTTCTACTTGAATATTCTCGTGTTCTTCCTCCATTTCTCTGAAGATTCTAACATATTTTTCTTGTCTTACTACATTCCTATCCACCCTACAAGCAAATACACACACATAACCTGTCTGGTATTTCTGCTCTTCTCATCTGCTAGTTTGTTTCAACTTTGAAGATGTTTCCCTTAGACTTGTTATCCTTCCTTTCCATCTCTTTCTCCTTCTTTAACAGGAGGGATTTCCATTCCATCACTTCTTACTCTTTCATGAGGTATTATTTGACCTTCTTTTTTGGAGCAGAAGGGCTGCAGGGCAATCTGATTTAGGGGGAAATGGAAATATATATGTTTAATAGTTTTAGTATCAGATTATCCTGTTTTCATGTCTAATGGGCTTCCCTTGTAGCTCAGCTGGTAAAGAATCTGCCAGCAATGTGGGAGACCTGGGTTCAATTCCTGGCTTGGGAAGATCTCCTGGAGAAGACAAAGGCTACCCACTCCAGTATTCTGGCCTGGAGAATTCCATGAACTGTATAGTACATGGGGTCGCAAAGAGTTGGACCAGACAGAGTGACTTTCACTTCACTTCACATCTAATAGCAGTCTATGTAATGCAAATTATATTCCTTAATTAATTGGCTATTTACATTCACTTGGGGAATTCTTGTACTATAAGAAAAATTGTATGCATTTTTAGGCATTTCTAGAAAAATGAAGCTCTTTGGGAAAATTTCCACTGTGTCTACCTGGCCTGTACTCATGTTCTCCAAGTTGCTTATGCTTCCCATGGCTTCATTCTTAATGACTCCTTCAGTCGCTGTCAGTAACTTATACTACCAACCATTTGGCTCCACTGAAGCCTGAGCCCCCAGGGTTGTGTTTTAGCTTCTGTGTTGTCCAAGGTTTGCAGCCACAAGCCTGTCCTGCAGTAATTCTCTAACTTGGTCTGAATCCTCAAACGCCTTGTATTACTTTCCTGGTGGATGAAACACCACCCCCCCCCCCCAAAAAAAAAAACAACACCACCATCAAATAGTTCTATCAAGGGAGTAGGGAGCTTAAAGAAGGAAGAAACTGTTAGTAATCTCAAAAACTGAAGAGCGTTCAGGTAAAATGAAGAAAGAAGTGTGTCTTAATGACTTTCATGAGAGAAATTTCAGCACAACAGTAGAGCTAGAAGCCCTAAATAAATAGCCAATATTCTAAAATTTTTGTATTACTCTTCATTTCTTTGTAGTACTCATTTCAGCTCTAATTCATTTTGTAAATAATAGTTTGATGTGACTTTCCTTCCAAACCTATCAGCCCCATGAGTATAAAGACTGTATCTTTTTGTATAATACTTTCATATTTTGTGTCATTAGGACTGAACATAGTTCCTGGCACATAGAAAATGCTGAGCACATAAATGTGGGATGAGTGCAAATTAATGAAAATTTCAAAGACAGCACAACCTTTTAGGTATTGAGGGTGCCAGGGAAAGTTCCAGGTGATGTTCGTTCTCATCCTGGGCCCTTCATTAGCAAGATGTATAAACTTGGACATGTCATTGAATTCTTCTGATTCCCAGTTTTTTTCTTCTAATAGACTGATTGGATCTGCAAAAGATTTTTCTGTCATTGGTGCCTTTTTAGTAAATTCAGCCTTGCTTTTC
Organism: Bubalus kerabau; assembly: GCF_029407905.1. Classification (NCBI taxonomy): domain Eukaryota; kingdom Metazoa; phylum Chordata; class Mammalia; order Artiodactyla; family Bovidae; genus Bubalus; species Bubalus kerabau. Next base: position 140,430,713 of record NC_073624.1, read on the forward strand.
ATGTATGAAATGAAAAGTTTTAACTTTATCTTCTTTAGAGTCACACATTTTATTCATAGCTCCAGGCAATTTATTGCGAGTTGAGCTTTCTAGAATGGAATATTGAGTAGCTCATATTTGCCTTAACATCTTGTCTCATTTTCCAGTGTTGGGGATTCTATCTTTCTTTATTTCTCCACGATTTTATGTTCTTCAGCCTTATTTCTTTCTTATTTTGTTTCTGCTTGCTTTCTTTCCCCCTTCCTGGCAAGAGGAGAAAAAAGGAAAATAGGCAAGCTAAATACCTTGGGTAGCAATGTGACTCTTATATGACGATCTTTTTCCAATACTGAAGATTTTCGTCTGGGAACCACACTACTGTTTTTTATTTCCAAGCTGAATACGTATTTATACCTTATTAAGAACTTATTTGCACTAAATGGCTCTTTGTTGAACCTATGTTTGGATTTACTGGTGCGTGTGTGTGTGTGTGTGTGTGTGTGTGTGTTTGTGTGTGTGTGTGTGTATACATGAGTGTACCTGTGTTTATGCCACAGTTTCTTAAAGCTTAAGCCCACTTTTTATTTTGAATGCTATAAACAACATCTAAACTAAACACAGCAATTAAATTGTTAAAAAACTCAGGATTATGCTCCAGAAAGATAGTTTTATTTCAGAGAGAAGTGCTTTATAATGGTTAAGGATCGAGACACAAATTCTTCTTGATTTATATCAAAGCATTCTGTACTATCATCTCCATGGTTTCTTAGCTACTAAAGAAATCTAATATCCAACAGGAACCAAATTCAAGAAGCTTTGAAATAGAATAGAATAAGCTTAATATGCAATCCAGTTTTCTAATCTCCCAATATTATGATGTAGATTAAATTAGGCTCTGAGAGGACTGAAATGGAAGATTTCAGTTCCTATTAGAAAATCAGGTAATTAGGGAAAACAGTGGTTTAAGAAAAAAGGAACTTTGAGCTACTGTTAAATTAATTATGTGAATTGAATCAAGGAAGTTTGAGCTGAAATTATTTTTTACAACTTTAGTCTTCTTTAGCAGAAGAATTAGAAGGTTAGGGAGATCTAGAAAAGAAGATATGGGAAGGGATTCTTCAAGAGATGAGGTAGTCAGTTTCTCCTGGTAGTCCCATAACTCTTAATTATTTTAAGTTTTCCTGCTGGGGAGCATTTTTTTCCATTGTAAAAATGCTCCAAACTCTTTCCAATAAAAAGCACCTATATATTATCATCTATTGAATCAAGACTGATATATGGTAAGTAATTTACAGAGAGATGCATTGAGGCCAGGCCCCAAATGAGATGCTATCATTTCATGTAAAAGTGACTCAGGAATAAAATGAACTCTCAGAAATGTTATCATTTCACTGGCCAAATCCTGTCATCCTACCATCAGGACCTAAAGTTGATGGGCTCAGAGGTGGGAGGTTGCTATTGTAGCTGTATTTTCTGAGTCTAGGAAGTTGCTTCTCTTATATTTTAAATAGTAAGAGGATTTTACAGCATATAAACTTTTTCTTTGGAGTATTCACCTGCATCATAGAATTGAAGATATAACTTGTACTAAAATAAAACTGCAACCAGAGGGAATTCTTCCCTTTCAAGACTTATATTCATGAAGTAGTAAGAATTCCCCTATTTTTCTAAAATACTATGATGGATGCATTTTGGCAAAGTGAAAATTGAATATAAAATGTTATGATGAATTATAAATACAGATATATTTCATTCTCTCATCTCAATACTTTGCATTAAATATGAGTGTTGTATTTCTTTCAAGTGACTGAGTTAATTTTATTGGAGAAAATAATAAAATGATCATTCATTTCAGAAAGGCCTTTTGGAAAAGTTTGCACTCGTTTCATTTCTATTTTTATATACATACATAACCCACTCTTGAAGAGCCAAGAAAATGTTTTACACATCTCATGAACTCCCATCAAGTGAAAAAGAACTTAGAGCAAATATTGACATAGGGTAGTGACTTAACCATATTACCTAGTGGGGAGAAATTTAAATTAGCTTCCCGAGAGATGGATCAGCAAAACCCAATGATAAGTTTAGTCTGCATTGATCTTTGAGAAAGACTGAACTCAAGGATAGACTTTGGAAATTTTAATGAGACTGAAATGGAAAACACAATAAGAAATAGTTTGCAGATTATCCATGATTATTTGAAAGATGTTTGTGTGTGTGTATGTGTGTACAGATGAAAGGAATATAGGGGAGACAGGAGATGTCCACTGATTATAACTTAATTCTAAGAAATCAATAAAATGAAGGAACCTAACAAAATAAAATAATACAAATGTAATATAATTGTAAATATGATAGGAGATACAACCAGTCCATTCTGAAGGAGATCAGCCCTGGGATTTCTTTGGAAAGAATGATGCTAAAGCTGAAACTCCAGTACTTTGGCCACCTCATGTGAAGAGTTGACTCATTGGAAAAGACTCTGATGCTGGGAGGGATTGGGGGCAAGAGGAGAAGGGGACGACAGAGGATGAGATGGCTGGGTGGCATCACTGATTCGATGGACGTGAGTCTGAGTGAACTCCGGGAGTTGGTGATGGACAGGGAGGCCTGGCATGCTGCGATTCATGGGGTTGCAAAGAGTCGGACACGACTGAGCGACTGATCTGATCTGATGATATCAATAAAAGATATTTAGAAAAAAATCAGAAAACTAATTCTTTTGATTAAAAAAAAACTATTTTTTTTGCCTTCCATATAAACTATATATAAATATATAAACTTTCTCCATGTGGAAGGGTTTGTGGGTCCCATGAAAAGTTCACAAAGATGTTTCTCCTAGAAAAAGTAACCATGACCTTACATTTCCCTGCAGAGAACAGAATAATATATTAAGCTACAGAATAGTGTGTTATTTGTGACTGGAAAAGGAGCTCATTGCCACTTGTTCTTCAACTAGTTCTTCTGTCCTGGTTATCTCTTCATGGATACAGACACAGAAGATAAATGATGAAAAGGACATTTGAAAAATTATCGGATCAGATCTAATCATGCATTTAATAATTTGTAAATTTCCATATTCCAAGAGGCCTTTAAGAAGTGATTCAAGATTAAATTTAAAATTCAAGAGAGTCCATAGGATTCTCCAGGCAAGAAAACTGGAGTGGATTGCCATTCCCTTCTTCAGGGGATCTTCCCAACCCAGTGATCAAACCCAGGTATCCCACAGTGTAGGCAGGTTCTTTACCGTCTGAGCCACCAGGGAAGCTTTAAAATCTAGGAAAAGATAGGGCAAACAGTAATTAATGTTTAAAAATGTAAAATTAAACAGAATTTAGGTTATGACTAAAACCTATTCTATAAGGAACGGAACACAAATTTCATTTTGAGGTTTCCAATTAATAATACAAAAGTAAAAATAGACCAATTAGATGATAATTCAGAATGTCTCTTATTAATATTTCCTTCAAAGGAAGGAAAACTCAAATATTCCCAGTACTCAGGCCAGGGAGAAGTTTCTCTCAGGCTTAAAAAGTGTATTGTGAAACACAGTGAACACAGCCTTCAACCACAATTCATTTGCTACAATTCCGGTCTCTGAGAGCACTTTGGAGATCATGATGATGTGATCCTGCAAGTGTCTCTTGCTTTGACCAACATACTACTTGGGAAAACCTCACTGGATTTTGTTTATGTAGGAAAGATTTTGAATTTACAGTAATGAATACAGATTAGTAATACAACAAACAAACGCTATGTAACAAACCCTCTGATTCAGTTCAGTTCAGTTCAGTCACTCAGTCATGTTCGACTATCGCAGCACGCCAGGCCTCCCTGTCCATCACCAACTCCCGGAGTTGGCCCAAACTCATGGCCATCGAGGCAGTGATGCCATCCAGCCATCTCATCCTCTGTTGTCCCCTTCTCCTCCTGCCCCCAATCCCTTCCAGATCAGGGTCTTTTCCAATGAGCCAACTCTTCCCATGAGGTGGCCAAAGTATTGAAGTTTCAGCTTCAGAATCAGTCCTTCCAATGAACACCCAGGACTGATCTCCTTTAGGATGGACTGGTTGGATCTCCTTGCAGTCCAAAGGACTCTCAAGAGTCTTCTCCAACACCACAGTTCAGAAGCATCAATTCTTTGGTGCTCAGCTTTCTTCACAGTCCAACTCTCACATCCATACATGACTACTGGAAAAACCATAGCCTTGACTAGATGGACCTTTGTTGGCAAAGTAATATCTCTGCTTTTCAGTATGCTATCTAGGTTGATCATAACTTTCCTCTCAAGGAGTAAGCGTCTTTTAATTTCATGGCTGCGGTCACCATCTGCAGTGATTTTGGAGCCCCCCAAAATAAATTCTGACACTGTTTCCACTGTTTCCCCATCTATTTGCCATGAAGTGATGGGACCAGATGTCATGATCTTCGTTTTCTGAATGTTGAGCTTTAAGCCAACTTTTTCACTCTCCTCTTTCACTTTCATCAAGAGGCTTTTTAGTTCCTCTTCACTGTCTGCCATAAGGATGGTGTCATCTGCATATCTGAGGTTATTGATATTTCTCCCGGCGTGTGCTTGATTCCAGCGTGTGCTCTCTGCTTAATTTCATCTTAATTCTCTCCTGTATTTGCATTATATATTCTTTTAAAATGATATAAAACATAGAGTTGATCTCTTCTCACCCCTACCACCAACCCTTGCCAAATCTCAATTACCACCCTCTTTCATTTGAAATAACCACTGTTACAATTTTAATATTTGTTATTCCTATGTGTTAAAACAACATTCACTCATAAGTTGAACTTTAAATACATGTGAAAAAGTATATAAATTGTGCAGTTTAATTTTCATAAAGTAAAAAGGCTCATTCAAACACTTTAGTTTAGAAACTAGAACATTATTGGGTCCCACGGAGCCCCTCCCACCCAAATTTGTACATCCTAGCAATCACTGTTCCCATACTCTTCTCAAAAAGTAATCAATATTTTTTTCTTCTACCACCACAGATCAATTTTTCCTGTTTTTGAACTTGATATAGGAATCAAATTATGTATCTCTTTTTACTTGGTTTCTTTTGCTCAAAATGGTGTGTGTGAGATTCATCTTGTTGCATGTGGCTTTAATTGTTCATTTTCATTGCTGTATAGTATTCAGTTGTTTTAATATACCAGAATTGATCAAATCATTCTATTATTAATACCATTTAGATTGTGCTCCAAATATCAATAAATATTGCTATGGGCATTCTTCAACATAGATTTTTATTGGCTGTATATCAAATAAGGAAATTATAGAATTAATGAATGAAACCAAATAGTTTCCCAAGTGATTCTAGTGATCACACTGCCACCAGCAGTGTTTGAGAGTTGCCATCACTCTGCATGTTTGCAGTACTTGGCATTATTAGACTTTTAATGTTAGCCATTTTGATAAGTATTGATATAAAGTGTTATCCTGTTTTTAATTTGCATTTGCCTGATGACAAAGATCGCTGGGAGAAATATCAATAACCTCAGATATGCATATGACACTACCCTTATGGCAGAAAGCAAAGAAGAACTAAAGAGACAGATGTATTATCTTACAGTGCTAGAGGTCAGAAGTCCCAAAATGGGTCAGCAGGGCTGCACTGCTTTTCAAGGCTCTTTGAGAGAATATGTTTCCTTGCCTTTCTCAGGTTCTAGAGGTCTCACACTCCTTTGTTCATTGCCTTGCTCATGCCAGCTTCTGCTGATTTATTTATTTGGCTGCAACACGTCTTTGTTGCAGCATGTGTAATCTCATGGTCTTCAGTCTTCATTGAGGCTCATAGGACCTTTTTGTTGTTGTTTTTGCAGCATGCGGGATCTTGTAGTAGCATGGGGAAGCTTTTTAGTTGTGGCATATGGGCTATTTAGTTGCAACATAATGAATTATTTAATTGTGACTTGTGGGACCTAGTTCCCTGACCAGGAGTTGAACTCAGGTCCCTGGCATTGGGAGCATGGAGTCTTAGCCTTTGAACCACTGGGGAAGTCCCCAACTTCTCTGATACTGACCTCCCTGCCCTGTTTTGTAAGAACTCTTGTGATTACATGGCCCAGTCACAATAATCCAGGATTATAATATAACCATATCAAAATCTTTATTAATTGAAAGTCCCTTTTACAATTGAAGGCATCGTATTCATGGTTTCCAGGGATTAAAGATATGTACATTCAGACTACCACAAATAATATTATTAAATGAATTTTCTGCATCAGTTGAGATGATCATACTATCTTCTCCTTTATGCTATATATGTGGTGCAGTGGCTGCATGGCGCTAGAACTGTGAGCCTCTGAGAGAAGATACCCCACGTCCAAGGTTAGGAGTGGGGGCTGTGAGGGGATACCTATGTCCAAGGTGAGGAGCGGGGGTCAGGAGGAAATACCCCAAGTCCAATGTCAGAGAAACCCCAGTAAGATGGTTGGTGCTGAGAGAGGGCATCAGAAGTCTGACAGACAGAAACCACATCACAGAAAACTAACCAATCTAATCAAATGGACCACAGCCTTGTCTAATTCAATGAAACTATGAGCCATGCCATGTACGACAACCAAGACAGATGGGTCATGGTGGAGAGTTCTGACAGAATGTGGTCCACTGGGGAAGGGAATGGCAAACCATTTCAGTATTCTTGCCTTGAGAACCCCATGAACAGTATGAAGAGGCAAAAAGAGAGGACACTGAAAGATGAACCCCCCAGGTCAGTAGGTGCCCAACATACTACTGGAGATCTTTGGAGAAATAACTCCAGAAAGAATGAAGAGATGGAATTAAAGCAAAAACAACACCCAGCTGTGGATGTGACGGGTGATGGAAGCAAGGTCCGATGTTGTAAAGGGCAATGTTGCATAGGAACCTGGAATGTCAGGTCCATGAATCAAGGCAAATTGGAAGTGGTCAAACAGGAGATGGCAAGAGTGATCGTCAACATTTTAGGAATCAGCAAACTAAAATGGACTGAAATGTGTGAATTTACTCAGATGGCCATCATATCTACTATTGCGGGCAAGAATCCCTTAGAAGAAATGAAGTAGCCATCATAGTCTACAAAAGAGTCTGAAATGTAGTACTTGGATGCAATCTCAAAAACGAAGAATTGTCTCTGTTCATTTCCAAGGCAAAATATTCAATATCATGGTAATCCAAGTCTATGCCCCAATCAGTAATTCTGAAAAAGCTGAAGTTAAATGGTTCTATAAAGACCTACAAGACCTTTTAGAACTAACACCCCAAAAAAGATATCCTTTTCATTATAGGGGACTAGAATAAAAAGTAGGAAGTCAAGAGATACTTGGAGTAACAGGCAAATTTGGCCTTGGAGTACAGAATGAAGCAGGGCAAAGGTTCGTAGAGTTTTGACAGAACACACTGATCATAGCAAACACCCTCTTCCAAGAAAACAGCAGAAGACACTAAACATGGACATTACCAGATGGTCAACACCAAAATCAGATTGATTATACTCTCTGCAGTCAGAATGGAGAAGCTCTATACAGTCAGCAATAACAAGACCAGGAGCTGACTGTGGCTCAGATCATGAAATCCTTATTGCCAAATTTAGACTTAAATTGAAGAAAGTGGGGAAAAACATTAGACCATTCAGGTATGACTTAAATCAAATCCCTTATGATTTTACAGTGGGAAGTGGGAAACAGATTTAAGGGACTACTTCTGATAGACAGATTGCCTGATGAACTATGGATGGAGGCTTGTGACATTGTAAAGGAGACAAGGATCAAGACCATCCCCAATAATACTAGACCACCTGACCTGCCTCTTGAGAAATCTGTATGCAGGTCAGGAAGCAACAGTTAGAACTGGACATGGAACAACAGACTGGTTCCAAATAGGAAAAGGAATATGTCAAGCTTGTATATTGTCACCCTGCTTATTTAACTTCTATGCAGAATACATCATGAGAAAGATGGAGATGGATGAAGTATAAGCTGGAATCAAGATTGCTGGGAGAAATATCAACAATCTCAGATATGCAGATGACACCACCCTTATGGCAGAAAGTGAAGAAGACTAAAGAGACTCTTCATGAAAGTTGAAGAGGAGAGTGAAAAAGTTGGCTTAAAACACAACATTCAGAAAACTAAGATCATGGCATCTGGTCCCATCACTTCTTGAGAAATAGATGGGGAAACAGTGGAAACAGTGGCTGACTTTATTTTCTTGGGCTCCAAAATCACTGAAGATGGTGATTGCAGTCATGAAAATTAAAAGACACTTACTCCTTGGAAGGAAAGTTATGACCAACCAAGACAGCATATTAAGAGACAGAGACGTTACTTTCCCAACAAAGGTCCATCTAGTCAAAGCCATGGTTTTTCCAGTAGTCATGTATGGATCCGAGAGTTGGACTATAAAGAAAGCTGAGTGCTGAAGAATTGATGCTTTTGCACTGTGATGTTGGAGAAGACTCTTAAGAGTCCCTTGAACTGCAAGGAGATCCAACCAGTCCGTCCTAAAGGAGATCAGTCCTGGGTGTTCATTGGAAGGACTGATGTTGAAGCTGACACTCCAGTACTTTAGCTACCGGATGTGAAGAGCTGACTCATCTGAAAAGACCCTGATGCTGGGAAAGATTGAGGGCAGGAGGAGAAGGGGACTTCAGAGGATGAGATGGTTAGATGGCATCACTGACTCAATGGATATGAGTTTTGGTTGACTCTGAGTTGGTGATGGACAGGGAGGCCTGGCGTGCACAGTCCATGGGGTTGCAAAGAGTCAGACACGACTGAGCAACTGAACTGAACAGAACTGTGGTTATTTCATTTCTAAGTCCTCTTGTTAAACAAATTTCATTCCTAGAATAACTGAGTTTCTTTGTGATGAGCTACTCCATTTACAAATCTTTAAATTTTATTTGGAGTTTCCCGAGACACAGGTTCGACCCCTGGGTTAGAAAGATCCCCAGCAGAAGGAAATGGCAACCTGCTCCAGTATTCTTTCCTGGGAAATGCCATGGACAGAGGATTACATGGGCTACAGTCTATAGGGTTGCAAAGAGTCAGGCACGACTGAGTGACTAAACAGAAGCAACAGATTTTATTTGCTGATGTTTTACTCAGCATTTTCACATCTATCTTCTTAAGTAAAATGGCCCGTAATTTTTCTCTTTTTGTCTCAGTTTTTTTTTTTTTTAATCAGTTTTCTTGGCCTCAGATAATGATTTGAAAAGTGTTTTCCTTTTATCTATTTTCATTAAAGTTTCTACTTTTATCTTTGTTATTTTCTTTGGCTGTGCTTTCTGTGAATTTATTTTCCTAAATTCTTGAGATGAGTGCTTAGCCATGGTTGTTTAGTTTTTCTTCTTTTCTAATAAACATACTTAATATTAAAAATATCCTTCTGACATGACTTTAGCTGCAGCCAACAAGTTATGATATGTAGTCTTCTTATTATCAATTCAAAATGCATTAAAAGTTCTACTTTTACTTTTGATAATTTTCTTTGACCCACAGCTTCTCAACAGCCCCTTCCAGAATACATGCAAACATATCTACAGATTTTCCTTATGAGTGTGTTTATGTAAATTGCTATTCTGCAACTATCAACTCAAGCATTCTCTATGACTATTTTTGACTATTCTATGTATGGATGGATCCATAAATAATATATGATTTTTCTGTGGACTTTGAAATATATATTTGTATATACTGTTTATATAAGATGTCAGATAAACATTGATCAAAAGATAACAAGCAGGGAATTATTAGTATCAGATAAAACAGAACTTAAGGCAATATAGACTGAATATGAACAAAAAATAAAAAAAAATATTTCACAAGGAATACATAGAAATCATACGTTTGTGTACTACTAAAAATGTCATGGTATATAAAGCAAAAACTGACAGATTGTTCACAGACCGTCACTAACAATCATGATGAGATATTTCAGCTCATGTCTGTAAGACACTCTGTGAGTCAAATAGCTAAAAGGAAGGTTTTTAGGATATAGTTGTTTTGAATGAGACACTTACAAATAAGAGGGCAGGGGCTGGGTGGGTAAACAGACAGAAAGAACTTTATACCAAAGAAATAGCAAGCATACCTTCATTTCAAGTACACAGTAAACATTTATTAAAATTGAGCTCGTATATTTAACATTCTCTAATAAAAAATTGAACTAATGATTCAACAACAAATTGATAATGAAAATTAGAAAATTAATACATTTAAGAAGGCTCCTCTAAATTTCTAATAGAAGTTTTAAAATATTTTGAGTTAAAAATATAAATATTAAATAATAAAATGTATCATATTTAAGATTAGAACTGGAATAAATTTATAGGCATACGCCTAAATGCCTTTAGTAAAAATAACAGAATATTGGAAAAAAGAAAATGAGTTTAGCTCTTTCAACTCAAGAAGCTAGAAACGTAACAAAAAACAAACTCTTATTTAGGGAGAACATTTCAAAAGTAAAATAAGAAATTAATGTAAAATGAGTCAAAGAAACCAAAGACCAACAAAACTAAATATGTTTATTTAGTGAACTAGAAAAATAGTCACATTTCAAATGAGTGATCAAGAAAAACAAAAATATTTTAAAATACTATGAACTAGTAAAGTAATGCTCAAAATTCTCCAAGCCAGGCTTCAGCAATACATGAACCGTGAACTTCCTGATGTTCAAGCTGGCTTTAGAAAAGGCAGAGGAACCAGAGATCAAATTGCCAACATCCGCTGGATCATGGAAAAAGCAAGAGAGTTCCAGAAAAACATCTGTTTCTGCTTTATTGACTATGCCAAAGCCTTTGACTGTGTGGATCACAATAAACTCTGGGAAATTCTGAAAAAGATGGGAATACCAGACCACCTGACCTGCCTCTTGAGAAATGTGTATGCAGGTCAGGAACCAACAGTTAAAACTGGACATGGAACAACAGACTGGTTCCAAATAGGAAAAGGAGTTCGTCAAGGCTGTACTTTGTCACCCTGCTTATTTAACTTATATGCAGAGTACATCATGAGAAGCACTGGACTGGAAGAAACACAAGCTGGAATCAAGATTTCTGGGAGAAATATCGATAACCTTAGATATGCAGATGACACCACCCTTATAGCAGAAAGTGAAGAGAAACTAAAAAGCCTCTTGATGAAAATGAAAGTGGAGAGTGAAAAAGTTGGATAGTGGATAAAAGTGAAAAAGTTGAAAAAGTGGATAGTGAAAAAACATTCAGAAAACAAAGATCATGGCATCTGGTCCCATCGCTTCATGGGAAATACATGGGGAAACAGTGGAAACAGTGTCAGACTTTATTTTTCTGGGCTCCAAAATCACTGCAGATGGTGACTGCAGCCATGAAATTAAAAGACGCTTACTCCTTGGAAGGAAAGTTATGACCAGCCTAGATAGCATATTGAAAAGCAGAGATATTACTTTGCCAACAAAGGTCCATCTAGTCAAGGCTATGGTTTTTCCTGTGGTCATGTATGGATGTGAGAATTGGACTGTGAAGAAGGCTGAGCACCGAAGAATTGATGCTTTTGAACTGTGGTGTTGGAGAAGACTCTTGAGAGTCCCTTGGACTGCAAGGAGATCCAACCGGTCCATTCTGAAGGAGATCAGCCCTGGGATTTCTTTGGAAGGAATGATGCTAAAGCTGAAACTCCAGTACTTTGGCCACCTCATGCGAAGAGTTGACTCATTGGAAAAGACTCTGATGCTGGGAGGGATTGGGGGCAGGAGGAGAAGGGGACGACAGAGGATGAGATGGCTGGATGGCATCACTGACTCGATGGACGTGAGTCTGAGAGAACTCTGGGAGTTGGTGATGGACAGGGAGGCCTGGCGTGCTGCAATTCATGGGGTCGCAGAGAGTCGGACATGACTGAGCAACTGAACTGAACTGAAACAAATGCAATCACAGATATATCACTTTATAAAATCATAAGAAGACACTATAGGGAAAAGTTTTAAAATTTGAAAACTTGGATTTAGTATAAAAATTTATAGAGAAATGAACTATAGCTGTACATATCACGGTTAAGTTTTTAAAAAAGGGTAGAATAATACAATATGGTTTCTAATTTATGAAACATTCATATTCATATTTTAAATTTCTCAGGGTATTTTTGTCTTAGATGGATTTTGTTTTTTAGAGCTAATTTAATAAATCATGATCTTTTGTTAATTGTTAGCTTTGTTACATGTAAATCTATTATGTTTATTTTATTTTTCATCTGTTTAGTCTTAGTCCCATCATCTCATTTTGTGTTTTCTGTTCACATTCTTTTCCTTTGTTCCTTTTTCCTCCTATTTTCTTTTGAATCAATAAAAAATTTTAATCTATTTTTTTTTTCTTTGCAGGCCTAGAAGCTCAGTTATATTATTATTTCACTAGGAATTCTGGAATATTTTAACACATATAAAGTTAATTTTGTTTTCTAACAAATTCTGTAGTTATGCAACATTTTTTCCCTGCTCTCATACATAGTACAGAACCTCTCACATTAAAACTATACACTAATTGTTTTAGTCTGTCACCTCATTATTGTTAATTAGAGTTACATCTCACATTTTAAAATATATAAATTGTTTTTGCCATCAATGAATAATTAAATTCATTGACACATTTTTTTGACTTCTGAGTTTACCCCTCTGCATGATGACAGTCTTTAATTTTTTTAAGTTCAGAGTGGTAGTTAACAGTTTTAATGTCTATATATATGAAAATCTCATTTTCATTCTTTTAGTTTAACTGGGTATAAAATTCTAGGTCACAGGTATTGACCTCAGCATTTTAAATAACACCACTGTCTTCTGGGATTTCTTATTGCTAAAGAGAAATCTCCTGACAGTTTAAATGTCATTTTCTGCAAATAGTGTTTGCCTCCTACTTTAAGATTATTTTTAATATCTTCAGTGCTTTAGTTCTAACTTTATGGTTTATCTTGCACACTTTGCAGAATTCAGTAATTTGTTATGAACATTTTTGTCTTTCTTCACTTTTAGGAAATTTATAGCTATATCTGTTCAGATATTGTTTCTTCACCATTTCTTCTAGTCTCTGATTCTGGAGCCTCTCGGATCAGTCATCAATATTTCTTTGATGTGTTTCCTTATCCCTTAGAAATTTATTTTGCTCTTTGTGATGAATTCTTTGTCAATTCCTCAGTATAGTCATATATTTCATTAATTCTCTCTTTTCTATCATGTTGCTTCATCTTTAGAATTGTTTCACCTAATGGGTGTTTTATTTTTTCTTTCATTTCAATGACTGTATTTTTCCCTTCAGAGCCTGTGATTCAGTCTGTTTCATCTCCCCCTTTAATCTATGTATGTGTTAACATACCTATATTTTATTAACATTGTATTTATGTTTTGTTTACATTTTATGGATTTTTTTCTAATTTATTTATTTGGCTGCACCAGATATTAGTTGTGGCACACAGGCTCTTTGATCCTCTTGCTGCACGTGGTATCTTTATTTGTGACATGTGGGATCTAGTTGCCTGACCAGGGCTCAAACTCCAGCCTCCTGTATGGGGAACATGGAAGCTTAGCCACTGGACCACCAGGGAAGTCCCATGTCATAGATTCTTGCTCTTGGTAAATAGGAATTATTCTTTCATTTGAGACTGCTGTTGCCTTCCCCCATCCCTGCAGTGCCCTAGCTCTAGGTAGCAAGATGGCAGTAGTTTTGTTTTGTTTGTCCCCAGCTTTATTTTCTCATGAGCGGGAGAACACCTTGCCGCCTGTTTTCAGTCAGTGGCTCTAGCTTTGGTCCTAATATCATCTAGTACTCTGAATTGCTCATCAGTAGCTGCTACAGCCTGAATCTGGACTCATGGATTCAGTCTGGCTTACTGTTTTCTATTCTATCTCTCATTTGTCCAAGAGTTTATCTTGATTAGCCTCATTGACAGATATAATCCCTAATATTGTATTTTACCTATTATTGCTGTGCATGTGGTAAAAATGTGAGTTCTGCTCCATTTTGTGCGTGCTTGTAAATTTGTTATTAGATTGAAAATTATAAATATAATCCTACTGGTACGATGTGTGTTATTCCTCCAGATAAATTAGTAGGGAAAAAATTCAGGCAAGTAACCAAGAATTCTTTCTAACAATGAGATGATCTGATATGGAAATAAGGAAACTTTATTTGCCACTTACAGTTCTGCATGCAGGAGTCAGGCAACCCTGGAATGATATTTGTATCCCTCTACTTATCTGTCAAATGGGATTTGTTATAGATATATAAAAGGAATAAATTTTGAACAACTGTGGCCTCCAAAATTCTGATTTAATAGGTATCACTTACAACATTGTGGAATTCCATGGAGTAATACCATATTTTATAAGAAAAACAACCTTCCTTGATCAGATAAGCTTGATAATTCTGTTTAAATGAAGGAAAACATTTATTTACTGCTAGAATCCCAGAAACTTTAATGTACTCATGACTGGGAGTCTTCCTGAATGAGTCATCCATGCACCATTTTACAAGGTCAATATGAAACAAGCAGGTTTCACATTGGAACCTGCATGGAATAGGTTAGACTTGGAGCCTCCCTTCATTTGATTTTTAAGGAATACTTTTTTTTTTTTTTTGAGAGTTTGTGTTCTACAAAGCAAATGTTTAAAATTCAGTGTTTGATTTTTTAGTTAGAATGTACTTTCTAGAAGATAACATATTGGTATAAACTACGACTGATTGTCATCTTAATTTTGATGGAACTAACAGGGTCGAGGTATAAACTCAAAGAACAATAATAATAACAACAACAAAAATCTGCCTAGGTCTTCAGCCCACTATTTAACCTTATTAGCATCCTACTCTAACCACGTACAGGATTAAAGGTAAAAGGAGACTTGAATGGGACCTACCACAAATTCAGAGTCAGGATCTTACATTTGGAAAGAGAGGAATCAGCCAGTTAAGGAGAACAATTTCATGGGGCTATACTAATAGGCCCTCAGGTGCTAGCTTCTGTTCTTATGGATGGCTGCTCTAACCACTTAATTAGGTTAGATGAAGCCAGGACTTCTGTTTCTTAAAAGGGAGCAGATGTCATTTGCCTGTTTTTATCCAACATGATGATAAGTAACCTGGACTACAAAGAGTTTTCAAATAGCACTGGTCAGCAATTTCAGTAATTATAGAATTTGGGGGATGATTTTTAAAATGAAAGTGTACTAGATCTAAAATATATGTATTAGTAGCTATATTTTTAGTCATTGAGTCAGGCATATGTCATAAAAAGCAATATTTAGATATCAGATCAGATCAGATCAGTCGCTCAGTCGTGTCTGACTCTTTGTGACCCCATGAATCCCAGCACGCCAGGCCTCCCTGTCCATCACCAACTCCTGGAGTTCACTCAGACTCATGTCCATCAAGTCGGTGATGCCATCCAGCCATCTCATCCTAGTTTGTATATTTACACCTATATCCCTATATACCTATAGTAAGCTTAATTTGCTCTATTATTGGAATTAATATTTTTATACATTTGTATCTTTCTTATCAGCTTCTGTCTGGCTACTCTCTTGAGTTCTTATATTGTACTTTCTTGAAATTTGAAATCATTTCTGAGAAACCCTTGGTGAATATCCTCATTGTTTGTGATGAATCGAGATGTGAGAACAGAGAGAGATTGCAACACAAGCTGAGACTGAGTTCTTAATTCCTTTTTCAGAGATACTTCCCCTCTGGCAATTCCTCAGACAAGAGCAAAAAAAAAGTGAGGTTATAATTTTGGAATTTTAGAATCATTTTAAGGGACCCCAGAGGTCATTGACTTAATATTGCTGCTTTCTGATGGTAATCTGTAATAATCATTTAAAAGATGCTTGTAGCCTGTATCATTATTTCTGATGACTCTTAAATATAGCAAGCAATACCCTAATTAATTAATTTCCATAATATTTATTTCCTTACCTTTGCCTCATTTATCCCCAGGCATCATAAGAACATAAAAGAAAAAACTTCTATAGTTGAATAAAGTCATTTATTTCATTCTTAGTTGCTTAATATGCTTTGCCCACCCTCACCTCCCTTGTCTCCAAAAAAAGAAGGATTTGAGTTGGCTTAGGGAAGAATGGCTCCCTAGCAAAAGCAGAACTAAGTTGAGACATCAAATGCCCTCGTGATCTGACTCTAACTTAGCCCTCCAGTTGCAGCTTTTATGACTCTGTCTTGAAGTTTATATTCTATCAGCACTTAATCTCACGCAACTGAGTCATGGTTGAGTCTGATTTCTCCATCTGCAGGAGTGGTCTCTCTTCCTACCCATGGCCAGCTTGTCTCTTAGCCTGGTGAACTCCCACTTGTTCTCTAAAGCTCCCTAAGCACGACTAGGGATTTCCCTGATGGTCCAGTGGTTACAACGCCACGCTTCCACTACAGAGGGCATGGGTTCAATCCCAGGTTGGGGAACTAAGATCCTACATGCCATGAGGCCAAAAAATAAGTATACAATGAAAATAAAACTGCCTAAGTGAGGTCTTGCTGAAGCTCTTGGGTTGATAAGTGCCCTTTTCTGAACTCTCATAATATCTCATGCAAAGGCCTACCTTGGCACATTCTGTAATGTATTATGTTTATGTGTTTTGTTCCTCCTTGCTTGAAAAGAACAGATACATCTCATTCTTCATGTCACCAGTGGATAGCACAGTAGGTGCCCAGGTCATGTTTACTGGGCTCATGAGTGCCATGTGGTGTAATTGCACGATAAAATATTTTGGAGTTAGGTAGGTAAACTCCACTAAAATGAAGATTAAAACACAAAGCTTTTTAAACCACGAAGAAGGTTCAAAAGATTGGAGATAGAAATTTCTGAAGACTTTAGTGAAGGATAATTGCTCTCTTGTATCACTGAGGTATTGATGTGTTCAATATAAATGAATTTATTGTATGTGCCCCAGTGGGTAAGTGACATGCTGAGTAGGATTTAGAAGCTGACTCTATCCTGGCCCTGAAATGGCTCTATTCTTACACCAAACTGCACTGCCTTCATGGTTCTCTGCTCTATTCCACAACTCCAAATAGGTTCTTTTTCTTTGGATGTATTTTCAGAGTACCTGGCACAGTACAATCTCTCTGGCTTACAGACTGGCTTGAAAAATGGATTTGCTATTGCTGTTGTTGAGTCACTCATTCGTGTTTGACTGTTTGCGATCCCTGGACTGCAGCATGCCAGGCTTTGCTGTCTTTCACTGTCTCCCTGAGTGTGCTCAAATTCATGTCCATTGAATCAATGATGCCATCCAACAATCTCATGCTCTGTTGCCCCCTTCTCCTCTTGTCCTTAGTATTTTCCAGCATCCGGATCTTTTCTAGTGAGTTGGCTTTTCACATCAGGTGGCTAAATTATTGGAGCTTCAACTTCAACATCAGTCCTTCTAATGAATATTCAGGGTTGATTTCCTTTAGGATTGACTGATCTCCTTGCAGTCCAAGGGACTCTCAAGAGTTTTCTCCAGCACCACAGTTCAAAAGCATCAATTCTTCTGCTCTCAGCCTTTTTTATGGTCCAATTCTCACATCCATATGTGACTACTGGAAAAACCATGGCTTTGACTATTTGGACCTTTGTTGGCAAAGTGATGTCTCTGCTTTTTAATATGCTGTATAGGTTGGTCATACTTTTTCTTCCAAGGATTTGCTATAGGATAAGTTAAATTCTGAATATGGTGGTAGAAAAGGACCCAAGAGATTTTTCAAATTTACCATTTGCTGTGAGTTGACCTTGGGATTATATGAGATTTCAGGCTCTCTGCTCTCAGCCCCTGAAGACAGTGACTGGGTTTTATTAGCATTAGCTGTTAGGCTGTTTAGAACAGTTTTGGATGTTCTCAGCAGCACAAAGTCCATGCTCAATAAATGTTCAATGCCTGACATGCTCATCCAACAATTTGTGCATCAAAGAATAATTTGTTAATTATTATTACAGTGATCTCTATATTTGTTTTCTGACTCAGAATCCCCAGTGTTTCCCATAAATATAGATATGAGATGCTTTGCTACTGATAGTATTTTGTTCAAAGATAAAAGATATGTTGACCTAAATTAACTACAGAAAGCCAAAAATGTCAATTGGGGCTTTAAAAAATTATCTTGCTTCCCTTACAGACACTTTGATCTTAAAGTATCATGCTGTCTGTAATCTCCTTACTTCTTAATCCCACTGACTGGAAATATCAATATTCTAGCAGGCTCAAGTGGGATCTTTCTGTGGAGGTGAAAGGGGGTCAGGGGAAGGGAAGGAAAAAGGCAGGAATAGAAACCAGATCTGTCAAAACTTTCAGATATGAATTCCCACTTGACTTTTCTCTTTGGATGTCTAAATGTTGTTTGAAATTTACCATATCTAAAAGTGAAATTTTTTGTTTTCCCCACTCCAATGACTTCTGATCCTGCCATTTCCCACTATCTCATCAGCACAAGCTTCATCTTCCTCTCTGACCTCCAATATTGACTCTTTCTTTACTGCTACCTTCTCTCAAATCCATCTCTAAACCATCTGCAACCTCAATAGCTTTTGCCTTCAATTTAAATGAGAATCTGACGTTTCCTTGTCCATCTACAGCCACCATTCTATTCTAAGCAACCCAAATCCCTCACCTGGACCACACACTAGCTGACCAACAGATTCGCTTATTTTACCTTTGTTGCCTATTTTTAATGGCATCTCAATAATCCTTTTCAAGTTTAAGTCAAGTTATGTCTTGTCTCTGCTCAGAAGCCTCCAAGAGTTTCCTATCTCTTCCAGAGTAAAATTCAAAGTCTGTCCTATAGGAGACCAGCCACTGGAGGATCTCATTTTCTGTGCTGTCTCTCTGGTCTTCTTCAAGCACATCACATCCCCTCCTTTCTCAGGGCTTTTGCATTGGCCTCCCTCTGCTAGAATGCTGTTCTCCAGGTGTCCTCCTATCCCACTCCCTGATTTCCATCCTGTCCAGATGTTATTGCATTATTGAGGCTTTTTTTTTAACCTGTCTACCTAAAATAATGACCCCCTCACATCCATCACTCCATGATTCCCTCCATTACACTGCTTTTTTATTCCCTTTATTATCTGTCATACAACATATTTACTTGCTGTATTTGTTTTACCTTCTGTTTCTCTTCATTAGAGCATAAATTCCACTTGGTGATAATTTCTTTTCCTCTGTGCTTTGTCCTCACATTCCGAGCATTGGACATAGCAAACACCAAGTAAACATTCATTGACAAAATGAATTTGCTTGAAAATGATTAACAAAGAATGTCCTTGTCCATTGACTCATTTGCCCCTCACAAGGAGCCCGTGATAATAATGGGTCAGGAATTCTTACTTCTGTGGTGGAAAAATTAAAAATTAAAAAAAAAAAGACTTCAAGATTGTCTTTAGAATTCTTGACAAAGACCCACAAAAATCTAGAAAAACAATAGAGAGCACTCCCAAGACTATGACATAGAGTGTCTCACAAAACCGGAATGCAGCAACATGTCAATAGGGTCTCAGTAGAGGCTGGAGGTGGGAACACTGTCAAGGTGATTCTGGCTTCTTTCTTAGGAAGGCATAAGAATACACAACACTCAGTCTCCTTTTCCGGTATTGCCTCCTCTCTTCTTTCTACATTATTTTCTCCCTGCAAATTAGCTTTTTCTGTTACTTTGTCCATATGACAGTATGATACTTTCCATAGCTTACCTTTTATCAACCCTGTTGGGGGAGAAAATCTGATGAATAAGGTCTAATTTGCTGTGGGTAAGGAGTATGCAGACGAGACGGACATTGCTTCTCAGAAAAATGGGAATCATTTCAAATTGGTCATATGCCCCTAAAAATATCTGTTTAGAAGTGGAAAAAGCATATCCCCAAAGTAACACATTGAAGGAGGGTAGATGCTGGACGTGAAGTGGGGTCTTCTCTTCCTAATCTCATGCTTTTCAGACTTCTCCATATGTACTCTTTAGTGAGCTACCTGTGAAACTTCTATATGCCTTTGATGACCATTAGCAAGATTGGCTAGTTAAAAAGACAAAATAAAAAGGGCCTAATTTAACATTTAAATTCAAATTAAAATTTAAGGAGGAGAAAAAAAATCGCATATAGGAAGGGGAACTTTGATATTCTGAGACCCCAACCCCAATGACCGTGCTGCTGGAAAAATGACTGCAACAGTCAGACCGTTTGCTCAGGCTGCTCTTCATATCCAGGGTGCTGGAGAGTGTGGGGGTAGGAAGTACTTGCTTCTTTTGTGTGCCCAGTGGAGCATCAAGGGCATTGGTCTGGCATAATTCCAGTACTGGTGAGCATAATCCTGCTCTGTAAAATATTTATTTTATCAAATTTATTTCAACTTCATTCCTTTCTGAGAAAGCAATGGAGGCAGCTCAGTGCTACTATTGCTTTATAAAAAATGTAATTTACTTTCCTTTCTGCCCAGAGTTAATTTAGCCCCATTGTGTCCTTGCCCCAAGTTCATGGGAATGTGACTTCACTAGGGAAGAATCCACATAAAGACTGTACATTATACTTTAATGTCAGAAAGGTGGATGAGTTGACATCTTAGAATGGAGAGTGTATCACCCTTTTACTAAGAGATGTAATAGCAGAAACAGTCTTGACTGTGGAAACTGCCATAATAACTGCTCTGCTCATTTTTTATTGATGATGGATAAAAATTCTCATAATACTGAAGCACAGTAACTTGCTGGAATATAGCTTCAGGCTGCCCCTAGGGCAGACTTTATTTATGCATCCCTACCTTCACTATTTGTAATGATAATGATGATAATAATATTAACAATAATAATAATAAATATAAGTACTTTCTGAATTACAATAGGAACTAGAAGTTTCAGCTATTTTCATCTTGACCTACTCTGCTGTATCTTCTTTTTAAAGATGTAATGCAAGAAACACCATTATAATCCTCACCATTGTTCTGGTTGCTAATAGACCTGTGCTAGCAATTTGGAACAGAAAGTGAAATCTGCCCACTGTGGGTTTTGCTGGTTTTGCAACTTTTAGTGTAGCCTTTTTAAAAATTATTAATTTATAAAGTGCCCTGAGCCTTACGGAATATAAGCAACTGAGCAGGCTGAGGGAATAAAGTTATATAAATCACTATTAAGTTAGTAGCATAAACCATAGTGGCCCTACGATGGCTCAATACAGTAGTTTTGGAGAATAGGCACAACCATAAAGTTTCAAAAATCTAAAAAAGAAGTATATTTTAAAATATGTAGATTTGTATCATAATTTATAAAAACAGTTTAAAATGGGGATTAATGGAGAACCCAAAGAATCAACAAAAACCAATAAGATCAGAATAATGTTTAAAATTCTTATATGATTTGATATTTTGAGGACTTCAGAAGTGTTATGAGTGATCAAATTGTAATCAGGATAACAAGGACAAATCACAAGTGATAATCATGCTTTCCTTGAATTGGGCTTGCAGCCCACCCAGACTTATGAAACTCATCACCGCATTTATTTGTTTGGTTGTTTTTATTGGAATATAACTGCTTAACAATATTGTGTTCATTTCTGCTGTACAAAAGCATGAATCAGCTATACGTATACATATATCCCCTCCACCTTGGCCCGCCACCTTCCCCGACCCCACCACGCTAGGTCGTAACAGAGCTCCAAGTTGAGCTTTCTGTGCTTCACAGCAGCTTCCCACTAGCTAGCTATTTCACACGTGGTAGTGTATAAATGTCAATCCTGACCTCCCCGTTCATCCCACCCTCTGCTTCCTCCACTGTGTGTCACATGTTCATTCTCTATGTCTGTGTCTCTATTCCAGCCTTGGAAATAGGTTCATTTGTACCATTTTTTCTAGATTCTACATGTATGCATTAATAGACAATATTTATTTTTCTCTTTCTGACTTACTTCACTCTGTATGACAGACTCTAGGTCCATCTGCATATCTACAAATGACCGAATTTTTTTCCCTTTTTATGGCTGAATAATATTCCATTATCTTGATGTACCACATCTTCTTTATCCATTCATCTGTTGATAGATATTTAGATTGTTTCCATGTCCTGGCTACGGTAAGTAGTGCTGCAATGAACATTGGGGTACATGTCTCCTTTTGAATTACAGTTTTCCCAGGAGTGGGGTTGCTGGGTCATATGGTAGTTCTATGTGTAGTTTTTAAGGAACGTCCATAGTGTTCTCTGTAGGCAATATCAATTTACATTCCTACCAACAGTGCAAGAGGGTTTGCTTTTCTGCACACCCTCTCCACCATTTATTATTTGTAGATTTTTTCTTTTTTATGATGGTCATTCTGACTGGTGTGAGGTGATAGACTTATGAAACTCATCACCGCATTTATTTGTTTGGTTGTTTTTATTGGAATATAACTGCTTAACAATATTGTGTTCATTTCTGCTGTACAACAGCATGAATCAGCTATACGTATACATATATCCCCTCCACCTTGGCCCGCCACCTTCCCCGACCCCATTGTAATGCCTCATTGTAGTTTTGCTGTCCAGAACACTGTGTATATAGTATAACTTTGTCAGGTGCAATGGGAGGAATTTCTGTCTAATCTCAGTACCAGCAACAGTAGTACTTCTGAGTAATGGGTTCATTTAGTATTTAATGGTCTCTGGGAGCTATCTAATTGACCACATTTCCCTTTTCAAACTGGTAATAAGAGAGAAAAATTCTCATTTACATCCTTCCCAAAGCAGTGTATAGATCCATATAGTAATGGATTGTCATTGTCATTTCTGAATTCACTTTATGTTCCTCTAACATGTTTTTATTATGTTTAGTTAGCTTTATACATCTGGTTAACTGCCTTACTTAAATCATTTCTGGAATGAATGTGGGAGTTCGGGAGGAAGAGAAAAGGGGAGAAATTTGAAAATTTTAGACTTCGACATAAATATAATTTTCTATTACAAATTGTAAAATCTATTTTTCCTGTATTTACAAAAGAGGTAACTAAATTCCCCTTAAGGGATTCATATCCTTAATGCTAAATACCTTTGATAGTAAATATCAGTTTTAGCTTGTATCATGTTCATGGATATAACCGTATTAATCCACATTGAATATTACTGTGGGGCTTAATACTGTGGGATAGTTTCTTAATAGGTTTCTTGCCTCTGTTCCAATTTATTCCTTTATAAAATGGCAGTAATTGCATGTACCTTGAAGGCTTGTGAAAATTAAAGATAATCTCTATGAAGAACAAATCTTAACCTTCTTGTCCCTAAATGTTCTAATCTGTGAAATGGGTATAAAATAGTACCTATGTCACAAGTAGGTTTGCGAAGATTAAATAAGAAGGCATAGTAACAAACGTAGGAAAATTTCCAATACAGTATAACTGCTATTCTTATTATTTCTCATATTTTTAATTTATAAAAAATTTATAAATACCCCAAATTAATTGCTCCAACTTAAAGGTTGGAAATAGAGGTTTACTGAAATAATCCATAGTAGGCTTCTTAAATGGTCTTAAAATGTCCAGGTTTTAAAAGTCACTTAGTCTACCAGTGCCTCCTTGGACTTCTCTTTTTGCATTGATCCTAAATAACACAAGCTCAGCTACGGTGGAACTGTAGTTCTCAGCTGGGTGATTTTGACCCCTCCCCACCCACTCCCTAATGCCAAATAACTTTGATCATAAATATCAACTTTAATTTGTACCATGTTCAGGGTACATTTGACAATGACTGGAGTCATTTTTCATTGTCATAGCTGGAGAGGATATGCTCATGGCATCTAGTGAGTAGAGACCAGAGAGGCAGCTGAACATCCCAGAATACACAGGATTGGCCTGACACCAAAAAGTGATCTAGCCCTGACTGTCGACCGTGCCATGGTTGAAAAATCCCGATGTAGATTTTTTTTTCTTGGCCAAAAGGTGAGTAACAGAAGGAACTGTTAGAAAACTGGCGGAAATTAAAATCTTTCTTGTTCAGTCACTGCTGTTTCTGCATTTCCACCCAGATTTTAGTTTTCAGTTTAGTTGGCTCAGAGATTAAAGCGTCTGCCTCTAATGCGGGAGACCTGGGTTCGATCCCTGGGTCAGGAAGATCCCCTGGAGAAGGAAATGGCAACCCACTCCAGTATTCTTGCCTGGAGAATCCCATGGACGGAGGAGCCTGGTGGGCTACAGTCCATGGGGTCGCAAAGAATTGGACACGACTGAGCGACTTAACTAACTAACTAGTTTAATCACAAGCTTAACAAATACAGTAAGAAAATTAGGAAATGTAGCATGGTATAGTTTAAAAAATTCTGACAACTGTCATTACCCACTTGCCTCTAAATATACAAACAGTTCTATCTTCAAAAAGTCACTTAGACCCAAATGAAGAATCTCAGAAAGAGCTGTCAGAGTCTACCTCTAGCACACATCCTAGAGGAACTCGCATGCATGTGAGTCCATGGGGCTATGCAGAACAATATTTTGGTAATGATGAAAAGTTTCTAAGGGCCCATTAAAAGGAAATGAATAGAGAAAATAAATTTAAAAATAAGTGAACTAGATATGTTTCAAAATGGATAGAGGTCAAACATGATCTGAGTGAAAAAAGTAAGTTATAAAACAGCTTGTTAGTGTACCACCATTTCTATCAGAATCTTTTTTGGTGGGGAGTGAGGAAGGCCATGGAACTTTCCTGACCAGGGATAGAATCTGTGCCTCCTGCATCAGAAGTGCAGAGTTTTAGCCACTAGACCACCAGGGAAGTCCAATAGTCTTAAAAGAAAAAACAAAACAAAAAAATAAATATCAGCAGCTAGGACTGTGTTTAGCTATGTTTGCAGAAATTTAGTGGCAGTGGCTTAACCAAATCAAGGTTTACGATTTTATCTTGTAAGAGTTCAACTGAAGGAGATTCAGATGAAGGTAGCTCCAAGAAGCCATCAGTCAGGTCCCACAAAGTGCAGGGATGGGATGCTTATACAGTTAATCAGGTCTGGTGGTCCAGAAAGGGGACAGTGTATATGATGATCACTTGTAAATATGTTTAATTAGTCCATTTCTGATGGAGAGCTTGACAGTAGTTTTCTGGGGTCCTCAAACCTGCAACCAGAGTTCCTTCCCTAAAGCTCATTCTATCTTTCTTTTATCTTCAAAATGGTGAGAGCTCCCATGCCACACAGTGCATTCATGCATCAGGTCCACAGAGAGGGAGGGTCGAAGGTGACTCTGAATCTGAATCTGAATATACGCACTCTTACCAAGAAAATGATGGTTTTTTTCCAGAAGCTTCATCTTCTGAAATTCTGCTTCCACCTCCTTGACCAAAACTAGGTCACATCCTCTCCTCTGCTTCCCTCCCCTCCCCTCTTTAGCTTCACAAGAGCCAGGAGGGGATGATGAATGGCCTTCTTGGACCCTGCAAGACCAAGGTCCTGATAGAAGGGAAGAGGGGAATGACAATGATTAGGTGGACAAACAGAATCATCTGCCTCGAATATTACAAAATGTTTAAAAATGGGTAGTGAAGATATAAAAACATGGGCTGGGAGAATATATCCCAGATTTATGAGAGTGTGTGCCTCTAGGGAGGGAGAGAGAATCCCATTGAGTAGGCATACAAAGCGGATTTTCCCTTCTTTCCTATTTTATTTATGTGTTTAATATGAAAGATTTCTGAAGCAGATATGATAGAATATTAAATTTTAAAAATCTACATCTTTAATATATGAAATGTATACTCTGTTCTATTATGTAAGTTTTCTAAGTTAAGGAAAAATCTCATAACTTTTGTTAACCTGCAAATTACTTGGGGTGGTGGTATGTATTCTTTTGTCTCAAGAGAAAGACAGACATGACTGAATCTACCCAGATAATGAGACAAGTGAGGACTGGGATAAAAATTGGAGGGAGCAGCAGCCTCACTGGCTACAGAGCTGGTCAGTCCTTGGAAGCGCCAACCCCCAAACCCATATTGCATATGGCTTCCCCCAGGTGGATACTCTGAAACAATTAACTAGGATTTCAGCAGAACCATGGGGAAAATTTTTTAAGTATTCATGATTCATCTCGTTCTCAGTGAAAGTCAGCATAAAAGCTTGCACGTACAATGTTTCCAAATAGCTGACTATCCTAACATTTTCTTTCATATGAGGTAGGTCACACGGGATACTCATACAAGAGGTGCTTTTATGAAAGGCACTTTATCCACCCCACCACCACCACCAAAAAAAAAAAAAAAGTGTAATGAATTATTTTCTAAAGCTGATGATTTCGGAGCACTCATTTTCATGAAAGTCAAAGTCACCCCCACTCAGTAATGAATTCCTTTTGGATGCAATTCAGACTTTCCAAGGTTACCAATTCATATTTTACAGAAAAAAAATTATTACCAGTCTTCAAGAGACATGCATGAGAAGTTGAGGAACAAAAAGTTGAGGAAGCCAAAGTCCCAGGATGAGGTGACTGGGCATTTCCTGAGCACTTGAAGAGCTTATTTTCATGCCAAGGAAGAAGCCAGTTTAGAATAGGTTTTTTTTTTTTTTTTTTATTTTTAAACTTTACATAACTGAATAGGTTTTAATTTATGTAAATGAAGAAGTCAGAGAAAGAATAAAAAGGAAGACTTAGTGATTTTCTTTCACTTTCACCTGCTGCAGACTCATGGCCCTGTGACCTAAAGAGCTTCTACAAAAGAGGAAGAGCTTGGAAGGGAGAAGGAGGGAAAAATTCTGTGTCAGGGAAACTCAAAAGGCCCTCTGGAAAACAATCCCACATCTTCCCTGTCAGAGTGTCTTTTATTAATTCGTCTAAGGAAATATGGTAGGGGTTTCAGTATGGTAAGGAAGAAAAATGAGTTTTATTTTTTCTAACTCCATTAAATACCGAAAAGGAGACAATAAAAAGAAAACACGATATGGCATAATTAATCCCAGGACCACAGAAACAACAGCAGCAATTTCCTTTGAACAAATGTGGACAACACGAAACTCTCTTTGGGAAGAAGCAGGCAAATTATTGGGCTGTCTAAAAAGCTAATCTGGGTTTTTCTACAGCATCCTGGCTGAATAAACTTTTTGGCCAACCCAATACTTTAATATTCCTGAGGATCAGAGTTCTTGGGAGCAAATCAGTTTAGGGCCCAAAGAACTAAAGTGGTAATTTTGTCCCGTTCTGATGACGCTGACAGGTGTTCTTGTCATCTTATGGAAGAGGCTTGGACCCACTTCCAGGGACAGCAGGACAATTTTGCTGGTCAAAACTCAGTTTGGAAAATTTCAGGTCAATGGGAAAAGAGAATCTATTTAGATTGTGAAGTAGGTTTGTGCTCACTGCTGCTCATTGATGGATAGAATCATTTTGTAATGTGTTCCTGCCTGTGGAGCTGAACCTTTAGACTCAGCTGTCATTCAGACCCAAAGATATGACCTTTGCTAGCCTTTTGGCCACCCTGAGTGCTCATTTCCTCAGTTGTTTAAGAAAACAAAAAAACAAACCTTGCATCCAGAATGGTTGTGAGGATTAAAATAATTTGTGTGAAAGCTTTAGGTAAACTCTGAAATGTTGAGCAAAGAAGATTGTCTTCAGGGTGTTATAGATGCTATGTTATTAGCCGAAAACTAAACCTGTTTAATTTTTTGTTCTGTTGTATGCATTTTGCTTTTGTGCACAGCTCATTTGATCTTGAATGTGCCATTCATGAGAGTAAAGCTAGGATGCCCCTTCCCTTCTCCCAGCTTTCATTTCTTCGCCTTCAAAGAGGTAAGGAGATCTAACATCCCTTCAAGCTCAAAGGCTCCAAAGGTATGTGACTCAAAGTACAAACACAGACCAGAATCTGTCTTGAGTAAAATCCTTGTGTGAGCCCATCGGAAAGGAAATCAACAGCATGACATGAGTAAAAAGCATCGTTAAGGCAACTGAAACTAAAACATAGAAACTGGTTGATATTTGCTTTGGCTTCTCCATGAAGTTAGAGAAATGAGGTCTGTATCCTTTGGAAGATTTTGATTGAAAAGAAGATTTTTATTAAGTTTTAGAAAAGTCATGAGGCAAGGTTGAATTCCCTGATAGCTGCTCAGATAGTTCCTGAACATTCTCCCTTTAAGGGACTGGAGCTTTGATGAATGTGGCTGTCACCCCCAGAGGTGTCATGCACAGGATAACAAATGGCTCAGCACTGGGATGTTCAATCTTCTATGGAAGAACACAGAACACACAGATTCGAGGGGAAGCTGATTTTGCTTGGTGCTGAGTTTACATCTGGGCTGGTAGGTGTGCAGTTTTCAAATATGAATTACTAGCATGCTGTAGATCACTGGCACTCAGGCTATGAAGAGGGGTGTGCGTGCCGCAGATCCAGGGATGTCTGAGAGCTCAGTCAGGTCTGACTCAACAGCCTTGAGAGTAGAAGCAACAGCAGATCCAGAAATACCAGCCACAGCAGCTCAGGCTGCTAACTCTCAAGCCAAAATAAACCGGGCTGAATGAACTTTTTTGTCACATCTGATTCAACAGCATGCAGCTTAATGGACTGCTTCCCCTGAGAGAAGTGGTGGACATCTGCTCTTAAATATGACTGACATTTTCCCCAGCTAGCGTTTTCTCTAAAGTTTTTGTGTCCTAGATTGCTGAAGTTTAATCTTAAACTTTTTGCAGAGTTAATGAAAGAGGTTGTAATCTGCAAGTATAGACCCTGTGTCTCTTCCTTTTCTGAGATTGTTTTTGCTGTGATGGAGATTGCTAGAATGTGATGTGCCCACTAAGTCTTCCTTTCAGCCCACTGAATCTGTAAAAATAAATGTCACTGCTCCCTCACATGTGACAAATGAGCATCTTTTGTCCTAGACATGTACTAAGAAACACTTTAGATGATTCTGAAGGTCCGAATAGTGCTTTCGAGTCTTCCATGGTGCTTTTGCATGAGCAGTGTCCCACCACTTTGAGCCTGGAAATATGGCTGAGTTCAGACAAAACCTCTCCAGAACAGCTGCATCCTTTGAAAAGAAGAGAAAAGATAATCTCCAAAATCATTCCAGGTCCATGATGAGCTCTTGCAATGTTTGAGGGGTCCTACAATGACTGTCTCACAGTGATTAAGAGCCATCACTACAAAACATGTTTTCAAAAAATAAACAACTTTCATTTCTTTTAAATCGGCCCTCTCAGATCTCCTTTCTTTTTTTGCATCCCCTCTTATATTTCCAAGTATATGTTGGGAGCTTGGCTGAAAACGTAGGTCCTACACAAAACCCAGAGAGAACTAAAATGAACCCTTCACAGGCATGAAGACAGGTGGTAGGACATGAATTTTTGGCAAGGTATAGTACCATTTGTGTGTGTGTGTGTGTGTGTGTGTGTAAAAGCCATAGATATAAATTTCCTCAAAAGCAAGGGTGATGACTTATTCATTTGTATGTCCCTCGCATAGCTGGCAATGGCTTATATATGATAGACTTTAAAAGAGATTTGTTGAGGCCATTGATCAGTCATAGGGCAAAATATTATTCTACAGATACCGTTTCTGCAGGGTTAGGTTCCAGGCTTCAAATTCCCAAAAACCTTAAAACAGGTACTCTTCATTTCTCCACATGAGGTTTTGTGTTCCTTCATAGAGGTAATACTGACAAGATTGAGAGCTGAAGTTGTTCATCATAAAAATATAAATTAACCCACAGTTTTTACAACTCTTTGTTTTTTTTTTATCTTTAAAGATTTAATTAGTATATTATCCCATTTATATGAACTCATCTAGCTAGCTAGTTGTCATCTATGTCTATCCATCTATCTATCCATCTATCATTTTTCATCAGAAATAAAATATTCATGAAAGAATGATTATTATTTTTAATGATTAATGATGAACATTGCAGTAAAGGGGGATCCCATGTGATTTTTACCCTCTTACATTTCCATATGTTTGAAATCATTGCATTGAACACGTATGGCTTGTATAATCAGAGAAAAGCAGCAAAATTATATTCATTATGCAAAAAAAGAAATAGGATTCAGCAAATACGTGAATGAGGCGAGTCAAAGATGACAACTAAGACTGAGCCAAAATAACTGGAAGGTTGGTGGTTTTGTTAACAAGCATTGTGGGTTCAAGAAAAGGGCTGATTTCCCTGATGGTTCAGTGGGTTAAGAATCTGCCTGCAATGCAGGAGACATGGGTTCTACCCCTGGATTGGAAAGCTATCCTGGAGGAGGAAATGGCAACCCACTCTAGTATTCTTACCTGAAAATGGACAGAGGAGACTGGCAGACTGCAGTCCAAGGGGTTACAAAGAGTCAGAATCAACTGAGCATGCATGCATACATACATACATACATTGGGAGAGGACTCATTTTGCATCCAGCTGTGGACATGGTGGGCTGGGAGCAGCAGGAGATCATTGCCATGGAAACATGATAAAGATGCTTGGGAAGCAACTAGTGCTGTAGACCTAAGGTGTCGCTGATGGGAGTGGGATTGCAAAGGGAGAGATTAGCCAGATGGACGAGTTGGAACTTCCACATTTAGAAAGTGAAGGAGTAGACAGACCCATGGAAAGAAGGAACCAGTAATGAAAACAGATGAGCAATGGGAGGTGAGGATTCTCACATCACCAGGGGAGTGGCCACAAAGAAAAGGCATTCCAGGAACCCAAGGCCCAGTGCTGAGGAGGAGGATGGCTGGAAAAGCCTGTGGTGTTTGGTGAGGAGGTCTCCTTTTTAATTAATTTTATTGGAGTATAGTTGATTTACAATGTGTTAGTTTCAGGTGTACAGTTGAGTGAATCAGTTATACATATATCCAGTTTTTTAGATTCTATCCCTATATGTCATTAGAGAATATTGAGTAGAATTCCCTGTGTGAAACACGAATATCATATGATATTGCTTATATGTGGAATCTTAAAAAAAAATGGTGATTAGGTCTTTTTCTACATTCATGCAGAAGAATTTCTTGGCGTTATATTATCAAAGAATAATTAACATTAGGAAAAGCTCAAAAATGATAAATGAACAAAGCAGAGTATATATATAAATATGTTTTATATAAAAACATATTTCAATTTTATAAAAAACTATAGATGTAAATAAGCACAGAGAAGTAATGTACTCACAAGTAGTTTTTTAGCAGCTATTATGTGCCACCCACTGGGGATCCAGAGATGAACAAGATGGGTACTCTTGACCTTTAGGTTTTCATTATAGGTAGGATAGACAATAAACAAATAAATTTATAAAGCAGAGATAATTTCCCCTAGTGATAAAATCTAGGAGTAAAATAAAGATAGAGTTGATGGAGATTATTCAGAAAGGGAAAACGTGATGTTCTCTCTGAGGACCCTGCACTTAAGCTGGAATCCAAATGAAAAGAAGGATCCAGCTCTGGGGGAATGGGAGAAGGGGTGGGAGCTGTCCCAGGTAAAAGCACCAATAGAACAAAGACTCCCAAATAGAAAGAAGCTTGGCGAATTCTGTAAACAGGCAAACTTTCAGTGTGTCTGGAGCAGCGAAGTGGTTATAATAGAGTCTAAGACATGGCCCATGGCCTCGGACAGCTCACAGAGACATAAACAAGTCATTACATATATCATGATAACCGCTGGGAAAGAGACAAGTGCAAAGTGCTGCCAGTACACAGTAAAGGCGAGTGGCTTGGTCCAGGAAGCAGGCAGATGTGGTCTTCATGCTAAGCCTTCTGAAGCTTTTGTGGGGGTTTCTACCAGAGCTGGAGATCATTGCTGGGTGAGATGTAATGCTAGAAGGGGGACGCTTCATAATTAGCAGGGAAAAACATCACTAACACAGTTTAAAGAGAAGCTGTAAGATTACAGCTACCTGTAATAAAGGAGAAACTGCCTCATTCAGCCAGATCTGAGAAGAGGGGAAGACTTCTGGGGACCATTGACCTGTCTCTTCTCCTGTAGATTATTTTCCATGACCATGATAAGTGACAAAGCCCACAGCTCTACATCCACGTTGTCTTACCTGAAGTTTTCATCAGCACTGCTGCTTCAAAGGAAACTCTAGAAACCAGGGACCCCAGACTGGATGATGTCTCTGCTTCTAGAAGATGCCTGTGCTCACTCTCTTGGGTGCCCTTAGGATGCAGAATAATCTTTGCTGATGGGGTTGTTCTTCCTCCCCTAAAAATCAACTCTGAGTGGGAAAATAGGGCACCCACAAGAGCTGAGGGGTGAGTAGACAAGGAATTAATAATGGAGTGGTTGCAATAGCATTGTTACATTGAAGAAAAGAAATAGCAAAGTACACAAACACACAGCAATGTAAAAAAGCTCGCTCAGTTGTGTCAGACTCTTTGTGACCCCATGGACTGTAGCCCTCCAGGCTCCTCTGTCCATGGAGTTCTCCAGGCAAAAATACTGGAGTGGGTTGCCATTTCTTCTTCCAGGGGATCTTCCCGACCCAGGGATCGAAACTGCAGCTCCTGCTTTGGCAGGTGAATTCACCACCTCTGCACTACCTGAGAAGCCCCAGCAAAGTAAAGCATAACAGCAAATTTAGGAGATCATGAGTAGCGTGTTATAGTGGCAGCTGCATGCATAAGTGTGTGTGTTTTTGTGTGTGTGAGAGAGAGAGAGAAAAAAAAAAGTGATGGGAAACAAGATTGAAAAGTCAGTTTGGGGCCAACTTGTGATAGGTCTTAAATGATTTCCTTCAGACTTTATGCTTGATCTTGTTGAAAGCGAGAAATCATCAAAGTGTTAGATAGAAGAGACATGTGATAAATTGTGCCTTTTAGGATGGTTCTGAATGCAGTTTGGAATATTTTTATGGGGGATTAAAGCAGGAAGTTGAATGACCATTTGAGAAATGACTGTGGTCAGCGAGGTAAGAAGTGATGAGACACTAAATTAGGATGGTAGCAATTGGACTAGAGAGGCAGGTTATACATTGAAAGGAATGATAAGCAATAAAACTGAAAGAATTTGGAGATCACTTATGTAGGAAGGATAAGAAAGAAGATCCAAGGGTCAAGGGTATCTCCAGTTTTAGCATGGGTACCTGAGGGGCTAGTGGCTACAGGCCATTAAGTGGAACACAGGGAGGGGGTATAATGCAATTTGAGTGTGGTACAATATGTATTCTATGTATACTGAGTGTGTGATGCTTGCAGAATATCTGGGGTCGGGGGAGGAGATGCAAATCTAGGCACAGAGTCCAGGAAAGAGGTTGAAGTTAGAGACGGATAACTAGGTATTGATAGGAGTTAGTTGAAACCAAGAGAGCTGATGTAATAATTACAGCTTTTAACTCAGCTGTTAGCTGTCACTCGGGTCATATGGGAACCCTTGAATACTAGAAAGAACACTCTTTGCCAGAAGGTAGAAACAACCCCCAAGATCCCAGAACCACAACCATCCAAATTCTCCAGCCATATACTTGGCAGAAACTGAACAACTGCCTCCACGGAGAAAACATATTTTGTCTCATAAATCCAGTTTTCCTTGCCTGAAATATCTTAGTTTAGATACAAAGACTGTATGATACCTGACATATGGTTGGTTTAGGGATTTTTGTTTTCCACAGTGATTTGATCAGACTTGCATACAATCACTTCACCACCTTCCATTGTAAATTTAGTTAATATTTAACCAAAATTTAAAGAAGTTTATATAAACAAATTAGATGGGCTATGAATATGAACTTGGAAACAGATGCATAGATTCCTTCTGAAGTTTTCTCTTTTAGGGTTCCTTTAGTTGATTCTCTCTCTCCTGGGGAAATCAGCTTGACTTTCTAATTCAATGTGAAATTCCACTATGGTTTGTCTTGCCTGTATGAATGTCAGGGAGTGCAAAAGTGTCAGACTGGCCCTTGCAAAGTGTTCATCAAGTTCATCAAGACCCAATGAGTTATCTTGGTCAGTTTGACTTTTCTGACTTCTTTTAGATATATTCATTCTTTCAATTCCCAAGGTTTAACAGTTCATGAAGCAAGCAGAATTTGACGTGTCTTAAACCTTCGATTTATCTAATGCATCTAAAATAATCCTTTGTTGGGTGAAGACGATCAGTGTGCTTTCCTTTTAACTGCAAAATAATATTGGCAGCAGGCGCAGTTGGTGAGATTTTTTTTTTTTTTGTGAATAATAGCCTTTAAAATTGCGAAAGTAGTGCATAATTAAGGTGTTCAAACTATAGAAAGCATTAAGGTTCAAAAAAAAAAATGAGGGGCTGCTCATGAGCATTGGAAGCTTGAGCATCATTTCATCCATGTACTAGCTACCAGTAAAGGCATGGATACCGTTTTATAAAGAGTTTGCTCATGGTTTTCTCCCTTACGTTTATGTAATAAAATATCTAAGTGATTGTTCCTTATTAGCATTTATGGATCTACTCCATTCTCTTTAAAACCTACATAGTAGTATGTAGTGTGAAAGTAAAACTGTCACTCCCTCAGTCGTGTCCAACTCTTTGAACTCTGCAGTCGCTAGGTATTTGGCATTTAGGTGTTTATTTCTATATAGGTATCATTGTGTATATATGTGTGTGCTCAGTTGTGTTCGACTCTTTGCGACCCCATGGATTGCAGCCCACCAGATTCCTCAGCCCATAGAATTTTCCAGGCGTGAATACTGCAGTGGGTTGCCATTCCCTTCCCCAGGCGATCTTCCCTACCCAGAGATCGAACTCATGTCTCCTGCATTGGCAGACAGATTCTATACCACTAGTGCCAATTGGGAAGCCTGCTATGTAGTATATATGTTCCCCAATTTAATAATAACCCTATTAATGGGCACTCTGCTGCTGTTATAGAAAATCCTACTCTGAACAGGCTTGTGTATATATTTTTGCACACATTTATCTGCAGGATACATTCTTAGAAGTTGACTTTGCTGGTCAAATGATAAATGTATTTAATCTGACCGATACTGCCAAATTGTCTTCCAAAGGAGTTGTACCAATTTGCGTCCTCACCGGCAATGAAAAAGATGCCTCTTCCCTTAATCCCTTCCAATAGAGCATTCGATAAATTTTTTTTTGGATCTTCACCAAACTGCTCACTGAAAAATGGTATCTTGTAGTTTAGTCTGCATTTGAAAACGGGTATTTCACTGTGGTTTGATTTGCATTTTCTTTTTTTTTTTTAATTATATGTATGTATTTTTTGGCTGTGCTGACTCTCCATTGCTACTCAGACTTTTCTCTAGTTGTCCGGAGCAGGGCCTACTCTCCAGTCGCCGTGTGCGGGCTTCTGGTTGCAGTGACTTCTCCTGTTGCAAAGCACAGGCTTTAGTGTGCGAACTTCACTTGTGTGGCACGTGGGCTCAGCAGTTGCAGCTCGCAGGTTCTAGAGCGCAGACTCAAAAGTTGTGGCGCGTGGGCTTTGTTGCTCCATGGCCTGTGGGATCTTCTTGGATCAGGGATCCAACTTGCATCTTCTGCATTGGCAGGCAGATTCTTGACCACAGAGCCACCAGGGAAGCCTGATTTGCATTTTCTTAATAATATCTTTTGCAGTGAACCATGTGCTTAACATCTTTTGTTCATTTTTGCAATGGGGTTCTTTTTCTTTTGCTTATTTGTGAGAGCTGTTTGCTCATTAAGAAAACTAATGCTTTGTTACATTTGTTGCAAAAATATTTACCCAGTTTTTTGTTTAACCTTTAAACTCACTTATGGTATATTTATGATATAAAATGTTTAGGTTTACAAGTTGAAATATATGTATCATCTATGGTTACTTAATTTCATATCTTGCTTTGAAAACATCCTCACCATTACAATTGTAAAAACATAGTTCTCTGTTTTTGATTTTTAATGTTTAATTCTTTGATCCATCTGGAAATGTTTTAGATATAAGGATTGAGGTAGGAATCCAATTTAATATTTTTCAAACCTTAAACCTCTATAAGAGTCATTCACTATTTATCTTTTATTAAAGTCCTTGTGTATTTCAGTTAATTTCTTGAACTTGTTCTGTTTCATTTTTCTTCTTGACAGAATCAGATTATCTTGCTTACTGTAGCTCTTTAATAAGTCTAATGAAAGCACACTCTCTAATTTTTTCTCCCTTTTAGTATTTCCCAGCTATTATTTCATGTTTATTTAATCATAATATTTTAGAATCAATTTGTGTAGTCATTAGAATTAAAATCTTGATTTATTCTGGAGATTATATTAAATTTATAGATCAATTTAGGAGAAATTGATACTTTCTAAAATATCAAGACTTCTTACCATTCCCCAGTAGAATATATCTTTCTATTTGTTAAATTATTTGTTGAAGTTCCTCAAAGTCATTTTAAAATTTTCTTCACATGAATCTGGTACATTTCTTATTCAGTTTATTCCTATGTAGTTCATGGTTCTAGATCGTATTATTAATGGAAATCTCTTCTTCAAATTTATGTTCTATGTGATGTTTGTATATAAAAAAGCTATTGATTATTGTATAATTTCAGATTATTTGTAATAGTTTCTTTAGTTTTTTTTGTGCTTTTCCTGGCTATTCAGGACACAATCATCTATAAGTATATGATCAATTTGGCTCTTCCATTCTGATTTCTCCACCTGTCATTTCTCTCCTCTGAGTACACTGATACCCTTCTCCATAAAAGAAGGTATTAGTGATGTATTGATGATACCTTTTGCCATTTAGAAATTTTAAATCTTTGCATAGGAAAATCTGTCATTCTTTTCTTTCATAGCTTCGGGGGTTTCTAACTTGCCTTGGAAGGTATTTCCCACTCCCCAAATGCTAAAGATACATTCTATATTTTCTTCTAATATTTTAGAGTTTTCACTTTTACACTTAGATCTTCAGTCCATCTGGAATTTATTTCTATATATTGCATGAGATAAAAAATTAACTTTATTTTTTCCAGATGGTTTGCAGAATTTCCCAACATCATTTATAAAATTGGTCAATCTTTCCTCATTAGTTTGAAATGCCACTTTCATCACATTCTAAATAAGTCAGTTTTCTTTTTAAGCCAGAGCTTAAAAACTAAATGAAATGAATTACAGTAGAGAACAAAGATAGGAAATGGAGGCAAAAAAACAGATATCGATAGAGTTCTACACAAACTATTTAATGTATATAATACAATACAAATGTCATTCATAACAAAATAGTAAAAATATAAATAATTCAGAGCAAATATTCTTATAAAATATTCTAGTAAGAAAGATTCAGAGGATGGACACCCATGAAATATAAGTGTGCAGGAGTTATTTAAACATTGTTTACAGTTACTCCCATCATGTGGATTGTTATTTAAAGCCTCAAAACTATAAACATCCTCAAGCTGCCTAGTTTAACTCCAAATCAGATGTTACTGAGAGAGGATCAGAATGTACATTAAGTAAAAAAACAAAGCCTAAAATTAGGGGTGGGGGGAAGTAATGGTCTCTTCTGTTTTAATATTTCTAGATGGTTTGGCTTTCATTGACATATCTAAGGCTCTAGATGTATGTCAGTGTGTATGTCATACATATATGTAGAGTGAAGGTGGAACAGTGGTTCTGTGCAATCCTTTTTCTCTTTTAACAGAAGAGTTAATTACGAGTCATTGAGATCAACTGCCGAAGATAACAAGAGTCAGTGTGAACTCTGAATCCTTGGTGGAAATACCAAAATATGTGTACTAAAATGCATGCCTTCCCAAGGCTTTGAAAGATCTGTGAAATAACAAGTTAACAATTACTATTATGATCCTGAATCCTGATAGTTCTCAGCTACATCCTTTTAGTCTTCAAAAGCCTGAAGTGCTCCTACCCTTCTCTTTGTTAGTGGAACTACAACAGAGCTAACAGAGGCATTTGTGAAACTATCTTCACTTTGGAAGATTAGAAAGAATATTATTGGCCAACAAAAATTGCCATTTCCTCATGTTATCTGTTCCAGCTTAAATAAAAATGAACAGAGTAGTCAGAAGAGAAAGACAGTTCACTAATCTTGCAGTGGCAAGTCATGTCCTCTAGGAAGTAAAGAAAAGCCAGAAGATGATTGTGAGGCATGTTTCTACACAGCGCCACTCTGTTTTCTCACAAATGAAATGGCAGGTTTTTAGGAAGGACATTCAGTTGAGTTCATCCAGCAATTAAATAGCAGCAACAGTAATAATAACAACAGCACCAACAACCACAAATAAGCCACTTTGTTCAGTGGTGAAGATATGGATGTTCTGTGTCTGTGAGGGGTTGGTAGAGAGGTATGGCCTGTTTTGCATTATATGAATGGTATAAGTCAGTTATGTTGCACAGATAAAGCAGAAGCCAGTCCCAGAATGTCAGCCTCTGGGAAGTAACTGCTGTCCAGGGCACTTTACAGCAAATACTATAAATGTTTTAATAATTTAAAAAACATCCATAATACTATAAAGGGATGTTTTCAAACATTACAATATTTAGCAAACTACAATAAAAACATGCAATTAACTAAGTCAAGTTTTAAGTTTTCATCAAGGGTCCTAAGCATAGAACCTGAACTCAGGTTTTATTTTTCAATAAGCTAAATGAATATAGATTTTCTTGACTATGGAAAACGGTCCAAGAGAGTGGCTGTTCTGGCAGTCAGGTTAACAGATGTTTCCCTTAATAGTCTTTCCTGGAAACTCTTGCAGAGCATGTGTCTCTTTTGCCACCACTACTTGTTGAGACAGCTTCCCAGGCGGCGCTAGTGGTAAAGAACCTGCCTGCCAATGCAGGAGACAGGAGATATGGATTCAATCTCTGGGTCAGGAAGATCCCCTGGAGAAGGAAATGGCAACCCACTCCAGTATCCTTGCCTGGAGAATCCCACAGACAGAGGAGCCTGGCGGGCTGCAGTCCATAGGGTCGCATGAAGTCGGAAATGACTAAAGTGACTTAGCATGCACGTACTTGCTAAGATTGTCTTGGGTGTTCTCTGCCTTCCTGGCAGTGGGGTAAAGCTAGACTCTGGACTTTCTTTTTCCCAGGCCTTTGGAGGACTGCTAATTACAAAATACTTAAGTACTAGAAACTCATTCACTGAGCCAAGCCAAGTCTCAGAGTCAAAAGCATTTTAAAAATATCTGCACAACAGCCATACTTCTTCATACTTCATCTATTTTTAGAGGCCCAATATTTGTTTTGCTGGAAAAGAAAAATTAAAACACAAAAAGCATGCCCATGAGCAAATCTGAAATAATAAGCGGCACATACATGTTGTAGAGGAAAACATTCAACATAAGACAGTCAACATAAAAACACATTCAGCTGAGTATCTTTATAAATAGAAGTTATTATTTTGTGTTCAATTGCTAAACGTTTTAATGCCCTTAAAAGTTATCAAGTTCTTTATATAAATATAATTTCCTGATGTTAACTTTTCATAAAATTATTATGGAAAATTATAAATGTACTCTATTATTTTCATGTGTAATTTTGCAATCATCATATTGTTAAAATTAGAAACATGAGGAAGAAAATAAACAGAAACATTATCAAGCACCAAAGAAACTATTAACTGAAAAATATTAATTTTTCTGTATAAAAACAGTTTGTCTATGCAACTATTAAATAGTTTGAACAGATATCATGTCACACAGATTTATAGATAAAATTTGTCCCAATTGGGTGTCCCTAGGTCATATCCAATTTAAGTTCACACCCTGCCTTATCTTTAATGTCCCTTTCAATTCCTGAGCATAATAACAAGGTGGAATTATGCTTTGAACCCTAAAGGAACAGTTTTGGAGTTGTTTGCCTTATATAATTACTGCTATAAAGCCAGGTAAGTTTTCACACTGTATCTTTAAAAGCAAAAATCATTTTAAAAGGTTCTGAATCGCCTCCAACTGGAACGTACAGAGGCATATGAAAGGAAAGCTTTTTCAGTACTGGGGAAATGCAGTCCTAATGCAGGGAAGAAAAGCAAATTTCCTGATCTCCACAATGCTGTGGCATTTTCTGACCCCCGTCACTCATCAAGGGCTGTTGGTGGTGAGGAGGGCTAATGCGAGCCTCCATCACCACCATCTTCCCGAGACCAAAGGCTGGCTTCAGCAGTGGCAGTTCAGAGGCGCTCCCGGGACTGCAGGCGGACACCAGCGATGGTGGTAACACTTAAAGTTCAGAGGCGCTCCCGGGACTGCAGGCGGACACCAGCGATTGTGGTAACACTTAAAGGGCCTGAAATACCTTTATTCACTGCTTCAGCGCTTTCTTGCATCAACCCACATAATTCGACGTGGCAATATAGAAAATGGTAAAGTGGAGTTAAGGGAAATCCTGACGAAGACTGCAAATCAGGTTCAGAGTGGAAACTGGGACTGTCAGCATTACCAGTATTTCCTGCCCCACAACCAGTAGATCTGTAACCAAAATGGCTTGCTGTGAATTTTGCAGCACCCAAGCCAAAGCAATAACATTTCCAGAAGAGCATATGCACCATGACAGAAGACCACAGCAGCCCAGAAAAATGCTTTTCCTGGGAAGGTCCATGCAGTGATGAATAGGGCTCTTGATGCTATGGCAGCTGGGCAGAGATTTTCACTGTTTCCAGCCCACAGTGAGGTAATTTTAAAGGCACTTTTCCCTTCATTTGTTCTACATTCACTGAATGTACATTTTTTGATGTCAGAGGGACACTGCAGAAAAGATCAGATGAGATAGTCTGACAATAGAGCCAAAGTTCAAAGATGCTCTATTTTCAGGTAACAGCCGCGACAGTTTGTCTGCATTAAATCTCTTGAGGGCATGTCACTCTAACCCTATCCACAGCTTTTCAAACAGTTCAAAACAAACAAATCACTTAGTCGTTGAACAACTCTAACATCTGATACCATCACACAGAAGTTGTAGCGATAGCCACTAATCAAAGTTCTTTTCATTCCGTTCAGAAAAGAAAATTTTTCAGCTTTGGTTTAAGATCACTTTTTATGTTGTTCTTTTGAAAATTATTATATGCCAAAGCTAAAAAAGAAGATTCTGTCTGAAAGACGAACCAGAAAGTCAAGCTGTCTAGCTGCACGTTGCTGTCAGCGACTAACTATGGTGCGGGGTGGGAGTCGTCGGAGGTGACCGGCGAGCCCTGTAAAGGAATAGCCAAGGCCTCCATGGAACTGCCTGGCCAGGCCTCAGGTGAGACCCCACGCTCAGCAGGTGCATCCGGGCATCTGTCCCCTCCTTTCAGGCGTTTCCGCTGACTTTGCAAGGAAGCGCGTACATCCAAGGCCAACACCACCAGGCGGTAGAACTGTAACACCACCACCAGGAAATTCTTGGCAGCAAAGAACACTAGCATCTGGTTGATCACTTCGAAATAGGTCATGAGTATGAGCCGCACAACAAGGAAAGGACCATCTTGTATGAAGATACTGATTCCAATGTTCCATAGGTCGGCACTGTATTGGCAGAAGAACCGGCTGGAGAACCCCCTCGTTGTCATGGACACTGGGCACACGACATTCTGTACTGAAAACACAAGACAGGCCAATTAACGCAGGTCTCTGAAATGCACAAAAGAATGGAGGGGGTAAAAGCCATCAAACACTGGGGCTACGCTAGTTCACGATTGGGAGTGAGCCTGTAATTTCATTCTGCGGGGCAGGGGCATAGAAACAGCTGCAACCACCCTGCCATTGGACATCCTTCATCACTTTATATTCAAAATGCATCATCTGTTTTAACTCCAATCAAACACATGAAAGAAAACCAGCCTCTACTTTCTATCCATGTAAAAAAAAATTCAGCTCACCTTCAAGTCCTCACACCAGGGAAAGCACCATTAACTAGCTAGATAAAGAACAGAAGAAACTGCCCTGTCTGTCTTTGAAGTCTGCAGCACAGGGAGGCAGCAGGGCGGCAGGTTACTCTGGGAGTCAAGTCAGGGAGTCTGGCTGCTGCTTCTGGCTTCCTTACATTCTAACAGCAAGATGCTGGCCCCGTTACTTAGGCTGCCTGGGCCTCAGTTTCCTCCTTTGAAAACTGTAGAACAATGATGCCTTTGAGGAGAGGGGCCCCTATTCCCTGACTCTTTTTGTTTCCATTAGACTAACACCCTGGCAACTCTCCTTTCTCCCTGTCCATCTTTCCCTTAAGATAATGTATGACTTACCTGGCTGCTAAATTTGGAAGATGAACCAGAGTATGCATGGCCAAGATCCTTCTGCATCCTTTCTTTGGTACCTACCTATTTACTGGCTGACTCACTCAGGCCTCTATGTAAATTGTGTTTCGAAAATTCAAAGTGCTTCTTCAAATTCAAACTTAAGTCATGCTAAACATATTTCTCTAATGGTAGTGGGGAAAAAAGCCCAAATAACTGCCATTGTTATTATATTTTGTCTAATTCCTTATGGTTTTGTTTCACAGTTTACAGGAAAGACTGGATATAATTACTGATTTTCCAGTTGAACAAAAGGAGGTCCAATCAACAATGGAACCTTATTTGCTTTAATTTTTAAAATGTAAATTTAATTCAGGGTCAAGGGCAGAAAATAGTCCTTTTATAATAATACAGCCTTCCACGTGGAGTTTTCAAACAAAGAATGCCTTCGTCTATTGGAGCCTGCAAATACTATGAAGCCGCTTTGATATGGGTGCACATAATGTACTGTTTGTTGGAAAATACAATAGTGATTTAGTCAGAAGTAGCATTTGGTCTTTGTTTTTCAAACAGCTGCATAACATTATCACCCATGAAAGTTTACAAAATTTCTTTCTTAAATAAAAATTTTCTAAGTGAGGCTATAAACCACAAGATATGGGAGGGTGAGGATGAGCAGAGGGAATGACAAAAGAAAAAACAAGATAAGATCAATAATAGCCTTTCCTAAGATGTTAGGGTCAGGAAATGTCTCCCAGAGGATCTCCTAAGGGTATCATTCAACATCTAAACTGATAGTGCCTAATATTCTGGCAGAGGACACCAGCTGATCGATGGGTATAGAGCACGTTTGTGTGTGTGTGTGTGTACTTATTTGTACACATTTGTTTGCAGTTATTAACTCGTAAATAGGTTCTGAGCATTTCCAAAAAGCCATAGCCATGCTTTCCATCTATTCTGTTGACAATTTTGTTTTGCAAAAGTGGATGCTAAAGTCTAAAATGGCCTCTGAAACTTCTGTGCTTATCGGAGTGGACTGAAAAAGGATGCAGAAAAATTAAATATCTTTGTACAAAGATTCATTCTACCCCTGAGGTCATCAGGTAGGGTTCCATAAGAGAGGAATCAGACTTGAGGAAAATATAACTATTCAATCCAAGAACTTATTCAGAGTGAAATGGTATCCAGGAGAATTGCCACATCAAAATTCTAGGGCTCCTAGAATTTATAGGCTCACTCCAGGTCAATGCAGTACAATAAAACCATCTGTATTAATAAAAAAAATATATACATTCTATATCTGTGCTGACAACACAGCCATGTATGACCACTGAGCAGGCTGGTGTGACTGAGGAACTGAACTTTTAATTTGATTTAATTTTAATAACTTTAAATAGCCACATGTGGCTAGTGGGTACTGTACTGGATAACGTAGCACTAGATCATCAGTATGAAATGCCTGAGAAACAGTTTACTTCTGGCAAAGTCTTAGGAGGTTTATGTTTTTATTAAAATAAGCCCAGTGGGAGTATAAGACCCACTACTGAGGAAAAAAATCCAGTTTTCCATGTGGCCCTGAAACTGCTCTTATTCCTTTCGAAGTTCTAATACAAAGGTCTGACAAAAGAATGAAAAAGTGAAAGTGAAAGTGAAGTCGCTTAGTCGTGTCTGACTCTTTGCAACCTCATGGACTACAGTCCACCAGGCTCCTCTGTCCATGGGATTTTCCAGGCAAGAATACTGGGTGGGTTGCCATTTCTTTCTCCAGGGAATCTTCCCGACCCAGGGATCGCAGGGAATCTTCCCGACCCAGGGATCGAACCCAGGTCTCCTGCATTGCAGGTGGACGCTTTAACCTCTGAGCTACCAGGGAAGCCCCCAAAATATCAAGAGATAGCATGTATATGCCAGTAACTATGCTAATAAGCACAATCATTACAAACTACATCTTATTTTTGTCACCACAAGAACACTCAACCCTCACTACAACAATTATCAACCCTATTTCATGGATGAAAAGCTGAGGCTCCTAACTAATTTGCAGAAGTGATGGAACTGTATGAAATGGACATAAGGCTGTGCTCTTATCCTCTCAACTATCTCAGGTTCACCAGGTACCCGAAGGGGACCTTCTTGTGGCTCTCCCGAGTTTCAACCCACTTTTCTTCTAAACTGACCTGGAACAAACACTGAGATATCAAAGTGATAAAAAAAAAAAAAAAAAAAGATAGTCCTCTTAAATGACTCCTTAGCTTCATTACAGTTTCATAATCAAGAATTGTTATTTTCTGTTTCTCTGAGCAAACATCAGATAATTACCAGCCAGGTCAAGTGGAAATTGTAGCATGCTCCAGGTCCATATAACAAGGATGGAATAAACCAGGGCAGGGCTATTCCTGGAATGTAGAAAAGATTTTAAATTAGCGATGAAAAATATGATCACATGCAGAAAAAATATTTCCTCCTTTTTCTCCTTTTTGACTATACCCTAATAAACGACAGTTGTCAAAATATCTTGGTTATCACCAAGATATTTGTGAAAAATCCATGCATGATTAAAATGAAATAATGAAAAAGAAGTTTTAAAAAATATGAAACTTAAAACCCAACTTCCACATGTAGCAACATCTATGTGAATCATGGCAAAACCTCTTGGTCCCATATTGCTGTATTTCATTTTACAAAATCACAGAAGCATTATAGGACAAAAGTTAGATATTAACCTGAAAATTTGGAGGGGTTATTTCAAGAAATTTCAAGGATAGAA
Organism: Bubalus kerabau; assembly: GCF_029407905.1. Taxonomy (NCBI): domain Eukaryota; kingdom Metazoa; phylum Chordata; class Mammalia; order Artiodactyla; family Bovidae; genus Bubalus; species Bubalus kerabau. The sequence continues at coordinate 140,475,439 of NC_073624.1, forward strand.
AGTGAAAATTGTCCCAGGTTCCCAAGACTCTGACTTAAAAATCCCTCTCAAAAGGGCTGGATAAGGCTCAACAATTAAGAGCTTAGCATGTAAAAGAAACTCCATCCTCAGCTGGAGAAAAAGTGGGAAGATAAATCCAATAATCAAAGATTTACAGTGGACACTAGGAGGTAAATTATTTCATCCACAATTGAAGCTGTTTCAGTTGTGAATCAAGGAATATGATTGTTTCATTCACCGCTGGATTCTCAGTGCCTACAACAGTGCCTGGGAAATAAGAGTCACTCAGAAATATTTATGGAAGGAATTGTTGCATGTACAAAAGGATCCATACCTGGAAAATGTACAGATGTCATAGACCGAGGAGAATGGTCTCGAAGACTAAAGTCAGAAAGAATAGAGGTTACAAAAATATGAAGGATACGAAAGAAGAATCAAAGTCACTCTTTTACAGCAAAAACCCAAAGGAAGTTATCAATTTGAGGTTAGTGGTGTAATAACAGATTTTGTTGCCAACTTCTCTGTCAAGAGGGATTTCCAGAATGGAGAGGGATAGAAAAACATCAGGGAAGAGTAATTGAAACCAAATTCAATGAGGTGATTGTAAGGGATGTTTTTAAATGTTCCAAGTATTGAAGTCCTGAAAAATTAGATCTCAAAACTCTGAGAGAATTTGTAAATGAGATTTCTAAGCCATCATTATCTATCCTGGCAGTTGATGGTGCAGACAAGGTTGGTGACAAAAAAATGAGGTCTTAACTTTCAAAACGAAGCAAAAGTATATCTTGAACTATAAAGGCGCATTTACTCTTAATCCCTGGTTAGATTATAAAACTGGTTATTTGAAAGATTTCTGAGAGCCTGTATTGAAGAGAACAGTAATTACTAGGAATCATCACAGGTTTCCTGAGAACAAAAGCACTCATCTAAGATTATTTTCTCTCTCTCTCTTTCCTTTTCTTTAAAAATAGAGTTAGGATTACTAAGCAGGTAATGATATATAAATTAATAATAGACATTTGGATTTAAACAAGGCTCATGAAAAAGCCTCCCATGGTGTTCTTATTAGCAAGATGAAGAAATGTTCTGGGTGTGAGTACAGTTAGGTGAATTCCTAACTGCGTAAATGACTCCCCAAAGGAAGCTTTCTACTGGGTCGCTGCAGGCTCTGCTTTTGATTCTGTTGCACTTCACATTTCATCCCTGAATTGGTTGCTAACGCTGATGGAAGGCTTCTCCTATGCACATATGACACCGGAGGTTGGATCGGAAACCAATACCTCAGAAGACACAACCAGGATCCCCAGAGATCTTGACAGAGTGTAACTGGGTGACCTTTAATAGGATAGAAGAGGTGGCACTTCATGGCAGCCATTCAAAAGGCTCAAGGATTTTCCCTTCCTATTATCTAATTATGAGTCCGCAGTGTGACATAATTTTTGATTTTCCAAAATCAAATGCAATCATAGATCACTTCCCAAGAAGTATAAGTCAAGAATTTTAAATGAAAATGCCGGGGGAATGTGGTCTATAATTTTCCCTTTGCAGTTTCAATGTCTATATTTAGCACACCTTCAATAAGTGCCTGGATTTTTAAATAATCTTACCTGCAGTTTCTGAACTCATACTATGTGCCAGGGAGTTTTCTAAGTATTTAGCTCTGCAGTCACACTTAATCCTCATACCGGCTCAACAAATGGGTACACTTATGATCCCTATTTGGCCAGTGATTTCAGCATCCACCCTTTTAACCTTTACATGATAGTATTTCCATGAAGAAAATGGAAAGTTTTAGCCCTGCTCTGTTCTACTGTGTTCAGAGTATATCTGAAATATTATGTGCTGCCTTCATGTTTTAGGAGGAACGTTTAAAATGTCTTTGGTCCAAAGGAGAGAGTCTAGGATGGTGAAAGACCTCAGAGCCATGTTAGAGGTGGCATAGTTCATGAAACTAAAAACCAGAGATGATTTCTTAAAAACTGAAAGGGTTATCATCTGGAAAATGAATTAAACTTATTTCTTGTGACTTCAGAGAACCAATTCAGGTTCAAAGGATTTTAGCTGCACCTATAAGAATCCAAATTTCATCACAATAGAGGAAAGTACTTTCTTATAATATTAACTCAAAATAGAATGAGTTGCCCCTGGGGTTAGTATATTCTCTATTAGTGAAAATGTTCAAAGAAAGTCTGGACAAAAACTTATTGAGAACATTTTGGAAAGGATTTTGCAAGAGATGTAAAATAGATTTCTCCATAGATGGTCACATTTGAAGTTTCTTCTCATCTCAGACTTCAATAATTCTACCAAAAACCTCATGTGCAATTTTGTCTGCAAGGCAGCAGAAAGAAATGGTAAGGCTGGGTTGCCAGAATTCAAACATCAGCTCTAACCCTCACCAGAAAGACAGGGCATGGGCCTCCAATCCCAGGCTAATCATTTACCAGCTATATGAATATGGACAAATAATTTAATACCTATGTGCTTTAGTTTGGTGTTTTAGTTGCTAAGTCAAGTCACGTCTGACTATTTGTGACCCCATGGACTATAACCTGCCAGCCTCCTCTGTCCTTGAGATTCTCCAGGCCAGAATACTGGAGTGGGTTGCCATTTTCTTCTCCAAGGGATCTTCTCCTGCTTTAGTTCACCCACTTTGAATGACAATAATAATAGCTACTGGATTTTATTTCATAGTTGTATTACATGTTGTTTAAATATGTTAAACATATAAAATCAGCTCTCAAAACAGCACATGATACAGACTAAGCATAGTTGAGTCCTACAAGTTATATATATATATATATATATATATATATATATATTACTAGGTAACCTTGAGACTGTCACAACTTCTCTTGACTACCACTGTTAAACTTATAAAATCCTGATATTGATAGTCTCTACTTAATGGTATTATTGTAAAGACTAAATAACTTATCACAACTAAAACCCTTAAAGCAGTGCTTGGAACACAGCAAGAGATAAATATTATCCATCACTACTATTAGTAGTAGTAATAGTATTTTTATTATGGGAACATACTTCTTAAATACTTTGTGTTTTAACTTCATTATTATACAAAATAGGGATAAATAATAAGCTGACCTTGATCCTAAATAAGGTTCTAACTTTATGATACTGAATATATATTTTTTGCAAGTATTCTCTGAGCACATGCAATATGGGAGAATGTGGGTATTGACAAATGTATTAGTAAAGTTATCAAACATGAATTTTGAAAAGATGATCAGAAAATCTTTGGAGCAAATTTGCATTATGAATTCAGGCAGTAAAATTTACTCAAGAAGGTTAAACGCTGGAATATAATTAAATCACTAAGCTTAAATGGCAAACACTCCAAATTTATGAAGGAATTTTGGAATGAATTTATCCAACATTGTCTCTATTGTGTAATTGTCTCCCCCACTTGTCTTGCCCCATTTTCTCATGTGCAATCTATCTTCATAAATGTCAGCTGAGAAGCATGTAAGCAGACAATGGACTCTATTCATAGACAGACAAAAGATCTTTTGAAGTATAATTATAGATGTGAGTATCACTTCTCTAGCTGGAAAACTTAGGAGGATAAAAGACATTTGGTAGATCAGTGCACCAAAACTATTGAGTGAAAAACTAAAAATAAAGTCATGCACTGCTAGTTTTTTTAAGTTTATTGATTTACAATGTTGTGTTAATTTCGCTGGACAGCAAAATGACTCAGTTATACATATATATATATATGTTCTTTTTTATATTCCTTTCCATATGGTTTATCCCAGGACATTGAATATAGTTCCCCATGCTATACAGTAGGACCAGTTGTCTCTCCATTCTATATGTAATAGTTTGCATCTACTGAGCCCAAACTCCAACTTCCATCACTTCTCCACCCCTCTTCTTGGCAACGATGTTTGTTCTCTATGTTGGTGAGTCTGTTTCTGCTTTGTAGGTAGGTTCATTTGTGTCATAGTTTAGATTCCACATATAAGTGGTGTCATATGATATGCCTTTTTCTGACTTACTTCATTTAGTATGATAATCTCTAGTTGCATCCATGTTCCTGAAAATGGCATTATTTCATTCATCTTTAATGACTGAGTAATATCCATTGTATGCATGTACCACATCTTTTTTATTAATTCAACTGTCAATAGATATTGAGGTCATTTCCCTGTCTTGGCTATTGGAAATAATGCTGCTATGAACGTAGGAGTGCATTGTATCTTTTTGAATTATAATTTTGTCTGGATATATGCCCAGGAGTGAGATTGCTGGATCATCCTGTGCTGTGCTGTGCTTAGTCATTCAGTCATGTCTGATTCTTTGTGATCCCATGGACTATAGCCCACAAGGCTCCTCTGTCCATGGAGATTCTCCAGGCAGGAATACTGGAGTGGGTTGCCATGCCTTCCTCCAGGTTGCTAGTTCATAGGGCAATCCTATTTTTAATTTTCTGAGGCTCCTCCATACTGTTTTCCATAGTGGCTGTACCAATTTACATTCCCACCACAGTGTAGGAAGGTTCCCTTTTCTCCATATCCTCTCCAGCATTTGTTATTTTAGACTTTTTAATGATGGCTATTCTGACCACTGAGAGAAGATACTTCATTGTAGTTTTGATTTGCATTCTCCAATAATTAGTGATGCTGAGCATCTTTTCATGTGCCTATTGGCCATCTGTATGTCTTCTTTGGAGAAATGTTTATTTAGGTTCTTCTGCTCATTTTTTTATTGTTTTTTTTTTTTTTTTTTTTTTATGTTGTTGAGTTGTGTGAGCCATTTGTATACTTTGGAAATTAAACCCGATTGGTCACATTGTTTGCAGATATTTTCTCTCATTCCATAGGTTGTCATTTCATTTTGTTTATGGCTTCCTTTGCTATAAAAAAGCTTGTAAGCTTGATTAGCTCCCATTTGTTTATTTTTGTCTTTATTTCTATTGCCTTGGGAGATTGACCTGAGAAAACATTGGTATGATTTATGTTGCAGAACATTTTGCCTATGTTCTCTTCTAGGAGTTTTATTGTGTCTTGTCTTATAGTTGTCTTTATGGCATTTTGAGTTCATTTTTTATGCACGTGTAAGGGTGTGTTTTCATGCATTGCTAATTTGCTTAACTATGTCTTTTTGGAAGTGTAAATTCATCCATAAATAACAGATAATCAGTGGATAGACTTGCTCTAGCTTTTTAAAAAGCATCCAATAAGCTCTTCAGAGGAGGGCGAAAATTAAGGGGAGAGAGAGAGAAGGAATGAAAGGAAATGAAGTATTAATCTAACTTGGAAGAAATGTTTCACCAAGCAAAAAGAGCTAAATTAAAAGAACACACAGTGTGAACATAGAAAAACTCTCCTTGGTTTGGTCAAATATTCACAGTGAAGCTGCAATAAGGCTACAGGAACATTTTACCAAATGTGTTTCTTCTTTTCAACAAATGATCTATGTTCAAAAAAAGACTGCAGAGTGATCTCCAAAGGTGTAAATAACCACTTAACCAGTTCTGGCAACTATATGGAAATTTAGACTTGTTAAAATGTTGGAGGGTGGCTGTAGCAGAATGAAATGATCAGCAAACGCTATTCCCAGCAAACATACATAACAATGGAAAAATTATCAAAAAACAACTACTTCATATCTCTGGAAATAAACCAAAGGCAAATAATAAATTGAGTCATTTATTCATGAAAAGCTGGTAGAACTTTAGTTAAGAAGAGTGAGTATCTAAGACATTCTTGCCCATGGGATATTCCCTTATCCCTCCAGCATTGTATGTAAAGGAAAAATTGCATCAGACAATTAAATAAGAAATGAAGACTTCATTGAAGGCCATTGCAGTAAGGGAGAGAGACTGAATTCACCTCCACTGAAACAAAAGGCAGAAGAGTTTTTAAACAGGGGGGTAAACTAGTGGAACGGAGAAGGCAATGGCACCCCACTCCAGTACTCTTGCCTGGAAAATCCCATGGACAGAGGAGCCTGGAAGGCTGCAGTCCATGGGGTAGCTGAGGGTTGGACACGACTGAGCGACTTCACTTTCACTTTTCACTTTCATGCATTGGAGAAGGAAATGGCAACCCACTCCAGTGTTCTTGCCTGGAGAATCCCAGGGACGGGGGAGCCTGGTGGGCTGCCGTCTATGGGGTTGCACAGAGTCGGACACGACTGAAGTGATTTAGCAGCAGTAGCAGCAAACTAGTGGAAAAGTACTAGAGAACACTAAAGAGGGAAGTTGGTCGATGTGATTAGGCCATCTGTATTTGCTTATTGGCACTGATCTAAGTTAGGTTCCTATCATCCCAAAGAGTCTAGGAGACAGAAGTGCTATCTTTCTTGATGATCAAATTTCAAAGGGATAGCTCTTACATCCTTAAGAAAGATATTCCTGGATCATGTTATAAAACTGGAAAGAGGCTGAGAAAAGACTTGCATCTCAAAGGGACTTAGGAAGAATTTGGAGCCACAAGTTTTTTTAAAATAAATGCTTTAAGGAAAGGAAAATCAGAGGCCTATATGCAGGAATAAACCTTTTTAAAGTTTAGTCAAGATGAGGGAAATGTTAAGATTGTCTTGGTCAATCGGAGTAGTGGTGTTTACTACAGGGAGAGCTTGACAATGAAAACCAGAAGCTCCTTGTAATCAGAGTATACTGACTTGATTTGGAGTAGAGTGTGAAATCCCATGGTTAAAGGTGTGGTCAGTGAAGGTAACAAATTTGGTTGGAAATGAATGGGGAAGTCCAAAACTTTGCTACTTTGAGGTTGCAATCCCAGTGGGGGTGAGTGGTTGACTAACTTGAAATTTAATGGAGAAACTCTGAAAACAAGAGAGCCAGAGAAGGGCTAGGTAACATCTCCATGTATGCCAGACATATGCAGAGATGATCCAAGAAGGGTCAGTAAAGATTTGAAACTGGATAAATATGAAAACTTTGATGTGATTTCCAGTTCATACAAAGATCCATTTGTTCACGGAAGGTGGAAATCAAAAAGGCTCGACGTATTTGATCACAATTGCTGCTCAAATCATTGACTGATCATAAGCTGTGCAGTTATAGGTGTGACTCTAATAGCCACGCTAAAGACAAAAATAAATAAAAAGAAACAAAACAAGATCAAGCAGAGACATCAGTGACTGTAATCCAAGGGAAGATAGAATCCTCAGAATAAATTCAGGCAGTTTATTGAGACAACAAAAACAAGAAGATGCCTGAGGCATATGGGGAAGCCTGAGGATAATATATTGCAACACAATATAAAATGTCTAGTTTTTAGCCAAAAAAGTATGAGACATGCAAAGAAACAGGAATGTGTGGTTCAGCTCAGGAGAAAACAACAACAATCAATCACTCACTCACTAGAAACTAACTCCAATGGGGTCCAGATGTTGGGTTTAGCAGATAAAGACATCAGAGCAACTATAATAAATATCCTCAAACAATGAAAGAAAACTATGTTCCATAAACTAAAGAAGTATGACAATTATTCAACAAATAAATAACTGAACTATGAAATATAAGCTAAAAAGAGACTTAAATAGAAATTCTGAAGTTGAAGATATGGGAACTGAAATGAAAATTTCACTAGGTGAACTCTGCAATTTGACTATATATATATATATATATATAGGAGATGGTAGACAAATCAGTGACCTGAAAGATAAATCCGTGAAAACTATCCAGTCTAAAGACTAGAGAGTAAAACAGATAGGAGAAAAAGAATAGAGTCTCAGAGACCCACAGAATGCAATTAAGCATATCTATTTGTGATAGAAGTCCCAGAAAGAAGAAGAGACAATGGAGGAGAAAACATGAAGAAATTACGGCTGAAAATTCCTCTGTTTGAGGAAAAATATTAATTTACATATACTAGATCAACAGATCACAATAAACTGGAAAATTCTGAAAGAGATGGGAATACCAGACCACCTGACCTGCCTCTTGAGAAACCTGTATGCAGCTCAGGAAGCAACAGTTAGAACTGGACATGGGACAACTGACTGGTTCCAGATAGGAAAAGGAATACATCAAGGCTGTATATTGTCATCTTGCTTATTTAACTTATATGCAGAGTACATCATGAGAAACCCTGGGCTGAGGGAGCACAAGCTGGAATCAAGGTTGCTGGGAGAAAAATCAATAACTTCAGATATGCAGATGACACCACCCTTATGGCAGAAAGTGAAGAGGAACTAAAGAGCCTCTTGATGAAAGTGAAAGAGGAGAGTGAAAAAGTTGGCTTAAAACTCAACATTCAGAAAAGTAAGATCATGGCATCTGGTCCCATCACTTCATGGCAAATAGATGGGGAAACAGTGGCTGACTTTATTTTGGGGGGCTCCAAAATCACTGCAGATGGTGATTGCAGCCATGAAATTAAAAGACACTCCTTGGGAGGAAAGTTATGACCAACCTAGACAGCATATTAAAAAGCAGAGACAATCCTAAGGTCCATCTAGTCAAGGCTATGGTTTTTCCAGTAATCATGTATGGATGTGAGAGTTGGACTATAAAGAAAGTTGAGCGCAGAAGAATTGATACTTTTGAACTGTGGTGTTGGAGAAGACTCTTGACAGTCCCTTTCACAGCAAGGAGATCCAACCAGTCCATCCTAAAGGAGATCAGACCTGGGTGTTCATTGGAAGGACTGATGTTGAAGCTGAAACTCCAATACTTTGGCCACCTGATGCAAAGAGCTGACTCATTGGAAAAGACCCTGATGCTGGGAAAGATTGAGGGCAGGAGGAGAATGGGATGACAGAGGATGAGATGGTTGGATGGCATCACTGAATCAATGGACTTGAGTTTGGGTAAACTCCGGGAGTTGGTGATGGACAGGGAGGCCTGGTGTGTTGCGGTTCATGGGGTTGCAAAGAGTCGGACACGACTGAGCGACTGAACTGAACTGAACTGACATCAACAGAGTCATAGTAAGATTAAAGACAAAGCTATCCAAACCTAGACACATCACAGTGAAACTTTCAAAAGACAAAGAGAAAAAGCAACTCTTGAAAACAGCAAAATAAATAAATAAATAAAAGATCATTTGTGCAGGGTAACAACAAAACAATGGCTAACATCTCATTAGAAAACAGAAATAATGAAGGTCAGCAGAAAGTGGAATGATACATGTAAAATGCTAAAGTAAAAACTATTGACCAAGAATACTGTACACAATGAAACTATTTTTCCAACATGAAGGAAAAATACATACATTTCTGCCAAAGATGAGAAGAATGTGTTGCTAACAGATTTGCCTTAGATGAAACAATAAAGGAAGTCTTTCAGGTTGAAAGAACAATGACAGTGAAAGTAACTCAACTCCACAAGACAGAATGGAGAACATCTTCAAATATGTGGGTAAATATAAGTGAACATAAATATATAATTATATCTTAATTTCTTTAAAAATTAATCTATATAACAGTAATAATAAAACTGTACTCTTTGGTTTATAACATATAAAGATGTGACTCATATATAACAATAATAGTAAAAAAGAAGGGGAGGAAATGGAACTATTAGAATGTGAAGATTTAAATATATACATTGTCTTCCCTACTTACATCAATAGAAAATCAATAGAGGAACTGAAATTGTTCATTGAATATATTTTTAAAGTAGTAAATAACATAAGAACAAAAAGGAAATGAGACGTAGAGAAAAATGAATTGCAAAATAGCAGATATAAATTCAACCACATCAGTAATTACATTAAATATTAATGGACTGAACACCTTTTAAAACCTTAGAAAGTGTCCACCCAAATTCATGTCTACCTAGGCTTCAGAATGTGATCTTACTTGGGGGTAGGGATTTTGCAGATGTAATGAAAATAAGATGAGGTCGTATTAGATTAGCATGGGTCCTAATCCAATGACTGGTTTCCCTAGAAAAAAGAGGAAAAATTGGAGACACAGACAGACACACTGGAAAGAAAGCCATGTGAAGACAGAGGCCAGAATACAAGTTTCTGTTAGATTAAGCCACTGAGTTTGTGTTATTTTGTTAATGGCAGCCTTGGGAAATTAATATACACTCCAATTAGAGGACAAAGATTGTCTAACTGAGAGGAAAATACAAGATTTGAGTATGCTGCGGCTGCTGCTGCTAAGTTGCTTCAGTCGTGTCTGACTCTCTGCGACCCCACAGACGGCAGCCTGCCAGGCTCCCCAGTCCCTGGGATTCTCCAGGCAAGAACACTGGAGTGGGTTGCCTTTTCCTTCTCCAATGCATGAAAATGAAAAGTGAAAGTGAAGTCGCTCAGTTGTGTCTGACTCTTAGCGACCCCATGGACTGCAGCCCACCAGGCTCCTCTGTCCATGGGATTTTCCAGGCAAGAGTACTGGAGTGGGGTGCCATTGCCTTCTCCGAGTATATGTGGTATATGAAGAACACAGTTTAGATGTAAACATGCAGAGTTTGAAAAAAAAATCCATGTCAATAGTCATAAAATAGAGTGCCTAGATTCATGAGAGACAAAATAGACTTTCAGACAAGAAATATTACTAGAGAAAAAGAGTGACATGTCATTATGAAAAACAACTACTACATCAGGAAGAACTTTTAAAAACTGCACATCTTAAAACAGGACCTCAAAATACATGAAGCAAAACTGACAATACTGAAAAAACAAACAGACAATTCAACAATTAGAGTTGAAGATTTCAGTGCCCCACTCAATAATTAATAGAACAACTAGGCAGAAATTCAGTAAGGATATAGAAGACCTGAAGAAATCAATCAGCCAATTTGACATTACTTAAATTTATAAAACAATCAAGTAATGTGTTCTTTTCAAGCACATATGGAATATTCTCCAGGATAGGCTGTATGTTAGGCCACAAGATAAGTCTCAGTATCTTAAAAGAGTTAATTTTGTATATTCTTAGACTACAGCAGAATTAAGATTAAAAAAAAATGCAGGAAGAAATTCGGGCAATCCCCATATGGAAATTAAATAGCTTTGCTTCTAAACAATTCAGAAGTCAAAGGAGAATTCACAGGAGAAATTGGAAAATAATTTGAATTGTATTAAACAAAAAAAGATAACATATCAAAGCTTATGAGATGCAGATAAACCAGTGCTTAGAGGGAAATTTATAACTTTGAATACCATACTAGAAAAGGGGAAAGAGTTCAAATCAATAAGCTTCCATCTTAAGAAACTAGAAAACAGAAGTGCAAATTAAATCCAAAGCAAGCAGAAGGAAGGAAAAATTAAATATCAGAACACAAACCAATGAAATAGAAAACAGAATAATAATAGAAAAAAATCAGTGAAACCAAAAATTAGTTATTTTAAAAGACTGAGGAAACTGAGAAGTCTAAGGAAAAATAGAGAAGAAACAAATGACCAACTCAGAACGAAAAGGGCAGGACCATAATAAGTGACTCTACAGGAATAGACACAAGTATAAATGAATAACAGAATGTTCAGCTTCATATGAAAAATAAACTTAGATAAAATGGAAGAAATCCTAAAATATAAAATATAATAAAACTTGACCCAAGAGGAAACAGAATAACAGAGTAGACTTATAAGAAATAATGATATTGAGTTGGTAATAAATATCATCCCACAAAGAAAAGCATAGGCTTAGACAGCTTCTTAAGTGAATTCTATAAAATATTTAAAGAAGAAATAACACCAGTCTTATACAGAGTCTTTCAGAAAATAAAGAGGGAATGATTCTTGAGATATTCACTGAGGGAGTATTACCCTGATAGCAAAGCCAGAAAAAATGCCATTTGAAAATATTACTAATACAGTTATGTAAAGTTTAAAAATAAAATAAAATTTAAAAAAAAGAATTAAAAAAAGAAAAAAGAATAGAAAAATTAAAAAAAAAGAAAAAAGAATAGAAAAATTAAAAAGAAAAGAAAATATTACTAAAAGACAGTGTGTTTTGTGAATATAGATGTAAAATGATTAACAAAGTGTTAGCAAACCAAATTCAACAGCATACAGAAAGGATTATACACCATAACCAAGTGATATTTATCCTAGGGAGCCAAGGTTGATTTACCATCTGAAAATTAGTTAATGCAATATACTATATTAATAGAATAAAGAACAGCCACCACATAACAATCATAAGAAAAACAGGAACATATTTGACAAAATTAAATGTCCATAGAAAGGAGAGAGAAAGAGAGAGAACGGAAGAAATAAAGAACTCTCAGTAACCTAGATAGGGATTTCCTCTAACTGATCAAGGGCATCTAATAAAAATATCTGTGCAAAACCTACAGCTAGCAACATCCTTAAGTGAAAGACAGAATGCTCATCCTTTGAGACTTAAAAGTTCACTCATATTTATTTATTTATTTATTTATTTATTTTGGCCATGCCTCATGGCATGTGGAATCTTAGTTCCCCAGCCAGGGATCAAACCTGCATCCCCTGCAGTGGAAGCATGGAGTCTTAAGAACTGGACGACCAGGGAAGTCCCCACTCATACTTCTGTTCAACACCGTATGAGAAATTTTAGCTGGAGCAATAAGGCAAGAAAAAGAAATAAAAGGCATATAGATTAGTAAGAATCAAAACTATCTTTGCTTTCAAATGATATTCTCCTATATGTAAAAAGCCCTAAGGAGTCTACAAGACTAATAAGCATGATTGATGGGTACAAGATTACTACACAGAAGTCAACTGTATTTCTATGTAGTGGTAATAAAACCATGAAAATGATATTAAGAAATTAAGAAAACATTTCTATCAAAAAGAAAAAACATTTAGGAATAAATTTAGGAAAAGTGGTGTAAGACCTATATGTTGAAAATTATGAAACATTGCTAAGAGAAATCAAGGAAAATCTGAATAAATGATGACATAGTTAACATTCATGGGTCGGAAGACTTAATATTATACAGATGCTGCTTCTTCATAAACTGATAGTAGTCATGGTGTTAGTTGCTCTGTCATGTCCAACACTGTGATGCCTCAGACTGTCGCTTATCAGGCTCCTCTGTTCATGGAATTCTCCAGGCCAGAATACTGGAGTAGGTAGCCATTCTGTTCTCCAGGGGGTCTTCCCAATCCAGGGATTGAACCTGGGTCTCTTGTATTGCAGGCAGATTCTTTACTGTTGGAGCTACCAGAGAAGCCTGAGGCTTAGATTTAATACAATCCTTATTAAAACTCCAGCAGGATTTTTTTTTTTTTTAGAATCTGACAAGCTAATAATAAAACTTATATGAAATTGCAAAGCATCTAGAAAAATCAGAACAATTTTTTTAAAGAATAATGCTTGAGAGCTTAAGAGTATCTAGTTTCAAAACTGATCATAAAATGTCAGTAATCACAGTAGCGTGGTACTGGCATAAGGACAGACACACAGAGCAGACAGACACACAATAGAAAGTCCTGGAAAACTCCTTACATATGTGGTCAATTGATTTTTGACAAGGAGTGCCAAGTCATTTTAATAGGGAAGGGATAATGTTTTCAACAAATGGTGCTGAGACAGTTGGCCCAAGCTGGGACAAAAATTAGAGCTGGGACAATGCCAAAACACAAAATGAAATAAGACAAAATATGAACTTAGACTCTTACTCAAGGTACACAAAAATTAAGTCAAAATATTAGAGAAAAATATTTCTAATTTTTGGTGAGGAAAATATTTATTTTTAATTTTTTTATTATTATTATTTTTTTTTTACTTTACACCAAAGCCCTACATAGAAAAAAAAAATGATAAATAGGATTTTATCAAAATTAAAAAAAAAACTGTTCTTCAAATGACAGCATTAAAAAATAAAAAATTATATACTGGGAAAAATATTTACATTTATGTATCTAATAACAGACTTGTAACCAGAATATATAGACAACTCAGTAAAAATTTAATCCAGTGAAACATGGGCAAAAATTTGAACAGATGCTTCACCAAGGAAGATATATAAAAAGCTAATCAGCACATGAAAGATACTCCACTTCATTAATCATTAAGAAAATGCAAATTAAAAACACAATACAATACTACTATGAGCCCACTAGAATGGTTATAATCATTAACACTGAAAAAAATGTGTTGGTGAAGATGTTGAGAAAATGGAACTCTCACACCTTGCTGGTGGGAGTGTTTTTACATAGGTATAGCCACTTTGGGGGGCATCCCTGGTGGCTCAGTGGAAAAGAATCCATCTGCCAGTGCAGGAGATGTGAGTCCGATCCCTGGATTGGGAAGATCCCCTGGAGAAGGAAATGGCAACTCATTCCAGATTTCTTGTCTGGGAAATCCCATGGACAGAGGAGCCTGGTGGGCTAGTTCCATGGGATCGCAAAGAGTTGGACACGACTTAGCAACTAAACAGCAACAACAGCAATAACAAATAGCCATTTTGCAAAACAGTTTGGCAGTTTCTTAAAAAGTTAAACATGTACTTAACATAAAATTGAGTCATTCTACTCCCACGTATCTATACAAGAGAAATGAAAACAGATGCATACAAAGGCTTGTAACTGAATGTTCCTAGCAATATAATTTTCAATAGCAAGAAAACTGACTACAGAATGGATACATAAAATGTGGTATATGCATAGGATACTAGTCAGCTATTAAAACAGAGCTAGACAACCCACACAATGAACAATGGAAATGAACCACTGAAACATTATGCTATGTGAAAAAGCCAGACACGAAGACCATACACTTTATGATCCCATTTACATGAAATTTCTAGAAAAGGAATTTCTACAGCAATATAAAGCATATCAGTGGTTGCCTAGAGTTGACAGTGGGAGTGAGAATTGACTGCAAACAGACACAAGGAATATGGATTCTGGTGATAGTTACACGAATCTATAAATTTCAAAATATCACTGAACCATAGAATTACAATAGATGCATTTGTGTTGTATAAAGTGGAGTTGTTATGAAAAACTTGCAATATCTCATGAGTCCATGCAAATTCATAAGAATCAGAAAGATGAACTTTGTGTAGGTATGTGGAAGGGAACTGATTTAGGTTAAAAAAAACAAACAAACTGGATTTGAAGTATTACCCAGGATGCAGGAAAGAGAGATAGACATCATTGTGATGTAGACATCATCTCAGGTTTTCTCGTAAACCTGTCAGCTCAAATTACAGAATAAAATAAAAAAGAAAAGAAAATGTTGTAATAATAAGTGATGCTAAGTAGGTTATAATGAAGTAACCCTCTTTTCTATATTACATGGGAACATCCTTTACATGTATATTAAATTTATGCTATATGATTGTCTTTTTGAGGCCAAAAGGGAAAGCTATGCTCCAGTGAGAGAATTTAAGTCTTTCCTTTGAAAACATGGCAATCTGCAGTGTTTATTCTTACAGTATGGAACCTGAGATGAAGTCAGAACTTGGGAGGTGGGCCTTAGGTGGGAATAAAAGCTCTCAGTTCTTTCTGGGCCTTGATTTTGGAGGCCTTGGGTTGTGATGGAGATATGCAGGAGTGCAGTGGAAACCACAGACGGTCTCTGACACAATGCAATTACATTAAAAATAAAATGATTTCATTTGAGATCATGAAACCCAAAAAGAAATTGAAAAATAATAACCCGAACAGAGTTGATTCAGTTCTATTCTCAGGACTGGTGTACGTTTAGAATGAGTAAAAAGATTTATAAAACACTCAGATGAATGTGCAGGTGGGAGAAGAAAATGCTGAATTGAAATTACCTGGGTGAGGACAGGATTGTGTATCCTTTCGCTCATCACTTGCTCCCTATTAGCTCCCCAATCTCCAGTAGCACTCTTTTGGCCCGCACTACATAATCAGTCAAGAGTTGGTGAATGAATGATCTCTCATGACTTTCAGAGTGTTTTTTAAATTGCCTTGGACAATTGACATTTTAGTCATTAACTTACTTAATATTCGACATCTGTTGGCAAACTGATCTATAAAATGCCTCTTGCCATCACTTGTGGATGGGCCTAAAACACTGAGCATTAAAATAGCCATAAAACCATAAAGATGTGAGAAAGATCAGATGAGACCGTCAGAACATATTCCTCCCCGAAGCCCCACCCCCGCCTTCTACCTTATATCCCTTGGATCTCACTAGATATTTGGCATTTATGTGTTTATTTCTATATAGGTATAGGTGTGTGTGTGTGTGTGTGTGTGTGTGTGTGTGTGTGTGTGTGCGCGCGCGCGCGCACGCGCGCGCATGCTCAGTCGTGTTTGACTCTTTGCAACCTCATGGACTGTAGCCCGCCAGGTTCCTCTGTCCATGGGATTTTCCAGGCAGGAATATTGGAGTGGGTTGCCCCTTCTTCCTGCAGGGGATCTTCCCAACCCAGAGATCGAACCTGTGTCTCTTGCATCTCCTGCACTGGCAGGTGGATTCTTTCCCACTGTGCCACCTGGGAAGCCCCATAGGTATAGTCAGCTGTGTGGTGCCTGTAGTTATTTGTTTTTATATGCTTGGTCATGATTTTTTAATGTTTTTCTTGTAACCTCACTGTATTATAAGTATTCTAATGTGTCTGAAAATATGTTACACAATGTAAAGCACTGGCCACGTGTAAGGTATTAAAGCCACAAAGCTAAAATCAACATTCTGGGGACTTCTCTGGTGGTCCAGTGGGTAAGACACCTTGCTCGCAATGCAGGGGGCCTGGTTCAATCACTAGTCAGGGAACTACGTCCCATATGCTGCAACTAACACCCTGCACAGCAAAGTAAGTAAATATTCTTTAAAAAATAAAATTGGCATTGTGAGGACAATGGATCAACTTAGACTAGATTCTTTTTAAAATTCTATATCTACTTAAGATATGAGAAAGCAGTATAAATGGAACAGGAAATGATCGTATAAAGGTAACCTATGATAATGATACACTTTGTACTATAATTGGGATATTAAGTTTACTCAGTAGGTTAGTGTATTTTGCTCAGCTTTATGTTTCGTTATTTGAGAAACATAGCATAAAGTAAACGGTAGCATTAAAAGCCAGACTCATTGCAATTTATTTTTATAGCATAGTGCATAACAACCTGAGCTGAAAGTACATTCAGGCACTGAGACTTAAATCCCTAAAGGTAAGAAAGTAGTTCCATAAACAGATGTGATCATGGATTCTGGGTTTATCTGCTTGTGGCAAAAATAAAAGTACCAACTCAATAAGTTTTAATTTATAGGCATCTACACCAGATAGCCTTTGGGCACTTCAAACAAAACTGATTAAAAATAAAATTTAGGAAAATAAAACCTAATCTGCCCCATTCTCCATTCACACCAGGGAATATAAATTCCTCAGTCAGCTAGGGGAGAGAGTCCTCCATGCCTCCTCAAAGTACTTTCCTGAAATAGCAGCTCTGCTCTGCAAGAGACACTTAAGATTGCCTGCATTCCTGGACACTTGAGAATGTGAAAGAGGAGCCAGGGACAGTTTTCAGGTAACCATGGCTTCACCTAACCTGTGGTCATGCAAACAGGCAGAGCTTCTCTGTTCTTACCCATGGAAAATATTATCTGCCTTTTTTCTGTAGCAGCAACGTCTTTTACAGATTCAGTCAGACACGACTGAGTGACTAACACACACACACAACTTTCTTTACATATTCATATACAACTACTATATATATGCATAGCACATATATATGGTACATACATATATATATGTATGTATGTATATGCATGTGTGCATGCTGGATCCCTTCAGTCATGTACAACTCTTTACAACCCGATGGACTAGAGCCTGCCATGCTCCTCTGTCCATGGGATTCTCCAGGCAAGAAGACTGGAGTGGATTGCTGTGTCCTTCTCCAGGGGATCTTCCCCACCAAAGGATCAAACGGACATCTGTTATGTCTCCTGCATTGGTAGGTGTCTTCTTTACCACTAGAGCCATATAGGAAACCAGATATGTGCATACATGTATATGTGTGTGTGTGCGCATGTTGGGGTACTGGTACCTAATGTATACCTGAACAGCAACAAATTCTATTATTCTACCACTGGACATATGATATATGGAAAAAGCTTTATTAATGCAAATATAAATAATAGAAAAAAAAGCAGGTGTGTGGGCCTGACCTTGAAAAGTAGGTCTTTTCATTGCAGGGCCTACTTACCTCACATTTTCTTCTTCCAGGGTCTCACTTGTGAATTCCAATATGTCAGCAGCTGTCCCCACAAACATAAGGAGAAGTTGAGAGAGTTGATCCCGAGTGATCCCACTTCCAATGGGGAGAAGCCATCTTCCAATTATTAGCATTAGAAGGAATGTCTGATGGAGTCCCAAAGTCCAGACTTTCTCACATACTGTAGATAAGTTATTTACAAAAACTTTGGCCTGTTTAACAGAAATGTTATACAGACAGAGGAATTATGAACTAGAACCTTAGAAAGGCCTTTTTCACCATGGTTTTCAATGAAGAGTCAGCTTTTGTGGAAGAGCATTTCCAGAAAATGATTCTTCATTTACTAAAGAAAGTAAAACTCTTTTTAGCTGAACAATCTTATAAAAAAGAAAAAATGCTAATGTCTCTTTAAATGGGGCAGCCTTATAACTGAAAGTAATTTAAATGTTTTACTTACTAGTGAGGTTGTACTTATATTTTAAATGCTAATTTTGCAACTTTTCACAGACAGTTTCTCATATTATTTCATTAGTCTCTGTAATAAGTATAACACATAGCAACATTTTTTAAATTCCATATTAAAAATTTTAAATTCCTATATTTTTATAGATTTCAAATTTGAATTTACTAATCTGGTAATATTTTCAGCATGGTACAGATCTTCTCCTTTGATTTTTATTGCTTTAAAATACTATCAAAGGAGAAACATATATAATGTTTATTACCTAAAAGAAACAGAATAATTATAAGGTTATTTGTATTCTGAACATTTATTATTAAAAAATCTATAAGCAAGCAACCAAATTTCTTCTGCCCTTATTCTTGGACTCTGGAGAAAATTTCCATCCCATTAATGTATTCCAAATACTATCTCTTGCCCACTTAACGTCTAGTGTTCAATATCTTATTGGCCTAATAGGTTATGATCTTCTAAAGACTACAGGGGTGTAGATCTCCAGTGGATGGACAGTGATTCCAACTGATTTATACAAGTGACTTAACTATATTTCTACAAATTTATTTACCCCTCTTGATCATGTGCTGAGGCCTGTGGTGGATTCATTTTGATATTTGGCAAGACTAATACAATTATGTAAAGTTTAAAAATAAAATAAAATTAAAAAAAAAATAAAGGTGATGGGAGAGAAAGATATGTCAGTATGCTAACCTGATTGAAACCATGCAAGAAGATCAATAATCTTTCATTTGCACATTGCATTATATGTCTTCTATGACTCCTCCCATTGCTGTTGTTAGTCACTAAGTCATGTCTGACGCTCTTGCGACTCCATGGGCTCTAGTCCTCCAGCCTCCTTGATCCATGGGATTTTCCAGGCAAGAATACCAGAGTGGGTTACCATTTTCTCCTCCAGGGCATCTTCCCCACCCAGAGATCAAACCCATGGCTCCTGCATTGGCAGGAGGACTCTCTACCACTGCGCCACCAGGGAAACACTCATGAGTCTTTCCAAACATCTTATTTGATTCTTACAGGATGTGTGTTGTAGTAGTTGCTGTTGAGTTGCTAAGTCATGTCTGACTCTTTCACAACCCCATGGAATGTAGACCACCAGGTTCCTCTGTCCATGGAATTTCCTAAGCAAGAATACTGGAGTGGGTTGCCATTTCCTTCTCCAGGGGATCTTCCTGACCCAGGGATTGAACCTGTGCCTCCTGTTTGGCACTCCTCTCTACCACTGAGCCACCTAGGATATAGGAATGTATGCTAGCAAGGTAAATATGAATGTTTTCAATTACCAGATGATAAACTGAGAGACAGTGAGGTTGATTTGTTCAAAGTGACATGAGTAAGCTGTGACTGAAGGTTGAATTAGAACCCAAAACTAGTTCTGTTAAGCTCAATAGAATCAATAGCCTATCTTACTATTGAAAACATGGTTCAGTGAAAGGGGCCTTAGTCTTGAGTGTCTCATAGGCCATAGTTAGTTTGCCAAATATCAAACATGGGAAGAACAAAGAACAGAATCTATTTTGGCTGAAAACCTTCCCTATTGTTAATATAAGCACCTAAAAATATAAAGGGCAGAGGACATCAAGAAGGCAGAGGAGTAAGTGGACAGTACATCTTTCTCCACAGCTGCATCAGGAATACACTTTCAGACACAGAAGTGCATGCAGAACACCAGCTGAGAGCAGACAGGAGTATGTGACCAGTGCAAAAGAATATACAGAACCACGCAAAACTCAGTAGGATGAAGGAACTAGGGGGAGAAACAGGAGTGTTAATAGGATGGGACCTGCCCTCAGCGGGTGGGGGAACTGGAGCAGGGGTCACCCAATCCCCACATTGGGGCAATCGTCTGAGTCAGAGGAGAAACATTTAAGGCTGAGAGTGAAACAGCTGATCTGTGGCAGCCTAAATGGAAAGAGAATCAGACAGTCCTTGTTGCAGCCTACATACCCCAGACAGGAATGCTGGTCCCTCCAAATGTGCAGCAGCTGGGAGCTGGAGTTTAGGGATTGTGGAGCAATCCCAGGGCAAGGACTGCTGTTGACTGAGAAGGACGGACTGAGGGGATGTGAGGTAGGAGATTGTGATGGGAAATGCCGGTAGAGGAAAGCCAGGCAGCCATGTAAGCAAGGGGATGCTGCTGAGTCATGCACAGTGGGTGCAGGCATCACCGTAGCCTCTCTCTCCCCACAAGCCAGCATCCGCAGCTGAACAATAGAGATGCTGGCCCATTCTAGAGCCTAATGCACTGAACTACAGAGTAGGACCCCACCAAGGGTGCTCCTTTAAGTGACTGATGCATCAGTCTACAGAGTAGGACTCCAGCCAGGGGGCACCCCCTCTATGTGCCTGATGCACTGAACTACAGAATAGGACCCCAGGCAAGGGAGCTTTCTAAGTACCTCAATGAGTGGAGCTACAGAGCAAGACTGGCCAAAGAGGCCTTCTGATCGCCAGCTACAAGAGGCTTGAAAAAAGACTCTGATAGGGCCATAACTCCTGTGGCCGAGGCAGTCCGTGTTCCCGCACCCTTGGCACCGCCAGGGTCCCCACAAGACAAGCAGTGATGCCACCTTCACGCTCAACTCTCACTGGGGCAGAGCTGCCACAGGCAAAAAAAGTCTTACGTCTATGCACACAGGTTCACTTTAGTTGTGTCCGACTCTTTGCAACCCTGTAGACTGTGGCCTGCCAGGCTTCTCTATCAGAGAGGGAGGTGTCCAGGCAAGAATACTGGAGCGTATTGGCCAATATTGGTTGCCATACCCTTCTAGAGTACTGTATTTCCTGCTCCCATAGCCACCAACTCCCCTGAGTACCTGGTGCTGCCAGAACCCCTCTAACTCAAGCAGCTGCCACCTCCACACCTGACCCTCACAGGGGCAAACCCGAGTCCTCCAGGGCAGCCTCAGGAGCAAACCCCAGTGGATGGCCCACATGCAGAGGTGGAAATAAAACCACAATCGAAACCCAGGGGCAGTGTGGCTAAGGAAGAAGACCCAAAACCTCCCCACCAGTTGTACAAGCTGCAGATTAAATCCACATGATCAACTAGGTAGACTGTGTGTCTATGGAATATATAAAAGGTCATTGAGAGCTCCCGCAAAAGAAAACGCACTAGTTATGATAGCTGTGGACATTGGAGACAAGAACCCACTGGAATAGGACCAGATTAGAATCTGAGCTGCCCCCACAGCAGGTCCAGAGATCAGCAAGCACAGTGTTGGAGGGCATCCTAGGGAGGTAAGGTGGACTGTGTCTCCCAGCGAGGGAAAGAACTCTGACTGCAGTGACTCAAGAAAAACATATATTATTCTTATTTTTTGACTTGTTCTATAGATTCTTTTAGATTTTTCCCCCCTTTCCCCACTCTGTTGTAGTTGTCAATATTATTGGCACTATGAAATCCAATTAGGCTTTTGAGCTTTTTTTTTTTCCCTCAGTCACATTTTTTATTGTTGTTATAAACCTCTGCCTCTATGTAGGTCTTTTGCAGTTTTGTGGAGTTTTCCTTTTTTATTTTTTGTTTCTATTTTTTTATTTTTAATTTTTAGTTTTTTAAACTTATTATTATTTCTACATTTATTCTTTTGTTGGCTTTTCCTGCTGTTCTTTTCCCCTTGCAGTTAATCTTTAACAAATATAAATCTTCCTTATCTACTTCTGTCTAACTTTGCATATATATTCTTTCATTCTTTTCTTTCTCTCCTTTCCTCTCAACATATTTGTTAGTTTTATTTTCATTGCTTTATTCCACAGTTTGCATCTTGCTTTAGTTTTGTTTTCCAGTTTGTGCTTTAGTTAGTTTTGTTCTGGTAGATATAATTTTTGGTTTCTTAGTTTGCCAGGTCAATCTGTTGTACTTTATTTTTGCTGGGCTGTTTTGATTTTGCTTATGGGTATATATGTATATTCAGTCA
Source organism: Bubalus kerabau (assembly GCF_029407905.1). Taxonomy (NCBI): domain Eukaryota; kingdom Metazoa; phylum Chordata; class Mammalia; order Artiodactyla; family Bovidae; genus Bubalus; species Bubalus kerabau. Next base: position 140,497,905 of record NC_073624.1, read on the forward strand.
CACTTTTTATTGTTGTTATAAACCTCTCCCTCTACATGGGGCTTTTGCAGTTTTGATGAGTTTCCTTTTATTTTCTCTATTTTCTCTCTTTTCTTTTTTTCCTTGTCTCTTTTTTATAATTGCAATTTTTAATTTTTTAAAACTATATTTTTTCTATATATTCCTTTGTTTGCCTTTCCTACTATTCTCTTCGCTTTGCAGTTAATCTTTAAAGTATATAAATCTTCTGCATCTACATCTATTTAAATTTGCATATCTATTCTTTCTTTTTTTTCTTTCATTCCTTTCCTCTCAACATATTTGTTAGTTTTGCTTTCATTGCTTTATTCCCACTTGGTACCTTGCTTTAGTTTTGCTTTCCAGTTTGTGCTTTAGTTAGTTTTTTTTCTTAAGTAGTAAATATAATTTTTGATTTTCTTTGTTTGCTGGGTCAATCTACTGTAGTTTATTTTTGTTGGACTGTTTAGACTTTTCTCATGGGTGTATATGTATATTCCATTATTTTAATTATTATTTGCCTGATTTTGTAACTACCATTTGTCTGGGGTTCATCTCTGGTTTCTCATTTTTGGATATTTGTTTTAATCTTACTTAATGCCATAACAAACCACTTGTGGAGTCTTCATTCCTGACCAGAGATCAAGCTCTGAGCCTTTGGAGTGGGAGAACTGACTCCAAGACCCTAGACTACCAGAGAACTAACCCTAGGGAGTATCAGATAGTGAGAACTCACACAAACGAAACCACTTGAATACCAGACCCAGCATCACCCAACCACCAGTAGCACCCTGTGCAGAATGCCTCATCTAAACAATGAAAAAACCAACAATACAAACCCAATCAACAGCAGACAGGAGTACCACCTCACTCAGCCTTGCCCATCAGAGGGAAAACAAACAAAAACTCAACACAAATCTCACCCTATATGAAGCTTACACAAACCACTGGACCAATGTTAGGAGAGCAGAAACCAAAAGGAAGATAGAATCCAACTTTCTTCTAGGAAGGAATTCAACTTTCCTGGAAGCCTGGGAAAAGGAGACCTCAAACACAAAAAGTTAAAATAATAAATAATGAGAAGGCAGAGAAATACTACACAAATGAAGGAAAAAACTAGAAACACAAAGTCCAAATAAATGAAGAGGAAACAGGAAAACTACCTTTAAAAGAATTCAGAATAATGAAAATAAAGATGATCAAGAATAATGAAAATAAAGATGATCAAAACCCTTAAAACAAAATGAAGAAAATGGAAGTACCAATTAACAAAGACCCAGAAGAATTAAAGAAAAAACATAAGAGACAAACAACACAATAACTGAAATTAAAAATACTCTAGAAGGAATCACTAGCAGAATATCTGAAACAGAAGCTGGAAGATAAAATGGTAGAAATAACGTCTGAAGAGCAGAACAAAGTAAAAGGAATGGAAAGAACTGAGGATAGTCTCAGACCTCTGGGACAATACCAAACACACCAACATTCGAATTATAGGATTCCCAGAAGAAGAACTCTTGCCTGGAAAATCCCATGGACGGAGGAGCCTGGAAGACTGCAGTCCATGGGGTCGCTGAGGGTCAGACAGACTGAGCGACTTCACTTTCACTTTTCACTTTCCTGCATTGGAGAAGGAAATGGCAACCCACTCCAGCGTTCTTGCCTGGAGAATCCCAGGGATGGGGGAGCCTGGTGGGCTGCCGTCTATGGGGTTGCACAGAGTCAGACATGACTTAAGTGACTTAGCAGCAGCAGCAGCAGAAGAAGAAAAAAGAAAGGGTTTGAGAAATTTTTTGAAGAGATTATAGTTGAAATTTTCCCCAACATGGAAAAGGAAATAGCCAAGAGGCACAAAGAGTCCCATACAGGATAAACCCAAGGAGAAACACACCAAGACACATACTAATCAAACTAACAAAGACTAAACACAAAGAAAGTATGTTAAAAACAGCAAGGGGAAAAAAAAAAACAGCAAGGGAGAAGCAACCAGTAACATACAAGGGAAACCCCATATGCTTAACAGCTAATCTTTCAGCAGACTCTGCAAGCCAGAAGGGAATGGCAGGATATATTTAAAGCACTGAAAGGGAAAAATCTCCAACCAAGATAACTGTATCCAGCAAGGATCTCATTCAAAATTGATGGAGAAATAAAAAGCTTTTCAGATAAGCAAAAGTTAAGAGAATTCAGTACCAGGAAACCAGCTTTACAACAAATGTTAAATGGAATTATATAGTCAAGAAATACAAGAGAAGAAAAAAGATCCACAAAATCAACCCCAAAGAATTAAGAAAATGGCAATAGGAACATATATATCAATAACTACTTTAAATATAAATGGATTAAATGCTCCAAGCAAAAGACACAGACTGGCTAAATGGATACAAAAACAAGACCCATATATATTCTGTCTACAAGAAACCCACATCAGACCTAAAGACACATATAGACTGAAAGTGAGAGGATGGAAAAATATATTCCATGCAAACAGGAGGCAAAGGAAAGCTGGAGTAGCAATCCTCATATCAGACAAAATAGATCTTAAAATAAAGATTACAAGCTACAAGGAAGGACACTACATAGTGATCAAAGGATCAATCCAAGAGGAAGACAGAACATTTGTAAATATCTATACACTCAACATAGGAGCACCTTAATACATAAGACAAACACTAACAGACATAAAAGGAGAAATTGACAGTAACACAATAAAATAGTAGGAGATTTTAACATCCCCCTCACACCAATGGACAGATCATCAAAACAGAAAATTAATAAGGAAACACAAGTCTTAAATGATACATTAGATGAGATGGATCTCATTGATATCTTCAAGACGTTCCATCAAAATGCAGAATACCTTCTCAAGTGCACATGGAACATTCTCCAGGATAGACCACATGTTGAGTCACAAATCAAACCTCAGTTATTTAAAAAAATTGAAATCATATCAAGCATCTTCTCCAACCACAGTGCTATGAAGCTAGATATCAATTATAAGAAAAAAGCTGTAAGAAACACAAACACATGGAGATTAAATAACACATTAAAAAATAATGAACAGTTTACAGAAGAAATCAAAAGGGAAATCAAAAAATTTCTAAAAACAAATTACAATAAAACATGACAACTCAAAACCTATGGGATGCAGCAAAATCAGTTCTAAGAGGAAGTTTATAGCAACATAACCCTACCTCAAGAAACAAGAAAAACATTGAGTAGCCAACCTAACTTTACACCTAAAACAACTGGAAAAAGAAGAGCAACAAAAAAGAAAAACAAAAACACAAAATTAGTAGAAGGAAAGAAATGATAAAGATCTGAGCAGAAATAAATGAAAAATAAAGAATGAAACACTATTAAAGGTTAATAAAACTTAAAGATGGTTCTTTGAGAAGATAAACACAATTGACAAATCTTTAGCCAGACTCATCAAGAAGAGAAGAGAGAAGAATCAAATCAACAAAATTAGAAATGAAAAAGGAGAGGTTACAACAGATAATGCAGAAATCCAAAGGACTATAAAAGACTTATGAACAACTATATGGCAATATAATGGATAACCTGGAAGAAATGGACAGAGTGTTAGAAAAGTTCAATCTTCCAAGACTGAACCAGGAAGAAATAGAAATTATGAACAACCCAATTGCAAGCACTGCAATGGAAGCTTTGATAAAAAATCTGCCAAAAAAACAAAAGCCCAGGACCAGAGGGCTTCACAGGAGAATTCTATCAAATATTTAGAGAAGAGCAAATGCCTATACTTCTAAAACTCTTTCAAAAATTTACAGAGGAAAGAACACTTCCGAACTCATTCTATGAGGCCACCATCACCCTGATACTAAAACCAGATAAAGACAACACACAAAAAGAAAACTACAGGCCAATATCACTGATGAACATAGATGCAAAAATCCTCAACAAAAGTTTAGCAAACAGAATTCAGCAACACATCAGAAGGCTCATACACTATGATCAAATTGGGTTTATTCTGGGGATGCAAGGATTCTTCAATATACAGAATTCAATCAATGTGATACACCATATTAACAAATTGAAAGATAAAAACCATATGATCATCTCAATAGATGCAGAAAAAGCCTTTGACAAAATTCAGCACCCATTTATGATTAAAACTCTTCAAAAAATGGGCATAGAAGGAACCTACCTCAACATAGTAAAGGCCATATATGATAAGCCTATAGCAAACATTATTCTCAATGGTGAAAAACTGAAAGTATTCTTCCTAAGATCAGGAACAAGACAAGGGTGTACACTTTCGCCACTATTATTCAACATAGTTCTGGGAAGTCCTAGCTTATAGCAACCAGAGAAGGAAAAAAAATAAAAGGAATCCAGATTGGAAAATAAGTAAAGCTCTCACTGTTTGTAAATGACATGATACTGTACATAGAAAACCCTAAAGATAGTATCAGAAAATTACTAGAGCTAATCAGTGCATTTAGCAAAGTTTCAGGATACAAAATCAATACACAGAAATTACTTGCATTTCTATATGCTAACAATGAAAAATCAGAAAGAAAAATGAAGGAATCAATCCCATTCACCATTGCAACAAAAAGAATTAAATATCTAGGAATAAACTTATCTAAGGACACAAAAGAACTGTACACAGAAAATTATAAAACACTAATGAAAGATATCAAAGATGACATAAACAGATGGAGAGATACTCCATGTTCCTGGGTAGGAAAAATCAATATTGTGAAAATCACTATACTACCAAATGCAATCTACAGATTCAATGTGATCCCTATTAAATTACCAATGGTGTTTTTCACAGAAGTAGAACAAAAATTTCACAATTCATATGGAAACATAAAAGACCCCAAATAGCCAAAGTAGTCTTGAGAAAGAATAATGGAGCTGGAGGAATCAACCTTCCTGATTTCAGGTTATACTACAAAGCTACAGTCATCAAGACAGCATGGTCCTGGCACAAAAACAGAAATATAGACCAATGGGATAAGAAAGAAAGCCCATAAATAAACCCATGCACCTATGGGTACCTTATTTTTGACAAAGGAGGCAAGAATATACAATGGGGCAAAGATAGCCTCTTCAATAAATGGTGCTGTTTAGGTCTTTTTTTTTTTTTAGCACAATAAATGGTGCTGGGAAAACTGGATAGCTGCATATAAAAGAATGAAATTTGAACACTTTCTAACACCATCCACAAAGATAAACCTAAAAGGGATTAAAGATCTAAACGTGAGACCAGAAACTATAAAAACTATAAAAACTCTTAGAGGAAAACATAGGCAGAACACTCGATGACATAAATCAAATCAAGATCCTCTATGACCCACCTCCTAGAGTAACGGAAATAAAAACTAAAGTAGACAAGTGGGACCTGATTAAACTTGAAAACTTTTGCACAGCAGAGGAAACTAAGCAAGGTGAAAAGACAACCCTCAGAATGGGAGTAAATAATAGCAAATGAAACAACTGACAAAGGATTAATTTCCAAAATATACAACTCAATCCCAGAAATACAAACAACCCAAGCAAAAAGTGGGAAAAAGACCTAAACAGACATTTCTCCAAAGAAGACATACAGATAGCTAACAAACACATGAAAAGATGCTCAACATCCCTCATTATTAGAGAAATGCAAATCAAAACTATAATGAGGTATCACCTCACACCGGTCAGAATGTCCATCATCAAAAAGTCTACAAACAATAAATGCTGGAGAGGGTGTGGAGAAAAAGGAACACTCTTGCACTGTTGGTGGGAATGTAAATTGATACAGCCACTATGGAAGATGATATGGAGATTCCTTAAAAAACTAGGAATAAAGCCACCATATGACCCAGCACTCTCACTCCTAGGCATATACCCTGAGGAGGCCAAAACTGAAAAAGACACATGTTCATTGCAGCACTGTTTACAGTAGCTAGAACATGGAAGCAACCAAGATGTCCATGGACAGATAAAGAAGTTGTGGTACATATACACTGTGGAATATTACTCAGCCATAAAAGGAACACATTTGAGTCAGTTATGAGGTAGATGAACCTGGAACCTATTATACAGAGTGAAGTAAGTCAGAAAGAGAAAGATAAATATCGCTCAGTTCAGTTCAGTCGCTCAGTCGTGTCCGACTCTTTGCGACCCCATGAATTGCAGTACACCAGGACTCCTTGTCCATCACCAACTCCCAGAGTTCACTCAGACTCACGTCCATCGAGTCAGTGATGCCATCCAGCCATCTCATCCTCTGTTGTCCCCTTCTCCTCCTGCCCCCAATCCCTCCCAGCATCAGAGTCTTTTCCAATGAGTCAACTCTTCGCATGAGGTGGCCAAAGTACTGGAGTTTCAGCTTTAGCATCATTCCTTCCAAAGAAATCCCAGGGCTGATCTCCTTCAGAATGGACTGGTTGGATCTCCTTGCAGTCCAAGGGACTCTCAAGAGTCTTCTCCAACACCACAGTATTCTAATACATATATATGGAATCTAGAAAAATGGTACTGAAGAATTTATTTACAGGATAGCAATGGAGAAACAGATATAGAGAATAGAGTTATGGACATAGGGAGAGGGGAGGTGAGGGTGAGATGTATGGAAAGAGTAACACAGAAACTTACATTATCATATTTAAAATAGATGGCCAAGGAGAATTTGCTGAATGGCTCAGGAAACTCAGTCAGGGCCTCTGTATCAATCTAAAGAGGTGGATTGGGGAGGAAGATGGGAGGGAGTTTCAGAAGGGAGGGTATATATGTATTCCTCTGGCTGATTCATGTTGAGATTTGATAGAAAACAACAAAATTCTGTAAAGCAATTATCCTTCATTAAAAACTAAATTAATTTAAAAAATATATATAGGGCAGATCCCAATCTTTTCATTATATCATTCCTTCAGAATTGTCTGTATCTCTCTTGGTACATAGGTCATCTGATCTAAGTGTTAAAGGTTCCTTAATACTGCAAGTTAAATATATTTATTAATGCATATAAGATATATATGCCCATTAGGCTTGTTAAATATGTTCAATAATAGTGCAAAATACAATTTTCTTGTGACTTTCTGAGCCAAACAATTGGTGAATTTCCCTAGGGAAGAATGAGCTGAAAGGTATAGAAAGTGGTATTCTCACCAAGTGAAAAGGTGATTTGTTAGATCCCTTAACATACAATGAGAAAGCACTCACCGTCTCAATGAGATCATCTGCTCTGTTGGTACGTTCAGCTGACAACAGAGTTTGATTGAAGTCTTCTTTTCTGCTGGTATTCTGTGACAATCCTCCAAATTGGCTACTGCAATACTAAGAAGTATTTGTAAAAAAGCAATGTGTCAGAAAATATCACAGTAGGCAACATTTAAGATGGCTTCAGTGTATCTAAGAGATTATGAGCAAAGATGTGAAGTTTCTGTAGTAAAGCATAAACATTTTCAAAAATCAGAATATAGCCTTGAGATAGAAACCATTTTCAGTTAATATGAGGAAAGAATCAACTATACATGTCTCATTTTCCCACAAGTCTATGAGGCTGTAGATGCTCTAAGTTCATTGTGGAGAGCTATAGAATTTATGAATTGATCTCTGGGGTCCCTTTCTTAAATCATGAAACAATTATAAAACAAACCAACAACCAATGAAAGCATCTATGATCTTGGTCAAAGCATTCATTCTATGATTTTATTACTTGTTCAGAGCCTCTTTATCTAAAATACCATTTTGCTAATGTAGGTAATTCAGTTACTTTCAATCATGTCTGTTAAACATTGTAACAATCCCCCCAAAATGATAATAATAAATTAACATATCTACCCATCAACATATACATTTTACATCACTCTAGAAGCCAATTTAGATTTATAGAAAAGTTAACAGTAGACCTAAAATAAATGGCATTTCCCCTTCCTTATTCTTTCATTTTGCATGTAAATTTCTTTATATGAACTATGTGTGATTTTTAATCCAACCAGAAGCTGAGAATCTGAGGTAGAGAAAGAAAAGAGAAAAGTACATAAGAGAGGAAAGGTGTTGTACTTGAAAATGTAAGTGTAGCCAATGATTATTTCACAAACTCATTAAGAAAAAAAACAGACTGATTAAAAAAAAAACTGCAGAGCTAACATACATTTGAAGTGCACACAAACACACCCACACACACACACACAAACACAACCACCACTGCACATCCATGATCACACATTTGGATTTAGAGAGAATTTTTTTTAATGCTATCACTGAGAACTATATTTTTCTTAATTAATTCTGGATACTTCATTGATCATTCTATGAGCTACTTGGAAAAGTAGAAAGGAAAGTCTGTCAAGAAGCTATTTTTTTCCCCTTCCATCAAGACAACTAGTGTTATGGATGGGGGAAGGAAAAAAAAAAAAAACTAGTGTTGTGGGTGAAATGACAAGAATAATTAAGAAAAATGGCCATGTGCCATATCTCTAAGAGCAAAAATGTAGTTGTTTGCACACTTTTTTTCTATATAGCTAAGGCTCCAGGAAAAGATAATGAAGATAACAAATTAAATCTTTGAACCAAGCAACAAATCCTCATTGCAGGAGTTCTGTGACTCTAAGAACCTAATGTTCAATAGGAAACATATTTGAACACTTCTTGGCAGGCATGAAAGCAGATTGTATATTAAAAGTGGTGACCTTGATATGTTTTTCGCATTCTTATCACTAAAATTCCATAGACATCTTGTTATTTTTTAAAAATAGTCATCCGTACTGCAGCATAAGATAACATCACGGCAAATGGCTTTATAGCTCATATTATGGTATAAAGACCCGAGTCCCTGTTCATTCTTAGAATTCTGTTTGTTATAAATTGATGCAACTTTATTTTAAGTGGCAGTTGTATTGGATTGCACAGAACAAACTCCTAAGATTTAACCTGACTTATATTGGTTTTATGGTAATACTGTTTACAATCAGCATTATATAAGTGAGTTACATGGATGATCTGGGTGCCAAAAGTCACTTTTTCATGGCCTAGTCTGAAAAGCTTTAGAAACATTCCTTTGGTTCAAACCAGACATCTTCAAGACCAGAATATTTCCATTGCTTTAATTGTGCCAATTCATAAATAGACTTGACTAAGAGTTAAGGTCATAATTGTTGCAAAAACATTTTCTTCCCATTCATGTAGACCCAGTCAGATTCAGAAGTGAAGGTACAAAATCGATCATCTAAGAGAAATGCTGTCATGAAATAGATCAGGATGTTTTTCGAATGCCAAGTCATAGGTTAGAATGTTTAGGGTGTAGAGTAAATGGAAAATGTGAAAGCAAATTAAATTATCCTTTTCCATCATGAAACATTCAGATGATTTTGATGTAAATTCCTGTAAAACATAAAACACATTATTGAAAAAGGCAGTGTGATTTAATGAACTAGGGGTTAAGACCCAGGTTCTGAGCCCCAGAACTGCTGTTGATTAGCTGTGTGGCCTTGGGAAGATTACTTAACCTTGCTGAATTTCAGGTTCCTATTCTCTAACATAGAAATCTACATACCATGTCTAACTTAAGGAGTTGCTGGGTATATGAATGAGAAAATGAGAAAAGTATCTGAAAATAGTTTGAAATAAAGAACTATATGAAAATGTATGATATGATTATTATCATAACCAAGATTTCCTACATGAATAGACTAAGAATTTCTGTACCTTCCTTTATTCTGCCATTTTTTATTTCTTTAAATGCAATTCCAATCCTTTTTTGTCTCTCTCTCACTTTTTTCTACTTCCAACTCTGCCCACCCTGCCCAATTCACAATCTGGGCATTCATTTTAATTTTCAGTGTCAAAATGAGTCAGATCCATCAGTGCTAAAGGTCCAATTTCTTTTGTAGTGTGAAAATTAGAGAGGTACTTCCCGGGGCCCAAACATCTTTTTTTTTTTTTTTTTAATTTTATTAAAAAGAGAGTTTTTGGTTGCATGCTATTTGTTGTAATGGGATTTGACCTGTATATCAATTAACTGTGCAAAGCTTTATACTATAAAAGCATTTGGGTAAATGAATTGTTATTGTGGATGATAACCATGTCATAGAATTGGATGTGAAAAAAAAAAAAGCGATTCAAGTCACCAGAGCTTATTCCCATACTGCTGAAAGTAGTAAGTAGTAAGGAAATTAAAACAGTCCCTTGATATCCTAAAAGCTATGGTAACTTGAACCAACCAATCTACTGTGACAAAAATTCTTTTGCTACAAACATAGAGATAGCCTTTGACATTAATATTCTTTAGACAGGAGATTTAGGCAGACAGATGTCTTCTTCATGCCTACATTATTGGTACATGCTTGTGGAATTCTGCAAAACTAGTCCACAGAACTAAACTCCCCTCTGTGTGCCTAAAATGTTAAGCAAGCATTTTTCAGATAAGGTTTGAATATCTGAAACATGTATCAGAGGCTTAACTTTGCTATAAAGTGACCTTCTGTAGCAAAGAAATCTGTGACAGTCTCACAGATTTTACCAGTAAAGATACTACAATATTATTATATCATAACTACAGTTCATCTATAAAACATAATCCTGTAACCTGACCCCTGAAGATGTGAAGTCCAGGCTGCAGTTTAATGGACTGGACTAACTGCCCCCCCCCCCCAGTGTCATATAGGAGCATTGATGACAATCAGCGGCTGAATCCAGCCTAGATCCTGCTACCTAGGGTTGCCCATATAAGAAGTAATTCAGTGAAAAATCAGCACCTCTCTCTAGAGCAGGATGGGGAGAGGCATGGGAGGGAGATTCAGGAGGGAGGGGATATAAGTCTGCTGCTGCTAAGTTACTTCAGTTGTGTCTGACTCTGTGCGACCCCATAGATGGCAGCCCACCAGGCTCCTCCGTCCCTGGGATTCTCCAGGCAAGAACACTGGAGTGGGTTGCCATTTCCTTCTCCAGTGCATGAAAGTGAAAAGTGAAAGTGAAGTCATGTCCGACCCTCAGTGACCCCACGGACTACAGCCTTCCAGGCTCCTCCTTCCATGGGATTTTCCAGGCAAGAGTACTGGAGTGGGGTGCCATTGCCTTCTCCGGATATAAGTCTACTTATCAGATCAGATCAGTCGCTCAGTCATGTCCAACTCTTCGCGACCCCATGAATCGCAGCACGCCAGGCCTCCCTGTTCATCATCAACTCTTGGAGTTCACTGAGACTCACGTCCATCGAGTCAGTGTTTATTCATATTGTTGTACAAAATAAACTAGCACAACACTGTAAAGCAATTATCCTCCAATTAAAGAAATTTAAAAAATTAAATCAGTGAATCTATTTATAGATTAGGGACTCATATTGGAAGCCACTGTTTCTTTTCTAGGTCAGTGTGGTCTTAATATATATAGCCTACCCTTCCTGATCGTGGGTTCCCTGGTTCCTCTCCTTTACACTTATTTTGGGGCTGCTGCTGCTGCTAAGTGGCTTCAGTTGTGTCCGACTCTGTGCGACCCCACAGACGGAAGCCCACCAGGCTCCCCCGTCCCTGGGATTCTCCAGCAAGAATACTGGAGTGGGTTGTCATTTCCTTCTCCAATGCGTGAAAATGAAAAGTGAAAGTGAAGTCGCTCAGTTGTGTCCGACTCTTAGCAACCCCATGGACTGCAGCCTACCAGGCTCCGCCATCCATGGGATTTTCCAAGCAAGAATACTGGAGTGGGGTGCCATCGCCTTCTTCATATTTTGGGGCACTTGAATGAAATTCATATTTTACTAAGACAGCTCTTAGGACCTCAGAAGTGAATCTCCTGTGACCTGCAAAGCCTGTATTTTAAACAGACTATTTCAAATAGCCCTTCCAAGATTGACAGTATTTGTACGGCAGAGTACAGATGATGGAGTTTTGTTTTTGTTTTTGTTGTTCCTGTGCACGTGTGCTAAGTTGCTTCAGTCGTGTTTGACTCTTTGTGACCCTATGAACTATTGCCCACCTGGCTCCTCTGTCCATGGGATTCTCCAGGCAAGAATACTGCGGTGGATTGTCATACCTTCCTCCAGGGGTCTTCCCAACCCAGGGATCGAACCTATATCTCCTGCAGCTCCTGCATTGCAGACTTATTCTTTACCCCTGGGCCAAAGGGGAAAACGTCATTTTATAGGATGCTAGATGATTGAGCCTTGCCCATTCTTTTTTTTTTTTTTTTTTCATAATTTTTATTTTTTTTAATTTTATTTTATTTTTAAACTTTACAAAATTGTATTAGTTTTGCCAAATATAAAAATGAATCTGCCACAGGTATACATGTGTTCCCCATCCTGAACCCTCCTCCCTCCTCCCTCCCCATACCATCCCTCTGGGTCATCCCAGAGCACCAGCCCCAAGCATCCAGTATCGTGCATCGAACCTGGACTGGCGACTCGTTTCATACATGATATTATACATGTTTCAATGCCATTCTCCCAAATCTCCCCACCCTCTCCCTCTCTCACAGAGTCCATAAGACTGTTCTATACATCAGTGTCTCTTTTGCTGTCTCGTACACAGTGTTATTGTTACCATTGGAGTATAGTTGCTTTACAATATTTTATTAGTTTCTACTGTACAGCAAAGTGAATCAGCTATATGTATACATATATATACAGCTCTTTTGAATTCCTTTCCCATGTAGGTTACCATAGAGCACTGAGTAGGGTTCCCTGAGTTATACAGTAAGTTCTCATTAGTGATCCATTAGTTATCTATTTTGTACATAGTATCAATAGTGTATATACAACAATCTCAATTTCCCAATTCATCCCACCCACCCTCCGTTCCCTTGGTATCCATACGTTTGTTCTCTATGTCTGTGTCTCTATTTCTGCTTTGTAAATAAGATCATCTATACTAATGTTTTTTTTTCAAATTCCACATATATGCATTAATATATGATATTTTTCCTCTCTTTCTGATTCACTTCACTCTAAGATACTGTCATGGGGCTTCCCAGGTGGCTCAGTGGTAAAGAATCCACCTGTCAGTGCAGGAGATGCAAGAGACATGGGTTCAATGCCTGGGTCCAGAAGATTCCCTGGAGTTGGAAATGGCAACTCACTGCAGTATTCTTGCCTGAAAAATTCCATAGACGGAGGAGCCTGCAGGCCAGGATCCATGGGGTCACAGAGTCCAACACGACTGAGCAACTAAGAACCACAGTCTGTCATACAGAGCCCTGCCCATTCTTGGTACAGTCAGTCACTGAAGCTGCAAGGGATAAAACCAGAATTGTATACCCCCATGTAAACTGTAGCATATTGGCGGGGAAGGGTTAGGAACAAGACCTCTAACCCAGATTATTAATGAATACTCTTAAATCTTAAATGAAGGCAACACTTATATTAGTTTAGACAGATCATGGATTAATTTCCTTTTTGCTGAGGGCTCTTATGTAGTCAATTCTTGATACCTCCAGTTCCTTAGAAAAGTGCATTTCTGACAGAAATTGGATTATAATAGGAATGTAGTTTATTGCTGAGTATTCAACTTTCCAAAAGTACATACCTGGGTTTCATGGTGCATTTCAAGAAGCCATAATGATGGAACAATGCTAATCAGATATAAAAATATGGCTGGTGAAAACCTGTGAATGAGGGGAAAAAAATAGTTCAGCTTTTATAATTTTTTTTAAAAGAAAGAAAACAAGTACACATACCCTGACCACACTGAGTCAAACCTTTTAATCTCCAGTATTTATTTCAAAGGGGAAAATGCATTATGTGATTCCTGCCATATGGATTATAGAGAAACGGAGCAACTGTAAAAGGCACTAGCAGCTGTCATTCTCACTGCATTTCTAATCCAATTAATAGATGTTAATTTTAATACGGTTTAATGGGACACTGCCAATTAGTCTCAGGCACAAAACGGGGTATTTTGTGTTTAATACGAAAGCAAATACAGCAACAGTAAATCTTGATTTCTGAACACTGTAATTTCGGGAAGGTTGCCTACATTTTTTAACATTAACCGGAAATTCTGAGAGCTCAAAAAATAACATTCTGCTAGAAGACAAAAATCAGTTGATAAGGAACAGGACTAAACAAAATCAACTGGCTTGGGGTGTTTCTGCTACACCCAGGAAAAATAAAAATACAGGCACACCTCATTTTATTGTGCTTTGCTTTACTGAGCTTCACAGATACTGTGTTTTTCTTTACAAATTGAAGGTTGGTAGCAACCTTGCGTGAAGCAAGTTTGCCAGTACCATTTCTCCAACAGCATTTGCTCACTTTGTGTCACATATTTCAAATTTTCTTATTATTATTGTGTTCTGTGATCAGTAATCTTGGATGTTACTTCTAAGATTCACTGAAGACTCAGATATAGCTGGCTATTTTTAACAATAAAGCATTGTTTAATTAAGCTTTGTTCATTGTTTTTTAAGACATAATGCGCACTTAATAGACTATGGCCTATTGTAAGTATACTTTTAAAGGCACAGGGAAACCAGAAAATTCACGTGACTCTCTGTATTTCAGTGGTATGGAAATGAATGTCCATCTCCAAGGTATGCGTATACAAACAAACCACAGATGAAGGGTTTGGTATTTCTTTGAGGGCTATCTATAGTCATTATTTTCAGACTCAAATTCAGAAGGCAGTCCATAGAGAGGACTCTCATTTGTACTTGGACACATCAAATTTAAATGTTAGTTTTGCCACTGACCTCTCAGTTTGCTTCCTAATCGACAAAATGGGAACAGCCACGTATTTGTCGGCTCAGGCTGCCATAACAAAAACCATAGAACTGGGTGGATTAAACAACAGAAATTTATTTTCTCACAGTTCTAGAGGTTGGAAGTTCAAAATCAGGCTTCCAGAATGGTTGGGATTTAGTAAGAGCTCTCTTCCTGGTTTTTAGACAGCACCTCCCACTGTGAACTCACATGGCCTTTCCTGAGTGCATACACTTCACAAGAAGAGAAAGAGATTTCTCTCTTCTCTTCTTATGAAGCCACCAGTCTTAGTGAATTAGGACCCCATCCTTATGACCTCAATTAACTCTACTGACTTCCTAAAAGCTGTCTCTAAGTATAGTTACCCTGGGACTTAGGGCTTCAACATATGAATTTTGAGGCAACACAGTTCAGTCCACAGCAGTCACATTTATCTCACAGGAATTTTTATTATTTAGTTGACCCTAGAACAACATGGAGATTAGGACTCTCTGTGTAGTTGAAAATCCACACATAACTCTGAGATCGACCCTCTATATGCACAGTTCCACATCCACAGATTCAACCAACCATGGGTCATGTGGTACTGTAGTATGTATTTATTGAAAATAAGATGCATATAAGTGGACTTGCACAGTTTCAACCCATGTTGGAACTTTCTATAAAGCAGTGTCTGGCAGAGTTGTACATTCTATAACAAGTAGCTGTTACATAATTATGGGATGTCATGCAATGAAAACACATCCTTCAAAATTTGAACTAAGATAAAAATTACATACTTTACAAATTTATTTCTTCCAATTGCATTTTATTTTAGATTGGACTCTTGCTTTATAAATCATCTTAAAACTGTAAGTCAGTGTAATTTTATTAAAATACTTTTAGTACATTCATGCGATGGTTTAAGATGACCTGAAAAATAGAAATGTTAATTGCTCAAAAACAGAATTTGAGATGAAATTCTACTAAAATCGTATGGTTATAATCCGGGGGAGGAGAAAGGGAGTGAACAAACCTAAATAGAGGAAAACATTTAGAATGGACTGTTTAAAGGCTGTTAACCTTTTCACTAATATCTCCTTTCAACTTCTGGGAAGAGAAAGAGAAAGGGCAAGTGAAAGCAACTCTTAAGAAAATCAGTATTTAAATAGACATTACCCTACCATCAATTTCCTGCAGAAATTAATTTGAAATAAAGGGTTATGGGTCATGATATTATTAGAATCTCACTTAGACAATGGTTGGGCTGCAGAAAGATATCCAAGGCCCCCATGTCAAACATGTTTTTAGAAAGAAAAGGAACACTTAATTCTTTGACCTCCCATATCAACGGAAACATCAGGAGAGAATATTTCCTTTGTGAAATTGGGGAAGGATATGAATTCTGGTTGGAAGGACAGTTGGAATATGTAAATCTTTTTTTTTATATGTCAAATGTTGGCTGGACTGCAATTTTGTTGACTCTCTCAGGATTAATTTTAGGATTAACTCGCCTGGCAATACTGTTAAAATAATAATCTAGGGAAACTATATACTGAATATATCATAGTTCTTGGAAAAGTTCAAGAATAAAATAAACAATCAATCACCCTTAATATCTTCTGTGCATAAAATTTATTTCTATAATTGGAAAAAAGACTATCCTGTTTCAATATGTTTCCTCTAATTAGGAATCTAGTTATATATTTTAAAAAACATTCAAAATCCAGGATTTTCTCTGTTGCCTATTACAAAGACTCTAAATTCCCTAATCAGATACATATTCAAAGCCTCCTCCATTCCTCATCTTATCTCTACTTCCCTTTCCTCTACCACATCCTATCAAGCTGAGCAACTCAGGAGTTTCAACCTGCTGTGTATTTAAAACGAAACAAAACAAAATGTTTTGGAAACTTTCCCTTGTTCCATTCCTCTTCGTCAGACCTATTTGACGTCTGTGAAAGGGGGTGGGAATCCCATTAAGCACCTGAGAATTAATCATATTCAAGTCAAGAGCATGTGAGTCCATTGTCTTCCTCCTCCCCCACCCCTGTTCCTGACCCTCTTAACCCTATACCTAAGAGGATTTGCTGGAATTCCCAAAGGCTTCCACGTAGAATTACTAAGGAAATGCCTAGTCCACAAAGTGATGAATAGCAATTCAGAATTAGGAACTTCCTCCCCTAGCCCCTCTTTCTCTCTCTCCAGTAGCAGGCTATGCTAGTTGTTCAACTGATTTTTTTTTTTTTTTAATTATAGAGAAAATAAAAGTCTGTTATCTAGAGAAGTATTGAAAGGTATAGATACATTGCATTTTTTACATGAAGGGTACATTTCAGCTCTATGTTTTATTGGGCCATGGGTCCCTGTTAAGAGCAAAGGACTCTATTGTCCCTTCAGGTTGGTCCATCTGAGAAGAGAGGTTCTGATGTGGATTTTGGAGCAGATGTCCTTCAAATTATGTCTACTTGTTTCAGAAAGCCCTGCTCTTATATCTCTATCTATCAGTACCCTTCCTATATTTTGCAATACAGGAATTCACTGCAGTAATTAACTTTAACTTGTACTTCTCTTGTGACCCAGCACATTCTCCATTGTTTTCTTGTTGTGTGTATTTATAATACGATTCGGCAGATCCTGAGTCTCTAATTTATGTCCTTTCCCTCTTCCATCTCCTTCATCTTTTCTTCTCCTCAGTAGTCTCAGGTACCTGTCTTTTTAAATCTCTGTTGTTCAGTTGCTAAGTCATGTCTGACTCTTTGCGAACCCATGGACTGCAGCACGCCATACTTCCCTATCCCTCACTATCTCCCAGAGTTTGCCCAAGTTCATGTCCATTGAATCGATGATGCTTTCCAACCATCTCATCCTCTGCTGCCCTCTTCTCCTTTTGCCTTTAATCTTTCCCAGCATCAGGGTCTTTTGTAATGACGTGGTTCTTAACATCAGGTAGCCAAAGTATTGGAGCTTCAGCTTCAGCATCAGTCCTTCTAGTGAATATTCAGGGTTGATTTTCTATAGGATTGACTGGTTTGACCTCCTTGCTATCCAAGGGACTCTCAAGAGTCTTCTCCAGCACCACAGTTCGAAAGCATCAATTGTTCACACTCAGACTTCTTTATGGTCTAACTGTCACATCCGTACATGACTACTGGGAAGACAATAGCTTTAACTATACACACACTTTGTTAGCAAAGTGATGTCTTTGCTTTTTAATATGCTGTCTAGGCTTGTCACAGCTTTTCTTCCAAGAAACAAGTGTCTTATAATTTCATGGCTGCAGTCACCCTCCACAGTGATTTTCGAGCCCACAGAAGAGAAAATAGGTCACTGCTTCAACTTTTTCCCCTTCTATTTGCCATGAAGTGATGGGACCGGATGCCATGACCTTAGCTTTTTCAATGTTGAATTTTAAGCCAGCTTTTTTCACTCTCCTCTTTCACCTTCATCAAGGGGCTCTTTAGTTCCTCTTTGTTTTCTGCCATTAGAGTGGTGTCATCTGCATATCTGAGGTTGTTAATAATCTCCCCGCAATCTTGAATCCAGCTTATAACTCATGCAGCTCAGCATTTTGGATGATATACTCTGCATATAAGTTAAATAAGCAGAATGACAATATACAGCCTGTTGTACTCCTTTCCCAATTTTGAACCAGTCATTTTTTTCCATGTAAAGTTCTAACTGTTGCTTCTTGACTTGCATACAGGTTTCTCAGGAGACAGATATTCCCATCTCTTTAAGAATTAATGCTTATTTATGAATGCTTAGAGTTAATACTTATTAAGCAAATGCTTAAATGTTTGAATGACTAAATTTATAAAGGGAAGACTGAGAAAGCAAAACAAGTGATGGCTGCTGGCATCTACAATGACCTTTTATTCATATTTCAGCAGGCCTGGTAGCAGGTACAGTTTCTTAGTTGTTTCTTTTGAGGAATTGTTACACTGCCATAGCAATTTCAGAAACTTGAGAGACCCAAATTTGAATCTTGCCTCTCCCATTCATTCATCTTTGGAAATTCATTACTTTTTCTGAAACTCAAGATCCTTGTCTATGAAATAGGTTATATCAACCTCATAGGGTGGTTATGAGGAGTAGAGAAGACAATGTTATAGGCTTGATATTGTACTGAAAAAAGAGAAGAAAGCTAAGTGGGTTTCTAACTCAAACCTTCACATATGCATTTCTCCCCCTTGAAATACCTCTCTCCCTCACTTTTCACCTTATCATCTCCTTTTCAAGGTTCATATCAGCTCTATAGGACTGCACAGAAAAACTTTCCTTGTCCTTCCAAGCTTCAATTGGGTCTCCTTGTGCAATTGGGTCTCCTGCTTATCCTAGAGCACTCTTCACTCTTACTCCATGGGTGTTAAAAGAGTTTCAACATTTATAATTATATGCATGCATACGGGTGTGTGTCGGTGTGTGTCTTTGTGGTCACTTGTCTCCCAGCAATTCTAAGTGACATAAGCACAAGAACTGTACCTGACTGCGTCTATCTGTGCATCATGCCCTCAGCTCCTTCCACAGTACCTGGCGCGTGATGGTCCATCCCAAGTATTAATAGTGATCTCATAAGGTCTAGTTGATTTACAGTTCTGACTTTCTTGACACTCTGTTGCTGGTCTGACTGGAAATCTCCTTTTGAAATATCATAAATTGATTCCTATCAAAAGTTTTCCTGAAGGAAACATTATTCTGTGCCTGGATGAATTTGATATTTTTCCTACTGTGCAGGATTTAATATTTCAAGGTGACATTGAGCCATTACATATTATTTTGAAGGTTTACCATATTCCTGATAGTGCTTTATCAGTGCAGTTCATTTCTGGAACCAAGGAGAATGTGAATCCTAAAAATTAAAAACTAAGCCTGATCCTACCTTTTTCTGTATAATGAACCAAACTGCATACCCTTTCTTAGGGGCTTCAGATCATTTTACTCTAGTTTTCATGTCTTAATTGTATTGAAAGTAAGTAGATGCCAACCATAAGCCCTAATATCAGAGACGGGTCTAGCCATCTCAGAAATACATGAAATCAGGTTTCTTGATGATTGTTTATAAAAAATAAGTTACACCAATCATAGACTGACAAAAACTGATAAATATATGAGTAAATGATTAAGATACATCCAAGTGGGATATTTCTACAAAATTGCTATTACCCTATTACTAATGAGCTATCTGCCCTTGGAAACTCAGATTTATTACAATTCTAATTACCATTACCTTATCACAATACAGAATATGCCCAACATTAATACTTTAATGCCAAATTGCTTTCCTTTTGGTCAGCTATTTTTTCTAAATTTACCTTCCTAAAGATAATTTTTCTCCACAGAAATTTTCATTTGTTTGTTTATTCACAGCCCTTAGCCAGTATGCCAGTTCTCCCTAAATATACAGCAGGAACACCATCCTTATTTTCCTTTATTTGTTATATACTTACTTGTTGACTAATATGTTTTCAGGTCTTGCTACATGCTAGATACTACTCTGAGCTCTTAAAGAACTATACTCATTGTTTTATTTTCAGTTCACTTCTTCCAAAAATAAAATATTATTTACCCTACAAAGTTGTCATTTCAACATGACATAATGTTTTTCACGAAATGATTGTGTCATGACATTTAGCAGTTTAGCTCTGCAGTGGATTATATTTACTTCAATTCACCATTAGTCTAAAAGTAAGATTCCATTTTCCTCTTCCCCAAAATGGTATGTATTATTGTTTTCTTATTGAAAAAGTAACATTTGTTCATTTTAGAAATGTATAACAATAGAAATAAGTAAATGGAAGAAAATTAACCATAATATCACCTAATACCCTGCATAGCTTTTCTCTCTGCATACAATAAGGATTCTAATCTTCAAATTATATGCATAAATCTGAAGATAGATAATATTTAAATGAAGCAAAAATAATGTTCCAAATTACTCTGAGGTGAACTGCAATTTATTTTGTATTTCACTTCTCAGTATTTCCTACTCTACAAAGGCAGAGTGGAATTGTCAAGATATACTAGACCCAAGTTTCAAAATCTCATGTTAAACCGCCTCAAGGGTCCTCAAAATTTCTGGAGCATTTTTTAATAATACATTTATTTTCAAGGAAATTAAAAAACTAGGTCAAGATATCCTTTCATGCACCCCTAAATCCTATCTAACAACTTAAGGACTGTCTTCCTTACATGTAGACTGGTTTCTTGAAGTGGGCCTTAACATCCAGCGTTTGCATCTGGGCTGTTCAGGAGGCCTCCCTGTTAGCACAGGGGGAGAGGGCAACCGAGAGGATGGCCTCTAGCTACCATCTGTATCTCTGCCACCCCTCAGAATGCACCGAGTGCTCCTGCAGAACACATAGCCCCCGGATGCCTAGGAAGCCTCTTATCTGCACCTCCCACCTAGAGCCCTTTGCCTGTGTCTGCCCATGAGAGGAAGGAGTTGGGGGGAGGAGGAGGGGCCACAACCAAATGGCCATAAGCTGGTGAGAATGCCTCACAAATGGAGATCTGAATACGAAATGTGTATGTTTCAATAGGTACCAAGACCACATGATGGGTTTGTTTTGTCCATGATCTTTAGCGGGGAGGTGGCTCAAATGGTCAAAAATCTGCTTGGAATGCAGGAGACGCGGGTTGAATCCCCAGGTCAGGAAGATCCCCTTGGAGAAGGGAATGACAACCCGCTCCAGTTTTCTTGCCTGGAGAATCTCATGGACAGAAGAACCTGGTAGGCTATAGTCCATAGGGTTGCAAAGAGACACAACTGAGCAAGAAAACAACAGACTAATAATGAGAACAAAAAAGACAGGATTTCAAATCGGTCAGGAATACCTATTGTAATGGAATTTTTAAGCATTTGAAAAATGCCCACATTTAGGTTTTATAAAAAGGATTCATTTTGATATTTGGCAAAACTAATACAATTATGTAAAGTTTAAAAATAAAATAAAATTAAAAAAAAAAAGGAGAATACTTGTGAAGGTGAATACTAGCACTCTTAAATAGAGCTTTTGTGATTTGTTGTTGCTGACTTTTGTTTTTTATTATTTTTTTTTTTTTAAGTTCATTTGGCTGTGCTGAGTCTTAGTTGTGGCATGCGAGGTCTTCCATCTTCATTGAGGCATGTGAAATCTTTAGTTGTGGCACACGGGATCTTTAGTTGCACCATGGGAACTCTTAGTTGAGCCACGGGGGATCTAGTTCCTTACCCAGGGATCAAACTCAGCCTCCCTGCATTGGAAGTGAGGAGGCTTAGCCACTGGACCACCAGGGAAGACCGTGAATGTTTTCTTTCATAAGGGAATATTCTCAAACTATAATATCAACCACCAGCAAAATTAATATTATATACTTCACTTAAAAATTTCCAAGTGGATATCTAAGGCAAGAACAAACTCTATTAAAATTGAAGTTGCTCACATTCAAAGCTCAGGAAAATGCCTCACAATGACTAAATGAGCTGCTGCTGCTAAGTCACTTCAGTCGTGTGTGACCCCATAGACGGCAGCCCACCAGGCTTCCCCGTCTATGGGATTTTCCAGGCTAGAGTACTGGAGTGGGGTGCCATTGCCTTCTCTGACTAAATGAGCTATAGGGACAAAATATGTATATGCATTTACGATCTACATTACTATTTTTTCTCATAAAAATTCTGATCCAGAGAACATCATGGCCTCTTCCTAAATGAACTGGTTCCAGCTGAAACCCTAACTATCGCCATCATTCCCTCAACCTGAAAAGCCCTGCTCTCTTTTCTTCTCTTCACTCTTGTAAAACCACCAGCCACTTCAAAGGCCAGGACCTAAAGCACATACCTGAGAAATTTTCCTTGTCTAACAAGCCTATTGCACAGACTCTATCTTTATTCTGCAGCCTTTCTGCTCTTTTGGACTTAATTTGTCAAAAATTATTTGGTACTCAGGGTATTGTTTTGTCTTGTCCTCATATAACTGCATATGTTTTATGTTCCTTCAAGAACACCATCATAGTGCCTAGTATAATAAATGAATGTTTAATGAACAAGTGAACTTAAGTGCTAATGACCAAAGGAATTTTAATGGTCTCTCAGGGGATTCAATGGATTATGGATGTTATTTATGTGAACTTTAATTTATTTCACTCTATAAAAGACAGTGGTATTTATTTCTGTTCTGTGGAAGAGTTTGGTTGTTCACTTTAGGACCCATAAAGACAGTCTAGAATTTTTCCCCATTTCTATCTTCTTTTGCATATGCTTTGATTTTAGAGAGATGTCTGCTTATGCAAGAGTGTCTCTGAGCTGTGGCCATGTCTAGTCTAAAATTTTATTCTTTTTAAAAAAATACTTAAAGAACGAAAGAAAAAAAAGAGAGATCCTGCATGCCGCAAGTAAGACCCACATTATTTGGCTACGTGGGTCTTACTTGCAGCACGCAGGATCTTTTTTTCTTTCTTTCTTTCTTTTTTTAAGTTGCAGCATGTGGGATCTTTAGTTAGAGCATGCAAACTCTTCTTAGGAATCTAGTTCCCTGACCAGTGATTAAACACAGGTCCCCTACATTGGGAGCACAAAAGAGTGAAAGTCCCTTAAATTTTCTACATTCTCTTCTAAGCAAAACCATTCTAGTGTTCATTTAGCAAATCACCTGGGATTTACCTGCCCAATTTTGGAACACAGAAAATACTTTGACCCTTTCTGTACCAAAGAGAATCCTTGACCCCAAAAATGTCTATAGTTGTACTGTCCACAGCAAAACCCAGTTTGGTTGCTGAATGTAGAGTACAGCAACTAGGTGACAGAGTTCAATTCTGGCATGGGAATACTTCTCTGAGTTTGGCTTCCTCATTTGCAAGCAGGAACTAGCACCAGGGCTTTTGTGAGGAGTGAATGAGGGAATCCGTTCAATGCAAAAGTCTGGCTCAATAAAAGTGAGGGTTCACAGATGCTAGGATTGTTTTTATGATTCATTATTGCTAGATCCCCTGGAGAAGGAAATGGCAACCCACTCCAGTGTGTTGCCTGGAAAATCCTGTGGACAGAGGAGCCTGATAGACTACAGTCCATGGGGTTGCAAAGAGTCGGACACGACTGAGCGACTTCACTCACTCATTGCTAGTTGTGACCTTTGATGAGTGATCTAGCCTTGCTATGCAGCAGCATCCTCATCTTAAAATGGTAATAAAGATGAAAATGAATTCATCAGGTCATTGTGAGGATTACGTGAGATAATGGATAGAAAGCAGGCTTGGAGCAGCATCAGTTCTCCGTATCTCAGTAACTGTTACCATCTCCACGATCAGCATCACCATCATTTTCATCGTTATCCTCATCCCCATTATTAACAGACTGTCAGAAAATGGCACAGCCAATTTATTAAGAGGCTTTTCCTAATAATAAAATAGGTGTGTGGAACAGGAAACTGAGTCAGGGAGATAAGAAAGCAAAGGACCGCTACAGGACCCAACTAGGGCTGGCAAGGGCATGCATCATAGAGAGGACTTCTTTTTTCCCCAAGGTTACTCATTTTTATTCTAATAAGCATACAACATTAAGTCAGTGTTACACCAGCTACCTCTTGGACAGCCCAAAGGTAAAATATAACCCCCTTCCCTGAACAACTATGGATGGTAAGTTTATATTCAGAGAAAATAAAATCAACTCCACCTTGGCATTTTATATTAATAGTAGTGAATTGTTAATAACCATTAGTGTGACTTTGAAAGAAGGTTCATTTTTTCAAAAACTGCATGTCAAAAACCTATTTTCAAAAAAACACTGATTTTCTTTAGCAAAATGATTTATATACCCCACATCTGACACAATGATATCAGTATTTTAGAGGAATTTCTGAAATAGGGAGGGACATGCACATGGGGAAAATAAACCTGGAAGTAAAGGTGAATCTTCCTTTGATGGAAAAGTGAAGGTATTCAGATGTGTCCTGATGCTGTATGGATAATAATGCCACTGCTATGAGAAGCAGAAATACGTGAAATTTAAAATTAGATAGATATTAGATATATACGTGTGTGTTAGTCGCTCAGTCAGGTCTGACTCTTTGCAAGCCTGTGGACTATACCCTGCCAAGCTCCTCTGTTCATGAAATTTTCCCGGTAAAAATACTAGAGTGGGTTGCCATTTCCTTCTCCAGGGATCTTCTTCATCCAGGGATTGAACCGGGGTCTCCTGCATTGCAGGCCGATTCTTTACTGTTTGAGCCACCAGGGAAGCCCTTAGATACATATCTAATTCTAAATTAGATATATATACTGATTCATGGGAGCTGCCCATAATAATTTGCACTTTGATTTTCTCCCAAACAAGTACAAGAAATTATAAACTATTATAACCTTAACTTTCAGCTCTGAATATATCAGGTGAACATAGTATGTGGAGAAAAACATGGGTATCATTCAGTGGTTCAGCTACAACATGGGTATCAACAGTGGTATCATTCAGTGGACTCCTAGGAGTCCCATTCTAAATGTAGGCATAATTATTGTTTTGATCCCAAGTCCCAAGTCCCCAGTTTCCCCCTCAGTCAGGCTCTCCTATCAGCAAGTTTCCATAAGCCTCTTATCGTTCTCCATCAGAGGGCAGACAGACTAAAAACCACAATCATGGAAAACTAACCAATCTGATCACATGGACCATAGCCTTGCCTAACTCAATGAAACTATGAGCCATGCTGTGTAGGGCCACCCAAGATGGATGGGTCATGGTGGAGAATTCTGACAAAACATGGTCCACTGGAGAACGGAATGGCAAACCACTTCAGTATTCTTGCTTGAGCAGCCCATGAACAGTATGAAAAGGCAAAAAGATAGGACACTGAAAGATGAACTCCCCAGGTCGGTAGGTGCCCAATATGCTACTGGAGATCAGTGGAGAAATAACTCCAGAAAGAATGAAGGGATGGAGCCAAAGAAACAACAATACCCAGTTGTGGATATGACTGGTGATGGAAGTAAAGTCTGATGCTGTAAAGAGCAATATAGCATAGGAACCTGGAATGTTAGGTCCATGAATCAAGGCAAATTGGAAGTGGTCAAACAGGAGATAGCAAGAGTGATCATCGACATTTTTAGGAATCAACAAACTAAAATGGATGGAATGGGTGAATTTAACTCAGATGACAATTATATCTACGAGTGTGGGCAGAAATCCCTTAGAAGAAATGAAGAAATGAAGTAGCTATCATAGTTAACAAAAGAGTCTGAAATGCAGTACTTGGATGAAATCTCAAAAATTACAGAATGATCTCTGTTTGTTTCCAAGGCAAACCATTCAATATCATAGTAAGCCAAGACTATGCCCCAACCAGTAATGCTGAAGAAGCTGAAGTTGAACGATTTTATGAAAACCTACAAGACCTGGAATTAACACCCCAAAAATATGACCTTTTCATTATAGGGAACTGGAATGCAAAAGTAGGAAGTCAAGAAATACCTGGAGTAACAGGCAAATTTGGCCTTGGAATACGGAAAGAAGCAGGGCAAAGGCTAATAGAGTTTTGCCAAGAGAACACACTGGTCATAGCAAACACCATCTTCCAACAACACAAGAGAAGACTATACACATGGACATCACCAGATGGTCAACACCCAAATCAGACTGATTATATTCTTTGCAGCCAAAGATGGAGAAGCTCTATAGCAAAAACAAGACTAGGAGCTGACTGTGGCTCAGATCATGAACTCCTTATTGCCAAATTCAGACTTAAATTGAAGAAAGTAGGGAAAACCATTAGACCATTCAGGTATGACCTAAAACATAACTCTTATGATTATACAGTGGAAGTAACAAATAGATTCAAGGGATTAGATCTAATAAACAGAGTGCCTGAAGAACTATGGACGGAAGTTCGTGACATTGTACAGGAGGCAGGGATCAAGACCATCCCCAAGAAAAAGAAATGCAAAAAGGCAAAATGGTTGTCTGAGGAGGCCTTACAAATAGCTGTGAAAAGAAGAGAAGCAAAAAGCAAAGGAGAAAAGGAAAGATATAAGCATCTGAATGCAGAGTTCCAAAGAATAGCAAGGAGAGATAAGAAAGCCTTCCTCAGCGATCAATGCAAAGAAATAGAGGAAAAGAACAGAATGGGGAAGACTAGAGATCTCTTCAAGAAAATTAGAGATACCAAAGGAACATTTCATGCAAAGATGGGCACAATAAAAAACAGAAATGGTATGGACCAAACAGAAGCAGAAAATTTTAAGAAGAGGTGGCAAGAATACACAAAGAACTGTACCAAAAAGATCTTCAGTACCCAGATAATCATGATGGTATGATCACTCACCTAGTGTCAGACACCCTGGATTACAAAGTCAATTGGGCCTTAGGAAGCATCACTATGAACAAAGCTAGTGGAGGTGATGGAATTTCAGTTGAGCTATTTCAAAACTTAAAAGATGATGCTGTTAAAGTGCTGCACTCAATATGCCAGCAAATTTGGAATACTCAGCAGTGGCCACAGGAATGGAAAAATTTCAGTTTTCATTCCAATCCCAAAGAAAGGCAATGCCAAAGAATGCTCAAACTACCGCACAATTGCACTCATCTCACAGGCTAGCAAAGTAATGCTCAAAATTCTTCAAGCCAGTCTTCAACTGTACATGAACCATGAACTTCCAGATGTTCAAGCTGGATTTAGAAAAGGTATAGGAACCAGAGATTAAATTGCCAACTTCCGTTGGATCATCAAAAAACCAAGAGAGTTCCAGAAAACATCTACTTCTGCTTATTGACTATACCAAAGCTTTTGCTGTGTGAACTGTGGAAAATTCTGAAATAGGTGGGAATACAAGATCACCTGACCTGCCTCTTGAGAAACCTGAATGCAGCTCAGGAAGCAACAGTTAGAACTGGACATGGAACAACAGATTGGTTCCAAATAGGGAAAGGAGTACATCAAGGCTGTGTATTGTCACCCTGCTTGTTTAACTTATATGCAGAGTACATCATGAGAAACGCTGGGCTGGATGAAGCACAAGCTGGAATCAAGATTGCTGGAAGAAATATCAATAACCTCAGATATGCAGATGACACCACCCTTATGGCAGAAAGTGAAGAAGAACTAAAGAGCCTCTTGATGAAAGTGAAAGAAGACAGTGAAAAAGTTGGCTTAAAGCTCAACATTCAGAAAACTAAGATCATGGCATCTTGTCCCATCATTCATGGCAAATAGATGGGCAAACAGTGGAAACAGTGGCTGACTTTTTTATTTTGGGGGGCTCCAAAATCACTGCAGATGGTGACTGCAGCCATGAAATTAAAAGACACTTGCTCCTTGGAAGAAAAGTTATGACCAACCAAGACAGCATATTAAAAAGCAGAGACATTACTTTGCCAACAAAGGTCCATCTAGTCAAAATTCTAGTTTTTCCAGTAGTCATATATGGATGTGAGAGTTGGACTATAAAGAAAGCTGAGCACCAAAGAATTGATGCTTTTGAACTGTGGTGCTGGAGAAAACTCTTGAGAGTCCCATGGCCTGCAAGGAGATCCAACCAGTCCATCCTAAAGGAAACCAGTCCTGAATATTCATTGGAAGGACTGATGCTGAAGCTGAAACTCCAGTACTTTGGCCACCTCATGAGAAGAACTGACTCATTTGAGAAGACCCTGATGCTGGGAAAGATTGATGGCGGGAGGATAAGGGGATGACAGAGGATGAGATGGTTGAATGGCATCACCAACTCAATAGACATGAGTTCAAGTAAACTCTGGGAGTTGGTGATAGACAGGGAGGCCTGGTGTGCTGCAATCCATGGGGTCACAAAGAGTCGGACATGACTGAGTGACTGAACTGAACTGAACAAGTCCCTTGTGAAACAAAATAAGAAAATATGACTTTTTCTTGAAAATATAGCATAGTGCTAAGTCAAGAGAACATAAGAGTCTTCTTCCTAAACCATGACTCAGAAACCTGAAAACAAAGTCATTTACTGGTAGCATTCAGTACATGCCTACAAAAATGATGCAATTTTAAGTCACTCTTTTGCATTGGAAAAGTCCCTGATGCTGGGAAAGGTTGAGAGCAGGAGGAGAAGAGGGTGACAGATAATGAGTTGATTGGTTGGCATCACCTACTCAATGGACGTGAGTTTGAGCAAACTCCAGGAGATGGTGAAGGACAGGCAAGCCTGGCATTCTGCAGTCCGTGGGGTTGCAAAGAGTCAGACAGGACTGAGTGACTGAACAATAACAGCAAGGCTCAGGATAGAAAATGCCTACACACAAACCACATAAACACGAAGATAATGAGTATTGTAAAACTCTATATGCTGATAAATCCAGTGCACAGTGGAAACTGTTAGTATCATTAACTAAAAAAGTTAAGGAGAGCTATCAGGCAGTCCGTATGAATTCGCTATTTGGGCAGCAAATGTAAGCAAAGAAATAGTTTATCTCCTGGGAGAATTTCTAGTGCCCATGTTGGCCACATGGAAATCATAGGGTCTCCTTCTTTACACCTGCATTTCATCCTCTCTGATACCCCGTAAGATGGGTGGAAGAGTACTTGTATTCCTCAACTTTCTCTGTGGCATTTTTGTAAGCACTCTTAGTAGAGGGAGATACATACTATCAAATACTACAGAATTACATCTGACAAAGCTCTTCTCTGCTACTCAGAACTTGTTCATGATCAGACTTCATATGATATCTGTCAAATCTAGGTTTTTCATTTCTCCCTTTGAACCCTCTAAATATTGTACAGTTGAGTAATCAAAACATTTCATTGAGTTTTTTTTACGGAATTGAATTGAATTTGCAATGAAATTAGGACAGAATCTCTTTTGATTCCTAATTTATCTTTCCTGTGTTTAGTTGGAGGCCACCCAGACATTTTCTAACATATGATGTTTCAAATGAGATATGGTAACAGTTACACACTAGTGTGTATAAAATAGGTAAACTATAAGGACCTATTATATAGCGCAGGGAACTATATTCAATATCTTGTAATAACCTATACTGGGAAAGAATCTGAAAAGACTATATATAGTCATATATATATACATATATATGATCCTTCTATATATATATATAGTCTTTCTGTAGTGATTCAGTTATACATACATATAACTGAATTATGTGTTGTACACCTAAAACATTATAAATCAACTATGCTTCCATTTTTTAATAAAATGAGATATGGTAAAATATAAAATTTAGAAGGAATTTTTCACCCAGATGAATGGGACATGGTAAGAAGAGACAAAGAAGAGTTGAAGAGAAAGTCAGTACTTCTCTGTCTTCTGGGAGGGTGTCAGAAGTGACCCAGGACACGCTTAGCTCTTCCTTCTCTCAGTCCTTTTTTTGCCTCCCTGGCTCTTCCCATGCCTGACTCCTCTCTCTAACAGACTCAGCTCCCAGATCGCCTCCCAGCAAGACATCTCACTTTCCACTCAGTAGAACCTTCCCCAAGTCCTCCATCCATCTATAACCCAGCCCATTTAGCCCTGCACTGTTCTGCTCACTCACTTGTTTACTTGCTTATTGCTATTTACCAGCACATCTGCTTTTTTTCCTTCCCATTTCTCTAGGTATAGTTGACACATGGCACTGTATGAGTTTAAGGTATACAGCATAATTATTTGACTTATATACATCATGAAATAATGACCACAGTAAGTTTAGTGAACATCCATCATCTCATATAGATACAAAATAAGAGCAATAGGAAAAGAATATTTTTCCTTACGATGAGAACTCTTTATGATTTACTCTCAACCACGTCCACCTGGGGCTTCCTATGTCGTGCTAGTGGCTAAGAACATGCTGGCCAATGCAGGAGCCGTAAGAGACACGAGTTCAAGTTCAGTCCCTGAGTCAGGAAGATCCCTTGGCAGAGGGGAGGCCGTGGCAACCCACTCCAGTATTCTTGCCTGGAGAATCCCATAGACAGGGGAGCCTGGCAGGCTATAATTCATAGGGGCGCACAGAGTCGGACACAAGAGAAACAATTATCACTCATGCACAGTAGCACACGTGCGTGCACTTTCATATATAACATAGAGCAGTATTAACTGTTTCAGTCATGTTGTACATCACATCCCCCATACTTATTTGTCTCATAACTGAAAGTTTGTACCTTTTGACCATCTTCATCCAATTCCCCCTCAGCACACCTGTTTATTATTTATTTCTTTATTTTCTGAGTCCTCTGACTAAAACATGAGTTCTTTGAGGGCAGGATTTTACCTGATTTATTCACCTCCACTTTCGTGGCACTAAAAAGAATATCTAACACGTTTGAGATGTACCAGGCATTTTTGCTGAGTGAAGAATAAGAAGGCTCTGTGCTTCCTCCAGAGAAAAGTGATCTTTCCCCATCCTCACTTCCCTCAGGATGTTCATTACCTACCCAGCCTTGCCACTTCTCTCTCACCCGTTTTTCCTGCTCCAGTTCAAATGCTGTGAAGTCCCCTCCCCCTCCCTACACATCACAACCCCCACCCCGCCTCCTTCCCCCACGCCAACCCCCACCCCTGCTATCACGCCTCCTCACATCCTATTTCTGCGAAATTGTTAGTGTATTAATATCCTTGCTCTTCCAATCGCCAACTCAGTGATCTCAAATAAAATGATTTAACAGCTTTGTGTCTCAGCTTCCTCATCTCAAAATGGGAGAAAACAGAAACAGAAAATAACTATAGCCGCTGTCAAGATCACGTGGGAAATTCTGTAAAACACTTGAAAAAGCCTGAATATCACTAAATGCTAAATATTCATAATAATTCTTATCCCCACATATTTGAACACATCATTGAACTGCTACCTTTTATTTTAAAACCTCAAATGTGTTTGCTTTCTCTTTCTTCACATAGTATCTAGCGTGTCATGCCCACTTATTAAGCAAGTGAACAAAAGTGGTTGTCTGATTCAACTTAATAAAGGGAAACAGAAATAATGAAGTAACCAAGTCAGTAAGATATTTTGTTCACTCAAAGATATGTATCTTGTATTCTTGAAATTTTGATGAAGAAAGATCGGTGCTTAAAATTCTGTACTTTCAGCAATAAATTAAACTTAGATTTTTACATATTCTCAGATACTGTCTGCTTGAAAGTGAACAGGCTTCAAATTTATCAAAGTCTTGGTCACTTTTTTTCTCTCATGAGCAATGTTTTATCAGTATTAGCTGGAAAGGAACTGGAAATCTTGTCTTCTATTGGATCTATCCTAAATGATAATTCACGGGGCTTCCTAGGTCGCACTCATGGTGAAGAACCCGCCTGCCAATGCAGGCGATATGAGAGATGCAGTTCGATTGATCCCTGGGTCAGGAAGATCCCCTGGTGGAGGGCATGGCAAGTCACTCTAGTATTCTTGCCTGGAGAATCCCATGGACAGAGGAGCCTGGCAGGCTACTGTCCATAGCGTTGCAAAGAGTCAGACACCACTAAAGCGACTTAGCACACAGGAATGCAAATGGTAATTCACAGATCCTTTTGATTGTTGTCCAGACAATAGAAAATAAAATCAAGAAAAAAATGAAGCAATAATCAAACTTAGAGAGTGAACTTATGGTTGTGGGGGAGATGGGGGAAGAATGAGGGGGAAGGAATAGTTCAGGAGTTTGGGATGGACATGCACACACTGCTATATTTAAAATGGATAACCAAAACAGGGAACTCTGCTCAGAGTTATGTGGCAGTCTGGATGGGAGGGGAGTTTGGGGGAAAATTGATACATTATATATAAGGCCGAGTCCCTTTGCTGTCCACCTGAAGCTGTCACAACATTGTTAATTGGTTATACTACAATATAAAATGAAAAGTTTTTAAAAAATAAAGCATTGATACTAATTTTTATCTTAAATGAATGTAAGTGAATAGCAGATGAAATTAATAAATACTAGGGGAAAAGAACCAAATTCCACCAGCACACATTTCTTGGACTTCATGAGGAATGTGTCACTGGCTTCCCTTCTTTATCCTATATGATCCCAACAAATTAAGCTTTTCCAACTGGCAAGTTCTTAGTGCTGATGTAATGTTGCCTGTCCCTGGACAGCTGAGCTCAGCAGCTCTAGTTCCATTCTTCCTTTCCAAAGAATAGCTAAAGAAACATTCTTTGGATAAGTGTAATATGTTTGCTACGTTACAAGAAATTTTGTTCACATTTTCCTCTATAGCTCTGTTTATTGCCCCATTATTTCTATAGATTTGATTTATTTGGGGCCAGGTGCAAATTTTAATAAAAAGAAAAAAGTTCAAACCAGCCCAGAGCAGTCTAAAGGAGGCTTATAGATCTAATGTTCCAGAAAAGACACTTTCATTTCATGCATGCACAGAGTTTAGTCCACCGTTCAGACCTCAATTGATGGATTGATTTTTAATATGAGAGGGTTTTCCCTCTTCCTCCTCCTCCTTTCTCTTCTCCTTTTTTTCTCCTCTCATTCTCTCCCTCCTCCTCCCTGCCAGCCTCCCTCCCCTCCACCTCCCTCTTCTTGACTAGTAAATAGATAATGTATTCAATTGATACAAAGGATAATTCTTTGATAAGTTTGTTTTTAAAGAAACTGAGGCAATAATATATACAACACTGTTACTTTATCCTGACAGTGTATCATGGACATTCCTCAAAGTCAATACTAAAACCTACCACATTATTTTCAATACCAGCAAAATATTCTATAGTATGGGTAGGTACAATTTTTCAACCAATCTCTAGATGAATGGTCAGGTCGCTTTTAGCTTTATTTTCCACTATCAAGATGAAATTTAGTATTTTTTAATGTATGTCTTTATATTCAGGTACTTTTGGTTCTATAGGGTAGAATAAAAAATGTAAGACAAATGGATTAACAGATAACATATATATTTATATAGATCTCTATAGTAACATTTTCATAGAGGTATAGATACTGCCATAACTTTGTCTTTTAAAATATCATTTTAACATTCCATTTTCTGATTTTTTTCCTGAAATTCATGAAAGAACATTGTGTGAGCTTTGTCCATCATGCAAATGATCATATTTATAGACTCAGTTGTAGTTGATAGCATCAGTAGAACAAAGTTTTACTAATCACATTTGTATTTAGATCATTTTACAAAGATTCCTTTCTCCCTGAATTTGTATAATAAACCAAGTCTATCAAGGTTTTATTTTTTGTTTTTTGTTTTTTTTGCTTATTCTCAAATATGGTCTAGATATTGAGTCAGCATTTTTTTTTTTTTTTTAGTGCTATATACAAGGCCTAGCTCAGATGGTAAAGAACCCTCCTGTAATGCAGGAGACCAGGGTTCGATCCCTGGGTTGGGAAGATCCCCTGGAGAAGGAAATGGCAACCCACTCCAGTATTCTTGCCTGGAGAATCCCATGGCCAGAGGAGCCTGGTGGGCTTTAGTCCATGGGGTTGCAAAGAGTTGAACATGACTGAGTGACTAACACTTTCATGTTATGCACTTTTGCTATAATATAAAATATACATCGTGGGCCTATTCTGAAATAAAGGTGAGAATTGTTTTCTACATTTTGGCTCTGAACCAATGGTTTATTGGCTAACTTCTCAAAGTTTTTTAACTTGAAAATGTGTCCGCCTGACATAGAATAATTTTTAATAAGAAAAAGTCTAGGATCTCGAAAAGACCATCTCTTTTGTATTCACTGATCATCAACATGTATCATTTCATCTAATTCATAATAACCTATAAGATATGTATTTATAGATAAGGAAACTGAGACTGGAAAAGGTTAAGTAACTTGTTCAATGCCTCACAGCAAGTAAGTAGGAAAACCCAGATTTTACTCCATTATCTGTCTGATTTTGAGTCCATACTCTTTACACAAACATGCCCCTAGTTTCCTATTTAACTTGACACATTGACCATCACCTGTTTTGGTCCCAACCTTTTTTTTTTTCTTAGTTTTAAGTTACGTTTCCATCTTAGCAGCCAGTGGTCAATGGTGAAGGTGCCATCGACTAGAGTATTTCTACACAACTGGCATGCAATTTTGACTTAATGAACTGAGCCCTCTTGTCCACTCTTGGAGAAGAAAGAGGATGTTTCAGGGCCAGTTAAGCTCATCCTTCTGAGGCTGACATTTTTCCCAGAGCTCTGATGATGGCTGCTGGTAGGACTACTTTCCATGGAACATATATCAGCCTCAGTCTTCATCCTCCCGTGACTGAAGATCTTTTCTACCCCAGCATGTTAAAGCTACTCAGTAAACACTAAATCAGTCTCATGTGAAATGCTTGCTAGATGAACACTTTTCTCCCTTTTGTTTCTTTAACCCTAAGGCTTATCTGGGAAACTAATACCATTTATCTTTGAGACTTCCAAAAGACACACTGAAAAGTACCTCAGATCTCTCCTATTTAATAAGCTGTTAATGAGGGGAGGGTTAGTGACGTGGTTCTAGTCCTTATTGTATTAAATTAAGGTTCTACTTGAATAACTTCTTCACTGATAATTCTAGAAATTTTTCACCAGTGGAAAATTTAAGGAAGAGTTTCATTATTTTAAGAGACAACACATTCTCTCCCTTGGATGGTCGTGAAATACACAGCCTGTTATAGTTTAATATGTAAAATCGTCAAAAGGATTTTTTTTTTTTACTTAATATGCCACCATGTATATAAATCTTGAATTGGGTAATAGTATTTTCCTCTTTCTCATAGCAGTAGGTATATATTTTTTTTTAATATGGACATACATGAAAACACAGACATTGTTTTTTAAAAAAAATAATACAGGAAGAGGACTAACTCAGATAAGTTTGGGATGAAAATCTCGGAGTAGAGCGATAGAGATAGACGGTCTTGTAAATGGCAGGAAATCTTTCTCTCAATTCTTTGATTGCCATCCAAGTCTTTGGGGAGGAAATAAAGCATCAGACAGAACCCGTAGTATGGCACGTTGAGTTTAAGGCTGAACCACTGCCTGCTATTCCCTTCCCCAGCATCACAACCCCTCTTTGACAAGATGGACTGACCATTAACCAAGGCTGTGAAGCAAGCCCGGAGGATACCTGAAGCTGATGCCAAGCCAGGGCGCCCTGGGCTGGTACAAGCGAAGCGGCTAAAACCACAGACGTGCTGCGAGTGGCTTCTCGCCCCTGGACGCTGCCCGATGCGCACAAGCTCTCACACAAGTCTGCCCAGAGAAGGGCATTCCCATAGCTGCAGGCACCCAGGCTAAACTGTGCACACTCACACCCCAAAATCAGAACGCAGAGGGTCTGACACCCCTGATGCGCTTTCCGCAGAGCAAGCAAGCGCTTCCCTTCTTTTTCCCGTCTTCCAAGTTGCCAACCCTGGGACTGGGTAGCACGTGGGTGCGACTGGAGCCTTCCCCGTGTTGCCCTGGGACCCTGGGGGCACTCCCGCGTACCCAAGAGAAGCTCAAGCAACCCGCGCTGCCTCGACGTTCCCAAAGAGGACAAAGGGGGTCTGCATCTGCAGTAAAGAATCGGCAGCCTGCAAGGAGAGGGACCCCAGGGCCGGCCGAGAGTGCCCCCGGGGAGCGTCCCAGGGACTCGGAGCGCCCTCCCTCTCCCGGGATGCGCTCACCATTTGTAGCCTCTGCCGCGCTTGAATTTGAGGGTCAGCGCCGTTTCCAGAAAGAGCAAGAGATTAAGCAGCGCCAGCAGCCAGTACCACGGCTCCTTCTTCACCACGGTCACTCGCCAGACTCCAACCAGCGAGTGCAGCACGAAGAGTAGCCGGGTGGCCAGAGCGTTGAGCAGGACCAGTCCCTCCATGCCGCCCGGCGGCGCGCGCGCTGCCCGCGCCCCGCAGACCCGGCCCGGAGCCGGAGCCGGGGGCGGAACGTGACAGCTCCGAGACCTGCGGAGGCTGCAGTCCTCTCACCCTCCCAGAACAGGAGAGAGCCGAGCGCCCCTCCCCCAAACTTCCTGAGAACTCTCCAAAGAGAGGAGATGCTAGCCCCAGCTTTCCAGGCTTTCTGGGGAGTATGGGGCTGCCCTGCTCCGGCTCCCAGGCGTTCTGCTTTTGTCCATCTCCCCTCCCAATCCCTGAGGGTCCTCTTTCCATCCCTGCCTTGACCCTCCACCCCTCAGGCTTCCGTGGGGTCACCGAGAACTTCCCCCATTGGAAAGAGGAGGGAGGTGCACAAAAGGGCGTGAGGCTGCACACCAGGAAAGGGGAAGGGGCGCACACGGGGAGTGTCCCTTACTTTTCCACTGAAGTACTTTCATTCACTCACATGTTGTATAGGAACTGGGTCTCCTGATGACTCTAAGATGGGATGCAGGAGAGCCAGAGAATCTGCTGTCCAGAAAGACATACAGATCCAGCCCAATTTGAAGAATTAAAACTTCCCTGGGCTAGAGGAAATGAGGCGGGCTAGGATTTTTCACAGAGCTCTCAGTACCTCACTTAGCAAGATAGGTAGCTGGGGTTAGCTCTACTTTTGGGACAGGTATTATTAAAGCAAAGGGATATTCTTTATTATGTCTCCCCAACCCTCACCCACTACCCTGACTATTTTTTTCCTAAAGGAAATAGAGTGGCAAAACAGGAAGGCAGGGGGACAGTGCAGAGGAGATAAAAGATAAAGCCAGGCTTAGATTGGAGGGAGAAATTCATGGAGTGGGGAACTGTACCCTTGACATCAATGACTAATGAGGTACACTGCCTTTCCAGCATCCAAGGCAAAGAGGAAACTGGAGTCAGGGTGTTCCAAAACACCTCCATGATTTTTGTTTCCTTGTTTGGTCTCCTACCACCTGTACCACTATTTACTTAACATTTTTTCCTTAAATGAACTCAAATTTTTACTGAAATAATGTTTAAAGGAAACTTTCTATCACTTGTAAATGGAAAATCAGTGTAGTAGGCTACAAATGGGAGGTAACTGCAAAAATAAATAAGATAAAATGAAGCTAACTTACTGAGATCTTGTAGAGATTAACTATTACCTTCCAAGGCTCTGTGCCTCAGCTTCCGTCTTTCTGGGAAAATACAGACATGCTGCTGCTGCTGCTAAGTGCTGGGAAAGATTGAAGGCAGGAGGAGAAGGGGACAACAGAGGATGAGATGGCTGGATGGTATCACTGACTCAATGGACATGAGTTTGAGTAAATTCCAGGAGGTGGCGATGGACAGGGAGGCCTGGCGTGCTGCAGTTCACGGGGTCGCAAAGAGTCGGACACGACTGAGCAACTGAATTGAACTGAGTCCTGTTACTACCAAGCAGGAATACTCTCTTGCCCACATTAGTAAAATTAAAAAGTATAACTCAAAGAGAATATTTCTCGGTTAAATTTATTCAACTGAAAGTCACCCCATACCTTTCTTAAAATTTGGTTGAAATTTCTCAAGTATGTGATTACTGTCTTCATTAGGTGAGAAAAAGATCCAACTGCTTAAAAGAAGTTCACTTATTTCTGGTGATGTGATTAGGGAGATTTCGTTTGTTCCTGCGGGTCTACACTCTCCCATATCTTAGAGGAAACCCAGTAGTGATATCCCGGAGCTGTTTCTTATGTGCCCTTCAGTGTAGGCTGATGGCACTGTGACCAGCGACTGGACAGGAGTGATGATGAGAGCACATAGAGCATACAGTGGGAGGTGGCAGGGTATGGACACTGGAGCCCTAGCCCTGAGTCAGCTGGCTGGCAGCTAACCCTAACCCTAACCCTAACCCTAACTAAAGTCAGCTGGACTCCTGGCTCAGCCACTTAGTTGCACTGTAACCTTCGTACCTCAGTTTCCTTACCTGTAAATGGGGTATGAAGCCTCTTGACTCATGGGGCCATTGTGGGTATAAAATGAGTTAATACAGGGGTCCCCAGACTCCAGGATCTAATGCCTGTTGATCTGAAGTTGAGCTGATGTCATAATAATAGAAATAAAGTGCACGACAAATGTGGTGCACTTGAATCATCCTGAAACCACCCTCCCTCCCACCTGGTCTGTGGAAAAATTGTCTCCCATGAAACCGGTCCCCGGTGCTAAAAAGTTTGGGGACCACGGAATTAATTCACGTAAAGCACCTGGCACATCGTAAGAGCCTGGTCAACCTTGGGACTTACTGCCTGGATCAGGATAGTTAGTCCAGAGGAACTGCTCTTTGAAGATCTGTGACAATAATAATAAACATGGAGAGAAAAATGTGACATTCCTAAGACCTGTCAAAATCCTCTAGTCCAACAGCACCAGGAACACATCTGTTGCTGAACAAACTGGTTTTATTACTATTTTAGGGAGGGAGTACACACTCCATGGAGAACTGTGGGGCATCTCACTAAGAAGTTGTTAGAGAGGTTGGAAGACTTACTAGAAAGGATTGGTCTTGTGTTAGGTTATTTTAAAGAGGGCTGAAAAAGGTACGGCTTTACTCTAAATGGGATACTATCAGGAAGTTGAATTAATAATTCTAAGGTTGGGTGTCTTAATAAAGCTAATTTACATCAGTGGGGAATTTTTGTTTTTGTGTGTGTGTGTGGTTTGAACAATGTTAATGTTTTGTCTGTGTTCAGACACGATTGCAGAGCGATCCACTTTTTGTCTCCTCCATCACGCTCACAGAGACCTCGCTTGATATTCTGTGAAATGTTTGTTCACCAGGAGGACACCAAGGCCTGACTACAGGGCCAGACTGGTCGCCTCCTTTAGGAAGCTGCTTTTCTCTTTCTCAGGCCTCCTAGGTGATGCCATCCAACCATCTCATCTTCTGTCGTCCCCTTCTCCTGCTTTTAATCTTTCCCTGTATCAGGGTCTTTTCCAATGAGTCAGTTCTTCACATCAGGTGGCCAAAGTATTAGAGTTTCAGCTTTAGCATCAGTCCTTCTAATGAATATTCAGGACTGATTTCTTTTAGGATTGACTGGTCGAATCTCTTTGCAGTCCAAGGGACTCTCAAGAGTCTTCTCCAACACGACAGTCCAAAAGCATCATTTCTTCGGCACTCAGCTTTCTTTATAGTACAACTCTCACATGCATACATGACTACCAGAAAAACCATAGCTTCGACTAGAGGGACCTTTGTTGGCAAAGTAATGTCTCTGCTTTTTAATATGCCATCTAGGTTGGTCATAACTTTTCTTCCAAGGAGCAAGTGTCTTTTAATTTCATGGCTGCAAGTCACCATCTGCAGTGATGTTGGAGCCCCCAAAAATAAAGTCTTTCACTGTTTCCATTGTTTCCCCGTCTATTTGCCATAAAATGATGGGACTGGGTGCTATGATCTTAGTTTTTTGAATGTTGAGCTTTAAGCCAACTTTTTCACTCTCCTCTTTCACCTTCATCAAGAGGCTCTTTAGCTCCTCTTCGCCATAAGGGTGGTATCATCTGCATATCTGAGGTTATTGATATTTTTCCCAGCAATCTTTTTTTTTTTTCTCCTAGCAATCTTGATTCCAGGTTGTACTTCATCCAGCCCAGCATTTCACATGATGTACTTTGCATATAAGTTAAATAAGCAGGGTGACAATATACAGCCTTGACATAATCCTTTCCCAATTTGGAACCAGTTTAGTTCTTATTTTTTTATCCTTTAAGAAGGCATCCTTCTTGCTTCGTTCTGGGCAAGGCAGTTTGAACAGGAGATGAAGGCGGCATGGCAGGCATGTTGACTGGCACACCTAGTACCATCTAGCTCTGGGGTCGACCCATGCAAACCCTACACCTGCAGTGTAGAGCTGTCCCTGCCTGATGCTGTCCAAATATCATGCAGTTATGGACCCACTTATGGCCGGTCAACAGCGATGCATACCAAAGTCATGTCTACACCAGGAGCCACCAAAGTTGCAGGCTGGTCTCACAAGTCACAACCTCCTTTTAATATTCATTTCTCCCTTAGCCCCATTTTGATCCTATTCAGACAGCACTTTAATGCACACACTCAGTAGCAGTGATGTCAAAGTAAGGAGGGTTCCCCTGAGCCTCTGAGAGCTGGTGCTTAACGTATCTCATTCAGGCCTTGGTAGAGCTGTCTTTACCCCATCTCCCAGCCCTGGTTAATGCAAAGATCCACATCCACTCTCAAGGATGCTCTGATTCCTTTACACCCTTACTGGGAGTCTCCCTCAGCCCACCCCCGTCTTTCTTTAAAGAACATTTCTCAGATTTTAGCTGGAGATCATTGATGACTTAGGTAAGGAGTAGAGATGGTCCCCAATATAGAAAGTCTGAATATAGTTACTGAATAA
Source organism: Bubalus kerabau (assembly GCF_029407905.1). NCBI lineage: Eukaryota > Metazoa > Chordata > Mammalia > Artiodactyla > Bovidae > Bubalus > Bubalus kerabau. The sequence goes on from NC_073624.1 coordinate 140,538,653, forward strand.
ATATCTCACGCATAACTGTTCTTTGCACTTGCTGATGTGACTTAAACTTCTTAGGTGTTCTCATAGAAAGAACTGTGCTCACCTCTGTTCTCTTAGACTGTTTTCTTTTGCTCTGGTATCTCCATTGACCCCCTCCAACTGTATTCTATCCTGAAACTCCTCAAAATGTCCAGTCCATAATGCTTTCTAGCAGTGTTTTAATTGCATCCTTTCTGGCTTTAAAAATATTTTCTATTATTTCAGAGGTGAAGTCCTATCTCTTATTTCACAAACTTTAACTAGGAAACTCACTGATTTATTTGCTCTTCTGAAATGTATGGATTAAATAGGAACTTTGCAGCTATTGCACATTATGTATAATAGTAGGGGAAACACAGAGCTTTACTAAGTTAGTAATAACCATGATAATTACTCTTCTTAAAAAAAGTGAAAGTCACTGGTAATTGTCAATCTTCAGACACTTTAAAAGCTAGCAGGAAAGAAAAATCTGAAGTGTAGGAGAAGGGTCTGGAATGAGGCTGCCTTCAAGTTGCAGTCTTCAAGCCTTGGCACCATCTCTTAAGTGATTGTTGGCAAGTTATCTATTCTCTTTGAGCCTTGTTTTTTCATCTATAAGATAAGAATAATGATAATACCTTCATCTATTAAGAGGGTTAAATTGATTGGTATTTCTAAAGTGCTAAGAAAAATGCACCAAATATATCAGGCACTCGGTAAATATTTCTTGAATAAATCAATTAAAATATGAATGAGGGCTGAATAAACAACACCCCAAAACAGAAACATATTATTCCTCATCTGGTATCATAGCTGAGTCATCTCCTAAGGCCAGCTGGTTGTAAATGCTGGGGTAAATACCAAAGTAGTCAGTGTCACTGGTATGAGCTCAATGCTTCATTCTATCACATGAAAGGAGATCAGATCCATGGAAACATGACATGATTGATGATAAGTAAGTCTAAAAATGTTGGTGGTTTTACTACCCTGAATAGTGTGAGACTCATCCCTTAGGATAGCTAAATAATTAAGATTTTGGCTTGGGAGTCATGCAGCTTGGGTTTGAGTCACCATTCTTGTCAGGGGCTGAATTATGTCCTCCCAATATCCATGTTAAAGTCCCAATCCCTAGTTGTTGTTCAGTCACTCAGCCATGTCTGTCTCTTTGCAACCCCATGGGCTACAGCATGCCAGTTTTCTCTGTTCTTCACCATCTCCTGGAGTTTGCTCCAACTCATGTCCATTGAGTCAGTGATGCCATGCAGCCGTCTCATTTTCTGTCATCCCCTTCTTCACCTGCCTTCAATCTTTCCCAGCATCAGGGTCTTTTCTAATGAGTCAGTTCTTCGCATCAGATGGCCAAAGTATTGGAGTTTTAGCTTCAGTATCCGTCCTTCCAATGAATATTCAGGATTGATTTCCTTTAGGATGGACTGGTTGGATCTCTTTGCAGTCTAAGGGACTCTCAAGAGTCCTCCAACACCACAGTTCAAAAGCATCAATTCTTCGGCGCTCAGCCTTCCTAATGTTCCAACTCTCACATCCATACAATCCCTTTGTAGTATAACTCAGAATGTACCTGGATTTCAAGACAAGGTCTTTAAAGCGATGATTAAATTAAAATGTAGCCATTCAGACGGGTTCTAATCCAGTTTGACTGGTGTCCTTATAAAAAGAGGAAGTTTAGGGGCACAGAGACAACTGGGACGCATATGCACAGAGGAAAGGCCATGTGAGAATTCAGTGAGGAGGTGGCCGTCTGCAAGCCAAGGAGAGAGACCTCAGACAGAAACAGACCTGCCAACATCTTGATCTTGAGCCTCTGTGAACTAGGACTGTGAGAAAGTATCTGTTCTTGAAGCCACTCATTCTGTGGTATTTTATTATGGCAGCCCTAGCAAACTAAATGCTTCAAGAATATGATCTGGGTAAATTTGGGTGTTTCTTTATCTCTCTAAGCCTCAGTTTTCTCATTTGCAAAATGAGAATATTAAGTAGCACTTAAACCACAGATTTTGAGGATAAAGTGAGATTACTGTTTAGCAGAGATCCTGCCTTATCTTATAAAATGTTAGTCACTCAGTTGTGTCTGTCTCTTTGCAACGCCATGGACTGAAGCCCGCCAGTCTCCTCTATCCATGAAATTCTCCAGGCAGGGATACTGAAGTGAGGAATCCTTTCTCCAGGGACTCTTTCTGACCCAGAGATCAAACCCAGGTCTCCTGCATTGCAGGCAGATTCTGTACCCTGTAAGTCACCAGGGGATATTAGGTATTATTATTATCACTGTCATTATAATATTGATGATTATTATTGTGTTATTAATGTCCCCAGAGGGACAGTTATCAGGCCTCCTTCCTATCTGATTGAAAAATGAGCAACATTGTTACACATCCAAATGTAAATCACAAGCCTGTTTACAGATGAGGAAACAACTTCCTTTTAAGGATTTTTGAGGTCTAATAAAAAGGCTTGAGTCTTTAAGAAAATCACATATGACTATCAAACACAAAATAATCAGTTTGAAAAGGGAAAGTTCATTCCAAATATGAATTTAAATTATGATTGGTTCATGTAGGTTTTTTTTAATGTATTTATTTTTGCCTGCACTGGGTCTTGTTGCTTCGCACAGGCCTTTCTCTAGTTGCAGCGAGTGGGGGGCTTCTCTATGGTTGTGGTACACGGACTTGTCATTGTGGTGGCTTCTCTTGTTGTGGAGCATGGGCTCTAGAGTGCCCGGGCTTCAATAGTTGTGCCGCGTGGGCTTAGTTGCCCTGCGGCAGGTAGAATCTTCCTGGACCAGGGATCAAATCCATGTCCCCTGCACTGGCAGGCAGATTCTTTACCACTAGACCACCAGGGAAGTACCATGTAGTTTGTGGTTACCTGACTGGTTGATTGGACCTGTTGATCCATTTTGGATTTGTTCAGATAAGTCTAGAATCATAGCTGTAGCCATGAAGATAACATGTGTCATTTAATCATGAGAATTCTTAACCACAAGAGCACTGAAATGAACATATACTTGAAAGCATTCTAAACCATTGCTTCTTATAAATGCTTCTTTTGACTGTGATTTAGAAGAAGTGGTTGAGGGTTAGGGAGAGATTGATCGAGTGCAGTTACAATGCCTTAGTTCTAGCACCCACCTCAGGGTCTTCCTTTGTAAAATGGGGCTGAGAATGCCAGGCTTGTATACACCGTGATCCTTAAAAGAGTCACATGACATAATGAATATGAAATTGCTCCATTAAAGGACTCTGAGATCAAGGTTAACTTTACAGTTATCAGCCAAGTTGGTATACATTCCCTTGATATGATGTGATGAGAATAGCACTTCTCTGTGGTTTTCCTCCCCCAAACCTATAACCCTCATCTATCCATGAGAAAAATATCAGACAAACTTAAATTGAGGGACATTCTGCAGGATACCCTCCCAGTACTTCTCAAAACCACCATAGTCATGAAAAACAAGCAAAGACAAAGAAACTCTCACAGCCCAGAGGAAATTAAGGAGACATGGTGACTCAATGTGGTATCCTGGATGGGATCCTAGAACAGAAAAAAGAGAAGGCAATGGCAAGCCACTCCAGTACTCTTGCCTGGAAAATCCCATGGATGCAGGAGCCTGGTAGGCTGCAGTCCAGGGGGTCGCTATGAGTCGGACGCGACTGAGTGACTTCACTTTCACTTTTCACTTTCACACAGTGGAGGAGGCAATGGCAACCCACTCCAGTGTTCTTGCCTGGAGAATCCCAGGGACGGCAGAGCCTGGTGGGCTGCCGTCTATGGGGTTGCACAGAGTCGGACACGACTGAAGTGACTTAGCAGCAGCAGCAGCAGCAGTGAAGTCCTAATGAGGGCTAAAGTTTGGTTCATAGTAATGTAAGATATTAACAAAAGGGAAGCTGGATGAGAGGTATACAGGAGCTCTGAACTATTTTTGGAAACTTTATGTAAAGCTATAATTATAAAATTTAAAAGTAATTTTAAAAAAGGAAATTGATATACTAATATAAGATTTTATTTATTTCATTTTATTTGAAAGCAGCTTATAAATTCAAAAACTCACTTTAGATATTCCAGGCAAGGGAATTATTATGTGATAATTTGAAAATACTTTTAGGATAGCAGAGTTAATTATTTTTCTCTATTACTCATGCGTAGAGTCTCTGGTTTGTTATCAATGTCATCAAAAAAATCATCTCATTACTGAAGACTCCACTGAGTTTACTAAGTCCTGTCTCCTCATTTTGCAAACGAGGCCCAGAATGGGCAGGTGACTTATTTAAAGTTTATAATAGTATTGATAATGGGAAGCAAAAGATACTTTTATTGCACAAAAAATTATGAATAAATATATAAAGAAATACATGCAGACATATGTCATATACTGCATTATCTAGAAAATATTTCTTTTTGATAGAAATGAGATGTGAAAGCATAGGATGGTCTCTATAGTGAGTCTTTTTTTTTTTTTTTTGAGTGTTATTGTTTTGTTTTATTTTGTCTAGACTTAAGGAAACACATCCAGCTGAGTTTAGGAAGTAAATTGATAACAAAAAGCAATAAATGAAACTGTGTCACTCTTATGTGAAAGGCCTGCACTAGACTGAGGATTTACAAGTGAACAGTATCAGGCATCTGACCTTGAGGCCCTCCCAGCCTGGTCCAGGCAACAAACACCTAAGCAGTTGATACTAGCCTGTCGGAAGCAAAGGGTTAGATGGCTATGCCAAGAAAGCTCTGAGGAGTCACCTGACCCAACGAGGGGCCCAGCCTGATGGAGCCCTCCTAGAATGAATGACCAGTTGAAATGCTTTAAAAGAGGAGTGAAGAGTTGGCCAAATGGAGAGGAAGGAGGAAGGGACTCCAGGCAGGAAAAGGGACTTTGTGTCCTCTGAGGTTGCAAAGAAGGAGGGAAGCAAGTGGATTTAGATAAGGCAGAGACTGAAAGGAGACAGGAAGTTGACAGAAATCAGGCCCAAGGACTTCAGCCTTCACAGTGAAGTAGGGTATGAGCCCAAGCGCTGACAGTGGCGGGTGGGCGCTGGCTGGAGATCTGGATGAACATGGTAAAGCCTTGGGCCCATATCTGAGGGCAAAGAGAGTAGACTAAACAGAGGCAAGCAAAGGGTGCATGAACAATTCTGAGTGAGTATTAGCACCAGTGTAGAGGAACATGAAGTTTCCTCTGCAGCCTTCAACAGTCCAGCTACAGAGAGGGCATAGAGCAAGTGGGATGTAGCATTCATCTTGGGCTCACTTTTCCCAGACAGGGTGAACAGAGTGTAGGAACCTAAGAGAACTGAGGATGGGGAATATTTGCTGTTCAGACCTCAGTTGTAAATGTCATGGCGGGGCAGAAAGGGAAAGTGGGGAGGTCAACTGACTGGAAGAAACCAAAGGCAGCATCAAAGCTGATGTTCCTGTAAGGATAAGGGGAAGTCAAAGTCTCTCTCTCTTTTTTTTTTAATTATTTTTTATCAGCATATAGTTGCTTTACAATTTTGTGTTAATTTCTACTATACAGCAAAGTGAATTAGCTATAAACCTAGTCGCTCAGCTGTGTCCGACTCTTTGCAGTTCCATGGATGTAGCCTGCCAGGCTGCTCTGACCTTGGAATTGTCCAGGTAAGAATACTGGAAGGGGTAGCCATTCCCTTCTCCAGAGGATCTTCCCAGCCCAGGGATCAAACTCTGGTCTTGAGTGGAGGGGGTCTGTTCAGCCAGGCGACCCAGCTGCTATCCCTCCTTGTGTCTCATTGAGTGACTGCTGACAAGGCACTGCAGCTCCTGGGCCATGGTGCCTTCCTGGGGAAGATGAATGAACCTCCATAGCTGATGCAGGCCCCTCCGCTCTCAAAGACTGGAGGAGTCTCTGCTTCAGTTTCCCCATCTGGACAGCAGAGGGCTCTGCCTGTCCCCCATTGATATCATTATGGAACCCCAGCTGGGATCCCCTATTCAGTGCTGACTGCCCCCAACGCACATGCACAGCAGCTGCTCCTCCAACCACACCCCTCCTCCTGCTTTCCCATCCACAGCCCTTGACCCTGGCCAGCCTCCCCCTAACCAGGTCACCAGATGGGCTCCTGAGACCCTCCCCGTGGCAAAAGGCAGCCTGTGTGCAGCTCATTCCGCTGGGGGTGGAGAGCAGGAGTGTGTGCACTTGACCTTGGACTGGCAAATAGAGGCCTGGGGTGGGGGGTCAATGTGCCTCAGTTTCCTTCCCAACAACACTGAATTTTTATAATATCTAAAAATTGAGAAGGGTTCCCTGGTGGGTCAGCTGGTAAAGAATCCACCTGCAATGCAGGAAATGTGGATTTGATCCCTGGGTTGAGAGGATCTCCCGGAGAAGGAAATGGCAACCCATTCCAGTACTCTTGCCTGGAGAATCCCTAGGACAGAGGCGCCTGGCAGGTTACAGTCCGTAGAGTTGCAGAGTCAGACACGACTGAGCTACTGATACATGCACACTGCATTGCAGGCAGATTGTTTACTGTCTGAGACACCAGGGAAGTCCCCTGGTATGTGTGTGTGTGTGTGTGTGTGTGTGTGTGTGTGTGTATCCCTTCGTTTTTGGATTTCCTTCTCATTTAGGTCACCGCAGAGTACAGATTTCCTTGTGCTATATAATGGTGGTGCTGGTTTAGTCGCTAAGTCCAGTCTGACTCTTGGACCCCATGGGCTGTAGCCTGCCAAACTCCTCTGTCCATGGGATTTCCCAGGCAAGAACACTGGAGTGGGTTGCCATTTCCTTCTCCAGGGGATCTTCCCAACCCAAGAATCGAACCCAGGTCTCCTGCATTGCAGGTGGACTCCTGCACTGCAGGCGGATCTTTACCAACTGAGCTATAAGGGAAGCCCGTGCTATAGAGTAGGTTCTCATTAGTTACCTGTTTTGTACATAGTATCAATAGTGTATATATGTTCATCCCGATCTCCCAATTCATCTCACCCCTTCCCTGCTTGGTATCCATATATTTATTCTCTACATCTGTCTCTATTTCTGTTTGCAAATAAGATCACCTTAACCATTTTTCTAGATTTCACATGTATGCATTAATATACCATATTTGTTTTTCTCTTTTCGACTTATTTCACTCTGTTTGACACCTTCTAGGTCCATCCATGTCTCTTAAAACTAAATATGTTAGAAAAGAAAACTAATCCATGTGTCTAGCTTCTGAGTAAATAAAAGGAAGTGTATGGGGGTTTAAGAGAAGCAGAAGATGTTAAACCCAGGGGCCATTGCCTTCAATAAGGAGGGTGAAGCTCTGTGGGGTGTCGGGAGAATGCATCTGGGGTGTTGGGATTGTTGGGGATACAGAATTGAAGAACAGTAAGGTGCCACTAGCGGTGAAGAACCCACGTGTCAATGCAGGAAAAGAAAGAGATGTGGGTTTGATCCCTGGGTCTGGAAGATCCCCTGGAGGAGGGTGTGGCAACCCATTCCAGCATTCTTGCCTGGAGATCCCGTGGACAGAGGAGCCTAGTGGGCCACAGTCTATGGGGTCACACAGAGTCAGACACGACTAAAGTGACTTAGAACACACAAGGGATAAAAACACAGCAAAGAAAGGAGATGGAGTGGACCAAGGGTTAGAGAAAATGGGAAGAATGATCAGAATAGATGCTCCTAATATAACTGGGAAAGAAACAGCTCATGGTGAAGGGCTTAGGTACCAAGTGACCATAACTATGTAATGACAGGCAAGTGCATTCATCTAAGCTGCTCTTCCCTCATTGTACGAGTTCTGCTCTAACAGGCTATTGTGGCAATGAAGAGAATAATGCACCTGGACCACAGTAAGTGGTACCTATTAAAGAAGAGCCAACTTTGGCGCTATGGCTGAGAATCCTGGGTGGTCTGGCTAGTCTATGTAAGACCTGCATACAGAGAGGTGGTGATGCCTAGGCACCAGGCAGGTAGAGCAGCAGTTGGGGGTCTAATATGACCAAGAGCTTAGATTTGAAAACTTATGCATGGGTGCATGCTAAGTTGCTCAGTCATGTCTGACTCTTTGTGACCCTTTGGACTATAGCCCACCAGGCTCCTCTGTCCATGGGATTCTCCAGGCAAGAACACCGGAATGGGTTGCCTTGCCCTCCTCCAGGTTGAAAACCCATAGCAAGAGTTTAATATTGAAGCCTACTTTGAAATTAAAAAGAAAAAAATGGTGGAGATTAATATCCTAAATCAGTGCCTTTATGTGTTTTAAAATCAGTTCTCTTTTTGGATCTGACAGCACCCCAGAAGGCTTATTTGCTTGTAGATGAAGAGGAGGCATACCCATGGCAGAAAGTAGAGGGAAAGAGTGTTGAATTGAATAAGAGACACAAACAAAGATACAAAGGAAAATCTTTATGGAGGCAACACTGTCGAGTGCACTCAACCAAATTCTGAATTCCGTGGCTCTGGGCTCAGGTTCTGTGTGTTCATGAGGAAGAGCCATTCATGAGATCCAGAGGGTCTTTTGCACTCATTATTTCTAACAAGTTGGTTATGTTTATAAAATAGAATCATAACTACATCTGGAACTTTTACATAGAAATTAAGGTTGACATATATGCCAGAATGATTTATATTCCCTGATAAGATGGTAAAGTAAAGATTTATTTTACTTTGCACTCTCACAGCTTGGATTATTATTCATACTTTATTTTGCAAATTGGTGGTAACCCAACTGCAGCCAAATCAAGAGTTCACATGCCAAGTTTTAGTCTGAAAAAGTTTTGCATCCAATATAGACTTGGCCACAAAAATGAGGAGATCGAATAATAGAAGAGAAAAGAAAGTGTTTTATGTACTCGGGAGGTCAAAAACAGATGTGAATAAGGTTCTCACGGAGAATGGCTCGCTAACATCTGGTAATCCCTAATGCCTTTCATTGTCCATTTGTAAGTTTCCCCCAATGTTTAATATCAACAGCTATTCAGGAACGTAGTGACTTGCACAAAAAATTAAATAAAATTTATAGATACGAAAGACAAAGCCAGAAAATTACCCTGTTCTTGGCATTCATCCTTCCTGGGCAAGCACCTCGTATTTTCTTTCTGTCGATGCTATGTTTAATAATGCTATATGATTGGTTAGATTTCGATGGGGCTGAATGTGTGTTGTCTTGTTTCTTTTGTATGACTCAGTGAAAAAAGAAACATAAAACCTTATGCTGACTTTAATCAAAGAACTCTGGATTTTTTTTTTTTTCCCTGTGTAACCTGAAGAAAAAATGAGAAAATAGTCCCTGAAGGACAAGTTGTGCCTATAGCGGGGGAGGAAGGCAAGAAAGGATTGTTGAGGAAGGTGGATAAATTAGCCCATCTTGTTTTCTTGGCACAGTCTCTCTTATTTCTTGTTCCCTTTCAAACAACTCCCTTCTACAGAGACTGCTCCCACAAACTGCAGAATTTCTCACGTAATTTACAAAGGAGGGCAGACATGTCTGTATTTCCAGCCACAAAGGTTACAAAGGCTGAGGGACACAACTGCAAAGTTGATGGCTGGCTGTTAAATGCAGCAAGGAAGGTTGGACGTATGTTCCTCACTTGTCCATAGATCTACCTTGCATCATATAAATTAGAAGAAGTCTAGACATTCCTTTGGCAGATGAGTCAGGCCCACAAAATTGATTAATTAATAACTGATTCAGAGATGACAACAAGGTATCAACTTGTATGCCTACTCAGGTCCTCTGGTAGTAGCTGCCAGGAATACAAAGCATTAGAAGAGTGCTAAAGCTCTTCCCAAGCTCAGTGGGAAAGTCCATTCCTGGTAGACTTTGGATGTTGGCCAGGGCAGTGGGCAGGAAGGGTAGCAGCCCATGAGCCACTTAGTAACCATCTTTGCTTTAATCTATGGTGTTTGTCATGATAAGATCTGTTTCCTAAGGTTTGGGCATTTTTAATTCAAATTAAACCCACAGTCACAAATGCACATGCATGTCATGCAGTAATAGTAATACATTAGATCATCTGATGACACTCTGTATCTATAGAAGAGCTTTTTTAAGTCATCTCATGAGATTCTAAAGTGATCTTATAATACAGAATGCAGATGTGTTTCTATCCCCCTTTCTGAATGAGGAGCTAGATTTCAGAGCAGATAACTCATCCTAGGTCATGCTACCAGTAAGTAGAGAATTTAGGAAATACTTTGTAATCATTTGACTATTTTGGAATCACTCAAATTTCTGACTCAAATTAGGAGTCATAGAACTGAGAATTCTGACTATGATTTTCTGTTTCCTAAATTTTGCAGCAACAAGAACTAAACATGAAATGTTTACAATAAATGTGTATACACATGATTAAGTGACAACTAGTGGGAAACAGCTGGCCTTTGAAATGCATGACTATTAGTCTGAGTTGTCCAGGAAAAAAGAATGTATTTATGTATGTGATTGTTTATTATAAAGGCTGAGTCATGTGCTTACGGAGGTTGGCAAGTCCAAAATCTACAGAGCCCGTGTCCCAGTTGGAGTCTGAAGAATGGCAGCTTCTCATAGAACCAGAAAGAACAGATGTCCACTTTTGAAGGCAGGAGAGAGAATTCTCACTTGTTTGTAGAAATCTCAGAGTTTTGTTCTATGCAGGCCTTCAACTGATTACTTGAGGCTCATCCACATTATGGAGGGCAATCTGTTCTACTCAGTCTGCCAATTTAAATGTTAACCCAATCCCCAAACACCCTCACAGAAAAATCCAGAATAATGTTTGACCCAATATCTGAATACCTCATGGCCCAGCCAAGCTGACACATAAAATGCATCATCACAAGTTCACCCCTTGTCAACTTGTCATCCATATACTTCTTCTTAAGCCATATTTAGTCTCCAGATAAAGAAAGTGACAGGTTATCCTTATACCTAACATGATACAACCATCCTGTGTACAACCAAAATACTCTAAGCTTTCTTCCAGAAGAGGATGAAAAACCCTTGAGCAATATTTACTCTTCTTGTTCATATGTCATAGCTTAAGTACTATGAGGGTAGAATGTAATAGACTGAACTGTGTTGCCTCAAAATTCATATACTGAAGCCCTAAAGTCAGATGTAACCATGTTTGCAAATAAGGGTTTTAAGGAGGTAATTAGGGTGAAACAAGATCAAAGGGATAGGGCCCTAACTGTATAAAATAGGTGTCCTTACAAGAAGAGGAAGAGACACCAGAGGTCTCTCTCTCTCACTCTGTGCATGCACAGAGGAAAGCCCATGTGAAGACATAGATAGAGGGTGTCCATCCACAAACCAGAAAGAGAGGTGTCACTAGAAACCAGTCCTGCAGACACCTGGATCTTAGACTTTCAGCCTTTAAAACTATGGGAAAATCAGTGGCTGTTGTTTAAGCCACCCAGTATGTGATGTCTTATTCTGAGCTGACTAATGACCACAGCCTTACCTGAGAACATTTATTGCTATCACAGAAGAGGGACTTTAAAGTGCATCAGCCCAAATGATACAAATGAACTTGTTAACAAAACATAAACAGATCCACAGACTTGAGAGAACAAATTTATGGTTACCAAGGGGGAAGGGTGAGATGGAGGGATAGTTAGGGAGTTTGGGATTAACATGTACACACTTCTATATTTAAAATGTATAACCTACAAGGAACTGCTGTATAGCACATGGAACTCTACTCAATGTTATTGGGCAGCTTGGATGGGAGGGGAGTTTGGGGGAGAATGGATACAGGTATGTATATGGTCGAGCTTCTGCTGTCCACTTGAAACTATCACAACATGGTTAATTGGCTATGCTATGCTATGCTAAGTCACTTCAGTCGTGTCCGACTCTGTGCAACCTCATAGACAGCAGCCCACCAGGCTCCCCCGTCCCTGGGATTCTCCAGGCAAGATCACTGGAGTGGGTTGCCATTTCCTTCTCCAGTGCGTGAAAGTGAAGTCGCTCAGTCGTGTCCGACTCCTAGTGACCCCATGGACTGCAGCCTACCAGGCTCCTCCGTCCATGGGATTTTCCAGGCAAGAGTACTGGAGTGGGGTGCCATTGCCTTCTCTCCAATGTAAAAGAAAAAGTTTAAGAAAAAATAAAGTATATAAGTCCAGTAATTGTCTGCATGTGCTAATTCATTCTGTTAAACTACTAGGCTGGGCATAGACCTAAAATACCCTTCCTGGTATTTCAAGGGCTGGATTATAAATTATAAACTTCTGAATCTTCCCATGTTGTTTCAAAGGCAGCATGGCAAAATTTCTAAGAGTAGGAAGATGACTGGGAAGAGAGGAGTCGTCAATCAGTTTCATGGAAAGCTTACCATATGCTGAGCCTTTGTGACACAGTGGGGAAAAGATGCAGGCAGTATTCTGGAGAGTGACCTGGGTTCTAGGGTGGGGGCAGAGTATTTTTCCCTCTGAATATTTAGGGTTGTAAAAAATTTGACCAAAAAATGACCCCAAAATTGATTTTAAAAAGTTTATTTGGAGGTTGTAGCAGAAACCCGACTATTCATATAGGGCTTATCTGAAAGTTACTCTTCCATGACTGGGGAGAGTGTACACTTGTTCTCTTATCATCTTTGGCTGTTGGCTAGGCTGCTGATGCTGTGACCTGGTTATATTGATGTCTTAACATTGTGCTGCCTATGGATTATAGAAGACTTGATTTAGGTCTAAGGAGTTTGCAATCAGCACATGCCAAGATGAAAAACTAATCATAGTGTGCGCTGTGTGTGTGTTTAATCACATAACTTTTAGGGTCCTAATTTGTTGCAAGGCCCCTATCTTTTAAATTAAGTTTATTTATTTTTAATTAAAGGATAATTGCTTTTTAGTATTCTGTTGGTTTCTGCCAAACATCAACATGAAGTAGCCATAGCTATACCTATGTCCCCTCTCTCTTAAAACTTCCTCCCACCTCTCTCCCATCCCACCTGTCTAGATTGTTACAGAGCCCTGGTTTGAGTTTCCTGAGTCATACAGCAAATTTCCACTGGCTATTTTACATATGGTGATGTATGTTTCCATTTTGCTCTCTCCATACATCCTAACCTCTCCTTCCTCTCCCTGCCCCGTGTCCCTAGGTTTGTTCTCTATGTCTGTGTCTCCATTGCTGCTCTGCAAATAAGTCCATACCAGTACCATCTTTCTAGATTCCATATATATGTGTTAGTGTACAATATTTGTTTTTCTCTTTCTGACTTACTTTACTCTGTATAATGGGCTCTAGGTTCATCCACCTCATTAGAACTGACTCAAATGCATTCCTTTTTATGAAGATCCCTATGTTTGTAAGGAGTTGGTTTTCATTCTTTGTGCAAAACTATTTTTTTGACAAAGTTGAAGAGAGCTCTTGAAAAGACAATTTCAGTGTTGATGTAACACATTTATGCTGTAAGTTCTAAAGAAAAGCCAAGCAGAGCGTGGTCTCCAGCAGCACACACTGTTTCAGTCTCTCACTGTACTGCATTCACAGATTTTGGAGATGACCTACGAAGCTGTAAATAATAGCAGTACAATTTTTCTCTCAAACAATTTCTAAATTCTCCAATAGGCACAATGATAGATTCACTTAATAGATTGGTACAGACTTTCCTTGGGGGAAACTAAAGGGTTTTATTTATTTATTTCTACCTCTCTGAGTCAAAAGTTGATAATGCAGAAATATTGCACAAATACCATGACTACAGCATCTTTTCTTTTTATTGGACAGCAGTTGTGGTTTGAAAAGTAACTGTCTTCAGAAAGTTTTAAGGACTTCACAGAAATGGCTGAAGCTATGTGGACTCTCCAAATTACCTAATGGAATAGGTAAGCTTTATGCCTTTAAAATGGGCCATATGTACATTTTTTTGAAGCCTCCAGAGCTTTTCAGTTCATAAGGTTTTGTTTTGAGCATGAAATTGACTGCAGTTCTTACTGTTGTATTTTTTTTAAGTCCCCAATGTAGGAAAAAAATGGAATTTTTAATTTTTTTTATTGTGGTAAAAGTCCCATAATATAAAACATACTATTTTAACCATATTTAACTGAACAGGTCAGTGGCACTAAGTACATTCACATTGATGTAATAAAAAAATAGAATGTTTTAACAAGCCCATGATTCAAAGATTATACCAATGTTTTCTTTGTTTCCCATAGAACCTTAAGAAAAATCACTTCTCAGCACAGCTTCTGCTAAGTCACTAACCTCTATCAAATGTATGCTTCTAACAACAACAACAAATTCCCCAAGATGTGATGGTATGCTGCATGATGAATAATGAAAGGGAACAGTAGGGAGTAGGTTAATAGACAGTGGCACTTCTTACAAGAAACTCAAGAAACTTCAAAAATAGCTTCTTTATGAATCAGTCCAATTCAATTTTGAGTCAAGGGCATTCAAGACAATTTTTACCATTTTCTGAAATTATTAAGAGCTGAAAATTTAGTCACAGATGAAAATATTCTTAATCTAATAAGCTAACAATTGATTAGAAGGAAGGAATGAAACCCTGGTGTGGCTGACCACAGAAACCTATCAAGGAATATTGAGGGCAGAGGAATATTGAGCCTTAGACTTGCTAGCATGGAAGATAGATGACCTCAAACTGCCTCTTCACCCCACTGCCTCTCCTCCTCACACCCCAGCCCCACTCTGTATGGAACTACTGAAATTTGCTCTCCTAACTTGAGAGAGAAAGAAGCTGTTTATTCTTCCCTTTCCACCATCACCCCCAACTGTGACCATTTCAGACTTGTAGACCTAGCCATGCCCCAGGCGTCTGTAGGACCCATAAGTCTCCAAGAACTTGAATTTCATCTGGAGCAGGAAACTGGCCTGATGCAGGGTAGGGGTGGTGAATATAAAATGGGAGACAAAGTACAGGAGGGCCCTGAGAGAAATTACTTACAAGCTGGATGAAAGATTCTGGCTCTGTGAGTCAGTCTGAGGTGAGCAGCCCAGTAGGGGAGGAAGGAAAGGTCCTGTGTGTTGAGTGAGGCTGCTCTATAACTCCTCCAGCTCTGAATCACCTGTATGCTTTGGGTGAGAGTTACAACCAACTATCACCAGGGAACCAGGCCACTCCACCATGCACGTCCCCTGTGAGCACTGGGGGGAGAAAAGAAAGGTGTTTGCCTACTATCTTATAGAAGAGAACCAAAGAGTCCAAGGCAAGTAACACCAAAGCTCCACGTGCAGCCCTGGCACCTCTGGAGATGATCCTCTGTCTCAAAGGCACTGATCTTCAAATAGGATGGAGGTAGTATTAGTCATGCATGCCAAACATCCGCCCTCACAGACTTGAGAAAAGACTCTTTTGGTGACTTTGTTGTAAGCTGGACAGACCTGGGAACATGTGAGTTACATATGACTTAAACCACATTTGGTCGAGACTAATTCATGATTACAAAGCAAACCAAAGCTAGTGTTAAGCATGTAATTAAGACGTTCACTGCTAGCTTGATGGACCACCTGCTCCCTTTATCTTTTCTGTATTCATTTTGTTTGGGTTGCTTCATTTTCAATCAAGAAAGGGCAAAAGTGAGTCTATTTAATTGTTTTTTAATTATTTTAATGTCTTTGCTCACTCTCAGTTCAGTTCATTTTAGTCACTCAGTCGTGTCCAACTCTTTGCGACCCCATGGACTGCAGCATGCCAGGCCTCCCTGTCCATCACCAACTCCCAGAGTCTACCCAAACTCGTGTCCATTGAGTGATGCCATCCAACCATCTCATCCTCTACTGCTTTTTTTTTTTCAATTTTTATTTATTTATTTTAGGCTGCACTGGATCTTCACTGCTACACAGCTTTTTCTCTACTTCCATAAGTGGGGAAGACTCTATAGTTGTGTTGCATGGGCATCCCATTGAGGTGGCTTCTCTTGTTACACAGCTCACACAGGCTTCAGTAATTGCAGCTCCTGGGCTCTAGGCCACAGGCTCAGTGGTTGTGGCACATGGGCTTAGCTGCTCCACAGCATATGGGATCTTCCCAGATCAGAGATTGAATCTGTGTCCCCTGCATTGGCAGGCAGATTCTGAGCCACCAGGGAAGCCCAGGTCTATTTAATTTTTAATTCTACACCTTTTCATAGCAAAAGGGAGTCTTCATTTTAAATTTTGCACTCCTAATCAAATACTGTTCCTATGAATTATAACTTGCCTTGAGGTCTGAACCCACAATAGCATAAAGGCAATAGTTGAATTCTGAGAGTAGAACATAAGGAGAAGGAGTTGAGGGTTGAGGACTCAGCCTTTGGGGATTTTTGCTGTTAAGCATTGGAGGGACCCTAGGAGAGGCAAGAGTTCAAAGTCAGTTGCCCCAAGTAAAGATCAACCAGCCCAGATATCCATAGTACCTAATACAGACATTGAGTCTTATAGTCTTTAAATATGGGACAAAGTTGACTTATACATACATATAGTATAGTGTTAGCCACTCAGTCATGTCTGACTCTTTGTGACTCCTTGGACTGTAGCCTGCCAAGTTCCTCTATCCATGAACTTCTCCAGGCAAGAACACTGGGGTGGGTAGCCATTCCATTCTCCAGGAGATCTTCCTGACCCAGGGATAGAACCCGAGTCTCCTGCATTAACAGGCAGATTCTTTATCATCTGAGCCACCAGGGAAACCCATACTTACATAAATACATATGAATGAGGAATTTCTCTATATATTTATATGGATAAAAGATCTGTATCTCCAAATAGACAGATGTGTATATTTCATAGATTATATTTGCAGTAACAGCAGGAGATAAGAGAAAAGGAAAACAGAATGTATTTATTCTGACTCCTTCCTATCTAATCATTTTTATTCCAGTTACTGCCTTGGAATTACTGCTTCAATCAGATGGACCCTGTTCCATGGCTCAAAGCTTTCTCTGATCTCTCTACCCTTGTCTCTACATGTAGGACAGCTTCCCAGTGTTACCGATCCCTGGCTGTTTCAGCATCCTATTGGCTCCACTAATTCTACCCACACCTCTATAAACTATTTCTCATGTAACATGTCTCTTTAAACAAAAGTTAATCTTTGAGAATGCCAGATAACCCATAATGAACTCTGGATTGCGACAGGAGCTGAGTTCATGTTGATCTTCCTATTAGGCATCCAAGGGAAGATAGAGATAGGCAAGTAAAAGTGAGTCTGGAAACACCTTAAGGCTGGAAAAGTCTGGGCTGGAGAAAATCACATTTAGTCTTCAGCCTTTAGATGCAGAAGGGAATAGTTATGACCTTTTGCTCTCCAGGAAAGCAAGCATCTCCTCTTGCTAACCTGCCCAGAATCTTGAATTACCATCTTGTTGGATTCAAGGCAGTCCCGGACTGCCCCATCCTCACAATGAGAAAGCCTGACATCTAGGGTTAAAACCTGAGCTTATTACTCTCCTTCTTCTAAGTGTCAGGCTCCCCATGCCTCCCATCACTGCTTACGAACAGAAGCCTAAACTTCCCAGGCATCTACTTTTACCAGAATTCTCATCTCTTTACTGCTTTGTACCTCCCAGTAATAGGAACTAATTCTTCTGTCCCTCTCAAAAATCTCTTCCTTTAAGCAACTTTAGATTCTTAATCACATATGATTTAGTCTATGACATAATGGACTATTCAAAAAAATGTCCTAAGATTTGTCCAAGAAGTGCACAAAAAAAATTGACTTAAGCTATCTGTTCATAATCACATGGATACAATGTACCGCATCACTGAGCAAACTCCAAGATAAACATTTGGCCATAAAGACAATAAGCCAAATTATACAGATTTTTTTTTTTTTTTTTTTTTTGGCTATTTTGGGTTTGCACTGACATACATGGCCATAGACAGTTAATTGGATCTATAAATACTCCCAGTTAAGTTTAATTAGTTCTTGGTGGAGAATCTTAGGTTATGTTAACTATGGTGATAATTTGGGATAATTTTTTTTTTAATTCCACAGAAGTTAGCTTTGCAAAATTGACCTATAATATGCTCTGAGATAAAAGGTAAAAAGAAATTGGATAAAGGAGTGAGAAATAAGACTATGAAAGGATTAGTTACTCTGTAAAAAAAAAGCCAATATGATTGTAGAAGTATTAAGATCCCTGTAGGAGATTTACAGAGGAAGTCTGCCCTGGATTAGAATTTGATATCAAATAACTTAACTAAAGTCATACAATTTCTGTGCCATTTGTAGTTGAGTTAATAGCATATGTTCCTAGAGGATTAGAGCCAATGATTAAGGAAATTAGGTTTTGTTTGAATTTAATTTAGTTATATAAAGCTGCTACTATAATTTACAGCTTTGATATTTAATATTTAATAACCCAGATCTTAGAAGAATACTAGATATAGCCATGTCATTATGCCTTGAAATATTATTCCCATAAGTCATTTATATTTGCTGGCTGATAAGGATGTTCATCAAGTAGATGGACTCATCTTGAGTCCACTGATAAGGCCAATGCAGTTTTACAGTTTGCTCAGTCCTTGTATTTTTCCACTCCATTTCCCACACCTGTAACTTACTGAATCATAATTTATCTGGCCAGTCAATTGTCATAATAAAGAAACATAACAGCCTTCCTTCAGAAGCCAGCTGTGGGAATGAGTCAGCTCTGCCTTTCTCTGACATTTTATGTATCTGTGACTCTTAGTCATTAAAAACCACAGGGATGTCTTTGGAAATACTGGACCCTAAGTATTTTTCTTTCATTGCTTTGCTGAATTTTCCCCCATCCATCTCCTTGACTTTTTCTTCCTTTTTTCCTTCATTTTTTCTGAAGCTTTGTACTAATGATTCCAATTTCTTTGCTGAATATACCTATAGCTCTTTATCAGAATTTAACTTTTCTTTTTTCTCCAATTTATAAAAATGAGTCCTAAATTTCTAATCCCAGGCTAGTTTTTATTTCCTAACATTCCCATTATTTTCTCCCTGTGTGTTAGTCACTCAGTCACGTCCAACTCTTTGAGACCCCATGAACTGTAGCCCGCCAGGCTCCTCTGTCCATGGACTTCTCCAGGCAAAAATACTGGAGTGGGTTGCCATTTCCTTCTCCATATTTTCTCCCTAGATAAGAATATTTGTATTAAATAAACTATCTTTTTCCTTTAGTCCTTGTGTAACCTCTTATCTCTTGTATTCACGTGCTTTCAATGTCCTTACAACTACTGAGACCCCTGCCTATCTCTACTCTGGTTAGTTTTGTTCTTCTCCCTTGCTTTTACTTTCTGGTTTGTGCTTCCTTCAAAGACAGGTCAGAGCAGCCTTTCTGAAAATTCACAAGGTACAGTCTCTAGATTCAAAGATTTTATAGGTCTAAACAGAGGACTTATGCAAGAATATCTACTTTAAGTGAAAGTCGCTCAGTTGTTTCCAAGTCTTTACGACCTCATGGACTATACATTCCATGGAATTCTCCAGGCCAGAATACTGGAGTGGGTAGCCTCTCCCTTCTCCAGGGGATCTTCTGAACCTAGGGATCGAACCCAGGTCTCCCACATTATAGGAGGATTCTTTACCAGCTGAGACACACACACACACACACACACACCCCCTTTAGGTAGGAAGCAAAGTGTAGAAATTAATAAAAATGAAATATTTGAAGTAGGCTAATGCATAAGCATGCAAGCTGAAACAACAGGAGTTTGTTGGAAAGGAATGAAAAATGCATTAATATATTCTAAGAAACAAGTTTCTTTTGTGCTTTCCAGCCAGACCTCTTAAAATTCCAACATCATGAATACCTTTAATAGTAATAATAAAAATGTATGAAAGCATAATGCTTCAGCATGTGGTTTTCTGGAGCTAGAATGGCAGAGGGGCAATCTTGGCTTCACCACGTATAGCTCTGTGACTTTGGACAATCACTTAATCTTTCTATGCCTCAGTTTTCAAATATATAAAATGAGGACACCAGTTGTACTCTGTTGACAAAGTTTTGGTGTTAATACATGTGAAATGCTTATAATTATGCCTTATTTATAGTAAACTCTCATTAACTATTAGAGTGGTTTACTATTATTTTTGTTATTGCTATTGTAAAATAAAGCACCAGTAAATAGAAAACAGCAGATCAGAGTGAACATTAAGAAACAAACAAGCTACAATGCAGTAATTGTAAAGTCATTTACTTAATCTGTATCTTTTTTTTTTCTTGCTTCATTTCTGGAGTTAAAAATTTTATGTATTTAGAGTCACCTCCAAATAATACATATCAAAATCACCAGTAGAGTATAATTTCTTAGCTCAAAATTAACCTCTGTAAAAGATGAAGGAACCTCTGCATCAAGCATATTTGAGATGGGAAATCTTTTTTTTTTTCCCCTAACCCAAGATAGTGAGCTACTTCAAATCCTGCAAAGTTTGAAGCTCTGGTGACTTAAAAATTCCAATTTAAGAACTAGAGAAATAGTATGTTTGCACTAAAATAAAAAACATAAAGCACCAACCAGAACTAGATCAAAAGATCCCACAACTCAGATTAGCCTTGCCTAATTGATTGAAGAGAACTCACTGAGTGCCAGCTGTACAGAAGTACTTACCTCCACCCAGGAAGGAAGTTAAGAACAAGAGGGTAACTGGAGCAGCAGTTCTAATCCTTCATATCTGATACAAAGGAAAGAAAGGTGAGAGTTCATTATGTTCCAACTAACCAGGAGTTCCAACTAACCATGGAGGCTCCCAGACAGTTGTCAGCTCAGTCATGAAGTAAACCAGATCATTCAGTGAAAAAAAGAAAATTCACATTGATCAAGGAGAGAAACAATGTGAAAGAAAATTCACATTAATCAAGAAAGAGAAACCTTCTCTAGCTGTGTTTTTGTTTATGTGAGAGGTGGACCCCATAGAATACTGGGCAAGGGTAATAATCTTGGTAGTGACTAATAGCAAGTAAAGCATCTTCAGCTGTAGGGGGAGGCAGACAGCATGTGTCAGACATAAAAATATAGCAGCAGAGGCTATAAGAAATATAGTTTTAAGTTATCAAGGGAAGAGAGAAACAGGGTGGCTAATGATGGGCATCCCTAGGAACAAGATTCCTGGTAATAAGAAATAGAACCACAGTCAAATCCAGGTCTACTACAAAATTATATTTAATTACATAAGACTTTTAAAATAGCCTCACACTTACAGAGTTTTGGGGCTTCCCCAATGGCTCAGTAGGTAAAGAATCCGCATGCAATGCAGGAGACATGAGTTTAATCCCTGGGTTGGGAAGATCCCCATGGAGGAGGAAGTGGCAGCCCACTCCAGAATTCTTCCCTGGAGAATCCCATGGAAAGAGGAGCCTGGCGGGATACAGACCATGGGTTGCAAAGAGTTGGACATGACTGAGCACATGGCACAGTTATAAAGTTTTAGAAATTGCCACTTTTTTTTTTTAGTTTTTTTTTTTAATTTTATTTTATTTTTAAACTTTACATAACTGTATTAGTTTTGCGAAATATCAAAATGAATCCGCCACAGGTATACATGTGTTCCCCATCCTGAACCCTCCTCCCTCCTCCCTCCCCATTCCATCCCTCTGGGTCGTCCCAGTGCACCAGCCCCAAGCATCCAGTATCGTGCATCGAACCTGGACTGGCAACTCGTTTCATACATGATATTTTACATGTTTCAATGCCATTCTCCCAAATCTTCCCACCCTCTCCCTCTCCCACAGAGTCCATAAGACTGTTCTATACATCAGTGTCTCTTTTGCTGTCTCGTACACAGGGTTATTGTTACCATCTTTCTAAATTCCATATATATACGTTAGTATACTGTATTGGTGTTTTTCTTTCTGGCTTACTTCACTCTGTATAATAGGCTCCAGTTTCATCCACCTCATTAGAACTGATGCAAATGTATTCTTTTTAATGGCTGAGTAATACTCCATTGTATATATGTACCATATCTTTCTTATCCATTCATCTGCTGATGGACATCTAGGTTGCTTCCATGTCCTGGCTATTATAAACAGTGCTGTGATGAACATTGGGGTAAACGTGTCTCTTTCCCTTCTGGTTTCCTCAGTGTGTATGCCCAGCAGTGGGATTGCTGGATCATAAGGCAGGTCTATTTCCAGTTTTTTAAGGAATCTCCACACTGTTCTCCATAGTGGCTGTACTAGTTTGCATTCCCACCAACAGTGTAAGAGGGTTCCCTTTTCTCCACACCCTCTCCAGCATTTATTACTTGTAGACTTTTGGATCGCAGCCATTCTGACTGATGTGAAATGGCACCTCATAGTGGTTTTGATTTGCATTTCTCTGATAATGAGTGATGTTGAGCATCTTTTCATGTGTTTGTTAGCCATCTGGATGTCTTCTTTGGAGAAATGTCTATTTAGTTCTTTGGCCCATTTTTTGATTGGGTCATTTATTTTTCTGGAGTTGAGCTGTAGGAGTTGCTTGTATATTCTCGAGATTAGTTGTTTGTCAGTTGCTTCATTTGCTATTCTCTTCTCCCATTCTGAAGGCTGTCTTTTCACCTTGCTAATAGTTTCCTTTGATGTGCAGAAGCTTTTAGGGTTAATTAGGTCCCATTTGTTTATTTTTGCTTTTATTTCCAATATTCTGGGAGGTGGATCATAGAGGATCCTGCTGTGATGTATGTCAGAGAGTGTTTTGCCTATGTTCTCCTCTAGGAGTTTTATAGTTTCTGGTCTTACGTTTAGATCTTTAATCCATTTTGAGTTTATTTTTGTGTATGGTGTTAGAAAGTGGTCTAGTTTCATTCTTTTACAAGTGGTTGACCAGTTTTCCCAGCACTACTTGTTAAAGAGATTGTCTTTAATCCATTGTATATTCTTGCCTCCTTTGTCAAAGATAAGGTGTCCATATGTGCGTGGATTTATCTCTGGGCTTTCTATTTTGTTCCATTGATCTATATTTCTGTCTTTGTGCCAGTACCATACTGTCTTGATAACTGTGGCTTTGTAGTAGAGCCTGAAGTCAGGTAGGTTGATTCCTCCAGTTCCATTCTTCTTTCTCAAGATCGCTTTGGCTATTCGAGGTTTTTTGTTTTTCCATACAAATTGTGAAATTATTTGTTCTAGCTCTGTGAAGAATGCTGTTGGTAGCTTGATAGGGATTGCATTGAATCTATAGATTGCTTTGGGTAGTATGCTCATTTTCACTATATTGATTCTTCCAATCCATGAACATGGTATATTTCTCCATCTGTTAGTGTCCTCTTTGATTTCTTTCACCAGTGTTTTATAGTTTTCTATATATAGGTCTTTAGTTTCTTTAGGTAGATATATTCCTAAGTATTTTATTCTTTCCGTTGCAATGGTGAATGGAATTGTTTCCTTAATTTCTCTTTCTGTTTTCTCATTATTAGTGTATAGGAATGCAAGGGATTTCTGTGTGTTGATTTTATATCCTGCAACTTTACTATAGTCATTGATTAGTTCTAGTAATTTTCTGGTGGAGTCTTTAGGGTTTTCTATGTAGAGGATCATGTCATCTGCAAACAGTGAGAGCTTTACTTCTTCTTTTCCAATTTGGATTCCTTTTATTTCTTTTTCTGTTCTGATTGCTGTGGCCAAAACTTCCAAAACTATGTTGAATAGTAATGGTGAAAGTGGGCACCCTTGTCTTGTTCCTGACTTTAGAGGAAATGCTTTCAATTTTTCACCATTGAGGATAATGTTTGCTGTGGGTTTGTCATATATAGCTTTGATTATGTTGAGGTATGTTCCTTCTATTCCTGCTTTCTGGAGAGTTTTTATCATAAATGGATGTTGAATTTTGTCAAAGGCTTTCTCTGCATCTATTGAGATAATCATATGGTTTTTATTTTTCAATTTGTTAATGTGGTGTATTACCACTTTTTGACTCAGGAAATCTGAGAGAGAGTTACATCTATACCATTTACTAAACTCCATGATGTGAGCAGTCATTATGCTTGCTGAGCCTCATTCTTTCCATAAGGAAAACAGATGTAATAGTATCTACACAGTGCCACCTTAAAGGGTTTTAAGAGTAGTCAAGTAAAATTATGCTTTGAAACATAAAGCACTATTGGATTGTAAATTATTAATATCACTCAGCTTTCAACTGATTTTTTATTGGTGAGGATATTACTGTTTTATCATATTATTATAACTAGTTCTAATTGTTAAAGGGAAATGACTGTTCAATATATGAAAAGATATATATATATATATATATATACCTTTATATATATATAAATTACACACTCATTCTAGCTATATCTACTGGTGCATCAGAATTAAATTTAATCTACTATCCAGTGGTATTTCTTCAATAATGATAGCTATCACAATACATGACCACAGGAACAACCATAGCCTTGACTAGACGAACCTTTGTTGGCAAAGTAATGTTTCTGCTTTTGAATATGCTATCTAGGTTGATCATAACTTTCCTTCCAAGGAGTAAGCGTCTTTTAATTTCATGGCTACAGTCACCATCTGTAGTGATTTTGGAGCTCAGAAAAATAAAGTCTGACACTGTTTCCACTGTTTCCCCATCTATTTCCCATGAAGTGGTGGGACCGGATGTATGGATGTGATAGTTGGACTGTGAAGAAGGCTGAGCACCGAAAAATTGATGCTTTTGAACTGTGGTGTTGGAGAAGACTCTTGGGAGTCCCTTGGACTGCAAGGAGATCCAACCAGTCCATTCTGAAGGAGATCAGCCCTGAGATTTCTTGGGAAGGAATGATGCTGAAGCTGAAACTCCAGTACTTTGGCCACCTCATGCGAAGAGTTGACTCATTGGAAAAGACTCTGATGCTGGAGGGATTGGGGGCAGGAGGAGAAGGGGACGACAGAGGATGAGATGGCTGGATGGCATCACTGACTTGATGGACGTGAGTCTGAGTGAACTCCGGGAGTTGGTGATGGACAGGGAGGCCTGGCGTGCTGTGATTCATGGGGTCACAAAGAGTCGGACACGACTGAGCGACTGATCTGATCACAATACTCCCTTAATTGTCTGTTCTGTATATTACAGAGAAAAGTTCAAGGGTTGGTTAATTCAGTTGTTTAATGGTATAGACCTGACAGAAGCAGAGATATTAAGAGGTGCAAGAATACACTGAAGAACTGTACAAAAAAGATCTTCACGACCCAGTTAATGATGACAGTGGTGATCACTCACCTAGAGCCAGACATCCTGGAATGTGAAGTCAAGTTGGCCTTAGGAAGCATCACTATGAACAAAGCTAGTGGAAGTGATGGAATCCCAGTTGAGCTATTTCATATCCTCAAAGATGATGCTGTGAAAGTGCTGCACTCAATATTTCAGCAAATTTAGAAAACTCAGCAGTGGCCACAGGACTGGAAAAGGTCAGTTTTCATTCCAATCCCAAAGAAAGTCAATGCCAAAGAATGCTCAAACTACTGCACAATTGCACTCATCTCACACACTAGTAAAGAAATGCTCAAAATTCTCCAAGCCAGGCTTCAGCAATACATGAACTGTGAACTTCCAGATGTTCAAGATGGATTTAGAAATGGCAGAGGAACCAGAGATCAAATTTCCAGCATCTGCTGGATCATGGAAAAAGCAAAAGAGTTCCAGAAAAATATCTATTTCTGCTTTGACTATGCCAAAGCCTTTGACTGTATGTACCACAATAAACTGTGGAAAATTCTGAAAGAGATGAGAGGCACAAGACCTGCCTCTTGAGAAACCTATATGCTGGTCAGGAAGCAACAGTTAGAACTGGACATGGAACAACAGACTGGTTCCAAATAAGAAAAGGAGTACGTCAAGGCTGTATATTGTCACCCTGCTTATTTAACTTATATGCAGAGTACATCCTGAGAAACGCTGGGCTGCAGGAAGCACAGCTGGAATCAAGATTGCCGGGAGAAATATCAATAACCTCAGATATGCAGATGACACCACCCTTATGGCAGAAAGCAAAGAAGAACTAAAGAGCCTCATGATGAAAGTGAAAGGACAGAGTGAAAAAGTTGGTTTAAAGCTCAACATTCAGAAAACTAAGATCATGGCATCTGGTACCATCACTTCATGGGAAATAGATGGGGAAATAGTGGAAACAGTGAGAGACTTTATTTTTGGGGCTCCAAAATCACTGCAGATGGTGACTGCAGCCATGAAATTAAAAGATGCTTGCTCCTTGGAAGAAAAGTTATGACCAACCTAGACAGCATATTAAGAAGCAGAGACATTACTTTGCCAGCAAAGGTCCATCTAGTCAAAGCTCTGGTTTTTCCAGTAGTCATGTATGGATGTGAGAGTTGGACTATAAAGAAAGCTGAGCGCCAAGGAATTGGTGCTTTTGAACTGTGGTGTTGAAGACTCTTGAGAGTCCCTTGGACTGCAAGGAGATCCAACCAGTCCATCCTAAAGGAAATCAGTCCTGGGTGTTCATTGGAAGGACTGATGCTGAAGCTGAAACGCCAACATTTTGGCCACCTGATGTGAAGAACTGACTCACTTGAAAAGACCCTGATGCTGGGAAAGACGGAAGGCAGGAGTAGAACGAGAAGACAGAGGATGAGATGGTTGGATGGCATCACCAACTCAATGGACATGAGTTTGAGTAAACTGGGAGTTAGTGATGGACAGGAAAGCCTGGTGTACTGCAGTCTATGGGGTCACAGAGTTGAACACGACTGAGCGACTGAACTGAACTGAACCAACCAGAGACATAGAAATTAAGTAGAAATTTATAACATTAGTCCAAGTAACAAATGATATTAATGTGAACTTTGTCCATATCACTGAGAGTAAGAACAAGAGGCAGGTTCAAACATATTGCTCAGGTAGACGTGGCAAGTCCCCACCATAAACTGAAAGTAGGTCGTGAGAGAGAATAGTCAGAGATGGCCCCTATGTTTTATAAGGGAGAACCAGGTTTGAGAGAGAAAGATAATGAATATATTGGGATGAAAGAGATGTTCAGCAGATGCTTACACAGGCAAATTCTGGGTATTTATCATCAGCTAATGTCAAAAGAAGCAGACTTTGAGCAGGAAAAAGCAAGACAGGGGGCTCTTTGTAGCCCAAAGAGGATGCAAAGAGTTTGGAAAAACTAAGCAAATCAAAGGAAATAATTCATTTGTTTTTTTTTTTAATGACCACCTTAAGTACTTTAAGCTAAATTTGAGTAAAAAATGGTCGTTTATTCCTATTAAGTTCACTTATTGATTCTGGTACATTATTCCAGTCTACTACTGAGTTTATTTTTTCACTAGCAGTCATTGCATAGAAACACTGCTCTGTTTTTCCAATTGTCTTCTATTGTATATTTAGCCTCAAAAAGTTATTTAAGGCATAAAATTATTGAATAACACAGAAAGCTAATCATTGTCCTGAGAAATGAAGCAATATTGTAAAAATCGTGTAGTGGACACTCTGGCACACCACCTGTGTCTGCATTCAGAATCAGCACTTATTTCCAGAGGTTGAGTGTTGACTACTCACAACTCATAGCTGAGTCCTTCCCTAAGCATGGCCTTGGCCTTGCCTGTTAGACCTCCCTCAGCTGTGTCTGTTGATTTGTTGAAGTAACCCCTTTCTTTCAATTCTGGTCAATAGAAGAATCATCCTAGCTCTGTAGCCTCTGATGGGATCAACTGATGCCTCTGTTGCAACTACATTATAGTTGGACTTTTCCTCTGCAGCCTTCACTCTCTCATAGGTTTATTCTTACTGGCATTCTAAAACCACCTACAAACAAATCTCCATCGTAATGTCTATATCCCCAAGGAACTCTACCTAAGATGAATTTCAAATCAAAATCTTAGTTGGTATTTTTTGACTTGACAGAACCATTTTAGACATCATTTGGAGTATCAGGATCCTTTATACATTTCAAAAAGAAGATTAATGAGGATGACTGTTTTTAAGTTATGTTATTAATTTAATCTGCATGGTACTGGTATAACAATAAAGAGGGAAATGAATAGAGGAGAATAGATATCTCAAACAGATTCTACTCCATACAAGAATTTATTGTATTATAAAGGCCAGTGACATCACAAAGCTATGATCAAGATTAATGACATAACAAATCAAAGAGGAAGGGAAAAATTACTCAGTAAATTGTGCTGGGACAAGAGGATCAGAAAAATAAATGAATTCTTTTATCGTCCATTAAACTAAATCCAGGATGGATTAAAAATGTTCGCCTTTACTAATAATCAAGGAAGCAAATTTAAACATCAATGAGATACTATCTTTTGCTTGGCATATTGGTAGGGAGTTTATTGATGAGGGCCTGGGGATAAAAGAGTACGTTCATAATACTGGTGGAAATTTAAATTGTTATAGCTTTTGAAGGACAATCTGATATTTACTGTAAAATTTTAAATTGTGTATCTTTGATTTAATTTACTAAACTTTTTCATTGAAGAATAGTATAAAATATTAAGATCAGCATATGTGTATATGATAAACTTCAGAGATCTTAAAGTTTGTACAAATTTATATGTTTTGCACATGTAAAAATAAATATATACAATCATGTAACCACCACCCAAATCACGATATGAGATGTTTTCAGAACTTCAGAAGTTTACCTGATATTCTTTCCTGAATAATTATTTCCCTTCCAATAAATGACTAGGACAGAACATGTCCTCTTATGGAGCTTATGGCTTGCTGGCAAAGGTGAATATTAAGTAAAAATATACACAAATGAGTATTAATACTTGGTATCAATATTATGGGAAAAAAAGTGTGAAAAGAGAAATACTATTTAGACTGCAGAAATTAATGGAAGACAAATCAGAAGAAGTGATATTTAACATGAATAATGAGTAGGAGTTAGCCAGGCAAAGAGAGTAGGAAGGGAAGAGCATCCTAAGGAGGGAAAACAGTATGTGGCTTGAGTTGAAAAAGAGCTTCAGGGACCTGAAAAATAAAAATAGTGTTGCTAAGCAGAAAAGAGTCATTTCTGGAGACTGGAGAAACAGGCAGGAGCCAATCCCAGCAGGGCATTTTAAACTGGTTAAAGATGTATATTTTAACCTTATTGTAATAGAAAACCAATAGATGGCTTTAAAGGAAAGTACATTTTTAAATGATAACTGTGGGCCACTCTGACCTTAATGGATTGTTGGCAAGATAGAGTGGAAGTTGGGAGATGACTTATAAGGCTATTACAAGAGAGGATGGTGACTTGGACCAGAAAGCAAAACAAAAAGAAATGGAGAATTTAAAATGTACTTGGAAAGTTGCATCTACTGAGCTCAGCAGGGAATGAGAAGGATGAGGGCAAAGGATATTGTAAATTTATGTAAAAGAAAGGCTTTGAAGGATAAATATCAGACTGCTGGCAGTTATCTCTGCTTTGGGCTTGAATGAGGAGGGAGAAAGGCTGCTATTGAAAAGTCTACAAGCAATAAATGCTGGAGAGTGTGTGGAGAAAAGGGAACCCTCTTACACTGTTGGTGGGAATGCAAACTAGTACAGCCACTATGGAGAACAGTGTGGAGATTCTTTAAAAAACTGGAAATAGAACTGCCTTATGACCCAGCAATCCCACTGCTGGGCATACACACCAAGAAAACCAGAATTGAAAGAGACACGTGTACCCCAATGTTCATCGCCGCACTGTTTATAATAGCTAGGGCATGGAAGCAACCTAGATGTCCATCAGCAGATGAATGGCTAAGAAAGCTGTGGTACATATACACAATAGAGTATTACTCAGCCATTAAAAAGAATACATTTAAGTTAGTTCTAATGAGGTGGATGAAACTGGAGCCTATTATACAGAGTGAAGTAAGCCAGAAAGAAAAGCACCAATACAGTATACTAACGCATATATATATAATTTAGAAAGATGGTAACGACAACCCTGTATGCGAGACAGCAAAAGAGACACAGATGTATAGAAGAGTCTTTTGGACTCTGTGGGGGAGCGGGAGGATGATTTGGGAGAATGGCATTGAAACATGTATAATATCATATAAGAAATGAATCGCCAGCCCAGGTTCGATGCAGGATACAGGATGCTTGGGGCTGGTGCACTGGGATGACCCATAGGGATGGTATGGGGAGGGAAGTTGGAGGGGGGTTCAGGATTGGGAACACGTGTACACCCGTGGCAGATTCATGTTGCTGTATGGCAAAACCAATACAATATTGTAAAGTAATTAGCCTCCAATTAAAATAAAAATAAAAATATCAAAAAAAAATTTTTTTTTAAATTGAAGGATAATTGCTTTACAGAATTTTGGTGTTTTCTGTCAAACCTCAACATGAATCAGCCATAGGGATACATATATCCCCTCCCTTTTGAAACTCCCTCCCATCTTCCTCACATCCCACTCCTCTAGGTTGATACATGGCCCCTGTTTGAGTTTCCTGAGCCATACAACAAATTCCCATTGGCTATATATTTTACATATGGTAATGTAAGTTTTCATGTTACTCTTTCCATACATTTCATCCTCTCCTCCCCCTCCCCATATCCATAAGTCTATTTTCTATATCTGTTTCTCCATTGCTGCCATGTAAATAAATTCTTCAGTACCATTTTTCTAGATTCCATATATATATATATATATATATATATATATATATATGTTAGAATATGGTATTTATCTTTCTCTTTCTGACTCACTTCACTCTGTGTAATAGGTTCTAGGTCCATCCATCTCATTAGAATGGACTCAAATGTGTTCCTTTTTATGGCTGAGTAATATTCCATTGTGTATATATACCACAACTTCTTTATCCATTCATCTGTTGATGGACATCTAGGTTGCTTCCATGTTCTAGCTATTGTAAATTGTGCTGCAATGAACTCTGGCATACATGTGTCTCTTTCAGTTTTGGTTTCCTCAGGGTATATGCCTAGAAGTGGGATTGCTGGGTCATATGGTGGTTTTATTCCTAGTTTTTTAAGGAATCTCCATACCATCTTCCATAGTGGCTGTATCAATTTACAATTCCAACAACAGTGCAAGTGTTCCCTTTTATCCACATCCTTTCCAGCATTTATTGTTTGTAGACTTTTTGATGAGGGCCATTCTGACTGGTATGAGGTGATATCTCATTGTAGTTTTGATCTGCATTTCTCTAATAATGAGCAATGTTGAGCATCTTTTTATTTGTTTGTTAGCCATCTATGTATGTATGTCTTTGGAGAAATGTCTGTTTATGTTTTTTTTTCCCACTTTTAGATTGGATTGTTTATTTTTCTGGGATTGAGTTATATGAACTTCTTGTATATTTTGGAAATTAATCCTTTGTCAGTTGTTTCAGTTGCTCTTATTTTCTCTCATTCTGAGGGTTGTCTTTTCACATTGGTTATAGTTTCCTTTGCTGTGCAAAAGCTTTTAAGTTTAATCAGGTCCCACCTGTTTACTTTTGTTTTTATTTCCATTACTCTAGGAGGTGGGTCATAGAGGATCTTGCTTTGATTTATGTCACCAAGTGTTCTGCCTATATTTTCCTCTAAGAGTTTTATAGTTTCTGGTCTTCCATTTAGGTCTTTAATCCATTTTGAGTTTATCTTTGTGTTTAGTGTTAGGAAATGTTCTAATTTCATTCTTCTACATGTAGCTATCCAGTTTTTCCAGCACCATTTATTGAAGAGGCTGTCTCTGCCCATTGTATATTCTTGCATCTGTTGCCAAATATAAGGTAACTATATGTGCATGGGTTTATTTCTGGGCTTTCTATCTTGTACCATTGGTCTATATGTCTGTTTTTGTGCCAGGACCATACTGTCTTGATAACTGTAGCTTTGTAGTATAGTCTGAAGTCAAGAAGGTTGATTCCTTCCAGCTCCATTCTTCTTTCTCAAGACTGTTTGGCTATTCAGGATCTTTTGTGTTTCCATATGAATCGTGAAAGTTTTTGTTCTAATTCTGTGAAAAATGCCATTGGTAATTTGATAGGGATTGCATTAAATTTGTAGATTGCATTTGGTAGCATAGTCATTTTCACAATATTGATTCTTCCTACCCAAGACTATGGAGTATCTCTCCATCTGTTTATGTCATCTTTGATATCTTTCATTAGTGTTTTATAATTTTCTGTGTACAGTTCTTTTGTCTCCTTAGATAAGTTTATTCCTAGATACTTAATTCTTTTTGTTGCAGTGGTCAATAGTATTGATACCTTAATTTCTCTTTTTGATTTTTCATTGTTAGCATATAGAAATGCAAGTGATTTCTGTGTATTGATTTTGTATCCTGAAACTTTGCTAAATTCACCGATTAGCTCTAGTAATTTTCTGATACTATCTTTAGGGTTTTCTATGTACAGTATCATGTCATTTACAAACAGTGAGAGCTTTACTTCTTTTCTGATCTGGATTCCTTTTATTTCTTTTTCTTCTCTGATTGTTGTAGCTAGGACTTCCACAACTATATTGAATAATAGTGGTGAAAGTGGACACCCTTGTCTTATTCCTAATCTTAGGGGGAATACTTTCAGTTTTTCACCATTGAGAATAAAGTTTGCCATAGGCTTATCATATATGGTCTTTACTGTGTTGAGGTAGGTTACTTCTATGCCAATTTTTTAAGAGTTTTAATCATAAATAGGTGCTGAATTTTGTCGGAGGCTTTTTCTGCATCTATTGAGATGATCATATTGTTTTTATCTTTCAATTCGTTAATATGGTGTATCACATTGATTTCTGTATAGTGAAGAATCCTTGCATCCCTGGAATAAACCCAACTTGATCATGGTGTATGAGCTTTTTGATGTGTTGCTGAATTCTGTATGCTAAACTTTTGTTGAGGATTTTTGCATCTACGTTCATCAGTGATATTGGCCTGTAGTTTTCTTTTTTTGTCTTGTCTTTGTCCGGTTTTGTTATCAGGGTGATGGTGGCCTCGTAGAACGTGTTTGGAAGTGTTCCTTCCTCTGCAATTTTTTGAAAGAGTTTTAGAAGGATAGGCATTAGCTATTCTCTAAAAGTTTGATAGAATTCTCCTGTGAAGCCCTCTGGTCCTGGGCTTTTGATTTTGGGGAGATTTTTTTTTTTTTTTTAATCACAGCTTCCATTTCAGTGCTTGTAACTGGGTTGTTCATAATTTCTATTTCTTCCTGGTTCAGTCTCAGAAGATTGGACTTTTCTAAGAATCTGTCAATTTCTTCCATGTTATCCATTATATTGCCATATAGTTGTTCACAATAGTCTCGTAATCCTTTGTATTTCTGCATTGTCTATTGTAACCTCTCCTTTTTCATTTCTAATTTTGTTGATTTGATCCTTCTCTCTTTTTTTCTTGAAGAATCTGGCTAAAGGTTTGTCAATTTTGCTTATCTATTCAAATAACCAGGTTTTAGTTTTATTAATCTTTACTATTGTTTCTTTCATTTCGTTTTCACTTATTTCTACTTGGATCTTTATGATTTCTTTCCTTCTAATTTTGGGGGTTTTTCCTTCTTGTAAAGTTAGTTTGTCTAGTCAATGTTGTCCTTGTTTCTTGTGATAGGATTGTATTGCTATAAACTTCCCTTTTAGAACTGCTTTTGGTGCTTCGCATAGATTTTGAGTTGTGTTTTCATTGTCATTTGTTTCTCGAAATCTTTTGATTTCTTAAGTTACCTGTTGGTTATTTAGAAACATGTTGTTTAATCTCCATGTGTTTGTGCTTCTTATAGTATTTTTCTTGTAATTGATATCTAGTCTCATAGCATTGTGGTCGGAGAAGATGCAGTTTCAATTTTCTTAAATTTACTGAGGTTTGATTTGCAACCCAAGATGTGGTCTATCCTGGAGAATGTTCCATGTGCAGTTGAGAAGAAGGTGTATTCTTCTGCATTTGGATGGAATGTCCTGAAGATGTCAATGAGATCCATCTCATCTAATATATCATTTAAGACTTGTGTTTCCTTACTAATTTTCTGTTTTAATGATCTGTCCATTGGTGTGAGTGGGGTATTAAAGTTTACTACTATTATTGTATTACTGTCAATTTCTCCCTTTATGTCTGTTAGTGTTTGTCTTATTTATTGAGGTGCTCCTATGTTGGGTGCATGCTGCTGCTGCTGCTAAGTCGCTTCAGTTGTGTCCGACTCTGTGCAACCCAAGAGATAGCAGCCCACCAGGCTCCCCCGTCCCTGGGGTTCTCCAGGCAAGAACACTGGAGCGGGTTGCCATTTCCTTCTCCAATGCATGAAAGTGAAAAGTGAAAGTGAAGTCGCTCAGTTGTGTCCAACTCTTCACGACCCCATGAACTGCAGCCCACCAGGCTCCTCCATCCATGGGATTTTCCAGGCAAGAATACTGGAGTGGGGTGCCACTGCCTTCTCCGTGTTGGGTGCATAGATATTTACAATTGTTATATCTTCCTCTTGGATTGATCCCTTGATGATTATGTAGTGTCCTTCCTTACCTCTTGTAACATTTTTTATTTTAAGGTCTATTTTTTCTATTATAAGGATTGTTATTCTAGCTTTCCTTTGCTTTGCATTTGCATGGAATATATTTTTCCATCCTCTCACTTTCAGTCTATACTGTGTCTTAAGGTCTGAAGTGGGTTTCTTCAGACCTTATATAGACAGTATATATATGGGTCTTGTTTTTGGATCCATTCAGCCAGTCTGTGTCTTTTGGATAGAGCATTTAATCCATTTACATTTAAAGTAATTATTAATATATGTGTTCCTATTGTCATTTTCTAATGGTCTGGGGTTGATTTTGTAGATCTTTTTTCTTCTCTTGTATTTCTTGATTATATAAGTCCATTTAACATTTGTTGCAAAGCTCGTTTGGTGGTACTGAGTTCTGTTAACTTTGCTTGTCTGAAAAACTTTTTATTTCTCCATCAATTTTGAATGAGATCCTTGCTGGGTAAAGTAATCTTGGTGTAGATTGTTCCCTTTCAGTACTTTAAATATATCCTGCCATTCCCTCCTGGCCTGCAGTGTTTCTGCTGAAAGATCAGCTGTTAAGTGTATGGAGTTTCCCTTGTATGCTACTTGTTGCTTCTCCCTTGCTGCTTTTAATATTCTTTCTTTGTGTTTAGTCTTTGTTAGTTTGATTTGTTTGTGTCTTGGCGTGTTTCTCCTTGGGTTTATCCTGTTATGGGACTCTTTGTGCCTCTTGGACTTGATTTGCTATTTCCTTTTCCATTTGGGGAAATTTTCAACTATAATCTCTTCAAAAAATTTCTCATACCCTTTCTTTTTCTCTTCTTCTTCTGGGGTACCTATAATTTGAATGTTGGTGCTTTTGATGTGGTCCCAGAGGTCTTTAAGACTGTCCTCAGCTGTTTTCATTCTTTTTACTTTATTCTGATCTTCAGAATTTATTTCCACCATTTTATCTTCCAGCTCACTGATTCATTCTTCTGCTTCAGATAGTCTGCTGTTGATTCCTTCTGGAGTATTTTTAATTTCAATAATTGTGTTGTTTGTCTCTGTATGCTTATTCTTTCATTCTTCTACATCTTTGTTAATTGATTCTTGCATTTTCTCCCTTTTGTTTTCAAGGATTTTGATCATCTTTACTATCATTATTCTGAATTCTTTTTCAGGTTGTTTGCCTATTTCCTCTTCATTTATTTTGACTTCTGTGTTTCCAGTTTGTTCCTTTCTTCACGCAGTATTTTCATTTTTTTCCTTTCATTTTTTTTTTAATTTTTTTTAAAATTTTATTTTATTTTTAAACTTTACAAAATTGTATTAGTTTTGCCAAATATCGAAATGAATCCGCCACAGGTATACATGTGTTCCCCATCCTAAACCCTTCTCCCTCCTCCCTCCCCATACCATCCCTCTGGGTCGTCCCAGTGCACCAAGTTATTGTGTTTGAGGTCTCCTTTTCCCAGGCTTCAAGGAAATTTGAAGTCCTTCCTTGAAGAAGGTTGGATTCTATCCTCCTTTTGGTTTCTGCCCTCCTAAGGTTGGTCCAGTGGTTTGTGTGACCTTTGTATACGGTGAGATTTGTGCTGAGTTTTTGTTTGTTTGTTTGTTTTTCCTCTGATGGGCAAGGCTCAGTTAGGTGGTAATCCTGTCTTCTGATGATTGGGTTTGTTTTTTTGTTTGTTTGTTGTTTAGATGAAGCATCCTGCACAGAGTGCTACTTGTGGTTGGGTGATTCTGGGTCTTGTATTCAAGTTGTTTCTTTTTTGTGAGTTCTCACTATTTGATACTCCCTATTGTTAGTTTTCTGGTCGTCTAGGGTCTTAGAATCAATGCTCCCACTCCAAAGGCTCAGGGTTTGATCTCTGGTCAGGAAAGAAGATTCCACAAGTGGTTTGTTATGGCATTAAGGGAGAGTAAAACACATATCCAAACATGAGAAACCAAAGATGAACTCCAGACAAATGGCAGTTACAAATTCAGGCAAATAATAATTAAAATAATGGAATATCAGTTCAGTTCAGTCACTCAGTTGTGTCCAACTCTTTGCGACCCCATGTCCATCACCAACTCCCAAAGCTTGCTCAAACTCATGTCCATCGAGTTGGTGATGCCATCAAACCGTCTTATCCTCTGTCATCCCCTGTCCTCCCACCTTCAATCTTTCCCAGTATCAGGGTCTTTTCAAATGAATCAACGAATATGTTGAGAGGAAAGGAAAGAAAGAAAAGGAAGAAAGAATAGATATGCAAACTTAAATAGAGGTAGATGAAGAAGATTTACATAAAGATTAAAGATTAGCTGCAAGGGGAATAGAACAGTAGAAAAGGCAAATGAAGGAATAAATGTAAAAAAAAAGTAGGTTTAAGAAATTAAAATTATAAAAAAGAGAAAAGAGAAAAAATGGAAGAAGAAACAAAAAAGGGAGGGGGAGGGGGAGGAAAACTCCACAGAACTGCAAAAGCCCAATGTAGAGGCAGAGGTTTATAAAAACAATAGAAAGTGTGACTGAATATACACATATAGATAGATACGCATAAGCAAAATCAAAACAGTCCAACAAAATTAATTACAGTAGATTGACCTGGCAAACAAAGGAAACCAAAATTTATATCTACCAGAACAAAACTAATTAAAGCACAACTGGAAAACAAAACTAAAGCAAAGTGCCAATTGGGGAATAAAGCAATGAAAATAAAACTAATAAATATGTTGAGAGGAAAGGAGAGAAAGAAAAGAATGAAAGAATAGATACGCAAAGTTAAATAGAGGTAGATAAAAAAATATGTATATATGTTAAAGATTAACTGCAAGGGGGAAAGAAGAGTAGAAAAAGCAAACAAAGGAATAAATGCAGAAGAAATAATAATAGGTTTAAAAAATTAAAATTAAAAAAAGAGAAAAGAAAAAAAAAAAGAAAAAAAGAAAACAGGAAAACTCCATAGAGCTGCCAATGCCCAATGTAAAGGCAGAGGTTTATGACAACAATAAAAAATGTGACTAAGGAAAAAGGGAAAAAAAAGAAAAAGCTCAAAATCTTAATTGAATTTCTTAGTGCCAATAAAATCGACAACTACTACAGGGGGTGCAGGGAAGGAAAATGAAAAAAAAAAAATCCAAAAGAATCTGTAAAACAAGTCAGAAAATAAGAATAGTAAATATTTTTCTTGAGTCACTCTGTCAGAGTCGTTTCCTGTGCTGGGAATCACAGTCCACCTTACCTCCCTAGGACACTCTCCAACACTGTACTTATCTCTGGACCTGCTGTGGGGGCTGCTCAGCTTCTAATCTGGCCCTAGTCCTGTGTGTTTTTGCAGATTTTCATTTGGTATACTCCAAAATAAAATGGTAGTGGTGTTGCTGGTACTGGTGATGATAGTACTAGTATTATTTTAGAGTTATTTAAATGACCTTGCATTATTACCTGTGATTCATTACATTGTTTAATGGAAGTAAAAGAAACTATAAAGAAAATAGCCATTAACTTGACTTCATAAAATAATTTTTATTCTATAAATGAAAGAAAACATAATCTAAATTAAAATGCAAAAATACCCTGGAAGCAATGTTATAAATATGAAAGTGGGTTGAGATAATTTTTACATAAAACATCAAATAAATTATTCAGGTTTGTATGAGGGTTTCCATACTGACCAGCAATTCACAAAAGAAAAATTAGAAATATTTTTCCTAGTTTTATTGTTATATAATTGACATGTAATGTGTTGATTTGATACATTTATGTATTGAAAATGATTATTACCATAAAATTAGGTAATACCTGCAGCATGTCACATAAATACCATTTTTTTGTGTGTGTGATAAGGACATTTAAGATATATTCTCTTAGCAAGTACATTATACAATATTATTAACTATAGTCATTATGCTGTACATTAGATCCTCAGAACTCATTTATCTTATAATTGGACATTTATACCCTTTCACCAACATCTTCCCTTTCCCTCCAACCTCTAGCCCCTGGTAACTACCTTTTTAGGCTCTATTTCTATGAGCTTTGGTTTTTTAAAAATCCACATATATGTGATATCATACAGTCTTTTTCTTTGAATTTTTCCACTTAGCATGATGCCCTCATGGTCTATTAATGTTGTGGCAAATGTTAGCATGTTCTTTCTCATGGTTGAATAATATTCCTTTGTCTGTGTGTGTATATATATATATATGTGTGTGTGTGTGTGTGTGTGTGTGTGTGTGTGTGTGTGTGTGTGTTTATATGCATATATTCCACATGGGAAGATCCCCTGGAGAAGGAAATGGTAACCCATTCCAGTAGTCTTGCCTGGGAAATTCCATGGACAGAGGAGCCTGGTGAACTATAGTCCATGGAAACACAAAAGAATTGGACACAACTTAGCGACTAAACAACAATGATATAATATATATATGTACAACTTTTTTATCAATTTGTCTAGACACTTAGGTCATTTTTGTATCTTGGCTGTTGTGAATAATAGTCACATGTGCAATGAACACAGGAGTATAGATAATATTTTTGATATACTGTTCTAATTTCCTTTGGATATATACTCAGAATTTGGATTTCTGAATCATATGGTAATTCTTTTTAAAGATTTTGAGGAACTTCCATATTGTTTTTCTAGTAGCTGCACCAATGTATGTTCCTACCAAATATATAAAAGGTTTTCTTTTTCCCACATCTTACGCCATGGTTGTTATTTCCACTCTATTACAGCTGTGAAGAGATATTCCACTGTGGCTTTCATTTGAATTTCTCTGATAATTAGTGATGTTGATTATCTTCATGTACCTATTTCATGAACCATTTCATGCACCATGGACCCTGATGGTTAGTGATACTGACCACATTTTCATGTATCTGCCATTTGTAGGTCTTCTATTCAGTTCCCTCTCTGCCCGTTTTTATTCAAATTGTTTTTTGGGGGGAGGGTTGTTTGCTTTTTGTTTTGCTGTTTATTTGTATCAGTTCTGTGTGTATTTTGGATATTAACCAAATCAAGAGTGAGGAGTCAGCGGGGAGGTGGAGAAATCAGCGAGATGGGTCATTTCAAAGCATCCATGCTGTAAGTTAAATTGTTATGTATTGTTATATTATGGCAGTTAGGCGATATTGTATGTAGCTATTATAGTTTTCTTATTCTTTGACTTGAACTTTTACCTCAAGGACTCTAATGAAATGAGCACAAATATGTAGAGATTTTACGCATTCCATAGCCAGTATTCATAATACAGCATAGAAGCACTCTAACATACAGCAGTAGTAAATGGTATATCTATGATTATCATATGGTCATTTGAATTTATATGGAGAAATGCTGAAGCTATAATTTTAAAATAAAGCATGTTTTATGTATGCTTGATACCTTACTCGTCTATGACCCTCGCCTTGTAACCTTAGTCCCGCCCGTATCAGCTATCAGATTTGACCTCAATGTAGCATTTCCACTTCAACCTTGAATAATCTTTGGCAGGCTCATTTACATCACTGTCTACTTATCTTGTTTCTCAGATCTCCAGCCACTACATTTAGGATGGGTGGAAATCACTGTTTTAAGGAAACCTATAATAAAATTGAGGTACATTTGAATGCTGTAGTCAAATTGACTTTATATATGTAATAAGGAACACATTCCAGAGGAAATAAACTATAAAGTTGGAACTGTAAGATAATCTTAAAATCTATGAAAAAAAAAAAGAGAGATGCTATAACGGTCAATGAAGATAGAAGAGAAAAACAGTCTGCAAGAAGCTTAGCAAAAAAATAGAACTGAAAATTTGTACTTGTCAGTATATGTAATACTCTGTCCTGTGTCTAACAGGCACTCAAAATCTGTCTGTCAGTGACAACATTTAAGTTAGTTTTGTCTTCAAAAGCAGAGCATTTGAAGGCCCTTACCTACTAACTTACTTGTGGAGAAACTTACCTAGTATGGAACAGTTTACATTCAAATTGGGTATAGTCTATCCCTAAAACACCTAGCCTTGAGAGCAGCAGACTGAAAAAACAGACTGAAATGTGAAATGGGATTGGGGGAGAATAATACAAGACAGTCACTCTTCCACGTCTTCAAATACTTCACTTTTTACATTAAAACTCTGTGTCATTGTTTGACATTTTTTGTAATTGATATGTATTAATTTTATTAAAAATAAATACATAAAAGCATATTACTACATCCTCCATGATCTTTATTATGTAGCATATAAGAGGACCCCAGTGGCTCAGTGGCAAAGAATCTGCCTGCCAATGCAGAAGACTCAAGAGACTCGGGTTTCATCTCTGGGTTGGAAATATCCACTGGAATAGGAAATGGCGACCAGCTCCAGTATTTTTGCCAGGAAAATTCTGTGGACAGAGGATCCTGGCAAGCTACAGTCCATGAGGTCACAAAGAGTCGGACACAACTGAGCACACAAGCACAAGAGGTATATATGTACCTAGTTTATCTATGTGTTAATCATATGCAAACCCAGGATGAGAAATAACTGCCTGAAGCAAATCCAAGAGAAGAATAATGCTGTTCGTGGTGGAGGTAGCAATTATAGCAGCAGTAATAGTAGTAGAAATAGTAGTAGTAGTTGAACCTTACATATGTGTGTTACAGCCCTTGTGAGTTCTAAATGACCTTCATTATCACCTTTGTTCAATGAAACAGCAGTGTAAAATCATTCCCATTTAACTAAAGGGGAAAATGGGGCTCAATATTTTTGCCTAACAAATGGTATACAGCTAACAAATGATAGAACTAATATAAAATTCTGTCATTTGACTCCTAGACCTTTGTTAGTTTCACTGGTTTTCTAGGCATTTTATACTCAACCATCCCAAATCAATATAGACAATCAGATCAGATCAGTTGGCACAAATATTTAGGCCAGTGGCATATTGTAATTTCAAATGTTGTATTTCTAAGTATGGAAAATATAATCAAATAATTTTTCATTATTTAATCAATTTATCCTAATCATTGAGCCTAATAGCAGCAATGACTCACAGGATCTTCTGATTTTATTTATCTCATTGTCAATGACCTTTTTCACAGAGAAAGTAAAACTAGGCAGGTATAAAAATAAAGTGCAATGTGTCCTTGGGACACATTATAATTCTGAAGTAGTTCTGAGTAGGAAATGAAATGATTTACTGTAGTGGCTAATATGAAAATTACTTGCAAGGTCATCTGGATTTCAGAAATTAATCTAAAGAATCCTAAGCTTAATATAAACTTTATGTGAGTTATCAACTTATAGTCTTTTGTGCTAACAAATGTCATCCCTAAACAATATTATTTAGTGACAACTAATAAACCTTACTGAAGTTTTGTTCCTAAGCAAGTCACCTCCTCCTAAAGAAACTGTAAATCTACACTTTACAGTTTCTGCTGAGACACACACTTCCGGAGTTAGGTTGATGACCATTTTAGAATTGTGAATTTTAGCATCCATGAAGTCTGCCAGTTTGTTATGTCCCTCTTGCTGTGAATCACTTCTGAACTGTCATTTCCTCTTACTTTTCCCATCATTCCTAAAGATTTGCCAATAGTCTAATACTCACTGGGGTACTTAACACTCCGTTTTTTCTCTAGTGGCTACATCCTGTTTTCTGTGACATGGGAACTTGTCCACAACTCCATCATCATCACCACCACCAGCACCACCCTCAGTCAAGAGACACTTACCCAGCACTTTCTTTGGAGCACAGTCTGGGTAAGACCTTCTTCTTTCCTTGTACTGGGGTCCAGACCTCTTCTTTGAATGCTCAAATATCTTATTTTTCTTTAAACTATTTCAATAGAAGTTATACATTTCTTTTCTGCATCAATGGACTATACTTTCCAATTAGATTTTTACCTCATAAAGATACAGGAAAAGGTGAAACTAAGACTTACTGATGATTTTGAGATGTTAATGTTGTATACCGAGTATTTTACCAGGACTAAACATTTACCCTATGTGTTTAACTTGAGCAGAAAGATGAGAAAGTGAAGTATCAAGAGAGAATGCCATGAACAAGAATTCTTAAAGTCTGGAAACAACTTCCAGCATAAGGCCTTTCAGAAGGGAAAATTTGAGATGCAATGATACCTTCCTCTTTAATTCGGATATAAAGCTTTGTCTTGGATAGTTGACACCTGTGGGAAAAAATCTGCCTGCCAATGCAGGAGACATGGGTTCAATCCTTGGATCAGGAAGATCCCATGGAGAAGGAAATGACAACCCCACTCAAGTATTCTTGCCTGGGAAATTCTATGGTCAGAGGAGCCTGACAGGCTACAGTCCATAGGGTGGGAAAGTCAGACACAGCTGAGCACACACGCATGCCTGGTTTGGATAGTATATATTTTTTTAAATCTAGCATTTTGAGAGGGGATATACCAAGAACACTTCCAAATATTTTACATTCGATGTCTCTTATAAATGTCACAATAACTTTAAAGATAGATACTGTTATGCATATTTTATAGGTTAGACACAAAGGCTTAAAGAATTTAAATAACTTAGGCAAATCAAATCGCTATTAAGAAACAAGAGCCAAGACTTAGTCACAGATCTTTCTCTAAAGAGAATCCAAATCTTTAGTCAAGTGTGGAAAAAGGTACCAGAAGCTTCTACTAGATTCAATAAAATTTTTTTGATGGGACATACTGCCTAAATCATATTTGAGTTATTTCATTCAGTAAACAGATCTTCACCACCTGTCTCGTACTGGACACTGCGTAGGTATTGGGTTAAAGTTCCAGCACTCGGGGTACAGAGAATAAGGAAACAGGAAGAAAATTACATAAAGTCAACCCTAAGGAGTTTCCCTGCTGGCTCAGTGGTAAAGAATCCACCTACAATGCAGGAGACACAGGTTCGATCCCTGGGTTGGGAAGATCCCCTGGAGAAGAAAATGGCAGCCCACTCCAGTGTTCTTTCCTGGGAAATCCCATGGACAGAGGAGCCCGGTGAGCTACAATCCATAGGGTTGCAGAGAGTCAGACATAACTTAGTGACTGAGCATGCATGCCATACTACTACTACTACTACTAACTGTAAGGCAGTAAAAATCACAAAATATGTCATGAGAATAAGGAAAAAACTGGCTATACATAAAAACATTGGAAATGACACGGGGCTTGGAGCAGATTGCCGGTTAACGTATCAGTCAGAAACGCAGTGCCATTTGACAGTCACACAGAAACAACATGCAATAACTGCAAATAATCTTCTGGCTATATTTAGTTTTGGCTGAGTTTTCATGAGGACAAGTCATTCCACTGTGACCACATTCTAAGCAAGATGTGGGAAACTTGGAGAGGGTCCAGGAGGTCGCTAATGAAAATAATTAAAATTTAAGAAGAAAAGAAATCCTTGAAGAAATACTGAAGGATGAGGGGTTGTTTGGTCTGAAGAGAGCGAAGATGTGAGGAAGGTGAGCCTTAGTAACTATTTCAAAATACAAAAAAGGGTTTTTTCCGACGATGGGAAACAGCTGTTCCCCTTGTATGCTGAAAAAAGAGCAAAGGAAATGTGTGATCCTCAGAGGATAATACCATAAAAGTGATAAAGAGGTCATTTTTTATCCTGTTTAAGAAGAGTCATCTTAATTCTCCCCCCTTGGGACTTGTAAGTAGGCAAAAACAACAACTTGAAGATGGTCAGAGGACAAAAATTTCTCTTGGCAAACTTTGCCTGAGATACACAAAGCCAGGGAGTATCCGTCTACCAACCAAAGACATAAACGAATCCATAAGCAGTGTGGATGTTGCACGTTCATGGGGTTTCCAGGAAGAATATACAGCATAGGCCAAAGGTCTGAAACGCTTTTGGTTTGGCCACACATTTTATAAATAAAATTACTAAAATTAAATTGGGGGATTGGGATTGACATATATACACTATTGATCCTGTGTATGAAACAGATAACTAATGAGAACCTCCTGTGTAGCACAGGGATCTCTATTCAGTGCTCTATGGTGACCTAAAGGGGTAGGAAATCCAAAGAAGAAAGGATATGTGTACATACAGCTAATTCACTTTGCTGTACAGTAGAAATAGATAATAATAGAAATCCTTATGTCTCTGATGTAAAAAAAAATCAGAATACCTGGCAAATCTGGACCCATTCTTACTGGACTGGAGGTGTGGAGTGCAACCCATATTAAATAATAGTACATGGGCTTGCATTCCGAGAATTTCCTACCTGGCCTAGTTCACTCTTTCTTGCTGCCTACTTTAAAAGCATGAGTGAAAGAGACACTGTTCAATCGCTTGGCCAAATCTATCCCCCACCCCAACCCTCTTACTGTCATATTATTTTAGAGCTGTGTAACCAAGATTGTACCTGTATAGGGTCCCGAGGCAAAAGTGCAGGAAGAAGAGG
Organism: Bubalus kerabau; assembly: GCF_029407905.1. Taxonomy (NCBI): domain Eukaryota; kingdom Metazoa; phylum Chordata; class Mammalia; order Artiodactyla; family Bovidae; genus Bubalus; species Bubalus kerabau. Next base: position 140,583,218 of record NC_073624.1, read on the forward strand.
TACAAAAAGGAGATAATCCTCCAGAGTCTTCCAAAAGTATTCTCTGGAGCCAGGCTTCTCTAGGATTGGGACAGTGTGGTAGGAACCATTTCAAGACACTAAGAACTTCAGTGACTGGGTCTTCTTGGAGCATCATTTTTTTTTTTTTTTCAATGAGGAGTAATTTGAAATACAATTTCTGTTCTGTATTAAAATATAGTTTATAGTTTGTAAAATTCAAGAACCTTTACATGATAAAGCATGGAATTTCAGACATTTGTCACTAGTACCAGGAACCAGGGTTTTCATACCCCTGCTATTGGTGGGTATTTTGTTGGCAGAGTTTGAGGGGCATTATCAGATTTCTTGGAAGACAAGCTTTGACAAACCTAGACAGAGTATTAAAAAGCAGAGACATCACTTTGCTGACAAAGGTCTGTATAATCAAAGCTATGATTTTTCCAGTAGTCATATATGGATGTGAGAGTTGGACCATATAGAAGGCTGAGTGCTGAAGAATAGAAGTTTTCCAATTGTGGTGCTGGAGAAGACTCTTGAAAATTCCCTGGACTGCAAAGAGATCAAACCAGACAATCCTAAAGGAAATCAACCCTGAATATGTATTGGAAGGACTGAAACTGAAGCTGCAGTACTTTGGCCACCAGATGTGAAGAGCTGACTCATTAGAAAAGACCCTGATGCTGGGAAAGATTGAAGGAAGGAGGAGAAGGGGGCGACAGAGGATGAGATGGTTGGATGCCATCACTGACTCAGTGGACATGAGTTTGAGCAAACTCTGGGGGATAGTGAAGGACAGGGAAGCCTGGCATGCTGCAGTCCATGGGGTTACTAAGAGTCAGAAACTACTGAGTGAACAACTAGATTTCTGCCAGCTCCAAATCACTGCAGTTTCTATCCCCTGTACCTTAGTCTTTCCTGAATCTCTTCTCAGAAGTTTTATAAGCATAAGAGTATTTGTTCAAAGCACAATTCTAACTAAGATTGTCCACCAAAATTAAGTAACTGTTCAGTTGAAATATTATTTTTAAAATCACCTCCTTAGCAATATTTCAGCATACTGTCCTGGTTAATGACACATCTCTGGAGTCAGATTGTCTGGACTGTCTACCATGCAAGAGCTGTGTGACCTTGAACAAGTAGCTTAACCTCTATGTTCTTCAATTTCATTGGCCCATCATACAATTATTAGAAGATTTAAATGGGTCAACATTTGTGAAACATCAAGAGAAATACTTGGATATAATAAGTGGAAAAACCTTGTTGTGCAGAGCCCTAAAGTTTTATTTTTCTAAAGCTTTATTTTCAGAGGAGGAATATGCCTATTTATATAAGGAGTTTCATAATCTCATCTTGAGGTGAATAGCCATGGGTAGAATATATATATCAGTCAACTTCTAGTGATCCAACCTTTAGTAACATTAGAAAAGAAGGCAAAGTGCCAGAGAGAAACTTCTAACTCCAGAGCTATTTAAGGGTATTTTGACATCCCAAAAAGCAATAGAAAAAACTAGGACAAACGGAAGCCCTGCCAAATAGCATTTATTTCAGAAAAGTGAGAGACTTGATCTCCAAATTTTATTTCAAAGAATCACATATTAAACAAAGGCACAAACATTAATGCAACGTTCTATTCAGTGGCTTTCAAATAAGACCAACTATATGTATTGCTACGTAAGGGTGTTTGGGGGAGGTTGTTTTATTTTTTGTCTGAAAGACTCTAGAAACAGATTCTATTCCAAACACCATATCTAGGCTTCTGTCCAACTAGATGATACAGAATCTTATTCTAAAATAAGGACTCATTTTTTCTTTATTATAATATATTCATAATTAAATGGCAGTAAAAACCTAGCAATCTCAAGTTTTTCTAATAAACCTTGCCTAGTAATTCTCAAACCTTTCAATCTCAGAACCAATTTACACTCCTAAAAACTATTAAGAACTTGTGTTTATGTGGATTATATCAATAAATATGTACAGAATTGGAACATTTGAAATGGAAAATTTTTGTAAGTTCTATTTTAATGCTATTAAAATAACATTAAATCAAATGCATGCTAAAATACGTGACATGCTTTTATGAAAAAAAATATTTTCCAAAGCCATAAAGAAAATCATTAGTGGCAAGAGTGACTTTGTTTCACATTTTTACAAATACTTCTAATGTCTGACTTCAGAGAATATGGCTGAGTTTTCATGTCACCTACTACATTCAATCTGCTACAATATATGTTTGGTTAAAGTACAAGAAAACAATCTGGCCTTCACAGATAATACTATATATTTTGAAATGTGAAGAATATTTTAATAGCTTTTTTATAACATTTCTGCATATTCTTCTTTGATACTACACTCAAACCTAACAAGTGGTAGTTTATTACAGGTTTATTGCAATATAGGATCTGAAACCATATCAGTGATAAATTTATACATGTTATGGTTAAATCTATAAGTCTGTCTTGTACTTTCATTGGTTTTTTTACCCATTCATAGTTTTGTTACATTATGCACTGGCCATCTGAAAATTTGACTTGCTGAATTATGTAAACCATCCAAATGATGACACAGTGATGCCAAAAATTCCATTTATTAATATACCTTCGATCTTACCAGAAAAGCCTTTAAAAATTGAGATGCTACGAAGCTCATAGTGACCGAGAAACATTTCCAAAAGCTCTAATTTTTGCTTGAGAGCTCAAATTATATCATTAAAAAAATGAAAGCTATCATTTGTTTTCTTGAAGCAGTAGACTCACTCGTTCACTTTCAAGATGTACAAATACCCACCTGGAATAACTGTAGCTTGTCTGCTAGTCACTCTTTCAAGATAGAAGTGTTTTCAATGAAAAAAATGTGGTTACTTCAGCTTGTAACTCAAACAATCATACAAGTGCTTTTCCTCCTGACACCATTGCATTTGGGATGCAGCAGACTTATTTTATGTGTAATTTCCATTTTGTCACAAAAATATTAAAAAGACTGAATAAAATCCAGGGCCTTCATAAAATTAATAGCTTTTACTGATTCACCAAAGTCATTCTTAAGTGAAAGTGGCATTTTATTTTTTTTCATGAGGACACGGTCATGATAAATACTGTGACCACTGTACAATTTGATGCCCCTTCCTTGATTCATGCCAAGGTGCCATCTGTTTGATTAATCATTACTCTTGTACAATTACTACATGTAGTAACAAGAAAAAGTCAAGTAACGTCTCAGGATTATCATTAAAACAATTTGACCTCATGGACCTCTTAAAAAGGTCCCAGGTCAAACTGCAGACCATAGTTTGAAAACTGCTGAACTTCCACACAATTGCACTCATCTCACAAGCTAGCAACGTAATGCTCAAAATTCCCCAAGCCAGGCTTCAACAGTACATGAACCGTGAACTCCCAGATGTTCAAGCTGGATATGAAAAGGCAGAGGAACCAGAGATCAAATTGCCAACATCTGCTGGATCATAGAAAAAGCAAGGGAGTTCTAGAAAAATATCTACTTTTCCTTTATTGACTATGCCAAAGTCTTTGTGTGGATCACAACAAACTGTAGAAAATTCTTTAAGAGATGGGAATACCAGATCACCTGACCTGCCTCCTGAGAAATCTGTATGCAGGTCAAGGAGCTACAGTTAGAACTGGACATGGAACAACAGACTGGTTCCAAATCGGGGAAGGAGTACATCAAAGCTGTATATTGTCACCCTGCTTATTTAACTTATATGCAGAGTACATCATGAGAAAAGCCAGGCTGGATGAAGCACAAGCTGGAATCAAGATTGCTAGGAGAAATATCAATAACCTCATATATGCAGATGACACCACCCTTATGGCAGAAAGTGAAGAGGAACTCAAAAGCCTCTTGATGAAAGTGAAAGAGGAGAGAGAAAAAGTTGACTTAAAGCTCAACATTCAGAAAACTAAGGCATTGAAACATGTATAATATCATGTATGGAATGAGTTGCCAGTCCAGGTTCGATGCACGATACTGGATGCTTGGGGCTAGTGCACTGGGACGACCCAGAGGGATGGTATGGGGAGGGAGGAGGGTTCAGGATGGGGAACACATGTATACCTGTGGTGGATTCATTTTGATATTTGGCAAAACTCATACAATTTGTAAAGTTTAAAAAAAAATAAAAAAATAAAAAAGAAAGAAAACTAAGATCATGGCAACCAGTCCCATCACTTCATGGGAAATAGATGGGGAAACAATGGAAATAATAGGAGACTATTTTGGGGAACTCCAAAATCACTGCAGATGGTGACTGCAGCCATGAAATTAAAAGACGCTTGCTCCTTGGAAGAAAAGCTATGACCAACCTAGACAGCATATTAAAAAGCAGAGACATTACTTTACCAACAAAAGTCCATCTAGTAAAGGCTATGGTTTTTCCAGTATTCATGTATGGATGTGAGAGTTGAACTATAAAGAAAGCTGAGTGCTGAAGAATTGATGCTTTTGAGCTGTGGTGTTGGAGAAGACTCTTGAGAGCTCCTTGGAGTGCAAAAAGATGCAACCTGTCCATCCTAAAGGAAATCAGTCCTGAATATTTTCATTGTAGGGACTGATACTGAAGCTGAAACTCCAATACTTTGGCCACCTGATGCAAAGAACCGACTCATTGGAAAAGAACCTGATGCTGGGAAAGATTGAAGGCAGGAGGAGAAGGGGACGACCAAGGATGAGATGGTTGGCTGGCATCACCAACGTGATGGACATGAGTTTGAGTAGGTCCTGGCAATTGGTGATGGACAGGGAAGCCTGGTGTGCTACAGTCCATGGCATGGCAAAGAATTGAACATGACTGAGTGGCTGAACTGAACTGAACTGAAACTTCCTTAAGGAAATTCTCTCTTCTTTGAAATTCTATGGTACCTATGGCCTTTAAAATTTGTGTGACTTTCCCTTTTCCCATGTCTTTTGTCATCACCTTAATTACCTCGTGCACTTTTATTATTATGGTTATCTTTCCACATGCTTACCTTGACTCCCTTAACAGGTAGTGTAGTGCTTTGCTACTTAAAGTGGTCCATGAAGCAGCAGCACCAGGAGTTTATTAATATGTTATTGACCAGGGGAATTTTGCAGAAATTAACACCTGTAGCCAGCAATTTGTTATGTAAGTGAATATTGAACCATCTCTGGTCCAAAATGTTTGGGTAACAAAAAGCATACCACTATGTCTCAGGTCAAATTGCAGAATTTCAGAACTTACCCTCACATTACTGAATCAGAGTCTACATTTTAACAAGATTCTTAGGTGATTGGCAAGCACTGATGCAATGGAGATCTGATATATTTACCTATAACTCTTTATTTCAGAAAATCTATCATTTTCCCATTTCAAAAAATACCCCAACTCCAACACATGAATATGGCCCCACTTTTCCTACCACGGAGGTGGATGTATAACTCAGGTAAGCTGTTGAGGACCCTATCCTTGTGAACAGAGTGGTCCATGGATAGGCATGGGAAAGCCAGATCCGTTTTCAGACTCATAAGGATGCTGGGAGACAAGACATGCTCCTTTTTCTGGGATTATACTAGTAAAGCCCATTTCTTGTAGAGTTGCTGCTGGCCATCTTTGGTGCAATATGAAGGAAAACTCTATGAAATGATTTCAGAAAGAGAAGGTCAGAAGTAAGAGAGGGAGATAGACCCTTAATGATATCATTTGAGCTCCTGCATCCAGCTTGGTCTGAAACCATACATTCCCATTATCAATAGATTCTCCTTTGGCCAAAATGAGTTTGAGATTGTTTTCTGCTCTTTGCAACCAAAAGAGTTCTGATAAAAGGAGGAAAATGTAAGAAAAAAAATGTATAATTTATGTTTTTGCAACCTCAAAATATTAACAAGTACCTTGAACATGATGGTCACTGTTGTTTCACTATCTTAGTTTCCATTTAATTGAATCTCCTCATTTTATACCTTTCTAAAATGTACATTAGATTAGATCACACCTGGATCAAGTGCTTCAATTGTTCCTTACCATGGTGAGAAGTATCTTTTTAAAGTTTCTCACAATGCAGTACTATCCACCCTTACAGCTTCTCTGTTCATTCTTCTCCACTCAAGCCCTATATCCCATTTGCAGGTTCTTGAAGGAACCCTAGCTTTTCTTGCCACAAAGACTTTGGACCTGCTTTTCCTGCTAAACCCTGGATATCTACTTGGTGATCTCTTACTTGTTCTTGAAAGGCCTTTTCAAGGATCAACTATTCAAGAAGTCTTTCCTAATGCCCACTCATTTCCTTCTCAGAGATTGTGCTTTCTCTGTGTTCTTTATCAAGCCTTTACAAACTGTATTAAAATTGCTCATATATTTGTCAGTTTAGCCTGCAAGATTGTGAACCTCTTGAATGCAGAATTTTCAAGTTTTATCCTTTAATTTCCAGGTTTAGTACAAAACCTGATGCTTAATAAGCCCCCTTTAAATGTTTATTAAAATCAAAGAATAACTAGAAATAACAGAAGGTCTTTTAATCATTACCCTTGGATGCTGTTGTTTTCTTGCTCTGTGATCTTGATCTGGGATCTCTGACTCACACAACTGAGATCCTGTATTTCTTCATATGGAAAGCTGGGATAATAGTGTTCTCCTTGCCTAGTATGATAATTCTATGAAATAATAGGCAGAAAAATGTCCTATACCCAAAGATGCCCATGCCTTGATCCCTGGAGTCTGCAAATATGTTATGTTTTTCTCAAATATTTCTTTCTTTATTTGGCTACACTAGTCATAGTTGCAGCATGCAAACTCAGTTGCAGCATGTGGGATCTAGTTCCCTGACCAGGGATTGAACCTGGGCCCCCTGCACCGGGAGAACAGAATCTTAGTCACTGGACCATCGGGGAAGCCCTGTGAATATGTTCTGTTCAGTTCAGTCGCTCAATCGTGTCTGACTCTTTGTGACCCCATGAACCACAGCACGCCAGGCCTCCCTGTCCATTACCAATTCCTGGACTCTACCCAAACCCACGTCCATCGAGTCGGTGATGCCATCCAACCATCTCATCCTCTGTCATCCCCTTCTCCTGCCTTCAATCTTTCCCAGTATCAGGGTCTTTTCAAATGAGTCAGCTCTTCACATGAGGTGGCCAAAGTACTGGAGTTTCAGCTTCAACATCAGTCCTTCCAATGAACACCAAGAACTGATCTCTGTTAGGATGGACTGGTTGGATCTCCTTGCAGTCCAGGGGACTCTCAAGAGTCTTCTCCAACACAATTCAAAAGCATCAATTCCTCGGTGCTCAGCTTTCTTCACAGTCCAACTCTCACATCCATACATGACCACTGGAAAAACCATAGCCTTGACTAGACGGACCTTTGTTGGCAATGTAATGTCTGCTTTTTAATATGCTGTCTAGGTTGGTCATAACATGTACAAAAAGATTTTTGAGATATAATTTTGATTAAAGACCTTGATATGGTGAAATTCTGATTATCCAGCCATGCCCAGTCTAATCACATGAGCCCTTAAAAGAGGAGAGTTTTCTCAGATGTTAGGCAGATGAGTGATGAGGCAGAAGGGGAAATCAGAAACATTTAAAGCTTGAAAAGACTTTATCTACCATTTCTGGCTTTGCAGATGGAGAAAAGAAGCCATCAGTGAAGGAATGTGGGTATCAGTGAAACTAGAGAACAATCCCCAATCAACAGCTTTAGGGAAGCAGGTACCACAGTCCTACAACCACATGGAACTGAATTCTGCCAGCAACATGAATGAGCTTGGAAGTGAATACATCGCCAGAGTCTCAAGAGAGGACCACAGATATCTTAATTTCAGTCTTGTGAAACTTGATGCAGAGAACCAGCTAATCCAAGCTTTGCCTATAACTATTTAACATTTATTGATTTGGCTGCATCATCTTAGTCGTAGCACATGGGATCTTTGATCTTCATTGTGGCATGCAAGATCATTTTGTTACAGCATGCCAACTCTTTGATGCAGCTTTGGGATCTCTGACCAGGGATTGAACCCAGGATCCCTGCATTAGGAGTACAGAGTCTTAGCTCCCTGGAAACACCAGGAAAGTCTCCAACCTGTGCCTATATTTTTGACCTAGAGAACTGTGAAATAATAAGTAGTTGTTTTAAGCTGCTAAATTTATGGTCATTTGTAGGATTCTAATAGGTATGTATGGAGAAGGCAATGGCAACCCACTCCAGTACTCTTGCCTGGAAAATCCCATGGACGGAGGGGCCTGGTGGGCTGCAGCCCATGGGGTCGCTAGGAGTGGGACACAACTGAGCGACTTCGCTTTCACTTTTCACTTTCATACATTGGAGAAGGAAATGGCAACCCACTCCAGTGTTCTTGCCTGGAGAGTCCCAGGGACGGTGGAGCCTGGTGGGCTGCCGTCTATGGGGTCGCATAGAGTCAGACACGACTGAAGCGACTTAGCAGCAATAGGTATGTAACATAGAATTTTATAAACTAAAATGTCAAACAAGTATGTGCTCTTATAAACTGATACTTCAATCTCTTAGAAATTTTGGATTAAAGAATATGCTGACCTAATGCTGTATCTTACAAGGAAGATAAGGGTGAGAGAAGAAAGGAAGTGATGTTAAAGTCATGAATTTAGTTTGCTCTTCAAATGTTTAACTTTGAGGTTGCCTTTTTCCAAATCCCTGGAGATTTGGCCTTTCTGCATACAGAGAGGTTTTATTAAAGCTCAAGTCCCTTGTAAAAGCTTTTAATAGCTTTCTTTAAAAAAAAAATCATTCTTAACTCTCTCTTCCATGCTATTCCCCTAAATGTAAGAAAGGACAAAGATCTAAAGAAACACAGGAACAAAATTAAATCAGGGGCCCTCCTAGGTCCTCCATTATTCAAAGCACTTAGTGGACTATAAATGATTTAAGAGTGATACAACAAGACATCCCAGAGTAAATAATTTTCATTTTCCTGATTGATATACAGGAGAAAAAAAGATTCCATATTCCCATTAGCAAAGATTTTGAGTCATCTTTTGCCACAAATAAGAGAATATCTTTCTTGCTGTCTAATCTACTTTAAAAAAAATATATGTGAAGGCAAATCAAGAGAAAAGGGAAGAAGATTACAACTTTATTACTGCTTTTATTGGATAGCTATGATATGCCAGTAGGCTGCTGGGCACTGCACAGAAGATAGAAATGAGCCCCCGAGTACTTGATCTGTGATGTAAATGAAGCCAGTCAGAATGCAATATTACTACAAGGTTCAAACTAAAGCTTTGGTGTTTGTTACAACTGCGCTTGGTACTTAGAGCAGTTGAGACAACATGCTTTATACATATTAATTAATGACACTGGGCTTAAATTTAATTCCTCCAGTGGATAGAATGTACATCCAAAACATGTAGAAATCAGCTGCAAGCTGGCATTCATTCTAATTCTCGATTGTAGGATCAGCTAATAATAGTCACTATAATAGCTGACACTTGTCACCTTCAAAACACCATTTGAGCATTTATTAATCAACGATCACACCACCATGCAGGAAAGATAAATACTATTCTCCTTATTAATAGCCTAAGAGATTGTGGCTTCTACTGGTATGGTTTTGCCCAGGACTCCCATAAAAGAACTAAACTGGAGCGTCAAGAGTTATAGTCTCTGCATTGGCTAGAAGGAGACCATAAAGGTAATCAGTACCACATTACAAGGGGAGCTTCAAAGGGGTGAAACTTACAGAGGGCTTTTGTTACTAGAGAAGTGTCCTCAGGTACATCTAGAAAAGAGGGAAAAGGGCAATGGATGAGAAAGTTCTGGGACACTCCCAGGGAGAGTCTCCTGCTCAGAGAGTTTTATTAGACTGCAGTGCACATTTTTTCAGTTTCTCCAGCACAGTCAGTCCTGGAATGTCTATTCCAGGCTTAAAAGGGGGTTAAAAATACTTCCAGCCCAAAGGCCTCATAAAGCCCACAAATGTATCTGTCTGGCCTGCATAGTGGTTGATAATTTTTTTTTTTAATTAAAAACATTTTTTTTCGATGTGGTGGTGGTGGTTTAGTCGCTAAGTCATGTCTGACTCTTGCAATCCCGTGGACTGTAGCCTGCCAGGCTGCTCTGTTCATGGGATTCTCCAGGCAAGAATACTAGGGTGGGTTGCCATTTCCTTCTCCAGAGAATCTTCCCAACCATTCTAAAGTCTATGACTTTGTTAAAATATCGCTTCTGTTTTATGTTTCTGGTTTTATGGCTGTGAAGCATGTGGGATTAGCTCCACAACCAGGGATGGAAACTGCACAGCGTGCATTGAAAGGTGAAGTCATTTTTTTTTTTTTAGCATGGACGTCCAGTGGTCTTTTTATTTATTTATGGTTGCACTGAGTCTTCATGCTTTTGCATGGGCTTTCTCTAGTTACAGAGAGTGGGGGCTACTATTCTTTGCAGTATGTGAGCTTCTCATCGCAATTGCTTCTCTTGTTGCAGAGCACAGGCTCTAGGCACATGGGCTTCAGTAGTGGCAGCCCTTGGGGTCAGGAGTTGTTGGGCACGGGGTCAGTGGGATCAGTAGTTGTGGTGTATGGGGTTAGTTACTCTGCCCCATGTGGAGTCTTCCCAGATCAAGGATCAAACCCAGGTCCCCTGCATTGGTGAGTGGAGTCTTCTCTACTGTGGGGAAGGAGAAGTTCTTAACCACTGGACTGCCAGGGAAATCCCAATAGTGTTTTATTTTTAATTGAACATAGTTAGGGTGCAGGCGTACTTGCACTCTTTCCATTGGGTAGGAGACGATGCATTTGACACCCCTGGTAACCAACACATGCAGAGCACACTGGATAGAAGATGCCTTCTTACACCCAGAACCACCACCGGCGCAGGGGAGGTGACAGTTCCATCCTGGGAAAGGATACTGAGTGAGGATGCTAGAGCATCTCCAATTTGCTGCCTTCGTTGCAACTCTTTCTGCTCTATGTCCCACTGCTCATTTGTTTCCTTTTCAGCCTGGAGCTTTCTTTCCTTCCCTGTGTCTGGCCTTCTTACTCCCAGTTCTGAGCTTTCACGCTGACTTTTCCTTCTTCTAGGAATGGTCTTCTCCCTTTATCTATTCAAATGTCATTCCCACATACTCCCCTGATTCGTTACCCTGCTTTCTATTTCTTCATAGCAATTATCATTCCTGAAATTACATTATGTATTTGGTTTTCGTTTTTAATTTTCTGAATCTCTCACTGTTTTATATATTGCTGAAACAGATCAGAGCCTGACATATAACAAGCATGCAACAATATTTGGTACACCAATGAATTAAGTGGTGAACATATTTCCATGTATATATATATATATATATATACACACACACACACACGGAAAAACATATTTCCATGTATATATATACACACACAAACACACATATGTATATATGTATCTTCACTATTATTTTCATAGTGACATAATATTCCCCTATCTAAATTTATTAAACAGTCATTGGTTTTTGGAAATTGAGATTATTTTCTGCTTTTTTTTTTTTTTTTTTTTTTTCATTTAAACTGGTATAAAGATCATGTTGGCGAAGGGTGAGCGTAACAAGGAGGAAGGGATCAGGGTGGAAAAGCAAAGCCACCCTGTTTCTTGACAGTCAGAGCCTGTCCTGCTCCCTATGACCCAGCTGATTTCTAGTGACTATATCTCTTTTAACCCTGAGTTCCTGCAGGAGCCCTCCCAGATCCAAGGCCTGCCTTCTGCTACTTGGTTCCCACATCTGGCCGTCTGGGTCCCAGTTGATTCTTAAGGATGATGAGGAACTACAGGTGTGAGGCATGTTCCTTTCCCACCCACATTGATCAAAGGGAGGGCACTAAGTCCATGATTCCTTTTCCCTCTGGTCTCATCCTGTGTTTTATCCCTTTCGGGAGCTAATCATGGATAGAATAATCTAATTACACTAATTTAGGATGATGCATTAATGCAAGAGGTTTTGAACAGCCAAATAATTATCTGCTGAATTTGGAGTCTTCTGGAGAGATTACCAAGCATTGTGATTTTCAAAAAACAGTTCTGGGAGGGATAGGAGTAGTTAAGGGGCTGAATGAGGGTGTTTGTGATTACTACCAAATGAGTCACCTTATCTGGAAAATGGGAGTGCTGAATTCACAGAACAATCCAGTGCAGTGCTTCCCCAGCTCCTCACAGTATGTAGACTCAGCCATAAGAATATTTCAGGCTTGTCCTCAGTTCTGCCTGTTTCTTGACTGCGGTTCAGCAGGGGAGTAACTGACAGGAGGTTAGTGCTATGTCTATGCCTCACCGAGAATGGATTTTAATCTTACATTGCTAAGAGACCCTGCCATTCCACAGTGCATACTGAAGTACAGTTTCTGCTCCTTTTATAAAACGCAAGATTGCTGGGTCTGTTTCCTAGAGGCAAACAGTATTAATCTGCATACCTGAAATGCTGTTTCAATATTCATCTTTGTAAAAGCATCTGTAGGTTTTGTCATAAACACATAGCATTTAAGGAAACTAAATTAATTACATGTACTTTAATATTAAAGTACAAAATAACAAACCTTACCTAGTATGCATGTTTTATCTGTCTTGCTAAGAGGAAAGACAGATGAAAGAAAAATGTGTACTTAAATATTCATTTAATAGTGTATGTAGATGGTGAGGGGCAAACATGTGTGGATGAAAAATGAATTCTATAATCAGATATTTTTGAAATAAATGAAATAGAAATCTTTGTGGCTAAAATACAAGTATAATCTCAGGAACTGCTGAAACAAATATCATTACTAATAAGATCTTTCTTGAGGCTCACAAAAAATATAATCAATTTTTCAGTTCATAAAATTTCAAAAAATTGAATTTACATTTTGCTAAACCAATTAACAAATTCTAATTTACACAGTGTTGGTGCTTCTAATTGGCAGCCGTGCATTTTTATGAGTCTTCTTGTTAATCTCTTATGGTAATCAAACTCACAGATTTAAAATTCATTGGTGTTCTTGATACATGCAACTAGTTAAAATTCTTAATTAAATTAGGGTGACTAAAAGAAAAGTCATTTTAAAAGTAAAATCATAAAGTGTTATGACTAATGCTGTACAAATTAGCATAAAGTAGGTTTGGGGAGGATCATTCTGAAGACTTTGCAATTAGGAGCACCTGCTATTAGTGCACTTGTTAAACTTTTATCAATTGATCATTACTCTCTCAAATAGCAAGAAAAAGTGAATGTTGTGAATATGAAGAGAGTGATTAATTGCAAGTGGCACATTGCTGACTGGCTCCATTATTACCTGTGCTTCAAGGATTTTTAGAAATAGATGTCTATTATCAGTTATATGAATACATAAATCATACTAATGTGTTCAGTACTGGTTGGTTTTCTGTCTTCCTTATTCAGTAATAATTGTTTTCTTAAAGTTTTAAAGATGACTCGTAGAACATGGATTCTGTAATTAGATAATATTATGGCCTCATCAAAAACATCTAATAGTTGCATTACTTAATCTTATTCTCTAAAGATATACCATCCATATTTTTTATTAAAGCATGGGAAGAAATCATGCATTTTTTGCTCCAGTGTAGAAATCAATCCCTATTTGAAGTACAATTTAGGATTAAGCAATATAGCACTATGGCTTCAAAAATGTTAATTAATTCTCAATTTGGCCTGCTGTTCTCAACCTAAGCATTTAGATTGCGAAGGGCGCTTTTGTTAAGACTCATTTTATTACAATTTAAAATTGCAGGGGAAAAATTGATCCAGAAATGTGCTTCTAAATCAATGCAGCAATAGCAGAATACCTAAAATATTTGCTAGAATGTACTTTTCATTACTCCAAGATTCACACAGGGATCTCTAATGGTCCCTGAAAATCCAGAGATTATCAGAAAATGTGACTGTAAGTACCATGAAATTGCCATAGCTACTTAGCTACTCATAGATAAAGCCATATAACTGTTAGATGCAAAGGGTCTCAAATATAGGCAAGACTTTAGCTGTATATTTTTTTTAATTTTTAAAACTGAGGTATAATTTATTTACACTACTGTGTTAGTTGCAAGTGAACATAATCTCCAGGTATATTTTGTATTTAAAAAACAATAGGACATTGTTCTAAATTAACAAAAGGTGTGGAGAGTAGTTGGGAGATGAACTATAAACCAAACCTTTACAAATTCCAATTTCACCAAAAAGTGATATGTAACAAAGGAAAATGCTGTTCTTACCTTCTGGGAAAAAATATCCCTCAGTGTATTGCCTTTCATAGAAGCTTTGGGATCATGTACTCCTTCTGCTTTTACCTGAGCTCTTGTACTGGCCTTTCAGGTCATGTTTGGCCAGAACCACCTGAGCCATTAGAACGGAGCCCCTAATTCACCACAGAACTGCTCTGGTATGGAAAGACAGGTCTAGATCAGGGTTCCTCTATTGACACTTTGGACCAGATCATTCTTTGTTGTGGGGGTGACCTATATTTGAGGGATAGTCAGCAGCATCGGTGGTTTCTATAGTACCTGTGAAGTTGTGATATCCACAGATGTTTCCAGATACTGTCAGATATTCCCTGTGTGGCAAAATCGCCCTCCATTGAGAACCACTAATTCAAACTTATTTAAAATTCTAGACATATTTTGTGTGGTAGTGTTAGTTGGACTTCCCTGGTGTCTCAGACAGTAAAGAATCTGCCTGCAATGCAGGAGACCTGGGTTTGATCCCTGGGTCAGGAAGATCTCCTGGAGAAGGGAAAGGCTACTTACTCATTGAGAACCACTGCTCTGCTGCTGCTGCTGCTGCTGCTGCTGCTAAGTCGCTTCAGTCGTATCCGACTTTGTGCAACCCCATGGACGGCAGCCCACCAGGCTCCCCCGTCCCTGGGACTCTCCAGGCAACAGTACTGGAGTGGGGTGCCATTTGCTTCTTCAATTCATGAAAGTGAAAAGTGAAAGTGAAGTCGCTCAGTAGTGTCCAACTCTTAGCGACCCCATGGACTGCAGCCTACCAGGCTCCTCCATCCATGGGATTTTCCAGGCAAGAGTACTGCAGTGGGGTGCCATTGCCTTCTCTGAATAATTATTAGCACATGTTGGTTGTTATTCTTTGTATTATTATTTTGGGTTGTTATTGTTACAGTATCAGTCTAAAATTATTGGATCCTGTGTATCTAGATATCTTCTTGAGGGATCCCGTGTATCTATTCTTAAGATGTACTAGAGAAAGTATCAGCGTACATAAAAGATGGTAAGAACTTACATTTCTTTAGCATTTTAGAGGGTTTAAATCCTGAGGTTTTTTTTTTCCATCAAATAATATTTTTAGGATCAATATGCCCCATAATCCATTGAACATAGTGAAGATGATCAAAGAAAATAAAAGTCTTTGGGGGTATCCAAATAACTTAAAACTTGGTGAGGAAAAAACCTTCTATACATAAAAGCATTAAAGAAAAACAGATGCTGTTTTTCCATACATATTTACTGGATTGCAAGCTTGTTGAAAATGGTAGTAGTGTCCTAGACATCTCTTTAATTCCCCTACTGGTACTTTAGATATAGAAGCAGCTCCATAAATATTGGTAAGATGAAGGCAAGGAAGGAACATCAGAATAAAAAATGTATTTTCTTCCAAATTGTTCCTGACTTATTATGTGGCCTTGTTGAAGTCAGTTCTGTGAGTTGGCCCCTCAATAAATGGAGAAGATAATACTGCCTAACACTTGACATTTATATAGTCCCAAATAGTTTGCAAAGCATTTTCATTTACATTATTATATCTCATGATAGTATATCTTCAGCCCCATTCTCCTTGGAGAGCTCAGCAATTTAATTACTACAGCTATATCATGGGTCTTGGCCCTGAAGTGTTTCTCAGCCTAGGATATACTTCAGTCCTTAAATGACCTTGATTCTAGCAAGACTATGCTTAATGACACCCAACCAATTTTATTATATTTAAGATTCAGTTATAAATATAAACCCCTTAGAATCCTTATTAGATGGCGCAGAATCATGGAACTAGGTAGAGCCCCAAGAATCAGCTTCATCTTATCCTTTGAGCAATAAGGAGATGCAGGTTCAGTGGGTTCAGAGAATTTCACAAGTCCTCTTGGTGAGTCACTAGCCAAGTCAGAATTAGAAGCTGATTACTCTCTCATTGTCTCATGGTATTAATCATTACAAAAGACAGGATTTAAATCTAACTCAAATTAGTCAGGCTTCCTTTGGCTCCGTGAAAATATTTCACTTGTAAGATCGTGCACATTTTTTAGTCTCTCATTTATTAACCCAATAAACTAATGAGCACATAATTTAGCTAGCCAATATGGAAAGTAGTAATGTCATGCAGCTGACCTTGCTTTACCAGTCATTCACTTATGGAGTCCAAATGGGATGTCTCTTCAGTTTCTGCTTTTACATCTAATACATATATTTGTTGTAGAGAAATGTAACTATCAAGTGAAAATGAACCAACTATTTTCAAGCAATATATATATATATATATATATATATATATATATGCATTGAGAACCTCTGTTTTTATTTTGCTCTCACTTGATATTTTTGGAGACCACATCAATCATGCAACAGACTTTCCATGCTGCTTGTGTTATGTAGCTCATCATAGATTTAAACGAGTCGGTTATTTTTTTGGACACAGGAATGTCAGAGGTGGCTGATAAATGTTGGAAATGTGGGTGGCTGCCTGTTCAGACTTAAGGAACCACCAACAGTGATTATGCACTTGGTGAGGTGAGCCATCTTCTTATAATTTGAATGTAAGGTTCTTTATATAGAAAGGCTTTAATAGTAAATATGTAAAATGAGAGATAAGTCTATCAGTGGTAATTATATTCAAGTCTAGAATGAAGGAGCTTAGTGAGTTATGTAATCATTGGTGAACTGTGAAGCAGAAGTTGAACTTTGTTCTAGCACTTTCTGAAACTGGAAGCACTCTTCACAGTCAAGTTTGGATGAAAATAGGAAGATGATGACTAGCCATAATTTCTAAAGGATGAAGACCATCTTGTATCCATTTCTATATATATTAGCAGGCAGAGGCATTTAATACATTTTTGTGAACCGAACCAATGCTATCTCTAGAATAGTAAGTCAGCTGGTAGTCCTTCCCTGAAATCTAAGGCTGACACAACTTCCAAGTAATCTTGTGCTTGTACCTACATGTGCAACTAGGCTTAACCATTTGGGTTACTTACACATGTAAGTAAGTGCATACACATGTATGCTGGTTTCCAAATGACCTGCAGTGTCTAGAAGCTAGGCTAGCTAATCTTGTGCCTTCTCACACCTTCCCACTGTTTTTTAAGCCAAGAAAAGTGACCTTTGTAAATAGAAAATCCCAAATCTTAAGCCCCGAATTGAAAGAAACTTGATAGTCTCAAAAATATCTTGACACCAGGGCCATTAGTTACAGGTACCTCAGCTGTACCAGTGGAGAAGGCGATGGCATCCCATTCCAGTACTCTTGCCTGGAAAATCACATGGATGGAGGAGCCTGGTAGGCTGCAGTCCACGGGGTCGCTAAGAGTCAGACACGACTGAGCGACTTCACTTTCACTTTTCACTTTCATGCATTGGAGGAGGAAATGGCAACCCACCCCAGTGTTCTTGCCTGGAGAATCCCAGGGACGGGGGAGCCTGGTGGGCTGCCATCTATGGGGTCCCACAGAGTCAGAAATGACTGAAGTGACTTAGCAGCAGCAGCAGCTATACCAGTAGTTATTAAGGAGAATTTGAAAAGATTGAAATCTTAGTAGAATTTTGTAAATGAGAGCAGTTGTGGAGGCCCTCTTAATTTGTCAGAGTCTGTGATAGACCACTCAAGAAAACACACATGATCAAAACTTAAGGAGAAGAGATCCATTTGGTCAGTCAACAGGCTTGCCTCTCTCTGGAAAAGGAGATAGCTTTGGCTGGTGTTTGCCAATCATTTTTCTATGCCCCTAAGGGAGAGTAAGTTAATGGCCCATGGAAGTTGCCTTCTCTGAACAGTGATTTTATTTTAATTAATTAATTAATTTTTTGGCTGTGCTGGTCTTCATTGCACACGCAGACTTTCTCTATTTGCAGTGCTGGGGCTTCTCTTTAGTTGTCACATTGGCTTTTCGAGTTGCAGCACTTGGGCTTTCTCTACATGCCATGCACAGGTGCTAGAGGGCATGGGCTCAGTAGTTGCAGTGTGCAGCCTTCTCTAGTTGTGGCATTCAGGCTTAGTTGCTCTGTGGCATGTGGGATCTTAGTTCCATAACCAGGGATTGAACCTGCATTGGAAGACAGATTCTTAACCACTGGACCACCAGGGAAGTCCCTGAAAGGTGATTTTAAACAGGATTTAATTCATAGCTGCACTGTGTAGTATCCTGGATTATATTTCCTTTTTATTTGTTTAGTTTAATAAACATTTGTCATTACTCTCCCCCAAATTCTCTACTTAAGAGTAAATCTCTGCTCAGCACATTCAAAAAATAAATAAATAAATAAATAAAATAAAAGTGTTTCCTAAAATAAATAAATAAATAAACAGGATTTAATACCTCTATGCTGGCGTGCTGTGCTTAGTTGCTCAGTCATGTCTGACTCTTTGTGAACCCCTCAATGGACTGTAGCCCGCCAGGCTCCTCTGTCCATGGGGATTCTCCAGGCAAGAATACTGGAGTGGGTTGACATGACCTCCCCCAGGGGATCTTCCCAACCCAGGGATCAAACCCAGGTCTCCCACATTGTGGGCGGATTCTTTACCAGCTGATCCACTAGGGAAGCCTAAGCATCCTGGAGTGAGTAGCCTATCTCTTCTCCGGGGATCTCCCCAACCCAGAAATCAAACAAGGGTCTCCTGCACTGTAGGCAAATTCTTTACCAGCTGAACAACCTTGAGGAAACCCTTATTACCTCTACCCTAATAGTAATATTCATCTCATCCAGAAACTTCCTGTCATGTCTCCTTGTAAGAGTCCACCAATGCAGAGGATTGCTTTTTCCTATGAAACCCCTGTCACATGATTGGACCATACCTAGCTTCAAAGCCCTGAAGTTTCAAAAATGAAAACTCTTACTTAGAAATATGCCCTATAGACAAAATGAGATTGGTTTGTCAGGTCCAAGATAAGCTTTTCCACCAGGAGCAGGGGGTCAGGGAATGCCCACTCATAGTACATCCAGCTGTTTCAATGCTTTATGCCTGGTAGGCTCACTTCCAGGTACTTCTTGAAAGGTAAAGTTTCTGTTATGTAAGTCAGCATATTTTGGGTCCCAGAATTAAGGAATCCAGTGAATTAAACCTCTGTACAAGAGATTTACACTTTAGAGCAACCATCTATCTAGAATCATAGTATTTCTTTACCTGTTGGGGAATGATATTTTTAGAGCATCGTCCATTCTTATTTCTGGTTTAAAAGCGCTTTCTGGTAGCAGAGTAAGCCACTAGCAAAGTTGGGAGGAACAAACTCAAAGGGACCTTCTTTTGAGCTGCCTGTCTCATGTAACCGGAACATCTATTCAATGTGTTTTATCTGGTATGGTAAGTGCAATTTGTAATAACATATAAATTCCCTTGTCAAGAAAAACACCACCTCCCTATGTGAGTTATTTTCCATCTTGACTGCACATTAAAATCACCTGGACAGCTTTAAAAAATACTGATGTCCAGGTCCCACTCAAACATTCTTATTTAATTGACCTGGGGCAGTGCAAACCCATTAGTATTATTTTTTTTCTAATTCCCCAAGTGATTCTAATGGGTGCCCAGAATTGAGAACTTCCGCCTAGATTTATAATCTCTCTTTGATAATCTTTTAAATTTATTTAGCTTTACAGTGTTCTACAAAGATAATCTTCCCTGGAGGACTAAAGAGTGAGATTGATGATGAATTCAGTAATTTTCCTACCTGACGCCATTGGGGAATGGATTGGTCATCACTTCCCACTGGGCCACTATTTTAGATATAGAAAAATTAACCTAAAAGGGATATTTATCATTAGATGTGTTCATGAACTGAACTTGGTTGTGCTAAATGGTGGATATAAATCTAGAGGAAATATTACACTTGCCTCCAGATCAAATATTCTCACTTATCATTTATCATCTAAAGACATACTTAAAAATTCTGCCTTAGTTACTCAGGGAAAAAGGTTTCTTCCTTCACTTTCTTGCAACAGATTAATGTTGACTTAAACCTGGTCTGCCCTTGACCTTCTGGGCTCTAATTTGACAAGGAGGTTTGGGGATCCAAATGAATCCCTGTCCAAGTTCAAATGCAGTGTGTGAAGTAAAAGAAAATAAAGGTTGATTGTGATTTTTTAAATTTTTCAATCTTCCTTTTCTGAAAGGTGTAAAGATGTCTGGCTGCAGAGGGACCTTGAGATTTGAGGAGGAACACGGTGGTGCATTCCCCATGTCTCTTTATTGGGCTTACATATCCCAGACCGGGCTGTGCAGAGCCTGCAACAGGCAAAGAGAAAAAGAGCTTCTGGAAGACCTTTTTCACCCCAAGCCAAGGGACCAGAAGACATGTGACCTAACCTTAGAAATCTTCCAGGCAAAATCTGAAAGCCAAACACCAAGGGGGAAGCCGCACTTTGCATGCCTGCAGTCCTGCCATGGAGTGGGAAGCACCGGAGCCTACAGGTGTTGGGTGGGGCCAGGTCTTGGCACTAATTAGCCAATATGGCAGTTGCCAGGAGTGTTCATACAGTTGAGTGTTCTTCAGTATGTCTGGCCCCAGTGTTTTTCTCCCCAAAATAAGCCACAGCCTCATCTCACTTCTCTGGGAGACTCTGCAAGACCAGCAGGTAGGTCTGGCCCAACCTCCCATCAGATGATAGCTCTTGCCCTGGGTCCTGGTATATGTGGGATTTTGTGTGCCCTGTTTAAGAGTAAAGTCTCTATTTCCCCCAGTCCTGTGGAACTCATGCCTTCAAAACAAATGCTCTGAGAGTTCAGCTTCCCAGTGCCAGAGCCCTGGGCTTGAGCCTAATGTGGAGCTCAGGACCCTCACTCCTGTGGGTGAACCTCTGCAATATAACGATTCTGCAATTTTGAGGTCTGCCCATCCCAGTGGTTTGATTATATCACAAGTCCACCCCTTGTACCCATCTCATTGTGATTCCTTCTTTATGTCTTTAGTTGTGGGAGATATTTGGAATGATCCAGGAAAGGTTCCACACTGGTAGGTTCCAGTTTTGTCTTTTTTTCAGCTGATGGTTGTTCTGCAGATAGTTGTAATTTTGATGTGCTCATGAGACTCAGAGTCTTTTTACTCTTTCATCTTCATCGCTCTCCCCCAACTATTAAATTTTTGAATAATTTGATAAAAGATTATTCAAAGTGGTAACAAGCTGTTGTTTTATTAACATTATTATGTTATTGTATTTTCTTTGTGTCCATTTGTATTTTGTAAGATGTCTTCAATAAGCATGCACTGGTTTTATTATTTTTTTTATTTTATTTTATTTTTAAATTTTACATAATTGTATTAGTTTTGCCAAACATCAAAATGAATCCGCCACAGGTATAAGACAAAAATGCCAGGTTTCCATTATGCAGTGGCCATTAGCAAGTTCTTGTTTCTCCATGCATATTCTCCCACAAAACATACAAATTAAGGAGAAAAGAAAATTACAAATAAAAATAACATCACAGAGGAACTGAAAGAAGGAAGATATTCAAATTATTTTTATGAAATGAGTATGACATTGAAAATTAAACCTAGAAACTCAAACAGTTAAAGATAATTTATTCCTAAATATCAAGGTAAAAACCCAAGATAAAACAGCACATTAAAAAATAATAATTCTGACCAAGTTGGGTTTATTATAGTAATATAGGAATGGTTCCACATTTTAAAAAAGCATTACGGTCATTCAGTATATCAATATATTTAAGGAAATAATATCATATATCTCCATGGATATTTAAGAGACAGTTGAAAATTCAACATCAATTTCTAATTTTTTTCATCAATTTCTAATTTTAAAAACACTTTCTGAAATGAGATTAATGAATTTGTCCTTAATAAGACTTATCCTTAGCAAGAGAAACACTGGATGAATTCTTAGGCAGGAATAAGGCAAGTTTCCCTATCATTTCTATTACTATATACTCTTTTATAGTATACAGTATACTATATAGTATATAATATGCAGTATACTGTTTTAAAGATATCCAATGTAATTATTTTTAAATTTAATGTTTTAAAAATTTTATTGGTGTATAGTTGATTTACAATGTTGTGTTAGTTTCAGATGTACAGCAAAGTGAGTCAGTGACACATATATATATTCTGACTTGTATTTGGCGTTCTGTTTCTCCCTCTTTGTTGTATGCAAAGATTTTGTTGTTGTTGAATTTACCGAATCATAATTGGAAAGGCTCAATACTTAATACTCTGTAATGAACTATATGGGGAAAAAATCTAAAAAAAAAAGAGCATGCACATTCACAAGAAACAGAACCGCAAATACAAGTCAAAATATAATGATATTCACCAGCTTTTGTAAGGTTATTTTGTATAACAAAGTCTCAGATCGCAGCAGCAAAGGTTTATTTTTCATTTTCCTTACTGGACAACTCTACATTGCTCATGGCTTTGTTCCATGTGGTCCCTCCAGACACTAGGCTGATAGAGCAGTCCCTTTCTGACTCACGGCGCTCTCCTGTGACATTGTTTCCCAGGTGGTGCTAGTGGTAAAGAACCCACCTACCAATGCAGGAGATGTAAGAGATACAGGTTTGATCCCTGGGTGAGGAAGATCCCCTGCAGGAGGGTGTGGCAATCCACTCCAGTATTATTTTTTTTATGATCTCTCTTTGACTATTTTATTTTTTAATTTAATTTTTAATTGGAGGATAATTGCTTTACAATATTGTGATGGTTTCTGCCATCCATGAACATGAATCAGCCATATGCATACATATGTCCCCTCCGTCTTAAACCTTCCCCATCCCATCCCTCAAAATTGTCACAGGGCAGATATTCCCATGGACAGAGGAGCCTGGTGGGCTATTTGGTTGTCTTACCATTGAGTTGTAAGATTTATTGGTATGCTGAGTCCAAGTCATTATTAACATATGTTTTTTTCAAATATTTTCTCCCCGTCTTTGACTTGTCATTTAATTTTCTTAATGATAATTTCTGACAAGCAAAATTTCTGACAAATAAAACTTTCTTAAAACCAAAAGTTTTAAATTTTGGTAAACTTAAATTATAAAATATATTTCTTTTGTGATTCATATATTTTGTGTCCTATCAATGCAAATGTGCCTTACCCAAAGTCATAAAGGATTTCTCATATAGTTTTTGCTAGAAGTTTTAGGGTTTTAACTTTTTAAAGTTCTATAATCCATTTTGAATCAAATTTTGTGTGTAGGGTGAGGAAAATGCTAAAGCCCCCTTTTCTGTACAGATATCCAGTTACCCCAGCACCATTTATTGAGAAGACCATTTCACCCCATTGAATCATCTTGGTAACTTGTCAAAAATTAATTGACCATATAACCGTATATCCGTTTAATTCTGTTCCATTGATCTAAATGTGTATTTTTATGCCAATTTCATATTATTAATAGCTTGATCCCTGTAGATATTAAGTTTTGGAATCAGGGAGTATTAAGTTCTCTAGATACATTCTTTTATTATAAGATTTCTCTATTTTTTGTATTTCATATAAACTGAAGAATAAATTTGACCATATCTTTTTAAATGTCCGTTTTGTTTTTTTTTTTTTATGAGTGTTGTATTAACTCTGGAAATAAATTTAGGGAGAATCAATACCTTAAAATAATATTGTCTTTAAATTCATCAACATTTTGTAGCTCCATTATTTATTTCTTTAACTTCATTCAGCAATCTTTGATAGCTTTCATTGTACAGATATTGTACATGATATTCAGATCATCTCCAAGCATTTTGTATTTTTGATGATGTAATTTTTCATTGCCAGTAGCTAGAAGCACAATTGATTTTGGTATACTGCTCTTTTGTCATGGGATGCTGCGATATTCACTTACTGGTTAGGTAATGGGCTCTTTTTTTTTTTTTTTTTTGGTAGTGTCCTTAGTAGTTTCTCTGTGTATCATGATGCTATCCAAACAAAAGTTGTCTTTCTTTCCTGTATATGTGTGTATGTATATCTGTCTCTTCTGCTTTATTTTACAGGGTGCAACTCAACGGACAATATCGTAAGCGTGCGTCACCTTCTTCCTTTATTCCCACCCTTAGAACAGGAAACTAACCTTTCTCAGCAAATACCATGTCAGCTGAGTATTTCATATTGTTGCCTTAGTATTTACACTTAGCTGAGAGTTTCTAATGGGTGATGCATTTTGTAAAATGTTTTAATATATCTATTGTGGTGTTCATATATTTTTCTCCATTACATGTAGAATAACACTGTTTGCAGGAGGTTAAATCAACATTGCAATCCAGGAATACCACTTATTCATTGTGTATAATTTGCTTTTTGTATTACTTGATTTAGTTTTTAGTATTTGGTTGAGGATTGTTTGAGTCCAGTTTTGGGATATTGTTCCCTAGGTTTTTCTTCTTACAAGTTTTTCTCTGGATAGATTATATTATCAGGCTAATGCTGGACTCAGAGTACTTTGGAAAGTGTTGCATATTCCTCTATTTTCTAAAAGAATTGTGCAGGATTATTATTCCTTAAAAATTCAATAGAATTATCCTCTGAACCGATCTGAGCCTAGTATTCTTTTAGGTGAGTTTTTAAGAAATTAAACTTTAATAGGGTATAGAAGATAAATATACATTTATCTTTTTCTCTGAATTCTAATTTATGCCCTTCAAGGAATTTATTCAATCTATTTAAGTTCTCAATCTTATTGGAACAAAATGTTCATTATATTCCCTTATTATTCTTTTAATGACTGTCAGATTATTAATGACATTTCTTATTTTATTCTTGATATTGATAATTTGTGTATTCTTTTTTCCTTGATCCATCTACTAGAAGTTGATAAAAGAATTATACTATTTGACCTTTTCAAAAAATCAGCTTTGAATTTTTTTGCTCTCTATTGTTCCTGTTTTCTTTTTTAGATTTGTTTTCATTATTATTTACTTGCTTTAACTTAATGTAGGTTTTATTCACTTGTTTTTTCTTAGCTTCTTATGATAGAAACAAACTGTTAATTGTGTACTCTTCCAAATTATTAATAGAAGCTTAAAAGATGTCAATTTCTCTGTAATTATGCTTTAAAGCTATAACTCACAAATTTTGAATGTGATTGTTGTCCCAAATATTTTCTAATTTTACATGTGACTTCTTTGACCTAAAGACAGTTTAGAAATATGTTCATTATTTAAGTAGTTGAGGAATTGTCAGTAATCTTTTGATTTTTATTTCTATTAATATCAGAATATATTCTATATGACTTCAATTCCCTCAAATTTGTTATTAATCTACTTGTTTTATGACCTTGTGTGGTAGACAGAAAATGGTGTCCCCCCCGCAAGGCGTCCACATCATCTTCTTCATGAAGAATTACACTATTTTACATTGTTACCAGCAATATATGTGATTGTCTATACCTACAGCCTTGCCAGTAGATTATGTTGTCAAATTTTTGGATTTTTATCAGTGTAGGTAATTCAAAGTTTATACCTAAATAGTTTTAAATTCCATTTAACTTATGATCAACTTAAGCCTGTTTTCATATATTAAGATTTATTTGCATTTATTAGGTAGGTTAACTTAATATGTCTACCATGTTTTCATTGTTTTTTAATATACCTAGTAGTGGTTTAGTCACTAAGTCTTATCTGACTCTTTCAATTTCAAGGACTGTAGCCCGCCAGGCTCCACTGTCCATGGGATTCTCCGGCAAGAATACTGGAATGGGTTGCCAATTCTTTCTCCAGGGGATCTTCCCACCCCAGGAGTCGAACCCAGGGCTCCTGCACTGCAGGCAGATTCTTTACCAACTGAGCTATGAGGGAAGCCCCATATATCTAGTAGGTCTGGGATATTAACCATTTGCTTGTGACAGAAACTGCATTGTTTTTCATATTCATTATTTCTCTCTACTTGTACTTTTTGCCAAACAAATGTTTAAATTACTTTTGATCTAGTACTCTAACTATACATCCTAAGTTCATATCCACAAAGGAAAAGAGAAATCAAATAATTTTAAACCATATTCAGAATGTTGTTGGTAAACATATTGAAATTTTATTTTGTAACCATTTTATGCATATCATAAAATAAATGAGCTAATTATAAACCAAGGATTTCAGAATGAAATATAAATTAAAAAATCAAAGTAATTAGGAAAATCACTTTAATGTTCTATTTGAATTGGAAATAATAAAAATATAAAGTTTGTGTATCTTTATATATATACGCTAGATTTATCCACTGAACTATTCTGAGAGCAATAACACCGCAGTAAAAAAGAATACTCTTGACCAGTTTCTGCTACCAATTCCTAGTAAAAGAAATCAGAGATCTTTGAGGAAATTGTTGAATTCAGATCTGGAGCACAGAAAATACAAGGTAATGCTATAATCGCTTATTATGTCATAAAGCAAATATTTAATCAAAACTGGAGTTATGTCAAAAGGACACAGAAGCATTTTTAAGAGACTTAAACACCAGTCAATTTTGAATGCTTGAGTATTGAAATTTGAATATCAAAAGGGATAATTATTGTGTTTTCATATAAAAGATTTAGATATAAATTGTGAAACACTGAATAAACTAACATTTAGGATTGTCAAAATGAGAGACTGAGATTTTGAGAGAGCAATTCAAGGTGACTAATACATGGAATGTCCTTATGATTTATTGTTTAATCTGTTAAATTAGATGAATGGGAGCATGTGTTTGTGTTGTCATTTCAGTTGTGTCTGACCCTTT
Organism: Bubalus kerabau; assembly: GCF_029407905.1. Classification (NCBI taxonomy): domain Eukaryota; kingdom Metazoa; phylum Chordata; class Mammalia; order Artiodactyla; family Bovidae; genus Bubalus; species Bubalus kerabau. Next base: position 140,610,057 of record NC_073624.1, read on the forward strand.
TTGAGACTATGGACTATAGCCCATGAAGCTCCTCTGTCCATGGGATTCTCCAGGCAAGAATAGTGGAGTGGGTTGTCATTTCCTCCTCCAGGGGATCTTCCTGACCCAGGGATTGAACCCTCCACTCTTACATCTCCTGCATTGGCAGGTGAGTTATTTCCTTACCAGTGCTGACCTAGGAAATCCATGAATGGGAGCACAGCAGTATTTCTACAAGTGACATAATCAGGACTGTCCTGGATAAACTGGAATATATCTTACTATTACACCAGTTCCTTACTCTGACAGTTGGTTATTAAAGGGAAGGTGCTGAGCAATTGTTAGGAGGAAACACACTTTTTTTTTTTTTTTTTTACAAAAGAGCATCAGTTAATGAACATAGAAAGAATAAATGTATTAGAAATAAAATCAGTCCTCACCTTATAAAATCAGTAATTCAGGCAGAGTTCCTTTATAAGGCTAAAACCATTAGATAAAATGTTGCTGGAATAGAAGAAAAATGCGTGTTACCAAAGAAAAGCACAACCATATAATGAAGAGGTCTGCTGCTGCTGCCAAGTCTCTTCAGTCGCGTCCGACTCTGTGCGACCCCATAGATGGAAGCCCACCAGATTCCCCCGTCCCTGGGATTTTCCAGGCAAGAACAGTGGAGTGGGTTGCCATTGTCTTCTCCGAATGGAGAGGTCTGCTGCTCATCAAATCAACTGGGTGATTACACTTAGCATCACCAATACTAGGATGACCTGACATTGTGCGCTTCTTGATATGATGCAGAATAAGGTACACAGCATCACCAATGAAATTGTTTTCCATATGTTTACTGTGAATATGGACCAAGCTTTGAGTTCTCTAGAAATAGAGGATAGAGAGATAGAAAAGGTAAAAACATCAAAAGAAAGTTATATACTCAAAATTTACTATAATCTATGAGAAAACAGACAGTCTTTTTGAGAGTCAATGAGATTAAATACATCAGTAAATTAAAAGCTAGGACACTATGCTAGATTTAAAAATACTAGATATGAAGCAAGCAAATGCCTATGAGTACTAGCTGCTCTGTCCTGATGGTGGATATTCATTTTTGTTCAATTTTTTGAAATTTTTCATAATACAAAATAAATTCCATTTTTTATATTATTGCCTTGAATGGAAATTTACCAGTTCAGTTAAATGGCTAAAATAATAGTATATAAACTTTAAATATTCAATTTTCTTCTCTTTCTGATCATCTAATTAGTTAATAGGACATACCATTTTTAGAGACTTGCTTCATCAATTTACTCATATTTGCAGAAGATACAGCAATGGTCTTATAAAAAGATATAAAATATTCATTGCATTAATAGGAATTTCTGCTTGATTTATTTTGCAGTGATGATGGTAGGGTTATAATTTGGACAACATAAAAAGGAATAGGAAGCCAGATAAGTAAATCCTCAAGTCTTTTATTTGTGTTGTTTTAATTGTGTAGGTCACCCACAGTTCAAGCCTGCTGGCATGTTGAACTCAGAGCAAAATAATAACATAGCATCAACTCTGTTTAACTCTGAAAATCAATATTTTGTCTCCTTAATTATGCCTGGATTACAACTGTTAAAGAATGTCTACAGTATTCATCTCACTTCACCCCCAAAATTAAATAGGATGACCTCTCTGCTGACACAAGTTCCTGGTAAGCAAGTTTCAGTACAATTTTAAGTTTTGCTATTTGTAATTTTCCATCAAATTTTCATGGCAAATACCAAAACTTTCTGGTCAAAAAGAAATTCTGATTTCCTCTTTCATTTTTAGCAACTTAGTTATTAATTTTAGCATGTTCATTATAACATGCCGTTTTAGTTATCATGTGTCTTAGATTGTGAACTACTATAAAGCAGGAATAGGCTGTGCTTCACAGAACACCATACAACAGAGAAGCTTAAAAGTCAGTTTTATATTGATTGTCATTATTGATGAGTGAGGTCAACTTTGTTATGGATATGGGCTTTCATGATCTACTGGGGCTAGGAGTTTCAAATCACTGTATTTTTCGTCGATCCTTCTCCGAGCATGAGTAGTCATTTGCAGAATGAAACAAGATATTGACCACAGGATAAAGAACTTTTAAATAGCTTACTTATCATCCACGGTGTAAGGGCAGGTATCGTCTTCATAGACTAAAGCTTGTATTCTTTTTTCTGAAAATGGCTACAGAGTAAATAATATGGGCTTTGTGGACCAGAATGTCTGTCACAACTACTGAACTCTGCCTTTGCAGTGCAAATGCAGCCACAGACAATATATAAATGAAGAGGTGTGACTGTGTTTCAATGGAAACTTTTTTTATAGAAAAATAGATAGCAGGCCAGAATTGACTTGCAAGCTATCATTTGAGAACCCCTATTATAGATGATCAAGTCATTTAGGTAGAAGGTGGCACATGATATGTCATCAGAATTTGGTTCCTGAAAAAGCAGAATTGAGGAAGTTAAATTATTTTCAGAAAATAAGAAATTACTTACTTTTTCCAGTTTTATCTTCTTTATCAATTAATTCTTACTTGCTATTAGTATGAAGGTGCACAATATCAAACCATAGAAGGCTATCCTATAGGACAAAGGAGTCAATGAAACATATATAACTGATTTGTATATTTCATTCTTTTTGTCCCATGTAACCACGCAAAGTTAACATTTTTTTGAAAGAGCAAAATAATACATTCTTGATTTTTTTTGGTCAGAACTTGCTGGACAAAGGTCAAGCACTGAGCACAGAAATTATAGGTTAGTATCATATGTGGAAACATAGCAAAAAAAAAAAAAAATGAATAGGACACTCGTTTCCTAATGTGCAGTATTGAAATTTTCTGATTGATGAGTACTTATGGAATAATCCCACTGGAAGCCTGGTACACTAGTTTTTAAGGGCCTACTCTGTCTGAAACTCTGCCTCAATACTATGTGTCTATGTCTGTGTATACTGGTTAAGAGTAGGGATTCTGGAATCAGGCTGACTGGGTACAAATCCCAGTTGTGTGCTATTGGGCAAACAGATTAATATACAGTTTAGTTACAACAGTTAAGATACATCTTTATCGTAACTTCCCCATCTATAAGTAGGGATGAAAATACTGACTTCTTCAGATTATCTTGAGAGATAAATGAGTGAATGTGTATAAAAAAACTAAGAAACATTGATGTGTAGTCAAAAAAATATGAGTTTGAATTTATATCAGAGAGTTTTTCAGCCTGTATTCTAAAGCTTGAAGACCTGTAAGTAGAAAGCATTAGCCATGTGATTAATGGCTATACATTTTCTATTCATTCCAAAATATTGGGTTGGCCAAGAAGTTTGTTTGGGTTTTTCATAATGTAGTACTGGAAAACCCAAATGAACTTTTTGGCCAACCTAGATTTTTTTTCATTTGTGGTAGATATTACTGTTGCTTATGGAAGGATTGTACTTCTCTCACTCGAAGTTATCCATAGACACAAGTTTTTCAGAAAATGTGAGCAGAAATAAGACTTATGAGGATATATCTCTCCATGTCTTTAGTGATATTCATGGCGATGAGTATTTATCAAATTCTAGGAAAATCATAATTGATGTGAACACATAATATAGAAATATGAGTTTTTAATAAATTTTATGTTAGGGAACCATTATATAGATGTGTGTATGCATATACACACATACATGTACACATACTAATTGAGTTATCAGGGAAACCAGATATGCAGATGACACCACCCTTATGGCAGAAAGCGAAGAACTAAAGAGCCTTTTGATGAAAGTGAAAGAGTGAAAAAGTTGGCTTAACATTCAACAAACTCAACATTCAGAAAACTAAGATCATGGCATCTGGTCCCATCACTTCCTGGTAAATAGATGGGGAAACAATGGTTTCCATTCTTGACAGACAGACTCTTTCCTTGGGCTCCAAAATCACTGCAGATGGTGACTGCAGCCATGAAATTAAAAGACGCTTACTCCTTGGAAGGAAAGTTATGACCAACCTAGACAGCATATTAAAAAGCAGAGACATTACTTTGCCAACAAAGGTCCATCTAGTCAAAGCTATGGTTTTTCCAGTAGTCACGTATGGATGTAAGAGTTGGACTATAAAGAAAGCTGAGTGCCAAAGAATTGACGCTTTTGAATTGTGGTGTTGGAGAAGACTCTTGAGAGCCCTTTGGACAGCAAGGAGATCCAACCAGTCCCTCCTAAAGGAAATCAATCCTGAATATTCATTGGAGGGACTGATGCTAAAGCTGAAACTCCAATACTTTGGCCATCTGATGTGAAGAACTGACTCAACTGAAAAGACCCTAATGCTGGGAAAGATTGAAGGCAGGAGGAGAAGGGGATAACAGAGGATGAGACGATTGGATGGCATCACTGACTCAGTGGACATGAGTTTGAGTAGGCTCTTGGAGTTGGTGATGGATAGGGAAGCCTGGCGTGCTGCAGTCCTTGGGGTCGCAGAGAGTCAGCCACGATTGAGTGACCGATCTGATACATACATACATACGTATTTAAATTCCTTAGAAACAAACTACTTGATTCTGCCATTTGGTGGGCACTCAGATATTGTACAAAGAATCTGAAATTCCTGATCCAGGTACTAGCTTTTACCCTACTCTCTTGAATACAGAGGTCCAAGGTTGTTTCATGTGCCCCATCTTGGCTTTCTTTTGTATCTCCCTTTAATACTGCACTAACTCAGGTGGGCTTTTTGCAAAAACAAAACAAAACAAAACAAAACCAATCTTCAGTTGGAGAAACAAGATGTAGATTTTAACTTTTTAAGCAAAAATTAGTACCCGCAGAAGTATATAGATTTCTTCTGCCTTCTATAAACATAACATAATTTATTGATTCTACTGATAGAGCAGTTAATACTCTGGGTTGGAGATGGTAATGGTGACCCACTTCAGTGACGAGCCAGGCAGGCTATATAGTCCATGGGGTTGCAAGAGTCAGGCACAACCGAGTGACTAAAAAACAACAATACTCTGGGTGGAATTGAAATAAACTGTGTCCTGTGCTATGCATAGTATTTATTTCCACACATTCAACAACCCTACTCTGAGAGCATTTTTTTCAAATATGGACATGAATAGCATTTATTGAGCTCCTAACATGTGCTAGGCACACAAATACGGTTACAGCTGTTTTATGTGTTCTTTCATTTAATCCTACAACCCTTTCAGTGGTAGTGTTACCATATTTTCTGATGAGGAAACTGAAGCTCAGAGAAATTTATTTGTCCAAAATCTAGAGACTTAAATTTGATACAGTCTTGCTGGTCCCTCTTCTCTGTGTCTTCTACATTATTATACTCCATCATTTAAAATAGATTTTTATTTTAAATCATTTTCTTATATTTATTCTCCTTCCTCATCAGATAAGAACCTTTAGGGTAATTTATTATTCAGCAAGATAACTAATACAAATATTAAACCGATGAAATGCTGCAGAACTGGAACCTTTTCATCTGTTTCCATAACTGATTTTAAAAATATATGTTGAGGTTTAACATGTCAAGAGTGAGATATTGTCCCTGTCCTCAACTTCTCATCTGATGGGAAAGGGATGGGAGGAGAGAATTTTAAATAGATATTTCAAAATTAAACTGAAAGTAGGTAAAAGAATATAAATATTACAAAGAGAAACTAAAAATAAAAAACAACAAACACAAAAGTTAATTCTCCAGTAGATTAATATACTTGATTAACCTATACCTAGAATGATGAGGAAAGAGATAAAGAATAAGAACAAATAGCAGTATCAGTAATAAAGGGGACATCTATACAGATCCTGGAGATAATTTTTAAATAAATAAATGAACTATAGCATTAAAAGTGCTTAGTCATAAGTTTTGGGCTTACCTGGTGGCTCAGACAGTAAAGAGTCTGCGTGCAATGCAAGAGACCCAGGTTCTATCCGTGGGTTGGGAAGATCCCCTAGAGGAGGGCATGGCAACCCACTCCTGTATTCCTGCCTATGAAATACCATGGAGCCTGGCATGCTACAGTCCGTGGGGTTGCAAACAAGTTGGACACTACTGAGTGACTAACACTTTCACTTTCACTTCTCGTCATAGATTTAACAGTATATGTTCAAAACTTCTACAATGAAAGCTACACAACATTGTTGGGAAAAAAGCAGACCTGGAGATCAGCCATGTTAATGGAGTAAAAAGACTCTGACTCTATCTCCTTTCACAAGCATGCCAAATCCACGATTATCTTCAGAACAGCTATCTATGAAAAAGACCAAAACCTACCAGAAAATATCTTTTACAACTAAAGATAGGAAAAACAGGTGGACTCATGATATAATCAAGTCCCAGACCCCTGGGTGTACAGCCCACAAGCTGGAAAATATTTATGTTGCAGAGTTTTTCCAAGAGGAGTGAAAGCTCTGAACCCACATCTGGCTTCCCAGCCCAGAGGTCTGGCACTGGGAGGACAAGCTCCTGAAGCATTTAGTTTTGAAGACCTGTGGGGCTCAATTTCAGGAGTCCCATAGGACCTCAGAAAATGGAGACTTCATTCTGAGAGTGCACACAAATCTCATGCTCATCAGGACTCAGTGCAAAGTAATTTGATAGACAGCTGAGTCAGATCTACCTGGTCTTGGAGTGTCTCTTGCAGAGGTAGAGGGTGGGTGCAGCTCACACCGGGGACATGGATAGATGGCAGCAGCCATATTTGGAGCTCATTCTACCCTGTGGAAGCCACTGCTGGCAGATGCCATTGTAGGATCCTCCCTCTAGTTCATTAGTGACAAGACCTGGCCCCATCCAATAGCTTGTAGGTGCCAGTGCTAGGGTGCTTCAGGCCAAATAACTAGGTAGGGACACAGACCCATCCATCAGCAGATAATGATCCCAGAGGGAGGAGAGAGAAAGGGGCTGAGAATTATATTTAAAACATAATAGCTGAAAAGTTCCCTAACCTGGGAAAGGAGACAGTCAGAGGGTCCCATGTAGGATGAACCCAAGGAGGAACTTCCACACCAAGATGTATTTGTAATCAAAATGGCAAAAGTTAAGAGAGAATATTAAACGTAGTAAAGGAAAAGCAGCAGATAACATACAAAGGAACTCCTATAAGGCTATCAACTGATTTTTCAGTAGACACTCTGCAGACCAGAAGGGAGTGGAACCATATATTAAAAAGATGAAATGGCAAACCTTGAACCAAGAACACTCTGCCTGCAAGGTTATCATTCAAATTTGAAGAAGTGATAAACAGCTTTCTAGACAAACAAAATCTAAGAGTTCATTACCACTAAAACAGTCTTGCAGGAAATGTTAAACTTATTGACCAGAGACATATTAATACATTTGTTGTTACCTGATCATTGACTAGAGATGTAACAATATGTTTTAGAGCATGAAACAATTAACATCACCATGTAAAGTTGTTAGACCTTAAAATTGAGCAATGGTTCATTATATAACTTATGATTGTCATTATCATCCACGTTTTGTGCTGTTAGGTTTTTGTCCCAAACTTGTGTATATTATAAACACATATATTAACATAAAATTTTCAAAAATGATGCATCACAAAATTTTGAGTGAAGAATTTGAGTGAATTTTATGCAGATGCTTTATCTAATAGTCTGACATATATACTAGTGTCTCAGAATATGATAGTTCTTCAGAATAGTTCTGATTCAGACAATGTGAATATAAGACCAACAAAAAGACAAAAGAAATAGTGATTGATTCTAATATGGAAAGTAAAAATAAAACTCACAGTGCTGGAGAATGCTCCTTTGCTTCTATAGATGAGTGGATTGAAGACAACATTTCATGAAAATTGGAATGTTTTACAGGTGTTTCAGGAACAGTTATATAATTATTGAATGTAATAACCTGTAAAGTGTTAGTGAAATAGCAATTTTTGGCAATGAATTTTTCAAGTTGGTCACTACTCAAACAAATTTGTATCATCAACAGAATGACAAATTATATAAAAAAGTATGATACAGTTTTTAAATGGATTGAATGTAACTATGTAACTAGTAGTGACATGAAGACGTTTCTTGGATTAATAATTTTTATGGGACAGATAAAGTCACACTGGAAAGACTATCAGTCGACTGATCCCTCACTTGAAACACATATCTTTCCAAAGATTATAATGAGAAAAACCTTCAAACAAATAATGACATTTCTTCACTTTAACAATAACTTGGGGACTCCACTTCCTGCAGACAGAATTTCAAAAGTTAAACCTCTTTTGAATTATTTTCTACCAAAATTTTGATTGATTCATTTACCAAAACAAGAGCAATCATTTGATGAGGCAATGATAAAGTGGAAAGGACAATTCAGATTCAAAACATATAATCCTGGAAAACTTAGAAAATACGGAAACGGGATACATATGCAACCTTGAGATTTACAGAGGTGAAGGAAAGAAACTGCAGGAAACAATATTATCAGTCCTACAACCTTATCTTGGTTCATGGAACCATATTTATCAAGACAATTATTGCAATAGTGTGTTCACATCTGAAATATAAAACCAGAGTTTGTGGGACTATCAGAGAGAATTGTGGCCTACCAAACCAATTAAAGGAGGAATCTAAAAATCTACAGAGGGCAGAAATGACATTCTTACGGAAGGGAGAAATGGTTCTTTTTATATGGAAAGACAACTTCTCATGGTGATAACTATTCATGACACCTCTATAGCATCTACAGGAAAAGAAGACAGGAGGACTAGCTATCAGATAACTAACCCCACTTGTATATTAGAGTATAATAAATATATGAAAGGAGTTGATGGATCCAATCCAATATCTGGCAAACTTCAATATCCTCCAGAAAATTTGAAAATGGGTTTCTAACTAATTGCAGTTTATTCAATGTGTTTAAAATTTATTGTAGCCTTAAAGCACAGAATAAAATGACTTATAAGCAATTTTTGTTAGCAGTAGTGAGAGAAGGGGTGAACTGACCATTCTGGTCAATGTGGTGGTAGTCCTGCACCTGGTCTCATGCTGTTTCTAGAAGAAAGTGAAAGTGAAGTCGCTCAGTTGTGTCCAACTCTTTGCGACCCCATAGACTGTAGCCTACCAGGCTCCTCCGTCCATGGGATTTTCCAGGCAGGAGTACTGGAGTGGGTTGCCATTTCCTTCTCCAGAGGATCTTCCCGACCCAGGGATCGAAGCTGGGTCTCTCACATTGTAGGCAGATGCTTTACCGTCTGAGCCACCAGGGAAGCCTAGATCCACCTTGTTGACTATCAGGTAAAATAAAAGAACATGTCCTAGAGGCAATAATACCCACACAACTTAAAAAAAATTCTGCCAGAAAGTGTAGAATCTGCTCTTACAGGGGAAGGCACAGTGAAACATGATATATTTGTAATACATGTTCTGATTCCCTCCACACAGGTGCCTGCTGTATTGCCCATCACATTCTAAATATTAGAATGCTTTAGTAAGACATGTGCAAAACTTCAAATAAATACATTAAGTGCACAAAAAGTTGTTGATACTTACTCAATGTGGGTGTTTCAATATTCACTTACATAACAAATCACTGGCCTGGAGTTAGTTTGTGCAAAAATCCCCCAGTCCATAATGTGTTAAAGGAAACTCTTTAGGCTAAAAAGGGTTCTAATTAGTAGCAAGAAAACATAATTAAAAATCTCACTGGTAAAGGTAAAAAATGTAGTAAAGATAATGGATCAATTACTTATAAAACCAGTATGAAGGTTAGAGACAAAAGAGGTAAAAATAACCACAATGGTTAAATAAGGGATACACAAAGTTAAAAGCTTTAAAATACAACACTGGGAATTCCGTGGTGGTCCACTGGTTAGGACTCCATAATTCCACTATGGAGAGCATGTGTTTAATCCCTGTTTAGAGAACTAAGATTCCTTGTTCCCTACAGCACAGCCAATAAATAAATATATGAAATCAAAAATACAACAGGAAGGGTAGTAATAAGCTAAGTTTTAGAATATATTCAAACTTAACTTGCTATCAACTTACAATAGATTGTTACATATATACACCCTGTTATATCTGAGTCTCATGATAACCATCAAACAAAAACACAGATACCCAAAAGATAGTGTGAAAGGAATCTAAGCATAACACTTTATAAAGTCATCAAACCACAAGGAAAGAAATCAAGAAGAAAGGAACAGAGAATTAGCCCTAAATAGCCAGAAAACAGTTAACAAAACTGCAATAAGTACATGTCTATCAACAATGACTTTAGATGTAAATAAACTAAATATTCCAATTAAAAGACAGAGTTGCTGAATGGATTAAAAGACAAGACCCACATGTATGCTTACAAGAGACTCATTTCAGATAGAAGGACACACAGACTGAACGCAAAGGAGTGGAGAAGGTATTCAACAAAATGATGTAATATTTATAAATATTTATTCATCCAACCTAGGAGTACCTAAACCCATAAGCAAATATTAATGGACCTAAAGGAAATAACTGACATCAATAAATAGTAGTAGTGGACCTTAACACATTCTTATTCAACATTCCCTGGTGGATCAGTATAAAGACTCTACCTGCCAAGGCAAGAGATGCATAGGAGACGAGTTCAATCCCTGGGTTGTGTTGATCCCTGGGTTGGGACGATCCACTGGAGAAGGAAATGGCAACCCACTCCAGTATTCTTGCCTGGGAAAGCCCATGGACAGAGGAGCCTGGCAGGCTGTACTTCATGAGGTCGCAAAGAGTCCAACACAGCCTAGCAACTAAACACCAGCAGCAGTAGTGAATTGCTAGCAATTAGGCAGGAAAAATAAAAGGCATCCAAATTGGAAAGGAAGAGGTAAAACTATCACTATTTGTGGATAACATTATTTTATATATCAGATCAGATCAGTTGCTCAGTCATGTCCGACTCTGCGACCCCATGAACCGCAGCACGCCAGGCCTCCCTGTCCATCACCAACTCCCGGAGTTCAATGAGACTCATGTCCATCGAGTCAGTGATGCCATCCAGCCATCTCATCCTCTGTCGTCCCCTTCTCCTCCTGCCCCCAATCCCTCCCAGCATCAGAGACTTTTCCAATGAGTCAACTCTTCACATGAGGTGGCCAAAGTACTGGAGTTTCAGCTTTAGTATCATTCCTTCCAAAGAAATCCCAGGGCTGATCTCCTTCAGAATGGACTGGTTGGATCTCCTTGCCGTCCAAGGGACTCTCAAGAGTCTTCTCCAACACCACAGTTCAAAAGCATCAATTCTTCGGTGCTCAGCCTTCTTCACAGTCCATCTCTCACATCCATACATGACTACTGGAAAAACCATAGCCTTGACTAGACGAACCTTTGTTGGCAAAGTAATGTCTCCGCTTTTGAATATGCTATCTAGGTTGGTCATAACTTTCCTTCCAAGGAGTAAGCGTCTTTTAATTTCATGGCTGCAGTCACCATCTGTAGTGATTTTGGAGCCCAGAAAAATAAAGTCTGACACTGTTTCCACTGTTTCCCCATCTATTTCCCATGAAGTGATGGGACTGGATGCCATGATCTTCATTTTCTGAATGTTGAGCTTTAAGCCAACTTTTTCACTCTCCACTTTCACTTTCATCAAGAGGCTTTTGAGTTCCTCTTCACTGTCTGCCATAAGGGTGGTGTCATCTGCATATCTGAGGTTATTGATATTTCTCCCGGCAATCTTGATTCCAGCTTGTGTTTCTTCCAGTCCAGCGTTTCTCATGATGTACTCTGCATATAAGTTAAATAAACAGGGTGACAATATACAGCCTTGACGAACTCCTTTAGTAAACCCTAAAAACCACCAAAAAACTGCTAAAACTAGTAAATGCATTTAAACAAATTTGGTAAAGTTTCAGGGTACAAATACAATATACAAAAATAAGTTGTATTTTTCTAGACTAACAACAAATTATCAGAAAAAGAAATTAAGAAAACAGTCTCCTTTACAAAATACCTTTGATTACATCAGAAGAATAAAATACCTGGGAATGAACTTAACCAAGGAGATGAAGGACCTATACACTGAAAAATACATTAGTGAAAGGAATTTTAAAATACACGGATAAATGGGAAGATATTCTTTGTTCACGCACTGGAAGAATAAATATTGGTAAAATGTACAAACTACCCAAAGCAATCTACAAATTCAATACAATCCCCATCAGAAGTCCAATGGCATTTTCCCCAGAAATAGAAAGTCAATTCTGAAATCTGTATAGAACCAAAAAAGATCCCAGGTAGCTAAAGCCATTGTGAGAAAGAAGAGTAAAGCATTAGGTATCACACTTCCCAATTTCTAATTATACTACAAACCAAAATAGTATGGCACTGGCATAAAGACAGACATGTAGATCAACGGAATCGAATAGAAAGCCCAGAAATAAATCAATACCATATAGTCAACTAGTTTATGTCAAAGGAAGCAACATACATGGGTAAAAGACAGTTTTTCAACAAATAATGTTGGGAAAGCTGGGCCGCCATCTTACACTATACCAAAAAATTAACTCAAAATGAATGAAAGACCAGAAACTGTAAAACTCCTAGAAGAAAACATAAGCAGTACACTCTTGACCAACCTTGGTCTTAATTTTTTATATATATATATATATATATATATATATATATATAGTTAAGTAGTTAAGTTATATATATACATAACACGCATATGTTTATGTATATATAAATTAGGATCTGTATATAAAATTTGGGATATGATTCCAGAAGCAATGGAAACATAAGCAAAAATAAACAAATAGGCCACATCAAACCAAAAATCTTTCCATACAGTGAAGGAAATCATCAACAAAGTAAAAATGCAATCTACTGAATGGAAGAAGATATTTGCAAATGATATGTCTGATAAAGAGTTACTAACCAAAATAAAGAAAGAACTCATACAACTCAGTAATAAACTAACCATCTGACTAAAAATGGGCAGAGGATCTGAATAAACATTTTTCCAAAGAAAATGTACAGGTGGCCAATAGGCACATGGAAAGATGTTCAACACCACTAATCATCAGGGAAATGCAAATCAAATCACAATGTTATCACCCCACATGTGTCAGAATGGCTGTTATTAAAACAAGAGAGAGATTCTGAAAAGGATGTAGAAAAGAAACGTTTGTGGATTGTTTATGGGAATTTAATTTGGTACAGCCACTATGGAAACTGGTATGGAGATTCCTCAAAGAATTCAAAATGGATTTACCATATGGACCCAGCAATTCCAATTCTGGCTGTTCAAAGCAAAAAAAAAAAACAAAACAAAGCAAATGAAGACACCGACTCAAAAAGGTATATGCACCCCTAAGTTCACTGTAGCAGTATTTACAAGTCACAAAATGGAAACAACCCAAGTGTCCACTGATGGATGAATGGATAGGGAAAAGTGGAGGTCTGTGTCTATGTGTGTGTACACACACAGTGGAATACTATTCAGCCATAAGAAAGAAATCTTGCCATTTGAGAGAACATGGATGGATCTAGAAAGTGTTATATTTCATGAAATAATCAGAGAAAGACAGAAACTACATGATTTCATTTATATGTGGACTTCTAAAGTAGACTTCTAAAAAATTTATATGTTTCACTTCTAAAAAGTGCAAGAAGCAAACTCATAAAGAGAACAGATCGGTGGTTGCCAGAGTGGCAGGGGGTGGTTGGGAGAAATGGGTGAAGGGGATCAAGAGTTACAAACTTCCAATTATAAAATAATTGTCCTAGGAATATAATGTACAGCATGGTGACTATAGTTAATAATACTTTATTGCACAACTGAAACCTGCTAAGAAAGCAAATCTTAAGAGTTCTCATTACAAGAAAAAAATGTTTCTGAAACTTTCTATGATGACAGAGTTTGGTAAGTAGACTTATTTTGGTGATCATTTCACAATGTATACAAATGTCAAATTATTACGTTGTACTCTGAAAACTAATGTTCTTTCTCAACTATACTTCAGTAATAAATTTAAAATGTACATAAGTAAAAAATATGCAAGATATCATTTCCATCAGAAAACTATATAATAGAAGTATTTAGCATATCCATATATATATATATATATATGGATATAAAGAGATATAAAGAGGACAGATTGGTGGTTGTCAGATATGAACGGGGTGATTGGGAGAAGGGGATCAAGATGTTTACACATACGTTATTATGTATAATGATATATATGATACATATATTATTTATATAAAGAACACCTATAATTAAGTAATAAAAAGACATACAGCACAGTTATTTTTTAATTTAGTAAAAGGACAATGATCTTCTATATGGTGCTCCAGGAGGTCTTATTGAAGTTGGAACAAAAATTGACCCCGCTTTGTGCCAGACCGATAGAATGGTGGGGCAGGTACTTGGAGCAGTGGAAGCTTTACCTGAGATCGTCACAGATTTGGAAATGACCTGTTTAGACGGCTTCTACATATAGGCACTGAAGAAGACGAGGAAGCACCAAAAGTGCGAAGGCTGTCTAAAAATGAAGTACGTGTGGTGAACACAGGATCCCTGTCTACAGGAGGAAGAGTGCAGTCAGGCCTAATTTGGGCAGAATTGACTCGTCCTGTGAGCACAGAAGTGGGAGGGGAAAAAAATGTCCTTATTTAAAAAAATTGAGAAACACTGGCATTTAATTGGTTGGGGTCAAAAAGAAGAGGAGTGACAACCAAGCCAATAGTAGAGATGACTGAAGAATTAAATAACAGATTTGGATGAGGCCAGAATTTCTCTTAACCTCGGGGTATATTTTCAAAGCAATAGTGGGGAATTAATTTCACAGCTCATTACCTTAGTAGTAGCTATAAGGTTAGTCTCATTTTTTGGTGATGAAAATTTAACCTCTAGTACTAAAAGGGTCTACAATAAATGTAAAAATTGGTGTACTACTAGATTGAATCTACATTTTACCAGAAATTAATCATTCCCAAATAATGTCTAATTTATACATCAGTGCAGGTTTGAAAAGAGATTGCTACAGTCAGCCTTTGCTATAGCATGCATACCACTGAATCTGGTTGAAATAAAGGTTTTCTTCTTAAAAAAAAATTAGTGAAGGGATACCCACATGCAAAAAAATAAAATGAAATTAAACCCTATCTTACACCACTCACAAAAATTAACTAGATTCGTAAATGTAAGGCCTAACAACCATAAAACTCTAAAGAAAACCTAAAGGAAAACTCCCTGACATTCGTCTTGGCAATGAAATTTTGGCTATGATACCAAAAGCACAAGTAATAAAAGCAAAAATCAAGTGGGATTCCATCAAAGTAAAAAAGTTGCTATACAGTAAAAGAATCAACAAAATGAAAAGGCAAATTGCAGGATGGGAAGAAATATTTGCAAGTCATAAGTCTGATAAGAGGTTAATATCCAAAAAATATAAAGAGCGTATACAAATCAATAGCAAAAATCCAAAATAATCTCATTAAAAATCAGACAAAGAAACTGAATAGATGTTTTTCAAAGAGAACATATAGGCCAACAAGTGCAAGAAAAGGTAATAAACATCACTAATTATCAGGGAGATGTAATCAAACCTACAATAAGATATCACATCGCTTAGAATGGCTGTTCTCAAAAAGACAAGAGATAAGTGCTAAGGAAAATGTGGAGTTAAAGGAAATCTTTTGCACTGTTGGTGGCAATGTAAACTGGTACAGCCACTATGGAAAACAGTATGGAGTTTCCTCAAAAAAATTGCAAACAGAATTACCATATGATCTTAGTTCCTGGTATTAATATATATCCAAGGGACAAGATATCACTACCTCAAAGAGATCTTTGCACTCCTGTGCTCACTCACTGCAGCATTATTCACTGTAGCCGAGAAGTGAAATAACATAAGTGTCTATCAAGGGATGAATGGCTGACTGAAGAAAATGTTTTATATATATATATATATATATATATAATATATATTATATATTTATAACATATATAAAATTATATAATATATAATTGTATAAATTATATTTATAAAAATAAATCTATAAATATGTAATATAAATATAATTATTTTATATTATATATATATAACATTTTCTTCAGCCATTCATTCCTTGATATATATATACACACATACATATATACATATATAACATACCTATATATAATAGAATACATGTATATATTTTTTTACCTATAATTACCTGAATATAATGTGTGTGCTAAGTCATTTCTATCGTGTCCGACTCTGCAACCCCATGGACTGCAGTCTGCCAGGCTCCTCTGTCCATGGCATTCTCCAGGCAAGAATACTGGAGTGGGTTGCCATGCCCTTTTCCAGGGGATCTTCTGACCCAGAGATCAAATTCGTGTCTCCTATGTCTCCTATGGGCAGGCAGGTTCTTTACCACTAGCACCACCTGCTAAGCCCCCCTATATATAATACATATAAATATTTATGCAGCCATAAAATAATAACAAAATCCTGTCATTTACAACAATATGGATGGACCTTGAGTGCATTATGCTAAATGAAATGTCAGACAGAGAAAGGCAAATACTATACGATCTCACTTAAATGTGGAATCAAAAGAACTGACCTCATAGAAATAGAGTAGATGTTTTGTTTCTAGGGGCTGGTGGGTGGGGGAAATGGAGAGATGTTGGTCAAAGGGTACACATTTTGAGTTAAAATATGAATTTTTATCTTTTATACAATAGAGTGTGTATATTACGGTGTATATTATATAATATACAGTACAGTCACTATAGTTAACAATACTGTTCTGTATACTTGCACGTTGCTCAAGAAATAGATTTTAAATGTTCTCACCACCATAGCAACAAAAATTGGTAATTACGTGATGTGAGGGTGATAGATGTGTTAACTTCACTGTGGTAATCATTTTGCCATATATATGTGTATCAAATCACCATGTTTTACTCTTTTAATTTACACAAAATTATATGTCAATTACATCTCAAAATAGCTGGAAAAAATTTAATTTGGTAAAGGACTGAAATACTTCAAAAAGGAAGATAAGTGAATGATTAATAAGGATATGATGAAGTATTCTATAGCATTAGTCATCAGGAAACTTCAGACTGAAACTTTGGTGAGATAGCACTTCCTACCCTCTAAAAAGCCTGAAAATTTTTAAATAACTGGCATAGCAAAAGTTAATAAAAATGTGGAGAAGAATGAATTTTCATACATAACTGCTGAGAACATAAAATAGTAAACATCTTTGGAGAAAGTTCAGGTAGTTTCTGAGAGAGTTAAACCTAACCTTACCCTGCTGCTGCTGCTGCTGCTGCTAAGTCGCTTCAGTTGTGTCCGACTCTGTGCAACCCCAGAGACGGCAGCCCACCAGGCTCCCCCGTCCCTGGGATTCTCCAGGCAAGAACACTGGAGTGGGTTGCCACGTCCTTCTCCAGTGCATGAAAGTGAAAAGTGAAAGTGAAGTCGTTCAGTTGTGTCCGACTCTTAGCGACCCCACGGACTGCAGCCTACCAGGCTCCTCCATCCATGGGATTCTCCAGGCAAGAGTTCTGGAGTGGGGTGCCATTGCCTTCTCTGAACCTTACCCTATGGTCCAGCAATTCCACTCCTAGCTAAGCATCAAAGAGAAATGAAAATACATGTTCCCTTAGCTCCATAAAATGCATCATCAAAAACTACACTAATGAAACCTGCGTTTAGTATATCTGAGATTGAAACATGTTTTAAAACACTGCCTTTTCAAAATAATTTTTAACTTCAAATAAGTATAAAAATTTCATGTCTACTGGGAGATTATTTCTGACTGAGTCAAAGCAAAGTTTTTTTTTAATTAACTTCTTTTAATTAGAGGCTAACTACTTTACAATATTGTAGTGGTTTTTGCCAAACATCGACATGAATCAGCCACGAGCGCACAAAGACTGATTTTTCTCAGTTTTTCACAGCATTCATTCCACTCAACCAACATAATTTAATGTCTCCTATGTATAGCCCATTGTATCAGAGTTCAAAAACATTTACCAACCTTCACTGTACCCATACTTTAATTGGGCAGATGAACACAAATATCTCATCTAAGGTAGACAATGACAAATGGTACAATGGTACTAGGCCAGATTTACTATAACTGTGGAAACAGATTAATTTGTCTGAGAATACAGGGAAATTTTTATTGGACAATTTGGAATTGGAAAACTTTAACAGGCAGATATGGTGGCAAAAATAAAAGGCAATTACTCAAAACCTACTCCAAAGTTGTCTTAATTTCTTAAAGCTTAAATACTGAATGAATTCATAAAATAGATATTAAATCAAAAAATATTTATTATCTGACAACTAACATACTCGATACTTAATAAATACTTACATTTCATATACTTCTTTCCATTTCCATTCTATGGTCTCCTGCCTGGACTGGATGACTTTCTAAGTGGCTTCCCCTTCTTTTCATTTCCTCTGCATTCTCTTCATAGCAGAGAGATCCTTTAAAAATCTAATAGGAACCTGTCATAAGGGCTTTGAATAAGATACTTGCTCTTGGAATGGTCTTTCCCTGCTTTTATATGACTGTATCATTCTAACACTTCAAATTTTACCTAATGTTCACATCCCCAATGTACCTTCTCCTGACAACATGAATTTGGTCTTTCTAACACAAAACACATCTTTTCTTTACTGCCATTTCCATTGTTAACTTGTACTTAAGTATTGGTCTGTTTCTGAATTTTAGTCCGTCTAGAGAAGGAAATGGCAACCCACTCCAGTGTTCTTGCCTGGAGAATGCCAGGGATGGGGGAGCCTGGTGGGCTCTGTCTATGGGGTCACACAGAGTTGGACACTACTGGAGCAACTTAGCAGCAGCTGCAGTCAAAACTATGGTTTTCCAGTAGTCATGTACAGATGTGAGAATTGGACTGTAAAGAAAGCTGAGCACCAAAGAATTAATGCTTTTGAACTGTGGTGTTGGAGAAGACTCTTGAGAGTCCCTTGGATTGCAAGGAGATCAAACCAATCCATCCTAAAGGAAATCAGTCCTGAATATTCATTGGAAGGGTTGATGCTGAAGCTCTAATACTTTGGCCACCTGATGTGAAGAACTGACTCACTGGAAAAGACCCTGATGCTAGGCAAGATTGAAGGCAGTTGGAAAAAGGGACAACAGAGGATGAGATGTTTGGATGGCATCATCGACTCAATGGGCATTAGTTTGAGCAAGCTCTGGGAGTTGGCGATGGACAGGGAAGCCTGGCGTGCTGCAGTCCATGGGGTCACAAAGAGTCGGACCTGACTGAGCAATTTAACTGAACAAGACTGTCAGCCACTCAAGGGCAGAGATTTTGTTTTTTCAGCTACCCAAGGTACATCTAGCATCTTGTTTGCAAACTGGACATAGTAGACACTGAATAAATATTTGCACAATGTTGTATTGTGGGCAAAATCAGACATGATCCCTGACTTCATGGCACTAGCAACCTAGTGAGACAGGCAGATAGTCATCAAATAATCACAGAGATAAATGGATAAGATAAGTGCTTAAAATAGAGCATGTGATTTTAATAAGACCATAAAATAGAAGGATGAGACCTACCTTGAGGTCTCAGGAAAGACTTCCCCAAGGAGGATGCAGTTGAGCTGGGATCTGAAAGGTGAAGAAGAGTTACCAGGAGAGGCGAGGTGAGAAGATCGTTTAGTAGGTGACAATAGTTGGTGAAAAAGCTTTGTTGTGAGATCAGACATGATGCATTGGAGCAGTAGTTCTCAGCTACTGGATGTGTGGCAAAGTCTGGAGGTATTCTGGGTTGTCATAAAAGAAAAAGAATGTACTACTAGCATCTAGTGTGTAGAGGCCAGAGACATTGGTAAACATCTTAAAGACCAGGACAGCTCTCCACCATAAAGGATTATCCAGCCAAAGTATCAATAGTGCCAAAGCTGGGAAATCCTGAGTACTCCTTCTCAAACATGTTTTACTCCAGGAAGAATTACATTTCACACATAATCCAGTAAAGAAACACATAAAATGAAACACGTTACATAAAATAACATTTACCCTTTTACTTGTGATGTTCTTTATTTCCTATCCAGTTTTGTTCTGTTTCATTTTTTTAAAATGCTCATTTCAGTTCGCTAAATTTGTTTCATGAGACACTTGAAGTCTCCATCTGAAGTTAGAAAAGTCTTATGTTTAAGGGCCTGAAAGAAGGCAACTGGCTGGACCTCAGAAATCAAGGAGAAGACTGGAACATAGTAGAAATGGTGAGATAGGCAGGGCTAATATTATTCATTGGCTCACAGGCCACACTAAAGAGTTTTGTTCTTGTCCTAAGAATAATAGGAAAACACTGAGAGCTTACAAGCAGAGGTATGACATAATTGGATTTTTACTACAGTAATACAGCAGCACCGTCCAATGGAAGAATAAAGCATGCCACATATCTAGTATTACATTTTCTGGTATCCTCATCTTTTTTAAAATGGTAAAAATAAATGGGTAAAATTAATTTTAATACTATGAGTTATTTAACCGAGTAAATCATTTCAACTTGCTATCATAATGTATATCATTTGATACTTGTATCAGAGTTTGAAAGTCCCTTAGTTACTGGGTATTATGAACCAATAGCATTAGTCTTTCCTCATCAGCTTTCCCAAGCTTCCTTGGCAGGCAGTTTTTCCCTCTATTTATGTACATATATTTGTGTGTTCTAGATTTAAAAACCTATCCATGTTCCACCCAAATACAAAATGTCTTACATTTCTTATCTTTGAGATGCATTAAAACAGATGAACTTTCAGACTACATGATCACTCTGGGCTCTGCCTCTGGAGCTGTAGTTTACCCATAGGTCATTCTATCTCAACAAGAACAAGCATTCAATTATCTTGAATGATCTTTCCTATTGTTACATTTTACAGTAGAAGTTCTTACCAGAAACTTTTCAAATATAGTATGAAATAAAACATATTTTAAAATAGTTTTATTGCAGAAATTGTTTTATTAATTTATAGAATGCAGATACATTATAGTTATGTATATATGAGTATTATATATACATATATATATATGAGAGAGAGAGAAGTAAAATGAGATGACACAATATAAATTGCTCTGAACCCTTCTTTTTCCACTTAACAAGAGCCATCACCATCCTTCTATGTTAATAAGGCATTCTTTGGCATCTGCATGTATCTATCAAAGGGTTGAACAAATTCCTCATCCCTGGGATTTCAGATTGCTTACAGATTTTTTGCTCTTACAAAAAATGCTGCAATAAATGTTTATGTTAGTGTTTCCACACTTATTTTGTTATTTTTATAAAGAAAAGAATTCCCATGTTAAAGGTTATGCAAATGCTAAGGCTCTTAATACAGTCGAACTGCTTTGAGAGAGGTTGTGCCAAGTTCAACTCCTCCCAGCAGTTTGCAGCACCAAACACCACACATCTGTCCAATCAAACTCAGATGAGGAAATGTCATCTCATCTTTATATTAATTTGAATTTATTTTATTACTAGCAAGTGTGGATGAACTTTTCTCCCATGTGTATGCTGGTGATTTGAATTTCCATTGCTTTATTTGTGCATCATTTATTCATGTCCATTTTCTCTCAGAAAGATTTTATCATCCATTTATAAATGCTCAGTTTATTAAGAATATTAACTGTTAAAGAATACATTTGAAGTAGTTCTAATGAGATGGATGAGCTGGAGCCTATTATACAGAGTGAAATAAGCCAGAAAGAAAAACACCAATACAGTATACTAAAACTGGAAATAGAACTGCCTTATGATCCAGCAATCCCACTGCTGGGCATACACACTGAGGAAACCAGAAGGGAAAGAGACACGTGTACCCCAATGTTCATCGCAGCACTGTTTATAATAGCCAGGACATGGAAGCAACCTAGATGTCCATCAGCAGATGAATGGATAAGAAAGCAGTGGTACATATACACAATGGAGTATTACTCAGCCATTAAAAAGAATACATTTGAATCAGTTCTAATGAGGTGGATGAAACTGGAGCCTATTATACAGAGTGAAGTAAGCCAGAAAGAAAAACACCAATACAGTATACTAACGCATATATATGGAATTTAGAAAGATGGTAACAATAACCCTGTGTACGAGACAGCAAAAGAGACACTGATGTATAGAACAGTCTTATGGACTCTGTGAGAGAGGGAGAGGGTGGGAAGATTTGGGAGAATGGCATTGAAACATGTAAAATATCATGTATGAAACGAGTTGCCAGTCCAGGTTCGATGCACGATACTGGATGCTTGGGGCTGGTGCACTGGGACCACCCAGAGGGATGGAATGGGGAGGGAGGAGGGGGGAGGGTTCAGGATGGGGAACACATGTATACCTGTGGCAGATTCATTTTGATATTTGGCAAAACTAATACAATTATGTAAAGTTTAAAAAATAAAATTAAATTAAAAAAAAAGAATATTAAGTGTTAATAACATGTATTTTAGATATCTACCAGTTGGCCATAAACTTGGATAAAGGAGGCCTTTTGCAATATTGTGATATAACTTTCTATGTCTTCAATGCTATCAGTGTTTTTATGTAGGTTCTGAATTGATATCACATAAGGAAGTCATTCCTTATCATAGATTATAAAAATTCATCAATATTTTCTATTATATTGCTTTTATGGCTTCATTTTTTATATTTAAATATCTAATTCATATAGACTGAAGTTTGGTATACAATGTTCTAATGGCTAGCCAATTAGAACAAAGGCATAATTATTTGTTCAATGACCTGATTTTCCAACTTTATTATAGAAAAATGTTCCATTGCAGGATATAAAATCAACACACAGAAATCCCTTGCATTCCTATACACTAATAATAAGAAAATAGAAAGAGAAATTAAGGAAACAATTCCATGCACCATTGCAATGAAAAGAATAAAATACTTAGGAATATATCTACCTAAAGAAACTAAAGACCTATGTATAGAAAACTATAAAACACTGATGAAAGAAATCAAAGAGGACACTAATAGATGGAGAAATATACCATGTTCATGGATCGGATGAATCAATATAGTGAAAATGAGTATACTACCCAAAGCAATCTATAGATTCAATGCAATACCTATCAAGCTACCAACAGTATTTTTCATAGAGCTAGAACAAATAATTTCACAATTTGTATGGAAATACAAAAAACCTCGAATAGCCAAAGCAATCTTGAGAAAGAAGTATGGAACTGGAGGAATCAACCTGCCTGACTTCAGGCTCTACTACAAAGCCACAGTTATCAAGACAGTATGGTACTGGAACAAAGACAGAAATATAGATCAATGGAACAAAATAGAAAGCCCAGAGATAAACCCACGCACCTATGGACACCTTATCTTTGACAAAGGAGGCAAGGATATACAATGGAAAAAAGACAATCTCTTTAACAAGTGGTGCTGGGAAATCTGGTCAACCACTTGTAAAAGAATGAAACCTAGAACACTTTCTAACACCATACACAAAAATAAACTCAAAATGGATTAAAGATCTAAACATAAGACCAGAAACTATAAAACTCTTAGAGGAGAACATAGGCAAAACACACTCCAACATACATCACAGCAGGATTCTCTATGACCCACCTTCCAGAATATTGGAAATAAAAGCAAAAATAAACAAATGGGGTCTAATTAAAATTAAAAGCTTCTGCACAACAAAAGAAACTATAAGCAAGGTGAAAAGACAGCCTTCAGAATGGGTGAAAATAATAGCAAATGAAGCAACAGACAAACAACTAATCTCAAAAATATACAAGCAACTCCTACAGCTCAACTCCAGAAAAATAAACAACCCAATCAAAAAATGGGCCAAAGAACTAAATAGACATTTCTCCAAAGAAGACATACAGAGGGCTAACAAACACATGAAAAGATGCTCAACATCACTCATTATCGGAGAAATGCAAATCAAAACCACAATGAGGTACCATTGCACACCAGTCAGAATGGCTGCGATCCAAAAGTCTACAAGCAATAAATGCTGCAGAGGATGTGGAGAAAAGGGAACCCTCTAACACTGTTGGTGGGAATGCACACTAGTACAGCCACTATGGAGAACAGTGTGGAGATTCCTTAAAAAACTGGAAATAGAACTGCCATACGACCCAGCAATCCCACTGCTGGGCATACACACCGAGGAAACCAGAAGTGAAAGAGACACATGTACCCCAATGTTCATTGCAGCACTATTTATAATAGCCAGGACATGGAAGCAACCTAGATGTCCAACAGCAGATGAATGGACAAGAAAGTTGTGGTACATATACACAATGGAGTATTACTCAGCCATTAAAAAGAATACATTTGAATCAGTTCTAATGAGGTGGATGAAACTGGAGCCTATTATACAGAGTGAAGTAAGCCAGAAAGAAAAACACCAATACAGTATACTAACGCATATATATGGAATTTAGAAAGATGGTAATGACAACCCTGTATGCAAGACAGCAAAAGAGACACAGATGTATAGAACAGTCTTTTGGACTCTGTGGGAGAGGGGCGGGGGGATGATTTGGGAGAATGGCATTAAAACATGTATCAGATCAGATCAGAAGAGTCGCTCAGTCGTGTCCAACTCTTTGCGACACCATGAATCGCAGCACGCCAGGCCTCCCTGTCCATCACCAACTCCAGGAGTTCACTCAGACTCACGTCCATCAAGTCAGTGATGCCATCCAGCCATCTCATCCTCTGTCATCCCCTTCTCCTCCTGCCCCCAATCCCTCCCAGCATCAGAGTCTTTTCCAATGAATCAACTCTTTGCATGAGGTGGCCAAAGTACTGGAGTTTCAGCTTTAGCATCATTTCTTCCAAAGAAATCCCAGGGCTGATCTCCTTCAGAATGGACTGGTTGGATCTCCTTGCAGTCCAAGGGACTCTCAAGAGTCTTCTCCAACACCACAGTTCAAAAGCATCAATTCTTCGGCACTCAGCCTTCTTCACAGTCCAACTCTCATATCATATAAGAAATGAATTGCCAGTCCAGATTTGATGCAGGATACAGGAAGCTCGGGGCTGGTGCACTGGGATGACCCAGAGGGATGGTATGGGAAGGGAGGTGGGAGGGGGGTTCAGGATGGGGAACATGTGTACACCCGTGGCAGATGCATGTTGATGTATGGCAAAACCAATACAATATTGTAAAAAAATAATAATAATAATAAAAAGAAAAAAAGAAAAATGTTCCATTTAATGAAGTAAAAGATGACTGAGAAAAAGAGGAAGATACTTAAGAGAGAGCTAAGAATAGTAGAAAGCTCTCTAAATATGGTACATAAGGCTAGTTTTTCTAAAACTTTGTTAGGCAATGTGTATGCAATTGCCAAAGTCTAGATTAAATATGAAATTAAACCATAAAACAAATTTCCAAAGTTATTTCTTATCTCTCAATTATAATTTCTAGTCTCCTTAGCTTTCTTGAAACAACTTTTATGAAGCAGAGGAAATTAATTGGAAAGAAAATTTGCCAGTGTTAAGCTCGAGCAGATAATTGAGTTTCTAACTTTAATGGTATCTTATTAACTTCTTTGAAATATTAATCAAGAAAAGTCGAGCATCTAAATTCTTCTCTTGATAAAGGAGTTCTCATAGTTGCTCTTAGAAACTGTACAAATTTGAATTAATGGAATCATTTTTTAACTTTTTATTATGGAAATAAAAAAACATAAACAGAAATAGAAAAAATAATATTATAATATGATAAACTAACTATTCCCAACATCTAGCTTCACCGATATTTTAAACTTAAGGCTCTTGTCTTAACTGTAAAGATGAAACCATCATTTTAAAATAATGTAAAACATATTCTCAAAACCTTCAAATATTCATTATTGTTCACAGGTCTGCAGTTATCTTCTTTTCCCTTTTAAAAGAAAAGTTTTTCTTTTCTTTGAAAGAAAAATTATTTTCTTTTCCCTTTTCCCCTATTTGATTTGCAGTCCAAATAGGTGCATACATGGTGGTTCTTTCATACGTGTCTTGTCTCTTCATGGATTCTCCTTCAATATCTTGGGTTTTTATCTTTGCATTTTTGTTATTGTTAAAGAATCAGGCTCTTTTGTCATACAGAATTCCTCCACAATTTGAATTTTGTTGACTCTGTTTCTTTGATGAGATACAGAGGAGTAAGATTAAAATTTAAATTTTTGTGTATGGCGTGATTATTTTATACAGGGTTTTGTGTATTTCTGTCAGGAGACAGATAATATCTATTACTCCATTTTTTAATGTTACCAGCCATTGAATATCATTACCAGTTCAATATTGATGATGTTTTGTCATTTCTTCTTTATTACCTGGAACACATAAATAAAGAGAAGCTTGACTTCAACTACTTGAATTACTGTAAGGTACAGCTCATACTGGAAAGTTGGGGTAAAAATTTTTGTTTACGTTGGCTTACTAGTTTTGAAAATTATGAGCTATTCTCTAGCATCCAGAAATCAGAAATTTATCCTGATTTTTAATTATCTGAAATTTTAAACGTTTCCACTCCAATTGGTTGTCCAGTCTTTGTCCAATGAGAGCTATTCAGGTTAACGACT
Organism: Bubalus kerabau; assembly: GCF_029407905.1. Classification (NCBI taxonomy): domain Eukaryota; kingdom Metazoa; phylum Chordata; class Mammalia; order Artiodactyla; family Bovidae; genus Bubalus; species Bubalus kerabau. Next base: position 140,636,586 of record NC_073624.1, read on the forward strand.
GAGTCCTTTTGAATAGAGCCTGATTGGTAGGTTCCTTCCTATCTGGTATAATATGTGCCAATACTCCTTGTATATTTACTAAACCAGACCCAGAAATCAGTCATTACATAAAACTGATTTCTTTCAGTGGAAAATGATATTTCAGGATTCCAGTCTGGGTGCTGATGGGACTTAACTGGTTTGCCCATCATTTGGCTTTTTCAGAGGGCCAATCTAGATAATCTAAGAAATATCTATTTTATTAGTCCCAGCTTAGCTCCATTTGATAACATCTACCAGATATTAAAATACATATCGACAGAAGCAGAAGATATTAAGAAGAGGTGGCAAGAATACACAGAACTTCAAAAAAGATCTTCATGACCCAGATAATCACGATGGTGTGATCAGTCACCTAAAGCCAGACATCCTGAAATGTGAAGTCAATTTGGGCCTTAGGAAGCATCGTATGAACAAAGCTAGTGGAGGTGATGGAATTCCAGTTGAGCTGTTACAAATCCTAAAGGATGATGCTGTGAAAGTGCTGCACTCAATATGCCAGCAAATTTGGAAAACTCAGCAGTGGCCACAGGACTGGAAAAGATCAGTTTTCACTCAAATCCCAAAAAAAAAAGGCAATGCCAAAGAATGTTCAATCTACTGTACAATTGCACTCATCTCACACACTAGTAAAGTAATGCTCAAAATTCTCCAAGTCAGGCTTCAACAATATGTGAACTGTGAACTTCCAGATGTTCAAGCTGGTTTTAGAAAAGGCAGAGGAACCAGAAGTCAAATTGCCAACATACACTGGATCATGGAAAAAGCAAGAGAGTTCCAGAAAAACCTCTATTTCTGCTTGATTGATTATGCCAAAGCCTTTGACTGTGTGGATCACAATAAATTGTGGAAAATTCAGAAAGAGATGGGAATACCAGACCCCGCTGACCTGTCTCCTGAGAAACCTGTATGCAGGTCAGAAAGCAACAGTTAGAACTGGACATGGAACAACAGACTGGTTCCAAATAGGAAAAGGAGTACGTCAAGGCTGTATATTGTCACCCTGCTTATTTAACTTATATGCAGAGTACATCATGAGAAACGCTGGGCTGGAAGAAGAACAAGCTGGAGTCAAGATTGCCAGGAGACACATCAATAACTTCAGATATGCAGATGACACCACCCTTATGGCAGAAAGCAAAGAAGAACTAAAGAGCCTCTTGATGAAAGTGATAGAGGAGAGTGAAAAAGTTGGCTTAAAGCTCAACATTCAGAAAAGTAAGATCATGGCATCTGGTCCCATCACTTCATGGCAAATAAATGGGGAAACAGTGGAAACTGTGGCTGACTTTATTTGTTTGGGCTCCAAAATCACTGCAGATGGTGACTGCAGCCATGAAATTAAAAGACACTTGCTCCTTGGAAGGAAAGCTATGAACAACTTAGACAACATATTAAAAAGCAGAGACATTACTTTGCTGACAAAGGTCCATCTACTCAAAGCTATGGTTTTTCCAGTAGTCATGTATGGATATGAGAGTTGGACCATAAAGAAAGCTGAGCACTGAAGAATTAATGCTTTTGAACTGGGGTGTTGGAGAAGACTCTTGAGAGCCCCCTGGACTGCAAAAAGATCCAACCAGTCCATCCTAAAGGAGATCAGTGCTGGGTGTTCATTGGAAGGACTGATGTTGAAGCTGAAACTCCAGTACTTTGGACACCTGATGCAAAGAGCTGTCTTATTTGAAAAGACCCTGATGCTGGGAAAGATTGAGGGGAGGAGGAGAAGGGGATGACAGAGGATGAGATGGTTGGATGGCATCACCAACTCAATGGACATGAGTTTGGGTAAATTCTGGGAGTTGGTGATGGACAGGGAGGCCTGGCGTTCTGTAGTTCATGGGGTCACAAAGAGTTGGACACAACTGAGTGACTGAACTGAATTTACAGCAATCAAAATATAATACCAGAAATAACAAAGTCTGATAATAGATCCATGTATTTTTAAGAATTTAACATAGTTTTCAACTTTCATGCAGCACATTCTTCTGTATTTTGTGCACTGACATCGAAGGTAGTCTGCATCAGCCAAATTTGGGTTTATATACGTTTGCTGAAGTGAAGCATGTGAAAGTGTAATACACTCAGTCATGTCCAACTCTTTGTGACCCCATGGACTGTGTAGCCTGTGAGGCTCCTCTGTCCATGGAATTCTCCAGGTAAGAATACTGGCGTGGGTAGCCATTCTCTTCTCCAGGGGATCTTTCTGACCCAGGGATCAAACACAAGTATCCTACATTTCAGGCATATTCCTTACTGTCTGAGCCACCAGGGAGAACCATATTAACATATATATGCTAATCACCAGCTACTTTGCTGTAGAGTACTTTCTCTTAGTTTACAGTGCAATCAGTTCAGTTCAGTTCAGTCGCTCAGTCGTGTCCGACTATTTGCAACCTCATGAACCGCAGCATGCCAGGCCTCCCTGTCCATCACCAACTCCTGGAGCTTACCCAAACTCATGTCCATCGAGTCGGTGATGCCATCTAGTCATCTCATCCTCTGTTGTCCCCTTCTCCTGCCTCCAATCCCTCCCAGCATCAGGGTCTTTTGCAAAGAGTCAACTCTTCACATGAGGTGGCCAAAGTATTGGAGCTTCAGCTTCAACATCAGTCCTTCCAATGAACACGCAGGACTGATCTCCTTTAGGATGGACTAGTTGGACCTCCTTGCAGTCCAAGGGACTCGCAAGAGTCTTCTCCAACACCACAGTACAAAAGCATCAATTCTTCAGCACTCAGCTTTCTTCACAGTCCAACTCTCACATCCATACATGACCACTGGAAAAACCATACCCTTGACTAGACAGACCTTTGTTGATTAAGTAATGTCTCTGCTTTTTAATATGCTGTCTAGGTTGGTCATAACTTTCCCTCCAAGGAGTGTCTCTTAATTTCATGGCTGCAATTAACATCTGCAATGATATTGGAGCCCAAAAAAATAAAGTCTGACATTGTTTCCACTGTTTCCCCATCCATTTCCCATGAAGTGATGGGACCAGATGCCATGATCTTACTTTTCAGAATGTGGAGCTTTAAGCCAACTTTTTCACTCTCCTCTCACTTTCATAAAGGGGCTTTTTAGTTCTTCTTCACTTTCTGCCATAAGGGTGGTGTCATCTGCATATCTGAAGTTATTGATATTTCTCCCGGCAATCTTGATTCCAGCTTGTTCTTCTTCCAGCCCAACACTTCTCATGATGTACTCTGCATATAAGTTAAATGAGCAGGGCAACAATATACAGCCTTGACATACTCCTTTTCCTATTTGGAACCAGTCTGTTGTTCCATGTCCAGTTCTAACTGTTGCTTGCATACAGGTTTCTCAAGAGGCAGGTCAGGTTGCCTGGTATTCCCATCTCTTTAAGATTTTTTCACAGATTATTGTGATCCACATAGTCAAAGGCTTTGGCATAGTCAATAAAGCAGAAATAGATGTTTTTCTGGAACTCTCTTGCTTTTTCAATGATCCAGCAGATCTTGGCAGTTTGATCTCTGGTTCCTCTGTCTTTTCTAAATCAAGCTTGAACACCTGGAAGTTCACGGTTCACGTATTGCTGAAGCCTGGCTTGGAGAATTTTGAGCATTACTTTACTAGCGTGTGAGATGAGTGCAATTGTGCAGTAGTTTGAGCATCTTTGGCATTGCCTTTCTTTGGGATTGGAATGAAAACTGATCTTTTCCAGTCCTGTGGCCACTGCTGAGTTTTCCCAATTTGCTGGCATATAGTGCAATAGGGAAGAACAAATCTGCCTCCATACTCGATCTGTTTCTATTACCTTAACCTTTGTATTCTGTTGCCTTTGCTACAAGAATGTTGCCTTTAGCTTGAACTATAAGGGACAGTCCATCCTCAAGGCTCTGACTTTAAAAGGTATAACACTTTTACATTCATATACAGATAAGAAGTTGCAAAACAGAGAATCGCATTCTAGTTGGAGGTTTACAGAACAGTGTAAATAGCAGAATACAGCATGTGAAATGCCAGACTGGATGAATCACAAGATGGAATCAGGACTGCCAGGAGAAATATCAATAACCTCAGATATGCAGATGACACCACCTTTATGGCAGAAAGTGAAGAGGAACTAAACAGCCTCTTGATGAAAGTGAAGGAGGAGAGTGAAAAAGTTGGCTTAAAGCTCAACATTCAGAAAACTAAGATCATAGCATCCAGTTCCATCACTTCATGGCAAATAGATGGGGGGAAAGTGGAAACAGTGTCAGACTTTATTTTTGGGGGCTCCAAAATCACTGCAGGCTGTGAATGCAGCCATGAAATTCAAAGAAACTTCATCCTTGGAAGGAAAGCTATGACCAAGCTAGACCGCATATTAAAAAGCAGAGACATCACTTTGCTGACAAAGGTCCCCCTATTCAAAACTATGGTTTTCCAGTAGTCATGTATGGATGTGTGAGTTGGAGTAAAAAGAAGGCTGAATGCTGAAGAATTGATGCTTTCAAACTGTGGTGCTAGAGGAGACTCTTGAGAGTCCCTTGGACAGCAAAGAGATCAAACCAGTCAATCCTTTTTTTTTTTTTTTTTTTTTTTTTACTGTTTATATGTGGAATTTTTTTTTAATTTTAATTTTATTTTATTTTTAAACTTTACATAACTAAATACAAAAACAAAGTTTTCCCTCAAACCAGTCAATCCTAAAGGAAATCAACCCTGAATATTCATTGGAAGGACTTGTGGTGCAGTTCCAATACTTTGGCCACCTAGATGTGAAGAGCTGACTCACTGGAAAAGACCCTGATGCCAGGAAAGATTGAGAACAGGAGAGAAGGTGATGGCAGAGGATGAGATGGTTGGATGGCATCACTGACTCAATGGACCTAAGTTTGAGCACACTCTGGGAGATAGTGAAAGACAGGGAAGCCAGGTATGTTGCAGTCTGTGGTGTAGCAAAGAGTCGGACATGACTGAACGACTGAGCAACAGCAACACGGAGGTCTTTTTTAAAAAGAATTGCACATATGACATATTGGAAATGTAGTATTGAATTATACTTTGAACTTGGATTGAATTTTTCATTTACTAACAGTGGGTTCCAAAATCTAGGCAGGAATGTAGGTTGACATAGACAACACTGTAGTACAATTTTATACTTAAAATATTCCTAATTTGAGAACTATTGTGAGAAGGTCTACTAGCAATAAAGAGCACGTTGTTTTCCTCATTTGTGTACATGTGTATGAATGCACACACTCACAAAACTAAGTTTTCATAGGTTCCCAGCATTCTCTTGTCTACTCTACTCATTGAATTTTATGCTCTGAACTTATCTTCAACTGCTTCTTGCTACCAAATTTACCTTTCTTGTGTTTCATTCTTGTTTAGTTGCTAAGTCATGTCTGATTCTCTGTGACCCCTTTCATCAACTCACTCAAGAAATATTTACTGAATACCTACAATGGTATAAGAATGGACTTCTCATTCCAGAAATTTGGATATGTACCATATTTATTCCCCCATCCGCTTTTGTATTCAATGAAATCAGCTGCCTTAGTTGCTGACACCAATGGAATTGCACTGTATTTCTTGGCTATAATTTTAGTGGGGAAGACACTTGCAAACAACTCTATGGGCAATTAGGCGACTTTGAAGAGTTTCAGCATAGTAGTGACATGGTCAAAACATGATGGCTGCTATGTTGACAACGAATTAAAGGCAAGATCAAAATCAGAAGACTAGTAAGCAGGCTGGAGGAGATATCTAGTGAGATATGCCTAGGGTGGTGGGATGAGATGCCAGACATTAAGTGTGTGGATTTTAGAGAGACTCGGAAGTTAAAACTAATAGGAGTTGGTGGTGGGATGATGAGAGCAAGGGAAGAACTGAGGATCACTATAGGCAGCTGTGTCGATAGTAGTAGTAAAAACTACAGATGTGGGGAATACAGAAGGGGAAAGCATCTTTGTGGAGAAAGATGATGAAGTCAGATGTAGAAAAGGTTACCTGTTTAAATGGAATGAAGGGCGATCACTAATCAACATTGATACCATAATGTGTCGCTACTGTCTGAAAGAGCTTCTATCACTGGGCTTCAGAAATAATTCTTTCGTCTTAGTCAGTTAACTCAAAGAAATTATAAATAACAGAAATGCTAAACTAGCACTGAGAATTTAAGACTAACCTGAAGAAAAGGTCAGAGCAGGTACAGAGTTCCTTTTGGAGGCAGAGGTGATTTGGGGAGTTCTTCATATTATTGACTAGAGTCAGAGACCCACCCCACATAGTTGCTGGATAAACCTAATGTATACTTATCCCCACATATGAGCCATAAGGTATCCCTGGACAAAGCAGTGACCTGAATTATCTTCAGTGAACCACAAGCTTCATACAAATGCGGACTATTTTCCTTGAGCTATTCTGATTGACTGCCTTCTCAGTGCATTAGTGACTGAAATCTCTCATTTGACTTTGGTTGTATAGACACTGCTGAAATGCATCATTGAAACCTAACCTGGAACCTGTAAGTATGCATGCTTCCTGGGCAGCCCAGGAGAATTAAATACAAGAGCATCCTGGACAACAGTAAAATGATATATCTTTTCATCACCCTGACTCTTATTCTGAGATACACTCACCTCAAATTAATCAGTGAGGCCTTCATCGTGAAAAAGTATTATTTTTGAGCCTTAAACTTGACAGATTCCTGAAAAGACTTAACACAAGGCTGGTGGATTTTTCCAAACATAATCCACTCTGGGGAAACTGTGGGAGGAAAAGAACTATCGATCTGAGGAAATAACATAAAAACAGAAATCCCAGGGAGAGTGAAGGCCGCTGTGAGTTGGTCTGGGAGGACCTGGGAATCCCCTTAGGACCCAGGCAGCCTGAGAGCAGCAATGAAGTACAGATCAAAGCAGATTTTGAAATTTCTGCTGTAGTATCACCCTTAATTGTGTTGGGATAATCACTGCTTGCTCATTTGCATCAGAAATCAGCAGTAACCACCAAGCACCATGGGTGTTGCTATTTTAGAGCAGCCTTTTAGGGTGAGGAGCTAATACAGGTATAAACTGACCAGTCACCCTTGGACATCCGTTGATCGAACCTCTTCTCCACTAAACACAGGGCAGGAATGTATATACCAAAGAGACTGCCACCTCATAGCATTGTTCCTCTATTAAGAATTTAGAAGTGAATACCAACGCAGAATTATTGCTCAATGGAGTGGAGCAAACTAGTTTAATCTGAGAGATCCTGTGTTGCCTCGAACTCTAGGACTTATTCCTCTTATCCCTCCTTCTTAACTATTGCCTGACCTTCAGTCTTGCCCTCCCATATCCTAAAGATTCCAAGCAATAGGTGTTGACCCATTAGTGCATGATTAAATGACTGAAGTAACTAATGGCTAATATTTTTCCATAAAGTAAAATTGACCAGGAAATATCAGAGTGCATTGCTCATCATGAAATAAGTATTTTTAGATACATATAGCAAGGAGAGCGGAGAAGGTGATGGCACCCCACTCTAGTACTCTTGCCTGGAAAATCCCATGGACAGAGGAGCCTGGTGGGCTGCAGTCCATGGGGTCGCGAAGAGTCGGACACGACTGAGCGATTTCACTTTCACTTTTCATTTCATGCATTGGAGAAGGAAATGGCAACCCACCCCAGTGTTCTTGCCTGGAGAATCCCAGGGATGGCGGAGCCTGGTGGACTGCCGTCTCTGGGGTCGCACAGAGTCGGACACGACTGAAGCGACTTAGCAGCAGCAGCAGCAGCAAGGAGAGATAAGAAAGACTTCCTAAGTGAACAATGCAAAGAAATATAGGAAAACAATAAAATGGGAAAGACTAGAGATCTCTTTAAGAAAATTGGAGATACCAAGGGAATATTTCATGCAAAGATAGACAAAATAAAGCACAAAAACAGCAAAAGATTTAGAAGAGGTAACAAGGATACACAGAACAACTGTACAAAAAAGCTTTTAATGAGCCAGATAACCACGATGCTATGGTCACTTACCTAGAGCCAGACACCCTGGAGTGTGAATTCAAGTGAGCCTTAGGAAGCATTACTATGAGCAAAGCCAGTGAAGGTGACGGAATTCCAGCTGAGCTATTTTAAATCCTAAAAGAAGATGCTGTGAAAGTACTGCACTCGATATGCCAGAAAATATGGAAAGCTCAGAACTGGCAACAGGACTGGAAAAGGTCAGTTTTCATTCCAATCCCAAAGTAAGGCAATGCCAAAGAATGTTCAAATTACTGTACAATTGCACTCATTTCACATGCTACAAGATTATGCTCAAAGTCCTTCAAGCTAGGCTTCAACAGGATGTGAACTGAGAACTTCTAGATGTACAAGCTGGATTTAGAAAAGGTTGAACCAGAGATCAAATTGCCAGCATGCTCTGGCATAGAAAAAAGAAGGGAATTCTTCTGCTTCATTGACTATGCTAAAGCCTTTGACTATGTGGATCACCACAAATATTCTGTGGAATATTCTGAAGAGATGGGAATACCAGACCACCTTACCTGCCTCCTGAGAAACCTGTATGCAGGATAAGAAGGAATACTTAGAACTGTACATGAAACAACGGCCTGGATCAAAATTGGGAAAGCAATATGTCAAGCCTGTATATTGTCACCCTGCTTATTTAACTTATATGCAGAGTACATACGAAATGCTGGGCTGGATAACTCACAAGCTGGGGTCAAGATTGCCCAGAGAAATATCAACAACCTCAGATACGCAGATGATACCACTGTAATGGCACAAAATGAAGAAGAACTAAAGAGCCTTTTGATGAAGGTGAAGGAGGAAAGTAGAAAAGCTGGCTTAAAACTCAACAGTAAAAAAAAGAGATGACCAGTGAAAATTTGATGCATGAAGCAGAGCACCCAAAGCTGGTGCTCTGGGACAACCCAGAGGGATGGTGTGGGGAGGATGGCGGGAGGGGTTCAGGATGGGGGGACACGTGCATCTGTGGCTGATTCACATTGATGTAAGGCAGGAACCATCACAATTACAATATTGGAATGCAATTAGCCTCCAAGTAAAATAACTAATTTAATTTTTTAAATGAATATCATAGCATTAGTCCCAACATTTCACAGCAAATAGATGGGGAAAAAAAGGAAATAATGTCAGATTTCACTTTCTTGGGCTCTAAAATCACTGTAGAGTTGACTGCAGCCATGAAATTAAAAGATGCTTGCTCCTTTGAAGATACGCTATGACAAAACTAGACAGTGTATTAAAAGCAGAGACATCACTTTGCCAATAAAGGTCCATATAGTTAAAGCAATGGATTTTCCAGTAGTCATATATGGATGGGAGAGTTGGGCCATAAAGAAGACTGAGCACCAAAGAATTGACGCTTTTCAACTATGGTGCTGGAGAAGACTCTTGAGAGTCCCTTGGACAGCAATGAGATCAAACCAGTCAATCCTAAAGGAAAGCAACTCTGAATATTCACTAGAAGGACTGATGCTGAAGCTCCAGTACTTTGGCCAACTGATGTGAAGAATGAACTCACTGGCAAAGACCCTGATGCTGGGAAAGACTGAGGGCAGGAGGAGATGGAGGCAAGAGAGGATGAGATATTTGGATGGCATCACTGACTCAATGGACATGAGTTTGAGTATACTCAGGGAGATAATGAAGGGCAGGGAAGTGTGGCATGCTGCAATTCATGGGGTCACAAAGAGTTTGACATGACTGAGCAACTGAACAACCATCAAATGGGTCATATATATAGAATATATTTCTTACTGTACGATAAGGTAAAGTAATGAAATGAAAGTCACTCAGTCATGTCCAAATCTTTGCAACCCCTTGGACTGTAGCCCACCAGGCTCCTCTGTCCATGGGATTCTCCAGGCAAGATTACTAGAGTGTGTAGCCATTCTTTCTCCAGGGGATATTTCTCAACCCAAGGATCAAACCTAAGTCTCCTACATTGGAGGTGGATTTTTTTACTGTCTGAACCACCAGGGAAGTCCAAGAATACTGGAGTGGCTTGCCATTCCCTTCTCTAGGGGATCTTCTTGACTCAGGGATCAATCTGGGATCTTTTTCAATGTAAAAAAGCCCCTGCTATTCTCAGGGAAACATGACTTCAGAGACCTGAGGGATGTAACTTACAAAATAAAGATAATAAACTGACCAATAACTGTGTGAGGAAAAAATGCTGGAACAGATCATCCAAAGAAGCATAACGAATATTCTTTAATAGAAAATGGAGGATTTGAGGGGTGTTATGCACTCATCTCACATGCTAGTAAAGTAATGCTCAAAATTCTCCAAGCCAGTCTTCAGCAATATGTGAACCATGAACTTCCCGTTGTTCAAGCTGGTTTTAGAAAAGGCAGAGGAACCAGAGATCAAATTGCCAACATCTGCTGGATCGTGGAAAAAGCAAGAGAGTTCCTGAAAAACATCTATTTCTGCTTTATTGACTATGCCAAAGCCTTTGACTGTGTGGATCACAATAAACTGTGGAAAATTCTGAAGGAGATGGGAATACCGGACCACCTGACCTGCCTCTTGAGAAATTTGTATGCAGGTCAAGAAGCAACAGTTAGAACTGGACATGGAACAACAGACTGGTTCCAAAGAGGAAAAGGAGTTCGTCAAGGCTGTATATTGTCATCCTCCTTATTTAACTTCTATGCAGAGTACATCATGAGAAACTCTGGGCTGGAAGAAACACAAGCTGGAATCAAGATTGCCAGGAGAAATATCAATAACCTCAGATATGTAGATGACACCACCCTTATGGCAGAAAGCGAAGAGGAACTCAAAAGCCTCTTGATGAAAGTGAGTGGAGAGTGAAAAAGTTGGCTTAAAGCTCAACATTCAGAAAACGAAGATCATGGCATCTGGTCCTATCACTTCATGGGAAATAGATGGGGAAACAGTGGAAACAGTGTCAGACTTTATTTTGGGGGGCTCCAAATTCACTGCAGATGGCGATTGCAGCCATGAAATTAAAAGACGCTTACTCCTTGGAAGGAAAGTTATGACCAACCTAGACAGCATATTAAAAAGCAGAGACATTACTTTGCCAACTAAGGTCCATCTAGTCGAGGCTATGGTTTTTCCAGTGGTCATGTATGGATGTGAGAGTTGGACTGTGAAGAAAGCTGAGTGCCGAAGAATTGATGCTTTTGAATGGTGGTGTTGGAGAAGACTCTTGAGAATCCCTTGGACAGCAAGGAGATCTAACCAGTCCATTCTGAAGGAGATCAGCTCTGGGATTTCTTTGGAAGGAATGATGCTAAAGCTGAAACTCCAGTACTTTGGCCACCTCATGCGAAGAGTTGACTCATTGGAAAAGACTCTGATGCTGGGAGGGATTGGGGGCAGGAGGAGAAGGGGACGACAGAGGATGAGATGGCTTGATGGCATCACTGACTCGATGGACGTGAGTCTGAGTGAACTCCAGGAGTTAGTGAGGGACAGGGAGGCCTGGCGTGCTGCAATTCATGGGGTCGCAAAGAGTCGGACATGACCGAGCGACTGAACTGAACTGATGCAGCACCAAGAAGAAAGATAACAAGGTGAAATATGAGTTGTGAAAAATATGATAGGTGAATAAAGAGCACCAATTTGTAAAACAAATTAGTGAGCCAAAATATCAGATTGAGAAACTATCCTGGAGGGCAGTAGGAAAAGATAATGATGAGACATATAAAAAAAATAAAGACTTCTAGAGATTAGAAATTGGAGAAGGAAATGGCAACCCACACCAGTGTTCTTGCCTGGAGAATCCCATAGACAGAGAAGCCTGGTAGGCTGCAGTCCTTGGGTTCGCACAGAGTCAGACACGACTGAAGTGACTTAGCAGCTTAGCAGCAGAGATTAGAAATAGAAGCAAAAAATATGGATAATAAAAGTACTAGAAGGGTATGTTCTAAAATATAGATGATGAAATACATGATGAAATAAGGAAAATAAATTTGCCCAATTTAAACAAAGATGAAAATTGAAAAGAGATCTTTATAGAGCACAAAATAACAGATAAAAGCCTATACCTAAACATGAATCAGTCATAGGTATACATAGATATCCATATTCGTGTTGAGGTTTGACAGAAAACAACAAAATTCTGTAAAGCAATTATCCTTCAATTGAAAAATAAATTTTTAAAATGTAAAAAAATAAAACCTATACCTCGGATGTATTTTAGTATAATAACATCCAAAATAGTAAAATCTTCCAAAAATGAAGCAGCAAAATATTTAAAAGAAACAAAAATTATACTGAAAAGAAAGAAGCAAGAGGACAATAGAGTATTATTTGTAAGCTGTAGGAACAAAATGTTTGTGATTGTAAAATTTTATATTTGCCAGTATGTAATTTAAACCTGATGAGAAAAAAAATCCTTGGACTTAACAGACCTCATGAGCTTTGCGAAAGTCTGACTTCAAACCCTTCTAAGGGAAAGTACTCAAGCAAGAATAGAGTTAAACTCATGAGGATAATTGAAGATACTGGGAAGTAAATATAGTCAAGTCATTTTTTAAAAAAGTACTGCTGTCTTTACAAGTAAAGACAACATAAGTAAAAATTCTTATGTATTTACTTATGGGCTTCCCTGGTGGCTCAGCAGTAAAGAACCCCCTGCCAATGCAGGAGACTGGAGTTCGATCCCTGGGTCAGGAAGATCCCCTGGAGGAGGAAATGGCAACCCACTCTGGTATTCTTGCCTGGGAAATCCTGTAGACAAAGAAGCCTGGTGGGTTACAGTCCATGGGGTCTCAAGAGGCATGACTTAGCGACTAAACCAAAAAAGTAAAAATACATCTAAAACAAGCTGGAGGTAAAATTCCAGAAAAATCAACAAGAGATTTAATGATGCATGGGAGAGTATTTATCTTTTGAAAGGAAGATATACATGTTCAAGGAATCAGTATAAAATAAATAGGTTTTTTTTGTTTTGTTTTGTTTTTAGAAAACCACAACTTACCAAAAATAACTACAGTGGAGACAGAGTCTAAACACATCATTTTCCACTGAAGAAATAAAAATAGTAGTTAATGAGATCCAAAAGCACTAGACCCAGAAGATTTCATAGGCAAATTCTACCAGTATATAACATGATAAGAAAACCTGGCAAAGATTGCTCCATAAAAATACAGACTAGTTCCATTTATAAATAATGCTGCACAATTCAAATGTAGAGTATATATTAGCAATCATTAGACTGAAGCATCACATTAAATCATGGTAAATATTAGTAAGTAGGGTCAACTCAAGGAGTATAAGTGTGTTTCAACATCAGGAAATTGTTAATATAATTCATCATTATAATCAAGTAAAAGAGTAAGATGAATAATATTTATCTTCATAGACACAGGAAAGGCAGTTGACAAAATATCCATTTTTAACATAATATCCACTCATTTAATAGGAATAAACGGAGATCCATTCATCTAATAGAAATAAAATAGGAACTGATGGAGATGTTTTAAAACACGGTTTAATCTACCTACCTACCTCAGTCAGTTCAGTTTAGTCGCTCAGTCATGTCCAAATCTTTGCGACCCCAAGGACTGCAGTACACCAGGCTTCCCTGTCCATCACCAACTCCTGGAGCTTGCTCAAACTCATGTCCATTGAGTCTGTGATGCCATCCAACCATTTCATCCTCTGTCGTCCCCTTCTCCTCCTGCCTTCAATCTTTCCCAGCATCAGGGTCTTTTCAAGTGAGTCAGTTCTTCGCATCAGGTGGCCAAAGTATTGGAGTTTCAGCTTCAGCATCAGTCCTTCCAGTGAATATTCAGATCTAATTTCCCCTAAAATTTACTGGGTGGATCTCCTTCAGTCCAAGGGACTCTCAAGAGTCTTATCCAAAACCACAGTTCAAATGCATCAATTCTTCAGCGCTCAGCTTTCTTTATAGTCCAACTCTCATATCCATACATGACTACTAGAAAAAAAATTGCTTTGACTAGATGGAACTCTGTTGGCAAAATAATGTCTCTGATTTTTAATATGTTGCCTAGATTGGTCATAAATTTTCTTCCAAGGAGCAAGCTTTTTTTTATTTCAAGGCTGCAGTCACCATCTGCAGTGATTTTGGAGCCCCTCAAAATACAGTCTGTCCCTGTTTCCATTGTTTCCCCATCTATTCCCCATGAAGTGATGGGACCTGATGCCATGATCTTAGTTTTCTGAATGTTGAGTTTTAAGCCAACTTCCTCACTCTCCTCTTTCACCTTCATCAAGAGGCTCTTTAGTTCCTCACTTTCTGCCATAAGGGTGGTATCGTCTGCATATCTGAGGTTATTGATATTTCTTCTGGCAATCTTGATTCCAGCTTGTGCTTCATCCAGTCCAACATTTTTCATGATGTACTCTGCATATAAGTTAAATAAGCAGGGTGACAATATACTGTCTTAATATTTCCTTTCCCAATTTGGAACCAGTCTGTTGTTCCATGTCTAGTTCTAACTGTTGCTTCTTGACCTGCATACAGATTTCTCAGGAGGCAGGTAAGGTGGTCTGGTATTCCCATCTCTTTAAGAATTTTCCACAGTCTATTGTGATCCACACAGTCAAATGATTTGGTGTAGTCAATAAAGCAGAAGTAGATGTTTTTCTGGAACTCTTCTGCTTTTTTGATGATCCAACAGATGTTGGCGATTTGATCTCTGGTTCCTTTGCCTTTTCTAAATCCAGCTTGAACATCTGAAGTTCACGTACTGTTGAAGCCTGGCTTAGAGAATTTTGAGCATTACTTTGCTAGCGTGTGAGATGAGTGCAATTGTGCAGTAGTTTGAACATTCTTTGGCATTCCCTTTCTTTGGGATTGGAATGAAAACTAACCTTTTCCAGTCCCATGGCCACTGCTGAGTTTTCCAAATTTGCTGGCATACTGAGTGCAGCACTTTCACAGCATCATCTTTCAGGATTTGAAAATAGCTCAACTGGAATTCCATCACCTCCACTAGCTTTGTTTGTAGTGATGCTTCCTAAGGCCCAATTGACTTCACATTCCAGGATGTCTGGCTCTGCTGCTGCTGCTAAGTCACTTCAGTCGTGTCCGACTCTGTGCGACCCCATAGATGGCAGCCCACCAGGCCCTGCTGTCCCTGGGATTCTCCAGGCAAGAACACTGGAGTGGGTCGCCATTTCCTCCTCCAATGCATGAAAGTGAAAAGTGAAAGTGAAGTCACTCAGTCGTGTCCGACTCTTCGCGACCCCATGGACTGCAGCCTACCAGGCTCCTCCATCCATGGGATTTTCCAGGCAAGAGTACTGGAGTGGGTTGCCATTGCCTTCTCTTGTCTGGCTCTAGGTAAGTGATCATACCATCGTGATTATCTGGGTCATGAAGATCTTTTTTGTATAGTTCTTCTGTTTATTCTTGCCACCTCTTAATATCTTCTGCTTCTGTTAGGTCTATATCATTTCTGTACTTTATTTTGCCCATCTTTGTACCTCTCACCTACCTACCTACATGCATGTATAGCCATCAAAAAGCTGGTATCTTGCTTAATAGGGAAACACTAGAGACTGTCCTATAAAAGACAGGAAAAGAAAACCCTAGCCACTAATCCCCCTGCTTTTAAACATTGTAATGAAGTTACTGACCAATGCAATTGGGCAGGAAGAAAGTATGTATTATGGACTGAATATATGTGTCTATCCAAAATTCAAATATTGAATCTTTAATCCTCAATGTGATAAGATAAAATGGAACCTTTGGGAGATAAATAAATTATGAGGTAATTAAATCCTCTCATAACAGGATTAAAGCTCTTAAGAAGAACAAGAGAGAACTTGCTTCCTTGCTCTCTCCACCATGCTTGGACACAACTATATAGAGGGCCTTGACTAGTAGCCAAACTGGCAGACACCTTCATCTTGGACTTCCCAGTGTCCAGAAGAGTGAGAAAAAAGTGTCTATTGTTAAGCTACCCAGTTTACTGCATCTTGTTTTAACAATGTGAACTGATTAAAAGAGTTATGTATAGCATGCTACCTTTTATTTAAGAAAGTGGGTGGATACATAATTTTTAAATCCTTAAGTACAAGGGAATGGAGGGAACAGAATGGAGGGATAGAGTCAAAAGCTAGACTTACATAAATGTAGCCAAGTGATCTTTGACAAAGAAACAAACAGAGAAACAAATAAACAAAAAGAGGAAGAATGCTCTTTTCTACAAATGGTGCTAGAATAATTGGACTTCCATATGCAAAAAGATGAATCTGAACACAATCCATACTTCCTTTCACATAAATTAACTAAGCGTAAGTTTTAACATATAGTCAAGCCATTGCTCTGTGTCTGTACACACACATATATGTATATATCTCACACTGTCTTTATCCATTTACCTATTAATGGACACTTTGGTCACTTCCATGTCTTAGTTATTGTAAATACTGTTGCAGTGAATATGGGAATACAGATATCTTTTGGACATAGTGATGTTTTTCCTTCAAATATTTACCCATAAGTAGAATTGCTGCATCGTATTGTAGTTCCTCAGGCTTTCCAGTTGGCTTAGCAGTAAAGAGCCCACCTTCCAGGCAGGAGATGTGGGTTCAATCCCTGGGTCAGGAAGATTCCCCCATAGAAGAAAAATGGCAAGTCACTGCAGTATTCTTGCCAGCAAAATCCCATGGAGAGAGGAGCCTGGTGGGCACAGTTCTTGGGATCACAAAAGAGTCTGACACAACTTAGTGATTAAACAACTATATAATGGTAGTTTCTTATGTCAGACTTCTATTAATTAGTTTTTAAAATCAAATAAAATGAAAGAATGTATGTGTATATCCAGATAGTGGCATTACCACACATAGAAACAGAGCTCCATGTGACTTTAAAACAGTAATTTGACTATATAGTTCTAGTGAATAATTTATAAGGATAAAATAACTGAAAATCTCTCACTGTTTTAATAATCATATTGCTGATGGTACAGGTATTGTTCTTCTGATACTGTTTGTGTAATACGAGATCCAAAAATAGTCATTAATTTGATACACTAATTCTATCAAGGTCAGTGTTATTGGTAACTGGGATTCTCCTAGTAGGACAGAGAACATATAGATGTAAATATTAAAAAAAAAGACAGTGAAAAACATAAAACAAAAATTTTTTTCATTCTGAATTTGAATAATGAGAATTGCATATCTGCAGATTTATCTATGGAAAATATTAAAAATAATTACAACCAAGTAATAATTAATGTGCTCTGCTAATACCCAGATTATGGCCTTGAAATAGCATTTTACTCTATAAAGAGAAGCAGGGTTCCTTACAGAAGTGACTGATTCAAATTTAAAGCAAGCAATGCCCATGATAATTGTGAATATCACAACAAAAAGAAGCTAACAAAAACTACTAGAACTGTGTCAAAATGACTTAGGAGCCAAATGGAAGAGTCCAGAAATGGAACAATTTGAGCACCAATAATGAAAACAATTGCAGTGGGTAGAAACACATCAAATATATTTAAATCCATGAGTTCATGATGATTCTTTTTTTAGAAAAAAACATAAAAGGGATTGAATAAAAAGGAAATGATTGCTGTTTGAGGAGGGAGGATATTATGGTTAATATTATGTATCAACTTGAATGGGCCTTGAGGTACCTAGATATTTCATCAAACATTATTCTGGATATGTCTCTGATGGTGTTTTGGGTGAGATTAACTTTTAGATTGGTAGACTGTTAAAGAGGAGTGTCCTTCCCAATTGTTGTTCAGTCGCTAAGTCGTGTCTGACTCTTTGCAACTCCATGGACTACAGCATGCCAGGCTTCCCTGTCTTTCTTCATCTCCCAGAGCTTACTCAAACTCATATCCATCGAGTCAGTGATGCCATCCAACCATCTTGTCCTCTGTCATCCCCTACTCCTACCTTCAATCTTTCCCAGCATCAACACCTTTTCTAATGAGTCAGTTCTTCACATCAGGTGGCCAAAGTATTGGAGCTGCAGCATCAGTCCTTCCAATGAATATTCAGGACTGATAGGACTGATCTCCTTTAGGATGGGCTGGTTGGATCTCCTTGCTGTCCAAGGGACTCTTAAGAGTCTGCTCCACCACAGTTCAAAAGCATCAATTTTTCAGTGCTCAGCCTTCTTTATGGTCCAACTCTTACATTCATTCATGAATACTGGACAAACTATAGCTTTGACCAAACTGACCTTTGTCAGAAGAGTAATGTCTCTGCTTTTAATTATGCTTTCTAGGTTTGTTATAGCTTTTCTTCCAAGGAACAAGCCTCTTTTAATTTCCTGGCTGGAGTCACCATCTGCAGTGATTTTGAAGCCCAAGAAATTAAAGTCTGTCACTGTTTCCATTGTTTCCTAATGTGGGTGCTACTGCTGCTGCTAAGTTGCTTCAGTCGTGTCCGACTCTGTGCGACCCCATAGACGGCAGCCCACTAGTCTCCTCTGTCCCTGGGATTCCCCAGGCAAGAATACCAGAGTGGGTTGCCATTTTCTTCTCCAATGCATGAAAGTGAAAAGTGAAAGTGACATTGCTCAGTTGTGCCTAACTCTTAGCGACCCCAAGGACTGGAACCTACCAGGCTCCTCTGTCCATGGGATTTTCCAGGCAAGAGTACTGGAGTGGGGTGCCATTGCCTTCTCCGGTCCTCATGTAATTAGTTGAAGGCCTGTATAGAACAAAAAGACTGACCCTCCCATGGATAAAAAATAAACTTCACCTGCCTGACTGCTGACTTGGGATGTCAGGCTTCTCCTGCCCTTCTGTTGGAACTCACACTATAAGCTCTCCTGATCCTTGAGCTTCAGACTCAAACTAGAACCCCTCTGGCTCTCTCGGGTGTCAGAGCTTGTTGACTACAGATCTTGACTTAGCTGCCATAGTCATGTGAGCCAATTTCTTAAAATAAATCTCTTATACACACATATATTAATACATGGTCTATTGGTTATGTTTCTCAAAAAAAATAGTTGTACCTAAAAAAAGACATTTATCCTGCCTTTCTATATGAATAATATCACTGGATAGCCAAATAGTAGATGAGAAGTTTGTTTCACTTTATGGCAGAACTCCAGTTAAACACGAAGGAAGTAATGATAGAATTAAGTATCATTTCCCAGCCCCTAAAATAATGGATCAAGGAACTGGTCACCAGAGACAGAGAGAGAGAAGAATCATGTAGTATATGCCTCTTGATTGAAGAATAAAATACTACCTTTGAAGAAGTCTTAGCAAGACCCTATGTCCAAACTTCAATTTACAGAGAACAGACTGATCAGAGAAACACATTAAATGGTATCACAGGGACACAACCTGTAAAATACCAACTATCAGAAAATCTGCAGAACAAACAATATAGCTTTATTAACAAATGAAAAAATGACACCAAAAAAAAAACCCTATGTAAAAGGAACCTGTAGATTGAAAATGTTTTTAAAGAAAAAACTGGGATAGACCTTATTTGTATTCTAGTTCAAAAAAGAGAATTCTGAAAATAAATGATGACATGTAAGTTTAAACTCTGTATTTTGCTGACATAATAATTGTATTTATTTTTGAGATTCCTTATCTTTTGCTTACTAAAGTATTTATAGATGAAATAATTGAGAATTTCAGATTTTGCTTCAAAATAATGCAAGAAAAGGAAAAAATGAGTATGGGAGACTGTATAGATGAAAAACATGAGTCTTTAGCAGATAATTATAAGGTTGGTGGTGAGTCCAGGGCATTTTATATATATTTTTTTCTATGTGCTTTTAGTATGTTTTTAAATTTCCATGATCAGACATTTTTATTTATATTACTAATGCATGGTAAAGAACAAGTGTTCTCTGGGCTATTTTTAAAAATAAATCAGCAATTTGTCCAGCAATTAAAAAAAATATGTACTTGTATAAGTGAAACGGAATAGTGGAAAAACAGGGATAGAAGCCAAACTTCTTTGATTTGTAGATTTAGTGTTGGAGCCATAAAAATATTTTACATGATTATAAAATAAAATTAAACAGAAAGAAATCATTAAAAATCTAAAAATGAAGCAAAGGAAGCTAACTCAGTCTCCAATTAGTGGCATAACCATACAGAGAAGAGCTATTCCAAATGACTTTAAGGCATAGTAATTTCATTTTACACTCTCAGTGGGAAATAATCTACAAATAAACCATTTTTGGTAATCATATTTTTGGTGGTAGTAATGGTATTATCATTCTAAAACTGGTGTATTTGTAATCCAAGTCAGAGTAAATGAGTAATTATTTTTTTTGTCACTGAGAACTGAGATTTTCAGCATGTGAGAAAACAGATACTGATGGAAATTTGATAATGGTAAATCATATCCAGTAGTTCAGAATATGTATTTCATATTATAAAATAAATATATTTCTCTGCTCTAACCATGAAAAGTCCTAGAAACAGTAAGTATCAACAATGTATCCCTATTGTTGCTGTAACAAATTTGACACAAACTTAGTAACTTAAAATAACACAGGTTTATTCTCTTATATTTCTAGAAGTCAGAAGTCCAAAATCCTAAACCAAATTCTTATTTGTGAGAGTGGTCAGAGTAGGTCAGAGTGGTTCTTTCCAGAGGCTCTAGGAAAGGAACCATTTCCTTGTTTCCAACTATTTTTAGAGGCTGCCTGCATAACTTCATGACCCAGATAACCACAATGGTGTGATCACTCACCTAGAGCCAGACATCCTGGAATGCGAAATCAAGTGGGCCTTCGGGAGCATCACTACGAACAAAGCTAGTTGAGGTGATGGAATTCCAATTGAGCTATTTTCAAATACTAAAAGATGATGCTGTGAAAGTACTGCACTCAATATGCCAGCAAATTTGGAAAACTCAGCAGTGGCCGGAGGGCTGGAAAAGCCAGTTTTCATTCCAATCCCAAAGAATGCTCAAACTACTGCACAATTGCACTCATCTCACGTGCCAGCAAAGTAATGCTCAAAATTCTCCAAGCCAGGCTTCAACAGTACGTGAACCATGAACTTACAGATGTTCAAGCTGGATTTAGAAAAGGCAAAGGAACCCAAGATCAAATCGCCAACATCCATTGGATCATCAAAAAAGCAGAAGAGTTCCAGAAAAACATCTACTTCTGCTTTATTGACTATGCCAAATCATTTGACAGTGTGGATCACAACAGACTGTTGAAAATTCTTAAAGAGATGGGAATACCAGACCACCTTACCTGCCTCCTGAGAAATGTGTATGCAGGTCAAGAAGCAACAGTTAGAACTAGACATGGAACAACAGACTGGTTCCAAATTGGGAAAGGAGTATATCAAAGCAGTATATTGTCACCCTGCTTATTTAACTTATATGCAGAGTACATCATGAAAAATGTTGGACTGGATGAAGCACAAGCTGGACTCAAGATTGCCAGAAGAAATATCAATAACTTCAGATATGCAGATGACACTACCCTTATGACAGAAAGTGATGAACTAAAGAGGCTCTTGATGAAGGTGAAAGAGGAGAGTGAGAAAGTTGGCTTAAAACTCAACATTCAGAAAACTAAATCATGGCATCAGGTCCCATCACTTCATGGGGAATAGATGGGGAAACAATGGAAACAGGGACAGACTGTATTTTGAGGGGCTCCAAAATCACTGCAGATTTTGAAGTGCAGCCATGAAATTAAAAGACGCTTGCTCATTGGAAGAAAAGCTATGACCAACCTAAACAGCGTATTAAGAAGCTGAGATATTACTTTGCCAACCAAGGTCCATCTAGTAAAAGCTATGGTTTTTCCAGTAGTCATGTATAAATGTGAGAGTTGGACTATAAAGAAAGCTGAGTACTGAAGAATTCATGTGTTTGAACTGTGGTGTTGGAGAATACTCTTGAGAGTCCCTTGGACTGCAAGGAGATCCAACCAGTCCATCCTAAAGGAGATCAGTCCCGAATATTCATTGGAAAGAGTGATGTTGAAGCTGAAGCTTTAATACTTTGGCCACCTGATGTGAAGAACTGACTCACTGGAAAAGACCCCAATGCTGGGAAAGATTGAAGGCAAGAGGAGAAGGGGATGACAGAGGATGAGATGGTTGGATGGCATCACCAACTCGATGGACATGAGTTTGAGTAAGACCCAGATGTTGGTGATGGACAGGGAAGCCTGGTGTGCTGCAGTCAATGGGGTTGCAAAGACTCAGACACACTTGAGCAACTGAACTGAACTGCAATACTAGGTTTGGAGGTTCTTTTTTACATAATTCCAACCTTTAATTTTCATGATCACAACTCCTACATCTGATTCTGATCATCTTGCCTCCTCTTATAAAGACTTTTATGATTACATTGAATCTAACTGCATAATTTAGGATAATATCTTCATCTCAAGATCCTTAGGAGAAGGCAATGGCAACCCATTCCAGTACTCTTGCCTGGAACATCCCATGGAAGGAGGAATCTGGTGGGCTGCAGTCCATGGGGTCGCTAGGAGTCAGACTCGACTGAGCGACTTCACTTTCACTTTTCACTTTCCTGCATTGGAGAAGGAAATGGCAACCCACTCCAGTGTTCTTGCCTGGAGAATCCCAGGGACGGGGGAGCCTGGTGGGCTGCCATCTATGGGGTCACCCAGAGTCAGACACTACTGAAGTGAGTTAGCAGCAGCAGCAGCATCAAGATCCTTAATCACATCTGCAAAGTTCCTCTTAGTACATAAGAGAATATAGTTGCAGGTTCTGGGAATAGGGTATGAACATATTTTTGGCAATCCATTATTCAGCCAATGCTAATATTCCCTCTATCCCCTAAGATTCATATCCCTCCCATATACAAAACTACATTTACTCCAATCCCAGAATTATCAAAAATCTCAACCCATTACAGCAGCAACCTAAGTCCAAAATCACATCTAAAGTCTCTTTGGGCTTCCCTGGTGGCTCAGAGGGTAGAGAGTCTGCCTGCAGTGCGGGTGGGAGACCCAGGTTGGATCCCTGGGAAGGGAAGAACCCCTGGAGAAGGAAATGGCAACCCACTCCAATATTCTTGCCTGAAAAAATCCCAAGCAAAAAAGTCTCATCAGTTCAAGTTAAATATCTCATCTAAATTAGGCATGGGTGAGGTACTAGGAATTTTGTGGCAAAATCCCTCTCCCCTTGTGAGTCTGTGAAACTCAGGAACAAGTTATTCTCTTCCAAAATACAGTAGTGTTACAGGTATTAGGTGATAGTCATAGATAGTCCTATTTAAAAGGGGAGAAAATTAAAGAAAGCAAGGGTGTCATTGGCCCCAAGCAATTTTGAAATCCAACTGGCCAAACTCCTTTAGTTTTCAAGTCCTGGAAATAATCCTCTGTTGCCCACGGCTCCACCCTCCAAACTTCCAGCTCTTCTCTAAGGTCATCCTTCCTTGCTCATGAAGGGGTGCACATGTGCACATGTTGGCAAATGAGTAATTTTATTGCCCTGTTTCCAGCTTTGTGGAACTTCGAGAATTTTCAGCTTTCTTTCACTTTATCCGCTCGCTATCCCTTTCAGTCCAAGTTGGCAATGTCTTTGGGCTTAACACTCTCAAAAGATGTGTGCATCCTTCATGTATTTCACAGTGATTCGCTGTTAGACAACAATGATTGTATAGGTAAGCCTCACTAATACTCTTCCCTGGTGGCTCAGCCGTGAAGAATACACTTGCAATGCAGGTTCAATGCAGGTTCAATATCTGAGTCAGGAAGATCCCCTGGAGGAGGCAGTGGCAACCCACTCCAGTATTCCTGCCCAGGAAATCCCATGGACAGATGGAGACCAGCAGGCTGCAGTCATGGGGTCACAAAGAGCCATACATGACTGAGCAACTAACACGATGAGTCGGATCCGACTGAGCGACAAAACAGTAACAGTACTCAGCTTGTAGTCTTGAAACCATTTCACACCAAAAGGCCCCAGATTCATTGTAGAAATGGCTACTGGTTTGGGATAGGAAAGTTTATGAGACTAACACATCAGAAAGCTTATCATACCAAGAAGCAGAGAAGTTACAAAAGCCTACTATGTTTAAACCAAAAGGATTGAGAAGCCAACCTGGTCTAAAGTGGGACTATTTGAGCCTCAATAAGGATAGTAATAGAAATGGTTGAAATACACAAAATGTGGTTAAATCCATGAGTTTATGATTACAAAAAGAATGAGCAAATGAATGAAAGAAATAAAGCAAACAAAACAATACAAAATATAAATTTCATTGGTCCTTTTAAGCAGATGCTGTTGATAAACCTCATTCTGAAAACTGGTTTACTTGAAAGAATAAATATTCTATTTTTCCCACATGATCAGTATCTCAGTTAACAGGCTTTACAAAACAGACACTATTAGACACTGTGTATCTCCAAATGAAAGTACATACTATCATTTATAAATTCTTTTTTATAATTGTACTTGAATATAATCCAACTCTAGCTCTATCAATTTATATAAAACAGGAGGTTGAGAAAAACATATTAAGAATACCACAGGGAGTAACCATCAAAATCTAAAGTCTATGGGCCAGAGGACTTAGTTACTGCAATTAAGAAATGAGGGAGAGAAACAGGAGGGACTGATACTGCTGATATATTTTAATATGCAGTTTTCACAACTGGAGTCCCTATTAAAATGCAGATTCAGATTTGGTTGGTCTCCTGTGGAGCCTAAGATTCTGCTTTTCTACCTAACTTCCTTCTGATGCTGAACCTGCTACAACTTGGAGGAGCATGGCTAAAAATGTGAAAGACTTATAACCAGTCAAATGTGAGCACATGATTCAGATTCTGATTCAAACAAACATATTGTCAAGAAAAAAATTATAGACCATTAGGAAAAAGTGAACTCTTGAATATCTGATTATATAAAATAATTATTTTTTTAGCTTTTGATAATAGAATCATGGTTAAGATTTTGAGTTCTTATTTTTCAGAAATATATTCTAAAATGTCATGGGTAAAATAACATGACATCTTGAACTTGCTTCAAAATAACTTTGGGGGTTGCAGGGTGGGGGGCATGAGGATGACAGAGATGAAATAATGACAGTGTGTTGCTTCTAGGACAAGAAGGAGGTTGGTGGTATATTGGTTTTATTATTTTCTCCGTTTTTAACTTGATAGAAATTTTATATAATAAAAAAAATTTTACAAAAATCACTAGGGATAAATGAGTATAGTTCAGTGGCTCAGTTGTGTCTGACTCCTTGTGAACCCATGGACTGCAACATGCCAGGCATCCCTGTCCATCACCAACTCCCAGAGTTTGTTCAAACTCATGTCCATTGAGTCAGTGATGCCATCCAACCATCTCATCCTCTGTCATTCCCTTCTCATCGTGCCTTCAATCTTTCCCAGCATCAGGGTCTTTTCAAATGAGTCAGTTCTTCATGTCAGGTGGCCAAATTATTGGAGTTTCAGCTTCAGCATCAGTCCTTCCAATGGATATCAGGAATGATTTCCTTTAGGATTAACTGGTTTGATCTCCTTGCAATCCAAGGGACTCTCAAGAGTCTTCAACACCATGGTTCAAAAGCATCAATTCTTCAGTGCTCAGCTTTCATTATAGTCCCACTCTCACATCCACACATAACTACTGGAAAAGCCATAGTTTTGACCAGATGGACCTTTGCTGGCAGATTACTATATCTCCTCTTTAATATTCTGTCCAAGTTGGACATAACTTTTCTTCCAGGGAGCAAGCATCTTTTAATTTCATGGCTGCAGTCACCATTTGCAGTAATTTTGGAGCCCCTCAAAGTCTCTCACTGTTTCCATTGTTTCCCAATCTATTTGTCATGAAGTGATGGAACCAGATACCATGAGTATAGTTTTTTGAATGCTGAGTTTTAAGCCTACTTTTTCACTCTCCTCTTTCACTTTCATCAAGAGGCTCTTTAGTTCTTCTTCACTTTCTGCCATAAGGGTGGTGTCATCTGCATATCTGAGGTTATAGATATTTCTTCTGGCAATCCTGAGTCCAGCTTGTGCCTCATCCAGCCCAGCGTTTCTCATGATGTGCTCTGCATATAAGTTAAATAGGCAGGGTGACAATATACTGCCTTGACATACTCCTTTCCCAATTTGGAACCAGTCTGTTGTTCCATGTCCAGTTCTAACTGTTGCTTCTTGACGTGCATACAGATTTCTCAAGAGGCAGGTAAGGTGGTCTGGTTTTCCCATCTCTTTAAGAATTTTCCACAGTCTGTTGTGATCCACACAGTCAAAGGCTTTGGCATAGTCAATAAAGCAGAAGTAGATGTTTTTCTGGAACTCTTCTGCTTTTTCAGTGATTCAACGGACGTTGGCCATTTGATCTCTGTTTCCTTTGCCATTTCAAAATCCAGCTTGAACAACTGAAAGTTCACGGTTCATGTACTGTTGAAGCCTGGCTTGGAGAATTTTGAGCATCACTTTGCTAGCATATGAGATGAGTGAAGTAGAGGAAAATAATTGAATGGGAAAGACTAGAGATCTCCTAAAGAAAATTATTTTCCTCTACTTCTTTGCACTGATGATTGAGGAAGGCTTTCTTATCTCTCCTTGCTAATCTCTGGAACTCTGCATTCAAATGGGTATATCTTTCCTTTTCTCCTTTGCCTTTAGCTTCTCTTCTTTTCTCAGCTATTTGTAAGGCCTCCTCAGACAACCATTTTGCCTTTCGCAATTCCTCTTCACTGCCTCCTATACAATTTCAAACCTCTGTCCACAGTTCTTCAGGCATTCTGTCTATCAGATCTAATCCCTTGAATCTATTTGTCACTTTTACTGTATAATTGTAAGGGATTCAATTTAGTTCATAACTCAATAGTGTAGTGGTTTTCCCTAGTCTCTTCAATTTAAGTCTGAATTTGGCAATAACAAGTTTATGATCTGAGCCACAGTTAGCTCCCAGTCTTGCTTTGCTGATTGTATAGAGCTTCACCATCTTTGGCTGCAAAGAATATAATCAATCTGATTTCAGTATTGATTAGCTGGTGATGTCCATGTGTAGAGTCTTCTCTTGTGTTGTTGGAAGAAAGTGTTTGCTATGACCCTTGTCCAAACTCTGTTAGCCTTTGCCCTGCTTCATTCTGTACTCCAAGGCCAAATTTGCCTGTTACTCCAGGTATCTCTTGACTTCCTACTTTTGCATTCCGGTCTGCTATAACGAAAAGAACATCTTTTTTGGGTGTTAGTTCTATAAGGTCTTGTAGGTCTTCATAGAACCATTCAACTTCAGCTTCTTCAGCATTACTAGTTGGGGCACAGACTTGGATTACTGTGATATTGAATGATTTGCCCTGGCAATGAACAGAAATCATTCTGACCTTTTTGAGATTGCACCCAAGTACTGCATTTCAGATTCTTTTGTTGGCTATGAGGGCTATTCCATTTCTTCTAAGGGATTCTTGCCCATAGTAGTAGATATATAATGGTCATGAGTTATATTCACCCATTCCTGTCCATTTTAGTTCACTGATTCCTAAAATGTTGATGTTCATTCTTGCCATCTCCTGTTTGACCACTTCCAATTTACCTTGATTCATGGACTTAACCTTCCAGGTTCCTATGCAATACTGTTCTTTATGGCATCAGACTTTACTTCTATTACCAGTCATATCTACAACTGGTTGCTGTTTTTGCTTTGGCTCTTCCCAATATGCTACTTTAGAAGAGTGGAGAAATTACTCCAGAAAGAATGAAGACATGGGATAAATAAATATAAGTATTATTTATATGTTAATGCAAGCACCATAGAAACAGATAACCAAGTTACTAAATAATTTTTTTTAAAGAATGGGAGTTGGTGAGGTTCAGGGAAGCCTGGTGTGCTACAGTCCATGGGGTCGCAAAGAGTCGGATATGACTAAGTGACTGAACTGAACTGAACTTGGATGCTAAACCCAAGTAGGCTAGGATAAGACAGTGAGCAGTGACCTAGTAATAGCATTTGTGGGAAGATCCATGGGTTTATTTGATTCTGATTTTTTTTTTTAAATATAGAAAACCTAAATTTATTTGTTAAGCTATCACAAAGACAAAATAATTTTCTGAAATACTTTGAGAACTTCATCCCAATTCTGCTTGTTCTTTTACAGAAACTGACCTGAGAGGCTGGCAATGAAAGGATATAACCTATGCGGTTATAACAGAACAGACTAGATGAAACATGGTGAAAGGAGCAAAGGCTAGGCAGGAGCACTTGTGTTAGTGGTAATATGTGTGGCTGGGCTGTTTCTGAAGAGGCTCCCTAGAGTTAACTGACCTGGGTCCCCAGTTAGTAAAAAGACCTTTATCCCTGTGGAAAGTGCAGAGATTAGGATTTCTCCGAGACCTCTGTTTTTTTTTTTTTTTTTTTTTTTTTAAGGAGTTAAGGGTATCCTTAGACCCTAAGGAGTATAGCTTAGATTCAGCCTCTCTTTCCCACGCAGTCTACCTACACCTTCAAACGCCAGTGCATTTCCACCATGTAGTCCTGCTAGGTTTTGAGGATGCATATAGTGAAGGTGGGAAACACAGGCCTACTCAGAGGGTACACCTAGACACAACGGTTTGGGGTAAATCATAAACTACAAATACCCTTCTGGTTAAGTTAATTCACCTTTGTTAATAAAGGTCATAGTTTCTTGTGGGAAAAAAAAAAAAAAAGAATGCATAACTTAAATTTTAAGCCAGCAAAAGAAAACCTGATCTATCCACTGGAAAATAAGAAAAAAAAAGTAAACCAATACAAGTTATTAAATAATAATATGAAAAGAAATCCTAATGTAATACCAGTAAACAAACTCACCAGTTAGAGTCAGAGTCTCAATTTGAAAAAAAAAAAAAACAAAAAAACGTATCTTCTATAAGAGACACATTTAAAGGAAAATGAATCAGAAAGAATCTAAAATTAAATAATTTAAAAGTCACACAAAAATGTATGGACCAGAAGTTGTGATAGCTATCTTAAATTCTGTCAAAATAAAGTCATCAAAAATTACCACAATGCAGAATATATCTTTGATGTTGGTGAAAACAGTAAAGAATATACTCCTAAATTAGCTTCAAATTATATAAAATGACAATTGACAGAAAATGAAGATTTTAGCACACCTCTTTTAAAATTAATAAAGCAGATAAAGAATAAGTTAATGTACAGATTTCTTAATATTTTCTTGATTTATTGTATAATACAATTTATATGCTTGAGTTGTTAGCTATGCAGAAAAATTTACACACAAGAGTGAGAATACTATCCTCTATGAGGGCATATGGAACATTTGCACTTATGTTTCTTCTGCAAATTAAGTGTAAAAAAATATCTAAAGAATCAACATCTTACAGATGTTTTCTGCTCATAATGTAATAAACTAGAAAATAACAAGAAAAATATTGCTAAAAATCAAATTCTAGAAAACAATATATTACTTTATAATCCTTAGAATAATTAGAAATGTAAAGGGATACTGTAAAGTAAAAATTAAACACTGCATGTCAGCATTAACAACATTTAGGACTAACACAATATTTAGAGGCAAATTTTGAGGGTAAGAGGAGAAGGGAGTGACAGAGCACGAGAGGGTTGGATTGCATCACTGACTCAATGAGCATGAGTTTGAGCAAACTCTAGGAGATAGTGAAGGACAGGGAAGTCTGGCGTGCTGCAATTCATGGGGTTGCAAAGAGTCAGACATTACTTAGTTATTGAACAACAACATAGCTTTAAATGCATGTATCAGAAAGCAAGAAAGGTTGGGAACAAATGAGCTAAGCGTTAATTTCAAGTAGTTGTGGAAAAAGGCAATCGAGCTAACCCACAGAAATTTAAATAATAGTAATAATGGTAAGGACAGAACACATTTCCCATTTGGAGAACAAAGAAAGTAAAACAGAGTGTAAAAGCGGTTACAAAAAAATACAAAGTAAAAAATGAAAAAATTTGAAGAACTATTAAAAAAAACCTAGTGTGTGTAAATTACAAAAAAAAAAACTATATCAAAACTGATGAATTTTTGGATACCCTAAAAATTAGTGCAAGAAAGACAGGACATGAAGAGACAAATGAGCATTAAGAAAATTGACATTATAATCAAAGACACTTCTTCATATGCATTGGACCTACACACTTAAGTTCTACCAAGCTTTCAGCAACCAACTAATTCTTACAAGTTGTTCCTGACTGTTGAAAAAAAAAAAAAGTACATTTTCTTGGATTACTCCATGAGGCTAGCATAACTTTTCCAAAATAGGGAAAGAAGGTAGAAAAGGAGAAAAAGAAGAAAAAATCTGGCACATGCTACATGAAACACAGCTGTAAATCTCCTCCATCTAATGTTAGCTATCTAAATCTCACATTGTATTCAAAGAAAACATCATGATCCCAAGAATTCAAATATAATTTTCATCAGAAAATCCATCAATACACTTCTCCAGATGAAGAAAAAAAGAAAAATATGTCATTACCTCAATAGTTTGATATAAAAATGCAGAAACTTCAATACCTATTTTTAATGTTAATACAGTAACTTTACTGGAGAAACTTTAGATATGATCCTTTCAGATATGGAATACTACACAGATACACAATTATACTATTGTTATTTTAAAAAGTACTACAGGACATGCTGAGTATTTTAAAGAAGAAAAATAAATAGGAAGCATAAGGATCAGAAGAGGCTTCCCTGCTGGCTCAGATGGTAAAGAATTCTCCTGCAATGCAGGAGACCCAGGTTTGGGAGGATCCCTTGGAGAAAGGAATGGCAACCCACTTCAGTATTCTTGCCTGGAGAATTCCACGGACAGAGGAGCCTGGAGGGCTATAGTCCATGAGGTTGCAAAGAGTTGGATGTGACTAAGCGACTAAGCACACACATGAGGATCAGAAATTTTTCTCCCGCTTTATTTTCAAACTTTATAATTATTTTTAAAATGAACAGATCCAGCAAATTTTAAAATGAAAATTCAAGAAGATTAATGAGATAGAAGATCAACTTATGAAAATCTAAAGCATTTCTCATGAATACTTATGTGCCATCAAAATCATGTCTAAAAATGTTCACAGAAACTATTCTCAATGGACTCAAATCAACCAGTCCAATCATCAATAGGAAGATATAGAAACAAATTTTGGCATATGTATGTATTGAAATACTACTCAAAAATGAAAAAGAATGAACCATCATAGATAAATCTCAAGGCATAATGTCAAATAAAAGAATGCAGACACAAAGTACATAAGGTTTGTTTCTTCTTGTATAAAATTCAGATAAATGGTATAAGACATGAAAGAAACTTTGGAATCCTACAAAAATTTCATATGTTGACCTGGCTATATACAGAATAAAAATTCAAACTGTAATCTTAAGATTTATGCAACTTATTATATGTAATTCATACCCCCATTAAAAAGTAACATAATAACATTTGTCTAATAAACAATAAGATGAAATATAAATTGAGGAGGATATTCATAGTACTGTAAATAATACTATAAAATCTAGGAATTAACAAATACACAAAATTTTATGTTTTTTTTAAATTATAAAAGACATAGACTTGAATACATGGGGAGACAGTCCCTATTCCTGGTTGTAAATGACTTACTAAAGATATCCATTTTCCCGGAATGTTTTGAAGATAATAAATTTATTCTGTAATTCATATGGAAAACCGCATGTAAGCAAATAGCCAAATAAAAATCTAAAAGTGAAATGCAAAGTAAAGGGTTCTTCATCTATGGAGCTTAAAAGGCACTACTTTGTCCTACCAAGTCAAAAGGTGAACACAGTGAAAAACCAACTCTTCTTAGACCTGCAAAACAGGGGAGGATATAGGCAAACCACTGTCCCCAAGACTGGAGAGGCAGACAGGCAAGCACAGGGAGCCGTGGCTTACCAGAACAGAGACTCACAGTGGAAACCACCTCAGAAACCAGTTATGGTGGAAAAACCACAGCTGTAATTGATGAATTCCTGAAGGTTCTGTGTATACAACTCTGAAAATTAAAGTCTCTGGGGGAACCCAGTCATATGGAAACCCCCACAGTATTTTGAGACTTAATCCCAGGAGTTCTCCCAGGTTTCACAGTAAATATGAAAGAAAAATCCTCTTCCCCTCATGCTTCTAGTAAGAGGAGAGAGAAAAGAAAAAAATTCTTGAAATCTGCCAAAGTGTCCTCAAGGAAAACTAGTTAACTAAGGTCTAACTGCTAGGTATCTCTGTATCAGAGCCCAACTGAGTTACATGAAGGGAAATACCCAACCCCAATCCACTCTAGCCATCTTGCCCTACATTTCTAGAGGGTGGGGAGAAAAAACTGAGACACACTTGTAAAATTCAGTCTGAAGTGTAGGCTCACTAAAACTGTAAGACTTAATCATGACTGTATAACACTCCCCTCTCCCCACACCTTACTATCGCATTACTAAAGACCTATTTATAGCAGTTTATCTTACCCATTACACAATGTTCAGCTCTCAAGAAAATATAACAAGGCACTGTTGTTGTTACAACGACAGTGGAACATGAGCCTCCCAGGTCAGTAGGTGTCCAATATGCTACTGGGGAAAAGCAGAGAAATAGCTACAGAAAGAATGAAGAGGCTGAGCCAAAGCTGAAACAACACCCAGCTGTGGATGTGTCTGGTGGTGAAAGGAAAGTCTGATGCTAGAAAGTACACTATTGCATAGGAACCTGGAATGTTAGATCCATGAATCAAGGTAAATTGGATGTGGTCAAACAGGAGATGGCAAGAATGAACACCGACATTTTAGGAACTAGCAAACTACAATGGACACACACACACAGAAGTCGCTCGGTCATGTCCGACTCTCTGTGACCCCATGGACTGTAGCCCACCAGGCTCCTCGGTCCATGGGATTTTCCAGGCATGAATACTGGAGTGGGTTGCCATTTCCTTCTCCAACAATGGACAGAAATGGGCAAATTTGATTCAGATGACCATTATTATCTACTACTGTGGACAAGAATGCCTTAGAGAAAATGGAGTAGCCCTCATAGTCAACAAGAGTCTGAAGTGCAGTACTTGGGTACAATCTCAGAAATGACAGAATGATCTCTGTTCGTTTCCAAGGGCAAACCATTCAATATCACAGTAATCCAAGTATATGCTCCAACCACTAATGCCAAAGAAGCTGAATTTGAATGGTTCTACAAAGACTTACAAGACCTTACCTTAACACCCAAAAAAGATGTTCTTATCATAGGGGGCTGGAATGCAAAAGTAGAAAGTCAAGAGATACCTGGAGTAGCAGGCATGTTTGGCGTTCGAGTACAAAATGAAACAGGGCAAAGGCTAACAGAGTTTTGCCAAGAGAATTTTTTGTTATAAGATACACTACCTATGTATATGAAGCAGTATACATATTCTATATATTATATTATATACATGTTACATATATATTATTACATGAAGCAGTATAGAGTTATTTGAAAGTAGACTTACATTAGATCTAAATGCATATTGCAAATTCCAGGTAAGCAATTTAAAAACTAAAAAGGAGTATAATAAATATACCAAGAAAAAAGAGAATATGAAATAATAAAATTCTTAGTTAAAACCATGAAATGCTGAAATCAAGTGGAACACAAAAATAGGAAAGTCAATGATTTAAATGTATACTGAAAGAGAAAGACTGTTAGAGTAGATCAAAAATAAGAACTATTATACAGTCTACAAGAAATATTAAACATAAAGATGTGCTGAAAACACAAAGATATATATAGATTAAAATAAATGGATAGAGGAAAATATATATGCTACCACTTGTCAAAAGAAGCAGGAGTAGTTCTATTAATTTCAGACAGAACAGACTTCGAAGCAAGAAAAATTATCAGAGACAAAGGGAATAGCATAATAATAAAGGAGTCAACCCACTAAGAAGGTACTGCAATCCTTAACATGTATGTATCTAACAATAGAGCAAACTATGTGAAGCAAAAATTAATAGAATTGCCAAGAAAAATAGAGGAGTCGCCTATTATAGTTGAAGAACTCTTCACTCCTCTCTCAGAAGTGTACAGATTCAGCTAGCAGAAAATCAATGAGGTCATAGTTGAACTCAACAATACCATCAATCAACTGTATATAACTGACATCTATAGACTTTGTCCAAAAACAGCAGAATACATATGTCTCTTAAGCTCACATAGAACATTCTTTAAGCCAGACCACATTCTGGCTCGCATAATACACATCAACAAATTTAAAAGAACAGAAATCATAAATGTCTTGTCTCAGACCACCATGAGATTAAACTAGAAATAACAGAATAATAACTGGAAAATCCCACAGTATGTTGAGATTAAACAACATACTTCTAAATAACACGTGGGTCAAAGAGGAAATCTCAAGAGAAACTTAATAACATTTTAAACTAAATGAAAAAGAAACAAATTATAAATATCTGTGAGGTGCAGTGAAAACAGTATTTAGAGGGAAATTTATAGCATGGAATGTGTATTAGAAAAGAAAAAAGACCAAAAGTAGTCATCAAAGTTTTCATCTTAGGAAATTAAAGAAGGAAGAGCAAATTAAATCCAAAGTAAGCAGAAAAAGAATTAGAAAAGAAATCAATGAAATTAAAAACAGGTAATCAATAGAGAAAAATCAATAAGACCAAAAGCATGTCCTTTGTAAAGATCAATAAAACCAATATGCCTTTAGGTAGCTAAGGTTAACTAAGAAAAAAAGAGAAAATACAAACAACTAATATCAGAAATGAAAGAGGGGCCATAACTATTGATCCTATGGACATTAATAAATGATCACTATGAACAACACTGGGGCTTCCCTGGTGGCTCAGATCATAAAGAATCCACCTGCAATGAAGGAGACACGGGTTCAGCCACTGGGTCAGGAAGATTCTCTGGAGGAGGAAATGGCAACCCACTCCAATATTCTTGCCTGGAGAATTCTATGTACAGAAGAGTTTGGTGGGCTACAGCCCATGGCATTGCAAAGAGTCAGAAACGGCTGAGCGACTTAACACTTTCACTTTCTTTCATAAACAGCTCTATGCGCAAGAAACTGGATAACCTAGATAAAATGGGCCTATTCCTTCAAAGACACAATTTGCTAAAATGCATACTCTTTCTTCAAACAGAAGAAATAGTATGAATAGACCTATATCCACTTTAAAAATTGAATCAGTAATTAATAGTCATTCAAAACAGAAAACACTAAGTGCAGGTGGGTTCCCTGATGAATTCTAACAGTCAAGGAAGAAACTGTAATAATATCAATTCTCTATAGTCTCCTTCAGAAGTTCAAAGCAGAATGAATACTTCCTATCTCATTCTATGACCCTAATATCAAAATCATACAAACACATTATAGGAAAAGAAAACTACACACCAATGTCTTCATGAATATAGATGTAAATATTTCCAACAAAGTGTTAGCAAATTGAATCCAGCAGTGTGTAAAAAAGAATTGCACTCCATGTTCAAGTCAAATTTATTGTGGGTATGTAAGGCTTTTTCACGGAGAAGGCAATGGCACCCCACTCCAGTACTCTTGCCTGGAACATCCCATGGATGGAGGAGCCTGGTAGGCTCCAGTCCATGGGGTCGCTAAGAGTCGGAAACGACTGAGCGACTTCACTTTCACTTTCATGCATTGGAGAAGGAAATGGCAGCTGACTCCAGTATTTTTGCCTGGAGAATCCCAGGGACAGAGGAGCCTGGTGGGCTGCTGTCTATGGGGTCGCCCAGAGTCGGACACGACTGAAGTGATTTAGCAGCTGCAGCAGCAAGGCTTTTTCAACCTTCCAAAACCATTTAATGATGTCCATCACAACTGACTCACTGGAAAAGTCCCTGATGCTGGGAAAGATTGAGGGCAGGAGAAGAGAACGTCAGAGGATGAGATGGCTGGATGACATCACAAATGCAATGGACATGAATTTGGGCATACTTTGGGAGATGGTGAGGGACACAGAGGCCTGGCGTGCTGCAGTCCACGGGACTTCAAAGAGTTGGACATGACTGGGTGACTGAACAACAACAATCACATCAACAATCAACAATCACAGGCTAAAGAAGAAAACTCACAAGTTCACATCAATAGAAGCAGAAAAAGCATCTGACAAAATCCAACAGCCATTCCTAATTCTTAAAAAACCTCTTAGTTAACTAGGAATAGAGAACAACTTCAACTTGATAAAGAATAGCTACAAAAAACTACTGATAACCATCATACTTAATGATAAAATATTTGAAGTTTTTCCCATCAAGATCACATACCACTCAAGGATTTCTCCTTTCACCACTTCTTTTCAACATTGTACTGGAAGTTCTAGTTAATTTAGCAAGAAAAGGAAATAAAATGTATACATATTGAGAAGGAAGAAATAGAACTGGTTTTGTTCACAGATGATATGATCATCTATGTAGAAAATCCAAAAGAATTTTTTAAAAACTCAGAGAACTAGAAATTTATAGCAAGTTCGTAGGGTTCAAGATTAATACAAAAAAGTACATCAATAACTTTCCAATGAACAGGTAGAAAGTCTGCAGATTTTTGTGTTGACGTAAGTTTCACTCTTTTGGGAAAATAACAAGGAGGATAATTATTGGATCACAGGGTAAAAGTATGTTTAGTTTTTTTTTTTTTTAAGAAACTGCCAAGCTGTCTTCCAAAGTGGCTATACCATTTTGCATTCCCATCAGCAAACAGTGAGAGTTCCTTTTGCTCCACATCTTTGCCAGCATTTGATTATCTCAATGCTCTGGTGTTGGCCTTTCTAATAGGTGTAAGGTGCTCTCTCCTTGTTTTAAATTTTGTTTCCCTAATGACATAAGATGTGAAACATTTTTTATGCTTAAATTTTTATATCTTCTTTGGAGAAATGTCTGTTAAGGTCCTTGGCCCATTGTAAAATCAAGTTTCTTATTTTCTTATTGTTAAGTTATAAGAATTCTATCAGCTATTCCTTTTGAAATATTTCATGCCATTTTGTGGCTTGTATGTTCATTCTCTTAATAGTATTCTTTGCAAAGCAGAGTTTTTAATTTTAATGAAGTCTAGCTTATCAGTTATTTCTTTCATGTACTGTGCCTTTGGTGTTTTATCTAAAAATTCATCACCAGGCACAAAGTTATCTTGGCTTTCTCCTATGTTATCTTCTAAGAGTTTGTTTTGCATCTTATATTTAGCTCTGTTTCTTATTTTCAATTAATTTTTGTGATAGGTGTAAGGCCTGTGTCTAAATGTATTTTTTGTATGTGGTTGTACAATTGTCCTAACACCATTTGTTGTAAAGATTATATTTGCTTCATTGTATTGCCTTTGCTTTTTTGTTAAAGATTACTTGACTGTACTTAATGAGTCTATTTGAGCTCTCTATTCTCTTCCATTGATTTGTCTGTTCTTTCACCAATACCACACTCTCTTGATTACTGTAACTTTATAGTAAGTCTTGAAGACAGGTAATGTTGGTGCCAGAACAATTTTGTTCTCTTTCTTCAACATTGTATTGGTTGTTCTGGGTCTTTTGCCTCTCCATATAAACTTTACAATGCATTTTTCAATATCCATTAATAATTTGTAGGGATTTTTATTGTGATTGCATTTATTTTTTTTAATTTTATTTTATTTTTAAACTTTACATAATTGTATTAGTTTTGCCAAATATCAAAATGAATCTGCCACAGGTATACATGTGTTGTCCATCCTGAACCCTCCTCCCTCCTCCCTCCCCATACCATCCCTCTGGGTCATCCCAGTGCACTAGCCCCAAGCATCCAGTATCGTGCATCGAACCTGGACTGGCAACTCGTTTCATACATGATATCATACATGTTTCAATGCCATTCTCCCAAATCTTCCCACCCTCTCCCTCTCCCACAGAGTCCATAAGACTGTTACATCAAGTTGGGAAGGACTGAATTATTGACAATATTGAGTCTTTCTATCCATCAACATGAAATATCTCTCTTCTTTGGTAGAATATAACAAAACCCAGAGTCTCTATAATACATCATTCCCAATGCCCAGGATACAGTTCAAAATTAAAAACAAACAGATTAGTGCTACCCGTTCTGAATAGAAGAGATAATCAATGGAGACCAAACCTGAACTAAGGTACTGTAATTATCAGAGAGGGATTTAAGAATATCTATTTTAACTGTATACAGTGATGTACAGAAAAATATACTCACAATAAATTTAAATATAGAAATAGAAACTAGAAATTTGTAGAAATTCTAAAACTGAAAAATATAATATTTGAAATAAAATTTCACTGGTTGGCTTAACATCATAATGAAAATGACAGAGAAAGAAGGGAGTGGTAAATAGAAATTACTCTATCTGAAAATGAGAAATTAGGGAAAAAGGAACGGAACTGTAGGGACCAGCAGGACAAAAATCAAATAGTCTAATAGATGTGTTTTTGGAGTTCCAGAAGGAGAGAAACAGAAAAATTAAAGAAAGGATTGTTACGTAATGTTGGAAAATATCTTTGTGTCTTAAGCTCAGCCCACAGAACGCAAATGATACGTGAAGTTGCGTCCAAACGCTGCACTGATGCATCACACTCAGAAGCATCCAAGGTAAACACAATCTGAGACATGGATGCACCCGGAAAGTACTGTGTCAACATCACGGAGGTGTCAAGTAAGCAGGTGTTATAAGGGAGACTGGCTCACTCTAACTTTCAATTTCTTTATTTCCTACTCTTTTTTTATTTATACATACATTCTAGGCAAAATCCATCATTGATTCATTACAGAGTTGCTTCCTTGACTTTCATTACATATTTATCATCCCTTTCCACCATCACCATCAATACATGAGTCACTTATCAAGACTTTCATCTAACCCGTGTGGTAAGCTAAGGAAAGAATTTGAGGATCCAGCAGAGATGGGGGCAAATTTAAGACAGAAGGCATTCCTGCCTCTCTGCTTCTAAAGTGCCCTTAAAGATAGCTAACTCAAGAAAGGATTCACACACCAGTTATATAATTGAGCTCCAGAATATTCCCAAGTGGACCTGCAAAGCAAAGGTGCCCTGAAAGCCAAGATCTACATCGGGAAGTTTGGGTCCATTTGACTTCCTTTCTGAAGCACCCTGTTGGTCTCCCAGGCCATCGTCTGGGTAAAATAAGCTCTTAGAGAGTCTTTAGTTTTAATTAGACCTCTTACCAAATGGTTCCCTATGGCTCAAACAGTAAAGTCCACCTGCAGCGCAGGAGACCCAGATTCGATCCCTGGGTTGGGAAGATCCCCTGGAGAAGGAAATGGCTACCTAATCCAGTATTCTTACCAGGAAAATTCCACGGACAGAGGAGCCTGGCGGGCTACAGTCCATAAGGTTGCAAAGAGTTGGACACGACTGAGCGACTAACACACACACACACTTACCAAATGGAGCAAAAGCTCTATCAGGTTGGCAAGCTTACTTCATAATCTTTCTCTTTCCACAGTATTTGCCTCCCTTTGGCCTATGGTGTTTTTTTTTTCCCCCTACCAGACAACCAGTGTACTGTTTCTCAAATTCTCAGTTCCACTTACTCTGTTAACATTTTCATGTTCTCTGTGACACTGCCTAATAGATTTTACTCTTCTCCTCAATCTCTCTGCAAATTAGAGCTCATTGCTTCTCTTCCAGACACTCTGGGCTCCCCAAGTTACTGGCCAACATTAGAGAATAAAGTTAGGAACGTCTGATTAGTAATGGCAGAATGTGAAAACCTTCCTGTCTACACTGTAGCTAAGGCCTTCAGAGTCTTAATCTAAATGAATGAATCATGAGCAGATTCCTCATCCTCTGGAAGAGTTCATAAAGGAACTGGTTTAGAGGGAGCCTTGGACAGGACAGAGGTTAAGACTCTTACCACTACTTCAAACACAGCTGATATGTTTTTTTCCTGCTTTCAGGTCAGGGTTATAAGTAAGATTTGAGAGGGTAAAGAACATTCTACTGTTTTAAACTTTAAAAAGATCAAACACAGGACTGCCTGGTGATACAGTGGTTAAGAATCCACCTTCCAATGCAAGGGACATGGGTTTGACCCCCTGGTCAGGTAACTAAGATTCCACATGCCACAGGGCAACTAAGCCTGCATGGCACTACCAAGACCTGATGCAGCCATAAATAAATAAATACCTAAAAAAAAAAAGAACACACACAAAGAAAGCCATTGAGATAACAGACAATGGATAGGAACTTCCTGACTCTATTCCTACAGAATCTCTGTAGATGTGAACCCTACCAGTGCCTCATTCTGTGTTAGAAGGTCTGCATTCCCAGGCTGCTCCAGAATCAGCAATGGAGGGAGAAGCATTGCTTTACACATTGGTCTCAATATTTCTATATTTCTATTTATGCTGGTCACTACTGCTCAGCTTTAAGTGTGTGTGTGCTCAGTCATGTTCAACTCTTTTTGACCTCGTGAACTATAGCCC
Source organism: Bubalus kerabau (assembly GCF_029407905.1). NCBI lineage: Eukaryota > Metazoa > Chordata > Mammalia > Artiodactyla > Bovidae > Bubalus > Bubalus kerabau. Next base: position 140,676,925 of record NC_073624.1, read on the forward strand.
ACCAGGCTCCTCTGTCCATGGGATTTTCCAGGCAAGAATCTTGGAGTCGGATGCCATTTTCTCCTCCAGAGGATCTTCTGAACCCAGTGACCAAACCCACGTTTCTTATGCATCTCATATTAGCAGGTGGGTTCTTTACCAACTGTACCACCTGGCACAGTTTTTAAGTGTCCTTGCAAATGTAAAGCATTTACACACACACACACACACACACACACACCAGATCATCATCTCTGTAGCCAGTGTTGATCGTTAACATTGTTCCTCAAAAGTTATTATAGAATTGTCATTATGACAGAATGGGTTTTTCTTCCTTTTCATGTCAAAGCATCCCAATCTGCTTACTTCTTTCAGACCCCTGTGATGAACCAATAAAACTGTACAAAGGTTTATAGACACAGCCAGGACTCCTTAAGCAAAGAACACTGCAGGGTGCTTTGATATATATTGAGAACTCCCAAAATACACAATCTTAGAACAATCCAGGTATCTAAATTACTGATGCATTAAATTTACTCAGGTAATACAGTATTAAATAATACAAACTTTAACACAAACATCTCTGGCTGGTTTCTAGGAGTTTTCATAAATTGAAATATCTCTTTATAATCAAATTCCTTTGATTTTTCCTTGTATTGTTCCAACTTTATACATATAAATTGAGATTTAAAGCTTACAGGTAATTTAATAAACACTTCACATAGGACGTTTGTCATTAGAAATATTTGTCATTATACACCCAGCCCCTGTGTTAAGAACAGCAGCCAGAAATATTGTTTTCATTTCCTCAAATGTTGAAGTCAGAGCAGTCTATGGGTGAAAGTACTGCTTAGTCTAGTTCAGCAGAAATAAAACAGTAAAGAAGGAAAGAAGGAGGGCGGGAGGCAGAGAGGGAGGAAGGAAAGAAGGGTCAGAGGGAGGGATGATAGAAAGGAGGGAAGCAAAAGAAAATGATTACCCATATTGATTCCAGTTCTAAATTAGCACTTTAGTTTACATCATTTAAAAATCCCCCACTGAGGGATTTAGCTGAGGATAATTGCAATATTTGACTCAGTAAATCAATTTAAGTCACATTAATGATGTGTAAACTTTAAAACTGTTAGTTTTAGCATTTCTGTAGCATTCCTGATTCAAATGAACACATTTGTAATCATCAGAACTGTCTTGATGTGGAGGGAAAGAGAGCTAAGAGATCAGCAGTGGTCACACTAACATTATTATCCAATTGTGCTTAATAGAGAGTTCTGAGTGAATGGGAATGATGATAATTTTTCTGAGCCTAAATCAATGTTTTGGTTTGCTTAAAAAGTTACTAAAATATTGAGTAATGGGGATTACGAAATATAATTATAATCCACTAAATTCAGTGAAGAGAAGCTAGCTTTAAACAATTATATAACAATGCTTTTAACTTTTGTTTAATGCTTAGAGATTTTTTTAGTAATAAAAAGTACATTTAAATTTAATAATTAATAAATTGTCATGATTTCATCTGCCCCTCAAATCCTTCTTTCCTTTTTCTCCCCCTTTTCTCAATTCATGGCATAATAATACATAATTAATCTCTGGTGACATTGATTATAATTAGCTCATAAATGTATGAATGAAAATTTTAAATTATGAATAACAATAACAGTATTTCCATTGGCCATGCTCTGCATTCAGGACCAAGGGTTCCTCCATGAATAAGATGTGGCAACTCCATGGTGGAGCTCAGAGTTTAGAATCCCCACTAAACACATTCCTATTTCTACCAGTGGTCTCATTAGAGCAAGAGGATGGCAGCTTTCAAATACATAATTAACTGGAGAGGGATTGATACATCTTTTGTTGCCTGAATGTTATTGAGGGAAGATGTATCAGTACATTTCTAGAGAGTGATACAATTAACATCGCCATGCGAAGTTGTTAGAGCTTAAAATTGATCAAGGGTTCATTAAACAACTTATGATTGTTGTTATCATTCACATTTTGCTCCATTAGATTCTTGTTCCAACCTTGTGTATATTACAAATGCAACTCATTACCATAAAATTTTCAAAAATGATATCACAACATTTCTCAAGAGTCCCCCTCCCAAAAGATCCACCTTGTTGCATTTCAGGTAAAATAAAAGAACATATTCTAGAGGAAATACCCACAGGACCAAAAAAAAAAAAAAAACACCACCACAAAGTGTACAGTCTACTCTTTCAGGGAAGGCACGGTGAAACACTATACATTTGAAATGACATTCTGTCCCCCTGCACATGTGCCTGCTATACTGCCTGTCACACTCTTACAAAATATTAGAAGGCTTTGGTAAGATACGTACATAGTTTCAAATAAATACACTAAGTGCAAAAAAAGCTTCTGATATTTTCTCAAACGCAGGTGTTTCAATAGTCACTTACATAACAAATCGTCAGTCACAGGAGTTAGTTTCTGCAAAAATCCCCCAGTCAATAATGTGTTAATTCTTCATATAGTTATTCTGAAAGGATATTTCCCAGGTCCAGCAAACAACTAAATCTATAGTCTCTAGTCTCCAATAAAATGACCACTGAATTCTGTAGCTTGGAAAGGATGGTTGCCTTGTTAATACTGCCCAGGTCACTTTCCAGATGTCTTGCCTGTTTATCAGTATCTTAAATTCTTAGCCATTCAAAGTGATACATAGAGAAAGGGATAGTCCTTTGATTTTCCCAATTTTATGACCAATGGGAAAAAATCAAAGATGGGGTTTAGCTGCAGTCAACTTTTATAGTACATTTTGATTTGAAGTATAGAAATATACTGTATTTCCAGACATAACTGAGGAAGAGGTAGGGTTTATGATAAGATGCTTCAAAATGATGGTCATATTGAGGACCCAGAAGCCTCAACAAAAAAAATGTTAGAACTAATAAATGAATTCAGCAAGGGCTAGTGGAATACAAGTTTAATGCAGAGAAATCTGTGCATTTCTATACACTTATAATGAAATATAGGAAGTGACAGTAAAAAAAATATTAAAAGTACCTAGGAATAAACTTAATGAAGGAAGTAAAAGATCTATATGCTGAAAACTATAAAAATTAATAATGGAATTTGAAGATGATTCCAAAAATGGAAATATAACCCATGCTCTGGGATTGGAATAATTAATATTGTTAAAATGGTCATATTCTCAAAGCAACCTACAGATTTAATGCAATCCCTTCCCAAGTGGTGCTAGTGGTAAGTAATCTGCCTGCCAATGCAGGAGACATTAAGAGACACAGGTTTGATCCCTGGGTTTGGAAGATCCCCTGTAGGAGGGCATGGCAACCCATTCCAGTATTCTTGCCTGGAGAATCTGACAGACAGAGGAGTCTGGTGGGCTACAGTCCATAAGGTCAAAAGGAGTCAGACATGACTAAATCAACTTAGGACACACACTATCAAAACACACATGACATTTTTCACAGAACTAGAACAAATAAATCTTAATTTATCTCAAAAAAAGATCCAGAATTGCCAAGGAAATCCAGAGAAAAAAGAACAAAACTGGAGGTACAATCCTCCTAGACTTTGGACTATACTTCAAACCAACAGTAACCAAAACAGCAAAGCAGGTATTAGCACAAAAACAGACACATAGATCTATGGAACAGAATAGACAGCCCAGAAATAAACCCATGCACCTACAGTCCATTATCTTCAATACAGGAGGCAAGAATACACAAAGGAGAAAAGACAGTCTCTACAAAACATGGTGCCCAATGAACTCCCCAGGTGGGTAGGTACCCAATATGCTACTGGATAAGAGTGGAAAAATAGCTTCAGAAAGAATGAAGAGGCTGAGCCAAAGTGAAAACAATGCCCAGTTGTGGATGTGATTGGTGATGGAAGTAAAGTCTGATGCTGTAAAGAACATTATTGCTTTCTTCACTCTGTATAATAGGCTCCAGTTTCATCTACCTCATTAGAACTGAATCAAATGTATTCTTTTTAATGGCTGAGTAATACTCCATTGTGTATATGTACCACGGCTTTCTTATCCATTCATCTGCTGATGGACATCTAGGTTGCTTCCATGTCCTGGCTATTATAAACAGTGCTGCGATGAACATTGGAGTACACGTGTCTCTTTCAATTCTGGTTTCCTCAGTGTGTATGCCCAGCAGTGGGATTGCTGGATAAGGCAGGTCTATTTCCAGTTTTTTAAGGAATCTCCACACTGTTCTCCATAGTGGCTGTACTAGTTTGCATTCCCACCAACAGTGTAAGAGGGTTCCCTTTTCTTCACACCCTCTCCAACATGTATTGCTTGTCGACTTTTGGATAGCAGCCATTCTGACTGGCGTGAAATGGTACCTCTTGATTTGCATTTCTCTGATAATGAGTGATATTGAGCATCTTTCCATGTGTTTGTTAGCCATCTGTATGTCTTCTTTGGAGAAATGTCTATTTAGTTCTTCGGCCCATTTTTTGATTGGGTCGTTTATTTTTCTGGAATTGAGCTGTAGGAGTTGCTTGTATATTTTTGAGATTAGTTGTTTGTCAGTTGTTTCATTTGCTATTATTTTATCCCATTCTGAAGGCTGTCTTTTCACCTTGCTTATAGTTTCCTTTGTTGTGCAGAAGCTTTAAAGTTTAATTAGGTCCCATTTGTTTATTTTTGCTTTTCTTTCCAATATTCTGGGAGGTGAGTCATAGAGGATCCTGCTGTGATGTATGTTGGAGAGTGTTTTGCCTATGTTCTCCTCTAGGAGTTTTATAGTTTCTGGTCTTACATTTAGATCTTTAATCCATTTTGAGTTTATTTTTGTGTATGGTGTTAGAAAGTGTTCTAGTAAGCCAGAGTGAAGCAAGCCAGAAAGAAAAACACCAATACAGTATACTAACACATATATATGGAATTTAGAAAGATGGTAACAATAACCTTGTATACGAGACAGCAAAAGAGACACTGATGTATAGAACAGTCTTTTGGACTCTGTGGGAGAGGGAGAGGGTGGGATGATTTGGGAGAATGGCATTGAAACATGTATAATATCATATATGAAATGAGTCACCAGTCCAGGTTTGATGCATGGTACTGGATGCTTGGAGCTGGTGCACTGGGATGACCCAGAGGGATGGTACAGAGAGGGAGGAGAGAGGAGGGAGGAGGGAGGAGGGTCCAGGATGGGGAACACGTGTATACTTGTGGCAGATTCATGTGATATATGGCAAAACCAATAAATAAATCAATTAATCATTAAAAAAAAAGAACATCATTGCATGGAAACCTGGAATGTTAGGTCCATGAATCAAGGTAAATTGGAAGTGGTCAAACAGGAGATGACAAGAGTGAACATCAACATTTTATGAATCAGTGAACTAAAATGGACTTTAATGGGAGAATTTAATTCAGATCTCCATTATAACTGTGGTCAAGAATCCTTTAAAGGAAATGGAGTAGCCCTCATAGTCAACAGGAGTCTGAGATGCAGTACTTGGGTACAAATCTCAAAAATAACAGAATGATCTTTGTTCATTTCCAAGGCAAACCATTCAATATCACAGTAATCCAAGACTATGCCCCAACCATTAATGCTAAAGAAGCTGAAGTTGAATGGTTCTATGAAGACCTACAAGACCTTTTAGAACACCAGGGGAGGGGGGGAATGTCCTTTTCATTAAAGGGGACTAGAATGCAAAAGTAGGAAGTCAAGAGATACATGGAGTAACAGGTAACCCTGGCCATGGAATACAAAATGAAACAGGGCAAAGGCTAACAGAGCTTTTCCAGAGAATGCACTGACCATAGCAAACACCAACTTCCAAACAACACAAGAGACGACTCTATGTGTGGATGTCACCAGATGGTCAACATCGAAATCAGACTGATTATATTCTAAACAGCTGAAGATGGAGAAGTTCTATACAGTCAGCAAAAAAAAAAAAAGAAAAAAAAAGACTTGGAGCTGACTGTGCCACAGATTATGAACTCCTTATTTCAAAATTCAGACTTAAATTCAATAAAGTAGAGAAAACCACTAGACCATTCAGGTTATGACCTAAGTCAAAACCCTTACAATTATACAGTGAAAATGACAAGCAGATTCAAGGGAATAGATCTGACGGATAGAGTGCCTGAAGAACTATGGAGGTTTTAGATGTTGTACAAGAGGCAGTGATCAAAACCGTCCCCAAGAAAAAGGCAAAATGGTTGTCTGAGGAGGTCTTATAAATAGTAGAGAAAAGAAGAGAAGCAAAAGGCAAAGAAGAAAAGAAAAGATGTATCCATCTGAATGCAGAGTTCCAAAGACTAGAAAGGAGAGATAAGAAAGCCTTCTTCAGTGATCAGTGCAAAGAAATAGAGGAAAACAATAGAATGGGAAAGACTGGAGACCTCTTCAAGAAAATTCGAGATACCAAGGGAACATTTCATGCAAAGATGGGCTCAATAAAGGACAGAAATGGTATGGACCTAACAGAAGAAGAAGATATTAAGAAGAGGTGGCAAGAATATACAGAACTGTACAAAAAAGATCTTCATGAACCAGATAGACATGATGGTATGATCACTCATCTAGAGCCAGACATCCTGCAGTGTGAAGTCAAGTGGGCCTTAGGAAGCATCACTATGAACAAAACTAGTGGAGGTGATGGAACTCCAGTTGAGCTTTTTCAAATCCTAAAAGATGATGCTGTGAAAGTGCTGCACTCAATATGTCAGCAAACTTGGAAAACTCAGCAGTGGCCATTGCTGAGTTGGAAGGAAAAGGTCAGTTTTCATTCCAGTCCCAAAGAAAGGCAATGCCAAAGAATGCTCAAACTACCGCACAATTGCACTCATCTCACATGCTAGTAAAGTAATGCTCAAAATTCTCCAAGCTTGGCCTCAGCAGTATGTGAACTGAGAACTTTCAGATGTATAAGCTGGATTTAGCAAAGGTAGAGGAACCAGAGATGAAATTGCCAACATCCACTGGATCGTAGAAAAAGCAAGAGAATTCCAGAAAAACATTACTTCTGCTTCATTCAGTATGCTAAAGCCTTTGACTGTGTGGATTACAACAAACAATGAAAAATTCTTCAAGAGATGGTGGATACCAGACTACCTTACATGCCTCCTAAGAAATCTGTATGCAGGTCAAGAAACAACACTTAGATCCATACATAGAACAATGGACTGGTTCCAAATTTGGAAAGGAGTACATCAAAGCTGTATATTCTCACTTTGCTTATTTAACTTATGTGCTGAATATATCATGTGAAATTCCAGACTGGATGAAGCACAAGCTAGATTCAAGATTGCCAGGAGAAATATCAATAACCTCAGCAATGCAGATGACACCAGCCTTATGGCAGAAAAATGAAGAGGAACTGAAGATCCTCTTGAGGAAAGTGAAAGAGGAGAGTAAAAGAGCTGGCTACAAACTCAACATTTGAAAACTAAGATCATGGTATGCAGTCCCATCACTTCATGGCAAGTAGATGGGGAAACAATGGAAACAGTGAGAGACTTTCTTTTCTTGGGCTCCAAAATCACTGTAGATGGTGACTGCAGCCGTGAAATTAAAAGACGCTTGCTCCTTGGAAGAAAAGCTATGACCAACCTAGACAGCATATTGAAAAGCAGAGACATTAGTTGCCAACAAAGGCCCTTCTAGTACAAGCTATGGTTTTTCCAGTAGTCATATATGGATGTGAGAGCTGGACAATAAAAAAGGCTGAGTGCTGAAGAATTGATGCTTTTTAATTGTGGTGTTGGAGAAGACTCTTGAGATTCTCTTGGACTGCAAGGAGATCAAAACAATCAATCCTAAAGGAAATCAGTCCTGAATATTCATTGGAAGGACTGATGCTGAAGCTGAAGCTCGAATACTTTGGGCACCTGATGTGAAGAACTGACTCAATGGAAATGACCGTGATACTGGGAAAGATTGAAGGCAGTAGGAGAAGGGGTGACAGAGGATGAGATGGTTTGATGGCATCACAGCAACTGGAGTTTGAGCCAGCTCTGGAAGTTGGTGATGGACAGGGAAGCCTGGCTTGCTGCAGTCCATGGGGTCACGAAGCGTCAGACACAACTGAGCAACTGAACTGACTAATTCAACAGATGATGCTGGGAAAGCTGGATGTGCTTAGTCTCTCAGTTGTGTCCGACTCTGTGACTTCATGGACTGTAGCCCACAAGGCTCCTATGTCCATGGGGATTCTCCAGGCAATAATACTAAAGTGGGTTGCCATGCCCTCCTCCAGGGGATCCTCCCAAATCAGGGATCGAACCCAGGTCTTCTGCAGATTCTTTTCTGTCTGAGCCACCAGGGAAGCTCAGAAAAGCTGGATAGCTACATGTAAAACAATGAAATTAGGACATTCACTCACACTGTATGCAAGAATAAAATTAAAATCATTTAAAGATCTAGGTGTGAAACATGAAACCATAAATCTCTTAGAAAAGAATATAGGCAAATCATTCTGACATCAATCATAGCAACATTTTCTTAGATCGGTATCCCAAGGCAAAAAATAAATGCAGAAATAAACAAATGAGCCCTAATCAAACTTAAAAGCTTTTGCACAGCAAAAATGATCAGGAAAGTGAAAGACAACATAGGGGAGAAAATATTTGCAAAAGATGTGACAAAGGGTTAATATCCAAATTATATAAACAGTTCATACAACTCAATATCAAAAAAACAAACAACTCAATTAAAAAAAAAAGTGGACAGAAGACCTGAATAGACATTTTTCCAAAACACATGCTAACAAACACATGCAAAGATGCTCATTATTGCTAATAATTAGAGAAATGCACATCAAAACCACAATGAGATATCACTTTACACCAGTCAGAATGGCTGTCATCAAAAGTCTAGAAATAATAAATGCTAGAGAGGATATGAAGAAACGGGAAGCTTCATATATACTGTTGGTGGTAATACAAACTGGTGTGACCACTATGGAAAATGGTTATGGAGTTTTCTTAAAAAACTAAAAATAGAATACCATCTGATTCAGCAATTCTCAGTTCAGTCACCCAGTCATGTCTGACTCTTTGTGACGCCATGGACTGAAGCATGCCAGGCTTCCCTGTCCATCACCAGTTCCTGGAGCTTGCTCAAACTCATGTCCATTGAGTCAGTGATGTCATCCAACCATCCCATCCTCTGCCATCCCCTTCTCCTCTGCCTTCAATTTTTCCCAAGATAAGGATCTTCAGTGAGTCAGTTCTTCGCATCAGATGGCCAAAGTATTGGAGTTTCAGCTTCACCATCAGTCCTTCCAATGAATGTTCAGGACTGACTTCCTTTAGGATTGACTGGTTTGATCTCTTTGCAGTCCAAGGGACTCTCAAGAGTCTTAGCCAACACCACAGTTCAAAAGCATCAATTCTTTGGCAATCAGCTTTCTTTATGGTCCAGCTCTCATAGCCATACATGACTACTGGAAAAACCATAGCTTTGAGTAGATGGACCTTTGTCAGCAAAGTAATGTCTCTGCTTTTTAATATGCTGTCTAGGTTGGTCATAGCTTTTCTTCCAAAGAGTAAGCGTCTTTTAATTTCATGGCTGCAGTCACCATCTGCAGTAATTTTGGAGCCAAAAAAGTTAAGTCTCTCACTATTTCCATTGTTTCCCCATCTATTTGCCATGAAGTGATGTGACCGGATGCCATGATCTTAGTTTTTTGAATGTTGAGTTTTAAGGCAACTTTTTCACTCTTCTCTTTCATTTTCATCAAGAGGCTCTTTAGTTGTTCTTCATTTTCTGCCATAAAGGTGGTGTCATCTGCATATCTGAGGTTATTGATGTTTCTCCCAGCAATCTTGATTCCTGTTTGTGCTTCATTTTGCATGATGTACTCTGCATTTAAGTTTAACAAGCAGGGTGACAATAAACAGCCTTGATATACTCCTTTCCTGATTTGGAATGAGTCTGTTATTCCATGTATGTTTCTAACTGTAGCTTTTTGACCTGCATACAGATTTCTCAGGAGGCAGGTAAAGTGTGCTGGTATTCCAATCTCTTTAAGAATCTTCCACAGTTTGTTGTGAATTATACTCCTAGGTATATATCCAGAAAAAAATACTCCAATTCAAAAAATTGCATGCACCCCAGTGTTCATAGTAACACTACTTAGAATGGCTAAGACATAAAAGCGACCCCATGGACTGCAGCCTGCCAGGTTTCTCTCTCCATTGGGGTTTTCCAGGCAAGAATACTGGATTGGGTTGCTATTTCCTTCTTCAGGGGATATTCCCAACTTAGGGATCGAACTCACATCTCTTACGTCTCCTGCATTGGCAGGCGGTTCTTTATCACTAGCACCACCTGGGAAGCTCTCCTCTTCCCTCTTCATAGAGGGTCTAGTCTTGGTTTGAAGCTGTGCCTCCTCTAAGTGATCTCTTCTACTAAATTTACAGGTTTTGCTCTATCTTGGTATGCATCAACATACAAAGTGTAAGTAAATAAGTTTTCTTTACCCTGGTTCACAATATATACATACTTTTTCCTGAGCAATAATAACTGTGATTCAAGGTTTGATGTGCCTGCTGTAACTTTCTACTGTACACTAACATCATGTATTATTATTAAAATGTAAAATGTCCATTGGTGTGTACTGTTGCTTTGTCATGTCCAACTCTTTGCCAACCCATGGACTGTGGCCCACCAGGCTCCTCTGTCCATGAAAATTTCCAGGCAAGAATACGGAGTGGGTTGCCATTTCCTGCTCCAGTCCATTGGTGTACCTCCCTAAAATATCTTATCCACCTTACCCCAGAAATGTGGGAATCATTCTTAGAAAAGAAGTTTAGCACAATATGGGATCTGTTCCAATCAAGATGGCATTATGAAAAATTTTGTGATATTTTTTAAATGCAGGTATAACTGATTTTTTAACACATGGAAAACCAATCTGAAAAGTGCTAATCTGACTCAGTTTGAGTGTCCCGAGAAATTATGAAGAAACAGCATTTGTCAGACACTCTGCTGAAACAATGATGTCAGGAATATTTTGTCTGAAAAAATTGAACTTAAGAATTCTCAGAATGTATTCATAAGTAGACAGTCATCAAATTGTGACAACTTTCTTACTAATTTATTGCAAGAGAAACTTGTTTCTTTTAATCTTTTAACACTATAATTAGAAAATAGTTTCAAGTAAATTACCTGGTAGGCTCTCTCTCAAAATGGAGGATATTCTCCTACTTACTCAAGCCCATCAAACCCACATATGGAGATGTAGTCCATAGCACAGTATTACATATCCAGCATCATGCTTGTTCTTAGGAAGAGATCTTTATGGGAGATACGGTCTTTGGTCTCTCATGCAGCCCTTTACTCTAGCTGATAAGTCAAAGGCAAGAAAGAGACAGAAATAGAAGATAGTCTATAACCACGGGCTAAATCATGAGTCACTGCCAATCAGCACTAACGGAAAGGGAGATCAGAGGGTCCAGAATCCTTCAGAAAGATTTCATGTAACAAATGGAACTCAGGCTGATGTTACAATTGGTCAGAGAAACAAAAAGAAGGAAAGGTGCGCCAGGAAAGATAAAACATGAGCAAGGATACAGATGCCAGTGGGAGTGAGCTGGTGTTTCCCATCCCCTCACAGGGCAATGCAGAGGCTGGACTAATTGTCACTGGGGCTGCCAGCCCTCTGTTTGTTTAAACATCATTGCCTAGATAAAAGCAAGAGAGATTTAGCTTTCACAAAATAAAAACTTCCAGAAAAACTAAATGCGTTCCCTTAGGGTAAAACAAAGCATGGAGAATGTCAACTCCAAAAGCAGAGTTTTTCCACATTGGCTTTAATAAGGGGAACAGAACTGGAAGCCAGTCCATCACCCTAGGAAGGAGTTAGCCACTGCATCGGGCAGTACATATTTTTCCTTTTCTGTACTAAGCTACATCTGCACTCATGCTTATTTCCTTGGGGATGAGGATCTGTTTCTCATTAGGGCCCCCTACTTTATCTTTTTTTTTTTTTTCTTGGTATCCTTTCTCAATTATTAAATTTTATGCCAATCAATCTTACTAATAAAAGACCTCAGATTCATATAATTTTTTTTCCTTGGGTTTGGAATAGCTCAGGTCAACTAAGACTAAAGTGAAATTAATTGTTCCCATGGGTATTAGTGAAGAAATCAGGAAAGGGTGTTGTTTAGTGGAAACCCAATTCATGTTACAGAGACCCTGATACTGTGATTTTTCCGAAGGTTTTTTCAGATGGGCCTTTGTCCTTTAACCTCTGTTGCTGATGAATTTGCTTAATACAGGATTTTTACCCTCACAGCAAGATACAATGCCCTCTTCACAGGATACCAAACGTCTGGCTGAAAGGAGAAAATATCAGCACTAAATGGGAATTTCCAAACACTCAGGTGAAGTTTACATTGTTGTTATTATTTACTCGCTAAGTCTTGTCCAACTCTTTTGTGACCCTATGGTCACTGTAGGACACCAAGCTCCTCTGTGCATGGGATTTTCCAGGCAAGAATACTGAAGTAGGTTGCCATTTCCTTCTCCAGGGGATCTTTCCAACCCAGGGATTGAACCTACATCTCCTGCACTGAAGGTGGATTCTTTACCACTGACCTACCAGGGAAGTTTAGATAGATGTAGAGAAAACAGCTAGGATCTGGGGACAATGTTTACTTTAATGACAATCTTCACTGTTAAATTTGGATGGCCCTAGGAAAATATGGCTTCTTATTATTTGTCTATAATTCATCATTATTTTATAACTACTACAATGAAAAATGGAAGTTTAGTCTTCAAATTAATGTTAACATTGTATCACAATCCAAACATTATAAAGCTTTTCTCAAACTGGTTACCTAATTAGCCTTCTTCCCACTGAGTGCTAGAGCTACTTAAATATCATTCATACATAAATAGTTCCTCATGGGAGTAGGACATAAAAGCCCATGAGCAAGCTTCAGTGCCCAAGCATATACCTAGGAGACACTATATTAATGCTTTCGATTCTGCCCAGCCTTGGCAAAGATCTTAATATCGACCTGAGACACACCCTCTCTCTCCATTAAAAACACATGTATCTTGACCACTTCAACTTCGAAATAAAAGTGCAGAATCCCTCAGTAAGCTTGTGTGAATAATGGAGTTCAGGAGAGAAAGCTATATCCACCAAGACTTTGGACTAAATTGACCATAGGCTTCTGGACTAAAACAAGCAAGTAAGGCCAAGGAAAGAAGGAAAACAGACCCATTTATGATCACTGTGTTTTAGAAAATACCCAATCCTCTTTGCTTCAAGATCTAAGAACACATTTAATGAGTGATCTTGTTTCTGTGCTATGATGTTTGCAAGGGGAGGATCCAGCATCCAGTTAGGGATCCCAGCAACAGTCTCGGGAACTGGTTTTCCTCTTTGGGAAGCCATAAGTCTTGTGGCTGTTTATCACCAAACAGGACCTCTGTCTGAAGGAACAGCAGGCGCATGGTGACTCCTATCTCTGACAGCAGCCAGGGCTGGCTAGTAACCTGTGTTTACACAGACTGTGGCAAGTGACAAGAGTCCCCACCCGTGGACAGCCTAATTGCCTCTCGCTACCTGAAACAGTAAGGAAGTGGCCCCTGCCAGGCTGGGGAAATCCAGGAGGAGGAAGGGAAGTGCCTCAAGGGCGACGTCTGCAACCAAAGGAATGCCAACACATTAAGCTGCTTTCCAATGCTTATCACCCATAAATTAGATAAAATCACAAATCTTGTAGATTCTATTCTGGGGAGATTCTTAAAGAAATAAGATGACAACAGGAGGTAGCTACGGTGAGACGACTGACAGATTGAAATAAGAACTGCACACGGCCTGGGATGCGGGCTGTGCGAAAAACTGTGAGGAATCAGACCCAGAGAGCTTTCTCCTCAAAGAACACCCAGGAGACAGGATGAGAGATGAGGTTGGGAGGTGGATGAAAGCTTCCGGAACAAACCGTAAAAGTGCATAACTGTAACATTAAGGAAAGTAGCTGGAAAATCAATATGGAAGGGGAAAAAAAATTTTTTTAAGAAGTCTCGAGAAAAATGAAAAACAGGCTCATTAAAACATTTGGAAGTGATTATAAAAACCACCTTGAAATAATCAGTGTTAAACACAGCTTCAGAAAAATGTACAGAGATTTAACTCAATTAACTCTTCCTGTCCTACACCTATGTCAGTTTTCGTAGACACAACATTGTGCTAAGTATAACCTCCTTTCCAATGTACCAGTTTTAAATAGGAACCATTAATGCAAAGAGGAAGTGACTCAAAATTAGGAGAGGTAATGAATTAAAGAATCCATGCAAATTAACTCTGATTTTATCCTTACAACCTTGGTATAGAAACCAAAAGAGAATCCCAATTCCATCATGATTTTACATAAAGGGGAGCTGTTTAAAATAAATGTAATGAGCTGATACCATTATCAGATCAGACTCTTCTGGTTTATTTGTTAAATGACACCATTTTCTTGGCCAGAAAAGAGGTCAAAATGGAAGTGAGGCTTGAGAAAACCAGCAACAGGACATGTAGACTTTCTATCTTTCCCTCAAACACCACAGTCCTCTGACCAGGGGTCACTGATGCCCAGGTCAGATTTCAGGGAGCATTTGAACCTCAGGAATTCTAGACTAAATTCTGTATGTGTTTACTTATACATTTTGTCCCTCTTTCGCAAAAGGTATGTTCACTTTTCATCAGCATCTCAAAAGGAATTTGTGACTCAAATAAAGACTTAGAATTAGTTCTATGAATAAGTAACTGCTTTCACAGTGTGACACAAGAGGGCAGTTAGCCCAAGGACCACAACCTAAAAACTCTGCCACCTGTTCCATTAATGCTAAAAAAATCCAAAATTTGAGTTTTACTCCTGTTAGCTTACTAAGTCCTATTAAAATAAAAGTAATATACTCACACATACATATATGCAGACATATGTAAGTATACAATGTGTATGGGCAATTATTACATTGCATGCGTGTGTGCTCAGTCACTTCAGGCATGTCCAACTCTTTGCAACCCTATGGACGATAGCCAGCCAGACTCCTCAGTCCATGGGGTTCTCCAGGCAAGAGTACTGGAGTGAGTTGCCATGCCCTGCTCCAGGGGATCTTCCTGACCCAGGGATCGAACCCATGTCTCCTGCATTACAGGCAGGTTCTTTACCACTGAGCCACCAGAGAAGCCCCATATTTTATATACACACATACATATGTATGTAATAAATACATAATAAATTAAGTATGTACATAATATATACATATGATTCAAATATGCCTAGTAACCAGAACTTGGTTCTTACCACCAGTCTCCAATGAAAGGAACAGTGGCTCTTTGGAGGAATAGCTGATTCCACGTCGGAACATGATGAGCCTAGAGCATTTTGTAGTACCAAGAAATAAAGAAGTGCTTAAACACATAAATATATAAATTTTCAAAAAGACAACTAGAGGTTGGAAGTATGTCAAACTGAAACAAGGAACTGAAAGAGCTCCCAATAACCAAAGCTGGAACAATTTAAGCAAAGGAAAAAAAAAAATAGTATTGGACTATAACTTGAAGGACAAAATAAACATCCATGAAACCATACATACATATATCAATGATTGAAGAATTAAATAAATAGGGGAGAAGAAACAAATGTCCCATGCAGAAGAATTCCCTTCTTCAAAAAGGGGAACATAAATCCCCACTCCTTAAGTGTAAGCTGTGCGTTAGTAACTTTTTTTCCAAAAAATACAGTTATGAAGAGAGGAATAGAAAGACAGTAGAGTTCCAGTAGAGAAATCTGACAACTTCTTTCTCTTCCAGGTGATTAGGTCAATTTCAAAAGTGATAAATCATGTATATATTATGTACCCGGAAAAGTGAAAGTGTTAGTTGCTCAGTCCTGTCCCTCTTTTTGTGACCCCCTTGAACTGTAGCCTGCTAGGCTCCTCTGTCCATGGAATTCTCCAGGCAAGAATACTGGAGTGGATTGCCATTCTCTTCTCCAGAAGCTCTTCCTGACTCAGGGACTGAACCCGGGTGTCCTGTATTGCAGGCAGGTTCTTTATGGTCTGAGCTACCAGGGAAGGCCCATATTATATACCCTAGATATGATATAAAGAAAATGGCATTCAGCCTCTGTGGTCTTCCTCCTCAAAACTATAACCCCACTGTAGTCAGGAGAATATATCACACAAGTTCCAATAGAGGGTAGTCTATGAAATACCTTACCCAATTGTCAAGGCCATCAAAAACAAGGGAAATATGAGAATGTCACAGATAAGAGGGGTCTCAGGAGACATTTCTATGAAATGCAATGTGGTGGCCTGGATAGGGTACTGGGACAGAAAAAGTATGTTAGGTAAAAACAAAGGAAATCAAAATGAAGTGTGGATTTCTTTTTTTTTTTTTTTGGATGAACTAGAAGAATCAACAATATTATGATCCAAGCTGTGGAGGACAGAGTTGGATACAGAAATGGAGGAAGAAAGAGGAGAATTAGCCTGTGTGGTACTTTAAAGTAATCCTAGATAAATCTGAAATGTGTTATTTGTTTAAGATAATACTAGGCCCATATGTGACATGGGTAAATCTGGGTGGTGGGTATATTATTATTGCCACATTATTCTTTTCATTTATATGTAGGTTTGAAATTTATCAGGAAAAATAAGTAAATGGGTTTGTCAGAAGAAAGAAGCAGGTAACCCTTTGAGCTGTGACCTGACATCTTTGTAGTATGGTTTGCCAACTGAGCTTTGCAGTCCTATATTCCTCAATAAAGCTGAGTGTGTAGGGCTCTAGAGAACCCCCTCTATTTTAGACAGAACTATCTGCTCCTATCTTTTGTAAAAGGAAGTGACTCTGTAATAAGTTGGGTGTTTCCCTCAGAATGGGGACTACTGGTCGTGACCTTTTTTCTTAGGACCTTTCAGGTTTTTTTTTTTAAATAAATTTATTTTTTAATTGACAGATAATTGCTTTACAGAATTTTGTTTTCTGTCAAACCTCAACATGAATCAGCCATAGGTATACATATATCCCCTCCTTTTTAACCTCCATCCCATCTCTCTCCCCATCCCACCCTTCTGGGTTGATACAGAGCCACTGTTTGAGTTTCCTGAGGCATACAGCATATTCCCATTGGCTATCTATTTTACATATGGTAATATGTTTCCATTTTACTCTCTCCATACATCTCAACCTCTCCTCCCCTCGGTCCACATCCATACGTCTATTCTCTATGTTGTTTCTCCATTGTAGCCCTGTAAATAAATTCTTCAGTACCATTTTTCTAGATTCTGTGTATATGCATTAGAATACAATATTTATCTTTCTCTTTTTGACTTACTTCACTTTGTATAATAGGCTCTAGGTTCATCCTCCTCACTAGAACTGACTCAAATGCATTCCTTTTTATGGCCAATGGTGACTGCAGCCATGAAATTAAAAGACGCTTACTCCTTGGAAGGAAAGTTATGACCAATCTAGATAGCATACTCCAAAGCAGAGACATTACTTTGCCAACAAAGGTCAGTCTAGTCAAGGCTATGGTTTTTCCCGTGGTCATGTATGGATGTGAGAGTTGGACTGTGAAGAAGGCTGAGCGCCAAAGAATTGATGCTTTTGAACTGTGGTGTTGGAGAAGACTCTTGAGAGTCCCTTGGACTGCAAGGAGATCCAACTGGTCCATTCTGAAGGAGATCAGCCCTGGGATTTCTTTGGAAGGAATGATGCTAAAGCTGAAACTCCAGTAGTTTGGCCACATCATGTGAAGAGTTGACTCATTGGAAAAGACTCTGATGCTGGGAGGGATTGGGGGCAGGAGGAGAAGGGGACAACAGAGGATGAGATGGCTGGATGGCATCACTGACTCTATGGATGTGAGTCTAAGTGAACTCTGGGAATTGGTGATGGACAGGGAGGCCTGGCATGCTGTGATTCATGGGATCGCGAAGAGTTGGACACGACTTAGTGACTGAACTGAACTGAATATTCCATTGTGTATATGTACCACAAATTCTTTATCCATTCATCTTTCCAGGGACATCTTGGTCGCTTCCATGTTCAAGCTACTGTAAATAGTGCTGCAATGAACATGAAATACACATGTGTCTCTTTCAATTTTGGTTTCCTTGGGATATATGCCTAGGACTGGGATTGCTGGGTCATATGGTGGCTAGATTCCTAGTTTTTTAAGGAATCTCCATACTGTCTTCCATAGTGGCTGCATCAATTTGCATTCCCACCAACAGTGCAAAAGCATTGCCTTTTCTCCACACCCTCTCCAGCATTTATTGTTTGTAGACTTTTTGATGAGGGGCATTCTGACCTGTGTGAGGTGCTATCTCATCGTATTTTTGACTTGCATTTCTCTAATAATGAAGGATGTTGAGCATCTTTTCATGTGTTTGTTTGCCATCTGTATGTTTTCTTTGGAGAAATGTCTGTTTAGGTCTTTTTCCCACTTTTTGATTAGGTTGTTTGTTTTTCTGGGATTGAGTTGTATGAGCTGCATGTGTATTTTGGAAATTAATCCTTTGTCAGTTGTTTCATTTCCTATTATTTTCTCCCATTCTGAGAGTTGTCTTTTCAACTTGCTTTCAGTTTCCTTTGCTGTGCAAAAGCTTTTAAGTTTAATCAAGTCCCACTTGGTTACTTTTGTTTTTATTTCTGTAACTGGAAGAAGCACAAGCTGGAATCAAGATTGCTGGGAGAAATATCAATAACCTCAGATATGCAGATGACACCATCCTTATGGCAGAAAGTGAAGAGGAACTAAAAAGCTTCTTGATGAAAGTGAAAGAGGAGAGTGAAAAAGTTGGCGTTAAAGCTCAACATTCAGAAAACTAAGATCATGGCATCCGGCCCCATGACTTCATGGCAAATAGATGGGGAAACATTGGAAACACTGTCAGAGTTTATTTTGGGGGGCTCCAAAATCACTGCAGATGGTGATTGCAGCCATGAAATTAAAAGACGCATACTCCTTGGAAGGAAAGTTATGACCAACCTAGATAGTATATTGAAAAGCAGAGATATTACTTTGCCAACAAAGGTCAGTGTAGTCAAGGCTATGGTTTTTCCCATGGTCATGTATTGATGTGAGAGTTGGACTGTGAAGAAAGCTGAGCACCGAAGTATTGATGCTTTTGAACTGTGGTGTTGGAGAAGACTCTTGAGAGTCCCTTGGACCGTAGGAGGTCCAACCGGTCCATCCTAAAGGAGATCAGTCCTGGGTGTTCATTGGAAGGACTGATGCTAAAGCTGAAGCTCCAATACTTTGGCCACCTGATGCGAAGAGTTGACTCATTGGAAAAGACCCTGATGCTGGGAGGGATTGGGGGCAGGAGGAGAAGGGGACAACAGAGAATGAGATGGCTGGATGGCATCACCAACTTGATGGACATGAGTTTGAGTGAACTCCAGGAGTTGGTGATGGAAAGGGAGGCCTGGCATGCTGCTATTCACAGGGTCACAAAGAGTTGGACACGACTGAGTGACTGAACTGAACTGAACTCAGGAGATGGGTCATGGAGGATCTTGCTTTGATTTATGTCATCAAGTGTTCTGACTATGTTTTCTTCTAAGAGTTTTATAGTTTCTGGTCTTAAATTTAGGTATTCAGTCCATTCTTAATTTATCTTTGGGTATGGTGTTAGGATGTGCTCTAATTTCCTTCTTTTACATGTAGCTGTCCAGTTTTACCAGCACCATTTTTTGAAGAGGCTATCTTTGTCCCATTGTAT
The DNA here is from genome assembly GCF_029407905.1 of Bubalus kerabau. NCBI lineage: Eukaryota > Metazoa > Chordata > Mammalia > Artiodactyla > Bovidae > Bubalus > Bubalus kerabau. Next base: position 140,696,610 of record NC_073624.1, read on the forward strand.
ATTCTTGCCTCCTCTGTCAAAAATAGGTAACCATAGGTGATGCCTGGGTTCTGGGCTTTCTATCTTGTTCCATTGGTCTATATTTCTGTTTTTGTGCCAAGACCATACTGTCTTGATGACTGTAGCTTTGTAGTATAATCTGAAGTCAGGAAGGTTGATTACTCTAGCTCCATTCTTCTTTCTCAAGACTGCTTTGGCTATTCAGGGTCTTTTGTGTTTCCATATGAATTGTGAAATTTTTTGTTCTCTTTCTGTGAAAAAATGCCATTGGTAGTTTGATAGGGATTGTGCTGAATCTGTAGATTGCATTTGTAGTATAGTCATTTTCACCATATTGATTCTTCCTACCCATGAACCTGGAGTATCTCTCCATCTATTTATGTCATCTTTGATTTCATTTATCAGTGTCTTAAAACCTTCTGTGTACAGTTCTTTAGTCTTTTGTCTCCTTCATATCAGATCAGATCAGTCGCTCAGTTGTGTCCGACTCTTTGCAACACCATGAATCACAGCATGCCAGGCCACCCTGTCCCTTAGATAAGCTTATTCCTAGATGTTTTATTCTTTTTGATGCAATGGTGAGTAGGATTGCTTCCTTAATTTCTCTGATTTTTCATTGTTAGTATATAGAAATGCAAGTGATTTCTGTGTATTGATTTTGTATCCCGCAACCTTGCTAAATTCACTGATTAGCTCTAGTAATTTTCTGATACAATCTTTAGGGTTTTCTATGTACAGTATCATGTCATCTGCAAACAATGAGATATTTATTTCTTCTTTCCTGATCTGGATTCCTTATATTTCTTTTCCTTCTCTGATTGATGTAGCAAGGACTTCCAAAACTATGTTGAATAATGGCGAAATTGGACACCCTGGTCTTGTTCCTGATCTTAGGGGGAATGCTTTCAGTTGTTCACCATTGAGAATAATGTTTGTTGTAGTCTTATCATATAAGGCCTTTACTATATTGAGGTAGGTTCCTTCTATGCCCATTTTTTGAAGAGTTTTAATCATAAATGGATGCTGAATTTTGTCAAAGGATTTTTCTGCATCTATTGAGATGATCACATGGTTTTCATCTTTCAGTTTGTTAATATAGTGTATCACAATGATTGATTAGCATATATTGAAGAATCCTTGCATCCCTGGAATAAACCAACTTGATCATGGTATATGAGCTTTTGGGTGTGTTGCTGAATTCTGTTTGCTACAATTTTGTTGAGGATTTTTGCATCTATGTTCATCAGTGATATTGGCCTGTAGTTTTCTTTTTTTGTATTGTCTTTGTCTGGTTTTATTATCAGGGTGATCGTGGCCTTTAGAATGAGTTTAGAAGTGCTCCTTCCTCTGCAATTTTTGAAAGAGTTTTAGTAGGTTAGGCATTAGCTTTTCTCTAAATGATAGAATCCTTCTGTGAAGCCATCTGGTCCTTGGTTTTTGTTTTTTGGGAGATTTTTGATCACAGCTTCCATTTCAGTGCTTGCAATTGGGTTGTTCATAATTTCTATTTCTTCCTAGTTCAGTCTTAGAAGATTGAACTTTTCTAAGAATCCGTCCATTTATTCCAGGTTATCCACTTTATTGCCATATAGTTGTTCATAATAGTCTCATGTAATCCTTTGTATTTTGGCATTGTCAGTTGTAACCTCTCCTTTTTCATTTCTAATTGTGTTGATTTGATTCTTTTTTTTTCTTGATAAGTCTGGCTAAAGGCTTGTCAATTTTGTTTATCTTCTCAGAGAACCAGCTTTAAGTTTTATTAATCTTTACACTGTTTCTTTCTTTTTTTTTCTTCCATTTATTTCTGCTCAGATCTTTATAATTTCTTTCCTTCTACTATTTTGGGGATTTTTTATTCTTCTTCTTCTTCTTTCCCAGTTGTTTTAGGTGTAAAGGTAGGTTGTCTATTCGATGGTTTTCTTGTTTCTTGAGGTAGGATTGTATTGCTTTAAACTTTCCTCTTAGAACTACTTTTGCTGCTTCCCATAGGTTTTGAGTTGTCGTGTTTTCATTGTCATTTGTTTCTAGAAATCTTTTGATTTCCCTTTTGATTTCTTCTGTAACTGGTTGGTTATTTAGAAAAGTATTGTTTGATCTCCATGTGTTTGTGTTTTTTTACAGTTTTTCTTTCCTATAATTGATATTGAGTCTCATAGCATTGTGGTCAGAGAAAATGCTTGATATGATTTCAATTTTCTTAAATTTACTGAGTTTTGATTTGTGACCCAAGATGGGGTCTATCCTGCAGAATGTTCCATATGCACTTGAGAAGAAGGTGTATTCTTCTGCATTTGGATGGAATGTTCTGAAGATATCAATGAGGTCCATCTCATCTAATGTATCATTTAAGACTTGTGTTTCCTTATTAATTTTCTGTGTTGATTATCTGTCCATTGGTGTGAGTGGGGTATTAAAGTCTCCTAATAATATTGTGTTACTCTCAATTTCTCCTTTTATGTCTATTAGTGTCTGTCTTATGTATTGAGGTGCTCCTATGTTGGGTATATAGATATTTACATTTGTTATGTCTTTGTCTTGGATTGATCTCTTGATCATTGTGTAGTGTCCTTTCTTATCTCTTGTAATCTTCTTTATTTTAAGGTCTATTTTGTTTGATATGAGGATTGCTACTCTAGCTTTCTTTTGCTTCCCATTTGGATGGAATATATTTTTCCATCATCTCACTTTCAATCTAAATGTGTCTTGAGGTGTGAAACAGGACTCTTGTAGACAACATATATATGGATCTTGTTTTTGTATCCATTCAGCCAGTCTGTGTCTTTTGGCTTGAGCATTTAATCCCTTTACATTGAAAGTAATTACTGATATATATGTTCCTATTGCCATTTTCTTAATTGTTTGGCATTGATTTTATAGATCTTTTTCTTCTCTTGTATTTGTTGGCTATATAAGTCCCTTTAACATTTGTTGTAAAGCTGGTTTGGTGATACTAAATTCTGTTAATTTTGCTTGTCTGAAAAGCTTTTTATTTCTCCATCAATTTTGAATGAGATCTTTGCCAGTAATCTTGGTTGTAGTTTGTTCCCTTTCAGTACTTTAAATATATCCTGTCATTCCCTTCTGGCCTGTCGAGTTTCTGCTGAAAGGTCAGCTGTTCAATGTGCAGGCTTTCCCTTGTATGTTACTTGTTGCTTTTTCCTTGCTGCTTTTAATATTCTTTCTTGGTGTTTAGTCTTTGTTAGTTTGATTAGTATGTGTCTTGGTGTGTTTCTCCTTGAGTTTATCCTGTATGGGACTCTTTGCATCTAAAAGATTGACTATTTCCTTTTCCATGTCGGGGAAATTTTCAAATGTAATCTCTTCAAAATTTTTCTCATACTCTTTTTTTCTCTGCTTCTTCTGGGACCCCTATAATTTAAATGTTGGTGCATTTGATATTGTCCCAGAGGTCTCTGAGACTATCCTCAGCTCTTTTCATTCTTTTTACTTTATTCTGCTCTTCAAAAGTTATTTCCACCATTTTATCTTCCAGCTCATTGATTCATTCTTCTGCTTCAGATATTCTGCTAGTGATTCCTTCTAGAGTATTTTTAATTTCAGTAATTGTGCTGTTTGTATGCTTATTCTTTAATTTTCTAGGTCTTTGTTAATTGATTCTTACATATTCTCCACTCTGTTTTCAAGGTTTTTGATCATCTTTACTGTCATTATGCTGAATTCTTTTTCAGGTAGTTTGCCTATTTCCACATCATTCATTTGGACTTCTGTGTTTCTAGTTCATTCCTTCATTTGTGTAATATTTCTCTGCCTTTTTTTTTTTTTTTAACTTATTGTGTTTGAGGTCTCCTTTTCCCAGGCTTCACGGTTGAATTCTTTCTTCCTTTTGGTTTCTGAACTCCTAAGGTTGGTCCAGTGGTTTGTGTAAGCTTCGTATAGGATGAGGTTTGTGCTGAGTTTTTGCTTGTTTTTCCTCTGATGGACAAGGCTGAGTGAGATGGTAATCCTGTCTGCTGATGATTGGGTTTGTATTTTTGTTTCATTTGTTGTTTAAATGAGGGGTCTTGCACAGGGTGCTACTGGTGGTTGGGTGATGCTGGGTCTTGTATTCAAGTTGTTTCCTTTCTGTGAGTTCTCATTATTTCATACTCCCTAGTGTTAGTTCTCTGGTAATCTAGGGTCTTGGAGTCAATGCTCCCACTCCAAAGGCTCAGGGCTTGATCTCTGGTCAGGAACGAAGATTCCACAAGTGGTTTGTTATGGCATTAAGTGAGATTAAAACAAATATCCAAAAATGAATAAACAAAGAGAACCCCCGACAAATGGCAGTTACAAAATCAGGCAAATAATAATCAAAATAGTGGGATGTTCAATATACATATACATGCATAAGCAAAATCAAAACAGCCCAACAAAAATAAAGTACAATAGATTGATCTGGGGAACAAAGGAAACCAAAAAAATTATATCTACCAGTTAAGAACAAAACTAACTAAAGCACAAACTGGAAAACAAAACTAAAGCCAGGTGCCAAGTGGGGAATAAAGCAGTAAAAGCAAAACTAACAAATATGCTGAGAGGAAAGTAAAGAAAGGAAGAATAGATATGCAAAGTTAAACAGAGATAGATAAAGAAGATTTATATACATTAAAGATTAACTGCAAGGGGAAAAGAACAGTAGGAAAATCAAACAAAGGAGTAATAGGTTTTAAAAAATTAAAATTAAAAAAAAAGAGAGAAAATAAAAAAAGGCCCAGCCACTGTGACTTCTAGGGGACCTGCATCTCTGTCTGGGGTATGTAGGGCTGCAGCAAGGACTGTTTGTCTCTCATTCCATTTAGGCTTCCACAGATCAGCTGTTTCACTCTCAGCCTTAAATGTTTCTCCTCTGACTTAGAGAATTGCCTCAGTGTGGGGACTGAACTTCTTCTTCAGTTCCCCCACCTACTGAAGGCAGGTCCAGTCCTACTAACACTCCTGTTTTTTACCCCTAGTTCCTTCATGCAACTGAGTTTTGTGTGGTTCTATATATTCTTTTCCACTGGTCAGGTACACCTGTCTTCTCTCTGATGCTTAATTTTAAGAACTAAAGAGGCTTATGTAATTCTCTCTTTTCCCCAGGGAAATTAGAGCCTAGGGTGAAACCATAGAATATATCCTGGTCTCAGCTCAGCCCACTTGTCTGCTGCTGCTACTGCTAAGTCACTTCAGTCATGTCAAACTCTGTGCAACCCCATAGATGGCAGCCCACCAGTCTTCCCCATTCCTGGGATTCTCCAAGCAAGAGCACTAGAGTGGGTTGCCATTTCCTTCTCCAATGCATGAAAGTGAAAAGAGAAAGTGAAGTCGCTCAGTCGTGTCCAACTCTTTGCGACCCCATGGACTGCAGCACACCAGGCTTCCCTTTCCTTAACTATCTCCCAGAGTTTGCTCAAACTCATGTTCATTGAGTCAGTGATGTCATCCAACCATCTCATCCTCCGTTGCCCCCTTCTCTTCCTGTCCTCAATCTTTCCCAGCATCAGGGTCTTTTTCAATGAGTCAACTCTTAGCATTAGGTGGCCAAAGTATTGGAGTTTCAGCTTACTTTGCAGATAGGTGAGGCCTTTTGGACATCTAAGTTCTAGACAGTGGGATGTAAGGGAAGTAATCTTAAGAGTCACTCCTTCCTTTTGCTGGACTTTCCTCTTAGCTGGACTATGGAGTTGACTGCAGGTTCCAGGATTCATCAACACTTGGTCTGTGAGTTGACTTCAGGAAATTAAGAATGACATGGTAGAGCAACAAGATAGAACATGAGAAAGAAAGAAATTTATGCCTGGTTCATGCCATTCGTATTTGGTGTTTTATTTTATTCTTTTGTTCCTTGCAGCATAATCTAGCACATGTAAAGAAATATCACTTTCTTGGAATGGACCAAATCAGATAGACCTTGAGACCAAGAGAGGACTGTCTTCAGTATCATGGGCTAGGGATGTTGATGTTGTAAGGGACGCTGGTTCAGGATGTAAGCTGTTTCTTTTTTATTTTCTAATATTTATTTTAAAATTATTTATTTGGCTGGGTCTTGGTTGCAGCACATGGAATCTTTAGTTGCAGAATGTGGGGCTACTGCACTGTGAGTGCAGAGTCTTGGCCACTGGACATCCAGGGAAGTTCCTGAGCTATTTCTAGGACAGGAAAACCTTCATCCCCCAGCTGCCTAGACACTGAGGGAGGGTCTGCTTAAGGAAAATGGTAATAAATTATATTGTGAATGAGCAATTTCTTAGTAAAGTCATGAGAGCAGGGGCATGCATGACCATAGCTCTGCCTAACACTGTGTGAGAGACATTTCCTTCTACATCCCACATCCAGAGTCCACCAGCAGCCAAAGATGTCACCATGTATATGTAGGTCTCTGCCCTGCTTCCTCCTTCATGGACATACACTGCTCCTGTCTCCAGCGGTGACATCAGCCAGCAATAACAGCAGTGGAGATCTTGGTTCCTGGTAAACACATTAAACTATTTTGGATTTTTTTCCATGTTGTTTCATGGACTGAACACATGCTTCTATTGTTCTTGAGCTTGTTGTGGTGAAGAGGGTCCAAGTAGGAAAGAAAGATATTTCTATGAGAGCAAGATGGAGCTTAGAGTAATTTAATTTGAATGTTAAAAGAGAAATGACCGTGTTTTGAACCCCTGAATGGTGAAGTGGGACATATCAGTTACATGGATAAGATTTCATTTAACATAAGGTTTTGCTGCTAAATAAGTTTGCAAAATCACAGCCTATTGTGAATGAAAGCTCAGGATTTTACAGTACACCACTGAAAACCCCAGACTTCAAGTTAGACACACTAGGTTTGGAACCCAGCTCTCTACATTTTTGTTCATGGACAACTCATTTAATTTTTTTAAATCTCTATTTTTCTTCTCCAGATGAAGAGGATAACTGCATCTAGCTTTCCTAGTTATATGTCAGGATGATATTGTGCACAACGGATACCTGTGTGTAAAATAGTGAAAGTGAACTAGCTATCAACTGACTAAAAGTAACTATGACTCTTGGGTAGAACAAAGCTCCCTGAGATACCCATATCCTAATCACAGGAACATCAAATATGTCACCTTATGTTACTTTATAAGAAAGCCTTCCTCAGCGATCAATGCAAAGAAATAAAAAAAAAAAAAAAAACAGACTGGGGAAGATTAGAGATCTCTGCAAGAAAATTAGAGATACCAAGGGAACATTCCATGCAAAGATGGGCTCGAAAAAGGACAGAAATGGTATGGACCTAACAGAAGCACAGATATTAAGAAGAGGTGGCAAGAATACACAGAAGAACTGTACAAAAAAGATCTTCACAACCCAGATAATTACGATGGTATGATCACTCACCTAGAGCCAGACATCCTGGAATGTGAAGTCAAGTGGGCCTTAGAAAGCATCACTATGAACAAAGCTAGTGGAGGTGATGGAATTCCAGTGGAGCTATTTCAAATCCTGAAAGATGATGCTGTGAAAGAGTTGCACTCAATATGCCAGCAAATTTGGAAAACTCAGCAGTGGCCACAGGACTGGAAAAGGTCAGTTTTCATTCCAATCCCAAAGAAAGGCCATGCCAAAGAATGCTCAAACTACCACACAATTGCACTCATCTCACATGCTAGTAAAGTAATGCTCAAAATTCTCCAAGCCAGGCTTCAGCAATACGTGAACCGTGAACTTCCAGATGTTTAAGCTGGTTTTAGAAAAGGAAGAGGAACCAGAGATCAAACTGCCAACATGTGCTGGATCATCGAAAAAGCAAGAGAGTCCCAGAAAAACATCTATTTCTGCTTTATTAACTATGCCAAAGCCTTTGACTGTGTGGATCACAATCAACTGTGGAAAATTCTGAAGGAGATGGGAATACCAGACCACCTGACCTGCCTCTTGAGAAACCTATATGCAGGCCAGGAAGCAACAGTTAGAACCGGACATGGAACGACAGAATGGTTTCAAATAGAAAAAGGAGTACATCAAGGCTGTATATTGTCACCCTGCTTATTTAACTTCTTTGCAGAGTACATCATGAGAAACGCTGGGCAGGAAGAAGCACAAGCTGGAATCAAGATTGCAGGGAGAAATATCAATAACCTCAGATATGCAGATGACACCACCCTTAATGCAGAAAGTGAAGACAAACTAAAAAGCCTCTTGATGAAAGTGAAACAGGAGAGTGAAAAAGTTGGCTTAAAACTCAACATTCAGAAAATGAAGATCATGGCATCTGGTCCCATCACTTCTTGGGAAATATATGGGGAAACAGTGGAAACAGTGTCAGACTTTATTTGGAGGGGCTCCAAAACCACTGCAGATGGTGACTGCAGCCATGAAATTAAAAGACTCTTACTCCTTGGAAGAAAAGTTATGACCAACCTAGACAGCATATTCAAAAGCGGAGACATTACTTTGCCAACAAAGGTCCGTCTAGTCAAGGCTATGGTTTTTCCTGTGGTCATGTATGGATGTGAGAGTTGGACTGTGAAGAAGGCTGAGTGCCGAAGAATTGATGCTTTTGAACTGTGGTGTTGGAGAAGACTCTTGAGAGTCCCTTGGACTGCAAGGAGATCACCCCTGGGATTTCTTTGGAAGGAATGATGCTAAAGCTGAAACTCCAGTAGTTTGGCCACTTCATGCGAAGAGTTGACTCATTGGAAAAGACTCTGATGCTGGGAGGGATTGGCGGCAGGAGGAGAAGGGGACGACAGAGGATGAGATGGCTGGATGGCATCACCGACTCGACGGATGTGAGTTTGAGTGAACTCCGGGAATTGGTGATGGACAGGGAGGCCTGGTGTGCTGCGATTCATGGGGCCGCAAAGAGTCGGACATGACTGAGTGATTGAACTGACTGAACTGATGCTACTTTATGTGGGACTTTATAGATGTGATTAAATTAAGAACCTTGAAAAGAAAGATTATCCTGGATTATCTAGGTGGGTTCATTCTAATCACAAGGATTCTTATAAGAGTGATAGAGTCACAAAGAAATTTGAAGATGTTCCATTGGTAGCTTTGAAGATGGAAGGGGCCACAGAGTCAAGGAATGCAGGTGATCTCAAGTAGCAAGAAAAGGCAAGAGAATGCGTTCTTCCCTGGAACCTCCAAAAGAAATGCAGCCCTGACCATACTTTGATTTTAGGATTTCTAGCATCCAGAACCAGAAAAGGCAATGGCACCCCACTCCAGTACTCTTGCCTGGAAAATCCATGGACAGAGGAGCCTGGTAGGCTACAGTCCATGGGGTCGCTAAGAGTCAAGCACGACTGAGCGACTTCACTTTCTCTTTTCACTTTCATGCATTGGAGAAGGAAATGGCAACCCACTCCAGTGTTCTTGCCTGGAGAATCCCAGGGGCGGGGAAGTCTGGTGGGCTGCCGTCTATGGGGTTGCACAGAGTCAGACATGACTGAAGCGACTTAGCAGCAGCAGCAGCATCCAGAACTGTGAGAAAATACACTTGTGTTGTTTTACCCCATTATGCGTGTGGTCACTTATTACCTCAGCAATAGGAAACTGGTAATAGTTACATATGAAGTAGCATTTTTACCTTTTTATACAGTTCACGGGGTAATTGAGGCAAAAATACTGAAGTGCTTTGCCATTCCCTCCTCCAGTGGACAGCATTTTGTCAGAACTGTCCACTATGACCCATCCATCTTTGGTGGCCCTGACACAGTAAGGCTTATAGTTTCAGTGAGTTACAAAAGCCCATTCATCGTGACAAGGCAAGATTACTAAGATCATGGCATCTGGTTCCATCACTTCATGGCAAAACAGTTCAGTTCAGTTCAGTCACTCAGTTGTGTCCAACTCTTTGCGACCCCATGGACTGCAACATGTGAGGCCTCCCAGTCCATCACCAACTCCCAGAGTTTGCCCAAATTCATGTCCATTGAGTCAGTGATGCCATCCAACCATCTCATTCTCTGTTGTCCCCTTCAACTCCTGCCCTCAATCTTTCCCAGGATCAGGGTCTTTTCCAATGAGTCAGCTCTTCACATCAGGTGGCCTAAGTATTGGAGCTTCAGCTTCAAAAATCACTCCTTCCAATGAAAATCCAGGACTTATCTCCTTTAGGATGGGCTGGTTGGATCTCCTTGCAGTCCAAGGGACTCTCAAGAGTCTATTCAAACACCAAAGTTCAAAAGCATCAATTCTTCAGCGCTCAGCTTTCATTATAGTCCAACTCTAACATCCATACATGACTACTGCAAAAACCATAGCCTTGACTAGACGGACCTTTGTTGGCAAGATAATGTCTCTGCTTTTTAACATGCTGTTTAGGTTGATTGTAACTTTCCTTCGAAGGAGTAAATGTCTTTTAATTTTATGGCTGCAATTACCATCTGCAGTGATTTTGGAGCCCCCCAAAATAAAGTCAGCCACTGTTTCCATTGTTTCCCCATCTATTTGCCGTGAAGTGATGGGACCGGATGCCATGATTGTTGTTTTCTGAATGTTGAGCTTTAAGCCAACGTTTTCACTCTCCACTTTCACTTTCATCAAGAGGCTTTTTAGTTCCTCTTCACTTTCTGCCATAAGGGTGGTGTCATCTGCATATATGAGGTTATTGATATTTCTCCCGGAAATCTTGATTCCAGCTTGTGCTTCTTCCAGCCTGGCATTCTCATGATGTACTCTGCATATAAGTTAAATAAGCAGGGTGACAATATACAGCCTTGACCTACTCCTTTTACTATTTGGAACCAGTTTGTTGTTCCATGTAAAGTTCTAACTGTTGCTTCCTGACCTGCATACAGGTTTCTCAGGAGGTAGGTTAGGTGGTCTGGTATTCCCATCTCTTTCAGAATTTTCCACAGTTTATTGTGATTCACACAGTCAAAGGCTTTGGCATAGTCAAAGCAGAAATAGGTGGTTTTCTGGAACTCTTCTTGCTTTTTCAATGATCCAGCAGATGTTCAGAATTTGACCTCTGGTTCCTCTGTCTTTTATGAAACCAGCTTGAACATCCAGAAGTTCACAGCTCACGGAATGCTGAAGCCTAGCTTGGAGAATTTTGAGCATTACTTTGCTAGTGTGTGAAATGAGTGCAATTGTGTGGTAGTTTGAGCATTCTTTGGCATTGCCTTTCTTTGGGACTGGAATGAAAATTGACCTTTTCCAATCCCATGGCCACTGCTGAGTTTTCCAAATTTGCCAGCATATTGAGTGACCACTTTCACAGCATCATCTTTTAGGATTTGAAATAGCTCAACTGGAATTCCATCACCTCCACTAGCTTTGTTTGTAGTGATGCTTCCTAAGACCCACTTGACTTCACATTCCAGGATGTCTGGCTCTAGGTGAGTGATCACATCATCATGATTTTCTGGGTCATGAAGATCTTTTTTGTACAGTTCTTCTGTGTATTCTTGCTACTGCTTCTTAATATCTTCTGCTTCTGTTAGCTCCATACCATTTCTGTCCTTTATTGAGCCCGTCTTTGCATGAAGTGTTCCTGTGGTATCTCTAATATTCTTGAAGAGACCTCTAGTCTTTCCCTTTCTAGTATTTTCCTCTATTTCTTTGCATTGATGACTGAAGAAGGCTTTCTTATTTCTCCTTGCTATTCTTTGGAATTTTACATTCAAATGGGTATATCTTTCCTTCTCTCCTTTGCTTTTCCCTTCTCTTCTTTTCACAGCTATTGGTAAGGCCTCCTCAGACAGCTATTTTCCTTTTTTCCATTTCTTTTTCTTGGAGATGGTCTAGCTCCCTGTCTCCTGAACAATGTCATGAACTTCAGTCCATAGTTCATCAGGCACTCTATCATATCTATTCCCATAAATCTATTTCTCACTCCCACTGTATAATCATAAGGGATTTGATTTAGGTCATACCTAAATATCCTAGTGGTTTTCCCTACTTTCTTCGATTTAAGTCTGAATTTGGCAATAAGCAGTTCATGATCTGAGCCAGAGTCAACTCCTCGTCTTTTTTTACCGACTGTATAGAGCTTCTCCATCTTTGGCTGCAAAGAATATAATCAATCTGATTTCAGTGTTGACCATCTGGTGATGTCCATGTGTAGAGTCTTCTCTTGTGTTGTTGGAAGAGGGTGTTTGCTATGACCAGTGAGTTCTCTTGGCAAAGCTCTATTAGCCTTTGCCCTGCTTCATTCTGTACTCCAAGGCCAAATTTGCCTGTTACTCCAGATGTTTCTTGACTTCCTACTTTTGCATTCCAGTCCCCTATAATGAAAAGGACATCTTTTCGGGGTGTTAGTTCTAAAAGGTCTTATAGGTCTTCATAGAACCATTCAACTTCAGCTTCTTCGGTGTTACTGGGTGGGGCATATTAAAAAGCAGAGACATCACTTTGCTGACAAAGCTCCATGTAATCAAAGCTATGATTTCTCCAGTAATCATGTATGGATCTGAGAGTTGGACCATAAAGAAGGCTGAGCACTGAAGAACTGATGCTTTCAAGTTGTGGTGCTGAAGAAGACTCTTGAGAGTCCCTTGGAAAGCAAGGAGATCAAACCAGTCCATCCTAAAGAAAATCAACCCTGAATATTCAGTGGAATAACTGATGCTGAAGCTCCAATACTTTGGCCACCTGATGTGAAGAGTTGACTCATTGGAAAAGACCATAATGATGGGAAAGATTGAGGGCAGGAGGTCAATAAATTGAGAAGGGCTCAATAGATGATGAGATGGTTGGATAGCATCACTGACTCAGTGGCCATGGAACTGAGCAAATTCTGGGAGATAGTGAAGGACATGAAAGCCTGGCAGGCTGCAGTCCATGGGGTCAGAAGAGCTAGATACAACTTAGTGACTGAAAAACAGCAACAACATGAAGTTGCATTTTATGGGAATATTTTATCAGTTTTTCTCATTACTTCAAAAGAAACACTTTCCTATTTATGAAACAGGAAAGTCAAATGAGATTACCAACTCATTACCAGTACTGAGTAGATTGGATGGATTATGGATCTAGGCAGGTTTAAGACCTTAAGGAGACACAGATTATTTTGTGACGCTGTCTCCTAGAAGAACATTCCTCATGCCCTTCAAACAGAAACTCAGACTTCCTAAGACAAAGGCATATCTCTGGATACACAAGGCTTTAGCACAACCTTGTATCCAAGGAAAAATGTACCAGGCTTCACATCTATTTAGTGGTTGGCACATGACTTTCATCTTGAATGTCAATTCAAATATTTTTGTTTCCACCCTTGCAGCATTATGTTGAAGATCTTGAAGGAGAGTAATTTCAGTGGGAAAATGCACAAAGTCCCAGGGGTGAACAACATGGTCACATGTAGGGGTCTAATACCTGCCATGTATTTAGCATTTTTGTTCCAGACTGATACAATAACATACATGTAAAAGCATGTATCTTGTAAAGTCAGATGAATACAAGAAAGAAACTAGAAAATTGGCCATGGAAAGCAGACCTTCCCCAAAGAAGAACTTGAGGTAAAAAAGAAGATTCTGGCAATAGAAACTCAGACATGGAATTTAATTCACTCATCCAAAAGGAAACATCTGAATATATATTTGTGTGCAAGATATCTAAATGAACATGGCTGATATCCAAATGAGTATACATAGCTGAACGTCACCTATAGATATGCCAATAAGCCATGCCAATTAACTTAATATCAACTCTCCCACCTCTATGTTAGAAACTCTTTGATGATCACCATTTTAGGGCACAAAAGAAGTGAAGAGCTGGGAAAACTTGAAAAGAGGATACAGTTGATCATGATTTTTCTCAGGTTCATTTTAACTGTCAAGCTTACCTGTGACTTCCTATTGGATTAACAGTTAAGACATAGAACAAGCCAGATGACCAAGAACAGAAATGCAGTTTGGTTCTCCTCTCCGCATATTGCTCCCCTGTGGCTCTCCTTACAGACTGTAATATATGAACCCAGTTATGAGGTTAATCAAGAAACAAGCTGATTTGGAAATCACATGAAAAATGCAATTTTAATTGAAACTTCCAGTTCAAGCCAACTTTGTGATCTATACCAGAATGAATTGAGACAGTTTTAAAACATTCTCTACTGTTTTAAATATTATTGATGAGCTGGTGAGACCACAGAAGACAATCTCTGCAGTATGACTCAAGTTGTTCCTTTGCCCCAGGTCTTTCCAGTTTCCATTTGCCTGCAACAACATGCTCACCCTGACAAAGAAAAATAGAAAGCTTAAAAAAAACCCTCTCCCAGGAAGCCTTCTCAGATATCAGTCAGATTACTCTCTTCTTCCATATTCATGGAGTTTGTGAGAATCATACCCGTATCTAGGTAGATAGGTAGGTAGATAAACATGATCTATACTGATTAAATACATACACTATATATCATTTATGTATATACCATATATTGATACATACCATATATATAAATATACCTCCATCAGGAGAACTTATAAACTCTTATAAATCTTTATATGTACTAGTAAGATTAGCACTTTGCACATAGTATATAATCTCTCCCTTAAGATGTGTTCGGCCACAATAAGAGAAGCAATCACCCCTAAATAGCTTAAACAAATTAGGAGTCCTAGGTTCTTTACTGAATAAGAAGACTAAAGGAAAGGAATCCATGGCCAGTCTGGTGTCTCAAATATCACCTGGAACCAAGACTCGATCCAGCTCTACACACTGCCATACTTAGGATGTGTTATTCACAGAAATACCTCTTGAATTCAATATGGCTGTCCGACATCCAGCCCTGCATTCACATCTCAGAAAAGGAGAAGGATGAAAGCAAAGAGCATTTGCCATTTGGGTCAGTCTCTTCCTTAACTTTACTGGGCTTTACAGGAGCCCAGGCAACGGCACCCTACTCCAGTACTCTTGCCTGGAAAATCCCATGGATGGAGGAATCTGGTAGGCTGCAGTCCATGAGGTCGCTAAGAGTCGGACACGACTGAGCGACTTCACTTTCACTTTTCACTTTCATGCATTGGAGAAGGAAATGGCAACCCACTCCAGTATTCTTGCCTGGAGAATCCCAGGGATGGGGGAGCCTGGTGGGCTGCTGTCTATGGGGTCACACAGAGTCGGACATGACTGAAGCGACGCAGCAGCAGCAGCAGCAGCAGCAGTAGCAATCATGTGATTCATGTGTCTCATTGAATAGGATTATATCACATGGCTGGCTACCTCTCCCTCAAGAGAAATTGGTAAATGTAATTTTTAAAGCCATATACATTGCCACGTCAAGTGAAACTGGAGATCATTTAGTTATTTTAAAAACCAAGGCATAAGGGAAGAGCAAATAGATGACATAGGTGACTAGCAGTGTTGCCGTGTGTGGAATGTTATTCAGTGGCTATGTATCATCTTAGCCAATCATTCTACATGCTCTGTTTTAATTAGCATGTGATTTGAGAACAGTGTTAACCTAGCCAAGAAAAAATAGCTATATATAACATATATTTCTTTAGATATAATTATTGGGATTATTTCTTTCCCACAGCCTTCATCACTGGACTCAAATGCCAAGGATTTTTTTTTTTAATCTGAGAATTATCTCAAGAAAACAAGGAGACAGTTATTCACTGCTATGAGTCAACTCTTAATAGATTTGTTTAAACCATGATTAAGAGAGTTTAAAGATCAGAAATTCTCAATATAGGAAAAGTAAGTGATTAGATAAAAACAGGCTACAAACTGTACTTATTCTCTAGGTCACTCATTTGTCATTTAATTAAATGTGCCCTCAATCCCAACTCTTCTCTCTTCAGGAGCAGTGTAAGCGCCCCTTGAGGACTCCAACCAAACTCTGTGGTTTGAGTACCAAGAGTACCTGCACTCCGTTGGTGCTTAAGGATTACTTGTTTGAGGATTCTGGAAAGTATTTCCTAAAATTACTATTTCAAACACTGAACAAATAGGTTGTTAATACACATTAAACTGAAAAGCATTCAGATTTTTGTAAGGGACTAAAGCTCAATGGGAAACTATACAAATGAAGTTAATCTTAACTGAGAGAAATATTGCAACCAGGATCAAACAAATGATCAGTCTATATAATTTTATTAATTCTTCCTGTGCTTCCAACATGCTAACAGGGCTACCTGTATATTAAGGAGTTTGCTAGAACACAAAGCAACTTTAGTAATAACCTAATCCAAACCCTGTATTTACAGATGAAGACACATACTTGGAGAAGTCAAGAGACTTGAAGCCATTTAGCTCTTCAGTAGAACAGGTTTCCTGCCTTCTGGGGCTCTTGGTAAAATCAGTACAGTGAACTGTACTGATATCCCATCTCATTCAAATGTTTGCTTTGTTCCACGTGGCCTAATTGTTTTACATCAACATGTTTCATCCACCTGTGAGACGTGCCTTTCACAAAGGCTTGCAATGTGGTATGTAGCACCATATGCTTTTTCTAACCCTTGTCAGTGCCTTCCCTCCAACTTTGAGGAAGCACACTTCTGACTCAGTTACCACAGTAAAGGAGCTGGGTCTGCCTACAGAGGGATAAGTCTTTTTACCATGGTGGTGAAAAGATCCTGAGCTACTGTATTATCAGTCCTTGTGACTGGAATAATTGAGCCACCATAATGTATGGCAATGGCTATGATTACTCCAAAGGGCAGAGGCACGTGCTGTAAACTAACACCAACATTAAATTCAAGGAAAAGGACTCAAAGGCAATGACAATTATTTGAGATGTAAGTGCTCCCAAGAGGAAACCAGGAAAACATAATAATATGAAAAGAAAGGAAATACCTTTTCTAACTCAGCCAGTACCTCTGTGACCCCTGGCATGACACATGCTATGTCTGAGCTATAGTCTCAACATCTTTGAAATGCAATTGAACAATGCATGTGGCCCTAAGGTCCCCATCAGGTCTAACTTTTAAAAATCTCTGAAAGGTAAGAACTCCATTTTACTTTTAAAGGGCTCACTCTATTAACATTTCTTTCTTTATGGGTAGACACGTAAAAAAGCTTATAATCAAGTCCCTTTTCCCTTGATGGGCTTTTTAAAAGTGTTTTCTTACTTTCCAAGAAAGTGCTGGGTTGTTTTTTGTTTTTTTTTTTTTAACCAAATCATACAATTGTAATTCCAAACATGAGCCATGATTGTTTAGATCCATTTGGCCTATTGGACTATTCCCTAAAATATCGTAAAAAAACAAACAAACAAACAAAAAAACAACTTGATTCTCATTCTCGTCTGTTCTTTCATCCAACATATTTTTCTCCTCCAGCATTTTATTTGCCACAGCCAAGCCAGTTCGGCAGAAACTGATTCACAAACGCTTTAATCTGTGAGCCATTGAGGTTTCTGACCAACATACCAGAAACATGGGATTCTGGGTTGTGTTGAAATGAAAATAAGATAATTCCCCCAAGCCTATTTAAACTGCTGAAATGATACTGCCATCACAAAAACCAAATATTTAAATTTTAAAATATTGAGAGATAATAAAGTCATTATTAAAGTGAAATAATTTAAGCCTCCTTTTCTTTTGTTTGTTGATTCATTCTTTCTAGTCCATCACTCAGCCTGTGAATCAGACCTCCCAGAATAACCTGATTGGGGCAAATTCAACACATTTTAGTTTAATTTTCTCCAATTCAAACACAACTTGCACAATGAGGTGAGCGTCTAACAATTCAAAGGAACAAACCATTAAATTAAAATTCCTAACTTGATTGTTTGAATCACACTGGGCTAAATTTACATCCTCCATAACACTGTGGGAATTCACTCTGTGGGAGATTTTTCTAGCTACTTTTTTTTTTTTTTAAACAAACCTTTTCTCTTCTGTTGTTTTTTAAAGGGTGAATTACTTGTCCCTGTACCTTTAACGATAAGAGGAAAGAAATAAAACTGGGCTCTAGGAGAAAACAATGAGGCAATAATTTTGAAATTAAAATACAGCACATGATATATCAATATAATTGTCTTGCATATGTGAAGATAACTCTGTTTTGATGGTGTTATTTCCCAAGCACACAAAACCTAATAAAATCTGGAGGGCTGAATTGATGAGAAATTCAGCATTAGAGATTATGAAAAACACCCATTAAAATAGCCAAACAAAATTACTGAAAAAAACAATTTTAGTGGAAAATTATTTATCTAAGTAATGCAGTAAGATTTATAGAGATCTCCCAACATTAAAATAAATTAGTTACTTAAAACACTGAACTTCTTTGACAAAGGAAAATGTGTTTATGTAACTATCTGTTTGACCTTGAGCAAGTCAGTCAGCATATCTGTTCCTCAGATTTCTACATTGCTTATTATTCATCCTTAAAGAAATTTAAAAAATTTTTTCTATGATTATATTCTTGTGTGACAAGTGTTTTTTTCCTTCTCCTTTATCTCAGTTCTTCAAAATGGAATCATTAACTATAAAACAGAAAATAAAGGTTTGATAGTGACCACCTCACTAGCTGATGATACAAATACCAAATTCCAAGAGAATCAACCATGAGAGCATGCAGAATCATGCTTCCAAGCCTCCCAGCAGCATCTAAGGAACAAAATCCATGCAATGCCAGCCTTCACTACACAAATTACAGTTTGACCACATATAGGTTTGATGTGACCTTGAGCATGTCTTGTAACTGTTCTGTAGCTCTTTCCTTTTCTTCAGTTATAAAAATGGAGATGTAATAACAATCTCTGTTGCAGATTTGCTGGGAAACTTACATAAAGTCAAGTGCCTGCCATACAATAAAAGTGCAAGAAATAGTTCCCATTGTTATTATCATCATTATTATAAATAAGTTCTCATCTATCTCATTTGGAGAATAAATTTGAATGAGCAGAATATTCACTTCAATTAAATATTACGATTTAACATTAGATAGGAGAAATTTGGTAGAAGAAATTCTTCCCCTCTATCCCATATAAATAACAAAGTTGTCTCCCAAATCAAAACTCCCTGGAGAAGGACAACCCACTCCATTATTCTGGTCTGGAGAATCCCATGGACAGAGAAGCCTGGCAGGCTATAATCCATAGGGTTGCACAGAGTCAGGCATAACTGAAGTGACTTATCACGCACAACAAATCAGAACTAATTGTCTTATAAGAATGTGATACACGTTGAATGTATAGCCTTAAAAAGAAAAGGAATTGGCAAGCTATGGCTCTTCTATGAAGACAAACATGAAGGAGAAGGTGGAGGAAGAATTTTCTTTCCATCTCTTGGCATCTGTCCCTAGATTTTGAATTATTTTCCTAACTAGTTCATTCTATATATAAATCTACAAATCAAACTTTATTTAAAAAATACTCAAAAAGTCTTTAAAAAATTCTTTTTACACTTTTGATAACTTCCATTTCTCCTTGTACTCATCCTCATACACACATACTAGGTTCTACCAGCTTACCTAGGAGTTAGGAAGGTACACGTCTTCTGGCTGCTCCATCAGATGTTGACATGTTAGACCAAAGAATTTCCCTAGCCTCAACATGCACTGCTAATTCTTAACCCCAAATTATTTTAGGTCAGATTTATTTATCTGACATTAATAACAGAGGTCATTCATAGGTGGTTCTAAGTATTAAATCACAAATTTTTAGCAGATTGCCCAGGAAAGGAAAGTGCTCAAGGTAGAGAGGAGAGAAGAAAGCTAGCAAGATGGAGGTGGAGGCCATGGCAGCAAGAAGAAAAACAGCCAACAAGAATAGCTGAAAACTTTTAATGTACCATGGATGCTGTGCATCCATATTAAAGACATTTATCTTGCAAAAATGCAAATGTAAAATGTTCCCTGTTCTATGTACTGGCTCAGTTCTGCACACATACTCAACTTTGCCCAAATCTCTTATACACTGTATTTTGTGTCCTTAGTCTTCTCATAATAAACCAAAGAAGCACTGACTTGTGACCAGTAAATGACAAAAATCTCAGAGACAGTTATTTAAAAGAAAAAAAAAAAATTAATGGAAGAAAGCTATCAGAGTCAGAGAAATCCAAGCTCCCAACCCCGAGAACTTTTGGAGAAAGTAGGAAGGATTCTTGAGTTTTACCCCCATACATGGAGTGAGAAGTCCAGTGAATTTCATGTGGCAAGTACTTAATCAGAATGGTATCAGTGATGATCAGTTGTACTATTAGTGACGTTTTCTTTGTTTTTATTTCAGTTGGTTTTAGTAATAATGCTAACAAAGAAGCCAGTCAGAGACTAAGCATGTCATATGCCCCTTTCTGAAAGTTGCTGACCTTTTTCATATCCTGAGCATGAAAGAATGAGATAATGCTTTGGTTATTTGCTCTAATATCTGCACTCTATCTTTTCCCCTCATACAACTTAACAAAATTGTAACCATATATTTAATTTCATGGCCTAATTGATTGTCCTTCTTTAATCTGGTTAGTTTTGGTAGAATAACTATGCCAAATCTCTCATATTGCCACATACACAGAAAGAAACTTGCACAGCTCAGTTTTCCTCTTTGCCAGGTATGAAAGGACACCATTGACCCACAATTGAATTAGTCTACAGATTTCTTTACCTTGTCATTTCTCCTGACTATTCTCTGGCCACCTCAGGTAGATCTCCAAAATGCTCTAGTCCAAGAGAAGACGATTACAGGCTTCTACCCAAAAGGGAAACTTCAGCAAATGATAAAGCAGCATGAGACAACTCTATTTGACAGAGGGAAAAAGGAAGAGAGGAGATTTAATCATCATAAGACTCTAAGTGAGTCGGTTACTGAGTTAGGTTTCTTTACCTGCAAGAAACATAAACCAACTCTGCCTAAATTGGTCACACACTGAAAAGAAAATGGGACAAGGAAATTGTAATCAGTAATTTCACATAAAACTGAAATTTCAGGAGAAAAGTCTTTGTACTGTTTGATCTGTTATCATTAGTGTCTGTTTTATCTCCAACTTCCTGTTCTGCCCTGTGCCGAGACAGTTTCATTGAAAGTGAAAGTGAAAGTCACTCAGTTGTGTCCGACTCCTTGTGACCCCATGGACTATACAGTCCATGGAATTCTCCAGGCTAGAATACTGGAGTGGGTAGCCTTTCCTTTCTCCAAGCGATTTTCCCAACCCAGGGATCAAACCCAAGTCTCCCGCATTGCAGGCAGATTCTTTACCAGCTGAGCCACAAGGAAAGCCCAAGAATACTGGATTGGGTAGACTATCCCTTCTTCAGTGGATCTTCCAGACCCAGGAATCGAACTGGGGTCTCCTGCATTGCAGATGGATTCTTCACCAACTGAGCTATCATGGAAGCCCCTCACAGTTTCATTATCTGGCTCCAAGTAGTGATAAGGTCACTGGGAACTCTAGGGCTATGTCAACTCAGGTTCACTTCTACTAGAAAATAGAATATTCATCTAAAAAGCCCAAGAAAGGACTTTGATTGAACTTGATTGACTTGCTTCTTTCCTAACTCAACCAATCACCGTGACTAAGGAAAACAAACTATGCTCTTATCTTAAGCTTAAGTCATAAATGCACATGAAGGCCAAAACTTGGAGAAGAGGGAAGTTGTTCCCTAAAGGAAAAATAAGAATCTGATACCTGGAAAATAGTGCCTAATAACAACAACCATAAATTTAACATTTTAATGGTCCATTTTATTGGTCCAAAGTAATTCCTGTGTGTCAAGAATTATACTATATACTTTATGTATGCTAACTCATTTAATCTTCAACCACTCTGTGCACGGCTATGTGTTATTTCACAAATGAAGATATTTGGCTCATAGCACTTAAAAATAACTTGCACAGAAAAAACCAGATAGTAGATGACAGATTTGAGATTTAAATGAAGGCAACATGGAGCCAAAGTGTCTTCATAATGATTTTAATACAATTGTGCTATGCCTACATAGGGGAAAAAAAAAAAAAAGTCAGTTATAATTGTAAATTTTCATAGTTTCTAGATAGGTATTTCTGCTCATTGATTTACCCCATCCTAAGGATAATATTTGGCATTAGGAAACACTTGTTGAATAAATGTGTGAATAATAAATGAGTGAATGAATGAATGGTATATTGCCAGGGTCCAGCCCCGGCTGATCCAGGGTATTCGAAGGAGAGACGGCGTAGGCGAGGGTCAGGAAACAACTGCTTAATTAAATGTTAATTAAGGATATAAAGAATAATAGAATGAGGATAGCTCAGTAGGAAAATTCAGTGGAGAAAAGAGGCTGAGTAGCTTGGTTTACGCGGGAGACCAATAAAACTTCAAGACAAGAAGTTTGCACCACTTACGTAGGCCGCAGGCGTCCTTCCATTCTCCGGAAGGAGAGGAGACACTGAGGCCTCCCCGGTTGGATCTTAGAAGCCCAGGCATAATTAGCAAGCATGGCGGGTTCTGCACTCCAGATGGAGACTCAGCCAGAATTTGAAAGAGAGCGCGACATGGGGAGACCAAGTTTCGGTGAACAAGGCCCGCACTTTATTTTCCAAAGTAGTTTTTATACCTTAAGTTGTGCATAGAGGATAATGGGGGAAGGGGTGGAGTCATGCAAGGACAGCAGTTCCTGGTCCTAATCGAAGCCAGGCTTTCAAACTTATCATATGCAAAAGTTCAGGTGAATTATATCATCTTCTGGCCCGGAGGCCTGTTAACATTTTAAGAAACTTATTTTTCTCTAAAGGTGATTATTCCAAAGTCAGGCACCAGCCTCCCAAAAAGCATTGGACAAAGCCGCATTTTACATTTCTATACACCCATTATATCAATCAATACACTGCCAAGGACACAGTAGGTAAGGAGTATGGAGACTTAGCAGCAAACATTGACCCAATAAGTGAAAAACCCTTCACCAATACAATTTCTAATCAATCTTTTAACTACTCAAAGGAATCTGTGTTTAGACAGTTTAGAACATCTCCTGCCTCTCACAGTTGGGAGGCTCTGAACAATCACATGTGGCTGGAAAAACCTATTCAGGCAGGCTAGAGGACCTCCAAAGGAGTTTGTAGGTTAAACACTGTCACACCCAGGAATTATTAACTGGAGCTGTAAGCTAACTCTTTTTTCAGAGAGAGGTAGTGGGGGACAGCCCCCCGTAAAGTCAGAGGTGTAGGTGAAAGCACAAAGCAGAAAGTAGGCAGACTCTGGTTTTGGGGGTAGATGCTCGAGAATTTCCAGGGGGACTCCTGAGGCTCGATCCCGCCTTTGCGTATGCCGAGCCTCCTTCCTCATGACCTTTGCCACTGGTGGAGTGCCTCACACTGGCCCCCGGCAGTGATAGAATTCTAGTTGAGCTATTCCAGATCCTCACTAAATATGCAATATGCCGGCTCCCGGCAGTATATGAAGCCCACTGCAATATATCTGAGCAAACTCTAAACTTCAACTAAATTGTAAACTCTTGAGGACAGTCATATCTTGTGAGTTTTCTTTTCTTCTTCTTTTTTTTAATCTCAATTTTATTTACTTATTTTCTTACTTTACAATATTGTATTGGTTTTGCCATACATTGACATGAATCTGCCACGGGTGTACATGTGTTCCCCATCCTGAAGCCCCCCTCCCACCTCCCTCCCTATCCCATCCCTCTGGGTCATCCCAGTGCACCAGCCCCAAGCACCCTGTATCATGCATCAAACCTGGACTGGCGATTCATTTCACATGTGATAATTTACATGTTTCAATGCCATTCTCCCATATCATCTCACCCTTGCCTTCTCCCACAGAGTCCAAAGGACTGTTCTATACATCTATGTCTCTATTTCTGTCTCGCATACAGGGTTATCGTTACCATCTTTCTAAATTCCATATATATGTATTAGTATACTGTATTGGTGTTTTTCTTTCTGGCTTACTTCACTCTGTATAACAGGCTCCTGTTTCATCCACCTCATTAGAACTGATTTTTTAATGGCTGAGTAATATTCCATTGTGAGTTTTCTGTATGCTATCCAAAGGCAAGCACAAGTACCCTCCTCCAGGGGATCTTCCTAACCCAGGAATCAAACCCCTGTCTCGTTAAGTCTCCTGCACTGGCAGGTGACTTCTTTACCACTAGTAGCACCTAGGAAGCCTGCTAAACATACATGAAGTTCTTAAAAATAATCATTTCTAATTTGAAAGCCTACTGTGCAAGTAAATTTTACAGATGACAAAAACTGATGCTAAAAATGGTTAAGCCATTCTCAAGGTCATATAACTAGTGATGAGAGAGCTGGTGTTAGAATTCTTGTCTGTCTCCCCATCATTGATATTTTCCACAACTTCATTTTCCAATGTACTTCTTCCCTGGCTCAGAGCTCATACTTACAAGAGGTCATATATAGCAACTAAGCATTTCTGTATTTACAAGCTCTCATGTAGGTGGAGCTGTCTGTGCTTGTATGAAAGTTCAAAAAATTCATATTCAATATTTAAATTTAAAAAGCAAATTTTTGGAGCCATATATGGGTGGGAAGAAGGTGTGTTTTCTTTCATTCTATTGATAGAAAAAGTAAAGAAAGGAGAAATTTTTTAAACAGAAAAGAAATAGTCAAAGAAACTAATGGGATATACTGTGTCAGGAAGGTGAATAATATCAGTGAAGAGATTCAAAGACAAGCACCTTTTATTGAGAGTGATTTGACCTGCCTTAAGTCTCCTAAATTCAAATCTGGAATCTGCCAAGGGTGCTCAAATGTATTCAACCAGTCAACTGCAATAAGGACAATGAATGGGCTCCAGAACTTTCTGTTACTTAACTCATTGTGAAAAAGTTTAGGGTTTTGTTTCTGTATTAGATTACTTGTCAGTTGAATCAAAAGTTCAGAACTAACAGTAAGGAATAAATCAGTAGAGAATGAAAGCTTTTCTCCTCAAAGACTCCAATAATATAAAATTACTAGAGCTAGCTAAGTTGGAATATACTGAATAACTGAATATATTTATACATTACAGATGGTGTGGAATGCTGCCAGTGATACCTTAGGGATAACTTAAAGTCTGGCTTTCCTAGGGGCAGAGAGATAAAATAGCCAAAATAGAATCCCTTCAAACTTGAATCAAAGAGATGGAATGAAAATGTAAACTCATTTAAAAAACTCGAAGGACTTATCTACTCTAATACAAACCAAGGGAATAACTCAATACCTTTGGAAAAAAAATATTGTTTCTTATCAAATAATCAGAGTAAAAGGTCTTTGGAAAAATAAATAGGCCCACAATGCCACCATACAGATGAAAAATCTGAAACTGTGTTCAAAGGCAAAGTGGAAAGAAGAAGAGATGAATTTATTTTTCTAAAAAAAATAACTCACATAAACTGTTCTCCATTTTAAAGAGGCTGGAGGCCCAGAATTAACCAGATTGGCAATGTTGATTTAACTCACAGAGCAATTTAGAATTTTATTTTTATTAAAACCAAAAGGAGACTTAAAAAATCTAGTCCAACTAATTCATTGTATAGCTCAGACAGTCCAGGTTCAAAGGGATTAAACTGCCTGCCCGAGGTCACACCAGCAGTTTAACTGTAGCTAAAGAATAAATATCTAGGATGATTAACTCCTAGTCAACTGTTTTTTCCAACACGCTATCCAGAACTTGATTTCTGTGTCTATTATATTTTCTCTGGGCAGCCACACTTACAAAAACATATCTAAATATAAGCAGAAAACAGAATTTTAGGGAGCTCAGTTTAGTTGCAAAAGAAAATGCTAAATCTGAATTTTTCTAAAATGTATTAAGGCAAATATTTTATCATCATTTCATCAGGATATCTATTGGACATCTGTGATGTTCATGGCATACTTAAATATTGTGCCTTGTTTTCATTGAAGAGTAAGTTGGAACTAATGTTTCCTTAATATTTATCTTATTTGTATTACAACAAATTAACTTAATAGGGCAAAAAATTTCCAAAGTGTATGAATGTATGTATGTATATATATGCATATATATCCTGTTTGCTGAGATCACTATTTTTCCTGTCTTTTCCATTTGTGACCTCATTGTTATTATAGGGCCTCTTGACATGTTTGAAGTATAATCATTATACATGTTTAATTTCACTAAGATTATGCTCTGTGTAAGAAATGTTTTATTCTTCCTTCCATTGCTATAAAGCTTAAATATTCTTTTCATAAGTCTGACTCCTTGTCATCAGATAATCTATTTTAAATGAATTTTCCTTCTCTTGGTTCCAAAATGCAAATTATGGCGGGTGCTTGAAAAAGATTATTCCCTTGTTTTTAGACTGCCTTCTTCAAAGAAGATGTAGATCTATCTTGTTCCCCATAGGACCTTTAAGAACACCAGGTCACTTGTCCCATAAATATTCTGACTAAATGCTGATACTGTAGTGAAGGGAAATTACCCAGTGGTTTGAAATAGGAGTCTCCATTTCCTGCTCTAATTTGTAATTAAGTGTTCGCTCAGGATAGTGTTCTGTATTACAGAACCCCTGTGATTGGGTTAACAGCTTCATCCAGAAGCTGGACACCCTGGACCCAACTGTTACTGGTAAGAGATAAAGCAACTTTTAGTGTCAATGTGAAAAGTTCAGTAGATCCCTTAAAATGGCCAGTGTTAATCTTTTAATATTATCTATATTCTACTGCCTTTAAGGGTATCATATTTTGCTTTTTAGGGCTAAAAATTCCTTTCCTTCTAATGAGTAAAGAGACCAGAATTAGTAAAACATAGAATTACACAAATAACAATAACCTCCAAGGAACTGCCAACCCCAGAATCTGATTCTATTCTGGGTTTCTCCAAATAATAGCTCATTAGATCACAAAATACTTTTCATTTGTGAGGGTTCATCTTTCTAAGAAGGTTAATGGAAAGTGGATGGATGGATCCAAGCTGTTTCGAGCATGCCAAATACATCTTCTGCGAATTTAAATGATCTTTTGCATTCCCTCAGACAGATACAAAGCCACACAACTGCATCCTTAAAAGTAACTCTATAATCTATCATTTAGATCTACTACTTACGCACTTCCACATTAGTGATGGTGTACTAGGATAACCGCCCTCTGCAAGTGTTGAGTCTTGCATGGGACATACAAACTTCCCCTGTGTTTATGCCTCTTATCGAACAGTTAAGGTTCTAGTGGCGTCTTCAATGGAGCAATCAATGAATAATAACTGTTCAGCCAAAATCTCAAAAACTTCAGTGAAATAAGAGAAGCAGCTATTGGTTAACTTCATTCATTCAACAAATATTGATCTCTGCCTGGCCTTTTAAAGCTTCTGATTAGATAAGATCACCTTAGGGGGAAAAAAACATGATGTCAAAGAACTACACTGGCTCCTGTCAAACCCTCACACATCATTTATTTATAATCTCTCAGAGACGAAAGGGCACAGACTTCTTGGAAAAATTGAAACTATGGACCCTCACAAAGACAAAAACCTAAGTTCAGATGAACATACCAATTGCTTACATGCATGCTACTTTAAAGGTTTCAAGTATTCCTAAAATTTACCTAAAGACACATGCTTAACAAGTACTGCTCTAGACCAACATCCTAATTAATTAGCTGCTGACATTTCACACTGAGTGCCATATTTCTTATATCCTCAGCATTCACTTTAATACCATACACCTCAGTGATACAAAATTTTGAGATGAAAACACTAATTTGACTCACCAGTTAAGTCCATTGCTCTACTGTAGGAACAAAACACTCTCAAAAACTATAACCATTCAATAGAAAGAGTAGAAGAATAGTTCATCTATTCATGCATGTTCCATAAACACAAATTTCTAGGCATCAAAGTAACTTTAAAATTATTTTAAAGACTAAATTATTATTTCAATGATAAATAGTACAATTTTTCTCCAAGAAAGTAAGAAAGGAAAAAATATCAACAGAAGTAAATATTGATAATCGCAGTGAGTTCCAGATATTTTGCCTAAGAGAACAGATTGTATCCTACTTGGAACTTTGATTGTCACTCATTTCCCCCATCCAAGCTAGTGGTACTGCTTCCACCCTCATGGTATGGCCTGGGCACAGACTATACTCTTTGACCCAGATGTATAGAAAGGATTCTTGGTTGGCAGATCATTCTTTCCACAGCAGATCAACATCACCTTGCTCCAGTCTATGAGGTCTTGGGACAACTTGTCTCTGTCAGATCTTAGCATTCTGATCTCTCTCTGGACTCTATGCTCATGTACCTCTAAATACCTCTAAACCTGGGGAAGGGCATTTGGGGATCCACGAATGACAGACAGATGCAGATTATGCATGTGATAGCTGTCATCATGTCTTACACGAAAGACTTCATGTCTTACAATTTCATAGAAAAAGAGAATAATAGCATTTATTATGGTATATTATGCTATTATCCTCTAGCATAATAAATGTTCCTGTAGAAATCAATTGTCTTTGACAATTTTAATATCCACTAAGTAAATCAATCTAATATAGGAAGACAAACATAGCTGTGAAACATTAGGACATCAGTTAACCATATACCTGATGGAATTAGGAACTACTGTTTATGTTTTAGGTGTGATACTGGTGATATCTTTTAAAGGAGATCTTACCGTTTACAAATATATGTTGAAGTACTTACAGATGAAATGATATGTCTTGGGTTTGTTTCAAATAACCTAGAGAGAAAGGGAATGCTGAAATATGGATGAAACCAGATGGGTCACAAGTTGATAATTGTGGGAACGATAAGATTCTATTTGGGAGTTGGTTATACTACTCTCTTTTTTGCATACGTTTGACATCTTTATAATAAAGTATTTTTTTTTTCAAAAAAGAATTCACCCAAATGAATAATATGTGTGTGGTATATGCATACAATAGAATATTATTTGACCATAAAAAATAGTGAAGCACCAATACGTGTACAACATGGATGAAGCATGAAATTATGCTAAGTGACAGGAGTTGGACATGAATGACTACATATTATATTATTCTGTTTGTACAAAATGTCTCAGATAGGCATATCTCCAGAAACAGAAAGTAGATTACTGGTGCCTAAAGCTGGGGAGGATATGGGGATTTGGGGGTGACGGCTAAGGAGAGTAGGATTTCTTTAGGGGTTAATAAAAATAGATTGCAGCAATGGATAACACAATTATGGATAGACTAAAAGCCCCTGAATTGTACGTTTAATAATGGAGAAAGGGAACTATTTAGAAAATTTGAATATCAACTGTGTAAAGAAGTAGTGTTAATTTTGCTAGAGGGGATAATGACATGGGAAATACAGAAAGAAATCTCATATTTGTTTAAAACAGCATACTGGAATATTCAAGGATATAAATACATAAAAACATTATGTTGTCTTGGATTTGCTTTAAATTACCCCCTCAAACTAAGTAAAGCAACATGGCAAAATCTAGAGAGTTGTTACCAAGTGATAGGTATATGGGATTCATTCTTTTGCAGAATGAAAAAAAAAAAAAAAAAGGAAAGAAATCAATGGAACGTGGGGAAAGTAGACATTTTGTACCAGAATGGACCTGGTCGGAGAACTAGATGCACATTCCATAACTAACAGTTCCCATATGAACCTTGCTATCTCCCACAAAATCCTAGTTCCATGTTAATAATGGTTACTGAAAGGGGTATTTTTATGGTCAAATAAGTCAAGAAAACACTGTCAAGAAAGGCTGTGAAGACTTTTCAGCATCTTAACTATGTGAAGCCAAAATTGAGGATATATTGTATTCTTCTTAAAGTTTTGTTTTGTTTTCCATACACATGCTACTTATAGGGGCTTCCCTCGTGGCTCAGTGGTAAAGAATCTGCCTGCAATGCAGAAGACTTGGGTTGTAAAGATTGCCTGGAGAAGGGAATGGCTACTCACTTCAGTATTCTTGCCTGGGAAATCCATGGACAGAGGAGCCTGGCAGGCTGTTTATTAGATAATAAATAGTGAGGCAGCAAGATCATTCTGTAAATTATAGCCTATAATTTTTTAAATTAGTTATTTATTTGACTGTACCAGGTCTTAGTTGTGGGATGTGAACTGTTAGTTTGGCATGTGAGAACTAGTTTCCTAGGCAGGGATCAAACCCAGGCACCCTGCACTGGGAGCACAGAGTCTTAGCCACTGGACCACCAGGGATGTCCCTATGCCCCATTATTTTTGATAACTGATCTTTCTGCAAGGAGCCCACTCTCAGACTAGTACTGATCCTTTAATCTAGAAGCAAGAAACTAATAGACTAGCTCAATTTATTCAAATTTCTCAAACTCCCACTTATTTGAAAATTTGTTTGTATGGCCCAGAACAAGCTATAGTTTAGACTAGTGGTGCCAGGTCTGAATCATATATTGGATATTGCAGAACTTTAACCCTAGCCAATTCCTAAAGTTTTCACTGTATGTGTTCAATAGGCTGACACGTGATGGTGGAGTACATGGTTTTGGTTGACCTAACCAGAAGCCCATGCTTTACAACTCTTGTGCTACAGTCACTCCTCCAGTCCTTCAGAGTATAAAGCACATCCATGGCACAGACAGATGGACAAGTTCAATGTCCATAGTCCCCTAGAAATGGCATCATCTCCTTATGCTAGAAACTGTGCTGACAGTCATGGGCTAAGGATTTTGAAATACTCTTCGACGTACCACACTTTTGCCTTCAGCTTCCTGGATCTTTTGGTGATCCCCTGGGCCATTTTTTGCAGAAACAGCACAGAACTAGAATTGGAAATTATTTGTCACAATTCTCAATGCCACAGTTCACTCAGCTTAAAAAAAAACAAACAAAAAAAAAAAAACACCTAAAAGATACTAAATCTTGGGTACAGTAAAATTTGCTTCAAGGTGATTCCGAGAAGATATAAATAATTCAACTTTCACATTAAAATATAGCATCAACTAAACTGGTCCATCATGGGAAATAACTGTTAAGGCCCTCTAGACATGCCATTGTATTACAGGGCTGAAACTGTCAGGTCTAAAAATCAGATGCCAGGGCTTCCCTGGTGGTTCAGTGGTCAAGAATCCACCTGCCAATGTGGGAGACATGAGTTTGATCCCTGATCCGAGAAGATCCCACGTGCTGCAGAGCAATTAAGCCCATGTGCCACAGCTACTGAGCCTGTGCTCTAGAGCCCGGGAGCCACAATTACTGAGCCCATGTGCTGCAAGTACTAAAGCCTGTGCACCCTGGACCCCATGCGCCACAGTAAGAGAAGCCACCACAGTGAGGAGCCTGCGCACCACAACTGGAGGGAAGCAGGTACATCAAGGAAGACCAAGCACAGCCAAAAAAAACAATTTTTTAAATCAGACAGCATTCAAAGCTCAGCTTTACCATACGTTAGCTATAGAACTTGAAACACTTCCATTAACCTTTTTAATCCTTAATGACCCTCCTGAAAAAGGGAATATAATAGTACCTACTTTTAAGGGCTTTCATGAGGACTAAATGAAATGATAAGGAATGGATAATAGAATCAAGGGTTTAGTATACTGTTTGCACATCCTATTGTTAGGCAGGAAGCTAGAGCATGGAGGGGCGGCCCCTTAAGCTAAACATCCAATGGCTGCCTAATCCCAACGAGCAATTTACCAGCCCTCCTCCTAATATGCCCCCACCAATACTCCAAAATAATCAGGGGGCAGGAATAATTCCCCATCTGCCCACCGATGGGACTTTCCCTGCTCTAGTACGTGCACACACTTCACACTATCCTGTACTTACATAATCTTTGGCAGACATTGGACTCATTAACTACTCATAAGTATTCCGTGAATACATACATCTAGTTATAACAGACTGAATTTTGGGAAGGACATGCATGGTAGAATGTCTTGTTATATAACCTGCAGCTGTCTATCAAGACTGTCAATCAATGACACATTAGATTATGAAATGACCTTGCCTTAAAAACTCTGTACCCCAGTGCTTGGGAGTCATTGCCTCCTTTGGCATGTCCCACCTCTCCCTTGAGGTGTTCTCTCTGTTCTTTATTCCCTTGTCATTTATAAACTTTCTTGCAGTGGTAAGACCTGGTTATTTCCCTGGTCAGGGTACCCGCAAGCCTCAAGGCACAGCTAAAAAAAAAAGAGGGGGATTAGTATGTCACCAAAAAGAACATCATGACCAAATTCCATACAATGTTGGCATCAGAACTTCTTTGAATCTGATTATTATATTAAACCACATTCCAATGGGCCAGAGTATCTTATGAGGAAAATAATTACTCAATTACTAGTAATTGGCAGACATCCCATTAAAAAAAAAAAGACTTTTAACTTGCCTTTGCATTCCTTATTTCAATACCAGTTAAATCAAAAGTAGATTGTGATTAAAATGGAGGCATTTTATGCACTAACATTTACAGTATATATTTTCTAAATTATACTCTGTTTGGTCTTGTTTAACAGAAGGTTTAGTTCTTCTTGGTTTTTCCTTTCCAGATGAATTAAATTTTAAACCTTTCTTTTTCCAGTGAGAAAAGTATTAAAGTTCTACATATGCCCCTAAATGACATATGATATATGGATGACTTCACTTCTCCCCATTTACAGACTTTACATTCAGAAACTACTTAAACGGAAAAGACTTACTGCTTAAAACCTGACTTCTTTGTTTAAAATGTTCAAAGAACACAGAAGTTGAACAAGTACAAGTTTGTTTCAAATTCAGAAGCACGCAAGTAATGATTTGATTTAATAGTTATGTGTTTTAAGAAAAGTCACAATAGAACAACTTTAGTTTGAAGTCATTCTTAGGGATTTTGGAACATCGTTCTGGGTTGGATTTAGAGTATTGTGTATAAATAAAAGAAATGTTTTTTTAATAAGTTCAAAAGTATTTTAATGATCAACCATGTAATATTCAAGCTTGCAGTGACCTGGGGGAAATGAGGTCCATGGTTTCTTCTTAGATTTGCTAAATATTGGCTGTATTACTAGCACTGGTCACAAAGTCTCCCAGGAGTTGGGTTTCCTCATCTCTAACCTAGGAGATTGGACTAAATGACCTCTAAAGTCCCCTTAAGTGCTGTGACCCTATGTTGGAGTCAAATAGATTATGGGAAAATATAAATCACTGTGATCTGAAAGGAATGTGAAAGATGCTTTTGATAGTAAAATATTCTGAAATATCCAAACCTTATTGAATGAGAATTAGGCTATAATGCAAACAACATCTGGATGTGATTGTTAAAAACCAAATGCAAAAGGGGAATCCAAATTATGTTAGATGTTACACTAACATCAGAATCTTGGGAAAAGAAACAATTTAAAAGAAAAAACAAGACAGAAATGGCCCATAAGAAAAGAGTGGTTACAATAAACTAGGGTATATTCAGAACAGGGGAAATGATACTGAAGTCCAGGAGACTGACAAATCCAGAAAGGTAAAATACTCCAGCAATATACTGCTTCATGTTGGGCCTAATTGACTTCATAATATTTATTCTAAATAAAATACAAATTTATTTCTCCATGAAAGTCTAAATGATAGGCATTACCCGGACAAGTTAAATTAGATTTACTGCATTTGTCAGCCTGCTAAGCATTTTTATCTATCCTTTCCAGTAAAAACAGTTTCAGTGGTTATGACTACTAAATGTTCCCAAATTAGATGGGAATATTTTCAGTGGTGGGGTTAAATATTTGCTAAAATTTTCTTTGCTCTAAATTGACAAAAATTGAAAATCTCCCTGGGCCCATTGTTATCCATGCATCATTCCAAGTTCCCCAACAGTAGAATCTTTTGAGGAATACAGCCAGTCAGAACCTCAGGGCTGTGAAAAACAAAGGTGATCAAAAAAATAATGAAAACTACTACTCCTACCATTTATTGGGAAACGTATACATAATCTTATCATGTACCAAGATGTATTAGGTAGGTGTTATCTCTGTATTAGAGTTGAAGAAATTTAACTGAAGCTCAAACATGTTAAGTAACTTACCTAAATTCAAGGTTCTAGTAAGAAGCAGGGCTAGAACCTTAACCCAGGTCTACTAGTCCATGCTTACTCCACTATGCTGTACTGTCATTGACAGAGGTAGACAGGATATGAAGCCATATGCATATAAAGTGTGTGTGTGTGTGTGTGCGTGTGTGTGTGTGTGTGTACTCATGGGCACAGACCCATTTCTCTGCAGTGAATCCAGCAACAGATCCTGGCTGAATATTTCACTTGGAGAAAAAGCCAGAAATAACAGCATTAGAAGCTCCCATCTAAATTACTTCATATGTGTTACCATCTGCATGCTTCATAGATGCATAGTACTTTAAAATGTACACAGCTCTTTTTTCATCCTCATCAGAGCCTTTCTACAATCACCAGTTCTTCACAGGAGGAAACAGGCTCAGAGTGAATAGGAATCTCATGTAAGAGTTCCTCATGAGGTGAAGGTTGAACTATCCACTCCATCCTCACTCCAAATCCGGTCCTCTTCTCCTCCTGAGCCAGGCATCCTGGTAATGTGCCATCACGCAAGGCATGCAGATTCTCAGAGCCTCTCTCTCTCCCTTGACCAGGTCTCTTAAGTTTCCTTTACCAGTATGAGATTACTGAGGCTGCTGCCAAATGTTCTAGAAAGTAATACAGAATCAAAGGAAGAATTTTCCAACTCTTTCTGATGTCCACCAAGAAAAGGAAGAACTTGAGTTTCCATTAAAATAATTAATATTTTAGTCTGTCTGTTTTTAAAGTAAACTCAGTCCTTTTCTCCATGGTTATAAAGAGTGATTCTAAAGTAATTGCATACTGTCCCCACCCCCTCAAATACTCGTTTCCTTTCCCAGGCCACTAAAGGATCCAACTATTTCAGAAAACACTCTTGTTTCAACAGTTGTCCACCAAAACTGAATTGTAATATTGACTGATGCCTAATTTATGAGTCTGCTTAGTCTCATATTTTTCTGATTCTTTCCAAAGTATTTGTTATACATCTATATATCCTTCAGGCCCTGTTCAATTTCCAAAAATAGTCAACTATTTCACTATAAGTTTAACCTTGCCAAATATTCAGTTCAGTTCAGTCGATCAGTCGTGTCTGACTCTTTGTGACCCTATGGACTGCAGCAGGTCAGGCTTCCCTGTCCGTCCCCAACTCCCAGAGTTTACTCAAACTCATGTCAATTGAGTCAGAAATGCCATTCAAGCATTTCATCTTCTGTTATCCCCTTCTCCTCCTGCCTTCAATCTTCCCCAGCATCAGGATCTTTTCAAATGAGTCAGTTCTTCACATCAGGTGGCCAAAGTATTAGAGTTTCAGCTTCAACATCAGTCCTTCCAGGGAATATTCAGGACTGATTTCCCCCAGGATGGA
The DNA here is from genome assembly GCF_029407905.1 of Bubalus kerabau. NCBI lineage: Eukaryota > Metazoa > Chordata > Mammalia > Artiodactyla > Bovidae > Bubalus > Bubalus kerabau. The sequence continues at coordinate 140,731,738 of NC_073624.1, forward strand.
CTGGTTTGATCTTGCAGTCCAAGGGACTCTCAAGAGTCTTCTTCAACACCACAGTTCAAAAGCATCAATTTGGCACTCAGCTTTTATACTGTGCATATAAGTTAAATAAGCAGGGTGACAACATACAGCCTTGACATACTCCTTTCCCAATTTGGAACCAGTCTGTGTCAAATATACACAGATCTTATCACAGTTGCTAACCTAAAAAGGAGGAGGAGACAGCAATGGGGAGGAATGGAGACAAACATACAAAAAATGTATTGTATACATGTGTTCCCCATCCTGAACCCTCCTCCCTCCTCCCTCTCCATACCATCCCTCTGGGTCGTCCCAGTGCACTAGCCCCAAGCATCCACTATCGTGCATTGAACCTGGACTGGCAACTCGTTTCATACATGATATTTTACATGTTTCAATGCCATTCTCCCAAATCTTCCCACCCTCTCCCTCTCCCACAGAGTCCATAAGACTGTTCTATACATCTGATATTTGGCAAAACTAATACAATTTTGTAAAGTTTAAAAATAAAATAAAATTTTAAAAAAATGTATTGTAGGATTATGGCATCTTCATAACTGCTCTGGAGGGAGAGAATGAGGAAAAGAGGAAGAGAAAGAGATGGAAGGAGAACATTTTTTTTTTGGATAATATGGACTAGCTAGAGATTACAGCTATCAAGGATTTAGAAAAGGTAAATACTTTCCTTGGAAAGATCTTCTCCTTGGGGTTACTCTTCTGCCTTTCCTCCACTCATCCTAAGGTGCAGAGTGGTGGTATGTACCTTGGGGCAAACGTTCAGGTTTGTGGCCCAAAAAAAGGCTATGACCATCTATTTTGTATTGTTCTATAGCCAAGTTAAGCAATTAAATCTCTGCATCCTATCTACGTAATTTGGAAACCAATGGTCAGAGACATTATCAATACCCCTTGTCCCTTGCACATTCCAATAAATCAAACTCCTCCCTGGGACTTCCCTGGTGTTCCAGGGGTTAAGAATCTGCCTGCCAATTCAGAGCACACAGTTTTGATCCCTGGTCTGGGAAGATCCCATATGCCAAGGAACAACTAAGCCTACGCAGCACAACTACTGCTCCTACACCCTACAGCCTGTGCTCCGCAGCCAGAGAAGCTACTGCAGTGAGAAGCCTGTCCACCACAAGTAGAGAGTAGCCCCTGCTGGCTGCAACTGGAGGAAGCCAGAGCACAGCAGTGAAGACCCAGAGCAACCAAATTAATTTTTTTTAAAAAAAGAGCTTCACTATGATTTAAAAAAAAAAAAAATTCCAAAAGCCATTCCAGATTTTCATCTTGAGAAGACAGAGAGAACAGCTCTTATATGGCAAGTCTGGTTCAGGGCTTCATTGCTTTTCAGTGAGTCAGAAACATGACAAAGAATATCTTTGGCATAACATCTATCAGTGACCATTGAACATTTTCAGTGGGAGGATTCTGACTCTTTGATTCATGCCTTTAACAGGCTCTTAATTGATTTTCTTTAAGTAAGTGAAAGGCAAACTAATTTAAATATTAAACAAATTCTAATTATTATCTCTTAATAACAAGACTCTCCCTTATGGTGATAACTAATCTAAGTCATGGTCTCTGCTTTAGCCCCTCACCCAAATATTTAATACATCATTCCTTTCCTGCGTAAACTTCCCTAGATCCTGTCTCATGTTTCTGGGTTGTTTATGAGAACAGATAAAGGAAATGACTTCTCACTTTGTTCTTTTACCCATATGGCATAGATGTGTCTAAGAATAAAAGTCACAGGACCCTGGGCAGAGAACAGAGGAAGAGAGAGAGTGATTTATGATGGCCAAAGTGTGGGATGGTGCGGGAAGATAAGAGAATACAGCAATCTCTTGCATGAGCCTTGTTTTCAAGGATGATTAAAAATAAACAGCTAATCTTTCCTTCTGCTTGAGTGAAAGACTTATACTGACATGTGGGTGGAGAGGGAGGCCATTTCTTCTCATAAGGACTTGAACTCAAATTAGTCAAGAGATGTTTATTGACTATTTACTAGGTATAAGACTCTGTTATTAATTCCACATTCTGTTCTTGAACCAGATTTATCTAATGTTTACCTAATTTTGCCTCTCTTATCACTCCTGGCTCTTCTAACCTAGAATCTTGCTTAGCTCCTATTTTTCCATTTAATTCTATGGTAATGTAAGAATATATTACCCATTTGCTGTTAGTCATCAAAACTATTTCCCCCCATATGTTCATTGGGTAGCTGTTGTGGCACAGATTTACCAAGTTACACGCCATGGATCCCTGCATATCCCTTTTACCCGCAAGTTGACTTATTGTGCAGGTCCAGAGCTCTGTGCAAGCCTCAGGGGACATGGGACCCATCTGCTCAAAAGATTCTCAAAAATGCTCATGCCTTTAACTTTAAAAACTGTCAACTATTTCATGGTGAGACTGAGTCTTGAATTTACTTTTATTCTTCCCAAGCATGGGGATATTAATAAACCAGCAACCCAGTAGATTTATATTAAATAACTTGATTCACTCCTCCTCTAGATATTTTTCTTTCTCAGAAGCTGAGTTCATTTTCTCCATTTTTCAGCTGGTATATAAAAGTGATTGTCAATCAGCTTCATGGCTATGGCTAGTATTATCTGAAGTTTGTTCAACAAGAATAGTCCAGCTTCTGGGACTTCCCTGACAGTCCAGTGGTTAAGAATCTTCGCTTCCCAAAGGACAAAGAATTAATCTAAAAAATATACAAACAACTCCTGCAGCTCAATTCCAGAAAAATAAACGACCCAATCAAAAAGTGGGTCAAAGAACTAAACAGACATTTCTCCAAAGAAGACATATACAGAGGGCTAACAAACACATGAAAAGATGCTCAACATCACTCATTATCAGAGAAATGCAAATCAAAACCACAATGAGGTACCATTTCACGCCAGTCAGAATGGCTGCGATCCAAAAGTCTACAAGCAATAAATGCTGGAGAGGGTGTGGAGAAAAGGGAACCCTCTTACACTGTTGGTGGGAATGCAAACTAGTACAGCCACTATGGAGAACAGTGTGGAGATTCCTTAAAAAACTGGAAATAGAACTGCCATATGACCCAGCAATCCCACTGCTGGGCATACACCCCAAGGAAACCAGAAGTGAAAGAGACACATGTACCCCAATGTTCATCGCAGCACTGTTTATAATAGCCAGGACATGGAAGCAACCTAGATGTCCATCAGCAGATGAATGGATAAGAAAGCTGTGGTACATATACACAATGGAGTATTACTCGGCCGTTAAAAGAATACATTTGAATCAGTTCTAATGAATGGATGAAACTGGAGCGGATTATACAGAGTGAAGTGGGCAAGAAAGAAAAACACCAATACAGTATACTAATGCATATATATGGAATTTAGAAAGATGGTAACAATAACCCTGTATACAAGACAGCAAAAGAGACACTGATGTATAGAACAGTCTTTTGGACTCTGTGGGAGAGGTAGAGAGCGGGATGATATGGGAGAATGGCATTGAAACATGTAAAATATCAGATGTGAAACAAATCGCCAGTCTACGTTCGAAGCATGATACAGGGTGCTTGGGGCTGGTGTACTGGGATGACCCAGAGGGATGGGATGGGGAGGAAGGTGGGAGGGGGTTCAGGATGGGGAACACATGTACACTCGTGGTGGATTCAAGTCAATGTATGGCAAAACCAATACAATATTGTAATGTAAAATAAATAAATGAATTTTTTAAAAAAAGAATCTTTGCTTCCACAGCAGGGGGGTGCGGTGGGTTTGAACCCTAGTCAGGGAAGTAAGATCCAACATTCTGTGTGGTTAAATAAATAAATATTAGAAAATAGGAACATGCTAGCCAGAGTAGTTACGCAATCTGAAAGAAATAAATATTTTAAAAAGTAGCCCGATCTCTTTAACAAGTGGTGCTGGAAAAACTGGTCAACCACTTGTACAAAGAATGAAACTAGAACACTTTCTAACACCATACACAAAAATAAACTCAAAATGGATTGAAGATCTAAACGTAAGACCAAAAACTATAAAACTCCTAGAGGAAAACAGAGGCAAAACACTCTCTAACATAAATCACAGCAGGATCCTCTATGACCCACCTCCCAGGGTAAGGAAATAAAAGCAAAAATTAACAAATGGAACCTAATTAAACTTAAAAGCTTTTGCACAACGAAGGAAACTATAAGCAAGGTGAAAAGACAGCCTTCAGAATGGGAGAAAATAACAGCATATGAAGCAAATGAGACAAAGAATTTATCTCAAAAATATACAAGCAGCTCCTGCAGCTCAATTCCAGAAGAATAAATGACCCAATCAAAAAACGGGCCAAAGAACAAAACAGACAGTTCTCCAAAGAAGACATACAGATGGCCAACAAACACATGAGAAGATGCTCAACATCACTCATTATCAGAGAAATGCAAATCAAAACCACAATGAGGTACCACCTCATTGCCGGTCAGAATGGCTGCTATCAAAAAGTCTACAAACAAATAATGCTGGAGAGGGTACTGAGAAAAGGGAACCCTCTTACACTGTTGATGGGAATGCAAACTAGTACAGCCACTATGGAGAAGTGTGTGGAGATTCCTTAAAAACTGGAAATAGAACTCCCATATGACCCAGCAATTCCACTGCTGGGCATACACACCAAGGAAACCAGAACTGAAAGAGACACGTGTACCCCAATGTTCATCACAGAACTGTTTACAATAGCTAGGACATGGAAGCAACCTAAATGTCCATCAGCGGATGAATAGATAAGAGAGCTGTGGTACATATACACAATGGTGTATTACTCAGCCATTAAAAAAGAATGCATTTAAATCAGTTCTAATGAAGTGGATGAAAATGGAGCCTATTATACAGAGTGAAGTGAGTCAGAAAGAAAAACACCAATACAGTATATTAATGCATATATATGGAATTTAGAAAGATGGTAACAATGACCCTATATGTGAGACAGCAAAAGAGACACAGATGTAAAGAACAGACTTTTGGACTCTGTGGGAGAAGGCAAGGGTGAGATGATTTGAGAGAATAGCATTGAAACTTGTATATCACCATATGTGAAACAGATCACCAGTCCAGGTTCGATGCATGATACAGGGTGCTTGGGGCTGGTGCACTTGGATGACCCTGAGGGATTGGATGGGGAGGGAGGTGGGGGGGGGTTCAGGATGGGGGACACATGTACACCCAAGGCTGATTCATGTCAATGTATGGCAAAAAGCACTACAATATTGCAAAGTAATTAGCCTCCAATTAAAATAAATAAATTTATATTTTAAAAAAGTAGCCCAGCTTTACAATAGAAAGGATAAAGCTCTCTGGTTGTGTGTGTGAAATATTGCTAATGAAGTGAAGTGATGTGAAAGTCGTTCACTGGTATCTGACTCTTTGCAACTCCCATGGACTGTAGCCTGCCATGGAATCCTCCAAGCCAAATGCTGGAATGGGTAGCCATTCCCTTCTCCAGGGCATCTTCCCAAACCCAGGAATCGAACCCAGGTCTCCCACATTGCAGGTGGATTCTTTACCGTCTAAGCCACCAGGCAAGCCCAAGAATACTAGAGTCGGTAGCCTACCCCTTCTTCCACCAGATCTCCCTGACCCAGCAATGGAACCGGGGTCTCTTGCATTTCAGGTGGATTCTTTACTAGCTGAGCTACCAGGGAAGCCATATTGTTAATAGATATCTATTCACATGGTGTTAATAGATAACAACATATAAACATATATAATAAGCAACAAAGCAATCAAGAATAAGTAACAGTTTTGTGGTGGACTTGGTGAATAAAACACATACGTGGCAGGCAGTGGAGCCACAGGATATAGAATGAAAAGAGCCGGTGATGGGTGAAAGAACTATACAGACCATAACCACCTCCTCCCTCTGAATTTAAAGTAAGCAGAAAGTCACGGTGAAGGTTAAATGAGATAATAAATGTGTTTGGAAGGATACCTAGCCCACAGCAAGTGCTCAGGCAAGGTTATTACTACTACCGGGTTCTGTGTGCTTACTATTACTATGTGCCTGGCAGTATGGGAGATGCTAGGGTGGCATGGGAAACAAAGCCAACTAGGAGTCAGGTCTCATGGAGTTCACAGTGTAATGAGCAAAATAAACACAAAACAAAATGCATCTAAATGGGAAATTTTAAATGGGAAATTTCATAATTGGACAGGTCATGTGACAGGATCAAGCAGAATGCAGAAAGAATAAAGAATGTGCAGGTGTTCATTTCCATAGAGCAGCAAAGGAAGGTCTGAAGTGGAAATGTCTGCACTGGTCTGGGGACCTCAGATGGGAAAGTGCCTTCACCATGACCTCTTATGTTCTTCTCCAAGAAAAGAAATGATGTCTTCCCCTTGCCCTTAATTATACCATCAAAGTTGCTCATGAGCTCTCTTCTCTTAGTTACAATTCCATATAAACCAAGCACACTTCTTAGTTATCCCTGTATTTTTTTCTAACTAGTGATTAAGTGTTTTATGATTTTTGGCATCAAACGGATTTGGGTTGAAATCCCACTTCTGAGCTGTGTGCTCCTGGGCATTTTCTTCACCGGTAAAAATGTGGAAATAAAACTGCCTATTTCATAGAGATGGAATTGGATAAGTAAAATAATTTATGTGATGTCATTACATAGTTACTGACGTAAAGCAAGTGTTCAATAAATAGGGAGCATTTATAATAAGAATTGGACATTTTGGATTATTCAGAAAATTTAAGTGGATTTATTATTGAACAACCATGGTGATACCACTTTTTGCATTATTCATGATTATACTTATTTCACCTTCCTCAATCCAAGCTCTTTCAAAAAAAAAGAATGAAATAAGAAAGAAAAAGAACCCAAAACTCAAATGCATATATTCAAGTTGTTCACCTGTGAACCTAATTTGTGGACATCTTGAGCATCAACTGTTAGTTTTCTTTATTTTTTAAAGTTTTTTTTTATATGAACCATCTGTAAAGTATTAATTGAATTTGTTATAATATTGCTTCTGTTTTACATTTTGGGTTTTGGCCTTGAGGCATTGGGATCTTAGCTCCCTAACCAGGTATTGAACCTGCGTATCCTGCATGGAAGACAAAGTCTTTACTGTACCGCTAGGGAAGTTCCTGTTTGTTTTCTTTATGTGACTGTCAACTTCCCCAGTATCACCAAATAGTTGCTGGCAACTAGAAAAATCCATGCCATTGTCCACATAAATGCTCACATTTCCAAAAGCAAAGCTTATAAAAAGCAAGGGAAAGGGCTCATTCTGTCAACTCCTTTCATAGGACAGCTCAACTTCTTCCAGTTTTGCTAGAATGACAACATACTCCTTCTTTTACATCTTTTCTTAAAAATCACAGATAACTCTTTGCATAAGAAAGTGGCAGTTCTCACTGTGAGACATGTGGATTCAAAGCCAACATCCACTCTTGCCATATTTCGTCACGGGTGTCTGAGAGCCTTCACTCCCCTTGTATAGAGTACATAGATACACCCTCCAGCAGTCCACCCTCCAGACAGTTCTACAATGACTGTAATGAACTCATATGAACTGTTGGAAATACTGGCCTGTGTTGCTTTATACTTAGAATCCTACTTACTGCCTCTGCTTACCAGGCCCACATACACACAGAGGGAGTGTGTATCATTACCTGACCCCTAACAATTTACACAATACTCTACCAACAAGAAATGGTGACAGACTTTTATTTTTTTGAGCTCCAAAATCACTGTGCATGATGACTGCAGCCATGAAATTAAGAAACACTTGCTCCTTGGAAGGAAAGCTATGACAAACCTAGACAGTGTATTTAAAAGCAGAGACATCACTTTGCCAACAAAGGTCCATCTAGTCAAAGCTATGTTTTTTCCAGTAGGCATGTACAGATGTGAAAATTGGACCATAAAGAAGGCTGAGTACCGAAGAATTGATGCTTTTGAACTGTGGTGTTGGAGAAGACTCTTTACAATCCCTTGGAAAGCAAGGAAATCAACCCTAAATGTTCATTAAAAGGACTGATGCTGAAGCTCTGATAATTTGGCCCCCTGATGCAAACAGCTGACTCATTGGAAAAGACCCTGATGCTGGTAAAAAATTGAGGGCAAGAGGAGAAGGGGGTGGGAGAGGGTAAGATGGTTGGATGGTATCATTGATTCAATGCACATGAATTTGAGCAACCTCTGGGAGATAGTGAAAGACAGGGAAAGCCTGGGGTGCTACATACAGTCCATGGGGTCGCAAAGAGCTGGACACGACTTAGCAAATGAACAACAACTTACCAACAAGAGTTGTTTAGCCCTCTGAACTTACCAAGGCTTTGGGGTGTCTATTTTCTGATTCAGCTTTCCAGTTCTGTGGAGTACGGCAGCTGTCACAGTGCCACTTTACTAGAGTTTAGAGGATTTCTAAAAGCCACTATCAATAATTTTAGTATTTGCAAGTCGCTCATTAACAGGCCATCTGAAGGAATTTAGATTAGAAAGATCGCCTCATTTTGACGAAATTTAAAGCAAGTGTTTTCAAGCAAGTTCAGTTGGAATATGTGCATGCGAAGCAAAAAAGCTTACAGTTCAACATTTTAGTCCTCAGAACCACTGATTTTGACTGGTATGGACATCCTTTTAAAGTAGGGAGACAATGAAGCCTCGATCAAAGGTGCGATCTTCTCCCAGGTGAGTTACACTCTCCAAGTGCTAAATCTTTTCTCTTCTGCAAAGGCCCACCCTGGAGCTTAGTGGGCTGTTTCATAAATCCACATTTCTGATCACAGGAACAACTAGGTGAGACAGTGTGAACACTTCAAGTAAACTCATAACAACTTCTGGAAATCTTTCTAAGCAAATGCCCTTTTGCCTCTTGACAGTAAAAAGGGGCAGACATTGTGTATTATTTTTAATAAAAAAAATTGGGGGGGGCTGCCCCACATGGCATGTGGTATCTTAGTTTCCCAACCAAGCACTGAACCTATGCCCCTTGGATTGGAAGTGCAGACTCTTAACCACTGGACTGTCAGGGAAGTCCCCAGAAAGAAATTTTTAAATACATCAGAATACAGAATATAAAGTTTCTATTCACATACGTCTTCCCTTAAAAATAATAACCTGTAGTTCTTTTACATCACCATGAAAGAGGGGATATTTTTAAAAATATAATAGAACAGCAAACCACAGCCTGCCATCTGTTTTTTGTAAATAAAGTTTTGCTGGAACCCAACCATGCCCATTGATTTATGGTTTGTCTATGACTTTTATGCTGTAATGGCAGAAACTGTATGGCCCAGAAAGCCTACAATATTTACTATTTGGCCTTGTATGGAAAAAATTTGCTGACTTCTGTTAAATAATGTGGTCCCAAGGTATGAGGCAGAACAATATCCTAGTTTAAAGTACAGGCTCTGAAGTCAGTATTCTGTGCTTAAAGCCTGGCTCTGCTGTAGAGTAACTGAAACCTTGTGCAAAATACTTAATGTCTCTAGGCCTCCATGTCCTCATCTGTAAAACAGGAAGATTAATAGCATCAACCTCAGAGAAGTGTGGAAAAGATTAATTGAGATAATACATCTAAAGGGTTTTGAATATTGCCTGGTATAAAACATCATTATTAGTATCACATTGGGAACAGCTGTATAAACTGAACTCCCACAGAAAAGCTTCAGCTGAGTTTCAAATGGCACTTAAACATGCTTGTAAGAATTTCTAAGATTCATTGCTGTGTTATACAAAGGGGATTCTCAGCTTATTTCCACCGACAGGCTACAGGCTGACACAAATGACAGCTTCAGAACACAGCCCTTTTATATCCCTCCCTTATTCTATCCCCAAACCATTGCTTTTGATTTCAATAGCTTATGTCTACAAATGTTATATGTTAGTCAGTACTCAGGCATTCAGACTTCAAATTATTTGATCTTCAAACTTGTCATTCTTGGTGTTTTTCTTCCTCATCTCACCTCCCTTGGATGTTTTTACTCCCAGCACTCTCCTTTAATATTGATTTTATAGCTGGAAGATGCTGGAGAAGGGAATCCTCATACTTCCACCTGAGCCTGCTGCTGCTGCTGCTAAGTCGCTTCAGTCATGTCCGACTCCATGCGACCCCATAGACGGCAGCCCACCAGGCTCCCCTTTCCCTGGGATTCTCCAGGCAACAATACTGGAGTGGGTTGCCATTTCCTTCTCCAATGCGTGAAAGTGAAAAGTGAAAATGAAGTCGCTCAGTCGTGTCCGACTCTTAGCGACCCCATGGACTGCAGTCCACACCAGGCTCCTCTGTCCATGGGATTTTCCAGGCAAGAGTGCTGGAGTGGGGTGCCTTTGCCTTCTCCCCACCTAAGCCTACGATACTCAAAAGATACTGTGCTAAAATCCCTAGTAAGATTATTTAAAATGCAGATCCAAGCCTCACAGAATCTTATTTCATAGGATTGAGATGATTCTAGAAGACTGCTTCTGTAGGAAGCAAAGGAGCTGATTGCAGACCTTCCTGACCCAGGAATCAAACTGGGGTCTCCTGCATTGTAGGCGACTCTTTAGCAATTGAGCTATCAGGGAAGCCTGATTCTTACTTAGGATATTTCGAAATACACTGCCCTGTTCCTACTCTTTCCCCTGCTTCACCTAGACAGCAGCTTTTTGTGGTCAATACATTTGCATCACCATGTCCTCTTTCTCTCTGAAAATATGGTTTGTGTGTTTGAAGAGTTGGAAAGGATGGAAGTAGGGTTAATATTTTTATGGGCTTCCAATGGTCCCAAATGGCTAGCATGAATGGACTTACTGAAAAGAAAACAGAGTTTTATGTCTGCTTGTAGGAACTGTATAGAATTTTCCAAGTTGCATAATGATGTGTGCCGTGTACCAGAGGGTAAAATTAAGCTTATAAGACTCTTCAGCTGTATTTGATACTTTGGAACATGAGGGTCCTTATAGATCCATTTAAACTATCTGGTTGAACTATCTGCTTTAGAAATTACAGGACTTTTTTTTCCCTGACTTAGCCAGTTTTGATTTGTAACTCCAAGTTTGGGGAAATCATCTCAAGTTCAAGGCTGGTTTTTGAAAATAATTCTGTTCACCACCACCCTTCCTCACTTCCCTTCTCAGCAATGGGATGAATTATTAATAATATGCTGAGGGTGTACAGCGCTGCCAAGATTTACTTCCTGTTTCTACTTGGGCTGGTTTAGTATTATTTTCCAATGTTCTGAAATTACATGTCAGAATTTATTTGAAAACATAATAATTTGGAAATGGATATCCTGCTAATTGGATCATCTGTCTCTAGCTACAGCTCTTTTCTTCTCTTTGTAACATCCTGATTTATAATGATCATCTCACCTTTGCAGATATTGCAGTATTTAGGAATAATGCTCAACCCCATTCTGTCTCTGGAATAACATAAAGACATCTTGGATTATGCTATTATTCTACTACCTAAGAATTATCTCTATGCTTCCTTCCTGATCGTGTTGGTTTGTTGCCAAAGTGGTGATTTATGTTTGCTTGCTTCCAGACTATATTATGCAATGCTTTCATATACAGACTGATTAGACTCTACACAGAAAGGAACACAGTTCAGTTAATCAAGTATGTTACACACCAATCCTTGTTTCCTTAGGCTTCCTCATGGCTTCCTTTCTGAGATGGGATATGGAATTCACACCACCAATGTAAAAACCCTGACCATTCTCACTGATGACTTGCAAGCTTACAGAGCTTCTGTTTCTAGAATTAAAATACTTCTTGTATCTGGCATAGCAAAAGAGCTGCTGCTGTTTTGATAATTGAAAGGTTTAACAGTTGTACATACCAGAACTGGTTTTGGTTTTACTCTTGTCATTTAAATTTATGCATGATTTGTACATATAACCTATTCCTTATAGAGTTGGGCCCTTCAGACTGCCCGGAATCAAGGGACTATGGTCCTGCAGAAGGAAGGGGCTTCTCACATAGTCTAACATTTCTCTGCAGGCAGCCAACCCTTAACTAGCATCCCTGACCAATAGCTATTCAGCATCCCCATGGTCACCTTCAATGATAAGGGGTTCAGTATTGGAGACATAGCTGATCCCACTGTTGAGTATTACTAGTTGATGATTCCTTCTTTCTTTTCAATAGGCACCAAAGCTTCATGTGCAGTAATCTCTACCCTGTACCCTAGTTTTTCCTTTTTTTCTATAGCACTTACTATGGACTGGATGTTTGTATCCCTCAAAAGTCACATGTTGAAACTCTAATCCCAAATGTGATGCTATTTTGAGGTGGGGTCTTTGGGGGGTAATTGGGTCCTGAGGATGGAGCCTTCATAATGAGATTAGTGCCCTTATAAAGAAAGACAGAAGCAATTTTGCTTCCTCTCTCACTACCAAATGAAGATACAAAAAGATGGTCTTTTGTGAACCAGAAAGAGGGCCTTCACCAAGAACCCCACCATCCTTGCACTCTAGTCTCTGAATTCCAAATTCCAAAATTATGAGAAATATGTTTATTGTTTAAGCCACACCATCTCTGTTATTTTTGTTACAGCAACCCAAACCAAGGCAGAACTGATGAAGAACTTGATATGGCAACCATTCAAATAAAAAGACGTATCAAATTCCCTTCTCTAGCAAAACATGCCCAATTTCCCTTGCTATCCTTCACATCCATAGTTTTCAAGTATTTCACCTTTCCTTCAAATTTTTAGCAATCACTTCTCTCTGTCAGTTTCTCTTTCTGCTTCTAACCAGCCCATGTAATCCTAGAAATAATCATTTCCTAACTTGTGTTATGGATGAGATGGCTGGATGGCATCACCAATGCAAGGGACATGAACTTGAGCAAACTTTGGGAGATGATGAGGGACAGGGAACCTGGCGTGCTGCAGTTCATGGAGTTGCAAAGAGTTAGACATGACTAGGTGAGTGGACAACAACAACTTGTGTTATAACAAATACACATACCTTCCTACTCAAAAATTCTAGATTCTAATAAATCCACAGGAGAAACCCACTGCAGAATACTTATCAAATTATTCTATACAAATTACTCTATATAACTCAGTGGGAGAAGAAAAAAATATATATATGTACTTGCTAAAAGAATGAACATACTATTATTTTTTTTAAGTTTGAAAAGATAGAATCCAAATGATAATAATTATTCTGGAAATATTATAGATACATTTTTCTGTTTTTGCGTATTTGAAACTTTTTTCTACAATGAGCCAGCATTTTTTATGTAACTCTTTTTACAACCATTGTAAGAAAGACTCTGTATTTTTTAAACGATTTGTCAGTTAATTATTATGGCATAGGCAACTTCCAAGTGTTTAAACTCTGGGCATTTAAAACTTGGAAATTATATTTCAAAACCATTTAGTGTAAGACAATTATAGTTTTATAATCGATGCAGAATCATGAGAAATTATCCATGATCTGAAAGTAAAGGCAAGGATCTTGAACAAAGAATTCATTGGAAACATTTGAGCAAAAGCACTGCCTCTGGGTACATTGTTTTAAATCCATTTCTTTGAGAACCTTAATGTGGAAGATACACATACAATGATGTTAGCCTACGGTAATACGCAACAGAAAAATTTTATTATACTTGGAATACTTATAAGCCTCCTTAGACAAAAATGTCCAAAGTAGCTGCCTGAATTGAGACATCTGGAAAATGAAGGCATTATGTGTTGACCTAGGATAATTTGCCATGATGCTGGTGATTTTCTATTCATTTTCTTCAGTACTTTTCAAAAGACTATTGTATTTAAAAGCCAAATTGCTGGCACCATGCAATTTGAAAAAAAAAAAAATACATCAAGTACACAAATTACTGAAGAAAAATACTGCCTGTAGTTTCCAACCAAGTGAGATCCACAGAAAATGTCATGTCAAAATCCTGCAGGGTCATCCTTTATACATTTGTGGATGAATTTACTACCTTATTACCCAGACCGTCCCCACATTATAAAGCAAAGCTGCCTATGTAATGGAAGCTTATGCAAACATTGATTTCTTGTGGTTAACTTCCAAATATCTTCAGATCATTTCTGTGCACTCTGAAAGTTTATCTCTTCCCCCCCAGCAGCAGACCAGAATGTTAATATAGAATTCTTGTGTGTCCATTTCTGTTGACACAATGCCCAGACTATCAGTCGCTATTAATTCCAGGAGAATAAGGGCAGGGCAGAGGCCAGGCAAAGTGGAATCCCAACGAAACAGGAAAAAGAATAAGCGCTGTCAGATCTCTTTTTGTCGAATAGTTCAGTTGGGCACCACTGATCCTTTAAAGTCTGTGTTTGCACTACCTTCAATTATTTGTTGAAAGGAGCACAGATTGGCTGGTACATGTCATTGTTTGTATAGCACAGAAACATGAATTAAATCTGTCAGTCTTTTGATCTGCATGCCAAGTCAACAGTGTACTCATTGTAAGTACTTATCAAAAAAAAAAAAAAAAACAAAAAAAAACTCCTGTATTCTGCCATGAAGAGAGGAAACAATTTTTGCCCTTTTGCCTAATTTTGTCACTCTTCCTGTTAGATTCCTTTTAAAAGTGACATTTATTTGTCAGTGAAAACAAAAACAACAACAACAAAACCCTCTTGTCAGATACAATCTTAATTACATATTTTGAGGTCTGTGAAGACTTGAGTTACCTCTTTCCATTCCCTACATAACCACACAAGAGAGAAAGGTAAATAGTAACACAAGGAAAATACTATTTTGCATTGGTCTTTGGAGGATGGTGTGCCATTTCTTCCCTTAGAACTTTTTATAAAATCAAATACTGTGGAAGCAGACAGAACATAAAACAATATTTTAGGAAGAAAATGGAGAAGACAGTGAGTTCCATACAGGCTGAAGTTCAACATTAAAAAAAAAAAATCATCTACTGGAAAAAATTAAGCTGGTACTCTTCATTTTATTTAATCACCAAAAATAAACATTCTTGTCATGGAAAATGCTTCAAACAAGAGGAGATTTCTCTCCAAATCATGTCTTAGAAATCTCAGAATTAGAAGCTCCCTACTTTTTTATTTAGCTTGTATTATGGTTAATATTAATAGAAAGTGTGCAAAAATGTTACATTTTAATAGCCACAAATAATTAGAAGGAGATGGGTACCATTAACAATTGAACAATCTCTAAATCTCAATTTATTAACTGTTCTTTAGATAACTAATAAGTAGAGAATTCACGTCATCCAGTCATTTGTTGTGAAAAGGGATAAAGAAAGCTACAAGGAAGGTAAGAAAAGTAGACCAAACGATCTCAATAATAAATTATATAATCGAACTCTGAATATAGAGTAGGTAGGTACTTTATGACTAAAAATCATTTTTGAATTCCTTATCTCCACAAGACAATTTGAAGGTAAACCAATCCATGTTCCATGTGGAACACTTAGTCATTTATCTCTGGAGCTTTGGGGTAAACGTCTTTTATGACGGCTACATTTATTTTATTTGATGAACTTGAGAGAACCCCGCCATCTGACCAACAATTAATATTCAAACGAATGATGTGCTGAAAAACCAGGATGATCATAACTGGAAGTCACTGAAAGTCACCTCTTTTAGACTGAGCTGAGAACAAAGATGCTACTGAACGTGCTGTCTTGGGCCTTTTTGCCGGGCTGACCTTACTGTAGATGAGCAATCGGTGACAGCTGTAGCCGTGCATGACACAAAGACCGCGCTCAGTGTTCTCTATAACACACACTCTTCAGCTCACTTTGCTTTGTTTCCAGAGGCGTTTTATTCTCGAGTTTCAAAGCTGAGAGGCAAAAAAACGTGCCAACTGGAAGTCAAAAACGAAACAGCGAGGAGATACACTTTAATAGATTCATCTGCATTGCTTTGTTAACAATCTGTGATTCAGATTTTTTTTTCTCCATTGCTTGAATGAAGTACATCTGAGTCACATAAAGACAGTCTCTGAATAGAAAATTGTCATAGAAAGGTGAATAATTTGAGGCCCCCCATTTCCAGCAAATCAAGTTTCCAAGTAGCCATGGAAGAATTACACATTTTGTTTGGTCTGGTTCTACTGCCAGCTTCCAGGGTTTAATTATCTATATAAACCAAATATTTTATCCTTCAAAAGTAGGGTAAAAATTGTCTGTGTGTGTATGTGTGTGTGTGTGTGTGTGTGGCTGTTTCCTTTCATGAGTAGTCTGTCCAGAACTTAAAGCAATGTGAATCTGAAAAACAGTCTCTTATGTCTCTAATGCTTTTGTCAATCAGCAATGCCTCTGTTTGAACTTACTTGCTGAATATCGTATGTCTGAATTCTCTCATATAAAAACAGTAAGTATTAAAAATATTCAATCTGACAAAGATTTGGGGAATGTAAAACTTCAGGATTCATAATGTATGGATGGTTTTTTAGTGAATTAATATCAATGGGTTAAAGGAGTACTTTTAAAAAATGCACTAGTCAGCAGAAAATCAGGGATATTTGAGTCTGAAAATAAAAGCAATCCTATTTTCTATACCTTGGTGGAAGGCCAAAAATATAACAGATCCTCCTACATAGTAACACAGAAAATCTGTCCGTTAATTAAAACAACAGTTGCCATGATTGTGAGACTGTTTTCTAAGTTCCTCAGACAGCATCACAGTGGTTGATTTCCTCAGAAGAAAAGCTATGACAAACCTAGACAGCGTATTAAAAAGCAAAGACATCACTTTGAAAACAAAGCTCCATACAGTCAAAGCTATGGTTTTCCCAGTAGTCATGTACAGATATGAGAGTTGGACCATAAAGAAGGCTGAGCACCAAAGGATTGATGCTTTCAAACTGTGGTGCTGGAAAAGACTCTTGCAAGGAGATCATAGTAATCAATCCTAAAGAAAATCAACTCTGAATATTCATTGGAAGGACTGATGCTGAAGTTCCAATACTTTAGCCACCTGATGTAAATAGCCAACTCATTGGAAAAGACCCAGATACTGGGAAAGACTGAGGACAAGAGGAGAAGGAGGCAACAGAGGATGAGATGGTTGGATGGCATCACCACTCAATGGACATGAATTTCAGCAAACTCCAAGAGATAGTGAAGGACAGGGAGGCCTGGCATGCTGCAGTCTATGGGGTCACAAAGAGTCAGACACAACTTAGCAACTTAACACACACACACACACAAGATTCTGGAGAATCTTGATGCAACATCTTAAAGTTTAGATAAATTGAGACCCTATAGCTTAGTAGTTATAAATTTGGAATCTGGAACCAGATCGACCTGAGTTAAAGTCCCAATTCTGTCACTTACTGGCTGTGTGACCCTAGGCAAATGACTTTATTCTCTGAACTCGTGTACTCAACCATTACAAGTGGAAAATAAAAGAGCTTTACAAGTTTGTACAAAAGAGCTTTTGCGTTTGCTGGAAGGATTAAGATAGAAAACTCCTCTAAAGCGCTGGCAGGTAGTATGTACTTAGCAGAAGTCAAGGACTTAATTATTACATTAAAGGTTCCATCAGTTGTCAGATGACTCCCTGGGGGAATGTGGCTCATTGATTGGTCACAGATTAGTCCTTCACACACACTCAGTGAAACTTTCAGGAGTTTCCGGAATAAGAAACACAAGTAAGAGGAGGGAGGCAGAGAAAAGAGCCAGCAAGGAAGGAAAGTGAAGGTGGAAGAGAAAAACTCCTCTAACCAACTAATGTGACGTTGACATTGAGCCTTTCCACCAAAAGGATAAAATTAAGCTTTGACATCTAAACTGTGAAAAGAAACTCTAAAAGTCTCCCAGACATTTTCTCACTTGCCACTCCAGAGATCATGAGGAAGACTACAGGATTTCTAGTTGTTTTAAAAGCAGAAAACAGTAATGAGAGAACCACACCTGAGCAAAGTCATAAAGATTATGCGAAGTGTAAGACAGTCCAAGTGATGTGAGCAACAGGCTGCTTTGAGACTGGCTCTGAATTCCCTTCTGCTACCAGAAGTCAGCAGCCTCAAGAACATATTACACACACACACACATGTTCACATGTGTGCATTCACACACAAGCAGGCAGGCACAAATGCCATGTTGATTTCAGAAATGATTCCAGCACAACCATTTCATTACCAGATAAAACAGCTTAAGACTTAAGAGACAAGAATTTGGTCCCAAGCCAGCATCTAGGACACAAACACTTTAATATCAATAGTCAATCCAGAAACTCTTTATGATATAATACCCAACAGCTCACCAAATGGCTTCTCAGAAAAAAATAATTATAATTAAATATCAGTAAATGTCAAGACAGTAAATAGCACCTAGTTGTTCAAGCCAAAAAAACGATTTCTCTATTCCTTGCTACATCCAAACTGTTGGCAATTCTGTGTTCTCTGCTCCAAAACAGATCCCAAATCTGACTGGGTTTCACCATTTCTAATTCCACCATCAGAGTCCAAGCCCCACTCTTTCTCACCTTGTGACCCTATAGCTTCTCTTACCCCTTGAGAATCCAGACTTTAAATAGAAGTCAAAGACGTTGTTTTAACTGTGAATCAGAACACCTCATCTCATGCTCAATTTCCTCCAGGGTCTTCCCAAAGGAGAGAGGAGTTACCCTATGTTCAGCTTTCCAAAGTCACATCTTAGCTGTCTCCCCAGCCTTCGGTTCCTTCGAGTGAACTGTGCTGTCCTCTGTGTCTGGAATACTTGAATCCAAAATGTCCCAAGGCCGTTTCCTTGACATTAGCAAGGTGTCATCTGAAATGATATTCCTCACAGGGACCACTCA
This sequence comes from Bubalus kerabau, assembly GCF_029407905.1. NCBI lineage: Eukaryota > Metazoa > Chordata > Mammalia > Artiodactyla > Bovidae > Bubalus > Bubalus kerabau. The sequence continues at coordinate 140,750,490 of NC_073624.1, forward strand.
GGGAAAGGGTGATCCTTCTCACAGTCATTACCACCTAGAAGGTCACTGTCTGGCATGTATTTTTGTGGAATAATCATGTGTTGAGTGCTTACTCTGGACAAGTAGATGGTAAGCTTTTTGTACAGATTCTCTTATTTAATGCTCTCCAACATGCTGGAAGAGTCGACTCACTGGAAAGACCCAGATGCTAGGAAAGATTGAGGGCAGGAGGAGAAGGGGTGACAGGGGATGAGATGGTTGGATGGCATCACCGACTCAATGGACATGAGTTTGAGCAAACTCTGCGAGATGGTGAAGGACAGGGAATCCTGGCATGCTGCAGTTTGTGGGGCTGCAAAGAGTCAGATACAGCAGTGACTGAACAACAAAAACATGTTGGAGGCAGTACAACAGGTAGTCCTACTTTTACGGAAAGAGCATGAGACTGAGATCAGTTAAATAATTTGTCCAATCAGACAGCAAGGAGATGATGGTACCTGTATTTTAAAAAGTCAAATCTATTGAGACTTTAGTAGTTTATGTATAGAAAAATGTTCCCATTTTAAATGTAGAGAGTTTTGATAAAAGAATACACCTTGTAACCACTCCCACAATTAAAACCTAGAGCACGGCCATCACCCCCAAGATTCTCTTATGCCCTTCCCAAGCTAACCCCCAACTAAGCCTGGCCCCCAGCAGCTAATGATCTGCTTTCTGTCAATGACAGATTAGATACAGCCTGCATTCCCTTGTGGCATCCATATTTAAATCTTCATTAGAAGCCATATTCAGCTCCCTAAAGCCATTTCTTTTAAAAAATATTTATTAACTTTTCATTTGGCTGCATCAGATGTTAGCTGCAGCACACAAGATCTTCACTGCAGTGCACAGGCTCAGTAATTATGGCCTGAGAGCTTAGTTGCACCACAGCATGTGGGGTCTTAGTTCCCTAACCATTCCTACATTGGAAGATGAATTCTTAACCACTGGACAACCAGGGAAGTCCCCCTAAAATGGTATCTGAAGTTTACATCTTCTTTAATGCATGACCAGGTAACATTCAGTAGTTTAGATTCAATTGCTATGCATTCCAAAAATTTTAAAACAAAAGCTAACTGTGCAAGCATGAATGTAGATAAATAATAATGCATATAAATAAATGAATAACCATCACTTTTAAGGTAAAAAAAACTACACAGAGACTCACAAATTAGGTTCAGATTCTGGTTTTGCCTCTTACTAATTTGTTGACCATAAATTAGTCACACACCAAATCTTAGTTTCCTGATGTACATGTAAAAATAAGTATACCCACAATGGGCTTCCCTGGTGGCTCAGCAGTAAAGAATCCACCTGCAATGCAGGAGACCCAAGTTCGATCCCTGGGTCAAGAAAATCCCCTAGAGGAGGGCATGGCAATCCACTCCAGTATTCTTGCCTGGAGAATCCTATGGACAGAGCCGAGCTGGCTAAAGTCCATAGCGTCACAAAGAGTTGGGCATGACTGAAGCGGCTGAGCACACAGCACAGCATACCCACATTGCGTTGACAGTTAAAAGATTATGAGATCATGTAATTAATGCAAGGCACAGGTAGGTCATTGATAACTGTCATTACTCACTACTATTGATATTTCTATTCCAGAAGCTAGGCCATACTGCCCTAAATTCTTAGTACTGTTTGTCTTTTCAAAGTATCACAGTTGCCTTCTGAGATACAGACATCTCTGCAAAATAGGTAGAGGAAGAAAGTATGACTCATATTGTTCAGATGGAGAAACCAAAGCAAAGAATAATCAAAGTGTCTTGCACAGGCATCAAATAGACTATTGGCAGAGTAGGGTCAAGAACTCAGATTTTTCCAAAGACTCTCAAAGTAATTCCTGTGCATTATTCATTGCCACTATATTTTAGCTAAGTTGATAGAAGGAAACGGCCCTCATTGCATTTGCTAAACGGGGAATAGAAAGCAGGAGTGTGTTAAATGATTTATACAAATTGTAAATGTTAAATAATGACAGAGCAAGAACGAAAACTTCTGCCTGTGGATTTCTGAGCTTGCCTATCCCACCAACTTTAAAACTGGAGCTTCACAAAAACGAATTACTAGTCAGCACATTCAAGAAAAATGAAGAGATAAAGAGACAGAAGGGAAATAGAAAAAAAAAAAAAAACTCTGAAGAAATTTGATGGAATAAAGATAAACACTGAAAATGGTTAGAAGTTGTGAATATGGCCCATATGTTCTTCTGGAGCCAGAAATTACCCAGACAAATAGGTGGGAATATATGCCTGCTAGACAGACAATGTACCAGAAATACCCATTTAGGGATATAGTAATCAATGTGTTATCAAGAAATGTGTCTTTAGGATCATGGAGAATATGCTATTTCCAGTGATGCCTTCGAAATTTCAAAATTCTTGGTCTGTGACTGCATAAAATGAGTTATTGGCTTGAACTAGAACAGAGGAGACAGACTTGCAATGCAAAAAAAAAAAAAAAAAAACTTGACTCTCTTTTAGCCAGCTCCTTGCAAAAGAATGTTGTGATAGTTAGTGAAAAAGCACTTTCTAAAATAAGATGATCTGTTTTGGGTACAGAACAATTCTTAATATTTCAATGTTTAAAAGCAGTAGTTTGCAGCAGTCTTTAAAAAATTATTAGGGTATGATGTTCCAGAATTCGTGTGCCCCTTTTCTGAAAGCACAGAGTGGAGAGGAAGGTTTTGCTGATGTAAGTCATGAGCTATATAAGGTTTACTTCTCGAACACTTGCTGGCATGGACTTAATTCCACTCCCTACATGCTAACCTACTTTTCTTACCCTTTCAGGTAGAGCAGAGTAAAAGCTGTACCTTCATGTTTCTGATGGAGATACAGAACTTTGTTCTTTAAGAGAGATACTTTCTGAGTATTTTAAAGGAGATCTTATTTCCAGGAGGGCTTAATGAATACCACAGGTGTTCATATGTCAAGAACACTTTAAGACCAGTCCTGCCTAGAGGCAGAATGACAAATCTTCGTGGGAGGTGTTTGAATTATGCTGGAATTCAGAACATGCAATGACGCATGGCAATATTCAGTTCATTCCCATGCCCGAACTCTCAAGAAATAAAAAGAGCAAAACAATACTCCATGTTTCTACATGTTTGGAATGTGTGGGATTTGTGTGTGTATATGGTTAAGGTGGGAGAAGGAATGTCTTCATTCCTTACTGAAGTGACCCTGTCACTCTCTGAGCTCCACAGTTCAATTTGAACAACTGATCTAAGAAAATAAATAGCAGGGGAAGATAGACACTCAAAAAAATGTAGAAATCAGTAAAAGTTGTCATTGAGGGCTTTTGATGGGACCACAGCCACCCTTCCTCTCCAACGTGCGACTTTTTGATTCTCTGGATGTGCTATTCCCCCATCCTAAGCCACTCCCACATAGCGTTGTGTTCCACCCAAGAGCCATAGGCCTGAACTTTCCTGAGCTCCTGTCCAAATACTGAACTAGACCCAAAATATTGTACTAGTGTTTCTCCACAAGACACAATGACATGTGATTGTAAATGCATCTATTATGACTTGAATAGCCTCTTTTCAGATGTGATATCATGCCAATCATTCAAAATAGAGTGTTCATATACAAATCTGATTTTGTGCTTTTCTAGTAGAACTGGAAGATCTAAAAATACTGGGCTCACCATCCTCCAACATAGCAAACTCCAAAACAGCTGCCCCCCACCTCTTTCAACAGAATGGGCACACTACTCTTCCCCAAGCTTTCAGGGGGCACCTGCAGGTTTTTTACTGTTTCCTGGGGGGCTCAGGACAACAGAATGGGTTATTTCCCATCTGGAAGCACAGACTTGAGCGGTCTGGGGCTGCGACCTCTGACTAGAAGGTAGGTGAATGTTGACTGTAAACCTACAGGCACAACTAAGTCCAGCAGATTCGGGAAATCTTTGTTTCATTATTTTACCTTAGAGCAAAAACTAAAACAACAATAGGAAGGAATCTTAGACCAAACTACCCACAGCCCCATCACCTAAACAAATCAGCATTGTCTTTGAATGTATTATCTGGTGACCTTATCTGACACATTCACCAATTCTGTATTGTTGGTAATGGTGTAGAATGGACTGTGTTACTACTATGCATGTTCCCTTCACATTATATTAATACTAGGAATAACTTAGTGTTCTGCCTCCTTTAAAAAAAAAAATTCCTTTCAGTACTCAAGCTGCAGCTGCTGTTTAATCTCTAAGTTTTATCTGACTCTCTGTGACCCTATGGACTGTAGCCTGCCAGGCTCCTCCGTCCATGGGATTTCCCAGGCAAGAATGGAGTGGGTTGCCATTTCCTTCTCTAGGGAATCTTCCCAACTCATGGATTGAATCCATGTCTTTCACATTAGCAGGCAGATAGGTACGCAAGGTACCTATGCAAACATATACCAACATCTATAAACATACGTATAAAAGCATTTTGTTAGGGAAAAATGGGATTATGCTATGAACATTTCTCTGCAGTGTTCTTTTCTTGCATAACAATGTACCATAAATATAGGGAAGATTTATGCCACTTAAAAACCTGTGACAAAATTTCAGAGCATCCTATGAAGCCTTCAGCCTCTTTATGGAGGTTCTGTCTCCACCTATAGGGCCCCACACAGCCAGGACTGGGAGGCATCTCAGGCATGGCTCACTGGGAAAGCCACATTATCAAAAAGCCTGGGCTTTGGCATCAGACACACCTAAATTTGAATGCTTTCTCTGCCATTTACTGGGTTTGTCACCTTGGCACCAGGCCTCCATATAATTAAGGAGGAAAGTAAAAAAAAAAAAAAAAAACTGTCTTAAAACTCAACGTTCAAAAAACTAAGATCATGGCACCCAGTCCCATCATTTCATGGCAAAGAGTTGAGGAAAAAATGGAAACAGTGGCAGATTTTATTTTCTTGGGCTCCAAAATCACTGCAGAAGGTGATGCTTGCTCCTTGGAAGAAAAGCTATGACAAGCCTAGACAGTGTATTAAAAAGCAAAGATACCACCTTGCCAACAAAGGTCTGTATAGTCAAAGCTATGGTTGTTCCCAGCAGTCATGGATGGATGTGAGAATTGGATCATAAAGAAGGCTGAGAACCAAATAATTGATGCTTTTCAACTGTGGTGCTGGAGAAGATTCTTGAGAGTTCCTTGGACTGCAACGAGATCAAACCAGTCAATCCTAAAGGAAATTAACCCTGAGTATTCATTGGAAGGACTGATGACGCTCCAATACTTTGGCCACCTGATGCGACGAGCTGGCACATTTTCCTGGTGCTGGGAAACAGTGAGAGCAGGAGGAGAAGAGGGTGACAGAGGATGAGATGGTTGGATGGCATCACTGACTTAACGGACATGAGTTCGTGCAAACTCAGGGAGACAGGGAAGCCTAGCATCCTGCAGTCACCATGAGTTGACTCACATTATAAAGCAATTATCCTTCAATTAAAAATAAATAAAATTTTTTAAAAACATTAAGAAAAGGGAATGCAAGCTAGAGTGACAACAGCTGAAGATGGTAGCCGCCTTCAGCACTGATACCGGAAGCAGCTCTCTGTTTTCACTGCCTGCCTTACAGTGTGTATCAGTTAGTGAGTAGAAGTTAGGTGTTGGCTCACAAAGAGTAGAACATGACTTAGTGACTGAACAAGAACAACAAACAATAGCCCCTCAAATTTGATACAAGTCCACCTTCAAGTAATTTACCTGGGATTTAGCCATAAAACAATCTGAAAATAAGCTATTTTAACAAAGCATATATGTGAATGTATTGTGTGATGTGTTATTTTATTTTGAATTATATTGAGGAAGGGATGCCATAATCTCATGGAACATAATCTAGCTGTTCCATGAATCTTAGCCATGTCTCATGTGTATGTATGTGTGTGTGTGTGTGTTATTTTGTTTTAAATTTTATTTAGGAAGGGATGCCATAATCTCATGGAACATAATCTAGCTGTTCCATGAATCTTAACCATGTCTCGTGTGTGGTGTGTGTGTGTATTGAGATAAAATCTATTGTTTCTAAGTGAAGCTGACCACATTTGGGTTCATGAAGACTGCAGGAGACAAACTGATGGGAAGGTTTCATTCGGGCAGAGGCTAGGTGTTCCTCAATTGTTTCCCCTCATGCAGCCACCAATCCTCTCCATTCGGCCCATTTTCCCTCCCACAGGCCTCAAGGTTTGACCCCTGACAGCCTCCCTCCATAAACTTTCCTCATCTCCCTCTTTCTGTCCTCCTCATCTCCTTTACCATGTTCTTGTTTTCTGCATTTTTTGGTACCTTTATCTCCACCTCCAGATGGAAAGCTCCTTGAAGGCAGGCACCGAATCACTGCATTCCCAACACCTAACTTCTACTCACTAACTGATACACACTGTAAGGCAGGCAGTGAAAACAGAGAGCTGCTTCTGGTATCAGTGCTGAAGGCGGCTACCATCTTCAGCTGTTGTCGCTCTAGCTTGCATTCCCTTTTCTTAGTGTCTTTAAAAAATTTATTTATTTTTAATTGAAGGATAATTGCTTTATAATATTGGTTTCATTTCTACCATACATCAACATGAATTAGCCATAGGTGTACATATGTCTCCTCCTTCCTGAACCTCTCTCCCACCTTCCACCCTCTAGGTTGTTACAGAGCCCTGGTTTGAGTTCCCTGAGTCATACAGCAAATTTCTATTGGCTATCTATTTTATATATACAGCCACTATGGAAGACAGTATGGAGATTCCTTTAAAAGCCAGGAATAAAACTACCATACAACCCAACAATACCACTTCTAAGCATATACTTGGAAACCAAACTTGAAAAAGACACGTATAACCCAGTGTTCATTGCAGCACTATTTACAGTAGCTTGGACATGAAGCAACCTAGATGTCTATCAACAGATGAATGAATAAAGAATCAACCTATCTTTTTTAGCTCAGGCGCTGGAGTCCAAGTGTTAAATGCCTCATTAGCACCTTTCTTCTAGTGACTTGGAAGAACTAAGGTTCTCATGTGACTCTGAAGTTGACCAAGGTGCAAGGCTGTGGCAGTGGGGCAAGAACCCACCTCCCTGGGTGAAAGCAAAAGGGGTTGCAACTTTGTTTCTGTCCTAGTTCTTAAAACAGCTCTCATTTGGGGCTTTTCAGTTTCAAGTTGTACAATCTGTTTTTTTTGTTTTGTTTTTTGTTTTTAAGGGGCCAAAGTGAATTCTTTCTGCACTGGACTACAGCCCACCAGGCCCTCCATCCACGGGATTTTCCAGGCAAGAATACTGGAGTGGGGTGCCATTGCCTTCTCCGGTTTAAAAGAATACACAGCCTTAAACACTAAATAGGGTAGCGCTATAACTCGGGTTGCTCAAAAAATTAGGGGGCTTCCTAGGTGGCGCTAGTGGTAAAGAATGTGCTTGCCAATGCGGGAGACTTAAGAGGTAAGGGTTTGATCCCTGGGTTGGGAAGATCCTCTGGAGGAGGAAATGGCAACCCACTCCAGTATTCTTGCCTGGAGAATCCTATGGACAGAGGAGCCTGGCAGGTTACCGTCCATTGGGTTGCAAAGAGTCAGACACAAATGAAGCGACTGAGCATGCAAGCAAAATGAAATTAAGATAGGCAATCATAAAAGGGATTTTAATATATAAAAAGACTCATTGCCATAATTTGCCTCCTAAATAATAACACCCAATGAGCTGTAGCATATTTTATCTGAAGTTTTGGCTGCCTTTATTTACTCCATGAAACGGGGCCCAGAACCTACATTATTGTATTAAGTTTGCAAAGCTATCAAGATGGCCTTGAGTAAGATTCATCATCTTGTCCTAAATTCTCCACACGCTCCACTAAAAGCCTAGTGGCAGACTGAAGGGATTGTCAGAAAGCATAAAAGGCAAAATAAAAATTTTATGCTCTTTTAGGCAAGTGAAGATTTGCCCTCTAGCAATTTCTGATATTAACTCATTAATCCTCACAACCTATCTAGAGGATGGATTTCAGGAATGAACAACCCTTGTCACCTCAATCGCTTTTAAAACCTGCACCAGGCACAGCACTGGCTATTTTCCTGGGTTGGTCTGAGCATCGCCTCAGAGCCCAGGAAGAGCTGAGACTGAGACAGACAGGATTCAGAAGCATCTCTACAACTCCCTTCTTTCCCTGTCACCAGGGCCAGCAGCTGCCCAGGACCTGGTGCTTGGTTGATGCACTGTGCTGCCATCTTGAATTTTTTTTTCCAAATGAATACTGATCAAGAAGTACTGCATTTTCATTCTACACTGGGTCCCACCAATTATATAGCCAGTCCTGCCTGTCACACATCCTGGGTGAAAAGACATCAGTAGTATAAAACCTAGGCCTGGACGTGTTTCCTTGATCTCCATACTGATGCCCATAACAAACAAGTCCACCTCCTCTGCTGTGGCATCAGTCCTCTAGTTTTGCAATGCTTGTTCAAAATGAAATTGGACTATATGTTTAGAATTGTATATAAAACTTAAGGCCATATTCCTTCTCAACTGTATTCATGCCACATTTATGTTTTCTCGGTTTGAAATTTACTTTAGTGTGTTTTATTATTGCCACATAATACTGTACCTTCTTTGGCTGTGGCATCTCAACAATGTGCAATTTCTAATAGTCAGCATGAAATCATAACTTAGAAAAACATTGCTGAGCTAATTACAGGGACTATCAAAATACATCTACATCTTTTCTGGGCCACCGTCCATATCTGAATCATAATAAGTGTGAAAATGTTTACAAATCATTACAAGTTTTCCACCGAGTTTCGCTCTGTGTTGGGACCAATCGTGTTCTTTCAGTCATTTGAGTCGACAAGCTGGATCATCTCCAGTGAGAATGCCAATTTTAGAAAACAGCTTATTAGAGATTATAAAAATCAAAAGACAGAATTAAATAGACCTGAAAATGCAAAATGTAAGGAACATTCTTCGTGTAACTATTAGAATACACCCCTCAGCACAATATTTATTTTGCAAAACATTCCACTGAAGTTAAAAAGGGGAAGAATTGAAGGAAAGTAGCCAGGTACTTAATTTTGTATATTTTGATGAATTTATATGTTTTTTAAAAACCCTATTTAGAAGCCTGGAAATTAGGTGGTAAGGAAGTTAATAGTTCATGACAAAATAAAGGAAAATTATTTTAGTAAGTATTCACCTAGTATTAGTTTTATGACATTGGAACTGAGCTGCTACATCAGAATTCTGATTTTTCATTACTTCACATAAGATTCATTGTACCTATTGTGTACAAGGTATTGGAAGAATCCAGTAATGCTCCAAATTTCCTACTCCTTCACATGTTCTTAAGCCTTAACAACTGAACTAGACATATATTTTGAGGAATAATGAACCCATTTTTTTCCTCTAAATAGTTAGATATTATATGTTTTAATTCAAGGAACGAGGGTTTAGTTTTTGCATTTTGATAAAAATGCTGTGTATATGGTTGGATGGCGTCACCAACTCAATGGACATGAGTTTGAGCAAGCTCCAGGAAATAGTGAAGGACAGGGAAACCTGGTGTGCTACAGTCCATGGGGTCACAAACAGTCGGACACGACTGAGCGACTGAACAAAATATATATATGTGTGTGTGTGTACATATACATATATATGTACATGTATATATATGTATATATGCTTGACTCTAAAAATGAGCTTTAAATATGTATATGTATAACTGATTCACTTGGCTATACAACTGAAACTAACACAAGTCAACCATATTCCAATAAAAATTTTAAAAAATACAAATGAACTTTTGGGACTCCATAAAACCCCAAAATCGTTAATGAAATTTTGGATGGAGGAATGTTTTTCTGGTGTCAGCACTTGTAGTTTTCATGATTCTCAAAGAATTCATGATTCCAGGTCCTAACAGACTTCCCATAGTAGTGCCAACTTCTAGGCTTCTCAATCACTATCCTGAGAACCCGGTGCACTCAAAAACCATGAAGTTCAGAGTCAGGCAGATTCCTTATTCTGAAAGCTCTCTGAGATTGTCTGGTTGTAGCATTTTTTGCTCTTGGCATCATTTGGTTCTGTGCTTATTTTCCCTGTGAGTGAGGTGTGTACTCTCCATGGGGATGCAAACTACTTTGGAGCTATAAATATTTTTAGTCTACTGCAGCTTAGATACATGTTGTATCCTCAGACATTTCTGCAGTGTGATCCATAGTGTTTAGAGGATGTCAGAATTGAGAGCATTAAATTCCTTGATAGAAACAGAAAAGAATTTCCAACTTGACTAATATTGTTAAGTAATGTGTGAAACAAGAAGGGTTACAATGTTGATAATGTTATGATTTGCTAAAAGTGGAAATTACTTTTGTGGTTGAAATGATTCAAATGAATTCATTCCAGTCTCACTTCTATCTTGCTTAGTATTTTTTTCTGATAGAAAATTCAGCTACTTTTCAATAGAAAATAAACCAAATTATTTGTCTTTGACTTCAAAGTTTCACATATCATTCTCCAGAGATTCTGCAATGTGCTATATTTAATATAATTCACCTAGACCTCCTGTCCAGTCAACAATAGTAAACTCTTCCAAAGGTCACTGCTTGGGGAGAAGACTGATAAATTTTGAATAAGTGAAATTCTTTAACTATATCCTTGCTTACATGCTTATATCCATAGCTATTATTTATCTGTATAAAAGCAAAGAATTTGATGATATACAATGAAGGCTCATAATTACCTCTGACAGTGTATCTCAAACTTGGAACATACTACTAGGTCGGAAAGATGTAGTAGACATTTTGGCCTTCCCATTATCCATTGTCTTTTTTTCTTAGTCACTATAATCTAATTTCCTTTTGAGTATTCTCTCAACACAGCAACATTATATATATATATATATATATATATATATATATATATATATAAGTACAGTTGCATTGCCTTGTTGTATTAATTTCTGCTGTACAATAAAGTGAATCCACTATATGTATACATATATCCCCTTCCTCTTGAGCCTCTCTCTTGCCTCCCCCCATCCCACCCAGTCATCACAGGGCACCCAGCTAAGTTCTCTGTGTTATACAGAAGCTTCCTCCTAGCCATCTATTTTACACATGGTAGTGTATCTATGTCAATGCTACTCTCTCAATTCATCCTGCCCTCCCCTCCTCCAGCATGTCCACATGTTAATTCTCAATGTCTGCATCTCTATTCCTACCCTGCAATAGATTCATCTGTACCATTTTTCTAGATTTCATATATAGCAGCAATATTTTCTGATGAGAAACTGACTCATCCCCAATACCAGACATGTTGATGACTGGCCAAAACCAGTCAGCAAGTCCAATCTCTGACATAATAACCAGAGTCCAGCAGGAGTCAATTAAACAATATTTTGCTGAGAATTTCCCAAGAACTAAGTTTCCACCCTCTTCTTTGAGAACTTCCAGGGAGATCTTCTCTCTTTTATTGCTTAATATGAACTAGGATGCTTTCAGTTCCCCAAAGCTGAGGCTTTCTTGGTTGAAGCAAACACTTTGGCAGGCAGAGAGGATAGTCAGAAAGAAAATGGAAACATTGATAACACTGTTCAACCCTCTGAATCAAAACCTCACTTGAACTCTAACCTACCTTCGACTCACTAGCAAGTCAGTAAAATACCTTTTCAGTTCTTTTTTTCTGCAAAATACAGATGAAGTCATGAAGTCTGTAAATCTAGAAACTGCAGGCAAGCAACATAGAACACGTTGACAAATTTTATCTCTGAACTATCACTTTTTCAATAATACAGAGTAAGAAATATATTTAGAGATAGTAATATAGCCTCAGACATCTTTCCTAGATTCAGCTGCCCAATAAGCATTTACTGAATGATAATGAGAACAATATTTATCGACAACTTGGCATGTTCACATACACAAACAAAAGCTATTTTTCTTGTGACAAAACAGGCTTAGGTTAAGGTATTTGTCAAATGTCACCAAGTCAGTGTCAGAGGCAAAGCTTGAATCCATGTCTGTCAGACAAAAAAGCTCATGCTCTGAACCCATCACTTACCCTAACTTCAGTGGCCTAAACAGCTTAAGTTTAAAAGTACTTGTAGGACTCCCACGGTGGTCCAGTGGGTTAAGAATCCACTGCCAATGCAGGGGACACAGGTTCCATCCCTGGTCCAGGAAGATCCCAAATGCCACAAGGCAACTAAACCCATGCACCACAACTACTGAACATGTGCTCTAGAGCCCTTCAGGTGCAACAAAAGAAGCCATGGAAATGAGAAGCCCACGCACCAAAACTAGAGAAAGTCTGCATACAATGAAGACTCGGTGCAGCCATAAATAAATATATAAATAATTTTTAAAAGGTAGTATGCATCCCTATTAGACATCTATGCCTCACTCACAAAAATAATCCAAGAATCAAATGATACAAAAACACTGCAAAATAATGAAGTTGTAGAAACTCAGAGAAATTTCAGAATCTTATACCATGAAGCAAGTGGCAGCATGGTGCCAGGAAGAGATGTGGCCTTGTCGCAGGAAGTTGAGTTGATTACTCTGGACCTCAGTCCCCTCATCTTGCAAACGACCTGGTAAACTGAATAATCCTTAGATTCCCTTCCAGCGTGTAGAATCTGGTAAGCCTCATCAGAGGAAAATGTCAGAGCAACTGCATGTTTTGTCTTTAAACATGGAACTCTTCTATTTTGAGAGATAATTAAGTAGATATTCCTTTTATAACTTTATTAAAAGGATTCTATACCATGGTTAAACAATTTTAATCCTCAGAAAAATTAGTTCATGGAATAATACAATCAAGAAAAATAAGATGGTCTTCCATGTATATGACACTGAGTTAGTTCTGATTTTTATAATCAACTGCTGGCTGATTCTGTTATACAGTGTTACTTTGTACAGGTCTTTAAAATATGTTACTTATAACACTGGGAATTTTCCTGCCAATAACTTCATGATTTTGAATTTCCAATAGGAAAATTAGGAAGAAGATGAGTATTCTATGTTAAGTCTTATTATTTTAATCTTAATACACTGTTTTTCAAATTGGCTCAAGAGCTCTAGATCAAATTCAGATGTTAAATGGAAACTCTACACTGATTGACTGCTTTCAAAGGGACAGAGTTGGCTAAATATGTCACAGTTGCTTCTTGATGATGACCTTTTGGGGGGAAAACTAAAATCAAGTCACAGAATTAGGATCTGATCTAAGGTTTTCAATAATGATACTCCATCTTCCTAAGACATCTACCAGTGTGCATATAAACCAGCAAACCTGTCTATACCTTCCATCCCCAGAGCTCTAGCCCCCACTTTCATTAAATGTCAAAATTACTAATGGATGGGTAGGTATTACACAGAAGCTCTTTAGAGGAACACAGACTTTCAGAAGGGAAAAAAAAAATCAGGAATATTTTGCAACATTACACAGAATGACCCAAACTGACAAATTGACATATAGTATATCAATAAAATATGGCCATAGAGCAATAAATAAGCACAGGAAGTCTGTAGATGACTGGAAGCCACATGAACAATCTCAAGTCTCTTGGGTCCTAACTAGCATATAGAAGTCATTTGTTAAATGAGCCTCCAACCACTTAAAATCTGATATGCAGCTCTGAAGAGTAAGTTACATCCTGGGAAAGTTAGGTTAATTGAACCCCCTTATGGCTCTATTTTTATCAATTTAATGAACTTTGAAGAATTTGAAAATGATGCAGGACCTGTGAAATCTCTAGTGATTTATAACTTTGGTGTAATTCTCCACTAAATTTGCCCCACAGAGTACCACATAACAGATATTTATTGAAATGGTCAATAGGAAAAATTATGTTGACATGAAAATCATTCAAATATTTGTTAAAACAGCTTTAAAGAGGCCCACAATTCTGCACTGAATGTAGCATTGGATATCCACTATTAATATATTAAATGGCAGGTGCCAGTTAATTATTTACACAGTTACTAACAGATCACCTAAAGGCCTGAAAGAATTAATGCAATTACCTCATTTACACTAAGGTCATACTTGAACTATGAGAACTGATCCTCCAGCATTCATTCATTGATGATAGATCCAGCTGTCATTACTTCTAAAGAACTAGATACATTGGTCCCTATTTCTTCCCACTTTCCAGGAACATATTTATTGAATAAAGTGCATATTGGGTAATATTTTTGCATTGACTTCACCACTCTCCCATAAGAATTTTCTTTCCTAAACAGATTATGTCTGTCTACCAAACATATTTTACCTTTTCCTATCACTAACCATAGTTACATAGCATTGGATTGGCCAAAAAGTTTGTTAGATGCTATGGAAAAACCCAAATAAACTTTTTGGCCAACCCAGTATTTCCTTGTGCATGCTAAGTCACTTTAGTCATGTCTGACTCTCTGCGATCCTATGGACTGTAGCCTGCCAGCCTCCTTTGTCCATGGGATTTTCCAGGCAAGAATACAGGAATGGGTTCCATGTCCTCCTCCAGGGGATCTTTCCAAGACAGGGATCAAACCCTTGCCTCTTTCATCTCCTGCATCGGCATGCAGGTTCTTTATCACTAGAGCCACCTGGGATGCCCAGTATTTCCTCACCTGGAGCTTTAACTCCTCAACCTTGCCACACTGGATCCACCCTTTAGACCCAACTCTAGTCTTGCCATTACCTCTATTCCTACTCAAGGGCCTTCCCTTTCTTTCTGTTATTTATGTATGTGGTCCTCTCCACAGCTAGTTCATAAGCAGCTTGGATAAAGAAACTAGGCATTGCCTCTTTTGGCATCCCCCGAAGTATATAAGACTATTTCTTATAACCTGTGCTCACAATTTAGATCCTGGGGGTCTGACTTTGAAAGACAGCATACTCTTTTTCTATTTAACACTCGATGTGCAGTTGATCCCAGATTTTGCTGGACATGCCACTCTGTATTTGTTCGGCCATTTCAATCATTGCTTTTCAAATTACATATGGAGTTGAGAGATGACATCAAGTAGAAGACTTTTTAAAGAAGTTTGGTTCTAGGGACTTCCCTGGTGGCTCAGTGGTTGAGATTTCACCTTCCACTGCAGGTGATAAGGATTTATCCTTGATCGGGAAGCTATGATACCACATGCCTTGCAGCAAAAAGACCCATAAAAAAGAAACAATGTTGAAACAAATTCAATAAAGACTTTAAAAATGGCCCACATACAAAAATTAATAAATAGATAACAAACTTGTTGCCTGGGGGAAAGATAGGAGGAAGGGATAGTGAGGAAGTTTGGGATGAACATGTACACACTGCTGTATTTAAAATGGACAACCAACAAGGACCTACTGTATAGCACATGGAATTCTCCTTAATGTTATATGGCAGCCTGGATGGGAGGGGAGTTTGGAGGAGAATGGGTATGTGCATATATGTCTGAGTCCCTGTGCTATTCACCTGAGACTAACATGGCATTGTTAATCAGCCATACCCCAATATAAAATGAAAAGTTCAAAAAAATTTAAAGATAAATTTTAAAACTTTTTTAAAAGATTGACTATGAAGGAAAGAATCAAGCTAAGTCAACTGCTTAAAGAGAAGCTTAGATTAAGGACAAGTATCATGTTTTATGGACTGGATTTGGGGGGAAACTTGAGAGTGCAAATTTCAGGAAAGAGGATGGTGGAGCAAGAGAGACTGAGGTGATTCCTAATGGAGCAAAGTCTAGGAAACAGTGAGAGAGGATGAGATCAAGGGAAAGAGTTTTATATCCTTTGTAAAGATACACATTTGTGGGCTAGAAAAAAAATAAGAGGAGGAGCACAGCCAAGTTTTCAAAACAAAGCAATTTAGGTGGATGCCCAATTGAGGCTTCATGTATGATGTGAACAAGGTCAATAACCAGCATCATTGATGGATATTAATCATGTGCAGAGTGTTCATCATCTACCAGGCACTGTACCAAAGGACTCACATACATCGTCCCATTCAATTACCACCCTGGCACCTTAGCATGATAACATCATTAAGATATTAAACTCAGCATTAACGACTTCCACTAGGAAAACTTATCCAAAGGGTCATGTTGTTTTTTTAACTGAGTTGTAGCAGGAATGTCTTGATGCCACTTATAAGGCAACTGAAGGGAAGTGTTTACAAAGTGACTGCCTCAGAATAACTCCTTCTGACAAAGTTCCCATGCGGCAGTTCCTGGAGTAACTAGCAGTGCTGTTCTGGAGTCATAATAAAGCAAATGATTCAGTCAGTTGAATCCTTCCATTGTGTGATTAACAGAGGCACAGAACATTACACAGATCATCAAACTGCAGTGTGATCACAGCAAAGCCCCAAAGCCTTAGCCTGAGAGCCTAGAGGACTGGATATATACCACTGTCCGGAGGAAAACCAGCCTGACCAGTAAAAATGTTTCATTAGAGAAGAGTCCAGGAACAGGGTTTTCTTATTTTTGCTGTTTTGTTTTACTAGTTTTTCTTTACTGCACAGGTAAACCAAGCATCATTAAGCCATTAAAAAAAAAAAAAAAAAACAATGTATACATTACCTTGGGGCTTCCCCGGTGGCTCAGCAATAAAGAATCTTCCTGCAATGAAGGAGATATGGGTTCAATCCCCAGGTTGGGAAGATCCTTTTAGAGAAAAAAAAAAATGGCAAACCACTCCAGTATTCTTGTCTGGAGAATTCCATGGACAGAGGAGCCTGGTGGGCTACAGTCCATGGGGTCACAAAAAGTCAGACAAAATTTATCAACTAAACAACACCACCATACATTACTCAGTTAACCCTTTATATTTTTAAACAGTTATTATTAAGAAATACTTGCCACAAAGATATGAAGTATCTGGATATGTGTCACTGTTAACTCTCAATTAACTTAGGTATTTATGTTCTGAAATCATAAATTAAAAAATTCATAATCACTGATTAATATATGGAAATGCAGCAAAAACAGGAAGGGTTAATAATAATAACACCAACAGTCATACTTATGGAATCAATGGAATGTTTTATAATACACAGAAAGAAGTATAAATAAGTAACATTTTTAAAGAGAGCCCAAAACCAGGAAGTGGGCCTAAGAAGCATAGCTTCTCATCAGGATCACTTCCTCATAACATCAATGTCCATTCAGACTGCCCTGTACTATCCCAGAACGCTGGGAGTTTTAAAAACAAACCCTAAACTCAGGAGGTTAGTCTTACCTCATACCTCAGACACTACTTCACTAACCAGTGCAAAGGGAATCCTAAAATCTAAACAGAGAGACTGAGACACTAAAACACAGAGAACAAAATATAAGTCCTGACAACACCTATAGTATTCCAAACTTCAAAAGAAAACAAAGCTAAATTGTGATGAAACTGCCAATGTATATGTGCATATGTTCAGTCACTAAGTCATGTCCAACTCTGTGAAACCCCATGGACTGTAGCCTAGCAAGCTCCTCATGTGATTCTCCAGGCAAGAATGCTGGAGTGGGTTGCCATGCCCTCCTTCAGGAGATCTGACCCACGATTGAATCCACATCTCCTGCCTTGGCAGGTGGATTCTTTACCACTGAGCCACCTTGGAAGCCCATAAATATACACACACACACACACACACACATATATGTATATATTCATATTTGTTGCTTTATCTCATACAGTAGAAAGCTTAGATTACAGCCAGATTTTATGATTCTATTCAACACGTATAGATTGAGGTAACACTTATCATCATAAATCACATTAAATGAAGTAGGATTGATTCATGGTTGGCATCAATTTTTTCCATATTACTACTTTCCATGAACATTGCTGATACCAACATACACACAAACACAGTCACCGCAATCATAACCATAAACTAAATAACTCCATACTCAGAATAGATGGCTGTTAGAAAATACTCACACTAATTGATAATGACATCAAGCTGCTATGCACATTACAATGTAAATGAGACTTCCAGACTCTTTTATGGCTCTTTTATTCAAAGTTTAGTACTTATTAGTTTTTTTTTTTTCATGGTTTAGAAGGCTCTTCTTAAGGCTGTGGGATTACTTATTCCTGCTAATTTTGCCCCTTGGAATTGGACCAGGAGTACCCATTTTTGACTGTATTTTAAAACAGATGCTTAGCAGCAATGAAACAGAATTGAAATGTCTAATGGAAACCACATTAGTGAAAGAAAACAAGCAAAGAGAAAAACTGATTAACAGATTTACTCAGGCAGCCATTTGGCTTTATGAAAAACGTGAATTACTCTTTGCATCAAAATATAACAGCTTCTGTGCTTTTGTCTAGGTATGTGTGAAGAGAGAGCATCCAAATGAACACTTTTCGTTGGTGATATATTTTTGAAAAGAGGTTTAAGATCCATCTCAAACACATCTGTAAACTTAAGTGACTTCTCAGGCTCATATGAAAGATCTAGGAATACGATACAGAACTCTGAACTTCCCCTAGTGTTTATAAAACTTAGCCAGATTTAGCAAAACCTGGAAAGAAAACAATGCTTGATATAATGCCCAACTTTTCTTTGGCTTCTATTAGTGATGATTCACAGCAAGACCACATGGTTTCCCGATGTCTCAACTCCTTTTTCTAAGAGCTTGTGTTTCTAGAGCCTCTGTAATCTCCTCAATGCTAGAAAGTAAAGAGAAAAATTAGAGAAAGGCAAAGTTGGGGCCCTGATGGAGATGTAGAATATACTTGTTTTCTTTAAGTTACAGAAAGCTGATCGATCACACTGCTGCTGCTGCTGCTGCTAAGTGGCTTCAGTTGTGTCCCACTCTGTGCGACTCCATAGACAGCAGCCCACCAGGCTCCCCCATCCCTGGGATTCTCCAGGCAAGAACACTGGAGTGGGTTGCCATTTCCTTCTCCAATGCATAAAAGTGAAAGTGAAGTCGCTCAGTCGTGTCCGACTCTTAGTGACCCCATGGACTGCAGCTTACCAGGCTCCTCCGTCCATTTTCCAGGCAAGAGTACTCGAGTGGGGTGCCATTGCCTTCTCCAGATCAATCACACTACATGGTGGTAAAATTTTAAGTACAAGAAGGCTTACTTTTGCTGAGCTTAGCTCATAAGAACATTCCTTTATAACAATTGCAAATTCCATCTATAAATCACAGCATGTAACTCACTGCCTAGATTGTACACCTATTGCACTGTTCATGATGAAGATGGGAGAAGACTTCATGTGTTTAAAAAACAGGCTGAATAGTCCTAAAAAATATAGATGAGGGGATATATGTGTACATATACCTGATTTACAGTGGTGTACAGCAGAAAACAACACTGTAAAGCAATTGTACTCCAATTAAAAACTAAAATGAAAAAACAGACTACCAAAAATTAATATAATGAAGGAAGAGAAAATACTTTATTACCAAAAATAATTTATGGAGCTGTAAAATTGGGATCAGGAATGATGGAAACTTTGTGAGAACTCGGCCGTGATGACCTCACCAAGTGATATCACTAGTCATTTTTCAGTGCAGTAGTAATTTGGCAGAGGGATGGTCTGACAGTAGCTCTACATTTTGCTTAGCTGAGAGCTTCCCTGTAGCTAAAGACATCACAAAATTGAAAGCATTAAGCTTTGTTTTGCAAGTCACAATTCAGCCCAGGTGGGCCACTATTACACAATAACTGTGCAGCTGTTAGCATCATTGCCTAAATTGCCCTTCCTTTTTAAAATTTACAGTATAATCTGCTCAACCAATAGATACTAATGTCCAAAAACTCAGCTCTTATTTACCATTTACTCCCTATAAAGGTCCAAAATAACTAACAAATCATTCTCAAAGGAATTCCAATTATGCTGCTTGTTCCCTTAAAGAGTATAAAGGAGTAAAATGTCAGTATTGTGTGTAAGACATAAAGTACTCACACCTGCTAACAATACATACTGTATAAAGCACTTAGCCTATTATGCATTTCTGGAAATCATTTCAGAAATTTACAAACATAATTTTTGGCCTATCTTCCCACCATTGTAAAGACTCGCCATATGCTACAATTTTTATCTGAATTGCCTGATTCTTTAGTCCTGATGTTAACAGGGTGGCAGTGCTCTACAGGCACATAGATTATGTCAAATACCTAGATTTTTGTCAGTTAATGCTTATAAAAATTAATAGTTTCTGCTAAAGCTTTCTGATCCCAATGAAATTGTTCATTTATTTAACTGATCATATTTGTCTCCACAGTGGTCATGTATGGATGTGAGAGTTGGACTGTAAAGAAGGCTGAGCGCCAAAGAATTGATGCTTTTGAACTGTGGTGTTGGAGAAGACTCTTGAGAGTCCCTTGGACTGCAAGGAGATCCAACCCATCCATTCTAAAGGAGATCAGTCCTGGGTGTGCATTGGAAGGACTGATGCTGAGGCTGAAACTCCAATACTTTGGCCACCTCATGTGAAGAGTTGACTCATTGGAAAAGACTCTGATGCTGGGAGGGATTGGGGGCAGGAGGAAAAGGGGACAACAGAGGATGAGATGGCTGGATGGCATCACCGACTCGATGGACATGAGTTTGAGTGAACTCCAGGAGATGGTGACGGACAGGGACGCCTGGGGTGCTGTGATTCATGGGGTCGCAAAGAGTTGGACAGGACTGAGAGACTGAACTGAACTGAAGAAGTGTTGAGCACATCCAAAGAGCTTTGGTCAGACAAAAATGGTTAAGCAGAACATGTGTTTGTTCATTTGTTTTCAAGGCTTTTAAAATATTATTTTGGAGTTCTAAGTGCCTTCAGAGAGGACAATAAATTAAACAAATGAGTGAGAACTGAAAGGTCAGACTCCAGTGTAGTCTATGATTTGTTAATAGATAGTAGCTAAAATAACACAGTAATAAGACTAATAGTTTTTATAATACACAGGTGAGACTGACTACAAACTAGAGAAGCTGTTATAGAAACAGCACCTGGGTCTGCTTGCCTGTGTACAGTAAAGTCAATCTACTGACCCTGGTTTGTGGTGAAGGAAAGTGCAGCATTTACTGCAGTGCCCCAAACCAGGAGTCCAGAACAGCTAATGCTTAAAGAGCCCAAACTCTTCCTGATGGGTTTCAGCAAAGCATTTTTGAGGGCAAGGTGAGGGAGGGGAATCCTAGGGTGTGTGATCAGCTCATGCACAATTCTGATTGGTTGATGGTGAGGTAACAGGGCAGCATAACTGGAGGTAACAATATCTAACAACCCTTAGATTCTGGTAGGTCTGGGATGGTGGTGCTTATGGTCATCAACTACTTCATTCCTTCCATTTGGTGGGGGTTTTAGCATCTGTAAAACATCTCAGGAAATGTACACCAGGTACTGTTATCTAAGTACTTCAGAGTGGAGCTAAAGCAGAGGATATGGGAGAGGGGCCTGTCCCAGGAAGGCCCCAGAGGGACCTGCTGTTAAACTCCCTTCTATTCTTTGCTACTTCTCCATCCTGACTAAAGAAGGGAAATGATCTCTCTGGGTCCATCCTGCTGAACAGGGGCACAAGTCAATTTTTCAGGATTAGAGGAAAGAAAATCATTGACTTTCATTTCAAAGAATTCTTGAGTTCCAAGAAGCTTAGCATCAGTATTTTGTATTATGAAAACATTACCTCTCTTTTTGATGGTTTTTGTCAGAGTACCCAGAGAAACATTTGAAAATTAGTAGACACATTACAATTAGGAAAATGGTCAAAATGCACCCTTGTATTAATAGTATTTCCCAAAGGAATCTGCCTATTCCAGATGGCAACCAGGACAATAAGTTAAGATCTACAAATACCTTATAAAATTATTATATTTATTTGGGTTTCAATTTCTCCAGGGGTATTACATATCTAAAGAATCTAGTGACTTCTGCTGGGAGACTATAGCTTAAGATTGTCTTATTTATTATAAGAGAAAGGTTTCATGATACAAGAGGAGACCTTCAGACAATAAGGCTGCAGTCAGCAGCTGCTAGCAGATATTGTTTTGAGAACACCTGGCAATGTCCCTTAATCTTAAACAGTTTGGAAAATTCAAGCTCTCAGCCATCCATGAACATATCTGAAATTGTGTCCACAATGGCTGTCTAGTTTTACCTAGGGTGTCTGAACCATAGCTGCTCCATTTTGACTTTTAAATCCTCGCCCTCCTCAATTGCCACAGCAGATAGCAAGGTGTATTTAATAAGCAACAAGTTTGTCAGAAGTGTCAAAAATTTTCAAAACATTTGGTCAAATTGCATCATAAGGTACTGAATATATATTCATTTAATCAAAGTGACAAAAGATTTCAAAAGCAAATACAGATCCCTTCAATAACATAAATTGCAGCAATATTTTTTGAACCCATCTCCTAAAGGAAATAAAAGCAAAATAAATAAATGGGACCTAATCAAACTTAAAAGCTTTTGCACAGCAAAAGAGATCTCTAACAAAATGAAAAGACAACCTTCTTGGGGTAAAATGTTTGCTAATGATATGCCCAATAAGGGATTAATATCCAACATATATAAAAAGCTCATACAACTCAACATAAAAAAAAAACTAACCACGTGACTAAAAAATGAGCTGAAGAATGGAATAGACGTTTTTCCAAAGAGAAAATGCAGGTGACCAAAAGGCACATGAAAAGTTGCTTAGTGTCACTAATCTGAGAAATGCAAATTAAAACCACAATGAGCTATCACCTCACACCTGTCAGAATGGCTATCCTCAAAAGGAACACAACAAACGTTGGCAAGGATGCAGAGAAAAGGGAACCCTTCTACACTGTTGCTGAAAATGTAAATTGGTACAACCACTGTGGAAAACAGTGTGAAGGTTTCTCAAAAAACTGAAAAAGAAAGCTAACATATGACCCAGAAATTTCACTCCTGGGTATATACCCAAAACATTAATTCCAAAGATACATGCACCTCGGTGTTCACAGCAGCATTATTTACAACAGCCAAGATATGGAGGTAACTTAAGTGTCCATCAACAGATGAATAGATATAGATGTGGATATGAATGTGTGTGTGTATATATACACATATATGCAATGGAGCTATAAAAAATGAAAATTTGCTATTTGCAGCTACATAGATGGATTTGGCAGAGAAGGCAATGGCACCCCACCCCATGGATGGAGGAGCCTGGTGTGCTGCAGTCCATGGGGTCACTAAGAGTCGGACACGACTGAGTGACTTCACTCTCACTTTTCATTTTCATGCATTGGAGAAGGAAATGGCAACCCACTCCAGTGTTCTTGCCTTGAGAATCCCGGGGACGGGGGAGCCTGGTGGGCTGCTGTCTATGGGGTCACACAGAGTCGGACATGACTGAAATGACTTAGCAGCAGCAGCAGCAGCAGCAGATGGATTTGGAGGGCATTATCCATGGGGTCGCAAAGAGTCGGACACGACTGAGCAACTTCATTTCACTTGACTTCAAATCTGAAAACTACAACAAACTAGTGAATATAACAAAAAAGAAGCAGATTCAGATATAGAGAACTAGAGGTTACCGGTGGTGGTGAGGTACAACCAATGCTCCATCAGTCAGAGATGAAGCCACATGGCCATGCTTGATCCAAAAGGGAGAATCCCTAACCAATGACTGGTCAGAGAGGAAACCAAAATGACTGTCCAAAAGAGAAAATGCCAGTCAATGCTCTGCCACAGGTGAAGCCAACACAACAGGGAAGGATAGCCTGGTGTCCTTACATGCGAGCCCCGTTACTCACCAAAGATGTCTGAAGCAGCCAAAGCGATTGCCTTGTTTCCTTCACCACAAAAGCACTGTGGGCCAAGGACGCCCGAGTTGTGGCAAGCACTGGGGGCTGTCCCTGAGGAAAAGACGCTCTGTTAGCTGCTGCACAGGCCCCAGGAGCCACCATAAGCCAAGGTGAATGTGCCACGGGGGACGTCCCTTCAGGACCATGCCCACCTCAGGTGCCAAAATTACCAAACCAAACTTGGGGTCTGTCAAGAAAAGCCAATTTTTGACTTGGGTTGTCCTGAAGGAAAATGCAGAGTTTCTTGTAGGAGGAAGAGTCTGGGACTGCTAAAGCTCCAAAAACCTGAACACTTACAGCTAGACACTTTTAAAGACAAATTGCGGGGCATTGGGGGGAAAGGGCCTTCCTCCCCTGGGAGGGGAGGTACGCGATCAGCTCGTGGGCAACTCTCTGATTGGTTGATGGCCAGGTAACAGGGCGGGGTCACAGGTGTTAACATTATCAATCCTCAGGGTCTAGGGCTACATGCTCCCGCTGTCAAGTAGTTAATTCCTCCCGTTCGGTGGGGGTTTTGGTAACTGTAAAGCTTCCCTGGTGGCTCAGCTGGAAAGAATCTGTCTGCAATGCGGGAGACCTGGGTTGATCCCTGGGTTGGGAAGATTCCCTGGAGAAGGGAAAGGCTACCTACTCCAGTATTCTGCTCTGTAAAATTCCATGGACTGAATAGTCCGTGGGGTTGCAAAGAGTAGGACAGGACTGAGCAACTTTCACTCACTCACTCAGAGCAACTCAAATGTTCTTCAGATACTATTATTCAGGTACTTCAGGGAGGACCAAAAGCAAAGGATATGCGGGAGGGGTCTACCCTGGGAAAGCCCCATAGGGTCCTGCTCACTTACAAAGTCTTCTACCAGTAGTCTCTCTTAAGTGATCTTTTGGCAACTTTTGTGAGATTTATCAGAAGGGGGAACATGTTTGGGAACAAATTTCTGCAATATCATGTTTAAATACAAAAAACCTCGAATAGCCAAAGCGATCTTGAGAAAGAAGAATGGAACTGGAGGAATCAACCTACCTGACTTCAGGCTCTACTACAAAGCCACAGTTATCAAGACAGTATGGTACTGGCACAAAGACAGAAATATAGATCAATGGAACAAAATAGAAAGCCCAGAGATAAATCCACACACATATGGACACCTTATCTTGGACAAAGGAGGCAAGAATATACAATGGATTGAAGACAATCTCTTTAACAAGTGGTGCTGGGAAATCTGGTCAACCACTTGTAAAAGAATGAAACTAGAACACTTTCTAACACCATACACAAAAATAAACTCAAAATGGATTAAAGATCTAAACGTAAGACCAGAAACTATAAAACTCCTAGAGGAGAACATAGGCAAAACACTCTCCGACATACATCACAGCAGGATCCTCTATGACCCACCTCCCAGAATATTGGAAATAAAAGCAAAAATAAACAAATGGGACCTAATTAACCTAAAAAGCTTCTGCATATCAAAGGAAACTATTAGCAAGGTGAAAAGACAGCCTTCAGAATGGGAGAAGATAATAGCAAATGAAGCAACTGACAAACAACTAATCTCAAAAATATACAAGCAACTCCTACAGCTCAACTCCAGAAAAATAAATGACCCAATCAAAAAATGGGCCAAAGAACTAAATAGACATTTCTCCAAAGAAGACATCCAGATGGCTAACAAACACATGAAAAGATGCTCAACATCACTCATTATCAGAGAAATGCAAATCAAAACCACTATGAGGTACCATTTCACACCAGTCAGAATGGCTGCAATCCAAAAGTCTACAAGTAATAAATGCTGGAGAGGGTGTGGAGAAAAGGGAACCCTCTTACACTGTTGGTGGGAATGCAAACTAGTACAGCCACTATGGAGAACAGTGTGGAGATTCCTTATAAAACTGGAAATAGAACTGCCTTATGATCCAGCAATCCCACTGCTGGGCATACACACTGAGGAAACCAGAAGGGAAAGAGACACATGTACCCCAATGTTCATCGCAGCACTGTTTATAATAGCCAGGACATGGAAGCAACCTAGATATCCATCAGCAGATGAATGGATAAGAAAGCTGTGGTACATACACACAATGGAGTATTACTCAGCCATTAAAAAGAATACATTTGAATCAGTTCTAATGAGGTGGATGAAACTGGAGCCTATTATACAGAGTGAAGTAAGCCAGAAAGAAAAACACCAATACAGTATACTAACGCATATATATGGAATTTAGAAAGATGGTAACAATAACCCTGTGTACGAGACAGCAAAAGAGACACTGATGTATAGAACAGTCTTATGGACTCTGTGAGAGAGGGAGAGGGTGGGAAGATTTGGGAGAATGGCATTGAAACATGTAAAATATCATGTATGAAACGAGTTGCCAGTCCAGGTTCGATGCACGATACTGGATGCTTGGGGCTGGTGCACTGGGACGACCCAGAGGGATGGAATGGGGAGGGAGGAGGGAGGAGGGTTCAGGATGGGGAACACATGTATACCTGTGGCAGATTCATTTTGATATTTAGCAAAACTAATACAATTATGTAAATTTAAAAATAAAATAAAATTTAAAAATAAATAAATAAATAAAAAGTTAGTTACAAAGCAAATTTACTCAGCCTCACACTTCTTTGCATTTTCTTTTTGTAACTGAAACTGGGGTCCAGCTGGTGCCACTCGGAAGCCATTAAAGAAGACAGTTTAGTGGGAAGAAATCTTTGTTTTATTTTGGATGCCAGCAACCGGGGGTTGGGGGGTGGTGGATGCCTGTCCAAAGGCAAACTCCCCTCCCGATATGACCCCTGCAGACAATCAGGGGGCAAGAGCTTTTTAGACAGAGGGAGGAGGCTACATGCAGAAATAGCACAATCAGCTATGACAGTCATCATCGGTGGTCTGACCAGAGTATATCTTGATTGTTTTAAGTATAGTTAAACTTCAGTTCCAGGGTGGGTTTTTTTATTTTATTTTATTTTATTTTATTTTTTCTCATTTCTTGAGGCCAGTTCTTGGATTGTGGTCAGACCGTAGAGAATCTGCCTGCAATGCAGGAGACCTGGGTTCCATCCATGGGTTGGAAGATCCCCTAGAGGAGGGCATGGCAACCCACTCCAGTATTCTTACCTCAAGAATCCCCTTGGACAGAGGAGCCTGGCAGGCCTACAGTCCATGGGGTTGCTAAGAGTTGGACACGATTTAGGGATTAAGCATAGCACATGCCATGGCTACAGTTTGGTCATCACGTAGTTAACTTCTCCACGTGGGGTCTCGGTATCTATAAGACAGCTCATAATATATGGCTGAGAATATTATCTATAGCCCTTGAGAAGGAACTAAAGCTCCTCCACTATGCTTAATGACTAAACTATTATTATTTGATCTCCTTTGACTGCTTTCCTTTGTTTCTGCATTTTCTCACTTTTCTGACTAAACTACAGTTTGGCTAAAGTTTTTTCACAGACAAAAGGCAAGCATGGTGGGAAGGGGTGTGGTAAGGACAATGTGGTCCTGCTCTGTTTCACTTTATTGCTCACACTGGAAAGGTGGGTTTAATACATATTTTCTACCTGAAGTAATGTTTCCCTCTGATATAGGTATTTCTACTTCAAAGTATTTCACTAAAAAGCCTATGAATGTAGCTGACATAGTTTGTGATTATAATCTCCATGAGCAATATCTCAGTGTGTGTTATTAAAAAGTTATCTGATCCTGATACTGTTGTTTTCTGCTTCTCCCAAACAGCTTTTCTTCATTAATTATTTATTTTATATATATGAAATGTTCACTGCCGAAGGACTTCTGGGCTTGTGCATAAAATTTAATTCTGCAGCTAAAATCCTCTTAAACTAAAATGAAATTACCAAGTTAATGGAGTGGTATAATCAAACCAGAGTTAATAAATATGGTGTGGCCTTAATAGATGCCATAAGAACAAATGTCAATAGATATTGACAATTTGCCATGTGAAAGCATGACATTTATTATATTTATACTCATGTTGTCACACATTTATTATTTTTATGGTCCAGCTCTACTGAATGCATCGAAAGCACAGTATTGGACCTTATGGAAATAAAAGAAACAATTTTCCACTTTCCAAAAGTAAGTTATCTAGGATTTTAAAAAATAGCACACATTCAAAGTTCACCAGAAGGGTTAGCCCATCAAAATGCATACACACCCACCAACACACAGTATGAAAATGTGCCTTTAAATCTGGCGCAAAAACAGGAGTCTTAAAGAGAGGTTTTTAGTTATAAATATACTAGATGGTGTCTGTTGCATCTCTTTGTCTTTCATTCTTCAGAAGGGAAAATATTTAAACTCGTGGGAGTCTATTTTTTTTTTGCATGGAAGCACGTAATCCTTTGGAGAAGACATGGCTGGCTGTTAACTTCTCAAATCTCCTTACATTTCAAATATGCTTACATTTTGTACATTTCGTATTTCAGATTCTGAATTCAAGAATGAAAGTGCATCCCAAACTGATTACAAAGTCTATGGACCCTTTAACTTAAATGTGTTTTACCAAATTCTGCCTCATCCCTAAACTATATGAAGAGATGCAAGGACTTCACACAAGTGGCCACACGGCCTTTTAGATCTCATTGCTCATAAGCTTCTTGTTTATATATTCAGAGAAAAAGTGATAAACTGCTAAATAACAGAATTGTGGCTTTTACTTGGATAAAAATTTAAAAATCACATTATTGATTTATTATATTCATTAAAAACACTGCTTTGCACTTTCTCTTACAAAAATTTTTGGTGACTAAATTTTTGGTGTTTTGTAAACAGGATTTGGGCAGTGGAAACAAAATATTTTTAAAAGGAAAAATATGAGAAATCCCTTATTAAGAATCACATTAATAACTCCAGGAGGTTTGGGCACAATGGTTTGTGGATAACTGAACTTTGAGTGCCGAAGAATTGATGCTATTGAACTGTGGTGTTGGAGAAGACTCTTGGCCACCTCATGCAAAGAGTTGACTCATTGGAAAAGACCCTGATGCTGGGAGGGATTGGCGGCAGGAGGAGAAGGGGACAACAGAGGATGAGATGGCTGGATGGCATCACAGACTTGATGGACATGAGTTTGAGTGAACTCCTGGAGTTGGTGATGGACAGGGAGGCCTGGGGTGCTGCGATTCATGGGGTCACAAAGAGTCGGACCCGACTGAGCGACTTCATTTTCACTTTTCACTTTCATGCATTGGAGAAGGAAATGGCAACCCACTCCAGTATTCTTGCCTGGAGAATCCCAGGGACGGGGGAGCCTAGTGGGCTGCCATCTATGGGGTGGCACAGAGTTGGACACGACTGAAGTGACTTAGCAGCAGCGGCAGCATTATAACTATAAACATATTTACTTATTATAACATGCATTTGTCTATACTATAAAAACTAAAATAATGAGACTGTTTCAGTCATTCAGTCTCAGTAATGAAATTATTCCAAAATTCTGACTTGGTTTCATAATATTAAAAAAAAAAAAAAACTTGATCTACATAAGTAACTACAAATGGTAGGTTAAAAAAAAACCCATAACTTCCTGTAATCTCAGGATATTCTTCATTTAAGTAATTCAGAGCTTAAAATAAAATCAAGGGTTAGTCACTAATTATATCTCAATTCAGGCAAAAAAAACATCTAAACCGAACCAACGGCACTAGAATTACATTTTATATGACATTACATGACCATGTTATAGGTTCTTTTTTCAATATGTTGTCAAGATTCCATCATGATGATAACATGCAATCAGCAGACATTCCCAATCCTACCTCATGCTACACACGAGCTATTTTAGAATTTTCTGTTGAACAGAACTACTGCCTGAATTTTCTTAATCATGCAAAATTTAAACACTGAAATGGCAACCCACTCCAGTGTTCTTCCCTGGAGAATCCCAGGGACAGGGGAGCCTGGTGGGCTGCCATCTATGGGGTCACATAGAGTTGGACACGACTGAAGTGACTTAGCAGCAGCAGCAGCAGCAGCCAATGAAACATTTGTACAATGTTCAAATATATTCACCAAAGTGGAAAAAAATTTGCACATGTGCAAAAAGTACCTAATCCTCAGTTTAACAGGTTGAGGACCTCCAATATGTTAACATGTGAATTATTATATATTTAAGTACATGGTTTTAAACTGAGTTTTAAATATAAGGCTAATAATAGATGCTTTGAAAAACTAATGTCAAATCAAATGTCACTGCAACCTTCAAACCCAGTTAGAAAACTGTTGCTTGAAACATAGTACAGGATGCATGATTTGGGCCCTTGATTGGCGAGTCTTGAATTTAAATTCTATAGCCTCCACTAAATAGCTGTGTTACATGAAGTAAATAATTAACTTCTTTAAGCTTCAGTGCCTACATCTGTTATGAAATTTAAATAAGAAATGCACAGAAAACAGTTAGCTAGAACGCTAGTTACGATAATGGTGATGATAAGCTTGCACAATTGTCATCTTTTTTCCAAGGTGAATCCTGTCCATCCTACTTGAAATTTCAACATGCATAGATTCTCCCAACCCCACACTGCTGATCTCCCTTCAAGCTGGTCTGTTTTTTCCCATAGCACTTGGGTGTGCTAAGTGCTTCAGTTATGTCCGACTCTTTGTGACCCTATGGACTGTAGCCCAACAGGCTCCTCTGTCCATGGGATTCTCCAGGCAAGAATGCTGGAGTGGGTTGCCATGCACTCCTCCAGGGGATCCTCTCAACTCAGGGATCAAACCCAGGTCTCCTGAATCTCCTGCAACTCCTGCAGGTTCTTTACCACTAGTCCCACCTGGCAAGCCCATAGCACTTACCACTCTCTAATGAACTAATAACCATCAACCAGTAGGATATTATCAGAGAAAGCAATGGCACCCCACTCCAGTACTCTTGCCTGGAAAATCTCATGGATGGAGGAGCCTGGTAGGCTGCAGTCCATGGGTTGCTAAGAGTCGGACATGACTGAGCGGCTTCACTTTCACTTTTCACTTTCATGCATTGGAGGAGGAAATGGCAACCCACTCCAGTATTCTTGCCTGGAGAATCCCAGGGATGGGGGAGCCTGGTAGGAGGCTGTCTATGGGGTCACACAGAATCGGACACGACTGAAGCGACTTAGCAGTAGTAGGATATTATTTCCATTTAAAGAAACATCACATAAAATATTGAGCTCTTTTCATATCTTTAACTCTCAGATATTCATAGACAAAAAGCCTTCCAAAACACTAATTAGTGGGTTCTTATATCTTGAAATAGAATCTAGGTGTACTACCTCATTAGAATGGAATTTTTGGGCAGAGAGTTTTTTGTCTTTTTTTTTTTTTTTCTGTTTAGTCTTCTTGATATATCCTGTAACTGAAATACTATGATGTAAAATTAATAATACATAAATACTGTGATATAAACTCAGTACATCTTATGTTACATAAGGGAATAAGAGAAAAGAAAACACACACAAAGGTGTTCATAACAAGGAGAAAATACTCATGACGATTATAATCTTTGTTTCTGTAAATGGTTGGTAGTGAAGGTTTGTAGCTACGTTTTCACTATCTTTTATGTATTCTTTTTGCCTTCAGCAAGCACTCCAGCTGGTCATGGTTTTTCAGCTGATAAGGTGAACATTCCTGAAGGGTCTGGGCATTAGTTGTCTGGCCTGGATTGGGTTTTGGTAGTTTTCTATTGATCTTAATCCCAGGTAATATTAACTTCTTCAGTGGCTCAGATGGTAGAGTCTGCTGCAGGTAGACTTGGAAGATTCCCTGGAGAAGGAAATGGCAACCCACCTCAGTATTCTTGCCTGAAGAATTCCATGCACAGAGAAGCCTGGCGGCTACATTCCATTGGATTGCAAAGAGTGAGACACAACTGGGCAACTAACACTTTCACTTTCATAGTAATATTGATATTAACAGAGGCCCTAAGGAATCTTCTATATACCTGACATACTCTCTTTACCCCCACCGTAGAGTAGTATCCCAGTTTCCTCTTGGTAGTCAAGTCAATCACCTCAGCCAATACCATAACTCCCTTCTTTGTCTGTTGATTCAGGCGTATGGGGTTCAAAGTGGCTGGGTAGCAGCCTTAACATCCAATTCAGTGGGGTCATTGTTGTGTCTCCTGGTAGAAGTATTTGTCCCCCTGGAACTAAATGCATGCACATTCAGTCACTCAGTCATGTTCATCTCTTTGCAACCCTAGGGACTCCAGCCTGCCAGGCTCCTCTGTCCATGGGATTCTCCAGGCAAGAATACTGGAGTGGGTTGCCATGCTCTCCTCCAAGGGATCTTCCTCACCCAGGGATCAAACCCATGTCTTCTGCATCTCCGGCATTAGCAGGCAGGCAAATTGTTTGCCACAGGACCACTTGGGAAGCGCCTCTGGAGCTAAGACCACTAGGCTGACAGAGCGTAAGGACACGGAAACAAGAAAAAATATTTGGCTAGTGGATCATTCAGAGAAGGCAATGGCACCCCACTCCAGTACTCTTGCCTGGAAAATCCCATGGATGAAGGAACCTGGTAGGCTGCAGTCCATGGGGTAGCTAAGAGTCAGACATGACTGAGCAACTTCACTTTCACTTTTCACTTTCATGCATTGGAGAAGGAAATGGCAACCCACTCCATTGTTCTTGCCTGGAGAATCCCAGGGGGAGCCTGGTGGGCTGCCGTCTATGGGGTCGCACAGAGTCGGATACAACTGAAGCGACTTAGCAGCAGCAGCAGCAATGGGTCATTAGGGTATAATAATTGTGCCACTCCCATTTCCACTCCTTGATTCCTGGATCCATGTATCCTGACCGTGGAAGAAAGAGTACCATATATTGGATGCTGATTCAGAGCATATACAACCATCTGGATAAACTTGATCCAGGCCTGCAATGTAACTGAGTCTTCAAAAGGTCATTCCACTGTTTCAGTAAGCCAGCTACTTCAGGGGATGGGGGATGGGGAGCAGATATAATAAGACCAGTGAGTTCCATGAGCTTGGGCTCAGACCTGCACTTATTTTCCTGGGTAGTAAGTTCCTTGATCAAGAGTGGTGCTATGTAGAATACCATGACAGTGGATTCTGACAAATAAATGAGATAATGTATGTAATTTTTCTTCCCTCGAATCATAAACATGCATATACATCAGAAATGTTTAATAACAGTAATACTGTGTATTTGCCAAAGTGAACATTTCAGACGATGAATGCTTTGGGAAATTATATTCTAATGGAATTTTCAGAGATGAAGTTTCCTTAGAGATTACCTAGTGGATTTGAAACTTTTTAAAGCTCAAAGTCTTTCCTTCTAACAAAATTCACAAGAAAGCTATTATGTAAAACAGGTAAAATTAGACTTGCTATGTTTAAAAGTGGAGTGGGGTGGGAGGCAGCACAGAGAAGGGGGCAAAGCTTGCTCAGCCAAGGCACTTTTCAGAATCCCCCAGGATAAATTTTCTCAAAAATATGTCTGAAGAGCAATGGAGTCCCCTGCCATTAATTAAATGGCACCCAGTCACTTTTAGACAGTTTTAGAAGGAAAAAAAAAAAAATCAGTGAAACTGTTTTGATCATACATATTTCACAAATTAAAATGTAGGATAAATTTTGATTTTTACAAAAATTATTTATGGCTAACTCAAATCATGTGTTTAAAGAGCCTGCTTTGCACTTCAAAAATTTGCATGCGTTTGCCTGGGTGAAGGAAATAGGGTGCGGGTTTTTTGTCAGTGGAAGCATTTTCACTTTAGGTGTGTATTGTTGCTTAAATTTGTTAACTTGGTTTTTTGCATTAAGTTGTCTGTGTGTGTGCATGTGTGTGTGTGTGCACGCGTACATATGTGTGTGTATTCAGTCGCTTGCCCAGTTCCGTCCAGCTCTTTGTGATCCCTTGGGACTGTAGCCCTCCAGGCTCCTCTGTCCATGGGATTCTCCTGGCAAGAATACTGGAGTGAGTTGCCACACACTCCCTTCAGGGGATCTTCCTGACCCAGGGATCGAACCTGCATCTTTTCATCTCCTGCATTGGCAGGTGGGTTCTTTACCACTATCACTACCTGGAAAGCCCCAGTCCACAAGAATGGATTAAAGACTCTAAAGTAGTTCCCTGAGGAGAAATATCAATAACCTCAAATACGCACATGACACCACCCTTACGGCAGAAAGCAAAGAAGAAATAAAGAGCCTCTTGATGAAAGTGAAAGAGGAGAGTGAAAAAGTTGGCTTAAAGCTCAACATTCAGAAAACTAAGATCATGACATCTGGTCCCATCACTTCATGGCAAATAGATGGAGAAACAGTGGAAATAGTGGCAGACTTTATTTTGGGGGGCTCCAAAATCACTGCAGATGATGACTGCAGCCATGAAATTAAAAGACGCTTACTCCTTGGGAGAAAAGTTATGACCAACCTAGATAGCATATTAAAAAGCAGAGACATTACTTTGCCAACAAAGGTTTGTCTAGTCAAGGCTATGGTTTTTCCAGTGGTCATGTATGGATGCGAGAGTCGGACTATAATGAAAGCTGAGTGCCGAAGAATTGATGCTTTTGAACTGTGGTGTTGGAAAAGACTGTTGAGAGTCCCTTGGACTGCAAGGAGATCCAACCAGTCCATCCTAAGGGAGAGCAGTCCTGGGTGTTCACTGGAAGGACTGATGTTGAAGCTGAAACTCCAATACTTTGGCCACCTCATGCGAAGAACTGACTCATTTGAAAAGACCCTGATGCTAGGAAAGATTGAAGGCAGGAGGAGAAGGGGACAACAGAGGATGAGATGGTTGGATGGCATCACTGACTCAATGGACATGAGTTTGGGTAAACTCCGGGAGTTGGTGATGGACAAGGAGGCCTGGCATGCTGCAGTTCATGGGGTCGCAGAGAGTCAGACATGACTGATCGACTGAACTGAACTGAACTGAGGCCCAAAGGGTAGCTTCAGGGGCTAAGGGACCCACCTTAGCCATCAAGGCTTTTGGTGTAGGAAGCCAGCTACTGTACACCCAACTTGTAATCCTGAAGAAAGGAAACAGGGAGAATAAATGACCCTGGACCTCACTCTCCTATCATTAATCTGCTGGTGTTCCCACTGGCCAAATGTAACCACAAGTCTCAGGCTGACAAACTTGGTGAATCCAGCTGATGGGTCAGCCTTCCAGGGCACAAGGCCAAGTAGAGAAAGCAAGGAATGGATATTTGGGACAAATAAGATA
The DNA here is from genome assembly GCF_029407905.1 of Bubalus kerabau. NCBI lineage: Eukaryota > Metazoa > Chordata > Mammalia > Artiodactyla > Bovidae > Bubalus > Bubalus kerabau. The sequence goes on from NC_073624.1 coordinate 140,785,416, forward strand.
GGATGTCCACACACCAAGGAAGACAGGACCTGGGACAGCCCTTGAGAAGACGGCTTTAGGAGAGCACAGGCAATTAGAGACCAACTGTAGGACATGGTGTGGTTAAGGAGAGGTGACACCATTTTTCTTTTAAAAGACCATCTGGAAGAAAAGGAACAAGTTACAAAATTATCTTTTTTATTTAAATGTAGTTGATTTATAGTGTGCCAATCTCTGCTGTACAGCAAAGGGACTCAGTTACACACGCACATGTGTGTGTGTGTTTAGTCTCTCCACTCCATACACTATAGCCTGCCAGGTTCCTTTGTCCATGGGATTTTCCAGGCAAGAATACTTGAGTGGCTTTCCCTTTCCTACTCCAGGGGATCTTCCCCACCCAGGGATAGAACCTGCATCTCTTACATCTCCTGCATTGGCAGGTGGGTTCTTTACCACGAGTGCCACCTGGGAAGCCCAAACACATACATAATTTCTTTTTTTAGTATTTTTTTCCTTTATGATTTATCTCAGGATATTGAATATAGTTCCCTGAGCTATACAGTAGGACCTTGTTGTTTATCCATTCTAAATGTAGTTTGCATCTACCCCAAACTCCCAGTTCATCCCTCTCACTCCACCCCTCTTCCTTGGCAACCACAAATCTGTTCTCATGTCTATGAGTCTGTTTCTGTACAAAACTATCTTAAAGAGGTCTCTGGGTTAGGAAAAGAGAGCATTTTCTGATTGGAGAAAAAGAAATTTCATCTTAAGTGCATAAGGATTCACTGTAAAGTGAATAACTGGATAATAAAGAATAACAGATATGCCCACAATGAGTTTTGAAGACAGGATGCAGTATTACATGAACAAGTTCAAAATCATACCAACTGATTGAAAATCATTACACTTCCCCCACCGCAACCAATAATTAGTTAGTCTCAGAATACATTCTACTACAGTCGGTTTATTATCCCATTTCCTATAAGCACTTTGTTAAGGTGAGACTTTAAAATGTTCTCACATATGACTTGAACAGATTAAGGTACTTAATTGAAATGAGAAGACCTGATTTGAGAAGTAGGTAAAGGTTAAGAAAATGAAATATATTTCAGAATTGATTAGCTACTGGAATACTTTCTTTGCGAAAAATTAAATGTGTAACAAAGAGTAAAGGGAATTATTTACAAAATAAAATGCTTTTTATAGCTTTTCTTTCTACATCTAACAATTCAATGTATCTCAAGGCTAAAATACAGTGTGTTATGTAAATTTCATCTCCACAACTTTGTGGTCTCTCAGTACTATTTCAAGAACAAACTGGAGTTTTTCCAGCCTGATCCTCTTAAGACTATCATGGGTGTCACTTAAAAGATTCAAGACCTCAGGAATGACAGTGTTGGAACTACTAATATGTCATTAATCTCATTAGTGACATCATTTCATTTATTGTTGAAGAACTTCTCTTATACTTAAAATGAACCAGTAGCACATAAATCATGAGGAGTGGAGTGAAAATAGTTCCTGACCCTAAAAAGACAGTGGAAATCTCACCATCAGTTTTCATTGTCTTATATTGCTACACTAGACCATCAATACCCAATAAAAAATTATCTAGCCCTTTCCTAAATGTTTATTTTTTTTAATGTATTTATTTATCTTATTTTACTCCATTGGGTTTTACAGCCTGAGTGATCTTTCAGTTGTGGTACTCAAACTCTTAGTTTCAGCATCTGGGATCTAGTTCCTTGACCAGGGATCAAACCCAGGTCCCCTGCTTTAAGAGCATAGAGTCTTAGCCTCTGGATCACCAGGGAAGTCCTGGTATTATTTTAAACATTCAAGGCTCAATTAGGGCTTCCCTGGTGGCTCACACAGTAAAGAATCTACCTGCAATGCAGTAGACTCAGGTTCAATCCCTCGGTCGAGAAGGTCCCCTGGAGAAGGGAATGGCTACCCACTCCAGTATTCTTGCCCGGAAAATCCCATGGACAGAGGAGCCTGGCGGGCTACAGTCCATGGGTTTGCACAGAGTCAGACATGGCTGAGTGAGTAACACAAACAAGGCCTCAACTGATAAGATTATAAAAATATCCCTCTTCAAGAAAATTTGATTTCACTTGTAAAATCTGCTACTCATAGGTTTATCAGCATGTAGACTGGAGTACTTTCATTAGAATCAGGGCCAATCCAATTGGGCAAAAAATACTATCAAGCTACCCCATATTTCACTGTGATGTGCTTAAAGTCAGAGGTCATTTAAAAAACTAATTGTAAACTACAAGACCCATATGTTTCCTTTTCCCTACTGGCCCTAAAACAATAAACTAAGATAACAAATGGAATTTTGTAGGCTTTAGTTAGAAGCCTTTATCTTCCAAAGAGACTTGAGAAGGAAGACATAACTGACCTTTCCATGTAAGAAAGCATATCAACTACTGAGATTTGTCTTTCCTGTTGGCACCTCCCTACAAAAGAAGTGAAAAGTTAAAATCAGCTCCAACTTCTCCAAATTAAAAGTAACCTTCAGGCTAATGGGTTTTCAACACCACTCCTTACCGGGCCAAAAAAAAAAAAATGTGCCCCATAAAATTAAATTACCTCCTCGAAACTGACTTCTCTAATAAATTACAACATTAAATACAGTAAAATTGAAATTACTACAAAACAATCCCAGCCCTGCCCCCACCAGAGGTAACCCTCCTGTCATTGGTAGAATTTCAGTTCAGTTCAGTCACTCAGTCATGTCCGACTCTTTGCGACCCCATGAACTGCAGCACGCCAGGCCTCCCTGTCCATTACCAACTCCCGGAGTTCACCCAAACTCATGTCCATCAAGTCCGTGATGCCATCCAGCCATCTCATCCTCTGTCGTCCCCTTCTCCTCCTGCCCCCAATCCCTCCCAGCATCAGGGTCTTTTCCAATGAGTCAACTCTTCGCATGAGGTGGCCAAAGTATTGGAGTTTCAGCTTCAACATCAGTCCTTCCAATGAACACCTAGGACTGATCTCCTTTAGGATGGACTGGTTGGATCTCCTTGCAGTCCAAGGGACTCTCAACAGTCTTTTCCAACACCACAGTTCAAAAGCATCAATTCTTTGGTGCTCAGTTTTCTTCACAGTCCAACTCTCACATCCATACATGACCACTGGAAAAACCATAGCCTTGACTAGATGGACCTTTGTTGGCAGAGTAATATCTCTGCTTTTCAATATACTATCTACGTTGGTCATAACTTTCCTTCCAAGGAGTAAGCATCTTTTAATTTCATGGCTGCAGTCACCACCTGCACTGCTTTTGAAGCCCCAAAAAATAAAGTCTGACACTGTTTCCACTGTTTCCCCATCTATTTCCCATGAAGTGATGGGACCTGATGCCATGATCTTAGTTTTTTGAAGGTTGAGCTTTAAGCCAACTTTTTCACTCTCCTCCTTCACTGTCATCAAGAGGCTTTTTAGTTCCTCTTCACTTTCTGCCATAAGGGTGGTGTCATCTGCATATCTGTCCGTCTTCAATGGAGTCCTCCACTAGTTCTGGGGTCCAAAACCAAAGAGAGGTGAAGAAAATGTAAAAACTGTAAAAGACATGACAGAACAATTAATGGCCAGGAAAATTAATCAGAACTTTGAGAAAATTAGAACTACAGTTTAAAGAAATAAATGTTTTAGCCATTTACTAAAGGCTAAATTTAAAGAATGCAAATGTTTTTTACTTTGCAGAAGGTTACCCATTGTTTTCAGTTTCTCCGAAGTACGGATCAGAAGGAAATAATTAATTAGCATTGTAATGAGTTTGTAAGGTGGTAGCTCTTAAGTATTAACTCTGACAATCACTAAAATTGTCTGTATTTTCACTAACTGATGGACTCTAAATAGGGTTTTAAAATAGAGTTGGAAATCATAAACACATTGTTGACTAAATATTCTGTACTAAGAACTAGTTTCTTTAGGTGTAAAATACTAAGGAGAGGAGGACTCTACAATCCACTTAAAAGACTGACCAAAGATATACAAAGGTAGAGACAATTCATGAACCGCAAGTTGACATTACAAATTGTGTGGCTAATCTTAACAAGTAAGACAAGGAAAGGCACAATTATCATGAAGTTATATAAAGGTAAATTGTTCAGTTTGGTCTGAAAGGCAGGGGTCAAATATAAGAAGAGGTCCATGATGGAAGTATTATTTTGGCAATGGTTGTACAGGATGGACTAAAGAGAAAAGTACAAACTAATACTAATCTTAATAATACAGAACTACAGTTGCTAGATACTGTCTTTAATATTTCCATATATTAACATGCTAAATCTTCACAATAATGCAATAAGGCCGACACTGTCATCATCTCATTTGACAGAGGAGGAAAGTGAAGCATTTAAATGTCTGATATTTGCAGTAAGTTTCCTGCAGAGCAACCCCCATGGAAGTTAATAAAAGTAAAACATATTTCATTATCGAAGCAGATACTATTGTTGAGAGAAGAACACTCACAAGAAAGTGAAAGTTGCTCATACCTGTCAGACTCTTTGTGACGGCATGGACTGTATGCTGCTGCTAAGTCGCTTCAGTCGTGTCCGATTCTGTAGGACCCCATAGACGGCAGCCCACCAGGCTCCCCCGTCCCTGGGATTCTCCAGGCAAGTACACTAGAGTGGGTTGCCATTTCCTTCTCCAGTGCAAGAAAGTGAAAAGTGAAAGTGAAGTCGCTCAGTCATGTCTGACTCTTCACGACCCTATGGACTGGAGCCTACCAGGCTCCTCCATCCATGGGATTTTCCAGTCCATGAAATTCTCCAGGCCATAATACTGGAGTGGGTAGCCGTTCTTTCTTGATGGGATCTTCCCAATCCAGGAATCGAATCCAGGTCTCCCACATTGCAGGAGGATTCTTTACCAGCTGAGCCACCAGGTAACCCCAAGGATACTGGAGTGGGTAGCCTATCGCTTCTCCAGCGATCTTCTGGACCCGGAAGCGAACAGGGATCTCCTGCATTGCAGGTGGATTCTTTACCAGCTGAGCTACCAGGGAAGCCATACAAATACTAAAAATATTGTTTTTCAACGTTTTTATTATGGAAAAAAAATCAAACTATAAAGTAGAAATAGTATAATGACCATGCACCTCCGCCAATCTTGATTCCTCTACTGTACCTTCAATCATTATCCATCTACCCTTCCTTATTTTGGAGTAAATCATGGACATTTTATCACTTCAGCATCACTAAATCTTTCAGCATGTTATCTCCAAAAAATAAACGCTGTTTTTCCTTCTAAACATAACAATAATATCCTAATATTTTAAAATTACAATTTTTTCATGTAAAATATTAATTTCAATAATATACCTCACTTTAACACTTACTGGGGGCTTGCCTGGTGATTCAGTCGATAAAAATCTGTCTGCAATGCAGGAGATGTGGGTTCGATCCCTGAGTCAGGAGGATCCCCTGGAGAAAGGAATAGCAACCCGCTCTAGTATTCTTGCCTGGGAAAAATGGACAGACTTGCCATGTATTAGTATTACACACCCACATTTGGTGGTGGTAGTTTAGCCGCTAAGTCGTGTCTGACTCTTGCGACCCCATGAACTCTATCCCGACTGAGCCACCAGGGAAGCCCCACTTCCCCGTTTACTAGTTCAACTGCTTTTTTTCTTTCCCTTTTTTCACTCTTACTAAAAGGAAAGTCCATCTCTATTCAGTTACTCAAAGCCCTGCCATAGGCTTTCCCGGGACAGCGCCCCGCAGCGGTAGGGCCTGCTCTCCGGCTCCTACAAGCCTGGTCCTAACCATTTCCCAGGTGGGCATGGGGCTCGGGACCGGAAGCAGCTAAGCGTGGGCTCAGTTCCCCAGCCCAGCGACCCCGGCCCCGCCCCCTCCCCGGTTGCCTAGGCGACGAGGGGCCGCAGGGCTGAGGCGGGATCATGGCGACGTTTGTGGGGACGACACCCGGGGGAACGACTCCCGCGGGAATGACTTCGGCGGGAACCACACCCGAGTCGGAGGTACGCCGTCTCTGCCCGGTACCCGCAACCCCCGAGCGCCCGACCTCTCCCGCGGGCCTAGGCTGTTCCCTCGGAGGCGCCCCATGCCCGAGTTGGGTGCTCGGCCCCGAGTGGGTGCGACGCCCAGGCGGCGCGAGCTCTCAGGGAGTGAAGGGGGATCCCCAAGCCACCGTCCCGCGCTCCCCTTGCCCTGTCGACCGACGCCCCTCCGTGCCCCCGAGTGTAAACTAAAAATCCCTCCATTGGACGGTTCTTTGCCCAAAAGGCCTCACAAATACGCGCTTTTCCTAGGATTCTCTACTTAAAAGGGAATTTTGAAAAATTTAAGTGAGAGCGTCTCCTTTGTAAATGACTACTAATTCTCTTCAGATATCACAGTTCTGTTGCTCAAAAGATGTCATGGAATAATTACTCTTCATTGATAGTGGATTGATGAATATTTGAAGGCCAATGTTTCCCGTATTATTTTACTATTTCTCTAAATAAGTAAATAGTTGATAGATCGGACAAAGGAGGAACGCCTAGAAAATCAACCTTCCGGTTATGGCTGAGTTGCTCATTAGCACCTTGTCTTTAGGAAAAGAATTTAACATTCTTAGGCCTCCAGTGGTTTCCTGTGCAAAATAAAGATTTCTTCTCCGGCCCCTCACAGCACTAATTCTCAATAATAAATGGGTTCTAAGTAACTGGGATTACTCAGAAGCTTTGTATCCTGAGATTTTAATTAAAAATATTTGCCAGATACTACTAAGAAATGTTTAAATCTTCACATACTGAGTCAATCATGTTATTCTAAGAAGTTTTTTCTTCAGCTTTTTTAAGACTCTGAAGGTGAATAATAATGTTATAATTAACATTGCTGGGTTGAACTCACTTATTAGTCTAAATAGCATTTATTTATTTTTTGTACAGAAGACGTGTATGAGCTGCAGTTTTATAAATGAGGATACACAGAGCCAGTAATACAGTGCCTTGCCCAGAGATATGCAAGTCATTCCCTACGGGTTCTTCCCAATACTGTATGCAGACCACTAAAGCTGCTGACTCTCCTATGAACCTTTTGAAATTAGCATACATTAAAAATACATTTTAATGTGATAAACTGGTTACTAAGCCAGTTACTCCCTTGTGATCTATAATGTAAGTAATACAGTTTCAAAAGTGGCATAGGAAATTTCCCAATTAAATCATGGTATATAAATATATACAAAAACTTTCTTGTGAGAATATACCCAGTACTTATCCATGTATCAATAATAGAAATATCCTTTATAAGTAACTGATAATTTGGAATTAATGAACCTGCACTTCAAAAAAAAAAAAAAAAAAGAAATACCCCTTAATTTTTTTTAAGATGCAAAAAAAAAAAACAAACCACCAAACTGTGTTCCAGGGTGAAGGGTAATCACTTTTTATAAAGGATAAGTGAAACTAATGAACCAGTTACAGACCTTAGGTGATTGTCTGCCATCTTAGCACAGTCACTGAGCTCTTTTGTTTAACTTCTTGGAGGAGCAGCAGGTATTCCTCATGGCAGTCAATTTGGGATATGCTTAGTCTTTTAGTTAGTAACATACTGAAAAAGTAAAGTTGGAATTTGGACTCACTTAACTGTTCATTTGCTAAGATTAACAGTCTGCATCTTGGAGGGTTCATTCTAAAACCAGAGTTCCTGTAGTTCATGGAGAAGACAGTTGATCCTTAGTGTTGTGTCATTCATTAGAATAAGTCCTGCCTGCCACCCATTTACCCCACTCCAGTATTCTTGCCTGGAAAATCCCATGGACGGAGGAGCCTGGTGGGCTGCAGTCCATGGGGCCACTAAGAGTGGGACATGACTGAGCGACTTCACTTTCACTTTTCACTTTCATGCATTGGAGAAGGAAATGGCAACCCACTCCAGTGTTCTTGCCTGGAGAATCCCAGGGATGGGGTAGCCTGGTGGGCTGCCATCTATGGGGTCGCACAGAGTCGGACATGACTTAGCAGCAGCAGCCACCCATTTGTGTCCACTGTGGGTTTCAGGGGTTAGATGGAAAAGATAGCAAAAATCTCTCTTGGTATCTCTATTCTCAAGGCTACTTCTTTTCAGTTAGGTATTGAAAGGTTCTTGTAAGGTGAGATTCTTTCCAGAGTTGATCCCTGGAAACCTAGTATTATAGCATTATTTCTCAATAATTTGTACCCAAATTGACTTAGCCAGTGGACCATTCAGTCATCTGAGCCAAACAGTAGTGAAATATTTTTTTTTTTTTTGCCAAGTTTGTTGGAAATAAAGCATACGCTTTCAATAGTCTGAGGTTTCCCACTTGTTTGTTGTCATTACCTAAAATTAAAACAACCAGTTTTCTCAATCATATAGTAGGCACTCAATAAAATTTGAGTAATTGGAATTATAGAGGGTTTGAGGTATGCCAGGTATAATAGTTATCATAGATCGAACTCTATAAGATAACCTTGAACAAGCAGACATGAGATATGGCTCCAGAAAAATATTTTTATGTAACATAAACTTACATAAACTTTCTTGCCAACTTTCTGCATTTAATAGTACAGTTTCTTTAGTAACATGGGAATAAATGCCTCTTGCGTAAGGCTAAAGTTTTGGGAGAGAAACATTTAAATGCAGAAAACCAGAGAAATGATGACAATCTGAAAATAAATATTTGCTACTTAAAGATCTGTAAGTGAAAGGAGTTTATAAATGCTTATAAGTTAATTTGTACGTGAGTGTGTAAATTCAGTTCCTAAACTGACTTTCTTAATATCTTCAAAAACACTGTTTGGGACATGTAATCATTCAAGTATTAATAGTATAATTAAAAGGGACTATATTCCAACTCTGGAGAAGGCAATGGCAACCCACTCCAGTACTCTTGCCTGGAAAATCCCACGGACGGAGGAGCCTGGTAGGCTGCAGTCCGTGGGGTCGCAAAGAGTCAGACACGAATGAGTGGCTTCACTTTCACTTTTCACTTTCCTGCATTGGAGAAGGACATGGCAACCCACTCCAGTGTTCCTGGGCTGCTGTCTATGGGATCACACTGAGTCGGACACGACTGAAGCGACTTAGCAGCAGCAGCAGCAGCATACTTCAACTCACATCAGAGACGTAAAAGAAAAAGTAAATCATTGTTTCCCAGTTGGCCTTCCCAGGTGGCTCAGTGGTAAAGAATCCGCCTGTAATGTGGGAGACACGGTTCAATCCTTGGGTTAGGAACATCTCCTTGAGGAGGACATGGCCACCCACTCCAGTATTCTTGTGTGGAAAATCCCATGGACAGAGGAGCCTGGCAGGCTACGGTCAGTGGGGTCTCACAGAGTTGAATGTGACAGAAGTAACTTGGCACACATGCATGGGCTTTGAAAACAGCCCACCCCATTACTGGCAGGTCGGAGAGAAACACTTGGGGCCAACTTGAGCACCAAGATGATCAGGTTCCTACAACTGGAATATCATTCAAGAGGGATTTATTGAAGCCATTCACACTACATGATATAGATAGTATAGGACAATGGACAGGATGCCAAAAAGTTGCTCAAAAATACTGTTGAGAAAATAGTACTCAGTCAGTTCAGTTCAGTTCAGTTGCTCAGTCATGTCCGACTCTTTGCGACCCCATGGACTGCAGCACATTAGTCCTCCCTGTCCATCGCCAACTCCTGAAGTTTACCCAAACTCATGTCCATCGAGTCAGTGATGCCATCCAACCATCTCATCCTCTGTCGTCCCCTTCTCCTCCTGCTTTCAATCTTTCCCAGCATCAGGGTCTTTTCGAATGAGTCAGTTCTTCACATCAGGTGGCCAAAGTATTGGGGTTTCAGATTTAGCATCAGTCTTTCCAATGAATGGAGAAGGCAATGGCACCCCATTCCAGTACTCTTGCCTGGAAAATCCCATGGATGGAGCAGCCTGGTAGGCTGCGGTCCATGGGGTCGCTAAGAGTCAGACACGACTGAGCGACTTCCCTTTCACTTTTCACTTCCATGCATTGGAGAAGGAAATGGCAACCCACTCCAGCGTTCTTGCCCGGAGAATCCCAGGGGCGGGGGAGCCTGGTGGGCTGACATCTATGGGGTTGCACAGAGTTGGACACGACTGAAGTGACTTAGCAGCAGCAGCAGCTTCCAATGAAGTGAATATATAGTATCATTATTTGTCAAACACTTAGAACCTCTGGAAATACTGATAGTGGGTGTGGAGGTGTTCACAGATGTTTGGTCTTCTAGTAAGTCTTTCATCTTACTATTGAGTTTAGTAAGTCCTTCATCTTACTATTAAGTCTTCCAATTTGCTATCTTATTCCTATCTATTTCCTGCTTCTCCCTACTCTGTTCTTGCTTTCAGGTTGCACAAATCATCTTCAATCTTTTTCTGATATTTAAAGTTTTATTTTACTAAAGTTAGGTATCTAACAGCTAAAATTAATTTTTGATAGATGTATATTTGAAATGGGGATCTAATTTTGTTCTAGTGTGAACCATCATGCTAGTTTCATTCACTATAAATTAGCTTTTTTTTAATTCATATTTTACTGAGAGTTCTGCTGCTAAATTCTTACAAATGCATATTTATTATTTACTTATATAATCATAGTTTTATCTTTTAATTTGACTAAAAAGTACATGAGACTTGTTAACTATAATTTATCCTTGCATTTATGAAATTAACCTTATCTTGTCATAATGATAGCTTCTTATTGTTTTAGTACAATGCTGGATTCAACATTCAAAAATGTCACTTTTAAAAAATATTTTTAAAATTTTATGTATTTATTTATTTTGGTTATGCTGGGTCTTCATCGCTGTGCTCAGTCTTTCTCTAGTTGTGGTGAGTGGAGTTTCTGTAATAGTTGCCGTACATGGGCTTCTCACTGTGGTGCCTTTTCTTGCTGTGGACCACAGGTTATGGGCTTGCCAGCTTCAGAAGTTGTGATGCACAGGTTTAGTTGCCTCACAGCATATATCAGTGATGGAACCCATTTCTGCTGCATTGGCAGGCAGATTCTTAGCCACTGGACTACCAGGGAGACCCTAAGATATTTTTAAGTAGAATTTTTGCATCTGAGCTCATTAATGATTTTGACTTTAGTCACATTTCTGTGCTAGTTCAGGTTTTTGTATATAGACAATGCTGATTTCTAAAAATGAATATCTACAATCTGTAATCATTAGACTAACAGAATTTATGTGTTCTTGGTTGTTTAGTAGAACCTCAAGTGTAAAACTGTCTGGACTTGCGACCTTTTAAAAAGTAGACTTCCAGTTTAGTTCATGTTTGTCAGGTCCATTTTCTCCTTTACCCTTGGTCAAATTTATAACATATATTCCTAGAAAATCACCCATTACCTTGTAATTTTCAAATGTGTTCATTTAATGTGGCATATATTTATTTCTTCTTTAATCACCTTTCCCCAGAATTTGCCTATTTTGTTCATTATTTTAAGGAACTAGCTCTTGCTTTTACTTATCCTTCTTTCATCTACTTTTTTTTTCTTTTTTTAATTGGCTCTTTATGATGTCCAGCACTATATTGATGAGAGTGAGGCACCCTCCTTGGGTACAAAATTTAAGGGATGCTAAAAAATTCCGTAGTCAAGAGAAAAAATTTAATGTAATATTTAAAAAATTATAATAAATGCAAAAACCCATAATGGATTTAAATTCTAAATAAAGACAGAATTGTTACTACTAATTTTTCCTTTTTGCCTCAGCTCCAACATGGCTCAACACAGAGCTGATCTTAGTTCATTTATTTTCAATCTTGAAGAAAGCCTTTCAGAGTGTGGAAATGGTAAACTACTCTATGTTCTCTAAGGCTATGAAACCCCTCTTAGGCATCTTTGGTGAACTGTGCTATATATTTCTTTAGTGAACGTTTTTTAAGAATCTTTTAAGACATATCAGTGATGGATACAAAGATGCCCCCCAAAGATTAAATTCTAAAAGAAAGTTGTTATGTTCAAATGTGAAAAGTTTAGGTGACATTAGAGAAAAAATTCACAGAAAAGATTATCTGACAAAAAATAGCAGCTTACAATTTTAATGCTTCTGGAATAACAGCTAAAATCCACCAGGTGGTGGAATAAAATGAGTTACAGTGCAGTTTAGCTCACATATTCTCCTAGTCAGAGATGTAATTTTACAGAGAAAGTGATAATTACATATTTACATTTTTATTAGCCTATTCATGAATTTTCCATTGTATCTTTAATTTTTACAAATGAGAATGTATGTATTGAAAGATTAAAGATATTTAACCACCTTACATCCTTTCTAGTGCACGGCAGTGTATAAACAAACAGAAGAAAAGCTCTCATTTAAAATAGGTCCAGGAATTCAATTTAAAACAAAAGAAAACAAAAAACCAGAGGCAAACCCTCCTACAAAATGATTATCTTAATCAATCAAGTTTTAGTAGAAGAACGAGGCACTGGTATTAGACTCCTTAGCTAGAATTATTATTGTACGAAAGATTAAGATTATACTCTTTTTTACAGTTCTTATGTGACCTATTTTCTCCTATTAAAATTTTCAAGTCTGAGACAATTGATCTGAATGTCTATATATCTTTCATGTATATCTTTATTCATTTTTAATAATGATAACAATTGTGTTTGCATTAAAACATATCAAAATGATGTTTTAACATGAATCTAATTTTAGGTTTAAATGTCTTGCTGTTAAGTCACAGAATTCATCAGTATATTAAAGGCATCATGATATCTCCAAATCTACGTCCGGCTTTTCATCATGGTCCATCATCTAACAATGTCATCACAGGATGAAGATGAATTCAGACACAGGTTGATTAACAACCTGTGTTGACCTAACTAGGAACTGCAGAATTCTCAAAAAAAGATTGAATGACTGTCCCTGAGGAATTTACAACCTAATGGAATTAATAGTACAGTAATAATTATAGTTTACTGCTAATAATAAAAAATGCATGTAACTAACAAATATTTAAACAAATATATACAATATATTATGAACTAAAATACTATCCTGTCTAAAAACTGCATGCATTTAATTCAATTTATAAGCATCTGAGTGCCTACTAGGTGCAAAGTATTGTATTAGGTACTAAAATATTTTTTCCTCTTGAATTTATAATCAAATGGATGACCTAGTTTAGGTTAATCTGCTGACTCTATACTGAGTAATGGAGAAGGCAATGGCAACCCACTCCAGTACTTTTGCCTGGAAAATCCCATGGACGGAGGAGCCTGGTGGGCTGCAGTCCATGGGGTCGCTACAAGTCGGGCACAACTGAACGACTTCACTTTCACTTTTCATTTTCATGCACTGGGGAAGGAAATGGCAATCCACTCCAGTGTTCTTGCCTAGAGAATCCCAGGGATGGAGGAGCCTGGTAGGCTGCAGTCCATGGGGTCGCACAGAGTCGGACATGACTGAAGTGACTTAGCAGCAGCAGCAGATACTAAATAAAGATAGTTAATAAAATAGCATATTTTACTTTTCAATTGAATTTTTAAAAATAAAAATATAATAACCTAATAGTAAATTACAAACATTAAACTGATTATTATTTCCAGTGAGTGTTAGCTTTGCAGTTTTCTGTTCTTGAAAAAGAATAAAGAAAATTTGGGATGTAATCTTATTAACTATAGCAGAAAGTTTCCTGTTGTTCTTATTTATTGGAGTTCATTGACATGGAAGGATAAATAACTGTTTGTTGAATTAAAAACATTTGCCCCACTCTTGCCCATATCTCACAATACTTTTTAAAAATTTATTTATTTTAAAAATTTTAAAGTTTATTCAGGCTTCCCCTGGCTCAGATGGTAAAGAACCAACCTGTGATACAGGAGACCTGGGTTCTATCCCTGGGTTGGGAAAATCCCCTGTAGGAGGGCATGGCAACTCACTCCAGTATTCTTGCCTGGAGAATCCCCATGGACAGAGAAGCCTGGCAGGCTACAGTCCATGGGGTTGCAAAGAGGCAGACACAACTGAGCGACTAAGTACAGCACAGCACATAGTTGGTTTACAATATGTTGATTTCTTTTGTGCAGAGAAGTCACTCGTTATACACATATATATTATTTTTAACATTCTTTTCTATTATATTTTGTCACAGGATATTCAATATAGCTCCCTGTGCTACACAGTAGGATATTGTTTTTTATCCATTCTATATATAATAGTTTGCCTCTGCTAATCCCAAACTCCCAATTCTTCCCTCCCAACCCCTCCTCCTGTTTGGTAACCACAAGTCTGTTACCTGTATCTGTGAGACTTTTTGTTTCATAGATATATTGATTGTGTCTTATTTTAGATCCCACGTGTAAGTGATGTCATATGATATTTGTCTTTCTCTTTCCAACTTTCTTCACTTAGTATGATAATCTCTAGGTCTATCCATGTTGCTGCAAATGGAATAATTTCATTTTTTTTTATGGCTGAGGAATGGATGACTCTACATATGGACATCACCAGATGGTCAATACCAAAATCAGATTGATTATAATCTTTGCAGCCAAAGATGGAGAACCTCTATATAGTCAGCAAACACAAGACTGGGAGCTGACTCTGGCTCATATCATGAACTCCTTATTACAAAATTCAGACTTAAATTGAAGAAAGTAGGGAAAACCACTAGACCATTCAGGTATGACCTAGATCAACGCCCTTATGATTATACATGGAAAGTGACAAATAGATTCAAAGGATTAGATCTGATAGACAGTGCCTGAAGAACTATGGACAGAGGTTCATAACATTGTACAGGAGGCTGTGATCAAGACAGTCCCAAAGAAAAAGAAATGCAAAAAGGCAAAATGGCTGTCTGAGAAGGCCTTACAAATAGCTGAGAAGAGAAGTGAAAGGCAAAGGAGAAAAGAAAATATATATCCATCTGAATGCAGAGTTCCAAAGAATAGCAAGGAGAGATAAGAAAGCCTTCCTCAGTGATCAGTGCAAAGAAAGAGAGGAAAACAATAGAATGGGAAAGACTAGAGATCTCGTCAAGAAAATTAGAGATACCAAGGGAACATTTCATGCAAAGATGGGCACAGTAAAGGACAAACAGTACGGACCTAACAAAAGCAGATGTTAAGAAGAGGTGGCAAGAATACACAGAACTATACAAAAAAGATCTTCACGATCCAGATACCACGATGGTGTGATCACTCACTTAGAGACAGACATCCTGGAATGCAGAGTCAAGTGGGCCTTAGGAAGCATCACTGTGAACAAAGCTAGTGGAGGTGATGGAATTCCAGTTGAGCTATTTCAAATCCTGAAAGATGATGCCATGAAAGTGCTGCATTCAGTATGCCAGCAAATTTGGAAAACTCAGCAGTGGCCACAGGACTGGAAAAGGTCAGTTTTCATTCCAATCCCAAAGAAAGACAATGCCAAAGAATGCTCAAACTACTGCACAGTGCATTCATCTCACATACTAGCAAGGTAATGCTCAAAATTCTCCATGCTGGGCTTCAACAGTGTGTGAATTGAGAACTTCCAGATGTACAAGCTGGATTTAGAAAAGTCAGAGGAACCAGAGATCAAATTGCCAACATCCATTGGATCATAGAAAAAGCAAAAGAATTCCAGAAAAACATCTATTTCTGCTTCACTGACTATGCCAAAGCCTTTGACTGTGTGAATCATGACAAACTGGAAAATTCTTCAAGAGATGGGAATACCAGACCACCAAGCATGCCTCCTGAAAAACATCTATACAGGTCAAGAAGCAACAGTTAAAATCGAACATATAACAATGGACTGTTTCCACATTGGGAAAGGAGTAAGTCAAGGCTGTATATTGTCACCCTGTTTATTTAACTTCTATGCAGAGTACATCATGCAAAATGCCAGTCTGGATGAAGCACAAGCTGGCATCAAGATTGCCAGGAGAAATATCAATAACCTCAAATATGCAGATGACACCACCCTTATGGCAGAAAGCAGAGAAGAACTAAAGAGCCTCTTGATGAAAGTGAAAGAGGAGAATGAAAAAGCTGTCTTAAAACTCAACATTCAGAAAACTAAGATCATGGCATCCAGTCCCATCACTTCATGCCAAATAGATGGGGAAACAATGGAAACAGTGAGCGACTATTTTTTTTGGCTCCAAACTCAGCGCAGATGTTGACTGCAGCCATGAAATTAAGATGCTTGTTCCTTGAAAGAAAAGCTATGACCAACCTAGACAGCATATTAAAAAGCAGAGACATTACTTTGCCAACAAAGGTCCATCTAGTCAAAGCTGTGGTTTTTCCAGTAGTCGTGTATGGATGTGAGAGATGGACCGTAAAGAAAGCTGAGTGCTGAAGAGTGGGTGCTTTTGAACTGTGGTGTTGGAGAAGACTCTTGAGAGTCCCTTGGACTGCAAGGAGATGAAACCAATCAATCCTGAAGGAAATCATTCCTGAATATTCAATGGAAGGACTGATGCTGAAGCTGAAGCTCCAATACTTTGGCTAAGTGATGCGAAGAGTTGACTCACTGGTAAAGACCCTGATGCTGGGCAAGATTGAGGGCAGGAGGAGAAGGGGATGACAGAGGATGAGATGGTTGGATGGGATCACCGATTCAATTGACAGGAATTTGAGCAAGCCTCAGGAGTTGGTGATGGACAGGGAAGCCTTGCTGGCATGCTGTAGTCCATGGGGTTGCAAAGAGTGGGACACAACTGAACTGAACTGAATGGAGTGTATTAGTTTGCTCTTTTGGTCAGGAAGTCTTCCCGGAGAAGGGAATGGCTACCCACTTCAGTATTCTTGCTGAAAAATTCCATGGACAGAGGAGCCCAGTGGACTACAGTTCATAGGGTTATAAAGAGTTGGATACAACTGAGCATACGCTCATGGCAACTCTATTTTTAATTTTTTGAGTAACCTCCCTACTATTTACATAATGATTACACCAATTTACATTCCCACCAACCGTGTTTGAGTTACCTTTTCTCAACATCCTCTCCAGCATTTATTTGTAGACTGTTTAATGATGGCCTTTCTGACTGGTGTAAATCTCATAGTCTTTGATTTTCATGAAACTCCTGGTGTCTTACCACTTTCTCAGTCTCCTTTTCCATCCCCCATTCACAGTTCTCTTTATACTCTGGCTTTGGGCAGTTTCATTCATTCTCATACTTGCAGTGACTCCTAAACTGATATCTGTAAAGTTGACCTTGTGACTCTACCATTTCTAATTAATCTCTAAACATTTCTTGCTATTCATATTCCACCTAAAATTCAACCACTGAAACCAAACTCATCATCTTGCCTTCTTAAAACTAGTGTCATCTTCTAAATCTCTTATTTCTTTTGTTGTAATAAGAGTGTTTGTGTGTTAGTTGCTTGGTCATGTCCAACTGTCTGTGACTTCATGGACTGTGTCCGTGGAATTCTCTTGGCAAGAATATTGGAGTGGGTTGCCATTCTCTTCTTCAGGGGATCTTCCCACCCAGGAGTCAAACCCGCATCTCCCACATTGCAGGCAGATTCTTTACCATCTGAGCCATCAGGGAAGCCCAATAAGAGTGTCATATATGTTTTTATGGATTATACTCTGTACAAAAGGACTCAGCTGAGGATTGAGCAGAAGGTGGAACTATTCTGTTCACAAGTGGTCCACTTGGGTGCAGGGCTGTGTCAGACTTACATCTTTTAATACTCTACCCAGAGAGGATTCTTTTGTCTGGTTCGTGCCTGGGGGCATATTTGCTTTTGGAGGCCCTGAGTCTCATCACCTTTTTCTTCTAGTCACCTATTTCAGAAACTCAGACTCTGCATTCATTCTTTCCTCTTTTTAGTCCCCCATATATATGTTGCATTTATCCTTATCCATTTTCATGCACACTGCTAGGAGGCCAGTGCAGCCAATGCTTCATTCCTGAACTGTTCTAATAATTTTTTATTTAACTCTTCCTTTTTATCCTTGCTCTGCTCCTGTCTTTCCTTCACCCTGCTACAGATTACCCTTCATTGAAGCATAGTTTTATTTTGTCATTTCACTGCTTAAAAACTTCACAGTCCATTTCTGCCTATATTATTAAGAACAGACTCTTCAACCTGACATTCCTCCAACAGCCATGGTCCAAAATATGTATGGTGATTTGTGCAATATCTTGTGTCTTGTAATCGCTTAGTAAATATTTATTAAATTATTTAAGATCTCCTGTGATATTTTCCCAACGCCCACCTTCCACTTAGGTTCAACTTGTACCCTGTGTGTATGCTTGGCACCACTGTGAATTACTGATATTCACAGAACTGGTACCCATCTGTCCTGGATTTATCACCTTGGTGTTGCTGATCATTCACCTGGGGCACTATCCACATTCATTCTCTGAAAATCTGTTCCTCTCTTTAGACTTTCTTTGTTCTGTTCCTGTCCTTGTCCCTTCCTTCCTTTAGACTGAATGAGAGCTATTTTTTAAATTTTAATCTATTTACTTATTTTTGGCTGCGCTGGATCTTTGTTGCTTTCTGCGGGCTTTCTCTAGTTGCTGCAAGCTCAGGCCACTCTCTAGATGTGTGCACCAGCTTCTCATTGTGGTGGCTTCTCTTGTTGTGGAGCACAGGCTCTAGAGCGTGCAGGCTTCAGCAGCCGTGACATATGGGCTTAGTTGCTCTGCAGCATATGGAACCTTCTTGGACTAGGGATTGCACTTGTGTCCCCTACATTGGCAGGCAGATTCCTATCCTTAAGCCATCAGGGAGGTCCTGAATGACACCTTTATTATGGCTCACTTATAATTTTATTTTCTTGTTTTAAAGTCACCTTTGGTTTCTTCCTTCCACAAGATGTTGAGCTTCTTTTGGGTAACAAGTCTTTGTAGTCTTTGCCTCCTCTTGTACCCCAGGTTCAAAGAGGAATATATAGATATTAAAAAATGTTTGTTATTTGAAAACCATCACCCAGTTTTAAATATGCACAGAAGACAGATTGACTAACCATTCAGCTTTGTAGAAGAGATACCATTACTTTAAAATTTTTTCCTGATAGCAGTAGACAAAAGTAAGAACAGATTTTGGTATTATTAGGATTAATAGGTGAAATGTGATTGAAATAATTATTCCACTTTTTTTTGTAGAAAGATGCTGAATTCCAAGAACATGAAAAGATTCTGTCTCCAGATTTTCTTTCAGTTGCCCAGATCGCTGAAATGCTAGCAGAGGATGTAGATGGAGTTCAACAGTAAGTACTTTGATATCACAACCAAATGTGGAACAGTTCTAGTTCTGCATCTATAAATGACATAATATGTTATTACACATTTTAAACCTTTTTTCAAAATATGTGTTATTATGTTGTGCACGGATATATATATATATATATATATCTCCAGACTCTGGAACACAAAAATTCTCAAACTGACTTTTTGCACTGCTCAGCAGTCTTCTTTATGGGAGAAGTGGATTTCAAACCAACTTGTTATCTTAACACAGAATAGGGATATATTGTTAAAAGCAACCATTAGCATATGACATCTTCTTTTCTCTTTCATTTGTAAAACCGACAGTATACATAAGAACCTCTAGGTCTTCCGTCTCATCATGACAAGAGTAAGATGTATTTTCTGTAATATTAATAGTCAATACATGTATAATTTTGGTAATCCTGAATATTAGCCATCCACCTATGATTTTTATTGGATACGAAGCTATACTAAGTATTCTAATCTCATACGTTTTGTTTAAATATGGTAATATAACTGAATCTATAGGCATCAGTTCTAATACAGGTACATCTTATTTTTAAAGCCATTGATTTCTACAGTAGATCATTTACTTAGAACTCTTAGATATACTCAGATATATTCACCACACAAATGCCTAAATGGCGTTTTTAGTAACATTCATTTTAATTATCTCATTCTAATAATGGAAGCCTGATTAGTTGTAATGTATGGAGAGTGGTAATGATGTGATGATGTTCTGGACTGTAATGTTCCAGGGTAAGATTTCTGTAGGCCAGTCATCTGGATGCAAGCAGAGTGTTGTAAACCATAATGGCAAATAGAAAATGACTCTGTCAGTGGTTATCATTTGCAGATCATAATATCAAATACTACAGAATAGAGGTGATTTACAGCTGAGAAGGAAATATGACAAACTTACTGGGTGGAGGAGAAGTTTGAGAAGGGAAAGCATATTAAGAGCAGGCAAATGACACTGACAGGCCTTTTCCTGAGATGCTCTTCATCTCCACTGCCTTCAAATCCTGCTAGAAATCTTGGTGGTCTGTGATTTGGCTATACAGCTTACTATCTGCATCTTTAGAAATATGAGTCAATTAAAAATTTCATGGATATCAAGTAAGAATTTCAAGGTCATTTTACCATTTTTATAGAAACAGATACTCTTTGGGAATTCTTATTTTTTAGTGCCAGAATTAATTAGAAAATTTCATTTATTGTATTAATTTCACTGATTACTTAAGTCAACCATATTATTTTGGACTTCTAGGTAACCCCAAATGTTGTTATTGAAATGTAAAAAATAGATATTTAATACTAGGCAGATAGAGTAATATGATATAAATGACACATTTAATATAGTTTATAGTTTATAATTTAATTGTATTGAATAGTAAATAAAATATAGTTTAAAAGTAGTTAATAAATAAAATTTATTACACAAATGCTTTTTAGACTTATGTATTTCTCATCACATCTTAACTGTACTGTTTATATAACAATCTTTTTGACAATTTTTTTCAATTATTGTCTCTTTTTTGTTAAATATCTAATTTCTAAAAGTATTTTTCATCTCTAAGAGGTGAGATCTAGGAGAAAGTAAATAATTCAAGGAGTGATACAGAAGTTAGCAACATAGAAACAACCCAAGCTAAACAGCAGGTTGACCTAAAAGGTCATTCTTTCAGGATATGTCATTGACCATCTGATTAATAGAATTCACCTGAAGTAATCTCAGATTATAGGACATCAGTTTTGGATAAATGACATCAGTATTATGCCAGGAACCAATTCTTAGCAGAGTAATTTTCTTGAGATTTTTTTACATGATTTTTTTAACAGTAATCCTGAAATATTTGCAATCAGTCATTCACTTTCCATTTAAAATAGCATTATTATAAGTCAGGATTATATACCTTTCAAAATGACAGAAATATAATTGAAGTATCCTGTCACCAACTGGCAAAAGTATGCCAAAAATCATACAATCTAGGAAGCTAAGAAAATGAAAGTGTTAGTCACTCACTCCTGTCTGACTCTTTGCAACCCCATGGACTGTAGCCTGCGAGGCTCCTCTGTCCATGGAATTCTCCAGGCAAGAATATTGGAGGGGGTAGCCATTTCTTTCTCCAGGGGATCTTCTTGACCCAAGAATCAAGCCAGGTCTCCCACATTGTAGGCAGATTCTTTACCATCAGAGCCACTAGGGAAGCCCCTGCAAAGCTATAGTGAAGTGAAGTCGTTCAGTTGTGTCCGACTTTTTGCGACCCCATAGACTGTAGCCTACTGGGTTCCTCCATCCATGGGATTTTCCAGGCAAGAATACTGGAGTGGGATGCCATTTCCTTCTCCAGAAGATCTTCCAACCTAGGGATTGAACCCAGGTCTCTCGCATTGTAGGCAGATGCTTTACTGTCTGAGCCACCAGGGAAGTCCTGCAAAGCTATAAACCTACTTAAATAAATTATAGGACATCAGCACATTCCCTTACCTTTTAACATTAAAAATTTTGCTCCATAAAAGCAACCAATCAAATGAAACTTTAAAGTAATATTAAAATATATTTCTGGAATATAATTCAAGCAAGGATAAATATCTAGGTACATTTCTCATCTCCTAACTGCTGTCATTCATGTTTTCATGTAACCCTGATTTTATTTACAGATCCATGCAAATCCCTTAAAAGAGAGAAACTAAATTGAAAATAACTATTTAAACAGAAATAATGTGGAGTGATCTTTTAATAACATTTCTATAACTGGTTTCCATGAGCTGTTCAGCTCTTGCCTTAAGGCTTATTTCTCCATGTCATCATATTCAGAAAATGAAAGATTCCAATTTCAAGAGCATACAAGAATAATGTAATATTTTTACTGAAATTCTTGGTGAGATAAAGTAGGTAGTTACATCACCTATCACTATAGCAAAACATCCTAAATCACTATTAAGCATATTTTTCTTTCCCTACTTTCTCCTGTGCTACATCAGTGGCCATCTCACTATTCTCTCTGTCCCCTCTCCTTATCCCTAGAGGAGAAGCTTACAAATTTGCCAGTAAAATGCATGGAAACTTTACATTCAAACCACAGCTGTATCTTGTTCCCAGCATCTCCCTGCACAGTTTCCTTTGGAGTGAAATAACTAAGAGAATAGAAATGTTAAATATTTAGCCTGCAGCTCAAGTTGAAGGTTAAGATTCGAATGGTACTTAGGGAAAGCAACGAAGCACACATTAGGGAAAGAGAGCAAAAGTGGAGGGACCTCAAGGAGATTTCACCAAAATATTCTCAGGCAGTTGTCTATTAATATACAGTTAAAACATTCAAACAATAAAAATGTAAAGCAAAGGACACATGCAGCTATTTAGGTCAGATATTTAATTGAAAAAATAACATGCAGATTGCAGATGAAGAATACATTTGGAAGGAAAACCAACTTCCGGAAACAAACAAACAAAATCGTTAGACAAAGCTGATGTTTAAAGAGGACACTGATTCCATAAAACAAGAGATGAAAAAGAGATTATAAAATATGTTAAAAAGGAGCTGTTAGGACTAAGACTGGAGAAGGCAATGGCACCCCACTCCAGTACTCCTGCCTGGAAAATCCCATGGACAGAGGAGCCTGGTGGGCTGCAGTCCATGGGGTCGCTGAGGGTCAGACACGACTGAGTGACTTCACTTTCACTTTTTACTTTCATGCATTGGAGAAGGAAATGGCAACCCACCCCAGTGTTCTTGCCTAGAGAATCCCAGGGACGGGGCAGCCTGGTGGGCTGCTGTCTATGGGGTCACACAGAATCGGACACGACTGAAATGATTAGCAGCAGCAGCAGGACTAAGACAAGAAACTACAGTAAAAAATAAATCCTGGGGAACAAGATGGCGGAGGAGTAGGTGGATGTGCAGTTCATCTCTCTCCACGGCTACATCAGGAATACACCTTTAGACACAGAAGTGCATGCAGAACACCAGCTGAGAGCAGACAGGAGTACCTGACAAGAGGAAAAGAATATATAGAACAATGCAAAAGTCGGTAGGACGAAGGAACTAGTGGGGGAAACAGGAGTGTTAGTAGGACTGGACCTGCCCTTGGCGTGTGGGGGAACTGAAGCAGGCATCCATCCCCACAGGGGCAATTGTCTGAGTCTGAGGAGAAACATTTAATGCTAAGAGTGAAACAGCTGATCTATGGAAGCCTAAATGGAATGAGAATCAAACAGTCCTTGCCACAGCTGTACATACCCCAGAAAGGGACAAGGGTTCCCTGGAAGGTGCAGCGGCTGGTAGTGTGGAGCGATCCCAGGGCAGGGGCTGCTGTTGACTGCAGAGAGACCGATTGAGGGGAGGTAAGGGAGGAGATTGTGATGGGAAATGCCTGTGGAGGAAAGCCAGGCAGCCATGGAAGCAAGGTGATACTGCTGAGTCACACGTAGCGGGTGGAGCCATCACCATAGCCTTTCTTTCTCCACACGCTAGCATTGGCAGCTGAACAGTACAGAGGCTGGCCCATTAAATGCCTGATGCACTGAACTACAGAGCAGGACCCCACCCAGGTTGCTGCTTTAAGTGCCTGACACGCTGATCTACAGAGTAGGAACCCAGCTAGGGGGGGCCCTCTAGGTGCATGATGCACCAAACAACAGAGAAGGACCCCAGGCAAGGGAGCCCTCTAAGTGCCTGAATGGGTGGAGCTACAGAGAAAGACTAGCCAAAGAGGCCTTCTGATTGCCAGCTTAAAAAAAGCTTGAAAAAAAGACCGATGGGGCCATACTCCTGCGGCGGAAGCAGTCCATATCCCTGCACACTTGGCACTGCCAGGGTGCCCACAAGCCAAGCAGCTGCACTACCTTCATGCTCAACTCTCATTGGGGCAGAGCTGCCACAGGCAGAAAAAGCTTTGCGTCTGTGCAGGCAAGGTCACCTGGGTAGTATCCAACTCTATGTGACTCTGTAGACTGTGGCCTGCCAGGCTTCTCTGTCAGGGAAGGGGGTTCTCCAGACAAGAATACTGGAGTGTATGGCCAATACTGGTTGCCATACCATCTAGAGCACTATATTTCCAGCTGCCCTAGCCACCAACTCCCCTGAGTACCTGGTGCTGGCAGAACCCCTGCGACCCAAGCAGCTGCACCACCTCCACACCTCACAGGGGAAAACCCGAGTCCTCCAGGGCAGCCTCAGGAGCAAACCCCAGTGGACGACCCTCATACAGAGGTGGAAATAAAACCACAATTGAAACCCAGGGGAAGGGTGGCTAAGGAAGAAGACCCAAAACCTTCCCGCCAGCTGTACAAGCTGCAGACTGAATCCATACGATCAATTAGGCAGACTCTGTGCCTATGGACACATATAAAAGATCATTGAGAGCTCTCACAAAAGAAAACATGCTAGTACTGATAGCCGTGGACATTGGAGGCAAGAACACACAGGAGTAGCACCAGAGTAGAATTTGAGCTGCCCCCACAGCAGGTCTAGAGATCAGCACAGTGTTGGAGGGCATCCTAGGGAGGTGAGGTGGACTGTGACTCCCAGTGAGGGAAAGGACTCTGATAGCAGTGACTCAAGAAAAACATTTATTATTCTTATGTGTTGACTTGCTCTGTAGATTCTTTTGGATTCCCCTCTCCCCCCTTTTCCCCCTGTGTTCTAGTTGTTGATTTTATTGGCACTATGAAATCTAATTCAGCTCTTGAGCTTTTTTTCCCCCTCAGATTCATTTTTTATTGCTTTTATAAACCACTGCCACTATATTGGGCTTTTGCAGTTCTGTGGAGTTTTCCTTTTTTTCTTTTTCTTTAGTTTTAATTTTTAAACCTATTATTATTTTTGTACATTTATTCATTTGTTGGCTTTTCCTCCTGTTCTTTTCCCCTTGCAGTTGATCTTTAATGTATATAAATCTTCTTTATCTACCTCTATTTAACTTTGCATATCTATTCTTTCTTTCCTTTCTATCTTTCCTTTCCTCTCAACATATTTGGTAGTTTTATTTGCATTGCTTTATTCCCCAGTTGGCACCTTGCTTTAGTTTTGTTTTCCAGTTTGTGCTTTAGTTAGTTTTGTTCTGGTAGATATAATTTTTGGTTTCCTTTGTTTGCTGGGTCAATAGGTTGTACTTTATTTTTGTTGGACTGTTTTGATTTTGCTTATGAGTGTATCTGTATATGTGTATATTCAGTCACACTTTTTATTGTTGCTATAAACCACTGCCTGGACGTGGGGCTTTTGCAGTTCTGTGGACTTTTCTTTTTCTCTTTCTTCTTCCATTATTTTTTTTTCTCTTTTTATAATTTTAATTTTCATTTCTTCAAACCTATTATTTTTTTTCTTCTTTTGTTCCTTTGTTTGCCTTTCCTACTGTTCTTTTCCCCTTGCAGTTAATCCTTAATGTATATAAATCTTCTTCATCTGTTTAACTTTTCATGTCTATTTTTTGTTTCTTTTCTTTATTTCTGTTCCTCTCAACATTTTATTAGTTTCATTTTCATTGCTTTATTCCCCAGTTGACACCTTACTTTAGTTTTGATTTACAATTTGTGCTTTAGTTCGTTTTGTTCTGGTAGACGTAATCTTTTAGTTTCCTTTGTTAACTGGGTTGATTTACTGTACTTTATTTTTGTTGGACTGTTTTGATTTTGTCTATGGGTGTATATGTATATGTGTATATTCAGTCACACTTTTTATTGTTGCTATAAACCTCTGCCTCTACATGGGGCTTTTGCAATTCTGTGGAGTTTTCCTTTTTTCTTTCTTCCTCCGTTTTTTTTTTTTTTCTTCTCTTTTTTATAATTTTAATTAAAAAAATTATTATATTTTTACTACATTTATTCCTTTGTTTCCTACTGTTCTTTTCCCTAATGTATATAAATCTTTATCTACCTGTATTTAACATTGCTTATATATTCTTTCTTTCCTTTCCTCTCAACATAGTTGTTAGTTTTGTTTTCATTGTTTTATAACACACTTGGCACCTTGCTTTAGTTTTGTTTTCCAGTTTGTGCTTTAGTGAGTTTTGTTCGTAACTGGTAAATATAATTTTTTATTTACTTGGTTGGCCGGGTCAATCTATTGTTCTTGATTTTTGTTGGACTGTTTTCAGTTTACCCATGGCTTTATATGTGTATGTGTATATTCCATTATTTTAATTATTACTTGCCTGATTTAATAACTGCCATTTGTCTGGGGTTTATCTTTGGTTTCTCATTTTTGGATATTTGTTTTAATCTCACTTAATGCCATAACAAACCAGTTGTGGAATCTTAATTCCTGACCAAAGATCAAGCCCTGAGCCTTTGGAGTACGAGCACTGACTCCAAGACCCTAGACTACCGGAGAACTAACCCTAGGGAGTATGAAATAGTGAGAACTCACAGAAAGGAAACCACTTAAATACAAGACCTGGCATCACCCAACCACCAGTAATACCCTATGCAGAACCCCTCATCTAAACAACAAACAAAACAAAAATACAAACCCAATTATCAGCAAATAGGATTACCACCCCATTCAGCCTTGCCCATCAGAGAAAAAACAAACAACAAAGAAAAACTCAGGATAAATCTCATCTTATAAGAAGCTTACACAAGCCACTGGATCAACTTTCGGTTCAGTTCAGTTGCTCAGTCGTGTTTGACCCTTTGCGACCCATGAGTCACAACATGCCAGGCATCCCTGTCCATCACCAACTCCCGGAGTTCACTCAGACTCATGTCCATTGAGTCAGTGATGCAATACAGCCATCTCATCCTCTGTCATTCCCTTTTCTTCCTGCGCCAATCCCTCCCAGCATCAGAGTCTTTTCCAATGAATCAACTCTTCGCATGAGGTGGCCAAAGTGTTGGAGTTTCAGGTTCAGCATCAGTCCTTCCAATGAATACCCAGGACTGATCTCCTTTAGGATGGACTGGTTGGATCTCCTTGCAGTCCAAGGGACTCTCAAGAGTCTTCTCCAACACCACAGTTCAAAAGCATCAATTCTTTGGCACTCAGCTTTCCTCATAGTCCAACTCTCAAATCCATACCTGAACACTGGAAAAACCATAGCCTTGACTAGACAGGCATTTATTGGCAAAGTAATATCTCTGCTTTTCAATATACTATCTAGGTTGGTCATAACTTTCCTTCCAAGGACTAAGCATCTTTTAATTTCATGGCTGCAGTCACCATCTGCAGTGATTTTGGAGCCCAAAAAAATAAAGTCTGACACTGTTTCCACTGTTTCCCCATCTATTTCCCATGAAGGGATGGGACCAGATGCCATGATCTTCATTTTCTGAGTGTGGAGCTTTAAGCCAACATTTTCGCTCTCCTCTTTCACTTTCATCAAGAGGTTTTTTAGTTCCTCTTCACTTTCTACCATAAGGGTGGTATCATCTGCATATCTGAAGTTATTGATATTTCTCCCAGCAATCTTGATTCCAGCCTGTGCTTCTTCCAGCCCAGCATTTCTCATGATGTACTCTGCATATAAGTTAAATAAGCAGGGTGACAATATACAGCCTTGCCGTACTCCTTTTCCTATTTGGAACCAGTCTGTTGTTCCATGTCCAGTTCTAACTGTTGGTTCCTGACCTGCATACAGATTTCTCAAGAGGCAGGTCAGGTGGTCTGGTATTCCCATCTTTCACAATTTTCCACAGTTTATTGTGACAGTCAAAGGCTTTGTCATAGTCAATAAAGCAGAAATAGGTGTTTTTCTGGAACTCTCTTGCTTTTTTGATGATCCAGCAAATGTTGGCAATTTGGTCTCTGGTTCCTCTGCCTTTTCTAAAACCAGCTTGAACATCTGTAAGTTCACGGTTCATGTACTGCTGAAGCCTGGCTTGGAGAATTTTGAGTGTTACTTTACTAGCGTGTGAGGTGAGTGCAGTTGTGTGGTAGTTTGAGCATTCTTTGGCATTGCCTTTCTTTGGGATTGCAATGAAAACTGACCCATTCCAGTCCTGTGACCACTGCTGAGTTTTCAGATTTGCTGGCATATTGAGTGAGCACTTTCACAGCATCATCTTTCAGGATTTGAAATAGCTCAACTGGAATTCCACCACCTCCACTAGCTTTGTTCGTAGTGATGCTTTCTAAGGCCCACTTTACTTCACATTCCAGGATGTCTGGCTCTAGGTGACTGATCACACCATCGTGATTATCTGGGTCATAAAGATCTTTTTATACAGTTCTTCTGTGTATTCTTATCACCTCTTCTTAATATCTTCTGCTTCTGTTAGGTCCATACCATTTCTGTCCTTTATTGTGCCCATCTTTGCATGAAATGTTCCTTTGGTATCTCTAATTTTCTTGAAGAGATTCCTAGTCTTTCCCATTCTGTTGTTTTCCTCTATTTTTTTGCATTGATTGCTGAGGAAGGCTTTCTTATCTCTCCTTGCTATTCTTTGGAACTCTGCATTCAGATGCTTATATCTTGCCTTTTCTCCTTTGCTTTTCACTTCTCTTCTTTTCAGAGCTATTTCTAAGGCCTCCTCAGACAGCCATTTTGCTTTTTTATATTTCTTTTCCATGGGGATGGTCTTGATTCCTGTCTCCTGTACAATGCCATGAACCTCCATCCATAGTCATCAGGCACTCTGTCTATCAGATCTCATCCCTTGAATCTATTTCTCACTTCCACTGTATAATCATAAGGGATTTGATTTAGGTCATTCCTGAATTGTCTAGTGGTTTTTCCCTACTTTCTTCAATTTAAGACTGAATTTGGCAATAAGGAGTCCATGATCTGAGTCACAGTCTGCTCCCGGTCTTGTTTTTGCTGACTGTATAGAGCTTCTCCATCTTTGGCTGCAAAGAATATAATCAGTCTGATTTCGGTGTTGACCATCTGGTGATGTCCATGTGTAGAGTCTTCTCTTGTGTTGTTGGAAGAGAGTGTTTGTTATGACCTGTGCGTTCTCTTGGCGAAACTCTATTAGCCTTTGCCCTGCTTCATTCCATACTCCAAGGCCAAATTTTCCTGTTACTCCAGGTGTTTCTTGACGTCCTACTTTTACATTCTAGTCCCCTATAATGAAAAGGATATCTTTTTTGGGGTGTTAGTTCTAAAAGGTCTTGTAGATCTTCATAGAACCATTCAACTTCAGCTTCTTCAGTGTTACTGGTTGGGGTATAGGCTTGGATTACTGTGATATTGAATGATTTGCCTTGGAAATGAACAGAGATTATTCTGTCGTTTTTGAGATTGCATCCAAGTACTGCATTTTGGACTCTTTTGTTGACCATGATGGCTACTCCATTTCTTCTAAGGGATTCCTGCCCACAGTAGTATATATAACTGTCCTCTGAGTTAAATTCACCCATTCCAGTCCATTTTAGCTCACTGATTCCTAGAATGTCGACGTTCACTCTTGCCATCTCCTGTTTGACCACTTCCAATTTGCCTTGATTCATGGACCTGACATTCCAGGTTCCTATGCAATATTGCTCTTTACAGCATTGGACCTTGCTTCTATCACCAGTCACATCCACAACTGGGTATTGGTTTTTCTTTGGCTCCATCCCTTCATTCTTTCTGGAGTTATTTCTCCACTGATCTCCAGTAGCATATTGGGCACCTACTGACCTAGGGAGTTACCCTTTCAGTTATCTATCATTTTGCCTTTTCATACTGTTCATGGGGTTCTCAATGCAACAATAATGAAGTGGTTTGCCATTCCCTTCTGCAGTGGACCACATTCTGTCAGACCTCTCCACCATGACCCTCCCATCTTGGGTGGCCTCACATGGCATGGCTTAGTTTCATTGAGTTAGACAAGGCTGTAGTCCGTGTGATCATATTGACTAGTTTTCTGTAATTACGGTTTCAGTGTGTCTGCTCTCTGATGCCCTCTCACAACACCTACCATCTTACTTGGCTTTCTCTTAGATTGGATGTAGGGTATCTCTTCATGGCTGCTCCAGCAAAGCGCAGCCGCTGCTCCTTACCTTGGACAAGGGGTATCTCCTCATGGTCGCCCCGCCTGACCTTGGATGTGGAGTAGCTCCTCTTGGCCCTCCTGCACCCACGCAGCCACAGCTCTTTTGACATGGGTTGTTCCTCTCGGCCACCTCCCCTGACCTCGGGCTTGTGGTAGCTCCTCTCAGCCGCCGCCCTGACCTCGGGCTTGTGGTAGCTCCTCTCACCACCGCCACTGACCTCCTTCATGGGGTAGCTCCTTCTGGCCGCCGCCCCGACCTCAGATGTGGTGTAGCTCCTCTCGGCCAGTACTATGTCGACACAGCCGGGCACTCTTGGTTGCCGCCCCAGACCTTGGGTGAGGGGTAGCTCCTCGGACCAACTTTAGGAGGTCAGAAACCAAAAATAAGAAAGAATTCAACCTTGAAGCTTGGGGATAGGAGATCTCAAAGATAGTCAGGTTTTGAAAAAATGAAAAAAGCAGAGAAATACTACACAAATGAAGGTACAGACTAGAAACACAGAAGTCCAAATGAATGAAGATGAATTAGGCAAACTACCTGAAAAATAATTCAGAATAATGATAGTAAAGATGGCCAAAAACTTTAAAAAAGAATGGATAAAATGCAAGAATCAACTAACACAGACCTAGAAAAATTGAAGAATAAACATACAGAAACAATCAACACAATTACTGAAATTTAAAATACTGTAGAAGGAATCAATAGGAAAATATCTGAAGCAGAAGAACGAATCAGTGAGCTGGAAGATAAAACAGTGGAAATAATTTCTGAATAGCAAAATAAATAAAAAGAATGAAAAGAACTGAAGATAGTCTCAGAGACATCAAGCAATATCAAATGCACCAACATTTGAACTGTAGGGGTCCCAGAAGAAGAAGAGAAAAAGAAAGGTTATGAGAAAATTTTTGAAGAGATTATATTTGAAAATTTCCCCAACATGGAAAAGGAAATAGTCATTCAAATGCAAGAGCCACAAAGAGTCCCATATAGGATAAACCCAGGGGAAAATATGCCATGACACATACTAATCAAACTAACAAAGACTAAACACAAAGAATATTAAAAGCATCAAGGGAGAAGCAACAAATAACATAGAAGGAAAACCCCATACAAGTAACAGCTGATCTTTCAGCAGAAACTCTGCACGCCAGAAGGGAATGGAAGATTATTAAAATATTGAAAGGGAACAATCTACAACCAAGATTACTATACCCAGCAAGGATCTCATTCAAAAGTGATGAAGAAATAAAAAGGTTTTCAGACAAGCAAAAGTTAAGAGAATTAAGTATCACCAAATCATCTTTACAACATATGTTAAAGGGACTTATATAGTCAAGAAATAGATGAAAAAAGATCTACAAAACCAACCCCAAACAATTAAGAAAATGTCAATAGGAACATATATATCAATACTTATTGTAAATGTAAATGGATTTAATGCTCCCACCAAAAGACACAGACTGGCTGAATGGATACAAAAACAAGACCCATATATATAATGTCTACAAGAAACCCTCTTCAGAACTCAAGAGGTCAAAACTGCAAGTGAGGTCACTTCAGACCTCACTTCAAACCACATATAGACTGAAAGTGAGAGGATGGAAAAATATATTCCATGCAAATGGGAAGCAAAAGAAAGCTGGAGTAGCAATCATCATATCAGACAAAATAGACCTTAAAATAAAGATTACAAAAGATAAGGAAGGAAACTCCATAATGAACAACATATCAATCCAAGAGGAAGATGTAATTGTAAATATCTATGGACCCAGCATAGGAGCACTTCAGTACATAAGGCAAAAACTTACAGACATAAAAGGAGAAATTCACAGTAACATAATAATAGTAGGAGACCTTAACACCCCAGTCACACCAATGGACAGATCATCAAAACAGAAAATTAATAAGGAAACACAAGTCTTAAATGATACATTTGATGAGATGGATTTCATTGATATCTTCAGGATATTCCATCCAAATCCAGAAGAACACACCTTTTCAAATGTACATGGAACATTCTCCAGGATAGACCACATCTTGGGTCACAAATCAAACCTCAGTAAATTTAAGAAAATAGAAATCATATCAAGCATCTTATCTGACTACAATCGTATGAGACTAGATATCAATTACAAGAAAAAGATGTAGAAAACAAACACATGGAGATTATACTGTAAGTTTCTAAATAACCAACCAGTTACAGAAGAAATCAAAAGGGAAATCAAAAAATTTCTAGAAATAAATGGCAATAAAAACATGACAACTCAAAACCTATGGGTTGCAGCAAAAGCAGTTTTAAGAGGGAAGTTTATAGAAATACAATCCTACCTCAAGAAACAAGAAAAGCATCGAATAGACAACCTAACTTTACACCTAAAGCAAGTGGAAAAAGAACAAAAAACCCCAAAATTAATAGGAAAGAAATCATAAAGATCCAAGCATAAATAAATTAAAAATAAATGAAAGAAACAATAGTAAAGATTAATAAAACTTAAAGCTGGTTCTTTGAGAAGATAAACAAAATTGACAAACCTTTAGTCAGACTCATCATGAAAAAAAGAGAGGAGAATCAAATCAACAAATTAGAAATGAAAAAGGAGTGGTTACAATGACAATGCAGAAATACAAAGGACTATAAGAGACTATTTTGAACGATATGGCAATAAAATGGATAACCTGTAAGAAATGGACAAGTTCTTAAAAAAAGTTCAATCTTACAAGACTGAACCATGAAGAAATAAAACAACATAATTACAAGCACTGAAATTGAGGCTGTGATCAAAAATCTCCAAAAGAAAAAAGCCCAGGACCAGATGGCTTCACGGGAGAATTCTGTCAAACATTTAGAGAAGAGCTAATGTCTGTTTTTCTAAAACTCTTTCAAAAATTTGCAGAGGAAGGAGCACTTCCAAACTCATTCTACAAGGCCAGCATCACCCTGACACCAAAGACAAGCCCAAAAAAAGACACTCAAAGACAACACAAAAAAAGAAAACTGCAGGCCAATATCACTGATGAACATACCTACAAAAATCCTCAACAAAATTACAGCAAACAGAATTCAGCAACACATGAAAAATCTCATACACCATGATCAAGTTGGGTTTATTCCAGGGATACAAGGATTCTTCAGTGTTTGCAAATCAATGTGATACACCATATTAACAAATTAAAAGACAAAAACCATATAATCTCAATAGATGCAGAAAAGGCTTTGGACAAAATTCAGCACCCATTTATGATTAAAAAATCTTCAAAACTAGGCATAGAAAGAACCTACCTCAACATAGTAAAGACCATATATGATAAGCCTACAGCAGACATTATTCTCAATAGTGAAAAACTGAAAGCATCCCCCCTAAGATCAGAAACAAGACAGGGGTGTCCACTTTCTTGACTGTTATTTCAAAATAGTTCTGAAAGTCCTAGCTACAGAAGTCAGAGAAGGAAAAGAAATAAAAGGAATCTAGATCGGTAAAGAAGAAGTAAAGCTCTCTCTGTTAGCAGATGACATGATACTGTACATAGAGAATCATAATGATAGTATCAGAAAATTACTGGAGCTAATCATTTAATTTACCAAAATTGCAGGATACAAAATCAATACACAGAAATCACTTGTATTTCTATATACTAGCAATGAAAAATCAGAAAGAGAAATTAAGGAATCAATCCCATTCACCATTGCAAAAAAAATAATTAAATATCTAAGAATAAACTTACCTAAGGAGACAAAAGAACTATACACAGAAAATTATAAGACACTTGTGAAAAAATCAAAGATGACATAAACAAATGGAGAGATATTCCATGCTCCTGGGTAGGAAGAATCAATAATGTGAAAATGACTATACTACCAAAGGCAATCTACGGATTCAATGCAATCCCTATCAAATTGTCAATGGAATTTTTCATAGAACTAGAACAAAAAATTTCACAATTCATATGGAAACACAAAAGACCCTGAGTAGCTGAAGCAGTCCTGAGAAAGAAGAATGGAGTTGGAGGAATCAACCTTCCTGACTTCCGATTATACTACAAAGCTACAGTCATCAAGACAATATGGTCCTGGCACAAAAACAGAAATATAGACCAATGGAACAAGATAGAAAGCCCAGAAATAAACCCAAGCACCCATGGGTACCTTATTTTTGACAAAGGAGGCAAAAATATACAATGGGGCAAAGACAGCCTCTTCAATAAATGGTGCTGGTAAAACTGGACAGCTACATGTAAAAGAGTGAAAATCGATCACTTCCTAACCCCATACACAAAGATAAACTCAAAATGGATTAAAGACCTAAATGTAAGACCAGAAACTATAAAACTCTTAGAGGAAAACATAGGCAGAACACACAATGACATAAAGCAAGATCCTCTCTATGGTCCACCTTCTAGGTTCAGTTCATTACAGTTGCTCAGTCATGTCTGACTCTTGGCAACCCCATGGACTGCAGCATTTTAGGCTTTCCTGTCCATTACCAGCACCCAGAGCTTAGTTAAACTCATGCCCATCAAGTCAGTGATGCCATCTAACCATCACATCCTCTGTCGTCTCCTTCTCCTCCCGCCTTCAATCTTTCCCAGCATCAGGGTCTTTTCCAATGAGTCAGTTCTTCTCATCAGAATACTGGAGTTTCAGCTTCAGCATCAGTCCTTCCAATGAATATTCAGGACTGATTTCTTTTAGAGTGGACTGGTTGGATAGGGACTCTCAAGAGTTTTCTCAAACACTACAGTTCAAAAGCATCAATTCTTCAGTGCTCAGCTTTCTTTATCATCCAAATATCACATCCATACATGACTACTGGAAAAAGCATAGCATTGACTAGACAGACCTTTGTTGGCAAAGTCATGTCTTTCCTTTTTAATATGCTGTCTAGGTTGGGAATAACTTTTCTTCCAAGGAGCAAGTGTAATTTAATTTCATGGCTAAAGTCACCATCTGCAGTGATTTTGGAGCCCCCCAAATTAAAGTCTCTCACTGTTTCTGTTGTATCCCCATCTATTTGGCATGAAGTGATGGGACCAGATGCCATGATCTTCGTTTTCTGAATGTTGAGTTTTAAGCCAACTTTTTCATTCTCCTCTTTCACGTTCATCAAGAAGCTCTTTAGTTCTTTGCTTTCTGCCATAAGGGTTGTATCACCTGCTTATCTGAGGTTATTGATATTTCTCCTGGCAATCGTGATTCCAGCTTGTGCTTCATCCAGTCTGGCATTTTGCATGATGTACTCTGCATATAAGTTAAATAAACAGGGTGACAATATACAGCCTTGATGTACTCCTTTCCCTATTGGAACCTGTCTGTTGTTCCATGTCCATTTCTAACTGTTTCGTCTTCACCTCCATCCAGATTTCTCAGGAGGCAGGTCCAGTGGTCTGGTGTTCCCATCTCTTTTAAGAATTTTCCACAGTTCATTGTGATCCACACACTCCAAGGTTTCGGTGTAGTCAAATAAAGCAGAAGTAGATGTTTTCTCTGGAATTCTCTTGCTTTTTCTGTGATCCAGTGGATGTTGGCAAATTGATCTCTGGTTCCTCTGCCGTTTCTAAATCCAGCTTGTACATCTGGAAGTTCATGGTTCACATACTGTTGAAGCCTGGTTTGGAGAATTTTGAACATTACATTACTAGCTTGTGAGATGAGTGCAATCTTATGGTAGTTTGAACATTCTTTGGCATTGCCTTACTTGGGTTGGAATGAAAACTGACCCATTCCAGTCCTGTGACCACTGCTGAGTTTTCAGATTTGCTGGCATATTGAGTGAGCACTTTCACAGCATCATCTTTCAGGATTTGAAATAGCTCAACTGGAATTCCATCACCTCCACTAGCTTTGTTCGTAGTGATATTTCCTAAGGTCCGCTTGACTTCTCATTCCATGATGTCTGGCTGTAGGTGAGTGATTACACCATCACCGTTATCTGGGTCACGAAGATCTTTTTTGTATAGTTCTTCTGTGTATTCTTGCCACCTCTTCTTAATATAATATCTTTGCTTCTGTTAGGTCCATAGCATTTCTTTCCTTTATTATGCCCATCTTTGCATGAAATGTTCCCTTGGTATCTCTAATTTTCTTGAAGACATCTCTAGTCTTGCACATTCTATTGTTTTCCTCTACTTCTTTGCATTAATCAGTGAGGCAGGCTTTCTTATGTTTCCTTGCTATTCTTTGGAACTCTGCATTCAAATGGGTATATCTTTTCTTTTCTCCTTTGCCTTTCTCATCTTTTCTTTTCTCAGCTATTTGTCAGGCCTCCTTGGACTACCATTTTGCCTTCTTACATTTCTTTTTCTTCGAGATGGTCTTGATCACAGCCTCTTGTACAATGTCATGAACCTTTGTCCATAGTTCTTCAGGCACTCTATCTACCAGATCTAATCTTTGAATCTGTTTGTCACTTTCAGTGTATAATTGTAGGGGATTTGATTTATGTCATACCCGAATGGTTAGTGGTTTCCCTACTTTCTTCATTTTAAGTCTGAATTTGTTGATATGGAGTTCATGATCCGAGCCATAGTCAGCTCCCAGTCTTGTTTTCACTGACTGTATAGAGCTTCTGCATCTTTTGCTGCAAAGAATATAATCAATCTGTTTTGGTATTGACCATCTGGTGATGTCCATATGTAGAGTCTTCTCTTGTGTTGTTGGAAGAGGGTGTTTGCTATGACCAGTGCATTCTCTTGATATAACTGTTAGCCTTTCCCCTGCTTCGTTTTGTACTCCAAGGCCTAATTTGCCTGTTACTCCCGGTATCTCTTGATTTCCTACTTTTGCATTCCAGTCCCCTATAATGAAAAGGATCTTTTTTTGGTGTTCTAGAAGGTCTTGTAGGTATTCGTAGAACCATTCAACTTTAGTTTCTTCAACATTACCTCCTAGAGTAACTGAAATAAAAACAAAAGTAAACAAGTAGGACCTGATGAAACTTAAAAGCTTTTGCATAGCAAAGGAAACTCTAAACAAGGTGAAAAGACAACCCTCAGAATAGGAGAAAATGATAGCAAATGAAACAATTAACAACGGATTAATTTCCAAAATATACAAGCAGCTCATACAACTCAGTGCCAGAAAAACAAACAACCCAATCAAAAAGTGGGAAAAGGACTTAAACATACAAAAAAGACATACAGATGGCTAATAACATGAAAAGATGCTAAATATCACTCATTATTAGAGAAATGCAAATCAAAATTACAATGAGATATCACCTCACACTGGTCAGAATGGCCATCATCAAAAAGTCTACAAACAGTAAATCCTGGAGAGGGTATGGAGAAAAGGGAACGCTCTTGCACTGTTGGAGGGAATGTAAATTGATACAGCCACTATGGACAACAGTGTTCAGATTCCTTAGAAAACTAGGAATAAAACAACCATATGACCCAGCAATCTCACTCCTGGGCATATACTTTGATGAAATCAAAATTTTAAAAGATACATGTATCACATTGTTCATTGCAGCACTATTTACAATAGGTAGAATATGGAAGCAACCTCGATGTCCATCGACAGATGAATGGATAAAGAAGTTGTGGTATATATACACAATGGAATATTACTCAGCCACACAAAGGAACACATTTGAGTCAGTTCTGACAAGAAGGATTAACCTAGAACCTATTATGCAGAGTGAAGTGAGTCAGAAAGAGAATGATAAATATCCTATTCTAATGCATATATACAGAATCTAGAAAAATGATACTGAATAATTTATTTGCAGAGCAGCAGTGGAGAAACAGGAGAAGGCAATGGCACCCCACTCCAGTACTCTTGCCTGGAAAATCCCATGGATGGAGGAGCCTGGTAGGCTGCAGTCCATGGGGTCACTAAGAGTCAGACACGACTGAGCGACTTCACTTTCCCTTTTCACTTTCATGCATTGGAGAAGGAAATGGCAACCCACTCCAGTGTTCTTGCCTGGAGAATCCCCGGGACCGGGGAGCCTAGTGGGCTGCCGTCTATGGGGTCGCACAGAGTTGGACACGACTGAAGCGACTTAGCAGCAGCAGCAGCAGCAGCAGCAGTGGAAAAACAGACATAGAGAATAGACGTGGGGAGGGGGAGGAGAGGGTGAGATGTATGGAGAGAGTAACATGGAAACTTACATTACCATATGTAAAATAGATAGCCAAGGGGAATTTGTTATATGCTTCAGGAAACTCAAACAGGGGCTCTGTATCCATCTAGAGGGGTGGGATGAGGAGAGAGATGGGAATGAGGTTCAAAAGAGAAGGGACATATGTATACCTATGGCTGATTCATGTTGAGGCTTGACAGAAAACAACAAAATTCTGTAAAGCAATTATCCTTCAATAAAAAAATAAAGGAAAAAAAGAATAAATCCAGTATCTTGCTGAAAATAAAGTCAGTAATGGAAAAAAATTTATGAAAACATTCAAAATGCAGATTATAGCAATTAGATGTTAGAGTATATATCCAGCATAGTGAATCAGAGAAGTAATTAAACTTCATAAAATAAAAGCTTTGATAGCAAGGAAAATAAGAAAAGTTGCTGTTCAAAAACTGTTTCTTAAACAAATATACTCTTAATGTAAATTTCCCCTCTCCCCCAAAAAAACCAAAGCTTTAAGGATATAATTCAGAATAAAATGCTACTGGGTTTGTTTTAGTTAATCCATGTATTGGTTAAAGTATTGTTTTATTTTCTATGTGGCTAGCTAGTGCTGCCAGCATCATTTTTTTAACTTTTTAATTTCTATTGGAATAAACTAGCATCATTCTTGAACAATTCGTACTTCCCTTACTGATTTTGAAATATTACCTCTCATATTCCTGTTTCCATATATATTTGGTCTGTTTCTTTGTTCTCTACCTGTTTCTTGGCCTATTTATTGATTCTAGTAAAATACCACAAGTTTTTACTACTATAGAAGTTTTCTTACTGCTTTTCACTTAAGACTAAGTGGTACTATAAACATTGAAAAATGAATCTTGCTGACTGATATCCAGTGCAAATGCAAGATGGCTGGCTAGTAAGATAACCTCCCTCCCCAGAGTGCCTGCCCGTTCTTTTCTGCATCTATCATTTAATTTCTCTGCTTGACAAAATGTATCAGTTGTGCATGCTTTTATTTTCTTGTAACATAAAAACTGATTGTATTGTCTTAAAAATAAAGTTTATGCACATGTACACATATAAGAAGGCTGGATGGCATCACTGACTCGATGGACGTGAGTTTGAGTGAACTTCGGGAGTTGGTGATGGACAGGGAGGCCTGGCGTGCTGCAATTCATGGGGTCGCAAAGAGTCGGACACGACTGAGCAACTGAACTGAACTGACACATATTTGTGTATGTAAACTATCACATAATGGGACATTGAGAGAGAGAGTGACTACAGTGTTGGTTGACTCAAGTCCTCAAAATTATCAGGAAGTAAGGCTTAATCTTGGGACTGATTTTTCTAAAACAGCTGCCAGTAGCAGTCAAAGCTACTTATTTATGCTTTTGATTTTTGTTCCACAGAAGAAAATTAACCTTACCTTTAGTTATGCATTAACTAGAACAATTTAGGACAGTACCCACTGTAGGTCAATAATTATAAAGAATGCCATATACAGAAAGGCATTATATAGCATTATGAGAAGGGAGCTATGATTACTGTGAAAAGACTCAGATCTCACTTTGGGGATTGGGGTCTACTCTGATACCACTGTAAATGAAATGTTTCTGAG
The DNA here is from genome assembly GCF_029407905.1 of Bubalus kerabau. Taxonomy (NCBI): domain Eukaryota; kingdom Metazoa; phylum Chordata; class Mammalia; order Artiodactyla; family Bovidae; genus Bubalus; species Bubalus kerabau. The sequence goes on from NC_073624.1 coordinate 140,825,197, forward strand.
TTGGATGAGAGTGTGTTAAACATAACATCAGCTTTATTTTTTCCCAAACTTGTTTAATCTTGCTGTATTCATTATTCTGATCATGTAATTTATTTCAATATTATAAATAATAAGGGATATCTTTTTTTTTCAATAGCTGTATAAAGTTGTCACACAGACAAACACGCACACACACTCTCTTTCTCCCTCAGAAATCACATATAAGCATCAAGGAAATATCAATTCCATCTCTGTACTAACAAGGAGAATGAAAGTCCAGACTGCAAAATGTGAGTATTACTGCCAGAAACATATGTGGTAGATCTAGCCAGAAACATGGTAGATCTAGCAGAAGTGTGGGGAACAGTACAAGGAGGATCACATAGTTGAAGATCTGAGAATGAGTTTTAAAAATATACTTATTCTCCCAGGTGAAGTGAAAACCCTGAAGTGCCATTCCAAGAACACTTGTTTGCAACAGCAGGGCTATATTATAAGGTGTGGAGCAGATACTTCCTATATCTATAAGAAATAGATTATTTATGTGGTATAAGGAGAACTTATTGTACATCTTTCATTTTTCCCACTAATTGAATAAAGGCTAAAAAGTAAAATAATTGACATAAACTTATTTCATATAGAAAATAGCTTATAATATGACCAGGTTTGAGCATTAAACTAGGAGTATACATATAAAGACATTGCGAGGATAAAAATGAAGAATAGGAAAAAGAAATGTCAGGCAAAGGAAGTACACAAGAAAAATATGGCCATGAACAGACAAAAAAAAAAAAGCTCAAATATTTATCGTGAATTAATAATAAAAACTCTTGTGAAGTAATCACAAGAACATAAGACAGAGATACAAAAAAATCAAGGTAGAGATAAAAAGAAATAAAAGGTGATGAAACTTTTTTTTAAAAAAAGTAGAGAAGGAGCGATCTCACAGAAGTGAAATTTATAAGTAGCCCAAGGGAGAATTAACAGTGCTGAAAATACAAGGGCCATAGACGACCGTAATGAGAAAAGCATATAAAATGAAAAGGAAATTGATTTAAAAATTTTTGAAGATAAAGAAAATTACAGTATTAGAAAAAAATGAGTAAAACATACATAATTGGAATTCTTAAAAAAGAAAACAATAGATATTTAACAATCCAGTTCAGAACACTGCCAGAAGTAAAAGAAACTTGATTGTATAAATGGAAAAAGACATTGAATTTGAAAGAAAAGAAAAAGTTACGACATTTTACTTCAGAGATAAATAAGAGAAAAAGGAACCTCCCGACAACTGTTGGTGGGAATGTAAACTGATATAGCCATTATGAAGAAAAGTATGGAGATTCCTTAAAAAAACTAGGACTAAATATACCATATGACCCAGCAACCCCACTACTGGGCATATTCCCTGATAAAACAGTCCTAAAAGGCATATGTACTGCAGTGTTCATTGCAGCACTATTTACAATAGCCAGGACCTGGAAGCAACCTAGATGTCCATTGACTGATGAATGGATAAAGAAGATGTGGTACGTATATACAATGGAATAGTACCTAGCTATAAAAAATGAATTTGAGTCAGTTCTAGTGAGGTGGGTGAACCTACAGCCTACAAAGTGAAGTAAATCAGAAAGAGAAAAACAAATTAATATATTAACCCATATATAAGGAATCTAGAAAAACAGTATCAATGAACCTATTTGCAGGGAAGGAATGGAGATGCAGATGTAGAGAATGGACTTGTAAACATGGTGGGAAAGGGAGAGAAAGAGTGGGATGAATGGAGAAAGTAGCATCAACATATGAGCAGCTGGTGAGAAGTTGCTGTATAACACAGGGAGCCCAGCCTGATGCTCTGTGATGACCTACAGGGGTGGTATGAGAGAAGGGAAGGGAGGCTCAAGAGAGAAGAGATATGTAGAATTATGGCTGATTCACGTATTCTATGGCAGAAACCAACACAACATTGGAAAACAGTTTTCCTCCAATTAAAAAAAAGAGGAGAGGAGAGAAATTTAGAAGAAGAAGAAAGAGGAAGTGGAAAAAAAAGAATAAGAAGAATTTTCATGTGCTCTCTCTTTTGAATGCTGTTTTGAATTTAGGATGTTGATATAATCATAGATTTTTTAGATTATGAGCATTATAGAATCTTCATTCAAGAATAGTATCTGTTTTCAAAACTTAGAAAAGGAACTGTTCAGTGTTTAATCAATTTTAATATCTGGATTTTTCTTGTTACAGGAAACTAGAAAAGTTTTTGAATTTCAAAAATCTTGAAACCTGTTTAAAGGAAGCCAGTCTACTAGATTATTATGTATCTGGATTTTTGTGGGCAAAAGGAATGGACTTCTCTGTTATTCAATATTCAAAATTTATGACTTTACTAGATATGCTACTTCATAATCTTAGAAGTAAGTACATTACTTTTTTTAAGAAAAGAAAATTTAGTCCACTGTCTAAATGAATTTTCTCAAGCAAAAGCTCCTAATTTTATGTAAATCCTACAATGAAAATTATGTTTTTTCCTTGGGTATATATAGCAAGAATATACTTCATAACTTCATTAAGTTGTAAAGTGTTAATACTTAATAAGGTTAATGTTCTCTTAATAATGAATTTGCCAGATATATTACTTTAATTTTGAAATCTCATCAGTGTCATCATCCCAAAAATGTCAAGTAGTTCAGATTTATCTAGATATTTTTTATTGTTTGAGCTGTTTTCATCTTATCTTACATTTAAATATTACTGTAATATCAGGTTTGCTGTTAAGAGGAGGCACTTTGGTCAGTATCAAAGCCCCATGAAATAGATATTAGTCCCATACACTTAGATTTTGTGAGTTTTTTAATTTACTGAAATGAGTTACTACAGAAATTTGGAAATTCTTCCTTGGAGCAGTTTTAAATGTGATGACTTTTGTTTGAGAATAAACAGAGTTACCTTCTTGGAAGGAGGAAAAGAAGGAAATCTATCATTACTTATTGCCAACTTTGTCCTAGGCAGTATGTTTGGTTCCAGTCTTCAACATAGATTGTAAAATGCAGAACAACTGGAGGGGAGGTATCATAACCCCTATATCACAGTTGAGCAAGCAGTCCAAGGTGCGTAGTTGGTAAATGGCAGAACTAGAACATGAATCTTACTGTATAATCAAAAGGCCATGAACACAATAAATGTCAAAATATTTCTAACTCCACTGAAAGACCTGCTTGTGTCTACGGGAAGCAGCTTTGCTTCCTTCCTTCCTTCATTTCCTCCTCCTTCCATTTTGTCTCTTCTTTTGATTATTTGCTTGTTTTTAGTTTCTTGTTTAAAAAAATTTGGGGGGAGAAGGCAGTGGTATCCCACTCCAGTACTCTTGCCTGGAAAATCCCACGGACGGAGGAGCCTGGTAGGCTGCAGTCCCTGGGGTCACTAAGAGTCGGACACGACTGAACGACTTCACTTTCACTTTTCACTTTCATGCATTGGAGATGGAAATAGCAACCCGCTCCAGTGTTCTTGCCTGGAGAATCCCAGGGACGGGGGACCCTGGTGGGCTGCTGTCTATGGGGTCACACAGAATCGGACATGACTGAAGTGACTTAGCAGCAGCAGAAGACCTTTCTACCTCTAAAGTATTGTCACCATTGTCCTACTAAAATTAATGGAGGACTTTTGGTCACACAAAGCTTATTTTGTTCCTTGTATCATTTTCTAACTGTTCAGAAGCAGGGGAAATACTGTGTTAGCAAAATTAATTGAGGAATCACTCATACCTTATGTATTCTTCCTGCTCCTCATCACTCTTAACAAAGGAGGAATTGGTAGTTTTTTGTATGTAAGGAAGAGAAATCCATATTTTTCCTGCTCTGCAAATAGGAGAATTTCATTTTTTCTTTACTTAGGTATATGGTGCCATGTTAAACACTAATAATGTACCAATAGAAGAAAAAAAATAATTATATTTGACAATGAGAAATATTGTATGATATTAATTGACTGATTTCAGATTATTCTGTACTTAATATAAAACTAAAACAAAAACTGAAGTCTTAGGTAGTTAGTTTTGAGAATTCAGTCTTTTCAGTACTATTTTATTAAGAGTCCTGATAAATAATATAACATTGTGTCAGTGTCAGTTGTTGAACTATAATCTTCCAAAAAAGAATTCTTAGTAAATCATCACAAAAACAGACTTTGGCTGTTTTTTCCCTCATGACACAAATATTTGTGGAATCTTTGAGTACTACCGGTCTCGAAACATTCTTTGAATACTATTGTCAAAATTACTAGGCAGACAAAGAGCTGTGTGGATCTCATCCTGCATGGAAAATATTAATAACTAGATACTAACAATAAGATGAAATGGATATTGAGATTAGATGACAAAGACTTCAAAACAGCTACAAGAGCTTAAAAGAACTGTTGTGAGCATTGTTGAAATAAACATTAAAATATAAAGAATCATGAAAGAAACAGAAGGTATAATCAAGAAACAAAATTTTAGAACCAAATTGTACAATGACCAAAATTAAAATCTCACTGAATGGAATCAATAACAGAATGGAGACAAAGGAAAAATCAGTGAACTTAAAGATGGAAAAGCAATAGAAATTATCCAATCTGTACAATACAGAGAAAAAATAAAAAAAAGATTGGTAAACAAATGAACAAAACCTCAAGGACCTATGGACAACAGACGTTCTAATATACATATCATTCAGAGTCCCAAAAGGATAGGAGAAAGAGTACAGCGGTAAACAAGCATTTGAAAAAGCAGTAGTTGAAAACATCCCAAATTTATCAGAAGACATAGACCTGTAAATTCAAGAGTCTGACTAGGTCACAAATAAGGTAAACCAAAAGAAAAACATCAACTGTCTGGATCTAATTGCCATTTACAGAACAGTATACCCCCAAACAACAAAATAGTCATGCTTTCAAGTGTGTATGGCACATTCATCAAGGTGAACCATATCCTGGGTCATGTAACAACCTTAAGTTTAATTGAAACCATACAAATATATTTTCTGACCATCATGGAATTAAACAGTTAACAACAGAAATATGTAAGGGAAATCTCCGAACACTTGGATATTGAACAGCACAATTCTTAATAGTCCATGAGTCAAAGAGAAAACCTCAACAGATATTAGAAAAGATTTTTAAGTAAATTAATAGAGCATGGATCAAGGAGAAAAGAAATAAATAATAAACAGAAGTCAATGAAATTAAAAATGGAAAACCAATAGAGAAAATCAGTGAAACAAAAATCTAGATCTTTGATAAGATCAAAATTGATAAACATGAAGCAAAACTGACTAAGAAAAAAGATGGCAAGTACAGGTTATTATTATCAAGTATAAAAAAGGATATCACTAAAGATTGTGCAGACATTAACAGAATAATAAGAGAATGTTAATTATATGTACATTAGAAAACAAAAGTAACTGACTAGTTTTCAAAAACCTCAAACTAATAAAATTCACCAGATGAAGTAGATATCTTGATAGTCCCATAACTATTGAAAAAATTGAATTTGTTGCTAAGAACTATTGGAAAAAATTCTTCAGGCCCAGATGTTTCTACTGGAAAATTCTGTTAAACATTTAATGAAGAAATACCACCAACTATATATGACATCTTCCAGAATTAACAGAGGAAAGAACTCTTTGTAACTCATTTTTTGAGGCTAAAATTATCTTCATACCAAACCTGACAAAGAGAAGAAGGAGGGGTGAGGAGAAAGGGAAAAGAAGAAAAAGTTGAGGAAAGGTGGGGGGAAGTAGGAGTAAAAGGAGGAGAAGAAATTACAGAGAAATGTCCCTAATGAACATAAAAACATCTCAACAAAATATTGTAAGAATTAATCAGGCAATTCATAAAAAAATAATATAGATGACCAGTTGGGCTTTATACCAGAAATTCAATGCTGAATGGTTTGGTGTTGAAAATCTGATTCATGTAAAAAATTGAAAGAAGAAAAGAGCACATGATCATGTAAATGGATGCAAAGATAGCATTTGACTAAGTACAACATCCATTCATTGTTTTTAAAGTCAGAAAGTTAAGAAAAGATGTGATTTTTGTCAACCTTATAAAAGACATCTACTGAAAAGCCACCATCATACTTAGTGGTGAAAAGCAAAATTCTTCCCTTGTAAGATCAGGATCAAGGTAAGAATGTCTGGTCTTACCTCCTATTCAACATAAGAATTGGAGACTTAGCAATAAGTGCAGTATAGTGAGAAAAAGAAATAAAATACAGGCAGACTAGAAAGGAGGGAATTATACAGTCCCTGTTGTCAGATGAAATGATTCTCTATATAGCAAATTCCACAGAATCAAAAAAATTCCTGGAACTAATGAATTTAGCAGTGTTGCAGGAAGAAGGTCAAAACACAAAAGTCAGTTGTATTTCAGTATACTAGCAATGTGTATTAGATACCAAATTTTTAACAAACAATTTCATTTATAATAACTCAAAAAATGATAGAAGTATTGATACAGAAGTATAAATCTAACAAAATGTGCACAATCTATATGCTAAAAACTACAAAATGATGATAAAATTAAAACCTAAACAATTGAAAAAATATACTGTGTTCTTGGATTAGAAATCTCCACATGATAAAGATATCTTCCCAAATTGATACGTAGATTTAATGCAGTATCAATCCAAATGCCAGCAGGATTTTTTCTAGACATACTCACTGATTTTAAAATTTATATGGAAATGCCAAGGAGCTAAACAACTAAAAATTTTTTGAAAAATAAGAGTAAAGTTGCATAAGGCTTAAACTCAGTTTAAGAATTACTATATAGTTATAGTAATGAAGTCAGTGTGGAATTAGTGAAGGGATAAACACATGTATCAATGAAACAGAAGACAGAATTCAGAAATAGAAAAATGATCATCTGACTTTTTGATAACTATGCAAAAGTAATTCAATGGAACCAAGTCTCCTTTTCAATAAATGTATTGAAATAACTGCTCATCTATATTGAAAAGAGTGCACTTCAGCCTAAACTTTTCACTTGATGCAAGTTAACTCTAATTGTTATAAACTTGAAATATAAAACTATAAATCTTTTAGAATAAAACAAGAGAAAATCTTTATGACCTTGGGTTATTGAGACGTTCTTAGATATGAACCCCAAAACAGTACCTGTGAAAGAAAAATTTATAAATTGAACTTAATCAGATTTAAAAATTTTTGTTTTATGAAAGTCATTGTTAAAAGAATGAAAAGTTGCAGACAGGGAAAAATATATTTGCAAATCACATATCTAAAAAAGGGCTTGTATCTGTAATGCATAAAGAACTGTCAAAACACAGCAATAAGTTAAAAAAAAATCCTATTAGAAATGGACAAAGCCATCAAAAACCCATAACTTCTGTTTAACCATCAGGCAAACTAAATTGAGGAACATTGTACAAAAATATTTGACCAGTCCTCTCCAAGCTGACCAGGTTATTACAAACAAGAAAAGTCAGAGAAACAATCTAGGGGGACCTAAGGGGCATAACAACCAAATGTAGTTGGTGTCCTGGATGATGTCCTGGAATATGAAGTAAAAATTATGGAAATTAATAAAAATAAGGGCTTTAGTTCATTGTAATGTTTGTGTGTGAAGACGCTCAATCGTGTCCAACTCTTTGCTACCCCATGGACTCTAGCCTACCAGGTTCCTCCATCCATGGGATTTTCCAGGCAAGAATACTAGAGTGGGTTGCCATTTCCTCCTCCAGGAGATCTTCCCGACCCAGGAATTGAACCCAGGTCTCCCGCATTGTAGGCAGATGCTTTACCGTCTGAGCCACCAGGGAAGCTCATTGTAATGTTTAAATTTGGTTTATTAGTAGTAATAAATGTACCATGGTAATGTTTGATATTAAAAATAAAATAAACTGTGTGGAGGGTTAGCAAGAACTCTCAATATTATTTTTGTAATTTTTCTATAAATGCAAATCTTTTACAAAATAAAGTTTACCTTTTTCTAAAAAAAATGGGCAAAGAATCTGAACAGATGTTTCACCAAAGAAGATACATAAAGATAGCAAATAAACTCCTGAAAAGAAGCTCAACGTCATTAGGGAAATGTAATAAAACCATTGTGATACCATTACACATCTGTTAGAATGGATAAAATAAAAAATACTGACAATATCAAGTGCTGACAAGGATTCAGAGCATCTGGAACTCTTGTTCTTTGTTTGTGGCGATACAAAATGGCACAGCCACTCTGTACAATAGTTGGCAGTTTCTTAGAAAATTGTATCCCATTCATCCCTCTCTAAAGAAATGTTCATTACTTTCATTACTCTAAAGAAAGAAAATCATATATTCACACAAAAACCTGCACATGAATGTTGTCTAGCAGCTCTGTTCATAAGTGCTCAAAAGTAAAAACAAATTCAAATGTCTATCAATGGATAAACAGGTAAATAAACTATGGTATATCCATACAGTGGAACACTGCTCAGCAGTGAAAGTAGTTGAGCCATGATACAACAATTTGAATGAGTCTCAATAGCATCATACTGAGTTAAAGAAGTCAGTCTTAAAAGATTGTATTCTGTATGATTACATCTATGGGAAATTCTCAACAAATCACAACGACAGCAGTGGAAAACAAATCAGTGTTTGCCAGAGGTTGAAGTGATGAGAGGACATAAAAAGATAGTATGAGGGAGCTTTTGGAAGTGATGTACCTTTTCTGTATCCTGATGGTTACATGGGCTATCCAAGCATTTAACTTTCTAGAACTATACACCAAAAGGAAAAGTGAATTTTACTGTATGATGGTGTTAAAAAATATTTATGTATAAAAAATATTTGTACATAAATATTTATGTATAGAAACATAATATGTATAAAAGATTTAGTGAAAGAAAAATACGTGCTCTAACAACAACAATAAAAGACTAAGTAGGAATAAGCTTTAAAAAGGCAATGTGCAGGCCCTATATGAAGAAAATTTCAGAGCATTTTCAAAGTCACACAGGAGGCTTTTAACATTTGGAAAAACTTACAACATTCTTTAAAAGACTCAACATCATAAAGATATGAAGTCTTATCAAGTTAATTTATAGCATTAATATTCCAATAAAAATGCCAACAGTATTTTGTTAATATTTTTGTCTAGGAGTGAGTTTCTAGGCAAGATGATTCTAACAAAATATGGAAATAAACAGGACGAATTGCCAGAAAAACTGTCTTCAGAAAATGTAATAAGCTCTAGCATACCTTAGTAGTAGTAGTACTTGTGGTAGTACTTCTGTAGTTTACTAACAGGAAACCTCAAGTATTTGAACACAGTGGTGAATCACTAGATAGACAGACCAAAGCAACAGCAATTTAACCAATAGAATTCAGTATTCAGTAAAATGGCATTTCAAATCTGTGATGGAAAGATAAATTATTCAATAAATAATACTGGGACAACTGAGTATCCATCAAGAAAAAAAAAAATGAAATTGGATTCAAACCTGTGTCTGTTAATATAAACCAGAATACATTCCAAATGTATCAAATGCTTAATTTTAAATTAAGTGAAGTCTTAAAAATATTAGAGAAAAACATGGTTTAATTTATTTACAACCTTGGATGGGGAAGATCTTTATACTTCAAAATTCTGAAGCCATAAAGATAAGATTTGATATATATTTGATATAAATTTCATTTATAAAAGTCAAAAGCCGGCAATGGGAAAATACCAAAATAAAAATTAGAACCTGGGGTAAACATTGCATCTCAGACATCAACAAACAAATTCTATAATATAAAAAAGAGCATACAAAAGCAAGAAGAAAAAGACCAATAGTGCAATAGAAGAGTATACCAAGGCTAGGACTAAATAAATACAAATGATTCTTAAATAAATGAAAAGCTCAGTCTTAAAGATAAGAACAATGTTAATTAAAACTACACAAAAATGTTATTCGTCATATATCAAATTGACAAAACTGTAAAACTTTGGTAGCATTTTCAGCTGTCAAAGCTGTAAGAAAACAAGTACTCCCTTGTGTTGCTGATGGAAGTAAGAGCCCCATTGTGGAATATAGGTTAGCAGCTGTCTATCAAATTTACAGATGTATTATCTCTTTGACAAATGTATTGACTATTCCCAGCAATTCAACTTTTGGGAACTTATCCTGCATATTCACTGGCACACACATAACCTGATATATATGTAGAGTCATTAATTGCAGTAATGTTTGAAACAGCAAAAAATTAGAAACATCAATTGAAAATATTGGTGTGAACTCTTGTTTAACATAAGAAATATACAGATGAATAGTTGTAGAGTTCAGTGTAAACATATATTCATAAACTTCTCAGCTCTATTCACAAATAGGGCCAAAAAGCAATGATATCCAATAGTAGTGAGCATACCACCCAGGACTCAGGCCTTGGTTTATAATTTCATTTTCAAATGAAAGGAACCAGGGCTCCTTAGAAAAATGGCTGATTGTAGACCTAGAGCAGGGAACATAAAAGGTGAGCGTGGGGCATCTTGTAGGGGCCAGAAAAAAGTGCTTAGAAATAAGAATGATGGGAGTATGCCCAAAAAATAGAGAAGCCAACTGAAAAAGCTCCCAATATCCACAGAACAAATTGAACAAGATAGCATAGTATTGAATTATAATCCAAAGTATGAAATTAACTTCCATGAGTCCATGCTGATGAAAATTAATGATTGAATAAATAATTTGAATAAATGAATTAATGCTTGAATAAATAATTAACTACCTACAAATGGCCATGGGATAACATGGCTTTGGCAACCTGAAGTGGTGTTGGTGGCCTGGGAAGTGGCTTCACAAAGATCACCCCAGAGACGGAGACGGGAGCAGGGTAGTGACAGATTGGCCCCAGGACAACCACCAGCAGTGGAGAGGCCTGGGTACTGTTCACTCCAAGGTGGCTGATTGGCTCCAGAGTAGACAGTGGCTCCACAGCAGACAGCGGCTCCTGGGCGGCACATCAGCTCCATGGTGGACGGTGGCTCCTGGGCAGCAGATTGGTTCCAAGTGGCCAGTGGCAGCCATGATGCTGGGGTGCCCTCTGCTCCTGGGAATCCTTCAACATTGGCTCCAGCCTTCCTCCGACCCACTTACCAGTCATTCCAGTGTCACCTTTGCCTCGATCCCCTGACTGCACATTGACTGACACTGGATGGCTAGTGACAGTTTAAATGCTCAAGGAGGACTAACAGTGGGACTGCGGGCCAGCCGGGTCACCATGCATGTAATCCAGCTACGTTGAGCAGCTGAAGGCCATGTCCCTGCTAGTTAGAGCCTGACAAAACATGGTCCACTGGAGAAGGGAATGACAGACCACTTGAGTATTCTTGTCTTGAGAACCCCATGAACAGTATGAAAAGGCAAAAATATATAACACTGAAAGATGAACCTCCCAGGTTGGTAGGTGTCCAGTATACTACTGGGGAAGAGCAGAGAAATAGCTACAGAAAGAATGAAGGGGCTGGGCCATAGCCAAAAGGATGCCCAGTAGTGTTTGTATCTGGGGGTAAAAGTGAAATCCAGTGCTGTAAAGAAAAATATTGCATAGGAACCTGGAATGTTAAATCCATGAATCAACGTAAATTGGATGTGGTCAAACAGGAGATGGCAAGAGTGAACATGGACTTTTAGGAATCAGTGAATGAAAGTGGAAGGGATAGGCAAATTTAATTCAGATGACCATTATATCTACTGCTGTGGACAAGAATTCCTTAGAAAGGATGGAATAGGCCTCATAGTCAACAAAAGAGTTTAAAGTACAGTACTTGGGTGCAATCTCAAAAATGACAGGATGATCTCAGTTCATTTCCAAGGCAAACCATTCAACATCACAGTAATCCAAATCTGTGCTGCAACTAGTAATGCTGAAGAAGCTGAAGTTGAACTGTTATTTTTTTTTTTTTTGAACTGTTATTTATGAAGACCTACAAGACCTCCTAGATCTAACACACACAAAAGATGTCCTTTTCATCACAGGGGACTGGAATACAAAAGTAGGAAATCAGGAGTTACCTGGAATAACAGGCAAGTTTGGCCTTGTAGTACAAAATGAATCAGGGCAAAGGCTAACAGTTTTGCCAAGAGAACGTACTGTTCACCATTTTAGTTCCTCTTCACTTTCTGCCATAAGGGTGGTGTCATCTGCGTGCCTGAGGTTATTGATATTTCTCCCAGCAATCTTGATTCCAGCTTGTGCTTCCTCCAGCCCAGCATTTCTCATGATGTACTCTGCATGTAAGTTAAATAAGCAGGGTGACAATATACAGCCTTGCCGTACTCCTTTTCCTATTTGGAACCAGTCTGTTGTTCCATGTCCAGTTCTAACTGTTGCTTCCTGACCTGCATATAGGTTTCTCAAGAGGCAGGTCAGATGGTCTGGTATTCCCATCTCTTATGGCAGAAACCAAAGAAGAACTAAAGAGCCTCTTGATGAAAGTGAAAGAGGAGAGTGAAAAAGTTGGCTTAAAGCTCAGCATTCAGAAAACTAAGATCCTGGCATCTAATACCATCACTTCATGGGAAATAGATGGGGAAACAGTGAGAGACTTTATTTTTGGGGGCTCTAAAATCACTGCAGATGGTGCCTACAGCCATGAAATTAAAAGACGCTTACTGCTTGGGAGAAAAGTTATGACCAACCTAGACAGCATATTAAAAAGCAGAGACATTACTTTGCCAACAAAAGTCCATCTAGTCAAAGCTATGGTTTTTCCAGTAGTCATGTATGGATGTGAGAGTTGGACTATAAAGAAAGCTGAGTGCCGAAGAATTGATTCTTTTGAACTGTGGTGGTGGAAAAGGCTCTTGAGAGTCCCTTGGACAGCAAGGAGATCCAACCAGTCAATCCTAAAGGGAATCAGTCCAGAATATTCATTGCAAAGGCTCATACTAAAGCTGAAACTACAATACTTTGGTCACCTGATGCGAAGAACTGACTCATTGGAAAAGACCCTGATACTGGGAAAGATTGAAGGCAGGAGGAGATGAGGATGACAGGATGAGATGGTTGGATTGCATCACTGACTCAATGGACATTAGTTTGAGTAAACTCTGGGAGTTGGTGATGGACAGGGAAGCCTGGCATGCTGCAGTCAATTTGGTCACAAAGAGTCGGACACGACTGAGTGACTAAACTGAACTGAGATGCAGAGTACATCATGTGGAATGCCAAGATGGATGAATCCCAAGGTGGAATCAAGATTGCAGGGAGAGATATCAACAAACTCAGATATGCAGATGATACCACTTTTAATGGCAGAAAGTAAAGAGCAGCTAAAGAACCTCTTGATGAAGGTGAAAGAGGAGAGTGAAAACCTGGCTTAGAACTCAGCATTCAGAAAATGAAGATCATGACATCCTGTCCATCACTTCACGGCAAATAGATGGGGAAAATGTAGAAACAGTGTCAGATTTCATTTTCTTGGCCTTCAAAATCACTGTGGATGGTGACTGCAGCCATGAAATTAAAAGATGCTTGCTCCTTGGAAGAATAGCTATGACAAACCTGGACAGTATATTAAAAAGCAAAGGTCCATATAGTTAAAGCTATGGTTTTTCCATTTGTTGTGTATGGATATGAAAGAGTATAAAGAAGGCTGAGTGCTGAAAAATTGGTGCTGGAGAAGACTCTTGAGAGTCCTTGGAGAACAAGGAAATCAAAGCAGTCAATCCTAAAGGAAATCAGTCGTGAATATTCATTGGAAGGACTGATGCTGAAGCTCCAATAGTTTGTCTACCTGATGGGAAGAGCTGACTCATTGGTAAAACCCTGATGCTGGGAAAGGTTGAGGGCAAGAAAAGAAGGGGATGACAGAAGATGAGATGGTTGGATGCCATCACTTTCTCCATGGACATGAGTTGGAACAAACTCCAGAAGATAATGAAGGAAGAGAAGCCTGTTGTACTGCAGTTCACGGGGTTGCAAAGAGTTGGCCATGACTTCGTGACTGAACAACAGCAAATAATTAACTGGGGCAAAATAGACTAATCTCCCATGTGGAAGTCCCAGTAATTTTTATAGATACCTCCCCTGGAGAAAGGCATGGCCACCCACTCCAGTATTCTTGCCTGGAAAATCCCCATGGACAGAGGAGTCTGGCGGGTTACAGTCCATGAGGTTGCAAAGTCACAGAAAGGACTGAGCAACTAAGCACATCACTGCATCCTCAAGAAGTTGAACACCTTTTCCCATTTCTTAAGAATGTGCTGCACACTTCATTTCAAAGAGGACAGTATGGAAAGGAGGGAAAATAGTAACTTTATATAGGGAAGCCTGATAGATACAACCTCAGCAGGTCCAAATACTAGCACTATTAGTGATGAGCCATGTTAAATAGCAATGTGATGTGGGTGGCAAAAGCACTCATAGTAAGGTGTGTGCATGCTCAGTCACTCATGTCCAATTCCTTGCAACCCTATGGATGGTAGCTCACCTCGCTCCCCTATCCATAGGATTCTCCAGCCAAGAATACTGGAGTGGTTTGCCATTTCCTCTTCCTAGGAATCTACCTGATCCAGAGATCATTTCCTACATCTGCATTTTTAGACAGATTCTTTACCACTTGATATAGTGTGAAGAAAATGGCTCTGTAGTCTTCCTCTCCAAAACCTTTATTCCTTATCTAATCATGCACAAGTATCAAATTTATACCAAATTTAAGTATACACTACAAAATACCTGATCAGTATTTCTTGAAACTGTAAAAGCCTTTAACAACAAGGAACGTCTGAAAAATTATGCAATCTCAGAAGATGAGATGAGTAAATGTAATGTGTCTGGAGGGAATCCTGGGACAGAAAAAAAAGACTTTAATAAAAACTAAAGAAATCCAAAGAGTGAACTTGAATAATAATATATCAATATTTGCTCATTAGTTGTGCCAAATGCACCATAGCAATATTAACAATGGGGGAAACTGTGTATAAGCTATATGGGAACTCTTTGTGATATTCTTGCAACTTTTCTGTAAATCTAAAACTACTCTGAAAAAACAAATTTATCTGTAGGGATTACCCTATCGCTAAATCATAATACCATGCAGCTGTAAAAAAGGAAAGAATGAGGAAGCTTTCTAGATATCATACGTTGTTACTTAGTCAAGCAAGGTGCAGAGTTGTATTCTTTTGTTTAAAAAAGAGACAAGAATAAGTCTTTATATGTTTTTATTTGTTATATATACAAAGAAGTGCTGAAATGATGTAGAAAAAACTAATAATCAAAATTTTATGTGCAAAGGGTATAGGAACTAGACATATGGACAATAGGATTGGAGTAAGTCTTCTTACAGTACACCTTGACATATATTTTTTGAACCGTGTGAATGTACCACTTATGAATTTAATTGTAAAAAGAAGTATATGACATGAATAGTCTTAAGCTTTGCAGCCTGTGAGCTAAGAATTTATAAACTAGAAACAGTAAAGGAAAGTAGAAAAATTTCATGAATCTCACATTCCAAATTTGACAAGAGATTTCCATTTTAAACTTTTTCCATAACTTACAGCTGCATCACAAATATTTCTTTGATGTGAAACTTTATATTGCTGATGTCAGTCCAAAAATGAATTTTTAAAACTTGAACAGGATCCATCCAAGTACTCATAAACTATGAGAGAGTGAAAGTACATGTGTAAAGGCTAACCAGAAAAAAAGCAAGGGATCTAGTTTTTTCCTTCTGATAAAAAAAGAAAATCCCCTCAAACCTTTCAACCTGAAAAGGTTCTAACTACCATCAGGAGAGAATGTAATCTTAGCCAGGTATGCCAGGGAAATAGGTAAAGTATGTTTATACTTAAACTAAAAGGTGGTAGAGTCCTGAGTGCATAGTGAGCACTCCCATCCCATTCTGCAACATCTTCATAGAAAAAGCACTGAAGAGCAATCTGCTCTGAACTGTAGCATGGTTGATGGTTACTAATAAAATTCTAGTGTGGAAACTGCATTTTATACTGACTCACTTCTAATCTGTCCCTTGTCTCAGATTTTGCTGCATTATCTATGAGACATTCTGCACCCACCTGGAGTCAAATTAGATCAAAATAAAGGACTATGGAACATAAGATTTGTACAGTTATCTGTCGTGAAGTCGCTCAGTCGTGTCCAACTCTTTGTGACCCCATGGACTGTAGCCCACCAGCCTCCTCCATCCGTGGAATTTTCTAGGCAAGAGTACTGGAGTGGGTTGCCATTTCCTTCTCCAATAGTATACATATTGAGGTCTAATTTTTCCAGGACCTGACCAAGCATTGAATGTAGACAGACAGTCTGGGTATTTGGCCTCTGTCAAGGTCAATGGGCCAAGATTAATTCTCCTCTATATAACATGAATTTATTAAATAATCATAGAACACTTCTTAGTTCTATTAAGTTGAATTGTTTTTCTTCCAAATAGGAATAATATTAGTAAATATTTCATAGAATTAACTTGTGTCACTCACGGTGCCATTTGCTTTCCAAATACTGTCACTTAATTCATCCACAATCTTATGATATAGTTCTATTAATATTATTCTCCTTATTTTAAAAATTATAAAAATAAATGAGATTAAGAGATGCCACATCTGAACTCCAGCAAGTGAAAGCCCATCCTCCTGACTACCTCAAATGTGCCTGGTTTGGGGTTGAATTCTAGAAAGCGCTATCAGTTCAGTCGCTCAGTCATATCTGACTCTGTGACCCCAGGAATCGCAGCATGCCAGGCCTCCCTGTCATCACCAACTCCCGGAGTCTACCCAAACCCATGTCCATCAAGTCGGTGATGCCATCCAGCCATCTCATCTTCTGTTGTCCCCTTCTCCTCCTGCCGCCATTCCCTTCCAGCATCAGGGTCTTTTCCAGTGAGTCAACTCTTCGCATGAGGTGGCCAAAGTATTGGAGTTTCAGCTTCAACATCAGTCCTTCCAATGAATACCCAGGACTGATCTCCTTTAGGATGGACTGGTTGGATCTCCTTGAAGTCCAAGGGACTCTCAAGAGTCTTCTCCAACACCACAGTTCAAAAGCATCAATGCTTTGGCACTAAGCTTTCTTCACAGTCCAACTCTCACATCCATACATGACCACTGGACTAGACTTGTGGTCGACCCTTGACTAGACAGACCCTTGTTGGCAAAGTAATGTCTCTGCTTTTGAATATGCTATCTAGGTTGGTCATAACTTTCCTTCCAAGGAATAAGCGTCTTTTAATTTCATGGCTACAAGCACCATCTGCAGTGATTTTGGAGCCCGAAAAAACAAAGTCAGCCACTGTTTCCCCATCTATTTCCCATGAAGTGATGGGACCAGATGCCATGATCTTCGTTTTCTGAATGTGGAGCTTTGAGCCAACTTTTTCACTCTCCCCCTTCACTTTCATCAAGAGGCTTTTTAGTTCCTCTTTACTTTCTGCCATAAGGGTGGTGTCATCTGCATATCTGAGGTTATTGATATTTCTCCTGGCAATCTTGATTCCAGCTTGTGCTTCTTCCAGCCCAGCATTTCTCATGACGTACTCTGCATATAAGTTAAATAAGCAGGGTGACCATATACAGCCTTGCCGTACTCCTTTTTCTATTTGGAACCAGTCTGTTGTTCCATGTCCAGTTCTAACTGTTGCTTCTTGATCTGCATACAGGTTTCTCAAGAGACAGGTCAGATGGTCTGGTATTCCCATCTCCTCCAGAATTTCCCACAGTTTATTGTGATCCAACAGTCAAAGGCTTTGGCATAGTCAATAAAGCAGAAATAGATGTTTTTCTGGAACTCTCTCTTGCTTTTTCGATGATCCAGTGAATGTTGGCAATTTGATCTCTGGTTCCTCTGCCTTTTCTAAAACCAACTTCAACATCTGGAATTTCACAATTCACATATTGCTGAAGCCTGGCTTGGAGAATTTTGAGCATTGCTTTACTAGTGTGTGAGATGAGTGCAATTGTGCGGTAGTTTGAGCATTCTTTGGCATTGCCTTTCTTTGGTATTGGAATAGACATATAATATGTATGTTTTCAGTTTACCAAGAGTTTCCCATGCATTCCTTATTCAATCTTCACAGCAGCACTATTAGTTTGAAAATTGATATTATTCTCATTTACAGATAAGCAAATGAAACTCAGATCACCTCGCTAGTAAATGGCAGTTATGAGGTACCAATCTAAATCTTCCAACTAATTATAAGTATATTTTGTTTTTTGACTCCCCTAAATTTTCAAGGATAAATTTTATTTCTAACAGCTTTTACTATTTAATTGGTTTAATCTTTTATATTTTAATCACATCACTAAAAGTGATTTTTTAAGGAGCAAACATTTCAGTTAGATAAGTAACTTTCATATTTTAAAAGGCCTTTCCTATTGAAAGACATTAGACATAAAAACAGTTTTAAAGAGTCAGTTATATTTTAACATAAGGAAATAGCCATATAAATTTATTTTTGTGCCTGAAAGTATAATTACATCTAGAATTATAATCATCTAAATTTTTTCTGTGCA
Organism: Bubalus kerabau; assembly: GCF_029407905.1. Lineage (NCBI taxonomy): Eukaryota > Metazoa > Chordata > Mammalia > Artiodactyla > Bovidae > Bubalus > Bubalus kerabau. Next base: position 140,843,657 of record NC_073624.1, read on the forward strand.
TCTCTAATTAATACCATTTTATTAATAAAATGATTCAGATTTTAGTCCATTCATTTCTTAGGTAATTTTATCCAACAGATTTTTTATTTCTGAAATTGCTCTCACTATTTTCAAAAGAAATTTGTCATAAAAAAGAAATAATTCAATAATAATTGAGCTCCACTTAAAATGATATAGGAAAACCTAGTTATCTAGCAATAATTCTATATCTCTGACAGATATAAAACTGTAAGGAGACTATGAGAATTAGACTAATTGTCATTCATTAAACTAGATTTTAATTGTTATGTAGTTTTATGCTTTTCTAATTCCTACACATAGAATCTAGACTAAACAAATTACAAGCTGGTGTTTATAGTGTCTCCCAAATTTTTAAATTACTGTCATTTTATTAGTAATTTGGGGACCTAGCACTTACATCCCAGGAAAAGTTGCTGTGTAACTCAGAAATAAATGGGTCCAACAATCAGCCTATATTATTATAACTTCCCAGCACTCTCCCCTTCTACCTCCCTGAAAAATCCATACACCCCATTAACAAGACGTGGAAACTTTATTAATAGTTTGGTTGGGCTTGGGAGGATGAGGTTCACATTGTTCAGCACGGTTCTCTCCTAGTCCCTCATCTAGGCCCCCAGCTGACACGTGCCTTCCCCAAGCAAGCAGTCCAACCTCCTGTGTGCTGCTGCTGCTCTCACTTCAGTTGTGTCTGTCTCTGTGCAACCCCATAGACGGCCTTTCAAATCTCCAGCTTCATGCTCTTTGGTGTCATGTCCATACACCCTTCACGTATCAGCAAAGGACAACCGAGACACTCCAGTTACCTGGATTCATCCTCAGCACGCAGGGAGCCATGACTGTCTGTGTATGTGTATTTTGTATTTGCCTGCCACAAGTAAAAATCTGAAAAGATGAAAGTTAATATTTGTAATATACACATTGTAAAAGTTTAAGTCTCATGCTTTTGACACTTACCTACTTCTTTTTCAACTGGATGCCTTAGGAAATAGTTTTCCTTTGTTGTTTGTTTGCTTTTAATAGTGAAATAATTGACTTGTTTGGTGTGATGGTGACACGGTGGTGCCAGTGTCACTCTTTTTGCACTGTCATCTGGCTCTCACCACCGCCATCAGGCACACGTTTGAGAAACAGCATATATATGTCTGTAGCTTGGAAAAGAAAAATGAAAAGTCTTGATGTTTTACATAAAAATCCATATTCCTGGCGTCTGTTGAAACTCTTCAGGCCCAAATTCCCACATGGTAACAATCAGCTAAAACTGAGTATTAGTCAACTCTAACTCTGTTCATTTACATTTTCAGCTCTGGGTTCGGTTTTGCTGTTTACCATGGCCGAGTCTACCATGTAGGCCTTCCTTACCAGCTAATCTAACCAACCTTTGGGTCATTTCCATCTATACTCTTAATCTAAGATCATAAAAAGATTTTCCGTTCCATTCTAAAGTAATTTTTTGAGGGTTTTTTCCCATCTTAAAATGGAAACAAACTCTTTAGACATTTGAATAGTGTTTATGGTAATTTACTGTTGTTCGGTTTGTCACCTGCTGTTCTTTTACATAAAATGTAATTATTAGCATAAACAAACAACAGTAGTATTACCATTTGTCCTCACAAGTACTGAAATTTTTACACATTAAGGACATCTTTGGTTATTTTGTTGCCAAAGCATCCATAAAAATAATGCTTAAGATTTCTCTGGATTTTTTTTTCAGCACTGCATATGTCCTTAGAAGACAGCATAAAATGGCTTGGAGAAGTTATGGCTGAAATAGGACCATCACACAAAAATGAAAAATGGAATATCTTTGATGTGAAACAAGCCAGTGCTATTGTTGATTACTTGAAAATCAGGTAGGGACTTTATTCAGTAGCATTTATTTTATTTTTTTTTAATTTTATTTTATTTTTAGACTTTACATAACTGTATTAGTTTTGCCAAATATCAAAATGAATCTGCCACAGATATATATGTGTTCCCCATCCTGAACCCTCCTCCCTCTTCCCATCCCATTCCATCCCTCTGGGTGGTCCCAGTGCACCAGCCCCAAGCATCCAGTATCGTGCATCGAACCTGGACTGGCAACTCGTTTCATACATGATATTTTACATGTTTCAATGCCATTCTCCCAAATCTTCCCACCCTCTCCCTCTCTCACAGAGTCCATAAGACTGTTCTATACATCAGTGTCTCTTTTGCTGTCTCGTACACAGGGTTATTGTTACCATCTTTCTAAATTCCATATATATGCGTTAGTATACTGTATTGGTGTTTTTCTTTCTGGCTTACTTCACTCTGTATAATAGGCTCCAGTTTCATCCACCTCATTAGAACTGATTCAAATGTATTCTTTTTAATGGCTGAGTAATACTCCATTGTGTATATGTGCCATAGCTTTCTTATCCATTCATCTGCTGATGGACATCTAGGTTGCTTCCATGTCCTGGCTATTATAAACAGTGCTGCGATGAACATTGGGGTACACATGTCTCTTTCCCTTCTGGTTTCCTCAGTGTGTATGCCCAGCAGTAGGATTGCTGGATCATAAGGCAGGTCTATTTCCAGTTTTTTAAGGAATCTCCACACTGTTCTCCATAGTGGCTGTACTAGTTTGCATTCCCACCAACAGTGTAAGAGGGTTCCCTTTTCTCCACACCCTCTCCAGCATTTATTACTTGTAGACTTTTGGATTGCAGCCATTCTGACTGGTGTGAAATGGTACCTCATAGTGGTTTTGATTTGCATTTCTCTGATAATGAGTGATGTTGAGCATCTTTTCATGTGTTTGTTAGCCATCTGGATGTCTTCTTTGGAGAAATGTCTGTTTTGTTCTTTGGGCCATTTTTTGATTGGGTCATTTATTTTTCTGGAGTTGAGCTGTAGGAGTTGCTTGTATATTCTCGAGATTAGTTGTTTGTCAGTTGCTTCATTTGCTATTATCTTCTCCCATTCTGAAGGCTGTCTTTTCACCTTGCTAATAGTTTCCTTTGATGTGCAGAAGCTTTTAAGGTTAATTAGGTCCCATTTGTTTATTTTTGCTTTTATTTCCAATATTCTGGGAGGTGGGTCATAGAGGATCCTGCTGTGATGTATGTCAGAGAGTGGTTTGCCTATGTTCTCCTCTAGGAGTTTTATACTTTCTGGTCTTACGTTTAGATTTTTAATCCATTTTGAGTTTATTTTGGTGTATGGTGTTAGAAAGTGTTCTAGTTTCATTCTTTTACAAGTGGTTGATCAGATTTCTCAGCACCACTTGTTAAAGAGATTGTCTTTAATCCATTGTATATTCTTGCCTCCTTTGTCAAAGATAAGGTGTCCATATGTGCGTGGATTTATCTCTGGGCTTTCTATTTTGTTCCATTGATCTATATTTCTGTCTTTGTGCCAGTACCATACTGTCTTGATAACTGTGGCTTTGTAGTAGAGCCTGAAGTCAGGTAGGTTGATTCCTCCAGTTCCATTCTTCTTTCTCAAGATCGCTTTGGCTATTCGAGGTTTTTTGTATTTCCATACTAATTGTGAAATTATTTGTTCGAGCTCTGTGAAGAATGCTGTTGGTAGCTTGATAGGGATTGCATTGAATCTATAGATTGCTTTGGGTAGTATACTCATTTTCACTATATTGATTCTTCCAATCCATGAACATGGTATATTTCTCCATCTGTTAGTGTCCTCTTTGATTTCTTTCACCAGTGTTTTATAGTTTTCTATATATAGGTCTTTAGTTTCTTTAGGTAGATATATTCCTAAGTATTTTATTCTTTCCGTTGCAATGGTGAATGGAATTGTTTCCTTAATTTCTCTTTCTGTTTTCTCATTATTAGTGTATAGGAATGCAAGGGATTTCTGTGTGTTGATTTTATATCCTGCAACTTTACTATAGTCATTGATTAGTTCTAGTAATTTTCTGGTGGAGTCTTTAGGGTTTTCTATGTAGAGGATCATGTCATCTGCAAACAGTGAGAGCTTTACTTCTTCTTTTCCAATTTGGATTCCTTTTATTTCTTTTTCTGTTCTGATTGCTGTGGCCAAAACTTCCAAAACTATGTTGAATAGTAATGGTGAAAGTGGGCACCCTTGTCTTGTTCCTGACTTTAAAGGAAATGCTTTCAATTTTTCACCATTGAGGATAATGTTTGCTGTGGATTTGTCATATATAGCTTTTATTATGTTGAGGTATGTTCCTTCTATTCCTGCTTTTTGGAGAGTTTTGATCATAAATGGATGTTGAATTTTGTCAAAGGCTTTCTCTGCATCTATTGAGATAATCATATGGTTTTTATTTTTCAATTTGTTAATGTGGTGTATTACATTGATTGATTTGCAGATATTGAAGAATCCTTGCATCCCTGGGATAAAGCCCACTTGGTCATGGTGTATGATCTTTTTAATTCAGTAGCATTTAGTTTTTTATTTCAGGTTTTCTAGAAAAGGTCTATTAAATAGAAACTGAATTTTTAACTAAGTTATACATTTACAAAATTTATACAGTAATTAAGTGAAGTGAAGTGAAAGTCACTCTTCATGTCTGACTCTCTGCGACCCCACGGACTACACAGTCCATGGAATTCTCCAGGCCAGAATACTGGAGCGGGTAGCCTTTCCCTTCTCCAGGGAATCTTCGCAACCCAGGGATCGAACCCAGGTCTCCTGCATTGCAGACAAATTCTTTACCAACTGAACTATCAGGGAAGCGATACAGTAATTAACCCAACCAATAATTAGATCATAGTCAAATCATCCATCCAATAGATCCAGGACATTGAACATTTTGGTTAACCTTGCGAATTTAAAAAATCTTTGTTTTTGATAAGTATAATATCATTGAGATGTAATTCTTGTCTAAGAATTTTTTCTCTGAATCACTAAGTACTACTGTTCTTATTAATAAAGTGATTTTTTTCAGATTTGATCACAATAGGTTCTTTAGGTAGTTGATCTTGACATTAAAATTTTACATTTTATAGAGTAAAATTTATTTCCAATTAAACATTTATTTAAATGGTTTGTATTAGAAATTGAAGAGATTTATGTATGTATTTCCTCAGATTTATTATGTGCCCTGAAATATTTTGTAGTATTGACCAATTAAACTCATTAAGTCTTTCTCTTTGCTTTGAAAATGATGAGGGTTGGAGGAAAAGTATTTTTATTACAGTGATTCTTCATTGTTGAACTAAGAAATCTGTCTTTTTATATGCTGTGTCACAAGATCTATGTGAGAGTCATGCATGTCTCTCAAGGGATATTTTTAAAGTTAGCAAATATTTAAACAAGAGTTGGAAAAAAAAATCTTTCTTTTGCCTAACTAAAAGTTTCTGCAGAATATCTTTGTTCCTCCATTACTATATACTGCAGTACTTTTCAACTTTAAAAATTCTAAAATAAATGGTGCTACATGATAGTCTAGACATGCTCGTAATTTGCTTGGCAAGGATCCTGGTTGTAGTCTGGAAGTTTTTTTTAAAATTAATGTGTTTAATATGATAAGGTTTATATACTGGTTTCTGGCATGCATTAATAATGGTGTATGATGTATTTTTATGTAATAACATTTGATATATAATAATATGATTTCTTAATGTAATAACATAACCTCCTAATGTGTGTTGCACTGAGAGCCACAGTAGTCTTCCTATCAACCAGATTAAAGAGAGATCTTGTGTGGGGAGAGGGAAGGGAATGGAAACCCAGAATTGGAAAGGAAACAGGAACAGGAGAAGGAAAGGAAAGGAAAAGGAAAACCTGTTGCCCAGGATCCTTCTTCCCATCAGAGTTTGGAAATCACTAGGCAGGGGCGTTTAGACCATTCTTCTTTCCTTTCTCTCTCTATTTGAGCCTTGGGATGGAGCAGCCTGTTAGGCTGCAGTCCATGGGGTCACTAAGAGTTGGACACGACTGAGTGACTTCACTTTGAGTTTTCACTTTCATGCATTGGAGAAGGAAATGGCAACCCACTCCAGTGTTCTTGCCTGGAGAATCCCAGGGACAGGGGAGCCTGGTGGGTTGCTGTCTATGGGGTCGCACAGAGTCGGACACGACTGAAGTGACTCAGCATAGCATAGCATAGGTCTCTCTTGCACATTTTTCAGCTGAACTCTCAGCCCAAGAGTTTTACTTTGGGCACAAGGATGGATAATTAATCACAACAGCAAAACCCAAGCACCTTCTAGATAGTGAAAGATGGCAGCTCTTTTCTTCTTCATCTCATCTCTCCGGACGAATATTCATCAACATGTTTCTTTTCATTTTATTTACATTCAGAAAATGGTTAGGTGAGGAGAGGTATCAGTATTAGTCATCTTTAGACCTAACCAAGGTAACTTCACAAACCAAAATTACCTAGTAATTTTGTAAAAAGTAAACAAGTAAAATTTTGTAAAAGGTAAAAAATCTTACCTTTCCCCACCCCACCCCCCAAAATTGGAAGTTTAGTCAAATAAAGTAAATCAGAACTAGTTTTTCTTTTTTAAAAAAATAATTTACTTACTTTTTGACTGCACTGGGTCTTCTTTGCTTTGCACAGGGTTTCTCCAGGTGCAGTGAGTGGGGGCTATGCAGCAAGCAGGGCCTACTCATTGGTGCAGTGCACAGGCTTCTCACTGCAGTGGCTTCTCTCGTGGGGCACAGAATCTAGGGTGCACAGACTTCAGTAATTATAGCACACAGGCCCATCAGTTGCGTCTCACAGGCCCTAGAGCATGCCGGATACAGTCGTTGCAACGTGCGACCTGGTAGTTGCAGCTTATGGGCTCTAGAGCACAGGCTCAGTAGTTGGAGTTCATGGATTTAGTTGCTCTGTGGCATGTGGAATCTTCCCAGACAAGGGATTGAACCCGTGTCCCCTCCATAAGCAGGTAGATTCTTATCCACTACTCCACTAAGGAAGTTCCAGAACTAGTTTTGATGCTATTAAATCTTTATGTCGTGATTTCAAAGAAATTACATGTTTTAAGTGTCTATGTCACATAGAATAAAATATCAGTTGGTAAGTAGGATATCTGGAATTGATACTGACATTGTGTAAAGAGAAATGTGCTTTACTACAACACTTGTTCACAGTGTCGCATAGATCCACAAATATTAGTTTAATGGCAGTTAAATCATATAATAGTTACCATTTTAATGACTACAGAGAAATTTTCTAAATATGAAGCTAACTCATGTATCAAAAATATAACCATGTTTCATTTTAGCCTGATAATTAAGTTTAATCAACCAGCAACAGCCCTAGTCAATTTTGGGAGAGTGCTTTTTATAACATGACTTATTACACATGAAACTTAACTGACAATAAAATTGAAATTTCATTTGATGCTCTTAATAAGTCTACACCATATACTCTATCAATATAAAGTGTTTATGAATTAAAAAATGAATACCAAAATTCCTTCCCAACATTGCTATGAATACTGAGTAATCTGAGTAATATATACATAGCTTTTTAACATAAGACATCATTTAGATATCCATCAGCTTCAAGGACACTTCTGTCATTGTATATTCTGTCTTCTGTAGAAATCAGGTGAAGGTAATGTGCACAAACTTATACCCAATATAAGAAAAGCAACACTGTCCCTGTTTGCACACGTGCTCTTCCTGGTGTGGAGCCAGGTATCTTGACCCATTTTCATTCTGAGTCCTCTCCTTTTGATTTAAGACCAAGACAGATGTTTGACAAAATAATATAGGGATTTAAGTCAACTGGAAGTTCAAAGGTAGAGGTAAAAAATACATTCCCATTTCAGAAGTGATACTTTGTTCCCATATAAGTCTCCCTGGTAAAGTGAGAGAACCCCAGCTGTGGTGGGGACCAGATCAAGGCACTGGGGGTGACTTGGCCAGCAACTGAGTAAGTGCCTCCCTTAGGTGGCTCCTCTCCTTGCCTGTCTCACTATAGTCCTGACCTTGCCCAACTTTGCCTCTTTGACCACTGCATCCAAGTCATGCGTTTTATATTCATTGTAAGAAGTGAATTTCTTTTTTAGTATGGGATAATCTAATAATGACTTCCCTGGTGGTTCAGGTAGTAAAGAATCTGCTTGTAATGAGGGAGACCCAAGTTTGATCCCTGGGAGATCCCCTAGAGAAGGGAATGGCAACCCACTCCAGTATTCTTGCCTGAAGAATTCCATGGACAGGGGAGCCCAGTGGGCTGCAGTCCATGGGGTCACAAAGAGTTGGACACAGCTGAGCAACTAATACTAACTAAGAACTATATGCCATAAGGAGAATAAGGTGGAAAAATTATGAAATTGCAGGAAGGAAGATTTATGAATTGACTTCATTGAGTGACACAAGATGGGGAAAGTAAAGTTTTATATCAGTTAACTGAAAAGAAGCCAAGCTCTTTCCAAAATACTCTACAGTCTTATTTTTCTATTCAGAGTCGGTTATTGACAATGTAATAGTTTTAATCTTAAAGCTTTCTCTAGGTAACCAACATAAGGGAAGGTGAGTTTGAATGTATTTTGCTTCATTGAATCATCAAATGTCACTAATCTTAATGTATTTTCTAGCCAACAAATCAAAGTAATGTCAAAATCTAAGTTAGTTTTCTGAATGTTGATGACTAATTTGAATATAGTAAAAAAAAAAAAAAATGACTGATCTGCACACACATCACTTTTTAATGGATTGTGTTAGTAGTGAGATCAACTGCTAATATAACTCAGAGAGACCCAGCTGCCTGAGGATTTCTTCATTGATTTCAAATGAATTGAAACTTTGATCCATTACAGCATTCAGAAGCCATTATTATACATGCTCTGTAGCTACATTTTGCAAATGTTAATTTCTCAGTTATATTAAAATCAATTTTCTTAAATAGCAAAAGGCACCAGAGTGAAAGAGAAACCGCTAAGACAATTTTTTGTTCTTCGGCATTTCATTGTATTATGAGTCTATTAATTTTCCCAACCAGCAGGAGGAGAATTAGAAAAATTCAAATATTATCACAAACAGGATATTAGAAGTCAACCTTTCAGTAAATTTTTAACTCTCAGTAACACATTGCTGAGATCTTTAACCTTACTAGAAATACATATATTTTAAGAAACTCCTATTTTTTATCTCTTTATAGGTTTTATACACTGACCACCTAGTCTTTAGGGTAGGAGCTAAAGAGATTATCTTTCTTAAGTTAATTCCTGCCTTTGATGTGTACTCATATATTCTTTAAGAAAATCAGACATCTTCTAAAAAGTAGTTCAGTTAACATTACATCATTTTTCAGGTGTTATTAGAGATTAATCTTGAAACAGTTTGAGAACATGAGAGGTATAATTGATATGGAAGTAGCCTAGAATTCAGTGCTATTCATATGAGAGGAAATTGATTCCAGTTTGGAAGAAAATATGAAAAAGAATATGAAAGTTGGTGTTTAGGTATATTGCATTATTTGGTCGTGAGCCAAGAAAAGTCAAGATGAAATCTACCCCAAACCTATCCATTCATCACAGATTAGTTTACTGATACTAATTTAGGTACTGTGTTATATTGTCATTGTATCAGAAAATAAGCCTTTAAATTTCTTAGCATTGCTGGGCAACATATTTTGAAGTAGTGGAGGTGACTGATACCATATTAGTGTTTAATGTCTTTAGCTTGGTCAGTGCAGACAACTTTCCTGTATTAAATATTCTTTTTTTTTTTAATTTTATTTTATTTTTAAATTTTACATAATTGTATTAGTTTTGCCAAACATCAAAATGAATCCGCCACAGGTATACATGTGTTCCCCATCCTGAACCCTCCTCCCCCCTCCCTCCCCATACCATCCCTCTGGGTCGTCCCAGTGCACCAGCCCCAAGCATCCAGTATCGTGCATCAAACCTGGACTGGCAACTTGTTTCATACATGATATTTTACATGTTTCAATGCCATTCTCCCAAATCTTCCCACCCTCTCCCTCTCCCACAGAGTCCATAAGACTGTTCTATACATCAGTGTCTCTTTTGCTGTCTCGTACACAGGGTTATTGTTACCATCTTTCTAAATATTCTTATATATTTGCTTTTTTCCCTGAAATAAATTTATCAATTTTCTACATTTATTTTGTGTTTCAGCTTATTTCAACACTACAAGCTGTATGAGTTTCTGTTCTTCTCTGCCAGGGAAGAAATTGTGATAGGAACTGAGGTAAGTAATTTATCTAGATGGAACCAATAAAGCTGAATCACTTAATGCATGCTGATCAGCATCTGGATATTTAACTGCTTAAAGCAACTTCTTGTCAAGATTACTCAAGTGTTAATATAACCAACTAGTAGTTTGCAAAAAGAATAATTACACAAAGTGAGCTTTGGATTAAGAAAATAAGCTGTCTTTTGGCATTAAAAGCATTGTTAATCACATATACTTTATGTATTTATGGATTATTTGACAAAGCTCAGTTGGATAGAGTATGTGTGTCTTCATACAAATAAAATCAGGGAAAGTGAGATAAATTAATTCAGTTAAATCTCTTCTAATTTCACATTTATTTTCAGTGTACTCATTGTTTAAGGCCTAATTCAAATCCCACTTTCTCAATGAAGCAAACCTTCCTTAATTACATCGCATCTCAAAGGAAGGGTTTAGAGAAACTCTAATCACATTCTATTATTTTATTCCAATTTATCTCTTTCTGCTGAATATTGGCTACTCTTAGCACACCAACAAGCATGTATGTTTACATCACATTATATGGTTTTTAATTGTTTCCCAGGGATTGATATAGTTGACATAATCCAACTGTAATTTCCTTGAAGCCACGAATCATGTGCTGTTTTATTATGCAACATATAGTATAATGCAGGGCACATAAGCAATGCCTCTTAATACTACATAAGTGATTCAGTGACAGTGCATATAATAGCAGTTGTACAAGAAATGGTTTACCTAAAGATATTTTTGAACACTCTTACATATAATCACATATTCATAATTACTAGAAATGAATCCATGATAAGAGAACATCTTATGAAGGCTGTGCTGTACTTAGTCACTCAGTCAAATCCGACTCTAAAGATGCCATAAAAAGTGCTCTTTAGATTCTCAGCTACAAAAATAGGAGACAGGAATGGTCATGGTCAGAAATAAAGTGATTAAGGGGATATTTACATTATCTGTATAATTTTCCTAATATTAAGAAGCAGATGCAATGTGCCAGCCATTTGGTCTTCCCTAGTATTGTTATTCTGCAGTTTATAAATTGCTGACTTCATTAAACACCTGAGTCATGGTGTCTCACTCTCCATTTGGGTACTTGTTCTACTGTTGGCCTTTTAAATGAGCTGAAGGAAAACAAAGAACCCTTTTTGCTTTTGACTTTCCTTAAAATTTCTTCTTTGCAGTCTCCTCATTCTGTATATTAAATTAAGTGGCACTTGACAAAGGTTTCACTGAAAACGTTTCCATTTCAGAATTAAATCATATAGTATGACAGCATTATAATAATCATCTGTTTGGCATACAACCCTATCTTATCTACTCAGCAGAACTTTGGGAAAATGGTAGTGGCTTCCAACAGCAGCATACATATATATTTAGAATCATGAAGAAAAAAAATTTCATGAAGAACTCCCTTTCCCTTTGTTAAGTACACAATCATGACTTTCTTCTCTGTTGTAAGGTTATATTTAGGTGACATTTATGCTTATGGAAAGAAAAAATGGAGAAAGTAGACAAGGATTGATACATTTATTTTCTATTGTCTTTTGCATTTTCCCCAAGTTGACCAGAGCTATAAATAGATTCCTTAAGGAAAGGATGTTGGGTCTTCAAGAATTATTCAAATAATTTTAAAGGATTAACCAAAGCAAATGTTATACTACAATTATTTTATAGCATTTTAGAAGTTTCTGATAATGTTTGGTGCAAAGACCTTTTTTTAATTAACAACCTTTCATAGAGGCCTGGTCCACTAACATAATTATTCATGCTGACCTCAGGGCTCTGGAACCAAACAAGGGCCATACAACAGCCATGTAAGTGTTCCAAATTTAAATCTCAGGCAAGCATTCAAGTTAAGTAACACTGACGAAATTTAGTTTGTTTCTTAGTTATGGATAGATGATTATAACAAAACATAAAATCATCTCTAAGAATAATTACTAAATATTAATTTTAATTATTAATAGAGAACATAAATCATACTCAATCTTTTCTTGGGTTTTAGTTTAAAGAAAATTGAATTTGTATTTTTTATTTTAACAGTTGTTTCTAGCTATTTCTACTCACCTTTTTTAAGAAATTTCATATTAGGTCATAGAGGCACATTTTTGTTAATTCATTATTCTTGACCTGAGATTTTTAATAATCTAGAAATCTAATGTATATAGTTCTATAAGCAGCATGTTTTGTAGTTCCTTCAATAGTTCACATATAAATATATGTTGAAAAAGGTAGTAGACAACTAGAATGAGCTAGAATAATGACAGGATGGAGCAGATATCTATCTATCTACAACTACAGGTATCTATCTGCTGCAGACAGCAGATAGATACCTGTAGTTGTAGCCATTTTAGAGGATGACACTTAATTTATTTATAGAGATGAGAATTTCCTTTTAATCACCCAAGCCAAGAACTCTCCAAGTCTGTTGTTTTGGCAATACGATTAGATCACAGATCCACAGATATAACAATTATAAGGGAACCAAAATCTCCTCAAGGCAGCAGTCCCCAACTTTTCTGGCACTAGGAACTGGTTTCGTGGAAGACAGTTTTTCCATGGACCAGGTTGAGGGGGATGGTTTCAGGATGATTCGTGTATATGGCATTTATTGTACACTTTGTTTCTATTATTAAATTGGCTCTACCTCAAATCATCAGGCATTAGATCCCAGAGGTTTGGGACTCCTGCCTTAAGGGGTATATATTTTCTATGGCCTTGAGGACCCACCCAGAAACCTGGAAACTGTCCTTTGCTTTTGTTACCTGAAAACTAGGAGAGACAGTAAATACTTGTACACAAAGAACCCTATTGGATAGTAGCAATGATGATGATCAAAAACTTACAGCAGATACCCAAAGACATGGTTCTAACCAGCTATCTACTGCTGGGCATCTACTAAAATGAGATGATACAATTACATTTATTCATTATTCCACCTGTTTATGTGATCCAGTTCCTATTATGCTCTAGGCCTTGTACAAAAGTTCTAGGGATACACAGTGACAAGCAATGATCCTTGTCCTCATGGAGTTTATTGTCGAATGAGAGGAGAGAGATGATAAAGTAATTACAATATAGGGGGGCTTCCATTAACAAGTGAAGTCTAAGAGGAAATCTAAAGGCTGTGACTGAGTTAGCCAGAAAGTATATTTTTTTGGTGCAGGTGAAAGAAATTCCACTCAAAATAGTTCAATTAATTAAAAAAGGGGAAGATATCTTATTATGTCATGTGCTTGTGTGCTTAGTCACTCAGTCATGTCTGACATTTGGGACCCCATGGACTGCAGCACAGCAGACTTCTCTGTCCATGGAATTCTCCAGGCAAGGATACTGAAGTAGGTTGACATTCACTTCACCAGGGGATCTTCCCAACCCAAGGATTGAACCCTGGTCTCCTGCATTGCAGGCAGATTCTTTACCAACTGAACTACCAGGGAGGTCACTAACAGGTAAAGGCAGGGGTGAAAGCTGGACTAAAACTAACTGGATCTCATAGTCAGCCGTGTTACTGAGTGTGTATGTACATGTGGATCTGTACATGCATGCATGTGGTTCAGTCTCTCATCTCTCCTAGACTTTTTTCATTTCTTTTTTCTGAAGGGCCTTGTTCCCTTCTATTGCAGTCAGGCTTCCTTCAGCCAGTGGTGGACATGAAAGAGACAGCTCCAGTTTAGCACCTCCAAAAGAAAGAGACATTCCTCCTCCCAATATTATTTTCTGTGTTTGTGTTATATGTCTGCTCTCAATTAGTCACTGTGACCAGAGGAGTGATATTATTAGAAGACCCAAGATGACCATATTGAATGAGTGAAAGAACATGAATAGATCCTCAAAGAAGCAGGAAGAACTTTTCCAAAGGGAACAGTGGTTTTATCAAAAGAATAAACTGAGCACACATGTACAATTCCTCTTGCATCCCAAATCCTATAAAAGACCAAAATTTTCAAAATTCAGAATTCTATAGATAAGAGGTTTGATGACATCTAAAATGATAAATTATTGATTAGATGAAACTGTAGTCCCATATGTACTAAAAAGACACTACAGAGTAATGCTACATTTCTTTAGGCACCCTAAGTTGATATAGAAATGAGAGAAACGTTGAGAGGGAAAATGATGAAAGCATTACTTTCAGGTCAGTTTTCATTCCAATCCCAAAGAAAGGCAATACCAAAAGAATGTTCAAACTACCACACAGTTACACTCATCTCACATGCTAGAAAAGTAATGCTCAAAATTCTCCAAGCCAGGCTTCAACAGTACGTGAACCGTGAACTTCCAGATGTTAAAGCTGGATTTAGAAAAGGCAGAGGAACCAGAGATCAAATTGCCAACATCCGTTGGATCATCGAAAAAGCAAGAGAGTTCCAGAAAAATATCTACTTCTGCTTTATTGACTATGCCAAAGCCTTTGTGTGGATCACAGCAAGCTGTGGAAAATTCTTAAAGAGATGGGAATACCAGACTACCAGACCTGCCTCCTGAGAAACCTGGATGCAGGTCAAGAAGCAACAGTTAGAGCCTGCCATGGACCAGACTGGTTTCAAATTGGGAAAGGAGTACATGAAGGCTGTATATTGTCACCCTGCTTATTTATCTTCTATGCAGAGTACATCATGAGAAATGCTGGGCTGGATGAAACACAAGCTGGAATCAAGATTGCCAGGAGAAATATAAAAAACCTGAGATATGCAGTTGACACCACCCTTGTGGCAGAAAATGAAGAGGAACTAAAGACCCTCTTGATGAAAGTGAAAGAGAAGAGTGAAAAAGTTGGCTTAAAACTCAACATTCAAAAAACTAAGATCATGCCATCTGGTCCCATCACTTCATGGCAAATAAATGGGGAAAGAGTGGAAACAATGATAGACTTTATTTTGCTACTGCTGCTAAGTCGCTTCAGTCGTGTCCGGCTCTGTGCAGCTCCATAGACGGCAGCCTACCAGGCTCCTCTGTCCCTGGGATTCTCCAGGCAAGAACGCTGGAGTGGGTTGCCATTTCCTTCTCCAGTGCATGAAAGTGAAAAGTGAAAGTGAAGTCACTGAGGCATGTCCATGGGATTTTCCAGGCAAGAGTACTGGAGTGGGGTGCCATTGCCTTCTCCGACTTTATTTTGGGGGGCTCCAAAATCGCTGCAGATGGTGACTGCAGCCATGAAATTAAATGATGCTTGCTCCTTGGTAGAAAAGTTATGACTAACCTAGAGAGCATTTTAAAAAGGAGAGACATTACTTTGCCAACAAAGGTCCGTCTAGTCAAAGCTATGGTTTTTCCAGTAATCATGTATGGATGTGAGAGTTGGACTATAAAGAAAGCTGAATGCCAAAGAATTGATGCTTTTGAACTGTGGTGTTGGAGAAGGCTCTTGATAGTCCCTTGGACTGCAAGGCGATCAAACCAGTCCATCCTAAAGGAAATCAGTCCTGAATATTAATTGGAAGGACTGATGCTGAAGTTGGAACTCCAGTACTTTGTCCACCTGGTGCAAAGAACTGACTCATTTGTAAAGACCCTGATGCTTGGAAAGATTGAAGGCACAAGGAAAAGGGGACAACATAGGATGAGATGGTTGGATTGCATCACTGACTCAATGGACATGAGTTTCAGTAAGCTCCAGGAGTTGGTGATGGACAGGGAAGTCTGGTGTGCTGCAGTCCATGGGGTTGCAAAGAGTTGGACACGACTGAGTGACTGAACTGAACTGAACTGATGAAAGCAAGTAGAGCAGCTACATCATTTAGCCCATTTACCTTCTGCTGCTTGTATAGGACACTGGGATTCTGTGGCATTCATTCCCATGCTAAAGAAACTATTGTGGGTGTTGACACTAAAGAGGAGGGCAGTTCTGAAGTGGCCAGTGATGTTCAGAAGTGACAGTGAGTACACCCTGAATGCCTCACCTACCTAACATCATTCTTTATGCCTCCCCTACAGTATCTAAAGGCAAGCTTGGCAAACAGACATCCACAGACAAATGAACAAGGATCATCTAATTTGAAGGTCAGCTGGCAGCACAAAATCAACAAGTAGTTGAGGAAAATAAAATTATAAGAGAGGCATGAAACTCTGTGAACAGGTCAAATGATAGCTAAGGAACAGAGTTGATAGAGCAAACGGTAGAAGATCTAAACGCTGATCAATAGTCTTACAAAAGTTTGAAAGTTTATTGTTTTCTTGACAAATGAACTGATAGAGATCTTGTTTGTTTAAAATGAGATTTGAAAATGTTTATAAAATATCAATTTTCTGTTAATAGGCTTGAAAATCCAGAAAAAGCAATATTCAGGGAGCTGTAAATTTTACTTGAGAAATACAAATTTACTTGAGAGTGTAGAAAATCTTAATAGAATGTTAAACATATAAAATATTGAACACTCAACACATAAAAATGCCATCAGATGTAGGTTTTATAGGCTAGTTCTACCAAAATTTTTTTTTTTATTTTGTCTTGGGATATAACCAATTAGCAAATAATGTTGTGATAGTTTCAGGGGAACAGCAAAGGGATTCAGGCATATATATATACATGTATCCATTCTCCCCAAACTCCCTTCCCATCTAGGCTGCCACATAACATGGAGCAGGTGCTATATTGTAGGTGCTCTTTGGGTGTCCGGATAATTAGGAAGTTTGGGATGGACATGTACCAAAATTTCTAAGAGGAAATATTTCCCTTTTATATGTTATTATAGAGCATAGAAGGAGATGGAAAGCTTTCAACTCATTCTCTGAAGTTAATATAATCCTGAGAAAGTTTTAAATTTATCCTTTGAATCGATAATGAATTATAATTAGAAATAGAAAAGAATAACAATATTGTAGGCAATCACAGTTATGAAAATATTATAGATGCATTAATCTTAAATAAAATATTATTAAGTGAAATATAGCAAAGGATTAGATGTTCAGATAGTGTTTATTCCAGATATGAAAGGATGGTTTAACACTGGGATATCTATTAATATAATTCAGTACATTATCAGATTAGAGGAAGAAAAAAACAAATGATGATCTCAATAGATACAGTAAAACATTTGATAAATATCCATTTCTCATTTTAAAAAGACTCTAGTTAGTCTATAATGTAGGTTTACACTCTTAACTGATAGAATATACCAAAAACTGAAATCTCTCTAAAATGTCTTAATGAAACCATTAAAATACCCACAAGGAACAAGACAAGGCTGATTATTTTTACCCAACATTGGATTTTTAGTTCCTCACCAATTTGATAAAACAAAAAAGAAGTCAAAATTAGAAGAAAAAGGGAGGTATTGAAAAATAAGATACAAAGCTGTCATTGTTTGCAGATGGTATGGTAAGAAACCATCATTAAGAAAAAAATATTTTCCTGTATTTTGGTAATAGCCTTGAAGAAAAGGATCACATTGGTAATAATGAAAACCATAGAATATGTAGGAATGAACTGAACAAAATATGCAAGAATAATACAAAGAAAATCGAGCATTTTATTTGTTGAAGACTTTAGATCTTCTATCCTATAGAATTTACTGACATTTAACTAAATTTTACCTAAATTTGACTGCATTTCTATGGTATCTCTTCCTTATTTCCAGAACACAGTTAATGTTGGAAGGCTAACTAGATTTCACTTAAGATATTTAGCAAGAATGATTTGAAGGTGGTTTTGTACTATCTTATTAAGAGGCAAATAGTGTCTGGTTTTCTTTTTATTTTCTTTTTCTTTTAATATTTTGTCATTCTTTCTTCATTTATGAGATCAATATTTCTAGAAACAGAAACTTTCACTCTTCAATTATTTGATTAAAATGAGATACAGTTCATATGGAAAAGAAAGAACAGGTTTCTTATTCTCTCCCTTTCTCTGAAAGTTTTCAAAATAATAAGTTGGATTTTTAGTATACTTCAAAAGTGATGGTGGTAGACTGAATAATTAATTTCCCTCCCATCATTTCAAGATGCCTACATACCAATTCCTGGAACCTTTGGATATGTAATCTTACATGTGAAAGAGATTTTGCAGATATGATTAAGCTGAAGGCTTTGAGATGGGAGGATTATCCAAGTAGGCTCAATGTGATCATGTTCCTCCTAAGAGGAAAAGAGAGGAAAGAGAGAGTCAGGTGACAAGGGGAGAGATTTGAATATGCTAAATTGTTGGCTCTGAAGATGGAGGAAGAGGCAAGGAACCAAGGAATTCAGGTGCCCTCTAGGAGCTGACAGAGAAGGCAGTGGCAACCCACTCTGGTATGCTTGCCTGGAAAATCCCATGGACAGGGGAGCCTGGTAGGCTACAGTCCATGGGGTCTTGAAGAGTTGGACACGACTGAGTGACTTCACTTTCACTTTTCACGTCCATGCATTGGAGAAGGAAATAACAACCCACTCCAGTGTTCTTGCCTGGATAATCCCAGGGACAGGGGACCTGGTGGGCTGCCATCTATGGGGTCACACAGAGTTGGACACAACTGATGTGACTTAGCAGCAGCAGCAGCTAAGAGCTGAATAAGGCAAGGAAACAGATTCTCCTGTAGTCTCTGAACTGAATGGAGCCTCTTCAACACATTAAGTTGAGGACTTCTGACTTCAAGAACTGTAAAATAAATTTATGTTAATTTAAGCCACTGTTTGTGGTAATTTGTTGTAGCAAGAATAGGAAACTGAAATAGATTTTATTTTGTTTTTGTTTTGTTTGATCCATATTAATTACTATTCTTAATGCTCAGTTTGACTCATTTTGACCAGTAATCCCATTGGTTTATTTGTGAATCCCTGTCAGAATATCATCCTGCTTTAATTACCATACCATAGTAGAATATCTTGCTGTCTACTATGGCAGTGCCTTCTTATTGTTATCCTTCTTCATTATTTGGTTGATTATATACTTCATACTAAAATACTGTAAAAGAAAAGAGGAATACTTTGATGAGCTTACTGGTAATCTGGAAACAACTGAGGAAAGAATCTCTGAGCTAGAGGATATTATCAAAAGAATCCTCAAACCAAAAACCAAAGAAAACAAACACTAAAAGAGAAAAAAAAAAAAATGGAACAGACTATCCAAGGTCTATAGGACAACTACAAAAGGTATAACATACATATAGTGGGAAAAGCAGGAGTAGAAGGAGATAAAGGAAGAGAAGAAATATTTGAAGCAATAATGAATGAAATTTTCCTTGGATGAATTTCCCTACATCCTGGGAGGTCAGAGAACCTCAAAGATGATAAATGCCAAAAAATTACACCTAGGCATGTAATTTTAAAACTATATAAAATCAAAGATAAAGAAAAATTCTGAAAGGAGTAGGAGGGGGGAAAAAAAACTCAACCTGTAAGAACTAATATAAAAATTACTTTCAGTTTCTCTGAAACCGTATAAGTAAGAACTGAGTGAAGTGTTTAGTGTTGAAAGGAAAAAACTACCAACCTAGAATTCTATACATTGTGAAATTATTCTTAAGAAGTGAAAAAGGAGGGCTTTCTCAAACAAATAGCCCTGAGGGAATTTGTTGCCAGTAGACCTTGCTTGCAAGAAATGTTAGAAGAAAGTTATTTATAGAGGTGAAATAATATAGGTCATAATCTTAGATCTGCATAAAGTAAAGAAGTGCATTCAAAGAGGGAATAAATGAAGGTAAAATAAGAACTTTTGATTTTCTTTTTTCTTAATTTATCTAAGAGTAAAATTTATTTAAATAATAATAAAGCATTTGATTTTATGTATATTATATATATATATGCTTATCTATAAGTGACATGAATTTCATGATGGATATAAGGGACAACAGAGAAGAAATAGGTTTATTTTGTTTTTATAAGGTCTTTACACTACCCACGAAGCAGTATACTATTATTAATATTTAAAATTGGACTTGGATTGTCTGTAAATGGATATTGAAAACTAGAGAACACCACTAAAAAAGTAATATGCTAAGAAATGGAAACAAAATGTAATTATATAGAATTTTCAATTAAAAACTGAAAGGGGCAACAAATAAAAAGCAGAAACAAATATGGTATGTATTAATCCAGCTATATCAAATTTAATGTCAGTGGTTTAAATGCATGAAAAAAAAAAAGATTGTCTTAAAAACAATACGATCATCTCAGTTGATCCAGAAAAAGCTTTTGACAAAATTCAACACCAGTTTATGATAAAAAAAACTCTCTAGAATGTGGGGATATAGAGAGCACACTTCAACATAATAAAGGCCATATATGACAAACCTGTGGACTTAGCTGGTGACTCAGATGGTAAAGAATCTACCTGCAATGCAGGAAGCCCAGGTTAGATCCCTGGGCTGGGAAGATCCCCTGAAAAAGGAAATAGCAACCCACTCCAGTATTCTTGCCTGGAGAATTCCATGGACGGGGAGCCCGGTGGGCTACAGTTCATGGGGTCACAAAGAGTTGGACACAACTGAATGACTAACATGCACATACACACATGACAAACCTATAGCTAATACTGTACTCAGTGGTGGAAAGCTGAAAGCACTTCCTATAAGAGCAGAAACAAGACAAGGATGTCCACTTTCACCACTTGTACTCAACATAGTTTTGGAAGCCCTGGCCACAGCAATCAGAGAAGAAAAAGAAACAGAAGGAATCCAGATTGGAAAATAAGAAATAAAACTGTCACTATTTTCTGATGACATGATGCTATACATAGAAAACCCTAAAAATGTTACTGGAAACTACTCCAAATGAATTCAGTAAAGTTGTAGGGTGCAAAATTAACACATAGAAATCTGTTGCATTTCTGTACACTAACAATTATCTGTCCCTGCATTCCTATACAGTAAGAATGAAAAATCAGAAAGAGAAATCAGAGACACAGTCCCATTTACCATAGCATTAGAAAGAATAAAATTCCTAAAAATAAACCTACCTAAGGATACAAAAGACTTGTACTCTGAATATTATAAGATGCTGATGAAAGAAACAGATAATACAAGTTAGATGGAAAAATATACCATGTTCTTGAATTGGAAGACTCAATTGTCAAAATGACTGCACTATCCAAGGCAGTCTACAGAGTCAATGCAATCTCTATCAAATTATCAATGGCATTTTTCTCAAAATTAGAACAAAAATTTTTACAACTTCTATGGAAACACAAAAGACCCCAAATAGCCAAAAAGCAATCCTGAGAAAGAAAAATGGAGCTGGAGGAATCAGACTCTTTTACTTCAGACTATACTACAAAGCTACATTTATCAAAATAGTATTCACACACACACACACACACGCGCGCGCGCGCGCGCGCGTGCACACAAAGAAATATAAGTCAATGGAACAGGATAGAAAGCCCAGAAATAAAACCAAACACCTCTGGTCAATTAGTCTATGACAAAGGAGGCAAGACTATACAATAGAGGAAAGACAGTCTTCAGTAGATGATGCTGGAAAAACTGGACAGCTATGTGTAAAAAAAAAAAATGAAATTAGAACATTCTTTGACACCATACACAAAAGTAAACTCAAGATGGAAAAGCAGTTTGGCATGCAGCCAGTTTTAAGGTCATTGTCCAGTCAGAGGGAGAGAGACTTAGTGCCACCTCTGAAGCCTGAACAAGACTACTTCACTAGCTTCCCCAACACAGGTATGAAGAGGACATCACAGAGTGATAAAAGGGTTAATTCTCCAAGAAAACATGATAGTTCTTAACATATGTGACTTAAAAACAGGGTATCAAATTGTGTGAGGCAAAAACTAATAGAATTACAAATAAAAAATGGATAAATCCTTTATCATAGTTGGAAAGTTCAGCACCCCTCTATTCATAAGTACATAGATCTAGCTGGCAGAAAATCTGTTAAAGACATAGTAAGACTCAACAACACTATCAGTCAACTGAATATAATTGACATCTATGGACTACTTATCCAGCAATAGCAGAGTACACATTCTTTTCAAACTCACAAGGAGCATTCACCAAAATAGACCATATTCTATACCATAAAACACACCATAACAAATTTAAAAGAACAGAAATCATAAATGTCTGCTTGCAGATCACAGTGGAATTAAACTAGAAATCAATAACAGAAAGGTAACTGAAAAATCCAACAATTTGTAGTAATTAAACACACTTCTAATAACACTGGCTCAGATAAGGCATCTCATGAGAAACTTGAAAGTATTTTGAGCTAAATAAAAACACAGCTAATCAAAATTTATGGGATACAGCAAAAGCAGTGCTTAGAGGGAAATTTATAGCATTGAATGTATATATTGGAAAATAAGAAAGATCTAAAATCAGTAATCTATATTTCCATGTTAGGAAATTAGAAAAATTAAGAACAAATGGAATACAGAGTAACCAAAAGAGAAATAGTCTGCTCCTAAAGAACTGGAGCAGAAATTAATGAAATTGAAAACAGGAAATCAATAGAGAAAATAAGTGAAACCAAAAACTAATTCTTTGAAAAGATCAATGGAATTGATAAGCCTCAGCTAAGCCAATTAAGAAAAAAGAGGGAGGACACAAATTACTGCTATCAGTAATGAAGGAGGGAACATTACTACTTCCCTATGGACATTAAAAGAATAATAAAGGAATACTGAGAACAGTTCTGTGCCCACAAATTTGATAACATTGATGAAATGGACCAGTTACTTGAAAGACAAAGTTTGCCAAAACTCACAACAGAAGAAACAGATGATGTGAATAAATGAATAAGCCTATATCTATTAACAGACTGGTTCCAAATAGGAAAAGGAGTACGGCAAGGCTGTATATTGTCACCCTGCTTATTTAACTTATATGCAGAGTACATGATGAGAATTGCTGGGCTGGAAGAAGCACAAGCTGGAATCAAGATTTCCAGGAGAAATATCAATAACCTCAGATATGCAGATGACACCATCCTTATGGCAGAAAATGAGGAGGAACTAAAAAGCCTCTTGATGAAACTGAAAGTGGAGAGTGAAAAAGTTTGCTTAAAGCTCAACATTCAGAAAACGAAGATCATGGCATCTGGTCCCATCACTTCATGGCAAATAGATGGGGAAACAATGGAAACAGGGCTGTCTTTATTTTGGGGGGCTCCAAAATCACTGCAGATGGTGACTGCAGCCATGAAATTAAAAGACGCTTACTCCTTGGAAGGAAAGTTATGACCAACCTAGATAGCAAATTGAAAAGCAGAGACATTACGTTGCCAACAAAGGTCCGTCTAGTCAAGGCCATGGTTTTTCCAGTGGTCATGTATGGATGTGAGAGTTGGACTGTGAAGAAAGCTGAGCGCCGAAGAATTGATGCTTTTGAACTGTGGTGTTGGAGAAGACTCTCAAGAGTCCCTTGGACTGCAAGGAGATCCAACCAGTCCATTCTGAAGGAGATCAGCGCTGGGATTTCTTTGGAAGGAATGATGCTAAGGCTGAAACTCCAGTACTTTGGCCACCTCATGCGAAGAGTTGACTCATTGGAAAAGGCTCTGATGCTCGGAGGGATTGGGGGCAGGAGGAGAAGGGGATGACAGAGGATGAGATGGCTGGATGGCATCACTGACTCGATGGATGTGAGTCTGAGTGAACTCCGGGAGTTGATGGACAGGGAGGCCTGGTGTACTGCGATTCATGGGGTCGCAAAGAGTCGGACACGAGTGAGCAACTGAACTGAACTGATATCTATTAAAGTAAATAGTAATCTTCCAAAAGACAAGACACATGGCTTAGATGGGCTCACTTGTGAATTGTAACAAACAAATAAGGAAGAAATCATACCAGTTCTCTACAAACTCTTGCAGAAGACAGAAATAGAGGAAATACTTCCTAACTGTTTCTATGAGGCCAGCATAGAAACAAATGGTAACAAAGTACTAAAATTAGACAAAGACACTACAACAAAAGAAAACTGTAGACTAATCTCTCATGAACATAGATGCAGAGGTACTTAAAGAAAATTTAGCACATCTCATCAAGTCATGTATTCACCATGACCAAGTGTGATTTATCCCAGGTATACAAGGCTTATTCAACATTCAAAAATCAATTACTGTAATACTTCAAGGCAAGATAAAAAAAGAAAAATCACATGGTCGTAATAGATTCAGAAAAAGAATTACATAAAATTTGATACCCACTTGATATAAAAACTCAGCATATTAGAAATAGAAGGGAACTCCCTCATTTGATAACAAATATCAAAAACCTACAGCTAACGTCATTCAACCGTTCAGTCCTAAAGGAAATCAACCCTAAATATTCATTGGAAGGACTGATGCTGAAACCAAAGCTCCAACACTTTGGCCACCTGATGCAAAGACTAACTCATTGGAAGAGACCCTGATGCCAGGAAAGATTGAGGACAGGAAGAGAAGGGGGCAACAGAAGATGAGATGGCTGGATGGCATCACTGACTCAATGGTCATGAGTTTGAGCAAATTCCAGGGGATAGTGAAAGACAGGGAAGCCTGGTGTGCTGTAGTCCAACGGGTTGCAAAGAGTCAACCACGATTTAACAACTGAACAACAAATATCATTAAATTAGAAACTCAAAACTTTCCACTAAGGTAAAGTGTACTACAAGGCAGGGATATCTCTTCTGTACTATAAGTTCTAACTAATAAGATAAGAAAATGATATAAACATTATACAGATTGAGAAAGAAGATATAAAAATGTCTTTGTTTGCAGATGACCTGACTGTCTTTGTAGGAAATCTGATAGAATTTACCAAAAAAGAAATCCTATGAAAAACGCAAGGAATTCTTGAAAGAGTACAGGATACAAAGTTAATATATAAAAGTCAATTTATTTCCTATGTATCAGAAAGAACAAGTGGAATTTGAAATTTAAATCACTTTATTCTTTGTATTAGCACTCAAAAAATGAAATACTTAGCCATAAAACTGACAAAATATATACAAGATTTACGTGAGGAAAATAAGAACCTCTGAAGAATGAAATGAAAAAAAAAAAAAAAACCTGATAAATGGAGCAATATTCCATGTGTGGGTAGAAAGACTCAATATTGTGAAGATATCAGTTCTTCCCAACTTTATGTATAGATTCAATTCAATCATCATCTAAACCCCCCAAATTTATTTTCAGTTCAGTTCAGTCGCTCAGTCGTGTCCAACTCTTTGCAGCCCCATGAATCACAGCACGCCAGGCCTCCCTATCCATCACCAACTCCCAGAGTCTACTCAAACTCATGTCCATCGAGTCAGTGATGCCATCCAGCCATCTCATCCTCTGTCGTCCCCTTCTCCTCCTGTCCCCAATCCCTCCCACCATCAGAGTCTTTTCCACAGTTCAAAAGCATCAATTCTTCGGCGCTCAGCCTTCTTCACAGTCCAACTCTCACATCCATACATGACCACAGGAAAAACCATAGGAAACACAAAAGACCTTGAATAGCCAAAGCAGTCTTGAGAAAGGAAAACAGACCTGAAGGAATCAGCTTTCCCAAATTCAGACTATACTACAAAGCTACAGCAATCAACACAGTATGATACCAGCAGAAAAACAGAAATATAGACCTATGGAACAAGATAGAAAGCCCAGAAATTAACCCACGCACCTATGAGCAGCTTATCTTTGACAAAGGAGGCAAGAATACGTAATGGAGAAAAGACAGCCTCTTCAATAGGTGTTGCTGGGAAAACTGGAGAGCTACGTGTAAAAGAATCAAAGTAGAACACTTCCTAACACCACACACAAAAATAAACTCAAGATGGATTAAAGACTTAAATGTTAGGCCAAAAACTATAAAACTCTTAAAGAGCGTATATATAAAGCAGTATACTCTTTGACATAATTAGCAAGATCTTCTTTGACTCACCTCATAGAGTAATGGAAATAAAAACAAAAATAAACAAGTGGAATCTAGTTAAACTTAAAAATTTTTGCACAGCAAAAGAAACAATAAACAGGATTAAAAGACAACCCTCAGGTTGGGAGAAAATAGTGAGCAGTGAAATAACTGACAAAGGGTTAATCACCAGAATACATAAGCAGCTCATACAGCTCAATATTAGGGGAAAAAACAGCCCAGTCAAAAAATGGGAAGAAGACATAAACAGACATTTCCCTAAAGAGGACATACAGATGGAAAAAACAAATGAAAAGGTGCTCAACATCACCAATTATTAGAGAAATGGAAATCAAAACTACAATGAGGTATCACCTCACACCAGTCAGAATGGCCATCTTCAAAAAAAAGCTACCAACAGTTAATGCTGGGGAGAATGTGGAGAAAAGGAAAACCACCTATACTGTTGGAGGTAATGTAAACTGATACAGCCATTATGGAGAACAATATGGAGATTCCTTTTAAAAACTAGGAATAAATCTACCTTATGACCCAGCAACCCCCCTGCTGGGCATATACCCTGAGAAAACCACAATTCTAAATGACCCATGTACCCCAGTGTTCAGTGCATCACTATTTACAATAGCCAGGATATGGAAGCAACCTAGATGTCCATTGACAGATGAATGGGTAAAGAAGATGTGGTACATATATACAATAGAATATTAGATGGATGAACCTAGAGCCTGTTATATAGAGTGAAGTAAATCAGAAAGAAACAAATATAGTGTATTAGCATGTATCTATTCGGATCTAGAAAAATGGCATTGATGAGCCTATTTGCAGGGAAGGTGTGGAGACACCAATATAGAGGATGGACTTATGGACACAGTGGGGGAAGGAGAGAGTGAATGAAGAAAGTAGCATCAACATGTATACAGTATCAAAGTGTAAGATAGATAGCTGGTGAGAAGTCGCTGTGTAACACAGGCAGCCTGGTCTGGCATTCTATTATGTCCTGGAAGGATGGGGTGGGGGAGGGGCGAGGGTTTAGCGAAGAGGGGATATATGTATAATTATGGTTGATTTACAGTGTTGTATGACAGAAACCAACACAACATTGTAAATGCTAAAAAATAAAATAAAAGAAGATACTGTACATGTGTACAGTGGAATACCACTCAGCCATAAAAAGAAAGAAAGAATGCCATTTGCAGCAATATGGATGGACCTAGAGATTATTGTACTAAGTAAGTCAGAAAGAAAAAGACAAATACCATATGATATCACTTATATGTGGAATCTAAAATATGATACAAATGAACCTATCAAAGAAGCAGAAACACACTCACAGACCTAGAGAAAAGACTTGTGGTTGCCAAAGGGAAGGTAAAGATTGGGAGTGTGGAAATAGCAGATCCAAACTGCTGTATAGGGAATGGATAAACAATAAGATCCTATTATATAGCACAGGGAACTATATTCAATACCCTCTGATAAATCATAATGCAAAAGAATATAAAAAAAGAACATGTATATGTATAACTGAATCACTTTGCTGTACAGTAGAAATGATCAAAACATAAATCATCTATACTTGAGTAAAACTAATTTTTTATTACAACATTTTTAATGAAATGATTCTAGATAGAAAGTGAAAGAAATAGAAAAGAATGAAAACAAGTAAAATGTGACAGTAGATCTGAATAATACTGAATTATAATACACCTGTGTTTTGTGTGGCTTAAAATATTACATAGAGAATTAAACTGATGAAAGTGAAAGTGAATTCTCTCAGTTGTGTCCAACTCTTTGCAACCCCATGGACTATAACCTGCCAGGTTCCTCTGTCCATGGGATTCTCCATGCAAGAATACTGGAGTGGGTTGCCATTTCCTTCTCCAGGGGATCTTCCTGACTCAGATCTCCTGGGTTCACTGCCTGAGTCTCCTGCAGGAAGACTCTTTAGAGTCTGAGCCACCAGGGAAGCCCAAATAAACTGATAATACTTTATAAATTGAAAGGATGGTAAATGAGTCTGGAGAAGGAAATGGCAATCTACTCCAGTATTCTTGCCTGGAGAATCCCATGGACAGAGAAGCCTGGTGGGCTACTGTTCATGGGGTCACAAAGAGTCAGATATGCCTGAGTGACTAAGCATCTTATAAATTGAAAAGAAGGTAAATGAGTTAATGTATTGTTTCTGACATTTTTTGAGAAGAGTCAAAGTATTGATTTATAAACATTTAATAATTTGAGGATGCATAATTTTGAAAAGCAGAGATATTAATTTGCCAACAAAGGTCCGTCTAGTCAAGGCTATGGTTTTTCCAGTGGTCATGTATGGATGTGAGAGTTGGACGGTGAAGAAGGCTGAGCGCCGAAGAATTGATGCTTTTGAACTGTGGTGTTGGAGAAGACTCTTGAGAGTCCCTTGGACTGCAAGGAGATCCAACCAGTCCATCCTAAAGGAGATCAGATCAGTCCTGGGTGTTCACTGGAAGGACTGATGCTGAAGCTGAAACTCCAGTCCTTTGGCCACCTCATGTGAAGAGTTGACTCATTGGAAAAGACCCTGATGCTGGGAGGGATTGGGGGCAGGAGGAGAAGGGGATAACGGAGGATGAGATGGCTGGACGGTATCACCGACTCGATGGACATGAGTCTGAGTGAACTCCAGGAGTTGGTGATAGACAGGGAGGCCTGGCATGTTGTGATTCATGGGGTCGCGCAAAGAGTTGAACACGACCTAGCGACTGAACTGAACTGAATCTCTAGGATAAGCTTTGGATAAATAATGTTAAGCTAGTAGAAGAGAAAATGGAATAATAAAAATCCATTGAATTAAAAAGTGCTAAATTTAAAATCTCTCATATGAAAACATGAGAAAAGTATGGAGGAAAGTAGTTTTTAATTTTGAGATTAAATTTAGTTGTAGGATTAACCGCCTAAATTTTTTTTAAGGTTTAAGGAAGATACTACAAAGAAAAATGTTTTTAAAAAGGCACTTGAAAATTTTTGCAAACAACATATAAAGGTCAAAATTATTTTATGCATAAATAGTAAGCACAGAGACAATAAGTAAAATACAAACAAGACAACAGCAACATTGCAAAGAATTTGAACAGACTGTAAATTTTACTGATACGAAGATATAAATATATTTAACCTCACTATTTATCAAGGAAGTACAAATAAGAAAAACTATTTTCAACTGTAATATTGGCTAATATCAACAAGATTGATTAACAGCCAGTATTAATGAAGATGCAAGAAAACACAGCTCTATGGCAGGGGATTGTTGAGAAGTTAAATTTTTAAAGCCACTTCGGAGAGTAGATTGGAAAAATCAAATGTAAATATCCTGTGTCCACTGAATTCTAATTTATAAGTATCTTTCATTTGGACATACTCATGTTATATAAAGATGTTTATTCATGAATATACATCAAAGTATGGTTTATAACAGCTAATAATTTCAGAAGGGAAATGACTAAATAAAATGAAGTATAATCACACTATGAAAAACTAACCAGTCTTTAGAAGGAATCCAGCAGATCCACATGTATGGTTATGTTAGGATCTCAAACATGCTTAAAGAAAAAAGAGCGGTAGAACAATGTGAATAGTGTTTCCACTTATTTTTATAGGCAGATAAACATGAAAATATATAGACATGTATATACATTTAAATGATGGTAAAGACTTGAAAAGCTAGAAGATTTATACTAACCTTTAACATGGCAGACCTTTGGGCAAGTGAGTGAAAGTAGGAATTGGATAGGATTTGAAGAGGGATATTTTATTCTGTGTATTTCAGGCTTATGGTAACCTTCTGCAAGTGTGAATATCTTCATGTATTACTTGTACAATAATTAAATTGTTCCCTAGTTCATTCCCAAGTAGTGAGGCGCATTTTGTAAATTAAATGCAGGCATATAAGCATGCTTCCGTACTAATATATTGACAGAGAATTATCATCTGGGTGTTTACAAAATGAAAAACTGAATAGAAAAAACATAGGTGAACTCTTGATCCATAAAATTTTTAGATACTTTACAAGTGTGTTGCTGACATATTTTAAATTTAAGTTTAAACTTGGTTTAACTGAAAAGTCATTTATAGATTAAAAATCTGGTGCTGTGCTATAACATCCCAAATCTTCCGTAAGAAATTAAAATTGATATCATGAATTATGTATACATAGCACATTTTAAAAATATTTATTCAGTTTAATTTCACCAGAGTGACAACACATCAAATCTTGGATCATTTGTACTTTCAAAGGTTATATTATATATATGTGTGTGTGTGTGTGTATGTGTTTAAACAGATGCACACACACATATACATATTTGCATTTAAATATAAAAAAGATTAAGTCTGCTTTAATACTTTCCATAATTTACACATGTAATAGGTATAATTTTATCTCTTAACTGTTTAAGCCAAAATGCTTAATGTTCAGACTTTAAGTTTATAATATGGACGTTTTCACACACTCTCCCTTTGCACAACTCCAGAGGGCACTGTTCACATAATGGTCTCTGTGATTAGTGGAGTTGTGCATTATGCAGCCTGCACAGCTGAAGGTGGAGGCCCTGTTTTCACAAGTGGTACTGTGGCAGAATCTGATTATTATAAATATGACATACTTAGAAAGATATTTAAAGAGAATGATAAATATACCTAAGTGGTTACCTTGCCTAGAGTCATATTTTGGCAGCCTTTCAAAACCTAAAATAATACCACTTATAGTCAGCAAATATAGAAAATTCAGACCTCTCTAAAGTCAGTGATGTCAATTGTATATAATTTTATGTTCTGAGCACTTATTCCTAAATCAAAAACAAAATAAATAAAACACTTTTTTCTTCCTTATTTCAAAACCCACACAGATTATGGGTGTTAATGACACTGTACTTAAAATGTTAGCTTTTGGCGGAGAAAAATAACCAGATAGAAATATGAATTTTATTTTCTTTTTTTAAACTATAAAGTTATGGTGTCCTTAATAAACAAAATATGACACTTATGTAAACGCTCAGCCTTTTAAGGAAAAACAAAAAGCAGAAACAGCATTGCGTGTCTGATCGTATTTTGGAACAGAGTGTGGCAACTGAAGCGTAGCTATGAAGATATCTTTTTTCTCTTTAGTTTACCCTTGAGATGTACCTATCAAAATAATCTAAACTTATCCAGATGATGTTTTTAATCTTGAAAAAGGCTTTTTTTTTTTTCCCTTGTTGGATGATCCTATTAGCAAACTGCTGGAAGGGAAAATCATACAGGACATAATTTGTAGCTTGACCTACTCACATTGGGTGTTGCTAAAGAAAATCAATCAGAAATTGTTGTGTTAAAATAACTCTATCTGCTCTACCTGGCATGTGTGACTGACTTTAGAATCTATCATTTAAAGAAAATGGTTGACACTTGAGAATACAATTTATCAAACTTCTTGTTCTTTTTCCGCAAAGCACAGGAAAATAATCATCCCGCCCTAAATATCAGTCTTTTAAGAGAAATTCAGGGGATCTGTCTCCAGTATAAAATAATTGATAGATGGCAGGAGCATAATTTAAAGATGGTTTCTGTCACCAATCATATGGCACCTAAACTCTTGAACCTGTTATTCAAGTCTTTCCATCTGTTGGCCCACTAACATTAATCTCAGTTCCTCTGTGACCAGTTCTCTGATGAACTAGGTTGGTCTTTTCATAATTACAGGGTTCCTACTTACTTTTGCCTTGATGTAAGCTTTTCCTGCTGCCTGAAATGCTCTTCAACCTTTTTTCTGCCAATTCAAATCTAATTGTTCCCTCATAGCTGTTTGAAGGATGCTTCTTTTAAACACCGAAGAAAAAGGAAGGGGTGGGGGGAGACTGACTTTCTCTGGCATTTTTACTTTTAATTTCCTTAGAATTAAATATTTTCTAAGTATAGAGTTGTATCACTTGAAACTATGTAGCTCTGGGGGATTAGGATAACTGATATTTTTTTCTCTTATTTTCCTCAGTAGAGAACCTATATATATTCACATACTTCCCTGGTGGCTCAGAGGGTAAAGAATCCCCATTGCAGTGCAGGAGAACTGGGTTCCATCCCTGGGTTGGGAAGATTCCCTGGAGGAGGGCATGTCAACCCATTCCAGTATTCTTGCCTGGAGAATCTGCATGGACGTCCATGGGGTGGCAAAGAGTCAGACACAACTGAACGACTAAGCACAGCACAGCATTCAGTAGTCATTTACTAAATCAATTAATGTAAAGGAAGGAAAATTTTATTTCACTGACTAATTCCAAAATATTTTATTTGGAGAATATTATTTTTGTGCACAGACTGAAAAATCTAAATCAACTTATTAAGATATCAATCATTAAACCCATTACCAGGAAATTAAAAGTCAGTATTAGAAGAAAATATGCTTATATGAGTTGTTTTAATCATGAAGAACCTCTTTGTATGGACCACCGTGGGAATGTTTAATTTATAATGGGAATTCCCATTATAAGTTGAGACTCTTAAGACATCAGAGACCACTAATATTTTAGACGACATCAAAATTTTAAAATTCTGTTTGGGGAGGGGAACACCATAGACAAAAATTAAACACTCTAAAAATAAAACTTACAGTATGGGTAGAAGAAAGGCATAATAGTATTAATGTGGGATGTAATGATTTCTTACAAATCAATGAGCAAAAGGTAACAATACTAGTGAAAAAAATAGTAAAGCATATTTAGAAGAGAAGATATATAAATATCCAATAAACTTATGCAGATTTCACTGTTTGTAGAACTCAAAGAAATGCAAGTTAAAATTATCAGATTCTCAAAAATTAAAGTGATGGCACCTTATCTTGATAGTATCTTGAACTGGCACTCACATACACTGATGGTAGGAGTGTAAACTGGTAAACCTTCCAGAGAGAACTTTGGCAAGATTTATCAAATTTTAAAATGTGTTTACCTATTGAGCTAACAGTTATTCTTCTTTGAGTTTATTCCAAAATGATAATCAGACACTAGACAGATCTATCAGTGCATATATTTGTTTATGATAGGAAAAAAAACCCTCAAACTATGAAATACCTGAACATCTATTAGAAGAAAATGTTCAAAATCTGTGGTGTCTCTATATTTGTCATCATTAAAAGTACTCGTGTTGTACTTATGATGAAAAATTATTCACGTTATGTTAAGGAAGTAAAAAAAAAAACAGACTACCAAATGTATCTATTGTGGTTGTGATTTAAAATTTTATATCCTTATTTATATAACTATATAAAGAACAGGTCCTGAAGGACATATTTCAAATTGTTAGCAGTAGTTATTTGATGTTGGTAGTATACCAGATAATTTTTGCTTGCTCTTTACACTTATCTATATGTCCTGAATTTATTTTTTATAATCAGCATGTACTTCAACACACAGCTGTTTTCTGAGTGAAGACTTAAATTAGCAAAGATTTATTCAATTTCCCTTTATTTTCCTTATCCAGCAGTATTTTTTTCTTGCTTATTTAACTTTAAAAGATTGCATAACATTATGAAAATGTCTTTTATTTTGAAGAGATGCATTTCATGTTTATGTGATTAGGCAGTGTTCTTTTTCCCTAAAGCAAAAGGGTCTATTGCCAATGAAGATTTAATTGTTACTTCGATGAGCATCTTATTATTCATGAGTTCTATAAATCACCAAAATGTCCAGGATGATCATAGTAAGACCTAGAAAACAAGGACACCAGCTATAGGGATGTACTCTATAGTTTCAGATACTTATCTGGCCAATAGATGGCAAGAAGTGAGGGAATGAATGGAGTCTTAAGAAAAATCAACATGTCTCAATTCTGTGATTACATACTCAGCAGAATCCATTAATAATCTAGCTTCTGGTTTAAAGAAAAGTCATCTTTTCATTCTTCACTAAGATGTCCAGACATGTCTAAAATAGACCATACAGGGTTCAGTAATGTACATTTGAAAAGGGATATATTCAAATCAAAATGTGTTCAGAAGAAAATAACCTGGATTTTTCAGGACCAGAGGTCTCTGAAGAAGAAAAAACTGAAGAAAAATATAACAGCTGTCTTCAAATCTGAAGGTCTGACAGGATTAAAAAGAAAAAAAAAAGCATATGGGAGACAAAAGACTATTGGCTGGCTCTTCTGGGGGGGATCTTGTCTAGGAATATGCAGTCACTCTCTGAATAATGAATGACATACCCAGTAATGGAAGCTCCTGCAAGCAAAAGACACTTAATAAATTTTATTGAATGAGAAGTAGTAAATTATATCTTCATTGAATATATTTTAAATTTAGCTGTATGATTTTTGAAACAGATTTTGTAAAGTTGTTTAAAGTATAAAATGTAAAATTGAGCCAGGACATCATAAGGATGTGACCATCTATCCTAGATTTTTATAGAATTTTCTAGGACAATTCCAATTCAAACTATTTTATCCTATTCTTCCTTTAAATATACTTCTAAATATTCTCATTGGTAGTGAAGTCCCAAATTTATGATAAGCCTGTCTTGTTCTAGGTAGCATAACTAATAGAATGACAAAACAGATTCTCTTCTACAGACTGAAAATCATGTTGGACTGATACAGTTGGTGTGGATAGAAACTATGGTTTTTTATAACTAGGAAGTCATTTATTATAAATATAGAGCTAGCTGTATCTTGGTGAATGCAGGCTTAACTGTTAATAAATTTATGTAATCAAATGTAAGTCAACCAATACTGTAGGATGATATATTTTTATTGATTACTTTCTTAAAAAGATGATTCTGGTCACAGTTCTATAATATTGGGCCACATACCAACCTTTCCTCAGTGTTCAAGTTTGATTATGAGGCCAGCCTTTAAGGCTTGGTGAGTGTTTGACAGATGGCTGAGAATATGCAAGTGAGTATGCATTGTGCAGAAAAGCATGCAAGTGAAGAGTCAATCAAGAGAGAATAAACATGCTTAGAAAGAGGCCACCTTATTGGTATTCTGACTACAGAATGGAGCAACTTTCTATGCAAATTACGCAGCTGCATCAGCACCATTGACTATAGGAGTGAAGAGGGAAAAAACCCAAAGTTTTCTGTGGCAAACTAGCTCTGTGCTTGATCAAGGAAATAATACAAGGATAGATGAAGTAGAGTGAGTTTTTTTGTTTTTTGTGTTTTTTTAGTTGCTTATTTCTTCTCTTGGCTTGAAGTACTAATGACCATAGCAAACGTGGCAGGTTTAAGTGATAAATATGGAGTTTCATACCTCCCAGAGCTTGGCTTTTAGACTAATCAGAATTTAGATGGGGAAGCAACTTTACTTTACTTCAGGATTTGCATGCTCGGTATATACAGAATCATATAAATGTGCCAGTGCTTGTGGGGAGATACACACACACACACACACACACACACACACACACACTCTAAGAAGAAGAAGAACTGATAGAGAAGTCTCTGTTATTCAGAAAATGTTTTTCTACCCTAATTCAACACACAGTAACTTAAGGAATTACAGGCTTTCAGCTAAAGAGATCAAGTATTTTAAATGGGAAAGAAATAATGCATGCTGCTAACAAATGAATACAGATAATTTTGCTCTACTTAAACAATGAAAATCTTTATTTAATTTATTTAAGAAACTACTTTTTTAATAACTCAAACTAGCAATCTAGAGAGACATTAGTATGTGAAGCTAAGCCTTTTTTATAAGCAAGGCTTATTACTGATAACTATACAACTTCACTGGGAGATGTTGGCTCAGTGCTCTCTTTGGCTCAGGAACAGGACTAGATGTGCATTTCAGCTCCACATGGGCAAAGCTGCCTTGCAGTTTAAGCTCATCTCCTAAGGAACAAATTATAGGTTCCAGATCACTGTCTTCTAAATGCATTTCCAGTTGTAGATGTTGCCTATGATCTTCAGGTTGCTCTCTATTTTCTCCTTTAATAATCAAGATATTTATTAAGCAAGTGCAGTGTGCCTACCACACTAAGTACTCTGGGAACTTACTGTTCATATGTTTATAAAATATTACTTTTAGTATCAGTATGTGACATTGTGCTAATGCAAAATAAGCACAGTTGTTCATAATGCTAAAGAGAGAAATGGACATTAATTTCTCTAAAGAGAGAAATGGACATTAATAAACTCACTGGAATATAGGACTTCCCAGATAGCTCAGTAGTAACGAATCCACCTGCCAATGCAGGAGACACAGGTTCGATCCCTGGGTTGAGACCCCCTGGAAGAGGAAATGACCACCCACTACAGTATTCTTGCCTGGAGAATCCCATGGACAGAGAACCCTGGTAGGCTATAGTCCATCCGGTTGCAAAGAGTCAGACATAACAGAATGCATGCACACACAGGCATATAATTACAAGCCAAGTACTGTAAAGGAAAACTACAGATTATTGTAAAGAAGGAGATTAGAGAGTGCTTTCTAATCTGAGGATTAGTGGGTCAGAGAAGGCTTCTCTGAGCCTAGTTATCTTTTTGGGGTGGATACCTGGAATAATAGATGTTAACTGGGCAAACGTTTAGGGAGAAGGGAAGTTAAGCTAGTTGAACATTTAGTATACACCAGGAGCTGTGTACAAACTTTAAGGCAACAATTTTCACAACAACCAAAGGAGGGAGGCAAGTTTTTAACCATGAAACCTGAGGACTAATGTCTGCATGCTTAAAGACTGTCCCAAACTTCCTCTGCAGAGGCTTTGATTTAATTCCTAGGATCACCAAAGGAAGCCTTGAATGAGACAGTTTAGGCCACTTTTAAGCTAAGCAGGATGTCATAACATTGGTTACCTACAGATGTTCAAACAATTAAACAGAAACAAAGTAGGACGCAGTTTAACTATAGTACCTTCCAAACACACACTAAAAAAAGATAATAGAAATAATACTATAACAAAGTTATTTTAAATTAGTTATCACTTTTACAGTCCTTTTAAATTCTTTATGCTTTCTACCCAGAAGCACCATGATGTTCTTTTTTTATTTCATAAATATCGTTAACCAAATATGTGCCTTTGGCTTATGTAGTTTATGAAAATGGACATTAAGTACAGTACTGTATATTAAGTTACAGTCAAAATTGAGAAAAGAAAAGTGAAAGTACTTCATTATTTTTGTTAAATATTGAATGTTTTGAAGTAATGTGATGATTAAATGTAAATGAGCATAACTCTGATATAAATGTAAATTTTTCAAAACTTAAGATGTTACTTAAGATAAACTCTGGCTAAAGTTCTGAATATTTAATTATACCATTTTCATAAAATGAGTGCAGTCACCTATTCAACATAATCAGTTATCTAGATAAAAATAATTATAATTGAACATAGCTATTTCCTAAATATATTTTAAATACCATAAACAATCCTACATTAAATATTTGACCTATTGCTTGATGTTTTCTGTTGGCTTCTCCAGATCCACTTTCTACCCTTTTCTACCCTTCTCTGTGTCTCAGAAAACCAGTGTTTTTGGAAATCATCAATAGCTTCTTACCTTCTGACTTCTAGGTAGGCCACTGTGTGGGCGTTGGTGGTTGAAGGGAGAGGCTGTGTGTTTTTACTCTCAGCTCCCCTCCCTGTGGGGTCACTGCATATTGAGTGTGGCCTTTACAGAAGGCTAGAGCTCCTGTCTTGTCTACATAACTCTTCTCTCTGTATTCTGGAAACTGCTCCCTCTCCTCCCAACTTGACGCTGGGATGAGAACAGGGTGCCAAACCATCCTTTTGCTTTCCCCTAAATCAGCCTCTTTTTTGGTAAATAACCACCTTTTTAAGCCCTCCTCAATTACCAAGCTTCAGTGTGCCTTTTTGTCACAGAACCTGGACTGTATAGTAATCAGTAACAGGAGTGGCCTCAGGAAACAGACCCTCAAAATGGGATTCTGAACTGAGCTGTCCACATATGTGTGTGATAACTTATTGTCCAGATAACTGATTGGGCAGGGGTTGGGGGAAATAGGGATGCAACAATGAAGAAAATGGTTGAGTTGACTTTAAAGGTATCAGACAAAAGAGGATGAAATAAAAGATGAGACAGTAGAGGCTGAGTAGGCTGAATATATTGATGGGGGTATGTTCATTCCATATTCAGGACTTGAAAGTATGACTTGAGTACTGATCTCATTTTATATCCCCAGTGCTCATATAGACAAAAACACATGAGACACCAGCTTTGTAAGTGAGTGAATGAATGAGTGTGTTCTTTTAATAACGAAACAGAAGTGGTTGGTTAATTATTTACCTTTCTTTCCATTTCTCTACCTGTGTTAAAATTTAGTCTCCATCTGCTGCCTTTAGAACCATGGACAAATTACATAACTCTACTGAGCTGTGGGTCCCTCATCTTTATTTACGTATTTATTTAATTTAAATTTATTTATTTTAATTGGAGGCTAAGTACAATATAGAACAGTCTTTTGGGTCCCTTATCTTTAAAACTGAGAGAACACATCTTATTCTTATAGGAGTTCTATAAGAAACAAAGGAGAATATGCTTAAATATTGGGAAAATAAGGAGTAGGGAGTACTACATAAATTTTATTTTGCTTTCTGTTTCCATTTTTATATCTCAAGTACCTGGCACATGATAAGCACTGAAACAATGTTTTCTATGGTGGATCACACATAAAGTTCTAATTTTAAAAGCTTATTTATACTCCATTTATTCCCTTAAAAAAGAATTCCTGAATATCAGATTACTGCCCATGGGATTGCAAAATATTTTTAAGCCTTTTATGGTTAAAATGCTCTAAGAATTTGGAAGAGGGAGGCCTCACTTTCGAAACTTACTTTAATAAATCCAAAGTAGATAGATGTGGAAAATATTTAACATTCAGCAGTTAATTTTGAATAGAAGAAATATTTAATTTTATCCCTTTTTTCTACAGATCATAAGGAGAGACAGTTTAGATAGGTTATTCAAAAGAGATTTCCCAAATCATTTCTAATGGAATACATCATCTCGAGTGTTGCCCAAGATTATTCTTAACAAATACACATATTGTTTGACTTTACTTAGAATAAACAAAAAGTTTAAAATTAGATTATTGCTTAGACATAGAGCCATTAAGTTAAAATAAGCCCAGACACTTGGAATTAAGTCAGTTTAAGATAGTCACCTTTAATTAAAACATGGCTAAAGTACGTGGATTGCTTTATTAGCTTTATGCTATAACCATAAAAGCTCACTTCACTTTTCACAGTAAATGCATAGTGCCTTTACACAAATCACAAATACAACAAATCAGTGCCTTTGCACAAATTCATTTTACATACTAGAAGGGACTCCAACAGCCAATAAACCACTAAAAACAAAAGACAGAAAGAGGAAAGATTGGTTTTAAAGTCATTTAAATCACTGTTGGCCTGACTTCTTTTCTTCTCTTCAGAAAGAGAAGAATACACACACACACACACACACATATAAAACTGACGAAACTCAGTGCTGTATCTCTCATTTTTTTCAAGGCTCCAAAAAATATAGCTAATTTAAACCGATTTAGAAAAAGAAGCTTTACTTAGAGCTTTATTTGTCTTGAGTTGCTTTTCAAAAAACACATTTTTCAGATTAAAGGAAATGTTTGTGGTAACATAAGCTCCACTTGCCATTTCAAAATTATAAAATGAATTAAAGGGTGAGGGACGTAAATTAAAGCAAGAGTGACTTCATAGAATAAGCATTTTATATAATTTATACATTTCAATTTTTGTTACCTCAAAATGAAGACAATGATTTAAGAATGTAATGCTTTTATTCACCAGAAACAAGAAGAAAATTACTATTTTAAATAAAGTTTCCAGTGAGTTTTTTGTGTATATAGATAATGGAAACCTTTTGTTCTGTGCCATAGTTTTCCAGTTCCTAATATAACACTGTGACTGGAGGCTTGAGATGCTGATTTTGTGTGTGTGTGCAGAGACATAGGTATAGAGAAAGAGATAACGATAGAGACTTTATTATAATAGTTTCTTTAAGGAGCTCTTACAGTTAACTAGAGAAACCCTATTGAACACAATTTGGATCCTAAAAGCAGTTGTGATGCTTTTGAAATCCCCTGGATATAAAGTAAACTCAAAAATATTCTCTTTTCAAAACAGTGGAAATTTGTACTTTGGGGACGTTAAACAATAAAGCATAAATTTGACAAATAATTATGTATCTTTCTAGTGTAAAAAATACTTCATCAAAAAATAATCATTCTATCACATCTGTTTCTAGCTCTCATGGAGTATCTTATAACAGAAGATGCTCTAATCAAGAACAAATAAAAAAGTGGATAAATTTTAAAAACTCATTTGGAGATTTTCCAAGGCAGTCAAGACTTAAGAGGCCATGATCCTAGAGAGATGTGAGCCCAGTATTTTTGAAGTAAGCCCAAGTATATGTGCTGCCTCTCTCCTGGGGTATTTGTTTTAGGAAGTACAAGTCAAGAAGTTGAGAAGCAAGCAAAGGGCAGTCCCTAAGAAGCAGACAAGCCAATAGAATTTTTGGCAAATTCATAAGACTTTTGTTGTTATTCAGTCACTAAGTTGTGTACAACTCTTGGCAAACCCATGGTCTAAAGCAGTCCAGGCTTCCCTGCCCTTCACCATCTCCCAGAGCTTGCTCAAACTCATGTCCATTGAGTTAGTGATGCCATCCAACCATCTCATCCTCTGTCACCTCTGTCTCCTCTTGCCCTCAGTCTTTTCCAGAGTCAGGGTCTTTTCCACTGAGTTGGCTATTCATATCAGGTGGCCAAAGTATTGGAGTTTCAGCCTCAGCATCAGTCCTTCCAATGAATGTTCAGGATTGATTTCCTTTAGGACTGACTGGTTTGATCTCCTTACAGTACAAGGGACTCTCAAGACTTTTCTCCAGCACCACAATTCGAAAGCATCAATTCTTTGGTATTCAGCCTTCTTTATGGTCCAACTCTCACATTTGTACATGACTACTGGAACAACCATAGCTTTGACTATATGAGGAAAACAAAAATTAGAGTATGGGCGTGCCACTGGTGCTAGGATTAGGAGATGGAACTTGAAGAGAGAAGGTAGGTGTATAGAAGTGAGCCTAACATTCTATGACAGTCATCTACTCCAGGTATATGCAGTTTTTCACAAACAGTGCTAAGAAAACAATTCAAATGCTGTGCAAAGAGCATCCAGCGAGCATAGCAGAACTTTTAGAGTCTTATACTGCTGAGAGCATAACAAATTAAAGTACAGAAGTCCAGAGAGGTAAGGGCCCTAGTCTTTGGGATTCTGGAGTGGAATGTAAATGAATGGTACACTTAGCCTTATAGCCTAATAGTGAGGATGAATTAAAGGTGCACTTAGCTTTACAACATTTGAAAACCAGCCCCATGATTTTCTAGACCATGCTTGGATTGAGGCATTTTGCTCCTACTCGATGCTTGTCTGGAGGAAGTTAAAATAAGTCAGTGAGCTGTGGGATATTTTCAAGTGGCCAAATACACTTGTAATTGGATTTCTTTTTTTTTTTTTTTTTTGCACTCTTTGTTTTCTTTTTTTTTTTTAATCTGTTATTTATATATATATATTTTTTTAATTTTATTTTATTTTTAAACTTTACATAACTGTATTAGTTTTGCCAAATATCAAAATGAATCCGCCACAGGTATACATGTGTTCCCCATCCTGAACCCTCCTCCCTCCTCCCTCCCCATTCCATCCCTCTGGGTCGTCCCAGTGCACCAGCCCCAAGCATCCAGTATCGTGCATCGAACCTGGACTGGCAACTCGTTTCATACATGATATTTTACATGTTTCAATGCCATTCTCCCAAATCTTCCCACCCTCTCCCTCTCCCACAGAGTCCATAAGACTGTTCTATACATCAGTGTCTCTTTTGCTGTCTCGTACACAGGGTTATTGTTACCATCTTTCTAAATTCCATATATATGCATTAGTATACTGTATTGGTGTTTTTCTTTCTGGCTTACTTCACTCTGTATAATAGGCTCCAGTTTCATCCACCTCATTAGAACTGATTCAAATATATTCTTTTTAATGGCTGAATAATACTCCATTGTGTATATGTACCACAGCTTTCTTATCCGTTCATCTGCTGATGGACATAGGAGGTAGGAAAGTATTTGAAGAGATAGTGGCAAATTTTTATCCAGATTTCCTGAAAACTATAAACTCATAGATCCAAGAAACTCAGCAAACCCCAAACATAAGACCATAAAGAAAACTAATCTGTAATACAGTATAATCAAACTGCTGGTGGTGGTGCTGCTGCTGCTAAGTCGCTTCAGTCGTGTCCAACTCTGTGCAACCCCATAGATGGCAGCCCACCAGGCTCCCCCGTCCCTGGGATTCTCCAGGCAAGAACACTGGAGTGGGTTGCCATTGCATTCTCCAAATCAAATTGCTAGACTAGTGATAAAGAGAAATCTTAAAAGCATCTGTAGAATTAAAAACATTATCTTTGTTTCTCACAGAGGAGCAAAGGTAGAATGAAAATAGAGTCCTTCCTAGAAACATTGCAAACCGGAAGAGAATGGAGCACCAAAATAAAAATGATCAACCTAGAGTTCTACATCCAGTGACAATATTGTTCAAAACTGCTGGTGAAATAAATACTTTTCCAGATACACAAAAGCTTAAAAATCCATTGTGAGCAGACCTCCAATACAGGAAATGTTAAGGAGATGTTCAGGCAGAAGAAAATGATATAAAGTGGAAATCTGGAACTATTCAAAGGAATGAAAGCACTGGAGGGGTAAATGTATGAGTCAATATAAAACAATTTTTTAACATTCTACTATTTAGAGAAAGAACGTATTTTTGGCTTATAGCATTTTAAAAAATTAGAATGTATGATAATAATGGGCTTCCCAGGTGGCGCTAGTGGTAAAGAACCTGCATGCCAGTGCAGGAGACATAAGAGAACGTGGGTTTGATCCCTGAGTCAGGAAGATCCCCTGGAGGAGGACATGGCAACTCACTCCAGTATTCTTGCCTGGAGAATCACATGATCAGAGGAGCCTTGTGGGCTATAGTCCATAGGGTCACAAACAGAGTTGGACACAATTTGACACACACATACATATGATAATAATAGCACAGAGACTAAAAAGGGAGATTTGGAAGTCTATTGCTAAAAGCTTCTGTACATGAAATGGTACAGTATCACTCAGGGTAGACTGGATTAAGGATGTACTGTTAACACTAAATCAACTGCCAAAAACACTTCAAAAAGTCCTTAACGAAGAAATGAAATCAAAATAATGAATCCAAAAGAAGACAGAAAAAAATGAACAAAGGTTTTATGGAACAAATAGCAAGATGGTAGCCCTAAACTCAGCTATATCAGTTATCACATTAAATGGAAATGTAAACCTAATCATGTGAATTATCATACTGAATGTAAGAACCCAAATAAAAGGCAAAGATCATAAAGTTGCCAACTATATGATGCCTACAAGAAACACACCTTGAATATAAAGATAGATATAGGTTAAAAGCAAAAAGATGGAAAAAATATATACCATGCTAATAAAAATGAAAAAGCAAGGAGGAATGGCTTTGTCAATATCAGATAAAATAGAAATCAGAGCAATGAATTGACCAATAAGAAAGAAGGTCATTTCAAAATGATACAGGAGTCAATTAAAGAAGAAAAAATATCCTAAATATTTATGTGCCTAGTAACTTAAATTCTAAATATATGAAACAAAAACCAACAGATCTATAAGGAGAAACAGATAAATCCACAGTTACAGTGGAAGATTTCAGTACCTCTCCCTTAATAATTGATAGAACAAGAAAACTAAGTTAGTAAAATATAGAAAACTTGAACAATATTATCAAATAGCTTGACATAATTGAACAACAGAAAGCTTTTCTTTTAAGTACACAAAGGATATTTACAAAGTAGTTCATTTCTGGACTATAAAGAAGTCTTATTAATTTCAAAGAATTCAAATTATACAAAAGGTCTTCTGATTATAATTGAATTAATTAGAAATCAGTAAGAGAAATCCCCAAATAGGTATAAACTCAGTAACACAGTTCTCAGCATAACCCATGGATCAAAGAAAAATAAAAAACGAATTTTAAAAGTATTTTGACTGAAATGAAAATAAAAACACACACAAAAAAATCAAAATTTGTAGGATAAAGCTAAAGCAGTATTTACAGAGA
Source organism: Bubalus kerabau (assembly GCF_029407905.1). Classification (NCBI taxonomy): domain Eukaryota; kingdom Metazoa; phylum Chordata; class Mammalia; order Artiodactyla; family Bovidae; genus Bubalus; species Bubalus kerabau. The sequence continues at coordinate 140,887,759 of NC_073624.1, forward strand.
GATTTACAACATTAAACAAAATGTCCCACATCTCTGACCTCAGATTCCACCTTAAGAAACTAGCAAAAAGTATAAAATTAAGCATAAAATAAACAAACAAAAAACAGTAATCAGGAACAGAAACCAATAAAACCAAACAAAAAAGGTTGAGCTATTATTTAGAAGGTCAATCAAAGTTGATAAATATCTATCAAAACTAAGCAGTGAGAAAAGAAGACAAAATTACTAATATCAGCAGTAAATGAGGTTATATCACTGAAATTTCTACAAATATTGAAAGCATAATAAGGGAATAGTATTGTCAAGATCTGTGAAAGGACCAAGATTTTACGTACTCTACAAGTTAGCTGTCACAGTTTAATGGATGCTTGAAGAAAGAGAAATAAAAATTTTAAATACCAAATTACACTCGAAGGATAAGCAAGAAAATAAAAATCTAAGAGCAGAAATTAATGAAATAGAAAATAAACAACCAGCAGAGAAAATTAAGAAATATATGAGGTAATTCTGTATAAAGACTAATAAAATTGATAGTCTCCTAGAAAGACTGTTTAAGAAAAAGAGAAATGGCACACAATACAAGGTCAGTAATAAACTGTTACTCTTCAGTCGCTCAGTCATGTCTTACTCTTTGTGACCCCTGTCTGCAACATGCCAGGCTTCCTTGTCCTTCACCATCTCCCACAGTTGGCTCAAACTCATTGAGTCAGTGATGCCATCCAACCATCTCATCTTCTGTCGTTCCCTTCTCCTCCCGCCTTTAGTCTTTCCCAGCATCACGGTCTTTTCCCATGAGTTAGCTCTTCACATAAGGTAGCCAAAGTACTGGAGCTTCAGCATCAGTCCTTCCAGTGAATATTCAGGGTTGATCTCTTTTAGGATTGACTGGTTTGATCTCCTTCCACTCCAAGGGACTCTCATTGCTAAAGATTATATAGGCATTTAAAAGATAAGAAGATAATATAAGCCACATTATACCTAAATTTTCATGCTAGTTAAAATGACAAAATTTGGAAAGTTCTAATAGCTCTATATAAAAGAAATTGAAATACTTAATTAAAATATTTTTAAAAATTAACAAAATATTTTCCACAAGGAGATTTCCAGCATATCTTCATGCTTATAAGAAAGTAATAAAACTAATGATATATGAACTTCCTGAGTTCACAAAAAGATCAACATACTTAAACCTAGTAAGGATATTATAAGAAAGGAAAATTCTTGACATTTCTCCCTTATGAACACACATGCAAAAATTCCAAATTAATTGTTAACAAATCAAATCCAATGGTATATGAAAAGATAGTACCAATAAGCAAGCTGTTTCTTTCAAGAATGCAAGATTTGTTTAACATTTGGGAATCAGTCAGTGAAATTTGCCACATTAAAATAGAGGAGGGCAATCATATGATCTTCTCATTAGAAGAACTATCATTTCATAAATCTGACACCCAGTCATTATAAAAGTCTGTGGCAAATCTAGAATAGAAGAATTAATGGTCATAATAATCATAATTATGACCGATATGACATAATTATGGCAGGTATTGAAACCTTTCCTCTTAAGAATGAGAATAAGGATATCTCCTCTCATTACTTCTATTCAGGATATGCTGGAAATCTTAGCCAGTGCAATAAGGTAGGAAAAAGTTGAGGATATAGAAATAGGAAAGTAAGATTTAAAACTGTTATTTCTCACACTTGATGATCCAATTGTATATATAGGACCTACAAAAGAATTATTGCAATTTATAAAATAATTTCATAAATCAATGGACAAGTGACCAATAAAAAAGTTTTTTCATATATTATCAAGAAATAATTAGAAAATAAAACTTAATAAAATGACAACATTTACAATAACATCAAAAAACATGAGCTATCAGGAATTCTTTGGTGGTCCTGTGACTAAGACGCTGTGCCCCCAATGCAGGGAGGGCCTGGGTTCTACCCCTGGTCAGGAACTAGATCCCACATACCACAACCAAAGATTCCACATGCCACAATGAAAGTAGAAGATTGTATGCCACCATTAAGACCTGTCACAGCCAAATAAGTAAAAGAACTAAAAATATTAAACAAACAAAAAAAACACCATGAGATATCAAACTGGAAGTCTATAAAGAATATGTACATAGACAATGGCAAAACATTATTGAATGAAATTAAAACAATATATAAACAAATAGAGGAATATACAGTGGCCATGAACTAGAGGACTCAGTATAATAAAGATGTCAGTTCTATCCAAATTTATCTACATATTCAAGGTAACCTCAATAAAAATCCCAGCAGGTTTTGTACATATAATTGCTAATCTGATTCTAAAACATATAAAGAATCTCAAAAAGAAAAAAAAATCTTGAAAACAAAATGAAGGGTTTGTACTACTGTTTTCAAGATTTACAAATCTGTAGTAATGAAAGCAACTTATGTTTGACTTAAGGGCTTCCCTCATAGCTCAGTCAGTAAAGAATCTGCCTGCAATGCAGGAGACCCAGGTTTGATTCCTGGGTCGGCAAGATCCTCTGGAGAAGTAAATGACAACCCACTCCAGTATTCTTGCCTAGAGAATTCCATGGACAGAGGAATCTGGCAGGATACAGTCCATGGGATCGCAAGAGTTGGGCACGACTTAGCGACTAAACTACCACCATGTTTGACTTAATGATGGACAAATAGACCATCAGAAGAGAATTAAAAAGTACAAGAAGAGAACCATACATGGTCATTTAGTTTATGACAAAGGTGACAGTACAATGCAGAGGGGGAAACGGCCTTTTCAATAAGTGATGCTAAGTGGTATATATTCCATAAGAAAAAATAATGTATCTGGACCCTTAGCTCACAATATAAACAAAGATCAATTCCTAATGAATTTAGATCTGAACATACAGATAAAACATATAAGGTTATAAAAGAAAACAAAAATACCATGGCCTTAAACAGGGTCACAGAAAATACTAACCATAAATGAAAATGTTGATAAACTGTACTATGTTAATATTAAGAACTTTTTTCAACAAAAAAACACAATTTAAAAGACAAAACTTTTTAGTAGATTGTTGAGAATATTTGCCATAAAATGTATGTGACCAAAAAAAGAGATGTATTCACAATAGATAAAGAACTACAAATCAGTAAGATAGAGGTAAACCAATAGGGGGAAAAATGGGCAAAAACTTGAACAAAATCTTCACAAGAGAAGATATCCAAATGAAAAGGTATGTCCAGCTTTATTAGTCATCAAGAAAATACATATGCTTAGAAGCTGACCTCTCTCTCATGATCTCTACGCATTTCATCTAGCTGGCTGGACTCACTGCAGAGTCCTTGGATCTCAAAAGTGAAGGTTGCAAGAGGGAAGAAGCAGAAGCTGCCCAGTCCCCTTGGAGGTGAGGCTCAGCACTGCCAGTGTCACTTTGACCATGTTGCACTAGGGGAAGCAGTCACAGAACCAGCTAGGGTTCCAAAAGGAGAGGGAAGAAACTTCATCTCTCAGTGCAGAGAGTGACAGAGGATTAGCAGTCATCCACAACCCATCACATCTTCCCACCTCCCTTAAATGGATGCTTGTCCAAAACTAGCTCTATCATCAATGTTCACTTCAAATCCTCTCTCTTTTATAAATTATTAACCCCCTAAACTGAAAATAGCTCTTCTATTTCCCCTGTGAACTCTCATTTTATCTTTACCTTTCTTGGGGCATTTTTAAATTTCAACCTTGAATTATTTATATGTCTTATCTCCTCTACATTTTAAATAACATTATTTCTAGTTCCTTAAATAAGAAATTCATATTATATAAAATAATCAGCATCTATTTTGAATAATATGTGCCTCCCCCCATTGCTTTATATATATGAGGTAGTAATGTATATTGAGGAAGATTAGAATAAAATTTAAGCTTTCTAATAGGCCAATATTGGGTACTTCTGAGGGCCTTTGGCTTGCCATTTCCTTCCTCGTCCTTAACTGTGTTTTTTAAATACAAATATGCAAAATGACACTAAGTGATGTTTGTGTGTATTTTACCAGGCTCATGTTGGTGGTGCGCTGGGAAGCAGGGAATATCATAATAAAAGAAACACAATACTCAAGAAATGACTGTAGGGGAAAAAAAAGGGTATCTTTCCTCCCAGATTAGGATCTGAAGTGAAAAAGTGAAAGTGTTAGTCTCTCAGTGGTGTCTGATTCTTTGCAGCCCCATGGGTTTTAGCCTACCAAGTCCCTCTGTCCATGGAATTCTCCAGGCAAGAATACTGGCATGGGTAGCCATTCCTTTCTCCAGGGGATCTTCCCGACCCAGGGATTGAACCCAGGTCTCTCTCATTGCAGGGAGATTCTTTATCATCTGAGCCACCAGGGAAGTCCATATACACTTCCAGTTTTATATGGAGTATAGTCTATCTCATGAATTATAATCTTTGAAAACAAAATCATCCACTTTCTGCTTTATTGGAACTTCCAGGGCTTCAAATTATCTTGGGATACTTTTTACTCTTACTGGTGGCTCAGATGTTAAAGAGTCTGCCTGCAGTGCAGAAGACACGGGTTCAGTCCCTGGGTGGGGAAGATCACCTGGAGAAGGGAATCCACTGCAGTGCTCTTGCCTGGGAAATCCCATGGACAGAAAAGCCTGGGGGGCTACCATCCATGGGATCACAAGGAGTTAGACACAACTGAGCCACTAAAACTTTTCACTTTTTCAGGTTTTAATATAATGGTAAACCCTTGAACCACCTACCTACACAGGAGAAGCAAAATCTGACAATAACTGCATTTTAAAAAATTGTGATCTACCTAGAGGAAATAGTCTACAGTTATAAACAGAAAAAGGTAAACACATTACTCATACCTTTGACAGCCAAAAAGTATTATGTGTTCAGTGCTATGCTCTTTATGACTGTTGAAAAATAAAAAGTGTAATATGATACCTGATATCAGAAAATATACAGGCTACTTGAAAAGATAAATATTAAAGGAATTAACACAAAGGCTTTAGTTTAGAAATAAAAGGAAAAAGAGGAATCACTGTGGACTATAACAGCAAAATAAAATTTTGTTTGAGGAGTTTGGAAATGAGGTAGGCCTACAAAGAAGGGCAGCATTTAGAAAAGTTAGTAAAGAACATTCCATATTTGAGAAAGTGGAAATTAGTTACAGTAGAGCCAAGAATAATTGTTACATTTTAACCAGATAACAGGGAAGAGCTTACTCATCTTGAGCAAGGCTACATATTGGAGAGTGTTGGGAAATAAAATTTAGTGAGTAAAGTAGAGTAGATTATAACAGACTCTAAATGGTTGCTAGACACTGTGATTCAGGTTTGGTGCAGTAAACAACTTGAACCCATTTTCAAACTTGACTGTGAGGGTGAACTAGAGGGAACCTCACTGAGTTTAACATAGGAGAATTCTTCCTGAAGCACAGTTGGGTAGAAATCTTGTTTGCCATAAATTCAGCATGACTTTCCATAAAAAGAGTATTATTTTTGACATAAAGCAAAGGTCAGAGTTTGGGTGTGTGTTTGTGCCCATGAACACGATGATGTGTATAGGTGTTTTAGTTTCCAAAGTCAGGGTCATGAGGCAGGTTAGGGCTACACAGTGTCATGGCAACTAAGCAAGCTGTTCATTTCAGTCCAAAAAGTAGTTCAATTCACTAGAAAACACTCAGTCAACAAAGTTTAAAGTTTTCATTTCATAAATATGCTTTGAAAACACATTGTTAATTTTACAGAAAATCATTAGGTTAAAGAAATTACCTTTTGGATACACTTACTAATGGAGTAAAATAATTCCAATATATAATTTACTTCTAAATGCCTCAGAGTTTCAGGAAGTGTTAATAAAGCCCTGACTTCCTGTATCTTAAACCAAAGATTAAGTCTGATCATTGCTTTCCTGGGTCTTAGTAAAACAAATTTTGAAAGTTATAATGGACTTCTTGGAAAGGTAATGACATATAGGCATATTTACAAAATTCCTTTCTTTGATTTCCAACTTAAATTAAGAAAGGTTAGGCCTAAACAGAAAACTATAATGCCACTGAACAACTGTTATACAGTACTATTTAGACTGTACTCAAAGGATAGTTGAGAAAGGATACCGAGAGCCAAACTTAAACTTTCTAGTTTATGAAGACAGAACAGAGTTGCAGGTGACATATGATAGAAAATCTAAAGATTCACACTTTCATATTGTTAGCTTTGAAAAGCCAGAAAATACTCAACATAGGTTCTGGTCTTCTTCTGGTAAGCAAAATTGGCAGTAGATGAGAAACAGCTTCTCCAAGCTACAGGCAGTTATCTCTGATGTGTGCTTTTAACCAGAGGTGGCGCTGCTGCTGCTGCTAAGTCACTTCAGTCATGTCCAACTCTGTGCAACCCCATAGACGGCAGCCCACCAGGCTCCCCCGTCCCTGGGATTCTCCAGGCAAGAACACTGGAGTGGATTGCCATTTCCTTCTCCAGCGTATAAAAGTGAAAAGTGAAAGTGAAGTCGCTCAGTTGTGTCCGACTTTTAGCGACCCCATGGACTGCAGCCCACCAGGCTTCTCCGTCCATGGGATTTTCCAGGCAAGAGTACTGGAGTGGGGTGCCATATCTTGAGGTAAACTTTAAGCTGTAGGGTATGAGATCCTTCCTTTCATGTTTTTCTCTACATTTTTTTTAACTCCTGAACTGGAGGATGCTTCTCTGTGTTGGGAGTTTATCCTGTTTTGTGATTTGGTCCCTAGCCCGTCAGGCTCCTCTGTCCATGGGATTTTCCAGGCAAGAATACTGGAGTGGGTTGCCATTTCCTTCTCCATTTTAAAAGGTGGATCTATAATTAACAATAACATTTAAAAAATCAGAAAGAAGGAACAGGAGGAGGGAGGGAGGGAGGGAGGAGAGCTAGATAAGAAAAAGGAAAGGGACGAGTGAGGAGAAAAGGAGTGAAAAAAAACCAAATAGACCTACTAAAGATAGATGAAGATTTACCCTAAAGAGTTTAAACTATAATGCTTTCTATTTCTTTCCCCCGCCCAGTCCCCCCAATTTAGGACACGTGTCATTTAAAGATATAAAATGGAATAAAATAAAAAGGAAAATGATATTCTAAAGAGAGAAAAATGATAACACTGAAAAACTGGAAAATATTTAGAAATGGTGAAGAGTAGAAATTATACTAGAAAACCAAACCATGACAAAAAAACAAGCTTTAGAAAATCACACAAGAAATGTGAGGGAAAGGACATAGAGAGGAGAATTACAAGAGATCCAGTAGAGGTCCAATGTACAATAGGACTGCTTTATCTAAATAAAACAGCAGAATGAAAGGAATTTTTTTTAAGTATTTAAAGATAAACTGAAGTAACATTTCTGCAGTGAAGGAAGACAGGAAGTTAGTCCAAAACCATTTGGCATAGACCAAACATGCTCATGGATGTTTTAGATAGGATCACATTTCAAAGACGTTTAGGAATGGACCAAATTTCTTATGGCTATTTTGGACAGAACTAAAATGTCCTGCAAGGTGAAGAGCAAAAGGTGTCAGTGTCCTAGATGGAAAATATAAAGAATGACAAACCTCAAGACATCTCCATGTGAAGTTACTGAACTTCATGGTTAAAGCATTCCAGCAATCAAAATAAGCCACTGATAAAGGAAGAGGTAGAAACAAACATCAACTTAATTCTCCTTAGCAGTTTTAGATGTGAAGGAATAAGAAATAATGTCAATGAAGTTTAGGAGAAGAGATTTGACTCGGACTATCAGGCAAAGGAAGCCAATAATAACTAAATGTTTGTCATTTAGTATACCTTATATAGCCATATGTCATTTGTATTAGAATTGCATCTAATAAAAGGTATTTACTGTGGGGGGGTGGAGAGATTTGACTGTAGAATTACATACTCAAATTAGTATTCAGATGTCAAGACAATATGAAATAAGCACAAACAGACAACATTTGAAGAAGCATATGTCCCAGGTTTACAAGTACCATTTTTGAAAAGTATATTTGTCAGTACAGCTAATACAGATAATCATCCAAATAAAAACTATAGAAATGGCAGAGTCACTGGATGAGAGATGATTGATGAGTACTTCACTTAGTTGAGCGTAAAATTAAGGTCAAATTACTAATGAAGTATAAAACAATGTAATTATAATTCTTAAAAGAAAAACTACTTTTCATTGAGTTTCAGAAATAGTGATAAAAGATTCAGTGAACACCACAGTATCAGAATTCTGGGCATGAAACAGACAACATTTCAAAAAACTTGAAGATCATTTCTATATATCATCTGTATGTTTATATTGGGATGAGAATCCCTGCAGCCTGGTGAGCACCACATATAGTCAACAGCTGCTGCTGCTGCAAAGTCACTTCAGTCGTGTCCAACTCCGTGTGATCCCATAGACGGCAGCCCACCAGGCTCCTCTGTCCCTGGGATTCTCCAGGCAAGAATACTGGAGTGGGTTACCATTTCCTTCTCCAACACATGCATGCATGCCAAGTCACTTCAGTCGTGTCTGATTCTGTGCAACCCCATGGACAGTAGCCCACCAGACTCCTCTGTCCACGGAATTCTCTAGGCAAGAGTACTGGAGTGAGTTGCCATATCCTTCTGCAACAGTCAACAGCAGGGAAGGCATTATTGATACCTTTGACAGATTCTGTTACTACTGTTCACCCATTTCTGCCTCTACCTAAGGAGGCTTATACTTGCCCATTTCATTGAAGTTATACTTGGTCATGACTTACATGAGCCAATAAGATGTGAGCTGAAATGTCATAAAAGAGATGGGAAGAAGCTTTTAAAGCTACTTTGTGCTTCTCTATCACCTGAATCCCAGAATGGACATCAGGAAGCAGCATCACAACCAATAACTAATATTAATTAATCCTTATAGTTGTAAGTCACTCAGGTTTAAGGAGTAAGTTTTATACAGCAGCAAACTCAACCTTTTGTCACTAGCCCTAAGGCTGAAGAGGGAAGATCCAAGGGCTCAAGGTGTCACTAGAAGTAACAAATGAAATCTTGAAAGGGGAGCCACAAAGTTGGAACTGAAGTCATAAAGAAGCATAGTGTAGTCCAGAACCATAATCAAGTAATAGGGAATGGGGCAATAAATACCCTGATTTCTCTTTCCTCCTTGCCCTGTCTCTTATGTCCTACTTGTGGCTCTCTTTGGCCAAATCCAGCTGGAGGCTGAGGATTAAGGAATGATGCATTCTATAGAATTCATTGTCACAATTTGAGTATCCCATAGTCATTCTGAGATGAGGTTTGGGTGCAAAATCTTTACTAGGGAATCTTCCCAACCTGAGGATCAAACCTGTGTCTCCTGCATGACCAGTGGTTCTTTACCACTGAGCCACCAGGGAATCAGATCAGATCAGATCAGTTGCTCAGTCATGTCCGACTCTTTGCGACCCCATGAATCGCAGCACGCCAGGCTTCCCTGTCCATGACCAACTCCTGGAGTTCACTCAGACTCATATCCATTGAGTCAGTGATGCCATCCAGCCATCTCATCCTCTGTCGTCCCCTTCTCCTCCTGCCCCCAATCCCTCCCAGCATCAGAGTCTTTTCCAATGAGTCAACTCTTCACGTGAGGTGGCCAAAGGACTGGAGTTTCAGCTTTAGCATCATTCCTTCCAAAGAAATCTCAGGGCTGATCTCCTTTAGAATGGACTGGTTGGATCTCCTTGCAGTCCAAGGGAATAATTCTAGCCAAAGATTAATTCTATGCCAAAATTGTTAGGAAAATAACAATCTAAATACTCATTGCCAAACAAATGGATACAACCAAAGTTATACACAGGATCTTAAAGTTGTTTTAATATGAAACAGTTAAAAAATTAAAAAAGAGTAACAAAACATTCTACTCAAGGGTTTAAGAAATAAAAGTAATCACAGAACAAACAGAAGAAAATTATTAAGATAAAGGCAAAAATTAATGAATTTGCAAAAGAAAAGCAATAGAATTAATAATTACTCTTTAAAAAGAATTTTCTTTTTTACTAGGTGAAATACTAGGTAGCCTAAATTTTAAAAACATAAAAGAAAAGCACCAATACAAATGTAAACAGGAAATAAAAAGCAGGAATAACCAGAGATCACTATAGAGAAATGTGGTTGAAAGGGAAGAAAAAATTATTAAAATAGACAAAAGATGATACTGAAAGCCTAAACCAACTAATAACTATAAGATAAAAACTGAAAACATAAAAGTCTTCAGAAATGAAATATTTTTAACCTTCAGGTGATAGAGGTTGACATATTCAAGTTCTTCCAGGGAAACAGAAGGAAAGTTGCTCATACTTTTTATGAGGGCAAATAGTGATTCCAAATCTTGTCAAAAGTAATTTAAAAGAGAAAACTACAACTCAGTTCACTTGTGAATATTGGTACAGGTGACCTAAGTAAAATTTGGTCAAGTAGAATTCAGTGATACTTGAGAACAACAACACACTGTGATCAAATTGAGTTATTACAGGAGTACAAGGCAGACCCGCTGACATGTCATCCCTGCATAGACAAGAAGGAAAACTTTGTTATCTTCTTGATAAATATTAAAATGCATTTGATACAACTTAATATTCACACATTATTTTTTTAACTTTTTATTTTGTATTGGGATATAGCCAATTAACAAACACTGTTATGATAGTTTCAGGTGAACTATGTAGTGCTGAAGAAGCTGAAGTTGAATGGTTCTATGAAGACCTATAAGACTTTTTAGAACTAACACCCCAAAAAGATGTCCTTTCATTATAGGGGATTGCAATGCAAAAGTGGAAAGTCAAGAAACACATGGAGTAACAGGCAAATTTGGCCTTGGAGTACAGAATGAAGCAGGGCAAAGGCTAATAGAGTTTTGCGAGAGAACGCACTAGTCATAGCAAACACCCTCCTCCAACAACACAAGAGAAGAGTACATATGGACATCACCATATGGCCAAATCCGAAGTTAGATTGTTTATATTCTTTGCAGGCAAAGATGGAGAAGCTCTATAGAAGCTCTATACAGTCAGCAAAAAAAAAAAAAAAAAGACTGGGAGCTGACTGGCTGAGATCATGAACTCCCTATTGCTAAATTCAGACTTAAATTGAAGAAAGTAGGGAAAACCACTAGACCATTCAGGTATGACCTAAATAAAATCCTTATAATTATACAGTGGAAGTGAGAAATAGATTTAAGGGACTAGATCTGATAGAGTACCTGATGAACTATGGATGGAGGTTTGTGACATTATACAGGAGACAGGCAGCAAAACCATCTGCGTGAAAAAGAAATGCCAGAAAGCAAAATGGCTGTCTGAGGAGGCCTTACAAATAGCTGTGAAAAGAAGAGAAGCGAAAAGCAAAGGAGAAAAGGAAAGATACACCCATCTGAATGCAGAGTTCCAAAGAATAGCAAAGAGACATAAGAAAGCCTTCTTCAGTGAGCAATGCAAAGAAATAGAGGAAAACAATAGAATGGGAAAGGCTAGATATCTCTTCAAGAAAATTAGAGATACCAAGGGAACATTTCATGCAAAGATGGGCTCAGTAAAGGACAGAAATGGTATGGACCTAAGAGAAGCAGGAGATATTAAGAAGAGGTGGCAAGAAAACACAGAAGAACTGTACAAAAAAGATCTTCACGAACCAGATAGTCACCATCGTATGATCACTCACCTAGAGCCAGACATCCTGGAATGTGAAGTCAAGTGTGCCTTAGCAAGCATCACTATGAACAAAGATAATGGAGGTGATGGAATTCCAGTAGAGCTATTTCAAATCCTAAAAGATGATGCTGTGAAAGTGCTCACTCAATATGCCAACAAATTTGGAAAACTCAGCAGTGGCCACAGGACTGGAAAAGGTCAGTTTTCATTCCAATCCCAAAGAAAGGTAATGCCAAAGAATGCTCAAACTACCACACAATTGCACTCATCTCACGCGCTAGCAAAGTAATGCTCAAAATTCTCCAAACCAGGCTTCAGCAATACATGAAACGTGAACTTCCAGATGTTCAAGCTGGTTTTAGAAAAGGCAGATGAACCACATCAAATTGCCAACATCTGCTGGATCATCTGGAGAAGGCAATGGCACCCCACTCCAGTACTCTTGCCTGGAAAATCCCATGGATGGAGGAGCCTGGTAGGCTGCAGTCCATGAGGTCGCAAAGAGTCGGACACGACTGAGCGACTTCACTTTCACTTTTCACTTGCATGCATCAGAGAAGGAAATGGCAATCCACTCCAGTGTTCTTGCCTGGAGAATCCCAGGGACAGAGGAGCCTGGTAGGAGGCCATCTGTGGGGTCTCACAGAGTCGGACACAACTGAAGCGACTTAGCAGCAGCAGCAGCAGCAGCAGCTGGATCATCGAAAAAGCAAGAGAGTTCCAGAAAAACATCTATTTCTGCTTTATTGACTGTGCCAAATCCTTTGTGTGGATCACATTAAACTATGGAAAATTCTGAAAGAGGAATACCAGACCACCTTACCTACCTCTTAAGAAATCTGTATGCAGGTCAGAAAGCAACAGTTAGAACTGCACATGGAACAACAGACTGGTTCCAAATAGGAAAAGGAGGACGTCAAGGCTGTATATTGTCACCCTGCTTATTTAACTTATATGCCGAGTACATCATGAGAAAGGCTGGGCTGGATGAAGCACAAGCTGGAATCAAGATTGTCAGGAGAAATACCAATAACCTCAGATATGCAGATGATACCACCCTTATGGCAGAAAGTGAAGAAGAACTAAAGAGCCTCTTGATGCAAGTGAAAGAGGAGAGTGAAAAGTTGGCTTAAAGCTCAACATTCAGAAAACGAAGATCATGGCATCCGGTCCCCTCACTTCATGGCAAATAGATGGGGAAACAGTGGAAACATTGACTGACTTTACTTCTTTGGGCTCCAAAATCACTGCAGATGGTGACTGCAGCCATGAAATTAAAAGATGCTTACTCCTTGGAAGGAAAGTTATGACCAATCTAGACAGCATATTAAAAAGCAGAGACATTACTTTGCCAACAAAGGTCTGTCTCATCAAGGCTATGGTTTTTCCAGTAGTCATGTATGGATGTGAGAGTTGAACTATAACGAAAGCTGAGCACCGAAGAATTGATGCTTTTGAACTGTAGTTTTGGAGCAGACTCTTGAGAGTCCCTTGGACTACAAGATCCAGCCAGTCCATCCTAAAGATCAGCCCTGAATATTCATTGGAAGGACTGATGTTGAAGCTGAAACTCCAGTATTTTGGCCATTTGATGCAAAGAGCTGACTCATCTGAAAAGACTCTGATGCTAGGAAAGATGGAGGGCAGGAGGAGAAGGGGACTATAGAGGATGAGATGGTTTGATCGCATCACTGACTCAATGGAGATGAGTTTGAGTAAACTCCGGGAGTTGGTGATGGACAGGGAAGCCTGGCGTGCTGTGGTCCATGGGGTTGCGAACAGTTGGACATGACTGAGCAACTGAACTGAACTGAACTGGTGAGGGAACTCATCCATACATACAACTGTATCCATTCTTCCTCAAACTCCCCTCCCCTCCAGGCTGCCTCATAATATTGAGCAGAATTCCCTGTGCTACAGAATAGCTCCATTTTAAATATAGCAGCCTCATATTATTGATAGGGCCTCTTATTAAAATAGGAGTAGAATAACACTTAGTATTTTCAAATCAGACATTTCCCAAACTAATTACAAGAATTCCCATTAAAAATAGTGATAAGATGAGGGTTCCTAGGGAGGATAAATTAGGAGTTTAATATTAAAATATACACACTAATATATATAAAATAAATATAATAAGTAACAAGAATTTTGCTGTATAGCACAGGGAATTATAATCACTATTCTGTAATAAAACATACAATGGAAAAGAATATAAAAATAATATATATATGAATCACTTTGCTATATGCCCAAAACTAACACAACACTGTAAGTCAACTATTTTCAATTTTTTTTTAATTTAGTGATTTATTTTTCATTTTATGACTTAGTTCAGTTCAATCGTGCCAGGCTTCCCTGTACATTAGCAACTCCTGGAGCTTGCTTAAACTAACATCCATTGAGTCAGTGACACCATCCAACCATCTTTATACTTAAAGCCACTCCAGTAAGAGAATGAAATAAGTATATTATTCTGCTCAGGCCTCCATGACAAAATTCCATAGACTGGATGGCTTAAACAATAGAAATTTATTTTCTCTTTGTTCTTGGAGAAGACCAAGATCACAGCGCCAGGATGGTCAATTTCTGTTAAGAATTCTCTTCCTGGCCTGCAGACAGGCACCTTTGCCGTGTGTCCTGACATGGCAGAGAAAGAGAGGTTGTGCTCTGGTGTCCCTTTTTATACGGACACTAATGCCATAGGAAAAGGGAAACCTTTATGACCTCATTTAACCTTAATTTCTTACCTCAAACTTGGTCACATTGGGGTTTAGACCTTCAACATATGAATTAGTGGGGAGGAGGAGGGCATCATTTAATTCAAGAAGAATCAATATTAGAAAGCAGAAGGAAAAGCATGATTGGCTTTAAATTGTATAACTATTTACCTGAAAAACCCAAGAGAATCAACTGAAAATAAGAAAAAAGTAACCTTCTGTATGGCAACAAGTAAAAATTAAAGTATGAAAGTTAAGAGCATTTTTATGTTTAAACAATATAGTTGGAAAATATATTGGAATAAAAACTCCAATCACAAAAATAAGACCAAGTTTTCAATAGCCATGAAAAAATCAAAACAATATGATGAAACCAAATGAATAAACTGTAATTTACTGAAGAATATAAAAGAAGGCTTGAACAAAAAAATGAAGCATATTTTCTTCTTTCATAGAAGTACTTAATACTTCTGTATGAAAATTCACTCTTAATGTTTAAATCCAATGCAATGCCACTCAAAACCCCATTAAAATTTGTGGCTGGGGTACTCTTACTCTTATGATGAGGTATATAGACTAACAAGGGAGAATATAACAAAATTATTCTTGCAGCTGGAAGAATGAAAATGCCATGTTAATGAAGAGAAATTTATCCTACCAGATACAATGATGTAGGATCTGAAAAAAACCAGCAGGTCAAGTAGCACAACCAAGAGTTTAGAAAGAACTGTGAGCATATCTAAGATTTTAATATATGATAAAGATGGCATTCAAATGAATTGTTGAAATACGGAAAATTACTCATCTTACGCCTTTCATCCAAGAAAATGACAGATAAAGGAAATATATAAAGTTAAAAAATAAAACCATACTAGATCTGGATGAAAATATGAGCAAACTCATTTCTGATTTATTTATAATTTCCGATGAGATAGACTTTCTGAGCATGTCTCATAAGATATAAAGGAAAATACTGATAATTATAAAACCACAAATTACATTTTAACAGAAAGGTAACACACAGAATCAAGTTTGAAAATTTCTTAAACAGAAATGTTATTTTTAACAAATGTTAAACAAAGGATTAACATTCGTAGCATCACATAAACCATCCCAATAGTAAATTAAATGACACAAACAGCATTTTATAAAAGAGGGGACAAATGGTCACTAAATATATGAAAAAGATATTCAGGCCCACTAATAATGAAAGAAATACTGACAAGTTAATATGATACCATCCTGTCTTTATTGGATTGGCAACACTGAGAGTTAGCCTATCTGGGTATGAGAAACTACACTCCTTATGGAAATTCAAATTTCTTCTCTGCTAGTCTGCAATTTGTTAAAATGTATCAAAAATTTTAGAACGCATACCCTTTGACCTGGAAATTCTGATTCTATGGCTTTATCTCAAGAAGGTAATTCAGTGTGCGCAGATCTATCTATGAGGATTCTCCTCCTAGTGTTGCTCTTTATAATCATGAAAACTGGAAAACAATGTCCCTGAATAAGAAATTGATTAAGCACATACTAGTACATCCATCCAAATTAAGATCACATACCCATTAAATACGAGCTCTTGAATTTTCACATGAGATTGACAAGGAAAGACTATAAAATATCTGTATCATATCATCCTAGTTCTTACAGTAAATATATTATACATATATAATATTAAATGTAGTAATATAAAAGATGGGCTTCCCTTGTGGCTCAGTGGTAAAGAATCTGCCTGCCAATGCAGGAGACACGGGTTTGACCCGTGGGTTAGGAAGATCCCCTGAAGAAGGAAATAGCTACGCACTCTAGTATTCTTGCCTGGGATAGCCCATGGGTAGAGGAGGCTGGCGGACCATAGTCCATGGGGTCTCAAAAGAGTCAGACGTGATTTAGGGACTAAACAACAATATAAAAGATACAGCTTTATTTTTATGTGCATATTTGATTACATAGAAAAAATACCTGGAAAAATATTTAAATATTAATAATATATGGAATTCTGGTGACAGTTTTTTCATATATTTTTACTATTTCATATTGCTTGATCCATTTTAAGATGATGCTGTTTATTCTTATGGTCAAAAAATAGTAAAATCATTTTCATTGGTGGGAAACTGATGTAACAGGGGACAGCATGGAATTCTTTAGGCAAAAATACTAGAGTGGGTAGAATTCCCTTCTCTAGGGCATCTGCCCAACCCAGGGACTGAACTCAAGTCTTCTGCATTGCAGGCATATTCTTTACTATCTGAGCCACCAGGGAAGCTCCGCAACAGGGAACATGTTATTTATAACATTTAGAAAATACTATTTTTCATGAAATCATATAGGATTGCCCAGAATTGGATAATTTCCTTTGAAATCCCATATAACATTATGATACTTGTATAAATTAAAATTATAAAAGACAAAATGAGATTTATAAGTTATTACTTTCTGTTATAAACTCAATGAAATGAGGACATTTACTTAACTGACTTTCCTACAGATCTTAACATAGAGAAATATGCAAGAAACATTTATTCAGTTGAACCAGTTGGACTTCAACTATTTTTAAATATCATAATATTTTTACCTATACTAATAAAACTGGAATTTCCAAAGACCCTAAATTTACAAATCACCCTAGTGTCAAAAACCAGATTCTGCATGCTGAGTGAAACAAAGCAGATGGATGAGTTTATTGCAAGGTTTTCCGCTTACAAGCCAGGGAACTCGAGGCTACAGGAACAATGAGTTCTCAGTTGCTCACAGACTTAGGAATTTTTATGGGAAGAATGCAGAAGTTGTTTGGCTTTTTCAGCTGGTTTGTTGCCTGGTGGTCTTCTTTCTTATTTGGATCAGGGTAGCTGAGTTAGGACGGAGAAGGCAATGGCACCCCACTCCAGTACTTTTGCCTGGAAAATCCCATGGACAAAGGACCTGGTAGGCTGCAGTCCGTGGGGTCGCTAGAGTCGGACACGACTGAGCGACTTCATTTTCACTTTTCACTTTCATGCATTGGAAACGGAAATGGCAACCCACTCCAGTGTTCTTGCCTGGAGAATCCCAGGGACAGGGGAGCCTGGTGGGCTACCGTCTATGGGGTCTCACAGAGTCGGACGTGACTGAAGCAACTTAGCAGCAGCAGCAGCAGCAGATGAGTTAGGAAACAAGAAAATCCTGAGATGGCATGAAAAGACTTAGTATTTGGGGCCTGGCTAGTGTCCTCTGCTGATTTCTAAGAAGAAAGAGCTGTGAGGTTAGGTTAAGATTCATTTTTGCTCCTGTGTTTTGACTGACGCCACTTTGTCCTTGACATAAGTGACTCCATTTGGTTTGGTTCCACACTAATTACAAAAGGAAAGACTAATAAATTGACCATTGCATAAATCTCAAGAATAATTTTTACAATAGTTAAAATTTTCTTTGGCGTTCTCAGAATATTAAAGAAAGAGATTTAAAGCTGTTTCAAGATAAAATACATCTAAAAGACCTCTAGAGTTCAAAGAGTGCACAATCAAACCCCTTATACCCAGCACTTCTCTCCAGGAAAAAAAAAAAAAAAACAGAAATGTCTGTTTTTATCCATAACTCTTTTCAAACAGCACAAGCTCAGTTTGTTTTGTTTTGTTTTAAAGAATTTTTAATATATCTTGGATGAAAAAAAAGCAGAAATGTTTTCCCGATAATTGTCTGTAATTCTGTTCCTTTTCTGTATTTTCTCTAATGTGTATCTATTATGATCAAGAACATTTTCTAATTTTGTAAATGATCAGCATGACTCAATAAAAAATAAACCAAAACAATTTTGAACACCTAACTGGTAATATTTTTAAATTTTCCTTGAGCTGGAACAATTAGATGTTTGAATTACTTACTCTGAATGCTAATGTATGAATACTTTTCTCCTGTTCCACATTCATCTCTCTATATATAAACTATTTAAATCACAGTATAATTATAGAATATGTTAGTAGAAGGAAGGCAGTGTTTTATCAATGCCTGTAAGCATCATTTACATTAGCATCTGTTACAGAACTGGCTTGAAATTTTATTTCTAGAGCCTTAAAATCTGTGGGTCACACACATTCAGTGTTTCTAGACTCTAATGTCATACGACTAAAACCATTTTTCAACCTTCCATTATTTCAACATGCTTTTGAATGCATCCGAAGACATGGGTATTATGTTTTCCTGGTTTCTTATCTCTCTTTTTTTTTTTTTTTCATTGTGTCTTGATTGGTTTTTATTTTTTTTTTTTAATTTTGTTTCTTTAGATCCTTTCATCTCTGTAAGTCTTCTAACATGTTGTTGGCTTTTCTTTCTATTTTTGTTTTCTTTTAAACATACAAAGTTAGCTCTTACTCATGTTTATATACAAGGCCTTTAACACTTTTGGCATATCAATTCTCAGATGTTTGGTAATAAAAATATCTTTCTTGAAATATGGAAGTAGGAGATAGATCTGCAAGTGTTGCAATGGGCCTGTCAGTATTTACAAAGCAACACCTAATGTTACCAGGTGATTGCAGATTTCTGGACAAAGACATACTGGTAGGGAGCTAGTCTCATAAGTAAATTTATTAGATATCACCTTTTAGATATCAATTACAAAGAAAGAATAATCTATAATATTTCTATGGATTTTATAGAATATAAAGGGACTATAACTATTAGTTTCTTCTATATGCTTATATCAGAGAAGGCAATGGCACCCAACTCCAGTACTCTTGCCTGGAAAATCCCATGGATGGAGGAGCCTGGTAGGCTGCAGTCCATGGGGTCGCGAAGAGTTGGACACGTCTGAGCGACTTCACTTTCACTTTTCACTTTCATGCATTGGAGAAGGAAATGGCAACCCACTCCAGTGTTCTTGCCTGGAGAATCCCAGGGACGGGGGAGCCTGGTGGGCTGCCGTCTATGGGGTCTCACAGAGTCGGACACGACTGAAGCGACTTAGCAGCAGCAGCAGCAGCATATGCTTATATAGCTAACCTGTTTGTTTCAATTAGTATACAATAGACTCCAAAAGATTACTTCATAATTTGGATTTTCATAATTTTTTGACAAAGCTAAGTTTCTACCAGCACAACCCAGCAGGGGACTGTGTTTCTCTCCAGGTTTGTGTTTTAGTTGTGTGGAGGACTGTGATGCCAGAGCCAAGATTCTTTATTTCCTCCTTCCTTCTTCATCTACTTCCCATCCTCCTTCTTAGGTCCGAGCTGGGGGCAGTAGGAGAAAGAGAGGGCAGCATATATCTAGGGTTGAACTTTTGAATAACACAGCTTTGAAAATTGGTTATGTATGAGAAGAGACATAGAGAAAATAAGTAAGTGTATCAAGAACAATGGAGAGGAAGTTACACAAGTTATATAAGTAGTCAGGGGGAAGACTACATGGTTTTGGAGTTATCAGTTTGAACTAATGGGTTTTAAGATAGGTGGGTGGACAGATAGGTGGATATATAGACAGATAGGTAGGTAGATAAACACACAGAGAATAATATAGTGTGATGTAATGTAACTTTTTTCTAATTTTGTCTGCTGAGAGGACCCTTGGCAACAATGAGCACACTAAGCACCAGGCTCTTGGTTTCTAAATACTGTGGCACAATAAAAGAAACTAAGGCTCCATAAACATCTGACTTGGCTATAGGGAAGGAAAAAATTAGGTGGTTCTGGAATGTGTTATTGTTCTAGAAAGAAGTATACAAAGAGCGATGGGGCCTTGTCCATTGACACAGGCTCTAGTTTGAAGGATCACCTGCTGGCCAAACAGAACATCAGAATAAATCATGATAGTAATGAATGCTCTACTAGCTAATTTGAACACCAAAATAAACTATGATAGTAATGGACTCTATTTGTAAAATACATATCCGTGAGGCTTTACTGTTGTAAATTCATGAATTTTAAAAATAGATTTATGAGGGGAAATAGTACACATCAGTGGAATGACAACTTGTAAATCAAAAGAAATAATGAAATTAAACTATTACTATTTAATAATAACTTATTTAGATATGAATGATCAAAGAATGCTAAAACTGAAGGTGTACATTTGATGAAGAACTGAATATTTACATTGTCTCAATGTATCTTTCAAAAAAATTGTTACTAATTGCTTATTAAGTAAGTACAACATGCTGAATAATTAACTTCAAAGCAGAGTATTAAACCAATACCATCTCATCCAAGTAACAAACATTAATATTATAAGAAATTATGCAAATTAGCACTGTTGTCTCCTGATATGCTGTAATGCTGAAAAGGATATAACATTACTTCTGGGGCATCTTGTCAAAAATGCATTAAATCATGAGGAACATCAGAAAAATATTCTAAAAAGTTACTGTTAGGCTTTTCAAAAAATCAAGTTTAAGAAAAGTAAAGATAGACTGAGGGACTCATCAGTCTATCTTGACAAGACTAAAGAAACAAATACAAAACATACTTCTGGACTGGATCCTGGACTTACAAATGACATTATTAGGATAATTGGCAAAACTCTACTAGAGTCTGGGGATTATATGGCAATATTAGATCAAAGTTAATTTAAATAGCTGTCCTGTGGTTGTATAGGAAAGTGCCATTTTGCTTTAAAGCATATTGAAGTCTGATGAAAAATACAACATTGGTCTGCAGCTTAATCCAGTGGTTCTATCAGTGGTACTATAGGAACTCTATTGATGATTTTTATAACTTATATGTAAATTAGAAGATATTTCCAAAAAAAGTAAAACGCAGATAAAATTTTGATCAAACTTCTATGCATTATTTTTAAAATCCTAATGTCTAAATCATGGGAACACTGAAAATGTTGATATGGGTCATAGGGGAATCTGATTTCTCATGTTGTGACTCCCTCTTCTATTGGCTTTTGTTACATAATTCTGCCCACAGAGGCACAGTATGTCGTTTCATTCGCTAAAGGATGAAACCATGTAAAATCAATAGTTATAAATTGATCATTATCTCTCTTCTCTCTTGTATTATGGAGGTTTCTAGTACTCACCTAATGTCATATTACACCTTCTGATTGTTTTTGTTTCAAAATAAAAACATCAATCACCCTCAAAAAACTGTTTTTTTGTTTGGGGGAAATCAAAGTTGGAAATTAAATAGATTTTAGCAGCAAAATTTTGATTAAGAAATGAAGCATCCTGGTTAACCAAAATTTTGCTTTTTCTTTTGGACATACTAAATTTTGTGAAAAAATCTTATGGTACCTCTTCCTGACTTTGGTAAAAATGAAAAAGAAAGTGAGGAAGGATGAAAAGGAAGGAAAGAAGGGAGAGAGGAGAAAGTGAGAGAAAGAAGGGGGAAAGTCCATAGAAACTTGGCCTGTCTCTAATATAGATCCTGGAGCTTACATTTTTTTTTAATTACTGGCATAAAGTCATTTGACTAAAACTGAAATAATCCCACACATATATGAACAACTGATCTAAAAGAAAGGTGCTAAGAATACACAATTGGAAATGGATAGTCTGAACAAAAGGTGTTGGGGAACCTGGATATTCACATGCAAACAAGTGAAATTGGACCCCTATCTCACACCATACACAAAATCAACTCAAAATGTATTAAAAAACTAAATGTAATACCTGAAACTGTAAAGCTCTTAGAAGAAAACCTAGAGGAAATGACATGGGTCCTGGCAATGACTTTTGACTATGATGCCAAAAGCACAAAGAAAGTGAAAGTTGCATCTGACTCTTTGACCCCCATGCACTATAGAGACCATGGAATTCTCTAGGCCAGAATACTACAGTGGGTAACCATTCCCTTCTCCAGGGGATCTTCCTGACAAAGGAATCAAACCAGGGTCTCCTGCATTGCAGGGAGATTCTTTATCAGCTGAACTACTAGGGAAGCCCAAAAGCACAAACAAAAAATCAAAAATAGGTAAGTGGGACTAAATCAAACTAAAAAGCTTCTGCACGGCAAAGGAAAGAAAACAGTGAGAAGACAAACTGTAGAATGGGGAAATATTTTCATATCATATATCTGATAATGGGTTGATTTACAATATAAGAAACTTCTATAAATAGGAAAAACCAAATAATCTGTTTTAAAAAGTGGGCAAGGAACTTGAACAGATATTTCTCCAAAGTAGACATACAAATGGACAACAGATATGTGAAAGATGCTCAGTATCACTAATTATCAGAGAAATGCAAAGCAAAACCACACTGAGCTATTACCACACACCTGTTTAGTACAGTTCAGTCGCTCAGTCGTGTCCGACTCTGCGACCCTATGAATCGCAGCACGCCAGGCCTCCCTGTCCATCACCAACTCCCAGAGTTCACCCAAACTCATGTCCATCAAGTCGGTGATACCATCCAGCCATCTCATCCTCTGTCGTCCCATTCTCCTCCTGCCCCAATCCCTCCCAGCATCAGGGTCTTTTCCGATGAGTCAACTCTTTGCATGAGGTGGCCAAAGTATTGGAGTTTCATCTTTAGCATCAGTCCTTCCAATGAACACCAGGACTGATCTCCTTTAGGGTGGAATGGTTGGATCTCCTTACAGTCCAAGGGACTCTCAAAGGTCTTCTTCAACACCACAGTTCAAAACCATCAAATCTTCAGCGCTCAGCATTCTTTACAGTCCAACTCTCACATCCATACATGACCACTGGAAAAACCATAGCCTTGACTAGACGGACCTATGTTGGCAAAGTAATGTCTCTGCTTTTTAATACACTGTCTAGGTTGGTCATAACTTTCCTTCCAAGGAGTAAGCGTCTTTTAATTTCATGACTTTAGTCACCATCTGCAGTTATTTTAGAGCCAAAAAAATAAAGTCTGACACTGTTTCCAGTGTTTCCCCATCTAATTCCCATGAAGTGATGGGACCAGATGCCGTGATCTTAGTTTTCTGAATGTTGAGCTTTAAGCCAACGTTTTCACTCTCCTCTTTCACTTTCATCAAGAGGCTTTGTAGTTCCTCTTCACTTTCTGCCATAAGGGTGGTGTCATCTGCATATCTGAGGTTATTGATATTTCTCCCAGCAATCTTGATTCCAGCTTGTGCTTCTTCCAGCCCAGTGTTTCTCATGATGTTCTCTGCATATAAGTTAAATAAGCAAGGTGACACTATACAGCCTTGACGTACTCCTTTTCCTATTTGGAACCAGTCTGTTGTTCCATGTCCAGTTCTAACTGTTGCTTCCTGACCTGTATATAGGTTTCTCAAGAGGCAGGTCAGGTGGTCTGGGAATCCCATCTCTTTCAGAATTTTCCACAGTTTACTGTGATCCACACAGTCAAAGGCTTTGGCATAGTCAATAAAGCATAAATAGATCTTTTTGTGGCACTGGCTTGCTTTTTCGGTGATCCAGCGGATGTTGGCAATTTGATCTCTGGTTCCTCTGCCTTTTCTAAAACCAGCTTGAACATCTGGAATTTCATGGTTCATGTGTAGTTGAAGCCTGGCTTGGAGAATTTTGAGCATTACTTTGCTAATGCATGCTGCTGCTGCTGCTAAGTCGCTTCAGTCGTGTCCGACTCTGTGCGACCCCATAGATGGCAGCCAGCCAGGCTCCCCAGTCCCTGGGGTTCTCCAGGCAAGAACACTGGAGTGGGTTGCCATTTCCTTCTCCAGTGCATGAAAGTGAAAAGTGAAAGTGAAGTCACTCAGTCATGTCCAACTCTTAGTGACCCCATGGATTGCAGCCCACCAGGCTCCTCCATCCATGGGATTTTCCAGGCAAGAGTACTGGAGTGGGGTGCCATTGCCTTTTCCTGCTAGCACATGAGATGAGTGCAATTGTGTGGTAGTTTGAGCATTCTTTGGCATTGCCTTTCTTTGGGATGGGAATGAAAACAGACCTTTTCCAGTCCTGTGGCCACTGCTGAGTTTTCAAAATTTGCTGGCATATTGAGTGCA
The DNA here is from genome assembly GCF_029407905.1 of Bubalus kerabau. Taxonomy (NCBI): domain Eukaryota; kingdom Metazoa; phylum Chordata; class Mammalia; order Artiodactyla; family Bovidae; genus Bubalus; species Bubalus kerabau. Next base: position 140,912,026 of record NC_073624.1, read on the forward strand.
GCACTTTCACAGCCATCATCTTTCAGGATTTGAAATAGCTCAACTGGAATCCCATCACTTCCACTAGCTTTGTTCGTAGTGATGCTTTCTAAGGCCCACTTGACTTCACATTCCAGGATGTCTGGCTCTAGGTCAGTGATCACACGATCGTGATTATCTGGGTCGTGAAGCCCTTTTTTGTGCCACCTCTTTTTAATATCTTCTGCTTCTGTTAGGTCCATACCATTTCTGTCCTCTATCGAGCCTGTCTTTGCATGAAATGTTCCCTTGGTATCTCTAATTTTCTTGAATTGATCTCTAGTCTTTCCCATTCTGTTGTTTTTCTCTATTTCTTTTCATTGATTACTGAGGAAGGCTTTCTTATCTCTCCTTGCTATTCTTTGGAACTCTGCATTCAGATGCTTATATCTTTCCTTTTCTCCTTTGCTTTTCACTTCTCTTCTTTTCACAGCTATTTGTAAGGCCTCCCCAGACAGCCATTTTGCTTTTTTGCATTTCTTTTCTATGGGAATGGTCTTCATCCCTGTCTCCTGTACAGTGTCATGAACCTCCGTCTGTAGTTTATCAGGCACTCTATCAGATCTAGTCCTTTAAATCTATTTCTCACTTCCACTGCATAATCATAAGGGATTTGATTTAGGTCATACCTGAATGGTCTAATGGTTTTCCCCACTTTCTTCAATTTAAGTCTGAATTTGGCAATAAGGAGTCCATGATCTGAGCCACAGTCGGCTCCCAGTCTTGTTTTTGCTGACTGTATAGAGCTTCTCCATCTTTGGCTGCAAAGAACATAATCAATCTGATTTTGGTGTTGACCATCTGGTGATGTCCATGTGTAGAGTCTTCTCTTGTGTTGTTGGAAGAGAGTGTTTGCTGTGATCAGTGCGTTCTCTTGGCAAAACTCTATTAGCCTTTCCCTGCTTCATTCCATACTCCAAGGCCAAATTTGCCTGTTACTCCAGGTGTTTCTTGACGTCCTACTTGCATTCCAGTCCTCTGTAATGAAAAGGACATCTTTTTTGGTGTTAGTTCTAAAAGGCCTTGTAGGTCTTCATAGAACCATTCAGTTCAGCTTCTTCAGCATTACTAGTTGGGGCATAGGCTTGGATTACCGTGATATTGAATGGTTTGGCTTGGAAACGAACAGAGATCATTCTGTCGTTTTTGAGATTGAGTCCAAGTACTGCATTTTGGACTCTTTTGTTGACCATGATGGCTACTCCATTTCTTCTAAGGGATTCCTGCCCACAGTAGTAGATATAATGGTCATCTGAGTTAAATTCACCCATTCCGGTTCATTTTAGCTCACTGATTCCTAGAATGTCGACATTCACTCTTGCCATCTCTTGTTTGACCACTTCCAATTTGCCTTGATTCATGGACCTGACATTCCAGGTTCCTATGCAACATTGCTCTTTACAGCATCGGACCTTGCTTCTATCACCAGTCACATCCACAACTGGGTATATTGTTTTTGCTTTGGCTTTATCCCTTCATTCTTTCTGGAGTTATTTCTCCATTGATCTCCAGTAGCATATTGGGCACCTACTGACCTGTGGAGTTCCTCTTTCAGTATCCTATCATTTTGCCTTTTCATACTGTTCATGGGTTCTCAAGGCAAGAATACTGAAGTGGTTTGCCATTCTCTTCACCAGTGGACCACATTCTGTCAGACCTCTCCACCATGACCCACCCGTCCTGGGTGGCCGCACACGGCATGGCTTAGTTTCATTGAGTTAGACAAGGTTGTGGTCCGTGTGATCAGATTGGCTAGTTTTCTGTAATTATGGTTTCAGTGTGTCTGCCCTCTGATGCCCTCTCGCAACACCTACCATCTTACTTGGTTTTCTTTTACCTTGGACATGGGGTATCTCTTCATGGCTGCTCCAGCAAAGCGCAGCTGCTGCTCCTTACCTTGGACTAGGGGTATCTCCTCACAGCCGCCCCTCCTGACCTTTTCGACCCCATGGACTGTAGCCTACCAGGCTCCTCTGTCCATGGAATTTTCCAGGCAAGGAACTGGAGTGGGTTGCCATTTCCTTCTCCAGGAGATCTTCGCCACCCAGGGATCAAACCCAGGTCTTCCGCATTGTAGACAGATGCTTTACCGTCCTAGCCACCAGGGAATGTGATTCACACCTGTTAGGAAGGTTATTAATAAAAAACAAGATTTATTTATGTGAAGAAATTGAAACTTTTGCACAGTGTTGGTGGGAATGTTAAATGGCACAGTCACCTTGGCAAATAATAAGGACATTCTTCAAAAAAATTAAAAATAGTACTACCATATGATCCAGCAATCCCGTGTCTGATTATATAGCCAAAAGAGTTGAAATCAGGATTTCAGAGAGATACCTGCATTCCCATATTTACTGCAGCATTATTCACAATAGGAAATGTATGGAAACCACCCAAATGTGCATCAACAAATGAATGGAGAAAGGAAATGTGGTACAGAAATATAATGGAATATTATTCAGCCTTTAAAAAGGAAATCTTAACCATTTACAACAACACATGAATGGATCTGGAGGACATTGCATACTTGCATGCTAAATTACTTCAGTTGTGTCCAACTCTTTCTGACACTATGGACTGTAGCCAGCCAGGTTCCTCTGTTCATGGATTTATCCAGGCAAGAATACTGAAGTGGGTTGCCATACCCTCCTCCAGGGGAATCTTCCTGACCCAGGGATTGAACCTGCATCTCTTACGTCTCCTGCATTGGCAGGTGGGTTCTTTACCACTAGTGCCACCTTATGCTGCATAAATTAAGCCAGTCACAGAAGGACAGGTATGGAGTGATTCCACTTACATGGGGTATATAAAATAGTCAGATTCATGGAAAGAGAGAACAGAATGGTATTGCCAGGGGGTGAAGGGAAGAGTAGATAGGGAATTGTTCAATGGGTATAAAGTTTCAGGTATGCAGGATAAATAAGTTCTGGATATCTGCTGTGCAGCAGAGTACCTATAGTTAGAAATATGATATTGTACACTGAAAACTTAAGAAGATCAAGCTCATGTTAAGTGTTGCTATACCATACCAATTGGCATTTGAGGTAAATTAGAAAGGTGAAAAAACTTGGTAAGTGGGTACCTCCTAAACTGACTGAAAATCAAACAAATTGTCATTCTGAAGTGCTGTCTTCTCTTATTCTATGCAATGACAAGCCATTTTTCAATCAGATTGTAACCTGCAACGAAAGTGGATTTTGTGCAACAACCAGCTCAGTGGCGGGACCAAGAAGAAGCTCCAAAGCACTTTCCAAAGCCAAACTTGCATCAAAAAAGATCATGGTCACTGTTTGGTGGTCAGCTGCCCATGTGATCCACTACACATGTGACTGGTGATGGAAGTAAAGTCCGATGCTGTAAAGAACAATATTGCATAGGAACCTGGAATGTTCCTATGCTTTCTGAATCGCAGCAATACCATTACATCTGAGAAGTATGCTCAGTAAATCAACACCATGCATAGAAAACAGCCACACTTACTGCCATCACTGCTCAACACAAAGGGCCCAATTCTTCTCCATGACACCAGACCACATGCTGCACAACCAACACGTCAAAAGTTGAACAAATTGGGTTACAAAACTTTGCCTCATCCATCATATTCACCTGAACTCTCAGCCAACTGACTACCACTTCTTGAAGCATCTCCACAATGATGCTTCTGCAGGAAAAATGAATGCTTCCACAATCAGCAGGAGACAGAAAATTCTTTCCAAGAGTTCCTCGAATCCCAAAGCATGAACTTCATGCTACAGGAATAAACAAACTTATTTCTCATTGGCAAAAATGTGTTGATTGTAATGGTTTCTATTTTGATCAATAAATGTGTTTAAGCCTAAAAAAAAAAAAAAAGAATCAAAGGAAACACAAGAAATCTTTTGGAGGTGATGGGTATGCTTATTACCTTGATTGTAGTGATGGTGTAACAAGCGTATGCATATGTCCAAATTCATCAAAATGTATACCTTCAGTTCAGTTCAGTCGCTCTGTCTTATTCTACTCTTTGTGACCCCGTGGACTGTAGCACGCCAGGCCTCCCTGTGTATCACCAACTCCTGGAGTTTACCCAAACTCGCATCCATTTAGTCAGTTATGCCATCCAACCATCTTATCCTCTGTTGTCCCCTTCTCCTCCTGCCTTCAATCTTCCCCAGCATCAGGGTCTTTTCAAATGAGTCAGCTCTTCACATGAGGTGGCCAAAGTATTGGAGTTTCAGCTTCAACATCAATCCTTCCAATGAACACTCAGGACTGAATCTCCTTTAGGATGGACTGGTTGGGTCTCCTTGCAGTCCAAGGGACTCTCAAGAGTCTTCTCCAAAACCACAGTTCAAAAGCATCAATTCTTCAGTGCTCAGCTTTCATTATACTCCAATTCTCACATCCATACATGACTACTGGAAAAACCATCTTGATGAGATGGAACTTTGTTGGCAAAGTAATGTCTCTGCTTTTTAATATGCTGTCTTGATTGGTCATAGCTTTCCTTCCAAGGAGTCTTTTAATTTCATGGCTGCAATCACCATCTGCAGTGGTTTTGGAGCCCAGAAAAATAAAGACAGCCCTGTTTCCATTGTTTCCCCATCTATTTGCCATGAAGTGATGGGACCAGATACCATGATCTTCGTTTTCTGAATGTTGAGCTTTAAGCCAACTTTTTCACTCTCCTCTTTCACTTTCATCAAGAGGCTCTTTAGTTCCTCTTCACTTTCTGCCATAAGGGTGGTGTCATCTGCATATCTGACGTTATTGATATTTCTTCTGGCAATCTTCATTCCAGCTTGTGCTTCATCCAGCCCAGCATTTCTCATGATGTACTCTGCATACAAGTTAAATAAGCAGGATGACAATATACAGCCTTGACTTAGATATGTGCTATTTATATTGTAAGTAATTAGCCTCTAATTAAAATAAATTTAAATTAAAAAAAATAAATAATAAATAAATAAAAGTATACCTAGTAAAGCTGGAAAAAAAATTTTAAATGGAAGTTTCAAAAAAGCCAGTAAATTAGGTGTTCTGGTTAGCTAGATTCCAGATTCAAAAAGCAAAGGAAAACCTTGATCTTGTATGATTCTATTATTTAAGTATCTGACTATATAATTTGCCAATTTTATATGAGTAGTATATAAAAGTAATTTTTATTATGTGCAAGTAGAGTATCCAAGTCTTACTTTCTGATATTTTATTGCTTTTAAATCTACTGCTGAATTGTTTATTGGCTAGAGAATCTGTAAGTATGAGCTAAAAGAAAAGATATTTAAATTAAAACAGTCTGCTTTGAGTCCCCAGGGGAGTGATGAACTAGCATTTTAATTACCAACAAATTTAATTATTCAACCAGGTGTGAGCCATCAGAAGTTTAGCAAACCCTGTTTTAAGCACTTTGCATTTGTATAAAATTATGATGCCATACATTTCTCATACAGAATGCAGATTCAGAAAGCTGTCAGGCTTGCAGTGTGGTTACATCATTTTGTCTCAACTTATATTTCCAGAATACTGCAGTTATCAGTATTAGACCATAAAGTGGAACATGTTGCACCCAAAAAGTTAAGGCCATTGATATGGTGATTTTCATCAGTGCAACATTCTACCAACCTTTCCCTTCATTATTAGGATTTATCTAAATGCCATTTTTTGGCAGAACTATAATGAAATGAGTAATTTGCTTAATGGAAACAGATCTGTTATGTAAAGTTATAGAGCTGTATCTGTAACCCCTGCTCTTACTGCTCTGTAAATTTAATGAAACTTTCTATTCAGTGGAGCTTTTGTGGACTTGTACAGCATTCTCTTAGTCCTCAGAATAATAAGGCAAGGGCCACAAAGACACTTCATAACTGCCAAGATTACAATTATTCTTATATGGATTTAACTCTAGTAAAATATCAAATTTTTTATCTGCTAGAGAAAAACTTGGAAATACACTAGTGAAATTGAAAGTTAGGGCCAGGGGCATTTTGAAAATCTTTAATTTGAATCAAATCTCCATCATTATCATTGCAGTAAATGTTTTCAGATCCTTACTGGGATGAGGTGAACTAGTTTGGAGACACTTTGGTATTTATATTTTGATTCTGTTTCTACATTCACTAAGGTTGATTTACCTATTCACTGTCTAGTTAGGTAGACATACCATTATAAGTAACATGTACCATTTGTTATACCAATTTTATATACAATTTACATATACTGTTTATAAATACATGCCACCAATAAGTAGTAAATGCATTTATCTGTTTTAGTGTATTTTAGTTTTGATTGCATAGTCTGATAGTTCTAAAATATTCCTGTTGTTTCAATATTATATAACCCTAACCTATGTAGATTTTGCCTCATCCAGACCATGCACCTTACCACTCTTGCTGTATTTTAAGATAAGATTTTATGTTGAATGTATGGCACAAAAGAAAGATTAAATTACCCATACTTTTTTTTTTACTAAGAAAATAAATTTGCCACATGTAAAACCTACCTATCTTGAATTTTGAAAACTAGAATTTTCTAATTCAGAAGGACTCACTATTTTCGATGTTTAATCAAGGGTCAGATAATGACTGAATGGGTTGCAATAGTTACAGTTTATACCAGAGTCACACTATAGTGCCCTCCTGTGGAGGTTTGGTTAAAACTTTATTTTTATACCCATGAGGATGATTTTCAAAGTGACAAAATCATTACAATCAAACTACCAAAGTTTAACTTAACTTGGTCTTTTTTTGTTGTTTATAACTAGATGTTAAATTACTTTTAAATATAAAAGCATTCACAGTTCAGAAAATTTGCAATTCAAAGTACAAACTGAGGAATGTCAGCTTTTTATATTTCTTTATTTTCTTAAGATATGTTTTTCCTTGATTTTTCCTTAAACGATCAAATAATAAAGAGGAAAGAGAATAATCAAGCCCTTAACTAGAAAGATAAATTTTTCAGCTAAGACATTCTTAGATTTATGTCATGAAAAAGAGTTTTATTGTTAGAAGCATAAAGACTATAATATTTTTAAATTACAACAAAAAAACTGATAATAAAAGTTTAGTCTAGAATGTACACTCATTTATATATACCAAACATTGTGCAAAAGCTGACTTTTTTTTAACTCTAGCTTTTTTTTTTTTCAGTTTAAGATTTAAACTTTTTTCTGAGGATAAATCAATTATCATATATTAGGTATTTATTAATATTTCAAAATGATTTGGCCTGTTTTTTCTTCCAGCTCTAAAATTTCTTTTAATTTCAGGAGTATAGTAATGTAATGTTTATTACCATATGTGGCATCACATGCGTGTGTGTGTGTGTGTGTATCCATCCCAAGACCTTTTTACTCTTGGTCCACATTTATAATCAAGTTCAATGTGTACAACATTCTCAGATCAGTGGATTTAGGTGTCCAGTAGTCGCTATTGTATTAGGATGGTGCAGAAGTAATTGCGGTTTTGCATTGTTGAAATTTGATGTTTGATATTGGAATACATTCTTAAATAAATGTGGTTATGTTATACATCATTTTAATGAACATATTTCACTTTATTTCAATGCTAATAACTTACTGCTGTTTATTTTATATTTATTTTAGACTAGGGAAATGATGTTAGACAAAAAGCAAATTCAAGTTATTTTCTTATTTGAATTCAAAATGGGTCATAAAGCAGCAGAGACAATTTGCAACATCAACAATGTATTTGGCCCAGGAACTGCTAACAAACATAAAGTAAATGAAGTTTTGCAAAGAAGATGAGAGCCTTGAAGATGAGGAGTGCAGTGGGCGGCCATCAGAAGTTGACAGCAACCTATTGAGAGCAATCATCGAAGCTGATCCTCTTATGCAAGAGGTTGCCAAAGAACTCCACGCTGACCTTTCTACGGTCATTTGGCATTTGAAGCAAATTGGAAAGGTGTAAAAGCTTGATAAGAGGGAGCTTTATGAGCTGACCTCAAAAAAAATCTGTTTTGAAGTGTCTTCTCTATTCTATGCAACAACAATGAATCATTTCTCCATCGGATGGTGACGTGCGATAATAAGTGGATTTTATATGACAACCAGCAATGATCAACTCAGTGGTTCGACCATGAAGAGGCTCCAAAGCACTTCCCAAAGCCAAACTTGCACGAAAAAAAGGTCATGGTCACTGTTTGGCGGTCTGTTGCCCATCTGATCCACTACAGTGTTCAGGATCCTGGCAAGACCATTACATCTGAGAAATATGTTCAGCAAACTGATGAGATGCACCAAAAACTGCAGTGCCTGCAGCCGGCATTGGTCAACAAAATGGGCCCAGTTCTCCACAACAGTGCCCGACCGCCCATCACACAACCAGCACTTCAAAGGTTGAATGAATTGGGCTATGAAGTTTTGCCTCATCCGCCATATTCACCTGACCTCTTGCCAACAGACTACTACTTCTTCAAGCATTACAGCTTTTTGTAGGGAAAATACTTCCACACCAGCAGGAGGCAGAAAATGCTTCACAAGAGTTCATCACATCCCAAAGCATGAATTTTTATGCTACAGAAATAAACTTATGTCTCACTGGCAAAAATGTGTTGATAGTAATGGTTCCTATTTTGATTAATAAAGATGTGTTTAAACCTAGTTATAATGATTTAAAATTCACGATCCAAAACCACAATTACTCTTTCACCAATAATATTTAATCTTTTGCTCCAGTGGCCCACTGCTTTATTACTCAACCTTTTCCATTTGCTGATACTAAGGATGTCTGCTAACTACTCAAAACACACCTTACTTTTTTAATGAAAAATTAAACAGATGTTAAGAACCACTGGAACCTAATTAAGAGTTTCCTGAAGAAGTAGGAGGGGAAAAAATAAAACACTAAAGAGAGTTGAGACAAAAGCCAGAAAGCTATCTGCAACATTTTATGTCAACAACAAATACAGTGGATTTTTGCCTCCTTACTTAAGTCTCTTTAAATCTGTCTCCTGCAAATGGAAAGGGAAACACACTGGTTTTTCAAAGTTTAAATGTCTGAAATTACAGACTGTTAGACAACTGGCAGCATTCATAACTAGAGAAATAAGTGGAGCTCTTTCTAAAGCAATAGCCATGATCAAAGAGATTATGAGTAAGCTCATCCAAATTAGAAGTGTTGGACAAGGTCTTAAAATAAAAACAAAAATAAGATGAAATAATGTGGACCAGAGTGGAGGATGGCATTAGCTTCTTTTAGTAAAACTAGTTTCATTAGTGAGACCAGGTGAGATTTGTGAGAATTTCTCACAAATTAGTGAGAACCAATAACCAATGAAAGTTTGCTGCTTGTTGGTGGCTTGCTGAAAGTTAAGGAAAATGCAAATAGGTGACCAAGTCAGATAAATGAAGGATAAAAGGAATATTTATAACAACTCTGAATCCATCTTCCCTTCTCTTAGTCTCAAATAATGTGGTTCAGATATCCCACCAAGGAAACCCTATCCAGACATTGGTTAGGGTTCTCACTAATTGGTTCTCTAATTTCTCATTAGTGAGAACCATAGTTGAGAAATTCAACCTAACCTAAAAGTAATCTTAAATTTTTAGATGAAGCATGTTAGTACTGAGCATTCTTCTGTGTTCTAAAGAGAATCCAAGAAAAGAATGAGATATTCCAAGGCTGGAAATATAGAGTTCCACTGATGAGCAACGGTGAAATTGAAGGTATCTTTATACAACCATGAAGTCAATGGAATAAAATTGGGTCCTAGCCAGAAAATTCCTCTCAGAGGGATCCAGGATAAACCTCAAAAGGTGTTCACAAAATGAGGTTCACATGGTCCACAGTCAAAAGGGAACACATGGGGATTAGACTGCAGCCTTCTACGAAAGCTAATTCAGCAGGAACTTGATCTTTCTTTCTAGACTCCAGGCAGACACGAGAGCCGCTTTCTGTCAATAAAATCAAATAAAGTCTGCTATGTGAAATTATCTAAGAATAGGTAATGGCAATCCTTAAATCTTGAGTTTCAGTTTCCCACCAAAAGTCTCTGGAACAGCCAGACTTAGCTAAATCAGTCTGGGACCAGTGCATCTTAGTTATTACCTCACACTAACATTTCTCCAGCTTCCACCATGGTGTAGACCCTGGAGGTCCTTCTGAAAAAGATGAAGACATTGCCTTCAAGTAGTACATTTATAGCTCTGAATGTTGTCATTGCTACCTAAGTTCCTCGCAGGAAATTTTTTAAAGAAAAGTCGTAAATTCCTATTCCTCCTTCTATGCCCTCTGCCATATGAGCTGTGGCAAACCACTCTGAAGGCTTGCTGAAAGTTAAGGAAAATACAGATAGGTGACCAAGTCAGATAAATGAAGGATAAAAGGAATATTTATAACAACTCTGAATCCGTCATCCCTTCTCTTAGTCTGAAATAATGTGGTTCAGATATCCCACCAAGGAAACCCTATCCAGACATGACCAGGTAACTTAATCACCTATAGTGCTTGTACAAATAAACTTTTGATCCCTTCCACCATAATTCTAATTCAAGTAAGTCTAGATAGAGTTTGGCATCTCTAGTTCTTAAAAGTTCCATGGTGATTTTGATGTACAAGTATGGCTGAAAAACAGCTGACTAAAGTTTGCCTGCCCAACTGGGTATAATTTTCTGGCATAGGATCTACCCTCTCCATAAGAATGCAGTATGAGTGGTTTATTATTAGATAAAATTAGGATTATAGGATTTGTGGTAGAGTCTCTTGAGTCGTCTCCCAGCATCCATTCTCCCCCTTCTTCCCCTTTTCCCCTAGTAGAAAAATTTTACCGGGAAGATGATTGGCTAGGATAGACTTCATTTCCCAGCATCCTTTTCAGCGAGTGAGTAAGTAAACTTAGGCAAAACAGTTTTGGCCGATGGAATGTAAGCAGAAGTCAAGTGTGAATCTTAATGGAATTTTCATTAAAAGGAAGGAGCACACCCTTCTTTTTCAGTTCAGTTCAGCCTCTCAGTTGTGTCCGACTCTTTGTGACCCCATGAACTGTAGCACACCAGGCTTCCGTGTCCATCACCAACTCCCAGAGCCTGCTCAAACTCATGTCCATCGCAGTGGTGATGCCATCCAGCTATCTCATCCTCCATCGTCCCTTTCTCCTCCCACCTTAAATCTTTCCCAGCATGAGTGTCTTTTCCAGTGAGTTGGTTCTACGCATTAGGTGGCCAAAGTATTGAGTTTCAGCTTCAGCATCAGTCCTTCCAATGAATATTCAGGACTGATTTCCTTTAGGATTGAGGTTGGATCTCCTTGCAGTCCAAGGGACTCTCAAGAGTCTTCTCCAACACCACAGTTCAAAAGCATCAATTCTTCGGTGCTCAGCTTTCTTTATAGTTCAAATCTCACATCCATACATGACTACTGGAAAAACCATAGCTTTGACTAGATGGGCTTTTGTTGGCAAAGTAATGTCTCTGCTTTTTAATATGCTGTCTAGGTTGGTCATAACTTTTCTTCCAAGAAGCAAGTGTCATTTAATTTCATGGCTGCAGTCACCATCTGCAGTGATTTTGGAGCCCCCAAAAATAAAGTCTGTCACTGTTTCAATTGTTTCCCCATCTATTTGCCATGAAGTAATGGGACCAGATGCCATGATCTTAATTTTCTGAATGTTGAGCTCTAAGCCAGCTTTTTCACTCTCCTCTTTCACTTTCATCAAGAAGCTTTTTAGTTAGTTCCTCTTCACTTTCTACCATAAGGGTGGTGTCATCTGCATATCTGAGGTTATTGATATTTCTCCCAGCAATCTTGATTCCAGCTTGTGCTTCATCCAGCCCAGCATTTTGCATGATGTACTCTGCATATATGAAAAATAAGCAGGTTGACAATATACAGCCTTGACGTATTCCTTTCCCGATTTGGAACCAATCTGTTCTTCCATGTCCAGTTCTAACTGTTGCTTCTTGACCTGCATACAGATTTCTCAGGAGGCAAGTCAGGTGGTCTTGTATTCCCACCTCTTCCCTTCTTTTTGCCTTTCTCCTATTTTTCTGGGTAGACTATGAAAAGGATGGCTTCAGATGGAGCAGTCATTTTGGACCAGGAGCATATCTTGGGACTGGAGGCCAGCATAGAGGAGCAACAAGCTAAAAGGAGCCCAGACCCCAAAAGACTTCATACAGAGCAGAGTCAAAGTTGCTGTGTGTGTGCTGTGTAGCAGCTTTCTTTTGCTAACTTCTGAAATTTTATGTGAAGACACGATAAAATACTGTCTTGTTAAAGCTGCTGAATTTTGGGTTTTCTGTCACTTTAACAGCTAAATGCTATCCCACTACACCAGTGTCACTGCCATATAGTGTTAACAAACAACTATTATCCACTTTTCATTTTAAAAATTAAATTTAAAACATTTTTAATGATAGCATCCTGAAAGATGATGATGTGAAAGTGCTGCACTCAATATGCCAACAAATTTGGAAAACTCAGCAGTGGCCACAGGACTTGAAAAGGCCAGTTTTCATTCCAATCCCAAAGAAAGGCAATGCCAAAGAATGTTCAAACTACTGCACAATTGCACTCATCTCACATGCTAGTAAAGTAATGCTCAAAATTCTCCAAGTCAGGCTTCAGGAATACGTGAACCATGAACTTCCTGATGTTCAAGCTGGTTTTAGAAAAGGCAGAGGAACCAGAGATCAAATTGCCAACATTCTCTGGATCATCGAAAAACCAAGAGAGTTCCAGAAAAACATCTATTTCTGCTTTATTGACTATGCCAAAGCCTTTGACTGTGTGGATCACAATAAACTGTGGAAAATTCTGAAAGAGATGGGAATACCAGACCACCTGACCTGCCTCTTGAGAAACCTATATGCAGGTCAGGAAGCAACAGTTAGAAGTGGACATGGAACACCAGACTGGTTCCAAATAGGAAAAGGAGTACGTCAAGGCTGTATATTGTCACCCTGCTTATTTAACTTATATGCAGGGTACATCATGAGAAACGCTGGGCTGGAAGAAGCACAAGCTGGAATCAAGATTGCTGGGAGAAATATCAATAACCTCAGATATGCAGATGACACCACCCTTATGGCAGAAAGTGAAGAGGAACTAAAAAGCCTCTTGATGAAAGTGAAAGTGGAGAGTGAAAATGTTGGCTTAAAGCTCAACATTCAGAAAACGAAGATCATGGCATCTGGTCCCATCACTTCATGGGAAATAGATGGGAAACAGTGTCAGACTTTATTTTGGGGGGCTCCAAAATCACTGCAGATGGTGATTGCAGCCATGAAATTAAAAGATGCTTACTCCTTGGAAGGAAAGTTATGACCAACCTAGATAGCATATTGAAAAGCAGAGACATTACTTTGCCAACAAAGGTCCGTCTAGTCAAAGCTATGGTTTTTCCTGTGGTCATGTATGGATGTGAGAGTTGGACTGTGAAGAAAGCTGAGTGCCGAAGAATTGATACTTTTGAACTGTGGTGTTGGAGAAGACTCTTGAGAGTCCCTTGGACTGCAAGGAGATCCAACCAGTCCTTTCTGAAGGAGATCAGCCCTGGGATTTCTTCGGAAGGAATGATACTAAAGCTGAAACTCCAGTACTTTGGCCACCTGATGCAAAGAGTTGACTCATTGGAAAAGACCCTGATGCTGGGAGGAATTGGGGGCAGGAGGAGAAGGGGCCGACAGAGGATGAGATGGCTGGATGGCATCACTGACTCGATGGACGTGAGTCTGAGTGAACTCCGGGAGTTGGTGATGGACAGGGAGGCCTGGCGTGCTGCAATTCATGGGGTCGCAAAGAGTTGGACATGACTGAGCGACTGAACTGAACTGAATGATAGTTCAAGAATCAAAATTTTTTATTATAGTTGACCTCTCTAAATATGTTTAGATTTCACATAATCTAAGGTGAAAATTACTGTAGTATACATTATATTATATAACAGTTATATTGGACAATATATGTTGTAGCAGTTTGGATCTTCTGGCAAATTATAAATAGTTAAAAACCTCATTAATGCACCTATCAGCCTGGTCTGCACTAATAGTAAAACTTTAGTCTATAAAAGTACAAAAACAAATGATATAGACAATATTACGTGGAAGCTGTTTATAAACAGCCTCTGTTCTCTTAAGTAGGACAGGGTTTGAATTTGGCAGCATGGTTTGTATGCAAATGGACATTGCTAATTATGAATGAAGTGGGTTTTTTGTTTCCTGTCATTAAGGTAGATGCAGAATCTCTACTTGGTAACATTTTATTAGCAGTTTATATCAGTTATGGTTTATTTCAGTTACTGTATCAGCCTTTTTAACAGGAGTTCTACAAGAGAACTAAGTCCTACAGAAAATTGTTTAAATGATTATTTTCTCAAGGATGGCACATAGCTAGTAAGATTCAAGATGCACAGGAAAGAAGTTAATTCATTATAAACAGTAGATAATTTGGGCATGAAGGCTGAATTCTCTGGAAATCCTGGTAGAAAGGCTGAGAATTACAACTTGGAAATAAAGTTCTATGTAGAAAATATGCTATAAATCAGACGCTGTCAAATTCAGCATGGCTTTCCACTCAGTTCATCCTAATTAATATTTGAGAGATACGAAAGTAACTTTAATTCTTCAGAAATTTGAGCTCTTTTTATTCCATCTTTGGTAAGAACTGTGATCTAAATGTAATGAAAAGAATTTGATAAAAGCTGTATTTTGAGCAAAGTTAACTTGGCAATGTTATACACAACATTGTGAAATGAAAAGTGATTGGGGAACAGAAAGCTAAATTAGGAAATTGAGAAATGATTAAAAAATAGAACTAGGATATAGCAATCGAAATGGAAAGGAATAGACATATGTAAGAACTACTATAAAGAAAATTTAAAATAGAAGTTGATGACAATTTGGATATGAAAGACTAAATTAAGACAAGTCAAAACTTGTACAGATTTGAATAAAAGGATCTAAAAGTAATTGTGCTGTTGACATAATTAGAAAAGACAATTTTCATAATGATACTAAGGGTTGTGATGTTGAGTTTAGTGTTAAATACATTAAATTTAATGTGATACTGAAATGACAAAACATACATTTCCTACAGACAGTTGGAGATTTATGGCTAGATAAGTACATTAGAAAGGTCACTGATTGAACTGGGAGAGGGAACTCATGTGTAATAGTCTTTATCTAGCCATCTTTGTGCAAGTGTGGCTCCTGCCATGCACTATGACATCATGATGCAGAGGTTGCATCGTGATACAAGGTCACATTGTAATGTGAGTGTGTTCTTTAGGGCCAGGGCCTGGGCATGTGTGAGTGGTGGTATCTCGATAAACCAGGTTTGAAGCGTATGGAGGGAGAAGCTAGTCTGTGGAAAATTCTAACAGTCATCAGCTGTGTAAAAAGTTATTTAAGTCTTGTAATATGAGTTAAATGACATTTTAAGAACTCAAATATATTTTTGAAGACTTGGAATAAAAACCCAAGTGCAAATGAAATGCAAACATTTTATTCAACAAATTTTGAATATATCGTCTTAACTGGAATTTGGGCAGACTTTTGGAGTGTTTTAATTCAACAAGTGAGAAATTAACAACTTCTGATTTGGACTTATATTCAGAGCACCTTCTTTTGTCATCTTTAAATTGCTTTATAAAGAACTGAGAAAAAATCAAAATATAGTAGAATATAAAATAAGAGCAATGCAGATGAGAAATCAATATAAATTATTCTGACATCAGTGAATAAATTGTAACCCCTCAAAAAAATTGAGATCATAACAAAAGTAGTAACTCAATAAGAGGAAAAAATACATTTTAAATAGAAGCAATGACTAGGCCAGATTGCTTGATAGTCCAGTTAGTGAAAAGGAGTGAATCACATGAACAAATTGTAAAAAGATTTTAATTTCTTGCCTTTTACCAAAAAATACTAACATTGACGATAACATCAAATATATAATATACATCTACAGTGAAGATATTGACAGAAATTGCTTAATGAGTGCCATCTTTATAAGGATTAAGATTATTTTAAATTGTTCACTGTATAAGAGAATCTGAGAAGACCCTATAGTGTTACATTTCATATATGGAGGAATCTTGCTCCAGGTGTTTTTTTTAATTTGACATCAGTCCTAAAATTCACATGATATTATCTATAATGAGTTGTGACGCTAAAATTTTTCTGAGCTATGTCAATAACAGTTTTCATTAATCAAGCTAGAGGAAAGACTAGATAATCTTTCTAGTCTTTCTGTAGAAAATAGTATTACAACATTTTGTCATATGAAGAGCTGATTAGAATATGAAGCCCCAAAAGTAAAGTGAGATGAATTACAGATATAGGTCAAGCAGTTGACAGTTATTCATTTTTTTATTTTGCAATATTTGTGGAATTTGTCAGCTTTTTAATATATCTAATTTGTTGTTAATTCCTTGCATATTTATACATATATATATTCACTTGTGTGATTTCTATAGATCACTTGTGTATGTAATTTTTTTTCATAATTTAACTTCAGGCTCCACAAAGCCTGCCCTGGCTGCATCTTATACCTGGTTCTGACTGGATAGGGGAGCAGGAAGACCAATGAGAAGGTGATTGCTCTGGTCTGGGATGCTGGAAAGGGTGATAGTAGAAAAGTTAGAGAGAAGTAGATTCCAAATATATTTCAGAGCAGATCTGGCAGGAGTGGCTGAAGAACTGGATGTAAGGCATGAGGGAAAAGGAGAAATCAAGAATGACCCACGCCTCCACCACGATTCTGATTTGAACAGTTGGGTGAATATTATCACCATTACCTGGAAGCCTGGAGAAGGAGGAGGCTTAAGGAAAGAGATAAAGAACTCCATCAGGCATGCTGAGTTTGTCATGATTTCCTCGCTATACTACACTGCCTTTCAGGCTGCTTGTCACATTGTACCTTATAGTCATGCCCACATTAGACTGTAAACTCAAAGAGAGCAACAACTGACTTCTCTTTGTGCTCGTGAGCATAACATTTTCATTTAGTTGAATTTAACATGTATTGCACCAACTATATATGCAAGATGCTCTACCAGAATTTTATTTAAATCTTTTAAATCAAACTCTACCTACAAAAAAAAATGCAAATAGATAAGAACCAAGGTTTAGAATGAAAGATACCAGGGTTAGCACCTTAGTTCTGTTACCTGCTAATCATGGAGTCTTTGAACAATAACATAACCTCTCAGAGCCTCTTGTTCCTTATCTTAAAATGAGAATGATTATTCCTATTTCATTGGATTATTGCGAGTGAAAATAGACCAATGTGTGCAAAATGCCTGGCATACATGAGCGCTCAGTAAATGGTAGGATGCACTTGCATTTGGTTTTCTTGCCAATACAAATAATATCTATAGCACAGGCATGGCAAAATCAGTATACTAGAAAATGTTAAGAGAGAAGTTACATTTTCAGCCTAAGAACATATCTTAAATAGTTTCAGAAGGAGATAATAGGTTTTTGCACTTTCCCAGTCCTAAAAGGGGGAGGGGATAAAAGGCGCTGTGAGCAAAAATAGAATGAATTTACCCAATTCTTTACTTCACTGTTTAACCTCTGCTTTCTTAATCATATGCACAGCAGGGGAAAGGATGTGCTAAAACAATTTATGTGTCATGAACAAAGCAGCCGCAGATTTTAGCTCAAAAATCACGCTAGGAAAACCACCGGTTGGAAGTAAAGTAATAAGGCCAAATTTATTTTTTTAATTGAGTCTTGAGTTACAAGCAACCCTTTAATTACATTAATCAAGCAGCCTTCTTCTCAGCAAATGATGAGGGAAATGCATTGTTCTAACTTTTGCTAAACTTGTTTTTAAAATTGCTGGATATTATTCGGACATATGGAAATAAATACCTTAATTTCTTTTTCTCTCCATCATTTCAGTGTAGCTATAGCAAAAGACAAATATACACTTACTTCTAGACATGACTGACTCTAAAAGATTATACATCAAATTTTAAATTTCAAACCTTTACAACATTTAACTATTTAAAACATTAGCATGCTTCAAACAAAATTTTACATGATAACTTTTATTTCAGTTGTTCTGATCTTTGAGATCAGAGTTGATTTGACTTTTTGAGATTTGAGTTGATCTGACTTTTTGAGATGTTCCCACAAAATCCTCAAGGAAATGGGCTCTACCAATGGATGATGTCAGTCAGAAGGTTACTTGCCCCATATGATAGACTGAAAACCTAAAGGTTACAGGAAATTAAGTGACTTGTCCAAAAGTTGTGTAGTTACTAATGTGCAAGCTGAAACTCAACCTAGACCTGATTGGCCCCAACTTTCACCAACACTGTGTGCATCTCCTGTCCTGGAATGCTCTCCTTACTCTCTATACCTTTGAACATGCACTTCCCCTGTCTGTCTTTGTGTATGGGATTGTCTTTTGTTCAACCCCATCTGCATGCTAATCTCTATTTATCCTTCAGAATTTAATACAGGTACCATCTCCCCTTTATGCTTGTCCAGAATCCCTTCCTCTGTTCTTTTCTATCAGAATGGAGTAGCTGTCTTTCCTCTCTATTTCTAGAACACCCTACATATTCTTCTAACAGTTATTTCACTCTGCAAATTATCTTGTATGTCATCCCTACCAAGAGCCCCATGTACACTCTGAATTATGACCTGCTTGAAAGTAGAGGAATATTTGATCATCCCTGAAAACCTGGGGCCTAGACAATGCTGGTTTATAGTGCATACTCAGTAAAGTCACACTGCAAATGACTGCATAAATGAGAATTTTAAAAACAGAGTACCTTGTTTTCTGAATAAATTATGAAAGCTTTAAGGAGGAGCTGGGAGTTTAGCTGAACTTTTGAGGATTCATAGGATTTATAGAGAAGTAAGGAATGTTAAAATTTAAAGCAAGTGATTTGTAGTAATCCCAGAATTGAAAATTTCCAGTATATAATATCATTACAGGAAATGTCAAGAAAATTTAATTATATTTCTGTCATTTCCAGAATGCAATGAAATTGAGAATGCAATAACATAATTAATATTTTACAGTAAGAGCCCTAAAAGTATACATTAAACATTTTGTTTTCTGGTCTTTAAAAATTATTATTGCAAGGTAATTTACACTTTATTTAAGTTAGTAACAACAAACATGGCATCTTTTCAATCAGTGTCAACAAGCAACAGTTCTAATTTGATCTCATATTTCATAAAAGAAACTTACTTAAGCCAGATGGTTTTTCTCATATAACTAATAACAATTTTGGTTGGTGATGAAATAAAACTAGTCTTTCAGCAGGAGGCAGTCCTGTGTTTCACTGGCATATCAGCCCTCCTTATGCTAGGAGGCACTAAAGAGTCAGAGCTGATGTCCTCAGAAAGGAGATGCCATCAACCCTGATATTCACTGCTGTACAGCAATCATAAACCAACATCTAAGGAAAAATACAAACACCTTAAGTGTCTTAATAAGAGAATGGAGTTTAAAAAGCCCAGTAATTCAATAATGTTGAAATAAAATATGGTAAACATTTTGAAATGTGGCCTTGTGTTTCTAAATGCACACCTTTAGTCTACAGACCTATATTTAAGTAAATCAACCATTTGCTACTTTTGTCTTGGATTTAGTGTCTAGTCATTTGCAAGAGCAACAGCATTTCAGTGCTATTCTTGTGTATATATAGTCATTAATGTTTGTCAAGGGCTTTGGGAGAAAAGGACTACATAAATGTCAGTGGTTATTAATATTTGGATTTTTTATATTTAGCTATCAAATGTGTTTTTCATAATCTGTGTCCAGAGGTTTATCTGTGTGCCTCCAACCTTAAACATTTAAAGCAAAAATAATCATCAACCAATAATAGTATTTGTTCTGTTCTTCTTTATAATTAGAGTAATATTTATCAGTAATTAACAATTATATTCAACTTCTTCAAGAACCAAATTTATTTTAACATGTTTTCATATGCAAGTTATTTAATGCCACTTATTCCTCTGACTTTGGGTGATTATGATGAGAGTAGCCAGCTGACACAGTATCCACCCACATACTCCTCCTTGCCCTGCCCTTCCCTTCTCTGTTCTTGTCTTTAACTGGCACATCACTCAGTCATTCAGTCGTCAGCTAAATAAAGCAGGACTAGCCCAGTAGTCCTCTCTTCTAACCTAATCGTAGTCATTTTCACTTATTGTTATAATTGATTATACAGGTACTTGTATCCCCTGCCTTCTAATTCTACCTCAAGACTAACTCCTATAAGAGCAGAAATCCTGCCTGTGATGGGGCTACCTGGATGGAATGCATTCAGATCAATTGAATTGAACTGAAATCTAAATCTTATACAAGAGGAAAAACTCTTCTTTTAAATGCAGTCTGGTACAGCATAAAGCTTACTAGAAGAAAATCAGAGCGAAGCCAGCAAAATGGCCTTTTATTTTTCTCTTAAGTGGTATTTCCACTCTGTTTTCTTTGAATGATAACAATGTATTTTTTTTAAGGTGTTGGGAGTATGAAATAATTGGGTTGACTTGCAAGTGGTTCTCCAGTATAGAGTTCAAATTCCAGTTTAGGTTAAAAAAATAGACTTGGGGTCCTCTTACCACATGCTTATCCACTAATGCATTTTTAAAAGAATCATACAAATTTCCATGTTTGGCATTGACTCATAAGAACAAGAATAGGTCAGAATTTATTGGCAGAGCTACATAAAGCAGTCTACGAATATAAGCCTATACTCTTTCTGGCTCAAGCTAGCAGCATTAGCCCTTCACTTTTATGAGCACTAAACTCCACTCTAGTTTTAATATTATAATAATAATAAATATAATAATAAAATCTTGTTTATATAAGAAGTTCATCTTGTTAAAAATGCATTGAGACTCATGGTTCTTTATAGGACCCAGTTTATACTGTCTGATGATTTAAAGGTGATAACTTAATGTGATTCATTGCCACCTAGTTCTGAATTTTAATAATAGAACCACTCATCATGATTTTTTCATTTCTTAAAGAACCAGCTTGTCTAAAACCATTGCAGTGTTTTTTACTGGGGTCATCTGAACTACGGTTCCCAGAATACTCTTAAAAGAGGCATGCTTATGTATTCTGAACAGCCATAATCTATCGTGACTGGTGCCAGGTCGACACATTATGAGTTTACCGTGTCAGCCCAGTGAATTACAGCTTTGTTGTAGACCAGCTTGCTATGCAATTATTTCCAGTTCATATCCTATCATCACTCTTCACATGACAATTGGCAATTTCCATTTAGCATTCTAAGCATCCATATTTTGTCTTAATTGTGCTGTCTGATTCTGCACCTAGAATGGAGTGACATGACTGGTACCAATAACTTAGAAAATAAATTTCACTGTCACTGGAACCTATTTAAGGAATATTCTATGTTCTGCTGTTGTTGTTGTTGAGCTATTTGTTACTTATGTTAAAATAATAGGAAATTAATTTAAATAGAAACACTTCTCATGTCTTATCTCTGCAAACAAAAAAAAAAACATAATTTACAATAAATTAGCACAGCAGTTGTTAGTGTAGCTCAGCTTTATTTTGCAATTCTCACACCTAAGCTCACAAGATGACACTTTTTCTGATAAGGTAATCTTTATAAGGTAGTTTTTGTAGGTGATTAAAGCTGACAGATGCTAGTGAGATGGTGAAGTTCAGAGATATAACAGCAAACACTTTTTAAAAATTCTCATTAAAGTAATAAAATATCTTTTGATCTACCAATAGAAAAATTGATCTGACAAAGGATAAGTTAGTTACAATGCTATATTTCTGTATCCAAACCAAATTAAAAGTATAAATAAGAAAGTAAACAAATGATTATAACAAAATAAACTGTAAATAAATGGTATTTTTTAGGAATAAAGAATTACTGTAAAATCTTATCTTCCCAGTCATTTCTTAGTATTTACCATCACCGCTGAGCTGAAAGAGAATAAAATGTTTCAAATATAAACAGAAGCTACAGAAATAGAATATGTCTTTTCATAACATTTTGATATGCTATCTGTTCTTCACAACATGACCTGAACTCCAAATCCTTCAGAAGTAAAACCTTCATCTTTCCTAGGGTAATGATGATAATCAGTGGACTTATGTTTTCAATGATACTCCAATCCGAATCTGTTAAGATCCAGTTGTAGATTGAATAATTAGATTAACTCGATTAATACTATGACTTGGTTTTGCAGTGTGCCTTACTTATTATTATGGGTTTAGTTCTGCTTTCTCATATCTAACAGAAGAATTTTGAAACAGTAACTCATTGTCCGTGCTTGTTTTTGATTACTTAAATGACATTAGCTTTGCTAGAATCAATTTGTATTACAATCCACTGAAGCACTATATTACAGCATGTGCTGTTTTCCAATTTTCTTATCTAAATATCAGTTGTCTGATGTACAGAGTTCATTTATAAATACCAGGAAGTTCCCTGAATCAAGTAAATTAACATGCTGGGCCAGATTCTCCAGCTTCATTAGCAACCCCTCATACCAAGGCTGTGTTCATACAAGTGTGAAAACCAGAACGATCCTTCAAGGGTTTTCCTGGCCTGAATAATTTCCTCATCAGGGAACAGGCTACACTTATTCTAATATTCTGGTCTCATCGCCACAATCTATTCATTTTGCAAAACTCCATGGACACCACCTGGAAGAATCTAACCATTAGATTTGAGGAAAATGTAAAGTCATGGAACTGGACTGGACAACCATGATGAGGAGCAGCCTGAGTTACAGGTCATAGTGGGAGGGCAGGGGAGAGATACAGAAAAAAAATTCATAAAATTTGGCACCCCCTATACCAACAGACTATATAACAGGGGGAAACTAGTAATAGAATGATTTACTGACCAAATGAGACCACAATGATTTCCTGCATTCAGTTATTCAATAAATATTTATTACTGTCCCACTATTTATCAGCCACCTGCCAGGCAGTAAAGTAGGGAAAAAAACAACAAAACAGACCAAATCCCTACCCTCACAGAGCTTTGTGTAGACTTTGTTTATTGTAGACATAAATATGTGACATGAAAATCTAAAAATAAGAACAAGCTTCACACTTTTAAGCTCTTCCTACATGCCAGGCACTCTGTCCGTGCCTTAAACACATTGATTTAATCCTCACAAAAAACCCCATGTGGTGGGTACCTAACATCCCTATGTTCTAAATGAGGATAGTGGCCCTTGCCAGAGGACCATGGGTGAGCGAGCATCCTCAGAGAGCTGCAGTTATGCCTTTTGCTTGTGACAGTGACAATGTTTGAATGAAGCAGCAGATGATACAGGTTTTTTGGTGCAAAGAATTTTAAAATGTGTGTGCATTCTCTGTTTCCCACTCAAAGAAACGAGTGATTCAGACTATGAAACTAGGTGCCTAAAATCCACAGGACAGAAGCAACACCACAGTCCCAATAGGACAGCTGTTGAGATAAAGCCAAAGCACCACTGGGTTTGTGCTAGAAGAGTAACTTGGCACAGCTGTCTAATTCTTTTCATGAAATGGCTGGAACTGATCAGAAACCAGAGCCACAAGACAGACAATGAAACTCGTCCACAACAGACCTAATATCTTATTCACCCAGGTTGACTTTAAAATTATATCAGTCATGAAAATTTTTTCACTGTCTTCTGTTGTGAGTCATTGGGCTATATTTAATTTTAATCATTAAAATGTAAAAATAATAAAAGCCACCAAATAGTCTATAGTCAATTTTCTGATAAAGCAAATTTGTTTTTTCTCCCATTTGTGATTTAAATGGCCTCCAGAAAGTTTTTTGGAACTAAGTGTTAATTAAAAATATGGAAATGGATTTAAAGTACATTACAGCGCACAGTGGAAGAATAATCACAAGAGATTTGTTCACAATACCATACCCATTTCTCAATGTGTTTTTTTAACTATCTAGGTTATTGGTTGTTTTTCTGCATGCCTGTTCCTAGAAAAAAAACCTGTGATTCCAATGAAAACAGTAATTACAATTACAACAAATAGGATAAATTGCTATTTGAACAGGAACACGCAGTTTTAGCCACCAAAAGCAAACTGATGCTCCTAGACTTTCCTGTTTACACAGATGAATTTAAGCATGTTCTCAGATTACTTTATAAACTGAATGTTTTTTATATCTTGCCATCTTTAAAAACAAATTTAGTCCTCCGTGCCTTACTTTCGTTAGCTTATTCTGAAACAATGCCCTACGGTGCTGTGAGGAACCAGTGAACAAATTCTCTTTCTGAAATTCCCTGAGAAGTTATATTTTCAGATATTTAAATAGTGTGCATATATCATTTACTTTTCTGAACCTCTAGTTTCTCATTATAAATTCGAGAGAAAGATCATGAACTAGAGAGAAAGATTTTAGGGGATCCATAAAGAAGCAGAGGGGTTTCACTTGCCCCTAGGGATTGGGTATATGGACTTTGGAGTCAAATAGATCTGGGTTCAAGTTCTGAGGGAATTCCACATACTCTAGCTGTGTGACCTTGATCAAGTTACTTAACCTCTTTGAACTTTAGGTTCTTCCCCCAAAATTGGGATCAATAAAACCTCTCCTCACATCGTGGTATGAATTGAAGGGCCTAATGTTTGTAATATGCTTTCTGTAATGTCATTTCTAATGCCTAGCTTAGAGCAAGTTTCCCTATAAATGAGAGCGGCCTTTTTTCATCTTCCATGTTCAGCTTCCTGGTCATGGTGAGCACTGACAAAACTCCAGTGGGTACCATTCAAATTGTTTTGGGGGTTGGGGGCTGCCAGTGGACAACCCATGGAAAGCAATGTGAATCATGCCCCCCAGAGTTAGGCACCAGAAAATCTAGTAATTTTTTTATGTCACTCCCATCCGAAACTGTAGGGAGAACAGTATCTCTGAGGAATCCTTTAGAATTTTAAACTACACTGACTGATAACTATTAGTCAGTTTAAGCAATACAGTCAAGTCTTTGAAAAGCTGTTTTCATTGTGCTAATCAAATGAATACTCTAAAACTCCATTCATAACTGAGAAATACAGGCATTGCACTGATGCAACAGTGAACCATTAGATCTGCTTGTCCAAGCGGTATCATTTTTCAGGACAAACTTTTTAAACTGAATCAGAACTGATCAAACAGACTGGCAGCCCTGAAAATGTTTTCATGGATGGTTACTGTAATGGAAGACTCAACACCTAATGTATGCCTCCTGTGTACAGAAACCTGAGCTGAGGTCCCAGATACATGGTTCCTGCCCTCAGGAAGTTTCCACAAAGTAGTGGGAGGTCACTCATCCATGGTTGTAACTCAAGGCACAATGTAGCAAGTACTATCAAGAGGAGTAGGCAATATTCTGAAGCACAAGAAAAAGGTCACTGAGGTGATTTGAGCTGGCCTGGAAGGAAGGCCAGATGGAATTATCAGCTGGCAGGGATGAAGGAGAAATACCCTCCCAGGCAAGACACTGGTTGGGAAAGCACCTCCATCTATGGTTTTATTTTTCATATGAAAAAATATGTATTGAGCACCCCTCAAACTGTAGTGCTGGAGAAGACTCTTGGAGAGTCCCTTGGACTGCAAGAAGATCAAACCAGTCAATCCTAAAGGAAATCAGTCCTGAATATTCATTGAAAGGACTGATGCTGAAGCTACAGCTCCAATACTTTGGCCACCTGTTGCAGGAGCCAACTCACTGGAAAAGACCCTGATACTGGGAAAGATTGAGGGCAGCAGGAAAAGGGGGAGACAGAGGATGAGATGCTTGGAAGGCGTCACCACCTCAATGGACGTGAGTTTGAGCAAACTCCAGGAGACAGGAAAGCCTGGTGTGCTGCAGTCCGTGGTGTCGGAAAGAGTCGCACTCGACTGAGTGACTGAATGACAGCAACACTGTGTGCTAGGCACTGGACGTATTTTGTGCAAGCTGAGTACTCCAGTATGGCGGAGGTACTCAAGATCTGTAAGGCAGGAATTTGGATTTGAAGCCTTGCCAATGGGCACTGTCGTGTAAAAGAAGGGAGTGGGTCTGGCAGACATCACTGAGGTGCCCCCAACATGCTTTGTGACTGATTTAATATCAGGGACAAGGGAGAGTTAAGTACTGAGGACAACCTCCAGGTTTTGAGTCCGGCAACCAAAAAGCTGGTGATACCATTAAGAGATAAATGGAGGAGGAGCCGGTTTGGAGAAGATAAATAAGTAGAAATAAATGAACAAGCCGCAGCCTGTCTGATTCCAGTAAGCACTAAGTGTGTAATCCAAATATTCCTCTACATCATGACAAAAATACTGAATCTGAGGCTCTGTATAGGCTGGCGACTGTGATTCTTGTATAAATAGAGAAAAAAACCACTTGAAATTTAGTAACATAGGATAGAACATCTGTAACTGGACTAGAGATGACCTAGTTCAACCCCCTAATTTTACAAATAAAGAAACCACATCTCAGACATACTCTCTACTGAATGGCAGAGCCAACCTAGGACTCCCACTACACATTTAATGGGGGGGTGGGGGATGGAATCCAAATTTCTAAAACATTCAAATCTGGAATAAAGATACCACCTAAATTTTTCAGATGGTGAAGGACAGGGAAGCCTGATGTGCTACAGGCCATGGGGTTGCGAAGAGTTGGACCCAACTGAGCCACTGAACAACAAATTTTTTCAGAGTTGCTGTTACTTCAGTTTTTTAATTAAACTAGCGTGATTTATGGAGAAGGCAATGGCACCCCACTCCAGTACTCTTGCCTGGAAAATCCCATGGACGGAGGAGCCTGGTAGGCTGCAGTCCATGGGGTCACAAAGAGTCGGACGCAACTGAGCGACTTCACTTTCACTTTTCACTTTCATGCATTGGAGGAGGAAATGGCAACCCACTCCAGTGTTCTTGCCTGGAGAATCTCAGGGACGGCGGGGCCTGGTGGGCTGCCGTCTGTGGGGTCGCACAGAGTCGGACACAACTGAAGTGACTTAGCAGCAGCAGCAGCGTGATTTATTCGGAGAAGGCAATGGCACCCCACTCCAGTACTCTTGCCTGGAAAATCCCATGGACGGTAGGCTGCAGTCCATGGGGTTGCTAAGAGTCAGACACGACTGAGTGACTTCACTTTCACTTTTCACTTTCATGCATTGGAGAAGGAAATGGCAACCCACTCCAGTGTTCTTGCCTGGAGAATCCCAGGGATGGGGGAGCCTGGTGGGCTGCCGTCTACAGGGTCACACAGAGTCAGACACAACTGAAGCGACTTAGCAGCAGCAGCGTGATTTATTACTTATAGGCAAAAGGTCTTTTTGATAAAATCTCTTGCCTGCCGTATATGCCATTGTACACAGAATCAGTTTTGTAGTTAATTTCGAAGAATTCAGATTCCATGAAAAGTCTTGAAACTACGGTACCTAGAGCTGTTCCTTGCAAGGGAAGACATGCCTCTTCTTAGGTCCTTGAAACAATAATTGTCCCATGTAAATAATAAGGGGCTGCCCTGCATGGAAGGAAGGGCTTGGGTGCTTCCTGAAAGAGCCATGTTTCTAGAATGCCAGGCACATAAGAATAATCAACAGCAGTTTCCTCTGAAGCAAGAAAATCCTGCCCCGCTGACCAAAGAGTGCCTAATACAGTTAAAGAATTAGCTGAGATTTTTAAAAAGGAGGGGGAGGGAGGGGGTGGGAGCTAAGCAGAGAGAGAAATATTTATAACTATGACAACATGTTTCCTTGTAATAATTCGTGAGCCCACTGGAGAAAAAAGAAACATATAAACTATGAATAAAATATCCAAAATATAAACTTTATGCCTTCTGCAAATTTTCTTAAGTTAAAAATTAAGATTGTGGTTGACTAAAGTAAATGAGTATATTTTCATGGTCTCTTATTTCCTTGATGCTAAGGGTTACCAACTGATTTACAGCTTCCTGTGTTGTTTTTTAATCTATATTTGTCAGCACATTTTTAATGTCAGATTACTTAAAATAGACACTTGGGCCTAAGAGGTCAGGAATAATAATATTCTGTTGACTTTTGTAAAGATTTCATAGCACTTACAAACATTCTAGTTTAGCCCAAAAAAGCTTTATATTTCTAAATGAAATAAATTTCAATATAGTTTTAAAGATTTTCTTTCAGCTGATGACTTTGGGACTGAAGTGTAGCTCAATCCATATACTTTGAAGTTAAGTAAATTGCATGTGTAGCTTTCACCAAATAGTTTTAGCTGCCTTTTATTCTGATAACTTAAACTGGGAAAATAACAGAAAGTCCATGAAGAGACAGAGTCTAGAACCAAGGACTTAGGATTCTTCCATCATCGTTTCTCTTCTAACCATTATGATTTATATCTCTCATAATGTCTGCAAATTATAGATACTTGTTCAAAAGGAATATTTTCAAGTATAAAAGCCATGAAATAGCTTTATCTTCATATAAGCTATCATAAGATATAATTAAATGCAACATTTATAAAATCAAAATTTTAAATTTATATTTCATAATTCAGGATAGGCTCTCCACAAAGATCATTGCATAACTCATCTTATTATTCTGACTAACTGATACTTAATTTCCTAATTCTTAAAACAAGAGGCAATTTATAGTATTTCCTCATTTTTAAGTACTAGAAACCTCAAATTTAAATAGAATACACTGGATGAAACCAAACAAAAATTCACCCACCATCAGGGCTGTTTGAAATAGTTTACAGTGAGTTCAGTGATATGCCTTTTAGAGTATAACTTAGTAAGCTAAACAGATACACTCTGAGTGGCTTCTAAAAGATATTTTTGAAAAGAAATAGTTTTTTTTCTAATTATTTGTAATGGTATTAACCATATTTTCAGTCTCTCACCCTGAGGAAATTGCACAATAAGGACAATTCAAGAGTCAAAAGTACAGTGTTGAACTTCGTAGTTGTAAGAGCTCTGGTATTTTGATTTTCACAAGAAAGACGCATTTAAAGTTTGCCCTAACTGTGCTTTTGACAAAAATTTTTAAAGGAAATCTTTTTAATTGAACTCTATCTGGGAAACCACAAGCCACATTGGATACTGGAAAATGAAAAATAAACAGAGTGATAAATTGGGGGTGGGGGAAAGAAGCAGATATTCTAATTTTGAAAGTTGAACATAAACACTCTCCTTTTCTAAATAAGGTGATTTGCCATAGTCCTGACCAAGCCACATACCTACCTAATTATGTCATGGTATCTAAGTCCCAAAAGAGAAGTTGTTTGGGTCCAAGGAATTCATCAAATAAAAGGGCATTGGATATATGTTTGGTATTTTAAAAATTGAGACTATATGGAAACAGGGTGATGGGATGTCATCATTAACGAATTCTTCTGAGTGAATTGGATTGCTTGGGCGATGTTCCAATTAAATATAGAAATAGCATAGACTAGTATCCCCAACATGGCTACTCTAATCTGTCTTCCAGTGCTGGCATTAGAAAGATGATCCTTTCCATAATAACAGTAATTATAAGTGATAGTAATATAATACACCTTCAGGTTCAATAACAGTTTCCCTTTGAAGAACTCCCAACATTTTCACCCACATTATCTAATTTGTGCCTTGAAACAATTAGCCAGGTAGCAATTATCATTATCTTCCTTTTACAGATAAATAAACTGAGGCCTAGGGATTTCTTAGCATCACACAATTAGGAATAGAACCAAGTCTAAAACCTATAATTCAGTTCTGTATCTTCTAGATTATTGCCATCTTTAGAAAATAGATCTGAGTTTCTGAAGGACTGTTCTATCCCTCAGGAATTGTACCAGAGCCAGATCAAAACACCTTTTCCTCTTAAGTTGCCTTTACAGTATAAGAAGGTACTCTTTTTCAAATTCATTAGAGAGGATTTTGTCATCTGAGGTCTTTAAGATAGGGGTACTCAGATTTCTTTTCAAATTAGAGGGTTGGCCTTAAACAGAAGTACACTTAGAAATACTAAAGATGTCTAAAATACCCTGGAATCAATTTCTTTAACTATCTAACTTAAAAAAAATTTTAAGCCCAAGTTAAACAAGATCAAATCAAGAGATATAAATAAAGTGGGCACAAGGTGTTAACTGGAGTGTCCTAGCCAGATTGCGAATTGGTTTACTGGCGCCTGCCAACCTAAATTCCTCCTTGAAGCTTTAGCTGGACTGAGTAGTCTTCATTTCCTGTCTTAACTTGTTGTACTGTGTTACCGTTCACTGTTTAGGTGATTAGCATGTGAATCCGATGGTCTCAGAGCTCTATTAAGTTATAAATGTTCAAACTACCAGTATGCTGTGGATAAAAATAGAAGTTGCTATTAGATGTCTATTCATACCCTGCAGAAGCCTGGCAACATTTTGAACCTTTTCAAAATGTAAATACTGCATATTAAGCATAGGAAAGAAAATTAATGTGCTGCATTTGCGAATTTATTTCCAAGTCAAAAATGCAACTGGGGAGGAGGACTCCTAGCAGAATTGATATTCTACATTTATAGGGTATGTTAAGAAATTTATAATGGCCTGAACACACAAAAAATGCCACTTTAGAAATGGATTAATTAAAGTTTCTCCAATAATCTCAGCTTTTGAATTTCCTCTCTTTTCATTTTAAATTTATGGCCTCAGTATGACATTACCAGAGTTGATTGCGTTTTGCAGGTGGCATTCATATGTTGGTATTTTATGTGTTGTATATTGTGAGCAATGGGTTACAATTTGTGTTAAAATTTTCCAGAATGACACAATACGTCTTAATTAGACTTGCAAATGAGTAATGCTTTTTTTCAAGGAGAGAAAATAGTTAAAACATTACAGGAATTTTTGTGCCTTTTTTCCTTAGTACTGGGGAAGTTTATCATAAAGTTTTCTTTTTGAAACTTTGACATTTTGTAGTAAATTCTGATTTACCTATGATGTCATCATCTGACAATTCCAAAAAAATGTCTCTTTGACGCATACCAGTTTTTTTGTGTCTGTAGCTCAAAAAAAGTTTAATGAATTTTTCTTGTTTTTTGCCATTCAGAACAATAGAAAATTGTCATTTCAGTGACATTTTAAATATTTTGAATAACTTAATTTAATAATTGCCATCTTAATCATGGATTTCAGTGATACAAACACTACTGACAAATCACGTACGGTTTTTCCAAAGAAAAACTATACTAAATAACAATAAGCAAAAACAAGCAGCAAAAATAAGAAAACAAGTAACAAACACAATAAACTAGAGTTAATGCTACCAATGATGTTAACACATAAAGTAGAAAAAGAAAACATGAAGTAACACAATTTTCAGATAAGATCTTTATACTTCTGAGACACAGAAAGATCTAGAAGCAGGTTTTAATTCCTGTGAGTATTTTTTAGACCTAAACTGACCCTGTCCTGAGTTCCAGGAGGTTGAAAATCCGTATTATTTATTCCTGTAGTAAATGTCTATTTCATACTGAATATGTAAATTCTTAAACGACTTCTAGTGATTTCATTTGGCTTGTAAGTAAAGCTCTTGGATGTTTTTAAAGCTGCATAATGTTTGGTGATGAAATTTTGTACTTACGAGTATAAATTATGCCAAAAGCCATTTACTTGATATTCTTTAAATACCATGGCACAACTCAACTAAACTCAGATTATAAACCATCTTAAATAACACTAATGCAGTGTGCACTTAATGAACACTATAGCCAACTTAAGTTCATTTTCATGTAACAGATAACATCTGGGGGAAATGTATACTGGTAAGTTATGCAAAACAAATTTTCTAACGACCACATCTGTAGATGTTATTTATTGTACGTTCACTTAACAGTTCATTATTCTGTTTAGAAATCTATTCTCTTCTTTATTAGAGCTTTTAATGTACTCACCTTAGTTCAAATGGTCTGCTCATTATCAGAAAAAATATAAATGGCATTCACATGGAACAACATAATTGTTTTTATTATATCCATTTGTGTGCAAGCATTCAAAAATGGCAAGAGAAACACGTTTATTGCTTTACATTCAAAGTAATATTTAGGGGGTATTTGAAAGTCAGGCAAAACCAATCATTTGGTCAAATGATGTACGTGTATAATCAGAAACTCCTGAGTTTTAATCCCAGCATTAGGCCTCAGGCAAATCACTTAAAGTCTTTCTCTTTGTTTTCGGATCTGAAGATTATGGGTGCTATTCTCTTATAGACTCAAAGAGGGGGTTGCTAAACCAGAGTACCAAATAGGAGTATTTTTTTATCAACATACTTTATACTTTTTCTGTTTTTATTTTCCAGATTTAAGAGGTAACGTATTATACTTTTGAGGGAAAAAATATGAGACAATTAAGTTCTACAGGAATATATAAAATAGTTATAAAACTAGTTTAATTTGCTTCAGCTATTCATAGACTTGAGGAAATTATAACGTTCTTTCAGAAAATCTAACTTAATAAAGCTGACCATGTCTTTCTGTTTTAAATAGATTTTATTACAGAACCAGTGATGTTGTAAAACATGAGGTTTTGTTAAAAAAAAATACAAAGGCCTAATTGTATTTTTTAAAGAAAGTATTGCATCAGACGGTTTCATTTAAACATATTTGCTGGCTCTGTGCTCTCTCCACAATTATTGATTCTAATTTTCCTTAAACTTGTTTTCTAAAAAGCCTGCTTAATGGGGAAAAAATCACTATGATGCTTCTGGGCACTATGTTTATTTCAAGCTATATATTTGACAGTGTGCCTTCGTATTACTAATGAAATGACTTTACATTTACCCTCATCTGAAATTGGGACATTTCTCTCCCTTACAGTATCTTACTAACGTAACCAAATATAGACTCTTTGTGAAAGAAAAACATAGCTGTGGTTTGGTTCATTGATAGTATGCAAAACACCCTGAAGTAAAGAAATCCTCACTGCCAGTTATTGTACATGAATCAAATCAATGAATAGCTATATGAGCTAAACTCATAAAAATCAAGGAAAAGAAAGCCTAGTTCTCAGTCAGAGGTTCAGGTTCTTGGGATAAATAGGAGCTTCACCCCGCCAAAGAAACGATGATGTGGAGCTGAGGAGTTCCAAGTTTCAAAGTGTGTGCCCAGTACACACACACACACCAGTGCCAAAGACTAGGAAAACAGAGGAGTTGGAGTCGGCAAGCAGTTCAGATAAACTTTATAAAGAAATCCAGACCACAGGGGATTTAAGGAATAAAATGAGATCCGTGAGCACAAATATCTGTTTGCCCTTAAGTATTTAAATTATAATTTGTTGGAAGAAAGGCTACAGGTGGGCAGATGTTAGAATTCTCTACTACCAGGTTGAAGATGTGATCTATTGATGACTTCCACCAAAGGGAAAGAAAATTAGCAAAGTCTTAGCCTATGAATGGAAGACTATACCAGCAAGACAGATATGGCAAAAGCAACAAGATAAAATTCTCCTTTATTAAAAGAAAGTACTTTTACCTTGCAGGTTATCTCCTGCTTACCTTCTCAGTGCCTGTGGTAAATAAAATGAATTCCAGTCAATTCCTTTCTTCTTTTTTCAATGTCTAACTCACTACCACTGCCCTCAAATTGTTTCACCCTATATTAAAGTCAGCTTTAGTGAATTTAGTCTCCTTTAGTCAACCAAGTAAATACCTCATTATCTTCCCTTGTCTCTGGATTCCTATATACAGCTTATTTATTTTATCTATAATGTTTCAGAAGACACTAAAATATATTTAACTATTTTACTTTTCTAGCTTAGTAAAATAAAGTGCAATATAAAGTGTAGGAGGATAAAAAAGCAAGCATGCTGAAAAAATGTACAAATAATTTTGTGAGGAGATGAAAATGCTTGGATGTCCCATTTAGGAAAAAAGAATATTTTACTAATGTGAAGAGACAGAAAGATTATTCTGATACAGTTTTTTCAGTCTTCTATTTTTATTAACATTTAGTCATCTTGGTCAATTTAGGATGAATAATCTGGAATGATGTCATCTAACAGATTAAAGATTAAGTGCTTAATAATGTCAGCAACTTCCACATGTGGCAACATGAGGACATATTACAGTTTACTGAAAATGGCATAGGCCACAAAGTCAGCACACCAGGGCTTAACTCCTAGCCCTGTCACCAAGTAATTATTTGACCTTAAGCCAATCATTTAATTTCTTCATTTCCAAATTGCCTTGACTGTAAAGTTACAACACTTCAGTCCTTATATATATTTATACTAAGCAGCAACTTCCTATAAGATCAAATTAAAATTAGTAATACAAATTCAAGGCAAAATATATTGGTATGACCAGGCAATAACCTAGCCTTCAGTTCATTCCAAAACCTATCTAAATCAAAAGTATTAATATGTAAAAAATGAAGTATTATAATACGTGGAAAAGTTAGAAAAGAACATCATGATTTCAGGGTTTTTCCAGGTGCCATGGGATGCTAATTATTTGGTGTTTATGCATTTCTAGATTACTGTCTTAATGTAGGCCCTTTTTTTTTTTGTCTGCATCTGGTCTTAGTTGCAACACTCAGTCTTCTCTCTAGTTGTCATGAGCAGGTGCCAGAGCCCATGGGTTCAGTAGCTGTGGCACACAGGCTTAGTTGCCCTTAAGCACATAGGATCTTGGGCTTCCCAGGTGGCACAGTGGTAAAAAATCCACCTGCAAATGCAGGAGACTCAAGACATAAGGGTTCGATACTTGGGTTGGGAAGATCCCCTGGAGTAGGAAATGGCAACCTGCTCCAGTATTCTTGTCTGAAATTTTTCAGACAAGAGAAGTTGGACAGAGAAGTCTGGTGGGCTACAGTCAATGGACTCACAAAGAGTCAGACACAACTAGTGTGCGTGCACACACACACACACACACACACTACACACACATGGGATCTCAGTTCCCTGAACGGGGATCAAATCAGCATCCACTGCCTTACAAGTCATATTCTCAACCACTGGGCCTTGAGGGAAGTCCCAAAACTTGTAGTCTTAAAGACGTTGTCAGCATACAGTGGGTAGCTTCATCTCAGAGCCATAAAAACAAGCTCCTAGGACCTTACTGAATAAATCAGAACATGGGTTTATTGATTTACAATGAGGAATGTAATAGGCATGAAGATCAGAGCACTCAGCTGTAGAACAACTGAGTCATGTCTGTAGAACAACTGAGATGAGAAGTCAGATTATGATCAGAATGTTGCCTTTTAAACATGAAATCAAAGCAAGAGGAACCATTGAGATGCATCAGATGTTTAGTGTCATCAGTACCCTCATCTCTGCTCTCTCCCTCAAGGCATGGTGAGATGGACACTTCTTTGACTCGTTTCTTCATTCCCGCTGTTGACCACCCATCACCCTTCTCTGATTGGCACAATCTTGCCACAGAATTGTTAAATGCTTTCAGTGACATCTTGCCTTGCCCTCAGTATTTTTGCTTGACTTT
Source organism: Bubalus kerabau (assembly GCF_029407905.1). Taxonomy (NCBI): domain Eukaryota; kingdom Metazoa; phylum Chordata; class Mammalia; order Artiodactyla; family Bovidae; genus Bubalus; species Bubalus kerabau. The sequence goes on from NC_073624.1 coordinate 140,947,364, forward strand.
GCACATCTCCTCTCTGAGTTACTCTGTGCTAACTTTGTACATTAACCTTTAGAACCTTTATTATCCTCATCACCAAGTTCTCATGGCCATTTCACCGTTGCCTGCAAGAACAGCTAGACTCTACTGGGTAATATCAGTCACCATCAGGCTGTCATTGAGTGTTTTAAGATCAAACTCTCTGCCAGAACTGAAGAAGATGTACAGAGAATCTAAAACATGGTCTCTGCCTCCAGAAAACTTGTAGGCAGGAGGAAGGGAACACTGACGCATGGAACAATTCAAGATCAAGGCAGTATAAAATGAAGTCCCAAACTACATAGTATAGAAAAATAAGACAGTGGAGGAAGTAAAATGCTAATTATCAGAGCCCAAAAAGCACTATAAGAGATCTGTGGCATCAAGAATTCACAGTCAATGGCATTTAAAAAATAATAGAATTGGAACTTTATGTATATTGGCTGAAATTGTGGTTACTCACCAGAGCTTTTGTCATAATACAGCTCTTCTCTTCCCCTCTAGCAATTGATAGAAGTTGTGAATCCTGCAGATCACCCTTTCCCTGATCCTCTAGAAGAAGGAATCTCATTTGATATTTACTCAACATTCATAGAGCCACCTCCACCATTGGATATGGAAATAAAGGTATGTTTCCTTTTGTCTCTTACTTCACTGTGTCTCAGTATGATATTCTCTAGTAGGACAGTATGATATTCTCTAGTAGGAGAAAAAGAACCAAATGCACTTCTATTTTCCTTCCGATCTTTCCTAGTTAAATATAAATGTTTCTTTTGGCATTGATTCAGAGGTGGGCCAGCTGAGGCTGATTAAGCAATTTTAATCTTTTCTGCTCCACCTTCCCCAATCTCTACCTTCATTTTCTCTGAGTAGGTAAAAGCGCCACTTACTGACCTGTCATGATGCTCATGAATAATGAAAATGCAGGAAAACGTCAAATCAAAATCCACCTGGATTGACATCATTTTTGATAGGAAAGCAGCCAAGAGAATTCTGAAGTTACGTATAAATCAGTAAAGGCTCCAGAAATTACTTGAGTGTTGTTTACATTTAATATTCTAGGGGTTGAATCAAGAACAAGGCCCTGAACAGTCCCAGCCAGAAGCCGATACTTCAGAAACTGATCTGTTAGTTGGTTTCACCATTGAAGAGATAAAATCGGTGCTGGACCAAGTCACAGATGACATTTTAATCAGCATTCAGGTACTCAGCCTTGATGGTGTGCTTACTTGATAGTGTGCTTACTTACTTTATTACTTGTTAATTAGCCAACCTCAACCTTAATGTCTGTAAACACTACCCACACTCTGCCAGCAAGAGTGATGCTGATGATGGAGCAGCTCAATGTAACATATCCACATAACTCTCAGTTGAGTCATCTGAGACTCAGTAAGATCACAAAATAAATTCACTAATAGCACATTTTGTGGTATGTTACCAGTTTATGGAATCATGCAGCATCAGGACCCATAAACACTCCATGCCCAGTCCCACTGACTGACTGCTCATGCAGGAGTAATGGTAGCACATTTGTAAACAGTAAACACTAAAGCTCAGACCATCATTCTTAGCTTAGTCTTTTCACGAAATTTCTAAAGAGAGGCTTTCTTATCTCTGAACTCCTTCTCAGATAGTTTGCTCCTTTTCACATATCAGTAAGAGCTAATGGATGTGTGAAAGTTGCTTAGTCGTGTCCAGCTCTTTAGTGAGCAGCCCATCTCTTCTCCAGGGGATCTTCCCAACCCAGGGATCAAACCCAGGTCTCCCACATTGCAGGCAGATTCTGTACTGTCTGAGCCACCAGAGAAGCCCAGCTAATGGAGATAGATATATATATATAAATGGTGTTACCACTGACACCAGTGGCTGCATGAAAATGGTGATGACAACAGCCATCTCAGTAGCAACTGCTAATGATGAAGCAGTAGGCTAAGCTTTATACTTACTTTTTTTCCTGTCCAAAACAAAAAGAACGCCACCATTTCTACCTCAACACAAAGGCTTGCATCCTTTCCCAGGCAAAATGATTAAGAGTCATTTGCATATTTTGAGAGGATTTATAATTTCCTGTGGAAATAAACATGAACCAATAGGACATTCTACTGCATGTTTAAAATATGAATGCATCTCAGGGAAAGATTCAGTTGTTGTTTTGGACATGAGACTATATATAAAAAGCACTCTGCATTAATGACAATTTAGAGGGAACAGAAGATTAGCTTGGCAATAGCATACCTTGTTACTTGTTTAATCATCAAATGTTAATGTACTATTTACACGAACATTTAATAGTTCGATGCCAACAGAATCAGCCAAAGTCCTCGGCTTAATAAGGGGTGTTTAGTGTTTACCAGAAATAGTGAAAGGACACGTTTTACACAAAGCTTCATTGTTAACAACCCCATGGATGTAATAACTGGTTACTCATGTTGAAGGGCAGAGAGCAGCTGAATTAAGCTGAGTTCAAAACATATCTTCTCTTTAGATTTGATAACATTTCATCTAAATATAGTTTATGGATAATCATGGCCCTGGGCTCCTTTGTGATCCTGTGGCTCTGAAATTATCACCAAGGCCCTAGACAGTAATAAAATTGTTTGCAGGCCCTCAAAATTGAAAACATCTTTACTGAGGCCATGTTCCATGTAGTGAGCAGTATGTTTTTTAAATATTCATTGAAATTTTTTTAATATTAGAGTCTGTAGCGTTTATATCAATACCCTTATATCAGAAGGAATATGATGGTTCTATGTGTAAGTGTTGTCCCAGTGGCCTGCAGCCATCCTTACTGGGCCTGGAAGTCCATTAGCTGGCTCATCTAAATGTAATTAGGCATAGAAAGAACTAGGGACACTGGACAACAAGATCCCCCGTCTCGTCGAGAATTAGGCATAGAAAGGACCAGAGGTGAGGGATGCAGATCTTTTCAGGTGCCTTGATCATTTCCATATTAAGTAGATTCATGGACATTCAGTTCAGTTCAGTTCAGTCGCTCAGTCGTGTCCGACTCTTTGCGACCCCATGAATTGCAGCACACCAGGCCTCCCTGTCCATCACCAACTCCTGAAGTTCATTCAAACTCATGTCCATCGAGTCTGTGATGCCATCCAGCCATCTCATCCTCTGTCGTCCCCTTCTCCTCCTGCCCCCAATCCCTCCCAGCATCAGAGTCTTTTCCAATGAGTCAACTCTTCGCATGAGGTGGCCAAAGTACTGGAGTTTTCAGCTTTAGCATCATTCCTTCCAAAGAACCCCCAGGGCTGATCTCCTTTAGAATGGACTGGTTGGATCTCTTTGCAGTCCAAGGGACTCTCAAGAGTCTTCTCCAACACCACAGTTCAAAAGCATCAATTCTTCAGCACTCAGCCTTCTTCACAGTCCAACTCTCACATCCATACATGACCACAGGAAAAACCATAGCCTTGACTAGACGAACCTTTGTTGGCAATGTAATGTCTCTGCTTTTCAATATGCTGTATAGGTTGGTCATAACTTTCCTTCCAAGGAGTAAGCGTCTTTTAATTTTATGGCTGCAGTCACCATCTGTAGTGATTTTGGAGCCCCCCAAAATAAAGTCTGACACTGTTTCCACTGTTTCCCATCTATTTCCCATGAAGTGATGGGACCAGATGCCATAATCTTCGTTTTCTGAATGTTGAGTTTTAAGCCAACTTTTTCAGTCTCCTCTTTCACCTTCATCAAGAGGCTTTTTAGTTCCTCTTCACTTTCTGCCATAAGGATGGTATCATCTGCATATCTGAGGTTATTGATATTTCTCCCGGCAGCCTAAGCCAAATTATTGCCAGTTTTTCAATAAAATGGCTTGATGATGTTTATTTATACAGTATCTCAAGATAGCAAACCCATTTATATATTTTCTCTCAATAATCCTAGTAAACTCCATTTGAATTAGGCAGGCACTTATCTGATAAATAAAATGAACACTGAGAGGAACAGAAATATTAAGTCATTTGTCCAGGGTTTCCAGGGTTAGAAGTTGACGAAAGACCCTGATTGGGAGCTGTGAACTGGGTTCTAGTTTTAATTCCAGTGTAATCCACAAAAACCACATAACCTCTAATATCACAACCAGACTACTTTGGTTTTTAATACTACAGTGGTGTGGCACTTTTTCAGTGTTTACTGTTTTGTCTTGGTCAAATTCCAAGTAGGGTAATTACTCTCTGCCTACCTAAATGTCTCCCTGCTTTAAATGGCTAAGTTATTTTCCACTTCTAAAACCTGCCTTCCGGTGTTCTTGGCTCTTAAAACTGTCTCATCCCTGTTCAAAGGTAGCCACTTATCAGTGGTCAGTGCATATAAACCAATGACTTGCTGTAGGAACATGTAATGAATTCTTATTTGTAAGATATTTTAAATTTTCCAATAGTTTTTTCTCCTTCTTTATCTAAAAATCATACTCAAAAAATATACAAAGGTAAAAATCATAGTCTTATTATAATTTTTGTAGAAAAAGACAGTAGTGAATTCATGTTTTGAGTACAATTTTTTTTCAGACCTCATTCTCCATTGTGGTTACAAGCATATTTCACTTTCTGTAACTCAGAAATTTCTGAAAATAGTGTGAATCCTTAAATTTTTTATGTTAATCTACTTACTTTCCCATTGACTCACTTTATAGCTTCAGAAATTTATTAAGAATGAAGTTATCTTGGCCCTGAGATGTTAATTAAAATTATACTGAATAGAGCAAACATTTTAAGCTTATATAGCCTAGGTATTTTAATTTTAAAGATACATTTAAAATGAAATTAGTTTGGCCCTGAGTTGTATAATAAAAATTATACCCAATGGAGCAAACTTTAATATATTTAAAGAATTATATTTCAGAGAAATATGAATGCTAGCACTAAATTCTTTCATTAAATGTTGGCTGTTGGCCCTATCTTAAGCAGTAGAGTAAAATAATGTGAAAACCTTAAGAGAAGTTTGCCATCCTGGGACCATAGGTATTTTTAGGTCAACTTCCCAGGTTAGAAAAGCTGAGTGGGAAATCACCTCAAGATGTGGGTGATCACTGAGAGGCTATTGGACCCAGGTCATGGATTTTCCATTCTTTCCTAAAAGGCAATAGAACTATACCCTATCCTGGGACTTGTAGATAGCACATCTGGTCATCAGTGTTCTGAGGATTAACATGGAGACACTGTAGACCAAGGACAGCCTGTTCTTGACCAGACAGGGGATCTTGTCGTCCAGTGTCCAAAGTACTGATCACCATGGTGTGGAAATCTGAGATGTGTCCTTCGGTCAGCACAGCTCTAGCAGGCATGCCACTGACTTTCGGGAGCCTTTTCCCCAGAGCCCTCACTTGCTGGCAGTCAATTCTGTCTCAGTGAAATACCAAAAAGACCTCCAGGTTAATGTGAAAACCCCAATGAGATAGGGAAACAGAAGCTGGAAGATAATAATACGTCTGTCCTTAGTTAAAAAGAAATGAGATTATTGGTGGACCTAAAATACATTTAATTGAAAGTGGGAAGAGTCAATTGTCTAGTTAGACCAGTACTTCCCAATCCTTTGGAACTGTAACAGAATCATTTCTTCAAACTATTTCATGCCCTGTATGATATAATATATAGCCTGCCATAAAGAAACAGAAGTAATATTTTTTAATATAGCACAATATCATGATAATGAAATAGTATAACATCAGTGATATATCACAGAATTAAGAGTTAGAATTATGAATTTAAAAGTTAACATACTTGGAATTATGAATTTAAAAGCCAACATACGTGAAATTTAACATACTTAATTTTAAACTACTTAATTTTTCAATAAGAACTAAAGGTGGTTAAGTGACCTGCTCAGGGCTGCAGAGCTAAACTAATCCCTAGGTCTCCGCACTCCTGGACCCTTCCTCCTTTCAGCTCTCCCAAAATTTTGCCCGAGGGGATTATAGGTTCCTAAAAATAAGACATTTCTTTTGTAACCTGGACAACCATGCTCATCCCTCATTGCCTCCTTCACTTAGCACCAAGAAAGGAAAAGAGGAAAAGCCAGAGGCCAGACTTGACCCCAGGACTTGATAAAACTTGAGCCAAAAAAGATATACTCGTGCGAGAACCCAGAATTATTGGCACCAATGTGATCTTTTCAGAAATAGTTTCTCTTAACTGTGAAAGTGAAACAATATCTCATCAGATAAGGCAAGCAGGTAGACCTTTTAAAACTAGCTGTTATAATTACAGTTATAAATAAATAAATAACAATGAAGGTATATTTGGACCAAAATCAGTATTTGATTTTTTAAATTTCTTCTATATAAATTAAAATGTTTCTTAAAATATAGTTACCCTGATGACCTTAAATTAGGTCATAGGCATTACAATTCTACATTTCTAATTACTTACTAACATTTATGTGTATGAACTATTCCTCATATGCTTGTTGACTGTTTTAAATCACCTAAACAAAGACCCCAGTTTTACCATGCCCGTGCCACTGGTTTCTTTATACATAATGTTATAATCCATCATGAAAAAAGGAAGACATTTCCAGGGCTACAAATGTTCAGCTAATATGAAAATATTTTTGGAAATGTGCAGGTAGCAATGTTAGTCCACAGAATATCACTGCCAGAGGCTAAATGCTATCATAGCCACAGCAAACATGAAAACCTGTCAGCAACTGCTTACTTTTTTACACCAAAACTATATATCACAAAGGGCATCATAATTTTAAGAGCTGTATATGTGGCGAATACTCTTTAATTATGAGAATCATTCTAATTGTGAGATTATTTGTGTTGTGATTTCACAACAGAAGCTTTCTGGGATCCCAATTAGAATGTATTACATGGGAGACAAAAACCTCCATTGCAGAGAGGTGGCAGTACCAACAACACTGCAATAACTGAGCCTAGAGCAGTTATTCTGATTCGGTGCTTATTGGTAAAGTCTGTCTGAAAATGCAGATAAATTAGCCTATCTTCCAACACAAGCCTATGTGAAAAATGGCTGTCCAAATACCACTTCCTGTTCATAGCAGACATGCTATACATTGGGAATGTGCAGAGAAATATGATAAAGTGTTATCACATCACTACAGGCTGAAACACGGCTGCGTCTGCAAAACAGGAAGGTGTGTGAGGGATAATGTCTGTCTTTAGGCACTATAGTATGTCAAAACCACAAAGACAATGTGCAGCCAAAGATAGCTCCATCATAACCACTTTTTTATGATTGTCTTCACAGACCGAGATAAACGAAAAGCTGCAAATACAGGAAGAAGCCTTTAATGCACGGATAGAAAAATTGAAAAAGGCCTGAGGACTCCGAACCAGGAGAGTGATACTAAAACTTCACGAAACAAACAAAACCGGCCGGAATCATAGACTCTCTCGAGCACCAGATCGCCTTCATTTAGTTGAGAGAGGAAAACCAAGCCCCACTTTTTATTATCCTAACTAATTAGAGAAGTATTGGCCCCAATTTCTCTATCTCCTGTCCTATAACAACCTCTGAATTTATTGCACTGTGTGTAATAAGAACATTTTTATATAAGAGTTTGGAGAACCATATATAAAAATACAATTACTTTTATAATACTCCTTTGACATTTTGACTAGTAAATGTTATTCATCTTCAAGGAGAATGAAGTCAACATTTTAAAATAAAGAAGAACAATGATTTTATCCATATTGACCCAAATGAACTGCCACATTGCTGAAGCCTTGTGAACACAGACCACCACCATACTGCTGAGGGTAAAATTTGCTAAACAATAGCAATTCAAGTGCATGTACTAGGGTTTGTTTGTTTTTTTTTCCCCCTTAAATCAGTTGGTTTTCTTATTTAAATGTTTCAGTGTGAAACCAATTTTCTGAAATTATATAATGCAGTTTGAAGCACTTTAATTTATTCTGTACTGTATTTGTTATTTCTAATCTTGTTACTCTCCCGGGAGAATACATGACCTATATAAAAAGAAGCAATGTATAAATGGTTATTAAAGACCAACCTATATATAGATTGTAAAAATCTTAAATACAAATCAAACTCACAGAGCTCTTAAAATTAACCATTATATTGCAGTAGAATGATTGAAAACATCTCAAGCCTTTAAATACTATTATTAAAAATATAATTTCAAAAGAAAGTATCCATTTGCCAACTGATTATCCCTAGTTTGGCAAATTAAATTGACTACTACCTCGGCCCTTTCCCAATTTCTGAGACTTCAGAGTGTTCTAGAATGTAGAGCATTGCAAGGAGGGGACCATTTCTCCAAGAATTTTCCAGTTTGTATTGGAACCAAATGTATTTACATCTGGGTGGCACTTGGTCGAATATGTTTGGTCCGTGCTGTGACCTTGGGCTATAACCTTGCTTACTGCATCAGTACCAAGGGGACTGCCCAAAATGTATTCATTTAGGGCAGACACAGATCTGGAAGGATTTGGTTTTTTTAACTACACTGATCAGCAATGTAAGAGAAGTCCTTACTTTGAAACTGTCTTTATTTATTGTTCATGCAGCTCGAAGTCTGGAAGGCCTGAATGAGCTAAGGTGTTTCTTCCTTGAGCTGTCCTTCCTAACTGAAAATGCTGATGGCCTTCAGAGATCACTAGGAGGGCTCACAAGTCTTAATTTCATCAATCTGTCTTTTTTCCAGGGAAAACAGAGGTGAAACTAGAGAAACCACAAATAGGAAATAAAGGAGCTTCTTAAAATACCCAGTACAGCTTCAAATGCAACCATTGGCACAACAGTGGACCTCCATTTCTAATAAAGAGTGCTGATTTTGAGCAAAGGTACAAAGAGTTCAAAACTGAATAAAAAATAAGCAGTTGGCCCTAAAAACTACACAAAAACAATACCCTATATGAACACCAAAAGCCTGCCTCTGGAGTAAGACTCCCAGGGTCTGTTGTGTGACTTTGGACAGGCTGCTCACCCTCTAATTGGTCATCTGTTAAGTGAAGATAATACTTGTTTTTTGTGGTTGTTCTGATAACTCAATGAATTCACATTAAAGAATTTTTTTCCTAAGGTTTGGTTTCTGTTTACCTCTTAGGATAACCCAAAACCCACTGCCCATCCCTGATACCCACTGTCCAGTTGTTTGGGGCAGCCACCTTGCCAGAATTCCCAGCTTTCTCTGTCTTTCCACTGGAACTTGTGGATCGGTACGTCCCCTCGTGGTAACTAACTTGTCATCGTGTTTTCTTACGTCTTTATAGTGTTGGAGCAGCCCAGGGATCCCTGCAATAGCCTGACTGTAACATCTAATAATAGGAGAAAGAGCAATTGTAGTAGCAGTAACTACAAATTTTAATTCAGTCTCTGCTCTTTTAAATTAATTTTGAATCAATAAAGCAATATATGCAGTCTGTTACCAAAAAAAGGAAAAAAACAGTGTAGACAATGAAAAATAAATTTCACCCTGGCTAGGAACCTTCATTTCTTTTCCCATGAGGCAACCACAGCTTTCAGTAAGTCCATAGGAAAGTATTTTTTGCCCATTTACACAACTGGATACTTGTATAGAGTGGTCTTTAAAAAAACACACACAGTTTGCATTGTTCTTTACAGTGCTTTTTTTGTGAAATAATATATCTTAAGATAATTCTCTATCAGTATTTTTTAGTGACAGCCCATGGGGTTCGAAGAGTTGGATGTGACTGAGCACACACTTTTTAATGACTATGTATAGAGTATTTCATTTTAGAAATTCCATAACTTTTAAACTATTTCTATTAATGGACTTTGTATTGTTTTCAGTACTTTGGCTTGGAGAAGGAAATGGTAACCCACTCCAGTATTCTTGCCTGGGAAATCCCATGGACAGAGGAGCCTGGTGGGCTGCAGTTCATGGGGTTGCAAAGAGTCGGACACAACTAAGCGGCTAACACGCCCTTCTGCTGTCACAAGGTCATGTTGCCATCTGTGTGCACATGTATGATTATACCTCAAGAATGAATTCCTAAGGAGAGAAATTTCTAGGTCATATTTTATTTGCATTTCCAGTTTTTATAGATATTGCCAAAGTGCCTTCCAAGGATATTTTACCAACAGTGTATGATAACTCTTTCTCTACATCATTACTAACAGATGCATTAAACAGTTTTTTAGCTTTAGTATTCTGATAGAAAATGCTGTCAAACTCTTGCTTTAATTTGCTTTTACTGCTTTACCCCACAAAGATTGAGCACCTTCCATATGTTTATAAGCAAATTTAAATATATATATATATGTACATTTAAAGGCTTCCCTGTTCAGACAATAAAGAATCCGCCTGCAATGCAGGAGACCCGGGATTGACCCCTGCATCAAGAAGATCCCCTGGAGAAGGAAATGGCAACCCATTCCAGTATTCTTTCCTGGAGAATTCCATGGACAGAGGAGCCTGGCAGGCTACAATCCGTGGGGTGGCAAAGAGTCGGACATGACTGAGCAACTAACACTTTCACTTTCATATATACTTTTAATCCTCCTAATAACCCTGAGAGATAGACAGACATATATTACTGGCCTAATTGTATAGTTAAGGAGCCTGAAGCTTAGAGAGATGACTAACTTGAACCAACAACTGACAGATCAGGGCTTGAAATCCAGGTATGACCTGTTTTACAGATGAGGAAACTGGAGCAGAGAAATTTAAGTAACTTTCCCATGATTACACAGCCAGTAACGGTTGAACCAGGTTTTGAACTTAGGCTTGTGTGATTACAAAGCCCATATACTTAACCTAGCTATCTCATAGTCATATGAAACAGAGGGAAAACTGACCATTTGGGGTTTTAGTTATAAGAAGGGAACAAACTTATTTGTTTTGTAAGCATATTAAGTATTTAGAAAATTTATGCAGGGATGGAATGCCTAACCCAGCTCCATTTGTTCATTTATGTGCATGGTGTATATTCATTGAGTACCTACTACGTGCCCAAGCATTTACTAGTGAGCCAAACAGACAGGGCATCTGTCCTAATATCTAGGAGAGTTCAGTCGCTCAGTCGTTGTCTGAGTCTTCGCGACCCCATGGACTACAGCATGCCAGGCCTCCCTGCCTATCACCATCTAGGAGAAGGAGACAGCCAATGCTGACTATGATAAAGACCGGTTTCAGGAAATTATGAGCATATTGAAAAAAGAACTTGATCTAGTCTGGAAGATCAGGGAAACTTCTCACATATTTTGCCCCTTGAGACACAAGAGGTAGGATTGGGAGAGGTAGGATTTAACTTCACAGAAGGTGGAGGAAGATGGATTTCAGGCAGACAGAGAGAAGCATGTGCAAAGTCCCTGGGGTGCAGAGGAGGCTGTACGACTGGTCACAGCCAGAGCTCTCTAAGGGACCTATAGCCCCACAGTACAGATTTTTAGTTTTACTCTAAAAGCAATGGGTTACTTGTTGATAAGTTTTAAGTAGTCAGTGACATCAGATTCATATTTTTAAAAAGGTTATCTCCCAGGTGCCAGGACTTCTATACATGGAGGCATGGAAAAGAGCGAATTCTCATAAAAGCTATAGCTCCACTTCTTAGCAGTTTCTAAGAGTGGGAAAAATAAATAACATTTTTTACATTTTTAGTCACAGGGTCCACCTGCTCTATGCAGTCTTTGGCACAAAGGCAGCCCTCTAAGGATTCACCTGAATAACAGTCACAGCCTCTCACATAGACACGTTAGCAGCCTTGTTCTTACCATCCACAGTGAGATAGCTTTTCTCCATTTGCAGGAATAATTTGTGGTGATTTTTTCCTCACCCGCATAGAAAGTTTCAAATAGAAAATATACTCATGATGATACAAGCAAGCCACAGACTGCCACTATTTCAGGTATTGTAGGCACTGTTGCACCTAAATATAGCTGTGGAATCATTTTTCCAAAATCCAAATATAAAGCCCTTATTTCTCTCTTCCATTTGATTGGAACCATTCAACCATCCTGGTAGATAATAAGTTTGCATGTTCTTAGATTGCATTTCATTATGCTTCAGTTCCCCTAGAGAAGAAACGTGCTACTTTTCTCAACAATTGCAGAGGAGAAATACTTATGATATCTCAAGTTTCAGAGTCTCAGGAAGATGTCTCTCTTCTGGACATCAAAATCTTTTTTTTTTTTTTTTTCCGAACATTGGTTTGTTAAATAAGAGGAGTCAGGACCTCTTTGTAGCAGCCAAAATAACTGTTGGTTTAGGTTTCCTAAACAAAAAGGAATCTAAATCAAAATAATACCATCTTGTTGGAATTCACATTTCAAAATTAAGAGAGAATACAAAAAATGTCTTCGGTTCTTGCAGTCCTTCCCTTGTTCATGAAACTACCAACAACAGAGACCAATTCATCACATTTTTGTCTGAGCTGCCAGCGTTTTGTGTTATTTAACTTTTAGCTTCAGGGAATGTTGAGTACAGATGTCTCCAACGGTCATTTGGTGTTTCTTGTTTTTAATCTAACTTATTTACTCAGGGCACTTTCTAGGTATTAGGATGAAATAAGACAGATAAGGAGAAGGCAATGGCAACCGACTCCAGGACTCTTGCCTGGAAAATCCCATGGACGGAAGAGCCTGATAGGCTGCAGTCCATGGGGTCGCTAAGAGTCGGACACGACTGACACGACTTAGCAGCAGCAGCAGTAGCAGCAAGACAGATAAGGTCCTTGACTTCATGGAGTTCATGGAATTGATGCTATCCAGCAACTTGAAATCAAGCTTGGTAATGGTCACCGGTCATCCTATCATCTAAAAAGAATTAATACAGACTCAATATTTTTATTGAATATCAATCTCAAAATCAAAAGGAGGATAAAAGCCCTTGTTCTTATACCAATGAACATTTATATTAAGGCACTGTCAAAACATGACCTTCATAAAGCCAAGGCGCAAATTCAAATAGAATAAAAGTAACATGATACTCATTTTCCAGTCCCAAACCGGAATTAATCCCTTACAGTGACTAACAACATATTTATAGATTTTATTTCTTTATCTTTTTCTGTATAATCATTGGTGCTATTATTTTTTATTAATGTCATCCAATCCCCTTTTCAGCTATGATTGAACTTCATAGATTAGGATAAAGTTTGCACTGAATTTGTAATCATCAAAAATTCAAGACAAAAGAATAAAATATGTTTTTACTCTATTTGCCAGATCCAGAACTTGTAACATCTGCTTAGACAACATAGCTGAGTGATTGGAACAAACATAATGACCCACAGGATTCAGTTTTAAAATAGTGGGACCATAGGACCATGGTGCTGAAAGTTTTAAACATCATGTTAGTTCAGTTCTTTGCAGACAAAGAAACTGAGGCCCCAAATAGTAAAAACTCTGTGATCACATGGCTAGTTTGTGGCAGGGCCCAAACTAGAATCCAGATCTTCATCCATGCAATTGTTCATTCATTTATTCAAATAACCCTGATATTCAACAAATATTTACTGAGTATCTTCTGTAGAAAAACCGACATAATCACTGACCTCATGGAGTTTATAGTCTAGTGTAAGAGGTGGATTTTAATCAATCACAGAAACAATTATAAAAGAATAACTGTAATGGGTACTGTCGGGGAAAACAGTATAGTCTACAATGAGAGCTGATTTAGAGGAATTTGAACAATCCAGGCAAGTTCCCATGGGAGAATCACATTGAAAGGATGAGTAAGCACAAATTAGGCAAAGAAGGGAGAAAAGAGTTTTTAGGCAAAGGGAATATCAAGTGCAAAATCCCTGGGAAAAGAGAATATAGGAAATAGAGAATGTGACTGGAGCCTTGAAAGGGAGAAAGGGCATTTTCCAAAATTGAAAATTAATAGATTAAAGTAGCAGTCCCCAACCTTTTTGGTACCAGAAACCAGTTTAGTGGAAGACAATTTTTCCATGGTCGAGGAGTCAGGAGGAGGGAAGGTGGTTTTGAGATGATTCTCATGAGGAGCGCACAACCTAGATCCTTTGCATGTGAAATTCACAGTGCATGCTCCTATGAGAATCTAATGCCACCGCTGATATGCCAGGAGGCTGGAGCCCAGGTGGCAATGCCAGTGTACAGAGCAGCTGTAAATACAGATGAAGCTTTGCTCACTAGCCTGCTGCTCACCTCCGGCTGTGTGGCCTGGTTCCTAACAGGTCATGCACCACTGGGTATTGGAGACCCCTGGCTTAAAGGACATTAGATTATGTTGGGATAAAGAGTTTTGTCTTTGTCCTGAATATATTAATAGTAGGTTATTGAAGGGTTTTCAGCAGAGACTTGAAGGTGGCCGGTGAGGGACAAGCACATTTGAACTATGCAGCTAGGACTCTTAACTGCAGTGGGGAGAAGGGCCTAGGGAGGATGAGGTTGCTGGTCCTCTTTCTGTGACTCCACATATGTGTCAGAAGCTGTCCAGCAAACCCCTTCTCCTATTTTTCCTAAGCGCATGGCTGGTCTCCATTTTCCTGATCCCTTTGCAGTGAGGTATGACAATGGGACCAGGTTCCAGCCAGCAAATGTGAACACAAGTGCATTGTGCTCCTTGAAGAGTGCCACTCAAGACCAGACCACACCTCGTCTGTGTTCTTTCCCTCCCCTCTCTGCTGGCTGGATGGCAGTGAGACAGTGATGACTGGAAGGTGACCAAGCAGCTGTCTGCCTGGGTTCCTACACATAACAGGTGACACTTACCAACCCAGATCACACATCCAGACTGTCACATGAGGGAGAAAGAAACTCCCATTTCTGAGAGTGACTTCACTCTTGAGTCTGTCTGTTAATGGGATTTGACCTGCCCTAATTAACTAATGAATATGTCTCTCTGTGCTTATGCATATGCAGTATACCTCATATGGGTCAATGTCTATAAATTGGGAGAACAACCAGCAAATTCATTAACTAGGGACCTGCTTATAGTTTTATTGCATAAAGTAATTACTGCTTAGCTTATATAAGCCCACAGTCCCTCCTGAACAGACTTTCTATGAAATAATTGACTGAGCCTCTCAAGCATGATGAACTGCACACTCAGGAAACTCTCATGAGAGGCCACACCTTCAATACTTCCTACTTTAAGTGAGGCTAGTAATTTTTTAAATGTCTATGGATGGCTTGGGATTTCTCTAATATAATAAGTATAAACAAGACTCTAGATTATTAATTTGCTAATAGTTTTTCCCTTAAGCCAAGGTTATTTCCTCAACTCCTTGATTCACTGAAAAGTATTTACTAGTTTCCTACTCCTGAACCTAGCTAAAGCCCTTTCTACAGCAAATAGGGAGAAGGCAATGGCACCCCACTCCAGTACCCTTGCCTGGCAAATCCCATGGATGGAGGAGCCTGGTAGGCTGCAGTCCATGGGGTCGCTAGGAGTCAGACACAACTGAGCGACTTCACTTTCACTTTCTGCTTTCATGCACTGGAGAAGGAAATGGCAATCCACTCCAGTGTTCTTGCCTGGAGAATCCCAGGGACAGGGGAGCCTGGTAGGCTGCAGTCCATGGGGTCGCACAGAGTCAGACACAACTGAAGCGACTTAGCAGCAGCAGAGCAAATATTGGTATGTTGCCCCTTGATGTTAACTATATCCAATTCTAAAGATTAATATGTATTTCAGAAGCATTATTTTCTGATTTGGGTAGTGGACCGTCCATAGGCAAAAAGAAACAGCACAGTCAGATTATAGACAGAGTTGGAAACAGAGTTTAGTTATTCCCTCCCTCACACCCGTTCTGCCCCCACTTGTTTACTTGCTGTTGGTGACCACCTGTGCCACTTAGAATGCTTTTGGCTACAAAGCAATAAAATCTGAAATTCAAAATGGCTCAAACAATTATCAAAATATACTACATAATCTTACAAGAAAGAAGCTCGGAGGTGGGGAGCCTCAATGACATCATGGAGGACCCAGATCATTTCT
This sequence comes from Bubalus kerabau, assembly GCF_029407905.1. NCBI lineage: Eukaryota > Metazoa > Chordata > Mammalia > Artiodactyla > Bovidae > Bubalus > Bubalus kerabau. Next base: position 140,963,243 of record NC_073624.1, read on the forward strand.
GCCTGTGGCGTCCCCTTCAGCACCTTGGCTACTGTCCTAAGTTGTCCCCTTCTAATCCCAAGATGACAACTACATGCTCACAAATTTTTTCTTCACTTATGTTTCATTTTAAGAAGAAGAAAAACTTTTCCCAAAGCCTCCTGGGAGAGTTTCTCCTGTGTCCCTTCAGCCAGCGTTGTATCACATGATCAATTCTAAACCGGATACTGGTGAGGGAAGTAGAATGATAAGAATTAACTTCGATGAGTCAGGATTTGCCAGCAGGGGTGGGAGGGTGGCCCTGAAACACATGGTCAGCCAGTAATTGAACAAAATTGGAATTTCCTTTCAAGAGGGAAAAAACATACAATGGCTGGCTATTGGACAGGTCCCTGCCATTTCCACTCCAGCAAATGGTCTTTCCTCCATAATGTTTTTTGTGGTGGTGTTTTTTTCCCATATTTTATACTTCGGAATGTCCTAGCGTTCTCAGCATTCTTCAATTCCAAATTTAGATGGATAGGTAGGTAGGTAGACAGATAGATAAAACACTTATTTTTTTCCTCTTTTTCAAAGATTATGCTGCTAGTGCTGATTATTATCTGTCTGTGTGGGTGTGGTATTTTAAATGTTTGCCACAGAAGAAGCTATTGCATTCCAACATGTCTATGAAAAATAGCTAGAAATTTTTGAAACCAAACCTATTCAACTCTTAAGGTGCTAGACTCTTGTTTGAATTATTAGTACCATATCCTTTCTGCTGAAATTTTGATGACAAGATCATCATTCATTCAACCAAGTGTGGCCATTTTAGATTCAGTTAAGTGTCTTTATTCAAGGTGCCCTCACGGGCTCCTTTATTTGTTAGAACTCTTTCAAAATGAATAGACAGATGAATCACCAGAGCACTGCAAAGGGAAACTCAAGGGCCAGGCCTCAACTGATGAGACAAAACAAACAAAAAGATGACACAATTATAGACTTGGGAAATTGTTCAAAATATTAGAGGAAAAATCTATCACTCAATATGATAAGTGTTTTGTAGGGAAAAAATGATATGCAAAGATAAAGCATTCAAATAAAATGGAAGTTATCAGTTGATGGTAAGGTTGCAGGTGATTTTTAATTTTTTTCTATATTTTCCATAAATATCCATGTTAATTTTTTTAACTAATAAGAAGTAAATATCACTTCTGATAGGTTCATGCTACACTCTAGCCATCAGTGTCCTTGACCTTTGCCAGCTTCTGGACCAACTCCAGAAGCTTGGGTGCCCTTTTCCCTGCCCTCTCTGGGGCAAGTAGGGAGTCTTTACAGACGTGACCATTAGAAAGCGGCAGGTACTATTCCGACCCATGGAAGCACAGAATGCTTCCAAGAAACGGCTCCTGTTCTGAAAAAGTTCTCAATCTAAGTTGGATATATTGACAGGTGCTTGTGTGCTCAGTAGCTCAGGAATGTCCGACTCTTTGCCACCCCATAAACTGTAGCCCTCCAGGCTCCTCGGTTCATGGAATTCTCTAGGCAAGAATATTGGAGCCGGTTGCTGGTTCCTTCTCCAGGGGATCTTCCTAACCTGGGGATCAAAGCTGTGGGTGAATAGGCGCATTGCCCTGATGGTACCGAGAAGAGTTCTAGAAGCTGGATTCCATGGAGGGTTCAGTCACACACACACAAAAAACCCTGCAGAATGTCAGGCATTCTCCATTAGCCCTCTGAGCTTTGAGTTTATTGTTTATAAAATGGATAAATTGACAATAGTTTTTTTTTTTGTTTTTTTTTTTTGTTTTTGGTTTTTTTTAAGGCAACGTTGAGAAGCCTTTTCTTAAAACCCCAGGGACATCCCTGACTAAAAAACTAGAACCTTGCCTTAGAAGGACATAGTATGTTAAAGATCTCACACTGACTTGGACTGAAACACTAGGTGCATTCCCATTAAAGTCAAAAATGAGATAAGGGTTGGAATTAATGACTTACTAATAATTACCTGCTAAATGTGTGTCTCCCAGCCCAGGACACAGCTGCAGGAGGGCAGGTGCCGATTCTATCTTGTTCTGTGCTCGGTGCAAGGTCTAGGACAGTGCCTGGCACAGAGAAGTCCTTCATGAGTGTTTTATAGAAGGAAGAGGAAAAGGACACAGGTACACAGGCTGGCTGTTTTCACCAGTGATATCTCACTTTCCCTACCCCTGGAATAAGACAACAGAAGGAAATTAAAAGTATAATTATCACAAAGCTAAAATCGTTATTTGTAGATTATAATATGATCTACATTAAAAACTCAGGAGGAATTCTATTCTAAAAAGAAAGATAAAATATAAAGACTAGATTTTCTACAAATTAATAATGGTTAGAAGATATAATGGGAAAAAAATATCTTACAACAGTTAAAAAGCATTCAAAATATTTAAAGTAAAAATAGGAAATGTAAAAGACCTACAGAAGAAAAATAAACTGTTCTAAAGGATATTTTGCTTGATGCAAAATTTAAATACTATAAAGATGTCATTTTTACATGTAATTCCACTGAAAATCTCAGGATTTGTATTTACTGATGTTAGTCTGAGGCCAACATGAATACACCTTAAGTAACAATAGAAAATGGCTTTCTTTTTTAAAACATTATTTATTATTTATTTATTGATGGCAGCGCTGGTCTTCATTGCTGCGCGTGGGTTTCTCTAGTTGTGGCCAGCAGGGGCTACCCTTCATCTGGGTGTTCGGGCTTACTGTGGGGGCTCCTCTTGTTTTGCACAGTCCCTAGGCACACATCTTGAGTAGTTGCAGTGAATGCAGTTGTGCCTTACAAACCCTAGAGCACAGGCTCAGTAGTTGTGGTAGATGGGCTTGGTTGCCCCACGGCATGAGAAATCTTCCCAGATCAGGGATCAAACCCATGTCTGCTGCATTGTCAGGCAGATTCTTAAACACTGGACCACCAGGGAAGTCCAGAAGATGGCTTTCTGAAATACTTTTAAGTATTCCTGAAAGCTGAAATGCTTAAAAGTGTGATATTAGTTGGGCTTCCCTGGTGGTGCAAAACTAGCCGCCAAATTGGGCTTCCCTGGTGGCTCAGACGGTAATGAATCTGCCTGCAATGTGGGAGATCTGGTTTGATCCCTGGGTCAGGAAGATAGATCCCTGGAGGAGGGCATGGCAACCCACTCCAGAATTATTACCTGGAGAATCCCCATGGACAGAGGAGCCTGGCAGACTACAGTCCATGGGGTCGCAAAGAGTCAGACATGACTGACCAACTAAGCACAGCACACAGCTGCCAAGTTAGTGAAACAATAAAGAATCCAAAAAATAGCTATAACGCTAGGAATTTGTTTTATGGTGAAATTTACATGGGTGACTGAATCTAAGAATTTGGAGGCACTTAATCCTGAGATCCCCTCTTAGATCTGCCTTTTGTAAGTATTATAAGGTATCTAGGCCTCAGTTCACTCACCTGTAAAATGGGGATAAAAATAATTATACTAGAATTTTATTATGAGGATCAAATGAAATCTGTAGTCATTAAAATTTTAAATTCATTAAAAATATTTAGCACAGTATCTCAGTATACAATAAAGAATTCTTATGACATGCTTGAAAAACCAATTAGAAAGTAAAGAAATTTACAAGAAATGATGCTGAGATAATTAAGGAAAAATATTTATATGTTATCTGTGTTTTATATGTTACATGTTACAGAGTATAGGAATGAGTTAAAGCATTAAATGCAAATATTAAAACTACAAAACAACTAGAAGAAAGTGTGAGTGACTCTTCCTGATCTCATGATAGAGAGGGCTTAACAAATAAAAGAAATGAAGTAACATTACAAAGACAAGAACAGGTAAGAAGAAAAATTTTAACTACAGGAGAATTCTGAACTGCTTCATGTGAAAGAAAATTTATCATTAATAAAAATAGGAAAAAAAACTGAAAAAAATACCTTCAGCAATATGTATGACATTTGGAGTTAATAACTTTAATTTGGAGTTAATAACTTTAATACATAAACAGCTCTTTAAAAGCAATACAAAAAATGCTGACCACTCAATAGGAAGTTACAAAGAATCTGAAAATATAATTCATAAATTTAAAAAAAAATTAGTAAGTACAAACAGCAATGATGAAGTTTTTAATTTCATCTATTCTAGAATTTCCAGATGCTGTATATTTGTAGGGTATGTGAAGCCAAAGAAATCCATAAAGAGAAAGGCAGAAATGAAAGTATTTTATACCTGACTGTCAGGAACTGCCTGAAACTGACTCAAATACGTGAAGAAGCATTGTGCAGCTCCCATTTAACACCTCAGGAGTTCTTTAAATTTTTAGATATCAAAGTTCCCTTTCTCTGCCATTCCATGTTTTTCTCTGATGTTTCTAACATGGTGCATGTGGCTTTCAAATCTGACAATTTCCATGTCATAAATACATATCTGAATGAGTGTGAACTAAGTAGTTAATAAAACATCCCTGAAGAAAAATGGAAAGAGATGTAGTTTGGGGTCTTGCTCTCTTACCACTAGCTGTGATTCAGGCCATAGGTGAGACACATCACTTCTCCAAATGTAGGAGGATTAAATCACTTTCTCCCAAGGAAGTCTGTAATTCCTGCACCCCACTCCAGCCCTACAGAGTCAGAAGGCCAGACTTGGAAATTGGCATTTTTAACAAGTACCGCAATTAATGACCAGGTACTTTAAGTTGAAAAACACCCTAATGGCAGACCACCAAATCCCTTCTAATGTCAAAAATAAAGTATTCTGAAGGAAAAATTATGCATGTAGAATAGTACTCCACTCTGCACATCTGAGAGTGAGCATCCACCTCAACTCTCAAGTTTGGATTCTCAGATCCAAGTTATATTTCAGCTGATATCTTTTTAGGTTTTGTTCTCCTAATCCCATGCATCAAATTACACTCACTGAAGCTGCCAGTCTTCTAAAGTGCTTTCAGAAGGCACATAAATCCAACCCTGAGTCCTCATGATTCAGACATTTAATCACACCATAAAGTTAATGGAATCCAATTTGAATGTAGACACCTCAACAGCTACGTTGCATTGAATTCACAGCATTCATAAAATGTGGGTCTCAAAATGAATCACCAGCCTGATGGAAAGTTCAGAGAAGAACGCCACCCTCTCATTGGTCACTGTCCTAATCTTCAGCTGCCAGGAAAGGGACCAGAGCTGTCAACACAACACTGTAGCCCAGGCAACCAGCCATGCCGCTAGGAACTTTTCAACACTTAAAAAAATAAAAGTTACTATGGAAACTCTCAGAGACTCTAGATTGCTTGGACAGCCCATGGTTTATAGCAGTAATGATACCTCATGACCAGCCATCACCTATCAACCCTAGGACCGCCCATCATTCACAGCCCAGCAATGGGTTACTTTGGGGATCCTCCAGACTTTTGACTTAGGGCAGTGAAGTGTGTTCCTCCGGTGGCATGTGTACTCTGGGCTGAGAGTAAATAGATACTGAGTTTCCAAGAGCCCCCAAATCCATTAGTTAATGAAGTAATAATGGCAGTGGCCCTCCAGACATCCAGATGTGGTGTCGATGATGTTTGGCTTCCAGGAGGTGAAGACATCTGCATGATTGACTCTGAGCTTTGATGTTCAACCTTAGCGGCAGGTCTGTTTTGAAATGAAGCTGGGGGCGGGGGGTGTTGCAGTCATTGCAGAGGTACCTGTATGAGCTCGTTATATTGGGAATGTCCTTCACACTAGTTTTCCCACCTTGGACAGGGTGGCTTTGCCTGAAAGAACCTCAGGCACTGCAGAACTGCTTAGATCAACCTTCCCAATTATGCTTTCTGTTCTTCAAGATTCTGCAGCCATTGCTAAGCTAAGTGGAAGGAAGACCCAGTCCTTTCCTATTTTTTTTTTAAGTCAGCTGCCAGAATCCACCCATTCTTTAAAATGTATTTATCTGAAGTATGAACTTTGCATATACGGGAAGGAGGCAGGGTTCTCAAAATGTCCTGTCTACTTTTTTAGTCTAATATGCTGAACTACAAATTTAATCCACTGAAGTGGTTTCATGCAAACACTTCTCTCAATCTCCTTTTGTACAAAATCTTGATGCATAATGTATAGAGTCTGAAAATGGATTAAGCTACATTTGGAAATGGTTTGAGTTTTTTTTTTTTTTTAAGCAAGCAAAAACCAGCAGGTTTTTTGTTGTTGCCTTTTTTAACCCTTCTTGCTCAAAGCAGTCACATGGATTGTGTCTTCTCAAAGCTGCCTTCTACACAATGTTTCTTATCTGTTTTTTTTTCTGTCAAAAAGCTTGAAATGTAAAACATTTTAATTAGAAACGTAAAGAGTGAATTGGATTCATTTCCCTCAGATTTCCCAACTAAAACAAGCAAATAGAATGGTAAAACCTTCTGATTTACTCCTGGAAGATAATTCAGCAGCTGAATAAGCAAGTGAGTGAAATCTTACTGAATAAAGTGTTCCCTGGTACTCCAGGATCGTCATTATCCAGAGGACCGTGGCCACAGATAGAATGCCAGTCTCTGTGTTATGTAGTAAATGCTCAGACACACATTTCCTCCAGTGTCAATCAAAGCCTAAAAGATGAAAAAGGAGATGGCCAAGGGACTGCCAAGGTCTCCAAAGGAATCACAGAGACTTGGCTACAATCCCAGGTTTCAGTGGATCAGTACGTTTATAATGCCGTATTTCATGATTGCTAATTTTTACATAACATTTGAATACTATGTAAATTGTACTGGAAAGAGAATTGCGGCTAAAATCAGAAGATCTGGACTTAAGCCTTAGGTCTGACCCTACACGGTCATGTGACTTTTTAAAAATTTATTTATTTTTGGCTGCACCAAATCTTTGTTGCTGCATGTGGGTTTTCTCCAGTTGCAGCACACGGGCTTCTCATTGCAGCGGCTTCCCTCATTAAGAAGCATGAGCGTGCAGGTCAGTAGCTGCAACATACAGGCTTAGTTGCCTCACGGCATGTGGAATCTTCCAGACCAGGTATCGAACCCGGCAGGTCCAGATTCACTGGACCACCAGGGAACTCCCACTGTCCCCATGTGACTTCAAACTCGCTTGTTCCCGCTGGTTTCAGGTTCATCATCTGCCAAGTAAGGACAGCCATCCTCCCTGCAGCTACTCATGCATATCCAGGGCCTCCGGAAGAACAGGTGAGATGGGTGGGAAAGTACTTGGCAAAGTCTCAGCTTTAGGGATGCTGCTGAACTCCCTGTTTTTTTAATTAACAACCGTATTTTCCTGAGAAGCTAGCGGTATCCTCGGCTCTTCTCCCACATCCTTCATCATCCAGGTTTCCCCCAAGCCATGGGCGAAGCGACCAGGCTTCTCTGAGGCCAGCTTTCCTGCCATTGCACAGTGGATCACTTCTGGGGGGAGCTCCATCTTTGCAGCCCCAAGGGCTTTTAAGCTGACAAGGCCTTACCTGTGACACTTGAAAACATGGCTTCAGATAAACGGAAAAACATCCGTGTCTCACAGCCTCCATTCCAAGCCCTCACCTTGCTCTAATTGTTCCTGACCTGGTGACTAGCATTTTTTGCTGTGTTTGTTTCACCTCTCCTGATAATCCCAGTTACCTGGCTTGGTTGGGCCTTTTGAGTTTTCTTCTCCATCATAATTGAAATGATTTACTTAATCGTACTCTCTTTACCCACTCCACCTTGCTCCTAGCACCTTACACTCCAGCCCTGAGAATGGGACACAAAGAGAAGATATTGTACGCAGTGTAGGAGCTGAGGTGTGCCTCCCCAAACAGGTAGTATAGAGATTTCTGCCAGCATGGGGCATGTTTTATCTTTTGGAGCTACAGACTTAGAACAACTGGACAATTTCAAATTCTATGGGACAGGTACCTTGGGAGAAGGTGATGAGAGAAGTAGTGATTTTTCACCCCACTCACCTAATCTTCCTACTTTAAATGTTACCGCACACCAAGAAGCCACAAAGGAACCATAACCTATTTGCATCTCTCCATTTGACCTTGATTTTTATTGAATGGGAAAGGAAGACTAATTCAAATTCATTCCTCTTGATTTCACAATAATATAGATTTTACCAAATTTTTATTTAAATTTCTACACTGTAGTGAGAGGAAGACCTTGCATGTCTTATTCTTTGGAGTACTTCTAGAACTTAGCAAACAGAAGGTGTTTAAAAAATATTCATTGCCTGAATGAATACATAAGAAAAGACATGGTGATATTTGAAAGATTTCTTATTATCTGATGCTGATAGAGAGTAAAGTTAATGATTTAGAGAACAAGTATCCAGCAGCAGAGCCCACTAATACCTTTTAAAATGTGTTGATGCTCATAAATCCAAAATAAATGACCTGTAAAATCACTTAAGAAGAAATAATACGCATTTAATCAGGCTTCCAGAGGAACGTCTGAGGGTAAAGCCGAGAATTTCAAGAAGAATTATTAAATCTCTTCAAGTTCAATCACTGGCCGATCTCAAACACACCACATGTCCCTCTGCCCACAGGGCTGTCACTTTAGGAAGTCTCGCTCAGCCTTCGTTATGAAACTCCTGAATTACAGCCACCTCCTGGAGCCAGAGGGAAAGGCTTCGGATCATCAGAAAAGGGTAAGTCCTCTTGCAGGTCAACCCAGCACATTCTGCTACATTCCCCAGAAGGATCTTAAATAAAGAGGGAGAAACTGAACACATCACCCACATCCTAAAACTAGCATCTTCAAAGCCTTACACAAGGTTTTAGCTTCAAGTCAAAGGGCCCTTCCTCTGGCCAATAGAATTCAAAACACTGTGAAATGCCAGACTGTGCCTCTGCTTTACAATCCTGTTGAAATTTTTGGGCTCTAACCATGTTCTGGAATCTTGCATTCCATCCTAGATTTTTACTTCTTAGTCTGCTAATAAGAGTTACTTTACCTTTCCCAGAGTGTGACTAAGGTCCTGAGGGTGGTGGTAAAGTGGATCCATCTTTTTGTTACAAACTCAATTAGCAGAAGTTGGAATTGCTCTCTTCAACAAAGTTACATAAATTGTTAATGAGAAATTTACCGTCACTTGATTCGCTGGTTGCCTTATTAGCTTGGAGTCAATGCTATTAAAAGAAGATGTTTATAAAAGCTTAAGGTGTTTGCTGGATTGAATGTTAAAAAGAAGATGGCAGGATAGCACCACCGGCTGCCTGTCCAAAACCCAGAGGGATTTCCACGCATCATCCAAAATGAACAATTCTGAGCCCACATTTGGGGTCTAGCGATTTATTGGGAAGACAGAAGTGCCACCCATTCCTGGGGTGCACCTAAAGCTTTTGGGGTGCACCCGGCAGCTTTTAAGCAACTGTCATGAGAGTGTTTTCTCAGCCTGGTGGACACCAGCCTGAAGAAAGGCCACCCAGTTGCAGGTGAGTCTGAACACCTTATCTTCTTTGGTAAGGAAGGCACTAGAACACCCTCCATAAATGTCAGGGGCACAGGAGAAGGAGCCTATTTATTTACTCAAGATAATTCACATGAAGACCTCAAAACCATCACCCAAAGAAAATCCGAATGTCTCCCTCATGTGGCATTCCTAAGATGCCTCCTCTGAATAATGCCAGCTCTAAGCACAGTGCCAAGGTCAGTGAAGGTTATTTTCAGCCCCTTCTTCCTTTCTTTCACAAAAATGCTCTTCTGCCTTGACCCCCACCCCCGGCCCCCACCATGGAGCCTACAGATTGGTTCACACTCACCCATCCCAACCCCTTCAGAGCCACTGTTTGGCTCTGCTGAGGGTGACAAGCCAAATGGTCTCATTTCCCAGGGTGCTCTGCAGCTTAGGTTCGACATGTAACCTGACTTCAGCCATGCAGAGACTGCCTGCAGGACATTACGAAGCTGAAAGTAGACGTCTAGGTGGAGGCTGCACCTAGCACTTCTGCTCGCCAGCACAGGGCAGAGATGTGTGGATCCACACCCTAGCATTGTGACACCTGAGAGGCAGGTCACGGGTCTCTTGGTTGGTGCATGTTGGGGTAGGTGTAGTGAGGGATGAGAGCCAGAAGTTGCAGAGGTGAGTGACTTCCTTCTTCACCAACTTGATCATATGGCAGAGGCAGCCGCTGTCTTAGTGGGTCAGTTCTGAACTGTGTGACTTCTGGAAATTCTGCTGAAAGCTTCTTCCTCCAACCCTTCTAGGGATTTCTGTAAGCTCCTCATTTCTGGCATGGGATCCATGTTTGATTTTTTTTTTTTTATTAAATAGACTGAATCCTGTTATCTACAACTAAACTCTGACAGAGACACTTCCTGCCTGCATAAACAACCCAAACCTTTAATGCTTGCTCCCCACCACCATCTTCACAGATAAAATGAGTTGATAAACTAATTTTACAATCAGTAGTTAATAACCAATAAAGTAACTGTTTATGGGTATTTGCTTAACCCAAGAAAAAAATATTCTAATGGTGAATTTCCAACCATATATGGCTGATAGTATTGATGGGATTTTTTTTTTTTTTTTGCCTAGATGGGGACACAACAGTTTTTTTAACTGTAAAAAAGCTTTTAGCTGTTAATGATGATGGAGATGGTAATGGTGGTAGTGCTGTTTAAAAGTGTCAACTGATCTAACTAATAAGGCCCACCCGGCTGATGTCTCCAACTCCCCCCAACCCCCACTCAACTCTCTAACCCGCGCTGGAAGCACCAGGATCATCACCCAGTTGCTTGCCTCTCACTGCAGACCCGTCCTCGAGAGCTCTTTGTGAAATCAGAAGCCTCATCCCAGGAAGGAGAAAACCTGCATCATAAAGGGATGAACAAGGGTGCTAATGCTCTCAGAGAGGAGACAAACAAGCAGATAAAGAAGGCATTTGGCAGGAGAGATGATTGATGATGTCTGTCTGCACAACCACAGACGTTCTTGGATGAGCTACTCCACTGAGGCTCCACCTCAACACTTGTGGAGAGGTGAGGCTGCCCCCGGCCCCCAGAAGGCCACAGTACAGGGGAATAACAGGAATTGCTGTTTTTTGATCGCTCTATCTCCATTCATTTCATTCACTCAACAAACGTTTTGTTTGTGCTTCTGTTTCAATTGTAGACATGAGTGAATAGACGGGTTCCCTGGTGGCTCAGATGGTGAAGAATCTGCCTGCGATGCAGGAGACCCATGTTTGATCCCCAAATAAGGAAGATCCCCTGGAGAAGGGAATGGCAACCCACTCTAGCATTCTTGCCTGGGAAATCATATGGACAGAGGAGCCTGGTGGGTTACAGTCCATGGGGTCACAAAGAGTTGGACACGACTAAGTGGCTAACACTTTCACAGGTGAATAAATTAGGTTCCCTAATCCCTTATAGAGGGAGCCAGAGATGACACCAGTATTCACAATGTTCTCCATTACAATTGAGGTAACTGTTATAAAGGAAAACCATAGCACACTGTCTGATGGGAGTATGGGTGGCATTTCTTGGGCTGCAAGTTCATGAAACACTTCCCAAAAGAAAAGCCATTCCTGCTGAATCCTAGAGGCTGAGCACAAGTTAGCTTGAAGGAACAGCATGAGCAAAGGCCCTGAGGTAGGACGGAGCTTAAGCCTCTGGGATATTATTATCCCCACTTTACACATGAAGCAATAGAGACTTAGGGAGATTAGACAGCTTCCCAAAGTTTTGCAGAACGGAGGGCAGTGTGAGCCCAAAGATAACTTCCTGCCATGTAATCCAATATAATCCAGCCTCTCTGGAAGACAGAGACAAAGATACTCACAGGCTTTGAAAATAATTGTCAAAAGACCCTCTCATGTCCTTTAAGACTACCCCCACCCCCTCCTGCAGGAGCTGAGGACAGATTTTCATTTTGTCACTCTACTGGGCTCAAGACTAAATTAAATGACAAACCTGCTATTTCAGACGCAAAAGTCCTGGATGCTTTGGGGGTAATGAAACCATCTTCCCTCCTCCCCAGGGCCTCTAGTACCATTATGGTGCAGTCCCAAGCTATCAATGATAGTGAAAAAATGGGGCTTTGCAGTAGAGGAAAGAGGCTATTCAAACCGCTCCTGATTTCTATAAAAGAGAGATCTTTTGATCTTTGAAACAGCCAAAAGGGCAGTTTGATCTTCGTTAAGCTCATTTATTTTAGATTCTTGCAAATTTCTTTTCTGTAGGTTTACTTCCTTAGAAAACTCAATATTCAATTGAACAGTGACTTTTATATATTGAAATGCAATATTGAATAGCTGAAGCCTAATAAATGCCATCCTGGCTGTATAGGATATTTTAAAAATCTTAAAAGGGCCGATTGAGCCCGATCCAGGCAAAGATGACAAAGCGAATTCAATGCTTCTTTTGAAAATGAGTCATGGTCAGAAATACTCACTTTGACCAAAAGCATTTCTTTGAATGCCAGAGGTAAATTTGCTCACTTTCATTTTCTGCCTGGGTTTCAAGTCAGCACTGCAGAACTGAACAAAATCGACTCCAAGAGGCCCTGGCAGCTGTTCCAGATGTAAATGTGAGCAGGATAGTAGGGCTGGGCCTGTTCCCTTCAGTGTGTTATTTTCAAATTATGCAGATGATATTCAGATAGGGATTGATCAGACTTTGTCTGTTTTTTCAGGGAGAAGTCAATCATTGCTATTCTCCACTGCCTTCACATTCCGCAGGACCACCCTTTCCGTTACTTAGAAAAAGGATGTTTTATTATCACAAGCCTCCAAATTGCTGGCAAAAGGGAGACTCTGACATATGTTGCCAGTCGTGGGGGGCTCAGGGGAGGACAGGCACAGCAGACTCAATCGATTAGCCAAAAGGAACAGGCTTTGATGTCAGGGAACCTTTCCAAACTTCATTTAAGACTCAAACAATCTGTGGGAAATCAAAGTTCTCAACCAGGACCTCTGCCCTACTCCTGCAGCCGAGGCTGGAGGAACTTATGTTTTAACTATTTGTAGATGATTACTCAGTTTGGGAATGTGTTCCTCTTGTGGCTCTTTCTACATGAGGCTCTTTAAGAAGTTGAATCGTTTTGTTCTCTACTTCCTGTCACATGTACCTTAGCCCTCTTGCATATATGTCTTAAGAAAATGCAGATTAGCACTGCCTAAGAGTTGTTGTTTTTTTGTCTCAGCCCTCTCCTCCATGTGACCTCTGAAGAAGATCTGATTGTGTAAACTAGTACAGGAATGCCGTCTGTTTTGCACACTCTCAGTATCAGCTGAAAAGTAGGTTGCACTTGGGAAAGGAACTAGGGCCAAGAGATCTAGGGCCAAGGAACTAGGGCCCATGGAGGAGAAATGGTACCCATTTGTAAGAAGATGGTGGAGAAAAGGAAGTCAGAAAGACATGGAAGAATTTGGGTCCTACTCTCAGCGAAGTCAAGAGGAGGAACCAAAGGTAGTGTCAGTTTAGAAATCACAGTTTGGATTTTGAATAAATTTGAATTTACATGGTTCTCTGTATATCCCAGCAGAAATGTCAAATCTTAGGTACTGCCTATGAGCCTGGATTACTTTGGTATTTAGAGGCAGATGTTTCTTCTCTGAACAAGAACATGAAAAGCTTCCAGAAAGGGATCCCTTAGCCCCAGCCCGGTCTGCACTGGTTAGACCACACCGAGGATACCATAGCCCTGTCAGTGTGGATATGCAATTCTATCACTTGAGCACCCTGAGTTCTTCACATTGGTTTCTAATATAGACTGACTAATTGGAGTTTCTACAGACAAGAGTGGTCAAGAGTGGTCCACGCCTGGGCGGCAGTTAATGCCCTAGATGTTTAGCCCCCAAAAGAGTGACTTAAAGAAGATGTGATAGCACTGAAGATCTGTCGCGTGAATAGAGACTTGATGAGTCCCTTTTGCTCTAGAAGAGAGGTTCCATGGGGGTTCCAGGGAGTGGGGAGATAATCACAATTACAGAAATGCCGAAGAATGCTTTACTCAAGGAGTGAGTTCCTTGTCGTGGAAGACACTCAGCCAAAAGCTGGGAGGGAGGTTGCGTCAGTAGAAAAAGGAACTGCCACATTCTTGGATAATATCAGAACTGGAAGTGACCCTCAGTGACACACAGTTCAAGAGTCTTTAAGGTGTAAGGAAACCTTGACAATCTCCCTTAAGGCTTGTTTCCCTACCAGCAAGTACAGTCTTTCCTTGTGGGGTTAGGATTTCAAGAACATTCTCTGGGAACAGACTTAGGGATACAGTGGGGGAAGGAGAGAGTGGGATGAATTGAGACAGTAGCCTTGAAATATATACATTCCCATATGTAAAATAGCTAGCTAGTGGGAAGTTGGCATATAGTGCCACCGGGAGCTTGGCCTGGTGCTCTGTGACAGCCTAGAGGGGTGGGATGGGGTGGGAGGTGGGAGGGAAGTTCGAGAGGGAGGGGCATGTGAATATCAATGACTGATTAATGTTGATGTATGGCAGAAACCAACACAACACGGTAAAGCAATTATCCTCCAATTAAAAATAAATTAATTTTTTTAAAGACACCAAAAAGTAAAAAGAACAATCTCTGGGAGCCAGTTGCAAAAGTGGCTGAAGTATCTCAGAGCCTTTTGATATGAGTAGTTTTCCATCTTGAGACCATCAGAAACAATTCCTACAGAATAAAGTCTCTCTTAACCAGGCAATCCCATTCTGGGTATATATCCAAAAGAAATAACATCAGTAACTCAGGGCTACCTTCTCTCCCATGTTCACTGTGACAGTATTCACAATAGCCAAGATATGGGAACCACCTGAGTGTTCATCAGAGAAAATGTGACATAGATAGATAGATAGAGGCAATGAATATTATTCAACCATGAAAAGGAAGGAAATCCTGCCATTTGTGACAACATGGATGAAACTGGAGAATACTATGTTATGTGAAATAAACCAGACACAGAAAAACAAATATGATCTCACTTATATGTGGAATCTAAAAAAGTCAAGCTCATGAAACCTGAGAGTAGAATGGTGATTGCCAAGACTTGAAGACTGGGGAAATGTTGGTCAAAGGGTACAAACTTTCACTTATAAGAGGGGTAAATTCTGGGGATCTAAGACATGTGTGGTGACTGTAGTTAACAACACTGTATCAGATACTTGAAATTTGCTAAAAGAGTAAATTTTAAGTGTTCTTACCACACACACACACACACACACGTGCATGTGTGCACAAAAGGTAACGTGCAAAGACGGTTATGTTAATTCATTGACTTTGGTAATCATTTTGCAATGTATACACATGCAAACCATCATGTTGTGTATCTTAGATATTTACAATTTTATCTGTCAGTTATATCTCGATAAAGCTGAGGGGAAAAAAGAAAGCATCTCTTAGGAGCAGGTGAACAATATACAAATTAAAAAAGAATCCTTGATAATCAGTGTCCAAGAAAGAGCTTGAAATAGAGAATATCAAACTCAAGGGCAAAATTCTGAGCTAAAATAACCAAATATCCATAGAGATACCCACACCAGTTTCTAGGGTTATTAGCTCTCCAACGAGAATTTGGGAAAAGGGACTGTTGTTGTTATTTTCTTAGCAGCAACTGGAGGGTTCTTTTCCTTTCTTTAAAGGACATTTTAAAGCAAAAAAACAGTATCTGGGTTTCTAGATACTCACAAGTAGGTTTCTTACACTCCGAGGCCTAGAACACAGGTTAATATGTTCAAAGAAAAACACAAATATCCAACAGGTAATTGCATTCAAGCCATGGTAATAAAGACAAAACAGCACCAGGCGCATCTCACACAGGCACGTGCCCTGCGTCCAGGCTCACAGTGGTTGGGATAACACCCCTGTGACAAGCCTGCCTTTGTCACTCAGCGCCTCTTGTCTCCTTTTTCTCACTTTGCTGTTTTTCCAGTTGTAATTTTATCCAGAGATTGAATCAAGCTGTAGGCTTCTTATGGAATAACACCCCCAAACACTCACCCAAGGGTTGTTTGAACAAAGTTTTCAGTGGCAATGAATGAAAATGCTGGAATTGGAAGAGAAGTTGAACCAAGTGGAAAAACACATAGCAAATGAAGGCCACCCATCCAATTAAGAGTGAAGAAAAATATTAAGAGACAAGACACTAAATACCAGGAGAAAAATGGAAGAAACTGGCTTCAAATAAGTAAGACCCATTCTCCTACCAGCATTCTTCTCATTCCTCTGCAATCCTCTGCAAGATAGACCATCTGCCAATTGCCAGAGTGTGTCACGAAGCAGAATGGGTTTATCGGCACAGCCGTTTGTTGTCCTCATTAATTCTAGGATAAAGAAAAACCAATGCAGAAGTCAGTACTCATCTCAGTAGCTGCAACCCTTAAACATTCCAAGAGCTTCCAGGTAAGCAAGAGAGAAAGCAGCAATGATGTTCCAAAGCAAAAATATATTACCCTTTGTAAATAAAGCAACGGGCTAAGAATTGGGGGAAATTTTCACTGATAGTAAACCAAAAACTAGATATTTTCCCTGTAAACCCTTCTCTCCAAACTTCCTATCAGTAAAATCCTATCAAAACAACCAAGTGCAAATGCATTCATTTTTCAATTTCTATTTCAATGCAAAATGCAGCTCTCATAATGTCAATTTCACATAGTCTGGCCTTTCCAAGAACGAGTTAGACTTCAATGAACTGTACTGTTTGGAGGAGGCCCTTTAATTGACTTTCCAGGTTAACTGGGTATATGCTTAGGCCATCCAGGATGGCTGTTCTCTTGCTCTCTGTACACCTGCTGCTCAACCAGTGCCTGCTTCACTTACACCTGCTCCCATGACTGACCTTCCCCCATACTTGCCCCAGACCCAGCTAGTAATTGTTCTAATCTTTACATCAGAACATCTCCACCTCTAACTTATCAAAGGGGTGATGAGGGGCATGCGTGTCCCTGCTGCCAGTTTCCCTGGTAACCAATGAGCCAATCTGAGGTCAATATTCACCCTGTCCAACCGGAAACAGAGATGGCCACCATGTCCTGCTTGCCGAGCCCTACCCAGTGTCTGCCGCACACTGTGAGGTGAAACTCTAAGACCTTGCTTCAGACAGGTAAGCTTCCCCCACGCATTAAGCCACTGATGTCTGTGTCACTGATTGGGTTCTTTCTTCAGTCCCGAGGCTGGGCAAGTCCAGGGCTTGCACACCTGCAGGGAGCAGCCGGGAGACTGAGAAACTCCCGTGAACGCCCAGACTCTGGAAAGTAAGGAGGAGAGTGGGAAGTTGTGGGGCCCACGAGTTCCAGGGGAACATCCCAAAAGTTGCAGGGGAAATCCCACTAGTATGTGGGGCCCCATGGTGGCTGTCTTTGAAGAGTGAGGGCCACCGAGAGAGTACAGAGAACTCATACATGGCCCTGAGGCTGTGGTGGCGATTCCGGCTGCTATTACAGTGGAAAAAAGAGGTTAGACCATAAGGCAGTGGCCACAGCTCTGGGCTGGCCTTGCTTTTTTTTTTTTTTTTTTAAATTTTTAAAATATTTACTTACTTATTTGGCTGCGCAGGATCTTGGTTGCATGGTATCCAAGATCTTTAGTTGCGGTATGTGAACTTTTTCACTTCTGGCATGGAGAATCTAGTTCCCCAACCAGGGATCAAACCTGGGTCACCTGCATTGGGAATGCATAGTCTTAGCCACTGGACCACTAAGGAAAGTCCTGTGGCCATTCCTTTTAAATTAAGAAAAAGCAGACACACAGTGAAGGTGAAGGTTAACTAAACGCTGATTCTTATTTCTCTCAAAGTGAGGCGTGTAAATATGAGTGAATGATTTGTATTATTGTATATTACTGTTGTTTAAACTGAAGGGAAAAAAAATCCTTGAAAATGGCCACAATAGGAATCTTTCAGCATTCTAAAACTGGCTATTGCACATGCAGTTAGAGGAAGCTAGCTTCCTAGAAGGAACTGGTATTTCTCTTCTTGTGCCTTTGAGATGTAAATGATCTACCTGGGCTTTCAGGAACTTTAATCATCTCATCCCTGAGAATGAAGGGAGAAAAAGAAGAGGCATTTAAAAACTCTATAGGAATAATAATGTTTTGGAAATGTCTATCTATAATAGTCTCTCCAGATTTTGACAACTTGAAACTAAGCTAAGTTAAATGAAGAGAATTCATTGCCAATTTGAGTTATTTCAAATAAGATAAAATACTGGAAAATTAACTACTGGGTGGGGCTGTTTACCTACCTTTGCCTTAGAAGAGGAAGAATAAAGGGTAAGTTTTCTAATCAGGAAATGCTGATGTGACACATAGTTCACAATTACTATCTTCTTGGTTTTTGCCAGAGATATAAGATTTTTAAGGGTCAAGATTTAATTGGCCATAATTCTAGTTATTATAACCAAGTTAGTTTATTGATTACACGTAAGTAGGTGTTTAAATGTTCCTTTTAAACTCCTTTGTCATTTATAGAGTTGTTGTACTCTGATGCTTTTGCAAAAGTGTTTCATCTTCATGAAGTTTCATAGGAAGGACGTTTTATCAGTACAGATCTCGGATAAATTTCAGATTATATCACTGAACTGGGTACAGAATTAAAGCATCTTAGGGGAAAACCTGATGGGTTCATTAAAAAGTTAACAAAAGGACTGATTACTGAGTAAACTGTTGAATATGGTTGTAGTTTTTATGGGTTTTGTGTAGAATATTGCTGATTTTAAAAAATATTTATTTGGCTGCACAGGATCTTAGTTGCGGCACACGGGATCAAACATGGGCCCCCTGCACTGGGAGTATGAGTCTTAGCCACTGGACCACCAGGTAAGTCCCTAGAATATTGCTGCTTTTGATTTGTGTTTTCCACTTTAGAAAAACCCTGCCCCTTAAGTTGACGTCCCGCAACTTGGTAAACTACACCTGTGGTAGAATTGAAATATTTTTCTTTTCTTTCTGCCAAGTTCCTCCAGAAATTGGAAACTCTTGAGTTCTGAGCAGCTTTGTCAGGTGATTGGGAAAGACTACTTCCTGGCTGGTGCAGGAATCTTGATATTTGGGGGATCTCTAGAGGAGAGAAATCCACTGAGGCAGAATTTGATGGCAGGCTGTTGGCATGGCTTTCCTGGCCTTGAGAAGCTTTTTGGGAATTCAGTCTGAGACTCTTTTTGAGGAGTTCCACTATAGACAGTTTGAAGGAGAACATGTGGTAAATCAGCCAGGCTTATTTTGCAAATAAGTTAGTCTTGCTTTGGCCATGCTTGATGGAGATGAGAATAATTTAGATGGGAAAATATCATGTTTCAATAGATATTAAAGTCTAGTCCTATTAATTGAAGTCTAAATTTATAAAAGTTATTGTGTTAGCCACACTTTTGCCCTGAATGTTCAGAAGAAGAGAAAATTATCTAGTGAAGTTGTCTCAGAGTGAAAGTACTCATGATGTGTGTAACACTGCTTGCTTGAACTTTGCTGCAAAAAAGCACATGTACAATTCTTGTGTAACAATTCAGCCTAACTGATAAAATACATGCCCTTCAAAGTCTTTTCCCATTGGTATGTCTTTGAGCTTGTTCATAAGATCTGATCAGTTTTCCTTAAACATGGATAATTGGGCAAATATAAAGGAGGCCAAGCACAGACATGACCTGGACCCAGGGCAGGCAGGCAGAATCCACCCTGGCTTTGAGGGACATATACTTTGGTCTGTTGAAAGATTTGCAATCAAAAGGGAAAATGATGGGGAAAGTATCTTCACATGTGGAGGTGTGGGGAAGTCATTCTGGCATGTACATTTGTTGCTTGTACATTTGTTGTTCTTCAGTCACTAAGTCATGTCCAACTCTTTGTGAGCCCATGGACTACAGCACACCAGGCTTCCCTGTGCTTCACTGTCTCCTGGAGTTTGCTCAAACTCATGTCCATTGAGTCAGTAATGCCATCCAACCATCTCATCCTCTGTCATCCCCTTCTCCTCCTGCCTTCAATCTTTCCCAGCATCAAGGTCTTTTCCAATGAGTCAGCTCTTTGTATCAGGTAGCCAAAGCATTGGAGCTTCCGCTTCAGCATCAGCCCTTCCAATGAATATTCAAGATTAGTTTCCTTTAGAATTGACTAATTTGATCTCCTTGTAGTCCAAGGGACTCTCAAGAGTCTTCTCCAACACCACAGTTCAAAAGCATCAATTCCTCAGCACTCAGCCTTCTCTAGGATCCAACTCTCACAACGTACGTGACTACTGGAAAAACCATAGCCTTGACTAGATGGACCTTTGTTGGTAAAGTGATGTCTCTGCTTTTTAATATGTTGTCTAAGTTTGTCATAACTTTTATTCCAAGGAGCAAGCATCTTTGAATTTCATGGCTACAGTCACTGTCCACAGTGATTTTGGAGCCCAAGAAAATAAAGTCTGTCACTGTTTCCATTTTTTCCCCATCTATGTGCCATGAAGTGATGGGACTGGATGCCATGATCTTAGTTTTTTGAATGTTGACTTGTACATAGTTTAACTTAAACGTTAAGCCAAACTTAACTTTAAGTTAAGGCCACACCAGAGAGGCCTTTTATGTGGCCTATTGAACTTGCACTGAATTGCATCTGCTTTGGGCATTGTGGAGGAGAAGGCATTTGAAAGTCACAATGGAGTATCTGTGGTTCAGACATCCAAGGTAAAACTAGGTGGCCATTGTGATTTTGGACATGTTCCTGTATTACTAGAAACTTGAGTTTTCAGAACTGCACTGCGGACCAGGACAAAAAACACAGGCAGGTGTGGTACCGTCTGGGAATGCAGGCTCTGCTCGTAGTTCACTTCATGGTCATGAGCTCGCTCGTGTTGTGCCTGTTAGATGTCTTACATTTCACCCCCAACCTGAGTGAAGGAAGTCTACTCGAGGACTGGGAAGCAACCAGGCCTCACTCTGAAATGAGTCTAGTTGCTGATCTACAGTGAAATGCCATAGCTATCTTTCTCTGGACTTCAATGAAAAATTGACACAGCTACCGTGACTAGGTGGAGATGACTGACAATGGGGGAAAAGACCCTCACCATCTTCCAGTCCTATATGCCAATACATCAGAAGGACCCCTGTCATTAAACATTGCCATACAACTGACTGCCCATGAGCTCCCCGGTTATGCTGTGTGGAGCGGAATAGGCTGGCTTTTAGACACACAAGCCCAACTAGTGGGATTAACTGGGTTTTGTTTGTTTGGAAAGACCTTAATGGGCCCACCCCTAATGGCGCTCAACATATGTTGGGGTGGCAGACCTGGACTATGCCTGCTGACTCCTGCCTAGATCATCAGAATTTTAGAGCCAGGGCTTTCCCCTCCCCATGGGGGTGGACCTGGGTTTGGGAAAAGTAGGTGTAGCTTTACTTTCCTTACAACTGGATGGGATGCAGCAGCCATTGACTTCCTCTCCATTGACCCAGTAAGTGCTTGGCTTCAAAATTTACCCACATCCTGGCAAGTGACTGTTCTTACTAGGTGTCTCACTCCTGATGCTCTTTATCTGCTGGTGTTTATATTGTATTTGTGGTATATGGTTGCAGTGTCCCTCTACATATATGACCCCAGGGATATCACAGAAGTTGGGGGAACGAGCAAGGTTCTAAGTGTTGTGCAGGGTATGTAGGGGTGGAATGTATGATCAGGCTACCTGAGATGATTGTATATCTCCTGCCAAACCTGTGCCTGCTTCACCTACATCTACTCACATCACTGACCTTCCTACATACTTACCTCTGCCATAGCTAGTGATTGTTCTAAGCTTTAGATCAGAACATCTCCACCTCGTAACTTATCAGAGGGGCGGTGAGGGGTGTGCCCCTCTCCCTGATAACTGATGAGCCAGCCTGACATCAGTTCCTCCTATAACGGATATCTTCCCCCTCCCTCTGGGGAGAGAAGACTGGCCACCATGTTCTGCCCACTGTCTGTCACACACCATGGAGTATTGCTCCAGAACCTTGCTTTTACATGGGTAAGATCCCCCATCCCCCCATCAGGAAACCACTGATGTCTCTGCTGCTGACTGTGGGTTCACTCTTCAGTCTTGAAGCTGGATAAGTATAGGGCTTACAGGCCTGTGGGGAGCAGCCCAACACTGGGGGATAGGCAAAAAAAGCGCTGTTTTTCTCTTAAAGAGTGAAGTGAAAGCAAAAGGCAAGGCCACAAGGAACAAAAAGCACTAATGTCAATAATTAACATATCACAGTGTTTTGGTTTCGATTGAATTAGTCAGAACTGTGTCCATTGTTCATGACTGATCAGAATACAACTCAAACTACTTGCAATCAAAAAGAAAGTCTAGAGTTCATAAACTTGGAAATCCACAGAGTTGGATCCTGCTGAATCGAGGTATTCAGTGATGTCTTCATCAGCCTTCACTCTATCACCACCTCTTTGGCTCTGGTTATTCTGCAGTGGCTTCATTGATCCCTCCACAGGTTCCCAAAGAATCAGACGTGCTATGCTTGTTTCTGTCACTTTCAACCTTCAAAGGAAAACAAGACCCTCACTGAACTAAGAGTTTCAGCGAAAGTCACAGTTACCAGCCAGGGTTGAGTCACAGCACAGACTCTGTTTATAAGGCCTACTCCTGATCCCAAGATGTGGGCAACCCCACCTGAGAAACACTAATCAGAACTGGGAAGTGGGGCAATTCCCCAAAGGAAAAGGTGAAGACACAGTAAGGGGAAAAGGCCACTTTGCAGGACAAGCAACAGATAACCACATTCGTTATTAACATACAGATGGTGTTATGAAGAATGAATTTGGAAATACACCAAACTCCCTGGACCCTCTTGGAACCCTCTCTGTTCTTTAATTCAAGGATCCGGTGAGAACCCTTGGGCATCATTCATTTCTTTAACAGCCGTCTATTGAGCACCAACTCGGGGCTGGGTCCTGGGGACACAATGGCAAACAGAAAGTGCACAGGTCAGAGACAGGATGGGGAATGACATAACAGCAGATGCTTGTCAAGTGTTCACGAGGTGACAGACACGACAGTGAGCTTATTTATCTATTTTTAAGGGTGCTGTGAGCACACAAAGGAAGAAACTCTTGCCCAGACTTGGGGGACAAGGGAATGCCTCTAGAGGAAATGAAAATCGAAGCTGACATTTGAAAAATGGGTAGGAGTTGAGCTGGTCAAAGGGAGAAGTTGAGCTGTTCAAGCAGAAAAAACAGCACATGCAGCGTCCCCAAACCAAGAAAAAGTGTTTCACAGGAACAGAAAGACTTACATAAAATCAAATCGCTTATTAATATAAATATCCCCGAGGGCAAAAACTGTGGTTTACTCAAATCACTTTGTGATCTCAAGCAGGTCACTTCTGGGTCTTTCTCACCAAGTTGTTATGAGGATCAAATGCAATAATGAATGTGAAATACTGTGTAAATTTTAAATCCTCTATGACTGTAAGGCATGTGCAGAAAACTGAAGGAAGCACACAGAATCATAAAATGCTGAGCAATTAAGGAAAAAAGACTGACTCCATATAAGTGGGCTTCTCAAGAAAAAACGTGCTGTAGCTTTATAGTTTCTGGTTGACCACTGAGGCCTCCTTTTAGTCACTGAGGGGTTTAAATGGAAGTCTTTAGACAACAAAGGCAGGGATCACGCATTCTCTGTTTTGGTAACCAGAAATTCAGCAAGTTGAAGAGTGAGGTCTCTGGGGAAACAATGGGTGCATTCAAGGAAGGTGGGTACAATTGCCACATTCTAAAAGCATCCTTGGCAAGATGGAGGGATCCGGGAACCTTGAAAGGAAGAAAAACTTCACCTGCGCATGTTCTAAGAGCATACTCAACAAGACGGACATGCTTGGAAGATCCCTGAAAGGCAAAGAAAATCCAGGGTGTGAAGTGAGTACGGAAGGTTACAAGTTCTGAATCTATGAGAAGAAGTAGAGGAAGTAGTTTGGGAGACTCGAACTCTGAAAATGTCAACATAAGGTATGTTTAAAGTGTAATCCAGGCCAGGGAGTCATGAATAATCAGTTTGTCTTGGAGAATTCTGGAATTATAAACAAAAGGATACAAAGCATTGTCCAAGGTAAATATTGACATGACTGAAGAGGAACTAGAAAAACTTTTAATGAAGCCAAAAATACTGCATCTGGGGAAGATGTTTCACATTCTTATAACAAACGCTCGGTACGAGAAGCCAAAGGACGACGGGTAAGAATGATTGTCCAGTAGGTTGGAAAATTGAGTTAGAACAAAGGCTTTCTCCGTTTTAGAACAGTAATACTATGAAAACACAAATATTAATTTTTAAGACCATGTTATTTCTTAAAATAAAGACAATTCTCTCTGCCAAACAACGATTTGCCCACAAATATGAGAAGATGAGAGGATTAGTGCTCTTAGCCCAAAGCAGCCATCCCGTTTACATTGTGGCAGATGTACAGAGGTTCCTTCCCCGACTGACTCCCAGCGGCCCAGAGGAGAGGGGTCTGGGAAGTCCCTCCCCCCAGCCCTCCCCTCCCCTGCAGTGGCAAATCCCCACGTCTGCTGAGATGCACCCTGGCCCAGGAGAACAAGGGACGGGCTCCACTAATTCCTTCGGTTTTGTACCTTGCTTCCTTGGAGAAGACGTTCAGGTGGGGTGACCTAAAACTTAGAATAAACAGAAGCCCATTACTGCTGCTCAGTGGGAGCCAGTGAAGGATCTTGTCAGCAGAACAGCACCATGGCAACCAGTTCTTCAAAGCATTTTTTAAAAAATACAAGTCGAATTTCATCTGGAAACATCCCAATTACCCAATTAGCCTAAGCTGCAAAGTCTTTTTAGAATAATCTCAGATCAGAAGCGAGTGAATAGCTCAAACCCCAACCAGTGCTTGCAATGCTCAGAAAATGTGAGTTTGATGGTACTGTCTTCTGGTAGGAAGACAGATCTTTATTAGCACGGGGAGTGAAGTGAGTCTGCGTTTTCACAGGATTCTTGATGCTAACGTAACATATGACAATATCCCATTGGGAGCCGTGAGATTCTGGCTTTGTTTTTTCCCCCTTAGCAGATGGGAAAACTAAGGAACTATAAGTAGACTCATCCCTTGAGGACACAGAAAGAGGCTGAGGTGGAGCGAGTCTGAATTTCTCTTGCTCTGTGTGTGTGTGTATGTGTGTAGCTCCAAGGAGTAGGTGAATCAGGCCCTGTAGATTGCACCTCCATGATGTCTCTGTCCCTCACTTCCCCTCTCCACCCTTCCCTGTTCTGGGTCAGACCTTCAGCGTTTATCACAGGACCATTACACTTCTCATGCAGCTGCTGGGCACATCTGTGAAAGCACAGGTCAGATCACAGGCTCCCAGTGCTCAAAGGATCAAAGCTTCCCTGGGCCTTTAAAAAAAAAGTTCACTGTGCTTAGGATGGCTGTCAAGGTCTCCTCACGGTCACAGATTAACAGAATTAAAAGAATTGTCCACTACACCCTCATCCGCCATCCAGCCACACCATGAACTTTCAACACTTAAATTTCCTGAGAGGTTCTTTGTCAATCTAAAATTAACATATCCACCTTTGCTTTCTGTTACTCAGCCCTCAAGGCCCTGGCCCAGGGCAGCCAGTTCATGAAGCATTTTCATAATGCCTGGGGTGTATCCCTAAGACTTGAGAGACACTTGTCACATGCCAGGCTCTGTTCCAAAGCATTTCCCATACATGGTTCTCAGGACTATCCTATGGGACGGATAACCCTCCTGACCCCATTTCAGGGATGAGGAAACAGAAGCAGCAGGAGGAGAGACATCCCGACCACCATCACAGATAGTAGATGGCAGCCTCCCTCCAGGGCCAGTCCTATGGCTGCATTTTCCTTCTTTGGGGTAATGTTTGCTCTGCACACCCACTGCACTTTGAACCTCAAAGGGAACATATTTATTTCACTCTCCTATTTTTTTGAAAGGTGAGAAGTAATAAGCTGTGCCCCCAGCTTCCTCATCTGCAAAATGGGTATAATAACTGATTGTATACCTTTGTAAGGACTACATGAGTTACTGCATTAAGGAAAAAAAACTTGTAAATATGTCTGACACATAGCAAGTATACAATGAACATTAGGTATTCTTTGATAAAACGACTCTTTCTCCAACAAAAATTTGAGCTCCTCTATGTTATGACCAACCTAGATAGCATATTGAAAAGCAGGGACATTACTTTACCAACAAAGGTCCATCTAGTCAAAGCTATGGTTTTTCCAATGGTCATGTATGGATGTGAGAGTTGGACTGTGAAGAAAGCTGAGCGCCAAGAACTGATGCTTTTGAACTGTGGTGTTGGAGAAGACTCTTGAGAGTTCCTTGGACAGCAAGGAGATGGCTACCACATGTGAAGAGTTGACTCATTGGAAAAGACTGATGCTGGGAGGGATTGAGGGAAGGAGGAAGAGGGGACGACAGAGGATGAGATGGCTGGATGGCATCACTGACTCGATGTACGTGAGTCTGAGTGAACTCCGAAAGATGGTCATGGACAGGGAGGCCTGGCATGCTGCAATTCATGGGGTCACAAAGAGTTGGACACGACTGAGTGACTGAACTGAACTGAACTGATACTGTTTATCTGGCTGCACTGGCACGTGGCTGCATGGCGCTGGAGCGGCCGCTTGATGAAAGTGAAAGAGGAGAGTGAAAAAGTTGGCTTTAAACTCAACATTCAGAGGACTAAGATCATGGCATCTGGTCCCATTACTTCATGGCAAATAGATGGGGAAACAGTGGAAAGAGTGACAGACTATTTGGGGGGATCCAAAATCACTGCAGATGTTGACTGAAGCCATGAAATTAAAAGACACTTATTCCTTGGAATAAAAGTTATGACCAACCTAGACAGCGTATTAAAAAGCAGAGATGTTACTTTACCAACAAAGGTCCGTCTAGTCAAAGCTATGGTTTTTCATGTATGCATGTGAGAGTTGGACTATAAAGAAAGCTGAGCACCAAAGAATTGATGCTTTTGAGCTGTGGTGTTGGAGAAGACTCTTGAGAGTTCATTGGACTGCAAGGAGATCCAACCAGTCCATCCTAAAGGAAATCAGTCCTGAATATTCATTGCAAGGACTCATGCTGAAGCTAAAACTCCAATACTTTGGTCACCTGATGTGAAGAACTGACTCATTTGAAAACACCCTGATGCTGGGAAAGACTGAAGACAGGAGGAGAAGGGGACAACAGAAGATGAGATGGTTGGATGGCATCACTGACTCAATGGACATGAGTTTGAGTAAACTCCGGGAGTTGGTGATGGACAGGGAGGCCTGGCGTGCTGCAGTCCATGGAGTTGCAAAGAGTTGAACATGACTGAGTGACTGAACTAAACTGAACTGATACAGCTTATCTTGGTATTGCCAAAACCTGGGAGGCTAATGTAGTGCTCAATACATGTTACTGCTGCTGCTGCTGCTGCTGTTGAGTCGCTTCAGTCATGTCCGACTCTGTGCGACCCCATAGATGGCAGCCCACCAGGCTCCCCCATCCCTGGGATTCTCCAAGCAAGAACACTGGAGTGGGTTGCCATTTCCTTCTCCAACACAGGAAAGTGAAAAGTGAAAGTCAAGTCATTCAGTCATGTCTGACTCTTCGCGACCCCATGGACTGCAGCCTACCAGGCTCCTCTGCCCATGGGATTTTCCAAGCAAGAGTACTGGAGTGGGGTGCCATTGACTTCTCTGCACATGTTACTAGGTAACATGTACTAGTAACTATGTAACTAGATTTACTAGGTCCATTACTATTCAAATATTAATTGAATTGATCATATTGAATATATACAATGTACTGATCACTTTCCAGGGGTTCCCAGGTGGCACTAGTGGTAAAGAACCCGCCTGCTAATGCAGGAGACGTGAGCAACACAGGTTCGATCTCTGAGTCAGGAAGATCCCCTGAAGGAGAGCGTGGAAACCTACTGCAGTATTCTTGCCTGGAGAATCCCATGGACAGGGGTGCCTGGCAGGCTGGAGTCCACAGGGTTGCAAAGAGCTGGACATGACTGAAGTGAGTGAGCATGCCTGCATACATTGATCAGTGTTCATCCTACCACAGTTAAAACCCAAGTGCTGTACCTGCATAGCACCTTCTACCCCAGCAGAGGGTGGAGGGTGTGAGTTCCTCGCTGTGAGGAACTGTTCTGTGAACTCACAATCATTTCCTGCTTTTTCCCTCTCCCTCTATCCACTTCCACCACCCAGTGACCACCTTGCTTTTCTTCAGACATACCTGACAACATTCCAGAAGCTTTGCTATAACCCCTCCCTTACGTGGTTGTGTTTTTCTTAGAACTTGAGTTTCTTCCAAATCTATCTATACATTTGGTGCCTGTGTCCAGCCCCCAGTAGGAGGGGAGCTCCGTGAAGATAGGGACTTTGGTCCACTGCTGTGGTCCCTGCGCCCAGTGAGTGGCACTTAGCCGATGCTCAATAGACATTTAATGACTGAATAAATAAGGAATGAACAAATGAATCTCTAAATCTACAGCAGTGCTTAAAGGTGGTTTTACAGATGAAAAACAAAGGTGCAGAGATACTAAGTAATTTTCCCATGGGCACACATTTAGAAAGAGTCAGAGTTTGAATTTTATCCATGCCTCTGTGATTCCGAAATTCATCTCAACATCTCCTAATCATAAGACATCCAAGTGCCACCTTCAAGAGATGTACCACCTTCCATATAACAGCTGAACCAATATATACCTAATATTTTTATTTTGGGCTTCCCTGGTGGCTCAGCAGTAAAGAATCCGCCTGCGATGCAGGAGCGGCAGGAGATGTGGTTTTGATCCCTGGGTTGGGAAGATCCCCTGGAGGAGGGCAGGGTAACCCACTCCAGTATTCTTGCCTGGAGAAATCCATGGACAGAGAAGCTTGGCAGAATCAGTCCATAGGGTAGCAAAGAGTCAGACACAACTGAAGTGATTTAGCACACACATAGCACATATATTATGCAAATAATTTTATTTTAAAAGGAAAGCAATCATTTCCATGAAATAAATGACAGTGAAATAGATATGTGTCCATGAAAATTCAAAATATTCATCAATGTCTTTTTGAGCAGAAATTCACCTCCTGCTTTTGAAAACACTGATGCTGCCTCATTCTAAAACCCCTGGGGGCTGGTCCTGAATCCAGGAGTCAGAAACTCCTACACCCACCAGTACGTCTTCTCAGTTCTCCCTGTTCACTCAGCTTTCCTGGGACATTCATTGAAAGAAGGCCAGAAAGAGGCTTCAAATGCCTTTAAAATACACTTACACAAACACACACACACATCTCACAGGAAGTTCATGTGAGCCTATGAACACTACAGCTCCACAACTGAAAGCATAAACAAAATGCAGAAAGTGGAGAAAGAAATTAATTGAAACTTGAGGCTGTCAAGCCATACTGAGGAAAATCTCTCCCTGAGTTAAAGATCGCGGACGTAATCAAGGAAAGTGGCTTCTATAAAAGCTTGATTGGTTGATCGAAATCTCCAGTCATCCCAAAAATAATTGCCTGGAAGAAAGCACTGAGTGACCTGTCTGCTTGGAAGGGAGCAGCCAATGCTGACAATGGAAGGGGCTCCCCAGCCAGCCCCCCTTCTGCTGGGGCCCCAGCAGTGATGGGCTGAATCTGTTTAAGGATGAACGCTGCCTCATTATTTTCTCCTCTGACATACGTGAATATTTCTTGTGGATGCTTACTCTCAACAACATGGAAGAGGTGTTTGTGCTCTTTGTTTCCGAAGCTTTTTCATTTCTATGTCAGTGATTATAAATATTCACTCTGTCCTCCTCTTGGCAAGGCATGAAGAATGCTGGATAGGACCACAAGCCCCCGCTGTGGACAAAGCTACTGGAATCAGAACTGTGCCAGGGGTCCCCAAACATCCTCCGAAGCAGGTCTTCCCCTGCCCTCACTCCCTTCTGCCCCACCTGCTTCCTGGCACCACAGTGCTATCAAAAACATTTTTTTTTAAGCTCAAACTCTTCAACAACTCTGTTGCCTATGTAAGAAAGGCAGTCTTCCTTAATGTGATGTATGAGCCCCTTACACGATCTAGCCCCTGCCTACCTCTTCTCAGCTTATCTCCCACATCTTTCCTGTATCCACTAAAAGCCTTGCATGTTTTCTCACATCTCTTTGTTGTTGTTATCGTTTAGTCACTAAGTCATGTCCAACTGTTTGTGACCCCATGGACTGCAGCACGCCGGGATTCCCTGTCCTTTACCATCTCCTGAAGTTTGCTCAAACTCATGTCCATAGAGTCAGTGATGCCATCCAGTCATCTTGTCCTCTGTTGCCCCCTTCTTCTCCTGCCCTCAGTCTTTCCCAGCATCAGGGACTTTTCCAAAGAGTCAGCTCTTCACATCAGGTGGTCACAGTGTTGGAGCTTCAGCTTCATCATCAGTCCTTCCAATGAATATTTAGGACTGATTTCCTTTAGGATGGACTGGTTTGATCTCCTTGCAGTCTCTGGGCCTACCTATAGTCTTCCCACTGCCCCAGGCCCACTTACCTCCTCTCCTCAGAATCCATGTCTTCCTTGGAAATTCCTTTTATCCTTTCAGACTCTGCTCTGTGACACCTTCTCTCACCTTGACCCTGCCCAAGACTTATAGAAGACTGATGCCCAGGACCTTAAAGAAATTCTTCTCTCATCAGGCTCTGACGTCTCATTGTCCAAAGGCTGCCTCATACTCCACCTACCTCCTTAACGAAGTCTTCCCTGATGGCTTTTTTTTTTTTTTTTTTGGCTCAGCCACAGAGATCTCTAACTTCCTGGAGTTTTTGTTATTCAAATATGTGCCACACATCTGAACACCTTTTTTAATAATCACCTTAGATTTGAAGAAATGCCAAAAATTCTGACCAAGTAATCCTCTTCCAGGAAATAAGCAAAAAGCAGATCAAAGTTTTATGTCCAGAGACATTCCTTGAATTGTTTTTTATAAGTACAAAAAAAATAGGAACAACCAGAGTGTGTAACAGTGAGAGGTGGTTATTCATATAGCCATCAAAAATATTTTGAAGAACATATAAGGATGTGGAAAAATGGCCATGAAATAATGTTCACTATAAAAGCAGAGTCTAAAATTGTATGTAAAATATGATCCCAGGTTTATAAAAGAATACATCCCCTTTTTATAGAGAAGAGAGGGATTAGGGTGATGAGTGGTGTGGACTCCAGAACCAGGCTGCCCGAGCAGGTTTGATTCTGTGGTCTTGAGAATGTTAACTTTTTTTTTTTTTTTTTACCTCACTCTGCTGCTGCTAAGTCGCTTCAGTCATGTCGGACTCTGTGCGACCCCATAGACGGCAGCCCACCAGGCTCCCCCGTCCCTGGGATTCTCCAGGCAAGAACACTGGAGTGGGTTGCCATTTCCTTCTCCAATGCACGAAAGTGAAAAGTGAAAGTCAAGTCGCTCAGTCGTGTCCGACTCTAGCGACCCCACGGACTGCAGCCTACCAGGCTCCTCCATCCATGGGATTTTCCAGGCAAGAGTACTGGAGTGGAGTGCCATTGCCTTCTCCATAGTATGGGGATAATAATAGTACCTTCCTTATAGAGTTGCTGTGATGATTAAGTTAGTTAATACAACATAAATTACGTGACAGTGCACCTGGCACATTTTGAGTATTATTTAAGTGTCAGTTATCCTTGTTATTTGGAGAAGGCAATGACATATCCTTGTTATTATATATCGAAAAAAATACTGCCCTTTCTGGTTGATAGAACTATGAGTGATTTTTTTTTTTCTTGTCTTTACACTTCTCTATCCTTTTTTTCCCCAAATTGCCTATAATGACCACACATCACTTTTTTAATCTGAAAGACATGTGATATATTTAAAGAAGTAAAGCACCATTCAAAATCTATGATATTCTTGACTCCCAGTCATGGATCTTTTATCCTCTCTTTCCCCTTCTTTTTTTGGGATAAAAACAATGTCACCTTGGGCAAGTCTGAAAGTTCTCTTGTGTCTCAGGGTTCTTATCTGCAAAATAAGGGAAAAATAATTCCTACTTCATAAAGAAACTACTGAGAAACACATAAAATTGAATAGGCCTGGTACATAGTGAGGACTCAGGAAATGTTAGCCATCAGGGTCATGATGAAAATGCAGAATGGAGTGGCCTGAATATAGATGTAGGGGAAGAAACAGCTTTGGGGCCAGACTAACTTGAGTTTGAGTCAAGACTCTGGTCCCTCCTTGCATTGCACCATCCAAGGTCAAGGAAATTCCACCCACCCTGTAGCACCAATTATTTTCTCTCTTAACCCCCTACTTATTGCCTGTGGAGTACTTGCCACCATTTATTTTTCATTAATTTAGTTCTTTGGTTTTATTTTTTCTGTCCTCCTAATTAGATGGCAAGCTCCATGAAGGCAGGGATCAAATGTTTCACATTCAGCATGCTAGCCTCAGTGCCTGGCTCAATCCCTAGGGGGCGGGGGGGTGGGGGGGTGGGAAACAGTGTTCATTACATAATTTTTTGGTGAAAGAATACATGGTCAAATGAATAGATGAACTTGGGCAAATTACATTATTTCCCTTGTCTACTAAGAAAACTGAATGATATAAGGCAAACATGGTGCCTGACGCATAGTAGGTGCTCTTTGATTAATTTCTCCTTCCTGGGTATTCGTCAGATCAACTTTAACGGAACGACACAGTTTCTAAAATTACTTTGACCGTCTGGACAAATGCTGTTCGGGAAGCATCTTAAATAGTTATCCCTTGTGCCTGAGCAATTTCTTGATAAAGGGAATTTTTTTCCCACAGAATAGAGCAAAAGAAGCTTTGAAGCTAGAATTTTTATAGTTCACACTCCGTGCATGCCAGACGCAAAACTCACTTTGAGGCGCTAATTGGTGACGTAAAAAAAAAAAAAAGGGGAAAGAAAAATGTAAAAATGCAACAGTGGGTTTTGGCAGTAAGGAGAAGACGTTCTTTTCGATCTAAAAATGGTTGTCATCTCAATTTTTCCTGCCTTAATTCATTTCTTAAGCAGAGGGCAAAAAAAATTGATGATTAAGATGTGTAATGGAAAATTTTCCGAGCAGAGTGAAGAGGTGACTAGAGACCATATGTTGCCTAAGAACGGAGCCTTCAGCAAATGCTGAGGAAGAACAAATGTGCTGATTTGCATACTCTTGGAGATTATGTCCCATTGAAAGAATACACTTCATTACTAATAATGGCCATTATGTACACATACAATTTAAACAACATATAACCTTTCCTGAGACCAAGAGCAAAGGAGAAGCTGGTAATACAGTGTCAGGAGGACAACAAAGAGTGAATTGAACTGCTGGATTCGAATATTTCACACAAGTCCACATTCAGTTCAATTCCGTCGCTCAGTCGTGTCTGACTCTTTGCGACCCCATGAATTGCAGCACGCCAGGCCTCCCTGTCCATCACCAACTCCCAGAGTTCACCCAAACTCACGTCCATAAGTCCACGTTAAGAAAAGCCCAAATACTAGCCAAGCCGTGACACCACTAGCGTCTGATATGGGATCAACCCCCTCCGTCAGAAATGCAGGAGGCATGTGGCTGTAGCAACGAAGAAACCTACAAAAGAAGGCCTCATGGACCTTGTTATTTACCTTGATTCTTAGAGTTCAACTCAAACAGTAAAACTTAGTTAAATTATGCACTAAATAGAAACGCAGCACTCGCCAGAGTAGTCAGCAAACAACCCTGGCACCAACAACCCAACTAAGTGCAATACGATTCACCCCAGAGTAGTTTGGGCCAAGGTTTCAGCATCAGGGATAAAAATGTGACCATATGCTTCCATGAGCCATGGTGTAAACCGGAGTGGTGCTGGCCTGCAAGCTCCACCTGAGCCAGTGCTCAAGGTCTGGGGCATCAGAAGGCCAGAGGTCAAGCCCAAAGAGGGCCACGTACAGGTCACAAGGAGGCCTGCTTTGGTCACTTGCCGGGGGTGGAGGAGGTGCGGGGCAGGGGACGAATTCAGAAATATAAGTCAAAATGAAGTTGCAGTTAACATCTGAGGAAGGTTTCCCAGATTTCTGTAGGTGTTTCCATGCATCTGGATTGGGGGGGTAAGCAAATGGTGTGAAATGTAGCAGGTGTCACAGGACAACAGCTATCCTCAGCCTTGAAGAAGGACACTTCCTGCCTCAGCACTGTCCCCAGTGATCTGGGCCTGTGTCTTGCAGGGCAAGACCTCACTGAGGACAAAGACCCATACTCTAGTTTTGCATCTCCCATGTGGCCCACAACTGTGCTTCGTATACATTAGATGCTCAATACACAAGGACTGGTGAGATTATGAAGTTAACTACATCAAGTATCTACTCTTTCCTTTTGTCAGACATGATTCTTCTCCTAAGTCCCCAGTGTCCTCAAAAATGCCACTTAAAAGTCTCCACCAAAGTTTAAGACCCAGTCACACCCAAATTTAAATCCCATTCTGCTACTTAATAATGAACACTTCTGCCATGACAAAAATGTGTCAAGCACTACCCTGAACACTTGTATACACTAACTCCTTTTATCCTCACAATAACCCAAAGGTAGATACTATTATTGTCCCAAAGGTAGATACAGATGAAGAAACTAAGACACAAAGAAAGATGTTCAGCATCTTGGCCAAAGTCACAAATCAGCACTTTGAAGCCTGGATTCAAACCCCTGCTGTAACATTCATTAGCTTTGTGGCCTTGGGCAAGTTACTTACCCTTGCTGAGCTCTTTTCCTTCATTCAACAAATATCTATTGAGTACATACTCTGTGTTTTCAGAGAGAATTGTTTTCAGCATAGGGGATAAAGTGGTAAATAAGAAAAGATTTGGAGACTAATCAAAGGCACAGACAACTTACACCAAATAGGATTACTTAACGTAAGAAAAATGAAGAAGCACAGCGGTGGGCCACATGGGAGATGCAAAACTACAGTATGGTCTCTGTCCTCAAGGAGGTCTTGCCCTGCAAGACACAGGCCCAGAGCACTGGGGACAGCACCAAGGAATCTGGGGAAGCTTCCTCAGATGTTAACTGCAGCTTCATTTTGCCTTACCTCTCTGAATTTGTCCCCTGTCCCACACCCCCCTGACTGGTGTATTAATACGAGAGTAGAGGGGGAATGCCCTTAGTTATGATAGTTGAGGAAGTTCTCGCTGAAGAAAGTAAGTTGAAGTTGAAATGATGAGTTGGTCAACCACTGGCCAAAGCCCCAAATTCTGCAGTAGGAAAATACTTGGATGCTAATGCTGGTTTAGGGGGTGGTGTTCTCAGGTGGAGGTTAACATGCTAGACAAAGATCCTCACACTCCATGCTGTCCATCCACATGCTTCTTGCCCAGATCTCATCCTCTGTTTTCT
This sequence comes from Bubalus kerabau, assembly GCF_029407905.1. Lineage (NCBI taxonomy): Eukaryota > Metazoa > Chordata > Mammalia > Artiodactyla > Bovidae > Bubalus > Bubalus kerabau. Next base: position 140,998,468 of record NC_073624.1, read on the forward strand.
AATCATGCTCACTCCAGGCTGCTGTCCGGTCAGCCCCACCATTTGCCACTGACTCTGAGTCTGTGTATAGACTTTCTAGGTGGCTCATAGTAAAGAATCTGCCTGCCAGTACAGGAGACACAAGAGACATAGGTTCAGTCTCTGGGTTGGGAAGATCCCCTGGAGTAGGAAATGGCAACCCACTCCAATATTCTTGCCTAGAGAATTCCATACACAGAGGAGCCCAGCAGGCTATAGTCCATGGGGTCACAGAGTTGGACAGAACTGAGAGACTGCACACCATCACTGCTGAGCCTGTGTATATTATTTCCAGTCTGTGTATATTATTACTTCCTTGAACCACTTATCTTTTCACACAAAGTGGTGGCCCCAGTGTACGCCCTGATGTCTGTCACTGAGCAGAACTATAGTGCAGCAGATGTCCATTCTTGGCTTCCATCTGCATTTTGAGTAGATCCACTTGTGAACCAAGCTCTGCTCTTTCCTCCCCTCACAGCTGGTCATAAGGAACCCTCTCCATCACCATAGGTGTGTGCTGAGGGAGAGGGCATAAATGAGAATGGCACAGGATCCTAGCCACTCCCTCGCACAGCTTACATGTGCCCTCTGACCCTGCTTATGCCTGGTCCAGCTGATGATGATGATGAATTGCTGATGGATCCTCTCAGTCTCAACAGATTTAACCCAGATTTAATGATGGGCAACTCTGACCACAAAACCACCTAATGGTACAAAGTCAGATGTTTTATCATACCATCAAGGGAGGACATGCCCCAAGCAGCATGCCGGTGTCACTTTTTGAATGCTATATAGTTCTCTACTATGGATGGAAGGGCCTCGCTGCAGAACCCTCGGGGCCTGCATTGTGACCCTCTTGCTGGGGCTCACCATCAATCACACACGGAGTCTTTAAGCACCACACTGACTTCTAACATCATAGAGTCTGCAGGTCTTATGGTCCAAGTGGCAGCGGTGCTTCCTCTGCAGCCTGGATCTGTACAGAGCCCTTTCCTGCTCTTGGCCCACTCAGAGCTGTCTGCATCCACACATGGTAAATGGATTGAAGCAGTGTTCCCAAGTGTGGACTATATTGTCCCAGAATCCCATAACACCTACCAGTTTTCTTCTTTCTTGGTGTTAGGAGAGATTAAATAATTTGACTTTTAATTGGAAGTGATGTCTTGGCATGACCCAAACCACCTGACCTCTAAAAATTTCAGCAATGTAGTGACTTATCTTTGTAAACTGTGTCTCCTGTCCTCTGGAGGACATATATCTTACCCAAACCTTCACTTACTTGCTGCTGTTTGCTCATCTTATCCAATAAATATAGTATTATCAGTGTAAAGGACCAATGTGATATTCTATATCATGGGCAGATGATCCAAATCTTCTCAGATGATATGATGGCAACAAGAAGAAGAAATCACAAAGCCCTGGGGTGAGAATTTCACTCCCATAAATGTCAGTTGTTTCTGATTCTTCTTATAGATGAGGATGGAAAAAAAAAAAGACATTCGCCAGATTGATGACCACACACTGGTCTACACATCGGAAGCCACATAAAGCCCTGCTCTAGCAATGATGTCATAGCCAAGCATCACAACTGTGACTAGGACTACTGCTTCCTTGGGACTGTGTCCGTCCACTGTTGACCTCTGGAATCCATTCAGTTTTTGTAGGGGTCAGACTGGTAGACGAGGTGGACATATGTTGAGGATCATTAGCCTTGCATTCTTTAGATACTTAAAGGTAGCACCAATCTCTACTTTTCCTCCAACATGTAATATTGGCTTTGATTTAACATTGGGGGTGGGGGTAGAAGACAGTTCCAGAGGCTTCCACTTGAACTTTTGCTCTAAGCTAACTTTTACCTCACAGACCTAGAAACCAACATGGTGGTCCTGGCTACCACCAAACATATCCATTCCAGTTACACAGTCCAGGGTCAGGGAAAGGACCACTGGGTGGAACATGTGGACCCACTATGAACCAGGAAGAGGTGGGATTCCATTTACTACCTGACTCCCAAAACCTCTTTCTCTAATGAGGAGACCAGGGTGACTCTTTTTCTGCTTCTGGCATCAATGTCAGTTCCAACCCTGTGTCTGTGAAGTGCAAATCACTCAGTCGTGTCCAACTCTTTGGGACCCTATGGACTACACAGTCCATGGAATTCTCCAGACTAGAATACTGGAGTGGGTAGCCTTTCCCTTCTCCAGGGGATCTTCCCAACCCAGGCATCAAATGCAGGTCTCCTGCTTTGCAGGCAGATTCTTTACCAGCTGAGTCATAAGGAAAGTCTGCTGCTGCTGCTGCTGCTGCTCCTAAGTCGCTTCAGTCGTGTCCGACTCTGTGCGACCCCATAGACGGCAGCCCATCAGGCTCCCCCGTCCCTGGGATTCTCAGGCAAGAACACTGGAATGGGTTGCCATTTCCTTCTCCAATGCATGAAAGTGAAAAGTGAAAGTGAAGTCGTTCAGTCGTGTCCGACTCTTCGCGACCCCATGGACTGCAGCCTACCAGGTTCCCCCATCCACAGGATTTTCCAGGCAAGAGTACTGGAGTGGGGTGCATTGCCTTCTAACATTCCTCAAAATGCTTGGGCAATCCCCTTGCCTCAGTGTGCCCACAAAGAACAGAAAGAATTAATATCACATACTTTTGCTATGATGGTATAACCTTCTTCCTCAAGGAGTGTGGACCTCTCCTTTAACCAATAGACTTCAGGCCCAAGAACTGGCTCAAGTCCAGAAAATAGGTAAAGAATCATGACCTTTCTTCTCTCTCTGGTGGCTGCCTTCAGCTTCTTGACCATCTATCCTTTATTTTTTATTATTGTATACATTAAGTAACACCTGTTGGTTTCCTGTCTATCTTGTGTGTGTGCTCAGTCACTCAGTCATGTCTGATTCCATGGGGTCTGTGACCCCATGGACTGTAGCCGGCCAGATTCCTCTGTCCATGGAACTTCCCAGGCAAGACTACTGAAGTAGGTTGCCACTTCCTCCTCCTCCTCCAGGAGACCTTCCCTACCTAGGGATCAAACCCACGTCTCTTGTGTCTCCTGCATTGGCAGGTGGATTCTTTACCACCGAGCCACCAGGGAAACATCTTGTACCTAAAGAACACCATATTCTTTTTTTAATTGAAGTATAGTTGATTTACAGAAACACCATGTTCTATTTAATGTCTCCAAAATTCTCTGCAAGCTAGATCCCCCTCTGGCTACTTTGACCTTGCTACTCTTGCCAGTAACTGTACCTGCCTTGCTCCTGGTGTTAAGTGTCACCACGTGGCCTCTATTATTTGAGGATCCTACCATCTTTGTTATAACAAGAGAGCCCAGTTCTGTAACAGCATCTCTTGCTGCCAGTCTTAGTTCCAGAGGACTAACACCCCTGAACTTCTCAGGGGTAGTGAGAACTTCTCATGCTCACCTCATGAACACATTCCTTACTGCTTGGATAAAAGAGTGTTCACTTGAGCCTTCCATGGAAATTAGTCAGCTAATAGATATTCTTGCCTGGAAAATCAAATGGACAGAAGAACCTGGCGGGCTACAGTTCATGGGATCACAAAGAGTCAGACACAACTGAGCGACTAACACTTTCAATGAATATTCTGGCATTAGGTAGTATATTCATTCTAGCAGACTCATTTCTCTGAGCCGTCCCATGACTTCCTCTACCATCTGCCTGAGCAGTCCTGACATTTCTACTTTGGTGTGGACCATTGCATTCTCCAAGGTTGCAAAAGCCATCCTAGCACAACTACCTCAAGTCACTGAAAGTCTGTTAAATCTGTGTCCAGGTAAAGTGTTCCCATTTCAGTAAGCTCTCCCTTAAAAGTTTAAGTGTTAATCAGTCATTTGTATCTGACTCTTTGTGACCCTATGGACTTGGTGATTCCTCTGTCCATGGAATTCTCCAGGTAAGAATGCTGGAATGGGTTGCCATTTCCTTCTCCAGGGATCTTCTGGGCCCAGGGATTGAACCCGGGTCTCCTACATCACAGACTGATTTTTTTTACCATCTGAGCCACCAGGGTTGTTTAACACCCTCAAAATCTAGTCTGTCTTGGGTGGTATTCTCTGTAACATAGTCTCTGAGACAAACATTTGCACACAGGATGTTTATTGGGATTTGCTCCCAGGAACAATGCCTCTAAAAAGGTGGGGAAAGCAGAACTGAGCTTAGGGAGAAAAGATGCTCAACAGATGGATTTGCAACTGAGGCCTCTGCTGATCGACTGGCATAGCCCTTCAAGGTTGCTCTTGAACCCCTGTACCTATAGCCCCTGACACAGACCAGCTTCCAAGAAGGGGCCATACCATTGTGAGATAGCTCCCTTCTACCACAGGCAATTCCTGAAGAACAATCTATAGTGCCAGCATCAGGGGGCAGGACCAGGGACCCACAGCCACTAGAGAGTCCATTAGACACGAACCCTCATAATAAGAGGAAAATCTTCAGCAAGTCTAGGTTAGCAACTTCACATTTAGGAAGAAAGCAGATACTAAGAATTCCAAAGACTAAAAGCTCGCAAATCATAACTTATGAGGGGAAATAGTTGAAAGAAATATGGATACCTGATGTGTCTCTGTAGAACAATGAACCTTCCTTTAAAAAGTTTCATAGCTCCAAGAATAGTGTTTCCACGACCTCTGTCGTAGTGCCACTTTCACAGAATGAAAGCAGTTAGGTGTTACTCCGATCCCTGCTAAAGCAAGAGCAAAAGAAACTTTATGATGTGGCTCAAAGCAGGGTGTCATCACATGCCAGTCAGTCCCAGCTTCATGTTTCCCTACACATTTTGTGAATATCCTTTGGAACAGAGGCTTTTTTATTTTTTCAGGCAAGGCTTTATTGGGCCCCCACTGCAACAGGAGGCAGCAAGAACAAACAACAGTTTCCCTTGCTTGCCCAGTTCCCTGCATGTGGGCAAGCTGGTTCCTTGTATGGGGTAAGGGTAGGGGTGTCAACAGGTCAGGCCAGTGGGGTGGCTTAGGTGGTTTGCCCACCCCTTAGGTGGTGCTGTGTGCAGGGGGCATGTGCCAGTTTCACATGTGCGGTACCCTGCTTTTGCTGAGGACTCCTCAGAAGTGGCAGTTTAGCTTTTTGGTCTATTTGTATCTTTCGTCCAAAATTTTTCCCTAATTGCTGCATGCATGCAGTTATTTTTAGTCCCATATAGTTTCTTTGTATTTTGTTGCTCAAAGAGAGGTATGTCCAGGTGCAAACTGCACTGCCCCAAAGGGTCCCAGGTCCTAGACCTGTCTCATTCCCGCCCCCACCCAAGAGACTGTTTTCTTTTTAAATTGTTTTTATTTTTTTTATTTTTGATTTTTTTAAAATTTATTTTATGTTTGGTTGCATTGGATCTTTGTTGCCGCTCATGGACTTTCTCTAGTTGTGGCTAGCAGGGGCTACTCTCTGTTGCAGCACACAGGCTTCTCATTACTGTGGCTTTTCTTTTTGCAGACCACAGGCTCTAGAGCACAAGCTTAGTTGCTCCACAGCATGTGAAATCTTCCCAGACCAGGGACTGAACCTGTGTCCCCTACACTGGCAGGTGGATTCCTATCCACTGGACCACCAGGGAAGGCCTACACCTTTATTCTTAAGGGGTAAGGGGCTGAAGGTCTCTTATCCTGAAACTTCTTCCTTCTGGACAAGGGCTGCAGACCCTAGCCTACCCTAGAAGTATAGAAGTCCCTTGTTGACTTCCAGGAACTTGTAGGAACCTGGGCCACTTTCCACTGGAATGGACTGAATTCTTTAAGCCATCATGCACCTTACTTCAAACAGCTGGCACCTAAACACATAAACTTAACCAGAGGGTTAAACAAATAAGGACTTAGAAAGACGACCATAGTCATTAAAGGGCTTAGAAAGGGAAGGAACCAGGTTAACTTTGGGCTTCTTTAGACCAGCATGACACGATGTGATTACTTTAGGCATCAGAGAACAGAGACCTGGGTTTCCTCCCAACTGTCTAGTGAGCTTTGTGACCTCAGGCAGGTCACTTCCCCTCTTGTGGCCTCAACTTTCTCTCTAAAATTAAGCAAATACATAGGTTGCACATCCTTGTGACCCTTTTCACACATTGGAGACATTGCTAATCCATGTCTCCTGAGCCTAGATAAGAAACAGAATCCTTCTCAACAACGTGTTCCAGAAAATCACTGCTAATGAATCAATGTTGATAGTCAACATGAAACCTGCAAGCGCCTTCTGTACTAAAAGCTCCCTTCTTCCATCCAGACAGCTATGATTCATGCTCAGAGCCATGTATCACAAGCCAATGTAGCCAACGTGACTCTTGTATATAGATGTCCTAGAAGCACATGGCATCACCAGGGCCCTGGGGACACCCAGCTACTGACGCAGGAATTCCAGACTGTGTCCCTACTTTCTGCAACATCTTCAGCCTTTCTGCTTCTTACTAGGCGAGGGCCAGGGGTCTCGTGCGTGCATTTAGGCTCCAGCCCCATGCATCCCCAACCTGGCCCATTAAGAAAGTCCTCTGTAGAGGTGGCCTTAGGGCATGTCGAACAATCACACAGGGTGAGGCTATCACAGAGAAAGCCAATTTTAGAATGTGTCATCACATTAGTGCAAATTAGCTCTGATATTTACTTGTCCTTAAGAGGCCTTTTGTTTACAGGAATGAAATCTTTTATTTCTACAAGCAACATAGAGACCAACCACCCTCAACCTTTCCTACCCTCACAATTTCATAAATGTCACTTCTCCTGCCAACAGACACATACTAATAAGAAATCAACTAATCTATTAAGAGCAAGAGTAACAGGCTTCTTCTCTAGCCCACCTGAGTCCTGGCCCTCCTAAAGCTTCCCACCTAACCCTTCTCCCCTCATACCACCTCCCTCCCATCTTGAAGTAGCTCGTGCTGCATAATGAGAGTTTTGGAAGGCAAACCCTGTGGTTCTTAAATCTACTGTCCTCATTAGGGTCAATCTTTTAAGGTCCTCCAACTATTCTGAAATTCTTAACTCTGTCCTTGTTCCCTGCTTCATCAGTAATGCTGCCAGATGCAATGTATCATTCAATAAATCCAACGGTTTGTCAAAAATAGTAACTGAATTCCCCATATTGCCAACTCAAAGCTTGATCTCCTGAAGCCCAGATACAAAAATACATTAAGCTCCACTGAGTTCAAATTGCATTTGGTGATCTTTTGCTGATAGCTGCCAGTTCCCAGGACCCCAGGGCCTAAAACTAAGCCAGAGTTAATATCTCATTAGGCGAAAAGTTTGACAGAATACAGAGTGTCAGGGCTAGCGGGGACACCAAAGATCTTGTAGTCCAACCCTTTTGTTTACAAATAGGGGAAATATACACAGGAAGGTGAAGTGATTTACCCAGAGTCACACAGCAGTTTAGTGACAAGGCAGGGAATAAACAGAACTAAATTTCTGACATTAATGCTCCTCTGGCAGTGTTATAGGTTATATGTTAATGGCCTATCCAATAGCTGTTTGCAGTTCACCTCATGTTCTCTCATCCTGAAAGAACTAAAAAAATTCATAACAAAAAAAACACACCCACACACACACAAAAAAATTTAAAGGGAATGCATGATAGCCCAGTGTTTAGAAGTCTGTTCTCACTGCTGAGGGCCCAGGTTCAATCCCTGGTCAGGGAACTAAGATCCCACAAGCAATTACATCACAACCAAAAAGGAAAATAATTAATAATGTTTAAAGAGGGGCTGGGGAGAGAAAGATCTGAGACTTAAACTCAAAAAAATTTGTTTTTCTTTTCAAGTGTCAAGTCTTTCAATACCATAGGCAGTGTAGATCTTATCAGTAGGAGGTATAGACTGCTGAATTCACATGGCTTGGGATACCTACTGAAAGGTCTCCTGCCCCAAGTACTTCCATTTGCTGGCTGTGGTGGGTAAAGGAAAGGTGTGAAGGAGGGCTCAGAGTTACTGGGTGCTCAGGGAGGACCTCCTTGATAAGGCAGCAACTGAACAGAGACCCAAAGCAGAAAAGGGGGCAAGCCAGGTGGGGATGTGAAGGAAACATGTTCTAGGCAGAGAAACAGTAACTACAAAGGCTCTGTGGCCAAACTGGGCAAAAAGAGAAAGAGGCAAAGTAGCAGGTGAGAGAGTTGGGTTGGGAAAGGTGGGGGGAAATCAGAGCCTTAACACAGGGCCTTAAAAGCCATTGTAAAAACTCAGAGTTCGCAATGAGTCATGTGCCATCAGGGCACTGAGGAAAAGGGAGCGACATGATGTGACTTACATTTTGAAAGGAATGGTTTATATAATGAGAAATCACTTCACATTCACTAGGATGGCTATAAACAAAATGTCAGATAATGTCAAGTATTGGTAAAGATGTAGAAACTTGGAACCTCATCCATTGTTGGTAGGAATGTAAAATGATGTAGTGGCTTTGGAAAACAATCTGACAGTTCCTCAAAAAGGTTAAGCATAGAGTTGCCATATGACTCAGCAATTCCACTCTTCCTTATATACCCAAGAGAAATGAAAGTGTATGAACATGTACACAAATGTTCATAGCAGCATTATTCACAGTAATCAAAAGTGGAAACAATGGCACATGTCCATTAACTGATGAATAAATGAACAAGGTGTGATATAGCTACGTAATAGAATATTGCATGCATGCATACTCGGTCACTTCAGTCATGTCTGACTCTTTGCGACCCCATGGATTGTATCCACCAAGCTCCTCTGTCCATGGGATTCTACAGGCAAAAATACTAGAGTGAGTTGCCATGCCCTCCTCCAGGGGATCTTCCTGACCCAGGGAACGAACCCACATCTTTTGCATCTCCTGCATTGCAGGCAGATTCTTTACCCACTGAGCCACCTGGGAAGCCCTAATAGAATATTATTCGGTACTAAAAAGGCAATGAAATACAAAATCATGCTATAATATGGATGAACCTTGAACACATTAAGTGAAAGAAGCCGGACACGAAGGATCACATACTATATGATTCTATGTATCTGAAATGTCCAAAATAGGCAAATCTATAGAATCAGAAACTAGATTAGCAGCTTGCCTAAGGATGAGGAGGTTGGCAGGGAAGGTTAGGATGACATCTGAAGTGATTATTAATGGGCATGGGGTTTCTTTGGGGGCTGTTAAAATACCCCGAAATTTATTGTGCTGATAGTTGCACTGCTCTGTAAATATACTTAAAACCATTAGATTAGACACTTTAAATAGGTAAACATATAGCATGCGAATAATATCTCAATTAAGCTGGCATAAAAATAAATTCAGACTATCACCAGGGCTGCTTAGGTAAAACTGTCTAGTGACAGGGAAGAAGTGGCACATTATTAGAAGGCTACTGCAAAAACCAGGTACAAGGTGATGGTGGCATGGACCACAGTGAGTTATAAAGCCGGGAGACGCATTGAGTATTATATAGCTTCTAAAGGGTGAGACAGTATCCTTTATTTCTGATAGATTAAGTATGAAATACAAGTTTTAGGTGAATGTAAGTTTTGAGGAATGAACAACTGTTGAGGGGTTACTATGAACTTTAAAGGGGATCCCCAAGAAAAAGAAATGCAAAAGGCAAAATGGTTGTCTGAGGAGGCTGTAAAAATAGCTGAGAGCAGAAGAGAAGCTAAAGGCAAGGAGAAAAGGAAAGATATACCCATCTGAATGCAGAGTTCCAAAGAATAGCAAGGAGAGAGAAGAAATCCTTCCTCAGAGATCAGTGCAAAGAAATAGAGGAAAACAATAGAATGGGAAAGACTAGAGATCTCTTCAAGGAAATTAGAGATACCAAGGGAACATTTCATGCAAAGATGAGCACAATATACGACAGAAATAGTATGAACCTAATGGAAGCAGAAGATATTAAGAAGAGATGGCAAGAAGACACATAAAAACTATACAAAAAAGATCTTCATGAACTAGATAGATAACCATGATGATGTGATCACTCACCTAGAGCCATTCTGAAATGTGAAGTCAAGTGGGCCTTAGGAAGCATCACTACAAACAAAGCTAGTGGAGGTGATGGAATTCCAGTTGAGCTATTTCAAATCCTAAAAGATGATGCTGTGAACATGCTGTACTCAATATTACAGCAAATCTGGAAAACTCAGCAGTGGCCACAGGACTGGAAGAGGTCAGTTTTCATTCCAATCCCAAAGAAAGGCAACGCCAAAGAATGCTCAAACGACCACACAGTTGCACTCATCTCACACGCTAGCAAAGTAATGTGAACTGTGAACTTCCACATGTTCAAGTTGAATTTAGAAAAGGCAGAGGAACCAGAGATCAAATAGCCAACATCTGTTGGATCATCGAAAAAGCAAGAGCGTTCCAGAAAATCATCTACTTTTGCTTTACTGACTACGCCAAATGTTTTGACTCTGTGGATCACAAAAAACTGTGGAAAATTCTTAAAGAGATGAGAATACCAGACCACCTGACCTGCCTCTTGAGAAATCTGTATGCAGGTCAAGAAACTACAGTTAGAACTGAACATGGAAGAACAGACTGGTTCCAAATTTGGAAAGGAGTATGTCAAGGCTGTATATTGTCTCCCTTCTTATTTAACTTATATGCAGAGTATATAATGTGAAATGTTGGGCTGAATGAAGTACAAGCTGGAATCAAGATTGTCAGGAGAAATACCAGTAATCTCAGATATGAAGATGACACCACTTTTATGGCAGAATAACAATTAAAAAGCCTCTTGATGAAAGTGAAAGAGAATGAAAAAGTTGGATTAAAGCTCAACATTCAGAAAACTAAGATCATGGCATCAGGTCCCATCACTTCATGGCAAATAGATGGGGAAACAGTGACAGACTTTATTTTCTTGGGCTCCAAAATCACTGCAGATGGTAACTGCTGCCATGAAATTAAAAGATGCTTGCTACTTGGAAGAAAAGTTATGACCAACCTAGACAGCATATTAAAAAGCAGAGACGTTACTTTACCAACAAAGCTCCATCTAGTCAAAGCTATTGTTTTTCCAGTAGTCATGTATGGATGTGAGAGTTGGACTATAAAGAAAGCTGAGCACCAAAGAATTGCTTTTGAACTGTGGTGTTGGAGAAGACTCTTGAGAGTCCCTTGGACTGCAAGGAGATCCAACCAGTCCATCCTAAAGGAAATCAGTCCTGAATATTCATTGCAAGGACTGATGCTAAAGCTGAAACTCCAATACTTTGGCCACCTGATGCGAAGAACTGACTCATTTGGAAAAGACCCTGATGCTGGGAAAGAGTGAAGGTGGGAGGAGAAGGGGATGACAGAGGATGAGATGCTGGATGGCATCACTGACGCTATGGACATGAGTTTGAGTAAGCTCCAGGAGTTGGTGATGGACAGCAGGGATGCTGAAGTCCATGATGTTGCAAAGAGTTGGACACAACTGAGTGATTGAACTGAACTGATTGCTGGAAGAAAAACTTTACTAAGGATATTGCTGGAAGACAAAATTACAAATTAATTTTGGTTATGTTAAAAAACTTGAGATCTAGGAACTTCCCTGATGATTCAGGGGTTAAGACTCCACACTAAATTTCTGATCAGGGAGCTACAATCCTACATGGCATACTGCATGGCCAAAATATATATTTGTGTGTGTTCAGTCACTCAGTCATGTCCAACTCTTTGCATCCACATAGACTGTAACCCATCAGGCTCCTCTGTCCATGGGATTTCTCAGGCAAGAATACTGGAGTGGATAGGCATATCCTCCAGGGGATCTTCCCAACCCAGGGATATATATTAAACTTGAGATCTATTAGACATCTAAGTGGAAGTGTCAAGTGGGGATCTCAGTTTGGAGTTCAGGGAGAGAGAAAAATTGAAAAATAAAGTTGAGATGATGATCATTTAGATATCTGAAGCATGAGATGGAATGGTACCATCTAGGGAATGGAAGCAAATACAGAAGATAAGAAATTCAAAATGGACTGAGTCCTGGGATATGCCAACATGTAGAGTTTGGGAAATGAGGAGAAAGCATTAAAGGACATTGGGGGAGGGGGCAATAGATGATTTCCAAAGAAAGAAAGATTGAGGGCAGGAGGAGAAGGGGACAACAGAGGATGAGATGGCTGGATGGCATCACCAACTCAATGGACATGGGTTCGGGTGGACTCCAGGAGTTGGTGATGGACAGGGAGACCTGGCGTGCTGTGGTTCATGGGGTCGCAAAGAGTCAGACATGACTGAGTGACTGAACTGAAAGAAATAAAATATTTCAATGAGAAGGAAGTAATCATTGTGACATGTACACTACTTCCAGTAAGTCAAGCAAGATGAGGACTGAGAGTCTTTGCACCATCACAGGATTAGTCTTGTGACAATCCTATGCAACAAAAGACTGATTGGAGCGACTTCAAGAGACAATAAAGGGAGAGAAATTAGAGGAAAAGCTGAAGACAATTTGCTCAATGGTTTTTCCATAAATAAGATCTGAGAAATGGGGAGGCAGCTGGAAGAGGTATATGTCAGGAGAGTTTCTTTTTTTTTTTAATGTGAAAACTCACAGTGTGTGTGTATGCTGATGGGAAATATCTGGTAGATGCGTAAACAAGGAACATTGATGGTGCAGGAGAGAAGGAGGCCACCACAGGGAGAAGAGCTGAAGTCTGGTGCCCAGGAGGAGGGCTGGCTTTAGATAGGTGCTTGGATGGCCCACTCACAGTAAAGGGAGGCCAATCAGGGTAATAGCATAGGTTTGGGGATATGTGGAAATTGGAATGATTAGACATCTTCTTTTCATTGCTTCTCTATCAAACAAGAAGCAAGGTCACTTGTTGAGAGTGAAGAGTGGAAGGGGAAAGGAGAAGATACCAGAATTTTGAGGAGGGGAAGTAGTTAAATCGTCCTTTGTAGAGAGAGGGAAGGGCTAGACAGGTAATCCAGGTTAGTGGCTGTTCATTAAAGTGTTATTATTCAATGGGTGCGTTTTCCCAGCCACATTTAATTGTTTGTGTCAAGGCAGAATGGGATTTAATCAAGGTCAAGGTTTTCCAGAAAAGAAAATTACGGAGAGAGAAGGTGAGGTAGCTGATAAAATGCAAGAAAATGCTTCTAATGATAGCCAGGGAGTCTAAGCTGGCAGAGGGGGAACTGAGGATATGGAGGGGATTTAGGGACAGAGAGAGGATGGGAGGATAAACAGGGCATAGGTCCCAGTGGGGAAGAGGAGATTCGGAGAGCTGGAGGAGGGAGAAGCACATTAAGCCATTATCGGATATCACCACCTCTTCCTGAATTTATTTACAGGCACTTGTTAAATTGAATTAAATTTTAATGAATTAATACCACTGGCAAAGTTACATGGTGTATTAGTTTCCTGGGGCTGCTGTAACTGGGTGGCTTAACCAACAGAAGTGAGTTGTCTCACAGTTCTGGAGGCTAAAAGTTCCAACTCAAGGTATTGTCAGGGTCAATTCCTTCCTACGGGTGTGAGGGAGAGTCTGTTCCTTGCTCGTCTCCTAGTGTCTGGTGGCCCTGAGCATTCCTAGATTTGCAGATAATGCCCTCCCTGTGTCTTCGATGGTCTTCCCTCTGTACATGTCTGTCTCTGGGTATAAATTTCCCCTTGTAAAATTACATCAATCATAGTGGACTGGATCCTATCCTAGTGACCTCATTTAATCTGATCGCTTGTGTGAGGTCCCTATCTCCAAATAAGATCACAACCTGAGGTCCCAGGGAGTTAGGACTTCAATATTTTTGTTCTGGGGGACATGACTCCACACGTAACACAGAGTATCCTAAGTAGTAATATATATGCTGAGAAAAAACACAGGCAGCTGTACCAGGAGGATTCAAACTGAGAATGATCAAACTGGAATCTTAGAAAATGACATCTTCAGTTGTTCAGTGTTTATTGGAACAGAAACCAAGTCAGCCATTACCCTTCACCTCTGCTTGGGATCAAGAAGGGGTGCGGGGGTGTAAGAGTAGGGGAGAGGGAATGGGGAAGCCTGCAAAATTACCTGGATAGTGGTCCAGAAAGAGCCCTGGGGAAAAGTCACACAAAGGCTTTTAGCCTGGCTGTTGCATCTAGGAATCCAAAAAGCATTTCTCCACCAAGGTCTGAAGCACCCTTTCCTTCCTTCGTCCTGTACCTATGGAGCAGGTTGGTCATTCTGTTCTGTGGTCCATGAAGGGGCTGGCATTCTTTCAGCCTTAGGAAATGTGATGCTAACCACTGGGTCAGGACGAACCATGCAAGCCCTCACACAAGGCACTTCTCTCTCAGCACTAAAGCACCTGGCAAACAGGTGTGTTCTCAGAGGTGAGCAGTAGATCCCTAAAGACTTTTTTGAAAATGCATAGGAAGCAGATGCCTAATGCCTGGGCTCTCAAGTACAGAAGTATCTGCCAGAAGATCTATCAAAATAGAAGGTCAAAATAGAAAAAAGTTAGGCAACTGGTTGACCAGACATCTTGGAACAGTGATTATTAAACTGTGACCAATGAAATTCATTGATCAGTTGCTATTTCAATAGATGAAAACTGATTGTGATTTAATTTGTGAGCATCAGGGGTCACTAAATTTTAGTCTTCATAAATTCAATTTAGTACATTATAAGTTTATTGAGGCTGCTAATTCATTACTCTGCTAACAATTCTGGCTCCCACACAATGCTTGGCAACACTGCAAGCTCCAGCACAAGCTCACATTCACTTGGATGGAATTCCCACAAGTGTCGAGAAGGATCCTTTGTTGTCAGTGTATTATCCATGTTGTCTTGAGTTGGTTGATTGTGCTTTTTAAATTGCTGCTATTCTTATTTTTTAATTGCAAATGGCTGTGGTTTTGTTATATCTTATTGATTTAGTTGGTTGTCAGTAGTTTGTTAAACCTTACTGTGTGTAATGGTGCATACTGTACCAAGAGTATTTTAGGGCTATAATTATCTAATAACTAGGCTTTAAGGCACAATATATTGTGGTTCAAATGTGAGTCAACCAGACCATTATTTCTAAAGCATATTATATATAGATACATAGATATGTACACATATATGTGTATTTATAAATATATATGTACATATAATGGAAAAGGCAATGGCAACCCACTCCAGTACTCTTGCCTGGAAAATCCCATGGACAGAGGTGCCTGGTAGGCTGCAGTCCATGGGGTTGCTAAGAATCAGACACGACTGAGCGACTTCACTTTGACTTTTCACTTTCATGCATTGGAGAAGGAAATGGCAACCCACTCCAATGTTCTTGCCTGGAGAATCCCAGGGATGGCAGAGCCTGGTGGGCTGCTGCCAAGGTCCAGCCCTGACTGATCCAGGGAGTTTGAAGCAGGGACGGCATCGGCGAGGATCAGGATACAATAGCTTTAATTAGATATTAATTAGAGATATAAAGAGTAATAGAATGAGGATAGCTCAGTAGGAAAATTCAGTGGAGAAAAGAGGCTGAGTAGCTTGGTTTATGCGGGAGACCAATAAAACTTCAAGACAAGAAGCTTGCACCACTTACGTAGGCCGCAGGCATCCTTCCGTTCTCCCGAAGGAAAGGAGACACTGAGGCCTCCCTGGTCGGATCTTAGAAGCCCAGGCATAATTAGTAAGCATGGCGGGCTCTGCACTCCAGATGGAGACTCAGCCAGAGTTTGAGAGAGAGAGAGACATGGGGAGACCAGTATTTCGAGAAACTGATCCCAATTCTTTATTTTCCATGGTCTACTTTTACACACTGAGATATTATGCAAAAGTCACACGGGGTCAGCAGTCCTGACTTTTATCAAAGTCAGGTGCTTCATACAAATGTATACAGAGGTCTTAGGGGTGTTACATCATCTTCTGGCCAGGGGGCCTGCTGACAATTTATGACCCTCTCCTTGTGACAGCGGTCAGTCAACCAGGACACTTATTTCTCCAGGGGTGATTATTCTTAAAACAGACGTCACCCAAATAAAGTTACATTCCCATAGGGTGAGGGTGTAGTGGGTTTTAGTTAAGGAAAGAATTTACTTAGCCTAAGGTCTAACATGATTTATATCAAAGGTTAATACTTATTTCTTCTATGTATTCATTAATGTGTGTAAGGGCAGGGGATGTGGAGACTTAGCAGTAAACATTGGCTCAACAAATGAAAAACCCTTCACCAATACAATTTCTAATCAGCCCACTATACTTATACTAATGGTTTTCTAACTTTTCTAAGGAACCTGTTTTTAGAAGGTTTAAAGCATCTCGTGCCTCTCACAGTTGGGAGGCTGTCAGCAATCACATGTGGCCGGACAAGCCTGTCAGGCAGGCTAGAGAGCCTTCAGAGGAGTTTGTAGGTTAAAACACTCTTGTCATGCCCAGGAGTTTTTATTAACTGGAACTCTAAGTTAACTCCTTCTCCGAAAGAGGTGGTGGGGGACAGGCCCCCGTAAAGTCAGAGGTGTAGGTGAGAGCACAAAGTAGTAAAGTAGGCAGACTCTGGTTTTGGGAGTAGATGTTCAAAGATTTCCATGGGGACTCCTGAGGCTCAATCCCGCCTTTGCCATGGGCGGAGGGCCTCACACCGGCTCCCCGAAGGCTGCCATCTATGGGGTCGCACAGAGTTGGACACGACTGAAGTGACTTAGCAGCAGCAGCAGCATGTACATATAAATGATGTAATTTAAAATGTTTATAAACATACATATGTAGTTGTTGTTGTTTAGTCACTCATTTGTGTCCAACTCTTTGCAATCCCATGGACTAAAGCCCACCAGGCTCCTCAGCCCATTATATTCTCCCAGCAAGAATACTGGAGTGGGTTGCCATTCCCTCCTCCAGGGGATCTTCCTGACCCAGTGATCAAATCTGCATCTCTTGCAGTGACAGACGAAAATTTTACCACTGAGCCACCAGGGAAGCACACATATATAGTATATTTATATATTAAAAAGTCTCTCCAAATATTCCCCCCAAATTTCCTGTACAGTGGAATTTTGGTGGTAAATATTTGTGCTCTTTATATAACTTTATATAGATTCCAACATACTATCAAGGTAGTATAATTATTTGGTTATTTCTATGGGTGTAGGGCATGTTTTATAATGGGAAATCATTACGTATGACTCTTCTATGATAAATAATAGGTTTTTATAAATTATAAGCAATTGATTAGCTACATTTTCATATTTTGTCCCCCAGATTATGGGAGACCATGCCTTGGTTTTGTAAGTTTGCTCCCTATTGTTGTTGTTCAGCTGCTCAGTTGTGTCTGACTCTTTGTGACTCATGTCCATCGAGTCCATGATGCCATCCAACCATCTCATCCTCTGTCATCCCCTTCTCCTCCTGCCTTCAACCTTTCCCAGCATCAGGGTCTTTCCCAACAAGTCAGTTCTTTGCATCAGGTGGCCAAAGTAATGGTGCTTCAGCTTCAGAATAAGTCCTTCCAATGAATATTCAGGATTGATTTCCTTTAGGATTGACCAGTTGGATTTCCTTGCAGTCCAAGGGACTCTCAAGAGTCTTCTCCAACACCACAGCTCAAAAACATTAATTCTTTGGTGCTCAGCCTTCTTTATAGTCCAGTTCTCACATTCATACATGACTACTGGAAAAATCATAGCTATGACTTTATGGACCTTTGTAGGCAAAGTAATGTCTCTGCTTTTTAATATGCTGTCTAGGATTGTCATAGCTTTTCTTTCAAGGAAGTGTCTTTTAATTTCATGGCTGCAGTCACCATCTGCAGTGATTTTGGAGCCCAAGAAAATAAAGTCTGTCACTGTTTCCATTGTTTCCACGTCTATTTGCCATGAAGTGATGGGACCAGATGCCATGATCTTAGTTTTTTGAATGTGGAGTTTTAAGCCAGATTTTTCACTCTCCTCTTTCACTTTCATCAAGAGGCTCTTTAGCGCCTCTTCACTTTCTGCCATAAGGGTGATGTCATCTGCATATCTGAGAGTATTGATATTTCTCCCTGCAATTTTGATTCCAGTTTGTGCTTCATCCAACCCAGCATTTTGCATGATGTACTCTGCATATAAATTACATAAGACAGTGACAATATACAGCCTTGGTGTACTCCTTTTCCAATTTGGAAACAGTCCATTGTTCTATGTCTGGTTCTAACTGTTGCTTCTTGGCCTGCATATAGGTTTCTCAGGAGGCAGGTAAGGTGGTCTGGTATGCCCATCTCTTTGAGAATTTTTCTCAGTTTGTTGTTATCCACACAGTCAAAGTTCCCTATAGGGACCCATATGCAATGGATCTGAGTATCTTAATCTTTGGCTCTTACATGGGACAACAACTTAACAACAGTTACTGGAGTCTGGATGTATAATAAAGTAAAGCAGTTAATAGCAAGGGCTAGTTCAAATTCTGACCATACACTTATGGTACAACCACAAGAAACCTTTTTATCCCTCTTGAGTTTCAACTTCCTCATCTATAAATTGAGGAAATATATCTACCTTACAAGGTTGTTACCAACTTAAATGAGATGGAGTACATAAAATGCTTAGCACAGGGTTTGGCATCGGAAATGGAATAGGAAATGGCAACCCACTCCAGTAGTCTTGCCTGGAAAATTCCATAGACAGAGGAAACTGGTGGGCTACAGTCCATAGAGTCGCAAAGAGTTGGACACAACTGAGTGACTGAGCATTCATACACACACATGCTCAAAAAGGGCAATTTTCTTATTGCTGGGGTTATATTATCATTACTACCTCATAAGCCAGGATGGGCTAGATTGTCCTGCCATTAACGCACAACACCAAACAATCTTAGTGGTTTACAGGAACAAAGATTGACTTCTTGAATTCATTGCATATCCACTGAAGGTCTGCTATGCTTTTGCTCCAAGTCCCTTTTTCTCTGAACAACCTGGAACATTGCTAGCCTTTGGGACAGAGGAAAAAGAGAGAAAAAAAAAAACCACTGCTGGCTCTTAAAGCCTTTGCCTAGGAATTATCCATCATTCTGACCCACATTTCATTAGCTAAAGCATCCTGGCCACCTGCATGTTTAACAAGGTAGAAATGTATAACTGCCCTGCAGAAAAAGTTTGTTGTCATTTAAGTCACTAAGTTGTGTCCTATTCTTTTGAGACCCCATGGACTGTAGACCGCCAGGCTCCTCTGTCCTTGGGATTTCCCAGGCAAGAATACTAGAGTGGGTTGCCATTTCCTTCTCCAGGGGATCTTTCTGACGCAGGGATTGAACCCCTGTCTCCCACATTACAGGCAGATTCTTTACTGCTGAGCCATCAGGGAAGCCCCACAGAAAATGTACCACAAAGAATCTAGAACATTTGGTGAGCAGTAATACCATCAACCATACAATTAATTACTAACTTACTAAGGGTATAATCTTTAGCCCCACTATCTTTGAGCGTCCACCCAGCTTAACCCAGCGTAATCCAAATGTAAGATCTAAATAGATCCTTCATTTAAGGCAACTGTATGTTTCTCTCTTATGTACATATCCAAGTAGGAAACAATTTCAGCTACTGCCTCACAACAGCGCAGTGACTCTAGGCCATCCTCACTGCTGCAGCTATGCTGTGCTGTGCTTAGTCACTCAGTCGTGTCCGACTCTTTTAGACCCCATGGACCCTGCCAGGCTCCTCTGTCCTTGAGGTTTCTCCAGGCAAGAATAGTGGAGTGGGTAGCTGTTTTCTTCTCCAGGGGATCTTCCCAACCCAGGGATCCAACCCAGGTCTCTTGAATTGCTGGCAGATTCTTTACCATCTGAGCCACCAGGGAAGCCCATCCTCACTGCTACAACTTTTGTTTTCAGCCAGAGTCTCCCCGTGCTGAAGCTGCTCCCCTATTTTAACCAATGTCAGGTGCTCTACAGTATTCATCCACATTATTCTTCCAATCTGGATTTACTTCTTTGCTCTCTTGCTTCCTGAAGTAGCAGATCTTATTGAAACGTAAAAGTCCCAAAGGAATTAAATGATAGGTAGGGGAAGACATTAGAAAAGGTAATGCAGCTTCCTTAGAGCTGAACTTCTATAAGCAGATTAATGTCATTCTCAGGAACTTTGTTTCTGCCTCCACCATGGACCTCTGGTGAGCTAGACTGGCAGCTGAACTCTGGTCCTGCACACAAGCAAGTCAATGCACAATCTGAGGATGAGTGGCCAGTAACTCAAGGGAAGGATTTACAGATGAGAATGCTGGAGGATGCTAATGAGCCAGAGAGCAGATCCATATCTAGAGCAAATCAAAATTTGTGGGTTTTTTTGTTTTTAATTTTGGCTGCGTCAGGTCTTGGTTGCAGGACCTTCATTGCACCATGTGGGATCTTTTGTTCCAGTGCACGAACTCGCTTAGTTGTGGTGTGTGGGGTCAGTAGTTGCCCTGCATGGGCTTAGTTGCCCTGTGGTATGTGGGGTCCTAGTTCCTTGACTGGGGATCAAACCTGCATCCCCTGCATTGCAAGGCGGATTCTTAACCACTGGACCACCAGGGAAGTTCTAAAATTTGGGTGTAAATCATTTATCAAATCCAAAAACACACCTGACCATGAAGATGCCTCCCCCAAAGGCCACTCAGATACAGATCCGCATTTAAAGATGGATAACTTGGGGGTCTGACATTTCCCAGACGTAGCTGACTGAGGAAGATGAACAGATTCAATTCTCTAAAATTCACAAGCAGTCTCGGCAAGCATGGCAAACCAATTGAAGACCCCACAAGAGGTCTCATGATGGCCCTGGTTTTCAGGTTTCTCATACTCCTTTAATGTGTGAGGTTGAGACCCATTGAGATAAAGACATGTAGGCAGTGAGTGAAGCCCTGTCCCCACCTCCATGTGGGAGCTTTCCCAGACTATAGCTGTTCCTCTGCTACCTTCAGAAACCATGCCACAGCTCCATGCCCCCTGCTGTATTATTTATTTAATGCTTCTAATATTGAATTGGTCCTTTTAAACTGAACCTAACTTAACCTTTTTCCTAAACAATACCAGCTGTGAACTCACAGTTTTGATGTGCTAATTATTTTTGTCCAATATACATCACATTTAAAAAACTATTTAAAACTTTTAAAATTCATGAACCCTTAAAATCACTGGTATCCCACCAGTGATGTGCACACTGAACTCAGGTGGTCAACTCTGCAACCCGCCGCCCCTACCCATGTGGCCGGCCTACCTGGGTCTTTGTGAGGATGGTCATTCCTTTGACCTTTCTCCCATTCTTTCTTTATCTATAACCCATAGCCAAACCAGGATTGATTTTTTTTTTTTAATTCAAAAGTACATCAGGGAATGATTTAACAACTTTGCCTTCTCTGGTAGACTTCTGTATTTTTATTTTTTTGAATGTTTAGCTCATCCGAACACCACATGTATATTGGGAGATTCTCTACCATCTTAGTCCATTTCACCACAAAATTGATGATAGAAACTCACTTTACCAGCCTCCCTTGCAGCTAGCACACAGCCATTTATTTTAGACTCTGCTCATCTGATGGTGAATTCAAAATTTGATTACACAAAGAAGTGCCACTTAAAGCACATCTATAGAAGGTGGCAGATACATCCAGTCCCTCACCTTATCAAGTTCACCATCTAATGTGTTTTTAATAGATATAATCAGACAATTGCAATACAGTGAGACAGCTACTGTAATTAGGGTATCTACAGAACACTCAGTGCAGAAGCTTGCAGGTAAAATTATCAGGGAAGTGATGTTTGGCCTGACTCATGAAAGATGGGGTTTCCCAAGAGGATAAGGAAGATGACACATTAAATGTTACATATTATTATCATCATTTACCAGGTGTAAGTCAGACAGACATTGACTCAAGTCACAGCTCTACTGGGAACATCAGTTTCCTCAGTTATAATCTTACCCTATTTGGTACAGCAAAGAATAGATAAGATTTAAGTATCAGTTCAGTTCAGTTCAGTTCAGTCACTCAGTTGTGTCTGACTCTTTGTGACCCCATGAATCACAGCACGCCAGGCCTCCCTGTCCATCACCAACTCCCGGAGTTCACTCAGACTCACGTCCATTGAGTTGGTGATGCCATCCAGCCATCTCATCCTCTGTCATCCCCTTTTCCTCCTGCCCCCAATCCCTCCCAGCATCAGTCTTTTCCAATGAGTCAACTCTTCGCATGAGGTGGCCAAAGTACTGGAGTTTCAGCTTTAGCATCATTCCTTCCAAAGAACACCCAGGGCTGATCTCCTTTATACTTAAGTATAATACTTAATACTGGACACACAGTTTGGTTCTTCATAAATGCTTTTTCTCTTCTCATCTCTAATATTTGTTTTTTTTGAATGTCCTTCTTTTCTCCATTTCCATTCTAGAAGAAAATCCTATCTATTATTCAAGTTCTACTTGAAACATTACCTGTACTATGAAGCTATTATTTACCTAAAAGACATAATCTTCCTTCTTTGAAACACTGTTGAAGTTCATCTTGACCTCCATAATGCTTGGCTCATCGTTGACCCATATTTGATGAAATTAATTAAATTGTCCCCCATTCTGGTCCCTGTTTCTAGTCTTAATGTCTGATTGTTTTCCTCTTTAATTATTATTCTCTGCCTAGCCAGCATTATGACCACACCAAAGTAAGGCTTTGGCTTTTTAAATAAAAAATCTTTTCTGGTGTTCTGGACAACTGAATTACCATATGTCTTTGATCTAAGGGTTCTGTGTGTGCCTCCATTCTGCGTCAGTCCTGTTACACATTTGTCTTCCTCTCTATTTGGTATACATATTTACTGAGCCCCTTCTAATGATCTGACAGGGTCATAGGCCCTGGAGATGTGTCAGTGAATAAAACAGATTTGTTCCTTGCCCCTGCTTTCAAGGAGCTTACCATCTAGTTGAGGGAGGCAGTCAACAAATAATACCACAATGACAACTATGTAATGATGCTGTAATAGAAAAATACAGACAGGCTTGTTATAGGTCCAGTCTGTTCTTTATCTTCCCTCGCCTAACCTCTCTTCCCACCTTTTTGTCCTCTCCACTCTCATCCCAATGTCTGTATGTTTATATATTTTTTATTTTATTTTATTTTATCTTTAAATTTTACATAATTGTATTAGTTTTGCCAAATATCAAAATGAATCCGCCACAGGTATACATGTGTTCCCCACCCTGAACCCTCCTCCATCCTCCCTCCCTATACCATCCCTCTGGGTCATCCCTGTTTAAATTCTTATTCTTTAAGGCCTAGATCCAATGCCATCGTCTCATGAACATATGATAGAGAAATAAGTATGTACCCAGTAAGCATACAAATAGATTTTTATGCACATCTTCTCACCCATGCTACAAGCTCCTGAGGGCAAGGCTTCACACACTTTATCTTAATAGTCCAAGAGCTAAGCCAGCAAGGGAAGTACACATCAGCTCCTGTGAAACAAACAAAAGGTCCTCTCCCCAGTCCTAATAGGCTATACTTAGAGAACCGTCATCCATACTCCTTGTAGGAAATCCTGTTCTGCTCCTGCCTCCATTCAGGAATATAACCTTAGACAAAAGGTAAACAAATACTCGAAGTGCAGAGATGACAAGAACTTGGAACATTCTACATCTCGATTCCCATGGTAACTAAGGTTGTGTGCCACGAACACTGCCATGAGAGTTTCTTAATCTGGAAGGACTGAGCATTTTTTTCATATGGCTAATTCTGTTATTCTGGACCTAATAAATGGTTACCTGGATCACAAGCTGCTGAACAATATGCTGTGTTTCGAAACCCGCTGCTTTATTGCATGCTGTGCTGTGCTCAGTTGCTCAGTTATGTCTGACTCTTTGTGACCCCATAGACTGTAGCCCGCCAGGTTCCTCTGTCCATGGGATTTCCCAGACAGGAATAGGGAAGTGAGTTGCCATTTCCTCCTCCATGGACTCTTCCTCCACCCAGGGATCGAACCCACGGCTCTTGCATCGCCTGCATGGGCAGGCGAATTCTTTACCACTAGTGCCACCTGGTTATCATCAATATTAGAATCATGAATATTACGCTTTGCCAACTGAACATCTGAAGTTGTTTATGGGAGCCTTGGCCAGGTCAGCACTTGGTGCTCTCAGTAAATAAGCAGAAACTTCCAGTACATTGGGCTGGGGTACACAGATACTTACTCCTCTGTTTTCACAGCTTGCTCCTTTCCAGTTACTCTTGGTTCTCATGTTAGATGCCATGTGTGGTGCTGTGACGGATGCTGGATGTGCATGCCTGTGTTTATTTGGGGAATGTAAGAGCTGTGGGGTTTTAATTACCCTGAGCTGGTAGAGATCAATTTGATAAACAAACATATTAGTAAAGAAAACAGAAAAAACAAGCATTCTTTTGCTGTCAGAGGATGGCAACTTGAAATCGTAGCATCCTAGAGCTGTAGAGCTGGAAGAAATAGCAGAGATTAGGGAGGTCAAGCCCCTCATTTTGCAGATTAGGAAACTGAGCCCCAAAAGATAAGATAGCTTAAAAAGTGTCTAAGAACTTGGGTTCTGCTATGAGACAGACCTTGTTCAAATCCCAAGTCCATGACTTCTCAAATGATGTTGGCAAGCCACTCGACCGTTCTGGGACTCAGTGTCCTCATCTGGAAAATGGTCTTGATAGCAGACTTATGAGGATTAAATGGGATGATGAATTAAAGTGCTCAGCACAGTACCTGACACAGTGAATAATTAATCATGCTAACTTTTATCATTATCAGCCTCATCATCACCACCATTGTTAGTTACCACCACAGATTGTTAGTTATAGTGCTCTTGCCTAAATTAATACTCTCTTACACATACCTGGGTTTGTTTTTATACATATACATTTCTTTATACATAGGAAATAATTATTGGGACTTCCCTGGTGGCCCCATGGTTAAGAATCTGCCTGCCAATGCAGGGAACACAGGTTTGATCCCTGGTTCAGGAGGATCCCACATGCCACAGAGCAACTGAGCCTGTGTGCTACAACTACTGAGCCCTCACTCTAGAGCCCGTGTTCCACAAGAGAAGCCCTACAGGGGAAGCCTGTGCACTGCAACTAGAGAGCACCACCCACTCACTGCAACGAGAGATAGCCTGAGGGCAGCAACAAAGACCCAGCGCAGCTAAAAATACACAAATTTTTAAAAAGTAAAAAAAGAAGTAGTTTCATAAGTCTTGTCCCAATAATCGTATGGTCCAAATTAATTTCCACATCAAGTTTTACCTTATTTCAGTGTTCTCCAGTGCTCACTGACTCTTTCAATAATTGTATATTCTACATTGTTGTGGTTCTGGAAATGTAGTTCACTTAGCATAAATATATGCTTGTCCTAAATGTGTAGTCACTCAAGAACGATTAATGATTTACCAAGATGTTTTACTTTGAAGAGTACAGAATCTCTTAGGATATTTGACTAGAATTCTTTTACCCTTCCCTAAGGCCCCAAATTAACAAAACACGATGCTTTTTGTGGCTTGATCTAAATAGATAATCCGTGACTCAGAAAAAGATGATTTCAGAGCATGACATGCAAATGCAGAATTAATGGATGTTTGTTTAAAATCTGGGCCCTTTTCCTTGACTACATTTACTATAATTAGAAGACTGGCCATTCTCACAAGGGGTTACAAACACACCATTGGCAATGTCGTATGTGAGATGCCAGAAAAAAGATTAATACTCTTTATTGAGTGGCTGGAAACTGTCAGCACCCAACACAACTTGCTGTCTCAAAAAATGAGATTCCAGAGGAGGAAAACACTGGGAATTTGGATGATGAATAATACCCAAGAGAAGAGAATGCTGTACTACATTTTCTGTGGGTTGGTGGGAGATGAGAAGGGAAGGATGATGTGATAGTCTAGTCTAGAATGATAGGGTGCTTCCATGCAGATTCAAGTTTTATGTGGCCCAAAGCTTATATAATTGAAGGCAGCCTCTGTACGTAAATGAATATAAAATTATGAATAACAAAACTACTGGGGTGTTTCCCAGGGTCTTAGAAAGGACCCCTGATGCTTACGCTTCACTAACTTCATAGTATCTTTGGGGTTTGGTGCTTGATAGTTTATACCATTTTCACATAGATGTACTAAATTGATTAAGAGCTTTAGGGGTTAAGGAACCATGGTTTGACTCCTGGATTGACCATTTATTGCTGTGTCATCCTGAGCAAGTGACTTAAATTCTCTGATCCTCACTTTCCCCAACTATAAAGGAGAAAAAAATAAAGTCAACTTTATAGGTTATGCAAATATTTTAACCCATGAAAAACACTTAAGGAAGTAGGATGGACTTCCCTCGTGGTCCTACGGTTGAGAATCTGCCTGCCATTGCAGGGAACAGGGGAAGATTCCACATGCTGCAGGGCGAAGAAATCTGTGTGCCACGACTACCGAGCCCACGCACTCGAGAGCCCGTGCTCTGCAACAAGGAAGCCACTGCAAGGACAAGCTGTTGCACAGCGTCCAAGAGCAGCCCCCACTCACCACAACCAGAGAAGGGCCACCACAGCGATGAAGACTCAGTGCAGCCATGCACAAATAAAATGTATGTTTTTAAAGAAGTATCTACCATATAGAAAGAGCTTCATTTCCTATACTTCTTATTCAATCTGCATCTTAGTTCTGTGAATATTTATTCAGAAAGTGAGGTTTTCTCCTTAAAACTCAACTCTTGATTTGGCAGGAATTATGATTCTCTAAGTCCATGTCTCTTGTTTCTCTTTTCTGATGCCTACCTGGTCCTCCTAATCTGTTTAACCCCCAAAAAAATGAGTATGGGGCAGAATGAGAAATGGAATTCAAATCAGCTAATTAAAATCCCCAGAAAAAAGATAAAGACATTAGTGTTCCAAGCACTTAATCCCTTTCCTCCAGGCCAGCTCTCCTATATCAGCTGTTGCTTCCATGTACTGGTCACTGACACTGAGGGGTTGGGGGGTGGCAGTGGGGAAGTGTGGGTGCAGGCACAGATACCTGGGCCTCTCATCTTATTTCCTCCTTTGTCTGGTTAAGAAACAGGAACATGAGATGTCTGACTGGATGAAGCACAAGATGGAATCAAGATTGCTGGGAGAAACATCAATAACCTCAGATACGCAGACGATACCACCCTTTTGGTAGAAACCAAAGAACTAAAGAGCCTCTTGATGAAAGTGAAAGAGGAAAGTGAAAAAGTTGCTTAAAACTCAACATTCAGAAAACTAGAATTATGGCATCCAGTCCCATCACTTCATGGGAAATAGATGGGGAAACAATGGAAACATTGAGAGACTATATTTTGGGGGGGCTCCAAAATCACTGCAGATGGTGACTGCAACCATGAAATTAAAAGTCGCTTGCTCCTTGGAAGAAAAGTTATGACCAACCTAGACAGCATATTAAAAAGCAGAGATGTTACTTTACCAACAAAGGTCCATCTAGTCAAAGCTATGGTTTTTCCAGTAGTCATGTATGGATGTAAGAGTTGGACTATAAAGAAAGCTGAGTGCTGAAGAATTGATGCTTTTGAACTGTGGTGTTGGAGAAGACTCTTGAGAGTTCCTTGGACAGGAAGGATATCCAACCAGTCCATCCTAAAGGAAATCAGTCCTGAATATTCATTGGAGGGACTGATGCTGAAGCTGAAACTCCAGTACTTTGGCCACCTAATGCTAAGAACGGACACATTGGAAAAGACCCGGATGCTGGGAAAGGTTGAAGGCGGGAGGAGATGGGGACAACAGAGGATGAGATGGTTGGATGGGTTTGTTGTTGTTGTTTTTTTGTTTTGGAAAGGTGTTTTATTTTTGTCTTATACATATATGTTTGCATTTACATATGTATTTTGGATATTATGTTTTTATTCACAGATTTCAGATGGAAGAGTTTTGGTTTTTTGTTTTTTTTTTTAATGATAACTGTGTTTCATTTATGTGTGGGGGTAAATCACAGTTATTCTAAATCATTCCTAAGAAGTTTACCACATCCTGGAGAGAAAGTGTGGTGGTTAAAAGCGTCTTGGACTTGATGAACATGAGTTTGAGCAGGCTCCGGGAGTTGGTGAAGAATAGGAAAACTTGGCGTGCTGCAGTCCATGGGGTCACAAAGGGTCAGACACGACTGAGACTGAACTGAACTGGAGATTGAGGGGTCATCCAACTCTGTCTTTTCTCCTGGAAATACAGATGATGCCTTCAGGTTTAGAAAACAAGGAGTGGATTTTCCACTGACAAGAACAGCCCTACTTCCTGGGAGAGATGGCCTCCCATTTCTGATTCTGCAGGCAGGGACAAGCTTCCGCTCCGGGATTAGGCTCATGGTATGGATTTGAAGTCACTTTTCACTACTTACTACTGGTGAGACCTCAGGCAAGTTAGTTTCAGGAGATAGTAATAGCACCTACCTGACTGGATTACTGTGAGTATTACCTAAATATGTATGTAAGCACATAGCATAATGTGTGGGCAAGACAGACAGAGAGAAAGCAATAAAGACAGAGAGAGAGAGAAACCAGAAGAAACTCAAGTATTTAGTCGTTTCTCACAGTATTAAGTGTCCAGGAAAATCCCAAGGGCTAAAGGGCATTCAGAGGGCAAAAAACTTCATCTTTATGTGCCAAGACCACTCCTGATCACCTGGCATAGCAGGAAAAACTGTTGTGATCTATTAGTAATGTCTGCCTTGGCCATGGGGCAGAAGGTATTGCACCATACATGGAATAACTGCTACCTCTGGATTCTCTCCTCCTGGAGACTCAGATCATTCATTCAGACTCTGCCACTAGATAAGGTATGAGGTCCCTATTTTAGGGAGCCAACAATCTCAGTCTTCAGAACTAAGAAAATCTTATGTTTATACAAAATTAAATAGTTATTCATGAGAAGTATACCAAGAAATAGCTCAAGAAAGAAACAGCTCTAAGTTCTGACCTGTTTGCCTTCCTATTGCTTTGTTGCATGTCTACATGGACCCTGTCTAATTCCGTTTAATCTCTTCAATTCTCAGTGGTCTTTGTGTTAATTCTCTGTTGAGACCAAAAAAGAAAAAAACACAAAAACGTTCTGATAACAGTTTTCTAATTTAGCATTTCAATACAGATTGTGTTCATTCTAGTTTTTTGCAGTATCTGGCATTAGCCTTAGTACATAATAGGTGCTCAATAAATACCTTTAATGCATTAATAAGAATTCTTTTATGGCAGCTCCCCCATTAGGATGCATGCTTCTAAAGACAGATATGATGTATTACTCATCATTATCTCCCTTGCCCCCATTCCCTCAAGTGATTGGCACAGTGTCTAGTACATGGTAATGACTCTATAAATATTTGTTAAATGAATGAAGTATTAATGGCAGGACTGCCAACCTTCATAGCTTCAAATTTCTTCTGCTATCTGTTCTGGCTTCTTGCTACATAAATCTTTCATATCAGTGCATTACAGTATTTGAGAATTTTCCATTTGAAGAGTTCACCAGAGAATATTCCCCGTAAAGAGGAATGGGCCTTATATTATCTTATTACTCACTAATTTCATAAGAAGGGCTGTTTGCTGAATTCCCTCAACCTGCTCCCTTCTTGTTTTCACTCTCCCTGCTACTCACTATTTGCTTTGCTCTCCAAGAAGCTCCTCATTCTGTGGGAGCCACAGGCAGCCGTTAGGAGCTAAAATTTCCCTCAGTGAAACATAATCCTTCAGAAAGGAAATATCCCTTCTTTTTATTCTACTGTAGCAAATCTATGGAACTTCCATACTGCCCTTTTGGACTGAAAGAATTTCCATTTGCGGCATCCTGTAAGCACCTTTATAGATCAGTGACTCAGCAACCGACTTAACACCCGATCAATACATGCTCTGTTTCCATTTTCTGTCGGTTAAATTTAAGACAAAGAAATTTCTTCACACTTTTATTCCATTTGCTTCAGTTTCCAAGGCAATTTGTGTTTGAGCAGAAACCAAATGTGCTCTCTGCAGGCAGATGGGTGCTAGGGTTTTATTCACCAGGTGCCTTCCTACTACCTATCCACCTACCTACCTATCTACATACCTTCTCGTGTTTCTAGTCTTAATTATTTTTTTGCTCTGCATAAAACTACTTTTTATTTATCTCATCTTGTATATTTTGCATTCATCTTATATCTTAAGTCCGTTTGAAATGTAGTTTATATGACTCAGTGAATATATATATATAAAAATGTGTGATATATATATATATATATATATATATATGTTGATATGTTTAGCACAGACATAGAACCAAGCCTGGCTATAGCTCCTGATGCCCAGATGCTTATTAGAGTGTTGCTAGAAGAGGAAGATTTACTTGAGGAACAGTGCAAGGGAGTGAACGGCAAACAGCAGCAGGTATGCAACCGTTTCCTAGAAGGTGACGTTTGAAGGGACATTCAAAACAATCCAGCTGAGGTTGTGAGACTTGTCTGAAGTCACTTGAGTATTTAGAGTCCTTAGATCTTCTAACTCCAAACCTCATGCTTGTTCTGGGTCCTGGCCCAGCCCTTAGTGTTATGGCAAAAGTATTGGGTTAGACAAAAAGTTCGTTTGTGTTTTTCCATAGTATCTCAAGGAAAATTCCGAATGAACTTTTTGGCCAGCCCAACATATAGACGTCCCTTTAGGCAAGTCACTTAGCAGATATGCAATCATTTGTCATCAGAGAACAAAAACCATGTATCCTCTAAGAGTTACCAAAGCAAATATTTATCCTTAATCATAAAGTCCTTGACAACATTTTTTCCTGAGTCTAATGGATATCAGGTTATTATTTTGATTGGCTGAAAGACTTGACGTTGATTCTGAATCAATTTAACATAAAATATTAAATATTCATCTCTCCAAGAACTATTTGAAGCAGCTTATGGGAGGAAAAATAAGATTAATAAAATAGTAACCAAAAAGGGGCTATGGCCTTGAAAACATTTGGTAGTACATGACAACAGTTGCCAGCTTTGTACTTTAATCATGGCTCTGGGCTTCTTAGAAACCCAGTCCAAAAGGGAAACACAATTAGTTGCATAATTCACTTTAACTGAGGAGCAGAATCATATTTTCTCAGAAGGCAAGGACTTTTCTTATGTCAAATTCTGAGATCATTTTCTCATAGGAAGCAATACATGGAGGAATGTTTCAATAACAACTCTCAGCTAAGTCAGGAGCAAAATTTACAGAACTTTTTTGTAGCAAATCTAGCAGAGAGATCATGATGTTGTTTGAAATTATACAAGATAGAGTCTGTGAATGACTTAGCAGTCAACTGGGTCAAAGGAAAAAATGTAGGTAATCTAGAGAAAAGGGCAAGCTACATGAGCCTTAAATTATCTTCCCTCAGTTTTTTTTCACTTCCAGGATCTTGACAGGTTGTAGGTATCACATAATTTTAAGACCTTTCTCTATAGCAAGAACACAGAGTCCAATTATCCTGAAGACTATTAATTGAAAGCAAATTTTAAAAAAATATTTATTTACTTATTTGACCAGATCTTAGTTGTGGCATGCGAGTCATGGCATGTGGAATCTAGTTCCCTGACCAGGAACTGAACCTGAGAGCTCTGTATTGGGAGCACAGAGTCTTAGCCACTGGACCACCAGGGAAGTCCCTGAAAGCAAATTTAAAACTTTGACAACATATAAGCAAATGTTAAATTTGACACTGTCTCATGCAGACTCTCAAGCCTAGCCTTGCCTTGAGTAGTAGGCCTCTACCCAGAGACTAATTAAACTTCCTAGTCAGAAATAAAGTTTAAAAGTTCCAAATTGCCTGATGAGGGCTTCCTCAGTTTCCTCATTTATAAAATGGGAATAAGAGTTGCCCAGCTCACAAAGTTGCTGGTGGGGACTGATAGTCAGAATAATATACGAACATACTTGGCACCTACCTGGTTCTCAATAAAATGTTGTGTGCATGCGTAAATAGGTAGGTTTCAGTTGATAGCATAAATTTCCAATGGATACTAAACATTCAACATCCAAAAGACATAACAAAATCTTTAAAGGACACGTACGCTCTCTCTCCTTTTAACAAATGGTTGTATCATATATCCAATTATCTAGAGCAGAAGTTGGCAAACTATAGCCTTTAAACCAAATCCAGCTTGCTGCTCATTTTTTGGTAATGGTTTATTGGTGTGACACCACGCCCATTTATTTACATGTAGTCTATGGCTGCTTTC
Source organism: Bubalus kerabau (assembly GCF_029407905.1). Lineage (NCBI taxonomy): Eukaryota > Metazoa > Chordata > Mammalia > Artiodactyla > Bovidae > Bubalus > Bubalus kerabau. The sequence goes on from NC_073624.1 coordinate 141,030,560, forward strand.
CAGAAGAGTTGAGTAGTACAACAGAGTCAGTTGGCCCACAAAGGCTAAAATAATTACTTCTGACCTTTTACAGGAAAAGTTTGCTGACCTCTGAATAGATCACACGTCCTCTTAGACGCTAAACATCATTTCAAACACAATACATTCCAAACTAAGATCTTCATCTGGGTGTGTATATTCATGCATGTCTGTGTGCACACTTTTCCCTTCTCAGCTTGATCATCAACTCAAGTACATATTGTTAATGCTCCCATCTCCTGAACCCAGTTAATTAATCAAGTCCTACCATATTCTTTTCCTTTAAAAATGTCACATCCTTTCCACTCCCCTCCTGCTGTTATTCTTCCTGGATTCCACTTAGACCCCCTGACACTACCAACATACCCTTAGATCCATCCTCAACACCACTGGCTGAGCCATTGCTCTAAAAATGCCCTTTTTACACTATTATAATCCAGCTCAAGAGTCTATAGTAGCTCCCACTTGCCGTCCGCACCAAGTCTGAATTTACTCTGCCTGGCTTTTAAAATAGCCCACAATCTGGCTCCACAGTCCATGTGAAACTTCATGGCCCACCTCTTCGCCTTGTCCAACCAGCACTCTGGTCTGGCCCATCTCTGCTAGCATCACCCTACTAAATCCCACCTCTGCTCTACACTTCCACCACAACTCTGTTCTGGGTTGAATTGAGTTTTCCGATTCATACATTGAAGTCTGAACCCCCATACCTCAGAATGTGACCTTGTTTGGAAACAGGGTCACGGCATGTAATTAGTTAAGAGGAGGACATACTGGAGAAGGGTGGGCCTTATAAGTATTTTATACAAGGAGGGAAGTTTGGAACCAGAGACACAGGGAAAACACCAGGTGAAGATAAAGGCATAAATCAGGGGATGCATCTACGAGCCAAGGGATGCCAAAGGTGGCCAGAAAACTACGCGAAGAAAGGAGAGAGGCCTGGAACAAATTCTCCCTCAAAGCTCTCAGCAGGAACCAAATCTGCCAACACCTTGACCTTGGACTTCTGGACTCCAGGATTGCAGGACAATACATTTCTATTGTTTAAGCCACCCAGTCTCTGCTACTTTGTTAAGGCGTATGTGCATGCTCAGTCACTTCAGTCATGTCCAACTCTTTGTGACCCTATGGACTATAGACCACCAGGCTTCTCTGTCCGTGGGATTTTCCAGGCAAGAATACTAGAGTGGGTTGCCATGCCCTCCTCCAGGGGATCTTCCCAACCCAGGAATCAAACCTGCATCTCTTGCATCTCCTGCATTGGTAGGTGGATTCTTTACTGATTGAGCCATCAGGAGAAGGGAATGGCTACCCCCTCCAGTCTTCTTGCCTGGAGAATTCCATGGACAGAGGAGCCTGGCAGGCTACAGCCCATGGGATCACAAAGAGTGGGACACAACTGAGCAACTTTCACAGAAAGCATACACACCATAGAATACAAATTTTGTTAGGGCAGCCCTAGTAAAATAGCACAGCTTGCTCCCTGCCCATGGCTCAGAAAGCTTTGGGGAAGAAGATGCTTCTGAAGGTCTTGTGATGTGTTGCTGCAGAGTGGAGAGAAGTGAAGAGGTCTGCAGATGGCAGGGTGCCATCAGTGAGCTTGCTCACCTGCCTGGGTCCTCCCCTCCAGAAGGAAGCCCAGCCTACTTCCTCGGGAGCCTACAAGGCTGCCCGACTTCATCTCCCTCCTGTCATGTCTGGGGGAGATCAGGGGTGAGGAAAGCCCAGATAAATGTTTGTAGCCCAGGGACCTGCCTCGCTCAGTTGCTTCAGAATGTCTGCTCTCCCCCTCCCTCCCTTTCCTCCCTGGAGACTTAAGCCACAGCCTTTATAAAGAGTAAACTCGGAGCCAAGCAGATCGGCTTCAGGAGTCTAGCAGCCGCCTTCCGCCTGCTTCTGTCCTGGAAGTCTGAACATCTATCTGGAGAGTCCACAGTCCTTGAATGGAGGCCGCCTGAGAGAGGCTGCCAAGTCCCAAGCATTGTCCAGGAACCTCAAGGAGGCTAAATCAGGACCGATGAACTCATTAAGGAGACTTCTTGCAAAGAATGTGTCCCAGGGGACTGGTGAGGGACCGAGTGGAGCCCTGCAGCTCTGCTGTGCTCTGACACGCATGCCCATGTGACTCTGGTTGGTCGTCGGTGAGAAAAATGAAATCCCCTCCAAGTCCCTCAATTCCAGGAGGCCAGAGGCCAAGCCAGCTCTTCAGCCACCGAGTCATCACAGACTGTGTGTCTGTGAGTCTATTACCCTCTTCCCTGCAGACATTTGGTAAGTCCAAATGGCTTGATAAACTCATTTCAAATGATGTAGGGTGAACAGTGATCAGCTTTTCTTTGTTCCAGAGAAAAAAGAAGCACATGCACTGAAGTGAGGACATGACCGAGTAGTCGGAGGGCGAGGCGGGGCCAGCTTCATGAGTGTGCAATGTGTGCTCAGGACACTGCAGCTGGCTTCACACTCTGTTCTGCCATCTTTCGGATTTTCATAACGACTGACCAAGGGCCTTGCACTTTTGTTTTGTTCTGAACTCTAAAAATGATGTAAGCCGCTCTGGGGAGAAGCCTGTGTATACGTGTGCATGCGCACATGTGAGTGCCTACGTGCATACCTGTGTGAGTGTGTGTGTGTAGCTATGACGTAGCACTTGATGCTGAGTGATGAGTAGAGAAAGAATGGTCCAATTTCAAATCTGGGAGTGGATAATAAATATTGTTGATTCTCATTTTGTGTGGTCATTGTGTTCAATAAAGTTGTTGCCAACAGTGTATTGGTGAATTCTGCACCACTGCTCCCAGGGGAAATGCAGGGTTAGGTTCCTGTGAGCCTCTGGTCATGTTTCATCTACTTATCAATATACAACCTACTTTTATATGTTTGTCTAAAGACGCCTTGTTTAAAATATGTTGTTGGTTCATTAACATCAAACTCACAGCCAACAGCATTGTAAGTCAAGGCTGAACGAAACTTATCTAACACAAGGCACATCACAGCCATTTTGCACTTAGGAACACTAATCTAGTCAGCACCTCAGCACGATGCTTGGGGGCCTTCATAAACACCCACCCCAAAGCACCAAAATTTGAAAACCCAGCACTTAAGACACCATGTAAAGGATGCTTGTTTACAGCAATGAGAGGAAAAAGGAAAGCAGAACACTGCTTTGTTTGACCTCAGCTGGGCACATGCTTGTCCAGTGACTCAAATCTTTTGCCACTCTGCACAGGTCCGTTGAACACCTGTGAAAATGCCCCAAGTATTGGTTTGGAGTTACAAATAAATTTTGGTGAGTGGACAGGTTTGCAAATAACAAATCCACAAATAAGGAGGACTGAAAGTCAGTATATTCAACTAGGGTGAGGAGCCTGTGATTCAATTTCTGCTCCATCACGGCTGTATAACATCTTATCCATCTACTGAATTGCTATTGAACCTTCAAGACACATGAATGACTATTTCCTTCATGAGGATTTTTCCAAAAACCTTGGTTGAAAATGAATTGTTTCTTTTTCACCTCAAGTCACCCCTCTTTCATGGACACCTGCCACTTGTCTGTCACTGTGCCTCAGATGAGGGCCACGTTGCTGGGCCACAGGGCAGTTTTACCCTACTCTCACTGTCTTGCTTGGTTCTTCCTCTTCACCTTTTGTGGTTCCGTTGACTGCTACTTCTTGTCCACCAGAGCCTATGACAGCTGTGTGGCTATGTACCAACCCCTGCTTTATGTCACCATAGTGACACAAAAGGATCTTTTTGTTTTTGTGACTAGGGCTTCCTTTGATGGTGTCTTCAGGGCCTTGGTGATGAAGTGTCTCTTTCTCCCAAATATTCCTCATCATATTGCTTATTCTGCCAATGTGATGCTGATTTAATTATACTTTATTATAATTCATTGTTGACCTTCTATCATTCCAATAAGTCGATCGTAAAATCCGTCAGAACAAGAATTATATCTTACTCACCTTTACATCTACAATGGTGCTGAGCCCACTTTTTCTTAATGCAGGTGATGAATGTGAATTTATAAACTTGAAATGGGAATAAAAAGTTTGGCTTTATCTATCACCACTATTTTTTTTTTTAATTATGGTGAAGTTCACTTAGCATAAAATTTACCATTAGTGACACTGATGACATTTACAATGCAACACTCACAGGATATTTCATCACTCCCAAAAGAAACCCTGGGAACTTCCCTGGTGGTCCAGTGGTTAAGACTCCATGCTTCCAATTCAGGGGGCATGAGGTTTGATACCTGAGTGGGGCTAGGATTCTGCATGCCAAGTGGTACAGCCAAAAAAACAAACAAAAACAAATAAAACCCAAAAAGAAACCCTTTACCCAGGAAGTCATCACTCCCCATTCTCCCCCTCCCTTAGACCCTGCAAGCACTAATCTATTTCCTGTTTCTACTGCTACTGCTGCTAAGTCGTTTCAGTCGTGTCCGACTCTGTGTGACCCCATAGACGTCAACCCATGAGGCTCCCCCGTCCCTGGGATTCTCCAGGCAAGAACACTGGAGTGGGTTGCCATTTCCTTCTCCAATGCAGGAAAGTGAAAAGTGAGAGTGAAGTCGCTCAGTCGTGTCTGACTCTTAGCGACCCCATGGACTGCAGCCCACCAGGCTCCTTCGTCCATGGGATTTTCCAGGCAAGAGTACTGGAGTGGGTTGCCATTGCCTTCTCCTTCCTGTTTCTATGGGCTTGCCTATTCTGGACGTTTCATATAAATAAAATTCTATAATATGTGGCCTTGGTATCTGGCTTTTTTTCACATAACATGATGTTTTGTGGTTAATCCATGTCTCAGCATATATCAGTTCTTCATTTCTTTTTATGACTGCATAATATTCCATGAGAAATGCTGGGCTGGAAGAAGCACAAGTGGGAATCAAGATTGTTGGGAGAAATATCAATAACCTCAGATATGCAGATGACACCACCCTTATGGCAGAAAGTGAAGAGGAACTAAAAAGCCTCTTGATGAAAGTGAAAGACGAGAGTGAAAAGGTTGGCTTAAAGCTCAACATTCAGAAAATGAAGATCATGGCATCTGGTCCCATCACTTCATGGGAAATAGATGGGGAAACAGTGGAAACAGTGTCAGACTTTATTTTTTTCGGGCTCCAAAATCACTGCAGATGGTGACTGCAGCCATGAAATTAAAAGATGCTTACTCCTTGGAAGGAATGTTATGACCAACCTAGATAGCATATTCAAAAGCAGAGACATTACTTTGCCAACAAAGATCCGTCTAGTCAAGGCTATGGTTTTTCCAGTGGTCATGTATGGAAGTGAGAGTTGGACTATGAAGAAAGCTGAGCGCCGAAGAATTGATGCTTTTGCACTGTGGTGTTGGAGAAGACTCTTGAGAGTCCCTTGGACTGCAAGGAGATCCAACCAGTCCATTCTGAAGGAGATCAGCCCTGGGATTTCCTTGGAAGGAATGATGCTAAAGCTGAAACTCCAGTACTTGGCCGCCTCATGTGAAGAGTTGACTCACTGGAAAAGACTCTGATGCTGGGAGGGATTGGGGGCAGGAGGAGAAGGGGACAACAGAGGATGAGATGGCTGGATGGCATCACTGACTCGATGGACGTGAGTCTGGGTGAACTCCAGGAATTGGTGATGGACAGGGAGGCCTGGCGTGCTGCGATTCATGGGGTTGCAAAGAGTCGGACACAACTGAGTGACTGAACTGAACTGAATATTCCATTGTGTGAATATACCACATTTTGTTTACTTCACTCACCAGTTGATGGGCATTTAGGTTGTTTCTACCTTTTGGCTTTTTTGAACAGTCTGCCTTAATATTTTAATAATAGGACTCAGTATAGAAATGTCAGTGATCATTAATATTTTTGTTACATAGACATTATAGCCTGTTTACTTGTCTCCACATCCATCCTTACTAGACTGTAAGGTCCTGAGGGCAGGGACTTTGAATTGTTCCCTGTGGGTTCACCAGGGCCTTGGTTAATTCTGGCGCAGAGTACATGTTCAATAAATCTGTTGACAGATGAGTGATTTCTGCTTAAAAGTCTGACTGTCCAATCATAATATATATGAGACACATCTAAAGTCACTCTCATAAAATCACAGAATATTAGATCTTGAAGAGTGGAATAGCTGGTCCAAGATTATCGTTTAAACATTTTAGGCACCATCACTGTCTAGCTGTGTGACATTGGGCAAGTTTCTTAAAGTATCAGATTCCTTACCTATAAAATAGATTAATCAGATTCCTTACCTATAAAATAGAGGCAATAACATAACCTACCTCATAAAGCTGTTTTGGTGTTTAAAGGACAATACAGATTCAGTGCCGATTATTAGGAATAAGAAATTAAGATCAAAAAGGGTAGGCAAAGTACTCAAGATTACACAGATGCTTAGAGGCAGAACTGAGACCTGAACCCACGTCTTGGCGTTCCTATCTTCCCATGTCATTCAAAGGATACTCAGAACTAGATGGGGAACAGAACTTTCTCTGTAATGACATCACTGCTTCTTCCACAGTCACATTCTCTGAGGCAGACCTCTCCTTCCTTAGACAGGCGGCCTTCACATTCTAGGTTTTGTCCCTCCTTCCACATTCCAATCTAACCTCCTATCTACCTCAGGAAAGACAAAGATTCAGAGTGTCCACTCACAATTTCCCCCGAAGTATGTTCCTCAAAATATTCACTTCTATCTAGGGTAATTTCTAGGCTGGGAAAAAAAAAAAAAAAAAAAGATTCCTTGGTCAAATGCATTTGAGAAAGAGGACATCTCTTGGAAAGAGATAATGCAAATTAGTATATAAAGCCTACTAAGAAGGTCTGCATCTAGATGCCTCCTTACCCTGTATTCTAGGATGTAATGAAATATGAAATCTTGTCTCAGCACAATACCATGCTTGGAATGTCATGAAACACATTTTGAGAAACACTGGCCTCAATTGTTACCCTTGGCATCAAATGGAAGGGTCATATTTTTATTCATGTGGTATGAAAGAGCAGGTTTTGTCCAGTTTTTCACTGCTTAGCACCTGGCACACACTAGAGATGAAACAACCATTTGTTGAAGAGATGAATACATTTCAACAGAAATCACAATTTCGAAGTAAAGATGTGTTAGTAAAGAAGCTAACACATCAGCCACTGGGTCTTCAGTCTGAAAGTGAAAGTGTGAATTGGTCAGTCTTGTCTGACACTTTACAACCCTATGGGTTGTAGCCCGCCAGGCTACTCTGTCCATGGGATTTTCCAGGCAAGAATACTGGAGTGCGTAGCCATTCTCCTCTCCAGGGGATATTCCTGACCCAGGGATCAACCCCAGGTCTCCTGCATTGCAGGCAGATTCTTTACCTTCTGAGTCACCAGCGGTCTTCACGCTAGTTGTACCCAAAGGAAAGGTCCCCATGGTGTCTCTCTCCCACAAGAAGAAGGCTCCCATCCACCGAGTACTGGTCTCTTGCCTTTCACAATGGCAAGTCCCTATCAAAGTAGACCAAGAACGCCATCTGGGTCACTGCCACCTGGTTCACTAGACTCCCTGCCCAGCACCCAAGTGTTTCCAGGGGCACCAGTCTTCATGACTTCCAAAATTCAGGCTCCCTTCCAGATGCGACCTGAGTCAACAAGCTCTGCTTGCATCCGCATCAAAAAATGGACTCCCCTCCCCCACCCCTGCCGCCCTCCTGGGCTTGTCCAGGCAGCAGCAGAGAGCACCAGGGAGCCGGGGAGCAGGGTAGGCTGCTTCAACTTTTCCTGGCAAAGCCACCTTCCTTTTCAGAACCTTTAGCTCAGCTAAGTGGAGACACCTGGTGTTTGTTGTTGCAACTTCAAGAACAATACATCAAAGATTCCAGGCAGAAAATCAGGCTCCTCATAAAAACTGCATAGTCACAAAGACAATCTGGGGAGAGGAAATGCAGATTGTAGCCCGTCTCAACCTTAGGAGACTTTTTTCCTTCTCAAATTTTCTACCATCTGTGTAGTTGTTCTCCACAGGCTTGCCTTTAAAACGGAGGAAAATGCAATTGCAAGGCACCCAAAATTTGTGAGGAGCCAGGAAGGAGGAGAAATACTCTTTCCTGATTGCTTTGTTTTGTCAGGTTTTAAATCAGAGTGCTAACTTTTGTGCAATAACTGTTTGGTAACACTTAATAAGTAGCTGGTGTAGCACAGTTCCAAAAAAGAAATTTTTTTTAAGCCTATGCAAGGCCAAAGGAATATTAAAGTTTCACTACGGAAGAAATATGGCCGCTGCCAAGAACTGATTAGTCATAAAATCCACAGCATTATCATCATCCATCATTGCCTTTCTTTTAATGACCGAACTAAAAAGAGAGACATCAAAGTTTTCAAAATAAGGTTATAAAAACGCTGTACAGAGGAGGTCTCCAAATATTTTGATAGAACCTGAACAGAAAAAAATATAGAAAAATCATTGAAACAAATCACAAAACATATGTTGTTATGTTTTGCTCTAAAAACCATGAAGTTTATCCAGAACCCTATTATGGTAACTGCTTAGCTTTTCATGCATTCCTAAATTACCATGTAATCTAAAACCTTGTTTTCAGCTGTCCTATATTGGAAAGTCCCTTAAAATAATCAGGATGATTACAGGCTGGTATTCAGAAAGAAACTTGCTTGTATTATAGTAACTGAAAGTGTTATTTATCAGGCAGGCTCCTTTAAAAAAAAAAATCTACCTCAGAAGCACAATGTATTCAGGAAATACCTAAACCAAGGATTGCATTTTGGGCTCTCTACATTTTCAAACACATGGATAGTTGGTGTAAAAATATGTTCTTTTCCTGCAGGGACTTGACTGTAATTAGTGTATGCCAAAACTCTCTCACAGAGATTTCATTGTCTTATCTACTTACATCATCTTAATGCGATTTTATTTTACTTTGTCAAAGTCATATTAATGTAAATGTGTTCTTGATAGCAAACAGAGTTCTTTTTTATGCAAAACAGGATTCAGCTGACTCTAATAAAACAGCTTGCAGTCTATTAGACTATAACAGTAATGTGCTTATTTTGTTTCTCAAATCAAGACTGTGTCAGAAAGCTATAGACAGAGATTTGTCTTGTTTTTCACAATAATTGCTAGGGTGGGGTTACATTATGATCTTTAAATGAATAGTATTGCTTAGAACAAATACTTCATATATCTTTTATCTTCCCCTGCATACAGTTCTGAGTTTTCTTTGAAAATGCTGCGCTACTTTTCCACATAAGTCATCAGAATGTTTCCAAAGAATTTTAACTGCCAGATTAATTATATCTTGCAAACAAAGATAGATTGCTTACATTCTTTATTCAGAATTCCTGCCAGTATGGAGCAACTGGCAACAAATTAATTTCTTTTGCAACCATGCAAAATGTTTTGCTATGAAAAGCTCTTGAAGGTAAATGTATCCTTTAAAAAAAAAATTAGGTTGCTCATTCTGAAAGGCTAATCTGTAAGCAAAAAACAGAGGATTAAATGAACTTGACTGCTCTCCCTCACTCACTTTTTTTTAGCATCTACATTATAGCTTTCCGTTAATGTATTCAGTTAATTAAGTATTGCTGTGACCTGGTGGCAATTTTTGAAATCCAGGGAATTTTTCCCCCTTTAAATTCCACCTCCCCCACAGAGCAGAATATAATCTGTTTCCAGTCAGTTTGTTTATGTCAGCTGTGTCTCTACTACAAGCCTCTAAAATGTTTTAATAAATTTATCAACCAAAAAATATTACAAACATTTCATTTCCTTTGATTCAGACACACATACACACCAAAAAAAAAAAAACACCTCTGCCTTCATTGCAAATTCTTGCCGGTATGAATCATTCTAAGTAATATTTGCTTTAACTTTCGTGTGGTTCTACAAACAACCTTTATATGGCTGGACTTCAAAGCTAGGAGAAATAAAGGTTAGAAATGTGATAGGAGTAATCTATTATTAGGCATGAAACATTAAACCACTTTTAGCTATAAGTCTTAAAACCTGAATAATCTAGGTTTTTAATGTAGGGCATATTTATTGTGCTTTCACTTACACAGGCATTTATCACAGAGGAGTGTTTGGAAGAGAAATATTTTCCATTGCACTTTGTGCCACAATTTGGTTTAATTTTTCCTAATATTTAATTTAGAAAAACGGTAATATTATAACAGGGTTCTCATGTTTCCTGGCCAAAATGCTTGGTGTTCCTCACAGAGTAAAATTAATCTGTTACCAGCCCGCTGACCTGCAAGTCAGGTTTCAGTGAAGTAGGTGCTGAGAGGGAAGGGCAGAGGAAGGGGGTGAGTGAGGGTGGGTAGGAAGATAAGATCTCTTTCTTAGACTTGGAAGGAAAAAAAAAAGCTTAGAGGAATGTCTCAACCCACCCATGCCATCAAATGACAGAAAATAAGCTGAACGGTGTATTTGAGCAGAGGAGTGTTTGAAAACATTTATTAGCTCCATCCATAACGACATCCACTGCAGGAATGTTAATTGTTAAAATCTGTACTGCAGTTATTTCTTTAAGCGAGGGGGGCTGCATTGAGTGAAAATTCAGCTCCTTGTTTCTCTTTTTTTTCCTCCACATATACTTGCACTTAAAAAAAAAAAAAAACTAATGTTATGAAATAAGTCGTATCAGATGGAGAGCTTTCTATCACAAGAGAATACAAAACAGTGTTAAGGATATATGCATAAGCGGGAACAAAAAAAACAACATTGGTAACATTTTGTTCTTGATTAAATTTGTGCTCCTAATACAGTAGATTAAAAATAAGTCCAACTGTTAAACACATTAGTGTTCAGCCACTGCTGATGTGCCAGGAAAGCAGCTATCGCTACAGACCTGGCCTGACTCTTTGCAGCCTTGAGGAGACAGAGGAAATCTGACCCCAGGGGAAATCTGAGGCCTCCCCCACCGCACCCCCTCCACCCCCCTCCCCCCCGCCCCCGGTCCATCAATGACCCTGCAGTTTGGGGATTCCTTGTTTTCATCTGCTGATTACATACCAGAACCTTCTTAACATCTTCTCAAACTGGGTCAAACTGAGGTCCCTCAGCAAAGCTGAAAGAGAATATTGGCTTAAAAACATGAAGAGAAGAATTGCTAATAGCTGGCCACAATCAAGGCACACTTTGAAAAAAATTAAAGTTGTCATCTTTGGGGCAATTATTTGTGAAACTTGTGTCCTTTAAGAAGACTGGTGTAGGGGCTTCCCTGGTGGTCCAGTGGTTGAGACTTCACTTTCCAATGCCAGGAGTGGAGGTTCAATCCCTGGTCTGGGACATGCCTGGTGACCAAAAAGCCAAAATCTAAAACCAAAGCAATATTGTAACAAATTCAATAAAGAGTCTAAAAAATGGTCCACATCAAAAAAAAAAAAAAAAAACCTTAAAAATAAAGGATTAGTGTAAGCCCCACGTCCCATTCCCCAGGCATTTTATGACTAAAAACGAGACTAAAGATGGGATCACATCCCAAAAATACCTGAAGTGGGAGCCACTCCAGTGATCATAGCCAATGCTCTTCTGGTGTAGTTAATGCCCAGCGAGGTTAAGGGCAACACTGCAACAGGAGACCTGAGCTAGCAGGCTGGAGATTCCAAGCTTTGGTTTCCCCCACCCTGTCCATTGTATGACACCACACTGCTCAGTTAGTTCAAAATAAGAGACTGAAATTAAACCCGTGAGTAAGAGAAATAATATATTTCTTCAGGTGATTGTAGTAATGGCCCTGCCTAATCTGTGTGTGATTATATTTGTATGATTTCTTCAAATTATGCGTGTGTTTCTGCTTGAACAAAAATATCAGCTCTTCAGTTCTTACTCCCTCCTCCCCCGCCCTGCCCCCCATCTTCCCCTCCCAGCTTCCCCCACTCCCTCTCAAGTGCACGTTTTTATGGTCTTTGGTCAATCTGGCTTAATAGGTTACCTGTTGCTGACACTCTCACTTCACATAGAAGTGGTACTCTCGGCTGTGACTTGCTTTCTGAAAGGGTATGAGGGTATGATGTTTATAAATCTAGGAAGTTAATTGCTCCCCAAAAGCCATGCAGAAAACTGCATATATTGCCAAGAACAGAGAACAGTTAATTGAAACTATTTGGGGCATGCAGTATAGAACAAGGAGATGGTTTCTGAGCAACACAACACACATCTCAATGTGGCTTGCCAAAGACCCGCACACTTTTAATTTGCTCTACAAATTTGGCTAGCCCAATAAAGTATAAACATCAAACACTGGTTGTGGAACGCATTAAACATTAACCAACTGAGACCTTAAAGACTTGAGTAGAACATTAAAATTAGAGGAGAAAGATAGGCCAGGCAACTCTGGGAAATCAGGTTAAGACTCTAAAAGAGAATGTTTGTTGGCTGGGTAAAAATAAAGCAAGAACTATTTTAAGATTGGTAACCATTTGTCTCGTAGACAGACTATTTCCCCTCCCTGAGATTATATTTTTAAAATCAAGCAAATTTACCAAGTCATTTTGGTTTTCTGATTGTTCTCCAGGACACAATGTATTACCATCCAAATGAGCTCTGAAAGGGTGAGGGTGGGAGGGTGGTGGTGGCATTTCCATTGCTGTCCCAGACCTGAGAATTTTTAGATGGAACTGTGCATTTTATCCATTTTGTGTGTTTGTCAGTATTCCACATTGCTTAGCCTGGGGGTCAGCCCCATAAAGGTTCAGTAAACTTTTGTTGGACAGCAAAATGAAAATGCTCTCTAAGGAGATTAAGGATGGCTCCCAGGTTTCCCATTCAGACTTGTCCGGTAAAGCCCACCCAAACCCTTCGTGAGTTCAGGATGTATTCCATTCACAACAAGAGCAATAAGCATATCCTTTGAAACAGAAAGATTCAAGAAAACGAAAATAATACCATATTCAATTACCTTGTTCCCTAAGTATCCTTTGTTCCAGGGGCCTCACAAAGTAAATTCCTGCAAGATAAGAACATTTCCTCTCAGGAGAAAGTTTGGTACATTATCTTTTTTTGATAGCCACTAAGAGTCTAGGATCGTGTAGGTGATAGCTCTCAACAACCCCACATAAGTTATGGTAAGAATGAATTGAACCAGGGGTTCCCAGTCGCCAGGATCAATGCCTGATGATCTGAGCTGGACTTTACATAACAACAGAAATAAAGTGCACAATAACTGTAATGTATTGAATCTCCCCAAAACCATCCCCGATGCCCCTGGTCTGTGGGAAAACTGTCTTCCATGAAACTGGTCCCTGGTACCAAACTGGTTGGAGCCCACTGATAAACCACTACTAGCCCAAGAATGAACTCCTAAGGCAGTTTAAATCTAACTACCTGCCTTCATGAGAATCCAAACATCCAGTCATGATAAGATATAAGAACCCTTAGGAACCCAGTCTCACTTGGGGTTGCCTCAAAAGTAGACCCCAAGACATTTGGGGAGGCAAAAGAAACACCAGATAGGGAGCAGGAAAACGAGGCAGGATGGGAAGGGCAACTGATAGGAGATGTATTGAGTTGGCCAAAAAAGTCATTTGGGTTCTTCCATTTGATGTTATGGGAAAACCTAACCAGCTTTTTGGCCAACCCAAGCCAGCTACAAGTCAGCACCTGGAGCTTAATTCCATGGAAAACTCTGGAAGCCAGTGTAGAACACACACCTCAGAATTATCCCACCGGAGAGATGGAGCCGGGGTGTTTATATACCAGCTGCCATCAGTCTCTGGATGAAGTTGTTCCTGAGAGGCATTAATTCCGGGTTACCTGCAGCTGACCAATTAGGCAGACAAAGCAGGTTTTGGGTAGCCAAAGGAAGCTCTCAAGCCGCACAATGCAGGAGCTGGGAATTGGAAACCAGGCTGGCATGCTCAAGTGTCATCAGAGTGAGGCACTATTGGAAGTATTCTAACAGAAGTGTCTAAATATCGGCAATGACTTCTGAGACGTTTAACTGCAGTTCTTTGTTGTGTCTAGTATAGTAGCTAAAACATCATAGGGGCTTAATCGATGTTTGTTAAATGAAGAAAGGAAGGACAGAATAAGACATCAGTTAACTGTTTTAAAACTGCATATATATGGTTTATGCAATATTTAATATTGAACAGTTAACACTTTGCTTTAGAAGCTATATAATATGGGCTCAGGCTTGCTATCAGACAGACAAAAGTTTAAATATCACTTCCATCACTTTCTAGTTGTAAAAACTTGAGCAAATTACTTCCCTTAGTCTCTGTGGCTCCATATATAAATTGCCTGTTTCATAGTATCATATGGTATAAAACTGGAGAAGTAAGTGATAAAAGACTAGGTACAGTAATTGACACATGGTAAGTACTCAGTGCTAATATAATGATTCAAGAGTCAGTTCTCTGACTTCAAATCCCACTTGTGCCACCAACTATTCATATATTGGGTTAGCCAAAAACATTGTTCAGGTTTTTTTTCCATAAGATGTGAAGGAAAAACCCAAATGAAATTTTCAGCCAACCCAGTAACGTCAAGCCAGTCACTTAACCTCTCTGCTACAGGACATCCCCATCTCGGAAGTGGAGACAAAAATTTTTTGCTCTTTGTTCCCGTGAGAGTGAGATCCTAAGAGGACATCATAAGAGGACTAAGTCAGACTTATTGAGTACTTGAGCATTTGCACAGTCCTTTATGCATGCCATCTCACTTCCGAGCAGGAAAGGACTTTGAAATCATAAATCATCCTTCCAGTGTAGGAGAGTGCCTCTCCACTTCTCCAAATGCCCCCAAATCTGATTTGTGTTTGGATTAGGCTGTAGATTGTGTAGAGACCTCTCGGAGCTACACAGAGAGAAAATTTGGTTTGAGTCATCAGTGCTCAGCCAGGCAGTCAGGGTGGGCATGAGAGTGTCCAGCAGGCACTTGCCCACGTGGATCTTGTGGCTCACATTTAGGATGGAGTGTTTATGAAGACTCTAGATGAATGAAGATTAGAATTTATACTGGAACCATTGAACCAGTGAAGTCATGTAGCCAGGCATCACAGTGGACCTGTCTGAAAAGGGCAGGCAAGGGGAGTCTCATGCACAACACACCAGGAGATAATGCCTAAAACTTAGCCTGGGGATGATTCCATCAGCCTGTCTGAGCATTGAGTACGTGCTAATCATGGTAGCAGATACAAAAAGGAGTGCCTTTTATTATCCCTATTTCACAGTTGATAACACTGAGGCTTAGATACTTGCCCATGTTATGCAGAACTGTAGCCCAGGTCTGCCTGAAGCCAAAGAGAAGGTAACCACCCTATAACACTGATTTTCTGTAACATCATGATATTTTGATACCATCAACATGTAGCTATAATAGAGACAAAATAAAGAAAATCTAATTAATAATATGTATTTTTTAATGTTTAGCATCTTGAGGGAAAAAAGTTTTGCAACAGAGCATTGAGAGTCACTGGACGGAGCATATTCAACAAGAGAAGACAAAGTCATGACCACCACTCTCCAAATGCTCTTATTTTATGGTATTGCTAAGTCTTCCAGAAGAATTCAGCCAAGGCAACAAGAATGAATTTAAGTAGCTAGTCCTCTTTGTGATTAGTTCCGTCCCTTGCATCTCAATGAGCTCACTTGAAGAGAATCTAAGAATCAAATAATACTTGCTAGTCTACTGTTCATTTACTGAGCACTTACTCTGTGCCAGACAGTGCCTGGAGGTTACATCCACCATTCCTCAGCATCCTTCTGGGTTATGTGCCATTAGCTTCCTCTTTTACAAATGTGAAACTGGAGCTCAAAGAGGTTGAAGAGCTTTTCCAAGGTCAAGTTAGAGCTAGTACGTAGAAGAGCTGTAATTCAAATCCGGACTGCCCAATGCTAGGAATGAAACACTCATTCCTGGTGCTCTGCTATCTCTGCAGGTTTGAATCCTAGTGATGGAAAAGTACCCATTTTCTTTCAGACATTTTCTATTACATAGGACAAATCTGGGCTTTTAAGTATTGTAAACAACTTTTAAAAAAATGTACTTGAGCAAACTTAGTTCCCGGGAATTCTTGGGAACAGAGTTTAAAGTTCCAAAACAAAACAAATCTTTGCTAAATGAGCCTGTCATGATAAAACTGTATTTAAAAAGTAGGATATGCAACTGCATACAATATTTGATCCCAATTTCACAAATATTTTTAAAACTTTTAGTAAATATATGTTTGTAAAAATATACTTTCAAAAAACATTATGTTTTATGTACAATGTTATAATCCTGAACTTTTACTTAACCTTACTTAATGAGTATACAGCCTCTATAATATTCAACATGGAACAAAAATTCTAAGAAGGACTACATTAAAAGTCAAAAAGGGGTCTCTATTTTTTTCTTATTTAAAAGAACAAATATTACATATATTATCTGGAAAAAGTGAACATTAATATTTGCTCAGTCACCATGTATCAGGGACAAGGCTGGACTTTTAAAATCTATTGTCTTAACTAATAGCCACCACAAGCTTGTGTACAGCTACCATTTTGTTAATAAGAAAGCAAGTTTCAGAGAAATTAAGTGGCTGATCCACAGTCACGAAACTGAAAAGTGGCAGAAGTATAATTTCAACACCTTCTTACTCCAGGCTGGGAGCTCTTTGTAACACAGTGTAACCCATCATACAAATTATTTATTATGCATCCATACTTGTGGGTTCACTCCCTGGATTGGGAAGATCTCCTGGAGTAGAAAATGGCAATCTGCTCCAGTATTCTTGCCTGGGAAATCCCATGGACAGAGGAGCCTGGCAGGTGATAGTCCATGAGATCACAAAGGATCGGACACAGCTGAGTGATGAAGCATACATACAGGCTTGTCTCTGTGATGCCATCGATTCCTGAGATATTAATTTATTATCTATTCCTGATTTTACAGGGGAATAGAAAAAGAAAGGTCGTTTCTCTTCCCTAAATCAAAACTGTGAGCCTTCCCACAACAGGTGAGATTCCTAGGGCAGAGTGAGGAAGACTTCGCCTCGCAAGAGGAGGGAAGAGGTGCTGGGGTCAGTAAGGCTGTCCACCAGGGCCCCAACCCAAATGTTTTGCCCAAAGATCTTGCTGCCTCAGCTTACCACATGATGATTGAGACTGCCCATCTTTGAAATAAAGAATCTTAGGATGCCTCAGAGCTTAACTTGAAAACCTCCAATCTAAAGAATTAAAATAATGGAACTTTCTCTTTCTTTGTCAGTTCAGGACTTGGACTTAGCAGTAAGGAGCTTACTCAAACAGGGCATACCTTCACCAAGGTCTCTGAGGCATTAAACTTGTTGACGCCATGCCAGGGAATTCATCCCCACTGTCAGGGACAGGACAGATGCAAAATTCAATAAGTGCTTTAACAGTTCACCCCTTGCATTTCTTTTTAAAGTTTCTCCTGGATCAATATGACTGCCTTCAGGAATGGCAAGAATTGACTACCTACCAAAAAGGAGATTCCAGTCCATGGAACCTGTGGGCATTTGGGGCCCCTACCCCATTCTAACAGAAGTCATTTTTCAGTCCCATCGGCTATTCTTCTAGCTGTGCCCTTTAGCACAGACTCATCAATCAACAGCAATAAATAGAAAAGGCATGAAAGCACCAGCCCCTGCAAAAAAAAGAGTCTCCTTTTTATTTAAAATATCAAGATTTCATTGCTTGTGCTATGGCTAATAACAGACGGCAAAGTGGCAAGGCAGCTCCCCAAGCCCGTTCTGTTTCCAAGCTCGTTAAACTTTGGAACAAGGTCTGTCCGTTGTGTGTGCATGTGTTTTAAAGCTGTTTTACGACATATTGTCAGGAACTCAGGTACTGGGCCTCTTTAACTCCAGCTTTCAGCAACTGCCTTTGCACTTCCCTTTCACATAATTAAACACCCTATGGTACTTAACAGAGTAATAAGTAGCACATCAATAAAGCAATAAATAATTGTATTCAGAAAAACTCCAGAGCCATCATCCATTAAGCAGCAGCTGTAAGCAATAGTTTTGATTAATCAATAAGGTTATAGACTAGGAAAGCAGAAGTTGGTCAAGGCCGGGAAGAATCAACCAGACTTCTTCTAAGCTAGGGAGGTGGCTCATCTCCCAGGTAACTTGCGGGGAGAATATAAATTGCAAGCACTGGCCCAGAGAGTAACGGCAACCGCAGGAAGCCCCACCTCCAGAAACTAGTAAATTACTAGTTAAAAACAAAGAAGCAGGACAATTCATCTCTAGGGCAAGAGGGTTGCCTACTGAGAAGGAGGAGTGACTGCCCATAAAAGCAAAATGTTTCAACATCAGAAAACAAACACTGAGCTGAGATGAGCTGCAGAGCCAGGAGGAGGAGGGTGATGAACCTGGAACTCTGCCCGTGTGTCCACAGTAGACTTCTCAGCACCCTAGAAGACAGGGCCACTCAGCCTCCTGCCAAGAGGGAGACACTATAGGAGTGCTGTTACTGGACCACAGCTCTGAAAGCTACGGGGCAGGTTGGGGCTGAGGAGATAATCTGGGTAACAGCGCTTATAGCCTTCACAATCACCTGTGGGGTTTTGTTGTATAATCGTTTGCCTGGGTCCTGTGCTGGCAGATGGGAACCTGAATTTCAGAAGGTGGAGCCCAGGAGCCCATGAGTTCAGTTCAGTTCAGTTCAGTCTCTCAGTCATGTCCGACTCTTTGCGACCCCAGGAATCAGAGCACACCAGGCCTCCCTGTCCATCACCAACTCCCCGAGTTCACTCAAACTCATGTTCATCGAGTTGGTGATGCCAACCAGCCATCTCATCCTCTGTCGGCCCCTTCTCCTCCTGCCCACAATCCCTCCCAGCATCAGAGTCTTTTCCAATGAGTCAACTCTTCTCATGAGGTGGCCACGGTACTGGAGTTTCAGCTTTAGCATCATTCCTTCCAAAGAAATCCCAGGGCTGATCTCCTTCAGAATGGACTGGTTGGATCTCCTTGCAGTCCAAGGGACTCTCAAGAGTCTTCTCCAACACCACAGTGCAAAAGCATCAATTCTTCGGCACTCAGCCTTCTTCACAGTCCAACTCTCACATCCATACATGACCACTGGAAAAACCACAGCCTTGACTAGACGGACCTTTGTTGGCAAAGTAATGTCTCTGCTTTTCAATATGCTATGTAGGTTGGTCGTAGCTTTTCTTCCAAGGAGTAAGCATCTTTTAATTTCATGGCTGCAGTCACCATCTGCAGTGATTTTGGAGCTCATAGTTTATTTAAAAAAAAAGTTTGATAGGAATATAGTTGCTTTACAATGTTGTGTTAATTTCTACTGTAGAGCAGAGTGAATCAGCTATATGTATACATATATCCACTCTTTTTGGATTTTCTTCCTATTAGGTCACCACACAGCACCGAGTACAATTTGCTGAGCTATATAGTAGGTTTTCATTAGTTATCTACTTTCTACACAGTACTGTATATATGTCAATCCCAATCTCCCAGTTCATCCCACTCTCTCTTACCCACATCGGCGTCCACACATTTGTTCTCTACATCTGTGTCTCTATATCTGCTTTGTGGATAGGTTCATCTGTGCCATTTCTCTAGATTCCACATATATGCATTAAATGTATGATACTTGTTTTTCTCTTTCTGACTTCACTCTGTAGAACCAACTCTAGGTCCATCCACGTCTCTGCAAATGGCACAATTGTGCTCCTTTTTAACACACCTCCAGGTGGTTGCTAATATAGAAGCCTCTGGTTTGGGGACCTCTGTGGACCTGGTGAGTTAGGCCAGCCTTGCCATATGGCCCATGAGGCTGGCAAGGCTTAGCTTGTGATGTGAGACAGATCTCTGACATTCTGGTTTTGTAACTAAGCCATGAACTTGTGGATTCGTTTACACCCATAGCCTCCAGAAGGTCCAAGATGGACAAAATCTTGGAGGCTTGTGTCCAGTCCTCTGTGGTGTAACCTGTGCCCCCAGAGAATCTGATGACACTAACCTAACATCTGTCATGGCCACGTGAGAAGTGTTCATCCATGCCACAAAATGCTGAGGACCTACTGTGTGCCAAGCACTGTTCTAAACACTGAGGGTTCTTCAGGGATGAAAAGGAACAAAAATCCGTGCTCTCAAGAACCTTTGCCCTGGTGGCACCCCAGAGATTTTCCATGTGTCTCAGTGCATGTGAGGATGAGGGCTGAGCCAGCAGAGTATTGCACACCCCAACTCTGTGTTAACAAGACAACCAGCTATCATTATAGACATTTTAAAGCATATGTGAAAGTAGAGAGAGTAGTATAATGAACCTCCAAATATCTCTCACCTTGTTTCAACAGTTGTTAACACACGGGCAGTTTTCTTTCATCTTCACTATCACCCTCATCACCCAGATAACTTTGAAGCAAATCCCAGGCAGCATATCATTTCATCTGTAAATATATATTGTCAGTGGGCATCTCTAAGATATAAATAGTCATTTTAAAAAATAATCATGATCCTACCTAAAAAGCTAATGTTAATTTTGTAATATCATTAAATTTACAGTCAGTGTTGGTGTTCGCCCAACTCTCTCATATTTTTAAGTGTATGCATTCAAATCAAGATCAAAATAAGGTCCATATATTGAAATTAGTTGATAGGTCTCTCTAGTCTCATTTGCTCTAAAGATCATTTCCTCTCCCCCTCGCTACAGTAACCATGTCTTTTATTCTACAGTCTGAGTTTTGCTGATATCATCCCCATGATATCAGTTTACATGTTACATCTCTGGCCCCTGTATTTCCTGTAATATGGTCACTATAGTGAGAGATTTTCTCAGTTAGTTCTGATTTTCTTGGCAAGAATATTGCAGAGGTTTATCAGGAGGCATTTAATATCTGGTTAATATTGAGCTCTTTGTGGTATTTATAGCCATGTTTGGTCATTGCCCAGATCCTTATTTCATTAGGGGTTCAGACTTATGAACCACTATGAGAATTCATCCGGAGAAGGCAATGGCACCCCACTCCAGTACTTTTGCCTGGAAAATCCCACGGACGGAGGAGCCTGTAGACTGCAGTCCATGGGGTCGCGAAGAGTCGGACACGACTGGGCAACTTCACTTTCACTTTTCATTTTCATGCATTGGAGAAGGAAATGGCAACCCACTCCAGTGTTCTTGCCTGGAGAATCCCAGGGACGGGGGAGCCTGGTGGGCTGCCGTCTATGCGGTCGCACAGAGTCCGACACAACTGAAGCCACTTAGCAGCAGCAGCAGCAGCAAGAGAATCCATCAGAAGTCATTGCACTTGATCCCTTGTACAACTGGTAATATTCTAATCTTTAATAACTGTATTTGTCAGCTGAGGACTTCTCACCTTTGTGATTACCCTGAGGTACAGGAAAGGTGGGATGAAGGACCGATTTCTTTATTGATAAATAAACTAAGTTTTTACAACTAGTTGTTTTTTTGCACCAATCAAAGGTTTCTAAAGTATATTTTAAACCTCATGGTTTAAAATTCTAACCATTTGATGTGTTTTAATTCATTGCAGTTAATTTCCTTTTTATTCTAACATTTTCACATTTTTTCCAGCAGGAGCTGACTCAGATTGGCTCCTGAACATTTGTAGTCTTTGATAAATTTTCTCTAGTATGTCAAGAAGTCCTAGGTGCTTCTTGTACCTCTTGTGTCCCAGATCTGGAATTAGCCAATTTTCCAAAGAATTCTGATGTATTTTTAGTGGGCAATAGTATTTAAAGCGGAGAAGGCAATGGCACCCCACTCCAGTACTCTTGCCTGGAAAATGCCATGGATGGAGGAGCCTGGAAGGCTGTAGTCCATGGGGTCGCTGAGGGTTGGACACGACTGAGCGACTTCACTTCCACTTTTCACTTTCATGCATTGGAGAAGGAAATGGCAACCCACTCCAGTGTTCTTGCCTGGAGAATCCCAGGGACAGGGGAGCCTGGCGGGCTGCCGTCTATGGGGTCGCACAGAGCCCGACACGACTGAAGCGACTTAGCAGCAGCAGCACTATTTAAAGACCATATTCTGCAGCCCCACTTCATGGCATGTATTGAGCTTTAGCATGAGAGTTTCTTTGAATAAACAGTTTTGTTTCTTAAACATTTCTTTGAAGGTCACTTGTCTTCAGAAGAAAAAGTCAATAAAGGGTTAATATGGAACATATAATGAGTTCCTAAAAATTAATTCAAAATAAAATAACACAAATATGAGCAACATATATGAATGGGCAATTAGAAGAAAAGAAAATACAAATATACAGTAAACACAGAAAATGTTCAACCTTCTAGCTGTCAGGGAATTACAAACTATATCACTAATGAGTTACTAGTTTTCAGCTGTCAATTTGGTAAAAATGTAAAAATTTGAGTGTCATCATTTCAAGTGATGCCAGAGGTAACAAAAATAAGAACTCTCAAATACTGATATTGGGAATGTTAAATGACCCAACTTCTTTTGAAAAGTTTATTAAAAATTTTTAATTTCTATAGCCTTTGAGCTTCTAGCTCGTTTTTTAGGACTCAGCCTACAGAATTGAAAGCATAACTAGCATACAAGTGGATTTTTGTTGCAGCATGTTTACAACAAAATTTTTAAAAAATAAACAAAAGTCCACTAGTAGACCACTGATTGAAATTATGATATACACTGTAGAATGTTATGTAGCAATTTTTTAAATATTATACATTTGTATCTATCAATATATAAACATATCTTCAATATCCATAGTTTCAGACTAATATATACAGAATGACCCTACATATATACACAAAATAGAGAGACAGAGAGACAGAACTCATAAAAGATTTACAGCAAAATATCAAGTGGTCATTTTTGGTAGGTAGAATGGAAACATTATTTTTACTCATCCTATTCGTTAATAGAAAGCAGTGACAATATGAGTACTTCTAACTTTTTTGGTTTTTTTATATAATAACCTGTTGAGACAATATCACTTATCAAAGAGCTTGATGTGAATCAAATTCCTTCTTCACAAACTTGTTATAGGTACCTATGGGAAAGTGCCATGCTCAGGGATAATTGCTACTCACTTCCACCTTGGTATTTGCACCCTTACTTAACTGCTATGCCCTCAAAGCCTCTGTGATAACAGTAAGATGAGAAGTTCCTCAAGGCACCCGTTTCCTCACACTGAGGTGCCTTTCTGCACTATGACTTCTTCCTGCTCAGATCTCTGGGAACCCATCCGTGACAAGACCATTGCCTCTGAAAACTGCGGAAGCTTCAGACAGTGGTATGCCGAGTGTTGTTGCAAAACTGCAGATCTGTAGATCGTTACTGGTTTCCTAGGACTCTCCCCATGACACACTGATCCCCATGGACCAGTCAAATAAGGTTTTTACCAAGGTGTTGTGGAAATTGTTAAGGAGAATATAAAATACAATCAGAAGGATTAGAAGGGCTAGTGGCTGGCATTAAGTTTAATGCTCTCCATTAGGTGTGTAATAGCCTTCCCCGGCCTCCCGTCTGAGTCTCATGAGTTTTCTTCAGGACAAGATGGATATGTGGCTCCTCATCCTCCTTGACTATTTACAGAACACTTGATCATCACATATGAGGTCAATCTAGCCCAACTCCCCAAGGACATGGATCAGGCTCACAGTTTCAATATAGAGAATTGAACACGATACCACAGGTTAAGCCGTTTAAGTCCCACAACAGCATTCCCAAATGTTGACATTCCTACCAATATTTGATCTCTTCTCTCTTGCCATTCCTAGGGCAACAGATCCTCGGGTATTTCCCTTTTACTGTATCTCTAGTGTCATCATCTCATTGCCAGTCACCTCTGTTTGAGTTCCAGCCCCAGTCCACTTACAGAATACCAGCCACTTGCAAAATCAGACATTCGTCTAATGCCATTTGAATTCTTTTTACAAGATGGCACACGTTCCCTCCAGTTCCTCAAAGAAAGGCTGTAGTTCATTCCTTTGAATTTAGGGAGCACCTACTGTGTTCCAGGTTCTGTCTTTCCTAGCTCCCTAGTCTTGCAGGGCATGGGGACATTTTAGATCTAGAAGGAAATTCGATTGCAAGCTGGTTCAGCCCCTTATTAAAAGTCTGAAGAAGTAACTAGGTGGCTGTGACTTGAAATATATGGTAAAGCTCACACCCAAATCAGATCATAGTGGTCAGGGCTACAGCCCCACTAAAATGTGGTTCTCCTGACTTGGTGTAAGCACATACTTTGCTCCACCATGTAAATTCAACTTCCTCTCCAGCCTTTCCTTGTATTTAAACATTTTAGGTTTTCTCTCTCCTTTGAGTTCAGACTTCCTTCTAATATTTCCTTCCTTCCTATAAGAATTCTCCAAATTCATTTTTTCCCAGCAAAACTCATTTTGAGCCCTCTATTCCTTCTATGATGATATAGCATAGGGGTTGCTAAACAACAGAAAATATTATGACTTCTTAAGATACTTCTCCCTTTGCATTTCTGGAAAATAGCAATTTCCTACTTATTCTTCAATATGCTATTCAAGTATTACGTCTCCTCTTAGCTTTGCCTGCCATACTCTTCATCTTTTGCCAGGCAGAATTATTTTCCTTCAGTTGTGCTATAGTTATTGTTATGTTTCTCCTGCTAGACCAAGGACTTTCTGAGCAAGTGACCACATCTCATTCCTTTAGCATCACTAGGGCCCCAGTACAGTGTCTGACTTACAAAAAGCAGTTGGTAAACGCCTGTAGAAAGAAAATAAAATCAATATCTACTCTTTCGCCTAATGAACTCTTCATCCCCTGCCCTCATATTTATTTCTTATCTATTTAATTTATAATCTCTCTACCGCACTGAATAATCTCTGCTTTTAAACATGCCACCTAAATGTGATTGAGGTTAAAAAGCATTTCTAATTATGCAGTATGTTCAATGAATGGGGTGTTTCACATAATAAAATTTTCAGAATCTTTTTAGCAATAGTATTTTCTTATTTTAATTAATTGTTGATAACCTTCGTAAAGAGCACTGTAGACCTCCCTGCTTCCTTTAACAGAGTACAGTGATTTTAATGTATTGTTTTCCTGGTAAATGAGGCAACCTTATGTGTGCCAATTATTGTTCTCTGATATCATATAATGAAGCCGTCGGGGACTATTAAGGCAAGTCACACTGTTGTCCCCACACCAAAGACCTGAAGCTTTCTGTTTTCAGAGCTTGAGCCTTGCTTTAGAGCTTTGTGTTTCCTTAGTCGAAGCTTAATTGTCACTCTGTTACGTCAAAGTTGAGACCAGCCTCTCCTTACTCATATTGTGCTTTCAATAAGTCACTGTTGCATTTGATGAATTGTTTAAAAAGCAAGGGCTTTTTGACAGATTCTCAGCACTTGTTCCTGCTCTCTGAATGGGAGGGGCATCATTGATGTGAGCACAGGCAGTTAGCAAAAGAATAGGAAAAATATAAGTTTTGGATGCTGGGCTCATGAGATGAGAAGAATTAGGGGGACATGAGAGAACAGAAACATTTTGAAGGATCCTGAGGAGGAAAATAGAACTATCCAATGAACTGCCCAGATGTTTTCATTCACAAAATTTCTGCCTCCCTCATTTCCCAATTCTTGCATCAAACCTGACATCACTAAGTCATCTTGTCTTTCTTTTCTGCTAGAGAAAGCCTTACAATATTATGAGCACTGGTCTCCAGAAAGCCACTACCAGTCAGGTAAAGATGGCATTAGATTCTACACCTATTTGATCTTCCAAAACAAAGAAGAAAAACTTCAACTGTAGAAGGAAATTTTTCTAATAGTCAATCTAGTAAATAGTTCTGCCTCAATAAACAAAAGAACTACCATTTTTGGAAGTTTGCCAAGTGCCAAACAATGGCATAACCATTTTATATTTCATACTCACTCTATGACATAAGCCGCATTATTTTCCCACTTTGCAAATGAGAAAGTGAAGACCCAAATAACTTCCAAAAGGCAGAGAGCTAGCTCGTAAGAAGTGGTACTGGGATTTGAATCTAGGGTCTCGATTGCCCTAATGTCCATGCTCTCAAATTCAGGGCTATATCTCTTTTCAAGGGAGATGCATTTCTCATCACCAAAGATGTTCAAGCACAGGCTGAATGTCCATTTGGCAGGGATGTACAGAAGGGATCCAAGTATCATATGAAGTTAAACTAATGACCATATAAACCCCTTACAATTTTGACAGCCTTATATTTCCATTTGTTCCTTGACAATTACTTATGTGAGACAATGTCTCATGAATCCCAAATATCATTAGTCAATTTCAGAGGTTTCCTGTGTTTGTAGTTTTAAGATACTGCATAGGAGAACACAGTTAGTGATGTTTATCTTAGAGTAGCCCATATTTACTGAATTCTTTCAGTGAAAAAAATTTAATGAGCTTAAACATGTAATTAACTGAGTCCTCTGGTGGCTCAGCAGTGAAGAATCCACCTGTGAATACAGGAAACACAAAAGATGTGAGTTCAATCCCTGGGTCAAAAAGGAAATGGCACACTCCAGTATTCTTGCCTGGGAAATCCCATGGACAGAGGACCCTGGCGGGCTACAGTCTGTGGGGTCGCAAAGAGTCAGACAAGACTTAGCGACTAAACAACAGCAAAAGAGAGTTGAATATACTCTAAAGCTGGTTGGATTGAGGGAGAAGCACAGAAAGTTTAGGTTGGGTTGCAAAAGACCTTGGAATCATTAAGTGGTTGTCCAGGTCTGCTTCTCTGCTTTATGAGACAAATACTCATTCAATGCTGTTATAACCTGATGCGAAGAGCTGACTCGTTTGAAAAGACCTTGATGCTGTGAAAGACTGAAGGTGGGAGGAGAAGGGGACAACAGAGGATGAGATGGTTGGATGGCATCACGGACTCAGTGGACATGAGTTTGGGTAAACTCCGGGAGTTGGTGATAGACAGGGAGGCCTGGTGTGCTGCAGTCCATGGGGTTGCAGAGAGTCAGACACGACTGAGCGGCAGAACTGAACTGAACGGAATGTTGGACCCAAGAAGTGCAGTACAGGTTCAGACAGACATAATGCTGCCTCAGACAGATGTACTCTGCTGGAGACAGCCCCTCTGTATCAGGGCAGATTCTAAGCATCTGCCCAGGTAAGTTATGAGCCCTGGCCTCCCCTTTGAGGATTTCCCCAAATATATCTACTATTTTTTATACTTGATCATACATTATCTACTAAGTCATCTATAGTTCTCCTACAGGTCTTATTTTGGGGGGTAAGCTCTCCCAATGTGTCCCAACCATCTCTTACATAATGTGGTTTCTAGACTGCCTGCCATCTAGAAGGCCCTGCCCTGGATCATATTAATAAATAGATTAGAATATCTGGGTACATACATGTGATCAGTCGTGTCCAACTCTTGTGACCGTGTGGACTGTAGCCCGCCAGGCTCCTCAGTCCATGGGATTCTCCAGGCAAGAATATTGGAGAGGTTTGCCATTTCCTTCTCCAGGGGATCTTCCCAACCCAGGGGTCAAACCTGCATCTCCTGCATTGGCAGGTGGATTCTTTATCTCTACACCACCTGGGATGCCTTAGATTTAGGATACCATATTCCAATTGTGTTTTGACCAATAAAGGTATGCTAGGCTTGCCTTCCCTACATTTTTTTAACAACCCAAGAAGAAAACAAACAGGGTAGCAGATACCATTCTTAGCAATAAAAACCACCATCCATTAAGCACCTACCACGTGCCAGGAACTATGTTAAGAATGCTCCTGGCATTAACTCATTCATTTGCAATAATATTTCCACTTTAACACAGGAGGGAGAAAGGCAGGGTAGCTTTGACATGTATACACTACCATGTGTGAAATAGATGGCTAGTGAGAAGATGCTGTATAGCAAAGGGAGCTTAGCTTGGCACTCTGTGATGACTTAGAGGGGTGGGATGGGGTGGCAGGGAGGCCCAAGAGGGAGGGGATATATGTACACATATAGCCGATTCACTCTGTTGTACAGCAGAAACTAACATAACTTTGTAAAGCAATTACACACCAATAAAAAAATAAAATGAATAAGATGTAAGGATGTAATGTACAGCACAGGAAAATATGGCCAATAGTTTATAATATCTTTATATGCAGTATAATCCATAACTTCACTTCAGAGCATTCATTAATCCTACACTAAAGCATTACCACATGTGTATTTATTTATTGTTTATTTCTGCCTGGAACTTCCCTGGTGGCTCAGACTGTAAAGCGTCTGCCTGCAGTGCAGGAGACCTGGGTTCAATCGCTGGGTCAGGAAGATCCCCTGGAGAAAGAAATGGCAACCCACTCCAGTACTCTTGCCTGGAAAATTCCATGGATGGAGGACCCTGGTAGGCTACAGTGCATGGGGTCCCAAAGAGTCGGACACGACTGAGAGACTTCACTTTCACTTTCTGCCTGTACTTGAGAGTAGGAACCCAGGCTACTCTGTTAATCCCTTGATCCCTGTAGCCCTGGTAACTGCTGTACAGTATTCATGCAGTAACTATTTGTGAAGTAAGTGAGAATAAGCCCCATTTGCTGCTTGAATAAATGGAGGTTCAGGAAAAGGGAGAGTGTTCTGCAGGGAGCTTAGGAGCACATCATGGAAGTTTTTCTTTTTCCAAATGTCAGGAGAGAGAAGGGATGATCTCTGATTGATGGGACTTGATCCAGAGATTAAGACCTTGGGGAGATAGCAAACATTTTTAGGTTCTGAATCCCAGTTTCAGTACTTACCAGCCATGTAACTAGTTTTCTCATACTTAAAGTGGAAATACGATTTCTTGGTTGTTTATGTGGGCAAACACACTGAAACCATACTCACAGAAAACTAGCCAATCTAATCACACTAGGACCACAGCCTTGTCTAACTCAATGAAACTAAGCCATGCCTGTGGGGCAACCCAAGATGGGCGGGCCATAGTGGAGAGATTTGACAGAATGTGGTCCACTGGAGAAGGGAATGGCAAACCACTTCAGTATTCTTGCCTTGAGAACCCCATGAACAGTATGAAAAGGCAAAATGATAGGATACTGAAAGAGAAACTCCCCAGGTCAGTAGGTGCCCCAATATGCCACTGGAGATCAGTGGAGAAATAATTCCAGAAAGAATGAAGGGATGGAGCTAAAGTAAAAAGAATACCCAGCTGTGGATGTGACTGGTGATAGAAGCAAGGTCCGATGCTATAGAGAGCAATATTGCATAGGAACCTGGAATGTCAGGTCCATGAATCAAGGCAAATTGGAAGTGGTCAAACAAGAGATGGCAAGAGTGAATGTCGACATTCTAGGAATCAGCGAACTCAAATGAACTGAAATGGGTGAATTTAACTCAGATGACCATTATATCTACTACTGCGGGCAGGAATCCCTGAGAAGAAATGGAGTAGCCATCATGGTCACCAAAGAGTCCGAAATGCAGTACTTGGACGCAATCTCAAAAATGACAGAATGATCTCTGTTTGTTTCCAAGGCAAGCCATTCAATATCACAGTAATCCAAGTCTATGCCCCAACCAGTAACGCTGAAGAAGCTGAAGTTGAATGGTTCTATGAAGACATACAAGACCTTTTAGAACTAACATCCAAAAAAGATGTCCTTTTCATTATAGGGGACTGGAATGCAAAAGTAGGAAGTCAAGAAACACCTGGAGTAATAGGCAAATTTGGCCTTGGAATATGCAATGAAGCAGGGCAAAGACTAATAGAGTTTTTCCAAGAAAATGCACTGGTCATAACAAACACCCTCTTCCAACAACACAAGAGAAGACTCTATACATGGACATCACCAGATGGTCAACACCGAAATCAGACAGATTATATTCTTTGCAGTCAAAGATGGAGAAGCTCTATACAGTCAGCAAAAACAAGACCAGGAGCTGACTGTGGCTCAGACCATGAACTCCTTATTGCCAAATTCAGACTTAAATTGAAGAAAGCAGGGAAAACCACTAGACCATTCAGGTATGACCTAAATCAAATCCCTTATGATTATACAGTGGAAGTGAGAAATAGATTTAAGGGCCTAGATCTGATAGAGTGCCTGATGAACTATGGAATGAGGTTCGTGACATTGTACAGGAGACAGGGATCAAGACCATCCCCATGGAAAAGAAATGCAAAAAAGCAAAATGGTTGTCTGGGGAGGCCTTAAAAATAGCTTTGAAAAGAAGAGAAGCGAAAAGCAAAGGAGAAAAGGAACGATATAAACATCTGAATGCAGAGTTCCAAAGAATAGCAAGAAGAGATAAAAAAGCCTTCTTCAGTGATCAGTGCAAAGAAATAGAGGGAAACAACAGAATGGGAAAGACTAGAGTTCTCTTCAAGAAAATCAGAGATACCAAAGGAACATTTCATGCAAAGATGGGCTTGATAAAGGACAGAAATGGTATGGACCTAACAGAAGCAGAAGATATTAAGAAGAGATGGCAAGAATACACAGAAGAACTGTACAAAAAAGATGTTCACAACCCAGATAATCATGATGGTGTGATCACTGACCTAGAGCCAGACATCCTGGAATATGAAGTCAAGTGGGCCTTAGAAAGCATCACTATGAACAAAGCTAGTGGAGGTGATAGGATTCCAGCTGAGCTATTCCAAATCCTGAAAGATGATGCTGTGAAAGTGCTGCACTCAATATGCCAGCAAATTTGGAAAACTCAGCAGTGGCCACAGGACTGGAAAAGGTCAGAGTTCATTCCAATCCCAAAGAAAGGCAATGCCAAAGAATGCTCAAACTACCGCACAATTGCACTCATCTCACACACTACTAAACTAATGCTCAAAATTCTCCAAGCCAGTCTTCAACAATACATGAACCGTGAACTTCCAGATGTTCAAGCTGGTTTTAGAAAAGGCAGAGGAACCAGAGATCAAATTGCCAACATCCGCTGGATCATCGAAAAAGCAAGAGAGTTCCAGAAAAACATCTATTTCTGCTTTATTGACTATGCCAAAGCCTTTAACTGTGTGGATCACCACAAACTGTGGAAAATTCGGAAAGAGATGGGAATACCAGGCCACCTGATCTGCCTCTTGAGAAATTTGTATGCAGGTCAGGAAGCAACAGTTAGAACTGGACATGGAACAACAGACTGGTTCCAAATAGGAAAAGGAGTACGTCAAGGCTGTATATTGTCACCCTGTTTATTTAACTTATATGCAGAGTACATCATGAGAAACGCTGGGCTGGAAGAAACACAAGCTGGAATCAAGATTGCTGGGAGAAATTTCAATAACCTCAGATATGCAGATGACACCACCCTTATGGCAGAAAGTGAAGAGGAACTCAAAAGCCTCATGATGAAAGTGAAAGTAGAGAGTGAAAAAGTTGGCTTAAAACTCAACATTCAGAAAATGAAGATCATGGCATCTGGTACCATCACTTCATGGGAAATAGATGGGGAAACAGTGGAAACAGTGTCAGACTTCATATTTGGGGGCTCCAAAATCACTGCAGATGGTGAATGCAGCCATGAAATTAAAAGACACTTACTCCTTAGAAGGAAAGTTATGACCAACCTACATAGCATATTGAAAAGCAGAGACATTACTTTGCCAACAAAGGTTCGTCTAGTCAAGGCTATGGTTTTTCCTGTGGTCATGTATGGATGTGAGAGCTGGACTGTGAAGAAGGCTGAGCGCCGAAGAATTGATGCTTTTGAACTGTGGTGTCGGAGAAAACTCTTGAGAGTTCCTTGGACTGCAAGGAGATCCAACCAGTCCATTCTGAAGGAGATCAGCCCTGGGATTTCTTTGGAAGGAATGATGCTAAAGCTGAAACTCCAGTACTTTGGCCACCTCATGCAAAGAGTTGACTCATTGGAAAAGACTCTGATGCTGGGAGGGATTGGGGGCAAGAGGAGAAGGGGACAACAGAGGATGAGATGGCTGGATGGCATCACTGACTCGATGGACGTGAGTCTGAGTGAACTCAGGGAGTTGGTGATGGACAGGGAGGCCTGGGGTGCTGCGATTCATGGGGTCACAAAGAGTCGGACACAACTGAGCAACTGATCTGATCTGATCTGATATGTGTTAAATGGATTTTTTAAATTATTTAAGTTGACTTATAATATCAGTTAACCCCACCATAGAGCTGCCTGAACTTACACAGGACTGGGAAATAGACTCTTGGAGGGAACAAACAGAACCTTGTGCACCAGGACCCAGGAGGAAGGAGCAGTGACCCCACAAGAGACTGAGCCAGGCTTGCCTGTGAGTGTCCGGGAGTCTGCAGTGGAGGCGTGGGCTGGTGGTGGCCTGCTGATGGGCTGGGGGCACTGAGTGTAGCAGTACATACATGGGATCTTTTGAAAGAGGTCACCATTATCTTCATTACCTCCACCATAGTTTCAGTTCAGTTCAGTCACTTAGTCGTGTCTGACTCTGCAACCCCCTGGACTGCAGCACACCAGGCCTCCCTGTCCATCACCAACTCCCAGAGCTACCTCAAACTCATGTCCATTGAGTCGGTGATGCCATCCAACCGTCTCATCTTCTGTTGTCCCCTTCTCCTCCCTCCTTCAATCTTTCCCAGCATCAGGGTCTTTTCCAATGAGTCAACCCTTTTCATGAGGTGGCCAAAGTATTGGAGTTTCAGCTTCAACATCAGTCCTTCCAATGAACACTCAGGACTGATCTCCTTTAGGATGGACTGGTTGGATCTCCTTGCAGTCCAAGGGACTCTCAAGAGTCTTCTCCGACACCACAGTTCAAAAGCATCAATTCTTTGGCGCTCAGCTTTCTTTATAGTACAACTCTCACATCCATACATGACTACTGTGAAAACCACAGCTTTGACTAGATGGACCTTTGTTGGCAAAGTTAATGTCTCTGTTTTTTAATATGCTGTCTAGGTTGGTCAAAACTTTCCTTCCAAGGAGCAAGTGTCTTTTAATTTCATGGCTGCCATCACCATCTGCAGTGATTTTGGAGCCCAAAAAAATAAAGTCTGACACTGTTTCCACTGTTTCCCCATCTATGTGCCATGAAGAGATGAGACCAGATGCCATGATCTTAGTTTTCTGAATGTTGAGTTTTAAGCCACCTTTTTCACTCTCCACTTTCACTTTCATCAAGAGGCTCTTTAGTTCTTCTTCACTTTCTGCCATAAGGGTGGTGTCATCTGCATATCTGAGGTTATTGAAATTTCTCCCAGCAATCTTGATTCCAGCTTGTGTTTCTTCCAGCCCAGCGTTTCTCATGATGTACTCTGCATATAAGTTAAATAAACAGGGTGACAATATACAGCCTTGACGTACTCCTTTTTCTATTTGGAACCAGTCTGTTGTTCCATGTCCAGTTCTAACTGTTGCTTCCTGACCTGCATACAGGTTTCTCAAGAGGCAGGTCTGGTGGTCTGTTATTCCCATCTCTTTCAGAATTTTCCACAGTTTGTGGTGATCCACACAGTCAAAGGCTTTGGCATAGTCAATAAAACAGAAATAGATGTTTTTCTGGAACTCTCTTGCCTTTTTGATGATCCAGCGGATGTTGGCAATTTGATCTCTGGTTCCTCTGCCTTTTCTAAAACCAGCTTGAACATCTGGAAGTTCACGGTTCATGTATTATTGAAGACTGGCTTGGAGAATTTTGAGCATTAGTTTAGTAGTGTGTGAGATGAGTGAAATTGTGCAGTAATTTGAGCATTCTTTGGCATTGCCTTTCTTTGGGATTGGAATGAAAACTGACCTTTTCCTGTCCTGTGGCCACTGCTATTTTCCAAATTTGCTGGCATATTGAGTGCAGCACGTTCACAGCATCATCTTTTAGGATTTGAAATAGCTCAACTGGAATTCCATAGTTGGCTCCAGGTAAATAGCAGGGAACACAGGTCCACCCATCAACAGAAAATTGGATTAAAGACTTACTGAGCATGGCCCCGCCCATCAGAACAAGACCCAGTTTCCCCCTCAGTCAGTCTCTCCCATCAGGAAGCTTCCATAAGCCTCTTATCCTTCTCCATCAGAGGCAAACAGACTGAAAATTACAGTCACAGAAAGCTAACCAATCTAATCACATGGACCACAGCCTTGTCTAACTCAATGAAACTATGAGCCATGCCATATAGGGCCACCCAAGACAGACAGGTCATGGTGGAGAGTTCTGACAAAATGTGGTCTACTGGAGAAGGGAACGGCAAACCACGACTGAGTGACTGAACTGAACTGAGATAAAAGGCATGATTAATACAATTAAGGAAGGAGTAGGAGTTGAGCAAAGGGCTATAGCAGGTGAAGTCTGGGGTGGAGCCTCAGACAAAGAGAAAAACAAACACCAGGGCAGAGGAGACAGTGAGGAAGTCTGGAAGGCCAGTGTGGGGCAGGAGCCTGGGTGTAGGAGGCAGACCACTCAGAACTCCTGAGGGCCATGCAAGAGTGTGTGATCTGTCTTCTGAGTATAAAGGGAAGCCATCAGAGGGAACTTTTGATTTGTTGGTTTGCATGTTGACATGTCAGAAAATTTCAAACATTTACAAAACAAGAGAAAATAGCATGAAAAATCCCCATTGTCTCATCGCCTAGCTATAACCACTGTCAACTCAGGTGGCCTAATTCCATCTAAACCTTTGTTCTGAACCACAATATTATATAGAAAGAAATCCTAAACATCATGCCATTTTATATATAAATATTTCAGCATGTATCTCTAAAAGATAACTCTTTTTTTTTTTTTTTTTTTAAAAAAGCATGATCATATCATGCTGCTGCTGCTGCTGCTAAGTCACTTCAGTTGTGTCCGACTCTGTGCGACTCCATAGACGGCAACCCACCAGGCTCCCCAGTCCCTGGGATTCTCCAGGCAAGAACACTGGAGTGGGTTGCCATTTCCTTCTCTAATGCATGAAAGTGAAAAGTGAAAGTGAAGTCGCTCAGTCGTGTCCAACTCTTTGCGACCCCATGGACTGGAGCCTACCAGGCTCCTCCGTCCATGGGATTTTCCAGGCAAGAGTATTGGAGTGGGGTGCCATCACCTTCTCCAGATCATATCATAACCATACCTAAAAAGAAATCAAAACAATTCCTTAATATCATCAAATATTCATCTTGTCTTTCCCTCCACAATTTTTATTTAAAGAAGAGCCAAATGAAGTCCACATGTCTGCTTCATAAGCCTCTTTTAATCTATGGGGTCCTCCTCCCTAGCCCACTTCCACCCCCTCCTCTGCTGCAGAGGGTGAGCAAACATCTAATTTGCCAAGGACTGAGGGAGTTCCCAGGATGCTGGGCTTTCAGTACTAAACAAGGAAAGTCCTAGACAAACAGGTCCACTTGGTCCCCCTCTTTTCTCCACTCCTTGCTATTTATTTATTGAAGTAGCCAAGTTATTTGTCCTGTAGTATTTTCCACAGTCTGCTAAATGCTTTCCCATTGTGTCATGTAATGTGTATCTCTATCCCTTGTATTGCTTATAAGTTGGCAGATCTAGAAACTAAATTGGATTCATGTTTAAAATTTGGCAGGAAAACCTCACAGGTGGTAGTATGTGCCTCCAGATATAATGTAAGGCTATCTCTTTTTCAACTAATCTTAGCAGCCATTGATGATTATCTAGATAATGTCTTCTCACTAGAGAGGTTTTAAATGGTACTTTTCTGATCCTATTGTTTCTTTTTTATTTTATTCATAGAAATACTTTTATAAAGAGAAACTTTCTCATCTACACTGCTGCTGCTGCTGCTGCTAAGTCGCTTCAGTCGTGTCCAACTCTGTGCGACCCCATAGACAGCAGCCCACCAGGCTCCTCTGTCCCTGGGATTCTCCAGGCAAGAACACTGGAGTGGGTTGCCATTTCCTTCTCCAATGCATGCATGCATGCTAAGTCGCTTCAGTCATGTCCGACTCTGTGCGACCCCATGAACAGCAGCCCACCAGGCTCCTCTGTCCACAGAATTCTCCAGGCAAGAACACTGGAGTGGGGTGCCATTTCCTTCTCCACTCATCTACATTTGGTTACCCTAAAGTACAGTCAATAGAGGGTTCTGAGAGGGAAATGTTTTTCCTTTTTTGTTTCCTTTTATTTTAAATCTTTTTTTTTTTTTTAATTTTGTCCCCTATGTTCTTATTTATTTATTTATTTATTTAACAGCGCCAGTTCTTAGTTGTTGTGAGTGAGAGATCTTTGTTGTGGTATGCAGGATCTTTTTAATTGCAGCACATGGGATCTTTAGTTGCAGAATGCAGGATCTAGCTTCCTGACCAGGGGTTGAACCCAGGCCCCCTGCATTGGGAGTGTGGAGACTTAGCCACTAGACCACCAGGAATCGAGGGGGATGTTTTTCTAAACATCATTCTGGCAACTGTGTAACAGCAGACTGTCAGGGATTAAAAGTAGAATTGAGAAAACTCTAAGAAGGCTAAACCAGTGTTCTAGGAAAGAGACAATAATGGTTGGAACTTGAGTAGAACCAGTGGAGATGAGATAAAGTGGTCAGATTCAGGACTGAGAGTCAGCACTGACGGGTGAGATATGACGTGTGAAGGAAGACTGAAGAGACGAGAAGGACTCCAAGGTTCTGAGAAAACGAGTGGGTGATGGTGACCTTTACTGAGATGTGGAGAACTTGAGAAGCAAAGCTCATCTAGAGATGCCTCTTTTTGTTTGACGTCACACGACCTTTTGAATTTTATAATCTCTGGTGCATTAAACCAAATGTGAGGTGTAGGCCAGCAGGTATCACTGGGGGAAGAAAGAAAAACACACTTTTCCATGATTCTCAGTAAGAATATGTGATACACTATACCATTATTGGTGTGGGGAGTGAGTGAGGGATGTGAATGCATTCACAGATTCATTTGTAAGCTTATTCACATTGTCTGAACCGATGAGTACCCACCATGGGTGGGAGGCCACACTGGGGAAAGGAAGTGGTATTGAGTTATGTAAATGTCACAAGACAAAGGGAACGGTAGCTCACAGGTGGGTAACATTTGACCCTTAAGGAAGGCCTTTCACATCATCTCTTGAATCCTGCAGCAGTTAGGAAGGGCCGGTAGTATTCACCCCATTCTAGAAATGAAGAAACTGAGGTTTAGAGAGGATAGGTGATTTTTCCAACAATCTTACTGCTTAAAATCAGAGTGAAGCTTCACATACCTACACGTCTTCTGACCTCAGGGCCTTTCCATATGTGGGAGCTTCTTGCTCAACCAAAAGCAAGTCAAAAGCAAATGACAAACATGAGGCTTAGGTACTGCAGACATCAGTCTTGCCCAGTGACTCTCTTCAAAAGCCACGGTATGAATGCATTCTCACCCATCAAAATCTTAGACCAAAATGGACACTCCTTCCCCATGCCCCGATCCAAGCCACCAACCCAGTTGCTCATCTTCACTGGGAACCTCTTCCCTGGAAGCTCAACGTTTATCAGAAACAGCTGTTTTGGTTTTCTTTTATAATGTACCATTTATTTCCCTCTAATTTTAAAAAGTATTACAAATTTATTATTTTAAAAATGGAAAATACTCCCTCGATTCAAAGATAGAAGTGAAGAACCCTGTGCTATAAGTCATTTGGAATTATATAATACAGATGTTTCTGTAACTAAGTCTACATACATGGGGATCATAATGCTATTCTGTTTCATAGCCTTCTTTTTTCACTTTATATATCATGAACACATTCCCAACCATTAATTTTTTTTCTTTTTTTTTTTAACTGAAGTATAGTTGCTTTACAATGTTAGGTTCGTTTCTGCCGTACAGCAAAGTGAATCAACTAAATGGTTACATATATCCCCTCTTTTTTTGATTTTCTTCTCATTTAGGTCACCATAGAGCATTGCCAACCATTAAATATTTATAAAAATATTGTGTTTTTCGTCTTTGGAGTAAGTTTAATCTACTATATGGAAGCACCATTGTGTGGTCAGCCACTTTCGTTTCGATGGCACAGTCCGAGTTCAGTTGTTTGCTTCTCCTTTCACCTTTGCTTATAAAGGAACACGTTCCCATGCCCCCACTGTTTGTCCTGCATTTGACTCGCCTCCCTATCTCTACTTCCATGCATCTGACCAGTCCCTTAGACTTGCTGCCTTAACACCTCCCTTCTTGCTGTCTGTCATTTCCCCCTTGGGGCCAGGCTCTTCCACATCTCTACACTGTTTACTGCACTGGACTAATTTATTCCAAGTTAATAAGGTTCCTTGTGTGCTTAATCTCAAATGTGTCCTACATTGTTTCTGAGTCTTATTTCTTGAGATTGACTTCATCTGATCATCTACTGTTAATAATTTACTGATTGTTTACATGCTGTGCATTTTCACATAAATGAACTCATTTGATCTTCCCACAAGCTAGCTGTGGTAGACAGTTGGTATTTTATTCCTTCTAGCATTCATTCTTCTTTCATCTCATAACCTTACTCCAATTTTTGTCTGTTGAACTACCACTCCTTACACCAAGACCAAGTGATATGGGTGGAGTAAGAGGTACATAGCAATGCCATGTTAGCATTGCTAACAGCACATAGCAATGAATGGGTATCTCACCAAGACTAAAGCCAAAGAGCATCTCAGATTCCCTGAGCCGTAGCATCTGCTTTAGGGATGAGCACATGATCAAATGAGGCAATGAGAGGCAAATATATATATATACATAGCTGGGTGCTAAGATAGATATACATTCTCCTCTCCAGGAAATGTACTGCCAGAACAGCTACAGCCGTCTTTCCCACCTGAGCCTCAGAATGACAGGGAGGAAGGCAGAGCCGAAAGAGGGGAGACATGAGTCCTGATGATGTTGGAGAAACTACAGGTTCATCTGGGCCCAGAGCCACCAAACTGAACCTGTCATTCACATGAGCAAATCATCTCCTTTTATTTACAAACTCCAAGTCTTAATCCACACATCTATTAAGGAAGCATTATTGGAAATAATTATTGTAAATAAAGACTTCAGAACATTACTTTAGGCAAATGATAGCTAATAAACAGCACAGCTAAGATTTGAATTTGGGATTTCCTAACCCTATGCTTCGGAGAAGGCAATGGCACCCCACTCCAGTACTCTTGCCTGGAAAATCCCATGGACGGAGGAGCCTGGTGGGCTGCAGTCCATGGGGTCACACAGAGTCAGACACGACTGAGCGACTTCACTTTCACTTTTAACTTTCATGCATTGGAGAAGGAAATGGCAACCCACTCCAGTGTTCTTGCCTGGAGAATTCCAGGGACGGGGGAGCCTGGTGGGCTGCCGTCTATGGGGTCGCACAGAGTCAGACACGACTAAAGCGACCTAGCAGCAGCAGCAGCAGCAACCCTATGCTTTGCTGTTCTCATTCATGAGGTTAAAACCTGGCACAATACGGATAAGGGAAAATGTCCACACAAACACATGCATGCACAATCTCTAACCTTACCATGAGATTTTACATGACCTCTGTCAGTCATTCTGCTCCTCTCTCCAATCAAGATACATAATATTAGTACACTAGACAACTCCGAAGGTCTGCCTCACACAATACAGAAGAATATTCCTGAAAATGTGAGTACTTACTTACTTTTCATTAGTCAAACTTTATTGTATAGAGATATTCTTTATTCAAAGGGATTTTATGGTGACCCTTCTGCAAAGTAGAGAATCTTAATGTCAAAAGTAAACAAGTGCCAGAATTTAAAACTGGGCATTGATCAATCAGTGTTGCTTAAAAATAAATCTGTTTTACAATTTAAAGAGAAAGGGGAACTTTCCTGGTGGTCCAGTAATTAAGATTTCACTTTCTAGTGCAGAGGGTATGGGTTCAATCCCTGGTCAGGGAGCTAAGATCTCACACACCTCGTGGCCCAAAACAAAACAAAAACAACAGAAGCAATATTGTAACAAATTAAATAAAGACTTTAATAATGGTCCACATCAAAAAAATCTTTTTTAAAAAATTAATAAGTAAATAAAGAGAAAGGGAATCATTACAACATGCTGAGCATATGTTAAAAACAGCACTTTCTACCCTCTGTTTCAAGTGTTTGGAGAAATAGATGATTCAAAATATCCAAATGCTTTCAAAGATCCTCAACTGTGTACCAAAAACTTGATCAAATCTTCTGTGAGGACAATTGACTTGTCTTGTAGGCTTTCATTTAAAAAAACTTTTTTTGAGCACCTACTAAATTCCAAAGACTCTGCTAGGTACTTGGGATGTGATGTAAAGCAACGATGAGAGAACCTGCTCTCAGAGACCTTATAGTATAAAAAGTGTTTTCTGTGTGTGGTGCTGGAAGCTGGGTGTACAGAGATAAATAAA
Organism: Bubalus kerabau; assembly: GCF_029407905.1. Classification (NCBI taxonomy): domain Eukaryota; kingdom Metazoa; phylum Chordata; class Mammalia; order Artiodactyla; family Bovidae; genus Bubalus; species Bubalus kerabau. Next base: position 141,070,730 of record NC_073624.1, read on the forward strand.
CGTCGCACCATCCTGGCCCACACAGAGCTTAAACAAGGTCAATACCTCTAAACGTTTTTTTTGTTGTTCCACTCCATTATTAGAAAAACTCAACACATCCCTAATACATGTATTCACTTGCTTGTAAATTTTGCACTCACTCCACTTTCAAATATGTATAGTATAAAATAAACACACACACAAACCAGAAAGCAAAAAGGATGAGACCAAAATTCAATACACAGAGTTCTAATATTTCCTTCCCACATCCGTCTTTGGAGACCATTGGTTCAGTGGGCTGGGCTCCCATTGTCCAAGCATTGCCCTAATTTCAATTCCATCTGCCTTTAGGTACTGTCAAGGAGTGACCTACCCTCTGGGGCTAAGGCTGGACTGAATATTTCTTATTCCCATCCAGGAAGCCACTAGTCAAAACCTGTCCACCATCATGGATCCTGGCTGGGATTTGCAGACTCCTAAAACCACACTCAAAATCAGAACAACCATGGTCAAATCAGTCATTTGACTGACTGAGTTTTCCCTTTTCAACCATTTGCTTTGGCGTTGGGTACACACACTGCTTGAGTGAATAGTCCTCACAAAATATCTCACTCATGTACCAAGAATAGCTGGTTATTGACCAGTGCCAGAAAACTCATGGACTAAGAAAAACCCCAGTGCCTTCTCTCCCAAAATACATTACCTAGACAAGGCTGACTGCATGGCTGCACACTCCAACCAGGCCTTTAATTATGAAACGTCAGTATTTCTTATCACCCTCTGATTTCTAAGGCTAAAATGTACAGCCCAGGAACTCCAAGAAAACAATATTTCCTTACACCAGATTCTACTCATATGCCTGCAAATTAATTCAACCAACATTTATTAAGTGCCTATCTTGAACAAGACACAACAAATAGGAATTTATTTTTGCTTGATGACTTAAGCCAACATAGATATGTGGGTTAAGGGACTTGATTATATACAGAGCCCCTACTTTATGAAAATTATTTCCTGGAAAATGATTGCTAAGTGTTGTTTGCATGTCCATCCCCTGGTACTATCGCAAGCATGAATTAACAACCAACAGCATGCTTCATTCCCGCACATGCTAATGAAAAATGATTGCTTGTCTTTCCAAAACCAAACCAATTATTCTTGTTTTTGTTGAATGGAAATTCAGCTTGTGTTTAGTGACAGAATAACTAAATCAGTCTTATTTGGAACCTAAGCATCAGTGTGGATCCTGTCGCTTTGCTGACAGGAAATGTAACCCAGATAGCTTATTTGATAAAACAGGGCTATTTTGGCTTTGTAACAAAAAACTCCACCCTTGCGACTTCAGAGCAAATGAACCATGCGCCCCCACCTCCATCTCTCTTTTTCCCCAGCGTCTGCCCTAACTCAGCCCGTAACGAGGCAACATTTTACATAACCAGCAGTATCAGCTCTGAGCTGGTATACACACGCCTACCTGATTGAATATCACCATTTCAGAACTGCTGCCTAATCACATTTTTTCAGGCTATGTGAACAAAATAATGTTTCTTTAATTACATGAACGCTTTATTTTTGATATTTTAATGACATTTTAGAAGATAGAATGGCCACTTCTCTTAGATCGGGTGGTATTAATCAGGTGTGACAGCTAGTTATTCGATACATTTTTAAATCCCACTTGTATTTTCACAAGAGTAATCTGGGGCCTGATTTCTCAGTCCTGTTTCTGTAATGTCACTTGTGTTTCTGCCTATAATGAGCAAAATAATTGAACCAAATTAGCACTATCTATAATTCAGTGCTAGCTCAGAGGTCTTGTTTTATTTTTTTTTAATGAAATTAAAAAGCATTCTCCCCTCAGGATAAACGTTAATAAATAACAGTCTGTAGGATCTACATTCTTTACCGTGTGTTGGTTCAACATACATTTTCCCTGGGGCTGCACCCAGCCACCGGGCTGTAAACACGGCCAGTCGACTTCTTCACTAAATGTGTGTCTTATGCAGGGGAGTTGCTTTGACCCACATGGGGGTTCTTTTACCTGGGTCACAAAACTCGGGACCATTTAGAGCATCTTAGATGCTATTTGAGGATCACAGAGTATTAGCATTGTGTACGACCTGGGCTCGTGTTTGTCATAGTGCTGTAATGGTTAATTTGTTTGTCTCTGAGAGGTCCCAGAGGGAAGGCCTGGGCTGCTTAGGCCTCATTGTACTCTGTAGCCTCAGCACCCAGCACTGGAGACACTTCACCAGAAGCCATACTGTTCATAAGCATTTTTAAGAATGCAGAATAGAAGTTTTGCTCTGTCTTCATTTTACAAAGAAAGATGATGAAGCCCAGAGTAGATTTGATCAAATTCACAAGGCAAATATACTTGAATTCCATTCTCAATTCTCAGGCCCATCTTCCATTTACTATACTAGCCTTATCTATAAAGCTGACTATCTTAACATTCAGTCAATAATAATAACTACAGAGCAGCATTTCTCAAACCTTCACGTATAGATGGATCACCAAGGGAACTTATTAAAATGCAGATTCTGATGTGGTAGGTCCAGGGTAGGGCCAAGACTCTGCCTCTCTCACAAGCTCCAGGTGATGCTAGGATGTCTGGTCTGTGGATCACACTTTGAATAGTGTGGCCAGAGAATAGATTGAGTAATCCTGCTGGTCCTGGGGTCAGACTACCAGGCTTCAAATCCTGCCTCTCCTACTTTCTCTACATTGCTCTATGCTAAGCACAGTACTGCTACTATCTGCCCACCTCTACACTGTGAAGGCCACAGGGACCAGATGAACAAAGCAGACTGCAGGGCATGCAGGCAACCAAAAAAGAAAACCAGAAAATACATGTTTTTTCTAAAGTAGTGGCTGCCATTTATCTTGATTTCACTGTTATATAGTGGGAACGAGAGTCCTTTGCTGACCCATCTGAATTTTCAGAGAAATCTTTGGATCATGAATTTCACTTTTGGGTGAAGAAAGAGATGAAGATAAATAGATGATACATACATACATATACTGACACATAGATATTTTGGAGACATCTCAAAATTTCTCAAAGTTGATAGCTACTTAAAACATTTTTGAACAACTTCCAGGCCACCCATAGGCTCCATCCTGCCCCTGCTGCTGCTGCTGCTGCTAAGTCACTTCAGTCGTGTCCGACTCTATGCGACCCCATAGACGGCAGCCCACCAGGCTCCCCCGTCCCTGGGATTCTCCAGGCAAGAACACTGGAGTGGGTTGCCATTTCCTTCTCCAATGCATGAAAGTGAAAAGTGAAAGTGAAGTCGCTCAGTCGTGTCCGACTCTTAGCGACCCCACGGACTGCACAGCCTATAGGCTCCTCCGTCCATGGGATTTTCCAGGCAAGAGTACTGGAGTAGGTTGCCATTGCCTTCTCCGCATCCTGCCCCTAGTTTGGCACTATTAACAAACATGCTCTCATTTAATCTTCCAAACAACCCCATGAGATAAATAAGTATTGTTATAATTGCCTGTACCATAAAGGATACTGGCTTAGAACCACTCGGTAAATCACACCCTGCATGTACATAGAGACAGAGGCCAGGACTTCAGACAGGAACGACTGATTCCAAAGCCCACTCACTACACAGCTGTGGTAACTCTTTACCAAATCCTGCCCAAATCTCCCCAGTCTCTCAAATGTCCCCTGGTCCATGGCTGATGAGTCAATGTTCCAGGAAAAGGGCAAAGAGGCCAATAAATTTTAAAAGACGTTCCTCTCTAGGCCAATTCTACTGGCCCAAAAGATCAAACCTGTGATGTGGACTTTCTGAGCGCTGTGCTGTCTCATTCACACCGTGAGCTCTTTCCTCACACCCTTTGGTGGTAATGAGATGAAGTAACTGAAGACAGCACCTTGAATCTTGGCACTGCAAGCCACGTAATGTCTTTACGTACTTGTTTGAACAGGATCTTAGTTGTGGCACGTGGGATCTTTGATCTTCACTGTGTCATGTGAACTCTTAGTTGGTGCATGTGGGATCTAGTTCCCTGACCAGGGATCTAACCTGTTGTTTTGTTCATTCGCTCAGTCATGTCCACCTTTTTGACACCCCATGGACTCTAGCATGTCAGGCTTCCCTGTCCTTCACCATCTCCCAGAGTATGCTCAAACTCATATTCATTCAGTCAGTGTTGCCCTCTAACCATTTCATCCTCTGTCATCCCCTTCTCCTCCTGCCTTCAATCTTTGCCAGCATCAGGGTCTTTTCCAATGAGACCACGCATCACATCAGGTGGCCAAAGTAATGGAGCCTCAGCTTAAGCATCAGTCCTTCCATTGAATATTCAGGGTTGATTTCCTAAATGGACTGGTTTGATCTCCTTGCTGTCCAAGGGACTCGCAAGAGTCTTCTCCAACACCACAATTCAAAAGCATCAATTGTTTGGAGCTCATCTTTGTTTATGGTCCAACTCTAACATCCATACATGACTTCTGGAAAAACCATAGCTTTGACTAGATGGACCTTTGTGGGCAAAGTAATGTCTCTGCGTTTTAATATGCTGTCTAGGTTGGTCATAACTTTTCTTCCAAGGAACAAACATCTTTTAATTTCATGGCTGCAGTCACTGTCCATGGTGATTTTGGAGCCCAAGGAAATAAACTTTGTCACTATTTCCATTGTTTCCCCATCTATTGGACATGAAGTGATGGGACCAGATGCCATGATCTTCATTTTTGAATGCTGAGTTTTAAACTGGTTTTTTCACTCTCTTTCATCTTCATCAAAAGGCTCTTTAATTCCTCTTCACTTTTTCCATAAAGGTGATGTTATTTGCATATCTGAGGTTATTGATATTTCTCCCGGCCCTCTTGATTCCAGCTTGTGCTTCTTCCAGCCCAGCATTTCTCATGATGTACTCTGCATATAAGTTAAATAAGCAGGGTGACAATATACAGCCTTGACGTACTCCCTTTCCCAATTTGGAACCAGTCCATTGTTTCATGTCTAGTTCTAAATGTTTCTTCTTGACCTGCAAAGGATTTCTCAGGAGGCACGTAAGGTGGTCTGGTATTTCCAACTCTTTAAGAATTTCCCACAGTTTCTTGTGCTCTACAGAGTCAAAGGCTTTAGCATAGTCAATGAAACAGAAGTAGATGTTTTTCTGAAATTCTCTAGCTTTTTCTATGATCCAGTGGTTATTGGCAATTTGATCATTCCTGGGCCCCCTGCATCAGGAATGTGGAGTCTTAGCTACTGGATCACTGGGGAAGTTCCAGGCACTTAATGTCTATATGTCAATTTGCCATAACGCCCACCTCACTGTGCCAGTGTGAGAGTTAAAGAGAGCCGTGTTGCTGTATTCATTAAGCCTCTAAACCAGGCCTCTAAGTGATGCTCAGTGAATCACCACCATATGTGCGTACAGTCCCTGCAAGCCCTGGGGCATCTGCCCTAGGAACTGAACATGGAATCCGAATGTTCAGGAGCTCTGAATCACAATGTGCCTTTCTTGGTAGCTAATGGAGAGGAAATCTCAGGCCACTGGAGCAGAGGGTACTTTCCACCACCTTCTCTCCCTCCACCACCAGCACCATCATTCTACCACCAAAGGTGATGTACCACAGGTGGAAAGGCCTAGACTTTGGAGACAAGAGCCACCTGGTTTGGGACCTGGTCTGCCCCAGCTGTGATACCTCAGTTATTATCATAGGACCTATTGGAAGCTCAATATCTCCAAGTGAGAATGAGAATAATAAGCCTCATATCCTAAATTTTCTTGTTTTTTCAAAATGAGATAATGCACGTAAAGTGCCTGATATATGATACACACTCTGCAAATTTAATTTCCTTCACTCCCCCTTTTTATTCCTATATCACTTCTGGTCAACCTCACCTCAGGTCACTGGGTGAAGAGTGAACAGATGATGCCAAACCTACAAACTCTCCTTCTCCAAGCTTTGAAAAAAAGAAGGCCAAATTATACTGCCTTTAGCTCTGGACTGGGAATTGAGCACTCGGACATTTATAAACAATTTATGGAAGTACAAACTATCATTAACCCCATGTTAAAGATGAGGAAACTGAGGTTTCCAGAGGTTAAATCACTTGCTCAAAATCACTTTGCTTTCAAGAAGGACTCAGAGTCTCACTCCTCAATAGATTCACATCACAGCAAGTGATTCTACTACCTAGGGTCTCATATTCTTCATCCACCCAATAAAGATATTAGAAATATCCAGCCATGTAAGAAATTCGTATTTTGTCCTTGAGGGTTTTTCCCCATCAAATTCTTCACTGAGACTTGACCAGGCTGTGGCATGAGTGAAAAGAGCCTAAGGGCAGTGGCTTGTTCTCAAGGCCTCTCTTCTCAGGGCATCCTGTTCAGGACAGGTCACGTATGGTCATCTGCCCCAGTCTCCTTTCAAGCTGGCCTGTGTGGACAGTTGGGTAGGTTCTCTCTTGCATCTAAACTATTTTCAAGTGACTCAGATTTCCAGGATGGAAAGGATCCTTTTGATAAAGATCAAGTTCAGCTTTGATCATTAAACTGTTTCCTACTTCCCTGTCAATTTTCACCAAAGCGGGGAAACTGAGCCAGTACCTACCCATCAGCTCAGGGGGTGGGTGCTGTGGATCAAGGCAGGGGAGACAGCTGCCTCCTCTAAGCTACACGAGGACACCCCACCAGGACCAAAACCCAGGGCGAAAAGAGGAGCCTTAAATAGAAATCAAACACCACCCCCCTCTCTCCCTACTCTATTCCCTTGCAGATAAACACATAAGGTTTATGATTGGATAAAGTTTTGATTTCATTCCAGGCACAGAAATGGTTTTAGAAGACTTCAACTTCCTGTCTCCTAACTTTCCTGACCACAAATATTTTTATTGTAAGCCATGAAAGTAAAGGATTATTTAATAAATTAACACTTCAAATATCTTTGGTTCAACCTTTAGTTAGCTCTAAGCTCAATTATTTGCCTCCTATTCCTTTAGCTCAGGCAGCTTGTCCTATTTCTTAATTCCTTCACCTAAAAAGTCTTAGTCCCTATCTTTGCTGTATTTTATGGCTTTATAATACCTTATTGAATTGCTATATTGTAATATTTCTGCCATTCTCCCCTCCCCCAAATAATCCTTTATGAGGAAGCATAGACACAGTCTGGAATGCAGTGAGGTAAGCACAGCAGTCTTTATAGCATTTTACAAATTTCTCTTGGCCTCAGAAATCACAAAATAATCACGTTAAAAAAAAAAAAGCAAACCCTAGCCCTTTGCCTGCAGGACAATACATGGTTTTTTATTAAAAGAGGAATTTAAATTCCTTCTGTGCACAGACTGTTTTAACTATAAAGACTTAGAAAATTAATTTTTGCCTATAATCTCTTATAGATAATACTATAAAAATAGTTCCTTTTTAAGAAGCATATTTCATGCAAATATCAAAAAGCCTTTTATCTGTGTTCAAGATTTCTTGTTCTATTTCTGTCCCTTGTTTCCTTCTCTCAGCAGAAGATCAGGCTTTGAGAGCCCTGGATCCCAGAACCTGCTGCCAGGAGGCAGGCCACAGGTTGGGCTGCTTGCCCTTGCTGTTATACAGGCAGAGAAACGGAGGCTCTCAGATGAACTTCCTACTCTGTGCTGGGCTCTGCGCCCAGTGCTGAGGCAGAGACGTGGTGGATTCAAAGAGCAGGAAAGACAGGGGTTCCAGCCAGAAAGATCGTGAAAGCATCATCCTGGAGTACCAGACGCCCCAGCAGTGCAGAATGTAAAGGAGGAAGGTAACATCTTTTAAACCAGGGGTCCCCACCCTCTGGGATCTAATGCCTGATGATCTGAGGTAGAGCTGATGTAATAATAATAGAAATAAAGTGCGCAATAAACATAATGCACTTGAATCATCCCCACCACATCCCAGTCCGTGGAAAAATTGTCTTTCGTGAACTGAAACTGACCCCTGTTGCCAAAAAGATTAGGGACCACTGTTTTAAACAGTAAATTGCCCAAACTTCCCTTCCTCACCAGCCACCTTTGGGATTTTTGCACATCCTAGTAGCACCCATATTTTTTTTTAACATTTTTCCTTAAATGACTCACTTTTTTATTTTAGATCCCCTGGAGGAGGGCATGGCAACCCCCTCCAGTATTCTTGCCTGGAGAATCCCCATGGACAGCGGAGCCCGGCGGGCTATAGTCCATGGAGTCTCAAGGAGTTGGACACAACTGAGCAACTAAGCACAGCACAGCACTGCAAGCAATAATACTGGTTGAAGTCACCATTTAATGGGGTCCTATATATATTTTCAAATATTTATAAATCAAGTACATAACTATTAAAATGTTTGAAATGTTTCACCTGGGTACGCCTAAAAATTAACTCAGAACTGCACGCATACCACCACTCGTTGTTTGTTGGTGTTCAGTCGCTAGACTCTTTGCCTCCTCATGAACTGCAGCACGCTAGGCTCCTGTGATCTCCACTCTCAGAGTTTGCTCAGATTCATGGCCAGTGAGTTGGTGATGCCATCCAACCATCTCATCCTCTTCCGCTCCCTTCTCCTTTTGCCTTCAATCTTTCCCAGCATCAGGGTCTTTTCCAATGAGTTGGCTCTTTGCATAAGGTGACCAAAGTACTGGAGCTTCAGCACCAATCCTTCTAATGAATATTCAGGGTTGATTTCCTTTCGGATTGGTTGGTTTGATCTCCTCGCAGTACAAGGGACTCTCAAGAGTCTTCTTCAGCGCCACAGTTCAAAAGCATCAATTCTTCAGTGCTCTGTCTTCTTTATGGTCCAACTCTCACATCCATACATGACTGCTGGAAAAATCATAGTTTTGACTGTATGAACTTTTGTAGACAAAGTGATGTCTCTGTTTTTTAACACACTGTCTAGGTTTATCATAACTTTACTTCCAAGGAGAAGGTTCTTTTAATTTCATGGCTACAATCACCGTCCACCAGTCATTGCCAAAGCACATATTAGAAAACCCTGCTATTATGGATTAAATGTGTTCCCATTCCCCAAATTCACATGTTGAAATCCTAATCCCCCATGTGATGGAGTAGGAGGTGAAGCCTTTGGGAGATAATTGGTCCTTGAGGGTGGAGCCCTCGTGAGTGAGATTAGTGGCCTTATAAGGAGAAACATGAGAGCTTGCTCTGGCTCTCTGCTCTTTACCAGGTGAGGATCAGCAGGCTGTTTATGAAGCATGTAGCAGGCTCTCACCAGACACTGGATCCACAAGCCCCTTGATCTTGAACTTCTCAGCCTCCAGAACTGTAAGAAGTAAATTTTTTTTCTGTTTAAACTGCCAAGTCTATAGCATTTTTGTTGTAACAGCCTGTACTGATGAAGACGTCTGCCTTAAGGTAAAGAAACCAGGAAGTAGAAGGGATGAGGAATAGATAGCTAGGACTTCACATTTGTAGAAAAAGAATTTCCAATGTTAGTCTGGAGGTGATGAGAACTTCCTATCAGCACACACACACACACACACACACCCCCAAATGATGCCTCCTTCCCTGTCTGATGGCCTTTTGTCCCCAGAACAGACCCCAGGAAACCTAATGCCCAGATCCTATAAACCTATACTGTTTGACAGATTGCTGGGCTTGGGTAAATCTCCCTAACTGCATCCTGGTCCACTGGATCATCCATCCAAGCACAGATCCCATCATTGTAGTCCACAATATATGCTTCCACTAGGAAGAAAATCAGTGCTCATTGGTACATTCAGCTGCCATCAACATAGTAAATGTATTGACCATGAAGCATATGATGCCTATTCATACCCCAAATGTTGCACATTTTGATTTGCTAATTTTTAATTTGCTCATTTCTGAAGGCAGGTATGGGCTCATGAACAGAGCCACAGTATGGAGTCAGCCCAGACACTGACCAGATGTGTGATCTTGGGTAAGTTACACAAATCCTATGACTCTCAACTTCCATATCTGTAAAATGGAGATAATGATACATACCTCTAACAATTTCTTTTTGGGGGGAAAACAAAATGTCTAGTGGACATAATAACACAATGCCTAGCACATAATTTGAAATTACGTGGTACATACATTTTTAATATGAATTTTTCAGCCATTGGAAATGGTAAAAATAATAGTAATGAAGACTATACAAGCATATAAAAAAATTCTCAAGATAATTTTAAAATAGTTCCAAATATCCTAATATTCCAATTGTAATGTACTCCAGTATGTGTGTGTGTAGACTAACTCTAATTTTACATAAGAAAAGTTATGCATCTTTATGTACAAAGACAGATTAAAAACATGGGAAAATGAAAACTTTTCATATACTAGACCTGAGAAGCAGTTTGAAATTAAGAACATTAACTCTGAAACTAGGCTTTAATCCCAGCTAGGCCACTGCCTAAATATATTATCTTAACTAAATTACATAGTGTCTCTGAGCTTCAGTTTCCTTTTCAGAAAAATAGGGATATTAATTGCAGCATCAACTTCATAGGTTGGTTTAACTGTACCTGTAAATTCTGTTATTCAGTAAATTTACAGTAAATAGTACTGATATTAGGTGATAGGATTATGGCAATACTTGTCCCTTTTAAGAAAGGACCTCTGGGGACTTCACTTGTGGTCCAGTGGCTAAGACTGCACGCTCCCAATGCACAGTCAATCCCTGGCCCAAGAACTAGATCCCACAGCCACCGCTGAGAGTTCACATGTCGCAACTGAAGATCCTGCCTGCCGCAACTGAGACCCAGCACAGTCAAATAAGTAAATAAACAAATATTTTTAAAATAAAGAGAAGAAAGGATCTGTGTTCAATAATAGAAACTTCCAATAGCCAAATTACAACTACATTCACTGAGTTTCTGTTGTACAACCCCGAAGTTGTACTGTGAGAAAGAGAGAGAAAAGCAAAGGTCCTGCCACCACTGGGCTCTCCGGTCAAGGCTAACCCACACCTGGGCCACTTGTAACCAGCCAGAGGGGAAAAACTGCTCCTCCCAGCCGGCCCCGTCAAATAAGATCTAATGATCCAAGTGCTTTTTTCTCACACAGAACACATGCATCTGGAATATCCCTGAGCTGTGTGTCTACCACTGACGTTTCCAATTTTACTTCACAGCTACATTGAAAAATTTTAAATCCTCTTTGATTTGGTCTGCCTCTATTTGTATTTAGACTAAGATAGACAGTGTGTGCCAGGGGACAACTTGACCATTAAAAAAAATTCTATTTGACTACATATATTTTTATCCATTTGGGAAAGCTATCAAAGCAGGCATTTTCACTTAAAAGCTTACAAATGAAGCTGATATTATCTGGTTGGGGGAAAGCTAGGGAAATCACTGTAGCAAAAGAAAAAAAAGAAAAATCCTTTTGTGTATCAATTTCACATTGCTATTGTCATGTACAGGATGTATATTCAAATGTGTTTGCATGTTGCTAAACTGATCATACATCAAAATTAGAGCCATATTGTTCCTTTTACAGCAAAACTGTTTATATAGGAAATATTGTACCAAACATTCCCTCCCTCCACCCTGGGTCGTGACTGATTGCAGAGTGAGATAAAAGCACTTATGTCCACAAACAGGAGAAAAGCCTAGATGCATGAAAGAAATCAAAAGAAGGTGTGATTTTAACACAAACACTGTTATCAACCAAAAAAAAAAAAAAAGATTACTAGAGTTTATGCAAATTCAGAGAAACCAAAAAGCATATACTTTACACGCTGACAGTTTGAAAATTAGGGGTTGGGTTGGATAAGAGTAGAATTCAGTTTGGTACAGTTCAAAACAGCCCCTGGATGCTGTTTTATTTTCATGTGACCATCTGAATTAGAGTCATTTATAAGAGACAGATAGGGCCCACTAAGGGGAATCCATTTCCTAATTCACTATAGGAAGCAGTAATTTAAAGCTGGCCACTGGTTTTTTAGTGTATTTTCTGGAAAGCCTGAGTTGGTTTCAAATAAGTGCAGTTGAATTTTCTCCTCCTCCACACAGCCATTTTTTTCCCTTTTCTTCTTGCTTCAAAAACTGGTTCCAAGTACAAAGTAAAGTGGGAAGTTGGCAATTATCCTATAAATCCAGGTTATGTTGTTAGGTCAACAAAATTATAGATGTGATGGAGCTTAAAGGAATTTTAGAGATTATCCTATTCCACAGCTTTCAAACTTTAAATATTTTGCTAATGAAATCATACATAGAACTCTAGCATATAAATTAGGTTTTAATAGTATTTCACATGGAGAAGGCAATGGCACCCCACTCCAGCACTCTTGCCTGGAAAATCCCATGGACCGAGGAGCCTGGTGGGCCGCAGTCCGTGGGGTCGCTAAGAGTCAGACAAGACTCAAAGACTTCACTTTCACTTTTCACTTTCCTGCATTGGAGAAGGAAATGGCAACCCACTCCAGTGTTCTTGCCTGGAGAATCCCAGGGATGGGGGAGCCTGGTGGGCTGCCATCTATGGGGTCGCACAGAGTCGGACACGACTGAAGCGACTTAGCAGCAGCAGTATTTCACTAGTATAAATTTATTTTAAAAGCAAGCAAGAAATAGTCCTAATTTTAACATTTATCTTTTGTAAAGTCAAGTTAGAATGATATGACTGATCTGATAAAGCCAAAATATGGAAATTTGGGATTATGAATGACTATTAACAGTCCTAAACCTGCCTTAGCATCTAGTCTGTTGCTGTTGAGAACATCATTTCTCACAGAAATAAGTAGTATAAGATAGTAAAAGTTTTATATTTTTTAAAAAATGGAATCAGGAAACTTAATTTTAGAGTTTCAAATGTCAGAAGACAATCTGTTCCAAGGTCTTCACATAAAGAAGGCCCGGATATATATATACATATATATGGATATATATATATATATAAGGACTGATAGACTTTAACCTATAGAAATTGGGGGAATATAATTTTTGTTATTGCAATTCTTAAAATTGAATAGAAGTATACTTTAAAACTCAAATGGCTGCAAAACCCCTGACTATGATTTGAAAACAACTGAGCTGGTCCAACCTCCTTATTTTAAAAACAGGGGAACCAAGGCCCAGTATTGAAATGACTTGCCCCAGGACATATTGTGAAGAAAGTGGCAAAGCTTCCTGAGTTGCCCCTTTTTTCCTTGCACCTCCTGTCTCTCCTTCTCTGTCGATTATTCCTTGAGCACTTAAAAAAATAAATGTTTTATTATCTCTCATCTTAAAAACAAATGAACCAAACAACAAAGAAACAAAAAGGCTCAGTCACCCAACACCCCAACATCATCATGTTAATACCTTTCCACTCCCACATTTTAAGTTTCTGGAAAAGTGTCAACAAATGCCATCTCCTTTTTAGTCAACACCAGCCTGACCACCCCTTCTGCTCTTCCACCATTTCCCAGAGTTTGTCTTTTTTCTGCTAAATTTTGTTGGTCTTTAGCTACCATAGATTGCAAACTTTATTACAACAGAAATTATTGTGTTTTGTTCATTAATGCATCCTGATTCCCTAGCACAATGCTTCACTCATAGGAAGTGCTTAATACAAATGTGCTGAATAAATTAATGTCATATTAGAGTCCCTACCATTTATGCATAAAACAGATTATCAAAAATTTCTAAGGGCAGAGTTCTATTTTCAAATGAAACTTTATGAGAACTAAAAGAGAAAGGAGACTGTTGGTCAAAAGCAACTGCAATTATATCTCAATAAAATATTTTAATTTTTTTAATTTTAAAATTTAAAAGAAAGCAATTGCCCAGTAAGCGCTACTCCAAAATAATCATCCAGTAATCGTACAATTTGTGTTGCTGTAAGGAACTAAGTAAATGAAGAAGGCAATGGCACCCCACTCCAGTACTCTTGCCTGGAAAATCCCATGGACGGAGGAGCCTGGTAGGCTGCAGTCCATGTGGTCACTAGGAGTCGAACACGACTGAGTGACTTCACTTTCACTTTTCACTTTCATGCATTGGAGAAGGAAATGGCAACCCACTCCAGTGTTCTTGCCTGGAGAATCCCAGGGACGGGGGAACCTGGTGGGCTGCTGTCTCTGGGGTCGCACAGAGTTGGACACGACTGAAGCCACTTAGCAGCAGCAAGGGACTAAGTTTTAGTTTGATTTTGTCCCTAAGTTTTGCCTTCTTAGTTTTGTGTTTTCTCAGTGCAGGTGACAAATGCTTTTATTTTCTATAAGTTATGCAATTTGGAGGCTTAAACATACCCTTTTGATTTTGCTTGTTGACCTGCTATTTCATTTTCAAGCTCTTCTCTTTTCTGTCACACGTAGCCAACAGAACCAAGGCATAGCAACATTATTCTGTTTTCCAAATCCTTATGGTGGTTGTTGCTGTTCAGTTGCCAAGTCACATATGACCCCATGGACTGAAGCATGCCAGGCTCCCCATCCTTCACTATCTCCCAGAGTTTGCTCAAATTCATGTCCATTGAGTCAGTGTGATACTCTTTAACCATCTCATCCTCTGCCACCCGCTTCTCCTTTTGCCTTCAATCCATACTTCCAAGTAATTTCAGATAGATTTTTTTTACCCTGTATATTATATTATTTGGGGGCTTCCCAGGTGGTGTTAGTGGTAAAGAACCCACCTGCCAATGCAGGAGACGTAAGAGACTTGGGTTTGATCCCTGGGTGAGGAAGATCCCCTGGAGGAGGGCATAGCAACCCATTCCAGTATTCTTGCCTAGAGAATCCCCATGGGCAGAGAAGCCTGGCTTCTCTGACTACAGTCATAGGGTCTCAAAGAGTTGGACTCAACTGAAGTGACTTAGCATGCACACACACATTATATTATCTTTGTATAACATGGGTTGCCACTTTTCTGTCCTCCAATAATAATTAATTGCTCATTACCCAGCCCCACATGGTTTGACTATGTGTCAGTAAGAAATGTGTGTAAAAATCTCATGGCTTTTGATGATAAAGGTTTGTTTCTCACTCATATTATGTATCAGCAGCAGGAGAGCTGCAGCTCTGCTCCACAGGTCTTCTTTATTCTAGCATCCAGGCTTAGGGATCCGCCCCTATTTGGGACATTTCATTCTCATTGCAGAAGGAAAAGAAGCAGTGGTTCTTAAAGCTTCTGCTCAGACATCATGCATATTACACTGTTGCTCACATTCCATTGGCCAAAGCAATTCACATGGCAAAGCCAGTAGCCAATAAAGTTGGAATATGTTCCTGCCGCAGAGAAGGAGATCCTAGAGAGGAAGAAGTTCTATAGAGATGGGAGCAGTAAAAAGGGTAGTAAATACTTTGGAAAAGAAAAAGTAATGATGTTGTCCTCTTCAGTTACAATCTGAATATTGGAAATGAGGAAAAGACTGGAGCCCCATATTCCTAGTTTGGGGAGTAGAGCATATGGCGAAGCCATTCCTCCAGTCCAGAAGTATAGACGGAGGAGCAAGTGATGAAGACAAAGATTATGGATTCCACTTTGAACATGTTGAGTTATTGATGTCTGTGAAACCTCTGTTAGAAATGTCTGGCACCTGGTTTCACTAACTTGGACTTGAGAGACAACCAACTGTGCCAAGACATAGGTCCAGAGTCACGTCCATGCGGACTGTGTTTGGAGTCACATGGAGTGGATGAGCTCTCCCAGGGAATATGAGGAAGAGAGGAAGACTTGGAAAACTACATTCTTAGAATTCCAAATTTAGTTACCAGTGGTGGAATGAAAGCCTACCAGAGACTGAAAAGAAGAAAAAGACACACGAAAGGGCCATGTCATGGAAAGCACGGGAAGAGATTTCAGAAACGTGTCCTCAATATAAATATACTAATAACTAATGCTAATATGTGATGTTCACTAGGTATCAACCATTGTTCTAAGTCCTTCACACATATCATCTCAATTTACACTCACAACAGCCCTTGTCAAGGCTGCATGGGAGGTGAAGATATAGAGTAATGTGGTAATCCAGAGGAGAAAACAATTACTTCTGGCTATGCTGACCAGGAAAGTCTTCAACATTTTGGTACTAAAGGTGAATATAAGTTCACCTCCACCTACTCACCCTTCCTTGTCAAAGCTATAGTTTAGAATCATAATTATCTGAGAACTCAACCTAAAGGGCAGACATGTGGGAATTTTTTCAGCCTTTTGAAGTTGTCACTTCCCCATAATGACCATCCTACCTTTGGATCCTGTAGCGGAGACTGCTGGCTGGTCAACAGTGTTTCCTCTTCTCATCATAAACACAGCTATGTTTCTCAGCCTCCTTTGCTTCAGATAAACCATGTGGCTGAGTTCTAGCAATGATATGTGGAAAGTAACAATATTCTAGACCTGGCCCATTCTCCTCTCTATTTTGCTTGCCTCACGTGATCTGTGCCGAGAAGCCACATGTTGAGGATGGCAAAAACTCCATTCATCTGGACACATGAGTGGCAACACGGAGCATCCCCCCATCATTGCTAATGAGCAACATCTATACAGGACCATCCCATGAATGAGAACATTTCATGATGTTAAACTTCGAGTATTTTAGAATTTGTTACGGCAGCTGTTACAACCCTAACCAACACAGATCTCTTTTCTCTGAATAGAGCCACCTCACATTTCTATTTCCTGAATACCTTTACATCTTCCTGGGTACTTTTTGTACACCTCTGATCTTTTGAATACCATAAATTGTACAATCTCCGGAAAACAATTAAGAAGAAGATAAAATCCAAGTGTCTTTGAAGGAAGAGATCATCTTTCCCCATAGACATTTAGTCTAAATTCTTTTGGGCCCCTTTTCCTTTCTAGACCCAGAAGAGCATGGAACAGACATGGCCTAGGCCACCTTATAGCATAAGGAGTTTGCTTCTGCGATGCACTGACAAAAGTGTCAATGAGAGCATGCACTGATGTAACAGAATGGTTACCAGATTCAGAGGCAGATAACCTTTTTCATCTGCATGACCTCGGGCACATTACCTAATCTCTCAAATTCCTCATCTGAAAAATAATGATAAAGATACCTATTCTTCGGCCAATGTCATTTGTTTGTTTATTTGTTCAAATGACGTCACTGAAGCACTGAACAGGTTGTGACGCCACATGAAATGAACACATGTATCTGGAGTTGCTTTGTAAGCCATAAAGCACTCACCAATGGCTGATGATGCTGTCTCTGTATCTCTCTAACTAGCTGCATTTCTGCTAAAGTCTGTCTGCGTTTGAAACTGGTGAGAGTTATAAATATGTAGTATCATTATGACCAAAGGATTCAGTCAATCTGGGAGACTGCTAAAAAGGACTGTATAAAATGGCTTCATCATGTCCCACTGGCTACTTTGTGATTTCTTCGCCTAGAAACGCTGGTTTCTTTCCACTCCCCATCCTTATGTGCCAGTATCACCAACACTAGGGCTCTTGTGCAGACTCTGCTATGCCCCCCAGTACATCAAATCGGCAAGAAACAGAACTGCAGCTGGGGTGAGCAGGGGGCAGAGCCCATAAGTCTGCTGCGCTGTGTCAAATCACCTTCAGGGTCAGTGTTTCGCCCATCAAAGCAGCTCCATCTGTCCCAGATAGGCAGATCTCATCTCTGAAATTGTCACTAGATTCCAAGGCCATGTAGAAATCTAGAAGCAAAGAGCTTTCCTCTCTGATGACCACCTGCCAGGGCCTTCATGGTCACTGTCAGAGAAGGCTGCATCCTACCTCAGATGTGGGACCAGTGAACATCAGGACAAGACAGGAGGCCAAGGATGGTAGGCTGTTCTCTGGTTCAATTTTCTTTCCTCTTACAGAAAACATTTCAGTTTCTGAAAGAATCCTGCAACTAAATAGCTACATAAAGGTTTGTAAACCACTGAAGCAAGTGTCAGGAGGCAAATGATTTACTCGCCAATCCTCAATTTCCTCAACTGTAAAATATGGGAAATAATATGTGTTTCTTTCTGCCACATGGGATTGTGGTGAGCATAAATGAAATCATTTCCACAGATGCAGGAGGTATTACCATTATTTTCTTTATCACTACCTTCCTAAAAACCAGTACCAAGACCTGAGCCTCAAAATCCGTCATCAGCAGAGCATATTCTAGGTCAACCTTACTGCATATGACTAGATTATTTCAGATTTAAAATATACAGGAATTATCTGAAATTAAAAATTTGGATGGTAGTAAAGTCTAAGAAATCTTAGATACCGAAAATTCAGAAATATATCACCCCTTGGAGGGAACGAAATTAAAATATACCTTTGCCAATTATGAAATGAGAACTTAACATGTAAACAAGGCTTCAAGGGGCATATAGACCCTCCTCTCAAGTAAGTCATCAAAGCATTTTGCTCAGAATTTTAAAAATTATTTCAAAGCAACCTCTTCCTATAAATAAGTAATATTGCAATTCTGAAATATTCTTACCTCTTTGTTATGGCAAGTCCCATAAGGGCCTACTCATGAAGATTTTGTTAACCGAGTTTCCTTAACTAAAAATGTACTGGTGAAAATATTCTCTAACTTACAATTTATACCAGAATGAAAAGTACCTTTTGTTGAGTCCTCATTGATGTTGGGCCACTGTTTTAAGAGTTTTTACATATATCATCTCATTTAAACTTTATGCCTACATGACAGCTCCATGATGTATTGTAGAGGAGACTATTATTATTTTCTTTACCAACAGGAAAGCCAAGCTTAGAGAGTTTAATTAACTTGTCCAGTGTCCTAAAGCTAGAAAGTGTTATAGCAGGGATACAAACCAAGGATTAGTTGATTTGAAAGCCCTCTCTCCTAAACATTTTTCTATTTTGTCTATTAATTAAGATTAACTTTAATCCAGCTAGGACAATTTAGTAGAGACTATGCTGCAATGAAATTCACTAAAGGGTCAGTGTTCACACCATCAGCTGGCACATTCCTAGAAGACAGTGGCCACCCATGACCAAATCTTTATTAAGTCCACTCAGCCTGGCTGAGTGGTGTCAGCATCTGTGGATGCCAGGGGAGGTTTGATGCTCATGATGACTTCCAAGTTCCTGTTATCATTAGGGAACTGTTTCATTTAAGAAATGACCTATGCAAGGTCACTTCTGGGCACATGGGAAGGGAGCATGGAAGTTTAACTCAGGGGCTATTAGGCTCATCAACCATCTTCCCCTTGATTGTCTTCTGACATTGCTCCATGCAGCAGCCCTGGTGCTTAAAGGGAGGATAAAGGGCAAAAAGCATTAGTCTTTCTTGATATCTCCCAAGAAAGAAAAGAGAACCAGCTGGAAAGGGCAATGCACTTGTTTTGTAGTAATGCAGGCTTTCGAGGAAGCTGGCCCCCGTGTCAGGAATGTGCAACGCTATCTGCTGCCAATTTTATCCCCAAAGAGAGACCCTCTGGAACGTAAACGTCAACCAAGAATTGGATTTTTCTTACACTGTCAACAAGTACTTTGTTATTAAAGAAAAAAGTCTGGCATGGGGACAGCAGATGGGCACATCTGACTGGGGGCAAGGAGGAGGGAGCAGTGCTCCAGGTAGTGGAGAAATTGTTCAAGGACAATTTATGTGTGAAAATATCACCCCTATAAATCTGCCAGAGTCAACAGAGCTGAGGACGAGTCACGTACAGAAACGTGTCGTCTCTCCCCAGCAAAGCTGACCACAGGCTTAATTTAGGTGCACGCCCTGCTTGTGCTGGATTTCAGATTTTTTTTTTTTTTTTAAGTGAGGCATGGGCAACAAAGAAGTAAATTGATATCAGTTCCCCTGCCTTGTCCCGTTAATAGTATCTTTCACCTCCTGGTATTTTTAGAGCTCTGGTTCAAAATATGAAAGTCTATGCCATAATCCAGACCAGTGAGCATATCATTACCATGGTGATACAATATTGGCCTAGGAGCAGGGGAGCCAACTTTTTGTTCCCAATGCCACCATCAACTTTCTTGTTCTTGTCAGCATGACTAAAAAGGATGGAAGAGATGATCCATTATTTAGCCAGTAGAGAATTGCCTAAGCAGCTCATTCAACCCATCAAGACATAAGTCACATTAGGGCAGGAAATTATTTTCCTGTTAATGTTGTACCCCTAGTGCCTGAACTATGAGTAGTCCCCAGTAAGAGGTCAATCATTATTCATGGCACTAATACATGAATCATCAATTCATTTATCTGTCTCAAAGACTAATGCAAAATATGCATGGGTTTTCCTTCCATGGAGTTGCAAATGATACTCATAATCTCACTCAACTTTTTCTCTGAAACCTGGGGTAAATATATTTCCATATTACTTTAACTGCTGGTCCATAATTTTGGAATAGGAACTCATCTCTGGGAACATCCTGCACCAACAAATGCTTCCACTTAATTTTCAACCCCCCACCCCACCAACCCTTCATGGCAGTGCCTCACTCTCTTAACTTCATGTGTTCACTAGCTTGGATAATATAGGTTACAGGCAATTACACAAAGAGCTGTGCTCAGAAATACTGCTCTCTAGATTATCCAATTCCAGTTTTATTTCATCATACTTTTTTTAAAAAAGAATGATCTGTCAGCTTTTCATAGGAGATTGTAGAAGGGAGTCTAAGGATATGACCTTGGTTAAGTCACTTCTCTTTTCTGGGCCTCCATTTCCTCATCTTGGATAGAAGACAATTGGACCAGACCAGAGGCATCAATATGGCAACTTCAGAGTTAATGGAAACCATAGACACTTATGTGACCTACATAGAGGTTTTTGGTTTTCTGTTTGTGTGTGTGTGGTGGAGGGTAGGGTAGAAGGTAGGGGGAGGTGGTAGGGGAGTTTAGTTACTGAGTTGCCAAAAGATAAAGAAATTTTCACATGAACATGAAGAAATCCAGATTTCTGTCTTGTTTTTAGAAGTCAGATCTGGAAACACTGGGTCCAAAGCCACACAGGAACAGCTGGGGAGGGCTGTGCCCCTTCCAGGTAGTTTGATCTCTCTGGTTCTCCCCATGCCCCCAGACCCACTTCACTCCTTAGTGCTGAACCCTGAACTAGGTGAACTCTGAAATTCCTTCTGTATTAAGCTTCCTATTATTCTAGAATTATATAAAATATTGTCAGTTGATATTAGATCTCTATCAGGCATTTAATGAGGGTTGACATTGGATAAAATGCTATGTTGTCACTAACAATGATTTATTTTTTAAAACCAGCGCAGGACGCTTGATGCTCTAAGTCTCGGCTTTCACATCAGTAATGAGGGGAAAGAGCTACTAATCAGGGGGCCATGAGACCCAGAGGTTCCATGCAACCCACCAGCCTCATTTGAATGTAAAGCTAAAGGATTAGAACGCTACCTGTGTGAGCTTAGCCTGGTGCTCTGTGATGACCTAGAGAAGTGGGAGGACAAAGGAGCTCAAGGGGGAGGGGATATATGTCTGCTTGTGGATAATTCACATTGTTGTATGGCAGAAACCAATACATTATTGTAAAGCAATTATCCTCCAGTTAAAAATAAATTTTTAAAAATATCAACACATGTTTGGTTACAAAAACATTAAAAAAAGAATAAAGAAAGAATGTTACCTGTGTGTGGCTGCTTCTCAAATACCCAGATATTAACTCTGAATGTCTGTAAACTCTAACACTTTTCTCATTGACATTCTTCTAGTCAATGAAGTAGATAGTGCAACTAAGACAGTACATTTTTCCCGTGGGACTCAATAAAGCTATTTTTATTTTGAATGGAAAATAAATACAGCCCATAAATTTTGTTTATTTTTTTCTGAGTAATCCTTTCCATTTCTCAAATTCTGTGATTCTGTATTTTGTTATGTCTTTCCCCACCCAGAACAAAATACTCTAAAATGAGCTATTCTACAAATATCATATTTGTAGAAAATAATAAAATTGAAATCGCCTAAAAATACTCTAAATGCTTTTCAATATGGTTACATTCTGACATCACAGGAACCCTATGAAATAGTTATTATAATCCTGCTTTACTGTGAGAGACCAGTAAGAGCTGGAACTCAGTGTGGTCTAATTAGAAATACCAAGCTTTTCCCACCATACCTCTTGGCCTCCTCAAAGTGTTTCCCAAACTATGGACAGTTACATGATTTTAGGTGGAAGTCAGCATTAAAGAGTTGAATATTCCTTCTTTATTGACTGTTGGTAAATAAATTCATCAAGCAACTTATTTTGGGTTTAGAACTCGCTCAGGTTTATCAATAATTATTTTTCATTGTTGAGTTTTATATTTTAAAACTTTTTAACAACATTTTTGTTCCCCTTGTACTTATTTCTGGAGAAGGGAATGACAACCCACCCCAGTATTCTTGCCTGGGAAATCCCATGGTCAGAGGAGCCTGGTGGGTTACAGTCCATGGGGTCACAAAGAGTCGGACACGTCTGAGCAACTACACGTTGACGTTGACTTTGTACTTATTTTTATGATCACCCTGATAGCTCAGTTGGTAAAGAATTTGCCTGCAATGCAGGAGACCCCAGTTTGATTCCTGGGTCAGGAAGATCCACTAGAGAAGGGATAGGCTACCCACTTCAGTATTCTTGGGTTTCCCTTGTGGCTCAGCTGGTAAAGAATGTGCCTGCAATGCAGAAGACCTGGGTTCGACCCCTGGGTTGGGAAGATTCCCTGGAGAAGGGCAAGGCTACCCACTCCAGTTTTCTGGCCTGGAGAATTCCATGGACTGTATAGTCCATTGGATGGCAAAGAGTCAGACACGACTGAGTGACTTTTACTTTTCACTTTTCTGTTCACTGCAAGTTTACACTGATTTTTCTTTTACTCACATAAAGTTCTGAAAGTGAGTCAATATAAATAAATAAGTTACAATCTGGTGAGAAACAGTTCAGGTGGAAAGTTAAGACAAAAATCAAGAGCAAAACATGCAAATGTCTAAAGTTGGAGGAACGCTAGTCTGAAGGAGGAGGTCCATGGTCAGGATTCTTGAGAGGGGCTGGCTCTATCTCTTGTGTGCGCTCAGTTGCTCAGTTGTGTCTGACTCTTTGTGACCCCATGGACTGTAAGCCCACCAGGCTCCCCTGTCCATGGAATTTTCCAGGCAATAATACTGGAGTGGGCTGACATTCCCTTCTCCAGGGGATCTTTCTGACCCAGGGATTGAACCAGTGTCTCTGGGGTCTCCTGCTTTGGCAGGCAGATTCTTTACCACTGAGCCATTTACATGGCAATTAAAATCCTTCTTCAGGGAGTGGCAATCTTGTTGGCTGAATAGGGAGAGGGGCCAGAAACAATAAAGTGTCAACAAGTAATGATGGTCATCAAAGAAATCCTCTCTTTTTGTCTCAGTGTTTTTCTCCATTTCTTTAGTATACCTCCATCCTATTCCCCAACTTCAGCCCACCCAGCATCTATTATTTTTCTATTAGAAAGCCCATGCATTTTAAATTCCTGCTTAATGGGTCACCAAGATATCTGGCTTCTTTCTTGAGCCCCAAAATCACTCAACTCAAAGATAAATTCTCTCCTTTCCTCAGTAAAGCAAATGGAAAGTATCTTCATACAAATAATAGGGAAATTAAAATTCCTTTTCTAAAAAAGAACATCAACTACAGTACAAAGTAGAAAAGGCATTTAGAAACACAACATCAGCTTCGTTTTATTTAAATGCTCCATTGTTTGTAATAAATTCTTAATAGCCTGAAAATCTAATTTTTTCCACTACCAATTTAATCCTTGGCTACTTGGCAAACACTGATTTTTTTTTTTTTCTTTTCTGTCTCTGTTAGCCAATGCAGAAGCTGGGCATTTGGATATGTGAGTTCTGAATTATGAACCCTTACAAGAAAAATATCAGCTCTGGGTTGGGAATAGCACCAAGAGGTATCAAGACCTAGACGGTTGCAAATTACTGACAGCAGACTAACTCTCCACCCTGCCATGGAACAGAGACTCAGAACATGCAGAGAGTAGAGACAGAAAGTCTGTATGGGGAGTTGGTCTGTAATGAAATCTTTCTTAATTTAGAAGATACAATTGCATCTAACTTTTGTACTAACCACATATTACTCATTGCATAATTACTGCAGGATTAGAAATACATGCCAAATATGCCCTGACTTCCTCCACCCGGACTATGGCAGGCATTACTAATCAATCATGTAACTCTCCTGTTAGAATGGGGCTGGAGAAGGAAGGCCAAAAACAGCAAGAATTTCTCCTATCCCTCATTCTTCTTTCTTATGGAGGGAGCGTCTTTCCTGTAACACTTTTGGCTTCACACTATTTCCTCACTTTTTCTTCCCCAGGGGAGGAAAGAGACATAACCTGATGGGTGAGCTTTGAAAGAAATAGTAGCCATGCATTGCCAAGCACACTGAGACAGAATATATTCCTGACTTTTCTAGACCAGTTAATGAATGTATCAGTGAAAGCCTTGGCCTTAGGGGAGATTTGCAGTGACCCAGTGCAACCTAAGATGGGTATTGTTTCATTGATGCCAGAGGTAAGGATGGGGAAACCCACTTGCAGAGCAGATATAACTTGCATTCTCCAATTTCAACTGAAAAAACTTTTTAAATTTATATTGAAATATAGTTGATTTACAATGCTGTGTTAGTTTCAGCTATGCAGCAATGTGATTTAGTTACACATATACATATACCTGGGATTCCCTAGTGGCTCAAACGTAAAGAATCCACCTGCAATGCAGGAGACGTAGGTTCAATCCCTAGCTCAGGAAGATCCCCTGGAGAAGGAAATGACAATGCACTCCAGTATTCTTGCCTGGAGAATCCCATGGACAGAAGAGCCTGGTAGGCTACAGTCCATGGGGTTGCAAAAGAGTCAGACATGACTCAGTGACTAAACAATAATAACAAGCTGACCTCTAGACAAGACTCTACACAGGAGAGGCAATTGTCATCACCAAGCTCTAGAGACTTTGCAATCCAGAGAACCAGTTTTGTCATTGCTCCAGACATAATCTGTTCAAGCAACTCACAAGTTGCTCTTATGCTCCTGTCAGAAGTGTAAATTGGTACCATCTTTTATGGGCCAGTTTAACAGCATATAGCCATATTGTAAAAGTATTTACTTTGTTATGGTATTCCACTTCTGCGTTATCTATCTCACAAAAAATGCACAAATATATGTTCAGTTCATTGCAACACCTAAAGGAAAACTGTAAACTACCTAAATGTTCAGAAATAGAGAAATGGTTAAAGAGTTATGGGACATCATGGAGCAGTCATTTTGTTCCTTTGTGTGGTGTATTTCTACGACAGTGCAGTGAGTAGCATGGGGATAGGTGAGTAGGAAGGTCCATTTAGTCCATATTTCTTCTATTTGCAATTAAAGTGAATTTAAATGTACTCTATAATTAATCATTCAGAAGAAAAATTGAACCCTGATGCAATAGATTTTAATTCACAGTCTTTTTTTTCCTGGCCGCAGGATGTTGCTGCCTGTTATCCAGACTTCTCAACATGAACAGAGTGCCTGGAAGCTGAGTGAGAAATCAGAAGGCTGGTGCATGAGTGTGGAATTGAGGCCAAGGGAGCAGTCATCTGGAGCAAAGAGTTCTCCCCAACCCAGGCATGCCTGAGTAACCCTTTCCCTCATAACAGAATCCAGCTTTCCAAGGACTGATGTTCCTATAACTGCCAAAATCGTCTCTTCCTTTGTAATGCTGGATAAACATCAGAGTCTTCTTTGGATTCTTATCTCAGAAACTTCAGGCAGATCATGAACACATTCTTCCTTCCATCAGATCCTAAGACAGGGAATTGAGTCTCCATTCTGGCCAGGCAATTGCCCTTGACAAAAGAGAACACCCTATCGTCCTCTCAAAGAGTCACATCAGTATTCTAAAAGCTGTGGGTTAAAAAAAAAAAAAAACCTATCTGATTTTGTCTCTCTCAAATTTATTTAACCCTTTTTTCTTCCTGAAGAAAAGCTGTTTCGTGGATCAGTTTAGTCAATACTGTAGGAAACCTTGCCAGAGTACTATTTTATACCATATTAATATTCTCCTTTGATTGGATATGAGCATCTCTCTTTAACGTGTTTGGCCACTCAGGATTTTCCTTAGTGAATGTCATTTCCAGATAGTTGGTCTTCTTGATTATCTGTGAATTCTAGGTATTGACCACCCACCCCCATAATCGCAATCTCCTCTATGACATAGGATTAGGTTTGTAGTTTACAATAATGCCTTGGATAAAGGCTTTCTCATATCTGCAATTTTATTTTGTTCTCACAAGAGTTCTATCAGGTATGAGTGACTCTGTGTCATCTGTCCCATTGATAAATGAGGGAACTGAGAATATGTCTCAGTGGTGATGGAAACAAGCCTTTAACTGGAACCTTCTATATTTCAATCTTGAGCTTGAAACCAACTAAACCCTTGCACAAAATAGGTTCCCAATACACTAGACTTCTTAAAACACTTGAAGCCCTGTACACTAAAGGCTCAGTCTGGTAGATGATATCTAACTTTAAAACACTAGGTTTCTCTCTATTAAAATAAATAGACTGGGGGACTTCCCTGGCAGTCCAGCAGTTAAGACTTCACCTTGCATTGCAGAGAGTTCAATCCCTGGTGGAGGAGTTAAGATCCCACATGCCTTGCAGCCAAAAAAATGAAATAGAAGCAATAATGTAAGAGGTTCAATAAAGACTTTAAAAAATGGTCCACATCAAAAAAATCTAAAAATAAAATAAAATAAATAGGCTGGCACCACTCTAGTCTGGCTGTTGGTTTACCATTGCTGTTATTTAGTGGAGTTCCTATCCCTCAGGGGAAGAGCAATACAACTATAAAACTTATTCAAAAATTCACAGACCAGGAAAGCAGTACACACTGTCTATGGAGTTCCAGGAATATTGAGCTAATTCTCAGTTGCTAGCACCAGGGAATTCTTTATAGAAGAGGGACCTTTGAGTTGGGTTTCAATGAATGATGAGGAATGGAAAGACAAGTAGAGGCATTCCCGGGACATAAATATCATGGACAAAAGCATGACAATCATGAAAGTGTCTTGTCCTTTCAAGATCTGGTTCCCACTATTTAGGTAGAATATTAGGATCATCAAAAGCAATAGTAAGCAACTTCCCTGTGTCTAAAGGCACCCTGAGCTTCAACAGAGACCCGAGTATTAGAGCACCAGGTTCGTTTTCTTTGCAAACCAGTTTGCAAAGAAATTGCATGACTTGTTCTTGGGACTGAGTCGCTTATCAGTGGCTGATTCTTTGATTTACACAACAGATGTCTTTTCATTCTGATACTAAGTGCTATGCAAACACAATTTGAAGAAAAGCCTCAGACACCTCTCTCCAACATTCTACCACCTGTAGAGCCCTATTGTTTAAGTTCTAGAGATGCTAGAGCATTGAGGACATCTGTGTCTCTGTTTCCTAACTACAATGGGTGCGGAAGATCAAAGGAGACTCTTGAGGACCTAGATGAACAGATCAATGTTTATTGAGAGAGATATTGGGAAGTGAGGGACTGGGTGCCAAGCCAAGCAAAATCCCCAAGTTATCAAAATGAATTCAACTGTTTTATTCCCAAGCTGCTTCTCAGATCAGATACCCTTTGCATGGCACCACCCACACCGAGAAAAAAGAAAAAAAAGTCTACTAGTAAAGCACTTCCTATCTGGCAGAAAAGTTAAGAAGTTACATAGTATAGTTATCTACCCATTCTGGGTTCTCTCAGGGCTCAGTCTCCTATAATAGATGGTTTTCGTTTTAACCAGGTTAATTTATGTTCTTTGTTGGGTCAACTAGCTAATGTTCCTTTCCTGGAAGATGGTGCCTTAACACCCAAGGCTGAACTTTATTCCTTTATTTCTGAATCCTACAAATTATTCACATCCCCTTAGAAGCTTCCTCCTCAGTGAATGGGGGCAAGTTATACTCTCTCCATGCTTCAGCTGCTAAAAAGGACTACTGGAGTGCTTATATCATAAGAGTTGCAAGGATTAAAAGAAATAATTCAAAGCATTTATTAGAACTCCTAGCACATAATGAGTGCTCAATAAATGTTAGCTATTAATTTTACTTTGAGGCTTCTCTGGTTAAAGTCACTGTTTTGCACATCTGCAAAAAGTTTTCCAGTGGCTAAGGCAAGGAAGTTCTAGTACTTTTTTCTTTCTATAAATATCTCATAAGTAATACATTGTAGAAAATTTTGAAACTGCCAAAAAGTACAAAGAAACATAATTGCCTTAATTCTACTATCCATATAAACTCGCATGTTTTAAGGTAAAAGTATTTCCTTTTAAAAAGAAGAATATTTTTAATGTCTTTCCAGGTCAATAAACATGTTTCTATTACACTTTTAATATGTGCATATTTGTCTTTATTAGTGTTACACCATAATTTATTTAGCTGATCCTCTATTTCAATTACTTACATTGCTTCCAAACTTTTGCTATTTTGAACAATGCTCTAGTGTAAATTTTATATTACTTTTGTGAACCTGCCCAAAATTTTCTTTAGCATAAATTCATAGAAGTGAAATTTCTGGGTTTGAGGGAATGTTGTATCTTAAGGATTTATTATATACTGCCAAATTTTCTTTCAGAAGAATTGTACAAACTGGCAGTCTCCCCAGAGGGGCAAATTTCATGTTCTCATTTCCAATCCAACACTGGCTACTACCTAAAGTATTTGCCAATTTGATGGCTATTACCTAATTTCATTTTTTTAATGTAAAATTTTTTATCAAAAGTAATGATGAAAACAATACATTCACCAAACAGTTGAAGTCTTTTCTTCTGTGATGTCCTTGACAGTGTCAACAAAGAGATGGTAAAATGTGTGGTTAAAAGCAGGCTCTCCACTGATTACCTGAGTTTGAATCCATATTGAATCTCTTTCTAGCTATGGGACCTTAGGCAAGTTACTTGTCCTCTCTATGTGTGCTTCAGTGTCTTCATCTAAAATGTGGCTAATACCAGCACTTACCATATAAAGTTAAGGCATTTAGGACAATGCTGCTACTGCTGCTAAGTCACTTCAGTCATGTCCGACTCTGTGCGACCCCATGGATGGCAGCCCACCATGCTCCCCTGTCCCTGGGATTCTCCAGGCAAGAGCACTGGAGTGGGTTGCCATTTCCTCCTCCAATGCATGAAAGTGAAAAGTGAATGTGAAGTCGCTCAGTCGTGTCCGACTCTTAGCGACCCCATAGACTGCAGCCTACCAGGGTCCTCTGTCCATGGGATTTTCCAGGCAAGAGTACTGGAGTGGGGTGCCATTGCCTTCTCCGTTTAGGACAATGAGCTACTGTTAATGTTTGCCCACTTTTCACTTAGTGTTTTGGACTTCTTTAGGTGGAGATGGTGAAGAAGACAAAGTGGAGGATATACAGAAGTGACAAGGTAAACAGAATGCATAAAGATCCATGAAGTGTTATGCTAACTCCTACATTTGAACCTTTCCAATACTTTCACGTGTTTTAAAGAGTGAAGAACAAGAATGGTTTCATACCTTGTTTCCCACTTCATGAAAACACATTTAACCCACATGAACTAAAGCCTTGATAAGTCGTCAACATGGAGATTTCTTGGTTTATACATGTCTCTGTCCCCCAGGTCAAGCAACTCCCAGGCTGTGCTGTCTTTCACCTATGACCCATGTTGAACAGACCTGGTGAAAATAGTATGGCTATATTTGTCCCAGAATTCTGGGGCTCCCAGCCTCTGGATCTCAAGGTGCAAATTATGTAAGAATATATAAGCATACCTCTCCTCTCCCTGTCATGTGCACAAAGAGGAATCTTCAGAACCCAATTTTGTGCTCTATTGTTGCCCTCAGATTTGAGTGACACTATCTAAAAATGCACACAGTCCAAGAGATTTGATAGAGGGTCAAAAGGAACCTCAGAGCTCATCTAGTTGAGCCTCCCCATTCACAGGGAAGGTTCTGGATCACTGTAGTCACAACAGATCCAAGAATGGAAAAC
Source organism: Bubalus kerabau (assembly GCF_029407905.1). Lineage (NCBI taxonomy): Eukaryota > Metazoa > Chordata > Mammalia > Artiodactyla > Bovidae > Bubalus > Bubalus kerabau. The sequence goes on from NC_073624.1 coordinate 141,100,550, forward strand.
CAGAGAGCTCAGGGAAGTTTAGGAGTCTTCCATGTAATTTGTTTTAAAATGTTTAAAGCCAACCCCAGCATTGATAGGATTAGCTAAAGATGGAGCCACAATTAACTCTAGTCCATGCTGCTCACACACCCTGTCCTAGAATGACCCACCCAGATCCTTTGTCCATGAAATTCTCCAGCAAGAGTACTGAAATGGGTTGCCATTCCCTTCTCCAGAGGATCTTCCTGACCCAGGGACTGAACCCAGGTCTCCTGCATTGCAGGCAGATTCTTTACCATCTGAGCTACCAGGGGCGCTCAAGGCACTAAGGTGGAATTTCACAGCATGCACTTGAGAACCATGTGTTTAGGGACAATCATATCTCTCCCCCACCCTACCCCACTAATGTCCCAAAATTTTCTTCTCAGAACTCTGCCTTACATAAGGCACCCAACATCACTTCCCATCTGTGGGTCTCAGCTTCCTCATATATAACACAAGGGTACTCTCCTAAAAGATGTTTTCCAGAACAAACATGTCAGGACTCCATTTAAGGGCCTTTATATTGTTTCAAAGAATGTACTTTCGCTAAACAAAATACTTTACCACAATAGAAATCACCACCTCTATAAATCCTATTATTGAAAAACAGCCCAAGGGGTCTACACAAATATTCAACCAGGCACAGGATACAACTCAAGGCTTCTCACTTCCACACCTTGACAAACCAGGTACATTCAAAATGAGTACCACTTCCAAAAATAAAAACATAGATACTAACTTAGGCAAGGGGGATGTAAAACCTCAGCTTATGTGATTTTACAAATGTAACTTTTCGATACTTCCAAGTAAAATTTTCAAAACTGTTTTCCATACCATCTTTCTGTGATGTCTTCCAAGTGGCTACATTCTCCACCTTCTCTCCACGGTACCACAGTCCATAGTGGCTGGACTTGGGATTCTCATCTCAGGTTGCACATTAGAATTTTTTGTTTGGGGGAAAGGGAGGAAAATTCATATGACCTGTTTACCCACCCTCAGAGATTCTGATCTCAGTAACCAGGAGGTGGGACCTGAGCACCATATCTTAAAAATTCCCCAGATGAACCCAGTGTGCAGCCAAAGTTGATGGCCACCAGTTTAGATGAACTGGCTTCAAAGTGGGGCCATAATTCATCAGGATTCTGAAAAAGAAATTTTGAATGTCTTTATATATATTTTTTGTCTCATTATTTTAAAGTTCTTTATAATTTATATTTTGAGTATATTAGTGTATATTTGTATATTACAGATTAGTGCAGTAGTAAATATAAAATTTATTGACAAATACACACATATTGGTGTGCATTCTAAAACAAAGGTTTTCTAATAGAAGTGCATCCTCCAAAAGTTTGAATTGAAATAACTCATTGGGTAAGTAGCCATTTCTACTAAGTAGGCATTTCTTAATTATAGTCTTTGTGGTCTGTTGTTTTATATTGTTATTTGCCTTTCATTTGTGCATTTTGTCTTATCTCCCACTATCTCCCACAGTAGTTTATAAATGCCTTTAAGGCAAAGATTCTGATTGCTGATTTTTCTATCCCCTCTATTTCTTGGCATGCTATATAACTTCGACTTTAGGCAAACCTTAGTTTCCTCACTTAAAAAACACTGAAAATATTAATAATAGTACCTTCATAGCATTATTATTAGGATTACATTTGAGGTAATTCATACATAGTTCCTAACACATATTATGGACTCAATAAACGGGAGCTATTTTATTACTTGTTTGTTGAATTGAATTCTATATTCCATATGTATGGAATGCCAGGTACCATGCTAGAAAATGAGAGAAAAATGTATAAGACATGGTTCCCCTTTCAGCAACTCATAGTCTAACGACAGCAAACAAACAAACAAAACCCCCAGACATTTAAACATTCAATCATAAGGATACAAAAATAGATGCTCATATCATAATATGTACAAATTGTTATGAGAATATAGCTAAGGGAGCAATTAATCTTTCCCAGTGCCCTGAAGCATGAATAGTTTTCCTGTGGATGAGGAAGAGGTACATGTTTGGAAGAAGAGCATAAGCAAATGCATTGAGCACTTGTTCTCAAAGTACAGTCTGGGGATCCATGAAAATCCCTGAGACCATTTCAGGTGGTTAAAATAACAATCATAATAATACTCAGACATTGTTTGCTTTTTTTCACTTGCCTACTCTTACAAAAGTATAGTGGCATTTTCCAGAAGCTACATGATTTGTAATATCCAACAGATTGAATGTAGAAGCAGCTATGAGAATCCAGCTGTCTTCTGTTAAAGAGATTAGTAAAAATGTAAAACAATGCCTTTCTTTCGACTAAGTTATAGTTATTTTTTAAATACACATATGTCAACACGTAATGTGTTTATTATTGTTATTTTAAATGAGTTACTATTTAAAATATCTAAATTATAATTTTAATGTGGTAAATACATACACACATATATTTATATAAAACCACCATAAACAAAAGCTCTTTGAGGTCCTCCACAATTTTTAAAGTGAAAGGGTCCTGAGACCACTAGCATAAAGGCATAAAATTGCATGTTGTATCCAAGGAATAAATGAATACATGCAGTTAGCTGCCTCCAGTTCTTTTTGGAGTAGAGTATAAATTATAAATATGCACATCACACATTCATACACAATGAATATGATTACCATATCCTCTCAGCCCATGAGTAACAGATAAACTATGCTAAAATGCTGAAAGAGTTAACCCAAATCTCTTGGTGATTTTTGGAAAGGAGGAGGGAGCAGATTTAGTTAATCCAGTGAAAGTCATCGCATATAAATTTGCAAACTAAAATACTCCCTGGGCTGAGGTCATGTGTTTAATTTTAGCAAGTAGGGTGAATATGTTTGGGTAGGTATTTATACTAAGCAGTGGACTGAGCTGGAGATAGGTTTGACAGTGGAAACAGTGATACAATCTTTATTATTTTCAATGCAAAAAAAAATGAACTATTAATGTGATGTTCTGGTTGAGAATTTAAACTCTCAAAAAATCTGGAAATTCAAAGTCATGGTACCCATAGCAACCATAACTCTGCCCCCTTGCATGCCCAGTGTGGAGTATTTTGTATTGCAGTACATGCTGTGAAATCTATGCCTAAATGTGCTATATAGCAGAGTTACAGTTGCTGTGGGAACTGTAACTTTGAATTGCCTGCCTTTTGTGTCATTAAACTTTCAGCTGAAGTATTGCATTAAAGGAATTTTTTTTTCCTCCACTGCGTTTCCTCATTTAAAAAAAAAATTGATTGGGTGTTTTTTTTTTTTTAAAGGATGCAAATAATGTTAGACTCAAAAGGAAGGATAATGCATTCTTGTTTCCCTTTCCCAGATATATGCACTAATAACAACATTAGTGAATTACCACATTTACATATTTCAACCTGCAATAACAAGTCATAAAATAATCCTCAACTTATATGGCACCTTTAATCCTGAAGAGTCCCATCACACACATAGACACACAGTAACTGAACCACATTGAACAAGAAAACAATAAATATTTAACCACGCCCAACACAATTATACAGTGCTTTAGGATAAGCCGTCCAGAAGAAAGGCACTGTGATCCAGTGGCTAGAACACAAACCAAGGAGTGGGAAATCTCATGTTCCTTCTCTACTTTTGTGATGGTATTGACTCTCCCTGACCTTGAGTTTGAATCCCTCACAACTCTGGGTATGCCATTTTCTCTGTTTACTAAGGAAGCATTTCTAGGACCAAGGACACGAAAAGAATTCAAAAGGTCATTTGGTTACGTTTACTACTGCCAGTCAAGGCACGTACCTACCTATTCTAGAACAGGCAATTTCTGCTACAAAAGACAAGAGAGTAAATATTTTAGGATTTGAGGGCCATACGGTCTCTGTTGTAACTACTCAGCTCTGCCATTTTAGCGTGATAGATGCCATAGACAATATATAAATGAATAAGCATGGCTGAGTTCCAACAAAATTTATTTACGGACACTGAGATCTGAATTTCATATAATTTTTATTTGTCATAAAATCCTCTTCTAGTGGTTTTTTCCAACCGTTTGTAAGTGTAAAACACATTCTTAGTTCATGGGTTGTACAAAAACAGGTAGTCGGCTACAGTTTGCCAACCCCCACTCTAGAAGTTTGAGTTGTGAGTCAGGCTGAAGACCAGCTTTAGACAGACATGGACTTCTAAATATTTAACTAGCTTCCCAAACCAAAAGAGGTATGTCTGTGTTAGTTTTTATATATCTAGATGTAGATACAGATATATACATATGGTATACATCCAATAAAATCATATATATGTGTGTGTGTGTGTGTGTGTGTGTGTTGGCATGTAAATTCATTGTATATTCTGCTGATACACAGGAAGTGTAGCACAAATGTACAAATAATAATAAAATATGCCACGCTCTTCACTGTAAATTCCACAGAGCCAATCTCTTCTCAGAGGATGCTTTTGTTAACTCTTTGCTGACCTCTTGTATCCATAGCTAACCTACAATTGGAAAAACAAATGAGTGTAGTTCCAACTTGAATGCTGGAACTTTCACTTAAGTTGAGGAGTAAAATAAAAGTGGAGATAAAAGACGTAGCCAAGAATTTCAGTCTTTCATCAATGACATGAGCAACTTCTTTGATGAATTATATAGCTTTCAAAAATTTCCTTCCTTTTTTGTGCTATTCACAATATTATTGGTTACAGATCTGACACATGTTTAAGTTTAATCCATGTATTAGTCAGGGCTCTTCAAAGAAACAGAACCAATAGGATATATATATATCTCACAATTTGCGGAGGCTGAAAAACCCTAAGATCTGTAGTCAGCAAGATGGAGACCCAGGAGAACTGACCTTTAGTTCCAGCATTATTCCAAAGGCTCAAGAACCAGGACAGCCAATGGTCTGAGTTTCAGTCCAAAAATCCGCAGGCTTAAGACTCAGGAAGAGCCAGTGTTTCAGTCCAAGTCCAAAGGCTAGAAAAGACCCACGTGACAGCTCAATTAGTCAGGCAAGAGTTTCCTCTTACTCAGACTTTTGTTCTAGTCAGGGCTTCAACTGATTGAATGAGGCTCACCCACAAGAGATTGGATGCAGTTTGCTTTACTCAGTCTACTGATTCAAATGTGAATCTCATCCAAAAACATCCTCACAGACACATCTAAGATAATGTTCGACCAACTATCTGGATATCCCATGACCCAGTCAAGATGACAGATAAAATTAATCATCACAATCCGCAATATTTACATTTTATCCATCTCCTTCTTAAGCCTAAACAATCAACAACAGTACAATAAATCAAGCCCTGATTTGTAATGTTTGCTGAGTTCCATGGGCTAAATACCTCATCACAGCCAATTTCAAGCTACCAACATAATGCCAATGGTCATGGATTGAGAAGACATGTGGTAGCACACCATTATATAGTATTGTAATCATCAAAATACGAAAGGTATAAATAACCTGAAGAGGATAGACAATATTAGAATGTAGTAAGAGAGAAAGTTGATGAATTTTCAGTATGTATTACCTTTGTTTTTAATATAAGGTATTGTGAATTTATATAATTTATTTTTTATTGAATTATAGTTTATATAAAATATATATAATTTAATAGTTACCAAATAGTTGTGTTTAATAGCCAGTTTGCAAAATTCCAGAAAATGTAACAATTAGCTCTGGCAAGTCCGAAAGAGATGCTTCCAGCACGCTCTGAGAACAGCATTGTGTAAACTGATTGAGACTCATGTGGTCTCTAACCTTCTTTGTGAAAAGTCTGCCCAATTCCATTTTGGCCACAGCTTATTGAAGATGAGAAGAGGAACAATCTCATTATTCTTCTTGTTATTTCTTTTTATCTGAAGTTCTCAGATCTCTTTATACTTTTAGTGAATAACTACACTTACATATTTCAACCTGAAATAACAACTCATAAAATTATCAGTCTGTGGCCATGGAAAAATGTAGGTGGAGGCAGTCCAGGGACTTGCTAATACTTCCATTTGTTTGGTTGATGGCTGAGCACAGGGGGCTGCCACTACACAGATGACCAGTCTGGATAATTCTGCCACAATTATCTGAGAAATTCTGACAAAGCTGGAATTAGGATTTGAGTCCTGTGGATAATTATAGCCATGGACAGGGAGACACAGAAAATCAGTGAAGAATGGCCCCTTGACTTTCAGTCTAGTGATTTACCTACCATGTCCACTCTGCTTCTAAGTAATGAGTTACTTAATGCTTGTCAAGTATTTTTAAGTTGTAAATCACTAAATGCAAGGCATCATTAACGTCTATTTGAAACTGCACAGAGAAATTTTTAGTAGGTGGTATGAGTCCCCCAGTGGAGGCAATACTCCAAGTCTGTACATTTTCTTGTCTTCTTTTTTAAAAATCAGGTATGACAAGATGTTTTAATAACCTCATATGGCGGGGACCTCTGTTTTTGGTATGATCTAAGGTGGCTGTTCCCAACAACCCCTTGAATACCATGCTAGAGGTCAATTTGATCAAATTCTTTATTAGTATGTGGATCATAAATGAGTCTGAATAACAAGAAGCCTGTAAGTCACCATCACCCGCTCCCTTAGGATGCTGTCCACCTGAGATGGAATGGTGCGGCATTTCAGATAGAGGAACAAGGTCACAATTTAGTCAAAAGTCATACATCCACCGCTGCTAGGCATGCACTTTTATAAAGAAGAAGAAAAAAGAAAGAACTTCAGTTACTTCTAAACTAAATACCCCAGAAATGTCAAGGGCACTTGAAGGCAATGAATTGTTAAAATTAAGCGGGTGTTTGGGTCTATGTGTGACTAGAGTGAGGGAATGGGACTTGGTTTTATTTTATAAATTAGAAAAAAAATAAATTGACTCAACATTGCTATTGTAACTGGAAATGGCTTGGGCAAATTTAATCCAACCTTCCTGAAAATTCTTGATCAGTCTCCCAATGGGGAAGAAAATCAAGATAAGATAGGAAGTCTCCTCCATCTGTACTAAGGGCAGAGGAACTTGGGGCCTCCCGTGCCCACAAAGTGCATCACGTGACCGAGGAGAGGGGCGTGGGGGAGAGGGAGGGGACCCTTTTCTCTGAGTTCCCCACTTCTCTCTTGGCTGTGGCCTCCAGTCCTGGAGAAATCTATTCCAGGCTACCGGCCTTTACTGTCTAGACCTGAGTTAGAGACCCACCCCCACCACAGCCCAGGAGGCAGGAGACAAGCTGGAGGCCCAAATTTAAGATGTACCTCAACCTTTGACCACTAGAGGTCTCCTGGAAAGCAATGACCCATATAACCCGGTTTATCCTTCTTCAAACCAATAGACTTGTTGAACGAAGACTCGGGCGAGCCCGCTCTGCTGGAGGCCGCCTTATTAATAACGCCACCCACCCCCACCGCTCACGATGGCGCCAGGCTTGGAAGGGGAGGGGACTAGGTCCTGGCTGACACGCAGCCTGTCCTAGCTTTTCAACCCCCGAATCAGTTTGCAGACTCGGGGGCCACCCGCCTCGAACCCCACTTCTTGACCAAGCAAAACGGGCGAGAGCCTCTAACTGGAGGCCCCCAGCTGGGCAGCGCGGTGTCCCACGGACTTCTAACCAGCTGTGGACTAGCCAGGGGACCAATGTGCAGAATCTCTTAGCATCAGGTCCATCAGCAGGCCTGGATTCCCCCTCCCCCAGCTTCGCCCCACTCGTTTCTCCCGCCCCCTTTCACCTTCTCCTTTTGCTTTTCGATCGCCAAAGTGGCCCGAGTTTAACCGGTGGAAAGAGATTAGGGGACCATTCACCGTCCCTGTTCTGACCCATGCGGTATTTTCTGGAAAAATATAGAGGCTTCTAGGTAGAAAAGGAAAGACAAAAAAAAAAAAAGTGGGGGTGGGGGGGGAGCCGAGGGGGAGCAAAGAAGGAAACAGCCAGGTTGAATTCCCAGTCTTTATCAAGCAATTCGCTCACCAATGAAAGAAAGCTGCAGTGGCAGATTCGAGCCACATGCGGTAGTGTGTAGCAATTAGTAGATAAAATGCTGACTAAAGTGCTAAAACATGAAGTATTATTATAGCCAAGGTCAAAAATGTTTCAGTTGTTTTTTACAATTTGGGGGAGGGGGAGTCCCAGAGGTGGGGAGAGAGGGTTCAATTTTTGAAATGGTCGCCTTCTTTTTTCAAATTGTACTTTTTTTTTTCTTTTAATAATCCTGTTTATTATAGTCCAAGCTGCCTAATTTTGTCACTGCTGGTTCTTGCAACTAACTTAATCCTCCTGATCCTTTATGAAATGATTCGCAGACACTGAAAAATGTGTCTACTGCTTGCCCACTCCCTTGAGGGGCGGGCATGATTTTTAATTTTTTAACCTTTTAAATAAACCAAGTAACTTAAAACAGAGTTGGAGTTTGGGCTAGCAAAGCAGCAGGGATATAGATATGTAGGTATAGGTTCCTGTGTTTTGGTGTAAGAAAGAATCCAGAAATAGTGTGTGGTACAAACATATACTGCTTTTTTCCTACTCTTCTTTTATACACAGTGAGTCCCAGCTGTGTACAAGCTTTTTTATAGATAAATAAAGCAGTTGCTTTCATGATTATAACTGTCCTGAATGGATTGTCTTCTTACAACATTCAATCTGTTTATGAGTATTTACTTTACATTAGCCCAAGGACCCTGCACTGCGGGAGTTTGCCTCTATTCCCCTGGGTGTCGGTGTCTCAAGTCTTACATCTGCTCTGTGATTGATGGAGCCTTGAATCCACGTTATTACTCTCTCACAAGCAGAAATCAAACAGGCTATTAACTACATTACTTCAAAGAACTGTTTCAATACAATCTCCTTATCTTAATTGAAACTTTCTTTGTATGGATATTTGCTACATAGATAATTTACAGGTGCCTATCAAGCCTAATATTAAAGAAAGAAAATACAGGATTTTTTGTTTTGTTTTTGTAAACACACCATTGTGATCTGTAATTTTAAAAGTCATTCACAGGATTGGACCTGAAGTTTGATTTATTAGATTTTATTATGTTCATGGGGGTGGTGGTGCTGCTAAAATAAGAGAGGGAAGAAGTCCCTGTGATTCAGTTTTGAAATTTCGCTTCCATCTGATTACAAGATTGTAGATATTCAAAAATATTCAGACCTAGATCACTGCAATTGTTAACCTCTCAAAAACCTTGTCGAGAGTCAGGCAGCATTCAGCCTAGTTCAGCACCTACCTTGAAGAGATACAGAAACAGGGTTTCTAATTAAGTGAAGTTCCTTACAGACCCTTAAAGACTTAATAGCACCAAAACCAGCAGAAGTTGCTTAGATGCTATGAGGAGCTATGTATTTTTAAAGAGAGAGATTTAATATACAATCGAGGGATACCCTCAGGCATTCTGTTGAGGTTTCCTGCATAAATGCTGCTGCGTTGGTCATACAGGAAACTGACTCACAGTCGATCTCAAATATGATCTTGTCAAAATACTGCAACTCAAGTTTTTTAACATAGGATTTCTTGAGCTGAATGTGTATATTTACACTAACAGGACAGAGACTAACTGAAGCCTTAGGTGTCTCTCATATATTTTTAAAAAATTATGCAAAATGCCCTTCAGTCAAATCCATTCATATGTAAAAAAATGAACAAAATGGGTTATTCTAATCAAATGTCTGCAGTAAGCATCATAAACTTAAAAAGAGAGAGAAAGCGCCAGAGAGCTGTAATTTCTCTTTGTAACCCATGTTTATAAAATAGAAAGATGAGATGAAATTTCAAGGAAGATAATTAAAGAGTGATGTGCAAGTCATAATTTGGCTAATGCAAAAGATGGGAGGCTGCAAATTTTTACTGTCCTTCATGGTGCAGAGTTGTGATATTACTTTAAATTATTAAAATAGTTTCGACATCTTTCAGAATACCGGCTCTTTGGCATGGGCTTTTATTACTTATTGTAATTGGAGGATCTGCCATTTTCTTGCGTTTATCTCTGTGTGTATAGAAACGAGATAGATCTTGCCTTTTATTACTTCCCCATGTTCTGAATCAAAAATGTGGTTTAGATAATGTTAAGTGCCCTAATTCTTACTGCAGCGGACGCAGACGTTATGAACAAGCATAAAAATACACACAGAGGGTCTTTCCACCTCAAGTCACTGAATATTAGGCATTTGTGCTCTGCCGGGTGTATTAACTTCAGCCATGTGAATATAATTTTCATTAAAGTAATCCTGTTTCAACTAGATGCTGTGACTGGAGGTGAAACGTTGCGAAAGCGTTAAAAATAGCTTACTAGTAATTTCAACATCCTGTAATTTTATCACAGATCAAGTTTCAACTGTCATACTATACAGACCTTATTCCCCATATAGTACATGTTTACTTTTTTAGCATGCCAGACCCACTTTGGAAAGATTGGTGCCAATATAATAAAATCGGGAGGGGGGTTGATACTGAAAGGAGTGGGAGGAGAGCGGGGAAGGGGGTGGGGGAGCGTGGGGGAAGCGAGTACACCATTTTACATCAACACTGCGAAAATGCAATCTAGCCTGGCGGAGGACCGGCAGCTGGGTCGGAGCGAGCGAGGGCTTTGCAGTCTCTGCCTGTTCCTTGTTCTGTCGCTCTTAAGTTTCTCTGTGTTTGCATAATAGCCGTGCATGCAAACCTCGCAATGCTCCAGGGCTCCAGAACAATAAATATACACATTTAAAGCCTTTATTGTCTTACGGTTCATGCCCCCGGTTTTCAACAGCTTAATTTCTGGTTGTATTTAACTAGTTTGCAAATGGATTTTTTCAGTTTCAAACTATTATTGAGGAAGCTCCCCTCCCTTTTTGGCGGGGGAGGGGTTGGGGGTGGGGTAGGAGTCAGTATATTATTCCTGTAGCACTGGGTTATATAAACACATTATCATTTGAGAGCGCCCTTGGCGTCCATCAGCATTGTAAACACGTACTAGTGTATATACTTCAAAATTAAAGAATGCACACGCAGAACCAGGAGCCTGAATTCATATTCCGAGCAGACTCGCTGCTCGCATTTATTGATTTATCATGCATCGTTTATTGTTCCAGTCCCTAAATGCAGTCGCTGTCCGTTCAATATTGTTTGCAAAATCCTGAGATGTGTGTGCGCTGCTCACTTGTCTTTCTGTTCTGTTTTTTTTTTTCTGAGTATTTTTTTGCGAAGCGAACAAATGCATTAATATTTATATGTTTATATAATCGATAACCCACTTTTCCCTTCCACGTAAATAGGCATCAAAAGATAATTTAACAGATTAGTTCTCGAAAACATGGCAGTGAGGAAGCGTAATTTAACTATCAAACAAATCTACATGTCTAATAACAGCAAATCTGCTAAGGAGCATTAGAAAGAGGAGCAGCGCCCCGGAATCTCTGCAGGAAATGTTCTTTATATTAGACATATACAAGCAGGTCCTGTCAGATGCACAGCGGAGCTCGCTAGGTCTCGTCTCCTCCAAAAATTCCATCAAACGACATTGCTGGACAAAGGAGATTGGGAAGAGGGAGATCGCATCTTAACACAATTTTAGGGTAGAATTTATTTTTACAAACCTCCCTATACGTTTTTTGCCTTGATCCATCCGCTTCCCGCCGAGATAGGACGGAGCCTTTCTGTCGATTATGAATTTGATCAACCTACATTTGGAAGGAAACCTACATAGTTCTGACAGGAGCTGAAAATTGAGACGTCAGAGAAATATTAGGACATAATTTCAATCATTTTAGTGCCGAAGGGGAGGCAAAAACTTAGTTTTATATTGAGACAGTAAGCCGGCTGAAGGCAGAGAATGTGTCTCCCTTCCAGGACCTGATGCAATCCATTCAAGCCAACAAGTTTGGAGAGAATGTTGAGTTCAATCAATTCAGAACGTCGAGATGGAGCCCAACTCACTCCAGGTATTTCGCTCTCCTCCGCTCTTCCGATCCCGGCACCCCCCGGCACCCCCCAGCCCCCCGGCTCACCCACACCTCTGCACCCACCCACGCCCCCCACAAACTTTTCACCAAACTTTTACCCTCTACATCCCCCAAATCATTTTTATTGTTTTAAAAAAATCCCTGATCATACATACATAATGTAATTTTACCGCCTCAGATGGAGAGGTAGGGAGAGGTGGCGGGGGGTGGGGGTGGGGGGCCGGAGGTGTTTTTTTTTTTTTTTTTTTAAGGGAGGCAGAAAATTTGTGGGCTCTATTATTTTTCCACCCAGCTTTATATCTGTTGGCTCTTCTGTATTAAGAGTGGATGTCTGTGTGTAAATGTGTCTGGGAATAGACGTTTGTGCTCTGATGGCTACATTATTTATTTGGTGCTTTTTTTCCCCTGCAGTGGGTCGGCTCACCGTGTGGCTTGCACGGACCTTACATTTTCTACAAGGCTTTTCAATTCCACCTTGAAGGCAAACCAAGAATTTTGTCCCTTGGCGACTTTTTCTTTGTAAGATGTACGCCAAAGGATCCGATTTGCATAGCGGAGCTCCAGCTGTTGTGGGAAGAGAGGACCAGCCGGCAACTTTTATCCAGCTCTAAACTTTATTTCCTCCCAGAAGACACTCCCCAGGGCAGAAATAGCGACCATGGCGAGGTGGTAAACTTATATCTCCCTCTCTTCTTTCTTTATTATTTTTTCCCGTAGTAATGCTTATTACAGGGCAAGCTTGAAAATACTGTATTCACTTCTGCAGACGAGCAAGATCGACTTCTTTTTTAAAGGGGTAGCGCCACTAGCTGGGGCTCGAGTATTTTGCCATTGTCAGAGTTTGGCTGTCAGCTTTACAAAGAGGATCCAACTGCTGATTTTAGTCAAGATCAAATAACTTGTTTGAGAAGGGTTTTGTTCAAGGATGTGTGTGTGTGTGTGTGTGTGTGTGTGTGTGTTGTGTGTGTGCGCGCGCGTGTGTGATCTTTCTGTTGCCGCTTGAACATCACATGCTTTTTATATTTTTTGCTTTTTGAAAATTTACCTTCGAGTCTGGCTCGGTCGGGGATGGGTGGATTTCTTTCGGTGGGTTTCGATATTGTTCACGTTTTTTTAGTAAGTATTTGATATGTTTAAGAGGGCGGAAATTACGAAATGGAGGCAGAGTGAGATCAAAAGCTATTGAGTTGGCAAAGACGTGTTGAATAAAGTGATAAATGACAGGTACTGGAATAATACATTCAAATAACTTGCAGATCTGCCCGGGCGGATTTCAAAGCGGTCGTGTAACCGGCACAAACACGTTAAGCATTAACAACTATCTCTCGTCCCCACCCCCTCTCCCCGGACAGACCATTTGATGTTTTTACTTTTCAATTACTCCACGCAAAGTGGACGTCTTCCAACGCGATCTTTGGGGATGTGGGGGACGCGGACCGGGGAGGGAAAGGCAGAGGGGTGTGTGCTCGCCCACAGGCCCTGCGGGTCCGGCGTCCTCGGTGCCCAGACGGCGCTCCCGGGGAGGGTGGAGAGGGAACGAGCCTCCCCGGCACGTTTCTGGGCGGCCGCGGGGGCGCTCGTCGCGTTCCTGGGAGGACGCCCGAGGTGAGCCCGCTGTCACCGGGCGCCGGGGCGGCCGCCTCTATTCGGCTCTGTCATTTCATGTGTGACCGCAGTTCTGCGGGCTCCCCTCGTCAGCTGACCGACCTCAGCGCCGTGGTACCTACCCGGGGAACTATTTTGGGGAGGCTGTGCCCACTGCGCGGCGGGGAGGGAGGGTGCGCGGCCGCCTGGCAAGGCTTTGTGTTGTCCAAGCGAGAGCACGGTAATCAAACTCAGACTTGTGAGGGCAGCTAGCTCTGTCCGTTCCAGGCTCTCGAGCTTTCGAGGTAGGTGTAAGGATCTTTTTGTTAAATGAATGGTTCCCCGTTTAACTCATCCCGGAGCGGAGCTCGAAGCTGCCTGCCAGTCAGTCCTTCCAGAATTCCTTAGTCTGATGGAGTTGATTGTACTTTTGGCATCTCCAGTTCACTCCTTCTCCGGGGAATCGAATTACCCATCAGTGGTCTCTGCCGGTTTAATTACTGGAGTTCGTCAAAACGTTCGCCCTCCGATCTGCCTCTTCGGAAATAAGCCCCTCCCTCCTCCCCGAACACCACCCCCCCCTTCCCCACTCCGCCCCTCCGCCCTCCCCGCCAGCTCTGGGTTTTAAACGTTCACATTTCCCGACGTCTGCCGGCAATTTTACAAAGGTGTTGTTTGGAAATACTGTGAAAAATCCTGCAACCTACCAACAGGTTGAGCTCTTTCCTCCTGCCAAGGTCTAGCTCGGGCCCCCTCCCCCGACCCAACTTTCCTGCGCAGCTGTCTTCCTCCTCCTCCCCCTCCTGATTTCTTATTATTTGCTTTTCAAATTTATTACTTCAACATGGCCTGTGATCTGGAAAAGGGAAGGATTAAATATCCAGAAAAGAGCTGGTGCCTAATAGACTTCTGACTAAACCCAGAAGGAAATTATTCAGTGTTTTATGGGATATTTTGTGGCCACGCTCTTTTTTTTAATTGAAAGTGGAATATTTTTTAAAGACCCTGAATTGACCCCACTTGGTGCAGTTTTAATTTCTGTTGTGTAATTAAATAGTGGATTCTGACTTAAGAGTGAAAGAAATATTAGGCAAAGATTGCATCTGTTGATAGTTGATAGTGAATAGATATATTTTTAAATACACGATTTTTTACAAAAATATTCTTTATGGGGAAATGTAAGCGAACCATTTTAATCTTTGCATTTCGTCATTGCTGTATGAGCCATACCTGAGAAAATTAATCTTGCTATTTAAAAGTAAACTCCAGGGGTTTGGGGGAGGGAGATGGCTCTATTTATAATCCTCAGCTGCGTATACATCGCCTAATATTATGCATGATTTGTTTTTTAATGCTAACACGGCTGGTAATTAGCTGTATGATTATACTTGTATATTTCATTAGGACTTTGGCTGATGTCATTGTGAATTATTCAGCCATATTAAAACAATTTTCAATTGAGATAATGACACGCCTCAAAATTATGCAAATACAGGCTACATTGTGCAAAATAATTATGACAAATGTAAAGCAGGTAGAAAGTTTCCCAATGCAGATCGGTTTTCCATCCTGGTGATGTCATTTCCCCCCCGGCCTAAGTTAGTCATTCATTAGCAGAATAGCAACAGCAGTCTTCTCTGGAGGAGAGCCTATAGAAACCAGCATTTACCTCTGGCACCTAGAGGGGGCAACAGGGCCCTCTCATTAAGACCTTTGCTTTGTTTTCACTTAACTCTATTAAGTTGTTTATATACAGTGAAATGATTTTATTATTGATTTTAAATAGTTTTGAATGATGCATTTGCCATTTGCAGTGCATAACTGGAAGAGGAGGGTCTCCTGGTGATGTGCACTGTTACTTGAGAAAATGTTTAGCACATTTAATCAGCCAGGGCAGTTTATTTAAAGTAGCCAAATGGAGGTTAATAATTTCTTGATTGAGCTGACATCAGCATCCATTTCCAAAGGACAGCCAGGACTCAGTATGGTTTTTTGGTTTAAGAGAACCATTCTGTCTTTTTATGATTTCTTGAAATATGAAGACGTCAGTTCTAAAAACGGGAAAATTATCTCTGTGTGAGGTTAGAAATAGCGTCCCTGTGTGGTGTGCTATGATCTTTAGAACACTTTTTTTTTTTTGGCGTGGGAGGGAAATTTTCTTATTGATCTTTGCAGTAATTGTAGGAGGCTAGATAAGGCAGGACTTTGTATGTCCATTTTACAGCTAGAGACAGGCTTGCAGACATTATGTGGTTTGTCAGAGGTCACTTGCTAGAATCTAGACCTTCTTAAATTTTAAGTTTGGTGTATTTTTCCCGCTGAAACCTACTCTTGAAACTAGAGCTTGAATACATCATGTTACATTCTAGAAGTGTGTACTCATGTGGGCAGTTCCTTGTACATTTTAGAACTATGACTAGTTAGTCAGCTTTGCTAAAGGTCACCAGATATTTAGGTAGCAGAATCATTCTTATTCTATAAAGTTCAGATAAACCTAGTCAGTGGCATATAACAGTAACAGTTACATTTAATACCATTATTAATAATCATTAGCAATTTATTACTAGTTTAGATAATTATTATAATGTCTGGACTGCTTCTATCACTGCTTCCTGCACATACTTAGGGTACTGGCAGCTGGTGTGAAGGAGAAGCATTGCAGAGAGTCACATGTTGATTCTATTTGTTTGACCTTGAACAGTCCTAAATGCTCTGAGCCTCAGTTTCTTCAGCTGCAAAATGGGAGGGAACAATAGTAAGGCTGACTGGAGATTGTTATATATACCGAGACATTATTATGGGCAAAATTACTTTATCACCATAAATTAAATGAATAGAAAAGAGTTATGATTATAGGGGTCTTTAGATATTCTTAATTTATAAATAAGAAACATAATAACTTAGGTCTATGTGGAGTCTTCTGGGCCTCATCATGATACTGTTTTGAATTATGAAAGTGAAGAGCAGGGCCATATGCAAGGAGTTAAGTGTCTGGTAATTACCTACAATTGCCATATTCAGCCAGTAGCTCTTCAGGGTACGAAAATGGCAAAGTAGGCGGGTAATTGGCTCTGTTACTGGGTAACTTCTGATTATATTCCTTTTCAGATTGCCAAGTGCTTAATCTATTGGCAATATACCCTCTTAAAATAGGTGGATGTATGAGCTTGAATTTCATGGGGTGGATTCTACAAGGCTTGCTGGTCCTCTGCAATAAGAGTGTAGATGAGTAAGCCAGTGTTGTCAGAGAGTCGGGATCAAGCATATCTGGTCATTATAGATTCTAGCATACAGCCAGGGTTTCTAACAGTGGTTTGACTATAACCAGCTTTACTATCTAGTTAAAAAAATTTTTTTAATGCATATTCCCAAGCCCTTAATGAAATTAATTTATATAGAATCTCTGAAATTGGGATTCAGAATTCTGCATTTTAAATTGTCTTGCTGTCTCTGTGTGGATCTTGGGCAAGTTTTAAACTCTGTGCCTCAGTTTTCTTATCTGTAAAATGGGAATAAAGTACCCACTTTGTAGGATTATTTTAAGGATTAAATGAGCTAATATATATAAAGTGCTAACTAAGTGACAACTAAGGTGGGAGATAGTAGAGTTGCTAAAATAATTTACTCATTATTACTGTCATTAATATTAATATTATTGTTCTCATTAAAGTTTGAGACCACTGCCTTGGACCTTCCTAAAGAAAGCTTTTCTCTATGAGAGGGTGACATATAGGATAGTTTACTAGAACACATAGCTGATTCAAGTCACCCCAGATCAGGCTGGCTTTCGTCCATATGGTGGATTTAGCTGTGTTGTCATTATAAAAGGCTCCTTAAGGATTTACATTTTATTATTGAAATATGCTGTTAACTGGATCAGCAGGATTTTTTAGAAGATTGCCTGATCGTATCACAGACATATTCTGAAATTCAGGTGCCGGACTGTCCTTGCTTCACCCGTGGGGGAGCTCTCAGCCTCTGGTTTGCTTGCATGAGCTGATTTTTTAGAAGTTTCTAAGATCACCTCAGTGTCGTCACTCAGTTCAGTTCAGTGCAGTCTCTCAGCCGTGTCCAACTCTCTGAGACCCCATGAATCGCAGCACGCCAGGCCTCCCTGTCCATCACCAACTCCCGGAGTTCACTGAGACTTATGTCCATCGAGTCAGTGATGCCATCCAACCATCTCAGCCTCTGTCGTCCCCTTCTCCTCCTGCCTCAATCCTTCCCAGCATCAGAGTCTTTTCCAATGAGTCAACTCTTCGCATGAGGTGGCCAAAGTACTGGAGTTTCAGCTTTAGCATCAGTCCTTCCAAAGAAATTCCTAGCCTTGGTCAATTTCTTTAACTTTTTCCAAGCCTCAGTTTCTTCTTCTGTCAAATGGATTTAAAGGTTTCTACCTTGCCAGGAGAATTGGTAATACTAAAAGTCCTGAAACAAATGATGGATGCTGTTATAATAGTTATTATTTATTGTTAGTAATGATCTTAAGCTAAGAGAAGAAATATCTTTATACTTTGCGTAGCAGGCCCTTTAGAACCAGGGTGAAAACCAGTGAATTATATGGAGAGAGATTACTAGACTGTGACAGGCATCAGCAAACTAAGGCCTGAGGGCCTAACCTGGCCCACTGTCTGCTTTTGTAAATAAAGTTTTACTGGAACATAGTCAGACTGTTTACGTATTGTTTATAGCTGCTCTCAGGCTATAATGTCAGAGTTGAATAGTTATGACAGTGACCATATGGCCCACACAGTGGAAAATATTTACTCTTTGGCCCTTTACGGAAAATGCTTGCTGACCCCTGGCCTATAGAGTTGATCTGAAATAAGGAATGTGACTGTGTACCTTTTTGTCTTTCTTACTTGGCTTTGGTGCAAGATCCAGTAATAGAAGGAATACTTTAATATGTCAAAAACATTCATATATACAAAATTCTGTTTCAGCTTTGAGCCTGGGATGTGAAAATTTGAGAATCAGTAAAATGTACACTAAGTTTTATTTTGTGTGGTTAAGATCCTAATTCCAGCCAATGTTGGATTCATCTATCCTGAATTAATAAAAGCTACTTGTTGAGTGCTAACCATGTGCTCAGTGCTTTGCTAAGTACAGAGATGGATGTGAAACAATGCATGATGTAGCTCTTTTTCTTAAGAAGCTTATCAATCTTGATAGAGAGATGAGATCAACACGTTTTTAAAAAACGTAAAAGCAATATGTTATATAACACACTAGTGAATTGTGCTCACAATAAATGCAATATGTTTTCAAAAGAAAGCTCACTGTCGACATGGTTTTGGAAAACGAATGTACTAATCTCCTCAAACATTGACTGAAGACCTACTAGGTGCTAGACAACCAGGTAGAGAGATAATGGAGAATAGCCCAAACCTCAAAAATCTCTTAGTCTGCTTCCATAGACAGATACTGGTCATAGAAAAGCTGTCGGAGTCTGTGTCCCTTAGTTAAGTGGAGATGAACTGAAGTCACTATTTGTGGTCTTTCATTATCTTTCTGGAAATTAGGAAGTACTGCCTTCACCTTTGAGGTTCCTTCGGTCCATGCATACTTATAGAGCACCTGCTTTGTGCCAGAGCCTGTTCTAGGTGCCTGGATACAGCAGTGAACAAGACAGACAAGCACCTCTGCCATCAGGGGGCTTACAGTCCAGTGGTTAGCTTTAACCGCCCCTGTGGTTTGCATATTGTGCTTCATGTGCCATCTGTGTTGTCTGTGTTCTTTTTCTGTGCTCATCACCCCATCACCTCTGCTCCCACTGCGGTGCTGTTATTAGGGGTGGAAGGTTGTGCCTTACTCACCTCTGGGTCTCTGTGCAGCATTCAGTGCATTTGTCAAGTATCTACTGAAGGACTGAATGACATAATTAAAACGCTGTCTTCCCCACAACCTGCTCTCTTTAAGCTTGGCCCAATTTCTTTCTTTCTCATTCACCTGTGGCCCGGCTCCAGCAGCCCACCTCACACATCTTTCTCTTCTAAAATCTATTATCATTTTGCACCATAAGGTGTGAAGACGTGCAAAAGGTTTCTTTCTAGGAGAACTCCCCAAAGAAATTAGTGACTATTTGGGACTGAATGATCAGGCGAGAGCCAGCATCTCCCACCTCTTTGAGCACTTTTTCAGTCTTCAGCTATCATTCCATAAAAAGTCAGGACTTTGGGGAAGTTCCCTGGTGGTCCGGTGGTTTGGATTCCTTGTTTTCACTGCCAAGAGCTTGGTTCAATCCATGGTTAGGGAACTAGGGTCCCAAAAGCCATGTGGGGTGGCCAAAAGCAATTTTATTAAAAAATAAGTAAAGATTTTTTTTTTTTAAGTCAGGCTTTGGGTGGCAAACTGTGAAAAGATAAAACTTGAGGGAAGAGAAGTCACTTCTTACCTGAGTGTTGATTGGCAGTTCCTGCAAACCAGCATGTTTCTCAGACCGATGGTCTTCATGAGGCCATATGTCCAATGACAAATCAAAATTGTAAGCAATTAAAACCTCTCTTGACATTGACTGTCAGGCACATACTAAGGAAATGTTATTTTTATGAAGTACATGCGTCCATACATGTAAATAAATACTTTGTTATTAATTATTAATAAAGCATACCATTGTTCATAGTGGCATCTAGTTTTATAGGACTCAGGCTCATTTATCAAAGTCTAGTTTTAACCAATATCCAGGATATAATCGCTGGAATCAAATGCATTTGCCTGTCATTTTTTTATAGCCAGGGTGGTTGGATATTTGCCATCTTCCACTTAGAATAATATTGTAGCTAGTGATTACCCGTTGGCTTGGCTTTTAAATAAATTTAAAATAAATTTATTGATTGTTGGCTTAAGGATTCATTGGCCTCTCAGAAATGTGGTCATGGATTCCTGCATTTCTTGAAAAATCCGCTCCCGTGCCCTTGCGTGAGGATGGCTTGGCTTTTTCTAGCGGAACTTCTTGCTGGCTTCCTGGAGGTTAGAACTTGGGCCAGGCTTGGGCCTTCAAAGAGTGCGGCTAACGTCCTGGACTGTGAGTGTCCATTTGGATGACACATTTCAAACGTGCAGTCATTGAAAGCGTGCCTTAGAACACGCTAATGGCATCAGTCTCTAGTACATACTTGCGTAAATTAATTCTGCTTTTAAAATCAGATGCACTGTTAGCTGCATTAAAGATGGATATTTGACATTTATCACACAGACCAGGATGTGTGGTTTAATTGCATGAGTTTCCTGTAGAATCTTGGTGGCTGTATAAAATGGACTCACAGTGGTGAGCGTCCTTGCACACATGACCATCATGTTCAGGGTCTCATCTCCATCCGTGTGCAGAGAGAAAAAGTGGGAGTAGAAACCACGTGTTGCTGGTCAATCTAGTGGCCCCGTAAATGTCCCCCTGGCCCCCACCACCTTTCCTTTCTCATGCCTTGAGCGCACCCTGACTATGATATACACCCCTCCTCCCCAGAGTTGAGTTCCAAGCCTGATCAGTGGCACTAAACATTAAACTCTTGTCTTTGAGAATAATAGGCTTTGCTTTCTACACCCTCAAGCATGTTGAGCTACTGTGCAGGCTGGAAAATAAAAATGTTCTAATTGTGTCTTTTAAATAAGCATAGGAGTGAATTAATTAGACCATATTTTGTCTTTAGTTGCTTAGTTACACAATAGTATTCCTGAGCACGAGTAAGATAAATTGGCTCTTTTTGTGCTGCCTGTCCCTTAATCATAATTACTGTATTGCTTAGGAGAGTAAAGCATACATAGATTTTGAATTTTTTATTAATAGTCAAAAATATGCACATGATATATAAAGTATATGCTGTTCAACCTGTTTTATATGCTTTTATGTGGGAAGAAGTTTTATTGTGGTGGTAACATTTGCATTAGTTGCTCAAAGATGTAGTTCTGGGAAATACATAATTGAAATGTTTTTGAATTGCTTTTTCTGGCCTTTTCAATCTTATTCAAAATAATAGTGCCTCCAGTCCTAGAGCAGTCATTCCCATTTGATTTAACATCTTTTTTCGCACTGCACACACGGCGCCCACTTTTAACCCTGCAGAGCCTAGATGAGGTTTGTGATTCACGGACCTCATACTTCGTGTCTTAGGTTTTGGGGCTCACGCTGTCTGGGGCAGAGGGCAGCCGAACGCCTGTATCTAGCAGCCATTACTCCAGTGCCCTTAGCCCTGGCACACTTCCACTTCCCTTGCAGAAGGCTCCAGGGTTGGAGATCATAAGAGTTTGCTGTAGCTTGGGCTGGACAGCACTATGTGCTTGCCTTCTGAGGTCTTGCAAAATGGTAAGTGGCTTCTGAGACTTGGGCTTCCAGCCCCCTACCCCCCAACCCCTGCACCACAGAAGGCAGCAAGAGTTGGACAGCTTGATGTAGTTATTGAACAATGGGAGAGTCTGGCTTAAGACCCAGCATGCGTGCTGGGTAAATGTATGTGAAAATCGACCCCATTGTTCTGTTGGATTTGAAAAGCAAGTAAATTATTTACAGATATTTGCTAATTAAAGCACATGTTGTTTTACCAGCACAAAAGAACACATTATAACTAGAGACAAAGAACTAAGTGCAAATAATTTAATCTTGCTATTTTTTTGTGTTCTTCATAAGGAATATGTTAAAAAAATATGTATTTGTTGTCGTTTAGTCGCTAAGTCGTGTCCAAATCTTTGATGACCCCATGGACTGTAGCCCACCAGGCTCATCTGTCCTTAGAATTTTCCAGGCAAGAATACTGGAGTGGGTTCCCATTTCCTTCTCCGGGATATCTTCTCCACCTAGGGATCGAACTCGTGTCTCCTTTTTGGCAGGCAGATTCTTTACCAGTGAGCCATGTGGGAAGCTCAAAAATGTGTGTGCATATATATATATATATATATATATATATATATGTTAAAGTGTGTGTGTGTGTATATACAGATATGTATATATGGTGTTGTGTGTTTGTGTGTGTTTTATTCCTACAAGGGAAGCCACGCACACTATAGAGATAACAGACCAAGTTACTTGTCACTAGGCTGCTCCACATTCCTCGTGGAACATCAGAAATGGAAATCATTTTGGTTTTCCCTTTAGTCCAAG
Organism: Bubalus kerabau; assembly: GCF_029407905.1. NCBI lineage: Eukaryota > Metazoa > Chordata > Mammalia > Artiodactyla > Bovidae > Bubalus > Bubalus kerabau. Next base: position 141,123,169 of record NC_073624.1, read on the forward strand.
CTTTGCTTGAGCTCAGCTCTGAGTACCATTGGGGAAAAAAGGCAAAGTAGCAAGATACTGTACCAAAGAATAAAAACGTTCTCACTTATTACCTTGTCCTCAGACTTTCCTTGGGGCTTACCAGATGGCGCTAGTGGTAATGAACCCACGGCCAACACAGGAGACTTAAGAGATGTGGGTTTGATCCCTTTGTCAGGAAAATCTTCTGGAGGAGGGCATGGTAACCTGTATGAGCCTGTAGGCTGGTGGGCTACAGTCCGTAGGGTCGCAAAGAGTCAGACATGACTGAAGCGACTTAGCACAGCATGGCAGACTTTCCTTAATGAAGGCCCAGGTATAGTTGTTTTTCTTCTGTGATGACCCAACTTTGGCAGCATTCTGATTGGAAATGGAATGAGGGCCCTTGACCTGTGGTGAAGGAGTCGATGCAGAGTTGTTGTGATAATGTCCCGCAATCTTTTTCTGGCTGGAACGTTGGCCTGTCCATGGGTGCAGCTGGCCCCTCTGCCTCTGCCATCTGTACAGATGTGTGTGGTGGTGGGCAGGACTGGCCGGACAGCTCTTGGCTTTGGTTTTAAGATGACCATGAACACTTGCCATGGCTGTGTAAGAAAAAGGCTCCTGTCTAATGAGCCTTGGATGTTTTAATAGCCTCACAGGCTATTCAAGTCCAGCCCCTCTATGTAATAGATGAAAAGACTGAAGCTCAGAACAATCTTGGGGATGTGCTCAGAGCTAGTGAGTGACGAGTAGAACCAGAACCCAGTCCCTCAGGTACAGTGGTCTACTGCTTTGGGAAAGGACTGCTCTCTTGAGGTGATGGTCTGAGGAAAGCAGGCAAGTGTTTCCCATGGGTATGCTCAGGTGGGCCATCCCAGCAGGATGGTCCTGCACCAGCAGGCTTATACCAGTAGGCCTTTAGCAGTGGCTCTGTGGGATATCACTTTTGTGAAATCACTGATGAGGGGTGTGGCCTTTATTCTAATGATGAGATACTTACCAAAGAGTGAGTGATTACACGGAAACCAGGCTTGATATTCAGGTCCCCTCTGGGCCTCACCTTTATTACCCTCATTTCCAATTTTTTTCCTGGAGCCAGGTGGGCCCTCTGATAGGGATATTTATATTGTCTCAAGAAAAGCTTTGGCAAGATGGCACTCTTGGTGATAAACGGAATTGGCATTTCTGCCGCCATCTGATATTCATGGATGATTTCTTTAATTCAGAAATCATTAGTGCAAGCCTACTGTGTACAGGTTCCCTGCACTGGGATATAACAGTGAACACAGTGACTGATGCCTAGATATAGATTTCTGTTTTCATGTTACTCATTCTCCCGTAGGAAGAAGGAAAAGGCAGCCTGATTGATTTATCCAGAACAGAGAAACCCCATCTCCATGCTTGTCATCTTGGAACCACATTCACACCTCCTTCTTCCAGATGCATGACCCAAAGAAAGTGTCCTAACTTGCTCTTTTCCAAAACTATTGGCAAAAGTTTCACCCACAGTGTTTTCAATGAAGTTACAACGTTTTTGACTATTGAGTATTTATAACGTGTCAGGCATTACATGTATATTAACATATAAATCAAATACTCATTTAATTATCAAAGAAATTCTCCAAGGTTGGTAGTATTGTGATATTTCCATACTTGATGGATGAGGCAGCTGAGTCCGAAAGAGATCTTAAGTAACTTAGCCAAAGTCACATATAGGTAAGACTCAGGCAGAATTAAAAATGCCTGGTTCTGAATTCCACCAGGTGATTTTCGTGTTCCCCCTATTTAGAATAGTTTGAGAATCAAAATTGGGATTTTCAATATATACTGACTTATACTTTGAGCCTTTATGAAAAGTTTATTTTGATCTTTTATTAATTTATTCAACATATGGTTCTTAAAAGCTTCTATCCTGCTGTCTCAGAACTAAGCGATCAGATTGTTGACTGAGACACAGGTTAATTTCATGGTAATACCACACACCTGTGCACTAAGGCGGTTCCCCGGCTCCCACAAGCCCATGCGAGGCACCAGGCACCTCTGCAGTTTCACAAGCGAGGAGACCCAGCTTCAGGCCCTCCAGAGTGGTGTCTGTGTGCAGGTCATGCTGGTTCCTGGAGAGACAGGTAGGAAATTAGACAGCTCCTGCCGTCCTGGGGCTTCTTGTTGGGTGGGGAGTTCAGGCAGGGCTAATCAAACAGTCCAAAATAAACAGGTGATTTTGTGGCCCGGTTAGCCTGGTGAAGGCAAAATACAGGGACCTATGACACGGGTACCTGCTCTTACTTGGAAGATCTGTGGAGGCACTTTGAACTCAGGGCTAGAGAGATTCTGGTGAAGATTGGTATGAGATTTCTTGGTAGGATGTAGAGGTGGGAGCATTCTCCTTTTGCCATGATTTCTGAGCTGAACCTAATCTTGGTGAATCAGTCAACAGGTTAGACATTGCCCACTGACACCCATCGAAGAGGGCTACTGTTTTAAATCCCATTAACCCTCTCGTAGTATCTTCAGAGAAGGCAATGGCACCCCACTCCAGTACTCTTGCCTGGAAAATCCCATGGACAGAGGAACTTGGCAGGCTTCAGTCCATGGGGTCACTAAGAGTCAGACACGACTGAGTGACTTCACTTTCACTTTTCACTTTCGTGCATTGGAGAAGGAAATGGCAACCCACTCCAGTGTTCTTGTCTGGAGAATCCCAGGGAAGGCGTAGCCTAGTGGGCTGCTGTCTCTGGGGTTGCACAGAGTCTGACATGACTGAAGCAACTTAGCAGCAGCAGCATCTTCAGAGCTGATTTACATCATCAGAATGGCTGTAGACAAGTAGAAAATGGGGACTACCAAATCTGACCTGCTGCCTGTTTTGTCAATAAAGTTTTATTGGCACACAGCCACAGCCACTTGTTTACAAATTGTCTCTGGCAGCTTTTACACTATCCTGGAGGAGCTGAGTAGTTGGAACATATGCACAGAGCTTAACATATTTACTGTCTGGCCCTTTACAGGAAACATTTGCCTGACCCCTGGTCTAAAATGATTTTTTTTGGCTTCTTTTTTTTTTTTAATTTTATTGGGAGTATGATTGATTTATAGTGTTGTGTTAGTTTCAGGTGTTAAATGGCTTCTTTTTTTATTATGGAACTATAAATGCTTTACAATGCTGTTGGTTTCTGCTGTACAACAGTGAATCAGGTGTGTGTGTGTGTGTGTGTGTGTGTGTGTGTGTGTGTGTGTATCCCCTCCCTCTTGAACCTCCATCCCACACCACCCATGCCACCCCCCTAGGTCATCCCAGAGCCCCGAGCTAAGCTCCCTGTGAACTACAGGTTCACACTAGCTATCTCTTTTATACGTGGTTGTCATATATGTCAGCACTATTCTCTGTTTGTCTCACCTTGCCCTCCTCCTCCCATGTCGCGTGTTCACTCTGTTTGCGTCTCTATTCCTGCCCTGCAAATGGGTACATGTGTACCATTTTTCTAGATTCCATTTGTATGAGTTAATGTACGATACTTGTTTTTCTGTTTCTTCACTTGTTACGACAGACTCCAGGTATTTGTACTAAAATGGTCTTAATAAAGGTAGTGGTAAAACTAGTGCTGACAACTCCACTTGGACCTTTCGTGTAACCATGATGCGATGAGTAGTCATTTCATTTTGCAAGAGGGCAACCCGAGAGGCTAGGCCGTCCAGGTTTGTAAACTCATTCATCAGGTAAATGATGAATGAGACTAAATGGGAGCTCGAGCCGTCTTGATTCCAGAACACAGAGGGCAAAACCCTCTGTGCTGTCCTGCTAACAAGCCAAAGAAACGGGGCCGTATCAGAAAGGGGGTATAAAATCTGCTGAGGTTTTTCCCCATGAAGTAATAAAATAGCACAACCTCTGTATCCATCTTTCAAGGTCTTGTTCAAAATCCACCTTACCTGAAGAGGGGAGAGGGGAACCCAGAGCAGAGGCACAGGTGTGGGCCCGGTCAGGAAGCCGAAGTGGGTGGAGCCAAGGCTGGGACACCATGTGATGCTTGGAAGAACCAGGGAGAAGTGATTTGTCTGTACATTGCTCCTCAGGTCCTGCCCATCATTGCAGGGCAGCAGTGTTATTTGATATTGCCAGATCTTTCCATTTTTCAAGAGAAGTGCCCAAAAGCCATATTTTTGTGTTATAGTTGGCAGTTCCGTCCAATTTTTAAAAAACACTGTGGGCCAAACAAAATGTGTCTTCATTCTAGATGTGGCCCATGGACTACCACCTTGCATCCTGCAGAGCAAAGTTTTGGAGTACTACAGTTTTAAAAACTTTCTCATATTCGGCCCATTTTGTGTAGTGAAGCAGAAGGAACCTTTTGGTCTTAAAGGGACAGCAAAGGAAGGAGCTCAGGCAGCCTGGTGGACAAAACCCTCATCATTCTCTCCAGCCAGAGAGTCTGGAGGGATGGAAGGAATGGATGGATGCACAAACTAGGGCCCATGGTCAGAAAGGGAACAGGGAGGGAAATGTGGAGAGAAAGGAGTGAGTAAGTCGGGAGGTGGCCTATAGCCATGCTGAAGGCAGCCTGGAGAATGGAGCTTGTGTACATCAGGCCCTTGAAAATACCTAGAGCTTTCATGGGTGGCGATTTCGACAAGAGTGAGAGAGGAGGCAGAAGAAGCCACAGAAAAATAGAAAGGCAGGACGTTCCAATATTGGAAGTGGTCTGCCCTTGGCAGAGCAGCAGGGGTCTGGTGGACAGTGAGGTAGACTGGGGCTGGACCTGGGGTTGTCTAGCAGGTCAGGTTGGACTTGAACCTGGAGGCAGGGCTGGTTAGTAATTTCACATGTCTTGTTTCTTGCTAGTTAGGATATAAACCCTTCGTCTTGAGGCTTGGTAGAACCACACGTGCATGTAAATTCTGCCTCGTAGCTGCATGTCATCTTGGTCCATTACTGAATTTTTCTGGGGTCCCTGTTTCCTTATCTGTGAAATAGGCTAGTCTTGCTGGGCTGTGATTATCAAATGAGATTTATATGGGCATAAAGCCCCAATCCGTGATCTGGCTGATAGCAGACCCAGGCCTTTAGCAGATGTGAGTTAGCAACCCTGCCCTTACTGGTTCGGGACCAAATCCTAACTTTGTTGTCTCCATGAAGTCTGTCACATTGCTAAGACTGTTGATATCGCCTTAATAAGTAATTTATTGGTTGAGTCATTGGATTTCTAACTATTGTTTAAAAAAAAAAAAAAAACTAAGAAAATTATCAATTTAAACAGAGTTAAACTTCCTGGTTCTCTGTTGTCGAAAAGATTTTTCTTGTGTTTAGGTTCAGAGTTTTTCTGATGCATGTTTGAGTTTTCCAGTCACTGTGAATGGGGCACCCTCAAGGCCGTTGAGCTCTGTCCCATTTGGGTCTTAAAGAACCTTGAGGAGGCATTTCTTCCATCAGTCACAACAAAATAAAATGAGATGGGAGTCAAAAGACAAAACCTGCGTTCCAGATGTCCCATCTCAGTGTGCCAAAGGAAGTTCATACCTGGTGCTTCCCAGGTCGCTCCCCTTTCATGATGCAACCTCCAGGAAACCTGATGTCGATGTGCTGAATGTCACAACACTGAATTTATTTTAAATATCCTCATTTTCCCACCATTTAAAAAACTCTCTCCTAGTTCCTATTCTTCAAAACACCCCTAATTTGGAAACTAGTTTCACCCTCTGTCATCTATCTCCTCCTCCTCTTCTTTTGGTGGTGGTGGTATGGAATGCATTCCAAACCAATTCCTTTAGGATGTGTAATGCCAGGTTCTTTTAAAAAGCAGAAAGCATCAGCAAATGGATATAAAGGGATAGGGTCCCAGCCAAAATGGCTGGGGGAGCTTAGAAGAAGGATCTTCAAAACAGAGACTGCCTGCTGGGCCATTAAATCCTTTAGCTTTGGGGTAATCCCACAGTGCATATCAGATGACTAGAATTCAGATGAAAACACTGCTATAGTACTCAAGCTCCCCTCCAAATTATTCCAAAATCTAGTGTACATGGGTTGTAAATACAGAAAATAATTGAATTCTGTATGTCTTAAGTGAAATAATCTGTTCCATTCTGTTTCTTGTGGACCTTCTTCATAATAGTCTAATTGTGTTCTGTGCTCCTGGGGGCTGAATGTGAATTCAGCAACAATGCATCGGGTTGTAAAATATGCAGCCCCAACAATCTGGGCAGGCAAGGAGGTTCTAGTAAAAAGGCTGAAGATGTTTTTTTTCTAATGCAAATTATATGAATCACACACACGGTAGTGTCTTTTAAAATGATCAATGGGCTCTGGCTTTTTTCTTTATAGTTTATAGGTCCTATTTCTCCATGTTTTGGATGTTACTAGATCAGTAATTCAATAGACAGCCGAGCAGGTGTTCAAATCACTCCTGACCCCCAGAATTCCTTAAATGACCCCTCAAAGCAGTGGAGTGAAAACATTTTCAGCATGTCAGAATATTAAATACCTCAGTTGTCTTAATATTTTTTCACCTTAAATTTTAAGGCTGTTTTCTGCCTTTTTCTCTTTGGCTAAAGCAAAGAGAAGCCTTGCCTTGATCTTGGCCACGAGGACTAGAGGATTATGTGTTTGCAGGACCTGTAGATTGTATGTGTACGCAGCACAGTGTCTAAATGGTCAGCTGTGCCAAGGCCCTTGAAAAGGTGAGAGGAGGACAAGAGAGATGACGCCTGGGATTATTCTGCAGTAGCTGAGGATATAATATTGTTCTTAAAGGCACACCATTTCTATTTTTAAATATAGGATTTTGATTGCAAACTTATTCAGTTCAATTCAACCAATATTTATTAGTACAGGGTACTTTGGGGGTGATAAAGAGATGAGCAAGATTGGCTCTTCTTCCTCTAGTTGCTTAGAAGAGATAAAGTTAGCTTTACTTGACAGGTTTATATTTTACTTTGGCTCTTCCATCCTGGCAGGTACATGTATATAGTTCTGTGTGCTCAGTCCCTCAGTTGTGTCCGCCTCTTTGAGACCCCATGGACTATATAGCCCACCCACCAGGCCCATCTGTCCATGGACTTCTCCAGGCAAGAATGAATACTGGATTGGGTAGCCATTTGCTTCTGCAGGGGATCAGCTCGCCCCAGGGATCAAACCCGGTCTCCTGGATTGCAGGTGGATTCTTTACTGTCTGAGCCACCAGGGAAGCCCCTACATTGTTCTATGGTATTCTGGGAAATTTCCTTGTGAAGGCAGTTTTTCCAGGATTTAGGCAGTTGCATAAAGCATTTTTCCATTGGCTTGTCAGTTTCTTAGCAGAAATTAATTTCCACACGTAGTTGAAACTGTTATTTAGCAACTTGTTTCACAGACTTTCATTGTCACACAAGTGTGTAAAAGTATCTTGTGTTTAAAGACTAGTATACTAGCTCTCTATTGTTGTGTAACAACTTACTCCAAATTTCACATCTTAAAACATTATCTTTACAGTTTCTGTAGGTCAGGAGTCTGGGTAAAGGTTAGCTAGGTGTGTCTGAGTCAGGGTCTCTCAAAGCTTCATTCAGGGTGCCCGGCTGGGCCTTACTCATCTCAAAGCTCTGTTGGGCTAGAATCTACTTTTGAGTTCACTCAGTTGTCTGTTCCTGGGCTGTTGAACTGAGATCCTTCTCCCTTGTTAGCCATGGACCTTGACCTCCCTGGTTCCTTGTCATGCCTCACAGGCTTCTCCACAGGCCAGCTCCAACATGGGAACTGACTTCCCTCACAGTATGTGAGCAAACCAGGAGCCACAGACCTTTTGTAACCTAATATCAGAATTGAAATCCCATCACTTTTCCATAGGTCTGTTTGTTAGGTGTGAGACGTTGTGTCCAACCCACATTCAAGGGAAGGGGATCACACGAGGGCATGCATACAGATAGGTGGGGATCATTGGGCACCCTCATAGAGGATGCCCACTACAGTCAGTGAAACAGTCACTTTAGCATAAGGCTAGTCTGGTGAGGATTGGAAGATAATCTTCTTACCCTGTCTTGCTCTTTTTTTTTTTTTCTCCTTTTCTTGTTGTTATGTATTTTCCTTGAGTGGCTCCTTCCAAACACCTACCCGCTTTTCTGGGCATTTAATTATAGATGACGTATGTATTAATAGTAGATAGCCGATCGCTTTAATCCGTCAAAGGTTTGTTAGTCTTTGACCATGGCAACAAGTTATATTGAGTCTTTCTTAAACTTGATGTCTTGACCAGTGAATTAGGGGAGTTTTGCTGGAAAGGGCATTGTGTCTGGTGTGATGATGAGTCCGTAGGGAGAAGGGGCATGAGGACCTATAACTGGTATAATTAAACAGGCTCCTAAGTGTGTAAAAACATAGGTATGTTCCATGCACCATAGTTAAGGAGAGGCATTAAATCAGTTGGCATATAGCCATGTAAAGAAGACCTAAGCATCCAAATGAAAGGGATTGTTGTTCCGGTTTGTGTTCCTGACCAGTATATCTATAGGAGATACGCATCTCTTAGCCACCCTTCAACTTCATGCACATGTCAGGGAGCAGCTGGCTCTCAATCTTTTAAATTCTGTGGAAATTAGCTGTTTTCATAGGAAAACTCATCTGTTTCAGGGAAGATGAAACTTGGTTTTTTGATAAAGTGTTTAAAACATACCTATGTAGGCATTAAAGATTTGAGAAAAGGGTGGCATTAAGCAGATTGGAGAAGGCAATGGCACCCCACTCCAGTACTCTTGCCTGGAAAATCCCATGGACCAAGGAGCCTGGTAGGCTACAGTCCATAGGGTTGCAAAGAGTCAGACACGACTGAGCAACTTCACTTCACTAAGTCAGTATTTTAATAATGGAAATTGATTTATGGAGTAGCTTCCGTGTTAAATCTGCTGGAAATTTAGAGGAAAGGAGTCTGGATTTAAATTTAGAAGCACGGATCAGCTTGAGGATGTGTGTATGTTGTGTGTTTTTTCCTTTTTATTTTTTTTTTTTCACCTTGAGTTTGACAGTACACCATGTCCCTCCCCGTGCCTTTGCATCCTCTTCTCCTTCTGTGTGCAGTATCCACTGTTCCTCTCCCACCTCTCTCCCCTTTTATCTTCACTTGTTCCTTCTCTTCCTCAGGGTCTCAGCAGAGACCTTCCCTGACCATTGCTTTGACATCATACCCAGTCCTACCCCTTGTCTCCCATTATGACCTCTTCCAGTTCTTTTGCCTCATATTTTATTATCTGACTCCCTACATCCCTCTCCCCCAACACAGACACAAACAGTACCCCTCCTCCACAACTGTAGGCTCCAGGAAGGTAGGGACTTTTATGTAACCCCTGATGATAATCCCAAAGCCTGACATACAGTTGTTCAGGTGCCAAGTCACGTCCGACTCTTCTGCGACCCCGTGGACTGTAGCCCATCAGTCTCCTCTGTCTATGGGCTTCCTCAGGCAAGAATACTGGAGTGGGTTACCATTTCCTTCTCCAGGGGATCTTCCTGACCCAAAGATTGAACCTGCATCTCCTGCATTGGCAGGCAGATTCTCTACCACTGAGCCACCAGGGAAGTCCGACATATAGTTAGCACTCAATAAATATTTGTTGAATGAATGAGATCACTTATGACAGTTTCTCATTCTATAAGTCACTTTTAGCTGAGGACTATGGTTTACTCTCTGTGTCCCTTGTCCCTTGCCCCCGCTAGACTGTTGCTCTTCCCTGGCCTTCTGCTGTGCCTAGACCGGAGGCTCAAAGATATGTCCTGGACATTGAACGTGAAAGAATGAATTGATTCTCTGGCGAAGGAAACGAGAGAGAGCGCGAGCAACCTTCACTTCCTAGGCAAGAAACAGGAGCCCTGGGCAGCAGCAGTGTTGTCCTCATCCTTATCTGTCCGCGGCTGGTCCTCAGCCCAGTTCCTGGCACAGGGCACAATACAGCTTAATTGGATCGGATTGAGTTGAGTTGGGGAAACACGCAAACAAAATTCCTCTGGACAATAGCATTGGACGAAGCTCAGTTTGTGAATGCTCAGCTTGTGACGGCTCCTTCTGGATTCCCTTCTGCAACTGTTTTGCCAGAACACCCGATGGCATTCATTCATTCACTCGTTCGTTTATTCATTCAGCTCCTCCTGGTAGTATATAGAATATCAGAAGGTGTGGAAGACAAGTCACAGCCCTGCCTTCAGGAAGTGTACCTTGAGGAAAACTTGGGCTTTATTCTCTGGATTATATACCATCCCTGAGGTGGCGGAGAGTTGGAATAAGGCGGTTGTAGTTGCTCGTGGTCCATCCTCCATGTTGGCCTCCACACCACAGTCTTTGAACAGGAGTAGAAAGGTCACCAACTGTGGTTGCAAATTGGCTCTTATGCTAATCCTGTCTTATTCAAAAACACTCAATATTTTTCCAAACTGAGTTTAGAGCTTTTGACTAAAGCCTGAATCGTTTACTGTGTCAGAGCATATCGCCAGTATGGGAAAAACTAGAACTTTAAAATACAAAGCCCCTTTTAAGTAATCCAATATAGGATAATTACATTATTAAATAAAGCCCTGGGTTTCAAATTATTCCACTGCCATTGTACATGTGAAGATAATAATGTGAACTGTGCTAAGCGAACAGAGCAAAAAAGTTTAACAGGAGGGAGCATGTCTAAATCATATGTTTATGTTTAAATAAAAGCTACACAAAATAGGAAGATTTACTTGGTTTCTACATTAAAGTGTCCTAAATAGGCGTAAGGCTTTCGATGATTGTCTGTGAAGACTGCTCTTCTCATTAATGGCAGCTGTATATCAAGATGCTGTTGCCAGATCACCAATAACTTTGACTAATTTGGACGACTCCCATTGTGATTTTCATATACCAACAGGGACAAGGAATTTTCTTCTTCCTTTTAGGGTCTCAAAGGAATATGGGCCCCACTGAACTTCGTACCTGGGCAGGGTGCCATGTGCCTATAAAACTAGGTGAAAAAAAGATCAGGAGATGCAAAAGTAATGAGTTGAAGTCACTCCGCATGTTGGAACATCTGGGTTGGGTGGTGGTTGAATCTGAGTTCTATTGTTCTTGTTTGTGCTTTTAGAGAATGTTCTTTATAGGTACCTTGGTTGAGCTTTAACACTGGAATTGTGCTCCTTTATCTTCTTTTGCTTCTGTTTTAATGGCCAGAGCTAAGTATATGAGTGCCACGCTAGTTTTTATTATGGCAGCCTGAAAGTGGTTAAGAAAAAATAGACTGTGACGTTAACACCCTATTAATTTGGCTAAAGGAAGGGTAGGCTGGTTCAACCATTGACTGAAGGCATCTTCTCTACATATCAAATGCTTCCCTATTTAGAGAGAATGCTAGGATGTGTTTTCTTGTTTCTGTATAATTTTTTTTTTTAATCTTAGGGAGGAAAAAAGATGAATGCATGGTAAATCCAAAAGAAAAGAAATGGAACTGGGAATTAACGACAGGATATTTCTGAGGTTTTCTTTCGAGATGGCCTTCTGGTAGGGGAGCAGACTGCTGCCTAACAGGTTTTAGATTAGTGTGTATTAAAAATGTATTTAGGAACATAAAATATTTAGGGTTTTTGAATTACTTGTTTGATACTCAAATGCCTTTGGCAAAGCCATGAAGGATGGTCACATTACATTTGACAAATCGCCCCTCAGAGCAGTCTTGTGTTTGCTTACTCTCTCTAATTGTGCCAGGATGAATTTCCAAAATTCACTGAGCCACAGAAGTCACCCAGACATCTGGTGGTGGAGGGGGCAGTGGTTGAAAGAGAAGGGACTGGCTTGGGAAATTGGAACCCAATACACTAGGGAGCCTCCATGGCAAATCCATTTCATCATGTTAAGGGAGTCAAATTAAACCTTAGCATACTTGAGAGGATGTCTTCATCACTCGGACAACAGAAAATTCTTCACATTTTGAATTAAGGCATATAGTCTTACTTTGGGGACAAAAACAAAATAAAAATTAAAATACTTTCTGTTGCAAAATGACTTTAAATCCCACCCACCCTAGGAAATTGGTGGGAGGTGGGGAAGGTTTACTTATTCCAGGATAGGAGTAGGTTGGAGTGTTACTCCTGTAAAGGCTCAAGACACCGGTTTCTGGGACTTCCCAGGTGGTCCAGTGGTTAGGAATCCAGCTTCCACTGCAGGGCGAATGCACTCGATCCCCGGTCAGGGAACTAAGATTGGACATGCTGTGCAGCACGGCCGGAAAAAAAGAGACCAGTTTCCCAGAGACCATAGGGTTACAAAGCTGGTTTCTGGTTCTACTTCAGTTTTCTCATCACTAAAATGGGCCTGAGAATACCTACTTCAGCAAGTCCGTATGGGGATTAGATAAGATAATATCTGTTGAATCCATAGACTAGTGTGGGTAAAATAAAGTACCTCAGGGTTTGTCACTGCTGTATCCTTGAGGGTTGAGGAATATAATTTAGAAGCCCAAACATTCTTGATGGCTTTCTGGCTCATCTTTGCCTTGGAGACACCCATCAGGAGCTACAGGGATATCATCCCCAAAGAATTAAGAGTTAGGAAGTACACAGTTCCTTGCAGGTGACATGCGAAGACCAGCCCCCCTCTTTTTCAGTTACAGTGATGTTATGTGTAATAATAGTAATAGCCATGATTTCTAGGATGCCTGTGTTGACAGATGTACTAGAATTATCCCATAGGCTAGATATGCTATGAGGTGGATTCTTTTGTCCTATTCACCTCCCCCCACCCTGCCTTTTTAAGATGAGACCTGGGCAAGATAATGTTACACCCCAACATTAACATTAAACACAGTAGAGCTACATTGGAACCTGGGTCCGAGAGACTCCGAAGCCAGTGTTTCCTCAGCTCTCTTAGTTTCTTCCAGCGTGGAGTATCCAGACAGGCGTGGGGGCCATCAACAGAAGCACTCATTGTAAGCTCTGGGCCCAGCACAGTCCGTGGCTCCTTAGCGCAAGAGAAGTAAAAGTTAAACAAACATCTTTGCCATTAAAAAGGTGTTTATTGTAGGAGAGAGAATGATGCAATTCATCATCAAATACTGACACCTAACAACGATTTAGCATGTCACAAGTAATAAGCTCAGTAATTCCCACTTTAGGGACCAAGGTAGTGTTGGTATCATTTTATTTTGTCAAGTTAAGGACATTAAAAAACAGCTACTACCATCCATTGCCATCCTCATAGTATCTTTTTTCCCCCTCTAAAACACCACCAGATGAAAGGAAGAGATATGAAGTCTTAAATAGAAAAGAGTGTGTAGGGAGCCTCTCTCGATTAGCACTGCTCCCTTCTTTCTGCCCTGAGGGCCCGCCTGTGTGGCCCCATTAACAGAGTTCCTGGACCCCGCTTCTATGAAGGTTCCCCATAGAAGAGCGAGGGATGGAGGAGAGTGAAGGCAGGTGTTTGTCCTGTTCTTTCCTGTGAGGTTCCCACGGACTGTCGGTGTCCCACTGAGAAACAGTCAAAGCCACTGGTAGAAGGTTTGCTGCTCCTGTAACCATTCCCTCCACCTTTGACAGTTGCCCCAGGAATGGTGACAGGTGAGCTGCTATAAGCCCACTTTCCTGGACTATCGCTGTCCTAGGGTGCTTTTACACCCACCAACATCTTTCTTATTAGTCTCTTTGTGATTATCGTTATTCAAATATTCCATCTTTTTCCTGTTGGGATCCTGACTGATACAAGGATAGTCCTTGAAATCTAGCATATTTAGTTTCTTGAAATATACACTACTTTGTCTTCCTTGTTCCTGTTTCACTATTGATCAGTGAAAACTTCGTATTGTTGACCCCCATTACCATTCTCTTTTGCTGGATATTCTTGGATCTCTGATTGACACCCACGTGCCTGCCGAGTGACACCTTTAACTCTTTGCATAGATAGCCTATTAGCAGGACACACAGATGTGTTACAGGGACAGTGGGGGGGCAGAAGTGTAGGGTCTTGAATGGCAGGTATCTGAGGGAGGCTTGGATATAAAGGAGTGAGTGGCCAGTGTAACCAGGCTCAGTGGGGCGCTTTCTTTTCCTTGGTTGAGTCCGCTGGTGAGCACCATGGACATACATGCCTGCTCCAGTGCTTGGGGCATCGCTAACTTTGAAAAGTTTGTCTTCAGTTTTAGTTTCTGTCTTGATGAAAAACTCCCCCTCTTGGGACTTCCCTGGCAATTCAGTGGGACTTCGCTTCCAGTATGGGGGGTGGTGCCAGTTTGATCCCTCGTGGGGGAGTTAAGATCCCACATGCTCGAGGCCAAAAAAACCCCCAAACATAAAATAGAAGCAATTCTGTAACATTCAATAAAGACTTTAAACTGGTCTATATTAAATTTTTTTTTCAAATTACCCACTCTTGTGGAACCAAGTAGACTGTTGTTTTGGTTTCACAATTTTTTTTTTAGCTAACATCACCTATTAATGTGTTTTGTGTTCCTGACATCTATCACATTTCAACTGCTCTACAAAGAACATTTTAAAAACACAGGATGTTTGAGGATGATTAAGGTGAATAAGCCATGTTTTCCTATTCTCGTTTAACCCTCCTCCTCCCTGCCAACCCCCACAGAATACACTAATGTGTTTATTGTCCTTTGGGCTCTATTAACATAGCTGAATATGGCTTTCCTCAGCAAAGGTCTGTTATTGGGTACCACGTGGTGCCATAGGGAAGGTTCTGTTCACATCTTCTCTCCTGAGGAATGATATGTTAGTAAAAAATATATATATATTTTTATATATATAGGCTTAGCTGTGCTAACAGAGGCCCAGAATTAAAGTTGTTTAAATAACCTGGGAGTTCAGAATCTCGCATGTCACAGCCTGTGGGTAAGTGGTTCAGGCTTAACGTGGTGACTCTGTTCCATGAAATCTTTGAGACTTGACTGCTTTTATCTTTTTTCTCCCCAGAGATTTGCTTCCATTTGTATGATCCAAAGGCATATCCATCCCCTTTGAGGGCCTGATCCAGAAGTTGTGCACATTACTGATACTCACATCCGATTGGTCAAAACTTGGTCAGGTGGCTGCATCTGGCTGTAAGGGAAGCAGGGAAATGATGTCTTTATTCTGTGCCCAGCAAATCAGCAATCTCTTATTAAAGAAGAAAGGAAGAATAGATACAGGCAAACAGTTAATCACAGTGGGGAATATTAAATTCTTGTGTCAACTAAGCTCTTTTCTTACATATAAGCCAAGTGGTGCAGTTCCGCTGAACTTGAGTTGACTCTTGAGACATCTAAGCTGAGGACTGAACAAAGGACTGGAGTCTGGATGAAGGTTTAAACCAGCTAGTTGGAACCAAACTATAGAGTGTAGTCATGGGCTTAGAGATTAACATTGGAATCTCCATGGAGAATGATTTCTTCAGGGAGTGATATGCAAAGAAAGAAGACTGGACCCAGAAGGAACCTAAGGATATGTGCTTTCCTACATTTTCCCCGTAGGGAAGTAGAATGAGGGAGGAGAGAAATTGAATAGTTGTTGGGTAGGTGTTCTTCATGGGTCCATTGAGTATCTGCACATCATGTGAGCAGAACTGACTGCCTTTGTTCCAACTGTCTTTTCAAGGAAGTTTATGTCGTGAACAGCCTTGGAAGATGGAGCTTGTGTCTTCCTCCAAAACAAAGGGCAGACATACTTATTGCTCAGTATTAAAAGATTTGGGTTCCCTATGCTTGGGGTTCCTCTCCTGAAATGCACCCCACTCTTAGGTATATGTCTCATCTAGGCCTCTTTGAATCCCCTTTTGGGAGCTGGGTATCAAACATCCAACACAGATGGTGATACTTTGACGGAAGCTATTGCTGTGAACTGTAAATCATCCTTTGTCTCTGCTTACAGTCTCTGTCTTCTATAAGCATCCATGAAACTGACAGATTAATTTATAAAGTTTGAAGTAGAATAAAATCTCAGATTCTTCACAGTTATTAACGAGGGAGAATTTTAAGACAAAGCTACACTTGTTATTAAATTGTTATTTTTAAAATTAATTTATTTTAATTGGAGGATAATTTACAATATTGTGGTTTTTGCCATACATTGACATGAATCAGCCATGGGTGTACATGTGTCCCCCATCCTGAACCCCCCTCCCACCTCCCTCCCATCCCTCAGGGTTGTCCCAGTGCACCAGCTTTGATTGCCCTGTTTCATGCATCAAACTTGTACTGGTCATCTATTTCACATATGGTAGTATATATGTTTCAATGCTATTCTCTCAAATCATCCCACCCTCACCTTCTCCCACAGAGTCCAAAAGTCTGTTCTTTACATCTGTGTCTCTTTTGCTGTCTTGCGTACAGGGTCGTCGTTACCGTCCTTCTAAATTCCATATATATTTGTTAATATACTGTATTGGTGTTTTTCTTTCTGACTTCACTTTGTATAATAGGCTCCAGTTTCATCCACCTCATTAGAACTGACTAAAATGCATTCTTTTTAATAGTTGAGTAATATTCCATTGTGTATAAAAGTTGTGAATAGCCTTGGTTAATGATATAGTGGTTTTGAAAGATTTTGAACTCAAGACCCTTTATGCTCAGATTATTTAGGACCACAGAGGTGCTTTGGTTTATGTGGATTATATCTATTGGTATTAGAAATTAAAACTTAAAATAATTTTAAATGCTCAATTTGTTTAAAAATAAAAGTAATGTGACATTTATATGCAAAAACTGATTGTCAAGCTGACTCAGACTTGACAAAAAATTAAATCAACATGGATTATATTTGTAAATGTAAAACTATTAAGCTTTGGGAAGAAGACAAAGGAGAAATTCTTCATGACCAGAACTCAGGCAAAGAATTCATAGGTATAAAAGTAAAACTACAATCCATAAAATTAAAAAATGCTCAATTGGACTTGATCAAAGTGTAAAACTTTTGTTAAACACACTGATAAAGAATGAAAAGACTAGCTACAGAATAGGAGAAAATATTTTCAAACCCTAGGTCTAATAAAAGACATATCACGAGGGTACAAGAACTCTCAAAACTCAACAATATGGAAATAAACAACCCAATGTTTAAAAATGGGCAAAAGACTTAAATACACACTTCACCAGAAAGGATATACGGATGGCAAATTAGCACCTGAAAAGATGTTCAACATCATGAGCCATTAGGGAAATGAAAATTAAAAACATGATGAGAAACCTCTACATACATATTAAAATGGCAATAATAAGTTAATTAACAGTCATAGTATCAAGTGCTGGTAAGGACAGGGGACAACTGGAACGCTCATACATTGTTTGTGGGAATGCAAAATGGTACAGCCACTCTGGAAAACAGTGGGGCAGCTTCTGCAAAATGAAATATATACTTACTATATGACTCAACAGTCCCTCTCCTAGGTATTTATTCAAGAGAACTGAAAATGCATGTTCACACGAAAACTTGTACATGAATATTTATAGCAACTCTATTTGTAATCACCAAAGTTGGAAACAACCCAGTGTTCCTCAATGGAACACATCCATACCACGGGGTACTATTCAGCAGAAAAAAAGGAACAAGCTGTTGATACAGGCAGCAGCCTGGTGGCTCTCAAAGGCATTATGCTGAGTGAAATATAAGCAGTCTTAAAAGATTTCACACTGTATGATTTAATTTATATGACATTTTGCAGAAGAGAAAACCATACCAGGCAAGATCAGTAGTTGCCATGTGTACAAAGAACTGTACACCAAAAAAGGAAGTTTTACTGTAAGTTAATTTTAAAAATGAAAATGGCAATATAAACCCATTATGTAAATGTAACACATTTTTATGAAAATTAACCATATTTTCAAAAACAAAAAAATAGTATAAACAGTGGCATTGTTTTACATTTTTGTAAATTTCTTTACCATTGAGCTTAACAGAGACAGCTGTATTCTGATATCTCCTTCTGTATTCACTCTTTTGCCATACCATCTGTCATATAGTCACTGGAAAACCCCAATAGACACTTGAAAGAGAATAAGAGTGAAAAAAGCAAATAATTTCTTAGTATTATTATGATCATTGTTTTGACTCTATGGACCACCTGAAATAGTCTTGGGGATTCCCCAGGGCTCCTGGACCATACTTTGAGAACCACTGATATATAATATACCATCGCAAATTTTATTTTCATAGCATCAAGACTTTTTTTTGCCATACCCATATCTCCTATGTTTATTTAATGCTTTTGTTCAAACTAACCCATTTTTAAAAACAAATTTTTTTTTAAAAGAAACTTTCTGTATCTCCTATAAATGGGAAGCCAGTACCACTTCCCCATAAGTGGAAAGTTACTACAAGAATAAATATGCAGTGAGTAAGTTATATTGAATTTTAAAAGATTTATCCATGAACCATCTAAACTCATCTCTGTGTGGTACTATTTGGAAAACACTAATTTAGAGAAACAAGGATAATGAGGTGACATACCACTTCATTTATGTTGACAGATTTAATCCTCACCATTAGCATCAGAGATAGACAGTATTACTAAACTTAAAAAAAAAAAAGTGTGTTTAAAAAATGGAAGCACAAGAAAGTTAAAGTTGCCTAGTGTTCCACAGGGAGTAAATTACAGGGCAGGGATTTGAACCCAGGCAGTCTGGCTCCAGAGTCCAGGATGAATGCTGTGTTGGCAGATAGGAAACTTGGATTCTTGTCCAACTTCCACCTGAAGTTGTCAGTAGGACGTGTCCCTGAGTCTTATTGTTCTCACCATTGCCGTGAAGGAGGTGGGATGAATTAGGGCATGGAAGTTTAAATGATGGGTGCCTGTCCAAGGGGCCGGGCAGGTACGGGAATGGTGGGCTGAATGTGAGGTGACAGGGAGTGGTGGGGGGTCAGTGGCAAACTAGAGGGCTTGCCTTCCATCTAAAGAAAGCAACCCTACTCAGTTTCAACTTTCCCGTCTTGAGAGGGGTTTTCTGGGTTATTTTTTTTTTTTTTCAGATATCACTTTATTTTATAAGAGGAATTAGAAGTCTGGAGACTTTGTGTAAAATTTCTCAATTTGTACAACACTTGGAGAGGCCAGCCACACACATGAGCTGGCTGATATATGACCAGATGATCTCCTTTGACTTAGAGGAATCTGTGATTGAGTATGCTGTTACTACACAGTTGGAGAAACAAAATCCAAATGACAGAAATAGGCAGCTTAAAACAATGATGAACTTAGAAAGCGTCCCAACTCAGTCTATATAAATATTGATTCAGCTCTGGGTTCAAAGAACTAAGGCACGTTAATAGAATAATAGTGTATTTCTTTATGTTCCTGTTGTGTTGAGAGTAAGTCAGCAATACTTATCTAGTGCTAATTTTTGGTTTGCAGAGAGCTAATGTAATCATTAGATGAGCTTATTGAAATTCTTTTTTTAGATATAGAGACTTGCCCAAGAATGGTATTAGGAACTTTAGTCAGCACCGGCTCAGAATAGTAAAGACGAACATGTGATTTATGCCATTGTGTATACAAAGTAATGTTTCCTGAGACATTTTCTATATATATGTTGGCTATTTTGCTCTTTCGGGTTGTTTAGTTTTCTTCCCCCTCCTCCGCTTATCAGATTTCCTTCTAAATCCTGGCATTTGAAATGTTGTAGGGCTAGTTTCTCTGAATCCACAGTGAGACATACTAGTGGTTTCACAATTAATCCAAACTTGGGTTTACAGCTAATATGTGTTTATTTGAATTCCTGCATTTATTTTTATGTATTGTGTATATTCATAGTACTCAAAGTCTGTTTCAGGGAGAAAGAGGAAGGAGGACTAAATCTATAGACTGGATCTTGAAAGATGGGTTTATTCATCAATGACATCATAAGGATTGTATTTTCTCTTGGTTAATAAACGATTTGTTTGGCGGGCGTTGGAAGCCAGCCAGAGCTAGTCATGCCATTTCTTGGAAAAGATCTGAAGCAACTGGTAATTGAAATGATAATCATTTGATCATAGTTAGAGCTATTTGAAAATAACACTCATCTCCAGACTTGTCTCTTCTAGGGAACCATATTTGGTAAAATTGTTGCCAAATTCCATTTTTGCTAATGTTGAGACTTATATACCATGATACTTAATTATTTTCCAGTATATTCTAAACTTGATTTCTGGTTTGCCCTTTCCAGAAGCTGTTCCCATATGCTTTGAAACAATACCCAGCCTGAATTTTTATTCTGGCATTTAATAATCACCATGTAATAGCTATAAAATGCGTGACAACTACAGATCTTTTATTTCAAGAGGATGGTGTAGTGAGTCTGAGTGAAATCATCCATTGAAATGGTACTTTGTAATATGCCCCATTGTTTATAAAGTATTGACTTTTTTTTTTTCTTGAGCAGAAGATACAAACAGTTCCCGCTTTGTCTCCCATTTAGTGGAAGTTCATATTTAATCATGATAAGGGAAAGGATTCCATTACGAAAGTTTTACTTTTCATTTTTGATTGAGATTTGTTATTTTGCTGCTACCTAACAAACTCTTCTCAGAGGCAGCTTGGAACTGGATGAGGAAAAGTGAAATTTTAGATCCTACCTTAAAACATTTTAAAAAGACTAAATGTTTTCAAATCCAGGGCTTTTAACTGTATGAAGCTTATCTTAATAAACCCTCTTTTGTTTGCTTTGGAGTAGTGTGTACAGTGTGTGTGTGTGTGTGTGTGTGTGTGTGTGTGTGTGTGTGTAGGTGGGAGAGAAGAAGGAAAGAGTCATGTTTTATAGAAAAATTAGCCAAAAATCACTTGTGAATTCCCTTTGTTTAATAGCTCAGAGACATCTTCCTGTTGTTGTTTGTCAAAAATATTTCTAAGATTTTGTAAGCTTAGGGGTTTTCACAGCTCAGCTTTCTTCAGAAACGTGAAGTAAAAGAAATGAAAGAAGTCAGTTCAAGTTGAAATGTCAAATGCTTCAAATAATCTAAGTTTAAACCCAGGGAGATGATCTTCTTAAGCCTTTTCAAAGTATCTTTGGAAAGGAGAGGCCCTCCTTTGCTCCATGAATGGATATCTATTAAATATCTTGTTGGATTAATTCTGAGTCAGAAAAGTTGGTTGTTTCCTGGAAACAATTAAAGATGCTTAAAATTCAAATTTATGATCCATAGGAGAAACTTAAGTTTCAACTACTTTTCTTAGATTCAAAGGCTTTCTCCTCACCCACCCTCTTGCTTCTTACCCCATATGTATTAAGAGAAAAAATCAGTTCATTTCTCAACTTACAAAGTTTTTAAGAAACATGAGAATGTGTAAGTTTCTTTCAGTGGGAAGCACATAACATTTATGAAGTATTTCTTCTGGGATTACATCACAGTTTTATTTAATTTTAGGACAAAAGTTAAATTCAATATTTGTGTATAAGCCAAGGGAAAATGTACCATAAACATAGGAATTTGGGGGTGAGTCAGAGTTCCAAGAATCCCAGATTTACTTAGACCATTTATATAAAGACAGGCTAACCATTAGTCATCTATTTCTTGCTTTTTTACTTTTGTAATTAATGGCACCTAAAAATTAGCTTTCACCCAAGCGGTCAAAAAGGGAGACTGAGCTTTGGCAACTAGCATTAAAGATAGCTATTAGAATTACTGCCCAATTTTTGGACGTATTCTAAGCACCTAACAAAAAATCCTATAAATTACTCCTCAGCTAGACCACAAGCCGTGAAAAACCTTTGAAATGAAGGGAGTTATTGAAGGTCCTCTGTCACCAAAAAAAAAAAAAAACACATTGTCTTCTCGCATTAAACCACTCAAATGGTGTTTCAGATGGGCTTTATTGAAAAATGTATTATTTTACTTCAGAACCACCAATAACGTTGTTCTCTCCCAACTACCTCTTGTAGGATGAAGTCATTGCTGTTTCCGAAAAGGTGATCGTGAAGCTTGAAGACCTGGTCAAGTGGGTACATTCTGATTTCTCCAAGTGGAGATGTGGTCTCCAAGCTGGGTCAGTGAAAACGGAGTCCCTGGGAAGGAATGGACAGAAGGAAGCTCTGCTGAAGTACCGGCAGTCAACCTTAAACAGTGGACTCAACTTCAAAGACGTTCTCAAGGAAAAGGCTGACCTTGGTAATTATCGTTTGTACTTCTAAATCTAACCTCTGGGCATGTACAGTAACCACTTCTTTTATTGTAGGTTTTGCTGGAAACACTGTCATTCATATCTGTGTGTGTGTGTGTGTGTGTACATGTATGCTGCTAAGTCGCTTCAGTCGTGTCCGACTCTGTGCGACCCCATAGATGGCAGCCCACCAGGCTCCTCTGTCCCTGGGATTCTCCAGGCAAGAACACTGGAGTGGGTTGCCATTTCCTTCTCTCGTGTACATATATATATATATATATATATATATATATATATATGTAATTTCTTTAATCTCAAAGGGACCTGGGAATATTTATGGATAGATGACTGGGTGTGTAAGAAATGGATGTTACCTGTTGGGTCACAAGACCTTCTATGTGTGGAGCCCTGTGCTAGAAAATGGATAATATAACACGTGGCATTTAGCAACTTTCAGTAGCTTCCCTCATAGCTTGTTGGTAAAGAATCCTCCTGCAATGCAGGAGACCACAATTGGATTCCTGGGTCAGGAAGATCCACTGAAGAAGGGATAGGCTACCCACTCCAGTATTCTTAGGTTTCCCTTGTGGCTCAGCTGGTAAAGAACGTGCCTGCAATGCAGGAGACCTGGGTTCGACCCCTGGGTTGGGAAGATCCCCTGGAGAAAGGCAAGGCTACCCACTCCAGTATTCTGGCCTGGAGAATTCCATGGACTATACAGTCCATGGGGTCCTGAAGAGTCAGACACGACTGAGCGACTTTCACTTTCACTTTCAGTTGCTATCAAGGCGTTAAGTCTTAATTGAGGGACCTAAAATTGAATGAGTGGAGAGTTATAGTATTTGTTCTGAGTAGATAATATGACATTTATTAGGACTGTGTCAGGAAAGCAAAACGAGGAAGACAGATGAATTACTTAACGTGGATCAAGGATCCTTGATCCTCAGAGCAGAGGATCCTTTGCTGGTTGGCAACTCCTGGCCTAGGTCCCCCAAGAGTTTTTAGTGTTCAGTGGTCACCATTAACTATATGGTTTTTTCTTTCCTTCCTTCCCCTATTCCACTACAGCTTTAAAAGAGAA
The DNA here is from genome assembly GCF_029407905.1 of Bubalus kerabau. NCBI lineage: Eukaryota > Metazoa > Chordata > Mammalia > Artiodactyla > Bovidae > Bubalus > Bubalus kerabau. The sequence continues at coordinate 141,146,266 of NC_073624.1, forward strand.
ATTGGGATTTAGAGTTGTTATTCTGTTTAGTGTTTGAATCCTGACTCTGTTGCTTCCTTAGCTGTGTGGGCTTGGGCAAATTAACCCCCACGCCTGGAAAATGTGGACACTTTTCAGGGTCATTGGGAGATGTAACACCCAGTGATAGGTGTATATTGGTGTATGGAAGGGGCTCTATAATTAAGTCTGTTGCTTTTTCTTAACACTGTCTTCTCCAATGAATTTTTTGTGTCCTTTCCTATTTTTTTTTTTTTCCTCTTTTGTGTCTCCCGGGTGGCATTCACTGACTTACTTTCCTAGCATTGCTCAAGACCAATGTTGTTGACCTCTGATTTAGACCAGTTATTTCCTCTTTAGGCAAAGAGGAACTTCACTTTTAACATATTAAGGCATCTTTTTCTTTCATTCTAGCACAGTGCTGATTTTCATAGCCCTATTTTATGCGTTAATGTGAAAACTTCCTGTTTTTTCTTTTAACCTAGATTTTAACTACTACAACAAACTTAAGACTATTTTAATTGGCATAATGAGACTGAATAACACCTATAACTGACTTGTCTTTTGTGTGATTCTGGTTTGTGATGAGCTATGCTGTATTTTGGGAATAGCATTAATATTTTCTTGCAGTTTGAGTTTAATAATCAACAGTTTCTTGGCATGTTTTGTTAGATGTCAGACAATAATATTTTGGTCATGGTGGCCTGGTTGTCATGTGCACATTTAGGGAAAATTATTAATCTAGTGGTTTTTATTTTAAAACCAAAGAATTCCCCCCCCCCTTTTTTTTTTACTGATTTTCTTATATAGGCTGTTACAATTTTGTGAACACATGTGACTAGCCTTCTGACATGTGGTAATGCTGAATAATACAGCTGTTGTGTTACTTGCCTAATATATGATCTAAGCTGTATTGCTATTGTCTTATGTTTTTCTTAACATTAAAACCTTTCTTTTGTTTGTTTGTGTTTTTTTTTTAAATTATGAAATATACTGTTACTAATAAAAAACTAAACAGGAAACCCACGGGGGACGAAAGGATGTGTAGATGGTTAAGCTTGATGTCACGCATATAAACAAGAGTATTTATAGCAGGGCTGTTTTTGTATTTAAAATTGATAGTTTATTAATGAATGAAAAGAAACCCAACTTCTTAATTTCATCAGGACATTTAGAGGTTTTGATCTTCCTGAACTCTAAAAATGTCCATAATGTAACTTTTTAATAATTGATTCCAGAAGAAATTGGTTTATAATGCATATTCAAAGTACTTAGTGGTTTTTAAATCTTGTTCGTTAGACTTACTTAGAGAAATTTTTTAAATAATACTGATTGCTGAGGCCAGTTTTCCCAGATTCTTCATTCAGTAAGATTGAGGCAAGGCCAAGGAATGTGACCTGATAAAAGGATCTCTAGATGACTGATTTTTTTTTTTGGGTGGTGGGTGGGGGGTGGTCTCATTTGGGAAACAGCTCTATGATTAGTGCAGAGGAAAGGAAAATAAGCAACAGGAGATTTGACTGGGAAAGCTCTCTGAAGAATAAGGAACACTGTGTATTTTTCTCTCTTTTTTTAATGTAAAATACCTCTTTAAGGATAGAATTTGGGGCCTTGAAATTCTACTTAGTTGGTATGAACTGTGGGGAATTTGAGACAAATAGCTTTTGTAATTGGAATGCACACTGTGTTGTAATAATGTGGAAAGAGAAACAAAAACTTTCCTTAATGTAATGAGTTTTCATTATCTGCTTGATCTAAGGGTTGCGAGTTTACATTGTGAGGATTTATATTGGGGAGATTGGGGGTGTCCTTTGCTGTGTACATTCCTGTCCCAACAACTTTCTCTTCAACCTCTTCCTTTCTCTGTCTGTAACATCAAAATATTTGTTGTCTGCACTTTTCTTTCTACCCAGTGGTTTTCTTATCTCCCTTTCTCTTGGCCACACTGAAACCACTTCCAATACCACATTGTTGATGGAAGTTCACACACTTATTAGGTTTTTCCTTCTGTAGAACCCTTCCAGCTCCTCATTGTTCTTACCAGAGAAAGAAGATGAACTCTGAGATTACTTAAGACCCCCTCCCTCTTTTTTTTCCTAGCAGAAGTAAGGAAAGAATAGACTGATCTCACCTTTCCGTGGATAAAGTAAAACTCCAATATGTTATTTTTCTGACTGAATTATTTTGCCATGTTAAAATATCAATAATAACAAAATAATTTAGTTGACTCTTAAAGAAGGGATTCTACCATATAAAAGCTAATTATAGAACTCTTCTTGTTCAGTGTTTAGTTAGAATAAGTTCCCTTTAATCCCAGTTTGTCACTTCCTGTCTCTCTGAATAGTTTAAAAAAAAAAAATGTTCTCACAAATGTGTTTCTGCCAACAAATTAATACTCCACAAAGAGAAACTCTGCCCCAAATGGCAGCTTCCAATAACTGCTCTGACTCAAATCATCAAATCACAACTCTTTCATTTTTTTAATCCCCTTGCCCTTCAAGGACAATATTTGCGGATGTCATGTTTGCTTAAAAAAAAAAACTATTTAAGATCATAAATGATGACTAAACTGCAGATCTAGATGGTGTGGAAAGTAATAATCTTAAAAAAACACTTCTGAGATGTGCGAGTACATTCGTCCCTTTCCCCCTTCTTTGTCCTTTTCAAAGAAAGTTCAATATGAAACCAATTCAAATTGTGACTTTACTCAGTGAAATATTTTACCTTCTTTCAGACAGTTTCATACTGAAGTTTATAGAAAAAGGAAGAAAAAAATAACCATGTTAAAATCGAAGGGTTAAGGAATGTATTATTCATAAGCATAATGAACACAGGAACCTGTTTTTCCAGAAGAATCGGGTTGATTAAATCGTTCACTATACAAGCCTCTAGTTATTTATTTTTGTCTTTAGAATTACAGTACTTAGCGTTTGTAATAAAGTGGACCTGATACCCATATTTGGTATGGCAGTTGGAACTAGTCAAATGAAGAATTATTTCATTTTATGAAACTTTAAGCAACTAAGGAATATAAACACTATCAGTTAAACATAGCATACTTGCATTTTTTTTTATTCCTTGGGCTAAAGTTTGAAAAAAAAATCAAATTATTTTATATAACACTGCTTCTTACAGAGTTCCTTTAAGTGAAGTATGAAAGCTGCAGTGTAAGCTTTATTGGCCTATAAATATGTCATTATAGTTGGACTACATTTATATGCTTTGGATTGTTGTTTAAGCCAAGAAAATATGTCTCTACAGGTTGACTTTTTATTGAAACCCTTTGAGGCATACAACAGAATGTATTTTAGGCCAAGGTTATTAAAGCAGCATTTTCTCTTTTTTTTTTTGCAGCAGCAGACTCATTGTCAATTATGCTGCCACAAATTGTCTGTGAATGGGCAGCTATGAATGGTTTCATCTCCACATGTTTCTCTAGAAAAAGAAAGAAAAGATAGGGGAATCTGAGCTGAAATTGGGAAAAGAGACCAAAAGATGCGGGTGTGGGTATGGCTGAATTTAATGATGGGGGTTCCTTCAGTTCAATTTCTGTTTCTAAAGTCCCATCAAATTGAGAAAGAGTACCTTCTCCTGTCTCTTCTGTTGTTGGGAGGTTTACTGTACCTTGGGGAATAGACAGCCATGGTGGTGGTAAAGGAGCCATGGTTTGATGGTCAGGAGAATCTTAGCTTTCCCTGCCCTGGAGATGTCACTCAGGGCACAAGTCACTGTGTTTACACCTTCAGGTCCCTCATGTGTGAAATGGGTAATAGTGTGTGCTTTGGTTTTTGAGAAGATAGACTGAGAAAAAAGTGTCTATGGAAGCATTTGTGAAGCTGAAGTCTGAGATGGTTTTGTCATTGTTGTATTCTTATGAGAAGGAGATTCTATATCAAAGGGAGCTAGGCGGTATAATATTAGCTAATTTGTCTAAGAACATCCCTAATCTCATGTTCTGGTGATTTGGGGCACGGTTTACGCTCTCACTATCTGCCTCGATAGAAGACTGTTATTAAAATCGTTTAGGTTCTTGCTTTTACTTATATATATTTTATATATACTCACACACTTTGTATATATTATATATACATCTATGTGGAGAAAGGATACAAATATATTTTATGTTTATGTAAAAACATGTATTTATATTTTATATAACACTTTTCCTCTTAAATTCTGTCTAAATAAGCTGGGCCACAGTGGCCAGTGATGTGTGGTATCTTCTCTAGTACTTTTAGTTAGAAATTGACTGTAGTCTTTGCCTGGAATTTCTGGAGGCTTTTTATTTCAAACGGTTGTTTCAACTTAACTGTGAGTTTGATATGTCAAGCTGCTTCCCAGGATGTGGCTGGCTATGGGAAGGATTCTTGCCTTGTGTTGCAGAAAACAGTATAAATGTCTCTAATAAGAAGCATGGTAAGGTGCTGAGAGTTTGTAAGTATTTTTCACCAGAGACATCTAATGAACTTCTTAGGATTGAAGACATGATTCTTACTAAGACAACCCTTTTCTTTTATCCTTCCTTCCTTCCTAGATGTAAATTTTGTTTGTATGTTAAACAGTCTTCTGAGGTATTTGTTGTTTATATTTTAACGTCCATGGCTGACCTACCAGGCAATTTTTTTTTTTTTTCTTAAGATAGAAACTTGGGAAATTTCTTGGATGATATAGTGTTGAATTATGCTGTTTGTGGATATCATGAGGAATCCCTACAGAAGGGCCTCTTCACTGAAACAAATTAGCCTTTACCGTGTCCTTGAGTTCAAAATAGAAATCAATTACACTCGAAGCTTATCAAAAATTTGTAAAGATAATTTCCAAAGGATTTTGTCACAGGCTCCTCCAACAATATTGTTGTATGAACCATGCATTCTTTAAACAATCTAATTCTAGCACAACAAACACAGGAGAGGCATGCCGTCCACGTGCCAACGTGGCTCTTTCTTCAAAAGGTTGTTTCATTTCATTGTCAAGTGACAGCCCAAAGAACCTCTGACAGGAGCAAGTTCACACTTCCAAGAGTCTGTCCCCAAGATACTCAGAGCTTTAGAACAGCATAGTGACAAGCTATTTTCTAAGGGCCTGGGAACACTGATGGGAGCTTATTCCATTCCTTTCAAAGTTAAAATTCAGCTTCGTCATGTAATCAAAGAGTTGAACACTGTCCTGAAACAATGGCAAAATGAACATATAAAAAGTGTCTTGAATAAATAACAATGATGTATGTTGTCTGCACTCAGCCACCTTGGCTAGATCTGCTGGAAGGGAAGTCTGTGAAATCTGTGTGTGAGCCAGTCGACAGCTGGTCCTCGATATTGCTGTCTAGATATTCATACTGCCACCCTCCTGAAGGCTCATTTCAAGTTAAGACCCTTCCATTTGGAATTTTTATTGACTTTTAGATCTTCTAGTGTCGCCTAGAGTGATGAATGCTTTCTAGAAGATTCATATCTTTTGATAATGGATTTAAGGTGAATAGTCAAACTGAAGAGAAGTTTATAGAATTTAACACTTTGTTCTAAACTTTAGAGTTTGAGATGTTGGGGCAGAAGTAGAAAATGAAATTGCAACTTCAGTGCTATTTTTAGTGTTCAGGTTACCAGCATTCACCTCTTGGATACAATAGTTGAACAAAGTAAGAAACTCATGCTTGTTAGGAGCTCTTCATAGTACTGTCAGACTGGCCATTGGTACACTTGATATTTCCTCCCCCTTTCCTTGATATCATCCTCAATCCTCTCTTTATTTAGCCAAATAATCCCCCCCCCCTTTTTTTTTCAATTTTTCACCAGGATATGGTTTCAGAATCCTTCCCCATCCTAATTACTCACCAGGACATACTCTGGTTGTTCTTTTATACCGTCTTACCCATTTACGTTTTGCAAGCTCATCTCTGTTAAGAACCCTAGGCTTCCAGTGGAAGAAAGCCATGGCACATCCATCAGGCTTGGCACCCTCTCTGGATAGGACTGACTCAGGCAAAACTGTTAGAATATCTTCCCTAAAGCCGTATGGTCTTGACTTTTTACTCCTCAGGGCAAAAAGGAGGGAAAAGATGTTATTGAACCCCTATACCTCCTGAAGTTTAGTTATCTTTAAAAAAAAAATCAGTAGTGTTAAATGTAGACTATTATCTAATGAGCACCATCATCAGCTAATATGGCAGAAGGTTTTCTGGCTCTGTATCACTGCCTTGCCTTTCAAGCTTCTGTAATTCCTATAGTTAAATATTGTAGCATTTAGGGTAGGTTTGTAGTGTATTTGCCTCAATAAAGAGCCACAGTTGAATACCAGCTTGGAGTCCAGCTTTGTTTAAGCTGTTCTGATCAAATAAGATAAAAGACCAGCATGTCTTCCCTAAATTATCGTATGTGTTAGTTTAGTTCATTATCATCCTTCTGGACTCTAGCTGTTCCTGCCTTTTTCTTTTTTTTTTCATTTTCTGTTTTCTGGTGTATGGCCATATCTATGATAAAAAAAGACCATGATGGAAAAGGCGACCAACCCATACTTTTGTTTCAGTCTCATTAATAGAAATGTGAATTTCACAGTGAAATATCTGTGGTAGTCACCATCTGATGGGAAGATTACCAAAGATGAAAGAAATTCAGCTGTGGTCTGAGTCCCTTGCTATGTATATGTATATATATACCACCTTTAGTTTCTGATTGCATACCCGGGGTCTTTTGGAAAATCTTTTAGGCAGCCTTGGCTTCTTGCACACTCATAAATATCTGGTATTATAGACAGACTGGCCTATTTGGGGCAATACTTCTATCTGCATCAGGTGATAAGAGCCTACTGTGAAGAATAAACTGACTGATCCACGTGGTCTGTCAAACACCCTTGAACAGTGCAACACTGTGCCTCAAATGTGCTTTAAAAATGAAGTTTGATTCAACATTCCCCTTGAGCTGGAAGTGCAATGTGCTTTTCTTTTATTGTAACTCTAAAATACTTTCGTTTGCATTCCACCTCTCATCTCTTTGGCCACTACATGATTACTGATTATAGGCCATTATTATAGCTGTTACCATGATAGCATCACTGTGGAATCCAGTAGTATATACATCCTACATGTGAATTGATGGAGCTATTCCAGAGGGCTTTGTGAACAGGTATTTGATTTGGACATTTAGGCTCAATTCTCTTTAGTATTGATGCTGATTCTTCCCAATTGCTCATTTGTCTTTTCAAGTACTTTAACTGTGAGATTTTATTGCAAAACAGTAGTTTTCTTAAATGTCAAAGACCCACTCCTCTTCTCTCCTCTAACATTGTGTGTTTCAGTCTGTAGTTTGTACAGGTCACTTCTGAGGAAATTTGAGGTTTGAACTTTTACCCCCATTTTAATGAATATGTTTATTTAGGACAGATTGGAGTAATAGTGGGTTTTCAGAGGCTTTACCAAATGCTTTACGCACAATGGGGTCAAGAAAACAGTGCTGTGGATTTGGGGTTTTCCTAGTTGCCTGGCCCTGTGTGTTTTCAGCTAGTGTGCTGGAGTTCAGCGGCCTCTCTTTTTCCCCCTAAAATCCCAGAGATGTGCCTGGCCTTGAATTCTCTTTCTTTGGACCTTTCCACTTGCTTTTTATTAGGCTGGTGCCGAAGTAATTATGGTTTCAGTCTGAATGTTAAATCATGGTAACTAGACTCAAACACATCTTTATTAATCAAAATAGGAACCATTACAATCAACACATATTTGCCAATGAGAAATAAGTTTGTTTACTCCTGTAGCGTAAAAATCCACGCTTCAGGATTCGACAAACTCTTGGAAAGCATGGTCTGTCCTCCTGCTGGTTGTGGAAGCATTTTCCCTGCAAAAAGCTGTCAAGATGCTTCAGCTGGGGAGAGGTCAGGTGGATATGTAGATGAGGTAGAACTTTGTAGACCCATTTGTTCAACTTTGGAAGCGTTGGTTGTGTGATGTGTGTTTGGGTGTTGTTGTGGAGAAGAATTGGGCCCTTTCTGTTGACCAATGCTGGCTGCAGACGTAGTTTTTGGCGCATCTCATCGATTTGCTGAGCATACTTCTCAGATGTCGTGGTTTTGTTGGGATTCAGAAAGCTGTAGTGGATCAGAGTGGCAGCAGATCATGCAACAGTGACCATGACCCCTTTTTTGTTGGAGATTTGGCTTTGGGAAGTGCTTGGGAGCTTCTTCTCAGTCATACCACTGAGTTGGTCATTGCCGGTTGTATAAAATCTGCTTTTTGTTGCATGTCACAATCCAATTGAGAAATGGTTTGTTGTTGTTGCATAGAATAAGACGACACTTCAGAACAACAATTTTTTTGATTTGTGGTCAGCCCACGAGACACCCACTTATCGAGCCTTTTTACCTTTCTGGTTTACTTCAAATGCCAGACAACATAGCATGGTTGACATTGAGTTCTTTGGCAACTTCTCTTGTAGTTGTAAGAGGGCAGTCCTCGATGATCCTCTCAGTTGGCCATTGTCAACTTCTTATGGCTGGCCACTGTGCTCCTCATCGTCAAGGTTCTCGTCTCCTTTGCAAAACTTCTTGACCCACCACTGCACTGTATGTTCATTAGCAGTTCCTGGGCCAAATGTGTTGTTGATGTTGTGAGTTGTCTCTGCTGCTTTATGGCCCATTTTGAATTTGGTTTAGAAAACTGCTCGAATTTGCTTTTTGTCAAACATCATTTCTATGGTCTACAATACATAGAAAATAGACAGCAAGTAATAATTCATTAGCAAAAATCATAAAGCAAGAGATGTGCATTAAAATGAGGTATGACGTAACCACATTTAAGAATGTATTCCAGTATCAAATGGCAAATTTCAACATTGCAAAACTGTAATTACTTTTTCACCAACCTAATAATGTTTAAAGCATTTCTAGCATCTTTTATACTTCTGACCCTTTAAAAATACTGGCATTCAGCCTCTAGTCCCCCTTTCTTTGTAACTTCATGCCTACTGGATAAGATGCGAATGTTGTAGGCAAGCATCCAGTGAAATATTCAGCCCCAAACCCCAGATTTTTTTTTCTTTTTTCTTTTTTTTCACATGTTTTTGATATGGACAATTTTTAAAGTCTTTATTGACTTTGTTACAACACTGTTCCTGCTTTATGGTCTGGTTTTTTGGCCCCAAGGCATGTGGAATCTTAGCTCCCCAACCAGGGTCTGAACCCATACTCCCTGCGTTGAAAGTTGGAAGTCTTAATACTGGACCAGTAGGAAAGTCCTTCTTTTGTATTAAATACTGTATTGTTCGTTGTTGTTGTTTTTCTGATTGCCAGGATTATCCGTGTTCATATTAGAAGATGCAAGCTATACAACAAAGTGTAGAAAAATACGTTGCTGCTTTTCCTCCCGCTTGGAAGTAACTGTTGTTAGCATTTCTTATATCAATATTCTAATCTATATGAATGTGTTTTTAGGTATGAATTAATAGGTATAGTCTTTTCCCTATAAAAATAAAATGTCTGCCCCTCCCCCATTTAAATTTGTACAGGTGTATTATGACCATGCCCCCATATTATAAACCACTCTGTCTCCACTGTTTCTTTCTGCTGCATAACGTTTCATTGTAGATGTGTTTCTGTTTGGACATTTCAGTTGCTTCTGTTTTCCCACAAACTCTGAAATTCTTGTAACTCTGCCCACATCCATGACTATTTCCTCATACGTTTGTAGAGGTAGAATTGGCAGCTCAAAGTGCACACAGAAAGTTAAGAGAGCCTATCTCTCTCTTATCTCCTATCGCTTATGTAAACCTCTTGCCTTAGCCTAACTAGTCTAACTGCCTGGTTTTCTTTCTTTTTAACCACATGCACCCACTCCCCTGCTCCCCAGCCCTCCAGTAAGTTTCATACTTTACTCATTCTTGGAATGCCCCTTCCAGAATTCTTACCTGAAGGAATTCTCTCTTTTCATTAAGATTCAGTTTAAGCCCCTGAAGCCTTTGTTCAACATCCAGCTCAAAGGATTTTCCCTGCTTAAGGAGCTCTTATCACACTTAGTGTCTCTACCACCTGATTGAGCACCTTATGCTATAACTAGCTATATAATGCGGTATATTATGTGTTTGCCTTATCTTCCCAGTAACAGTCCTAACTATCCTGTAGGTTTTCTAACTTCAAAGCTATATTTAGTAGGTTAAGTAAACATGCGACGTTTATGATCAACCTCCTCTGAAATCTCTGGCGTTCTCTTCTCTGCGTGATGGGGACACCTGTGTGGATTTGGTGGTTGACTTGAGTTCTTCTCTGGCACTTCCTAGGACACCCCCTAGTGAAGGGGCTTCTTATTGGTACCTAGAAGGAGAAGCAATGTAGAGTTAGCCCTCCACATCTTTGGGTTCCACATCCATGGATTCAACCAACCTCAGGTGGAAAGTACTCAGAAAAGAAGAAGAAAAAACCTTCAGAGACTTCCAAAAAGTGAAACTTGAATTTGCCCCATTCCAGCAACTGTTTACTTAGCATTTACATTGTATTAAGTGTAACAGCTAATCTAGGGATGATCTTTGAACCACACCGGTGTTAGGGTGCTAACCCTCTGTGCAGTCGAAACTCTCAGTATAACTTATACTTGGCCTTCCGCTGCAGTTCCTCCATTTTCCTAGTTCCTTATATCCATGGATCCAACCAGCCTTGGATTCCTATGTAAGTGGACCCATGCAGTTCCAACCCATATTGTTCCAGGGTCAACTGTATAAAGGAGGATGTGTCTAGGTTATGTGCAAATATTCTACCATTCTATATAAGAGACTAGCATCCTTGGGTTTTGGTATCTGGGAGGTGGGGAGGGGGGAGGGTGTCTGAACCCAATCCCCCACAGATACCAAGAAGAGATGACTGTACTTTTAGTATTTCATTTCTATTTTTGGCTTCATTTGCAGTCCACCATGGGGGTCACAAAGAGTTGGCCATGACTGAGCACACACAGATTTCACATATTATGTCTATAGACTGACTCAAGGAAATTTACTGAGAGCTTCCGAACATTTTCAAAGCTAGCTTGCTAGCCTAGGGATTTTTGGTAGTGTTGTAGTAGGAGTTTGTGTGTGGACATTTTATGTATTATTACTGGCATTTATTAATTCCTTTCCTCCTCAAGGGAATCTATTTCATGTGTCAGGATTATAGCAGTGACAAAAACATACAGGGAAATAAACAAAGCCAGACTGGACTTGCTCTGCCTTATCTTCCCCCCCCTCCCCCAATCATCAGCTTGTTTACAGTCTTTTTCTTTTTAGGTGACAGGTTATTAAGGAAATGGTTTTAGTAAGATATCTAATACTTCTTATTCTAGGCAATTGTACTGTTTTAATCCTAACCTCCCTTAATTACGATGGTTACTCCCCAATCATGGTGGAGGATATTTTCCACCCTCCAACCATCCATTCCACTTCTTTGGTTCACAAAGAAAAGTATTCTGTTAGTTTCTACAAAAATAATGTTCCATTCCTGGCCTATTCACTCAATAAGGAATAAAACATTGTTTTCACAGCAATGCTGATAATAAGGCAGATTTCAAAGCATGATGAAACATATACTTTTCTAGCAGAGAAAAACCTATAGTTACCTGGCTAATTACCTATCACGTGATGGCTGTGTGTAAATATAGGCTTTCACATGTGCAGCCTCTGTGTGGCTTGCTTGCCTTTTTTTTTTTTTTTTTTTTTTACATTAAGAGTACTCATTTAGTTTCCATTGTTTTGTATTAATGTTTTCAATCAAAGATTTAGAAGAATGAGCAAACACAGGAACTACCATTCCCAGGCGGCTTCTTGCTGACCACTGTACTAAACCTCTGTGGCATGAACTTTGAAATAAGACAGACTTGAATTCAAATCCTTGCTCTGTAAGCTGTATGACCCTAACATTTTTAATTCTGCTTTGATCGCTCATCTGTAAAACAGGTAATACCTATCTCAGGGAACTGGGGAAGATTAGATTAGATTACACATGGGGGAGTGTTTAGTCAATTCAAGAACATCAGTGTTCTTTCCTCTTTCCTTTAGAAAAGTAAACCTTAAGAAATGCTATTTTCTTCCCCAAGAAAGTAGAGTGGACAGTTGCAACCTAAATATAGAAACATGCAGTATCAGGCATCAGCTTCTACTCACATTTCATTAATCAACAAAGTGATTAATTCCTTGGTCATGTTTTACTCTTGAGAAGTGAGGGTATGTCATCATACAGCATTCTTGGAAGGAGAAGAAAATTGAATGTTGGGTGAACATTTGTAATATTTCACACATGACCTTTGGATAATGGTAAATCTCACACAATAATAAAATATCAGGATTGATAATCTAGTTACAGAATTCTAGTTATGACCTCTTTTCTGCACTTAATACTTCTTAAATGTCTCTGCAGAAATTAGTTGACTTTTTAATATTTTCAGTGATTGAGGAAACTCATGACTTTACAGTTCCATTCCATCTTTTATCTGTCTCTGTGCTAGAAATTCTTTCTTTTGATGAATTAAATTAGAAATGTATGGTTTATCAAATAAGCGATTATATTAATGATATTCTGTTGTCTTTGGTGCTGTTCTCTGAGACAACAGAGAACAAATCAAATTTTTGTTTTCTTAACAGCATTTCAAATATTTGAAAATAACTGCCCATATCTCCGATTTTCCATTCTCCAGGTCAAACACAAACACCCTCAATCTACATTCCTTATACAGCATGCCTGCTGGTTTGGCTACCTTTCTAGTAGCCCTTATCTAAAGATATCTAAGTTGTCTCACTCTCAGTGTGTAACTATGTCTTCTATTTAAAGAAAAGGAGACACTTCAATCTGTTTTTCCCTCTTAATTTTACTTTTTATACAAAAAATTTAAACCTAAAAGTACTTCTTTACCTCCTTTCTTATTCCATTCCTCCCAGAATTAACACACTGCTAATGATCAGTAGTTACTCCTCTAGTTACCTGTGTGTGTGTGTGTGTGTGTGTGTAAATTGTCTTGCTTTAAATATAAGATCTTACTCTGTGTACATTATTTTGCAGGTTGCTTTGTCAGCTACTGTTACGTAGCCTAGAACTGTGCTGTGCAACATGGTAGGCACTAACCACATATAGCTATTGAGCCCTTGAGATGTGACTACTATAACAGAGGAACTGAGTTTTTAAATTAATTTCAGTTTGAAATTAAAAACTAAAGCGGTGTAAAATTTTCTTTGTTAAACATAACTTGATTGCTTTGGTAGGACTATATCACTTTGAATATTTAGCATGCAAGTTAGATATGCTATAAGTGTAAAATACATACCAGGTTTCAAAAACTTAGCATAAAAAATATATCTCATTAATAAATGTATATTGATCACCTGTTGAAATAATATTTTGACATGTTGGGTTAAATAAAATAGTATTGTAATTTACATTTTTCTTTATTTTTAATGTGGGTACTGAAAACTTTAGGAAACTTTTAGATATAAATGGTGCGCATTGTATTTGTATTGGACAGCGCTGATCTAGAAATTAATGTTGGCTTAAAGCTCAACATTCAAAAAACTAGGATCATGGCATCTGGTCCCATCACTTCATGGGAAATAGATGGGGAAACAGTGGAAACAGTGTCAGACTTTATTTTTTGGGGCTCCAAAATCACTGCAGATGGTGACTGCAGCCATGAAATTAAAAGATGCTTACTCCTTGGAAGGAAAGTTATGACCAACCTAGAGAGCATATTCAAAAGCAGAGACATTACTTTGCCAACAAAGGTTCGTCTAGTCAAAGCTTTGGTTTTTCCTGTGGTCATGTATGGATGTGAGAGTTGGACTGTGAAGAAGGCTGAGCGCCGAAGAATTGATGCTTTTGAACTGTGGTGTTGGAGAAGACTCTTGAGAGTCCCTTGGACTGCAAGGAGATCCAACCAGTCCATTCTGAATGAGATCAGCCCTGGGATTTCTTTGGAAGGAATGATGCTAAAGCTGAAACTCCAGTACTTTGGCCACCTCATGCAAAGAGTTGACTCATTGGAAAAGACTCTGATGCTGGGAAGGATTGGGGGCAGGAGGAGAAGGGGATGACAGAGGATGAGATGGCTGGATGGCATCACCGACTCGATGGACGTGAGTCTGGGTGAACTCCGGGAGTTGGTGATGGACAGGGAGGCCTGGCATGCTGCGATTCATGGGGTCACAAAGAGTCGGACATGACTGAGTGACTGAACTGAACTGAACTGAACTGATCTAGAGAGATTTGGATGGCTGTGATATTTTGCCAAATCTTTTATTTTAAATTATATGTCGGGCATACATTGCAGTGTGTGTGCATCCTCTACAGGGGGTTGTGCTTTTGTGACTTTACTGAACAATGCTGTTTCGAGTACAGTATCTTTATTTCAAGCCCAGGATGTCAGGAAGCAAGCGCAAAAGCAGCAGTGACGTAGCTGGTACTGCGAGGTTAGCTAGGCTAACTTTGAATTAACGAACATGCTCTCAGAATAGAGCTCATTCGTATGTAGGGAATTTACATAGTAGCATCACTGTTGTATCCGCTGAGTGCTTAAGAAAGCCAGGGCACTATATTTGCTGCAGAAGGAAGATGAAGTTGAAAGAGATCCTGTCTCTGCCCTTAGGAACTCATGGTGTAGTTGGGGTGGACAGGCACAACGAGGTTACAAGATTGTATTTAGCCACTGCATAGATGAAAGCGTAAACAGAGAGGACTGGGAGCATGGAAAGGCTTCCTGAGTGGGTCTTGCATGTGAGCGCACTTGTGAGTGCTTAAAGAGCAGGGATGATGATGCCCATTCCTTTGGTTGAAGTCTCGTGTGTTGAGTAAGTGAGGAGATTCCCATCCCTTGTGATCTCTGTTCTTCTGAGATATTATTAGACTTGAAGACTATAGTGGTCTTCTTCAGCTTAGATTTTCTTTTTGAAGTGCCTACTTATCCCTCTAGGAACTCGGATTTGGTGCAAAGTTGGCTTTCTAGATAAAATTTCCACACTTGATGTTAAATGCTGACCTTTCATTATCTCTGGTAAATACCTCGTGGTTCATATCAGGCCTATCTGGTTAGCAGAAGAAATACATGTTTTATATATCCCTCATTGAAATTCCTAATATTTTGCCAGAGCTTTAGCACTTCACCTAGAAAATGTTCTGAGATGTTGAAGGGAAGATAATTAAGCTTAAGGCTCTTTTTTGATTTGTTTGGATTTACAGTTTCATTTGTTTCATAACTATGGAGACTTTTCATGTCTACCAATGAAATGCATGCACTGGTGATAAAGAAATGACGGTTGAAACTCAGTATTAAGTCTTTATCCTCTCTTTGGGTCTCCTTGATTCATCAAAGCAATATTTTCCTATCATATTCTTAGCTTGTATTACATACAAGCTAAGGGGAAACGTTAGCAATTTTAGATGGCAGATGATAAAACTTTTGTATGAAAATGTCAACTTTCTGCCTGATTGCATTATTCTTGGTTGCAAGTGGTGATAGTGTGGTTAATCAAATCAATTCATAGAAAACAATTTCTCCCAAAAGCAATGTTGAAGTGGATCTTACAAAATCTGAGAATTTACCCTGGGCAGAGCTTTCTAGCTGAGTAAAACTTTCCCTGTCAAATTAGTTCTAGGAGTGAAGATAGACTCTGCACTATAGATAGCAGATTCATGGTCTGCCAAGAGGTTTACTGATGGTCATCAGCTGCCCCTAGCCACCGCCCTACTGCCACAACACAAAACCCATAGCTTAGGCTGTAAGTCAGATATTTATATATTCTGCTGGGAAATCATCTGAGTCATGAACACTTATTAAGAAATGATGGATAAATTTTTGTGGGAATACCTCCACCCCTAAGTCTTCATGTAGATTTCTGAATATAAACACAATTTCTTGGGAGCCCATTCATAGCATTCATCTAATTTGAAAGGATTCTATGATGATTTAAAAAAAAATAAAAACTTAGGAAATACATTTTCAATGCCTATCACTTATCCCTCTGCCCAAAATACCACCCACTGGGGATTACCACCAAGGTTCGTTTATTGCATTTTCCTTGAAGTCTGTGTGTATGTGGCAGGGAGGAAAGGTAGTTGGATTCGCCTGTTTCTGATAGTGCTTATTAATCTTTGGGTGTTTGGCATAGATGACTTTGAGAATTTGGAGAACACTATGGACTCTCCACTGAGAAAATACATCCACAAAATTGATATGCATTTGAAGATGCTAATGGACCCCTCCTAAAATTGGTCTTTGAACTCTTGGTTAAAGACTGCTGGTTGATTCCCTTTAAAGAGATAAAATAAAATTTAAAAAAACAAAAACACAAAACAAAACAAAAAAAAGAGTATTGACTCATTGTGCTGTGAAGAAAAATGAAAATGATTATGTGTCCATCCACAAGGTTGATGAGATTCTGTTTTCAGAAATGAGGATTTCTGGTTCTCATGCATGTGTGACAAGAAAGAACATGTTTCTCTCATGTTGTGTATTTTTTCTATTTTCAAATTACTAATTTTGACAGCAGGAATGGGCACTGGATAATTCGTATTTTGTCCTGTCTGGTTAATCAAGATAGGCTGTATACACATTATAACTTTAGAAGTTACTTCCTCTTTAGGAAGCCCTCTGAAAACTCCTTTTGGTGAAGTAGAGCCCCCTGTTGTAATGTAAATATATTCCCTATGCTTTATTTTTATATGTCAGGTTTTCATAAAATGAGGCCTGCCAACTCTGAAAGCTTTTTTGTCACATCAACCTAGTTGTCATGTTTTTTGACCATGTGGCATGTGGGATATTAGTTCCTCGACCAAGGATCGAACCGTACCCCCTGTATTGGGAAAGCGGAGTCTTAATCTCTGGACCACCAGGGAAGTCCTCAGCGGCCCCTTCTAATAGCAGTTTGTTTATTACATGAATCAATCTCATGCTCGGTATTCTAAATATTTGTAAAATAATAGCATTTGGGGTTTTACTAATGGAGCTCTACGTATTGTTTATGGGTCTAAATTTGGTCTATTTTCAGAGAGCATGAGTGGAAGCCCAAGATAAGCATTTTCTTTTTTATCCTGATTAAGAATCCCATATGCCATCTGCTACTACTTATAGGAAAGAGAATAAGGGTCCCTCCCTCACCCCAAATTTTAATCTAGGCTATTGTCTGGCATGTAGTAGGTGCTCAATACATACATTGGATGAATGGATGCATGATGAGGCTTTAAATCTTATACTTGGAGGCAGCATAATGTAATGGTAGAAGTCTGGCAGACCTGAACTTGAACCCTGGATTGCCAATTTTAAAAAATCTGTATAATAATTCCTACCTCACAGAGATGTTGTAGGATTTAATCATGCATTGAATTCCAGGTGCTTAAGACAATGTCTGGCGCAATAAAGCACTTGATAAATGGTAGCATTACTAAAGTCTTAGGCCTTAACTTAGGATATCCTAGACTTTAGCCATTTGTAAACCAATGTCAACATTTTTGCCATTTCGATAAATCGCTGTTTTCGTATTAATATTTTCTTCTTTGCTTTTTTTTAACTTAAACAACTATAATAGGAAATTTTATGTCACTATGCAAATGGAAAATTTATATCACTTGCTATAAATAACAGTGAAGATAAATACATAATTGTCAAAATTAAAAAAAAAAAGTTTATCCATGTATCAACTTAAAATTGACTTGGGTACTCCTGGAGTATACCACACTTAAGTCATTTCCTTTGAGGCTTTTCTCTTGGGCAACAGCCCAGCCTAGGTTATTGATAGCAGCGAGACCTGCCCGGACTGTGGCAAGCCTCATGTCAACAGCAGGCTGGGAAGGGTTGGAACCAGTTGCACTGAATTAACCTATAGGCTCAGAAGTATAACTGCCACACAGATGTGAAGTCTGAAAATAACCCACCGTGCACCTGCCCCTTTTGTCTGTCCGTTAGAGTTAATTAAGCAAAATAGATTAAATACTGTAAGAACAATAGAATAAAGACTTGACTCTTACCTTTGAGATGCCTAGACTCACATGATTGGTTTCATACTCATCTCCTCTTTGGGGGTGAGGACTCAAGAATCTCAACGCTCGGCCGTTTCTGAACACAGATTCCAGTCGTGTAAGGAAAAGGGCAATTGGGATTACTACCAACTGGCCCAACACAGTGATAGAGTAACCTGGCACATCTGAGCCCTGGGTGAAACTGGCTTCTTTAGAAATTTGTCAAGCCGAAGTTGGATTGGCTTCTTTAGAAATTTGTCAAGCCGAAGTTGGATTGGCTTAGATAAAATCCTTCAGGTTGTCTAGATTAGAACAACCTGCCCTAGCCTTAGGTTTAAGCTAAGCAAAAGGACATAAACACTGCTCTAAAAGGAGGTGCACTGCAGTGGCACACACAAAAACAAAGGTGAAGACATGCATCTGTGTTGTGTTGCATAATTGATAAAAGTTAAAGCACCATTGGAAACAGGCTCATCATGCACGAGCCTAATCATTTAAGTATGCACCGCACATTCTAGGATGCTTGTTAATGACTCCATAAGCATGTTGCAGTCAGAACATTTCATGTGGTTTGAGAAACCGCTCTGGATATGTTCGCCAGACAGTCTGATTCCAACAGTGTCCTGAAGACCATCCTCAATTTGATGTGCTCGTCTCTGTTATGCTGTGAAAGAAAAAGATAATTCAGCCAAGCACTGTGCTGTTGGCTGTAAACAGCACAGTTCTGAATACAAATGTTACTAAAGGTAAATGAATCACTGAAAGAATAGTAGCATAAAATATCTCACAAATGAGCTCCTGGAGTTTGGGCGAGAATAAATTTTACCATCACATGAGCAGCACCTCAGTCCATTGACCAGTAATATTAGTTGTCCATTTAAGACACAAAAAAACATTTATGATCTTAAAGTAAATGGTAATTAGGACTTACCAGGCTGTAAATACATAGCAGGGATTTGGTGATATAGTAAACCACGGAGGAAGCTCGAGTGGTTTCTAGTGTTAGTAGAGCCTTGAGAAATATTTAAAGCCATGTTCTCAGCACCATGGTTGTTGTTTTTTTTTTTTTTTTCTTAATTAGGGGTGAGGGGAATAGCAGCTGATATTTTATCAAAAAATGTGCAACTCTTTTTCATTAGGGCCAATGGGAGTATCTGACTATTGAGAGGAGATTAATGCATTATACAAAACAAAGGCTTAATCTTTTAACAAACAGAATATATTTGGGTTGGTCAGGCTTTTCCATAAGAGGTTATGGAAAAACCTAAACAAGCTTTTTTGGCCAACCCAATACTTAAAGAAAAATATAATGCTCCCTCTCGGCCCCTCCCTCTCTTACGTTCCCTCATTTCTGGGTCCTTTCCTTTGAATAAGGTTTGTGTACTTGAAAAAAGACAACAGCGGAAAGGCCCTAGGCCTCTCAGCTACTTGACTGGTTTATCTCTTCTTTCAGATTCTAAAATGTAAAGCATTCATCATTCTAGCCCTGGACTTTGTTTCCCTGCCTTGTTGTTACCTGGCAGTCTGCAGAGATGTGGAAAGGGGTACCAAGCCACACCTGCCTCCTGGCTTCACTCACAGCCACAGGAACGGCAGCCTGTCACAGGGACAGGATAGCTGGACCGTGCCCAGAACCATAGCCTGGTGACATTATGGCAGCGAATTGGTTGAAGATCCAGCCCAACAGTTGAGGTACAAACCAGTGTCACCGCTCAGCAGGACTGGCCTGGCAGAGCAGCTTATATGTGAGCAAGAAGCAAGACAATTCATTGTCAAGTCCATTAGCCCCCCAGAAAGTTACAAGGGAAATGATGCATGCCCCGTACTGGTGGACGCTGAGCTTGCTGCATCTTAGTTGCACCCTTGGTTTCTGTACCCGTATCCCAGGTTCATGAGACTCTGATCATCCTTGACTGCAGCTTTTCTTGAGCTCCTTCTCTGCATGTCTACTATTTGTGTCTAGTATGTGCAAGGCACTGGGAAAGACCTGACCTGTGCTGTCTACACACCTACACTGGTGTCATTAGTAACCGTCAGTTGACCGAGTTTATACACAGGAACACATGTGCCTGGTGTGAAAAACATGGCCAGGCTCTGCCCAGAGTATCTTTATGTTTGCACATTTCTGTGGTCCTCAGTTTCCTTTGTAGATTTGCACCTTTCTTGATTTTGAAGTCTGGAATTTAATAACAGTGCAACTTACAGGATACTTAGAGTGAACAGTGGAAATCAGCACATTAACAACTATGCAGGACTGATGCACGGAGAAGGCAATGGCACCCCACTCCAGTACTCTTGCCTGGAGAATCCCATGGACAGAGGAGCCTGGTGGGCTGCAGTCCATGGGGTCGCGAAGAGTCGGACACGACTGAGCGACTTCACTTTCACGCATTGGAGAAGGAAATGGCAACCCACTCCAGTGTTCTTGCCTGGAGAATCCTAGGGACGGGGGAGCCTGGTGGGCTGCAGTCCATGGGGTCGCACAGAGTCGGACACGACTGAAGCGACTTAGCAGCAGTAGCAGCAGGACTGATGCAGGCACCAGGCAAAGTGGACACGCACCTCAGGGCTGGGGGAGAAACCAGGACCCCTGGACTGGCCAGGAATGAACTCTGCAGTGACTGGGGAGTGGGAAGGGGTAGATCTCCTAAGGAAAGATCCAGGGATATAGGAGAGGTGTCAGGGAGCATGAAAGAGAGGGGTTGAGGGCAGTGGCTGTTTACTGATTTGCATGAAAGTCTTTGGTATTTTGATCTGGTGAGGCTGCCCTGTTGTGTACCAGCGGAAGGGCAACCACCACCCCCACCCCCCCATAAGCCCCAGTGTCAGGGTGTTAACACGGGGGCAAAAAAACCTCTAGATTCTGTTTGTAGCTTACTGAAAGCCCACTCTACAATGCCTAACTGAATAGTGCTCTTCAAAATGCACCGACTAAAAATAGTTTCATCTGCAGTGTGAACATAGTTTCATATTTATACTAGCATCTGGCCTAAGGAATTGAATACTCCATTCTTTAAATAGCTTCACTCCAGCTCTTGAATACTCTGAAGAAGAAAATCTCCTTCAAACACCTTGTTTACATAGGCATGTTTAAATGCAAACAAGCTCCATTTTTAAAATGCAGTAGAATATTAATTTGGGAGTTAATGGGGCTTTGGGATAGTCTTTGTGTGTGTGTGTATGTGGGGAGGGGAGGCGAGAGGAGGAGAGGTTGAATAGAGAATGAGTTTAAAATATGTCCATTTAGTAAAAGATTTCTAAGACATCTACAGTTTAACTTTTTCTATTTTCCTAAATTTGATTCACGAACATGTGAATAGTATGTGTGAATCTTTACGTAACATCATATGTGAAGCCAGTTAGAATGAAATTCTTGGGAAGAAAAATTTATGTTCCTGCTAATGCCCAAGAATAATAGAAATATAAGCCTAGATATACTTTAACTTTTTCTACCAGTAAATGCTTTGGGGCCGGAAATCATTTGCCAGCAGGCAATGAATGTACTTTTGTTAGTCTTAGGGGGATACTAATGGTTAGTCCCCATGAAGAAAAATGTGAAAATAACACACTAAAAGGTAAACATTACGAATGGATGGCTAATGATTAGCTGTTATAGTCCAAAGGGGCAGGATATTTTTTTTTTATAGTTTTATGACCCATGCCCAGCCTTTATTGAAAGAACATTGTACATTCAGAGTTATATATTTCAAACTTACACCTCCTTTGAACATCCTACTTTAAAGATCATAGCAAATATTCTTCACACTTATTTATATGCTGTAGGGGGAGGAGGATTTTATATGTATACTGGTTTTAACATTATATTAAAGAAGAGGAACACGCTTATTTAAAAAAAAATCTAGTTTATGAACCCACAGAGTGGGATATAATAATAAATGTCCACCCTATCCCCACCCCACCCAGCCTGAAAATTAAGTACGGGCTGTACCATTGTTCTATCAAGTCAGTGAGTTGGCATTTAATATAGTATTGCTACAGTAAAGGCAAGATACATCCTTCTCGAAAGTGAAAAGCTTTTGTGAGCATAATCCAGTTCAGAAAAGTAAAATTGTTAACGGGTTGCATTTTT
The DNA here is from genome assembly GCF_029407905.1 of Bubalus kerabau. Taxonomy (NCBI): domain Eukaryota; kingdom Metazoa; phylum Chordata; class Mammalia; order Artiodactyla; family Bovidae; genus Bubalus; species Bubalus kerabau. Next base: position 141,168,290 of record NC_073624.1, read on the forward strand.
TTTCCTTATTTAAAACAAAAATGGCTTTTTTGAGTCCCCTGGGGCTCTAGTTTTACAACTTAGATTAACTGCTTTAGTAAATAAAAGAATGTCGTAGAACATTGCCCACTAAAATGTTAACATGTGGGTATGTTTGAGGAGTAGTAACATAAAGGCAACTTTTCAGTCATTGATGTTGAAATTAGATTTGAGGCCATGGGTTGTTCTTCACGGTCTACGAAAGTAAATGCTTTGGCTGAATGAAAACTATGTAGATTCTCTGGGAAACACTGAAATGTCATAATTTAAACACCACTTTCATTTTTCACCAGTGGGACTTTTCTAGATAAAAATCTAATCTAATTCTAAATCATTCTTTTAAAATGTTTTTTCCCATTACAAATGTAATATGTTTTTTTTTTTACTGCAGAAAGTAAAAATATACAAAAAGAAAATATAAAAATGTTTCTTAGTCCCACCACCCAGAGGCTACCTCTGTTAACAGTTTACTTCCAATTTACTGTATTTTCTTGATTCTAAGAGCCACTGGTTGTAAAGATGCATCATTGATTTCACAACAGCTTTTGGGGAACAAGAAACAATTTCATTCCACATTTAGACATAATTTTTAGATACATACTGATTTCAGAAAATTACAAAGTGGTGAAGGGGGCCAGGAAATGCATTTTAGAATTGATTTTTAAAGGCCCAGCTCTGGCCATCCTTCCTCATGAAGCTGTATTACTCCCTGGGTTCCCAACTCACTGGGACTCTTGCCCTAGTCCAAGACTCTTAGTGTAGGAAGGAGCCTCAATTATTCAGTTTAATTCCATTTTACATCCATCACTGTAATCCTTCTACTGTTCCCCCACTGATATAAAGTAAAACCCACTGGGTTTACTTACTTTATATAGCCCTGGATATTTTTTTTTTCTTAAATGCTCTGAATTTTAGGAAGATTTTGTGTTTATATTGCACTGAATACTCTGTCTCTGCTACATTTACCCATTGGGACCAGTTCCCTTAAGAAACCCCATAAGACAGGGGCATAGACTCTTCTCCCACATAAAAGTCCTTTTGATACTTTAAAAGCAGTTCTCATGTTACTTTCAAGAGCTCCTGAAGTCTTCCTGGTTCTCCCGACATCTTATAACTTCTGGGTTAATTACCCCTGGTACTTTCAACCTAGAGTATTCTTATGCTCCTGTTGGTGAGTTTCCATTAATCACTGCACATTTAAAGATACTGTCCACAGAATATCTAAGTTGTTTAAGCAATGTGGCATGTTTAATAAGAGCATTGAGTTCTTTATCCTGGACCTATATTTCCATGAATTCTGTGCATGTTCTATTGTTTCTCCCAAGAAGTACTTTCTTTTGAGTCTTATGGAAATTATAGTTAGCTAAGAAAACTGGGTCTTTTTTTAACATGAAATGTTAAGATGGACGACCACCATCCTGTTCTTGTACAATCGTTTTTTCTTTTTTAGAACTAAGTGTAAGACTACATTTTTTCTTTATTATATTTAGCATTATTTACTTTCAGCCAATTTTCAGCCTTTTAAGAGCTTTTTACTCTTGACTCTCATACATTTGGAGCATATCTCCCAACTGTCCCATCTGCAAGTGTGAGAAATATTCTGTATCTTTACTCAAGTAGTGATTAAAACAACACCCCCCAAATAAAACACAAACCATTATTACTGTTTGAATATGACCATATTCCTACTTGCATTTCTTTTTAAGGTATATTTTCCTAACTTGACTCCAAGGGTCTTGTAGGAAAAAGCAGGTCTTAAATGGTCAATATTTGTGTTGTCTAGAGCTCCTAGTTCAGAGTAAATTTTTGATGGATTCATTGTATGTTTGTGAATCATGTTTGTATTTCAGCCACCACCACAATTCTTGGTACATGCGCGAAGGAGAAATTAAACACACAGTGGACCTAGGTGGAGATGGCGCAGACAGTGTCACATATCCTAACTCAAAATAAGTCCTTTTCTTTCATTCATGTGCTTTCTTATAGGATGATAAACAGCTGGTTTATGGAGAAATACTCATCTTTCAGCTAGATGATTTATACTGTGTAGACAAACTTCCCAGCTATTTAACTGTTTCTCCCGTTTCTAGTAAATGTTTTGCTCGACTATAGACACAACCTCCAGAAAGATACCTTTCTGGCCTGTGAATGTTAATGTCTCTGTTAATGTGTGTGCTATTTATAATTGAAAAATGATACTGGCTTTTTATTTTGACAAAGTGTTGAAAATACAGCTCAAAGTAATCAAGGGGAGCTACCCAGGCCCATGAAGTAATTCATGTAACCTTCTGGTTTGGATATGCTTGTTGTATTCATGTAGATAATAATCTGTTTGTACATTCTTATATTTGTTTATTCTTTCATTGGTTTATTCAGTAAACACGTAAGAGCCTATTATGCTTAAGTTCCATTAGACTTTAGCTTTTAGAAAGATTTTTGACAATATTAATTTTCTTATCATATGGAAGTATTAGGGATGAACGATCTCATGAAAATTACCTAGGTAAGAATTTTGTAGGTGTATGAATATACCCAATAGGTATATTTGTAGGTGTATGAATATACCCAATCTAATGTCTAATAATAAAAATAAATTTAACATGGTGAACCAGTATACACATACACAGAAATACCTATATTACATATATGTATGTGTATGGGCTTCCCTGGTAGCTCAGATAGTAAAGTGTCTGCCTACAATGCAGGAGACCTGGGTTCGATCCCTGGGTCGGGAAGATCCCCTGGAGAAGGAAATGGCAACCCACTTCAGTATTCTTGCCTGGAGAATTCCACGGACCAAGGAGCCTGGTAGGCTACAGTCAATGGGGTATCAAAGAGTCGGACACGACTGAGCGACTTCACCCACTCACTCACATGTATAGATAGATTTGAACCAGTGACTCCACCAAACCTGCCTTAACTCTACACGAATGATGAATTCTAGCATTTTCTTTCTTAATATATTGTTTCATTTTATAAAATGCTGGTTGCAACCCACCTAAGAGGTTTTGTAATCCTACTAATGGGCTGCAAACCTCAATTTAAAAAACACTGACCTAGAAGTAATCATTTTGCATGAGGTCTTCGTTCTGGTTAAGCACACTATTTCCAAACTTAACTAAGTGTTTCTGGATCTGAATGTGGCCAACTCTTACTTAGGTTCTCCCAACCCTATAACAGTTCCTACAGAACGTGTATTTCTTTCCAAAGTCTAAAAGTGAACCTTTCTAAAGTATCCTGTTTCTAAGGCACCATTACTAGTAGAGTTCTATGCTCATTTTGGTAATCTAATGTAAAGTATTATCATAAGTAATTAAGCTGCCCATGTCCAAAATGAAAAAAAAAAATCTCCGTGTAGTCCATTTATAACACAATGCCCTTGATTTTTCAAAAAATGAGGACAGTGTTGTCATTCTTCCCATATACAGTGCTTTTACTGAATCCATCTTTTAAGCATTGTCTGAATTGGTGTGTTACTCCTCGGTGGAGAAATAGCAATAATTTCCTGCCTTTTCGCCTTGGACCTTAGAGAAACTGCTTTCAGCATCCCAAAGACAAAGAAAAGGTTCTATTTATAGGCTTCATGTGGTTCTAAAGTTTTAACCGAAGTGAATAGAACAATAATAAATTGCTTTCACATTTCTGCCCATAGAATTGTTTATTTAGCATTTTCTGTAAAACAAGAGACTGTCCATCCACATGAAAAGACTGTATTTTGATTGCCTGGGAGATTTGAAATGATTTCTAATCTTGCCACAACTGTCTTCTGCTATATAAATGAAATGTTTCATTTTCAAAGAGACTGTCAGGATATTCTGAAGACAGTTCCTTCACTGCTCTGCACCCACCTCCCCACCCCCCAAAATAAAGTGCTTTGCTTTGTATTTTCCAAGAGAACAATGGATTATTTCTTATGTTGGAAGATATGATTTTCAGCAAGTCCTAAAATGCTTATTTTATAGCAGTTTCTTTGTTTCATGAAGTTGCTCAGAGGATTCACGTCTTTGATTCACTAACTCCCAAGTATTGCCAGTTTTATGGGAAGGTCAAACAGGACAGGGGCCCTTTGGAAATAGAGTAAGAATTGAACCTAAAATATTGCATGCATGCAAACTGTTATCGGTTTTGGGGGTGGAGTTGGGCAGTCAGGTCAGTGAATATCTGCAACAGAACTCCCTTCCTTTGTTGAAATAGATGGGCCTTTTCTTGATAGTTGGACAAACCGTACCAAGGGAACTGCCATTTGGTGAAGGTGTTAAGGAGACCAAGTTGAGTTTATCAGTCAGCCTTCCTTGACCCTGGGCTTAGCATTTTCAAATTATTTACATTCTGCTACACCCTGCTTTGTTTGAGCTCTAGACCTATCTTGAGTGTGAAAAAGGCTCTGTTTTTTAAGGACACTTGACCCAGCCAGTTTTCATTCAAGAATCATCATATTCTTTTGTCTCACAATGAGAGTAAATTAACGTTTCACCATTCAATTTAGTAGGTGCTTTGATTTTGTTTAGAAATAGTCTCAGGATTCTTTTGGATTTCCCCCCGCCACTGCTCTGAAGTTCTTGATTTCCATGCTAAGTTCTTGAGTCCCTTTTTTTAACTGATACATCCAATAAGGAGATTTTTTTTATATAATTATGCCTAAAGAATTGGAAAAAGTCAAACTTCAAGCATATATCATGGCTTGCAATACCAGAAAAGGGACTAACATCCAAGCAGAGAAAAATAGCTAGCCAGTCCACTAATTATGTTAATAGGATCATGTCTCCAAGATGCACTTAATATATTCTGCTTTGATTACCCATATTGAAGTACTTGAAACCCTAACTTGTAATGTGAAATTCAAAATACTTATAAATGCCAATAGCTTTTATTTACTTAGAGTCAACAGCTGATGAAAAAGCTCTTACTTAAATAAATTGAGAACAAGGACACAAACAGACATTATTCATTCATTTTATCATTTTTCCTCCCTGCTGTGAACATTAGCCTTTGGCATCTGGTCTTTAACCATAATCTATGGCTAGATGTAGGCAGAACATTGTAGTGAATTCAAATTGGATAATGCTGGCGAATTCCAGTTAAAACAAGGTTGACTAAAATCTAAAACACACTGTAATATAGACAAAGGAATTGTTATTATAGATTAAATGTATGTCGAAGATATAGAAGGATTATTGTGTCTGTTTCAGATGTAATTTCATGCCTGAGAATTTACATTGAAGGAAAAATGGTCTGGATCCCATTAGCGAAAGGCCCTGTTTTGCTGTCAGTTTAATTAAATGGAAACTGCTGGCAAGAGTGCTGAGGAGGTTGATAGAAGCAATACTATTTTGTATGTTGGAACAGGAAACTGTTAGGTCTTCCAGTTTGAAAAGGATACAAAAATGAAACCTGTGATTCATTTTTGTTTACAAACTCCCTCCTAGTTTACAATGACCTCAGTGATAAATGAACTACAATAAGTTATACATAGTGTACAGGACAATGGCTTGATCCCAAGATACGAAATGCTAATCTCTGAGAAGAAAGTAGAACTTATTTTAATGTGCCTTTTCCCCTAAACAATGCCTTCTTCAACAAAAGTAATTGTTTCCTTTGGTTATTTTTCTGTAAGTAGATTCAGAAGGGGGAGGGGTGTTCTGTTTGCTTTTAAAATGCGTGTGTGTGTGTGTGTGTGTGTGTGTGTGTGTGTGTAGCAAAAGAAAGAAGAAAAAGGGGGAGAGAGTAAAAGAGAGACCCTGAAACACTGATTTATCTGTTAAGTGTGTTTGGCATCCTGCCTTTTGGCTGGAATTTTTGAGAGAAACATATTTGGTTTACTTTAATGGGCAAAAGCTCTGAACCTCATTTGTAGGGGAAAAAAAAGGAGCATGTTTTCTTTTCCCTTTTTCAGTTCGGTTTATTACATCTTGACATTCTGTCTTATAATTGAATAGTAATTCTGAATGTAGGGCTGGAGAAGGAAGAAATTTAAGTGGGTCTCTTCCTCCACTTCTCCCTCCCCTGCGTGCTCCCCTCTTTCAGCGGAAAGGACTAGCTGATCCCAAAGTTTCATCTCCTTTTACAGCCACCCTTCGAACTGGCAGCAAAAAATGATTAATTTTGCTGAGACTGTGTGGCTGTCTTTGTACCTTGGACCATGCTGAGGGTTGTTGATATGTTTGCGTCCATTCTAATAGCTCAAGGTCAGTATGTGTTATTAGAAGGACATTTTCAATCTCATTAAAAAAATAGTGAAAGTAGTCTGTGCAATACTTTCATGGTGGATGCCTGATGTTATGCCTTTGGCAAAACCCAAGGGTGTACAACAGAGTGAACCCTAATGTAAACTATGGATATGATGAGTCATAATGTATCAATATTGCTTCACCAGTTGATATAAATGTACCACACTAATGCAAGATATTAAATGTTTTGCATGAAGATACCAGCAGATATTTACCACTTGCAGATCTTTTTAAAAAGTTCTTGATTTCCATGGATGAGTATGAGTATGAGTACCAAAATCCATTTTCCCCTTAGTTTTGTACAGCTTTTTATTTTTAATCACTACTGTCAATTAAATATATTTACTGATTGTCAGTCCCTTACTAGGTATGTTGGGAGAGATTTGTCAGTTACAAAAATGTAAAAGTTGGGTATATTATTTCAAAAAAGTCTGCTCAGACTATCCAACATTAAAGAATTTATATGGGGTCATTTTCTTTTTCTATGTCCACGTTTTTTCTTCATCTCTTTTAGTGGTGCCTATTTTCTTATAATAAAAGCAAACATTTATCATGTTGGGATGATACAAGGAAATAGAAAATATTTTACTTGCCCATAATAGCACCATGCTGAAACAACTGGTGTTGATATTTATTGTCTATCATCCCAGTCTTTTTTCTCTGCCTATTATACATAAGTCTTTAAAATGATTTGTAGTGTATCTTCAGTATTATAATACTTTTTAACTTAATATGCCCTTTATACAAAACATATTCACCTGCAATATCATTTTTGGTCATGCACTCCACTGTATTCCATCGTACAGAAGTGCCATAATTTATCTGGCTATTCTCCTGTTGTTGGACTTTGGAGATTTTTTCCACTTTTGACTATTGTAAACATTTTTCTCAGGAACAGTCTTGAAAATATATCATTGTCTGTATTCTTGATTATTTCCTTAGAATAAATTCCTAGGAGCGGAACTTGTGAAGTCAAAGATCAGAGCAGAATTCTAAGGCTTTTGCTAAGTATTGGTTAAATAGCAAAAAAAAAAAAAAAAAAAAAAGAGTGTAAAGAACAAATATAGACTATAAAGAAAAGTAGAATTAGGATATCATATATATTGAAAATCCCTCAGTTCTTGGCATAGCTGTAGCCAATGTAAAGCAAAAAATAGTTTACTAAGTTTCAAGAGCAATTGGGCAAATTTAGATATAGCCGATTTGGGTAGACTTGTGCTTTGTGTATAGAGCACATTTCTATACCCAGAATTCTCTCTCCAGCTCTCACACTGTGATTAGGAAATATAGTCAACTCTAAGAGCGCTCCTGACTGGCTCCACCTGCTGGAACGTCCCACAATGCCCCTTTGAGGTCCTGCATTTGATTTGTACCAAGAATTCCAGTGGAAGAGACACACCCCCTGCCTTCTAGAATGTTTTAGGTTCTATGCTGTGTGTGTGTCTCTGATCTCACAGGAAGATATAGGGGACTGGCATGGGAGAAGTAGCCAGTGATAGGCTGGGACTCCTGTGAAAGGGTTAACCCAAGAGACTTGCAGCCAATGAACATTTATCCTGATGATGTCACAGTGGTGAGATCAGAGGCTCCAGGGAGTTTATTTTGAAATTACTCAGAACTGGAAACATTCATTCCACTCTTAGTGTTTTTTTCAGAGTGTCAAAAACAAGGATAAATTGAAGTTTTAATAAAATAGGGCTATGTGTCTTGCTCCAGATTCCTGAAGATCATTATTTTGAGTACAGTGAAATTAACACACACACACAGATGCTGATGTAAAAAAAGGGGAGGGGTAAGCTTTTAATCTTTGTTATTGATTTTCTGTGTGTACAGTTTTATCTAAAGAATATGGTTTACCAGCCATTGTGGGGCTGAGCTTTAAGGCCAATAAAAAGCTTTGGTCCTTAGAAAATAAAATGAGATATTCAAGCAACTAGTTTATTTTAATTTCTTTTCTTTTCCATTTCATGACAGTATTTCAAATAATTAGGTTGATTTATGATTATAGATAGTTTAAAGATGTAATATGCTTTAACACGGCAGTGCTGGTTTATTGTATCTGGCCTTATCCAATTATAAAATTGAGTTTAGTCATGTAATGATTCTCCAACTAAAATATCAATCACAGTGAATGGACTCGTGCAGTGTGTATACTATGAGGCTATTTTGAGCTACTCTCTTCAAGGCATCCTCACATCTGAATATGCTTACTTGGCTTTACTCTTTAACATGTAAGAACACATGAAACTTTGGCTAAATTTAGCCTCTTGAGTCTAATGCACATGCTTGGTGACAGCAAAAGGGGGGGTTTTGACGACGAGCAGGATATGATAGACTAGAGTAATTATTTCCGCAAGAAAATGAGCATCCTACATTATTTGTACAAATAACACAAAGTGATGATTTGGCTGTGCTGCTGTAATGAAACAATAAAGATCATATTTAATTTAAAACAGTATCCCCCTGGGTCTTCTTTTTTATTCAGAGCATTTTTGGCTACTAAAACAAACATGATTTGCTGCTATGGTTTAACAACAGCAATTTTAGAGGAGAGAGAGAAAAAAAGAGAGAGAGATTGGCAGATCTCTTTCGATCTTTCCATTAACTGTAGCATTCCAGAAATCATGATAAAGGCATGTGGGACAGGAATGTTGAAATAAGTCGCTTATTGAAATAAGTTGCTTATTTCACTATTCTTTCCATATTGTTCACATAACCATTTATTTACAATAATTTGAGTAATCTCAGAGTTCCTCCTAAAGGCTTTTTTTGGCCAGGATAAAAAGTGCAGCTTTAAGATATTTCTCCTAAAATAAATTTGAGACGGTCTCATTTATAGTCAGCAGTGCCTTGATTACTTGCAGACACACTGGAAATTTACATGCGCTTTTCTCCTTTATAAAACACTGATCTGTTCATATCATTAGTTCCCTCATGACTAGTGCTTGGCTGCTTGCCAAGCGGTCTAAATCTGTAGTTGTAAATCGTGAGTTGAAATAGCAGAAAGTGGATTTGTAACTTAAAAAGTGTAAACAGTTTGGAAAATGAAGTAATTTTGGAGTATGATTGATTGCCTTGTGATTGTACTTTAAATTAGCCTGGGGTCTCAGGGGCAGATCTGTGCTCTAACTGCTTATTATACATTTTCAGTTTTCGAAGGAATAATAGCATTGTTGGTAGGCTTTTAAACAATGTATGCATCTCCTGGAGTGACCTTTTAGGAAATGAATAGTTTTATTGTGTGTCCATTACTTTGCCTGAAACAACATTTTTGAGTTATTAATTTGACTTGTTCTATAAATAAAGAATTCAAAATGCAAAGCAGCTGTGCAACCCAGAGCATAGTATATCATGCTCGGGCTTCAGAACCACTGTTTGAGATTGATAATCCACAGAACAAATGGTTTCTTGGATGATAAATTAATAATGTTTTCTTGAGCCTATGGTTACCAAAGATTAGCTCTTCGATCTTACAGAAGCCAAAAATGATTATTAAGGAAGACAGTCGATGAGTTGGCCTTCTAGGGCATTGAAAGTAGAAGTCTGCTTTTGTTGAGGGATCTCAATTCATTTAAAGGCATGTAGAAAAGTAGGGATAGCCCAGTGGTACTATCTGGGCAAAGGAGAGCAGCTGTGATGGAACAGAAGGAACTGGAGTCAGAAAGCCTAAGCTTAGGTGTCTCTTTCCAAGTATCGGATACACCAGCCGAGTCATCCTACACAAGTCACCGAGTCTGCAGAACTCTTTTTTTTTCCCACCAATAGAATGGGTATAAGAATTCCAACCACACAAAATTATGGCATTTGAACGAGACTGGACATGAAAGACTTTTCTGTAAAGGTGAAGTACCCAGGATCGTTATCACCATCATCATGATTATTGCTACTACTCTTGCTATTGTTATTAATATATTGGCTTTGGTCATTTTTTCCTGCCTGTTTATATTGTGAGCGGCTCATCGATGTAAATTTTGAGCAACAGTCTCCTTCACTTTTTGCTTGCCTAAGGGAGGGGTCTAGGAATAGCTTTTTTGTGCAGTGATGCTGGAATTCTAGTTTTTGTGTGTGGAAACAATTTCCCCAAGAAAGCCTTTTCTTTTTTTTTTTTTTGTCTTTACTTCTTCCTTCTCTAATTCAACATGTCTTGGGGGTCACATTTTATTCCTATGTTTGGAGATGAAGAATCTTGGTTCCTTAAGCATTTATTAGAGCTTTTAGTGCATGTCAGGCAGAACCTGTGTTGAGCATCAGTGCTGAAAGGGGTACAGTTTTTGCCTTGGCAAGTGTCTGAGCCTCAGGCAGCGGTTTCCAATAGAACTTTCTGTGATAGTGGACCTTTCCCACATCTGTGCCTTCCACTCAGGACTCAACGGCCATCTGTGGCTGTTGACCACCTGACTGTGGCTAGTGTGACTAAGAAACTGATTAAAAATTTTTTTAAATTTGATTTAACTTTAATTCATTCACCTTGAAATAGGCACACGTGGCTAGCAGCTACTGTATTGGACAGCCCAGCTCCAGAGTAAAGATTTGCCGGTTAACTGCCAGCTTGGGGAGTAAACCTAAATATTTTGTAAGTGAATGAAGACTAAGTTACCCACATCTCTCTCCTCTTGAATGAGGCACAGTGCCAAAGCTCAAAAAAAAAAAAAAAACAACCCGGTTATTTGGATGATGCCAGTGGACAAAATGGACGAGTCGCTTTTTAGCGTATATGTTGTTGAAGCAGGGAGTTGGTACGTATTGATGAGGAAAATGAATAAAATACTCAGGACCCAACCTCTGCTGAGGCCGCTCATGGTGGCAGTGTTGACAGGGGAGGTAGCGGGAGGAAGCCCGAGCCAAGTCAGCAGGAGGACAGAGGCGATGAGGGGGCCTCGATGCCCCATCATCTTAAATACAGGATTTACGAGGACCTCCCTGGCAGTCCTGGGGTTGGGACTCCATGCTTCCACTGTAGGGAGCGTGGCTTCTATCTCTGGTTGGGGACTAGGACCCCACATGGCCTGCAGTGCAGCCAGAAAACTTAAAAACTTTAAAAAATAAGCGCGGGATTTATGAACATTGAACTTCAGAGTAAAGAGCTCCCTGCCCCACTGAGAAAATGTAGTGCTTCACATTTTCTTTTTGAGTCATCCAGAATTCATTCATATCCGTGGAGCAGAAAAGTCCAACAGCATTGGGTGTGAAGTGCAGCTGTCCGAGACTTGAACTCACAGATCGAGGGGAGAAGGCGGTGTGCAGCCACAGTGCTCCCGGCCTGCTCTCGGGGCTGGGGGTGTGCTGCAGCCCAGCCTCTGCAGACCATGCAGCATTGCTGCAAATGATCGGCTTCCTCAAAGTCCATTCTTGGTTCCTATATTAGTGAGTTTCCTCTGGGAGATAAAGCAGCTTTTGGCATTGTGGAACAGTATTTAAATACTTGTGGTGAGAAGTCTAATATTAGAATGGGAACACAGAGCCTTTAGACATCATGGAATCCAATGTCCTTATTTTATTTTTATTTTGAAATTCAGTGTTCCTGGTTGAGCAATGGAGATCTGACTAAGGATTTCTTAGAGTCGACGGGAGGGATGACAGAGGGGCTTGTTTCCACTCCTCGCTCCAAATACCGTCCAGTGTCATCTGTCACACCTGACTCCTCTCCTCCCGTCTCGTCACCTGGTCACCAAATAATAGAAGCTCTCCTCTCCACCCTTTCCCCACACAGAGCCCTTTTTCTTGTACAGCAAACCAGGGGCTAGGTCTTCATCCAGGCCTGGCTCATCCAGGACCAATGGCTGGCACAGTGCCTAGGGCCCCTGCTACTTTTGGGGGGCCACAAGAATGTTTACATTCTTTTCAAGTTCAGAGGAAAAATGCAATGACCTTTTTGGTCAAAGAAAATGTTTTAATATATAATATTTAAATATTCACCTTTATACCAAGGCAAGTTTTAGTACTTTCCTATGGAGGAAGGGGCCATGGCAAGTTCCTTTGGCCCTCTGTCTTGACCTTGTGCCACCTTCCTTGGAAGGCAGGGCCCCCATCATCTTACAAAGGAGAAACGAAGCCCAGAGAAGGGCAGGGATTGGTCCCGAATTCCTAGAGCTGGTGCGCAATATGCTGCCCTCCCTGTGAAGGCTGTTTTCTCTTAGGCCATCAGGGAGATTTCTTCTTAAAACAATTTATTCCAGGGCTGGTTTTTCCTAACTGTAATGTAATTGTACTTTAATCAATAAAAAATTTCCTGTGGAACAACTGGTAGGGGTGGGGAGGGGAGAAGAGAAGCCCAGCAAATATGAATTGTTGTTTATTTGTCTCTCTTAAACAATGTTTCACGTTAAACCAGCTGCAAATGAAATGAATTGAGTTATAACCATCTTGGAAAAATAGCAGCTGATCTCATAAATTCATCGAGCTTCCTGGTTCCAAAGGCCTCTCTTAAAATAATAGTAAGTGTCTCCCGCTCAGTAAATACCTGCCTCCACTTAGTGGGCAGTGAAGGAATTATAATTGCAAAACCAGAATGGCCTCCTCCTGCCTCCTCCTCCTCTGAGATGGCAGGTTCTATGCTGACCCTGAACAGGGATGGGAAGGATTGTGGCTGCCCAGGAAAGGGACTCCAGCTCTCCGTCTTACAGGATGCCCAGACCCCAGATGTCATCACTCAGTGAATAGGCCGCTCCTCTGGGCATCTCTGCTGCCGAGGATGAGCTCAAGGCTCCATGCTGAGCGCTAGCTCAGTGGCAGGTCCCTTTGTCTCACAGGCTTATCTGGGGGTAGACTTCTCTCAGAAGTCCTAAGCAGTGGTTATGGCCAGGGGCTATGGAATCAGGCAGACCTGGGTTCCAGAGTGACCTTGACCAAGCTGCCTAATCTCTCTAAGCCTCAATTTCCTCATCCATAAAATGGAAGCGGTAAATGTATCCCTCCCAGAGTTGCTTAAGTGATTAAATACACATTAAAGGCTTAGCACTCGCCTGTCAATAGTGTGTGTTCAATACAAAGCAGCTGGACTCTCGGAGGACAGTGTTAGATCACTGAACTTGATGGCAAGCCCAAAGATTCTTTTTAATATATGTATTTTTCTTTAGTTTGGCATCAAGCATTGCGATGACAGCGGTGTTAATAAACATCAGCAAACGTCCTTGGCATTTTGCAAACCGGACTATATCTTACCTGTCCAGGTGGGTGAGATCTTCTCAGAAAATGATTCCAAGTCAGTGGCACTTGAATGTTGTCAGAGATGAAGCAAGTTTGCCACCAAATTTGCCATCTCCTCAAAGCCTAGGCTGAATATTCTTCAATGCAGGTCTCTTTAACACCTGTCTGTTACATTCTCTGGGGCGTAAGGGGATGCATTAAGCAGAAAAGAAACACCTGACTTGGGTGTTACTAAACTCCATTATCTTCTGTCAGCCGTCCACGTCGGAGGAGATGACTTCGGTCCCCACCAACCTGAGTTTCTGGAAAATCTCACTAACTGTCTTAAGAGAGGCTTGTTTGAAACAAATGGCATTTCAAAATGTTTCCTCTCTTTGCAGGTTTAGAAATCTTATTTAAATCAGTGTAATGAGACGCTTTGAACAGAATGTAATCATTCTCACTTCTGCACGTGTTGGAAGAAGCAGTACCACAGCTAGGCAGTTGGGGTTAGATGGAACTGGGTCCCTTCACACAGACTGACATTTTGCTGTGTGCTCAGGCTTGTCTCAGTGTGCTGTGTAGGGTGATCTATTGGGGTCTGTATTAAGTAAATTGTACTCTGCAAGAATTGAGAGAGCCATCATTTCACCGTGATGTTTGGAAGAGTCGGACACCTTCGATGGAGCAGCATCACTGGGCCAGCTCTCTGTCCTCCTCCTGCAGGCCCCCTTGTGATTTGAGATCAGCTGTTTTCCAGAAGGCTTTATTGAATGGAAGTGAAAAGTTCCCTTAAAGTTTGAGGATTTGTGAGGTCAAGTTTGAGGTCAAGGGAGTCTTCACATCACCTTTTACACCAAGCATATATTTATATGTTCATTCTGAAATTAAAAAAATTTTTCTAAAGACCGTGTGAGCAAAGATAAAAGAATCATCCCATTTCTTCTGACTGAAGAAACCTGGTCTCTTCATGGTTATATGTGAAGGAATAACTCATTGAGGAGTGCTTACAGAAGAGCATCTTAACCCAAGATACCACGTGGTGGGAAGATACACTGGAAGAATCTCTTCCACTGACCTGTACGTGAAGACATTTGTCCAAGCTCTGAAGTCCTGCTCTGTTAGAAAAAGATGAGACAAGACGCAGCCTCCTGGTTACATGGTGGGCTTGGAAGCCCCTTGTTTGGGTTCTTCTTGTGCATGGAAGGATGAGATTTTTGTCTCCAGATTTCAAAGCTTGAGCAAACTTATAATACAAAATATTACTCCCCAAGGTGGTAAATTATGTTGATTGTTAATCTAGAAATAGGCTACCTAAACAGAAAGAACAGGGATGCCTTTAAAGAATCTAATCGATTTGAAGGCTGGGGAAAGACTGATGAATCTCAGGGCTTCTTACTTGGCTTTCAAGTACTGAGGCTTTCTCAGACGCTGCTCACGTGTGCCTTTGACTCAGTCCTTAGAACAGCTGGTGTCGGAGGTCCTCTAAGCTTCAAGGTTTGTTACTGGAGCAAGGAAAGGGTGTTTGGGGTGTCCCACTGGACTTGAAGCAAGGACCTGAAAGCTTAACAGCCAATAAAAAGTGTTGGTGGAAGATGGATGCTAATTTTCGGCAAGACCCGAGCTCTGTTTTCCTCATGCAACCCCCTTCCTTTCCTCCTCCCATTGAAAATTGAAGAACTGCAGTAGCTTTGTCTTGGGCTTCCCTCATAGCTCAGTGGGTATAGAATCTGCCTGCGTTGTAGGAGACTTGGGTCCGATTCCTGGGTTGGGAAGATCCGCTAGAGAAGGAAATAGCAACCCATTCCAGTATTCTTGCCTGGAGAATCCCATGGACAGAGGAGCCTGGCAGGCTGCGGTCCAGGGGGTCACAAGAGTCAGACACGACTGAGTTACTTTACTGTCTTAAAGTAGGGGAGAGAGAGGTGGTTTTAAGTCAAAGAAGGAGACAAACATGGAATTTTTATCTTATGTAATATTTGCTGGTATTTAAGTATGCTTTGGTGGCATCTTGGCTGGTGTTCAGAGACTGTTGAAATCATCTTGGTTTTGAAGAATTGCTAAACGGAGCTGTTAAATTGTGCTTTGTGAATGGCATTTAGCTACATATTGGTTCTGCCTTGGCCTCATGAACGATAACACCTATTATCTGGATGGTCTCTGTCCACGTCCCAGCTGAGGAAAAATTCAAATTGAGTTTACATTTCAGTTGAGGCAGAATATACTAATAATACCCTTCCTGATTAAAAGTGATCTTGACTGTTTATGTGGACGGAGTGTGCTGGGCTTAGCCTGATGAAGGTGGCAAGCCAAGCGCCAGAAATAAAAATGAAAAAGGAAGCATTTAAGTTGTAGGCAACCTAGCCGATGTATCTGGTTATTTTTCTTTGTAAACCTGATCAGAATCCAAATTGTATTTTTTAAACGCCTCCTTTTGTTGAAACTAGTTGACCCACCACCACTGTCTCCTTAATTGCAGGCAGACCTGGGCTCAAATCCGTTCTTGCAGCCACCTGAGCAGGGCACTGCTGCAAGGCACTTCATGATTTTACACATCAGTATCCTCATCTGGAAAATGGGGATAGTAACAATTGCTGTAGGGTTGTCTAGAGGAGGAGAACGATGTGTTTATGACCACCACATAGAAAGAGCCAGGAAGGGATGGTGTTTTTATCTGCGTTAGAGAGTGTCCATTTATTCTTCAAACCTCAGCTCAAGCTTTCTCTTTTGAAAGCTATTCTTTTCATTTCTAAGTAAAAAAAAAAAAAATTAATGTTTATTTATTTATTTGGCTTATGGGATGTAGTTCACTGGCCAGGGGTTGAACTCAGGTTCCCTGTGTCAGGAGTGCAGACTCTTAGCTGCTGGACCAGCAGGGAAGCCCCCAGAAGCCCTTCTTGATGCTCCTTTGGCCATCCATGTGCCTCCTCTGCTGTGACTCGTCAGAGCACGTACTGGTGCATTTGCTCACATGCCTGCCGCCAGGTAGACTAGGCTGCACACCCTTGAGGGCAGGGCCATCGGGTCGTTGATCTCTGTCCTCCTCCATTGTCTCCTCCTAATCCACAGGAAGTGGAGTCTGATCAGTCAGTGGATGGATGGCCATTTCAGTGGTGAATGCTTCTTTTCCAGGTTGCAGAGGGTACAGTTGTGAGCCATGTGTGTGATGAGGGTTGGATGGTTTGTGGGTCTTGGTCTTGGGATCCAAACAGGAGAGGAGAATATAGTGAGAGAATTATACAGAGAAATAGTGCCGTTGGATTCACTGAGCCTAAATAGTTTACTCGCTGAGGGGTTAAAAGTGGAGAAGTGCGCCAGTGAAGGGTGTTTTATACAACAGCAGTCTCTTTCCAAGATTATCTTCCAAATAAGGCAAAATCAGGCTTCCTTAGGGGATTGTTTTGAGCCTGGAGACATGAGACTGGAAAGACTACTTGAATAGTACAACCTGACATGAGAAGTGTGCTTCTCATTTGTTCAGAAAATCACAAGGATTTTCAAGGTTATCAGCCCCACTGGACAGTCTCAGAGGTTCTCTCAGATTCTCATGAATCTGCTGTAACCCCTCTCAGAGGCTGGGGGCCAAGCAGAAGGCAGGTGGAGTGTGATGGGGATGGAGTGACCCTTAATGCTTGATGACCTATCCCTGCTGTTAGGTGGGTGGCCTTGGGCGAGTTATTTGCCTTGTTGTGTTTCTGTTCTCTTGTATAAAACAGGGGTATCCATATGGACTTCCAGGGGGGTTCTGGGAGGATTAAGCGAATCTAAGCGTGTGAAGGGGTGTTATAAATTCTGAAGTGTTATACAAATGAGTGACTACACTATGCATGATAAACTGTTTGTAATTACACAGCATTAAGCAGGCTGTATGTGCAAGAGGGCTTGAGGGATTACCATGATCAACATTTGGGTGCATACTCCCACCCTGTCCCCAAAATGTGATCAGAGAAACACTAGCCTGTTGGGAGGAGCCATGAATGACCAAAAAAAAAGGAGGCAGGGAGTGAGGGGGAGTGCTGTTGGTAAGGAGGAAAGAAAGCAGGTGAGAGAGGATTTCATGCTAAAATAAATTCAGCAGAGGGAGTTTAATTCCTCCTGTTGGCTAAAATGCCCCTTAGCTTGTCAAATGCCCTGAGGAGACTGTCTATGGAATTGTGTTAAATTCAATGTTTTTCACACTATGGTACCCCTTTTTTCATAAAACTTTTGATAATGTGCTCCCTTTTCTCCCCACAAGCTAGTGTTCTTTGGAATATTTGAGGGGATGATTTGCAACTTCCCTGATAGTTCAGGTGGTAAAGAATCGGCCTGCGATACAGGAGAACCTGGTTCGATTTCCTGGGCCAGGAAGATCTGCTGGAGAAGGGATAGTCTACCCACTTTAGTATTCTTGGGCTTCCCTTGTAGTTCAGCTGGTAAGAATCTGCCTGAAATGTGGGAGACCTGGGTTCAATCCCTGGGTTGGGACGATCCCCTGCAGAAGGGAAAGGCTACCCACTCTAGTATTCTGGTCTGGAGAATTCCATGGGCTGTATAGTCCATGGGCTCACAAAGAGTTGGACACAACTGAGCGACTTTCAATAGTAATAGTGATTATCTGTAGAGTGTACACTAGAGTCAATATTTAAAAATATATATTTACTTATATATTTGGCTGCATTGGGTCTTAGTTGTGGCATGCAAACTCTTTAGTTGTGGTATGTGGGATCTATAATAGTTCCCTGATCAGGGAGAAGACTCCTTCTTTTTGGAGAAGACTCTTGAGAGTCCCTTGGACTGCAAGGGTTGGATCCAACCAGTCCATTCTGAAGGAGATCAGCCCTGGGATTTCTTTGGAAGGAATGATGCTAAGGCTGAAACTCCAGTACTTTGGCCACCTCATGAGAAGAGTTGACTCATTGGAAAAGACTCTGATGCTGGGAGGGACTGGGGGCAGGAGAAGGGGATGACAGAGGATGAGATGGCTGGATGGCATCACTGACTCGATGGACGTGAGTCTGGGTGATCTCCAGGAGTTGGTGATGGACAGGGAGGCCTGGCATGCTGCGATTCATGGGGTCACAAAGAGTCGGACACGACTGAGCGACTGAACTGAACTGATCAGGGATCAAACCTGGGCCTCCAGCATTGGGAGCACTGAGTCTTCACCACTGGACCACTAGGGAAGTACCTAACTTCAATACTTTTTAATCTTTCAACTCAATCTATCCTCCTGGGAAGCACTATTTTTATGCTCATTTTCCAGATTAGGAACCAAGTCTCTGAGAGGTCGTCATTTCTCATTTCCTAGATCATATCTTTAGTAGTTAGTAAACATCTTGCCCTGCTACTCTGTCTTTCACACCCTCTACCTTGTTGAATTCTACAAATGATTGAACTTACGGGGTTCATAGTTTCTAAACTTTCCAAGCAATTGATCTTTCTGCCCACTGCCATTCCTGTACCCATGAGTAGGTAAGCTGTTGAAGCCAGTCTTATGGAATATGTGATTTTGAAATATGTAGCCTTTAAAGGGCTTAACTTGTGTTACCAAGTGTGTGTACACGTGTACTCAGTTACTCAGTAGTGTCAGACTCTGCAACCCCATGGATTATGGCCTGCCAGGCTTCTCTGTCCATGGAATTCTCCAGGCAAGAATACTGGATTGGGTAGCCATTCCGGGATCTTCCACACCCAGGGATCAAACAGGTGTCTCTTGTATCTCCTGCATTGGCAGGTGGATTCTTTTACCAATGTGCTGCCTGGGAAACCTGTGTTATCAAGAGAAGTGGGTTAATTCCCATGGTAAACATTACCAATCCCTGTGACCTTCTGATAGTGAACTCTCACCTCCTTTTCAGCTTAATAGTTCTGTATTTATACACTTGACTTCAGGACTTTTCAGGTACACTATAGTTGCTTCAAATTGATTTTCTGTCTCATATTTCCATCCTGCTCCAACACCTGAGTGTCTTCATCTGTTTCAATAGGGGTGTGACAACCACAAGAGTACCTGTTTCAAAGCCCAGATACAGAGACAGCTCAGGCGTCCTTGTTCAGCATGGCAGGAGGGGGCCCCAGGAATCTTTATTTTAATGCACCCCTCAGTGATTCTAATGCAGTCACTCACAGGACACATGTCCTTTCTTGGGTTTCATTTAACCTCTGAGAATGGGGACATCCTGTGTGTGCTAAATTGCTTCAATCTTGACCTAAAGCTAAATTGCTTTGTGACCCTATGGACTCTAGCCCACCAGGCTTCTCTGTCCATGGGGTTCTCCAGGCAAGGATACTGGAGTGGGTAGCCTTTGCCTTCTCTGTGGGAACATCCTACCACTTGCCAAATGAGAACCATGGAGGAATCTCTCTCCAGGATAAGGGAAAAACAGATTTCCTCTGAGGATTCAGTTGGAGAGATGTTAATTGAGAAGATTTATAGAGGTGTGGTTAGGGCAAAAAGAACCAAGAGGGACAATTGAGGTACCCAGGGGCTATACAGAGGAATCAAGAGGGGTTTTGGTGGAAGTGGGAATCACGAGGGACCTGCCATGGTGTGGGCCTGAAGCCACAGCCAGAACTGGTGCTGAGGCGGAGGGCAGCAGGGGAGAAATAGCCCAACTTCTCTCTTTTTCTCCACCTGATCCCCTGCTGTGTCTTCCATCTGCTCAACTAAGCAAAAGCCAGGGTGCGAGGGAGACCTGTGATACAACCTTCAGAGGTCACACAGCAAGACAGAGGGACTGGGAAATGAATCTGGCAGTAGGGTATAAGTTCAGTTCAGTTCAATCGCTCAGTCGTGTCTGACTCTTTGCAACCCCATGAATCGCAGCACACCAGGCCTCCCTGTCCATCACCAGCTCCCGGAGTCCACTCAGACTCACGTCCATTGAGTCAGTGATGCCATCCAGCCATCTTATCCTCTGTTGTCCCCTTCTTCTCCTGCCCCCAATCCCTCCCAACATCAGAGTCTTTTCCAATGAGTCAACTCTTCTCATGAGGTGGCCAAAGTACTGGAGTTTCAGCTTTAGCATCAAGTAGGGGACACCAAGGAGAAGGCAATGGCACCCCACTCTAGTACTCTTGCCTGGAAAATCCCATGGATGGAGGAGCCTGGTAGGCTGTAGTCCATGGGGTCGCTGAGGGTCGGACACAACTGAGCGACTTCACTTTCACTTTTCACTTTCATGCATTGGAGAAGGAAATGACAACCCACTCCAGTGTTCTTGCCTGGAGAATCCCAGGGGCAGGAGAGCCTGGTGGGCTGATGTCTATGGGGTCACACAGAGTCAGACACAACTGAAGTGACTTAGCAGCAGCAGCAGCAAGGGACGCCAAATGGTGAATAACCAGAAAACATTAGTTTGAAACATTAATTGAAATGAACATGAATTGGAAGCCTACCATGTGCTTCACTTATCTGTGACGTTAGGACATGGTAGAATGGGTAGAACTTCTACCCATTTCCTGACCTCCAAAGATCCCATGGACTAGAAAGAGGAGCCCAACATGAACAAATAACATCAGTGTAGTGTCAGTAACTGTACCTTAGGAACTAAGGTGATGTCAGTGATCCAAGATAACAAGTTTCTGGAAACAATCATCCATTATCCAGAGCAGAGGTTCACAGAGACAAAGAGTAAGTATTTCAGACTGATGGGCCGTAAGGTCTCTTCTGCTATTCAAATCCACCACTATAGCATGAGAGCAGCATATCAATGAATAGGCATGACTGTATTTCAATAAAACTTTATTTATAAAAACTGGCTTCAGGCTGGATTTGGCAGTCCATCGGAGAAGGCAATGGCACCCCACTCCATTACTTCTGCCTGGAAAATCCCATGGATGGAGGAGCCTGGTAGGCTGCAGTCCATGGGGTTGCTGAGGGTCGGACATGACTGAGTGACTTCACTTTCCCTTTTCACTTTCATGCATTGGAGAAGGAAATGGCAACCCAGTCCAGTGTTCTTGCCTGGAGAATCCCAGGGACGGGGGAGCCTGGTGGGCTGCCATCTATGGGGTCACACAGAGTCGGACACGACTGAAGTGACTTAGCAGTAGCAGCAACTCTATCATAAACCATATCACAGAAACATCTAACAGGTGCCCAGAACAGGGATCCGTAGGACCAGTAACTCATGTATGAAACCACAGAATTATTACTGGAATTAATATATTAGTCACCAGTGATCTGTTTATTGTGTCTTTTATGAGAAAAGGGAAGTAGGTTTGGATATTAGAACTCAGGGAATGGAAGATGTTTGCAGTGGAAATGATTTTCAGTAGATGACAAGTATTATGGGAAATGTGAATAAACCAGATTCTTCCTCCTGAAGTCACATTGGCATGCTCACTGCTAACCCTGTACAAAAGGAAATAAAGCAGAGCATACCCACATCAGTGCCTTGCAATGATGTTCCCCCTCAGTGTGCTGCTGAGAGCACATTAGAAGGTGCCGGAGTTTTTATATGACTGCATTGCTGTGAGATGGAATAGTAGCTTCAGTTTCCATTAGGTTTTAGAAGTATTTCATTCTTTCAGATGTTAAACTAATTTTTGTATTGTGCACACTAGGAGGAAAAAAAGATAGAAAATATACACATTCTGAACAACCAGTGTTCTCCTGGTATTGTGACAAGATGCAGAACAGACAGTCTGTGGACATGGTGCTAGGGAACTTGTAGCTTGTCAGCAGAATAGATGGAACCCAGAGGAGAGGGCTCTCACTGGGTTTTATAGTTGAATCTTTAATGTTTTTTAACTTTGATTTGCTTTTTATCATTCACCGAAAACGTAGGGTGGCAAGTGAGGATCTCTATTAAAATAATGACACAGAGTTGCTTGCTATCTCTGGCCTTCACTGAGGTTTTGGTTATTAGAACAATGAAGTAACAGTCACAGTAATGGCTTTTCTTCCTGTTTTGTTCTCTTCTCCCAGTTGGGTTTCTGATCCTTTTTTCTTAAGATGGTGGGATCCTAGAGTCCAGGACTGAAAGGCACTGTGGGGATGGTGCCAGGTACCCAGAATAGGCCAGTCGTCCCAGCTGCCTTTTTAGGTCCAAGGTGTCTGACATAGCGGTCTTCAGGTTTCCTTCCTGGTGGACTCTCTAAAGCTCTGCCGTCCAATATGATAGCCACGAGCTAGCTCCATGTGGCTCCAAAGCCCCGAAATGTGACTTGTCCTAATTGAGATGCTGCAAATGTAAAATACACATTTTTAAAACGTAGTTTGAAAAAATGATGTAAAATATCTTATTAGTAATTCTTTGCATTGCTCATGTTGAAATACTGGTTTTGATGTATTGAGTTAGATAAACTAATTTTTAAAATGTACCCTAAAAAAAACTTGAATTTACACTATGACATAAGACAAAGTGTTCTCACTATATATATATATATATATATAAATTTGTTATGTTGTATAGCCTAAATTGTTATACATCAATTATATCAATAAAACAGGGAGACAAAATATTCATTGAATTATTACTTTTAATAGTAAAAGACTAGTGCTAAAACAGATAAAAATAGATCAAAATTAATTTCACCTGCTTTATTACTTTTTAATGTTTAATTACATATTTGGCTCACAATGTTGCTATTGAATAGTGCTGCTCTAAAAGAGCTTTCAAAAATCATATATATGTCTTTTCTCAATTTTGAGTAGGCATTTAACATTTTTTATCATAAATTTGAATGAATTTTTTGTTAACAGGCAAAGACAGTGTTAAACATGATATGGGATGGAATAAGATGGTGATTGACTATGATTAGAATAAATATTATATATCATTTGATAAAATCAAATATTGAAATCTGTATTTATTAAAGTACAACAGTTCTGATATAAATCATGTAAATTTTTATCCTTAGGTTTTTATCTAGATTATTTTTAAAAATCTGGTAGCCTTGTAGAACATTCCAGCTATGTTTTAAAGGGATCAGCGTCATTAACCTTTATTGCTCTGGCTTTTCTGAATTCAGAGCATCTTAATGCAGGCCAAAGTACTCTATTTCTACTGCCAAGCTTCTCCTTTAATGGAAATATATGAAAAGGGGGGAAAGATCAAAGCCTATAGTTTACTGTCCTTTACTATATCAATAAAGTAGGCTTCTCCAAAACCAGTATTTTGATTGGTCTCTTCAGTGGTCATAAGACGGCATAGTAGATGGAAAAGGAGGTTGGCTGTGTTGAACTCAGGCTCACTGTTGGGAAATGAATGGAGTAGGGGGTGAAAGGTGTCTTGAACATGTGTCCCGAACATGTGTCCCATACCTGTGTAGATTCTCCTAGGAAAGCCTTCCTGGACCCTCTGGGTCCAGGGGTTCACCAGTTTGAAGACCTCTGATTTAAGACGAGCCAGTGATAGGAGATGGAGAATGCAATGGCACCCCACTCCAGTACTCTTGCCTGGAAAATCCCATGGACGGAGGAGCCTGGTGGGCCGCAGTCTATGGGCTCACTAACAGTCAGACACGACTGAGCAACTTCACTTTTACTTTTCACTTTCATGCATTGGAGAAGGAAATGGCAACCCACTGCATTGTTCTTGCCTGGAGAATCCCAGGGACGGGGAGCCTGGTGGGCTGCCGTCTATGGGGTCCCACAGAGTCCGACACGACTGAAGTGACTTAGCAGCAGCAGCAGCCGTGGTAGGACAAAGGCATTTTACCCTCCTCATTAAGCCACTGCAGAAGGCCGATGATGATTTACGAGGGAACAGTGCAATCCAGGTGTTTCTTGTCACCTGAGGACGTGAACTCCTAGAGGTCAGCGCAGCTGTGTGGAGATGGCTCAGCTCTTTGAGGGTGGTCCACACACCCCTCAGTGGTGAAGCTGTTTCTTAAAAAGTCAAAGAATGAGATGACCGCCTAAACTCAGGCCCCATCATCTAAAGGGCAGTGGGTGCAGCACTGTTGGGAGGATAACTCTCTAGGTTCTTTCAGCCTTTTGGGAAGAGCTGCGGGTCCAGAGCTTAGAGTGAATTAATGACATATGACAGCCCTTACTTGTTGACAAGACGTTCAGATGTTAACTGCAATGCTCTCTATAGACGGTTGGCATTTTCCAGTGGCCCTTCAAAGATCTAGGAGGGATAACAAGAAATTAGGACACTGACTGTGCCTTTCAGGAGTTGATAGCTTAGTTACTGGTTGGAGAGACACCTCTTTTCCTTTCAAGAAGCAGTGAAGAGTGCATCCAGAAAGGAAATATAACCCTTGCCAGGTAGTCCTCCTTTTTTAAAAAGTTGCATAAAATGTATGCATATTTACCACTGTAACCATTTTTAAATGTAAAATTCAGTGACACCAAGTGCATTCCTCATGTTGGACAACCATTACCACTATCTATTTCCAGCTTTTTCATCATCCTAAACAGAAACTCTGTACCCACTAAGCAGTAACTCCCCATCCCCTGCCTCTGGCCCTAGCCCCAGCCCCTGGAAACATCTATTCTACCCTCTGTCAGAATTGGCCTATTCTAGATACTTCATATAAAATAGAATCATACATTATCTTGCCTTTGGCTTATTTTACTTAGCATAATGTTTTCAAAATTCATTCATTGTTGCGTGTATCAGAACTTCATTCCTTTTTATGGCTAAATAATACTCCATTGCATGCATAACCACACTGTTTGTTTATCTGTTGTTGAACACTTGAGTTTCTACTTTTTGGTGCTCGTAATTAATGCTGCTGTTAATGTTGATGTTGATGTACAGGTATCTGTTTGAGTTCTTTGGAATATATACCTAGGAGTGGAATTACTAGGTCATAAGATCATTCAATATATAACTTTTTAAGGAACTTCCAGATTGTTTTTCACTGTAGCTATACCATTTTACATTTTCACCAGCAAAGTATCAGAGTTCCAGTTTTTCAACATCCTCACCAGCATTTGGAGTTTATTGTTTTTGTTTTTATTTATATTTTAAGTAATAATAGTATTACTGGTAGGCGTGAGGTAGTATCTACGGTTTCGGTTTACATTTTGCTAGTGACTAATGATATTGAGTAATTTTTCATGTGCCATTTGTATGACTTCTTTGGAGAAATATCTATTCAAGTCTTTTTAAATGGAATTGTTTCTCTTTTTGCTGTTTTAAGAGCTATTTGTTTTCTGTATGTTAATCCTTCATTTACTATATGATTTGCAAAAATTTTCTCCTGTTCTATGGGTTGTCTTTTCACTTTCTTGATAGTGTCCTTTGGTACACAAAAGTTTTAAATTTTGAAGACGTCCAGTTTATTTTTTGTTCTTGTTGCCTACACTTTTGGTGTTATGCTTAAGAAACCATTGTGAAATCCGAGTTAATGAAGATTTCCTCCTGTGTTTTGTAGTCTTAACCCTTAAATGTGAGTCTTTGATAAATTTTGAGTTAGTTTTTGTATATGGTGTGAGGTAAGGGTCAAATGCATTCTTTTCCTATCAATACTTAGTTTTCACCCACATCATTTGTTGAGAAAACTGTCTTTTCCCATTGAATAGTCTTGGCACCCGTCCAAAGATTTGAAAGTTTATTTCTGGATTCTTTATTCTATTGGATCACATTTGAGCCTTATGCCAGTACCACACTGCTTTGATTACTGTAGCTTTGTAGTAAGTTTTGAAATAGGACCGTGTAAGTCCTCCAGTTTTGTTCTTTCTTAAGATTAACTGCTTGAGATCTCTTGAAATTCCATATAAATTTGCCAGATGTTCCTGGGCTTCCCTGGTGGCTCAGATGGTAAAGAATCTGCCTGAAATGCAGAAGACCTGGGGTTCAGAAGATCCCCTGGAGAAGGGAATGGCTTTACTCTAGTATTCTTGCCTGGAGAATTCCATGGACAGAGGAGCCTGGCAGGCTACAGTCCATGGGGTCGCAAAGAGTCAGATACAACTGAGCGACTAACACACTTTGCCAGATGTCTACTTCTTAAAAAAAAAAGTTGCACAGTAAAAATGCAGACAAAGAAAATAAGAATCCCAGATAATGTCACAATCTAGGTGTACCCACTGTTAATGATTTTTAGGCATTAGACAAGACAACATGGGATATCTCTTCACACCTTATAGGATGGCTGTCAAAAAGACAAATAATGACAAATAATGGCAAGTGCTAGAAAAGATGTGGACATATCAGAAGCCTCATAAACTGCTGAAGAGATTGTAAAATGGTATAGCCACACTGGAAAACAGTCTGGCAGTTCTTTAAAAGGGCAAACGTAGAATTGCCATATAACCCATCAATTTTATTCCTAGGTATACATACACAAGAGAAATGAAAACATATACCCACACAAAAACTTATACACAAATGTTGATAGCAGCATTATCTTTAATAGCCAAAGAGTGGAAATAATCCAAATGTCTCATCACTTGATGGAATGGATAAATAAAATGTGGTATATCCATACGATGGGATATTATTAACAATAAAAGGAAATGAAATGCTGATTGTTGTTTAGTCGCTCAGTTGTGTCCCACTCTTTTGCAACCCAAGGACTGTAACCCACCAGATTCCTCTGTCCATGGGATTTCCCAGGCAAAATTATTGGAGTAGGTTGCCATTTCCTTCCTCCAGGGGATCTTCCCAACCCAGGAATTGAACTCACATCTGCACTGCAGGCAGATTCTTTACCTGGAAAGCCTTGAAATAGTGATATGCTCTACAATATGTATGAACCTTGAAAGCATTATGCTAAGTGATAGAAGCTGTTATAAAGAACTACATATTGTGTGAATCCATTTATATTAAATGTCCAGAATAGGTAAATTTATAGAGATAGAAAGTAGGTTATTAGTTGCCTAGAATTGATGAAGGGCAAAGAGATGTGGAATGAGGGGATATAGGGGTTCTTTTGGGAAAATGAAAATGTTATAAATTTAATTATAGTGATAGATGCAAAATTAAATATACTGAGAGCTTGTACATTTTAAATGAATGAATTATTTGTTATGTGAATTCTATCTCAATAATGCTATTAAGCAGAAGACAAGAGGTTGAGCATATTATTTCATACCTTTCTTATTTTCACTGACTCTAACAGAAGCATCTTTGCCAGATCTTAAATGTTATTTGATTTTATTATGTTTAATGACCACAGAGTTTTAATGAAAGTAGCCATACTGTGTGGAGAAGGCAATGGCATCCCACTCCAGTACTCTTGCCTGGAAAATCCCATGGACGGAGGAGCCTGGTAGGCCGCAGTCCATGGAGTTGCGAAGAGTTGGACACGACTGAGCGACTTCACTTTCACTTTTCACTTTCATGCATTGGAGAAGGAAATGGCAACCCACTCCAGTGTTCTTGCCTGGAGAATCCCAGGGATGGGGGAGCCTGGTGGGCTGCCGTCTATGGGGTCGCACAGAGTTGGACATGACTGAGGTGACTTAGCAGCAGCAGCCATACTGTGATGTTATTTTTCCAGATATATGTTCTGTTATAAAGTATATATAAACACACACATACACATGTGTATGTATGTATATATGTATAGAATGGGGCTTCAAAATGCTAGGCATTAGGTAATCAACATTAATCAATTTACACTTTTTGGTGTTTAGTGCTTCATGAGTTCAATTCGGTTCAGTTGCTCAGTCGTGTCTGACTCTTTGCAGCCGCATGGAGTGCAGCACACCAGGCTTTGCTGTCCATCACCAGCTTCCAGAACTTATTCAAACTCATGTTCATCGAGTCAGTGTCACCATTCAACCATCTCATCCTCTGTTGTCCCCTTCTCCTCCTGCCTTCTGTCTTTCCCAGCATCAGGGTCTTCTCCAGTGAGTCAGTTCTTCATATCAGGTGGCCAAAGTATTGGAGTTTCAGCTTCAGCATCAGCCCTTCCAATGAATACTCAGGACTGATTTCCTTTAGAATTAGTGCTGCATACACAGGCTTTCCCCCCAGATATAAACCATGTGGGAAATGATGAGATTTAGCCTGATCAGTGTTGACTACTTGTGAAATAATCATGTCCATGAAAGTCATGACAAATAGTGATTAGTCATTTTGTTAAGGCACAAATTCACATCTTATATGCTAAGAGCCTAATGTGCGGAAGTTAAATCATTTAGCTATTGATCTGTCCAGCATCTCACTTTAGTTAGGTTTATTCATAAGTTTGGGGGTTCAGGAGGGTCTCTCCAACGTCAAAGGCTTACAAGGCAGCTGCAGTAATGGTATTATGGTTCTTGCAATGACAGCAGACGTAAACTAAAAACTGAAAAATAAAAAGTTGGGTAGCTATTATTTTTTAAGACCAATTGTGCTAATGATGGTCTGATTTCCCTCTCTTATAGCAACTTTGTCATGGTAACCAGAGGGGCTAACTGAATCTTAAAAGTAGCTTCCTGTAAACCAAGAGAGGGTTGATTTAAACTAAGTTCCAATCCAATCCAATAGCCTTACTTGGGTCACTAGTAAATAAATAAATGCATAAATTAATCTCTGAGAAAACTTTTGGCACAATTTTAGAGTAGGAGAAATTTTGTCCAAGCTCTGGGTCCTATGTGGTCTCCTGGGCTTTTTATATTCTCTTGTTCAGACACTGAAACTCATTAACAGTGAATAGTTGACTTGTAGCTAAACAGTTAACCCTGTGAATGGGAGGCAGGTCAAGGCAGGTCAGGTCCCTTAGAATTACACCCCAGATGTGGTCACCACTTTTACCTACAGGTCTGTCTAGGCATGTGATCTCACCAGTAGATACACCTGCTACATAATCCCTGTCTTGTGTGACCTTTAAATGTCTGAGATGAACCATGTGGGTATCACATGCATAATTCTCAAGAAGAAATCTAATGTGGCTTTTAAATGTGGCTTAGAATTCAGTGACTGCTTGGTGGATGCTTGGTGGTGGAGGCTGGCTTTGCCTCCCAGTGGGTTCATTTGTTCCTCGAAATGATGGCATGCTTGGTTTTAGTTTAGCTTTCTGTTGTTTTCTTTTTTGGGTGATGAAGTAATCGTAGGACAAAAGCTGATATTAACATATTAACACATATTTGTGTGGCCGTCCATTTGAAGTGGTTTGCTTTTGGAAACAGCTGGTTAAAACCCTGGGTTTTTACATTTGAAATATTCTTTGTTCTGTTTGCAACCCTGAACTGGCATATTTTCCCACATTTTATAAGTTCTAAAGTGATGTTTTTGTTGCCTGTCCTGGGAAGATCTATCTTTCCATTTATCAAAACAAATGGCAAGCTGGGGACCATTTAAAATAGTTTGTTTTTTTTTTTTTTAGTTAATAAAGCCAATCTTCTTGTTCTGTTATGTTAAAAGGACATTATCTTTTTATTGTCAGTTCTGTTCGGCTAGGTCTGTTTTCTGTCTTAGCGATCTGAGGACTGCCCCACTTGCTTGCTGTGTAGAGAATTACAAAACCATTAAGGGTGGGGCAGCACCAGCTGACTTACAGTACAAACCATTTCTCAAAATAACCACAACAGTGCAATACTGATGTGCAATTTACGTCACAGTCTGTTTTTATGAAATAGTTTGTGGCATTTTCATTTCTATTCCGGATGGAATCTTGTTCTCTCTCCCTTTTAATCAGGCATTTAATTTATTTTTATCATTAATATTTTCCACTCCTTGTCTTGGCATGCCTCCAATTTAACAGCTTTGATGAGGGAAAAAAAAAAAAAAAAGCCCGATCTTTCCCCACCCCAACTCTTCAACATCAGTTTAACTGTAACTGTATTTTCCCCCTTGATGTGCAGTAAGTTTGGGTACTAAGTTGACTGCCTTATGAGAGATGTAGGGACACATTACACATTTATACAGGTTGTAATCAGAAATTGATAAAGTTGACGTACGGCTTTGAATTTTAAACACTTTCAACCAATTCAGGCTATTTAGTTACAGGCACTGCTGCATTTTCCCTTTACAAATGCCTTTCTGTATAATGTCCTGTAATTAGAACAGGAAATCATTGAGTAACTGTAAGATGAATAAGAGCACTTAGACTGAAAGGAAAATTACCTTCCGAGAAATTATATGCCTTTTTTTTTTTTCTGCATGTTACAATGTTGGTAATGATAGTAACAGCTGTAGCTACTCTTATCTGTAGAATTTTCAGGCTTAGGTTTTCTGGAATAAAAAAAATTTTCATTTTCAGTAATAATCAAAAATGAATGGATGGAAAATAGGAAATGCCTAATTATGACAAATATTCAGTGTCACAACAGAGCAGCAATTAAGTGGAAACTTCAATATAATTGTCAATAGCAGTAAGAATTGGAACACTGCCAGGTATATAAAGTTGATGCTTTGCCGTTGGTTGTTGCTAGGAGCACAGTGAAAAGTATAAAGCTTTGAGAAAGGAATGCCTAATGTAATAAAGTAACAGAAAGAAACATAAATCTTTGTAAGAGCCTCTCATATTGACATTTATTTTACTTAAATTGTCTGAAAACTAGACATCAAGCTTTATAACATGAGCAAATTCATATTTGCTTGGGGAACAAAAAAAAGAACACTGTATATTTTCCTTGAAGGACTAGGGACATTGTGTCTCAAACATAACCTTCATACATATTTGGAATCTTTTAAGTGAAAATCTTTAAATGTTTGTTTCTATTGGCATCCAAATGCATTTGCCCTAATACGATTAAGAGAACTAAAGGGCAAAATACTTGGCAGATTTTTCACTTGAGGTAATTAGGTGCAGGAAGGAACATGCATACTTTTTCCACCAGGCTCTATAAAATCCTGGTGCGAGGGTTTTTTAAGCTTTTTTTTTTTTTTTTTTTTTAAGCTTACTGTGATGTTAGAAGTAGATTATAGTGGTTTTCAGTAAGCATACCAGTGTGATGTTTCCGAAACAAGCCTTCTCTCCTCCCCCTAAAATGAAAAAGAAAGTTACATTTCTAAATTGTTGTGTAAGAGATAAAAGCAAATTTCTCCTCCGGAATTTATGTTTTCAGCCTTCTGTGCATTTGGCCACCATTATCTATTTTAAAAAATAGCATTATGGATATTTGAAAGTCAATGCTCCATTAATTCATTGTGTTTGCTATTTCATGCATCTCTCTTTTTACAAAGAGAACTTGCAACATGCTATTCAGAATGAATGCGGGCTCTTACCCTCTCCCCCCACCCTCTTCCCACCCCCAGTCCAATGCTAAGGATTAAAGCAATGGTATACAGTTACTGTTTGAAAAGCTTGGGTGGAGTCTCACGTTATAATTATAGTTTCTCAGTGGAATTCTGTTTTGGACTTTGAAAATATATAAATAAGTGAAAAATTGACATTGAGGGAGGTTAACAAAACGTGTAATTATGATATAAGTGCAGGATTAGAGTAATTTTTGTTGAGCATTATAAGCAGTGTACTTTTAGGTATTAACTTTTAATAGGCAAAGTTCTTTTCATTGAAGTTGAAATGAGGTTGAGTCATTTGGGGACTCATTCCCTTTGAATATTTCATTTTAAAATAGGCATACTCATAAGCATACTCACTTTTTTTTTTTTTTTTTGGTGGAGGGGGTACTTGAGGAATGGGATGACATTTTAATAGAATATCATAATTATGGTCTGAAATTTCAGTCTTTGGTACCATTAATTTATTGCTGGTTATTTTCTGTTGACAGAAATCAAATAATGTATATATAATCCAACCAACTGCAGCCAACTAGTGTGTGTTAGAGAAAGATTCCTTAGGGTAATACTTTGATTTCTTTCCCTATGTGGGTGTGGCTGAAAGATAATCTTTGTTCCAGGAACACTTTGTTTGTCTTTTGCTAAACAAATGTGCAATTTATCCACTCTTTATTCGTTCTTAGATTTATCTGCTAGACCTATTATGAATTGGAAAGGGGGAATGTCCTACACAGCCTTATTGTCAGCCTGATTGTCAGTTTCATGCGTAACTTTGTATAGGAGTGTTTGTTTATGTGGGTATGAAATGCATAGGAGGTAGGAAGTAACTGAGGAATTTAAAGAGGAATTCTTGAAAGGATTGTTTGGCTTTGTTTGTTTCTTAGTGTACTAGGGCAAAATAAAATATGACAGCTGTTGAACAATTTGCTTTTTTGTAGCTGTGTCAGGAAAAAGTTAATTTAATGCGAAGGCTTAGGAGGCAGTTATAGGATCATAGAATTTTGGACTTGGAAAGCACTTCCAAACCCATAGTTTTATATTCACCTTTCATAGTAAAGTGACCACACTTTGCCTTGGAAAAAAAAAAAAAGTTTCTTCAGTTCATGAAACCTCTGCCTAAACCACAAAGAAGAGACTCAGGGTATCTTCACTCAATGAAACTTTGACCTAGATGAATTGTTGGTTCTTCCACATCTCACCTTTACACTGGATCTTATCTTGACTCTCACCTAGAATGCTTGTTCACCTCTGCACAGGAGTCCTCAGGGTCTCATGGGCTTCCTCTGCTTTTTGTAAATATTAAAGGCAGCTCCTCTGGGAACATCGCATTGTAAGCTTGGAAATTTGCCCCTGTCCAAACAATGCTGAAATTCTGCTCCAAATAGATGGTTCTGTTCATATACAACAAAATTATAATTTTTTTTTTTTTTTTTTTTAATCAGTAACCACTACCACATAAGGCCGGGTCCCAGCTGTGCTAACCTCTCAGCCATGGGTAGGGATTCTAGGCTTGCACAACCTAAGAGTTGGCTTGATTTCCTATCACGTAGATAGAAAGTAAAAAGTTGGTCAACATGAAGGTGTGTCAATATTGTTAAATTGTTACAATGGGAATTGAGGTATTCCACAATAACACTAACTTAACCAGAGTAGAATTCTAACTTAGAACAGGCTGAATTCCACAGTTGTGGATGAAACAGACGTCTCCTATTTCATTTGATCAAAGACCACCATCCTCACTCCTAATGTTGTAAATTAGTTAAATCCCTTCAACAGCAACAATATGTCAAAAGGAAAGATAATTTACTTCAGCCACACCCATATAGGAAAAGAAATCAAGATATTACCCTAAGGATAATGTTATTTTTATTGACATTTTGGCATAATGAAAAGCTCATCAAGCTTGAAGTTAAAAAGTTGAGTTATAATCTCATCTCTATCACTTTCTAGTTCCTTGAGATCCTAGAGTAGTCACGTGAGAGTCTGAATCTGGACTTTCCCATCTCTAAGGGAATATTAACAAGGTGTCATGGCACTAATAGTGTTGTTGTGAGAAACAGCAACAAAGATATGTTGTGTGAAAGGCCTTTGTAAATTTTAATGTTTTACTGTTAGCACCAGCCATCGCAGTAATATTTTTGCTCTGCTTTCTAAGCAGGAAAGCAGTTCCTCGTATTTTTGTTTAAGAGTGCTTTTTTACATTCACTGTCTTCTGTGATACCTGTAACAATGTTAGTGAAGTGTAAAAATGTTAGTAAAGTGGCAAAGAGAAGGGAATTTGGTCCAGTATTGTTTCAGAAACAGTGGGGTTTTGGATAGAAACATAACCTGAAACTAGGAAAATATATATGTGTGTGTGTGTGTGTGTGTGTATGGAGAGAAAGATCAAAACCCAACTGAGTAAATCATTGTAAGTCTATGCAAAAAAGCTAAACTCAGGTGGTGTTTTCACATTTTAATGTACATGAACTATCTGGGAACTTGTCAGAGATAATAAATTCCTGGGCCACTGCCTTAGAAATTCTGAATCGGAGGTTCTTAAGGTTCTCTGCCTTCCTGCATTCTCCTGTGTGATTCTGATATGGGCAGTCCCAGAACATTCTTAGAGATGCTGTCTCCAGAATGAATGGACATCGTTCATAGCATGTGTTTCCATGCCTTGGGATCAGAGGAAATTTGCTTTTTTTTCTTCCAATAGAAAGAAAAGGACTCAAGGTTTGTTTAGCGTTTTATAGACTGTGTGAAGAAATAGAGACAAATGTTTCAAGGATGAGGGAATTAAAAAAAAAAAAAAAGTCATTTCTAAGCACAGAATATAGCCAGGGACTGATTTCATCCAGAAGAGATAATTAAGAACCTAGAGATGGCATCCTCATGGAGAATGAAGGAAGGAAGTGAAGTGGTCCCAAGAGTCCAGGTGACATCTTCTGCTATAAAACCAACTCTGAAACATCCATTTTTCCCCCATTGTTCAACCTTAGAAGTATGACTTTCTCCATTTCAAGAACGTGTAGAGACACTAGTACAGCACCGCCCCCCCCCCCACACACACACACACCACCACTCCCATCGCAGAAGTGAGATCAACAGGCATTGTTATGGTATTTACTATATACCAGAGATGGTGTCAGGGGCTGAGCATGCTGAAATAAACCCTGGGGGTTCATGGTTATACTCCCTGACTGTCATCTTGGATGATCTTGGACAAATCTTGGTCATCTTGGACAAATAGAGTGCAATAATGTAATTGACACATTAGAGGCTGCTTCTTCAAATAGTACTCAGACACTCTGGAATTCTGATGATGTTTTTGTAAATATTTTCACTAACACTTTTTTTCACTTTATAGAAAGCACAAATTTGAGCTAGTGTCTTGGGCTACTGTAGAAATCTCAAGTGGGCATGCCTTGGGACATGTATCAGCATCTTCGAACTATTTTTCATTGGGGACTTGGCTTCAGTGTAAATGTATTTCCATTTAATTAAGTGTGCCAGCTGATGAAGTGGCTACCCACAAACCAGGCAGGAGTCTAAGCAACATAAACTGTTAAAAGATGTCATCTTGAAAGCAGCTAAACATCTCCATTCTGGAAGAAGCCTCCAGCCTGAGGAACTAAGTGAACATAATTAGAAATACATCTGGGTATTGGCCTCCTATCTGAAAGGGTCACATGCACACCTTCCATTGGTACTGGTTATGCTCCATCATTATGTTCTGTCCTTCCTCATTCGTCTCCCACTGGTTGCCAGATGGCCATGATAATGTTGGTATCCTTAACAACTGTTTTGTGCAATTCCCTGCAGCATGGTAAAGGCTCAAAATATTGAGTGTTTTCCCTTTGGATAAGCAAGTGACATATCTGGGAATTGCTTGCACACGCCCTGATGGTGTGGTTACAGAGAGTGATGGCAAACTGGGTCATGGAGCCCCAATCCAGCTTGACATTGTGCAGGTGGCAGGATACCAAAGGGGAGGAGGAGGTTGCCATTTCTCAAGCTTAAGCTGAAAGAAGGATTAATCCATGCAGAATCTAGTTTTTGTAAATATGGTGGCATGCGAATAAGCATTAAGATTGTTATAAGAGGGAGCTTCATTAAAGTTGCTGAAATGTTCTCCTGAGTTAAGTTGGTTCTGATGGAGCTCTCACAAGGATGCTTGGGGAGTCCTCTCGGTGTGGTTCTCTGAATTGTGCCAAGTTACCAGATGGATTTGAGGAACATTAGAAGATAGGGGGTATGGGTCCGGGGGAGGGCAGAGAAGGTGGATGTATCAATCACACTGAGATAGATCACACTACAAAACAACCTCCAAATCATACTCCACTTGAAACAACAAGTGTTTATTTTGTACATCCATTTAGGACCAACCAGGTGCTTTATTCCATGTTATCCTCACTCAAGACCAAAACTGGCTGAGTAGCCACTATCTGAACCATTACAGATGTCCAGAACAAAGGGAGGGAGACAGTATGGTTAGTTGCAATCTGGTTCTTAAAGGTGCCACCCACTCTTGCCATATTTCACTGGCCATAACCAGTCACATGGCCACTTGTCCTCAATGGGTGGTCTTTCCACAGGACCATAAAGGGGGCAAGATATATTCATTGAACAGCACTAACAACCAGCAGAGCAGGTGATGATGTTCTGGAGACCCATGGATATCTCTCTTGGGCCAGATGGCCTTTAGACAGGCTTCAAGCACTGAAAGATTATATAATCCAAAATAAAAGCAACACGAAACTGTGGAAAGAAATACAAAGAAGCTCAACAAAATTCTGAATTTTCCTATGGATAAAATAATGATATTAATTATAAATAAAATATATTTATGCACATCAGATTCTTTCAAAACAGTTTTCTGGTTCTGCTGCTTGCCAGAGACCTAAACATTCTTCAGTCTGTCTATGGGGTTATGGATCCAACTCTTTCTTTATTGGTACCTGAGGCTTTTTCATGGAGCTGCATGAGTAATGGGACTGAGGCTAAAGATGAACCAATACAAGAATGTTGCTGAAGACTATATTTTTAATACAAAACCAGAGGTGAGCATTGAAATGAGGCCATGGTTGCCACAGTTCTTTGTTGGAGGGAGGAAAGTAACGGAAGTATTTTCTCGATTGTCTAGGGGAGGACGAGGAAGAAACGAACGTGATCGTTCTCAGCTACCCCCAGTACTGCCGCTACCGCTCCATGCTGAAGCGCATCCAGGATAAGCCGTCTTCCATTCTCACGGACCAGTTTGCGTTAGCCCTGGGGGGCATCGCAGTGGTCAGCAAGAACCCTCAGATCCTGTACTGTCGGGACACCTTCGACCACCCGACTCTCATAGAAAATGAGAGCATATGCGATGAATTTGGTGAGTCTTTTCATGATATTTTTTTTATCCTACATGAAACTTGTGCGTGTGTGGCTGGTTGTTTTCAGTTCTTGTTAGGAGCAGTGGTGGGGAACGGGGCTGACTTTCACAAGCCTGGTGTGCCGCCCCCACCCCCGTCTTCCCCCAGTGATTGCGGCAATAAGACGTCACTGCCTCCTTGGCAGCCTCTGTTTCCCAGGGCACAGGATTATTATTTAGAATTTGTTGTTCAAGACAGAGTCTGAAATTGCTTGGTCGACCTTGAAATTGGACTTTATAGGACAGGAAGCTTTTATGCTAGTTGGTTCTTAAAAGGCTCTGGCTCTTCAGATACTGATTGTATTAAATTTAACTGATCACTCCCTTTTCCGTGGTATGCATGCGTGCTAAGTCATTTCAGTCATGTCCAACTGTTTGTGACCCTATGGACCATAGTACTCCAGGTTCCTCTGTCCATGGGATTCTCCAGGCAAGAATAATGGAGTGGGTTGCCATGCCTTCCTCCAGGAGATCTTTGTGACCCAGGGATCAAACCTGCATCTCTTATGTCTCCTGCATTGGCAGATGGGTTCTTTACTACTCGTGGCACCATAAAGAACTATAAAAATACACTAGTGTAAAAAGAATACACCATTTTAACCACTTCATTACTATAAGGTAGATAGATAGATATGTAATAGATCCCTATGCCCCTGAATTTTGAATTCCTATGAGCTGTATATGTAAAAATCACATCAGTTTCAAAGACTTGGTATGAATAAAAGATTGTAAACTAAATTAAAAAAAATTAAAAGTTAACTTGGGTTAAATTTAGCTGCTGCTACTGCTGCTAAGTTGCTTCAGTTGTGTCCGACTCTGTGTGACCCCATAGACGGCAGCCCACCAGGCTCCCCCGTCCCTGGGATTCTCCAGGCAAGAACACTGGAGTGGGTTGCCATTTCCTTCTCCACGTGAAAGTGAAAAGTGAAAGTGAAGTCGCTGAGTTGTGTCCTACTCTTAGCGACCCCATGGACTGCAGCCTACCAGGCTCCTCTGTCCATGGGATTTTCCAGACAAGAGTACTAGAGTGGGTTGCCATTGCCTTCTCCAATTTAGCTGATGGAATTAAACTATTTAGGTCTTGGGTGCTGCTGCCGCTGCTAAGTCGCTTTAGTCGTGTCCGACTCTGTGCAACCCCATAGACAGCAGCCCACCAGGCTCCCCCGTCCCTGAGATTCTCCAGGCAAGAGTACTAGAGTGGGTTGCCATTTCCTTCTCCAATTTAGCTGATAGAATTAAACTATTTAGGTCTTAGTTAAGAGGCTGAAAACATCAAGAAAACAATTGCCTTGGTTTTAATTCCTTTCACTATTCCATAATACTGTATTTAGTTCCCTTCTTTAAGATCATATGCTGTCCTATCTGTTTAAATTTCTTGGATGTGTTCAAAATATCTGGAGAGTAAGAAATTACCAAATTTGTAGGTTTTGCTTGACTCTTCATCTATTTTTTTACATGTATAAGTAGTATCGGAGAAGGAAATGGCAACCCACTCCAGTATTCTTGCCTGGAGAATCCCATGGACAGAGGAGCCTGGTGGGCTACAATCCATGGGGTCGCAAAGAGTCGGACACGACAAAGAATGACTAAACAATGACGATTATATCTTTATACACTATACCCATCAAAGATGGATATGTGTACATGTATCTGTGTCTGCATCTCTGTTTAGCTGACTAGTCATGAGTTCTCTGTAGACAGAAGGAAAGAAGGAGAAGATAGCACATCCTCAGTTGAGGAGACCTTGCATGATGCCGTGAAAGATTTGAGACAAGATAAAATCACATCTCTCAAATCTTCATTTTCTCAAATCTTCCTTGAAGATATTGGATCATATCAGAG
Source organism: Bubalus kerabau (assembly GCF_029407905.1). NCBI lineage: Eukaryota > Metazoa > Chordata > Mammalia > Artiodactyla > Bovidae > Bubalus > Bubalus kerabau. Next base: position 141,206,956 of record NC_073624.1, read on the forward strand.
GTTCTCGACAGGCTGAGCAGGGATATCAGAATATTCTGGGGGTGCATCATCATAGTACACATGTCACCTGGAAGTTCCTATACTTACCAAGGCAAGAACAGCCCCCACCTCACCCTGTCCCTTCCCTGGGAATCACCACCATAGAGCAAGCAGGGTGATAACTGAGCCACGCTGACTCCTTCATTGGGACCTGGGTGCAGAAGGGGTGGAGACCTGCAGCCTAGAGAGCATGAGGGCCCTTTGAGCAGGAGCATTCCTTGATTCTGCTGAGTAATGTTTTTCCAAGGATGCCTCATTTTGCGAATTATGCAGATTCAGATTATTCTTCTCAGTCGTCACAGGCCTCGCCGTGGACTGGGGAGTCCACGGTGACCTCCCTAGGCTGGTTATTTGTGACACCAGCAGCCCTGGAGCAGGGGCAGGGGGGATGTTGTAAGTAGGAGTGGTGGACAGAGGAGGGTGAGGGTGACCAGATGGCTTGTCTGGATCCAAGAAGGAGAGGAAGAAAGAGCAGAAGGGGACCTAAGTTTATTAGACATAACTTTTTGGGGGTTACAAACTGTCTTTTTCAGATGCCTTCTACAACTCTGGCTTATCAGTCTGTAAGAGAGTAATAGTGATTATGCAAGTTTTTTTTCCTTTTTTCCAGGAAGATTTCCTTGTCATTCATAATATTGAAATAACCTTTTTTATTCAAGTAGTTGGATGTATCCAATACATTAAAAAAAAATACTCCTTCCAGATCAGCATTTATAAATCTTCCCTTTTCAATACTTTTTTGAGTTTTTCCTTTTCTAGCCCCTACTCCCAAACCCTCCACCCTGCTTGCTACTCAAGAGGTCTCTAAATTCTTGACACAAAATAGAACTGAAAAAGTGCTTTCCCTAATTTAAGTGTATTCAGAATTAGAGTTTCACAATGTAATATAATGAAAAAATGTTTTAACCTTTTTGGCTAAATTAAGAGTTATTAGTCATTGAGTTTCAAAGCTGTTGCATCTAGACTTGGTAATAGAAGTTCCAATTTAACAGTGATCACAATGGTTGTTAAGAGTTACTAAATTAGTTTTAAGTGTTCTCACAAACACAAGCATCTGACTTTTAAATGTTTTCCTGAACTTTCTTCTGGTAATGCTGCTTTTTCTTCCCCAGTCTCTTAAAGTGGAAGCTTTCTTTTGGAATAAAGGTACCTTTGTTAAAGAGCTTCTCGATGACTAGTCTAAAAATTAGAATATTAGTATTTTTGTAGTTTGTACTTCAAATATTTGGTACTTCTTATAGGATTTCATTTTAGTTTTAGTAAGAGAACAAAAAAAAAAAACAAAAAACTTATTCTGACCTGATTCAAAAACCTTCACCAATATCCCTCCTTCACTTTCCACTTCTGGTCATACATCTTTATTTCCAGAGAAATTCCTTTAAACCTCTAACCGGTGCTATTTGAAATCAGCATGGGTTAAAGGGTTTGTTAAAACGTGGGGTTGGGTTTCTCCAACCAACCAACAGTTGGTGGAAGAACATAAATTTAATTAGTGACTGGCATTAAACAAATGTTCCTAATATTAAACACTGCCAGATGACTGAAACACTTCTGTCAGATTACCGCGAGTGCCAGGGGGCCCACAGATGAATTTTCTACACAGTATATATTCTGTACCACACGTTTGGTGACTTCAGTAATTGGTCAAATGTAATTTAGGTAACAGTATGCCTAGGCTGTAAAAATCAAATTTTATTAGCCATATCACCAGGTGGATGAATGGTGGAGCTGATGGCAAAGAGTTTATAGCATTTAGCAGCTACACCTTTGACACATGAAATTCATAAATTGCCATAAAATACCTCCAAGGCCCTTCTCAAAAGGACAGTGTCTGCTTTCCTATGATTAAATAATGTTTATTTTATTAACTAATATATTTTTTGCTCTCTGCTATTAAATGGGGTTACAGAGTGGGGGTGAGAGAGGGGTTTCAAAAGATAAATAAAAGGCAGTCCTCACTCATTTTGAGGATTTAAAACCTAATTGGGGAAGACAGGATTAACACAACTGAAAAGTTAACTAATGTTAGAGGGAAGTCAGGGACGAAGTATTGGATGAGTGTTGCAGAAAGCGAGTGCAGGAGGCATTTCGCAGTGAACGGGGGGTGTGGAGGATGTGGCCTGGCTGGAGAAGATAGTCATCGTGGTGAGGGGTTGGGAAAAACCTCGTGGAAAAAGCAGGGCTGGATCTGGTTTCTAAAAATAGAGATTAGTTGGGGAGGAATAACTTGGGAGATTGGGATGGGCATATGCACTGATAAGTAATAAGAACCTGCTGTGTAGCCCAGGAAACTCTCCTCAACACTCTGTAATGACTTATGTAGGAAAAGTCTTTTTAAAAAAAGTGGATATATGTATACGTGTAAGTCATTCACTGTGCCGTGCACCTGAAACTAACACAACATTGTAAACCAACTATACTCCAATGAAAACTTTTAAAAAATACAAATAGGGAGAGAGGGTATTAGAAAAGTTTTGGCAATGCCTAGATCATTTAAAATTCACATTCCAACACTGTTAGGAATGACCGTCTTCGCCCTAGGTCGGCTGTTGGTCTCTCTTAGATGTGTTTGCCCACAGTCATCACTCTCCCGAGTCTGTGCCCTCCAGGTGGTTTTTATAAGTGGCCCGGTGCCCTCTCTGCCAGTGGGACATGAATGTGAGTCAGAGGACCTGGGCTGGGACAAACCCCATCCGTGGCTTTGCAAGGGAACTGGGCTTGCTTTCTTGAGCAGAGTTGCCCCCACGTTGCTTCTGTGAGCCTCCCAGCATATTCACATTCCCCAGGTTCATCTCCGAAAATGGACTTTGCTCATGTGACAGCCTTGCCCAACTGGCTAGACACCTCTCCTCCCCTTCCACCGTCTCTTTTGTTTTAATGTCGTCCACTGAATAACAAATTTAATTGAACAATAAAAGTAAGGCTTTTAAATCTACAATGAGTCCCTGTAAATAAATTCTCTGTGGAATTTTATGAAGCTGTTTAATGAAAAGTTTGATTAGAAACTATTAAAGAAAAATAGAATAGATGAAATTTTCATCATTTAGTCCCACGTTACAGGTGTCATTTTGATTTTTATTTACATTGAGATATTCAGAATAGAGTAAATATATCCTGGTTTTAATTAACTATTCTCCTTACTTGGGAAAGGTTATTTTAGGCTTGAAGGGTTTTGATAGCATACCATCTGCTTTCTTCACTGTATTTTATTCAAGTCCCTTCTTTGCTCACAGTGCAGCACAGTGTCTAAACCTATGACATAAGCATAAATTGAATCATATTAATGGCAGGTGATAGAAAAGCTTCAGCCTAGACATCCTGCCTGCATTCTTCCATCTTGTCAGTTACAATGCTCTTAAAGGCAATATGCTGTTTTCTTAGCAAAAGAGAATTGGCTATTTTTAAAGCTAAAGCAATGGACTCCACATGAAAGCATTAAGAAAACTGGTTGTATTGTACATGCGATGAGGAAATGAGCTTATAATAACGATGAGGGGAAAGCGACATTACACATGGCATTTTTTTCCCATCAAAATCTCTAACATACAATTCCTGGCCCCACTGTCCTGTTGGAATCTAATAGCATAATGCATTCTCTGACAGCCCCCTTACCTTGCTCTTACCTGTTTTTATAATTTGATGATCCTTTGGTAAAACACATACTTTCATTTACAGTGTGTTATTGTCTCCACTGTAGAGGAAACACACACGGAAACGTATTGTCTGTTTCACCTGTAAGAACAATAAATGTCCACCAGTTTGTAATGCATAGTGTTTACATTACTATCACATAGATTGACTTCACATGTGCGAGGCGTTGACGGCCAAACCCAAACAGAGGCACCTGCAGCAGATAAATGGATAACTTTAAGGTATTGGCTCCTATCAGAGGTGTAAGGCAGACCCAACATAGATGAGATGAAATCAGTTTTTAAAGGTGGATGAGGCTAAATGGACTAAGACATGGTGGGTTAAAAAAATAATAAAAATATGGTTTGTTTTTGGTTTGAGTTTTCAATGTCAGAGAGACAGAAGTAGTCATGCTTCTAAATTCTTTGGCAGATAGTGTGTGCCCGTGTGTGTGGGTGTCTTGACCAAGGAGTGGGATGGGGTTAAAGGAAGGATGTAGTAAGTCACCTGAAAAGAACAGAGATGAGATGGACTGTCATCTTGGTGTTTGGTCCATGTATAGAGCACCATGAGCTCTGACTTCAGGGAGAAGTTGTCTGCATCAATATTAAGATGTATACTCTGCTGAGGGCCTGGAGGGCAACACGATGTAGTGAAAAGAGTTTTAGGCTGATAGGTGTGTAGCCCAGGTTAATCAAGGCCCAACCGTCTGGCTTGCTGTGCCTCTGGGCAGGTGACGTAGGGCCCCTTACTTGTCCCATCTATAAAATCCTGCAGTAACAGCCCACTTGCTGGGCTCAGAAAAAGTTTGTATTCATTCATTTTTTGAAAAGACATTCTCTTGATAAATGAAGATTCCCTACTGTTTCCATTAGAGTCTTAGGCCTTAGATAACTTGTACATAGTCATCTAAACCCGCCTTGCTCTTTGAATAATAAAGGAACCATTTTCCTAAGGCTCCAGGGCTCTTACTGGAACCTTAATAGAAAAGAAGTTTTCTACTTTTTACAGTATGTTTTAAAGATACTTTTCTGACTCTGCCCTGAATTTTTCCGTTTTCCTGTTGGGTGAAATAATGACATTTTAGACAAAAGAAGAAAAAGCAGAGGGAGGGAGGGAAACAGAAGAAGGGATAAAACCTTGACTTTCTATGAAAGAAAACTCAGGACGTATAAAATTATTTTGAAGCTTAAAGGATGAGCTGGACTCTGCCTCTTCCCCTCTTAACGTCACATGTTTTGCTGGAAATGAAAGGAAAGGCAGTTGTTTTGTTAAGGATCATGGAAATTTGTAAGTGAGTAAACATTTTTTTCTTGCCAAAGTAGGTTTCATGGTCTCAGTGGATTTTGACGATCAAATGGCTTTGTTCCTGGTTCCCGTACAGACTCAGGCTTCCCCCGCCTGCCTGCCTACAGTGCCCACCCACCTCCCCAATGATAACAAGGCAGATGTTTCTCTTTAACTGAAGCCAAGTGGAAAAGGAGTTGTGCCTCTTATGTATTACTATTTCTGCAGAAGACCTTTACCTTCAGAGTTCTCACTCGAAGGATTGCTTTGTCTCGGAAATTTTCTAGAGGTTCTGTTCATCGTTAGAGGATGGTCTAACCAAGGCCACTCTTGGTACCTGCTCTTTATTACATGTAGTTGCTGAAGTAGGGACAGAGAGAATGATAAGTTCATTGTGCCAGATAGTAAACCAAACCCCAAGACAGCTGCTGGTCAAGTTGTGTGTAATATGCTCTAGAGTCCATGGAATTATTAGACTGTCCTTGGACAGTCAAGCTTTGGCTTCCAGGACAGTAAGACACAGGAGGGCTGGAGAGCAGGCCTCCTCAGGCACAGGCATTGGAAGCTGGGTGCCAACCCTTTGAGGGGGGTGGTTAATAAAAAGAATCTTAATGTTGCTATTGTAAATTAATTTAAAGTTATGATGTATGGAATGGGTAGGATTAGTGGGTTTCTCTTCTATTTTTCAAACCTGAAAGGATATTTTAAAGTAACGCTGGACCCCTTTTGTAGCTGAGTGGACTCAATGAGGTTATTAAAAACTATTTGGACTCATGGGTTCAATAAACTCTTGTCAGCCCAGAAGAAAGGATTTGTGTCTATATTGGCTAAAATTTCATGTAGGATTTCATAGAGAAAAGCAAGAAAGTTATATTCCATTACATTAGCAAGATCAACATATTGCTCCCTGTTGTTGTTTGGTCGCCCAATCCTGTCCAACTCTTTGCGATCCCGTGGACTGCAGCATGCCAGGCTTCACTGTCCTTCACCATCTCCTGGAGCTTGCTCCAACTCATGTCCATTGAGTCAGTGATGCCATCCAACCATCTCATCCTCTGTCATCCCCTTCTACTCCTGCCTTCAGTCTTTCCCGGCATCAGGGTCTTTTCTGATTGCTTTCTAGGATGAAACAAATATTTTTACTAATTAAATTAAAACACACAAACACACACTCTATGGGAAAGAGCTAGGTCAATGAACCACAGACAAAAATGTTCTGGTTTGGGGTAGAATGAGGTTCTGAATAAGTCTATATTCATTTGAGTTCTAAAATCCTCGTGATAAATGAATGTTCTCTGTAAACTCCTTTAGTCTGTTCCGTTGGGGAAACTGGATTGATTTAAGATCCTCGGACTGTAGGTCAGGCTGTCCAAGGCTGCTTAGGTCTCAGCATGGTGCCTGGTGCTCAGTATGCACTTATCTGCTCATTCATTTCACCAATGTCTACTCAATATTGGTGCAAATACTGATGTGGTCCTTGTGCACAAAGTTGTGACCAAGACAGGAAACTTCGCCATTCTTCAGGAGCTTACAGCGTGGAATGTGGGAAGGGTATTGGTGAAATGTGAGCTAGCCATGGACCATACATCCTAGGCGTAGACCCTACCTCACAGGATTGTTGTGATGATTAGATGAGTTAATGACTGAAAACACTTAAATGGAACATGGCAAGTACTGCTTAAGTACTCAAGTTACCAGAATCTTCTTGTACCCCTTGCTCTACCCAATACAACCTTAACCACATACGGGGTCCACAGTGATTCCTCAAAAATCATGCACAAAATTGTTTCATACCTTCACAGACTGCTAGTGAAAATGAGGTATCATTTGCTACTCAAATTCATTCGACATAGGTTCATTCCAGAAATACTTGTTTGTTTGTCCTTCGGCCTGGAATGTGTTTCCACAGATATCATGGGTCTGGCTTCTTCTCATCATTCCAGCCTCATCTCAAATGTCTCCTCCCCAGAGAAGTCTTCTCTGACCATCCGCTTTCCACAGATCTTCTCTAACCCATCACCCAATGTGCCATTATCTTCTGATCCATTCATCGCTTTCAGAAATGAACTCCTGTATTCATCTCTTTACATGTTTTGGTCCATCTCCCCACGCTTCACTCGTACTATATATAAGCCCTTTAAGAACAAGGAACTCGTCTGTCTTTTCACAATGATATGCCTGGATCTAGCACAATACTTGGCATATAGTAGGTGTGTAATCAATATTGATTAAGTGGGGACTTCCCTGGGGTTCCAATGGTTAAGACTCAACACTTTCACTAAAGGGGGGTGCTGGTTTGATCCCTGGTCAGGGACCTAAGATCCTGCATGCCATTCAGCATGACCAAAACATTAAAATATATATATATATATATGTATGTATGTATGTATGTAGAATGGATACATGCATACTGTGCATCAGTATCATTCTTCTCTGCCAGTTTACAGATAAGAACACTTAAGCACAGCAATATTACACAGCTAGCAAGTGGTAAGGGCTTCTTTGGTGGTACAGTTAGAAGAATCTGCCCGCAAGTGGTAAACCAGGACTTGAACCTAGACAGTGTAACTCAATATCCATGCTCTTAACCATTATACTAGCATGTTACTCACCTTGGTCCCTGCTCAGAAAGATCTTTCCGATTTCCTGAGATCACTAGGCAGACAGGAACAGATAACTGAGCACCAGGTCTCTCCTGTAAATAGGATCTGTAGGATTTAAAGGGATTGGTGTGTGTTGGAGTGGTTAAGAAAGGAATGATGATAAAGATTCGAAATCCCGTTAGACTGGGATCAAGTCTGAAGGCAGCCAGTGTCTTCTCTTGTCTGTGTGACTTACAGCAGTCTCCCTGTTGTGGCCCTTGCTGTCTCGTGGTCTCTTTTCAACATACCAGCCAGATTGATCACTTCTCTGCTCAACTCTCCCAGTGGCTTCCCACCTCATCAGAGAAGCAGATAATGAATACCGAGCCCTTTTAGAGCTGAAACTCTTTAGAAGTTGAAAGGGGCAGTAGCAAACTAATGCTGTGTTCTCCCACATTCTTTATAAGACATGGGGCTGTGAAGCTGACAGGGCTTTCATTACACACCTCTCTGTCATTTTCTGCTTAGAATGCATTGGCTTTCCCAACTTGGCATCCCTTTTTTTTTTTTTTTTTAAATGAAAAAATTATAGGTCTAATTTCAAAAAAATGAAATGTATGCAAGCTTTCCTGCTTCTGTCACTTCTTTATTCCTGTAGCACATAAATCATTTCCCTTTTTAAAATTAAATTTTGCTTGCCATGACTTGGTAATGGGTTTTCAAAGGAGGCAGAGTAGCCAAGCTGTTGGGTCAGGAGCCAGCTGTGCTGCGTGCTCAGGAAATCTTCTCCCTGCTGGCTGCTATGGGTCTTGATTCCATCATCTGGGCTTTATGCTCCCTTTGGAAGTTACCTAGACATTCTCGCCCTTACTCTGCTCCCTGGACCTCCTTTCTGGCTCTCCAGTCACCGTCCTGGAGGACGAAAGAACCTGGGACGTGGGCAAAATAAGATTGTGTGTTCTAATGCTTCTTGGGTGCTTATCCATGCATTCATTGAGCGCTGACTGTTGAAAGCAGAACTCCAGATGTTGTTGGGATTTTGGCCTATCTTCTCAAGGTCCTGAGAAATGAAGTTGGTTGAGATAAAACCCAGAACAAGTGGTCACTGCCACTGTTATCTGTGATCCTTTTACCAGTCCCACATTTGACCCATGAGTGATCTTTGCTGCAGGGTCACAATCCTAACATGCTGCCGATGCACCAGTGAGTACCACCCCCCCACGCCACCCCCAGCCAGGCTGTTGACCCCCATGGACTCACTTTTCCTCCAATAAGTGAGACAAACATGGCGCTAAGGAGTCTAGAGTTACTTTTGACATTCAAAGGAGATGCTATCTGCCAAGCTTGGTAAATGGGAAACCTTGCCCTCTCGGGATGCTGCCAGGCATCTGCAAAGGGCTGAGGAGGTAAAGTCTAGGTGCCACTGGAATTGAAAGATGAATGGAAGAGGGCCTGGAGGTCAGAGGAGGACTCTTAGAGGAAGTGGATCTTCAACTGGATGGTGACAGATTCAGGAAGGAGAACGTTATTTCAGGTGAGGATGTGGAAAATACTCTGGACTTTGAAGCTCAGAGAATGAGGGTTGTTTTTTTTTTTTTTTTCCTTTGCCATTTTTAGCTTTCAGCGTAGACAAAATTCAGCCTCCATAAGCAAAACTCTTTTTTTCCCCCCTCCTAGAAGATGTCACTGTCCCCTGAGGGCTCACGTAGTTCTGGGTCCTACTCTCACGGGCCCCGTTGTGGTTAGGACCCAGAGGAAGTCTCTTGGAGGAAAAATCAAGTTGTCTCTTATTAAATTGGGAATGTTCCCTTGGGTCAATAAGAAAGAAAGGAAGGGCTGCACCAACTTTGCAGCAGTGGGTAGAGGAGTGAGGAGCGAGGCGGCTGATTTCCTGGCTGTGTTATGGGCTGCTTCTGGGCTGAACAAGCATCTTGAGAATCATCATCTGGGGCACTCTGCTCCTGTCCCTTCTGTGTTACTCAGTACTTTTCCAAAGTTATTCTTTCCTTCTGCTTGGTACTGAAGTCGACAGTGTCAACTGCATTTCTTTTCACTAGATTCTAAGCTCCTAAAGAAGTAAGAATCATGCCTTTCTCATGTTTGTATCAATATATGTTTGTTGAAGGGCTTCCCTGGTGGCTCAGCAGTAAAGAATCTGCCTGCAATGCAGGAGATGCAGGTTCAATCCCTGGGTTGGAAAGACCCCCTGGAGGAGGGCATGGCAACCCACTCCAGTGTTCTTGCCTGGAGAATCCCATGGACAGAGGAGCCTGGAGCGATACAGTCCATAGGGTCCCAAAGAGACATTCCTAAAGCGACTGAGCACACATGCACGCCTGTTTGTTGAGATGATATAAAAACTGCTAGATTGCAGAGGGCTTCAAGTGTCCCTCATCTTACCACCTTCCTTAGAGTCAAGTATTTCTTGACCTCAGTCCTTTAATAGTAGCTCATTGCCAGTTGATTTAATTCTCAAGGGAAACTGTCTAGTTCAAAGGAACTGGGTTTCTCTCAACATTTACTCACCTTTCCAAACCGGAGGAACAGCCTTCGTAAACTGGTCCACGTCTTTGGTTGGTTATTGCTCATTTGTTACGATGCTTAACAGTCCCTGGAGTCTGCATGGTCTACGGGTTGCTCTTTCTGAGAAAGCTGAGCAGCATCCTTAAGTTAGAGCCAACGGTAGCCTGTCTCCAGGGTCAGTGCATCCGCCCTTCCTACCTCACCTGTAGATAACAGAATTCATTGTGGAAATCAGGGAGCAGTGATGGGGCTATTAGCATGCAGGACATTGACAAGTTCTATTGAAATGTGGATTCTGTGGGTCAGAAACATAGTACAGATTACAGTTCAGCCCAGAATCATATCAGAAAGTGTTGGGAAAGAAGAGGCTCAGCCAGTATAACGTTCATGATTAGGAAGATTGCTTGGTGGATGGCACTTAGGCCTGAGGTATACTTTATGGATCACCGACTGGCTCTGTCTCCCGTAAGAGTTCTCCACAGAGGATCCTGCAAGAGGCAAGTTCACAATACGCAGATCACACTGTCTTCCTCACGGTTCCACATGGGAGCATTGGGTCTTAAATAAGAGATAAAATATTTTAACAAAGATACCATACATACACTGTGCCAGAAACTACCCTCACAGGGCACTGACTCCTGTTCCACCCCAGCACCTGCACTTTCAGATGGAGGAAGGAGACTAGTAATGGATGGTTCTTCTGAGGTTTGCTTTTATTGTAGTTCAGCTGGCAGGTCTTATGCTCCGGGAAGCACATTCTGTCTCACAGTTCTTGAAAGAAAGGAAAGTGAAGTGTGTCAGGACTTGAACAAACAGGGAGTATTGTGGACACCCCCCTCAAATGGACTTGCTGACACTGGATGCTAAGGTTATCTGCCTGAGCTGAGGAGGTGGTCTCACCACCGCCAGCCCTGCTAGCTGCTCATCCTACCCTCAGCCGTGTCGTTCACACCTCACAATGTCCTTCTCATGGAAGAGCTTTCCTCAGGCTTTTCAAAGACCTCCCAGTCTTTGATGCTTTACCTCTCTAAAACCAAGAGCAACGACTCTAAAACCAGGAGCACAGGGGTCACTGGCCACATCGGGTGGTTGAACTGTTTAGCCAGTGGCTAAACAAGGCGTGCAGCAGGGCTGGGCCCTCAATAGGACGTGGGCCTCAGCTTCGCATGCCGTGCCCTTAATGCTCCCCCCCAAAATGTGACCCAGTGCTGAGCATATGGCATCTCAGTTGCAGGATTATATGCAGCAAGCCCTAATTAACCAGAATCTTCAGTTAACCAGATGCTCCCCATCCCTCATCCCCTTTTTATGATATTTCAAGAAGGAAAAAAAGAGTAAATAGTAAAAAACAGCTCATATGTTTTTCAAAATATTTTTCTCATTATGAAATTATTTCCATTATGGAAAGCACAAGTATAATAATAATAATAATTGCCACTCTTCTGTGAGCATGAACCATATGTCAGGCCTTATGCTAAGCCCTTTCCATACATTTTCTTAATCTTTATAGCACTCCTATAAGGAGGCTCGTATTAACCAGGGGAGGAAACAGACACTCAGAAAGTTTACAGCAAGGAAGCCACACAGCTAGTAAGTGGTCAGACTGGATTTCAGGTCAGGTCTGTCTGGCTTCAAAGCTGCTATGCTTATCCACACTTTGATATTGCCTCCCTGAATAGCACCAATAATCTCATCAGTATTTATCTGTTTCCTTCCAGTCTTTCCAAAGCATTTTTTAGAGAGAATATTTTATATATACAATTGTTATATCTTAAAATTTCAGTTATTATAAAATAAACCTTTTCTCATATTATTATAAACATTTTTATAGACACCATTTTAATGTTTGCATAATAGTACATAAAATGAATGTATCAGAGTTTACATACTCCCTTTCTGTAAGAAGTTTATATCATTTCCTCCAGGGTTTTGTTTGTCGCTTTAATGTATAATGTATAATTAACATTGTAATGAACATCTTTATATATAAAAACATCAGCATTTTGGTGGTTTCTTTAGGATAAATTCCAGGAATCTCCTATTGCCAAAATTATTTTCCTTCTGAGCAGTAGTGGAGAGATCAGATAATCAGAGCCTGCTATGCGCTTAGTTTATAATCAGCTCTGTCTACAGAACCTTCCACAACTATTGCTGAAGATACTGAGAACCAGTGCTCAGAATGAAAACCCAGCGTTTCTGTATAGCTCTAAAGCACAACAGGAAAAAAAAAATATTTCTTCAGTGAATACTGTGCTTAGGCAAGAAACTGAGCTTAAGCAGAGGTTTTTTACCTCATTATCAAGTCTCCAGAAGAACTTACAAAATTTTGATTTTTAGTCTCAGACCTCCTGAATTTGCATGAGGAATGCACTGTTACCAATTATTTTAATTACACTTCCACACGTAAGATCGAGGGTCAGTGTCGTGGGACTGTCTAAAGTTGGAGCCCGTGGTAATGGTAGTGGAGAATGGAAGTTGACAACCTAACTATTACTGCCAGCTCTTCCTTCCTTGTTAGCTTCTGTCCACGCCTGATGGAGGAACCTGGGGCTGAAATTGGTGCCAACATGAGTGGCAGAGTGTGGCAAGAAGTAGCAGTAGAAGGTAGGGTCTATTCCTTAGGCAGGTGTGCATGTACATACGCTCAGTTGCTCAGTAATGTCTGACTCTGAGACTCCATGGACTACATCCCGCCAGACTCCTCTGTGCATGGGATTTCTCAGGCAAGAATACTGGAGTGAGTTGCCATTCCCTCCTCCAGGGGATCTTCCCAACACAGGGATCGAACGTGTGTCTCTTGCATCTTCTGCGTTGACAGGTGAATTCTTTACCACTGAGACACCTAGGAAGCTCCCTTGTCAGGCAAGTGGCTCAGTTAAGACCTTGCCTTAAGTAAAAGTACAGAGTCAGGAGTTTGGAGGGATACATGCTGCTGCTGCTGCTGCTGCTAAGTCGCTTCAGTCGTGTCTGACTCTGTGCAACCCCACAGACCGCAGCCCACCAGGCTCCCCCGTCCCTGGGATTCTCCAGGCAAGAACACTGGAGTGGGTTGCCATTTCCTTCTCCCATGCATGAAAGTGAAAAGTGAAAGTGAAGTCGCTCAGTCGTGCCCGACTCTTATCGACCCCATGGACTGCGGCCCACCAGGCTCCTCCGTCCATGGGATTTTCCAGGCAAGAGTCGTGGAGTGGGTGCCATCGCCTTCTCCGGGAGGGATACATGCTAGTGTATTAATTCCCAAGAAACTAAGGCAAAACACAATGTACTGGAGAGGACGTTTGGCTGGAAGTCAAGAGACTTGGGTTCGGATCTAATCCTCATACTAAATAGGGAGCTTTGGCAACTCAGTTGACTCCTTGTTTCCGTGTCTTATATGTGAAATGGAAGACTGGACAGGATTTTTGAGCTTTGGGGGATTTTGGCCCCTTTTGAGAATCTGATGAAAGCTATGAGTCTTCTTTTGATAAAAATGTGCATGAAAATATCATGATGATGATGGCTCTGAACAATATTATTAGCAAAAATTAACATATAAAGCAAATATAGAAAATTTTGCATATGTTTTTCAGGATTCACAAACAATGTGAAACCTTGGGTTAAGAACCCTGAGGCTGCACGATCTTTAAGATCCCCTTTTGTCCTCACGTTCTTGCATTCTATCAGTGAACTAATGATGTGTAATAATACTCTAAACTTCATTTTTTTTGTTAAGTAGGGCAACTCATTTCCTGAGAATTCCAGTTAAGATATAAATAATAGCAGCAGCTCATAACCTTTTATTGCATTGAGAGAGTGTTGTCAAGCACAGTGTTAGGTCCCTAAATATAGTTTGTGTCCCTGAATGATAATCCACGTAATGAGTCGTGTGAAAGGTTTGGTGAAGCCAACTTTACCATTTATTAAACACTTAAGCCCAGCATTCTCTCCTTAAATTCTTGCAGCCATGTTTGGAGGTAGGTGTTGTAATCCCTGTTTTGCAGATGAGAAAAGTGAGGCTCAGAGCTGTTGAAGGAAGTCGTCCCCCAGAGCTCTTCCAGGGATGGAGATGGGATTTGAACCCAGCTCCTTGGACTGTACAGTGGGTGCTCTTGCAGTGCCTGTTGCTCTTGTTGGTAAACTGCTGACTCCTCTGATTTACTTAAATAATAATTACAGAATCCAACTCGTGTGCACAATTTTTGACATAAAGGACAAAAACAGTGTTCTTACGGGGGTCAACCAGCCACATTCTCCACATGCAGCTGCACATCCCACCCTGGACAGTGTCGACTTGGTGACTCACGCGAGCATAGACGTGGTCAGTGGCCTCAGCCTTGTCTGGCCTGTCCTGATATCCTGTTCCAGGTGAGCTGTTAGACCAGGAAGACTGCATGAGTTTGTGCCTTCAACAGGAATAGCATCAGGCCTGATGTTCTATTCATGTGCCCCTCTGGGCCCATTCTCATCGGGTGCTGTTGACAGTCTAGTTTACATAGGGTGTCCCAGACCCATGGCCACATCGGGCCTGTTGCTGCGTTATAGTATTTTATTGGAACACCGCCATACCATTCTCACGCACTTACGTCTTATCTATGGCTGTTTTGGTGCTGCAGAGGCGGAGTTGAGCATGCCCTACAGAGTTGAAAATATTTACGCTCTGACCCTTAAGAGAAGAATCCTCTGACCCTTGATACAGACCAAACAACTTGGGACTGTAGTTCATCAAATCTAAGACAATATGTTTGTAATACAGATTATTTTTACATGTACCGCTTGGAATTAAAACAGCATAATTGTGAGACACCATTTACTGGGAGACCACCAATTCTTGGGGAGACTGAAATCTGAAAAGAATTGTGCATCTTACAATCAAAATTTGGTGCTTTTCAGAGAGATGTTATAGTGATTTTTTTTAATGTAAATATGGATTGTCTTAAAGACTATTTTCGTTTGCCCGTAAATCAACCAGTCTGTTGACTCCTTGTGAAACCTATAGTAACAGACCATGTCATGGGGCCCAGTGAATTAGAAAAGTGCTGGCTTTTTGGCATCTGTCTTCCCAAAGACTGTTGCTATTAATGAGTAAAAGAAATATTTTGGCATTGTTCTCCGATACTATTTTCAACTGTTAGTATAAATATTTAGGGTGTTTCAGTACAGTGGCTTATGTGGCAGTAAAATTGTTAGTTCTTTTCTCTTAGGGCTGGTATATTTGAAGAGCATGCCTGTTCTTAAACCATGTTATGAGGCTATGTACAAAAGGCTTTGTAATAGTTTGGAATGGAAAACTTCTCAGATGCTGCCTATGGTCAGATTCTTACCAGTCTGAAAAATATGCTAATTACATACAAGGCTCTGAGCAAGGAGAGGGAACTCAATATTCCAATTTTAAACTTCCTCAAAACAAAAACAGGACACCACTTAAGGGGGAGGTAGTGATGAATGCACAGATAGCTTCTGCCTCGCTGTGTGTACACACATCCACCGTTACGCTTATACACACTTGCACACCCACATAAAATGTCCAGAGAGCATCTGTATTTGTGCATCTAAGTCATGTTTTGTTTTTTTCTCCAAAAATAGAAATTTAGGCATTCTGAGTCAGGCCACTTCTTATTTGGCTAATTCAGCTGCCGAGTAAGTTATTAATGACCCCCAGATGTTGTTTATAGTGATTGGATATTTTCAGTTGTGAAATAATATTTTCTTTTTTGTGTGTGTGCAAGTGATATTTCTTGATATGCTCCATAGCATCTGAATCAAAGTTTGATGGCAGAACAGTTTGCATGTCCAATGTAATTGCTTCTAAGTGAGCTCTTCATTCTTCACATTTTTAGCTCTAATTGCTTTTTTTCCCATATGTCTAAAAATAAATATTTGCAAGTTTTGCGTTCTGCTACTCATTGTAATACATAAAATATTTGTACACTGAGCAAAATTCACTGATAATGTTCGCAATGGGCTATTTAGAGAAAGTAAGGTTTGTGTGGTAAGAGGAGATAAAATACATTTTTATTAGTCTAAATGCCAAAGACAGCCATTTATCATATTTTGAAAGAGTATTTTTAAAGGAGTGGCCAGATATTTGACCCCTGGGACTATTTAAATAGACTGAGTTGGAAAAAGAGATCTAGAGTCAAAAATAGTCTGTTTTGCTATACAATAGATATTTCAAATGATCTTTGGAGGTGGCAATTAATTTTTGATTATCAGGGACAGGGGCCCCACTCTGTAGATTATCCAAGCCCCTGACTTCCTGGGAAGGTCCCCTCTGCCTTCTTCTGAGTTTATTCCAGCTCATTAGCACCTCCACCCGAAGGCTGGCAGAGAAAAGGAGAGGAAGAAAAAATGAAGTCACTTCTGCTGCTCTTAATGGTCTTTGGAAAGAATGGATCATGAATGAAACAGAAACCAGTGGGAAAAATAAGCTGTTGGATTTTCTGTTTTCTTTTATCCTTGCCTTCCTTCATCAACACAGATAATCAATAGTTGGCTTAAAAACTTTTAAATGAACTCTACATCTGAGGGCTTTGCAGTTATAATAGCAATATCATTATTTTCTTTACACTCCCAAAGATGGGTGAATTCCAAAGAGGTAAATATTACCCAGTCTCCATGTTGCCATGTTCCTGAGCTTTTTTATTTTTTTCAAACCTTCCCCTGGTCAGTTTTTATGCACAAAATTCCCCTCCCCCAATGTTAAAGGTAACAAGTATTTGTACGGGTTCTGATATGAACATCTGCTTGGCCACCATAACTTAAACTCATGTCTTATGATCCTGACCTGGTGATATTTTGTGTTACTGAATGCTGGCAGATTTAACCTCCATCATCGTGTTTACTTCTGCCTGTGTTGTTATACTTACAGTTCGCCCAGAACAATCTGTGACAAAGGTTTGCTTTTATCAGAACAGCTGCCAGATTTATACCACATCTCAAGGTTCTATAGGACGTGACAATAAAGTCATTCTTCACTGTTTGCATTACTTAGCCATCTTTTGGATGTGTGTTCTTTAGGGTATCCTGGCTACATGCATCTCAAATTTCAGCCCCTCTCTTGGACCACCAGGCAGCCCAGAGCTTTTGAGCTTTGTCTTGGAAGCTCCTTCCATCAATCAGAATACCAAATTTACATTGTTAGGTTCCCTGGAGGTGTTAGAGCTCTGGATTCAGCAATTATTGTGAATAAGAACCTTGCGCTAGGGTGAGTGCCAACATTCCAAGTGCGAGCACAATGGAAAAGAGAAGTGGTTTATGTTAGAATATGGTCACATTCTTCTGATTAAACCCACTCAAAAAAGACAACATTGTAATATTTTCCAATGACTGTTTATCATGAATTACGTCAGCCTTCGTTTAAATTGCTATTATTTCTCCTTAATGCTTCTTGGTGCCTGCATAATTTACGGCACTGGCAGCCTCGGGACCATGAAATAACCTTTCACAACCAATGCACAATAGTCAAGAGCATGGCGTTTTTGTTGTTAATTATTATAAGACTCCTTTAACTTTTACAAAGTGACATAAAATATTGTTGAGGCATTTATGGTTCGAGCTACTTTTACATGGATCTATTTTGCTTCTGGCTAGTTCTTAACTAAAGCAATCATTTGTGGTTATTAGGCCGCCGGAGATATTATGTCAGAACTAGTTTAAGAGTATTATTATGTATCACATGTCATACACTACATGTCAGCACTTGAGGCTGCCTTTCAATAAAAACAAATGTAATTTTAGTTTGTGCTCTTTTAGGGATCGACAATTTGTAAGCTAACCTGAGTTCATTCGAAGGTGTCCCAACCATTGGGGAGGGAGCCTGTCTCAGCCTTCACTGTTCGTCTCTTTCCTGTGGATTTAAGACCTTTCCAAAACAAACCTTGGCCAAGGTTTAATTCAGAGTGAAGATTTGCTTCTAGGGAGCCACAGAATTAGCAAAGACTGGTTAATTGCCCATGGCTGAGCTGGGTTTGGTTCCCCCATTTGGTGGATTTTCTTCTAGATTTCCTAGAAGAAATCTAGGTCTCCTGGACATGAGGAGAGTCCAGCCCAGTGAAGACCCTGCTTCACTGTTCAAAGAGGCTACCCCAACATCCTGGAGAGAAGTCTTGGGTAAAGAGTGGTAGAATAAAAAGGAGGGGAACACGTTTGAGTTTCCACAAAGCTACACTTCCAAGCAAACTTTGAATTAGTATGTCACTCCCCTGGGTTCCAAATACTATGCATATTTTCCAGTCCCTGCTTATTTAAAGCAAGAAAGGAAGGGCGTGCCAGAAAGTTTTACAAAGAATGAAAACACATTAATGACTCATGTGAACAATTACTGATTTTCTTAACATATAATTTCTTAATTACTGTCAGCCAAAATAATTTGCATGATAATATTTTCCCTTCCCCTCCCCACTCTGTCTAAGAGCCATAAAATAGTGATCAAAGGGCCTATTTGATCATTAGTAGGGAAATATAACTCCTTAATTCTCAGTGGCCTGATGGGACTCTGACATTGGATATTCTTTAGAATAATCACCTTCAACACAATAGGCAAAATGAGCTTTCCAGTAAAACAAACAGCTTTGAAAAGAGCTTGGGGGCATTTTCTTTAGCTTGAATTCAAGGAGGAAATTGTGACTTTTATGAAACTTGCATAAATTTACATGTATCCTGTCAGAGTTTTAAAATTAGACAACATGCCTGAATGCCCTGGAAATGAGTCTGCCATCCAGATTTAGAGTGCTTTTAGCTTTTTTAATTAAAGACATTTCACAAGCCAACCCCAGAGAAAGAAGAGAATTAAGCATTACATAAGAATGTAGCAAAGTTTGAGATTTAATGAGTGAATATTACCAATTTATAAAGGAGATAAAAGGTATGAAAGGAGCAGTTATTGGAAGTTCTTTTGCTTTTTTTTTTTTTAATCTAAGAAATGGAAGAAGTGAAAAGGCCAGGCTGCCATTTGCTGTAGCCCTTGTTCTGGAACTGGTTCAGAGCTCGCAGAACTGACTTGGGGCTGTGAGGCTTGTTAATGAGCTCTTGTGGCAGTGAACTGGGATCATGGGTTTGTCACATGAATATATGTGTTTGTATAAAAGTCAAAAGATAGGAGAGTTGTTGCTGCCCTGTGGTTGTGAGAAACCCAAAACAATTAAAACCTTCCTAGAGACCACATTTGCAAGAATCAGTGCAAATCCTACAAGTTTTCAATTCTTTAATACCTGCTGATAGTGAAATATAGTTATTGAAAATTATTTTTAGCTCCACATGTTATACCGCTTTAAGAACTTAGACTAAATACTGTCAGCCTGTGTTTGCTTTCCTAGCATGTTATTCATTTATTGAGAAATTCAGAATGTAAAACATCTGGGAATAAGTTGGTGTGTGCACAGTCATCTTTAAAATGTGTATATTTCAGGACTTCTTTTGTGTATTTATTTAGAAATATGGGAAAATTCTGTAAACATGTTCTGGAATATATGTAGCATTTGAATATGAAAGAGAGAGTTGGCATAACTGAAAACCCAAATTTCATTTTCTATAAATATTACTCTGTTGGAGGAGTGGGTTTCTGAAATTAGAGAATTCAGATTATGGTTAGCAATATTTACAGGGAAGTAGTATCTCTCCCTCTTTGCCCTGGAGTGAATGTGTGAACCAGAAATGTCCATTCTGGCCCCTTCTGGGGTGTGATATGATGTTTATGTCTAAATAAAGAAGTTAATTTATTTCAGCATTTTAAGTCCTGAGTTGGAGCTGTGCAAACCCCACGGTGTAGGTATAACAGAGTACAACCAGAGGGGCCGATAACTCCCTGGTTCTGCTCAACAGTTAGTCCGTATATTTTCTAGCCAGCCTCTAAGAAACTGGCAGCATCACTACAATCTCAGTAATTGGGAAATAACACAATACAGAGAGGAATCAGAGGAGGGGAAGTTATCAGTGATTTGTAATTTTCTCCTTTTAAGGAGAGGTAGAAATAAGCCCCAATATTACATAGCTCTTTTCAGTGCTTATAAATTTCACATTTTGTAATCATTGTAGTAGCTTGGAAGCCTCAGGGCAATTCTTCCTGCCCCATGTTCTCTAATTCTCTTCTTTTTCTGAAATAGGATTCTCTGTGATATGAACGGAGTTCATATAATTAATTTTATATGGTCTAGTCCAGTGGACTGGACGATGATCTCTATGCTGTGCTTAGTTGCTCAGTCGCGTCCGACTCTTGGCAACCCCATGGATTGTAGCTTGCCAGGCTTTTCTATCCATGGAATTCTCCAGGCAAGAATACTGGAGTGGGTTGCCATGCCATCCTCCAGGGGATCTTCCCAACCCAGGGAATGAACCCAGGTCTCCCACATTGTGGAGGGATTCTTTACCACTTGAGCCATCAGGAAAGCCCTGGTAAGATGAGCTCTATAATCCCCCAAACACCACTTTCTTGAGATTCTAAAACCCATTCTGTGGAGGAGGTTCTTTAGAAGCCCATGGGTTTCCAGCTAAGGGACATTCTCTTTATTTTAACTCTTTAGGGAATGGGGTCCTTTGAAAACCTCACCACTTTACTTGTGTGTCACAATCCCCGTGATCCCTCATTTGTGGCTTTGTCTCTGCATCTGAGAGGATTCAAGGTCCTTCGTCAGAGTGTCAGGGGAGTTTGTAATTTCCTCTGTTTTGTCTCATCGCAACAAAAATGTGAAGCAACAGACCACCATTACAGCCCTCAGATGGACCAGCGTTACAGCTCCATGTTACAGCTCAGTTTTATTTAGAAAGTAAAGGAAAATACATCCTCGAGGCATGAGGGCATGCCAACCCAAAAGACCTGAAGAGAAAAGAGGCCCCCAGCCCAATTTTGGCTCCTCTTTTTATATGTTTTTTCTTCTCCCCAGGGCCTGCCCTCTGAAAATTGGGCTAGTCAGAAGTGCTGTTGGTTTTACCTGAGGTCCTCACTCCAGTCCTCAGACCTTCCTTTGTTCTATTTTCACGGGCTTTTCCCTTCCTTTTAGCCACCGCCGTTCTGGACTCCTTTTTCCTATTCTTAACGACCTAACATTCCCCTCTCAAGAGATGAGAGGCCCAGGTCTTTGGGAATAGAGGAGTCGAGGTCTTTCTGGCTACATCCTGCTGAACTAGGATGGCAAGGGGCATTGGGCCTCCCCCTCTTGCTAGTCTCAAGCTTCAGAGTCCTTATAGCAGTGTCCATCTAAGGGTGAGTGTTATTTTCCATGGTCAGCTGTAGCTTAAATATCCTTGTTGAACTGGCACTATATGTTGTAGCTTGTTGACTTGACCAGAGACAAAATGGATTAGATGATTGATAATACGTGGAGCAATCATACGCAGCATCAATATGGTCATAACAGAGATTAGTAGGGGTATTCAGTTCAGTCGCTCAGTCGTGTCCGACTCTTTGCAACCCCGTGAATCGCAGCACGCCAGGCCTCCCTGTCCATCACCAACTCCCCGAGTTCACTCAAACTCATGTCCATCGAGTTGGTGATGCCATCCAGCCATCTCATCTCTGTCGTCCCCTTCTCCTCCTGCCCCCAATCCTTCCCAGCATCAGGGTCTTTTCCAATGAGTCACCTCTTTGCATGAGGTGGCCAAAGTATTGGAGTTTCAGCTTCAGCATCAGTCCTTCCAATGAACACCCAGGACTGATCTCCTTTAGGATGGACTGGTTGGATCTCCTTGAAGTCCAAGGGACTCGCAAGAGTCTTCTCCAACACCACAGTTCAAAAGCATCAATTCTTCGGTGCTCAGCCTTCTTCACAGTCCAACTCTCACATCCATACATGACCGCTGGAAAAACCATAGCCTTGATTAGACGGACCTTTGTTGGCAAAGTAATGTCTCTGCTTTTGAATATGCTATCTAGGTTGGTCATAACTTTCCTTCCAAGGAGTAAGCGTCTTTTAATTTCATGGCTGCAATCACCATCTGCAGTGATTTTGGAGCCAAAAAAAATAAAGTCTGACACTATTTCCACTGTTTCCCCTTGTATTTGCCATGAAGTGATGGGACCAGATGCCATGATCTTAGTTTACTGAATGTTGAGCTTTAAGCCAACTTTTTCACTCTCCTCTTTCATTTTCATCAAGAGGCTTTTTAGTTCCTCTTCACTTTCTGCCATATGGGTGTGTCATCTGCATTTATAAGGTTATTGATATTTCTCCCAGCAATCTTGATTCCAGCTTGTGCTTCTTCCAGCCCAGCCAACTCCAAATTCCCCCTCTCCAGGAGAAGGATCCCCCAAAGAGAGACTGTAGCCACCCCAAGAACTCTCCAGCTCTTTCTTTGAGATCATGTATGGTCTGAATGTTTTTCTTGAAGACTGTGAGACTTTCTTTAACTTAGCTGGAGGTATTTACCCAGAAATAACACTTCTCATTCAAGATGGCTCAAGTCCATCGTTGTTCAGGGATCAGGAGATCTATCTCCTTTTTTTTTTTTGGAGTACAACCCCTGCCAAGCTCTGTTGGCTCTTTAGAGCTGTCCTGAGAAATCTTATCCCCAGAAACTTAATTTGGGGGGTGTTCATATCACAGTTGTATTGAGTGTCCTCTTCTATTTTCTTGCACAGCTTGACTCATGAGTAGTGAATCCAGGAGTCATGTCCTGGTACCTTGACTGCTGTGGGGGTAGAAAGTATTACAGGGTAGGGGCCCTTCCACGTGGGCTGGAGTTGAGTGTTTGGGGACCCATCTTTCCAGACTTTAATTAGGACTTGAGTCCCTGAAACATATAGTGGTGACTCTTTAGAATCTTTTGAGTCCTGATTGACACCCCACAAATGTATATCCTGTTGGAACTGCCCAATGGCCATGGTATAAGACTGGAGGGTCTGAGCCTCTGGATTTAGGAAGAGGTCATTGACATAAACAAAAGGTCTTCCATATAGCATCTCATCAGGACTAAGACCAACCTGTTCCTTAGGGGTAATAAAGGTGCAGAGGAGAGCTATTGGTAAAGCTTCCTTCCATTCCAGGGAGGCCTCCTGAATTATCTTTTTTATCACTGATTTTAAGAACTGGTTGGCTCTTTCTACTTTTCCTGAAGACTGAGGTCTCCAGGTATAATAGAGATAATAAGTAATGCCCAGTGCTTTAGCGGCCCCTTGGGTGACCTTAGAGGTAAATGATGTCCCATTGTCACTTTGTAATGACCTGGACAGACCAAATCTCGGAATGATTTCATAGAGCAGTTTTTTAACCACCTCCTCAGCCTTCCTAGTCTGGGTGTGGAAACCTTCAATCCATTCTGTGAATGTATCTATCATGATTAATAGGTATTTATACCCTTGAGAAACTGGCATCTGGGTGAAGTTCATTTGCCAGTCCTCTCCTGGGTAGGTCCCACGTCATTGGACAGGCTGGGCCAGCTGGGGTCTTTGAGCTCCTTGGGGGTTGTTTAATTGGCAAGTGGGACAAGAGGAGACCACTTGCCTTATAGTCATTTGGAGGCCTGTTCCTCTGAAGGACCTTTCTAGTAATCTTTGTAGGGACTTTTCCCTTAAATGAGTGGTGGCATGTAAGGAGTTAACCAACTTCCATTGGAGGTTCCCAGGCAGAAAAAGGAGTCCCTCCTTTTGGAACCACCCCATATGTTCTTCTTGAAAGCCCTCACCCTTAGCTTTAAGAGTCTCACCTTCAGTATATGAAGGAGTTTCTGGCAGTTAGTCTGTGGAACTAAGGTGGCAACCCCATTAGGTCATTGTTCAATGCTGCTCTCTTAGCTGCCTGATCAGCTGCTTGGTTCCCTTGTGCCACTTCTATTCTCCCTTTTTGGTGTCCTTTACAGTGGGAGACTGAAACCTCAGTGGGCAGATGGACTGCCTCCAAGAGCCTAAGGATTTGATCACTATATTTGATTGGGGACCTTCGGATGGTCAAGTGGGCTCTTTCTTTCCAAATAGCAGCATGTGCATGTAGCACCAGAAAGGCAGACTTGGTGTCAGCGTAAATGGCTACTCCTTTTCCCCGCTCTAAAGCTTGAGTAAGGGCTATGAGCTCAGCTAATTGGGCTGAAGTACCTGGTGGCAAAGGTGTAGCCTCTATGGTCTCAGAACTGGAGACTACTACAAGAGGACTCAGATATGCAGTTGACACCACCCTTATGGCAGAAAGTGAAGAGGAACTAAAAAGCCTCTTGATGAAAGTGAAAGAGGAGAGTGAAAAAGTTGGCTTAAAGCTCAACATTCAGAAAACTAGGATCATGGCATCTGGTCCATCACTTCATGGCAAATACATGGGGAAACAGTGGAAATAGTGTCAGACTTTATTTTTCTGGGCTCCAAAATCACTGCAGATGGTGATTGCAGCCATGAAATTAAAAGACGCTTACTCCTTGGAAGGAAAGTTATGACCAACCTAGATAGCGTATTCAAAAGCAGAGATATTACTTTGCCAACAAAGGTCCATCTAGTCAAGGCTATGGTTTTTCCAGCGGTCATGTATGGATGTGAGAGTTGGACTGTGAAGAAAGCTGAGTGCCAAAGAATTGATGCTTTTGAACTGTGGTGTTGGAGAAGACTCTTGAGAGTCCCTTGGACTGCAAGGAGATCCAACCAGTCCATCCTAAAGGAGATCAGTCCTGGGTGTACATTAAAGGACTGA
The DNA here is from genome assembly GCF_029407905.1 of Bubalus kerabau. Classification (NCBI taxonomy): domain Eukaryota; kingdom Metazoa; phylum Chordata; class Mammalia; order Artiodactyla; family Bovidae; genus Bubalus; species Bubalus kerabau. Next base: position 141,231,599 of record NC_073624.1, read on the forward strand.
TGCTAAAGCTGAAACTCCAATACTTTGGCCACCTCATGCAAAGAGGTGACTCATTGGAAAAGACCCTGATATTGGGAGGGATTGGGGGCAGGAAGAGAAGGGGATGACAGAGGATGAGATGGCTGGATGGCATCACCAACTCAATGGACATGAGTTTGAGTAAACTCCAAGAGTTGGTGATGGACAGGGAGGCCTGGCGTGCTGTGATTCATGGGGTTGCAAAGAGCTGGACACAACTGAGTGACTGAACTGAACAAGAGGACTAGTAAAATCAATGTGGTTTCTTTGGGTAAATATGCCCTGGATCTTATAATGAACAGAAATGATAGAAAGGAGCTGGGAATAAACCTTCTGGCAAGGAAATTAACTCAAATTTTAAGTTAAAAACAACCTGCCACCACCCCGCCCCCACCCAAAGAAAAAAACCTCAATGTGAACAATCCACAGAGATCTCCTACAACTGGAGTACAAGGTTAAATTTGTTCATTGACACAGGTAGCCAAACCCATTGAACCATTAAATTACCATCCATTTTCTTAAGCATTTCAGTGAGGTCTCTAGATCAATGGTAAACAAGCCAAAGAGACATGCCTCTGTGTTTAACTCTCTCTCCTGCCTGGACTTTCAACACACTGGGGCAAGTACCAAGTAGGTATAGTAGAACCACACGTTGGTGCATGACTCAGAAAAGACTGTTTTGAGAATTTTCGTCCATTGATGTTGACCAGCTCATGCTCCTTATAATGGACAGCTCTTACATGGTCATTTGGGTTAGCAGACAGTCAAATATCTGAAAGTAACAATACTTATTAAATACTCAAGAGTTTAGATTGTCCATGGCTTCTTTGCTTCCTAAATGACAGATCTCTTCTGCACAGTAGCTCCTTTAGCCATCATTCAGAATGTAAAATTGACCAGCCCTAGAAGAAGTATTGCTGTCTTCAGAGTTTCATGTAAACATGCATGCCTTCGGAGAAGGCAATGGCACCCCACTCCACTACTCTTGCCTGGAAAATCCCATGGATGCAGGAGCCTGCTAGGGTGCAGACCATGGGGTCACTAAGAGTCAGACACGACTGAGCAACTTCACTTTCACTCTTCACTTTCATGCATTGGAGAAGGAAATGGCAACCCATTCCAGTGTTCTTGCCTGGAGAATCCCAGGGACGGGGGAGCCTGGTGGGCTGCTGTCTATGGGGTCGCACAGAGTCAGACACGACTGAAGCGACTTAACAGCAGCAGCAGCAGCAGAAATATTGCTGTCTTCAGAGTTTCATGTAAACACGCACAGAGTCCTCTTCATACCAACTTGACCAAATAGCATATTTATAAAACATGGGCAGGTCATTGCCACATTTTGAGGCACATTTTTATACCAGAAGAGTGAAAATACTAAAAGAGGATAGAGAAGACTTACGTATGTTCTCACCGTTTGGCACATTTGTGTTTACGGTAGCTTTTAACCTGATGAGACTTTATATCTCACCCATACAGGAAGGCAGTCAGAGCACCTGGTATGTAGAATCGACTGGGGCTGGTGGAGTTTTGAGTGAAATAGTCTACAGAATATAAAGACACTAATCTCATCGAGATGAGACCTTTGGTTGGAGATTATGAGAACTTTATGGGTAATTGTTCACACCAGTGCCCCACTTGCCTTCTGAATTGTCACAATGCTAGTCAATCAGCCGTGTCCAACTCTTTGTGACACCGTGGACAGTAGTCCTCCAGGCTCCTCTGTCCATGGGATTCTCTAGGCAAGAATACTGGAGTGGATTGCCATTTTCTTCTCCAGTCTGAATTGCCTCACTAGCATTTAACTGGTAAATGTGATTCTGTTTGTCCCTCCAGGAGTCCTCTAAGTGGATGAAGGGAAATAATATGAGCCCATTATCACAAGTGCAGAAACTGCATTATTAGAACTTGTGGAATGAAATGTGTTAATGCAAGAATCAGGAATAAACTGGCTCCTGGTTCAGCCATTGCTGCTACTCTTGTGTTCTAGCGATGGGATGTTTTTCTTGGCCCTTCGAAGCCGCCACTTCTTGAGATGTGCTTGATGAGATGTGTTTTGTGTACTCACAAAAGATTGTTTTTGTGTACTCACCTTTAGGTGAGATAATAGATGTTTAAGAAATTTACCCCCAGGTTTAATTCTTGGCCTGTTTTCTTGTTCCTTTTGTTGTTGGTTAATTTAGTCAACCTTACTGAGTTTTCTCATCTTGTATCCAACAATGATAGTTTCCCATATTTGTCATAAGGATTGGACAAGATAATGAATGGGAAATGTTTAGAACTGTGCTTCTGATATGGTAGTTTTTAAATAAGAGCAATAGTAGTCATGATCAAGATCACAGAGATGGAGTTGGTGGTATACCCGTTTCACCTCTTTTGTGTCTTGGATAAAGATAAGAGACTTCTCAGCATCCTCAGCAACTTCCACACAAAGATATGATTTAAGTGTCTGCCCCCTCCGTATACGCAGCTTCATGTTCAAGCCTCAATTTCCTCAGCTTTAAAATGCGCGGGATAGGGAATTCCTTGATGGTCTAGTGATCAGGATACCACACCTCCACTGCAGGAGGTGTGGGTTCAACCCCTGGTCGGGGAACTGAGATCCTACAAGCTCTGCAGCAGGGCCAAAGTAAAACGAGGGAGATAACCACCCTCAACACAGAGTGTCTTCATCCATTCACTCTTATTTTGGTTGAGGTTACCGTTCATCAATTCAACAAATATATTTACAGAGAACTTAATATATATTACTGCATTAGATCTGGAGCCAAACTTAATGAATTAAACAGACGTAAGTCCCTTGCCCTTCTGAAGACTAGAATCTAAGGATGTGAATGGTAAGCAAATATATACAAAATCACACACAAGCACCCACACAAGAGAATTACAGGCCATGATAAGAGCTGCAAACGCCAAAAGATTGCTGTCTAGATTAAAAGAAATAATGTATGTGAAAGCGTGTCATTGGCTATAAAATGTGGACCTTCAGAGACTTTATTTTGACTAAGGAAACACCTGTGGCAGCCAGTGGCTACCACATGCTCAGCGCCTCAGGTTTCCTGGTGACACCACCACCCCTTTTTCTTTGAGGCTTATTTCAGAACAGAGAGTGGAAGCGAACCTTTCTGTTGAGTTTATAATAGCAATTACAAGCTGATAAGGGCAAACCATTCATCAAAGATCATACCTCCGGACTTTATCTCTTTGGGTCAAATGTTTCCTGATTGATATTGACTACCATATCTTAAGCAGCTTTGAACAGATAAGAAGCTAGAAAAGAAATTCCTTTGAAGGAGATTTGACAAAATTATGTTTTCTGATTTCTTTTTTTCCTTTAAAGAGAGATTAACTTCTCATTGTTCTTCTTAAAGAGCACAAAAGCTACAGAATTGCCAAAAATGCAACAACAAAAAAAAATTATGGGTACATACTGAATGAATTTCCACTGATCCAAACTATCATCTATGTTGATATTCTTTTTTTGTTCTGAAATTGTTTGGAAAGAACTTTAAAAATATTACGAACGACCCTGTACCAAAGATACCTAGGAACAGATATCCCAAGAAAAGATACCTTCTTGGTTATTACATACAAGTGCCATATAGGAAAAGTGCTGTAAGCAGAGTCTCACAGGTTAAGTATAATTCATTTATTTGTAGAAACAGTGTTTGAAAGGTGGGGAACGTAGGTTTCTGACCATGGGCCTAATAACCAGCTTCTAATTGAAATGACCATAAACATTGCAATTAATCAACTATGTACTCAATTATAAAGTATATAATTACATTCTGAACAGTAAAAAGCCTCCTAAATGGTATATAAATCAGTTAAACAGGGCAATACAGTAACCGATCACATGAAATTATATTTGATGAGATGCGTCGTGTATCACAGTGTTTTCCACACTGTTCTTATCTTACATCTTTGTGTTCATTTGTGCCATGTTTTCTGCCGCAATAAATCTCACAGTAAAGGAACTTATTCATCTTGGCCATAGAATTCAGAGACATTATTTTGAGCGGAATGACTAGGGGATCTTGAAAGATTTTGGAGTGGGGAAGATCTGGGCACATTTCTAAGGCTTTTTGGAAAGGTAATCTGTATTTGTCTGTCTGCCTTTACTCGTTATAAATTTCTCTGTAACAAGCTTGGGCGTTTGCACTTACGTTGTGGTCTTGATACTGTCTCCACAGTTGGCATGTGTTGCCTTGAAATTAGCTAGATGACCTGTGTTTGCTTGCGTACTAGATGCTCGATATTACAACAGAGGTATAATTAGAAAAACATGCTAAATACAAATCACTCTTGATCAAGCCACTGCATGTTTAGAAGTATAGGCAGAACTAACTTAGGACCATATAGTGGTGCCTATATTTATATAAATCCTTCAAGTTTTATATGTATAATCAAGCAGGTCATTCCAAAGTAGGCTGACTTAGGAACAGTGGGACTGAAGCAAAGGAAAAATATACTCGTGTTTTTAACTTTGGCAAGTTGGAAGAATTTCTGATATTTTGATAAATGTATTCCAGAATGCCTTTCATTCTGTGGGTGTTCAAGAGGTATTTGTGTCTGGTGAAGATATACCAAAGACCCTGGTCTTATAAATTTTAACTTGTGCCTCAGAATGGATAATGGAGAAATATGAGTAACTTCAAGAAGGGTAGCTTTCTAATAAGGTGGTGATACCATTCATTTCCTTTTCCTCTCCTTCGGTTGGGACCAGATTCCAAATGGCTTTTCCATACGTGGAGGCAGAGTTATGCTGGGTGGTTACACCCAATCCCTGTTGCAAGAAACAGAACCACACAGAACAACTAGCCAAGGCAGGACTGCCCAGTGGTGTGACGGAAAGGCCTTCGCATACATCTCAGGGCGAGCTCACATGGCTCTTCCTCCTCTTTCCTGAAAATGTGCTAGCAGAGACTTGTGGGGAGAGCAGCTGGTTTGTTCATTTATCCATATGGCCAACCAACATGTGTTGATAACCAACTTTGTCATGGTATGTAGCCCTGAGTAAGGATATGGGACTAGAAAAGCAAGGAACGCAGCATAGTCTGACCTTCGAGGTACACGCATGTTCATGGGGACTCCCTTGGGCTCAATAGACACTTAAATTACAATGCTGTAAGTGCTGTGATAGAACTAAGTGAATCCTTCTCAGATTGAATAGAAGAGAGGAAAATATGTATTATTTTTTAATTTCATTTATTCCTCGGAATATTTTACTGCAACTAATATAATGAAGGGACTGGCAAGTTTTACAAGTGACTAATATATTAATCCCACTCTTCCCTTCTGCCTTGTGGGATTGTCAGTTGAGTCAGGGCTTAAAAATGGAACTTGATGAGATTTGTTCTAAAGATGTTGACTAATACCAGTTAAACCCCTAAACATGACACATAGATTGACTATGTCTTTTTCACTCTTTTTAAAGACCCAAAGATGCACCTAGTTAATAACCTGCTCCATGTCCTTAATAAAGAGCAGGCTAATTAAAAATTGTTTGCTAGCTGGAAATGAATAAATGAAGAACCACATATTAAAACAGGCATCATCAGCCTACAAAAGGAGCTGAACATGGCTAGTTGGGAATGAGAGGAGTAATTGTGAGCCTTTATCACCGAGGACAACACATACAAATGTAGACTTGGATACAGGGAGTAGGGTAAGGAGGCTCTTGGCAGGGCGGGAAGCCAGCTTCATCTCCCACTGTGTCCATAATACAAACTGAAAGAGCGGGGAAGGAGACAGAGTCTGTGTCTCCTCGCTTCCTCCATCTCTCCTGTCCTGCCTGTCCATCAAGCCCCTTCCTGTCACAAGCCCTGCACCAGCCTCTTTGGATCCATCTCTGTGGCTTGTGAAGATCGACAGTGTAGAAGGTATTTGCCATGGTGATGCATTTGTCTCAGGGAGACAGGGAAGAGGATATTGGTCCCTCCCCTTGTGCTCTGTCCCGCTGGGCAATATGGGACTGTTTTCAGTTTCTTGACCTTGCTTTCCTATCCCTTGATTCTAAACCTCGGCATAGGTCCTTCCTGGAAAAGAAACCGTGTCATCATTTTATCACTCTTCAAACTGGCCAGCCTCTTTTGTCTTGCAGATCTCAGCTTAAACATCATTGCCTAAGAACAGTCTTCTCTGATGTTTCCATGATTTCAGCACTCCTGTGGTATTCTCAGAGCTTGTCCTCTTGCTTATTGATAACATCTGCCCAGCCACTTTACCCTGTCCCACTATTCTCCATGTTAGAACCTCAGCCTTGTGAGAGTAGGGCCAAGGAATGTCTTGGGAACCCGTGTACCTAGTATATAGCCTACATATCTTAGGAAACCAACATATGTTGAAAAGATATTTCAGTTCTGACTAGCAGTAAATGAACTCAATTCTGCTTCCTTGGAAAGCAAGAACCTTGTCTCATGATTCTTTGGTGACCCTTGTAAGGCTAATTGGTGCCCAAGAAATGTTTTTGAAAAGAGTTCTTAATTGTTTTTATATTTACCTTAACTAGGCTTGAGAAGAGTTTTCGTTAATGATGTGAGGGACATGGAGAGGATGAACGAGCTCAGGCTTGTTTCTTTCTTGGTTGGAAGGACTTACATAAGCAGAGTATCCTAGTTTATAGTACTGAATGAGCAATCGCCTGCGAACCGTGTGCCAGTTGTCACTGCATTCTGCTTTACAAGTCTCTCTCCTCTTTGGCCCACATCTCAGAAAACAGAAGTCTATTCCTCAGTAGGGTCTTTGAGTAGGCTGCTCTATAAAGCAGATAGCATGGCAGCAAAGACACATGAGCGTCTGGGTCTCAGTCTCCCCTCACGGTTACTCACCACCTTTTGTGCTCCTGGGAAATTATTTAACCTTTCTAAGGCTCAGTTTTCTCATTTTTAAATTGATAGTAATGATGCTACACACCTCAAGGGGATATTATAGTCATCTCTTGGTACCCTCAGGGGCTTGTTTCCAGGGTTCCCTCTGATAATAAAATCTGAGGATCCTCGAGTTCCTTATATAAATTTATTGTTTCCATATAACCTTAGCACCTCTCATACACTTTAGTCATCTCTAGATTACTTTTTTATTTTTAATTTTATTGAAATATAGTTGACTTTGGGCTTCTCTGGTGGCCCAGATGGTAAAGAATCCTCCTGCAATGCAGGAGAACCTGAGTTTGATCCCTGGGTTGAGAAGATCCTCTGGAAAAGGGAATGGCTACCCACTTCAGTACTCTTGCCTAGAAAATTCCATGGACAGAGGAGCCTGGTGGGCTACAGTCCATGGGATCACAGTCGAACACAACTGAGCAACTTTTACTCATAGTTGATTTACAATGTTGATGGTTTCTGCTGTACAGCAAAGTAATTCAGTTATACATATATATATATAGCTTTTTAAATATTTATATATATATATATTTTTTTTTATTGAGGCATAGTTGACTTCAGCATTTCAGGTGCCCAGCAAGGTGATTCAGTTATACATATATACATATATTATTTTTCAGATTATTTTCCATTATAGGGTATTACAAGATATTGACTCTAGTTCCCTGTGCTCTACAATCAACCTTTCTTGCTTGTTGCACATCTATTTTTTTGATTAGAAATGTCATCTTTAGATTATTTTAATGCCTAATACAATGTTAATGATATGTAAATATTTGTAAACACAAGGTAAATGTTATGTAAACAGTTGCTGGCAGGTGGAAAATTCAAGTTTCACTTTTTGGAACTTTCTGAAGTTTTTTTTTTAATATGGATATTTTGATCCATGGTTGTTGAATCTGAGGATGCAGAAGCACTCAGATGCAGAGGGCTAGCTCTCCGTGAGGATTCGATGAAGAGCTGCATGCAGTGTTCTCAGCACAGTGCCAGGCATACATTTGTTAGTGACCTGCAGTATCTGTCAGTGCTCGCCTCAGTCCAAACAGACCTGATAGCCTCCATCTGCTCCCTGGGTGGTGGGACATTACACAGAGAGACCTAGGGTTCATCTGTCTAGACTGTTCCAGAGCTAACGTGTTCTTGCCTCCATTTTTGTCCTCTCCCCCTCTACTGCTGCCCAGCGCTTGCATGCAGCAAGCAGTATGGACCACTCTCAGTTCCAGATGTGCCACGCCCTCCCTTATCTTGGTGGCTTTCCAAGTCAACTTGAAAGTTAAGAATCAGATTTATTTATTCAACACTTTTTTTTTTATCTCTTATAACAGCCTCTGTTTTTTTAAGTTTGTTATAGTGCTGTAATCCATGGGGTCGCAAAGAGTCGGACACGACTGAGCGACTGAACTGAAATGATCCTCAATATTTTTCTAAACTGATTTCATAGGGAAGACAATCTTTCCTTGGAATCAACCAACAACCAACAGGAGCATACTTGACCAAAAAATAGTGGGAAGACAATTGTAGGACATAAAACCCAAAAATAATAATAATAAGGATGGCGATGATGCTTATATGCTGTTTACTATATGCCAAGCACTCATCTGAGCCCTGAATCATTTTCTCCATTTGGCAGAGGACGAAACTAGTTGCCCGTGTGAACCGTACAGTGGAAAGAGTATGTAATTAGCTGAGTTTGCCCTTAGAACTGCATCCTGATAGAAAAGTTTTTTTCTCCATTTAATATCCAACAAAAGAAAGAGATCACCTTACCACAAGTTCTCCCCTTATTTAGCTGAGACATTTGACTCAATTTATACACATCTATATCTCTGTAGCTTGATCATGACATTGGAATGTCAAAAATAATAAAAGAGAGGGGGAAACAGTATGAAGTGAAATCTACATTTACTGGTAAGAAACATAAAGCATTTGGCATCAGCAGAAAGCTTAGTCTTTGATGTGGAAAATAGAAGAGTTCTTGCTGTTTCCATTTGGGTCAGAAAAAGAGATGATGGCTCTGTGATAAGTTTAGTGGGTTTTAAAGCTAGATGTAATAATTGAAGAGTCACAAGTTGTCCTGCCCCGAGGACATGCAAGTATGAAATACCCATGTCAGGAAAAATGTAATCAGTGAGGAACCACACAACAGGAAAAGCAGAAAATATTTAATAAGACAGGTCCCAATTATCCTATGAGTGAGACTTTGTTATGAGATGAAGCTATATATATGTGTGAGTCGGAGGTTGATGATGGATGATAGAAGAGACAGAGAAGTATGGATGAGTAATTTTTGGTGAATCTTCCTTTTTTAGTCTATTTTTTATTGAAGCATAATTGAATTACAATATTGTCTTAACTGTTGCACAGCAAAGTGACTCAGTTGTACATATATCTGTATGTGTGTGTGTGTATATAAATATTCTTTTCTATTATGGTTTATCACAGGATATTGAATATAGATCCCTGTGCTATACACTATGACCTTGTTGTTTATCCATTCTATATATATCAATTTTGATGGATCTTCTTACCTCCAGACATACAGAAGCCAACAGCCTGCAATGTCCCTATTCTGGACAGCAGCCTGAGGAGGAAATATTTTATTTTAGGTATGGCAGTGTCCTCAGTTTTAAACAATTTTTTCCCCCCGTTTTCAAAAATGTTCACACGATTAATGCCTCTTGCATGTATTCAACAAAAGTTGCCTAGCAACCATCAAGAAGCATTTTTGGAGCGCAAAGGGTCTAAAAATGAATGAAGAGCAAAAACAGTTTGTTGCAGCTGAAATGACCAGGTTTCTGATACCAGGTTCAAAGCAGATCCCCAGGAATCAGGCTAGACATCCCTTAAAAGTAACAAGATATGATTTGGCATACTTAGAGACCCTCTGAAATATCCTGTTCATATTGATCACATGCAAAGTGGGAATGTGTAAGATACAGGAGGAACCTCTAAGTATAGCTTGATCCACTTCTCTGCCTTCAGGCTGGCTGCCTCCTGCCTAATCCCATGTGGATGTGTAGATAATGGGGTTTTGGAAAACACTTAAGAAGAAGGATTATAACACTTCCTCTGGGTAACCCATTTTGGAATCTTGCAGCCTTTGGATTGAGACCACTAGGTAAAGAACATGGGTTAATCCAGGAATTAACCTCTTCTCTTCAGGCTACTGATTTATATGAGTGATTGGCTCTCATAGTTATATGTTATCCTAAATGAAAACAACCTATCGTATCTTCTATATCAGAGGTCACAAATGCAAGTGCCCAGAGGTGTCAGCAGAGAACCTAGGGGGAGAAGGGTGGTGGGGCTTATGAGAAATCAGGAGGCAGTAGATGCTCTGCCTAAAGGAGCAGCTGGTTTTCAGCTCCAGTCTTTTGTTGTGTTGTAGGAATAAGAGCCCACAGTTGTCAGATCTCTCAACTCTTTAAGAAGAGCCAGGCATATCAATTTCCATGTGAAGAATCTCATGATTTTCAATTGATGACAAATAAAAATTTTTTTAAAAATCTACACACTAAGTAAACTATGATACCAGGCAGATTTGGTCTATGAATCAGTCTTATTTAATGGAACTGTCATGTGATATAGATGAGGGAACTGAGGGAGGTGTGGTGAGTGAGGACATTTATTCAAATTTAATGAATATGTGAACTCCTTAAAGTGAGGAACTGTGCTGTTTTATCCCCAGCTGGACTAGCACAGTTTCAGGCATGTGATGGCAACTCCCCAAGTATTTATTGAATCAACAAATATTAGATCTTAGAAGCTAAACCAGGACTTGGTTTGGCCAGTAAGAAATCAGGACCTTAAATACTTGCTCTTAAATGATTTTATTTTCTTTCTAAGTGACATTCATTAACTTCTGTTTAGATAGAACTTGCTGTTTTGCCATACTGTGGCTTGTTTAAAGTGGTATTTGATTAATAGGCATGTTCTAGTGAAAATGTCAGAGGAAAATCCCTGGATTCTATCTGGAGTTCAACCTTCCCATAGATCTGTCTATACTGGGACTCTTACAAACAATAGGTTTTCTTGGCCTATCATATTCAATTCCATTCAAATATTTGTCTATTTATTGAGCTCCTACAATGTGCAGAGGCCTCTGTATGGTGATTTCAAGACATAGGGGATTCAGGGGACCTGGGAGGGATCAGGGTTCAATGATAATTTAGAGAATGAAGATGCTTGGCATAGTCTCTCTTTTTATTTATTTTGTAAAACATTTTTTTATTGGAGTATACTTGCTTTACAATGTTGCTAGTTTCTGCTATACAGCACAGTGAATCGGTTACATGTAAACATGTATTCCCCTCTTCCTTGAATTTCTTTCCCATTTAGGTCCACAGATAATTGAGTAGAGTTCCCTGAGCTATATAGTAGGTTCTCATTACTTATCTATTTTATACATAGTATCAATAGTGTATGTATGTCAATCTCAATCTCCCAATTTCTCTCTTTTAAAAAAAATTTTTGGTCCTATTTAGGCAACACTTCACTGTGTGGCAATTTCCTTTCTTCACTTTTTGTCCTGAGATTTAATCTTGCTCCAATATAGAATCAGTTATCACCAAGACATCCTCTCTTTTAACAACCTCTGGTTATTGTCTCTGTGTTGGAAGACTCAGCCAGAGTGGACAACATTCAGCCTCCATGGAGGTATACCAGATGTCCAGTGGTCCTCTGGCTTTCATTGCACTTATTCTTTGTTCTTGGGTTCTTTATGGTGCTTACCTATATGCCAAGAGTCAAGTGTTTCTACCGTGTCAATAATACACCCACTAGAGAAATACTGGCCTCTTGAAATGCTTGAAGTGATGTGTTACTTCATGTGTCTGTGCATGTAATAGTAATAATAATGAAGTCCACCATTTATTGGTGTTTTCTAAATACCAGATAATGTGCTAATCACGTTGTCTCATTTTATCTCATTCATAGTCTTTCTCAGTCATAATTGTTCAATCCTTTTTTTGGATAAATGGGCAAATTCAACCCCAGAGAGAGATGGACTTGCCCAGGGTCATACAGTTGCTCGGTTTGTGAATATTATGAAGAACTCTCTGCTCTCAAAGCCTCTGCTTTCTTAACTTCCTTATGAAACTTGGGGATCCAGCAACAGTTTTACCAACTTCACCAGCCTTCTGTGAAAGGTATACCTTTTTTTTTTAGAAAGCCAACTCTAAGGGATGCTTTAAACAAAATGAATGATTTTGAATGAGACTGCATTTAATTTCAAAACAGTGTCCTTTGCTGGCAAAGATAATCATATGTAATGTCATCTTGCAACCTCTCTGCATGTGTGTGATTTCATAAAACTGGTGTAGCAGTTTATTATTATAAAATTAGTATCACATAGAACAAACCCGGGACCCAAGCCAGACAAAACAGACAATGAGTAGTTATATAAGGTTTTGGAAGCACATGTAGTAGAACACAAGCTCACCGTATTTTCTTCCCGATTGTCTGCTGTTTGTTAATGTTTCCTTTTCAACATGATTGCATCTCGGTTTAATAGCACTTGCCATCTCAGGCTTTATGGTGCCAGGCCTGACATAGTTACATCCCCTTTGTGCTAAAAATACTGCATGTATATATTCAACCGCAACCCGACATGTTTAGCTAATGGGTTACTCAAGGAGCTATGCGCTTATATAATTAAGTGATGTATGTAATTTTGTGTTAACACATTTGCAATGTGTGTTTCCCTGGTGATTGCAATACTTTATTCCCTGTAAAGTGTGACATTTTAATTCCCGCTGAACAATTTCCTACCTTGATTTGCCTTGTTTTTGTGGCAGGGGATTATTTTGCAATCAAGATAAAAGCATTATTTATGAAATTTCTGGGCTATCCCATTACTGGGAACTTTTAACTGCAGATCAATCTCCGATTTTATTGATCTTTGTTAAAAATCTTGATTAGAATTTAAATTTGATCTCTACATTATAGATTTGCCGAGACTTTGGCCTGCAGGAACACTTTTTTTTTAAGGCAGCTTTGCAGGGATGGGGTTTTATTAAAAAATAGTTCTCACCAGGCAGTGTGCCGTCTTCCCCAGAGAACTTTGTTTCTCTTCCGTGTTGCTCTTTCACCCTCTTTAGGTCTCCAGGAGAGCCAGCATCATCCTGTGGGCTTGGAGGGTCTTGGCAAAACAAGTCAGATTTATAGACACAGACAAGGCAAGTCTCCATTAAGCTTTTAAGTGGTTGACAATAGCTGGGCCTCAAAGTTACACCGTGGGAATTAAAATGTGAATGCATATTTTCCCCCCTTATTAATGGCCACTGTGACCAAGGGAACGTGCTACAGACGGGAAGGTGAACAGCCCAGCCACTTTCCCCTCTCCAGAAATATTTCTTTTCTCTCATGGAATCAGCAGTCAGTGCAATTTAATAAACATTTACTAGACCCTCACTAAGTACCATACACTGCTTTCAAAATATGATCATCAACTGTTCTGTAAATGTTTATTGAGCACCTACTATGATGATGCTGCTGTGACTAAGACTGATGTCATCTCTTTAGTCTGGTGAGGCAGAGAGACCCACAGATGATTTCAGTACAGGTGCTGGGGTAGAAGCATACTTGACCTAGAAGTTACAGACAAAGAAATCCTCCCCCAGCGGGAGATGTGGAAAATAAGGAAGTGTCTTAGGGGATGCAATTCCCAATGCAAGTCTAGGGGAACAAGTACAAGTTGGGGCAGGAAGGACAGAGGTGAAGAAGGAAGGGTGTTGTTGTCAGAGCTCGGGCACACAGGTGTGGAGCCATGTGAAGAGCCTGGAACCTCTAAGGCATTTGTTACCACTGGAAGGTAGCAAGGATGCTCCGAGGCAAGGTGGGCAGTGGTTCATGTCTCCCGCAGGTCTTGAATTCCCAAAGTCTTTCCTCACATGAGGAGGCCCCTGGGCTTGCTTTCAGCCCAGCCCAGCAAAAGCAAGCAGGTGGCAGGCGCTGACGCCAAATGCCGAGTATTGCCCTGCTGGCTTCATGAACATTTTCCTTTTAGTCCCTCCCATTTGGGTCTGAGCAAACAGCTGGGAGTGTGGTGCGCAGAAGTCCCGCCAGAGGACCTACGGTTGTATGCTCCAAGTGAGCTTTCTCAGTTGTGTGTTTTGGCATTCGAACACAGCGGGAATGTCCTTGTCAGCTCCCATTTGACTTTATTAATTGCAGTTCCTTGGAAAGTGTGTTTTAGTTACGTGGTCTTGGGATGACAGAGCTCACCCCGCAGAGATACCCAGGAGGAGGTATTCAGGGCCCGTTGCAAAGCCATCTGCTGCCAAGGCACCGCTGCTAATCCCTTGCAGCCAACAGACATGGGTGTCTGTCATGCTCTGCGGCTAGCTGTGTGACTGTGGGAAGTTTGCAGTCTCTGGGCCTCCCTTTCCTGACAAGTAGAATACGGATTTGGACTCAGTGGTGTCTGAGGTTCACCTTACGCTGGAATTTCATCATTCTTTAAATTACTCAAATGAAGAATCCTGCCACCTTCACAGCTCGTAGCAGTGATCTTTGGTTCCAGATCCACTAGAAAACCCACAAGCCACTTTCTGCACTTCACGTCTTCTTTGGCTCTATATTTTAGAAGGCTATCTACACTAGTTAAGATGCAAAGGGCATTGCTAAGCTTCTGAATATTCCTGGAAGATATGGTGGTATGGATCAAATAATCCACTTCATTAGTGGTGCCACAGGAGGCTGTCACCTAGCAGCTCCATTTGTTTCCAGGCCCCACCCCTCCCCGCCCCCCTCCCCCCGCCAACCCCCACTTCCCAGAGCCCTGAGGCTGAGGTTAATAACGTCAAAAGAATGTTTTAAAATTGCTCTTCTGTTGATTCCAAAGAGTCAGAGCCCTCACGTGGTTAGAGTCCTGGGCTAAGAGTCAAATTCTAAATTTAATTCTAGCCTCTGTGAACATCTTGGTGCCTCACTCTCAACATTAAGTGATGTTTCAGTTTTCTCATCTGCAAAATAGGCCTAAGATCCCTTGCTCCACAGAAATATTTGCAGACAGCTTTGTGGTACACAAGGATTGGCATTATATTGGGGCAGAATATAATTTTTCATTCCATAATGGGACTGAAACAAAAGCCCTTTTGAGTATGCACCTTGTGTAAACTTACCATGCTTAAATGCTGATGAATTTCAGAGGTCAGCAAACACCACCCCCTTTCTTCATTATATTTTTTAAAGCTAAACAAGGCTAACTAGGGAATTCATTTTGGAATAAAAAGACATGAAAGAAAGGGTATTTCAGCTTGCACAATAGTACAAAGGAGAACAAGAATCATCATGTTTGCTAAAGAACTCACAGCTGTTTAATTTTGTAGTAAAATTACTAAGAACTTTGCAAATTCAAAGACAAAACCAAACAACTGTTGTTGCAGCACTGAATTTCCACGTGTAAGCGGAAAAGCCAAGTTAAGATTAATCTGCCCCTAAAATCACATTAAAAATACAGAACGTTTTTGTTAATGCTGGTTGGAGGAGCGGTTTTTATCTGAAGAGAAGACACATAAAAGAGGGAAATGGTACGTTTACTGGTAATAAGATGAAAAATAGTTTATGTTCTCGTGTACTTTGCCCCCAGCTTTTTCTTAAGCTGCTCAGTCTGTTTTAATACTAGGTTTGTTTGCTTTTTGGGGATGGGCCTGTTAGGCAGGAAATTGTTGAAAGGCCTACAGCAGAATTTTTATTTAAATGGTGTTTTTAAAAATTAAAATTAAATACCAAATCGAGTAACCGATGATTAAATTTGGAGTTCAGATTTTTGTAAAATTTTATTTTTAGACGATAAGTTCTATACCTGTACTTGTTCTGTAAATTCCAAGTTTCCATATGTTGCCCATTGTCAGAAACAAATAAACTGTTCCTCATTTAAAAAGAAAAAAAGTGGTTTTCTTCCATATTAGGGAATTTATTCAGACTTCTTTCCTTGGTTCCTATAATTCCAAGCCAGTTGGAACATCAGTCTATTTTTGGTTATGAAGAAACTTTTTTAAAATGTAGGCCTGATTTTTTTTTAAGGTTCTAAATCTCATAAAAATCAATTTACCACATATATAACAGTCATGGTTGTAAATAGAGTGAAGTCACAGTATTCTAGAAAGACTGATTTCTAATTTCCATATTAGCCCCTCCCCTCATCCTCCTTCCCTCTCCACATAGGAGGGCTGCTAAATGTAAATTCTCAAACACACAAAACAACATAAGGTTGTGATTTGTGACTGTTTCTGTCGAGGCTGAATGTTCTTACCTGAATTTGATTAAACTCTCTAGTTAGTTTCTGGGTTTTTATGGTTTTCCCACCACATCACATAGATTGACCACAAGAGGGCAACCGAGAGTTTCCTTTCAGCTAACAAAGCCAGAAATGGTTTTAATATCAGCTAAGTGTTTTAACTTGCTAAGGATTTATTTCCCCGCCTTCCAGTTGCCACACATGCAGCCTCCGAGTTTCCACTAACAGCGAATAATAATCCAAATAAAGTTCTTCTGAGGGAAAATATAGACAGACTGGTCCAGACAAGAGCTTTTGCCCAAATAAGGAATCCTTGTGTGGAGACCCCACGTGTTAGATAACCATCGACTGACAGTTGGCCATGAGTTAATAATGTTGGATGCTGAACTATGTATACCATGTGCTATAAAAGAGTTTGGAGGGTAAAGACAAATACTGCTACGGTTAGATTTCAGAGACATACCAGAGGTGTGCAGACTGCTTCTCTAGATGTAAGTTGAACCTGCCAAATAATTCCATAAAAATTATTGTTACAAGTATTAGACAGTGGAATGAATAATTGTCACTACACATTTTGTTGATGTTGTGGAGGTTTTAGTCTGAATCTCTCTGCATGCCATTGCCTTAAATGCTATGTCAACTCTTGCCTTCTAAGAAAAGAAAATATTTCCTAACTTTATTTCCACTGCTACTGTTGCTGTTTTTATTTTTATAATGAGAACCCTAAAAAGGGGGTGGGGGAGTTCTATAAAAGAACCCAGGCAGGTGTGTAACCCTTTGATTGGCATGTTATATTTGGAGAACCCTGTTCCTCCCCTAGGTGGGTTTCTATGTTGCTGCTGCCACAGGATCAAAAGAGGAGGAGGGGGAAGGGGACAGGCTTTAAATTCAGCAACTGTAACAAGTTATTTGGGAGGATGAGACCTAGGCCAGCCCTCTTCTCGGGGTGATGCCCCCTGGTCTTTTGGGTGCTAAGATTGGGAAAAGAATGCATCTTCTCTCCTGCCCCCTAGAGTTCAAACGTTTTTGTTCTGTCAACTTTTCTGGGCTTGTTGGAGCTCCTATCTTAAATGAACAACTTCTCTTTGTGTCGTATGAAGCTGTGGGACTTCAAGTACCTTGGGAGAGTGAGGAAGGCCATGCCCTTGCCTTTGGGCCTGACTGTATCTGACCTCTTTACTTACTGGCAGATGAAAACGCCAAAAAGAAAAACACATCCAGACCATGAACTTACTCAACAATTTGTGATGGAGAAGCTTTTACTTTCCAGTGAGTCAAAATCACTCATAATCTATTTTCTCTTATTCAGTTTGCAAATGACTTACCTTATGCCCAGCTCATGCTGGCAGCAGGAAAGAATAGTAAGTAAAATAAAAAATGAGCTCTTTTTCTCAGTTTCTTCCCCTTCCTCCACTCTCTCACTCTTGAAATCTGATGTCAAAGGTTAAAATTTGCTTTGGCATCTTAGTTAAGGAAGTTAATGAAATAACATCTTCATCAGGGCCATTTAGTTACTTTGAGTCAATGATTACCAGATTTGAATTTTACAAAGGAGACATTTCAGGTTTGGCAAAATGTTTGGATACTAACATCTATGCATGACTACCCTCCAAAACAGTGAATAAAAGTCTAGATTGTACTGAAGCTTTGAATCATGATTTTTTGCTTATTATTTTAGCTTCAGATGTTAATCTTATTCTGCCTGCTTTTTAACACACATTTGTACGGACCTATCTGTAATAGTAACATTGAACTGTTGACTAAACTAACATTGCCCAAGAGAAAGATAATGCAAGTCATATGTGAATTAAAATTTCCCAGTAACCACATTTTAAAGGATAAAAAGAAACAGGTAGAGTTAATTTTAATAACATTTAATGTAATGCAGTATATCCAAAATATTTTAATATATAATCAGTATAACATGTTAGTAAGGGCCTATTTTATATTTTTTGTATATTCTTGGAAACACAGTGTGTATTTTATACTTGCAGCACGTCTCAATTCGGACTAGATGTCTTAGGTGCTCAAGAGCCCTATGTGGATAGTGGTTGCCGTATTGGACAGAGCAACTCTAAACAGCCCTAGAAACATTTTAGCTTTCACTGAAATACGTGGGACAACTTCTAACATTTTCCGTGTGTTCTCCATGTTCACTGTGAGATTCCTTGGGTACCTTTCTGCTTTTCCCTGCAGTGTGCCATCCTTTCGCTCCCAGGAGCTGGGCTCCCTAGCTGACCCCACCGGGTTATAACGAGCTGACCTTGTTTAATCCACCACCAGGCACTGTGGAGCTTATTGCCGCTTCTCCACACACACCCCAGGCCCTTTCTCCTCATGCCACTTGGCTGCTGCACACACTGTTCTCTGCCACCTGCGGGCTCCGAAAAACGACAAACAGGAATAGTCATCTTTTTGCTTCTAAGTAAGAGACTCTCCTACTTGTTTTTCACTTTCTTTTTGGCTGCGCCATGTGGCATGCAGATTCTTAGTTCTGCCACCAGGAACTGAACCTGGGCCCTTGGCAGTTAACGCACGGCGTCCTCAAGGGAATCCTCGGAAACTGTCCTACTTCCTGTGGCTTCCCAGCTGGCACAGTGGTAAAGGATCTGCGTGGCAATGCAGGAGACGTAGGAGATGTGGGTTCAGTCTCTGGGTTGGGAAGATCCCCTGGAGAAGGAAATCACAACCCACTCCAGTAATCTTGCCTGGGAAATTCCATGGACGGAAGAGGTTGGCATGCTGCATTCCATGGGGTCGCAAAGACTCAGACACGACTTAGTGACTGAGCACACACACATCCTACTTCTTAAATTATTCTTTCTGAATGGTAGAAAAACATGAAGAGAGTGAAAAATCCTCTTTCAGCACAAATTCTTTTTGGGATTTTTAAAAAGAAATTGGGAAACTATTATATGATGATCTTTTACTTTTCCTTATGTGTATGTGTTTGAAAAAGAGAAAAGCCTATACTATATTAGTCCAAGTCTATAATAAGTTAAATATCTCCATGTTAATCCACATCCACATCCACACACACACACACACAGTCTCTCTTACTTCTTTCCAAGTTGGGAATGTTTTCTTTAGAGATGTAGCAAATCAATTATCCTTAATGTTGAGCACGGAATATCTCATTTCCAAACCTGGAGAAATGGCTGAACAAGAAAGTTCTGTTTATATATGAGTTTAAGAATTCTTTTGATATTTACTGCTCCTTGCAAGATTATTCAATACAAAAATGTAGCCTCTGTGCTGTCACATACAATAGTAACACCATAGAACGTATCAATCATGGAGTAGAATAAGCAGGTTTATTGATTGTAAAAAAAGAAAAGAAAAAAAGACAAAGATTAATTCTCTATGCTTAAGAGGTCTTTATAAACTTCATAAATTATAGCCATCAAAATGTCTTTAAAACCATTTCCAGAGTGAATCTTTAAATAGCCTAAAACAAAGCACTAGTATCTTAAGTTAATATTCTATTGATATTACAGATAATCGTATTAAGAAAGATTTAAATCTGTGTATGTTGAATAGTTATCAAAAAATGCAAACATGAGTTATTTCAGATTCTTAAGAAAGCAGATACAGTGAGCAGTGAGACAACACATTTGTTCTAAGTGTAATAGTTGTGATGCAGCTTTTTTTCCCCAACATCCAGCATGAGCTTTCCTTTTAACTGAGGAGCCGGGGGTTTGGAATTGGCTGGTGGATACCTGACATCTGGGGAAATGAATAGCAGGAGAAATGAGTTGCAAGGTAGATGTGAAAGTCACATTTGAGCCACTGTGGTATTTGAGAGTCCAGTTGTTAGTTTTGCTGGGTTCGTGACTTCATGACAAGACTTTGCAGCTGGGGGAGGAAACGGGACCCTCTGTGTGCAGTCTGAGCACCTAGACGGCGCTGCCTCCTTTAGATCTTAAGGACCAAGCTAGGCCCTCAGGTACCCACTCTGCCCCGATGTCTCTTTACAAAATATTTGGAATTCCAGTCTTTCCCCAGGCTCCTGATACCATGGTCTATAGACTCCATTACCCCAAAGATGAATAACCATTTGCAGGGCAGCTATGAGCCGCTGCCTCCATCCCCTTACAGGTCCTGAAGGGGCTTTTTCATCTGAGATGGTCCCCCTGGCGGAATCTGTGGGCCGCCAGACAGACCAAAGTTTGAGAGGTCTGCAACTGATTTCAGTCACCTTCCCTTTTTAAGAATTCTCTCCATAGTCAATTCTCTGAAGACCCAAATCTCTCCTCACTCTCCACCTCAGTTTAGCTCCTAGATATTCCCCATCAAAGTGATGGTGAAAAGCAACTATAATCCCTTTCTTCTTTGCCCAGTGCCTATCATAGACCTCCAGAATATTTCTACATTCCTTTAGAATTCCCTTCATCATTTTGGAATAACATATAGATAACATTTGGCCATTTAAATCCTATCTTCCCCCTCAAGGCACAGAGGGGAAATAAAGATAGAGATCTGCCCATCACTGGTGGTAAAACCTGACTGAAAAAGAGGTTTGCTCTTGCATTAATGGCAAGAATGCACGGAGTCACATGGTTTCAGACCAATTAGCAATACAGATGAGCTAGCAAGTCAAGTTCCATTTGTAGGCTGGGGGAAGGGGAGAAGCAAAATAATCTGTGTTGTTAAGTGTTTCTGAGAAATGAAGACCTCCAGGGCAGAGAGAAGGCGGATCAGGAAATAGCTATGCAAATCACATGCCTATGAAATTACTAAAACTTTGATCAGAGGCATTAACAATTGCTCCAGCATTCACAAGTATGAAACAAGGAGTGAGTAAGACAGGGCCAGTTGGGAAGGCATTACAAAAGTGTTTGCTTCCATGGTTTGTTGAGCAGTCAATGAAGTCCACAGCTGTTTTGGACTTAAGTTGCCTGAGCAGTCCAGGTATGACAAATGCAATAATACATTCCACTCTCATTAGTGACTCTTAGGGACCTCAGTGACAAAGAGCCAAAGTGCCTGGACCTCATATAAAGCCTGCTTCATTTTTTTTTTTTTCCCCATCCTCTTTCTAATAACACTTCTGCTTACCCTTCCACAGGTGGGAGGAGAGGACCTGGATTCGGTGAGAGTGTAGTTCATTGGAAATGCTAAATTGTATTTAGTAGGCACTGTGGCTCAAGCAACATTAAGGTATGGCTTGGGCTGAAGCAAACTTGGAAACTCAAAGTGGCGTGACATCCAGAGTAGTGAGTGTGACCATTGCCCGGGGCACACCCCCTCGGTCCCTGTTCAGGGCTGTCTGGTCTGGGTGGCATTTGAGAGTGAGGGCATTTGAGGCTGGCTTAAATGGCAGTCCATTCCAGTATCCTTGCCTGGAAAATCTCATGGACAGAAGAGCCTGGTGGGCTTCAGTCCATGGGGTCACAAAGAGTCGGGCACGACTGGGTGACTAACACAACATTGCTGGCCTCAGTTCACAGCTCTGCTGCTGCTAAGTTGCTACAATCATGTCCAACTCTTTGCGACCCTATGGATTGTAGTCCGCCAGTGTCCTCTCTCCATGGGATTCTCCAGGCCAGAATACTGGATGGGTTGCCATGCCCTCCTCCAGGGGATCTTCCCGACCCAGGGATTGAACCCAAGTCTCCTGCATTGGCAACAGGTTCTTTACCACTAGTACCACCTGGGAAACTCCTCACAACGCTGGACTTACCTTATTAATGCCTTTATTTGAGAGAGAAAAAAAAAATTACTCTTAAAAAGAAAACTGTCAGAAAAATTATAGGACATGATTAACACTCTTGCAGCATTTTTCTTTTTAAATTTTGTTTAAATTGTGCCTATTGCTCTGAAATCATCATTTAAGCCAGAAAGTCCCCCAGGATGGAGGTGTGCTTGCTAACGGCCTGATGTGTTCGCATCTCAGACAGCACAGTTGCTTCTCAAACATTTCTGTTGAGTGTGGAAAATTATTTATAGACCAACAGAATAAAAGTAAACTTGCATGACCTTAAGTCCATATAAATAATTAATGCTTTGTGAATCCACGGAGTCAAGCAATTATCAGACACTGAGTCCCAGCGGCTGCAGTTTTCTGGCCCCGCTCTGTGAGGTGTGGAGTTGGGAGTATATGGAATGTAACTGCGGATTTGAAACAGAATTTCAGGGAATCATTTATGAATTTAAAAGCAAAAATGTTGGCTTTAAGTTAAAGCCAACATGAGAGCTGAGAGCTTCTGTTTTTCTTTTCTTTTTTCCCTAGTATTTGAAAACTGAAATTCTGTGAGAGATTATCTGTGAAATGCCTTTCTTTTATTACACCCATAAATTTCAGGAGTGGCTTTGATCAAGCTTTCTGCCACTCTTGGTTTCTAAATCTTTTACTCTTATGTTAATAACTTTAAAAACACGCATCCTATTTTTGTTGCAGTGAAAGAGGAAGTTTCTAAATAGTCAAAAGGGAAACGTTGAAAATAGAACACAATAAATGATAACTAAATTAGGGTAGGTTCCCCCCGCCCGAGCCCCGCCCCAGAAAGAGCAATGCTCCATGCTGAAACTTGCCAGAGTATTTTAAGATTATTGTCTATAAAGAAACTGTACCAAAGAATTGAGATGCTCAGAGGAAAGGCATTAAAGAAATGCAAAGTATTATCAGTAATGCACACTATACATAGAACAGTGTTTGCGAGTCCTATTTTAATACTTCAGTCTGTGGAGTTTGGTTTTCTGACTTGTGTTTAGTGTTTAAAAAACACACACAACTTGCAAATCAAATGAGTTTATGCTCTGCCTGCTTCCTCTAGACATTGACCCTGGGGGTCAAACTCTTAGGAAAATGATGCCTGGTTTTCCATTCCCCTAATTCCAGTCTCTACCAACGAGCAAGTCCTATCTCTGAGTGGGAGCTCACAGAGAATTTCTCGAGAAACTGTGTAGCTGCGTTGGCAACAAAATCCTCTCTGCAAAAGGAGAAGAAAGAGTTGTTAACTGATGAGTCAATCCAGCTTTTATAGCAGTTTATCTTCGTGGTATTTCCAAGAGCATAAATGTTATAAAAAAAGAGACGGTCATGACAGGAAGAACACAGTAGGAAAAAAAACAGAAACGTTTAAGCCAAAAGCAATTTACTTTGCCAGTAACTGGTTACATTTCCTTTGTTTTATTATTATTATTGCAATATGAAAGTTTCCCACACCTGCACTGCCTGACACATAACTTGTCAGAACCCACAGTGAAGAAAATACATAATCGAGTGCCTGCAGCTCTGAGCTTCTAAGGGAAAAAAAAAAAAGCATGTTTTGCCCTACTGTCAAAAAAAAAAAAGAAGACTATGATTCATTAATAGTTGAAGGAGTTTTTTTAAAAAAGGGAATAAACAAAACACAAGGGTTAAGTCTCAGAGTAGCCTGGACCACTAGCAGTAGCCGATTTCTCCTGGGATTAACACCTGTAGAAATAGCAGTGACTTCACAATGGTGAATACTTGTTAATTTCATGGCACTGAGTAAGAGGAACAGATGGGCAGTCGGAGAGAGAAGATACTTTTTTAAAAGAGCGTAGACATCATTCACTGATCAGGCAGAAAAGTCCGTCGATGGCACACTGCACGGGGGGGGATATACTTGGTGCTCTAAGTTTTATTGGAACGCTGTGACTTTGGTGAAAGTCTCATCACCTACTACTCAGGATTGATGGGGACCCTTTGCTCACCAGCAGGGCTGTAGGATGCTGTTTGATACCTGAGATGGGCTATAGCGCCCTTGTGCTATCTATGTGGTATTTCAGAGTGTTTTCATTTGGGGATAGCTCCCTGGAGTCTGCCAGCCCAAGTTAAGAATGTAAATACTTCGTTATAAGACACAGCAAGTGTGTATGTTAAAGGGAAGTTCCAGAAAGCAGGGGCTCTGGATAAAGTCAGTTGCCCGGGTGGGAAGCTTTCTACTACCTGTAACCAGTGGTATGAACTAAGACAAAATAATTTCTATCTCAGTTACCTGGTCTGTAAAATGGGGATAATAATAATTGTGCCTTACAGTGGGCTTGTTTTGAGTTTTAAATGAGTTGTTGTATACAAAGCTCTGATTGGCAAGAAAAAGTGCTCTGTAAGCATCAGGAATTATTATTATTAATAATATTTGTGGATAATATTGAAAACATTCGTGCAAAGAGCACTGATTGAACTCTATGAATACGCCAGGCCAGGGTTGGCCTGTGGGTATATACTATACACATGTCAAAGTAGCTGTGCATTTATTGCTTCATGCTCTGTATTTTTTAGAGTAGAACTGACTAGAACCAACTATGCTGTCAGTACATGTATTGCTAGCTTCCAAGAATCATTTTCTTGGTAGAGACTGGCCTCCTCTACAGCAGCTGGAGCTGGTGTGATTCTGGAGTTACAGGATTTGGGTTCTCTCAGTAAGTCTGCGGCCTTTAGCTGTCAAGCAGAGGGCAGGTGTAAGTTGGTCCAGGGCAGCTGAGAGGAGGTGGGCTGTTTCTTTAATAAAAGAGTCAAAGGCCAGAGCAAGCCCATCCCTGACCACCACCATACCATAAAGCATTTGTTTTCATTCACCCCCCTAGCAAATAATTTGCTTTTTTGTGACCCTGTAGGAAAAAAAAAGAGTAATCTGGGGACAAGAATATTTGCTGTCCCCAGAAGCCAGCCCTGCAGTCCCAAAGCTTCACCTTAGGTCCTGTGGATCTAAAAACTCTCTTAATTGTATTGTGGAGGCTCTTAACCTGTATGGAGTCGTGCATGCTTCCCCCAGTACTTTTAACATCTGGTGTTCGGTTTATTTGCTCATTGCATGTGGGACAAGATCATGCCCCACTGAGATGCCAGACAACACAATTACCCTAAGCAGGAACCAAAGGCTCATCTCCCACTGTGGGAGATCTCATCTCCCACAGTAAATTCCTGTCACTGGTGTTTGCTCCCAGAGCTCTCAGGGGAGCAGGAAACGTGAATGCCATTTACAGGTGCCCAATGTGATGGGTATACACACAGTCAAGTTGATGGGCCTAGCTCTTCACACCAAGGACATATATGTGGGCATCTTTATTTCCAGCAGTCACTTGATTGTTCAACAGTGTATTAGGCATTACTGCCCCTGGGTGGGTGCTGGGGCCGAGAGAGATGAATCGGACATGGTCCTGCCATTGAGGACTCTCCGACTCAGTGTAAGAATAAGCCAGCTAAAGTATAAATAACACAATGATACCTTCCATAAGAGAAGGTCAGAAAAGGAGCTCAGAGGTGAGACTAACAGAGGTATTCAAATTTGATACTTAAGGGATTGGTGGGATTTACCTAACCATACCTGAAATATCAGTGTACTTGCCTTCTGAGGAACAAAAGGCTTTTTCTCTTGATCAGATTCTACTTAGAGCTTAAGTTTGTGTGACCAGACTATTAGGTGCTAGTCTGTTCTAAATTTGTAATTCTCAGAATTTGCTGGGGAAGGGCATGTGCCTCTCTGGGTTCTAAGAGCAGCTCAAAGAATGGAGAAAATAGACCCGATTTGGGGATGACTTATTGTCAGTTCCCGGAACCTCTGCCTTTATTTAAAACAGCCTGTTCAATGTGAGTTCTCTCTGTCTAAAAGGCCTTTGGGATTTGAAAGCTTTTCTGGAAATAAATGCCTTTTAGGTTTAAATGCTTTTTGCCAAAATTGTTAGGAAGGAAAGATCATAGTAACAAGTCTTAGAACAGAGGCAGTGTTGTTTTGTCCCTTTTAATGAAATGCCCCAGACCTACCTCAAGTTCTGTCAGTTTCTGTCAGCTCTCTGCTGGGCTATTATTTTGATAAGGGACTTGAAAGTACATCCTTCCTTCACCGTCATTAAAGTCTTAGCACTTGGGTCAGTTGTGGAAACACTTCTGTGCTACTCGGAGAGTCCTCAAATCAAAATAGTCCCCACCCTGGCTCCAGGCAGAGGACCTCATCAGTTCATGGAAGGTGGCATCGGGCTCTGACAGGGGAGCTGGAGGTCAGGAGTCACAGAACAGGCAGGATGAAGTCACCCACCCCACTCGGGGAGGTGGAGAGAGGCGAGCCCTGCCTGCCAGTCTGGCAACTCCAGCCAAGCCCTCGGAGCTCATCCCACACACCCCGTGCTAGTCACTGCTGTGTTTACATGAGTAATGGAGCTGCCGGGGGAGGGGAGTTGTAAGCAGAGCGCTGAGCCTCGCAGCTCGCATTCGGAGGGAAGCTGACATCCACACCAAGTCGAGTGGAGACTTCCAGGGACGTGGGGCCGGGGAGCAGTCACATGCTGTAGCTTTCATGAGCACAGACATCATCAAGCAGATGTTTGCCGACTGGAATGGGTAATCGCCGCTTTCTCTTTGCTTGATTTTCTGTTTGTGAGTTTGTATCCCTTTGGTAATGCCAGGATCGCTTTCTGAGATGGGCTTTCAGACAGACATTGTGGGGAGATGAGAGGAGAGCAGATTTGGGAAGCCGGGAGTCTGAGCCCCAAAACCACTTTTGAAACTTTGGCCTGATTTGAAAGGCAGCTCTGCTTTATGGCGCTTTCTCAACAGCAAGACTGTTATCCACAGTAGAAAATCAAATTAGTGGGATTAATTGTGTTTGTAAGATGAGTATGATGTACTGTGTCCTAAAACCACTGGCTAACTGCATGACATAAGTAAGATTAACAACAATTAAGAGGGTTGGAGTTGTTCAGATTTCGCATGGCCATAATCATACCTTAAAGCAATAATAATTAAAAAAAAAGTGTGGTACCTTGAAAGGGCCTAAAGAAATTGCTTGGGGGGTAATTGGTTAGTTTGAAATTCTTCAAGGGCTAGCCGGTTAGTTGGTTTGTTTTAATTTTGCTTGACTGGGTAACTGGTGAAGTTAAATGTGAAAACTGATGCCGGAGAGTCATAGCAGCACTCAATAAACAGCAGCCTTTTTTTTTTTCTTTCCTTTTCTCCTTCTTTTATGGATCTTAAAGGGATTCAACCTCAGCATCCCAGATGAAATATAACTTTGATTTGTGTCTTGTCTGTGGCTTTTAAAAAGTATAATCTCCACGGAATCAGGCTAACTCCAGTATGATCTTTGGAAGTTATTTTAAATAACCCTCAAGATCTTCATAAAGTATATATATATATTGAAAAGAAAAAGAGCATACTGCCTTAAATGTACCTGCCAGATTCACTGAGATCTGAAACATGCTAGTTGCAATACTGTTAGTAAATACATTTGGTAATATTTTTCAGATTATTGTGAATGCCTCTGTCTACAGCTCTCCCTTACTTATTTGTATCATACTTTGAGAAAATGCTTACCTTTCCACTTTTGAAAAGAGAGGTTTTCAAATGTTACATTACTATGATGCCATAACGGGCTGGCATATCACTTGGGTTTCTGAAAACAAGATACAAAGCAAAACACAAAGAATGAGCCTGGCTCAGGGCTGTCTTTCAAGGCCAGTGTGTGTTTCTTGTGTAACAACAGGGAAGTGCGCTTTCCTTATCATCATCCTTTAAAGCCGAGGGCTTCATTGTATTTACATTAATTAGACGTGTTCCAGTGTAACAGGTTAGCTTTGGGAAACGTGTCCAGAAGTGCAGAGGCTATGTAGACGCAGCCCTTCAGAGAGGGACGTCTGAAAGGAGGCTTGGCTACCGCAGATGTGTACATTTCTCAGAACAATTAGAGGGTGCCGCTGGAGTGAGTGTCTCAGTTTTTAATAAGGAAACCCACGCAAATGAAAATGCCTCTCAATTGTTCTCCATTTGTTTTCAGCGCCAAATCTTAAAGGCAGACCACGCAAAAAGAAGCCATGCCCACAAAGAAGAGACTCTTTCAGTGGTGGTAAAGATCCCAACAACAATTCCGATGGCAAGTCCGTTGCCAAGGTACAGTCATTTGGCTCCCCAGTATTCGTTGGTCTTCTTTTTTGCTGCATCTTTTTTATTTTTCCCCTTTTCTCTTTATCTCTCTGCGCCTGTGTCTTGGTGGCAGTTTTCAGTTCAGAATCTGACTTTGGTATTCACAGCTCTCTGCTGTGCCTGTTCCTGCCACCCCCCTCCCCTGGCGGGGGTTGAGGGGGGAGCTGGGGGAGGGGGCAGTGGAGGCATTTTGATTAGTCAACAGAAAGACTTCCCACCTCCCGGCTCGGAGGGTTGGGTAAAGGACAGATGATTAAGCGCCCACGTCACTGAGGCTGAGATTTCATAGTAGGTGACACAATGGCATAGTTTACTCTGCTGGTATCAAAAATAGACTGGATGAGCCGTCCTCTTTCTGAATGTATTCATCTAAATATGCTTCAGAGATGAAAACTGGATGGAATTAGAAATGGCTAGAATGAATTTCTTTTTTCAAGTTATTTTTTTCCACGTCCCCTCTAATTGACCTTAGGATTAAAGACACGTAACTCAGTCCTTACATGTATACATACACTTGTATACAAATGTATGTTTTTAAAGATCATTCGTCATGCGGAATGGAAGTCCAAATTCTAGACTCTCTTTCAGGACCTGGGGCCGTTTTGCCTTAGCATTCTTAGGAATCTTGAAAGTGCATGCCTGAAGAATTTAGCACCGCGAAGGGTGAAGTGTCACTTCATATTTTTAGGCTTATCTTTTTCACTTTTGTGGGCTTGGATCGTATTTCCATGATTCCGTTTACGGGGTGTTTGCGTTTAGGTGTCGTTTCTGTGCCAAAGACAGCAATAGCCCCTTTAAGACCTGAATTGAAGCCCAGAACTCAACTGACACCACATTTCCAGATCCAAGGACTAAACTTAGAAAAATGGGAGCATTTTTAGTGAATCTAGAAGATCCTGATGTGGAAAACCATGACTTCAGTTCTGTGTTGGCAGTTGCCTGTTTGTCTGCCATGCCCTCCACTTCTCTTCCAGTGTAAAGAAGCAAATCACAGACATTCACATTCTGTATCTTATCTTCAAGCATGACTGTTTCATCGGGAAGTTCTGAGGACTTTCAAAATTGCAAAGGGTTAAAAAGATCACCTAGTAGAAATGTGTATTTTCTGGCTAAAAACCAATCTGTTTTTGCCTAAAGTTATTTTTGTTCTATTCCTTTGACCTCCTGCGAGTGAGTCCCTGTGGATACCGAGGGTGACATTTTCCCGTAATTGGGACATCTTGGCCCTACAAGTACCTATCCAGGACTTTGGCTTCTGTGATCTTGAAGGATGTCAGCGGGAACAGTTTATTCCCTATGATGTGGCTTGCAAGATACTGCAGGATGGAGCCAAGACAGATCATAGCCCTCAGCAGAGCTTGTACTGACAAGGTCTCGTGTTGGAGCCCTGCCCCATATCTCTAAGGTGATGTCATGTGTTTATCCCAGCACGTGCTGCACCTGAGCCCAGCAGGATGAAGCTCCTTCTCGAGTCATCTGCAGCCACCACCGCAGTATGCCTCTGGGAGTTTTACAGAACTCACACAATTGACCTGAAAGAACAGTGCCTCTCCTTCCATGGAAGGCAGCTCAGGACTCATACTGGGACCCACAAAACTGAAGAAAACTGGAGACTGTATTTGCTGCTCACCTGCTTCTTAGGAGGAATGGTAGTCTAGCCTTGGTTTTCTAAGTGACCCTTTCCATCTGCCCTGCATCAGCACTGCCATTCAGCATCTCTACAAGGAGGAGGCTTGCCCTTCCATCACAGATATCAGTGGTGAGTGGATGAGCGTCACTCTGTCGTCAGCTCCCAGGGACCAGTCTGAATGCCTTGCTATTCTTGGGAGTCTTGGATTACAGTCCTGCCTTGGCTGCTTCCACTGGGTCTGGAAAGACCACTTCACCTAGAAGAGAGAGGCTGGTAGCTATGAAGTATGGTGGGCTTCTGTTGTCACTGACGAATGGAGGCAAAGTCCCTGCAGAATAAGCAAGCCACATCTGGGGCCAGGAAAACCATGCAAAAGGCATGTGTGTCTTGGAGTGGTCTCTTCTCAGGAAATACTACAGGAGAGGTTACAAGCCTGTGACCGTCTGATCAGTTGCTGAACTGGAAGCAACGTTGCAGATGGCAGTTGGGCTTTTTAACCAAGACCTGTGTGGCTGTTTTTTTCAGACGTGCCTCAAACAGACCACTTCTAACTATGGATAAGTACCAGCTTTCTGCAGCTCCATGCAGCAAAGTGCTATCAGAGTAAGAACCCACTCAGTCTGTTGTCTGCATGACTGGAAAAGCAGGTCAAGTTAATTTGCCTGTCGCCATCCAGAGTTTGCCCTCTTTCAGTGAGAACATGAAAACTTTGCAAGCCTGTGTTTTCCAGGGGACAGAGACTGCATGGCTTTACAATGACAGAGTCATGGAGAAGAGGCTACCAGTTCTCTGAAGATGACAAGAACATGTCCTACCCAAATCCAGGTCTGGGGCAAAAAACTTATTCACATGGTGACTTATATAAGAGAAGTCTTCTTAGCCTGGCTCTCAAATGAAAGGCCTCCGTTGATAGAAGGCAAATGACTTTTCACATCCTGTAAGCACTTTGCAATGGCCAGAAGTACACAACAGGTGGCTTACATTCTAAAACGACCATTGGAAAGGGAAACTGCAGTATGTTCTTTCATTGAAATCACCAACATACTTTCACTATTTTACAAATGTGATGCTTTCATTATTTTCAGTATTTTTCATCCCATTTGGTCCTAAGAACTTACCCCGGGGATTATTCTTCTTGCTTTCTTGGGGAGGAAAATGAGGATTTCCAAGGAAGTTAGTGACCAAATAGAAATTAGACTCTCGTTCTTTTCCTGCTGGTTCAGCACATCCTGCTGCCTCGGTTGAAGGCTGGATTAGTTACAGCTCAATCCAGTGAAAGGATGTGGTTAATATCAAATAGGTGGTGGTTCACTGCAAACATTAAATGTGGATCCTTTAATTAGCACTTCCTCAATCACTCTGGAAACCCCAAAGCTCTTAGTGAACTCGACAAGTGTAAGGCGCTCAGGTCAGGAAAAACAGACTATAGTAATTACCTGTTACCATCAAAAGGCTGGGCTTTCTCGAGGTCTACATGAAGACTAGTTCCCGTGTAATATTTCAGTAGCTTATACTGCTGAGACAGTTTCCGGTAAGTGTGAAAAATTGTACAAAGGAACTTGACCTGGTCCTACCCAGAAACAAGGTTATCCTCTAGAGGGCTCATGTATGTTGAGAAATGCACGCAGTCAGTCTGTGAAGGGAAACTGCTGTTCGTGTCTTACAAATCCCCCAGACTCAAGAAGGAGCTCCCTGAGGCTCAGGATGCAATCCAGAAGGCGGCAGCCAGGCTGCACCTGGAGCCTTTCCTGTCGTTGGGGGTCTCGTGACTCTGGGCTGGGTTCGCGTGAGCTCTCCATGCCGCCTTTTGTCTCTGGTTGTTTCTGCATGGGTGAGGCAGCTCCCTAGACACTGAGGGGCTAAGCTCATACTCCCTTAACTTCTGGCCTATTCTCACTGCAAACTTAAGATTCAGCCTGATTTTATATGCAAAGCTGTTTTTAAAGGGTTTAGAGTGAGGAGATCTGAGTTCTAGACTCCGAGTTCTACCTGACCCTAGCCACACGCCAAAATACATCACCTCGCTGAGCTTCAGTTTCCTCCTCTGTAAAATGGGACTCAGGGATGCGTGTATGAAGCCCACGGCGCTGTTCCCAGCTCACTGTGGCTACTCCATTCACGCTGGTTTCTTTCCCTTTGCTCGACACACAACAGAAGGAATGGAGCTCTTTACACTCTAGAAACCACCTAGCTTTATCTTCTACTTCTCACTTGGTAGATCACATTTCTAAGCTATAGGTTTTGTAATGCTTAGTAATAAGATACACTTTTTAATTGGAAGAATGTTTTGACTCATTGGAAAAGACCCTGATGCTGGGAAAGATTGAGGGCAGGAGGAGAAGAGGGCATGAAGATGAGATGGTTGGATGGCATCATCGACTCAATAGACATGAGTTTGAACAAACTCTAGGAGATAGTGAAGGACAGGGAAGACTGGCGTGCTGCAGTCCATGGGGTTGCAAAGAGTCAGACATGACTGAGCAACTGAACAATAACAACATTTTAACTATCAGTTTAATATTTTTATGAGTGTCAGTAAAAGATAGTGTTTAAAACCATAAGTCCTTGAGTGAGACTGCCATGCCATGCCGTGCTGAGTGACTTTAGTCGTGTATGACTCTTTGCAACCCCAGGGACTGTAGCCCACCAGACTCCTCTGTCCATGGGATTCTCCAGGCAAGAATACTGGAGTGGGTTGAGACTGCTAAGGTTCAAATCCCTGACTCACTACTTACTAACCTGGATGCTGGACGCGATCCTATGGTCTTGGACGTGTTACTCTTCCTCTCGTACCTCAGTTTCCCCATCTCTGATAGGAGGGTGATAACCTGCCCTGTTAGGGTCATGAGCATGAAAGGAGATAACACCAAAAAAGGGCTTAGAATAGAGCTGGACTAAATAGTAAGCACTCAGAAAAAGCCAGGAAGCAATACAGATTAGAACTGGAGTGATTTTTATGATTTCAAAGAGCTGTTAAATTATAGATTTCATCAGAACTTTAGACTCAACAATCTAAAATTTGGCAGTGAAAAATGATGACAACATAAAGTTTCCCAGGATGCTCGCCTTAATCTAATGTTACAAAGTACTAAAGTTTGAAAATAACTGTGAGTAGAAATCCTACATGGGAAAATGTTTTCATCCCATTTCCACTGCTCTTTAAAAATGAAAATCTTATCTAGAGGCCTGGTTGAATGAGTTGTGCAGGAAGTTTTATTTATTTATTTTTTTCAGGACCCACCTAGGTATTAAACTGGTGTGTTCCTGTGAGAGAATAAGCAATAAAGAAAACCCTTGTAGAGGAGATGTTTCCCTTTAATAAATAAGCATAGCCTTTTATGTTCTTAGTGCTTGCAAAGGAGAATCTGAATGGAAGGACAGAGAGGGGTCAGGAATCTGAGATGGAAAACCTTGTCAACTGAGTGGGACATGTTAATTCACCATATTTCCTGGGCACTCGTCCTCTCCTCGCCGATGTTAGGTCAGGAGATGTAAAGAATATTGGAACCTGCTCGTTCCCCGTGGGCGCACTTGAACTCGAAGCTTGACCCTTTGTACTTCCCCCTTTGACAGTTAAAACAGCTCAGCACCTTAGCGCATTATTTAACAACCATCAAAGGCCTCTTGTAGAACATGGCAGTGAGGCGGGAGCGTGGGGTTAGCTGCTCCATGTGGCCCATTTACCACCATTTATTTTTTTAATTCTGAAGCTTTTCACTTACTCCTCCTGGGTTTTTACTTGACCTCTACTTTTTCCTTTGTGGCCACTTAACATCTACGAGATTTTCAGAGCTGACTGAAAAGCTAGGCACCCTCATTAAAGAGGGGGGTGTCTGGTTTCCTACTGGGGGTGTGTCTGGGCATCACGCTCTGGTGACGGATGGCGGACACTCTGCTGGTGCTCCCGACATCAGCCAGCATTGGCCTGTTTTCCCAGGTTGCTGGGAAGAGTTGCAACAAGATCAGTTTACTATGAAGAAATGCACTTGCCTTTCATCTTGATCCAAAGTGCAGAACCTGGGACTCTTACTAAGAACTCAGGGTTCCTTCCATGATGACAGTAACCACTGGTACCCCTTAGGAAAATAAAGTGTATAAAGAGACAGGAGAGTGGTCCCAGCAGGTGTAAACACTTTCTGGTTTCACATCAACATGCTGGTAAGGAGTCTAAAAGAGGCTGGCATAATTTGGCAAACCATGGCCCACTGACCACCTGTTTCTATAAATAAGATGTTACTGGAGCACAGCCTCATCCGTTTGTTTACATACTGTGTGTGACGGTTCGTGTCTAGCATTGAGTAGTTGTGACCAAGGTTATAGTACCCCAAAGCCTACCACAGATTCCGGCCCTTCTCAGAAATTCACCATCCATGGTCTGTGATGCTCCAGGAGCTATTTCAGGGCCAGGATGGTTTCCTGGTTTCCCCTCCTTCCCACTCAGTGGACGATGTCTCTAACTATGTCCCTGTAGGAATCCCAGAGCTGTGCTGGATTTGACATGCCCTTTTTTTTTTTCTTTTCCCCCTTTTCCAGGTAAAATGTGAGGCTAGGTCAGCCTTGAACAAACCGAAGAATAACCATAATAATTGTAAAAAAGTCTCCAATGAAGAAAAACCAAAGGTTGCCATTGGTGAAGAGTGTAGGGCCGACGAGCAGGCCTTCCTGGTGGCACTTTATAAATACATGAAAGAAAGAAAGACGCCAATAGAACGAATACCCTATTTAGGTTTTAAACAGAGTAAGTATACTTGTTTTCATTTCTGAAATATCAAAGCTACTCAGATTCTTTGAATTGGGGGTTGGAAATTTTTGACTCAGGCTTATGTTGAAATCCTCTACTGGGGATGATACTCTGTTTATACTAAATCTACAAATCATCCAGGCCAGGAATTTCTTCCCCCTGCCTCTTTCTGCTACATTGTTCCCTTCTGGGGCAGTTGCAGTGAGATATTTATAGGCTTGAATCCACTGATTATGACTGGAAATAGACATGTTGAAAGTTTCTCATTTTCTGTTTTGTCAATCTTGAGTGTCTGTAACGCCTTTCTTCTGAGATAATAACATGACGTAGTTTTATCAGGCACAGATGTTGCCTGTGAAAAGACAGCTTTTAAAAGGAGGACATTTCAAGATGGACAAAACAACCACAAAGAGAAAACATATTTCCTAAGCCCCAAATTTGTTAAGAGATAACAAAGACCTGATGACTTCAGAGGAAACAAGAAATACACAAATTTGAACCGAGGGCCCAATTTTGAATTACTTTGACATGTACGTGTAAGCGTCATCATATATTTTAGAGAAGAACAGGGAACTCACGGCTGAGCAGAATTCCATATAAAAAGAGAAGAAACCCAGACCCTGTCCTGATTTCACAACTGAGTATATATTTTACCTCTGTCTGGATTTTGTGGTATACAAAGCGATGAGCCCCTGGTTTGAAATAGTATTTTCTCCAAATGTATCTTCCTAGATTAAAACCATGTGTCATTCTGATGAAGAATGTCAAACCTGTATGTTTTACATAACAATTTACATACCTAATAGCAATTGGCACTGATTGCAAGAGAACACTTGCAGCCATTATAAACTTATATAACTACGAATG
The DNA here is from genome assembly GCF_029407905.1 of Bubalus kerabau. NCBI lineage: Eukaryota > Metazoa > Chordata > Mammalia > Artiodactyla > Bovidae > Bubalus > Bubalus kerabau. The sequence continues at coordinate 141,266,861 of NC_073624.1, forward strand.
ATTACAATGTTTGTCTGAAAACTGGCTGCTTGAAATAGAAGTAAAATTAATGTACTATGAACAGCTTTGTTGCATTATGCATTGGTTCAGATTAAATCAAGGCTGAGGCAGGCCTCTTGATAGCTTTGAAATAGTGCAAGGTTCAGTGAGGCTTTTTGAAAGTGTTGTGTCAAAGAGCCTTTTTTTTTTTTTTTTTAATTTTATTCTTCATATCCTTTACCAAAGAATTACGTGAAGTTCAATTTTCCCCTCTTATGAAAGAATCAAATCCACAGCAGTCCCATTCCATGCTATTTAGTACAAATGAACAGGGTTACCAGGAATTTGGCATAGATGATGAACAGCATAAACATACGCACACCCTGTGAAGAGAGATTTGTTTTTAAAAATACGTATTTGCACCGTCACACGGGCAAGTAAGTTAGGGGACGAGGTGGGCACATTTCTCAGTTCCTTTGGGAATGAACGATCTTCTTTTCCTTTGATGGGTTGTATCACCGCACCCTCAAGGGTGACTTACTTACCTGCTCAGCTCAAGGCACCATGCGATAGTGAAATATGCTATGAGCTTTTAATATACTGCTGCCGTCAGAAGTTCTGTGAAGGTAATCATATATTAAAGCGGCTGGTATTTATTGATTATGGAGAGCTCTTCTCTGAAGGAGGCATTACATATTACTGTTTAATCAATGGCCGCTTTCTAAGGGTTCTACAAGACAAGCCCTGTTTTGAAATCCCATGCTTTTCTCAGGGAGGCTGTAACGTAGCTTCCCTTGGTCTGCTGATGGCAACAGGACTAAACATTGTGTTGTCCTTTATCCTAAAAGTAGAACTGTTTCCATATTTGTGACTGTTTCTTAAGAAATATTTTAAGTGGTACTAATATACCCTGTTGTTGAAGACCCGTTGGCAAATTGTTTCCCAAGAACTTAGCTCTCTGGGTTACGTTAATATTTCTTTTTATTTCTCTTTCTCATTGAAAAAACAAAACAAAATGTTTTAATTGACATTTCTTGGAAATATGTTAATGCAATGCTTATCTAAATACTTATTGTCCCTCTAACAGTTAACCTTTGGACTATGTTTCAAGCTGCTCAAAAACTGGGAGGATATGAAACAGTAAGTGTTTAAGCAACTTAAATGAAATAATTTTGCAATCTAACTCTCCCTACCCCCACCCTGCTTTGACCAAAATGGAGAAAATGCAAACATGACCGTCACTGACTGCCTTTTCAAATGGCTGTACGCTTTTGGGGGTTTATTGGGCCGCTTTTGGAAGCAGTCCCAATTAGTTCCAGGTTTGGCAAAATTGTAAACTTGTCGTAAAAACTACAAGTGGAAAACATATGTAACTCTCCCCTGTCAGGGAAATTAGTTAGGTCTGTAATTTTTTCCCATGTTGAGAAAGGGCTATTATTGTACAACAAGCCAAGATTGCATAAAAGAAATTTCCCTTGGCAACATACCTGACATCTGTTCATGTCTAATATGGGAAATGTATTAAAGGCTTTCAAAAGTAATCAGTATTGGCCATTAAGGAATAGAATGCAGCAGAATCTCCTCTCATTCTAGAGCAGAGAAGCTTTATTAGACAAGGGTCAGTGCCGCATAAACAGGAAGTTATCAAACTTACTCAGAACAGGCTCTGACACTCTTTATCAGCTAATTCTAACTGACAGGAACGGGTTATTTTTAGCTTACAGGAAAATTTGATGGCCACGGATTTTTACAGCATGAATTTTGAACCGATAAAATGTTAGAGCAACAGACTCAGATTAGAATCTTGAAAAGAAGAAGAAAGAGCTGCACTAATGTAGCATACAGAGATGACATCTGTAATAAAATCACGTGACATAGGAGGATGTCGTCATTGGAAAGATTTTCTCCTCCACATAGTGATCAGGTTGACTTGTGCAGTTTCTTCTACAATGGAAGACATTATTTCTTTTTTTTTTTCCTTACAGAGTAACCTGGGGTGTATCTCTGTATCAAAGTAAGATGCCAGAGACAGAAAGTCAAGAAAATGAAACTCATTTTAACCCAAAATAATAACTAGTGTTTCTTGCCAGATATAGCATTTTATTCCACAAACTAATACGAGGGTTTGATGTCAGGGGCTTGGGATGGGAAAAAGATGGCAAGCAATACGTGAGTCAGGTAATCTGGTATTAATCTATAATTAATAATCTGGTATTCTAAGAATTCTTTGTGAGTCTATATGCATGTAAAATGTTGACTATATAGGCAATACATGTTTATAAGGAAGTCAGATACGTATATGAAGTATATTTAAACATGTATTTCATAGATATAATTTGCTTAAAATTTCTGTTTTACTGAGTGCACCACTGAAAAATAAATAATGTAGTTTTTCACTTGGTTGGATCTGTTGATAAGGCAGGGAGATTTACTCCTTCCCACTGTGGCTCATAGTTTTGTAAAATCTTGAGCTAATTATAGCTTTCGTGCATGTGAAAAAGATGATAACTTATTCAGTGTTAGTCTCATAAATTTAGCAGTCCACCCCATAGCCCAGACTTTTAAGTCTAACCTTTAATGTTCAGAATAGGAATACACATTCTTACGAACTCTGACTGCAGATAGTTACATGATATTGCATAACATTATGAAATGTCTTTTGAAACCCAGGAATTTTTTTGTTACTCACTGATAGGGAGAGAGCCAGAAAATTTCACTGAATCAGTTTTTCCTGCTTTTGTATCTTACGTATTTGCACCAGAATTTTTTTTTTTTTTTTAACGAGCAACAGCAGACTGGTGTAGAAAATATAAAAGAAACTTTCTGATGACTTTCAAGGCATTTGCAGCACTCTTTGAACAAACAGTGATTATTCTTTTGTTGAATGAATGACTGAATGATCACACAATCAGCAGATCACCTGACCACATATTTATTGAGCATCTTAGAAGTATAATATGCAGTGTTAGACACTCTGGGGAACATAAAAATATTTAGGCTAGGGGTTCCAGTTGCTTACCACCCAGGAAAGGCATCAGTTGTAAGACATAGTGGGAGAAGATCAGTTGCGCTGCTTGGGTAAAGTACTTCCTCATTTAGAGATGAGAAAGAAAGACTGACAGGTCTGATGCCACTTGAGCAGAATATTGGAGAACGGATGGAATTTAGATGTGAAAGATTATGGTCTTCTAAGGATGAGACAATCAAACGGGGAAACAAACTATGTAGGTAGAATGAAGTTAGGTATAGCAAGTTTGAGTAACTTAGAGTCACTAGGTGGCTGGGATAAATGACCATGAAGGGGAATTCAGAGGGAAGGATGGAGCCTAGGGAAGGAGGTCCTTGGATGCTGGCAGTGAGGGGTTGGGATCATGAAGATTGACAGCAAGTTAAGTGTTATGTTTTGCCACCTGTACTGCCTGCCCTGTATTGTGCTAGACAGAGTGGAGAGAAAGACTGGGCTGGGAAACATGAAAGACCAGACTGGCACCTGCTTTCCATCTGGTTATGTGCTTCACGTCTCTTGAGCCAAGCCACAAAGGGGACTGGTGACCTGTGGGGCTGTCCTTTTCCTCCTTTCCTCTCCACTTCACCCTTCAGCTCCTTCATCCTTTGTTGGGTCCCTGCATTCTTCACAATATGCCACATTTTTCCATCTCATCTCAAGCAGTGAATCTGTGTGACTGTCTCACTATAAAATCTATATTTGAGGCCATAAACTGAATAAAACCAACTGGTGGGATTTTTTTCCCATCCTTTTTTCTTTCCTTCTTTCCCTCCTTCCTTTCTAAAAACTGCCTCATACTACCTGTTGGCCCTGCAAGCCCTTGAGTTTGCCACTCTGATTTTACCTTTAAGCTTTTGAACCTCTGAAGTATAGAAAACATTTCTCTTTAGTATATTTTGACTAATAAAATTGTGAGATGTTCAGTGAGGATTCAGTTTTGAAGTCAGCCCAGGAGATATAATAATAATATCCAAAGTCTGAGGGCTTAAGTTGTCATCACGGCCTTACTGGAGGATACTTATCTGTGAGATCATCTGCTATCAGAAGCAAGTGTAGACTTGTCATTTAGAGCTCAAAAGAGATCTTGGAATCTTCTAGATCAGTGGTTCCCAGAGGCTACTCAAGAACTGCAGCTCAAATTTTCAATGGGGAATTTTAAAGTGTAAGTAGTTTTCTAGGTCTCTCATATATTAACTCTAGAGTGGGGCCTGGGCCTTAGAATTTGAGAATCCTTTTCTTTAAAAAAAAAACAAAAACAAAACTGCCCAGATTCTGTTAATTCAAAGCTAATGGTAACAATGATTATTATTAAACTTCAGGACTCCTAGCTTCAAAATGCGGCCCCCATCTAAGTATCAAAGATTAGAAGGTTGTCTTCAGGCTATTACTAAATAAACACGATAAACATGCCAGAATATTAACATTCCTTGGCTCAAAAGCAGCACAAAGTTTCCAACGATTATTTTTCCATTTGGTAAAGTGGCAATCTAAATTGGGACTTGATGAGCTATTTTCATTTTGAATAAGGAAAAGTGTAACCCCCTCACATTTTTATTTTTCATGAATTGGCATTTGTGCAGAAAAAGATCCTTGCCCTGCTCCATATATGGAAACTGAGGCACAAGGAGATGAAATGAGTTGAATGGGGTCATCCTGGCATTCTTCAAATTTTGAACTGCTGAGAATTTTGTGCACAATTATCTCAACCTCTGTAACATCATCACTAGGAGAAAGAGATTTATAAATTCTTTGTGCTTTGCATCCTCAGCAGTCTCTTATGTATATTTTTATGTTTTGGGGGTGATGCTTTGGGGAAAGAAAAGATCTAATAACCTACCTTCATTGGTAGCATCTTTCAGTCATTTCTTTGACCTTAATACGAACCTTACCTGATATACCAACTAACCAGTTGAGATTTTCTGATTCTTGAGAAAAATGTGTGACCTTAGAAGATGGGTCAAGAAGTCTGGAAGATGTAAATACTCAGTAATAGTAAAAACTTGCAAGTTTAAATTCTGTATATGTATTTCTTCTGCTGTTAACTTGTGATTGGATAAAGAGATCTCTCTGGAATTCCTTCTGGTTATAAGAAGAGGCCATTTTAATTGGCTTGTTTTTGTTTGTGGTTATAAACTATTCCAAACCTTCTGGTTTGAATTGTGGATTATGGATTATTTCATTTTAGTCCTTCACAGCCCTCAAATTGAATTTTTTTTTTTAAAAAAGAGCAGAAGTTCTATTTTAAGCCTTTATAGCATTCAACTAATAGCTATGTTCTGTTCTCTTGGCCTCTTCTGCTTTTGCTAGAAATATGTATCATGTCTCTGAATCCCTAGGTTTAGAGATCATAAACATATTGAATGGATTTGATTTCCTAAAACACATCATCTTGGCATTTTGATTGGTTGGCAATGAGACCTCTTCTTTAACAATCATATATCTGATTTCTCCTTCCAAACATTTGAGAGTCTGGGTCACCTACAGTGGAGGAGACAGAACTGAATAAAGTTTTGCTGATGAGCTAAGAAGGTCTTCACTTCAGTGCCTGGTGAAGTAGTTAAAGCTTGCAGAGTAGCTTGGGGTATTACCAGGATGCAGCATGTTGATGGTGGTTTGCTAAAGTGATTTCCATTTGGCTAAACATTTGCTGGCGAGCCAGAGGCAGTATTTGGAGAGAGGTAGAGTTGGGAAATGGGTTGAGTAAATCTTATCCTAGAGGCAGAGGACCACGCAAGAGCAAGTGTGTTGCCTTCTAAGAATGCCAGCTCGCAGTCCCGCCTCTCCCCAGGGGTGAGACAGGACCACTATCTCACAACTGGAAGAAGCCACTTGTCTTCTTGCTGGAAGGATTAGGCCTTGACATCAGATTCTGGCTTTGACATCATTTCAAGACATCCTCTGAATCTAACCCTAGTTCTCTGGACAGACAAAGCCTCTTGCTTAATTCAAAATTCTCAAGGCCAAAGATGATGTCATGTAGCTTTGAAAGGCTCCAGTTCCTGGAGTACTACCAGGAAAAAAAAGTCATCTTCCTTGAATTCAGTCCGCCCTCAAGGTGTCCTGAGAAAAAAGGCTGTTTCTCACAACAGCGCGGGCAACACTGCTCACAGGCGAACTCCTTTTGACTTCCTAACCGCATCCTGCACACTCTTACAAAGTCACGCCATAGTGGACGCGCTGTTGTCCTAAAAGTTTTCCAATGACTTTCCTCACCAGGCCACAAAATACCAAAAGTATTTCATCTTAGTGACTCCAAAGGTAGGAAAATCAAGGCTCCAAGACTGTTTGGGGTTAAAATATTTTTCCAGTTTTTTTTTTTTTTAAAGTAACAGAACATTTTCATCAGATAAAATTAGAGGAGGGACAGATTCCTTTCCTACTCACTGGGTCCATTTTCTTCTCAAGGACTGGCATTGTTGAGAGTTAATTTCAGGCCACTTTTAAAACACCACCTGAATTCTAAAGAGAGTCTAAAAACCACTTTCCAGTCTGCCCTCTGTATCTGTGGGTTCCACATCTGAAAATTCAACCAATCTTTGATCAGAAAAAAAAAAAATTAATCCCAGAAAAGTTCCAAAAAGCAAAACTCGAATTTGTGAAGCACTGGCAACTATTTATACAGCATTTACATGGTATTTCATGTTATAGCTCATCTAGAGATGATTTAGAGTACACAGAAGGATGTACATAGGTTATATGCAAATTTTATATGAAACTTGAGCATTCATGAATTTTGGTATCCACGGGGAGGGGCAGCGAGGTCCTTGGAAACAGAGGGGTAACTATTTATAAGGAATGAGAACTTTGTGAATATGACAGGTGTAGAGTGCTTTTCACAGTTTCTTGGGTCTTATCCACACTAAGGAGGACCTCTGTACCCAGTACAGGCCCTAGAACAGTAGCAGCAGAAGACAGGCTGTCAAGAATCCCTACTGTCTAAGTGAGGCCCTTGAGGGGGGACAGGGGAAGCACAATGGAAAGACGTCACCACGTGGATGGAGTTTTTCTTTAGGAAGTAGAGAGCCAGAGTTCTTTGTATCCTTAAAAACCTAAAATAATGGGTCAGGTTGAAACATGAACATGACCAGGAAGCCTGAGGCTTCATGAACAGTTGATCAAACTGACTCCGCAGCTAGATCAAACTTTCCAGCTGAGTGGGGCTGGGGGCCAGATACCAGGAGGCAGACGCTGCTCCTACCCCTAGATGGGAATAAGAATAAGAACCTGAGCAAATGCATGCCTAGGCATGACAAAAGGCATGAACAGAAGGCAGACGCACACAGGTGGGAGCATGGTGCCCAGGGCTGTCCTGGAAGGAGGGCTCTGTCCTCCCCTCTCTCCTCGTGGGGCTCTGCGACCCCCTGTAGGTTTGGACAAGGCGAGGATTGAGGCGTTTCATGCTGTAGAGCCTATGGTCAGCGTTTGAATTAAAAGCGCATCTGGGCACAAAAAAAAAGGAGAGATGTATACCCAGGAGACCTGTGTACTTAAAAGCATTTAGCAGTTGGAAAGAGCACATTTTATGACTTTCCTGTGGAAAGAAAATACCTCAAAATGGCCTGATTCATCTAGGCTGGCCAGTGGAAGCTCAGTAAACAGAGAGCCCAGTTCCTTGAAGGCCCAGCCCTTGTCTTTTCTCCACTGGTTAAAAAAAAAAACGTATTTAAACAGCAGAATCTGCTACTAGGGGCCTAACACAGACCTCTAGCCAGCTGCATAGGGCTTATTAGCGCCGAATGGTGACTGATGCTGGCTTCCTGCTGCCACAGTTTCAATCCTAGTGTGAGGAAGACTTTGTTTTTGTTCTTTTTGATAATTCATTATTTATTCTCAAAGAAGTTTTGTCATTTCTGTGATAGGCAAGTGTTTAACAGGGCATACCTCAGTATGGATGATAGGTTGTGGGTGGGGAGCATGGCTGGTTTGCACGCATATCCCTGTCAGCAGTGGTCTCTTACTCACTATATTTTTCACAATCAGTATTCCTTTGTTTATATATTCGGTCATGTGTTGATTTTTGGAATCTGCCACTAGGATGCAGGCATCTCAGGTGTTGGGTTTGCACTGTGGCCACCCAGCTGCTGGCACAGTACCCAACAAATGGGAGAGGTTCAATAAATGTTTGGTGAGTGAATGCATGGGTGAATAGACAGATTCTGATCAAATTGGGACTTACTCATGATTTAATGGTGAATCTCTGTTCACCAAGTGGGCAGGGTGGCAGCAACCACAGTTCTAACAGATACTTTAAGAGAGTAACATCTCAGAGAGCTATTAACCCAACCCCCTGCCTTCGATTCTTGCTGACCTCCTAGCTGCGCTATTTTCCCACTAGTGAGAGTTTCAGAATTTGTAGCAAAAGCAATGGGTCCCACAGTTAACTCCCTCCTTTGAAGCAAAAGGTCCCTGGAGTTCTGTATTATCACCCTGCCACACCATTCACCAGGTCATTCTGATATGGAGGCTGCTTTGACGTAGTGGAAAAAAGTCTGCTCTTGGGACCATAAGACATTGGTATGAGTCCTGGCATTCCCGCTCTGTGGCTGTGTGTCCTTAGGCAAATCATGCAACCTCTCTGAGACTTGTTTCCTTTGCCTGTGAATGAGATCTCTATAGGCTGCCTCACAGGCTGATGGGAGGAGTAAACGATATCATGGATATGAAAACTCTTTACAAAATAGAAAATACAGCACACTCAGAGATACAAGAATGACAAGAGTGATGATTTCTTCTAAAGTGACTACAGGAACTCACACAGTCTTGTTCCAAGGGCCTCCATATTCAAAGAGCTCTGAGGAATAATGTAGATATGTGGAAGAAGGGTATCCTGTTTCTTCTGTACACAGGTCTAGAACAGACCAACCTGTAACTGTATTATGTAAAAGGTTGGAGGGAGGCTGTAATTAAATATAAAATAATTACCAAAATATGTATTTTGAGTATTTTTAAAGGGCCTTGAAAACATTTATTATTATTATCTAAATGAAGCTACAAATACAGGAGGATTTTTAGTTATACCTGCTAGTAGATGTAAGAGGTGGTTAGGTCTAATGAGAACTATTGAAACAAATTGATTTAAGAATGCCTCATGGGAAAGTGAACAATGCACGACTCACATCGTCGCGAGGTCCTACTTGGGCCTGTTAAGGGCTTATGGAAATGAAGGGGTTCTTTTTACTTGAAACAGGTACCACTTAACCTATAATATTGAACCACCCTTTTTCTTCTTCGTTCACAATTATGGAGCCCCTGGTTACACACTGAGTTTTTTTTTTCACGCCTCTAGCCCTAAGTGAACTCCGCTGTCAGCTCTGCGGGTGTTTTTCGAAAGATGCCTCCTGTTCTGCTTGTTTAAATGCCACGCCCAGCTCCCTACACATTCCAATACCAAGAGTTTTCTCGGAGCCCTGTTTGGAGACGTTCACAAGCATCTCAGAACTTGCTCTGTCTCTGCAGTTTCAAGGAAACACTGGATTGCTCATATGTACTAGATGACGTGGTTTCCCCAAAGTAATCATTTGCCAGATCGTACATCTGTTATTTTGTTAAAATCTTAATTTATATATAAAAATAAAATTAAAGAAAAACAAGACCATAGTATGCCTTTCAGTATATTACAAGCTGTTTGTTTTTATTCACCCAACTCAGTGAAATACGGACCTTACATTTTAACTTTGGAATATGTTAATTTTCATAGGGTTTCATCAGTATCCCATTTTCCTGACCTGAGTGAAGAAAAATAAACAGCTTGTGACATAAGACGGTTTAACATTTTGGTTTTGTTCTGGTGGTTAGCACAGCTGGCATAGAAATACAGCCTGAGAGGACTAGAAATTTCATAACCAACTTGATCATTTTAATTAATTTGTATAGTAATTTAGGTAACACATCACAGTAATTCAAAAATCAGAAGATACAGAAGTGTGTTTTATGGAAATTCTGTGTTTACCTGTGTACTCAGCCACCCATTACCATATCCCTCAAGTAACCAGTGTTAGTTCTGAGTCATTTAAATGGATATACTAAGACATATTTTAGCTGAAATCTATATTTTGATGCTTTAATCACATTACATAAAGGAACAGAGTATGCATTTGGGACCTCGGGGGCAAATAACTACATGAATCCCCAGGGAGATATCTTGGATAAAAATGCTGTAAGGGCGACAAAATACAGAGCCCAAAGCGGAATTCCATTTTCACTGTAAAGAAAAGTGCTAAAAGTGAGATCTTCCCGGAAGCCCATGCGTCTCCCCACAGACCCGTTTGGACTTCTCTGTTTCTGGGTTGCCAGGACAGACTGTTGTTCTCTTCTGCCTGTTGCATATGTGTTGAATCCTGGCACTGCGAATCCCGTACGGTGCAAGACTGAATTTCTCACTGCCGCTTTTTCAGATAACAGCCCGCCGTCAGTGGAAGCATATTTATGATGAGTTGGGTGGTAACCCTGGGAGCACCAGCGCTGCCACTTGCACCCGCAGGCATTATGAAAGGTAAGGCACCCTTGCTGGGAAAGTCGCGGCTTAGTGAAAAGTGTGTTAATTCAGGGTTAACGGGTCAAGCACAAGACCTTTGCGGAAACAGGAAATATCCCTGGCGTTTTACTTTGCATACCGCCTTGTGATTTTTAGGGGACCTGGCTTTCTCTGGTTACAGGAGCTAATAGAATTAGATGTTCTCCGAGTTTGGTTTTATCCTATAACCCTGTCTGACAATACTGATACCCCCCCCCAACCACAAGCATGGATGATTCAGTATATTCTGTGTACTCCGTAGGTTCATTCACTATGAGAACTTTCAGCTTCTGGAAAACAGGTCTCGGTATTACTCTGGAGTTGCCATGTAACTGTATTAGCATAGAAATGTATTAATGTTGAAAGTACTAATATTGAACAGTGAGTATTTCTTTGATAAGAAAATCGGTCCTAGATAAGACCTGTTGTCTTCTTTCCCCATCTTGGTGTTTTTCTTCTGTGCTTTTGACCCAGGAAGTCCTTTCTTGCCAAGCTCTGTGTATTTTGGTTTTCTAATAATTTCAGCTTCTTTCAGAAAGGTGGTGATGATAATGCAAAGAAGAAATAATGCCAAATTAGCGTACTATGAGGGTTGTATCCATGGGAATTCTCCCCTTTGCATTAGGACTGTGTGCCTCACAAAATTGAAGACCAGTTAGGATAAATCATGTGTTATCATTGGTCTGTATTTTCAGTCCATACTTGTTTAGGTCATACCAACGTCCTTATCCCTGCAGGCATATCCCTGCAGAGGTCCGGGCAGACTCAGCTTCTTGGTTTCACATTCAGAGCTTGTGAGGTCCAAGTAGAGGTGTCTGTATTTTTCATAATGGCCATGGATGGGATGAAGTCAAGACACAGCTAAGCAAACGGGCCATATCGCTTGCTCCTTTGAAAAGTACAACACAAGTCCCCGTTGATGGTTGCTCTTCACATCATCAGTCACCATCCCAGCTTCAACCCACATGCTTAACACCCATCTTTGGATCACGCAAATGCATCTTCAGATAATGTCACATCACACACCAACTCTTAGTCATATTTCTAGTCCAATTGTATTTTTATCTGCACCGCACTTTACAGAGTCCCTTTTCATATGGCCATTCGGTGAAATTTACAATGTTTTTATAGGTATAATCGTAGTAAATTAAGTTGGGTTTAGAACCCTATGAAAAAGCCTCACAAAGTATTCCCAAGAAACTGCTTTATTTGACAGTGTTATAATCCAGAAAGTTTTTTTTAATTGATAATGGAAATTCAAATTACTATTCTTCATAGCATTGTTGCAGTATACTGCATTGGATTTTTTTTTTTTTAAGTGAGTGTATTTCTCTCAGTATTTAATACAAAAGACCGTACTCTCACTGTTGGTAGCGGGTGCAACGCTGAAGTTCTAGTACAAAAAGGCACTGGCATCTGGGGTGAGTGTTCTGTAAGTGGCAGCTGAGGTATCAGAGCCCTCTGGATTATGAGTCAAAGCTTTAATGAAAACGTTTTCGTTAGAAACGCTCTCTACTTTCAAACATTTTTTATTATGCTAGTGAACCTCCCTTGGCTTCATGTGCAAATGTCCCCAACATGTGACCCATCACACTTAAAGAACCAGATAGGGATTAAAATTTGAGAAAAGGGCTGTTATCTCAGCTGTGAGTTAGCTCACCTCATTGGAGTGAAAAAGTAATCAAATGTATCACCAAGCGTCACATGGTCAAGTAACAGATAAGCTTTGGGGTAGAAAAAGGCTTGGGTTTAATAGCAGCAGGTAGATGTGTATGGTTGTGTGTTTAATTTACTCAAGCAGTTGTGTGTATAAAAATAGCTGCAATCTCAAATACCAAGATACGTTCTTTTGAAGGTTGTGTACTTTGTTTCATGATTTACCTCTTCCTGGAGTAGCAGAATCCCACATGCCTGCAGTCAGTCAAAATGGAAAATTCTAATAGAAGTACCTCCAACTGCAGCAACTAAAAAGCATTATTAAAGATTTTTAGAGATTTTTCTTCTCTCATTCTTGGGAGCAAAATTCATAAAGTTTTGGTCTCCCGCTGGAATAAAGTTTTTGCAAAGCTATGTCAGTTACTCTTCCAAATCTAGAATTTTCTTTGGTCATTATATCAGTCAGGATCCAGGGAGGAAAATAAAAATTCACACTTAAGTATTCAACAAAGAGAACTTACTGGAGGGAATTGCCTAAACAAGTGTTGGTGTGAAGCAGTCCACTCACACAGAGGCACTAATCATAGGTTTCCTAGGATTGAGAGAATAAAGAGCTTATGTTATCACCACCCAGAAGTTGGGACAGTGGTCTCAGCAGACTGGGCTTCAGGTCTCTCACAGGTAGAGGCACCCAGTGAGTGCTGGTGCTTCAGGAGCTCAAGGGCGGGCACTGTGGAGCTGGATGCAGGTGGCTGGTGCCAGACCATCTCAGAGGACACTGTTCAGGGACAGTGGAAAGAAGCGAGAGGCTGGAACCAGCAGCTGCTACTAAGTTCCTGCTGGCTTGGCACTGAAAGGAAGGGCAAGCAAAATGGGAGGCAGTCCCTCCTCCCTTGCCCTGGCCTGCTAGGGCCATTTGCAGAACCCCAGTAGGAAGGTGGCTGACAAAAGAGACTTGGAATTTGTGTCGTCCCAATCCCAGTATCACCAGACAGCGTGCAGAAGAGTGGGTTTGGAGCTGAGAGACAGCAGTCATCTATGTGGGGGGCACACGGCACCCCAACATAGAAATCGCTGTGCAGAACCCGAAACCCAGGTTAGAGCAGCTGTTGCGGGGTGAATAGCAAGGTCATCATCCCGGTTCCTGGCATTTTCTTGTATTTAATTTTTATTTTATATTGGAGTATAGTTGATTACAAAGTTGTTAGTTCCTGGTGTACAGCTAAGTGATTCAGTTAAACATACACATATGTCCATTCTTTTTCAGATTCTTTTCCCATATAGGTTACTACAGAATATTGAGTAGAGTTCCTTATGCCATACAGTAGGTCCTTTTGATTATCTATTTTATATATAGTAGTATGTATAATTTAATCCCAAACTCCTAATTTATCCCTTCTCCCACAGTTCCCTTTGGAACCGTTGTGTCTGTTTTGTAAGTTCATTCATATAATTTTTAAAAAATTCTATTCATAAGTGATATGTCGTCTTTTTCTGATTCACTTAGTTTGGTAATCTCTAGGTCCGTTCATGTTGCTGCAAATGGTATTATTTCAGTCTCTCCATGGCTGAGTAATATTCCATTGTATGTATGTACCACATTGTCTTTATCCATTCCTCTGTGGATAGGCATTTAGGTAGCTTCCATGTCTTGACTGTTGTTAACAGTGCTGCAGTGAACACTGGGGGTGCGTGTATCTTTTCAAATGATGGTTTTTCTCCAGATACATGCCCAGGAGTGGGATTACTGGATCATATGGTAATTCTTAGTTTTTAAAGGAACCTCCATACCATTGTCTTCAGTGACTGGACCAATTTACATTTCCACCAACAGGTGGGAGAGCCCCCCTTTCTCCTAACTCTCTCCAGTATTTGTTGTTTGTAGACTTTTTTGATGATGGCATTCTGACTGGTATACCTCACTGTAGTTTTGATTTGCATTTCTCTAATAATAAGTGGTGTTGAGTATCTTTTCATATGCCTTTTGGCCATCTTTATGTCTTCTTTGGAGAAATGTCTACTTAGATCTTCTGCACTTTTTTTTGATTGGGTTATTATTTTCATATAGAGCTGCATGAGCTATTTATATATTTTGGACATTAATCCTTTGTCAGTCACTTCATTTGCAAATATTTTCTCCCATTCAGTGGGTTGTCTTTTCTGTTTTGTTTATGGTTTCTTTTGCTGTACAAAAGCTTTTAAGTTTAATTAGGTCCCATTTGTTTATCTTTGTTTTTATTTTCATTACTCTAGGAGGTGGATCTGAAAAGATATTGCTGTGATTTATGTCAAAGTGTGTTCTGCCTATGTTCTCCTCAAAGAGTTTTATAGTAGGCATTTCCTTTCACCATCTAAGTTTTGCATTGTTGTGGTCACTATAAGGGATGTCATGAATAATTAATCATTTATAATAGTTTAAGTCAATCATCTGCAAATTTTGGTAGGTTTGTGTTTTTTTGTTTTAATCAGACTGTGCTTCCCATAATGCCACTCTCACTCATTTGAACTATGTTCTCAAAGGAATCATCCATACTCCTGTGTTTTGTGGTGGAGAGAAATGTCTGGGAATTGCTGCTTTACATGTCTTCTCTTTGATATTTCTGCCAAAGAAGGGACGAGTATACCGAGATCTGTCCCAGAACCTGAACCATTTATGCTTAGGTCAAAGAAAAGGCTGAAGCTCTTGGCTACAACTGTGTTGGGTGATACTGGCAGATTTCATTCATTCTTGCTAGTTATAGGCTGTGCTCACACAATTAAGACAGAAATGACAAGGTTGGCGAAAGGCCATCATATTCAAGAAAGCTCAAGGAGTTGTAAAGGGCCAGGATTTTGTGAGCAAACATCTAGCCTGGAGATGCCCTTAACATCTGATTGGAGTTCATGCTCTGCTGCCTGTTTACTTGGGCTCTCATTTTCACTCTAATACAGAGACTAGCTCCTCCTCCTATTTCCCTACCACCAACTTTGCTTTCCTAGAAGATGGAGAAGCAGTGAGTGATTACTATGCATTATCCACTGATTTATTTTTCATGTAGTGTGGTTCATGTTTCCAGTAAATGTTTTCTTTTTTCAACAAGAAAAAAGTAGCTGGTTCCTCAGTAAATGTTACGTGTATATTAGTTGGACACTTTTGGTTTATTAATGAGTGTAATAATGAAAGTACAGGTTGCTGAAAAGAATCAGTGTTTTTATTTAAGGCATAGCAGAAATGGTACAATGCCTGTGAATGCATCATTGTCGCTGAAGGCCTGACTTGTCCAAAACTTGCCTCTGATTGGTTTAAATCAAATAGGTCCAAGCACTTCATAAAAATGTCTTTGTCAGCCTGGTTTTGCTTCCAAACCTATTCATCTCTGTCAGTTTTTAATATTAGTAACAGGTTCCTGGCCACAGTCCATTAGTACTGTACTTAATTGCTCGTGTTACAGATGATCACTAATATAAAAAGCATTAATGTTTCCCCATCGAAAGACTTGCTGTGTAGATATCTCAACTCAGCAAAGCTTATGAAGTGTGGTTATTCTAGACACTTCTTGTTCAGGATTTATAGATAAAGTTACTGCAGATTACAGTGGAAAGAAAAATATCCACCTCCTCCAGTGCAAGACACTTCTAGGTGGAACATTTTCTTTCTTGTCCAACTCTTTATTTAAGATGCCCCAAATCAGTTTCTTTTATCGGTAAGGCAACAAGAAAGGAAAATGGTTACCTTAACAGAGTTCTCTTAGCTTGATTTTCTGGCGTAGTAATTCATTCTAAAGGCTGTTTTCACATGCAGATTTGTTTTCTTTTCTTTTAATGTTTTTTAAGCACATGCGCGGGGGGAAAAGTCTTTACACAGAATACCAGATTACTGGTTTTAATTTTCCTGAATAAATTACATGGTCTGTTTCTATGGAGCACATGAAGCTGTTACTAGGGATTTTAAAAGGAGCATTAAGACAGAAGTACTTTATGATGTGCTTTTCTGAGTACTTAGAAAATCAAAATCATAAACAAATGTATTTGTGGGGGAAATGAACAATTATGCCTCATCTTCTTGCATACGTAATGCCCAATTTCCAACTCTACCCTTTTGCATTGCCCATAAGCATTCCTTGGGTGAGACTGTCAAGCCGCTGGCTTCCTTTGCAGTTACTTGTTGGAGGGGTGGGGGATTATGAGCCGCACCCAAGCCCCGTGCATTTGGCCAGAGCCCCAGTGACAGTGATTTGCAGCTTCGGCCTTTTTCTCTCAGAAGGTGGAACCCAGGGCGTGGGAGGTTCACATTTTGAGTTAAGAAATGTGCTTTAAGGTAAAATGCCAAAAATACATCAGGTTCTAAGGAACTCAGCTAGTAATATTGTGGGAAAAAGCAAAGGGAAGGGGAGTTACAGTTCTCTTCATGTCTAGGACAAGATGTGGGGTGTTCTTGCTCATTTTGATGCCCTTGAAGTTAATCAGTACGCAGTTCCGAAGGCCACAGGCAGGCTGCACACATCTGAGGCAGCCTCTAGCAATCCTCTAGACAGTGTTACTCAAGTGAGGTTCTCCTGTGAACAGGGCAGCAATGAATAAGTATTGAGACACTTACAGAGCAATTTACCAGCATAATTTTGTGTGTGTCTAATTTTTTTAAAAATGAGGCTATGCATGTTGTATGTCTCTTAAAATTTTCGTTTCCTGCTAATTCTTTTCTAAAGTGTTAGTCGCTCAGTCATGTCCAACTCTTTGCGACCCCATGGACTGTGGCTCGCCAGGCTCCTCTATCCATGCGATTCTCCAGGCAAGAATACTGGAGTGGGTTGCCATTCCCTTCTCCAGGAGATCTTCCCAACCCAGGGATGGAACCCAGGTCTCCTGCATTGCAGGCAGATTCTTCACTGTCTGAGCTACAAGGAAGATCCAGTTCCTTTTTATGGTATTTTACAAATGTATCAGTCAGAAATAGGAAATCCAGGGTCCCTGGAGCAGCAACGCTCCACATCCGTGGTCACAAGCTCACGTGTTGATGGGGGCAGGGAGCATGGTGGTGAGCACAGGCAGCCCAGGCTGGGCAGCAGGAAACGGGCACACGCAGCCCGGCCAGGGAGGCCCGGTGGGATCAGCTGACACTCGCTGCCTTGGGAGGATGCAGTCTCAGTGCTTCCAGACCTTCCATGTCTTGGAGATAATTTTTATGTGAAATCACCCAACTTACAAATACTGGCTCCAATATTTCTGAAAATATTTTATGTAAACTAAACACACCTGTAGGCGCAATGTAGCCTGCGGGCTGCCCTGTTCTGCGGGGACTGAATGACTGCTGGCACTGAGCTCATCCAGTCTCTGCTCAGACGCCCTCAGTGGGAGGGCAAGGAAGGCTCCCTTCATCTGTACACTGTCTCTCAAACTGAGCAAGACACCTGTGGCTTCCCATCGACCCTGCCTTACCTTCTGGGACTGACTTATTCCACATGCTCCATTTTCTCGGCGATGGGTCTTCATACGCTTGGCAAAGCTCCTCTGACGTCACGTTTTCCTGTTCCATTCATCCAAGCTTCAGAGCACAGTTTATGGGCTTTCACCAGCTTGGCTTGCTCCCATGTAAATGCCTCCCATTCGTGTCACTCAGAAGATCCAAAGCTGTTCCAGATGTTGCATATAGTATTTCTTGGGATGAGGGCAGTGTCAGTCTATCAACAGTGCCTAAGGTGACTTTTGAAATTGCCTCTCCTATTGGCCAGTTTCTTTTTCTTGAGTGGGATAGATTTACCATTTGATTGACTGTCTTTTTCCTTTGCTCCTGCCCTCAAGAGCCAATTGGTGTTTTTTTGAACATCTACCAAGATTGGGGTGCAAACAATGAGGAGGTGCCCATGCTACCACATTAATGGAAGAGACTGTTAAGGGAACATGATGATGCTCCCCAAGAACCCAGGCTCAGCCTCAGAATTCTCAGTATGGCATCTCATTAGAACTGGGAGGTGCTGTGACCTTTGGCTTACTTATCATATGATCGAACTTCTAGTCCATACATACATGAAAAAGAGTTAAATACTTAAGGCTATAAAAACCTTATGTAAGTAAGTTGTAATAGATACAAATAAGTTCAGTGAAAGTCGCTCAGTCGTGTCTGACTCGTTGCAACCCCACGGACTTTACAGTCCATGGAATTCTCCAGGCCAGAATACTGGAGTGGGTAGCCTTTCCCTTCTCCAGGGGATCTTCCCAACCCAGGTTTCCCGAATTGCAGGCAGATTCTTTACCAGCTGAGTCACAAAGTAATAGAGATCAAAGAAAGAAGAGAATTTCCAAAAGAAATGAACAAAGTCTTTCATGGGAATCTAGAATTTGAACTGAATTTTTTTTTGTATTGAAGTATAGTTGATTTATAGTTTATAGTTTTGGGCTTCCCTGGTGGCTCGGAGATTAAAGCACCTGCCTCCAATGCGGGAGACCCGGGTTCGATTCCTGGGTCGGGAAGATCCCCTGGAGAAGGGGTAACCCACTCCAGTATTTTTGCCTGGAGAATCGCATGGACAGAGGAGCCTGGCGGGCTACAGTCCACCGGGTCGCAAAGAGTCAGACATGACTGAGCGAAGTACTTGTACTTGATAGTGGATTTACAGTGTTGTGTTGGTTTCAGGTAAACAGCAGAGTGATTCAGTTATAAAAATACACATATTCATTCTTTTTCTCATATAGGTTATCTCAGAACATTGAGTTTCCTGTGCTATACAGTAGGTTCTTGTTGATTATTCTCTATATAATAGTGTGTGTATATGTTAATCCCCAGCCCTTGATTTATCCCTCCCCACCACTTTCCACTTTGGTAACCATAAGTTGTTTTGGTACCTATAGGTCTGTTTCTCTTTTGCAAATAAGTACATTTGCATCATTTAAAAAAATAAGTTCCACATTTAAGTAATATCATAAGATTTTTGTTGTTCTCTGACTTAACTCAGTATGATAATCTCTAGGTTTATGCATGTTGTTGCAAAAAATATTAGTTCATTCTTTTTTATGGCTAATACTCCACTGTGTGTATGTACCTCTTCTTTACGCACTCCTCAGTTGATGGGCATTTAGGCTGCTTCCATGTCTTAGCTGCTGTAAATAGTGCTGCAGTGAACACTGGGGCGCATGTATCTTTTCAAATATGATTTCTTCTGGGTGTATGCCCAGGAGTGGGATTGCTGGATCATATGGTAGCTCTATTTTTAGTCTTTTTAGGAACCTCCATACTGTTCTCCATAGTGGCTGTAGCAATTTATAAGCTGGATCTTAAAGTGATTAGGTTAGAATCTAAGGTAGATCACTGTATACACTGCTTAAAATAATTCAGTTGTAGAACTCAAAAACAATAAACTATATTTGAGGGCAAGGACCAAGTGGTATTAGCTTTCCTTGAGACTTACCAGTGCACCCAGTATAGCATCATGAACATATCAAGAATTAGGGGTTGAATGAATTAAATCCAAACAAAAAGGACAGTTTCCTCTAGGATATGCGTACAAAGAAGTAGGGAATGAGGTGCTGGAAGGGGCTGTCAGTCGAGTTCTAAGGCTGAATTTCCAAGCTGGATGCACCAAAGGCAGGTCTTATAGTTTATCCTCTCAGCGTCTGTTCAGTCTCTTTTGCCTTGAGGTCCACTGGGGCGAGCATGCGCCATCCTCATCCATGTAGGGTCAGCCAGTCTGCGGACTTGGCATCTTCTTTGTAAACACTGTCTTGGTGATGGGGGCTCTGGCCTAGGGGCACTCTGTTGGTAACACTTCTGTAACACTGCCACTCAGACACTCTCACCTCCCTTTTCCTCACACCCACAGAAGACCCTTTATCGGCAACCAGCAATCCCCCCAAATTGTTATAAGACACAGTGTTGAGATATTGCTGTTGCTTTTCCAATGATACCCCCTCAGGCTTGTTCTTATAAGGGACCTGAATTGGCTGGATGTAAGCCCTTATGCCTGGAGCAGCTTCTCATCAGTAAAGAATTTCTCCCCAAAGGATGGTCAGGTAATTTCATAATTAGAGCCTCTCTCTGTATCATTCAACATGCCTAAAATGCTCTGATAACTTTCCAATGCCTGGATTTTTCAAGAAACTTTTAAAAAGGAAAACAAAACCGTAGCCAGGGCCTGGAGTAGAAAAACTGGTTTCTGTTTTTAAAAAAATGAATAAACAACAGCCTTTGAAAAATCTCTATTTAAAAATTCTTAAATTTGCCTCTAAATGCAAGTTGTAATTATTAGAAGTTGGCGTTTACACTGTTGAGTGTAAAAACACCCTCAGGCACAAACTAATCAAGTGTGTATGTCATGCTATGAACTACAGCAAGTTCTTTGTTTGACCCAAAAAAGGCTTGCCAAACAGCAGTTTTTTCTTTGTCAAGTTCCTTTATTGTTTCATTTTTGTTTTCTTGCTACTCCCCCCACCCAACCCCCTTTGAACCTCACTGTAGTATTTAAGAAACTTTGCAGATTCCAGGTTTTATTGATAGTTTTCATCAAGCATGAATTTAAATTTGAGAATAGATTAGGTGTCTTAGCCCTTTTTCTTTTTGATAAATAACAAGAGGTTTCTACTTATGATTTTCTGTCCTCGGGGCTTTATCATTAAGATTAAATAACTGTATTCTCAAGCATGCCACTGCACAAACATCTTTTCAATTATGTGAGTAACAGATGCCTTCACAAAGGCACTATTGAAAATTCAGAAAGCATGTTTCCAAAAAAGAAAGGGGAAAAAAAAGTATCAGATGACAGAAGAATGTAATTGTTTACCATTAAAATATATCCTTAACTCTTCCACTGAAAACCTCTTGGAACATTTTGTTTTCGTACAAGTTATTACAAAGTTGGATCAAAATGATACATGTTTGGGGAGATTGTTGAACATTTCAGAAGCTCTGGAACCTGTGGTATCTCACATAGGAATTCAGTGCAATAGTTGTTTATCTGCTTTTATGTATGGACACTGCCTGCTTTCATGGGGAGAGGTGGTGCACATCATGTTGAAAATACTGTAGTTATATTTGTCTATTATTCTTGAAATAATGTTCATCTGCCCTTGAAGCAGATCCATCCAACTTGATTCTGAGTCAGTCATTGTTTTTGAATTAAGAATTGTTAACACCTTTGCTGGGGCATTGTGGAAGCCTGGGTTGCTATTTACCATCCATGCCCTCTGTTGTGAGCACATATTTTAATCCCTGGGATGTAAAGTCAGCCTTTCTTAAATCCATGTCAGCTTTCTTCAGTGTGGTCTTCACTGGGAAGCTATGGGACTGACTAACGCCAGTCTAGACCCTCTTAGAAGAAGCAAGGAGGCACTGCAGGAGTAAAGCATGAGGAGCACTGAGTCTAGCTGGGGAGGCCATGGGAGCCTCAGACAGGGTAAGAGCTAAGTGCTGCAGGCTGGGGTTCGTGGGAGATGTGATTGTCACGTTTCTCTTACCATCCAACATCAGGTTGTGCTGGATACATCCAGGGTTACCACCTTTTGGAGAGTTGTGGCGTGGTTATCCTGGCGTACAGGTACGAGGAGCAGTGTGGCCAGTGCTCCAGCCATAGGGCTGCCCCTGTGGGATGGCCACGTGTGTATTCTGTAGGTCTGCTGGCTCTGAGAAAAGGAGGCTGCTCACCCTGATTCTGCCTTAGGAGCTTGGACTTCCCTTAACCCAGGAGTGATCATTTCGGCATTTTCCCAGTGTTGGTGCTTCTCAGATAATTTCTGAAGATACACAGCTACCTTGCTGAGATGAAGACAGGTCAGAGAGGCAGATTGTATTTGAACTCAAACTTTGGCACACAATAGCTATATGCTTTTCATTAGTCCTTTAATAATTATTTCACATTTAACCTCCGTTTCCTCCTCAACAAATTGATAAGGTATACAAAGTGCCTGGTGTTATTAGGAACTTAATACACGACCCAGCTGCTATTAATACTGTAATGCCTAATCAATATGTAAGACAACCAGAAGTTTCTTTCCCCACCCTCTGACCTCATCCCCTACCCCCAGAGCCCACGTAACTTCCGTTTGGGGACCTGTCATCCTGGACCTTCCTGTGTCACACTGACCCTCCTTCATGAGAGTCAAGCCTCTGACTTGATGGATCCCAACACGTCTTTCCTTTCATTGCTTAGGTTCACAGTCACTCCACGACTAGTGGAAGGTATGAGAGTCATCAGTGGGCCTAAGAAACACCCCTCCTGCCGCTTCCAGGGGCAAATGGAGACTGTTAGTGTTTTCAAAAGGTCTTCATCTTTAGCTTCCCCCTGAGTAAGAAATGAAGCCCCTGGCACGCTAATCATTCTCTTAAGGAAGTGATTTCTCTGAAGACAAGTGGCCATGTTTTGTTGTTAATAATAAGAGGCTGCATACCTTTTTGGTATCTTAGGGCAGAATATAAATGATGCTCTTTATACTTCCTTCCTTTGCAAAGAACTCTGGACAGTCTACTCTTGGTAGTTCGTGGCTTAACCTAAGTCTTGGACACAGAACCTATGTCGTGTTCTCCCACCGTTTTCTTTGCTCAGGTGGGTCCTGCCATTGACTTGTTCTCCATGGCCTACCTGTGAGCACGGCCCCTCCTCCCATGGTTTGCTGTTAAAAGCTTTGAGTTCACATCTTCATCTGTTGGAAGGTGACACCGAAGTCCTCTTTCTCATCTCTGTCTGTTACTGATACTTTGCTCCTCACACACTGCACACCAGTTTTTTCTGCTCCACTGAAACTCACACTGTAAAAGGGTAGAGATATTCATCCAGAGCCCACATTTGTCTTAGATGGAGCTTGGCTTATAAAAGGACAGGAAAGAGCAGCCCAATTACCATTATATTCAACCAGTTTTGTGTCCCCTGAGGAAACATTCCCACTTCTCCTCACCTTGACATAGCTCATTTGTGTATTAGACTTTAGTTTTGGTACCTAGCTTCCCCCTGCCCCAGCTAATGCTCTTTCTCCATTTTTAGGGTGATGGTCTGACACCTTGAGCTGGAGGTGAACAGTATGTGAGATTAGAACTTACCATATTTCCTGCAACCTTAACAAGTTTGTGTACTTTACCTTTAAAAAAGAATAAATATGCCTTCTCTTGGCTCCATATTTGGTGAAAGATTGCTTCCCACACTTCACAGCAAAGTTGTATATTTTCAGTTTCTGGCTGAGAAGGGAAATGTCCAGCCAAACCTTAGAATTTATCAGCCCTGGAGTCAACTTGAAGGTATAATGACTCCATTTGGGATCATATCAGGTCTGAAGCCCAGTGGAACCAATGTATCATTTCTTTTCTACTGACATGGAAAAACGTGCTAGTTACGGTTTTTTAGTATAGCAGTAGTAGCATTTGTGTCCTGATACATACACCAACATTTTTCCCTCTGCCCCTAAAATATTCTGCTCCAAGGGCACCGGTAGATCTCTAGGCCTGGGATTTTTGACTGATCTGATAGCAGAAAAGTGCCTATAAAGTAACTTGGGTGAGTCTGAGGTTCAAACGCAACCCTAAAGACTTGCCGCTTCTCCTACTCTTCAGACTGAATCAGTCCCAGACATTATTATAATATCATTTTTCAAAGCTCTATAAATAGATAGATTCTCATTTCTCCTCTTAAGCATTGTTTGCTAAATGTTTTGGCCCCAAAGTTCAGTCATCCCATGCAAGCATTAATCAATACAGGAGACGTTAGTGGTCACTCATTCTGATGAGATCTGACATTATTCTTCCTCTGCCTATGAGGAGGGGAGGGGAATGTTGCTTAATAAAGATGAAGGTCTTTGCTGCTTTTGTATGAAATGCAAATGATGAGGACATGTGCGATATACATTTCTTGAATGTGAGGCTGCTGCTTTTTGTTGAGAAAGAGAGGCAAGGCCCTGGAGGATTTCAGAATTTGTAAATATAAAATTATCTGCCTTCGTGTTTAAAAATAATAATAAAAGGGAGAAAGAGTTGGCAGGTTGCCAGATTACTTACATTACAGTAATAGATTTGCTGACCCTTGACTTCTGCTGTAGAGAAATGTATTGAATTTTTCATAATATCAGATGAGGCAGATCTAAAACCCTAGTATACTGAGCACCATTATTTAACTTGAGATTTAACAAAGCCGAAATCTTTTCAAACCAGCAATTTCTTGTATGATGATAATTTAGTGGCTCAGATGCTAATAAATCAAGGTTATAATGCCATTGATTTGTTAATTTTAACTTGGGTTGATTGTAAGTCATCTTTATTTAAGGAAAAAAAAAGGAGAAAGAAGAAAAAAATCTTGCTTTTCACAGCGACTGAATTTAATAAGAATCTCCATGATAGCAAAAGGCTCCCCTACTGTTTCTGCTTTGGGGTGGAAAATGTTGTTCTTGTATTATTCCTAGGGAAAAATAAAATCTCATGCTGCTACAAATCTTATGCCTATGGAAAAATGTTATTTTTTAATACATAGTGGCTTACCTATTTCAGATCCATTAATGGCATCGTAAATAAGCATTTTGCTAATCTGAAATGTGAAATCTGGGTAATAGTAGAGGCCCATTTATCTGCCTAGCTTTCAATCCTCAGACTACATTAGATCGGGGGTGGGGTGGGGCGGGGAATCTCTCTGGATTTCCTAATGAATATATTGCTTCTCTTCCCTATTACTTCTACCCATCAAAAACCCAAACCACATTCTTAAGAGTTGCAGCCCATTGAAAATATTTCTCCTGTGTAATGAGTTCTCGGGGGCTGAATGCATTTTTGCTTTTATCTGTACAGTTTAGAAGCTGATTAAATCTTTGTTGTACTACAAATATTTGAGGAATAATCTTCCGCAAGGCACAGTCATTTTGCATTCTACTGAATTCTTTATACAATACAGTGCTTCCTGCGTTGGGCAGTGTTGACCTTATGTTGGCTACCCTGTTTTTAATGGTATCACATGTACGTTAGACATTTAAATGTTTAGAAACCTATACTAGCTTTCGTCCTCTTGTGCTGTAAAAACTTCTAATAATCAGATGATAAGATCATATCCTGTGGAGTAATTGTGTTGTACCATGACAGGGTAACTGAAAAAACATTCAGTGAAAATCGCACCAAACGGAAATCATTATATGAACAGTGATGGTTTATGTGCTGGGTGAGAGACCGTGAGCTGTTCTTCAGGGTTTAGCTGGTCATATTTCTACTTGTTTCCTTTTAGCTGCTGCCTTTCTTGTTTTATTTTGGGAGCTTTTATTCCCTGAGCCACTATAATTATCTTTCAGTGATTTAGAAAGGAAAAAAAAATCACTCAATTGACCTTTATACACACACACACACACACACACATACACACACACCCTCTGGAAGCCTTGAACAAGCAGCGTTTGTGTTTGGATTCAGTTTTACCTTAGTCATGCCTCTTTCCAGATACAAGAAACATTTAATTCCAGATTTCCTGCTTCTGGCTTCAGGCCTTTGACCAGCAAAGTGAAATGTATTTTTTATTGCTGCCGTCCAGCCAGCTGCTGAGTTGAGTGAAGGGAAGAAAAAAAAAAAAAGAAAGGGAAAAGAAATGAAATAGAAATGTTGCCCTGCCTCTTCAACTTGCAACACTGTATAAGGAAATTAAAATATCCTTAGCACCCATCTAGAAAGCTGGGTTGGCTCAGGACTCTCAGGACCCGTGGGAGTGTGGCGACTCTTGGTGCAGCGGCCACGTGTGTTATTCTGTTGGTCTCTGCTTCCTCTCCTCTCCTTCCCCACCCTCAGGTAATGCTGAAGGGAGCCCCTCATGGTGTCACCATCTCAATTAGGGAGTGGAGCTGGAGGGGAGAGGGTGGTACCAACAAACAATAACCATTGAAATACCCAGGCTTCAGTGCTCCTTGGGTTCCCATGGCAACCAAACAAAAGTAAAACAAACCTATCTGTCCTAACAATAAAAATATGTTTTCATTAAAGTCAATTTAACATATTCTGCCTAATTTAAAATATTCAATGCATTTTGCTCCTGGACAAAAATCCCCAACCTGCCGCTATTGAAGGGAATGAAGTCGCTGGCAGAACTATGCAGATAAAAGCAATTAGGGGAATGTTGGGGACTTCACAGATGAGACGGAATACATTCAAGTATGAACAGGATTGCTTTTTTCTCTCTTCTTCTGCTTAGTTATGCTTTTTATTATATAAACATTAACTGTAATATTACAGTGGGAAGCAGGTATTTGGCAGCCACATATTATTTTAGTAAGTCTACATAGAGAGAACAGTTTCCAGTTTTAGCAGCTGTAACATGTTTAAACTCAGTTTGTAATGGGATCTGAAGATAACTATTCCCCATGGGCTGTGTTGATCTTCATGGCTGGCCCACTGCCAGATGCAGGGCTCAAAACTATTATTCACGCCTTCTTGCACATACCTTGTCCAAGCATGCTCAGTAAATGAATTTTTTGTCTACTGTGCTGTAAATTGGGATTTGACTTTCCCATAATTTACTTGGTATTTTATTAAAGACTGAAATATTACGATCACAAATATCCCCACATTTGTACTCACAAACCTGAACAGTTGTGTATGTTTAAGTAGTTGAGATCCAAATTGCATAGTTAGAAACCAATATCAGAATAGCTAACAAATATTCAAACCAAAGAAGGTTTTGCCTGGGAGTCTTCATTTAAAAATAATTAGGGTTCCCCATATTTGAACAGATTTATGTTGTTTATAAGCCAAGTACATTTTCTTCATTGAGTCAACTTGTCTTATTTAAAACAAATTATGTTTGCTGTATTAAAGTTCATATTTTTAAGGCTGAGTCTTGTATTAATCCCACAGTGAGTCATTAATCATACCAAATGCATTATAAAAACTTTAATCATTGAAGTTGAAACTGAGATTGTAATGCAATCCATCCCTTTTAATTACATCAGCTATTTTTCCCTTTCAGATCAAGCACTATGTCGCAAAGGGAAAACAGATTAAAACTAGAGCTGGTTTGATGTTTCTCTTTTTAGAGCAATTTTATGTACTTTGTTTTAAAAGTTATATAATTAAAATGCTTGAATTTTTCAGCCCTCTGATTTTTGTGGCTTGAATGTTCTGTCTTCTTTCTCTCTGGGGCCCTCTTTAACTTGGTACCCCAAACAGAGCTTCTGGTCCTGGAGTCCCCTTCCCACCTCAGGGCTCTGGCTAAGACAGCCGCCTCTCCACTATGCCGTGTTTGCCTCGCGTAACCTCTGTATCTTAAGTGTCTGGTCTATATTTTGACATGAATGAAAACAAACTTTGGATAGGGTAACTCAGGCAAATTATTTCATCTTTTTTGGGCCTTAGTTGCCTCATCTGTTGAAACAGGAATAACAACAACAACAGTGATACTAATACTCCATAGGGACATGTGCACCTTGTGGATATTGCATGAAATAACCTGTATAACGTATCTAGGCCATTACCTGGCAGAATGTAAACCTCAGGGGCTCTATCTTGGTTTCCAGAGCACTGCCTGACACATAGTCAGTGCTCAGTGCAGAGCTGTTGGCACAATGGTAATGAACGGCAGCTTTTGTTACAGTTGCTGTTATTGTGATGTTGCTGTTGGAATTTGGCCAGGTTCCATGGACAGTGATAATGATGTGATTTTTGGATGTGTCCACTTGTATCCTTGGTGTACAGATTCGCAAAATGAGAAAGAGGTCTTTTAAAGAAGTATGTAAGTTACCAGGTGCTGGTTTTGACCGCGAAAGATGAAGGCACTTGATAAATTGCTTGTACTGAGAAAAAGCGTACACCCCCACAGCATCGACATTGCTACTGGCATTGCCAGCCCTGGCTGATCCTCTCTTCTGATGCCCTTTCAGGTTAATCCTGCCGTATGAAAGATTTATTAAAGGAGAGGAAGATAAGCCCCTGCCTCCAATCAAACCTCGAAAACAGGAGAACAATTCACAGGAAAACGAGAATAAGACAAAAGTATCAGGAGCCAAACGCATCAAACATGAACTCTCTAAGAGCAAGAAAGAAAAAGAGAATGCCCCAAAGCCCCAGGATGCATCAGAGGTGAGTTGTGCTCCCCCACAGAAGTCTCTCTGGGAGGTGGGGCCTGCCTCGGGGTCTCCTGGAACCTTGCACTCAGAGCCTCATCCCTGCCCAAGACAACACCAGGCTGTGAACCCTAACCATCTGAACTTCACAGGTCCCCCAGGAGTGGGCCTTCCGGGGCAGTGCGAGTGTTGAATGGGATAGGCCAAGAATAGGATCTGGAAGGAAGCAAAAACACGGTGTAGAAAGCTGAGTGCAGAGGCCGACTTCGAGACAGAAGGACTCAGAGCTTCTGCTCTGAAAGCCAAGGGACTCTGATGTGAAAAATGTGCCCTTTCACAGCCAGTCTGTCTGAGGAGTGGGTGTGACTTTAAAACACTCACCCGTGGGATCCGCCGTGTCTCTGCAGAACTGTTTGGGAAACTTCAGAGGCTTGTTTGCCTCTTGTAACTGACCTCTGTGCAACAGCCTTGGGTTGAGACCAATTTAGAAACATCTTAAGTACATATTATTTATAGGGGAATTTTGAAGTGGTTCCTCTGAAACCATGATTATCTCTCTTGTTAACAGGTAGTTTCTGAACCTTTTAAAATAAGTCCCAGCTACCCACAGCCCCCAGCAGGCCTTTGGTAGAAGCCGTTACTGTCAGTGTCCAGCCAGTCATGGGGGCTGATCTGGGCTCTGTTTCAACATGAATAATAAAAAACTCTGCTGCCCAATAAAAAAAAAAAAAAACAAAAAACAACAAAAAAACTTAGCAGCCACATTTGGAGACAGCATGTTCTAAGATTCAACCCCTGAGGGAATTTTGGTGCTGATATTAAACACCCCCTAAAAATCAGGTTTATAATGAACACGTAAGAGACTCCCTAATTAAACATTGGCTTAAAACACACGACACACACCCCAATCTCCTAACTAGAAATTAACTTACCCAACTGACTCCTGTGTAAGAAGATATTAATACCAAGAAGAGAAATTTGTTTTTTTCTTTCATAATTATTTTAAACTCTAATAATTAAAAGGGGGGAAAGGAAATGAGGCAGAGGTTTCTAAACATCTGCAAGCTTGCAATATAAATGGCCAAAAGCAAGGAAATTCCAAGTTAAGGCTTACATTCCATTCTTCCTTGATCTTGTTGGCCTGCTGATTTATTACAGGGCTTGGGATCAGTGAGTTCTATTAGATACCATATGCACAGCATTGCCAAAGCACAAGAGGACAAACTGAGGACCCAGAGGCCAGGTGACCTTTGAATGGCTCCACTCTGGGCATGAAGATTTGTGAGTTGAGGGAGGAATCCTCAGCCATGCCCTGAGCCCATCAGCTGGGGAAAGACCATTGTCAAGAGTCAAGCCTGATGCCCTGTAGGCCACAGAAACGCTGAAAGCCTTAAGACTCCCTGTTTCCTATAGGCCCCAACAGGTTCCCTCAGGAACTATGAGTATCTAAGTGACCAAGGTCATTATGATCAGGGTACCTAAACTACCTGGAATCCCACACCCTCTCCAAGGTTGACCCAAAGGTAAGAATTGCGCCTCTCACCTCCTACAGACTCCTGTTATTGAGCGAGTATATTTCTTTTCATTGACTGTGTTTTGGAGTTTGAATTTTATTGTTTTTATTGTCATTTTTTTTTATTTTTGATGTTTTCAATGTG
The DNA here is from genome assembly GCF_029407905.1 of Bubalus kerabau. Lineage (NCBI taxonomy): Eukaryota > Metazoa > Chordata > Mammalia > Artiodactyla > Bovidae > Bubalus > Bubalus kerabau. The sequence goes on from NC_073624.1 coordinate 141,296,646, forward strand.
AAGCAGTGGACTCAGTGGAATAAAAAGCACTTCTAGTCAAACCCACTATCTTCAAGTAATCGGATTTCAAGCTTTGTGGGGGAAGGTACCATTTAACATACCAAAAGACAAATCATAAAATGCCATCCTAGAAAAAGGGTCCTTAACTTTTTTTCTGCCTACCTTTCAAAGACTTTCTATACCAAAAACTAGAATTTCATGCAACTCAAGGCCTAAATATCAGTGGGACTGAGAATCCCCCACAGCCCCGTAAGAATCTCTCTTAAATCCAATTTGCCTCTTCCCCTTACCGTTCTCATTTTTCTGTATTTTCATGTAATACATAAGCTCCAGAGACCACTGATGATTGTTAATGTAGAACAAATAATGATATTTGTACTGGAAAAGGCAGCTATTAGTATAAATAGCAAAAAGGAAAAGATGATAAGCATCCTTAGAAAACAGGGATATCTTGAAGTGGATGTAAGGAGAAATCTCTACGAAATGGGTATGATTCCTTAAAACTTTTGTTCCTATGCATCCCTCCATCAGCATCCTCAGTCTTGCCCCAAAATACTCAAGTGGTGGACACTTCTTTCCTTAACAAAGAAGAAAAACATTCATGAATAAGATGGAGGGAGAGAAAAAACACCAGCTTGATACAACTGTTTTGTGACTGTTCTCCCCCCAGACATGTCAGGGCAGAATGACAGAAGTTTTGAAAGAACTTGCCAGTCAGCTGGGTCCCAGATGGAAAGTTAAGATGACCTTCTAAGGTCAAAGTTTGCAGAGCTACATAATGCAATGAATGGGTCGAATTGTGCCCACAACTTCTGTCAACGGGGACACATAAAGAGCATCCATCTCATTGACTACAATGTATTTCAGTGAACAAAAAAGCTGTATTTGTGGCGGCACTCACTGCTTGAATTCTGACAACTTCATTTTCAGCTTTAATGGACATGGAGTTTGCTGCAGCCTAGAAGGACTGAGTCCTTCTATCCCTTGGGTAGACGGGCTGATTTTGCATCTGTATAATTTTTCAGTATTTTAGTCTTACCTGCATGTCATCTGGCTCTGGGTATAAAATAAACACTTAAGCATCACTAATTTTATGCACCATAAAATTGAACACATTAGGACGATACTTGGTCTCCTAAAGAAAAACAAGCGATTATAGTAAGTTTGTCGCTTGTTGACATGGGGTTGGATTTTGAAAGATGCTTAAAAAAAAAAAAAATCTTTCTCCAAAGTGTCATAAAGCACAACATGTAATTTAAAACCCATTTGGATAATTGACTGATTTGACAAGAAGACAACCTCAGAATTAAACTGTATATTAGAATCAAGAAGGAGTGATATGATTTACACCAGCAGTATGTAACACTGTGCTGTTTTGATAGGTATCTCTTAAGGGACTGAAGTGAATATGCATATTTCTCCTAATGCTTTCTGTAATTTAGATTTCTTTGTTTAGAGCCATGATTGGGGAGTAATAAAGCTTTACAGAAACTCGATGAGCTGACTGACAAGGCTGTTTTCAGAAATCTGCTGTGTAACATTTTATTTCATAGCATAAAGTGTCAATGCATTTGGCTTCCTTCTGACCATCTTTTGCAATATCTTACCAGGTTTCGTCAGAGCAAGAGAAGGAACAAGAGACTGTAAACCAGAAAAGCATCACTGAGCCTCTCCCAATAGCAGACACAAAGAAAAAATTGGAAGGGTACCAGGATTTTGCAGCAAGGCCCTTGGTGTCCCAAGCAGACCCAGAAAAGGACAATGAAACAGATCAAGGTGCCAACACTGAGAAGGTGGCAGAGGAGGCAGGAGAGAAGGGGCCTGCCCCTCCACTGGCGAGTGCCCCTCTGGCCCCTGAAAGGGATCTGGCCCCAATTCCCGGCACTGGCAAACAGTCCCTTACCTCTCCCAGTGCTCTCGTGGACTCAAAAGAACCCAAGCCCTGCTGTTTTACAGAGAGCCCTGAAAATGAGCTCCAAGAAGCATCCTTCCCTGGCTTCTCCACCACGCAGCCCCCACTGGCAAACCAGAGTGAGGTGGAGGATGACAAGCTCCCTGCGATGGCAGATTACATTGCCAACTGCACCGTGAAGGTGGACCAGCTGGGCAGTGACGACATCCACAATGCACTCAAGCAGACCCCGAAGGTCCTTGTGGTCCAGTCGTTTGACATGTTCAAAGACAAAGACTTGACTGGGCCCATGAATGAGAACCATGGACTTAATTACACCCCGCTGCTTTACTCAAGGGGGAACCCAGGCATCATGTCCCCGCTGGCCAAGAAAAAACTTTTGTCCCAGGTCAGCGGAGCCAGCCTCTCCAGCAGCTACCCTTATGGCTCCCCACCCCCTTTGATCAGCAAAAAGAAAGTGATTGCGAGGGATGACCGGTGCTCGAGTTTGTCCCAGGCCCATCATGGCCAAAGCACTGACCACATGGCAGTCAACCGGCCATCGGTGATCCAGCACGTCCAGAGTTTCCGAAGCAAGCCCTCAGAGGAGAGGAAGGGCATCAGTGACATTTTTAAGCATGACAAACTAAGTCGATCGGAGCCCCACCGCTTCAGCTTCTCCAAGCATCACCTTAGCCCCCTGGCCGACTCCTATGTCCTAAAGCAAGAAATACAGGAGGGCAAGGAGAAACTGTTAGAGAAAAGGGCGCTTCCCCACTCCCACATGCCTAGCTTCCTGGCCGATTTCTACTCATCTCCCCACCTCCACAGCCTGTATAGGCATACCGAACACCATCTGCACAATGAACAGACATCCAAGTACCCCTGCAGGGACATGTACAGGGAAACGGAAAACAGTTCTTTTCCTTCCCACAAACACCAAGAGAAGCTCCACGTGAATTATCTGGCGTCTCTACATCTGCAAGACAAAAAATCGGCTGCAGTGGAAGCCCCCACAGATGATCAGCCAACGGATCTGAGCCTTCCCAAGAACCCCCACAAACCCACCGGCAAGGCCCTGGGCCTGGCCCACTCAGCGCCTGGACCCCAGGAGAGCAAGGGCACCTCCCAGTTCCAGGTCATAAATAGCCAGAGTCGAGACTGTCACCCCAAGGCCTGTCGGGTATCGCCTATGACCATGTCAGCCCCTAAAAAATACCCTGAATCGCTTTCCAGGTCGGGAAAGCCTCACCCTGTGAGACTGGAGAATTTCAGGAAGATGGACAGCATGGTCCACCCCATCCTCCACCGGAAAATGAGTCCTCAGAACATTGGTGCGGCGCGGCCCATCAAGCGCAGCCTGGAGGATTTGGACCTTGTAATCGCTGGGAAAAAGGCCCGGGCTGTGTCTCCTCTGGACCCCGCCAAGGAGGTCTCTGGGAAGGAGAAGGCCTCGGAGCAGGAGAGCGAAGGCAGCAAGGCCGCACACAGTGGGCACTCTGGGGGCACCTCGGAAAGCCACAAGCTGCCCCTCTCCTCCCCCATCTTCCCAGGTTTGTATTCCGGGAGCCTGTGTAGCTCGGGCCTCAACTCCAGGCTCCCGGCTGGGTACTCTCATTCTCTGCAGTACTTGAAAAACCAGGCTGTGCTCTCTCCACTCATGCAGCCCCTTGCTTTCCACTCGCTTGTGATGCAAAGAGGAATTTTTACATCGCCGACAAATTCTCAGCAGCTATACAGACACCTGGCTGCAGCCACACCCGTAGGAAGTTCGTATGGGGACCTTTTGCACAACAGCATTTACCCTTTAGCTGCTATAAATCCTCAAGCCGCCTTCCCATCCTCTCAGCTGTCATCCGTACACCCCAGTACGAAACTGTAAGCCCGGCCCTGCCCAGCATCCTAAATGGCGACATGGTTAACAGTGCTTCGCTCCTGCGCCTGGGGTGATGGCTTGGAGAATTAGAAGTCAGTATTTCTTCTAATCTGGGGGTGAGATCAGTCCTGACCTAAGGGGCCCGGAGGGGAAGTGAACATACCTGGTATTTCTGGGATGACTCCGGCCTTGGCTGGTCAATCTTGACCCCTTCCGACACAGAGGCCCTCGCACCCTAGATGGTTCACTTTTCACAGGGGTCTTGTGAAGGGATTCACGTGTATCCAGAAGAACTTAGAGGACTCCATCTGAGTTCTGATGGTCAGGAAACAATCTGGGCAAAAAAGGGTAGACATTTCAGAGGACGGGGCAAGGAAGACTGGCAAACATGCCAAGGGATGCCCCCTCTTCATAAAACTCTCCAAGGTTCAATCAATGCAATGTATAGTAAAACTTCAATAGATCTTTCATTTTGACACTATTAAACAATCCAGAGAAGTAAACACTGTTAAACTGACTGTATATATTTGCTTCTTAAAACTACCCATATCACTGTTTGCTCACCTAATTTATATACAGGTAGTCCCTATTTTTCTCCCGGTTTCTTGTCTTTTTTTTTTTTTTTTCTTTTTTTAATTAAACAGTATCGCTTTTATTTGCAGGTCGTTTATTTTGTTTAAAAGACTGACTGTCCCAGTTGTTGATGTGTGTTTGTAATTTTTCCACATCTTATTTTGAGCAGCTTTGGGTGGTAATGTTATTGTTTACAAATTGAAGCAACTGATTCTAGTGGAACAAATGAAAAAAGAAACCGTTGAGCACACGACAGTGCAAAGAACGTTCCTTTGCAAATCTGCAATTTAAGGATTTTGTTCCTCATAAATGGCATAGTTGAAAGAGCTTATACACTGCTTACTTACCCTGCCAAATGCTCTGCTTTGAAGTATTGGGTTATGTGAAAACATTGAGCATTGTACTTACCTTATCTAGGCTGTGAAACTGTCCTACATACCAGAGGAATCATAAAAACAAAAACCTCACTGGCAGCAAGCTGCTGAATAACAAGAGTCTAGAGGACATATTTGTGGGCTGCACAGATATTTTAGGAATTTCAGAAATTAGAACAGAAGCCAAAATGATTTACATTGGTGTTGGCAAAGATCCCTTTAAACAGTCTGGGAAAGGGGGTTGGGAAGAGGATGGAGCTTGACTATCCAGAAGAAAGTGAGCAGCGGGAGGCCCAGGTGCCAGCTACCTGCCCTGGGCCACAGTCTTTCCAGTAATAGGTTGTCACGTTGCCTCATCAGGTGGGTTTCTTGCTATTCCCAAGAAGAACCTCACAGGCCACATCTTTGGGGGTAACTGGCATACTGGATTACTCATTTCCCAAGCAAGCCATCCTCCTTGGGTTACGGGGTGTGAGATTCGTGTGTGTGCACACACAGTTTTTGTGCCATTTTTTAACCACCTGGCAATACAGTCCACTGAATGATGTTCTTTACTGTTGGAAAGAAATGGTTAAGCTGTTCACGCAGTCAAAATATGTAAAGAATGTATATTGTCATTCTTGCCACTTTATCCTATAGGCTGACAAGATGTAACATCAAGGTGGACGCATTTTTCTAAGTGTGTTAAAAGTCTATCGACACAGAGAGTGGACTTTCCTTCCAGGTCGCAAGCCCCACTACAACTGCTTTGATGAACTCCCCAGCCAACCCTCCCCTGCCCCAAAACGACTGGTAGACATTAGAATCATAGTTATCCAAGTCTTTTACCTCTGAGATATTTAATTCTATGAAAATTGATGATAATTTTCAACTTCTAAATAGGTAACTCGACTGAAAAATAATCAAAACTGGTAAACAATGAAACTGTGGCTCTTAAACCAAGCCATGCATGCCATGCATTTGTATTGAAATGTCTCTATGATACGAAGCCAAATATTCAATGTAACATACTTAATATCCAAAGGTGGAAACAAAAGAATGTAGAGATCTAGTGTTAAGAGTTCCATTTGCTTCAATTAATTATTTACCTTCCTGTGGAATAATATATACATATATATATATATTTAATAGAACCATAGATAGACTAGTAGAATTTAGATTATAAATGTGTGAATGCAGATTATCCTGCTATTGCACAAGATAGAGTGGGGGAAAATAATCTCAATTGCAGCTGGCAAAATGCTGGCTAGAACATATATAAGAAAGTTGCACTAGACTGAATGGTCACAGAATCAGAGGACATGGAAGAAGGGGAAACGCCAGTGTTTCTGCGGCTGACATGGACTAGATCCTACATGGTGTCTGTGAGTTTGTTTCTCAAAACCGGGGCATGTGTCCCCGGTGGAGCTCACCTCTCTGTTCTGAAGAGGGGGCATTTGTTTTCCCCACTGCAATGATTTCAGTCTGGTTTCATCATGTTGGAATTTGATCACACCATTTTCAAACAATGTTAACATAGTCCAGCTTTTGTTTTTCTCATCTCTTCCGAGAGGAGACTCACTGTTTCTGTCTGAGGAAGCTCATACCCTCGGCAAAACATCAGGACAAGTAGAGAGAGATGAGGGTATACATTCCCAACAGAAGCAGTGTGTTATTTGTTTTAAAACTCTGAACAGAGATCTTGGAAATCTTTCAAAAAGACCATTGAATTCTTCATTGGCCGAGAACTACATTTTAAAAAGTCTTAAATAGGGCTTTGTTTGCATTGTTTGAGTTCAAGGGGCCTTATTATTGAATGGCGTTGCACAAGCCTTTCTTTGTGCAATCAAACCATTGTTATTGGTAGTTCTGTAAAGGAAACTGTGGAATCTAATTGGCAGTGGAGTCATAAATCTATTTACTAAGTGCGGCTTCCAAGAAATGTTGCAATTCAAAATGCACTAAGACCGTGATTTACTGGAGATTTGGAGATTCTAAATAATACTTTTTAAAAACCTTTCCATGCAACTTCTGGTTTAGCTTTTGGCAACTCAACAGTAAAGAAAAAAAACCCAGCCCAACCAAGTTTCAGAATTAAGTATTCTCCTAGTAAGTGATTGGAACTTGTAATATTTGCCACAGGACTGACTTATTTATTTACTAGCTAGAGGCTCTTAAGTTCACTTGTTTATCAGGGCATATACAGAAGGGTTTGTTAAAACTCGACATTGACTTTACAACTTTCTGACCTGGTGCATGAATTCTCAAGTACTGTATTTCACTGTGTTGGTGTGTCTGATGGAAATTTCAAGGTGATCCCACAAAAATATTTTATGTAGTGTGCCTTCAAAGAGAACTTTTATTTCTCTTCACTTGTTGTCCCACAAAGTCACATTTGGTGGTGGTCAGCCAAGTCCCATCTGGTCTAGTTTTATTCTTGTCCCAATTTTAGAGAAAATGGGAACAAGTTTGCCCTTGTGAGACCCACACCATTGCAATGATTATCTTGAGCACTTAAATTCCAGTGTTGGCTGTTGATGTATTTGATATTCTGCTTGTCTCCCCATGGTTGAAATATGTCTGAAGAATAGCAGCATAATCTCTTGGCTGTTTATACTTTTTTAAACTTTCCTGTGTTGTAAATATTGTATACTTTTGGTGATTCCAGCTATGTAACCTCTATGCTCTGTAAGGTGATTATTTGTATATAGCAACATGGCCCAGTGATATTATATAGGTTCCCAATGGAGAGGTTATTGAGTGACCTTTGCATTAGTTTAAACACTACCAGAAAAATGCTGAGCCAACTATAAACACTCAATTTTGTATGTTTTCCAAATTGTACTTATTACTGCTTTTGATACTGTATTACGTGCCAATAGTTTCCCAATCACATAGCAGGCAAGAGATATTTTGTACTTTTTGATCCACTGTAATATTTAATAAAAAATGTTACTATCTGTTTCCTTTTGGGTGTAATCTGTCAACTTCCTCCTGAGTGCCCTGTGGCCTCCACCAGAGTACTTTCCTTCAGGCTGTCTCCAAATAGAATAATAACGATGATGTCTGTTTGTTGAGAACCTACTGGGTGCCCAGTTGGCATACAATATCTTTACCCTTCACACCCTCATGTAAATATGGTTCTGCCCATTTTACTGATGCAAAGACTGAAGCTTAGACTGATAAATCAATTTGCCCAAGATCATCTAGCTAACAAATTAGCAGAGCTGGGATACAAACTCGGGGCTCTTAAATCGACAGCTTCTTCTATATACCACGCTCCTCTCCTGGCAAGTAACAAAAGTGGCAATTGACTTACTTGGTCAACAAAGATTGATTCGTGTCTCAACTGCCAGACATATTTGTTAGGAGCTGGGATTACAATTTTGAGTAGAAGATAAACTATACCATCTCTGGAGCTTATAAGACTAATGGGAAAGAGAGTTAATCAAATAGTCACCCACATAAATATAAAACCTCAAGCTGACCTAGTTCCAAGGGAGAGGAGTGTGATTACTAAACTGATACATGAAGGATGAGTATGAGTTGAGATGAAAAGGAATTAGGAGAAGAGTTCTCCAAGCACAAGGTACCACATGTACAAAGGCCCAGAGGCAGGAACAAGTTAAACTTATTATAGGAATCAAAAAAGCCTGTGTGACAGAAGCATAATAGTAAGGAATGAAGTTGAGGTGAGGTTACCAAGTATAGCAGGGGTCAGCCAGATAGGTCCTAAGAGACCAGGTTGAGCATTTGGTCTTTATACTGAACAATAAGTTTACGTGGAGAGGTGATACATTCAGATTTGTCTTTTTCAATGCCACTCTCTGGTACTGTGTGAACGCAGAGCAATCTAATCCAAGATGGTGGTCATTTCAATTGGGTTGGTAGAATGGGGGAAGGTTGGATACATTTCAGAGGTACTTGGAAAGAGGGATGGACAGCCTTGATGATGGATTAAATGGAGCAACTGATGGATACCTGGGGTTGAAAACCAGGAATATGGCATTTTCTGATGTCTAGTGATGATGGACAAAGACTTCTCTCCTCTCTCCACCCCCCTCCCCCTCCCCCCGAGTCCTCTGCTGCCAAGCTTTCCCCTGGTTTTGCTCAGCTTATTATTAGTTGAAGTACCAGACTGAAAAAGTTGCATGCTGTGTGCTCCCTTCTTAATGGGTCCCAGGGGACAGGGTGGACAGACTTTGGTGACGGTCTTAGTTTACAACCTGTACCATCTAGTCAACGTGGACTTTGAACAGATAGGATAGACTAAACTGCTAACAAGCATGATATCACAAGTCTAGGAGAAAAGCCAAGAATACATTTTTGATAAAAGATCTAGGACCCTTTCTTTTATCATGGTTGACTACCTGGAGGACCCTGCCCACTTCTCTTAAACCAGCAGGACTTACAGCAGGATTTAGGGCCCTTATCCCTTTGTTAACCCAAACATGCCAAACATAAAAAGAAGCCTCAGCCCCATGGTCTCCTCACCCTCATTCCAATTCATCTATATTTCACCATACTATATATATGAATTGTTAGGAGTATATCAAAAGAATGTTCTTCCATCTATGATCCATTCAGCAACTAAAGCTCAGATACTTGAATCATATACAACAGGAAACATCATGATAAGTTACCTATTTTTACCAGGCCTGGCTAATACTGTTGGGAAGGAGGGTGCTTTTGTTAAAGATGTCATTCATGGTGCAAAAATAATAAAACTGTCCAATGATTTTTTCTAGGAAAGTGGCCAAAGTTGACACCTGTTTTAGGGCTGATAGTGACCAGGAAATAGGTCATTATTTACATCAACAAGTACATCAGTGGCAGGAGGTTGGAGTGGGGTGAGAGGTGACCTCTGGCCAGAAATAATGCAAAAAAAAAAAAGTATCACTTTCAATGTTGAACTAGAGAGTAAATGACACCAACTTGGGTCCACGAATAGAGAATTCCTGAATTTTGGAATCTCCAGCTAATTCCTAATATAACATTCCAAAGCATTTGTTTAACCTGTTTAAACAAACAAACAATTTAAATCATTATAGCTATAACCATAGACATTCCCAGCCTTGTAAGGTAATCCGCTCCCTGAGGTATCCACACAAGAATAACTACTACTTTATTATTGTTGAAACTTTCTCTAGAACATAGCTGTCCTATGGTACTTCTTAGGATGGCAGAAATATTCTATAATTCAGAGCTTTCCAATACTATAACTACTAGCCAAAGTGGTTGAACTCTTGAAATGTGCCCAGTGTGATGGAGGAACAGATTCTATAATTCTACTTTTTATTCACTTAAATTTAAACAGCCACATGTGGCTAGTAGGTACTATAACAGCACAGCCCTAGAAGGTACAATTGGCCAGTGAGCACGTATTAATACAGACACAATTAGAGATGGGATAAAATCTGCAAATAAATTTTAATATAGACTTAAAGCAGGCAACACTATCTCTTCTGGGCAAAACTTTGTTAATCCATGGGGGGGGGGGTGACTATAGATTTAACACTATTTTTCACTCAGGATACACACATCACAAGCATGTAAGTACTTACTAAATGAACAAACAAATCATTGGGAGAGCATGTACCAATAAAACAGACAACCTAGAAGAAATGGACAAATTCTTAGGAAGGTTCAACCTTCTAACACCAAACCAGAAAGAACTAGAAAATGTGAACAGACCAATCACAAGTACTGAAATTGGAACAGTGATTATGGAGGGGAGACAGGATGGCAGAGTAGATAGTGGAGGCCATCTTCTCCTACAAAAACATTTAAAATACATCTACCAGTGCAACAATTCACACAAAACATCTACTGAACTTCAACAGAGGATCTCAGACTTTGGAAAGAACAAGAAAACCTCCACGTAACCTGGTGCAACAAATAAGAGAAAGAAGGAATCAGGACAGGATTGTGCTGCAAGGAGGGAGCTGTGAAGGAGGAAAGGGTCCCTGGGAAGTCTGCTCTTTGGTGGGGAGATCAGTTTGGACAGAGAGGAGCTTTGAGCCCAGGAGGAGAGTGCAGCAACCAGTCTGCAGAAGGCAAAACTGGACAACCTCCACAAAAGGCTGGCTCGGCCGCCCTGTGCTCCCCAGCCTGTACTCTTCAGTCCACTGGAGGTTGCCATTTTGGCCCTACCAAACAGCCTATAGGCTCCAGTGCTGAAATGCCTTAGGCCAACCAGCCAACATGATAGAAACACAGCCACACCCATCAGCAAACAGGGTGCCTAAAGCCACACTGAGAAAAGGAAAGACATACCCATTTGAATGCAGAGTCCCAAAGAATAGCAAGGAAAGATAAGAAAGCCTTCCTAAGTGATCAATGCAAAGAAATAGAGGAAAACAATAGAATGGGAAAGACTAGAGATCTCTTCAAGAAAATTAGAGATACCAAGGGAACATTTCATGCAATGATGCGCTCAATAAAGGACAGAAATGGTATGGAACTAACAGAAGATATTAAGAAAAGGTGGCAAGAATACACAGAACTATACAAAAAAGATCTTCACGACCCAGATGATTATGATGGTATGATCACTCACCTAGAGCCAGACATCCTGGAATGTGAAGTCAAGTGGGCCTTAGGAAGCATCACTATGAAGAAAGCTAGTGGAAGTGAAGGAATTCCAACTGAGCTATTTCAAATCCTAAAAGATGATGCTGTGGAAGTGCTGCACTCAATATGCCAGAAATTTTGGAAAACTCAGCAGTGGCCATAGGACTGGAAAAGGTCAGATTTCATTCCAATCCCTAAGAAAGGCAATGCCAAAGAATGCTCAAACTACCACACAATTGCACTCATCTCACATGCTAGCAAAGTAATTGGAGAAGGCAATGGCACCCCACTCCAGTACTCTTGCCTGGAAAATCCCACGGGCGGAAGAGCCTGGTAGGCTGCATGGTGTCGCTAAGGGTCGGACACAATTGAGTGACTTCACTTTCACTTTTCACTTTCATGCATTGGAGAAGGAAATGGCAACCCACTCCAGTGTTCTTGCCTGGAGAATCCCAGGGACGGGGGAGCCTGGTGGACTGCCATCTATGGGGTCACACAGAGTCGGACACGACTGAAGCGACTTAGCAGCGGCAGCAGCAGCAACAAAGTAATGCTCAAAATTCTCCAAGCCAGGCTTCAATGGTATGTGAACCGTGAACTTCCAGATGTTCAATCTGGATTTAGAAAAGGCAGAGGAACCAGAGATCAAATTGCCAACATCCATTGGATCATCAAAAAAGCAAGAGAGTTCCAGAAAAACATCTGCTTAATTGACTATGCCAAAGCATTTGACTGTGTGGATCACAACAAACTGTGGAAAATTCTTAAAGAGATGGGAATGCCAGACCACCTGACCTGCCTCTTGAGAAATCTGTATGCAGGTCAGAAAGCAAGAGTTAGAACTGGACATGGAACAACAGACTGGTTTGAAATTGGGAAAGGAGTATGCCAAGGCTGTATACTGTCACCCTGCTTACTTAACTCATATGCAGAGTGAATAATGAGAAACACTGGGCTGGATAAAGCACAAGCTGGAATCAAGATTTCTGGGAGAAATATCAATAACCTCAGATATGCAGATGACACGATGCTTATGGCAGAAAATGAAGAACTAAACAGCCTCTTGATGAAAGTGAAAGAGGAGAGTGAAAAAGTTGGCTTAAAGCTCAACATTCAGAAAACTAAGATCATGGCATCGGGTCCCATCATTTCATGGCAAATAGATGGGGTAACAGTGGAAACAGTGACAAACTTTATTTTTGGGGCTCTAAAATCACTGCAGATAGTGATTGCAGCCATGAAATTAAAAGATGCTTGCTCCTTGGGAGAAAAGCTATGACCAACTTAGACAGCATATTAAAAAGCAGCGACATTACTTTGCCAACAAAGGTCTGTCTAATCAAAGCTATGGTTTTTTGAGTAGTCACGTATGGATGTGAGTTGGACTATAAAGAAAGCTGAGTGCCGAAGAATTGATGCTTTTGAACTGTGGTGTTGGAGAAGACTCTTGAGAGTCCCTTGGACTTCAAGGAGATCCAACCAGTCCATCCTAAAGGAGACCAGTCCTGGGTGTTCATTGGAAGGACTGATGCTGAAGCTGAAGCTCCAATACTTTGGCCACCTGATGTGAAGAACCGACTCATTGGAAAAGACCCTGATGCTGGGAAAGATTGAAGGTGGGAGAAAAAGGGGACAAGAGAGGATGAGATGGTTGGACGGCATCACCAACTCAATGGACAGGAGTTTGAGCAAGCTCCAGGAGTTGGTGGTGGACAGTGAGGCCTGGCGTGCTGCAGTCCACGGGGCTGCAAATGGTGGTATACCACCAGAGACTGAACTGAACTGAAAGCCACACTGAGCTCACAGCCACCTATAAACACACCCTGCTCACCATAGGGACAAGACCTAGCTCCACCCACCAGTGGGCAGGCACCAGTGCCACTTTCCAAGAGGTCTGCACGGGTCTCAGGATCAACATGATCCAGCCAGGGCATACACCAGAAGCAAGAGGAGTTATTACAATCCTCTAGTCTGCAAGGAGATCCAACCAGTCCATTCTAAAGATCAGTCCGGGGTGTTCTTTGGAAGGAATGATGCTGAAGCTGAAACTCCAATACTTTGGCCACCTCATGCGAAGAGTTGACTCATTGGAAAAGACTCTAATGCTGAGAGGGATTGGGGGCAGGAGGAGAAGGGGACGACAGAGGATGAGATGGCTGGATGGCATCACCGACTTGATGCACAGGAGTTTGAGTGAACTCTGGGAGTTGGTAATGGACAGGGAGGCCTGGAGTGCTGCAATTCATGGGGTTGCAAGGAATCGGACACGACTGAGTGACTGAACTGAACTGAACTGAACTGAGTCTGTAGAAAGGAGATGACACACACAGAAAGTTACACAGTGGTGAAATATATTCCAGATGAAGGAATAAGAGAAAAGCCCACAAGAGCAACTAAATGAATTGGAACCTACCTGAAAAAGAATTTAGAGTCATGATGGTAAAGATGATCCAACATATCAGAAAAAGAATGAAGGTACAGGGATTTCCCTGGTAGTCCAATGGTAAAGAATCTCCCTTCCAATACAGAAGACGCCAGTTTGATTCCTGGTTGGAGAACCAACATCCCACATGCCACAGGGCATCTAAGCCTATGCACCACAACTACTGAGCCAGCAGCTGCAGCTCCTGGGACGGCAGACTCTGAAACCTGGGTACCACAACTAGATAGAAGTCCATGCTTCGCAACCAAGAGCCCACAGGCCTCAACAAGAAATCCTGAATGCTGCAGATAAGACTCAATGGAGCCAAAATTAAATAAATGAGAGTAAAAGAAGAGAGGAAAGAAACTGAATCCTCCAGTTCAAGATAGTTGAGTGGAAGTATGTGTGCTCACCTCCTCCTGTGAAAGCACCAGAATTACAACTAGCTACTGAACAACAAATGACAGCAGGATGCTGGAACCCACCATAAAAAGATATCCCAAGTCCAAAGACAAAGAAGCCACAGCAAGATGGTAGGAGGAGCACAATCATGATAAAATCAAATCCCACGCCTGCCAGGTGGGTAACCCACAGACTGGGAGAACAATAATACCAAAGAAGTTCTCACACTGTGGTGAAGGTTCTGAACCCCATGTCAGGCTTCCCAGCCTAGGGATCCAACAAAGGGACTGGGAATCCCCAGGAATCTGGCTTTGAGGGCCAGCAGGATTTGATTATATGACTCCCAGAGGACTAGGGGAAACAGAGACTCCAGTCTTGGAGGGCACAAACAAAATTCTGTGCACACCAAGACCCAGAGGAGAGGAGCAGTGACCCCACAGGAGACTGAACCAAAAATACCTGCTAGTGTTGGAGGGCCTCCTCTGGAGACGTTGGTTGGCAGGGACTCACCACAGGGATGGACAGGAGAACTGGAAGGTCCCCCTTGTAATAAATCTTCTGGGAGTTTGCCATTAACCCTACCATAGAGACCATCAGAGAGAGCAGACAGAAGAAGCAAGAAGCACAGTTTCACAGCAGCTATAACAAAAACCATATTACAGAAAGTTCAGTTCAGTTCAGTCACTCAGTCATGTCCGACTCTTTGCGACCCCAGGAATCGCAACACGCCAGGCCTCCCTGTCCATCACCAACTCCCAGAGTTCACTCAAACTCATGTGCATCGAGTCGGTGATGCCATCCATCCATCTCATCCTCTGTTGTCCCCTTCTTTTCCTGCCCCCAATCCCTCCCAGCATCAGGGTCTTTTTCAATGAGTCAACTCTTCACATGAGATGACCAAAGTATTGGAGTTTCAGCCTCAGCATCAGTCGTTCCAATGAACACCCAGGACTGGTCTCCTTTAGGATGGACTGGTTGGATCTCCTTGCAGTCCAAGGGACTCTCAAGAGTCTTCTCCAACACCACAGTTCAAAAGCATCAATTCTTTGGCAATCAGCTTTCTTCACAGTCCAACTGTGATAAATGATAAATGATAAAGCAGAAAGTTACATCCCAGATGAAGGGACAAGAAAGTCTCAGAAAAAAAACTAAATGGAGTGGAAATAGGCAACCTTCTAATAAATAATTCAAAATAATGATAGTGAAGATGATCCAGGATCTCAGGAAAACAATGGAGGCAAAAATTGAGAATATGCAAGAAAAGTTTACCAAAGACCTATAAGAATTAAAGAACAAATATACACTAGAAGGAATCAATAGCAGAATAACTAAGGCAGAAGAATGGATAAATGACCTGGAGGAGAGAATGGTGGAAATCTCTGCCACAGAACAGTATATAGAAAAAAGAATGAAAAGAAATGAAGACAGTCTAAGAGACCTCTGGGACAACATTAAACACATGAACATTTGAATTACATGGGTCCCAGAAGGAGAAGAGAGAGAAAGGACCTGAGAAAATATTTGAAGAGATACTAGCTGAAAACTTTCTGAATATGGGATAGGAAATAATCAATCAAGTCCAGGAAGCACAGAGAGTTCCAGGAATGATAAACCCAAGGAGGAACACACCAAGACACATACAAATCAAACTGACAAAAATTCAAGACAGAGATAAAATATTAAAAGCAACAAGGGAAAAATGACAAATAGTACAAGGGAACTCCCATCAGGTTATCAGCTGATTTCTCAACAGAAACTCTACAAGCCAGAAGAGAATGACATGATATATTTAAAGTGATGAAAGGGAAGAACCTACAACCAAGAATACTCTACCCAGCAAGACTCTCCTTCAGAACTGATGGAGAAGTCAAAAGCTTCCCAGATAAACAAAAATTAAGAGAACTCAGCACCACTAAACCAGCTTTACAACAAATGCTAAAGGAACTTCTCTAGGCAGAAAACAAAAGAGAAGGAACAGACCTACAGAAAACAAACCCAAAACAACTAAGAAAATGGTAATAGGATCATGTACTGTGCTCAGTGGCTTCAGTCATGTCTGACTTTTTGCGACCTATGGACTGTAGCCTGCCAAGCTCCTCTGACCATGGGATTCTCCAGGTGAGAATAATGGAGTGGGTAGCCCTCCTCCAGGAGATATTCCCAACCTAGGAACTGAACCCAAATCTCCAGCACATCCTGCATTGCAGGCAGGTTCTTTACCCACTGAGCCACCTGGGAAGTCCATTAGCATACTGCTGCTGCTGCTGCTGCTAAGTTGCTTCAGTCGTGTCTGACTCTGTGCGACCCCATAGACGGCAGCCTACCAGGCTCACCCGTCCCTGGGATTCTCCAGACAAGAACGCTGGAGTGGGTTGCCATTTCCTTCTCCAATGCATGAAAGTGAAAAGTGAAAGTGAAGTAGCTCAGTCATGTCCGACCCTCAGCGACCCCCAGCGACCCCATGGACTGCAGCCTTCCAGGCTCTTCTGTCCATGGGATTTTCCAGGCAAGAGTTCTGGAGTGGGGTGCCATTGCCTTCTCCACATTAGCATACTAACACCCCCTAAACATTGTTTCCATTAGCTTATGATATCAGAATGTAGAGAAGCAAACCTACAGATCTGTCTCCTGACTATCTTCATAAGACATGTAACTGGTCTGTTATCAACTGCACACAGGCCTCCTGAATGCAAGGCTTCTCCAGCCCTGCAGAGCCCTTTAAGCTGCTGCTGTAAGCAACATTTACAGTAAGCAAGGACACCAGTATAAAGACAAATGCTAATCAAACAATGCCAGAGCAGCATTTCACATACTTCCATCAAGCATAGCATATGCATTCCAATCCCTAAGAAAGGCAATGCCAAAGAATGTTCAAACTACCACACAATTGCACTCATCTCACATGCTAGCAAAGTAATTGGAGAAGACAATGGCACCCCACTCCAGTACTCTTGCCTGGAAAATCCCATGGACAGAGGAGCCTGGTGGGCTGCAGTCCATGGGGTCACTAAGAGTCGGACACAACTGAGCGACTTCACTTTCACTTTTCACGTTCATGCATTGGAGAAGGAAATGGCAACCCACTCCAGTGTTCTTGCCTGGGGAATCCCAGGGACGGGGGAGCCTGGTGGGCTGCCGTCTATGGGGTCGCACAGAGTCGGACGCGACTGAAGTGACTTAGGAGCAGCAGGACTATATTATGACCTTTTATGTACCATGTTTCACTTTTTATATTTCATATTCAGTGTTCCCATATCATTTAGTTCATGTTCTCCAATTTCTCCATCTCTTCTTTTTCTTTCTTGGATATTCTTTCTCAAGTCTTTATCAAGTGTAGCAGAAAAGCTTTTGTATATATACATATAAATATGTATAATATATATTTGAAAACTTACAAATTTTTACCAAACTAAAAAAAATGACATTTTGATTCCACTTGTTTGACTTAGTATGAATAGAATGCTAGATTTCTAATTAAAAAAATAGACATACAACAAGCAACAAAGATTTACTGTATAGCATAGGGAACTATAGTCAATATCCTGTAATAAGCTATGATGGAAAATAATTTCAAAATAATGTATGTGTATTAGTGTAAGTACTGCATTGCGGGCTCTTTTGTTAACTATGATGGCAACTCCATTTCTTTTAAGGGATAGTGGTAGATCGTGTCCACAGTGGTAGTATAATGGTGATCTGAGTTAAATTCACCCATTGCAGTCCATTTTAATTCACTGATTCCTAGAATGTCGACGTTCACTTCTGCCATCTCCTGTTTGACCACTTCCAGTTTGCCTTGATTTATGGACCTAACATTCCAGGTTCCTATGCAATATTGCTCTTTACAGCATCGGACCTTGCTTCAATCACCAGTCATATCCACAACTGGGTGTTGTTTTCGCTTTGGCACCATCCCTTCATTCTTTCTGAAGTTATTTCTCCAGTGATCTCCCCTATCATTTTGGGCACCCACTGACCTGGGGAGTTCATCTTTCCGTGTCCTATCTTCCTGCCTTTTCATGCTGTTCATTTGGCCTTGGAGTACAGAATGAAGCAGGGCAAAGGCTAATAGAGTTTTGCCAAGAGAACGCACTGGTCATAGCAAACACCCTCTTCCCACAACACAAGAGAAGACTCTACACATGGACATCACCAGATGGCCAACACTGAAATCAGAATGATTATATTCTTTGCAGCCAAAGATGGAGAAGTTCTATACAGTCAGCAAAAACAAGACTGGGAGCTGACTGTGGCTCAGACCATGAACTCCTTATTGACAAATTCAGACTTAAATTGAGGAAAGTGGGGAAAACCACTAGACCATTCAGGTATGATCTAAATCACATCCCTTATGATTATACAGTGGAAGTGAGAAATAGATTTAAGGGACTAGATCTGATAGACCGAGTGCCTGATGAACTATGGACAGAGGTTTGTGACATTGTACAGGAGACAGGAATCAAGACCATCCCCAGAAAAAAAATGCAAAAAGCAAAATGGCTGTCTGAGGAGGTCTTACAAATAGCCGTGAAAAGAAGAGAAGCGAAAAGCAAAGGAGAAAAAGAAAGATATATCCATTTGAATGCAGAGTTCCAAAGAACATCAAGGAGAGATAAGAAAGCCTTCCTCGGTGATCAATGCAAAGAAATAGAGGAAAACGAAAGAATGGGAAAGACTAGAGATCTTTTCAAGAAAATTAGAGATACCAAGGGAACATTTCATGCAAAGATGGGCTCAATAAAGGACAGAAATGGTATGGACCTAACAGAAGCAGAAGATATTAAGAAGAGGTGGCGAAAATACACAGAAGAATTGTACAAAAAAGATCTTCACAACCCAGTTATTCATGATGGTGTGATCACTGACCTAGAGCCAGACATCCTGGAATGTGAAGTCAAGTGGGCCTTAGGAAGCATCACTACAAACAAAGCTAGTGGAGGTGATGGAATTCCAGTTGAGCTATTTCAAATCCTAAAAGACGATGCTGTGAAAGTGCTGAACTCAATATGTTAGCAAATTTGGAAAACTCAGCAGTGGCCACAGGACTGGAAAAGGTCAGTTTTCATTCCAATCCCAAAGAAAGGCAATGCCAAAGAATGCTCAAACTACCAAAAATTGCGCTCATTTCACATGCTAGTAAAGTAATGCTCAAAATTCTCCAAGCAGGCTTCAGCAAGCCCGTGGAAAATTCTGAAAGAGATGGGAATACCAGACCACCTGACCTACCTCTTGAGAAACCTGTATGCAGATCAAGAAGCAACAATTAGAACTGGACATGGAACAACAGACTGGTTCCAAATAGGAAAAGGAGTACGTCAAGGCTGTATATTGTCACCCTGCTTATTTAACTTACATGCAGAGTACATCATGAGCAATGCTGGGCTGGAAGAAGCACAAGCTGGAATCAAGATTTTTGGGAGAAATATCAATAACCTCAGATATGCAGATGACACCACCCTTATGGCAGAAAGTGAAGAAGTACTAAAGAGTCTTTTGATGAAAGTGAAAGAAGAGAGTGAAAAACTTGGCTTAAAACTCAACATTCAGAAAACTAAGATCATGGCATCCAGTCCCATCACTTCATGGCAAATAGATGGGGAAACAGTGGAAACCAAGAGAGACTTTATTTTGGGGGCTCCAAAATCACTGCAGATGGTGATTGCTGCTATGAAATTAAAAGATGCTTACTCCTTGGAAGAAAAGTTAGGACCAACCTAGACAGCATATTCAAAAGCAGAGACATTACTTTGCCAACAAAGGTCCATCTAGTCAAGGCTATGGTTTTTCCAGTAGTCATGTATGGATGTGAGTTGGAGTATACAGAATGCTGAGCACCAAAGAATTGATGCTTTTGAACTGTGGTGTTGGAAAAGACTCTTGAGAGTCCCTTGAACTGCAAGGAGGTCAGTCCTGGGTGTTCACTGAAAGGACTGATGTTGAAGGTGAAACTCCAATACTTTGGCCATCTGATGTGAAGAGCTGACTCATTGGAAAAGACCCTGATGCTGGGAAAGATTGAGGGCAGGAGGAGAAGGGAGTGACAGAGGATGAAATGGTTGGATGGCATCACCGTCTCAATGGACACGAGTTTGGGTAGGCTCCAGGATTTGGTGTTTGACAGGGAGGCCTGGCATGCTGCAGCTCATGGGGTCACAAAGAGTCAGACTGAGCGACTGAACTGAACTGATTAGTGTAAGTGAATCACCTTCCTGTGCACCTGAAACATTGAAAGTCAATTATACTTCGATACTGTGTGGATCACAATAAACTGTGGAAAATTCTGAAAGAGATGGGAATCCCAGACCACCTGATCTGCCTCTTGAGAAATTTGTATGCAGGTCAGGAAGCAACAGTTAGAACTGGACATGGAACAACAGACTGGTTCCAAATAGGAAAAGGAGTTCGTCAAGGCTGTATATTGTCACCCTGTTTATTTAACTTATATGCAGAGTACATCATGAGAAACGCTGGACTGGAAGAAACACAAGCTGGAATCAAGATTGCCGGGAGAAATATCAATAGCCTCAGATATGCAGATGACACCACCCTTATGGCAGAAAGTGAAGAGGAACTCAAAAGCCTCTTGATGAAAGTGAAAGTGGAGAGTGAAAAAATTGGCTTAAAGCTCAACATTCAGAAAATGAAGATCATGGCATCCGGTCCCATCACTTCATGGGAAATAGATGGGGAAACAGCGGAAACACTGTCAGACTTTATTTTTCTGGGCTCCAAAATCACTACAGATGGTGACTGCAGCCATGAAAGATGCTTACTCCTTGGAAGAAAACTTATGACCAACCTAGATAGCATATTCAAAAGCAGAGACATTACTTTGCCAACAAAGGTTCATCTAGTCAAGGCTATGGTTTTTCCTGTGGTCATGTATGGATGTGAGAGTTGGACTGTGAAGAAGGCTGAGCGCCAAAGAATTGATGCTTTTGAACTGTGGTGTTGGAGAAGACTCTTGAGAGTTCCTTGGACTGCAAGGAGATCCAACCAGTCCATTCTGAAGGAGATCAGTCCTGGGATTTCTTTGGAAGGAATGATGCTAAAGCTGAAACTCCAGTACTTTGGCCACCTCATGCGAAGAGTTGACTCATTGGAAAAGACTGATGCTGGGAGGGATTGGGGGCAGGAGGAGAAGGGGACGACAGAGGATGAGATGGCTGGATGGCATCACTGACTCGATGGACGTGAGTCTCAGTGAACTCTGGGAGTTGGTAATGGACAGGGAGGCCTGGCATGCTGCGATTCATGGGGTCGCAAAGAGTCAGACACGACTGAGAGACTGATCTGATCTGATCTGAACATATATACATTTTTTAAAAACAGATACTGAACGCTAATAACAATAAATTAAAAAAAAGGAATGGAGGTACAGACAGAGACGATACAAGAGATGATTAACAAAAAGCTAGAAGATTTAAAAAGATGAATAAAATACTGGAATGAAAAATACAATAGAAAGAATCAATAGCAGAATACTTGAGGCAGAATAATGAATAAGTGAGTTGAAAGACAGAATTTTAAAAAATGACAACAGACTCAAGAGACTTCCAGGAGAATATTAAATGCACCAACATTTGAATTATAGGGGTTGCAGAAGAAACTGAGAAAGAGCAAGAGTCTGAGAAAATATTTGAAGAGATTATAGTAAAAAATTTCCCTAACATGGGGGAAAGGAAATAGTCAATCAAATCCAGGAAGTGCAGAGAATGACATACAGTGCCAAGGAGAAACACTCCAAGACACATATTAATCAAACTAACAAACATTAAATACAAAGATGAAATATTAAAAGCACCAAGGAAAGGCAACGAGTAACGCATAACATGCAAGGGAATTCCCATAAGTTTATCAATATTTTCAGCAGAAACTCTGCAGGCCAGAAAGGAATGGCAGGATATATTTAAAATGATGAAAGGGGGAAAACCTACAACCAAGATTACTCTACCCAGCAAGGATCTCATTCACAATCAGAAGCTTCAGGGAGAGGCAAAACCTCACAGAATTTAGCAGCACCAAAACAGTTTTACAACAAATGCTAAAGGAACTTCTCTAGCTGGAAAACAAGAATAAGAAGACTTACAAAAACAAGCCCCAAACAATGAACAAAACGGCTGTAGGATCATACATTATTGATAATTAAAGGTAAATGGAGTACATGCTCCAAACAAAAGATATAGACAGGATGAATGGATACAAAAACAAGATCCATGTGTATGCTGTCTGCAAAAGACCCACTTCAGACCAAGGGACACATACAGACTGAAAGTGAGGGGATGGAATATGATATTCCATGCAAATAGAAATCAAAAGAAAGTCAGAGTTAGCAATACTCATATTAGACAAAACACACTTTAAGTACTATTAAAAGAGACAAGGAAGGATACTACATAATGATCAAGACATCAATCCAAGAAGATATAACAATTATATATGCAACCAACAGATGAGCGGCTAACACGTTCACGCAACCAACTTAGGAGCACCTCAATACATAAGGCAAAACCTAACAGCCAAAAGAGAGGAAATCAATAGAAACACAGTAACAGTGGGTGACTAACACTCCACTTACACCAATGGATAAATCATTCGGACAGAAAAATAATGGGAAAATACAAGCCTTTAAATGACACACAGATTTACTTGATATTTATAGTATACTCCATTTGAAAGGGGCAAAATAAACTTTCTACTCACATGCACACAGAACATTCTCCAAGATAGATCCCATCCTGAGTCACAAATCAAGCCTTGGTAAATTTAAGAAAAATGAAATCATATCAAGTACCTTTTTGGACCAAAATGCTGTGAGATTAGAAATCAATTACAGGAAAAATAATATAAAAAACACAAACATATGGAGACTAAATATTATAAGATTAAATAACCAAGGGGTCACTGAAGAAATCAAAGTGCATATAAAGAAATACCTAGAAACAAATGACAATGAAAACATAATGACTCGAATTCTATGGGGTGCAGCAAAAGAAGTCCTAACAGGGATGTTTAAATCAATTCCTTCTTAACTCATGAGACAAGAAAATCTCAAATGAACAACCTAACCTTACATCTAAAGTAACTAGAAAAAGAAGAGCAAAACCCCACCAAAATTAGTAGAAAAAAAGAAATCATAAAGACCAGAGTAGAAATAAACAAAATAGAAATGAATAACAATCACTGCAAATGGTGACTGCAGTCATGAAATTAAAAGACACTTATTCCTTGGAAAGAAAGTTATGACCAACCTAGATAGCATATTCAAAAGCAGAGACATTACTTTGCCAACAAACGTCCATCTAGATAAGGCTACGGTTTTTCCAGTGGTCATGTATGGATGTGAGAGTTGGACTGTGAAGAAAGCTGAGTGCCAAAGAATTGATGCTTTTGAACTGTGGTGTTGGAGAAGACTCTTGAGAGTCCCTTGGACTGCAAGGAGATCCAACCAGTCCATTCTAAAGGAGATCAGCCCTGGGATTTCTTTGGAAGGAATGATGCTAAAGCTGAAACTCCAGTGCTTTGGCCATCTCATGCTAAGAGTTGACTCATTGGAAAAGACTCTGATGCTGGGAGGGATTGGGGGCAGGAGGAGAAGGGGATGACAGAGGATGAGATGGCTGGATGGCATCACTGACTCGATGGACATGAGTCTGAGTGAACTCCGGGAGTTGGTGATGGACAGGGAGGCCTGGCGTGCTGTGATTCATGGGGTCACAAAGAGTTGGACATAACTGAGCGACTGAACTGAACTGAATGAACAATGAAATTATTTCTCTAATTCTCTTCATGGATCACACCCCTTCACCCTTGTCATGATGAAAGGGCCTGCATAACTCAATGAAGCTATGAGCCATGCTGTGCAGGGCCACCCAAGATGACAGGTCATAGTGGAGAGTTCTGACAAAATGTGGTCCGTAGGATAAGGGAATGCCAAACCACTCCAGTATTCTTACCACAACCCTATGGACAGTATGAAAAGACAAAAATATATGACACTGGAAGATGAGCCCCCCATGTTGGAAGGTGTCCAATATGTTACTGGGGAAGAGCAGAAGGGAATTACTAATATCTCCAGAAAGAATGAAGAGGCAGGGCCAAAGCAGAAAGGACACTCAGTTGTGGATGTGTCTGGTGGTGAAAACTAAGCGTGATGCTGTAAAGAACAATATTACATAGGTACATGAATGTTAGGTCCATGAAGTAATGTAAATTGGATGTGGTCAAGCAGATGACCAAGAGTGAACATCGACAACTTAGGAGCCAGTGAACTAAAATGGACAAGAATGGACAAATTTAATTCAGATAATCATTATTATTTACTACTGTGGGCAAGAATCTTTTAGAAGAATTGGAGTAGCCCTCATGTCAACAAAAGAGTTGGAAACACAGTACTTGGGTGCAACCTCAAAAATGACAGAATGAGCTCAGTTTGTTTCCAAGGCGAACCAATTGACATCATAGGAATCCAAGTCTATGCCTCAAACACCAATGCTGAAGAAACTGAAGTTGACCTGTTCTATGAAGACCTACAAGACCTCTAGAACTAACACCCAAAATGGAACTAACACCAAATGGAACTGGAATACAAAAGTAGGAAGTCAAGAGAAACGTGGAGTAACAGGAAAGTTTTGCCTTGGAGTACAAAATGAAGCAGGACAAAGGCTAACAGAGTTTACTCATAACAACACACTGGTTGTAGCAAACACCCTCTTTCAACAACACAAAACATAACTCTACACATGGACATCACCAGATGGGTCAATTCTGAAATTAGACTGATAACATTCTTTGCAGCCAAAGATGGAGAAACTCTATATAGTAAGCAAAAACAAGACCTGGAGATAACTGTAGCTCAGATCATCAGCTCCATGTTGCAAAATTCAGTTTAAATTGAAGAAAATAATTTAAGTGGAAAACCACTAGGCCATTCAGATATGACCCTAAATCATATCCCTTATGATTACATAGTGGAGGTGACAAATAGATTGAAGGGATTAAATCTAGTACACAGAGTACCTGAAGAACAATGGATGGAGGTTCTCAATACTATACAGGAGGCAGTGACCAAAACAATCCCAAAGAAAAAGAAAGGCAAGAAGGCAAAGTGGTTGTCTGAGGAGGCTTGAGAAACAGCTGAAGAGAGAAAGAAGCGAAAGGGAAGGAAGAAAGGGAAAGATATACCCAACTGAATGCAAAGTTCTCGAGAATAGCAAGGAGACATAAGAAGGTCTTCTTAAGTGAACAATGCAAAGAAATAGAGGAAAACAATAGAATGGGAAAGAGTAGAGAGCTCCTTAAGAAAGTTCGGAGATATCAAGGGAATATTTCACACAAGGGTAGGCACAATAAAGGGCAGAAATGGTAAGGACCTAACAGAAGTAAAAGAGATTAAAAAGAGGTGGCAAGACTATGCAGAACTATATGAAAAAGGTCTTAATGACCTGGATAATCATGATGGTGTGGTCCCCCACCTAGAGCCAGACATCCTGGAGTGTGAAGTCAAGTGGGCTTTAGAAAGCATTACTATGAACAAAGCGAGTGGAGGTGGTGGAATGCCAGCTGAGCTATTTAAAATCCTACAAGATGATGCTGTTAAGGTGCTGCACTCAGTATGTCAGCAAATTTGGAAAACTTAGTAGTTTTCCTTAGTAGACCACTGGACTGCAAAAGGTGTTTTCATTCCAATCCCAAAGAAGGGCAATGCTAAAGAATGTTCAAACTACCATAAAATTGAGCTCATTTCACATGCTAGCAAAGTTATGCTCAAAATCCTTCAAGCTAGGATTCAGTAGTATGTGAACTGAGAAGTTCCACATGTAAAAGTTGGATTTAGAAAAGGCAGAGGAACCAGAGATCAAATTGGCAACATTCGTTGGATCACAGAGAAAGCAAAGGAATTTCAAAAAAACACCTACTTCTGCTTCATTGACTGCACTAAAACTTTTGACTGTGTGGATCACAACAAACTGTGGAAAATTTAAGAGATAGGAATTCCAAACCACCTTACCTATCTCCTGAGAAACCTGTATATGGGTCAAGAAGCAACAGTTAGAACCTGACATGAAAAAACAGACTGGTTCAAAATTGGGAAAGGATTACAGCCAGGCTGCATACTGTCACCCTGCTTATTTAACTTCTATGCAGAGTATATCATGCGAAATGCCAGGCTGGATGAATCACAAGCTGGAAGCAAGGTTATCAGGAGAAATAACAACTTTAGATATGCAGATGACACCACTAGAATGGCAAAAAGTGAAGAGGAACTTAACAGCCTTTTGATGACAGTAAAAGAAAAGAGGGAAAAAGCTGGCTTAAAACTCAACATTCAAAAAACTAAGATGTTGGCATCTAGTTCTGTCACTTCATGACAATAGAAGGGGAAAAAGTTGAAACAGTGACAGATTTTGTTTTCTTGGGCTCCAAAATCATTGTGGATGGTGACCACAGCAATGAAATTAAAAAGACGCTTGCTCCTTGGAAGGAAAGCTTTGATAAATTAGACAGCATATTAAAAAGCAGAGACATCATCTTGCCAACAAAGGTTCATATAATCAAAGCTATGGTTTTTCCAGTAGGTCATGTATGGATATGAGAGTTGGACCAGAAAGTAGGCTGAGTGACCAAGAATTGATGCTTTCGAATTGTGGTGCTAGAGAAGGCTCTTGAGAGAATCTTAGATTGCAAGGATATCAACCCAGTTAATCCTAAAGGAAATCAACCCTGAATATTCATAGGAAAGACTGATGCTGAAGCTGAAGCTCCAATACTTTAGCCACCTGGTACACAGAGCTAACTCATTGGTAATGACCCTGATGCTGGGAATGTCAAAAGGAGAAGCAGGCAACAGAGTATGAGAAGGTTGGATGGCATCACTGACTCAATGGATATGAGTTTGAGCAAACTCTGGAAGATACTGAAGGACAGTGAACCCTGGCATGCTCAAGTCTGCAGAATCTCAAAGAGTTTGACACAACTTAGTGACTGAACAATAACAACAATGAAATAAAAGCTGCTTCTTTGAGATGATAAACAAAATTGATAAATCTTTAGCCAGAATCATAAGAAAAAAGGGAGATGACTAAAATCAACAAAATTAGAAGTAAAAAACAAGATGTGATGGAAACTGCAGAAATACAAGGGAACATAAGAGATTACTACAAACAACTATATGGACAATCTAGAAGAAATGGACGAATTCTTGAAAAAGTACAACCTTTCAAGACTAAATAAGGAAGAAATAAAAACTATGAACAGATCAATCACAAATAATGAAATTGAGACTGATTAAAAATCTTTCTAAAAACAAAAGTCAAAGATCAAATGGTTTCTCAGGCATGTTCTATCAAATATTTATAGAAGAGCTAACACTTATCCTTCTCAAACTCCTCAAAAAATTGCAGAGGGAGGAACATTCCTAAGCTTATCCTACAGGGCCATCATCACCCTGATACCAAAACCAGACAAAGATAGCATACATACACACAAATTACAGGCCAATATCACTGATAAACATAGACGTAAAAATCCTCAAAAAAATACTAGCAATCCAAACCCAACATGTTAAAGGGAACATACACCGTGATCAAGTGCAGTTTATACCAAGAATGCAAAGATTCTTCAATATATGTACATCAATGAATGTGATACACCATATCAACAAGTAGAAGGATAAAAACCACATGATAATTTCAATATATGGAGAAAAAGCTTTTGACAAAATTCAAAATGCATTTTGGGCTTCTCTGGTAGCTCAGCTGGTAAAGAATCTGCGGGCAATGCAGGAGACCTTGGTTTGATTCCTGGGTCAGGAAGATCCCATGGAGAAGGTATAGGCTACCCACTCCAGTATTCTTAGGCTTCCTTGGTGCCTCTGATGGTTTAAAAAAAAAAAAAAATCCTCCTGCAATGTGGAAGACCTGGGTTTGATCTTTGGGTTGAGAAGATCCCCTGGAGGAGGGAATGGCAACCCATTCCAGTATTTTTGCCTGAAGAAACCCCATGGACAGAGGAGCCTGGTGCACTACAGCCTATGGGGTTGCAAAGTGCTGGACACGACTGAGCAACTAAGCACAGCAACATCCATTTATGATTAAAAAAAAAAAAAAAATAACTGTCCAGAATTTGGGCATAAATGGAACCTACTCAACATAATAAAGGCAATATGTAATAAACCCCACAGGAAACATCATTCTCAACACTGAAATATGAAAGAATTTCCTTGAAGATCAATAACAAGACACAGATGCTCACTCTTGTCACTATTATTCAACATAGTTTTGGAAGTCTCAGTTATGGCAATCAGAGAAGAAAAGGGAAAAAAAGCAATCCAAATTGGAAAAGAAGTAAAACTATTACTGTTTGCAGATGACATGATACTATACATGGAAAATCCTAAAGATACCACCAGAAAACTACTACAGCTAAACAATGAAATTAGTAAAGTCACAGGATACAAAATGAATACACAGAAATATCTTGCATTCCTATACACTAACAATGAAAAATTAGTAAAACAAATTAAGGAAATAATTGCATTCACCACTGTAACAGAAAGAATAAAATACCTAGGAATAAACATACCTAAAGGGACAAAAGACCTGTATCCAGAAAATTGTAAGATACTATTCAAATAAATCTACAGATTCAATGCAACCTGTATCAAATTACCAAGGCCATTTTTCACAGAATTAAAACAAAAAATTTTATAATTTATATGGAAACACAAAAGACCCCACATAGTAAAAGCAATACTGAGAATGAAAGAGCTGAAGAAATCTGGATCCCCTACTTTTCAATATACTACAAAGCTTGAGTCATCAAGATAGTATGGTACTTGCACAAAAACAAAAATATAGATCAATGGAACAGGATACAAAGCCCAGAAATAAACCCACACACTTACAGTCACTAAATCTTTGACACAGGAGACGAGAATGTACAATGGAGAAAACACACCCCCTTCAATAAGTGGTGCTGTGAAAACTAGACAGTTAAATGTAAAAGAATGAAATTAGAATGCTAACACCATGCACAAAAATAAACTAAAAATGGATTAACAACCTAAATGTAAGGCCAGATACTATTAAAAAAAAAAAAAAAACACACCAAAAAACTCTTGGAAAAAAAGTAGGCAGAACATTCTGACATAAATCACACTAAGATCTCTGAACAACCTCATAGAGTAATGAAAATAAAAAATAAACAAATGGGACCCAATTAAACCAAAAAATTTGCACAACAAAGGAAATTGTAAGATGAAAAGACAACCCTAAGAATGGGAGAACATACTTGTAAAGGAAGCAACTGAGAAAAGGATTAATCTGCAAAATATAAAAATAGCATATGCAGCTCAGTATCAAATAAAAAAAACAAGCCAATCAGAAAATGGGGAGAAGACGTAAACAGACATTTCTCCAGAGAAGACATACAGATAGCCAATAAACACATGGAAAAATGCTCAACATCACTATTAGAGAAACACAAATCAAAACTACAGTGTGGTATCACCTCACATCAGTCACAATGGCCATCATCACAAAATCTACAAAAAATAAATGCTGGAGCGGGTGTGGAGAAAAGGGAACCCTCTTGCACAGTTGGCAGAAATGCAAACTGATACAGTTACTATGGATAATGCATGGAAGCTCCTTTAAAAACTAAAAATGGAACTACCATATGACCCAGAAATTCCACTCTTTGGTATATATCTGAAGAAAACCATAATGTGAAAAGATACATGCACCTGAGTATTCATTTTAGCACTTTTTACAAGAGCCAGGACATGGAAGCAACCTGAGTGTCTGTCGACAGATGAATAAAGATGTGGCACACATATACAACAGAATACTACTAAATCATTTAAAAGAACAAAATTGAGTCATTTGTAGTGATGTGGATGGACCTAGAGCTGTCATACAGAGTGAAGTAAGTCAGAAAAACGAATGTTGAATATTAATGCATATATATAGCATCTAGAAAATGATACAGATGGACCTATTTACACAGCAAGAATAGAGACACAGACAGAGAGAGACTGGACACAGAGGGGAAAAGGGATGGTGGCACTAATTAGGAGAGTAGCACTGACATATATACACCACCATGTGTCAAACAGCTAGTATGAAGTTGCTGCGGAGCAGAGGCAGCACAGCTCAGTGTTCTGTCATGACATAGAGGGGTGAAACGGTGGGGGAGGCAGGGATATATCTATACATATAGGTGATTCACTTTGTTACACAGCAGACACTAACACAATATTGTAAAGCAATTATAACCAATATTATAAACAATAAAAACAATAAAACAATAAAAATAAAAGCAATTATAGACAATAAAATTTTTCTAAGTTTATTTTTAATGAGAGGATAATTGCTTTACAATGTTGTGTTAGTTTCTGCCAAACAATAATGTGACTCAGCCACACACATATATTTATCCCCTCCCTCTTGAGACTCTCTCCCAGCCAACAACAACAAGAAAAACTTTTTCCCAAAAAGCATTTTAAAAAGGGAAGTTTACAGCAATCAAGAAACAAAAATGTCAAAGGAAGAGCCTAACCATACATATAAAGCAAATTGAGAAAAGAGAACAAAAATATCCCAATGTTAGTAGAGGAACAAAATCATAAAGAACAGAACAGAAATAAATAAAACAGAAACAAAGAAAATAATAGAAAAAAAATCGGTAAAATTAAAATCTACTTATTCGGTAAGATAAACAAAATTGAGATATAACCATAATCAAGATAAAAGGGATAGGACTCAAATCAACAAAATTACAACTGAAAAAGGTGAAGTTATACCTGACATGGCAGAAATACAAAGGATCAGAAGAGACCACTACAAGCAACTATATGCCAATAAAATGGACAACCTGGAAGAAATGGCCAAATTCTTAGAAAAGTAAAATCTTCTAAGACTGAACCAGGAAGAAATAGAAACTATGAACAGATCAATCACAAGTAAAGAAAATTATCATTAAAAATCTTTCAACAAACAAAATTCTAGGACCAGATGGCTTCACAGGCAAGTTCTATCAAACATTTAGAGAAGAGCGAACACCTATCCTTCTCAAGCTCTTCCAAAAAGTGGGAGGGGCAGGAACCCTCCCAAGCTCGTCTATGCGGCCACCATCATCCTGATACAAAATCAGACAAAGATATCACAAAAACACAAAATTATAGGCCAATATCTTTGATGAACATTGAAGCAAAAATCCTCAACAGAATACTAGCAAACCAAATCCAACAATACATTAAAAGGATCATATACCATGATCAAGTGGGATTTATCCCAGGGATACAATGATTCATCAATATACACAAATCAACCAATGTGATAAACCATATTAACAAGCTGAAAGATAAAAACCATACGATAATCTCAAAAGATGCAGAAAAAGCTTCAGACAAAATTTAGCACCCATTTATGATTAAAAACAACAACAACAACAAAAAAACTCTTCAAAATATGGGCTAGGAGGAACCTACCTCAACATAATAAAGGCCATACATGAAAAACCCACAGCAAACATTATTCTCCATGGTAAAAAACTGAAAGCATTCCTTCTAAGATCAGGAACAAGACAAGAGTGCCCACTCTCACCACTATTATTCAACATAGTTTTGGAAGTCCTAGTTATGGCAATATGGAGAAGGAAATGGCAACCCACTCCAGTATTCTTGCCTGGAGAATCCTGTGGACGGAGGAGCCTAGTGGGCTGCTGTCTATGAGGTCACACAGAGTCAGACACGACTGAAGCGACTTCGCAGAAGCAGCAGCAGCAGTAATGGCAATCAGAGAAGAAAAAGAAAGAAAAGAAATAATGGAAATCAGAGAAGAAAAAAATAAAAGGAATCCAACCAAAAGGTTGGAAAAGAAGAAGCAAAACTCTGTCTGCAGACGACATGATACTATATATAGAAAACCATAAATATACTATCAGAAAATTACTAGAGTTAAACAGTGAATTTAGTAAAGGTGCAGGATACAAAATTAATACACAGAAATCACTTGTATTCCTATACACTAACAATGAAAAATCAGAAAGAGAAATTAAGGAATCAATCCTATTTACCACTGCAACAAAAATAAAATGCCTAGGAATAAACAAACTTAAGGAGACAAAAGAGCTGTATACAGAAAACTATAAGAAACTGATGAAAGAAATCAAGACAACATAACAGGTGGAGAGATATTCCATGTTCATGGATTGGAAGAATCAATATTGTGAAAATGACTATACTACCAAATTCAATCTACAGAGTCAATGCAATCTCTACCAAATTATCAATGGCATTTTTTACAGAACTAGAACAAAAATTTTCACAATTTGGATGGAAACACAAAAGACCCCCAAAACCCAAAGCAGTCTTGAAAAAGAAGAAAGGAGCTGGAGGAATCAACCTTCCTGATTTCAGATTATACTACAAAGCTACAGTCATCAAGATAGTATGGTACTGACACAAAAACAGAAATATAGATCAGTGGAACAAGACAGCAAGCCCAGAGATAAACCCATGCAAGAAATATGGGTATGTTCTTGACAAAGGAGGCAAGAATATACAATGAGGAAAAGACAGTCTTTTTAGTAAGTGGTGCTGGGAAAACTGGACAGCTCTGCATAAAAGAATGAAATTAGAATACTTCCTAACACCACACACAAAGATAAACTCAAAATGGATTAAAAGAACTAAATCTAAGGAAAGATACCATAAAACTCTTAGAAGAAAACATAGGCAGACCACTCTATGACATAAGTCACAGCAAGATCCTTTATGACCCACCTCTCAGAGTAATGCAAATAAAAACAAACAAACAAACAAGTGGGACCTAATTAAACTTAAAAGTTTTTGCACAGCAAAGGAAACTATAAACAAGGTGAAAAGACATACCTCAGAATGAGAGAAAATAACAGCAAATGAAACAAATGACAGAGGATTAATTTTCAAAACATACAAGCAGCTCATGTAACTCAATACTAGAAAAACAAACAAACCAACCAAAAAGTGGGCAAAAGACCTAAACTGACATTTTCCCAAAGAAGATGTGTGTGTGCTCATGCTCAGTTGTGTCCAATTCTTTGTGACCCCATTGACTATAGCCTGCTAGGCCCCTCTGCCCATGGAATTTTCCAGGCAAGAATACTGGAGTGGGTTGCCATTTGCTTCTCCAGGGGATCTTCCCAACACAGGGCTCAAACCCACATCTCCCAAGTCACCTGCATTGCAGGCTGATGCTTCACCATTGCGCCACCTAGGAAGAAAGAAAGAAGACATGCAGATAGCTAAGAAACACATGAAAAGGTGCTCAACATCTCTCATTATAGAGAAACGTAAAGCAAAACTACAATGAGATATTACCTCACACCAGTTAGAGTGGCTATCATCAAAAAATCTACAAACAATAAATGCTGGAGAGGGTGTGGAGAAAAGGGAACCCTCTTTCACTGTTGGTGAGAATGTAAATTGATACAGTCACTATGGAAGACAGTATGGAGATTCCTTTAAAAAGTAGGAATAAAACTACATACGACTCAACAATTGCACTCCTAGGCATATACCCCAAGGAAACCAAAACTGATAAAGACACACGTATCCCAGTGTTCATTGCAGCAATATTTAAAATAGCTAGAACATGGAAGCAACCTAGATGTCTATTGACAGATGGATAAAGAAGTTGTGGTACATATATACAATGGAATATTACTCAGCCATAAAAAAGAACACATTTGAGTCAGTACTAATGAGGTGGATGAACCTAGGAGTCTATTGTACAGAGTAAAGTAAGTCAGAAAGAGAAAAACAAGTATCATATATTAACCTATATATATGGAATCTAGAAAGATGGTACAGATAAACCTATTTGCAGGGCAGCAATGGAGACAGAGACATAGATAACAGACTTATAGAAATGGAGGTAGGGGGAAGGAGAGGGTGGGATGAATGGAGAAAGTAGCATGGAAGCTTCACAACTATGCATTATGCACTACCATATGTAAAACACATAGCCAGTGGGAATTTTCTGTATGACTTAGGCTACTCAAACTGGAGCTCTGTGACAACCTAGAGGGTTGCAATGGTGTGGGAGGTGGGAGGGAGGCACATGAGGGAGGGGACATATGTACACCTATGGCTGACTCATGTTGATGTATGGCAGAAACCAACAATACTGTACAGCAATTATCCTTCAACTAAAAATAAATTTTAAAATGCTACAAGATAGATTTAAAAATATTAATATGAGGAAATCTCTTGCATTCACATACACTAACAATAAGAGACCAGAAAGAGAAATTTAAGAATCAATCCCACATACTACTGCAGTGGAAAAATAAAATACCTAGGAATAAACCTATGTGAGGAGGCAAAAGATCTGTATGCAAAAACTATAAGATAGTGATGAAAGAATTCAGAGATAACTCAAAATTATGGACAGATAGACCATGCTCTTGGATTGCAAGAATCAATATTGTGAAAATTACAATACTATCCAAGGCAATCTACAGACTCAGTGCAATCCCTATCAAATTACCAAGGACATTTTTCACAGAATTAGATTTAAAAAATTGCAATTGATAGTCAACACAAAAGATCTTGTATCGAGAGAGCAACCTTGAGAAAGAAAAATGGAGCTGGAGTAATCAGGATCCCTGACCTCAGACTATACTACAAAGCTACAGTTATTGCCATAGTATGCTACTGGTACAAAATCAGAAATATAAATCACTGAAACAGGGCAGAAAGTCCAGAGAGAAACCCATGCACCTGTGGTCATCTAACTTATGACAAAGGGTGGAAGAATATACAGTGGAGTAAATACAGTCTGTACAATAAGTGGTGCTGTGAAAACTGGACAGCTACATGTAAAAGAATGACATTAAGACACTCCCTAACACTATGATTTGGTGTTACTTGCTAACTTAATTTGGCCCTGGAGTACGAAACAAAGCAGGGCAAAGGCTAACAGAGTTTTGCAAAGAGAACGCACTGGTCACAGCAAACACCTTATTCCAATAACATAAGAGACAACTCTGTACATGGACATCACCAGATGGTCAACACCAAAATCAGACAGATTATATTCTTTGCAGCAAAGATGGAGCAGCTCTATACAGTCAGAAAAAAAAAAAAAAAGACCAGGAGCTGACTGTGGCTCAGATCATGAACTCCTTATTGACAAATTCAGACTTAAATTGAAGAAAGTAGGGAAAACCACTAGACCATTCAGGTATGACCTAAATCAAATCCCGTATGATTATATAGTGGAAGTGACAAAGAGATACAAGGGATTATATCTGATAGAGTGCCTGAAGAACTATGGACAGAGGTTTGTGACATTGTACAGAAGGCTGTGATCAAGACCATTCCCAAGAAAAAGAAATGCAAAAAGGCAAAATGGTTGTCTGAGGAGGCCTTACAAATAGCTGAGAAAAGAAGAGAAGCAAAAGGCAAAGGAGAAAAGGAAAGTTACACCCATTTGAATGCAGAGTTCCAAAGAACAGAAAGGAAAGATAAGAAAACCTTCCTTAGTGATTAATGCAAAGGAATAGAGGAAAACAAAAGAATGGGAAAGACTAGAGATCTCTTCAAGAAAATTAGAGATACCAAGGGAACATTCCATGCAAAGATGGGCACAATAAAGGACAGAAATGGTATGGACCTAACAGAAGCAGAAAATATTAAGAAGAGGTGGCAAGAATACACAGAAGAACTGTACAAAAATGATCTTTACAACCCAGATAACCACGATGGTGTGATCACTCACCTAGAGCCAGACATCCTGGAATGTGAAGTCAAGTGGGCCTTAGGAAGCATCACTATGAACAAAGCTAGTGGAGGTGATAGAATTCCAGTTGAGTTCTTTCAAATCTTGACAGATAATGCTGTGAAAGTGCTGCACTGAATATGCCAGCAAATTTGGAAAACTCAGCAGTGGCCACAGGACTGGAAAAGGTCAGTTTTCATTCCAATCCCCAAGAAAGGCAATGCCAAAGAATGCTCAAACTGCCACACAATTGCACTCATCTCACAAGCTAGTAAAGTAATGCTCAAAATTCTCCAAGCCAGGCTTCAACAGTACGTGAATCGTAAACTTTCAGACATTCAAACTGCATTTAGAAAAAGCAGAGGAACCAGACATCAAATTGCCAACATTCACTGGATCGTACAATAATCAAGACAGTTCCAGAAAACATCAACTTCTGCTTTATTGACTACGCCAAAGCCTTTGACTGCGTGGATCACAACAAACTGTGGAAAATTCTGAAAGAGATGGGAATACCAGACCATCTGACCTGCCTCCTGAGAAATCTGTATGCAGGTCAAGAAGCAACAGTTAGAACTGGAAACAGACTGGTTCCAAATCGGGAAAGGAATATGGCAAGGCTGTATATACTCACCATGCTTATTTAACTTATATACAGAGTACATCATGAGAAATGCTGGGCTGGATGAAGCACAACTGGAATCAAGATTGCTGGGAGAAATGTCAATAACCTCAGATATGCAGATGACACCACCCTTATGGCAGAAAGTGAAGAAGAACTAAAGAGTCTCTTGATGAAAGTGAAAGAGGAGAGTGAAAAAGTTGGCTTAAAGCTCAACACTCAGAAAACTAAGATTATGGCATCTGGTCCCATCACTTCATGGCAAATAGATGGGGAAACAATAGAAACAGTGACAGACTTTATTTGGGGAGGGGGGGGCTCCAAAATCACTGCAGATGGTGACTGCAGCCATGAAATTAAAAGATGCTTGCTCCTTGGAAGAAAAGCTATGACCAACCTAGACAGCATATTAAAAAGCAGAGACATTACTTTGCTAAAAAAGGTCCATCTAGTCAAAGCTATGGTTTTTCCAGTGGTCATGTATGGATGTGACATTTGGAGTATAAAGAAAGCTGAGCACCAAAGAACTGATTCGTTTGAACTGTGGTTTGGAGAAGACTCTTGAGAGTCACTTGGATTGCACGGAGATCCAACCGGTCAATCCTAAAGGAATTCAGTCCTGAATATTCACTGAAAGGACTGATGCTGAAACTCCAATACTTGGCCACCTGATATGAAGAACTGACTCCTTTGAATAGACCCTGATGCTGGGAAAGACTGAAGGCCAGAATTGAAGGGGATGACAGAAGACGAGATGGTTGGATGGCATGAATGACTGACTCGATGGACTTGAGTTTGAGTAAGCTCTGGGAGTTGGTGATGGATAGGGAAGCCTGGTGTGCTGCAGTCCATGGGGTAGTGAAGAATCAAACATGTCTGAGTGATCTGAACTGAATTGCACACTAAGAAGAAAAATAAACTAGAAATGGATTAAAAACCTAAATGTAAGACCAGACACTCTAAATCTCTTAGAGAAAAACTTATGCAGAACACTCTTTGACATAAATCACAGCAAGATCTTTTTTGAACCATTTCCTAGAATAATGAAAATGAACATAAAAAGAAACAAATGCGACCTAATTAAGCTGAAAAGTTTTTGCACAGCAAAGGAAACTATAAGCGAGTCAAAAAGACAACCCTCAGAAGAGGGATCAGTTCAGTTCAGTCGCTCAGTCGTGTCCAACTCTTTGCGACCCTATGAATCGCAGCACGCCGGGCCTCCCTGTCCATCACCAACTCCCGGAGTTCACTCAGACTTACGTCCATCGAGTCAGTGATGCCATCCAGCCATCTCATCCTCTGTCGTCCCCTTCTCCTTCTGCCCCCAATCCCTCCCAGCATCAGAGTCTTTTCTAATGAGTCAACTCTTTGCATGAGGTGGCCAAAGTACTGGAGTTTCAGCTTTAGCATCATTCCTTCCAAAGAAATCCCAGGACTGATCTCCTTCAGAATGGACAGGTGGGATCCCCTTGCAGTCCAAGGGACTCTCAAGAGTCTTCTCCAACACCACAGTTCAAAAGCATCAGTTCTTTGGTGCTCAGCTTTCTTCACAGTCCAACTCTCACATCCATACATGACCACAGGAAAAACCATAGCCTTGACTAGACGAACCTTTGTTGGCAAAGTAATATCTCTGCTTTTCAATATGCTATCTAGGTTGGTCATAACTTTCCTTCCAAGGAGTAAGCGTCTTTTAATTTCATGGCTGAAGTCACCATCTGCAGTGATTTTGGAGCCCCCCAAAATAAAGTCTGACACTGTTTCCACTGTTTCCCCATCTATTTCCCATGAAGTGATGGGACCAGATGCCATAATCTTAGTTTTCTGAATGTTGAGCTTTAAGCCGACTTTTTCACTCTCCACTTTCACTTTCATCAAGAGGCCTTTTAGTTCCTCTTCACTTTCTGCCATAAGGGTGGTGTCATCTGCATATCTGAGGTTATTGATATTTCTCCCGGCAATCTTGATTCCAGCTTGTGCTCTTCCAGCCCAGCATTTCTCATGATGTACTCTGCATAGAAGTTAAATAAGCAAGGTGACGATATACAGCCTTGACTTACTCATTTTCCTATTTATTTGCAAATGAAGCAACCGACAAGGGAATAATCTCCAAAATATACAAACAGCTCATGAAGCTCAATATCAAAACAGCAAACAACCCAATCACAAAATGGGCAGAAGACCTAAACAGACATTTCTCCAAAGAAGACATAAAGATTCCAAAAGGCCCATGAAAAGATGCTCAACATTACTAATTATTAGAAAAATGCTAATCAAAACTACAACGAGGTATCACCTAACGCAGATCAGAATGACCATCATCAAAAACATCTACAAACCAAAAAGGTCTACAAATAAATGCTGGAGAGGGTGTGGACAAAAGCGAATCCTCTTGCACTGCTAGGTGGAAATTTAAATTGATACAGCCACTATGGAGAACTGTATGGAGGTTTCTTAAGCTAAAAATAGAACTACTGTATGATCCCACAATCCTATTACTGGGCATATGCCCACATAAAACCATAATTCAAAAGGATACATGTACCCCAATGTTCATTGCAGCACTATTTTCAACAGCCAGGACATGGAAACTACTTAATATTTCAACAGAGGAATGGATAAAGATCTGGTACATATACACAATGGAATATTAGCTGTAAGGAATGAAATTGTGTCACCTGCTGAGATGTGCATGGACCTAAAGGCTGTAATACACAGTGAAGTATGCCAGAAAGAAGAAAAAAGCTTATAAGCAGAGTCTGAAAAAATGGTAAAGATCTTATTTGCAAAGCAGAAACAGAGGCACAGAGATGTAGAGAACAGACATATAGGTATCAGTGGGGAAGGGTAGGTAGGATGAATTGGGAGATTGAGATTCACTGATATACACTACTATCTATAAAATAATAAACTAATGAGAAGCTACAAAAAAGAATGCATTCTTTAACATTTTTATGTGCAAACTGTTTCAATATTATTCATGTCTTTTATAAAGAGGTAGTTTAAATGCAATAATTACCAGTTAATTTCAAATTCAGGTTATGCAGTTAATGATAAAGCTATTAAGTAAAAAGATATACATTTACATAAATATAGGAAAGTAATTAAAATATAACAAGAAAGCCT
The DNA here is from genome assembly GCF_029407905.1 of Bubalus kerabau. Classification (NCBI taxonomy): domain Eukaryota; kingdom Metazoa; phylum Chordata; class Mammalia; order Artiodactyla; family Bovidae; genus Bubalus; species Bubalus kerabau. The sequence continues at coordinate 141,336,251 of NC_073624.1, forward strand.
GTACAGAAGATCATATGACTATGAATTGGTCTTCTTTTTTATTTTTTCAGTGACTTCCAAGATTTCCAAAAAGACAAGATGCTCCAAACATTTCAATATGTTTTAATGTGAAATATAACTCATAAGCAACTCTGATAAATGTAGGTATTCAGATATATTTAATAGATATAGCTATAGATAGAAATATAGATAAGAAGTCAGTTTCTTCCAGAAAACAGAACCCTTTTTATACATTTCAAGAATAGGAAAGGTCAGAGTAGCCAGCAATTTGAAGACATATGGTTCTCTACAATCCTCCACAAAGTGGTTGTAATTTATAAGAATCTTAGGCAGTATTCACAATCTTTCTGGTTTGGGCCTCAAAATGAGTGGTATTCTAGGTGAACTTCACATCTGTAACTGCCTCAGTAGCCATCTCTTCTCCTAGTACACATATTTTGTGATATTACGTCACACTGACAAATTTACAAAAGAGTAAATAGTGAATTGCCAATAGGCCATTGAGAACAAACACACATACAGAAAATGGTGCAAAATTTAGAAGCCGATAAAGTAATCACCACTACAAGCAAAACACCTGGATGAAAAATAAAAGCAACACAGACAGCATCCATGAAGATACTTTCATGCCCCTTCCTAACTACTCTCTTTCCACCTGAGAGATAACAAGAATTTTATAGTAATCACTTCCTTACATCTCTTTCTTGTTTTCCTACCAAAACAAGATTTCTTAAATACAACATATTGTCTAATTTGATCATTACATAATTGGAATATTAAGGTATGTGCTACTGATATCTTGCATCATTTACTGTATAATAGGTTTGTGAAAATTATTCATGTTTCTTTGTATAGCAGATACTTGTTCATTTTTTCTAATTTTTTGCTGTGATAAAACAAATAAAACAAGAGTATTTATCACCTTGAACAATTTTAAGGGTACAGTTCAGTGGTATTAAATATGTTTATACTCTTGTGCTATGAAACAAACAAAACAACAACAACAACAAGACAAAGGAGCAGAGTAGGACTTGAGCTCACTACCTCTCCTGGAAACACCAAAACCACAGCTAACTGCTGAAAACCACTGATAAAAGAGACTGGAAATTATGACAAAAGATATTCTACATTCAAGACAAAGAAGAAGCCACAACGAGAAAACAGAGGCATGCTTTCATGACACAGTCAAATAACGTTAGGTGGGTGAAGCACAACTGAAAAATAATTACATTGCAGAGGTCTTCCCATAAGAGTAAGAGTCCTCAGGTTCACCTCAGGCTCCCTGGCCTGAGGGTCTGGCATTAGGAGTAGGAATCCTCTAAGAATTTGGCCCTGAAGGCCAGCAGGGCTTTAGTGCAGGAGATCCACAAGACTGGGGAAAACAGAAACTCTCAACTCGTAGGCATGCACACAACGATTCCAATACACTGGAACGCAGCACAAAGCACTAACTCCACAGGAGGTAGGGTTGGACCTACCTAAACATCTGGGAGGGTCTCTGAGGGAGTCTGGGATTGGCTGTGACTCACTGTGGGGAGGGGGTAAGGACACTGGTGGGAAAGGCCCCAGAGAATAATGATAGGCCTGACCTCTCCTGAAGGATGCAATTTTAGCATCAAGACTTGGCCCTACCAAACAGCCTCCAGTGCTGAAATGCCTGAGGTCAAACAATCAGCAAGATATGAACACAGCCACACCCATCAGCAAATAGGGTACCAAAAGCAATCTTGAGCTCACAGTTCAGTTCAGTTGCTCAGTCATGTCCAACTCTTTGCCACCCCATGGACTGCAGCACAGCAGGCCTCCCTGTCCATCACCAACTCCTGGAGTTTACCCAAACTCATGTCCATTGAGCCAGTGATGCCATCCAGCCATCTCATCCTCTGTCGTCCCCTTCTCCTCCTGCCTTCAATTTCCCAGCATCAGGGTCTTTTCCAATGAGTCAGCTCTTGGCATCAGGTGGTCAAAGTACTGTAGTTTCAGCTTCAACATTAGTCCTTCCAAGGAACACTCAGGGCTGATCTTCTTTAGGATGGACTGGTTGGACCAGGACTGTGTGCACCAGGACCCAGGGACCCCACAGAGACTGGGACAGAACTGTGTTTGAGCATCTCCTCTGGCGGTTCAGGTCATCAGTGATCTGCCACAGGGACAGAGGCTCTGGGTGCAGCAGACCTGGGTATGGCATAAGCCCTCTTGAAGGAGGTTGCCATTAACCCCACCATAGAGCTGAAAGAACTTACACAGGACTGGGAAATAGATTCTCAGAGGGCACAACAGATCCTTGTGCACCAGGACCCAGAAGAAAGGAGCAGTGACCCCACAGGAGACTGCCCCAGACTTGCCTGTGGGTGTCCAGGAGTCTCCGGCAGAGGCGTGGGTCAGCGGTGGCCTGCTGCAGGGTTGGGGGCACTGAGTCTAGCAGTACATGCATGGGATCTTTTGAGGGAGGTCACCGTTATCTTGTTACCTCCACCATAGTTTGGCCCCAGGTAAATAGCAGGGAGGGAACACAGCTCTACCCATCAACAGAAAATTGAGCTCACAGCCACCTATAAACACAGGCTTGACACAGCCCCTGCCCACCACAGGGACAAGATCCAACTACCCATCTGTGGGTAGACACCAGTGCTACTTTCCAGGAATTCTGCACAAGCCTCAGGACCAACCAGACCCAGCAAAGGACAGACAACTGAAGCAAGAGGAGTTATGATCCTCTAATCTGCAGGAAAGGAGATCACACCCAGAATGTTAGACAAAATTAGATGAAAGAGAAGTATGTTCCAGATGAAAGAAAAAGATAAACACCCATAAGAACACCTAAAATGAAGTGGAGACAGGCAACCTAACTGAAAAATTATTTAGAGCAATGACACTAGTGAAATGTCTAGATAGCATCACCGACTCAACGGACATGAATCTGAACAAACTCCGGGAGATAGTGGAGGACAGAGGAGCCTGGCACACTGTAGTCCATCAGGTCATGAAGAGCTGGACACGACTCAGTGACTGAACAGCAATGATGCTAAAGATGATTCAAGATATCAGAAAAAGAATGGAGGTACACACTGAGAAGACACAAGAGATGTTTAACAGAGAACGAGAAGATTTAAAGAACAGAGATGAACAACAACTGGAATGAAAAATATACTATAAGGAATCAGTAGCAGAATACATGAGGCAGAAAAAAGAAAAAGTGAGTCAACTGTCATAAAAGGGGAAATCCACAGAAACACAATATAGTGGGTGACTTTAACATTCCACTCACACCAATGGACAGATCAAGATAGAAAGTTAGTAAGGAAACAAACCTTTAAATGACACATTAGATCACATTGATTTAATAGATATCTATAGGGCATCCCAACATTCTCCTGCTGATTGTTCAGAGGGGAGTTGCGATTTTGGAGTTCTCGCAGGAGAAGACGCACGCACGTCCTTCTACTGCACCATCTTGCCCAGTCTTATCGCACTGTTAAGAAAGTTCTAGGACCCACAAAAGATTTCCCAACCTGGAGATCTGGCAAAGGGACTGAGAACCCCCAGGGAATTTGACTTTGGAGGCCAGTGGGATTTGATTACAAAACTTACACATTCTGAAGAAAGACTCTTGGAGAGCAGAAACAAAACCTTGTATGCACCAGGACCCAGGAGAAAGGAGCAATGACCCCACAAGAGACTAACCCAGAGTTCCCTGTGAGTGTCTGGGAGTCTCCAGTGGAGGCGTGGGTCGAGACTGGTCTGCTGCAGGGTCAGGGGCACTGAATAAAACAGTGCATGCACAAGACCTTTTGAAGAAGGCCACCATTGTCTTCATTACCCCACCACAGTTTCCTCTCAGGTCAAACAACAGGGAGGGAGGGAACACAGCCCCACCCATCAACAGAAAATTGGATTAAAAATTTACCTAACATGGCCCCGCCCATCAGAACAAAACCCAGGTTCCCCCACAGTTAGTCTCTCCCATCAGGAAGCTTCTATAAGCCTCTTATCCTTATCCATCAGAGGACAGAAAGAATGAAAACCAAAAATCACAGCTGCTGCTGCTGCTGCTAAGTCACTTCAGTTGTGTCTGACTCTGTGTGACCCCATAGACGGCAGCCTACCAGGCTTCTCCGTCCATGGGATTCTCCAGGCAAGAGTACTGGAGTGGGGTGCCATTGCCTTCTCCAAAAATCACAGAAAACTAATCAAACTAATCCATTGGATCACAGCTTTGTCTAACTCAATGAAACTATGAGCCATGCTGTGTAGGGACACCCAAGACGTCTGGGTCATAATGGAGAGTTCTGACAAAACCTGGTCCACTGGGGAAGGGAATGGCTAACCACTTCAGTATTCTTGCTTTGAGAACCCCACGAACAGTATGAAAAAGCAAAAAGATAGGACACTGATGCTGAAAGATGGACTCCCCAGGTCAGTAGGTGCCCAATATGCTACTGGAGAAGACTTGAGAAACAATTCCAGAAAGTACAAAGAGACAGAGCCAAAGTGAAAACAATGCCCAATTGTGGATGTGACTGGTGATGGAAGCAAAGTCTGATGCTGTAAAGAACAATATTGCATAGGAACCTGGAATGTTAGGTTCATGAATCAAGAAAAATTGCAAGTGGTCAAATAGGAGATGGTAAGAGTAAACATCGACATTTTAGGAATCAGTGAACTAAAATGGACAGGAACGGGCGAATTTAATTCAGATGACCATTATATATCCACTACTGGGGGCAAGAATCTCTTTGAAGAAATGGAGCAGCCCTCATATTCAAAAAAAGAGTCTAAAATGCAGTAGCTGGGTGCAATCTCAAAAATGACAGAATGCTCTCTGTTCGTTTCCAAGACAAACCATTAAATATCACAGTAATCCAAGTCTATGCCCCAACCACTAATGCCAAAAAAGCTGAAGTTGAACAGTTCTATGAAGACCTACAAGACCTTCTAGAACCAACACCAATAAAAGATGTCCTTTTCATCACAGGGGACTTGAATGCAAAAGTAGGACATCAAGAGATACCTAGAGTAACAGGTAACTTTGGCCTTGGAGTACAAATTGAAGCAGGGTAAAGACTAACAGAGTTTTGCAGAGAGAACGCAATGCTCATAGCAAACACCCTCTTCCAACAACACAAGAGAAGACTCTGCACATGGACATCACCAGATGGACAACACTGAAATCAGATTGATGATATTCTTTGCAGCAAAGATGGAGAAGCTCTATACAGTCAGAAAAAAAAGACCATGAGTTGACTGTGGCTCAGATCATAAATGCCTTATTACCAAATTCAGACTTAAATTGAAGAAAGTAGGGAAAACCACTAGACCATTCAGGTGTGACCTAAATCAAATCCCATACGATTATACAGTAGAAATGAGAAATAGATTTAAGGGACTAGATCTGATAGACAGAGTGCCTGAAGAACTATGGACAGAGGTTTGTGACATTGTACAGAAGGCAGTGATCAAAACCATCCTCAAGAAAAAGAAATGCAAAAAGGCAAAATGGTTGTCTGAGGAGGCCTTACAAATAGCTGTGAAAAGAAGAGAAGCAAAAGGCAAAGGAGAAAAGGAAAGGTACACCTATTTGAATGCAGAGTTCCAAAGAATAGAAAGGAGAGATAAGAAAACCTTCCTCAGTGATTAATGCAAAGAAATAGAGGAAAACAGTAGAATGGGAAAGACTAGAGATCTCTTCAAGAAAATTAGAGATACCAAGGGAACATTCCATGCAAAGATGGGCACAATAAAAGACAGAAATGGTATGGACCTAACAGAAGCAAAAGATATTAAGAAGAGGTGGCAAGAATACACTGAAGAACTATACAAAAAAGATCTTCAGGACCCAGATAACCACGATGGTGTCATCACTCACCTAGAGCCAGACATCCTGGAATGCAAAGTCAAGTAGGCCTTAGGAAGCATCACTATGAACAAAGCTAGTAGAGGTGATGGGATTCCAGTTGAGCTATTTCAAATCCTAAAAGATGATGCTGTGAAAGTGCTGCACTCACTATGCCAGCAAATTTGGAAAACTCAGCAGTGGCCACAGGACTGGAAAAGGTCAGTTTTCACTCCCATCCCAAAGAAAGGTGATGCCAAAAAATGTTTAAACTACTGCACAGTTAATTGCACTCATGTCACATGCTAGCATAATAATGCTCAAAATTCTCCAAGCTAGGCTTCAACAGTATATGAACCAAGAACTTCAAGATGTTCAAGCTGCATTTAGAAAAGGCAGAGGAACCAGAGATCAAATTGCCTTCATGCGTTGGATCATAAAATAAGCTAGAGAGTTCCAGAAAAGCATCTACTTCTGCTTTATTGACTACACCAAAGCCTCTGACTATGTGGTTCACAACAAACTGGAAATTTCTGAAAGAGATGGGAATGCCACACCACCTGACCCACCTCCTGAGAAATCTGTATGCAGGTCTAGAAGCAACAGTTAGAACTGGATATGGAACAACAGACTGGTTTGAAATTGGGAAAGGAGTACGTCAAGGCTGTATATTGTCACCCTGCTTAAATGCCACCTGATGCGAAGAACTGACTCATTTGTAAAGACCCTGATGCTGGGAAAGATTGAAGGCTGGAGGAGAAGGGGACCTTAGAAGATGAGATGGTTGGATGGCATCACTGGCTTAATGGACATGAGTTTGAACAACTCCAGGAGTTGGTGATGGACGGGGAAGCCCAGTGTGCTGTGGTCCATGGGGTCACAATGGGTCAGATATGACTGCGAAACTAAACTGAACTGAACGATAGGGCAGTCCACCTGAAAGCAGCAGAATATACTGTTTTCTTAAGTACACATGGAACATTCTCCTGGATAGATTACATCTGGAGTCACAAATCAAGCCTCAGTAAATTTAAGAAAACTAAAGTCATATCATGTATCTTTTTTGACCACAGCACTACGAGATTAGAAATCAATTAGAGAAAAAAATATGTAAAAAGCACAAACACATGGAGGCTAAACAGTATCAACCAAATAACCAAGAGATCACCGTAGAAATCAAAGAAATAAACACCTAGAAACAAATGACAATGGAAATATGACAACCCAAAACATATAGGGTTCAGCAAAAGTATCTAAAAGGAAAGTTTACAGGAATATATTCCTATCTCAAGAAACAAGAAAAATCTCAAATATACAGCCTAACCTTAATACCTACAGTTACTAAAGAGGAGCAAAACCCCATAAAACTTTGTAGAAAAATAAATCATAAAGGTCAGAGCAGAAATAAATCAAATAGAAATGAAGAACAGCAAATATCAATGAAACTAAAAGTTGGTTCTTTGAGAAGAAAAACAAAATTGAGAAACCTTTAGCTGGAATTGACAATGAAACAGGGAGAGGACTCAATTCAGTAAAATTAGAATTGAAAACCAGAAGTTACAACTGACCACAAAAATTTAAAGGATCATAAGAGACTACTGCTGCTGCTGCTGCTAAGTCGCTTTGGTTGTGTCCGACTCGGTGCGACTCCTTAGATGGCAGCCCACCAGGCTCCCCCGTCCCAGGGATTCTTCAGGCAAGAACAATGGAGTGGGTTGCCATTTCCTTCTCCAATGCATGAAAGGGAAAAGTGAAAGTGAAGTCGCTTCAGCCGTGTCCGACTCTGTGAGACCCCACAGACGGCAGCCTACCAGGCTCCTCCGTCCATGGCATTTGCCAGGCAAGAGTACTGGAGTGGGTTGCCATTGCCTTCTCCTACTACAGGCAACTATTTGCTAATAAAATGGATAACCTGGTAGAAATGGGCTAATTCTTAGAAAAGTACAATCTTCTAAGACTGAACCACAAAGAAATAGAAACTGTGAATAAACCAATCAGAAGTAATGAATCTGAAACTGTCATTAAAAATCTTTTAAGAAACAAATGTCCAAGGCCAAATGGACTTGAACCACAAGTGAGTTCTAGCAAACATTTAGATAACACCTAACATCTGTCCTTCTCAAACTGTTCCAAAAAGTTGCAGGAGGAATACTCCCAAAGTCATTGTATGTGGCCACCATCACCCTGATACCAAAACCAGGCAAACATATCACAAAAAAAGAAAATTACAGGCCAATATCACTGATGAACATAGATGCAAAAATCCTCAACAAAATACTAGCAAACCAAATACAACAATACATTAAAGGGATCATATACCATGATTCAGTGGGATTTAATCCTAAGGAAGTAAGGATTCTTCAATATACAGAAATTGGTTAATGTGATACACATTAACAAACTGAAGAATAAAAACCATTATAACCATCCCAGTACATGGACAAAAAGTATTTGATAAAATTAAATATCCATTTATGATAAAAACTCTTCAGAAGGGGCACCGAGAGAACCCACTTCTTTATAGACTATATATGACAAACCCACAGCAAACATCATTCTCAATAGTGAAAAACTGAAAGAATTTCCTCTAAAATCAGTTACCAGACAAGGATGTCCACTCTCATCACTATCGTTCAACACAGTGTTGGGAATCCTAGCCATAGCCATCAGAGAAGAAAAAGAAATAAAAGGAATCCAAACTGGAAAAAAGTTAAACTGTCATTGTTTGTAGATGACATGATAGTATACACAGGAACTCCTAAAGATGCCACCGAAAAACTAGCAGAGCTAATCAATGAATTTAGTAAAGTTACAGGACAAAATTAATACATAGAAATCTCTTGCATTCCTATACTCTAACAATGAAAGATCAGAAAGAGAATTTAAGGAACCATCCTATTTACGATTGCAACAAAAAGAATTAAATACCTAGGAATAAACCTATGTAAGGAGGCAAAAGACCTGTATGTAGAAAAGTATAAGATACTGATGAAAGATATTAAAGATGACACAAACAGATGGAGAGATAGACAATGTTCTTGGACTGGAAGAATCAATATTGTGAAAATGACTATACTACCCAAAGCAATCTACAGTTTCAATGTGTGCATGCGTGCTCAGTTATATTCAACTCTCTGTGATCCCATAGACTGTAGCCCACCAGGCTCCTCCATCCAGGGGACTTTCCGGGCAAGAATATTGGAGTGGGTTGCCATTTCCTTCTCCAGGAGATCTTCCTGACCCAGGGATCAAACCCATATCTCCTGTTTCTCTTGCATCATCAGGCAAATTCTCCTCTCTGTATAGTCCTTTTCCTCCTTACAGATACAATGCAATTCTTATCAAATTATCAATGCCATTTTTTTTTTTTTTTTTACAAAATTAGAACAAAAAAAATTTACAACTTGTATGGAAACACAAAAGACCTCAAGTAGCCAAAGCAATCTTGAAAAAGAAAGTCAGAGCTGGAGGAATCAGGATCCCTTACTTCAGACTACACTACAAAGTCATCATGACAGTATGGTACTGGCACAGAAACAGAAATATAGATCAGTCAAACTGGATGGAAAGCTCAGAGATAAACCCACACACCTATGGTCACCTAATCTATGCCAAAGGAGGCAAGAATATCCAATTGAGAGAAGACTTTCTCTTCAATAAGTGGTGCTGTGAAAACTGGACAGCTACATGTAAAAGAATGGCATTAGAACACTCCCTAACACCATGAAGAAAAATAAACTCTAAATGGATTAAAGAGCTAAATATAAGGCCAAGCAGTATAAAACTCTTAGAAGAATATACAGGCAGAACATCCTCTAACATAAATTGCAGCAAGATCTTTTTAAACTTACCTCCTAGAGTAATGAAAATAAAATTAAAAATAAACAAATGGGGCCCAATTAAACTGAAAAGCTTTGGCACACCAAAGGAAACTACAAAGAAGACAAATCTCACTACGGGAGAAAATATTTGCAAAGAAACTAACTAAACCCACCAACCAATCAGTGGCAAAAAGATACTATCACTAATTATTAGAGAAATACAAATCAAATCTTCAATGAGTTATCACCTCACACTGGTCAGAATGTTCACCATCACAAAGTATATAAATAATAACTGCTGGAGAGGGTGTGCAGGAAAGGGAATCCTCTTGCACTGTTGATGGGAATTTAAACTGATACAGCCACTATGGAAAATAGTACGGAGGTTCCTTAAAATCAAAACAGAACCACCATATGACCTAGCAACCCCACTTCTAGCCATATGAAAATGATAGTCGAAAAAGATACACGCACCCCAATATTCTGTATCACTATTTCCAATAGCCAGGCTGGAAGCAACCCAACCATCTGTCAAGAGTGAAATGGTTAAAGGATATGTGGTACCTAATAGGGCTTTCCTGGTGGCTCAGACAGTAAAGAATCTGCCTGCAATGCAGGAGACCCGGGTCTGACCCCTGGGTCAGTGTACAAGCATACAATGGATTGTTACTTAGTCATAAAAAAGAACAAAATAATGCGATTTGCAGCAACATGGATGGACCTAAAGACTGTAATACTAAGTGAAGTAAGTCAGACAAAGAAAGACAAATATCATAATAGCATTTATATGTGGAATCTAAAAAAAAAGACAGAGGTGAACTAATCTACAAAACAGAAACAGACTCAGAGACTCAGCGAAGGAACTTACGGCTATAGGGAGGGAGGGAGGGAGGGGTATACTGGAAGATTGGGGTTGACATATACACACTACTGTATATAAAATTGACAACTATGAGACTACTGCATAGCACTGGGAACTCCACTCAATACTCTGTAAAGGCCTATATGGGAAAAGAATCTAAGAAGAGCAAATGTATGTGTATTCATTTTGCTGATTCACTTTGCTGTAGACCTGAAATGAACACAACATTGTAAATCAACTATAGTCCATAAATTTTTTTAAATGGCAGTACTATCCAAAGCAGTCTACAGAAGGAATGTGATCCCTATCAATTACCCATGACATTTTTCATAGAACTAGAGCAAATAATCCAAACATTTATACGGAACTATAAAACATGCAGAATTGCCAAAGCAATCCTCAGGGAAAAACAACAAAGCCAGAGGTATAACTCTCTCAGACTTCAGACAATACGATAAGGCTACAGTAATCAAAATAGTGTGGTACTGGTACAAAGAGCAATATTACATAGGAACCTGGAATGGTAGGTCCATGAATCAAAGCAAATTGGAAGTGGTCAAACAGGAGATGGCAAGAGTGAACATCAACATTTTAGGAACCAGTGAACTAAAATGGACTGGAATGGGTGAATTTAACTCAGATGACTATTATATCTACTACTGTGGGCAAGAACCCCTTAGAAGAAATGGAGTAGCTATCATAGTCAACAAAAGAGTCCGAAATGCAGTACTTGGATGCAGTCTCAAAAACAACAGAATGATCTCTGTTTGTTTCCAAGGCAAACCATTAAATATCACAGTAATCCAAGTCTATGCCCCAACCAGTAGTGCTGAAGAAGCTGAAGTTGAATGGTTCTATGAAGACCTACAAGATGTTATAGAATTAACACCTAAAAAAGATATCCTTTTCATTACAGGGGACTGGAATGTAAAAGTAGGAAGTCAAGAAACACCTGGAGTAGCAGGCAAATTTGGCCTTGAAGTACAGAATGAAGGAAGGTAAAGGCTAATGGAGTTCTGCCAAGAGAATGCACTGGTCATAGCAAGCACTCTCTTTTAACAACACAAGAGAAGACTCTACACGTGGACATCACCAGATGGTCAACACCGAAATCAGATTGATTATATTCTTCACAACCAAAGATGGAGAAGCTCTATACAGTCAACAAAAACAAGACCGGGAGCTGACTGTGGTTCACATCATGAACTCCTTATTGACAAATTCAGACTTAAATTGAAGAAAGTAGGGAAAACCACTAGACCATTCAGGTATGACCTAAATCAAATCCCATATGATTATACAGTGGAAGTGACAAATAGATACAAGGAACTAGATCTGATAGACACAGAGTGCCTGATGAACTATGGATGGAGGTTCACGACATTGTACAGCAGACAGGGAGCAAGACCATCCCCAAGAAAAATAAATGCAAAAAAGCAAAATGGCTGTCTGAGGAGGCCTTACAAATAGCTGTGAAAAGAAGAGAAGCAAAAAGCAAAGGAGAAAAGGAAGATATACCGATTTGAATGCAGAGTTCCAAAGAATAGCAAGGAGAGATAAGAAAGCCTTCTTCAATGATCAGCACAAAGAAATAGAGGAAAACAATAGAATGGGAAAGACTAGAGATCTCTTCAAGAAAATTAGAGATACCAAGGGAACATTTCATGCAAAGATGGGCTCAATAAAGGACAGAAATGGTATGGACCTAACACAAGCAGAAGATATTAAGAAGAAGTGGCAAGAATACACAGAAACTATACAAAAAAGATCTTCATGACCCAGATAATCACGATGGTGTCATCACTCACCTAGAGCCAGACATCCTGGAACGTGAAGTCCAGTGGGCCTTAGGAAGCACCTCTACGAACAAAGCTAGTGGAGGTGATGGGATTCCAGTTGAGCTATTTCAAATCCTAAAAGATGACGGTGTGAAAGTGCTGCACTCAATATGCCAGCAAATTTGGAAAACTCAACAGTGGCCACAGGACTGGAAAAGGTCAGTTTTCATTCCAATCACAAAGAAAGGCAATGCCAAAGAGTGCTCAAAGTACCGCACAATTGCACTCATCTCACATGCTGCTAGCAAAGTAATGCTCAAAATTGTCCAAGCCAGGCTTCAGCAATACATGAACCATGAACTTCCAGATGTTCAAGCTGGTTTTAGAAAAGGCAGAGGAACCAGAGATCAAGTTCCCAACATCTGTTGGATCATCAAAAAAGCAAGGGAGTTCCAGAAAAACATCTATTTCTGCTTATTGACTATGCCAAAGCCTTTGACTGTGTGCATCACAATGAACTGTGGAAAATTCTGTAAGAGATGGGAATACCAGACCGCCTGACCTGCCTCTTGAGAAATCTGTATGCAGGTCAGGATGCAACAGTTAGAACTGGACATGGAACAACAGACTGATTCCAAATAAGAAAAGGAGTACATGAAGGCTGTATATTGTCACCCTGCTTATTTAACTTATAAGCAGAGTACATCATGAGAAACACTGGGCTGGATGAAGCACAAGCTGGAATCAAGAGTGCCGGGAGAAATATCAATAACCTCAGATATGCAGATGACACCACCCTTATGGCAGAAAGCGAAGAACTAAAGAGCCTCTTGATGATAGTGAAAGAAGGGAATGAAAAAGTTGGCTTAAAGCTCAACATTCAGAAAACGAAGATCATGGCATCTGGTCCCATCACTTCATGGGAAATAGATGGGGAAACAGTGTCAGACTTTATTTTTTTGGGCTCCAAAATCACTGCAGATGGTGACTGCAGTCATGAAATTAAAAGACGCTTACTCCTTGGAAGGAAAGTTATGACCAAGCTAGACAGCATATTCAAAAGCAGAGACATTACTTTGCCAACAAAGGTCCATCTAGCCAAGGTTATGGTTTTTCCAGTAGTCATGTATGGATGTGACAGTTGGACTATAAAGAAAGCTGAGCGCTAAAGAATTGATGCTTTTGAACTGTGGTGTTGGAGAAGACTCTTGCGAGTCCCTTGGACTGCAAGGAGATCCAACCAGTCCATCCTAAAGGAAATTAGTCCTGAATGTTCATTGGAAGGACTGATGTTGAAGCTGAAACTCCAATACTTTGGCTACCTGATGCAAAGAACTGACTCTTTTGAAAAGACCCTGATGCTGGGAAAGATTGAAGGCGGGCAGGAGAAGGGGACGACAGAGGATGAGATGGTTGGATGGCATCACTGGCTCAATGGACATGAGCTTGAGTCAACTCCGGGAGTTGGTTATGGACAGGGAGGCCTGACGTGCTGCAGTCCACGGAATCACAAAGAATCGGACACAACTGAGCGACTGAACTGAACTGAAGTGATTGGTAAAAAACAGAAATATGAATCAATGGAACAGAATAGAGAACCCATAAATGAACCCACACATCCATGGTCAATTAATCATTGACAAGGAAGGCAAAAATATAAAATGGGAAAAAGTCTCTTCACCAAGTGTTGTTGGGAAGTTGGAAAGCTGCATGTAAATAGATGGAGTTAGAAAACACCATCAGACTATGTACAGAAATAAACTCAAAATGGCTTAAAGACTTAAACATAAGACATGACTCCATGAAACTCCTAGGAGAGAGCATAGGAAAAACATTCTCTGACCAATGTTTCCTCAGGTTAGTCCCCAAAGGAAATTGACATAAAAACAAACAAATGAGACCTAATTAAACTGAAAAGCTTTTGTGAGGCAAAGTTAACCATATAAATACAACCCACAGAATGGGAGAAAATATTTGCAAACAATGAGATTAATTTTCAAAGCATACAAACAGCTTATACAACTCAACAACAACAAACAAAACCCAATCAAAAACTGGGCAAAGCTGAATAGACATTTCTCCAAAGAAGAAATAGAGATGCCAACAGGCACGTGAAAAGATGCTCAACTGTTAATTAATAGAGAAATGCAAATCAAAACTATAATCTCTTGGTAGAAACCATAACAGAGAAAGAATATTAAAAAAAAAAGAAGGTTCATATAGCTATATAACTGAGACATTCTGTTGTACAGCAGAGATCGGCATGACACTACAAATCAACTATACTTCAATTTTTTAAAAAGTCTACAAACAATAAGTGCTGGAGAGGGAAAAGGGAACCCTCCTATATTGTTGGTGGGAATGAAAATTGGTATAACCACCAGAGAGAATAGTATGGAGATTCTTTCAACACTAAAAATAAAACTACTATATGTTCCATCAATCCCACTCCTGGGCAATTATCTGGAGAAAACTTTAATTCAGAGAGATACATGCACTACAATATTCATTACAGCACTGTTTACAGGAGCCAAGAAATGGAAGCAACCTAAATGCAAGACAAATATCACACAATACCACTGATATGTTAGTAAATCCAACTTGTAAAAAAAATGGCATGGATGAATTTTATATACAAAACTGAAATACACTGATTTTGAAATCAAATTTATAGTTACCAAAGGGGAAATGTGAGACTGTGAAGGAGTTTGGGGTTACCATATACACATTACTACATGTAAAATAGATAACCAACAAGGATCCATTGTAGATTGCAGAGAACTCTACTCAATATTCTGTAATAATCCTTAAAAGAAAAGAATCTGAAAATGAATAAATGTGTATACATATGTTAACTGAATCACTTTGCTGTACATCTGATTCTTCCACAATACTGTAAATCAACTATACTCCAATAAAATTTAGAAAAAGAGTCTACAAACAAGTATTTTGCAATCCATTCCTGCCTTTCATGTTAAATCTGATTGTGTATGGCTTGAATGCAACTAACTTCCAGAAAGTCTATGTAATGTTAGTGTGGCAATGTTCAAGCCACACTGTTTTACCCAATGGTAATTTCAGAATTTATCTCTGGAGACTAGCAAAGTATTTAGCATGAAGGAGATGACCAGGTGGGAAAAGAACCTAGTCACCAAGTGTGGAAGAATTCATGACATATTTTCAGAGGTCCTTGTTCTCCAAACCAGGGCTTCCTTGGTGGCACAGTGGTAAAGAACACCTGCCAATGTAAGAGAACCAGGTTTGACCCCCGGGTCAGGAAGATACCCTGGAGGAGGGCATGGCAATCCACTCCAATATTCTTGCCTGGAGAAGCCCATGGAACAGAAGAGACTGGCAGGCTACAGTTCATGGAGTCACAAAGAGTTGGACAGGACTGAAATAAACCTGACAGGCAGGAAGTTAGCTGAGAGCAACCAAGGCAGCCCCTTCAGCTAACTGTCCAATAGTGCCTAATCCCACCAAGCAATCTACCAGCCTCACCCCTGATACGCCCCCACCAGTACTCCAAAATAAGCAGGGAGCAGGAAAAAACACCCCACCAACCTAGCTTACAGGACTTTCCCTACTTCAGCACAGGGGCACACTTCACATTATTATCCTGTACTAAAGCAACCTTTGGTGGCCACTGGACTCATTAACTTCTTATAAATATTCCATGAATATATACATCTAATTTAACAGACTGAATTATGGGAAGGATATGTGTGGTAGGTAGAGTATCTGGTTATATAACCTTCAGCTGTCAACCAAGGCTGTCAATCAATGACCCCCTTGGATTATGCAAATTACCCTGGCTTAAAAACTCTGTACCCCAGCCCTCCAGGGACATTTGCCTCCCTTGGTAAGACCCACCTCTCTCTTGGTGTTCTTTCTTTGTGTGTGCTCAGTCGTGTCCAATTCTTTGTGACCTGTTCTCTTACTGTTAATAAACTTTCTTGCAAGGATAAGACCTTAGGTTCTTGCATCCTTACCAAGAACCGAGGCCCATAGGAGGAAGGGTCTCCAGACTCTATCTGCTAACATTTTGGTGCCAAGACTCAGATTTTCTCTAAGCAACAAACCTTGTCTCTCCAGATCTCTATCACTCCTCGCCTCTGTGCAGACACAAAGGAACTGCTGATTTCTCTGCTCCTCCATTCTCTCTCAATCCTCTATCAGTGGAGCAGACTCTTGCTCCCAACCTCCTCCCCATTGAACCGTCGTTCAACTTGAGCCTACCTCTTCAGACAATGTCAGAGATTCAGGTAAGCCTCCACTTTCCCATCAGAATAAGAAACGGCCCAGACCCTGACTGGCCCCCAGGCATCTGGGACACTTTTAGTTGGGTACAAGCAGGAAATGTCCTCCCCAGCTCCCATGTAGTGCTGGACTGTAAGCCATACTGTCGATTATGATCCTGGGACACCAGGCTCTCTAATTGTCCTGCTATTTTCCAGATGGGAAACCAACCATCTGCCCCTAAGGGGATACCCTTGAGATGCACCCTCCAAAACTGGTTACAATTTGACCCTGCCACGCTACAGAAGAGGAGACTCATTTTCCTTTGTAATATGATCTGGACCCAATATTACCTTTCAGACAGGGTATCCAGGCCTGTAAATGGAACCATTAATTATAACACCATTCTCCAAAAGGCAAATTTTGGAGACATTCTGCAAAATGCAGAACAAATGGTCTGAGATTCCATATGCACAACTTTTCTTTATCCTATGGGATAAACAGGATTTCCTTACAACTAGTAAACTTACTACCCTTGCCACCCTGATACTTAAGGAAAATCCCTCAATTTCACCAGCCAGCACTGCCCCACCACCTTTTAAGGGACCTCGGTTACCTCCATCAGCTAAAGTCTGTCCCTTGGTGGAAGCACAAAGAGGCGAATTTGGCCCACAACTAGTCCATCAACTCTTCTTATTGGTAGAACTAAAACAGATTAAGGAAGAATTGGGTAGCTTTTCAGAAAATCCCACTAAATATATTGAGGGATTTCAACATATCACTATGGCTTAAGAAATGACCTGGAAAGATACCACCATAATTCTAAACCAGACCTTCTCTGATACTGACATAGAAAGAGTTAAAAGAGAAGCAAAAAGTTTGCTGATGGACTCTACCTTTCTGATACTAAATATCCCATTAGGAAAATGGAAGTCCCCAGCATTAATCCCAAATGGGACTACAATCAGAAAGAATATCAATGGGAAATAAATCATTTTATCATCTGTATCAAAAGCAGGCTTTAAGGCAGCCCAACATAAAGTCATAAACTACTCCCAAGTAACAGCAATTAGCCAGCAACCTGGGGAAAATCCAACAGCTTTCCTTAATAGGCTGAGGGAAGCATTCATTAAATATACCAATCTAGATCTGGACTCTTAAGAGGGACAAGAGATTATAAAAGATCAGTTGTCAACTCAGCACCTGATATTAAACACAAATTACAAAAACTAATGCAAGACCCTAGTGTCACCTTAGATGAACTGGTGAATGCAGCCTCCATGGTCTTCTATAACCGAGACCAAAAGGCTGAGGCCAAGGCCGGGGAGAAAGAAAGAAGAAAGGAATCCAGGCATGCCCAAATGATGGCTGCCAGCTGCCCAAGTGAGGGTCCAGCTGTCCCCAAGAGTACCCTGACTTTACAGCCCAAAAAAGACAAATGTTGCATTTGTCACCAAATGGCCACTGGGTACAGAAGTGCCCCAATCGGGATAGACCTCCTAAGACTGCTTGCTATCAATGCCATCAGTTGGAACACTGAGTGGCCCTTTGCCCCTCAATCTAAAGGGACCGAGGACCAGTGACTGCTACCCAGGACTGAGGAGATCCCCTCCAGTTGACCCCAATACAAGAGATCAACATCACTGGACTGGAGCCAAGGGTACAAATGGATGTGGTGGGTAAGTAAACCATTTTCTTACTTGATGCTGGGGCCATTTGTTCTGTCTTGACTTCCTTCTCTGGATCCTACTCCTCTTGGAGCTGTACCATCATGGGAGGGCTGTTACTAACCCCTCTTCTGTGTCTGGGAGGGATTTGGATTCTTCCACAGTTTTTTACATATGCCTGACTGTCCTAGCCCACCTAGAGAGGGACCTACTACAAAAATGGGATGCTACTCTCTCTCTCCCTAGGAGGGTCACATGGACCGCCCCACCCTGCAACTTTCAGAAAACTTTAGGAGCTCTCTTAACTAACGAAGATATCAAAAAAAATCCCTCCAGGTCAGATGGCTACAACAAGTCAACCCACTGGCCTGAGACCAGGGGATCCCAGGAAAAGCTAAAAATGCAATGCCAGTCACAACAGCTCTAAATGATCCACATAAATTTCCCCAAAGACCCAATTCCCCTTAAGCCTGAAGCCCGCCTGGGACTTCAACCCATCTTTTTCAAAATTCCTGTCCCACGGACTCCTTATCCCCGATACCCTGATACTAGCACTGAAGAAAAAGGATGGTATTTAACTGCCTGGTCTAGGATTTCTGAATCATTAATGAGCCAAAAATTGCCCTACACTTGACAGTCCTCAATCCTTACATACGTTTAGGAAAAGTACCCCCAGATAACTGCTGGTTCTCTGCCCCAGATTAAAAAGCTGCTTTCTTCTGCATCCCATTGGCCCCAGAATCACAATACTTGTTCACATTCGAATGGGAATCTCCACCACAAGCTCAACAACTGACCTGTACTCTTTTGTCCCAGAGCTTTAGGGATGGCTCCCTCTTCTATGGACAGGCACTAGCCTGAGATTTAGAAGATTTAAATCTTGGGCTCCAAAATCATTGCAGATGGTGACTGCAGCCACAAAATTAAAAGACACTTGCTCCTCGTAAGGAAAGCTATGACAAATCTAGACAGCATATTAAAAAGTAGAGACATCACTTTGCTAATAAAGGTCCACTTAGTCAAAGCTATGGTTTTTCCAATAGTCATGTGCGGATGTGAGAGTTGGACCATAAAAAAGGCTGAGTACCAAAGAACTGATCCTCTTGAACTGAAGTGCTAGAGAAGACTCTTGAGAGTCCCTTGGATGCAAGGAGATGAAACCAGTCAATTCTAAAGGAAATCAACCCTCAATATTCATTGTAAGGACTGAGGTTGAAGCTCCAATACTTTGGCCATCTGATGCAAAAAGCCAACTCATTGGAAAAGACTGATGCTGGGAAAGACTGAAGGCAAAAGGAGAAGAGGATGGCAGAGGATAAGATGGGTAGATAGCATCACTGACTAAATGGATATGAATTTGAGCAAACTCTGGGAGACAGGGAAGGACAGAGGAGCCTGGCATGCTGCAGTCCATGGGATCACAAAGAGTTGGACAAGACTTAGTGACTGGCCAACAACAACACTTGAGGGGGGAACTTTCATACAGTATATAGATGACCTCTTGATTTGTTCCCCCTCTCAACTCCAGGCCATTCGACATACCATTCAGGGCCTTAGTTTCCTGGCTGAGCAGGGTTGTAAGGTGTCCAAATCTAAGGCTCAAATAGTATAACAAGTTTTCTATCTCAGAAGGATAGTGACCCTTGGCAGGCATAGCCTTTCAGCAGATGGTAATGGCTATATCCTCCTACAGACTCCCACCCCATGTAAACAGCTGCAAGCATTCCTGGGCCTAACTGGGTATTGTAGGATTTGGATACTCAACTACCGTCTCACAGAGCAGCCCCTATATGAATCTCTAAAAGGCAGAGATGATCAAATACCCTCTACAAGGGGGTCATCGCAAAAGAAGGCCATAGAAACCTTAAAAAATCTCCTTTGAAGAGCTCCAGCTTTAGTATTTACTCAACCCGTACAAGCTGTTCCAACTTTACACCCACGAGAAAGAGAATGTTGCCTTAGGGGTCCTCACCCAAAGTCTAGGAGAAACTCTACAGCCAGTAGCCCATCTTTCCAAACAATTGGATCCCACTGTGAAGGGCAGGTCCCCTGTCCTGGGGGAGCATCATCCCTCCTAACAGGAGGCCCTTAAGTTTGCCCTGGAAGCACCCATACAGGTTCTCACTGCCCATCAGGTATCAGATTTACTTAATAACCAGGCTTCAGCCTGGCTTTCAGACAATAGGATCCTCAGATAGCAAATCTTTTTTTTTTTTTTTTTTGAAGACCCACAGATATCCCTGGGTGTTTGTAGGACTCTAAATCTAGCAACCCTGTTGCCTGTACCAGGGGGGAAAAGTCCTTCCTATATTGTTCCAAGGTCTTGACAATTTCCTTAAATGCCCACCTGGACCTCTGGGATCAATCTTTGGCCAGATCATGGATGGAAACAGTTACATAGCAGAGGGAAAACACAAGGCTGGATGTGCCCCTGTGTTCCCCCATAAGGTCACTGACACCCGAGCTCTGCCTCAGAGTTATCTGCACAACTTGCTGAACTCACTGCACTCACCTGAGTGTTAGAATTGGCTAAAGGGGAAAAGGGTCACAATTTACACTGATTGTAAACATGCTTTCTTGATCTTACATGCCCATGCAGCCACCTGGAAAGAAAGAGGATACCCATGGGGTCGCAAAGAGTCGGACACGACTAAGCGACTGAACTGAACTGAATCTCCAAAATCAGCCCCATTAAATATGGCCCTCAGATTAATCAGCTACTCCAGGCCTCCAACTGCCTACAGAGGTAGCCATAGTTCATTGAAAAGGCCATCTGACACTACAGAGGGAAATCAATTTGCAGTCCAAGCTGCTAAGCAGGCCTCCTCTAAAGCAGCCCCATGACAGGGAGCTCTCATCCCTGCCCCACTGTCACTTCCTCTTCACCTGTACGGAGGAAGAAAGGCGTGGGCAGCCCGAAAGGGTTTCCACCTAGACTCATTCAGATGGTACACCTCTGATGGGACTCTTGTCCCCAGGAGCCTCCAATGGAAACTCATTAATGACCTCCATGAATTCATACATCTGGGAAGGGATGCCTTCTCTGCCATGGTATCTGGAGTCCCAAAAGGCAAAGAACTTAATCAACTAATCTGGCAGGTATCCAGCTCTAGTCCGACCTGTTTCTATAATAACTCCTAGGGAAATAAATGTCCTGCCTTGGTCCAAGCCATCCAACGACATGGGACTTACCTGGGGAAGATTGGCAGGTGGATTTCACCTGGATGCCTCCTTCCTAGGGCTACAGGTATTTACCAGTCTTTGTAGACATCTTCATAGAATGGACAGAAGCCTACCTAACTAGGACAGAAAAAGCCCTAGAAATTACCAATAAACTTCTACAAGAAGGCATTGCCTGATTTGGTCTTCCCTGGTTCCTTCCAAGTAATAACGGGTCCTCATTTATTTCCACTATAACAAAGTCCATCGCCAAAGCCCTCAACATAAGGTTTGCTCTATAATACATTGCTTCTGGAGGCCCCAATCCTCAGGAAAGGTAGAAAGAGTCAATCAGTTCCTCAAAAGCATCCTCTGAAAACTAACACAGTTCTAAATTGGGTAACTCTTTTATCTGTTTCCCTCTTTTGAAGTAGAATAACTCCAAAGGATCCCCTCGGACTGTGTCCATATGAAGTCTTATACAGACATCTTTTCCTAAAATCAGACCTACTTATGGACAGGGAAACCCTAGGACTACAATCTTATGTAACCAAACTGTCAATGTTCCAACAGGCCCTTGGGGAAACTGACCTGGAAACCAACCCTCCTAGCCTTCAGCCAGCCATACGATACTAATCTGGGGAAAAGGTCCTTATCAGAACTTGGAAGGACGGGTCTCCTGAGTCCCAGTTGGACCTTACTTGAAAGGGACCTCTTTCAGTCCTCCTTTCCTTATCCAAAGTCCATCAAGTTTCCAGGAATCTCCACCTGGATTCACCATTCTGTGGTGAAGCTGTAGAAACCACCCTCTGATAACTCAAACACTCCAACATCCTACTCCTGTGAACCACATGAAGCCCTTAAATTCCTCTTCAAAAGGACCAATGATAAATAACAATCTAACTCTTTAAATACATGGCCTTGTAAGAGTCTTGATATCTTGATTGTCCTTTCTTCTGAGATTGTGCCCTCCTGTGGGTAATCCTATCTCACACCTATGGCACCCAACCTTGGTCATCCTGTCTTTCTGAGGCCTACACTAGGCATCATTCTTGACCAAATGCTACCCAAACTCACTCTCACCTTACCCCTCCCCTGGTCCATTATACAATCTAAACTCTCTCAGCATCCCTTAGAGCCAGAGGATATTTACAGACTGTAGCTACTGCCCACAACCTATCCTCCTCCAGGCTATGTACCTTCAGCACTAGCCTTCAGACAATATCATCCTTGCCAATAGAAATTTGGTTCAATGTCTCATCTTACCCAGATGCCCAACTTGATCCTAGGACTAGATTTGTATAGAGTCTATCTTTCGATAGACCCTCATTGCACAATTACTGGTCTGGGGACAACGAACCTACTTTGTAAAATTCTATGTTGCTTCCAGCATCCATGCAGGCAAATTTGGACCCTCTGTTCCCCCGTGGAGGAACAGAGGCTGGGAGTCTCACTGGCCAGTAACACTAATCCCCTAATTACACTCCACTCCTACAGAACAAACTTACCCCCACCTCAAGGCCTGTTTTTCATCTGTGGGACCTCAGCATACATGTGCCTGCCCTCGAAGCAGAAAGGAACAAGTTCCCTGGGTTACATCATACCAAACGTTACCTGGATCAACGATCCTCCCCAATACACTATAGAGTAGTTCTGAACTAGAACATGGAGGGCAGCGATGGGGCCTATCCTCTCCCCATTCATCTTTATCCTAACAGGCATCACTGGAATGGCAATTGGGGGGGCACTTCAATTCATATATCCAATTAACCATGGCCAGGTCCAAATGGCCACCATCTTAGGAAAACTTCACACCCAAATAAACTCATTGACAGGTGTGGTATCCCCAAACTGGTGGGCACTCGAACTTTTAACCAAAGCTGAAAGAGACATATGTTTCTTCTTAGGAGAAGAATGCTGCTTCTACATTAACAGATTGGGAAAAATCACCACAAGTCTATTCAAAACGAAACAAATCTTAAGTGGGGTAATCACAGTGATGTCCTGGTTCCAGTCAAAAAAACCTTTCTGAGATGGCTAATATCCCACCTATATGTATTTTCTTAATTCTATTGTTTGTTCCTTGCTTCCTCAACTTACTATCCTAGTTTGTTTACTCCAGGTTAATAAGATACAAGCCCAACACCTGATGTAACCAGGATACCAGCCTTTAGCCTCTCCAACAACCTGCTCATACCATTCCCCCCTTAGATGGACACCGACAGCTGCTTCCAGCCCCTCTCATTGACAGTTAGTAAGTGATGGACACCCAAAGCCCCTCTTTACCCCGGACAGCAGGAAGTAGTCAGAATGAATGATGAACAATGCCCATCTCCCCAGTGAATTGGGGAGATGCACTTGAGGTGGGGAATGATAGGAGGGGGTTAGCTGGGAACAGCTAGAGGTGGCCCCTTTAGCTAATCACCCAATAGCTGCCTAATCCCATCAAGCTATTTACCAGCCAAGCCCCTAATATGCCCTCACTACTACTCCAAAAATAGGGGGCCAGAAAAACACACTAGCTGACTTGCAGGACTTTCCCTACTTTAGCATACATGTACACGTGACACTATCCTGTACTAAAGTAACCTTTGGTGGCCACTGGACTCATTAACGGCTTATAAATATTCCATGAATACATACATCTAATTATAACAGACTGAAGTATGGGAAGAACATGTGTGGTAAAGTATCTTATATAACATTCAGCTGTCAATCTACGGCCCCCTTGGATTATGTAAATGACCCTGCCTTAAAAACTCTGCACCCCTTTCCGGGGCTATTTGCCTCCCTTGGTGTGGCCTGCCTCTCTCTTGAGGTGTTGTTTCTGTTCTTTCTCTGTGTGTGCTCAGTCGCTTCGTCGTGTCCAGCTCTTTGCAACCTGTTTTTTCTTTCCTTATTGTTAATAAACTTTCCTGCAATGGCTAAGACCTTAAATTCTTTTTGTGTCCTTACCCAAGAACCAAGACCCACAGGAGGAATGGTCTCCAGACTCTTCTGCTAACAAAACCTTGTTATGTCACTTTATTCCTTTCTCCTTTACACAACAACACCACTAAGGACACAGACTTTTAACTCCGTGTGTGCCAGACACTGCTTCAAATGAGTATTTCTTGCTATTAATTCATTGATCCTCATAGTATCCCATAATGTAGCAACTCTATTTCAACTTGAGAGTAGAAGGGAAAAAGGCACAACTGAGCTTTTGATAACCAACCAAAAGGAGCAGTGCCAGCAATTTAGTAACAGAAGAGTCTTTCCTTAAATTTGTTTTTACTGGGTTGTTCTCTCCTTCATTCTGCCACCCTAACCCAGAAATTAGGTCAACAGAACACCCTAAGGCTGGATTTCCCTGGTGACACAGTGGATAAGAATCTGCCTGCCAATGCACGGGACATGGGTTCGATCTCTGGTTCGGGAAGATTTCACACGCCATGGAACTAAGTCTGTGCACTTCAACTACTGAGCCCACATCCTGCAACTACCAAAAAAAATCTTGCGTGCCTAGATCCTATGCTCTGCAATAAGAGAAGCCACCAAAATGAGAAGCCCTGCAATGAAGGGCTACCCCTGCTCTCTGCAACTACAGAGAAAGCCCATACAAAGCAAAGAAGACCCAGCACAGCCAAATAAATAATTTTTTTTTTTTAAAAAGGACACCTTAAGGTTGTTTGTAAATCCATGAGGAAGAAAAGAGAAAAGACGCCAAGAAATAGTATTAAGAAAGAAAAACAGTTGCAGCAGAGACTTTTTAAATTATTAGAGAGCAGCATTAACTTTAAGCCTATAAATTGGAAAACTTAAAGAAGCTATTTCTTACAACAATAAAACTTAATAAAATTTTCCCAAGAAGAAATATAAAATAAATAACAATTAAAAATATGATCAGGCGTCAAATCTCCACAAAAAAGGACCAAGCCCAGATGGTCCTGTGTCAGAGGACTGAAAAAGAGGAAAAGCTACTGAATTCATTTTATGAATTTATTTTGACCTCCTTTAGGCAATGGCACCCCACTCCAGTACTCTTGTCTGGAAAATCCCATGGATGGAGGAGCCTGGTAGGCTGCAGTCCATGGGGTCGCTAAGAGTCGGACACGACTGAGTGACTTCACTTTCACTTTTCACTTTCATGCATTGGAGAAGGAAATGGCACCCCACTCCAGTGTTCTTGCCTGGAGAATCCCAGGGACGGGAGCTTGGTGGGCTGCTGTCTATGGGGTCGGACAGAGTCCGACATAACTGAAGTGACTTAGCAGCAGCAGTGAAAGTCATGCAGTTGTGTCCGACTCTTTGCAACCCCATGGACTGTATAGTCCATGGAATTCTCTAGGCCAGAATACTGGAATGGATAGCCTTTCCCTTCTCCAGGGGATCTTCCCAACTCAGGGATCGAACCCAGGTCTCCCACATTGCAGGCAGATTCTTTACCAGTTGAGCCACAAGGTAAGCCCAAGAATACTGAAGTGGGTAGCCTATTCTTTCTCCAGCGGATCTTCCCGACCCAGGAATCAAACCCAGGTCTCCTGCACTGCAGGCAGATTCTTTACCAACTGAGCTATCAGGGAAGCCCTTAACTTCATTTACCAAAACTCAAAAAGGAGAGTGAAAGAAAAAAAAACAAACCAATCTTACTTATAAACCATGCAGATGCAGAAATCTGCAGTGAAATATTAGAAAATTATGTTTATACACACACACACACACACACACACATATACATTTGATGGGAGTAGGAAATGACAAACCACTCTAGTTTTCTTGCCTGGAAAATTCCATGGACAGTGGAGCTTGGCACAATCCATAGGGGTCACAAATAGTCAGACACAACTTAGCACACCCATACATGAACATATAAATATTTATATATATGCATACATAATGTACTAAACTGACATACTCATGTTAAATGTATTTAAAATACTATATCGTGACCAAGAAGAATTTATCCTAGAAATATAAAGATGGTTAAACATTAGAAATTCTATTTATATAACAATATGTGAAAGCCATTTGGAAAACATTAAGTTGGATCCACACAAAACACAGGTAAATTTCAAAGAAGAAAACATTGGAAAATTGTAGGGAAAGCCTTTCTAATTGTGATTTAAAGTTTAGGAACTGTGAAAATGTACTTTCTTACATAAAAATTAATGTCAATGCAAAAAAATAAGTAAACTCAAAATGTAAATTTTATTTTGGTAACAAATATTGCAACTCATATGACTCATATTGCAATTCATATTAATATATAAAGAGCTCCTAGAAAAATCAGGAAGAAAATGGGCAAATAACAGTAAAGTGTATTAATCTTAAGTGCACAGTTTAATGAAATTCATCAAACATGTACAGTGCATATGACCATGACCAAGAACAAAACTTCCATTTTGCCAGAATGTTTTCTCATGACACTTTCTACTCAACTGACTTATTCTGACCAGGTAAGCAACCTGTATCCTTATTTATATCATCAGATTTGTTTCTTTTTAGTATGCTTCTGAAAATTGGGAGCCCAAAGGCATTTACCATTATGTCACTGCTTTCATTTAACATGGCACCGCAGGTCCTTTGCAGTGTAATATGACAAGGAAAGGAAATAAAAGGCATAATATTTGGAAAGGAAGAAATTGAAAATTTTCATAAACAATGCAATCATCCAAAAAATCCAAGAGAATTTACAAGTATTATAACAAATGACAGAGCTCAACACATTTGTCAGATATAAGATGAAAATATCCAAGCCCGTATATTTTTATCTACCAGCAACAACTGAAATGATACTCAAAAAAAATTTTTTTTCCATTCACAGCAGCAATAAAACCAAAACGTACCTAAAAATAAATAAACCCAACAGAATAATTTGGAAAGCAACTTGGCAAAAACCAGTAAAGTTGTAGGTGTGCTTACTATAAACTCAGAAGGAACACTTCTAGATCTATGCTGAGAACCCTGATACTTGTATTTGGAGGAGTAGGTAGGGGGATTCTTGTTGCAGCCTTGCTTCTCATTACACACTGAGAAACAAACACAGAGACACAACACAAAAGTCCATCAATAAAGAATGGATATGTAACTAAATGGAATAATAAGCAGTAGTTAAAAATGGATATTTTAAATCTCTATGTATCAAGGTAAAGAAGCTATCAAATACTTAATGTTGAGTGGAAAAGAAAAACATATTGCAAAAGGTTCAGACAGTATGATAAGAATTAAAAACACGGATGGACCTAGCAATTATCATACTAAGTGAAGTAGAGTAGAAAGACAAATATCACTTATATGTGGAATCTAAAATATGATATAAATGAACTTATTTGTGAAAAACAGAAACAGACTCACAGGTTTCAAAAACAAAGGTCTTGTTATCAAAGGGAAAAGGGGCTGGGGGAGGGATAAATTAGGAGGTTGGGGTTAGCAGATACAAACTACTATATATAAAATGGATAAACAATAAGATTCTACTGTGTAACACAGGGAACTATAAATTATAATGAGACACACACATAACTGAATCATCTTTGTTGTACAATAGAAAACTAAATAAATTAACTTATAGTATTAAAAGGCATAGAGCTCAAAAAATAATTAAAAACATAAAATAATACTATTTATGAATATATTTAGGGGATAGACAAGGACACAGACAGCATCCATATAAAGTTATTTACAGGAGAGAGAAAAGGAGAATCAGAGGTCAGAGGACGAAACCCTTAACTGCCTGTAAAAAAAATTTTTTTTAATCTAGGGCAAAATGCTAATACTTATTGAATGCAAGTGGCAAGAATGTGGTGATATACCCTGACGTATTTCTGTATATTTGAAATTCTTTCTATTCTACAACCTGATATGTAAGATCGCACACGGAGTAAAGACGCAGGTGTGCAGCCTACAGGCCTCGATGAACTCACCTGCAGATTGGAGATGAACAGCGCCTGCCTGAGCCCCTCTCGGCGTTGGCGTCAGGATATGAAGACGTTCCATAAGCAGTGAAGTTCCACACAGCTAACGTTATATTGAGGTTTACGACTGTACTACACACTCTGCTCTTGATAACCGAGCATCTACTTCCTAGCACAAGCTTGTCAGCTTTCACCCAAAGAGGCCCCGCAACACTCCAGCCATGGTTATCGAGACTATCACCTACCGCTGCGCGTCCTTACGAGCCTCACCAGCTCCCATTGACCCCCGGGCTTCTTATCCCCCAGCCCCCACCAACTCCCACCTACCCGTGCGCCTCCTACCCATCCTCCCACACCAGCCTTCCCCAGCCTACCTCCAGGACAGGTGGGACTAATTCCAGGTTGCCTAATGCAGAGAAAGACTAGAGCCTGGGATCTCATCAGAAGGGCTCAGATATCCCCCAAAAGCACATCATTCTGCTTCTTAGCCCTGCTCCTCATTCCTTCCCAACTCAGAGCCTCAACAGCGTGGCCCTTTGCCTCAAAGCCAGGTGGGACTGGAAGCAGTCATCACAGTGGTGCCCATGGGTTAAAGGAGGACTTTTCTGCTTTTCTGAACAGGTCTTTTTGTTTGTTTGTTTTTTGTTTTGTTTTGGCTGCACCGTGTGAGGCTTGCCAGCTTGTGGGATCTTAGTTCCCTGACCAGGGACTGAACCCGGGGCCACCGCTGTGAAAGCACCCAGCCCTAACAACTGGACCACCAGGGACCTCCCTTCTGCTTTTCTTTTGGAGCAAATTTGGCAAATTTCAAAAACATGATGGTAATGATCTCCAGGTTAAGCTTCTAATTCATGTGGGAGGAGGCTGGGGTTGGTGGTACATCTCTGTGAATGGGAGCGGCAAACAGGCTTGCCCAGAACAAGATCAGGATAGGAAAGCTGTGGATCTCCAACCTTTCTCCTGAGAAACTGACGGTGCAAAATAATGGCACTAGTTCCCATGAGCCAGGAAGATTCATTTACAATTTCTCCTCTGTGAGTGTGTGTGTGTGTACACCACAGGTACTGTGCTTAATGCTTCCTTCCACACGTATAATCCCCTTATAACAATCCTCTGGGGTTATGTCATTATACTTTCTTTAAAGATGTAGAAACTAAAGCTCAGAGAGGTTAAACAACTTGCCAAAACTCATTTAGATCATTTATGGCAAAGCCATAATTCAAGGCCAGAACTTCCTGCTCTAAGAACATGACTTAATTCATTACCTCTTCTATTTTATGGAGGGCCCAATAGAGATGGTGCTTTCCTGTATATTAGAAAAACATCCCATTGACTGATTTAATCCTTGAGAACTGAGGTCCTGCCTGTGTTCTCTCACTTGTAATATAATGTATGATTACTGAAAGGTGCTCCATTCATGTATGCAGGCCAAGTCATATTCAGGAAGTCAAGCTTCCTTTAATCTGGGAAATTCTGCAAAGGAACCAAAGAGCAATGGCTTCACCGGAGTTGGCATCTTCTTAAATTAGTAAGCAGCTCAGATCTGGGAATAGGTTGGTGGGAAAAAATGGAATTTTCTGCAAGTTTACATTTAATGACCTCATAATGTAATGTCTGGTGATTCTTTACTGTAATACAAGCACAGCACATTTCATTTTTTCCATTAAAACTTTATAGATGAGGAAATGGAGGCTTATAAAGAGTGAGTAACCTTGGTCGGGAATATCTCCTGGAGTAGGACATGGCAACCCGCTCCAGTATTCTTGCCTAGAGAATCCCATGGACAGAGGAACCTGGCAGGCTACAATCCACAGGGTTGCAAAGAGTCAGGCATGACTGAGCAACTGAGCACGCACACACACACACTTGTCCAAAGTCACTCAACTAGGAAGTGTCAGGGCTGTGACTGTGAACACGTGATGGCATCTGGCTCCAGCATCCCAGAGCGCAGCCGCTACCCTGAACTG
This sequence comes from Bubalus kerabau, assembly GCF_029407905.1. Lineage (NCBI taxonomy): Eukaryota > Metazoa > Chordata > Mammalia > Artiodactyla > Bovidae > Bubalus > Bubalus kerabau. Next base: position 141,366,473 of record NC_073624.1, read on the forward strand.
GAATAGCAGGAATTCACCCCTCGGAATCTGCACCTTTGCTGCCAGGCTCTTGGGAGTGGGAGTGAGGCTTGCACACAGCCATCCTAGGCCTTCTCCAGCAGGCCTTTTTGTGAGCTGCTTTTTTTCAGCTGCTCTGGGTCTATTAACCAAACTTTGGGAAGTGCATCTTTGGGAAAATTCTTTTTTTTTTTTTTCCTTATCCATCATATTGTCTTTCCCTATTGCTATACACACAATCTGTGGCATGTTTGTGCTGTGCCTTTCTTCTGTCTCACCTTTCATCAGAACCTGAGGCCCTGTATCCTGCCTCATGTGGGTGGAGTGGAGGAGCCCACAGAAAAATGTAAATGATAAGGTTCCTCCTCTCATCTCAAGGAACATATGATAATCCCCCAAGCAAATATTTTGGAAAAAATCCTCATTCAGAAAATAACTTCAGTGGAAAGCTAAATCATCATTACTATTTTAAGTTAAAGATGGGGAATTTAAATCTGTTGTAGTTCACAAAGGCAGGGAAAAACCAAGTCCACCTCCTGTTGTACTAATTTACTCCATCATTTAAAAAAAAATTATTTCTATATTAAAAATAGCATAGATATATTGTGTAACTGAAGGCAAAATTCTTCTGAGTTTTAAGATAAAACCAAAGACATAAAAAAATGTCAAATTTGTAGCAGGCTGCTTTAGTCTACACTCCAACAAATACTCATTGGGAGTCTCCTATGTGCCAGGCACAGTTTCGAGCTTCTAGTTAGAGCACTGAGTAGGGCAACACCTTTCTGTTTCTTCCAGACCCTGAAGTCTAGTAAGAAAAACAGATATGAGAGCAGCACTTCTAAGTGTGCTGAGTATTTCAAAAGGGAACACAGAGGTACAAGAGCATACATCTAAGGGAATGGTAACTTCAACTAGAATTTAGGGAGGACTTTTTGGAGGAACTGACTTTAGAGCAGAGATTGGGTAAGCGATGAACGGGGAAATAAGATACATAAAATTTCACAAACAAGAGACAGCATGGGTGTCCTAGGAACTGAGAAGGCAATGGAGTCAGTGGTTGGGGTGGGGAAGCAGGATTTTGGGAGGAAGTACCTAAAAAAGTACGTAAGGCACTGACTTCTTGCACTATAATTGTGGCACAACCTCCCATAAAATAGGAATAGTCCAATATTAGGCAAATAAACTGTTTAACAAATATTATCCCATATGGAAAATTTACATTCTAAAAGAGAATGCCAGCCCATAAAACTTGAGAGAACCAACTGAAAACACCATGAAGCAGTAAGAGAATTCAGAGATGAGTTGCAATGTTAATATATATTTAAAATCAATAGCTTTTCCTAAACCATTACCTGTTAAAAATTATGGTAAAAGATCTCATTTAAAATATCAACCACAAAGGATCCTAGGGATAAATGCAACACATAATTTGCCTTATTAAAAACACTTTAATAAGCTATTGACAGACCTAAATATGACTTAAGAAATTCAAAGACAAACTGTGGTATTTGATGGAAAGATATCAGTTCTTCCTAAATTAATTTATACAGGTAATGAAATATCAGTTAAAAAATTACATTTTTCAACTTAAAATAATATTGAGGTTTGTTTGGAAACAAGATTAATCAAAAAGCTTCTTTGAAATGAAAAATAGAAAAACTAGCCAAGTCTGACACCAAAACTATTTTAAAGCTATAATAGTTAAAAGTTTGTTATTAAGGAAAAATATATTAGTAAATAAGAATAAAGCCAATTCATTCAAAGGATCATATATCATAATCAAGTAGGAATTATTCCAGAGATGCAAGGATGGTCAACATCAACAAATCAATGTGACACACCACATCAACAAAATTAAAGATGAAAATAATATGATCATCTCAATAGATGCATAAAAAAGCATTTGATAAAATTCAATAATATTTTATGATAAAAACCTCTCAACAAAGCAGATATACAGGGAAAGTACCTTAATATTAAAGATGATATATGTCAAGTCCACAGCTAACATACTCAATGGTGAAAAGCTGAAAGCTTGTCTTCTAAGATCAGGAATAAAAAAAGGACATCCACTCTTGCCACTTTTATTCAACATAATATTTTAAGTCTTAGAGTAATTAGACAAGACAAAGAAATAGGAAAAAGGAAAACTTACTATTTGCAGACAATCTGATATCATATATGGAAAACCTAAAAGAATCCATCAGAAAACTGTTAAAACTGAAAAATGAATTCAGTAAAGTTGTAGGAAACAAAATCAATATCCCAAAATTTGTTGCATTTCTCTACACTATAACAAATATCAGAAACAGGAATTAAGAAAATAATCTTTAATAAATACATCAAAAGAATAAAATTCCTAGGAATAAATTTAAGCCAAAATGAATTCAGTACAGTTGTAGGAAACAAAATCAATACCCCAAAATTTGTTGCATTTCTCTACTCTATAACAAATATCAGAAACAGGAATTAAGAAAATAATCTTTCATAAATACATCAAAAGAATAAAATTCCTAGGAATAAATTTAAGCCAATAAAAGACCCATATGTTGAAAGCTACAAGCCATTAATGAAAGAAATTGAAGACACAAATAAATGGAAAAATATTCAGTGCTCATGGATTGGGAGAATTAATATTGCTAAAGCAATCTTTAGATTCAGTGAAATTTCTATCAAAATTTCAATCGTATTTTTCTCAGAAATAGAATAGACAATATTAAAAGTTGTATGGGAGCATAAAAGACTCCAAATAGCCAAAGCAATATTGAGAAAGAAAATCAAAGCTGGAGGTAGCATGCTCCCTGATTTCAAACTATATTACAAAGTTATAGTGATTAAAAAAACAATATGGAATTTGCATAAAAATAGACACATAGATCAATGGAACAAAACTGAGAGACCAGAAATAAATCCACACATATATGGTCAATTGATTTACTACAAGCAGCCAAGAATATACAATGTGGATCAGAAGAATCAATATAGTGAAAATGAGTATACTACCCAAAGCAATCTATAGATTCAATGCAATCCCTATCAAGCTACCAATGGTATTTTTCACAGAACTAGAACAAATAATTTCACAATTTGTATGGAAATACAAAAAGAAAAACCCTTGAATAGCCAAAGCAATATCGAGAAAGAAGAATGGAACTGGAGGAATCAATCTGCGTGACTTCAGACTATACTACAAAGCTACAGTCATCAAGAGAGTATGGTACTGGCACAAAGACATAAATATAGATCAATGGAACAAAATAGAAAGCCCAGAGATCTGGGCACCTATAGGCACCTAAATCTGGGCACCTAAATCCACACACCTATGGACACCTATCGGAGAAGGCAATGGCATCCCACTCCAGTACTCTTGCCTGGAAAATCCCATGGATGGAGGAGCCTGGTAGGCTGCAGTCCATGGGGTTGCTAAGAGTTGGACATGACTGAGCGACTTCACTCTCACTTTTCACTTTCATGCATTGGAGGAGGAAATGGCAACCCACTCCAGTGTTCTTGCCTGGAGAATCCCAGGGACAGGGGAGCCTGGTGGGCTGTCGTCTCTGGGGTTGCACAGAGTCAGACACAACTGAAGCGACTTAGCAGCATGGACACCTATTCTTGAACAAAGGAGGCAAGAATATACAATGAAGAAAAGACAATCTCTTTAACAAGTGGTGCTGGAAAAACTGGTCAACCACCTGTAAAAGAATGAAACTAGAACACTTTCTAACACCGTACACAACAATAAACTAACATGGATTAAAGATCTAAATGTAAGACCAGAAACTATAAAATTCTTAGGGGAAAACATAGGCAAAACTCTCTCTGACATAAATCACAGCAGGATCCTCTATGACCCACCTACCAGAGTAATGAAAACAAAAGTAAAAATAAACAAATGGGACCTAATTAAACTTAAAAACTTTTGCACAACAAAGGAAACTATAAGCAAGGTGAAAAGACAGCCTTCAGAATGGGAGAAAATAATAGCAAATGAAGCAACTGACATAGAACTAATCTCAAAAATATACAAGCAACTCATGCAGCCCAAAACCAGAAACATAAATGACTCAATCAAAAAAAGGGCCAAAGAACTAAACAGACATTTCTCCAAAGAAGACATACAGAAGGCTAACAAGCACATGAAAAGATGCTCAACATCACTCATTATCAGAGAAATGCAAATCAAAACCACAATGAGATACCATCTCACACTGGTCAGAATGGCTGCTATCAAAAAGTCTACAAGCAATAAATGCTGGAGAGGGTGTGGAGAAAAGGGAACCCTATTAAACCGTTGGTGGGAATGCAAACTAGTACAGCCAATATGGAGAACAGTGTGGAGATTCCTTAAAAAAGTGGAACTAGAACTCCCATATGACCCAGCAATCCTACTGCTGGCCAAACACACCAAGGAAATCAGAATTGAAAGAGACATGTGTACCCCAGTGTTCATTGCAGCACTGTTTACAATAGCTAGGACATGGAAGCAACCTAGATGTCCATCAGCAGATGAATGGATAAGAAAGCTGTGGTACATATACACAATTGAATATTACTCAGCTATTAAAAAGAATGTTGTTGTTTTTTTTTTTTTAAAGAACACATTTGAATCCATTCTAATGAGATGGATGAAACTGGAGCTTATTATACAGAGTGAAGTAAGTCAGAAAGAAAAACACCAATACACTATATTAACACATATATATGGAATTTAGAAAGACGGATCCAAAAGTCTACAAGTAATAAATGCTGGAGAGGGCGTGGAGAAAAGGGAACCCTCTTACACTGTTGGTGGGAATGCAAACTAGTACAGCCACTATGGAGAACAGTGTGGACATTCCTTAAAAAACTGGAAATAGACCTGCCTTATGATCCAGCAATCCCACTGCTGGGCATACACACTGAGGAAACCAGAAGGGAAAGAGACACGTGTACCCCAATGTTCATCGCAGCACTGTTTATAATAGCCAGGACATGGAAGCAACCTAGATGTCCATCAGCAGATGAATGGATAAGAAAGCTATGGTACATATACACAATGGAGTATTATTCAGCCATTAAAAAGAATACATTTGAATCAGTTCTAATGAGGTGGATGAAACTGGAGCCTATTATACAGAGTGAAGTAAGCCAGAAAGAAAAACACCAATACAGTATACTAACACATATATATGGAATTTAGAAAGATGGTAACAATAACCCTGTGTACGAGACAGCAAAAGAAACACTGATGTATAGAACAGTCTTATGGACTCTGTGAGAGAGGGAGAGGGTGGGAAGATTTGGGAGAATGGCATTGAAACATGTAAAATATCATGTATGAAACGAGTTGCCAGTCCAGGTTCGATGCACGATACTGGATGCTTGGGGCTGGTGCACTGGGACGACCCAGAGGGATGGAATGGGGAGGGAGGAGGGAGGGGGGTTCGGGATGGGGAACACATGTATACCTGTGGCGGATTCATTTTGATATTTGGCAAAACTAATACAGTTATGTAAAGTTTAAAAATAAAATAAAATTTAAAAAAAAATTAAAAAAAAAAAAGAAAGATGGTACTGATAACCATATATGCAAGACAGCAAAAGAGACACAGATATAAAGAACAGACTTTTGGACTCTGGGTCCAAAAGGTGAGGGTGGGATGATGAGAGAATAGCATTGAAATATGTATATTACCATATGTGAAATAGAACACCAGTTCAAGTTCAATGCATGAAACAGGGGACTCAAAGCTGGTGCACTGGGACAACCCAGAGGGATGGAATGAGGAGGGAAGTGGGAGGGGTGTTCAGGATGGGGGACACATGTACATCCATGGCTGATTCATGTCAATGTATGGCAAAAACCACTACAATACTGTGAAGTTATTAGCCTCCAATTAAAATAAATAAATTAAAAAAAAAAAGAATATACAATGTGGAAAAGATGTATGTATGCTTGGTCATTCAGTTGTGTCTTATTCTTTGTAACCCTGTTGACTGTAGCCCACTAGACTTCTCTGTCCATGGAATTTTCCAGGAAAGACTACTGGAGTGGGTTGCCATTTCCTACTCCAGGATATCTTTCTGACCCAGGAATCAAACCCACATCTTTTGTGTCTCCTGCAACAGAAGGTAGATTCTTTACCACTGAGCTACGTGGGAAGCCATAGGTCCCTCAATAAATAATGTCAGGGAAACTGGACAGGCATGTGCAAAAGAATGAAACTGGACCACTATCTCACACTATACACAAAAACTAACTCAAAATGGATTAAAGACTTGAAAGTAAGACCTAAAACCATAAAACTCCTATGCAGTAAGCTCCTTGACACAGATCTTGGTGATGATTTTTTTCATCTGACACCAAAAACAAATGCAATAGTGAAAATAAACAAGTGAGACAATATCAAATTAAAACACTTCTACCCCTCAAAGGCAACCATTAACAAAATCAATACACAACCTTCCAAATGTGAGAAAATATGTGCAAATATATCCGATAAGAGAATAATAGCCAAAATATATAAAGAGCTCATTCAACTCAACAGCAAAAAAAACAAACAGAACAAACAAAAATACTTCAGTTAAAATATGGGCAAAGCTGTGAATAGATTTTTTTTTTAAAAGGAGTCAAACAGATGACCAAGAGGTACATGAAAAGATGCTCAACATCATTATTAGGAAAATGAGAATTAAAAAATCATAATGAGATATCACCTCACACCTGTTAGAATGGCTATTATTAAAAAGCAAGAAATAGCAAGTGATGGTAAAGATGTGGACTTTGCTCGCTGTTTATCGGAATGTGAATTGGTACAGACACCATGGAAAACAATATGAAGTTTCCTCAAAAATATTAAAAATAAAACTACCATACAGTCCAACAATTCCACCTCTGAATATTTATCTGAAGAAAATGGAAACACTAATTGGAAAAGCTCTGTGCACCCCTATGTTTACTGCAAACAACATAGATGAACCTTGAGGGCATCATGATAAGTGAAGTAAGTCAAAGAAGGACAATTACCTTACAGTCTCTCTTATATGTGGAATCTAAAACACAAACAAGCAAACAAAAAAAACAAGCTCATACATACAGAGAACAGATAGGTGGCTGCAAGAGGTAGGGCATGGAGGGGTGGAAGAAATAGGTAAACTGTATGTGTGTATATATGTGTATATATATATATATATATTTTTTTTTTTTTAGTTTAAGTAAATTAAACTTTAAACATTTTTAAATAATCCATGCTGCTGCTACTGCTGCTAAGTCGCTTCAGTCGTGTCTGACTCTGTGTGACCCCATAGACGGCAGCCCACCAGGCTCCCCCGTCCCTGGGATTCTCCAGGCAAGAACACTGGAGTGGGTTGCCATTTCCTCCTCCAATGCATGAAAATGAAAAGTGAAAGTGAAGTCGCTCAGTTGTGTCCGACTCTTTGTGACCCCATGGACTGCAGCCTACCAGGCTCCTCTGTCCATGGGACTTTCCAGGCAAGAGTACTGGAGTGGGTTGCCATTGCCTTCCTTAAACAAAACCAAATTCATAAAGCAACTTAATATAAGAAATGGTAACCCTTCAAAAAGTGAGGAAAAGGTGACTTGTGAATAAATGGTGTTGGAGCTGATTAGAGAAAATAAAAAGCTAAATCTCTACCTCACTTATTATACCAGCATCAATACAAGATGGATCAAAGATTAAAATGTAAAAAAGAAACTATAAAAGTTCTGGAAGAATAAATGGCTAAAGCATATACACTAGGAATTGAGAAAGCTTTTGTAAGAAGGAACAAAAACCCAGAGATCACAAAGGAAAAGACTGAGAAGTTTTACTATATTAAAATTTATGATTTTTTAAAATAAAAATGTACCATAAGTCAAGAGGAAAGACAAATGACAAGTTGGGGAAATATTTATTGTATGTGACTGGAAAGGGGCTAATTTCTTTCATTCTTAAAAAGCTCATGCAAATAAAATAGAAAAATGATGAACAATGCAGATCAGCGGTCAATTACTAAAAAGTGAAATAAAAAGTAGTCAGTAGATATGAAAATATGCTCAACATTACTCATAAGTAAAGACATGCAAATTAAACAGCAACAAGAGACCAGTTTCAACTCAGATCGTGGGAAACTAAAGTGATGAGGTTCTAGTCTGAGAAGGCTATGGAGAGGCAAACAGTGTAAAAGCTGAAACAAGGGCTTGTGAACTGGTTTATTTCTGGGGGGAAAAAAAAACCAAATGGCAAAATTCATCTAATTTTAAAGGTACTGCTATAGACTGAATGTCTGCATCTTGCCAAAATTCATATGTTATATCCTAAACTCCCAGTGTGATAGTATTCGGAGATGATAAGGCGTTAAGGACTGATGCTGGGGCTGAAACTCCAATACTTTGGCCACCTCATGTGAAGAGTTGACTCATTGGAAAAGACCCTGATGCTGGGAGGGATTGTGGGCAGGAGGAGAAGGGGACGACAGAGGACGAGATGGCTGGATGGCATCCCCGACTCGATGCACATGAGTTTGGGTGAACTCCGGGAGTTGGTGATGGACAGGGAGGCCTGGCCTCCTGCGATACATGGGGTCGCAAAGAATCAGACAGGACTGACCGACTGAAATGAACTGAACTGAACTGAGGCGTTATTAAGAGGGAGGTGATTAGACCATGCAGGTGGAACCCTCATAAATGGGGTTGCTGCTGCTGCTGCTGCTAAGTTGCTTCAGTCATGTCTGACTCTGTGAGACCCCATAGATGGCAGCCCACCAGGCTCCCCCGTCCCTGGGATTCTCCAGGCAAGAACACAGGAGTGGGTTACCATTTCCTTCTCCAATGCATGAAAGTGAAAAGTGAAAATGAAGTCGCTCAGTTGTGTCCAACTACTTAGTACCCTCTAAAGAGATACCTCACTTCAGTGAGTTCCCTCACCCCTTCCACCATGTGAGGACACAGGAAAATGGCCATCTATGAAGCAGGGAAGTTGCTTATCAGACTCTGTTATTTCCTGATATCTTTATTTTGAACTCCCAGGCTCCAGAACTGTGAGAAATGAATTTCTAAGCCACCCAGTCTATGGAATTTGTCATAGCAGCCTCAGTGGACTAAGACAGATATCATTTAACTTAACAACTACTTTGCTAGGAATTTATCTAGGTAAATGGACCTAAAGATGTTGGTCAAGAAGTATAGAAAAGTGTGCACATTGTGGCGTTATTTGATTGCCAAAAAAGAAGAAAGAAACCCACCAATTAGGGGTCAAATAAAGCACGGGGTTCTCATATGATGATTCTTATACAGGTAGAAAAAGAACGAAGTAGATTTGTATGTACAGAGATAGGGAAAAAAGAAGTGCAGACCTGTGTACAACATCATCCTTTTTGTGTCACTTTTATAGAAAGAAATGGAAACAGATAAGTAATGATAATAGGTAGACACAGACGGAAGGAGTGGAAGTGACACACACTAGGATAGGCATAAACACTTTCTGAAAGCAATCAAAAATATTTCATCTCTGGGTACCTTTGGGCAGAGTCATGGGACTGAGGGATGCAGACTTACATATTTCATTTTATAGTTTATATAAATAAGCTATATATATAGTATATATACTATATATATATATAGAGAGAGAGTATCTACTTTCATTTATTAAGCTATGTACATAGATTACCTAGGTAGTGAGATAATGGACATCTTTTTTCTTCCTTGTCTGTAGTTTTTTTTTTTTTTTTTTTTAAACAGTTTGGCGGAGGTAATAAAGGAACAGGTAAGGTCTTGACCCAAAGGAACAGATCTCAGTGGTGACCTGTCTGATACTGTTAGAGCCCCAGGAAGAGGTATTTCTAGAGGGGACTTTCCAGAATTTCACAGAGTTCCCCACTCGCCTTGCATAATGATGGTCCTCCCATACACAGCCATCAGGGAACCTGGCTTCAGCATCCACAGGGTTAAAGGAAACCAGGCTTCGAAAAGAATGTCATTATGATCTGTGCAAGCATTTCCTCTCTATAGATAAACCTCAGTAAGAAGACAAAACAGATACAGGCTCACCTCATGCCTCCTCTTCGCCTCTGCCTAGTTGGGCATACTAACTGCCTAACTGTGGACCCTGAATGCCCCAGTGGTGAAAACATGCAGAGCTTCAGCTGGATACCCCAGGAACATGTGCTGTGATACTGGTCGGTCTTCTTCCCTGCACCACCAATTTCTGAGGCTCTTCCTCACCTATGTCCTTCTTGGGAGGCAATTCTGCCCCATTAATCAGTACTGAAGCAACTCTCTGAGGGCAGCTGTGTATATAGCATCACATGGGTGCAAGAGATGATAAAACACATTCCGTATACTCAAAGGGGGCTTCCCTCATAGCTCAGTTGGTAAAAGAATCCGCCTCCAATGCAGGCAGATTCCTGGGTCAGGAAGATCCCCTGGAGAAGGGATAGGCTACCCATTCCAGTATTCTTGGGCATCCCTTGTGGCTCAGCTGGTAAAGAATCCGCCTGCAATGTGGGAGACCTGGGTTCGATTCCGAGGTTGGGAAGATCCCCTGGAGAAGAGAAAGGCCACCCATTCCAGTGCTCTGACCTGGAGAATTCTATAGTCCATGGGGCTGCAAAGAGTCGGACACGACTGAGTGACTTTAAAAAAAAAAAAACAACAACTCAAAGAACTCCAGGATACTTTTAGGTGCCTCAGAAAACAATTAGGTAGCCACATGAAAATAGAGATCTACAGAAAGAATTTCATGGGATTTATCTGGTGGTCCAATGGCTAAGACTCCATGTTCCCTTTGCAGGAGGTCTGGATTTGATCCCTAGTCAGGGAACTGGATCCCACATGCTGCAACTAAGAGTTCACATGCGGCAATGAAAAACCAAAGATCCCACACAGCTGGCCACAAATAAGACCTGGCACAGCCAAATAAATAAATAAATACTTAAAAAAAAGGGAAAAATTTCAGCCCATAGCTTGAGATACAGCAGAAATTGCTGGTTGACTGACCCAAGCAGCTAACTTCATCTATACAGCAAAGGGTACCGTTCAGGCAAAGAGGTACGAACAGAAATCTTTGGGTTAAAAAAAAAAATTTTACAAAAAGGACATACCCAGTTACCATGTTCCTTTGGCCTTTGCCCATGACTGCTTTTTTCTTTATTTGGAGACAGGGCCCTGAGCCTTAAAGAGAAGTCACCATCTTATAACCAGTGGCACATGCGTGAGGCTGAAGCCAAAATGTTTCGAACAGCGGAGTTTAGGAAATAAAGAACCTGAGTCTCCACAGACATGGGTGGGCCAGTGCACCAGCTCTGATTACCCATATCCAGATTTTTTGCTGTGTGAGAAAAATAAGCTTCCCATTTGTTTAAACTGGTACTGTGTGTTAGTCACTCAGTCATGTCTGACTGTTTGCTACCCCATGGACTACAGCCTGCCAGGCTGCTCTGTCCATGGAATTCTCCAGGCAAGAATACTGGAGAGGGTAGCCATTTCCTTCTCCAGGGGTTCTTCCTGACCTAGAGATCAAATCCAGGTCTCATGCACTGCAGGCAGATTCTTTACCATCCGAGCCACCAGGAAGCTGCTACTAATTGGACGTTATTTAGTTACTAAATCATATCTGACTCTTTGCAACCCCATGGACTGCAGCTTGCCAGGCTCCTCTGTCCATGGAATTCTTCGGGCAAGTATACCAGAGTGGGTTGCCATTTCCTTCTTCAGGGGTTCTTCCTAACCCAGGGATTAAACTGGCATCTCCTGCATTGCAGGTGGATTCTTTCCTGCTGAGCCTCTATGGAAGCCCATTGGATGTTCTGTTATTTTCAGTCAAATTCATTACTAACTGACACACTTGGTCATGAGAGGAAATAGGTCTGATACAGTGGAAAGTGCTTGGAATTGAAAGATTTGACTTTGAATTGCAGTACTGTGATTTATCTGGATAAATTATTGCCTATCTTTTCTGGTCTCTGTCTCCATAGGTATAAAATGGGGCTAATAAAGCTACTCAGTTGATGACAAACCTATTTTGCTGACAAAGGTCTGTAATAGTCAAAGCTATGGTTTTTCCAGTAGTCATCTATGTATGTGAGACTTGGACCATAAAGAAGGCTGAGTGCTTAAGAATTGATGCTTTTGAACTGTGGTGTTGGAGAAAACTCTTGAGAGTCCCTTGGACTGCAAGGAAATCAAACCAGTCAATCCTAAAAGAAATCAGTCCTGAATATTCATTGGAAGGACTGATGCTGAAGCTGAAGCTCCGATACTTTGACTACCTGATGCAAAGAACTGACTCATTGGAAAAGACCCTGAAGCTGGGAAAGATTGAAGGCAGGAGGAAAAGGGGACAGCAGAGGATGAGATGGTTGGATGGCATCAGTGATTCAGTGGACATGAGTTTGAGCAAGCTTGGGGAGTTGGTGATGGACAGGGAAGCCTGGAGTGCTGTAGACACTGGGGTTATAAAGAGTCAGACACAACTGAGCGACTGAACTGAACTGAACCTATTGAACCCACAGAGAAGATTCTCTCATTCTTTCCCAGCGGGATAAGGCACTAGGGTGTGACCACTGTGTGTCACGTGGTGAATGGGGGGACCCTCTGTCCTGTCTTGGGTGTGTTCTTGGATGTTCTCCTAACCTCTCTTCAGTTTCCTCATCTTGAAAATGGAAGTGTGTGGAAAGGAGTAGCAGGTGGAATACTCGCTTAGTTAAGCTCTGGATTTCATTCTCCTGCTATTTATTGATGCCTTACAGCCCATAGTATATAAGAGTAAACATCTGATCGCTTGATTTTCCCGTTCGTGTCTACTGAGCACCTCCTCTGTAGCAGGAACTGGCTTAACCAGTGGAAATACCACTGTGAATAAAATAGACAACCTCTTATATCCTGATGAGGAAGACAGGCAGTAAATAAGAAAAGCATAAAGAAACTGGATAACTTCAGAACGTGACAGGAACTCTGAAGAAGAAAATAGGACTAGGTAATGGAAGAGAGCACACCTGGGGTGAGGGAGCTGCTTGAAAAGAGGTGAGCCAGGATAAGCCCCTCTGAGCTGTCACCTTTGTGCTTAGCTGGAAGGAGGAGCCAGTCTCATCCCAGCCTCTGCCTGGATACCTGGAGTGGTCCTCACAGCATGTATGCTTCCAAGATGGCAAGCTCCAAGTCCATGATGGCATCCTCATGGGCCAAGACTCTGGGTTTTCATGGCCCATTGGAACCATCAGGGTGGGTACAGTCAAGCCTAGTCATAGCCAAAGGAGAGAATGAGGAAGTAGATTGCTGTGCAAGCCAATCCAGGAAGGCAGGCAGAAAATATTATACTTTTATCTATTTTTCAATCTCATCTTTTTCAGTTTTTTAGAAGGGGTATTCTTTATAAAGAATATGATATGTTTCTGGGACAACAATAATGTGTTGTTGTTGTTGTTGTTCAGTCACTCAGGCTTGTCCGACTCTTTGCAGCCCCGTGGACTGCAGCATGCCAGGCAACCTTCTGACATGACGACCATGCAGCCTGTAGAAAAAAAGGACCAATGGTTTTAAACCACTGATAATGGTAACTGTTACCTTAGTAAAACTTAATCCGTACTCCTGATGAGAGAGATTATGGTTTTTATTTTCTTCTTTAGTTATTACAATTTCTGACTTTTCCCCTTTGGCTAAAGCCAAAATATGGGCAGGATTTGTGTGTTCAGTCCAGAGTCTCATTACGGGAGCATCTAGATTAGAAAGGCTAATTTTCCTTATCTTCCAGGTTGGCCATGGACCTGACCCTGGCACAATAGGGGGTTTGCTGGCAAGAAAGGAGGAGCAATCAGTGTGAAGAGAAGAAGGCAGGGCTGACTGCACACAGCTACACGGGCTCATCAGGGGACAGCCCTGGGCTGGCTGGAAGCTGGAGGCTGGAGGCCTAAGGACAGTGGATGCTGGGACAGCAAGTAAACATATTTTTTAAAAAGTGTGTTTCTGGGAATCCCTCAGGGTTACTGCCAGCCTAGTTTTAAGTTTAGAGTCTTCTGACACAGAATACAAGGCTCCTCCTATCTTCTCTCTCCACTTTCTGATCCACAGCCTGTTCCTAGAACAATCCTCATGAAGCAGCAGTTTGATGGTATCACTCTTCTGCTCAAAAACCTTCCCCTTGAATAAAAAGATAAGGCGAAAGATCCTCTTAGTGACTGTAGGGCACCCTAAAATGAGGCTGTGGATAACTTAGATGTATTCCCTTCTCCCTCTCCTCAGGCTCTTCCTCCCCCTCCAGCAATGTCCCTCACACCACAACCCGTCATGTCACACCCCCTCAGACCTACCCAGGCCGGACGTGACTAGTCACCCGCAGGAAGCCTTCCCAGAGGACCACAGCCCCAAGGAGCACCGTCAGGATCCCAGAGCACTTACATTCTCTCCAGCAACCTGGACTACACTGTTCAGATACAACTTGTGATCCAATCTAACAGACAGAGAGCATGTCTTATACATCTTTGTCCAAAAGCCCAGTATTTTGGACAAGAAATTGCCCCATAAATGCTTGGGTCATGGTCAAACCAAGGTTCCCTGCTCTGGCGGGGAGGGCGGTCAATGCCCATTACCTCTGAACTACCACCCCCAGCTCTGCCTTTAGAAAACCTCCTCAAAGGCAGCATTTTCTCCAGGGGCTTTGAAGGGACTTGGGAGACACAGGCAATTATGTCAAAGTCATTATTTATGTCTGTTCTTAAAAGCTGGTAGAATTGTCTGATCACACAGTACTATTGGGGAAAAAATTTTTTTTTAAGTATATATTTTTAAAATGTGGTGTACTCCACCTAGTGCTTTACCTAAGGAATAATGATACTTGGAGAACTGTGTTATGTGCTCAGTCACTCAGTCGTGTCTGACTGTTTGTGACCCCATAGACTATACAGCCCACTAGGCTCCTTTGTCCATGGAATTTTCCACACAAGAATACTGGAGCAGGTTGCCATTTCCTTACACCAGGGGATATTCCCCATCCAGGAATTGAACCTGTGTCTCTTGCATTGCCTGCATTGGCAGGTGGATTCTTTACCACTGTGCCACCTGGGAAGCCCCACTTTGAAAATTAAGGGGAAGAAAAATACTCTATGAAGAGATTCTATTGCATAGAATTTCCCATAAACCTTTGGGAACAGCTAGCATAATCTTGAAAATCCAAAAAGAACCATTAGGATGGTTATTGTTTTAAAAAACAGAAAAAAACAAAACAAAACAAGTGTTGGTGAGAAACTGGAACCCTTGCGCTGTACTGGTGGGAATGTAAAATGGTATAGCCACTGGGGAAAACAGTAGGTTAGTTCCTCAAAAAATTAAAGTAGAATTACCAAATGATCCAGCAATTCCATATCTGAACACATATAAAAAAGAATTGAGAGCAAGAATTCTAATAGATATTTGTTCTAATGTGCCATGTTCATAGCATATTATTCATAATAGCTAAAAAGTGGGAGCAATTCAAATGTCATTGACAGATAATGGGTAAACAAAATGTAGTGTGTATGTATGGACAGTGGAATTATTCAGCCTTGAAAAGGAAGGACATTCTGACACATAATACAATGTGGATGAACCTTAAAGACTATACTAAATGATAGAAGCTGGTCACAAAAGGACAAATTCCACCTTCTATGAAGTACCTAGAGTAGTCAAGTTCATAAAAACAGTAGAATAGAGGTTGCCAGTGGCTTGCTGGCGAGGAAACAGGCAGTTACCATTTGATGGGTATGCAGTTTCAGAGTAGTGAGATGAAAAAGTTCTGGAGAAGGATGGTGGTGATGTACTGAATGCCACCAAATTGTACACTGAAAAAATGGTTAAGGTGGTTAATTTTACATTATGTATATTTTGTCACAGTAAAAAAAAAAACAAGGAAACATGATAGGCTTTTCAAAATTCAAGAAATTATAGAGAAACAGCTTGTATTTTCACTAGACATTTTTAGAAATGAAATAGAAATGAGAGAACTTTTCTTCCAGGTTAGAGAGAACACAGCCCTGTGACCTTTCTCCCCAAAGTCCTTCTTCCAGGAATTGATCGGGTTTACCCTGAGCATTATCACCTGTTGCCTTGGAACCTGAAGATTAAATGAGTCTAAAACTTTGTTTCTCTCCTCTTCTAAATGGGACAAAAGACATATATATGTATTGATTCTGTAAGCATTTTTCTTGTAGTCAAAGACTGACCAGTCATGACCTAAACTTGTAATTCCTTGCCTATTCCTAAAATCAATATTGCAAATCAATCACAAATTTTCCCCACTAAGAAATGATGCAGATTCAGAATCCGCCCCCACCCCACCCCCCCACGTTTCTGTAACTGTAATACTATTACCTGGGTGTTAGCATGAGGCCAGTGTAATTTGTTATCACTAGGTTTGGAGGACCTCCCTCAGATTTACAGGCACCTGTAGCATATGAAAACCCAAGGTAGGGAAAGAAAGAAAGAGACAGAGGGAGAAGGAAAGAAAGAAAGAAACCCAAGGCAGGGTTTGGTATCAAAAGCCATGGCCTGCTGGAGAAGAAGAGGTGAGTACTAACTCTGTGTTCAGTAAATAAATGGTGGTATAAGCCCTTCCAAGAACCCGAAGCCAGGCTTAGCCATGAGCCAGCTTCTTAAGCAAGCCTCCAGCACCAGGCAAGTGCCAGTGAAAAAATGATGATATAAGTCAAAATCAACATTAACTTGATTTCCCCCTGCAGTGTGTATAAAATTATGTAATGTAGAAATTAAGGAAGAAAAACAGAAACCCAGAGAGCCTGCTGTGTGTTGATGTGGACCTTCTTTGCTAATATTTTTCTTGGTTTAAAAGAACTCAGAAGGCGGAACTTCCATCTTCAGAAGAGCTACTGGATTCTCTTTTTCCTCCCCTCTGGTTCTAAAGGCCACATCACCTTTCCCCTTCTCTACATCCCGCCTGACTCTTTCGAAAAATGTTCTCTGCGTTGTTTTTTGGTTTTTGGTTTTTTTTTGCCCACCTCTGCCTCTGGCTCTGCCTGCAGTTTCCCTGGCTCTGATAACCTACTGCAGAAGTCCCTTAGGGCAAATAGACCTGTGTGGACCTCAGCTTGGGTGGCTTCTAGTACACTCCTGGGTCCCACTCCCTGATCCATGAGCCTGACAGTCTGGAGCCAGGGAGCAGTTCTAAAAAAGAAAATCCAAGGTCTCCTTTCTCCTACTCTGCTAAATGTTTTAAATATGGAATCCTATTCATCATCTTAATAATTCTGTGGAGTATTATTCCCATTTTATAAATGAAAAATCTTACAAAAAGTTAAGTTTCTTAACATAAAGTATCTAACCCAAAGTCATACAACAAGCATGGGAATAGAACTGGGACTCCAGCTCAGCTTTGTCCTTATCTGAAGCCTATGCCTGTAACAAGATGCCTCCTAAGCATTCAACACAATTCTCGTCTGGATTCCCTTCCCTCCATGTGCTGGCCTGAAGTGTTCCTGCAGTTTTTCAGGAATCTCTGAGTTAAAGGAATAAAATTCTAATAATGGGTTTTTTGGCAGTGCGGCGGACTCAGCCTTTCTCGGATAGGACGGTACATGCTGGAGAGCCCACAGGAGGAATTAGGGCATTCCAGTTGTATCCTGGCCCTGCCTCTGACTCAGAGGTAGGAAAGCCTCGGAGTCACTCAGACTTCAATATCCTCAAAAACATGAGGGTATACCTCAATAGGGCTTCCCAGGTGGCACTAGCAGTAAAGAACTCGCCTACCAATACAGGAGACATAAGAGACATGGGTTCGATCCCTGGGTCAGGAAGATCCCCTGGAGGAGGGCCGCAAACCACTTCAGTATTCTTGCCTGGAGAATCCCGAGGACAGAGGAGCCTGGTGGGCTACAGTCCAAAGGGTCGCAAAGAGTTGGACACACTGAGGTGGCTAAGGACAAAGCATAATATCCTCAATAATGTGAAGGTATTAAAAGTAGGAGAAGCTTTTGAGGGTTTCTAATACAACATTCTAAAAATCCTAAATTCCATCCAAAGTTTGTTCATTCATTCATTCATTCACAAACACTTACTGAATGCTTACCATGCATCAATATCTCCATTGGATTCACAACAAAACTTAAATACATCCCTGCAGTATTGCTTTAGTAATCTTTCTCACTCTTTAAATAAACTAGATACTTTTTAGTTACAGAGTGAAAAACTGAAGCCCAGGCCAGTGAAAAAGCTATGATGTCCAGGTTAGTTTAGAAACAGACATAAAACCCAATCACTTCCAACTGAAGTCTCCTGGAAGAGCAAGAAACCACGTTTCCCTGGGCTTTCTGGACTTGAAAATCATAAGAAATCTGTTTTGGTTTTTTTTTCCCCCCTAATGTTTATACCTTGATAGTCATTTTTCCCTATTTAGAAAAGTAGAGGATTTTTTTCCTCAAAAGGTCAGTTGTTAGAAGAAGGGAACTTCCTCAGCTTGATAAGGGGCTATCTACAAAAATCCACAGCTTATATCATATTTAATGGTAAAACAGTGAAACCCTTCATCTTAAGATCACGAAAAACACAAGGATGCCTGCTCTTACAACTTCCATCCAACACTGTACTAGAAATTCTGGCAAGTGAAATCAGGCAAGAGAAGGAAATAAGAGGCATCCAGTTGGAAAAAGAAAATAAAACTACCTCTATTAGCATATGATATGATATTAAACAGTGAAAAGCTTAAAGAATCCAGGCCAAAAAACTATTAGAAAAAAAACTATTAGAGCTAATAAATGAGTTCAGCAAGGTTGTAGACTATAAGGTCAATATTAAAAAGTCTGCTGTATATCAGCAATGAAAAAAATCTTAAAATGGAATTAAGAAAATTCCTTTTACAATAGCAATAAAAATAAGACATTTAGCAATAAATTTAATCAAAAAAGTACAAGATATATATTAAGAACTACAAAACATTACTGAAAGAAATTTAAAAAGAGCTAAATATGTGGAAAGACACTTTCTATGTATGTGCTGGAAGACTTAATATTGTAAAGATGGCAATATTCCCCAACATGATTAATAGGTACAATGCAACCTTTGTCAAAATCCAAACTATCTTTTTGCAGAAATGAAAAAATTGATCCCAAAGCTCATATGGAAATACAAAGGACTTGGTCAAAACAATCTTAAAAGAGAACAAAGTTGGAGGACTCACACTTTTTGATTTTAAAACTTCCTACAAAGCTATAGTAATTAAGAAGGTATGGTATAAAGACAGAAACATAGATCAAGGGAACAGAACTGAAAGTCTAGAAATAAACCTATACATTTATATGTCAATTGATTTCTGACAGGGTACCAAAACTAGTCACTGGGGAAAAAATAGGTTTATTAACAAATAGTACTAGGACAATTGAATATCCATATGCAAAATAGTGAATTTGGACCACTATCTCATACTATACACAAAAATTAATTCAAAGTGGATCACAGATCTAAATGTAAGAATAAAGCTATAAAACTTATCAACTATCAAAAAAAGTAAAACTGCAACTCAAATGATGAGAGAAAATATTTGCAAGTCAAAATATCTGATGAGTCTAGTATCCAAACTATATAAAGAACCCTTATAACTCAACAATAAAAAGACAAATAACCCAGTTTTAATGAATAGACATTTCTTCAAAAAGATTTACAAATAGCTTGATACCTCAACTGGCAGAGCACCACACTTTAATCTGAGGGCCCAGGGTTCAAGTCTCTTTCCAGGAGCCAAATAAATAAATAAATAAAATTTTAAAAAGACAATATACATATAAACAATAAGCAGTTGAAAAAAGTGCTTAACATCATTAATCATTAGCAGAATGTAAATTAAAAGCACAATGGGATATTATTTCAAAGAAAAAAGGAAAATAAGTATTGGCAAGGATGTGGAGAAACTGAAATCCTCCTCCATTACTGCTGACAATGTCTACTGCAGCCAGCTTGGAAAACAGTGTGACAAGTCCTCAAAAGGTCAGAGTTTTACCACACACTCCAGCAATTCCATTACTAGATATATACCCAAGAAAATTGAAAACAGATTTTCAAACAAAAACTTGTACATGAATGTTCATAGCAGCACTCTTTACAATAGCTAAAAATGGAAACCACCCAAATGTGCACCGATACACAGATAAGTATATGGTATGTAATATATAATGGAATATTATTCAGCCATGAAAGGAGTGGTACAATATTCAAGAACCTTGAAAGCAGTATGCTAAGTGAAAAAAGCTTGATACAAAAGGCCACAGACTGGATGACTTCATTCACATGAAATGTCTAGGATAGGAAAACCCACTGGGACAAAAAGTAGGTCGATGGTTGCCAGGGACTAAGGGTCAGGGGAAACAGGGAGTGACTGCTAACAGC
Organism: Bubalus kerabau; assembly: GCF_029407905.1. NCBI lineage: Eukaryota > Metazoa > Chordata > Mammalia > Artiodactyla > Bovidae > Bubalus > Bubalus kerabau. The sequence continues at coordinate 141,386,811 of NC_073624.1, forward strand.
TACGGTTTTTCTCTACTGTGTGAAAATGCTCTGGGATCACACACTGGTGATAGTTACACAACTCTCTGAATATACTAAAGGTCACTGAATCATACATTTTAAATTGGTGAATTTTATAGCAATCTGAATCATATCTCAATAAAAAAGGTCAGTTGTAAAAATAATTTCTATTCAACATTAATAAAAACTAAAAGAGTAAAAAGTTGCCTATTTTTTTTTTTAATTTATGTTTTTGTCAAGGAAAGAGATTTTGTTTTCATTTCTATCCAGCTGATCAGGAGACTAATATTAAGATCATATCCAATGGCTAAACCAGCAAATGGTAATGAAGGCCAGGAAATTTTTAAAACATTGTTTCTGAGAAATGTGATTGTCTTAGTTTGAGTTTCCCCAGAAACATACCCTAAAACAAAGATTTATGTGCAAATGGTCTATTAGGGAAGTGAAGGAAATACCAGCAGGGGAGCAGGAAAGTGAGTCAGGGAAGGGAAGGCAGCCAATGAAATGTGCATTATCAAGCAAATCACCATGGAGGGGAGAGCTTGATCCTGTTGGGGAGCCCTGCGAGCCAGTGTAAACTGTGTTTCAGAGTCACCCTCACCCCCAGGGACACGAGTTGGGATATTCAGCTGCAGTTCTTGTCATTGGGTGAGGGTTAGTTCCTCCAGCAGCAAGAGAAAGCCCTCAAGCAAAGAGACCTGGATGCTGGTAGTTGTAAGCTGGGCAGGCTTGCACTGAAGTGGAAAGGCCCAAGGAGATATGAGAAGCTGGATTAGAGTTTTCACTTCAGCACTTGGGACAAGCTACCCAGTTTTCCGAGACACATTTCCTTATATGCAAAATATGGGAGGGACGGGGTAAAAACATATTTCTCAAGGAGTGTTGTGAGTATAAGACAACATATATGAATCTCAGTAGGTCTTTTAATTTTTTAAATTTTATTTTAAAAATATATAGATGACAATAATACACTGAATAAAGATAACCTGTAAAGTTGGAATGATGTCTTGCTAATCTTTGCTCACTGAGCTCTTGAATGATGGACATAACCCAGGGGCTCTGCCAGATTTTCTTGAAAGAAGATTCAATTTTGTTCATCCATCTATGAACATACAGAGTCGTGTGGCAAAGACAGCTTTATGTTTATCAAAATGTGTTTCCTCTTCTTCCTGGGCTCACAGATTACTTTCCTAAAGCTCCCTTGTTCTTAGGGGAGGCCATGTGACTAATGTGCTCCATTACCAGGCTTGGTCCATAAAACTCGCCATAATCCTGTCCTGTGTTCTTTACTGTCTTCCGATTGGATGAAATGGAGAAAATTGCCAAGGTGACTTTGGAAGCCACATGTTAAAGATGGCAGAGGATGGATTTCTGGATAGCCAACCTGATCTCCTTTCCTGTACTGTGACATGTGCAAGAATGCTTGATAATTGTATTAGGTTCTTGTTGTTGTCGTTGCTTAGTTAGTCAGTTGTATCTGACTCTTTTGCGACTTCATGGACTGCAGCCCACCAGTCTCCTCTGTCCATGGGATTTCCCAAGCAAGAATATTAGAGTGGGTTGCCATTTCCTACTCCAGGGGATCTTCCTGATCTAGGGTTCGAACCTGCATCTCCTTCATTGGCAGGCAGATTCTTTACCACTAAGCAACCTAGGAAGCCAAACCACTATAAATTTGGGGGTTTATTTGTTGAAACAGCTACTGTTACCCTAATATATTAGAAAGATTTCCACCATGGGGGTTTTGAATTAACACTTGGTTAATAAGGTTTCACTAAGCAGAACCAAATTTTTCAAACATTCTGATTAACTATAGTTGTATTGGAAGGACTTATAACCAGATAGGGTACTGTCATATGTAATCAGTGTGTTATGAATTCAGTTTGTAAACAACAGGCTTTCAAAAGCAGCCCACCAACTGGAAAATGCATCATCTCTTTTGGCTAGCCCTAGGGAGAGAGAGCCAGAGAAGGCGATGGCACCCCACTCCAGTACTCTTGCCTGGAAAGTCCCATGGATGGAGGAACCTGGTAGGCTGCAGTCCATGGGGTCGCACAGAGTTGGACATGACTGAAGCGACTTAGCAGCAGCAGGGAGAGAGAGCAGGGAATCATGTCCCCATCACATCAAACATTTCCTACCTGAGAATCTTCATCCTTGGGCATCTCTAAGGTGATGGTAGGTCGGAGGTATCAGACACCTTTTGTGTAGAAGTCCATTTGGGGTGAGACATTTCTTCTTTTCTGATCTAGGGAGAGATCAACTGAGAGAAATAATTGAGACTCTGTGCTTTGCTTTGTTTACTTTTTGCTCATTAATTAGTTCAAAAAAACAATAAATGCCACCTCTGTTCCAGTTGAATGTTGTCGATACAATACAATAGATATTGTATATATATTGTTGAATAACAAACTACCCCCAAGTTAGTGGCATAGAATAGCCCTTTTATTATTCTTCTAGACTCTTTGGAATTCAGACAGGGCACTGTGGGAATGGCCTGTTTCTCCTGTTGCTCCAAGATGTCTGAAAACTCAGGTAGGGAAACTGAATGGCCGGGAGTTGGAACCATCTCCAGGTAGAGGCTTCCTCCTTCACATGCTTGGGTTTCAGGCTGGGATGACTTAATGGTTGGGCTCAGGTGGGGCTGCTGACTGGACAACCTGAACACGGCCTCTTCATGCAGCCTGGGTTTCGCACAGGATAGTTGGATTTTGCACCTGGCAACGTGGGCTCTTCCAGAGACCAAGGCAGATGGTGTAAGTCCTGTTATGAACCAGCAGAAGTCACAGAGCGTCATATCCATCATGCTCTTTAGCCTAAGAGTCCCGAAGCCACCCAGATACCAGGAGAAGGGGCACAGATATTAATCACCTCTAGATATGCTGAATGTCAGAGATTGGCAGCTGTTTTAACATATCCATGATTTTTAATTTCACAAATATAACAGCTATTAATATTTTGGCTTGTTACCATCTTTAAAAATCTCCAAATATTATAAAAATGAAAGAAAAATTTTTGGTATGATTTTGTATCCCAGTCTTTCATTTTTAACCCAGTGTCCTGAGCACATCTTCATGTCATTAAAAATTCTTCAGAGATAAAGAGTACACAACGTTCTACAGCAAGAATGTATCATAGTTTATTTAATGTTCCATTCTTTATGTGACATTTGACTTTATAAGTGACATGAATACCTTCACTAACCCGAGTTACAAATATTCAGGTCTAATTTTTTTCTTCTTTGTAAAAGTTGAAGTATTATTAATTATAGTAAATTATAATGTTATAAATTATTTTACATACAGTACAGGGAACAAATTTTATGTGTACAGATTGATGAATTTTTACACGTCTATGTACTTGAAACACACACAAATATAGGTATAGAACATTTTTATCACCTGGAATTTCCCTTGAAATCCTGTCCCAGTCACCTTCCTCCACCCAGATGTAATCACTATTCTAACTTCTATCTTGAATTTCTCATAAGAAATGAAAGCATATGTACTATTTTTGGTCTTCTTTCATTCACAGAAGTCTTTGAAATTCACTCACGTTGTTGCATGTACATAGTTTATTCTTTTATTACTGAGATATTCCATTGAATGAATATACCATGATAGATTTATTCATCAGCACAGCTGATGGACATTTGGTGTTTTCTGTGTTTGAGCTATGATGTGATAAAGGGGCTACATTCTTGTATATCATTATTTGTATATCATTATACATATATTATATGTATATTAATGTATATCATTAATTCTTTTGGAACTGAATTCCACGTAAAAGTGGAATTTCTGGGTCTTAGAGTAGCTGTATATGTATCTTTAGTGGTTACTACTCAGCTGTTTTCGGAGAAGGCAATGGCACCCCACTCCAGTACTCTTGCCTGGAGAATCCCATGGACGGAGGAGCCTGGTAGGCTGCAGTCCATGGGGTCATAAAGAGTCCGACACGACTTCACTTTCACTTTCACTTTTCACATTCATGCATTGGAGAAGGAAATGGCAACCCACTCCAGTGTCCTTGCCTGGAGAATCCCAGGGACAGAGGAGCCTGGTGGGCTGCCGTCTATGGGGTCGCACAGAGTCGGACATGACTAAAGTGACCTAGCAGCACTCAGCTGTTTTACAAACTATTTAAACTAATTTACATTCCCATAAGCAATATAAGGACTTCCCTGGTGGCTCAGACGGTAAAGAATCTGCCTGCAATGTGGGAGACCTAGTTTTGATCTCTGAGTCAGGAAGATCCCCTGGAGAAGGGAATGGCAACCCACTCCAGTATTCTTGCCTGGAGAACTGCATGGACAGAGGAGCCTGGCTATAGTCCATAGTCCATAGGGTCACAAAGAGTTGGATATGACTGAGTGACTAACACACACGCGCGCGCGCACACACACACACACAAGCAATGTAAACTAATTTACATTCCCATAAACCCTGATTCTGGGAGGGATTGGAGGCAGGAGGAGAAGGGGACGATAGAGGATAAGATGGCTGGATGGCATCACTGACTCGATGGACGTGAGTTTGAGTGAAGTCTGGGAGTTGGCGATGGACAGGGAGGCCTGACGTGCTGTGATTCATGGGGTCGCAAAGAGTCGACACGACTGAGCGACTGAACTGAACTGAACTGAAGCAATGTAAGGGCTTCCCTGGTGGCTCAATGGAAAAGAATCCACCTGCAACGCAGGGCATGTGCACTTGATCCCTGAGTTGAAAAGATCCCCTGGCACAGGAAATGGCAACCCATTCCAGTATTCTTGCCTGGAAAATCCCATGGACAGAGAGGAGCCTGGTGGGCTACAGTCCATGAGGTCACAATAGAGTTGGACATGACTGCGAGACTAAACAAAAACAAGCAATGTATAAAAGTTCCAGGGGCTCCATATCCTCAAGAACACTTGGTATTTCCAGTTTTTACAATTTTAGTCATTCTAATGAGTATCAACTGCTATTTTACTGTGGTTTTCATTTTCATTTCCCTGATGATTAATACTGCTTAGTACTTTTCCCACATGCTCATTAGTCATTTGGATATCCTCCTTTATGAATTGCTTGCTGAAGTCTTTTGCTAGTTTTAAACTGTAATCTTTTTTGTCTTTTAAAAATTTATTTGTAGGTCTATGTTCAAATATATTTGGTATATTTGTTTTCTTGATGAAGTCTTTTGATAATTAAAAATTCTTAAACAATTCCAGCTTATTAACTTCTTATGATTAATGGTTTTTGTATCCTGTTTAAAAAATCTTTACCTATCCCAAGATCATTAGCATGGGCAAACTTTTTTTTCCTCTAGAAAATTTCAGCTTTAAGTTTATATTTTGCATTAGTTTTGGTAGCTGGTGTGAATAATGATTAAGGTTCTTTAAAAAAAAAAAAAGATATGTATTCCAGTATCATTTATTGAGTGAGCGAACTGTTCTCCACTGAATTAAAAAGGGCCTTTTTCATAAATCAAATGACTATACAGACAAAGGTCTATTTATGGCCCCATTCAGTTCCATCAATTCATTTGTCTATCCTTGAGGCACCAACACATTATCTTAATTACTATAACTTTATATAATATTCCAGGAAGTGAGGCGGTGGGGGGGGGGTTGGCTAGAGACTGAATTCTGCCTTGTGACTAATGTTTCAACCATTCATGCCTACATAATGAAACCCTGAGAAGACTCTGGACGCCGAGGCTCGGGGGGAACTTCTGGTTGGCAGTCATACTTCAGTATGTTGGGTGATGTGTCTTGAGGATAAGAAAACTTCATATTTGGGACCTTCCCAGACCATGTATGTCTCTTCATTTGGCTCGTCCTTATTTGTATCCTTCAAAATAAAACTCTAATAAAAAGCAAAGTACTTTCCTGAGTGATGTGTGTCATTCTATCAAATTACCAAACCTAGGAGGATAGTGGGAGCCCCTGAATTTGTATCCAGTTGTTAAGAAGTGTGAGCGGCCTGGAAACCCTGGAGCTTGCAGCTGGTGTCTGAAGTGAGGGGAGTTTTGTGGAGAACTGAGCCCTAAAGGTGTGAAGTCTGCACTAACTCTGGGGTAGTCATCAGAACTGCATTGCAGCCACATGCAATGTTAAGGATTGTTTTGTCTTTTTAGAAAACTGAGCCCTTTTTTATTACACAATGCCTCTATCACTGATAAGTTCCCTTGTTATGAAGTTGGCTTTGTCTGGAATCAATATGGCTACTCCAGATTTCCTTTGATTAGTATTAGCATGCTTTGTCTTTCTCCATTCCTTTACTTTTAATCTATCTGCGTCTGACTTTCTTGTTGACAGCATATAGTTGGGTGTTCTTTTTCTGTTAAATCCCCTCTGAAATCTCTGTCTTTTAATTGGTATATTTAGACCACTGACAGTTAAATTGATTACTTGCATGGAGAGTAAGTGTCTTAAAGCAACAAATTTCCAATTCCTCCCCCCTGTTCCATTTAATATTGCTTTCATTCATTTCACTTATACTTAAGATGTAACACTCAATACATTGTCACTATTATTATTTTGAACAAACTGTTATCTGTTAGATCAATTAAGAATAAGAAAGATTAAAGATTTTATTTTACTTTATTTCTCCTCTAATGCTCCTTTTTTAAAAGTAGACCTGAATTTCTGACCTATGTCATTTTCCCTCTCTCTGAAGAACTTCTAATATTTCTTTCATGGCAGAACTACTGGCAATCAATTCCCTTAATATTTGTTTGTCTGAGAAAGTTATTATTCCTCCTTTACTTTTAATGAATGATGTCATGGGATACAGAATTCTAGATTTGTAGGCTTCTTCCCCACTAACATTTAAAACACTTCACTCTCTCTTCTTGCTTGTATGCTTTCTGAAGAGAAGCCTGATGTAATTTGTATCCTTATTCCTCTGTTGGTAAGTTGTTTTTGCCTCTCACTTTCAACGTTTTCTCTCTGCCTTGTTTAGGTATAGTCGTTTTGTTTTTTTGCCCTTTGGTATTATCATACTAGGCATTTTCTGAGCTTCCCAGATCTGTGGCTTTGTGTCTGCCATTAATTTGGGAAATTCTCAGTCATCACTATTTCAAATATTTATTCTGTCCTCTTCTCTTGTTTTTCTCCATCTAGTATTCCCATTAAATTGTACATTATTATACATTTTGTAATAGTCCCATAGTTCTTAGATTCTGTTCCATCTTTTCTTTTTTCTCCTTCAAATATTTCAGTTTTTGAAGTTTTATTCACAAGCTCACTGACATTTTCCATGATCATGTCCAGGCTGCTAATAAGCCCAACAAAGGCATTCTTCATTTATTTCACAGTTTTTGATTACCAGTATTCCCTTTTGGTACTTACAGCTTCAATATCTCTGCTAATATAACCCATCTGTTCTTGTGCAACGTCCACTTTACCACTAAAACCCTTCACATATTAATCATAGTTATTTTAATTCAAATCTCTGCTGTGTCTGTTTCTGGTTCTGATATTTGTTTTATCTCTTCAGATTGTCAGGACTTTTTCCCCTTTAGCTTTCCTTCTATTTTTTTTTTTTAATTGAAAGCAGACATGATATACTGGATAAAAGGAACTGATTTACATAGGCCTTTAGTATAAAGTTTTATGTCTATCTGACCAGGAGTTAAGTGGTGTTCAAAATCTGGTGTAGCTGTGGGGTCAGAGACTAAAATTCTCGCTAGCGTCTTTATTTTTGTATCCCTCATTGTTTGAGGGTTTTCCTACAGACTTCTTAAACAGGATCTGAGGCCTGCCATTCTTTTAGCTATAATTTCTGTTCTACTATTACACAGAAACTGGATTGATGTGGTAGTACAGTGTGTGTGTGGAGGGAGGGGGGAGAGTTTTCTATAGTCCTATAATTAGATTTTAGTCTTTTAGTGAACATGAGTTGGGTATTTCCCTTTCCCCAAGGTGGTTAGGCTTTGGTAAAACCTCAGCAGATTAGACATTTGTAAATTAGTTTCCCTTGAGGGTAGGCCCTGCTGAGGAGAACAAGAGCTCTGGATATATTTCAAAATGGCTACCCTTCCCCTCTCTCTGCTGGAAGCATGAAGGCATGTTTCTCTAGTCTTCATAGTGACAAACTTATAGGTCTCCTGGAGATAAAAGTGACGAATGGGTGGAAGCCTCCCTAAAAGTGGGCTTTCTCAGAGTTTTTAACTGTCATGCTTGTCTATACTGAGTCAGGAGCAATTTGTTAGTATAATTCAAAATATCCCTACCAATGGTGGTTGCAGTGAAGGAGTTCTGTTCTAAGAGCTGTGACTTTCTATATCCACTTGCCTGTTGCTCCAATTTTCAGGGCAGCAATTTCTCCTGTGACTCTAATTCTCTGATGTATTTAGGGAGAGTTGTTGGTTTTCACTTGGTTTAGCTTGATTGTCAGAAGTACAGGAATGACAACTTCCAAGTTCATTACATGTTGGACCAGAAAACAGAAGTCCACAAGATCTACTCTTAAAACTTAAATTAAGATACTGAGCCCTTATGTCCATAGTACTAGGAGGTAGTATTTCTTTATTTTGGAACCCCTGGCAGTATTATCCTAGAATTTCAGTGTATAGTCTAGTTAGTTGAGCTTTCCTCCCACATGGAGGAACTACAAAATCTAATCAATCCATTAACAGATTTCCCTTTTTATTCTTTATTTTTATTTTACCAAGGCAGAAGCCACAGGAGATGTGGGTTTGATCCCTGGGTCAGGAAAATCCCCTGGAGAAGGGAATAGCAACCAATTCCAGGATTCTTGCCAGGATATTCTCATGGACAGAGGAGCCTGGCGGGCTACAGTCCACGGGGTTGCAGAGTCGGACATGACTGAGCATTCATGCAAGACTACAATGACTGTGTTAGACTGTGTTACCATTGAGAAGTCCTGGTTCTCTGAGGCCTTCTACTGCCATGATGCCCACTGATTGTCCTCTGACCTCAGCGGCATGTTTATCTACATGTGCTCCACCTCTGGGTTCCTGGGGTTATAACTGCCCTCTTCATACATTTAGCCAAAGCCCCAAAATGAAGCAGTCATGCTAAGCTAGGGTAGGTCATTTAATAGAGGCATCTACAAACCCCTGTCTTCACACTAATTTCCCTCTCACTTGAGCTTTCTTTCCTATCAATAAGCTCACTCAGGACCACCTCAGTTTATCTTTTCTTCAAAAGGGAAGAGATGGGGTCTGATCCACTGATTTGCTTACTTGCTATCCAGAGACTAGTTCTGTGCTCCAAGAGGTAGACAAAGAGGCAGCATAGTTAAGGCACCTGTGCTCTTCGGAGACTGCCCTGATGCTGCAGCCAAATGGCTTGCATTTGCACAGACCTAGAAGCATCTGGGGAGAAGGCAATGGCAACCCACTCCAGTACTTTTGCCTGGAAAATCCCATGGACGGAGGAGCCTGGTAGGCTGAAGTCCATGGGGTCGCGAAGAGTCAGACACGACTGAGCGACTTCACTTTCACTTTTCACTTTCATGCACTGGAGAAGGAAATGGCAACCCACTCCAGTGTTCTTGCCTGGAGAATCCCAGGGACGGGGGAGCCTGGTGGGCTGCCGTCTATGGGGTCGCACAGAGTTGGACACAACTGAAGTGACTTAGCAGCAGAAGAAGAAGCATCTGGGAATTTATATCCTGCATCCCCCACAAAAAGAGGCCCTTTACCAATAGAGAAAACCCAGTTCTCTTGCCTAAGACTGGACAATTGAGACATGTAATGAGTACTCCCAGGGGCCCCTGTAGGATCAGGGTGAAGCCACCTCATATCTTTGGTTTCCCTCCTTTTCCTTGTCCTGCTTCTTCCACATCCTCACCTGTCTTTCTGGAAACACTTCCCTAGTCAACCATTTCCTCATGGCTTTTTCTCAGAGTCTGCTCCTGGGGAATGCAGCTCAAGGCACCAACAGAAGTTTCCAGGTGCTGACCACTTTTTGGTCTCACATTTTCCCCTAATCTACTCCAAAGTGACTTGCTTCCTCCAGGTGAAGTGGCTGACATTTAAATGGCAGCTGCTCATACAAATAAATAAAGTTTCTATTCCTGCCAAACCACATTCTTCACTATTGGTTATTTCCAATCTTTTTAGTTATCATGTTTTCTTGGGCCTTTAGAGGCCTGAAAAGCTCAGGACCCACAGTAGGCAAGCAATTCATTTGATCAACCACTGTATTCAAAGAAGCGTGCTTGAATATTTACCCTAAAATCAGTTAAGACTTTTCTTTTTTAAAAAATGTTCAAAGGCTTTATTGAGGCCTAACTGACACACAACAATAACTGCGCATATTTAATGGATATAATTCTATAAGTTTTGACATCTGCACACCCATGAAACCGCTATCGCGGTCAGGACTGAGCATATGCATCATCTCCATGGCTCTCATACCCCTTTATAATGTCTCCCTTCCACTCTTCTCACCTCTCTCCCAAGCAGCCATTAATCTGCTTTCTATCAGGACATATTAGTCTGCATTTTCTAAAAATTTATATTAATAGAATTGTAGACTATGGACTCTTTTTGTTGCTGTTGGAATTTCAAATCGGCATGGAAACTCAGTGTGGAATTTCACACTTAGCATGATTATTTTGAATTTCATCCATGTTGGTACTTGTATCAAAATTCACTCCATTTAATTGCTGAGTAGCATTCTGTTGTATGGATATACCACAATGTTGATAGGTTCACCTGTCAGGACACTTGGGGTTGTTTCCAGTTTGAGGCGATTACAAATAAAGTTGCTATGAACATTCATTCATACACCTTAGTATGAACATGTGCTTCCTTTTTTCTCTTGGCAATGCTTACACATGAAATACTTGGGTCACATTGCCGCTATATGTTTAATTTCTTAAGAAACTGCAAAAATGCTTTCCAAAGTGGTTATGTCATTTTATATTCTCAGTTCAGTTCAGTCACTCAGTCGTGTCTGACTCTTGGTGACCCCATGGACTGCAGCACACCTGGCCTCCCTGTCCATCACCAACTCCCAGAGTTTACCCAAACTCATGTCCATCAAGTTGGTGATGCCATTCAACCATCTCATCCTCTGTCATCCCCTTCTCCTCCTGCCTTCAATCTTTCCCAGCATCAGGGTCTTTTCCAATGAGTCAGCTCTTCGCATCAGGTGGCCAAAGTATTAGAGTTGCAGCTTCAGCATCCGTCCTTCCAATCAACACCCAGGACTGCTCTCCTTTAGGATGGACTGGTTGGATCTCCTTGCAGTCCAAGGGACTCTCAAGAGTCTTCCCCAACACCACAGTTCAAAAGCATCAATTCTTGGGTGCTCAGCTTTCTTTATAGTCCAACTCTCAAATCCATACATGACTACTGGAAAAACCATAGCCTTGACTAGATGGATCTTTGTGGGCAAAGTAATGTCTCTGCTTTTTAAAATACTGTCTAGGTTGGCCATAACTTTCCTTCCAAGGAGCAAGCATCTTTTAATTTCATGGCTGCAATTGGAAGGAAAGTTATGACCAACCTAGATAGCATATTGAAAAGCAGAGACATTACTTTGCCAACAAAAGTACATCTAGTCAAGGCTATGGTTTTTCCTGTGGTCATGTATGGATGTGAGAGTTGGACTGTGAAGAAAGCTGAGTGCTGAAGAATTGATGCTTTTGAACTGTGGTGTTGGAGAAGACTCTTGAGAGTCCCTTGGACTGCAAGGAGATCCAACCAGTCCATTCTAAAGGAGATCATTCCTGGGTGTTCTTTGGAAGGAATGATGCTAAAGCTGAAACTCCAGTACTTTGGCCACCTCATGCTAAGAGTTGACTCACTGGAAAAGACTCTGATGCTGGGAGGGATTGGGGGCAGGAGGTAAAGGGGATGACAGAGGATGAGATGGCTGGATGGCATCACCGACTCGATGGATGTGAGTTTGAGTGAACTCTGGGAGCTGGTGATGAACAGGGAGGCCTGGCGTGCTGCAATTCATGGGGTCGCAAAGAGTTGTACACGACTGACCGACTGAACTGAACTGAACTGAAAATAAAGTCTGCCACTGTTTCCACTGTTTCTCCATCTATTTGCCATGAAGTGATTGGATGCCATGATCTTAGTTTTCTGAATGTTGAGCTTTAAGCCAACCTTTTCACTCTCCTCTTTCACTTCCATCAAGAGGCTCTTTAGTTCCTCTTCACTTTCTGCCATAAGGGTGGTGTCATCTGCATATCTGAGGTTATTGATATTTCTCCCAGCAATCTTGATTCCAGCTTGTGCTTCATCCAGCCCAGCGTTTCTCATGATGTACTCTGCATGTATTCTCATCAGTATATGAAAATTTCAGTTCCTCTGAATTTTCACTAAATCTTGGTATGGTCAGTTTTTATAATTTCAATTTAATTGTAATTTAATAGATGTGTAATAGTATTTCTTAATGGTTTTAATTTTCATTTTTTAAATTGAAGTATAGTTGATTTACTCAGAGAAAGCAATGTCACCCCACTCTAGTACTCTTGCCTGGAAAATCCCATGGACGGAGGAGCCTGGTGGGCTGCAGTCCATGGGGTCACTAAGAGTCAGACATGACTGAGCTACTTCACTTTCACTTTCCACTTTCATGCATTGGAGAAGGAAATGGCAACCCACGCCAGTGTTCTTGCCTGGAGAATCCCAGGGACGGGGGAGCCTGGTGGGCTGCCGTCTATGGGGTCGCACAGAGTCGGACATGACTGGAGCGACTTAGCAGCAGCAGCATAGTTGATTTATAATATATAATAGTTTCAGGTGTACAATGCAGCAAATTCAATCTTTTTACAGATTATACTCCATTTGAAGTTATTGTAAAGCAATGGCTATATTTCCCTGTGTTGTACAATGTATCTTGGTTGCTTATCCATTTTATACATAGCAGCTTGTGTCTCTTAATCCGCTACCCTGAACTTGCCCCTCCCCACTTTCCTATCTCCACTAGTAACCACTTCAGTTAAGGCTTTCTGACTTCTCCTTTCCCAGCATCTCTTTTTCTCTCCCAGTGTCTTAATTCAGGCAAAAATGTCCATCTATCTATTCCAACCCAGTCAAAATCTATTCCTGAGAAAAGATTAAACCAGTCAGTGGGGGAAAGGCAGTTTCTACTTTTCTTCTCTCAGTGAGGAATGGGGAGGGGAGTACTAGGATATTTAAAATATACCCTTTCCCTCCATAATAAAAATCTTTGGATGTTGTTCAAGGCATTTCAGAGATCAGACAACTGGTAGGAAGAGAATTTTGCACCATAGGGGGCCCTTGAAGATAACCCCTGGCATCTGTCCCTGGTAAGTCAAAGTCAGCAGTAGGCAATTCCTTATTTACAGAGTTGATGAATCATAGTGGAAAGGGGAGGAACTCTCTCTAGATGGACCTCCCTCCACCCCCTTCTCAGTACCATACTGGTGCTTGTGAGAGCTCAGGAGCAGGTGACTTCAGCTTCAGCTCAGCAGCAGAGGTGGCCAGGGGAAGTCTACATGGTGTGGTGGACAAGACGTCAGGTTCAGCAGAAAATAACCTTGGTTAAAAATTCTGGCTTTGCACTTGCCTCTCTGTGTGATCTCAAGAAAGTCACTTAACCTCTCTAAGGTTCCAATTCCCTGGCTGTAAACGAAGATAAAGATACTAATCTCTAAGAACTGTTATAAAGTGTAGAAATGATATCAAACACGTACTAAAATGGCTAGTACCAAATAAACACCTGAAGAATATTAATCCCCTCTGCCCCCCACCTCCCATACTACAAGGTTCAGTAAATGATGTTGCATTTATCTGAGTTATCATTCTGCTTTCCTGGTTCAGAAAGTGAACCCCAATTAACTCCCCAAATTAACCTTCCAGAACATCAAAATTAGAAGTTACTTTTCTATTACCTGTTCAACCCATCCATTTTGCAGATGATGAAACTGAGGCCTTGAGGGTTTGGGGGCACTGCTCAAAGCCTACTGTTTCTCCTCTATTGCTCTTTGCCCTACACCTTGTTAATTATCAGCTTTTTGAACTCTGTGTTTACAAATCCTGACTAATGTTTAGCTCTTTGTATCTCCAATATTATTTTGTGAGGTGTGGCCACATGGGGTTATTTCAGGTCTTTTGCACAGGTCTTCCCAAAGGACAATGCTGCAGATTCTTCACATCTCTCCAGAGGTGCCAAGTTCATAGGTGGTCAGTGCCAGACACTTCCTTCCCGAGAGGTCTATTCTCTGGACATGTTCATCCTCTGGAAGAAAAGCAATCTCCCATGGCCACGGTGGTGAAGCTGGAGGAAAGAGTCTCACAGAGGCTGGAACAGCTCTGTTGGCTTCCTGGCCTTTAGTGGGTGACTTTGTCAAACACTTGTGCTCTCAGGAGGCAGTCCCCCTTTGTCTCAGTCCCAGGGTCTGTGGGTGACCCAGAGATTCATAGCAGAATCTTCAAGGCCAGAGTCCTCAAGTAACTTGGGAAACTTTCTCGCCAACCAGTTCACTCTTTTCTGCAAAGAAGCCCCACCAGTATCCAGGGTCTACTGGTTCCTCCTTGAGGACTAAAATTATGAAAACAGCCCCACCAGAACACAGGAGGGCCTAGAAGCTTTACAAAGAGTTGTCCTCACAGTGTGGAATTCAGTGAGTTCCACCATGGTGAACAGGATAGATGTGACTGAAACCCCCTTGGATCCTGTGTCAAACCACAGCACCCCACTGCAGCATAACCCCTCCCCACCCCCTCTCCTTGCTTCTGGGATAACCTTGGGAGGAGATTTCAAACTCTTAAATGTTGGCAGGTAAGGTTAGGTAGACACATTAGAATCTGGTTTGAGGTGGGTGCCAGAGGACAGATTTGAAGACTCCCCATATGATTCTGATGAGTTGCCCCCACCTGCCAGGTTTAGATTTAACAAATAAAAACAGGACACCCAGTTTAATGAGACTTTTTGATAAATAGCGAATACCTTTTAGTATAAGTATGTCCTATGCAATATTAATAGGGCCTCCTAGGTGGCTCTGTGGTAAAGAATCCACCTGCCAATGCAGGAGCTGTAGGAGACTCAGATTCAATCCCTGGGTCATGAAGATCTCCTGGAGAAGGAAATGGCAACCCACTCCAGCATTCTTGCTGAGATAATCCCACAGACAGAGGAGCCTGGTGGGCTAGTCTATGGGGTCGCAAAGAGTTAGACATGACTGAGCGACTGAGCTTGAGCTCCACGTGATGTTAAAGACATACTTACTCTAAAAAAAAACTCTATTGTTTATCTGAAATTCAAATCCAACCAGGCATTATGCTTTTTATCTGGCAACTCTCCTACCGTCTCCACCCTCAAACAAGAAAGTGACATTTTCAAATACCATCCTAAAAAAAAAATACATTCACTGTCAAAAGTACAGAAAAATATAAAAAATTAAATTAAAACCAGTCATAATTTTACCACCCAGAGTTGTTAGCATTTTGGTTTATTCCTTGTCTGCACACACATACACACTTATGTGTGTGCTTTATTGTCAGTTATATACTTTTGAAATTTGGATTATATCAAACATCCAAATATTCCCAGCTCAGCATGTAGGGGAGTGAAAGCAACAGATCTCAGACCTCTCCATTCTGGCAGACAGCAGTTAGCTACCAGATGCTTGATGGTAAACACCCTGCACCCAGGCAGACCCACAGGAGGCATTCCAGGAATGCTTGTTGATTAAGTGAATGAGTAAATGAATGAATCTCTAGAATCTGTGAGCACCTTAGCCCAAGCACAATATCCACATTTCCACTGAACACCTTCTGCTGAATAGGAGAGGTGCTGCTTGCTCTTCAGTGAGGAGTTGATAATTTAAAGCTCAGCCTTCTGGCCCTGATGCTGAACATAGGCCAGGTCCTGATTTTGCTTTAAATTCCACGAAGAGTATCAGTACCAGGTCCCATGGCTAAGTACTATGGACACAGAAATGAACAGGATAGAGCACTTACTTTCAAGTGAGATCATATTTGTTTGGGTGGTGGTGGTGGTGGGGAGACAGAAAATGAGAGAAAGTAAATAAACAAACATAATTTCATACAGTGATAAATAAGAACCAAAACCATTGCAGCCATACAGCTTTTTGTTTACACTAACATGATCCAACTATCTGACACTCAGCATTAATGTGACTTCCCTTTTACTTCCCTTGTGGCTTCCCTTTCCAAGCGCTTCCTTTGTGGCTCAGCTGGTAAAGAATCCACCTGCAATGAGGGAGACCTGGGTTTGACCCCTGGGTTGGGAAGATCCCCTGGAGAAGGGAACAGCTACCAACTCCAGTATTCTGGCCTGGAGAATTCCATGGACTGTATAGTCCATGGGGTCACAAACAGACACAACTGAGTGACTTTCACTTCACTTCATTAATGTGACAGCAACATTCTAGAAAATTCCAGTTAAAAATATGGAGTTGCAAATGGTGTTACTGTTTGTTTTAGGATTCCTGAAAAATCCACTTAACTGAACAACACACTCTTCAACTAATGTCTCGGGACAACCCAACTTGTCTACTCTTCAAGGGCCCTGCAAAGCCCTCGCCTTGCTATGTTCATCAGTCCTACGCTAAGATATCACAAACTGCCCAGTTCCAGTCAGGACTCCACGCTGAAAGATCCAGTTTAAACTAGACCCTTAAAATCTCAATATTCCACCCTGACCTCCACCTTCTAAGAAGTTTCTACAATTCCATCAAAGTGATGAGATCCTTTATTGCTCTGTGCAGTCAGCAGACCACTGCAGTAGTCTGTAGAAATCAGCAGTCCACATGAGTGGTACGAAGTAAAAGAAGTAGAGCCATTCAATGCATAGTGATGGAAGAGGGGCTGGCAGTGGTGGTACTTTCATTCAGATGAAAGCCTCTGAAAAGTGGTAACATTTAGATGAAAGCCTCTGAAAAGTGGTAATATTGAGGTGAGATCTGAATGAAGGGAAGGATCTGGCCTTGTCATATCCTGGGGCAAAACCTTCCAGGCACCAGGAATAATAAAAGAAGGAAGGTTGACAGTAGAGAAAAGGAGTTCAGAGAGGTGGAAGGTAGATGGATACCAGATGATGTAGCTCATTTCAGGCCAATGGAAGGAGTTTTGATTTGATGCTAAGTATGACTTTAAAGTAAATACCTGGAAGATTTTAAGCAGGAAAACTACATTCTTTCATCTGTTGTCCTGGCCAGTGAATGTTAACTGAGACACTTCTCTTGCCCAGCATCTGTGGGCATGAACTGCACTGGAGATTTAAGCTTTCTAGAGAACAGATAGACACAAACAGCCAGGGTGCAGAAGACCAACTCCTGTACATTAAAGGAAGCATGAGGAGGAATGGTGACTCATAAGCCATAGGACCAGAAGAGTGGCCCTTCCATGTCATGGTTCTGGTTCCCACAGCCCCAGGTTCGATGTAAGTACAGTTTGCTTGATGGCAACTTCCAGTCTAGGGTCCAGGGAAGGCTATTACAAACTCAGGCTATGGACTCCCCAGGAGCAGCCAGCTCCTTGTTTTTAGCTGTGTGCTTCAGGACCACAGTCAGTACCTGGGATGGAGTAGGACCTCAATAAAGGTGCTCAACAAATGTTGGAATAGATGGTTTGCTTTTTAGATACTTATACTCCATCCAATTCCCCAAAGTTATGCAATTGTATACAGAGCTACATATATTATTAAAATACAAAAAATAAATGAGAAAAATCAGAGGAAGGAAATGTGAAGGTAGGGGAAAAAAGAGTCATGGTTAAAGTTATGGTTAAAAACCCTTAGCGAGTAGTTTTGAACAGAGGTGAATTATAAAGTCTTCTTAGCAGCCAGTGAAAAGAGACCAAATGTCAGTTGCTAGATTCACAGAAATAACATTAAGAACAATGAGAAACCAGGGGCTCAGGAAAAGTCCAGTTCTTACTTGTATTGAGTTAAAGAAAAAATTTTGGGGTCTTCATAAAGTGATTTTCTGTGAGATAGTATATTACAACATCCCTAAAACAATATAGTTTTCAGTTTCAAATGGCTGTTTCTTGAAACACCCCCGGGGAGCACTGTTCAGGCACATCAGAGCCTAATTCGATCAAGGTGACAGGGCCAGGGAGGAGGCATAGCAAGTAATCCTGCCCCATGGCTTGCTGGTGACTACAAGGTTGAATACCTGAGCGACAGAGATGGAGGCTGGGGAGCAGGGAGGATGGGGCTGGTTGGGGCCTGAGGGTGCTTGAGCCTGGAGGGGCCGGGCACATGCTTGCATCTCGCACACCTCTGGAAAAGAGCAACTCAGAATACAGGAGATACCGTCTCCCTTATTCTCTGCATGGAGCAACTTGCCGCCCTCCTGGAACAAAATGAAGGGGAGGGAGGCCCCCACAGAGGAGGGGTTTGTGGAGGGGGGCTCTTCATGAAGTGCTATAGTAAGCACCTCATATTTCAACTCTGTGAAGAAAGCATCTCCTGGCAGACAAGCTCATAGAATGTGTGCAGTGAGTGGCTGGGTCGTGCAGAGCTTGCCTACAGCTCCATCAGAGTCCTCCACTTCCTGGGCCATAAAAATGTGCTCCTGACTGATGGCTAACATACGAGGTCACAATGGTTTCCTCTGGCTGTGTGTGTGCCCCACTTTACAGCTCCCCTAGAATTATCAGGGGCAGATGCCTCCACTGCTATTGCATAAGTAACGACTCTCAGTGGCTTCTTCAAGGAAGAGACCATTTGATTTGGAAAAGAAAATCATGGCATATTCAAAACAGAGAAACAACATTTCTTTCAAGAAATATTATTATTCAATGACCGTAACCATAGTTTAAGTTCATTGCATTTTCCACCAGATCTGTGTGTGCAGACATGACCTGTACCTGTACTGTGTTCTGATAACGTCAGGCACTTTTGCAAAGTTCACTGTCAATGCTTGTGGATGGGAAAGTGGAGGCTCGACAAAGGTTAAGTGATGTTGCCAATGACACACAGCTGGCTCCTAAATTCTCAGCTTTCTTTTTTTTTTTTTAATATAAATTTATTTATTTTAATTGGAGGCTAATTACTTTACAATATTGTATTGGTTTTGCCATATATCAACATGAATCCGCCACGGGTGTACACGTATTCCCCATCCTGAACCCCCCTCCCACCTCCCTCCCGATACCATTCCTCTGGGTCATCCCAGTGCACCAGCCCCGAGCATCCTGTATCATGCATCAAGCCTGGACTGGCGATTCATTTCATATATGATATTATACATGTTTCAATGCCATTCTCCCAAATCATCCCACCCTCTCCCTCTCCCACAGAGTCCAAAAGACTGTTCTATACATCTGTGTCTCTTTTGCTCTCTCGCACACAGGGTTATCATTACCATCTTTCTAAATTCCATATATATGCATTAATATACTGTATTGGTGTTTTTCTTTCTGGCTTACTTCACTCTGTATAATAGGCTCCAGTTTCATCCACCTCATTAGAACTGATTCAAATGCATTCTTTTTAATGGCTGAGTAATACTCCATTGTGTATATATACCACTGGTTTCTTATCCATTCGTCTGCTGATGGACATCTAGGTTGCTTCCATGTCCTGGCTATTATAAACAGTGCTGTGATGAACACTGGGGTACCCATGTCTCTTTCAATTCTGGTTTCCTCAGTGTGTATACCCAGCAGTGGGATTGCTGGGTCATATGGTAGTTCTATTTCCAGTTTTTTAAGGAATCTCCACACTGTTCTCCGTAGTGGCTGTACTAGTTTGCATTCCCACCAGCAGTGTAAGAGGGTTCCCTTTTCTCCACACCCTCCATCATTTATTGCGTGTACACTTTTGGATAGTAGCCACTCTGACTGGCATGAAATGGTACCTCATTGTGGTTTTGATTTGCATTTCTCTGATAATGAGTGATGTTGAGCATCTTTTCATGTGTTTGTTAGCCATCTGTATGTCTTCTTTGGAGAAATGTCTATTTAGTTCTTTGGCCCATTTTTTGATTGGATCGTTTATTTTTCTGGAATTGAGCTGCAGGAGTTGCTTGTATATTTTTGAAATTAGTAGTTTGTCAGTTGCTTCATTTGCTATTATTTTCTCCCATTCTGATGGGTGTCTTTTCACCTTGCTTAGAGTTTCCTTTGTTGTGCAGAAGATTTTAATTTTAATTAGGTCCCATTTGTTTATCTTTGCTTTTATTTCCAATATTCTGGGAGGTGGGTCATAGAGGATCCTGCTGTTATTTACGTCTGAGAGTGATTTGCATATGTTCTCCTTTACGAGGTTTATAGTTTCTGGCCTTATGTTTAGATCTTTAATCCATTTGAGTATATTGTTGTGTATGGTGTTAGAAAGTGTTCTAGTTTCATTCTTTTACAAGTGGTTGACCAGTTTTACCAGCACCACTTGTTAAAGAGATTGTCTTAAATCCATTGTATATTCTTGCCTCCTTTGTCAAAGATAAGGTGTCCATAGGTGAGTGGATTTATCTCTGGGCTTTCTATTTTGTTCCACTGA
The DNA here is from genome assembly GCF_029407905.1 of Bubalus kerabau. Taxonomy (NCBI): domain Eukaryota; kingdom Metazoa; phylum Chordata; class Mammalia; order Artiodactyla; family Bovidae; genus Bubalus; species Bubalus kerabau. Next base: position 141,407,221 of record NC_073624.1, read on the forward strand.
TCTATATTTCTGTCTTTGTGCTAGTACAATACTGTCTTGATGACTGTGGCTTTGTAGTAGAGCCTGAAGTCAGGCAGGTTGATTCCTCCAGTTCCATTCTTCTTTCTCAAGATTGCTTTGGCTATTCAAGGTTTTTTTGTATTTCCATACAAATTGTGAAAATTGTGAAAGTATTTGTTCTAGCTCTGTGAAAAATACCGTTGGTAGTTTGATAGGGATTGCATTGAATCTATAGATCGCTTTGGGCAGTATACTCATTTTCACTATATTGATTCTTCCAATCCATGAACATGGTATATTTCTCCATTTATTAGTGTCCTCTTTGTTTTCTTTCACGAGTGTTTTATAGTTTTCTATATATAGGTCTTCAGTTTCTTTAGGTAGATATATTCCCAAGTATTTTATTTTTTTGTTGCAATGGTGAATGGAATTGTTTCCTTAATTTCTCTATTTTCTCATTATTAGTGTATAGGAATGTAAGGGATTTCTGTGTGTTGACTTTATATCCTGCAACTTTACTATATTCATTGATTAGCTCTAGTAATTTTCTGGTGGAGTCTTTAGGGTTTTCTATGTAGAGGATCATGTCATCTGCAAACAGTGAGAGTTTTACTTCTTCTTTTCCAATTTGGATTCCTTTTATTTCTTTTTCTGCTCTGATTGCTGTGGCCAAAACTTCCAAAACTATTTGAATAGTAATGGTGAAAGTGGGCACCCTTGTCTTGTTCCTGACTTTAGAGGAAATGCTTTCCATTTTTCACCATTGAGGATAATGTTTGCTGTGGGTTTGTCATATATAGCTTTTATTATGTTGAGGTATGTTCCTTCTATTCCTGCTTTCTGGAGAGTTTTGATCATAAATGGATGTTGAATTTTGTCAAAGGCTTTCTCTGCATCTATTGAGATAATCATATGGTTTTTATTTTTCAATTTGTTAATGTGGTGTATTACATTGATTGATTTGTGGATATTGAAGAATCCTTGCATCCCTGGGATAAAGCCCACTTGGTCATGGTGTATGATCTTTTTAATGTGTTGTTGGATTCTGATTGCTAGAATTTTGTTAAGGATTTTTGCATCTATGTTCATCAGTGATATTGGCCTGTAGTTTTCTTTTTTTGTGGGATCTTTGTCAGGTTTTGGTATTAGGGTGATGGTGGCCCCATAGAATGAGTTTGGAAGTTCACCTTCCTCTGCAATTTTCTGGAAGAGTTTGAGCAGGATAGGTGTTAGCTCTTCTCTAAATTTTTGGTAGAATTCAGCTGTGAAGCTGTCTGGACCTGGGCTTTTGTTTGCTGGAAGATTTCTGATTACAGTTTCAATTTCCATGCTTGTGATGGGTCTGTTAAGATTTTCTATTTCTTCTTGGTCCAGTTTTCGAAAGTTGTACTTTTCTAAGAATTTGTCCATTTCTTCCATGTTGTCCATTTTATTGGCATATAATTGCTGATAGTAGTCTCTTATGATCCTTTGTATTTCTGTGTTGTCTGTTGTGATCTCTCCATTTTCATTTCTAATTTTATTGATTTGATTTTTCTCCCTTTGTTTCTTGATGAGTCTGGCTAATGGTTTGTCAATTTTATTTATCCTTTCAAAGAACCAGCTTTTGGTTTTGTTGATTTTTGCTATGGTCTCTTTTGTTTCTTTTGCATTTATTTCTGCCTTAATTTTTAAGATTTCTTTCCTTCTACTAACCCTGGGGTTCTTCATTTCTTCCTTTTCTAGTTGCTTTAGGTGTAGAGTTAGGTTATTTATTTGACTTTTTTCTTGTTTCTTGAGGTATGCCTGTATTGCTATGAACCCTCCCCTTAGCACTGCTTTTACAGTGTCCCATAGGTTTTGGGTTGTGTGTTTTCATTTTCATTCATTTCTATGCATATTTTGATTTCTTTTGTGATTTGTTGGTTATTCAGCAGCGTGTTGTTCAGCCTCCATATGTTGGAATTTTTAATAGTTTTTCTTCTGTAATTGAGATCTAATCTTACTGCATTGTGGTCAGAAAAGATGCTTGGAATGATTTCTATTTTTTTGACTTTACCAAGGCTAGATTTATGGCCCAGGATGTGATCTATCCTGGAGAAGGTTCCGTGTGCCCTTGAGAAAAAGGTGAAATTCATTGTTTTGGGGTGGAATGTCCTATAGGTATCAATTAGGTCTAACTGGTCTATTGTATCATTTAAAGTTTGTGTTTCCTTGTTAATTTTCTGTTTAGTTGATCTATCCATAGGTGTGAGTGGGGTATTAAAGTCTCCCACTATTATTGTGTTATTGTTAATTTCCCCTTTCAAACTTGTTAGCATTTGTCTTACATATTGCGGTGCTCCTATGTTGGGTGCATATATATTTATAATTGTTTTCCCTTCTTCTTGGATTGATCCTTTGATCATTATGTAGTGTCCTTCTTTGTCTCTTTTCACAGCCTTTGTTTTAAAATCTATTTTATCTGATATGAGTATTGCTACCCCTGCTTTCTTTTGGTCTCTATTTGCATGGAATATCTTTTTCCAGCCCTTCACTTTCAGTCTGTATGTGTCCCTTGTTTTGAGGTGGGTCTCTTGTAGACAACATATATAGGGGTCTTGTTTTTGTATCCATTCAGCCAGTCTTTGTCTTTTGGTTGGGGCATTCAACCCATTTATGTTTAAGGTAATTATTGATAAGTATGATCCTGTTGCCATTTACTTTATTGTTTTGGGTTCAAGTTTATACACCCTTTTTGTGTTCCCTGGTGGCTCAGAGGTTAAAGTGTCCGCCTCCAATGCAGGAGACCCGGGTTTGATCCCTGGGTCGGGAAGATCCTCTGGAGAAGGAAATGGTAACCCACTCCGGTATTCTTGCCTGGAGAATTCTATGGACAGAGGAGCCTGGCGGGCTACAGTCCACAGGGTCACAAAGAGTTGGACATGACTGAGCGACTTCACTTCATTTCATGATCCCATTGCCATTTACTTTATTGTTTTGGGTTTGAGTTTATACACCCTTTTTGTGTTTCCTGTCTAGAGAAGATCCTTTAGCATTTGTTGGAGAGCTGGTTTGGTGGCGCTGAATTCTCTCAGCTTTTGCTTGTCTGTAAAGCTTTTGATTTCTCCTTCATATTTGAATGAGATCCTTGCTGGGTACAGTAATCTGGGCTATAGGTTATTTTCTTTCATCACTTTAAATATGTCCTACCATTCCCTCCTGGCCTGAAGAGTTTCTATTGAAAGATCAGCTGTTATCCTTATGGGAATCCCCTTGTGTGTTATTTGTTGTTTTTCCCTTGCTGCTTTTAATATTTGTTCTTTGTGTTTGATCTTTGTTAATTTGATTAATATGTGTCTTGGGGTGTTTCACCTTAGATTTATCCTGTTTTGGACTCTCTGGGCTTCTTGGACTTGGGTGATTATTTCCTTCCCCATTTAGGGAAGTTTTCAACTATTATCTCCTCAAGTATTTTCTCATGGTCTTTCTTCTTGTCTTCTTCTTCTGGGACTCCTATGATTCGAATGTTGGGGCATTTAACATTGTCCCAGAGGTCTCTGAGATTGTCCTCATTTCTTTTAATTTGTTTTTCTTTTTTCCTCTCTGATCCATTTATTTCTACCATTCTATCTTCTACCTCACTAATCCTATCTTCTGCTTCCATTATTCTACTGTTGGTTCCCTCCAGAGTGTTTTTTATCTCATTTATTGCATTAGCCATTATATATTGACTCTTTTTTATTTCTGCTAGGTCCTTGTTAAACCTTTCTTGCATCTTCTCAATCCTTGTCTCCAGGCTATTTATCTGTGATTCCATTTTGTTTTCAAGATTTTGGATCATCTTCACTATCATTATTCTGAATTCTTTATCAGGTAGATTCCCTCTCTCTTCCTCTTTTGTTTGGTTTGGTGGGCATTTATCCTGCTCCTTTACCTGCTGGTTATTCCTCTGTCTCTTCATCTTGTTTATATTGCTGTGTTTGGGGTGGCCTTTCTGTATTCTGACAGTTTGTGGAGTTCTCTTTATTGTGGAGTTTCCTCGCTGTGGGTGGGATCATATGGGTGGCTTGTCAAGGTTTCCTGGTTAGGGAAGCTTGAGTCAGTGTTCTGGTGGGTGGAGTTGGATTTCTTCTTTCTGGAGTGCAATGAGGTGTCCAGTAATGAGTTATGAGATGTCAATGGATTTGGAGTGACTTTTGGCAGCCTGTATTTTGAAGCTCAGGGCTGTGTTCCTGTGTTGCTAGAGAATTTGCGTGGTATGTCTTGCTCTGGAACTTGTTGGCCCTTGGGTGGTGCTTGGTTTCAGTGTAGGTATGGAGGTGTTCGATAAGCTCCTGTCGATTAATGTTCCCTGGAGTCAGGAGTTCTCTGGCTTTCTCAGGATTTGGACTTAAGTCTCCTGCTTCTTGGAGAAGGCAATGGCAACCCACTCCAGTACTCTTGCCTGGAAAATCCCATGGATGGAGGAGCCTGGTGGGCTGCAGTCCATGGGGTCGCTAAGAGTCGGGCACGACTGAGCGACTTCACTTTGACTTTTCACTTTCATGCATTGGAGAAGGAAATGGCAACCCACTCCAGTATTCTCGCCTGGAGAATCCCAGGGATGGAGGAGCCTAGTGGGCTGCCGTCTATGGGGTCACACAGAGTCAGACACAACTGAAGCGACTTAGCAGCAGCAGCAGCAGCAGCAGCAGCAGATCCTGCTTCTGGTTTTCAGTCTTATTTTTACAGTAGCCTCAAGACTTCTCCATCTATAGAGCACCATTGATAAAACATCTAGGTTAAAGATGAAAAGTTTCTCCACAGTGAGGGACACCCAGAGAGGTTCACAGAGTTATATGGAAAAGAGAAGAGGGAGGAGGGAGATATAGGTGACCCAAATGAGATGAGGTGGAATCAAAAGAGGAGACAGCAAGCTAGCCAGTAATCACTTCCTTATGTGCACTCCACAGTCTAGACCGCTCCGAGATGTTCACGGAGTTATACAGAGAAGAGAAGAGGGAGGAAGGAGACAGAGGTGGCCAGGAGGATAAAGGGGGAATCAAAAGGAGAAAGACAGATCCAGCCAGTAATCAGTTCCCTAAGTGTTCTCCACTGTCCGGAACACACAAAGAGATTCAGAGTTGGGTAGAGAAGAGAAGGGGGAGGGAGGAGATAGAGGCGACCTGGTGGAGAAAAAGGAGAGTCCAAAGGGGGAGAGAGCTGTCAAGCCAGTAATCTCACTCCCAAGTAAAAATGGGTACTGAAGATTGGGTTCTTAAAGGTACAAAATTGATAACAAATACCCAAAAGCAAAGATTAAAAATCTAGAGTAGAGGTTGGATTTTCAAAAATACAATATTAAAGAAAAGAAAAAAAAAGTCACAAAAATTATAATATATATATATATGAAGTTTGCTTTAAAAAATAGGGTCTCTCTCTTTTTTGCAAAGTAATAGTAGGTTATAAAAATGAAAATTATAGGAGTAATAGAGGACTTAAAAATAAAAAAAAATAAAAAATAAAGAATGATAGTAAAAATAGTAAAAATATATCTAGGACTTTCTCTGGTGTTGATGTGGGCAGTGTGGGGTCAAGTTCATTTTCAGATAGTTCCTTGATCCAGCTTATATTTCTCAAGATCTATAGGCCCCTTCCTATGTAGTTGGTACTAACTACAGGGTTTTAATCTATTACACCTGTCACTTCCAAGGTGGTTCCGTTTTAGCTTCTTCTGTTTGTTGGTCTCTTCAGTGTCTAATTTCCGCCCTGACACAAGGGGGCGGTGGTGGACACTTTTCTAGGCTCACTTGTTCAGTCGTGCTGTGGGGAGGGGAGTGAAGTGAAGTGAAGTGGCTCAGTCGTGTTCGACTCTTTGTGACCCCATGGATGTAGCCTACCAGGCTTCTCCCTCCATGGGATTCTCCAGGCAAGAGTACTGGAGTGGGTTGCCATTCCCTTCTCCAGGGGATCTTCCCGACCCAGGGATCGAACCCGGGTCTCCCGCATTCCAGGCAGACGCTTTAACCTCTGAGCCACCAGGGAAGGATGCTGCAAACAAATAACACTGGCGTGTGCTCACAATGTCTCAACCACACTGGGTTTACCCACACTTACAGCGTGTGTGCTTTCCCCGTCTACACTGCTTAGGCTCTAGGTTGCTCTGCCAGGAACTGTCTGAGGCCGGCCCTGGGTTGTATGCACTTCCCAGGTCTAAACCGCTCAGGTTCAGGAACTTGGGTAGTCCTCAGAGGCGCAGACTCGGTTGGGCCTGCGTTTTGTGCCGTTCCCAGGTCCAAGCAGCTCAGGTGATGAGGTGTTTGGCGAGTGCGGTCACTGCGACTTATCACCCCCCGACCCTGCCATCCCTGCCCCTCAGTTTTCTTGGTGTACAACTGGCGCACCTTCTCAGGCGGATGTTGATCATCCAGAATCCCAAGAAGTCTTAGTTAGCAAGGAAGCCTGCTTGCAGTTTGGTAGATAATGCCTCTCTGGGGCCACGATTGCCCCCTTCTGGCTCTGGCTGCCTGTCACCAGAGGGGGATCGTCTGCAGCCGGCTAGCTCTGCTCAGTCCTTTGTTCTGTGAGCGAGGCTGGTGGTGTCTTAGGTTAGGGCTTTTTGCGTGGTAGCCATCCCACAGTCTGGTTTGCTAGCCCAAGTTAGGTCCCTCAGATTGCTCTTGGGGCATTCTGGCCTGGTCCTTACTCTAAGCAATGCAGCCCACGCCTCCCTGCCCAGCCCCCGCTTACTAGTGGCGGATGCAGGTGTCTGCACTGCTTCTCCACTGGGGGAGTTACCGTTGGACACATAATCTGTGGGTTTTAATTATTTATTTATTTTTTCTCCCAGTTATGTTGCCCTCTGTGGTTCCAAGGCTCACCACAGACTCAGCAGTGAGAGTGTTTCCTGGTGTTTGGAAATTTCTCTCTTTTTAAGACTCCCTTCCCGGGATGGAGCTCTGTCCCTACCCCTTTTGCCTCTCTTTTTGTCTTTTATATTTTTTCCTACCTCCTTTCGAAGACAACGAGCTGCTTTTCTGGGTGACTGATGTCCTCTGCCAGCATTCAGAAGTTGTTTTGTGGAATTTACTCAGCGTTTAAATGTTCTTTTGATGAATTTGTGGGGGAGAATGTGGTCTCCCTGTCCTATTCCTCCACCATCTTAGGACCACCTCCAAATTCTCAGCTTTAAAATTCTTAGTTGAGAGCTCTTTGCATGGGAGGATGTCAATGTGGCAACTGGAACCCAGCAATTCTTCATCCCCCTCTTACCTTCTCTACTTTTCTACTAACGGGATACTCTTAGATTGAGGGCTATGAGTGCTGCTGCTTCCACAGTCTTAACTGCTATTGCCATTTTGCCCAGATACCTGCTTTTCCATGAGTCCTACATGGAAACACTCTAAACACGTGTGCTTCATAAATACCTCAGACATCAACAAGGGTTGTGGAAGTTTGCTGAGCCTCAAATCACAAGGTTGGCATTAGAACCCCGTCCTAGCCTTCTGGTCCAGGCTTGTCTGTGATCCCAGACCTGTTGTCCTGTCTCTTTTCTACACATTACCAACACCACGAAGTTTTCTGAGTACTCACATCTGAACCAAGTGAACATGAAGATTTCAAAGCCTCTGGCTGCACATTCTGGTGAGGAATATGAGGCAGGAAAATATTCATAAATTTTCAGGCAATAGGTCAAGAAAATAAATTCTTTGGAGGACAATAAGAGGTGGTTTAATACAATTACAGAGCTGGATTCAAACTGTTTACAGTTTAGAATAAAAAGTCAACAGCCTCACACTGTCTAGGGTACTCGCAATGTTATGGGGCTTCTTCCATCAGGTGTATAATTTAATAATTATTTCAGGCCTAGAAATATATTCTGGCTTCATATTATATGATTTGTTTATGGTGCTATTGCATGCGACAGGGAGGAGGGGACAGAGGATGGGGTAGGGCAAAGTCAGTGCCAACCAGTGCTGACCCTAAAGAGATTACTCTCGAAGCAAATATCAACTGGAGGTCCACCTGCTGAATAAACACACCGAAGTCAGAGAAGGTTGCCTGGTGCCACAAAGGACAGTGGAAGAAATAGATTTATAGACATTTTCCAATAGGAGAACACCACAAATATCTGTGGGAGACTCAAGGAGAATAAGGACATAAATGCAAGTGAATCAGGGCCCAAAGTATAGGAAAAGAGACACAGGTCCTTTCAAAGGACCACAGCATCGAGGGTTGGAACAAAGAAGGTTTTGCCTCTTAGTAACCAGAACATTCTGTTAACCAGATGGGGCCACGCTCTGACATTTGTCTTTTTGCAGACCCTGATCTCTGAGTCTCCTTCTAGCCAGCAAATTGCCCAGCTATGATTACTTCCAATATATGAACTCATTTCTGTGCACTTACTCCCAATGGTTGACATTGATTTGCAGTGTTAATGAAGTAAGTTCCCAACTATCCTTGTTCATGAGCTATTACCTCAGTATTGATTGTAGTCTTAATTGACAATTACTTGAATGGGCTGGGCTATGCTGAGCTTTTATTAATTTTCCATTGTGATGCTCATTACTAAATTTCACTGCAATTGTATGACAATATAAACTCCCCACTGTGGCTAACTGAACTGGAAAATTCCACTGGCCATTTCTCAAGCATGTTTATCCTAGAAAACAAAATTTGGGTACTGTTAAATTTGATAACAGGATTCTAGACCTCAGTTCTCTGGGAAGAGAACTGTGACTTTGGCCATGAAAATAAATAAGTTTGTTGAATTATTTTTCCTTCACAGGACACATGTATCCAGAGGCTTGATTCTTCCCTTCATTGCCTAGAGAAACAGTGAGATCCATGCTACTGTAAAATTATATTCATTCTTTCATCTTTCTTTTTTTTAAATTAAGGGTGAGAAAGAGACAACGAGGTAGAAGAGATTGTGTGGTTTCAGGAAATTTTCATTTTCTTCAGCTTGGCCTTGTAAATAGATTTTGCCCCTCTCTCAAACATACAAAATCTCAGATTCCAAATCTTCTTAAAATAATGAGCAAAATATATTAGACTTATCAAAACCCTGTTGGAAATGAAAGTTAGAGCTTTGTTACCAAGGAGCTGTTAGAAGTTTTTATCATAAATGAGTGTTGAATTTTGTCAAAACCTTTTTCTGTATCTACTGAGATGATCATATGATTTTTATTCTTCAATTTGTTGGTGTGGTGTATCACACTGAATGATTTGTGGACACAGAAAAACCCTTGCATCCCCTAAGATAAATCCCACTTGATCATGGTATATGCTCCTTTAAATGTACTGCTGGATTCAGTTTGCTAGTATTTTGTTGAGGATTTTTGCATCTACAAATAATAAATGCTGGAGAGGATGTGGGAAAAGGGAACCCTCCTACACAGCTAATGAAAATGTAAATTGGTACAGCCACTATGGAGAACAGAATGGAGAGTCCTCAAATAAAATAAAACAAAACAGAGTTGACATTTGATCCAGTAACCCCATCCCTGGGCATATATCCAGAGAAAAACATGGTTCTAAAGGAAACATGCACCCCAAGTTTCACTGCAGCGTTGTTCACAATAGCCAAGACGTGGAAGCAATCTAAATGCCCATTGACAGGAATGGCTAAAGAAGATGTAGTATATGTATACAACAGTGAATAATGCCATCTGCAGTAACATGGATGGACCTGGAGTTTATTGCACCAAATGAAGTAAGTCAGAGAAAGACAAATATATCACTTATTTGTAGAATCTAAAAAAATGATACAAATGAACTTATTTACAAAACAGAAGCAGAATCATAGACTTGGAAAATGAACTTATCGTTACGAGTGGCGAGGGGTTGGGAAGGGACAGTTTGGGATTGACCTATAGTTGTTGTTCAGTTGCTAAGTCATGTCTGACTCTTTGTGACCCCAGGGACTCAGCACACCAGGCTCCTCTGTTTTCCACTTTCTCCCGGAATTTGCTCAGATTCATGTATGTTGAGTCAATGATGCTATCTAACCATCTCATCCTCTGCTGCCCCCTTCCCCTTTTTGCCTTCATTTTCCCCCAGGATCAGGGTCTTTTCCAATGAATTAGCTCTGCATCAGGTGGCCAAAGTATTGGAACTTCAGCTTCAGAAACAGTCCTTCCAATGAATATTCAGATTGATTTCCTTTAGAAGTGACCGGTTTGATCTCCCTCCAGTTCAAGGGACTCTCAGGAGTCTTCTCCAGGACAACAATTTGAAAGGATCAATTCTTCTGCACTCTTCCTTATGGTCCAACTTTCATATCCATACATGACTAGAAAAACCATGATACATACATACTGCTATATTTAAAACAGATAACCAACAAGGATCTACTGTATTGCACAGGGAACTCTGCTCAACACTCTGTAATGACTTAAATGGGAAAAGAATTTGAAAGAATAGATACATATATATGTATAACTGAACCGCTTTGCTGGACACCTGAAACACTGTTAACCAACTACACTCCAATATAAAATAAAAATTTTTTAAATAAATAAAATGAAGTGAAGTCAGTGGAATTTAAGTGAATGAGATTACCCTCAATAATGTGAGCGGGCCTTATCCAATCCACTGGCAGTTCTTAAGAGCATAAACTGAGCTTTCTTGGAGAAGAAGAAAAATTCTGTCTCAAGACCGCAGCATTATTTCCTGCCTGAGTTTCCAGGTTGCCAAACTGGGCTATGGATTTCAGACTTGCCAATCCTCAGTATGAGCCAATTTCTTAAAATAAGTCTCTCTCTGTACACACACATATAATATAGATGGTACATTTTATGTTTATGTATGCATGCATGTGTGCTAAGTTGCTTCAGTTGTGTCTGACTCTTTGCAATCCTATGGACTGTAGCCCATCAGGCTTTTTTTTTCCCTATCCATGGGATTCTCCAGTCAAAAATGCTGGAGTGGGCTTATATATATATATATATATATATATATATATATATATATATATATAGACTCTTGAGAGTCCCTTGGACTGCAAGGAGATCCAACAAGTCCATCCTAAAGGAGATCATTCCTGGGTGTTCATTGGAAGGACTGATGCTAAAGCTGAAACTCCAATACTTTGGCCACCTGATGTGAAGGGCTGACTCATTGGAAAAGACCCTGATGCTGGGAGGGATTGGGGGCAGGAAGAGAAGGGGACAACAGAGGATGAGATGGCTGGATGGCATTATATATATATATATATATATATATATATATATACACACACACATATATATATAGTTTCTCTGGAGAACCCTGACTGATACAGCTCTCCAGGTGAGATGGTATATTAGTAACAGACAAAGAAGATGAGCTAATGTTTCTGCTACTTGCTATGGTAGGAATAGATATAGAACATAGAGCACAGGTTATCTCAGTGGCTATATTCAGCTCACAACATTTTTTCCTTAGGCTTTGTTTGTTTGTATTGAATTAGCTGACAACATTGAAAAATAAGGATATACCACATAAAGTATGGATTTCTTATTCTCTTAAATAACTGGAGATCTAGCGACCTGAGGCCCATGTTCCTGCAAGGAAATGAAATAGTCAACTTGAACTAAATCCTCAAACTGGGTTACTTGTTACTCTGGGGTACACAAAGATTTTTCAAGGAATATCAATTTCCAGACACTCAGCTTTCATATGCTCTCATTTCTAAAGCTGATCTGCTTGGGAACCTGTTTGTCTTGAGTCTCAACAGTTCAGTTCAGTTCCGTCACCCAGTCATGTCCGACTCTTTGTGACTCCATGAACCACAGCACACCAGGCATCCCTGTCCATCACCAACTCCCGGAGTTCACCCAAACTCATGTCCGTTAAGTCGGTGATGCCATCCAGCCATCTCATCCTCTGTTGTCCCCTTCTCCTCCTGTCCCTAATCCCTCCCAGCATCAGGGTCTTTTCCAATGAGTCAGCCCTTCACATCAGGTGGCCAAAGTATTGGAGTTTCAGCTTTAGCATCAGTCCTTCCAATGAACACCCAGGAATGATCTCCTTTAGGATGGACTTGTTGGATCTCCTTGCAGTCCAAGGGACTCTCAAGAGTCTTCTCCAACACCACAGTTCAAAAGCATCAATTCTTCGGTGCTCAGCTTTCTTTACAGTCCAGCTCTCACATCCATACATGACTACTGGAAAAACCATAGCCTTGACTAGACGGACCTTTGTTGACAAAGTAATGTCTCTGCTTTTTAATATGCTATCTAGGTTGGTCATAACTTTCCTTCCAAGGAGTAAGCATCTTCTAATTTCATGGCTGCAATCACCATCTGCAGTGATTTTAGAGCCCCCCAAAATAAAGTCAGCGACTGTTTCCACTGTTTCCCCATCTATTTGCCATAAAGTGATGGGACCTGATGCCATGATCTTAGTTTTCTGAATGTTGAGCTTTAAGCCAAACTTTTCACTTGTGCTCTTTTTCTTAGCTCCCCCTTATAATCACCGTTTTCCCAGTTGGCAAAATGTGGTAGATACTGAAAGATGCTTACTGACTTCCCCTTCGACAAAGGGCTAGCTGCCTGTGGAGGGTTGAATGGTGACCTCCCAAAGACATTTCCATCTGGAACCTCAGAATTTTACCTTACATGGAATCAAGGTCTTTGTAGATATCATTAAGGTAAGGAGCTTGAGACAAGATTGTCCTTCATTATGGCAGGCCCTAAATCCAATGAGGAGTGTTTATAGTAGAAAACCACAGAGACAGAGCAGAAGGCCATGTGAAGACAGAGGCAGAGGTCTGAGTGATGCCTCTGAGCCATGGAAGTCCAGGAGTGCCAGGAGTCAGCAGATTCTGGGAGGGAAGCATAGAACAGCCTCCTTCAGAGCCTCTAGAAGGAACCACCCCATCAATACCTTGATTTTGGACTTCAGGCTTCCAGAACTGTGAGAGAATACATTTGTTACTTTTAAGCCACCAAGTTTGTGGCAACTGGTTATGAACCTTAGTGAATAAACACACTGGCCCTCTTGGAGAGTTCCTCAGGGTTGGCCTCATCTACAGAGGCCCACCCTGCCTGAGGTCACAGCTTCCCAGGACAGCCCCACATCTGGGGACTGAGTGTGTGGGGCCATGGAGCCATGCCGTCTCAACCTGTCAACAACACAACTTTGGTGGTGGTCTAGTTACTAAGTTGTCTCCGACCCTTTTGCGACCCCATGGACTGTAGCCCTCCAGGCTCCTCTGTCCACAGGATTTCCCAAGCAAGAGTTACTCAAGTGGAGTGCCATTTCCTTCTCCAAGGGGTGTTCCCGATCCAGGGATCAAACTTGGGTTTCTTGCATTGCAGGCAGATTCTTTACTGATTGAGCCACCAGGGAGCCACCCCACAATGATAATGGGCAATAATCTCTTCAGAGCTGCCTCCTGGGTTGGCCAAGACCTCCCCAAGTTTTTTCCAGTTCAAGTTTGTTTCCTCTCCTCCTCTTCATAGGTGTTGATCCCTAATGAACATCTTGTCCCCCCATTCTGTCTGAGTATCTGCATCCTGAGAACCCAACCTGCCAAACAAATTAAATACATACTTTTTACCCATCTCAGATCCTATTATTGTGCCTTACTTCAGGCTATTACAACTTTCTGGGTGACAATAAGACAATTCAAAATATTGATCTTGATGTTGCTGCAACAAAAAGGTTCCTCTTCCCATTTACTTGTTTTTATAAACCAGGTATCTCAGACTTTATAAACATCAAACACAGCAACAGATTGGATGCCAAACCCTATTTCATTCCAGCATTAAGTAATATTCACCCATACATATATGAACTAATTGGAAAAAATAAAACCTCATCTGTCTCACATAAGTAAAAGTTGCTCAGTCGACTCTTTGTGACCCCATGGACCTTAGTCTGCCAGGCTCCTCTGTATGAAATTCTCCAGGCAAGAATACTGGAGTGGGTAGCCTTTCTCTTCTCCAGAGGATCTTCCCAACCCAGGGATCCAACCCAGGTCTCCCACATTGAAGGTGGATTCTTTACCGTCTGAGCCACCAGGGAAGCCCATCTCATACAGGTATGCATGTAAAATAAAATTTTATGTTTAATAATTATTCATAACAAATTTACAAGTATATTTCGATTGTTTTAATCCATTTTTCCAGAAGAAGAAATTTAACACATATGGTCTTAAGGTCACAGAAAATAAAACTTTCAATTTATATTTTAATTTATGTTGCAGAGAAGTCTGAAAGTATGATAAATAAAAGTTTAAATCAAGATTATATTCAAATAAAATTTTGTGGGAGAAGAGAAATTAAGAAATAAGTTTCAGAAGAAAAAGGAAGTAAAATTTGCCAAATAAAAACTTGTTTATGTATCTTTTTATGGTTGATGGTCATTATCAAATTGCAGTGGGATTTAAATTCTACTGGAGTGATGTAAATCTTTTATTTTAAAATGTACCATTTACAGCACTTTGCTATAATAACTATTAATCTTACTATTAAAAATTTTTAGATGTTAACCTAAAATCTGATAGAGGGCACATGATTTTCCAAAAAAATTTTAGGAGGTTCGCAAGTGAAAAGTTTGACTATCTGCAATTTGCATTGCCTGCTGGCACCTGTAGGCATTTCAGTATTACTCCTGCTTTAGCTTAACAACTGAATTTTTCTCTGCTAAAGCCTATGTTAATCCCCAAGTGCAGTTTCTGGGAGTATTATCTCCCCCAGATCTCTGAGGATTCAACATACTTGCTGGGGGAGAAGGGGCTGTATTTCTGATTTCCACAAAAGTTCTTTAAAGGCAAGGGCAACAGAAGAATGCTCCAAGGGGGAAGAAAGAGACCTATTTACAAATTCTCCCAAAGGAATATAAGAGAAGCTCTCCTTTGGCACCCATCTTCCATCCCCTACTCTCCCTTTTCTGCACAGATTCCATTACAAGCAGGTGGAGGAGAATGAGATATCTGAGGAAAAGGCATTAATTTCTGCACCACTGCTGTGCCTTCCACAATACTAACTATAACTTATTACATGCTTATTATGGTCCAATGGGAAAATGAATTACCTTAACAGTTGACATTAGAATTCCTCATAAGAAGGGAATTGTTTTTTGAGGATCTCTTGATAAGCCCCCTTAGATACTGATTCTAAAAATCATCCAGAAGATGCATAAGACAAGCAAGAAAATTTTAGTGGAAAAGTATGACAAATAATAACAACCAACACCTTTATAAATACTATGTGCCGGGCACTGTTTTAAGTACTTTATACATAGAAGCTCTTAAAATCCTCATAACCACTTCATTATCTTTGTTTTAAAGATAGGGAGCTGAGAAACAGAGAGAATGAACAATTTGTCTCAGTCCCAGAGTCTGTGCTCTTATCTACTATGCTTTTAACCACTGTGCTATGCTATCTCAGGACATTTTATAAAATGATAGTAATTAAACAAATATGGTGCCATTATATCATAGAGTAAGGAAATAGAATAGAAATCCAAAACAGAACCATGTATGGAAAATTAACATATGATAATTAGACATTTCAAATCAGTAGCAAAAACGAAAATAAATTTCTGCTTCACACCTAAACCAAATCATATTCCAGATGGATAAAATGTATCAAATGTATAGCAATGCAAATATATCAAAAATTTTAAATACTAGGAGAAAATACTGGAATATTTTTATAATACTGGCATTTCCTTCTACATATATGAAGTCCAGTATCTATATTTAAAAGAGTTTCACATTTAGCTACATAAATAGTAACATATATGGAAAAAATACACTAATATCCAAGTTGGCAGAAAAACAATACTGAGAGAAGTATCGCACATATATAATAAACAAAGACAACATAATATATAAAGAGTTTCTACAATCAACAAGAAAAAAAGACCCAAACTACTCACTGGAATAAGAAAGAAATACAAACATGAATTATAGAAAAATAGATGTAAATGGCACCCCACTCCAGTGCTCTTGCCTGGAGGATCCCATGGATGGAGGAGCCTGGTGGGCTGTAGTCCATGGGGTCGCTAAGAGTCGGATACGACTGAGCGACTTCCCTTTCACTTTTCACTTTCATGCATTGGAGAAGGAAATGGCAACCCACTCCAGTGTTCTTGCCTGGAGAATTCCAGGGACAGGAGAGCCTGGTGGGCTTCCGTCTATGGGGTCGCACACAGTCGGACACGACTGAAGCGACTTAGCAGCAGCAATGTTATATATAAATAGGTTCGCTATTGCAAAAGTTAAAGATCTGCAAAACAAAAAATATGGGATATCATTTCTAAAGAAAAAAATAACAAACTTCAAAGTATTTGAAAATATGGCAGATGGAAAACTAAAGTCCTGTTGGTATATTGGTGGGAGAGTAATTGGCAAGCCTTTCAGAGAGAATGTTGGTAGTAGGGTTTCCCTGGTGGCTCAGAGTTAAAGCATCTGCCTGCAATGCAGGAGATGCAGGAGACTTGGGTTTGATCCCTGGGTCAGGAAGATCCCCTGGAGAAGAGAATGGCAACTCACTCCAGTATTCTTGCCTGGAGAACTCCATGGACAGAGGAGCCTCGTGGGCCACAGTCATGGGGTTGCAGAGTCGGACACGACTGAAGTGACTGAGCACGAGCCCAGCTGCTCTCTGCACCATATCTGCCCCATCCCATAAATGTCAAAACAGAATAAAATCCATAGAAAGTAGTCAGTAAACTCTTCTGGCAAGCTGGTTACCTTAGTGATTAAAACTGTCATGTGTTCTATCAAATATAACAAGTGATACTCTGTGTTTTTATTCATCTAAGAATAACCCCTCTTAATTTGCTTTTAAGCCAGCTAGTAACTATATTCAGTTTAGAACTAGTCAAAGAATCAATCTTGACCCAGTTGCTAGGAAACTCTCTTTGGTGAAGAAGTTAAGAATCAATTTCCCTATGCATTAAAGAACATATTTAAGTAAACGACTTCCTCAAAAATATCGATTCATTCCAAAAGCATTTAAATAATATGGAAAATAAGAGTTTTTTATGTGAAAGCTTCATCTTGACAGTGAAATAGATGCGCACTTAAGAAAAACATATTTACACATATTATCTACATCTTGTTCAGAGAGAAAATAGACTTTAATGCAGTAATGGGACTATTTATGTAATGAAACTCTCATGGGTTCTTGCATAAATAATGATTCCTAAACTGTATGAGTTTTTATGTGAAATCTGCCTTTGTGAACTTTCATAAGAATTTGGTTTTGTGATTACATCAAAGGCTGAATTTATATTAGCAAATGTAGCTTTGTGAAGACATGAAGACATTTTCTAATAGAAACATCATAATTAGAAACACATTTTCTCATAAGATTTGTTTTGAAAATGCCTGTGTCTCTTCTTCCATGGTCTAAATGTCTCTCTGAGGATTCTCTTGGTCAGCAACTGGCTTCACAAGCATTCTCGGACATCAGCTAGCCCTGCTCCAGGCAGGGGTGCCAGCCAGCCCATGAAATGTTTCTGTAAGAACTTTGGCTGCCTTGACTGCCTAAAGCAAATGTTTGTTTGCTGCAGTACGTGAATCAAATGCTTTTGTGTGAAAACACTTGCTAGAGAAACAAATGTTTGTTTTGGTAATCAACATTTGGACTGTTGGAACATTACCACTTAAGATATTGGTTTGAGAAATATACATTTAATTTGGAAAGCACCAGTTAGGATCCAGCATGTGACACAAATCTAGGCTGTAAGGAAATGAGGTTGAAATTGGACCCAAATTTTTCATTTTCCTTTGTCAGATCTGACTAGGAAAAGAGTGCGTTGTTTTACATGTTGCTATATAATGTTACTGAGCAACAGCATAAAAGGAAAAAATGATTTACTTCCTTCTAGAAGTGTATGACATAAATTATCAAAGATAGCAGCAAGAATGTATTTATCTAGTATTAATATTTAAATGCCACTTTTCTATTAAATGTACCACATGCTCCATATTAATCTTTTAGATCAGACTTAGTACAAATTGATGTGTCCTAAATGGAAGATTTCTCTTTACAGTTCACTTTTGATTATCCAGGCTAACTGGCAGAAGGAAAGGTACAGATACTACAAAACAGCAGGTGATATAGAAATAAGCTTTGGCTTCAGAGAGCATTAAATTTTTTAGCAGCAGAAAGAAACTAATTACATTTTAAAGGAGAGAGGGGTTTAGAAGGGAGGTTGGATGGCAAGAGGGTCATTTATACATTAAATATTATATTTGGTTATAGATAATCCAAAAATAGAAAATCAAACTATATTATACTAAGGCCAAGGCCACATACTAAACCAACATTTTTTTAATTAAAACATGTATCTTTTTAAAGAAGATACATCTTAAAGAATAGTTTTAGCTCCTGTGAAAACCAGGAGTATGTACATGCATTTGATTTTTCACCATTATGTTTTTCTTTTTCATGAAAATAAACTGTAAGATCTAGACTCATCAGAAAATTTATGAGCCAATACCTATAATCAAATCACCATGTACTTATCAAGGGCTTCCCTGATGGCTCAGTGGTAAAGAATCCGTCTGCAATGTAGGAGGCATGGGTCTGATCCCTGAGTCAGGAAGACCCCTTGGAGAAGGCAATGGCATCCCACTCCAGTATTTTTGCCTGGAAAATCCGATAGACAGAGGAGTCTGGTGGGCTATAGTCCATGGGGTCACAAAGAGTCAGACATAACATTCTGACTGACCATGCACACGTATATGTACTTCAAAATAAAATTACAGCCCCAGTTCTTTGCTGCTGGCCTTAGTCTTACTTGATCACTAGCTGGAAAAAAAAAAAATAATAACATTTTTAAGTAGAAAAAGAAGTCAGTATCCATTCAGAGTAACCCAATAGAATATTTGTCTGGACACTGAGAAACATGACTGTATCCTGAATCCACCCATTGCAGTTTGCATTTGTAAATTTCCTTCTAGATTTGAGAAAGATAAGTGATATAATTCATGTGAATTTGAAGTACTTTGAGCTCCTTGGAACTTAATAATTCAAAGTATTACAGTAAATTCCCATTTATTCTGAATCTAAACTACCAGAAAGCTGAAATAATGAGAATTTTTTGTGCAACATATGAAATGGTAATGCCCCTGGAGCATTAAAAGATTCTAAATTCTTTTGAATCATAGAAAAATTAAATTTTGTTCAGTATAATTTTGTGGTAAGAATGTTTGAGAGAGTTCTAATTCTTTGAAGATAATAATTAATCCACACGTAGACTGTGGTAATTCTTTTTTAATTTCAATATAAAAATAGTATATTTGCAGTTCCAGGAAACTGGCTTTGTATTTCTAACCTAATCATATCCTGAAATGTACAGCACATGATAAATTTTATAAAGTTTGATAACAGATCACATGTGTCCTACTTTATTAGCTATAACTCATTCATGTGGTTTCAAGTAAGAGAAACTCACTCAATCTGGCTAAAGGAAAAAGCAATATTTATTACTGTGATACTGGCCTCTTTCATAGACTCTAAGCCAATGCTCAGGCATAAACTGGAACCAAGCTAGAGGTCTGTGAGAAACCCAAGAATTTACGTTTTCACTCTGCCTCTCATCTCTACTTCTCTTTGTCTACCTGATTCATTCATTTCTTGGTCTGCAAACCAACTTCTGTTCTTATTCCCTCCACTAGGTAGAAAGATGGGTAACTGATATTATGTATTACTGGGGCTTCCCTGGTGGCTCAGCTGGTAAAGCATCTGCCTGCCAATGAAGGAGATGCAGGAGACACAAGAGACATGGGTTTGATCCCTAGGTCGGGAAGATCTCCTGGTAAAGGAAATCAGAGAAGCCTGGCAGGCTAAAGTCCATGCGGTCTCAAAGAGCCAGACAGGACTAAGCATGCACATAAGTTCAAGTTAAGTCAAGTATGTTAGCTACATTTTTATGAAAAAATAACTATATTTTTAAAAATAAAATCAGGGAGGAAAGTACCATTATTTTGTGTGCTATGTGTGCTCATACACTTCAGTTGTGTGACTCTGTGACCATGGCAACCAGAGCCCACCAGGCTCCTATGTCCATGGTTTTTTCCCAGCAAGAATACTGGAGTGAGTTGTCACACCATCCTCCAGGAGATATTCCTGACCCAGGGATCAAATCCGCATCTCCTATGTCTCCTGCATTGCAGGCAGATTCTTTACCTGCTGAGCCATCAGGGAAGCATTATTTTGCAGTTCTACAAATCTCATTAATGTCTAGCTTAATAAGAAACATGGAACAACAGGCTGGTTCCAAAGAGGAAAAGGAGTACGTCAAGGCTGTATATTGTCACCCTGATTATTTAACTTCTATGCAGAGTACATCATGAGAAACACTGGGCTGGATGAAGCACAAGCTGGAATCAAGACTGCCGGGAGAAATATCAATAACCTCAGATATGCAGATGACACCACCCTTATGGCAGAAAGTGAAGAGGAACTAAAAAGCCTCTTGCTGAAAGTGAAAGAGGAGAGTGAAAAAGTTGGCTTAAAGCTCAACATTCAGAAAACTAAGATCATGGCATCTGGTCCCATCACTTCATGGGAAATAGATGGGGAAACAGTGTCAGACTTTATTTTTTTGGGCTCCAAAATCATTGCAGATGGTGACTGCAGCCATGAAATTAAAAGATGCTTACTCCTTGGAAGGAAAGTTATGACCCACCTAGATAGCATTTTCAAAAGCAGAGACATTACTTTGCCAACAAAGGTCCGTCTAAGTCAAGGCTATGGTTTTTCCTGTGGTCATGTATGGATGTGAAAGTTGGACTGTGAAGAAAGCTGAGCACCAAAGAACTGATGCTTTTGAACTGTGGTGTTGGAGAAGACTCTTGAGAGTCTCTTGGACTGCCACGAGATCCCACCAGTCCATTTTAAAGGAGAACAGTCCTGGGTGTTCTTTGGAAGGACTGATGCTAAAGCTGAAACTCCAGTACTTTGGCCACCTCATGCAAAGAGTTGACTCATTGGAAAAGACTCTGATGCTGGGAGGGATTGAGGGCAGGAGAAGAAGGGGATGACAGGGGATGAGATCGCTGGATGGCCTCACTGACTCAATGGACATGAGTTTGGGTGAACTCTGGGAGTTGGTGATGGACAGGGAGGCCTGGCGTGCTGCAATTTATGGGGTCGCAAAGAGTCGGACATGACTGAGCGACTGAACTGAACTAATAAGAAACAGCCTGATTCTCATATATGCTTTTGCATTTAACCTTTTATGTTATTTTGGCTTAAGTATATGTAGAAAACTGGCTTCACTGATTTTGTAACTGCCACTTGTCTGAGGTTCATCTTTGATTTCTCATTTTTGGATATTTGTTTTACTCTCCCTTAATGCCATAACAAACCACTTGTGGAATCTTAGTTCCTGACCAGAGATCAAACCCTGAGCCTTTGGAGTGGGAGCATTGACTCCAAGACCCTAGATTACCAGAGAACTAACCCTACGGAGTATCAAAAAGAACTCACACAAAGGAAACCCCTTGAATACAAGATCTGGCATCACTTAACCACCAGTAGCACCCTGTGCAGGACACCTTATCTAAACAACAAACAAACAAAAATAATACAAACCAAATCATCAGCAGACAGGAGTACCACCTCACTCAGCCTTGCCCATCAGAGGAAAAACAAACAAACAAAAACTCAGCACAAATCTCACCCTATATGAAGCTCACAAAAACCACTGGACCAGCCTTAGGAGGGCAAAAACCAAAAGGAAGAAAGAATTCAAACTTCGTCAAGGAAAGAATTCAACTTTCCTTGAAGCCTGGGAAAAGGAGACCTCAAACACAATAACTTAAAAAAAGAAAAATGAAAAGGCAGAGAAATACTGCACAAATGAAGGAACAAACTAGAAACCCAGAAGTCCAAATAAATGAAGAAGAAATAGGAAAATTACCTGAAAAAGAATTCAGAACAATGAAAGTAAAGATGATCAAAATCCTTGAAAACAAAATGGAGAAAACTCAAGAATCAATTAACAAAGACCTAGAAGAATTAAAGAATAAGCATACAGAGACAGACAACACAATTGCTAAAATTAAAAATACTCTAGAAGAAATCAATAGCAGAATATCAGAAGCAGAAGAACGAATCAGTGAGCTGGAAGATGAAATGGTGGAAATAACTTCTGAAGAGAATAAAGTCAAAAGCATGAAAAGAACTGAAGACATTCTCAGAGACCTCTGGGACCATATCAAATGCACAAACATTCAAATTTTAGGGGTCCCAGAAGAAGAAGAAAAAAGAAAGGGTATGAGAAAATTTTTGAAGAGATTATAGTTGAAAATTTCCCCAGCATAGAAAAGCAAATAGCCAATCAAGTCCAAGAGGCACAGAGTCCCATACAGAATAAACCCAAGGAGAAACACACCAAGACACATACTAATCAAACTGACAAAGACTAAACACAAAGAAAGAATATTAAAAGCAGCAAGGGAGAATCAACAAGTAACATACAAGGGAAACCCCATATGCTTAACAGCTGATCTGTCAGCTGAAACTCTGCAGGCTAGGAGGGAATGGCAGGGTATATTTAAAGTACTGAAAAGGAACAATCTACAACCAAGATTACTGTACCCAGCAAGGATCTCATTCAAAATTGATGGAGAAATAAGCTTTTCTGACAAGCAAAAGTTAAGAGACTTCAGTACCACCAAACCAGCTTTACAACAAATGTTGAATGGACTTATATAGTCAAGAAATACAACAGAAGAAAAAAGATCCATAAAATCAACCCCAAACAATTAGAAAATGGCGATAGGAACATATATATTTATAATTACTTTAAATGTAAATAGATTAAATGCCCCAACCAAAAGACATAGACTGGCTGAATGGATACAGAAACAAGACCCATATATATGCTGTCTACAAGAAACCCACTTCAGACTTCAAGATACATATTGACTGAAACTGAAAGGATGGAAAAATATTCTATGCAAATGGGAAGCAAAAGAAAGCTGGAGTAGCAATCCTCATATAAGACAAAAGAGACCTTAAAATAAAGAAGATTACAAAAGATAAGGAAGGACACTACATAATGATCAAGGGATCAATCCAAGAGGAAGACATAACAATTATAAATATCTATGCACCCAACATAGGAGCACCTCAATATGTAAGACAAACACTAACAGACATAAAAGGAGAAATTGACAGTAACACAATAATAGTAGGAGACTCCAACACCCCACTCACACCAATGGACAGATCATCAACACAGAAAATTAATAAGGAAACACAAGTCTTAAATGATACATTAGATGAGATGAATCTCATTGATATATTCAGGACATTCCATCCAAATGCAGAAGAAAACACCTTCTTCTCAAGTGCACATGGAACATTCTCTAGGATAGACCACATCTTGGGTCACAAATAAAACCTCAGTAAATTTAATAAAATTGAAATTGTATCAAGCATCTTCTCTGACCACAATGCTATGAGACTAGATATCAATTACAAGAAAAAAAAAAACTGTAAGAAACACAAACACATGGAGCTTAAACAACATGTTTCTAAATAA
The DNA here is from genome assembly GCF_029407905.1 of Bubalus kerabau. NCBI lineage: Eukaryota > Metazoa > Chordata > Mammalia > Artiodactyla > Bovidae > Bubalus > Bubalus kerabau. The sequence continues at coordinate 141,430,666 of NC_073624.1, forward strand.
CCAAAAGATTGTTGAAGAAATCAAAAGGGAAAAAGAATTCTAGAAAAAATGAGAATGAGAGCAAGACAACTCAAAACCTGTGGGATACAGCAAAACCAGTTCTAACAGGGAAGTTTATTGCAATACAATCCTACCTCAAGAAACAAGAAAAACATCAAATAGACAACCTAACTTTACACCTAAAGCAACTGGAAAAGAAGAAGGAAAAAAACCCAAAACTATTAGAAGGAAAGAAATCATAAATATCGGAGCAGAAATAAATGAAAAGGGAATGAAAGAAGCAACAGTAAAGATTAATAAAACTAAAAGCTGGTTCTTTGAGAAGATTGACAAACCCTTAGCCAGACTCATCAAGAAAAAAATAGAGAAGAATCAAATCAACAATATTAGACATTAAAAAGGAGAAGTTACAACAGACAATGCAGAAATACAAAGGATTATAAGAGACTCTTATGAACAACTATATGGCAATAAAATAGATGATTTGGAAGAAATGAACAGATTCTTAGAAAAGTTCAATCTTCCAAGACCGAACCAGGAAAAAATAGAAATTATGGGCCCAATTACAGGCACTGAAATTGAAGCTGTGATCAAAAATCTCCCAAAAAACAAAAGCCCAGGACCAGATGGCTTCACAAGTCCAAACATTTAGAGAAGAGCTAATGCCTATCATTCTAAAACTCTTTCAAAAAATTGCAGAGGAAGGAACACTTCCAAACTCATTCTACGAGGCCACCATCACCCTGATAATAAAACCAGACAAAGACCACACACACAAAAAAAAACTACAGGCCAATATCACTGATGAACAATGATGTAAAAATCCTCAACAAAATTTTAGCAAACAGAATTCAGCAACACATCAAAAAGCTCATACACCATGATCAAGTTGGGTTTACTCCAGGGATCCAAGGATTCTCCAATATATGGAAATCAATCAATGTGACACACCATTAACAAATTGAAAGATAAAAACCATATGATCATCTCAATAGATACAGAAAAAGCCTTTGGAAAAATTCAGCACCCATTTATGATTAAAACTCCTCAAAAAATGGGAATAGAAGGAACCTACCTCAACATAGTAAAGGCCATATTGATAAGCCTACAGCAAACATTATTTTCAATGGTGAAAAACTGAAAGCATTCCCCCTAAGATCAGGAACAAGACAAGGGTGTCCACTTTGGCCACTATCATTCAACATAGTTCTGGAAGTCCTAGCTAGAGCAATAAGAGAAGAACAAGAAATAAAACAAATCCAGATCAGAAAAGAAGAAGTAAAGGTCTCGCTGTGTGCAGATGACATGATACTGTACATAGAAAACCCTAAAGATAGTATCAGAAAATTACTAGAGCTAATCAGTGAATTTAGCAAAGCTGCAGGATACAAAGTCAATACTCAGAAATCACTCGCATTTCTATATACTAACAGTGAAAAATCAGAAAGAACAATTAAGGAATCAATCCCATTTACCACTGTAACAAAAAGAATTAAATATCTAGGAATAAACTGACATAAGGAGATAAAAGAACTATGTACAGAAAGTTATAAGACACTAATGAAAGATATCAAAGATGACATAAACAGATGGAGAGATATTCCGTGTTCCTGGATAGGAAGAATCAATATTGTAAAAATGACTATACTATCAAATGTAATCTACAGATTTAATGCAATCCCTATCAAATTATCAATGGCATTTTTCACAGAACTAGAACAAAACATTTCACAATTCATATGGAAATAAAAAAGATCCTGAATAGCCAAAGCAGTCTTGAGAAAGAAGAATGGAGCTGGAGGAATCAAGCTTCCTGACTTCAGATTACACTACAAAACTACAGTCAACAGGACAGTATGGTACTGCACAAAAACAGAAATGTAGACCAATGGAACAATATAGAAAGATCAGAAATAAACCCATGCACCTATGGGTACCTTATTTTTGACAAAGGAAGCAAGAATATACAATGGGGGCAAAGACAGCCTCTTCAATAAGTGGTGCTGGGAAAACTGGACAGCTTACATGTAAAAGAATGAAATTAGAACACTTCCTAACACCATACACAAAGATAAACTCAAAATGGATTAGGGATCTAAATGTAAGACCAGAAACTATAAAACTCTTAGAGGAAAACATAGGCAGAACACTTGATGACATAAATCAAAGCAAGATCCTCTATGACTCACCTCCTAGAGTAACGGAAATAAAAACAAAAGGAAACAAGTGGGGCCTGATTAAACTTAAAAGCTTTTGCACAGCAAAGGAAACCATAAGCAAGATGAAAAGACAACTCTCAGAATGGGAGAAAATAATAGCAAATGAAACAATTGACAAAGGATTAAATTCCCAGATATACAAGCAGCTCATACAACTCAATACCAAAAAAACAAACAACCCAATCAAAAAGTGGGAAAAAGATCTAAACAGACATTTCTCCAAAGAAGACATACAGATGGCTAACAAACACATGAAAAGATGCTCAACATTGCTCATTATTAGAGAAATGCAAATCAAAACTGCAATGAGATATCATCTCACACTGGTCAGAATGACCTTCATCAAAGTCTATAGACAATAAATGCTAGAGAGGGTGTGGACAAAAGGGAAGAAACACTTGAAGAAACACTTGCATTGTTGGTGGGAATGTAAATTGATACAGCCACTATGGAAGACACTATGGAGACTCCTTAAAAAAAACTAGGAATAAAACCACCATATGACCCAGCACTCCCACTTCTAGGCATATACCCTGAGGAAACCAAAATTGAAAGAGACACATGTATCTCATTGTTCACTGCAACACTACTTATAATAGTTAGAACGTGGAAGCAACCTAGATGTCCACTGATAAATGAATGGATAAAGAAGCTGTGGTACATATACACAGTGGAATATCACTCAGCCATAAAAAGGAATGCATTTGAGTCAGTTCTAATGAGGTGGATGAACCTAGAACCTATTATACAGAGTGAAGTGAGTCAGAAAGAGAAAGATAAATACCATATTCTAACACATACATACAGAATCTAGAAAAACGGTACTGAAGAATTTATTTACAGGGCATCAATGGAGAAACAGATATAGAGAATAGAGTTATGGACATAGGGAGAAGGGAAGTGAGGGTGAGATATACGGAAACATGGAAACATACATTACCATATGTAAAATAGATAGCCAATGGTAATTTGCTGTATGGCTCAGGAAACTCAAACAGGGGCTCTGTATCAAACTAGGGGGTGAGATGGGGAGGGAGATGGGAGGCAGTTTCAAAAGGGAGGGGATATATATATACCTGTGGCTGATTCATGTTGAGGTCTGACAGAAAACAGCAAAATTCTCTAAAGCAATTATCCTTCATTCAAAAAGAAATTAATTTTTTAAAAAAAGAAAAAAAAGAAAACTGGCCTCACATAGATATATATTTGGTAAAGACAGGAGTATTTTAGTAGCATTTTAATATATTCATAGATAATCTTTTTTGATACTATGCAGAAATCTAACAGGAGATAAATGCAATTTGAAATCATATCAATGAAAATTTTGTACTCTGTTACAATAGTATATATTAGTTTATATTGCAATTTTACCTATGCAGGATTTTGTAAGATCATGAGGTCATTTGGAAAATACTGGTTGGCTGAGCTATGTAGATTTTCCAAATGTTGATGAATTTCATTAAACAATATGTAAACATCACAGCTTCTAATATCACTACCAATCTTTTCATAAAAGATTTAAGTCTTGGAAAACTGTTTACATTTGTGGTAACAGATACTAGTTTTCCAAAATTCTAATGTTCATTTGAAATCTTAAATTGCAGCATTGGAAACAAATATTTTCAATTGCATGCCTTGTAGAGACAGACTGACTTCATCCATTTTGAGAAAATGTCTGCCAAAGAAACAAGTTCAAATAACCATAATTTGCCTGTCAGTTGTTCTTTTAACTAAAAATGTTCCATATAAAAAGAAAAAGCATAGTTGAGCTCACAACCTAAGAAACCATATAAGTGCTTTTCCTTGAGAAAACTGTCACACTTTGGTACAGAGGAGTACTTCATTCATATTCCTAATTATGAAATATAGGAATATTCATATTTTCTATTTCACCAGAATACTAAAAACACATGTAACCAAGCATCAGTGTTTAATAAAATTAATGTGGTGTGCTGTGCCTAGTTGCTCGGTCGTGTCTGACTCTTTGCAACCCCATGGACTGTAGTCTGCCAGGCTCCTCTGTCCATGGGGATTCTCCAGGCAAAAATACTGGAGTGGACTCCCATGCCCTCCTCCAGAGCATCTTCCCAACCCAGGGATCGAACCAAGGTCTCCCCCGGAAGGTGGATTCTTTACCATCTGAGCCACCAGAGAAGCCCCTAATTTTTTACTAATCCATCAGGGATATTTAACAAAACTACTTTTTTTTTCCCCACATGATAGTGAAGGAATTGTGACTATTAAGTACACGCTGGTGTTCCTGCTAACGTGCCAGTACTTTTATCCATTAGTGCTTTTTCAAACCATCAGTGTAAATGTCAACATAGTAAACTATGCAAATTATATTTTCAGCATTATTATGAAAATAGTTTTGTTTTCTCATATTGCTGAAAGGGTCTCTTCCATTACCACTATTGCCAAGGTTTTGCAGACCATACTCAGAAAACCAATTATATACCAACCTGCTAAATGTACATTCATATTAGCTGACATAATTCAGCAATTGAATCTTATTCTTTTGGTGTAACATCTTGACAATAATAAAGTATACATCCATATTAAAAGGGAGACATCAAATTTTAAAAATTACAAACAAATTTAACTTTTAAGCTTATAATTTGTTTTTGGGAGAATTTTAAAACTCAGACTAGTAAAACTGGTTAAAAAAAACTCAGAAATTATAGAGCTCAATATAACCTCCAGTGGAAGAATATTTAAGACAATAAATGTTCTGGTTTCTGTTTGATGGATTACTTTGCAGCAACTGAGAAGGTTGTGGACAGAGCCACGTGGTAAGGCAATTTCCCAAATCATATAAGATTAAGAATGCAAGAAAACTCTTAATTCTTAGCTACCACAAATAGATTTGAAAGTTAAAATAATAAAAAATAAAAACAATTATATAAAGAAAAAATTTCAAAGGAAGCAGTTACCACATACAGGATTCGTTTGAAGTCATCCCTGTTACTTTACTTAGACTCAGAGATACAGAGCTAAGGAAAGGGTCGGTTAATCCAGACTCAGCAGTTTACTAGCTGTGTAACCTTGAGCAAGTGAACTTCTCAGGCCTGTTTTTACACGTGCAAAATGAAAGCAACAGTCCATACTTCACAGTCTTGTTGTATGACATGAACTAATTACAAGCTGTTACACACGCTGAACAGTACCTGGCACATAGTAGATACTTAAAAATGCTCTTTCTACCTTTTAAAGCAGTGATACAGCAGAGAAATTCAATTGCTAGTCTAACAAGTTAGTCTTTATTATACACTCTAAAAGAATCATTAAAACAACAAGAGTTACTTAAAGTTAATAAGCCAACAAAGGTGACAAGATGTAATAATAGCAATAATAATACCCTGTTCATCTAAAAGAAGGCAAAAAAAGAGGAAGAGGGAGCAATGAACTAATGGCTTGAGTAGAAAACAATAGCAAAATAAAAGATTTAAACTTTGTCATATAAAAAAATCACCTTAAATGTAAATGACCTAAATAAATATACTAATTAAAAGGCAGAAATTGTCAGATTGGATGAAAAAGCAAGACCTTAACTGTTTAATCCTAGAAGAAACTTGCTTAAAATATAAAGAACAAATGGAGTTAAATGTAAAACAAAACAAAACAAAACAAAAAAAACCATAAAAGGCTGAAATGAGAAGCACCAGGATAACATTAATCAAAAGAAAGGAAGAGTGACTATGTTAATATCAGATGAAGTAAATTTCAGAGCACAGAGCAAAGTTAGTGACAAGGAGAAAGAAAGTCATTTCACAAAGATAAAGGAATAAGTTCATCAGCAAGACATGAAAATCCTAAACTTTTATGAAACCAATAATGGATGTTTAAGATAGATGAGTAAAAACTGATAAAACTGCAAAGAAAAATAAATATATCCATGATTAGAGTTAGGGATTTCACTATCCCTCTCTTAATAATTAACTAAAAATGTAGACAAAAGGTGGATAACAGGTACACAGAAGAGTTGAACAGCACAACTGAACTTAATTGACATTTATAGAACATTCCACTCAGTGACAGAATATACATTCTTTTTAAGTGCATGTACATAGAACACTTATCAAGAGACACCCCATTCGGCACCCTAAAACAGGTCTCAACATGTTTAAAAGAATTTAGTCCTAATACAGCATGATCTCTGACAGTGGCATTAAATTTTAAATCAATACCAGAAAGATCTGTAGAAAATCATAAAATGTTTAGAAACTAAATAATAGTCTTCTGCTAAAGCTGTAATCCTGGAGAAGGAAATATCAACCCACTCCAGTATTCTTGCCTGGAGAACTCCATGGACAGAGAAGCCTGGAAGGCTACAGTACATGGGGCCACAGTCAAACACGACTGAGCAACTAACACACAAAGGTGTAATTAGAGGAGAATTCATGCACTACGTGCCTGTAATAAAAAAAAAAAGAAAAAAGAACAGTCACAAATTAGTGACCTCAGCTTTCACCTTAAGAAATTGGAAAATAAAAAAAAAAAAAAAAAAAAAAAAAGAAATTGGAAAATAAAGAGCAAATGAAGTTCAAAGTAAGCAGAAGAAAAACAATACAGGATTAAGTGAAAATCAATGACCCTGAAAATGCAGAGGCAATTAAAAACTCAATAAAATAAAAACTGATTTTCTAAAAAAAAAAAAACTGATTTTCTGAGAACAATAAAATTAATAAACTTCTAGTCAGACTAATCAGAAAAATAAGAAAAGAAACAAATCAGTGCTATGTCAATAAATTTGACCACTTGGATGAAGTGCATAAATTCTTTGATAGAACAGTCTTTTGGACTCTGTGGGAGAGGGAGAGGGGGGGATGATTTGGGAGAATGGCATTGAAATACTTATAATATCACATATGGAACAAGTCACCAGTCCAGGTTCGATGCACGATACTGGATGCTTGGGGCTGGTGCACTGGGACGACCCAGAGGGATGGTATGGGGAGGGAGGAGGGAGGAGGGAGGAGGGTTCAGGATGGGGAACACATGTATACCTGTGGCAGATTCATTTCGATATTTGGCAAAACCAATACAATATTGTAAAGTTTAAAAATAAAATAAAATAAAATAAAAAACATACATAAATGTTTTTTTAAAAAAAGAAAATATATATGTTAGTATATACACATATATTTTCTAAGTCTGTCAGTAGACAGAGCTAGAAGCAAGGATCCCTCAGTAACAATGAGCACAATGAGCTATCAGGTAGATCTTGGCTTCTAATACCAGTCCCCAGTCAAAGGAACCAGGGCGCCCTGGGGAAATGCATGATTCTAGGATTAGGGCAGGAAATACACAGATGAGCCTGGAGAATTTTGTAGTACCAGAAAATGAGGAAGTGCTCAAACAAAAATACAATGTCTGAGGTATGTCATAGGAAAAAAGGGGCCAACTGAAACAGCTCACCTAGATGATGTAGTGTTTTAGCACGTCTCACCACTCTCCTTCCTTCTTTCTATATTGTACTCTTTGGAAGGAAGTCACTATGTGTAGCCCCAGTTTATGGAATGGGAAGTTACGTTCTACCTCCTTGAGAGAAGGGTATCTACATAAATTACAAATGTATAACACATATAAAGATATACTGGAATTCTCCTTTGCTATTTGGGCATGCATGCTAAATCACTTCAGTCATGTCCAACTCTTTGCGACCTGACAGACTGTAGCCCAGCAGGCTCCACTGTCCGTGGGATCTTCCAGCAAGAATACTGGGGTTGGTTGCCATTTCCTCCTCCAGGGGATCTTCCCGACCCAAGGATCAAACCCACAATTCCCGCATCGCCTGCATTGGCATCTCCTGCATTTACCACTAGCACCACCTGGGAAGCCTTGCTATTTACTCTTTCATTTTTGTCAGTATGAATTCATGAATAGTTATTTTATACTCTTTGTTACAATCCAAGACTACTTTATTTTGTTGCTCAAATAGTTTCAGCTTTGGCTACTGGGAGCACTTTCTTACTTTCCAGATGCAGTAAGACATTCCAGACTCATCTTGTGCTATCCCTGTGCCAGCAAGAGACTCAGTCATTTTTACAAGGAGCTCCAGTTCCTTTTATTGGAGAACAGTATTTAGAAGCAAGATCTGAGCACATTTATTTCTACTGGTCTGTTTTTATATATAGGCATTCTAAGTGAATAGAGCTAAGATACAGATAGATATGTAATAGATATGGGTTCACAGTAATGCTTCCAATTCTAATCTATCACAGTAGGATATATTCTACCCTTCCCCTTTCCATACTTATAACTCCCTTCCCCAATAGTGGGAAACTTGCCTCCCAATATCTTCAATATATTTACTCATTTGTTCAAGCCTAAAATGCACAAAAGATTGTTTCAGTGGAATATAACAACATGGCACTTGATAAAGAGGTCAATCTCTGTAATAGGCAATGAAGGAAAAAAGTTAAGCATAGCTTTGGAGTTAGACCTTGAATCTATCACTTCCAAAGTGTTTACCTTTGGTCAAGCTACATCACTATTCAAGCCTCAATTTCTTCATCTATAAAATGATATTATCTACCTTATTGGGTTGTGTAAGAACTAAATGGGTGGCTATAGTAGATATTCAGTAAATGGGGGCTAAATGCTGTTTTGGTATATTTAGGGAACCCTCTTTAAATACTATGTAGAGTGAAAATCTTAAGGCCTCATTGTGCCTACAACACTTTCTGGACTATTACCAAAGGAACTTAACAGAGGGATAAAAATGAGGCTCACTTTTCATGGCACAGCTTCTTGTGCTGTTTAAAAATTTTGCCATGTATCTGAGTCATTTTTATATTTAGAAAGAGAAATTTCCTCTTAAAAGGTGATATGGTTAATTAAAAGTTTCACTTACTATCTCCACTAAAAAGTTTGAAGATGATGTCTGTGAAGTTGGTTTTCCTAAGAATACAGTGCCATATCCTATTGTTTTATGGCATCAGAAAGAAACTCTGACCTGCTAGTAATGTTCCTGTCATTATGTTCTCTTTCTCTCAATTTGTTCACTCAACAGATGCCTACTGAGCACCTAACTTGTTCCAAACACTACTGGAGACATTGGGGATACAGCAGTCAACAAAACCAATAAAAAATCTGGGTCCTCATGGAGCTCACTATTTTAGTGTCGGAAAGTTTCACATATCTATTGCTGCTTAATAGACTACCCCAGAACACAGTGTCTTCAAACAATCTTCTATTTCCTCAAAATTCTATGATTTAGGAATCCAGGGCCTGGCTTGACAACTCTGTTCTATCAGACAGTGGGTCATTCACTGAACTCCATTCATCTGATGGCTATTGGGATAGAAAGTTCAAGAAGCCTCTGCTCCGTGTGGAATAAGACTTTACTATGTCTGGAGCCACGGGGTACTCATCTGTATATGGCCCCTCTCCACTTGGCTAGCCTGGCCCTCCTTACAGTGTGGTGATCTTAAGGTAGTTGGTTTTCTCACATGGCTATTGGCCTCCAAGAGGAAGTATTCCAAACATGGAAGACAGAAGCCCAGATTCAAGTGGAGGGGAAACAGACTCCATTTCTTGAAGGCAGGGGTGGGGAGCAGCAAGGTCACATTAGAAAAGAGTATGTGGGGTAAAAGTTAATGTGATTATATTTGGAAGCCATCTATCTCAGAGAGATAGGTAACCAGTAAGACAAATAAGTAAAAATGAATTCTAAGGAGAAAACTGAAGGAAGGGTATAGAAAGTATGAGCTTGGGAACAGAGTAACAATTTTAAGTAGGGTGGCTAGGGAAGGACTCATTAAAAAGCTTACATTTAAATTAAGACAGGAAGGAAGGGAAGCTAACTGGGGCCAGAACATTTCAGGCAGAAGAAACAGCAAGTGCAAAAGCTCCCAGGCAGAAACATGCCTGGCATGTTCAAGATCGCTAAAAGGCCAGAATGTCTAAGGCAAAGAGAGTGAGGCATCTCAAGAGCAGGAGACAGAGTTACAGAGGTAAGGGGCCAGGATAATGTGTAGAGCTTACTGGTCATTTGGCTTTCGTTCTGAATCAAATGGGGAGCCTTGGATGACTTCTGAGTATGGAAGAAGTATAATCTGACTGGTGTCTTCCCAGGAGCCCTGTCTGCTATACTAAGTATAGACAACAGGAAGCTAAAGAGAAGTGGGGAGGACAGTTGGAAGACAATTGCCACAATTCAAGCAACGGATGATGGTGGTCTGAATTAGGGTGGAAGCAACAGGGATGTGGCAACTTGTTGGATTCTGGATATAAATAAATATTATAACTGTTAATGGCTATGTCTGGGTAACGAGAATCTTCAAAAGTGATGCTGGGATATGAGAGGAGGGAGCAATACATATCTTATGTTTGTTTTAAAATTTTAATACCCTTCCAAGTCATGTATTTATACATATATATATATATATATATATATAAAAACACACATAAAGCTGTGTCCTATATTTCTTATATGATTTAAAAGTTACATAAAATTTGTGTGGTTGGTGAAATGAACCAAGTCACCACAAGTCTCAACCAGGAAAGCCCATGTTGGATCAAGTTACCAACAACGTCCTTTTGAACTCTGATAATGATTTCTATGACTGGGAATCAACTGGTAATTCTTACCTTCACTTCCCCCACTTAGGCTTCTGTGAAATTTGGAGTGTGTAAACAGTCTCTCTAATTTACTTGCCACATCTTGAAAACAGTACCAGGAGCTCTCAGTGCTTACCTACCTCACAGGAAATTTGAGGTTGGATTAGATAAGGTGTTCAAATACTTTGAGTTACCACAAAAGACAGGTGCTCATGTAGGGAGAATATTATGAGTCCTGGAATCATAAAAGACATAGTAAAAATATGCTGTTTCTGCGTTTTGATCACATAAGGCATTTTGATACTCTTCAACTACTACTCCTCATTTAGTCTGCTGTTAAAATGAGTGTTTCTCCCTAAATAGTATTCATTTTAGCATTTTTCTTCATGCCTTCTGTCAAACAAGATTTCCTCAGCCTTTGATTTTTTATCAAGATTTACTTGACTTTATTCTTCAAAGCATTTAATTCACTCTATCAGTGGGTGGATTAGTTGAGTAACTGAAATACCACTACTGAATAATAATAATTTGTTTCAATATTTCTCTTCACAGGAGACATACTTACCAAAGACATGTACTAATGAACAATGAAGTGACTGTCTAAACAGCAGACATCTTTAAAAGAAAGTTACTGGTAAATTCTGAATGGAAAATAATAAGCAGCAACAGCTCTACAAAGCATTCACTCAGTGCCTCTCAAGAATTCTTCTAAAGCCATTATTGTGTGTTGGGTACTGTATTAGGTGCTAAGAATACAAGACAACACATGTCTTTTCCCTCATGAAGCTTATATTCTGCCAGAGAAATGCTACATCGTATTTTCAATTTTGTGCAACTGTTCTAATGTTGTATTTGAGATGCTATGTGAAGAGGAATTTGGAGATTGATGGCAGTATTTGTTTCTGGAGATTATGCAGATGATTATTATAATTTTGAAAAAAAAATTGCCTTTACTCTCACAAAGGTGAAGAGGAAACCAGAAAGTCATTGCCAGTCAGAATCACAAAGGGTAGTCAGAAGAAAAGGTTGCAAGTTTCAGAAAAGATGAGCCAACTGAATATGTAAGACAAGTTGAAATTAGGCTGATAGTTCAGGCAGTTTGAAATTAAAATGTCATCCAATTAAAAAAAAAAGACAACCCTTCTTAGAACTGGAACTTATAAGAAATCAGGCTGAATGTTCTAAACACAAACAATCTAAAAATTAAAAAACAAACAGAAGTATCGCATAATAGAGGCTGGAATAGATGGATATGATGGTTGGGGGAGTGATTCTGCCTTGGGAAGGAGGTTGAAATAGATTGCCTCTGAGGCTCCTTTCTAGCCTAAGGAACTTAAAATAAGTACAGCAATTGTGAAGTTACATATTCTCGAGAGAAAGATTTCTCAACAACCAAATACACCCAAGATGCTAATATTCTATTTATATTTTATAATTATTTAACAACGTTCTTGAACCAGAGCTGAGTAAAGAAAATAGGCCTTGTTAATTACTGAAGAGAGAATAAAATTACAGCTTTTACCAGAAATTCTCTTGCCTCATAAGAAATATTACCATTCACTGGTCAAACAGCTGTCAAATTTAAAAGGTAAACCTCTGGTCAACAGTCAATCCAGGACTCCTACCATACCACTCCCAAGTCCCCAAAAACCTTGCTAAAAACCTTCCCATTGCTCTTGCCTCTGTCTTCTAATTAATTTGCCACTGACACATCTGATTTAAGTACCAACTCCAGACAACTCTTGTTTTGTCTTATATAATTTAACTTGACACTTCTTGCTTCTATAATTTATCATAAATATGACCTCCAGAGTAAAAATAAAAACTCACATTTTTGATTGGCAACCTCTCCAAGTTGACTGGCACTTAGGCATTGAGTCCTAAGCTAATAAGCATTTGATTCAACCAGTTCCTCTACCTCTGATCCAAAAATTGCTCTTGGGGCAAAAATAGACAAACAAGACATAATCAAATTTACAAGGTTTTGTACAGCAAAGGAGATATAACAAAATGAAAAGACAACCTACAGATTGGGAGAAAATATTTGCAAATGATGCGACCAAGGGCCTAATTTCCAAAATATACAAACAGATCATACAGTTCAATAGCAAATAATAATAATAAACAACCCAATCAAAAAGTTGGCAGAAGACCTAAAAAGACATTTCTCCAAGTAAGACATACAGATGGCCAACATGCACATGAAAAGATGCTCAATGCTAACTTGCTTCAGACTCTTTGGGACCCCATGGACTGTAGCCCACCAGGCTCCTCTGTCCATGGGATTTCCCAGGCAAGAATACTGGAGTGGGTTGCCATTTCCTTCTCCAGGGGATCTTCCCGACCCAGGGATTGAACTTGCATCTGCCTCGTTGCAGGCGGATTCTTTACCCACTGAGCCACTTGGGAAGCCCACAAAAGATGCTCAAACCACTAATTATTAGAGAAACGGAAATCAGAACAACAATGAGGTACTGTCTTACACTGGTCAGAATGGCCATATTTAAAAGTCTACAAACAACAAATGCTGGAGAGGATGTGGAGAAAAGGGAACCCTCCCACACCGTTGCATGCATGCATGCTAAGTCACTTCAGTCATGTCCAACTCTTTGCGACCCTTTGAACTATAGCCTGCCAGGGTCCTCTGTCCATGGGATTCTCCAGGCAAGAAAACTGGAGTGGGTTGCCATGCCTGCCTCCAGGGGATCTTCATGACACAGGGACTGAACTGGTGTCCCTTATGTCTCCTGCATTGGCAGGCAGGTTCTTTACCACTAGCACCACCTAGGAAGCCCCTTACACTGTTGGTGAGAATGTAAATTGGTACAGTCACTATGGAAGACAGTATGGTGGTTCCTAAAAAAATAAAAATACAATTGCCATGCGATCCAGCAATCCCACTCCTGAACATATATCCAATTAAAACTATAATAAGATACATGTACCCCTATGTTCATAGTAGAACTATTCACAACAACCAAAACATGGAAACAAACTAAATATCCATCGACAGATGAATGGATAAAAGAAGATGTGGTACACACACACAGGAATATTACTCAGCCATAAAAAGAATGAAATAATGCCATTTGCAGCAACATGGATGCAACCGGAGGTTATAATACTAAGTGAAGTCGGAAAGAGAATAAACACCATATCATATCTCATATGTGGAATCTAAAATATGACACAACTGAACTTATCTACAAAACAGAAAGAGATTCAGAGGCACAGAGGGCAGACTTGTGGTTGCCAAGGGGGAGGGCAAAGGAAGGGGTAGAGTGGGAGTCTGTGAATAGCATATGCAAATTATTACATACAGACTGGATAAACAACAAGGTCCTACTGTATAGCACAGGGAACTATACTCAGAATCCTGCGATAAACCATAATGGAGAAGAATATAAAAAGAATTTACCTATGTGTGTAACTGAATAACTTTGCTGTTATATGAGAAATTAATACAACTTTGGAAATCACTATACGTCAATTTTAAAAAGTTCTTTTGGTAAAGACTTGCCTTACTTTCAAACTGTGTTGAGACATCAAAGGAGGGGCTCTTGGGTTGGTTGGTTTTTAAGGAAGAGTCCAGGTTAACCTAACAACAGAGTTCATGGTATGATTATATATTACTACTAGCTCTTTACGTTGTAACCACCCCAAGCTCGGCTATTTCCTAGTCTATCAGATATTTCTTGTGCTCAGAACAACTCCAGTGGTTGGTACACTAATAATAACCTTAGTTCAGTTCAGTTGCTCAGTCGTGTCTGACTCTTTGCGACCCCATGAATCACAGCACGCCAGGCCTCCCTGTTCATCACCAACTCCTGGAGTTCACTCAAACTCATGTCCATCGAGTCAGTGATGCCATCCAGCCATCTCATCCTCTGTTGTCCCCTTCTTCTCCTGCCCCCAATCCCTCCCAGCATCAGAGTCTTTTCCAATGAGTCAACTCTTCACATGAGGTGGCCAAAGTACTCGAGTTTCAGCTTTAGCATCATTCCTTCCAAAGAAATCCCAGGGCTGATCTCCTTCAGAATGGACTGGCTGTATCTCCTTGCAGTCCTTAGTAGCTAACATTTATTGTATACTTACTGTTTTCTTGGAACTTTAGAGATAGTTTTACATACAGTTTCTCATTGAATCCTTGCAACAACACTCTGAGGAAGGTTCTACTGTTATCATTTTACAGGGTTTGAGGCTTAGCAGACTTAGATACCAGCCTAAAGTCAGTCAGTGACAGCAGCACCCTTGGGACTGGAACCCCGAGTAGTGCTCTTTTGGCACAATGGAAGGAGACTGTAAAGTGTTATGAACCATAGGAGGGAGCTGGGTCATCAACCTTTGCTTTTCTCTACGCCATGCCTGACTGCTCTGCCTAGGGGATCTCACTTACACCTATTTTGCAGACTCTTTACTATCTGAGTCACCAGGGAAGCCCATTCTTAACATATAAACATTCATCTTGTACTTCTTTTATTTTACATTGGGGAAATATTCTATAATCCAGTTAAAGTTTCTACTTAATGCACAGATACACTAAATGTTCCTTTCTATGTACCCACATGAAGTTTTGCTAAAGGACAAGTTAAGTGAGTGACTTATTAGAAACAGAATTGATGAAGGGAACTGCTCTTGATTTGAATGGGACAAATATGGAAACTTTGCAACCATGGAGGTAGACAGAAAACACTGAACATCTTTGCATTCTTCTGCTTGCTAACTGGAATAAGTATTGGTACAATAGGGAATGTGGCTACCAGCCCTGTCAGAGAAGATGTGTGGTTTAAGGAGATATGTTCTCTCCTTGATTCATAGGCTCAAGAATTAGTTGAAGGCTAACTAGTGGGTAGGGCTTCCTTGTGGCTCAATCCCTGACATGCAGGTTCAACCCCTGGATCAGGAAGATCCCCTGGAGAAGGGAATGGTAGTCCGCTCCAGTATTCTTGCCTGGAAAATGCCATGGACAGAGGAGCCTGGGGGGCTACAGTCCATGGGTCACAAAGCGTCGGATACAACTCAGTGACTAAACAACAACAATTAGTGGGGAAGGAAGCCCTTGGAAGACTTGAAGCACTGAAAATTTTGCTGCCTTCCTCCCTCCACCCTATAGAATTCAAAAACAATTTTATACCAGCTCATAAATACAAATATTATACATGTGATGGAATTAATATAGTTTCTTATTAAAAAATCTGGTCTGTCTCTTCCGTGTGGGTAGGTTTTGTTGCATTGAGTGTTGCTTATTTTTGCCTACTGAGTCATCCAGTACTGAGCAGTGAAAACGTAAGGTTCTAGAAGGCCAATTAATTTAAAAAAAGAAAAAAAGTTAATCTAAAGCTCATTGGCTTCTAAAGTGAATATCCAGCAATACTTCACGGACTCAAACAATACACTAGATGAGCCATTCTCAAACTGTTTTGGGGAACCCCAAGGTTCTAGTCCCAAATAGCAAGAAGAGATGAGAAAGCCTTCCTCAGTGATCAATCCAAAGAAATAGAGGAAAACAACAGAATGGGAAAGACTAGAGATCTCTTCAAGAAAATTAGAAATACCAAAGGAACATTTCATGCAGATGGGCTCGATAAAGGACAGAAATGGTATAGACCTAACAGAAGCAGAAGATATTAAGAAGAGATGGCAAGAATACACAGAAGAACTGTACAAAAAAGATCTTCATGACCCAGATAATCACGATGGTGTGATCACTGACCTAGAGCCAGACATCCTGGAATGTGAAGTCAAGTGGGCCTTAGAAAACATCACTACAAACATAGCTAGTGGAGGTGATGGAATTCCAGTTGAGCTATTTCAAATCCTGAAAGATGATGCTGTGAAAGTGCTGCACTCAATATGCCAGCACATTTGGAAAACTCAGCAGTGGCCACAGGACTGGAAAAGGTCAGTTTTCATTCCAATCCCAAAGAAAGGCAATGCCAAAGAATGCTCAAACTACTGCACAATTGCACTCATCTCACACACTAGTAAAGTAATGCTCAAAATTCTCCAAGCTAGGCTTCAGCACTATGTGAACCATGAACTTCCTCATGTTCAAGCTGGTTTTAGAAAAGGCAGAGGACCCGGAGATCAAATTGCCAACATCTGCTGGATCATGGAAAAAGCAAGAGAGTTCCAGAAAAACATCTATTTCTGCTTTATTGACTATGCCAAAGTCTTTGACTGTGTGGATCACAATAAACTGTGGAAAATTCTGAAAGAGATGGGAATCCCAGACCACCTGATCTGCCTCTTGAGAAATTTGTATGCAGGTCAGGAAGCAACAGTTAGAACTGGACATGGAACAACAGACTGCTTCCAAATAGGAAAAGGAGTACATCAAGGCTGTATATTGTCACCCTGCTTATTTAACTTATATGCAGGGTACATCATGAGAAACGCTGGACTGGAAGAAACACAAGCTGGAATCAAGACTGCCGGGAGAAATATCAATAACCTCAGGTATGCAGATGACACCACCCTTATGGCAGAAAGTGAAGAGGAACTCAAAAGCCTCTTGATGAAAGTGAAAGTGGAGAGTGAAAAATTTGGCTTAAAGCTCAACATTCAGAAAATGAAGATCATGGCATCCGTCCCATTACTTCATGGGAAATAGATGGGGAAACAGTGGAAACAGTGTCAGACTTTATTTTTTGGGGCTCCAAAATCACTGCAGATGGTGACTGCAGCCATGAAATTAAAAGACGCTTACTCCTTGGAAGAAAAGTTATGACCAACCTAGATAGCATATTCAAAAGCAGAGACATTACTTTGCCAACAAAGGTCCATCTAGTCAAGGCTATGGTTTTTCCTGTGGTCATGTATGGATGTGAGAGTTGGACTATGAAGAAGGCTGAGCGCCGAAGAATTGATGCTTTTGAACTGTGGTGTTGGAGAAGACTCTTGAGATCAAGTCCCTTGGACTGCAAGGAGATCCAACCAGTCCATTCTGAAGGAGATCAGCCCTGGGATTTCTTTGGAGGGAATGATGCTAAAGCTGAAACTCCAGTACTTTGGCCACCTCATGCGAAGAGTTGACTCATTGCAAAAGACTCTGATGCTGGGAGGGATTGGGGGCAGGAGGAGAAGGGGACGACAGAGGATGAGATGGCTGGATGGCATCACTGACTCCACGGACGTGAGTCTGAGTGAACTCCGGGAGTTGGTGATGGACAGGGAGGCCTGGCGTGCTGCGATTCATGGGGTCGCAAAGAGTCGGACATGACTGAGCGACTGAACTGAACTGAAGGTCCTACGAGAAGGTTCTAGGCCTGTTAGGAAGTGCGATGGATGACGAAGTAGGATAGAAGTCAAGGACCCTGCACTTCCTTCCCATCCCAGGGTAGCTCCACTTTGACCTATTTTACATATTAAAAAGCCTACAGAAGATTTTATATGGAAATGGGGCTCTGAGGCTGAATCAAAACTAAACCCACTGTACCATTGTTATTTCAATGCTGGTTACTGGTCAGACAAATACTTTTTTTCCTGACACGAACTAAACCCCATGAATCAATGCAACGAATCTATAAACTCTGTGAGGACAAAGACAAGGCTTCATCCTCCTCTTCATACACCCAGGCAGCTAACGAAGTCCCACCTTTAATGGGGACTAGCAAAGTGCTGGCTGAATTCATACCTTCCCCCCTTCCCCCCCCACAAAATAGTATATAAATTGTACAATTTATCAACTGATTCCCAGGAAGTTCATGGCAGAAAATTAAACAGACTATTTTCACTGGAATTGATAAGACTCATGGTACATTTAGTCTAACCCTTTCTGGGTTCTTCAGTCTAAGTACTTTATTTTAATAATTGATTTGGCTGAAATCAATCTCAAGCATAATCATATCTCCAAATTTTCATTGAATTTACTTTTTTTTGGATGTTGCTGCATGACTTCATAAAGGTGTTGAAATATACTGGGCACATTATTCTCATTTTCCTGAGATACTCTGAGTGATTCTGGGATGATATGATAGCAGGCCTGCTCTCACAAGTGACTATTTAAAAAGCACTTTTGGTACCACAAATTATAAAAACAAGCAAACAAAAATCCAGCCAAATCAAACAAAATACACAGTTGAATTTCCCCCAGAGGGTAATAGGAATCATGGAATACATTCAAGTGGACACATATAAATGAGGTTTGCCCTGAGCCCCTGAATAGTTTCCTCCTTTCAATCTGATGACTGCTCTGTGTCACTCTTCACAGCCCTCTAAGGCTCTCCTTCCCTCTTGCCTACTGAAAAGAGAATTTGATAAATCTAGTCATACTAAGATGTTGCAGGTGAAAGCAATTTAATGTGTCACACTCTTCTTGCAAAAAGGCTGGCAGGTAAGAAAAAATCCAGTCAATGGTGTCACATTAGTGACCTGGATACATGTGAGAAGTTTTTCTCTTCTTCAAAAAATATGTTTATAAAGCCAGGGGAGGCTTGATCTTCTCAGCACCTTTATATTGACAAAGCAGGACTAATAAAGTGGTCCTTTATTAGTCTTTCATGAACTTAACATGTAGGGGTGGCATTTATAGGTTATTCACTTTTCTTCTTCTAAAGACTTTATTTTTTGGGGCTCCAAAATCACTGCAGATGGTGATAGCAGCCATGAAATTAAAAGACACTTACTCCTTGGAAGGAAAGTTACGACCAACCTAGATAGCATATTCAAAAGCAGAGACATTACTTTGCCAACAAAGGTCCATCTAGTCAAGGCTATGGTTTTTCCAGTGGTCATGTATGGATGTGAGAGTTGGACTGTGAAGAAAGCTGAGAGCCAAAGAATTGATGCTTTTGAACTGTGGTGTTGGAGGAGACTCTTCAGAGTCCCTTGGACTGCAAGGAGATCCAACCAGTCCATTCTAAAGGAAATCAGTCCTGGGTGTTCTTTGGAAGGACTGATGCTAAAGCTGAAACTCCAATACTTTGGCCACCTCATGTGAAGAGTTGACTCTTTGGAAAAGACTCTGATGCTGGGAGAGATTGGGGACAGGAGGAGAAGGGGACGCCAGAGGATGAGATGGCTGGATGGCATCACTGACTCGATGGACATGAGTTTGGGTGAACTCTGGGAGTTGGTGATGGAAGGGAGGTCTGGCGTGCTGCAATTCATGGGGTCGCAAAGAGTTGGACACAACTGAGTGACTGAACTGAACTGAAAGACAATTTATTTTTATTTTTTTTCTTTTTTTTAAATTTTATTTTATTTTTAAACTTTACAATATTGTATTGGTTTTGCCAAATATTGAAATGAATCTGCCACAGGTATACATGTATTCCCCATCCTGAACCCTCCTCCCTCCTCCCTCTCCACACCATCCCTCTGAAAGACAATTTAATGATGAGCATGGTCCTCAATACTAACTGTAGCTACTTCTGCCCTTTCTACTCTAACAGTGAATAAGCCAGATGTGATCTGCACATACTAGGCCCATATGGCAGATTTCTTCAGCTACCAAATAAAAGGCAAATGCTTAGGTCTGACATTCAACGCCTTCCATGAACTGACTCTACTTGTCCAGTCAATCTTATTTCTCACTAATTCCCAACCATACACAATTCAACCATTTCAAGCCCTTAGCATACCCACACTTGTTTTGCTTTTTAAAAATATACACTGCCATGGAAACAAATCCACCCAAGCCTACTGATTGAAATAATAGGGTTCTGATCTGGAATTTCTCAAGAGGCTGCCATTACCTAGGCTTCTGGATCTGCATGTGAGTACTCATTCAAAACTTGGTGTTGGTTGTTGAGGGGAAGTCTGTTTCTCCTCACATGGGTCTCTTCCAGGACTGTTGGAGTGTAACTGATGCTTCCCTCAAAGTGAGTGATCCTAGACAGACTGCTTAGGTATGAGTTATCCTTTCTCCCTAGCTTCACAAGATCTCTAGATTTAAGGGACTAGATCTGATAGACAGAGTGCTTGATGAACTATGGATGGAGGTTCATGACACTGTACAGGAGACAAGGATCAAGACCATCCCCAAGAAAAAGAAATGCAAAAATGCAAAAACGCAAAAACGCAAAAAAGGAGACCTTAGAACTGGCTGCGAAAAGAAGAGAAGTGAAAAGCAAAACAGGAAAGGAAAGATACACCCATCTGAATGCAGAGTTCCAAAGAATAGCAAGGAGAGATAAGAAAGCCTTCCTCAGTGATCAGTGCAAAGAAATAGAGGAAAATAATAGAATGGGAAAGACTAGAGATCTCTTCAAGAAAATTAGAGATACCAAGGGAATATTTCATGCAAAGATGGGCTCAATAAAGGACAGAAGTAATGTGGAACTAACAGAAGCAGAAGATATTAAGAAGAGGTGGCAAGAATACAGAGAAGAACTATACAAAAAAAAAAAAACAAAAAACTTTATGACCCATATAATTACGATGGTATGATCACTCACCTGGAGCCAGACATCCTGGAATGTGAAGTCAAGTGGGGCTTAGGAAGCATCACTATAAACAAAGCTAGTGGAGGTGATGGGATTCCAGTTGAGCTATTTCAAATCCTAAAAGATGATGCTGTGAAAGTGCTGCACTCAATATGCCAGCAAATTTGGAAAAGGTCAGTTTTAATTCCAGTCCCTAAGAAAGGCAATGCCAAAGAATGTTCAAACTACTGCACAATTGCACTCATCTCACACACTAGTGAAGTAATGCTCAAAATTCCCCAAGCCAGGCTTCAACAGTATGTGAACAGTGAACTTCCAGACGCTGAAGCTGGTTTTATAAACGGCAGAGGAACCAGAGAGCTAATTGCCAACATCTGTTGGATCATCGAAAAAGCAAGAGAGTTCCAGAAAAACATCTGCTTTATTTACTATGCCAAAGCCTTTGACTGTGTGGATTACAGCAAACTGTGGAAAATTCTTAAAGACATGGGAACACCAGACCCCCTGACCTGCCTCTTGAGAAATCTGTATGCAGGTCAGGAAGAAACAGAACTGGTCATGGAACAATAGACTGGTTCCAAATTGAAAGGAGTATGTCAAGGCTGTATACTGTCACTCTGCTTATTTAACTTATATGCAGAGTAAATCATGAGAAACGCTGGGCTGGATGAAGCACAAGCTGGAATCAAGATTGCCGGGAGAAATATCAATAACCTCAGATATGCAGATGACACCACCCTTAAGGCAGAAAGCGAAGAAGAACTAAAGAGTCTCTTGATGAAAGTGAAAGAGAAAAGTGAAAAGTTTGGCTTAAAACTCAACATTCAGAAAACTAAGATCATGGCATCTGGGTCCCATCAATTCATGGCAAATAGATGGAGAAACAGTGGAAACAATGACAGACTATTTTTGGGGGCTCCAAAATCACTGCAGATGATGATTGCAGCCATGAAATTAAAAGACGCTTACTCCTTGGAAGGAAAGTTATGACCAACCTAGACAGCATATTAAAAAGCAGAGACATTACTCTGCCAACAAAGGTCTGTATAGTCAAGGCTATGGTTTTTCCAGTGGTCATGTATGGGATGTGAGGTTGGGACTATAAAGAAAGCTGAGCACTGAAGAACTGATGCTTTTGAACTGTGTGTTGGAGAAGACTCTTGAGAGTCACTTGGACTGCAAGGAGATCCAACCAGCCCATCCTAAAGGAAATAAGTCCCGAGTGTTTATTGGAAGGACTGATGCTGAAGCTGAAGCTCCAATACTTTGGCCACTTGATGTGAAGAACCGACTCATTTGAAAAGACCCTGATGCTGGGAAAGATTGAAGGCGGGAGAAGGGGGCAACAGAGGACGAGATGGTTGGATGGCATCACCGACTCAATGGACATGAGTTTGAGTAAACTCCGGGAGTAGGTGATGGACAGGGAGGCCTGGCATGCTGCAGTCCATGGGGTCACAAAGAGTCAGACATAACTGAGTGACTGAACTGAACTGAACTAGCTTCACAAGTCACATAGCACCACTTCCACCATACTCTATTTATTACAAGTGAATCCTGGAATCCAAATTCAAGGGGAGGAGAATCAGTCTCTACCTTTGAAGATGTGTCAAAGCATCTGTGAAACTGAAAATGAAAGTCCCTATACAATCCATGGTATTCTCTAGTCCAGAATACTGGAATGGGTAGCGTATGGATCCCCTTCTCCAGGGGATCGTCCCGACCTGGAATCAAACCAGGGTCTCCTGCAATGCATGCAGATTCTTTACCAGCTGAGCTATCAGGGAAGCCCTCAAAGTGTTAGGGGAAGCACACTGGTTGAATCCGCCCACCCTGGCTAGGCACCATAGTAACCATTTGCATGAGCTGTTTCACGACAGGAGGTCCTGGTAAGGAACAGGGAACTAATAAGCCTCCACCAACCAGAAGAGCTTGGGAAAGGTCAAAAGGAGACACCACCTGTCCAACCACCTCCCAGAATCCTTCTCTCTGGCATCCATCTTGGCTGAACAAGTCAGAATGATTGGCTAAGGACAACCTGGAAATTAGTCCCATCACCATAAAACCCAAGACTGCAAGCCATGTGACAGAGCTGTTCTCCTGGGTTCCCTTACCCTACTGCTCTCACCCGGGTGCCCTTTCCCAATAAAATCTCTTGCTTTGTCAGCACATGTGTCTCCTCGGACAATTCATTTCCAAGTGTTAGACAAGAGCCCAGTTTTTAGACAAGAGCCCCCTTCCTGCACAAAAGCATCTGTGGACATATGTTAAACCACCTCAATGCTCCTGCCCCATTATTCTTTCTGTTCCCTTGCTCAGAAAACTCTCTCCCTTATCTGCAGAGCCCAATCCTACAAGACTTTCTATATACATTTAGCAGCATTCCTGGTCTCTTGCCACCAGATTCAAGCAGTATTCTGAATCCACATCAGAGCAATCGAAAATGCCTCCAGACATTGCCAAATTTTCCATGGAACACACATTACTCCTGGCTTAGAACCACAGTTCTTAAGATCTTAAGTTCTGTATTCATTTTTTCACCTCAATATTAAAATATGTTGATGTAGTCAACACTCTAGGAAAACAAAACTTTATTCTTTCAATCAGTATCCTGCTGAGGACCCCAACTTTTCCTGTCCAAACTTTCTTAGTATCCCTTCACTCCTCTGGATTATTCAGCCAACTTATTTTTCTTATCTTCTGCTTGTTTTTTTTTTTTTTTAAACAATTATTGTCTCTTGCTTTTTTACCAAAAAGAAATGCAATTAATGAAAACCAACTCGTATTTTAAGCCTGGCTCAAATACTCATTCTCCCAGAAGTCCTTAGATGGAAATCTTTTCCTCCCTTTCATATTTCTATTGTAGTGCTCTCCATAGCCTGCTAGTAGAGTCAGGTTTATGAAAACCCAGACGTTCCCTCCCAAATGCCCCCCAGGACCAGACATGATACCCAAATAGTATAGGCTGGATCTAACTGTGAATGACATTGATTTTCATTAGGGTCTTTAATATGAACAGATACTTCAAGTGATCACATCACTAGGGAAAAAGAGTTTAGAGGTTAGTATGGCAAAACTTCCTCTCAATGCCTTTTTTTTTTTTTTTTTTTTTTGCTATTTCACCTTTATTAGAGGCTATAGTACAATGAGGTTGATCACTCACTTTGGATCATTACTGATTCCTTTCAAATCCTGTCTCATAAACCATGAGATCGTGGGCAAGTTACTGAATTGTTGTCCCTCAAATCTCATCTGTAAAATGATGGCTTTTGGGGTTTAATCACAAAACAGATTAACTTAGAGCTGTTCCAGCTGAATTAGGAGGAGAAACACTTGGCATCACCCCTACAGAGTGCAGTCTCTAAAGGCATGAACTCAGGAACCTACTGCTCTCTAGATTTGTTTGAGACAAACACCATTTTAGCAGTTCTACTGATAAACATATTGAAAAGGTAAATAATAGCTCAAGACAACATGGCTAGTGATTTTTTCCAAGGACTAGAATCCAGCGCCCCAATTCACAAACTAAGTGGTCTTTCCACTAAATCTGCCAACTGTGGTACTTTCCCAGCATCGGGGTCTTTTCCAATGAGTCAGTTCTTCCCATCAGGTGGCCAAAGCATTGGAGTTTCAGCTTCAGCATCAGTCCTTCCAGTGAATATTCAGGATTGATTTCCTTTAGGATGGACTAGTTGGATCTCCTTGCAGTCCAAGCAACTCTTGAGTCTTCTCCAACACCACAGTTCAAAAGCATCAGCTCTCCGGTGCTCAGAATTCTTTATAGTTCAACTCTCACATCCATATATGACTACTGGAAAAACCATAGCTTTGACCAGACAGACCTTTGTTGGCAAAGTAATGTCTCTGCTTTTCAATATGCTGTCTAGGTTGATCATAGCTTTTCTTCCAAGGAGCAAGTTTTTTAATTTCATGGTTGCAATCACCATCTGCAGTGATTTTGGAGCCCCCCAAAATAAAGTCTCTCCGAGTTTCCATTGTTTCTCCATCTATTTGCTGTGAATTGATGGGACAGATGCCATGATCTTAGTTATCTGAATGTTGAGTTTTAAGCCAACTTTTTCACTTTCACCTTTCACTTTCATCAAAAGGCTCTTTACTTCATCTTTGCTTTCTGCCATAAGGGTGGTGTCATCTGCATATCTGAGGTTATTGGTATTTCTCCTGGCAATCTTGATTCCAGCTTGTGCTTCTTCCAGCCCAGTATTTCTCATGATGTACTCTGCATGTAAGTTAAACAAGCAGGGTGACAATATACAGTCTTGATGTACTCCTTTCCCAATAAGAAACCAGTCTGTTGTTCCATGTCCAGTTCTAACTGTTGCTTCCTGACCTGCATACAGATTTCTCAGAAGGTAGGTAAGGTGGTATGGCATTCCCATTTCTAAGAATTTTCCACAGTTTTCTGTAATCCACAGTCAAAGGCTTTCTGGAACTCTCTTGATTTTTCTATGACCCAAGGGATGTTGGCAATTTGATCTCTGGTTCCTCTGCGTTTACTAAATCCAGCTGGAACATCTGGAAATTCTCAATTCATGTACTGTTGAAGCCTAACTTGAAGGATTTTGAGCATTACTTTGCTAGCATGTGAGATGAGTTCAATTGTGCGGTAGTTTAAACATTCTTTGGCATTGCCTTTCTTTGGGATTGGAATGAAAACTAACCTTTTCCAGTCCTGTGGCCACTGCTGAGTTTTCCAAATTTGCTGGCATATTGAGTGCAGCACTTTCACAGCATCATCTTTTAGGGTTTGAAATAGCTCAACTGGAATTCCATCACCTCCACTAGCTTTGCTTGTAGTGATGCTTCCTAAGCCCCACTTGACTTCACATTCCAGGATGTCTGGCTCCAGGTGAGTGATTACACCATTGTGGTTATCTGGGTAGTGAAGATGTTTATTGTACAGCTCTTCTGTGTATTCTTGCCACCTCTTCTTAATATCTTCTGCTTCTGTTAGGTCTATACCATTTCTGTCCTTTATTGAACCTATCTTTGCATGAAATGTTCCCTTGGTATCTCTAATTTTCTTGAAGAGATCTCTAGTCTTTCCCTTTCTATTGTTTTCCTCTATTTCTTTGTACTGGTCGCTGAGGAAGGCTTTCTTATCTCTCCTTGCTATTCTTTGGAATTCTGCATTCTAATGAGTATATCTTTCCTTTTCTCCTTTGCCTTTCACTTCTCTTTTCACAGCTAGTTGTAAGGTCTCCTCAGACAGCCATTTTGCCTTTTTTGCATTTCTTTTTCTTGGCGATGGTTTTGTTCACTGCCTGTACAAAGTCATGAACCTCCATCCATAGGTCTTCAGGCACTCTGTTAGATCTAATCCCTTGAACCTATTTGTCACTTCCACTGTATAATCGTAAGGGATTTGATTTAGGTCATACCTGAATGGTCTAGTGGTTTTCCCTACTTCCTTCAATTTAAGTCTGAATTTGGCAACAAGGAATTCATGATCTGAGCCACAGTCAGCTCCTGGTCTTGTTTTTGCTGACTGTATAGAGCTTCTCCATCTTTGGCTGCAAAGTACATATTCAATCTGATTACAGTATTGACCATCTGGTGATGTCCATGTGTAGAGTATTCTCTAGTGTTGTTGGAAGAAGGTGTTTGCTATGACCAGTGTGTTCTCTTGGCAAAACTCCATTAGCCTTTGCCCTGCTTCATTTTGTACTCCAAGGCCAAATTTGCCTATTTTACTCCAGGTATCTCTTGATGTCCTACTTTTGCATTCCAGTCCTCTATAATGAAAAGGATGTCTTTTGAGGGTGTTAGTTCTAGAAGGTTGTAGGTCTTCACAGAACTGTTCAACTTCAGCTTCTTCAGCATTACTGGTTGGGGCACAGACTTTTATTACTGTGATACTGAATGGTTTGCCTTGGAAACGAACATAGATCATCCTGTCATTTTTGAGATTGCACCAAAGTACTGCATTATGGACTCTTTTGTTGACTATGATGGTTATTCCATTTCTTCTAAGGGATTCTTGCCCAGAGTAGTAGATATAATGGTCATCTGAATGAAATTCACCCATTCCCTTCCATTTTAGTTCAGATTCCTAAAATGTCGATGTTCACTCTTGCCACCTCCTGTTTGACCACTTCCAATTTGCCTTCATTCATGGACCTAACATTCCAGGTGCACACCAGGAGAACCTCGAGACTGAGCCAGACCTGCCTTTGAGTGTTTGTTTCCTGTGGAGGTACGGGTCAGCAGTGGCTTGCGGAAGGGACAGGTGCTCTGGAGCAGCCTGGGTATGGCATATGGCATAAGCCCTCTTGGAGGAAGTCGACATTAACCCCATCATAGAGCCACTAGAACTTACACAGGACTGGGGAAACAGACTCATGGAGGGTACAAACAAAACCCTGTGAGCACCAGGACGCAGAAGAAGGGAGCAGTGACCCCACAAGAGACTGACCCAGACTTGCCCATGAGTGTCCAAAAGTCCTACTTAGTTTGACTTATTTTCTTGAGCTGGCATTAAAGCCCTGCTCATGGTCCAGCAGATGGTAACCTTTCCCTACTTCCATTTTTCCTTCAGCCATACCAATCTGCTTATTGATTCTTGCCTTAACAGTAGGTTAACCGCCCTATCCAATAATTCCTTTCTACAAACTTCCATGACAACTCATCTCCTTTAAATTTGAATGGTATAAAATTAAATTCCTATAGCCTGTTGAATAAATTGACTTCTACTTATTTCTCCTAGATTTGAAAAATCTTTTTGTGATATATTCTGATATCAAAGATATTCATAGTATGTAACTGTACACTGCTTAATTCATCATTTTAGTAGTAAAAAGATACAAAGGCCTTCTGCACTTGTTGAAAAATTGCTATGTATAAGTTGTCATACCCCTTGTGGATCTCTCTCAGCACTTAAAATCAGATGCATAATCTTATTATTGTGATTGTTCTTTTATAGTACCCATCATTGTTTTATGTTTTAATCTTTTAAACTGATTTGTTAAGTTCATTGATGGTAGGTAGAGACTGTTATAAGTGTCTGTATACAGATATATTTGTTATATATGCTTGTGCTCAGTCACTCAGTCATGCCTGACTCTTTGCGAACCCATGGACCATAGCCTGCCAGGATCCTGTCAATGGAATTTTTAAGGCAAGAATACAGGAATAGGTTGCCATTTCCTTCTCCAGGGGATCTTCCCGAACCAAGGATCAAATCTGCGTGTCCTACATTGGTAAGTGGATTCTTTACCACTGAGCCACCTGGGAAGACTGGTTATGTATATATATGAGGCAGGCAAATTTAAGCAGTAAGCCATACCAATAGTCTCTAATATAGTTGATCCCACCAACTAAACTGTGAACTTCTCAAGAATACGTATTTTTTTAATCTTATAAACTCCGAGTTTTATTAGAAGGACAATAAGAATATGGACATATGTTAAGTATCTTTTAAATTTTTGTTCATGGGTTTCCCTGGTGGCTCAGCAGTAAAGAATCTGCCTGGAATGCAGGAGTCAGAGGTTCAATTGGCAACCCATTTTAGTATTCTTGCCTGGGAAATCCCATGGACAGAGGAGCCTGGTGGGCTACAGTCCCTGGGGTCAAAAGAGTTGGACATGACTTAGCAACTAAACAACACGACAAATAAATTGTTATGCATTGTAATTCCAGTATGCTCTCATCAAGCATAAAGTGAAAATGAGGCAGGAGTTATCCTTTCTTTTAAAATGATACATCTGTATGTATGTACACTTATCACACACACAAGTACCAGCTCTTTCTTCTCATTCCTCTTTCTATATTTGTTAATGCTATGTGTCAAGTTATAAAAACAATGGAAAAACATATGCCAGGCCCTGGGCTATGCGTTACATGCATTATCTTATTTAATAATCACAATTATCCTAGGGCAAGTCTTCTACATTACATTTGTTTAGTGGGGTCACTACGAGGACTATTTAAGGACTAAATGAGTTAAGTCACATGCTTAGCATAATACTTTACACATAATAAATACATAATCATTCTCCCTCATTATTATCATGACAGGGTTAAAAGTCAAATAAGACATGCTCCCTGCCCTTGAAAAATCTAGCTTGGGGTAGGTAGACTTTTAAAATGGCCTCCAAGATTTCCTGCCCTATTAATATGACATCATGCCCATAACTATATCATAGTCAAAAGAGATTTTTCCAAATGTGATTAAGCTTACTAATCAGTAGACCTTGAATTAATCAAAAGAAAGATTATCCTAATGTGCTGTATCTAATTACATGAGCCCTTAAAAAGCAACTTTCTCTAGCTGATTGGACAGAGAGATTCAAATCCTCCTGAAGGAGAATTTGGATGTGTCAGGTTTAATGAGCTATTGCTGACTTTGAAGACTGAGGGTCCACATATAGGGACTGGAGAGTGACCCCTGGCCAAATAACAAGCATGAGGAATGGAATTCTGATGACAATCTGAAAAAGACTGGAAGCAGATTTTTCCCAGAGCATCTAGATTACAGTCCAGCCTGGCTGACACCCTGATATGGGTTTTGTGGTATCCTAAGCAGAGAACCCATTGAAACCCATACAGATTTCTAATTTAAAGAAAGGTGAATTACAATACATTTAAAGTGATGAAAGCGAAGAACCTACAACCAAGAATACTTTACCCAGCAAGACTCTTGTTTAGATTTGATGGACAAATTAAAAGCCTTCCAGACAAGCAAAAGTTAAGAGAATTCAGTACCACCAAACCAGCTTTTCAACAAATGCCAAAGGAACTTCTTCAGGCAGGAACCACAAAAGAAGGGAAAGACCCACACAGAATAAACCAAAAACAATTAAGAAAATGATAAGAGAATCATACATATAAACAATTCCTTAAGTATAAATGGATTCAATGCATCAACCAAAAGATCTATAGACAGGCTGGGCAGATGAAAACATGCATCCATGCATGCACTTCCATTTACCACATCACTCTATCTAATCACCTAAATTGTATGTAATTATTTTATATTAAGTTAATCATGTTTCCATTATGGCTTGTAATTGTAATTATCTTTTATTTTTGTCTGGCTATTGATGTAAAAACTAATAAACATCTTTTACTATTGTGATTATACAAATATTATTCACTTTTAGAAAAGGCAGAGGAACCAGAGATCAAATTGCCAACATCCACTGGATCATCGAAAAAGCAAGAGAGTTCCAGAAAAACATCTATTTCTGCTTTATTGACTATGCCAAAGCCTTTGACTGTGTGGATCACAATAAACTGTGGAAAATTCTGAAAGAGATGGGAATACCAGACCACCTGACCTGCCTCTTGAGAAACCTATATGCAGGTCAGGAAGCAACAGTTAGAACTGGACATGGAATGACAGACTGGTTCCGAATAGGAAAAGGAGTACGTCAAGGCTGTATATTGTCACCCTGCTTATTTAACTTCTACGCAGAGTACATCATGAGAAACGCTGGCTGGAAGAAGCAGAAGCTGGAATCAAGATTGCCGGGAGAAATATCAATAACCTCAGATATGCAGATGTTACCACCCTTATGGCAGAAAGTGAAGAGGAACTAAAAAGCCTCTTGATGAAAGTCAAAGTGGAGAGTGAAAAGGTTGGCTTAAAGCTCAACATTCAGAAAACTAAGATCATGGCATCTGATCCCATCACTTTATGGCAAATAGATGGGGAAATAGTGGAAAAAGTGTCAGACTTTATATTTTGGGCTCCAAAATCACTGCAGATGGTGACTGCAGCCATGAAATTAAAAGATGCTTACTCCTTGGAAGCAAAGTTAGCATATTGGAAGGAAAATAGCATATTAAAAAGCAGAGACATTACTTTGCCAACAAAGGTCCGTCTAGTCAAGGCTATGGTTTTTCCAGTGGTCATGTATGGATGTGAGAGTTGGGCTGTGAAGAAAGCTGAGTGCCGAAGAATTGATGCTTTTGAACTGTGTTGTTGGAGAAGACTCTTGAGAGTCCCTTGGACTGAAAGGAGATCCAACCAGTCCATTCTGAAGGAGATCAGCCCTGGGTATTCTTTGGAAGGAATGATGCTAAAGGTGAAACTCCAGTGCTTTGCCCACCTCATGCGAAGAGTCGACTCATTGAAAAAGACTCTGATGCTGGGAGGGATTGGGGGCAGGAGAAGAAGGGGACGACAGAGGATGAGATGGCTTGATGGCATCACCAACTCGATGGACGTGAGTTTGAGTGAACTCTGGGAGTTGGTGATGGACAGGGAGGCCTGGCGTGCTGGGATTCATGGGGTCACAAAGAGTCGGACACAACTGAGCGACTGAACTGAACTGAACTGAACATTGTATGGACAGTCAAGAGAAAATAACAGAATTCTATATCACTAAAACTACAATTTTGTAGAAAAAACTGTAATTATTTTTTAAAATCCAGATGCATATCAGAATTATTTTGGAATTTTTTGAAAAATACAAATACCCAAGTATTGCTTTTATGCTCCAAAGCTCTAGATGTGTTTCTAATGAGCATCCATGTTTAAAAACAACTGGACTATATGATGGTTTTTTACTTTTATCTAGTTTGTTTTACTTTTTCTATTTCATATTATTTTACCATTTCATTTAGCTTATGTTTTCCAATTTCTCTTTTTTTTTTGCTGTTGTTCCTTCTCAAACCTGTATCAAGCATAGTAGAAAAGCTTTTGCATACATACATATATATAAATGGTATGTATAATATATATATTTTAGAAAACTTGTGAATTTTTGCCTGGCTAAAAAAATTTATGACATATTGATTCCACTTGTTGTACTTAGTATGAATAGAATGCCAGATATTTACATCTATTATTACTGCTAAAAGACTAGAAAGTTTATTATCTTCGTGATTTAAAAAAAAAATTGAATGAGGCTGGAAACATCTAATCCAATTCTGAGAATATAAAGAAATGCTATGTTGTAAAAAAAAAAAAAAAAGAAACAGGAAATTAACATGTGATATAGTATTATTAACTAAATTACAGATTTTGTTCAAATTTCATAAAATTTTATGCTAGTATCCATTATTTGTTTTCATACCTTCCTTATTCAAGATTCCACATTGTATTTAACTGTATTGAGCAGCTGCAGCTGCATCCAATAAATTCTGAAAATTCTTTTTATTTTTGTTGTTACAAATATTTTCTGATTTTCAGGTCTACTATATCCTTCTACTTTTCTGTATATTCATTCTATTTATTTTTGAGAATTTTATATTGAAACTCCAACTGAAGTATTTTGTAAGGGTGTATCTATAGCTTCTTAGATACACCCATCATTTAAAAGTGGACACTTAATTTCTAAATACATGGGGTTTTTAAAGTATCTTTGATATTAATTTCTCATTTTGATATTAATTTCTTATGTAAATGCTTTCTTCTCTGTAATCACACTGTTTTTTTAGTCTTCTAACTTTATTGAGGCTTTCAACGGCTAAGTCAAAGATCCCTCTTGGTTAATGTCACATAGAACTTGAAAATATGCGGCTTACTTTCAAATATCTTCGATATTGATTTCTAAACACAATATACAGTGTTAAGAGAACACACTCTGTATGATTTCAATACCTATAGACCATGGAAGTTTTGCACCTTAAGTCCATAGATATGTTTCAGTGTCTCCTAGTTGATATAGTCTATTGGAATTAGAATAGAATTTGTATCCTACTATTGTGTGAAAGTTGTATAAAGCTTAATAATGTTGAATTGGTTCATGATGACTTTCAGGTCTATTATATCCTACTTTTCTGTATATTCATTCTATTTATTTTTAAGGATTTGACATTGAAACTCCAACTGAAATTTTAATGTATCTACTTAAAAAAATAATTATAAGATATAGTGGAACTACATGTAACTCTGTTCTGTATTTTCCAAGCCTCCTCCTGTAAAGGTATTACCATACTTTCATAATTTAAAATATAAAAAGAGAAAAAATAAAGAAATGCTAGATAATGAAAAGGATTTTAAGTTGATGATAATTTGTTATGCAGAAGAAGCACATAACATTAATATGTAGGGGAACACAAAAATACAAACAAGGACTCAGGCTATAAATGGAGTATACATAGAGCACCAAGGAAGGAGTGTAAGGGCACAAAGTCTTTGTGAATTGAGTGGTGCTACTACTTGGAAAAATGAATAAAATCTGCTGACGGTGGGTTGAGAGGAGAATGTGTGAAGAAGAGGAGAGGAAAGATATTCTAGGTAAAGAGAGGACAGCACAGATTGTTGAGGCAATGTCCAAAGATGAGGACTACAGGAGGAAAGCACCTAGTAGGCCATGGTCGTTGGAGCTGGGTTATGATGCTTCCTGTAAATTGGGAAAGGTTTGGACTTTAACTCTGCTGGCACTGGCAGCACATTTTTAAAGAATCTTTTAAAATTAATTGGAAATATCTGGATTGAAGACAGAGTACAGACACATATGTATGTGTGTATATACAGATATATATATTTCTATTTCTACATGTAATAAATATAAAATAAATGTTTTAATACTTAAGATTAATAGATGGATAACTTAATACTTTTTCTCCCCTGTAAAATTAAAATCACTCCAACTAATTAAGCTGAAAACATGTTTCTAAATTGGCTAAATTCAACAAAAATACATCCATTCACAAAACCAAATTTTGTTTTCTTTTGAGTAAATAAAAATAAAATATATCCTGATACAACATTCAGGAAAGTATCCATTTTCAACAAAATTATCTATTTGGATATCTTGAAACATGTTTATGACAAAGCATAATTATGTATATATATCTTTTCAATATTTCTCTCCTTTAGTAGTTAACATTAAGAGATTACCACATCTCTCAAAGCAAATTGCTGCCATTTAAAACACAAGTTTAGCAAGATGGAGATGATTTTGCCTATCAAACACACCAAGATTGGTATTTTTCCTATCTTGAGATAAATAAAAATGTTGGTTACTATTTCTTTAATAGTTAAAGTTATGTTATTTGAACATTAAGGTACTTTGTTCATTTGAGTACATTTCTTAGCACCAGCTGCTGGGTATGTCTTTTCTCTGTTTACCCTGATTTCACAGCACTGTTTACTTCTATCAGTTTAGACTAGAGGACATACCTAAAGGAAAAAAATCTAGAAAATGTTTTCATGAATCACTCTTTTAAAGTATAGAAGTTTTAATCACATGACCTTGGTTTATCAATTTCTAATAGTTAAATATATATATGTGCATAATTAATACTTTTTAATCCAGAATCCTGACCCACATTAAAAAGGTAAAAATTATAAACAATGCCAATTATACAAATATGCCACAGAAAATAACATTCTACAATATTTTCAAATGAAATCTTGTTTTTAAAAATTCAAAAAATTCTTGTTTTTAGGAATTCAAAATTCCTAGTATTAACCAAGAATAAGCACGATACAGAATAGACCATTTTCATTATAACTATTACTAGCAACAATGCAGTTACACATAAATGTGTAAGCATTTAAAAAGAGGAGTGTCTTTGAAATGTAAATGCAAAAAGTCAACTCTACTTACATTATGTTTACTTTAATGCTGTTTTAAGTAATTTATATCTCAGGGCTTGAAATGTAAATCTAATAGAACACTGAAGACAACTATGAGAATATAAAAGGTCACGAAAGTTTAAATACTGTGTGATAATTCACTCTTTAAAAAGACAGTGAGTTTTGACAAATTCTAACCACAGGGACAAATATTTTTCCTGCCAAACCACTTCTCTCATTTATGGTGCAGCATTTTACCTCTATCTAGTATGGTTGTTCCTTGTTCATGGTAACACAGGTGACTGCATTCAAATGGCATTTACCATAAATTGCACCGAACTGCCCTATAATTTCATTTGGACTGAATTAATTAACTTCTCAGTAGGTGGCTGAGGTACTGAACATAAGCCTAAAGAAATATTTGACTGCTTAACCTACCTTCCATGAATTGTCTCTAAATCAAGGCAGCTTCCATTTTAATAAACAGTACCAGGTAAAATATATTTAGTAGGACCTAAAGGGTAAAGATAAGGCATTATTAATAAATGGATTTAGTTTTCCACAAGCATGCATGTCCATTTAAAAGAAGTCAGGGGGCACGGCAGACAGTTAGGATTTAACAAAACTAATCAAGAGTTGGCATGCCTGATATTTTGAAAGTCTGTTTACCTTAGGAGGTATGCATTTATATTAACAAAATGCCTTCTTTGTCCTTGCAAGATTTTTAACAAAAAGCTCACTACTTTGTAGCAATTAAAATACTACTTTAATGCTGTTTTAAGTAATTTATATCTCAGGGCTTGAAATGTAAATCTAATTTTTAAAGATATTATCAGATCATCTGTATTATAATATCATAAAATACCTATTCTATTTATGATTCTCCAATTATAACATTATTAATATATGACAGCTAACTCTTTGTTTCAAATTTACAGTCTTCATATATCAAGAAGCAAATTAAAAGGACAAACAAGGAATGTGAAAAGTCAGCTCATAAAAAGCTGAAATGCTTTTTATTACGTGGCATATTTTTCTCTGTCATAAACTTCCAGTTTAGGAAAATGAGAAAACAAATACTTCTTTTGACAAAGTCCTTGAAAAAGTGTTTAACTCAGTATTTTTAGATTTTTTTTTAACTGTGGAAGAAAGAAAAGGAGGGAGGAAGAGAGGGATGTAAGGAGCCCCAACTTTGTATTATACCTTTTGCTGGGAATGGAGAGTGGGAAGAACTAACACTTAATGAGCAGTAGCTCAGAAGTACAGCTTAAGACTTCTGCCCGATTTTAAAGGCTTTGTAACATATAGTAAGATGGGACCCCAGAAACAGTCTGAATAATTTTGGGGGAGATGGCCCTTGGTCAGGCTTCATCTAAATGGTTCTAGGAAGAAAGGCTTCAGCCTTATTGCAAAGTGCCCACTGAGGGCACAACTGCTAGGTAATTTCTCTAAGAACAAATTCTGGTTCTTGTACCATTTGAGTCCCTCTTGATAATAATATGCATAAAGAGAAACAACAAGAATATAATTTGGAAGTTTTAAAACTGGTTTATTCTAAGGAAGGCTTTAACTTAAAAAAAAAAAATGAACGCATAGATGTCAGTTTCAGAAACAATTTTTCCTGCACATCTTCTAGCTTAGTAATTTAGTGGCAACAAGAGTCATAAATGCTGTCAAAAACGGCAGTGAGGTTTAAAAATAAAAATTCAAACAATAATATCCTTCACATTTTTAATATGTCATTTACTGAATTGGCAATCACAACTGAGATTTATGAAAGCCTTCTAGTTAGAAAAAACAAATTAATCGTACCTTTTTAGGTTTTCATTATCTCTAAATTTTATCAGGCAAGCATATAGGATTTCCTTCTCATCAAATGCTGTGTCTGTCCTGGTGTCTCCAGTCACAAGAGACCTTTTGTATCATTACTCCCTTGAGTCCCAGTTCTTACTAGGAGTCCTGGGCAAACACAAAGGTAACCTGGCAGTTACATCATTCTACATAAATGAAAAAAGACTCTGCTATCTAAAAATAATGAAAGGATCCATTTAAATTAATGTTATTTTTTGTGAAGTATTCATTTTACTTTGTAATAACGTAATTCTGATTCAAATAGAGTTCTTATGAGCTTTAAAAAATCTCTAGAGATTATATACAAGGCAGTAATTTAATTCTTATATTTTCATTTCTTACAATGATATTTGAGATTTTTAGTGCTGCTGCTGACAGCTTATGGAAACTGTTTTATTTGGAAATTCTGATTTTTAAAACTGTCCAGCTCTTATTTATAAGAAGCATAATTATTAAGAAAAAGGTTTTTTTTGTTCCTTTAAGGTATTCATTCTTTTGCTATTTATTCCTCACCAGATTTCATAATTCTGTTTGTGTCACTATGATTAGTTGCTATGGAAATTACCTCCTATGGAAATGATTCCAATGTCATTCTTGTAATAATATGACTTTAATGACAAATATCAATAGCAGACACGAACCCCTACTAGAAAAAGGAAATCTAAATAATATTTTTAGAAGGATTAATTCTGAAATGATCATGGCCAAATTTTCTGGTATTTTTAATAGGTCATCTGCTTTTTAAATAAATATTAAATGAATTTTAAGGTGTTAACAGCTACTCATTTCCCCAAATGCCAATGTCACAATGGAAATTAATACCATGCATAGAAAAGTGGAAGTAAAGAACATTTCATCTACCTGTTACCTAAACTTAAAAATGTTTTGCTTTACATATGAAAGGTAATGTCAATAGGATTTCAGGGATCATCAAGGAAACAACTTTGAATAACACATTACATATTCCCTTTAAAGATGAAGAATTTAATATTCCAAAATTTATCCCAGGAATTTGAAAGGTCAACTAGTGAGTAAAACAATAGATGAGAGCCAGTGGACTATTAGATGAGAATTCCAGAATGCTAAGAAGAAATCTTCTTGGGTGGATTCTATAATTTGTGGTTTGAATAAAACTTTTGAAACATTCCATTAGGATTAAAATTCTCACAATGAGAATATGGCTCTCATTTAACACATTTTAAATTACTAGACAATCTCTCCCCAAAGAAATTTTAATGCT
Organism: Bubalus kerabau; assembly: GCF_029407905.1. NCBI lineage: Eukaryota > Metazoa > Chordata > Mammalia > Artiodactyla > Bovidae > Bubalus > Bubalus kerabau. The sequence goes on from NC_073624.1 coordinate 141,468,424, forward strand.
TTCTTCTGCCTGGTGCTTGTTCACCACCTAGTACTAATTTAGGAATAAATTAACCCTTCCAACAATTGAGATATTGTCTAGAAACTGCCTCTTATGCTCTACTAGAGAAATAACTTCAATTCTGAAAATCATAAAAGAGAAATCCATTTCTTAATTATAAAATATTTTTATACCTATTATTGATATAAATCACTATCATATTTACCTACATAATTCATATTACTATATCTACAGTGCTTCTGAATTAAGCTTCACAGTTATAGATTTTTAAAATGTTTTATACATTAAGGGTTTTCTATACTTGTGTCCACCACCATGATCTAGGGTCCAAAATGTCTTTGATAGTTTTCTGCCTTGGAGCTGGTACTGGCTTGGCTTCAATACTGGTTTTAGTGTCTGTGTGTTCACCATCAGTTGAACTACTTTTCCTGGCAGGAAGAAGTTTTCGAGGAGCAGCCACCGGTTTCTGTAAGTGATGCATCGGGGTTGACAGTTTGGTATCCAAAGGCGAGGTCTGAGATACACCTGTTTTTTCCCAGTTGCCCTGAATCAATTGATTTTTGTTGCTTTGTGTTTTTAAGTTGAATGGAGCTTTATCAGAAGGAGGAAGGGGAGCTCGTCTCTTTTTCCCTTTCTCTTCATGTAACTGCTTGCTTGCAGGAGATAATACCTTTTTCAGTGTGGCCCAAGGAGGAGATGAGGCTTCTTCATGCTGGCCAATTAGGAACTCTCCATTTGTCTCTTCAATTTTTTTTTGTATTATACCAGTTAAACTTTCAAGTTTCATAGGTGAATCAATGCCTGTAATAATTATTAGAAAAAATACATGGAACAAATTCTGAAGCAGTACACCCTTTACCCAAGTACGTTATTACACTATGTTATCTATATAATAGTTATCCAAACCAGACCAGGATAATTTTTTTTTAATATGTTTACTTGTAAAAATAACCATACTAATGGCACCAAAAAATAAGATCATGTACTGCATGCATGCACACACACACACATACACACACATGCATAAGTATATTCCTAAATATACGTGGAAAATCCAGTTTTCAAAGGAGTTGAGCGTCATCAGAATTTTTTTGAATTCTGCAGATTAAGTATTTATTAAGTAACTTTTGTTGGGTTTAAAATCTATTCTGACTTATAGGTAAGAGTGGATTCCCTTTTATAAACCCCTGATAGGTAAACTAGGAAGATGTAACTAGATTAGTATTCCTTCCTGTAGACCAGCAAAGTCTTTGTAATAGGGAAAAAATCCAAAACAAAACCCCCATGGAAACAGAGTGAAGCCTTAATACCACTTTGGTGATTTTCCTTGGGAAAAATGGGAGACGCTTATGTCAATTACATGACATTTTCAAATGTGTAAGCTCAAATGTTTCATTTTAAATCCAACATTTAAAGGTATATGTAAGTGCAGGAACACTGGTGGTAAAATACACTAAAATTTAGCACTGATTTGTGCTTGTTCACAACACTGCTCACTGAGGCAATCACACAAAGATAAATAAATACACTTCAAAGTGTGGGGAAAATGGAATATTTATGAGTCTAGAAATCTAAAATTTTCCAAAGTATTAAACTTAACCAATTTTTTTGCCTGAGAGGAAAACTTCCATTTATTAATATTCATTTATCAACACTACTTTAAAACAAATTTAATAAAATATGGAAAAAAATTACTGAACATAATTACATTTTAAAACGTCAAGGTTTATATCTTCAGAATTTTCATCAGCTACTCAGCTAATATTTATTTTCAGTGTACCCTTATTCATTTTGAAGTCTTAACATTTTTGTTTGATCTTAAGCATTCAAACTATGAAAAATGTGTATTCATTAATTTTGTATTAATTCATCTTTTAAACATGAGTTTCTTAGTCTATAATCATAGTCTTTTTTTCATTCATTTTTGACTGTGGCTTGAAAATTTTAGCATTTTAATGTCAATAGAATAAGCTGCTTGTCTGAGGACAATGTCGTTTTTGTTACCCTGAGGCTTAGAAAAGACAAACCTCACTTACTCATATCATGATAGACTGAGGTTGCCTCTTTTGTCAAGAACAAAGGTGGTTTCCGTGGTGACATAATCTCAATTTTCATAAGTTCTTCACAACAATGCTTCCATTGGCCTAAGAAAGAAAAAGGTAGGCTAGTTTAAAACAAATGTGAAATATGTATTTAATTTTTAACAGATTATCAACACATTTTTTGCTTTGAAAAAATAAGTGAATTCATGAAGTATTAGCTTAAAGAAGTTATAAAAACCTAGTACTACCCATTATTTCTAAGTCTAGGCATAAATGTACTCTATTTTAAATATAAATCTCTATGAACAGATATTAAGCTAAGTTCTGTAGGCTACTCAATACTATATTACTTCTCTAAATGGTCAATAACTAAAATGTTTATGGTAAAAGTTTGTGTAAGTTCTCTTAAATATTATAGAAAAACATTCAGTATTTAAAACAGTTGAAAAGTAAAGATTAACTGAAATATAGTTAACTTGAAGGAAGCAAAAAAATATATAAGTAGTATTTCTCAGAAAATGATTTTAATTTTGAAAATTTTAATTAAGAAATAAGAATTGCTTACAAAAAATTCTTTTAAGATGATAATCATGCCCTCCTAAAAATCAGCAAAACTAGAAAAATGCTGTATTTTCATTTTATTTTGGGTACATAAAAACCTGTTACTATAAAGACAGATCATTCAAAATTCTAACTGGATGCGATGGACTTGAGTTTGAGTAGGCTCCAGGAGTTGGTGATGGATAGGGAAGCCTGGCATGCTGCACTCCATGAGGTCACAAAGAGTCGGACACGACTGAACTGAACTGAATTTATTTTAGGAAGGATACTTTAAAGCCATTAGGCATTCAAAATAATACTCAATAATAAAAATACTCTTGAGTAAGTTGTTTTAATATTTAAAATAGAAAAGTGTGGACCATAATAATTTTTCTTGTAATTATGGTTACTATGTTCATCTCAAAATAAAATTCTCAGATTTATTCCTCCTGAGTGGATATAAAAAAATATTTAGCTTTTCCATCCTTATTGTGGACTTGTATGCTGAGTTTTGCCATTCTTACATGCTATCTTACATTAGCAGAGAAGTAAATGTAATATACACGTGCCTTTTTATACTGATTTATGATCTGTATTTCTTTTTATTATATTCTCAACCTCTACATTCAACATCCAACTTATTTCCCATGGCTTAAAAATTAAAGATACTTCATGTTTACTCAAATTATCTATTTTTGTTATTTTATGTCTAATTTATGTCATGTTAATATGGTAATATATACATAAATTTTAGATCCATCACTTTAAATAGTTAAAAAATAAAAAAAATCCCTTTCAATATGTTTTATTATAATGCTAAGTATAGAATATGGTAAAAAAAATTTCAAAATATCTCATATAGCAATATATAAAGAGAATAAAATCTTGAGTTTAAGCCTTCAAAGGTTGCTTTGTAGAATTTAAATCTAGTAGGATCTGAGATTTGATAACTTATTCCTCCTTTCTACTTCCTTTTTTAGATAAATACAGAAGCGCCAGCCTTTTCTTTTGGGGGGCAGGAAAAAATGGCCTTAAAATGGAAAAGTAATGAAACACTTTAAACCAGCAAACAATTCTCTGTCAAACCTTAGACAAGGAATATAGTACAGCATTGTTTCAATATTGATAGTTGAAAGCTTTTCATTGTTTAACTGATAGCAGAATACTATGTTGAAAACTGCAATATAAAGCCACATTATCCCATGGTTACACAAGTCAGAGATATAAATGTGGCATGTTCACTGATCAAGACATTACTATTAAACACTTTACCAGTAAATAAATTAGCAAGCATAGGTATATGTAATATGAACATGCTAACAATAAGGGCCCAGTATGAGATATTAAATGGGTATATTTTGCTCACATAAAATCTGTATATTGAAGATGTTTCCTACCACATATACTATTATAATGCTCCCATTCAAAATAATCTATTATGTTGAGCTGCTTATGAATGTCAGGTCCATGAATCAAGGCAAATTGGAAGTGGTCAAACAAGAGATGGCAAGAGTGAATGTCAACATTCTAGGAATCAGTGAACTCAAATGGACTGGAATGGGTATATTTAACTCAGATGACCATTATATCTACTACTGCGGACAGGAATCCCTCAGAAGAAATGGAGTAGCCATCATGGTCAACAAAAGAGTCCGAAATGCAGTACTTGGATGCAATCTCTAAAATGACAGAATGATCTCTTCATTTCCAAGGCAAACCATTCAATATCACAGTAATCCAAGTCTATGCCCCAACCAGTAATGCTGAAGAAGCTGAAATTGAACGGTTCTGTGAAGACCTAACAAGACCTTTTAGAACTAACACCCAAAAAAGATGTCCTTTTCATTATGGGGGACTGGAATGCAAAAGTAGGAAGTTAAGAAACACCTGGAGTAACAGGCAAATTTGGCCTTAGAATACGGAATGAAGCAGGGCAAAGACTAATAGAGTTTTGCCAAGAAAATGCACTGGTCATAACAAACACCCTCTTCCAACAACACAAGAGAAGACTCTATACATGGACATCACCAGATGGTCAACACCGAAATCGGATTGATTATATTCTTTGCAGCCAAAGATGGAGAAGCTCTATACAGTCAGCAAAAACAAGACCAGGAGCTGACTGTGGCTCATATCATGAACTCCTTATTGCCAAATTCAGACTTAAATTGAAGAAAGTAGGGAAACCACTAGACCATTCAGGTATGACATAAATCAAATCCCTTATGATTATACAGTGGAAGTGAGAAATAGATTTAAGGGCCTAGATCTGATAGATAAAGTGCCTGATGAACTATGGACAGAGGTTTGTGACATTGTACAGGAGACAGGGATCAAGACCATCCCCATGGAAAAGAAATGCGAAAAAGCAAAATGGCTGTCTGGGGAGGCCTTACAAATAGCTGTGAAAAGAAGAGAAGCAAAAAGCAAAGGAGAAAAGGAAAGATATAAACATCTCAATGCAGAGTTCCAAAGAATAGCAAAAAGAGATAAGAAAGCCTTCTTCAGCAATCAATGCAAAGAAATAGAGGAAAACAACAGAATGGGAAAGACTAGAGATCTCTTCAAGAAAATTAGAGGAACATTTCATGCAAAGATGGGCTCGATAAAGGGCAGAAATGGTATGGACCTAACACAAGCAGAAGATATTAAGAAGAGGTGGCAAGAATACACAGAAGAATTGTACAAAAAAGATCTTCACGACCCAGATAATCACGATGGTCTGATCATTGACCTAGAGCCAGACATCCTGGAATGTGAAGTCAAGTGGCCTCAGAAAGCATCACTACGAACAAAGCTAGTGGAGGTGATGGAATTCCAATTGAGCTCTTTCAAATCCTGAAAGATGATGCTGTGAAAGTGCTGCACTCAATATGCCAGCAAATTTGGAAAACTCAGCAGTGGCCACAGGACTGGAAAAGGTCAGTTTTCATTCCAATCCCAAAGAAAGGCAATGCCAAAGAATGCTCAAACTACCGCACATTTGCACTCATCTCACACACTAGTAAAGTAATGCTCAAATTTAACTTAGTATATATTATTAAATATTTGAAAAAATACTTTCACTATTCCAAGCAGTAACCTATTTGATGGTCTAAAACAGGTGTCATTTCTCTTTTACATGTTAGCTCTCAGATATTAAAAATTAGCGATTACCTCCCCACTGCCTCCCAACCTCCTTCTCAAGCTGTCCTTCCACAGGCTAAACACACCTAGATCCATTAGTGTTCTCTCATCATTTCCAGTTTTCTCACCCTCATGATTTTCTAACTCTCAAGCTAAGTCAAGTAATTGAAATATGTTCTAAGTATTAAATTACTCTTACTTTATTCTGCCCTAGATATTTATCCTCTATTTTGTTGCATATATCACATTTCACTGAAGATTACAAGAGGCTACACTTATTACGAGGAGAGTAAAAATTCTAAAGCACAAGTCACTCTTTGGGATAATATATGCACTTCCATTTTTGCTTCAGATCTTCATATCTTACACAATGAATTCTAAACAGCAAATGTAATACTATTTATACTTTAAAAATTAGACTGGCAGATTTTATCTCCAAAGCATTAAATACTAAAGAAGTAGCCAGACCTGAGAACCTAGTTGTGATCACTTTATTACTTTGACAGTACAAAAATGTCATGAGATTCTTTAAGTTAATTTTTATTGGAGTATAGTTGCTTTACAATGTTTAGTTTCTACTGTACAGCAAAGTGAATCAGCTATACGTATACGTATATTCCCTCTTTTTTGATTTCCTTCCCATTTAGGAAGGAACCATAGAGCAACTGAGTAGAATTCCTTGTGCTATACAATAGGTTCCCATTAGTTATCTATTTTATACATAGTATCAACAGTGTCAATCCCAACCTCCCAATTCATTTCTCCTCAGATGTCATGAGATTCTTACCCCACCAACTCTTTTTAGCATAATAAATTATTTTACATAATTTGAGGAATGAAAACATGAAATCATCTAACAGTAGTCGATATCTAGACTATACTATTCTCACATTTTTACTCCTCTTTCCTGTTTTTGTCTACCCCAAAATTTTAAAATGCCAATGTGTGTGTGTGCATACTAAGTTGCTTCGGCCATGTCTGACTCTTTCCGACCCTATGGGCTGTAGCCCACAAGAATACTAGACTGGGTAGCCATGTCCTCCTCCAGGGGATAGTCCCAATCCAGGGATCAAACCCATGTCTCCTGCAGCACCTGCATTGAAGGCAGATTCTCTAATGCTGAGCCACTGGGGAAGCCCTTAAAATGCCAGAATCATTTCTAAAAGTAACATGTTCTTCTATAAGACAGACTCTATAAATCAAGAGCAGTTAGGAAAGTAGTTAAACTTTTAGCTGTAATCAGCAAATGAGAGGAAGTTGTTGTCTTTTAAGTTACATACCTAAGATCAGCTGAAATTTTAAAATAAAGAAATGCAGTACATGCAGGTAAACGTGTAACAAATATTTAAACATCTACTAGTATTAGTTGCTCAGTCGTGTGCAACTCTTTGCAACCCCATGGACTGTAGCCCACCCAGCTCCTCTGTCTATGGAATTCTCCAGGCAAGAATGTTGGAGTGAGTTGCCATTCCCTTCTCCAGGGGATTTTCCCAACCCAGGGATCAAACCCAGGTTTCCTGTATTGCAGGCAGATTCTTTACCATCTGAGCCATCAGGGAAGACCCATTTAAACATCTACTGAGTGCCAATGGACAATACTTAAGGAAAACAAGTTCTGAAAAATCCAAGAAAGCCCTGGAAGGAGTCCTCTGGTTCCCTGCAATAAACCTGAAACCTATTCAGGCTTCAATTTTCTCACCTTAAAAGCAGAGAGAAACAATTTCTACTTCACTGGGTTGTTATGAAAAATGAATGAAGCCATATGGTATTTGGAAGCTAATCAATAAATTTATTTCCCTTTTCTGTCCCCTCCCCAAACATCACTGTAATAACTGGCCAAGCCATGGATCAGAGTATGCTTATAAAAATTAATCTGAGGACTTCAGATATTAACTATTTTAGAGTTCTCAGTAACAGCTTCTAAAATGTCTAGGATTAGGATCTAATCCTAGATCCTAAAATAACTCTAGGATTATCTCGAAGAGCTGCAGAAATAACTTCCTATTGTTTAAAAGTGGTTTTACTTTGCAATTCTATAGAAAAGTATCATAAAGACATAAAATACTGGTTGAATCTAACAGTAGGCTTAGTTTGCTTAGAAATAGCCATTATCAATAGTCTATATTTTCAATATACAGTTTCAATATTTTTGTTGATAAAATTCCTCAAATTGAGAGTATTAGAACCTCATATATTTTACATACTGTAACTCCGTTACGTTACTATCACATTGTTTTTATAATCCATGTCATTGAACTGTATTATTGAAACTGAAAAACCATATGTGCTGTTTAAAAAAAATCTCTTTGGATGATGTCCAAAATGATAGAATGAATCGGGAGTTAACAGAAGTCTACATAAAAATGAATCTCCTTCTGAACATTTCACTATTTTATGATCATCACTATCCTAGAGAATTTATTTTTACTCCTATAGCTTATTATCCTTTTGATCGGAGAGACTGCCTTAAGCCATTCAACCTAATATTTTGAGAAAAGGTGGTTTACTTGTTTTAGGGACCAGAACTTAAAAGTAACAGGCAATGATACTAGGAATTCACAGGTATTATCAGTCATGCACTGGGGAAAAACTGACAGAAAAAAGCATCAATGCACTGATGATATACTACCACTTTATTCAAGAGCATACAAATTCTTAATACAAACTATACAATTGTAATTTTAATATTTAGTTTGCTATGTACATCCTTTCATGCTACATGAATATACTACTAGAGAATCCAAATGTCAGCTTACTAAGATCAAAGAAATGCTGCCAGAAGGCTTCCATCCACTTCTGAAGATCTTCTCTATTGTCAGCTGAAAATATATGAGTTTCAGCCTGTCCAGCAACAGGGTTGATGACAGAGAAATTATGAATTCTTTTCGTTTTATCCTTATCCACTGCCCGAATTCTGGTTTCCTAAAAATTAAGACAAAATTGGTGTTTAACAAGAGACTATTTCTGTAATGATCAAATAAATGTGTTATTGCATAGCTACCATGTTTATACCAGATGCAATTACAATCTTATTGCTGATCAGTTGAAATTTAAAATATGTAATTTTGAGAATTTTCAATGTACAAGCTCAAATCAAGAAAGTTTTTAAAAAATACTTTAAAAATACTGAGTAATGTTTCAAAGTATACTACACGTAGCACTAATGTTAAATTACATGAGATTAAAACATAACCTCTGTTGATCTCTCAGTTTAAGTAGGAGTTTGCTGTCTTTTATATACATCTTAAATTTGTAATAAAACAAGTAAGCATGTTATAACTGTAATGAGTTATGTTGACTGTATTCCCAACAGTAATAAAATAATCAGTAAAGTATGTTTCTTATTCTAATATTCACTCATAGAATACAGTGTTATCAGTTAAAGCAGTAAAATCATAATGTAACATTTACATAATGTAGTAAAGTTAGGCTTTCATCATTAACATTTATTTCATATGTAACATTCATTTACCAAGCTCATAGCTAAAGATCCATAAAGTAATATAAATTTGAAAATGGTAAAAAAATTATTTTTTAAAATGATGAATGCACCATTTTATAACAAAGGCAACCGCTTCATACATGCTGATAGTCTAAACCTTTTCTTTAAATTTTTTTCAATATTTATTTTTGGCTGTGTTGGGTCTTGTACTGGACATGGGCTTTTCTCTAGCTGCAGCAAGCAGGGCGGGGGGAGTGGGGTGTTAACTCTTCATTGTGGTGCACGGGCTTCTCACTGAGGTGGCTTCTCACATTGGGGAGCACAGGCTCTAGGCAAACAGCCTTCAGGAGTTGCAGCTCGAGAGCTTTAGAGCACAGGCTCGGTTGTTCCATGGCATATGGATTCTTCCCAGATCAGGGAGCAAATCCATGCTTCCTGCCTTGGCAGGCAGATTCTTATTCACTGTGCCACCAGGAAGTCCCAATCTAGGAAAAAGGAAAGTCCCTTTTTTTCTGAGTGGTAGTAGGTATGACACAGTGTGATCCATCTTGTGTTTATGGGTAGAAGAGACTATTCCCAAGTCACATATATGCATTGCTATGTCACGTGATAAGCTAGCAACTACCAGTAGTTTCCAAGGAACTATGGAAAAAAAGTCTGAAATAGACCTATAAAGCAAAGATAGTGATCTGGCTGCCTGGATAGTGACTGACACTGACATTTTTCTAGCGCAATGCTGTTCACTAGAAATATGTTGTGTGCCACATAAGGAACTTAAGATTTTCCAGTAACCAAATTTAAAAAAGGTAAAATGAAACTAGTGAAAATAATTATGTAATAATTAATATATTATTTTAAAATAATATACTTTAGTAACCCAGATATTGAAAATATTTTAACATGTAATTAACTAAAAATGTTGAGATATTTTACATTGTTTTTTTCACACTAAAGTCTCAAAAAATTCCAGTCTGTATTTTTAGTTACACTATATCTCAACTTGGACTGGCCATATCTTAAGTGCCTAACAGACACAAATGACTAGGGGCAACTGTACTGAGTAGAGCAGTTCTAGAGCTGGGTGGTTAAGCCTACTGTAATGAATGCAGAATACTTGGCTGGCAGTTACAAAGGCTGATCCAGAGTGGGAAGACATTATTCACTTTATATTGAATATAGAATGAAGAGAATCTGTGTGTAGAGTCACACACCAAAACCGATATATACATTTAATGATGTCCTATGTGGACATTTTAGAAGTAGCAAAGAGTTTGGAAGAAAAGCTATCCATTCCCTGACAAACAGATAAATATGAGCAGGTGAACACCATACAGATGACATAAATTCTTTTCTGAAGGAACTCCTATTTAAAAATCAAGAGAAAAAATGTATGCTATATAAAGTAGTTCAGTTCAGTTGCTCAGTCATGTCTGACTCTTTGCAACCCTATGGATTGCAGCACACCAGGCTTCCCTGTCTATCACCAACTCCCAGAGCTTACTCAAACTCATGCCCATCGAGTCAGTAATGCCATCCAACCAATCATCCTCCATTGTCCTCTTACTTCCTGCCTTCAATCTTTTCCAGCATAAGGGCTTTTCCAGTGAGTCACATCTTCACATCAGGTGGTCAAAGTATTGCAGTTTCAGCTTCAACATCAGTCCTTCCAATGAATATTCAGGACTGATTTCCTTTAGGATTGACTGATTGGATCTCCCTGTAGCCCAGGGGACTCTCAAGAGTCTTTTCCAACACCACAGTTCAAAACCATCAATTCTTTGGCACTCAGCTTTCCTTATAGTCCAACTCTCACATCCATGGAAAACCCATAGCTTTCACTAGATGGACCTTTGTTGACAAAGTAACGTCTCTGCTTTTTAATATGCTGTCTAGTTTGGTCATAGCTTTTCTTCCAAGGAGCAAGCATCTTTTAATTTCATGGCTGTAGTCACCATTTGCAGTGATTTTGGAGTCCAAGAAAATAAAGTCTCACTGTTTCCATTGTTTCCCCATCTATTCACCATGAAGTGATGGGACCAGGTGTCATGATCCTAGTTTTCTAAATGTTGAGTTTAAAGCCAACTTTTTCACTCTCCTCTTTCACCTTCATCAAAAGGCTCTTTAGTTCTTCTTTGCATTCTGCCATAAGGGTGGTGTCATCTGCATATCTGAGGTTATTGATATTTCTCCTGGCAATCTCGAATGTTTCTCATGATGTACTCTGCATATAAGTTAAATAAGCAGGGTGACAATATACAGCCTTGATGTACTCCTTTGCCAATTTGGAACCAGTCTGTTATTCCATGTCCAGTTCTAACTGTTGCTTCCTGACCTGCATATAGGCTTCACAAGAGGCAGGTCAGGTGGTCTGATAGTCCCATCTCTTGAAGAATTTTTCACAGTTTGTTGTGATCCACACAGTCAAAGGCTTTGGCATAGTCAATAAAGCAGAAATAGATGTTTTTCTGGAACTCCCTCATTTCTTCAGTGATCCAGCGGATGTTGGCAATTTGATCTCTGGTTCCTCTTCCTTTTCTAAATCCAGCTTGGACATCTGGAAGTTCACGGTTCATGTACTGTTGAAGTCTGGCTTGGAGAATTTTGAGCATTACTTTGCTAGTGTGAGATGAGTGCAATTGTGCAGTAGTTTGAACATTCTTTGGCATTGCTTTTCTTTGAGACTGGAATGAAAAATGACCTGGAATTTTGAGCATTACTTTGCTAATGTGTGAGAGAAGTGCAATTGTGCAGCAGTTTGAACATTCTTTGGCATTGCCTTTCTTTGGAATTGGAATGAAAACTGACCTGGAAAATGTTGAGTAGAAGGACGTGTGCTCATTTTCCCCTGTGAGAACTCCAAAACTACAACTCCTTGCTGAACAACTGTCGACTGGACAATGTTGGATTCCAACAGAAAAGATACCCCATGTCCAAGGGCAAAGGGAAAGCCCAAGAAAGATGATAGGGGGAGTGAAATTGCGTTTATCATCAAACCCCTTATCCACCAGAGACGCTCAGAGGGCTCAAACAAACCTTCTGAGCACCAGGACCCATAGACCCCACAGAGACTGAGCCAGAACTGTGTTTTGAGTGTCTCCTGCAAAGTGCCTGCTGCAGAGGCAGGGGCTCTGGGTGCAGCAGACGTGGGTATGGCATAAGCCCTCTTGGAGGAGGTCACCATTAACCCCACCATAGAGCCACCAGAACTTAACACAGGACTGGGGAAACAGACTCTTGGAGGGAAAAAACAGAACCTTGTATGCATCAGGACCAGGAGAAAGGAACAGTGACCCCACAAGAGACTGACCCAGACTTGCCCGTGAGTGTCCAGGAAACTCAGGCGGAGGCGTGGGTCAACAATGGCCTACTGCAGGGCCGGGGGCACTGAGTGCAGCCGTGGGTGCATGGGACCTTTAGAATAGTGGGTCACCATTACCTTCATTACCTCCACCATTGGCCTCAGGTCAAACAACTGGGAAGGAACACAGCCCCACCCAACAACAGAAAATTGGATTAAAGATTTACTGAGCATGGCCCCGCCCATCAGAACAAGACCCAGTTTCCCCCTTAGTCAGTCTCTCCCATCAGGAAGCTTCCATAAGCCTCTTATCCTTATCCATCAGAGGGCAGTTCAGTTCAGTCCAGTCACTCAGTCCTGTCAGACTCTTTGCGACCCCATGGACTACAGCACACCAGGCCTCCCTGTTCATCACCAACTCCCGGAGTTTACTCAAACTCATGTCCACTGAGTCAGTGATGCCATCCAACCATCTCATCCTCTGTCATCCCCTTCTCCTCTCGTCTTCAATCTTTCCCGGCATCAGGGTCTTTTCCAATGAGTCAGATCTTCGCATCAGGTGGCCAAAGTATTGCAGTTTCAGGTTTGGCATCAGTCCTTCCAGTGAATATTCAGGACAGATTTCCTTTAGGATTGACTGGTTGGATCTCTGTGCAGTCCAAAGAACTCTCAAGAGTCTTCTCCAACACCATAGTTCAAAAGCGTCAATTCTTCGGTGCTCAGCTTTCTTTATAGTCCAACTCTCACATCCATAGATGACTACTGGAAAAACCATAGCCTTGACTAGACGGAACTTTGTTGGCAAAGTAACATCTCTGCTTTTTAATATGCTGTCTAGGTTTCGATCCCTGGGTCAGGGAGATCCCCTGGAGAAGGAAAGGCAATCCACTCCAGTATTCTTGCCTGGAGAATCCCACGGATGGAGGAGCCTAGTGGGCCACAGTCCATGGGGTCGCAAAGAGTTGGACACGACTGAGCAACTTCACTTCACTTCAGGTTGGTCATAACTTTTCTTCCAAGGAGTAAGCATCTTTTAATTTCATGGCTACAGTTACCATCTGCAGTGATTTTGGAGCCCCCCAAAATAGTGTCTGCCACTGTTTCCACTGTTTCTCCATCTATTTGCCATGAAGTGATGGGATCCGAGGGCAGACAGAATGAAAACCACAATCACAGAAAACTAATAAAACTGATCACATGGACCACAGCCCTAACTCAATGAAACTACGAGGCCCATGCCCTGCAGGGCCACCCAAAATGGATGGGTCATGGTGGAGAGTTCTGATAAAACATGGTCCACCGGAGAAGAGAATGGCAAACCATTTCAGTATTCTTGCCTTGAGAACCCCATGTAGTTACAAAGCTTTGAAATTTTCAAGTATAGTAAAATATAAGGATTGGTAACTTAAGAGACAGTCTATCCTGTAGTTTTTTTAAAAACCAGGAATGTATCTTCAGAGGATTGTTATTATTTATGGCCAATATTGTAATTTTATTGTAATAGGATCTTTTTACACTCTTATGCCTTGGAATAAACTTCAGGAGTTAAGTTCATTAAGTAATTACTTATACAGTATTCAATAATGCTGCCCTAAATGGCATCTGGAGCCTTTGAATACATGTAATCAACCTTTTCAAATATAAACCTTATTATCATTAGCAGAGAATGACTTAAATCTCAAAATAATCTTTGATATATTCCTTTCAACCTAAATAAAAGCTGTTGCAGATAAGGAGGGCTGTGGTGACAACCCTCTATAGCTGTTAATATTTAAAAACAAACCTGAATGATAAAACACAAACTATTCTTATTTCGTATTGTTGCTGAAACTGTGATTCCCTCCATTCAAATCGATCTTAATACAAATTCTGACTATCTTTTGTATTAGGTTGGTACAAAAGTAATTGTGGTTTTGAACCATGAACTGAAAATCATTATAACTAGGCTTAAACACATCTTTATTAATCAAAATAGGAACCAATACAATAACACATTTTTGCCAATGAGAAATAAGTTTGTTTATTCCTACAAAGTAAAAATTCACGCTTTACAATTCAATGAACTCTTGGAAAGCATTTTCTGCCTCCTACTGGTTGTGGAAGTGTTTTGCCTGCAAAAAGTTATCAAGGTACTTGAAGAAGTGGTAATCTGCTGCCAAGCCGTCAGGTGAATATGGCAGATGAGACAAAACTTTATAGCCGAATTCATTCAACTTGAAGCACTGGTTGTGTGACGTGAGGTCGGATGCTGTCATGGAGAAGAACTGGGACCTTTCTGTTGACCAGTGCCAGCTGTAGGCATTGCAGTTTTTGGTCCATCTAATTGAGTTGCTGAGCACACTTCTCAGATGTAATGGTTTCACTGGGATTCAGAAAGGTGTATTCGATCAGACTGGCAGCAGACCACCAGTGACCATGATCCTTTTTGGGGTGCAAGTTTGGCTTTGGAAAGTGCTTTGGAGCCTCTTCTCGGTCCAATCACTGAGTCAGCTGTTGCCGGTTGTCACATAAAATCCACTTTTTGTCACATGTCATAATCCAGTTAAGAAATGGTTCATTGTTGCTGCATAGAATAAGAGAAGCTGAAACTTTAAAATGACGATTTTTTTTTTTTTGATTCGCGGTCAGCTCATGAGGCACCCACTTATCAAGCTTTTTCCCCTTTCCAATCTGCTTTAAATGCCAAATGACCATAGAATGGCTGAAACTGAGTTCTTCAGCAACATCTCATGTGGGTTTAAGAGGATCAACTTCTATGATCCTCTCAACTGGTAGTCCTCAACTTCAGATGGCCAGCCACTGTGTTCCTCATCTTCAAAGCTCTCGTCTCCTTTGCAAAACTTCTTGACCTACCCCTACACTGGGTGTTTGTTAGCAGTTCCTGGGCCAAATGCATTTTGTTGATGTTGCGAGTTGTCTGTGCTGCTTTCTGATCCACTTTGAACTCAACCAAGAAAAAAAAACCCACTAGAATTTGCTTTTTGTTTAACACCATTTTTATAATCTAAAATAAACATAAAGTAAACAAGTAATGTCATTGGTAAAAAGATATAAAGCAAGATATGCACATTAAAATGATGTATAACCTAACCACATTTATTTAAGAATGTATTCCAATATCAAATGACAAAGTTCAACAATGCAAAACCGCAATTAAATTTGTACCAACCTAATATACAGACTTAAAATGGATTTAATTTTTAAATAAGATTTTTATAGATGAATAGGCAGAATTTTTAATAATACCAATATACCATTTCAAACAAAAATAGCTATGTGGAAAATCTGAAAACTTAATCATTTATATCCTTCTACAAGAAAACAGTACAACATAGGGATACTGAGCACTCCATTAACTCTGATAGCCATCAGTTCAGTTCAGTTATTTAGTTGTGTCCGACTCTTTGCGATCCCATGAATCACAGCACGCCAGGCCTCCCTGTCCATCACCAACTCCCAGAGTTTACCCAAACTCATGTCCATCGAGTCGGTGATGCCATCCAGTCATCTCATCTTCTGTCGTCCCCTTCTCCTCTTGCCCCCAACCCCTCCCAGCATCAGGGTCTTTTCCAATGAGTCAACTCTTCACATGAGGTGGCCAAAGTATTGGAGTTTGAGCTTCAGCATCAGCCCTTCCAATGGCCGATAGCCATAAGTACCACTAAATCTTTATAACACGAGAGGATTTTTAAAGGTACAAATGAAACAGAAGATATCATCTGAATTAACTTCAATATGTTATCACCCAAAATAATGTAACTAGTGAGAAACTTTTTTCAACCAAGAAAGTGTATATCAAAGAAAAAGTGATTAAAAAGTTTCTGATAATGTCAGAAAGTTCATGCAATCAGTTTTTCACTGTGGAAAAAGTATCAGTAATAGTGCTCAGGACTTCACTTCCCAACAAGGAATGGATTAGAAAATACATGGTGCATTTTAGGACTGGCAATCACTATGGGCTCACACAATGTGTACATGTGGTGAGTTTCTCCTCTCAGCAGGGCATGAAGGCGAACAACGCGGGTATTCTTGCCCCCATTATTTACACCAACTAAAATATTGCCTGGTACCCACTAACTGATTGGAAAATATTTGATGAATAAATGCATAACAAAAGAATCACTCAGATAGCAATTAAAAGTTTGCTACTGAAAGACTCAGATCCTAGAGATAATCCATAGTCAGTCTTTATAGATGAGGAAACATGTTCTGAGATAAGTGTTCTCTCCAAGATCAATTTCTTGTTTTGCTTTTGCTAATTCCAAAACTTTTAGCTGATTTGAGAGGCTTTAGAATAATACAAATACAATCTGAGAAGTCAATTTTGTAACAAAATACAATTAACTCAAGTCAAAAAGTTTTTCATTATTTTGAGTTAAAACTGTACTTTAACTTCTCCATTTCTGTGGTAACGGAAAAACACCATATCAGAAATAGATTTATAACTTGTTTATCTTACTTTTGAATATGTGACTTTTAAAATGTCTACTATAGACTCCGATTTTTATACTATATACTATGATTTTTAAATACTCTTTCCTACTAAATGGAATCAGAGTTCTTTAGAGAAATGGTTCATTTCCAGCCTGGCTCAAGAAATAGAATAAGCCTGGAACATCTTTCCTACCAGAAATCAAAGATTACTAAGGTTGTATCAAAAAGACTCAAGAGTAAACTTGAAGACGCTTCCAGTAGCCAATTAGAGGGCAACTGAACATCAATAAGAATTACTACAGAAATGGTTTGATGCATGGAAAGTCTTTAAATCCACAAATTCATGATATTTAAAAACTAACTCATTGATCACCTCTGAAGGATGCTTGGGAACCAACGCATAGTTTTGGTAACTAGTGTATTAGCTGTTGGAGAAGACTCTTTAGAGCCCCTTGGATTGCAAGGAGATCAACCCAGTCAACGCTAAAGGAAATCAACCCTGAATATTCATTGGAAGGACTGATCCTGAAGCTCCAACACTTTGGTCACCTGATACAGACAGTCAACTGATTAGAAAAGACCCTGATGCTGAGAAAGATTGAAGGCAGGAGAAGTGGACGATAGAGGATGAAATGGTTGGATGGCATCACTAAGTCAAAGGACATGAGTTTGAGCAAGCTCTGGGATATGGTGAAGGATAGGGAAGCCTGGTATCCTGCAGTCCATGGGTATGCTGCCGAGTCGGACATGACTGAGCGACTGAACAACAATGAAGTATATAAATGCAAAAATACAAGCGTTTATCCCGCCTTTCCTTTAAGAATTGTCCTTCAACCTAATAGCTGATAAAGCTGAGATATGCCAGCAAATAAATGAATAAAGAATGTTAAAAACAGCACCAGTTTGGAATCCCTGATGAAAGAGAGAATTTATATAATGCTCATCAACAGACATCAACATGACTGGAAGACCCAGAACAGTATTATACATCTCTTGATAAAAATAGTCACATATATTCTTACCAACAAACCAACTGTTGTTATTGCTTAGTCACTAAGTCATATCCGATTCTTTGTGACCCCATGGACTGCAGCACACTGGGCTTCGTTTGTCCTTCATTATCTCCCAGAGTTTGCTCAAACTCATATTCATTGAGTTGGTGATGTCATCCAATCATCTCATCCTCTGTTACCCCCTTCTCCTTTTGCCTTCAATCTTTCCCAGCATCAGGGTCTTTTCCAATGAGTATACTCTTTGCATCAGGAGACCAAAGTATTGCAGCTTCAGCCTCAGTCCTTCTAATGAATATTTAGGGTTGATTTCCTTTAGGATTGACTGGTTTGATCTCCTTGCTGTCCAAGGGACTCCCAAGAGTCTTCTCCAACACCACAGTTCAAAAGCCTCAATTCTTCAGTGCTCAGCTTTCTTTATAGTCCAACTCCCACATCCGTACATGACTACTGGAAAAACCATTGCTTTAACTACATGGACCTTTGTTGTCAAAGTGATGTCTCTGTGTTTTAATAAGCTGTCTAGGTTTGTCATAGCTTTTTTTCTAAGGAGCAAGCATCTTTTAATTTCATGATTGCAGTCACTGTCCACAGTGATTCTGAAGCCCAAGAAAATAAAATTTGTCACTTTCTACTTTTTCCCCATCTATTTGCCATGAAATGATGGGACTGGATGCCATGATTTCAGTTTTATGAATGCTGAGGTTCAAGCCAGCTTTTTCACTCGCCTCTTTCACTCACCCTCATCAAGAGACTTTTTAAGTCCTCTTCTCTTTCTGCCATTAGGGTGGTATCATCTGCATATTTGAGGTTGTTGATATTTCTCCTGGCAATCTTGATTCCAGCTTGCGATTCATCCAGCCTGGCATTTCACATGATGTACTCTGCACAGAAGTTAAATAAGCAGGCTGATGATATACAGCCTTGATGTATTCCTTTCCAAATTTAACCAGTCTGTTGTTCCATGCTCAGTTCTGCCTGTTGCTTCTTGACCTGCATAAAGGTTTCTCAGGAGGCAGGTAAGATGGTCTGGTATTCCTATCTCTTGAAGAATTTTACACAGTTTATTGTGACACAAAGGCTTCAGTGTAGTCAGTGAAGTAGAAGCAGATTTTTTCTGGAACTCTCTTGCTTTTTCCATGATCCAATGGATGTTGGCAATTTGATCTCTGGTTTCTCTGCCTTTCCTAAATCCAGTTGTGTGTCTGGAGGTTCTCAGTTTACATACTGTTGAAGTCTAGGTTGAAGGACTTTGAGCATTATCTTGCTAGCATGTGAAATGAGCACAACTGCACAGTAGTTTGAACATTCTTTGGCACTGTCTTTCTCTGGGATTGGAATGAAAACTAACCAATGAACAAACCTAAACCTGCCTCAGAAACAGAAAGAAAAAATACAACTTGAAGATGCAATCAGCAAACTCTGGACTATGAAAACTGTGTAAGATAAATGACCAAATTTCTTCAACAAACAAATAGTGTGTAACTGTGTGTGTGTATATGTAAGAGAGAAAGCAGGGTGATGGTGGAATGAATGTCAACTGATTAAGAAATTTAGGAGACCTAATCAGTCAACTGCAGTATATGGGCCTTATTTGGATCCTGATTCAAAAAGCTGTTAAAAAAATCACAAGACAGAAATTTGAACACTGTCTGGATTTTTGATAACATATTATCTTTACGTATAACTATAGATTTTCTTAAGTATGGCAATAGTAATATTTACAAGTAAAATGATATGGTTGCTAGAATTTGCTTCAAAATAATCCTATGGTGGAGGAAATATTCTTTCTACATTTTGTCTTGAAATTTTTTCAAAAAAAAAAAACATAAAATACAACTACAAAAATGAACTGCCCGCTTTCTTACTTATAATACAAAGATAAGATTGCACTCACATCTTCCTCAGAAACATGTTGTAAAGATAAATGAGTTCTTTGAAAGATGTCTGGGCTAAAGTCTTATTAATCAGGCATGAATACAAAATTGTTGATGGCTAAAAACAAGCTTTAGAACTTATTATACATACTCTAATGACAAAGAAAGCATACCTTCTACAAACATATGGCAAGGAATGTTTGAAATAAAGCATAACCATAAGTTAAAATAAGTACTGCGTGTAATTAGTATTAGTGTGATATAATTATTTTCAATTTATGTCAATGAAATCAGATGCAAACTCTGAAGAAAAAGGTTGCTTAAAAAATTATTTTTGCTGTATTTAATAAAGGACAATCTAAATAGTTGATAGGGTTCATACATTAAAAGGACTAACATAATCAGAAGAAAATCCCATGTGCTTCATGATAATTTTACTTGCTAGGGTCCATGATAAATATAATGGTTAAAAGCCATTTCAAGACATTTAATAAAGGACTATCACACCAACTAGTGTTATTGACTTGTTTAGTACAGATTTTATTATTCATTAAAATGAAGTCATGCATAGTATTTAAATCAAGAAAAGACTATTGATCTCAAAGACTCACACTTCTTTTCCATTCCACTCCCCACCCCACTGGCAATGGATAAAACTTTGGCTAATAAAATGCTTTCAACAATGTATAGGAGATTCAGTGGCTCCAGTTAAGTACCCTTTATTGAGGATGTCTAGCTCAACAACATTCATACGGAAGTTTTTGAAGTTAAACAATCACTTTGAAGTAAATCATCCTTTCAAATTTGGATTGAAAAGAAAAGGGGAATAGCTTTTAGGCTTTTCTTTTCTTAATGTGACTATTTCCACAGATGGCTCCCTCTGAAAATTAATGAACTGACTTAGCCTTACAGGAAATGCCATTTAGAAGGACAAGAATTATAGTCATAGAAAAGATCCTATGATCAAAATAGCAGAGCTATTATTTATATACCTTAGCAACTGTAAAATTTATGCTTTCACATAATTTTTAAAGCAGCATTAAGCAAAATTACTATTTTCTAAATCATGAGAGAAGACAATCAAAAGAAAGGAATTTTACTTTGTATTTAATATTTAACATTGTTAAGCATAAAAACAAAGATCTTAGAGACCCAGTATTGGAAATACACTAACAAGTGAAACAAAAACACTATTCTTAAAAGTTTTATGTGGTGCTTATCTGCTCTACCTATGAGAAAATATCAACTTGGCATTTATCAATGATCCTATTTATTTAAGAACACATTAACAGCACATCTTCCCTTAGAAATTTACAAACTAAGCAAAATAATTAAAACATCTACGTATACTTCCTTCACGGCTCAGACAGTAAAGAGTCTGCCTACAATGTGGGAGACCAGGGTTCAATCCCTGGGTCAGGAAGATACCCTGGAGAAGAAAATGGCAACCCACTCCAGTACTCTTGCCTGGAAAATTCCATGGATGGAGGAGCCTGGTGGGCTACAGCCCATAGTGTCGCAAAGAGTCAGATACGACTAAGTGACTTCACTTACTTACTTACCTTATATTTAAAACCAAGTAATTTAAAACACTGAGTAGACTGCATGGATTGACATTTATGAGTTTATCATAATATTGGAGGTGGGACAGGACAATAGAAATGACACTCATATGCTACATCCGGGGGAGGTAATTCTACTCTAATACATGTTGCCAATATCAACATAATGTCAACATGTAAGACCAACTCCTTATTCTGAAAATTGGTCATTAACATTAAACATGAATCCAGCCTTTTCAGGAGTGACATAATTCATTCTTCTATATTCCTCTATATGTATAGAGGAAGCACAGTAGGAAGAAAAATATATGCAATCTCCAAAGTAATAACTGATCTAGATAAGGGCAATCAGTTCACTAAAACCATGTGAAAGGTTGTTGGACAACAAACATATTTACACTCTGGCTAAATCACCAAACTGACTACTTGCTAACTATAAAGACAAAAGTTAACCTTTATTTTGAAGAGAGCTAACAGTCATCACCTTAATCAAGTCATTAAACTTGTCATTGCCAATAGTGAGACAACCTGACATCATGTGACTCTGAACATAATGTTCTATACAATATTTGACATTATTCTTGAAATATTTTAATAAAAATGTGTAAAATGAATTTAATCAAGTCTCTAGACCTAATTTACAGTTTAGAAGAAGTTAGGATGCATAATTGTTGAACTGGCCTAGATTGAAAGTGAAAGCTAAAAAGATATTTTAGCGACAATGGGGAAACGTGATTATGGACTGGATACTAGATGATATATAGGAAACCCTCCTAATTTGCCCAGTTGGGATGATATAATTATATATACACACATAATTCTATGCATATAAATATAAATGTATATAATTTGAGAGGCTCCTGTTTTTAAAAGGTGCATGTTGAAATATTCAGGGATGAATTAACAATACTGGAGACTTATGTTCAAATGTCTCCAAAAAAAAAAATAGATAAAAGACTTTATAAAACTTTCAGCTAAATTAGGTCCAATAATCTAATGTAAAACATGGTGACTATAGTTGATAACAGTATAAGTGAAACTTTCTAAGAGAATAGACTTAATGGTCTCATAAAAAATATCTAAACAAACTATAATCTAATAATGATTTTAATAATGATTACAAAACTGTATCTTATTTGTCAAAATTATCAAACTATACCCTTAAAGACTTCCCTGGTGACTCAGAGGGTAAGGAGTCTGCCTGCAATGCCGGAGACCCAGGTTTGATCCCTGGGTTGGGAAGATCCCCTGGAGAAGGAAATGGCAACCCAGTCCAGTATTCTTGCCTGGAAAATCCCATGGACGGAGGAGCCTGGCAGGCTACAGTCCATGGGGTCAGAAAGAGACAGACACGACTGAGCAACTTCACTTCTATACCCTTAAAATTGGTGAATTTTATTTTATGTAAAGTATACAACCATAAAGCTGATTAAAAATTAAATACTACATAAAGTGTTTAACCCACTCCCAAAAAAAGAAAAATAAAGAGATAAAGCAAATATGACAAAATTGTTAACAGGTGACTCTAGATGAAACACAAGTGTTCACTGAGGTGTTTTTTTACAACTTTTCTATAAATCTGAATAATCTTATAAGTTGAAAAAATAAGTAAAAATTGCTTTAATAAAAAATGTATCTACCTCTATTTAATTTTGCATATATATTCTTTCTGTCTTTTCTTTCCTCTCAACATATTTGTTACTTTTGTTTGCATTGCTTTATTCCCCACTTGGCACCTTGCTTTAGTTTTGTTTTCCAGTTTGTGCTTTAGTTAGTTTTGT
Organism: Bubalus kerabau; assembly: GCF_029407905.1. NCBI lineage: Eukaryota > Metazoa > Chordata > Mammalia > Artiodactyla > Bovidae > Bubalus > Bubalus kerabau. The sequence continues at coordinate 141,491,536 of NC_073624.1, forward strand.
TCTTAACTGGTAGATGTAATTTTTGATTTCCTTTGTTTGCCAGGTCAATCTACTGTACTTTATTTTTGCTGGACTGTTTTGATTTTGCTTATGGGTGTGTGTATATATATATGTATATTCCATTATTTTAATTATTATTTGACTGATTTTGTAACTGCCATTTGTATGGGATTCAGCTTTGGTTTCTTGTTTTTGGGTGTTTGTTTTAATCTCACTTAATGCCATAACAAACCATTTCTGAAATCTTCATTCCTGACCAGAGATCAAACCCTGAGCCTTTGGAGTGGGAGCACTGACTACAAAATCTTAGACTACCAGAGAACTAACCCTCGGGAGTATCAAATAGTGAGAACTCACACAAAGGAAACCCCGTGAATACAAGACTTGGCATCACCCAACCACCAGTAGCACCCTGTGCAGGATGTCTCATCTAAACAACAAATGAAATAAAAATACAAACCCAATCATCAGCAGACAGGATCACCACCTCACTCAGCCTTGCCCATCAGAGGAAAAACAAAACAAACAACAACAACAACAAAACTCAGCACAAATCTTACGCTATACGAAGCTCACACAAACCAATGGACCAAACTCAGGAGGGCAGAAACCAAAAGGAAGACAGAATTCAACCTTGAAACCTGGGAAAAGGAGATCTCAAATCCAACAAGTTAAAAAAAAAAAATAATGTAAAGACAGAGAAACACTACACAAATGAAGGAACAAGCTAGAAACACAGAAGTCCAAATAAATGAAAATAGGCAAACTACCTAAAAAAGAATTCAGAATAATGATAGTAAAGATGATCAAAAACCTTGAAAACAGAATAGAGAAAATGCAAGAATCAATTAACAAAGACCTAGAAGAATTAAAGAATAAACAGAGAGACAAACAACACAATTACTGAAATTAAAAATACTCCAGAAGGAATCAATAGGAGAATATCTGAAGCAGAAGAACAAATCAGTGAGCTGGAAGATAAAATGGTGGAAATAATTTCTGAAGAGCAGAACAAAGTGAAAAGAATGAAAAAAACTGAGGATAGTCTCAAAGACCTCTGGTATAATATCAAACACACCAACATTCAAATTATAGGGGTCCCAGAGGAAGAAGAGAAAAAGAAAGGGTTTGAGAAAATTTTTGAAGAGATTATAGTTGAAAATTTCCCCAACATGGAGAAGGAAATAGTCAATCAAGTCAAGGAGCTATAGTAATCAAAGCAGTACGGTACTGGCATAAAAACAGAAATACAGACCAATGGACCAGATAGCAAGTCCAGAGATAAACCCACACCTCTGGTCGAACTAAGCTATTACAAATGAGACAAGACTATACAATGGAGAAAAGAAAGTGGCTTCAATAAGTGGTGCTGGAAAAACTGGACAGCTACATGTAAAAGAATGAAATTACAATACTCCCTCACACTATACACAAAAATAAACTCAAAATAATTTAAAGACCTAAATGTAAGGCCGAATACTGTAAGACTCTTAGAGGAATACACAGGCAAAACACTCTCTGACGTAAATCAAAGCAATCTTTTTGAACAACATCCTAGAGTAATGAAAATAAAAACAAAAATAAACAAATGAGACCTAATTAAACTTAAAAGCTTTTGTATAGCAAAGGAAACCATAAACAGAACTAAAAGAATACCCACAGAATGGGAGAAAATATTTGCAAACAATGAGACTGACAAATAGACAAAAAACACATGCAGCTCAATTAAAAAAAAAAAAAAAAACAAACCCACAACAAAAAAACCCGATTAAAAACTGGACAGAAGCTCTAGACAGACATTTCTCCAGAGAAAACAAACAAATGACCAAAAAAGCATGTGAAAATATGCCCAACATCACTAATTAATTAGAGAAATGCAAATCAAAACTACAATGAGGTATCACTTCACACTGGTCAGAATCAAAGTGAAAGTGTTAATCGCTCAGTTGTGTAAGCCTCTTTGCGACCCCCATGGACTGTAGCCCACCAGGCTCCTCTATCCATGGAATTCTCCAGGCAAGAATACTGGAGTAGGTAGCCATTCCCTTCTCCAGGGTATCTCTCCCACCAAGGATCAAATCCCGGGTCTCCTGGATTGCAGGAAGATTCTTTACCATCGGAGCCACCAGGGAAGCCCCCACTGGTCAGAATGGTCACCATCAAAAAATCTACAAACAATAAACTGGAGAGGGAGTGGAGAAAAGGGAACTCTTCTGTGCTGTGTGGGAATATAAAGTGGTAGAACCATGTGGAGAACAGTATGGAGGTTTCTTAAAAAACTAAAAATAAAGACATATGATCCAGCAATTTCACTCCTGGGCATCTACCCAGTTCAATTCAGTCGTCCAGTCGTGACTGACTCTTTGTGACCCCATGGACTGCAACACACCAGGCCTCCCTGTCCATCACAAACTCCGCGAGTTTACCCAAACTCATGTCCATTGAGTTGGTGATGCCATCCAGTCATCTCATCCTCTGTCATCCCCTTGTCCTCCTGCCCTCAATCTTTCCCAGCATCAGGGTCTTTTCAAATGAGTCAGCTCTTCGATCAGGTGGCCATGTATTGGAGTTTCAGCTTCAACAATAGTCCTTCCAATGAACGCCCAGGACTGGTCTCCTTTAGGATGGACTGGTTGGATCTCCTTGCAGTCCAAGAGACTCTCAAGAGTCTTCTCCAACACCACAGTTCAAAAGCATTAATTCTTTGGCGCTCAGCTTTCTTCACAGTCTAACTCTCACATCCATACATGACCACAGGAAAAACCATAGCCTTGACTAGATGGACCTTTGTTGGAAATACTTGTCTCTGCTTTTGAATATGCTATCGAGGTTGGTCATAAGTTTCCTTCCAAAGAGTAAGCGTCTTTTAATTTCACGGCTGCAGTCACCATCTGCAGTGATTTTGGAGCCCAGAAAAAATAAAGTCTGACACTGTTTCCACTGTTTCCCCATCCATTTCCCATGAAGTGATGGGACCAGATGCCATGATCTTAGTTTACTGAATGTTGAGCTTTAAGCCAACTTTATCACTCTCCTCTTGCACTTTCATCAAGAGGCTTTTTAGTTCCTCTTCACTTTCTGCCATAAGGGTGGTGTCATCTGCATTATCTGAGGTTATTGATGTTTATCCCGGCAATCTTGATTCCAGCTTCTGCTTCTTCCAGCCCAGCATTTCTCATGATGTACTCTGCATAGACGTTAAATAAGCAGGGTGACAATATACAGCCTTGATGTACTCCTTTTCCTCTTTGGAACCAGTCTGTTGTTCCATGTCCAATTCTCACTGTTGCTTCCTGACCTGCATATAGGTTTCTCAAGAGGCAGGTCAGGTGTCTGGTATTCCCATCTCTTTCAGAATTTTCCACAGTTTATTGTGATCCACACAGTCAAAGGCTTTGGCATAGTCAATAAAGCAGAAATAGATGTTTTTCTGGAACTCTCTTGCTTTTTCCATGCCAACGGATGTTTGATTGCTGGTTCCTCTGCCTTTCCTAAAACCAGCTTGAACATCTGGAAGTTCACGGTTCACGTATTGCTGAAGCCTGGCTTGGAGAATTTTGAGCATTACTTTACTAGCGTGTGAGATGAGCGCAATTGTGTGGTAGTTTGAGCATTCTTTGGCATTGCCTTTCTTTGGGATTGGAATAAAAACTGACCTTTTCCAGTCCTGTGGCCACTGCTGAGTTTTCCAAATTTGCTGGCATACTGAGTACAGCACTTTCACAGCATTATCTGTCAGGATTTGAAATAGCTCAACTGGAATTCTATCACCTCCACTAGCTTTGTTCGTAGTGATGCTTTCTAAGGCCCGCTTGACTTCACATTCCAGGATGTCTGGCTCTAGGTCAGTGATCACACCATCATGATTATCTTGGTCATGAAGCTCTTCTTTTGTACAGTTCTGTGTATTCTTGCCACCTTTTCTTAATATCTTCTGCTTGTGTTAGTCCGTACCATGTCTGTCCTTTATCGAACCCATTTTTCCATGAAATGTTCCCTTGGTATCTCTAATTTTCTTGAAGAAATCTCTAGTCTTTCCCATTCTGTTGTTTTCCTCTATTTCTTTGCATTGATCACTGAGGAAGGCTTTCTTATCTCTCCTTGCTATTCTTTGGAACTCTGCATTCAGATAGGTATATCTTTCCTTTTCTCCTTTGCTTTTCGCTTCTCTTCTTTTCACAGCTATTTGTAAGGCCTCCTCAGACAGCCATTTTGCTTTTTTGCATTTCTTTTCCATGGGGATGGTCTTGATCCCTGTCTCCTGTACAGTGTCTTGAACCTCTGTCCATAGTCCATCAGGTACTCTGTCTTCAGATCTAGTCCCTTAAATCTATTTCTTACTTCCACTATAAAATCATAAGGGATTTGATTTAGGTCATACCTGAATGTTCTAGTGGTTTTCCCTACTTTCTTCAATTTAAGTCTGAATTTGGCAATAAGGAGTTCATGATGTGAGCCACAGTCAGCTCCTGGTCTTGTTTTTGCTGACTGTATAGAGCTTCTCCATCTTTGGCTGCAAAGAATATAATCAATCTGATTTCGGTGTTGACCATCTGGTGATGTCCATGTGTAGAGTCTTCTCTTGTGTTGTTGGAAGAGGGTGTTTGCTATGACCAGTGGGTTCTCTTGGCAAAACTGTATTAGCCTTTGCCCTGCTTCATTCCGTATTCCAAGGCCAAATTTGCCTGTTACTCCAGGTGTTTCTTGACTTCCTACTTTTGCATTCCAGTCCCCTATAATGAAAAGGACATCTTTTTTGGGTGTTAGTTCTAAAAGGTCTTGTAGGTCTTCATAGAACAGTTCAACTTCAGCTTCTTCAGCATTACTGGTTGGGGCATAGGCTTGGATTACCGTAATATTGAATGGTTTGCCTTGGAAACAGAGATCATTCTGTTGTTTTTGAGATTGCATCCAAGTACTGCATTAGGATTCTTTAGTTGACCATGATGGCTACCTCATTTCTTCTGAGGGATTCCTGCCCACAGTAGTAGATATAATGGTCATCTGAGTTAAATTCATCCATTCCAGTCCATTTTAGTTCGCTGATTCCTAAAATGGCAACGTTCACTCTTGCCATCTCCTGTTTGACCACTTCCAATTTGCCTTAATTCATGGACCTAACATTCCAGGTTCCTATGCAATATTGCTCTTTACAGCATTGGACCTTGCTTCTATCACTAGTCACATCCACAACTGGGTATTATTTTTGCTTTGGCTCCTTCCACTCATTCTTTCTGGAGTTATTTCTCCACTGACCTCCTGTAGCATACTGGGCACCTACCAACCTGGGGAGTTCCTCTTTCAGTATCCTATCATTTTGCTTTTTCATACTGTTCATGGGGTTCTCAAGGCAATACTGAAAGTTTGCCATTCCCTTCTCCAGTGGACCACATTCTATCACACTGAAACCATAATCACAGAAAAGTAGCCAACCTGATCACATGGACCACAGCCTTGTCTAACTCAACGATACTAAGCCATGACAGAAGTTAAGTTAGATATTTAAAAATAAATGTCATATGGTATTGCTTATTTTGGGAATCTTGAAAAGTGGTACAAATGAACTTATTTACAACACAGATAAAGAAGTAGAAAATAATCTTATGGTTGCCAGGAGAAAAGCAGGAGGAGGGATAAATTGAAATATTGGTATTGATGTATACACACCTACATAGAAAATAGATAACTAATAAGGACCTACTGTATAACACAGGGGACTCTACTCAATACACTGCAAATGACCTATATGGGAAAAGAATCTAAAAAAAGAGTGGATATATGTATATGTATAACTGATTCACTTTGCTGTACACCTGAAACTAACACAATGTATAAATTAATTATACTTTCATACAAAAAATTTTTTTAAGTAAAATGCAAAGGAAAAATTTCTACTGAAAAAGGGCAGGAATCAGTGCTGGAATCAGCACTGGAGAAAATTAAGATGGAAATATTGCAAAGTTAGGTAATTTAACACTTTGCCATCAATTTAATTTTTGATATAAGCAACTAAATTATATTAATCTTCCCAACCTTAACCTTACGATTTAATATTAAAATTATTTTTGGTACTTTAGACAACAGTCATATTCACTGGCGGAGAAGGCAATAGCACCCCACTCCAGAGCTCTCGCCTTGAAAATCCCATGGATGGAAGAGCCTGGTAGGCTGCAGTCCATGGGGTCGTGAAGAGTCGGACACAACTGAGCAACTTCACTTTCACTTTTCACTTTCATGCATTGGAGAAGGAAATGGCAACCCACTCCAGTGTTCTTGTCTGGAGAATCCCAGGGACGGGGGAGCCTGGTGGGCTGCCATCTGTGGGGTCACACAGAGTCGGACACGACTGAAGTGACTTAGCAGCAGCAGCAGCAGCATATTCACTGGAAGCAGTAATTGTGTTATCAGTCCTCAGGGTCAAATACAGCTCATGTTGTACCAAGCCTAAGGCTGAGTCTATACAAATTATTAGATAAATAATTTTCCTGTGAATCTGCAATGCTTAATTGTGGAGCCACCACGGGATTTCTAAATATGCTGATTTCAGTGATCATAATAATGGAGCTGATTGACTACAGAATCCCATCAGTTGCCAGGTCATCAGCCTTTATTACCATAGGAAAAATGAGTCAATTGAAAAAGGTCAATTTAGTCAGGCCATGTAAAGACTGTTAACCACTTTTTGGAAATAGACTCATCATCAAACAAGAAAATACAGATGCACTGACTACAGTAACCAAGAAGTTCTATTATAATTGTCCTCTTAAATTTAAATGGTAAAGTTTCAATAGATTCATAAGTTACTGCCAACAGGTAACTTGGCTTTGGACTGAGAACCTCATTTCAAAGCTACTTTCTACTTTCAAAACTGATTCAAAGTGGATTTGGAGATAGGAAAGTTTAATTTTGCTTCTCAAATCTAGACTAGCAGTATGACTATGAAGAAAAAAAAATCCATGAATTTTTAATCTATGTTTTCTACCCATTAGGAAAAAAGCAATCCATACAATTTTATTTACTAGCTAGACAAGTTCTATCTGATCTCTGAGTACAGGTTTTCACTTGTAAAACAGAAATAAGATACCTGTAAAACAGGGTTGACCTACCTGCTCTGCCTCCCTTAAAGGGCTGCGATAGGAAAAATGAATACCTTGAAGGCTGTTTTCAAATCTAACTTTAAAAATATCACTTGTTTGGATTACATTTTAATTTAGTTTATAGCTATCCATATTCCATTGTATAACATACAAGAAAAAAATTGGTAGGATTCCTTTTTTATTACTTAACTACCTAGTGAAAATAAGGTTACACAAAATCATCTACGTATCAGAAGAGCTCTAGCCAAAAGTATTTAACATGAATAAAGCAAAACAATTAGTCAAAAACAAATTTGGGAACTTGCCTGGACTTTTCAAAAATGTCAATGTCATGATAAATTTTTTTAAAAATGGCAAGTTAAGGGTACAATTTAGATAAAAAGGAAACAAATGACATGGTGACCAGATGCAATCTGTGATCCTTGATGGAGTCTTGGATAAAACAAAAAATAAAAATTGGAACATTTTGGAGACAATTGAGGCAATTTGCTTGGTATATTAGATAGCATTATTTCATCAACAATAAATTTATTGACTATGATAATAATATTACAGTTATGAAGGAAATGTCCTTGTTTTCAGGAGAAACATGCTAATACATTCTAGGAAAGAGATTTCATGCTGCTTGCTGCTTACTTTCAAATGGTTCAGAAAAAAAAATTTTTTAAGTATCTAGAGAGAAAGCAAATGTGGTAAAATGTTAAGAACAGCTGAATAATCTAGGAGATGGGTATCAGGTTTTATTGTTCTATTCTTTCAACTTTTCTATACATCTGAAATTTAAAAAAAACTCTGGGGGGGAAGTGAACACTATGTTCAACAAAAAGTTGACAAACAAAGGAAAAATTACATCAATTTTCCAATAATAAAAAGATACTTACTGTAACCTAATTTTTAAATGAAAATAAATTCACTGTTATAATATTTGAGGTGTATTATTTAAGAGCAACATTAATCTTTCTAATACAACAGATAAATTAAGTGGACTTAATTACATAATAAAAGGTCTCACTATAGGATTTCCTTTAAGAAAAAGTGGCATCATCTCTAAAAGCAGGGCAGAAACAGATGAAATGTCATTACTGGAAAGATCATAGAAATTAACTAAATCTTTATACACTAGCAGACCAGTATCTACATGTTTTTTCAGGACATATACTAACATTTTTTCTCAAAAGATAACTTACAGGCAAGTAGAACATGTATATTACAGTTAACAGATGTGATAGCTCATGTTTTACCACACACTGAAGGCAAGCAAAGCTAAACAACTAGAAACAATTGAAGTTCATGGGCAGAAAACATGATCTTCTAATCTAGAAATGCTAATTTAATTCTAGAGTTGGAATGCTATAAAGAAGGAGCAAAAACTCTCTAATAAACCCTAGACTTGGAGGATAGACAAACTTAAGATGGTGAGGTAAAATAAGTCTGCCTTAGACTGAAAAACTTTCCTGCAGATTTCTGGGTGAAAACTTTCAAACTAGAATTTTATAATTTCCTTTTTATCAAACCAGTATATTTCTTTGTATGTGTATTCTTTTGGCAGAAGGCTGAACAAGTGTCCATCAATCCCATAAGAAATCAGAAAGTACACTCAGGAATTTCTTTTTATGGGTTCATTTAAGCATTAACTAGAAAGAGCATATTACTGTACCATAATGTTTATATGATCTCTTAATTATACATCATAAAAAATTTAAACACCTGTTAACGTCAGGTTATCTTCTCTGCTTTAAGATCTATTTGCTGGTATAGATCTCCAATTACTACACTTTCTTAGAAAATATACAGTATTTCCTTTACCAGATAAGTTTTATAAATAGAAAAATAAGATTAAATTATCTTTATGAACTATTTTTAGCAGTTCTTCCCATTTTTATAAATAAGATGACAACAGTGTGAACTGTAATAGAAAATAATTTTATAAATATTATACCTTTATCTTCAAAATAGCATTTTATTTACCTTGTTAATAGACACTATCAAAGCTGGTTCCACTTTAGCTTCAATTTCTTCTGGAGTGTAAAAACAATAGAGTTTACCCCCTCTTAAAACACAGTACAACCTTCTCCAACGAATTAGACCTCCTACCATTTGCTGAAAAAGAAAAATCAAGAAATTCTCAACTTTAAATCATTATTTATCATCTTAACCCTAAACGCAACAAAATACTTGAATTATCAGTTAGTTTTTAAAGATGTTTTAATATGATAGCTACCCAATTAATTTAACATACAATAAGTTAGTAGCCCAAAGTCAAAAAGTTAGTATCAGAGAAGAAATGTTTTGAATTCTCAAAAGCATTATGCATAAAGGAAGTAATGATTATCACATAACTCATACACATAAAATCATAAATCAATGCAATTTAAGAGAAGTTAGCCTATTAAAAATTAGTGCTTGGAATTCCACAGCAATTTACCGAATGACTCAGGAAAATTATAAAAATAACTCAATGTTCAAAATATAACTTTCCCTTACTGTTCTCAGAACACGGACTTCCCTGTATAAATGCAAATTTTCTTTCCTCTTAATGGAATCTTTTTTAAAAAGCTATTGATTGACGCCCATAATTAATTATTTACTGAATATGAATAACTATAGTTATAAATAAATAAGGAGTAGGTTGCACAGAGGCAGCTTTGGAAGCCTAGAGGCCAAAACTGTGCTGAAAGCTGTCTGCCAGAAAGGTCTTTATGGGAAAGGTTTGAGAAGTCCTCATCAGTTTCCCCAAGTAGTCCTCTGTTACGGATTATCCTGTTGCTGCTATTAATGAAGCAGAGGAACCTGGAGAGGCAGCTCCCTAGCCATCAGAATTGCATTAAGACCCTTCCCCTTCCCACCTTATCACTCCCAGCCACAACTCCTATTCTATGTCTAACAATGAGGAAGCTGCCATTCAAGAGACAATTTTATATACAAAAAAAGAAAATACTTCTCAATATCAAAATGCCAAACAATTGCCATTGAGATCTAAATTAGAGCTATAATTGTTGTAGGATATTTAAAGTCTTCTGACCTGCTCATTAAGAAATCCCGCAAATACATCCTCAGCCATACAGGTTGGTTGGGCGACTAGTCGGCAGCACATGTTACCATATAAGGGAAGCCAAAATGAAGATTCTTCTATTTAAATGAGAAAAAAAGTCAAGGTATAAATATGTGTTTATTTAAGGTCATTATACATTTCAATTATTTTTACAATTTTTTTTGCTTTATATAAGAACATATGTAAAGGTCCCTCCTACTCATATTACCATATTCAATGACAACATCAAATGAAAGAAAGCAGTCAGGACAGGATGATATTAAACTAACAGTTTGTAGTAGTGGTCCCCAACATCTTGGGCACCAGGGACCGGTTTTGTGGAAGACAATTTTGCTACAGACTGGGAGGGTGGAATGGTTTCAGGATGATTCAAGCACATTACTTATACTGTGCATTTTACTTATATTATTATTATTATTACATCAACTCCACCTCAGATCATCAGGCATTAGATTCTGGAGGTTGGGGATCCCTGGTTTATAGCATGCTATCACCCGGAATAGACATGGAACTTTTAGTCTCTTGATCTCTTTCTTGATCTTAAAACAATTAATCAATGGAGGTAGTTCAGGGCATATAAGTAAACTCAGGTAATTTAAAAACAATCCTAATAAAATGATTTTTGTATGTCACATTCTACTTTTTACTCTAGTTTTCAGTATAGTAATTAGCAAATTGATCCTCTGAATAAAACACTTCACAGCACAACTTAATTTAATAATAAACCTTTTGGTCCTTCCCCTTCTCTCTTTCCTTACAGTTGTAAGCCATTATGTGAAGCCCACCAAGATGGGGATCTGTGCCAAGAGTTGGGGGGAGGGGAACAGTAGTGGGCAGAGCTAGGTGCTGGAGCCAGGCAGGATAAGAACAGTGAGTGAGAAAGCTTGCTGGCATGAGGCGGCAGAGCCTGAATGGGCTGAGGACGATGGATCACACGGGGAATCTAGAACCCAAGGGGAATCTCTTCTCAGTGGTTGGCCTGGCATGGAGAATTGGGGTCCAGGTAGAGCAAGGAGGGTATCTATGCGCAGTGGCTGCCCAAGTGAGGTGTCAGAATCCTAGGAGAGTAAGAGAAGTGTGCACATTTCGGGGGTGGTCCAGACATGGGTGTCAGCTTGAGGAGTGAGGAAGCCATTCACACATCTGGTAAACCAGAGGAGTGCGTCCGAGTCCAGGAAGAAGGAAATCCAAGCACAGGGACAGCTGGGTATGGGGTGTCACAGCACAGGGAGGCTGACGGGGGTGTCCACATGGGGTAATGAGGGCAGCCAGGCACGTGGGGCTAAAACCCGAGTGGGGTGAGGAAGGCAATTATGTGAGGAAGATGGGAAAACGGTTGCTTAAGGAGACTAATCAAAGAATAAAAGACAGTAGATAATATAAAGATAATAGAAGACAGGTTTCTCACTATCAGAGAAAGGAAATACAAATATGCAGAATGAACTCTTTGGTATTGGTTTAGAACTAGGTGTACTGGTATGAACTCATGGTTTTCAACATATAGAGATTAAGAAATCCATGACAAAAAATATATACATGTATGTCCACTAAGAGGGCCTAGGAAAAGTGACAACTAATGGTGACAGTTTAACAGCAGTGAATTTACCTAAAGCTCCCATGTCTTCTAAATAGTATTTCTATCAAAAAGAACCAGTCTTCTTTGGAGAAATGGCTGATTCCAGGACTGGGGCAGGTAAAGTACATGATGAGTCTGAAATATTTTGTCATGCCTGAAGCAAGGAAGTACTCAATGAATGAGGAGGATAAAGACAGAGACCCATCTTGAATGTAACCCCACTGGCCAAAACGGAGACAATTTTAATATAAAAATAAACAAGATATTAACAGATTATAATGCACTGACTAAAACTATAAAACACGAATCCATGTTATTATATAAATAAATCAATGAATAAGTTGAAAGTCTAATAAATATTATACTTAGTTTCAAAGTATCCCCATTCCCCACACAAATTATATATTAATTACAAAAGCGGGAAACAAAAAGAGTAACTGTACAGTAGAGAAGCTTGACAGACACCCTAAAATCAAGTGACTGAAGTGAACATCATCAGTAATGGGATGAATCAAAATACGCCACCTGATAGAATGCAATTAGAACGCAGCACTTCTGTGACATTTCTGCCAAAGATGCATATCCTGAGTCTTAGCACCAGAAAACATTCAACAAACCTAAACACAGAGAACTTCTACAAAATAACTATGATATTTTAAAATGTCATAGTTATGAAAGCCAAGGAAAGACTGGAGAACTGATCTAGATTGAAAGAAACTAAAGAAGCATGATGATTAAATGCAGTAAGTGAATCTACACTGGATCCTTTGGTCATAGGGACATTACTGGAAAAATATTTGAATAGTGTCTGTTTAATAGGAATAACAGTAATACATTAATATTCATTTCCTGACTTGGATAGCTGTAATGATGTAGCTGGATGTCTTTTAGCAGGAAATAGATACTAACATAGTTGAGAGTAATGAAGCATCAGATAAGCACCTTGCTCTCATATACTTCTTGAGAAAAAAAAAAAGACCTTGATATTCAACTTTTAACTTTTCTATAAGTTTGCAATTGTTTAATAAAGTTCTTTCAAAAAACATTAAGATACAATATTGTAAAGTTTAAAAAAAAAAGATATTCCTCTAATGTGCAGGTGGGTATACAGCCTTTACAACTGTATGGAAGGAAAGCACTGTATAATCTATTGTGTGTATCAGGGTAAAAATAAAAATGCAACATATGGTCAGTCCTTTTTCACACTGGACCACACAAAAAAAGATTTATAAAGTTTTCACTGTACCCCTGTTGGTAAATGCCTATTAAATGACTAACCATTGGCTGTTACTATTATTAACCAAAAAGTAAGTTCAGAAAATAAAATACTTTTGGTAAAAATACAATTATTTAATATATATTTAATAGATGCAGCCAAGGTTTGGTACATCAGTTAAATGAAAAAGACCAGCCTAAATGAAGAGCATGTGTGTGGATGCTAAGTTGCTTCAGTAGTGACCGATTTCTGTGCAACACCATGGACTGTAGCCCTCCAGGCTCCTCTGTCCATGGGATTCTCCAGGCAAGAATACCAGAGTGGGTTGCCATGCCCTCCTCCAGGGGATCTTCCCGACCCAGGGATCGAACCCGAGTCTCTAACCTCTAATCGGCAGGCAGGTTCTTTACCACTAGCACCACCTGAGAAGCCCAAATGAACAGCACAAAATAAAATAATTTTTATCAATTTACCTGCTCAAGATTCTACTAAAGAATAGCACACAACAAATTTTCTGGGCCTATTCTTTTTTATTATTACCTTGTTAAAGCTGCTATCTTTTAGAAATGAAGGGCTTCATCTGAGAGAAATTAAGTGTATAAATACAATACAGCCAATGACTTTAAAATGCAGATATAAATAAATGAGAATCTCCCTTCTTAAAATAGGCAGGAAATGAAAGGAACTTTATATAAAAGCATGGATCTAAGTAATATATCTGAAATCAAATTTGTGATTTATGAATTTAAAATTTGAAAGTGAATTTCTTTACATACAAGACTTATGGATGACTTGTTTTTAAGTTAGGATGTAACTCCTAAAGAAATAGAATCATAAGTGATTAGTTTTTCAGACCAGTTCATAAAGTTTGTTCAATCAACAATGTACCTGGAACCTAAACACCACATGTAACAGCTTCTCTAGCAAAATAATTTCAGATTTCATGGCACACCAAGAAAAATAATTCCTTCCTAGTTGTAGTCCTTGAAAAAAGATATTCAATGTAAAATTCTTTGCTCTACAGATCACATGCCACATAGGCTGTAATCAGCTGTTACTTCTCATGTAGATTTCTCTACAGCTCATGACCACTGGAGAATAAAGCACAGAGCTACAGCTTCTTCTACTTTTAACAAGAAGGATGGCATCTATGCTGGTCACTTAACTTGCCCAAGTATCAACTCTCATTCTTAAAAATACTACCTGTAAAATACTAGGGTTGTTGTGAAATCAAATAAGAAAATGCATATATATGACATTTATCACTGTATCTGACATGTAACAGATGCTGCTTATAATTTCATATCCAGGGCACTCTCAGTCCCGAAGCCATATCCTTTCCATTTTTCAATGCTGTCTTTCCAGTCTTGTGCAACACATTTAATCAAAATACTTTATTTTTCTTTTCTAACCAAGGGTGATATTAGGACAAGATGAAATGAAACAGGAAGTGAAAGAACAGTTTGACTTTTCATTACTCGAGGATTTCATCTAATTCATCTGTAGTTTCAGAAGGGGAACAAAATGGAGTTTTAAAATGACAGCGACAACAAAACAAAGGCAAGAGAAAGAATCCAGATAACATCTCAGTTCCATGTCAGTCAATCTTTACAATGTGATTTCATTGTTTTATAAAAAGTATAAAAATTTCTTGATGACAAATACAAGCCTTACAATACCATTTTGGCTTTTTCCTTCTTGGGAGAAAATAATAGCAAATGAAGCAACTGACAAACAACTAATCTCAAAAATATACAAGCAACTCCTGCAGCTCAATTCCAGAAAAATAAAAGACCCAATCAAAAAATGGGCCAAAGAACTAAATAGACATTTCTCCAAAGAGGACATACAGATGGCTAACAAACACATGAAAAGATGCTCAACATCACTCGTTATCAGAGAAATGCAAATCAAAACCACTATGAGGTACCATTTCACGCCAGTCAGAATGGCTGCGATCCAAAAGTCTACGAGTAATAAATGCTGGAGAGGGTGTGGAGAAAAGGGAACCCTCTTACACTGTTGGTGGGAATGCAAACTAGTACAGCCACTATGAAGAACAGTGTGGACATTCCTTAAAAAACTGGAAATAGAACTGCCATACGACCCAGCAATCCCACTGCTGGGCATACACAGTGAGGAAACTAGAATTGAAAGAGACACGTGTACCCCAATGTTCATTGCAGCACTGTTTATAATAGCCAGGACATGGAAGCAACCTAGATGTCCATCAGCAGATGAATGGATAAGAAAGCTGTATACACACAATGGAGTATTACTCAGCCATTAAAAAGAATACATTTGAATCAGTTCTAATGAGGTGGATGAAACTGGAGCCTATTATACAGAGTGAAGTAAACCAGAAAGAAAAACACCAATACAGTATACTAACGCATATATATGGAATTTAGAAAGATGGTAATGACAACCCTGTATGCAAGACAGCAAAAGAGACACAGATGTATAGAACAGTCTTTTGCACTCTGTGGGAGAGGGAGGGGGGGATGATTTGGCAGAATGGCATTAAAACATGTATAATATCATATAAGAAACAAATCGCCAGTCCAGGTTTGATGCAGGATACAGGAAGCTTGGAGCTGGTGCACTGGGATGACCCAGAGGGATGGTAGGGGGAGGGAGGTGGGAGGGGGGTTCAGGATGGGGAACACGTGTACACCCATGGCGGATGCATGTTGATTTATGGTAAAACCAATACAATATTGCAAAGTAAAAAAAAAATAATAATAGTAATAAAATTAAAAAAAATAAAATAAAGACACAGCTTTGAAAAAAAAGAGCAATAAAGTTGAGTTATAAATTTCAAAAATCTTGTATATCCTCTTTATAGTATTTGGGAGACACTGACATACTTTATTTAGGAAAACCTTATTAAACATAGATGTATTAACAAATAAATCAAAGGGTGACTTTTTCCTGCATAAAATTGTGTTTATTTTTAATTACGCACTTTTTTCCCCAAAATATAATTGATTTACAAGATTTTCATTTACATACATTTCTAGGAACATATCTATCACATCAAAAGAGTTTGGCATATAGGCTAGTGTTCTTAAATTTTCTCCAGTGGAAGCTACAAGTTCGGCTGTCAACCGTTTGGGGTGTTATTGCTGTAAGCACAGGTCTTTTCATAGTCTTTAATATTCTACTCAGGCTTCCCAGGTGGTATTAGTGCCAATGCAGGAGACATAAGAGATGTGGGTTCAATCCCTAGGTCAGGAAGATCCCCTGGAGGTGAGCATGGCCACCTACTCCAGTATTCTTGCCTGGAGAACCCATGGGCAGAAGAGCCTGGTGGCCAACAGTCCACAGGGTCACAGAGTCGGACATGACTGAGGCGACTTAGTGTGAATGCTCAATATGCTAATCTCTATTGTGTTTCTCTTAAAAAGAAATATACCACATAGTTCTCATGCTTATTTGTTCATGAGCATTTTATTAAAGGAGAATCTAGTAATATCTTAAAGACCACTAACTACAAGGGACACTGATGAAATAGATGCTTTCTTTGTGAATTTTATTCATTTCAACAGTCTTTTGATGATTTAGTTGAAAGAATAGGATCTTTCATCATCAATTCCATTATTAACAAATCAATAGTATTTTGAATTTTCAGGTGCTTTATCAGTAATAATATATGCCTAACCAGAACACATGGCAGAACAAGCACCGCCTGTCCTCGATTATTTAAAGTCTGGCTTGAACACTAGCTAGCTACATAATCTGGCACATTACATTCTCTAAGCTGTATTTTATTTATCTGTAAAATGTAAATGATAACAAAATAAGGAACTTGGGAAGGTCACAGAGTTAGCCAGTGGTAGAGCTAGGATACGAATCCAAGGCTGAGGGCTCCACAGTCTCCATTATTAATCACTTCACTGTAATCCTCCCTAATAACTATATCTCACAGAGACTAAAAATAAAAACTGCTTTAGCATAAGGACATGTAATAGGATACCCTACTCTCAACAGATTTTGGGGAGAACAATACAGTATTGTTAACCTATGTCACATGTTGTACCGCAGATCTCTAGAACTTATTCACCTTGTATAACGGAAGCTTTATACCAGTTTATTAGCACCCCCTTTCTCTTCTTCCAAACCCCTAGTCACTGCCATAGTAACTCCCATAGTAAACTACGCTCTGCTTCTAAACAGTCTGTCTATTTCAGGGAGAAGGCAATGGCACCCCACTCCAGTACTTTTGTCTGGAGAATCCATGGACGGAGGAGCCTGGTAGGCTGCAGTCCAGGGGGTTGCTTGAGACACTTCATATAAGTGGAATCAGTTAGTATTTGTCCTTCTGTGACTGGTTATTTCAGTTAGCATAATGTCAAAGATCATTCATGAGGTCACATATTACAGAATTTTCTTTCTCAAGGCTGAATATGTCTGGAACATAACAGGCACTCAATATATGGTGATAACATCAATAATTCTAGAGAACTGACACAAAATGAATTAAAACTTAATTTGCCAAGTTTTCCGATTTGCCAACTGATAATGCTAATACTATTACAAACTTGAAGTTGTGGGCAAAAGAAAGCTCAATTGAATTGTTCAGACCAATCCTCCCACTGAAAACTACTATAAAATGCTGAACCAAACCTATTTAAAAAACTTTAGAGCAACAAAGAGGTAACAAAACTAAAAGAAACTACCAGTACAAATCTGATAAATGAGAACCAGTAAGTTAAATGAGCTGTTTGTCTTGAGAGCATTTGCTAATCCAGGAAAATTCAATTTATGATTTAAAGATCCTGCAAGATGAGGGAAGTAGACCAGAAATCAGTCTAGGACTTTAACAACAAAGGCAGATTAATGGGAGGATTCCTCATATTAAGCTGAGAGCCCAAAGGAATCACCAACTGGATAGTGAAAGTGAAGTCACTCAGTTGTGTCCAACTCTTTGCGACCCTGTGGACTGTAGCCTACCAGGCTTCTCTGTCCATGGGATTTTCCAGGCAACAAAACTGGAATGGGTTGCCATTTCCTTCCATAAATAAACCAGTCTAACTGCCCAGGATTCCCACTGCCCGGAAGTGTGGATGAAGGGATCCAGAGAAATTCAGACATGGTCTTTGGATAAAGTGAGCCTAGTCTCTCCAAGTTCCTGCCAGAAGCAGACACTAAGCATTAATTTATTCTGCTATGTAAACAGTCAATTATAATGACTAGTCCACTCCAGTACTCTTGCCTGGAAAATCCCATGGACGGAGGAGCCTGGTAGGCTGCAGTCCATGGGGTCGTGAAGAGTCAGACACGACTGAGCAACTTCACTTTCACTTTTCACTTTCCTGCATTGGAGAAGGAAATGGCAACCCACTCCAGTGTTCTTGCCTGGAGAATCCCAGGGACGGGGGAGCCTGGTGGGCTGCCGTCCATGGGGTCACACAGAGTTGGACACGACTGAAGTGACTTAGCATAATAGCATAGCATAGTACATGAAAATAACTATACATGAAGAAACTGAGTGGTAACCATTTACAAAAAAAAAAAAAATAGAACCTAAGAAAGACTTTATATATCTGAATTATTAGCCATAGACTATAAAATAGCTATATTCACTCTTTTAATAAAAACCTTAAAGATAATATTAACAGTGCATGCAGGGAATACAAAGTGGCATAGCAGATTTAAGAAAAAAATCAAACAGAACTTCTAGAAATAAGAAGTACAATAAGTGAAATGAAGAACTTGGTATACAGATTCAACAGCAGATCAGACAGAGCTGCAAAGAGAATAAAGGAAATAAAAGAGTGCATTGAAAATTCTAGGAAAAGTAGCAAAGGGAAAAAAAATGAGGAATAGATCATAAATGATAATAAAAATAGAAAACACAGTCAGAAAGATTAACATAGGTTTAATAAGAATGCTAGAGGAAGAAAGGCAAAAGAATGGACCAGAGGCTGTCTGAATAGCCAAGATTTTGTCCAGAATAATGAAAGGCATCAATCAGCGTAAAGAAGTTCAAGATTTCCAAAAACATCATAAATAAAACTAAATTCTTCACCTATAGCATGGTGAAGCTTCAGAAAACCAAAGACAAAGAAAAAAACGAAAAGTTACCATCACAGAAGCAACACGCTGACAATGATTTTTAATAGCCACTTCAAGACCCTGATAGCTCAGTTGGTAAAGAATCCACCTGCAATGCAGGAGACCCCGGTTCAATTCCTGGGTTGGGAAGATCCCCTGGAGAAGGGAAAGGCTACCCACTCCAGTATTCTGGCCTGGAGAATTCCATGGACTATATAGTCCATGGGGTCACAAAGAGTTGGACACGCCTGAGCCACTGTCACTCACACTTTTCATAAGACACCAGAAGGTAGTGGAATTATAGCTTTAATACTCAAAAAGAAAAATATTAAAGTGCTAAACTTCTACACCATGTAAAAAATGCCTTCTAAGAGTGAAGCTAAACAAAGTCATCTTCAGACAGACACAAAGAATCAAGAGGTATGATACTAACATAATATACTAAAATAAATACTAAGGATTATACTTCAAGCAGCAGGAAAATGATCCCAGATGTAATAAGGTATTATATAACACACAAGGATTTTTAACCTCTGAGCCACCGGGGAAGCCCCATTTATATCATAATTATTTGTTAAACTACACATTTACATTTTATGAACTTTTCTCTATTTTTAATGTAATATTTTAGTGTGAAATTTAAAAAATGTATAGAGTCATCTCTCCTTACAACAAAAAGTATAAGTAAGGTAGTACATGATTTTATATATTCTACCTTGAAAAATGAAAAAATAAATAATCCAAATCATATTTCTAGTCTACTTTACCAACACTACTGTATATGTTTCATCATAGCTACAAGTAATCTGGGAGTGTGGAAAGTGCTTATGCTAAGTTTTACAAATCTTCCTAATCACTTACCTCCCTTCTTCACCCTGCTATCTATTTCTTTTTAACAAATTATAACTACCAGTTATCATCTAGAGAAAAATGTTTAAAATCAATTTAGCCCCACTTTTCCCTTATATCCTCTGCTTTCTACCAATAGACAGGTTGGTTTCCTCAATTACAAATTCAAAAATAAGATAGGTCTTTGACAACTATTAACAGAAGAGTGGTGAAGTCACCCATTTCAAGTCAAAGAAAAGGATTCAGAAAATGTAAAACCTTTCTCTTCTTAACAAGCAAGCCTCACAAACAAATCCCTAGCAAACAGGAGACAGAGAGAAAAATAAACTTTTCACTTTTGGGGAAAAGGGACAAACATATTTGAAAGAATTCACAGAATCACTCATGCCTATGTCATATAAGGCAATAGTCACTTCAGAGGAACACATTAAAATCAGCAATTATTACTGTCACACACATATATTGACATAACATGTATAATAAGTAAAATAAATACCGTACTTACCATTCCCATTAACAGAGAGATTATGAGTCTTGAAGCTATCCTCAGCGCTTTCCAAGCTCAGGGTAGTATGAGCTAGCAAATTGTACTTTGCATCACTAATAGTGAGAAAAAAGACAGGTGTTAAGGATTTTAGTATATTTTCTACTACATAAAATATTTAGATGTTCAACAACAAAATAAACAACCCGATTTAAAAATGGGCAAAGGTCTTGAATAGACATTTCTTCAAAGAAAATATACAAATGGCCAATAAAAATATGAAGAGATACTCAAGAACATTAATCATTAGGAAAACAAAATCGAAACCACTTCACATCCATTAGAACGACCATTATTAAAACAAAACAAAACAGAAAGTAACAAGTTATTGGCAAGGATGTGGACAAATTGGAATCATTCTCCATTGTTGATGGAAATGTAAAATGTTAACCACTATGGAAAACAGTATGATCATTCTTCGAAAAATAAAATAGAATTACCATGTAAAGTCTGATGAGAATTTTTACTAATTAGGCCAGGTGATATGTTTCATAAATCTTCTTTGTCTCTTACTATATATGTAATAAAATAAACCTTACAAAAAATATGTATACATGTAGCAATAATGCAATGCATGCATGCACTTCATTAATAAATAATGGCACACTCCACAGAATGTTGTTCCCGGGTGAAGGCATCTTGGTTTTGGATTTTTCAGTTTTATTGAAAAACAATTGCCATACATTACTGTGTAAGTCTAAGGTTCACAGCACTTGATTTTATTGGTTTGGTTTATCTGGACAGAGAAGCCTGGCAGGCCACAGTCTAAGGGATCTCAAAGAGTTGGACACAACTCAGCAACTGAGCATGCACATGGTGGGTTTCAATATACACCCGTCATAGACAAGAGACACATCTTACTAGCAACGTTTTTCTGTCAGTGTTTACATAAGAAAATGGATGCTTGTCTCCAAAACTTGACCAAAAAAAAAAAAAAATTTAACAAAACAACTCGTAAGTACATTTTTAAGTTACATTCTGAATACAACTGGTATAATTCAGACTTCTATTCAGACTATTGGGAAGGTTGCTAGACCAAAGACACACTATGAGAACCTCATTTGCAGTGTGGGCATTCTCTGCTATTTTCACTTGTCCTGACAAATTTCTATAGTGAGTTTCATTATTAGATCTTATTTTTCCCTACTGTTACATAATAAGTGCCCCTCAAAAGTTGAGTAAGTATTTTTTTAAACAATGGTGAAGAATAAAACAATTGAGAACAACAATTATAATAGAAGAGCAAATATTACTACACACAAAATTGCCTATTAACAATCATATGAGTTGCTTGGTGATGGGGCACAATATTTAAGCACTATCTCAACATAATAATTGGTCATTGATACATGGATTTTATGCAACTACAATTTTTCCCATGCTAAACAATGGTAAACAGACTCCCTATTAGTGTTTTAGTGCAAAATGTGTTATTTTCAGGAAGAGATTATTGACAAGAAGTGGATAAGTGATGCAAGAGAGTGACGCTAGGTGCATCTGACACACAACAAGGCCGTCAGTGTGGCAGGATTACAGTGACAGAGAGGGGGACACAATGGCTACAAGCCGAGTACAGGCAGACACCCTGCACTGCAGGAGGGCATGCCTTGTAGGGCATGATGAGTGACAGAGAGGGGGACACAATGGCTACAAGCCGAGTACAGGCAGACACCCTGCACTGCAGGAGGGCATGCCTTGTAGGGCATGATGAGTGACAGAGAGGGAGACACAATGTCTACAAGCCGAGTACAGGCAGACACCCTACACTGCAGGAGGGCATGCCTTGTAGGGCATGATGAGGCCCCTGGGTTTTATTCTCAGTGAGATAGGAAGCAAGTGGTAGGTTTTGAGTAGAGGCATGTGCTATGATCTGACTTGTATTTTTTAATGATCCCTCTGGGGCTATGTAGACAAAAGACCACAGAGGCCAAGAGAGAAATGGAGATGCCAACCAGAAAGCTACTGCACCTCACCAGTCAAGAGCTGATGCAAGGCCTGGAATAGGGTGGTAGTTGATGGGATGGGGAGAAGTGGTAAGATTTTTGATATATTCTAGAGTTGACCCAATGTGGACACGGGATGCAAAAGAAAGGAAAGAATCAAGGACAACTCCAAAGAGTTTGGCCTGAGCAACTAAAAAAGCGAATTCTTATTAACTGCAAAGAGGCTGACTGAGAAAAGAAGGGATATGGGGAGTAAAAATTTAGTTTTGAACAGATTAGGTTTGAGACTGGGTTGTTGAGTAGGCAGGTGGATAATGAATCTGGAGTTATGAGAGGAAAAAGTATTAAAGAATGAAATTTGGGAGTTACCAATATATAAATGATATTTAATGAAAGTTACATAAAATGTGACAACTGAGTATTTGGACACAAGTACTCCATCATTTCAGATTAAGTTTAAGCACAATAAACAAAGGAGACAGGCAAGGAACAGTCACTGAGGCAGAAGAAAACTCACAAAAGTGGTATCCAAGGAAGCCGAGTTCAAAAAGTGTTTCAAGGAGGGTGATCAACTGTGCTGAATACTGAAAATTCCAGGAAGAGGAACACTGATAAATGACCATGGTATTTGACAACATGAAGATCACTGCTGACCTTGATAAGAGCAGTTTCTACAGGATGGGATAGAAGTTAACATGGTGAAACCTGACTGAACTGGTTCAAGACAATGAATGACAGGAAGTGGAGATAGAGTATGTAAAAACTTTTCTGTAAAGGACAGCTGTTCAATGGGGCAAGAGAAATGCGAGGAACTTCAGCATGTTTATGTTTTTGGAAATGATGCAGTAGAAGAAAAACTGATGATAGAGAAGGGGGAACATGTGCAAGGAGCCAACTTTTGAGAATTTGAGAAGATGATCAAATGCATAGGTGGGCGGTCTCGGAGTAAGGGCAGTTCAAAAGGAAGGAAAGCAGCAAATGAAGATAAAAATGCAGGTAGGCTGAAAGATTCGGTTGACAGAGGATACACAAGTTCTTTTCTGATTACTTCAGCATCATCAATGCTGTATCAAATGAAGTCATCAGCTTTGACTATAGAGACCTCTGTCAGCAAAGTGATGTCTCTGCTTTTTAATACACTGTCTAGGTTTGTCACTGCTTTCCTTCCAAGGAGCAAGTGTCTTTTAAAGTTATGGTTTTTCCAGTAGTCACATATAGATGTGAGAGCTGAACCATAAAGAAGGCTGAGTGCCAAAGAATTAATGTTTTCAAACTGTGTGCTGGAAAAGATTCTTCAGAGTACCATGGACTGCAAGGAGATCAAGCCAGTCAATCCTAAAGAAAATCAGCCCTTCACATTCATTTGAAGGACTGTTGCTGAAGCTCCAATACTTTGACTACCTAATGCAAAGAGCTAGTTCACTAGAAAAGACCCTGTTGCTGGGAAAGATTGAAGACAAAAGAAGAAGGGGTCAGAAAGAATGTGATGGTTAGATAGCATCACCAACTTAATGGATACGAATCTGAGCAAACTCCAGGAGATAGTGGAGCACAGGGGAACCTAGAGTGTATGTCCATGGGGTCACAAAGAGTTCAACATGACTCAGCAACTGAACAATAACAACAAAATCAGCTTTGAATCAGATCAGATCAGCTCAGACACTCAGTCGTGTCCGACTCTTTGCAACCCCATGAATTGCAGCACGCCAGACCTCCCTGTCCATCACCAACTCCCGGAGTTCACTCAGACTCACGTCCATCGAGTCAGTGATGCCATCCAGCCATCTCATCCTCTGTCGTCTCCTTCTCCTCCTGCCCCCAATCCCTCCCAGCATCAGAGTCTTTTCCAATGAGTCAACTCTTCACATGAGGTTGCCAAAGTACTGGAGTTTCAGCTTTAGCATCATTCCTTCCAAAGAAATCCCAGGGCAGATCTCCTTCAGAATGGACTGGTTGGATCTCCTTGCAGTCCAAGGGACTCTCAAGAGTCTTCTCCAACACCACAGTTCAAAAGCATCAATAAGGAGTGGAAAAAGAGGTTCTATAAGAGAGAGTAATGTAATGTGAAATACTAATCCTGACAAGAGGTAAAGTGAAAGGCTGTGGACACTTCGGACGATTGCTAATATTGGAACTCACTTAAGATCAGTGATCCCTCTAAAGTGAGACCAGACAGTATTATTATTGTTATTTCCTCATCTATTCCTCATGAGTGCAGGTGCAGAGGAGCTAAAGGCAGGATTTAACCAAACCAGTCAATCCTAAAGGAAATCAGTCCTGAATATTCATTGGAAGGACTGATGCTGAAGCTAAAATGCCAATACTTCAGCCATCTGATGCAAAGAACTGACTCATTGGAAAAGACCCTGATACCGGGAAAGATTGAAGGCAGGAGGAGAAGGGGATGACACAGGACGAGATGGTTGGATGGCATTACCAACTCGATGGACTTGACTTTGAGTAAGCTCCGGGAGTTGGTGATGGATAGGGAAGCCTAGCGTGAAGCGGTCCATGGGATCACAAAGCGTAGGACGTGACTGAGTGACTGAACTGAACTAAAGTTTCTCCAAGGTAAGTATAACAAAAGGAGAGAAATAATAGAAAATAATAAAATGGTAAATCAAGGAATTTAAGCTAATTGGAGTCAGAATATTGAACAGAGAAAGCTGGAAATGTGAGAGGTGGTAGATATCGTTGGATATTACTACACATACCATGTGCAATTATTAGTCATGACAAGATCTAGGGTACAACTGTGGGATGGATGGCTAAAACTGGCACAAGATCACCAGAGGCAAGGAAGTCATGAAACTTAGAGGTCAAGGTATTAGATGAACAGTCTGCATGTATTTTAAATTCATCAAGAAATATTATCTGAAATGGTAAGAGGCAGAGACTGGGAGAGAAAGAATGAAGATAATTCAGTGTTTTACTTTTAGGAGTGATGTAATTTATTCTTACTGACCACTAAAAGTATTAAAGTATTCTTCACTTCAAGAACAGCATCATTTCCATACACAATGGAATATGAAATACTGCTTTTAGTGTACACAGGAAGTAGCTATGTTACAGGCTGTGCATTTGTACCAAGTGCATTGCAGAGGTGGCAACCTGTGTGGCAGAATAGGCTAAAATTGTGTGATGACCCAAATATCTGTTGATTTTTTTTCTCAGGCCTTATAAAATAATTGTGGCTACGACATCTTTTCCTCAACTATTTGAGATAAACATGTAATACATTTGCCTCTGTTTCCAATGAATTACACATCTTAAAATAACAATACAAAAAAAGTTATTGATAACCTCCCCTAAGAATAAAGTATGATAGAACCAATTGATAGATAATGTGGTCTTTAAAATGATCATATAAAGACTCTGTAATAACTCAAGGAAAAAATGTGTGTGTGTACATATATACATACACATATATATGAATGTATAGCATAATTATGAATATATATATACCTCACAAAGCTAGTTACTTTAAAACCTGGAGGAAAAATATCAGTTCAAAATTATAAAAACTATGCACAAGCTGGAATCAAGATTGCTGGGAGAAATATCAATAATCTCAGATAAGCAGATGATACCACCCTCATAGCAAAGTGAAGAAGAACTAAAGAGCCTCTTGATGAAAGTGAAAGAGGAGAGTGAAAAAGTTGCCTTAAAACACAATATTCAGAAAACTAAGATCATGGCATCTGGTCCCATCA
Source organism: Bubalus kerabau (assembly GCF_029407905.1). Lineage (NCBI taxonomy): Eukaryota > Metazoa > Chordata > Mammalia > Artiodactyla > Bovidae > Bubalus > Bubalus kerabau. The sequence goes on from NC_073624.1 coordinate 141,517,586, forward strand.
CTTCATGGCAAATAGATGGGAAAACAATGAGAGACTTTATTTTGGGGGGCTACAAAATCACTACAGATGGTGACTGCAGCCATGAAATTAAAAGACACTTGCTCCTTGGAAGAAAAGCTATGACCAACCTAGACAGCATATTAAAAAGCAGAGAAATTACTTTGCCAAAAAAAAGGTCCATCTAGTCAAAGCTATGGTTTTTCCAGAAGTCATGTATGGATGTGAGAGTTGGACTATAAAGAAAGGTGAGTGCCGAAGAATTAATGCTTTTGAACAGTGGTGCTGGAGAAGACTCTTGAGAGTCCCTTGGACTGCAAGGAGATCCAACCAGTCAATACTAAAGGAAATCAGTCCTGAATGTTCATTGGAAGGATTGATGCTGAAGCTGAAACTCCAATACTTTGGCCACCTGATGTGAAAAACTGACTCATTGGAAAAGACCCTAATATTGGGAAAGAATGAAGGCAGGAGGAAAATGGAACAACAGAGGATGAGATGGTTGGAGAGCATCACCAACTCGATGGACATGAGCTTGAGCAAGTTCTGGGAGCTGGTGATGGACAGGGAGGCCTGGCGTGCTGCGGTCCATGATGTTGCAGAGTCGGACACGACTGAGCGAGTGAACTGAACTGATTTGATCTATAAAGTAAAAGTGAAAGTCACTCAGGCATGTCCAACTCTTTGTGACCCCATGGACTATACAGTCTATGGAATTCTCCAGGTCAGAATACTGGGGTAGGTAGCCTTTCCCTTCTCCAGGGGATCTTCCCAACCAAGGGATCACACCCAGATCTCCTGCATTGCAGGCAGATTCTTTACCAGCTGAGCCACAAGGGAAACCCAAGAACACTGGAGTGGGTAGCCTATCTCTTCTCCAGCAGATCTTCCTGACCCAGGAATCGAACTGGGGTCTCCTGCATTGCAGACAGATTCTTTACCAACTGAGCAGTTAGGGAAGCCCAATTGATCTATAATAAACTGAATACACTTTTTCTCTTTCTAGGTTCTATTTCTAAAGTTTATATTACTTTTATAATGAAGTAACTGGGTTTCCCCAATGGCTCAGCAGGTAAAGAATCCACCTGCAATGCAGGAGACACAGGAGATGCAGGTTTGATCCCTGAGTCAGGAAGATTCCCTGGAGGAGGAAATGGCAAACTGCTCCAGTATTCTTGCCTGAAAAATCCCATGGACAGGAGTTTGGCAGGCTACAGTCCGAGTCGGACACGACTGAGCGACTAAGTGCATACACAATGAAATAAACAATGTTGTAGGATTTGTGAAGTAGCAGGATGAAAACCCTCCCCTAAAAATCAAAACATGCAAAGCATTATAATACTACATCTACCTATGTGCAGTTTAACTGACTCGCCTGTGGTTAGCAAGTAACTAACAGAATCCCATTATACTATACTTACTACCACTACCCTTTATACTTCTTTAATAGTTTAATTAAGGTAATTGTCTATTAAAACAGATACATACTATCTTTTACTATTGCAAGAATTTTGAGTGCAGGAAACATGGCTTACTAAGCTTTAAATCCAAAGTACCACATGATACAAATGCTGAATAATCATTTCTAAAATAATTAAATGAATAAATAAATAAAATTATACCCCATAGCTGAGTAATTCCTTAGTTAATCTTGAACACTACATCATCTTTCACACTACCAAACCATCAACATCACTGTTCCTCAAAACATAAATAATCCAGTTATTCTGCACAAAGATATTTGCTTAATTAATTTAAAATGTAGTATAATGGCCTATTTTTTTAGTTAATATTTAGTTAATTTTCAGTTAATACTTTTCTGTCAAGTAAATAATCACTCTCAATTATACTAGTTTCCACAAGATAATTGTTTAAAATGATGTATATTTATACAATGAAGAATAATGTACTAATTGGTTCTCAAGGTACATAAAATAGTTAATTCAGCTATTAGAAACACTGGGAAAAATCTAGTTACAGGAATTTCAGTAAGCTAAATTCCACAAATAAAACGAATAAATGAATCACACCAGGGAGCATGCTAAGAATTACCAAAAATGTTCACTGTCTTCTTTCAGATCAAACAATACTTTATGATGATATTTCAAGTTACTTCATTTTTAAACCATGACTAATTACAATGCCAATGCTTCCAAAATCAACAATGATCTCACTTTTAAAGCATTCTTGTCAGGATAACATTTTCTTACTAAAACATTACACTCATTCTTTTAAGCCAACCCTAATATTGAGTTCCCAAAAGTTTAATCAGCTACATTTTTTTAACAAATAGGCCAATTGTTGTAACATTTGATGCAGCAAGGGTTCCAAAAACATTATGAAAAAATAAATGACTACTTTAAATGGAAGTCTGAAAAAAAAATGTACTCTTTGTAAGGAAGAACAGCTATATTTGGTCACATGACATATTACTAGAGAAGATATATTTTGCCCATTTTGGTTAAAAATTAAAAGCTATGTTAGGAATCTTCTCATTCAACTAAATCACTATTAAAGAAATAAAAACTGATCCTTTTAGGAATTTTGATCACTACTGCTATTCTGAAACTCCTACCAGGGTGCTGAAGTGGTCAGTTAAGGAAGGATCAGGTAAGACTGGTCCTGGACTATGAGTTTAACTTGGCACACTCAGCATTCACACCAAAAGCTCAAAAGAAATGCTGGTATTAAAAGAATATAAATTGGTAAAATGCTATAAAAGGTTTTACCCTATCTTTTGATCAGCTTCAATGATATAAATAAGCAAATTCCATATAAGTTTCATGGGAAATGTTGATAAGGAAAACTGATATTCTGATTTAGGTATAAACCAAATAGAATTATCCTTGGGTCAGGAAGATTCCCTGGAGAAGGAAATGGTAACCCACTCCACTGTTCTTGCCTGCAAAATCCCATGGACAGAGAAGCCTGGTGGCCTACAGTCCACAGGGTCACAAAAGAGTTGGACACGACTTAGCGACTAAACAACAACAAAATAGAATGACGAACCTGAATAGAATAATGAACACTTCAAGACAAATATGTCAGTCCCTGTTACAAAGAATCAACAATGTTATTCTCAAAAACACTTCTAGCCATTGAAGAAGAGTATAGGTTAAATATAAGTTATAATATCACTTAGATTCAATTCATTTCAGTCGCTCAGTCATGTCCAACTCTTTGCAACCCCATGAACTGCAGCACACCAGGCCTCCCTGTCCATCACCAACTCCCAGAGTCCACCCAAACCCATGTCCATCGAGTTGGTGATGCCATCCAACCATCTCATCCTCTGTCATCCCCTTCTCCTCCTGCCCTCAATTTTTCCCAGCATCAGATCTTTTCAAATGAGTCAGCTCTTCTCATCAGGTGGCCAAAGTATTGGAGTTTCAGCTTCAACATCACACCCTTCAATGAACACCCAGGACTGATCTCCTTTAGGATGGACTGGTTGGATCTCCTTGCAGTCCAAGGGACTCTCAAGAGTCTTCTCCAACACCACAGTTCAAAAGTATAAATTTTTCAGCGCTCAGCCTTCTTTATAGTCCAACTCTCACATCCATACATGACCACTGGAAAAACCATAGCCTTGACTAGATAGACCTTTGCTGGCAAATCACTTAGATTTATATATAATTATTATTATATATAAAATATTAAATTTATATTTAATCACTTAGATTATCTTCTGTGAAATTATAATCATTGGATTTAAATTTTAAAATATCTGCCTACATTTTTAAATATAGTTGTATTTATTTATTGGCTGTGCTAGGTCTTTGTTGGTGTGTGGGCTTTTCTCTAGTTGTGGTGAGTGGGGACCACTCTTCATTGTGGTTGGTGGGCTTCTCATTGCCTGCGGTGGCTTCTCTTGTTGGGGAGCACAGGCTCTGGGGCACACGAGCATCAGTACTTGTAGCAAATGGGTTCGTGCGTGGTCTTAGTTGTTTTGCAGCATGTGGGATCCTCCCAAACTAGGGATCAAACCCATATCTTCTGCATTGGCAGGTGGATTCTTTACCACTAAGCCACCAGGGAAGACCCTGCCTACATTTTATAATCCTAGGAAGGTTTCTTCATGCAGTGCTTCAGCATGAATTTTTAAATAAAATTTTTCAGAAAAAGCATTGATAGCAGAACAGTAAAAATAGTAACAATAATGGTAAGAGCTACATTCATTAAATGCTCACAACATACCAAGTTCATGAATTATCTTTCTGAATCTCATAATGATCCTATGGAGTTAATATTATTCCATTATTATTATTCCCTTTTTACAGAGGGAAAAAGAAAAACCCAGAGAGTACATTAACATGTCCTGGGTCACACAAATAATAAATGACAGGATAAAAAATCAAGTACTGAAACCATGACATTTTGAACTGTGTGAAAAGCCCAAGTATTGTTTTTACATGCTTGAAAGGTACAGGAAACCCTAAAATGTCTCTAAGGAGGCTTCTATACTTGATCTTAGCCAAAAGGCCAAGAAGTGATCTAGGGAGCCTTCTTAAAATAAATGATTATGTCTAAGCATCCTTACCCTTCGTGTTAGAAACTGAGGCCCAGGAAATGCTTGTTCAGGACACTACTAGTGCTGCCATTTTCTACATAAAGAATTTTGCCGCTTAAAAACATTTTAAAACTACTGAATTTGGTGATTATCTCTAAGGTCTCTTTCAATTCTAAAATCTATGTTTCCAACTAGAAATATAATTGCTCATTTATTCATCAAAAAGTATAGTTTCATTACCTTACAGTTGAATTAAAACATTTTCTAGCAAATATTTGATATAATCTTAATCTAGAAAAGTTTTAAGTTGGCCTTAAAATTCTAAAGAGGGAAAATTAAAGGGTCTCCCTTCCTCCTTTTTAATGACATTTATATTATAAAGACATATCTTCTATGACTGTTCTTCAATAGATGGCACCCATTCAAGAATCATGAGATCAATTTACTGATTCATAAACAGCATTTAAAAAAAACTGAAGATACCTAGAATAAAAGAAGTCTAATGGCTATACTATAAATAGCAAGAGCTAAGTATTGTTTCATGAAATCTGACTGCTGATGGTACTGTGTATTCAGTAATGATATAAAATGCATTTTTTACTCGTGGTCTCAATCAAAATAAACTGAAAGCCACATTGCTAAAGTCCCAAGGCATTTTTCACATGTAATATAACTGATATGAAAAGCTAATTAGCTATATTCTGATGACTGAGATTTCCAGGATGTACACCTAAAATATTTTGCTTTATAATTATAGTAAAATTATTGACATGCTGAAGAGCCAACATGCAAAGAAATTCTAGGAATGCTGCCTGTACAACAGTTTTCCTAAGGAAGAAAGATAAAACCACTTGTAAAGCAACAAACACAATGTTTAAAGAAAGTATCTGAAAGAAACCAGGGCTCCTTGGAGAGGTGGTGATTCTAAGTGTGAGCTGAAAAATAAAACATGAACACGGAACATGTTCCCTGGTCACAAAGCAAAGAAGCTAATTAGCATTGTGTGTGCCTGCTAAGTCACTTCAGTCATGTCCAACTCTGCGACCCTATGGACTGCAGACTGCCAGGCTCCTCTGATTAGGCTGTGGCAAAAAGATGCTGAGTCAGCTTAAACGGTTCCCATTGATCAAAGATGGGGCAATTTGCCTTCGAAGAGAATAACAACTGCATTAGATTGAAACACAAATACATAAAACTTCAGGAGTTCAAATAAAACAAAACACTAATCACCTCCATGCAAGGATATCAAATTATTATTCTAAAACTGGGTAAATAAGGCGTCCCTCGTGGCTCAGACAGTAAAATTGGGTAAATAAAAGAATCAAGTGTATTTTTCCTCCTTTTCCTTCATCAATTTTTTGCATTTATACAGAGTTCATGAAGGAAAGTTATTGGGAGAATTCCAGATTTAAAAATAAATCCACGATATTGTAAAGCAGTTATCCTTCAATTAAAAATAAATAAAAATTTTAAAAATGACTGCATATAGAAAAATAAATAAATAAATGTAGGACAAATTTAGAAAGCTACTAAATTATAATCCTGAATGTAATAATGATCAGTCACAGCTGCTAAAACTATTAGATGTAACATTGATAGGGACCTTGACAATGGATGTATCAGGCTAACAACACCTGAACCCACTGATCAGTTTTAACACAGCTGAAAGTGAAACAAGACCTACAAATGGAATACAGTAGAAAGTACATATAATCAATATGAAATATTATAGCCCTAAAAGAGAATCTGAAACTAATCAGTCCTCTAGATCTAACTGCAAGCTATAGGAGCACAAGGGATAGAAAAAGATGTTTTAAAAAGACCACAAAGATGTAATCAGATAAATTGAAAATTTAGGAAATCTACAAGATCTAGCTTCTTCAATACATGATGGCAAAGGAACAGAAACTTGTTAAAGAGTAAAAGAAACTTAAAAGATTCACGTAAATGCAATGTTACAGACCTTGTTTGGACCTTGACTTGCACAAATCAGAAGAGAACTTCAGAATTGGGGCAATTTGAACAAAGAATGGTTATAAGATCATATTTAGGACTAATTTTTTATTTTGTTAGGTGTGATAATGGTTATGTGATTTTGCTATAGTAAGATATTTTTAAAAAATCTGTAAGACTGAAAGCATGACATAATTCAGAAATTCAATTAGTAGACTGATACGGAGCAAACAGTTTGATTTATAGCTAGTCCCTTTTCAAGAAAAAAATGTCATCTTTCTGGTAGATTTTGGAATTTCAAATCACTAAAAACACACTGTCACCCAACTTTCTACTTTCAAAGGAACATACCACCTCAGCTGGGTAAATGTCAGACAACCAAGTTTTGTTACTGCTTCAGGATGTCTTTTCCCATTTAAAATGTAAACATATTCACCACATACAATACTCTAAAATGTCACAAATACATAATTATACTATGTCTCTATAAATATTGTATTAGAAAACTTACCAAATTGCAGACCTGAAGGACAAGCACGTGATTTCATGATCTTCTTGAAGCACTGAACTGATTTTCTTCCCTGCAGCTTTGCTTATAGATGTTTTCAGTTTCTTAGCTAATTTTTTTGGTGTATTAGTTATAGAAGATTCTTCTGTACAGCAACTATATACTTCCACCTTTATCTGAAAGTCTGGCCCTGCTTCATTACTAAAAACAAGGACAATCATAATGTTAGAAATTTAACTTAGGAGAAAATAAAATTACAACACCCTCTGATGTTTTCGTAACTTTTCAAAGCAGCATTTGGAACAGGTTTATGTTAATATATATTAATAAGATAGAATCTCCCTGAGCTCATTTAGTATCTAAATGACTTGAGAGGGTCACTGCAACTTCTAAAGCTACCAGCTTCTAAAGTAGGGCGATTTTAACTCAATGTAAACAATATATTCAGGCAAATTCCTTAAAGAAAAAGAATAAAATGCCCTGGTCGTTTTGTTGCCAATGCTATTGTTCCTTTTCGTTCCCTTAATATGATTATTTTAAGGCATTTACATTATATGTGTGATTTCCTGAAATGACCATTCCTCAAAAGGAAAAGATGTGAAAACAAAAAGGAAAGACAATTAAACAAAAGGCTTCTTCTGCTGAAACCTTGTTTTCGTTATCTTTTTCATAAAGTGCTTACAGTCCACTCAACAATGTGCCCCTCCTTCCTGCTCCACCTTTGTACCTAATAACTCTAACATTTCACTACTTGGTTATACAGGAGAAAACAAACGAATATAAAGAGATATACTTCACAAAACATTAGATGTATCTGTAAAAATGCACAATGCTACAACAAATAACCTTTGTGCATTAGCACCCAGCATAAATATAAATAGTACCAATCCTAAAAAAGAGAGAGAGAGAGGCTTCAAGGCATGAACTCCTTGAGGTGGAGTGAAGTCTTGATAATATTTGTATTCTTAACCTAGCATAAAATATATTCAGTATGTGTTAAAAAAATATGCATAAAATATTCAATGTCAAGACTGGCTTTGTTCTTTCTCAGACACGATGAACTATCTTTACAATAAAAGACTGTGGTGATATTACTACTAATAAAATATACTTAAAATTGCAAAAGAGGTCCATCAGCAGATTTTGCCTGTAAAGGAAGATCCATCAGTCTCAGAGATTTTAAATACACAGGATAGACTTTTTAAGATTTGAATAGCCAATCTATAGTTTGAATAAATCCAAGGAATAACTGAATTTGAAATAATTTTACAGTTTATTATTTGGTAACTTTTAAACATACAGTATTCCTGGTAATGACTAACAAATGTCAATATTTAGAGAAAAACCAGGGATTCATAAATACTGAATACTTATTAAAACAATCATAACAAAAAGCACATTTTAAAACATTTAGAACATTTGTGAGCAGTTATTTTTAGAACAATTTGAAATATTTACAGAATTATTAAAAAATTATAAATCATGAGTTGTCTTCCCAAGGAACTTGCACTATTCTGTGAAAAAAATTATGATTTTTTTTCCTTTGTAGTGAAAATAAACAAAAGCAAATTGTTGTGAAGAAAAGAGTCCATTAACAGGACAATTTTGCCATGAAAAAATGCACTATAATAGTTGATAATGGAAATAAACATATTTAGATAAATAACAAAAATTAATTTTTTAGTCTCCATTATGTAAACATGTGGTAATATTTGGGGGATCCTAAGTAAAGTCCTTTGGTTCAACAGAGCTTATAAGATGGTCTACACTACTAATTACACACAAAAAAAGTACTTTATTTTTCTGTGTTGTACAATTACTTAGGGAACAGTGAACCAAAGCCCCAAAACATGGTTGTAATAGTTCTTTTTTTAATGCTACATGAGTGGCAAAACTAGTACTTTCAATCTCAACTGTATATAGTTCCATAACTAAAGATTGGAAAAATCATATATATTGATTTCATTTTAATTGATAAGTAGTTAGTAGTATTTCAATATGAAGATACTGTCTTTGAAACCCTGTAAGAAATATAAATCGCATAATGATTTAGGCCAATAGAAAAAAAATGCCAGGAAAAACTTATATTAGTTAAAAATGATTTCTATGGCTACCAGAAGAGTTCTTTCTGGTTCTATATTATGACCACAATAAAATAAGCTTGTAAAAGAGCAGGGCAATAAAAATGGCCCTGAGGATCACCCAATTTTTTATTGTTTTGGAGTACATGAAAGAAGTGCACCATAAGAAAAAGAACATCTTGAAATTTTACTAAAGTGCTTTTCCTACAGTACATATTTCAGAACTATCTAATAAAGTTGTTACACTATTTTAGTATTTCTGTAAGTAAACCTCCTATATGAGATGTAAGAATCTGTTTTATGCTCAAACTCATTCTATATAAAATCATGTTATAATGATATGCCACTGTATTCATAGTTTTACTACTAATATTATATGATTTCCACTTTATTTTACATTGGAAAAATTTCAAATCCAGAAATGGCTTATAAATAATGCAACGTTCAAAATCAATTTGAACAGTTAAAGATTTTAATGCTTCAAAAATAAGTCAATAACTTTGCCTTCCTCTGAAAAAGGTAGAATTTCAGGTTCTTTTCCTTCAAATAAGATTAAAAAAATACTTACAATATGGTCACATTTTCAAAACATATATCTGTGATTGTTTTATCCACAATCACCATCTCAGTATCAAAAACTTCAGCTCCCAGTTTGAATAAACAAAAAATGGCATAGTGCTGTGATCCTAGAGAAGAAAAACAACATTAAAACAGTGACTCATGTGATGAATCATGCCTATATTATGTTAAAATCTACTTGAAAAAAATAGCCTAAATATCTGTTAATAGATTATTTTCATACATTGTACACTGTGATCCTTTAACTTTTTATTGAGACTGTTTTGTCAGTATATATTAATTGCTTGCCCAACTAAAATACAACTAAACTACGGAGTATCAAAAAATAAAGTTAAAAATATAGGCCTCTCAGCAGTCTAAAGTAACCACCAAACTCATAAATTTTATTCCTAGGAAACTCCTTAAGCTTTAATTAATTGAAAATTTAGCACTACATATATATTATTACCCCTGTCATTTTGGCTTCCAAATTTACTTAATAAAAATAAATTTTCTATTTTAAGAGGTTAGGAGCAGACACATTAACAACAAAACATTTTCCACCAAATAGAGAGGGGGGAAACTACAAAAACAATAAAAAGTAGAGATGTGAACACAAAAACCATAGCTGCTGGACTTTCTAATTTAATATATATATTTTTAAAGTATTAGGTGATTAAAAGACTAAATCCTCATTACTGAGAAAATGGAGCTCTTCAGATAAACTTAATTCTCTATAGTAATCAGAAAGATACACTTAATTCCCACATGTATTCCTTTATAAATTAAATTATATGTCTTAAATGAATAACAAATATACTAACCTGATTTTGTATTTTTTGTATAAAACTAATTATGCTCAATATGATTCAGGCTTAAAGTATGAGGAACAAAGCTATCATAATAGACAAGAAAGATAAAGGATTGTCATAACTTTTCTGCATTGCCTCTAACAGCTACAAATCATTTGAGGTTAATTTCCATGACCCAAGCCATGCATGAATTTGTTAAGACTATATAAAGCGATAAAACGTTGAAGGGGAAGAAAAATTAGATCAAGCTAAAAATCTTTTTCTCTTATATCCCATTAAATAATCTGAAGGAAGAGAACAAGGCAAAAAAAATCTCCAATATTTCTGGTCAAATAATGTGGCCTTTACTACTCCACTCAAACATCTCCTTTCGTTTCACAATTTCCTTCTCTATTACCTGTTGGCATCCTTGCACAGGTTCCTATCAATAAGATTGTGCTTATTCTGTCAAATGACATTTATTTCAGTGTGGAAGCAGCTTTTTTTCCCCAATTATCTCAAATTACAATCAAAATCATACATACGTTCTTTATTGCTGAAGTGATCAGAGTCTTTCCACATTAGTGGTATACGAATATCTATAATGGAGGAGAAAAAGAAATGACAAGGAATAATTTTGGTAAATTTCATTTCTTAGCATAAAGTAAACCTCTGTATTCCATAATGGATTCTGACCATTAAAGCCAGTATTTATTTATTATTAAATATACTAACATAGTAATATTTTCTCTTAAACATAGCTTAGACTAGGAATATAAAATCTTACACTTATATAAACCTTACCAAGTATTACTCAAGAAATTAATTTATTAAGTAGCACCTATAATAAGCTTTTGTTATAAAATTTTTGTGATTTATGCTTTTGAAATAGGCAAAATTTGGGTAACCTAGTGTTGAATTTATATTTTGGGTAAGCAGTAGCAGCAAATGTAGTTAAATAAATTTCAAAATCATAGAACAGAAGAGGTAGAAATGACTTTAGAACAAACTTTTATCCACTATGTAAACTTTAAAGATGAAAAAAATTAAGTGACTTATATAAGATTACCGGTTTCTGGAAGAGACCCAACTCTTGACAAACAAATCCAAGATCTTTCCATTAGGAAGATTTAACTTGTCTACAAAAGAATTTGCAGATCTTTGTATATTCATGCTACAAACTGGAGCATTTTCCTTAAGAAATAAAACTAAAAAGAGGAATGCATTACTTCTTTCAGGCCAAGAAAGGGCCTATATTCTAAAAGTGATCTAAACATACTTCTCTCATTCACATATTCTTCAAATTCTAAGTTTAATAAATAATAAATTTATTCCAGAAATTAATCTAGAGCTTTCAAACAGTCAACATTTGTTCTTCCTAGCTTCCTCCATTCTTCCTTTTACTTTTAATACTAGGTTAACCTTATGGAGTAACAACTTTCCTTTGACATTCTTATGCTATCTGCATATTTTCAAAGTTTAAGAATTAAGATTTTACCAAATAGATTAAGATGAGTAATTATAGCATAACACAGCACAGTAGAGATCTCAATGGTAAAGTGAAGTTAGTTTTAATTTTGTACTCAGAGTACAAATTTCCAAATTTTGTGGAAATTTTCTGTTTAAAACATTTCCCTATTACACTTTGGAAGTTTATGTGCCAATTTTTTCATACCTATTAATTAAGCCACTTTCAAATAATTATAATTCTTTATGAACATAAGCTATTTGGCTATCTTTAGGCTGTGCTTCACTTTTAGATTCCATGATCTTTTGTCTACAATTTTGTTTAGAATTCTTTCTAAGGTTCTTAGTTCCTATTTTCAATTTCCTTTCTAGAAAAGCTTTATATTACTCTATTCTTATGCTTCCTAACCAGGTAGACATGTATAAATGCTCTTCCCACTGCTGCTTTAGCACTAATTTTTATCAGAAAGTGAGAAAAATAAAACATTATTCTATTGAGTTCTTCTTGTGTCAAACCAAACACTTTATATATATATCTCATCCAACAATAATTTTGAAAATATATCTACCAATTTATGATTGTGTTTTCACTGTCATTTATCTCAAACTATTTTTTTAATTTCCTCTTTGATTTCATCATCAACCCATTAGTCTTTTAGTATCATGTTGTCTAGTCTCCATCTAATTGCTTTTTCTTGTTTCTTTGTGTGGTTTACTTCCAGTTTCATGCCATTGTGTATAGAAAAGATGCTTGAAAAAATTTCCATCCTCTTAAATTTGTTGAGGCTTGCTTTGTATCCAAGTATGTGGGTCTATCCTAGAGAATGCTGCATGTGCACTTGGAAAGAATATATATTCTGGATTTTTTGAATATAATATCCTCAAAATATCAATTAAGTTTAACTGTGAAAACACAACCATACAAAGTCTATAGGATGCAGCAATACAGATCTTCCTCAAAAAAACAAAGATCTCAAATGAACAGCCTCATCTACCAACTGAAAGTATTAGAAAAAGAAGAGCAAACAAAACCTAATGTCAGCCAAAGGAAGCAAACAATAAATATCAAAGAGGAAATATATTAAATAGATATTTTAAAACTGTAGGGAAAAAAAATCAATAAAACCAAGAGCTGTTTTTTTGAAAGGGTAAACAAAATCAACAAATCTCTGGTCAGGCTCACTAAGAAAGAGGACCCAAATTAAAAAAAAAAAAAACAAGAAATGAAAGAGGAGAAATAACAGATACTGCAGAAATACAGAAACCCATAAGAGAACACTATGCACAATTATATGCCAACAGATTGGACAACCTGAAAGAAATAGACAACTTCCAAAAACATACAGTCCACCAAAATGGAATCATGAAGAAACATAATTTGAAGAGATCAATCACTAGAAGTGACATTTGTTGTTGTTGCTGTCAGTTGTTAAATTGTGTCCTACTCTTCGCAATCCCACGGACTGCGGCTGCCAGGCTCCTCTGTTATCACCATCTCCCGGAGTTTGCTCAAATTTGTGTTCACTGAGTCAGCGACACTATGTAACCATCTCATCTTCTGCCACCCTCTTCTCCTTTTGCTGTCAATCTTTCCCAGAAGTCAAACAGAATCTGTAAAAAAACAAAATAAAAACTCCCCACAAAAATATCCAGGACTGGATGGTTTCACTGGGGAATTCTACCAAACATAAAAAGAACTTACACTGATCCTTCTCCAACTCTACCAAAAGACTGAAGAGGAGGGAACACTTCCAAAGTCATTCTATGAAGCCACCATCACCCTTATATCCAAATCAGACAAAGACACTTTCAAAAGAGAAAGTTACAGGCCCATAACTTTGATAAATATAGATCCAAAAACTCTCAACAAAATGGCTCTGATGGTAAAGAGTCTGCCTACAATATGGAGACCCAGGTTCAACCCTTGGGTTGAGAAGATCCCCTGCAGAAGGGAATGGCCGCCCACTCCAGTATTCTTGCTTAGAGAATCGCATGGAAAAACAGTCAGACACAACTGAATGACTAAGCACAGAGCACATCCTTGATAAACACAGATCCAAAATCTATCAAGAAAATACTAACAAACCAAATCAAACAACACATAAAAAAGATCATACACCACAATCAAGTTGGATTTATCCCAGGGTCACAACGATGGTTCAACATATGCAAATCAATCAATGTGATACACCATATCAACCAAAGGACAAAAACACATGATCATCTATCTCAATGGATGCAGAAAAAACACCTGATAAAATTCAACATCCATTTATGATTAAAAAAAAAAACTCTTACCACAGTAGCGGGAACATATCTCGACATAATAAAACCTATTTATGACAAATCTATAGCCAACATAATATTCAACAATGAAAAGTTGAAAGCCTTCCCACTAAATTCTAGAACAAGACAATGCAACCCACTTTCACCACTTAGTTTGCTTTTTTTTTTTTTTTTGGCTGCACCTCATGGCTTGTGGGATCTTAGTTCCCCAACCAGGGATTAAACCCAAGTCCATGGCAGTGAAAGCACTGAGACTTAACCACGGGACTGCCAGGAAATTCCGTCACCACTTCTATTCAACATAGCATTGGAAGTCCTAGCCACAGCAATCAGACAACAACAACGAAAAGAAATACGAGATATCCAAATTGGAAGGAGAAGAGGTAAAACTGTCATTATATGCAGAAGACAGGATACTACAGAGAACCTTAAAAGACTCCACCCAAAAACATATGAACTAACAAACAAATTCATCAAGGTAGCAGGATACAAAATTAACATCAAGAAATCTGTTGCATTTCTCTACAATTAACAATGAAATATCAGAAAGGGAAAGTTTTAAAAATGTGCTTTTAAAATCACATCAAAAAAATAAAAATATTTAGAAATAAACCTGATCAAGGAGGTAATTTATATGCTGAGAATTATAAAAATACTGATAAAGGAAATTAAAGATGACTTAAAGAAGTGACCTGGAGAAGGAAACGGCAACCCACTCCAGTATTCATGCCTGGAAAATCCCATGGACCGAGGAGCCTTGTGGGCTACAATCCATGGGGTCGCAAAGAGTCGGACACGACCAAGCGACTTCTGTGTGTGTGTGTGTGTGTGTGTGTTAAAGAAGTGAAAAGGTATACCATGCTCTTGAATTATAATTTATAGTGTTAAAATGGCCTTACTATCCAAAGCAATCTACATATTTAATGCAAGCCCTGTCAAATTACCCATCATTTTACACAAAACTAGAAAAACCCTAAAATTTATATAGGACCATAAAAGACCCAGAATTGCCAAAGCAATCCTGAGGAAAAAGAACAAAGCTGGAGGCATAAACCTTCCAGATTCAGATGAGACCTCAAAGTTACAGTCAAAAACAGTATGGCATCGGGACAAAAACAGACATATGGATCAGTGTAACAGAAAAGAGACCGAAAATAAACCCACACACCTATGGCCAATTAATTTGCAACAAAGGACGTAAGAATATGCAATGGAGAAAAGTCTCTTCAACAACTGATGGTGGGAAAATGGACAGCTACGTGTAAATCAACGAAACTCGAATACTCCCTTCACACCGTATACAAAAATAAACTAGAAATGGCTTAAAGACTTAAACATAAAACAGGACACAATAAAACTCCTAGAAAAGAACATAGGCAAAACATTCTCCGACATTTATTGTACCAATGTTATCTTAGGTCTCCCAAGGCAGTAGAAATAAAAGCAAAAAATAAACAAATGGGACCTAATCAAACTTTAAGTTTTGCACAGCAAAGGAAATCATAAAAAAGAAAAGAAAAGGCAACCTACAGACTGGAAGAAAGTATTTGTAAATGATATGACCAACAAGAGTTTAATTTCCAAAATACACAAACAGCTCATACAACTCACTAACAAAAAAGCTAAACAACTCAATCAGAAAATGGGTAGAAAATTTAAATAGACATTTCTCCAAAGAAGACATACAGATGACCAAGAGGTGCATCAAAAGATGCTCAACATCACTTTTTATTAGATAAATCTATGTCAGAACTTAAATATTATCTGACCAGTGAAGTACTATCTCACACTGGACAGGATGGCCATCATTAAAACGTCTACAAATAATAAATGCTGGAGGCACTGTGGAGTAAAGGGAACCCTCCTACACTGCTGGTGGGAATATAAATTGCTGCAGCCACTATGGAAAATAGTATGGGAGGTTCCACAAAAAACTAAAAATAGAGTTGCTATGTGATCCAGCAATTCCACTCCTGGGCATACATTCAGACAAAACTATAATTCAAAAAAAAATACACACACAACAATGTTCATAGCAGCACTATTTACAATAGTCAAGACATAGAAGCAACTTAAACATCACCAACAGATAAATGGGTAAAAAAGATGTGGTGTGTGTATATGTATATATATATTTACATGTATATACACACATACATAATGAAATACTGCTGCTGCTGCTGCTAAGTCGCTTCAGTCGTGTCCGACTCTGTGCGACCCCATAGACGGCAGCCCACCAGGCTCCTCCGTCCCTGGGATTCTCCAGGCAAGAACACTGGAGTGGGTTGCCATTTCCTTCTCCAATGAAATACTACCCAGCCATAAAAAGAAATAATATAATGCCATCTTCAGAAATATGAATATATCCAGACATTATCATAAAGTGAGGTAAGTGAAAAAGGGAAATACAAATACTATATGGTATTACTTATACGTGGGATCTAAAATGACACAAATGAACTTATTTACAAAACAAACAGATTCACAGACATAGAAAACAAACTTGCAGTTACCACAGGGGAAATGGGGTGGGAAAGGGATAAATTAGGAGTTTGGGATCAGCAGATCCCATTATAATACAAACTATATATATATAAAATAGATAAACAAGGTCCTACTATAGAGCCCAGGGAACTATATTCATACCTTATATGGAGCAGAATATGAAAAAGAACATACAGAGGGATTGAACCCAGGTCTCCTGCATTGCAGGCTGATTCTTACCATCTGAGCCACCAGGGAAACCATGGTTGTTCAGCCCACCAGTCGTGTCAGATGCTTTGCGACCCCATGGACTGTAGCATGCCAGGCCTCCCTGTCCCTCACCATCTCCCAGAGTTTGCCCAGGTTCATGCTCATCCTATCAGTGATACTGTCCAGCCATCTCATCTTCTGATGCCCTCTTCTCCTTCTGCCCTTGATCCTTCCCAGCATCAGGGACTTTTCCAGTGAGTCATCTGTGCGCATCAGATGACCAAAATACTGGTGCTTCAGCATCAGTCCTTCCAGTGAATATTCAGGTATGATCTCCCTTAAGATTGGCTGGTTTGATCTCCTTGCTCTCCAAGGGATTTTCAGGAGCCTTCTCCAGCACCACAGTTCGAAGGCATCAACTTTTTGGCATTCTGCATTCTTTACGGTCCAGCTCTCACAACTGTATGTGACCACTGGGAAGACCATAGCCTTGATTATACAGACCTTTGTCAGCCGAGTAATGTCTCTCCTTTTCAACACTGTCTAGGTTTGTCATAGCTTTCCTGCCAAGAAGCAATCATCTTCTGATTTCATGGCTGCAGCCACTGTCTGCAGTGATTTTGGAGCCCCAAAAGAGGAAATCTGTCACTACTTCCACCTTTTCCCCTTCTATTTGCTGTGCAATAATGGGACCAGATGCCATGATCTTAGTTTTTTTAATATTTAGTCTTATGTTTAGTTTTAGCCAGTGAAAGCTGGCTCTTTCACTCTTCTTCACTCTCATTATCCAGAGACTCTTTAGCTCCTCTTTGCTTTCTGCCATTAGAGTGGTATCATGTGCATATCTGAGGTTGTTGATGTTTCTCCCACTTATCTTGATTCCAGCTTATAACTCGCCCAGCCCAGCATTTCTCATGATGTGCTCAGTGTAGAGATTAAACAAACAAGGTGACAGCAGATAGCCCTGTAGTACTCCTTTCTCAATCCTGAACTAATCAATTGTTCCATACGGGGTTCTAACTGTTGCCTCTTGACCTGCATACAGGCTTCTCAGGAGACAGGTGAGATGGTCTGTGTTCCCATCTCTCTAAGAGCTTTCCACAGTTTGTCATGATCCACACAGTCAAAGGCTTTAGTGTAGTTGATGAAACACATAGATGTTTTTCTGAAATCCCCTTGCTTTCTCTATAATTCAGCAAATGTTGGCAATTTGATCTCTTCCTTTTCTAAACCCAGCTTGGACATCTGGAAGTTCTTGGTTCACATAATGCTGAAGCCTAGCATGCAAGATTTTAAGCATGACCTTACTGGCATGGGAGATGAGTGCAACTGTCCAATGGTCAGCACATTCTCTGGTACTACCCTTCTTAGGAATTGGGATGAGGACTGACCTTTTCCAGTACTGTGGCCACTGCTGGGTCTTCCAGATTTGCTGACATAATGAATACAAAACCTTAATGGCATCCTCCTTTGGGGATTTGAATAGTTCTGCTAGAATTTCATCACATTCACTAGCTTTATTAACAGCAGCGCTTCTTAAGGCCCATTTGTCACACTCCACAATGTCTGGATTTCGGTGACTACCATCATAATCCAGTTCATTAAGATCTGTTTTATACAATTCTTCCATTTACACACACATACACACACACACACACAGAGCTAACACTCCTTCAGTTACAAGAACAACAAACTATAGGGAGACCGAAGTCTTTGGAAGCTCTTATAAGGCAGCTAAAACTGGAAAACTGTGTATCTGAAGAAAATGTCAAGATTATAGAAAACCATTTCACAACATAAGTTACTATGATATGGACTAAAGAGGTTTTAAAGTTTGTAACTTTTATGCAAGGTTTGTTTGCCAAATTAAATTATATGTAAAGTAAACCTTTTCCTGTGTAAAGTTCTTAACCTTAATGAAGCTAAGCAAGTGCTCTAATGTTATGAACTGCATCCTGTTCTCATTATGCTCATTTTTGAGAAAAACTAGAGAGTTGCTGGGCAGAAGACATTTCATTCCTTGTTAATTTTCCAAATTTAAAGGAAAAATGTAGTGAATAAATAATATGACTAAGTTTTAAAGTGAGAGAACACAGATATGGTAAATAAGACCCCAGCACAAGAGTCAGGCTCAGGCATCAGTCCTGGTTCTACACTGAGAAGTGGCTTGGACAAGTTAGTTACAAGATTGAGTCTCAGTCTCTAATTTGTAAAAGGAGGGCATTTGACTAGATCTCTAACACAGTCTGTTTCTTTATAGTCCCTTCTCTTTCCATATGATAATCTTATACAAAACCACATGTTGGCTAGAATTTTATATTATTAACTGTTGGATTCTTCTCAATATTTACTAAATTCCATGTTACATGACCTTTTATATTGTACAGGAAAATACTCCTGTTATCATTTTATTCCAGTAGAACTAAAAATAAGGAATCAACCATTAGCCCAGTCCTTAGGAGAGGTACTTTAAACTTCAAAGAATATGTATCTTATATGTGGCTGACCATCATTAGTTCAGTTCAGTTGCTCAGTCGTGTCTGACTTTTTGCGACCCCATGAACCGCAGCACGCCAGGCCTCCCTGTTTATCAACTCCTGGAGTTCACCCAAACTCATGTCCATTAAGTTGGTGAGGCCATCTAACCATCTCATCCTCTGTCGTCTCATTCTCCTCCTGCCTTCAATCTTTCCCAACATCAGGGTCTTTTCAAATGAATCAGCTCTTCGTATGAGGTAGCCAAAGTACTGGAGTTTCAGCTTCAACATCAATCCTTCCAATGAACACCCAGGACTGATCTCCTTTAGGATGGACTGGTTGGATCTCCTTGCAGTCCAAGGGACTCTCAAGAATCTTCTCCAACTCCCCAATTCAAAAGCATCAATTTGCTGGCGCTCAGCTCTCTTTATAGTCCAACTCTCACATCCATACATGACCACTGGAAAAACCATAGCCTTTGTTGACAAAGTAATGTCTCTGGTTTTTAATATGCTGTCTGCTGCTGCTGCTACTGTTGCTAAGTCGCTTCAGTCGTGTCTGACTCTGTGTGACCCATAGACGGCAGTGCACCAGGCTCCCCCATCCCTGGGATTCTCCAGGCAAGAACACTGGAGTGGGTTGCCATTTCCTTGTCCAATGCATGAAAGTGAAAAGTGAAAATGAAGTCGCTCAGTCGTGTCTGACTCTTTGCGACCCCATGGAATATGCTGTCTAGGATGGTCATCACTTTCCTTCCAAGGAGTAAGCGTCTTTTAATTTCATGGCTGCAGTCACCATCTGCAGTGATTTTGGAGCCCCAAAAAATAAAGTCTGACACTGTTTCCACTGTTTCCCCATCTATTTGCCATGAAGTGATGAGACCAGATGCCATGATCTTACTTTTCTGAATGTTAAGCGTTAAGCCAACTTTTTCACTTTCCTCTTTCACTTTCATCAAGAGGCTCTTTAGTTCTTTTTCACTTTTTGCCATAAGGGTGGTGTCATCTGCATATCTGAGGTTATTGATATTTCTCCCTGCAATCTTGATTCTAGCTTGTACTTCCTCCAGCCCGGCATTTCTCATGATGTACTCTGCATGTAAGTTAAATAAGCAGGGTGACAGTATACAGCCTTGATGTACTCCTTTTCCTATTTGGAACCAGTCTGTTCTTCCATGTCCAGTTCTAACCGTTGTCTGACTCTTTGCGACCCCATGAACCGCAGCACGCCAGGCCTCCCTGTCCATCACCAACTCCTGGAGTTCACCCAAATTCATGTCCATCGAGTCGGTGATGCCATCTAACCATCTCGTCCTCTGTTGTCCCATTCTCCTCCTGCCTTCAACTTTTCCCAGCATAAGGGTCTTTTCCAATGAATCAGCTCTTTGCATCAGGTGGCCAAAGTACTGGAGTTTCAGCTTCAGCATCAGTCCTTCCAATCAATATTCAGGACTGATTTCCTTTAGGATTAACTGGTTTGATCTTCCTGCAGTCCAAGGGATTCTCAAGAGTCTTCTCCAGCACCACCATTTAAAAGCATTAATTCTTCAGCATTCAGCTTTCTTTATAGTCCAACACTCACATCCATACATGACTTCTGGAAAAACAATAGCTTTGACTAGACAGACCTTTGTTGGCAAAGTAATGTCTCTCCTTTTTAATATGCTGTCTAGGTTTGTCAAGGCTTTTTTTCCAAGGAACAAGTGTCTTTTAATTTCATGGCTGCAGTCACCATCTACAGTGATTCACCATTAGAAATATACCCTTCTGAAAACATATTGTTCTCACTTGCTAATTTCTTTAATTAAATCTTAGAAATACTGTGTCAGAATCCCCCCTCCAAAATGTTTTATTAGAATTCTATTATCCAAAATGGGCTTTCCCAGGTGGCTCAGTCGTAGAGAATCGCCTGCCAATGCAGGAGACTCAGGTTCGATCACTGAGTTAGGAAGACCCCTGGAGGAGTAAATGGCATCCCACTCCAGTATTCTTGCCTGGAGAAGCCCATGGACAGAGGAGCCTGGTAGGTTGCAGTCAAGAGTCGCAAAGAGTCAGACACAACTGAGTGACTGAGCACACATATTAGTCAAAGTCACTTGGGAACTGTTAATTTTACAAATATGCTACTTACATAGAGTAGTATAATACAATTACTCTTACATCTTTATTAAGGTTTTTCTTGGGATATTTATTATTTGTTTTTTTGCTGATTTTATTGTAAAGGAGATAATTTTTGCCATCATATTTTATAACTAGTTATTGCTGACTCTGAGAGCAACTACAACCTTTTGTAAATGTCTCAGTAAATTCCATTTTCTAGGTCTGCAATCTATTATCTTCAAATAGTACTTAATTTATCTGTATCTTTTCAGTAGTTTCAACTTTCATTCTTAGTATTTTAGCTAGAATTTCTAAAACTCTGTTGTAAAACTGATATAATACACAATGCCATTTTGTTCTTGATTTTAATAGGATTGCCTTTATTGTTTTCTATGACTTCACTGATGTCCTGTCCAAGGGCTTGCTAAATTCTTGACCATAGTTGATGACTCACTGCATTTCACAACTGTTCTTTTTCATGGTTGTTCTTTTTCTTCTAGGGTGGTATTAACTATTTACACCACCTTGGAAGGAACACTGGACCCTTGCTTCTTTTGCCATACAACCACAGCCTATTAGTCAGTTTGCCCTTTCCCATGCCTAGCTATGTCAGATCCTCAAGAAGAGAAGGTGGACATTTCTTATCTATTTCCCAGGTGGTCATGTACTGTTCAGATGGCAAAAAAAAAAAAAAAAAAAAATGTATAAGTTAGTAATTATTTTTAAATTCAGTGTCAAAGAGTAGAATTCCTTCCACATTCTTGCAAATGATTGACTCAGTTTTAGTTTACAGTACTCTTACCTTCTTTTATAATGTCTTAATTGATATTTTATTGTTGAAACTGATTAGGATAGCTAAATTGATGCTATTAGGTCCTAGAAGTTCTGTCATTTTCAAAAGTGAAATCCAAGTTACTTTTGTGAACTGATTTGGCTTTAGTCATTGAATTAGTAGTCTGCCTGTTTACCATGTGCAAGTTTTTTATGTTTAGCAGAAATAATCAGGATAAACCTCAATTATTCTTCTAACTTTCCTAAAGATCTGGCCTACAAGACCTTTTAGAACTAACACCCAAAAAAGATGTTCTTTTCATTATAGGAGACTGGAATGCTGGAGTAACAGGCAAATTTGGCCTAGGAATACGGAATGAAGCAGGGCAAAGGTTACTAGAGTTTCGCCAAGAGAACACACTGGTCATAGCAAACACCCTCTTCTGACAACACAAGAGAAGACTCTACACATGGACATCACCAGATGGTCAACATCGACTGGTCTTCATCAATCAGAATGACTATATTCTTTGCAGCCAAAGATGGAGAAGCTCTATACAGTCAGCAAAAACAAGACTGGGAGCTGACTGTGGCTCACATCATGAACTCCTTATTGCCAAATTCAGACTTAAATTGAAGAAAGTAGAGAAAACCACTAGACCATTCAGGTATGACTTAAATCAAATCCCTTATGATTATACAGTGGAAGTGAGAAATAGAGTTAAGGAACTAGATCTGATAGATAAAGTGCCTGATGAACTATGGACTGAGGTTCGTGACACTGTACAGGAGACAGAGATCAAGACCATCCCCATGGAAAAGAAATGCAAAAAAGCAAAATGGCTGTCTGGGGAGGCCTTACAAATAGCTTTGAAAAGAAGAGAAGCGAAAAGCAAAGGAGAAAAGGAAAGATATAAATATCTGAATGCAGAGTTCCAAAGAATAGCAAGAAGAGATAAGAAAGCCTTCTTCAGTGATCAATGCAAAGAAATGGAGGAAAACAACAGAATGGGAAAGACTAGAGATCTCTTCAAGAAAATTAGAGATACCAAGGGAACATTTCATGCAAAGATGAGGTCCACAAAGGACAGAAATAGTATGGATCTAACACAAGCAGAAGATATTCAGAAGAGGTGGGAAGAATACACAGAAGAACTGTACAAAAAAGATCTTCATGACCCAGATAATCACAATGGTATGATCACTCACCTAGAGCCAGACATTCTGGAATGTGAAGTCAAGTGGGCCTTAGAAAGCATCACTACGAACAAAGCTAGTGGAGGTGATGGAATTCCAGTTGAGCTCTTTCAAATCCTGAAAGATGATGCTGTGAAAGTGCTGCACTCACTATGCCAGCAAATTTGGAAAACTCAGCAGTGGCCACAGGACTGGAAAAGGTCAGTTTTCATTCCAATCCCAAAGAAGGCAATGCCAAAGAATGCTCCAACTACCACACAATTGCACTCATCTCACACACTAGTAAAGTAATGCTCAAAATTCTCCAAGCCAAGCTTCAGCAGTACGTGAACCGTGAGCTTCCAGATGTTCAAGATGGCATTAGAAAAGGCAGAGGAACCACAGATCAAATTGCCAACATCTGCTGGATCATGGAAAAAGCAAGAGAGTTCCAGAAAAACATCTATTTCTGCTTTATTAACTATGCCAAAGCCTTTGACTGTGTGGATCACAATCAACTGTGGAAAATTCTGAAAGAGATGGGAATACCAGACCACCTGACCTGCCTCTTGAGAAACCTATATGCAGGTCAGGAAGCAACAGTTAGAACTGGACATGGAACAACAGACTGGTTCCAAATAGGAAAAGGAGTACATCAAGGCTGTATATTGTCACCCTGCTTATTTAACTTCTATGCAGAGTACATCATGAGAAATGCTGGGCTGGAAGAAACACAAGCTGGAATCAAGATTGCTGGGAGAAATATCAATAACCTCAGATATGCAGATGACACCACCCTTATGGCAGAAAGTGAAGAGGAACTAAAAAGCCTCTTGATGAAAGTGAAAGAGGAAAGTGAAAAAGTTGGTTTAAAGCTCAAAATTCAGAAAACTAAGATCACGGCATCTGGTCCCATCACTTCATGGCAAATAGATGGGGAAACAGTGGAAACAGTGTCAGACTTTATATTTTGGGCTCCAAAATCACTGCAGATGGTGACTGCGGCCATGAAATTAAAAGACGCTTACTCCTTGGAAGGAAAGTTATGACCAGTCTAGATAGCATATTCAAAAACAGAGACATTACTTTGCTAACAAAGGTCTGTCTAGTCAAGGCTATGGTTTTTCCAGTGGTCATATATGGATGTGAGAGTTGGACTGTGAAGAAAGCTGAGTGCCGAAGAACTGATGCTTTTGAACTGTGGTGTTGGAGAAGACTCTTGAGAGTCCCTTGGACTGCAAGAAGATCCATCCAGTCCATTCTAAAGGAGATCAGTCCTGGGTGTTCTTTGGAAGGAATGATGCTAAAGCTGAAACTCCAGTACTTTGGCCACCTCATGAGAAGAGTTGACTTATTGGAAAAGACTCTGATGCTGGGAGGGATTGGGGGCAGGAGGAGAAGGGGATGACAGAGGATGAGATGGCTGGATGGCATCACCGACTCGATGGATGTGAGTTTGAGTGAACTCCGGGAGTTGGTGATGGACAGGGAGGCCTGGCGTGCTGCTGTTTATGGGGTTGCAAAAAGTCGGACATGATTGAGCGACTGAACTGAACTGAAGTGAAAGATCTGGCCAGTGAATGGTGAAGCTGGAAACAGAAAACCCAAGTATCTTCTGGAAAACAATGTAATCTCAGAAACGCTATGAAATTTTGTTGCAAATATTCATTTTGACCAAAACAAGTCATATTTTCATTCCCCTATCAAACAAAATGGATTTATAAAGGTGAATTCATTTTTAATGTTCTTTGTTTTTATCTTTTACAAATACACAGACAGGGTATGATTAAGCCTAAGCAAAGATGAGAAGAAATTTTGTAGAAGAAAATGTATCCCATTTTCTGAGAATTTTGGCTCCTTAATTTAAAATTATCATTTATAATAAAGAACACATGAAATAAGATTAATTTCTACACTCAAGTATTCGTGGTCAAGAAAATAGTTTTCTCTCTTAAATGGTTTTATTTAAACACTCTTCTAAATGGACAGTTAATGCTAATTTCATGAACTGCTGCCGTCAATAACCTATTATGAAATGACAATAGAGGCTCACTCTACCATGGCACTCAGTCTTCAACAACAATTTAACACATTTCATTTGTGTACTGAGTGGCACTACAGCATAAGCAAGGAATTATATTTAATTATTTAAGGATTATATTTAAGTATTTTTAGAATCCTCTTTAAAAATCTATAATATTTTGTTTTTTTCACATTAAAATTTATTGAACATAGTTAACAACAGTATAATATGTAAAAGTGCTATGTTTGGCATCAGAAGCATAAATAAGATAAAAAACATGTTTTATTCCACTCATAATTTCAAAGAGGAAAACATAAATAACTATACAGCAAACAACAGATTTTTATATATAGTTATTTTCTGAAGAATTTCTGCTAAGAATAATTCCTCTGATTTAGGACAATTATGTCATATGTAAAATTCAGGTCTACCCATCCTGTAGTAGAATTTTTGTTTATCATGAAGACATTTCTAAAAACAGTTCCTCGGGTGACATGGCCTGAAATGCAGCAGCAGGCTTCCTGGAGCTAAGAGAATAAGGCTTTCAGCCAATGAAACAAACTAGTTATTACTTAAGGACTGCTGGAGGTCTGTTGTTTCTAAAATGTATCAGTGAGATAATAATTATAAAAGATACATTATCTAACTACCAGACACATGAGTCAGTCATGTATTTATTCACTCCAATCTGTGGTATCTCCAAGCCATTGTCTTTAGCTTCCTTAAACTCTTTGGAGAAACTGAGACAACACAGCATAAGTGCCATCTAGTGGTAAAGGGTTTCCTAACCGCATTAAGAATTCAGAGAAGGAGAACATCATTTCTAGGGGAATGATAACAGGCAAGGCTTTATAGGTGAGCTATTAGATCCTGAAGATACTATAGTTATTTCAAGAGTTAACTGGGGGTCAGGAACATAGGATGTATTGACAGAACACAGAGAAAAATATATGGTAACACAGACAGCTTATGTATAGGAATAGTGGATGATATGACTAGAAAAATAGTTGTGAGTGTGAAAGTCACTCAGTCATGTCCAACTCTTTGCAACCCCATGGACTATACAATCTAAGGAAAAATGGTTGGATCAAAATATAAAACTCTGGTGGGGGAGAGTCTGCTCTCCATCCTACGGGCAACAGAGTGCAGTCATCACCCAATCAACATTCACTGAATAATAACTACGTATGAGCACTGTATGAGTTTCTGGGTATACAGTGACAAACAAAGCAAACACGGTTCCAACCCTCATGGAAATTTCAGGGTAGACAAACATTAAGAGAAAGCGGTATTGAAACTTCTGAGCAGAAAAGGAATGGAGAGTCAAAAGACTAGAGTTTGTAGCCCAGCTCAACTACTTACAGGAAGTCATTTAACCTCTGCTGCTGCTGCTAAGTGAGTCTGTAGAAAAACAGAACTACCCTGCTTATTTCCCAGTGTTGCACTGAAGAGAAAACTACATTAATGTATGCAATATACACGCATCGGTTTTCTCAGACTCTAATATTCTACACAAATGTAGAGCATAATGATGAAAACAGTGTTTTAGGACAAATATTCTGGTAGAGGTATGCAAAATAAAATGAAAAATGAAAATGGATATAAGGAATTAAAAAAAACACTAACTCTAGGAAGTTACTTTATAGAATTTACTCAGCAATATAAAAATGATCCATTACAGCATACCTGATATGGCAATCTTTCCTCTACAAGCTGTCCGTTCTTTACTTTCAAAATTCTCACTGTCAAAAGAAAATGAAAACCTAATGAAAAAACAAAGATCTTCTCTAATAAGCAATTGTTTTAACAATCTTTCATAAATGCCTAAATATTAAAAATAAACACGTATCCTGGAATAACAATGACTTCCAGTTAATATAAACTATTTGACTCAAATTTTGTGATGTTTAGTCAACAGCTAGCTGACTTTAAAAGAAATAGAGCCATTCTCTCTTTGATTTTTTCATATAACCTGTACTTTCCCTGATGATTGCATATTAGCTTACTCTACAATGAAAGTCTTTTGTGACCTCTTACATTTATAAACAAGATATGCCATATTTACACAAGTCCTAGGAAGTATATCTTGGGTAACCATTTCATAAGTTACATTTCTAGCTTACCAGATTATAGTCATCTGAAAAAGTTAATAAATAAACTTTCTAACCATGAGCTTGCCACCGAAGAGTATATTATCCCTATAAAATCCCCAACAAACATTTAAAAAATTACTCTCTGCTACATATTCATGTGCAAGTAATATTGTAATTTATTTCCTTGAAGCTTTAAACACTAAGCATATATCAAAACAATAAATTAACTAGGGTGGCAAAGGAAGGGAGTGGCCCTCTAGAGAGAATAAATGTGGAGAGGAAAACATTAGCATGACAATAGAAAATGTCTCAAAGGAAATTCTTGGGATGTAAGACACTTCCAGGTTTGAATGTAGACTATACTATTATCACAAATTTTTTTTTCAAAATAATTATTTCCATTCAGTTCAGTTCAGTTGCTCAGTCGTGTCCGACTCTTTGCGACCCCATGAATCGCAGCACGCCAGGCCTCCCTGTCCATCACCAACTCCCGGAGTTCACTCAAACTCACGTCCATCGAGTCGGTGATGCCATCCAGCCATCTCATCGTCTGTCGTCCCCTTCTCCTCCTGCCCCCAATCCCTCCCGGAATCAGAGTCTTTTCCAATGAGTCAACTCTTTGCATGAGGTGGCCAAAGCACTGGAGTTTCAGCTTTAGCATCATTCCTTTCAAAGAACACCCAGGGCTGATCTCCTTTAGAATGGACTGGATGGATCTCCTTGCAGTCCAAGGGACTCTATTTCCATTACACCAAATCAATCCCATCTCTAAACAGTTCTCCAATATTCTTTTTCCTAATAAATAACCTACATTTAGAGATTAGCATTCCATTTCTAGAGCAATGTATCCAGGAGTAGTCTTCTGTGCACTGTTTTTTTCTTTTTTTTTTTCCTTTTGTCTTTATTCAATTTGGTTAGCCAATTAAACGCCAGTTAATTTAATTAGGTACCTCAAGTATGTGATAAGATAGAAGCTTCATTTGAATACTGTTTTGATTCTAAAAGGGCTTTTGGAGAAAGATTGAGTGAGAGTGTGAAGTGTATCTAAGTTTCAGAAGAGTATGACACATTTTATACACATCAGTAGCCTTGCTAAAAAGACTGCACATAATATTCATTATCACACATCAAATTTTAAAACAAAATATATCATCCTACTTTTTTTTTAACTCTCTTATTGGATTAAGCCCATAAGTATTACAGCTGAAATATATTCCAAAGGAGCAAAAATAATTTACTGAGGTACTTATGGTCAGTAAGCCTACACGGGACATTTATATATATAGTATTTATAGAATTTATATATATAGAATTTATAGAATCTAGCACTAGGTATAACAAGTAATATAGTAGACTTAAAGCCATAAATTCTCAGGATCCCATCTAATAATTTTGTGGTTACACTGGTATTTAAATTAAAACAGGGAATTCACTCAGTGAAAAATAAAAGTACTCATTATTTCAAAATAATGTTTTGTTGAATCATAAATTTTAGAGAGTCAAGTTCAATATTTCATAGACAAGTTCAGTTTGTCATGTTGGGGAATACCAGCTGGCTTACTAGGTCATCAGAGTGAAAAATTCAACTGAATAGTCTACTATGCTTTGAAATTACATACTGAAAGGCCAACTAGAAATCAAACACAAATCTCAATTTCCTCAAACTGGTACAAGAAATATAGTATAAACACAGTTGGCTGGCATTTGTAAGTAAATATTTCTAAAAATATCTCCTATATGAGCAATGCATAAATTCTTCAAATTATTTATTTCAGTGAAAAAATACAAGGAAGCTCTAATACAGTGAGTAACTTCAGTATTATGGAATAGATCATAGATTATGCTAAAATTTAAATCCATTAGGCATTATTAAATTGGATTAAATTTAAGGCTTTGGCAGACAAGTGAAATTCTAAAATACTAGAAACACCAAGAGCAACTGGCTGAATATTTACCAAAAAAATGTTCCCACTCTAAATTATTCAACCACCTGGCAGGGTATAGCTTTTTTCCCCTATAACTGTAAATTACTTGAATAGAAAAGTCCTTTTCAGGACTAGTCAACACATTTATTATACACAAATATTATCAAACTATAATATAAATCCAATTAACCATATAATCTTACAGAATAATTAAGTCTGCCTTTAAAAAATTAAGAGATGAGGTAATCCAGCCTCATGTTTCAGAAGCTTGAATTATTTTCAATTCATATAATTCAATTGCTATTTAGGGTGCTAAAACGTTATGTTTTTCTAATTAATCCAAATTGACAACAAAATTGTTAAACATTATCTATTTAACAACGTGCTACTGTAGCTAATAGTTTGCTACAGTTAAACAAATACTTGCTTTAAAATCTGCAATGTTAATGCCAATTCTAAATGCTACAATTAGCCAGTCTGAAGAAAAAGCAAATAACCATAAAAATCACTCAATCAAAAGCACAGCTATATAACAGTGTACCTTATTCTTACAAACCTGGTTTAGAGAATTATTTTGGTAAGATTTGTAAAAGCTAATTTAAAAGACAAATAAAAATATAAAAGACAAATTTTTAACTATTTTATTAACATATGTCTGCCTGTAGGTAAATAAAATGACCAACAGAGGGTGCCAATCAGCCACTTTGTTGCTCAAAAATCTGTATTAAAATTAGCAGAGTAAATACAGATTACCTTATTTTATATTGTTCCATACTGGAATTTACAATAGCACTGCCTTTCAGAGTTAACAAAATACAGTAAGAAATGACACATGATGAAAGTATCATTTTCTTAACAAAGCAATAGAAGAATTCTAAATAGGATTCTAGTATTTAAAAGCAGGTCATAAAAATCCTTCACCTCTCACGCAAGTAAGTGAAGACTAAAACACTCAGAAATGCTTAACATGGAATTTTAAGCCATCTAAAACTATGCGGTATAAAATCAATACTTTCATAAGTATGTTAGGTTGGGAAGATGAGTTTTCTACTTTAAATCTTGAAATAACAACCTATTTTCAACAGACACCAAACAATATAAAGTTTAAAAAAGTAAAACCAGTAATGTCTTTAACATACCATACTGTATTGCAGAAACACCAAGAGTACATAATTTCACTGGCAATCTACATTTTTAGCTTTTATTTTTGTTTATGTTATAGTATATAAGTAATTAAACTAGTCAATTGGAGTGTAAGAAACTATTTAGCTTTGTGGCATTATTAAAATCACAATCATGTTGAATGATACATATAATTAGGTCCTATAAATACCTTTGACTAGTATTACTTGCACAAAGTCAAATAAAGTTTCAAGAAGATAGACTAGTGGGTTAGGCCAGGAGAGCATATTATTGCTAAAATGTAAGTTCTGTAAGAATAGGAATTTGGGGGGCTTCCCTGGCGGCTCACTGGTAAGGAATCCACCTGCCAATGCAGTAGACGTAGGTTCGATCCCTGATCCAGGAAGCTCCCACATGCTGTGGAGCAACTAAGCTCAGGCACCACAACTGTTAAGCCTGTGCTCCAAAGCCCAGGAGCCACAGCCACCAGAGCCACCTGAGTGCTCCACAACGAGAGAAGCCACTGCAATGAGAAGTCCAGGCACCTCAGCAAAGTACCGCCCCCATCCATGGCAACTAGAGAAAAGCTCACGCAGCAGTGATGACCCAGCACGGCCAAAAATAAATAAATAAAATTATTTTAAAAAAACAAAAGAATAGCATTTCGGCCTATTTTGTTCACTGCTCAATCACCAGTGCCTAATATACAACTCAGTACTGTCTAAGGAACTCCATAAATGTTTGCTGCTGCTAAGTCGCTTCAGTCGTGTCTGACTCTGTGCGACCCCATGGACTGCAGACTACCAGGCTTCTCCGTCCACGGGATTCTCCAGGCAAGAACACTGGAGTGGGTTGCCATTTTCTTCTCCAATGCATGAAAAGTGAAAAGTGAAAGTGAAGTCGCTCAGTCGTGTCTGACTCTTAGCGACCCCATGGACTGCAGCCTACCAGGCTCCTCCATCCATGGGATTTTCCAGGCAACAGTACTGGAGTAGGGTGCCATTGCCATAAATGTTTAGTGAATATCAAATGAAGTAAAATAGGATATGGTCATTTTGGTGGAGCAAGTCCTACAGGTGTGACTCTTACCCATTAATAACTAGTTAGTAAGTTGCTGTTAACCTCTCAGACTCAGAATCCTCATCTGTAAATGGTGGGAAGTATTTATCTAATAGCTACTGAATAAAATAATATTTTTAATGTATTCTGTATGATTTTTTGGAGAAGGCAATGGCAACCCACTCCAGTACTCATGCCTGGGAAATCCCATGGATGGAGGAGCCTGGTAGGCTACAGCCCATGAGGTCGCGACAAGTCTGACATGACTGAGCGACTTCACTTTCACTTTTCACTTTCCTGCACTGGAGAAGGAAATGGCAACCCACTCCAGTATGCTTGCCTGGAGAATCCCAGGGATGGGAGCCTGGTGGGCCACTGTCTATAGGGTCACAGAGAGTCAGACACAACTGACGTGACTTAGCAGTAGCAGCAGCAGTATCATTTTTGTGTTAGTCGCTAACTCATGTCCGACTCTGGGACCCCATGGACTGTAGCTCGCCAGGCTCCTCTATCCATGGAATTCTCCAGGCCAGAATACTGTAATGGGTAGCCATTCCCTTCTCCAGGGGATTTTTCCGACCCAGGGATTGAACCCAGGTCTCCTGCACTGCAGGCAGATTCTTTACCATCTGAACCACCACAGAAGCCCTAGTATTTGTGTATCATTCTTAGAAAGGTCCATTAAAACCAGGATTATTTTGTGAGTATTAGTGGCTTTAGTATTAATTTGAAGCTTACATGGAAGAGGCACTAAATCATTTGTTAAAGTGATCGGAGTATGACTTCCCAGCTTCTATAAGATAATGATAGACAGTGATAGTGATAATGAAGTCGCTCAGTCGTGTCCAACTCTTTGCGATCCTGTGGACTATAGGCCACCAGGCTCCTCTGTCCATGGGATTTCCCAGGCAAGAACACTGGAGTGGGTTGCCATTTTCTTCTCCAGGGGATCTTCCCAACCCAGGGATCAAACCCAGGTCTCCCTCACTGCAGGCAGATGCTTTAACCTCTGAGCCACCAGGGAAGATAATGATAGTCAAATTGGAATCTTTTCTAGAATCCTATGAAAAGTTTTACATCAACAAGGAAAGCAAATAAAATCATCTATGGCCCAAACCAACAGCATAACTGGAAAACAGACTTCAATTTACAACTGAAAACAACAGAGCCAGCTCTTGGAGGCCTTACCCAAATAGTCAGGTATTGCAAAACAATTGGCCACCTGATGCAAAGAGCTGACTCAATGGAAAAGGCCTGATCCTGGGAAAGATTGAAGGCAGGAGGAGAAAGGGGCAACAGAGGACAAGATGGTTGGATGGCATCACTGACTCAATGAACATAAGTTTGAGCAAGTTGGGTGATGGTGAAGGCCAGGGAAGCCTGGCATGCTGCAGTCCATGGGGTCGCAAAGTGTTGGACATGACTGAGCAACTGAAAACCAATTGCAGAACACAAAATAAGATCAACTTATTTAATCCTCTCCTCTAGAAGATGGATACAAAATCTGGTGGCTACCACAGCCCTGGTAGGGGCTCCGAAAGCATTGTGGTTGAGAAGTTGTTAGTCTTGTGGAGAAGAGACACACACAATTGCCGAGGTATCCTTTGAAGGTTTGGCCATGAAAAAAAGACGGAAGGAAGAAGACAAGGAAAAGGAGGGGAGAGGGAGCAAGAGGAGGCAGAGAAAGGGTGGGGGTGGGGGGACGAGAAAGAAGAGGAAGAGGAGAAAGGAACTGAAATTAAAACCCATTAGATATAGCATCAAACTATCAGAAAATCAACCGACCAACATCTCTAAAGGAACCATTTATTAAAGAAACTACTATCCATCCTTCCAATAATAGAAAACACTTTTGAACTATGAAACCAAGTAACTCCTTTTACCCACTCCCCTCCACTATCACCACTTGACCCAGAAAAATACTGCATCCTACGTATTTCATTAGGAACAACAACCAAAAAAAAGGACTCAAACACCCATAGAAAGTTACTATAAAATGAAAGTAGAATTCCAATGCTTCAGCTGATAAAAATACCCCACCAACCACTCTCCAAAAAACAAAGAACAAAAAAAAAGTAACATGATACTTCAAAATGAATTAAGTGTAGCTTAAAAAGCTACTGCAAATAGGAGAGAAACCAAGAATTTGAAATCTAACACCCCATACTAGTAAAGGATAAACAGCAGGTAAATGCTGCAAAAAGGGATACAGTGGATCAAAACAAAAAAATAAAGAGTTTAAAAACATCAAAGAGAAAGTGATAGACATAAAAGACAGGCAAAGAAGATCCAATCTGCATGCAACTGGAGCCCTTAAATAAGAAAAATAAAATAACAAGATAGGACAGAATTAATGTTTCCCCCACCCCCACCCCTCGAGGCTTTAACTCCAGGAAAACTTTCTGAAGATAAAAGAACTGAGTATTTTAAGTCACTCAGTCGTGTCCAACTCTTTGAAACCCCATGGATGGTAGCCTGCCAGGCTCCTCTGTCCACGGAATTCTCCAGGCAAGAATACTGGAGTGAGTTGCCATCCCCTTCTACAGGGGATCTTTCCAACCCAGTGATTGAACCTGAGTCTCCTCTATGGCAGGCAGATTCTTTACCATCTGAGCCAATATTTCAAAGGCACTAAATAAGCCAAAATGCTCAGCCTTAGTCATATACCAGATAAACGACCTGGTCTTTTTAAAAAAGGAAAAAAATCAGACGTGAAATTTATTGATAACAATACAACAATGGAGCAAGGTATTCAGAGAATCTCAGCGAAAGAAAGTGTTGGCCAAGGATTTCATATCCAATCAAGCTGTACTTTAGGTACCAACACTAAAGCAAAGCACTTTAAAGATACAAGAATATGAAGAAAACTGTATTCACTTTAAGGAATCCACTAGCTCATGAGCTTCCTCTAAACAACAGATGATTTTAGAAAGCATAACAAAAAGACAGGTATCAAACATTATATTTATTGAACTGCAGACCAAAGACTAAAATAAAGGTGAGGATACAAGTGCAGGATTGGTATGTAAACACTATCTACTTAGCAAAACAGAAATACAACTCTAAAAAAAAAGACAGAATGGTAGAAAAGGAAGAAATGGGAAAATAGAATAAGTTCATTGATTTCCACACAGAAAATTGTAAGTATAAACAAAATGGTATCATGTTGCTGCTGCTGCTCCTGCTAAGTGGCTTCAGTCTTGTCCAACTCTGTGTGACCCCATAGGCAGCAGCCCACCAGGCTCCCCCGTCCCTGGGATTCTCCAGGCAAGAACACTGGAGTGGGTTGCCATTTCCTTCTCCAATGCATGAAAGTGAAAAGTGAAAGGGAAGTCACTCAGTCATGTCTGACTCTTAGTGACCCCATGGACTGCAGCCTACCAGGCTCCTCCGTCCATGGGATTTTCCAGGCAAGAGTAGTGGAGTAGGTTGCCATTGCCTTCTCCAAAATGATATCATATAAAGCAGAAAAACAAAATAGGAGAAGCCTAAGAAAAAAAAGAATTAAGGTCATTATAAAGCTAACAGTATATAGTTTTTAAACATACAAAGTTCCAGTACTACAATGACAATCAATCTTCTTAAATCAAAAAAAGAATAAGGAAAACAGGCCACATATAAAAGACAAGCTATAATTATAATACACATAAGTTAACACATATGAATATGACAAAACTGAAATCAAGTATATCAGCTATATATATATAAAATCAAACCCAGTTCTCCTGCATCGCCGGAGTATTCTTTACCATCTGAGCTACCAGGGAAGCCCTAATTTCTCTAGTAAAAGGATTTTCAGATAGGCTCATAATGTAAAACTCATGAATACAAGAAACACACTTTCAACAAACAATTCATAAAGGCTAATTAGAGATGGACAAAGATACACCAAACAAATGCAAACAATAAGAAATCAGAGTATATGATCTTGTTATCAGGAAATTGTAGAACTCAGATCCAAAATCTCTACAGGACAACAACAAAAGGAGACTCTATAATGCTAAAGGCTGCAACTAGCAATGAATACATAACAAGTACTAAAGTACCAAATGTTTCATAAAACAGAAAGTATAGGATATAGAAGGGTAAGACAGCAAAACCTTAATAATAACAAAAATCTTAACCTCTTTTGGTCCAAGATAGTTAAAGTGGTCAAAAAATAAGTAAGGCAATAGAAGATCTTAAAAATGTAACCAATAACACAGATCTTTTGCATATATATGAAAAAGTGAAGTGAAAGTCACTCAGTCACACTGACTCTTTGCAACCCCATGGACTATATACAGTTCATGGAGTTCTTCAGGCCAGAATACTAGAGCAGGTAGCCATTTCATCCTTCTGGGGATCTTCCCAACCCAAGGATTGAACTCAGGTCTCCTGCACCACAGGCAGATTCTACTGTCTGAGCCACCAGGGAAGCCCAAGAATACTAGAGTGGGGAGCCTATACCTTCTCCAGCAGATCTTGCTGACCCAGGAATAGAACTAGGGTCTCCTGCATTACAGGCAGATTCTTTACCAGCTGAGCTACCAGAGAAGCCCCACTGCATATATGTAAGTATACATAGATATTGAACTTTGTTCAGTTCAGTTCCTCAGTTCAGTTCAGTTCAGTCGCTCAGTCATGTCCGACTCTTTGCAACCCCATGAATCACAGCACTCCAGGCCTCCCTGTCCATCACCAACTCCCGGAGTTCACTCAAACTCATGTCCATCAAGTCGGTGATGGCATCCAGCCATCTCATCCTCTGTCGTCCCCTTCTCCTCCTGCCCCCAATCCCTCCCAGCACCAGGGTCTTTTCCAATGAGTCAACTCTTCGCATAGGTGGCCAAAGTATTGGAGTTTCGCATCAGTCCTTCCAATGAACACCAAGGACTGATCTCTGTTAGGATGGACTGGTTGGATCTCCTTGCAGTCCAAGAGACTCTAAAGAGTCTTTTCCAACACCACAGTTCAAACCCATCAATTCTTCGGCACTCAGCTTTCTTCACAGTCCAACTCTCACATCCATACATGACACTGGAAAAACCATAGCCTTGATTAGACGGATCTTTGTTGGCAAAGTAATGTCTCTGCTTTTCAACATGCTATCTAGGTTGGTCAAAACTTTCCTTCCAAGGAGTAAGCGTCTTTTAATTTCATGGCTGCAATCACCATCTGCAGTGATTTTGGAGCCCAAAAAAGTAAAGTCTGACACTGTTTCCACTGTTTCCTCATCTATTTCCCATGAAGTGATGGGACCATATACCATGATCTTATTAATCTGAATAAGTTGGCTGAGCTTTAAGCCAACTTTTTCTGAATAAGTTGGCTAAGCTTTAAGCCAACTTTTTCTGAATAAGTTGGCTGAGCTTTAAGCCAACTTTTTCACTCTCCTCTTTCACTTTCATCAAGAGGCTTTTTAGTTCCTCTTCACTTTCTGCCATAAGGATGGTTTCATCTGCATATCTGTGGTTATTGATATTTCTCCCTGCAATCTTGATTCCAGCTTGTGCTTCTTCCAGCCCAGCGTTTCTCATGATGTACTCTGCATAGAAGTTAGATAAGCAGGGTGACAATATACAGCCTTGACATACTCCTTTTCCTATTTGGAACCAGTCTGTTGTTCCATGTCCAGTTCTAACTGTTGCTTCCTGACCTGTATATAGGTTTCTCAAGAGGCAGGTCAGGTGGTCTGGTATTCCCATCTCTTTCAGAATTTTCCACAGTTTATTGTGATCCACACAGTCAAAGGCTTTGGCATAGTCAATAAAGCAGAAATAGATGTTTTTCTGCAACTCTCTTGCTTTTTCCATGATCCAGCAGATGTTGGCAATTTGATCTCTGGTTCCTCTGCCTTTCCTAAAACCAGCTTGAACATCTGGAAGTTCGCAGTTCATGTATTGCTGAAGCCTGGCTTGGAGAATTTTGAGCATTACTTTACTAGTGTGTGAGATGAGTGCAATTGTGCGGTAGTTTGAGCATTCTTTGGCATTGCCTTTCTTTGGGATTGGAATGAAAACTGACCTTTTCCAGTCCTGTGGCCACTGCTGAGTTTTCCAAATTTGCTGGCATAGTGAGCGCAGCACTTTCACAGCATCATCTCTCAGGATTTGAAAGAGCTCAACTGGAATTCCATCACCTCCACTAGCTTTGTTCGTAGTGAAGCTTTCTAAGGTCCACTTGACTTCACTTGAATTCCAGGATGTCTGGCTCTAGGTGAGTGATCACACCATCATGATTATCTTGGTTGTGAAGATCTTTTTTGTACAGTTCTTCTGTGTATTCTTGCCACCTCTTCTTAATATCTTCTGCTTCTATTAGGTCCATACCATTTCTGTCCTTTATTGACCTCATCTTTGCATGAAATGTTCCCTTAGTATCTCTAATTTTCTTGAAGAGACCTGTAGTCTTTCCCATTCTATTGTTTTCCTCTATTTCTTTGCACTAACCACTGAGGAAGGCTTTCTTATCACTCCTTGCTATTCTTTGGAACTCTGCATTCAAATGGGTGTATCTTTTCTTTTCTCCTTTTCTTTTGGTTTCTCTTCTCTTCACAGCTATTTCTAAGGCCTCCTCTGACAGCCATTTTGCTTTTTTGCATTTCTTTTTCTTGGAGGTGGTTTTGATCCTTGTCTCCTGTATAATGTCACAAACCTCCGTCCATAGTTCATCAGGCACTCTGTCTATCAGATCTAATCCCTTGAATCTATTTCTCACTTCCACTGTATAATCATAAGGGATTTGATTTAAGTCATACCTGAATGGTCTAGTGGTTTTCCCTACTTTCCTCAATTTAAGTCTGAATTTGGCAATAAGGAGTTCATGGTCTGAGCCACAGTCAGCTCCTGGTCTTGTTTTTACTGACTGTATAGAGCTTCTCCATTTTGGCTGCAAAGAATATAATCCATCTGATTTTGGTGTTGACCATCTGGTGATGTCCATGTGTTGAGTCTTCTCTTGTGTTGTTGGAAGAGGGTGTTTGTTATAACCAGTGCATTCTTTTGGCAAAACTCTATTAGCCTTTGCTCTGCTTCCTTCTGTACTCCAAGGCCAAATTTGCCTGTTACTCCAGGTGTTTCTTGACTTCCTACTTTGGCATTCCAGTCCCCTATAATGAAAAGGACATCTTTTTCAGGTGTTAGTTCTAGAAAGTCTTGTTGGTCTTCACGAACCATTCAACTTCCAGCCTGAACTTTGTACTTTGATTAAAATAAATTTAACTTCAAAAATCTGTAAGACAGTCATGAAAGCTGACCACATGAAGTCAGAGAGAAAATGTCAAAGCATTTTGTAAAGTAGGAAAAAATAAAAATTTATCTAATCAAGATGCAATGTTAAGAGTAACTCATATCCGAGAAAGTCTCCCAGAGAAAACAATTTAAAATATGGACAAACTATTTAAAACACAACTAGGAATAAATTGGACAGAAGTTAACCCCAGAGAAGGAAGTGGCACCATGGTATATTCATACAGAGAAATACTTATCAGTAAAAAGGAACAATACATGCTAGTTACTGAAGAGTCTCACTGATATATGCTAGTTACTGAAGAATCTCAAAAATATTATGCTGATGAAAAGAACAGGGTATACACTGGACAAATCCCATTTATATTAATTTCTAGAGGCAAAATTAAGGCAAAATCTATGGTGAAAAAAAGAAAAAGAACAGTGTTTGTCTCTTCAAGTGGGAATAGAGGCAGGTACTACTAATCCAGCATTGAGGAAAAACAAACAAAGCATATACAGAAAGCATAGTTTATTCAAAGAGGGATAAAAGGCAACCCCAAACTGACACAAGTAATGAATGGCTGTTTATGAAACTGATAACATAAAACACAGAGAGAGAGCTATTTTAAGTAACTTTTAAACTTTTAACCTTTTATCCACAAGAATGTATATATATTTGTATGTATACACACACACATATGCAAAAAAAGAACTTTCATCATAAAAAATAATCTGAACTGATAGATGAATAGAAAGATATAAGACAAAGCAAATATAGTAAAATATTAATTGCAGACTCTAGGTTGCAGATATATCAGTCTTCACAGTATAATTCTTTCAACTTTTATGTACACTGTAAAGTTTTAATAATTTCTATAGGTCAGAAAAGAACTACAAGGACATCTTGAACTTGCTCAGATGGATTTATATCAGCAATCATGCTGGTATTATAATTATGAAACTGTTTTATATAATCATAGTATAAAACAAATATATATACAAATCAAATAAGGAAATATATTGCTGTTTCTTAGGAATTAAGATATTTAGTATAAGAAAAAGAGATACAAAGTAATTCAAAAAACTTATAAATATCAATATAAACTCATCAGTTTTTAAGTCTTTCCCATAGTTATACCATTTTCAAGGCCTAAAATTAGCAATCCCAATAAAAGTGAGCATACCTAATGCTCATATCTTGGTTTCAAATTACCATTGACGCTTAAAGCAGATCAAGACTCATTAAAGAAATGGCAGACTCTAGGTCTAATGCACAGAAAATACAAGGCAAACCTGGGTCTCCTTTTGTGCCAGAAAGTAAGAAAGTTTCTAATGACTAACAGAGAGACAAGGCAAAAGGACAAAGAAGCCAGTTTAAAGGACCTTCCATTGAACAAAACTGGGACAATTTAATCTATAAAAAAGATTAATGAATATAAATGAAAATAACACATTGGATTAAAAACCCCCACAAATCTATGGAGACAGAAAGAAGAGGAATGCTCTTCCTTACAAAAGAAATATTAGCCAAAAGTTATAGGAAAACAGAGTATTATTAATAGATAATGACTGTCTTGTAAAGTCCTAATAATTTAGGCAAGGATCATAAATGGATACAGTCATTAAGTGAAAGCCTGTTGGATGACAGAATATTCTCCCAGCTACAATGTAACAGCCCAAAGATTACTTATGAATCATGAAGGGAAAGCTATTATAGTATCACAGAGGAGAAATGTGGCAACTGCTATTTAAACCAAGCGATCAAACTCAACATTATTTAAAGCAGTAAAAACCAGTATCATATTGTAATACATTGGCAGAATACACTGTATTCAATCTCACTTAGAAAAATTATTGCAAAATACGTTTAATCAGAATCTGACTAAGATCCAACTTTCAGTTACAGCAAAAAATGAGAAAAAGTTCAGTAATACCATAAACAATTAACTGATGGGAATTGGGGGATGCAACCCCAAAATACGCCAAAGTGGCACATACTATTTTGAATTAAAGTTACCTGAGAAATAGTTCATGCGAGAACACCCTAAGCCTCCTTTGTTCCCCTGAAAGCAGGAAACAAAGCTCCTATGGGAAGATCCCCTCCCTGTGCCGGAGGATGGAAGCATCCTTATTGCCAGAGACGCATAGTTTGGGGGAGAGAAGCTGTATATGCAAACTTCATTACTTCTTCATTAATTTGCTACTCTAAGCTCAAATCCCTTTGTTTTCTCAAATCTTCACAAATAATTTACTCTTTGTCCAAAAAGGTATATAAAATAAACAATCTGCTTTGGTCAATTTTTGAATCTTTTAGTTATGTTCAGTTTAGTTCAGTCGCTCAGTCATGTCCGACTCTTGGCGACCCACGAACCAGCACGCCAGGCCTCCCTGTCCATCACCAACTCCCAGAGTCCACCCAAACCCATGTCCATCGAGTTGGTGATGCCATCCAACCATCTCACCCTCTGTTGTCCCCTTCTCCTCCTGCCTTCAATCTTTCCCAGCATCAGGGTCTTTTCAAATGAGTCAGCTCTTCTCATCAGGTGGCCAAAGTGTTGGAGTTTCAGCTTCAACATCACGCCCTCCAATAAACACCCGGACTGGTCTCCTTTAGGATGGACAGGTTGGATCTCCTTGCAGTCCAAGGGACTCTCAAGAGTCTTCTCCAACACCACAGTTCAAAAGCATCAATTCACTGGCGCTCAGCTTTCTTTATAGTCCAACTCTCACATCCATACAATACCACTGGAAAAACCATAGCCTTGACTAGAGCAACCTTTGTTGACAAAGTAATGTCTCTGCTTTTTAATATGCTGTCTAGGTTGGTCATAACTTTCCTTCCAAGGAGTAAGCGTCTTTTAATTTCATGGCTGCAATCACCATCTGCAGTGATTTTGGAGCCCCCAAAAATAAAGTCAGCCATTGTTTCCACTGTTTCCCCATCTACTTGTCATGAAGTGATGGGACAAGATGCCATGATCTCACTTTTCTGAATGCTGAGCTTTAAGCCAACTTTTTCACTCTCCTCTTTCACCTTCATCAAAAGGCTCTTTAGTTCTTCTTCACTTTCTGCCATAAGGGTGGTGTTATCTGCATATCTGAGGTTATTGATATTTATCCCAGCAATCTTGATTCCAGCTTGTGCTTCCTCCAGCCCAGCGTTTCTCATGATGTACTCTGCATATGAGTTAAATAAGTAGGGTGACAATATACAGCCTTGACGTACTCCTTTTCCTATTTGGAACCAGTCTGTTGTTCCATGTCCAGTTCTAACTGTTGCTTTCTGACCTGCATACAGGTTTCTCAAGAGGAGGCAGGTCAGGTGGTCTGGTATGGGACCACCATATATACAAAATTAAATGTTTTTCTTTTACTAATCTGTCTTGTATTAGACCAGTCAAAAGAAATCAGAGGAGCAAATAGAAAAATTTTCCCTCCCCTGTACAGACAAATATAAAATGCAGAATATTTTTAGAGGATATTTTTTAAAGTCTAGAATCTTCAAAGCATCAATGACAAGTAGTTTTTAGAAAATGGTAAAATGATAAAAGAAACTAAAGAGACATAATCAAATGAATCTTGATTGAATTCTTGTTTGAGAAAAGCAATTATAAAGAATTTTCTTTTGACAACGAGGATAAACTGAATATTGACTGAATATTAGTTGATTATTATGGAATTCCTGTCAGTATTTTACATATGATAATCGTACTTTGGTTATGTAGGAAAATGTTCTTGTTTTTAGATGATACATGCTGAACTTTTGAAATATACATCCCATGTTGTCTGCAACTTATTTTCAAATGCTTCAACACAAAGAAAAATGTGTGTATGTGCATATGCATGCGTGTGTATGAGTAGAAAAAGAAAACTGTGCATGTGTGCACATGCAGGCATGCACGTGTATATGAGTACAAAGATAAAGACGGAGAAAGAGCAAACGTATTTGGCAAACTTCCAGGTGGAGAATAAAGATGATGTCTATCATACTATTCTTATAAGTTTTTACATATGAAATTTCACAATAAAAATTGATTTTAAAAAAGTTAACAAAGTAGAGAATAAAAAAGGACAATCAAGAACATGGCAAGCATAGAGGCCAGCAAAAACATTAAGAACCTAAGAACAAGGAATAAAGTAACAAGAAGAATAAGAAGTAACTGCCATACAATTAACAATTATCAAATTATAAGCCCTATTTGTTCATCATACACATGGAAGGGAGAATGACACAAAACATTATGAAGCACAAGTTAAACTGTTCTTAAATAATTACACGGCACTATTAGGTATTCTGGGGGATACAAAGGAGAAAGAGAAAAGAATCAACATCAGGTGAATTGCCTTCCAGCTCTAGGCATCATTTCTATTTCACCAGTAAGTATGAACCAGACATTGTCCCTGTCTCCGAAAGTTTATCATGTAATTGAAAATACATATTCCAAAGAGAATATAGTATGTTACAGTGAGATATTCATGGCTCAAATGTTACTAGAACTAAGAGGAAGCAAATAATCATTTTTTGAGTCCTTACTGTGAGCATAAGTAAGAAATGTTCTTTTTTTGAACTCACTTATGAAGGAAACTTTGATGATGCAGGTAAGGTATGGCAGAACAAAAAAGGTCTATAAAATGGAAACAGAAGATAGGACACTTCAGTATAAACAAAAGCAGGGGCAGGAAAATTCAAAATCCGTTTCGGGGATACAGACCAAGCATTTGGCTGAAATAAATTTGCAAAGTAGAAATTAACAAACTAATTTGTAAACTATTATGGAAGTAGTTTGAGATCAGACCACAAGAATCGTGGAATGCAGTGTCTATCTAAAGAATTTCAGTAAATGGAAACCATTAGCTGTCTTTAAGAAGTGAACCAATATAAGCAATTCTTTATGGCTATACGGGCTTCCCAGGTGGCACAGTGTTAAAGAATCCACCTGATAACGCAGGACATGTAAGAGACACAGGTTTGATCCCTGGGTTGGGAAGATCCCCTGGAGTAGGAAATGGCAACCCGCTCCAGTATTCTTGCCTGGAAAATTCCACAGACAGAGGAGTCTGGCATAGGGGTCAGAACAGTGCAATGAACTAGGCACAATTCACATTGCACGCGTATGTGTGTGTGTGTGCGCATGCGCGCACACACAGCTACAACATACAGGAAAAGATGGTGAGTTTTACTCACCAATTAAATGACTAGCATATTGACAGACTGCTGTAAACAAGCAATCCTATCCTCTAAACTAATGTCGTAAGCTGTCCACACTCTACCTCTCACCCCTACTAGCTACTGTCTACTCAACCTAGAAAGCTTTCTATATTCCACTTTTTTGGGGGTTGGGGGGCTGCACTGGGTCTTCATTGCTGTGCACAGGCTTTCTCTAGTGTGGCAAGTGGGGGCTACACTTCATTGAGGTACATGGGCTTTTCATTCTGGCGACTTCTCTTGTTGCAGAGCACAGGCTCTAGGGCTCACAGACTTCAGGTATCGTGGGTTCCTGGGCTCTAGAGCACAGGCTCAGTAGCCGTGGCACATGGGCTCAGTCGCTCTGAAGCATGTGGGATCTCCCCAAACCAGGGATTAAACCCGTATCCCCTGCACAGGCAGGTCGATTCTTAACCAGGTAAGTCCCTTCACTTTTTCCTGAGTCACTCTACTGTGACTGAGTGACTCTACTACGAATTTTACACAAACCTAAACATTTTTTGCATACCTAGATGTAAAAAAATGGATAATATACCAGAAGTTAAAGAGAACAAGGCTTCTGTTACATTATTAGAATATTATAGTAAGGGAACATTTAACCTGTTATCAATATTCCCAGGTGGTTAAAAAAAGAGCAAATGATATGACTATATCACAGATTTATCAAGTAGGGTTCCTCAACTAAACCAGAAAATGACTATTATTTTCTCAGTTCTCCCAAGAATGGTACCAAACTAGCACTATTCCACATATACAGACATTAAGTCATTGTATAGAATGCATGTCTTGGGGTATAAGGGCTTGTTTCTTGAAGCCTCAGTTAACCAGACTGTAAAATGAAGCAAGACTATTTGTTTACTTACAAGACAATTCCTAATAAATTAAGAAATAACTGAAACTGTTTG
The DNA here is from genome assembly GCF_029407905.1 of Bubalus kerabau. Classification (NCBI taxonomy): domain Eukaryota; kingdom Metazoa; phylum Chordata; class Mammalia; order Artiodactyla; family Bovidae; genus Bubalus; species Bubalus kerabau. The sequence continues at coordinate 141,562,499 of NC_073624.1, forward strand.
CAGAATGCTTATTTCTGTGTAGAGAGCACCTCGCATGAATATCAGAAAAATCCAAAACTCATGTATTAGTTTTTATAAAACTCTCATCAAAAGTTACTTATTTGATCACTTCATCTGTCTGTTCTTAAATTTGTTGTTCAGTTGCTCAGTTGTATCCAACTCTTTGTTCTTAAATATTTTCCTTAAAAATGGATTATTTCATTATTTTGTTTCACCATCGTTTTCAATAGTCTGCCAGATAACCTTCCCAAAAGCCCATTTTATCATACCTCTTTCTTGTTGAAAATAAAATGATAAAAGATAAGCAAACAATGAACTAAACATAAAGCCTTCAAATAACTTACTAGAGTAGCTTGGGGTAGTACAGAGTACATGGCTTCTTTGGGGAGGGTGAAGTTTTCTCTGGCATTTAAGTCATTTGGGTTCACATCCCAAACAGAGAGACACCACTGGGTGCCCTTTGAAACAGTTACTTAATATTTCTAAGTCCCTATCCCAAATCTTCAATAAAGTAGTTTATACCTTTCTCAGCTTGTGATGTGGTATTTATAAACACCCTGGCACAGAATATGCCAGCTAGAAAGACTATCAGGAAATACCAATTAAATTTCTATCATTGTAAACTTTCTTGAATCTTTGCTATCCACATCCTTTCCCACTTTGGCTTGATCTTCAGCTTCATCCAAACACATCTTTTCACTGCAATTGAATAATTCATGCTCATCTTTCATCCTAAACTTTTGAGATTTTTCTTTCTTGGAATCCTGCTTTCCTCCTACTCAACAAACCAAACTCTACCTATCCAATTCTTCCATTAGACCTTCCTTAACTATTCCATTTTATAGTGATTTAACTCTTCTTTGAAAAACTCTAGATGTAGTCTATTAATTTTTTGACATTTTATCATAAAATTTTAGAGAAGGTAGACTAGTATTAGGCAGTAGACTCATTAAAGTGCTATTTAAGTTCTGGCAGCAAAGTAAAACTGGAATACTTTTCTACCTTGAAGACCACCAAAATGAAGAAAGGCACAGACTGCTGAGTCTCTGAAGGTAAAGTATTTGACTGCTGAATATACAAATATACTCACACTTTGACAAATTCTGTTCTTTGAATTTGAATTCACTAGCACAATATTTAGTAAATGTTCTACAAGTAGTAGATACTTGATAAATACTGAAGTGATTAATCAAATGCCATAATTTACATAACTTTCTTGAAGGAACTAAACAAAAAACTATCACGGGATTCTTTTTTATCTTTAGGCTCTTTTATGTAATAAGAAAGCAAGTACTGTAATTTTCAGGTACATTTGATCAGTGACCTTGGGTTATATATGCACATAACAAAAAGAAGTTGTAAACAAAATAATTCATACAGAATATTCAGATTTTTAAAGAAATAATAATTAACGGATGCAATGTTTCTATATGAGTGATAAACAAATATAAATGTTGAAATATAAAAGAAATATACCATCAAAGCTATTTTTATCCAAGATAATAAGTAAAGAAACTGAAGGTTGTACACATTTTCAGGTGAGAGTTCCAGATATTTTTTCTTATCTTTGTTATATAAATCCAACAGGGATTAAGACAATTTAACATTTTTACAAATCAGCAACTTCAGGAAAGCTGTACTGTCAAATTAATAAAATGGCCAGTTCACAAATCATTATAAATATTTAAGAACATAAATATGAAGGGCAGATGTGATTCCCAGAGAACATTCTACGCAATCGTGAGTGATGACAAAATACTGAGTGTTTAGTCCCACACTGTATACTTAAACCGGCTTCCCAGCTGGCCCAGTGGTAAAGAAGATGTGAGAGCCACAGGCTGGATCCCTAGGTCGGGAAGATCCTGTGGAGCAGGAAATGGCAACCCACTCCAGTATTCTTGCCTGGAAAATCCCATGGACAGAGGACCCTGGCGGGCTACAGTCCATAGGGTCCCAAAGAGTCGGACACAACTGAGCATGCCTATACTTAAAATCCAGTGCTTCTCCAACTTTTCCACTTAAACAATCCTCCTAAACAAAATATTGTTATAAATCCTCCTTGACAAAATATTGCTAGGAGAAGGAATATATACCCCCGTGAGTAGCATAATACAAAACTAAGCCACACTTCTAAATTTCTTACACTTTATCTTAAAAATTCATACTACAAAAAGATATGCCATAGTTTTTCTTTGGCTTTGCCTGTCTTCTGACACATAATCATGTACTCTAAGTAATATATTTGGCCCATTTGGGAAGCACTGACTTATTCCAGTATTATGGGTATCTGAAAAATATTTTCCTAGATTATGATACTGGAATAACTTCATTTTATAATGCCAGGGATAAATAATAGTGAAAATTATTTGACATATTATGAATACTAATTATATAAAAGGTGTTTTTAGGTTTTTAATATATATCTTAATTTTCAAAATGTAAATATTATGTCAACTGTAGAAAAAAAATTTTTCTTTACTACAGAAATTAAACAGAGATTAAACAGCTATCCCAAGGGAATAAAGCTAATAAATACTAGCCACTTTGTACACAAGTGTTTATTATATGATTTCATCAATATTCTATTTTTACAGAAACTCTTTCTCTGATGTGTGACTTTACCTTACTTTTCAAGAATTTCATGGAGGAGTACTGTGAACATCCAAATCAATGGCCACTAATGTCTAAAAAGAAACTTTTAACTAGTGCTATAGCTTTAACAATGATTAACCATGGATAATGTAAAACCATTTATATGATAAAGGAAGCCAGTATCTAGTCACTGAGTCAATTCTAAGGTCCAAATAAAACCTGGCACTGTAAAAGGCAGCACAAATCGACAGAGAGAACAAGGACCAGGAGTTACTTAGCAAATCATAAGTAACCTCTCATTAGCTTCTGTCACTAGTTAAAATATGAGTTGAGTAACTTGCTTCACTAGAACTTACACTCACCATATGAAAGGAATGTGCGTGCTGATTTTTAAGTTCCCTCCCATTGGTATCTTTAATTCTATTCATAGCTTTAATTTTGTTGCCCACTCATTTCAACTTCTATACCTAAGTTTCCCTTTCTCTCAGACAGTACCTTTTTAACAGTTTAAGTAATTAGCTTTTTAAAATTTACATTTGTACACATTAATACTCTAGTATCAATCTTGATCCTTCTTAAAATATTTCCTCACTCCTTGTTTCTTAACCACTTCATTTTACAACCTTAAAGTAATGAAAACAATAAAACTGCCCAGTAAAAACTGCTGCCTTAATAGTAAGTTTACTCTGAGCCCTACTGTCAAAACATTTATGATACTAAAGGCTACTTCAGTATATTTTTTAAAAGCTTTTGTGATTTGACATTTAGATTAAATTTAAGGTTGAATCACACAGTGTTTTTAATGTAAATATTTAAGTACATTAAAAACCAAAGGTAAACAATGCCACTAACCATTTTCCAGCTTGATTTGCAATCTGCTCTTCTAACTTCTGCAGCTCCAATGTGTAAGCCATTATTCGAGCATTGCACACCATGAGATTCTTAACTGCCTGCAAAATCTGGCTTTTTTGAGTGCTCAAAGAAAGGAGTTTCCATATTCCTTCTCGTATTCGAATTTCCAAATCCATTTTTTCTTGAATGCTGCAGTTCTTAGAAAAGAGAGAGGGGGAGAAAAGCATTTTAAAAGGCAGCAAAACACAGAATAATATTTCTTTATATTCCTAAAAAATGAAACATGTACTATCTAGTATTATAATTTTATAACGTATCAGGAAAGTAATAAAGTTTAATATGTGATAGTATAAAAATTGTTAAATACGCTCCGCAAAATCTTAATTTCCTGCTTTATTAGGGAGCCTTTATAATCTACTAGAAAAACAGAACAGAAACAAAAGTGAGAAATACTACATATTTTTACTGTAATTGTACAAGGTTGAATAGTGCCCCCCAAACATTGTCCTCCCAGAACCTCAGAATGGGACCTTATCTGGACAGTTTTGCAGATGTAATTAGTTAAGATGAGGTCATACTAGGTTCATTTTGGCCCTAAATCCAGTAACTATTGGCCTCATAGCAAAGTAAGACGGAGAAACAGAGGAACACACAGAGAACTCTATGTGAAGATGCAGGTAAAGACTGCAGTAATGAGTCTACAAGTCAAGGAACACCAATATTGCCAGCAACCATCAGAAGCTGGAAAAGGCAATGACAGATTCTTCTCTAGTCCCTTCAGCAGGAACATAGCCCTGCAGATGCTTCTGGACTCCAGAACTATGACAGAAAAAATTTCTATTGTTTTAAGCCATTCAATTTTAGAACCTTGTTATGGCAACCTCAGGAAACTAACACAAAAATATAATAACCAAGGTGAAAAGTATAGCATATATATGTTTCATGTAAGTTGCACTGTGAAACGGCAAGATGTTAACTGGTGATACTGAATTAACCAAGGAAAAACTTTCTAAAAGAACAGATGCTGAATAAAGGAACTAAGGTTTAGCAGCAGAGAGGTTAACAGGCTATTTGTTAGAGTAAGCAATGTAAATAAAATCTCAGAAGCAAGAGAGTGAAAGCACCGTGCTAAGAAAATGTCAGGAGCTTTAGCTTCTTGGACCAGAGATTTAGAACATAGTTTTGTATATTTATTTTAGTTTTAAGAGTCACCATGAAACTACTAAATTATTTTAGTTCTGAAAGTCTTTCTTTCATTCTGTACAATGATCTTATAACATCCTGGCTCTAAAAGCAAGTTTCAGATATAACATCAAAATTCTATAAATTGATATGTACTCTTCTGATTTAATTCAGTGACTTTTAAAAAAATTATAAATCACTAGATACTCTTTGTTATTTTGTTGTTTAGTTGCTAAGTTGTTACTTTTTACTATCCTACAAAACATGTGTTAATGCTTCAGTATGTCTACTTCTAAAAACAGATCGCCCTGGTTTCTGTGGTTAAAAAAAAAGAATGCTATAATTTACCTTTTAAATGAAATAAAATCTGTATCAAAAATATGAATGAATCTAATAACAGAAGTTTCAGATACTGAAAAGACAATCTTTTTAAAAAGCAGAAAAGTTAGAGCAATAGTCTATGAAGATTCAGTTCAGTTCAGTCGCTCAGTCATGTCCGACTCCTTGCAACCCCATGAATCGCAGCACGCACCAACTCCCGGAGTTTACCCAAACTCATGTCCATAGAGTCGGTGATGCCATCCAGCCATCTCATCCTCTGTGGTTCCCCCTTCTCCTTCTGCCCCCAATCCCTCCCACCATCAAGGTCTTTTCCAATGAGTCAACTCTTCACACGAGGTGGCCAAAGTATTGGAGTTTCAGCTTTAGCATCAGTCCTTCCAATGAACACCCAAGACTGATCTCCTTTAGAATGGACTGGTTGGATCGCCTTGCAGTCCAAGGGACTCTCAAGAGTCTTCTCCAACACCACAGTTCAACCCATCAATTCTTCGGCACTCAGCTTTCTTTATAGTCCAACTCTCACATCCATACATGACCATTGGAAAAACCATAGCCTTGACTAGACGGACCTTTGTTGGTAAGGTAGTATCTCTGCTTTTGAATATGCTGTCTAGGTTGCTCATAAGTTTCCTTCCAAGGAGTAAGCATCTTTTAATTTCATGGCTGCAATCACCATCTGCAGTGATTTTGGAGCCCAAAAAAGTAAAGTCTGACACTGTTTCCACTGTTTCCTCATCTATTTCCCATGAAGTGATGGGACCAGATGCCATGATCTTTGTTTTCTGAATGTTGAGCTTTAAGCCAACTTTTTCACTCTCCGCTTTCACTTTCATCAAGAGGCTTTTTAGTTTCTCTTCACTTTCTGCCATGACGGTGGTAACATCTGCATATCTGAGGTTATTGATATTTCTCCCGGCAATCTTGATTCCAGCTTGTGCTTCTTCCAGCCCAGCGTTTCTCATGATGTACTTTGCATATGAAGATTACTCAAAAAGAAAAACTGCAGATGATTTAACTTGACTATCCAAATCCAGCAAATGTACTATTAACATGCAGAAACAGACTTGTTTAATTATGTTCTGTAATTACATCATGTAATCACTATATAAAAACCTTCTTTTGTAGCATAACTCAAAACTGATGTACTATATAAATGTAGTCATTTGCTACTTTTCCTTCTTTACACGTGACTGAATTTCAACAACTCCATCTCATCTTTTTATGACTTGTCAGTCCCAAAGTAAATTCCTTTTTAATGTAATTAGTAATTAATTATAAGAGTTATCTGTGTGACCCACATGTCTATAGAAATAAACTCTGGCAGGCAGGTTAGTATTGGAGAGCGCACTTACAGAGCAACTTGAAACGGATGAAAAACTACCCCACAACTCAAATATAAACAAGTACCATCTGGTGCCATTAAATTCAAGTTTGCTTTTTAAACAGTAGAATGAGGCAGCCAGTTGAACTAGCACAGTCATTCTTAAAGCTGGCTACACATTAGAATCACCTCAGGCAAAGAAAAACAAACAATTAGGATTTTTGGAAGTGGAACCTGCACATTTTTTGTTTTTTAAAGTTCCTTCGGTGATTCAGTGCACAGTTCAGGTAGAGAACCAGCTCTGGACTGCTTGATATTCCCCAGCAATCTGGGAAACTGCAGAAACCTTAAGGAACCAGCAGGTGGCCACAAAAACACTAAGGAATTGGTTTCTAAGGTTTCTATCCTGTAAATGAAGATTGTCTCTCTTCATCAATTATTGATCAAGACTTCATAAAACTGGAGAGGCTTGGGATAGAGTGGAGAAAGGAAATGTACAGTCAGGGCTTAAAAAAATTTTACAGTATTGTAGGATTAAAAGTTCATTAAAGAAATGAGATATAGCTGGCAGATATTAGAATTCTAATGCGAAGGACGGACTCATTGGAAAAGACCCTAATGCCGGGAAAGATTGAAGGCGGGAGGAGAAGGGGACAACAGAGGATGAGATAGTTGGATTGGATCACCAACTCGATGGACACGAGTTTGACCAAGCTTCGGGAGTTGGGTGATGGACAGGGAAGTCTGGCATGTTGCAGTCCATGGGGTCTCAGAGTCAGACATGAATGAGCGACTGAACTGAACTGATCCTTTAGATCAGGCTTCCCAGTGGCTCAGTGATAAACTGCCTGCCAATGCAGGAGACGCAAGTTCGACCCCCGGGTCAGGAAGATCACCTGGAAAAAGAAATGGCAAACCATTTCAGTATTCTTGCCTGGAAAATCCCATGGACAGAGGAGCTTGGAGGACTACATACAGTCTATGGGGTCGCAAAGAGTCACAACTGAGTTACTGAGCACACACATCCAGGGGGGCAGGGGGGCAGCTAACTATAGTTAACCTAGTGCCTGTTTTTGTAAATAAAGTTGTACTGGCGCACAATCACACTCATTTCTATTGTCTATGGCTACTTTCAAACTACAAAGGCAGAACTGAATAATTTCAAGAGAGACTATGTGGCCCACAAAGCTGAAAATATTTACCATGTGTCCCTTTACAGAAGTGGTTTGCTGATCCCTAACCCAGCCAAATTAACATGCATAGTGAACTGTGACCTTACCTCCCTTACTCTACAGTGAGTGGATGTGGATCTTTGAGGGCTGATACAAGTGGGATAAACTAAGTGTATTTTTTTTTTTTCTGGAGAATCCCAGGGACGGGGGAGCCTGGTGGGCTGCCATCTATGGGGTCACACAGAGTCGGACACGACTGAAGTGACTTAGCATAGCATAGCATAGCATAGTTGATTTAAAATGTTGTGTTAGCTTCTGTTTTTAATGTATTCATGGAGAAACAAAAGGACCAGTTTTGTGTTCTTAATGCAAGTTCTCTTACTGTAGTATATACTATATGATCTCTGGGTCAAGAAGATCCCCTGGAGAAGGAAATGTCAACCCACTCCAGTATTCTGGCCTGGGAAATCCCATGGACAGGGGAGCCTGGTGGGCTATAGCCCATGGGATTACAAGAGTTGGACACGACTTAGCGACTAAACCACCACTACCAGACTAGAATGTACAGTACACATCTATGCTTTATATACAGAGAAAACATCTCTGGTCAAGGAAACTACTCTAACCAAGAAAAGCTTCATGGAGTCAAAGGACTTGGTTTTAGTTAAAAAGGGGTACAAAGCGCTCCAAGGCTAGGAGTGATGTCTAGTGCCAACCACAGTGAGAACAGTGATTGTGTAATGACATAAGCATTCAATGGTGATGCTTACTGATCTCAAAGAGGAAGAGTAGGCAACTAAAATCATATTGGTAGAGTCAAGACTGACTAGGACACATGAAAAAGCATGTCTCTAAATAATGGCTTGCTATCGAGTCAAACAGAAGCCTTATCTCGTAGGTATTTAAAGTTAGGTTGATAAGACTAACTGGCTAGGGCAAGGCTAAGAAGGAAATTGATGACTTAAATGTGAAAACTTAGATAATGTAGGAGACAGAAATATACTAAATTTTAAGAGCTAGAATGGCACACAAAGGAAGAACAAAGAAAATGCCAGAGCGGTGAAATTAAGCACTGACTAAAAAAAAAGAAAAAGAAAAACAAAGCTGGCAGCTGGTAAAAAAAAAAACTGCATGAATCCAGATAGAACCTACACCCACCTAATGCATATAGTTAAACCATGTTAACCGAGAGACTACAATGAAAAAGACTGCAAAATGGCATATACAGATACATTCTTTCCAAAAGAAACTGTGTGTATTTTAAGAATTGTTTATGTACAGAGAAAAGTCTGGAAATTGTTAACAATGCTCATTCTGGGGAATGGAACTAGAGAAAGAGTTCATAAATTCATGTTTCTATGATTACTTTTCTGCAATGAGAAAGTATGCCTTGAATTTTAATTTTTATAAAGACTGCAAAAGCTTAAACATTTGTAAGAAAAGGTAGGTGGCTGCTCCAACTATTCAGATAAATGGGACAAAGGTAGTAACAAAACCAGTCATCTTTCAAGCATGTATGAGTGCTAAGTACTGTTAAGTACTTTAAGTGAAGTCGCTCAGTCGTGTCCAACTCCTTGCGACCCCATGGACTGTAGCCTACCAGGCTCCTCCGTCTGTCCATGGGATTTTTCAGGCAAGAGTACTGGAATGGGTTGCCATTTCCTTCTCCAGGGGGATATTCTCGACCCAGGGATCGAACTGGGGTCTCCTGCATTGTAAGCAGATGCTTTTACTGTCTGAGCCACCAGGGAAGTCCATTAAGTACTTTAAAGAGGTTCTCAAATTCCAACAACTCTCTAGAATAAGCAATTTTCCCATTCCGCAACTGCAGAAACTGCAACTCAGAAAAGACAGCTAACTTATGCAAGGTTCCACAACAAGCAGAATTGGATTTTACCTTCATCAGACTTCAAAGACAATATTCTATGCTGTGAATAGTGACAGATAACTCTAACATTCAAGTAGAGAAGTTATACTAGGGAGTGATGATCTCAGAATCTTTGGGCCTATGCCTATCTTATGGCAGGTTCATTAATATCAAAGGAAATACAAAAATTCAGTGTTAGTCAAGTATAAAAATTTTTTACTGACCCTCAATATTCCTGTTAGATTACAGCCTATTACTATTTGCAATTTTTCTCCATGATCCAAACAGAAGGAATTCCACAACTCAATCATCTTAATTTGTTGCTACCTAAGAAATCATTAAGTATTGTACTTTCCTACATGTAAATAATCTCACCTTTATGTATATTTAAGTATTTCTTGTCATTCCACATAAAACTTCTTTAATGACCTTATTCTCATCTCTTTTGTACCATTCCAAAATACTGCTGCTACACACAGCTTAATAAGTACGCCTGATCGGCCCCATCAACACCTATGTGATAAACGCAAGAGCCTCAAGATACCACCAATTCACTAGAAATCAAATTTTTAAAAAATAATTAGTACAATCGAAGTGAAACAGAGCAGGACCCTTAAGGTCCCTGCCCCCCACGTCCTCAGCTTGCCTTTTTTGCCTGTGAAACATCTTTAATTTAACAATAAGTTTAATCAGAGAAGTAAGAAAATACAGAAGCAAAGAAAAGCTTGAAAACAGGACAAAACAATAATATCAACAATTTAGTCAGTAAGGAAAGTCAATGCCATTTAGTTCTTCTCAAGGGCTATAGATAATATTCAAAGCCATATCCCATGAGCTGTCTTATGGATATTGAAACCCCAACCAGGCGGAACAAGCTAACTGTCAATACAAGACCAGACAGTAGCCATTATAGAAGCTGCTATAACTCCAAGAATTGGTCTCAAAGAAATGGGAACAAACCTACCCTGGAAGTGAAGCTTAAGTATTTAATACAATTAAGATGCCACTGGTCAGACTACCAATGACAATTTTAAGATGACTGTCAAAGCTGACTGTGCTATTTCTGCATGCAGCCCCCTCCCTCTGCCTATAAAAGCTTTTGGCCACTTGTCACTGGGGTGAAGTCAGCCTTTGGATACGAGTCCGCCCTCCCCCAGGGCTTCTCTGGTGGCTCAGAGGTAAAGAATCTGCCTTCCATTGCAGGAGACACAGGTTTGATCCCTGGGTCAGGAAGATCCCCTGAAGAAGGAAATACTATATTGGCTACCACTCTAGTATTCCTGCCTGAGAAATCCCATGGATGGAGGAGCCTGGTGGGCTACAGTCCATAGTGTCACAAAAGAGTGGAAGGACTGAGGGACTGAAGAACAACAACTGCCCTCCCCCACTCTTTGTTGGCCTCCAAAATGAAGTAAACTTTCCTTTCCACCAACCTTGCCTCTTTATTGGCTTTTAAGCATTGAGCGGCCCAGCTGGATACCATTTACAGTTTAAAAAAGGTACACAACAAGATAGAAAAAGAAACACTGCATCAAAATGTTAGAAACTTTTTAAATGCTGCCATAAAACAGTATAAATTACTGATAAAGTTACTGCACTCTCTGCAGAAAGACTAAATGTCATGCTTTAGTTTTCACACCATTATGAACACTTCCTAATAATTCTGTATCTGCTGAGGATTCTAAGATTTCCAGAAAATAGGTTTCTAAGCAAAGATAATAGGTTGGACCATACTAAATTGCTAATATTCTACCAATTCTGATCTACAAAACTGGGAATTTCATACGGTTTAACCTACTTCAGAAATAGGTAAAACTAAAGATTAAATTGGAAGTGGATATCCCATTCAAAGGCAGAGTTTTCTTTCAAGCCCCATCTTTTAAGTATTCTTTAAAGGTTGAGAGTGGAAAGTATAATCTTTCAATAAATGCCAACAAATAATAAAAGAATCCACTAGCAGACCAACTGTTTCTTAAGTTCAGATGTTCCAGTTTGCTTCTCCATCCCGCCCCATCAAGTTTATACAGCGTGTAGACACAGCATCTACAGTAACTATGCTTTACATCAAATCTAGTAACAAGCAAACTGTTCTCCACTGGCCTTGGGTGGGCTTCCGAAAAATCCTGGGGCTCCCAGTCCCACGAGTCAGCCACACTTGCAAAAAGACAAGGTCCCAATCCTGGGAGGAGGGGTGAGAGGCAGGTGCGCCCAAAACTCGCTTCCCCCTTCCAGGCCAGTTTCCTTCCTAAGAAACTGGGGGCGGGGGTGGGGAGGTGGGAATAGGAAGATCTCCAAGGTCCACTAGGGCCCCAAAAGTGCAGTCGCCTACTTTTTCCTTTTGTTTCTGACCTCGGCTGAATAGAGACGCGGACTGGGGCTTTTCCCGTCGTCCAGACAGAACTACAGCTTGAGGACCTGAAGCCGGGCCCCTCCCTCACTCACCTGCTGGGCCGCAGGCCCCGCCGCGCGGAGCTCGTGTCCCTTCAGGACGTGCCCCTCCATCTCCAGCGTCACAGCTAGGGCTGCCGGCACAACTCCGAAGCTAAGGTTTGAAAAGCCCGCCCCTGGCTGGAGCCGCGGAGGACGCCAACCGCCGCCCCGGCTGTACCAAGTCCCAGCGCAGGGGAGGGGGCGAGGGGGCTGAGAGCCGGCGTGCGCACGCGCAGAGGGCACCCCGCGCAGCCCGTGTCTCAAGTTTGCCGAGACCCGAGTTCCCGGCGCCGGCTGGGAAGTAAGGAGCAGCTGGCCCACTTAAGGGAGAGGTTGCGGTGTGGGCGGGCCTGGGACAAGAGTGGGCGGGGTCGTGAGGAAAGCAAAGCCCACTGAACGCACCTGACGGGAAGCCTGGTTTAGGCTGGTGGTTTTCCAGGCAAGCCTTTTGCGCGCGGAGCCTTCGGCCTGCATCTCACCGAAGACCCGCCAGAGCTCTCAGGGTCAGCTGACCCAACGCTGCAGTCCTTGGACTCCCACAGACAACCTCAATTCCAGAAAACCAGGTGACACTGCCCTCAGCGATCACTCTCTCAAACAACGCAGATTGTCACCCGAGGTCACTTAGAAACCACGGCCTTATTAATCAGGCTGGTGAGACGTCGTGTCAGGCATTTCACAAGCCTTTTTGTTTTGTCCCCAATGTTGCTTTGTAATTCCAGATGCTCCTCCCCGCTGCTAAGTAGTCTGTTCTTTCTTGGAAAAAACCCTTTCATTACTCTTTCCCCACCAACATCCAAAGTGACAACAGAATGAGGTATTATTTCCCCAGACTCTGATTTCTTGCTGTCCCTAAAGACCAATATAAAGACCCTTTTAATTATATGAGGAAATTAATTATTGGGAATTAATTATAATGCCAAAATATGGAATCTTTAAAAGTCAAAATTGAAGTGCCAAAGATTTCAGGCCTTTGTAAGTTCTTTAAAACCCCACTGTCCTCTTGAAAAAGCAACAGAAGCTTCTTTGGCTTCTAACATGTTTTTTCTCCTAAGGGAAGAGTCTATCAAAACAACCTTCCCACCCTCATCTCTTAAAGGCCTAGGGCACTTTTCATTCCATAAGTAAAATGAAACATTCAACATTTTTTGTTTGCCTGAGACAGTCCTTGTTTGCATCTGTTGTCCCAATCAATATTCCACGGATCTTGGCTTGGCCTAGTTAGAGTGGATATAAAATTATGTGGTCACATCCACAAGGCTTTTTTAAACCAGTTAGTCTGAAGATGATCTTGTGAAAATATAAAGGATGCCCTTTCCCTCATAAGGGTAATTTGCCTCTTTGGGGCCCCGGACCAGTGATTCTAGAAGCTGCCCATCTAGGAATGGCCCTCCCCTTACATTAGGAATGTATGAGTCATTAGGGATGATGACCTACATCCTTACACAAAACCATAAAATACATAGAGCTCAAAGCCACTGATACAGAGTTCAACTTATTTTTTCCAAATACAGATCTGCATTCCAGAGTCATTAGGTACCCTTCTCTGAGTGCACACCTCACCTCTCTCTTATACTTACCACTTTGTGGTATAATTATCCCCTACTCAAAGTGAGCCTCATGAGCCTAGTATAGTACCTGACCCAGAAATATTGGATGTTCATATTAGCCATATATTATTTTTCATATATCACACACAGCTCTCCATCAAAATACTTAGAGAAACCATCACTTCATGGAAACAGGACCAAGCCAACCAATTGTTTTTTGTTTTGGTTTGTCTTTTAAATAATTGCTTATTTACTGAACCTGGAGCACATTAGACACGCAACCAATTTTAAATTTGCATCTTTAGCTCAGTTTTGAAGTGTTTACACACACACACACAAATTAGCATGCAACAGTTGGCCTAAGTTAAAATACAGTCACCTTAAACTGTTGCAAGTATTTTCACCCAAAGTTGAAAAATTGTTTACCCTGAACATGAAAACCTGTAACAAATTTAAATTTATTGCATAAAACTCATTCCTTGTAGTTTTCCCCTTGCAAAGATTGAATATATATATATATATATATATGAGTAACCAATATACATCAGTCATAACATAATCCCCACACCAAAACCAGATGTTCCATTAATTTTAAACCTATCATCAGAGACCAAGAAAAGTCTCTAACAAAACAAAATTCACATATGCCAAAAGAAAAAAGCCAAGAAAAATAAAAACCCTAGTACTAACAGTGATGCTCAGTACCCTTATTAAAGTGGCCAAAATGCCACTGATCAAAAATAAAATAGCAAGCCAACCAATTTTAAATTGGACACTGAGGTAGGAATATTTGATGAGTAAATACCAGGTATATAATTGGAGATATACTAGGGAAAAGAGACCTAGGAAAAGTCATATTTACTAATTATCTGTAGAACAGACAGTTGCTGTTAAAACTATTCTTTTTGGAGAAGATACAATGAGGTTCTGTCTCTTTATTATTCATCAAGGGATGTGCTCAGGAAGTGCTTAAGATACAACTATTATACAGTGATTAAAATAGCTCAAAGTAGGAATGCTATTTCCTTAGTTATACTCAGGTCCTTTGGTATTGCTGCTAATTTCATCAAACATAGTTTTCTCTGGTGTATGCAATGTACATGAAAATTGAATAATCCATGAAAACCAAAAAATTAAAGATATCACATGAAGTAGTTTGGTCGGCTTGAGGGTGAATGAATGAATGAATTTAAAAACTCCCAGAAAGTTAGAAGTGCTACCTTTTGCCATCTCAGATGTTTGAGAGGTAACACTTGGGGGGTCTCTCATTTGACAGCTAACAGCCCACCCTCCTTGGGTTCCCACAGTAGGTAGAGTCTCACCGAACTGCCCAGGCATAGGAGCTTCAGCCGGAGGTTGAGTGATGGAATTACTGTCCCATCAATGTCACTTCCCATTGCAAGTTCAACATTTAATGTAAGTATCAGTTATAGCTAATATAACAAATGCTTAATAATTAATTAACAGAAAATCAGTTTGGCATAAATGGACAGCCAATTTAGATAATACTAATAAATATTAAAGTATATTTTTCTTCTCTTTGTTAACCATACTCCTTTTGTTAACTCTCTAAAAGGCCAAGAGAAAGAAAAATAGTAAGTTTGAACTCAACTCTTACATAATAGACCCTTTTTTTAAAAATGTGATTTGCCCCAGAACAGGTAACTTGCGGTTTCTAATATCCTCCTGAACATTCTTTTTTTAATTTTAAATCCCATTAAAAAACATTGTCTTGGTGCTTCCTTTACTCATCTGTTACCTTGAACGTAATGATCTTAGAATGAACCTCACAGACTAGAGCTGTATCTTGAATTATATACATAAAAAAGAAGGAACCGAAGTAAAGATGCTAAGCAGAGGTGCAACATTTGCTGAAATGAATAAGCCATAATCTACAAACAGCTGAAGCATCATATAATCATAAGAAGAATATGCACAGAGTCTGAGGACTTATGAGCCCTATGACCTTGGGCAAGCTACTCAGTGTCCTTATCTATAAAACAAGTATAATAATACCCAGCTTGTCTTTTAAAAGCTGTTGAGGTACTCAAATGAGGTAAGATTTGTGAGAGTGCTTTGTAAACTGATTATCCAACACAAACATGAGGGATTGTTAGGCAGGAAGAAAACACCAGTGCCTATGAGCGACCCAAGGAACACTGAGAAATGAATGAGAAAAGCTTATATGAATGGGGTTGGATATAGTCAAAATATATCATTCACCACTGAAAAATAATTAATACCTAGATGATATAGAGAGAATTCCTGCAGATCAGAAAAGTCCAACTGGAAAATGATTAAAAGTTATGGTAGGCACGTATTACAGGACAGTAAATCCAAATGACAAAATGTGTAAAAAGTTGCTCGACTTTATCATTAGTTTTAATCTGTACCTGGAGGTACTATTTTATAGTCACTAGACTGGTAGATAATAAGTTTGATAATACTAAGGATTGGTGAAGATACAAATCAAGAAGATACTATATACTGATAGAAGGGATGTAAATTTGTTAAATTACTTTGGAAAAAAAATTCAGAGCTATCTTGTAAAGTTGAAAATGTAAATACCCAGCAGTTCCACTCTTAGGCCTGTACATCCTGAGATAAATTTTTGTAATCGCGTACCAGAAACATTGCTTGCAATCACAAAAATATTAAGGCAAGCCAAAAGTTCATTTCAGGAGAATGGGTAAAAAAAATTGTGGTGATTTACCCAATGAAATATTATATATCAATAAAAATGTATAAACCGTAGATACATGTAATGTCATGGTTGAATCTTAGAAATACTGAATGAAGCAAGCAAGTTAAAGAGGAGTGCGTAAAATATATAATTTCTATGAGACTAAGAGAATCTAAACAGTACACTGTTTAGGAATACATACATATGGTAGAAGTTTATATTGTAAAAGAAGAGAGTGCTAAAAACAAAGCTCAGGACTGTAACAATCCCTGGGAGAAAGGCAATGGGATGGAAACAGAACACATTTTAGTAATGGTAATGCTTTAGTTCTTAAGTTAGGTCATGGGTTCACATTTTAATGTTTACCTGGTAGGTAACTTACCTAAATATTCTTTTATGTGTCTCAAACATTTCATAATAAGAAATATTTCTACAATATTTACAGTATTCTTGTATAAGTTAAATAATGGTGATAATGTATGGTATTTTAAAAGATACTTACCAAAATAATAATACATTTTTTTGGCTTACAAAATTAGATTTACATTTAATTCATTTCCAGTACATATTATACTATGTGAAAGTTAGAAGTACAGCTGTAATACATTGGTGCCTGTGCCCAGAGAGAGACGAGAACTGGCCATCTGGCCATGTAGATTTATCTGTGAACACTTAAGAGCCATTCTTTAAAAGCTTGGGTGAGAGGAGGGGGTGGAATTTGCAAAGGATGAGAGGTTTTGTCAGTAGGTGGGGATGAAATTAAGTGCAATTTGAGTTATTACTGTTAATAGGACCTGCATATTACACAGAGGCCTTAGGATATTCGAATGGCATTAAAATCGGAGGGCTCCATACCAAGCAAGCAATCAGCCGGAGGAATTAGTTTTAAGATTTTAATCGATGATCCTCAAACTATAGCACACAAAGACTTTTCAAGGCTTATAAAGGCATGGGCACTTTTAAAGGAATCATCATCATGATCTTCAACTTATGTTCTCCATCCTAAAATTGATCTACATAGCAACGTGTCTGCTCTCTAGGCTTCATGTAGGTCCCATTTTCACAGCCACCTTTTCCCGCTTGACAAAAGAAGGGCATCACATTCACCCATTCCTATTGCGTGCCCCAGGGTATAAAAACCATCTGGGAGCCAAAGGGACAATTAAATTTATTGGTGTTGATGTTGCTGTAAGCAATGAACCACAGGCTTAGGGCTTACATTCATAAAAATGAAAAGCAGATGTAGACTTGATATTAAAAGCTGTCTCATTCTAGCATTATTTAATATTCACCCATGGATACATAAACTAACTGGAGGGAAGAAAAGGCTCATCCATCTCATCATGAGATTAATTTCCAGGAAAATTTTACTTTTGATGTTTAATATTGATTCATCATAATCTGTAATCAACTTATTTTGTTTTTATCAGCTATGTACTACTAATAATTTTAATAATGCAACCCAAAAGAAAACTCTTGACAATGAAATCTAAAATTCCAATTAACATGTGTATGTTTGTGGCAGAGAAACATGATAGGATGAGCAATAAAGACCTCTTAAGCATAAAAATATTTTATACAAACACAAAATTTTGTGGAGGAAGTGGAATAAAAATACAAGTTCAAGTAGGAAAAGGAACACTAAAACTTACAGATGAAGTCGTTCATATATTTAAATGGCACCTGAGTCTTTGGCATTTTGGGTTCCATTGGACACACTAAATATAATGTTTTAATTTTAAATTATAATTTTTCAATACATCAGCAATTGCATCCTTTGTAACTATTTAGGTGTATGCTAAAACATAACAGATGCAACCTTAAAATATATGTAAGGGATCAAATTTTTTTAGGTGTTTTACACAAAAATGTTTGAAAAAATTCTGATTTGGATATCTAATAGCATCATGCTATAGTACCCAAACACGTCTATGTTTAACAGAGGACATACACCTGCAGACTCACCTCCTCAAATATTTCTCTGATTCTTCTCCTTCCACTTTGCACCCACCCCAACATGGTCTCTCATATGAACCTCTAGTTTCCAGAATGGACCCAGCTCCTTCTCTAGGTGACTTTTTTCTTTATGTACATTAGTGCCATCAGTTAGGCTAAACCTTTTTATTACTACTTTGGTTCCTTAATGGTTCTCCTTATGAATATTCACCATTGTTTTCTCCTTTTCAAAAGTGGCCAAGATACTGCTCACATAACATTTTTAATCAGCTTTTCAAGTTCTGACAAAATAAAAAAGCCTGTTGGAATTTTTATTAGAATCACACTGAATTTAGAAGTAAATGATATATTTAGGATATTGGCATTCCTATCTATGAACATCACATATGCTGCAAATTTAGATCTTCTTTAATGTCTTTCACTGAAGTTTTACAGTTTTTTCTACATAAGCCTTCCATATCTTTTGCTCCATTTTTAGATTCCTATATCTCGATATTGGAAATAAAGCTTTAAAGATATGTATTCTATTTGTGATTAGTGTATAGAAATAAAACTGATTTTCATCTGTTGGTTTTATATCCAGCTACCATGCTAAAGGCAATGGCACCCCACTCCAGTACTCTTGCCTGGAAAATCCCATGGATGGAGGAGCCTGGTGGGCTGCAGTCCATAGGGTCGCTAAGAGTTGGACACGACTCAGCGACTTCCCTTTAACTTTTCACTTTCATGCATTGGAGAAGGAAATGGCAACCCACTCCAGTGTTCTTGCCTGGAGAATCCCAGGGACGGGGGAGCCTGGTGGGCTGCCATCTATGGGGTCACACAGAGTTGGACACGACTGAACTGACTTAGCAGCAGCAGCAGCAGCAACCATGCTAAAGGGCTTGTCTGGTCGCTCAATGGGTAAAGAATTCTCCTGTGATACAGGAGTATGTAGGATAGACGGGTTCAGTCCCTGGGTTGGGAAGATCTCAAGGGCACGGCAACTCATTTCAGTATTCTTGCCTGGAGATTCCCATGAACAGAAGACCCTGGCAGGCTGTAGTCCATAGGTCACAAAGAGACAGACACAAATGAAGCGACTGAGCGTGCATGCAGGCAGCATGCTAAATTCTCTTATTATTCCCAATAAACTGTGGGTTTGGGCAGGTATTCTATGTAGATGACTAAGTGTGAATCATAACAATTTTGTTTCTTTCTTTTCTAATTCTTGTTATTCTTTTTACCTGACTTAACTGCAGTGGCTAAGGCAGGCGGCCATTATAGTGTTGAAGTGGTGATATCGGGCATTTTTGTGTTCTTCCTCAATTTGAAGGAAATGTTTCTAATGTTGATTTCTTTATCTCCGTAAGTATACATATTCACCCTGTAAGTTTTGATTTATGTTCTTCATTAAAGCATTAACTCTTCAAAAGTTGCCTCTCCTCTGTTCTCTCTATTCTGTCATTTCGGAACTGAAGTTTGTGTTCAAATTCGGCTAACCTCGACTTTCTTCCAGAGAGGATTTGTCTTTGCTTCTTCTGGGAGCCAAAAGGCTCTAGGTACCTGAGACCAGTTAGGCCAGATTCTCAGGCTTACTATAAGGATCTCAGGTACAGGTCCTTCTACTTGCCAGTGACAGCAAAACCCTTTGTGTGTGTGTGTGTGTGTGTGTGTGTGTGTACATACACATGTGTGCACATACACATGTGTGCACATAGAGCTTACAGCTCTGGTTTCAACTCAAGGTTTTTTGTTTGGTTGGTTACTATTATTCTGATTTTAGTCCCTTAGAGATTTTTCTTTCTGGAGATCTCAGCAATGCTATAAAAGTTATGTTTTATGCAAAATTTATGGTTCCTGCAAATTTATTTTTAATGGTTTCAGGAAACAAAATATTATTCACAAAATCCACCATGCTGCTTATATTGAAGTCCACAAGTAAGGATATTTGAACAGCAAAAAATAGAAGAAGTAAATAATTACAGAATAAAAAGCAATCTTAAATTGTATATATTTGGAAAGGAACTTCCATAAGTCATCCTCTTCATCCCTCAGCCTAAGGGACTCCCCTAAAAAAAAAAAAGAAAAGAAAAACTCACCGTATTATCTCTTTCTCCTTCTGTAAATATAGCCACCAGGAAAAGAACAGAGAGTCATGGAGAATAAATGGACTCGAAAGCCCCTTTCAGGTCTAATCAAGGAACATTTCTCTCCTCTTGGGATAAAGGATCCTTACAAAATCTGCCTACTGGGATTTCCCACCTGGTACATATCAGTAACTGCTGTGTCTCCCATTTTTCTCCAGGGAATAGTTACTGATGTTACCATGAGCAACATTTTACCTGTGTGTATTGGATGCTGGGGGAACAAATGACTTGCCTTTTTAGTTCATAGGTTTTTTAGTCCATAGTTCAAGAGAAGCCATACCCAGACATGAAGTGAATTTCTTCCTGATGTAGGAACTGTAATACATCATCCATAGAGCTTGCTCTTTGAACTTGATGACCTCATTGAAAGGCCTTTCTGGCACTGTTATTATCAGTGACATTCACAAAATATTTCTGGTTTGGTACCCTTGCTCATAGATTTGCCTGTTTACATCCCTCTTCAGAACTCTTTCAACTTGCAAAACTGAAACTCTATGCCCATTAAGCAAATATTCCCTATTCTCTCTCCTCCTAGCCCCTGGCAACCACATTCTTCTTCCTGTCTCTATGGTTTTGATTACTCTAGGTATCTCATATAAGTGGAATCATACACTATTTATCATTTTATGATTAGCTTATTTTATATAGCTTAATGTCCTCAAGTTTCATCCACATTGTAGCGTATGTCAGAATTGCCTGAGAGTCATGTTTTGGCTGATGGATCGTGAGCAGAAGTGTCTGTCCAGCAGCTTTAAGAGCAAGTGTATGATTTGATATTATTTTCTTTCCTTGTGTCCCAGTGACAGGCAACCTTACAGACAATGGATGGTACAATACCCTGGGTTTCAGAGTGAGAGAACTAGAGAACCCATAGACATCTAGTGATGGACGTGTATTATGAGCAAGAAATGCATCTTTGTTGTTTTGAGCCTCTGGACCTGGGGGTTGTTTGTCACTACAGCATTACCCAGCCCATTTTGATCAATACAAGTACCAGACTAAGAGATGGTATTTACATTATAGTCTTAACCCTGCCACCTATCTCTATGCCAAGTCACTTGACTTCTTTAAATGTAAGTTTTCTCACTTGTGACATAGGATTAGTCATTCTCCCTTCTCTGCTTCACTGGATTTTTTTTTTTTTTTGGATCCAGTATTTGTGAAAGTGAAAAATGTAAAGCATGTGCAAATATATACCAGTAGTATCATTAACACCATTGGATTGGTTTATTCTCCCCTGTATAATGCCAATCTCCAGAAAAAAAAAATTAGAGAAGTTATGAAAAGTCAAGAATATATTTAAATCAGGTAACAGTGAATGGATGACTTGATCATTTCAGCTTGAAGTGGTAATATTTCCACCTAAAGTAGCTAAATAACTATGCACACCTTCTTTTATAACCATGAAACCTCTTTAAAAAGTCTTTAATGCTTTTGAAATTTTATTGTAAGTTAAAGAGTTGTAACTAACAAAAGTACAACCAAAGGTAATTTTAGAAGAAATAAAGTTTATTTTGGCCTTAGAAAATATGACAGTTTTGTTCTGTGATATCAAGGTGAGCATTGAGATGGCTTGTTTACCACAAATATCAGTCAAGCTGATTAAACTTTGTTTTCAAACTCCATCTGCCTTTCCTTCACCCCCACTTTCTGAATTTCAAGGGCTTGACCCCTATCTTCCATTGTCATCCTCACATTAGAAAGAATGAATCATAGAGTCCTGTAAAAATGCCCTTTTCTATGGGCACCTAAAGACAGGAGAATCCGGTGACCGCTTTGCAGAGTGTGTGAGCATGCTAAGCAGTTCTGCACTGGTTAATGACAACCACAAACTGGTCGATAGAGGTGTTTGTGAGAGACATTCTGGGTCTTATGGGAATGTTGTTTTTGGCTTGCCATTTGTTGTGTTATGAACGGCCAGGCAGGGAGGGCAGGGCTCCATACTACTTCAATAAAGTGCTATGCTGACTGGTGCTGACATAGTAATGAAGATGATGTGTGATGAATAATTATATATGAAACTCTGAGTTACTTCTTCAAATCATTTGTTACTTACAGAAAAAATATTCATTTGTAAAACATTCACTAAACTCTTTAGTTGAAATTTAAGTATAATAAGTATATAGTATCAACAAGAAACTGCTGCTGCTGCTGCTAAGTCGCTTCAGTCGTGTCCAACTCTGTGCAACCCCATAGACGGCAGCCCACCAGGCTCCCCCGTCCCTGGGATTCTCCAGGGAAGAACACTGGAGTGGGTTGCCATTTCCTTCTCCAATGCAAGAAAGTGAAAAATGGAAGTGAAGTCGCTCAGTCATGTCCAACCCTCAGCGACCCCATGGACTGCAGCCTTCCAGGCTCCTCCGTCCATGGGATTTTCCAGGCAAGAGTACTGGAGTGGGGTGCCATTGCCTTCTCCACAGCAAGAAACTAATCACTTTTAACTCAAATAATGTAGTTCTGAGTTCTTCAAAGGATATTTGTGCATGCTAGAGGATGTAGTCATCAGATATACATCTGTCTTTTTTATGTCCTAACAGTATGTTCACCTTTTGGGCTTTCATTTCTTTGCTTTGTAGATGTTAGCATAATGATGTCACTGTTTCTCCCTAGCATAGTATAAATAAAACCTGAGATTTTACCTGCAGGTTTAATGTGTAGCTTCCTTAATGTGTAGCTTTAAAACTTTGAAGAATTCTATGTACTAATCATACACTTGATTCATATTTGAAAAATATCTAACCAAAATATTATTTTATATATTGCTGGGCTGAGAAAGGATATTTATATTAAATAGAAAAGGTGAATACTATAAAATAAAATGAACACATAAAACACACAAAAAAAGAAAAAATGAGGTGATGTCCTTCTTGAAAGAACTTTCTTCTCAATGCCCAATATCTTATTTTTCTTTTTGAATTCTAGTTCACATCTTTGCTTAATAGTTTCTTATGTTCAAGATAATTATAGAAATTACATACAAAATTATATGTATTTTATTACCTAATGTGAAATTAGTTTCTACTTTTGAACATTACATTTGTTTACTGAAACTAAATTTGCCTCTATTAACTGTTTCAAATTCATAAGATTAAAAAAATTAAAAATAATGGTTAATGAAATCAGGATTGTCTTAAGTTACTTTTTAATATACTGCAGTTTAACAAAAATGAGCTTTATAAGTTGAAAATGCCTATAGAGACAATTTTCAAAATTCTTAAAAGCCCTTAGTGAATCTTTTTTTTTCCTATATCTTAATTCATTAATAGGAGAAACCAATTGTTGATTAAGAATGTTAATCGCCTTTTGTATTCAAACTGAGCATGTTAATCAACTTTTATTATTCAAACAAAAAGTTTCCCCCTGAAAAAATTGTAGGTGGTCCAGAAAATTTATTTTAATAGAATGCCAGGTTAGATTTGTTAAGTAAATAGAAGATCTTACAACATGTATTTTGAATTGGAGAATGATTTAGTAATTATCACCAAATGCATAAGATAGATGCAATACTATGTTTTCCTACCATACAAAGTAAAATCTATCGTGTAACAGTGTTAGCAAAAAAGAGATCTAGGTTGATGTCGATTCTTTATGGCTTATTAGGTCAGAATTTCTGTGACTATTGCTAAAATGGATCATAGGACTTTCAGAACAAAAAAGATTTATCACAGAATTTTAGAAATTAAAACAAGTGTTAGAAATTGTCTATCTAGTTCTAGTCCACAATTTTATAGAAGAGGATTAAAATAAGGTAATGATTATGAAGTGAAGTGAAGTGAAAGTCTCAGTCGGGTCCGACTCTTTGCAACCCCATGGCCTATATCCATGGAATTCTCCAGGCCAGAATACTGGAGTAGGTAGCCTTTCCCTTCTCCAGGGGATCTTCCCAACCCAGGAATTGAACCCAGATCTGCTGCATTGCAGGCGGATTCTTTACCAGCTGAGCCACATAATGATTATAAAATGTTATAAAAATAGCAAAAGAATTTACTCCTTATTGCTGCTGCTGCTGCTAAGTCACTTCAGTCATGTCCTACTCTGTGCGACCCCATAGACGGCAGCCCACCAGGCTCCCCCGTCCCTGGGATTCTCCAGGCAAGAACACTGGAGCGGGTTGCCATTTCCTTCTCCAATGCATGAAAGTGAAAAGTGAAATTGAAGTCGCTGAGTCGTGTCCAACTCTTAGCGACCCCATGGACTGCAGCCCACCAGGCTTCCCCGTCCATGGTATTTTCCAGGCTAGAGTACTGGAGTAGGGTGCCATTGCCTTACTCCTTATTAGGTACAGTTAATACGCAACTGGGGCATACTGGCAATCTCTTCCTAAAGATCTTTAGTAATATGATAAATTGCTAGCTTTCACTTATTATGTACTTGTATGAACATTGATATATACTACTAAAGGCATTTTGGGGTGCAATTCCTATATCTGATAAAAGAACATTTCACAAAGTCAATTTCTGATGTGACCTTTTTGGTGACCACATTTACTGAAGGGCATGAATTGACTACTCACAGTATTGGCAAAGGTTTCACCCAGGTCGCAATTCATAATTTCACCAACGGCCATCTCTTCATGTTCATCGATTTCAATAGAAATATGTGAAAAGTTCTTGCTGCTGTTTCTCTTTCCAACTGTGAGTCCAAAAGTTATAAGTCGTGTTGGACATGTAGACAGTTAAATGTAAAGAAGAGAGTGAGAAGGAAAAGACGCCTAGTATGGAAGATCCTGCTGTGCCACTTGTTCTCCTGCCTTCCGTACCCAGTGGTCGTAGTTTATAAATGATGCATTAATCAGCTAGGAGCTCAGGGGTTATGACAGTTCCAAGTCTTTTAAATAAAACACCTCCCTTTACTGCACTGCGGTCCAGCTGCACTTGCCAAAGAACAAATATATTAATTTATCCACTGAGAAAGTAATTTTTTTTTTTCTTTCAAGAAGAAGCAGCAATTTTTCTTTTCAAATTTAAAGCAAAATCTAGCTTTTAAGATAGAGCTCTTGACCAAGAGTCACTTCTCTCTCAAGAGTCAGCCTCAGTGTTGTTAAATTCATTTTCAGGTTTTATTAGAGAAAGATTTCCATTAGAAGTATAGCCAGCATAGGATTTTACCTGCTTGATTTTACATATCTAATTTTTCAAATGGAAAGTACAACAAAAGACTTGCCACCTTTACCTTCACCATCAGCCTCAATACTTCCATAGAGAATTTGTAAATTTCTGTATGTTGAATTAAGTAATTCCTCAGGATCATTATAATTCTGTGGGGTTAACCTTGTTAACCCCAAATTAACAAGGTTAATATCAAAAGTTTATATAAAACTAGATAAAATGTCAGTCTGATGCCATAGTAATCAATTTAAAAAATGAGACTACAAATCTGAGTCTATTATTATGATCATCATATTTATGATTGTATGAATAAAGTTATTCATTCCAGAATGTTAACAAGATGTCTTTCATGTATCATTAAAATAACTTATGTCAAATACTTGGCTAAATTATTGAAGTACTTTCAATATTAATAATTTCATACAAATGTCTAGCAAGAATAACCAGTCAAAATTAAGTAACCATCAATTAGGATAGATTATTTCTGTTGGCTCTCATTTGCTTTCCTAATAATCAACTTGATTTTTTTCTAAAATAGGTCAATATGAAATGAGTGCTAGTCATTTCACACTTCTAGCTTTTAATAAACCAAAACTGTTTAAAGAAATTAGTGATTCTCTTGTAAGTTATTAATCCTTACAGATATATCATGTTTTCATCCTTTAAATTTGATATGCTCATTTTCTCTTTAATTATCATATACTAATATGATAATAGCACAGTAATTTTATTAGTTCTATTTCTAATAAATTTTGTAAAATTGATTTACTCTAAAACTAATCGTATAGGACTGTAGCACAAGCATCATTCTCATTATTACACTATTGATTAGGGGGAATTTATTTTCAAGATGTTTAGCTTAAAATATAAAAGGGGGCATTAACATCCTTAATTTTTGAATTATTTTGTACTCTGGTTTTGAGTTTTGTGACTCCATGTCTAATACCTAAATCTCTCATTAATTTAGGCTAAAGTCCAAGAGATAATCCAACCCTTTGAATTTTCTTTTAGCAAGGGTATAATACTAGCAAGAGTCATATTATTTAACAAGGTATAGGAAATAATACAGATCTGAAATGTCAAATAAGAAAATTAAACTTTTGAATCTTAGACATGTTGAAAGAGATGCTGGTTTTTTGACAGAAGCTGAAACGCCTCCATGGTTTCTATATTTGAGAAAGGTCATTCCCTTTATGTATTTATAGAATTTATCACTTCACTTAGCAATTGCTAAGTTACAGAAGGATAATAAAATAGAAAAAATTATGAAAGTAACTGTAGAATAAAGATAAACAGAATCATTATCCTGAAAACATTATTTTTTTTTGAAAATTCTATCAACCAATTATTCTTAATGTTAAGTTTATCATTTAACTTAATTGGGGTCAATTCCTTTCTCACCTACATTACTCAAAAGCAGTACATATTTTCTTAATGGCTTTGTTTTAATGGCTTATTTTTCTTCTCTTAAATTATATCTGTTGATCTTAGTATGCTAAATAAATGCTATGCTTAGGAAAGCATGCCATTTTTCTAACTGCTTTCTACACTTTCTAAATATTTCCCCTTTTAAAAATAGAGTTTGAATCTGTTTAGATAATACCTTAAACACTTCAGGAAACTTTTATAAAGTATGAGTTAGAAACTTTGCAAATACTAATTAATTAATTTGGAATTATTTAATTTGGAATGTAGAGTATCCTGATAGCAACTAATGGAGAGTCAGGTGGTAAATAAAACTCTCACAAGCCACTTCTTGGTAATAGCTTAGGCATACAGTTGTGAATACACCAGACATGATTCCTGACCTTATGGGACTTCTAACTGGAATGAATTTTCTAACGCATAAGACTTCATTGCTTGAAATGTGGTTCTGCCTCAGATGGACCTGGTATGGTTGCTCAAACCTGATGTCCAGGTCTCACAGGGTCTCCTGATTACCTTTCCAAATGCTGAAAATATGTCATTCAGTTCACTTCAGTTGCTCAATTGTGTCCGATTCTTTGCAACCCTATGGACTGCAGCATGCCAGGCTTCCTTGTCCATCACCAACTCCCAGAGCTTGCTCAAACTCCTGTTCATCAAGTTGGTGATGCCATCCAACCATCTCATCCTCTGTTGTCCCCTTTTCATCATGCCTTCAATCTTTCCCAGCATCAGGGTCTCTTCCAATGAGTCATCATTTGCATCAGGCGGCCAAAGTATTGGAGTTTCAGCTTCAGCATCAGTCCTTCCAATGAATATTCAGGACCGATTACCTTTACAATTGACTTGTTTGATCTCCTTGCAGTTCAAGGGACTCTCAAGAGTATTCTCTTGAGAGTTCAAAAGCATCAGTTCTATGGCACTCAGCTTTCTTTATGGACCAACTCTCACATCCACACATAACTACTGGAAAAACCATAGCTTTGACTAGACGGACCTTTGTCAGCAAAGTAATGTCTCAGATTTTTAATATGCTGTCTAGGTTGGCCATAGCTTTTCTTCCAAGGAGTAAGCATCTGTTAATTTCATGGCTGCAGTCATCTGCAGTGATTTTGGTGCCCCCCAAAATAAAGTCTGTCACTATTTCCATTGTTTCCCCATCTATTAGTGTGTCTAGAAGGTAAAATATTTTTTTAGGAATATAGCCACAATCTCAAAATTCCAATAATTCCATACTATTGTCAAACATCTATTCAGTTCAGAGTAGAACTATCTACTCATAGTTTTCTTATTGTTGCATAATATTTTTAAAATCTATTTTTAATTGGTGGATAGTTGCATAATATTTTTATACTTTATAGGAATCAGGGTGAAAATATGTTCCATACATTACAATTGGTTGATGTCTCTTAAGTCTCTTTTAATCTCTTTTTCTTTCTTTCTTACAATTTATTTGTAGAATAAAGTCAGTTGATCTGCAGAATTTCCCACAGAGTAGATTTTTTTTATTGCATCTCCTGTTCTGTCCTCTGAATTTCTTTTAAATTGGTAGTTGGATCCAGAGTAGTGATTCTCAGTGTGAGGGGTAGTCAGAGAGGAGGGAGCAATTTTGCCCTCAGGAGACATTTGTCAATGCCTGGAGACATTTTTAATTTTCACAATGGAGGTGAGTCTATTGGCATCTAGTGGGAAGAGACCTGGCATCCTGGCAACTATCCTACAATACACAGGAGAGGCCACCTGCCCAACAAGAATTATCTGGCTCAAAGTGTCAGTAGTGCCAAGGCTGAGAAACTACAGAAGCATGATCAAGTTCAAGTTTGATTTTTTTACCCAACTTTTTCCAGTTCATCTAACTATTTTTATCATCTTCACATTTTAGGCAGTAATTGTTGGCATTAATTACATCAGTTTTAATGATTTTTAACATATAATTTGAGATATGCCATAGATTTTAAAAAAATATTTGAATGACTTTAGAAAGAGTTCAAAACTGCAATTACGATTAACATTCACTTTGGTTCCCTGACCAGATTATATTTTTGTTCACTAAAATATAATTATACTCACAAGAGTTTGATATCTCAGTATAATTGTGATACTGAGGTACAAAGCACATTTTTTAATACTATTCATTCCAAATTAGTCCAGCTGCCCCGCTAATATGTATTTTCTGAACCCATAAATTTAGTATTTATACAATTGTCTGTAAAATTTTGAGAAAATTCATGCAAAAGGCAATGACAAGTTTGCTTCTCATATGTACAGCTATAATTAAATTTGAAAATAAAAAAGCCATCTGTCCCAGCTTTTGAAAAAAATAAAGCAACATCATTAAGAAAAAATTTGGAAAGAATATCTAATTTACAAATAGTTCAAGTCTTTAAAAGTTAGTCACTGAAAAATGCACTAAAGAAATATGTTTTTTACTGGAAGTAGCCTAGTTTATTTTTTTTTTCTTGTGAAGTAAACTTCTGAGTCCCAATTCTGCCAGTCAACTGAGTGTAGCTTTTATGTCTTAATACTCTGTGTTCTTCTGTGTTTTTTTTTTTAAACAGTGAGCAACGGAATGACATGCATTTGCAGAATGTGTGGTGGATAAAAGAGCACACTGATCTTAAATTCTAAAAATATTTTTATGTCAAATATTAAAAACAAGATAAGGGTGAATAACCTTTTAAAATATTAACTGATTTTATGCTGGAATTGTACCAAAGCTCTGTTTGTGAGGTAAAAGCTCAATTATCTTCTTAGGAAGTGCATGAAGGTTCTACTTAACATACATGAATGTTTGGGTCAACCTGAAAATATAGACAGCAAAGAAAAAAAAAAAAAGAACAGCCTTTAAAATCTGTATAATTTTTTTATTTCTTTGGATAGGGTATATAATTTATAAGAAATTTCACTTAAATATTTTAAAATTATAACAAAAAGATAAGTGTGGTAAAATGATATATTTTGTTACCCATGATTTGTTGTAAGGGACAGAAACTGGCTCAAAAAATCTTAAATAAATGAACTATTTCTCCTCACATACCATAGAAAATCAGTGGTATAGAACCTGCCAATGGTCTACCTCCCCCTACTACCAATTTTATATTTTATTTTTTTGCTTGCTGCAAGAGTCTGTCTCTCATTGAGGAGCTAAAAAATGAAATGACAGATCTGTAATTACTCAGCCTACCTTGACCTAGATATGAACTTCTGACCCAATCCTGGCCAGTGAGACATATGGAGAAGTCCACTTGGGACCCTTAGAAAAACTTTCCTTCCTTATAAAAAGAAAAAGACCTTGAGGAGAATCCACTTTTCCTTATTCTCTCTGGACGTGGTTGTACGAGGCTGTGATGCTACTGTGATTGGACAAGCTGTATGTACCAAGAGCCCTAATTTGATCAACTGAGTCATTGGTAGAACAACTTACTCCTAAACTCTTCATTATATGAGGAAAAGAAATGTTTGTTTTTAAGGGAATGGTATATATATATAGCCCAAAGCTATACTGTTGATTTCAAGCATTGCTATGTTCAGAAACTTGTGAAGTATTAACGGATATTTATCTGTTTTTCTCACTACTCTATTTTCCTCAATATTGGATTCATGATCAGGCTCCAGCTAGTGGCCCCTGCTGCTGCTGCTGGTAAGTCGTTTCAGTCATGTCCGACTCTGTGTGACCCATAGGCGGCAGCCCACCAGGCTCCCCCGTCCCTGGGATTCTCCAGGGAAGAACACTGGAGTGGGTTGCCATTTCCTTCTCCAATGCGTGAAAGTGAAGTCGCTCAGTCATGTCTGACTCTTAGCGACCCCATGGACTGCAGCCTACCAGGCTCCTCCGTCCATGGGATTTTCTAGGCAAGAGTACTGGAGTAGGTTGCCATTGCCTTCTCCAGCTAGTGGCCCCAGGCAGGTTCAAATTAATATCATATTTACCACTATGGTTTCAGCCTAAGGATCAGATCAGATCAGTCACTCAGTCGTATCCGACTCTTTGATACCCCATGAATCACAGCACGCAGGCCTCCCTGTCCATCACCAACTCCCGGAGTTCACTGAGACTCACGTCCATCAAGTCAGTGATGCCATCCAGCCATCTCATCCTCTGTCGTCCCCTTCTCCTCCTGCCCCCAATCCCTCCCAGCATCAGAGTCTTTTCCAATGAGTCAACATTTCGCATGAGGTGGCCAAAGTACTGGAGTTTCAGCTTTAGCATCATTCCTTCCAAAGAAATCCCAGGGCTGATCTCCTTCAGAATGGACTGGTTGGATCTCCTTGCAGTCCAAGGCACTCTCAAGAGTCTTCTCCAACACCACAGTTCAAAAGCATCAATTCTTCAGCGCTCAGCCTTCTTCACAGTCCAACTCTCACATCCATACATGACCACAGGAAAAACCATAGCCTTGACTAGATGGACCTTTGTTGGCAAAGTAATGTCTCTGCTTTTGAATATGCTATCTAGGTTGGTCACAACTTTCCTTCCAAGGAGTAAGCGTCTTTTAATTTCATGGCTGCAGTCACCATCTGCAGTGATTTTGGAGCCCAGAAAAATAAAGTCTGACACTGTTTCCACTGTTTCCCCATCTATTTCCCATGAAGTGATGGGACCAAATGCCGTGATCTTCGTTTTCTGAATGTTGAGCTTTAAGCCAACTTTTTCATTCTCCACTTTCACTTTCATCAAGAGGCTTTTGAGTTCCTCTTCACTTTCTGCCATAAGGGTGGTGTCATCTGCATATCTGAGGTTATTGATATTTCTCCTGGCAATCTTGATTCCAGCTTGTGTTTCTTCCAGTCCAGCGTTTCTCATGATGTACTCTGCATATAAGTTAAATAAACAGGGTGACAATATACAGCCTTGATGAACTCCTTTTCCTATTTGGAACCAGTCTGTTGTTCCATGTCCAGTTCTAACTGTTGCTTCCTGACCTGCATACAGATTTCTCAAGAGGCAGATCAGGTGGTCTGGGATTCCCATCTCTTTCAGAATTTTCCACAGTTTATTGTGATCCACACAGTCAAAGGCTTTGACATAGTCAATAAAGCAGAAATAGATGTTTTTCTGGAACTCTCTTGCTTTTTCGATGATCCAGTGGATGTTGGCAATTTGATCTCTGGTTCCTCTGCCTTTTCTAAAACCAGCTTGAACATCAGGAAGTTCATGGTTCACATATTGCTGAAGCCTGGCTTGGAGAATTTTGAGCATTACTTTACTAGCGTATGAAACACCCTCTTCCAACAACACAAGAGAAGACTCTATACATGGACATCACCAGATGGTCAACACCAAAATCAGATTGATTATTTTCTTTGCAGCCCAAGATGGAGAAGCTCTATACAGTCAGCAAAAACAAGACCAGGAGCTGACTGTGGCTCAGACCATGAACTCCTTATTGCCAAATTCAGACTGAAATTGAAGAAAGTAGGGAAAACCACTAGACCATTCAGGTATGACCTAAATCAAATCCCTTATGATTATACAGTGGAAGTGAGAAATAGATTTAAGGGCCTAGATCTGATAGATAGAGTGCCTGATGGCCTATGGAATGAGGTTTGTTACATTGTACAGGAGACAGGGATCAAGATGATACCCATGGAAAAAAATGCAAAAAAGCAAAATGGCTGTCTGGGGAGGCCTTACAAATAGCTGTGAAAAGAAGAGAAGTGAAAAGCAAAGGAGAAAAGGAAAGATATAAACATCTGAATGCAGAGTTCCAAAGAATAGCAAGAAGAGATAAGAAAGCCTTCTTCAGCGATCAATGCAAAGAAATAGAGGAAAACAACAGAATGGGAAAGACTAGGGATCTCTTCAAGAAAATCAGAGATACCAAAGGAACATTTCATGCAAAGATGGGCTCGATAAAGGACAGAAATGGTATGGACCTAACAGAAGCAGAAGATATTAAGAAGAGGTGGCAAGAATACACAGAAGAACTGTACAAAAAAGATCTTCACAACCCAGGTAATCACGATGGTGTGATCACTGACCTAGAGCCAGACATCCTGGAATGTGAAGTCAAGTGGGCCTTAGAAAGCATCACTATGAACAAAGCTAGTAGAGGTGATGGAATTCCAGTTGAGCTATTTCAAATCCTGAAAGATGATGCTGTGAAAGTGCTACACTCAATATGCCAGCAAATTTGGAAAACTCAGCAGTGGCCACAGGACTGGAAAAGGTCAGTTTTCATTCCAATCCCAAAGAAAGGCAATGCCAAAGAATGCTCAAACTACCACACAGCCTAAGGATAACTTCCTTCAAAAAAGTTCTGAGAGTAGTCCTGGGATTTAGTCAGATGAATCTGACTTCATTTCTGTATCCTTTCCTGGAACAATCCTGGATATTACATAGATGCCAAGGATACAGAATTTCAAAACACAAAACCTATCTTCCCAGTCTAATGAGGGAGACAGAGGGAAATCCATTATTACAACTTAGCAGATAAATGTCATGTGCACTGCATGTCATAGTTTTACAAGGGAACCACAAAAGAGGGGCATTGGTATCTACCAAAAAACTTTGCAAGAGTGGATGAAATAAAGGCGAAGTTTTTAAAAGCTGAGATGATATGAGCTAAGTCAGAATGTCTGGTAAACTCTTGATGCTCTTTGCTAATTCTAGACTACTTCCAACTATGCCAGTGGCCTGAGACAAGTCTTCTAGCCTCTCTGTATTCATGTCAGGAAATTAACAGGGGGGTGGGTTGAGAAATAGGGAAAGGGTGGTTAGGGCTTTTCCAAGATACTTTACAGATTTAGAATATGATTATTCTACCTTCTTGTTACAAGCATCTCCAATTGATATGACAAAGACCTAAAAACAAATAATTACTAATTTTAATCTACGATGAGATGAATTGACAACTGACCTAGTTTTCTAATTATTTCCAGGAAAAAGACTTAAACATTGAATAACATGATTAAAATTATCCTCCAAATTAACTGCCTTATATTTAACAACTAATTTCCTAGGGATACATTTTACTATTTTTCTTTCAAGTGAGTTCGTCAAAAAGCTATGTTGTTAAAGTCAAAAGTTCATTTAGTGTTTTCCTGAGTTGTTTAGTTTTGATTATACATCTGTTTAAAGCTAAAAATCTCTTGGCCTTCCTTTGAGGCTTCAAGGATCCATTAATGCTCGTTTACCTACATGCTGGAACATGTTTACTATACTTAATGTGAAAATCTGAATTACTAAGCTCCTATAGCACCCCCACTGCATAGTACAGTAAAGTTCAGAAAGTGAAGAGGAGAAAATAAGGGAACAGAAATGATATAAGGAGGTTAAAGTTGAGGAAAGAAAAGTTCTTCTGGGACAGGTCCTATGGTAACAGGTTAAGAACACCCCAGTCAGATTACTGATCAACCTGAAAAAGTGAAAGCGAAAGTGTTAGTCATTGAGTTGTGTCCGACTTTTTGAGACCCCATGGACTGTAGCCCGTGAGGATCCTCTGTCCATGGGATTCTCCAGGCAAGAATACTGGAGTGGATTGCCATTACCTTCTCCAGGGGATCTTCCTGACCCAGAGATTGAACCTGGGTCTCCCACATTGCAGGCTAATTCTTTACCATCTGAGCCACCAGGGATCATCCTGAGTTTGGCACCGATTTATTCTTTAAAAAGAAAGAGAGATCACTTTATTTCTTAATACCTTTTGTTTAGTAAGTACTGATTTATTCTTCATCTTGACTATTCGACTTCGGTTATGCTATCAAAGAAGGACTTTTGCAAAATAACCACCACTCCCACCCCCTTTTTTTGCCATACCACAAAGTATGCAGAATCTTAGTCCCTGACCAGAGATAAAGCCCGTGCCCTCTGCAATGGAAGCCTGGAGTCTTAACCGCTGGACCACCAGGGAAGTTCCAACTCCCCTTTTAAACTTATATTATTCTAAAATGTGTTTTAATATCTATATTAACTTGGAATAGATCTAAATTTATATACATTTTAAATTTCATCATAGAAAACAATTTCTTCTATAGGAAAGAAATTTCTCATCTCTTTTCACCTCTCTAAAATACCAACAGCAATGGAAAATCCCACTGTCTATTACATGGGACAAAAGCTAGTGTTCGTTGGACAAATATTGAAAGATTTCAGTTTTGAGGCTTGGCATACTTAGTGTCCTGTATTACTTACTAGCTTCAAGAAATTATGTTCAAGAAAGCAGGCATTTATTATGCTTCTGTTTTTCTCTCAGAAGTTAGCCTGGTAGGAGTAGAAATAAACTTTGAAAATATCTGAAAGTGTATAGATCTATTCTGCTGCCATGGGCCTGTTTATTTCAAAGTTTGATAGTAAGTTTATGAGAAAACAACAATGCCATACATAGTAACTATGTGATACATTAATTTGAAAATATTCATTATGACAAATAATGAGAGGGACAGGATGCTCTATTTGTTTAAGTGATCAAAAAACTCATTTGGAGGAATAATGAACTTTCCCTGGGAATTTGACATAAGAAACTATGGGAGGACAT
Organism: Bubalus kerabau; assembly: GCF_029407905.1. Lineage (NCBI taxonomy): Eukaryota > Metazoa > Chordata > Mammalia > Artiodactyla > Bovidae > Bubalus > Bubalus kerabau. Next base: position 141,597,585 of record NC_073624.1, read on the forward strand.
ACACAGCTTATCTAAAGCACATCTCTGTATTTCCTTTTATTGGAAAGTTTCAATCTTTTGTAGATGAACTCAAGGTAATTATTTTAGAAAACAGAGTGTTCTTAGGTTGTACTAAGCTAAAAGTATGGTCACCTTGCTGCAGCTGGTGAAGTGGAACACCCAGGACAAGAAAAAGGAAATTAATACAGAACTTATCTTAGTTTTGGAGAAGGCAATGGCACCCCACTCCAGTACTTTTGCCTGGAAAATCCCATGGATGGAGGAGCCCGGAAGGCTGCAGTCCATGGGGTCACTGAGGGTTGGACACGACTGAGTGACTTCACTTTCACTTTCATGCATTGGAGAAGGAAATGGCAACCCACTCCAGTGTTCTTGCCTGGAGAATCCCAGGGACGGGGGAGCCTGGTGGGCTGCCGTCTATGGAGTCGCACAGAGTCGGACACGACTGAAGCGACTTAGCAGCAGCAGCAGCATCTTAGTTTACCACTCTGCACAAAAGGGACCTCCCCCTCCACTGAATCCCATGCCATTAAGGGAGGTCTGTTAAGATGTCACTCTGTAAACCCCAGACAGTATTTTTCTAATCTGTTCTCTCACCATCTGGGCCGCTGCTGCTTGCTCTTCAGGTGATTGGGTTGCAGTTAGAGGGCAAGACCTTGACAGTGACCACTTAAAATCACTTGTAGGTCTTCCCTACAACTACCATCACAGCACCCCTGGCACAATATTGCCCAGAGGCTACCAGGGAATTTTACCACAACATGCTTCAACTTGCTTTGGCAGCACCACCAGCATCAAAGTTCTCTCTCAAATTAAAATCTTTTGCTCTGTGACAGATATAGTTAAGAGGATGAAAAGACAAGTTACAGATGAACATAACATACTTTCAAATCACATAGCCTTCAAAAAAGACTTGTGTCCAATATGTAGAGAGAATTTGTTAAGCTCAACAATAAGAGAATAAACTCTGAAAATTAAAGAAAAATAACTAAAGCATAAGACTTGAATAGACACTTCACCAAAGAGAAGAAGGCTAATACATACATAGAAAGATACTCAGCATCACTAGTCACTTTGTTGTTGTTCAGGTGCTAAGTTGTGTCGGACTCTTTTCAACCCCGTGAACTGCAGCATGCAGTTCTTCACTGTCTTCAACCCATGTTGCTAAAACCCATGTCTGTTGAGTCAGTGATGCTATCCAACCATCTCCTTCTCTGTTGCCCCCTTCTCCTCCTGCTCTCAATCATTCCCAGCATCAGAGTTTTTTTTCAATGAGTTGCAACAGTGAGTTGGGAAATGCCAATTAAAACCACAATGACATATCTCTTCAAACCATTATAATAGAATGACTTTAAAAAAAAAATGTCAAGTGCTCCACCACTGGAACTATTGCTAATGGGAATACAGAGTGGTACAAACACTCTGGAAAACAGTTTGGCAGTTTCTTATGAAGTTTAACATCATACTATTATTGTCCCTCAATCCACTCCCAGGTATTCACCCTAATGAAATGACTGTCTATGGTCACACAAAACCCATACACAAATATTTATAGCAACTTTCCTTATAATCAGTAAAAACTGAAAACAACTCAAATATCCTCCAAAGGGTGAATATTTAAGCGGATTTTGGTACAAACAAAGGACTACTGCTCAGCAATAAAAAGGAGCAAGCAACAACTTGGATGAAAATCAAAGACATTGTCCTGAGTGAAAGAAATTAGTTTCAAAAGGTTGCATACTGTATGTTTCCGTTTATTAAAAGATGACTTTCTCAAAAAAGAAAAAGTTTATCAATAGAGAAGAGATTAGTGATTACCAGGGAGTGCACTGGAAAAGAAGGTGAAAGAAGGTGGCTGCAAAGGAATAGCTTGAGAGAGTTTTTAGGGTCATGAAACCATCTATATCTGGACTTGAGTGATAATAACATGAATCCTTAGTTGTTCTAACATTAATAAAACCATATCCCTCAAAAATCCAACATTATTTGTTCATTTAAAAAATAAAAGCAAAGAGGAAACTCATAAACTCCACTCACCTTCCTAAAAAAAAATAAAATAAAAGAATAGCCAAGACAATTTGGTAAAAAGAAGAGCTAAGGATAAAGACTTACTGTACTAGATATCAAGACTTATTATAAAATTATGTTAATTCAACAATATAGTATTGACACATAATAAATAAACCAATGGAGCAGATCAAAGTCTGGAAGTAAACCTATGTATGTATGGACATGTAATTTATGAAAAAGGTGGCCCTGCAGATTCAAGGAAGAAAGGATTATCACTCAAATCAATAGTGTTGGGACAGTTTGGGTGTCCATGTGAAACAAAATTCCACTAAAGTTATACTGTACAACTAGACTCTTGAGAGTCCCTTGGACTGCAAGGAGATCCAATCAGTCCATTCTGAAGGAGATCAGCCCTGGGATTCCTTTGGAAGGAATGATGCTAAAGCTGAAACTCCAGTACTTTGGCCCCCTCATGTGAAGAGTTGACTCATTGGAAAAGACTCTGATGTTGGGAGGGATTGGGGGCAAGAGGAGAAGGGGACGACAGAGGATGAGATGGCTGGATGGCATCACTGACTCAATGGATGTGAGTCTCAGTGAACTCCGGGAGTTGGTGATGGACAGGGATGCCTGGCGTGCTGCGATTCATGGGGTCGCAAAGAGTCGGACACGACTGAGCGACTGATCTGATCTGAAATATGAAGGCAAAACAATAAAGCTTTAGATGATAATATGGGAGAATATTTTAATAACCTGAGAATAAGGAAAGAGCTTTTTAATCAGAAAAGTAGGAATATAGATATTATTCATTACATGACAGCAAGAATTTGGAGATAATTTAAGTGTTCAATAAGTGCTGAACACTTAAATCATTAATAGAAGGATATTACCATGCAAGTAATATTTTCAAATAATAGTTAATAATATGGGAAGATATAATATTAAGTGACAAAAACATGATTCAAACTATATGCTAGTTACTGGAACTATATTAGAAATAAATACAGAAAATATTATCTCTGGTCTATCAATCAGGTTTCTGACAGGATACAATGGGCCGTCTCAGGCCAGGTATTTTGAAGGAATTTAATAAAGGGACTATTTACAAATATGTGGTCAAGATTTAAAGAGAACAGTTGTTAGAACTCAGAGAGTGGCTATATGGAGAAGGCTGCCGAACAGGAGCTGAGGCCTTTTATAGAGAGATACAGCCAACCCACGTAGATCTAGCAAGCAGTGAACAAGGAGAATAAATACCCTGATTTCTCTCTCCTCCATCCTTCCAGTCTCTGACTGGTGCCTGCTCTTAGCCAAATCTAACAGGAAGCCAGAAGGCAAAGGGGCTGGTTAATGCAGCCCACACAGATCAGGCTCCCAGAGCTCAAAGCATGGAGACACGTGGATGCGCAGAAATGAAGGGAAGGTATCCAGCGCATCTGGGTGACAGGGTACGGGGGATGATGATTTTCTTCCTTAGAGTTTTTTCCTCTACATTTCAAGAAAGAACGTGTTTTACTTTGAAAATGTAAAGATGTGGTATCAAGCCCTGGATATGTTTTCTTATTATCTAAACAATGGTGTTAGGTGTTAGAGGGGTATGCCTTTTCAAAGCTGTTAGAGAGGTACAGATATCCCCTTTCATTATAAAATTCTTTATCACAGCATTGGAAACAATTCAGTGTCTATCAACAGTCAAATAAAATGAATCCTGTATGGCAAGGAGCAGAATAAAGTCCAGATTCCCTACCTCAGCTGACAAAGTCCTGGCTCTGCCCACCTCACTAACATCATCCCCCTCCTTCCTTTTTGCTGTAGTCATTGATCTTCCTGCTCCTTAAGTATGTCGCTTATTCTCCCTTAGAGCCTTTGACCTAGATATTCCCTCTCCCTGGAATGAAGATCTCCTGATCTTTCTGTGGCTGGCTGCTTCCTAGATTTCATCTTAAATGACACCTCTTTAGAGATGGCTTCTTACCACCCAATCTAAAGTAACTCTCAAATCTGCTTTCCAGGCGAGACTACTGGAGTGGGTTGCCATTCCCTTCTCCAGGGGATCTTTCCAACCCAGGGATCAAACCCACATCTCCTGCCTTGCAGGCAGATTCTTTACCATCTGAGCCATCAGGAAAGCCCACCTTAATTATATATATGCTGTATATATTTTAATATTATATATGTGTGTGTGTGTGTGTGTGTGTATTACTTGCTCAGTCGTGTCTGACTCTTTGTGACCCCATGGACTGTAGCCCTCCAGGCTTCTCTGTCTACAGAATTCTCCAGGCAAGAATACTGGAGTGGGTTGCCATTCCCTTCTCCAGGAATATTATATGTGAATAGTTTTAATTTTATTCAACATACATTTTTCATATATAATACAGTATGTAGCATTCAGCTATATCTATATATTTTTTGCTTATTCATTTACTGTATGATGTTTATTTATAGTCACATGCCACTAGACTATAATCTCCCTGGATGCAGGAATTTTGTTGGTCTTGAACATTATCATCTCCACCTGCAGTGTCCAGCTCATGATAGATGGTCAGCTCCTATCTGTGTAATGAATGTATGTCCTCCTCATACATCCACACATGCATATACACCCCAGGAACGGAGCAGGGAGGTGGAGAGGAGAGGACCATCAATCTGTTTTCCATGGTAAGGCCAACTGAAATAAGAATACTTTTATGTTTGTTTTGAAATCCACTGTTGAAATGGTGAAAAGAAATTATTTAATCTTATACAAAATTTCAATAGTAATGTCCCACTTGCCAAGAGAAAATTGTTTTTACAGAGCATACTCTTTCTTTTGAACACTACCCACCCAATTATGCCTCAGAAGTTGGTTTATGGTGCTGTGGGGAGTCTGATGTTCCATTTAACATACAGAAACAGATATTCTGTGCATGCCAGGGACAGGGAACTCTGTCTCCCTTTCTTTTGTCTCCCTCCCACAACACCACTGACTGTTCTCCACATTGTGGGCACATCCACTCTCCAAGCTGCAACACAGAATCAGGCAGCTTGCTATCAATTTCCTAACATTTGATCATCATTTTGCTAAAAAAAAATTTTAGGCTAATAATAGAGGTGAACTCCCAATATGAGTTTGGAACAACCCAGGGAGAAGCAGAGACGGAGGAGTAAAGTTTAGAGGCAGAGAACAATTTGTGAGAGTTAAAAGACTAATTTAGAATATGTTATTTTGAATCTAATTACATTTCCAATGGTGATTGCTAACCAAGGACTTTGGAGAAGGCAATGGCACCCCACTCCAGTACTCTTGCCTGGAAAATCCCATGGACGGAGGGCCTGGTGGACTGTACTCCATGGGGTCGCTAAGAGTCAGACACAACTGAGTGACTTCACTTTCACTTTTCACCTTCATGCATTGGAGAAGGAAATGGCAACCCACTCCAGTGTTCTTGCCTGGAGAATCCCAGGGACGGGGGAGCCTGGTAGGCTGCCGTCTATGGGGTTGCACAGATTCAGACATGACTGAAGCGACTTAGCAAACTTAAAGGTTTTTCACAGCAAAGGAAGCCATTGATAGAACAAAAACACAATCTACTGAATGGAAAAAAATATTTGCAAATGATATGACTGATAAGAGGTTAATATTCAAAATATATAAACAACTCGTACAACTGAACAGCAACAAAACAAACAACTCAATTTAAAAATCAACAGAAGAACCATATCATCATTTCTCCAAAGAAGACATGCAAATGGCCAACAGGCAAATGAAAAGGTGCTCAACATCACTACTCATCAGGGAAATGCAAATCAAAACTACAAGCAGATATCATCTGAGTCAGAATATCATCAAAAAGAACACAAATAACAAATGTTAGCAAGGATGTGGAGAAAAGGGAATCCTTGTACACTGTTGGTAAACCCTTGTACACTGGTGTAAATTGGTGCAGCCACTGTGGAAAACAGTTTGGAAGTTTCTCAAAAAAATAAAAACAGACCTACCATATCACACAGCAGTTCCACTCCTGGGTATATATCAAAAAAAAAAAGCCAAAAAAATTAATTCAAAAAGATACACACAATCCAATATTTATAGCATCATTATTTACAACAGCCAAGATATGGAAACAACTCAAACGTCCATCAACAGATGAATGGATAAAGAAGATGTGGTACATACACACAACGGAATACCACTCAGTCACAAAAAAGGAATGAAATCTTGCCGTTTACAAAACCATGGATGGATTTGGTATTATGGTAAGTGAACTATGTCAGACAGAGGAAGAGAAATACAAGATGATATCACTTACACGTGGAATCTAAAAAATACAACAAACTAGTAAATATAACAACAAAGAAACAGATTCACAGATATAGAGAACAAACTAGTGGTTACCAGTGGGAAGAAGAAAGGGGGTAGAGGCAAGATAGGGGCAGAGGATTAAGAGGTACAAACTATTATGTATAAAATAACTACAAGGATATATTGTACAACACAGGAAGTAGAGCCAATATTTTATAATAACTATAAATGGAGTTGTTTTCATTTAGTCATTAAGTCGTGGTCAACTCTTTTGTGACCATGGACCATAACCCGCCAGGTTCCTCTGACCATGGGATTGCCCAAGCAAGAATACTGGAGTGAGTAGTCATTTTCTTCTCCAGGGAATCTTCCGGAGACAGGGATCAAAGCTGTGTCTCCTGCATTACAAGCGGATTCTTTACTGGTGAGCCACCAGGCAAGTCCATAAATGGAGTACAATCTTTAAAAATTGTGAATTCTGGCGAGTTCTGGCTTTTATTCTGGCTGTAAAGGTGATAAATATTCTAAGCCTCATGTTTTTAGTTGACATTATTTAGTCATAAGACTGTTGTAAGAAAGCAAAACAAAATTAAACAATGTAAGTGAAATGTAAAGTGTTGTTTATTATCTATTCTTTCAACAAACATTTACTGAGTACCATCTTTGGGATGTGCTTCTGTTCTAGGAACTTAATATATAAAGCTTTAAGATACAGGCTGTAATCACAAGTTTCATCTCTAATTTGGAGAGAGAGATAAATATATGCAACTATATTTATGTATTTGTGTACGTATGAAGTTTATTTTTTTAGGATGCTTTCTAGACAAATGGAAGTAAAAAACTCATATAAAAATTTTATTTTAAGACTTAAAAATTTTGCTTATGTGTTGTCATTGTTGTTCAGTCGGTAAGCCGTGTCTGACTCTTTGCGACCCCATAGAGTGCAGCACGCCAGGCTTCCTTATCCTTCACTATCTTCCAGAGTATGCTCATACTCATGTCCGTTGAGTCAGTGATGCCAGCCAACCATCTTATCTTCTCTCACCCCTTGTCTTCCTACCTTCAGTCTTGGCCACCATCAAGGTCTTTTCCAATGAGTTGGCTTTTCCCATCAGGTGGCCCAAGTACTGGAGCTTGAGCTTCAGCATCAGTCCTTCCAGTGAATATTCAGGGTTTATTTCCTTTAGGATTGACTGGTTTGATCTCCTTGCTTTCTAAGGGATTCTCACAAGCCTTCTCCAGCATCACATGTTAGTGGCCCATTATTTGCCATCACTTCTATCTATTATTGCAGTCAATGGAACTAAATGTTTACAACATGATGTGTGTACTAAGTTGCTTCAGTCATGTCTGATTCTACGACCCTATCGACTGCAGCCCACCAGGTTCTTCTGTCCATGGGATTCTCCAGGCAAGAATACTGAAGTGGGTTACCCTGGCCTCCTCCAGGGGATCTTCCCTGCCCAGGGATCAAACCCACGTCTCATGTCTCCTGAATCGGCAGGCAGGCTCTCTACCACTAGAGTCAGCTGGGAAGCCCACAGTGTGATACTGAGGCTCAATCTTTTTTGTGCCATTTGAACCACCAAACATTAAATCATCATCAGTCTACATTTGTATGAGACATTTTTGTTTGTTTTTTTATAGATAAGAAAATTAGTAGTTCACATGTAGTATAAATGATCACTCCCTGAAATTTTAGTTTGTCATAACACAATATTTCATGATGACAATGCCAGATAAATGAGCTCTCTCTATTAAAAAAGAAAAACATTTTTGTATTGAAATTAGGGACTGTGAAAAGTAAATGATTTGTGGATGAACTGAAAATGATTGTGTCAAAGCTGAAGTCTTTCAAAGAAGAGAATGAGTTGGAAAGATTGTTCCTACAGCTAGACTTTCTCAGGTGTTCAAACAGAGCCTTAATCTATTTAAATTTAAATTAAAATAGAAAGCTTAAACCATCCCTCTTGAATCTTTAAAGATTTAGTGGTGTTAACTAAGGGGTTAAAAGTTATTTGGTTCACAGTTTCTACAATTGGTTTGCCTAAAGAGATAGCCAATCCCAAAGAAAGGCAATGCCAAAGAATGCTCAAACTACTGCACAATTGCACTCATCTCACACGCTAGTAAGGTAATGCTCAAAATTCTCCAAGCCAGGCTTTAGCAATGCGTGAACTGTGAACTTCCAGATGTTTAAGCTGGTTTTAGAAAAGGCAGAGGACCCAGAGATCAAATTGCCAACATCCACTGGATCATGGAAAAAGCAAGAGAGTTCCAGAAAAAACATCTATTTCTGCTTTATTGACTATGCCAAAGCCTTTGACTGTGTGGATCACAATAAACTGTGGAAAATTCTGAAAGAGATGGGAATTCCAAACCACCTGACCTGCCTCTTGAGAAACCTGTATGCAGGTCAAGAAGCAACAGTTAGAACTGGACATGGAACAACAGACTGGTTCCAAATAGGTAAAGGAGTACGTCAAAGCTGTATATTGTCATCCTGCTCATTTAACTTATATGCAGAGTACATCATGAGAAATGCTGGGCTGGATAAAGCACAAGCTGGAATCAAGATTGCTGGGAGAAATATCAATAACCTCAGATATGCAGATGACACCACCCTTATGGCAGAAAGTGAAGAAGAACTAAGAGCCTCTTGATGAAAGTGAAAGTGGAGAGTGAAAAAGTTGGTTTAAAGCTCAATATTCAGAAAACCAAGATCATAGCATCTGGTCTCATCACTTCATGGGAAATAGATGGGGAAACAGTGGAAACAGTGGCTGACTTTATTTTGGGGGGCTACAAAATCACTGCAGATGGTGACATCAGCCATAAATTAAAAGACGCTTACTCCTTGGAAGGAAAGTTATGACCAACCTAGATAGCATATTAAAAAGCAGAGACATTACTTTGTCAGCAAATGTCCGTCTAGTCAAGGCTATGGTTTTTCCAATGGTCATGTATGGATGTGAGAGTTGGACTGTGAAGAAAGCTGAATGCGGAAGAATTGATGCTTTTGAACTGTGGTGTTGGAGGAGATCCAACCAGTCCATCCTAAAGGAGACCAGTCCTGGGTGTTCATTGGAAGGAAGGATGTTGAGGCTGAAACTCCAATACTTTGGCCACCTGATGCAGAGAGCTGACTCATTGGAAAAGACCCTGATGCTGGGAAAGTTTGAGGGCAGGAGAAGTAGGAGACGACAGAGGATGAGATGGTTGGATGGCATCACTGACTCAATGGACATGGGTTTGGGTGGACTCCAGGAGTTGGTGTGGTGCAGGGAGGCTTGGAGTGCTGCAGTCCATGGGGTGGCAAAGAGTCAGACATGACTGAGGACTGAACTGAACTGAACTGAAAGAGATTGAATTTAAAGCCTGAACTGATGAGCTATTTCATTTGTTAGCTTTATACCTGTAGATGCTCAGAAATTACACGTATCCACTTTCCCCTCAAGTAGCCTATTTCTCTTTCAAAACAGTCTCACATTCCAACCTTTGTTTAGTTTGATCTTTATAAAGTATGTTATAGAAATGCTACCTGAAATCTGTAGCACTTAAAGCTTATTAGTCTTGGAGTAACTAAGGAGATGATCTAACAAAATTCCTTAAGCAACACAAAGAAGTAGGTAAGACTTCTTGAAAATTCATTTTGGCAATTTTATCACAATTAAAAAACTCTAGTTTGCTTTGTCTTTTGTATACATGGCCCTACTCTGCTTAATTAGAACCTAGTTATTCCTGTTTCTAGATTATTACAGTTCCCTGCTCCCCTCCTTTTCCTCTTTTGTCCTTAACCAGAAACTAAATGATCTGACTTTTAATATTTTATTTATTGATAGTTCTTTATATGAGTAAGATGGAGACAGAAGCCAAAGCCATTTATGGAAAGGAAATCTATAGATTATTGGTTGATAATGATTTCCTGTTGAGTAGTAACCCCAATAAGAGCAATGACCATGCCCATCATGTTCAACATCACATCTCCATGACCTGGTAAGGGAGCTGGAACCCAGGAGGACTGCTCTGCCACGTGGCTTGCAGTCTCAGGTTTTATGGTGATAGGATTGGTTGCCAGGTTGTCTCTGACCAACAATTCTGACTCTGAGTCCTTCCTGGTGTCACACACATTGCTCAGCCAAGATGGATTCCAAAGAGGAGGATTCTGGGAAGTCAGTAGGAAATGTGGTGTCTCCTTTTGACCTTTCCCAAACTCTTCCATGAAATTAAAAGATGCTTACTCCTTGGAAGGAAAGTTATGACCAACCTAGATAGCATATTCAAAAGGAGAGATATTGATCTGCCAACAAAGGTCCATCTAGTCAAGGCTGTGGTTTTTCCAGTGGTCATGTATGGATGTGAGAGTTGGACTGTGAAGAAAGCTGAGCACTGAAGAATTGATGCTTTTGAACTGTGGTGCTGGAGAAGACTCTTGTGAGTCCCTTGGACTGCAAGGATATCCAACCAGTCCATCCTAAAGGAGACCAGTCCTGGGTGTTCATTGGAAGGACTGATGCTGAGGCTGAAACTCCAATACTTTGGCCACCTCATGAGAAGAGTTGACTCATTGGAAAAGACCCTGATGCTGGGAGGGATTGGGGGCAGAAGGAGAAGGGGACAGCAGAGGATGAGATGGCTGGATGGCATCACCAACTCAATGGACATGAGTTTGGGTGAACTTTGGGAGTTGGTTATGGACAGGGAGGCCTGGCGTGCTGCTATTCATGGGGTCACAAAGAGTCAGACACGACTGAGCGACTGAACTGAACTGAAACTCTTCCAGTTGGTAGTGGCTTGTTAGTTCTGTGTTCCTTACCAGGACCTCCTGTCGTAAAATAACTCACATGAAGGGTTACTATGGTGTCTGGCCAGGATGGGCAGTGTCATTCAGTGTGTTTCCCCAACAACTCGATAAATAAATTCATCTCTGTCTTGGGTTTTGCTAACATGCGTGACATAGGCTAACTGTACAATCATGATAAAATCACAATAATGGGAATCATTGAACTTGATTGGCCAATAACTAGGTATAACTCTGGGTGAAAAACAATAGTTTGTTTCTCAGAACATGGATTTTTAATTTTAAAATGAGTTTTCCATGACATCACTACCCTGAAAACATTTTTGTTAGTCCTGTTTCAGTAATGAAACATATTTGTTAAAAGATAACATAAGTGTATCAACACACTCTATACATCTACTAAAAGCAGAACAAACTTGGTTTGAAACAGGGCAGGAACCTCCCTTGCTTGGCCATTCTACCCACACTGCTTCCTCGTCCAGGATGAGGCTTGAGTCATCTTTTCTGGAACCCTAAGTCTCCAGGGAATACAATTTGAAAGTCAATAACCTTCAATAAGCAATAACCAATGACTTAGCTATTTTTAATATTCTAGTTTGAAAAATTTATGGCCAGCATGAAAAGATGCCATAGTGAAGAAGGAACATAGCTCTCAATAAGAGCTGAAATCAAGTTCTAGCCCTGCTACTGTGTGACTTTGTGGTTCAGTTTCTTACTATCAAACAGATTATGCTGCTTAATAATGGCATGCTGATCAATGACTGGATAACTTGAGAGATAATTGTCCTAGTTACCTATTGCTACAGAACAACCTTCCCCAAATGTTATTTGCTTGATGGTATTCAGCACGGCAGACTCAAGGCAGTCAGATTCTTGCACGGTGGCTCAAGGCTCTAAGAAGAATGTGCCAGCAAACAAGACATAAGCTGCATGGCCTTTTATGACACAGCTTTGGAAATCGCATAGCATCCCTGTGCCATATTCTATTTCTCAGGGCTGTCACAAGCTTGTCAGATTCAAGGGGAGGGGCTGAGACCCCCACATCTCAATGGGAGGAGTGTCAAAGAGTTTGCAGCCATGTTTTACTCAGCCAGACTTACTCAACTCTGCGGTCTCTGCCTTATTAATGCAGAAGTCAAGGAAGATTGGTAGGAGTGAGTAATGTATTTCTCTCCACAGTCTTAAGGGGAGAATATTACAAGGGATTCCACACTTGCTTCAAAATTCCATATTGGGATTAAAGGTACCAAGCCAAATGACTCCTGGGTTTCTATGCTGGAGTCTTATGCTTCAAGCAAGCCTCGAGACTGTGCAACAGAATGTTTTGGCAGAATTTTTTGCTATTGGTATCATTCACTATAAACAAGGCTTCTCTAGTTAGGACATACTAAACTGAGACAGGCTAGGACTTGGGACTTTTTGCTGCAGTGCTGTGGTGTTTGCACCTGGACATACCTTTCCTACAGAAACAAAATACAAAGCAACTATATAGAACTAAAAATAACTGCATGCATGCACAGTTGGAGCAAATTCTGGACCCAAAAGATACAAAGAAGCCAAAAAAAACCACAAAAAACAAACCCAAACTGCTACTTTTGAGGAGCCTGGTGCAAAAACAGAGTACTGTACACGCCCCCTATACTCAAGACCACGTACTGCTACTGCTAAGTCATTTCAGTCGTGTCCGACTCTGTGCGACCCCAGAGATGGCAGCCCACCAGGCTCCCCTGTCCCTGGGATTCTCCAGGCAAGAACACTGGAGTGGGTTGCCATTTCCTTCTCCAATGCATGAAAGTGAAAAGTGAAAGGGAAGTCGCTCAGTAGTGTCCGACTCCTAGCGACCCCATGAACTGCAGCCTACCAGGCTCCTCCATCCATGGGATTTGCCAGGCAAGAGTACTGGAGTAGGTTGCCATTGCCTTAGGCAAACACCTATGCCACCCCTCTGGCCTGACCCCTGGCCATATCCCAACCCTCACCCCATATAAGGAACAAGCTTGGGGAGAGAGCAAGCAAGGGACCCTGATGTTTGCTCTTGATCCCCCTTGCCCCAATAAAATCTTGCCTGAATTTCTTATCTGGCCTCTAGTCAATTTCCATTGTTTGGTGAAGTCCAAGAGCCCAGTTGGTAACAAAACCACTCAAGCATTATTTGGATAATGACAACAGGACATGCACATTTGGAGGGCTGCTTCTGGAACTATGATTCTAAGAATTCCTGGCATGTAGGTTTTGTTATGTAACTAGAACTATTTGAAATTTTTTTTCCCCTGGCTCCCAGTAATACTAGAAACAAATAAGTTGAAGATATAGAATGTACATTGTCTGGGGAAACATACTGATGCAGTTTTGGACATAGATCTTTTCTTAAAAATGTGTTATAACTTGGAAAGAGAATGTGAAAGTGTTTAGGAGGCTAAATTTCTTATTTTTCTTTGTACTAATAAATGGACCTGGCTGGACTTTTTCTATACAAAGGAAAGGTAGCAGGGACTATTTTTTCACCATCAAAAATGATATTTTTTTTTTAACCTACATTAACTCTACATGTTGCATGGAGAATTCCTCTCCTCCTATATATGTGGAATATATAACTTGGAATTTTAAAAGATACATAAGGGAAAATAAATTCAGGAATCAAATTACTTTGGTGGAAAACTGCCATAAAACAAATATGAGATATTTTCCTAGTGTCTTGCATAAGACCACTTTATACCAGGTGGATCTGCAGTCAATAAAGATATAACTACCAAAATGTCTCTTCTAATCATCACAGCCCTCTCTAAAATTACCAGTACAGGTTAAACCCTTTGTTTAGATGAAGGTAATGGGTCAACTAGAGTTCTTGCTACCCCTCAGAGAGGTAATAATGACTAATTATTGGCAAGTATTGCAGTATTACTATTTAGATAACTTGTGTTACTGGAGAGGAAGGAAGGCAGTGTTCTGAAAGCTTGAGGCTCAGGGAAGGTAACTGTGGCCAAAGCCTGGAGCACTGCTGGGCCGGCCAAGTAGAGAGAGACACCAGGAAGGGAATGCTGAGCCCCAGGAGGCAGCCCCAGGATACTGAGAGCCAGAGGTGCAGAAAGGAAAACGGCAGTGAGGAACAGGATGGAGGGGTTCAATCATGATAAACGCTGGCTGTGCTGATATCTGTGAGCCTATTTCTTTAAGTTTCCTGGTTACAAAACTAAAATAACCTAGTTAGCAACTTGGGCTCTTCCCAGGTGCCTCAGCAGTAAAGAATCTGCCTGCCAATGCAGGAGATGTGGGTTTGATCCCTGGGTTGGGAAGATCTGCTGGAGGAGGAAATGGAAACCCACTCCAGTATTCTTGCCTGGGAAATCCTGTGGACAGAGGAGCCTGATGGGCTACAGAAAGGTCTCAGGGGGCGCAAAGAGCTGGACGTGACTGAGCAACTGAGCACACAGTTAACAACTTGGTTATAGTGCATTTCTACTCTTCAGTCTTCCTTGGTAAAGTGTGGACAAGACTGTAATGATTTAATGAAATGGCACATCTGACAGTTTCTTAGTGCAAAGGTTCTTGATAAATGATAGCTGTGTCATTAGAAAGAAAAAGATGGCCCATCCAATAGATTAATTTGGGAACATTTTTAAAAGGAGCTCTTTATAAAGGCCTGGGGTGTGGTGAAACCCTAAGCTTAGTACAACTGTACTATTCACCTGAGACCTAAATAAGTAAGAAAAGGGGACATTTACAAGAACCTGGGGCTTCCCAGGTGGCACCAGTGGTAAAAACCTGCCTGCCAATGCAGGAGACACAAGAGATGTGGGTTCAGTTTCTAAGTTGGGAAGATCCCCTGGAGGAGGGCATGACAACCCACTCCAGTATTCTTGCCTAGAGAATCCCATGGACAGAGGAGCCTGGTGGGCTATAGTCCATAGGGTCGCAAAGAGTCAGACATGACTAAAGCGACTTAGCATGCACCAGAACCCGGGGACAGAGAGAATAGCTGGAGAGGGCTTCCTAAAAGCATCTGGAACTTTCAGTAGACAGACCAAGTCAGTGTGTAGCAATCCCACAGGAAGGCAGCTGGGGGAATAAATAATCCCACTGGAGCCAAAGAATAAGGGAACTCACCAATGACACCCATATAGCCAGCCTCCCAGGGGTACAAAGCAGGTGCATGGAGAGTGGACTTGGGGAGTCGGGGGACAGATGGAAAAAAGAACTCTGCATAACTGTAATTATAATTACTTTTCCCCTTATTTTTCCAGTATCTGGTGCCAGAATACTCAATACTTGGCACAAGGCCTAGGACCTGGATTCTCAATAACAATCTATTGAATGAATGAACAAATTCAAATTCCTGCCCATGATTGTATCAGCTAGGAATTAAGTCAGGTTGATGCTAAAAGAAACCCAACTACAGTGGCTTAAAAACACAGGAGTTATTTTTTACATGAATGAAATCTGGAGGCAAATTTCCGAAGAGGCAGTATTTT
Source organism: Bubalus kerabau (assembly GCF_029407905.1). NCBI lineage: Eukaryota > Metazoa > Chordata > Mammalia > Artiodactyla > Bovidae > Bubalus > Bubalus kerabau. Next base: position 141,613,147 of record NC_073624.1, read on the forward strand.
TCTGAGTACATTTTTACCTCAAATAAAATCTGCGGTTACTAATAAAGAAGGTCAACATTCACTTGACCAAACAGGATGGACATCAAGGACCAAAATTTGATATCTAAGAAAAGTGAATTATGGAAGAACCACTTATAAGCTTTATATTTCTTGTGTTAGTCGCTCAGTCATGTCTGACCCTTCACAACCCAGGCTCCTGTGTCCATGGAATTTCCCAGGCAAGAATACTGGAGTGGGTTGCCATTTCCTTCTCCAGAGGATCGTCCCCACCCAGGGATCAAACCCAGCTCTCCTGCATTACAGGCAGATTCCGACATCTGTTTCCTAGGCCTGGTCTGAACTAGCCAAAAAAACTTGCGATTTGCAACAACTTCAGTGGAAGAGAAACAAAGTCTGAGGTATTGTGTTTGTGTATGTATGTGTGTGAGGGGGGGGTGGAATTCTCTTCCATTTTTAATTTTTTAAACCCCTCCCATCACGGATTCAGTGGACATGAATTTGAGCAAACACTGGGAGATAGAAAGAAGCCTTGTGTGCTGCAGTCCATGTGATTGCAAAGAGTCAGACATGACTTAGCCTCTGAGCAACAACAAAACCCCTCCCCACCTCACTTTTTGTGCAGCTCACAAACCAATGATGATACTGAATCAAATCCCAGCTTGTCCCTCAAAAATCATTCTAAAAAATGGCCCTGAAACATCAGTAAACCTACAGCTTGACTGAATTGTTGTCTTTAAATTTTAAAAAATATTAAGAAAAAATAAGAAAAGTACAAAGGGCAATACATCTAGCTCCCACGTTCTCATCACTCATAACAGAAAATTAACACATAAGCACTTGCTCCTTTTAAAAGTAAAAACTATGAAGCAAAATCCCCCTCTAGACCATGTAAGAAAAGTGGACAAGATGCTAACGGCAGGTCCTTCGGCCCAGGACCTCTTCATGGGTCTCTTGGGAAGATAGACTTGCAAGTTTCCCACACACTAGTGTGGAAGCTGACCGCATTAGTGTGAATCGGGATGTTCTGTCCCTGGGAGATACACACAGGAAGAAGGTTTAGCTTTCCTGTGTGCCCCTAATTGGGTTCAGAGTTTCCAGATAGTAGAGATGGGAAGTGGGGTGTGGGGTGGGGTCAAATCAGAAGATTTCTCTGTAGAAGTCAGCAGGCCTGGAAGGAATGATCTTTTAGGAGGGGCTGTTGGATCAGACTCAAAGCAGAGCCAGACAGAGGCTATGGGAGAGACCCAGGAATGCTAGAGCACTATCAAGCTCTAAATTAAGACCAACTCAGGCTGGCAGCACCACTGGGCCAGACCACATTGAGACCAGACAGTACGGGATGTTTGCCAACTTCAGCTGCAGTGCCAGAGGGAAGGCATGACCAATCACCAACCTGCAGATTGAATAAATTATGATCACCAACCTCCAAGTTCACCGCACTCCACTGCTATGAGATAACTTAATCTACCCTGCTGCTAAGTCACTTCGTGTCCAACTCTGTGCGATCCCATAGACGGCAGCCCACTAAGCTCCCCTGTCCCTGGGATTCTCCAGGCAAGAACACTAGAGTGGGTTGCCGTTTCCTTCTCCAATGCATGAAAGTGAAAAGTGAAAGTGAAGTCGCTCAGTTGTGTCCGACTGTTAGCAACCCCATGGGCTGCAGCCTACCAGGCTCCTCCATCCATGGGATTTTCCAGGCAAGAGTACTGGAGTGGGGTGCCATTGCCTTCTCTGTAATCTATACTAACCAGATGCTATCCAGGGAAAATTAGGGTAAATCTGAGGGATGGGTCATTTCACTCAGAGTCACACAAAATATAACTATCTGAAATCACAGATTGAATGCTATTTTTACACAATATGCTGCATTTTTATAGTAATATAGTTATATGATCCATACATTACAGCAATGTACGGAAAAGACTTTTCCACCCACCCCATTCCTAATCTCCCAATAGTATTCTCAAAGAGCACAATTTTAATTGATTTCTTGTGTATCTTTTCAGAGTTTCTTTATGCTATTACTAGAGAAGCTAATACATATTTTTAATCTTATTTTTTCATTTTCTTAAGGCAAAGGTAACATAACTATTTTGACCTTTCTTCCCATTTAAAATGTATCACTGGATTTCTGTTTCAGGGCTGTACACAGGGTACTCATTCTTTTGTTTGTTTGTTTGGATAGTAGTGTGTAAGGATATTTCACAATTTATTCAACTCTTCATTGATGGACATAGATAAAATTTTGCTATTACAAGTAATACTGCAATGAATAGCCTTACAAATATGCTATTTTGTTTACACACAGGTATATTTTTTAACAAAAACCTAGGGGGTTGAACTTTTTTTGTTTGACTGCACTGGATCTTCATTACTGTACATGGGCTTTTCTCTGGTTGTGGTTAGCAGGGGCTGCTCTCTCGTGGAGCATGAGCTCTAGGGCACACGAGCTTCAGTAGTTGGGGCAAGTGGGCACAGCAGCTGTGAGGCATGGGTTTAGTTGCTCCAGAGCATGTGGGATCTTCCCAAAACATGGATCAAACCTGTGTTCCCTGCTTTGGTAGGTGGATTTTTAATCACTGGACAACCAGGGAGGTCCTGAACTTTACATGTGTAAAGTAGATGGAGACATTTATGCCACAGAAGACTGGAACACTGCCAAGTAGAATTGTCCCAGGCACCCATTGAGAAGTATCTTTTAGGGAATCAGTTCAGTTAATGGACAAATAAGGAAGCCACATAATCTTGGTACATTTAAGAATTTTATTAGTAAATTGGTGACTTTGCCTCATATCCATAGATACATGTGAGCACACATTACAAATATAAAATTGGGCTCATAGCCTATACACCCCTGTAACAGTTCCAAGACAGAAATCCACTGAGGACATTCCTGAAAGGAATCACAAAGAATGACAAGCAAACTCTCTTGGAAATCTAAGAGCAAGGGCCAGTTCCTTGCACAAAAGCCTGGACTTCAGATCTGGATCCCAAGCATCTGCCAAGATCTCCACAGCAGGAGCTGGAGTCCCTGCTGCAGGGGTGTGTTGACAATTTGGCTGGCTGCTCTCCATCTGACTTTTTGCCCCACTTTCAATTGCTCTGTCTACTTAAGAATTTCTGCTTCCTCATAGTTTCAGTCTACTGCTTCTTACAGCAATTTCTCAATCTTCAACTCAACCCTATGACCTTTTAACTGAGCTCTCGTTCTTATTGTCTCATAGTTTCTGAGTCTTTAGTACAAGTTTCAAACTTTACCCTGTTCATTTTTCCATTATGTCCATACAGACAATAGGTTGCTGTCAAGTCTACTGAGTGGTTAGTCTTGGATCTGTTACTCTCGGATCTGTTACTCTCCTGAGGCAATCAACAATGATAGAATGAGGAACCATGTGGTAAAACAAGGCCCTGCTCTCGGTTGCAAGATACTTGGGTAGGGCTATTTACCTCACAATGTGAATGGCAAGTGTATTAACATTTCCAATGTACAGAATCATGATAATATTTTCCCATGTTGTTCAATAAATTAAAATATTTCATTGATTATAAATAACTGCATAGCTGTCTATCATATGGAAATTCTGTAATTTATGGAATAAATTCCTATTGCAGGAGCTTTACATTGTCTTAAGTTATTTTGATAAGACTTTTAAAATAAAATGATACGAAAACCAGGTTTAAAAATCCCTAAAGCTGACAAAAACCACTTAAGCCACTTACACAAAACTCAATCTAGTTTATTTCATGAATATAAGTGAAATGTAACTTAGGTTACTTCTTGTCAATACCTTTGATAATCATAAAACTTAAGTCATCTTCCCCAAATGGTAAAAGATAACCACTTTTCACCAATTTCCTGCAGTCTGGAATCCCCCAATAACTGATAATGGGAAAGGCTAAAGAGCATCCTTCTTTGCATTTAAAAACCATCTTGTAACTCCACACCTCTGTGCTTCACACAAGTTTTGGGAAGCTCCCGGTCTCATTTCTCATTCAAAAAAGTTATTCATATTAAGTAAAGGTCTTTGAATTTTCTTTTGACAATACAAACAATACTCCAATAAAAGTCAAGTAAAGAGATCCTTTAAGGGTTAGAAACGGGGCTGGCTTCATGGATGTGACCCAGGCCATTGTGTTCAAATGGGCCCTGTGCTTGGTTTAATGTTCTGCCATAGCTGTCTTGAAATTAGTAGTAATTTTTGAACGAGAGGCCTTGCATTTTTATTTTGTGCTGGGCTCCTTGAATTATACAGCATGTCCCAGTTAGAGAATACATGCAACAAGGAGGAAGGGATGAAACAGTGATAAGAATTGAAGAGAGGTCAAGCAGTTGATCAGAACCTGATCAGTATTTCCCCCTTACGTATGTGTAGGAAGATATGATATTAAGGTATATTACCAGATGCATTTTTTTCCTCTGTCCACTTTTGCCTCTTTTCACTCTCCTCACCTCCACTGGAGTAGCTTCTGGGAAGAGATGACACTAGAGCAAGGAAGAATAAGCAGGCAGTTCTACTGTTGAGTATTAAAATAGGTCTTTGGAAAGACAGCAAAAATAGCTGTCTTGAGATAAAAGGTGTTCTGAGTTGCAAGAGCCTGCATTCTGAATGCTTTAGAACAGAATAATGGCTCTCAAAGAAAATATTCTCAATTCAAGACAGTTTTTCCATCCTCTCAACTATGATAATCCATAAAGAGAGAAGAATCAGAGCACACTTAGACACTTTCATTTTCTGCAGAGGCTCTTGTACCTTGGTCTCCACTGCTGGGGCATGTCCTCAAAAAGATCTGGGGCTCCAAAGAAGAGCCATGCCTCACTCACTTCCTGTGTGAAACAGAGAGAGGCAGCAAGCTTTATGGGTCTCCCCTCAGCAGCATGGTGAGGAAGCAGTAGACTTGGTGGAAGAGTGTCTGCCCAGGGGAGCCTGAGACACCCTCTCATGGTCCCCCAAACCCAGGAAGGCTGGGGAAACAGCAGAATGCTTTCCTGCTTTCCTGAGAGGCCAAGTGATGGGGACAGGCTGCTAATAGAGAGCTGGACCTAAGAGACTGTGTGGTTAGGAGTAAACAGGACACACACATACCCATGACCTGAAGCCAGATGGGAAAGATGTTATTTCAAAGGATGCCATTGAGGGCAGATAGGATCAGGGATCAAAGTCCCTCTGTGATACCTTGTAATTACCTAAATACCTTGAACAGGGTCAAAGTGTATCAGATATCAGGGCAATAGAAGATAAAAATAGTACTTAAGTCAGTTGTATAAAAATGAAATGCATTTTAAAAACCTGCACTTGTGGTCTGAGATTCTTATTTGCTACACATATTTCTCATAGGTGCAAATATTTGAGATTAGACAGTCCCTTAGAGCTAATCAAACACATGGGGAAAAATGTGATTTAAGAATGAACACTCTTCTGTTTTCACATTTCACTAATAGTTGAACTGGTGTCTGCCTCCTGAGATACATTCCTTTGTAGAGAAGTTATTTTTGAGACTTGGCATATCTTTAGAAGCTGAACCCTCTCTTTAAATGAAATATGAAGAACCTTGATAAACGAACAATTAGGTGGGGGCCCTCCCTCATTATCCTCCTTTCAGCCAGAGATGGTCTTGGAGACACCCCCAACACACACACACAGTTATAATCCTAGTGACTTGTGCACACCCTGGAAAACCACCCCTTGTTCAGACTGTTCTGATGTTTTGATGGCCTCATAAATAAGAAACAAAATGATGACATTGGTCCCACTTAGCCAGCTGGTCCTTCGTCTACCTGTCTGTAAAGTGAGCAGGATGAACTAGCTCAAAGGTGTAACTGTCATTAGAATCCCCAAAAGTGGCTTTAAGGGTGTCTAAGCCTGCTTCTCCTCCCCCTGCTCAGATTTGTCTGGAGTGGGGCCCAGGAATCTGTATGTTTAAAACTACCCCTTCCCCGACCTCATCCTAATATGCAGCCAACACAGAAACACAGAGGAAGATGATCTTTGAGGATTGCTGTTGACAATAAAGTTCCATGTACAGGAATTTGGGGACAAGAGATATCTTCTCACATCTTAACCAGATCTTTAAGTGACTGGAATAATCTGCTGGTTCATCTTAATTTGATGAACCAATTGGAAAAAACTCCAGAGGATGAGAGAGTCTTCTGAGGGCACAGAGGCAGTAGAAATAAAACATTTTCAGTTTCACCGCTGTTAAATCAGATAGTAAAGCAGAACAAATTCTATTCTAAGAAAGTAAGAATTTCTTCCCAGCAAAAAAAGAGCCCCTGAAATAATTATTTGTCCTTGGCTCTTTGGAAAACCATTACTGCCAGATGGGTATAGAAGAAGAATGATTTTTATTCATATGAATGTCAATATTGCCTTCAGGAGGTAGGCATGTTAAAAACAATGTTTGAAAATTTTGGAGCCTAGGTTTCATATAATTAAATTAAATCTCAGTTACAATCTTGGCTTCTCTGAGAAAAGTATTATTCTATTTTTGTTAAATATTTTAAAATTAACCCATAAGGAAATGAAAATCATCATTTTAATCTTGCCTCATATTTGTTTAATAATCTCAAATGATTAATTTCATAATTAAGGAAATGGAATTGATTTTGGAAAGTTATCATGTAGTATTCATGGTTGAAGTGTTCAATATTTCATTATGACATTTAGCCCAGTTTAATAAAAATTCTGCAGTTTTCTAGAAGGGCGTTCCTCAAATGTGTCCTATGGCTGCTGTTAAGAGGTTAATAGAGGTCACACACACAAAATATTTCTATATTAAAGAAGTTTGGGAAACCCCACATACATATGTATAAGTTTGGGTTTGCATTTCCATACCCTAATTAAAGTTCTTAGAAATTTCCTTTATAGTAGGTGCTTTTACCTCAAGACTATTTATAGACATAGAATAAAAGGCAAAGACAGATTTTTTAAAAGCTATTATTCTCAGTCCTACCTCTGTTTATGCAGGGACCATAATAAGGGGAATTCTAATTCTTGGTTCTCCAAGTGGAGATGTTGACAGATTATACAGTCATTTTCAGCTGAGACTCCTAAGCAGATCACGGTCTGAGTAGAATGAGGTCCATCTCAGAATTCTGAGGAGCACAGATGAAAAGATACAATTTGGGGTCGAGTTATCGATTTTTATCTCTTCATCAGGATGAAGGCTGACGTGTAATGTAGCAGCTACCCTGTCCAAAATGGTGGTCACTAGCAACATGGACCTATTTCAATTTAAATGTAATTAATTAAAATTTAATAAAATTTAAAATTCAGCTCCATGGATGAATGCATTTAAAATTTAAATTTAAAATTGTCAATAGGCACAGATGAACATTTCCATCATTGAAAAAAGTTATACTGGAAACACATGTCTAGAACTCTAGTCCCAGCCACTGAACCCCAACTTGAATTCTGTACTCTCCTGTTTGTTTGGGGTCTTCCCTGTCCATCTACACTGAGCTCCTTTGTCTTGACAATTGGTTTTTATTTTATTTTATTTTATTTATTTATTTTTTTTGCTGTTGTCTTTATTTTTTTTTAATTTAATTTAATTTTTTAATTTTACAATATTGTATTGGTTTTGCCATATATCGAAATGAATCTGCCACAGGTTTACATGTGTTCTCCATCCTGAACCCTCCTCCCTCCTCCCTCCCCATATCATCCCTCTGGGTTGTCCCAGTGCACCAGCCCCAAGCATCCAATATTGTGCATCGAACCTGGACTGGCAACTCGTTTCATATATGATAATTATACATTGAAATATGTGGTTTTTATTTTATATTTCACAATATTTTCTCTCTAGGTACTATTTTAGTACTTACCTTAGTGTTTCAATTTTTTATTTTCATGATTCTGAGAAGTGAGCAGTCTCAGTTGGTGGTTCTTCCTCTTCACTAGGATCCCTAATGTGACTGCAGTCAGCCAGGAGCTTCACATGAACCTGGAATGTCCAAGATAATTTCACCTACATGTTGGGCACCTCAGCAAAGAATGACTGGGAGCTGCGGGGATCTCTCTTCCTCTCCTACAATTATGGTTCAATTCTTGTTTTACTCTATAAAAACAAGCAAAAGGAGAACCTGCCAGAACTCTTGGGTGCAGGCCCTAGAACTTGCCCACCATTGCTCTGGTCACATTCTATAGGTCACAGCAAGTCACAAGGCCAACTGGAGTCAAGGGGAGGGGAAACAGTCCTCAATGCTCGATGGAAGATAATCAATTATACTACCCAACCCCCTTTTTGATCATCACCTAAGACAGTTGTTGAAGATAAAAATATAGCAGAACTGTATAGTGAGTAACAAATAAACTTTTACTTTACAGTTTGTAGAAATATATATTCATAAATAATATTTCCTCAGCATTAGGAACCAGAGGTGAAGTCATTATAACTGCTGTGGTAAGGGTCCTAAGTGCCACAACCAGGACTGGGTGAAGCCAAATAAACAGACAAACAAATATTTAAATCAAAACCAAAACTATTGTGGTAAGAAAGGTTACAGGTGAGGAGGACTGTGAAATGATTTTCCTTCAAACCCATTCCTTTCCTTAGAGAGTCATAGTGCTCGTGAATGTACTAAAAAATCTGAGCTGTCCTACAGAAAAGAAGCTGGTTTGCAAAGAGAATTTGGACTTATCTCCCTTCATATTTACCCATCATGGGATGATTTTCCCACTTTCCTTTGAGAGGCTTAACAGAAATTCTCAGTTGGGAAGTTCATAAGTAAAAGAAATATGTGATGCCAGAACACATTCATAAGTTCAAGAGGCAATTGAAAACCAAGACTTCATATTATACAAATAATATTTTCCACAATTAGAATTAGTAACTTCCAGAATGTGTATGTGGAGATAGGTAAGGGTTCAGAGTACTGTAAACTTGTGAGAATATACATTTAAATGATATTAGATAGCATTTTAACAATACTTATCAAAATTTAGAAGGCATACCATTGAAGACAGCATTTTTACTTGTAGGAATTTACCCTCATTCCAATAAATCCTTAGTCAAATCACTCCCTTAATACATTCCATGTATTTAACAACCTTTTTGTCTCTTGAAGAAAAAGAGAAATATGAAACTATGAGATAACAGTTGTTCACAAATAAGATGTATTGGGAAGAACATGCTTCTGTCTTAGCAAAAAAAACCCACTTCATGTTATTGCCGCAAATTTGCTGGGTAAAGACTGCAGAGTTTGTGGAAAATCTCTGTTCAGTAAACAGATCCAGAATGCTGAACTATTACTTTAACAATTAGGATGAGGGAGTTGGGGTACCTGCAATGATTTTACCTCAGAGAAGGTAATTAAAAGAATTAAAACTTACTTGCCCTTTGAAGATGTCATTCACTTGGAGGCAAAATGCATGATCATCTTGGTAAAACACAGTAAGTCCAGACAGCTCAGATATTTGAAAGAATTCTTCTGACTGGCAGTGGACTGAAGTCAATGCAGGAATATATGAATATTGACTATATTTGCTTTCAGTAGAGATTGAAGGTGCTATATAGTAAATGTTTTTAACTGACTTCTGGGTTTCTTGGATCCCTTTAAGTTTTTGTCTCATTACTTATTATAATCAAAATTAGGACATGCTTAGAAGGTAATCTTGATTTTCAAGCACCTCATTCAATTTGACAGTGATAGACTTTATTTTCTTGGGCTCCAAAATCACTGCAGATGGTGACTGCAGACATAAAATTAAAAGATGTTTACTCCTTGGAAGAAAAGCTATGACCAATCTAGACAGCATATTAAAAGCAGCGACATTACCTGACTGACAAAGGTCCATCTAGTCAAAGCTATGGCTTTTCCAGCAGTCGTGTATGGATGTGAGAGTTGGACCATAAGAAAGCTGAGCACCAAAGAATTGATACTTTTGAATTGTGGTGTTGGACAAGACTCTTGAGAGTCCCTTGGACAGCAAGGAGATCAAACCAGTCAATCCTAAAGGAAATCAACCCTGAATATTCATTGGAAGGACTGGTGCTGAAGCTGAAGCTCTAATACTTTGGCCATTTGATGTGAAGAACTGACTCACTGGAAAAGGGAAAGATTGAAGGCAAGAGGAGAAGGGGACAACAGAAGGTAAGATGGTTAGATGGCATCACTGACTCAATGGACATGAGTATGAGCAAGCTCTGGGAGTTGGTGATGGACAGGGAAGCCTAGTGTGCTGCAGTCCACGGGATCACAAAGAGTTAGAGACAATTGCATGACTGAACTGACTGAATTCAATTTGACAGATACATAAGTATGCAAAGATATCCATACAGCACTGATCATTGCAGAATGTTAGTCAATCTTGACCAACTCTTTGCAACCCCATAGACTGTAGCCTGCCAGCCTCCTCCATCCATGTAGTTCTCCAGGCAAGAAACTGGAGTGGATTGCCATTCCCTTCTCCAGGGGATCTTCCTGACCCAGGGATCAAATCTATGTCTCTTGCATGGCAGGTACACTCTTTAACACTGAGCCACCAGGGAAGCCCATTGCAGTATGGTTAGCAATTAAAAAAAAAAAAAAGGAATTAATTCTAATAGGGATTGGTTACCTGGATGACATACATCCATACAAAGGAATGTGGATATATGTAGCCATTAAAATGAAAATATAGGGGCTTCTCTGATGGCTCAGTCATAAAGAATCTGCCTGCCAATTCAGGGGCCATGGGTTTGATAACTGGCCCAGGAAGATCTCATATGGCACAGGACAGCTAAGCCTGTGTGCAACAACTATTGAACCAGAGCTGGTGAGCTACAATTACTGAGCCCATGTGCTGCAACAACTGAAGCCCATGTGCCTAGAGCCTGTGATTTGCAACAAGAGAAACCACTGCAATGAGAAGCCCTTGCACTGCAAATAGAGAGGAGCAACTAGAGTCACACAACGACAGTCTTTGCACAACAGCAAAGACCCAAAAAAGCCATAAATAAATAATGAAAATATAGAACTATATATATATTTATGTGGAAATATATGTAAGATATGTTAAGTGAAAAAGGAAAGGGACAGAGAAATTTGCAAAATATACATTCATTCAAGCCAAAAAAAAAAAAAATACGTGTGTGTTTTTGAATATAGAGAGAAAATTTCTGATATGAACTATATAAGAAACGTAACAGTGGTCATCTATAGGAGAGGGCTTCCCAGATGGCGCAGTGGTAAAAGACTGCCTGCCAATGCAGGAGACACAAGAGACTCGGGTTGATCCCTGAGTCATGAAGATCCCCTGGAGAAGGAAATGCCAACCCGTTCTCGTATTCTTGCCTGGAAACTTCTATAGACAGAGAAGCCTGACAGGCTACAGTCCATGGGGCTGCAAAGAGTCAGACACAACCGAGTGACTGAGCACACATCTATAGGAAGGGCATGGGATGTTAATAGGGGAATTAACTATACTTTTTTTATTATTTGATCTTAAAAAAAATAATGTAAGCAAGCGTACTTTTATCATTTTTAAAAAATAATTAAATGGCAAATAAACAAAATAATTATCAAGGAAAAGAAAAAAATTAGCATGTTCGAAAATGATCCCATATGAATGTAGTTAAATGATCATTTTAATCTGAAGCACATGGCAGTCAATAGTTTTATGATATAAGAAAGAATACAGGGTTTGGGGCCAGACGGATCTATGATTAAATCCCAGCTGTTGGACTCAGTTGAGCAACTAAACAACTACACCCAGCACTTAGAGTAGACCTTTGGACAGATCATTTACACTTTCAGAAACTCAGTTTTCACATCTGTCAAATGAATATAACCATGCCTTCCTTACAAGGACATATATAAGGAAATTTGTCATAGGAACTGGCTTACACAGTTATGGAAGCCAAGATGGCCCATGATCTGCTGTCTGTAAACTGGAGAACCAGGTAAGTTGGAGGTATAATTCAGTCCAAGTCAGAAGGCCTGAGAACCAAGGGAGCCCATGGTGTCAGTTCTTATCCAAAGCCTTGAAAACTGGAGGGCCACTAGTAAAGCCAGACAACCAGGAGCTCTGATGTCTGAAAGCAAGATATATGGATGTCCAAGCTCAAGAGAGAAAGAGGGAATTCCTTTATCCTCCTCCCTTTTGTCCTATTCATGCTCTCAATGGATCAGGTGATGCCCACCCACACTGGTGAGGGCCAATCTTCTTAACTCAATTTATGGAATCAAATGCTAATCTCTTCCAGAAACACCCTGGACAACACAGACAACACTCCAGAATAATGTTTTACTAGCTACCTAGGCATCTCTCAGCCCAGTCAGGTTGACACATAAAATTAACCATTACATGAGTTTCCTGATTTCACTCTGAAAATATTCCTACCCGCCCGTGACTGCATTTCTATATTTTTTTTTCCAAAAATACTTGTTGGCTCATGTTTAGAAAAAGACAGAACGAAAAATCATCTATTAGTGGCTTAAAAAAAAATGTAATCTGTGTCTACATTTGACTAAACGCCTCTGACAAACTCCCAAGCCGACTTGCCATGGGAAGCCAAGCAGCTCTATTTGTTTAGCATGTGATAAATCGTATCCTTGTCAATCATGTCTCTATGATATCTTCGTGAGTAACAAGAGACCTTTGTTATAAAAATCTTAAAGGAAATATATTTCTCAGTCTTCTCAGTTTATTCTATGAGCAAATTCTTTTTTAATATGTAATAATATTTATTTGGCTGCCTCGGGTCTTAGTTGTCGCACACGGGATCTTTTGTGGCAGCATGTGAACCCTTAGTTGTGGCATGTGGGATCTAGTTCCCTGACCAGGGATCTAACCTGGGCCCCTTGCATTGTGAGCAAGGAGTCTCAGCCACTGGACCACCAGGGAAGTCCCTATAAGCAAATTCTATAAAATGTAAAACAGCCCATAATTCTTTTAGCCTGTATTGCTAGTAGATATCACTACATCTAACAAATTTAGCAATGATTCCTTAATATCATCCAATGTACAGCCTATGTTCAAATGTCCCTGGTTTCTTAAAATATCCCCAGGTGTGGATGTGCCTGGTGGTGAAAGTAAAGTCCAATGTTGTAAAGAATAATACTGTATAAGAACCTGGTCCATGAATCAAGGTAAATTAGATGTGGTCAAACAGGAGATGGCAAAGTGAATAACGACATTTTAGGAATCAGCAAACTAAAATGGATGGGAATGGATGAACTTAATTTAGATGACCATTATATCTACTACTATGGGCAAGAATCCCTTAGAAGAAATGGAGTAACCGTCATAGTCAACAGGAGTCTAAAATGCAGTACTTCAGTGCAATCTCAAAAACAACAGAATGATCTCTGTTTGTCTCCAAGGCAAACCATTCAACATCACAGTAATCCAAGTCTGTTCCCCTTACCACTAATGCCAAAGAAGCAGAAGTTGAATGATTCTATGAAGACCTACAAGAACTTCCAGAACTAACACCAAAAAAAAAGATGTCCTTTTCATCACAGGGGACTGGAATTCAAAAGTAGGGCATCAAGAGATACCTGGAGTGACAGGCAAGTTGGCCTTGGAGTACAAAATGAAGCATTGCAAAGGATAACAGATTTTTGCCAAGAGAACACACTGGTCACAGCAAACACCATCTTCCAAGAACACAGGAGATATCTCTACACATGGACATCACCAGACGGTTAATACCAAAATCAGATTGATTATATTATTTGCAGCAGAAGATGGAGAAGCTTTATACAGTCAGCAAAAACAAGACCTGGAGCTGACTGTGGCTCAGATCATGAGCTCTTTATTGCAAAATTTGGTCTCAAATTGAAGAAAGTAGGGAAAATCACTAGGCTATTCAGATATGACCTAAATCAAATCCTTATTATTATACAGTGGACAGATGAATTGATTCAAGGGATTAGATCTGGTAATCTACAAAATGCCTGAAGAACTATGGACAGAGGTTCATAACATTGTATAGGCTGCTGCTGCTGCTGCTACTAAGTCACTTCAGTCATGTCCGACTCTGTGCGACCCCATAGACGGCAGCCCACTAGGCTCCTCTATCCCTGGGATTCTCCAGGCAAGAATACTGGAGTGTGTTGCCATTTCCTTCTTCAATGCATGAAAGTGAAAAGTGAAAGTGAAGTCGCTCAGTTGTCCCCAACTCTTAGCGACCCCATGGACTGCAGCCTACCAGGCTCCTCCATCCATGGGATTTTCCAGGCAAGAGTACTGGAGTGGGGTGCCATTGCCTTCTCTGAACATTGTATAGGAAGTGGTGACAAAAACCATCCCTAAGGAAAAGAAATGCAGAAAGGCAAAGTTGTTGTCTGAGGAGGCCTGACAAATAGTTGAGAAAAGAAGAAAAGTAAAAGGCAAAAGAGAAAGTGAAAGATATACCCAACTGAATGCAGAGTTACAGAGAATGGCAAGGAGAGATAAGAAAGCCTTCTAAAGTAAACAATGCAAAGCAATAGAGAAAAACAATAGAATGGGAAAGACTAGCGATCTCCTCAAGAAAATTAGAGATACCAGGGGAACATTTCATGCAAAGATGGGCACAATAAAGGACAGAAATGGCAAGGACCTAAAGAAGCAGAAGAGATTAAAAAGAGGTGACAAGAATACACAGAAGAACTGTATAAAAAAGATCTTAATGACTCAGATAACCACGATGATGTAGTCTCTCACCCAGCTACACATTCTGGAGTGTGAAATCAAGTGGGCCTTAGGAAGTATTACTACAAGCAAAGCTAGTGGAGGTGATGGAATTCCAGCTGAACTATTTCAAATTCTAAGAGATGATGCTGTTAAAGTGCTGCACTCAATAAGCCAGCAAATCTGGAAAATTCAGCAGTAGCCACAGGACTGGAAGAGGTCAGTTTTCATTCCAATCCCAAAGAAAGACAATGACAAAGAATATTTAGATTACCTAACAACTGCACTCATTTCATATGCTAGCAAGATTATGCTCAAAATTCTTCAAGCTAGGTTTCAGCAGTATGTGAATCAAGAACTTACAGCTGTACAAGGTAGATTTATAAAAGGCAGAGGAACCAGAGATCAAATTGCCAACATCCTCTGGATCATAGAAAAAGCAAGGAAATTTTAACAAATCTACTTCTGCTTCATTGACTACATTAAAGCTTTTGACTGTGTGGATCACAACAAACTGTGGAAAATTCTTAAAGAGATGGGAATACTTGATCACCTTACCTGCCCCCTAGAAACCTGCGTGCAGAACAAGAAGCAACAGTTAGTACTGGACAGACTGGTTCAAAACTGGGAAAGGGGTACGTCAAGGCTGTGTATTGTCACCCTGCTTATTTAACTTATACGCAGAGTACATCATGAGAAATACTGGGCTGGATGAATCACAAGCTGGAATCAAGATAGTTGGGAGAAATATCAACAATCTCAGATATGCAGATGACACCACTTAAATGGGAAAAAAGTGAAGAGGAACTAAAGCGCCTCTTGATGAAGGTAAAAGAGAAGAGTGAAAAAGTTGGCTTAAAACTCAACTATAAAACTCCTAGAGGAGAACATAGGCAAAACACTCTCCGACATACATCACAGCAGGATCCTCTATGACCCATCTCCCAGAATATTGGAAATAAAAGCAAAAATAAACAAATGGGACCTAATTAAACTTAAAAGCTTCTGCACAACAAAGGAAACTATAAGCAAGGTGAAAAGACAGCTTTCAGAATGGGAGAAAATAATAGCAAATGAAGCAACTGACAAACAACTAATCTCGAGAATATACAAGCAACTCCTACAGCTCAATTCCAGAAAAATAAATGACCCAATCAAAAAATGGGCCAAAGAACTAAATAGACATTTCTCCAAAGAAGACATACAGATGGCTAACAAACACATGAAAAGATGCTCAACATCACTTGTTATTAGAGAAATGCAAATCAAAACCACAATGAGGTACCATCTCACACCAGTCAGAATGGCTGTGATCCAAAAGTCTACAAGCAATAAATGCTGGAGAGGGTGTGGAGAAAAGGGAACCCTCTTACACTGTTGGTGGGAATGCAAACTAGTACAGCCATTATGGAGAACAGTGTGGAGATTCCTTAAAAAACTGGAAATAGAACTGCCTTATGATCCAGCAATCCCACTGTTGGGCATACACACTGAGGAAACCAGAATTGAAAGAGACACATGTACCCCAATGTTCATCGCAGCCCTGTTTACAATAGCCAGGACATGGAAGCAACCTAGATGTCCATCAGCAGATGAATGGATAAGAAAGCTGTGGTACATATGCACAATGGAATGTTACTTAGCCATTAAAAAGAATACATTTGAATCCGTTCTAATGAGGTAGATGAAACTGGAGCCTATTATACAGAGTGAAGTAAACCAGAAAGAAAAATATCAATACAGTATACTAATGCATATATATGGAACTTAGAAAGATGGTAACAATAACCCTGTATACGAGACAGCAAAAGAGACACTGATGTATAGAACAGTCTTTTGGACTCTGTGGGAGAGGGAGAGGGTGGGAAGATTTGGGAGAATGGCATTGAAACATGTATAATATCATATATGAAATGAGTCACCAGTCCAGGTTCGATGCATGATACTGGATGCTTGGGGCTAGTGCACTGGGACGACCCAGAGGGATGGTATGGGGAGGGAGGAGGGAGGAGGGTTCAGGATGGGGAACACATGTATACCCGTGGCAGATTCATTTTGATATATGGCAAAACCAATACAATATTGTAAAGTTAAAAAATAAAATAAAATAAAAATAAATAAATTTTCAGAATGCAAAAAAAAAACAAAAACACTCAACATTCAAAAAAGTAAAATCATGGCATCTGGTCCCATCACTTCATGTCAAATAAATGGGGAAAAAGTGGAAAGAGTGACAGATTTTATTTTCTTGGGCTCCAAAATCTCTGCAGATAGTGGCTTACATCTTAAAAGATGTTTGCTCCTTGTAAGAAAAGCTATGACAGACCTATACAGATATTAAAAAGCTGAGATATCCTTTACTGATAAAGGTTCATATGGTCAAAGTTATGGTTTTTCCAGTAGTCATGTATAGATGTGAGAGTTGGACCATAAAGAAGGCTGAGTGCTGAAAAATTGGTGCTATCAAATTGTGGTGCTGGAGAAGACTCTTGAGAGTCCCTTGGAAAACAAGGAGATCAAACTAGTCAATCTCAAAGAAACTCAGTCCCAAATATTCATTGGAAAGACTGATGCTGAAGCTGATGCTCCAATACTTTGGCCACCTAATACGAAGAGCCTATTCACTGGAAAAGACCCTGATGGTGGGGAAGATTGAGGGCAAGAGGAGAAGGGGGTGACAGAGGATAAGATGGTTGGATGGCATCACTGACACAATGGACATGAATTTGAGCAGACTCTGGGAGTTAGTGAAGGACAGGGAAGCCTTGTGTGCTGAAGCCCATGGGGTTGCAAAGAGATGGACACGGCTTGGTGATTGAACAACAACAATAGCCTATATTTAAATATCCCTGGTGTCTTAAAATACATTTTCCTATCACATACAAACAAGCTCTGCATAATATATTTGGCTGTAAGTCTCTTTATAAAGCAAAACTTATAGACCTAAAAGTAGGAGTATCCAAGTCTACAAAGATAGTGGGAGAATTTATATATTTTTTTGCTAGGTGACAAAACAAGCAGTCAAAAATTCATCTTTGATAATGTTGGTAGGAATGTAAATTGCTATAGCCATTCTGGAAAACAGTTCTTCAAAGAATTAATAATTCTTTGATCCAGAAATCCCCCTCTTGTATATATTCAAAGGAAAGGAAATCACAAGCGATATCTATACTCCCATCTTTTATTGCAGCACCATTCCTCACACTAAGCCAAAATATGAAAGCAACCTAAGTGTCCATCAATGAACGTATGGATAAAGAAGATGTGTATATACAATGGGATCTTATTCATCATGAGAACGAAGGAAATACTACAATTTGTGACGACCTGGATGAGTCTAGAGGGCATTTTGCTAAGTAAAATATGCCAGACAGAGAAAGACAAATAATATATGGTATAACTTTATATATGGAATCTAAAAAAATCAAACTTATGAGAGACAGAGGGTAGAATAGTGTTTGCCAGGAGCTGGGGATGGGAGAAATGAGGATATCTTGATCCAATGGTACACACATCTGTTTATAAGATGAATAAAATCTGAAGATCTAAATATACAGCATAGTGACTATAGTTAACAATACTGTATTATATACTTGAAATCTGCTAAGATTGTAGGTCTTAGGCATTCTCACCAAAAAAGAAAAAAAATTTAAGGTGAAAATATCATTCAAGGTAAAGAAGAATTGACCTAACAGACATAGGCAGAACATTCTACCTGACAGTGAGAGAATTCACATTCTTCCAGGTGTACATGGAACAAAACTTAATTAATCCCATGCTGGATAATAAAGCAAGCCTCTACAAATTTGACAAGACTAAAATTAATCGTGGCAGGATTAAACTAGAAATCAATAATAGGAAGAAAATTAGAAAATAACACCAATTTCTGGAGATTAATCACATACACATATAATTTTTAAGTCAAAGATGTCACAATGGAAACATCTGAAACATAATAACAAAGGAGAATACTTTAAGAAACTTGGGAAGGAGATTTCTTTAACTGGGAACAAAAAGCATTAATTTATAATGGAAGCATTGTAAAACTGAGTTACATTAAAATTACACATTAAATAAGTAGTTTCTTATGGGAAGAGGGTAAAGTCAGAGAATTAGAAGGAATACAAAGAAAACTTCTTAAGGGGTGGGGTTGGCAATGTTCTATTCCTTGATTTGGTTAGTTATTTATATGAGCATATTCACCTGTGTTAATTCATCAAGCCATAAATTTATGACATATTATTTTCTGTATGTATATGAATATTTGCCAAAAATTATTGTAAAATATAAAGTTCTTTTTTTAAAATTGTTTTAAATTTTTTTACTTTACAATATTGTATTGGTTTTGCTATACATCAACATGCATCCACCACGGGTGTACACGTGTTCCCCATCCCGAACCCCCCTTAAGCATAAAAATAACGCTCCAAAAAGCAACTCCTTTAAAGATAAAAAAATGTAAAACTAAAAAAAAAGTCTAAAAGGAACTTAGAGACTTACTCTGTATTAAAAGATTAGGATTGAATGATGTTATGTCAAAGATATTGATAGGATATTTTCCATTTAAAATTTTATGTGGAGAAGCCATGACCTAAAATGAACATGGATAACTTTTTTCACTTAATTTTTTTATTGTGGAAAAATGCACATAGAAGTATATGTAAGGAGATCACATCAAAATCTATGAAACATTGCAGCAAATGTTATACTAAAAACTAAAAGTATTAGCCTTTAAATGCTTGCATCATTAAAGAAAAAAATAACAAAAAAAGGACACATTTTTAGTATATCTCTTAAGAACATTGGAAAAAATCAATAAAATAAACTGAAAGAACTAGAAATATGGAATTTAAAGGTAGGAGATAAGAAAGTTAATAAATGTAAAAAAAAAAAAAGATAATAATGCTCTCAAAATATAGAAGAGTAACAAAATTAAACTCTTCTTGAGTCTGATTAAAGAAAAATAGAGTAGTCCTCAAAGGTCTTTCAGCCAATCACCCTGGGATGTGGCCCCTCTCATCAGTGGGCAGAACCAGCCCTCGGTCCTCCAGGCTGCAAAACCAGCCATGCCAGGAACTGGACCTGCCTACCAGTGGGCCAGAACCAGCCAAGGACACCCCAGGCTATGCAGAAAACTGCCAGGGCCCAGCCCTGCCCAATAGCAGGTCAGCAGCTGGTCCTACCACAACAGAAGGACCCATGCAGTACATAGGGGCACTCCCAGAGCATACAGCTCTGGTTACCAGCACACTGCTGAGCTTCATAGGAAGTCTCCCATAGGAGGCCACTTCTCCAAGATCTAAAACCATAACCAACTCACTTAATACACAGAAATAAACACAGAGAATTAAGGAAAATGAGGAGATGGAGAAATACACTCTAAACGAGGGAACAAGACAAAACCTCAGAAAAAGAGCTAAACAAAGTGAGATAAGCAATCAACCTGATAAATGGTTTAAGGTAATGATTGTAAAAAATGCTCAACAAACTAAGGAGAAGAGTGGATGAACACAGTGAGAATTTAACAGGGTCAGAAAATACAAAGAAGAATCAAATGGAGTGGCAAGACAAAGACTAAAAGAGTTTACTACAAATAATTATATACCAATGAAATGGGCAACCTAGAAGAAAGGGATACATCTTTAGAAATACATAATTTTCCAAGACTGAATGAGGAAGAAATAGAAAATATGAGCAGACTGACTGAAAATATGAGCAGGAATGGAATTGAATCATTAATTTAAAAACTCCCAACGAATGAAAGTCCAAATCTTCTGGCTTCCCAGATGAATTCTACTAAATATTTAAAGAAGAGTTAACACCTATCCTCAAACTATTCCCCCCAAAATTGAAGAAGAAATGCTCCTTAACACATTCCGTGAGGCCAGCATCACCCTGATACCAAACCAGACAAAGACCCAACCTCCTCCAAAAAAGAAAATTATAGACCAATATTGATATTGGATTTAAAACTGAATGAAATAGATTCAAAACTCCTCAACAAAACACTAGCAAACCAAACTCAACAACACTTCAAAAGGATCATATACCAAGATCAAGTGGGATTCATCCCAGGTTTGGTTCAATATCTGCCAATCAATGTGATGAAGTGAAAGTCACTCAGTCGTGTCCAACTCTTTGCAATCCAATGGACTATACAATCCATGAAATTCTCCAGGCCAGAATACTGGAGTGGGTAGCCTTTCCCTTCTCCAGGGGATCTTCCTAACCCAGGGATCGAACCCAGGTCTCCTGTATTGCAGGTGGATTCTTTACTGGCTGAACCACAAGGGAAGATACATCTATTTAACAAATTAAAGAATCTCAATGATCAGAAAGAGCTTTTGAAAAATTCAACACCCATTTTTTAAAAATAAAAACTCTCCAGAAAGTGGGTATAGAATAAAATACCTCAAAACAATAAAGGTCATATATGACAAACCTGCCTTTTGAGAAACCTATATGCAGGTCAGGAAGCAACAGTTAGAACTGGACATGGAACAACAGACTGGTTCCAAATAGGAAAAGGAGTACGTCAAGGCTGTATATTGTCATCCTGCTTATTTAACTTCTATGCAGAGTAGTACATCATGAGAAACGCTGGGCTGGAAGAAGCACAAGGTGGAATCAAGATTGCTGGGAGAAATATCAATAACCTCAGATATGCAGATGATACCACCCTTATGGCAGAAAGTGAAGAGGAACTAAAAAGCCTCTTGCTGAAAGAGGAGAGTGAAAAAGTTGGCTTAAAGTTCAACATTCAGAAAACTAAGATCATGGCATCTGGTGCCATCACTTCATGGCAAATAGATGGAGAAACAGTGGAAACAGTGTCAGACTTTATTTTGGGGGGCTCCAAAATCACTACGGATGGTGATTGCAGCCATGAAATTAAAAGACCCTTACTCCTTGGAAGGAAAGTTATGACCAACTTAGATAGCATATTCAAAAGCAGAGACATTACTTTGCCAACAAAGGTCCATCTAGTCAAGGCTATGGTTTTTCCAGTAGTCATGTATGGTTGTGAGAGTTGGACTGTGAAGAAAGCTGAGTGCCGAAGAATTAATGCTTTTGAACTGTGGTGTTGGAGAAGACTCTTGAGAGTCCCTTGGACTGCAAGGAGATCCAACAAATCCATCCTAAAGGATATTAGTCCCAAATATTCATTGGAAGAACGATGCTGAAGCTGAAACTCCAATACTTTGGCCACCTCATGAGAAGAGTTGACTCATTGGAAAAGACCCTGATGCTGGGAGGGATTGGGGGCAGGAGGAGAAGGGGACCACAGAGGATGAGATGGCTGGATAGCATCACCGACTCGATGGACATGAGTTTGGGTAAACTCCGGGAGTTGGTGATGGACAGGGAGGCCTGGTGTGCTGCAATTCATGGGGTTGCAAAGAGTTGGACGTGACTGAGCGACTGAAGTGACTGACTGACTGATGACAAACCAACAGCTAAGACCATAGTCAATGATGAAAATCTGACAGCATTTACTCAAAGATCAAGAGCAAGAGAAGGATGTATGCTCTTGCCACTTTTATTCAACATAGTATTGGAAGTTCTAGCCACAGCAATCAGACAAGGAAAAAATAACAGACATCCAGATTGTAAAGGAAGAGAGTTTGCAGATGATGTAATATCATATATAGAAAATCCTAAAGATGTCACCAAAAACTATTAGAACTAATAAATGATTCAGTAAAGTTTCAGGCAAATAGATGGCAGATAAATGGGGAAACAATGAAAACAGTGAGAGACTTTATTTTTGGGGGCTCCAAAATCATTACAGGTGGTGACTGCGGCTATGAAATTAAAAGACACTTTGCTCCTTGGAAAAAAAGCTATGACCAACCTAGACAGCATATTAAGAAGCAGAGACATTACTTTGCCAACAAAGCCATCTAGTCAGAACTATGGTTTTTTCAGTAGTCATGTATGGCTGTGAGAGTTGGACTATAAACAAAGCTGAGCGCCAAAGAATCATTGCTTTTGAACGATGGTGTTGGAGAAGACTCTTGAGAGTCCCTTGGACTGCAAGGAGATCAAACCAGTCAATCCTAAAGGAAGTCAGTCCGGAATATTCATTGGAAGGACTGATGCTGAAGCTGAAACTCCAACACTTTGGTCACCTGATGTGAAGAACTGACTCATTGGAAAAGACCCTGCTGCTAGGAAAGATTGAAGGTGGGAGGAGAAGTGGACAACAGAGGACGAGATAGTTGGATGGCATCACCGACATGATGGACATGAGTTTGAGTAAGCTCCAGGAGTTGGTGATGGACAGGGAAGCCTGGTGTGCTGCAGTCCATCGGGTCACAAATAGTCAGAGATGATTGAGCGATTGAACTGAACTGAACTGAAAGTTTCAGATTACAAAATTAATATACAAAAAGTGGTTGTGTTTCTATACATTAATAACAAACTATCAGATAAAGATATTAAGAATACAATTCTATTTAAAATTTTGATATTTTGATATTGATATTGATATTTTGATTTATATATTGATATTTTGTCCTATTTAAAATTCTATTTTAAGTAGAATTTAAAATTCTATTCTCATCAAAAAGAATAAAATACCTAGGAGATAACCCAACCAAGGAACTAAAAGCCTTGTTCTTAGGTAACCATAAGCCACTGATGAAAGAAACTAAAGACACAGACAAATGGAAAAATACACTGTGCTGAAAAATTTGAAAAATTGATATTGATAAAATGTCCATACTACCCAAGACAATGTATAGATTTAATATAATTTCTACAAAAATACTTCTGCAGAACTACAGCGAATAATTCTAAAATTTGCATGGAAACACAGAAGACTCCAAATAGCCAAAACAATCTTGAGAAAAGAAGAACAAAGTTGGAGGTATCATGCTCCCTGATTTCAAATTAAACCACAAAGCTACAATAATCAAAGCTCTATTGTACTGGCACAAAAACAGACACATAGATCAACTGAACAGAATAGAGAATCCAGAAATATACTTATCTAATCAATTAATCTATTTCAAAGGAGATAAAAATATATTAATACAATATATAATAATGCAATACAATATAATAATAATATAAAATTACCACAATATAATAATAAAATATATTAATAAATATATTAAACAATTAATACTCTCTTCAATAAATAGCATTAGGAAAAAAACATGACAGTTAATGCAGAAGTAGCAAACTGAAATACTTTCTCACACCGTATACAAAAATAAATTCAAAATGGATTAAAGATAAATGTAAGATATGAAACCATAAAACCTTTAGAAGAAAACGCAGGCAGTATATTCTCAGACACTGGTCTTACAATATTTTTTTTGGATATGCTTCTTTGGGCCTGGGAAACAACAGCAAAAATTAACAAATGGGACTACATCAAACTAAAAGCCTTTTGCACAGTGGAAGAAATTAGCAACAAAACAAAAAGGCAATCTACTGAATGGCGGAAGATATTTGCAAATGATATATCTGATGAGGTTAATATACAAAATATAGAAAGAACTCATGCAACTCAACATCGTAAAACAAACAACTTGATTAAGAAATTAGCAGAGGACCTAAATAGGTATTTTTTCAAAGAAGACACGTGAAAAGATGCTCAACATCACTAATCATCAGAGAAACGCAAATGAAGGCCACAAGGGGATACTGCCTCACTCCTGCCAGAATGGCTGTTATCAAAAAGACAAGAAGTAACAAGTGCTGGTGAGAATGTATAGAAAAGGGGACCTTAGTACACTGTTGATGGAGATGTAAATTGCTGCAGTCACTGTAGAAGAGTACAGAA
The DNA here is from genome assembly GCF_029407905.1 of Bubalus kerabau. Lineage (NCBI taxonomy): Eukaryota > Metazoa > Chordata > Mammalia > Artiodactyla > Bovidae > Bubalus > Bubalus kerabau. Next base: position 141,637,543 of record NC_073624.1, read on the forward strand.
GTGTGTCAAAGAACTAAAATAGAATGAATATATGATACAGCAGTTTCACTTGTGAAAACAAAATATTAACTTGAAGGATATATGCACTCCAGTGTTCCTTGTAGCATTATTTATTCAATATGATAGCTAAGGTATGAAAGCAATCTAAGTGTCCATCAACAGATGAATGGATAAAGGAAATGTGGTATAGATGTTACAAGGGCAGACTACTCAGCCATTAAAAAAATGAAATCTCACCATTTGCAAAAATATGGATGGGTCAAGAAGGTATTATGCTTAGTGAAATAAATCAGACAGAGAAAGATAAATACCACATGATCTTATTTACACGTGGAATCTTAAAACCAAAACAAATAAACAAGCAAAATGAAAACAGACTCAAAGATAGAGTGAACAAATGGGTTTTGCCGGAAGGGAGAGGGCTTGTAAAATCAGTGAAATAGGTGAAGGGGGTTAAGAGGTACAAACCTCTATGTATATAATAAATAAGTCATGGGGATATAATACACAGCATAAAGAATATGGTTAATAGTATTGCAATAACTTTGTATGGGGACAGATGGTTACCAGACTTATGGCGATCTTTTCATCATGTATGCAAATGTCAGATCATTATGTAGTACACCTGAAACTAACATATTTCAATATTTCAGTTTAAAAAAGAAAAAAGAACAGAACAGATAATACAGGTTTTACTTGATTCTAAGAAGGAATCGTAGGATTCTGTGATGAGAAAAAAAACTTAGGTGAACCAGCAGAGATAACACAGTACGGGGAAAGTCTTCCTAATCTAAGCGTGAAGACAACCTAGATGGAGGATATTTGGGTCCAGCGAAGGGAAGATTTCTAGGATGTTCTTGAGGTTAGAAAGAGCATCGTGTGTTCAAAACCACTCAGTTTCCATATTCAGGACAGATGAGGATCATATGGGGTAGAACTTTGCTTGAATGTATGCATAATGTCACAGAACTGCTTTTCTTTGCCAATAACCACAGGGTGGCAACAACAGGAAAAAGAAGAAACATCTTTTTATCAAGATACATACTACGGTAATATATGATGTGATATTACATGTAGACATAAACTGGATAAACAAGCCCTGTATAACATCTGAATGCTATTTGAAAGAGAGATTTTTTTTTTCTTGCTCTTATAAGCTTTCAACTCAGAGAATTCTACCTGTTTAGCTTATTTCATCATGCAACTTAACACCACATATGTTAGTCATTTCCTGTGTGTCCAATCTACTATGTGGCTAAATTGGATCTCCAGCAACCAGAAAGTATACGAATAATCTCTGTGAAGCTCTTACTCACTATGCCTTAGTGATTTGAATACTAATTATTGTTTGTAAAGTAGGAGGAGAAACAGGAGTTAAGTAGTGGTTAATTTTCATTACCTGATAGTAACAAACATCATCACAATATTATTGCAGAGAATAGCATCCTACTGTCCTTTCATCTTGTCAGTGTAAAGAAAATGAGTCTTTACCGCATTCTGCTAGGAAAGATTTGAAACAGATAAGGATAATTAAAAAATGGTCTTCAAAAGGTATAAAAATAATAGTGAATAATAATAGTGAAACACTTGATATCTTTTCTAATTGTCACACCCACCCACACAGGGGCTTATTCAATAGATTCAATTGTATATCTACAACCCAAACTTGTTCAGTATGTTAGTTATTATCCTACTCCCATCTCAGAAGGTACTCCATGGACCTCTCCATCTTTCCCTCTGAATCTACTCTCCTGCATTTTCTATCTTCATATTCCTTCATTTTCTATGTTCATATTGCACAAACATTGACCCACTTTCCAACAGAAATAAAGGAATCATCTTCTCTCTTCAACGTTTGTCACATTCACTAAAATAAAAAGACCTCCTGGGACTTCCCTGGTGGTCCAGTGGTTAGGAATCTGCCTGCCACTGCAGGGGACATGGGTTCAATCCCAGGTCAGGAAGATCCCACACACTGTGAGGCAACTGAGACTCTGTGCCACAACTACCGAAGCCCATGCTGTAGAGCCTGAGTTCTACAACAAGAGAAGACACTGCTCTGAGAAGCCCATGCACCACAGCTAAAGAGCAGCCCCTGCTTGTTGCAACTAGAGAAGGCCCTCACACAACAATGAAGACCCAGCACAGCCAGGGGAAAATAAATCTCCCTGTCTTATTGATTTCACCTCCGAAATTGTATTTAAATGCCATATCTTCTTCATCTTCACTTCTACCACTTCAGGCCCTCATTCCAACTTTCAGATTCTTGTAATAGCCACTTAATTTCCTTCTGACTCATGAGTCCAATTTATTTGGTGTGTACTGGTTCCGATCAATCCTTACAAAATGGAAATCTCATTGCCTCTTCCCCAGTTTAAAATTCATCATTGTTCCCTATAGTACTTTGGATTAAATATGACATTTTTCATTTTGTCTCTAAAGTTATTCATGATCTGCACTTTACCTCTCTGCCATATGTACCTGACACAATAGCCAGGCTGAGCTATTATACTTGCATTTAACTACGTACCACACTGTGTATTCTTCTGGGCCCTTGCACACACTGCTATTGCCTCTCTTGAAGTTTTTTCCCTCTTTTTTATACTCTCATATCTTTCAAACACTCCCCAAACCTGGCCACATTGTATTCAACCTTAAAGATTCAGCTCAAATGTCACCTTTCCCCAGGAATATGTATGTCTTTGATCTCCTGCCTTCATCAATCTGGGTTATATGGCCTTCTTTGTACTACTCTATGATGAAGGTTGGCAACTGTTTTCTGTGAAGGGCCAAATAATAAATATTTTAGGTTCTGATAGCGTCCACAGGATTCTCCAGGCAAGAATACTGGAGTGGGTTGCCATTTCCTTCTCTCAGTAGGCTACACAGTGGACCCTAAAAAGATCCATGTCTTAAAACCAGGAAACTATGAATGTTACTTTATTTGAGAAAAGGATTGTTGCAGATGTAATGGGTTGTGAGATGAAACCATCCTGAACTATCCAGGTGGAGCCTAAATTTAATGATGTGTCCTTATAAAAGAAACATATAGGAGAAGATAGGTAGAAAGGGAGGATGCAATGTGACCATAGAGATGGAGGTTGGAGTGGAGTGATGCTGCCATGAATTAAGCAATGCTGACAGCCTCTGGAAGCTGGATATGGCAAAAAAAAAAAAAAAAAAAATGGACAGCTCTGGAACCCTGTGGGGAGTGTAGTCCTGTCAACACCTTGACTTTGGATTCTGACCTACACCATGTGACAGAATCAATTTCTATTATTTCAGCCACCCAATTTAGCTAATTCAGGAACACATGTAGCAAGCTGTACAATCTCAGCCACCACTATACAAGTCTGCCACAGTAGGGTGAAGACACAGACAATATGTAAACAAACGGGCATGACTGTGTTCCAGTAAAAACTTTATTCACCAAAACAAACAGTAGGACAGATTTGACCCACAGGTTGTAGATTGGCACTTACAGAGCAGTGATTATCATACTCGATTATTTCTCCTCAAGCATATTGAAAGCAAGAACTATGACATAGATCTTAGAATTTCTAACTTAAGAATCTCAAATGTTAATTCCTATAGTGGCCAGGCAGGTGAATCAAGTGAGTGAAGTAGACTGGATGAAAAAGTGAAAGTGTCACCTAATGATGGCAACATCTGCTAGGATCCTGGCAAATACTGCCAGGCTAGTGCATGCTAGCGCTTCCCTCGTAGCCCAATCAGTAAAGAATCCACCTGCAATGTAGAAGACCAGGGTGCAATTCCTGGGTTGGGAAGATCCCCGGAGAAGGAAATGGCTACCCACTCCAGTATTCATGCATGGGAAATTCCATGGACAGAGGAGCCTGGCAGGCTACAGTCTATGGGGTCACAAGAGTCAGACACAACTGAGAGACTAAACCCCCACCAGGGCTGCATATCTAGGAGGACCACTATATGAATGGTTAATGATAAATATAAATATAAATATATATATATAGGGTTGGCCAAAAAATTCATTTGGGATTTTCCATAATATTTTGGGCAACCCAATAATTACAAGATAATAGAAGGGATAAATGAAGTAATAATTTTAAAAGTTTAGTCCTAAAGAAGGAAAGAAAAATAGAAAAAGTAGTAACAAAACAGCCTTAATAGAACATAGATAGCAACATGATATATACATCAAACTATGTCAGGTATTATTTTAACTGTAAATGAACTAAATACACCAAGTAAAGGTTTATGATTGTCAGATTGGATTAAACAACAACAACAATATCGTGTTTAAAGTGTCACACTTTAAGTATATACAGGAATGTTAACAGTAAAAAACAAACAAAACATATGCCATGCAAACAATAGACAAAACAAAGGTAGTGTATCTACAGTAAAATAAGAGAAAATAGATTTAATGCAAAAAGAATTAACAAATTTGCAGATATTAAGTAAAAAGAGTAATTAAGAAACCTCGTAATTGTAAAAGGATCAATTCAACAGGAAGTTATTTACAGTCCTGAGTTTTTCTGTACTCCATAACAGAGCTCCAAATATTAAAGGAGAAATGAACAGAATGAAAAGGCTCAGTGAACAGATCCATACTCTTAAAGAAACACTTCAGCATACTTTATTTAATAGCTCATAAGACAGTATAACAAAAAAACTATAAAAACAATACCCAATTGACCAACTTGGCCTAACTGGCTTATATAGAATACTGCCTTAAACTATGAAAGAATTTACCTTTTCAAGTGAACATGGATTTTTTACCAAAATAATGAAGAAAATCTCAACAAATCTAAAAAAGCGGTCGATCTCAGAGTTGTCTTTAGACAACAGAATCAAGATAGAAATCAATAACAAAATATAACTGGCATAATGCCAACTGCTTGGTAATTAAATATTTGGCTGTTTTTCAGTCGCTCAGGTGTCTGACTCATTGTGATGCCATGGACTGCAGCAGATTCTTAACCACTGAACCGCCTGGAAGTCCCAATTAAATATTTTAACACCTATTAATTTGACAATTTGGGTGAAATGCATAAGTTTCTAAAGCTATATACATAATTTACCAAAATAGAAGCAGAAAATTTGACTAGCTCAGTATTTAAGCCAGTAGTTGACTAGCTTAGACATATTTTCTCTATTATTTAAAAATCTCTCCTAAAGAAAACTCTAGGCTCACATGGTTTCACTGGTAAATTCTTACAAAAATCTAAGGGAAAAAAAAATACCATGAATCTTGCACAATTTCGTCTAGAAAACAAAAAGACATCTGTTTCTAATGCAACTCTTTAAGAGCAATATAACTAGAATTCAAAAATCTGACAAGGACATTACAAGGAAGAGAATTAACAGAACCAATCTTTCATAAACACAGATGAAAAATCTTTAACAAAATATTAGACAATTGAATCTAGTGATATATAAGTTGAGCTTATTCTAGGAATGCAAGATTGGCTTAACATTTAAAAACTAACCCAATCATATTAATGTAAATAAAAGAAAAAGATTATATGACCATTTTGATAGATGCAGCAAAACAATTTGACAAAAATGTTCTCTTCGTCATGTATTCTGTATTTAAAAACAGACTTCACAAACTTGAAATAAAAGGCAACTTTCTTAAACAATTAAAGAATATTACCAAAACAACAACAACAATAGCAAACATCATACCCACTGGTGAAAAACTGAAAACTTTCCTTCTAACCTTGGGAATGAGACAAGGATGCCATTCTTACTATTTATAACTGAGGTTAGAAGTAGTGGAGGTCCCAGCCATTGTGGTATATTAAATGTGTGTGTGTGTGTATATATATATATACACACACATATATATGAATTTGAAAAGAAAGAAAAGTTGTCATTATTTGTAGACAGCATGATTATATGGTAGAAAATCCAAAAGAATCTATAAATTCTGTGACCTAATATTGAATCTGCAACATTGCTGGATAAAAGATCATTCTTAAAGAATCATTTGTATTTCTATATATCATTTGTAAATAGAACATTATATTTTAAAATATATTATTTGTAATAGCATATTCTGACTACATAAAAATAATTCTCATAAAATAAATATCATATAAAATATTGGGTTAGCCCAAAAGTTTGTTTGGGTTTTTGTAAGGTGATATGAAAAGCCGAAGAATTGATGCTTTTGAACTGTGGTGTTGGAGAAGACTCTTGAGAGTCCCTTGGACTGCAAGGAGATCCAACCAGTCCATTCTGAAGGAGATCAGCCCTGGGATTTCTTTGGAGGGAATGATGCTAAAGCTGAAACTCCAGTACTTTGGCCACCTCATGCAAAGAGTTGACTCACTGGAAAAGACTCTGATGCTGGGAGGGATTGGGGGCAAGAGGAGAAGGGAACGACAGAGGGTGAGATGGCTGGATGGCATCACTGACTCGATGGACATGAGTCTCAGTGAACTCCAAGAGTTGGTGATGGACAGGGAGGCCTGGCGTGCTGCGATTCATGGGGTCACAAAGAGTCGGACACAACTGAGCGACTGATCTAATCTGATGAAAAGCCTGAGTGAACTTTTTGGCCAACCCAATATTTATAATTCCCCAACACTGGAAACAAAAAAACTCCTTGAGGGAAGCTAAATATTTAAATAAATTTAGAAATAAACATTTCAGAAAGCTTTTAACATTCAGAAATCTCAATATTGTAAAGATGTCAATTTTTCCCAAATAAATCTATAAATTAATACTACCCCAATCAAAATTCTAGCAGGATTTTTGGGAAAGCTGACAAAGCTGATTCTAAAATTCATATGGAAATGCAAAGGGCCAAGAATACCTAAGGCAACTGAAGAAGAAGAGCAAAGCTGAAGATTCATTCTACCTGAGAACAAAACCAATCATAAAGCTATAGTTAATGAGGACCTCAAGGGATTGACTTATTTTAAAGTTATATAAACTAACCAGTGAACTAGATTAGAGGTCTATACATGAGTAGTCATCTGATTCATGATACAGGTAACAATGCAATTGGTGAAAGAAGAGTATTCTCAATAAATGTTGCTGGATTAATAGGATATGTTAAAAATACACACACACACACACACACATATATATATATATATATATATATGTACCTCTTCCTATACCATTACTCAAAAATTAATTCCAGATGGATTGCCAATCTAAATGTGAAAATACAACAATAAAGCTTTTAGAGGAGAACACAGGAAGACATCCTTCTGATCTTGGAGTAGGTAGATTTCTTAAACAAGACATAAAGTGCATTAACACAGAGAATAAAATCCCTATATATATATATATATATGTGTGTATATATATACACATATATATACACACACACATATATATCTAACAAAGGAGTAATATCTAGAATGTGTACAAACTTTTATTAATCAATAAGACAGATGACCCAAGAGAAAACTGAAAAAAAAAAAAAATCTGGACACATCATGAGAGGATATCCAAGTATCCTAAAATCGTGTAAAAAGGTACTTCAATCCCATGAGCCATCTGTTCAGTTCAGTCGCTCAGTCGTGTCCAGTTCTTTGTGACCCCATGGACAGCAGCACGCCAGGCCTCCCTGTCCATCACCAGATCCCGGAGTTTACCCAAACTCATGTCGAGTCAGTGATGCCATCCAACCATCTCATCCTCTGTCATCCCCTTCTCCTCCCGCCTTCAATCTTTCCCAGCATCAGGGTCTTTACAAATGAGTCAGTTCTTCGCATCAGGTGGCCAAAGTATTGGAGTTTCAGCCTCAGCTTCAGCTTCAGTTTCAGCTTCAGGAATATTCATTTCTTCCAATGAATATTCGGGATGGATTTCCTTTAGGATTGACTGGTTGGATCTCCTTGCTGTCCAAGGGACTCTCAAGAGTCTTCTCCAACACCACAGTTCAAAAGCATCAATTCTTTGGCACTCAGCTTTCTTTACAGTCCAACTCTCACATCCATACATGACTACTGGAAAAACCATTGCTTTGACTAGATGGACCTTTGTTGGCAAAGTAATGTGTCTGCTTTTTAATATGCTGTCTAGTTTAGTCATAACTTTTCTTCCAAGGAGAAAGCGTCTTTTAATGTCATGGCTGCAGTCACCATTTGCAGTGAGTTTGGAGCCCCCCAAAACAAAGTCTGTCATTGTTTCCATGGTTCCCCATCTATTTGCTATGAAATGATGGGACCAGATGCCATGATCTTAGTTTTCTGAATGTTGAGTGTTAAGCCAACTTTTTCACTCTCCTCTTTCACTTTCATCAAGAGGCTCTAGTTCCTCTTCACTTCCTGCTAATAAGTGTGGTATCATCTGCATATCTGAGGTTATTGATATTTCTCCCAGCAATCTTGATTCCAGCTTGTGCGTCATCCAGCCCAGCATTTCACATGATGTACTCTGCATATAAGTTAAATAAGCAGGGTGACAATATACAGCCTTGACATACTCCTTTCACGATTTGGCACCAGTCTGTTGTTCCACATCCAGTTCTAACTGTTACTTTTTGACCAGCATAGAGATTTCTCAAGAGGCAGGTCAGGTGGTCTGGTATTCCCATATCTTGAAGAATTTTCAGTTTGTTGTGATCTTCACAGTCAAAGGCTTTGGCATAGTCATAAAGCAGAAGTAGATGTTTTTCTGAAACTCTCTTGCTTTTTCGATGATCCAACTGCTGCTGCTAAGTCGCTTCAGTCATGTCTGACTCTGTGCGACCCCATAGACGGCAACCCACCAGGCTCCCCCGTCCCTGGGATTCTCCAGACAAGAACACTGGAGTGGGTTGCCATTTCCTTCAATGCATGAAAGTGAAAAGTGAAAGTGAAGTCGCTCAGTTGTGTCCGACTCTTAGCGACCCCATGGACTGCAGCCTACCAGACTCCTCCATCCATGGGATTTTTCAGGCAAGAGTACTGGAGTGGGGTGCCATTGCCTTCTCCGATGATCCAACAGATGTTGGCAATTTGATCTCTGTTTCCTCTCTGCCTTTTCTAAATCCAGTTTGAACATCTGGAAGATCATGTTTCACGTACTGTTGAAGTCTGGCTTGGAGAATTTTGAGCATTACTTTGCTAGCGTGTGAGATGAGTGCAATTGCACGGTAGTTGGAGCATTCTTTGGCATTCTTCAGTATTCTTGTCTTGAGGACCCCGTGAACAGTATGGAAAGGCCATCAGGAACTTCTAAATTAAACCACAGCTTGAGATTACTACTACACACTCACCAGAATGGCTAAAGTCAGAAAATGCCAAGAGTTGAAAGTGATGTGTAGGTACCATTTGGAACTCTCATACATTGTTAGAAGGTTTGTAAACTGGTACATTTTTGACTACTATTAGGCAGTATCTACTAAAACCAAAAAGGGTCCATACAATAGGATTTTATTTACATGAAGAACACAGAGGCAAGCCTAAGCCCCTCTGTGATACAAGTCAGGACGATGGTTACACTAATGGAGGAGGGTACAAGTGTTTAATAGGAATACCAAGGAGTGTTGTGAGAAGCAGGAAATCACTGTTTCCTGATCTAGATGCTGGTCACAGGAATGTATCTGGTTGTGAAATTCATTAGGATTTACACTTACGATATGAAAAACTATTATATGTATACTCGTCTCCAATAAAAAGTTCAAAATACACTAATAACTCATTTTTAGAGAGGAATTAAACTAGAAGGTCAAGCCTGATGTACATCGTTAATTTCACCTTACAATAATAATGTTCCAAAGAAGTTATCTTTTTAATTCACCTTATGATCTTAGTTCTGAGCCACCTGATAAAATACCTCTCTCTTAACCCTAGAAAATCACTCCCGTACTGCCGTGGAAGGCTGAGATGGGGCAGGTGGGGGGAATCCTTCTTCCCAATCAGAAGATTTATTTCTATAGCCTATATGTTATTCTCAAGTTCAGTTCATCATGCCTATACTTATAAGTGCCCACTTTCCCCCTCTTGCTTCTAGAAACAAATATAACTTTCAACTAAAACAGAAGAAAATGGCCTATGTATTCTAGGTCCTAGAAAACAGGCTCTATTTTGACAAAACATCAGTTGCATAATTCATTTTTCACGTAATCCAAACTCATTACCTAACAATACTTATATTTTAACTGTATCTTTTTCTGTATATTTTATTTCATAGCAATATGTTTTCTACCCGCCCCCCAACCATTTTCTTAGGGGAGACGTCTCAAAGGTTTATTTTCATATTATAAACTACTAAGAAAGGAACGCTGGGCTTTGAAGTTTTGTGAATAATACTCACTGAGAATCTTCTAGCATAGCAGTCATGCATTGCATATTCAACAGTTAGTTTTTGAGGACCCTTGGGGGGTCAGGCAATGATCTGAGCACGGGGGGTACAATGGAATAATGGTCAAGCATAGGTTCTGAATTTAGGTAGTCTGTGTTTAAATTGGAGAAGGCAATGGCACCCCATTCCAGTCCTCTTGCCTGGAAAATCCCATGGGCGGAGGAGCCTGGTAGGCTGCAGTCCATGGGGTTGCTAAGAGTCGGACACGACTGAGCGACTTCCCTTTCACTTTTCACTTTCATGCATTGGAGAAGGCAATGGCAACCCACTCCAGTGTTCTTGCCTGGAGAATCCCAGGGACAGGGGAGCCTGGTGGGCTGCCATCTTTGGGGTCACACAGAGTCGGACATGACTGAAGCGACTTAGCAGCAGCAGCAGCAGTGTTTAAATTCCAACTAAATAATTTACCACTAGTGGCACCTGGGAAGCCCAAATAATTTACTACCTGTGTAAATATGATCTATTAATTATATTATTTTTATGACTCAGCTTACTCATTTATGGGGCTTCCCTGATGGCTCAAATGGTAAAGAATCCACTTGCAGTACAGGAGACCCATGTTTGATCCCTGGGTTGGGAAGATCCCCTAGAGAACGGAATGGCAACCCACTCCAGTATTCTTGCCTGGAGAATTCCACGGACAGAGGAGGTCTGTGAGGATGCCAAGAGTTAGACATGACTCAGCGACTAAGCATGTGTGCTTGCACACTCACACACTCATACACACACTCTCACTTATGAAATAGGGACACCAGTAATTTCTCTCTTGGCCCAGTTAGGAAGGTTAAATGGCATATTATGTGAAAATCACTTAGAACCTTCCTTAGCATGTGGTAAACATGCCATATGTCAGCTGTTACTACCAGAGATGACCTCATTTTTGCCAAATCGCCTGTTGACAAATGACAAACTGTATCACCACCACACCTGCCTGCCATGCCCTCTTTGCTAGACACCCCATCCATGCTAGCAAGGAAATGACAAACACATTAACTGAACTAGCAACTAAGATTGTAGCACTGGAGGGCCCTTGGTCCATTCCAGGCCCTGCCTTTTATAAGTAATGGCACTAAAGCCCAGAGATGTTGCCCCTCTTGGACTGAATCTCACACAGCTAATGAGGGAGTGAAACTGGTGTTAGACCTTAAGTCTGCACATTTCCAGTCCAGGTGTTGGGGTGAAGAAACCTATAAACTGGAAAATTTGAGCACTCTCTCAATTGGCTCATGTTTGATCCCACCAAAGTGTTAGTTGCTCAGTTGTGTCCGACTCTTTGTGACCCCATGGACTGTAGTCCAAGTTCCTCTGTCCATGGTATTCTTCAGACAAGAATACTGCGTTGCCATTTCCTCCTTCAGGGGATCTTCCGGACACAGGGATCAAACTCAAGTCTCCTGCATTGCAGGTGGATTCTTTACTTCTGAGCCACCAGGGAAGACTTGCCTCCACCAAAGGGAGCAAGTAAGTTGCACTCCTCCTAGTGGGGAAGGGGAAACCTCCCTGTAAATTGCCTATTTTTAGCCTCCGTATACTCTGTGCTCTTGCACTCACTCTGGCTAACAGACTGCTGTGGGATTTAAGGCACTTTCCATGGTGTTGCTTGGTGGTTGCCATGCCAACGAAATTTAACAGAAATAGAGTGCTCTAGTAGATTATTCTGGTGAAGGCTAAAAAGCCAGATTACAGCTCTGACTCTGAAGCTTAAATGATGCAAGTGATTAACTGATGCAAGTGATGCAAGTACTGGCACATAGTAGGTACACCATTACACTGGTGGAAAAACAAAACATGAATGCAATTAGTTGCATTAGGGAGATGAAGACCTAGCAGCAGATGCTACTTAAATCAATCCTCAGTCAGCCTGAAACAAGTTCACTCATAATCACCCTGGATTTTCGTAATTACCTGACAGTGTGTGAAATGATTTGTCTGATTCCAAAGGACTGTCTCTGCTCTTCAGGTCACTTACTTCTGCAACCCAGGGGGCTCTGCATACACATGCCTGTTGCAGACATGCAGAAGGAACAGTAATCTGACCTGCATTCCCTTCACAGGAGCTTTATACAAACAGGGGGGCCCTGTTCAGTTCTTCTAAGGTCGATTTCTGGTAAATGTAATCACCATATTTACTATAAAACACATTTGAATTCTAGAACTAGGATTTGAATCAAGCCTAACTCCAGAGCCTGGACTCTTAATTACATTGATATGATAATTCATTTGCACCCCTCCCCCAAATCTGAGATAATTACTGAGATATTTACAGTTAAAATCAAGGTTGAAATGAGTAACAGTACCTTCTGAGAATAGAGACACCCTGTGGAGTTAAGATTCATCAGAGAAACTGCAGATGAACAAAATCTCTTTTTGACAAGAAAACCTAATGGTAACTTTTATTCTGGTTTCATTTCAACACTTAGACTAGGAATATTCCAAAAGAGGTTAAAAAAAAAAAAAGCTGAGTCATCTGTGTCCTTTAAAAAGGAAGAAACCTCTCTTTAGGATGGGAAATCTTCCCTTCTGCTTGGTGGGACAGGGGGAGGGTGTATCTCAGAGATGGGAGTGCGAATGGTAGGGGTCTCATTTCTTTATTCACAGCCCATATACTTTTCTAGACTTAGTTCTGCCAGTTAACTCAGCACCAGCATACTCCGCTAGGAAGTATGGACTATCGAGGCTAGTTATTCAGGGATGACAGTTAGAATGAAGAGGTCCTAACATATACACCCGCATCTTCCTGCTGGCAGATTTTCAAAGAAGATGCCCGGCCGTGCTTCATCCTGACGCACACTCTCCCGCTCCCCGATAACTGTAAAGTCCAAACAAACCTTGCCAGGGCCTGCAGAAAGCGCAGCGCTTCAGAGGCTGGCACGCTTTCCCCCTTCCTCCCCCGGAGTGGGGAGAGATCCCGGCACCTCTGCCGGTGATGTCAGTGGAATCCTGAGCCCCATCCCGCTCCGCGGCTGGGAGAGGGCAGACGGTGCTCTCGGCAGCCGGGAAGAGCTGGGGTGTCCCCCGCGGGACCACGGCGGTCCGGGACCCCCGAGGCGAAAGCTCTCTCCGCGCGCGGGGTCCCGGCAACCGCGCACGCCGCCCCCGCTGGCACGCGCCACGCTCCGCCCTGGAAGCCGCTTTGGTCCCGGCGCGGGGGTGCGCGGGGGGTGAGACCAGGCCCGCTCAGCCTGATTTACGGCTCTGCTGAAAACCGCTTCGTTCCCGCAGCAGTAGCACCGTCGTGGCAGCAGCAGCAGCTGCAGCAACAAGTCGGGTAAGTGGGCATCTGCGCCCGCGGCCCGGCCCAGGGGGCGCGGCAGAGGGGGCCGTCCGGGCTGGGCAGCAGGTCCCGTCCCGCACCACGACGGGGAGCTGGGCATCTCGGCCCCCGCCTGCGGGCACTCGTGTGCGCACGTATCCACTCTGGCACCGGCGGGCTGGCACGCAGAGGAGCTGGGGTGGGGAGAGCCGGGACCCCCGAGGCACAGTCATTTCCAGCCTGCCCCGCTTAAGGCAGAGGAAATTAGGGCTTGTCTGCCAACCCTGTGAACTGGGGCCCCCGCTGGGCCCTTGAAAGCTGGCGCACTCCCGGGGTGCATCAGCACGGGTTTCCCCATCCGGGGATGCCATTCCTTCCCCATTGCTCCCTGGAATTCTGGTACCCCTTCTTTCACGTCTGGCCTGCGTTTTCGGCCAGAGTTGGCCTCCTGTCCCCAGAATACGCGTGTTTAAACAGCTTGCTGTAGCACAGGAAGAGGTTCCCCTCTTTGGGGGCAGAGGCTTATTAACATGGAAGCTTTGTCTACTGTGTGGGGACCACAGGCACCTCTGCTTTCAAAGAGGTTGAGGGCCCAATAATAGTACTTTTTAGCCAAGACCCTGGCTCCCTCCCTTTGGGGTCCCGTGCTTATTACTTACATTTAAGAAACCATTCCTGGAGGGACTAGATATGCCCTGCTGGCAGAATTGGGCTGCTAACAGTCATCTGATGCTAGGGTTAAGAAAATAAATTTCTATGAGGAAATAAGAACTTCCCTTTACTAAAAAAGTTATGCTGTTACCTACATGGTTCAAACTTTGGCCACCCTAGAGGTCGTCATGTTAAAACAGGATCAGAGTCGAGACAAATCCATCCAGAACACTCTGTTTTAGTAAAACCTTATCTGTGGCCCCACTTAGTATTTTGATACATTGGGTTTCCAGATTTCAGTAAATCTGGAGTATTAGGGGAGCATCATTATTATGATAACACTTTGATTTAAATAATCACAGCAATAATTTTAAAATTAAGGGCAGAAATCTCAGATTGAAAATTTTTCAGCTGATAGTGTGCTTAATGCCACTGCACTAGTTTGAGTGATACTTTTCCTATATTTGAGAAAGTTTGCTGAGTTTGCTGTCTTAGGACCTGTTTTGACAATTCATGTGAATTTCTCTCTCTCTCTCTTTTTTTTTTTTTCATGTTTATCAGGGTCCTCAGTAAAATAGTGTGTGTTTTTGCAGTGACTGTACTAAATTCAGGAGGGCAGGAAAGTTGAATTCCGTGTGGGAATCTGACACTTCCTTTTGGCCTTGGATTAATTGCTTTACCTCCTTGCCCCAGTTTCCTCATCTGTGAAAAGGGAGTGATACCCAGCTTTTTTATCTTTAAGTAGGGGTTGGCAGACTTTTTCTGTAAAGACCAAGTAGAAAGTATTTTGAATTAGCCTGCTATAGGGCCTCCATCTCAACTACTCACCTCCATCCTTTAGCGCAAAGCAGCAGTAGACAATATGGAAATGAGTGGAATGTTGTTGGATTTGGCCCATGGATTGTAGGTTTTAATTTTAATTAGGTATTATATGTAAAAGTAATTTGGAATTTCAAAGCCTCTGTCCCCATGGAGATCAGCTCATTTCAGTAGTATTTTTTTAAACAGACATGCAAACTACCTGTTTTATTCCTCCCTGCCCAGGAACTTTTAGAGTAATGCAACAGAAGGCCTTTGAGGAAAGCAGATACCCCTGGCAGGAGTCCTTTGAGAATGTCGCTGTGTGCCTGCCTTTCCGTTGCCCGAGGTGTGGGGACCATACCAGATTTAGAAGCCTGTCCTCGTTGAGGGCCCATCTGGAATTTAGTCACAGCTACCAGGAGAGAACCCTCTTGACAAAATGCAGCCTCTTTCCATCCCTCAAAGACACAGACCTGGTCACTTCCTCCGAACCCCCGAAACAGGGAAAATTGCAGAGCTGTGGCAACATAATAAAGCAGAAACCGAGCTATGTTAACTTGTATAGTATTTCGCACGAACACTCCAAGGACAGGAAGCCATTCGAGATGGTGGCAGAGAGGCCTGTGTCGTACGTGCAGACCTACACTACAGTAGACCTACGTGCAGACTCGCCAGATGCACCGAGGGCCAGTCCAGGCCTTCCTGCCTCAGACACCAAAGCAGCTTTCGAGGCACATGTCAGAGAAAAGTTCAGTCGGATGGTCGAGGCTGTGGACAGGACCATAGAGAAGAGGATTGATAAACTCACCAAAGAACTGGCCCAGAAAACTGCTGAACTGTTGGAGGTTCGGGCGGCATTTGTGCAACTGACGCAGAAGAAGCAGGAAGTTCAGAGACGAGAGCGAGCCCTGAACAGACAGGTGGATGTGGCCGTGGAGATGATCGCAGCCCTGAGGCAACGCCTGACGGAATCCGAAGAGGAGCTTCTCAGGAAAGAAGAGTAAGTGGCGTTGAAAATGGATGCTAACCCCCTTGCTTTAGACACTTCCCACCCACTCCCAAGTTACACTCAAGTGTGAAGCATAGTTTGGTTTTAATTGCTTGCAGGTACCTTGCTGCAGTCTCCCATTGATATTGTTGAATGTAGGAGACTCGAGACTTTTAGTACTGTTTACCGTCTCTGCTATGGCCTCCAGCTCAGCAACCTGAAAGTTGAAATATTGTATTCCTTCTCACCTTAGAAACTGTAGACATCACAAATGTCTACTACAAGTGTCCTCTGTCCATGGTGGGATCCATTCCTGGTGTATGTGTCTGTGTGTGTGTGTGTGAGGGGAGTAGGGGGTCGGGGGATAGGGGTGTTGAGTTGAATGGGAAGGCAGAAAGGGAGTGCTGGGCACCCTTTCTGTCTTATTGACAACTCCATGTAATAAAATCAAGAACATGAGATGTTGTCTTATTCAAATATAAAAATATAGTCTGCTGTTGCTGCTAAGTTGCTTCAGTAGTGTCCGACTCTGTGCGACCCCATAGATGGCAGCCTACCAAGCTCCCCCATCCTTGGGATTCTCCAGGCAAGAACACTGGAGTGGGTTGCCATTTCCTTCTCCAATATGGTCTAAATATATATAATTTTTGCTTCTTAGCCATTTTGTATTACCTGTCCATGTTAATTAAATATTAGTAGCTGAGAATCTATTAATAATAATTTTTATTTCAAAGAAGCAGACATTAGGAAACCCAGAGGAAGCATCTGAGATTGCCATACTTTTATGATTTAAATTTGAGAATTTTCTTTTTGTAAAATACTAGACTTAGT
Organism: Bubalus kerabau; assembly: GCF_029407905.1. Taxonomy (NCBI): domain Eukaryota; kingdom Metazoa; phylum Chordata; class Mammalia; order Artiodactyla; family Bovidae; genus Bubalus; species Bubalus kerabau. Next base: position 141,654,360 of record NC_073624.1, read on the forward strand.
CATGCCTGCTTGCAGAGTTGATGCTGGTTTTTACAAATTACAGGTGATTGGAGAAGCTGTTAGTTTAAAAATTATCATACTTGGAAAAGCATTTCCTTATCAATAAGTATGGATTCATCTCAAACTAGAAAAGTATATGTAACAATGCAGTGTTATATCCCAAATGCGGAATGTTGGATTTAATTTTAAGTGGAGGCTCAGAATTCATAGAACCAAAGGAAGTAAAAATTGATTGACTGAAACAGCCTAAAAGGAAGGTTTTCAAATAATTTGAGGTGTGCTATACAGATTGACTTAATTTCATGCTTTCTTTGTCCTCTGGCACTCTTCTATCTGGTGTTGTCTCTTAAAATGTAGTAATTAAAGCTTCCTCCACTTGGTAAGAGGCTGAGAAACCCTATGTATTAAAGAGATCATCACTTGCTATTACTAAATGCTTACCGCCTGCCTGGAGAAAAAGCCTGCACTGCTCAACTAGATACTTTTTTTTAAATCATGTAGTGAGGACAGATTTGAATCAGCCACTGATTTACTTTACTCCTATGGAAATGATCTCCTTTGAAAAATGTCTCGCTCTTGGCTCTTGGTATTTCCTGGTGGGAAGTTAGAGCCTTGACTTGCTATAGCACCAAGGCTGACTAACACTGCACCACTGAAGAAACGGCAGATGGCATTGCTTTATGTGCAGAGAAGAGCGTGGAGTTAAATTTGTGACATTTCTGTTTGGTGGAAGAGCAGTCAGTTTAAAAGGCAACCAAATTAATTGTGTGCATTTATATATTTGTCATGTTTTATTTATTAAGTACACAAGTAATAAGGGCGACGGGCTTTGGGGTGGTGGTTGCCTGGAGCATGGGAAAACAATACGATGGTAGGGAGGAGCATATGGTTAGATCTAGGTTATTGTCGGAGAAGGCAATGGCACCCCACTCCAGTACTCCTGCCTGGAAAATCCCATGGACGGAGGAGCCTGGAAGGCTGCAGTCCATGGGGTCGCTGAGGGTCGGACCCAACTGAGTGACTTCATTTTCACTTTTCACTTTCATGCACTGGAGAAGGAAATGGCAACCCACTCCAATGTTCTTGCCTGGAGAATCCCAGGGACGGGGGAGCCTGGTGGGCTGCCGTCTATGGGGTCACACAGAGTTGGACACGACTGAAGTTACTTAGCAGCAGCAGGTTATTGTCAAGGATCTAACTTTCATTTTGTGTTCGAAGGTGCTTTATTATACCAAAAATAACTGGTCAAATAACTTAAATAAAAGTGGGCCACGCATGAATCAGCAGTGATAATATGTTATATATGGTTAATCCAGTGCTGTTACCAGAGGACCAATTAGAAAACTAAATATATTCGTAAAAATAAGATTTAACAGGGCAAAATTGTATGTGTTAAAGTCCTCCCTCCTCTTCAGGTATCCTCCCCCCATTCTCTGGAGACAGCCACTGTTTAGGTCAGTGGATATCCTCATGGACCTTTCCTGTGTGCATACAGTCATAGGTACTTTATGTGCACGTATAGAGTTACTGTGTTTTCCCCAGTGGAATCATGACACATACTGTTCTAATCTGTTTGCTACTGAGGAGTACATGGGTTTTGTTCCATTTTCCTGGTATTAAAAAGTAATGTCCCAGTTAATGTCCTTGTACATATATCTTTGTTCACATTTTGGGGTGTATACCTAAGGATAAATTATGAGTTGAGTTTTAGTATGACATTTTTGGACTACCAGGGGAAAAACAGCAGTGACAAAAACAGAACGAAAACCACTTTAAGTGAAAATTTAGTGAAACTGCCTTAAACTTTTAAACATAGGATAAACAAAGTCTTCATTTTGTTAAGCATTCATTTGGCCTGTCCCATTAATTTCTGTATTCATGCCTCAAATAATCACTCTTTCTGTACATAAAATAGGACTGAAAGAGTGTTCTTTCCAGGAAGGACAGTGGAGCTCTTGGTCTGAGAGGGCAACTGTAGCCAACAGCCTCCGTGGCTACGGCTAGCCCCACCCCCACCCCAGGGTGCGGAGCAGAGCAGGCCAGCTGTCCGTTTATCATGCCAGGGTGATTGGTCAGATGAGCCTGGCTCAGCCACGCTCCTTCCCCGCTCACCACTCCCTCACAGTGCTGTGGCTTCCACCAAAGAGAAGAGGTGACCTTTCAGGTACGGAAGGCCCTGCCTGCCCAACACACACATCAGGAGCTGTGCTCTCCTGTTTGTTGTTGTTATTGTTTGTTCACTAAGTCTCCAACTCTTGCAACCTCATGGACTTTAGCCTGCCAGGCTCCTCTGTCCATAGGATTTCCCAGCTCAGAATACTGGAGTAGGTTGCCATATCCTCCTTCAGGGGATCTTCCCAACCCAGGGATCGAACCCACGTCTCCTCAGCTCTCAAGGCTCATTTGTGAGAAAAAGTAGGTTGTTACAGTCCCTTGTGAAATTGACTTAAACTCCAGGGACCCTTTAAGATACAGATGGTAGATTTGGTTTAAAAAATAAGCAGACTTCTAGTATTTTGACATTCACATGAGGTTCTCTTGATTATGGATTTCCCCCTCAACTTTAAAATCCTTTTGGGGACTTACCTGGTAGTCCGGTGGTTAAAACACCGGACTTCCACTGCACAGGGCACAATTCCACCTCTGGTCTCTGTTTGGGAACTAAGATCTCACAAGCCGTGCAGCATGGCTAAAGTAAAAAAAAAAAAAAAAAAAAAAAAAAATTCCTTTTTTCATACTGAAATAAAAGACTTAAGGGCTGATTCTGCCTTGAGGCCATCTATAGGCTGAACCAGCTTGGATATAGAAGTCATCTATATGCTGTGTAAGAGATTGTTTGAATTGGCAGAGTTTTGTACTTTTGTGCGAGTCTCATTGTACCTCCACAGAGAGGTATCTCTGTTTTTGGAGTGCACATCCAAGAAAGAAACTGCCCATTGTTTTCAGTCTGTGCAATTTTAAAAGTCTTATGCAAACAGATACTGTGTTTACTTGTCCCAGAATATTTAGAGCTTATAGGTAGCACTGTCCATGATCAGGTAAATCGACCCTGGCCAACCTTGCAGCAAAACTAATACAATTATGTAAAGTTTAAAGATAAAAAAAAATTAAAAAAAAAAAAAAGAAGGATAGACATGGATTGGATTGTAGCTGACTCCTGGCCGATTTGGTTACCTGGGGTTCAGAGGACATCAATGTAGTAGCAGTAATCCTAAATTTACTTGCATACTCAGGTGCTGGCAAGGCTGGAAAGCCCTGACCAAGCACCTGTGATGTGCCCAGCGCTGTGCTGGATGTGTGTGTGGTGCGGGGGCGGGGGGAACGCATAACATTCTTGGTCCTTTTCCCTAAGAAGCTTCCACACTACATAGGAAGAATAAATCATACCCATGTTCAAACTCACTGCTTAAATACAAACCACGGTTTCAAGTTGATGAACATTAGAGAAAGGGTTTTCCCTTGTGTTGAAGCCACGCGGAAGAGTGAGGAGGAAAGGTGGGATTTGCACTGGTAGTTGGAGGACAGTGACATTGAAGGACATCCGAGAGGTGACTATTAGAGATGAACCCCGAGGGGACTGTGTACTTTCTGTTCTGGAAAGAAACCATGTTCATTTTACACATGTCAGAAATAATGCCTGAAACAGTAGAATGACAGGGACAAAAATTTAGTAACAAACCTGAAATGGGAACCCGAATTTCTTGTCTCTTTACTGAGTGCCTTTTCCATTAATTCACTCAGCCAGACTTTTGAAAATAGGTTATTTGCCCAGAGCATCAAGACTAGGTAATACCAAATCTGGCCTCAGCCAGACTTTTGAAAATGGGTTATTTGCCCAGAGCATCAAGACTTAGGTAATACCAAATCTGGCCTGTTTTGGAATGGGCTTACTTCTCTGCTGTGTTGAGAGGCCTGGCATGGTGACATCATTTAGCATCAGAAGTGTTGGGAAATGGGGAATGGCGGCATCATCAGTATAGTTATGATATGAAGCTTCTGGAACACCAGCTCAGGACCTCTAGCTTCCAACAAGGGCTGTGAACGTGGCCCTCTAGATGTTCATGCCCAGTCAGGGTGGAGTATGTGCCACTGCCAGCCTTGGATGGCAGTGAGGGAGACTCTTTGTAGTTCCGTGTCGTTTCCATGCTGCTCCCTTGCAAGCTGCCATAGATATGACCTTTACTTTCTTCCTTCATCATTTGTCCTGTTCCCAGGCTGCTGTCAGCCAGAAGACAACTCTTTATTGAGTGCCTACTGAGTGCCAGGTACTGTTCTGGGTTCTGGTCATACAGTGATAACCAAAGGAGTCCAGTTCCTGCTTCTATGACAGGAGTAGATGAGCAGGTAAGTCAGACATTAAACATCATGAGGGGTGTGTTAAAAGAGACATCCATGGGTGGCTTGAGCTAGGACTGTCCACTTAGGTTTCTCTCCAGAGCTGGCTGCGGAATGCTGTCCTTTGAAAGGCAAGTTTGACTTGGTGACTTGCTTTGCACAACTGAACCCACTTTCCCATCTTTGATCAACTAAAGCAGTGAGCGGGCAACTTGGTCTCCAGACTGACCCATAGCTAGGAAGCAGGCTTAGAAAAATCACGTTAGGTGGAGAGTTCAGTGGGACAGGGAGGTGTCTGCTCCATGTTTTAATGCATTTATGTGAATGGAGTCCTCCCTATGCAGGCTGTGCTCCGTGCAGACTTACAGACTAATGTAGGAAAAAACAGGATGTCAAGCATGCCCTCTTAGATCTCTGATAAAATTTGGAAACCCCCCCTCCAAATTTTCAAATTTTGTAAAAGAGATCCCACCTCTATTTCTGTAGTAGGTACTTTGTTGTAGGCCACTTACTTGTTTTATGCCCCAATACTTGTCTGGAAAAAGAGACAAAGAAACCTCAAAATCTTTTAGTCAGTTACAGATTTTTGACTAAAGATGGAATTATTAATAACACATTTCATGCTTTCAGCAGAAATTTGTGGAGCCCCTTATGTGTCTCTCTCATGTCCATCCTCCCTTCCCCTACCACCCTCTCTGTCTGGACTGAGGGGCTTAGGATGTGGTTTTGATCTCTTTAGAGCAAATAAGAATAATTTGATTTTCTTCTTATTTTTTTTTAAGTCCTTAGTTAGAATTGTATTCTTTTTGGTGTGTTCCAGGAGGTCATGAAAGAAAGATGAGGCAAAGGCCTGACCCGAGTGGAAATGTGATGTGGCTCCTGACGTGTAGCAGGTGTGGATTCCACCTTGAGGGCCCCTCCAGGGACACAGGAGCTGACCCCGAGCTCTGAGTGAGCAGCCAGGCTTCCAGCACTCGGAGGCGGTTGGCTCTAGTTTTAGGATTTGCCTCATGGGTGACATTACAGTCTGTCTGAGGTGCTCTGTGATCAATAGCTAGGCTATTTTTAACCAGGGGTATTTTTACCGTTTCGTATACTCTGAAGAGGTTCATAAATCAGTAATGCAAAATGAAATTTAAATAACGGGGTAGAGCTTTGCCCTTGGGATGGAAGCTGTTAAAGTGTTGTTTAAGAATAGAAAAGAGGCATCAATTTTAGATCCCACCTCTACTTCTGTAGCAGGTATCTTTGTTGTAGGTCACTTACTTGTTTTATGCCCCAATACTTGTCTGGCAAAAGAGACAAACAAACCTCAGAATCTTTTAGTCAGTTCAAGATTTTTGACTAAAGATGGAGTTATTAATAACACATTTCACGCATTCAGCAGAAGTTTGTGGAGACCCTGATGTGTTCTGGTGTCACGCTAGGGGCTGTGGGAGTCGCAGTGAAGAGGCAGGCCAGGACCCTGAAGTCCCTGGTTTTGTGGTTGATGGTGTCGATGGCACAGCTAGTCCCTGGAGTGTGCTGTGACAGGTTCTGCGGGAGAACACAGCAGATCGCCTCGCCTACGTCTAGGGGCGGGCCTGTTGGGAGCCTGAGGCTAGAAGGATCATTAAAAGGGGGCTTGGGAAGGGACCCTGGTGGAGGGAACAGCGTGTGCAGAAGTAAGCATCTGGCTTGGAGGCTGAGGGGAGTGAACTAATGCTGGAGCAGAGAGGAGGTGATGTGCCTTGATGAGGCCCGAGGTGAACCGAAGGCTTACAGGATGGCCGTGAAAGCTGGAAATGGTTTGTTGACAGTAGATTACAATGGGTGATATGATCAGTGTGCCGCCCCTCATTAACAATGCACAGCTCACTGCCAATGTAAAATCGCGGTGAACACCACGGAGCGTTAACATGCATTTCCCTCTGTCTCTACACCTGCTTCTAGACAGTGTATCTTTGATTTTTCTGAAATTAACCCATCTTTAACCTACTTCTGATGGAGAAGGCAATGGCACCCCACTCCAGTACTCTTGCCTGGAAAATCCCATGGATGGAGGAGCCTGGAAGACTGCAGTCCATGGGGTCGCTAAGAGTCAGATACGACTGAGCGACTTCACTTTCACTTTTCACTTTCATGCATTGGAGAAGGCAATGGCACCCCACTCCAGTACTCTTGCCTGGAAAATCCCATGGACGGAGGAGCCTGGAAGGCTGCAGTCTATGGGGTTGCTGAGAGTCGGACCCGACTGAGCGACTTCACTTTCACTTTTCACTTTCATGCATTGGAGAAGGAAATGGCAACCCACTCCAGTGTTCTTGCCTGGAGAATCCCAGGGACGGAGGAGCTGGGTGGGCTGCTGCCTATGGGGTCGCACAGAGTTGGACACGACTGAAGTGACTTAGTAGTAGTAACCTTTTTCTGAAGAAGTAACTGAAGGGATTCAATCTGTAATAAAATGAAGTATGACCTGTGTTTTAGAGCTTATAGCTATCCTGCAAATGAATGAGTACATGAGTGAACAGATATTTCTTTCTAAATAAAATTTTGTACTGAAGGGGCTTTTTCCCTTCATGCCTCCTTCTAGACTTTTTCTGTACACCTGTGCATCTCAGGATACTGACAGATTTGTAGGTCTGCAAATCATTCAGCATGATAACGAGCTTCAGGCCAGTTTCTTATACTGTATACTGGTATCTTTTTCCTTTAGTATCAGATATTGCTTTAAATAAAAGTATTCTCCATTGAAGCTTAAAACTTGATTTCAATCACATTTAACCTTTAAAAAAATAAATAATAAGTCAAAAATAGGGCTGGAAGCAGCCTAGAATCAGTTAATTTTCCCAGAGCTGGTCTGCACCCGCACCTGGGTTGAATTTCAGGTTTGCCCTTATCTTCTCGTCTGGCCTTCCAGCTTTGCACTGTATTCTGAGTCAGTGTTGAGAACTTAAAACCACACGCCTTTTACTCTGCTTTCTGATAGCGTCATGTTGTTACTCTTTTTCTTAGTCACATTCAGCTTTGTAACTTCATGTTTGTTTCTTTTAATGTCTGCTTCCCTACTCTGTGGGGAGTCTGCCTTACCACAGCTGGATCCAGCCCACCACCTGCTTTTGTGGAGCCCCTGTGCTAAGAATTGTTTGTTTGTTTGTTTGTTTTTTGAATGCTTGAAAAAAATTCAAAAGTCAAATAATAATTCATGACATTTGAAAATTATTTGAAATTCAAAATTCAGTGTCCATAAATGAAGTTTTATTGTTACATAGCCTCCGTGGCTCTTTTGTGCTAGGCAGACTTGAATACTTGCAACAGAGACCATATGAACTGCAGAGGTTCAAATATTTACTTCCTGGCCCTTTACAGAAAACGTTGGCTGGCCCTTGGGTTAGACAGTAAGCGTCATGAGGACGGCCACTGGTTCATAAATGCTGCTGCCCTAATCCCAAACCTGGTAGCATTCAGTAAATGTTTGCTGAGTTACTGAATAGTGGAGTAAATAAATTTAGGGATTCTGGCTGCATTGTACCAGGGTTCTAGCCTGTGTTGTCCACCCTCATCTGAGTTCTGAGATTTAGGATCACTGTGTATATGGTAGGGCTTCCCAGGTGGCACTAGTAGTAAAGAACCCACCTGCCAACGCAGGAGACGTAAGAGATGCAGGGTCAGTCCCTCGATTGGGAAGGTCTGCTGGAGAAGGCAATGGTAACCCCCTCCAGTACTCTTGCCTGGAGAATTCCAGTGGACATAAGAGCCTGGTGGGCTACAGTCCATAGGGTCGCAAAGAGTCGGACACGAGTGAAGTGACTTAGCGTGCACTGTACATGGTATTGCCAAATTCAGGCTTAAATTGAAGAAAGCAGGGAAAACCACTAGACCATTCAGGTATGACCTAAAACATATCCCTAACGATTATACAGTGGAAGTGAGAACTAGATTTAAGGAACTAGATCTGATAGACAGAGTGCCTGGTGAACTATGGACAGAGGTTTGTGACATTGTACAGGAGACAGGGATCAAGACCATCCCCGAGAAAAAGAAATGCAAAAAGGCAAAATGGTTGTCTGAGGAGGCCTTACAAATAGCTGTGAAAAGAAGAGAAGTGAAAAGCAAAGGAGAAAAGGAAAGATATAAGCATCTGAATGCAGAGTTCCAAAGAATAGCAAGGAGAGATAAGAAAGCCTTCCTCAGTGATCAGTGCAAAGCAATAGAAGAAAATGATAGAATGGAAAAGACTAGAGATGTCTTCAAGAAAATTCGAGACAGCAAGGGAATATTTCATGCAAAGATGGGCTCAATAAAGGACAGAAATGGTATGGACCTAACAGAAGCAGAGGATATTAAGAAGATGTGGCAAGAATACACAGAAGAACTGTACAAAAAAGATCTTCATGACCAAGATAATCACGATGGTGTGATCACTCACCTAGAGCCAGGCATCCTGGAATGTGAAGTCAAGTGGGCCTTATGAAGCCTCACTACCAACAAAGCTAGTGGAGGTGATAGAATTCCAGTTGAGCTATTTTAAATCCTAAAAGATAATGCTGTGAAAGTGTTGCACTCACTATGCCATCAAATTTGGAAAACTCAGCAGTGGCCACAGGACTGGAAAAGGTCAGTTTTCATTCCAATCCCAAAGAACGGCAATGCCAAAGAATGCTCAAACTACCACACAATTGCACTCATCTCATACGCTAGTAAAGTAATGCTCAAAATTCTCCAAGCCAGGCTTCAACAATACGTGAACCATGAACTTCCAGATGTTCAAGCTGGTTTTAGAAAACGAAGAGAACAGAGATCATATTGCCAACATCCACTGGATCATCGAAAAAGCAAGAGAGTTCCAGAAAAACATCTATTTCTGCTTTATTGACTATGCCAAAGCCTTTGACTGTGTGGATCACAATAAACTGTGGAAAATTCTGAATACCAGACCACCTGATCTGCCTCTTGAGAAATCTGTATGCAGGTCAGGAAGCAACAGTTAGAGCTGGACATGGATCAACAGACTAGTTCCAAATAGAAAAGGAGTACGTCAAGGCTGTATATTGTCACCCTGCTTATTTAATTTCTATGCAGAGTACATCATGAGAAATGCTGGGCTGGATGAAGCACAAGCTGGAATCAAGATTGCTGGGAGAAATATCAATAACCTTAGATATGCAGATGACACCACCCTTATGGCAGAAAGTGAAGAACTAAAGAGCCTCTTGATGATAGTGAAAGAGGAGATTGAAAAAGTTGGCTTAGAGCTCAGCATTCAGAAAACAAAAATCATGGCATCCAGTCCCATCACTTCATGGCAAATAGATGGAGAAACAGTGGAAACAGTGACAGACTTTATTTTGAGGGGCTCCAAAATCGCTGCAGATGATGACTGCAGCCATGAAATAAAAAGACTCTTACTCCTTGGAAGAAAAGTTATGACCAACCTGGAGAGCATATTAAAAAGCAGACACATTACTTTGCCAAGAAAGGTGCATCTAGTCAAAGCAATGGTTTTTCCAGTAGTCATGTATGGATGTGAGAGTTGGACTATAAAGAAAGCTAAGCACCGAAGAATTAATGCTTTTGAACTGTGGTGTTGGAGAAGACTCTTGAGAGTCCCTTGGACTGCATGGAGATCCAACCAGTCAATCCTAAAGGAAATCCGTCCTGAATATTCATTGGAAGGACTGATGTTGAAGCTGAAACTCCAATACTTTGGCCACATGATGCAAAGAGCTGAGTCTTTTGAAAAGACCCTGATGCTGGGAAAGATTGAAGGCAGGAGGAGAAGGGGATGACAGAGGATGTGATGGTTGGATGGTATCACTGACTCAGTGGACAGGAATTTGAGTAAACTCCGGGAGTTGGTGATGGACAGGGAGGCCTGGCGTTCTCCAGTCCATGGGGTCGCAAAGAGTCTGATACGACTGAGCGACTGAACTGAACTGAACTGTACATGGTATGGCAGCAGTTCTCAAACTCTTTGGCTTCATTTCCCCCTACACTCCTAAAAAATCTGAGGACCCCAAGAAACTTTTCTCTGTGGAGGTTTTATCTATCAAGGTTTACTATATTAAAAATTAAAATTTAGTGAAGTAAAAAGGACGGTTATTAATTCATATAAAAATAACAATATTAAATCCATTACTTGTTTAACACAATGAAAATATTTCAAAAAAGAACAATTTTCCCAAAAACAATTTAGTGAAAAGAATGGTTTTGTTTTCGAAATTTTGGAAATACTTTTAATGTCTGGCTTAACAGGAGGCAGCTGAACTTTGTTAGTTCTGCCTTTAATCTGTTGCAAATTTGTTGTTTTGGTTGAAGTAGCTGAAGGAAATCTAGTCTCACACAGATAGGTAGTAGGAAAGTGGAGAGGTACGTTAATAGCCTTTTAGAGAATGGTGGCTATTCTGCTCTGATACTGTGCCAAAGCTTGACAATTGGTAGTTTCTCAAAGGTTAATTGCAGTGTGGAACCTGAAACCACACCAGTGAACAAACATTTCCTCCTCCCCTCCATTGAAATCCATTGGTCTGTCTTGCACTTTGAATGGATATTTTACTGTTAGGAGTATAATTATTTTAAAAAGTACAAATGCAAAGTAGTTAAAGCTCTTTCTCTTTCATTCAGGAAGTTCACAAGATTCCTTGGGGAAATAAGAGGTGTTTCTGGATATTGTTAATCCAGACTGAACAGGATGTGAAAAGGGGGATGTGAATTTGTGCACACATATTATTCCACAGTTAATCACCAGCTTTTATTCCTGTTTTTATCTAATACAGATACCCAAACACAGTCTCAGTATGATGAACTTCTCCAGCCCTTTTCTCGTGTAACTTCTCTTTTAGAATTAAATCATCACTGTTTGTTTGTTTTTTTTTTCTTCTTAGTTGATGTGAAACATCCATAAACTGAAATTAGGTTAGTATTGATGCCAGGTTGTTTGGAAAAAAGGGTATTAACTTCTTAGCTTTAGGGCACAAGATAATTGGATGAGGGAGGTTAGAAAAAGATGCTTCTTTTTTACAACATGACATAACACTACACAATCAACTAGTGGCATTAGTGTTTTAAAAAGTTTTATATGAAATAAAAAAGTTTTATATGGAACCAGTTATAAAACATCACATGATGTAAAAATACAGCCACAATCATAAGCTGCATTGCATTCAGATTTGTTTTCTTGCTTTTGAGATGTTGATCCTGTGGGATTAAGCTGTCAAATACTGATGTCTTATACTCTAAACTGTATAGCCTGAGAGCCCAAGAATAGTAAATATGCACAGGAAAAAAAAAAAAAGACTGGAAAAAGTACACCAGAATCTTGACAGTAGTGACTTCTGGGTTATGGGACTATGGGCCACATTTTGTTTCTTCTTTGTCCTTTTTAAACATTGATTACGATAAATATTTATTGAGTATTATGTGTCATGTATTGAATGATGGAGTTAAAGTGAAAAGGTGATTGAGCTTCTGCTCAGTTAGGTCTTCCACAGATCACTTTTTATATTTCTCATAATAAATGTGAAATACTTCTGTAATGAGATAAATATAGTAAATATTTAAAGCCAAATAAACTGAAAAAATACACTGGCTCTTTTTTCTACGTTTTTGGTTTTGGTGGGCAAGAGGGTTGTGCATTTCTGGTTGTTTCTCCTTTAAGTATCAGTGTGGAGATGCTTCAAGAGTCAGTTATCCTGAATATAACTCTCTTTCTAGAGGACTCTTTATTACGGGCTTGATTCCACATAAATTGAAGCCTTGATTTTGGAAAGAGGAAGGAGTAGCCATTTCCTGGGCTTTGTTTTTGGTGGTGCTTTTGAGCCATATGAAGATGTTCCATCCAAAGGTTCTGTACTATAACTAAGGACCATGACAGGGCTGCATGTGACACCTGGATGGACCCTCACTGTTTTGCTGCTGGTTAGGATTTTGTGACTCACCTAGGAGGCAGAGCAAAGGCAAATGACAGCAGAACTTGAAAACTGGCATCTCTCTGTGGCTTGAACAGCTTGGAAAGTGTACATCTTCTATTCAGGGCTCATAGGGAAACATCTGGAAATAAAATTGGAACTTAATTACAAAAGAGAACTTTCCAAAAGGACTCTTACTTCTTATATGTGAATGCTTCTTAGCTACTGAAAGATAATGGAATTCTTTTGGGCTCTGAGTTTATATTTGATCTGGACAGGAAACTAGAACAAGTTTGATGAGCAGTTTTTGGAGTGAATCATTGTTAGAACCAGTCTCTTTTCTGTTTGTATAAATATATAATTCTGAAAGTTTTGCAGAGATGCTTGACTCTGTAGGAAGTGTCAGAAACTTTTCAGTATGGCAAAATATGATGTAATATATTTGTGAGAGAAAAATCATTACTAATTGTAAAAGTGGCCTCCTGACTAGTTGTACAGAATAAAGGAGTTGGAAGTCACCACCAATTATTTGGCAAAGATCTGTGAAACTATGACTTCCTGAGCTGAACATCCATGAAATTCTACTCTCAAGAAATTATGGAGCTTAGCAGAAAATAAAAATCAAGTAGAGGCCGAGAAGATTCGGAGAAGGAATAGAATTTAATTGACTATCTAGAACAAATGCCTGAGGTTAGATTAAAAAAAAAAATAGGATTTGTTAATCTAAAATGAAAGAGGTTTAGGGGACAATGAGCAGATTCTTTAGAATCTTGGTTCTGCATGAGTAGAACATGGCCAGAAAAATGAGAGACCACTCCTTGAAGGTTGAGAGTTCAAAGACACATAAATATTGTATCCAACAGGTAGTGAAATTATTGAAGTCATTTGCTCCAATGGGTGTGACAAAACATACAAAGAGGATGGCCAGAAAGATCTTCATGATTTCTTATTGCGTGAGGCAAATCAAATGAGAGAATTGTGATACTGTGTACCTACTATTGGTGCTGACTAGTATGTGTGTGTATTTGTAGCGATGTTTGTGAGGATGATTACCAAATGTAAAGGGTGATGGTCTTGGGATAATGGGATTTTAGGTGATATTTTCATTATATATTTAATGTGTTCAAATTTTTAATAAACAACTTATTTAGTTGTAACTCAGGGAAGTATTATTTTCATACTTGAGTTAGAAATAAGATATAAAGTAGTAATATAGTTATTAAAATTTTTCTGGATTTGTGAATCACAGTGAATTATGTAGATGCAGGTATTTTGCTCAACTTTTTAGGGAGGGGCAGCCTGCACATTGCTTCTCCTGTGTCAGCTATAGTAGCTTTCCCAACATACCTTGGATCTACTCAAGATGGCAGTTCTTGGACTGTTTCATTCTTAGTCTATTGGACATAGACTATTTTATATGCTCTGGTGCTCAGTGTGGCATCTTGCTTCCATACTTCCCTACCTATAGTCTTTTCTTCCCTAATAGCCAGACTTTTAAAATACAGGACAGAACTTTTCTCAGAAGCAGCCAGTGGTTTCCCGTCTCATAATAAAATCTGGAGTCCTCATGCTGACCTGGGAGACCCTACCTGGTCCCGGCCTCAGCTGTTCCGCCCTTCCCTGCTCTGCTCTGTACCTGAGACCATTCTGCATGTTCCTGCCGAGGACCCGGCTTGCTCTTCCCAGCTGTCTTCACGGCTGTGCTTGCTTCCTGGTGTCCATTCAAATGCTGCCCCATCCAAAAGGTGGATGTCTTTGCTGTCTACAGTATCACTTATTCCTTTCCTTCCTCTGTCACTCTTTGTCCCCTTACACCCAGTTTCCATTTCCTCCTTAGCACTAATCACCAACTGACACATATGTTTATTTTATAGTGACTATCTTCTACTAAAATGTAACCTCTCAATGCAATCACTAAAATGTAATTTTATGTCTTTTATCATGGCTATGGCCATACCTTGTAGGGCAGTGCCTGACACATAGTAGGCTCTCAGTAAATATGAGTTGAATGAATGAATTCACAACCCACTCCAGTATTCTTGCTGAGAAAATCCCATAGACAGGGGGGCCTGATAGGCTGTGGTCCATGGGGTCGCAAAGAGTCAGACACAACTGAAGTGACTGAGCACAACACACATGGCCATACTACATAGGGCGGTGCCTGACAGGGCAGGCTCTCGGTAAATACTCACTGAATGAATGAATTCCTGTCTCGGTTCTCCATTTTGTGTTCTGACATTTTTGCCTTGCAGAGAGGTGGTTACGTTCAACCATTTCCTGGAAACAGCAGCTGAGAAGGAGGTTCAAGGAAAAGCTCGGCTGCAGGACTTCATAGAGAATCTGCTGCACCGGGTCGAGCTAGCGGAAAAGCAGCTGGAGTACTACCACAGCCAGCAGGGGGCCGGCCCCTGCGGGGATCCCCGAGAGCTCGCGGTGAGTCCTGCAGGCCCGGCGTGAGGGTTGTGATGCGTCAGGTGGGGTCAAGGACAGTAGGAAAGGGTGCTGGGAAATGACTTGCAGGAATTTTCTAGGCATCATTTGAAAGCATTGCCCCAGCCGCACCTGTGTTGCGGAAGTGATACAGGTGAGCCTAGGACACCTGGGAGTAAGTGAGACCCTGGATGCGTGGTCTCCAGTTCTTCACCTCCAACTCCACATCAGGCTGAGGTGGTAGAAATACTTTTATGTTGCAGCGTAACAGTTTGAAGTATCCAAAGAAATCATCTGTCCCAATCATGTGTCAGGTGGATAGGAAGTTATTAATATTATCCTGTTTTTGAGCTCGTCAAGGAATCATCTGAAAACTTTCATGCTTCTTAGTTAGCGAAAGATTTAATCACTTTCCCCCCCCTTAATAGGAAGGAAAACACTTGTTGGTATTCTCTCTAGGTGAAAGATTCTTTAAGTAGATTTTCAAAAAGACTAAGCAAAATTCCCAAATGGTATTCTATAATAGGATTTTGCATATGATTTTACACATGGTTGCAGGGACTTAAGAAACCCCCAGAGCCCAAATGAGAACCCTGAGTATAGATGAAGGTCCAGCTCTGATAAGTGGCTTGATCAAGGTTGCCTGGACTCTTTGGAGGGTGGGTGGGAAGTTGGTGGTTTACAAATAAGCACACTTCAGATGAGGGATGTGGGTGGTCACATTTACTGTCCATACAGTTTCTCTGATGGTATAAACAACAAAGCCAAAGAATGGATTTTTGAAAACCTAAAGTGGTTTATTTATAACATTTTCATTATCAATTGAATTCTATTTATGCTTACCATCTTCTCAGAAGTTTAAAAATGATTCTTTTACTAACCCCGAAATGAGGAAAAGAAAAATAGGAAACATTTATGCTAACCAAAAGATTAGTAAGGTTGCTGTTGGTTGATTGAAAAATTTAGGCTGAGCAGTCTGGAAGCCAAGATTTAACAGGAAACGTGATTAAATAAACAAAGAAGGAATGAAATGAAAGGCAGGTGGGTGAAAGAAGGAAGACCAGAGGGAGAGACACAGATAGCAGGAAGGTACAGAGACAAGGAGGAAGGGAAGAAATGAAGACTTACACAGTGCTTGCTCTAGTTACATTCACTCAGCCTTACAGCTGTGCAGTTGTGCAAGCCCCTGTGCAGGCAACTGTGCAAGCAGTCAAGAACAAAGTAGATTGGAAGGAAGTCCGTGTGTTATGCCTATGAGCTTTCAGTAACTGTCATCAAAGCAGTTTTAGCTACCTGACCTATTTGTTATTTTCTGGGTGGGTGTCTGTGGTCTCCTGAGGAGGAAGCTTTATTCCCCTCCTTGGTTCCCTAGTCACCTCCTTGGGAAAATACAAGTCCAGTCATAGACAGAGGGACACTCTGAGCTCTTCCCTGCCTCCTCCTTCCACTTTGCCCTCTCTCAGGAGGGGGCTGTGGCATGAGATCATGGAGACCAGATGTGAGGTGAGCCCGCCTGGCTTCTAGATCATTCCCACCCTGCTTCTGACTGGGTGAGACAGTTTGTCTTCCTGGGCCCATCATTCTTCTATAAAATGAAGTAGTTGTACTAGATGCTCTATAAGGCTTTAAACTTCTCAGATTCTCTGATCATCACCTGACTTTGGTGGTTAGGAGTTCTAAAATTAAAATGTAGCCATAATATTTTCAGTACTTAGGCTTATAAGTAACGCAGAGCTACGAAATGTATAAATTTTTATTGTACAAAATTAAGAAGTTCTTAAAGAAAGAGAAAAATAATAGAAGGCAAGGAGAGAGAAAGGAAGCCCATTAGTTCTTGCCTTTATTTGTATTTCTGTGTTCACTTCCTCTGCTCACTTTACTTTTCCAGCTTGGAAACTGAACACCTTTTAAAAGACATAGCCAGTCATTAGTTCTTACCTGCTGTATCATATAATCAAAAGTCAAACAGCATCCCAGCTCTTGTAGTCAAATGTATAGATATAAAATTAAACATGTAAATATCATGTATGAAATGAGTTGCCAGTCCAGGTTCGATGCACGATACTGGATGCTTGGGGCTGGTGCACTGGGACGACCCAGAGGGATGGAATGGGGAGGGAGGAGGGAGGAGGGTTCAGGATGGGGAACACATGTATACCTGTGGCGGATTCATTTTGATATTGGCAAATCTAATACAGTTATGTAAAGTTTAAAAATAAAATAAAATTTAAAAAAAAAAAAAAAAAAGAAATGAAAAAAAAAAAAAAAAAATTATATGTATGTGTAGGTACACATAATGTATATATGCAAACATGTACACATAAATATATGTATATATGTATACATGTACATACAAATATGGTAGGACATGTAATAGTAAATATTTATGTTTTTGTTCTTTATGTCCCAAACGTGACACCATCTGCCTTTTTCAGATTTAATCCACACAGGAAAGAACTTAATTCAAGTCAAATAAAATACAGTTGAGATTGAGTGGGAATTTAGAAATGAGAGCTGTCTGTAAGCAGGGCATGATCAGGCTGTAGCGAGGTAAGCTGACTTTTGGAGGGAGGACACATCACCCTGAGAGGTGTCAAGGATGAGATGTTTGATTTCTGAAAGAATGGGCAGATGTGGTTTTCCCTGTTTTCACATATAGTCCTCTCAACTCTACTTTGGCCCATAATGTGCCATGTTATGAGACAGTCTACGAATCCTAAAATCATTTTTCCTTTTAACTTAGTCTATTTTACATAATAAAATACATTTACCATGTCTTTGATGTAATTTAACTACTCAGTCTGGCCATGGAAGAACTTGGACGCTTTTAGCAGGATAAGCCATGGGTCATATCTGTAGTAACCTGTTTGGTCCAGCTTAGAGAAGGTGCAGGCCTCTGGAGCCTCAGCTCTGCCTGGGAGAGCTTCTTGCCCGGGTGCACCCCAGAATGGAGCAGAACTTTCAACTCCCGGCACCTAAACTCCCTCCTCCAGAACCGTGGGGAATGCCATCCCCAGCCTGGCCGGCTCTCCCCATTTCCACCAAGGCTGCTCTGCAGAAACAGCACTGCCTCTTCATCTCCCTTCTTCCCTGCCTCCCTCCCTCCCTCTCTCCTCTTCCCTCTTTTTCTCATTACCCCTCCAGAGAGTAATGACATCTTTAGATTGATGTGTACCTCTATTCTTTCTAGCTTTAAGATTCTTTTGTGCACTAGAAAAATTTCCTTCCCCCTCACAATTAGCGCCTTTTCTGAAATAATGTTTCGGCATTAATCCCCTTGAGCATTTATGTTCTTTTTCACCTGGCTGATTTCTAAAAATGCAGTGTGCTTACTCAGATAATTTGTCTGTATGCTCTGAAACATGCTGTCGAATTAGACACAAAGTGACCTAATATACCATCTGCCAGAATTACTCACAGACCTGCTCAAATAGAAGGTCATGAAATAGCTTGGATAATCTTATTTTAAGCATTGCATTTATTTCCTGCAGGTTGCTAAATTAGTGCTAGCAGTAATTCATTTACCATATTTATTGGGGACGCAGCGCTTACTGGGTGCTGATGAAACTGCTGTGAACGAGATCGATGAGGTCCCTGGTCTCAGGGAGGAGGGAGACACAATAAGCAAACACATGAGGAAGATAATTCCGTACAGTGAATAACTACCATGAAGAAAAAAGTAAGATGACGTGTTTGAGATGGTCACTTTAGCTTTAGCAAAAAGCTTTCGAGAAAAGCCCCTCTGAGAAGGCAGCATTTGCACTGTGACCTGAATGGCAAGGAGGCAGTTCTGGAAAATTTGGAAGTGGAACATTCTAGGCAGAGAAATAGGAAGTGCAGCTGCCTCAGGAGGGAATAAGCTTGGCACATTTGAGTGGCGGGAGGTAAGTTGGAAAGGCAGGAGGGGTTCAGATCAGGCAGCAGCTTCTTGGTCATATAAGGAGTGTGGATCTGTTCCATCACACGTAGGGAAAAACCATTGAAAAGTTTTAAGTAGGAGATGATCTATGTTTTAGCAGAACCACTCTGCCGCTCTGGAGGAACTGATGGAGGGATGCAAGAATAAGAGATGGGTTATGTTGTGGCCCGTGAGAGGGGACAGCAGCTCAGATAGAGCCCAAGTAGAAATAAAAGGTATAGGGTATGTTCTTGGAGGAGAATTAACAGGATGAAGGATTAGATTTAGATGGTGAGGGAAACTGAGGAGTCAAGAACAAATTCATGGTTTTGGCCTAAAAAGTTGGGTATATACAGAGAGGAAAGTTGGAGGAGGGCTAGGTTTCCAGTTTCCCAAAAGCTGTCATATCCTGAGACACCATGTCTGTGCTTTAGAAGTACTTAGATTGGCTCTCAGTACAAGGTTATTTATATTTTTTTCAACCAGAAATGTTGACCAGGGCCTCTCTTGATACCTATTGTCATACCCTTCTCTCCCTAAATAAAAAGACAGAGTAGTTGGACCAGGAAAAAATGGAGGTAGGTGGATTGACTGAGTGGGAAGAGCGTTTCCATCTGCCTACAGCTGTGGATCCAGAAGGAACACTGGCCTCTTGTGTTCACAGGGAGGAGAGCAGAGGAAATTTGTTATCACAGGCACCACCTCTACCCACAAACCTCATAATCCGTCAGATCACTGTTGGCCTTTTCCCCGGTAAGGGAACATGTATATGTGTGTACGTGCGGGTGTGCGCAAATGCGTGTGCACGCACGCACACACACACACATACACACACTTTTGAATAAAATTCCAAAGGGAATTATGTACCCATATTCAGCAAATCATCACATTATATGTTTACATACACACATAAAGTTGAAAACATTTTGTTATATCTCAATAATAATGATTTTTTAAATGGGGAAGTATTTAAAGGAAGAAAAACCGTGTAAGTTTTTACAGTTTATAGATACACTGAATCCATTCAAGGAGCCCAACTGATTGGAGCAGGGGGTATGGGCGGACTGGAGGAAAGAGAGTAGAAATGCTGATGCCTCCAGGGTTCCCAGAAGCTGCCAGTCTGGTGTTTGCTGGAGCCATCTGTTCCCCCTTCTTTGTATATTACAAGACCTCAGGACCCTCATACAAGGAAGGTGCCTTTTGCTGTTCAAATTTACTTATCCCATGCCAAACCCAGCCAGCGTGGACAGGGTTGGCAATAACGTGACATTCAATTGTGTCCCAAGGCAGAAGGCAGGAATTCTGTCTCACCTTCTTGGTCACCAAGAAGTCTGTTTAAGAACCCTTTCTGATTTGCTGCTGTCTGCGGCTTAAGCTGCATACAGAAAACTTGGAGGAAGATCCTGTTATGTCAGGCTTGGTTTTGTGGGTGACTTGAATATAGCGGGGGTGGATGTTGGCCATCCTGGGCCAAGATGGCCCTTTCTCCACATTCTCTTTGTCGCCCTCTTCTGTCAATCGGCCTGTTAATGGGACAGCAGTTCTCTTAGTTGGAGGCTGCGTGCGGGAGGTTGGGAACTGAAGCTTGGGAATACACTGGAAATACACTTGCCTATAAAGTGTTTGGTGACATCTGGAACACAAAATGATAATTATCCATTTATTCTGCAAATGGTGTTCTGAGCCCAGCCACAAAAGTGCATGCAGATATTTCATTGAGAGTGGAAAATTATCTCAATGATAGATGGCCTCAGGACAGTTGTGGAGTTGGGTTTTCGTGTGCTCTCATTTTAGAAATGATGTATTTTAGGCAATAAATATTTTGTGCCAATTTTCCCTTTAGTTGATACACTGTGACCAGTCATAGCTGTGTAAATTAGCTGCAAATACAGCCTGAATCAATCAAGAAATAATGGCACATCATTCCAGTTTTTAAAAACATGTTTCTCCAAATGTTGTTCTCTTGAGGGGCTGTTTAACTTTTTGAAATTTTTGAGATCTGCTGATACTGGCTTCTTGGAATTCTCAGAACAGGGAGCCACAGAGGCTTCCTGAGTAAGCAGAGCTGAGCACGAACTGTTCTTGTTCACTGCAGTGATGGATGGTGCCATGGGCTGTGCTCCTGATAACAGTCACTGGCTTCCTTAATGGGAATACAGTTTCTCAAAAACATAAGGAGGATTTTTATAAAACCAAACCCAACCTTTAAGTGAAAGTAATATTTTGTCTTGTTTTCCTTCAGCTTACAGATATCTCCTCAAATAGGAAGCCCAAATGCCTGTATGTATATCTTTTTATACTTAGACCATTTGATTAATGTTTGCATGACATGCCTTCCTGTTACACTTTTTATGGTATCTATAATATAAATATATTTGAGAGCTTCGGGTGAAAATTTACCTGCTTATTTACCTTTCTAAAAATGTGGATGTGACTTTTATGCTAATGGTCTATGAGTATATGGCAGTATGATAGTACTACAGGAGGCTTTTTAAAGTATTGTATAATAGAACTTTCTCCTATTGTGCTATCGTGTAGCCATAGTAACCCTATAGTGCTATTAATGTAGTGTGCACACTGATATATATATATTTTATACATGAATTTATACTGTGAATCATATACTTTATGATAGCTGTACTACAGATTTGTTTGAATCCCCTAGAAGTCACTTAAATAGTCAAAAGGTATAGGTTCTGGTCTCATCTTCTCCATAGACCACTGTGTGTTACCCTCGATAGTCATTTAGGTTTTCTATGCCTCGGGTTCTGTCACTGGTAAATAAGACTAGTAATATCTCCCTGGGAATTTAGTATCATGAGATCATTTTCATGAAGGCCATCGTATCAATGTGGAAGGAAAAGTATCAGTATACAATATATTACTTGTTTCACTGGTAGCATTATTGCTACCTTAGCACGTAGAAGTGATTGTGCCATGAGTAGTTTTTATTCTATTAAGGACTTAAAACTTTCTGCTTATCTACCTCCTCCCACAATCATCTGTAGAAGCCGAGGGCACCTGCATTCTGTGTATAACCACCCTGATCTCAAGGCCCATTTCCATCCAAAGGGAAGGATGAAAAAAGCCAAGGATGACAGAGCCAGCGTGCAGCCCGCTAAGTCCCTGCATGAGCAGACCGAGTCGCCAAGAGAACTCTGCAGACCAGCAAAGAAAGGGGAGCCTCTGGGGTTCGGCCGGAAAGGCAACATCAGACCCAAAATGGCCAAAAAAAAGCCGACAGCCATTGTGAACATCATCTAAAAGGTTGGGTGGTTCTGGACCCCAGCACTGGGCTTTGGGAAGTGTGTTCTAGGGGGCATCAGTAGTGTCCTTTTGGACACACTGTGTTATAAAACATATTTCATGTCAATGTGGGCATTGACCTGGATTAACCAGAATTTAACAAATGGGAATCTTGGTGAACCAGGCTTTTATACAAGTCCCTTTTGGAAGCAGGAGGCAGATTACAGAATTGTTTTTAAAATAATGAAATCAGTCTTATTCCAAAGTTTTAGTAAAATGAAGCTAGCTCCAGCTCTTAAAATAATTGGCCCAGTAAAGTTCTATGAAATAAAAATATTTTTGTTTTTAACCTCACTGTCAGTTAATTTGGGAGCCTCCAAAATAAAGCTTCTTGTTTCGCTGAAAATTCTGGTTAATCGAGATTCCAGTGTTTGGGTTGCTTCAAGAACTCATCCCATTAGATTTCAGTTGTCATCTCGACAGACTGTTTTCCAGTTTGTTCGATTCAGGTTTTTTGTTTCCCTGGATGCATGTTCATTCTTATTTTGGTGCCTCTGCTTTCTTCCTTGGCTGAGTATTCTGCACTCTAAGACTGTGCTGCCAGCCTCTATCTTAATAGCTGCTTCTACTGCTGAGGTTGGGTAGGACAGTAAAACCCTTATGCTCAGCACCCGTCAGCAGTTCAGGGTCAGAAAGGTTGGATACCAGTGGACTACACATTTAGTGCATTGCAAGCCACCCAGGAGACACACAGATGTTACTCAGCTCTTTCCTAAGACCCGCTCCCCCGGGTGGTGGGGCGGAGGGGTGGTTTATTAGCAGCCTCTCTGTCAGCTATAGGCACAACTTTCTCCTTGCTGGCCTGACTTTTCCATCTCTTGCTGCTTCTGTGCCATTTTATGACTAAAATACACGTTCCCACCTTTCAGCCGAGTATCTGATGTATTTGTTGTATATGGCTTTCTAAAGTGATTTCCGAAATAAACAGTGCATGTGGGATCCAGAATCTGAAATCATCCTCCCCTCTCTGCCTCCCTAAAATGGCCTTTGTTTCCAGAAAGAACCATCTGTCATGAACCTCCTGCTTTATAGTTTTCTTCAAGAATAAATTTCTGTGTTAGTTTTTAAAATTTAGCAATATCATCAGGTCTCCCACAGAGTTTATAAGTGCTGACAGTCCTTTGGAAACAAGAACGGTTATGTCCACAACTATATACATATATATATATAACAAATACAAAATGTATATGTCAAGTATATTAATAATTTATTTTTAAATACTCATGAAAAAGGTGTATGTTTGTGGTGGGTGATTTTTAAACTATATATGTTCATGTAAATTGAATTCTCTGATTTTAGAAATTAAAGCTTAACCTAATTAACATTAGTAGGATTATGATTGTTACTGCAATAAGCATCAGATTAGCAGTGCATTCAAAATAGGTAACAAAACAATTACGTAAAATGCCAGTAAATTGAAAAATGTAATTGATACAAATACTTTGAGCCTATCGTAGTGAAAATGTTGATTTTTGAATCTTCACTTGACTTTCAACTCATGGGGATAGGCCCTTCACGTGGTGTATAGGCAGCTATCAAGTGGTAAAAAACATTGCTGTGAATATCACTGTTAGGATAACACGGTAAAAACTGTAATGTTAAAATAATTATTTATTTGGAGAATTAACCTCTTCCAAGGTTATTTATTATTGATGTTTATACCATGATTGCACTTACCTTTTACATACTAAACATTTGACTGGTTTGTTGTATTGCATGCTCTTTGTCCCATAATGTGTGTGTGTAATGATAGTAGTTTGCTTTTAAAGGTCGTATAAGCCAGATTTTTTTCCCGTTTTATTTAATGTAACTTACGTTTTCAGTTTTCGTTTAATATGCCTTGAGGGTGTGACAGCTGTCTCTGACAGTGGTACCCAGTGATCTTCAGAAAGCACCGTAATGCCCTGTCTACTCTGTGTACATTATACAAGACAAATGATTTTAAGGTTTATTATATTAAAATTTTTTTAAGTTGTAACTAAATTCTGATCCTTATATAAGGAAATGCACTATGTATATTGTGCTTCCTTAGAGACATAAATTTGGTTTTGAAACATGCGAGCCACCTCATTCTAAGGGATATCCCATTTACCTGCCATGGCCTGAGCCTTGTGCCATGTCCCACTTGGGTGTTATTTTTAAATGCATTCTTTGTGCTCATGGGTAGTCAACCTCAGAGTTGGTCTTTTTAAGAAATCACCAAAGTTTTCTAGGAAAACATGTTAGAGTTTAAACTGAAGAATGGATCTAATTTTATTATTTGTTTTGTAAGGAGGAAGTCTTTGTTTCAACCTGCTTTCATTCTCTTTTCCCAAAACTAGATTACAGATTCTTAACTGAAAAGTTCAGACTACTTAGACACTGTTTTCCGGTATTCTGCAGGGTCATTTTGTTGTATGGAAGTTGGACTATTTGTTCCTGGATTTTAAATAAAGGTTTTTAGATTATGAAATATTATAATAATAAAACTATATTTATGCCTAATGTGTTGGTATGTTTTGTCTAGCTGAAATGTTTCTGGGGAGCCAAGCTGGTTCTTCATGAATAAGCTGTTCATTGTACATGTAAACGCCATGATGTTGTACCTGTAAGTTTTCTTAAGAGCTTAGCTGGATCATTTTTGTTTATCACAATGCCTCTATCCAAAGGTTCTTTTTACATATGTTCACACTGAGAAGTCCTCATTAAAAGCTCATTTGGCACTTTTCTCCCATCTTCCTCCACAACCATGAGTAATTTTCCTACAATGTATTTTTAAACTTGTCAACTCTTAGCAAAAAACCATGAACAGATTTCACAGTGTGTATCTCAGATGGTATGTGCTATACATCCTAGTCATTATAAGGCTCGGAAAGTGATCAGGATAGTTAACAGAGTTGTGTCACAAGTAGAATTACTCAGCCATGGTCTTTTAAGAACCATGGAATTAGGAAAATGCAGGGGATTCCGTTTGCTCAGGAGCTGTTAGAGCCGTTAGGGAAACGACTTGGTCTGTTCTTATGCTTACTTGTGTTGAAGTTAATGGGTTCACCAGGTTATAATGCTCCTGAGAAATAACTGTGACATTCTTGATTATCTATGGCCATTAGAAAACATAAATAAATCCCCGTATCTCAATTCTGTTCAGTCTGGGTCCTTGAAAACTGAATTCCAGAGATGGCATGCATGCAGGAACCAAACAAAATCCCTGGAAACATTTCAAATATTTAAAAGGGTGGGGGACTTCAGAAACTGTTTTTCTTATGGTGAATTTTTTTCTTTTCTTTTTTCTTTTTTGTCCGTGTTTTCTATGAGTAAAAATGCACACATCTGAATTTTTTATTTAAAAAAAGGATCTTCAACCTGTAGCCCAATGATAGGTTTACTCTGGGTTTGCAGCCATTAGTCCATACCAGAAATGAATTTTTTCCATTCAAGGAAGCTCACGCACAGGCAAGATTGGCGATCCTGCCCACCCTATAATGACTATGCTATGCTACGTTGCTTTAGTCATGTCTGACTCTTTATGACCCTGTGGACTGTAGCCGACTAGGCTCCTTTGTCCATGGAATTCTCCAGGCAAGATTACTAGTGTGGGTTGCGATGCCCTTCTCCAGGGGATCTTTCCAACCCAGGGATCGAATCCACATCTCATTATCTCTCCTGCAATGACAGGTGGGTTCTTTACCACAAGCTGCACCTGGAAAGCCCCACCCTGTGACAGGGATGCTGGTAAATAAATTTTGTGTATGTGCAGGCAGGTGTCTGGGATGGTGAATGAGAGCTTTTGGTACATGTGCTATGAGGAGAGGAGACACAGCTGCTGCCCTTGAATATCTGAAGTGTTGCCATAAGCAAGAATACTAATTTTTTGTGGTTGCAAAAGACATTACTAAGACAGTGAGTTGAAGTCCTGAAGAAGCAGATATTAAGTCATTAACAGAAAAATGTCTGAGTGCAACATGGAGTGGGTCACCTTGTTGAAAAGAGGACTCTTCTAAGACCACTTGCAGCCCTAGGATTCTGTCATATGTGATACTGCATTATTGTAAATATTGGCTGCGTAAAACTCAGTGTTGACATGACATTGATCCTGGAGATTTTCCCCACTGGCTTGGACTTTGTAAAGGTTTCTGTAACGCATATCCACAGTTATCTTCATACAATGCTTTTGAAGCAGGCAGGGATGAGGTGGTATCACTTGCTTCTCTTAGCAGATGCAGGAACAGCAGTTGGGGAAGTGAGAGAGACACATGTGGCAGTGTTACCTCAGTCAGAATCAGGTGCTTCCCAGGAAGCATCTCACCTTGCTAAAATGTCATTTCAGTGTTTAAAGAGAAGGTACATTCCTTGTTTACAGCATGGCTTCTGAATGCAGGCCAACCACTTCATCTGGTGTTCAGTTGAGTCAACAGCAATTCTGTCCGACACTGGGAGAGAAATTGGCAACGTTGGACTTGGTAAGAGATGGTGCAGTGTGTCAAGCTCCAGCAATGTGCCCTCCTCAGGCATTTTTTTCCTCAGCTGTCTTTCAGATAGTGTTGATGATATTTAACTTTAGCCTTTCTTCTTAAGGCAAATTTAAGTCACATACTTAAGAAGGTGATTTTGTCATATTTAGCAATGAAGGTGAGGCTTATAGTGGTTTGAAAGAGTTGTCTAGGGGCCAAAATCTCCTTCATGCCGGAGCCAGAGTGAGAACCAGAATACTGTCTTCATGAACCTCAGCTAGTACTCTTCACAACTTTGTGCCACTCCTTGACAAGAGTCCCAGAACATGGTCCTTAATATCTGCATTCGCTGATTATAGAGTGGCTCTCAATGTCCTAAAAGTCAACTTAGTATTTATTATCAGTTATTGCACCTACCTAATGCAAGCCACTGTGGAGGATATAAATATCACCAATCTGTACATTCTACACAATCTGTACATTCCCTGCCTTATAACAGAGCCACCCCAACTTGCCAAGGAATTCCAAAGTTTCAGATTCTAAGTCTGTTAAGAGTTCAATGCACACATGTTTGGATCCTTCAGATTGGTAGTTTGCTGATTGATGAGAGGGGCACTGCTTTTACCTTGGTCAGATATATCATAGAGAAATAGCTGACTATATATCTCAATCCTTTTTGTTCAAGGTGGAGCATCCATTTCCCTCATTCTCAAGAACCACCACTTTATTTTTATCCTTATTTAAGTCTGCCTTTAACTTGACACCATAGCTGAAATTCTTTATTCTATAATCCTAAACACAGAGGGCTGGTGGAAGAAACTGTGGTTCTTATTAGGTGAGAGACACCCTAGCATAAACACAAGGGAGCTTACAGGGAGTAAGGGCAAATGAGAGAACACACAGCCAGCTACTAGGATTCAGAACAAAGCCCTGAGCTTGCCTGCAGACTCTGGACTGGCCTGCCTCTCCCACCCCACCTCGCCCCATAACTCCGATTTGCCTCTGTCCAGACCAGCTTCCTTCCAGAGGCTCGCCTGGACCTGCTGTTCCCCCTACACCACAGGTATGCTGGGTTATGCCTTCTGCCTGAAATGCCCTTCTCTTTCTTACCCTGGTTAATTTCTACTTAACCTTCAGATTTCCAATAAGTTATCACTTCCCCAAGGCAGCCTCATAAGGCTTAGACCACCATGTACCTTCAGAGTCAGATGTAATGAATCTCACCATTTGCCTTATCATGTAGGAGCTATTCATCAAAGTGAATGCCCAGTTTGGCCCAAGTGAAAGTGAAGTCGCTCAGGCGCGTCCGACTCTTTGTGACCCCGTGGACTGCAGCCCACCAGGCTCCTCCATCCATGGGATTCTCCAGGCAAGAATACTGGAGTGGGTTGCCATTTCCTTCTCCAGGGGATCTTCCTGACCCGGGGATCAAACCCAGGTCTCCCACATTGCAGGCAGACGCTTTAACCTCTGAGCCACCAGGGAAGCCCGTTTGGCCCAATGGCTTAAACAAATCCTGCTTTAAGGTCTCACCAGAGAAATTTTGTCAGAATTACTGGAACTAACTATACATCCAACAATCCACTCATCCATCCATCCATGCATGCATCGAACCAACCATTCACCAACATTCACCAGGAGTCCTGTAGGAACTAGTCACTAAGGGATACAGGCTGCCTCCTGACCAGATATATTTGGAATAGCCAAGGAAGTCTTCTCAACTTTTAAGGCCAATCCCAACACTATTGGCCTTTCTGGAATGGTGTCTACATTACCCTGGCTGGCCCTAGGGCTTTTGCTGTCTTTCAGGACCACATCTAAACAGAGTACCTGACTCAGTCATTCTCCATCCCATGATATGTGGCTGAACCACTCTGCCACCACTTTGTTAGCTCCAGCTTAGGCCCACAGTCCTACCCCTTCCCTTTTTCTGAGTGACTGAGCTTTAGCCTCACTCACAAGGAATGCACCAAATCAGATGAGTCCCCATTTAGCTTTTTTTCATGAAAATTTAAAGACTGCCTTTTGCTGACACAGATGGTTGATGGTCATGAGATGCCCTCAGAGAGTGGGGGAAAAAGCCTTCATTCCAATTGGTGTGGACTTGGTTCCAATTGCTCTTCACTTGGTCAGTCAATTTAGTAGCTTGTTTGTGTCTGACTGTTTGTGACCACATGGACTGCAGCACACCAGGCCTCCCTGTCCATCACCACCTCCTGGAGCTTGCT
Source organism: Bubalus kerabau (assembly GCF_029407905.1). Classification (NCBI taxonomy): domain Eukaryota; kingdom Metazoa; phylum Chordata; class Mammalia; order Artiodactyla; family Bovidae; genus Bubalus; species Bubalus kerabau. Next base: position 141,682,873 of record NC_073624.1, read on the forward strand.
CAAACTCATGTCCATCGAGTTGGTGATGCCATCCAACCATCTCATTCTCTGTCATCCCCTTCTCCCCCTGTCTTCAATCTTTCCCAGCATCAGGGTCTTTTCCAGTGAGTCAGCTCTTCGCATCAGGTGGCCAAAGTATTGGAGCTTCAGTATCAGTCCTTCCAATGAATATTCAGGGTTGATTTCCTTAAGGATGGACTGGTTGGATCTCCTTGCTGTCCAAGGGACTCTCAAGAGTCTTCTCCAACACCACAGTTCAAAGGCATCAATTCTTTGACACTCAGCTTTCTTTATGGACCAACTCTCACATCCATACATGACTACTGGAAAAACCATAGCTTTGACTAGACAGACCTTTGTTGGTAAAGCAATGTGTCTTTAATATGCTGTCTAGGTTGGTCATAGCTTTCCTTCCAAGGAGAAAGCATCTTTTAATTTCATGGCTGCAGTCACCATCCACAGTGATTTTGGAGCACAAGAAAATAAAATCTGTCACTGTTTCCATTGTTTACCCATCATGAAGTGATGGGACTGGATGGCATGATCTTAGTTTTTTGAATGCTGAGTTTTAAGCCAGCTTTTTCATTCTCCTCTTTCACTTTCATTAAGAGGCTCTTTAGCTCTTCTTTGCTTTCTGCCATAAAGGTGGTGTCATCTGCATATCTGTGGTTATTGATATTTCTCCCAGCAATCTTGATTCCAGCTTGTGCTTCATCCAGTCTGGCATTTAGCATGATGTATTCTGAAGGTAAGTTAAATAAGCAGGGTGACAATATAAGCCTTGATGTACTCCTTTCCCAATTTGGAACCAGTCTGTTCTATGTCCAGTTCTAACTGTTGCTTCTTGACGTGTATACAGATTTCTCAGGAGGTAGATAAGGTGGTCTGGTATTCCCATCACTTTAAGAATTTTCCACAGTTTTCTCGACTACAAATTGGCACTTACCAGGAGCATTGCCAGTGGCTGAAAGCAGAGGCATTTGCCATCTGCTATGGAGATTGAATCCCTTGCTGCTATAGCTGTTGACCTTCAACAACCCCTGAGGGAGTTCAGGGTGGAGGGAGGCACTCTGTGCTCCAGGGAACCTGGTGGGACAGGTCTTTAGATAGTTGGATGTTTTTAGGAACAGATTTTATTATCTCAATCCTTGCATCTCCTCATATCTAGAGAAGCACTAAATCCCTTCATGGTGATATCAGATCCTCATAACTAACAAAAAAACCTTTTGTAAAATGCGTGCTTCATGGTATTGAACTCCCCCTTCACCAAAACCTTATATATTGACTTTCCCCCACGGCCGCTTTAGAGAAGTCTCTCAGACCTATCTAGAGATGCTGCTTCCTGGGCTGCAGTCCCCATTTTGCCCCAAATAAAACTCAACTCGCAGCTCTCAAGTTGCTTTTCTAGTTGACAGTTTGCCGTGATCCACACAGCCAAAGCCTTTAGAGTAGTCAGTGTAGCAGAAGTAGATGTTTTTATGGAATTCTCTTGCTTTTTCTATGATCCAGTGGATGTTGGCAATTTGATCTCTGGTTCCTCTACCTTTTCTAAATCCAGCTTGAACATCTGGAAGTTTTCAGTTCATGTACTGTTGAAGCCTAGCTTGGAGAATTTTGAGCATTATTTTGCTAGCATATAAGATGAGTGCAATTAGTCCCTTTGCTGGATCCCCAGGTTTGGAAATCTGTTGTGGGCCCTAGAACTTTCGCAACAGTGTGAGAACTTCTTTGATATAATTGTTCTCCAGTTTGTGGGTTGTCTGCTTGGTGGCTGTATGGTGGGGCTTACACGCTGTACCTCTCAGGTCTGCTGCAGCCAGAGCCTAGGTCCCTGGGGCAGGCCACTGCTGACCTGTGCCTCTGCAGGAAGCAGGTCTGGCTCAGTCTCTTGTGGGGTCCCTGGGTTCTGGTGTGCACAAGGTTTTATTTGAGCCTTCCGAGCATCTCTGGTGAGTATGGGGTTTGATTCTAAATGCAATTTCACCTCTCCTACCTTCTTTCTGGGGCTTCTCCTTTGCCCTTGGACATGGGCTATCTTTTTTGGTGGGATCAAACATTCTCCTGTCAATGGTTATTCAGCAGTTAGTTGCAATTTTGGAGTTCTCCCAGGAGAAGATGAGCGCATGTGCTTGTACTCTGCCATCTTGGTCCCTCCTTCACTTGGTAGTCAGATTCTGTTTTTAGCCTTAGCCCCTCTAAATTACTCTGTGCCCCTTTGGCAGTGTGGGGTGAAGCTGCAAATGCTTCTGGATCCTCTGTATGCCTCAACCTGCCTATCTGAATGTAAGGTACCCACAATAAATTGCACTTTATGGAGCTGCCTGCTTTGTTTTCAGCCACAAGATTGTTCTCATTTCAAGTGATGATATGATCCAATAACCCTGCTTCCCAACCTGTAACACTTTATTTGCTTCACAGCATTGATTACTATCTGAAATTATTTACTCATTCTTTCCCTACCCCACCTTGTGGAAGTGCCATATTGTTCATTGAGTACTGCCCCAATACTGATTGATGAAAATGTGTTCAGTGAATCAGTGAATTGGTTCTAGACAGAAAGTCCTTCTCCTGAGCTCTGATTTGGAGCAAGGCTAATAAATAGCCATTGATGGCTGGGAGGTTACAGTGAAAAGACTTGGAGGAATCCCTGTGGTATGTAGAATACATGGAGGAATCTTTGGGGTATCCCATCTGGTCTGAATGTTCTTCCTTAGATGAAGGCAGTTTGTAACCAATGTTTGTCCTCCCAGGGATAACATAGGCTTCTGCAAAAGGGAAGCGGGCTAATAGGCAACCCTCCCTCTTCAGATGGTAACAGAAATGTATATTCCTCAAGGAATGTATATAACAGTCTAATGCATATCTTTGAGTTGTGCAGAAACTAACAGCCCTGCCCAGGTGGGGGATGGTAACTACATGTTGACTGCAAGCACACAGACCCCAGACTGGTCAGAACCAGAAGGTTGATGATTAAGACTCTTAAAACACCATCCTGTTTATTCACTATGAACCAATCAGAAGGAATTCATGTACCCTGCAACCCTCACCCCCAATGTTGCCTTAAAAAACCCTTCCCTGAAAGCCATCAGGGAGTTTGGGTCTTCTGAGCATGAGCTGCCTGTTCTCCTTGTTTGGTGCTAGCAATAAATGCTGTACTCTCCTTCACTACACCCCAGAGTCAGTAAGTTAGCTTTGCTGCATGGTGAGTGAGCAGACTCAAGTTCCGTTCAGTACCAGTATCTGTGTTCTCTATTAACTCTCTAGCTAATTCTGATACACACCAAAGTTTGACAGCCTCTGCACTGTATGGCTGCATTTCCCAAAGTTTGTTCCATGGAACACTAGATCTCAGAGTGTTAACAGTTAATTAAATTATCAGATGAAATAAGTTATCCTACTGCAGATGGTTCAGAATCATTAAATGGGAATGTGCATCACGAATCTCTTCAGAGTGAGGAAAGTATCTGATGCTTCCAAAACTTATTTAGCCATGGAACTATTTCTTCTTGAGAATGTGCATCTTCTGCAACTGCTACAGTTAGTGTTCAGATTATACATTGGTAAACATTTGAAAATTACAATCACTCCCCACTGCCCCCACTTCATGAGAGAACTTCAGATCTTTTATCTTAAGGCAGTACACATTTAACAACCCAAGTGGCCAATTTTAGGTGATTTGGGGGATCACCTGAAACCTTGTTTCTCCAAGTGGTCTGTGAAACAATTTCCTGCCTCCCTTGGGAGTTTGTTAGAAAAACAGAATCCCAGGTCCCACCCCAGAGCTACAGAGTTGGAATCTGCATTTTAATAGGATCCCTGAGTGATTCATTAGCATCAGTATAGAGAAGTGGCTCTTAATGGGGCCAGGGGTAGGGATAGGGGAGGCAGAAATACAAGGGGAGCTATTCAATATGCAAAGAGGCCTTTTGCTGAGGCCCCACCAAGGTGGCACAGTCTTAAAGAATCCACCTGCAATACAGGAGACACAGGTTCAATTCCTGGGTGGAGAAGATCCCCAGGAGAAGGAAATAGTAACCCACTCCAGTATTCTTGCCTGGGAAATTTCATGGACAGAGGAGCCTGGTGGGCTACAGTCCATGGGGTCACAAAAGAGTCAGATTCAACTTAGCAAGTAAACAAAACAACAATCAAGACGCTTCCTGATACTTAAATCATTTATCAAACAATAAACTATATAAAAAAACACGCATTGCAGGCGGATTCTTTATCATCAGAATCACCAGGGAAGCCCTATAAATTAATATATTTGTATATAACAGAGAAAAAACTTGATTGTGACTCTACCAAGTATACAAATTGCTTGAGATTTCATTGTTGTTCTTAGGCTTCTTAGCACTAGTGAACTAAAAGTGAAACTCAAAAGTTCCTTTGTCTCTTTATTCTTAAGAGCTTTCATCTCCACCTCTGAAATACTTTGCCAAGTGTACCACCCTGTGGATCATCCAGGTAATCCAGCTTCCTTTTCTCTGTTCATATGGCCTCTCGTGTGTCTGGATTTTTGTGGTATATCTAGATTCTCTCTTTGCCTTGCCTTCTGACTTTTAGCAGCATTAACATGATGTTCCCAAGTGTGGTTTTCTTTGCATTTATTTTGCTTATGGCTGCTTCTTGAATGTGTGGCAGAGTTTCAGGAACTTGTGTACTGCTGTCACTCTTCATTAGGAAAATTTTTGGCCATTTTATCTTCAAATATTCCTTTTGCTTCATTCTCTCCTGTCCTTCTAGAGTTTATATGTATTACATATTTTCATTCTGTCCTACATGTCTTTTGTGCTTTTTTCTATATTTTTCATTCCTACTTCCATTGTGCTTCAGTTTGGACATTTTCTTTTTTCTTTTCTTTCTTCCTTTTTTTTTTTGCCTCGTGGTATGGTTCGCAGATTCTTAATTCCTGGCCAGGGATGGAACCCATGCCCCCTGCAGTGGAACCATAGAGTCCTAACCACTGGACCACTGGGGAATTCCCTATTGGTCATTTTTGCTGTTCATTAGTCCTGTCTTCTGTTTCTAACCTCTATTAAATCCATAATATCACATATTTTTAAATTCTTAAATTTCCATTTGATTCCATTTAGAGATTATAATTCTCTGAAAATTTCCCATGTTAAAATTGGTATTGTCTGTTTTCTTAAACATACTACACAGATATTTTAAAGTTCTATTTTCTTGAACATATTAATCGTAGTTAAAGTCCTTTTCTGCTAACTACAATATCTATGTCATCTGTGGTTCTATTCCTACTGAATGGTTTTTCTTGTGGTTTTAGTAATATAGTCCTGAGTCACAGCATGTATAGAATTTTTTTTTATTAAATGTTGGTCATGTGTCTAAAAATTATATCACTCCAAGTGGCTTTTTTTCCTTCACAGGGGGTTTATCCTTTCCTCTGCTAGGTAGGTAAAATTTCTTAAACTGATCAGGGAATGAACTGAGTTGAGGCTAACTGACAGTTCTGGCAAGGTTCAGTCTGCCTCTGAACCTTGTCTTTTACTGAGATATTGCCCTTCAGGATTTTCTCAACTAAATGTCTCGTGTATTCACTGTTGCCCCTCTTCCTGGCAGGATCTTTTTTTTTTTTTCTCTCTTTTGCATTATGAAACAGTGGGAAATTCCTTTCTGATTTTCAGACATTTCTGATATGGCTTGCAAGTCCTAAAGTCTCTTTGTCTGGCCAGTACCATGCATGCTTGCTAAGTTGCTTCAGTCTTGTTTGACTCTCTGCAACCCTCTGGACCATAGCCTGCCAGGCTCCTCTGTCCATGAGATTCTCCAGGCAAGAATACTGGAGTGGGTTGCCATGTCCTCCTCCAGGGAAATCTTCCGGACCCAGGGATCGAACCCATGTCTCCTGCATTGGCAGCCAGGTGCTCTACCATTAGTGCCACCTGGGAAGCCCCCAGTACCATCAGTCTATGAAAAGATGTTAGTGTTTTAGATGTTTTCTGCTTAGCTTTTCAATGACCTGCACTGCCACTTCAGAAATTGGCAAACGGCAAATGTCTTGAGGGTTTTGCATTTGAGGTCCCTTGAAGTGAAGTGAAGTGAAGTGAAGTGAAGTCACTCAGTCGTGTCCAACTCTTTGCGACCCCATGGACTATAGTCTACCGGGTTCCTCCATCCTTGGGATTTTCCAGGCAAGAGTACTGGAGTGGGTTGCCATTCCCTTCTCCACAGGATCTTCCCAACCCAGGGATTGAACCCGGGTCTCCTGCATTGCAGGCAGACGCTTTACTGCCTGAGCCACCAGGGAAACCTGAAGTCCCTTAAGCCTTTAATTATGTCTCTATAGCACCACTGCTGCTGCTGCTGCTGCTAAGTCGCTTCAGTCGTGTCCGACTCTGTGCGACCCCACAGACGGCAGCCCACCAGGCTCCTCTGTCCCTGGGATTCTCCAGGCAAGAACACTGGAGTGGGTTGCCATTTCCTCCTTCAATGCATGAAAGTGAAAAGTCAAAGTGAAGTCGCTCAGTCGTGTCCGACTCTTAGCGACCCCATGGACTGCAGCCCACCAGGCTCCTCCGTCCATGGGATTTTCCAGGCAAGAGTACTGGAGTGGGGTGCCATAGCACCACAAGACCATTCAAATTTCTGCTAGTTTTCCTTCCTCCTGGCTCTCTGGAAAAATCTCAGACTGACAATCTCTTACAATCTGCATATGTCCCAAGGATAAAACTGATTGTACATGCCAGAAGCTGAGGTTCTTTCCTCTTGAGAAATTTAGATTTTTACCCTCTTTGATTCAGCAGTTGTCTATCTTTAAACAAGTGATCTTGTCTTACCCAGAATCTCTGGTTGTTTATGAAGGAAGTACTGGTCAACCACAAATTATACCATCCTACCCATAACTAAACTATGGAAAATTCTGAAAGAGATGGGAATACCAGACCACCTGACCTGCCTCTTAAGAAACCTATATGCAGGTCAGGAAGCAACAGTTAGAACTGGACATGGAACAACAGACTGGTTCCAAATAGGAAAAGGAGTACGTCAAGGCTGTATATTGTCATCCTGCTTATTTAACTGCTATGCAGAGTACATCATGAGAAACGCTGGGCTGGAAGAAACACAAGCTGGAATCAAGATTGCCAGGAGAAATATCAATCACCTCAGATATGCAGATGACACCACCCTTATGGCAGAAAGTGAAGAGGAACTAAAAAGCCTCTTGCTGACAGTGAAAGAGGAGAGTGAAAAAGTTGGCTTAAAACTCAACATTCAGAAAAGTAAGATCATGGTATCTGGTCCCATCACTTCATGGGAAATAGATGGGGAAACAGTGAAAACAGTGTCAGACTTTATTTTTTTGGGCTCCAAAATCACGGCAGATGGTGACTGCAGCCATGAAATTAAAAGATGCTTACTCCTTGGCAGGAAAGTTATGACCAACCTAGATAGCATATTCAAAAGCAGAGACATTACTTTGCCAACAAAGATCCATCTAGTCAAGGCTATGGCTTTTCCAGTGGTCATGTATGGATGTGAGAGTTGGACTGTGAAGAAGGCTGAGCGCCGAAGAATTGATGCTTTTGAACTGTGGTGTTGGAGAAGACTCTTGAGAGTCCCTTGGACTGCAAAGAGATCCAACCAGTCCATTCTAAAGGAGATCAGCCCTGGGATTTCTTTGGAAGGAATGATGCTAAAGCTGAAACTCCAGTGCTTTGGCCACCTCATGTGAAGAACTGACTCATTGGAAAAGACCCTGATGCTGGGAGGGATTGGGGGCAGGAGGAGAAGGGGACGACAGAGGATGAGATAGCTGGATGGCATCACCAACTTGATGGACATGAGTTTGAGTGAACTCCGGGAGTTAGTGATGGACAGGGAGGCCTGGCGTGCTGTGATTCATGGGGTCGCAAAGAGTTGGACATTACTGAGCGACTGAACTGAACCCAGAACTGAATATTCTTATCTCGCCTTCTGAATTGACACTTTGATTTTTTTTTCTCCCTAGTCAGTTTTTTGGTTTTTTTTTTTTTAACCTTTTTATTTTTTACTGGAGTACAGCCAACTAACAATGTTGTGCTAGTTTCAGGTATACAGCAAAGGGACTCAGCCATACATATGCATATTGGATTTGACATTTTGATCACATAATTTCTCTGACTTTTCATTTTGACTTCACTCATGGATGCTATTTCTTGGATCACCTTCAGCTCTGAGGCATGCAGATCTCACAATCCCTTCCCCAGTAGGCTTCCCAACACAGATCAAGTGTCTTAGGCTTCTACTTGGTCAGATGGAAGATCACCAGGAAAAAACTATGAAATTAAAATAGTATGAGCTGAACACAGATTGAGCCAAATGCAAGAAATCACTTTTGGTGGAAGAATGATTATTTGCATCCATAATTAATGTTCACCTAACACAAGAAAAGGAAGTGTTTTCCCTAGATATTTTATTATTTGAAGAATGGTTTTCATCTGAAACATTCCCATGCTTTCCCAATACTGAATCCAAAAGCACATGTCTGATATCTTGAAGGCAGAGCCTATTACTTCCAATCTCTTGATGACAGAAAATAGAAAAAATAATATATTGAAGATTTTTGAGTGGCCACGGATCCTGAAACATTAGGTGGCAATTTAGAATTCACAATAAACTTTTCCTATTCACACTGACATCTTATGAGAAAAAGAAGGAGATAGAGAGAGAAAAGGAAGTTGAAGAGACATGTAACCACACAGCATGAACTATTACTGTAATCTGATGTGCTTCCTCAAACCAATTATAAGAACCTTTGAAGGCAAGGTCCCTCTGGAACTCAATAATCCAGACAATTTCAGATGATTTGAGATCTAATAGACCTATTTTGTTAGCAGAAGAACTATTGGAAATAATATTAAAAGATGTATTTCTATTTGAGAGAATCAACCTCAATAAATGTACTTACTTTGTTTACCAAATGACCATTTATATTGTTCCTAAAAATTTCTAACATTGGTCATCAACTCCTTGAGTCTATTTGAGGTAAACATACTATTCTTTCTCCTTATTTTGTGTCATTTTTATTAATATATTAGCCTAACACTGATTATTACTGTGCATCCTGTCTAAAGTACTTAGAGTAGTTTATTTTAGTACTTTGTACCATAGCAGTCATTTAAAAAAAATACCAGTAATGATTACAGTGGATAAAACATTAAATAGTCTTTCACAAATAGAAACTGCTCTAAACATGAACAAAATGTCAGTTTCATTTCTTTGCTAATATCATGCTTTATTCAACTAAAGTTATTTCCTGCAGCCTTTACCTCTAAAGAGTTGGCATAGAAAGTAAGAGATGATGAAAATAAGCTCATCTTAATCAAAACCTTGGAAATTTTGCTAATTTTCCTCAGAGCCATCATACAGGAGGAAAAATAATTTCCCCTCTACCCTTGTATGTTCTGGGCTGAGACTCCCTTATAATAAAAGACAGATTAACAAGAGGAAAAACAACTTAAAATACATATGCAGTTTTGTAAAGATATGAGAATCCACAAAGATAGGAGACTCAGAAGGGACCAAAGCACACAAAGGAACAATAAATTTGTGAAGAACTGACAAGACAATGCAGCTTTAGGATAGGACTCTGTGGATCACAACAAACTGTGGAATATTCTTAAAGAGATGGGAATACCAGACCGCCTTACCTGTCTCCTGAGAAACCTGTATGCAGAACAAGAAGCAATGATTAGAACTGGACATGGAACAACAGACTGGTTCCAAATTGGGAAAGGAGTACTTCAAGGCTGTATATTGTTACCCTGCTTATTTAACTTATATGCAGAGTACATCATGAGAAATGCTGGGCTGGAAGACTCACAAGCTGGAATCAAGATTGCCAGGAGAAATAACAACAACCTCAGATATGCAGATGATACCACTCTAATGACACAAAGTGAAGAGGAACTAAAGAGCCTCTTGATGAAAGTGAAAGAGCAGAGTGGAAAAGTTGGTTGAAAACTCAACACTCCAAAAACAAAGATCATGGCAACTGGTCCCATCACTTCATGGCAAATAGATGTTTTTTTTTCCCCTTGGGCTCCAAAATCACTGTGGATGCTGACTGCAGCCATGAAATCAAAAGATGCTTGCTCCATGGGAAAAAAAGCTATGACAAACCTAGACAGTGTATTAAAAAGCAGAAACATCACTTCGCTGACAAAGGAGTGTATAGTCAAAGCTATGGATTTTCCTGTAATCATGGTACAGATGTGAGAGTTGGACCATAAAGAAGGTGGAGCACCAAAGAATTGACGCTTTCAAATTGTGGTGACTCTCAAGAGTCCCTTAGACAGCAAGGAGACCAATCCAGTCAATCCTCAACGAAATCAACCCTGAATATTCATTGGAAGGACTGATGCTGAAGCTGAAACTCCAATACTTTGGCCAACTGATGCAAAGAACTGACTCACTGGAAAAGGCCCTGATGCAGAAAAAGACTGAAGGCAGGAGGAGAAGGGGATGACAGAGGATGGTTGGATGGCATCACTGACTCAATGGACATGAGTTTGTGCAAACTCTGGGAGACAGTGAAGGACAGGAAAGCCTGGCTGCAATTCATGGGGTCGCAAAGAGTCAGACACGACTTAGCAACTAAACAACAACTAAAATGATGAAATAATGAGGTTTGTGTAATACAACCTTGTTGGCCCTAAACACCCTGAGTCTGGTGACGAGAATGCCTTTTACCCTCCTAATATAGGGGAAGGTACCTTTTACATGGAAGATCTATCTCCAGCTTTAAGGGGTTTGATAAAAGGGTCAGAAGATCCTTTTTGCACCAGCTGTTTCTCAAATACCTTTATTCAAAATAATCAATATGTCTAAGTGGCATGTAAGGGACATTCTGAACCCCTACACTATTTATCTAACTTAAGGTAGATGTGCTTCATCATCCACAGCCCAGACATGGTTGTAATAGTTGCCTGAAAGATGGACAGGACTTCAGAGATCTTTAGTCTCCTTCCTGTTTTATGCGTGGGGAAACTGAGATGTGGACTGACAGCATGATTTTCCAAGGATCACCTAGACAGTTAGTAGCAGAGAAAGAAGGACAATCTGAATCTCTCAATTTTCTTAAACTGGAAGCTCCTTGAGAGTAAATATCAAATTTACTTTTCTCAGAAGCTTACTTTTTTCTTACATTGCATCTCTCTATTTAAAAAATACCTAAATCAGATTCAGTATGTATATTGTGCATTGTATGCTACCTTTGTGCAAAAAAGGAAAAGTAAAGAATAGGAAATATATATTTGTAAAAAAAAAAGACAATGGAAAGATAAACTAAAAACTACAATATATTAGTTCCCTTTCTTAGGGGAGGGAGAGAATAGGAAGGAGAGAGATACAATGAAGACTTCTCCAAATTACTTTGTTTCATGATTTTGATTTTGAACCACCTGTTTTACATAACAAAAAACCAACTTAAACATGTAAAAATCGAAAATAATGAGAGAAATACACAAATAGCTAAAGGAATGAAAAATAGAAGCCAACATGATTACAGTCAGGAATAATTTTTAGTGGTCTACCTTCCAGTGGTGATATTCAAATAGAATGATGAACTCAACACTGATGAATATTTCTCATGAAAGGAAAGTCAGCAGCAAATGTCTGTCTTCTGCTTTGGTGTGGTCTATTTATTCTCAAAGATTGTGTAACATGTTTCATGGCCAATCTCAGACTATGTCATTCTTAAAGATGGTATCTACTAGTTCTGCTTTGGGCTGTATAGTCAGATTAAATTCAAATCCACTATTTACTACTCTTGTCACTTTGAGCAAAATACTTAACTTCTCTGGGCTTTCATTTGCATATATATAAAGTGCAAGCAATAATGATCCTTACCTCAAGGACTTGCTCTGAGCATTAATATAGATAATCCACATAAAGAGTTTAGCATGATCTCAGGTGCATACTGAGAGCTCAATAAATTTTAGCAGTTATTTAAAGAAATACTGCTTCAACAAGGAGAAATAACTAAGAAATAAAAGTAAATAGATCTATTTTTATATTAAAAAATGTAAACTACCATATACATACAAAAGAGTATATATAATATATAGGTATAATTTTTAAAATAATTAAATAAATTATCAGGAGCTCCTGCCTAGCTTAAGGTATAGACTACAATGAATTTTTAAGTCCTTGCAGATAATGTTCTCTTTAGTTTTGCTTACTTTAGAAATCTTTAAAAATAGGTTTTACTGTATCTTTTGTGATTAAACTTTCTCAACATTTCTTTATTTGGGATTCATGCTAGTTGCATTTCACTTTGTTTCATGGTTGCATTGATGCTTTCAAATTGTGGTGTTGGAGAAGACTCTTGAGAGTCCCTTTGAGAGTAAAGAGATCAAACCAGTCAATCCTTAGAGAAATCAACCCTGAATATTCATTGGAAGGACTGACGCTGAAGCTGAAACTCCAATACTTTGGTCACCTGATGCAAGGAGCCGACTCACTGGAAAAGACCTTGATGATGGGAAAGATTGAGGACAGGAGAAGGGGACGACAGAGGATGAGATGGTGGGTGGTATCACCAACTCAGTGGACATGAGTTTGAGCAAACTCTGGGAGATAGTGAAGGACAGGGAAGCCTGGCTTGCTTCAGTCTATAGTGTCGCAAAGAGTCAGACATGACTGAGTGACTGAACAGCAGCAACAGGGTTGCAAGGTGCTGCGTTATATGAACACGCCACAACTATTTTAAAAATCTACTCTACCACTGACGAGTATTTGGATTGACTTTTTTGCTATTCATAGTGTCAAATGGCAAAAATAATACAATTTAGTAATGAGTGGGATGACTTAATTTCCAGAGACAAAGTATGTGTGGTTACAGCAGTGGGTGGTAGAGCCAGAGTAATAATCAGATTGTTTACCATGGACCTCTTTGGTGGTGCCTTATTGATGTCCCTGGGACTGTAATAGATAGGCAGCCATTTTCTTAGGTAACGGAGATCTCAGTCATCCACAACTGTGTTCTCATCCCCAGTTTCCACCCTGAGTGAGTTCACAGGACCCTGTGAATGGAGGGGAATCTAGTCAACCTGAAGAAGGATCCCACAACACTGGCACACTTACTGTAAATCTGGTAATAGCCTTTCCCTCAAAAATCTGTGGCTATTTACCAGAGTTAACCTACAGCCGGTAAAGTAAATACCCAGATTTTTCAGGACTTACCTCTCACTGGCTCTGACCTGATACATATCACAAGGACCCAAAGATCCTTGTGTTTTATTTATCAATAAGAGTAGAGACTTTGGAGTTTAGGTGAAAAATGGAATTTTAACCTAAATCCATATCACAGTTGGCCCAGGGGGTCTGCAAAGCCAAACTGTGCTAATCTTTGAAAGCATGATTGAAATTGATTTAATCAGCTTCTGGAAACATCCTCACCTTTGGAGTAAAGCTTTTGTGACAGGAAAGGCCCAGTAGAGGTCCTTAGATTTGCTTCTCCCAAATAGTAAACAACAATTAATACTACCTCCCTGAGGTAACTGCAGAGATCAGTGCCACTATCAAATCTTGAAAGCTGTAGGGTCATTGATTCATTTCACATCAACATTAATTCATCTGTGTGGTCCACGCAAAATATAGATGAATCTGGAATAATACTGCAGATGTTACAGGTGTGGGCTCCTTGCTGAAACAATAGCTGGTATTAGCAATTATTCTGGATAATGTTCTTCCCACTGTATTCTGAATAGCAAAAGAAATCAGAGGCAGTTTGCTTTCATCTATCCTGAAAGATGATGCTGTGAAAGTGCTGCACTCAATATGCCAGCACATTTGGAAAACTCAGCAGTGGCCACAGGACTGGAAAAGGTCAGTTTTCATTCCAATCCCAAAGAAAGGCAATGCCAAAGAATGCTCAAACTACCACACAATTGCACTCATCTCACATGCTAGTAAAGTAATGCTCAAAATTCTCCAAGCCAGGCTTCAGCAATAGGTGAACCATGAACTTCCTGATGTTCAAGCTGGTTTTAGAAAAGGCAGAGGAACCAGAGATCAAATTGCCAACATCTGCTGGATCATAGAAAAAGCAAGAGAGTTCCAGAAAAGCAACTATTTCTGCTTTATTGACTATGCCAAAGCCTTTGACTGTGTGGATCACAATAAACTGTGGACAATTCTGAAAGAGATGGGAGTACCAGACCACCTGATCTGCCTCTTGAGAAATTTGTACGCAGGTCAGGAAGCAACAGTTAGAACTGGACATGGAACAACAGACTGGTTCCAAATAGGAAAAGGAGTTCGTCAAGGCTGTATATTGTCACCCTGTTTATTTAACTTATATGCAGAGTATATCATGAGAAACGCTGGACTGGAAGAAACACAAGATGGGATCAAGATTGCCAGGAGAAATATAATAACCTCAGATATGCAGATGACACCACCCTTATGGCAGAAAGTGAAGAGGAAGTAAAAAGCTTCTTGATGAAAGTGAAAGTGGAGAGTGAAAATGTTGGCTTAAAGCTCAACATTCAGAAAACGAAGATCATGGCATCCGGTCCCATCACTTCATGGGAAATAGATGGGGAAACAGTGGAAACAGTGTCAGACTTTATTTTTCTGGGCTCCAAAATCACAGCAGATGGTGACTGCAGCCATGAAATTAAAAGATGCTTACTCCTTGGAAGGAAAGTTATGACCACCTACATAGCATATTCAAAAGCAGAGACATTACTTTGCCAACAAAGGTTTGTCTAGTCAAGGCTATGGTTTTTCCTGTGGTCATGTATGGATGTGAGAGTTGGACTGTGAAGAAGGCTGAGCGCCGAAGAATTGATGCTTTTGAACCGTGGTGTTGGAGAAGACTCTTGAGAGTCCCTTGGACTGCAAAGAGATCCAACCAGTCCATTCTGAAGGAGATCAGTCCTGGGATTTCTTTGGAAGGAATGATGCTAAAGCTGAAACTCCAGTACTTTGGCCACCTGATGTGAAGAGTTGACTCATTGGAAAAGACTCTGATGCTGGGAGGGATTGGGGGCAGGAGGAGAAGGGGACGACAGAGGATGAGATGGCTGGATGGCATCACTGATTCGATGGATGTGAGTCTCAGTGAACTTTGGGAGTTGGTGATGGACAGGGAGGCCTGGCGTCCTGCGATTCATGGGGTGGCAAAGAGTCAGACATGACTGAGCGACTGATCTGATCTGATCAGGGATAGCACTAGACTTTCATCATCTTCATTCAGAGCCCATGTCAACATTCTGGGTTTTGGCAAGAAATTAGTCCACAGAAACCAAAGTTGTCTCACCACCCTATAGTATCGTAATAGTGTGTTAGTCCATTACATGGATGACTCATGCTGCTTGAACCAGTAAGTAGGAAGTAACAGGTACTTTAGATGCTGTGGTAAAATACTTGCATGCTCGAGGTGGGAAAAACACCTAATGAAAATTTAAGGTATGCCATCTTGGTGAAACTTCTAGTTGAGTGACTTGGGAAATGAGATATCTCCTAAAAAATAGAAGACAAATTGCTATACCTTATACCCTTATCCCTAGGAAGGTTCGATGGATTTCTCTGGATTTTAAAGGCAACATACACCACATTTGAGTGCACTGTTCTGACACAATGCCAGGTGATGACCTGTGAGTTCGCCAGCTTTGAATGCTCCCAGAATAAAAGAAGCTCTGTAACTGGTCTAGACTTCTGTGCAAGCTGTTCTGCCGTGAGTCTTGTGACCCAGCAAACCAGAAGCTAGAGAGGCTGTAGTGAGCTCTGAGATATGCTCTAGAAGAATCAGCGTGCAGATCCTCAAGATTTGAGAGCCAAGCCATGCCCTCTTCTGAATATAGTCATTCTCCATTTATGAAATAATTCTTAGCTTTCTACTAGGAAGAAGAGACTAGGGCTTCCCAGGTGGCACTAGTAGTAAAGAACCTGCCTGCCAAAGCAAGAGATGTAAGAGACGCAGGTTCAATCCCTGGGTCAGGAAGATCCCCTAGAGAAGGGAATGGCAACCCACTCCAGTATTCTTGCCTGGAGAATCCCATGGACAGAAGAGCCTGGTGGGCTATAGTTCATAGAGTCACAAAGAGTCAGACATTATTGGAGCGACTTAGCACACATAGAAGAGATTGAAGGCTGAAACAAACCACCATGTAAGCATGCAACCTTATGACTTTGTTATAAGTAGTCCCTTATGACTTTGTTAATACCTTATCTACCAAACCATAAAACTGGATGTTCATAGAACACTTCATGATCCCAGGAAAAAGAAAGCGCTATCTCTGAGACTGAAGGTCAGCAGATGTTGAGGACTGAACTGAGTTATGGGAGCATCTGGCTCAAGTGCCCAGGGCACCTGTTCCTGCTCTTACCATCTCTGGTTCAGCTTACACCTTTGGTCTTTTAAAGAGTTCCCCATGACTAGCTGTCTGAAGAAGGAGTTCCCTGTGACTAGTTATCTAGGCCTGGCTCTTGGGTGGTCTCATATAATGTATTAGCTAGGAAGAGACTTATTATAATTTTAAATGTCCTTATTGTGAGAACTCACATATATAGTATGGCTTCCCTCATAGCTCAGTCGGTAAAGAATTTGCCTGCAGTGCACGAGACCTGGGTTGAATTCCTGGGTTGGGAAGATCCTCTGGAGAAGGAAATGGCAACCCACTCCAGTATTCTCGCCTGGAGAATCCCATGGACAGAGGAGCCTGGCGGGCTACAGTCCATGGGGTCGCAAAAGTCAGACATGACTTAGCAACTAAACCACCACCAACATATATAGTAGATGTTACATAAATGTTAGTCCAGCTCAGCAATTTCCAAACTATGTTCTGTAGGACGTCCCTAAATAAGATACTCTAAAAGAATTTCTGGTCTACCAAGTTTGAAGATTTTTGAATAGAAATTAAAAAAAAAAAAATGCAGGCATGCTCAAGGAGATAAGATACCAAGATATACTTTACATTTCAGCATTTCCTAAACTTACTTGACCCTAAAACCCCTTCTTTGCAAAGTATTTCACAGGAATAGTGCTTTCCAAAATCTACCTTGAGTTTTAATAATTTAGACTTTGACAGAATATTAGTTTTGATAGCCAGGAATGAAAGTGTTACATTTTAATACTAGCTCACTAGAATGTAAGATATGCTTATCCTGATTATTCTACAGGACTAGAATTCATAGTTCAGAAAGAAATTTTAATTGAAAATCTTTGCCATGAGGGTAATATAGGTGACATTCCCCAAAAGGAGCATATAAATCAAATTTAGTGATGATTTTTCCATTTTGTAATAGGGACTAGGGTTATAAGGAGATCATAGCTCTGTGAATTCAATTAGGATATAATGAAATGCACTCTTTGAGCTTTTTCATACCAATTGATTTAGAAAGAGAAAAAATATGATAATAAGCATGATATTTGGCATTATGATTACACATCAGGTTATTCAGATTATTAAAATAATTCTTAATGTAAAAACTAAATGTACCTAATTTTGCATTGAAGTTCATGGAGTCAGCAGTTTATTATACTTTCTTTTGAGACACTGGTGGGAGGAAAGAATTGTAAACAAGATAAGGACATGGTACAATAAAGAAAAAATGAGATCTATTTACAAATGACTTTTCTTTATTAATGAGATTTTATAACAGGCCATATCAACATTATTATGTATAGATTAAAAGGCAGAGACAACAGTTTGCTGACAGAAGTCCATAGAGTCAAAGCTATGGTTTTTCTACTAGTCATGTATGGATGTGAGAGTTGGACCATAAAGAAGGATGCTGCTGCTGCTGCTGCTAAGTCGCTTCAGTCTAAAGAATTGATGCTTTCAAACTGTGGTGCTAGAGAAGATTCTTGAGAGTCCTTTGGACAGCAAGGAGATCAAACCAGTCAATCCTAAAGGAAATCAACCCTGAATATTCATCGGAAGGACTGATGCCAAAGCTGAAGCTCCAGTATTTTGGCTACCTGATGCGAAGAGCTGACTCACTGGAAAAGACCCTGATGCTGGGAAAAATTGAGGGCATGAGCAGAAGGAGTCAACAGAGAATAAGATGGTTTGATGGCGTCACTGACTCAATGGACATGAGTTTGGGCAAGGACAGGGAAGTCTGGCGTGCTGCAGTCCATGGGGCTGCAAAGAGTTGGACATGACCGAGCAACTGAATAAGAACAAAAAAATAAACGATTTATCAGACCAATTTCTGAGAACTCTATTAATCTGAGAAGCCCAGGAATGAATGTGCCTATCCAATCAACTTTAGTTTAATTTTGATCCCATCCTTATTATCAAATTCCACACTGAATCTTCTGCTTGTAAGGGATATGAGATGCAAAGGTAGTAAAGTGTAAGGCGATAGGGTTTGTTATTTGTTTGTTTTGGAAGCACTGTATTTAGCTCTGTTGCAGCTATTACGTAATATTGTAGACCAGCTCTGGACATCTGATTCTAGAAATTAAAAAAAGAAATTTTAATTAATTCACTTTATTTTTGGCCGTGCTGGGCCTTCGTTGCTGCATGGGCTTTTTCTAGTTTCGGTGAGTGGGGTCTACTCTCCAGTTGCAGTACGTGGGCTTCTCGTCGCAGTGGCTTCTCTTGCTGCAGAGCATGAGCTCAAAGGCACAGGGGCTTCAGTAGCTGTGGCACATGGGATCTGCCCGAACCAGGGATCGAACCTGTGTCTCCTGCATTGGAGGGCAGATTCTTTACCACTGAGCTACCAGGGGAGCCCTGGACTACTGATTCTAAAACACCAGACAATGACAGCTTAAAAAGTTCCTACATATTCTGATTCAGTTGATCAGGAATGAGATTCAATAGTATGTGTTATAAATATTTCTCTAGGTATTTCTAATGTAACCAAGTCTGGGAACCACTGCTGCAGATACAAATATTGGTTACCAAGATTCTTTATGAAACAAGGGTTCTATACCCAAAGTGATCCTGTTCACGGTTAAAAGAATTATTCCTAGTTTATCACACTTATTTTAATATGGAAAGATTTTTTGCTGGATACCTATGGTCACCTTGTGGAACTAGAGTGCCACAAAAACACTTTGGGAAGTGAGATGCTAGAGAATGACTGGAGACATCTGTGAAGGCTGACTTTAGTAGAATCTTTTCCAATTAATTTCAACCCAAACTGCTTGCTGCAGTACATTTAGAAATTCATCTTTGGGTCTTGGAAGTTTTCCAATTTCAAGTCTTTTGTTTTTTAAATAGTAAGCCTCGCCTTACTTATTAAAGGTTTCAGACATATCAAAGTTCTAAATGTTTTTTAATTCATATAATTAAATGAAGAAAAAAAAGAATAATTTAAAAAATTTTGGGTGTGGAGACAGCCTTTCTAAATAAGACACAAAACCTATAAGCAATAAAGGGTTGATAAATTTATTACATAAAATTGAATACTTCTGTGCAGCAATTGTGTCTAAATATGACACACTCATATATGTATATATATGGCTATATACTCATAACATAAATGAAGAAAATATTTGTAATATATATGTTGTATGTGCTCAGTCATGTTCTACCCTTCGAGGCCCCATGCACTGTAGCCGACAAGGTTTCTTTGCCAATGGAATTTTCCAGGCAAGAATACTGGAGTAGGGTGCCATTTCCTACTCCAGGGGATCTTCTTGACCCAGGGATCAAACACTGGGAGCCTTCTGCGTCTCCTGCATTGGCACGTGGATTCTTGACCACTAGCCGCACCTGAGAAGCTAATATATATGCTAGGCAAGGGCTAATTGCTTTAACATGCAAAAAGCCTCTTACAATTCAGTAAGAAAAAGATGGCAACCCAAAAGAAAATATGCATATGAACAGTTCAGAGTACTAACTACAAATTCTTTATATTTGAAAAGGGGTGAGCTAAATATGGTCCAGCGAAAGATCTTTATTGTTCCATCTACCTAAATTGCTCTTTCCCCAGGTATCCTTTACACTCACACCCTCACCTATGAAGCTTTTGCTCAAATATCACTTTCTTATGAGGCAACCCCTATTCAAAATCACATCTGACTGCCAGCATTTCCTATTCCTCTTCCCCACCTTACTTTTCTTCTGGCACTTATCACTATTGGATATACAATATTTATCTCATTTATTGAGTTATTATTCCTTTCTAATGTAGGTCAAAACAGCCAGATTTTCATTTTGACTCTATAATAGTAAGCTGTCAACAAACAGTCAAAATATACGAATCCTGCTCTGGACTGGTAAATTTGCATGTCAAAGGCCTGCTCCCAGTTGGGTATTTTTGCTATCTCCACAGGTTAGCCCCAAGAGGGGCAGATCTCTCCACAGCCAAAAAGATGTTTCTAAGATGTCAAACCATAATATATAGAAAATGAATAATAGAAACAATACTTCTGCCTATGTTGTTTTCATGATCTACAATACCTTTTGCCAAACCTTCCCTTTTCTCTATATTTGTTACTGAATATCTATTTAGCCTTTAAGCTCCAGTTCAAATATTAGTTTCCCTGGGAAGTCTTCTGATTTCTCCCAGCAGGAGACACTATTTCCCCCTGTGCTCCCGTTACACTTTGTAATTTTTCTTTTACATCCTGCCTTGGTAATGTGTGTACTTGAGTTATTTCACTTGACAGAGTTACCCCAGTAGGAATGCTGACTCCTGTTAATCACCCTGCATTTACTTGTGTTCGGTCTATGAAATGAGGAGGAAATGGCCCCTGTACCACACTGTTAATGAACATTCTATAGATGCTAGAAGGCAGGTCCTCAGTTCTGTGGCTGTGGTGGGTGCCAGGGCTATAGATCAGAGCCTCCTTGTTGCAGAACAGTCTTCAGAGTTGCTGAAAAATCAATCATGGAAGACTTAAACTTACGAAAAATTTCTGCATTTACTTTATTTGAATATTACAGAGGTCAGTATGATGGAAGAGCAAGGGTGGTAGAGGAACTCTGTAGGTTGAACCACAGGTTAAGGCAGGAACCAGTTTTTATACCGTCCATCACCTGGATGGGCTTCCCTGGTTGCTCAGACGGTAAAGCGGCTGCCTGCAGTGCAGGAGACCCAGGTTCGATCCCTGGGTTGGGAAGATCCCCTGGAGAAGGAAATGGCAACCCACTCTTGCCTGGAAAATTCCATGGACTGAGGAGCCTGGTGGGCTACAGTCCATGGGGCTGCAAAGAGTAGGACACGACTGAGCGACTTCACTTTTACTTTCACCTGGATTGCTCTGTGATTGATCCTATGTGATTAATTCCCTTGGTCCTTCTGGAGACAGGATCTAGCAGGAGACATGTCAGGACCTAGATACAATGATATTCACCTTATGTGGCCTCTTCTGCCCCACCTCTTTAGTGAGAACGCTGATAGTGCTATTGTGAGACTGGAAATACGAGATTTTTAAAAGATCTGTGGGATGAAGACATAGACTCAAAGATACATGCTGGGTGTCATGCCCTTCCCTTCCAGCCCAACATTAGAGGGTAGGGGTGAGGAAGGCACTCATTTATAGCAATTGCCATTTTCCATAGTGTAAATGCTCACATGACAAATTTCATGACTAAGAATCTGTCTGCAATGTGGGAGACCTGGATTCGATATTTGAGTTGGGAAGATCCCCTGGAGAAGAGAATGGCAACCCACTCCAGTATTCCTGCCTGGAGAATTCCATCAGAGGAGCCTGGCAGGCTACTGTTCATGGGGTTGCAAAGCGACTAACACTTTCATTTTCACTTTCACTATGTGCAGTCCCTGAATGAGGAGTTGGGAAGAGAGGCCCACATTGGGCTCTCTTTAACTGACAGGAACTGGCTGCAGCACATTTCTGCATTCTCTGTCTCTCTGTGCAACTGGTTCTGTCTCCAGCCAGAAACGCCTCTGTGTGTCAGCTCTGGTTATGGACACTGAGCTCTCTCAGGATGCTCCCCAGTGGATGCACAGAGCGAGAAGCGGGAGTACTTGTCTTCACTGTTGCCTGTCGTGCACGTCCCAGTGTACGCCCCAATCTCAGCCTCGACCCACTGGAGAAATACTGTTTCACACATTGCTAGTGTTGATAAATACTGATTGCTATTAAATATTGATCTTCAAACATTTAACCTTGAGAATCGCAAAGTGGCTTTTATTAGAAACCAAGTTATTATAGGCATATTTGCCATTTAAAGAAATTGTTTAAAATAAATTTCCTTATGGGTTTCTGAGTCCTTCTGATGTCGTTTTACAAAATGCTTAAATGAGAATCTACTCTAAACAAGGAGAAGTAGCTTTGACCTTTTTAATAAACTAGAAGATGAAAAAAATTATCTAACTGTAGGTAACAAGACAGGAATCAATTTTTTATTCAAACTGTCTGTGTGTGACTCCTTGAATATCCACATCTTGGTTTTCCACAGCTCAGTTTATTGGGGACATTGTAACATCAAACATGCCATTCTTCTAACCACTCTGGAAGTTTCAATATCTGGCATATAACATCAGGGGGAGAAATAAGCTTCCTCTCTATTGATAGGTTTGGGTTATTGTCTCTCTTGCCTGTCAGAAACTAAGACTGTTTGAAGCTGGATGTTTTGCCTACCACCAGGAGTCATAATTGGAGGCTTATTCATATCTTAGTTTAGAATGAGGTGATGCGAAGGTTATGGTGCTGCTGCTGCTGCTGCTAAGTCGCTTCAGTCGTGTCCGACTCTGCGTGACCCCATAGACGGCAGCCCACCAGGCTCCCCCGTCCCTGGGATTCTCCAGGCAAGAACACTGGAGTGGGTTGCCATTTCCTTCTCCAGAACATGAAAGTGAAAAGTGAAAGGGAATTCGCTCAGTCGTGTCCGACTCCCAGCAACCGGTGGGCCAACTCCTAGGTGAGGGCTGATTGGAGTCGATCACCAATTCTCAAAGGGCAGGTAGTAATCACTAGGCAAACTCTCATGAATAGCAGTGACATATTTACATTTATTTTTTTCTGATGTGAAAGCAATAGTCATTGTAGGAAACTTACAATTATAGGAAAGCATGAAATCATCCCAAATCTCAGAAAGAGCAACAGTTAACATTATAAATAATAAAATTAGACTGATATTGTATGTGCATAGTTTCTATAAATCTTGTTAATATTCTTAATGATACTATATCATTCTATCATATGAATAAGTATCAGTTCAGTTCAGTTCAGTTGCTCAGTCATGTCGGACTCTTTGCGACCCCATGGACTGCAGCACGCCAGGCCTCCCTGTCTATCACCAGCTCCTGGAGTTTACCCAACTCATGTCCATTGAGTCAGTGATGCCATCCAACCATCTCATCCTCTGTTGTCCCCTTCTCCTCTTGCCTTCAATCTTTCCCAGCATCAGGGTCTTTACAACTGAGTCAGCTCTTCATATGAGGTGGCCAAAGTATTGGAGTTTCAGCTTTAGCATCATTCCTTCCAATGAACACCCAGGACTGATCTCCTTGAGGATGGACTGGTTGGATCTCCTTGCAGTCCAAGGGACCCTCAAGAGTCTTCTCCAACACCACAGTTCAAAACCATCAATTCTTCAGTGCTCAGCTTTCTTTATAGTCCAACTCTCACATCCATACATGACTACTGGAAAAACCATAGCCTTGACTAGACAGACCTCTGTTGGCAATGTCTCTGCTTTTTAATATGCTCTCTAGGTTGGTCATAACTTTCCTTCCAAGGAGTAAGCGTCTTTTAATTTCATGGCTGCACTCACCATCTGCAGTGATTTTGGAAACCCAAAAATAAAGTCTGACACTGTTTCCCCATCTATTTGCCATGAAGTGATGGGACCAGATGCCATGATCTTAGTTTTCTGAATGTTGAGTTTTAAGCCAACGTTTTCACTCTCCTCTTTCACTTTCATCAAGAGGCTATTTAGTTCTTCACTTTCTGCCATAAGGGTGGTGTCATCTGCATATCTAAGGTTATTGATATTTCTCCCACCAATCTTGATTCCAGCTTGTGCTTCTTCCAGCCCAGCGTTTCTCATGATGTACTCTGCATAGAAGTTAAATAAGCATGGTGACAATATACAGCCTTGATGTACTCCTTTTCCTATTTGGAACCCATCTGTTGATCCATATCCAGGTTCTAACTGTTGCTTCCTGACCTGCATACAGATTTCTCAAGAGGCAGGTCCGGTGGTCTGTATTTCCATCTTTCAGAATTTTCCACAGTTTATTGTGATCCACACAGTCAAAGACTTTGGCATAGTCAATAAAGCAGAAATAGATGTTTTTCTGGAACTCTTTTGCTTTTTCGATGACCCAGCAGATGCTGGCAATTTGATCTCTGGTTCCTCTGCCTTTTCTAAAACCAGCTTGAACATCTGGAAGTTCATGGTTCCCATATTGCTGAAGCCTGGCTTGGAGAATTTTGAGCATTACTCTACTAGTGTGTGAGATGAGTGCAATTGTGCGGTAGTTTGAAAATTAGTATAGCTGATGTAAATCTTACTGTTCAACATAAAAATGATTTCACTGTGACAATAATAAGTTAAAGAACATCCTTGTATCTAAATCTTGTCTATATCTTGGATGATTTGTATGAGATGGAATTACAGATGTAAAATTTTTAGATAAAAGAGTAAAGACACTGTTAATGTTCTTGTTCTACAGACCTGAAATTGCTCTTGAAAAAGGTTTTAAAAGACTGTATTTTCATCTTCCTAATAAAAGAAGGGTGAAAGTTCTCCTTAATTTAAGATATATAATAATATAATATAAATAGAATGAAATGGACACATGTGAAGTTTGTCCCATAAGCTTTATGTGTCAAAAGTTAAAGCTCTGGAGAGAACAGGAAGTGTTAGTTTGGAGACATAAACACTCACTCATCACCAAAGTGCAAACTGCCAAATAGGAAGAAAAAAGCGAACTTGACAAAGTTTCTCAGTTCAGTTCAGTTCAGTTCAGTCACTCAGTTGTGTCCGACTCTTTGTGACCCTATGGACTGCAGCACGCCAGGCCTCCCGGTCCATCACCAACTCCCGGAGTTCACTCAAACTCATGTCCATTGAGTCGGTGATGCCATCCAGCCATCTCATCCTCTGTCATCCCCTTGTCCTCCTGCCTTCAATCTTTCCCAGCATCAGGGTCTTTACAAATGAGTCAGCTCTTTGCATCAGGTGGCCAAAGTATTGGAGTTTCAGCTTCAGCATCATTCTTCCAATGAATATTCGGGACTAATATCCTTTAGGATGGACTGGTTGGATCTCCTTGCTGTCCAAGCGACTCTCAAGAGTCTTCTCCAACACCACAGTTCAAAAGCATCAATTCTTCAGTGTTCAGCTTTCTTTATAGTCCAACTCTCACATCCATACAGGACTACTGGAAAAACCATAACTTTGACTAGACTGACCTTTTTTCGTAAACTAATGTCCCTGCTTTTTAATATGCTGTCTAGGTTGGACACAGCTTTTCTTCCAAGGAGCAAACATCTTTTAAGTTCATGGCTGAAGCCACCATCTGCAGTGATTTTGATTTTGGAGCTCAAAAAGATAAAGTCTCTCACTGTTTCCCCATCTATTTGCCATGAAGTGATGAGACTGGATGCCATGATCTTAGTTTTCGGAATGTTGAGTTTTAAGCCAACTTTTTCACTTTCCTCTTTCACTTTCATCAAGAGGCTCTTTAGTTCTTCTTCGCTTTCTGCCATAAGGGTGGTGTCAGATGCATATCTGAGGTTATTGATATTTCTTCAGCAATCTTGATTCCTGCTGTGCTTTATCCAGTCTGGCATTTCTCATGATGTATTCTGCATATAAATTAAATAAGCAGGGTGACAACATACAGCCTTCATGTCCTCCTTTCCCACTTTGGAACCAGTCTGTTGTTCTATGTCCAATTCTAACTGTTGCTTCTTGACCTGCATACAAATTTCTCAGGAGGCATGTCAGGTGGTCTGTTATGCCCATCTCTTTAAGAATTTTCTACACAGTCAAAGACTTTGGCATAGTTAGTAAAGCAGAAGTAGATGTTTTTCTGGAACTCTTTTTTTCCAATGACTGGGCAGATGTTGGCAATTTGATCTCTGGTTCCTCTACCTTTTCTAAATCCATTGGAACATGGCCTGGCATGGAGAAGTTTGAGCATTACTTTGCTAGTGTGTGAGACGAGTGCAATTGTGTGGTAGTTTGAGCATTCTTTGACATTGCCTTTATTTGGGATTGGAATGAAAACTGACCTTTTCCAGTCTTGTGGCCACCGCTGAGTTTTCCAAATTTGCTGGCATATTGAGTGCAACACTTTCACAGCATCATCTTTTAGGATTTGAAAGAGTTCAACTGGAATCCCATCACCTCCACTAGCTTTGTTTGTAGTGATGCTTCCTAAGGCCCACTTGACTTTGCATTGCAGGATATCTGGCTCTAGGTGAGTGATCACACCATCATGATTATCTGGGTCATGAAAATCTTTTTTCTATAGTTCATCTGTATATTTTTGCCACCTCTTCTTAATATCTTCTGAAGCTTCTGTTAGGTCCATACCATTTCTGTTATTTATTGTGTCCATATTTGCATACATATTCCCTTGGTATCTCTAATTTTCTTGACGAGATCTCTAGTCTTTCCCATTCTATTGTTTTCCTCTATTTCTTTGCGAGGAAGGCTTTCTTATCTCTCCTTGCTATTCTTTGGAACCCTGCATTCAAATGGGTGTATCTTTCCTTTTCTCCTTGCCTTTCACTTCTCTCCTTTTCATACCTGTTTGTAAGGCCTCCTCAGACACCCATTTTGTCTTTTTGCATTTCTTTTTCTTGGAGATGGTCTTGATCCCTGTCTCCTGTACAATGTCACGAACCTCCATCCATAGTTCTTCAAGCACTCTGTCTATTAGATCCAATCCCTTGAACCTATTTGTCACTTCCACTGCATAATTGCAAGGGATTTAATTTAGGTCATACCTGAATGGTCTAGTGGTTTCCCCTACTTTCTTCAATTTAAGTTTGAATTTGGCAATAAGGAGTTCATGATCTGAGCCATAGTCAGCTCCAAGTCTTGTTTTTGTTGACTGTATAGAGCTTCTCCATCTTTGGCTGCAAAGACTATAATCAATCTGATTTTGTGTTGACTATCTGGTGATGTCCATATGTAGAGTCTTGTCATGTGTTGTTGGAAGAGGGTGTTTGCTATGACCACTGTGTTCTCTTAGCAAAACTCTGTTAGTCTTTGACCCGCTTCATTCTGTAGGTCAAGGCCAAATTTGCCTGTTACTCCAGGTATTCACTGACTTCCTACTTTTGCATTCCAGTTCCCTGTAATGAAAAGGACACCTTTTTTGGGTATTAGTTCTAGAAGTTCTTGTAGGGCTTCATAGAACCATTTAACTTCAGCTTCTTCAGCATCACTGGTTGGGGCATAGACTTGGATTACTGTGATATTGAATGGTTTGCCCTGGAAACGAACAGAGATTATTCTGTGATTTTTGAGATTGCATCCAAGTATTGTATTTTGGACTCTTTTGTTGACTGTGATGGCTACTTCATTTCCTTAAGGGATTCTTGCCCACAGTAGTAGATACAATGGTCATCTGAGTTAAATTCCCCCATTCCAGTCCATTTTAGTTTGCTGATTCCTAGATGTCAATGTTCACCCTTGCCATCTCTTGTTTGACCACTTCCAATTTGCCTTGATTCATGGCCCTAACATGCCAGGTTCCTATGCAATATTGCTGTTTAGAGTATATGAGTTTACTTCCATCATGAGTCACATCCACAACTGGGTGTTGTTTTTGCTTTGGCTCCATCTCTTCATTCTTTCTGGAGTTATTTCTCCACTGATCTCCAATAGCATATTGGGTACCTGCCAACCTGGGGAGTTCATCTTTCAGTGTCCTATCTTTTTGCCTTTTCATGCTGTTCATAGCATTCTCAAGGCAAGAATACTGAAGTGGTTTGCCATACTCTCCAGTGGACAAAGTTTCTGGGGCTATGCAAATGCTCAGCTAACCTGGATATCTTGTTGGGTGTAATTTCTTTGGATATTTTTCTGTCTGTTGTAACATCAAGCATAAGGTATCTGACAAACAAGATGTAATATGACAAATAAGGTGTGGCCTCAGGTGTATGGCTGTCACACCCATCTTCTAAGAAGTGGTAATAGGGATTAAGAGTCTAATCCTACCATTCTGCCACTGTTTTTATTTATCATGTAGGCTGTAATTATAGTGTTTCCTTTTTCAATGGCTTTTAATGTGTTTGGCCAAAGGGGAAAGCCAAAGCAGTTGGTAAAAGTCAAATGTTTCACCATCTGTCTCTATCAAGTTCCCTGATTACAGTTTCAGCCAGGGAGGACTAACTGTTTACAAATAGGTCAACAAATCTGTTGATTTAAGCCAGCATCTCCAGATTTTGAAAAACACAATGGCCTTCCCCCACTTGCTCTTTCCTACTACTTATGACATTATTATCAAGTAATAATGCTAATGGTATTATTAATAGAAAATACTACTGCTCTTAGGCATCCTCCGAGAATATTTTATGCAAAAACAAAGATATATGTATTTATATGAACACTTAAAAACAAACCCACATGGAGCCAGACCTATGTAACTGCATATTGTTTTTAGTTCACTTTATCAAATGTACTGAACCTCTTTTTTTCTTTATTTTTCTTTTTAATAGCAACATAGTCTATGCATATCTCTAATGTAATTTTTTAAACCAGTCCCCTATTGATGGATATATCCTGTTTTTGATGGTTTCAATCAATGCTACATTGTAGATCCCGGGAAGTCTTTGGAGTATACATTTATGATGAAGACTATGTGTCACAAAATAATCTATCAATAATAAAGACCAAGTATAAAAGAGCTTCTAGATATAAAAATAAAGTAAGAAAGAGTAATATTTTAAGAAGGGTTTTACACAAAGAACCATCTGATAAACCTTCCATTCTGCCATTATAGCTGGAGAGGTTTAAGTACATTTGTTCTTTTTTTGTTGTTGCTTTTTTTTTCTTAGTATCCTGTGCAAACAGAGACTCCAGAAATGGCATTGAGATCTAAAAATTACACTTAAAAAAGATCTGATGTAGAGGAAAGAAGAGGAGACCCAAGGTCTTGTTATAGTTGGTCACAAACTATTATATATTATGATCTTGGATAAATCACCTTTTGAGAGCTCAGCTTTTCTGTCTGTAAAAACAAAGTCTTGGAACATCTTTAAACTGTCTTTTAGAATGGTTATATGTCATTTGGTGCCCCAGTAGTATTGTTCATGAGCAGATGCTGGTCAAATCTTGAAGTCAGGCCCTTTGAAAATGGGCTCTGTTGGCAAGGAGGTGATTCTTTGCCCAAATTAGCATTTTGGATGCTGAGAGGCAAATATAAGATATTTTAGGAGAATATTTTTCATATTTTCCATATTGCCTTTGTGATTTGGTCCCGGACATACGTTCATCAGCTCTGGGAGGAGTTTGAGCCAATAATCTACTTGACCTAACCCTCGGAATCTTCCATAGTAAGAAGCAATCTTAGGAATGATAGAATGTCAGTGTTGTTACTGTATCTTGAACAGCTTTGGCCTTTTCCACCTTGGAATCTGATTTAGAAAGTATTTAGAAAGTCTTTCACTGGATGGGTGCCTTGGTATTTGCAAATCTAGCATAGAAGGACTGACCATTGACATTTTCTGGATTCTCTTTCTAAATCCCTCACTTAAACATATAATTCATAGTTTAAAATTCCTTAAAAGACCATTGACTTTTTAGACCAGTGAGAGTAAATTAGTACTTCCGTATTTTCAATTTACTGCAATGCTGGGTAAAAAGTAATGTTCAAGAAACAATAGTAACTGCTGCTGCTGCTGCTAAGTCGCTTCAGTCGTGTCCGACTCTGTGCAAACCCATAGACGGGCAGCCCATCAGGCTCCCCCGTCCCTGGGATGTTCCAGGCAAGAACACTGGAGTGGGTTGCCATTTTCTTCTCCAATACATGAAAGTGAAAAGTGAAAGTGAAGTCACTCAGTCGTGTCCGACTCTTAGCGACCCCATGGATTGCAGCCTACCAGGCTCTTCCGTCCATGGGATTTTCCAGGCAAGAGTACTGGAGTGGGTGCCATTGCCTTCTCTGACAATAGTAACTATTACTATTATAATGACAGAAGCTGAGCAACTTTGCAATAGCAAATCAGGATAAGGTTCAAGGTCTGAAAGATTTTTCAAATGTATCAGTAAGACCAAAGAGAATCTAAATAGAAAATATAACTCCTTTGTCTCAAAAGGTATTAAAAAAAAATCAGTTCCCAGAATATTTTACAAGTTGTAAAATGTGTATCAAGCCCTCTCTCAGTATGCCTAAACTAGGCATTTATTTCTACTTACTCTTCATTCACCATGAGCTTTAGCAAATCTAAGGATCTGTCCCCAGCAAAACCACTCCACACTTTGGGTTTCCCCTGACCACCCCAGACCACTGGGGGAATCAAACCAAATGGAAGTACAAGTTCACCCTAGATGTGGGATGTTCCTTACAGGACCTAGTATTTAGCATCATTAAATTCAGCTTGGATTTTTCTGAGGAGGGATAAAAACTGAGGGTGAAGGAAAAGGCTAAGATTATTCACACAGAACCAATGAGTTACTAATGAGTTTAATTACCTTTTAGAGTTTCCTGGAATTAGGGTTCCTGAAATGAATTCCCTCAGATAGTAGACAGATGACTCACCAACTTTGGCCATGGAAGCAGGCTGAGTCATCTAAAGTCGGCTGAACCACCTGCTTTCAACTTTCTTTTATAAGAACTAGGACTGGTTGGATATTTCTCTCTCTTTGATTGTGAATATTAAGCATTTAAATGTATGGAGAATATGATGTCCTTCTTAGGAAAAAGCACATAAGCTTCTCATGCACAGATGGACTGCATTAGTAAAAGCAGATTAGTAGTTGTTTTTAGTTCCTATTCAGAACACCTACCTTGCTAGATTCTTTACTCACAAGATAAACCAAGTGATAGTTGATTCGAAACCAGATAAGGATTTAAGAGACTGATGACTGACTTCACAGAGCCATAAAACCTGTTCAGAGAACATCTTAAGATGTCATTTGCAGGATTCGCTTTTAAAGTATGAATGTTAATCTGGACCCCATATACAGTATGAGTGGAGCATCTTTGGGGGGAAAAAAAAGATGTTTCACAATGGGGGAATGTTGAAGGAAGTCAGCTAGTATTCTCATTTGAAACACTAAGGAAGCATTTTCAAGTGATCAGTTCTCCTGTTGCACATGTTTTAAGAGTTGTTTCCCAATCCCCACCCCTCCCCCACCAAGGAGCATGTGATTTAGTGGAGGCAGGTTTGGCATAAAAGAAAGAATCCAGGTCAAAGAACACGAAGATTCTTGAGCCATGTGACCCAGATGAACATTCAGGCCTTTCTAAGCTGCACTTTCTTTCTGATGAATGAAAAGGGTATTTTAGATTGGTATTTCCCAAACTTGCTTGAACAGAAGAATCCCCTGGGGCACTTTTTAAAACTACAGATATTCTTTCACCCCATCCAAGACTATTGAATCCAAATCAGCTGGGTGAGGCCTGAGAATTAGCATTTTAACCTGCCCCTTGGGTGATTCTTACAGTTAGACAAGTTTGGGAAACACTGTTTTAAATGATCGGTATGATATCTTTCAGCTCTGAGATTGCTCGAAGGATCTTTTGAAATGCCAAAATTTTTTTTTCTCCTTCCTCAAATTGGGAAGGTAAGAATCAAATGTAAAACAAATCAAGGTAGGTAATAGGTAGAGAGGTATTGGTGAAGTTGGTCTGCCACTAAACTATAAGGCATAGATAGGAAGATGCTTTGGGTAGACTCAACATTAGATACTCATGGATGGTGTGTTGTTCCTGATCTAAATGTCTTCTCTCAAGAAGAGCCTGATCAATTCATTCACCCTGGAGTTTTAAAGAGCTCAAGAGCTTCCTTGAATTTTCGGATATATTAATAAGACCTGAAGCCAGTGGAATGAAGGCATTAAGAATATCAGGAAGCAGGGCAAGCACTAAGATCATGCACTGACCCCACCTGCTCAGAAAACTGTACTGAACTGTTTCCACATGAAGCAGGACAGTCTGCATCAGTTCAAGTATGGTAGAATGGGACATTAGTGACCCAAGCTAGGAAATATACTAGAAATCAGAACAAAATTAGTGTTTCCATCACAGAGCACAAACTCTGGAGAGCCTCTTTGAGCAGTTTTAACCTTTTCATAAACCCATCTGCTAATTAGAGACATTGGAACAAACTTGTCTAGAAGAGCAAAAGGTCATAAATCATACATTCATCCCTTCATGTACTCAACATTACTTATTGAGGAAATTCATTTATTCATGTTTTCCACATTACTTGTTGAGTCTTCTCATGCTCCAGGCACTGTTCTAGGTCTCCCAATATAGCAGAGAACAAGATGGGTTCCTGAGTAACCTGGATGTTCCAAGACTTGTATTCTAGAAGGTGAAAGGGATCAGAATATGCTATCCCAAAATATGCCACTTTGGCATAAAGATGATTTTGCGCTGATTTAAGAAAGCAGATGCAGGTAAAAGCTCTTTATCCTTCCCCATCTGTCTAAAGGCAAAGTATAAATTCCCTTTGTGAAGATGATCCCTACCCCTTCTCTTGTACCAGGAGAAGAAAAACAGCCTTAATCACCTGACATGGACAGTGCCAAGATGAACCTGCACAAACTAACCTCACTGAAATAGTTCTTATCGTGCATTAGCTTCTCCCATATATCTCACAATTTGCTTCTCCTAAACACCTAAACCCCTTTCCTTTGTTTTATCACTGTTCTACAGATTCACTGTTCTGTTAAAATGGTATTTAAAGCCTCTGGATTTAACTGCTTCTTTGGGATTTTTACTTCATTTCTTGAGGTCCTCCCATATGCATATGAAATAAACCTTTTTCTCTTGTTAATCATTTCATCAGTTTAATTTCCAGGACCCAAGCATGAACCTAAGAGGGTAGAGGAAGAATTTTCTTCCCCCTCCTGAAAAGAAGACAGAGACAATAAGTAAGTGAACAAATAAATAAGACCATTTCAGAGGATGAGATGGTTGGATGGCATCATTGATTCAGTGGACATGAACTTGGGCAAACCCTGGGAGATGGTGGGGAACAAGAAGGCTTGGTGTGCTGCAGTCCATGGATTTGCAGAGTCAGACATAACTTAGTGATTGAACAACAGCAGCAAGAGGATGATAGGTGTTATGATGGAAACACAGATAAATGGTCTTAAAGAGAGATTATAGGGGTAAAGTATGGAGTCTACCCAATAGGCCTTGCTAAGGAGATTTGGGAAGGACTATCAGACATGACTTTAACCCACTCCCAGATGAGTTCATGTCTCTGTGTCTCCAGAGAGGACAGAGGACCTACTCATGGAATGGTGAGACTAGAGCCCAGGTTTCCTAATATTTGGAGGCAACTTTATTCTAACAAACTTAATTTTCTGAATGATACCCAATGAAGAGGTTTTACTTTTGCCTCACAAGTGTCTTAGATATATTTCTCTGAGTCCCTTTATTTTTATTGTTTGCTGTGGCTTAAGTACTGAAATAGGTTTGGAGATCTGGAGCAGTGTAAGGCTCTCCATCCTAAGTGCTGAGGAGTCTCAGCCCATTTTTAAAAGTTTAAGGGACAACAGCAAGTCAATAATACTGAGGCATTGTAGACTTTTAACCTCACCTGACAAAGACTATTGGAAAATGGTCTGTTTCCAATCAAAGAAGATCTGGAATAGTTTAATCACCAGAAATGAAAGCAATCCTAATTCTCATCCATTAAGTTAACTAACATGAATGTTATTATTATTTTTTTTTTGCCATGTATCTTTATAGTCACATTTCTATCCAGACTCCTGACAATGCTTGAATCCTTCCACAAGAAAACAAAGAAACTCATTTCTTTTCAAACATATTGACTCAGTCTACTCTATTCTGTTTCCCATAAGCCAAGTGGGTGAATGATATGCTCCAATATGATGCTGTTTCTGAAATATTTACCAGAATCACTGAAAGTCGCTCAGTCATGTCCAACTCTTTGCGACCCCATGGTCTATACAGTCTATGGAATTCTCCAGGCCAGAATACTGGAGTGGGTAGCCTTTCCCTTCTCCAGGGAATCATTCCAACCAGAATGATTAGTTGTATTAAAAGTGATTTGGTGGGGTAGAGGGGGGGGCGCTTCCCTGGTGGCTCAGAGGTAAAGAATTTGCCTTGCAATGCAAGGGACCGGTTGGATCCCTGATCCAGCAAGATCCTGCATGCTACAGAGCAACTAAGCCTGTGCACCACAACTACGAAGCCTGTGCTTCAGAGCCCGGGGCTGCAGCTATGCAAGCCTGTGCGCACGAGAGTCCCTGCTCCACGACAGGAGAAGCCACCGCAGTGAGAAGCCCACGCACCGCATCTAGAGAGTAGCCCCCGCTGTCTGCAACTAGAGAAAAGCCCTCATAGCAACAAAGACCCAGCACAGCCAAAAATAAACACTTTTTTAAAAAGGTATTTTTCGGACTTAGTACAAGACAAGCTACCCAATCTTAACAGTCCAATGGCATCTTGTGCTCCTTTTTCCTTGATGCTTAGAAGGTGAGATTTTATATCTGAGGCTCATGGAAACTATTATTTCTTTGTTGTTTGGTTTTGTATAGTGTCATAATTTAAGACTAACTTTCCTTTGCTTACCAGCCTAACTAGTACACTAGTCTGAATATCTCTGAGGTTCACTTACACACATATAAAGGAGCCATCGCCATCTTGTGTATCAGAGAAGATGCTACAATTAGCATGGTCCTGTCAATTCTACCAGGCAAGCAGCCAATTTTTCAGACCTTGGGAATTTTCTTCTAGATAGATGGGAAAGCCCCAATGGCTACAAGAATTCAGTAGAATAAAATCCTGTTAATTGATACTAAAGTAACTAAAATACTTAAATAAATTATCATTATTCTGGTGATGGAAAAGAAGCCACAGGGTGCAATACTTTGTATTGGAGGGGGGGAAGCAAATGGCAACAAAGTAACTAATAATTGAGATTTGGTTAAATGAGAAAATTCTAGAACATATTCAGGTTATCAATGATAGCACATACAATGTAACATTAAGAATAATTTTTATGCCCTACAAGATTTTAGACATTAATTAGTTTCACTGCTTCTTAGAATGATTTTCATCAGTCAGCTTTTAGTCATTAGGAAATAAATATTTCCTGAAGCCCTTTGAATTCTGCTAGCACCCTTGACGACCAACACCATTGTACTTACTCAGCTCCCACCTGCTGAGTAGTACCAATTAACTTGTAAAAGTCATTGATCCCACGGTTGGTCACCCTGTGCCAGGAATTTAATATATCTGAATAGGTAGGCTGACCTGTAAAATGGCAATAACAGTAGTGTCTATTTTATAGGTTGGTTTGTAAGGTTATGTGCCAAATTCAACGAATGGTATGTGCTGTGCTGTGCTAAGTCGCTTCAGTCGTGTCCAACTCTGTGCGACCCCATAGACGGCAGCCCACCAGGCTCCCCCGTCCCTGGGATTCTCCAGGCAACAACACTGGAGTGGGTTGCCATTTCCTTCTCCAATGCATGAAAGTGAAAAGTGAAAGGGAAGTTGCTCAGTCGTATCCGACTCTTAGCGACCCCGTGGACTGCAGCCTACCAGGCTCCTCCATCCTTGGGATTTTCCAGGCAAGAGTACTGGAGTGGGGTGCCATCTCCTTCTCCATAATTGATGCTAAAAGAAATGTTGCTAGTACACATGCACACACACACACACACACACACCCCTCAAGCATTTCAAACAAGTCCTATGAGCAGATGATTTTCTCATTTCAAATTCACTTTTATTTTTATTTTATTTTTTTTAAGTTTTAAAACAGGACATAAAGTTATACCATATCTATGGTATAACTTCTACCATGGTTTTTTTTTCCTAACTACAATTTTATTTTATTTTTAAACTTTACAAAATTGTATTAGTTTTGCCAAATATCAAAATGAATCCATCATGTATACCTGTGGCGGATTCAAATAAACTTTTAAACTCTCTAGCTAAGAGGGAAAGTCAAATGCCAAACTGAAATATATGGATGAAAAATGTGTTCTCTGCTCTCTTAGTGATTTCAGAATTAGAAAGCATTTTGGATGCTTTATTTTGTAAAAGCCTTCCTCAGTCTATAGCCATGCATACAAATATAGGTGTTTGTGGTTGTTTTGAGGACTAGGATTGGATGGAGGCAGGGAAATGTTGAATTCAGTTAAGCAACTTGCTGTTTTGCAACTAATGATTTTTAAGCAGTGGTTTGGCTTGAATTTAACCATTTTTTAAAAAATGTAGTTTTCTAAAATTCATCTTAAAAAGTTGATCTATATCAAGCTTTAGAGTAACTTGGTCATGGTTTTCTTGCTTTCTAGAAGACCTATTCATGTCATAGAGTAAATGTCAAGTTTTAAACGGGAAATCAATATTCCACTTTAAGAGGCTTTGCAAATAAATAGTTATTTTAAATCTTTCTTAGGAAAGTGTTCTGAAAGAAAGTGAAATTATAGACGCAGACAAGGTTCAAAGGGAATTTTAAGCAAGTTATTTTCATCTTTAGCTATGTTTTCCAGTAAGTTAATAAACAGCCAAAGTAAGGCAAGGTGTAATTCAAAAACCTTTTTCATTCTAAATTTACATTATGTGTGTGTGTGTGATATGTAATTCAAAGGTTGTGAGATTGATAGCAAAAAGCCTCCACAAAAGGCCTCTGGCTTCTTTCTTTTGACATTAACCAGGCCTGGTGGGCTGCCGTCTATGGGGTCGCACAGAGTCGGACACGACTGAAGTGACTTAGCAGCAGCAGCAGCAGCAGTAATGTGGAGCCCTGACAAGTATGTTCTTTACCACTAGGGGGTGACAGCTGATAATGAACCAGCTTTTCTTAATACGTGACAAACTTGGCTTGGTTCTGTAGGTGTTCAAGTTAATGTTTCTTCTTTGACTACCTGGTGATGTTTGATGTATTTTTTTTTTTTTTTTTTTTTGCTGAACATGCTCCACAGCCAGTATCAAACCTTTTATCATACACAACAAGGGTCTGATAGAAGGACAACGAGTGCTGGATAGCTCTGTAGATTTCAAGTAAATGTCTGGAAAACTAGTTAACAAGTAGGAACACTTATTCATTCATGCATTCATTTGATAAATACTGAGGGTTCATAGGCCCTGTGACAGGCAATGGGTGAACGCAAATATAATTTCTGTCCTCATGGTGGTTTATTGTAGGGGGAAAGATGACAAAAACCAGGTAAACAAACACATCCATAAGATAATTGTGAGCTGTAACAACACAGATAAAGGAAACAAATGTGAGGGTGAGATGCAGACTAACCGGAATTAGAGGAGAGATGTGACATGAGATCAAGTATTACTTTAGCTGAGGCTTTGCTATTCTCCACATAACCAGCAGATTTCAGAAATGCATCCATGCCTTTCTTTAGTTATCTCCACTTGCATAGATTCTGGCAAAATTCTCATAACTCAGCATTTTGGCGCCTTGGAAGATTGGACTATCACCGATGGTTGATCTCTGACACTTATCAGTACATCTTTCCCAGATACTTGGAAAGCCTCACTAGGAAAGTCCCTCAGTGGAAAGAATATGCCTCTCTCTCTCTATTATGCATTACAGAATGGAAACTTGTGTAACTGACTAGCTTGCATCCATTCCGTCTCAACAGTTGGAACACTTCTTGAGAAATTACACACACACATTTCAAACAAAAGATACTGTTAATGTAAAGTTGGTCACTTAGCATGGAAAATGAGAAAATTCTAATGTTGATATAAATATTGCTAAGACTATTATCTTACTGCTATTAATACTGTACATTTTCTAGTCATTACAGACGACTTAATGTCATCTCCTATTTTAAAATTTCTCTCTTTACTCTAAAGGCCTCCCCTCCTTTTCTCTATCAACTTAAGTCTGCCTCATCTTTCACCTTCTAATGAGTCTGTCTGTCTCTGTCTCTCTTTATATATCTTGACATACCATATGTATTCCTTCCTTTTCTTTATTCCAGAAGCACTAATTGTAATTGAGCAATTGGTTAAATAATATATACTTAGGATGATTATAATCATTTCATCTATGTTGGAAAAAAATGTTGATTCTTTTCTTTTCCAGCCTTCTTTGCAGCTGAGAATGAGATATGCGACTAGTTCTAGCCCATGTGATAAAAGGGAAAATATACTGGTATCGTATATATATTCATATATGTATAACCGTATATTCTCCATGTCAAAAGGGAAAAGGTACATGTGGAGGTTCTCTTATAGCCTTGGCTCTTCTGTTGCACTTCCTTTTGTTAAGGTTAGGAAGGATATAATGTTTGGATGTTTTGAAAAAAATAGGAAACCCAAGAGACTCTTGGAGTCGCCAACCCAGAGCTCTTAACATGTGAAGCTGCTGAACTAGCTCTGGAATGACCATCCTCCAGCTTCTTACTAGATAATTTAATGCCTTTATTATCCACCATTAGTTTGGTATACTGTTTGTGAGAGCCAAAGGGACTCTAACCAACACAATATAAATATTAAAATCCCTCAGAAATATCATCTCACTTTCAATTTTGATACTCCTGAGAACTTGGTCCAGTGCTTCACACAAAGAAGTACCCCAATACATATGTGCAATCAGATGTTTTTTCTTTGTTCTCTTTTCACTTTTTTCCCCTCACTAAAGAACTTTTGAGGATCAATCCCAGATTCTTATTTAAAAGACTGAAGGAACTTTTCCTATAACTTGGAAAAACTTTTCCTATAACTCCTATAACATGGGTCTGTTAATAGAAGATGTGTATATGCCATGGTGTAGCTTATTTTCACTTCGCCATGGCAAAATTCTTTTAGAGGACTGAGGTCTTCCTTTTTCATCTTTATATATACTGATGCCAGCCCTGAACCTTGCAGAGAGTACATAGACAACAGGTGAATAAGTGTGGGAAGAGAGGAGGGAAGGAAACTAGAGGCAGGAAAATTCATTTGGCTATTTGAAGATTATGAGATACATAAACTGTAGATTTACTGAAGCAGAAATTTTGCCTTATTCATCTTTGTGTCTTCTATGCTAGTATTTCTAAAAGTATAGTTTGATCATTCAGAACCAACTGGAGCTTTGCTAGTATTGACATTCCTGGGCCCTACTGCAGAACTCCAGAGAGAAAAACCTTTGAAAGTAGATCCAGGAATCCATGATTTTACTCACTTGCAAATCATTGCTCTAGTGCCTAGCAAGGCATTTTGTATACGTTAGATATTCAGTAAATAACAGAATGAATAAATTAATGATGTAAAGATAGAACAATCTCACATACAGTCTCTAAAGTCATTCTTTTAAGATTATTTGATGAGGCAGAATATTTCATTTGAAAAGTAGAAAAGTCCCCCCTTCAAGCAGGCAAAATATTTTTTGACAACCAATAAGACAAATTATTAAATGATTCACTTGGTCTGAAATATAAATAAATTGAAAGCAAGAATCAGGTTTCTTTTAAAATACTTGGACAATTAAGAATGAAGACAAAACACTCTGAGCCCCCAACTTCTTAAATATTCCTGTCTACTCCTCCTCAGAATCTGGGCGTGACTTGATTTGGCACAAGTTCATTGAAGAGTGAGCTCACTCTCTAGACAGGGATAGAGCACATCTACAGAGAAAAATGGTAAGCACAGATTCCTCTTCGAAGTGGTAATCTGTCTGTTCCCAGCTCTTCAACACAATCGGAAGGCTGAATCATTTCCATGACAGATACAGCCCTGATTCTTTCAAAGCTATGGTTAAGAGTTTGTGATTTCCTGCTTTGCTGAAATAGGGTTATGCTACATATGATCTATCCTGGCATAAGCAGATCAGCTGTTTAAAGAGCCACCATCTGGATTCTTTCTGTGCAGGAAGTGGAGTAAGCTCTTGCTTGAAAAGCTGATGTTGGGGGAGTCTGTTTTAATACAGTGTGGTTTCAAAAAAGTGAGAAAGCATCTGTTTGACTGGAGGGAGTGCAGAGGTCTTCTTTAGCCAAGTAGTTTGCACAACAAATTTGGTGATCTAACTCCGCCCTAGCTATCCAGACTTATCTCTCTCCTTTTAACAGAGCCAAGCCAGTTTTCTTCTCTTGGCCTAATATCCCATGTTCCTTACAGCCCCTGTGGTCTTGCCCAAGATCTTTTGCCCCAGCTGGAATGCCTTACTTTCTTACTCTCTTATCTCCAGCAATAATAAGGAGGATAAAGCTCCTAATAATCATAGAGTGGTAATTATGTGCTTTACATACATTGTCTCGTTTAATCCTCACATCTCCAAGAAGCAGGTATATAATTTGCTGTTGGTTGCTCATTCACTAAGTCGTGTCCGACGCTTTGCGACTCCATGAACTGCGGCACATCAGTCCTCCCCTGTCCTTCACTATCTCCTGGAGTTTGCTCAAATTCATGTCCATTAAGTCAGTGATGCGATCTACCCATTTCATTCAGTGCTGCCCCCTTCTCCTCTTGCCTTCAATCTTTCCCAGCATCAGGGTCTTTTCCAATGAGTCAGCTCTTCACATGAGGTGGCCCAAGTATTGGAGCTTCAGCTTTAGCATCAGTCCTTCCAATGAATATTCAGAACTGATTTCCTTTAGGATTGACTGGCTTGATCTCCTTGTAAGGTATAAAATTGTCTTTATTTTTATAGGTAAGTAATAGATAAAACAAAGAGGTTAAATCACTTGGCTAAGGTCATCCAGTCGGTATGTTATGGAATTGAGATTCATATGCAAGGATGTTTGATCCTAAAGTCCATATTTGGAACCATAATGCACTCATTGAAATTGTTTTTGTGCCTTTGAACCCGTTGTCCTCCCATGAAGCCCTCTTTTTTAAACTGATTATTTTTAAACCCTATATATTGGTATTTTAAGTAACAAAATCATAGATTGTCAGAGAAAGGACTTCAGAGGCTATCTCTACCACTTCTCTTCTTCTACAGACGAGAAAACAGACTCACAAAGAGGCGGTTCCTGTCAGAGGTCTTAGAGAACTCAGTTCTGGGGCCCCTTTCTAGAGTTTCTGATTCAGTAGGTCAAGTGCAAGGGCCTAGGAATATGAGTTTTAAAAATAGTTCCATGATTGAATCCAATCATTAGGCAAAGCTGGGAATCACTAATATCCTCTGTCACTTGGTGCTTATCTGTGTTCAATGTTTCATCTGTTCATCTGTTCATCTTATTTCTCAAACATAATGCTTTGGAGACCTTGTTGTATACTTCAGTATCCCTTACTGTGTCTGGCCAGGAAGGAGCTAGATATATTTTAAGTTCCTGGCAAATGCTTGTGAATCAAAATGAAGAAAGTTTTAGACACTGAATATTTGACTAGGAAGTGGCAGGGAAATGGATTACGGCAATTAGGTACAAGGCCACGTACAGCAAATGTTCCACGTGGGAGGCAAAATAGGTGATAATTATAAGATTTGACTTTTTTCATTTGCTTCAGCTCATAATGACTTGGGAGTCGGGTTGTACAAAGATTTCAGGTGGCAGAGTACTGATTTCTGATTTTGTTTTGTCTTCCTGAGCTGGGTAGACATGCTGAATAAAGGTGACCCCCAGATGCTCAGGACATGTCTTGTTCTGCTGTGAGCACATGGAACAAAGCCCCATGACACTCTTGCCTTGGAGTGGCAGAGCCTTATATGGAAGCAGAGTGTAAGTTTTACTTTACTGGGGGATCTTTAAATAGCAGGGAACAGCAACTCAAAGCCTTTCAAAGAGCTACTTAAAGTTATTTTTCTCCATGACAACAGTCTGCCAATAAGGATACAATTTAAAGAGCTAGGACCCCAGGAAGAAAGAGAAAAGGAAAATTTCCCTGCCAAAATGAATGCTCAGAGATGAACCACAGCCGGAGTGTAAATTCTATACATTGACTCACAACTAGAGAATAGAGGAGATGAGCAATCAGATTGCATTCTTTAATTATCTGTGTGAAAAATCAGGAGGATATTTAAAGGTGTCCACTTGGTGGTAGATGGGGTGGAGGGAGATACTCAGAGGCATATGCCACGATTGCTAGTGCTGAAATTCATTTCTTAAAGATTCAGAGGATTGATCTTGTTCTTAAAAATCAAGTTCTAAATAATCCTCTTGGTCTTCCCATGTCTTAACCTTGCAAAAATAGCATTTTCTCTGCCTAGTGAAATCTTACTGCCAGGAGAGGCTATAGTAGACTCAACTCCTAATTCCCTCTTTCCCATCAAATGAAAATGTTCAGATGTTTTCTCAGGGAGCCCCCACACTGTTGTTGTTGTTTAAAATTAAAACTGTATTTTTTTATGAGCAGATTTAAGTTCACAAAGTGAGGGAAAGATACAGAGATTTCCCATATTTCTCTGGTCCCTACACATACCTCCTCATTATCAAAATCTTCCAGCAGAGTGGTATATTTATTACAGCTGGTGAGCCTACACTGAGACATCATAATCACCCAAGGGCCTTAGTTTACGCTATGTGTGGTTCACTCTTGGTGTTGTACACGCTATGAGGTTGGACAAGTGTATAATGGCATGTACACATCATTATTGTATCATACAAAGTATTTTCACAGCCCCCCAAATCCTCTGTGTTCCATCTATTCATCCCTTCCCCAGTCTCTCAACTCCTGGAAACCAGTGATCTTTTTACTGTCTTCACACTTTTGCCTTTTCCAGAAAGTCACATAGTTGAAATCACACAGTATGTGATTGGTTTCTATCAGTAATATGTATTTAAGTGTCCTCCATGTCTTTTCATGGCTTGATAGCTTATTTATCTTTTGGTGTTGAATAATATTCCATTGTCTAGGTGTACCACAGTTTATTTATCCATTCACCTACAGAAGGACATCTTGATTGCTTCCAGGTTTTGCAACTGTGAATAAAGCTGCTATAAACATCCATGTGCATCCATGTGTGGACACAGGTTTTCAACTCCTTTGGGTAAATACCAAAGAACACGACTGCTGGATCAGCTGGATCATACAGAAGAGTATGTTTAGTTTTGTAAGAAATTTTCGAAGTGGCTGCACTATTCTGCACTGCCATTAGCAATGAATGAGGGTTCCTATTGCTCCACATCCTCACCA
This sequence comes from Bubalus kerabau, assembly GCF_029407905.1. Classification (NCBI taxonomy): domain Eukaryota; kingdom Metazoa; phylum Chordata; class Mammalia; order Artiodactyla; family Bovidae; genus Bubalus; species Bubalus kerabau. Next base: position 141,725,950 of record NC_073624.1, read on the forward strand.
GCATTTGGTGTTGTGTGTTTTGGATTTTGGCCACTGGAATCGGTGTGTAGGGGTATCTCGTTGTTTTAATCTTCATTTTCCTGATGACACATGAGGTGGAGCATCTTTTCATATGCTTACTTGCATCTGTGTAGCTTTTCTGGGTGAGGTGTCTGTTAAGGTCTTTGGTCCATTTTTAAAATCGGGTTATTTGTTTTCTTATTGTTGGATCACATTGAGACTTTATTTCTCTGTTCTCAGAGGACACTTAATCCTCCAGGTTAGGGGGATTTATAAGATTTATCTTCTATTCCTAATTGTCCCCAAGAATAGGATACACTTGCCCTCATAACCTTCTTACTCTTCACACCCAAACAAGTCCTAGATGAACTCAGCAGCATTAGCTTTAGAACTGATCAGTCCCAGAAAAGAACAGATTCATTTTCTATCTGATACAGGGATACCCTCTCCAGTGTTTCCTTCAAATGCTCATCTGGATTTTATTCAGTTGCAGGACTCCCTTTAGCTTGACAGTGGCAAGTTTCACCACTTATTCGTGCCAGGGATTGCCATTCATTTAAAAATATTATTGAGTGTATCTTATGTGTCAGGCTCTGAGCAAGTGAACAGTTAAATAATCAGACAGCTATCAACTTCTTCCTTAAGGGGTAAAAGTGGTTTCCCTATAACAACCAGCTTTAATTCTGCCCATTGAAACTATATAATTAGCCATTCTATTCCTTTGGAAATTTAAAGACAACCAGATTCCTCAAAGCCCATTGACATTTCTAGTCCCCGCCCTGCACCCCTCTGCCCCCTGCTTCCTTTGTAATGTGCTCCCGTTGGTCAATGACCCTTTCAAAAGTTACTGCTCACATTTCACCTTACTTGGGCTCTTCTGCCTGTGTTAGATGCTCAGGGCTTCTTACAGTTGCCTAAATCTGTGGAGTTACATTGCTTGACATGTTTCTAGACTCTAGAGGTGCAGGCTTGCATATGTATGTGTTCCTTGGGGAGAAGGAGTTAAAAACATTAACTTCAACCTGGGGAGTTGTTTTTCTTCTCCTGCTCTTTAACCAGAAAAATAGATGTGATTGTACTTTTGAAAACTGAAATGCTAGCTTTTAAACAACTTACAAATAATAGAGTTCAAGATTTCAAGGGGAAAACAGGCTCCATGAAAATTCTGTGATAGGAACCCCTACATTGCCTTTTAGTTGGTAAATTAAGAATAAAAGGTAACCAGAATGTAATCGCCTGTAACTGCAGTTCACTGAGAACTAATGTCCTTCTGACCAGGATATGTTAACAAAAAAATTAAGCCAGGTTTCTCCACGAAGACAATTTAAATAGGCAATGATTATAGTCCTTGAACTTTTGCTCCCCCTACCCCCAGGTCCAGCTTGACTTTGAGGGAAGGTGGGCCAGGAATCTGGGGCCAGGCTGTCACACCAAAACACACTGCTGCCACTCCTGACAAGGGCTTGCAGCTGGTATAACCAAGGATGAGGCAATCCCTCTGCTCTTAGTCTTGGCTTCTTTAGGGCTGAAAGCATCAGATTAACTCTAGGAAGAGTTGACCATTTCTATCTCTCTCTCTTTTTAAATTTGTAATTGGAGGATAATTGCTTTACCATGCTGTGTTAGTTTCTGCTGTACAACAATGTGAATCAGCTCTAAGTATACATATATCCCTCCCTCTGGAGCCGCGCTCCCTTCCCCCGGCCCCATCCAAGACCATTTCTCTAATTTCAGAGTCCGGAAGGAATGATTTGTTCTCCTGGCTGATTGTTCTCTGTTCCCATTTCCCACCTTGTTCTGCTCACGGGATATGTTCTCTGACTTCATCTGCCCTGCTCTTGACCCAGGAGGCTGTGGCCTCTGCAGGTTCATCTCCTGGCTTGCCAGCTGGCTTCTAGCTCCACTTGCCCAGTGAGAGGCCCAGGTGAGAGGGTAGGAAGGGAAGAAGGTCAGTGTATATCTTCCAAGCTCCGTGCTTCTGCAGCGTGTCTTGGAACCCAAGTACTTCAAACTGTGGCTACTATGGCTTCTGCAAAGCAGCCCTTCATCTGGGGTTCCAGCTCTAGTTAGGCTCCAGGTCTCTGGGCCCTGTTGGTAATGGCCTCCTTTCATTAAACCACTGAGTGCCTCAGCCACTCTAGCTTTTCCTGAACCCTGCCTTTATCTACGTCATATCGCTACATCCTTTTCATTAAGATCATCTGAAATAAATCCTTTCCCGCCAGGGCCCAGATAGATAAACCTCTGGGTGTTCAGGCCTCCTGTAGTCATGGAGCATTATGCCATCAGCACCAGGGAAGACTTCTTATCTCTTCAGGCAGGTACAGTTCCCAGTCACACGACCACAGGTTAGGCAGTCTCAACCTGGCAGCTCCTCAGAATCACTAAGAGACTTCGGAACCCAAATTATTATACGAACCTCTTCTGGGGTGGGGTCCTACAATTTCTACTTTTAAAAAAGATCCATGGGACGAGAATAGCAAGATAGTGGTAATTGTTCAACTTGGGTGATAAGTACCTGGGGTTCATTATGCCATTTTCTCTACTTCTGTGTATGTTTGAAAATTTTCACTATAAAAAAAATTTAGGTATGTTAGCTTCTTCACTGAGAATCTCTGATTCAAAGCAGGGATTGGAAAGTTTGTTTTGCTAGTCTCATCATTCCTTATCTCCACTGGCCCCCATCACCCCATGATAGGCTCTCCATCTGTGTAAACAGCTGAGATGAGACAGAGAGCTCCAGCATCTTTCATTTACTGTAGTCCTAGGTACCAGAGACACCGGACCCCAGAGACCCCAGTCCCTACCCCTACAGGATTCCTTTATAGATTGGGGTTGAGCAGATTTGGCCAAACATCTTGGTCCTTCTCAAACATTTCCCACTCACATAGACATAATTGGTGACTTTTAGTCAAGTTCTGGAAATGTAATTAGAAGATCCAAGTCACCACACTCTGGTGTGGCTCTTTCCTCTGTCCCTCCTTCCGAGAAATTCCCCAGAAGCCGCAGAGTTCTATTTGACTCCTACCAGAAAAGGACCCAGAATTCTGAGGAAAAACATTCAGGCTTTTCAGTCTCTGCTCCTGTGTGATCTTGGGCAAGACACTTATCTTTTCAATTTCTTTGACTTCATAGCATCTCTGGGTTTGAATCACAGTTCTGCCACTTCCTGGCCATGCAACTTAGGGCAAGTTGTTTTACTTCAGTATGCCTCAAATTCTTTTCACGTTTAGGATGAAAATATTGATAGAAACCACATCATTGTGTTGTTGGGGAGATAAAATGAGCTATCACATGTAAAAGGAGTAAGCATCATGGTGCCTGGTATGTAATGAGTTCTAAGTAGGTGCTAGCTGATGCTGTATCATTATTGCTAATTACATTTGTATTTATAATTTTGGAGGACTAGGCAGAAGGAAACATAGCAATAGTTTTGGATATAGAGTACCCAGGAGTGTTAAAAATCACAATAAAATTTGAGAGTTACTGCAGTAGATCTTGTAAAAATTAATGGCTACTAAATCTAGAGTTAAAAACGATCCATTCAAACAAGCCAGTGTGACTGATTCCCTAGCTCCTAGTCATTTTGAATAGTTCTGGGCGTCAGCTTCAGTCTGGATGGAAGGTCTGGAATCGTTCTTACCCTGCTCAGGCCTGGACTGACACAGCAGCCTAAGTTATGGGGTTTGTTGTGTGGGAGGTGGTAGTGAAGGGAAGCGCAGAGGACCATGGAGCATGCTTCTAAATCAAATAGAAAAGCCAAAATGCCTAGTTGGCCTTGGTTCCTGTATGTCCATTCTCAGCCAACTTGAGGACACACGGCTTCATTTAGTAAATCTGACCTCATGTTCATGTCAATTAAAAACTATGCAAATGTGTTTTGAATTTTCTAGGCAAGGGTGTACTACCTCCTAATGCTGACTTTTAAAATTCCTGATAAAATCCAATCTCCAAAAGTTGGACAGCAAGAGAAAGAGAGAGAGAGCCAGAGAGAGAAAACAAAAATTAGCCCTTTTAATAATTTAGCACAAAAAAATATAGTACTGCATAATTATACCCTAAAAGAACAACTCCTTACAGTCCTCCCTTGACTAGGAGGAGAAGGCTAGCTGGCCCCTCTTTTCCTCACCTCCTCTCATGTCACATGCTCAGTCGTGTCCAACTCTTTGCGACTCCATGGACTGTAACCCACCAGGCTCCTCTGTCCATGGAGTTCTCCAGGCAAGAATACTGGAGTGGGTAGCCAATATCTGTAGTCTCCAGTTTAAGACCCATTGTTTCAAACCTTTTTTTTTTTTTTTTTTTTAAATAGGAGCCAGGTACTGAGTGACATAAACTGATTCATTCTAACATCAGTGTCTGGCAAGTGGTTGAAAGCTAGCCTTTCCTTGGACAGGTATGTCTTTACTCTGAAACACTGGTCACTTAAACTCTTTGGCATATTCTGTTAATTGTTCTTACTTCTTGTGGCATGTGCTTAAAAGTCATTAGCTAAGAAAAGCCAGATATTCTATGGCTAGTTTTGATTTGTGAATGGCAAGGAGAAACACAGTCATAGTGCAAGAACTCAATTATAACCCACCACCAGCTCTGTTGTCCTGAAGACTGCTGGCGAGTCAAATTGGGGTGACTGCCTATGTTCCAATAGCCAGGTGACGTCCCCTTTCTTTGGGGGAAATGCCTTTTCCTTCCAAATTCTCATCTCTCCACTCCCTGCTCTAGCGTATGTCCTGGACAGAGCTGCGTGACAAATCCTTGCTGGCTACTGAAGATGGTTTAATGGTAGGCAACTGAGCTAAACTAAGCAGTTGGTGTCTCACACCTCACTTTGGCTCAGAGCTGGGAGGGGACCCAAGCTGGTCTCACCAGAGTCCTTCCTCAGGACTTACTCTCCCCGCTCCCAACACTTTGTTATGAAAATTGTCAAACATAAACAAGGCTAAAAGAATTTTATAGTGAATACTCACCACCTAAACTCCACCATTAGCCATTAAAACTTTAGTATATCTGATTTATCATCCATCTGTCCATCCATCCATCTACCCCTGTAATCCAGCTATTAACTCAAATTATTTTTGGTGCATTTCAAAGTAGGTTGTAGATATCAGTACACTTCTCTATAAGTATTTCAGAATGTATTTATTAAGTAGGGCTCAAGTTTGTTTGTAGTTTTTTGGGCATAAAAATCATATACAATGAAATGTACAGATCTTGTACATTTACAGAGTTTTGACAAATGTATACACTCAGGATTTATTTCCATACAAGTAGAGAGAAAGCTTCTTTCCTCTTTGGAGAGTGAGGCTCAAAGATGTGAGCCTAGAGTGAGGTCAGTTATGACTCTGGCTTTGGATTCTGAAAGCCAGCTGGGGAAAGCTGACATACCAATATGGAGGCAGAGCTAAGAGATAAAAATACCTGTGAAAGTATTGTAATCATTTCTGCCTTTTTTTGCAGCTTGGTTGTGTGAGTCCATAAATTCTTATATTTGCCCAAATTATTTTGAGTTGTTTTTCTTTTACTTGCATCTAGTTCTGATAAATATATGTAAACTGTCCGCTTCAATGTTAAATAAGACTTTATGTGTCTACTGCAAGTATCAGGATTAAGTTGGGGAGTGATTAAGAAAGTATAAGGTTTATTAAAAAATCTAAGAAGCTGTGGATCTAGTAAATTGAAAACATTGGCCTTAGCTAGGTTCTAGTTGTGGATCCACTGTATGTGGGAACAAAGGACAATTTTGCTCAGGCACTAGGGTCTTTATTCAAAGCAGAATTATTAACAAATAAAAATAAAAGCAAAACCACGACATATGATAACCTTGATATTAAAAGTGTAGTTAGTGATATTAGGAGCAGGGCCCTAGTGGACTTGCTAAATATTCTTTCTAACTTTGAACATTACCTAGTATTTGTGGCTTTAGCTAAATAATTACAGAAACAGAGACAGTGTGTTTTCACTGTTAGAGGTGGAATAGATTGCAAAATGCCAAAATGGGTCCAATCTGGAAAATGTTGAGTCCATGTGTGAGAGAAAGGAAAAGAGAGGAAGACTCTCAATCATCCAAGGGGGAGTAAAGGAAGTGTTTTATTGCCCAAGAGAAATTTCTTTTCTGTTTTTTTTTCTTTTTTCTTTTGGTCCTTACATATGATACTATTTATCAGTTGTTATTTTAGTATTTTATGGTCAGAAATGATTTCTTTTTCTCTGTTTGTCTCAAATCACAGTGCAAAGCTTTTCCTTGGTGATTTCTATAAACGTCAGAATAGTGGTTACTTTGGGGAAAGGGAAGCACTTGTGAAAAGAAAGGGATCCTTGGGGTGTTTCCAGAAGAGGTGTTCAAGTTCTGTTCGAGTAGCTTTGCCTTTTCCAGAACGTCACATAGTTGGACTCACAGTAGCTAGCCTTCTCAGATTGGTTTCTACCACTTAGTAATATGCAATTAAGGTTCCTCCATGTCTTTTCATCAGAGAAGGCAATGGCACCCCACTCCAGTACTCTTGCCTGGAAAATCCCATGGATGGGGGAGCCTGGTAGGCTGCAGTCCATGGGGTCGCTAAGAGTCGGACACGACTGAGCAACTTCACTTTCACATTTCACTCTCATGCATTGGAGAAGGAAATGGCAACCCACTCCAGTGTTCTTGCCTGAAGAATCCCAGGTTCAGGGGAGCCTGGTGGGCTGCCGTCTACAGGGTCACAGAGTCGGACACGACTGAAGCGACTTAGCAGCAGCAGCAGCAGCAGCATGTCTTTTCATAGCTTTATAGCTTATTCTTTTTTTAGTGTTGAATAATATTTTATTGCCTGCTGCTGCTAAGTCGCTTCAGTCATGTCTGACCCTGTGCAACCTCATAGACAGCAGCCCACCAGGCTCCTCTGTCCCTGGGATTCTCCAGGCAACAACACTGGAGTGGGTTGCCATTTCCTTCTCCAATGCATGAGAGTGAAAACTGAAAGTGAAGTCGCTCAGTCATGTCCAACTCTTCATGACCCCATGGACTGTAGCCCACCAGGCTCCTCTGTCCATAGGATTTTCCAGGGAAGAGTATTGGAGTGGGTTGTCATTTCCTTCTCCATCTATTGCCTGGGTGTACCACAGTTATCTGTTCACCTACTGAAAAACATCCTGGTTGTTTCCAATTTTTGGCAACTATGAATAAAGCTGATAGAAACATCTGTGTGCAAATTTTTATGTAGCTTTCAGGGTAAAGATAAGATGGTGATAATGATGATGATGATGATTTTTCAGCTCCTTTGGTTAAGGAATTGCAGTTGCTGAGTCTGCTGAATGATATGGTAAGAGTATGCTCGGTTTTATAAGAAATAGCCAAACTGTCTTCCACAGTGGTTGTACTATTCTGCATTGCCATCAGCAATGAAGGATTTCCCATTGCTCCACATCCTTATGTTTAGTGTTGTGGTTCTGGATTCTGGCCATTGTAATAGGTGTGTAGTGGTATCATATTGGGTTTTTTTTTTCTTTTCCATTATGATCTATTATAGGATATTGAATATAGTTCCCTGTGCTATACAATAGGACTTTGTTGTTTATCCTTATTGTTGATTTAACTCAACTAAGTTCTTAAGAGCATTCTGATATAAGCAGGTAATTGGTGATAGCAACAGTTAATAATGTTTAAATCTCTGATTTGTGGCAAGCATGTGCAAAGCACTTTACAATATCATCTGATTTAATCATTCCACAACTCTGTGAAATAAGAACTATTATTGTTTCTAATTTTAAAAATAGAAGAAGACTGGGGCTTGTGAGGGCTCAGTATGGAACAGCAGGGTTGACTTCACAGACATGAGATCTGGGCAGTCAGTCACACAGGGCCCTGTGATCAACTTTATATTTGGTTTAATGCTCTGAAGGTACTGTCTTAAAATTCTTAATAATTTCACACAAGGGGACCTGAATTTTCACTTTGTACTGGGCCTGGAAAATTACACTCTGTGGGGTAGAGTTGGGTGTTTGACCCCAGAAGGTTGGCGATTAAGCACAATTCTATTCTGCTGCTTATCCCTCTTTAAATGAAACTAGGAGAAGGAAAAACAAATAAACAAAACAAACAAAGCACCCCAAATGAAGAAACAAATAAAAAAATGAAGTAACAGATGACAAGCTGACATGGCATATGCATGTATCTAAAGACAGTAAGGAACCAATCTGGGGAGAGTAATTTTAAAAATGTGTGGCTTGTACTTAAATGAACATTTCCTGGATATTGCTCTTGGTGAATGACATTAATATTTGAGACTTGTTTGACCTTAGGAAATGCACACACTCCCATGACATTTTCCTTTTTTTATGTTCTTCATGAGTCTCAAGGCAAAGAGTATTTTTCTGAAACAAAATGTTATGTGGGGGAACAAGAGGGGTGAGTTAGGAGAAAAATCTGTTAATTTGCTCATTGTTTTTCTCAACTGGAGGACAGCTTCTCATTGCCCAACTTTTAGGCTTATAAACTCATTGACCCTTGCACCAGATAAAGCTTAGGTACAGAAAGCACCTAGAAAATGGTGGGTACAGACTGGGGAAAGCTACACTGTGTCTTCATCCATGTAAGATATAGGGAGGGGTTGAGGTCACTTCTTTTTCCTGTGCCCTCTTTCTTTCCTGCTTGTTCTGTTTTGGGCTTAGAAGCTCCCTTCCCCTCTGACTGCTGTGGCAGCTGTGTTTCCCATCTTACTGCAATTTTTGCCCTTGTTTTGCTTGTGATCTCCGTCTGTGCTTGTCTCTTGGAGTATTGCTCAATTTGAGTTGCTAGTTAATAGCTTGTCTAATTTAGCCTTAAGGGTCCTCATCGCTTGGCAGTGAGATGAAACTTGGCTCCTACTTCTCCCTGGTATGACTTGTTCAGTGGAGGACAAGGGTGAGGACTAGTGGCAGCAAAAAGGTGGAAGCTGGTCCAGAGGCTCCAGCCTTTCTTCCCCATGACCTGCCAAGACATTTACTGACTGTCCCTGGACAGCTCTGAGGCTTAGCTGCCTCAGGAGTTTTAAATCTTATAGCTTAGTGTTACTTCTTAATCAGAAAATGGAATCACAGGAGAAAGAGCTTTTCTTACTGCATGGGGGCTTGGCTAGGGTTCATTTATCGTTACTGACATTCCCCTTCTTGCCCCACCCAGTTCAACAATGCCCATCATTGTTTCCAAAAGAGTTTCACCTGTGTCTGGTGAGCACTTGTACAGGCAGGTCTGAAACAGTATCCAGCTACAGGTTCAGTCTTCTTACAGTGGGAACACACTTCCCAACGACCAACATTCCAAACTGAAGGACTGTCATGATTTAACTAATTTTTTCTTCATTCTGGATTAAGGATAGATTTTTAAATAATAAAAATAATACCTACTCCCAGCCTCAAGGTTTGTTTATATGTTCCTCACCATATACCTGGTAGGTAGACAGGATAACAACCACTATTATTCCTATTTTGTCAGTGCAGAAACCGAGTTTCAGGGAAGTTGGGATTTGCCCAAGATCTAAGGTGTCAACATAGATATCTCTATGCCAAGATCAGCATTTCTCCATTACTGCATCACATCACTTCTGTCATGAAACAAATTCAGAGCAGAAAGAAGGAAGTTACCTGAGAAAGCTGGGTGTAGCTTTCAGGGTGAAGGTAGGATGATGATGATGATTTGTGATTTCAGCATGTGAACCTAAATTGTCATCCTATTCATGGATGGTCAGGTTTGGTCTGGGCTGACTGGAGGGTCATCTATGTGTTATGGACCAAGGAACTTGACAAAAAGGAAAAATGCAGACCCCCCCTCAGGAAAATTAATCACTCTAAGAATAATGACCTGAAATTCTATGGTTAAGTAAAGAGCAAATCCTGTTCTCTAGACTCTTACATTGATCAAGATTGAAAGAATCTTGAATTTCTTGCTTCTCAAAGTGGAGTACATTGCAATATGTCAGGGTCCTTGAAGCTGCATATTAAATTATGGTACATCTTGCAAGAGCACCGCCAGCTCTATTTGAGAAGAAACAGTGAATAGAAAGCGCGAACAAACAGACTATGTTTATCAATTAAAAATACCAACATCTTAAGGAGAAGAAGGAATTTTTGGCCTAAACATTATAGAACAGAAAAAACTGTACATCTGCATTCAGTCTCTGGGTTTATACACCCCAGGTACTAACCTTAGGGCAAAATTTTCATTCTCTTGTAGTTTTGGGCAATTTCTGTGGAAAGTCTGAAAAGCACTGCCCATTTTCATAGACACGTTGAAACTAAGAAAAGTTAAATGATTCTCCTATGGTCACAGCAGTTCTGCATTCAAAGACTTCTGAATCTTTATCTACCATTTCCTCCATTATTCTACAAATCCATTCTTTACTGAGAAAGTGTTTCTAAAACAAGAATATATTTTCCTGCCTTAGGAAGGCTAAGAGGCAGAAATAATGGCATATTGGAGAATGGAGACTATGTTATAATGAGAATCATTCTCATCGTCAAAGCTATGTGGGACACAGGTTGAGGAGTTGCTTGGGTTGAATGTGAATGCAACCTAGTAAGGTCCAGCAAGGGGATCTTCCAGTCATGTTTCAGCTGTCATCTTGCTGCTAAGGCTTTGTCTCTTTCTTCCACAGTAAAAAATAAATTCTGGTTATTAAGACAACTATGCTCAACCTTGGTCACTTACCTAGAGCCAGACATCCTAGAGTGTGAAATCAAGTGGGCCTTAGGAAGCATTACTATGAACAAAGCTAATGGAGGTGATGGAATTCCAGATGAGCTATTTCAAATCCTAAAAGATGATACTGTTAAAGTGCTGTACTCAATATGCCAGCAAATTTGGAAAACGCAGCAGTAGCCACAGGACTGGAAAAAGTTAGTTTTCATCCCTATCTCAAAGAAAAGCAGTGCCAAAGAATGCTCAATCTACTGTACAATTGGGCTCATTTCACATGCTAATGAGGTAACACTCAAAATCCTTCAAGCTAGGCCTCAGCAGTACACGAACCAAGAATTTCCAGACATACCAGCTGAATTTAAAAAGGCAGAGGAAGTAGAAATCAAATTGCCAACATCCACTGATTCATAGAAAAAGCAAGGAATTCCCAAAAAACATCAACTTCTACTTCATTGACTATGCGGATCACAAGAAACTGGACAATTCTTAGAGATGGGAATACCAGGCCACCTTACCTGGCTCCTGAGAAACCTGTTTGCAGGGCAAGAAGCAACAGTTGGAACTGGACATGGAACAGTGGACTGGTTCTAGATTGGGAAAGGAGTATGTCAAGGTTGCATATTGTCTCCGGGCTTATTAACTTATGAGCTTCCCTGGTGGCTCAGACGGTAAAGAATCTGCAGTGTAGGAGACATGGGTTTGATCCCTGTGTTAGGAAGATCTCCTGGAGAAGGGAACAGCTACTCACTCCAGTATTCTGGCCTGGAGAATTCCATGGACAGAGGAGCCTGGTGGGCTACAGTTCACAGGGTTGCAAAGAGTCAGATATGACTGAGAGACTTTCACTTCACTTTGTTAACTTATATGCAGAGCACATCATGTTAAATGCTGGGCTGGATGAATCACAAGCTGGACTCAAGATTGCCAGGAGAAATAACAACAACCTCAGATATGCAGAAAATACCACTCTAATGGGAGAAAACAAAGAGGAACCAAAGAGCCTCTTGATGAAGGTGAAAGAGGAGAGTGGAAAAGCTGGTTGGAAAACTCAACACTCCAAAAATGAAGATCCTGGCATCTAGTCCCAACACTTCATAGTGAATAGATGGGGGAAAAGTGGAAACAGTGACAGATTTTATTTTCTTGGGCTCCAATATCACTGTGGATGCTGACTGCAGCCATGAAATCAAAAGACGCTTGCTCCTAGGAAGAAAAACAATGACAAATCCAGACAGCCATTAAAAAGCAGAGACATCACTTTGTTGACAAACGTCCATATATATGAGAGTTGGACCATAAACAAAGTTGAGCACCGAAGAACTGATGCTTTTGGACTGTGGTGTTGAAGAAGACTCTTGAGAGTCCCTTGGACAGCAAGATCAAACCAGTCAATCCTAAAGGAAATCAACCCTGAATATGCATTGGAAGAACTGACGCTGAAGCTGAAACTCCAATACTTTGGCCACCTAATTTGAAGAACTGACTCATTGGAAAAGACCCTGATGCTGAGAGAGATTGAGGTCAGAAGGAGAAGGAGACAACAGAGGATGAGATGGTTGGATGGCATCACTGACTCAATGGACATGAGTTTGAATAAGCTCCGGGAGTCGTGATGGAGAGGGAAGCCTAGCGTGCTGCAGTCCATGGGATCGCAAAGAGTTGGACACGATTGAGCACGTGAACTGAACTGAACTAAGGTAAGCAGCTATCAAGAATGGAAGTTGATTTTTACTTATTACTAACTAGAAATTATAGGTTAACAAAATAGTTTGTAAGTATAACGATATATTTTCTTTTAAAAGGTTCTTTTAGAAAGTTTAGACCAGTGGCTCCCAAACTGTTTGAAGGCCTCCTGCAGTGAATTCACAAGAGCCCCACAGAATATTTTAAAATTTCAAGAGAAACACAGCAACACCTCTTGGACACTGTGTGAACTACTACTATTAGGTGGTTTGGACCTAATTACAAAAAAAAACAACAAAACATAATTTATATTGGTTTAAAGTACCAGAAAGAAATGACTGAAACACTGAGGGTGCCATGAATGAAGAAAGTTCAAAACTTTTAAAGTGGCCTGTGGAAATTACTAAGATGTTAAGTGTTACTGACAAATGGGATTTGTGTGCTTTACATTTTCTGCTTTTGATTTATCTGAACTTTCTAATTCCACTGTGAACCCTTACTGTTTTAGTAAAACAAAAAGTTATTTTAAAAATAAGTTCTCCTGGATTTGTGCAAGAACCATTTATTGAGCATTATCGGGGTCAATTTCTGGGCTTGACAGAGGAAGGCAAAGATGCCACATCCTCTAAAAGAGCACATAGTTGAGGGTGAGTGGAGAATGTAAACAAATTATTGCTTTGTGGTAGGACAGGCTCTGAGTCAGAGGTTGGATTGAGAGCTCTGAACTCTGCTTTGGAGATTAGAAAACCTTCTAATTTAGAAGGCAGGTGTTAGGTAAGTCTTATAGAATAAATGAGACTTCCCTAGATGGAAAAGTTGTAGAACAGAGTTCCCCCTTTCAGCCTGGGGGCAGCAATTTTTATGGCTATGGTGGTGATTGTGGAGGGGTTTGGTGGTGGTAGTGGTGGTAGGAAACTGGAAGGTTGGCCAGGATGGAATGGGAAGGCTTTGATGGGTCATGCTCTTGACTGGACATTCAACTTGTAAAGGATGGGAAAACACTGACAGGTTTTTTTTTTTTTTTTTTTAACTTTACATAATTGACAGGTTTTAAGAACAGGAGTGTTATACGAGTTGTGCTATGGAAGGATCACTCTGGCAGCACTGTGAACAGGGCAGGGGAGGGGACCAGCCAGGAAGATTTTGTAATAGTCTAGGAAGAGGTCACAAAGCCCTGGCTGACTAATGATGAAGATTATATAATGGACCTCTGTGGACCAACTCAGCAAAAGCAGACTATCCAGATGTAGCACATCATTCATCTCAGATATTTTGGTGTCTTTAAGAATAAAAACTTGTTTTTTTTTCTGATGATAAAGATAATACGTGATAGATGTAGAAATTTGGAAGATGTAGAAATGTATAAAGAAGAAAATGAAAGCATTTATACCCTATGACCTGGAGCTGGGATACATATGTATTTATAAGTCTCAAATATATATATACACATAGTTAATTTAAAACATGCACACTTGGTACAGTAAAATCTAACTTACTGAAAGATAGAAAGTAAAAAATATTAATTATTGCATGGTTACCAAATGCTGGGCATACTAGGAAACACAAAACAGATAAGAATTTATCCTATATATTAGCTTATTTAATCCTTATAACAACCTTGTGAGATAGGTCTATGGGTTTTTGTTTTGTTTTGTTTTGTTTTTCATTTCCAGGTAAGAGTTGAAGTATAGAAAGTTCAGTAACTTGCTCTATGTTCTAAAACGTGTAAGTGTCAGAACTGGGATTTGAACCCAAGCACTTTATGTCCATGGTCTGTATCCTTAAACCCCTATGGTACAATTTTGAGTGATATATTTAACTTCTGTTTTTAGTTAATTTACTTTACACAATGCCTCTCCCTTTCATGGATCACAGCCTTGTTGTGGTGAAGGGGCTTGCGTAACTCAATGAAGCTATGAGCCATGCTGTGCAGGGCCACCATGGCAAATAGAAAGGGAAAAAGTGAAAGCAGTGATATTTTATTTTGGGGCTCCAAAATCACTGCAGACGTGACTGCCACCATGAAATTAAAAGACGCTTGCTCCTTGGAAGGAAAGTTATGACAAACCTAGACACTGTATTAAAAAGCAGAGACATCACTTTGCCAACAAAGGTCCATGTAGTTAAAGCTATGGTTTTTCCAGTAGTCACGTATGGATGTGAGAGCTGGACCATAAAGAATGCTGAGTGCCGAAGAATTCATGCTTTTGAATTGTGGTGCTGGAGAAGACTCTTGAGTCCCTTTACTGCAAGGAGATCCAACCAATCAATCCTAAAGGAAATCAAGCCTGAATGTTCTTTGGAAGGACTGATGCTGAAGCTGAAGCTTCAATGTTTTGGCCACCTGACATGAAGAGCCAAATCACTGGAAAAGACCCTGATGCAAGGAAAGATAGAAGGCAAAAGAAGGGGGTGGAGAGGATGAGATGGTTAGATACAACACTGACTCAATGGACATGAATTTGAGCAAACTCCAGGAGACAGTGGAGCACAGAGGAGCTTGGCATGCTGCAGTCCATGGGGTCACAAAGAGTTGGACACGACTTAGCGACTGAACAACAACAACACTGTGACTCTGACATTCTACCACTGCAATGCTGTACAACTGAACTTTGTGTTTCTTGAGACTTTGGTTTTAGACAGTATCCTTTAACATTATATTCACGAATTCTCTTTCACTCCCACATTTCCCACTTCTATCGGCTTGATCATTCAAACTGTTTGTTTAGGAAGGAAGGACTGGGTAATTAATAAAGGTGGCTGAGTATGGGCGGTGCAGTCTGTTCTCTGCCACTGGATAGGTATGCCTCCTTAGCAGGCATTTCTCTCTGAAGATAGATCCTGGGTGTATACATGTATAGGTGGGACATGTCCACTGACAAACTTCCTTAGGGTGCAAGCATACGCAATCACGCAAATGCTGTTCTTTTCACCACAAAACATCCAGATCAGAGGGCTTCACTGTAGAATCCCATACCAGGAGCAATCTTATCTTCTTAACGGAGCAGATCTTGGGGAGGAGTGAAGGTTTCTGCATCTTCACTTGCTGGCCCATCTGCATGTATGAGAACGGTACAAAAAGATGAGAAAGATCAAATGGTAGAATCCTTCTCTGGATAACCTTAATTTGGGCTCCTCTTCCAGACCTGAGCTCTGAAAATGTGGATGCCCAATGTGGAGATTCTCCAAGTCTCCTTTGGAAAGAACATTTCCACCCCTTCCACAGTCTTCTCCTGAGAAAATCCAGGATCTTTGCTCTGCTTCACCCACCAGTCCTGTTCACTTCCTTTCCACTTTCCAGAAAATTACCAGAATCCCTGTTGATAGTTCTCTTTTTCTGTCTTCAGCATGTTTATCAATTTATTCTCTTTACTGACTCTTCAGCAGAATTTTGAAAGGGAATGCAGATAATTGCATGCATTGTGTCCTGAACATATATGTTTATATTTAAGTAAGTTTAGATGCTGTGAATTGCATGTTTTAACCACAGGATTAATGGAATATTATCCTTTTAAACAACTTTATTAATTTATTTACTTACGGGTGCACTGGATCTTCATTACTGTGCGCTGGCTTTCTCTAGTTGCACGGAGTGGGGGCTGCTCACTTGTTGCACAGCATGGGCTCTAGGGCAAGAGGGCTTAGCTGCTCTGTGGCATGTGGGATCTTTCTGGACCAGGGATCAAACCTGTGGTCCCTGTATTGCTAGGTAAATTCTTAACCACTGGACCACTAGGGAAGCCCATGAATACCAATCCTGAAGAATTTTAAAAGTTATTTCTCAAAGTCACTCTGGGAACAACCCATAAAGGAAATGATTATCTTATGTTGGATCCAAAACCTAACATTCTTATTTCTTATTGCTAGTACTATATGTATATATTTACTGTATGCCCATAGTATTCAGAACATGTCAGTCCACGGAGGATGGCTAAAACACACATAGCTTGAGAGAGGGTTTCTCTCTACTGGGCTTCAAAACGAAGAGATCACAGCACTGAGATAGACACTTTTCAGGAGAAAATGATGACTCACACAGGGATGACTTAAAGGCATCTGGTTTCCATCTTCTTTGTTTCTTCTCTTGGACTCCATTCACAGGCACTTCCTTCCAGCTGGAGCTTTTAATGGCATAATGTGAAGGCAAGATCCACAGAAGTGGGTTTAGAGGAGGGACTTGAAGGAGAAAATGCAGATCGTCAGGGGAGACCATGGAAAATTACACCCAGATGGGAGGTAGCAGTAAAAGTACATACATCCAGGCTAAAATGTACCAATTAAAACATTTAGGGAAAGGCAGAGAAGGGTATGATTTTTATACGGGGAAACAAAAATTTGAACTGAATAAAAAGTCCAAGTGATACAATCATGATTGTAATTAACAGCACATTAATGTAATTTCTGTTTCTAGTCTGGGAAAATGATGTTGTTGTCTCTCCTTATTTAAATGAAAGCAGCATAGTACTTGTGGCCTTGTGGAGTCATTCTCCTAGCTCCATTCATGAGAGTGATATATTTCTTCCCATTTCATAGGTGAAAACACACTAACTTCCCTGGTGTTCCAAAGTGATCTGGGATGGTGGTAGATTGATGGATTCAGCTTTGTTGTTAAAATAACCATCAGAACCCATAAGAGACTTGAAGGAATGAAACAAGCAGTTGGTTTCTGTATACAAACACTCATTGCTCATGTTCCTCTCTTCCCAATCCATCAGTAGCAAGAAGGAAGCTCATTTCCTTTTTAAAAATGAGAGTCTGTTATATTGTTCTTTTTTTTTCCACACATGATATTTCACTTAACTAAACATCACCTGATCTGAGTGATTTGCCCCTGGTCTTATTCTATTCACTACACCCAAACAGCTCTTGTGGGCAGGGAGAGGGATGGGTGGGGTGGCATGGGATATTAATGGACATAGGCAGTAGTGGTGTTGGAGGCTGTGACAACAGTTATGTTCTTCTGCCCATCGTAGTGGGCAGAGTCAATCCAAGCTGAGAACAAGTCAGAGAATAATTATTTGGTATTTCACGATTCATGGGGTCGCAAAGAGTCAGACACAACTGAGCGACTGGACTGAACTGAACTGAAGATATGGCATTGTCCAAGTCTCTGCAGAGATATGGTATAAGGAGTAATAGGTATATATACACAAAATGGTAATATGAGGCAGATGGTATTACACTTGGAGAAGGCAATGGCACCCCACTCCAGTACTCATGCCTGGAAAATCCCATGGATGGAGGAGTCTGGTGGGCTGCAGTCAATGGGGTCACTAAGAGTCGGACACGACTGAGCGACTTCGCTTTCATTTTTCACTTTCATGCATTGGAGAAGGAAATGGCAACCCACTCCAGTGTTCTTGCCTGGAGAATCCCAGGGACAGGGGAGTCTGGTGGGCTGCCGTCTATGGGTCGCACAGGGTTGGACACGACTGAAGCGACTTAGCAGCAGCAGCAGCAGCAGCAGTATTACACTGCAAGAGAGGTACAAATACAGCTGACAGGGATAAGAGAGATCAACTCTGAAGGTGGGAGTGACAGAAAGGAGTACAAATCAGAGGAGAGCGAATGGTCAAAGGAGAATATGGAATGTGTGGGGAGGATTTTTTGCCTCATTGATTTGGATAAACCAAAGACAGGGCTGGCTTGACATGTAGGCCAAGGTTCCATGAACTCAGATGCAGTTATAAATGTGTGAATCCAGCCAAGTATAAAGCAGTTGGGAGTGTTAGAATTTGTGACAAACTGAGGGCCATGTCCCACTGAAATCAGCTTTCAGTTTCATAATAAAAGTTCAAAGTCAGATAATTCAAGTCATTGTCTGCACACTGTCTCTGTCATCAAAAGATCCCCCTACACCTCTAACTTCATATTCCACTATTTCCTTCATCGCAGAGAGAGACCCACACTTTCCTCCATAGACACAGTCCTGACTGCATAACTATCGGTGATAGAATCTTCTAGAGCTGACTCTCCCAGAACTGTGATATAGAGTAGGCTTCAAAACAAATAAACTTTCTACTTGGAAGATGGAATTCTTTAGAAGTCAGTTTAGTTAGCTTCTGCAGGGCGTTCTCGGAGAAAGCAATGGCACCCCACTCCAGTACTCATGCCTAGAAAATCCCATGGACGGAGGAGCCTGGTAGGCTGCAGTCCATGGGGTCACAAAGAGTCAGATACGACTGAGCGACTTCACTTTCACTTTTCACTTTCATGCATTGGAGAAGGAAATGGCAACCCACTCCAGTGTTCTTGCCTGGAGAATCCCAGGGACGGGGAAGCCTGGTGGGCTACCGTCTATGGGGTCTCACAGAGTCGGACATGACTGAAGCGACTTAGCAGCAGCAGCAGCAGCAGGGTGTTCTAGCACATGTGGGCCACGAACCCAGCAGTGGAAGAGCTGGCTGAGCCTCTCAGCGTCCCTGGGTGCTCCTGGAATTCCAGGGCTATGCCCAGGCAGAGGGGAAGGAGGAGCACTACTTCAGCCAGGCGGCTGCTTCATGTGTTGGGCTCCTGAGTAAGATCTTTTCTGAAGAAAGAGTGACTTCTGAACGCTATTTTGATGCAGGTGAGCAAACTCCATCCTACTTCTTTAGAGAAGGACTTGGGTGTGACGCCCAGCCTCTCCTCTCCTTACAATCATCCTGCTAGGAAAAACTCCTCTTGTTTCTCCTTTATTCACTATGCTAACACTCTAAACATCTCACTTCTAGTCACCAAATATGTGGATGTTTTCCCCACACTAAATGATTCTCTAATTCTTAGCAGAGACTGACTGGGTGTCCTACAAATTTAACTCAACTCTGACACTGCCTTCTTGGAGATAGCATCAGATCCCACAGGGGAACAGCTCAGATCCACAAGACTGCCCCCACTTTACATGCCACTTGCAAGTCCAGGTTGTCACCTATATTTCTGAATGAATGGTTATAAGTCAGGGTCCACATAACCCCCTCCTCTATTTTGATCACTTGCTAGAATAGTGCAAGAACTCAGGGAAGCATTTACTGATTTATTTTAAAATAACACAACTCAGGAATAACCAGATGGAACCAATGAATAGGACAAGGTCTGGAGGGATGGGTGTGGAGCATCCATGCCCTCTCCCTGTGTGCAACCCTTTCAGCACCTCCACATATTCACCAGCCTGGAAGCTCCTCAAATCTCCTTGTTCAGGAGTTTTTATAGAGTTGAACCTCCAGCCCTCTAATCCCTTGGCCTTTCTGTGACCAATTCCATCCTGAGGCTGTCTAGGGGCCCTACCTTAAGTCACCTCATTTGCATAAACTCAGGTGTGCTGAAAAGGGCTTGTGTGATTATACAGACACTCCCATCACTTAGGAAATGCACCAGGAACCAGAGACAAAGACCAAGTATATTTCTTATTATTATGCCATAGTCCTACTCAGAGCTTCCCTGTTTGGCACACAAGGGTTTAGCCACCCCGACCCCATTCCATTCCAGTAAATACAGGGCCTCAGATGTAACTGCTCAATAAGAATAACTCATTGAAACATAGTAAAATCACATTAGTTCTGATTAAATTAGCAGCCATATTTTCCAGAATTGAAGACAATCCTAAGTACCAAACAGGTTTAAAAGGAAAATGATAAATCCATACATAGCAAAACTATAGGACAGAAAAGGAGAAAAAACTTAACAAAAAAAATGAATTAGAATCTAACCCTTGTGCAAAATATATAAATTGTCTCTAATCCTTTTAATAATAAGCAAACCTGTCAATGTACTTTAAGGTAAATTAAATCAAGAGTGTGATTCTGTAAGCAAACAGGAATATTTTAGTATTCTCCCATCGTTTTAGGATTTTAGGCATTTGTAAATGGACTTTTTATTCCTTCCTTTGATTTCATTCAGTGAAATTCTCAAACTCCAGTGTGCAGAGGAATATTTTGTACAGGGTTGAACCCCCACCAACAACCAATATACAAAGGGAAGTGATACACACTTATATAGCCCCTACTCCTCTTCCTGCGTACACACACACACACACACACACACACACACACACACACACACGATGCTGACTCTGGGGAATTCAACTGTATTTGCTTTTCATATGTTTCACACTTTCTCTTCATCTCACACAGGTATCCAGGCGTGTTATTTCTTGCTTAAGGCAAGGAAGGAGACAACCTGTTTTTGAAAGGGTGAGGAGAGAAAAAAGTTGCTTTCCCAGGCTGAGAAAGGACCACAGCCTGTGGCTTCTGTGAGCAGGAAGGCTCTGGGTATCTGTAACTGTGGCCAGTGGAGGAGAAAGCTGTGTGTGTACCACCACAGGCTAGACCCCAGGTGCAGGTCAGTTCACTTTGCCAGAGATTCCCAATTCACACATGGCCTGGAAGCAGCAGAGGTGAAACCTGAGTGGCCCATGGAGGCAGGGACAGTTGAAATCTCAGTGCTAACCAGCATAAGAGATGACAAATACTCGAGGAGTCTTCCCAATACCTCTACACCACACAAAACATTGTACTCTGTTAGATCCACACTTTTGTAGAGTCCTGGTGTGTGAGTCATGCAAGCATCCCAAGCACAGCTGGGTTAAATATCCTGCTAACCTGGTGGGCTGGTTACTTGGAATGTACGGGAATCTAAAAAGTTCATGTTTCTTGAACACATAACTTCTAGATGGAGATTTACACCTACTTTGGATATTTGTTGAGTGCCTTGCTTTTTTTTTTTAGTTCACTCTAAGATTATTTTTATCATTCTTCTTTACATTTTGTGTGTTTTTTTAAAAATTTTAATTGGAGGCTAATTACTTGATAATATTGTGGTGGTTTTCGCAACACATGTACACCTGTGGCTGATTCATGGGAGTGCCTTGCTTTTGAGAAGGATTCCCTGACAGCTGCTAGGGATCCATCTCTGTCAGCCCAGGGAGGAGGTAGGGGGGCAGTGAGGTGCCTGAAAGTCAGCAGGAGGAGATGAAGGGCACCAGTTTCTCAGTCTTTCTGAGGCCTTGCTGTGGATAGAGCAGTGCCCTAATCAAGCTCTGCCAATGCACATATTCAAAAGCACACCAGCAAACAACTTCACTCCAGCAAATCATTTTATTAGGCTCAAGATGAGTTCCCGCCTGCAAAGGTCTCAAATGCCAGAAAGTGTGGGCTGGGCTGCCACCTACTTCCCATCCCAATCCTGCTGCTTAGGGTTCACTTGAATGGCTAATTGACGGTCACCTCACTTTCTTGTCAAAGCCAAAAGATTATACTTAATGCACAACTTAAGCCGTCCTGTGGACTTCACTTGTTTGGACTGGCAATCATGTTTTCTGTTCCCTTCCCCACTTACCTTAAGTTTTAGCAATTGCTCTCTGGGTTCAAAAGAGCGTCCCACTAGGCCATTGAGATGTTGAAAGGCCCCCTGACAAGGGGAAATGTTTATCTGCTCTCAGAGAGAGAAAGAACTGGGAAAAATATATGCAGCTTTGTTATATGACAGGATGCTGGTTTCTTGTGAGCAATTTCTTAACTTTCAGTTTAATAATAACTATAATCAACGTGGTACATAAAGAGTTGGTTAGACGTGTTGTTAGTCAGTAACCAGAAACTTTATAGGTGGTACACAAGTCATAATGGTGATCTCTTACACAATGTAAACATAATATCCTGTGTTCCTTGGGGCTTTGTAAGGTGCAGGAAGGCTTTCTCAGTCTATCTTTGGGGACCGAGGAAGATAAAGGCCTGTCACTAGCTCTTCACTGGTCCTTCCTCCTGAGGATTCCCAGCAGATGAACTTGCTCAGCATGCACAAACCTTTCAAGGATGCATCTGGATGATCTACTACCAACAGGTCTCTTTCCGGCAGATGGGGGACTCAGCTGTGTGATTTGGGGGTCACCTCAAAATCCTGATTCTAGTAAGATGTAGATGGAATCATCAAGTCATCAAAGAGGAACCAGGCAGGCATGCTTTATCAGGAAAAATAAAAGTCTCTGAACTCAAATAGTCCGAATATTAAACCTCATCCTCCAGTTGCTACCAATGAGATAATCAGGTAACTTAAAACACAAATATACATTTAAGCCCAGCCTGTAGGTAAAAACTACAATTGGACTTATCAAGTTCTTTTCTGCTTTGGGTCCAATGAGCCTGTGTAACCAACTTTTATTCATGTTTGTCATATATGGATGTGAGAGGTGGACCATAAGAAAGCTGAGTGCCGAAGAACTGATGCTTTTGAACTGTGGTGTTGGAGAAGACTATTGAGAGTCCCTTGGACTGCAAGGAGATCCAACCAATCCATCCTAAAGGAAACAGTCCTGAATATTCATTGGAAGGACTGATGCTGAAGCTGAAACTCCGATACTTTGGCCACCTGATGTGAAGAACTGACTTACTGGAAAAGACCCTGATGCTGGGAAAGACTGAAAGTAGGAGGAGAAGGGAATGACAGAGGACGAGATGGTTGGATGGCAATACCAACTCAATGGACATGAGTTTGAGCAAGCTCCAGGTGTTGGTGATAGAGAAGCCTGGCGTGCTGCAGTCCGTGGGGTCACAATTCAGACGCGACTGATCGACTGAACTGAACTGAATTATCTCGCTGTAAATATGACTTTCTTTTTAAAAAAAGCTTTCCTGACATGATCCCCATATTATGTAAGGCCCAAATTACATGGTCACCAACTTAAAGCACCCTGTCCTACTTCTTCACAACACACAAGAAGAACATAATGAAGTCACTTTCCTTGTAATCTGTCTCTATTGCTGGAATATAAGCTCCATGGGGGTAAGGGATGTTTTCCTTACTTATTGTGGCATCCCAAACTCTTCGTACACAGCCTAACTCATAGCAGATGTTCAGTGAATAGTTGTTGAGTGAATGGCTGAATGATCTGTCTCCTAATGTTGGTAGGAGGACTGAGGTAATGCTTCTAACCAAGTCTGCACATAGAACCAGTCAAATCAGTTCATTTTATGTTTATTCCTCCCTTTTCTATTTTGCTGGTGTTTGACAGATGTATTTATTTTCCTGCTTTCTTCAAACTCTAGATTGTTCATATCCTAGTGAAAAATCATGATTTTAGAGCTGGGGTGTAGGAAGCCGTCATGTCAGAGATAACATAGCTGCAATCAGAAGAGCACTCATTCATTGCCAGGGTCACATAATCAATTTGGTGGCAATTTGGTGACATGTTTAGCACATGGTCTAGATCTTCTGCTTCTTCATTGTAGCTCTAGCCTCCTCATTGCACTTGGTATATTCTGCACTTTTTTTTTTACTTTATTTTTTAATCTTTAATCTTTTCTCAAAGATTACCTGAGTGGCTAACCTGATAGTGACAGTGGCCTGGCCTGGCTGAGACGTCTCACAAGAAAAAGGATTTTCTTACCAAATTGAGCATACTTAAGCCATTTACTGCAAGTGTGTGTGTGTTTGTGTGTGCGCTTAGTCACTCAGTCATCTCCAACTCTTTGAGACCCTATGGACTGTAGCCTGCCAGGCTCCTCTGTCCATGGGGATTCTTCAGGGAAGAATACTGGAGTGGGTTGCCATGCCCTCCTCCAGGGGATCTTCCCAACCCAGGGATTAAACCCAGGTCTCCTGCATTGCAGGTGGATTCTTTACCATCTGAGCCACCAGGGAAGCCCTTTAAGTAAGCTAAAAACTTTGCTCCAAACCTGGAAAAAAATAATTGGAATTCATTTGCCGTATATAGGGCACTTATAATGAAAAAAGAAATATGTTTTTGTAGTTTTTCTCTAAATCCATAGGCATTTTCTTCTTTAATTATATTATTCATCAGAATTCAGACCTTAACAGTTTTAAAATAATTCATTGTGTGATTCAATGCTGTAAGTGACCAAATTGTGGATTTTCTTTGTTCTAATGTCCTTAATATTTGTCAATTTTGGGATTATCTGGAAGATGTAGAAGTCAACTGAGAAGACTATATTATTTTAACCATTTAGATGACTGAGTAGCAGAAAGTTGCTGAAGGTATTTACCAAATTTAGATCAAGGACTTCTAGGAATTAATGAGTACCCTGGGGAAACCAATCTTTAGTCCCCGAAGAGAAGTTGGACTTATTTTCTGTTGTGGCCTGGCCTGAATTTAATGGAATCAGAATTCTGAAAAAGTGCAGAACTATCTGAAAAAATGAAATCACACTTTCAGAAGCAATTCCCTCATTCTGATGCTATGACTCATGCTGTAAGCTGCTCTGTATGCTTTTGATGCTTAAACATGGAATGACCAAGTATCTGTCATATCAGTTCTCTTAGTTTCTAAAGCTACTTGTGCTCAACTTTTGGGTAATGTTTGTGTTTGCATGGCTCTGTGACAATGCATTCTATTTCACTGACACTGAGACCCATCACTAACAATATAAATCTACTGTCAGAATTGCAATGGTCAATGACTGAAGGTACCCAAAGGTTCTCAAGAAGATCGAACTGGCTGAATAACAGCATTCTCTCTGATTTCATCAACAAGGATTGACTACCCCTAGGCCAAAAACTTTATGTTTTTATGTGAAGACATTTGGCTAAAGTATCTTCTTCGAGTGACTTTAAAAATTATTCATTAAATAACTGATAGTAACTTTTATCATATGAGTATAAAAGTAATAATCATAAAAATTAGGAAAAATAGAAAAGCACACAGAAAGATATATACCATCTTAGCACACAGACAGGTACAGTGAATTTTTTTTGGCAAATATTTCTCATTTTTCCTATGCTTCTATAAACATATATGTGAGAATTTTTTATATTCTTACAAACTTGTATTTTAAACTTTATATTTTAACACTAATAATGATAATGATGATTGTTACT
Source organism: Bubalus kerabau (assembly GCF_029407905.1). Lineage (NCBI taxonomy): Eukaryota > Metazoa > Chordata > Mammalia > Artiodactyla > Bovidae > Bubalus > Bubalus kerabau. The sequence goes on from NC_073624.1 coordinate 141,751,088, forward strand.
ACTATGTACCAGGAACCAGGCTAATCACTTTACAGGAACTATCTCATTTAATCTTCACAGTAACCTTCTCATTTACATGTGAGGAAACAGACACTTAAGGAGGTTTAGTAACTGCTGAAAGCCTCAGACCTAGGAATTGGTGGAATTGGAACTTGAAATGACGTTTCCTTCCAGAACCTGTTATCTTACATTATACTGTAGTGCTTTCCTTCTCAAGACATTAAATATTCTTCTATCATATTTTTATCAGGACTACTTTTTAAAGCAGTTTAAAGGTTCAGAGAAAACTTTGGGAAAAGGTACAGAGATTTCCCATATACCTCCTGTGGCCACACATGCATAGCCTCCCCAGTTATCATCATCCGCCACCAAGCTTGTTACACTTGAACCTACACTGATACCTCACAATCACCCAAAGCCCATTGTTTACCTTAGAGTTCATTCTTGTACATTCTATAGGTTTGGATGACTGTTTAATGACATACCATCATTATGGTATCATGCAGAGAATTTTCATGGCCCTAAAAATCCTCTGTGCTCTATTTATCCCACCCAGTCTCCTTCCTGTTATATTTTAATGGCAAATACTGTATCATATTGCTGATGATTTTGTTATTATCTTTAACTTATGGTATTTCCAGTTTTCCAGTGGTATAAATGACACTGTGATAAGCATTGAGAAATGTTTGATAAATCTTTGGTTAGGTACCTCCAGATGCTGATCTGGAAATAAGGAATTGAGCACCACTGGCTTATTTGGGAGTGATCCATGAAACATCAGAAAGGGAAGTGAGAAAGGGAAGGGAAGACAGTCAATACAGGGTGTGGCAATGAGCAACTGTTCATAGGCAACTGTGGGCTCAACTCCATTGTGACCTTTGGGAGTCTGTATTGAACTCAACAATAGTTGTCCCCATCATTGGTTGAGGACTACTCCCAGAGGTGTTAACTGCTTGGAACTTCCAGCCAGCCTCATGTGTGACCTGGCATGCTTCCTTGCCCAGAAAAGATCCCAGGCAGAGAGTTGCCAGTGCTGGCATTGGGAAACCAGGTTGTATGCACAGAGGGTTATGGATGGGCACTGGTAACATTTGCTACAGCACATATCCATGATGATTTCCTTTTGGATAAATGTAGGATAAATAAAATTCTATGATATAATAAATTTTGATTGCCAGATTTGCCCACAGAAACATTGTGCCAATTTATGCACACCTTCTGTGCTGTAACCAACATTAAGTTTACCGCTCTTAGTAAGTCATTCAGAGAGGGCAATGGCACCCCACTCCAGTACTCTTGCCTGGAAAATCCATGGACGGAGGAGCCTGGTAGGCTGCAGTCCATGGGGTCGCTAAGAGTCGGACACGACTGAGCGACTTCACTTTCACTTTTCACTTTCATGCAATGGAGAAGGAAATGGCAACCCGCTCCAGGGTTCTTGCCTGGAGAATCCCAGGGACGGGGAAGCTTGGTGGGGTGCTGTCTATGGCGTTGCACAGAGGCGGACACAACTGAAGCGACTTAGCAGCAGCGGCAGCAGCAGTAAGTCATTATGTATAAAAGATACCTTATTTGCATTTTCTTGATTACTGTTGCAGTTAGTTTTTTTAATTTATTTTTTGTTATAACTAGTATTTCCTTTTTTGTCTGTGCATTGCTCTTTATTTACTTTGACCATCTTTTTATTGCAGTGTTTGGATTTTAAAATTCACTATTTTCTTGTGTGTTGCTGAAATTTTATCTGGTTTGTTCTTTGCCTTTTAAGTTTTATAATTCATTAACATGGAAACATTTTAAATTTTTATATACTTTTGTCTGTAGATTAGTTTCCTTAAAGGACTCAGATTTTTCATGCATGTATATATATATGCATCTATATTTTACTTAAACATGTCCATTAATATATCTGTTATTGATTTTGACTTACGGTTTGAGGTAGGGATCAAATGTGCTTGTGCTTAGTCACTCAGTCATGTCTGACTCTTTGCAACACCATGGACTGTATGTAGCCTGCTGGGCTCCTCTGTCCATGGGGATTCTCCAGACAAGGATACTGGAGTGGGTTGCCATGCCCTCTTCCAGGGGATCTTCCCAAGGGATTGAATCCAGGCCTCCCACATTGCAGGCAGATGCTTTACCATCTGAGCCACCAAGGAAGATAATGTATTTTTCCCATGATGATTTGATATGCTAAATTTAGTAAATTCGTCCTTGGTGGCTCAGATGGTAAAGAATTCACTTGCATTGTGGGAGACCTGGGTTCGATCCCTGGGTTGGGAAGATCCCCTGAAGAAGAGAAGGGCAACCCACTTCAGAATCCCATGGACAGAGGAGCCTGGCAGGCTATAGTCCGTGGGGTCTCAAAGAGTAGGACACGGCTGAGCAACTAACACTTTCACTTTCATGTAACATCAATTTATTAAAAACAAAGACTAATGGATTTCTAGATTGATTGATTTGTATTTCCTAATTTCAACTAGTATCCACGTTTTTAAATTAACATAATATATTAATTTACATTTATATACTTAATTTTAATTTACTTATTAATTTTAATGATAATTCACAATACTTACTAATTTTAAAAATTCAGATTGCCTTTGTTCATATTAATTTCTGATCATAGGCTTACTACTGCAATATCTTGCCTACCCATTTTATGTCTCCCTTGCCTGTGGACATACAGTAATCCTCCTGCCTCTTCTCTAGCTTCTTGTAGTCTTTGGCATTCCAACCTACAAGTTGAACTCTTAATGTCAACCAGAAAGAAAACATTATTTTATCTTGAATTTTTATTGTAAACATAACTTGAACATGATTTTTAAATTACCTTGTCTCTGCACGAGGCAACACTCTCTTCAGCGGGATACATTATTTGGTTATAAAGTAAAATTCTAGAAATTGGTACATGTTGAATCAGCCTCCAGGGACTCCTTATGTTTCTACAAATGCAATATCAGTAGCATAAGAATGGAAATTGCCTCTAAGTGTTCAAGCTTCAACAATATGTCTTTTCTGATTTCACAGTTAACATTGGGGAAGTGAGCCAGAGCTTGGGTACACAACATTGCAAGCAGCCAGTTACTTAGCTGCTACGCTTCCTGATTCAACCTGTGCCTGTTGTGCATTGCATTTACCATTTTCAGGTTGTGCCCTTCCAAACTGAGTCCATGTGGCCTCATCCCACTGTATTAAAATATCAAGGGATTGTTTTATTACAACAACATGAAAAAATTTATTATGCTAAGACAAGAAACTTCAAAATGTCTCCAGTCAGTTCTACATGAAAAGAAAGGACCTACTCCAGAAAGCATTCCTATACCTTTCTGTTATGGGTTGAATTGTGCCCCCTAACCCCCAAATTTATATGCTGAAATTGTTACACTCAGTATCACAAAAGTGAAGTGGAAGTCACTCAGTCATGTCTGACTTTTTGCGACCCCATGGACTGTAGCCTGCCGGGCTCTTCTGTCCATGGAATTTTCCAGGCAAGAATACTGGAGTTGGTAGCCGTTCCCTTCTCCAGGGGATATTCCCAACCCAGGGATTGAACCCTAGTCTCTCGTATTATGTGGAGATAGGGACTTTACAGAGAGGTAATCAAGTTAAAATGAGGTCATAAGAATGGGTCCTAATCAAATATGATGGGTGTCCTTGTAAGAAGGGGAAATTCAGACACAGAGACAAACACACATAGACTAGGAAGATGATACGAAGAGACACACAGAGATGATGGCTATCTATAAGACAAAGAATGCCAGGGACACCACAATCTAGGAGAGATGTCTGGAATGGATCCTTGCCTAGTTTTCAGAGGGAACATGCCCCTGCTGACTTCTTGATCTTAGACTTTGACCTCTAGAACTGTGAATCAATAAATTTCTGCTATTTAAGCCACCAATTCTGTGGTACTTTGTTACAGCAGCCCTAGAAAAATGGATACATTTTTCCTCCCTTTCTGCTTCTTTGCTCTCTCCCCAAGTAGACTTCCTATACCTATAGAAGAGATATATCACATTTTATGGAGTTTTAAACTTTTCTAATTGGTTTGGAAGAGGTAGTGCATGCATATGGGAAAAGAATTCTTAGTGTATTTTTGTTGTCATTCAGTTGATAAGCTGTGTCTGACTCTACAATCCCATGGACCACAGCACATCAGGCTTCCCTGTGCTCCACTATCTCTCAGAGTTTGCTCAAACTCATGTCCATTGTGTCGATGCTGCCATCTAACCATCTCATCCTCTGTCATCCCCTTTTCCTACCCTTAATATGTCCCAGCATCATGGTCTTTTCCAATGAATCAGCTCTTCGCCTCAGGTGGCCAAAGAAATGGAGCTGCAGCTTCAGCATCAGTCCTTCCAATGAATATTCAGGGTTGATTTCCTTTAGGATTGACTTGTTTGATCTCCTTGCAGTCCAAGGGACTCTCAAGAATCTTCTTCAGCACCACAATTTGAAAGCATCAATTCTTTGGTGCTCAGCCTTTGTATGGTCTCACATCCATACATGAGTATTGGGAAAACCATAACTTTGACTATACACTCCTTTGTCAGTACAGTTATAACTCTGCTTTTTAACATGTGATCTAGGTTTGTCATAGTTTTGCTTCCAAGGAGCAGTTCAGTTCAGTCACTCAGTCATGTCTGACTCTTTGTGACCACATGGATTACAGCATGCCAGGCTTCCCTGTCCATCACCAGCTCTCGGAGTTTACTCAAATTCATGTCCATTGATTCAGTGATGCCATCCAACCATCTCATCCTCTGTCATTCCCTTCTCCTTCCATCTTCAATCATCTTCCAAAGACCCTAGCATCAGGGTCTTTTCCAATGAGTCAGCTCTCCGCATCAGGTGGCCAAAGTACTGGTGTTCTGGCTTCAGTATCAGTCTTTCCAGTGAATATTCAGGACGGATTTCCTTTAGAATGGACTGGTTGGATCTCCTTGCAGTCCAAGGGACTCTCAAGAGTCTTCTCCAACACCACAGTTCAAAAACATCAATTCTTCAGTGCCCAGCTTTCTTTATAGTCCAACTGTCACATCCATACATGACTACTGGAGAAACCATAGTTTTGACTAGATGGACCCTTGTTGGCAAGGTAATGCCTCTGCTTTTTATATGCTGTCTAGATTGGCCATAGCTTTTCTTCCAAGGAGCAAGTGTCTTTTAAATTCATGGCTGCAGTCACTATCAGCAGTGATTTTGGAGCCCAAATAAATAAAGTCTCTCATTGTTTCGATTGTTTCCCCATCTATTTACCATGAAGTGATGGGGCCAGATGCCATAATTTTAGTTTTTTGAATGTTGAGTTTTAAGCCAGATTTTTCACTATCTTCTTTCACTTTCATCAAAAGGCTCTTTAGTTCTTTGATTTCTGCCATGAGGGTGGTATCATCTGCATATCTGAGATTACTGATATTTCTCCCAGCAAACTTGATTCCAGCTTGTGCTTCATCCAGCCCAGCATTTCTCATGATGTATTCTGCATGTAAGTTAAATAAACAGGGTGACAATATACAGCCTTGATGTACTCCTTTCCCAATTTGGAACCAGTCTGTTGTTTCATGTCCAGTTCTAACTGTTGCTTCTTGACCTGCATACAGATTTCTCAGGAGGCAGGTCAGGTGGTCTAGCATTCCATCACTTTAAGAATTTTCCACATTTTATTATGATCCACACAGTCAAAGGCTTTGGCATAGTCAATAAAGTGGAAGTAAAAGTTCTTCTGGAACTCTCTTGCTTTTACGATGATCCAATGCATGTTGGCACTTTGATTTCTGGTTCCTCTGCCATTTCTAAATTCAGCTTGAACATCTGGAAGTTCACAGTTCACATACAGTTGAAGCCTGGCTTGGATAATTTTGAGCATTGCTTTGCTAGTGTGTGCTGCTGCTACTGCTAAGTCGCTTCAGTTGTGTCCGACTCTGTGCAACCCCATAGACGGCAGCCTACCAGGCTCCCCCGTCCCTGGGATTCTCCAGGAAAGAACACTGGAGTGGGTTGCCATTTCCTTCTCCAATGCATGAAAGTGAAAAGTGAAAGTGAAGTCACTCAGTCATGTCCAACTCTTAGTGACCCCATGGACTGCAGCCTACCAGGCTCCTCCATCCATGGGATTTTCCAGGCAAGAGTACTGGAGTGGGGTGCCATTGCCTTCTCTGTGTGAGATGAGTGCAATTGTGAAGTAGTTTGAGCATTCTTTGGCATTGCCTTTCTTTGGGATTGGAAAGAAAACTGACCTTTTCCAGTCCCGTGGCCACTGCTGATTTTTCCAAATTTGCTGGCATATTGAGTGCAGCACTTTCACAGTATCATCTTTTAGGATTTGAAATAGCTCATTGGAATTCCATCACCTCCACTAGTTTTGTTTGAAGTGATGCTTTCTAAGGTCCACTTGACTTCACATTCCAGGATATCTGGCTCTAGGTGACATCCTGGATGTCAATTTGGCCTTGGAGTACAAAATGAAGCAGGGCAAAGGCTAACAGAGTTTTGCCAAGAGAACGCACTGTCATAGCAAACACCCTCTTCCAACAGCACAAGAGAAGACTCTACACATGGACATCACCAGATGGTCAATGCCAAAATCATATTGATTATATTCTTTGCAGCCAAAGATGGAGAAACTCTATACAGTCAGCAAAAACAAGACTTGGGGTTGACTGTGGCTCAGATCATGAACTCCTTATTGCCAAATTCAGACTTAAAATTGAAGAAAGTAGGGAAAACCACTAGACCATTCAGGCAGGATCTAAATCAAATCCCTTACGATTATACAATGGCAGTGAGAAGTAGATCAAGGGATTAGATCTGATAGACAGAGTGCTTGAAGAACTATGGTCGGAGGTTCATGACATTGTACAGGAGGTAGCAATCAAGACCATCCCCAAGAAAAAGAAATGCAAAAGGGCAAAATGGTTGTCTGAGGAGGCCTTACAAATAGCTGAGAAAAGAAGAGAAGCGAAAGGCAAAGGAGAATAGGAAAGATATACCCATTTGAATGCAGAGTTCCAAAGATTAGCAAGGAGAGATAAGAAAGCCTTCCTCAGTGATCAGTGCAAAGAAATAGAGGAAAATAATAGAATGGGAAAGACTAGAGATCTCTTCAAGAAAATTAGAGATACCAAGGGAACATTTCATGCAAAGATGAGCACAATAAAGGACAGAAATGGTATGGACCTAACAGAAGCAGAAGATATTAAGAAGAGGTGGCAAGAATACACATAAAAACTGTACCCCCCCCCCAAAAAAGATCCAAGGAGCAAGACTCTTTTAATTTCATGGCTGCTGTAACCATCCACAGTGATTTGGAGCCCAATAAAGTAAATCTGCCACTGTTTCCACTTTCCCCCCATCTATTTGCCATGAAGTGATGGGTAGGTGCCATGATTTTCAATTTCTGAATGTTGAGCTTCAAGCTAGCTTTTCACTCTCCTCTTTCACCTTCATCACGAGGCTGTTTAGTTCCTCTTCACTTTCTGCCATTATAGTGGTATCATCTCCATATCTGAGGTCGTTGATATTTCTCCTGGCAATCTTGATTCCAGCTTGTGATTCATCCAGCCAGGTATTTCACAAGATGTACTCTGCAAAGAAGTTAAAGTTATTCCCATCTTTTTAAGAATTTTCCACAGTTTGTTGTGATCATACAGTCAAAGGCTTTCCCATAGTCAATGAAGCAGAAGTAGATGTTTTCCTGGAATTCCCTTTTTTTCCTTAAGATCCAATGGATGTTGGCAGTTTGATCTCTGGTTCCTCTGCCTTTTCTAAATCCAGTTTGTACATCTGGAAGTTCTCTGTTCACATACTGTTGAAGTCTGACTTGAAGGATTTTGAGCATTATCTTGGTAACCTGTGAAATGAGTGCAAGTTTATGGTAGTTTGAACATTCTTTGGCATTGCCTTTCTTTGGGATTGGAATGGTAACTGACCTTTTCCAGTCCCATGGCCACTGCTGAGTTTTCCAAATTTGCTGGCATATTGAGTATAGCACTTTAACAGTGTAATCTTCTAGGATTTTAAGTAAATCAGCTGGAATTCCATCACCCCTAATAGCTTTGTTAGTATTAGTGCTTCCTAAGGCCCACTTGACTTCACACTCCAGGATGTCTGGCTCTAGGTGAGTGACCACACTTCCATGGTTATCCGGGTCATTTTAACCATTTTTGTGTAGTTTTTCTGTATATTCTTGCCACCTCTTCTTAATCTTTTCTGCCTCTGTTAGGTCCTTGCTGTTTCTGTCTTTTTTTGTGCCCATCTTTTCATGAAATGTTCTCTTGGTATCTCCAATTTTTCTTGAAGAGATCTCTAGTCTTTCCCAATTTATTGTTTTCCTCTATTTATTTGCATTACTTACTTAAGAAGCCTTTCTTATGAACTGCATAAAGCAGAACTTTGAGTGGATGCCAAGTCCTCCTCAGCAGGCTCCCTACAGTACCCTACCTCTCATTCCCTCCAAGTTACAACTACCATTATCTGTAGCTTAAATTCTAGGTTTCATGATCAGCCCTACTTCAGTTCCCTGTTTCCTCTCATTGACCATAGGCCCTTAGGGGAAGAAATATTGCTTCCTTCTATGTAATCTCAGCTCTAAATAAGTCTGAGTTTAATGAATTGTTCACTGGCTAAGTTCAGGCAGACTAAATTCAAGTTGGTTTAAGGCTCTGATTTCTGATAATATCCAAACAGTCCTGTTCTTTAGCCATTTACACTTCTAGGATGAAACAGGATCTCAGTGAAGATTTTGCTTGGGAGGTGGAGTTGGGAGATAGTGAGGAACCTTGGTGATGTTGGAGAGAGTTAGTAGAAAAAAATCTCTCTAAAGAGAAAGTGATTGTTGGGTGTGACTTTTTTTGCTCTTCTTAATGGTTCCCAGTAATTCATTTTGAATAGGAGTAACCCAGCTCCTATTTGTTAATCTGACAGGCAGTCTTATATTCTGGTTAAGAGCTTGGGGGCTAAACTGCCTAAATACTAGTTCTACCACTCATTAATTGTGTGACACTGAATAAGTGATTTAATTTCTCTGTAACCAAGTTCCTCATCCAGAAAATGAAGAAAACAATAGTATCTCGTTTTTACAGTTGCTGTTAAGCATTAAATGAGCTAAAGCTCTTAGAACCATGCCAGGCAAATAGTAAGAGCTGTATTGTTTATTGTTTACAAAGCCACCCGTAAGTGGCTTTGTTAATGTATCAGCTAGGATGCTTTCAAAATTCAAGTAGCAGAATACCAAACGAAAAGGAGCTTAAACAATAAAGACATTTATCAACTCTTGTAACAGCAAGTTTTGAAGGAGGTTTTTAAGGTTGGTAATTCAGTGGCTTGTTGATAGCACCAAGAGTCAAGTTTCTTCATATCTTTGGAATTCCCATTTTTGATGGATAGGCATCCTCAGCACATTAGCTTTTGTCCTCAGCCCTGTATTCTCAGGCTCACAAAAGGTCTATCACTATCCCAAGAGTCACATACAGACATGACAATATTGAGAGACAGTCAGAAAAGGGAGACTCCCCCCACCCCGCGCAACACGTCTCTTGTAAAGAATAAGCAAAAAGCTTTCCCAGAAGTTCCCAGAAGCCTTCTCATGTATCGTGGCCAGAATTATGTCACATGTCCATGCTCAACCAATCATTAGGGTGAAGGATATGACTACTCAGGTACACGAGTCCAAGTACTGCCTGGAAAAAAGGTAGTCAATTGATAATAAATGTCTTCATTGCAGTTCGTTTGCCTCAATTTCTGGATGGAATTGCTGAAATTTCAGTTTGTTCATTTATTTATTCCCCTAAACTGTTTTTTTCTACTACCTTAGTTAATTTGTCATGAAAAGTCATACTATTTGCCATTTTCTCTGTGTGTATGTGTGTTTGTGTGGTGTAAAAGAGGAATTTTTGAGAGGGAGGGAGAGAGGGAGAGAGAGGGAATTCATCTTCTTTTTTCATTTTTTTTTAAGTTTCTTTTTGATTGGAGGATAATTGCTTTACAATATTGTGTTGATTTCTGCTATACATCAACATGAATCAGCCATAGCTATATGTATGGCCCCTTCCTCTTGAACCTCCCTCCCACCTCCCATGGAATTCATCTTCTTGATGGCAGTCTTTATTTGGCTATCTTAATCTTAGACAATTTCAAAAAGTGAACATATTTCCCCTAAACTGACATAACCATCAAGGAATAAGAGGAATCAGCCCTGCACCATGGAGATTACAGTGCAATAGCTCCAGTTTACCCATTGACTTTTCTATTCCAACCCTCCTTTGTCTGCTTTCTCAACCTCAAGTAATCAGTGTCACTTTGGACAATGCCTGTCAGTCTACACCCTGATGAGAACACACTTCAGCACAGTCAGAGCTCCACAGCTGGCTCGCTGCCCATCACGGAGCCCTTATGGCCTCTCTGGCAAGATGTGGCTATGCTCTGGACCATGGCCAGCTCCTTTCTCCTATTTCACTCATGAAAGGCAAAAAGTTTGTCAACCCTTAACTCTTTGAAATGGACAAATGATCAATCAAATGGGATAGGGGCCTACAGGCTTTGCTATTGGGATGACTCGAATCCAATAAAAAGACATTTTAAAATGTCTGTAATTGTCATTTTTCACTAATTCAGTTTGCCCTACTATGAACTGATATTAAAGAAAGCCATCCTTACCTCATACAACCTTAAAAAGCTAATTATATAAAACTAATTATATAAAAGAGAGAGATGAGAAGACTCAGAGTAGAAGGGAGGGAATGTTGCACTCTCCTCCCAAGCCCACCAAGCTTAGGCCAGATCCCTGGCATGGAGTCCATCTAGGAAATGCCCCAAGTTCTTCAATTGCACAAGTGGGAGTCACATTTCCTCCCAGTGAGTTCACTGGCCCCGAGGGCACCATGGCAGGATGGAATCTTGCATCTAGAAGGAGCTGGCCTTCCTGTGACACGCCCAATTAAGCCACCAGCTGTGAACAATTATCCAGAAGGCCAATCAGGTGCAGGCAGCTGGGTAGTGTGGGAGCTGGACTGGAATCTTCCAGAAAGCTAGAGACTCTTGGCTGCCTAAAACTTCAATTCAATTTGTATTTATGGAGCCCCTCTTAAAACTCAGATGGATCTTATTGAAGCTCCTGCATCTGAGAGGTATTAGGATAATATATGGAGGTGACCAAGATCAGGGATTGTCCTCTGAGAAGCTGTGCAGAGGCACATTGAAGAACCTTCAGTCTACCTGTCTCACACCTATCTTTTGTAGGTAGTGGGTGGAAAGAGTCAGAGAGGCTCTATGTCCTACAGACCAGTTGTCTATTGTGTTTTCTCTACACTCAGGAGAAAATTCTTTTCTTAGGAAAGGACTTCAAATTCCTGTGCCTTGATGAGTCACTGACTGGTGACATACTTTAATTATTTTTATGCAAATATCTCTAGGGAGATATAGTCTTGATTTTTTCAGTAGTTTTCAAACTATGTTCCTCAGAACCATTTAAGTTCCACAGAGTTTCCACAAAGCCTGACTTAAGAGGAAAAGTATGCCACAAATTGGCTTCTATATAGTATTATCTTCCATGTATTACAAAAATGCTTGCTTTTTAAAATTCTAAGCTAAAGAATTGAAGGCTTAATTTGGGATATCAGCCAAAATTGGATAGATATTTTGGAGTGATGAGAAACATTCTCAAAGACCTGAAATTCATTCTTCTGTTACTTACTCAGTAAGGCCCCAGCTAAGATCACAGTTCAGGTTAGATCAAGAAAAAGACATTGTTCTGACACCTAATGTCAAATAAGCCATTAAAATCAACTAAGATCTTGTGCTAGGAAGTCTGAATACAGATTTTTCTAGTTCGTCCTCTACCAAAGCCCTGGAGAAAAGCCAGGATGCAGAAGTCTAATAGTTAAGGACATAAAATCAGATGTCAAACTATGCTAAGAGCTGGATCTGAATAATTTCTATAATTGAATCCCCATTGTTCTAGGTTATGAATGCTGTCTCTTAGCCTGATCTGGATTTCAGGAAGCAGAGAAATACCATACACTGATTTCTGCTGTTAGGGCATTTGTTGACTGGAACCCATTCATCTTTTTTGTCCTATCTTTAAGATATTAGTTGACAATGTCCATCATTCATTATTGAAAAGGGAAGGTAGTTGTCTATTAAAATCCAATTTTCCATTTGTAATTACTTTTGTCACCAGGAAGAATATGGGAAGTGAAAACCCCACCATCTTGTTATTAAGTTTATTCTCTGCTCACTTATGCTAGGTGAGAGACTGAGAGTGGAGCAAGACTCAGTCCTTGTACCCAAGCAGGTTACAGTCTAACAGAAGAGAAAGAACCTAATGTCATTCTAAAAAAACTGCAAGTGGGTACATAAGGTGGTAAGAGCTAATTAATGAATGAAAGCCTGGCATAGTTTTTTTAAGATGAAGCAGCCGAGAAAAAGGGACCATATTCAGAAAAAGAACATTAAGCAAAACAAATGAAAAAAGACTCACAGCTTATAAATATTTTGGTGAAATTTCAGAATACAAGGATAAAACAAAGATCTCCAAATTTTTCAGAGCAAAAATATAAAAGCAACTAGAAAGTCCAGGAAAAACTAAATGCTACTAATATATAAAAAAGTAAGAGTAGCAAAATTTTGTGTCACTGAATGATGAAGGTTTTCTCCTTCAGGTAGGTGAAATTTTTCTTTATAAGTCCAATCACAAGCTTGGAACCATGGTAAATGATTTTTATATAATCATACTATTGTTAGGATATTTTATTGCTGTGGCAGTCAGAATGAGCGAGGTTATACTGCAAGTGGCCTCAAGTTGCAGATGCTTCCAACAATAAAGAAATAAAATTATTTCTTGCTTACATTAAACGGTCATCATAGTTCAGGTGAGGTTCAGATGTATGTCAAACATTATCAATATCATAGCAGAGAGAAAAGAGACATGTGATCCACATCTCATGACACTATGCTTAGGAATGACATTCATCACTTTCACCCACATTTAATTGCCCAAAGCCACTCTTGAGTTCAATATAAGGGGTCTGTATCATCTTCCCACATGGAAAAGCACCACAGGAATGGAAACAAAGATATTTGGAGTCCAAACTCTCACAGGCCACCTTTCTGGTATTCCACTATACAGAACAGAATTTTCCTTTTCCCATATGTTGAACACACTCACCCTTTCTCTCAAAGAGGCAACTAGAAGTCCCAAACAATAACTTGCCTTGGAAATTACTTCCAAGGCAAAGGCTGGTATCTGCAGATGATATGAGATAGTCTCTGCCTCGGGTCTGGATATAGCTCCTTTTGACCCAAAGCTGCAGGAATAAAAGGGGAACCTATCTGCCCCTCACATACCCAGTATGCAATGGTGGAGCAAGGACAGGGAATCCATAATAAACACTCCTATTTGGAAAGGTGAAGAATGGGAGACACACAGATGTCACCAGTTTCTACATATTCTACAGTTCCCTTGGGCAGGTGTTATCTGGGAGAAAGATGTATTTCTTGATTAGGCCTTGAATCCACTCCCTAGGAATAGTTCCTAGACATTTTCTTCCTTAGCCCCTGGACTTCATTTTGGGGGCAGACTGTCATTTCCACTATTCTCTTCAGCTACATCTAAAGAAATAATTGTAGAACATGATATCCTGGAAGCTGAAAACTTTCTTCCCCTTCTTTTAGCTCAAGCAGGAAGGATGAGGGAACAGCAAGGGTTGTTGAAAGTCTTGAACAGTATCTTTCAATCTAGATTAGTCGTTCTCTTGGTGGTACAACACTTTTAACTTTTAACTTCTTATCTATTTAATTCCTGTCAAAGAATTCCTATCCTGTGTTGAAACAGGCTGCTATAGACCTTGTATCTACCATATTTCCCTAGGAGCCCCAGGCACTTAATCTCTTCCTCTGAATCTTTTTGTCTGATTCAAAGGATTTTCTGGATGCCATCTCAATAGATTAAAAAGTTTCAACAAATGACATGCACCAACCCCTTGATTTGGTCCTTGACATGAAACGAAGTTTTAGTCATTTTGTGGTTCAAAGATATTCTTTTCTACGTTTCACCGAAATGTAAATGAGAATTGGTTGTATCTTCCAAACCATGAAAATTCCCCAAGTTTCTGATGCTATCTTTTTTCCTTGCATCTAAACTGACCAGTTCTTTTTGAGCTCATCTCTTTCCTATTGGATGCATACAATAGCCAACTGAAGCGGCTAACATACTGTTTGCCCACATCTTCTCCTAAAACTTGTACAAGTTTATTAAGGAGATGGATCATTATTCTTCCACCTCCAACAACAATATCCTTGATTTCCACTAATGGGCTCTGGAGTCAGCAAAACTTACTTTTGCTGCAGTTGTTGTTACAACAGGACCTAGTGTCCATTAATTGTGTGTAATCTACCTCTTAACCAGAAGTCCTGCCTCAGATTCCTGGTTCAGCAGACTTTATCCTGTACCCAAGGTGATTATATAATTTATCACGTGAACTGGCACATCCTTGAGAGTGAAAGTTGGTGCTGTTAATAATTACATCAAGAAACCAGGATGTTTTCCCTACCTGAGCTACCTGCTCAGCTCAAGGTCCCAGTTGCAGACTTTGCTGGAACAGTATGAATTCTCAGCTGGAGAAAAACAAGCTCTACGTGTCAGTTATAGGTTGGCAGCACATAAGTGAGGAGTTGCCAGTACAATGGTTTGCCAAGATATGGGGTTGAATCTGCTTTCTGACTATTGTTGTTGGCACCTAGGTACCATTGTCAACTATTCTACCTTTCGTTTGGTTTTTCATGACAAGGAACTAGCAATTGAGGAAGAATAAACTTCACATGGTGTGCATTTGTATGAGGACTTGGATAAAAAGAATCCATGTCTATTGCGTTAGAGAAGCTTTCATTTGATCAACAGTATTTTTTAAGCATGTTTTACATAACACTTGGGCTATGATGGGGTCCTTCCTCATTCAGACTCTGGATGCACAAGCTCCAGGTAATATTTACAGGTCAGTATCTTTTCCCCCTGATGACACTATAAACTTAAGGGCATAGCCCATCCCTCATGGTTTGTATTGTATTTCTCACAGAATCTGTTACAGTGGAAAAAACTTCAGCATATGTGTTCCTATGAGATAGGATCGTATTCTATTAATATTTCATTTGGGACATTGCAGGTACTTGATTTTTGTTAAATTAGTGGATATTTATTGTGTAATTTATTTCTTCAGTTCAGTTTTCTTGGTAAAACAACATCCAGTTCCCCAACCAAAGAGAAATACTCAAATGCTTAAGGAAGTCCAGCTTAGTTTGTTTCAGAAGTATTTTTATCAGAAAAGTTGGGGGCTAAATTGAATTCCTCTCATGGAGCAACATTATCTTGCTCTTCTCAAAATCAGTAACCTTATAACAGAGGCCAAGGGGAAAGTGTTTTCTCTATGACATATTTAGCACAGCCTTATTGGAAATGAAGTGTATTATGGAATTTTCTTTCAGTCTTCTGAGATGTTGGTCAGGAATCCATCATGACTGAGTTGTGCAGTATTTATAAAATTGTCAGCTCAAGGATCACAATTGCTCATTTTTTTCCACTCTGAAATTACTTCACTTAACAGAGGGGCTGAATTTGGCTGTTCTGTTATGATTTAAATGGGCTGCACCTCATTAGTGTTGCCAGCATTTATTTAATAAAATCAAATCAGAATAGCATTTAATTTAGTTTTAATAGGATAGTTAATGTATGTTAACTAAATATCAATTGATTATTAAAGTGAAGAGTGCTGAGGTGTAACAAATATGTGAGATATAAATCTTGTTGCTATGCCATTAACTCAGAATTACATAAGCAATAAATGTCTAATTAGACTTGTAGTAGTGATGAGTTGTAAGCATTTATCGAGATTCAATAAGATCGATGTTACAGACTTGTGCTAAGGACCACAGCTTAATTAACTCCTTCATTCCTATTTTCCTCAGTCTCTGCCATCTTTCATTTTACAGGGTGTTGAACTGGAGGAGTGATAGTGAAGGGAGGGAGGTGACCCAAGTACTGCACCTTAGGTAATCCCGGACTCGTCAATAACAAGAATATGTGTATGTGCACGTGAAGTCACTTCAGTTGTGTCTGACTCTATGTGACCCTATGGACTGTAGCCCTCCCGGCTCTTCTGTCCATGGAATTCTCCAGGCAAGAATACTGGACTGGGTTGCCATGCCCTACTTGAGGGAATCTTCCCGACCCAGGGATCGAACCCTCATCTCATATGTCTCCTGTATTGGCAAGTAGGTTCTTTTCCACTAGTGCCACCTGGGAAGGCCAACAAGAATATAGGGATAACTGTTTTCTGAGGGGGTTGAATTTTAGGACTTTGGGTAACAGAATCATTGATTTCCAAGGTCCTTTTCTTGAAGATAAGTTTGGGGACTCAGCATGATTGGCAATATAGTCAGACCACTGGAGTAGCATAAGGTGAAAAATGAGCCCAGAATCAATCCTATGTTAGTTAGGGAAAGAAGAGAGGATCAATAACATACTGTGATTCTAGTCGTCATTACTATAAAAAAGGAAAAATCTATCCTACTTCTCCCTCACACCGAAAATCAGTATGTAGTTATTCCTTTGGGTTCAAAGTAGTATTACTCTTTGAATCCTGGATTATATGGGATGGCCAAAAAACTGGAAACACAGGTAATCACACAAGATAAATGGGTAATTATTACAAAAAGATAGAATATGTTCAATGACATTACACAATGTGCTCACTGTGTTGTCCCTTGTTAAAGAGCCAGATCTCAATGCATAGTGCAAAACTGCAAGAAACGATTTATTAAGGCAGCATGTCCATTTCTGTGCATTCATACATATGATACACTGCCTTATTTGTGTCTCTAATTTGCACTGAATAAACCTGTTTCTCTATTGTGCCCTGGAAGAAGTAGCCAAGTGGGTTCAATTTGTAAAAAAAAGTAATTTATCTGTATCACTAGATTTTATGGTCACTCTGTATTTTAAGCCAGTAATACATATAACTCTTCAACACTGTGTGGAAAATTAATCAAATTATTTATGTGGCCATAATGCCATGGACCGGAGAAGGCAATGGCACCCCACTCCAGTACTCTTGCCTGGAAAATCCCATGGACGGAGGAGCCTGGTAGGCTGCAGTCCATGGGGTCGCTGAGGGTCGGACACGACTGAGCAACTTCACTTTCACTTTTCACTTTCATGCATTGGAGAAGGAAATGGCAACCCACTCCAGTGTTCTTGCCTGGAGAATCCCAGGGATGGGGCATCCTGGTGGGCTGCCGTCTATGGGGTCGCACAGAGTCGGACACGACTGAAGTGACTCAGCAGCAGCAATGCCATGGAGAGACACTGACTTTAGAATGAGACACACCTGAATTAGAGGTCTGTTTTACATTCCTAGTTATATAAGCTTCTTCAAGTTATTTAACCTTTCTGGGTATAATAATATTGACCCCATAGTTTTACTGGGGTGGGGGGTGAAGGCAATGTACAAAAGTGCCCAGCACAAAGTTTCCTACATTGTTGAAGATAGATGTTACTCTCCTTTGTTCTTCCCTTTTCTCTCCTACCCTTTTCCCTACCTCCAATGCTATTTCACTGCTTTTAAGGCACTAACATTATCTCCACTCCTTTCTTTTAGAAGGGGAAGCACAGAGTTCTAATTTTCACATGGGTGTAGGGTTTAGTTCTGTAGAAGTCAGAAGTGGGAAGTGGAGGAAGGGCACAAAATCATAGAATGAGAAGGGGACAGAGTACTGGGAACGTAATTACCGTTCACATTTTTACCCTGGGCACATCATGGCCTAACACAGCCTCCCAAGGGACTCCAGCTGTGAAGGTTGCAGGCACCAGGTTGCTCTGTTGACAGAGGTTAAGTATAGTTCAGAGCAGCTGCTTTCTCTAGTGGACTCTTCTGGGGCAAAACCACTGCCTACAATTGTGCTTTCTTGCATTCGGCAGCACTGAGGAGACAGCAGAACCCTCATGGGGTAAGCATTGGTCTCTGGCTTTTATTGCTTGTGCATCATTAATTTACGCATTCATTCAGTCATCCATCTGCAACGTCCCCTTGGAGCGTCCCTCGTTTCAGGCTGTTTGCTAATCTCTATGGGTAGAGAGGTGATACAGAGAGGCTCACAGCTCCACATGTCTGCACTGCCTTCTCTTTGTAATCAGGAAAGTTGTGCCTGTTACAATATTTTCCAAAAATAGCAAAGTTTAGTACACAATTGGTTTGATTTTTGAAATAAATCATTCAAATTCTCACCTTCAAAGTCAAACTTAGTGAATAAAAATTTTGACTTTTTCCTAGAAAATTTAGTATTAGAAGCTATGGGCATGTATTTGATCTTCTTTTATTTCTCTCCTTGTTAGTGAGACTTGGGTACAGGAACCCAACTATGGAAAAAGGTCTAATTGTCCAGGCCCTTTTATTTTCTCTAGTTTCATGGTTTCCTCCGCCAGCTATAATCTCCACCAAAAGTTGATCAAGAGAAGAATTAGGTAAATTTCATTTTATTCCTTCCGTCAACAAGCAACTATTTTCTAAGTCTCTCCAACTATGGACTCAATGTTCTTCAAGCTCTATAGGGGATATAAAGAGACATAGGAAATATTCCCTGCCTTCGTGAGACTTTTCTCAGTCTAGAATGAATTCCTCAGAGAGAAATAAAATTCACTTGGATGTAAAGATAGAGGCTGATAGTGTACTAAACTTTGTGGTTCTAACTAATTTGAGATGAGAGGGCTTTTTTTTTTTTTTTCCCAGAGTTAAAGACAAATGTTTAATGAACCATGTTCAAACACGAGCAAGTAAAGAATCTCAGGGCACTGGGTTCTTCAGGTAAAACACTGAAGAAATGAAAAGGAAGAAATAACTAAGTTCAAGGAATATCACATTTTAAAAAAATCAATCATTGAAACAAATCTCTGAGACCAGCATTATCCTCATTTAATCTATGTAAAAACAAAGACACAGAGAAGAGGTAGACGTATTTCTTAATCTCTCTGTAATCACATAGGAACTGAGTACTGAAGTGTGGTTTCAGAGCTTTCACCCATACAAAATATGCGTGCGTGCTTTAGTTGTGTCTGACTCTTTGTGACCCGATGGACTCTAGCCCACCAGGCTCCTCTGCCCATGGGATTCTCCAGGCAAGAATACTGGAGTGAGTTGTCACACCCTACTCCAGGGGATCTTCCTTACCCAGGGATTGAGCCTGTGTCTCCCGTATTTCCTGCATTGCAGGTGGATTCTTCACTACTGAGCCATGGGGAAAGCCCAAAGAGACACTAAATGGGACATGCATGAGGTCTTGACAGACGGGGACCATGTGCCCTGGTGTACAGGAGGAGGGCAAACACTGCAAGAAGCATTAGCCATTTGGAGGACAGTGAGGAGGCTGGTGAGACCAGCATGGACCGGGGACAATAGAAGAAAATATTTTATTTAAAGTTAGCCGTATTCCCTGGCACTTTTTCAGGAGAATCATTGATCTTCTTTCTATAGGATACTTTTTTATGGGATACATAAATACATTTTTATTTCTACTCCACTTGGAGCATGCTACACAGAATGACCCAAGTGAGAAGTAGATCAATGGTACTAACACATGCAGTTTGGAGTATTTTGTGATTTATGTACCTCAAAAACAAATACTTTTTGGGAACTGTGGATCTTTGAAAGTGAAGGGGAAATTTAACAATCAACCAAGAAGATATATAAATCATAAGCTTTCTATTCCTAATGACCTAGTCTCAAAATACATAAAACAAACTTTAAGAGAATTACAAAGAGAAAGACTAATCCAAAATCATAGTGGGAGATTCTAATACATTTCTCTCAGAAATTGATAGATCAAGAAAACAAAAGAAAGTTGGTAAAAATGTAGAAGATTTGCAAGGCATAACTTAAAATCTCGATCTAATAGTAAATATGGAATCTTGTTCCCAACAGACCAAGAATGCATTCTTTTAAAGATCCTATTGAATGTTTATAAAAATTGATAACATGCTAGGTCATGAGAAGAGTCTCAACAAATTCCAGAGAATCTATTCATATGGTCCATATTATCTTATCACATATAAATAATTAAATTAGAAAACAACAATAAAAAGACAGTTGAAAGCAACAACAGCTGTCCTACTTTTAGAGGAGAAATATATTTCTGAAAAACTTAAGTGTGAAGGAGGACAAATATAAAAACTAAAAGTTAACATTGAATAAAAAATAGTGCTACATTTCAAAATGTGACTAAAAGCAGTACATTGTAGAAAACTTGTCATCTATAAATTCATTTCTGTGTCAACAAAATGTGAATTGGATTTTTCATGAAACTTTAAAAGTTCTATTTTTCATGAGATAAAAAATAATCAAGAATAGTCAATAGCTAAAACTGTTCTCAAATAAAAACAAAGGGTACACACTTAAGCTACCTAACATCCAAATTAGCTATAAATCTACAGTAACTAAGGTAAGATATGACAAATAGATCATCAGAACAGAAATGACAGCTGAGGAGTGAAACAACCATGTATGGGCCCCCGGTATATAATGGAGGAGAAAAAAATCAGATAAATCAGAGAGATGGGATAACATTAATAAATAACCATTGCACTGGAAAAACTTGTTTCATGTTAAAAAAAAGTAAAACAAGATCACTACCTCACATTATATGTGAACATAATCTCCTGATGGATTAATAACTATAATCTGAAAAAACATTACAAAATTAGAAGAAAATATCAGAGAATGTTTTATGATCTCAGAATAGGGAATAATTTCTCAAACAAGACAGCAAAGACCTAAGTTGAAACAAAAAAAGTATTAAGTTTGACTATTCAAGTTTTAGAAAGTCACAGTAAAATTAAAATATAAGTGAGAAAGTAGAAGGAACAAAGGTACTGTATTTTAACACATGTGACAGATAAAAGAGTATCATCCAGAATAATCTATATTACATATAAAAAGTAAAAAAGACAAAATATTACAAGAAAATCATCAAAGAATATTAGTAGTCAATTTTCTCTAAAGAGGAAAATTGGTAAAAATTAAGAATCGTGACCATAACCAGCATTGGCAAGGAAGTGATGATTTAGAGAAAAGGGAATTCTAGTATTTTGTTTGTGGGAGTGTAATTTGGAGAGCAATTTTGCAATAGTTCTTAAAATTGAAAGTGTGCATACTCAACAAATTCACTTGTAGGTGTATATCCTGGATATATTATTTTACATATGCCCAAGGGAACATGTGGAAGGATGTTATTGCAGTTGGTAATAATAAAAGGTTGAAAACAACTCAAATGTTTAGGACTAGAAGGACAGAAAAGTAAACTGTGGAATACTAGACAACTATTAAAATGAATGGACTAGGGCTTTATGTATCAATGTGGATAGCTCTTCAAAGCATACTTTTGATTGAGAAATCAAACTTCAGAGTGTTATATATGCTATGAAACCATTCACTGTAAGTTTAAAAGACACAGAACAATATTCTATATTTTTATAAAATCATATGTAACAAGATATTAAAATAAAAGTCTTGTTCCCCAGTTTAGAAAAGGCAGACATGCTCTCACATTTTAACAAGAGGCACTGATGCCAGTGGCACAGGGCTTGCAAGAAGCCATCTGAGCCCAGACATGAGCTCCGTGCTTGCTCACAGGTCTAGTCCTTAAAGAGGATGGAAATGTCAAGAGAGAAAATGGAGATTAGAGAAGAGTTTTCTTCCTAATAAGTGCCAGTGAGAGTCTCCCCTGCCTCTATCATTTTCAGAAGGGTGAGGTACACACCCTTCATCTGAAGTCAGGTGAGAGGCACTTCACGGGGACCCCTCGGAAGTTGGTGGCCTCCATAGCTGTTTGTTGAACACAGTGGGTTGATATGAGGTGGAGTCTCAGCAATCAAAAGTTAAGTGATGTGGTCCACCAAGCAAAGAGGCTGTACTGAGAATGACCTGGACCACCAGCGTCAAGAATGCATCATTGTTTCCCTTGGACAAAATAAGGGCCATGAAGAAAAGTCTACCATTAATCGATTGATTCACACAACAAATACTTGTGCTCGTGTCCTCAGTCACTCAGTCATATTTGACTATTTTCAGCCCCATGGACTGTAGGCCAACAGGTTCCTCTGTCCACGGGATTTTCCAGGTAAGAATACTGGTGTGGGTTGCCACTTTCTCCTCCAGGGGATCTTCCCAACCCAGGGATCGAACCCACATTTCCTGTATCTTCGGCATTGGCAGATAGATTGTTTACCACTGAGCCACATGGGAAGCCCCAACAAATACTTACTAGGTGCCTGTTAAATGCCAAGAACTATTCTAAATATTAGATGATTTTTGTGATATAGTGTTATGATGTTGTAGTATTTAATGATATAGTGTAATAGAATGTTGTATGTGCTACAGGAGCAGAGTAAGGGCAATAAAACTTCTAACATAAGGTGCGTGAATAGGGTGAACTTTTAAACCCGGGTGTCAGAATAGGCTTTACTGAGGACATAAAATCTATACAGACTAGGAGGAGGTAAGAGAATCTGCCATCTATATTTTGAGTAAAACCTATTCTAGGCAGAACAGTCAGTAGGAATATCCTAGAAGGGACCGTGCATGGCATGTTCAAAGTGCAGCAAGGGGCCACAGTGGCTAGAGTAGAGTGAGCATGGGATGAGAAATAGGAAATAAAGCCTGAGGTCAGAGAGGTAATGGGCCAAAGAGGTGGAAGACTGGGTGGCCAGTTTATAAAGGGCTACACAGGCCCTTATGAGTTCTTTGGTTTTTACTCTGAGTGAAAACTGGACCTCTGTGGGGCTTTGAGCAGAGATGCTGATATGATCCATTTGTGTTCTGATGGGTCTTTAGCTGCTGTATTGAGAATGGACTGTTGAGTGGCTATGAGTTGAAGAAGGGAAATCAGATGATAAGATTAGACAAAGTAACCCAGGGGAGAGATGACGGTGGTCCAGATGAGGGCAGTAGGAGTGGATATGGTGAGAAGAGGTTAGATTCTGGGGACAAATTCACACACACAAACGTGTAAACTTGGACTTGCCTGGTGTTACAGTGGATGAGAATGTGCCTGCCAACACAGGGGACACGGGTTTGATTGCTGATCCAGGAAGACTACACATGCCACGGAGCGACTAAATCCACGTGCCACTGCTACCGAGCCTGTGCTCTAGAGCTGTGAGCCTGTGTGCCTAGAGCCTGGACTCCTCAACACGTGAGGCCACTGCAATGAGAAGCCCACGTACCACAGTGAAGATAGCCCCGCTGGCCCCAGCTAGAGAAAGCTTGTGCACAGCAACAAAGACCCAGTGCAGCCAAAAATAAATTAATTAATTTAAAACAGTGTAGACTTACATGAAGTCAACTTTAAAGCACTACTGAAGAACACAAAAGAATCATTTAGCAAATGGAAAACATAACATATCCTAGGATAGGAAGACTCCACATTATACAGATAATTCTCCATTAATTAATTTAGAAATATAATGTAATCCTAAAGATATCTGAATTAGAGAGATTGATTCTAATCTCCAGTGGAAAGACTAATGTATTTGTCAATAAAGTAAAAAGAAATGTCTTCTTGGAAAAGCACATCATAAATAAAGAGGAAAGACAGATGACAAATTTGGGAAAAAAAATTCCAGCTGATAGCACTAGAGTAATTTTGTTAATATATAAAGAGCTCCAACAAATAAACAAATAATAAAAAGTCAACAATTCAATAGAAAAATAGATAAAGAAAATGGATGAGCAGTTAAAAGAAAATACAGGTGGATTTTAAACATATGAAATGATTCTCAACCTGCTCTAAAACTTTTTAAAAAAATTATAAAACTGGAATGTGACACCGTTTTTCACCTCTATGTCCTTTGATCTAGAAATCCAACTTCCAGGACTTATTCTATAGATAGACATACCTTTATCAGACGTAAGCAATAGAAGTACAAGAGTACTCACTGTGGTATTGTTTTGAATTATCAAAAAATTAAAGACTGGTTATATAATGTACATTACACCATACAACATTACATCATAGAACATTATATATCTGTCTAAAACAATGAGGCAGGGATATATACTTAGATGGAAAATTCTCCAATATGTTAATGAACAGAAAAAAAAGTTAAGCAAATCAGTGTGTAAAACACACTAACGTTTCTTAAAGGCAAACATGTGTGTGTACATTTCTGGAATAAGGTAAGTGGAAGTTACCTCTCAGAATAGGAATGGAACAACTGGAGAAGAGAGACTTACTTTCACCATATGCATCTTTTAAATTTTTGTGACGTGGCTGATTACTGATCCAAAAATATAAGTGATTTTTAAAAAGTCAAAGTAGATGTGAGAAAAGCGCAGGCAAATTGTTTAGAAAAGATCAAGAAAATTAAGGTTTTAGAGGTGTGATTAATGATTCTCTGAGGTGAGCTTGAAAATGAAACAAGTCAACACTTCTGTGGAATTATTTTGAATTCTGCAAATTCACTTGAAATCCACCAGATGGCACAAGAAAATACAGTGTGAACAAAATTGGAGAAGTTGGTGGAGGTAATAAACCAGGGTTGGTGAGAAACCAGACTAACCAGAACAGAGGTTTGCTTCAGATTGAGTCTTGACGCATTCAAATTCCAGACTAGCCATGGTCCTCAGGAGCATGATATTGTCAAATGCCAGATAGGTGATGCTAAGGAATCACCAAGCAGTGTTGTTGATTAGAAACAAGAATTATCTATTTATCACAGCCTCTGCATGAATGGCTTATTAAGCCTTCACTTCTTCAGTGCAGAACTCTTTTCTTTCTCTTTTTTCCCCTCCTTAATCCATACTTAATGCCTTATGAAAAGAGGTATTTGTTTCTTGGTAAGCCATGTTTCTTTAATTAAAGGAGGAGGGTTGGGAGAGGTCTGCTGGAAAAGGAGAAACCTCTGGTTTCACAATATGCACTATTTATGAGGGTGCTTTGCTGTTGAAACCTATTAGAGGCCAGCCTCTTGCCCTCCCAGGAGACAATTACTGTCCTGCATAACAATTTGAAGCAAATATCGGATGTGGTCGAAAGAACAGTTGTGGCCCTCTCTCCAGCAACCGTTTCTGCTTAGATTTCTTAATTGTTTCCACCACTTCCTTTCCTCGGCTTGTGGCCTTCTGGGTTCTGCAGGATCCTAAGCTTTAATAAAAGCCTCCCTTCCCTCTGGAATTCACATGTGCTAGCAGACACTTCCGGGACCCTGGAGATGCTCGCAGAACCTTAGAGCAGTCCTTTCAGCCAACATGTTCACGCAGGGTATGTGCACCTGGAAGCCTTCGTGATGGCATGCCTTCTTCTTGACCAGTGGGAAGAAAGTGCAGCTGGTACTTTCCTTTCTTCCATGTCTGGAGTGCTGGTGTGTTCTTAGTCCCTGGTGTTTGTCTCCAGTGCTGCCTTCGCAATAATTCACCGGGTAAAACTGGACATCAAAGAAAGGGACTGGACAGGATGAATTTGAAGGGTGCAGTTTTCAGCCCTGAAGTACCCAGGTAGGGAGATATTTGCAGGACACCTAGAGTTACCACACTATCCAGTATTTTAATCCACTATTTTTTTTCCACTAAAATTAGAGACCAGACTTGCTATCCATACTGCCTTTGACCT
Organism: Bubalus kerabau; assembly: GCF_029407905.1. Taxonomy (NCBI): domain Eukaryota; kingdom Metazoa; phylum Chordata; class Mammalia; order Artiodactyla; family Bovidae; genus Bubalus; species Bubalus kerabau. The sequence goes on from NC_073624.1 coordinate 141,776,735, forward strand.
GCTGACAAGATTCTGGCGCTGAAGGTGTTGGGGCAGGCTGGACCAGGTGTTAGTGTGCAGGACCAGGGATCACAGCGTCTAATGTCACAGCGTCTAATGTGACCTCAGCTTAGGAATATACTTACTAACCTGGGATGATAAGGTCCTCACCTCTGCAATGATACTATCAGTCAAGCCCACCTCAAAGAACTTGTGAAGAAGAATAAATTTAATTTATTTAAAAGAATCTCAAGGTTTTAAATGTTATGCATATATGGGATATCAAAACAGCAATTACAGCCACAGTGGAACTCTGTTATGTTTGAGAGATATGTTGATAACAAGTTCTGGCTCTGATGGGAGCTATGAAATACTGATATGGTGGATTTGGCAAGATGTGAGGCCAACAGAGGCTGAATATCTGGACACAGTTAAGGTCAGCTGCTGGGCAAAAGGAAATCACTGTTGTTCCCTCTGACCTGGGCTCAGTGCAGGGGAAGCTCCTTCTGCCAGAGGTAGAGAGCTGGCTGCCTTTTTAGGTCACTGAAATTTTTCGGTTAAAATATCATGCAAAATGTTGACAAGATATTGCCTCAGTATTTCTTGCTAAAGAATGACAAACCAGAATCAAATACTTCTATTTCCCCAATTGTGTTTTAAACAGTTCTGAGCATCTGCCAGTTGTGTATCCTGATTCTTTGTTTTCCAATGGATTTGAAAGGTAGTTGTTAACAAGTCTGGAACTGCACACATAGTTCTCTCCAAACTGCTTCCTTCTGCCAGTTTGTGTGTTCAGTCATTCAGTTGTGTCCAATTCTTTGCAACACTTTGGACTGTAGCCCACCAGGCTCCTCTGTCCATGGAATTCTCCAGGCAAGAATACTGGAGTGGGTTGCCATTTCCTTCTCCAGGGGATCTTCCCGACCCAGGGACTGAAAGTGCATCTCCCGTGTCTCTTGCATTGCAGGTGGATTCTTCAGAATCACCATCTATGCAAACCACCTCCCTATACTCTTCCACAGTCAACGGCAGGATTTTGTTTAAAGTACCCTCATCGTTAGTGCTACAGTCGTATGCTACCTTACATATTTACATATTTACCTACCTACTGTCTGTAGAGTACAAAGAACTTTCATAGATAGTTTCCACTAACCCACACAAAGCACTCTGCAGTATAGATATTACCTCTCTTTTTTTCCAATGAAGAAATCGAGAGAATTGCTGATTTGAAAAAAGTTGTAGTTTGTAAACTCAAGCCAAAATTAGGACTCAGCCCTATATTCCATTCTTCCTTTAGCAACTCCATATAATAAGTGCCAACAATCCTAGAAACACAGGCATTTCATCCTGCTGAATGGGAGAGACGACACATGGTATCTGTCATGTGGCACTTAGTCACGATGCATTTGCTGCTCTATACTAGCTTTTCCAAAATGCGTTGGAATGGGTAGCCTCTAAGACTCTGCAGAAAAAAAAAACTTCTCTATTCAAATATGTTTGGAAAATGCTGCATATTATATACCCTGTTATCCTGCTATGGGCACACTAGTGTTTTAAAGGCTTTTGGGAAGTCTGTTTTACCTTGTTCGAACCCCGTATTTCTTAAGGCTATTATTTGGACATAGACTTCCTTATATAACATCTATTAAAATCCTGCAGAATTAGTGTGCTATGCATGGAATTCACTTTTAGAGACATGTGTGTGTAAGATAAGACATAAAAAATGATTTGAGGGAATTTGAGACTGTCAGAGAAGGTAATGAGATGGGATATAAATTAGTCAAGAAAAAGTAAGAGAAAAAAAGGGATAGCTTGGTTGAAGGATGCAGGTAGGAGTCTTGGAGCTGCACGTCTGTGTGCCCTGCCTCTTCTAGCTACTCATATAGGTAGTTTACCCTGTAGCTCAATTTCCCCACCTTTGAGTTGAAGGGGTTTGCCTGGGAGATCTCTAAAGTTGTTTCTCAACATAATGATTAGTCACTTTCCCCCAAAGATATTGAGGCTAACTCTGAACATTTTTATTTCTAACTTTTTACTTTAAGGTACCTTGAAACCTACAGAAAAGTTGTAAAAATAGTACAGAAGGAATTTCCATAGAATCTTTCTCCAGTTGTTTGCATTCTTCAGGTCTCCATTGTTTGCATTCTCCCCTATTTGTTTTATTGTCCTCTCTCTCTCTCACTCTTTCTCTCATATTCTTCTTTCTGAACCATTTGAGAGTAAGTTGGAGATAACATGCCCCTCTACCCTTAAAAACTCCAGAGTACACTGTCTTATACATGTACAGTACAGTTATCAAAGTCAGGTACTTAACACTGATACAATACAGCTATGTACTTCATAGTCAATAATCAAATTTCATCAATTCTCCCAATATGGTCTTTACATCTATTCTTTTGTCCCTGAGCTCAGCTACCTTATTATAGTGGGCAAGGTTAAGTTTACACTGAAATCATTTATCCACATAAAAAGAAATAAATGGATTATCTCACTTCCCCTTTTCTCTTATTACAAAACTAGATAAAGGGTGGAAGAGACAGAGAGGGAAAACTGAAAATGTTAAGAAATAAACTTTGCAAGGCAAAAATAGACAAATGGTACCGAATCAAACTTAAAAACTTTTGCACAGCAAAGGAAATCATCAACAAAATGAAAAGACAACCTATAGAAATGGGAGAAAATATTTGCAAATGATGCCACCAATAAGGGGTTAATATCCAAAATATACTAACAGCTCATACAGCTCAATATTGAAAAAACAAACAACCCAATTAAAAAATGGGCAGAAAACCTAATAAGCATTTTTCCAAAGAATGCATACAGATGGCCAACAGGCAAACAAAAAGCTGCTCAACATTACTAATTATTAGAGAAATGCAAATCAAAACCACAATAACGTATCGCCCCACGCTGTCAGAATGGCCATCAAGAAGTCTACAAGTAATAAACTCTGGAGAAGGTGTGGAAAAAAGGGAACCCTTATGCATTGTTGGTGAGAATGTAAATTGGTGCAGCCACTCCGTAAAGCAGTATGGAGGTTTCTTTAAAAACTAAAAATAGAGCTATCATTTGATCTAGCAATCCCACTCCAGGGTATATTCAGAAAAAATGAAAACTCTAATTCAAAAAGGCACACGCACTTCAATGTTCATGGCGCCACTATGCACCACAGCCGAGACATGGAAACAACCCAAATGCCCATCAACAGACAATCGGCTTAAGAAGACATGGTATACACACACACAGTCACACTCGCACATGAGCACGCACACACGCACACACACAGGACTATTACTCAGCCATAGAAAAGAATGAAATATTGCCATTTGCAGCAACATAAATGGACCTAGAGAATATTTAGGTGAAATATTTAAGTGAATAATATTTAAGTGAAATATTTAAGTGAAATCAAACAGAGAAAGACAAATACTAGACAAATACTCACATGTATAATCTAAAAAATAATACAAGTGAATCTATGCACAAAACAGAAAAATACTCATAGAAAACAAACTTATGGGTTACCAAAGGTGGGAGGGAGGGGGAAGGAACAAATTAGGAGTATGGGATAAACAGATACAAACTATTATACATAAAATAGGAAATAAGAATTTACTGTGTAGCACAAGGAATTATTAATATCTTTTAATAACCTATAATGGAATATTATCAGAAAAAAATGACTGAATCACTATGCTGTGCATCTGAAACTTACATCATATTCTAAATCAACTATTGCCTTTTGTTGTTGTTTAGTCACTCAGTCGTGGTGAGAGGTGGGAACTCCGACTCTTTTGTGACCCCATGGACTGTAGCCTGCCAGGCTCCTCTGTCCGTGGAATTTTCCAGGCAAGAATACTGGAGTGGGTTGCCATTTGCTGCGCCAGGGGATCTTCCCAAACCAGAGATCAAACCCGCGTCTCCTGTGTCTCCTGTACTGGCAGGTGGATTCTTGGGAAGCCCCGTTAAGAAAGATAGGTTTGATATATGCTTTAAATACTTAAATATTTTACTTAGGATTTTATTTTTCCCTAGAGAGAAAGATTACATCATAATCTTCCAGCACTGTACGGAAGTTGAAAGAGCACAGACTTTGAAGTCCTAGGAATTTCAGTTCAACTACTTATTAGCTGATTATGTCCTTTAACCCCTCTGAACCTGATTTATAAAATGAAGATGTTAATAACACAGACTCAAATATAGGATTCAGTAAGCTGACATATACAGTGATAGTCCTGTCTCTTCCCACCTCTGCATCTTCTGTATCCTCAATTCCTCTTCTATATTGAATGCTAAAAGTCTAGTATCAACTCACTATGATTTGCTGGTCACCTGAGACCTGCAACTTAGGGAGAAGGAGTTACAGGAATAGGAATTTCATAATCCTATAGAACAGCTCAATAATGGCAGTTTTGACATGTCAGCTTGGAGTTTTATTGGGATTTATTTATTTATCTCTTTAGATCCCAGCAAAGAGTGAGGAGAGCAGTTGTTATTGTTGTTTTCAACCCCACGGACTGTAGCCTGCCAGGCTCCTCTGTCCATGGGATTTCATAGGACTGGAAATGGTCAATTTTCATTCCAATCCCAAAGAAGGGCACTGTCATAGAATGTTCAAACTACCACACAACTGCATTTACTTCACATGTTAGCAAGCTAATGCTCAATATCCTTCAAGCTAGGCTTCAGCAGTACATGAACCGAGAACTTTCAGATGTTCAAGCTGGATTTAGAAAACGCAGAAGAAGCTTAAATGCAACAACCTGAGTTTCACAATAAAGGGTTTGACTAAAGGTACTAAGGAAATGGATCCAAGAGTCTCTGGGAAGTCTGGGTTTGCTGTTAAGATGAAGTTGGTTGAAAAACTCTGTGTGTATGTGTATGTGTGCACACAGTTTAGAAATCTCCCTTTTCTTGGGGAAAAATTTACTCTTCTCAGAGATCAACTGAGGAATTTTGGCTAAGTCAAGTGTCTGTGGGAAACCATTCTTATCTGGAGCCTGAACTGAGATTGGAGGCCAAAGAGAAGCACCGTTTCAGGAATCATGAAATGTGTTGTGCCTTTGACTTTGGAAAATTAATATGAAAAGGCCTGAATGGCCACCATTCTCATCCTTCTTTTATTAAAAAAATAATAAAAATATTTTTAGCCATGCTGGGGGCTTGTGGGATCTTAGTTCCCTGATCAGGGTTTGAACCTATGCCCCCTGCAATGGAAGCAAGGAGTCCTCACACACTGGACTGCCAGGGAGTTCCCCTTACTCTTCTTTTAAAAAGCAGACTGTGGACACACATAGTCAGCAATAGCCAACAAATGACAAATACATCTTAGTCCATCATCTCTAGGCACAATTTGTTGATGTAGAGAGAAGCCAGCAGCCCTTGAACCATTCTTTTGGCTACAGTGGGTGGCAAAATAATAAGGGGACCAGGGTAGGAACAAGAGGAAACAAAAATGATGAATGGGGACTATTTTCTTCTAAGGGGAGTTGGAGGGAAGCAGTGGTTCCCCCACACCACACTCCTCCCCCAACCAGTACAGACTTGCTTGACACAGTGACTGGCACTGGCATTTCCGTTCTCAGGTAGGAATATTCCAAGTAAGAAACTTGCTCATGTAACTGTGTTTTTATGGACTTGTGTGATATGTCCAATGAATTGAGTTAATTCATTCTTTAACTTAACTGGCAAGATTTAATGGTTCACATTGAAAGCATGAATAACCATTTTGTTCCTTGAATGACTCTAGTTTAATGCTCCTGATGTCAGTGTATTTTGCCCAGGGTAAAACATGCTATATGAATTATTCACTTCTTGATGGATGAATGGGGCCATGTTTGCCCTCAGAAAGTTAGCTGTGGTTATCTGACACGATGGGGCACAGTGGATGCCTACAAAGAACAATGGATAATTTAGAATGTGGTTCCAGGGCTCAGCCAGTGCAGTTAAGATCTTTATAGAAAGCATGGCACCTTTTTGTCTTGCGCCACACATCACGATGGCCTCCATGAGCCAAGAAAGTCTTGGCCTTTAAAAAAAAAAAAAAAGAGCTAAGTATGGTTCTGCATCAAGCACTTTTGTATTTGGTTAAATCTTGTTTAGTGGAATGCAAAAGGCAGTAAGGGATAGAAATGCATTTAAGAAGAATTTAAAATAAATAAGGATATTGGTAATTTTCATTATGGTGATTTCACCAGTGTGAAATCAAACATTTTTGATGAAGGAGGAACAATGTATGACTGATAATAAGAAATCTTAACTTTGATTTTAGAGTGAAGGTGATACACACCTCTCTGTCTTAAGAGCATTTAGGGTGAGTTATCTCCCTGGCTAAGCGGAAAGTGCCTGACTTTGCATTGAATTGCATTCTGTTTAATGAGAATGATTTATAATCTGGAAAGACAGTTAATGCAACTTAGTGGGAGCTGATAAATGAACCACTGAGTTTACTTATACATGTAAGTGGGGCATTAATCTTGACTTTGAATTTCCCCATTGGGCTCTCATTATAACCATTTGTGACAATGTTAGCGAGAGAAAGAAATGATTGGCAAGTTTTAATGATTGGCAAAACTTTTCTAAATGTCTTTATACTTTACAAACACAATAAATAAGGTTTGAGATTGAAACACAGATTAAGCTGGCTTTTATCCTTTCACTGTTTTTGTTAAATTAGCACACACATTCAAAAGCCACGGTGAGACAAAGTTAAAATCCCAGCTGGGCTTTGGGTCTCTCTGCAGCGGAGTCGGGTAACTCCAGAAGAATCTTCTTGGCCTCTGTTTCCTAATTATAAACCCACTGGAGACAGTGTCCACTCATGGTTCAGGTAGCTCTGGCCAAGAGGTACAGTACATGGGGCTACAGGGTTCTGTCCTTGTTGTGGATGAAGAGGTAATTCTCAGAGAAAGAAAAACAAGGGCTGGAAAGACACCTATGGTAGGATGAATAATGGCTCCCCAAAGACATCTGTAGGCTTCCCAGGTGGCTCAGTGGCAAAGAACCTGCCTGCCAATGCAGGAGACACAAGAGATGAGTGTTCGATCCCTTGGTCAGAAAGATCCCCTGGAGGAGGAAATGGCAACCCACTACAGTATGCTTGCCTCTGAAGGAAACTCCATGGACAGAGGAGCCTGGGGGTCTACAGTCCATGGGGTCGCAAAAGAGTCAGACATGACTGAGAGACTAAACCATTACTACCAAAGACATCTGCAACTAGTTCTCAGAAGTTGTGAGTACTGTATGGCCAAAGGGCCTTACAGATATGATGGGGTTAAGGATCTTGAGATGAGGAGATTATCTTGCATTATCTGGATGGGCCCTAAACGTAATCACAAGGGTCCTTGTGTGTGGGAGCCAAGAAGGTCAAAGGAGGAAGTAGGAGAGATGGTAACAAAAGCAAGAGGTTGTGGTGATGAGAGGAAGCAGTCATGAGCCAAGGAATGCAGGCATCCTCCAGAAGCTGGAAAAGGCACAGAAACAGACGTCCCCCCTGAGCCTCCAGAAGGAGCCATTCCTGTCCACACTCTGACTGTAACTCAGCAAAATGATTCTGGACTCGTAGTCTCCACGACTGTACGAGAAGAAATTTGTGTCTTTTTATGACATGGAGTTTTTGATAATTTGTAGTAGTAGTAATGGGAAATGAATCCAATACCCAATGGGTTCTGACGTCCTTAGTCTCATTGTTATCTTCCTGCTCCTCAGCCCCCACATCAGCTTTAAAGTCCAATTTCATGGTGTCATCCTACACAGTCTTTGTTAGTTCACTGTTAAGGAACTGTTGACATACAGACCATCATGTCACTTCTTATGAATCAGAAGACTGTGTTTTTGGAAACACTGTACTCTGTATGGAGGTCTGCTTCCAAAAGGAAGTGGAGCCTTTCACTTTATATATTGTAATGCTCAAGTAATTGTTGATGCAAGGATAAATAAATTAACACAGAAAAAAAAAAGCCACTGAAAACTGACAAGTAACTGTTTCTGTGTGTATGTGCTAAGTCACTTCAGCAACTGTTTCTTCTCAGTTTTAAATGACTTTCTGTGCTAAATCCCACTGTAAGAAACAACAAATGGGAAAATCAACCATTGGGTTCTAAATTAGTCTTGTTTTCATTTGCAGCTAATAAAAAAATTCTCAAGGTGAACCTAATTTTTTTTCCAAAATAACTCTTTGAGCTTTTAGGGGCTATGTCTGCAAAAGATAGGTTTTCTTTTTACTTATTTCCTCCTGCATTAGTATCAGTTAGAACACACATCACTACAAAAACTCACTTTATAGAGGGAAGCATGTCAGGTTGATTGTGATTTGATACTCTTGGTCCTGTACTGAGGTGCAATGGTGGGTTTTTGATTCTCAGCTATTCTACCCATTTCTTAATGTGGGGAGGGAGAGAGAGAGAATTATTTAAAAATGTAAAGTCTCTTGAACTTCAGTTGACAAATTCCAGGCATTTTCTAGTCTTCATTCTCCTTCGATAGTATCTCTAGCATCTGACACAGCTGATCACCCTTCCCATCTTGAAACTTCCTCTTCTTTTTCGTTCCTGCACCTTTGCTGTTCCCTGATTTCCGTCCTATCTGTCCAGCTGTTCATGCAGCAGCTCTTCTTCCCAGCTTTCTCTTTAATTATAGGCATTTCCCTGGTCTCAGTTCTTACTTCTTGCCCTCTTTCTTCTCAGTGGTTACTTCTGCTTTGATGACAACTCAAGATTCTTCTTTAATCCTAATCTCTAATCCAGTTTTAGAAAACCAACCACCAGACAATGCTATTTGGGTAGTTCTTTACCTCGAATAAAGCTACAACTTTCAACATGTACCAGGATCTCTTCTGTTCCAGGACCCACATACATGCTTTTCCCTCTGACTAGCATTTTTTCCTTCTTTTTTCTCTATCAAATTCCTATAGATCACAATTTAAATGTCCCTTCCTTATGGAAGCATTCCCTGACCACCCAGACTAGATCAAATCCCCGTTTAGGCTCTCTTAGACTCAGCCGAAAAAAGAAATATCTCTTTGAGAAATAAAAACATGGAAAAAAAACCTGGTTCTTTGAGAAGGAAATCAGCTTCAGTTAAAGGAAAATTATGAAGCACATCAACTGGGACCAAATTTTTTGTTTCTCAGAAACCATGTTGTACAATGTTTATAGGGAAGGTGAATTTACAACATAGTTAAACCAAGAGGTTTGCTTAGACAGCTCAGTGACTAAGCAAAGGTCCTTGTTGCTATTGTTGTTCAGTCGCCCAGTTGTGTCCGACTCTTTGTGACCCCATGGACTGCAGCCCACCAGACGTCCCTGTTCCTCACCATCTCCCAAAGTTTGCCCAAATTCATGTCCATTGCATCGGAGATGCCATCCAGCCATCTCATTCTCTGACACCCTCTTCTCCTTCTGCCCTCAATCTTCCCCAGCATCAGGGACTTTTACAGTAAGTTGGCTGTTTGCATCAGGTGACCAAAATACTGGAGCTTCAATTTCAGCATTAGTCCTTTCAATGAGGATTCAGTGTCGATTTCCTTTAAGATTGACTGGTTTGATCTCGCTATTCAAGGGACTCTCAGGAGTCTTCTCCAGCACCACAATTTGAAGGCATCAATTCTTTGGTCCTCTGCCTTCTTACGGTCCAGCTCTCACAAACCTATGTGACCACTGGGAAGACCATAGCCTTGCCTATACGGACTTTTGTCAGCAGAGTGACATCTCTGCTTTTCAACACGCTGTCTAGGTTTGTCATAGCTTTCCTGCCAAGAAGCAATCATCTTCTGATTTCATGGCTGCGGTCATCATCTGCAGTGATTTTAGAGCCCAAGAAGAGGAAATCTGTCACTACTTGCACCTTTTCCTCTTCTATTTGCCATGAAGTAATGAGGCCAGCCAGATGCCATGATCTTAGTTTTTTTAACATTTAGTTTTAAGCTGGCTTTTTCAGTCTTCTCTTTCACCCTCATTAAGAGGTTTAGTTCCTTTTTGCTTTTTGCCTTGAAAGCAGTATCATCTTCATATCTGAGGATGTTAATGTTTCTCCCGCCTATCTTGATTCCAGCTTGTAACTCATCCAGCCCAGCATTTTTCATGATGTGCTCAGTGTAAGTTAAACAAACAGGGTGCAACAGACAGCCCTGGCATACTCCTTTCTCAATCCTGAACTGTTTATTCCATACAGAGTTTGCTTCTTGACCCACATACAGATTTGGGTATTGACCACTTGGTAATGTGCATGTGTAAAGTCATCTCTTGTGTTGTTGAAAAAGGGTGTTTGCTATAACCAGAGCATTCTCTTGAAGAATTCAGTTAGCCTTTGCCCTGCTTAATTTTTTACTCCAAGGCCAAACTTCCCTGCTACTCCAAGTATCTCTTGACTTCCTACTTTTGCATTCCAATCCTCAATGATGAATAGAATATCTTTTTAAAGTGTTAGTTCTAGGAGGTCTTCTAGGTCTTCAAAGAACTGATCAACTTCAGCTTCTTCAGCATCGTTGGTAGGGGCATAGACTTGAATTACTGTGATGTTGAATGGCTTGCCTTGGAAATGAACCAAGATCATTCTGTATTTTTTGAGGCTGCACCCAAGTGCTACATTTTGGACTCTAACTATGGCTGGATATGATGTGCTCTGCTCTCCAGCATCTGAAGTTATTACATAGTTTTAAGTCAGAGCTTGTCGTTACCCATCTGACATTTGAAACTCAATGTTTAGATAATCGTGGAAAATCATAAATCATGGCTAGTACAAAAGATAATGGCCGTTTATGAATTGTACCTATTTTTAACCACTTTTCCATATAACTGAACTGAAAAAGGAACTCTTGAGTTTTAATGAAAAGTTTTCTCTCCTATCACTGACCTCTTTATTCTGCAACACAAGATAATATAAAAAATCAACTGTATTGTGATATAATCCACATACTATACAATTCATCCATTTGAAGTATAATAGTCAATGGCTTCGGAGAAGGCAATGGCACCCCACTCCAGTTTCCACTTTTTGGCTGTTGTGAGTAAAACTGCAAGTACAGGGTGATTTCTGAGCCCTAAGAGCTGTTGGAGAAGGAAATGGCAACCCACTCCAGTATCCTTGCCTGGAAAATCTCATGGACGGAGGAGCCTGGTGGGCTGCAGTCCATGGGGTCGCAAAGAGTCGGGCATGACTGAGCGACTTCCCTTTCAATTTTCACTTTCATGCTTTGGAGAAGGAAATGGCAACCCACTCCAGTGTTCTTGCCTGGAGAATCTCAGGGATGAGGGAGCCTGGTGGGCTGCCGTCTATGGGGTCACACAGAGTCGGACACGACTGAAGTGACTTAGCAGCAGTAGCAGCAGCAGTCAATGGCTTTGAGTATATTCAGAGTTGGGCATCCATCTCCATAATCAATTTTAGTACATTTTCATCACCCTGACAAGAAATCCTACATCTTTTAGCTGTCACTCTTCAATCCTCCCAACCCCCAGCCCCAGTCAACCACTAATTGGGTTTCCATCTTGATGGATTTGCCTATTCTGAACATTTCATGTAAGTGGAATCATACAGCATATGATGCTTTGTGAACTGACTTCTTTCACTTAGCATAATGTTTTCAAAGTTCATCCATGCTGTAACATCGTGACTAAGTACTTCATGCGTGCTGTGCTGTGCTTAGTTGCTCTTGTGTCTGACTTTTTGTGACCCCATGGGTTGTAGCCCACCAGGCTCCTCTGTCCATGGGGACTCTCCAGGGAAGAATACTGGAGTGAGCTGCCATGCCTTCTTTCAGGTGATCTTCCCAACCTGGGAATCAAACCCAGGTCTCCCACATGGCAGGCAGATTCTTTACCATCTGAACCACCTGGGAAGCTGTAAGTACCTCATACCTTTTTATAATTGAATAATATTCCATTGTATGGATGCTCCATATTTTATTTACCCACTCATTAGCTGATGGACACCTGTGTATTGTTTCCACTTTTTGGCTGTTGTGAGTAAAACTGCGAGTACAGGGTGATTTCTGAGCCCTAAGAGCTGTTGGAGAAGGAAATGGCAACCCACTCCAGTATCCTTGCCTGGAAAATCTCATGGACAGAGGAGCCTGGTGGGCTGCAGTCCATGGGGTCACAAAGAGTCGGGCATGACTGAGCAACTAACACATACAAGAGCTGTTTGCTCATTTTTTCCCTATCTGTAGTCATTTAAAAATAAAAAAGTGGCTTGGATATTTCTAAATCTGAAACTACCACACAAAATGTAGGTTATTCTTTCCACAGAATTTATTACCCCTATTATATTATGTATAAACTATAAATCACTTATGTAATGCTGGTCTCTTCCCTCATCTGTGAGCTTGGTGAGGACAGGAGGCAGGTTGATGTTGCTTGCCCCTGTATCCCTGGCACCTTGCCCAGTAACTGGCATGTATTAAGTATTTCTTGACTAATTTTGCCTAACCCCAACCTCATATTGGCCACTCATCTCAAATTCCCCATTTCTATAAATGGCATTGCTGTTACCTCAGTAACTTAAGATCCAAATCAGAGTTGTATTTGACTCTTCCTCTTTTTACTTCTTCCTCTACTTCTGATCAGTCAGCAATTTGGGGAAAACGTTTTCAAAGCAATTCTCAGCATTTGTATATCCGTTCCTTTCTCTCACACTGCCCAATCTAGACCCTGGTACTTGGCCTTCCTACCTTCTTTCTCTGCTACTTCTAAGCTATTTTGTAGAGAGTTTTCAAAGTAGTCTTCAGGAAAATCAATTGTATTACTTCATTTCCCTCCTCATGAACTAACAGTGGTTTCCCATTGGCCACAGACTAGAGGCCCTCAACCCTAATTTGGAAGATTTCCATAACATGATTCTTTACATCATAGGCAAGTAGCTGCTTCAGTTTTTTGTTTTTTTTTTTAAAGCACTCCATGCACCTATTTATTAGAACACAGACTCTGCCTATTGGTTATTGGATCTGCTTCACATTGTCTAGGAAGGCAAATACTAGAAATTTGGAACATTTTTATGGCCAGGTCTCATTGACCAACACAAAAATCTATTTGATTCACTAATGTCAAATCAGTATATTCCAAACTAAACATATTTACCTTGATTTTTCCATATTCTTTCTTAAAGCTGAGTTACTTACAACACCCTATAAGAAATTCCCCATATACAGGAACTCCCTGCTTTTCCTGTCATATGATCCATAAATGGATCACAGTAAATCTCCAACATACTGCATCTTATAGAAGCTCATATCTTCCACGACACTTGCTATGGTGCGAGACATATTGTAAAAGCAAAGACACGGACAGAATTCAATTTTATTTTCATCAGTAGAGAATTTCTCTCCCCATCGCCTAAATGAGAAATGTTTGTTTTTGTCAGGTGAATAATCAGATAAGCCATTTGGGTTGGGGATGATGTCCTAACCACAACAGGCATGTTGGCTTGATAGAAAAGTTGCTTAACGGATTTCCAGAGAGCTTTGGTCTGATTAATTATACCAGCTTTTGCTTTGTCTTGGAGTGCACGCCCCTTTAGAATTAGAGCTGGATTGTTTGGGATAATAACAGAGATTTGGAGAATGGGTTCTGAAGGGAAATGGAGACCCAGTAACTGGTAGTTAAAAAAAGCTATGGAAGAAAATAAAAAAGGTTTGAAAAGAAGTTCTTTGAGGTTGTTTTCCACATGGTATACAGTTATAGCCCTCTTCCTTGTATGTCCACAAAAGTTTCAGTAAAATCTACATTGCTTGCTAATGCTTAGTGAGGTGGATTTACTATATGGGGCTAAGCCTATGCTGAGTTAGTCCTCAAAGGTTTGTACAAGACAATAACAGAGTTTTCCCATGGGAGAACAGCCATGTAGAGTTTGCATATATACATTAAGTAAATATGCTTTAAATTAAAGTGTTTACCTTGTCTTTCCATGTAGATAATATTCCCCATTACCTCTAGATGATTCATAAAGTTTTCAATGATAACTTGCTGACTAAAGAGGAATGTGCTATAATGTTAACTTGTTTTTAAAGGAGGAAGGAAAGAAAATTTCTTAAGCACCTGCTGGAATCTGTAGCAGATTTTCACATTTAATCTCATTTAATCCTTGCAATCTTGTGATATAAATAACTTTAGTATTATTTGAATGAATTGCCTTCATTTTCTAAATGAAAAAAAACCAAAACAAAAGGCTCAATGAACTTAAGTAACTTGCCCAGGTGCATGTCACTAGGAAGTGGCAACTACAGGGTTCTAACCCAGATCTGTACGATCCCAAAGGTTTCTTTGAACTATTTCAGGAATTACCATGAGAGAGGGAGAGAGAGATCATCTTATACAAGGACAAGCTCCTTAATGTTTTTATTCCCCTACTATTTATTTTCCTATTGTGTATTAATCATGTACCAATGACTGGAGAATCCTGGGATTGCTGCATTTTTTTTGCAGAATATTATGAATTAGAGCTATTAAATATATCTTTTAATTCAAAGAACCATGCCCTAAACCCTCTATAATTTATATGCCATAGGTAGGTTAATAGTCTAAACTTTTCTTTGTTGCACAAATATAGAACTCTTTACCAATTCCTGATTATTTCATTTCCATAAGTAGAGAGTTGGGGATGAAACTCTTGCTCATTTTCTTTAACAATCAACTATCTTCAGATTTACAGATCTACCTAAAAAGTTACAGTTTGCAATAACTGTGCATATTGAATATGTTATGTCATTGGGTACTAAATTGTTGAGGTATCTTTTAATATGCTCTCTTGAAACAGCAACATGAAAAACTGAGTTTTTATTTCAACTCTCAATGATAACAATAGCTTTCTTTTCCCAAGATGGTTTACTGATTAACAAGTTACAAGCACGTGAATTGTGCACTTCTGGTTACAAGAGCAAGTCATTGTCTAGTGATGACCATTCAAGAATGCAACCACAAGTCAAGGTTATTATAAGACCAAGCTGCCATTATTGTTCCTCAGTGACATCCAGTCCAGTAAAAATGCTGTTTTCAGAAGCCAGTTACCACCAAAGCAGTGGTGGATTTTGTGGTTGGTTTATTGAGAAATTGTTCTTGGGATCTTGAGAAAAGAATCTAACTTCTTCAGCAGTTAGTGTGCTACTACTGATTTAAGCCAGATTTAGTTTTCTTCTGAATGTACAATGTACTGGAATTATGTGTGAATATCTATATTGGCTGAAAGAAAAAGTTATCTCCCAACAAAAATCGGTTAAAAAAAACAAGTCACTGTGTATAGATATGACTTGTCTCAGTGAAGATCCTTGTTTTACTGATTTTGACTGGCCCGTTCTTGCTTAGTTACTGTTTAACCGTTCTTGTGTAGGCCTACACGTGAGCACAGACTCATCTCTAGAATTGTGCCAAACTCCCTTAGCTCTGCTCAACTGGTTTTTCAATTTTATTTAATAGGTACCTATGACATGGTGAGCATTGCTTGGGGAAAATTTGAATGCACTATTGTTTTAGGAATATAAGGTTCAGAGAGACTTTTCTTGTAGCTAAGAATGAGAGGCCCTTTCTTTTCAGCCACACCCACATGCAGATTTGTGAATCAATCACCTTCAAGTGGTCTGGGTTCTCCTGAGATCTCTGCATTCCAGAAGTCAGCTGGAGGCCCTCCAACCACAGGCCTCTCAAGATTTGTGCACCTCCCCCAGGGCTTCAATTCCATCTTCATTTCTGGCTTCGTTTCTCTTTCAGTGCATCCCTGAACTCCACTCTAGTCTCTTCCATATTTCCCTTCTCTAAGCTAAGCCAGGCTCTAAACTATCCAGAGGTAAAATGTAGCCTCCTTTCCTTGATTGTCTCAAAAAACCCCACTCACTCAGGGCATAAGGGTATTAGCTACCAGATAAGTAAAAAATTGATTGTTTGAAATGAAAGTAAAAGTAGCACATTCTAAATAATTTCAAGCTATGTAAAAATATTTGAACATTGTCTTATGAACAGTTTGTGACAAGGAGCTTCCATAATTCTGTAGTGACTCCATTAGCCAGACTGTAATTTTCATGAAGAGTTTAACTACACGATATCTCATAGAGGCAGTCACATTTTTCCCAGTTGACAAATAAAATCCTAATGGAGTAATTACAGGACAAAATAAAAAATTTCTCAGTATGAATTACTTCTAGACTATGTATGATCAAGGCTAATGACATACTATTCTATTAAATAGTATGCAATGGAAAATACAACTAATGAAGTTGTGGGTAGCATTTTATCCACATTTTAAAAGAATTTGCTTTTATACCTTTCTGTTTTTCATATATTCCAAACAGAGCCATTTTGATTTAATTGAAAGCAACTGTGAAAATCAAATCAATTTATTATCAGTTATAAACTTGATCTTTTGGAATAGAATGGGTGATTTAAGAAATATGTAGTTTATTTCCTTTTTTTAGATCACTAAAACAAACTCATTTTAATTTGCATGTATTAAATTATAACTGAAGATTAAGCAGTGAATTGAGATTACTAGGGAGTGAAAAGAAAACTCTTCTGTGGTCAAAGGATTTTCTTCCAGAGCTGTTTGGCTGAAATGTTGTGTTCATAAAGGTCTAATGCATTTTGGCAACTCTAACACTGAGATTTACATTTTTTGCTATTTTACTTTAAAATTAAAATATTTAAAAATTCCTTTTATCTGCCTTTTCAGCCAGTTAGTTTCGTTCTCTACAATATGCCCTAGACATGGTGAACTTGATTGCCTACAGAATGAATTAATGAGTCTTTTATGTCAATGGAAGTTTATTAACAACATTTGTGACGTTCTCAAATCAATCCTTCTGTGTTCTCCAATTACAGCCTCATTGTGGTTAGGCACCATCCCAGGGGAAATACAAAGGGAGCAAGGGGAATCAACATACTTACAACTGACTTCAGAAAAGCAAATTAATAAGGGGAAGTATGTCTAAATTATGTTTTCTGCTGTTGTTTGTTACATTAAATTCAAAATGCAAATGCATGTCCTTTAAGTGTTTTGGCTGTTGTTCAAAAATGTGAATTATTCTACCAGAAGGCAAAAGCATTTCCCTTCAACCTCAAGGTCCATAATTAATTTAGTTGTTCAACATAGGGGCATTTCTAAACTCTAAAGTAAATATTATTTACACAGCAAACATACTAACAATGAACTGTCTTAAAACATCTTGGTGATGAAAATATAAAACAGTTTTGATGAAGGTTATTTGGATCACCCTGTACCCTGTTTTCATACTTTTAAAATAAGCCTAAAATGTGTATAATCATATACACATCATATATATTATACAAATATATAATTTCCTGATCCTTTAACTCTGCTGATCTAAATTAAACCCTCAATGTTAATTAGACATTAAACCCTGGCAGTAGCTTCTGGTGACCTTGAACCATACATTAACTTCTGGGTCTCTACCTCTATTAAAAGAAGGAGGTTGAACTAGATGCTCCAAAGTGCTTTGAGTTGACAATTTATTATTGAAGCCATCAAAGAGACATTCTGATAATTTGGGGTTGAATCTTTTTTAGAAACATTTTGTTTCCTCTTCAACCCCTTGTTCCCTCACTATACCTGTGGTTCCTAATAAATATGTCAGGACACATTGACATACCATGACTCTTTAATAGGAGTGCCACCAAATTTCCATTGTTCTGTAAAATTTATTTTTGCTTCAACTGAAGATATGTATTATGTTCTGTGATAGGTTAGATGAAACACTGTCAGAAGTTCTTGCAATAAGGTTAAGGTACAGTTTGCAAAAATAAGAGGTTAAAGGAATATCATTATGTCAAACTGGTGACAGTTTAGATATGTTCTAGACAGTTTAGACATGGCAGTCATTAGTCACACGTGGTTACTGAGCTCTTGACACGTGGCTGGTCCAAACTGAGATGTGCTGTAAGTGAACAATACTTATCAAATTTTAAAAGCTTAGTGAAAAACAAGAAAATATCTCATTTAATATTTTTTACGTTGATTACATGTTGAAATGTTAATATTTTGGATAGATCATGTTAAATACAATATGTTGCCTTAAAATGTGGTACGAGAAAAATTTAAATTCCTATGTTACTCCTATTATATCTCTCTTGGACAGTGCTGGTCTGGAGTCAAGTGTTTATTGAAACATGAAAAACCTGCCTTAGTAACTGTATAAACAAACATGGTCAGGTCAATAAAATTCTCCCACAGTTGCATGGTCCTACCTCATGCGAAGAGTTGACTCATTGGAAAACACCCTCATGCTGGGAGGGATTGGGGGCAGGAGGAGAAGGGGACAACAGAGAATGAGATGGTTGGATGGCATCACTGACTCCATGCACATGAGTTTGGGTGAACTCCGGGAGTTGGTGATGGACAGGGAGGCCTGGTGTGCTGCGATTCATGGGTTTGCAAAGAGTCAGACACGACTGAGTGACTGAACTGAACTGAACTGAACTGAAAGGATGCTTGAATAGAAATATTGTTATATTGTAGCCATGATTATCTTAAAAGCATTCATGACTCATATTGTGTCCATGGGTTGGAATAATTAATACTGCCAAAATGACCACATGATTCAAGGCTATCTACAGATTCAGTGCAATCCCTATCAAAATACCAATGTCATTTTTCATAGAACTAGAACAAATAATTTTAATATTTGTATGGAAAAACAAAAGACCTTGAATAATTAAAATGATCTTGGGGAAGAAGAACAAAGCTGGAAATATCATGCTCCCTGATTTCAAACCACAGTACAAAGCTGCAGTAATCAAAACAGTGTGGTACTGGTACAAACACATATAGATCAATGGAACAAAATAGAGAGCTCAGAAATGAATCCAAACTTATATGGGAAATTAACCTATCATAAAGGAAGCAAGAACATACAATGAGGAAAAAAACAGCCTCTTCAATAAATGGTGCTGGCAAAACCAGACAGCTACATGGAGAAGAATCAAACTGGACTACTCTCTCATATCATGCACAAAAATAAATTCAAAATTGATTAAAGACTTAAATGAAGACCTAAAACCATAAAACTTTTAGAAGAAAACACATGCAGTAAGCTCTTTGACATTGGTCTTAGATTTTTTTTTTTTTTTTTTTTTTTTTTTTTGGCTATGTCTCCTCAGGCAAGGAAAACAAAACCAAAAATAAACAAAAGTTTATTTAGTTTGACTACCTCAAACTAAAAAGCTTTTGCATGGTGAAAGATGCTATCAACAAAATTAAAAGGCCACCTACTGGTTGGGAAAAGATATTTGAAAATTATATATATCTGATAAAGGGTTAATATTCAAAATATACAAAGAACTCATATAACTCAACATAAAAAAAACCACATGATCCAATTTTTAAAAAATGGGCAGAGGATCTGAATGGATATTTTTCTCAAGAAGACATACAGATGGTTGACAGGCACATGAAAAGATGCCCAACACCACTAATTATCAGGGAAATGCAAATCATAACCACAATGAGATATCACCTTATGTCTGTCAGAATGGCTATTATTAAAAAGGTAACAAGTAATTGCTGGCAAGGAGTGAGGAAAAGCAAACCCTAATATACTTTTGGTAGGAATATAAATTTAGTGTAGCCACTATGAAGAACAGTATGGAGATTCTTCAAAAAATTTAAAATAGAACTATTATATGATCCCACTATTATATGACCCCACTTCTAGGTATTTATCCAAAGAAAACAAAGACTCTAATTCAAAAATATGTATACACCCCTATGTTCATTGTAGCATTATTTACAATAGCCAAGATATGGAAGCAACCTAAGTGTACACCAATAGCTGAGTGGATAAAGAAGATGTGGTGTATATGTGTGTGTGTGTATGTGTTCTTTTTTTGATTAAACTTTTTAAAAAACTTTTGACAGATTTTTGGTCAAGTTGTTTCCATAAAAAATTATTGACTTTAAAAACTAATAATTTAAAACTGCTACATATAAAAACAAATGATATATATATATATATGTTGTGTACATATATATGATATATATGTGTATATACCCATATACATGCATACATCTGTATGTATACATATATATACATTCAATGGGATATTACTGTCATGAAAAATAATGAAATATTGCCATTTGCAACAACATAGATGGATCCATTTGTGACTTGTTTAGTCCTGTTCTGAGTTTTCAAACCCCTTCACCCTGTACCCTCCTACACTGCATATAGGAGGCCAAGCATAGCCAGTGCCTCCTTTGGCTGCAGGTTAACATTGCAGCTTTGTATGTTGTTCCTTTTCTTATCTTCAGTGACACTTTGGTATGTGACTTTCACAACTTTACTTCAACACACATGCTTAACTCCCAGATTAGGTAATAGAAAGGAGCATGGAACTTCAGCTACTTTTCTTATTAATAGATTTGGTTCTCCACCCTGGCTCATGAGTTGTGTTTGTAACTTAGTTATTCCAGGGGGCAATACTGGTTCTGCTTAGCTCTTCCCTCCTTCCCCCACCCAGAATTATTTTCTTATTAAAGGAGACTTGCCTTTGGCTTGGTGTTTTCCATAGGTGTGCCTTTTTTTTGGAGAATCCCGTAGACAGAGGAGCCTGGCAGGCTACAGTCCATAGGGTTGCAAAGAGTCGGACACAACTGAACATGTACGCAAACCTTTTTCATCTGGAGTTGGTTACTAAGCACATCTCTCCCTGCACTTGGGCATGGATAAATAAGGGGGTTTTTGAAGGGACAGAATTTGGAAGTGCAAGATGAAGAACCTGTGCATGTGAAAATGCACATTAATTCTTTGAGGGTCAGTGTTGGTGACATTCTCACTGTGCTCCAGTTCTTGGTCTTGCTTCTCCTCTCTCATTTGTTCCATTCTGGAAAATTTCAAGCAAAACATGTGTTTTGAAGTGCTATGCTCCTTTCTGGACAACAATTGGTCTTTTCTTTTTTTTAATTCCAGAGTTTGCTTATGTCCTCCTTATCATCCCCAGATGTTTTGTCCCCTGCCTTTTTCCTTTTTCTCATTTTAATAATTGTGCAAGCCCCGGAAGAACTGCTGGCAGATTTTTTCCCCCTTTGGATCACCCTGAACAACTCCCACCAAGAATTCCACCTTTACTCTTTGCCCACTTTTCAATGGACTCAGGTCAAAGACCATGAAGGATGTGGGGAGTGGGGAGAAGGTAGGTAGTACTTTTTATTTTTAAATAGATATGAGTCTCCTTGGAACCTCAGCATCTACACACAGGTGGAGCTATGAAAGGAGGAAACAGGCTTCAAAACCCAAGAGGAAAGTTTTTTGGTGTCATTTTGTCTAATACCAAAAAATAAAGCGGGAAACATAAAAATTTGGCTTTTTGATAATTAAATTTTGTCGTTTCTACTTTTAAGGATGTAAGATAACACATAAACTATCCATAACATTGAAAGAAAGTGAAAGTCACTCAGTTGTGTCCGACTCTTTGCGACCCCATGGACGGTAAGTCCAAGGAATTCTCTAGGTCAGAATACTGGAGTGGGTAGCCTTTCCCTTCTCCAGGGGATCTTCCCAACCCAGAGATCGAGCCTAGATCTCCAACACTGCAGGCGGATTATCTACCACCTGAGCCATTACAGGACAAGAACTCACAACAATCTTTACATGATTATAAATATAATACTAAAAATAATAATAACATATCAAACCCAGCACATTATCATCTTCCCAGTATTTTCACCTACAGCCTGGAGCAGTGGAAGGAGCTGAGAGTCTAGGATCTTCAGAACAGTTGAAGCTGGGAGTTTAGGTTGAAAGAGACTCTGAAAAAAGCTGTAGAAATTTGGACAAATCATGTTCTTTTTATAACCTTCTTTGCTTCATTTAAGCCAGGCTCTGATTTTCTGTCATTTTGATTTTCACAGAAATCCTATGTCTTAGTGGGAAAATTATATTTGTGCCCATTTCACAGAAGAATAAACAGATCCAGGGTCTGTTTGTCCAAGGTCATACTGCTGGTTGGTGAGAGATTGGGGGTCAGAATTTGAGTCCCCTGCTGAGGTCTAGCAGGACCTTTGACCAGAGGTCAGATAGAGGGGCTACTGATCCCCAAGGATGATCCCCAGGCAGTGTCTGTTCTTTGCTCTTCAACTTCATGGGAAACTCTGCCTAGAATTGTTAACTATTCCTCTTGCCTATTTCTTGTGACCCGCTCCCATGCCCCAGGTTGTGTTATATTGAGGAAAACAGGCCATGTATCTATGAATAAGGAGACAGAACCAGGCTTCTGGAGTTGAGAACCCAGACTATAAAACTGACTTGACCTCCTCTTAGAAAGATACACATACTCTGTGCCCAGAGGTGGGGCACAGCTCTGTTTTCTGGAAGAGAGAGTCTAGGAAAGGGCCTGTCATCTTCTAGTGAATGCTGAATTTGGGCGGGGGTGGGGGTGGGGAGTACATAAAAGAAAGCGGAAAATATATATTATAGAGATTTAGGAGATAAATCTCTACATAGATTTAGAATCCAAGAACTCCCTATGAAAAGTTGGCCAGCAATGAGGGACTGATTTGACTCTTGCTGAGAAAGTAAGTAGCAAGAGTGTAGATATAACTGATAATATGATTAGGGTAGTCATTCTCTTCTCTTAAGAAATATTTATTAAATGCCTACTACAGGCAAGCCATTTGTACAGTGGGCAGTCTTGCTCGGAGGGTAATCTATTGGAAGTGGGAAGAGACTACTGTTAACTAAAAGAAAAACAGAGTTAAACGCATAGAAAGAGAAAGAGGGAGGAAAAGGTGAGATAACAGGCAAATCTATGCAACGATTTATACTTTTAACCACGGAAATGAGGGGAGCCAAGAACTTGGTTCGGATACTGACCAAATGAGATAATGATTTCAGTCAAGGTGCTGTGCAAACTCCATTACTGGTTTCCCTGGCTAATACTTCATCTTATGGCAAAAGCAGTATAATCAGAAAAACCACATGCAAATTAGGTAAAAGCAGTAATGAGAGGCAGGGCTCCACGTGGTCTGGTTTTCTCCACTGTGGAGGAAGGCCTGGGGACAGGTTTCTGAGGGTTTGTGCCATAAAGAGTGATGCCATGAAGGAAAATACTAAAAGGTTAATTAGAGTCTGCCCACTTGAGAGAGTCTTCATTTACTAACAGGGGTCCCCATCCAGTTGCTTTCTAACCTCTTCACTGTCCCTGTCACCCCGGTGGCCTTCAAGATATCAACGGATAATTTGATTTATTCCTGAGCTCCTTCCTTTGGCCCTTCCTGCCCTGCTCCTTGTGTACTGCGCTTGCTTGCTCACTCACAGGATTAACCGACTCACTAGGTGCCAAGACCTGATTCATCCTGCCCTCAGGATGGTTTCTTCCCTGGACTATGTTGCAGGGGTCAGAGCTTTTTCAGAACATGCTCACAAAAATATCATCATTCTTTTTTTAATCACGGAGAGGATAAGAGGGCCAGTTTGGCACAATGGTTCTGAAATAGATCCTCTGGACATGAAACCAAACACATTTAAATCTCTCTGCAGGCAATTTATGCCTCTTAGTTCTGAGAGGTCTGTAATAGTTGTTTAATTGTGGGAATGAGTTACAAGGGAAAGACATGTGTCCATTCTTGGACATCTTAACAAAGATGTTAATCTACTGTCTGTTTTGGATGAGTTCTATTTGCCTAAATATCTCTTTCCAGTTGTACTCTATGGCTTTCTTTTGTGCCAAAAGAGATGATTCTTAAGTTTCCAGTTTTTTTCTAGTTTGCTGCTAAACTGTGATGTTGCTAAAGCTTCTGATCCATTATATGTGATCTTAATCAAAGATGAAAAAAACAGTCTCAAATGTGTTGTTTGAAAGGGAGGAGCCCCTAAACTTTCATCTGCCGAGATTCTGGGGACAATTTAAGAATCTGAGGAATTTATAGAAGAGGGTAAAATGTGGTGACTCTTTTGAAACCATGGACAGAGAAAGGAATGAATATATCAGCAGTACATGAAAGTGTGCCCTGGTTAGTCATGCTACAGCTGACATAAAATATTAACTGCTCTTTCTTTGTCCATCTGATTCATATTTTTTTATACTTCATGTTCCCTATTAGTTTTATTTTACATTCACTGAAATATGAGCAACGAGTCACCATTTTAACTGATAGTTCTTGCAGGCAGAATTAAAATTGCATTGATCCTAGAGGTATTTAATCGACAGTTAGTGAGGCCCTTCCAGGTGAACTGAGAGTTCAGGGATACACATGGGTTTACTTTGCAACATGTTGAACCTCCAAATGGAGTTGGAAATGCAGATCTAGACGTCTAGGGAGCTGTAACTAGAAATAGAGATGTAAAAGGGAGGTAATCACTTAAGCTGTGGGTGTGGATGAGATCAAGGGAAGCAGGCACAGCAAACAGGAGGGGAGAACAGAGGAAGGCTCTTGGAGAGCACCCACTTGTGGGCAAGACTGCCAGGTTAGCACAGGAGGTGGGAGAGGATAGGAGGGAAGAGCATCAGCAAGAGTGACTATGCTGTAACCCACAAAGCAGTAGGGATTTTCAACAAGGTAATTGACCACAGAGTCAAGTGAGCAGAGATGTTTGGCAAAAGAACTACAGAGAAGCCACCAGATGGTGGGTGATTATGGGGACTTAGCTGGATTCTGAGAAAGTACTTTCTGTAGGGTCTTGAAAGAGAAACCTGACTGCAAGGTGTTCAGGTGTCTATAAGGATGAATGTTCCAAGAAGTTTGGTGGTGAAGAAAGGGAAGAGAGAGCACCTTAGTAATTTTGCTTTTTAAGAATGGAACTCATCTGAGCATATATGCATGGGGAAGGAGCCTCTGAGAAGAGGGGCTGAGGAAGCAGGTGAGGGGATTATTGAAGGAGCTGGAAAGAACTGGCTTAATATCAAATGAGGAGAATCTAGCCTTGAAAGGAAATAGCTATCAGTGAAGATAAGGAGAATCCCAAATACATACACATTCTCATTTATAAAATTCAATCAGTACGATAGCATGGTGGCCAAGGCCATGGTTCTTGGAATCGGACAGCCAGTGTTTGGTGACTTTGACCCTAACTAGTCTGTGTGACCTTGGATATGTTACTTGACCCTCTGTGTATCAGTTTCTCTATTTTAAAATCGGGAACAAATAGTACCTACACTGTTTGAAAATACATAGATATAAGTAAAATACTTATAACAGTGTCTGGCACAGAGTGTTAGCTGCTCAGTCACGTCTGATTTTTTGTGACCCTCATGGACTGTAGCCCGCCAGGCTCCTCTGTCCATGGGATTCTCCAGGCAAGAATACTGGAGTGGGTTGCTATTCCCTTTTCCAGGGGATCTTTCCAACCCAGGGATTGAACCTGGGTCTCCTGCACTGTAGGCAGATTCTTTGATGTCTGAGCCACCAGGGAAGTCCCCTGGCATGGAGTGAGGACTATAATAATTAACATAAAATGAAAAGAGAGAATGGGAAGAAATCTGGAGTCGTAGAAGTCCCTGAAGTTTGAGGGAAGTATCAAGTACTTACCTGAGTCAGTCTCATTTAAGTTGTCTTCCTGGGGCTAGTACACATACTTTTGGTGTTTTGGGTTTTGCCCTGTGAACCTCTTGTCCAGTGTAGGAAACCAAACCACAGCATCTGGTGCCCTCGCAGTGGCACTAAATGTTTCTCATTCCATTCAGTGGTAAACCCCAGCTGACTCCTGTCAGACACCATCTAGTTATGCGTGTGTTCCGGCCAGGAAGAAAATGTGCTCGACGAGGTTGGGTGTAAAAAACTCTCCAACTCCTAAGAAAATTGTTTTAATACTGAAAACTCAGAGATTTCAAATATGAGTAATAGGAACTCTTTGAGACAGCAAGAGTACAATTTTATTTATAGAAGTAACAGGAGGAACATACCACACAAATATTTCACACCCAAAACACCTTAGACACAAAGAGATGGAAGTGAATTTTTAGTTTATTCACACTGAGTCTAGGATACTAGGTGACCTACTAGGTCACCTTTAAAAAACAGAATCTTGTCACATCCCTTGGATACAAATTAAACAGCTCAGACTGAGTAGGTCGAGGTCACACAGAATCTAGAACTCACTCCAGTCTGTGTCTTTACCTTAACTCTTGAAGCTTCTACACTCATGACAAAATAATTCAGTGGGTGGTGAGTCAGACAAAACAAACACCAAACACTCTCCTTTATAGCATGGCAGGTGTGAGGGAAAGATAAACTTTAAACAAAGTTGTAATTATATTACAACATTCTCCTTCCTGCCTTCCCCCCGGCCAGAAGCACTCCCCACCATACACAGATACTCCTAACACAGTTTTTCTACTGCTCAAGAACCTTCAATGGCTCCCCAGTGCCTATGAACTCACAATGGCAACATATTAAGGCTGGACTTTTCTTGCTTGTGACTAGCCTGAGGCTTAGCTGAAACTAAGATTTGATTGGAATTCAGTGTTAAGTATGCAGTAGGAGAGAGAGACCGACGGCTTCCTAACAGTTCTAAGATGTGTGTAATTTGGGCACCGAAAATCCAAATATTTTAACATTCAACTCCCCTCTACTGTTCAGTCATCAAATTGTGTCTGACTCTTCATGACCCCATGGACTGCAGCACGCCAGGCTTCCCTGTCCCTCACCATCTCCTGGATTTTGCCCAAGTTCACATCCATTGAATCGGTGATGACATCCAACCATCTCATCCTGGCATCACTGATTTCCTGGCATCAATTTAATACTCCAAGCTTCTCTTCTCTGCCTTTACTCAAATGGTCTGTCTTCATTGTCTTCTAAACTCATTTGGGCAGTCCCAGCACTTCGTCATTGCTTCTGCTGTGATCCCAGCCAATAATGTATTTGGCACTGGCTAAAGGGAACTCTCTTTACTTTATGTTGCTACATGCATTACTAGCTACTGGTTTTTCTCCTGGTGCTCTCATTCTATTTAGTTTTTAATCCATTCTCATGCTGTAAAATTCAAACAGTATAATAAACTCTCCTAATCCCCAAATCCACTCCTAGATAATTCCTATTACCAGTTTGATGTGTCTTTCCATGCACTGTTTTATGCATTCACATACTTGCAAATATATAGATGCTGTTTTGTTTATTAATTATTTTTAAAAGATCTGTACATGATCTCTTAATAGAATGTAAATTCCTTGAGGGCAGGAATGAAGATTCATACATCTTTTATCCCTCACAGTTCATAGTATAGTCACTGAAAAATAAGCAGTTTTTTCCCTAAAAGTTGCATCAGGGAAGAAAGAAACCTGATACATGCAGAAGTGGTGGCAAGAAGCTGGCCTCCTTGGATTTAACTGTTGGCACTAAAGATGGTTTTATTTGCATTCAAATATTAATGGTAATAATCTCCAATCACTGAGCACTCGTTTTATACAACAACCATGAGAGGTAGGTTTTCTCATTTTACGGATGGGGATTTTGAGACTTAAAGTGATTAAATCATTTTCCCAAGGTCACACAGATAATATATATATAGCCCAGCCAAAATCTGAACTAGATCTTGATGGTTCTAAAGTTCTTATTCTTCCCATTAGATGATGCTAGCTAGAGACTGAAAAGCATGAGTATAATCAAGGTGAGAAGGACCTTGAAGATGCTGAATTTATTTATTCACCCAACTCTCTCATGGCTAGAAAAAAGACGGGTAGATGTGGATCCTTTTCAATCTCCCAGTTCCTGAACAGGACCTGGATTAAAAGACTTTTAGCTCAGTTCAGTCGCTCAGTTGTGTCCGACTCTTTGTGATCTCATGGCCTGCAGTACACCAGGCTTCCCTGTCCATCCTATTGTAAACAGTGCTGCAGTGAACACTGGGGGTACTTGTGTCTTTTTCAGTTTTGGTTTCCTCAGGGTATATGCCTAGGAGTGGGATTGCTGGGGCATATGGTAGTTTTATTCCTAGTTTTTTAAGGAAGCTCCATACCATCTTACATAGTGGCTATATCAGTTTACATTCCCACTAACAGGGCGAGAGCATTCCCTTTTCTCCACACCCCCTCCAGCATTTATTGTTTTAGGCTTGTTGATGATGGCCATTCTGACTGGTGTGAGGTGATATCTCATTGTGGTTTTGATTTGCATTTCTCTAATAATAAGCGATGTTGAGCATCTTTTCATATGTTTGTTAGCCATCTGTATGTCTTCTTTGGAGAAATGTCCATTTAGGTCTTTTCCCCAGTTTTTGATTGGGTTGTTTGTTTTCCTGGTGTTGAGTTGTATGAGCTGTTTGTATATTTTGGAAATTAATCCTTTGTCAGTTGTTTCATTTGCTATTATTTTCTCCCATTCTGAGGGTTGTCTTTTCACCTTGTTTACAGTTTCCTTTGTAGCGCTATTGACAATAGCTAAAATATGGAAGCAACCTAGATGTCCAAAGACAGATGAATGGATAAAGAAGTTGTGGTACATATACACAGTGGAATGTTACGCAGTCATGAAAAGGAATGCATTTGAGCCAGTTCTAATGAGATGGATGAACTCAGAGCCTATTATACAGAGTGAAGTGAGTCAGAAAGAGAAAGATAAATATTGTATACTAACACATATATATGGAAGCTAGAAAGATGGTACTGATGAATTTATTTGCAGGGCAGCAATGGACAAACAGACATAGAGGACAGACTTACGGACTCGGGGAGAGGTGAGGAGAGGGTGAGATGCATGGACAGAGTAAATAGAAACTCACATTACCAAACGTAAAACAGATAGCCAATGGGAATTTGCTGTATGTCTCAGGAAACTCAAACAGGAGCTCTGTATCAACCTAGAGTGGTGGGATGGGGAGGTATATGGGAGGGAGCTTTAAGAGGGAGAGGACATATGTATACCTATGGCTGATTCATGTTAATGTTTGACAGAAAACAACAAAATTCTGTAAAGCAATCATCCTTCAATTAAAAAATAAACTAATTTTTTTAAAAAAAGACTTTAGCCTTACAAAGTTCATGAATCTTGCCACCTGTCTTGTGTTTACTGACATCTTCATCTTGCCTGTTCTTGACTTCTGAATTTCAATGCCCATTGGCATTGAGTTCCTTACTTTTTGTTTGTTTTCCTCTGTTTTTCACCCCATCCTACACCTAAAGCTGTGGTACACAACCACTAATTTATGAACTAGAAGACTGAAAGCAAAATCAAACTGATAAAAAGTAAACAGGGAGATGTCTAGGGTCATTTCCCAGAAATGGTATTGTTTGTAGATTTTTCTGCTTATGCAAAATAAAGCATAGGGAGGAGAATGGGTAAACTAACTTCTATCTACTTCTGTAGTGTTGGATTTCACCCTTCCTTTTTCATTTATCACCTGTTTCTTCTTTTGTTCAATGCATTCAATATTCTCACCCTGGACAAGCTCAACAATGCCCATCAGTTCAGTTCAGTTCAGTTCAGTTGCTCAGTCGTGTCCAACTCTTTGCGACCCCATGAATCGCAGCACGCCAGGCCTCCCTGTCCACCACCAACTCACTGAGACTCATGTCCATCGAGTCGGTGATGCCATCCAGCCATTTCATCCTCTGTCATCCCCTTCTCCTCCTGCCCCCAATCCCTCCCAACATCAGAGTCTTTTCCAATGAGTCAACTCTTCGCATCAGGTGGCCAAAGTATTGGAGTTTCAGCTTTCACATCAGTCCTTCAATGAACACCAGGACTGGTCTCCTTTAGAATGGACTGGTTGGATCTCCTTGCAGTCCAAGGGACTCTCAAGAGTCTTCTCCAACAACACAGTTCAAAAGCATCAATTCTTCAGCATTCAGCTTTCTTCATAGTCCAACTCTCACATCCATACATGACCACTGGAAAAACCATAGCCTTGACTAGAGAGACCTTTGTTGGCAAAGTAATGTTGCTGCTTTTAAATATGCTATCTAGGTTGGTCATAACTTTCCTTCCAAGGAGTAAGCGTCTTTTAATTTCATGGCTGCAGTCACCATCTGCAGTGATTTTGGAGCCCCCCAAAATAAAGTCTGACACTGTTTCCACTGTTTCCCCATCTATTTCCCATGAAGTGATGGGACCAGATGCCATGATCTTCATTTTCTGAATGGTGAGCTTTAAACCAACTTTTTCAGTCTCCTCTTTCACTTTCATCAAGAGGCTTTTGAGTTCCTCTTCACTTTCTGCCATAAGGGTGGTGTCATCTGCATATCTGAGGTTATTGATATTTCTCCCAGAAATCTTGATTCCAGCTTGTGCTTTTTCCAGCCCAGCGTTTCTCATGATGTACCCTGCATATAAGTTATTAAGCAGGGTGACAATATACAGCCTTGACGTACTCCTTTTCCTATTTGGAACCAGTCTGTTGTTCCATGTCCAGTTCTAACTGTTGCTTCCTGACCTGCATACAGGTTTCTCAAGAGGCAGGTCAGGTGGTCTGGTATTCCCATCTCTTTCAGAATTTTCCACAGTTGATTGTGATCCACACAGTCAAAGGCTTTGGCATAGTCAATAAAGCAGAAATAGATGTTTTTCTGGAACTCTTTTGCTTTTTCAATGATCTAGCGGATGTTGGCAATTTGATCTCTGGTTCCTCTGCCTTTCCTAAAACCAGCTTGAACATCTGGAAGTTCACGGTTCACATATTGCTGAAGCCTGGCTTGGAGAGTTTTGAGCATTACTTTACTAGCGTGTGAGATGAGTGCAATTGTGTGGTAGTTTGAGCATTCTTTGGCATTGCCTTTCTTTGGGATTGGAATGAAAACTGACCTTTTCCAGTCCTGTGGCCACTGCTGAGTTTTCCAAATTTGCTGGCATATTGAGTGCAGCACTTTCACAACATCATCTTTCAGGATTTGAAATAGCTCAACTGGAATTCCATCACCTCCACTAGCTTTGTTTGTAGTGATGCTTTCTAAGGCCCACTTGATTTCACATTTCAGGATGTCTGGCTCTAGGTGAGAGATCACACCATCGTGATTATCTGGGTCGTGAAGATCTTTTTTGTACAGTTCTTCTGTGTATTCTTGCCACCTCTTCTTATATCTTCTGCTTCTGTTAGGTCCATACCATTTCTGTCCTTTATCAAGCCCATCTTTGCATGAAATGTTCCCTTGGTATCTCTAATTTTCTTGAAGAGATCTCTAGTCTTTCCCATTCTGTTGTTTTCCTCTATTTCTTTACCCTGATCACTGAGGAAGGCTTTCTTATCTCTCCTTGCTATTCTTTGGAACTCTGCATTCAGATGCTTATATCTTTCCTTTTCTCCTTTGCTTTTCACTTTTCTTCTTTTCACAGCTATTTGTAAGGCCTCCCCAGACAGCCATTTTGCTTTCTTGCATTTCCTTTCCATGCGGATGGTCTTAATCCCTGTCTCCTGTACAATGTCACAAACCTCCGTCCATAGTTCATCAGGCACTCTGTCTATCAGATCTAGTCCCTTAGATCTATTTTTCACTTCCACTGTATAATCATAAGGGATTTGATTTAGGTCATACCTGAATGGTCTAGTGGTTTTCCCTACTTTCTTCAATTTAAGTCTGAATTTGGCAATAAGGAGTTCATGATCTGAGCCACAGTCAGCTCCTGGTCTTGTTTTTGTTGACTGCATAGAGCTTCTCCATCTTTGGCTGCAAAGAATATAATCAATCTGATTTCGGTGTTGACCATCTGGTGATGTCCTGTGTAGAGTCTTCTCTGTTGTTGGAAGAGGGTGTTTGCTATGACCAGTGCATTTTCTTGGCAAAACTCTATTAGCCTTTGCCCTGCTTCATTCTGTATTCCAAGGCCAAATTTGCCTGTTACTCCAGGTGTTTCTTGACTTCCTACTTTTGCATTCCAGTCCCCTATAATGAAAAGGACATCTTTTTTGGGTGTTAGTTCTAAAAGGTCTTGTAGGTCTTCATAGAACCGTTCAACTTCAGCTTCTTCAGCATTACTGGTTGGGGCATAGACTTGGATTACTGTGATATTGAATGGTTTGCCTTGGAAACGAACAGAGATCATTCTGTCATTTTTGAGATTGCATCCAAGTACTGCATTTCGGAGTCTTTTGTTGACCATGATGGCTACTCCATTTCTTCTGAGGGAATCCTGCCCACAGTAGTAGATATAATGGTCATCTGAGTTAAATTCACCCATTCCAGTCAATTTTAGTTCTCTGATTCCTAGAATGTTGACATTCACTCTTGCCATCTCCTGTTTGACCACTTCCAATTTGCCTTGATTCAAGGACCTGACATTCCAGGTTCCTATGCAATATTGCTCTTTACAGCATTGGACCTTGCTTCTATCACCAGTCACATCCACAACTGGGTATTGTTTTTGCTTTGGCTCCATCCCTTCATTCTTTCTGGAGTTATTTCTCCAGTGATCTCCAGTAGCATATTGGGCACTTACCAATGTGGGGAGTTCCTCTTTCAGTATCCTATCATTTTGCCTTTTGATACTGTTCATGGGGTCCTCAAGGCAAGAATATTGAAGTGGTTTGCCATTCCCTTCTCCAGTGGACCACATTCTATCAGACCATGCCCATAGCTGCTGCTAAAATTCTTATAGTGTATTGGTGACCCTCAAAGCTCTAGCATCTATATTGATTTTCTTCTAACTTGACACCTATATTTCTAACAGCAACATGTATCTCCATCTGCGTATTTTAGCTAGGCGTCATAACCCCAACATGCTTCTTCTTCCTCCTCTTGGACACATTCCTCATTTTCTATGGCCTGTCTTGATGACTAATATCTCTGTCCTTTAAGTTCTCCAGATCAGAAATCCAGGAGTCACTCTAAATATCTTACTCCCATGCTTGCCATTCAGTATGCCACAGATCATTATTGATTTGACCTTCCTAATAGCTTTTAAATCTATCTTCTCTTTATTGCCATTGCTTCACCTTCAGATCAGGTCACTTAATTCTTGCCAGGACAGTTTATGTCATTGGCTTTTTAATTGTCCTTCTGCCTCAGGAGTAGTCTGGTGCAGAAATATGCTTAAAATCCTTCAAAGGAACTCCAGTTCTCAGACGACAAAGAGCAAAGCTCTTCTAGAGATGAGCCCTGATGCGTTTTTTATCTCCTCCTCTTTACCATGCCTCTGTGTGCTCAACCTAAAAATGAACAACCTTATTTCACCAAATCCAATGTTCCATTGGTTGTAAGCTACACTGTTATTTTATGTTTCACTAAGGGCTTCCTTGGGGGCTAAGTGGTAAAGAACCTGCCTGCCAATGCAGGAGATGCAAGTTCAATCCCTGGGTGGGGAAGATCCCCTGGAGAAGGAAATGGCAACCCACTCCAGTATTCTTGCCTGGAAGATCCCATGGACAGAGGAGCCTGGCAAGCAAGAGTCCATGGGGGTCACAAAAGATTCAGAGACAATTTAGTGACTAAGCAACAAGAAAGGGGGAGGGGAATGCTGTCAACTAAACTATGACTCGTCATCAACTGTAAAATATATCCCAACTTAAGATATTAAAATGTGAAAAACTATGTGGCCTAGAAGCGATGAAATCTAGTACTTGCCATCTCCCTCCAGCCCTGTTGGTCTCTTGTACAGGTTAATCTCTTTAGCTGAATGCTTTTATTTCACTCAAACCCCTTGAGGACCAGGGAGACTCCTGCTCATCCCTTCAGGTTCCCACTTAATTGTCTCTTTTTTCAGGAAGGAGTACCTGCTCTATCTTGGCATTCTGAACTTCCCACACTGCATTATCTCTGTTACGGTAGTTAGCACATGGACATCATTATTTGTTCCCAGCCTTGGAAAGCAGAGACTGTGTTCTACTCATCTTTGTTCCCCTGGTGTTCAGCATGATGTTGGGAGATAGTAGGTACTTAATTAGTGTCTTAGTCAGCTTGGGCTGCCATAGTAGAATGTCATAGACTAAATGGTTTAAACAACAGAAATGTGTTTCTCACAGTTCTTCAAGGTGGGAAGTTCAAGATCAAGGTGGGTTTCACTCTGAGGCCTCTTTTCTTGGCTTGTCAGTGGTTGACATTTCACTATGACTTTTTCCTTTGTGGTCACAGACAGAGAGAAGGAGCAAATTCTTTGATCTCTTCTTAAACCCCATCGTAAAGGTCCCATTCTCATGAACTCGTTTAAACCTAACTACCTCTCAAAGGCTCCATCTCCAAATACCATCACATTAGAGTTTGGGCCTTCAACATATGAATCTGGGGTAGGACACAATTCAGTACAGAAACTGTGCGTGCTCAGTCGCTCAGCTGTATCTGATTCTTTGCAACCCCCATGGGCTGTAATCTGCCAGGCTCCTCTATCAATGGGATCTTCCAGACAAGAATACTGCAGTGGGTTGCCATTTCCTTCTCCAAGGGATCTTCCCAATCCAGGGACTGAATCTGCATTCTCTGCATCTCCTGCATTAGCAGGCAAATTCTTCACCACTGAGCCACCTAAGAAGCCTGAAATTAGTGTTTGGTAAATAAAGTAACAGGACTTTCCCTGGTGGCTCAGTGGTAAAGAATCCACCTATCAATGCAGGAGATGTGGGTTCAATCCGTGGGTAGGGAAGATGGCTTGGACAAGGAAATGGCAACTGACTCCAGTATTCTTGCCTGGGAAATTCCATGGATAGAAGGAGCCTGGTGGGCTACAGTCCATGGGGTCACAAAAGATTCATACATGACTTAGTGACTAAACAACAACAACAAATAAAGTAATGAATGCTACTCTGACTCACACCCCCAGTTTACCCTGACCTTGATTCCTGGATGCACCATGGCTTAGATTGACCTGTCTGGTGACCCTTGACCTATGCTTGGCCAATGATTTTATTTTGTCCCTGTACTCAACTAACACAGATGAGATATTAAGGTTCATCACTGATCCAGACAACTAGATCTTCCTAACCTCCCTGAATTATAAATGTCTTGCATTCCCTACAGCATCTAGCACAGGGTTCCACATGTACTGAAGGCTCAATCACTCCTTTTATGATTGTTCTCCCAGCCCTTTAGATTTGGGGCAGAAAGTGCAAGATGCTGAGAAACAGCCTGAGTCTTAGATTTAGGATTTTAGTTGCCATAGGATCTATTTTGCACAGAAATGCTTTTGTTATCACTGGAACATTATTTGTTCAAATTATAGAACTGATTACTCTTTAAGCCCCTGTCTCCAGTGATTAATTTGTGTTTTTTGTCCTGGTGTAAAATCAGTGATTAGAACATCTAGTTTAGTTAGCAAGAGCACTGCACGGAGCACACTGTCAAGTTCATTTTAATAACTGTTAGCATTTTTAGCCAATGGCTTGAAAAATCTTTCACTCTCAGGCCTCATATGCCTTTTCCCCACCACCACTACTACAACGACTACTGCTAAGTCGCTTCAGTCGTGTCCGACTCTGTGCGACCCCACAGACGGCACCCACCAGGCTCCGCCGTCCCTGGGATTCTCCAGGCAAGAACACTGGAGTGGGTTGCCAGGGAAACCCTATTAATCCTATTTTGTCAAATTTAGTCTGTTATTTTATTTCATTGTGAATGTTCTTATAGAGGTAATTTATGATATGTTTAGATTGGTGGATTTTTGCAAGCATAATAGGTATTTTTTGTATTTTCATCATAGATGTTGATTTAGCTAATCATAAAGTATTACTACAGTCTGTAAAGAGGATCAGGAATCAAAATGAACAAAAAGATGGTTAGCTATTTTTCTCTTCAACGGATTTGAAGGAAGGGAAAGTCTGATCAAGAAGTATCTATAGGTGCAAGTCATTTTATGAGTACCTATAAAGGTCTTGATGTAAGCTCATTAGAATTTGAGGTTTTTACAATGGATATGATTGCACAGTATTCATAATCAAAAGTAAATCCAATTTATGACTTTATCTAAGATTTGATTCACTGGATATTGTCAAGTGGTCATATTAAATGTGGTAGAAACCAGTTTTTCATGGTTAATAATATCTAATAGGAAGATTAGAGTATTTATTGGAGATGGGCAGGTACTGTCTCAAGTATGATTGGAGTATGATTGGAGTTAATGACTACGTTTGAGTGCATATTGAGTTCTAATGCTAAAATGGAAGGATTTTTGGTTATGAAAAGAAGTGGCCAGACCAATCAGAACAGTATGTTACAGGTGGTTCAGGTTGTGAGCCAAGTTCTTTTAAATTGGTTTTAGGCAAGTGAAAATCTATGAAAACAGATGTTCCCACTGCAAGGCTCAACCTCTTATCTTTGTTGCCAGAAAATGTTGTTGCTTTGATACCTTCCGTTGAAATATTCATATTGGTTAAAGTCATGAGCCATGGATAAAACTGTGAAGCAAGTGAAATTTGTCTTTGAATCTCTACCACTTAACTCCTTCTGAACCTTCTTGACTATTTGAATTCTTTACTATTCCTTCTTGATTCAAATCAAGATTTGGATTCCTTCCTCTTGCCTTTAAGTCCCAAGTACCCCCAAGTTCCCTCGACTATGTCTGAACAGTCCTATTCTGTTATTCAATATCCTCTAACCTACTCATTTCATTGTAACCAGCCTTATTCTAAATGGGTATTAGGAAAGAAAATAAGCCAATGAAGCATTTGCACACTGAGGCCTAGACTCAGTTTTCTGTATCACAACTTGATGGATACTGTCAAGTTGGGATACTGTAAAACTGGAGCACAACTGAAGGACGGGAGGTGGAGTACACAATTTCATGTGATGGTTATCTGAAGGCAACGGGACTGGGGAGGGGAATTTAACCTGGTGGTTACAAAATGAGAGAGCTGTCCTCAGATTTGTGAAACTGTGTCTTAGTCGTCATCATGTTCATAATTAGCATCATGACCGCCCATGAAGCTCCTGGGAATGCTGAATATTTTATGGACATTGTCTCCAGTCCTCACAGCAAGCCTACAAGACTGGTATTGATGGGGAGAAGCCAGACTTGAATCTTAAAAGTTAAAGGGGACTTTAGAGATCATGCAGTTTAACATTTCTCCCAGTTCAAAATCAACAAAAACTAATTCCATGTGCATTTAAATAATGGGGCTGTAACCATGGACGCCAGTTCCAAGGAAGATAATTTTTGGTCAACCTAAAGTAGAAATTCCTAACAATTTAGAGTTGTTTTAAAACAGCATGATTTTCCATAGGAGGAGTGCAATTCCAGTCACTGGAGGTATGCAAATAAGGCTGGATGACCACAAGAATACTGTGGAGGGAATTCAAGCCTCAGAAACAGAGATGAGATGAAATACCTTTGGTAATCCCATTAAACTTCTAACTCTGAATCTAAGTCATGAATGACATGTAACTATTAACAATACCTGCCTCCTGATGCTCAGAGCCTCCATGATTATAAAATTTATAGAAAAAAATGCTACATGTAGTATGTGGGTAGTGGACTGGCTCATATCTGTTTGTATGTACAGAACACCAAACCCCAAATCAGTGTAAAAGCACCATGCCTCACAATGCATAAGCTCTGGAGCTCAGATCTTCAACTTAGTTCAAATCTTGGTTCTGCTCTTTCTAGTTATATTAGTTTCCTATTACTGTCGTTATAAATTACCACAATGCAATGGTCTTCAACAACACTAATTAGTATCTTACATTACTGGACGTTAGAAGTATAAAGCGGGTCTTAGTGGGCTGAAATTAGGTGTCCACAGGTCTGCTTTCCTTCTGGACATTCTGAGAAAGTATCTATTTTCTTGCCTTTGCCAACTCCTAGGGATCTGTTTATTATTTGGACCATGGCCTCTTCCTTCATCTTCAAAGCTAGCTACGCAGCATCTTTAAATCTCTCTCTGCTTCTGCTTCTGCAATTACATCTCCTTCTCTGACTCTGACCTTCCTACCTTCCTATTATAAGAGGCCATGTGATTACACTGGACCTATCAGATAATCCAGGGTAATATTTCCATCTCAAGATCTATGACATAATTATATCTGCAAAGTCCCTTTGCGTGTAAGGTAATATATTCACAGCTTGCAGGGATTAGAATGTGCATAACCGCAAGGGACCATTATTCTGCCTACTATACTGGTCATGTAAACTCATGCAAATCATTGTATCTTCAAGCTTTGTTTTTTCATTTGCAAAATGATAATGATGATAATGGGTTTCTCAAATACTGTTGTGAAAATATGATGAGATAATGTACCTCGCGTACTTGGCACAGGGCCTCATACTTAACAAACTATACTTTAAGAAACTTAGGGATAGAAGGACAGAATAAATCAATTCTCAGGCAAAAATGCTGTCACGGACAGGCTGCTTCCACAAATCTATTTGAACAAACAAAGATGAAGGAGAAAAACCTAGTATGGGGCGGGGTGGGGGGGATACCAAAACTTGACTATTATCAAAAGCATCATCTTTCACAAGTTTCTTGTCTTTGTTCTCCTTAACACTGAACCTTGAGCATAATTCGTACCCATTAAATGGAGTGCTGTGCTGTGCTGATGGCAATTCTTAAAGCTGGAAGGAACATGCAGTCATCTCACTAGACACCTCCAGCAGCCAACACTCTCCCATGCTTGAAACTGCCATTCCATTTTTAGACAAATGTAATAATTATAAAATTCCATCCTGGTATTAAGACAAACTGACCCCTTTGGCTTTCCTTTAGTTCTATTTGTGCTGCTGCTTGTTTATCATGCATTTAATGTTTCTTCTGAGACAGTATTTCTTCAGTTACTTAAAGACAACGCTACTGTCCTTAGCCCCCTCTGCCCCACCCTTAAACTTTTTCTTTTCTGAAGTAAACAAACCCAGTTCCTCATACTAATATTAAACATAGATCAAAGTTGGTTTTGAGGCAACAGGAGAAAACTGAAACAGTAGTTCTTTTTTTTTTTCCTTTGTTCTGACCACATCCTCTTGTTCATCTTGAATATCAGAGTGGATAGATTATAAACATGGAATGGAGGAAAGCCAAGAGGCTCTTCATATTGACACTACTATGACTCTGGTCTGAGCTACCATTATTTCTTTCCAGGACTGCTGCAATAGCTTTTTAACTAACTACTTGCTACCTCTGACCTAGAAATTAAATAGAAATGAAAGTCACTCAGTCGTGTCTGACTCTTTGCAATCCCATGGACTGTAGCCTGCCAGGCTCATCTGTCCATGGAATTCTCCAGGCCAGAATACTGGAGTGGGTAGCCGTTCCCTTCTCGAGGGGATCTTCCTAAGTCAGGGATCAAACCCAGGTCTCCTGCATTTCAGGCCGATTCTTCACCATCTGAACCACCAGGGAAGTCCAGGAATACTGAAGTGGGAAGCCTATCCCTTCTCCAGGGATCTTCCCAATCCAGGAATTGAACCAGGGTCTCTTGTATTACAGGCAGATTCTTTACCAGGGAAGCCTCTGACTTAATGTAAAGATAAGAGCACTGAGACAAAGAGTCTAAATAAGTAACTTATCTAAGGGCATGCCATAAGTGGAAGAATTAATACCAAGACTATTTTTAATTCACAGCCTATGAGAAAATGAAGGCCAGCTATTGAAATCAACAATTGTGTCCTGAATTCACTCTAGATGAAGTAAAGATAAAAGCATATCTGAAAACTAATTTAAAGACTTAGGGTTCTAAAAAAGTAGAATAAGCACACCCTACCCCATCCCTTTGAATGAATGCAACTGTAAAATCCACACTGATCGCATGAACTAGCTATGTGAAGTCTCTAAGAAATAAATGGCAGCATGCAGATGGAGTATAAGACCTTGAATTTGAAGTTTTACCAAAATGGTGGTGAATTTAACAAACTGGTAGTCTTTTCCTCCAGTATCACCCAGCCTGGACTCAAAAGGCAACCCCAAATCTGAAACGTGTACTGACTGCTGCCTTAAAAATATCCAAAAGAAGCTCTCGATTTCTGCTTCAAGAGGCAGAGAAAGGGAGACACTGTGGGTTACAGATGTCAGGGAATGCTCTAGTTTTGCCGCCATTTTCTCTGACCTAAAACCTCAGGCAATAAAGCAACAGCAGTGCTTTTCCCCTGTCCTTCTATTGCTTGGCCCTAGTCATGAGATGTGTCCAGCAGAGTGGAAAAAATAAAGATTCAATTATCCGGCTGGAAGCCCCTGGGAGTTTGAAACATATGAGTGAGATCGTGGAAAAGTGGGAAATCAAATGAGTAATCCCATAACACTGTATGTGCATGCTGGGCCTACCTTTGATGTGCGTATATATGGATCTGAGCATATATAAGATTAGAGAATTGAGTGACAGGATAGAACACCTCCCACGTCCCAGATTGGCCAGAGTAGTACATCTGTGGGGCTAATGTGAATAACACTGAAAACATCTTGAAACTGAACTGATATTGGAGAAACTGATATTGGATTGGCCCATATAAGATAAGCGAGAGTCTGTGACTTGAATGTAACCTGGAAAATTGCCTGCTAGAACAAAAAAGAAAGTAATTTTCCTTAGGGTTTAAACAAGACTCAGAATCTCATAACATAATATTCTAAATGTCTAGCTAGCATTCAATACAGAGTTATTTCATATACAGACAACCAAAACTAAAAGAAAGGGACAATCACAAAACCCAGGGAAATCTTGACTATGAAGGAAAACACAATGGCAACTCTAAGATGATACAGATGTGGGACTGATTTACAGGAAGGAAGAGAAAATGCTCTTGAAACAATTGGAAAGGTAGAGTATTCAGCAAAGAAATGGAAGATACGAAAGGAGAACCAAGTTCTTATTTTTTTTAATTCAGGTATAATTGGCATATTAGTTTCAGGTATACAGCGTACTGTGATGA
The DNA here is from genome assembly GCF_029407905.1 of Bubalus kerabau. Lineage (NCBI taxonomy): Eukaryota > Metazoa > Chordata > Mammalia > Artiodactyla > Bovidae > Bubalus > Bubalus kerabau. The sequence continues at coordinate 141,817,349 of NC_073624.1, forward strand.
CTAACTTACCCTCTTGACAACTTTCAAATATGCACTACAGGAAAAGACTCTGATGCTGGGAGGGACTGGGGCGGGAGGAGAAGGGGACGGCAGAGGATGAGATGGCTGGATGGCATCACCGACTCGATGGACGTGGGTCTGGGTGAACTCCAGGAGTTGGTGATGGACAGGGAGGCCTGGCGTGCTGCGATTCATGGGGTCGCAAAGAGTCGGACACGACTGAGCAACTGATCTGATCTGATCTGATTACTGACTATAGTCAGCATGGTGTACACTGCATCCCCATGACATATTTTATAACTAGAAGTTTGTACCTTTCGGCCTTCTTCATCCATTTTGCTCATCTGTCTACCCCTCTGGCAACCACCATTCTGTTCTCTGTATCTGTGAATTTTGTTTTGCTTGTCTTTCATTTTGTTTTTTAGATTCCACATATAAATGAAATCATATTGCATTTCTCTCTGTCTTATTTATTTCACTTAGTGTAAAAGCCTCTAAATTCATTCATGTTGTCACCAATGACAGGATTTCATTCTTTTCTATGACTGAGTAGTAGATCTCTTCAAGAAAACTGGAGATATCAAGGGAACATTTCATGCAAGGAAGGGCACAATAAAGGACAGAAACGGTAAGGACCTAAAAAAAGCAGAAGAGATTAAGAAGAGGTGGCAAGAATACACAGAACTATACACAAAAGGTCTTAGTGACCTGGATAATCACAATGATGTGGTCATTCACCTAGAGCCAGACACCCTGGAGTGTGAAGTAGACCTTAGGAAGCATTAGTATAAACAAAGCTACTGGAGGTGATGAAATTCCAACTGAGCTATTTCAAATCCTAAAAGATGATGCTGTTAAAGTGATGCACTCAATTATTCAGAAAATTTGGAAAACTCAGCAGTGGCCACAGGACTGGAAAAGGTTAGTTTTCATTCCAATCCCAAAGAAGGGCAATGCTACAGAATGTTCAAACTACTGAACAAATGTGCTCATTTCACATGCTAGTAAAGTCATGCCCCAAATCCTTCTGAGATCGTAAAGAATCCACCTGCAATGCAAAAGAACTGGGTTCAATCCTTGGGTTGGGAAGGTACCCTGAAGGAAAGCATGGAAACCCACTCCAGTATTCTTGCCTGGAGAATCTCCATGGACAGAGGAGCCTGGTGGGCTACAGTCCACCAGGTCACACAGAGTCGAACATGACTGAAGCAACTAAGCAGCACAAGGAGTCTTTAGCCATATGTGAACTGAGAACTTCTAGAGGTACCAGCTGGGTTTAGAAAAGGCAGAGGAACCAGAGAGCAAATTGCCAACATTCAAGAAAAAGCAAGGAAATTGGGAGAAAGCAAGGGAATTCCAGAAAAACATCTACTTCTGCTTCATTGATTATGCTAAAGCTTTCGACTTTGTGGATCACAACAAACTGTGGAAAATTCTTTAACATATGGGAATACCAGAACACCTTACCTGTCTCCTGAGAAACCTTATGTGCGTCAAGAAGCAACAATTAGAACCAGACATGAAACAATGGACTGGTTCAAAACTGGGAAAGGAGTACGACAAGGCTGTATATTGCCACCCTGCTTATTTGACTTCCTGGTGGCTCAGCTGGTAAAGAATTTGCCTGCGATGTAAGAGACCTGAGTTTGCTCCCTGGTTTGGGAAGATGCCCTGGAGAAGGGAACGGCTACCCCAGTATTCTTGCCTGGAGAATTTCATGGACTGTATAGTAGATGGGGGTCACAAAGAGTCGGACATGACTGAGCGACTGTCACTCACGTCACTCACATGCAGAGTATATCATGCAAAACGCTGGGCTAGATGATTACAAGCTGGAATCAAGAATGCTGGGAGAAATACCAACAACCTCAGACATGCAGATGATACCACTTTAATGGCAGATAGTGAAGAGCAACTAAAGAGCCTCTGATGAAGGTGAAAGAGGAGAGTGAAAAAGTTGACTTAAAACTCAACATTCAAAAAACTAAGATTATGGCATGTCGTCCCATCACTGTATGGCAAATAGAAGGGGAAGTGGAAGCAGTAACAGATTTTATTTTCTTGGGCTCCAAAATCACTGCAGATGGTGACTGCAACCATGAAATTAAAAGGCACTTGCTCTTTGGAAGGAAAGTTATGACAAACCTCTACAGCATATTAAAAAGCAGAGACATCACTTTGCTGACAAAGGTCCATATTGTCAAAGCTATGGTTTTTCCAGTAGTCATGTATGGATATAAGAGTTGGACCATAAAGAAGGCTGAGCACCAAAGAACTGATGCTTTCAAATTGTGGTGCTGGAAAAGACTCTTGAGAGTCCCTTGGACAGAAAGGAAATCAAGCCCATTAATCCTAAAGGAAATCAACCCTGAATATTCATTGGAAGAACAGATGCTGAAGCGAAAGCTCCAATACTTTGACCACCTGATGCAAAGAGCAGACTCATTGGAAAAGACCCTGATGCTGGGAAAGATTGAGGGCAAGAGGAGAAGGGGGCAACAGAGGATGAGATGGTTAGATAGCATCACTGAATCAATGCACATGAATGTGAGCAAACTCCAGGAGATAGTTTAGGACAGGAGAGCCTGGTGTGTGACAATCCATGGAGTCACAAAGAACCAGACATGACTTAGCAACTGAACAACAACAACCACCACAACAGTACTGCATTGTGTCAGTATGTGTGTGTTTATCAGTTCAGTTCAGTCACTCTCTTGTGTCCTATTCTTTGCGACCCCATGGTCTGCAGCATGCCAGAATTCCCTCTCCATCACCAACTCCTGGAGCATGCTCAAACTCATGTCCATCAAGTCAGTGATGCCATCCAGCCATCTCATCCTCTGTCCTCCCCTTCTCCTCCTGCATTGAATCTTTGCCAGCATCAGGGTCTTTCCAATGAGTCAGTTTTTCACATCAGGCGGCCAAAGTATTAGAGCTTCAGCATCAGTCTTTCCAATGAATATTCAGGACTTATTTCCTTTAGGTTTGACTGGTTTGATCTCCTTGCAGTCCAAGGGACTCTCAAGAGTCTTCTCCAACACTACAGTTTAAAAGCATCAATTCTTTGGTGTTCAGCTTTCTTGCCTCCATACATGACTACTGGAAAAACAACAGCTTTGACTAGATAGACCTTTGTTGGCAAAGTAATGTCTCTGCTTTTTAATATGCTGTCTAGGTTGGTCATAGCTTTTCTTCCAAGGAGCAAGCGTCTTTTAATTTCATGGCTGCAGTCACCATCTGCAGTGATTTTGGAGCCCAAGAAAATAAAGTCTGTCACTGTTTCCATTGTTTCCCCATCTATTTGCCATGAAGTGATGTGACCAGATGCCATGCTCTTCATTTTTTGAATGTTGAGTTTTAAGCCAAATTTTTCATTCTTTTTCACTTTCATCAAGAGGCTCTTTAGTTCCTCTTCACTTTCTCCATAAGGGTGGTGTCATCTGCGTATCTGAGGTCATTGATATTTTTCCTGGCAATTTTGATTCTAGCTTTTCCTTCATCCAGCCCAGCATTTCGCATGATGTACTCTACGTCTATGCTAAGTATGTGGCCTTGACATACTCTTTTCCCAATTTGGAACCAGTTGGTTGTTCCATGTCCGGTTCTATATGTTGCTTCTTGACCTGCATACAGATTTCTTAGGAGGCAGGTAAAGTGCTCTTGTATTCCCATGTCTTTAAGAATTTTCCAGTTTGTTGTGATCCACACAGTCAAAGGTTGTAGTATAGTCAATGAAGCAGATGTTTTTCTGGAATTCTCTTGCTTTTTTAATGATTCAACAGATGTTGGCAATTTGATCTCTGGTTCCTCTGCCCATTCTAAATCCAGCTTGAACATCTGGAAGTTCACGGTTCACGTACTATTGCAGCCTGGCTTGGAGAATTTTGAGCATTACTTTGCTAGCGTGTGAAATGAGTGCAACTGCAGGGTAGATTGAACATTCTTTGGCATTGCCTTTCTTTGGGATTGGAATGATAACTGGCCTTTTCCAGTCCTGTGGCCACTGCTGATTTTTCCTAATTTGCTGGCATATTGAGTGCAGCACTTTCACATCATCATCTTTTAGAATTTAGAATAGCTTAGTTGGAATTCCATCACCTCCACTAGCTTTGCTCATAGTGATGCTTCCCAAAGCCCATCTGACCTTGCACTCCAGAATGCCTGGTTCCAGGTAAGTGATCACACCATCATAGTAGCTATCTTGGTCATGAAGATCTTTTTTGTATAGTTCTTCTGTGTATTCTTGCCACCTTTTCTTGATATCTTCTGCTTCTGTTAGGTTCATACCATTTATTGTGCCCATCTTTGCATGAAATGTTCCCTTGGTATCTCTAATTTTCTTGAAGAGATCTCTAGTCTTCCCCATTCTATTGTTTTCCTCCATTTCTTTGCACTGATCACTGAGGAAGGCTTTCTTATCTCTCCTTGCCATTCTTTAGAACTCTGCATTCAGATGGATTTCCTTTTCTCCTTTGCATTTCACTTCTCTTCTTTTCTCAGCTATTTGTAAGCCCTCCTCAGACAACCATTGTGCCTTTTTGCATTTCTTTTTCATGGGGATGGTTTTGATTACTGCCTCTTGTACAATGTTACATACCTCCATCTGTAGAGCTTCAGGCACTCTCTATCAGATTTAATTCCTTGAATTTGTCACTTCCACTGTATAATTGTAAGTGTATGTTACATCCATACATATATTCTTTTTCATTCATCCATCAATGGACACTTAGGTTATTTTTAAAATAAAATGTGCAAACAAAAACTGACTGAAAGCAAAAGTGTTATTTGTGTGCAATGCTTTGTGACCCCATGGACTGTAGCCTACTAGGCTCCTCTGTCCATGGAATTCTCCAAGCAAGAATACTGGAGTGGGCTGCCATTTTCTTCTCCAGGAACCAAACCTGCAAGAATCTGCTGCAGCTGGATTCTTTACCACTCAGCCACAAGGGAAGCCCAGATACCCATAAGCAAAAACAAAAACAAAAAAAAGTAACCATGACGTAAGTCTTATGGACCAGTACAAACAAAAATATCCAAAATATAAAGATATGCTTCAGTGTGAAATATAAAACTATAAAATTTTTAAAAGAAAACACAAAAGATCTTCATGATCTGAAGTTAGGAAAAACATTCTTAGATATGACACAAAAAGTATGACCCAGAAAAAAAAAAAAGAAGCCAGACTACATTAACATGAAAAAATTTTTCTCTGTAAAACACACTGTTAAGAGAATGAAAAGCCAAGTTATATGCTGGGGGAAATATTTGCAAGATACATATTTGACAAAGGACTTGTACCCAGACTATATAAACAACTCTCAAAGTTCAACAGTAGTAAACTTCCTAATTAAAGAATATGTGAAGGACTTGAACTATACCTCACCTAAGATGATGTACAGATGGCATATAAGGACAGGAAAAAGATACTCAACACCATAAACTGTTATGGAAATGGAAGTGAATACCACGATGAGATAACGCCACACCTACTAGTATAACTAAACTAAAAAATACTGACAATACCAAGTGCTGATAAGAATGCAGAACAACTAGAACTGTTGTATATTGCTGGTAGTAATGAAAAAGTGGTACACTAGCTATGAAAAATAGCTTAGTAGTTTCTTTTAATGTTAAACATACACTTAACTTAGGGTCTAGCAGTTGCATTCCTAAAGAAACAAACATTATGTTCCCATAAAAATTTTTGCATGAATATAGTGGCTCTATTCATAAAAGTTTTTGTTGCCAAAAACTGAAAACAAGCCAAATATCCAACATGTCAATGGAAAAACAAATTGTGGTACAATGAAATACCACCCAGTAATAAAAAAGAATGAATTAGTGATACATTCAACAACATGGATGAACATTAAAGACAATACACTGAGTGAAAGAAAATACACTCAAACTAGTCATACTTACTGTATGATTCCTATTATATGATATTCTAGAAAAGAAAAGACAAAGATGACAGAGAAATGATTGATGCTGGCCAGAAGATAAGTTTAGGAGGAGGCTGTGATTAAAAAGGGGGCAGCACAGGGAAGTTTGATGGTGGTGGACCTATTTCATAACTGTTTGTGGTGAAGGTTTCAGGAATCTATATGTGTGTTAAAATGCATAGAATACATACATCAAAAAAAATCAATTTCACTGGATGCGAATATAAAAAATAGAAAAAATGGAACAAAAATTTATTCTTGGCATTTCAGATACAAATGAAATAATACTCATAAAAAGGAAAATATGAAACACAAAGGCACACAGGACAATATCACGTGAGTATAAAACAATTCTTTGGAAGAGAGTAAGTAACTTGACAAAAGGTCACATGTTTAATAAAAGAAGCAACAGTGGGATCTGCAGACAGACCAGCCAGCTTGAACTACAGAAGGACTTCACAGCTGCACTGCCAACTATTTAATACCTGGGTTTAGTGGTTAAGAGCATTTGGATGTGGACTCAACATGCCTGCATTTAAATTTTGGCTCCACCCTTCTAGTTCAAAATCTGTTTGCTTACCTATAGCATGAGATGAATAGCAGGATTTACTGATAAATCACCTGGCACATAGTAGGTGCTAGAGAAACGATAGCTATTAACCACTTGAAAACTTGTTTTCTCCACTGGCAATAGAAATAACATTTGCACCGTGAAGAGTTTGAAACAGTGTATGACAAGCATGTCCATTGGGCACTTTGTTAGTATTTCCAAAAAGAACACAAATCCTTCAGGCTAATATTTGGTTAAAGAAAGAAGGTAGAATTTAGGTCTGTTTGACACAAAACACAGTGTTCCTCCTACTACAAACCTCACCCCCATCTTCTTTCTCATTTTTGTTGCATAAAGATCAATTCCTGAGTACATGTCCATGAATATTTTAAATTTCTATCAAGATTTTTAAATCAATATTTTATATATAAAATTAAAGACAAGAAATAATAGTCAAGATCAGAAGCAACAAGCAGAGACCGATGGGAGCAGAGAAAAACTCTCCTGTAATAATCTGAGCATAGCAACTCTGGTTAGCTCACTGCATTCACGCGTTTGTGAAGCAGGAGCAGAAAGTACAAGTACTTTGGCTATTATTACACATATAGATCACTTCGATTATTTTAAGTGATGTTGCTTAATACAATGGACAGCAGCTTTTTAAAACAGGCAGAGCTCTTTTCCAAGTATTGACGTCAGCAGGGCCTTATAATTGTTCCTCTCAATGGCTCAACTGCCACTCCAGTCACAGATGTCCCCTGCACGACAGGGACTGCTGCTCTCCACACTGCAGCATAGACACATGGAAGCCACCCTCTACTTGGGGTTGGTGGGGGTTTGGTAGTAACCTCTGCCTCTAGTTTATTAGCTGTGCGCATCATTTCCAGTAGGAGGTGTAGGATGGTTGGGGGACGAGGCTCAGGGTGTGCTTAGGTAGGGAAATTTTATCTCTTTTGTCATTTCAGTGTAAGAAATTCAGTGCTAGAGAGACAGATTGGAAGCCCTCTCTGCTGCTGCTGCTAAGTCGCTTCAGTCGTGTGCGACCTGTGTGACCCCATAAATCCACCTCAATTCAGCACTGGTACTGCCCCTATCCATAGTCAGAGGGCTGTCTTCCTAAATAGTTTGGTTTTTATTAACAGGTAAGAACCAAAAAAGCCCTTTTCCCCCTCCTCCAATTCATTTTCCCACAAGCGCTAACATGCTGCTAGAAATATTAAGGTTATTAAATCTGGATCAATATTTCGAACAGATCTTTTGGTTCTTTAGCAAAGAGCAAGACCTAAAGGGGAGGGACTCGGGGAAGATAAATTTTGATGAGAACTCTAAAGGAGAGATAGAAAAAGGGATTAGAAGCAGCAAAGAGTCTTGAGCCAGGGATAGAGGTGGGATTGGGTTGGGAGTTCAGGGCAGAGATAAGGGAACACAGAGAAAAAAGTAGACCAGAAATAAAGATGAAGTTACTAAAAACAATTTTTCCTACTCTGTCAGAAGAGGTTTACCTGGTCCTTCTAAAGTTCGGTAATAAGCAAATGACTCAGTAATTAGTTATTCTCTGTGAACAACCTCATTATCACACTTTGAGTAATCTCTGTTGAACAGCAGGGAATCGTAAAGATGTTGGGTCCTAAAGATGTTGGGTTTCAGTGATAAAGCGAAATGTATCAACACTTTCAAGTTGGTTGTCTTAATTTTGCCTTTATTTGCTCCAGCAAGACTTGGAAAACTATAAAACTCTGTGCCCCCCGCCCCCAGTCATGTTCCCATGTCCACAACAATGCTTCTGGAAAGACCAAACTTGAGTCGTGTCCCGGATATGACCAAGACTGGAGTATTATCTAGTATCTGTATAAAATTCTCATTTTCTAAGAGATTGCTTATTAAAATAGCTCTTGAAACTCCAGAAAGTCTGATTGGCTTTCCCGCTGCATTTGAAGACCTTTGTGCACTAACTGAGATCTGTACATGCTCCGCCTTTGTGATAAATGGCCATGCCCTAGGGTCGGGGTAAGGGGGAGGATGACTGTACACACAGAACAGAAAAAACAGAAATGACATCTTCATTTCCTGCAAAAATCTTTTTGTATAAACTGTGTGAACTTTGCTGAGTTTAAATAAGTACTTTGAAGTCTGAGATGACTGGATTTCTCTCTCTGCACTGTCTAGAGTAACTTCCAGAAATGTCAATTTCTCAGGTGGTGGACAAGAGCCACCAGCTACCTTAAGAAAAAGGAGAAGGAGAATTCCTCTTCTACTTCACAGAAGGGTCTAATATGGATGCAGATAATGAACCATGTAATAAAGTCCCTTGTTTTGCCTCAAGTTCTGTTCATAACCTAGTTAACAGTGTGGGCCCTGGAGTCAAAGAGAACTGGGTTTAAATCCCCCGAGTCTTGACAAGTTATTCACTTATTCTGTCTTGGTTTCTCTCATCTGTAAGATGGAGCTAATAATACTACATAAAGCACTGCAACAAGTTCCTGGAGCATAGTAAGGGCTAACTGAATGGTAGATATTATTATTATCATTATTGTTGCTCTTGATGTTTGTTATCACTGACACAATTATTATTCCTTAAATGGGTATCTCCTTTTGATGTGTCCCACAGAATTGGAACCACTCCACTAACAGACTGGGTAGAGAACTAAAACAGCACTCTAAACCATGTAGGGCCAATTAGCAATTGGGTTTTCAGCTCAATGTACTGATTAATTCATTTTTGCTTCTTGGAAGGCTGTGTGGACAAGAATTCTGAGGTTGCTGATGAGATCAGCAGAATGCCATGATGGATTACCGGTGTCTTCCATGAGCAGGAGAGGGAGAAAGGCAATACTTTGCTTATTTGCCAACCCTGTTCTAGGTGCTGTGGGTCATGGCTCAGATTCTTTCAGCTCCTCTGAAATACTGCAGAAAAATACCAACGTTCTCCTTCGTGGTTACTACAGTTCTAACACACTTTATGTTAAAAAGAGATTCTCACTGGTAACAAACCATAACCCAGTTCAAGACCAAACACTGAGTCTTTTTTTTTTTTTTTTTTTTTTTAATTTTGTTTCAAGTTTCATTGCTTCCTTCTGGGAAAAATTTGGCTATTAGACATCATAACCCGAGTAACATGGTGGTCTCCTCTTCCCCAATAATGATGCTAATAGCTTATATTTTCAGAGCACTTAATTTATAAAATGCTCTTACATCCATTAGGAAATTTTATATTCAACTATTTGGCATGCGGCAAGCACAAAAGGAAGTGAAGGCAAACTGGTGTGGTTATTTCTTAAGTCTCATTTCGAGCTCATTGATGACTGCAGCACATATGTTTTGTTTCCAAAGTGCTGGCGTTTCACTTCCAGGGTAATGGTATCTGCCTCTTGCTGTGAAGCCTCCCTCTGGTTTCTTGACTCCTTAATTTATTTTCCTTTCATTTATGATTCTTCCCCATGTAATACATGTTTGTCTGTTGTTAAAATATTACCCTCATGTTGTGCAGCATGCCCAAGTATTTCCTCAGTGAGTCACTTATGGATCACAGGGCCAATTCTGTTCTCCAGACAAAACGCCAAGGCTAAGACTAGTTCCAGTTTTGTATTAAAGACTGTAGATACTTAAAGTTCCGAAACCTCCAGTTCCTGCACAGATACCAAAATGGTCAAATGGTGACCTGTGTGGAAAGCAGGCTCTCAATCCTTTTCTGCACTAAAGGGTTGTTTTCCTGTCCTCCTAGATAGCTTCTACTTCAGAAGCATAATACATTCTCTCCCACTCATCCAGTCTCAAGAGATTTGAAACTATTCTGCAATAAAAGATGTGTAAGGTTGACCCTCCCTGCCCACGCTGCTCTCTGCTCAAATGGGTTGAGTCAGTATTTCCTTTCTCTCTAATTCAGCAATTGACCAGCTGGTTTTGTCTGATAGACTAAAAACCAACTAAATGACCTTCTCCAAACTTCATGTAACCAAGAAAAAGGCAGAGTGAAGTAATGATTTAATTAATGGAATCAAAGAAGAGTGGTAAAGTTGGTAAATTCAGACCCTAAAACCTCTTTCCTCCATGGCAATATTCCCGGAAGTTTCCATAGTACAGTGATTTGTTTCTATTATGAAACTTAAAATTATATATAGGGGAACTATGTTTTGTCCTTCATTCATTGTATGGCAACCTAGATGAGTCAAAATTCCTTATAATAAGAAATAAAAAATATTATGTATTGCTTATATGACTTCAAAGCTCAACAACAACAAACTATAAATACCCATGGCCCTGTATCTGTTATATAACTGTTTTCACTGAATTAAGATTTGGCATTTCAGCCTGTATACATTAACAGGGGATTCCCTGGTGGCTCTAGTGGTAAAGAATCTGCCTGCCAATGTAGGAAGTGCAAGAGATGCAGGTTCAATCCCAAAGTTGGGAAGATCCCCTGAAGTAGGAAATAGCACTCCACTCCAATATTCTTAGGGCTTCCCTGGTGACTCAGACAGTAAAGAATCTGCCTGCAATGCAGGAAACCTGGGTTCGATCCCTGGGTCAGAAAGATTCCCTGGAGAAGGGAATGGCAACCCACTCCAGTATTCTTGCCTGGAGAATCCCATGGACAGAGGAGCCTGGCAGATTGCAATCCATGGGGTCACAGAGTTGAACATAACTGAGTGAGTAACACTTTCAACCATTTCAACCATATTGAAATCTAATTTTGCATTTAATGTGGGGATACAATTTGAATATATTTTTCACCATAATTCAGTGTGTGTCTTAGGAAGTTCAAAGAAAGATGTGTGCTTCAACTTCAGTATTAAATACATAGTCTAAGTTTAAAATGGCATAAACAATACAGACATATAATATCTCATTAATAAGAAGACTAGAGGGAGATAGCTACTGGTACTGAAGCAGCTATTCATTGATGTCATCAAAGACAGAATTTTTCTTTTTTTCTGCCCTACCATATTTGGCTGTTCTTTCCAATCTATTGCTTTGTGCCTCGTGTCACATGATGGCAGCCACAGGACCAGGCCATATGTCCACATTCAGGTCAGGAAGAAAGAGAAGGAGTGAGTAAGCAAGTTCTTTTCTCCCTACCCATCCAAAACGAAACAAAAGCTTTGCCAGACCTAATCTGCTTATATCTCATTGTCATTTCTGGATCACATGATCACCCAACAAAATAAGAGTAATGTCAGCCAATTATCATGGCTATAACAATATTATCCCTGGCTCATTTTAAAATACGTACACTTACAGGCAACCTTGGGCTTCCTGGGTAGCTCAGTTGATAAAGGATCTACCTACAATGCAGGAGACCTGGGTTCGATCCTTGGGTTGGGAAGATCCCAGGAGGGCTGGCAAACCATTCCAGTATTCCTGCCTAGAGAATCCCTATGGACAGAGGAGCCTTGTGGGCTACAGTCCATGGTGCCACAGAGAGTTGGACACACCTGACTGACTAAGCACAGCACATCAGATCAGATCAGATCAGATCAGTCGCTCAGTCGTGTCGGACTCTTTGCGACCCCATGAATTGCAGCACGCCAGGCCTCCCTGTCCATCACCAACTCCTGGAGTTCACTCAGACTCACATCCATCGAGTCAGTGATGCCATCCAGCCATCTCATCCTCTGTCGTCCCCTTCTCTTCTTGCCCCCAATCCCTCCCAGCATCAGAGTCTTTTCCAATGAGTCAACTCTTCGCATGAGGTGGCCAAAGTACTGGAGTTTCAGCTTTAGCATCATTCCTTCCAAAGAAATCCCAGGGCTGATCTCCTTCAGAATGGACTGGTTGGATCTCCTTGCGGTCCAAGGGACTCTCAAGAGTCTTCTCCAACACCACAGTTCAAAAGCATCAATTCTACGGAAAAACCATAGCCTTGACTAGACGAACCTTTGTTGGCAAAGTAATGTCTCTGCTTTTGAATCTGCTATCTAGGTTGGTCATAACTTTCCTTCCAAGGAGTAAGCGTCTTTTAATTTCATGCACATAAGAAACCTTAAATCTAAGGAACCGAGAAAACTTTAAGATATAGCCTCTGCTTTCTTTCTATAAGCTTAGCCTCTAGTTGAGAGGCAATTCTTATATGAAAAAATAAATAATAATGAAACAATAATAGCTACATTCATTATGAAATACAAGTGAATGGCATAGATAGTAAATTTTGAAGGATCTCACTGGTTTGGGATGAACAGGATAGGTTTTAAACAGTAGGAAGGGTTTAATGTAAATCTTACAAAGGAATTTAAGATAAAATTAAATGTCTTCTTTCGCTATTAAGTACCAGAACTACATGTGTCCTGACATAATTTGTATTATCTACAAATCTTCTTCCCATATATCTTCTTAATAGGGAGTCAATTTTGGACTTTAGAAATTTTTTGAAGACTCATGGCCCATCAGCTACCTGAAAATCAGAGTCTTGTGATAAGGTAAAATAGCATGAACAGGAAAAGTTGGTAGCTGATGTAATGAACTGATGAATACGAATATGTTTATCTATAGGACACAGGAACTGAGAGATCTTAGTGGAGGGAAGAGAACAGGGAATTTGAATACCGAGGGCAGGGATTCTAGTTCCAGCTGACATTTCCTAGCTGTAACCTCTCTGTTTTCTACAAAGCTTTGTACTTTCTCATTTGTAAAATAGTGATGGTAATTCCCTTCACATTGACTTGCAGAGATTATATAAACTAATATCCTGGAAAATGCTTCGTAAGCTTAATTCTGGGGGTAGTAAGGATACAGGGCCACTGAATTAGAAGGCAAAAATAAGGCACTCTGGTTTCCCTAGAAGCTGGCTGATTCCTTTCCCAGCCCTGTCAGACCAGAGCAAATTCTCACATGTCAGAATCAGTGGGATTCATTCCAAGTATATACATAATATTAATATGAGCTCAGGTAGAGTTCATGCTCATGTTAAAAGTGGGTTTATAATGGGGCAAGAACTTACCTTCACATTTTGAGAAATCCTGACATCACACATGTGAAAATGGTATGAATCTCTGGAGAAAGGTTTTAGGATAAAGATAGCATGATGATATTCAACAGTGGTTCAATCTTCATTTGCTAGATTTTTTCATGGAAATTTTGAAATAATTTTGGAAAAAGTAATGTGCACCCTGTAGCTCTCACACCACTAGCCTCTTGAAATAACTATCTGAAATTAGAAAATAGCCTAGTCATATACAATAAAGAAACCATCCCATGGAACACTAAATACTAGATAGAATACAGGGATTTTCTTCTAAGTCTAATGCTACAAGTGTGCAATAAAAGGAAGAATAACACACAGTGAGTTTAGAATAGAACTGAGACTGCCCCATTCATTCTATTTTAGGGAAATTCGAGGAAGCACACGATGAGTTTCCAAAATTGTTGTAATGAATGTTACATAGAAACTCATGGATGCCCAGCTTACTGGACCCATCCCTTTGGACCAAGGGGAAATGTTAATATTGCTGACCATCATAGGCTGTATCCAAGTATATGCCTGCACACTTCCCTGGTTGTCATAGTCTTAGGGTTCAGTGTCAAATTCCAGGCAGGATACTCCTCATTATTGCCTGTTGATCTGATATTTAGCTGGAATAAAAGACTTTGAATGAGTAGTCTAGATGGGAGATTGACACTTACAATGTAGTAGAATAATAATTTCAATAAATCTTAAGTGCATTTAAACCACTGGTTTCTTGGACATCTTAAAATATACAATTCTATTTCTGAAAAATAAAATTCTATGTTTGTTGCATTGTTCTGTGACACTCCTCAAGGATTAGTAATTCTCCAGTGACCTTGGGGGAATAAGATTAACATATTCTTAGGTACTTCCTAGGTGCCCAGATCTTAAAATAGCATTTGATTTAATCCTCATAGCCAGTCCAAAGGTAGTCATTATTGTCATTTTTCCATAGATAAAGTGAAACCTGGGTAGGTTAACCAATTGACTCAAAACCCTTAAGAAACAGAGTTGGGAACCAATTACAAGGTCCCTTCTCTTCAGTGATTTTAAAAATTGTTCTTTTCCCACTGCTTAGCATATGTCTCTGGAGAGATTATTAATAATCCTTAAATGTATATATTGTTGCCATCCTATGACTGCAATGCCCAGGAAACTGGATTAGAAGGAATTTGGCTAACTGGATTTTCTAATTAACAGAAGGTTAATGGTGGAGGTGATGGAATTCCAGTTGAGCTATTTCAAATCCTGAAAGATGATGTTGTGAAAGTGCTGCACTCAATATGCCAGCAAATTTGGAAAACTCAGCAGTGGCCACAGGACTGGAAAAGGTCAGTTTTCATTCCAATCCCAAAGAAAGGCAAAGCCAAAGAACGCTCACACTACCGCACAATTGCACTCATCTCATACGCTAGTAAAGAAATGCTCAAAATTCTCCAAGCCAGGCTTCAGCAATATGTTAACCATGAACTTCCTGATGTTCAAGCTGGTTTTAGAAAAGGCAGAGGACCCAGAGATCAAATTGCCAACATCCGCTGGATCATCAAAAAAGCAAGAGAGTTCCAGAAAAACATCTATTTCTGCTTTATTGACTATGCCAAAGCCTTTGACTGTGTGGATCACAATCAACTGGAAAATTCTGAAAGAGATGGGAATACCAGACCACCTGACCTGCCTCTTGAGAAACCTATATGCAGGTCAGGAAGCAACAGTTAGAACTGGACATGGAACAACAGACTGGTTCCAAATAGGAAAACGAGTACGTCAAGGCTGTATATTGTCACTCTGCTTATTTAACTTATATGCAGAGTACATCGTGAGAAACTCTGGGCTGGAAGAAGCACAAGCTGGAATCAAGATTGCCGGGAGAAATATCAATAACCTCAGATATGCAAATGATACCACTCTTCTGGCAGAAAGTGAAGAGGAACTAAAAAGCCTCTTGATGAAAGTGAAAGAGGAGAGTGAAAAAGTTGGCTTAAAGCTCAACATTCAGAAAATGAAGATCATGGCATCTGGTCCCATCACTTCATGGGAAATAGATGGGGAAACAGTAGAAATAGTGTCAGACTTTATTTTTTTGAGCTGCTAAATCACTGCAGATGGTGATTGCAGCCATGAAATTAAAAGACGCTTACTCCTTGGAAGGAAAGCTATGACCAACTTAGATAGCATATTAAAAAGCAAAGATATTACTTTGCCAACAAAGGTTCGTCTAGTCAAGGCTATGGTTTTTCCAGTGGTCATGTATGGATGTGAGAGTTGGACTGTGAAGAAAGCTGAGCACCGAAGAATTGATGCTTTTGAACTGTGGTGTTGGAGAAGACTCTTTTTTTTTTTTTTTTTTTTGTTATAAAACATTTAATGTTAACCTACAATACAATGTAAACTTTTATGAAAAAAATTTAAAGTACCTTGAGAGTCCCTTGGACTGCAAGGAGATCCAACCAGTCCATCCTAAAGGAGACCAGTCCTGGTGTTCATTGGAAGGACTGATGCTAAGGCTGAAACTCCAGTATTTTGGCCACCTCATGCGAAGAGTTGACTCATTGGAAAAGACCCTGATGCTGGGAGGGATTGGGGGCAGGAGGAGAAGGGGATGACAGAGAATGAGATGGCTGGATGGCATCACTGACTCGATGCACATGAGTTTGGGTGAACTCCGGGAGTTGGTGATGGACAGGGAGGCCTGGCGTGCTGCGATTCATGGGGTCGCAAAGAGTCGGACACGACTGAGTGACTGAACTGAACTGAATTGAATGTTTTATTTAAAAATCCTGTTGGTATAATTCCTGAAGTGGCCCATCCTCTTCCTTGGCTTAGCAGAATATGGTAACTAAGCAGCCTTCTCTCTGATCATGTCTTAGTCTTGACCAGATCTCTGCTCAAATGTCACCTAATCAGAGAGCCCACCTATGACCATCCTTGATAAAAATTATTTCACATTATCCCCTTACTCTATCACCTTTGCATTTACTTTTTTCATCATAGCACTTATCACTAGTTAATACGCTACATATTTGTTTATTTCTAGAATGTATTTGTTTACTTTTTAAATGTAGAATGTTTATCTTAGAATGTTAAGTTTCATGACCGAAAGATCTTTATTAAATCCAGAATTTTTTCTCCAGTGCCTGAAATGTAATAGGTACTCAAATAATGCTTATTGAATAAGTGAATGTATGAATTAAATTACATATCAGTTTTAACCACTTAACCTTGTTGCCACAAGCTTTGATTGAACTGAATCTGTTTGTGTGTGTGTGTGTGTATGTGTGTGTGTGTGTGTGTGTGTGTGAGAGAGAGAGAGAGAGAGAGCTATACCCTGTCACCCATTATTTAGCATCAAGGAATGGGGTTATTTATAATAAAGCTGTTGCCACATTATCTGAATCTTCCTCATACAAATAAAACAGGGCAGCAATTTAAGTAAATTAAAGCTCTTGTCAGTTGGAACTGATCCATCAAAGTTGTCCTATAATTTGAAGAAAAGGATTGGTATCGTATGTGTTCTGTGTTTTATACTATGCAATCTTTTATGCTGAACATGCACCATGTAAACAAATTCATTCCTTAACAAAAGACATAAATGTTGAAGATTATTTTAAAGGAATCAAGTTCAAATTTTCTTGATGTTCTCTACAGAGAAGCTCCCTGAAAGCAGAGTATCCTTGTGTGCCCCGTCGCTCAGTTGTGTCTGACTCTTTGCAACCAAATGGACTGTAGCTCTCTAGGCTCCTCTGTCCATGAAGTTCTCCAGGAAGTTCTCCAGGAAAACCCACTGGAGTGGGTTGCCATTTACTTCTCCAGGGGATCTTCCTGACCCAGGGATGGAACCCGTTATCTCTTGCATCTCCTGCATTGGCAAGTGGACTCTTTACCATTAGCACCACCTGAGTATCCTGAGAAAAGGCAACCATTTGCATATTATTTTCTCGCATCCTTTCTGAAATGCTGTTGCCCCCACAATCTCTACCTTGCTATATATGACCCTGGTTAAATGTTTTTTTTCTCCCTCTTGCTTAAAAAAGATCTACAAGTGTGGAAAAGAAAAAGGTAATCTTAAAAAAAGTAATCTGTTGTTTGTGGATGATAGAAAGAAGATGACTGAATATTAGGGGATGGAGAGAGACCTATTTTGTGTAGTACTACAGATATTTGATGGGCTTTCCTGGTGGCTCAGACAGTAAAGAATCTGCCTGAAATGCAGGAGATACAGGTTTGATCCCTGGGTCCGGAAGATACCCTGGTGGAGGAAATGACAACCCACTCTGGTATTCTTGCCTGAAGAATTCTATGGACAAAGGAGCCTGTGGGCTACAGTTCATGGGGTTGCAAAGAGTCAGACACAACTGAGTGACTAACACTACTACACTACAGATGTTTTGCAGCTGAAACAAAGATGTTCTTTTCAGTGATGAAGCAAATGAATGGAGTTGTCACAGCAAAGATGTATTTGTCTTTTTGGTATGAAAAAGGCTTCAACTGCTATGTTTTCTTTCATTGTCTTTGGGGTGCAAGTCCAATGTATTTGGAAGCACTGATGAACCTTTAGACTGTCTGGAAACTTTCATGAAACCTTACTATGAGAACAAGCATCATGATAGGGAGTCAGATGGTGGTTAAGAGCTTGAGTTCTTGGCACCAGATTGCCTTGTGGTCCACTCCTGGGTCTGCCACTAACTTGTTCAGTGATGTTGGCCAACATTCACTGTACAATAAAAGTTGGGTCATAGCACTCTCCCACTAAAACCCCTCTAAAGGCTCCCCAAGTCTGTATGGCTATTTCCTGCTTCCCTCATGAATCTCCTTGTGGGCCACTCCTTCTTTTGTTTGTTGTGCTTCAGCCTCAGGGATCTCCTTACTGAGCCCATCTCAGCACTTCCTTACTTGCTAGTCCTTAACTTAGCATGCTCCTCCCCATATGTGCTAAAGGCCTGCTCTCTTACTTCCATAGAGCCTTTGCTCAATCAACTCCTACCTCCTCAGAGATGCTTTGTTAGAACAGCTTTCAAAATACCACTTCCCTTTCATTCTCTGCTTCCTACCTATATTTATTCTTATTCATAAGACTTATCATTCTTGAACTTATTTTATAAAATTAACTCTTTATTGTCTGAGCTCCAACCCTAAATGTAAGTATATGAGGTTATGAATGTTGTCTTATTCACTGTGAAACTCCAAGGTCTTGAATAGTGCCTAGCATATAGTAAGCACCCTGTAAATGTTTGCTGAATGCAGGAATCTATAAGTGATGTAAATTTTACCCATGAGAGTCTCTTTCTCATTGATTTGGAATTGGACCCAAAGAGACTATGTCAGCAGCAGGTGCTACAACTATAAAGTCTTACAGTGTGAAAAACTGTGACTCAAATATCAGGAAAGCAATTATAAGTCATTCTGTAAAGAAAAGAATAGGCTCAGGAGGAAAGAGAGAGATTTTGGCTCCTCCCATTTCCAAGATTCTGATCCTACTAACTCTCTTTGCTTAGGAAACTTGAGTGCCTTTCTGTTTCCTGCAACCAAATGATCCCTGACGAACACAAGGGCAAAATAAGTTGACTCTTCTTAAGAGTTTTTGGGGCCCCAGAGGGCAGAGGAAGTATTGGTGTGCCTTTTTATACTTGAATCTCCAGAGCCTAATACAATTATTTCTAGTATACATACGATGACTAATTAACAAATAAAAAAATTTTCAATTTGGAACTGAATTCCAATAAGGCAGATGCAAGGATCCCTAGTTTCATCTCCTAAGGCTGCATTTCTCTTTTCTATTTCCACTGGATGCCTTCCTATTATCCACCTCCTCTCAGGCCCTCACTGAATACTCTCCTCAGCATCCTTGTATGGGATACCTAAAAAGTTACTCAAAAACAAAATCCTCTCCACGCCAGGCACATACTAACCTGGTGAAGTTTCTGGATATTCTAGGTCAAAACGTTGAGTGTCTTTTGCCTCCAAGGGGCCAGTTTCATTATCTTAATAATCTGGTGGGTTTTGTGAATATATACCTTCAAAGGAGATCAGTCCTGGATGTTCTTTGGAAGGAATGATTCTAAAGCTGAAACTCCATTACTTTGGCCACCTCATGCAAAGAGTTGACTCATTGGAAAAGACTCTGATGCTGGGAGGGATTGGGGGCAGGAGGAGAAGGAGACGACAGAGGATGAGATGGCTGGATGGCATCACTGACTCAATGGACAGGAGTTTGAGTGAACTCCAGGAGTTGGTGATGGACAGGGAGGCCTGGCGTCCTGCAATTCATGGGGTCGCAAAGAGTTGGACACGACTGTGCAACTGAACTGAACTGAACTGAACCTTCAAAGAGTTGACTTTATTTTGTGGTTGCTGATATCTTTATGCTAAAACCAGAAACATAGTTTAAGCAACAATCATGAACTGAAAATTCTGCTCTAAAGTAGTAAAAAAACAAAAACAAAAACAACAGTTATTTTGTTGGGGAAAACAAGCACTTGCAGAGAAACATTTAACTATAACCATCACAAATATTGTCCTACTCAGTAGACTAATCCATACTTGAATCCACAATTCCACCCCATCATCTCAGCTTCCTTTATCAGAGTCCATTCCAAGATAGAATTTTATTTTGATGAGTTTTTGGCTTCATCAGGTATCCTGTGATGCAACCTGTCCTGCTTCCCATTAAAGACCCCTTCTGCTGATAATCCTCTTGGTTTTCCTTTATTTTCCATCATCCTATTGGCTTAATGGTATTATCATTTCTACCAAAAATGGAATCTCTTTAATCTTTGCATTAGTACTTTTTCAATTATTGTGTAAGCTGCCATTTAAATGTCATAGTTTATTATTTTTAGATAAAGTAACTATTCACAATGATTGTGAAATTAGTTACCTATATTTTGGGGTTTTATGTATCACTCCTTAATTGATATTCTTTCTTCTCACCATCACCCCTTCTTGCGGGTTCACTGCAATTACTGACTGAGAAATCTTTTTCTGAATAGGATAAAAAGGGGAAAATTGATATTATTCTAGAGTCTTTTATACCCTGACAAATCATAGTCACAATTTGGAGTGCTATCTTAGACTGATTTTCAGGGCCAGTTACCCACACTAGAATAAAACTAGGACAAGAACACACTAATTCAACTATTTGAAGACTGAATCCATTGTTTCCACTTGTCACTTTCGAGAGCTATTTGACCCAAGTTGGACTTAATTTGGTTGCAAAAGTGAACAGATTTACAATGTGAGGGGAAAGGGATTTCAACTTCTCAGGTAAAGAAACAAAAGCTCAAATTAGAGTTGTGCTACGTGCAGTCTATAGTTTTGAAACCCTGAAACATGACTAAGGTATGGACATAGAGCCACAAGAAGGCCTAGATTTTCTGTTCTCAACTTGAACCCTTGCAACCTCTGAACAGGTTCACCACCCTAGGAACCTGAGAACCACTTTCTTCGGTGCTCCTCTGGTGGAAAAAGCCCAGGTTGAAACACTTCTACCTTCTTAGCCCAATGAGCATGCAGTATTATGATCCTGTTCAACTCTGGATCAACATCCTTATGTTTAGAACTAGCTTGCTATCCCATATGAATAAGAGTGTGGACCTTCAGCAGCTGATCTGTAGGCATACAGACAATTTTGGTTTCCCCTGGTAAAGTGACCCATCCTTATTGATTCTAGGAGGTTGGGGATCTAGAGGAGGTTTATAAGAGAACCCCAAAATGAAGTAGGAATCCTGGTTTGAGAAATTGGCCGGTGTGAGGTCTCACTGGCAGTTAAAGTGCTGATTCAAAAATGTCAATTTTTAGGGGCACCTGAAGCATTAATAGCACATCTATGGGCATCTGGCTTTGGTAAAGCCAGTCTGTCTGTGGAATTCTAAAAAATCAGAGCTGAGGAAAGGAGGCCAGCCTCTTTCAGGTGGCAGAAGTTATAAGAAAAGGGATTTGGATGATTATCACAAGTCAAGCTTCTGACTACAAAGGAAAAGCTGGTTCACTGTGATAAAAAGTGAAACTGACCCAGAGAGAGACCAGAGACAAGGATGATGCATTCCAACCCTTGGTTCCACTGTCCCTTAGGCCCAGGGGCACCTCTCCCACTTCCACAGCTTGTTGTTCAACTATTTCTTTGATTATATAAAATATCCCCAGAAACCTTCCAATAAACCCTCCTGGACTAAGTTAGTTCCAAGCTCGGATTTTGCTTATTTGTACTCCAGAGTCCTAAATATACCTCTATATCCCCAATGTCCTAGAATTCACCAGGAATGATTCACTTTACCAGGGAAAACCAAAATTGCCTGTATATGCCTACAGATCAGCTGTATTCATACGGGATAGCAAGATAGTTCTAAACATAAGGATGTTGATCCAGAGTTGAGCAGGATCATAATACTGTATGTTCATACACTTGAGAGTTTAAAATCAGACATCAGTCCATTCCAATGGCATCTGTGACATGGGGTGGTTTGCAATTAATCCAGTTGTAAATTTTTTTTCCAATTTGTTAACCATAGTTATGAGTGCTTTAGGCAGGAATCACAGTTTTTCTGGTTCTTTGTTAAGGGATGGGGTGCAAATTTCAATAGAAAGTTTTCACATTACCTCCTGTACACTGATCACCTGTCCATCAAGAGATTCTCATGGACTGCCCTCTACTGACTGAAAACAAACGGCCACTGGAGGGAAGAGAGTGAGTAGAGCCAAACCTTGAGTGTTCCTCTAAATATTTCAACCTCTTCTCCTTTCTTGCCCATGAGACTATATTTTAAATATGGCTTTACCTGTCAAATGTAAGAAATACACTCCTTAGACTCTTTAGAATATAAGCCTCCTAATTTTATAAATTTAAATCCCATTGATGGCTGGTGATGTTAAACCATTTCAGTTTCTATTCACATATTTCTGGTGAATTCCATAGACCAGAATATTTTCATCTCTTGACATACCCATTTCTATTCCTTCTAACTTTCCAACTTGCCTGGCACAATACTTGATGCAGTCAGCTCTTTCAAGTTGATTGTTGAATGAATAAGCAAACCTCCAAGTGTGCTGAAGAAAGGTCCTGAGTTGACTAATCCTTCTCTTCCACTAGGTGGTGCTGGTTGATATGTCGTCTGCCTTGAAACGTTCTAAAGGCCTCAATTGGTCACTCTTCGGTTGGAAGTAGAAAATCCCATGGGCGGAGGAGCCTGGTGGGCTGCAGTCCATGGGGTCGCTAAGAGTCGGACATGACTGAGTGACTTCACTTTCACTTTTCACTTTCATGCATTGGAGAAGGAAATGGCAACCCACTCCAGTGTTCTTGCCTGGAGAATCCCAGGGACGGGGGAGCCTGGTGGGCTGCCATCTATGCGGTCGCACAGAGTCAGACACGACTGAAGCAACTTAGCAGCAGCAGCAGCAGCAGCAGTAGTACCAAACTCATGAGTTTTTTCTTTTTAATTAATTAATTTATTTTCATGTTACTTGTCTTAACTTGTAACTTAAGTTACAAGTTACTTAAGTAATCATGTCCTAAGCTGGATACCAGATTGGCAGGCTGCTCAGTGTGGGTTAACATAGGTGCTAAACTCCTCAACTGAAGTTCTGCAAAATATCCCTAATCCCTTCCTGCCTTCCAAAGGGTCCTCTGGAAGGACACCTCAAACTCCAGAAACAGTTTCCCAGACAATTCTCCAACAAGGAGACCTCATTCTGGGCACAGTCACTCTCCTGAATACCTCCTTCCTATCCAAAATCCATAAGGGAAAACAGATCTGTTAAAGACACCAAGGAAATAACATTAACATAATAAAATAGAGAAGGGAGTATGGAAATCTACGAAAGTCAAAAACATAGTGGTAGGTTCTTACCAAAAAATTAAACGCAAGGAAAGAGAAATAGCACACAGGACTTCTTTATCCATAAGAAAAGAAATCCAATTCAAACTGGCTTAAGCTCAAATGTTCACCAACTGAAAAGGGTCTGGAAAACTTGAGAACAAAGTAGCTACAAGGGTTCATCCAGCTTCTAAGACCTGATTGCTCTACATCTCTGCCATCCTTACCTCTGTTTTGGCTCCATGCACATACCTGTCTTCTCCATTCATGGCCCCTAAGCAGATCTTTGGCTTCCAGGCAAATGGAAAGAGATTATCTTTCCAATAATTCCTACAAGCATCCCAGAATTGAATCTCATTGGCTGGGCTTAGGTATCATGGCTCCTGAAAGTCAATGATTGTGACTGCAGTATATGACTAGATCTATCTCTAGAGATTACAGGGATAGATCTGACGACCATAACCACATGGACCCAGAATTTAGAGTTTGAGTGCAGTTATTCCCCAAAGGAAAAACCATGGTCTTGTTACAAGGATAGGTATGAGTGGATGCTAGGAAGATAAAACCAAAAGATTTGTGGTAAAGAAGCTAATGGAGATGAATAAGTAAAGCCTGGAGGCCAATTACCAACCCCTATTTTGATTCAGAGAAATTCTACCGCATACCAGTCATATCCTCCGACTGGAGTGCCTACCTACTATACAGTCTTCGTCTTTAAGGTTCTCATCTCACTTTCATCTGCCTCCAGATGAAACAAACATCTCTGATTTCTCTGGGATCTTTTATTCTATCGGTCAGGTCTTCAATTACTTTAACTAATTTTTCTTTCTTTTGACAGGTCTTAAATAGGCCCAATATCCTATAACTGCTTTCCTTCAGTTGTGTCTGACTCTTTGCAACTCTATGGACTGTAGCTTGCCAGGCTCCTGTGTACATGGGATTCTCCAGGCAAGAATACTGGAGAGGGCTGCCATGCCCTCCTCCAGGGGATCTTCTTCACCCAGGGATCGAACCTGTGTCTCTACATCTCCTGCATTGGCAGGCAGGTTCTTTACCACTAGCTCCACCTGGGAAGCCCCATTTTTCCAAAGGACATGGATAGTGTAGAAAACAATCAAATATAGATCAATGGCTAGCCCCATGTTACTTAATGGTTGACCATACTATCATACTAGAGGACCTCCTGTGATGTAAATCTAGATCATCCTTCTTACCTAGTTCCCCACTACTGAATTAAAAATGTTGAAATGTTCTAAGGGATCCCATGGATATCTTCTTTCCTTTTCTCCTTCCTTTCTTCATTACACAAAAATGAACTGAGATCCTACTATGTACCAATCACTGAGGACACAACCATGAAGACAGAGTCACAGTCTGCACTGCAGAGTGCACTAACAGTAGCTCAGACAAGGAAATAGACAATTATAGAGTGGTCAGCATGACATTCAGTGGCATGAGCATAAAGATAAGAGCCCTTAAGTCCTACTAGAAGAGTCGGATAATTGATTGGATGTATTCCCATTATTGCAATGCCCTCAGGACATACTTGCCTTCTTCTGATCCCCACAGAGTACCCCAAATGTTAAATGGGACACGAAGAAAAAAACTCCAACACATGCTTCAGACATTAAAGAGCTGAGATTCCTAACTTGGGTCCATGAGCACTAGTTTTAGGGGGTAAGGTTGTATGCAAAAATTCCCCATGTTTTTGCATCTTTCCTCAGGATTCATAACTTTCACAAGAGCCTCAAAGAGACCATGATCAAAAGGGTTTGAAAGTCATTGTCCCAGAGAGAGACTGAGAGGGAGAAAGAGAGAGAAATGGAAAGACAGAGACAGAGATGCAATAACTGATGAAAGACTTCTATTGTTTGATGGGGAGCCAAGGAATGAGGGTGATTCCAGCTGAGCTGGACTTGCATCATCTCACTTCCCATGAAACAATTTCCAGCTAAGATTGAGATTCTAGAAAGTATACTAATGGATGCTTTTTTTCCTTGTCTTTCTTTTTCCTTTAATGGTGAAGGAGCCTATTGCATGTCAATTATGCTAAATTAGCCTCTGCCTGCCCCCCACCCCCATCCCTTCCCCAGGGGACATTGAGCAATATCCTGATCAGGCTGTGTGTGGAGCTGGGCTGTGTCTGGTCTTTTTGTGAAGTAGGTGAGGCTTGGCTTCAGGGCTCCCCTCTTCAGTTGTACTCCTGAACCCCCATCCTCTAAACACAGGCTTTTCCCCTCAGGACCTATCTTGTGGCCCATTCTTCTTGTTCAGCTTCATCCTTACCAAAGGTAAGGAGTTGGATGATAAAGGAAGGAATTCATGACTGCATTTCAAATGGAGATTATCCAGTAGATTTGGAAAGTTCTTCAGGATTCAAAGGGATGAAGCTTTGGTGGGTGAATGACTATCAATGGAACTGATATTTCAACCACTAGAGATTCCCAAATCAAACCACAGAGGTACCTGCTGATTCCGAAGGCAAGTGTATACTCAGAGGTAGAGAGCACAACAATGGGCCATGGCTTTCTGAAAGTCATTGGACCTCCCTGCTTATTAACTTTTTTCTCTGTCAAATAAGAGGACTAGATTTTCTCCAGTGTGCCTCTAGCTTCAAAACATCAGAAAACTGAATGAGAATTAAAAAGCTACTGAGCAATAGACTTGGGCTTAATATACAAACTCCCAATAAGCAGAAAAGTCCAAACACAGAATAGTAAGTAGTATGCTTCCTATCATGGAAATGTTGATGCAGAAGCTGGGCAACTTCTTGCGAAGGATATTATAGAAAGGGGTTGCTGTTTTTGTTGTTTTTGCTGTGTGTGTGCACGCTTATTCGTTCATTCAACAAATACTGAAAAAGCCCAATCTATCAACCTGGCATGTGCAGCCCATGGGGTTGCAGAGTCGGACACGATTGGGTGACTGAACAACAATAAATGGCTAGGCACTGATGAGTCAGCATTAAAACATAACATTGACAATCTCTGCCTTAGTAAGTCTATATTGTAGACTCAGGACCAGGCAGGTAACACATGTCCACAGTGGTTATATATGATATAAAAGGGAGGAGTGGGACCTGTGGCAAACTAGAGAGAATATGCCCTAGCTAAAGGCATTCAGGTGCTAAATTATACTCATTGTGTAGGCCAGATAAAATATGTCTGCAAACTGAATTTGACATTAATCACAAAGTGGTGATTCATGATCCAGATAATAATAAAGACTTATTGAGTGCCTACCATGAAACAACACTGTACTCGGTGTACTGCTGCTGCTGAGTCACTTCAGTCGTGCCCGACTCTGTGCGACCCCATAGATGGCAGCCCACCAGGATGCCCCGTCCTTGGGATTCTCGAGGCAAGAACACTGGAGTGGGTTGCCATTTCCATCTCCAATGCATGAAAGTGAAAAGTGAAAGTGAAGTCGCTCAGTCATGTCCGACCCTCAGCGACCCCATGAACTGCAGCCTTAGTACCATACTAACACTGTGCTTGGTGCTTTACACATATTAAGTTACTTATTCCTACAACTAAGGCACTCTTATCAGGGACAATTATTACCTCCAACTTACAGATAAGAACGTCAAGGTCCAGAAGAATTAAGATGGGAGCTCAAGTCACCTGGCAAGC
This sequence comes from Bubalus kerabau, assembly GCF_029407905.1. NCBI lineage: Eukaryota > Metazoa > Chordata > Mammalia > Artiodactyla > Bovidae > Bubalus > Bubalus kerabau. The sequence goes on from NC_073624.1 coordinate 141,844,222, forward strand.
TGGGAAGTCTGACATTAGACCCAGTTTGAAACTCTATGTTGCCTCCATAGATGACATCTCTGATTCTGAACTTTTTGATTATGTGGAATTGGGCTTATTTGGTCAAACTAAGGAAAATGAATTCATTTTATTTACTTCCTTTTCACATGACTTGCCTCATACAGGTTACAGTGAAGGGAGTTAGAATCTTTTTTGAAACTGAACCAGAATAACTTCTGACATTTCATCTTATTTTAAAAATTATCTTCTCAGAATAATAGGTAAACCCAGAAGATGCTAGTGTCAGACAGCATCCTTTGCTGATGAGCAGCCAAAGTCTGGAGTGGATCAGGGAACAACTAAACTTAAAAGATGTTTTACATGTCAAAGGAATAAGCAAATTATTCACTCTTTAACAAACTTGTCCCTTGAACACACAGCACAGAATTTTAAGTAGAAGAGAGCTGATCATCCAGTGTAACAGTTAGTCCTACAGATGTTAATAAGATTACAAGAAAACAGTAGCTTCATGAACTAGGAATTTCTGAATTTAGAAAGAGTTAAGGTAGGTTTGTTATCTCCAGACTGGTCAAATCCTTTACTGTACTGTGCCCTGGGAATCCTTTTTGCCTGGAGCATCTTTTGGGCTAGGAATGTTCTGCAAAACAGATTTGAAAACCCTGACCTAACCTTCCTAATTTTCACACATGTGGAACTGAGGCTCTTGGAGAAGATGCAAGAAAAAGAAACGAGCTACCTACAGTCTAACAGTTGATAAATAAAAGCTTGATATAATAATAGTACTACAAAATACCATTGGATTTTTATAATCATGATAGCCTAGAACTGAAAGAAATGTTAAAGCATATCTAATTTAAGTGATTCATTTTGTTTGAAGAGGAAATACAGTTCCAAAGAGAATAAGTTACTTGCGCAAAGTTGTACAGGCAGAGTCTGGACCGCAATCCAGGCTTTCTGCCTTCTCCTTAGAAGGGAACAAAGTGAAATGAATTCAATTATATTAACCAGAAATGATCATTAACCAAGATTTTCCATGTACTGTGTAAGAGTTTTCTGCTAAATGTTATAGGACCTTTACAAGACAGACACCGCGAGGCTGCTGTAGCCTCAGGAAGGAAGCAATTGAGAGGGGGCTGGTGACTTCACTTTAGAATCACATGAGGAGCTTTAAAAATAATTCTGATTATCCTTGTCTGGCTACATTCTAGAAGCTCTAGATGACCTAAATCTAGAATTTGGAGGTGGGATGGGGCCCTGGTACCTATACTTTATAAAGTACCCCGGACGATTTTACTGCAGCCAGGGTGGAGAACCACTGCCCTACAGATCTGGAGTTGGGGAGAAGAAAAAGGGGGGAGATGGTAAGAGAGGCCTCAGGCCAGAGGGTGCCCAAATTATCAGCAGAGAAGAGGTTGTAGTGTTTTTTTTCTTATACACACATACACACACACACTACTTTTAATCATCCAGAAGAGGAGAAACAACTTAATGGGAATAAGACAAGAAGAGATAAATAAAAGGATCACTGCCCAGCCTTTGGCCTACCTGGGTCTTGATGGCATGGATCTGTAGGAAATCCTATCAGCACATTCCTATGTCTTTCTTCTGAAACACTCCATACTCTGCGCATAGATGCAGAAAGAGCAGGCCAAGTGGCTATTTAGACGTTTAGGTAAACAGGATGGGCACAGGGGCTTCTTACGAGTCACAGAATTAAGGGGTGACAGCAGGCCATTGATAGATTCCATGAAGCTCGTCCTTGTGTCTCAAATACAATGAACTAGTGATGACTCCAATGACTGGACCCCACTGCAAATGGTACATGTTATCCTGCTGCTGCCAAGTCGCTTCAGTCGTGTCCAACTCTGTGCGACCCCATAGATGGCAGCCCACCAGGCTCCCCCGTTCCTGGGATTCTCCAGGCAAGAACACTGGAGTGGGTTGCCATTTCCTTCTCCAATGCATGAAAGTGAAAAGTGAAAGTGAAGTCGCTCAGTCGTGTCCGACTCCCAGCGACCCCATGGACTGCAGCCCACCAGGCTCCTCCGTCCATGGGATTTTCCAGGCAAGAGTACTGGAGCATGTTATCCTACTGCCCCCAAAATACCACTGGGAGTGAGTTCCTTGCCCAGAATAGTGTTGGCCCACTATGCTCATATCTGTGTTCTTTAGATTCCTTTCAAAACTTTCTTGCCATCTTTTGGAGATTATTTTTTCATTTCAGATAAATTTTAGACCTATAGCCATCACTTCAATTATTTCTGGATAATGACTTTCTTGTACCTTGTGGGACTGTCAAATCCGGCCACTTCATAGCTGATTATGAATCTGTGACTCAGTGGCTGACATTTTAAGACAACATTTAACCAGTTCCAATAAGGAGGCAGCAGCCAGCATCTTCTAGCAATTACTGAAATTTATGTATTTAAGAAACAAAATAGCAATGCTCAGATTTCTTTAATAGATTCTTAACTAACCACAGGAGGATGGAGCCTGATTTGTAGGGGAACTGGCCTCTTGTCCTTCACCTCTCATCAGAGTGAGTCTTAGAATGAAGTGCTATCTGAGATTACGTTGCGGCTTTCTTTTCTTATCCTTCCTTCCTTCCTTTTTATTTAACTGTCCTCTGCTCCAGCCAGAACTCAAGAGGAGCATGTACAGTGTGTCTTCCAAATGAACTGCCTGATCGTTTATGACTCAGCTGTCCAGAGAGCCACAGCTGGCTTGGTGTTGATTTTAAAAGACTTTCTTTCTCTCTCTCGTCTCTCTCTCTCTCCAGTTATGCACCGTGAATCAATAGTCAGTTCCTTCCACTTGGCTGTGAGTCCTGAGGAACACAGAGGGAAACTCCTAGTTCTCTGGCTACAGGCTTGGGCTTGGGAAGTAGCTTATAAGGTCAGTGTCCCAAACCGAAGCAGACAGCAGTACAAATAAACAGCCATGGGGAGACAGACACGGAGTCAGGAAAATCCCCTACATGACTAGACTATCAGTTTCAGCAGTGCTGTGGCTGGGAATGTAAGGTTCAAACCCATGACACTGAGGCCAAAGAGTCTGCCTTGGAATAAGTGGTGTTCTTAAGTCCATTTCTCCTTAGTCAGTGACCATATTTTGTTGAAGAAAAAAAGAATCATGTGTGGGATGGGTGGGAGTCAGCTCCAGATAATTATAAAAATGATGCATTTCCAAAATTTGAATGAATTGAGGTGGAAGGGACGTCTGTATGAGTAAAGAACCTGAATTGTAGAAGTTTTCAAAAGATAAGTGCCAGTGGGAAGGGGTCCTACTGGGTGGTGTTCTAGAAAGAGAATGAGTGTTTGAGACACAAGATGTCCATGTAAATCCTGGTTACAACTGCAGTTTGCTGTGATAAATGTTATCAAAGGTAGTCTTGTCATGAAGCTAATGAAGCTTTTATTTCAGAATTCCTCTCTTAGAGGGAAAGCAAGAAGGCACTAACAATATGTTTACATGCTCATATATTGTAAAATTTGCAAAAGTAAGCTGTTTTGGTATCCTTTTTCTTAAACAGGGATTCCCAACTTGTATAAGCTTCAGACTCCTTAACCTGAATTTACCCTCGTTGGGAAAGATGCTTGGGACAGGGGTGGTGGTGAAGGTGATGGTTTTTGGAGTTCACTCTTGTTTCTGTTGATTCAGGATGAGAGGAGGAAGTACTCTGCTGGGGCGGGGGTTGAGCTTTTCTTTTTCACTGGTGACATGTGGCTCCCCTTTCTTCTTCCAAGCCAAGCTCCCATTGCCCCTCAGAACAATTCAGTGTGTCCCTGCAGATATGTCTAGTAACCGTGATCCTTATCTTAAAGGTAAATGAGAAAATGCATGTTCCTGGCACAAAGAAAGCAATTAATAAATGCTAGCAGTGATGGACTAGCTCAGAAAGGTACCTCCTTTCTTAGGAATCTTATATCTCTGGTAGGCATATAGCTCACGACAGACCTTTCAGAGTCCTTTCCTGGATTATTTCAGTGGAAGTAGAATGAAGAAGACCTCTTTTCTCTCTTCCCAAGGCTGTAAAAAACATGAGCCCATGGCTAGTGGTGGATGAGACACCTGTCTGGAGTTTGATCTGACAACGAATGGAGAGAGAAAGCCAAGAGTCCTCCAGACCCTGTTTTCACAGTCCCATCCCATCTTCCTGTGGGTTTATGAGCCAATACAATTCCCCTTTCTTCTCTAGAGGTTACTGTCTCTTGCAACCCAAGTCACCTTGACTAACACATCTTTCATCTGAAATCACACTACCATGGAAAAAATTCATTCAGTTCCCTGTTTCCCTTTTATTAGACCAAGGCTTCCTCTTGGTATACTCTCTGTGGAATCATCCCCTAAAATGAAATTTTAATCATCTTTATCAACACATCTGACATGAATGAATTACTACACATTTTTTACATTTTCAATTAAACTACCATATACTGAACACCTATTAGATCTATGGCAACTGGTTCCCATCTGGACTAGGTGAACTACCTGAAACTAGCTGTGCTCATCTGTGTGTGTGGGTATGTGTGTGCGTGCACGTGTGCTCAGTCACTCAGTCATGTCAGTTAAACTCCTTGTGGCCCCAGGCTCCTTTTGTTCATGGAATTCTTCAGGCAAGAATACTGGAGCGGGTTGCCATTTCCTACTCCAGGGTGTCTTCCTGGCCCAGGAATTGAACCCGTGTCTCTTGTGTTTTCTGCACTGGCAGGAGAATTCTTTACCACTGTGCTAAAATGCAAAACAAACAAGACAGAATTCCCCAGTGCTCTCCTGCTGCAGAGGAGGAGAAATCATTGAGGGCTATCCAAGGAACCATCAAATGATGTCTGTTACTTCTGGAATATCTTGAGTACCATTTTCACATAGGATTTAAGACTGTCTGAAAACTTGAAGGATATATTGACCATCACAATAGCTAAAACACAGAACTAGATGTGTTCAGTGTAACTGATTTTGGTCTCACTGAAATTATTCATTAGGAGGCAACTGTTCCTATTAAGGACATCTTTGGGGTGGTGATCCCCTGTATTGTAGGACTGTAGATGGCCTCAGTTTTTACTAAATATACCTAAGTGTATTGTTGTTGTTGTTTATATGCTAAGTCATGTCAGACTCTTGCAACTCCCAATGGACTGTAGCCCATCAGGCTTCTCTGTCCGTTGGATTTCCCAGGCAAGAATACTGGAGTAGTTTACCATTTCCTTCTCCAGGGAATCTCCCCAACTCAGGGATCAAACCCACATCTCCTGCTTTGGCAGGTGGATTCTTTATTGCTGAGGCACCAGGGAAGAGCACCTAAGTGTATATCTCAATTTGCCTGGAAAATCCCATGGACGAAGGTAGGCTTCAGTCCCTGGGATCGCTAAGATTTGGACATGACTGAGCGACTTCACTTTCACTTTTCACTTTCATGCATTGGAGAAGGAAATGGCAACCCACTCCAGTGTTCCCGCCTGGAGAATCCCAGGGACGGGGGAGCCTGGTGGGCTGCTGTCTATGGGTTTGCACAGAGTCGAACTCGACTGATGCAACTTAGCAGCAGTAGCAGCAGCGGTCATATTCAAATTAGTGTTGCCAAGAATGGAACTTTGCAAGTAAACAGTTAGGAATTCCTTATAACTAGTTTATGGATTACATTTGTGGCTGACATATTAAATGAGACTAGACTATTGAAGAGCTTGAAAAAAAAGTCCTTTTCATAAGTAGGTTGTATATATTTAATTTGAAACCCATTTTCACAGAAAGTGGGAAAAAATACGTTTTAGCCCAGTCCACTATCCAAGTTTTCACAAACTATATACCAGGAAGATCCAAATTATAGAGTGAATGATATATAGTAAAGTACCCTGAATAGAGTGTTGGGTGGGAATTCAAAAATTCTAAGTTCTTGTCTTAGCTCTTATCCCTAAATAACTGCAATTACTCTGAGCCTCAGTTTCTTCATCTATAAAATGATAAGGTTTGACTGCATAATAACTGTCATTTATTGAGTTATTACTATCTGCTAGACATTATACTAGGAGCTTCATGTACATTAGTATATCATCATTTATTTCTCCCACTAATTCTTTTAATAGGTAATACTTTTTAATCTCTTAACTATATAGATAAGGAAACTAAAGTTCAAAGAGATGAAGAAAGTTTCCCAAGACCACTCAGGCAGTAGGTGGTAGAGTAAAGATTCAAAGTGGATTAGACAAGGTCCAGAGCACATAACTACCATTTGATACTGTTATTTTTGAAAGATCTCAAAGATTCTTCCATCTTTAAAGTGCTTGTCTTCTATTTTTATGTAATAATCTATTTCAGGATTAACAAGGTTTTCTTAAAACATTTGGACAAGATTGTGGCCATTAATTTCCAGTTAATTCAAATGTAATCAAAATGTGATGGCAGATCTATTTATTCAATTATAACTGGCTCAGAACTAATTTTCAGCAAAATCAAGACATGCTAATCAGGAAAGCACTGATGGCCATTGGATTCTATAAAAGTCACCAGCTCATTTTGACCACATTGTGTTTTTTAAGCATGAACCCTGTTTGAAAGATTAATTTTGTCCCCAAAGGGGAAATTAAGCACTCTTGGCTCTTTCTCAGTTAGTAAAATCCTAAAACAAACACTAATTTTTTTCCTAGTCTCCAATCCCTTTACTCCACCCCAGTCATCACAAACACTGTCTGACCATGTGGTCTGACCGGTTGTTGGTGGTGGTGGCAATTTTAATTCTACTCCACCTTCCCTAAAAGGGAGTTTGGGCTTCCAAGTGAGTCTATTAACAAGTTTATGTTTAGCTCACAGAGTCTAACTCTGTGTGAGGAACTGAGGGATGGAGATGTAAAGATATGTATCACACAGCCCGAAGCCTTGCAGGTGCTTCAAACAGTAAGGGCACAAATGAGACAGACAGAAATAGAGAACAGTGTAAAATAAAGGGTAAATGATATTAGGAACTGTCATGGTAGAAATAAAGGTGGGGGGGTGGGGAATGATGCTCAAGGGCTTGGGTGGGAAAGAGAAAGACATTGAGCCAAGGCATAGGCAAGACTTGGATCTGTTGGAGAGAAGGGCTTTTCACATATGACAACTTTGACAAACGTGACAGATGTTAATGAAACTTACTGCGGTAATCATTTAGCAGTATATATGTAGGCCAGGGCATTATGCTGTACACCTTTAAGTCACACAGTGCTATAATCAATTATATCTCATTAAAATTAAAAGGAAAAATAAATTAAGAAGAAAACCATAGTGAGGCACAAGGTGGGGAATGGACATGATAAGCTATCGCACTGTGAAGAGACTTTCTGCAGTGAGCAGACTTCTAATCCAAACCTCTAGTTAAAAACTGGGAAATTCCATCAGAAAGGCTCCCTCCATTCCAGAAGTAAATCAGAGTCATTCACAATATTTCACAGAATTTGAAAATGGAAGAGACATTAGAAAATGCAATTCTATGGCAATTATCAAAAAGACCACAGAGTACAAGTGTTGGTGAAGATGTGGAGAAAAGGGAGCACTGTGTACTGCTGGTGGGGTATAGATTGGTACAGACACCATGGAAAAGTGTGGAGATTCCTCCAAAAATTACACATAGAATGGCCATACAATCTAGCAGTTTCCAAAGAAAACAAAAACACTAATTCAAAAAGATCTATGCACCATTATGTTCATTGCAGCATTATTTATAATAGCCAAGATTTGGAAGCAACCTAAGTATCCATCAATAGATGAAAGGATAAAGAAGATACACATACACTCATACAATGGAATATTGTATGAGTAGTTTTGTATTGTAGTTGTTCAGTCATGTCCGACTCTTTGTGACCCCACAGACTATAGCCTATCAGGCTCCTCTGTCCATGGGATTTTCCAGGCAATAGTACTGGAGTGGATTGCCATTTCCTTCTCCAGGGGATCTTCCTAACCCAGGGCTCGAACCTGGGTCTCCTGCATTGTAGACAGATGCTTTACTGTCTGAGCTACCAAGGAAGTCTAATGGAATATTACTCAGCCATAAAAAAAGAATGAAAACTTGGCACTTGTGACAACATGGATGGACCTAGAGAGAGTTATGCTAAGTGAAGAAAGTCAGACAAAGACAAATGCCATATAACTTCACTTATATATGGAGTTGAAAAAATGAGACAGAAACAGACTCACAGATACAAAGAACAAACAGGTGGTTGGCAGAAGGGAGAGGACAGGAAAGTGGGCAAAATAGCTGAAGGGGATTAATAGGTACAAACTTCCAGTTACACAATAAATGAGTCATGGGGATGAAACATACATCATAGGGAATATAGTCAATAACACTGTAATAAATTTGTATAGTAACAGAAGGAGGAGAAGGCAATGGCAACCCACTCCAGTACTCCTGCCTGGAAAATCCCATAGATGGAGGAGCCTGGTAGGCTGCATGCAGTCCATGGGGTCGCTAAGAGTCGGGCACGACTGAGCGACTTCACTTTCATGCATTGGAGAAGGAAATGGCAACCCACTCCAGTATTCTTGCCTGGAGAATCCCAGGGACAGAGGAGCCTAATGGGCTGCCGTCTATGGGGTCGCACAGAGTCAGACATGACTGAAGCGACTTTAGCAGCAGCAGCAGTAACAGAAGGTAACTAGACTCACTGTGATAAGTATAGATCATTTGGAAATGTATAGAAATATTAAATCACCATGCTGTGCACCAAAAACAAACTCTGTGAAAGTGAAAGTTGCTCAGTCCTCTCCGACTCTTTGCAACCCAGGCCATAATACTGGAATGGGTAGCCTTTCCCTTCTCCAGGGAATCTTCCAAACCCAGGGATCGAACCCAGGTCTCTCTCATTCCAGGCAGATTATTTACCAGCTGAGCCACAAGGGAAGCCCAAAAATACTGGAGTGGGTAGCCCACCCCTTCTCCAGTGGATCTTCCAGACCCAGGAATTGAACCAGAGCCTCCTGCATTACAGGCAGATTATTTACTAACTAAGCTATCAGGGAAGCTTTAGTTAAATCATATGTCGAAGAAATAAAAATAAACATAAATAAAAAGCAAATGCAATTCTAAACTCTGCATTGAAATTGAGGTGTAAGGAAGTTAAGAGATTGCCCCCAGCCACACATGAGTAACTAGCAGACCTACGATAATAAACCACATCTATTTCCCACTATGCTTTCCACCATATCTCACTGCCTAGGTCAGATAATCAGGAGTGTCAAGGCATTCCATGACTAAATCCACATCACCTTTCTAGTCACAGGCATCTCTCTAGCAAGTTCCCAGGTGTTGCTAATGCAAATACTTCTAAGTATATTAGTAACCCACTGTGTCCAACTCCTTGTAACCCCATGGACTGTAGCCCGCCAGGCTCTTCAGCCCATGGAATTCTCCAGGTAAGAATACTGGAGTGGGTTGCCATGCCCTCCCCACCAGGGAATCTTCCCAACCCAAGGATTGAACCTGGGTATCCTGCAATGCGGGCAGATTCTTTACCATCTGAGCCACCAGTAAAACCACAATTCTACTCTAATAAATTATTTTTAGTTTTTAAACACTTTAAGAAGAGGACACACAGTATAAATATAATAAAAACCTGATCTATAACCTGAAATAAAAACTAGTTCCCCAAATGTTATACCTTAGATTTAAATGCCATTGTTATTTGCATTTCTTCCCAGGTTTGCCTTCCTAATGTTTCAGTGATTCTAGTATTTTTATATTTCATCTGACCAAAGGATAAAGACCAGCCTCAGAACCAGTTCTGATTATGGTATTAGGTACTCAAAGAACTGATATATATGAGCTGTTGCAATATTTAAAAGGTAGCTCTTGCTCTCTGGTATTCAGTCAAGTTCCTTTGAAAAAAAAAAAAAAAAACCTATTTATTTTGTATTGGGGTATAGTGAAAGTGAAGTGAAGTCACTCAGTCGTGTCCGACTCTTTGCGACCCCATGGATTATAGCCTACCATGTCCTCCGTCCATAGGATTTTCCAGGCAAGAGTACTGGAGTGGGTTGCCATTTCCTTCTCCAGGGGATCCTCCCGACCCAGGGATCGAACCGGCTCTCCTGCGTTGTAGGCAGATGCTTTACCGTCTGAGCCACCAGGGAAGTCTTAACCAACAGTGTTGTGATAGTTTCATGTGAATAGTGCAGGGACTCAGCCATACGTATACATGGATCCCTTTTCCCCAAACTCCCTTCTCCTGTCCAGGCTGCCACATAACATTGAGCAGAATTCCCTGTGCTATACAGTAGGTCCTTGTTGGTTATCCATTTTCAATAAAGCAGTGTATGTATACATGTCCATCCCAAACCCCTTACCTGTTGCCTCAACAACCAAGAGTTCTTTCTCCAAGTCTGTGAGTCTGTTTCGGTAAGTGAGTTCCTTTGTATCATTTCTTTTTAGATCCAAAAACCTTTTAAAGCTGGTATTTTATTTGTTATGTCATTGGAGTTTTAATTTTATGTCTTTCATCCAGATTTAATTTTTTTCAAACCTAGTGTTTTTCTGAAAACACCGTTTTAATTGGGCATGGCTGGTAGTGCCTAACATATTGTCTTGCCATTTTGTATACTGATTCGGTCTATAGCATTACTGAAAGCTAATATAAACTCTACTGGTATTTTATTTAATGCATGCCTTATTGGTATTTTATTATACTTCTGCGGGTCACTGAGAGCAGAACTTTGTAACCAGTACACTGTGCCAATCCCTATTGCTACACATGAATCACAGAGGTGCTGGGACAGTGATCCCCTGTCACCTGAGTCCCTGGGAGCCTCAGTGTTCAGGAGAGAGGGGAGGGGAGGGCAGAGAGGGGACACCAAACACAGCCTTTGGTGTGCCACGAGTTAATGTGCCGTTAGATAAATGCTATCACTCTCGACACGCATCACAAAATGAAAAGTCTGGGAAGCACTGGTCAGGACAATCATCTCCACAGAGGGGAGGGACTGAGTCTGTGTGGTCGACACTCTTCTCTAGCCCAGGCGGCTAAGTCATCTCTTTGTAACACACTGTGACACGCCCCTTCCACTTGGTTGTTGTGTGTGTCCACTGGTGCTGATGAACTGTGGGACTCTGTATTGCCAGTTTTGATTGGTCTTATTTTGCTTAAAAGCACCTACTTTCCTTGGCATTACCCTCAATTTTCATTGTTTATTCTTTTCTGCTAATATAGAAAATAGAGGGGACTTAACTATACATTTTTTTCAGAGAAGAAAACAAAATGTTCACTTATAATTATATTCCCTTAATTTACAAAATCAATAAGAAATGAAATATGACCTATTATATTAATCTTCCTTGCATTACAATTATGTTTTCATACACTTTATAGTAACTTTCCCTTTTTTGAATCATTAAGAACAGTACTTTTTCCTAGATAGTTGAAACATTATTATTTATCTATTTTATGGTGTTCAGCTTGGCTAAGGGAAACCCATTTAAGTGGTTCTTTTGTCCTTTGAACATTGCCTCTGGTATTTTGTAAAAGTATGCACGCTGTCTGCTGTCTGGCAGCACAGGCTGTCCCAGACCCATCCTGACTTTTCCCTGACCCTGCACATGTGGAATCAGCTACCTCTCAGAGGATCTAGGTGTCCTTAAGCGGAGAAAAGTAGGGGAGACCCAAATTAGCATTAACAACGCACGGTGAGAACTAGTGGTGGGAGACTGACTGGCAGAACTGGAAAATACAAGTGCATTTTTAAAGAAGGCTATGAGTTTACACAGAACTTTGTACTTTGCTGTAGGGTGTTTCCATATGCTTCTTTTCCTATGGTATGTGGTTTTATATCAGCCACTAATACTTCCTATTCTATTATTAATATAATAGGCCATGAAATTAAAAGACGCTTACTCCTTGGAAGGAAAATCATGACCAACCTAGACAGCCTATTCAAAAGCAGAGACATTACTTTGCCAACAAAGGTCTGTCTAGTCAAGGCTATGGTTTTTCCAGTGGTCATGTATGGATGTGAGAGTTGGACTGTGAAAAAGGCTGAGTGCCGAAGAATTGATGCTTTTGAACTGTGGTGTTGGAGAAGACTCTTGAGCGTCCCTTGGACTGCAAGGAGATCCAACCAGTCCATTCTGAAGGAGATAAGCCCTGGGATTTCTTTGGAAGGAATGATGCTAAAGCTGAAACTCCAGTACTTTGGCCACCTCATGCGAAGAGTTGACTCATTGGAAAAGACTCTGATGCTGGGAGGGATTGGCAGGAGGAGAAGGGGACGACAGAGGATAAGATGGCTGGAGCGCATCACCAACTCGATGGACGTGAGTCTGAGTGAACTCCGGAAGTTGGTGATGGACAGGGAGGCCTGGCATGCTGCGATTCATGGGGTCGCAAAGAGTCGGACACGACTGAGCGACTGAACTGAACTGAATACTTCCTATAAAACTCGCAACAATATTCTATGATGTCATTATCACCCAACCACCACCACCAAAACTTAATATCATACTGTAGGCTGTATGGGGCTTTTTTTCCCCTTTAACAAGTCATTTAGTATTTTCATCATTAAAATAAGATTCTCCTATTCTCCTAGTAGTTGAAAGTGTTAAACATAATGCTGTCAAAGGTCATGAAAATGAAAACTATTTGTGTTACCTACTCCTACCAAATTATACTCATTCATGATCTTCCCTGGGCTCCTAGAACACACCTATATTTTCTCAATTCTGTATCTTTGCTCACATTTTGCCCTCTTGCTAAAATGCCCTTTCTCCATTTCTCTGGACTCAGTTTAAATGGTGCCTCATATGGGACCATTCCAAAGCTACTAGGCAGGATGAATTCTTTCTCTTCCATGCTTCAGGAGCACCTCAATAGTTCTGTTTTTTTTTTTATTATTATTCATTGGATTTTGTGATTTATGAAACATTCAGCTCCTCTAAAAAGATGAGTCTGTGGAGGTCAGAGATTGTATTTTATATATCCAGAGCCTTGTGTAAAGTAAAGAGGTGTTTGGTGAACTGAATTGAATGTTGGTTGGGTTAAATCACTAAATCATTCACTGATTTTCTATTCTTGTGCAATTAAACAAACCCAAAGAGTTACTGATGAGCAGAATTAATAATTATCTAAAACACTACTTATTCTGATAATATTACAGTCTCCTAAATTGAAGAGGTGTGGGCCTCTTAAGCTGTGGAACAGAATCACCTAGGAGACTTGCTAAACATGCAAATATTCAAGCTCTGCCCAAGACCTAGTGATGGAATCTGATGATGAAGCCAGGCAATCTGCATTTCTGGCATATGCTCAGTTGGTTGTGATGCACATTAGTATTTGAAAATCACTGTCTTGAAGAAATTCGGGCCCTCATCTCATCCAAAGCAAGAATCTTACTCAGGAACTCTTGATAACTCTCTTGGCCTCATTCATGCACTTCTATCTAGTAGCCGTTTTTAAGGGTCTTAAAACATGGTGCTTCTGATGCTACAGTAGTTTCATCTCCCAAGAAGGGAATCAAGGTGAGTGTGACGAAGTGAGGAAGAAGATCCTTTTGCATTTGTAATATTATCTCATACTGACTACTGAGATTTTATAATAAGCCCCCAGGGGAGCAGCAGTTCTCTCCATGTGACTGAGGTGTAAATGGATGGGGGGTTTTGCACCAGAATAGGTAGATTAAAAAAAAATTATTGGAGGCTACTTGATGTACAATACTGTGTTACTGCTGTACAGCAAAGTGAATCAGTTATACATACACTCACTCTTTTAGATTCTTTTCCCATATAGATCATTACAGAGTATTGAATAGAGTTCCCGATGCTAACAGTCCTTATTAGCTATCTATTTTATACAGAATAAGTAGATTTGACTCCCAGCATTATTGCTATGTGAGCAACAGCAGGTTAATATGGCTCTCTTTAGTTTTTGTTTTGTCTGTAAATTGGAGATGTGATAGCCTCTTTCACTCTAAAGAATATGATGAGGACTCTATGAGGGGCAATCCCATGACATCTGTAAAAATGTTTTATTAAAGCTCAAGTTGGTCTTTGTTTATTGTTATGTTCAATTCATGGGTTGATATAAAAGGTTTACTTCCAGAGCATTTCTTTGACTTCTCCCAACCTCTCTTGGCTGGTAAGATGGATCCTGAGGGTAGCCTCACTCTAGACACATATGACTTCCATGGTTCACATGGTGATCTAAACCAATACTCAGTTCAGTTCAGTCGCTCAGTCATGTCCAACTCTTTGTGACCCCATGGACTGCAGAACACCAGGCCTCCCTGTTCATCACCAACTCCCGGGATTTACTCAAACTCATGTCTGTTGAGTCGGTGATGCCATCCAACCATCTCGTCCTCTGTTGTCCCCTTCTCTTCCTGCCTTCAATCTTTGCCAGCATCACGGTCTTTTCAAAGAGTCAGTTCTTCGCATTAGGTGGCCAAAGTATTGGAGTTTCAGCTTCAGCATCAGTCCTTCCAATGAATATTCAGGACTGATTTCTTTTAGGATGGATTGGTTGGATCTCCTTGCAGTCCAAGGGACTCTCAAGAGTCTTCTCCAACACCACAGTTCAAAAGCATCAGTTCTTTGGTGTTCAGCATTCTTTATAGTCCAACTCTCACATCCATACAGGACTACTGGAAAAATCTTGGCTTTGACTAGACGGACCTTTGTTGACAAAGTAATTTCTCTGCTTTTTAATATGCTGTCTAGGTTGGTCATAACTTTTCTTCCAGGGAGTAAGTGTCTTTTAATTTCATGGCTGCAGTCACCATCTGCAGTGATTTCAGAGCCCCCAAAATAGTCTGTCACTGTTTGCACTGTTTCCCCATCTATTTGTCATGAAGTGATGGGACCAGATGCCATGATCTTAGTTTTCTGAATGTTGAATTTTAAGCCAACTTTTTCACTCTCCTCTTTCACCTTCATCAAGAGGCTCTTTAGTTCTTCACTTTCTGCCATAAGGGTGGCATCATCTGCATATCTGAGGTTATTGATATTTCTCCTGGCAATCTTGATCCCAGCTTGTGCTTCATCCAGCCCAGCATGTCGAATGATGTACTCTGCACATGTTAAATAAGCAGGGTGACAATATACAACCTTGACGTACTCCTTTCCCAATTTGGAACCAGTCTGTTGTTCCATGTCCAGTTCTAATTGTTGCTTCCTGACTTGCATACAGATTTCTCAAGAGGCAGGTCAGGTGGTCAGGTATTCCCATCTCTTGAAGAATTTTCCAGTTTATTGTGATCCACACAGTCAAAGGCTTTGGCATAGTCAATAAAGCAGAAATAGATGTTTTTCTGGAGCTCTCTTGCTGTTTTGATGACCCAGCAGATGTTGACAATTTGATCTCTGGTTCCTCTGCCTTTACTAAATCCAGCTTGAACATCTGGAAGTTCACGGTTCACATACTGTTAGAGCCCGGCTTGGAGAATTTTGAGCATTACTTTACTAGCGTGTGAGATGAGTGCAATTGTGCAGTAGTTTGCGCATTCTTTGGCATTGTCTTTATTTGGGATTGGAATGAAAACTGACCTTTTCCAGTCTTGTGGCCACTGCTGAGTTATCCAAATTTGCTGGCATATTGAGTGCAGCACTTTCACAGCATCATCTTTTAGGATTTGCAAGAGCTCAACTGGAATTTCATCACCTCCACTAGCTTTGTTCATAGTGATGCTTCCTAAGGCCCACTTGACTTCACATCCCAGGATGTCTGACTCTAGGGAGTGATCACAGCATCACTCGGTTGATTATCTCGGTCGTGAAGATCTTTTTTGTATAGTTCTTCTTATATTCTTGCCACCTCTTCTTAATATCTTCTGCCTCTATTAGGTTCATACCATTTCTGTCCTTTATTGTGCCCATCTTTACATGAAATGTTCCCTTGGTATCTCTAATTTTCTTGAAGAGATCTCTAGTCTTTCCCATTCTATTGTTTTCCTCTATTCTTTGCACTGATCACTGAGGATGTTAGTGAGGTCAATGTATATTAGGAGTAACTACTTAGTCCCTCTGGTTTTCAGCCATATAATGGAAATTATGTTACCCATTTACACAGATGAAAATGCTTTTCACAACCCTTGCCATGGATTATGTTCCTACTGTTTGCTAACACTGCACTGCTTTGAAGGGTGTTGAGCTCTGTTTTTTTTTTCAAATATCTGGCCTAATGCTCAGTTAGATTTAAAAGTCAATTTGGGGCTGGAACCATAGAGCTCACAACAAGCACTTTAGAAATTAGTGTAAAGGAGGTCATGTCATCTGTGGAATTAGAAAACCAACCCTTTGTGATGGCTTAGCTCCTCTTCTGCAGGAAGCGATTTTTTTCCCTCATATCTGTCAGTCACCTTAGTTCCTGCCTTCTGTAAGCCCAGAGCCCCCAAATGCCTTGCACAGTTACTCAGTATTTCTTGAATTAAATATACACCTTTTATTCAGAGATAGATCTTGGTATAAGACATGTTGCATTGATGAATGTGATGGGTATCCCTTAATACTTTGTAGAATTCAAACTTCCATATACAGCCAAGGTAGAATCTCTTGTTTGGAATGGTACTTGACAATCCAACATTTTCCAAAATATGTTCCATGTAGCACTAATCCTGTGAGATACTCTTCGAAGAGGATGGAACAGGATTCCATTGTTAACTAACTTTAAGGTTCACTGCCCACCCCTTCTTGGGAGGTCTGAATGCACGCGGGCATACCAAACACTGAGAAGTCCTGTGGTGGTCCCATCTTTTGTTTTGTTGTTTGATAATATGCAACAGGATTTGGTAAACTTGGCTCTCTTATTACCTCAGCTTCCTATGCTCTTAGTGGTGTGACATGGGCTGTACGTACACTAAGGGCAAACATCTCTTTTTAGTCTTTTAACTGCCACTCACTGCCTGTGAAGATTTGTCTCTAGACTACTCCAACTCCTAACTCAGTAATCTTGTGATGATACTGCAGCCTCTGATTACCTTCAAGGTAAAAGTTAAGAGCATTTGTTTTCTTCAATGTTATTTTTGAGTAGTCAATAAGCTCTCACACTACAAACATCAAAAAGTAAGAAAAGGTGCTCAGTGAGAATTCTCCTTTCTACCCCATCCCTATTAGCTCAGTTGCCATTTTCCATCACCAGCACCACCAGGGGTAATTGCTGCTTTTAATTTCTTATTTACCCTTCCATGCAATTCATGTTTAAGCATATCAATGCCAATTCAAATATATGTATGAACCTCTTTTTTAGAAATAGTAACTTATTTAACACATTTTTCAAAGAGCAAAAATTGCTTATCATCATCCTGCTGCTACTGCTAAGTCGCTTCAGTTGTGTCCGACTCTGTGCGACCCCGTAGACGGCAGCCCACCAGGCTCCGCTGTCCCTGGGATTCTCCAGGCAAGAACACCGGAGTGGGTTGCCACTTCATCCTAAAGGACATAAAAATCACAAAATTGAATTCTGCTTGACTTGAAGCCTTCATTTGCTCATGTGAAAAAGAGACAAGAAACTTTTCTGTTTATGGAGAAATCTTGGGGTTAGTAAACCAGAGATTTCTACATGGCAGGAGGCCTCATTCAGTGTGTGTCAAGTTCCCAAGCAAACCAGACTGCAAAGGGTCCTTCCAACTTTGCCATGCCGAGATCCCTTCTGGATGTTTAATTGCTGATATGAAATATGCATCATGAAAATACAAACAAAAAGGTAAAATAGAAAAGGAGATTTGCCGAATGATAATTTTAAGTATCATTTGAAGACTAGCAATTAGGCCAGGGAGAGGAAAAAAAGTAGCCATAGATGACACACTGAAATATTCAGCAGTAACTGCAAGCTCCTTTTCAGTTTTGAAACACTGAGACCGGGGGATTGTCCAATTATCCAGGCAGTATAACAGAATGGCTAAGGGGATTTAAAGTCAATCAGGACTGTTTTCATGTCCAGTTCTGCTACTTATTTTCTGTGTGATGGTGGACAGGTTACCTAACTTCTCTGTGTCTTCATCTCATCATCTGTAAAATGGGCCAGTAAGAGTATCTACCTCTTAGGACTACTGTGAAGGTTGTGGGAGATGGTGCCTATAAAGAACTTAACCAAGAGCTTGACTCAGCTCTATTAGTATTTGCTGAACAGAGGTGATTTGAAAGGGCCTTTATTTGTCAATGAACTATTTAGGCTGTATCTTTCCCCATCCAAGTAATGATCTATTCACTAAAAAGTTCAGACCAAGAGCAAGTTGTTGCTGGGTAGATTGCTTAGTTTCTATCTGAAAACTCTGATTTGTTGCCGTTAGTGATGCTTGTGCTTTCTTTCTGCTACTGCCTTAGAAAGTTCTAATGTATCCAACAGATTTGGAGTTAATTGGGTGTATTAACCAGTGAAAGATAATTTTAGTTCCAATGAAAAACAAAGCCAGATTCCTATACTTTATCTTAGTCCCTGGAAATGAGTTAGTGGACCAGAGATATTTCACTAATTTGCAGGAATGACTGAGAGAAAGATTCATTCCAAATTCCTATCCATTAATTCAACTGTACTGAATCCATGTTCTTTACATAAAGTAGAAATGATACTCAGAAAGGATCACAGTCTGAAACCCAGCTGTATAATAAGAACCATGTTGCTGATGTCAGCAACAAGGAAGCTGCAGCTTGTTGAAAGCCTTTGGGACTCTAGCATCCACTCATATTTGTAATATTTTTGCTTTTTTTACCCTTGAAATGACACATCATCTTACAATTTCAAAGAGAGTTTCAAATCAGAGAGGGCTGAGCCTATTTTTGAGCTGATGGGAGAATCATGGCAGGAAAGTAGCTGTCACTCAACAAATGAGGAATAGAGTCACTTCAGAAACTACAAATCCACAAATTTCTTTAGAACTAAGATCTCCAGACAGTTCTCAGACACTGGAGGAAGTCTTAGTCTTGGAATCCACCACAATATAAGTGAAGGAGTATAATTAACGTATAGTGGGTGAAATAATGGCTAGCTGCTCTTGACAAAATATCTACACATTTCCAGGAAATATGTAAGCCATGGATCACCAGCTTATTAAATGTAGGTGAACATGTCTCATTGGGGCCCTCAAGATAAATCGTATGAAAAATAGTACTTAATATCGCTCAGTGATTTTGCTCTAGAATCAGCTAAAAAAATTGACAGGAAAATTGTTATCTGTTATGGATGAGAATAATAAACTCACAAAGTAATTTTTATCCTGAATTCAGATACCGTCTGCTTCTCCCTCCCCCCACTTTCCACATGCTGTAATGGGATAAATGATGTTTTCAACCAGGGAGGGATGGGAGAAATTAAGAGGCTTTAGGAAAAGTATATCCTGAATTTCCAAAAAGCTGTCTAGGTCCAGAGTCTAGTCAGAAAGTGTATTCATGCTGCCTGGATATTTCCATTCACAGCGGAAGCAAGGCCGGGACAGCTGAAAAGGATTAGACTTGTGACCCTTTCCCAGGGAGATCCCAAAGTTGAAGCTCCTTGGAGCCTCACAGCTTGTTGCCGTTTTGCCTTAATTTCTCTGGGTAAGCAGTCATGCTGAATGAATTTGTGATTCACTTAATAAACACTTGGGGGAATGATTTCTTGCTTCCTTGAGCCATGTTTTTTAATCTGGTCTACACCACCCTTCAAAATATGAAAGCAAAAAGAAAAAGAAAGCCTTAGAAAACCAAATGACTGGCTTTTCTCAACATGGGTGAAGAATGTTTCCATTCTGTTTGTGTTAGTACGGAAAAGAGTGTGCAGGAGTGGGATGGGCACTAAATTAGGTGTCAGCCCTACCTACCAGTGGGGTGACTGAGAGAATTACTACATTTCAAGTGGCTCAGAAAGCGTAATAATGTCTAGAACTATAAAGTCATATTATTCTTTTCTGTTTGGTGGGCCTATCAGACTTCAAAATGCTACTTGACTAGTATCCCCAAAACATCACTGTATAGTTAAGAAAATATTTGACAAGGCTATCTAAAGTGTTCACCTTAGATATGTGTTTTTTTTCCATCATTCGAAAATTGTTACACACAATCATGTGGTCTAACCACTGCATAGTTTCTTTAAAAAACAAAACAAACAGAAAATATCTATTCTATTTATAATGAACTGAAAGATTTGCTTGGCCCAGTCAGCTGACTTGCTGTACTTAAATGGACCTCAGCCAACTTGATCTGGCTCCTTTTCAGGTGAAACATCCAGATGGCCCAAATAACCAGCTTTTCCTGCATTTGTTCAGTTGTTCTGCATGGAGAGGCTTAGTTTTAGGCAAATCATATAGCATGTTAGTTTTAACATTTTATTAATGTTCAACAGGAAAATAGATTTCTCTAACAGGAGCTCCAAAACAGCTCCTCCATTTCTTACTGGAGACCTGACTTCTCTTACGAGAACATGTTTTAGTTTATAAAGAAGGGCCATGTGCAGAGTCTTTTCAATGCTCTGTGCAGCACAACTTTATAACAGAGATCATTCTGTTGACAGAGCATATTGTATACAAAATGGAGATACGTTCAAGTTCAGGGCCGCCGTCTTCACAATATCATTCTCTGTATGTTTATGTATTGGTCATGTCACTAATCCTAGAGTAAACCGGTTGTTCAAGGATACTATAGCATTGCCAAATAGCCAAACAATGTTCCACTCTAAGTTATAGCCCCTGAACTTTATCACAGAAATCCATTACACATTTCTCATACCTTATTTCACTTAAAACAGTAGGAAAGAAACATTAGAATGTTTCTCATGTCATGAGATTCCTATGTGAAAAATTTACCTCTGTATATGCAATAAGGCGTTGTGGACATGGCCTTCCTGTACGAGGAACGTTGTTGGGCTGCTTCACATATAACTGTGTTGGTTCTGAAACTACAGATGTATGGCGCTGAGAGCACACAACATGCATGCTTCGTATGGCCGCTGAAGCATTATTTAAACAACCACAGTGAGGTGGTTTCAGTTTGACAACTACGAAATGTATTACACATTATTATTAGATCACTTTTGTTTTTGAAAGATGCTTAAACAATCCCCTAGAATTCACCAATTCAGACTCTGCTTTAACTTTGCCTTTCATCTACTGCTAAGAGCTCTTTCATTTCATTTCCTCCTGTGTAGGATCCTTTTTCTCCCATCACAGCCTTTTTATGATTTTCACTTCTCCCTGCCTGTCAACCCAGTTGTTCACTGAACATTCTTCCAAGTTTTTTGTACTAATTGTACAGTGTAGTTGTAGTGGGGAAAGGGAAGTGCTAGTAGTAAATAATATATATTAAATTGTAACAATAACAGAACAATAGCAGCTATAGTGGAAACACTTTATTTTTGCCTTCTTAGTATCCATTCTTCCTTCTGAAAACAGCTCCTCCATCTCTTGCTGGAGACCTGACTTCTCTTACGCTCAGCCTACATGGACAGAGGAGCTAGGCCTGGCCAGCTGGAGCAGTACGCCCTGTGGCCCCGGTGACTCACTGACTGCTGGACATGTGATCCAACCAGGCCGAAGAAACACCATTCCAGGGATTTCAGGAGACTCTTGGAATCTCTTCTTCCTGTGGTTGCTGAGCCAGGAGGATGTCTCAGCATCCACCCTGCCATCTCATGGGGGACAGTCTGAGGATGAAATCAATCAAAGGAATAGAGAGCCCAGTGACTCAGAGAAAACCCAGAGTGAGGACCTTGGATAAACTCTGAGATCCAGATTGGGCTTCTGTCACTTAAACTAGAAGAATCCTGAGACTGGTACAGGATGTAGTACTTATGGAGCACTGCTTGTGTGTCAGGCACCGAGATAAATGCTTTACCAGCTGTCCTCTCATGTAAGCCACACAATGGGTCTGTATTTGTTCTTATTGTACAGATGAGAAAACAGAGGTTTAAAGAGGTTAGGTAACTTGTCTGAGGTCATACAGATGTTTAGGAACACCAAAACCTCTGAACTGATAATATTTATAAGGCTGATTTTAGCAAGATAGCCCTGTGACATCGACTCAGAGAAATACCCAGATTGGAGGGCTGCTGTTCCCTAGGCATTGGAAGCACTAAATTGAAAGCATCAATTTACACATTTGGGGCTTAGTCTTTACTGAGCTGGTCTTGTCAGAACTGACCATAGATGAAATGAAAGCCAGACAAAATTCTACTCACTTGACCATGGGGCTTGTTAGAATTCTCCACAGTGAACAGGAGTGAGGAAGTGAGGACAGTCAGTTCCAAGGCCTCTGTGAAGAGACAGTATGTACGTCAGGCTATGTGTGTTAGTTACTTAATGCCTAGAAGAACTAAGGTGCTTCCAGAAAAGGGTCTTGGAATAGCCCCAAATGGGGTTAAGTGGCTGGTGAGAGGATGAGGTAGTGGTTGACCCCAGAGTCCATTCCAGCCAGCATTTGTGGCTGCAACTGATTTGTCATGGTCTGGCCCAGGACGAGGTGAAGTCATTGTGGTTGAAGGTAAAAAATGATCCAAGCATGTTCCAGGCTGTGGCCTGTTTGCCCCCTAATCCATCCCTTGCCCTTCCCTGCTTCTCAAGGGGACTGGCCTCTGCATGTTACCTCTTCCAGGTCTGTGTGTTAGTTGGCTGCTGCCTGGCTATAGGCAGTAGTAGGCACTGATGAGGTATTGGTGGGGGGAACAAGGGTTAGTGAGGTCATTTCTTTCCCTCATTCTCTGTCTCAGACTCATTCTCTGGCAACAGCTGGGTCTCCTTCATGGCTCCAGCCCCAAGACAGACCCATCACGTTCCACTTGTGTTCATCAACCTCTGGAAAGGCTGCGTTAGTCCCTTCAGCCTGAGGCTTCCTGCTAGCACTATCCTCTGCTGCTGTCTTAGCTCCTCCATCACCTGTAACCAGTTCCCTGCTGTAAATGCCTGTAGTGCCTCCTGTTTCTCCGGTGAGCCAAATGTTCAAAATACAACTGTTCCTGAGGGCAGTGACCCTGCATTTGTGTACCCTCATGTTCAGTTCAGTTCAGTTCAGTCACTCAGTTGTGTCTGATTCTTTGCGACCCCATGGACTGCAACACGCCAGGCTTCCCGGTCCATCACCAACTCCTGAAGCTTGCTCAAACTCACGTCCATTGAGTTGGTGATGCCATCCAACCATCTCATCCTCTGTCTACACCCTCATGTCAGATCAGATCACATCAGTCGCTCAGTCGTGTCCGACCCTTTGCGACCCCATGAATTGCAGCACGCCAGGCCTCCCGGTCCATCACCAACTCCCGGAGTTCACTCAGACTCAAGTCCATCAAGTCAATGATGCCATCCAGCCATTTCATCCTCTGTCGTCCCCTTCTCCTCTTGCCCTCAATCCCTCCCAGCATCAGAGTCTTTTCCCTACACCCTCATGTAGTATGTGCTTAAAAATAAGTTGGTTGCTTAATTAGTTTGTTTGGACTCTCTTGCCAGCCCAACCCATCATTTGTACCTTCTGCTTTCACAGGACTGCTTTGCAGAATAAGAGATCTCGTTTCGAGGCCTCATTGTAATGGGCTGGCTGGTCCCGTCGAGTTCCTACTTACTCCTTTGCAGGCTGCTGGGAGCTAAGTAACAGGTGGCTTTCCTGAAAACCTTTTCCATCTTCTCAGTAGTCATATTAAATATCTGATTTTGCGTGGGCTAGTCAGAGAAAACATACTTCCCTTTTCACTGAAGACAGGCATCTCAGTGTGACTTGCTACAATTGTTTTTTTTTCCTAATTTAAGAGACAAGTTTGATTTCCCTTGAAAACAGTGGTTAATGGACTTAGAATACTAATTCCCAGTTTAATGCAGCAAACTTCAAGAGTAGGCTTTCATGTGAGCACAGGTAAATCACAGAATTCTTACATCATGGTACTGAAAAATCCCATAATTAAATAAAAAACATTTTCTAAAGCCATTTCTTCAAAGTAAAGTCAACTTGAATTCCTTGTTTGTACCTGAGTCTGGAAATTTATCTTCAGCTGCAACTTATACTCACCTCCAGAATGCCTTATTTCTGATACAAACCTTTCTTGACCAACCCCTGCCTCAGAAGAAGCCTAGGAGGTCCTACATGGGCAGGTGTGGTCAATGGCACAGCTGACTAGAGCTGACTGAGCCAATGATGCTGCTTTGGTACAGTGTTTTGTTGGCTGTATCGTCTGCAGTGGGGTTGGCCAGAGTGGGAGGACTTTGGGAGTATCCACAGGAAGTCGGTATTTCCTGACCAGCTCATCCCTTTCTTACTCTACAGCATTTTCTTGTCTACAACTAAAACGTTCTGCCTTGTATTTTCCTGCCTAAAGGCCTCTTGAGACAGTGGGCGTTTTTTTTGTTTTCTTTCATTTCTCAGCTTGTGCCAAATGTGTCAGGAGTGAAGTCCATAATGCATAGATCTTGGCCCCAGATCTTTTAAGGATGTGGCCTCTTTGTTTCTGGCTTCACAGTAACCGAATATATCTGCAAGTATAACCCTTTAAGAAATTCTGGCTCAGAGCTTCTGTAGAAATGAGAACCCTATTAAGAGGAGATGGAGAAGAAAAACCTGACAAACTATCCCCTTCCAATGAACCAAGGAAGAATAGAAGAGAGTGAATAGAAAGCCATCTAGAGTGGCTGTCCAAGGAGAGGACTAAGATGAAGCATCCTCAGTCTCTTCCTTAGTAACCAGACCTGGCTCTCACTTCACCTCAGAACCAGGTCTTCTGGGTAGGGCCACCACATCTGGTCAAGAGATCAACTCCATGAAGCACCATCCTCATAAATTCTAAAATCACATAGCAGACCTATGTAATTAGTCTGCCCCCAACTGTACATGATGCCCTATTGTGGAGTAAGGCTTCCTAGGTTTTTCTTGCTACACCTAGACCTAAACCTACAAGATCTGCTCTCTTTTAGGCCCAGCTCTTTCTCTCTGTGAGGCTTCCCTGGTGGCTCAGAGGTTAAAGTGTCTGCCTGCAATGTGGGAGACCGGGGTTCGATCCCTGGGTTGGGAAGATCCCCTGGAGAAGGAAATGGCAACCCACTCCAGTACTCTTGCCTGGAGAATCCCATGGAGGGAAGACCCTGGTAGGCTACAGTCCACCGGGTCGCAAAGAGTCGGACACGACTGAGCTACTTCACTTCACTTCACTTCTCTCTCTCTGTATAAACTATGTCTGTTAGGCCTCAGTGTCTTTGCCTTAAAAAAGAAGGGGTGATTCCTACTTCAGAAAGCTTTTATGAGACCGAATGAGCTGGCAAAAACAGGGACTTACATTACTTGGGGACAGTATTTCCTAAAGACTATGTAGTAGTATTTTCAAGTTGGCACTAACAAAATTAATCTTTGGGAACAAAAATTTTACTCATATGAGCTAAACTAACTTGTTCCATGTGCTGGGACAACCACGGAAATTAGCAAGGGCTAATGTGCTCAGGGTCCCCAAGAAATGCGGTGGACTTCAAATCATCCCTGCCTTAGAAGATTATGGATATTATGGGTCATAATGGCCTTGAATTATTATTACCCCTCTGTACTAATACAATCCTTGAGTTGACTGAAACTTTCTTTATTGTTAGGGTCAGCTTCATTAGGAAATGCTGTCAGCTACAAGAGAAGGTTGTTTTCAAGTACCAGATGGGTTCAGAGAGAAGGGATAGAGAAATAACACAAAGGAAAAGATGCTCATGGAACCAATGAGTTTCTTGGGAAGCAGCAACTGGATTGGCTCTGAAGGGAAGATTCTGAGAACTTAGAAGCAGACAAGACAGACGTGAGTAGATGCATGGCAGAGAAAAAAGTTTGGTATGTTAGTGGGATAAACAGTTGACTGGAATGGGTATCGTGCATTTGGGGAGTGAAAGACACTGGTTAGTGGGGTGGAGTCATCACAGACCACAGATGGCTAGGAAAGCACCATGGGCCTGCTTGGCGCTCAGACCCCACTGAATGTGTACTTTCCATGGTCATCAAACCAAGTATGTGGGGAAAAGCCTGTTCCTTCACCTAGGTCACAACCTTAGAGAATCTTTTTTTTTTTTTTTTTTCTGCACGGTCTGGTGCTTCTCTCTTTATATAATTTCTCATGTGGGACCACAAACTGTTTTGTCAAATAAACAGTCCCTTCCTCAAGGGGTGTTCAGACTGGAACTTATTTTCAAAAATGCGTTTGTCTCCCAGCAAAAAAACACAAGTTGACCATCCTCAAACTGGCATCCTTCAACTTAGAAAAACAAAGCAAGGTGCTACAAAGTATCTGTCATTGATAATTCACACTGACATCAAAGTTTGGTTTCTTTAAAAACGTAAGCCCTTAAATCCACTTTTCAAGTGGCATTGAACATTTAGTCAGAACAGAGACCTCCCTGAAATGAGAGCGCTAATTTTCTGATGCAGCATCTGTCTCAGGAACGTACCACTGCAAGCTCCACAGCATGGAGTTCCTAGTGACCTTGGTCCAGTCCTCAAGGGTGAGACCATTGAGTCTTTCCAAAGTTCCCTTCTCAGGGTAAGTAATGTATGGGGTATAAGTTTGAGCCAAAACTTTGCTGGTTGCAAGAAGAGGAGACTCAACCAAGCATACATAAATGTTATATAGATGTTGAGATGCCATTAAACAAATTTAAGCCAGTCCTCAATGGAACTGAGCTTGAAACTGGGAGCCATCAGGGAGAAGGCCACTTCTCTGTCTCTCTCTGGAGCTGCACAATCCTTCACCTGCTTTCCTTTGTGTTTGCTTCATTCTTTACCCCTAGACATACTTTGATTCTCATTGCTCACAGTGGTTAGGTTCTCTAATATTGACACAAGCATCAAATCAGCAAACAGGAAGCCAAGATTCCCAAGGGAAATACAGGACTAGGTTCCTATGAGCCTCTGGTCACAACACTTCTGCCAACCAATCAGTCTATAACCATGCTTTATGTGTATTTCTGGTTTAAGGCACTTTATCACTGATTTATTAACACTGAACTCACAACCAACAGCACTATAACCTGAACAGAAGCTTATCTAATACATGTATTTTTTCTGGAAGGAGCATCACAGCCTTCTTGAGCTTAGGGACACAAGACAGTGCTTCAGGACTACACTACACTTGGGGGTCGTTTTAAATAGTGATGTGACCAATAAAAAGCACAAAAATGGGGGAAACGTGGCACTAGCTGAGAATGCGGCATTGGGTAATTCAGATTTCTCACCACTTTGCTCATGTCTGCAAATGACTGCAAAAGCACTGCAGGCGCTGATTTGGGGTTACAAGTAAATTTTAGCAAGAAAGCAAACGCACAAATAGGGAACACATGGACAATAAGGATCGCCGGACTGCAGCTCCTTCTCTTGGCTCAAAGCTTCTGCTTCTCTGTACCTTCTTCTTTTTCTGTGGCTTTCAGGCCCCCAGCTCCAGCTTCAACCCGGACCCACAAGGTCTTTCCACTGTTACTATGGCTAAATGTCTCAGTCACTTCAGGTCTCTTTGCCAACGCCCCCCCCCCCACCCACCCACACACAAAAAAAGAATCTGTGTGGCCTAGCCTTGCCTTTGAATTAGTTTCATTTGGATGCATTAGTGTCATCTGTGGTCCAATCAACTACGTGCAGGTACAGTGGATGTGTGCTGTTTAAACTCTGTGACTCTTTGTAATCCCATGGCCTGCATCCCCCGCCAGGCTCCTCTATCCACAGGATTCCCAGGCAAGAATACTGGAGTAGGTTACCATTTTCTCCTTCCGGGGACCTTTCCAGCCTAGGGATTGAACCCACATCTCCTGCATTAGTAGGCAGATTATTCACCCCTGAGCCACTAGGGAAGCCCAGTGGGCATGTGTTAGGGAAGTCATAGGGTATATAGACTCCTTTAGGCCCCAGTATGGGGCTTATTAAAGTGTCACTGGCAGAGCCCACTGGGGTTCCCGGAGTGTGGGGTGAGGGAGTGAGGGGGTGGGAGGGTATGGTGTGGGAGTGGTAAAGGGAATAAGATGGAATCTATGTGATAAGAGAAAGTCTAACCTCTTCTTTCCTGCTTCATCTAGTTTCACCTGCCTATATGGTGTCTTGTGCAGAAGCCTTGCTCCTGGTGTTTCAGACCATAGTATGCCCAGAGCTCCTAGTGCTGCGAAAGGGCCAGGCTGACACCTCACCTCCGCGGGCAGGTGCATGGAGAAGCGCTGCCATACCTGGCACTCAATTCAAGGTGGCAGCAGCAGTGGGCTGTGCGCAGACTCACTGCGCCCCGCACTTAGTCTGTAATGCGTGGGCAGCGCCTGCGCTGACTGCAGGAACCCCATCCCCTCCGGGCTGAGGAGATCCCTAGAAAGCAGCTCCTCCCCCAGCCTGTGGAGAGGGCGTGGATTCTAGAGCCCCAGCTTGCAGCTCTCCACCCTTGACCAAAGAATGAAACTTTGTTTCTGCATGGAACTTGGTCTCTTTCTGTTGGCATGAGTGACAGGGGGCAGGAAGACCCTTCTTGGGGCCTGATTGACTCAAAAGGGTCAGTAACAAAATCAAAAACAGAAGATGGAGATAAAGCGGCTACTTTTCTGATATATTCTAATCTCAGGAGTACCAGGAAATACCACTTTTCACTTTCATTCCAAATTTTCCCCAGACGCTTAAAATTTCCTTCATAGGGACAAGGACTGCTATTTGTGGTTGCAGATGGGTCTTAAAATGCAAAAATATATTGAAAGTCTTAAGAAAAATAAGGTTGATTCTCACAAACGTATAAATGGCTAATGATAAGTCATTTTTCTGAAATCAGATATTGTAGAAGATACCAAAGGAAGATGCACTTCGGAACAGAAAGCAGCACATAAAGAGTAACCAGAGAGCTCTCAGGGGAAATGGCATCTGAATCCTAATTTTACCTGGGTTGGAGTTTGCTTGAGTGTTTCATTTTTGTCTTCTTGCCCCAACACCCGCCCCGCACTGCCCCTCAGATTGTCTCAGTTCAGTTGAGTTCAGTCGCTCAGTCATGTCCGACTCTTTGCGACCCCATGAATCGCAGCACACCAGGCCTCCCTGTCCATCACCAACTCCTGGAGTTCACCCAGACTCACGTCCATCGAGTCAGTGATGCCATCCAGCCATCTCATCCTCTGTCGTCCCCTTCTCCTCCTGCCCCCAATCCCTCCCAGCATCAGAGTCTTTTCCAATGAGTCAACTCCTCTCATGAGGTGGCCAAAGTACTGGAGTTTCAGCCTTAGCATCATTCCTTCCAGAAAATCCCAGATTGTCTCAGTGAGGGGGAAAAACTGGCGCAGCATTTAGTGGTCCATTACTGTGCCTGTGGGACTCTTTGAATGAAACCTCAGAGCAATCAGGTCTGAACTTTTCTAAACAGCACCAACTATCTCAGCAAAAGCTCCAAACTCACATATCCAGCGATCATGGAGCTGGACAGAAATTCAGTTAACAGGACTCTGCCTCTTTAAATGCCATTTAAAAATTATCATTCTCCTTTCATTTGAGCTTTCTCTTGTAAATCTTATTCCAACTCTAGTGTATCACAGTATTTCTTCTAAACAAACACAAACACAAATAAACCTAATGACAGATTGTCAGGAAGCATTTAACAGGAGGCTTCCTGTGTGCTGTTTTGGATCTGTCATGAATCCTCTGTCCCTTATTAATTCCTGAATATTCAGGAATTAAGTGGAGTAGCAAACTACTCTCAGGGGCTGAAGTTTGCATGCATTTCCATATAGTGATAAGCAACTATTTACGACCCTCTTCCTTTTTATTAACCATACAGTAAAAGTCATTATTTACAACCCTCTCTCTTTCATACGGATGACTTCATGTTTCCTTGATAACTTATAAGTTTTGATTTTATCTCTGCTGAAAATAGCTACCTTGTAACACAGTATAAATACCCACACAATGTTGAATAAAACACCTTTGCTCCATCAGAGCTTTGGCCCCCGTGTCTTCTCGCCCTCACCCTCGCCCTCGCCCTCGCCCTCTCCCTCTCCCTCTCTCTCTTTTTCAGGCTAATTCTCTGGAGTGCAGGGGCCCTCTGGGATCACTTTCCTGCCCGGGCTTCTAAGACCCTCTTGAGAAGGTGCTCTGAGCCTTCACCCCCATCGAGAGGGCGCCTGAGGCCTTTGTGAACAGAGCACGGCCCGTGTCAGGGAGTTTATTGGTTTTCTGCATAAACCAAGGAATATCAACCTCTTTCTCTCTCCTTTACTTTCTTATCATCAACTCCAGACCACCAGGTTCTGGTCCATTAAAGGATCTCAACAACAGATATCTTCCAAAGATGCCAAAATTTTCTGCATCTCATGACCCCAGAAAGGGTGGAAGAGAGAATAGCAAGACAAAGAAATCACCCTCATGGAGGCAAGGAGATAGGAATTTATACACAGACATAAATGGCACATAGATGGTCTGGGGTGGAAGAGAGGGCTGCCCACCAGGAAGGGAGATGACTGGAGCTCAGGAGAGGTAGGTTTGAGGCAAAAGAATGGAGGTTGGAGAAGCAGGTGAATGATTTCTATTCTATTGGGTAGATAAAACTACTGCAGCTTTTGAAAAGAAGAATGATACAGGAGAATCAGTGTCTAAGAAAATTTATTCCTAGAGAAGTGGGGCAGTTAAGGCTATGATCTCAAGAACTGGAGAAATGTGGAAGCCACTACAACTGGGAATTAACCAAGGGCTTAAATCCAGTATCTGACAACAGGCCTGGCTCATAACATTATCCAAAGGTCTCATAGATTTTAAAGCTAGAACAACCATAGTGAAAAAAATTGTTTCCTGGTATGTCAGTGTTTGGGATTGCTTTACCCAACGTAAGTGATGGGACATTAATCTCAGAAAAGCATATGCCTTCTTCCTCTAACACATCATGCCTCCCCACCCAAAACTTTTCTCCCCTATTTTCCTGATGTCATATCCTGGCACCCTAAAAGAGTGGCAGGAGATTATATAACAGTCTGAAGTATTAAAGAACATAAGACAATAAATAAGCTATGTAAATTGTGAAACATGAGTCATAACTCTTTTTGTTCTACATCTTTGTAATTGCATTTTAAAAAATTACATATTTTCCCTTCATGATAGAAATCTAAAACAAAACAAAATGGAAAAAAACCTCTAAGTGTCCTCACAGAAAAACCTGTTTTATCACATCATATTATGCCTTGACAACTGCTGAGAAAATAATAGACAACATTTTTGAGAGTCTATTGTGTGTCAGGCACTCAAAACCATCTACTTCTACACCTATTTAGAGATGCATGCGTGGGTGCTTAGTTGTGTCCGACTCTGCTGCCCCATGGACTGTAGCCTGCCAGGCTCCTGTGTCCATGGGATTTCCAGGCAAGAATACTGGACTGGGTTATCATTTCCTTCTCCAGGAGATCTTCCTGACCTAGGGATTGAACCTGCTTGTCCAGCATCTCCTGCATAGCAGGTAGATACTTTACTGCTAAGCCATGGGGGAAACCCATTTTAGAGATGAGGAAACTGAAAATAGAAAGTTAAGTGACTTATCCATGGTCACCCAATTACCAAGTGTCAGAGCCAAGACTTGAATTTAAGGGCTACTTCCATCTAAAGTCCATGCTCTTACCCATTATACCATACATCTCCCGCCTCCCCTGAAAGCCGGATCCTCAGAGACCAACAAAAGCCAGCCTAGGGTTGGCCATCTGCCTTGCAACAGGCTGCTATCCTGGATGCCACTTTTATGTTGCAAATGGAAACTTCCTGCTACAAATCTCCAGGCGTTACCAGTATCTTTTTTCTGCTCACATCCTGATCTTTGAAGAATAGACTTTGAAGCTCCTAGGCGAAAGCCACAATCTACTCTTGATAAGGAAAGAGAGATATTAAAATATAAAATAGCAGCAGGTCTTGTGGGAGAGTATTTGTCCTCAAATTAACTCTAAAAAACATCTATCTCTAAGAACAGGTTTGGAGCAAAAAGAATGAAGCCAAAACTTTATAGAGATATAGATGACCAAAGGAGCTGAAGCTAATCTTGAAACTAAGGATTTAAAAGCCTTACAGGAGAAAAGATTTTCTGAGGTTCCAGATAAGAGTTAAGTTTTATGGACAAATATTCTGTTTAAATCAGACTGGGCTAGGTGATGAGATACAGTGACAAAAAGACAAAGTCTCTGCCTTTTAGGAGATTACAGATCAATTATAGAAGGAACACAAAAATATAAAAGGTCAGTTCTGAAGCTTGATTGAAAATAAATATTTTTGGTTAAAAGATAAAATAATATAAAGATTTCAATAGATTCAGAAAAAACATTCAAAAATCTATTATTTGTTATTAGAAAAAAAACCTATTATTCATTATTAGAAACGAAATAACTCTTGGGAAATGAATAAAAAGAAACTTCATTTGAAAAAGGATATCTACTAAACCCATCCAAAATCATATTTAATTCTCAAATGTCCTTATTTAGTTTAGTAATAAAACAAGTAGTCATGTATGGATGTGAGAGCTGGACTATAAAGAAAGCTGAGCGCCAAAGAATTGATGCTTTTGAACTGTGGTGTTGGAAAAGACTCAAGTCCCCTGGACTGCAAGGAGATCCAACCAGTCCATCCTAAAGGAAATCAGTCCTGAATATTCATTGGAAGGACTGATGTTGATGCTGAAACTCCAATACTTTGGCCACCTGATGTGAACAGCTGACTCATTTGAAAAGACTCTGATGCTGGGAAAGATTGAAGGCGGGAGGAGAAGGGGATGACAGAGGATGAAATGGTTGGATGGCATCACCAACTCAGTGAACTGAGTTTGAGTAAACTCTGGGAGTTGGTGAAGTACAGGGAGGGCTGGTGTGCTGCAGTCCGTGGGGTGGTAAAGAGTCAGACACAACTGAGCGACTGAACTGAACTGAATAAAACAAGAATGTCTTCTGCCACAACTACTATTCTACATTGACTTAGCAGTCTTAACCAATTGACTGTAGTATACCAGGCTCCTTGGTCCATGGCCTTTTCCAGGCAAGAGTAGTGGAGTGGGTTGCCATTTCCTTCTCCATTGCAGGCAGATGCTTTACCCTTTGAGTCACTAGGGAAGCCTTACTTAGTTTAGTAATAAAACAAGAATGTCTTCTATCACAACTATTATTCTACATTGACTTGGAAGTCTTAACCAATATAAGAGTATAAGAAAACAAGCTATGAAATGAGATATAAGACTGCAAAGGAAGAGACTGGCTGTCTATATTGATAATTTATTTCAAAAAGCCGAAATAATCAATGTACAAACTTTCATAAATAGCAAAAGACTTTAGCAGGGTAGCTGAATACAAAAGCAAAACAGAAAAATTTAGTAATAATTGGCAATTCTTTAGCACTTCATACATTACAAAGCACTCAGAAATGTTCTCATTTACAAAAGCTTCCCTAAACCCTGTGTTTGATGTATCATCATCACATTATCAACAGAAATAGCTGCATCGTTTCCATTTGACAAATGTTTAACTGAGGCAGAGAAATTGCATTTTTCCCTTTCTTTAAAACTGACAAGTAATTTACATATGACAATAGTCACACATTTTGATGTTACAGTTTCACGAGTTTTGATGAACATATAGTCACGTAAGACCCACTACAATCAAGTTATAGAAAAGATCCATCACCCCAAAATATTCTCTGATGTTCATTTGTAGTCTAGCCCTTTCTTAATGCCCTGATACTCACTGATCTCTTTTCAATCCTGTAGTCCTTCCTTCCTCCCTTTCTCCCCTCCCTCCTTTCCTTCCTTCCTTGCTTTCTTTCTTCTTTCTTTTCCTTCCTTTTTAACTTTAACATTTATGTAAAAGAAATTATATAATATGTAGCCTTTTAATCTGAATTCTTTCACTTAACATAGTGTATTAGAGATTTATTATTGTGGTTGCAGGTAATAATACTTCCCTTTTATTAGTGAGTAGTAAGTATTCCATTGAGTAGATGCCCCAGAGCTTGTTTATCCATTCACTCACTGAAGGATATTTAATTGTTTTCCAATTTCTGGTGATTACAAACAAAGCCACTTAAACATTTGTATCCAGGTTTTTACGTGAATTTTAACTTTTCATTCCTCTTAAGTAACTGCGCAGGAGTTGGATAACTAGATCAAATGGTAACAGTGCATTTATCTTTATGAAAAGCTGCCAAACCATTTTCCAAATTATCATTCTGCATTCTGGCCAACAATGTGTGAGGGTTCCAGTTGCTCTGCATCTTTGTCAACACTTGGTATCGTTCAGATATTTTTAATGTTAGAGATTCTCATAGGTGTGTAGTAGTATCTCATTATGGTTTTAATTTCCACTTTCCTTAAAATCCCATGGGTGGAGGAGCCTGGTAGGCTGCAGTCCATGGGGTCGCGAAGAGTCGGACATGACTGAAGCAACTTAGCAAATGACTAAAGATGTTGAGCACCTTTTCATGTGCTTACTTTCCATATATACATTTCGTTTGGTAAAGAAAGAAAGATGATGGGGAAATATCTGTTCAATTTTTTTGCCCATTTTTAAATAGTGGAGTTCTTTTTTAAAATGAGTTGTAAAAGGTCTCTATATATTCTAGATACAAAGCCTTTATCAGATACGTGCTTTACAAATATTTCTTCTAGTCTGGGGCTTGTGTTTCCATTTTGTTAACAATGTCTTTTGTAGAGAAGCTTTTGATTTTGATGAAGTTCAATTTGTGACTTTTCTTTTATGAACTGTGCTTTTGATGCTGCTTTCAAAGACTTAGTGCCTAATGTCATGAAGATTTTCTTCTGAGAATTTATAGCTAGTTCCTGATGAAACTAGTCCTAAAAATCATATTCTCTGTACCTTCATTCATTATTCTATCTCACCACACCATAATCATAAAAAGACAGTTTTGTAAATTAAGGAATAAAAGGATAATTACATTGTGGCTTTTGAACATATAGCCAGGGATATGTCATTTAGCAATTAACTTTTCTCTAAATTTCTCATATATGTTGTTTTGCCTCAACTACACAAGTAAATTTCTCAAGATTAAGGACCAGGCTCTATAATGACTACCATGCCCAGCACTTTTGGCCCAAGGAGAAACATACAGACATATTGTAAAGTGAAAGTCACTCAGTTGTGTCTGACTCTTTGTGACCCCATGGACTGTAACCCACCAGGCTCCTCTGTTCACAGAATTCTTCGGGCAGGAATACTGGAGTGGGTGACCATTCCCTTCTCCAGGGATTAATCCCTCCTGATCCAGGGATTGAACCTGGGTCTCCTGCATTTCAGGCAGATTCTTTACCATCTGAGCCACCAGGAAGCCCCACAGACATATTGTGTACCCAGTAATGGTGCAGACTTCATTCACTGACTAAAGGTAACATTCTGGACTCATTTCATTCTGCTAACCTAGAGATCAAATCAGTCCTTCAGCTGGATGAGGCACTAGACCAGGAGGTCACTCTACTCTCTGGATGGGACCACCATCTGAGTGACGGAATAGAGGAGTCAGCCCCTCCCGGATGACACTAAGCTCCCAGGACCACAGGCTCACAAATCAATCTATTCTTTGTAGCAGAAGACACACAAAACAGGTTTGTTAATAACTTGAAGAATTTTAGACGCTGGGGAAAAAAAAAACAAACAAACATAAATTGTGAGGAATCTGATGAATAGGCCCAGACTGGTAGAAAGAAAAGAAGGTAAATAAGAGTTTCAGTGTAAGTATTATGGAAATAAATGGCCAAATTTATCTTAGTCATGTCCAACTCTTTGCAACCCCATGGACTATACAGTCCATGCAATTCTCCAGGCCAGAATATTGGAGTGGGTAGCCGTTCCCTTCTCCAGGGGATCTTCCTAACCCAGGGATTGAATCCAGGTCTCCCACACTGCAGGCAGATTCTTTACCAGCTGAACCACCAAGGAAGCCCAAGAATACTGGGGTGGGTAGCCTATATCTCTTCTCCAGGGGATCTTCCTGACACAGGACTTGAAGCAGGGGTCTCCTGCATTGCAGGCAGATTCTTTACTGCTGAACCACCAGGGAAGCCCTGCAAGTATTATGGGAATAAGTGACCAAATTGAAAGTTTAATGAATTATCCTAAAAGTATTCCAAGAGTCACTGTCATAACTTGGATTAGAACTCAAAACTCCTTGTTCTGAGCCTGATTACAAATCACCAGAGCCGGGAACATCAGCTCTGGGGCTGACAAATCCTTCCATGATGCAATCACTGAGGAAATGAGCTCCAACATTACACTCCTTTGATGCCTTTGGATTGCTATTTCACTCAGAAAAGAAAAGGTAGGTTAATATTATCTTCATTTTCAGCTAGAGAATGATAACAAAAGGCAAATAGAGCAATAGTGGTATGTGTGGTTGGGGAGACGCAGTGGGTAGAAGAAGGCCCACATTCCTCTAGAGAAACATAATGTATCACAAAAATTAGCTAGATAAAACAGAAAAGAGCAAACTCTTCAATTAAAAAATTAAACCCTGGGAGAAGGCAGAATTGGTAAGCTTATTAAAAATGGCTTTTCCAATTTCAAATGGCCTTATATTTCATCAATGAGAAAGTATGAGTTCAAAAATGTTTGGAAGAGTAGGGTTTACTGAGAAAGGATTTCTGAATAGACATACACTTGGAAGAGTACAGACTTTCTAAAGTGATATACACCTTGTAAGGTACTTCATAGTTGACATTCTATTATTACTAAAAGTGGTATGGTTTGCTGCTGTGTGAGAATAAGTTTTCAGTTGAAGAGGAATTAGAACCATCATGTTGACACATCCAGGAAAGGAAAGGAGAGCTATGCAGTCAACTTTATGGGTGTTACTCTTAGGATGATTCATATGGAAATTGTTTTGTAGTTTAAAAATGACTAAAAATCAGTAATTTTGTATCAATTCAGTTCAGTTCAGTCCCTCAGTCATGTCCACTCTTTGTGACCCCATGGACTGCAACATGCCAGGCCTCCCTGTTTATCACCAACTCTCGGAGCTTGCCCAAACTCATGTCCATCGAGTCAGTGATGTCATCCAGCCGTTTCATCATCTGTCATCCCCTTCTCCTCCTGGATTCAATCTTTTCCAGCATCAGGGTCCTTTCCAATGAGTCAGTTCTACACATTAGGTGGCCAAAGTATGGAATTTCAGCTTCAGCATTAGTCCTTCCAATGAATATTCAGGACTGATTTCCTTTTTAGGACAGACTCATTGGTTCTCCTTGCAGTCTAAGGGACTCTCAAGAGTCTTCTCCAACACCACAGTTCGAAAGCATCAATTCTTCGGTGTTCAGCTTTCTTTATAGTCCAACTCTCACATCCAAACATGACTATTGGAAAAACCATAGCTTTGACTATATGCTCCTTTATTGGCAAAGCAATATCTCTGCTTTTTAATAGGCTGTCTAGGTTGGTCATAGCTTTTCTTCCAAGGAGTAAGCATCTTTTAATGTCATGGCTTCAGTCACCATCTGCAGTGATTTTGCAGCCCCAAAATAAAGTCTCTCACTGTTTCCATTGTTTCTCCATCTATTTGCCATGAAGTGATGGGACTGGATGCCATGATCTTAATTTTCTGAATGTTGAGTTTTAAGCCAACTTTTTCACTCTCCTCTTTTACTTTCATCAAGAGACTCTACTTCTTTGCTTTCTGCCATTAGGGTGGTGTCATCTGCATATCTGAGATTATTGATATTTCTCCCGACAATCTTGATTTGTGCTTCATCCAGTCCAGCATTTCACATGATATATTCTGCATATAAGTTAAATAAGCAGGGCAACAATATACAGCCTTGACATACTCCTTTCCCTATTTGGAACCAGTCTGTTGTTGCACGTCTAGTTCTAACTGTTGCTTCTTGACCTACATACAGATTTCTCAGGAGGCAGGTCAGGTGATCTGATATTCCCATCTCTTGAAGAATTTTCCACAGTTTGCTATGATCCACACAGTAAAAGGCTTTGGCATAGTCAATAAAGCAGAAGTAGATGCTTTTCTGAAACTCTCCTGCTTTTTCTATGATACAACGGATGTTCGCAATTGGATCTCTGGTTCCTGTGCTTTTTCTAAATCCAGCTTGAACATCTGGAAGTTCATGGTTCATGTACTGTTGAACCCTGGCTTCGAGAATTTTGAGCATTACTTTACTAGCATGTGAGATGAGTGCAATTGTGTGGTAGTTTGAGCATTCTTTGGCATTGCCTTTCTTTGGGATTGGAATGAAAACTGACCTTTTCCAGTCCTGTGGCCACTGCTGAGTTTTCTAAATTTGCTAACATGTTGAGTGCAGCATTTTCACAGCATCATCTTTTAGGATTTGAAATAGCTCAACCGGAATTCCATCACCTCCACTAACTTTGTTTGTAGTGATGCTTCCTAAGGCCCACTTGACTTCACATTTCAGGATGTTTGGCTCTAGGTGAATGATCACACCATCATGGATATCTGGGTCATGGAACCTTTTTTGTGTAGTTCTTTTGTATAGTTCTTCTGTGAACTGACCCTTAGTCAGTTTCTCTATCCAGGAAGCTTCCATAAGCCTCTTATTCTTCTCCATCAAAGGGCAGACAGAATGAAAACCACAGTCACAGAAAACTAAACAAACTGATTGCATGGACCACAGCCTTGTCTAACTCAATGAAACTATGAGCCATGCTATGTAGGACCACCCAAGATGGATGGGTTATGGTGGAGAGTTGTGACCAAACATGGTCCACTGAAGAAGGCAATGACAAACCACCTCAGTATTCTTACCTTGAGAACCCCATGAACAGTATGAAAAGGCAAAAGATTATGACTCGTAAAGATGAACTCCCCAGGTCTATAGATGCCCAATATGCTACTGGAGAAGAAAGGAGAAATAACACAAGAAAGGATGAAGAGATGGAGCCAAAGCAAAAACAATGCCCAGTTGCAGATGGGACTGGTGATGGAGGTAAAGTTGATGCTGTAAAGAACAATATTGCATACAAACCTGGAATTTTAGGTCCATGAATCAAGGCAAATTGGAAGTGGACAAACAGGAGATGACAAAAGTGAACATCAATATTTTAGGAATCAGTGAACTAAAATGGACTGGAATGGGTGAATTTAACTCAGATGACCATCATATCTACTACTGTGGGCAAGAATCCCTTAGAAGAAATAGCCATCATAGTCAATAAAAGAGTCCGAAATGCAGTACTTGGGTGCAATCTCAAAACTGACCGAATGATCTCGATTTGTTTCTAAGGCAATCCATTCAATATCACAGTAATCCAAGTCTATGCACCAAAGTGATGCTTAAGAGGCTGAAGTTGAATGGTTCTATGAAGACCTACAAGACCTTCTAGAACTAACACTCAAAAAAGATGTCCTTTTCATTATCGGGGACTGGAATGCAAAAGTAGGAAGTTAAGAGATACCTGTAGTAATTGGCAAATTCGGCCTTGGAGTACAAAATGAAGCAGGGCAAAGGCTAACAGAGTTTTGCCAAGAGAATGCACTGGTCATAGCAATTTTATATGGCTCAACTTAATTCTGAACCACCATTCAATTCCAATGATCCATTTTCTAGCTATAGTATATTTTTAGTTACTATTCATTTTCCTGACTAAAGCATTTCCTGGGCCCAATCACAGACCATGATCCATGGACAACTTGAGGCTCCCTTCCTGCCAGCCCAGCTGAGGGACTACACTGGCACCTTCCCCCTCTCAACCACCATCACCATCTACATCAAGTCCTGACTGCAAAAATCTAACCATGGTGGCATATGGAATTAGCACCTCATTTAACCTGAGATTTTTGGAAATATTCAATTGTATTACTTCTTTTATTCTAAAAAAAAAAACCAAGTTGTCATGATGGAGCTGCCAAATGTTTTCAGTTTATTAAATAAGACATTTCCTATGGGGCCTCCAAAGAATAGAGACCTCAAAATGCAGATGTGTCCTTTTATATAAGCAGAGCCCTATCTGTTGCCTTCGACTCATTTAATAGAGAATTGAGCAACTGCCACATGCCCAGCACCGTCAGGTACACTATGCAGATCCCAAAGCTGCTGAATTCCCATGTGGGTGAACAGACAAGATATATATCTAATGGGCTAAATCACATGAGTTGAAACTTGTGGTGGTGGGTTGTTTTTTTTTTGGCCGTGCTATGCAGCTTGCAGGATCTCACCTGGGCTGACCAGGGATCAAACCTGGCCCCTTGACAGTGAAAGCACAGAATCTTAATCACTAGATGGTCAGGAAATTCCTTTATCCCCCATGGGTTGAAATTTCAGTAGCAAAGCAACGCATTTGGGAATTCGTGGTGTAATAAAGGCACACATGCCAAGAGAGTCCTAAGTTCAAAACCAGCAGGTAGTATTTTGAACTTAGGAGAAGAAGGGTACCTCTGTGGTTAGGGAAATCTAGAGGTAGAATTTTAGCAGCGTTTGAAGAAACAATAACATTTATATAGGAGGAGACAATAGAGAAAAGACAATCTAGATAGAAGCTACAAGATTTTTAAAAAAGCATGGTACCAGGATAGCTTATGGGGATGATGAATGACGGTATCCATTATTTATTGTGTGGGCAGCCAGGTGTCATCTACTACAGAGCAGTCCAGTACAAATGATGGGTACCCTTATCACTTATTAGTGGGAAATCCACAATTTCAGAAAAAGAGCAAAGTTTCCTTTGTTCTTTTTCCACCGCCCCTGCTCTCATCTGACTCTCCCTTGGAGCTGAGTCTGGGTGATTAGTATTGAACGGCGTTGAGAACTCCTCAATATTTTTGGCAGTGATTCCAGAAGAAAAAGCAGAAGCCACAACTAATTTTCTTGCTTTTACTATCTTTTTAAAGTACTGGATTTTAAGCATTAAAAATGTTGCATTCATGACTGATAACTTCTCTGGTGAATTAAACTGTCAAAATAAGTGCAAACTACTAAATAGTTTCAGAGAAAATTACAAAAGCCTAAGTTGGTCATTGCTTTCCTGTTCAACTCAGAAGCCATACCCATAGGTGGTTAGTGACTTCATGGGGAATGCTCCCTAGGGTATTTTTTTTTTTAATATTTATTTATTGGCTGTGCTGCATCTTAGCTCTGGCATGCAGGATATTTTAGCTGCTGTGTGTGGGATCCAATTCTCTAACCAGGGATGGAACCCGGGCCCCCTGCATTGGGAGTAGCCACTTGGCTACTGGGGAAATCCCTCCCCTAGGGTATTCTTACTTTAAGAGAAGTCAAAGAGAAGAGGACAATGCTTACCAAAAAGAATGAATTTCTCATGACAGAATTTTAGGTCCTGGAGCACCTAAGTGGAAAGATAGTTTAGGAGAGGAAATCTTTCA
The DNA here is from genome assembly GCF_029407905.1 of Bubalus kerabau. Lineage (NCBI taxonomy): Eukaryota > Metazoa > Chordata > Mammalia > Artiodactyla > Bovidae > Bubalus > Bubalus kerabau. The sequence goes on from NC_073624.1 coordinate 141,885,395, forward strand.
AATCTCTCACTATACTCCAAAAACTACTTGAAGGGAGGTTAGCCCTCTTATGCCTTCTCACATGTAAAGGACTAGTCCCAGAACCTCCATTTGATCCTGGACAAGTCTGGGGGGGGTGCTATTGAGAGAGAATTCTGAGACCCAGATTCCTCCAAGAGAAAATAATAATTTTGGCAGGTGAGCAAGTTATCGTCACAGTGTAAGCATTGCTTCACAACAGCCAGCGTCCGTGAAAAGAGGCTGGGTCGACTTGGAGAGGCAAGGTGGCCCAAGCCTAACTTTAGTGAGCTGCCGTCCCAGCCTCCCTCACACTGACGTGCATTCACCTGGGCATGGAGCATGCGTGCTTGTGTCAGGCCAGGAGGGGCTGGACTGCCATCAGACAATAGGATTTTGAGTGGGACTTTTCGTGTTGTCCCAGAATTGTCCCAAATAGCAGGCACTCAGTACCCTTCCTTCTAGTGGACAAAATTGGAGTTACACATCCCCCACCAACTTACTAAATGCCTGTCATCATCAGTGATAGATATTCCCCCCTATAACACCCATCCTGTATGCAGTCCACTCCTCATAGGCAGACTCCCCCCGCACAACACCCCACCCTGCAGTCCACTACTCATAGGCAGATGCCTTGCAGAGGAGAGGGTATCAACAAGGGCCTCTGTCGGCCCTGGGAGAATCCAAGGAGCTTGCTACACAGCCTTGTAGGAACAGTGTGTGTGAAGCTATTCCCCTGACCCCTTGGGATTCACCTAAGATGTCATTAAAGGTCAGGAAATGGAACTGAAGGAAGTGCAGTTAATTGCAGTGACTGGGGGAAATACTGTTGTTCCATGTTAATATGTTATAGGATTTAGATGGTTCAATAAACTGGCTATAGTCATAAATCTACCACTGCACACTTTATTACATCCATATCACATACCACCTAAATAACATGTCTGAAACAACTCAAATGCAATTTCTCCTCAGGGCAGAATGCAGTAACCTCTTTAACAATAATCATTTAGGGCCCTCCTGATCTCTTTTCACTTAACAAAGCCACCTTGGGTTCCTTCACTTATACTACAGTATAAAAGACTTTAAAAGTTAATATTAATGCTTTGAGCAATCGGGAGGGTGGGGAGGTAATTACTAGAGCCTTCTAGTTGTCTTTGAATTCCTAATTACAGTCTCTCACTGACATCCTGGTGGTCATTCTCAACCTTGAGGGCAGTCAGCAAGTCTAAGCAATGCCTGTCGGAGCCACCGGGTGGCACTGGCAGGCCTGATATGTGGGCAGGAGAAAGGAGGAAAGAAAGGAAAAGAGGCAAGGAGAGAGTCAAGACGGAAGGGTGGGCGTAGAGAGGGGAACAAGAGAGGCACAGAGATGAGAGAGAGAAAAGAGAAAGATGGACAGAAAAGAAAGACTAGGCCTCAGGGCACCACTGCCTTGTGTGCTTCTGTAAGCATACCTGACACAGCAGTGAGTTGAGCTCGTTTTTAGTCATCTTTACATCCCCAGGACCCAGCTTGGTCCCTGGCACTCAGCTGATGTTCTGGGCGCGTCGACTGGTGGAATGAACACTGCTGCACCCAGGAAAAGGTCCTCAAATGGAGAGGTTGGCAGTGTGTGTCTGAAGGCTCCGCTTATTCTTCTGGGATACCTCAGTTGAAAATTTAAGGAGTGGTGCCTCATTTGGGTTCTCAATCGACGGTAAATCTTTCCTTGCAAAGAGACAAAACAAGGATATGGACACACAAGCACAGAGGGAAGATGATCAGGGCTTGACATTCTATAAAGGGCTGGAAATAAATATTTCAGCCTTTACAAGCTGTGCAGTGTCTGTTATAGCTACTCAGCTATGCCACTGTAGCAAAAAAAAAAAAAAAAAAAAAAAAAAAAAAAACAGCCATTAACCAAACATAAATGAATGGGAGTGGCTGTGTGCCAATAAAACTTTATTCATAAAAACAGGCAGTGGGTCAGATTTGGCGCCTGTTTTGCCAACACTTCAGTGCTCTGGGTTCTAAGATAATCTTTCTGATTTTTCCAATCTTGCTCTTGCATCCTATTTGATCCAATACCACTTTCGGTACATAATTGTTCATTGGTTTCTCTTTGAATCTGTTGGCTTGTATGATTTTAGATGGTATACACCTTGGGGAGACCTAAGACCCCATAAATATGGCTTTGATGCACCATTAAGTATTCCTGTCTTCCTGTGTGATCAAACTCAAGGGGTATCTCAGGAAATATTCATACAAAAAGACTCTTAGCTTTGAAATTCTCATGACATGCAGCTTTTGAATATTCTGTAGAGGCATAGATGAAGCAACGTGATTAAAAGTTGCAGAATAGAAGTCTTGGGGAATTATATTGCTTCGGCTACAGTGAATCAGATTCAAACCAGCTTGAGAAAGGTCATTCCCAGCCCATACTGTGAAGTAAATACAGTTTGTCTTTGGAAATTTCTAGCCACATATTCTCTACCCCTCCTTTTCCAGTATTCAGTGCCCTAATTTATTTCCTTCCCCTCTCTCATTTCCATTGAGAAATTGATCCTTCACTTTACTAAAACAAAGATAACTAATTACAGATTAACTTCCTTCCCATTGAGGGATGTTCATGTTTTCAAATAGTTGAGAGTACTACAACTGAGGGACACAGTACTAATGTATGCGCTGGTTAAGTTCAGATATCCTTAGAATAACTGCTCCCCAATAGGCAATGGCACCCCACTCCAGTACTCTTGCCTGGAAAATCCCATGGATGGAGGAGCCTGGTAGGCTGCAGTCCATGGGGTCGCTGAGGGTCGGACACGACTGAGCGACTTCACTTTCACTTTTCACTTTCATGCATTGGAGAAGGAAATGGCAACCCACTCCAGTGTTCTTGCCTGGAGAATCCCAGGGACGGGGGAGCCTGGTGGGCTGCCATCTATGGGGTCGCACAGAGTCGGACATGACTGAAGTGACTTAGCAGCAGCAGCAGCAAGCCTGTCTTGGCTTTCTTACAAGCAGAAAAACCTAGAGGACCTGGTGCCCAAAACCTTTACCTTCTCCCCTCAAGATCCTGTTTCTTCCCAAGCCAGTAATAACCAATGATCTGTAATAGGTATCATCCCTCCACAGACAGGGACTCTCTGAGGGTAGGGCCTTACCTCAGAGGGCTGACACTAAGGCATTAGGGACAGGCAGGCCAGCAAAGGAAAGATTTGGGGGGTGCGAGGACAGTTGCAATGCCCCTTGGATGACCCTACAGAACCAGCTGCTCAGATTGCATATGTGTAGCTCCAGGTCTGTGATAAGAATTCAGTCCTGGAGAAAATGACAGGGATCTCTTCACATCTGGCAGTTCCTCCACTCTGGAATGTACATTCCACAAAAGGCTGAGCTTGTGGCTGCTCAGCAGTCCCGCCAGTGACTAACACCCATGGTATATGGAGTCTACATCCTGAACTTTCTGGGATTGTCCAGATTCAAGTATGCTCTCCTAGGGTTGCTGTAAATCACTGATCTATCCCAGAAGCTCCAATGTTTGGTAATTAGTTTCAAAATAATTTAAACCAGTGGGCATTCCAATAAGCAAGCATATGGATTAAAAAGATGGGATTCATATCATCTGAAGAAATATTAATTATTCATGGAGACACAGACATATTATGTGTCTAAAGCTATCTAATGCAAAGTCTCACTTCAATATCATTTGAGATATATTCAAAGTCACTGAAAACATTATAGAATTTTATTTTACTGTCAAACTGTATTCAAAGAAAAAGAGGGAAAATATACTTTTAAAGAGATCCTGCTATAGGAATATCCCTTTTGGAGGAAATGTGACAATTCAAAAGTAACATTTTGTCCCAATACACTATATTTCATCAATTTTAAGGTGCATATTTATTTAGAATTTTACATCTCTGCAATGATTGTACATTTTTTAATTGGTGTTAAATGAAAGCATTTTTTTCTTTCTTAGTATATGTAAAACAATGGTGCATTTTCTAATTAATGGCATCTTAGATTCAATAATATACAGTGTTGGTGATGTAAATGTCATTCAAAGTGGAAAATTTGATAATACTTCTTATATTATATTAGATAAACACAAGCTGTCAGTCCTATAGCTTCCAGTGCTATACTGAAGAAATTTATTACAAACATATTTTTGAAAATGCAGTTTACTGCAAATCACATGTTATTCTGTAAGACACACTCATGGCTCCAGATATTTAGACCACATCTCTAATTTCTGCCTTGCTAAAACCAAATTTTTTTATCAATATGAATGATAAAGGTGACACCATGTTTCCACGAGTTCAGGGTATTGAGCAAAACACTGTGTCTCACAATTGTGATATATATAGCATACCATGGGAAAAGGAGCTCGTCAAGGCTGTATATTGTCACCCTGCTTATTTAACTTATATGCAGAGTACATCATGAGAAACGCTGGACTGGGAGAAACACAAGTTGGAATCAAGATTGCCGGGAGAAATATCAATAACCTCAGATATGCAGATGACACCACCCTTATGGCAGAAAGTGAAGAGGAACTCAAAAGCCTCTTGATGAAAGTGAAAGAGGAGAGTGAAAAAGTTGGCTTACAGCTCAACATTCAGAAAACGAAGATCATGGCATCCGGTCCCACCACTTCATGGGAAATAGATGGGGAAACAGTGTCAGACTTTATTTTTCTGGGCTCCAAAATCACTACAGATAATGACTGCAGCCATGAAATTAAAAGACATACTCCTTGGAAGGAAAGTTATGACCAACCTAGATAGCATATTCAAAAGCAGAGACATTACTTTGCCAACAAGGGTTCATCTAGTCAAGGCTATGGTTTTTCCTGTGGTCATGTATGGATGTGAGAGTTGGACTGTGAAGAAGACTGAGCACCAAAGAATTGATGCTTTTGAACTGTGGTGTTGGAGAAGACTCTTGAGAGTCCCTTGGACTGCAAGGAGATCCAACCAGTCCATTCTGAAGGAGATCAGCCCTGGGATTTCTTTGGAAAGAATGATGCTAAAGCTGAAACTCCAGTACTTTGGCCACCTCATGTGAAGAGCTGACTCATTGGAAAAGACTCTGATGCTGGGAGGGATTGGGGGCAGGAGGAGAAGGGGACGACAGAGGATGAGATGGCTGGATGGCATCACTGACTCGATGGACGTGAGTCTCAGTGAACTCTGGGAGTTGGTGATGGACAGGAAGGCCTGGCGTGCTGCGATTCATGGGGTTGCAAAGAGTCGGACACGACTGAGCAACTGATCTGATCTGATCTGATCTGATTGGTATTAAAAAGTTGTCCGTATCATAGTAATTTATGTCTTGAAAGTTAATACCAGAATACTGGCAGAAGGATAGGCATATAGATCAATGGAAAAGAATTGAGAATTCAGAAACACTTCCTTACATTTTTCTTGAAATGATTTTAAACAAAACTACCAAGGCAATTAAATGAGGAAAGAACAATCTTTTCAACAATTGGTGCTGGGACAACCAGATATACACATCAACAAAGATGAATTTGAGCTCTAATTTAATGCCATATAAAAAAATTAACTCAAAATGGATCATATTATGTAAATGATAAAAATTTTATGAGAAAATATAGGAGAAAATCTTTGTGATCTTGAGTTAGGCAGAGGGTTTTTAGATATGAACCAAAAGCATAACCCATAAAAGTAAAAGCTAGTAAACCAGGACTTCATCAAAATTAAAATTCTTTATGCTTCAAAACGCCCCATTAAGAAAATGGAAAAGACAATCCACAGACTGGGGGGAAAATACTCTGCCAATTATATGTCTGATAAGGAACTTGTACCCAAAATATATAAATATTTCTTACAACTCAATAAAAAGACAAACAACCCAAATAAAAAATAAACAAAAGATTTGAATAGACATTTCTCCAAAGAAAAGACACATATAATAAAGAAGCAAATGAAAAGATGCTCACATATTCAGTCATTTGGGAAATGAAATTTAAAACCACAATGAGATACTACTACATACCCATTAGTTTTCTAAAAGTCCCTGAAAATATGAAGTGCTTCTAAGTATGTCAAACAACTGGAACTCTTATATATTTATAGTACAGCCTATTTGCAAGACAATTTGGCCATTTTTTGTATAAAGTTAAACATATGCTTACCATTCAGCACAACAAACCTACTTTAATGTGTTTACCCCAAAGAAATGAACACTTATGTTCACACAAAAACCTGTACACAAAGATTTACAGTGGCTCTGTTCATAATAAACAAAACCAGAAAAAAATCCAAATGCTCTTCAACTGATGAGTGAATAAGCAAATTCTGATGCATCATACAATGAAATACTACTCAGCATCAAAAAGGAACTATTATTACATACTACAGCATGGATGAATCACCAAAACTTTATGCTAACAAATTTATAAATACAGAAAGTAGATTGGTGGTTGCCTGAGGCTGGGGGTAAGAATGGAGGCTGATGGCAAACAAAAATGAAGAATAATTTTGGGGTGATAGAAATGTTCTGAAATTGGATAATGGAGATGGTTGAACAACTCTGCAAATTTACTAAAAATCACTTACGCTTTAATGCTGTACACTTATGATGGATGAATTTGTGGATATTTCATATAAATAGAATTATACAATTATAGTTTCATGAAGCTTTTTTAAAAAGCTACCACTGGAATTAATATGGAAATTTTTGACCTTGACATTCTGCCAAATTAGACAAATAACTAATACTTTGCTTTTGTCTTCTATTATTAGTCATACAGCACTTCAAGATAAGATTATTGGTATAGTCATGTACCAGTGTAATACTAATTTTGGAGGTGCAAAACATGTAAATCTTATCTAAGGATTTTTTTTTTGGAAATTATCAAACAATTGTAGCATAACATTGGTGAGAATAGATGCCAATAGCATAAGCTCGAACGAATTACATGAATAACACATCTGAAGTTCTTCCACTTGATGCGGAAGTTGATATGATAAAATATTAAAATGTTTTATTTATACACTATAACTAGATACACTGAACCATTTTGTGATTTTATCCAACTGCCTTGCAAATAAATTCAATTATTTTTGAATATAAGATTTTCAAGACTAATGCCTATCCTTGAAGGATTTGTTGTTCAGTCACTCACTTGTGTCCGGCTCTTTGCAACCGCATGGACTACAGCATGCTAGGCTTCCCTGTCCTTCACCATCTCCCAGAATTTGCTCAAACTCATGTCCATTGAGTCAGTGATGCCATCCAACCATCTCGTCCTCTGTCATCCCCTTATGTTCTTGCCTTCACTCTTTCCCAGCATCAGAGTCTTTTCTAATGAGTCGGCTCTTTGCATCAGGTGGCCAAAGTATTGGAGCTTCAGCTTCAGCATCAGTCCCTCTAGTGAATATTCAGGATTGATTTCCTTTAGGATTGACTGGTTTGATCTCCTTGCAGCCCAAGGGACTGTCAAGTGTCTTCTCCAACATCACAGCTCAAAAGCATCAATTCTTTAGCATTCAGCCTTCTTTATGGTCCAACTCTCACACCCATACATGACTACTGGAAAAACCATAGCTTTGACTATATGGACCTTTGTCCTTGAAGGACAGCAATATTTCAACTTCTTTAAGGTTAACTTTATCAGTTAAAAATAATGAATGGGTCGTAAGAAAATTTTCAGAGATCCTGAGTCATAATTTTGGGGTTTGTTGCATTGATTAGATCAAGCTACGTGTTGTAACAGTCTCCAAATCTCAATAGCTAAAGACAACAAAGGGGCTTCCTAGGTGGCACAGTGATAAAGAATCCACCGGTCATTAAAGGAGATGAAAGAGACACGGGTTTGATCCCTGGGTGGAGAAGATCCCTGGAGTAGGAAATGGCAACCCACTCTAGTATTCTTGCCTGGAAAATCCCATGGATGGAAGATCAGGCTACCGTCCAGAGAGTTGCTAAGAGATGGACATGACTGAGCACGCACACACAAAGACAATAAAAGTTTCTCACTCATGTCATGGTTCAGGGGAGGTCACTTCTTTGAGATAAAATTAACATTCCATGAAATTTATCCTTTTAGAGTGTACAATTCAGTGTTTTTTGTTTTCAGTATAGCCACAAAGTTATACAATCATCATCACTATCTAATTTCAAAGCCCCAAGAAACCCCATATCCATTACCCCTCAGACCCTGGCAACCACTAATATATCCTCTGTTTCTACAGATTTGACTATTTTGGATGTTTCATATAAGTGGAATTATACAATATATAGCTTTATGTAACTGACTTCTTTCACTTATTACCATGTTTTTTAAGTTCATACATGTTGTAGCTGTAATATGTGTACTTGTATATTTCTTTATTATTTTTGTTGCAAAATAATATTCTATTATATGGATATACCACATTTTGTTTATCCAGTCCTCAGTTTATGGACATTTGGATTGTTTTTACTTTTCAACCATTATTAATTACATTGCTATGGATGTTCTTTTACAAGCTTTTGAGTGGACATTTGTTTTCAAGTCTCTTGGATATATATCAAAGAATGGAATTGCTGGGTCATATGGTAACTCTATTTTCACAGTTTGAGAAGAAACTGCAAATTGTTTCCCAAAGTGGTTGCACCGTTTTACAATCACACCTGCAATGTATGAAGATTCTAAAACTTCCATATCCATACCAACATTTATTGTGTTTTTTAAATTTCAGCCACTCCAGTGGGTGTAAGTGGTATTGATTTACATTTCACTGATGCTAATGATGTCGAGAGTCATTTCATGTACTAATTGTTCATTTGTTTATCTTCTTTGGAAAAAAATGGCTATTCAAATCTTTTGTCAACTTTTGAATTCGGTTATTTTTCTTTGTATTGTTGACCTGTAAGATTTTACATATTCTGGAAATAAGTTACTTACCAACTTCTTTGACTTGTAGATATTTTCTTCCATTCCGTAATGGTCTTTTCACTTTCTTGATGGCGTCTCTTTTAAAAGTTTATTTTATTTATTTATTTTAATTGGAGTATAATTGCTTTACAATGTTATGTTGGTTTCTGCTATACAACAATGTGAATCAGCTATATGTTACACATATATCACCTCCCTCTTGAGCCTCCCTCCCATCTCCCTTCATCGCACTCCTCTAGGTCATCATAGCACTGAGCTGAGCTCTCTGTGCTGTACAGCAGCTTCCCACCAGCTGTTTTATACATGGTAGCGTGTATATATATATCAATGCCACTCTCTCAGTTTGTCCCACCCTCTGCTTCCCCCTACCTTGTCCACAAGTCCATTCTCTACATCTGTATCTCTAGTCCTGTCCTAATTGGCTCATCAGTACCAATTTTCTAGATTCCATACATATGCGTTAATATATGATATTTGTTTTTCTCTTTTTGACATACTTCATTCTATATGACAGACTCTAGGTTCATCCACATCACTACAAATGACCCAATTTTATTCCTTTTTATGACTGAGTAATATCCCATTATATATAATGGGATATTATATATAATTATATATATAATGGGATATTTTATATATATATATCTTCTTTATCTATTCATCTGTTGATAGACATTTAGGTTCTTCTGTGTCCTGGCTATTGTAAATAGTGCTGCAATGAACTCTGGGGTACATGTGTCTTTTTGAATTATGGTTTTCTCAGAGCATATGTCCAGTAGTGGGATTGCTGGGTCATATAGTAGTTTTATTTATTTTTAATGTTTTAAGGAACCTCCATACTATTTTCCATTGTGATTGTATCAATTTACATTCCCCCAACAGTACAAGAGAGTTCCTTTTTCTCCACATTCTCTCCAGCATTTATGGTTTGTAGATGGTGTCTTTTGAAGGACAAAAATTCAAATTTTATTAAAGTGCAATTTATTTATTTTTGTCCTTTGTGCTTTTAAAAACCAGTGCCTAAATCCAAGGTCACAGATATTAACTATTATGTTTTCTTCTAGGAATCTTATAGTTTTAGCTTTTACATTTAGGCGTATGATCCACTTTGAATTAATTTTCATATAAGCATGAGTTAGGAGTCCAACTTAATTATTTTGCAGGTGGTTATCCCAGCATTATTTACTGAAAAGGTTATTCTTTTTCCATTAAATTTTCATGTTATTCTTGTCAAAAATTATATGGTCATAAATGTAAGTGTTTATTTGTAGACCCTCAATTCCATTCTATTGATCTCTGTGTCTGTATCTATGTCAGTACCACACTATCTTGATTATTATAGTTTTATTGCAGGTTTGGAAACTGGGAAATGTGAGTCCTCCAAGTTTGTACTTTTTCAACATTGTTTGGATGAGTCTGCATCTTTACCATTCATTTTTACAGTCCAATTCACAAAATTAAAGAGGGAAAAGGGCAGTAAGGCAATGTTCAGATGGAAAACAGAAAATGTTGACACTGGAAGCCAAATATGAGTATGTATGCTGGTATAAGAATTTTGAAGAGAGAAACTTATTTTTGTTTTACAAAGTAAAAATTCTCTAAGAAATATTTTCTTAATTTTCAAAAACATTTTAATTAGTACATAGTATGAGCTGTGATCTATATGAGGTGATAGAAATACAAAGATGAATTGTGAAAAGCAAATTAATACACAGCTCCTTAAATATGTCACTCTGTCTCTTTGATGTCTTTGCTTCGAATGTTCTCCCCTATAATAATCCATACCCATTTCAAGTGCTTCCTCCTCTGAGAGGCTTTCTTTAACAGCAGGACCTAGTTGGATGGAGTTTATTTTTTAATTATACAAATACATATATATATATATATGTGTGTGTGTGTGTGTGTGTGTATTTAATTGGAGGATAATTACTTTACAATGTTGTATTGATTTCTGTAAATATCCTTGAAAAGAGCTGTAAAATTCCAGACTTCATGGTGATTACTCTCAATAACAATCTCCTCAAGAAAGAGGGGATATATGTATACTTAAGAAAATTGTTATTGATAATAACCACCATGATCTTGAATTTTACAGCTCTTTTCAAAGATATTTTATATTAATAGTTTTAATTATGAAGACCTTGAGGCCATAAAACTTACTGCTGCTACTGCTAAGTCGCTTCAGTCGTGTCCAACTCTGTGTGACCCCATAGACGGCAGCCCACCAGGCTCCCCAGTCCCCGGGACTCTCCAGGCAAGAACACTGGAGTGGGTTGCCATTTCCTTCTCCAGTGAATGAAAGTGAAAAGTGAAAGTGAAGTCACTCAGTCGTGTCCGACTCTTAGCGACCCCAAGGACTGCAGCCCACCAGGCTCCTCTGTCCATGGGTTTTCCAGGCAAGAGTACTGGAGTGGGGTGCGATTGCCTTCTCCAATAAAACTTACTAGTCTTCATCAATTATCCTTGTTTTATTTGGATGCAAAAAGCCCTGAATGGAATAATCTAAAGGAAAAAAAAAATTGTTTTTCTTGCAAATCTTAAACTGCTTTATTGTAAAAATCCTACTGTTAAAAGACTTTATGTCCTTAATGTAAGGCAACATGGTAGTCAATTTGCACAAGATAACATTATCAACAGAACAGAAGATATTAGCACCTTAAATACTGGCATTCCAATATTCCTGAATGCTAAATCAGGTAATGTACACACGTGTTGCTTCAGTTCTGAACAGAGAGTTAGATAACTCCCTGGTGACCTTTGAAGTGATAAAATATCACTTTGGTTTTCCTAATGATTACTCAGAGATGTGCCCAAAGGTGATTGCAAAGAACTATGAGCAAATAATATTGGGCAAGTGGAGAGGTTGCACCAGGTGGTAGGGAAAGTACAGATGGGCTTTAGGATTAGACAGCTGTGTATTTCAAATGTGAACTTCTTACTGGCTCTAGGAACTTTGGGAAGATATTAACCTTTGATTTTGCTATCTTTAAAAATTGATAAATAGCTCTTGCAAGATTGCTCTGGAGAGTAAGTAATTAAGTGAAGCAAGAGATGAAAATGAATGTGCCCAGAAGAATACCTGTCACAGAACAAGCCCTCAATCTTAGTTTCTTTGTTTCAAATACAAACAAGTGGATGGAAGATGAAAAAGACCATACAAATAATATGTTAACTGAATGATTACAATAAATTTTTAATTTCTTCCTGTGAAATATAATTCTTTTAAATTAAAAAAAAATCTGTCAAGTAAGATTCACAAAACATGATACTATTTTTATATATTTCAGAAGAATTTTCCTATAAATAAACAAGTTATTTTTAAAAAGCTTATTTTGTCAGCTCAATTGCCCTAATTCCTGATTAGGAAAATTACATTCCTTATGGCAGAAAGTGAAGAGGAACTAAAAAGCCTCTTGATGAAAGTGAAAGAGGAGAGTGAAAAAGTTGGCTTAAAGCTCAACATTCAGAAAACAAAGATCATGACATCTGGTCCCATCACTTCATGGGAAATAGATGGGCAAACAGTGGAAACAGTGTCAGACTTTATTTTTTTGGGCTCCAAAATCACTGTAGATGGTGACTGCAGCCATGAAATTAAAAGATGCTTACTCCTTGGAAGGAAAGTTATGACCAACCTAGATAGCATATTCAAAAGCAGAGACATTACTTTGCCAACAAAGGTCCATCTAGTCAAGGCTATGGTTTTTCCAGTAGTCATGTATGGATGTGAGAGTTGGACTGTGAAGAAAGCTGAGTGCCAAAGAATCGATGCTTTTGAACTGTGGTATTGGAGAAGACTCTTGAGAGTCCCATGGACTGCAAGGAGATACAACCAGGCAATTCTAAAGGAGATCAGCCCTGGGATTTCTTTGGAAGGAATGATGCTAAAGCTGAAACTCCAGTACTTTGGCCACCTCATGCAAAGAGTTGACTTACTGGAAAAGACTCTGATGCTGGGAGGGATTGGGGGCAGGAGGAAAGGGGGACGATAGAGGATGAGATGGCTGGATGGCATCACCAACTCGATGGACATGAGTTTGAGTGAACTCCAGGAGTTGGTAATGGACAGGGAGGCCTGGCGTGCTGCAATTCTTGGGGTTGCAAAGAGTTGGACACAACTGAGCAACTGAACTGAACTGAAATGAACACTTTGGGAGTCTTTGGACACCATATATTTAACAATTAGGCTTAAAGTTCTTACAAGGAAATGAGACTACCAGAAAACAGGAAGTTAAGTGTGTATGAAAGTATACATCTCAGTTGCCCATCTGAAGATTAAGATATGGTCTCTGTGTCCAAGGCCAAGTCTATGGTGGAAGGTTGAATGCCACTGATATTAAATTATAGCTTATACAGCAAAGAAATTTGTTTTGTTTGTTACTTGTTAATTTTTGGCCATGCCACGTGGCTTGTGGGATCTTAGTTCCTCAATCAAGGATGGAACTCAGGGCCCGGCAGTGAGAGCACCAGGTCCTAACCACTGGACCTCCAGGGAATTCCCAGGAAATGTTTTTCCTTTCTGCACCACTGTTTTCTTGACAACAATACCTGGCACATAGCAAATGGTCAACAAATATTGTAGATGATATAGCCAGTATCATCTGGTCCAGTAGTTTTTAAACATGTTTTTGGCTGTGGGCTCTTCGTTCAAACAAAATATTCAGTGGACCCCCAATATGATACACATATGTAAGAGAAGACTTGCTGGTCCATGAGACAGACTGAGGGGACCTCAGCCCAAGATCCTCTAGATTCTGCAGGGCATTCCTGAGAAGCCCTAATCTTGAAAACTTCTCATTTCAGAAATGGAAAGAGTGAGACTATGGAGGAGCAGGATTCTCCCAGTGCTACACAGCGGAGCCCCATAGTTTACCCTCAACTTCAGGAATCCCTGTGCTATGGGGAGAAGGGCACATTCCACTGAGATTCAGACTTACAGGAAGGGCATGTAGACACCCTTAGGCCATCCAGGTAGCCTCAAGATAGAAGCTAGTACTGACTGCATATTCAATTTTTGGAAGTATGGCTCATTATATGGTGCAATCAAGGGCTTCAAGCTGCATCACTTGAGGGCCCTCTGACAGTAAAATTCTGCTTCTTGGCTATAACTGTATAACCTCCCAGGTCTCCACATAGGAAGGAAAGTGGTCCCCAATACATACATACTAAAGTTATCCCTACAACAAAGAGAATATGAATTATTTGGAGACTGCTTGGTCTCAGGTGAGTGGATGAGAATTTAGGAGCTGAACTAGGAACTGGATTTGGTAATTCCAGACGTCTTCCTTAAAAGCAATTTCATGCACATTCAGCCAATGATATTAATTAAAGTGTGAATGAGATATCTCAACCTGTGCTTTTCCCCTTGGGTCTCGTATTTGCTCAGGTCATGCCATATTTGCTCCTCCACCCTCTCACCCCTCCCCTTCCAGTCCTGTTCCTTATATGCAGCAGAGGGTCTGCCCTACAGAGAGCCCACACCCAACCACTTCTCTTCTTTCTCTGGTCAGCAATGGGCCAACCTGTCCCAGTCTGCTCCTTCCCTTTAGTCTGACACTGACTCCCTCCCTCTACAATCATCTCCCGCTCCTCCTTCTTATTCTCCATTACCATGGAGAAAGAGAGAAAGACACAATCTTGTTCCCTCAGATGTGGGCATTACAATGTCACTGAGCTGATATTAACGTGTGACTTAATCCTAGCCAGCTAAGTCATTTTTCGATTGCACAGTCCTAAATAATATATGACCTTTTAATGGACACACAACAACACCCTAAGTCAAGCTGTCTGGAGATATCCACAAGGTACCTGGGAGAGTTTTACCATACCTGCTGTAGTTGGAGCTTGGGGGCTGTGAGTCCCTGCTGTTCCTCCTGTTGGCCTAAAGGGGGAACTGTTTCCTTAGAATGCCTGAGGCAGAGGCTTGGCCAGCCAGCCTGGGGGTTTACAGGACCAAAGCAGCTGGGGCCATTTCTAAACTTCCTATGTCACCAAACAAACTTCATCTGAGGTTTTCTTATCTTTTTCTTAAAAAAAAAAGAAAAAGAAAAAAAAAAAACTTGTGTCCACTAAACTGACAGGAATTCTAGTAAATCTAGTAGATTGCTAAGAGTCAGGAGACAGATCAGGAGATTTGGAGTCCTGTCCCAATGGTACTAAGCAGGTGTCTTTGGGTGAGTTCTGATACCACTCAGGCTCAGTGTCCTCCTTTGTGAACTAGGAACATGGGAACAAGCCCAGCCTATTTTACTGAGTAATTAAGAGGACTGATTGTGCTTAGAAAGGGTGTCATGTTTTAATTAAGAGGGTAAGCACTAGAGGCTGAAAGATCAATCTTGAAGCAATTACTAGCCACGTGGCTTTGGCTTGTTTTCTAGCATTTTCACCTCAGGTTTTGCATTTGTAAATCTAACTTGCACTAAACTCTTAGGATTGTTTCATAAGGAATAGAGGTTAATAGAGCTGGTACTTAGTAACCATTTGATAAATGGTAACTTTTTTTTTTTTTTCAAAAGGAAAAAATTCTTCATACATCAGTGACAAAAACAGGTGAATTATACCTCTGCTTGCTTTAGCTCTTATGTTTTTTAAAAAACTTTATTTATTTTTAATTGGAGGATAATTGCTTTACAATATTGTGTTGGTTTCTGCCCTATATACACATGAATCAGCCATAGGTGGAAGGTGGAAGGGAGTTTCAAGAGGGAGGGGACATATATGTACCAATAAATGGTAACTTTAAAAATATACAACTATTGGAGCAAAAATGTTTTCTAATCCTGTTAACTAATGCACAGATGAGGTACATTTTCTACTCTCTGATTTGGTTCTCCTACAAAATCTCAGAAGGAAAGAGCTATTTGCTATCCAAATGGAAACATATTACTTGGACTTATCTCTTCAGGGTGTTTCACTGAAGGAATGTCATCTGGGCCACGTGTGTGTGAAAGGGGGAAACTGATATTCCAGTCTCTACATCTTGAAGAGAGTCACTATCAATGTGTTTTCTCTACCAGCACCGATCTTTCCTCTAATTTATAACGAAGTATTAATTTATTCATTCAATAAACATCCACGGAGCAATGACCAAATGTACACTATTAGAGTCTGTAGAAATAGAAAGCTGAATAAGGCTCAATCTTTGCCCTCAGAAATTTAGTCTACCTGAGGAAGATGAAAAAGCAAATAAAAAGTAGTCATAATACAGAGAGATAATAAACATGGGGTGCTGTGAGGACACAGAGAAGGGGCCCCTGGGCTTTATAGAAAGTTTGTCCCAAATCTTGCTGGAAGAGATGATGAGCTGAATTTTAATAGGGAAAACCTTAAATTTGCTATTTGAAGCAGGAAGGGAAGGTGTTTAAGATGCGAGTCCTCCAATTCCCTCATCTATAAATGGAGTTGGTTCCCTGGAGAAGGTATAGTGGGAAATGGTGAACAAGGAGTCTCCCTGCAACAAATCCTGCTTATGGAATCCTCATGGTTCATGAGGACATGAAGGAACATTAACACTTCAGGGAACTGCTGGGTTATAAGAACAGGTTTAAAAACAAAGATGAAACTGGACTGTGATGTGGTCATAAGTATTTCTGGGCTTCCCAGTTGGCTCAGCAGTAAAGAATCCGCCTGCCAAGCAGGAGACAGAGAAGATATGGTTTTGATCCCTGGGTTGGGAAGATCCCCTGGAGAAGGGAATGGCAACCCACTATAGTATTCTTCCCTGGGAAATCCCACGGACAGAGGAGCCTGGCAGGCTACAGTCCCTGGAGTCACAAAGACTCGGACCTGACTTAGCAACTAAACAATGACAACAACATAGGTATTTAGAAAAATCAATCTAAAATCAATCTGGCATGGAGAATGGGTTGAGGGACAGAAGAAAAGAAATGGGTGCCAAGCAGTCAATCGAGGGAAATGATGAGGACGTGACAAAGACAGGGTCAGAGGCAGATGAAAAGGTGATTTAGAAGAGGAGGCTGACTGCAAAGGTGTTTAGAGGGTCAGACACATTTGCAGTCAAACACCTTGACCGGATTTGGTAACCTGATGGAGAACAATACAGAGATGTCAAGAATAACCCCCAGGATCATAGCTAGATCCACAGAACCATCTCAGAGTTCCCCTCATCAAGCATTTAATGAATGCTTCCTTTATGCACACAGAATCTGTGTTTCCTGTTCTTTCCAGAGTGAAACTTAAAATTAAGTAGGGGAACCAAGACACATTCGCACCAGATGGCCTCTATCTTTGTTTCCAGTTGGGAGTTGTTCTGCTGTTGTTCTGGAAAGGAGGACAGGCTAGGCCCTTGGAATGACTGGCTCACAACTGAAACCTTCAGAAGGAGAGAGAGCACGCACCACTGGAAAGATGGTAGGCTTTTCTGTTTGTGACTGATGGAAGCATAGAGCAACATGCCTTTCTGACAGTTAGACAACACTCACGGGAAACCTTAAGAATGAGCATAGCCTTACACCTAGCGTTTCTACTTTTTGGAATTTAGACTAAGGAAATAATAATTAAAATGCAAAGGATGAACCCAAAGATTTATTTCAATGAGGTTCATTGCAAAGTTGTTCATAATAATGGAAAGCTTGATAGCACAAGCATGACATACAGGAATAGTGTGTGTGTGCTATGTCACTTCAGTAGTGTCTGACTCTTTGCGAGGCTTTGCCAGGCTCCTCTGTCCATGGGATTCTCCAGGCAAGAATACTGGAGTGGGTTGCCAATGCCCTCCTCCAGGGGATCTTCCCAACCCAGGGAGCGAACCCACGTGTTTACTTCTACCTGCATTGGTAGGCCGGAGAAGGCAATGGCACCCACTCCAGTCCTCTTGCCTGGAAAATCCCATGGAGGGAGCAGCCTGGTGGGCTGCAGTCCATGGGGTTGCTACGAGTCGGACACGACTGAGCAACTTCACTTTCACTTTTCACTTCCATGCATTGGAGAAGGAAATGGCAACCCACTCCAGTGTTCTTGCCTGGAGAATCTCGGGGACGGGGGAGCCTGGTGGGCTGCTGTCTATGGGGTCTCACAGAGTCGGACACGACTGAAGTGACTTAGCAGCAGCAGCAGCATTGGTAGGCAGTTCTTTACCACTAGTGCCACCTGGGAAGCCCACAGAAATAGTGCCTGGCCTTAAAGGAAGCAAGACTGAGTCTAGCCTTGTGGCTGAGGATTCTCAACTGGAAAAGGAGAAAGAGATGTCCCAGGAACCTGGTGATACTTTTGAAGTGTAGTGACTAACGTGCTTTTTTTGAGTTAGGAATAGGGGTCTCAAGGACAACGTACATGCCAAGAAGGACCCTACTATACCTTCCTCCTAGCTCCGAGGCATTGCTAAGCTGAGAGTTGCCAGCTGGGCAGTAAGCATCTGTCTGAGACCCCTCTGGTCACTTCTCCCTCTGTCGTTCCTTCACACACCCAGGAAGCCTTGCTTCATGTCTGAAAGGTCAAAGACGTGCTAAGTCATACTGGGAAAACAGCATTGGTTGAGGGGTCAGAAAACTTCCTTTCTTTCTTAGACTTTTATTTACTGAGTATCTACTATGAGCCATGCCCTATGCTAAGCCCCAGAGAGAATGCTAAGTGAAACATAATCTCTGTGTATGGTTAAACAATGATACTTGTCTACTCAATATTAATTCTCCCCCTTCTTACTAACCAAACCCCAATTATATTGTGAGTTTCAATATGTCCAATTAAACAAATATGTCTCTCATTCTTTTTTGACACTATGGGTTATCCTTAAAATATCATTCTGACTAAGGAGATAAAAGAGTCACTAAATGGGGCTTCTAGAAATGCTCTGTAAAACGAGCAGACTTGATTAGTGAATACATCATTATCCTTTACCTCTACTCTTTTTTCAGCCTGGAATATAGACACAGTGAAACAGCAGCCATTTTGTGACCACTGGGTGACAAGCATGAGGGAAAAAAAGCCAGAGTAAAGATAGGAAAACTGGGTCTCTAGTGGTATCATGGAGTTCTCATGGCAAAAAAAAAAAATTAATTCTCTAATTTGTCTAAGCTATGAATTAACTGCGCTTTTTGTTACTTGTGACTGAATATAGCCCTTACTGATGCGTGACTCCATGGCCTATGAAAGCAAATAATAGACTTCTAACAAATGATGTAATCCCAGGCACTGGGAGTGATGGGAGTACAGCGCAGGCAACACAGAGAACAAAGTGAACAGCTCTGCTCTGATGAGGAAGGGGGCATGCTGGGGTGTGACAACTGGTCAGGAAGGCTTTGTAAAAGGACAGGACGCTTGAGCTGGACCTGTAGAGTGAGTTGTCCACTACCCTGGAGGAGCAGAAACAACATTTCATGGCGAGGGAACACACATGCAAAGGCAAGAGAAGTGAAGTAACATCGTGCACTCAAGGAGCTATTGTGACTTAATTTGACTGGGAAAGAGGATACATGTGGGACGAGGTGGGGGATAAGTTAGGAGAGGGTAGGAGCCAGGAGCTTCATGAAAAAGCTTGTGAGACCATGTGCAAGTCACTGAACCAGCTCACCCTCGATTTCCTCAGCTATAAAGAGAGGGATTTACCTAGGAGATGGGGTAACTATGAACAGGGAGCTGTCTGCAACCATCCTTTGCCGAACCCTGGCTGAGGCTCTGGCTCCCTTGTAGGACACGGACGTTTCCACGGGAAGCGCCATCCCACCCAGCCCCACCTCCTCTGGTTTCACACTGCATGGTGTATTCCAAGGACCTGCACTGGCATTTCAGTTTGAACACTAAGTGGTGACTCAGAACGAACAGAAGTGTGGACAACTGTTTACTAAGAAGGCAGCCTTTGGTGTGACAAATCAGAGTGGGCCGCCGGATTGTGCAGTACTCATGAGCTAGGCAGCTTAGAAATAGCACATACCATTTCACTGGGCAATTGATTCATTTCTTGTCCTGTCTTGCCAGGCAGGGTGTCACATGCCAAGCCAGTCAGAGCCAGAGTCCGTCCAAGCCAGGAAAAATTTTGTTCTTCTGAACAGTACCCCCAAATACCCCACGATGTCCCCCCAGCATCCCTTGAAGCTTATAACTCTATCATGCAGGAATACAACACTTTCTTGAGATTATTCATCCTTTGAGTTTACTTAACCTCTCAGAGCCAAGAGACTGCAGTCTGTTAGAGAATACCATAACATTTTACAGTCAGA
This sequence comes from Bubalus kerabau, assembly GCF_029407905.1. NCBI lineage: Eukaryota > Metazoa > Chordata > Mammalia > Artiodactyla > Bovidae > Bubalus > Bubalus kerabau. The sequence continues at coordinate 141,905,459 of NC_073624.1, forward strand.
AAATGAGCTTGCAGATCAAAAGCCCCAATACTGTTTTTTTAATAGAGTGTTAAAAAACCAACAAATGTATTGATGTCTGTTGGGGACAAAGAAGCAAGGGACTAGATTCTCTTAAAGACACAGATAAGTAAGACGTCCTTCCTGTCTAAAATATTAGAATTCATTGAAATAGAGAGTAGAATGGTGGTTGCCAGGGGCTGAGGGCAGGAGGAAATGAGGAAACTTTGGTCAAGGGTACACACAGTTTCAGTTATGCAAGATGAATAAGTTCTGGAGATCTAATGGCATGGTGACTACAGATAACAGTGCTGTATTGTATACTTGAAATTTGCTTAGAGGGTAGATCTTAAGCGTTCTTACCACAAAAAAAGAGAAAGAAAAAAAGAAAATTGTAACTATGTGAAGTGATGGATCTGTTAACTAGCTTGATTGTGCTGATCATTTCCCCATGCGTACATACATAAAACCATCAAGTTGCATACTATATATATATATGATTGCTAGTTGTCAATACACCCCAAGAAGGCTGAAAATAAAACAAGAGAAATAAAACATAGCAAAACCTTAAAAAAGTGTGATTCCTGGCCTTGAGCATAATCTTAAGAGCGTAGCCTAAGCTTTGCTGGAGGCTAGGAGGCCAGCAAAGCCGCATGGCAGACAAATCAGGATTCAATTTGTGTTTTTGACAAAAGAAGCATCCCAAATGGCAGTGCAAGATAATTACTGAATTTGTGGTTTAAAGTGTCAGGGACTTCCATGCCTATATACTTTTCCTGTAGTTCTCAGTACAAACCTGGGAGGAATATTTCCATTTGCAGACAAGAAAATTGAGAGTGGAAAGAGACTAAATGACTTGGAAACATGATAAAAGGCAGAGCCGAGATTTCATTCTGTGTGCTTTCCATAGTGGAAAAGCCTCCTGCCAGGTCACTAAGGGCTTCAGTTCAGAGGAGAAATCATGAAGCTGAGCTGGGCTGGAAGGCTTCAGAGGGCAAGCCCATCATTGGGTCCACCCATAATTATTAAGCACCCACTCTTTGCAAAGTAGTATTCTGAGCAAGACAGAGAAGATCCCTGTCCAGGTCGGGCTTGTGGAGGAAGATTTAAAGAAACAGGGGGAGAGGAAGAAGGGAAAGGATACTGCAGGAGTATAACTTGTTCCCTTAAGGATCTCTGAGGATCTTGGCTCCTCACGTACCTGCCTGAAACGCCATCACCTCTCTGTCTCCCGTCCCGTCTGGAACAGCTTTCCATTTGCTGTTCCACCACTCCTTGCTGTGCTGTCCTGGTTTCTGGACTCCCACTTTCCACGCTACCCTATGGCACTTTCTTCTCCTCAGCCTCTCAGACGGTCATCTCATTTGGCTCTGCTGTGTGCCTCCTGACCACATTCCGTTGCAGCGCCTGCAAGTAAGAGGCCCCGGGACAGTGCACTCCCTAAAAGCCTCATGGGAATCACACCTCACCCCCGCCCCGCCGCCAGCTAAGCTGGCTCCACTCACTTGCCATCTCACAGGGGCAGAGCAGTTAGATGAAGAAAATGCCAGAAGGATTTGTTGAGAATGACTGAACTTACATGCTGGAGTGAGAATGACAGAGTGGCCTGTTAATTTACACACACACATGCACGCCAATCAGTCACCAAATATGTGTGTGCACATGTGTGTATCACATAAAACTTTATTTCCCCCTATTAGAATGGAAGCCCTAAGAGCAGAGATTTTTATCTGTTTTGTTTTCCAGAAGAGGGTCCTAGCACATGGAAGGCCCCCAACAAGCACACTCTGAATGATGGAATCTGTGCAGCCTGAGGAAGCCTTTCACAGGGAGAGCTGCCTACACTGACACCTGCTTTGATGAACTTACTTTGGAGCAGAAGAGAGCCTCCTGGGCTGGGCACCAGGCTGATACCCCAACTCCATGAAGTAGTGGGGAGCCGCTCTTCAAAATAAGGGAAGGGGAGGATTTGGATGTTACAGGAAAAAAAAAAATTATCCAGGAGAGAAGGGAGGAGGTACAAGTTGGGCTGAGAACTGCTTTGGAGAAGAATCACAGGAAAAGAAGGGCTCATAGAGAGCCCTGAAGGAAAGGGGTTAAGAGGAGAAGACATTTGTCTAACACACTTTATGAAGCAGATTTCTAGTACTGTGTGGGGTAAACCTCTTCTTGCGACTCCCTTGGACCACCTGGCATGCCTCCCCCTGCTTCCTGCTCTCGTGCAGGTGGAGTTGTCATCAGTGGAGAGTGAAGAGCTCAGAGCGGAAGGCAGTGACAGCTGACAGTGGGGTCCCATCATTGCTCTGGGTTCTGCTGCAAACTCACAGGTGCTGCCCCCAGGGGGCAGGGACCACGAGTCAGTGTTTACAGAGCAGACTCGGTCAGAGCCCAGTTGACCCTCTTCTTCCACACTCTTCTCTGTGTTCCATACTGTTCTTGTTCAGTGCTGTTAGACTGGGGCGGATATTGTCCTTGTGTTAGAACCCTTATTAATATTTAAATTCATTAATTCAGTCTCTGTTAATGTGGTTGGGGCTTCCCTGGTGGTTCAGTGGTAAAGAGTCTGCCTGCTAATGCGGGATGCAAGGGTTCGATCCCTGGGTTGGCAAGATCCCCTGGAAAAGGAAATGGCAACCCTCTCCAGTACTCTTGCCTGGGAAATCCCATGGACAGGGGAACCTGGCAGCATACAATCCACAGGGTCACAAAAGAGTCAGACATGTCTTAGCAACTAAATGACAACAACAATGTGGTTACTCTCAGGAATCAAGTGTTTATCAACTCGATTTGAGGTTTAGATGGTTCTTCAAATATATTCTGAAAGACACTGGCTGGTGGTCTGTTACATAACCCAGGAATGGTTTCTCTCTCTAAGAGGACTTCCCTGTGTCTTTTCATTGCCTGCCGTCTTGCAATGGTTAGAGAGAAGATACAGTCTTATTTTGGCAGAAAGAGTCCTCTCCAGATCAGAGTCCAGTGGAAACCTGGTCCTCCATGATACAGCTCTATAACTCTTCCTGCTTAAGCTCGGAAATGTATTGGGTTGGCCAAAAGATTCATTGAAAAGTTTGGAAAAATCCGAACGAACCTTTTGACTAACCCAGGATGTCCCCAGGGCAGAAGCCGAGGGGAGTTATCCTAACCATTGCAGGCTCAATAAGGAGTGAGGCCTTCAGAACCTGCTTCAAAGAATACCTGAAGATTCACCACTTTACTTTGGCGCACTTCTGGGACTGAACACCAAATGATAACTGAATAGGCCAACTCAAGTTATAAACTTAAGTTTTAGAAAGGAGTAAATGTTGAATTAATAGGTAACTTGAATTAGAAGTTCTACTGTTCTTACACTGGCCTTCATTTTTCCTGTGAGTGTGGGGTGTCATGGTCTGAGATGTTACTGAATAGGCGTCCCACCCCACTAGTCTCTGGATCTAGACCTGAGCCAGCATGCCTAACTGCCAAGCAGAGCCTTCTCAGAATTCATACTCCAGTCTCTTCAACATGATAAAACCCTGCAGTAAGAAGAACGGAACCCCAGAGGAAGCCACTTGACTTTCCAAGTGTGTCAGGCCAGAAAAAATGGGGTGTCTTCCACAGAAAGATAATGGATGAGGTGTCTGCATTTATCCTTCCTGTGTTCTAACTTGTAGAAATTCCTCTTTTTTTCTTCCTTCTGGGAGTTACTTAAATGAACTTCATTTTCCAAGTAGGCAGAGTCTGGCTGCCTCTTTTATTAGGCCAGATTATTTCATTGCCAGGACTCTGAATAGCCAGGGCAAAAGGTTAGCTTTCGCCTTCAGAGTCTTAGTAATGTGTTGGCAGCTGGCAGAGATGCTTCACATACATGGGGAACTCAAAGCGTCATCTTGCGATGAATTCAGACAGTGGGTTAGTCTTCATTCCAGAGTGGCTGGAGCCTCCTTGCCTTACAAAGCTTCAGGTACATTGTCCATTATAGCTAGTGGCCTTCAGCTGAAGTCTATCTAACCCCCAGGGAGTCTGTGTGTGTGTGAGGAGCATTTAAAAAGCTCCCAGTAAGCTCCCTTAACTGCTATGGAAACCTGGACTCTCATTAGACTGGCTTCTGACTATTCTGTCTGAAGAAACCAATCAGACCAACTCTTCTCTGCTGTTGATAAACAGCTCTTGGCTTTGGGTCCTTTAGGTCCATCCTTTCTCCTCCCTTATCTTAGGTTAGGTAACATTTTCATTTATGAGGACTTGAGAACCACAGTTTATGATGACAATACTGAATCATTACAAGACAACCACTGTCATGGGTAGACAGCCCTTCCAAAGAACCCAGGGAATGCTTTCAGAAAGATAATAACTAAGGTGCATTGAGCACGTACTGTATGTCAGGTATAAATGCTCTATTGGAGTTATCTCATTTAATTCTCACAAGTCATACAAGTTGAGCTGTTGCCTGAAACCAAGAAAGATTGAGTAGCATTCCCACAATCACAAGGCTAGTCACTGGAACTCTAACACCCAATTTCTTTTATTCTAGATTCTGCATTCTTTTAAAAAAAAAAAAAAAAAAACTTTTTATTTTGTATTGGGGAAAAGCCAATTAACAAACAAGTTAATTGTGATACATCTAAGAGTTGTGATAGTTTTAGGTGAACAAGGAAGAGATTCAGGCATACATATGCATGTATCCATTCTTCCCCCAAACTCCCGTCTCATACAGGCTTCCACATAACATTGAGCAGAGTCCCATGTGCTATACAGTAGGTTCTTTCTGGTTATCCATTTTAAATATAGCAGTGTGTACATGTCAATCCCAAACTCCCTAACTATCCCTTCCCCCCATCCTTCCTGCCCTGGGCAACCAAAAGTTGGTTCTCTACGTTTGTGAGTCTCTTTTTGTTTTGTAAGTAAGTTCATTTGCATCATTCACTTTCAGATCCCACATATAAGGGATGTCATGATATTTCTCCTTCTCTGACTTACTTCACACAGTGTGACAATCCACGTTGCTGCAAATGGCATTATTTCATTCTTTTTAATGGCTGAGCAATATTCCATTGTATATACGTACCACATCTTCTTTATCTATTCCTCTGTCGATGGATATTTAGGTTGCTTCCATGTCTTAGCTATTGTAAACAGTGCTTCAGTGAGCATTGGGGGTGTATGTATCCCTTTGGATCATGTTTTTCTTTAGCTGTATGCCCAGGAGTGAGACTGTATGATCATATGGTAGCTCTAATTTTAGTTTTGGTGTTTTTTTTTTTTTTTTTTTTTAAGGAACTTCTACACTGTTCTCTGCTTCCCCAATAGCTCAGTTGGTAAAGAATCTGCCGGCAATGCAGGAGACCCTGGTTCGATTCCTGGGGTCAGGAGGATCCACTGGAGAAGGGATAGGCTACCTACTCCATATTCTTGGGCTTTCCTTGTGGCTCAGCTGGTAAAGAATCTGCCTGCAATGCGGGAGACCTGGATTTGATCCCTGGGGTGGGAAGATCCCCTGGAGAAGGGAAAGGCTACCCACTCTAGTATTTTTGGCCTGGATAATTCAGGCCAAAATATACAGTCTATACAGTCCATGGGGTCACAAAGAGTCGGACATAAGTGAGCGACTTTCACTTTCACTTTCATACCATTCTCCATAGTGGCTGTACCAATGAACGTTCCCACCAATAGTGTAGGAGAGTTCCCTTCTCTCCACATCTCACCAGCATTTATTTTTTGTGTTTTTTTTTTTATTATTATTATGGCCATTCTGGGTGATGTGAGGTGATAGCTCATTGTGGTTTGCATTTATCTAATAATTAGCAATGTTAAACATCTTTTCCTATGCCTCTTGGCCATCTGTATGTCTTTTTTTGAGAAACACTGGACCTACTTAAACTCAAAAGTTTTTTGTACAGCAAAGTAAACAATAAACAAAATGAAAAGACAACCCACATGTCAGGAGAAAATATTTGCAAACGATATGATTGACAAGGGATTAGTATCCAAAATTTACAAAGAACTCATGATGCTTAACAGTATCAAAACAAAAAACACAGTTTAAAAAATGGGCAGAACCTATATAGATCCTGCATTCTTGCTCTCATTTCTGGGATATGTGCTGCTGCCACCATGAAATCTCTTTTATAGATAAGGGAACTTGGGGTAAATGACCAGGCTGACAGATAAGGTCAACCAATCTTGGTTGCTCATTAGAATCAACTGGAGAGTTAAAAACACAGCAACAACAAAATGTCCAGGCTGCATTCTTAACAAATCTGATTTTCATCTGGGAAGGGGCCTCAATATTTTTATTTTTAGAAAGTTTCCCATGGCAGTATAAATAATGCAGTCAGGTTTGAGAATCTCTGACAGATCCACCAACTCTCAGTGCAGAGTTTAACCAACCAAAAAGCTTCACTGATTTCACACCCCGACCAGTCCAGCTGGAACGTGCCTAGGGGGTGCAGTTAGGTCACCCTGACATACCTCTGAGAGAGCTGAGAACATTTACTGCTCAGTGAATGACAGTGGGGAGGAGACAGTTATAACCGTCTTAGGGTCAGTGGTTTCTGAGCCTAGTCCAGATCTCACAGCCCAGGGACAGAAAGAACCGCATCAGCCATAAGCTCTTGGAACAAGTGCCATCACTTCTGTCAAACACTGACTGCTTCAAGTCAGTCCTGAAAACACACACACACACTCGCACATCCCAGCATCTTCACACCTACGTATGTGTGCAGGAAGTGGCCCCCTCAGCAACGTTCTGTGTGGATAAGCCATGATGACAGATAAGTGAGGCATCCTGGGGTTATCAGTGCAATGATCGCAATTTGCACTGTAGGTCTGAGTGTGCAGAGGTCCATGGCAGAACCTCCCAATACAGAGGAAACACAGAGAGGAATCTCTTACTACCCGCTTGCCTAATCATTTCCACTTAACACACAGTGAAAGCAGAACTTTGTGACACACTTGCCCTGTCTGGGTGAAGGTTCTGCTTTTTCTGGAAGATCTTGGAAAAATAAAAAGCCCCAAAAACTTGGCCGTGAGGGAGGGAGAGATTCTCAACCTTTCATCCACTCCACGAGCACCCATGGTCAGTTTCCTCTCCTGTGTGCCAGTCGTCTGTGTGCCTGGCACTGCCCTTGGGACCAAGACCCAAGCACGAGTTAGAGGTGTCACTGCCCTGGAGTTACCAGCGATCCTGGGGAGAAAACAGGTGAAGAGGCCACCCCAAGGCTAGCAATTAGGGTCCCTTTTTCTGGATACCAAAAGATTTTCCATTTTGTCAATGAGCACCCTGTTTCAGGAACCTTGTGGCAATGTTGATGTTCAGCCAGTATGCCAGAATGCTACTGAACTATATTTGACAGTTAACTATTGTCCTGACCACTTCCATAGCCCACCTGCCGCCATCCCCTTGAGAGTGCAACATGGAAAGGGTTAACTCCTGACACAAGCGGTCTCCAGGACACTGCTCCAGCTCCGCCCCCACCAAGCCTCTTTGTTGGTTACTGTCTGTGGTGCAGGTGTTGTTCTAGATTCAGAGCTTGACCCCTGCCTCTTGGTATGTGGCAGCTCTAGAGAGATAGAGCTCTAGAGAGCTTATAGAGAGAGTTCTTAAGGGCTGTAATTTACTTGCAAGTTAGAGTTAGGGACCTGTCTTGAAGCTGCACATGCACAGCAAGTTCAAGGATTTGATTGTATGTTTATTTGGGATAGTTTAGGGTTGCTGATGGCTATTTTAAGGGACTAAAGTCCTTATCTCTATAAACCACTTCTGGGGAATTCTTTCATTCTAAATTAAAAATTTTAGTTCCAGGAAGAGCCCCCCACCCCACCCAGCCTCCAAAGACAAAGAAAACTAACTCAATATATGGAAATCCAAGCAAACATACTAAGAAAATGTTTGCCATTTAGAAAGATTGATAATGGGTTTCTGTTAAATATGAACCATTCTCTGACAGGAAAACTGATCAGGAATTAGCAAACTATGACACAGCCCCGATAGTTTGCACATGAGAGGCAGCTCTGATGGCTGCCTCCAAAGATTACTACGCCCTACCAGGACAGTACCATTGCCCAGGGGAGTGCCCAGGAAATGACTTCAATGATGGATGCTGTGGTCCTCCTGTGTGAACTCTCAGGCCCACTCCTTACTCTTTCTCTGCTCTGCTCTGTGTCACATCCCCTCTCCCTACAGTGTCTCCTGGCTTCCTACTGGGCCTAACCCATGGGAAGTCAACTGAAGGTACTTAAGACAGCAGAGTAAGAGATAAGGTATTTCTCTCCTTCCTCTCTGCCTCGGGCAGTACCACAGGCTACAATCTATAACAGGGGAGGTACCAGCTCCCACAGGACAAAGCTGCCACTTTCTACCAGGAGAACGGTTGCAAGGTTCTTGCAGTTCTACATCCTCTGCCTTGTCCTCTCTGGCTTTCTGCTGCTGGTAATCTTGGGGTGCCCCACTGGCTGGCTCCTGCTGACTTTTCTGCATATGCATCATATGTCCAGTCAATTCCCTGAATAAAATTCCCTCTATTCCCTTCTGTGTGGTTTCTCTTCCCAGTTGGACTCTGACTGATACATTGACTAGCTGGACTCTTCAGTGTTCCTTCCCCTCCCTAGTCCTCAGTTTCCTTGTTTCTAAATGAGACTGGAGGAAATACTTAGCAAGTTTTATTTCAGCCCCCTGGTTTCTAGCAATGTGGGGCCCTGAAACACTGGGGGACCTCCAAGACTGAAATGCCCTTTGCAGTTTAGAATGGTCTAGAAAGAGGTACCTCATTTCGTTTTTCCTTAAATAGTTTTCATTTTGAACTGCAGCTTTAAATCTTTTCTCTGGAAACAGGGTGAAAATACTAAAGAATATATTTTGAATTACACCATTTTAAAAGCAATAGATTCAGTGTCTCTTTCTTATGCATTTGTCATTTGGTATTTCCTTATCTTTTCTTTAAGTGCTGGAGGTTTAAATGGTTTTCCTCTAGTCTTAATACTCTGTCATTTGGTGATGTGATATGCTGTGGTTATGTTTCCAAATTTTCTTTTTCCTTAAAAATGTTTTTTTTTTTAACCATTTTAGATTTTGGCCATATAAGTTATCATCTTTCTGGATTAAGAGATTCTCATCATTTAGTTTTGCCTCAAGTCCTCCTTTGTGCCCTGGATCATTTTAACTGTCTTTCTATACATCCTTGAAAATTCTTAGAAGTCTTCTGAGGCTGCTGTACAGGTGAACACTCAGAAGATATGCATGGCCATGTGGTTTAGGTGGAAAGCGCGTCTGCTGGTTTCCCATTTTCCTTCTCTAAACACTATGTTGTATGCGGCCCCACCTCTACATGGACCCCATTCCCCAGGCGAGGTCGCACTAAGCCTGGAGTGAAACAGCCCCTGTGGTCCTTGTTGGACCCTCTCAAGCAATCTTGGTGGCAAGGCCTGTGGACTTCCTCAGCTGCCTTCCAAGTTTCTGGAGAGGCAAAACTGAAGCAACCAGAGAGCAAGAAGCACATGTTGTTCATAGCAGATCCCTGTCGGGAGTGATTCAGCAGGCAGTGATTCAGCAGGCAGTGATTCTAAGAAGCATCAGCTTCTTAGAACTGTATCCTGAGAGGAAGGTTGGAGGGCTGCACATGTGGCCTCATAGAAGCATCCCAAGGGCTTTGGAATCGAATATGGTTCCAATGAATACTCTATGTGAAAACTTCTGCAGTGATAATGGTTCATAGTATTTATTAAGCTCTGACTATGTGACATGAACTGTGCAAAGTTTTCCTGCATACGTTATCTTATTTATTTTGAATGGTCATTGGCATTAATTTTATAAATGAGGAAATAGGCTGAGAGCAATTAAGCAACTTGACCAATATCATATAACTAGAAAGTGATGAGGCAGGAAATCCCCCAAGTCTATCTGCTTTGGCTGTCTCTCTGCCACACTTCAAGTGAATTACATTTTCCAAGCATCACCTTGTTATCTTATCATTCATATTAGGATATTAATATGACTATCTTACAGTATTATTTCACATCTCCACCCCCTTCCTCTCCCCTTTCACATTTATTGAGTTTCTATTTTACCTATGCACTAGGTTACATCTGGGTAACAAGAAGATTCACTAGCCAAAAAACTGAAAAACAAACAAACAAAATCAGTATAGCTTCAAATAATTCAATAAGTGTGCAAAATTTCCCAGCTGGGTGGAAACTGTTTTGGAAGTCTGTCTTAGGTGGTATGTGGGCCTGGACTCAAACAGGTCCTCAAAATACACATAAAGAATTAAAAACAGGTTCATATGGTAGGTCTATTGTTAGTTTTTTAAGGAACCTCCATACTGTTCTCCGTAGTAGCTGTACTAATTTACATTCCCACCAACAGTGTAGGATTCCCTTTTCTCCTCACCTACTCCAGAGTGTATTTTTTGCAGTCTTCTTGATGATGGCCATTCTGACCAGTGTGAGATGTTACCTCAGTGTAGTTTTGATTTGCATTTCTCTAATAATTAATGATGGAGAAGGCAATGGCACCCTACTTCAGTACTCTTGCCTGGAAAATCCCATGGATGGAGGAGCCTGGTATGATGTTGAACATCTTTTCATGTGCTTTTTGGCCATCTGTATTTCTTCTTTGGAGAAATGTCTATTTAGATCTTCCACCCACTTTTTGATTGGGTTGTTTTTCTTTCATTTTGAGTTGTATGAGCTATTTGTATATTTTTGAGATTAATTTCTTGTCTGTCACTTCATTTGCAAATACTTTCTCCCATTCTGCAGGCTGTCTTTTTGTTTAGGTGATGGTTTCCTGTGCTGTGCAAAAGCTTTTAAGTTTACATAGGTCCCATTTGCTTACATTTGTTTTTATTTTCATTACTCTAGGAGGAAGATCAAAAAAGATCTGGCTGCAATTTATGTCAGAGAGTTATGCCTATGTTTTCCTCTTCACTTGTGCCTCTTGTATATATGTACTTCTAAGTGGTACATATATACAGTGGAATATTACTTAGCCACAAAAAACACAAAATAATGTCATTTGCAGCAACATGGATGGCCCTAGAGATTGTCATATTGAATGAGGTAAGTCAGACAGAGAAAGACAAATATCATATGACAGCACTTATATGTGGAATCTAAAAAAACGGTGCTGCTGCTGCTAAGTCGCTTCAGTCGTGTCCGACTCTGTGCAACCCAATAGACGGCAGCCCACCAGGCTCCCCCGTCCCTGGGATTCTCCAGGCAAGAACACTGGAGTGGGGTGCCATTTCCTCCTCCAATGCATGAAAGTGAAAAGTGAAAGTGAAGTCGCTCAGTCGTGTCCGACCCTCAGCGACCCCATGGACTGCAGCCCACCAGGCTCCTCCATCCATGGGATTTTCCAGGCACGAGTACTGGAGTGGGATGCCATTGCCTTCTCCAAAAAAATGGTACTAATGAACTTATCTACAAAACAGAAATAGAGTCACAGATGTAGAAAACAAACTTACTATTACCAGCAGGGGAACCTGGGGTGGGTGGGAGGGTAAACTGGGAGACTGGAATTGATATATACATACTACTATATATAAAATAAACTAGTAAAGACCTACTATATAGCACAGGGAACACTTTTTAATACTCTGTAATGACCTGTATGGGAAAAGAATCTAAAAGAGTTGACATATGGATATGTATGACTGATACACTTTGCTGTACAGGAGAAACTAATGCAACATTGTAAATTAACTGTATTCTAATTTAAAAAAATTAAAGAATTCAAAACACTGTAAAACAATGGAGGCGGAAACAATGGAAACAATGTCCCCTTCTCAGATACACATTGTTTGCACCGGTGGAATAGAGAGCAGCTTCAGGAAGGGGTCCTGGTCAGCAACTCACAGCAACTCACAAGTGAAGACATCTTGTCTGTGTCTTATTCAGTCCAAAGCTTGATGAAGAAATAGTTAGGAGCAGGTCCTGAGGAAGCAGGCTGGCACCAGTAAGTTATTTGGAGGTCGTTGGGACCAGGCCGACTGTAGCAAGATAATCCTCCCTTTCCAGTTGAGGATTTATCACTCAAGATCTTGAGAGTTCAAGGGGCATGCTGAGGAGTCTTGAGGGAGAGAGGGATGGGAGGCTGGGCAGAGTTTGTTAGCAGTATTTTCAAGGCCATCATTTGACTCACTCTCACTTGAACATAAGTGCATCTCCTGGTTGTCTATGCAGAGGAAACCTTTAGAGATGTAAAACCAAAATTGCTTATTAGTAGGGGGAAAAGCCACTGAAAAAAGAGATATAACCTGAATGAGGGAACTTGAAACAGAAGTTGACAAGGGTGGTTAATGGATCCAGTGGGAGATGAGCCTGACAGTGACTAGGGCTACAGTAAAGGCCAATGAAACATTTCTGTACTCAACTCTCTAGGCTTTGCTGCCTTATCTGATTATCTGGGTGATGTTTCACTATTCTGCAGGAGAATGAGGGACATCTAGTTGCTTTCAGGACAGATGTGTCCCAGTGGGAGGTCACAGCTCTATAACACAGACTGTAAATCCCTCTAAGCCCAAACCAGAGAAAAAGCATATTCAGTTTCTCTTCTCTGATCTTTGGAGATGGAGGTCTTCAAAGGGAAACAGCAATCAATTCACAGCTTTGGGAGCACAGTCAATGATACACTAACATGTGATGGTTTGACATTCATCTTATGGTGAACAGCATCACCACTTGGATTTCTTAAGCATTTTATCTTATTTGCTTTGCATCCAGCTCATAGAAGACAGAAACTGGAAGGAGAAGGCTTTTAAAAACAACCACGACCACCACCACAGCAAAAACTGAATAGGCTCTAGAAAGAATAGAAGCTAGGAAAAACAACATTTTAGGCAGGGCTTTAACAATGTTTAGGCTATTGTCCACCAGTCTTCAAAGTAAACCCACCTTTCCGCAACAGAAAATGGGAGTCTTTGGAAGAGTTGGGGGGGTGTGGCGGTGAGAAAAGTGGGGACTCATAGGAACAGAAGATGAGAAGCATTATTTAGGGAAATATTCCTAGATTAGCAAACACATTCATATTCAAACTAGCTCCCCTAAATGCTTCCTTCTCTGAGGAAACTTCCTGGAGTCTCTGGGGTCACTACTGCTTTCTTTAAAGGCCCTTAGCCCTCTCTCTCCAGTACTCTTGCCTGGAAAATCCCATGGGCGGAGGAGCCTGGTAGGCTGCAGTCCATGGGGTCACTAAGAGTCGGGCACGACTGAGCGGCTTCACTTTCACTTTTCACTTTCATGCACTGGAGAAGGAAATGGCAACCCACTCCAGTATTCTTGCCTGTAGGAGAATCCCAGGGACAGAGGAGCCTAGTGGTCTGCTGTCTCTGGGGTCACACAGAGTTGGACACAACTGAAGCGACTTAGCAGCAGCAGCAGCCCTCTCTCCAGTCCTCTACTCTCTACTGAATTGAAGCAGCTGATTCCAACTTCTGTCCTCATGTTTAGAGTCTGAACCTTCCAAGAACAGAGAAACACGCTCTCCATGTGCTTGTGCCCATCACTGTGCCTGACACTAAGAAGGGCTCCCAGGTTGCCTGCTGGGTGTGCTCTTGCCGTGTGAGAATGACAGGACTATAATGTGTCAGTATGGAACAGGAAGGGCCACTGTCCTAGCTAAGTGAATACTCTCACCCAGGGAGATCTTTTATTTTCTCTGGAGTTCTTATCTTTGTGGCTTTAACTTCTTCATTAACACAAGCTACAGGTGTCCAACATCATTTTTACATTTTAAGGATCAATACAAAGGTATTAGAAAGTGTGCTTAAAGCCTGAGGGCTGTTTTCATCCTAATACTATGCAAAACACAAAGGCAGACCCCCACTTTGTATCCACAGAAGCATCATGTGTACACACTCACACCTGCTGAAAACTCCCAAAATTAAACCGGTTGATGAGTTAGGAGAGATCAGTTGCAGTTTTTCTCTTTAAGAAAAATTGCCTTTATGATGTTTAATTTGTTTGTATCAAGTTAAATGAATAAGTATACAAAGAAATATAAAATAGAACAGGAGAGAGGGGAAAACAAAAATCTCACCTTGTTGTCCAAACTTCTGTTACTGAAAGAGCAAGCAATGTTCTCCTAGTTGCACAGAAAAAATGGATTGTTTAGAATAACATGGTGCTTGGGGATGAGAGGCTTTAAGAGAAAGCGTCTGAAATTCATGCCACCCCACCCACTGGGGTTGTGAACTGGGCTTGTTCTTGCCCCTTCTAGTGCTTTGACTACACTGGTCAACTCGATATCAAGAAAAAGGCAAGAATTTTTTGTCCATATCTGGTTGATGATGTACCCATTAGTCATCTCGTCTCTCTACATCTACTCAGCAACAGCAAACGTGTTGTGTCGCACAAGGTCCCTGGGAACCTTGGCAGGGCAACCGTTTACTGCTAGCTGGCCTGGGTCAGGGTGTGAATCCTGGATGAACTCCATGAAACTCCGTGGTTGCTAAGAGACATAGTATCTTTAAATGTCGATTACAATTTCCCTCAACAGAGCTCAAATATCATCTGTTGTTTGAGCTTTAAAAGTTGCATTATATGTTAGATTTAACACGATATGGATGAAAATCTTGACTTCATCATTTACCAGCTGGGTAATGATGCTAAGTTACTTTTCTCAGCTTCATTTTTCTTTCTCTGCTAACAAGAAGTGGTGATAGAAAACAATTTCACAAACTGCAAAACACTCTACCTGTATTAATTCGAACTACTTAATTCACATCAGATGTGAGAACGTATGTGAAAGAGACCAAACACAAAAAAGACATCAGAACATAAATATCACAGGAGTTCCTGTGCTTCTTTGATTGTATATTATTTTTACTATGTTTGAAGAAGATACTAAAATCTATGTGAAGTGAATGTGAGGTTATTTGACAATCAAAATTCATATTTAGCTCTTAAAAATAAATTTGGGGATAGTATATAAAATTATTAACAATGGTTTATTATTATAGTATCATGTAATATTATAATAAATATTACTAAAGACAAAGATATCCTAGTTCATTTTAAGTGTGATTTAATCCACAAAATGTTCTGAGTCCAATTTGTTAAGGTAAGATATTGTACATCATGTGTATGCTAAACTTTCTGGTGAGGACTGGCAATTGAGACTTAAAAGTTCAGATAAGAAGGAATTGGCCAATACTTTGGCCACCTGATGCGAAGAACTGACTCAATGGAAAAGATCTTGATGCTGAGAAAGACTGAAGGCATGAGAAGGGGATGACAGAGGATAAGATGGTTGGATGGCATCACCGATTCAATGGACATGAGTTTGAGCAAACTCCAGGAGTTGGTGAGGGACAGGGAAGCCTGGTGTGCTGCAGCCCACAGGGTCGAAAAGAGTCAGACATGACTGAGCAACTGAACAAAAACAACACAGAAGGAATTGCAATTGACCCCTCCACGGTCTGTAAATGGATGCTCCCAGCATGCATATGTTGACAGTAACAGTGGAGCCTGGCCATGTGTGCGTGTAACTATATGCTGTGGGTAAGTAGAAAAACCCCCTCCTTTAGGGTTCCTTTCTCACTGAGCCCTCACTGGATTCATCCTCTGGGCTGTGCCCCTCATACCTAGTGGTCCTCGGCTCTGCCCCAAAGTACCATACCTGCTGGGCATGGTAATGACACACTCTTCGAATCCATGCTTTAGTGAATTCTGGCAGTATTCCTGTTTTTCCTGTCTGAGCCTTTCTGACTTTAAATAACCAAACAGCAGCTGCTTGGAATCCAAGTGCTTGGATTTTGGGATTAGACAAGCATGGCTAAAATCCTGACACTGACAATGGCCAATTATTCACCCTGGGACCCTGGGCAAGATTACTTCAACATTCAATGACCTACCTGATTTTGCTCATCTGTAAAGGAGGATAATAGCATCTAACATGTAATTTTTTATATTAAAAAGATAAGAGCTTTTAGTATGGTGCATAAGGGAAAGCTCTCAGAAAGTTACAGAGTGTCATTGGTGCTTCTGAAGTTTGATGGGCCATCATAAAGAGGAAAGAGTTTGTTCTTTTTTGTTCCCAAGGGACAAACTGAACCAATAAATGAGAGTGAGAGAGAGAGCTAGTTGGTTCAATAGAAGGAAGAAATTTGGAACCATTTCCGTGGCTCCCAGAACAGGATAGATTGCTTCTGAGTCCCAGAGTCTTGAAGGGCTCACGTAGGAGACAAGTGCCAACATCTCAGGGATGCTGGAGACAATATTTTGTTGGTGAGGTGGCAATGGTGGTGGGGAGACTGGTAGCAGTGAGCTCTCTGATTCTCTGTAAGATTTAATGAAATTTTACCAAAATATACAATTCCTATGCTTTGTTTTCCTGAACATTAAAACATATATAATGTCATTTGCTAATCTCATCAAATGGACTGCTCCTTATTAAAGTGTGCAAAGAGATGGAATTTGCAACTATGCTATATAAATAAATATTATCTTTGAATATTGCAAATATATGAATATAGAGCAAATATTATTTTCAACTTTCTGAAATAGCTTTGTAGGAGCTATGTAGGAGATGAATCTCTAAAATATCCTTCAATTCTTTAAAGTTTTTTTTAAATAATATGGCCATCTCAGAAACATGAGAGAATTACCCATTGTGAGTTATATGGGACAAATCCTTCAGAAATCCTGATTTATAATAGTACATTTGGAACAATGAAAAAACTCCCATTTGGGGGATCTATATGGCATATGTGATTCTAACATCTCCCTATGAGGTAGATATTTTTAGTACTCCCATTTTACAGAGGAGAAAACTGAGGTTTGGAGAGATCTAGAAATTTGTTCAAGGACACCCAGCTAAACGTGGAACCGTCTGACTCCCAGCCCCTGCTTTTTCCACTGTGTCATACTTCTTTTCGACCACTTCCTGTGGTGCCTGAACAAACACAGTTTAGGTCAAACGTCCAAACAACGATGACGTGCCCCCGTCACGCCTTCCAATTACACCCTATAATTTCCAAGTCTGAGTTGGAAATCCTTTGGCTCTGTGTTCTTGTCTGGCCTGCCCAGGAAAATGTTTATTTTGAGATATACCTCTCTCAGAATGGCTGGATGTTTTTGATGGTCATTCATACATGGACAGTGTTAAACTGGAGGTACAAGAGTAGCTACTTTTTCTCTCAACTGAGACTGCCCCTTTGTCCCCTGCTCCTAATTTGGGTTATGTTTCAAGGAGGGTGTTAGGGTTATTAGTGGGTCCATAGAGACTATAAATAGCACCCTGGGCTTTAGCCAACTCATCGTGTTTATGGGTTGCGTTGCAACCGTTGTTGGTAATTATAGACGCGTGGGTGAGGATGGGTACTGATGAATAGTTCCTCCTCGTAGTTTCCTCTTTGCACAAGCCCAACACTGAGAGTGTCCAAACTCACAGTCTCATCATAAGGTCCCTCGTGCCTAGCCACTGCTGTATTTCCTGGCTAACTGAAGTAACCAGGGAGGATGAAAGATTTTAAGGTATTCCATATTACCAGCCAAGCTACCATCTGTGTAGTCGATGCCTTCTTTAAAAGAAATAATGTTACTTCAAGCTCAGGTGGTAAAGAATCTGTCTGCAATGCAGGAGACCTGGGTTCGATTGCTGGGTCGGGAAGATCCCCTGAAGAAGGGAATGGCAACCCACTCCAGTATTCTTGCCTGGAGAATTCCATGGACAGATCATGGGGTTGCAAAGAGTCGGACATGACTGAGCGACTAACATTTTAAATTTCAAAAGAAAGTTGCTTCTCATCCTACCTGTAGACATTGTACCTGCAAGAAAGATTTCCTCCTCTTTGTGATGACAGAGCATTTCCCACAGTCTTTGCAGATAAATGTGTACAGAGGATTCATGGGTCTAGTTGAAATGAAGATCCCCAGGAGAACTCAGTGAAACAAGACTTACACTGCATCCAGTAAATTGTTGTAGTCTGTAATATAAGCTTTTTTAATACTCTACATACAAAAGAGGGCAGTAAAGCGAGGTGGGGAGCGGTCACCTTTTCCAGCTTTTCTCTTTATTCTCTCATGTGTCAAGGGGACGTTTTGGTCATAGACCAAGGATGCTCCCTGAGCTGACCATGCAGCTACCAGAACCGTCAGGCACATCTGATTATAACTAGTCACTGAACTTAGACTATGTGAAAGACTGGAGTATAAATAGCTGAGAGAAAGAAAAGAAAAACTGCTGTCATCTTCAAGGTGGAAGACATTCTTTCCCACTCACCAATCTCAGTCCATGCCTTTGGGTAACAGCAGCATAAAATCAACTAGTGGGAAAGAGAAAATGGGGCCATGTAGGGGGATCCATCCAATTCCCTGTTATATGCCCCTGCCACGTCCTAACTTTGCCCTGGCTTGTCTAGTTCATGTACTCTGATGCAGGCTAAGTAGGTAGTTCTCAAGCTGCCTAGAGGATCTGGCCAGGGTTGGTATAACATGGTGCAAGAAGCCAAGAGGAATACCCATTTAGTATCCAGGGACAAGATACTGAGCTCATATAAGTATGTGACAGTTCATTTAAGCAAAAGGTAAGGAGTAAAAGAAGCCATTCACAAAGGATGACATACTGTGTAATTCCATTTATACAAAATGTCTGCTGCTGCTGCTAAGTCGCTTCAGTCATGTCCGACTCTGTGCGACCCCAGAGATGGCAGCCCACCAGGCTCTGCCATCCCTGGGATTCTCCAGGCAAGAACACTGGAGCGGGTTGCCATTTCCTTCTCCAATTCATGAAAATAAAAAGTGAAAGTGAAGTCGCTCAGTCATGTCTGACTCCTAGCAACCCCATGGACTGTAGCCTACCAGGCTCCTCCGTACATGGGATTTTCCAGGCAAGAGTACTGGAGTGGGGTGCCATGGCGTTCTCCGGACAAAATGTCTAGAATAGGCAAATCTATAGAGACAGAAATGGCAACCCACTCCAGTACTCTTGCCTGGAAAATTCCACAGACGGAGGAGCCTGATAGGCTACAGTCCATGGGATCGCAAAGAATCGGACAGGACTGAGCAACTTCACTCACTTGATAGAGACAGAAGGGGCTTCCCTAGTGAGTCAGACAATAAAGAATCTGCCTGCAATGCAGGAGACCCAAGTTCAATCCCTAGGTCAGGAAGATCCCTGGGAGAAGGAAATGGCAAACCACTCCAGTATTCTTGCCTGGAGAATCCCAAGAACAGAGAAGCCTGGTGGGCTACAGTCCATGGGATCACAAAAAGTTAGACATGACTCAGCAACTAACACTGTTTTTCTATAGAGACAGAAAGTAGTGGTGCCTAGGGCTGAGGGATATGGGAGGTTGGAGGGTGATGGCTAAGGAGTAAGGCATTTATTTTTTCAAGTGGTTAAAATGTTCTAAAATTGATTGTGGTGATGAATGTACAACTCTGTAAATAAGCTAAAAGTCACTGAAGAGCATTCATTAATTGGGTAAATTGTTTGATATGAGAATTGTATCTCATGAAGCTGTTAAGGGGAGCTAAGCTGTGGAATACCACAAACACTGAGTAAGGAATAGTGAGGTGAAGAATGCTACCCAGAGATGGTCTGCTGAGTGGTCCTAGGAGGAAGGTCAAAGGTATTACACAGTTCCAGCTACAGCTCAAGCATTAATATTTCGAAAAGGACTGTGATGGCTTCTCTCCTCATGTAAAAGACCACTGGAGATCATGTCATGATTATTATAATCTACTTCTCCCATTCCAGTGGGATGAATCTGTCTAAAGTTGACCCTGGTGAATCTTGGTCCTTGGTTTATAGCTATGGAGAAATCAACTTTTCATTTCTCAAAGCCTAGTTAGAAAGTTAGTTTGTGCACTATGATCCTTGGAGATTAACTGCTCTTCCAAGTGTCAGTATTTTCCTATGGTTGCATTTTTTTTTTTCAGGGCTCACTCAAAGAGGTCCAGAACTGGCCAGTCATTGGAGCAGGAAGGTGGTTTTAGTTATCCTTGAAGAAAAAAACAAATTACTCCAGTATGTCTATAACAAATAATGAATGAGGAGCCACTTGTACAAGGTCCAGTCCTCGATACAGTGATATGAGACATTTAATCCAGTATTTAGATGCCCTGATCCTTCTACAGCTCTCCAACCTCATCTCTCATTGTCTGTCTTACAGAGATTCAGAACAGTGGCCCAAATGCACGCCTGCATTTTTGCTAATGCTAATCCTACTATCCAAAATATCCTTCTTCCTTTTCCGCATTTGGCTGCTTCTGACCTGGTCTTCAGGTCTCTTCCAGGAAGACGCCCCTAAATTCTCAGAATGATCTGGGAGTCCTTTCTACAGTCCCATAGCACCCTGTTTATACTTCATCAACACATTTGCTACATTGTAATGGGATTATCTATTCATCTGTGTCCCTACTGGTCTGAAGTCTCCTTAAGCTCATCAGTATATCTCTTTGTCCTCAGCTTGGCTAGTTTTCAGCACCTAATACATTCTTAATAAATGTGTGTGGAACCCCTTTGCTTCAAAGAGGCTAGGCAGCAGTCACGTAGGAAGTTTGACCAAAGAGATTTAGCACCATTCCTCTTAACCCCAAATATCATTCTAATAATCAGGTCCATTCAAAAGATCACAGAGTGGCAGGTTGTTCTTAGAGTTCCCAAAACCTAGCACATGGCCAAGCATACATACTAGGCACCCCTTAAATGTTTGCTAAACTGATGAATATTTACAGTCATATTGACTGTCGTATGCTAACTGTCTTACTGACCACACTTTACATACCTTAGACAATCCTACCCTAAATTATTTACTCACATGCTAAGTTCACATGTTCATTCACTATTTGACAAAAGAACACTATCAGTTTCCCACAATGGAGCTGAACAACTCTTCACTTTTGATAAAAGCACCATCTTGGAAATGGAAGATTCATGTAATTGTCTGAATATTCAAATATTAATTTATAAAAGTGAATGGGAAACAGAAAAAGAAAAGTGCTGATATTAGTAAAAATATGCAGAGAGTTCTCATTAACTAAATAAAATTAAGACAAAAATAGAAATAATTAGATGTGCTAAAAGTGGCCAGTCTTCAGCCGTGATTGGATGCTCAACGGAAGAGATGTTGATTGCATGTTCAATTACAAATAAAAAGAACAAATTAAAGAGCATGGGTAAAATTCTGGGACTGTAGTATCAAATATAGTGTCCAAAAGACAAAGAGTAGTTAGCATATTTATAATTACTTTTTAAATTTCTGGAAGTCCTCTTACCTCTTAACTAAACCAAATAGTGTCTGTCTTTTGCTTGATATCTATATCTTTGATTTTCATGTTTCTCATGAATACATTACATATCAAGGCAGGAAGTGACATGTCATATTGGAGATTCTTGAAGGCTTTTCCAGTCCCAAAATCTTTGGGAGGAGTAACACTTTAAAAAGACATAATAGCCAACTGAGGACAAAATTCAAAGATTATATCCTAGCTGCAGCTTTATTGCTAAGTTATTACAAGCACAGACATAAGAGTCAGATACAACTAAGTCACCTAGCAGTGTGTCTCTATCAAGTTACTTAATCCTTCAAACTTCAGTTTCTTTATCCAAAATGAGGATGATAATAGTACTCAGCTTGTAGGGTAGCTGTAATATTCAAATGAAAATATTCAATGTGGTTAGTCCAGTGGCGGGTACCTACTCTGAGCTTCTAACATAAAAGTTGCTGCCTAGGAGGGAAGAAGGATGATGGAAGCAGGGACAGGATAAGCTAAGCTTGGCCTACTTCACAAATTGTCTAGGACCCCACTGGGTCTTCCTACTGAAAACTCAACACAGAAACATTACAACTTCTATTTCTACTCCTGATCTACCCACTGGGCCATTCTGGCTTCTGCTGGAGTGAGTGGGAGTGTGCTATTTCTTTACCTAAGGACTCCTTCCAAATTAGAGAAGTTGGAAACCCTGACAGTTTGTTCCACCCATTACTTTTTTTGTTTCACCACCTCTGCACTCAGGAAGGTGTGTCTCTGATACTGTTGTCACATCTGCATTTTGATTTTTCAGTTGTCTGAGGCTCCCAGCTCTTTGAAACAGGTAAAGATTACAACTCTACAATTATAGAATTAAAAGCGGCTCAGTTTAGGACATGCTGTTAAAAACAACACAGCAGCAGGCTAACCCTGTGTGATGGATACTGGGTACCACAACCCCTGAAACTCATGTTCACCACCCAGGGCCTCTGTGCTTGCTCCCCTGACATGGCTGGGACTGCAACCTCACTTCCATTTGCACAGCATTCTTGCCTACATTCTTCTTTAACAGTTTACAAGGATTTAATGACATTACTTATTGCTGTTTAACATTTATTATTTATTATTTTTAGCCTTGCTTATTAAAATATTTTGAGAAAGTCTTGTACTTCTAATATTGTACCAAGAACTCAAACATCCTTGAGGAGCAAGCAAGCCTAGGTAGAGTAGAGAGAGAATCAGAAGTTGGGGGTGGGTGGTAGCAAAAAAACTCAAAGGAAAGGGAAGAATGAGATAAAAGAAAAACCAAGACTATCATGTCAAAGTACCCAACCCAGAGCCTAGAAAGTAGTGGGAAGTGTTCCATAGTTGAAGAGTCTGCAACCTTTCTTGTATAATGAGGCTGCCCTAGCATTTTTCTTGTGAAATGACTTCCAGACAAAATCAGTAGTCATATCAAAATTCATTCATTCATTTCATTTCAGTCACTCAGTTGTGTCCGACTCTTTGGGACCCATGAATTGCAGCACGCCAGGCCTCCCTGTCCATCACCAACTCCCGGAGTTCACTCAAACTCACGTCCATTGAGTGGGTGATGCCATCCAGCCATCTCATCCTCTGTCGTCCCTTCTCCTCCTGCCCCCAATCCCTCCCAGCATCAGAGTCTTTTCCAATGAGTCAACTCTTCGCATGAGGTGGCCAAAGTATTGGAGTTTCAGCTTTAGCATCATTCCTTTCAAAGAAATCCCAGGGCTGATCTCCTTTAGAATGGACTGGTTGGATCTCCTTGCAGTTCAAGGGACTCTCAAGAGTCTTCTCCAACACCACAGTTCAAAAGCATCAATTCTTCGGCACTCAGCTTTCTTCACAGTCCAACTCTCACATCCATACATGACTACTGGAAAAACCATAGCCTTGACTAGATGGACCTTTGTTGGCAAAGTAATGTCTCTGCTTTTCAATATGCTATCTAGGTTGGTCATAACTTTCCTTCCAAGAAGTAAGCGTCTTTTAATTTCATGGCTGCAATCACCATCTGCAGTGATTTTGGAGCCCCAAAAAATAAAGTCTGACACTGTTTCCACTGTTTCCCTAAATATTTCCCATGAAGTGATGGGACCAGATGCCATGATCTTAGTTTTCTGAATGTTGAGCTGTAAGCCAACTTTTTCACTCTCCTCTTTCACTTTCATCAAGAGGCTTTTTAGTTCCTCTTCACTTTCTGCCATAAGGGTGGTGTCATCTGCATATCTGAGGGTATTGATATTTCTCCTGGCAATCTTGATTCCAGCTTATGCTTCTTCCAGTCCAGCGTTTCTCATGATGTACTCTGCATAGATGTTAAATAAGCAGGGTGACAGTATACAGCCTTGACATACTCCTTTCCTTATTTGGAACCAGTCTGATGTTCCATGTCCAGTTCTAACTGTTGCTTCCTGACCTGCATACAGATTTCTCAAGAGGCAGGTCAGGTGGTCTGGTATTCCCATCTCTTTCAGAATTTTCCACAGTTGATTGTGATCCACATAGTCAAAGGCTCTGGCATAGTCAATAAAGCAGAAATAGATATTTTTCTGGAACTCTCTTGCTTTTTCCATGATCCAGCATATGTTGGCAATCTGATCTCTGGTTCCTCTGCCTTTTCTAAAACCAGCTTGAACATCCGGAAGTTCACGGTTCACGTACTGTTGAAGCCTGGCTTGGAGAATTTTGAGCATTACTTTACTAGCATGTGAAATGAGTGCAATTGTGTGGTAGTTTGAGCATTCTTTGGCAATGCCTTTCTTTGGGATTGGAATGAAAACTGACCTTTTCCAGTCCTGTGGCCACTGCTGAGTTTTTCAAATTTGCTGGCATATTGAGTGCAGCACTTTCACAGCATCATCTTTCAGGATTTGAAATAGCTCAACTGGAATTTCATCACCTCCACTAGCTTTATTTGTAGTGATGCTTTCTAAGGCCCACTTGATTTCACATTCCAGGATGTCTGGCTCTAGGTGAGAGATCACACCATCGTGATTATCTGGGTCGTGAAGATCTTTTTTGTACATATCAAAATTACTAGTCCTAAATACTGACATTTTGCTGAAGCTCTCTTCTTTCACAGGTAATCCTTCTGAATGCATTGTCAACATGCACAGTATTCATTTCCTTACACTCATCTTCTCCCCACCTCCTCTAACCTGACTTCACACCCTTGCTCCTCTGTAGCCCCACAGGCACTGCTCTCCTTCAGGGTCAATGGTGCCTTTATTCTGTGGCTGAGTTTTGGCCTCACTGGCCTTCCTGAAGTATGTGACACAGTCAACCAGGATGATCTGGGAGTCCTTCCTATGGTCCACAGCAGTCTGTTTGTGTGTGCATACTAAGTCACCTCAGTCGTGTATAACTCTTTGCGACCCTATGGACTGTAGCCCACCAGGCTCCTCTGTCCGCTATGCCCTCCTCCAGGGGAATCTTCCTGACCCAGGGATCAATCTTGCATCTCTTATTGTTTCCTGTATTAGCAGGCTGCTTCTTTACCACTAGCACCAACTGAGAAGCCCCATAGCTCATGGTCTCATAGCACCCTGTTTATACTCTTTCAACACATTTACTATGTTGTAAAGGGATTATCTATTTATCTGTGTCCCTACTAGTCTGGAGGCTCCCTAGGGCCCATCGCTATAGCTCTTTGTCCTCAGTTGGGGTAGTTCCTAGCACCAAATCTATTCTTAATAAATGTGTGCTGAACCCCTTTGTTCAAAGAGGCTAGACAGCAGTCACCTAGGAACTTCAGCCAAAGAGATTTTGGCACCATTTCATCTTGAAACCCTCTTCCCTGCCCTTCTTGCCACAGTTTCCCTTTCTTATCCTTCAGTTTCCCTTTCTGGCTCCTCCTTCTTTGCTCGCTACTTTTCGTTGACGAGTTGAAGGAACTATCCTTGGTTTTCTGTCCTCACAGGACATAGCTATCCCCTGCCATGATTTTAACTGCCACCAACATGCAAATGACTTTCATAGTTTTCTGGCCATCTCTGACCTGTCTTTTGAGCCTCAGGCCCACATAACTGACTGCACGATGGGCATGTCCACTTGGATATCCCACAGGCATCTCAAATCCAACACGCATACACCTGAGTTCATTCTCTCTCACACCCCCTGCTCGCCACATCATCTGCAGTCACTCAAACTAGAACTCTGGGCGTCATCACAGGTTTCTCATTTTCCTTCAACTTCCACTTCCTTCCCTGCTACATGTCCACCGAGTTTTGGAAATTATATCTTTCGAAACCTCTAATCCACACACCCACTACCTTAAGTTGCAATTCTCACATTTTTCTTGAATTCTTTTTACAGCCTCTCAATGAGTTTTCCTGCCTCCTGTCTTGCCATCTTCAGACCCATTCTCCTCACAAATACCCAAGTGATCTTTCCAAAATGAAACTCTGGTAAGTCCCTACCTTCCTTAAAGCCTAGCGATCAACTTCCCATTGCTTATACGGTGGAATAAAAACCCATTTTCAGAGCCTACCAGGGGTTCTTTGATTTGACTACTATATTTTATTACTACTATTCTCCCTCCCTCTCTCCAACTTATATTAGAACTTAAAACTTCTAGAAATTCTCCCAAAGACCACGCTGTTCCATACGTTTCCATATATTTTTGTAAATGCAAAAGAATTTTTTTCTTTTGTCTTTGCATCTCATTCTCACCTAGATAAGTGTCTATTAACAAAGGGCTATCTCTTTAGCCTTCTCTAACTTTCCCTCTCCGGCTCCTTAGGAAATTGACTACTTTCTCTGATCTGCCACAGGATATCTCTGTCAGGTATCTACCACACTTATTTACATGTCTGTCTCTCTGCTAGACTGAAAAAGTTCAGGGTGAGGAATGACATCTTATTAGTCTTTACTCTCACTCCTGTGCGCAGGGCCTGCCGTAAAACAGGCACTGATTCCATGTTTGATTAGTAAGAGAAGACAGCACCTCATCATCCTTCATATCAACTGGAATTGAAAATCCAAGAAGCCACTTTTGAGAGCGTCAGTCAGTTTCAGTCTCAGTTGCTCGGTCTGAGCAGCTTCGAGCAGCTTCCTGAGCCCTCCACCAATACAGAAAGTATCCAACCTGCCAGGAGGTGTGCGCTGCATTCACTGATCCTGCTGATTGGATGGCCTTTTCCTCCCTTCGCCCCAGTCTCACACCCCACAAACTGTGCATCTTAAAGGTCATGGTCATAAACAGTCTTTATCAATCAAAGCATCAGTAGAGAAAAAAATTCCCACTCTAGGATATGGTGAGACAGTTGGTTTCAAAACATTGCTGATCGTTAAATGAGTAATGTTAATGTGATCTCAGAATAGTAAACACACCCCCACATGGATAATGATATTACTTGCATTAGCTAGAAAGGAAAAAAAAAGCAACATTTGGCTGCAAGGACCATGGAGGAGAAGTCTGTACGGGTAATTCAAGTTCTGTCAGGGCAGGTAAACTGCAGTTTTCTAACTGCCTCCCTCCACAGGGTAGGCACACACATTCCCAAATCAAATCTTCCTTCTAGGGTAGAGTGTGTGATGTGGGGGAAGTTCAGGGAAGTGGGGAGACACACATAGAGGAAGAAAACAAAGGCCTTCATTTTCTAAAACTGTCACTCACTCTGGTTGAGAAAGAGTTTCTTAAGAATTGTGAATGTCCTGTTCAGGAAGTAACACTTCATCACACGGCTAATAATCAGCCGTGTGCTTGTCAGGGATTGGTTTTTCCCTTCTATGGTGAGAGAATGACCTAAGGAAAGCATGTATACCTTCCCCAGTGGCCTGATAGTCATTTGAACACATTCAGCATCCATCGGTATTACTTTAACTCACCTGGGAGACTCACAATGGTGGGGTGGGGTGGGAGAAGGGTTCTTCTGAAGTTTCAAAAGATTTGTATGGAACCAGGCCAACACCCCGCACCAAATAGCCTTTTCTACGGGAAAGCAGCTTATGGGGGTGGGGGGGCCCTGTGCATGTATCAAGTCAAACCAAATGTACTTTATTTTCCCCCTCCAGCTCACTTGCCTTTGCCTCTTCTCTCTATGAGTTCTTCCCCAGAATTCAGTATCTTGAGGGTGTCTTATCCTTAAAGAAAACAACCCAATCAGCTTATTCTCTCTGAAGTGTTGGCAATTCAGTACAACCAGTGTTTACATTTAGAGGGGATGAGTACTTTACCCAAAGGAATGACTCTCTAATGGTGAAGTTTCTGGTCGTATCACGGGAGCTGATGGGACTTTCCAGTGCCCCTCAAGTCCTACAGTGACTACTGATGATGAGGGCACGGAAGCATGATCCTCATGCTTCCTTCCCTGACAAGAGGCTGATAGCTTTCTTCATG
This sequence comes from Bubalus kerabau, assembly GCF_029407905.1. Classification (NCBI taxonomy): domain Eukaryota; kingdom Metazoa; phylum Chordata; class Mammalia; order Artiodactyla; family Bovidae; genus Bubalus; species Bubalus kerabau. The sequence goes on from NC_073624.1 coordinate 141,932,994, forward strand.
GTTATCAACCTTGCTTTTATGCAATAGTTCTGTTTCAGCTTTTTTTCAGAAACACTAGGCGAAGTAGTTAAATTCCAAAGGTCTTTGCCTCTTCTCCAGTGATCCTTAGCACACTGGCACTCTATCTGGGACTTCTTCAACAGAGAAGACAGCCTGAGGAGGGACAGGAAGCTGGCATCATGTGAGCCCTTAGGTTGTATCCATTTTTAAGACCCACGTCATTTGGTGATCTTACAGCAGATACATGAAGGTACTCATCCATTCATTCATTCATTCAAAAATTACTTATTAAGCTCTCCCTGCATGCACTAAAGAACAAAACTGACCAAGCCCCTGCTCTGGGAAAGCTTTAAGTTGGAAATTGGTTTAAACTATTTCTATCTGTCTCCAGAAAGCAGAACTGGGACAAATGGCTCAGGGAAGCAGATTTCTGTTTCACATAACAGACAACCAAATATGGAATAGTAATGAGCTCCTGGTTACTAGAAGGGTCTGAGAAGAAGATGCATGACTGCTTGCTGCAGAGATTCATGCATGCAGCTGGACTAGATCCTCTGTCTTCAGTTGTTGCTTTTAGCAGCAGGTGTCTTTTCTCAAACATAATTTTAACCTGCATCTCCAATATATTAAAAAGCAGAGTTGCTGTGGTTGAAGTGGTAAATATGGATCTAGAGGATCCCCTAAAAGCCACTCTGTCCAATAAACCCCAGATATCCACAAGCCACTGGATGAGATAGTCATGAAGCTCTCAGCCTACTCTGGAATCATGGGGGTCTGTGAATCTAAGTAGGATGGCATATGTTTCACACCAGTCTCCCTCTCCCTCTTCCCCATTTCCACCTCTTTCTAGGAGAGAATCTGGTGAAGCTAGAGAAAAGAGGCAGAGGCTCCAGGTATATAACAGGACTCTTAGAGAATACAATCTGAGAGAGTTTATGTGTATTCTTTGTCTTTTAAAACAAGATTTACTTCCTAGCAATGGACTCCCTCGTCACATCCGCTCAGATGTAACAGGTGTGACTAAGGGATTGCACACTATTCTACAATCTGGAGCAGGAAGCTGGACATTCAGTCTCCCTTCAGATCACTGCCTGGAAAGTTCTATTCCCATTGGGCACACTGTGCTTAGAAAGGAAAACCTTCAGCAGGTCAAAGACTCTGGGAACTCACTGGCTTGGGGCTGATGATGGGATTTAGAACAGGAATCTGGCAACTTGAAAGAGAGCTTGAAGTCTTTGACAGGATACAGCTACCACACAGAGCCTCTCCACCCAGCTAGAATTGTCTTGATAGTCCCTAAAAATTTCATCCAAACTGGACTCACATCATCCTAGCCTCAGAGTCTACAAAGTTGTGAGCTGAAATAAATGAGTCAGTTGAGCTTTTCTTAAGCCCATGATTTTCCAAAGTTTGTCACATACAGGAAACATGATTTGTGCAGAGATGTTTATAGGTGTTACTCAATAGAATTCTGAAGAGTATTACTCTGAGAAACTCTCTTTAAACAAAACTAAGCAGGTTTCATTACTGTTGGACTTTTCAGAGCCTTGAAAATGCTAATGTGAATTGTGAGTCTCTAAGCAGGGAAAAAGTTGACTTAAAGCTCAACAGTCAGAAAACTAAGATCATGGCATCTGGTCCCATCTCTTCATGGCAAATAGATGGGGAAACAGTGGAAACAGTGTCAGACTTTATTTTTTGGGCTCCAAAATCACTGCAGATGGCGACTGCAGCCATGAAATTAAAACACGCTTACTCCTTGCAAGGAAAATTATGACCAACCTAGATAGCATGTTAAAAGGCAGAGATATTACTTTGCCAACAAAGGTCCGCCTAGTCAAGGCTATGGTTTTTCCAGTGATCATGTATGGATGTGAGAGCTGGACTGTGAAGAAAGCTGAGCACCAAAGAATTGGTGCTTTTGAACTGTGGTGTTGGAGAAGACTCTTGAGAATCCCCTGGACTGCAAGGAGATCCAACCAGTCCATCCTAAAGGAGATCAGTCCTGGGTGTTCATTGGAAGGACTGATGCTAAAGCTGAAGCTCCAATACTTTGGCCACCTCATGCGAAGAGTTGACTCATTGGAAAAGACCCCGATGCTGGGAGAGATTGGGGGCAGGAGGAGAAGGGGACGACAGAGGATGAGATGGCTGGATGGCATCACTGACTCGATGGACATGAGTTTGGGTGAACTCCGGGAGTTGGTGATGGACAGGGAGGCCTGGCGTGCTGCGATTCATGGGTTCGCAAAGAGTCGGACACGACTGAGCAACTGAACTGAACTGACTGAAGAAGGGAATACAGTATACAGTATTCTCTAATTGTAGTTGAACTCCAAATGCTTTTTTCTCACAAGACAACTTAAAGTACTCCATTTACCTGAAATACACTTGGAAAAATGCTGCCATAAGCCGAACACTTAAACCAAGTTAAATGAATCTAGTTTTACCTTTTATTCAAGTTAAGCTAGCATTTCCAAAGTATACTAATGTCTGATCCACCATTTTGGGAGAAAAAAATTTCATGTGGATGAACTGTCTACATAACTGAAGCCTCAGACACCAAAACAATTAAATCATTTTATCTGAAAATCTTTCTAAAGTGTATGTACATCTCTACTTTTTATTATGAAAAACAAAACAATTCTGAGTATAAAAGTAAACATATGCTTATTTATAAAAGCTTGAACATTTGGAAAAGAAGAAATAAGGCAAAAGTTACTCACAAACCTATAACTTAACATTTGATGTAATTTTTCTCACCTTATTCTGTATAGAAAGTGTTTCTTAAATACAGAATAAATGATACAATTCACTTAATATTTTCTGTATCACTAAACATTCTTTGAAAATATGTTTTAATGGCTCTTTAAGGGTCTATCATATAAATGCATCATACTTCATTTAACCATTACCTACATGGGATAAATCAACTGTTTTATTATAAATAACTATGAACATCTTTTGTCATAAATAGCTGTCTCTATTTCTTCTGAATAAATACCTAAAAGTAGAACTAATAAGTCAAAATACATAAGTACCTATAAGCCCTTGTTACATATTGTCAAATTGCCTTCCAGATGATTTGTACTATCTATATGAGGGTCATATTTTACCACACCCTCACCAACATTAAATATTATCATTATTGAAAAAAACAGTGTTGGGACTTCCCTGCTGGTCCAATGCTTGAGAATCTGTCATCCAATGTAGGGGACAGGGTTTGATCAGGGAGCTAAGATCCCACATGCTGCAGAGCAAATAAGCTAGCGCCACAGCTGCTGAGCTCTAGAGCCTGTGAGCCACGACCAGAGAAGCCCACGTGTCGCAACAAAGACCCAGTGTACTCACACACACACAACAATAATAACAAAATTTTTTAAAAAGTGTTAATTTGATAAGTTAAAACTGCCATACTGTTTTCATTTTTTATTACCAGCGAATTTGAATGTTTATATATACTAATTTACCACCAATATTTTATTCTTCTATGAACTGTCTACACATAACATACCCATTTTTCTCTGTGGCCTTAATATTTTTCTCATTGATTTGTATGAACTCTGTTAAGGTTATTGAATGTCATATTTGTGACAAATAGTTTTCACAGCTTGTTATTTATCTTTTAATTTGACATTGTTTTAAATATGTAAATATTAGTATCTATTTATATTAAAATATGACTCCCTTTCTGTTTTCATTTCTTTGTTTTCATGCTTAGAAAATGCTTCTTGTTCAGAAATCAGATGAATACTCACTAGATTTTTGCTGGATATCTTATGGCTTCATTTTTTAAAATCCTCTTTTAAAAAATATGGTGTGCCACTTGTTTTTAAAACTGAATAAAATATTTTCTTAATGACTCAGGCAGGGTTATATTTATAAACAGTGTTTAAAGTTTTGTGTCATGAGACAAAATATTCCCAGGCACCACTGAAATGGTAGAGAGAATTTTCCCCCATTCTCTGAGACCTCAGACTCTATGATTTGCTAATTCTGTGGCTGATTTTCAATTTTGATCTCTTCTCTGACATTAGGCTTTTAGCTTTCTCCTCTATTGTAGATGCGATGTGTCTACTGTCCGCCAGTCACAATGTTCACTACTTTAACAGCTCATACACAGAATAACTGTAATTGTATTACCATGAACTAGAGATATGTATAGTTGAGCCTGGGTGTGGAAGGCAGAATAATGACCTCGCAAAGGTGTCCATGGGTTTCCCAGGTGGCACTAGTGGTAAAGATCCTGCCTGCCAATGTAGGAGACTTAACAGAAGTGGGTTCAATCCCTGGGTCAGGGAATATCCCCTGGAAGAGGGCACTTCAACCCACTCCAGTATTCTTGCCTGGAGAATTCCATGGGCAGAGGAGCCTGCTGGGCTTCAGTCCATAGGGTTGCAAAGAGTTGGACACGACTGAAGTGACAACACAAAGGTGTTCATGTCCTAATTCCTAGAGACAGTATATTCAATATACTCTGCTAAACAGCAGGGGAAAATTATGATTTCTGATCAGCTGACCCAGAGAAGTGGAGATTATTCTGAATTACTGGTTGGGCTCAGTGTAATCACAGGGGTACTCGGAAGTGAAACATGGAGGTAGGAGAGTCAGTGTCAGAATGATTTGATAAGAGAAAGACTCGACCAGCCATTGCTGGCTTTGATGATGGAAGAGAGCCACAAACCAAGGAATTCAGGCAGCTAGAAGTGAGACGCTGGAAAAGGCAAGCAAGTGGCTTCTCCCTGAGAACCTCCAGAAAGGAATGCAGCGTTCCTGACAGCTTGATTCTAGCCTAATGAGACCCATTTCAAACTTCTGACCCCCCAAATTATAAGAATAAGAATAAATTTGTGTCGTTTTAAGCCATGAAACTTTGTGTGATTTGTTACAACAGCAATAAGAAAATAACATGGGGCCTAGAAGTCTATTAAACAGAAAAAAATCGCATGGGTTTCAGTGCATGACCTTGACATCTGCTATTTTTGCTGCTCTGAGGTTTTATTTCCACCACTCTGCCTCCCAGTTATTTCCATGGTTGCTGGAAATCCAACCTACATCTAGATCAGAGGCTAAGTAGGGCATTTTTATTTTACAAGAATTAGCCCCTATGAATTAAGTTGCAAACATTGGGTCAAAGAGTGAAGTAGAAGGAAGCTGCAGAGACACAGTATTTTTGAAGTTTTTCAGAGAAATCACAAGGCTGGACTGTCTCCCCAGTTTGGAAGAAAGACCATCCAAGAGAAGGTCATGACCTGGGTGACAGCATCATGGTTTAATTAGCATCTGCACTGAGTCAGATAACCATCTCTTGTCTTTAGGTAAAATCCCCTCTGTCTCTAAAATACTGGGTACTTCAAGAGCATGCAATGCAAGGACTCCACATAGCAGAGTATTCTGGCAGTAGGGCTGGGAGATTAAATGGATTCTGTGCCACCAAGAGCGTTGGATCCAGACTGAATGACAGAGCACAAACTAAGTCAATAAAAACTCAGGTGCTCCTCAAGAATAGTTCACAAATAAGAATAAGGGAGGATCAGGGAAGAAGGACCTGCACTGGGCAGAGGGAACTTGCCTCTAAAATGCATCAAGATATTTCCCCAGTGGTGTAAGTAAAGACTGCACTTGGATAATGTGTTGTAATAAATGTTGAATAAGAATCTGGAGCGTGTTATCTCTGTATTCCTAATGTCTACCAAAGTGTCCTACTTGTAGTAAATACTCAATAAATTCTTGTTATAAGAGTGAACAAATGCATGAATTTAGTAATCCTCTGTCATCTTTAAATCCGACTCCAGGGCTAGTAACAAAGACCTAATAAAAGTTTTCAATCTTAACATAAAAGACTAATATTTACATGAAGGCCTACTCAAGTTAACTTAGGATGTAAAAAAAGTACTTTATTAATATATTGGAATTCTTTTTATTCCAAGGGAGGGAAAAAATGGACTTTCTCTGAGCTATAAGCTTTGGGGTGACAGCTGAGAAAGAAAAGCAAAATGGTTAAAAGTAGAGAATAATAATTATAGAATAGTGTCATAATTTCCCACTCCAGTACTCTTGCCTGGAGGATCCCATTGACAGAGGAGCCTGGTAGGCTGCAGACCATGGGGTTGCGAAGCGTCAGACATGACTGAGCGACTTCACTTTCACGCATTGGAGAAGGAAATGGCAACCCATGCCAGTATTCTTGCCTGGAGAATCCCGGGGACGGTGGAGCCTGGTGGGCTGCCGTCTATGGGTCACACAGAGCTGGGCACGACTGAAGCGACTCAGCAGCAGCAGCAGCAGCGGTGTCACAATTTAAAATGTAGTTTTAATAACCTAATGCATGTATGGCATTTACAGATTAGTATCTAATGTAAATGCTCTCAATAGATTATGACTATGATTTTACTCTTTAACATTTTTACATGTTCTCCAATAATTAAAAGGCAACGCTCAGAAAAAAATAACCCAAAACATTATTAAATAAGGTCAAAGAATATATGGGTTTGTTAATTTATTAGAAAGACAAGTAACTAATGGATGATGACAAGACTATCTTTACATGTATATACTGACATATACGATATGGACAGTTACAAAAATGAGAGTATTGATTTAATATATTTTCTAGACTGTGTTCATTACTTAAGGGATCACATAGTGAATCTACTACTAAAAGTAAAGAATACTGTAAGTTTTTAACATGTTGGTTTTTTTATATAAATAGGACACTTTAGGATAAATAAACCAAAGAAGAGGCTTAACTCAGGTCAAGAAACATGAGCACCAAGATGAAAGGTAACATACAGATCAGATATATAAGGAAATGCTGATTAAGCCATATCCTTAAGGCAATACAACTCACTTTCAAAGTACTTACTGGGGCATTTGAAGACTCATAAGGAACTGACAGCCACCCTTAACCAAAAGTAAGAAAAGATCAATCTTTCAAAAAAAGAAAATAAAAAACATAAACCAATTAAGAAAAGAAAACTCCTTCCCAATTAGAAGCTTTGATTCCATGTTTGCTGTGATGAAGGAGGAGAGCTGTCAGATTCATTCGCTGTCATCAAGAAAGTAACAGGATGGGTATAGACCCAAAGGTGTCAGTGTAGACTAACTAAATGATCTATATTGAATATGAATGACTGGGTAGCTTTCTCCTCTCTTGATTATCAAAGAAAGGTGGTAAATGTACAACTTTAAGACCACTGGGTCAGAGTTATTCCAGTACTTTCTTCTCTCCAAAGTCCCAGACATGCCAATAACCTGAGCCCTTTTTCTTGATAGAAATGTTAATACCGAGACCTAAATGATGCCATTTGGGGCTCAAATTGATTTTACAATTAACTGATGTGAGCACCATTTTCCAGCTCACATTTGTGGAAACTTACAAAGAAAAGAGTAGGTTCTTTTGTTTCTCAAAAAAAAAACCAAAACCTTTTGGGCCCTTCAAAAAGAAGTTGCTGATATGGCAGCTTGTATGGGTTCACTGATAGTTATGCCAACCAACTGCACTTTGCTTGGTTGGTGCTTCTAGAGCGTTTAGTGAAAGGAGCAGCACAGACACTGTGTATCTTGATTTCAGCAATGTCTGACAAGGTCTCTCATAATAAGCTTGTATTAACAGAAGTTGTGGCCCTCAGAGTAGAACAGCTGATGGACTGTTCTTTCAATGGCCAAGGAATGTTGAGTAGTGAGCTCACCAGGAGGGAGTCTCTCCTCTTAATGCTTCAAGGGAATATCATCTTAATATTTTTATAAAATATTCAGATGAAGCCTGGATTAGATACCCCATCATGCTTAATACCATTGGGAAGAGTTATCCATTCATGATCGTGGTGGCAACCAGGCAAAGGGAAAAGAGGAGTCCCAGGGAGCATTATTATTAATAATTTGGGCCCTTGGGAGGTGTTTTCTAAATCTGCCTGCATTTCAGAAATACCTGGGACCGTGTTGAAAAATATGAACACTCAAGGCCTTGCTTCAGACCTGCTTAACTAGAATTTCAAGTGATAAAGTCCTGGCATTTGTATTTTTTAAAAAAAAAGACTACCAAGGAGATTCAGAGGCAATCATTCCAACTCCCTACTTTCAGAACCACTGTATCAATGGTATTTAGTAAAAGTTTTCCCAGGGTCATAAACGGTCCCTACCTGGTAGTCTAGAGATCTTCATGGGCTTTTGAATTATGAGAAAATCCTTCCCTACACTCCGGTTCCATCCATCCTTGTCTCTTCCTCATGGGGCAGGGCAGGGGAGAGGAGGAGCACAGCACCTGGTAAAGAAAGCACAGGCTGATGTCAGCCAGATTTGGAGTCAAGCCTTGCTTCTGTGACCTACCGCCTGTGCAAGGGGGTCTATGCCTCCAATGCCTCATCTTAAATTGCAAGGATTTAGCGAGACACACATGTAAATTTCTGCCTGGTACATAGTTGTCAGTTAATGCCAGCTATTATTGTTAATAGATTGTTCAGCAAAGTCCTCAGTTCTGTCGATCTGAAGTCTGCACTTTTAGAAAAACATGCCTTTTTAAAATATTTATTTTTCTTTATTTATTTGGCTGTGCCAGGTCTTGGTTGCATCATGTAAGATCTGTGATTTTCACTGCAGCATGTCAGATCTTTAGTTGCAGCATGTGAGATCTAGTTTCCCAAAAAGGAATCAAACCTGGGCTCCCTGCAATGGGAGCTTGGTCTTACTGGACCACAAGGGAAGTCCCAGAACATGCCTTTTATGCAGTCCTGTCCAGAGAAGGAAAGAAGCCACCATATATTGACCATCAACTGTGTGCTGGGCACAAGGTCTGTCTCAGATCTAATCTGATTTCCTTCCTTGTCACCAAAACCCTCATTTTCGCACATGAGGAACTTGAGGCTCAGAGAGGTTAAATGACTTCCCCCAAGTCACCCAGCTAGAAAGGGTCAGATACCAATAATTTGGCTAATAAACTTGCACTGAGGTTTCCCCATGGCACTTTTTTAATGGTTAATATAAGGAGTGGAGAAAGCGTTGCCCTTTAAAAAATCTAAAGAAAGACATTTTGAAACTGCGAGGGAGGGGGGAAGTCACACCACCTACATTCTCCATTATCTGAACACTCAGCAATTAGCCAGAGGAAAAGCCCTACAAACAGGTGGTTATTGCTCACTGGCTTTCCCTGTTTTTCACACACATGCACACACACACACACACACACACACACACAAACACACACACCCCACAAAGATCCCTGGCCACTTTATTTAAAATTACAATATCTCCCCCATACCACTCTTACTTCTTCCCTTGCTTTATTTTTCTTCTAATTCCTTAATCACTGTCTCACATATTGTCATTTTGGTTATTTATGTTCTTTATTGGGACTCTTCCCCCCTAAAGGGTTAGCTCCTTGAGGGAAGGAATTTTTGTCTATTTTGTTTATTCCAACATACACATGCCTAGAACAGGGAGGCACACATTGACACTCTATAAATGTCTATGGCATGAATGAATGAAAATGGATGGATGGGTGAATGAATAAAAAGTCTTAAAGTATCAATCATAAGAGTTGAAAGTAATTATAATCTTTTTAAATAGCTGCAATGTTCTGGTTTTCTTTTTTTTTATTGTCACCCTGTTTATTTATTTATTTAAATTTTATTTTATTTATCTTTACAATATTGTATTGGTTTTGCCATATATCAAAATGAATCTGCCACAGGTATACATGTGTTCCCCATCCTGAACCCTCCTCCCTCCTCCCTCCCCATACCATCCCTCTGGGTCGTCCCAGTACACCAGCCCCAAGCATCCAGTATCATGCATCGAACCTGGACTGGTGACTCGTTTCATATACGATACACATATTTCAATGCCATTCTCCTGGTTTTCTGTTATAAATATGTACTATTTGTATAATAATAGTTTTCAAAAATGTTACTTCAATTGTCCAGGTTATTAATGATTTAAAGCTGAAGTGAGAACAAAGATAGGTCTGGGGTTATCTTCTTGAGGCCAGATGTGATGGATATTTTCTGCAGGCCCCTCAAATCCACACTCCATCCTTCCTCACTGTTCTATGCCCTGAGATGTTGACCTCTTTGAACTGCATCAACAGGTTCTCTGGACCTCTGGTTTCCAGCTGGGTAAAGAATGAGGCTAGGCTATTTGTCACCAGGCTCTCTGGTTGCTGCAGATGGACTGTGTCCCTCTACTGGAGGCCCCAGTACATCAGGCACCTTCTCCTTACCCCTAATCTCTCTAGGTTCTATAACTGCTCCCACTCTTGTCTCCCTCAGGCCAAGGAATGTAACAGCTCACCATTTTGCATGACCTGAACGCATCGCTTCCTTTGCTGGATCATCTCAACTCTGCCCACACCTTTTAAATAGTGCCTTTATTAAATCTTCCTCAATTACCCAGTTAGGTATGCCACCAGTTCTTTATTGGATTTCTGACTGATAGAAAATGGCGATTGTGCTCACAGTTAGAAGAGCTGAATCCTAATACCAGTTTCACTACTGGTTTGCTCAAGGCTAACCAACCACAGTTCCTTCATCTGAAAACTAAAAAAATTAGGCAAGACAACCTCCAACATTCTGTGATTCTTAAGCCCTTTGCATAGAGAACCAAGTAGTTACTTCCCCACTGGTTAGAAAGTGTTAACTTGATCCAGATTCTGAAAAGGACCAGTCTTCCAGGAACTTAGTCAAAAGGGTTGTAGCTATACTGCTCATGATAAAGCCGAGCTCAGCAATTATAAAGCCAGAAAAATCCAGGCCTATCTTTGCCCTCACTACAGCTTAAAATCAGTAATTTCCTAGAAAACTGAGGCTACAATTTTTAAACTATTATTATACAAATAACACATATTTATAGTAGAAAAACAAGAATTTGCAGCTACATAAGAGGATATCAAGCCAGTCAATCCTAAAGAAAATCAATCCTGAATATTCACTGGAAGGACTAATGCTGAAGCTGAAGCTCCAATACTTTGGCCACCTGATGCAAAGAGCTGACTCATTGGAAAAGACCCTGATGTTGGGAAAGACTGATGGCAAAAGGAGAAGTGGATGGCAAAGGCTGAGATGGTTAGGTAGCATCACTGACTCAATGGACATGAATTTGAGCAAACTCTGGGGGATAGTGGAGGACAAAGGAGCTTGGTGTGCTGCAGTCCCTGGGGTCACAAAGAGACACAACTTAGCAGCTAAACAACAACAAAGAATTGATAATTACTTTCAACATTTGCAATTGACACCTTTCGAGATTTTTTCCTATTCATTCCTATTCCACAAATCCTATCCTATTCCAAATCACATCCTATTCCACAAATATTTACTGAATGCCAGTATATGCCTGGCTTCTAGGCATGTGCATAGTGTTGCATTATTGTGAAGTAGTTGTGTAGCCAAACCTGAGTTCTGGATGCTGCTTCAGTTCTCCACTTTGCCTAAGTATAATACCTGAAGAACTATGTAATTCCTGTTTTTCGGGGAGTGGGTACACATGGCAGTTAAGTTCCCAGAAGGGTGAATTTCTTTTTGTCTTGGTCTGGTAGGACCAAGTTGAACCTTCCTGCCATTTGACTTAGCTTCCTTGTCTTAGACACACCTTTTGCCAGAAAGCTTTCTCTATCACCAAACCAAAATTGTCGACAATAAGAACAAATGAGGAATAAAAAGACCCTTCCAGGAAGTGGGAATTATTTATCCAAATAACACTGGAGGTTTTGAATTAGTATCTTTGAAAGTCAGAGTAGCTTCAAGGTAGTGAAAGCCTTCATCTAGTGTGATTAGAAAAGTAAACCTGCCCAAGCTGAAGAAGCCACACACACTACTAGCTATGGACAGAAGTAGGATAGGGCTCTCTAACTCCTATCTTCAATTCACCTCATCTTCACCAGTGAAGGACAGTTTTGTTTTATTTTGAAAAACACTACACCAACGTTATACTCTGAGAAGCAATAAGGTTAGCAAAAAGTGCATTTGTCTTTCTTATTGACAGTCTATTAATATTTTGAAGACTATCAAAGACCTAGGCTTAATTTAATGAGAGCAGAAAAGAGCTGGCATGGTCCCACAAGGATGAAATTAGGACTGATCATCACTTCATTTTGACAATTCAAGGCTTCTCAGAAGGCAAATATAGTCACTGCTGGAAAGGTGTCTGTAACATAATAATGGTTCATGAAATTTTGTTAATAAATTAATGAGTGAATAAATTACTCTTAGTTCAGTTCAGTTTAGTCATTCAGTCGTGTCCAACTCTTTGCGACCCCATGAACCGCAGTACGCCAGGCCTCCCTGTCCATTACCAACTCCTGGAGTTTACACAAACTCACGCCCATTGAGTCGGTGATGCCATCCAACCATCTCATCCTCTGTCGTCCCTTTCTCCTCCTGCCCTCAATCCTACCCAGCATCAGGGTCTTTTCCAATGAGTAAACTCTTCACATGAGGTGGTCAAAGTATTGGAGTTTCAGCCTCAGCATCAGTCCTTCCAATGAACACCCAGGACTGATCTCTTTTAGGATGGACTGGTTGGATCTTGTTGCAGTTCAAGGGACTCTCAAGAGTCTTCTCCAACACCACAGTTCAAAAACATCAATTCTTCGGCGCTCGGCTTTCTTTACAACTTTCACATCCATACATGACTACTGGAAAAACCATAGCCTTGACTAGACGAACCTTTGTTGGCAAAGTAATGTCTCTGCTTTTTAATATGCTGTCTAGGTTGGTCATAACTTTCCTCCCAAGGAGTAAGCGTCTTTTAATTTCATGGCTGCAATCACCATCTGCAGTATTTTGGAGCCCAAAAAAATAAAGTCTGACACTGTTTCCACTGTTTCCCCATCTATTTCCCATGAAGTGATGGGACCGGATGCCATGATCTTTGTTTTCTGAATGTTGAGGTTTAAGCCAATTTTTTCACTCTCCTCTTTCACCTTCATCAAGAGGCTCTTTAGTTCTTCACTTTCTGCCATAAGGGTGGTGTCATCTGCATATCTGAGGTTATTGATATTTCTCCTGGCAATCTTGATTCCAGCTTCTGCTTCTTCCAGTCCAGCGTTTCTCATGATGTACTCTGCATATAAGTTAAATAAGCAGGGTGACAATATACAGCCTTGACATACTCCTTTCCCTATTTGGAATCAGTCTGTTGTTCCATGTCCAGTTCTAACTGTTGCTTCCTGACCTGCATACAGATTTCTCAAGAGGCAGGTCAGGTGGCCTGGTATTCCCATCTCTTTCAGAATTTTCCACAGTTGATTGTGATCCACACAGTCAAAGGCTTTGGCATAGTCAATAAAGCAGAAATAGATATTTTTTTGGAACTCTCTTGCATTTTCGATGATCCAGCATATGTTGGCAATTTGATCTCTGGTTCCTCTGCCTTTTCTAAAACCAGCTTGAACATCTGGAAGTTCATGGTTCACGTACTGTTGAAGCCTGGCTTGGAGAATTTTGAGCATTACTTTACTAGCATGTGAGATGAGTGCAATTGTGTGGTAGTTTGAGCATTCTTTGGGATTGAAATAAAAACTAACCTTTTCCAGTCCTGTGGCCACTGCTGAGTTTTCCAAATTTGCTGGCATATTGAGTGCAGCACTTTCACAGCATCATCTTTTACGCTTTGAAATAGTTCAGCTGGAATTCCATTACGTCCATGAGCTTTGTTCGTAGTGATGCTTCCTAAGGCCCACTTGACTTCACATTCCAGGATGTCTGGCTCTAGGTGAGAGATCACACCATTGTGATTATCTGGGTCATGAAGATCTTTTTTGTACAGTTCTTCTGTGTATTCTTGACACCTCTTCTTAATATCTTCTGCTTCTCTTAGGTCCATATCTTTTCTGTCCTTTATTGAGCCCATCTTTGCATGAAATGTTCCCTTGTTATCTCTAATTTTCTTGAAGAGATCTCTAGTCTTTCCTATTCTGTTGTTTTCCTCTATTTCTTTGCATTGATTGCTGAGGAAGGCTTTTTTATCTCTCCTTGCTATTCTTTGGAACTCTGCATTCAGATGGTATATCTTTCCTTTTCTCCTTTGTTTTTTGCTTCTCTTCTTTTCACAGCTATTTGTAAGACCTCCTCAGATAGCCATTTTGCTTTTTTGCATTTTTTTTTCTTGGGGATGGTCTTGCTCCCTGTCTCCTATACAATGTTATGAACCTCCATCCATAGTTCATCAGGCACTCTATCAAATCTAGTCCCTTAAATCTATTTCTCACTTCCACTGTATAATCAAGGGATTTGATTTAAGTCATACCTGAATCGCCTAGTGGTTTTCCCCACTTTCTTCAATTTAAGTCTGGATTTGGCAATAAGGAGTTCATGATCTGAGCCACAGTCAGCTCCCGATCTTGTTTTTGCTGACTATATAGAGCTTCTTCACCTTTGGCTGCAAAGAATATAATCAATCTGGTTTTGGTGTTGACCATCTGGTGATGTCCATGTACAGAGTCTTGTCTTATGTTGTTGGAAGGGGTGTTTGCTATGACCAGTGCGTTCTCTTGACAAAACTCTATTAGTCTTTGCTCTGCTTCATTCTGTACTCCAAGGCAAAATTTGCCTGTTACTCTAGGTATTTCTTGACTTCCTACTTTTGTATTACAATCTCCTATAATGAAAAGGACATCTTTTTGGCGTGTTAGTTCTAAAAGGTCTTGTAGGTCTTCATAGAACCGTTCAACTTCAGCTTCTTCAGCATTCCTGGTCAGGGCATAGACTTGGATTACTGTGATATTGAACGGTTTGCCTTGGAAATGAACACAGGTCATTTTGTTGTTTTTGAGATTGCATCCAAGTACTGCATTTCGGACTCTTTTGTTGACTATGATGGCTACTCCATTTCTTCTAAGGGATTCCTGCCCACAGTAGTAGATGTAATGGTCATCTGAGTTAAATTCCCCCATTCTAGTTCATTTTAGTTTGCTGATTCCTAGAATGTCAATGTTCACTCTTGCCATCTCCTGTTTGACCACTTCCAATTTGCCTTGATTCATGGACCTCACATTCCAGGTTCCTATGCAATATTGCTTCTTATAGCATTGGACCCTGCTTCTATCACCAGTCACATGCACAGCTGGGTGCTGTTTTTGCTTTGGGTCCATCCCTTCATTCTTTCTGGAGTTATTTCTCCACTGATCTCCAGTAGCATATTGGGTACCTACCGACCTGGGGAGTTCATCTTTCAGTGTCCTATCTTTTTTCTTTTTCATACTGTTCATGGGGTTTTCAAAGCAAAAATAGTGAAGTGGTTTGCCATTCCCTTTTCCAGTGGACCACATTCGGTCAGACCTCTCCAGCATGACCTGTCCTTCTAGGGTGGCCCCACATGGCATGGCTTAATTTTATTGAGTTAGACAAGGCTGTGGTCCATGTGATCAGATTGGCTAGTTGTCTGTGATCGTGGTTTCTGTCTTCCCTCTGATGCCCTCTCTCAGCACCTACCCTCTCACTTGGGTTTCTCTTACCTCTCTTCACGGCTGCTCCAGCAAAGCACAGCTGCTGCTCCTGACCTTGGACGTGGGGTAGGTCCTCTGGGCAGATCCTGCGCCACGCAGCCATATTTTAACATCTAGTATTTAACAATATTTGACATTTATCAACAATGTTTTGAATTTATGAGGTATAAACAGAATGGGAAAGAAACAGGAGAAGGTGAAGGAGAAGGGGAGTCCTGGAGTACAAGTTGGACTTCACAGAACACAGGACAACTTGCTCTGTCTTGTGCCAGACTCACCTGTAAAATGGGATAACGGTAACTTCCCCATACGTCTCTTGTGAGTTTTATTTATTTATTTATTTATTTTGGCTGTGCTGGGCCTTTTTTGCAACATGTGAGACCTTTAGTTCCATCCTGTGGCATCTAGTTTCCTGAAAAGGTATCAAACCAGGGCCCCCTGCACTGGGAGCATGAAATCTTAGCCACTGGACAACAAGGTAAGTGTTGTGAGTTTTAAATGAATTAATTATGTAAAATGCTTATAATAGGACCTGGCACATGGTAAATTATCAATAAACATTAGCTATTACCCACCACTCCTCCCCCTTCTCCTCCTCCTTCTCTCCATACACTCAAGGAAATTTCCTGATCTGCCCCCTAGAAATTTTGTCCTCCTGCTGGTAATCTACTGTGTCTGTGGACCCTTCTACATATTACAGGATATACTGATGGTGTTTCACAATATCTACATTACAGACATTTGAAAATTTTAAATAAACTTGATACTGAAATTAGTTTCACTTGACAATGATCCCATCTCAGATATTCCTCTTAGGCCAAATACTGTCACTGAGCAAAGAGAACAGTGAAGCAACATGGCCACAGTCAATCTGGTGACTGAAAAGGTTTAGGTTCTTACTCTCATTCATTCAACAAATATTTATTAAATGGCAGGAACACCAGAAAGGAACTAGACATTGATCTTGTCTTAATACAAGCTTCCATCAGAGGGTAGTAAAAAATCAGACAGAGATTGTCAATATGGGTAGAAAATGATGTGGGCCACAGAGAAGCACAGCTAGATTGCTATGGACCTCTAGTGTCAAGAGAGGCTGGCTTCTGTTGGGGACTCAAGAAAAGAGAGTGCCATTCACACAGATACATATCACCAATGCCTGCCATGGGTAGTGACTCAAACCATCCTAAAATAGTTACCTTAAGCATAAGGATCTGATCTTTGCCTAGGGGGGGTTGCTCTCTAGAATTGTAGTGCAGGCCAAGTATGTCATGCCCTATACCTTTATACCAGCCATCCTACCACCAGCACCACAACTCTCCCAGCCGCTGCAGAATGCATCCAGAACTGCATCTTGAATGTTCCCACTGCATGCCCCTTGTTCTTCAGGGTCCATGGGTGGCAGCAGGCCAATCCTCAAAGGAGAGCTCACCAACAGCATGGGCATCACAAACTTGACACAAGGGACCTCTGAAGTCATGAATGTGTTCTGCTTGTGTTTAAAACTGTGGCCCTTGGCATTGTGTATACTCAGTCAATGGTAATAACCAGTCAGTGGCTTTAACCAGCTCAATTAAAACAAAACCTCAATAATTGACTAGGCAACTGCAAAGGTTAATGAAGTTTCAGTTTGGTCAACACATTGAAACTTCTATGAATGGCATCAGCTAGAATTGTGCTGAGTGTAATCTGTTCACCAAAACTTGGAGGGCCTGACTAAGAAAGCCACAGGGCTTTAACAGCTTGACTTACCAGGCAAAAGAACAAACATTTTTAGATAAAACATACTGCAAAGAAATAATGAAATTTGTTTCAGGTTTTAAGCATGCCAATTGCAAAGATGTATATATGTGGTTTTGTGCACATCTTTCCAAGTTACATCTTTGTCAATATATCATCTTACATTGGTAAATGATTGTGTGATTTGGGTAACACTTTAGTCTCTTACAAGATGATATTCTGGAAAGGTCAGCACTGTGCCAACTCACTCACAACCTCTTCTGAGGGGATCCACCCTGCCCACACTTCCTGCCAAAGGGGCAGGCCCAGGAAGCCATGTTTAATACTCAGAGCCCTACCTCCTCTGTCCACAAATGATTGGCTGTAGCTCAGGCACCAGTACACAAACCATAGACTGGTCAGGGAGTTCTAGTTTGCCCTTGAAGATGGACAGGACCAATCAGATTCTCTCTTAGGGCCCTGAGCATGGAGAAAAATAGCCATCATTTAGTGCTAGGACCAGATGAAGTGGATATATAGCATGTCACTTAATCCATGAACTCCTGCTGCTGAAGGCCTGGGAGCCTTCTTAAATCTAGAGTCAACTTTGAGCTCCAGGCTCTTTGAGGCCAACATTTAATACAGTTCCTGGTTCTTGTATTTCCACATTCCTTCATCATTTTAAAATAAAGTGATGTAATACAATATGCTAAAGCCCTTCATCTTGAGTTGGCTTAAATGGCTATCTGTTCTTGCAAGTAAAACAGCCAAACCAAAACCAATGGGAAATTAAAACTGGGTCCCAAATGAATGCTCAGGCCACAAGGCCTTCTAAAGAAATCTCAAGAAGAAAGGCAAACTGACAATGTCTTAGCCATTACTGGGAAGGCAATAGAAACCAAAAAAAGAAAAAAGGGAACTGAAAGCCTTTAAAGACGATTTGGAAAGTTTGTGTGTGTATGCCACCTTAATGGGTATGCAGTGACTTGTAGAACCAGCACCATGAATGGAGAAGACATAGTCTTACTGAGTTCTCTCTCATGAGCGAAACCAACCAAACTTAAAATAGATGATGAATGACTGCTGGTTATGAGATATGCTAAAGGCACAGGAATCACAAATGATTGAAGCCAATTCACAAGAAAAACAGGACAATAATATTTGATGCAGCCTCAAAAGCAGGTGCTTGGTTTAGGGTGTGTCTATATGGCCCTGGTTTTTGTTTCCACTCAACTTTGGAAACTAAATGACACTGCTTTCTATTTTAAAATGGAAATGTATTGGTTCATATAGACTGTGCCTAAATAAAAGGCAGTTTCCACATAGCTCCTCAGTGGTAGCATTTTTTGTCCAAAGATATTTCATGGTTTGGGGTTCAATATAATTTAGCCACTGTCTAAATATTCCAGTTGATTTAGAAAGTGAATTATTATCATTTTTTATCTATGAAGACATTCCACTAGTTAAAAAAATAAACTACTTGTGAACTGAAGTTTTCACTACTTGAATGTGCTTTTCTATACCTGTATTAAATAAATTGTGTCTTCTTTCCTGGGGGAAGCAATGTGGGGAAGTAGCTAACTGATGGACTTTGGAAACAGATCAGCCTGAGTTCAAATCCAGGTTCAGTGATTTTCTTTCTTTCTTTTTTTTTTTTCTAGTCTTGTGACCTTGGGCAAGTTAGTCCTGCAGTTTCTTTATTTGTCAGATAAGCATGATGATAATAATAGTACAAACTTTACAGGATGTACAAATTAAATGAATTAAGATAGATAAAGTGCTTAAAACCATGCCTGGTAGTTTATTTTCTATAAATAATCTAAAAATGTTTACTACTATTGTGTGTCCAACTTTCATCAAACTCACAAAATAAGTCATTGAGTGCATGCAAATATTGTCCTAGGAATGTACTTTTGTAATCTTGTTTAAAATTCACAATTGGAGGGTAGAAATTACCATCCCAATTTTATAGAAGTAGAATAAACCTCATTCACTGATTTGCTAAAGGTTGCCTGGTAATATATGGTAGAGCCAGTATCTGTGAATTTACATGTTAATCCAATCCACATGTTTTTTTAATTGAGTACTGGTTACACACTGGGGACTTCCTAGGTGGCACTAGTGGTAAAAAAAAAAAAACCTGCCTGGCAATGCAGGAGACAGAAGAGACCTGGGTTCAATTCCTAGGTTGGGAAGATCCCCTGGAGGAGGAAATGGCAACCCACTCCAGTATTCTTGCCTGGAGAATCCCATGGACAGAGGAGCCTGGTGGGGTACAGTGCATAGGGTCACAAAGAGTCGGGACTGAAGCAAATCCCTTGCCTGGGTGCTGAAATATAGACAGGCATCAAGCAGACATAAATCCTTGCCTTCATGGAGCTAACCTTCAGTTAGAGGAGACAATCAAAAATGGGAAGAGGAGAGGAAGCAGGACTGTGTGTTGCAGGGTGGATGCAGTTCAGAATGCAGTTGTGGCTATAACAGATAACCAGGGAAGGTCTCACTGAAGAGAGGATGTTTGAGGAAAGGCCTAAGAGAAGAAAGGAAGCCATGGAGTAGCTAAAGGGAAAGCTTCTGGGCAGCATAAAGAGTATGTGCAAAGTCTCTGAGGCAGGAGTGTGCCTGGTATGTCCCAGGAACAGCAAAAGGTGACTGAAAGAGGAAAAAGAGGGGAAACAACAGGCAATGTGACTCAGTGGTAAAGAATCTGCCTGCTAAAGCAGGAGATGCAGGGGACATGGGTTTGATCCCTAGGTTAGGAAGATCCCCTGGAGAAGGGAATAGCAACCCACTCCAGCATTCTTGCCTGGAAAATCCCATGGACAGAGGAGCCTGGCAGGCTACAGTCCAGGGGCCCACAAAGAGTTGGACATCACTGAGAGCAAAAGCAACGATAGGAGATGAGGTAGAAGAGGGGAGGGCTTGACTGATATTAATATTTGCTTAAGAGACCCCCTCATCTCAACCATGTTTATGTTAACTAGGGCTTTGCCTCCACAAAGGCAGCATATATTAACAGGCCACTGATGGAAGAGTCCCCCCTCTGGAAAGGACATCTCCATCCTGTAGAGAGGAAAACCCAGGCCTTGTGTTAGTCGTCAGGTAGTTCGTCAGAACTGAAACTACATAACCAGCATGCCCCCGCCCAACCCCTCCACTGGCTGGAAGCAACCATGACGACGGTGCTCAGAGCCCTTGCAGAGGTGTGCTGTGGTCTCTCTGAGCTCATCACAGCACCTTCCTATGCAAGAGTTTCAATTCAAGGTCATTTTTGGTTCCTTTTCAGTAGCAGACTCAACCAGATCTATTCATGTATAGGAACAGTGCAAACACATTAATAGCCAGACCCCAGTGGGAGTTTTATTTTCCATTTCCTCCTCCCCCATATTTATTTGTTTCTTCATCTCCTCTGTGCAGTAAAGGTGACCTTGCATGACATTTTCAGATGAAACTTAAAAAGGTAGGGGGAGAATGGGAGGATGTTACCCTGTGTTGGAACTACTTCTTCCCCAAACCCTTTCAGGCTCTGGAGTTGAGCTGCTTGGGTTCAAATCTATATCACCACTCTGAAAGCTTAGCCAAAATATTCAAACTCAAAGAACCTTAGTTTCCCTATATTTAAATTGGGGGTGATGATGATAGCTGCTTAGTTAGGCTTATAGTGGGAATTAAATAAAATCATTTAATGCTATTTTAGAATTTAGTTATAATAGGAGGCTTGCCTCCCATTCCTGGAATGTTTTTCATTGCAACGAGAAGGATTTTTCAGGACACTAAGAGGCAGGTGTCCAAATGGATGTGGTTGTCTCTGCAGTTTCACTCAAAGCGTGAGTCACATATTTGCCACATGCTTCCATCTCTCTGATGAAAGTTCTATTCCTCCCCAACTGGTGGTTCCAGCCCCCCTAAGCCGATAAGCCTCTTGAGTTCTTAGAAGCAGACACAGGTAGGCATAGCCCTCTCTGTGGTCTAGGCGAGTAACTGGTCCACTGCTTCCAATGGGCAAGGTGGTCTAACTACTTACTACCTCCCCTGGGGCCAACTCTGAGCTTTTCTTACCTTATACAGGGCACTAAGGGAAATTTTTGCAAATTCTCCCATAGAAAATTAAACAACACGCAAGAGTCCTTCAAGGGAAAGCTAGAAGGTTTTGGCAAGAGAATCTTCAGGGATAAAGTTCTTCCTCCTACAGTATAATTTGAGTGAGTGAGTGAAGTCGCTGTCGTGTCCGACTCTTTGCAACCCCGTGGACTGTAGCCCACCAGGCTCCTCCGTCCATGGGATTTTCCAGGCAAGAATACTGGAGTGGGTTGCCATTTCCTTCTCCAACAGTATAATTTACCTTTGGGGAAAAAGGCACACAGAATTTGGTGGATATTATTTAATGGTCACAGCTTATTAGCCCTATGTGTTCCTACAAAAAGGAAAAAAATAACTACTTAGTTATGTCAGAAAATCTTCCACACTGATATTATAGCAAACAGTAAATATTACTACTGGCCTTTAGTATAAATCAGAGGGTAAATGACCTGTTATCTACAGTGCTTTATAGGAATGGCCAAAGCAATCATCTTAGGATTACTATAATTGAAAAAAATGTGTCCTGGAATGCTTCTGTAGCTCAATGATTTAAACAAAGAGAATAACATTTTCTTATTGGCTTAGATGACAATTTTTGAATTAACTTAATATGGTTCCTGACTAAGCTTCAATAGACAGACTCCCTTTAGAGAACAATTTTAAGTTGCTTGGAACTATTATCCCACTGGCTCAGTATCAAATTGTTAAATGATATTGACACAAATCCCTGAATGCAATTAATAAAAAGCCATAGGAAGGATTTTATACAAGTAAGAAGCTTGGAAGCTACATGGATAATTACCCCTAACCTATCTCAGTTTTGAATTCGGATTGAGATATGCCAGAATTTTTTGAATAATACACCACAGACCAAAAGAGCCAGTTTAAAGATAGAAACCCACAAGTTCTACTCTTCATTCTATCCCCAAAGACATGTCCACCAAAAGATGAACCTGGAGGAATCAGTCTCCCTGACTTAAGACTATACTACAAGTATAGTCTTATAGTCTTATATCTTATAGTATATACTACAAGTATATACTATACTACAAAGCTACAGTCATCAAAACAGTAAGATCCTGGCAAAAAAAAAAAGAAATTAGATCAATGGAACAGGATTAAAAACCCAAAAATAAGACCATGCACCTATGGTCAATTAATCTATGACAAAGGAGGAAACACTACACAATGTTGGAAAGACGGTCTCTTCAACAAGTGATGCTGGGAAAACTGGACAGTCTAATATCGTCACTAGATCATTCTTTAACTCCACAAATAAAAATATGCTCAAAATGGATTAAAGACCTAAATGTGAGACCAGACACTGTAAAACTCCTAGAGGAAAACACAGGCAAAACACTCCCTGGCGTAAGTCACAGCAATATCTTTCTTGATCCATCTCCCAGAATAAAGGGCATAAAAACAAAAACAAACAAATGGGACCAACTTAAACTCAAAAGCTTTTGCACAGCAAAGGAAACAATAAACAAAATGAAAAGATAATCCACAGATTAGAAGAAAATATTTGTAAATAATGTGACCAGTAAGAGATTAGTCTCCAAAATTTACAAACAGCTTATGATGTTTAACAGCATCAAAATAAACAACTCACTCAAAAAATGGGCAGAAGACCTAAATAGACATTTCTTCAAAGAGACAAACAGATGGCTAATAAGCACATGAAATGATGTTCAACATTGCTAATTACTAGAGAAATGCAAACCAAAACTATAATGTGATATCACCTCACACCGGCCAGAATGGCTATCACCGAAAAATTCACAAACAATAAATGCTGGCAAGGTGTGGAGAAGCTGTAATTGTAACCTGTAAATTTACACTGTGAACTGGTATAGCCACTATGTAGACCAGTACAGTTTCCTTAAAAACTAAAAATAGAGCTACCGTATGACCCTGCAATCCCACTCTTGGGCATATATCCAGAGAAAAACATAATCTGAAAGGATACATGGATCCCAATGTTCATTGCAGCACAGTTTATAATACCCAAGACATGGAAGCAACCTAAATGTCCATCAGCAGAGGAATAAAGAAGATGTGGTACATATATACAATGGAATATTACTCAATCATTAAAAAGAATGAAATAATGCCACTTGCAACAATATGGATGGATATGCAACAATATGGAGTGTTGAACTGAGTGAAGTAAGTCAGAGAAGAAGAAATATCATATGATATAGCTTATATGTGGAATCTAAAAAGATATAGTTGAACTTACTTATAAAACAGAGACTCACAGGCTTAGAGAACAAACTTATGGTTGCCAGGGGAAAGGATAGTTAGGGATTTGGGGATGGACATGTACATACTGATAGATTTAAAATGGATAACCAACAAGGACCTACTATGTAGCACACGGAACTCTGCTCAATGTTATGTGGCAGCCTGGAGGAGAGAGGGGTTTGAGGGGAGAATGGATCTACGTGTATGTATGGCTGAGTCCCTTCACTGTTTACCGGAAAATTTCACAATGTTGTTAATAGGCTATACTCCAGTAAAAAATAAAAAGTTCAATAAAATAAAATATTGAAAAAAAGAATGTATCACAGACCAAATGAGCCTGGTTTAAAGACAGAAACCCAGCAGTTCCACTCCTTGTTCTGTCCCCAAAGACATGTCCACCAAAAGACATGTGCGTGAATATTCATAGCAGCTTTATTCATAATAGTCTAAAGTTGAAAACAACTGAATATCAGACAATGGTAGAATGGATCAATTGTAACATATATATACACACACATATATATTATATGTGTGTGTATATATATATACACACACACATATATGTATTCAATGAAATACTACTCAACAATTAAACACATAATTTAAAAATATATATTTTATTTATTCTTTATTTGATTGTACCAGGTCTTAGTTGTGGCATGTGGGATCTAATTCACAGACCAGGGATCAAACCCGGGCCCCCTGCAATGGAGCACAATCTTAGCCACTAGACCACCAAAGAAGTCATTACAGATTTAAAAAAAAAAAAAAAAAAAAATATATATATATATATATACTGCTACACACAGTAACATGATTGAATACCAAAACATGTTGAGAAAAAGAAGCCAGACAAAAACATACCAACTGTATGATTTCCCTGACATAAAATTTTGAAGCAGACAAAACTAATCTTTGGTGATATAAATTAGAAGAGTGATTAACCTGGCCAAGTTGGGGAAGGGGAAGAAGGGGGGTTATAGATTCAGAAGGGTACAAAGGAGCCTACTGGATGCTGGGATATTCTGGATCTTCATCTGGGTGGTGGTTCCATGAGTGTATACTTATGAAAATCTCACCATCTGCACATGTAGTATTTGTGCAGTTTACTCTGTGTAAGTTATGTCTCAGTTTAAAAAAGAAAAAAGAAACAAAATTAAAAAGAGCTAAACAGGATCTGTATCATCTTGGTGGCTTTTATAAGACTCTGAGATCACAAGCTCAAGACCGTGACCTTATGGAAGAGAACATGCGAATCACATGTAGACAGATTTATCCCAGTATACTACTTTATATTCATGAGACCTCTGCATTAGGGGCAGTGCGCTAGCTGCTGGTAATGCAGCAGGGAACGAGACTATTGTGCTCCCACTCTGTGAGAGGAGACAACACTCAGAAAGAAACTATACACATAATTCTATAACTTTGAAATGTGACAGACTATAAGAAGAAAACCATAGAAGAGCTCTTCTATGAGAAAGATAAGAAGTGGGCCTAATTTTGTTCCATTGGAAAAGCTTCCTAGAGGAAATTACATATGAACCAAGATGTGAAAGTTGAGTAGAAGTCAGAAGAATGGGGGTGAGGGGAGGGAAGAGGAGAGGGACAGGGAGGACAGAGAAGAGGAGGGAAGGGGAGGAGGGATGAGGGAAAGATGGACAAAGGCCTTGAATTCAGGGATCCAAGATTCTGGGAGAGTTCTAGCGAGGCTAAAGTGTAATAAGCTGGGGGGAGAAGATGGAAATTAAGTTGATGGGGGAGGGGTAGACTGGGGCCAGGATGTGGAGTGCTTTCCAGACTAAGATTAGGATTTAGATCAGATGACAAGTATAATTTAAAGAATCAATGAGTTTTAAGGATTTAAAATAAATTTTGATTTGCACTTTGATCACTGGTTTCTAAGACGAGTATAAACTAAAAAGAAATAAGAATAGAGTCAAAAGAACCAGGTAAAACTATTGAAATAATCTAGGACATAAAGGACAACTTGAATTGGAACAGTGGCAATGGAAGTGGAGAGAGGTATCAATAGATGGAAATGAACCAGTTTTTCCAAACTTAGTTATCTTATCTTCTGGTCTTCTGGTGACCTTTCTCTCTTCTAAAACACACACACGCACACACACACACACACACACATACACACTCATAGTAGACTCTTAACACTCACCCACTAGATCCTGACTGTGAAGGTACTGCAATAATGGTGATGAAGACACAGTACCCAGAACTTAAGAATTCCAGTGTATAACTTACCTCGAGAAAAGGAAATCAGGAGTAAATGCTAACGTTTACTCAGCATCACCTATGTGCCAGGCATTGTGCTAGGTAATTTCATATATGTTGGCTTGTATACTGCAATGGAATATTTGTATTCCCCCCAAATTCATAATCTCCAATGTGATGGTATTAGGTGATGGGGCCTCTGGGAGGTGATTGGGTCATGAAAGTGGAGTTATGAATGGGATTAGTTCCCTTATACAAGAGACCCTCCACCATGTGAGAGCACAGCAAGAAGATGGTTGTCTATGAACTAGGAAGCAGATTCTCAACCAGCCTACAGGGCTGTGCACATAAATTTATGTTGTTTACAAGCCACTCACTCAGTCTAAGATACTTTTGTTATAGCAGCCTGAACAGACTAAGGTATAGCCTGAACTGGGTATTATTATTACTCCTATTTTAATAGGCAAGAAAACTGCAGTGTGAAGAAGTCAAATAACTATCTTATTGCAGTCTCACAGCTGTTTTAAATGGCAGAGATGATAGGATTTGATAGGATATGATTCCAGAAACCATGTTATTTCCACTATACTCAGCAGATGACCCTTTTATCAAAAATGTATGTCATTTTAATGACATCAGGAAAACTAATCCAAAGAAATGACTCCCTAATGGTGAAATTTTGGACTTTAAAACACCTGGATGAAGACATCAGTCTTCAGAGCCTCTGGGAACACAGCACTCACTATAGGCAACCCCTTCTGGTCTGACTGTGACGAGTCACAAGCCCAGCTCTCTGCACAAGATCATATGCACCAGTGACATCTGAGAGCAACCACAAAGGGGTGGAGGTGCCCCACAGCCTCCAAAAGCAGTGACAGCAAAGCTGAGTTCAGCTCAACTTTGCATGGGCAGATACAGCCTTGAATAACTCCAAGGTATCTTACATTGAGTTTCACTACAAGTCAGATCTGATTTAGCTCCTGCCTCCAGAAACAACACCAGATTGTGGCAAGGGAAAGAGAAAGGGTGTGAGAGGCTCACCAATCCTGCTTTGATGGTGACTTTGCCCAATCACCAGGAACAAATTTCTTTGGGGCAGCCATGTGATCAGAAAGCCTGGGGGAAAGGGCTGTAGGACCTTGGGTTTGATCAGAGGAGCAGAGCTGCTGTGAGTGATGCAGAAATAAAGATTTGTTATAAAGATTACACTTTGCACAGCTGTGGGAGCTGGTGGACTCAGTGGCAGGCAGGCTGTTGCCTCTGCATCCGGTGGGGAGCTGAAGTCGCTGTGAGTCAGCAGCTTTGATAATCAGGAAGGAATGCAGCACCTAAAGTGGGGCAAGCAACATAAACTGGAAGCGTGGGAAACACTAGAACCAATGAGCATGGGCCAGAAACCATGGTTGTCTCTTATTACCTCCAAATTAGACAACACAGGGGACCTGCAAAAGCTGGCACCTTCTCCATGGAACTGCAAACACAGCAAGCTTGCAGCTCAGAGAATCTGAAGGAGGAGACTGTGTGGGAGCTGAAGGAACTGCAGGCCCAGGTGCTGCTCCATGCCAGTAGGATGAGCCATTAGATCAACATGAGCTAAGGTGGCCTCCCTGGCACCCTACACCAATCTGCAGAGTTGTGGCTACTTCACTGCTGACTTCCCCATCTCAAGAAAATTCCTCTGTGGCCAGCCCTGACCTGGTTCCATACAGGGAAGAGGATTCTGGGAAATACTATCATTTTAGCTAAGTCAACACAGTTCAAAGCCTCATCAGGGGGAGAGCTCTAGAGACAAGTAATTAGATAAACTAAAGGTTTTATGATATGTGTGGAATGGAAAAGTAATTCCTGTGAAAACCAATGGTGCAATCCTGACCAGGTCCTTCCACAAGACACACTTAAAATTCAGACTTGAAATGGGTTAGAATCAATTAAAAAACTATTAATGAGTGCTGCTGATGAGCAAGGCACTGTCCTCAGTATTACCATTTACTCTTGTTTTATACATTCATATATGTTTGCTACTTTAAGAAGTATTTCAAACATACCTGAATGTATAAAGTAAGAGTGAATGCCCTACATGGCTTGACGCTGCAATATATACAAAACTGTGTGCATATATTAAAAAAATAGTCCCTCATGTTGATTATAAGCATTAAAAGAGATCATGTATGTGAGGCACTAGCACAGAACAAGTACTCAGTGAATGGAAATGGTAGTCATTTTTATTTTATCACCTTCATCATCATCCTCGTCATCAACTTCACTGTTCTTTTCAGACCCAGAGCCTCTCTGAGTAAGCATGTGACGTTAGCACCACAGACCCACTAATAGTCAAAATACATGTGAGTGTCCAACCCCTTAATGATCAGCAGTTTGAAAAAGCTAACTTCCTCCAGGTACTTATTTGTTCATTCAATAAATAGTGAATCCTAACCCTATTGTGCAAGACACATGTAACCCAAACATGATATATCATTCTTAAATGATAAGTGCAAACAGTGCCCGCAGGAGTTGAAATTCAGGTCAACAAATATGTTCTGGGACTTCATAGAGGGTTTGGCAGGAGAGAAATACCACTGTGGTTCACAGTGGTCAAAGTGTCATAGAGCAAGTAGCATCAGGGTTCATTGTGACAAATAGGTGGTGTTCACACAATTAGGCAGGAGAGCTAGCTCCTAAAGCTGGGTCCAAGGTGAGCACTGGATTGGAGGCTGCAAAACCCCTGGTACGGTCAGAAGGGAGTGGGGAGAGAAGAGGGTTTGTCAGGGAATAAATAGGTCAAGAAGCAGATTGTGCATTGCTTTGAGTGTCATGATCAGGAGTCCAGATTCTATCTGGTAGGCAGCAGAGAGTTAGTGAAGCCCATACAGAGAAGGGGCAAAACCAAAGCCAAGTTTCAGGAAAACTAGCACAGTGAGTCTATGGACTGTACTAAATTGGGAGAGACTGTAGAAAGGAAGGCCAATTGGAAATCTTGGGACAGAAATTCAGGAAGTACAGAGAGGTCTGAACTGAGACAATGAGAGTACAAAGAGGAATGAAAGAAGTATTCAAAAGAAAGAAGCACTAGTTCATGGTGCCTGCTTGTATATAAGGAGCAAACAGAGATGCTAAGGATGAGCCAAGGTTCCAAGCCTGGGCAGTATGAAGAAAAACAAGAAAGTTGTGGGCAAGGAGTGAAAAAGAGAAAAGAGGCTGTGATCCACATGGCGATTCAGTGAGCACCACTAAAGACACAGGACCAGGAGGTGAGGCTAGAGGTAAAGGTCTTGGATAAGCTCCCTGTATGCTCCCTGAGAACAGAGTGGATGAACACGAGAGAAGGACTGACCGAACTTGGGGAGCACCTAAACTCAGGGAGTGACAAGGAGTACCAGAGAAAGGACAGGCAGGAACCTAGCCTCCTAAATCTAAAGAAAGCATCCATTTCCCATTTGCTGATGGGAAACAGCAAAGACCTCCAAATCTCAATAATCCTTCTAGATACAAAGATGCTCATTTCTATAAGAGAAGAATCATTTTGCAGACCTGCCCAATGGCTGAAGACAAGAGACAACGTAGTCTATCTGAGAGAACATAAACAGTCATTCGCTCAGAAAAAGAAGATAGTATCCACATTTTGGTCAGGATGGCTACAGTCAGGGGCCCTCAGGAATAAGATGGCACATTCAAAGGGCTGAAAAGTAGTGAAGAAGAGACTGTTTATAGAGACAAGGCATTAGGATCAGTCACAGCGGTAACTGTTATCCTCCTCAACCTAGAGAGGAGGAGAGGTGTTACCTGGAGTCCAGTGAGGGCTAAAGGAGTGGAAGAGATGTCCAGTCAGAGCTGTGGCTGTAGGGGAACAGAGCTATTACTGAACATTTAATGGCCAAGGAGAGAGCAAGAGGCATAAATACCCCCAATCTTTCTCCCCTCCTACCTTCTCATTTCTGACTCCTCATCGGTCAAACTCAATCCGAAGCCACAAGATAAGGAAGGTCTAGTTAATGCAACCTGAGCATTCAATCTCCCAGAACACAGAGCAGAACAGAAAAGGGTAGAAGACAGCTCTTGGGGAGAAAATGGAGAATCATTAGAACATTTTTGCCCATTATAGTTGCTTAATTAAATATTATCCTCTGAGCAGAAGTAGAAATAATTACTTTTATTATTAATAATACACATTTGTACATTTTCTGCTTCATAAAATGTTTTCACATAGGTTATCCCTTTTGAGCTACACAGTATCCCTGTGAAGTAGATAAGACCATGTTCTTCAAGTCTATTTAACTCTGAAGCCCAGAGAAATTAGGTGATTTATTCAAAGTTACAGTCACAGGGTGAGTGAACTGTGGCATTCCTATCAGAAATAAAGCCCTCTGAATCCTAATCTAGTGATCCTCCCAAGGTGTGAAATTAATTTACCTAGGAAGATGCTCCTGCCATGAAAGGCATCAGGACATAGCTGTCCCCAGTATGGCATGCCTTGTGGCCCTGGCCTGGTTGCATATCAGGGCCTTCTGGAGTTGTTTTCAATAAGCAAATATTCCTGACACTTCAATTATCCCAGTCCAAACAATGAACACACTGTGCAAAAAGCTTCATAAATTTCATTCAGTTGGATGCAATGAGAATAATATAAGTCAAAGCTTTGTGTGTATTCCCTCAAAAAAATGACCTAACAAAACAGAGATTGTTGTAATGGAAACATCTAGGCCAGAAAAAAAATAAAGGCAACACAGACTCTGTGTTTCAGGAACCTGGCTCTGATTCTTTCAACTCATCACCGTGTCTCAGCCAAGAAACATGTCTTCTGTCAAGAACCCTGTGCTTTCCATTTTACTACAAATTAAAGTAAGGCCCTCTTACATACGAATGACTCCAAAATTGTGTTTGATAAAGTGTTTTTGTTAACTTTCCTATGTTTGATGTCTTGTCATTTTCATGTATACCCTCTCAAGCAACTCCCTCTACCCACACTGTTATGGAATGGCCTGGGTCCCCTAATAAAGACATGTTGAAGTTCTAATGCCCAGTGCTTCAGAATGTGACCTCATTTAGAAATCAGGTCCATACAGAGTCAATCAAGTTTATAATGAGGTCATCGGAATGGGCCTTAATCCAGTATGACCAGTGTCCTTTTAAAGTGGGAAATCTGGAAACAAAGACAAACACCCAAAGAGAGAAAATGATATGAAAAGACAGGGAGAAAATGGCTATCCACAAGTCAAGGAATTTCTGAGGCCACCAGAAACTAAGAGAGAGGCTGGGGGCAGAGCCTTCCTTAGTACTATCAGAATGTGTACACACTTTTACACCCAAGATGAAGCCAGGAAAATGGTGGCTATGTTCTTGGCAAAACTCAAGGTTTTATAGAAATATATCCAAAGAAAATGTTAGGAAATTTTGTATAGATTAAATATTGCTTCTCTCTTCCACCTCTGGAGAAGAGTTCTAGTGACATTAGTCACTAGACTAAAGTCTGATATGTTGATACCTAAATTAATTGGGACACTTTTGGTTATAAGTAAGAGAAAAATCCATGGCTTCCCTGGTGGCTCAGTGGGAAAGAATCTGCCTGAAATGCAGGAGCCCATCTGCAATGCAGGAAACTCAGGTTTGATACTTGGGTCAGGAAGATCCCCTGCAGAAAGAAATGGTAACCCGCTCCAGTATTTCTGCTTGGGAAATCCCATGGACAGAGGAACCTGGCAAGATATAGTCCATAGGGTCACAAGAGTCAGACACTCTTTTGTGACTAAAGCACCACCAAGAGAAAATCCATACCAAAGTGGTTTAATCAATAAAGGCAACTTCTTGGCTCCCATACCTGAAAATGCAGCTGTAGTCTGGGCTTTTGGTATGGTTTGACCAAGGCTCTAGACTATGTGATTCTTTCAATCTTGCCTCTTTTGTGTACTGATTCCATCCTCAGGATGGTTTCCTTCATGCTAGCAAAATGACTGCAATGGTTTGCAATATAAACCCACTACTCTCCAGAAGAAGAATGCTTCTACATTGGAGAATCCCCAGCAAAAGTACTACACGTACTGTTGATGATACCATCCCTAACCGATTGTAGGGGAAAGCCAAGTGTTGACTGTCTTATGCTTGACTTATGTGGTCCAATCATTGGCAAGAGGTCTGGGATTTCCTGAAGGCTTAGATCATTATAGCTTACTTCTCAAGTCAGAGGTGAATGATCAAACAACCAAGCTGCTCCTTGATGGAATACAAGAAAAGTGGGTACTGAAGAATCACCACAATGTCCAGCCCAGGACTAAACCTAACCTTTGCACACATCAATTTTAACATAAAACCTTACCATATCAACATTGTGAAAATCTGACTTCTGGAAAAACATGAACTTGTGCTAAAAACCATCTGCTAGAATCTGATATCATATTATGGATATCAGATTTCCTTTCATATCTTAGGAGGAATTGTGAGTAGAAGAGGTGAAATTGTATTTGTTTATCAATCACTGTTCTAGTTACTATGGCTACATAAAATTTATCTCAAAATTTAGTGTCTTAAAATAACAATGACTGTTTATTTCCTCTCATGGTTTCTGTGGATTAGAAATTCAGGTCCAGCTTAATTGGGCATATCTGGCTCAGGGTCTCTCCGGTGACTGTGGCTGTAAGACAACTATGGCTGAGATCATCTCAAAGCCTTCTTTGCTCACCCAAAAGGCACCTGATCTGGAACAACTCCAATAGCTGAGGCTCCTTGGCTATTTCTCTCGGTTCCTATGTTGTCTCTTAATGTGATCTCTCCAGGGTGGTAGCTTCAGGGTGAGGCTCCCAAGGTGTGTGTGTGTGTACATATTCATATACAAAGAGAGACAGACAGAGATAGAGTAACAGGCAGACCCATATGACATAGCCTTGGAAGCCAGAAGCTTCACTTCTGCAGCATTGTGCTCATCAAGGCAGTCATAAAATACCCCCCTTCATTTCTGCAGGATTGCCTTCATCAAGGCAGTCATAAAGTCCAAGGGAAGGGTAAGTAGACTCCAGCCCTTAACAGGGAATAGCAAGGTTCTTGAAAAGCATATGGGACCAGAAAATTTCTATGTCTGTGTATGGAAAATACAATCTGCTACAGTCAGAGCATTTGTATACCATCCAGTGTTCCAAGTACATCACAAATATCAACTCATCTAATGAACTGGGTATTCGGGTATTTGTCTTTCTTTTCCAGATGGCAGACACTGTCTATGCCCCACCCATGTCTCCTTGGTCCTCACTATCTCAGCATCTACCAATTCAACTTCCAAACGCCAAAATTTGGCCTGAGAGCTTCTACTCTCCTCTGGAGTCTGCTGTGTTCTGGCATGCCAGATGAGTTGGGGAATAAATATCCACAAGGAGCAGCCGTCAGCTAGTAACTGGCAGGAGCTGGTGTACAAATTCTCTGCGGCTCCCTTGGTAGCAGGGTGGGGATTTAATTCTGAGGCATGTGTTCTACCCTGATCCCCGGAGTTCTGCAAGGGGATTAACTCCAGTGGCCCACAGTGGCAACCTGCTTGATAACACAAACTGAACAACTGTCTCCCTTTCCCTGTTGGCCTCCCACCACCATATAGGTGTTTCCTGCACCTCCCAAATAAACTACTTAGATCTGAAGCTTTCTTTGGGGACCCAAACTTATACTTTAACTGGCCCAAGCTCATTCAGCTAGGGTTTTGAACTCAAATTACAACTTCAGGTAGCTTTGAGAAGCCATTTCTTAGTACTTTCAACTGTGTGACATTGGAGAAAATGCAGTGTTGAAGAGAATAATGAGCTCTGGGAGAAGAGTCAGCTACTTGATCTTACACATGGGATGCTTCAAGGTTACATCCACCAAATATTTATTGAGCTTCTACTGTGACTGAGCATTGGGCTAAATCCTAGGGAACCTCACTTCTCTGATTCTGGGATGCACATAAAAATTCCTGGCCAGATTCCCCTGCAAGGCTGTGATGGAAATTGTAGTGAGAGTTTCAGATGAGACTCTTTTTGGTGGCACTTTTTTGGGACTTCAGTATGAACCATTAGGAAAGGGACTAGAGTGGTTATATTAGTCAGTTGGGCTACCACAACAAAATGCCACAATCTGGGTCACTTAAACATCAGAAACTGTTTTTCTCTTAGAGTTTTTGAAAGGTAGAAAATCCAGTATCAATGTGCCAGCCAATTCAGTTTCTGGTAAAGAATATCTTCCTGGCTTGTAGGTAGCTGGCTTCTTGCTGTGTCCCTACTGTTGGGGATGAAGGAAGCAGAAGGGGAAGAGAGACAGAGATAGAGAGGAAGAAAGAAAGAGGCAGAGACACAAAGAAAAAGAGAGGCAGACAGAGACAGAGAGCACCAGCAGTTGTCTGTTCTTTTAAGGACACTAATCTATCAGATCAGGGCCCCTCTCTTATGGTCTCATTTAACCTTAGTTACTTCCTTATAGAGGGCTTCCCAAGTGGCTCAGTGGTAAAGAATCTGCCTGCCAATGCAGGAGACACAGGCTTGATCCCTGGGTTGGGAAGACCCCTGGAGAGGGACATGGTAACCCACTCCAGTATTCTTGCTGAAAATCCCATGGATAGAGGAGCCTGGTGGGTTCCAGTTCTTGGGTTGCAAAGAGTTGGATACGACTTAGCAACTGATCATGCATGCACACACACACACACACACACTTCGTTTATCTCCAAACATAGTCACATTGGGGTTTAGGGCTTCAGCATATAAATTTTGTAGCGACATAATTCAGTTCATAGAAATGAAATTCTGGTACAGGTTACTAGAGGGGTGCACACCTTTTAAAGCAGTTTTATTTTGTTTAGTTGGCACTTATCCAAGCAAGTCGAAAGAGGAGGTTTTTTGACTTCAAAGGATAGTTTTAAAATATAAAAGGTATACATATTTTGTGATCAGATGACCCAGGTCTCCATCTCGAGGATGCCCTTTCAGAGGCCTCCCAGAACCATTCATCCTGCCCGATTTGAAGGACAGTGCAGTCTCTAAGTGCCTTCATTAAATTATCCCCCATCTTTTCTTTGAGCCCAGTGTTTGCATGGGAGCATGCTGTCTGGTTTTCTGGACTTCTGAGTGGTATCTGTGTGATGAAAATGATCTAGATTAGCATGCTGCTTTGGCCAAATAGCTGGATTTCACAGGAGGTGATTCAATCCGCACAATCTTGGGCTTTAAACAATAAACTACAAACGATGAATCTAATTGTCCTCCCTTTTCTCTCTTCACAGGCTAATCAACAATAATTGACTTTATACTGACTGAATATTTTTTAGGTCTTAGGCATTGTGCATAAGTTTTCCCTGGGACTCTGCCTTCAAGCAGCTAACACAAATTAGAAGAAAAGCACTAAGAAAGCAGGGTGACCAGGCCACTGGAGCAGACCTGTGGATGCTCAGCCTATCTTCACTTGGCTTCCCCTGGGAGAGACCCTTTATCACATTCTGTCAACTTCTCACTCAGGTGTTTGAATTGCACTTGTTTTCTGCCTGAGGTTTTGCTCTGGCACCCCTGGGGGCAACCATCAGTCAACAGGGGGTGAGAGTGGGTAGATCAATGCCCAGGCTTCCACACTCCAGGGGAGGGTGCTGAGGCAGACAACAGTTTTCTGGAGAGTCCTCGGAAGTAGCATACTCCAGTGGTAACCCACATTTTCCTTCTCTCCCTCTTTGTCTCATCTTCTGCATTGTGTCATCTGTGGTTTTAGGATTCATTTCCCAAACAAACTCCCTGCACCCAAACCTTTGTCTAACCACCTTCTTTGGGGGAACTCAAACTAAGAGAGTCATTTATTATGGCCAGCAAATATCCAGCACATGGGCCGCATTTCCACTCCAGAGTTCTTGCCAGACGTGCATATCAACCATGGCTTCTTCCCATTGGATCTGGAAAATGTCTTAGATTTCTTCTCTGAGCAGCCACTGGGAATTGACCAGTACTGGAATGTGGGATGAAATCCACTTCCCATCCTGGACATAAACAATAAATGATTTAAAAAAGCAGTAGTCAATAAATGCTTTAGGAGTTTAGATGCAGGAGAGGTAGATTTTGGTGGGCTGGAGATAAGAGAAAGTATTCACAAAAGAAAGACTTGTACTGGGCCTGGAAGGACTGTCACCATCTTGGTAGAGCTTCCTGGATAGTGAGTAACAGCACAGAGAGGGGAATGTGCCAGGGATGTTCAGAGAGGGCAGCATTTACATTGGCTCTGGCAGGTAGATTATGTTGAAGGATCTCAAGGATTTTTTTTTTTCCTTGTGACAAAACAAGTGTAGGTTTTAGTTTCTTGACCTAATTCTGGTGATTCTGACCTTCACCCGGCTTCATCCATTCATCACCCTGTATCAACTTTGAAGCTGCTCTCTCCACAGTTTTGAACTCTGAATGCTGTTTTTCATTTTTTCCTCCTTGTGCTCTCCTTCACAGCTCTCATCTCCTATCTACACCTACAACAATGGACACAAACCATGAAGATGGCTCAGTAATTTGTTATCCCTCATTTCAGTTACCAGATGGACATTTTCAACTGACTGTCTCAACAGCATCTCAAAGTCAACACGCCCAAAGTCAAATTCATCTTTACCAACAAAACAAGCTGGTGTTCTGCTTCCCTGATTTTCTGAAGGACACCACCATTCTGCCATCAACCCCACTTGCAAAAGCCTGGAGAGGAGGAAAGAAAACTAATCCAAACAGGATGGCATGCACCACACTGGGTATTTTCTTTCACATCTTGCCTCATTTAATCCTCACAATATGCAAGGAGGTTCAGTTTAGTTCAGTTCAGTCGCTCAGTCGTGTCCAACTCTTGCAACCCCATGGACTGCAGCATGCCAGGCCTCCCTGTCCATCACCAACTCCCGGAGTTCATTCAAACTCATGTCCATTGAGTCAGTGATGCCATCCAACCATCTCATCCTCTGTCATCCCCTTTTCCTCTCACCTTCAACCTTTCCCGGCATCAGGTTCTTTTCAAATGAGTCAGTTCTTCGCATCAGGTAGCCAGAGTATTGGAGTTTCAGCTTCAGCATCAATCCTTCCAATGAATATTCAGGACAGATTTCCTTTAGATAGACTGGTTGGATCTCCTTGCAATCCAAGGGACCCTCAAGAGTCTTCTCCAACACCATCAAAAGCATCAATTCTCCGGTGCTCAGCTTTCTTTATAGTCCAACTCTCACATCCGTACATGACTACTGGAAAAACCGTAGCTTTGACTAGACGGACCTTTGTTGGCAAAGTAATGTCTCTGCTTTAAAAAGCATATTAAAATATGCTGTCTAGGTTGGACATAACCTTTCTTCCGAGGAGTAAGCATCTTTTAATTTCAAGACTGCAGTCAGCATCTTCAGTGATTTTGATTTCGGAGCCTCCCAAAATTAAGCCTGTCACTGTTTCCACTGTTTCCCCATCTATTTCCCATGAAGTGATGGGCCCAGATGCCACTATCTTAGTTTTCTGAATGTTGAGCTTTAAGC
Organism: Bubalus kerabau; assembly: GCF_029407905.1. Taxonomy (NCBI): domain Eukaryota; kingdom Metazoa; phylum Chordata; class Mammalia; order Artiodactyla; family Bovidae; genus Bubalus; species Bubalus kerabau. Next base: position 141,970,169 of record NC_073624.1, read on the forward strand.
CAAATTTTTCACTCACCTCTTTCACCTTCATCAAGAGGCTTTTTAGTTCCTCTTCACTTTCTGCCATAAGGGTGGTGTCATCTGCATATCTGTTATTGATATTTCTCCCAGCAATCTTGATTCCACCTTGTGCTTCATCCAGCGTGCCATTTCGCATGATGTACTCTGCACAGAAGTTAAATAAGCAAAGTGACAATATACAGCCTTGACGAACTCCTTTTCCTATTTGGAATCAGTCTGTTGTTCCATGTCCAGTGCTAACTGTTGCTTCCTGACCTGCATCTAGGTTTCTCAAGAGGCAGGTCAGGTGGTCTGGTATTCCCATCTCTTTCAGAATTTTCCACAGTTGATTGTGATCCACACAGTCAAAGGCTTTGGCATAGTCAATAAAGCAGAAATAGATATTTTTCTGGAACTCTCTTGCTTTTTCTATGATCCAATGAATGTTAGCAATTTGATCTCTGGTTCCTCTGCCTTTTCTAAAACCAGCTTGAACATGTGAAAGTTCATGGTTTATATACTGTTGTAGCCTGGCTTGAAAAATTTTGAGCATTACTTTACTAGCATGTGAGATGAGTGCAATTGTGTGGTAGTTTGAGCATTCTTTGGCATTGCCTTTCTTTGGGATTGGAATGAAGACTGACTTTTTCCTGTCCTGTGGCCACTGCTGAATTTTCCAAATTTGCTGGCATATTGAGTGCAGCACTTTAAAAGCATCATCTTTTAGGATTTGATATAGCTCCACTGGGATTCCATCACCTCCACCAGCTTTGTTCATAGTGATGCTTCCTGAGGCCCACTTGATTTCACACTCCAGGAGGTCTGGCTCTAGGTGAGTGATCACACCATTGTGATTATCTGGGTCATGAATATCTTTTTTATATAGTTCTTCTGTGTACTCTTGCCACCTCTTCTTAATATCTTTTGCTTCTGTTAGGTCCATACCATTTCTGTCCTTTATTGTGCCCATCTTTGCGTGAAATGTTCCATTGGTAAATAATAGGGAAGGAACACAACTCCACCCATCAACAGAAAACTTGATTAAAGATTTACTGAGCATGGCTCCACCCATCAGGACAAGACCTGGTTTCCCCCTCAGTCTATCCCATCAGGAAGCTTCCATAAGCCTCTTATCCTTCTCCATCAGAGGCAGATAGACTGAAAACCACAATCACAGAAAACTAACCAATCTGATCACACAGTCCACAGCCTTGTCTAACTCAATGAAACTATGAGCCATGCCATGTAGGGCTACCCAAGATGGGCGGGTCATGGTGGAGAGATCTGACAAAATGTGGTCCACTGGAGAAAGGAATGGCAAACCACTTCACTATTCTTGCTTTGAGAACCCCAAGAACAGCATGAAAAGGCAAAAAGATAGGACACTGAAAGATGAACCCCCCAGGTTAGTAGGTGCCCAATATGCTACTGGAGAAGAGTGGAGAAATAACACAAGGAAGAACGAAGAGACGGAGCCAAAGCAAAAACAACAGCCAGCTGTGGATGGGACTGGTGATGGAAGTAAAGCCCAATGCTGTAAAGAGAAATATTGCATAGGAACCTGGAATGTTAGGTCCATGAATCAAAGCAAATTGGAAGTGGTCAAACAAGAGATGGTGAGAGTGAACATCGACATTTTAGGAATCAGTGAACTAAAATGAACTGGAATGGGGGAATTTAACTCAGATGACCATTATATCTACTACTGTGGGCAAGAATCCCTTAGAAGAAATGGAGAAGCCATCATAGTCGACAAAAGAGTCTAAAATGCAGTATTTGGATGCAATCTCAAAAACGACAGAATTATCTCTGTTCATTTCCAAGGCAAACCATTCAATATTACAGTAATCCAAGTCTATGCCCCGATCAGTAATGCTGAAGAAGCTGAAGTTGAATGGTTCTATGAAGACCTACAAGACCTTCTAGAACTAACACCCAAAAAAGACGTCCTTTTCATTATAGGAGACTGGAATGCAAAAGTAGGAAGTCAAGAAATACCTGAAGTAACAGACAAATTTTGCCTTGAAGTACAGAATGAAGCAGGGCAAAGACTAATAGAGTTTTGCCAAGAGAACACACTGGTTATTGCAAACACCCTCTCCCAACAACACAAGACAAGACTCTACATGTGGACATCACCAGATGGTCAACACCAAAATCAGACTGATTATATTCTTTGCAGCCAAAGATGAAGAACCTCTATACAGTCAGCAAAAACAAGCTCGGGAGCTGACTGTGGCTCAGATCATGAACTCCTTATTGCCAAATTCTGACTGAAGTTGAAGAAAGTAGGGAAAACCACTAGACCATTCAGGTATGACCTAAATCAAATTCCTTATGATTATACTGTGGCAGTGAGAAATAGATTCAAGGGATTAGGTCTGATAGACAGAGTGCCTGAAGAACTATGGATGGAGGTTCTTGACATTGTACAGGAGACAGGGATCAAGACCATCCCCAAGAAAAAGAAAGGCAAAAAGGCAAAATGGTTGTCTGAGGAGGCCTTACAAATAGCTGTAAAATGAAGAGAAGTGAGAGGAAAAGGAGAAAAGGAAAGATATACCCATTTGAAGGCAGAGTTCCAAAGAATAGCAAGGAGAGATAAGAAAGCCTTCCTCAGTGATCAATGCAAAGAAACAGAGGAAAACAACAGAATGGGAAAGACTAGAGATCTCTTCAAGAAAATCAGAGATACCAAGGGAACATTTCATGCAAAGATGGGCACAATAAAGGACAAGCAAGGAGGTAGGCAATACTATCTCCATTTTTAAATGAGGAAAGAAAGAAAGGCTTAGAGGAGTTAAAGAATTTGCCTGAAATAGAAAGTAGAGCTAAAAGTAAACAAAGATTTTTTGAATAAAAAAAAATATAGAACTGGGATTCACTCAGGTCTGTTTGACTCCAAAGTTTGTCCTGTCTCCATGCTTCACTGATTGTTTACTTTTCCTGATGTATCTCTTGCATCTGTCTGTTCCCCACCACCACTACCACTCCTATTTAATATCACACTCAGTGGAGGGCCTCTCCAACAGGTCATGCAGCTTAGAACAGACAAGGGGGAGGTACCTACACAGCAGTAGGTACTGGCTGTGAGGAGCTGACATTCAACCTGTACAAGGGCCCCAAAGAATTTACAGTTCAGCAGAGATAATAGGAAAGAGGTGGTGGGAGAAAAGTGAGAGGAAAGGGTAGGAGGTGGAGAGAGGGGAGGAGAGCAATTGGGGGCGGGCTGTGGAGAGAATCTGCAAGTCTTATGGTTTTCCATGGAAACCTTCTGTTGGCTCCACCTACTCTGTTTCTGGGTGCTGTCCCTCACCCCTCCCTGCTGTATCCAAGCAGGTACAATGTGAGCAATCATGATTGTAGATTGTGACCCTCTTCCCCTGACACTGTCCTAAATGTAAAATCAAGCATCCTAAAGAAGTTCTTCTGGGAGTGAATGTTTGTAGATGTTGGTTGTATATCTTTTCAATACTACTAGCTAACATTGTTGAGCTTTTACTAATGAGCTAGACTCTGTATTTGTAGAAGGCAATGGCAACCCACTCCAGTGTTCTTGCCTGGAGAATCCCAGGGAAGGGGGAGCCTGGTGGGCTGCCATCTATGGGGTCACACAGAGTCGGACACAACTGAAGTGACTTAGCAGCAGCAGCAGACTCTGTATTAAGCACTTTCTCGGCCTTATGCTATTTCATCCTCATAAGTATCACAATGTAGTTTGCAGAGAAACAAGTTTGGCTCACAGAAATATACCGGAGGTCAAAGTATTGAGGTGAAGTGAAAGTGAAGTCGCTCAGTTGTGTCCGACTCTTAGCAATCCCATGGACTGCAGCCCACCAGGCTCCTCCATCCATGGGATTTTCCAGGCAAGAGTACTGGAGTGTGGTGCTGGAGCCAAAACCGAATCTGACATTTCTGGAGGTCCCTACAATTCACTACTATATTAAACTGCCAACCTAGTATAACCTTTAAAAAAACAATGTTTCTTGTTAAAAAGTAACAGTCGTACTGTCTGTTTGTGTGGTCACTGTAAAGTATGAACAAAAGAGAAGAAAATGAAAAATCCTATTATACCACCATCCAGAGACAACTACTGTTAACAGTTTAGCAAACGATCTCCCACATTTCTCTATGCCTATTCATACTATCTTTCTTCAGTAAAAACAGGATTGTACAGTGCTTTTGTTGTTTAGTCGCTAAGTCATGTCCGACTATTTTGCACATAGACAATAGCTCACCAGGCTCCTCTGTCCATGAGATTTCCCAGGCAAGAATACTGGAGTGAGTTGCCATTTCCTCCTCCAGGGGATATTCCCAACTCAGGGATGGAACCCACGTCTCCAGCGTTGGCAGGCAGATTCTTTACCACTGAGCCCCCAGGGAAGCCCGCTACAGTTGTGTAAATTTTATTCGTGATACAATATATCACACATTTCTTCTATGCCACAGGGGGCTATGCACAGCTATTTTATTGCTTTGAATAGTTGCATCATAACTTATTTAATTAGTTCTTTATCATTAGACATTTAGTGTTTTGTTTTTGTTTTTCAGCTATTCATTCTTATAAATAATTGTATGATGGACATATGTGTGGTTGAAGCTTTCCAACCAGGCTCCTCTCACTGTCTTCCAAATCCTTTGCCACATGGCAGTTGGAGGGATCACAGCCTTGTCATATGATTCTTCATCTGCTTGAAGTGCTCCTTCAAGCATGCTGTCTCTCAGGTCTCAGCCAAAATGTACCTTCATCCAGGAAGCTTTCCTAGACTGCCCAGGCTGGATCAGGCCTCTTGGTTGTTTGTTGACACAGTCCCTACACAGTTCTGCCATTATATTTAACATAGTTATGGTTAATTAATTTGTTATGTAATTTTTTGTCTCACAGTGATCTTCCCTTTTAGATTATTAGTTTCATGAAAGTTGTGTTGTAACTCCATTTTCCTCTATGCTATCTCCAGAGCCTAGTAAGGACATATAGTAGGCAGTTAATAAATATTTTTTGAGTAAATAAACTGAATGAATCTTTGTGGACATCCTTGACTGTTTACTTAAGTAAAGCTAAAGCATGGATCAAATAGCATACACATTCTTAAGATTTTTCATATATTGCTCAATTGTTCTCTGCTGCTGCTGCTGCTGCTAAGTTGCTTCAGTCATGTCCGACTCTGTGCGACCCCAGAGACAGCAGCCCACCAGGCTTCCCTGTCCCTGGGATTCTCCAGGCAAGAACACTGGAGTGGGTTGCCATTTCCTTCTCCAATGCATGAAAGTGAAAAGTTAAAGTGAAGTCGCTCAGTCGTGTCCGACTCTTAGCGACCCCATGGACTGCAGCCTACCAGGCTCCTCTCTCCATGGATTTTCCAGGCAAGAGTACTGGAGTGGGGTGCCATCGCCTTCTCCGATTGTTCTCTAGGAAAGTAGTAAAAATTCTCATTTCTATCACTAGTGTGTAAAGGCAGTTCTGCCTTTTGTTTGTCTTCAGTCAAATGATGGCTTATTTTTAAAAAGCCTGTTTGTTAAATGATTGGCCAAATTGCATCAATCGGTATTATAGCTTCCCCCCAAAATCAAGTTGTGTATAGACAGGACAATAAATTTCTATTTTAGAAATGTACCCTGAATCCACAGAGCTTTCTGCTTTTGTATTTATTATTACTGTATAATATAAGTTCCACTCTCAGACTCCAGGTTTCCTAATTATTAAAATGATGACTATCATTTACTGGGAATCTACTGTGTCAATACACCATGCTCATACTTTTCCTGCATTGTCTCATGTAATCCATGCACAGCCCTAATGAGATAAATATGATTACTCTCAATCACAGGCAAGTGATTGAGGCACAGATAGATTAGTGACTTGCCCGAGGTCACAAAGCTATCCAGTGATGGAGCTGATATTTGAATGCATAGTCTTGATTCTACAGCCTGAGCTCTTAACTAAACATTACATAACTTCCAGTTTCAACAAACAGTCCTGCCTTTCCAAATCTCACTTTCAAGCTAAACTGAGTTAGAAAAGAAGTCTTGGATCCAACACTATTTCAAAATCATTCTTCTAGGGACAGATAATTTAACTACATACCATATGGCTTATATTAACTCATTTTCAGTATTTTTATGCCAGTGTTACTTTATTGCCATTTTACAGATGACAAACTGAGGCTTGTATAACTTGCCCACACAGCTAGGAAGTGGCAGAACCAATCCACAACCTATAACCACTCTCTACTTCCCTAGCTGACTCTTGATTTATTCATGTGTTGCTTATTCATCTAGCAGTTTTTTTTAGCTAAGACTTTTATGGAACAAACTCATCTGCTAGAAAACATACTTGACCAGGAGATAGATATTAGTTCTAATGTTGCCAGTAACTAATTTTGTGATCTTGGGCACAGAGAAATTATAAACTGTAGTGTCCCTTCTAACTGTATGCATTGGGAGGTGGAAAAAGAACAAACTTTGATAATATCAGAAAGATCTGTTTTCAAAATGTGACTTTGCCATGTTCTGGCTTACGAATCTTGCTCAGGACAGTTAAACTTTTTGAACTCTAATTTTCTCATCATTGAAATTGGGATAATATCTTCCTTGCTCTATGACTATGATAAGGAGACCGGACATGTCAGGCAATTCCTGGCGTGTAAGTGGCATCAATAAAGAGAGTGATGCAGGTGCTGGCACTCATGGGTGTACTGGTGGCATGACGGTGACTTCCTGCATTGCCTGTGTAAGCCTCGGTCTCCCTGTAGGACTCTATACACACATTCATCTCCGAGTAACATCTAAAACCTGCTTACACCCTTGAATTTTCCTGTGACTATGATAGAAGAATCTCAGTTTTTCTGAAGGTGACCTTCACTTGCATGGAAATTCAGAAAACGTACAATCAAAGTTGCATAACTGTGAGGCTGGCCTACAAAGGAAGCAGCTCTTCTCTTTCTCCTTCAAATATATATATATATATATTTTCAGCAACTTGAGGCATTCCCCTTGTGGGCGTGTGATCTCCCCAACAGCAGCAATAGCTCAGGCAGCCACAACCACAGCCCACAGCCACCGCTGCAAGTGAGCACACAGAGCACCTGGCCTACCACAGGCCCAGAGCCGAGCAGTTCCACCTGGTGGCTGCCTGAGAAAAGGCTGGCCCAGCTCAAAAGGCCTAGAGGCTTGCCCAGAGCAGTGAATGCACAGGAGTTGATTGCCCCTCCCTGGGGCAAAATGGACCATGGGAGAACCTCGGGTCAAATTCTGACAGCTCAGGACCCCAAAGACACGGGGAGAACCAAGGCACTCATATTCCCTGCTCAAAACGCGCCCTTGTCTGTGATCCAGGTAGGAAATAATGTTACCATGTCAGTGCAGGGTCATGTTATTGGGACAGCAGACCATCTCAGAAACAGAACAGGAGCTGCAGAAATGGGTCTCCTTCTGCCTGATGGCCCTCAGCCCTAATCACTTGTCAATAACAATGGGAGAGAAAAGTGGACAAATGATGTAGGCAAATACGATAGAGAATTCTTACATCAAACTCACTATACTCATTATACGTTAGGTATGTCTAAGCACTTGGGTGCATGTGGGCTAAGTCACTTCAGTCGTGTCTGACTCTTTGCGATCCTTTGGACACGTAGCTGCCAGGCTCCTCTGTCCATGGGGTCCTCCAGGGAAGAATACTGGAGTAGGTTGCCATGCCCTTCTCCAGAGGTCTAAGCACTTACCAATCTCCAAAACCCCAAAGGGTAGATAGCCTCATTTCCCCAGTTCACAAATGAGGAATGGAGGGAAATAACTTATCTAGGGTCACACAGCAGATAAACAGCAAAGACAGGGTCTGAATTCACAAAGCACTCATAGCTTCCAACACTAGCTCTAAACCACTATGTTTCACAACAGAAAAATTACAAAGGACTGGTCAACATATGGAAAGATGCTTAACCTCACCAGAGACCAGGGAGAAAGACGGTGTGGTGAAATGGACAAACTCAAATACCTGAGAGCCTTTTTGGAGTGTACATTGGCTGTTTTAGAAAGCAGATTTGTCTATCAGAATGTGAACTGCGAATTCCCCTTGGCACAGGATTCCACTTCCAGTAATCTATGCTACTGGATTATGCAGAGAGCTTTCTGTACAAAAATGCTCACATATGGCTCTGTCTGTGAGGAATCTCTAGCCATCTTTGTCTGTGACTCACAGTAAAGCACCTAGCACTTGTTAGGAATGTCAGAGCTACTAGCAGGAATATATAACCAATGAATATCTATTTAGCTAGATAATGATATGCCTATGCAGGTACTTCAATATTGCCACTAGTAATTCAATAGTACAAGTGTGATGAGATCCAAGTTCTGCAAAACTAAAGAAATCAAAAAGAGGCTCCTCTCTTCCCAGCTCTGTGTACTTGAAAGGATGGCCACTACCCACTGTGAGTCCTGGCTTCCCTGCTCTAAGGCTCCTGATGAGGGTAAGTCAATGGAAATACCAGCAGGTCAGAGGGAAGGCGTTAGGGGCTGATGTCTGTACTCTCCCGTTTGCCCCTTCTGCCCTCCTCCCTCCACACTAGGCTGCTTGGCTGAAATTCCTCATAGCCCTAGCTCAGCCCCTGCTCTTTTGTGATTCTGACTCACACTGGGCTTAGTGACACCTTTCCCCTCCCTCAGGTTGAGAAGAGAAGAGGAGACATTTCCACCACTGCTAGTATCTGGTTGCGTCACCATCCCCAGCGCTTCCACTCACTAGCCCTCACCTCTGTAACAGACCCTCCACTAAACAGACTGTGAAGCCCTTGAGCGTACCACCTATTTTTGCCAGGACCCTAAGTGATTCTATCTCAGATTTTCATCCAATGCACACTTGTTGAGCACCTACTACATTCTGGGAAGCCACACCGTTACTGAGTGTACCAGCATGGTGACGTCAGTCCCTTCTACCCACTGGCTTGGGGAAGTAGCTGTAGCATTGGTTTCCCATGAACCTTTGGGGGATCTTTTCCTCCAGATTTATGTAGGGCTTGGCTCTTTCCTGGATGGAAATGAATTAGGATGGTGTACACTCTATTAAATTAGTTCTTGTTCAGGTATCAGTATCAGATAAAACTGAATCCAGTCAAGACATCTATGTCTTTAGAAAGCTCCTAACAGTGTTATCTAACAGGGCAAATGCAGTTAGTTCAAGGGGGCCAGGGAGGAGCTAAGTGGAAGCAAACCTACTACTCCTGGAGTGTTCCCAGTTCAGAGAAGGGCGCCATCAACACCTGCCCCAAATCTGGTGCCCTGAATCTCCAACTCCATCTCTCTAAACCTCTCTTATCCATTCTCACTTCTACAGCCATGGTCCAGATCCTTTTCTTTTCTTGTCTGATTTACAGGGGTTGTGAGGAGTGGACTGTGTATTCATCACTGAGTTCCCAGCCTGCTGGAGTGTTGACCTTTATTGAGTGAGCCCTCGTTAAAGGTTAATTGCATGACTAAAAGTCTATTGATATAGGTTCCTACCTTTCTTCTCCAACAACTCTATCCTCCCTCCTACTCCATGAGATCTTTCTCCAGCAGAGATATGTTTATACTATTACTTAAAGCCCTTCAGTGTTTCCACCATGACTTTTAGCCAGGGGTCACCAAACTTTCTCTGCAAAGAAAGAATAACCATTTGAGGGTTTATAGGCCATATGTAGTTTGTATTGTAACTACTCAACTCTGCTGTTGTAGTGTAAAAAGCAGCCATATATGATACATCATGAGTGAGTTTGGCTGTATTCCATTAAAATTTCGTTTTTCAAAAACAAGTAGTAGGCTGGATTGAGCCCATGGGCCACAGTTTGCCAACCCTGCAGATATGTCCAAGCTGGCTGGCGTGGCCTATGGGGCCATTTATAATTTGGCTCCCGCCACTCCTGCTTCACACTTCACTCTCCATCAGTGCCACACTTCTTAACGATGCCTCCAATGTGCTGTGTATTTCAAGTATCTGTGACTTCACAGTTACGGTTCGCTCCTTGCAGAATCCTTGCCCCTGTCTATATGTCTATGAAATATTGGTCTTTCAAAACTCCTTGATTGAAACCCTCCCTATCCACTCTCCTAGTCACTGCCCCAGAAGGTAACATCACCCTCCTTTTGTGGTCACTGCTCTTGTTCACCATTACACTTAACACCCTATCATGTTATTTACTTCTGTGCCCAATTACAGAAGGGGACAATGACTGGTGCAAAGGTGCTTAAGAAATGCTGTTAAATTTAATTGAGACCAAGGTAGCTTTCAGTATAGTGATTCTAGGTTCATCACAGACAATTTAAGTTTTTGCCTGTGGCCCCAATATATTTATAATTTACTGCCCCTTTTTACTCTCAGAAATGACCCCATGTCACTTAATAACAAATAAGTGACACCATGTCACTTAATAACTGTTTAATAATAAAGAGTTGCCCTGCCATTCTGCATTCTTCAAACCTGCTCAGCCTATCTGTGGGGCCAAGAGTGGAGGGATCTCCCTAGCCAGTGTTGGCCAGCAGATCAGCATCCCTGGCTTCCCTGGACCTGGGCCTGAACAACTGTTCAGTGACCAGGGCAGTGAGACTGCCAGTGCAGGCTGAGCTGTCTGTGTCCACGCAGCCCAGTGAGCTATGGGGCAGTCAAGGAGCACGGTAATGCTGGTGAAGAAGGTACACCAGATAACTGGTGACAAGTTATCTCTGCCATATCTATGACCCAGAACAACTCTGACCAAAGCCAGGGAAGTGGAGAGAAAGCAATAGGACTTCATTCCCAGAGTAGGAAATCCTTCAAACTCAGGTCCCCACCTAGGGACAGGCCATTTGTGGTGCCTTTAAGCACAAAGGGGCGGATTTCATTATAGTGACCATCCCTCATCAAGGATCACAGGAATGGCTCCTGGACAAGGTACTCAGGGGAAAAAAAAAAGATAAATGGTGAATAGCTGTTCCCCTGGCCCTTAAACACCAGCCCCCACCCCCCACCCCCCAAACTCCCCACCTCCTCCACTTGTTTGACAAGCAGTCTGGTTATCCTGGACTCTTTCCTGAACTTCCTCCCTCCTCCCCCGCATCTCAGACACTTCCATCTCTGTTCCCTGGGCCCCTCACAAGAATACGAAATGGCCACCCGGAAGTGGGGCTGCATAAGGAGCCCTTGGTTCTTTGAAAGCCATCTCAAATCCGGGAGCAGCATTTTCCCACAGCTCTCGCAGCTCTGAAACCAGAGCAAAAGGCAACTGAATGCATTTACCAAAAATGTGTCCCTCTGCTCTGAGTCCTGAGGTGCTATCTACACGGCCATCTCCACAAAGCTGCCCTCTTAAAAGGTCAACCTTATTATTTCCAATGGAATCAAGCTCCTTCTGACCTCAAGGCTCTAGCTCATGACCTTGAATCTATGCTCCTGACTTTTTGTTTAATAAGTCATTTGAGTAGTTTTTGAATAATTCCCACCCAAACTCTGGCTGCATTAAAATTTCCAAAGAGGCCTCCCTCATTGTGTATTGGGCAATGCCCTGCTCTTAAAAAAGAATATGCCAATATACAAAACCTCAAACATAGAAAACAAAGTGATCATTAGCAGACCTTCAGGAGTCTTTGCATGATGAATACTCACTGCAGTTTCTTTACAAATTGAAAGTGCTCTTGAATTCAAGTGTAACTCTTTAAAGCAAAAACTTCAGGAACCACTGTCAAGCTAAGATCATCTCTCAAACTATAACAGAAGGAATCCAGGAACCAATTTATGCTAGTCTTTTTAGAAATACTCCTTCCTCCCTGTCAACCTTCCCCCCATTTACATTACATAGAACACAGGCATATGCTTGATGTGTTGTTGTTGTGCTAAGTCGCTTCAGTTGTGTTTCACTCTTTGTGACCTTATGGACTGAAGCCTGCCAGACTCCTCTCTTCATGGGATTCTCCAGGCAAGAATACTGGAGTGGGTTGCCATGCCCTCCTCTGGGGATCGTCCGAACCCAGGGATCAAACCTACGTCTCTTATGCCTCCTGCGTTGGTGAAGGCAGGTTCTCCACCACCTGGGAAGCCCAAATATACTTGCTATATAACCAATCAAATAAAATCCACCAAAGAATAAAGCAAAACAATCTGGTGCAAAATATGTGAATTCTGAGACTTTTCAGCAAATTGGTGATTTATTACCCACCATAAGCCTGGATCATAGCTGAACAAGGAATGCTCCTTGCTCTCAGTGAGCTACCCATTCAGAGGAAAGAAAAGAGGATACACAAGTAATTTATATAAGATAGAAAATTAGCTCCATGATATTGAGCAATTTATGTCACCTCATGAAGTCAGCTTTCTCACCCGTAAAACAGAAAGTTCATATCTCAAATGAATTTATGAGGATTAAATGAGATGATGTGAATAAAGAGCATAGTATACACATTGTCATAGGACAGGATAGGTCATCATCAGTGCCAGCTGTCCTACTCTGCAGCTCTCATCCTTATCCATCCGTGCCTTACACAGTCATTTCAGAAAGCAGAAGAAGAGATCATTCAATTCAGATAAACAAGAAAGGGTGGACAGAAGAGGTGGAAGTTGAGTTGACTCTTAGGCACTGGGTGGGATTTCAGGGAGAGGACATGGGGCTGGGCAAGAGGAGTTCATGATAAGAAGGTGTGCCAGCTTTAGCAGGAGGAAAGACAGATTCATCAGGAGTACAGGCGTGGCTGGCATCAAGGATACCTAACAGGCATGGCTGGCATGAGGTACAGGAGGTAAGGCTAGGAACATATCTGAGATCAAATTCTGAAGAAAGCTGTATCTTCCCAGCTGAGATATTTGAATGCTACCCTATAGGCAATTGGGAGCCACCAATAGTTCTTGAAGAAAGGAGTAATATTCTCGGAGTTATATTTGAGACACATTTTTCCAAGAGCAGTGTACCAAATGGACAACAACAGAGAGCCCAATCAGAAGGCTATTTTAATAGCCTGAGCAAGAAATAGTGAGGGCCTAAACAAACTCACCCACTGTAGCAAACAAATGTAGGGGACAGATGGGAGAAACATTTTGGAGGAAGATCAGCAGGCCTAATTTAAGGGAGAAGGAGATGGTGGAGTCATCTTTCAGTGACTCAAAGATTTTGAACTTGGGTGTAGATCCCATTTAAAAACTTAGGCAACAAGGGAAGAGAAACTAGTTCAGGGCCTAGGTGATACAATATCTATAACTAAAAGAGTGCCTGATTCTAAGGCTTCTACCAGCAAGAGACCTTGGATGAAAATCAACCTTTCAGTTTCCACATCTGTGAAATGGGGATATCCGAGTATGGTCCATAACTTCACACAAATAGCTTTGCTGATTTCTAAGTTTGGGCTTCTCAGGGGCTGGAGTCTCTCTAGTCATGATTCACTGTAATTTGGGGAGTAAATGAATGAATCACCCCCTGAGAGCTTATTTATATCTATTACTACTTAGCCAGGAAGCCTTAAATAGACTGGCAAAGTCAACTATGGACCCAGCATTCTAAAAGCATCAACTTGGAAACCAGAAGATGAATTTCATCTGTTTGCTAAATGTCATTTACTTTGGTGTATAAAATTCCAATAGCAGTTATTAAGTAAGACCCTACAATTTCTTGGTAACTTCATTGAAAATTAAAGTGCTGTTATCAGTCAGGGTCAGTGAGGAATATAAACCATACTAGGTATTTTAACAAAGAAAATATAATGCAGGGCTTTGGTTAAATAGGTGTTAGAGGAAATCAAAATGAAAATATTAAGCTAATGCCAAGGAATAACTGCAGACATTGACACTGGCACTAAGGAGAACAAAGAGAAGTAAACACGGTTATTAAAACCTGCAGGCTTGGAAGAAGGTCCCACAGAGCTGGAGCTCAGACCTCCATGGAGAGAGTACTGCCCACCTAGTGCTGCTCTCTGATGGGTATGTTGAGGCTGGCTTTGGAAGTTCTGGGAAAGGCTGGACCAGAATCAACTGCCAATGCTAGGTGGATGCTGACACCAACAGATAGGAAGCAGCAAGTCCCCTCTTCCCTCCTCTTGCCCCCTGATATAACAAGAAGCCAGGGTGGACTGGAGCTGAGAACTACTAGATGAATAATTAACATGAGGACTTTTACACAACACATGACTTGAGAAATACCAGATTGCTATGCTTATAACCACAAAATATAAAAACTGATTTAGATAATGAAGCACAGGCTAGAAATAAACTACTTTCCTGCAAGCCTCAACAAAGGCTTTTGGTGGAGTAAAAGTGCTCATGATAGTGGAATGGATTATGCAGGGACTGAGGCAGACCCTCCTAATCAAAAATGACCTCCATTGGCTTAGGCCCTTGTATAATCCCATCCCTCTGAGTGTGGCGAAACCTAGGAATTGCTTTAAACAAATAGAAATCTAACAAAGGTGATGAGGTGTCACTCACTTGATTACATTATGTTATGTGAAATCTGTCTCAGCCAACTACAGTGACCGAGATTCTCCTGAAAACCTTGAAAAAGCAAACACCCATTGTGTGAGTTGCTGGTGGCCTCTAGACTCAAGGGTGGCTTCCAGCCAATAGCCAGCGAGAAGCAAGGATGACCTCCCCTCTGCTCCTGTCGCTGCCAGTACAACCATAAGAAAATGAATTCTTTCAACAGCCCCCAGGGGAGACCACAGCCCAGGTCAACACCCGACTGCAGCCTGCTGAGACCCTGAGTATAGGACTCCACTAGGTTGTGCCCAGACTCCTGACCCATGGAAACTAACATGGTAAATGCGAGTTGTTTTAAGCCACTAAGTTTGAGGTAATTTATTACATAGCTTGTGGTAATTATTACACAGCAATACAAAACCAATACAGGGATAATCCTTATTTCTCTCTTTTCCATCTACATTCAACACTGACGTAAAGTTTATTAAGCATCTAACACAGGCCAGGTATCTTCAGTCTTCAAGAAGCCAGTTGAGTAGAAAGACAAGTAACCAGGCCATTCTGGCTTAGTGTGATGTGTTCAGATGTAAGTGTGCCTGAGGAGCCGCAGAGCCTGGAGGAGGGGAGCCTGGCTAGAAGAGGGGCACAGGAAGCCTTCAGAGGAGGAAGTTCTAGTTAAATGAAGATTAACTAGTTAACTAGGAAGGGGAGCTTTAGGCAGAAGTCCAAAATATTACATTGTTCTAGATTGCTAATCAAATGAATTTCTTCAACTTCATACATGTAGCAGACATCAGAAATAGTTCTTCCTTAAATTGTTTTTCTTCCATCAAATTTATACTCATATTACAGCATTCAATTGAAAATCAAAAATCCAGAAGAGTCAAAAAGAAAAAAAAAAATGTGTGCTTGAACTTAAATATGTCTCCTGATAGAGATTAGATTAGCAATTGTTTGTCTTAATAACCGGCACTTCCTCTTGAAACTGTGCCCAAACCAACCTTGAAAAGCTCCGATTTCATGAAACGTGTCACTTCCTCTCCACTCACAGCCCCCTTTTTCCTTCCTTCCCTTGGTCTCACTTTTTTTTTTAATGCAAGGCTTTAGCATTTGGAATAATACTCCTCTTTGGCAGCCTGATATGATATAACTCCCATTTTTTCTGGGGAGAGTTTAGAGCTCAGCCGAGGTCACAGAGAGGGTTAGAAACAAGAGCCGGGATTCAATTCCTCACCTCAGGAACCTCTAGATGAGCCCCATAGCAGTTTTCTTGTCATCATCTGAACTTGGAACAGCCTCCCACCCACACCAATCTTCTCAGATGCTTCCTTCCCTTCCCATAACTTCAGAGACAGTTCTTTAGGATCCACATACATGACTAGCTCAGACACGTTACTCATTTTCATGCTACTCAGAGGAACTCTGGGGCAGAACTTTGATGGTGGGACAAGCCCTCTCAGCTCAATTAGGACCTGATTGCTTTGAATAGAGGAGTAGAGGAGAGACCAAAGGAAAGAACAAAAAGGGACAAGGTGAACACAGCTGGCTTTCAGCAGCATGAGTGACCATTTGAAGGATTTCTTGAATGTTTGGGCAAGGACATACATCCCCAAGTCTACTCCTGTCTATGTCACATCAGGCCCCCAATCATCTGCGGATCAAGTCATCACCTTATCTGTCTCAAGTCATTGTGGAAGTTGTTTTGGGAGGAACTCTGTCTTTTGTGGGTTCCCTGAAGCGCCATGTACTCCTCCCACAAGTGCAGTATAATTAGTAACATAGAAACACTGCAGGACTACCATCTCCTTTAAGGTGGGCTATTAACTTTTCAGAGGGCGTGGAAGAGCTACCACTGTATTTTAAATAAAGCTAATGCCAAGGAACCCACATTTAAAGTTCTAAAACAGCAGCTACTCACCCACCACCACCCACAGATCTAACGATTGAGATTTTTTTTTTTTCAGCTTGGCCTATTATTTATTTAGAATCAGAACTGATTCCTTCTGGATGATGCACTCATTCAAGCTGACATCTCAAAAGCTCTAATTGTCTCTCTCCCTTAAAAATGTAACAGTGACCTCCTTACCTGTGGACATACCTGTCCCAAATACAACGGCTCATGGGGCCGACCTGAATCACCTGCATCTCCCTACCTTGCTGAGACCCTGCTCATACCAAAGACATCTCAACTGAAAGTTTCAAACTAGAAGCAGAAGCAGAAATACCATCCCGGACAGTGAGAGATTATTTCTGTTGAAGCCCTGGCCTTGGACATGTTAGTCGTCATTGGCAGTGCCTTTGGATTCAAAATGATGACTTAATGCTTGGTTCAGGTTTCCTCTTAATTTCTTACATGGAAATATTGGGGAAGGAGGTTAAGGGGAGGAAGATGAATGGGTAGAGAAAAAAAAATAGTCTCCCTCAAAAAAAATACAATTAGTTTAAAAATTAAAAATTTAAATTTAAAAAAGCAGGCACTGAAAGAAGTTTCCTTAAAGAACATCTTTGCTGTGTGTCAATTAGTGAGCCTGTTCTTGCTGTACGTTTTCTCTGCCGCCTCAGAGCCAAATCTTCAGCCTCCCACACAGATCTGTGAAATCAATTGTCTTCCCCAAACATGTGGTAACCACAGAGAAGTGAAATTAATAAAACTGCTCCAAAAGATGATTTCTAAAGATGACATTCCTACTCTAGTTTTAGGCTTTCTTTCCTGCAGCCAAGTAGGGACCTGGAGGGGGAGTAGGAGTAGTTAGGAAAAGATATGGGGCCTTTTTTTTTTTTCTCCTAACCTTAGAGTTCTTAGTTTAACTTAGTTGTTTTTTATTGGAGGTAGCGGGCATGGAGAAAACTTAAGGGTGGAGGCCAAAAATCCCAAAAGCTTGCATTTATGAACAGATCAAATGAGGCCTGTCATTCCTGACAAACAGGCATGTCAGAGCCAAGGGGAGGTGTTGAGGCCTGCACTCAATGCCACACAAATCTCCTCTGTTTGTTTCTCCCACCACCCCCACCTTGGTTGAAGGCTGCCACTGTGGGCAGCGTGGACACCATACCCAACCTGCCACAAAATGATGAGGGCCCGGCTCAGCCCCAACCCTAACAAAGTCAGAAAGACAAGCAGAGGCCATCAGTCTCCATTACGAAGACAGTATTTTCCTCCCATATTATTCTGTCTGTCATGTCCTCCTTGGGCTCCAAAAGCATCGCTGTCTCATACATCATCATCCTTTTCTCCCCACAAAAGTAGAAGCCCCAGGGAGGGGTCCTTGTTACCAAACATCTTGCCCTGGATGGCCAAGACCCTTCCCCTGGTGACAGAAGCAAAGCTTGGCTACCGGGGGAGACATTTGCATCCCAATTAGGCCCCAGCTTTGAAGAGTCTAGGAGGAGAGCACTGACAGCCAGTGTGTAAATGAGAAGTTTAAATAAACTTCCACAATCTCTGGAGGCCTGGACTGAGAGAGGAGGGAGAGGAAAAAAACCCCAAATCTAGAGCTCAAGGATGTGGATATACTTATTCTTGACAGAGCAAAGGCATGCTGTCACTGAAAACTGGAATGTTATTAATAGTAGTTCAGTTTAATTAAGCATTGGGTGTACTATTTTACTGAATTCTCACAACAGTTTCATTTTACATTTATAGGACATTTTTCTGGGGACAAAATTGAGGATTAGCAGGTCAGCCAAAATTAGAAGAAACCTATTTATCTGATTCTAGATCTTGATACTGACTACTACAGAGTATTAATTGATCATCTATGGATCACTCTAGAACTTGGCATATTTCCTAAAGTGAAAAGTCAAAGTGTTAGTTCTTCAGTTGCTTCCAACTCTTTGTAAACCCATAGACTGTAGCCCGCCAGGCTCCTCTGTCCATAGAATTCTCCAGGCAAGAATACTGGGGGGGGTTGCCATTCCCTTCTCCAGGGGATCTTTTGGATCGAGGGATCGAACCTGTGTCTCCTGCCATGCAGACAGATTCTTTACTGTCTGAACCACAAGGGAAGCCCATATTTCCTATATAATAATATTAATAGTTACTATTCCTTGAGGTCTACTAATGTCAAACCCTGTTCTAAATATTTTATGTATACATCTTCATTTAAATACATATAGGTAATACCACTCTGAGAGACAAATAGTACTATTATCTACATTTTATAGCTGGGGAGACTAGGATATAGAGAAATTAAGTAACTCTCAAGCCTCCCACTAGTGGCTTGTGGGTATTAGGATTCAGACTCAGACTGCAGTGTGTATTATAGCCTATATAAATACTGACTTTCTGTCCAGAAGTCTAGACAATTGTAGTATATAGAAGGAACCAGCCATGGAGCATAGGAATGAGGCATTCATCATTGGGTTCCTTACCAATGATAACCTGAATGAAAGTTGAAACTGAACCTCATGGCCAAATCTCAAAGAAGAAAACATGTCACCAAAGTGGGGTGAGGAAGACCCGTCTCCTTTCCTGTTTTTAGAGTGAGAGCTTATCAGCTATTGGAGGTTGTGAGTTCAGTTCTTTCTTGGCATCAGTTTGTGGGGCCACTGCTTGCTCTCCAGCAGGCACTGCCACTGGGCAGAGCAAGAAGCACCAGGAAACTGCTGGTCAACAACCAGCATGAAGGGCTCCAGCTCCTGGGCCTACCAGTTCAGTGGGATGATCCACCCTGCCTGCCCTGTCTCAGCTTGAAGGAGGCACTAGCTCATCCTGAGCCCCTAGAAATCCACCTGGGTAATCCTGCAGCATGCAATCTGACCCATTTGCTTAGGGAAGGGTTTCTATCATGCTCAGTGGTAAGGCAACAACAACAGAAACTCAGCCCATCTCAAAATGGTTTTAAGAGGCCCTGTTGGTTTCCTAATGACCTGTCAGTCATTCCCCCTTCTTTCTGTTAATGGAACCCCAATTTTGTTCAGCTAAAATCCTCCTCACAGTTCAGTGTTTCACTATGCCCACAATGGTAACACCATTTCCCTTGCCAGTGAGTGACTAAGGAATAGATAAGTGACATTATTCTGGCCAATCAGTTGTGAGGGATGTATGCAGAGGGTCTCTGGAAAGGTTTCTACTCTGGATTTGAAAAAAAAAGACAGAGAGAAAATAATGATCTTTTCTCTTTCACTAGAAATTGTCATGACAGGATGTGATGGCAGGAACTTCAGCAGCCATGATGATAGCTACATCAGGCTATCTCCCCTGAGGACCAATCTAACCACCTGAGAAGGGCAGCCTGGAATGATATGATGGAAAGAACTTGAGTCACTCAGGACACTGTTTTTACACCAAATTAACCAGCCCTACAGCTGTCCTACCTTGGAGCTTTGATTATGTTAAGATATGAATTTTCCTTATGAAGTATCAGAGTTCAGTGCAGAAAATACTGGTTACATGAAAATAAAGACAATCCACACTAAGGCTTTCAGCAGTACCTGCCATATAGAAAACTTTAACTATTATGATAGCCATCATATGTGTACAAAGCTCCCAGTTCTGTGTCTTCTTCCCTGTACCTAGAATAAAAAGGCTAAACATGAAGGCAGTTGGTCTAAGGAACCTATTTCAGGTCCTGAAGAAGTCTCAGAAATGTTCAACCTCAAAACATATTAGCTGAACTCTGGCAACAGTCTGAATGGAATCTACATAAAGCAAAGAAGTTCGGAGATCTGAGCTAAGACTAACTGCCTGATCTCACATGACTACAGAATCACAAAAACCCACAATAAAGGACATAGTTTAGAGGCTTGTGAATTTCCTGGCCTTGCTCATTAACTGAATCAAAACTGAAAGTAACATCTCTCCTCTTCCTTATAAACTGTACACTTTAGGAAGAAAAAAGCAATAATATTTCTGGCCATCATGTGCATGTTATATAATAAATACAAGTTATGGATTCTTTGAAAAGGGTGTGATTTATGGTTGGATTCTGGCAGCTGCTTTGAAGCATACAATTTTTCACTCAAGCCTAATTAAGAGGATTCTCAATTAGCAAATCTTCCCAGCCAACAGATTAGACAATGAAGATTTTTCACAACCACTGTAATATTTAGTTCTCTTTTTCTCATTTTAACAAAACAACATAGAAAGACATAATTTCTAAAAACCTCTACTCAAAGCTCACAAAGCTTATAACCAGAAAGGGTTAGGGAGAATTGAGCTATGTGCCCTGTCCTCTGACCCTTGACTCTGATTTGCTGTGTGATCTGGAGCAAGTCAAGTCCTTTCTGATCTCAATTTTTTCATTTATGAAATGGGGAGGTTAAATGAGATTGGATTTTCTCAACCTCAACACTACTGACATTTTTGATCAAGCAATTCTTTAGATGTTAAGCAGCATCCCTGGCATTTATTCTGGGGGAGGGAGTAAGGTGCAAAATCACCTCCGCTGAGAACCACTGAAGTAGCTCTGGAATCATAAATGTCAACAGGGATCAGTTGTTATACAAACAAGAGACAATCAGATGAAAGAAAGGCAAATTTAAAAGCCTGTGTCTTACGAAAAAATGATGCTCCTCATCTCCAGTGGATCCTCACCATATGTTACAATTGTTCAAGAGAGGGCACGAATACCATGATTATGTAAAAATTTCTCGACTTCTTTTTTTAAATGTTGGTAACTCATTCTTTGAGGCAGATAGGCAAGTGGGCTCTGGAACTAGATTGCCTGAATTCAAATCTCAGGTTTACCTCTCAAACTAACTTAAATATCAGGCAAGTTCTTTAATATATCTAGATCTTGGTTTTCTCATATAAAATAAAAACAATAATAATACTCACCTCATAAAAATCCTCCTCCTCCATGGATGGAGGAGCCTGGTAGGCTGCAGTCCATGGGGTCGCTAAGAGTCGGACACAACTGAGCAACTTCACTTTCACTTTTCACTTTCATGCATTGGAGAAGGAAATGGCAACCCACTCCAGTGTTCTTGCCTGGAGAATCCCAGGGACGGGGGAGCCTGGTGGGCTGCCGTCTATGGGGTCACACAGAGTTGGACACGACTGAAGTGACTTAGCAGCAGCATAAGGTCGTCAGAATTAAATGACACAATACAGCAACTATTATCCCTGGGTATAAACACACATACATTAAGCCAACCTAAATATATCTATAGGGCAGATTCAGCCTAGAGGCTACAGATTTACAACTCTGAACTACAGGATTTTAAATGCATCTTCAGATTTTCTAAGGTTTTATAATTCCAATCTGTGGAAGCAAGAATACCAATTAGCCTCTAACTCCATAGAATCTAGCAGAGAAGACAGAGCCCTGACACTGGCAAAAACAGGTTATCAGAATAGAATTCTAATCAAATACCAACGTATGTGTTCTCAGAGGTCAACAGAGAGGGTGAAGAGCATTCTATGCTTGCCATTTAAGAAAATATGGGTTTTTGTTTCTCTTTTTAAAAACCATACATGAAAGAGAATAACACCAAATTTGGAGCCTGCCATCCTCAACAGTATCCTCATAACAGATACCATGACAATACGATGAGTTATTGTTTACTTTCTAGCTAAAATAAATCGACAGTTATAAGTTGTATCATTAGCCCAACTGCTTTCCAGGGAGCTAGCTGATAGAGGCATAATAGATTGGCTTCTCCATCTTTATCCTCCCACTGGAAAACAACATATCCACTCCTGATCAATACCTTGATCTGCGTTACTTTGACACTGTCAGACATGAATGTCTGCTTTCTTCCAGGGTGGAGAAATGAGATAGTTTCAGAAAATTCAGGTCAGACATTAAATTGTCTTAGGTGAGCTGTTATTCTAGTCTAAATACACATAACCAAATTAGCACTACAGAGGATTACCAGAAACTAAAGGACTTATGTGAATAAGACCCACTGCCTTTATTAAAACTATGTCGTGGAGGCATGGAGAAGAATGAAGTCATGGTAGCCCACACGTGTGAATACCTTTCAGGGAATCGTCCTGGGAACCTGTCCTAAAAACTTTAAAATAAAACTTTTACACCATTTGATCCATAATTCTTTCCCAGGAATCTACCATAAAGAAATATTCAAAAGCTGGAATCAAAATGTATGCATAGAGATGTTCTATGCAATGTTATTTAATTAAATAGAAAAAGTGGAAACCAACTCAAATGACCCATATTCAGTTCAGTTCAGTCGCTCAGTTGTGTCCGACTCTTTGTGAACCCATGAACCACAGCACACCAGGACTCCCTGTCCATCACCAGCCCCCAGAGTCCACCCAAACCCATGTCCATTGTGTCGGTGATACCATCCAACCATCTCATCCTCTGTTGTCCCCTTCATCTTCTGCCCTCAATCTTTCCCAGCATCAGCATCTTTTCAAATGAGTCAGCTCTTTGCATCAGGTGGCCAAAGTACTGGAGTTTCAGCTTCAACATCAGGCCCTCCAATGAACACCCAGGACTGATCTCCTTTAAGATGAACTGGTTGGA
Organism: Bubalus kerabau; assembly: GCF_029407905.1. Classification (NCBI taxonomy): domain Eukaryota; kingdom Metazoa; phylum Chordata; class Mammalia; order Artiodactyla; family Bovidae; genus Bubalus; species Bubalus kerabau. Next base: position 141,993,008 of record NC_073624.1, read on the forward strand.
CCTCCTTGCAGTCCAAGGGACCCTCAAGAGTCTCCTCCAACACCACAGCTTCAAAACCATCCATTCTTCAGCGCTCAGCTTTCTTTATAGTCCAACTCTCACATCCATACATGACTACTGGAAAAACCATAGCCTTGACTAGACGGACTTTTGTTGGCAAAGTAATGTCTCTGCTTTTTAATATGATGTCTAGGTTGGTCATACCTTTCCTTCCAAGGAGCAAGCATCTTTTAATTTCATGGCTGCAATCACCATCCGCAGTGATTTCGGAGCCCAGAAAAATAAAGTCAGCCACTGTTTCCACTGTTTCCCCATCTATTTCCCATGAAGTGGTGGGACCGGATGCCATGATCTTAGTTTTCTGAATGTTGAGGTTTAAGCCAATTTTTTCACTCTCGTCTTTCACCTTCATCAAGAGGCTCTTTAGTTCTTCTTCACTTTCTGCCATAAGGGTGGTATCATCTGCATATATGAGGTTATTGATATTTCTCCCAGAAATCTTGATTCCAGCTTGTGCTTCCTCCAGCCCAGCATTTCTCATGATATGCTCTGCATATAAGTGAAATAAGCAGGATGACAATATACAGCCTTGACATACTCCTTTTCCTATTTGGAACCAGTCTGTTGTTCCATGTCCAGCTCTAACTGTTGCTTCCTGACCTGTATACAGGTTTCTTAAGTGGCAGGTCAGGTGGTCTGGTATTCCCATCTCTTTCAGAATTTTCCACAGTTGATTGTGATCCACACAGTCAAAGGCTTTGGCGTAGTCAATAAAGCAGAAATAGATGTTTTTCTGGAACTCTCTTGCTTTTCTGATGATCCAGCATATGTTGGCAATTTGATCTCTGGTTCCTCTGCCTCTTCTAAAACCAGCTTGAACATCTGGAAGTTCACAGTTCACATATTGCTGAAGCCTGGCTTGGAGAATTTTGAGCATTACTTTACTGGCATGTAAGACGAGTAAAATTGTGCTTAGAACAGAGATGTTCTATGCAATGCTACTCAATTTAATAGAAAAAGTGGAAACCAACTCAAATGACCCATATTAGAAGACTGTAAATAAATTAAGAAATAGTCCAATGATAGACTATTATGTGGTCAATTATAAATGACTTATCAAAGAGTATTTCACTACCTAGGAACATATCTAATATATAATGCTATGCAAAAAAGGTGATATGCAATGTGATACCAATTGCGTGTGTGTGTATGTGTATGAAAATATTGTAAATCAAAATGTGAACTCAGGTTATTTTGGGGTGGGATTATGAATAATCTTCATTTCCATTTATAAACCTCTCTGCATTTTCTAAATCCTTACATGGACCTTGGATTGCCACATGCAGTTTATGGGATGCATCCTGTGGAAGAGGGCCAAGTACATGGGGCACTCCAAGTTATGCACTCATGTAGTACATCTATTCAGAGAAGGTGTCATTTTAAATACATACAATGACACCATGTGAGATACTGGTGCCCTGTTGTATTTTTATAGTCAGAAAATAAACCATAATATAAATGTTATTTTTGATATCATAATATTAAAAAATAATTCTCTATATTAGGTGTGGATAAGAATCTATGAGGCTTATACAGTTTAGGGAGCCCTCTTTGTGAAAAGAATACAAACTTTTAATTATTAAGTTAGTGACACCTATAATTTCAATGTAGAATGAGAAAATAAATCACATAAACATACAAACACTGGAGATTTAGAGATTAGATCCTTTCTCCTGAGGTATTTTACCAGAAATGCTTAAATGAAAAGCATTCTGATTATTACCTGGCTCTTCTCCCCATCAGAACACTCTAAAACTCCCAGGAACTCTTAGCTGTCTTGAGAATGCAGGTAAGGGATGCTGGAGCTTCAATTTCATTAGTGCTATAGTAAATCTGGCCCTGAGCTTTGGATAAAGAAAGAACTGGATAATTTGGAGCCAGGTTCTATTTTCATAGGTAAATGTATCTAAATAATATAGTTCCAAATCAAATAGTCCAGAGAGCAACTTAGGTACCCAGCACTCTAAAGGAATCATTTTATTTCAATTTAGCAAGAGCAGTCAATAAATGCTCATTAATATCCCTGGAAGTTCATATGGTAAAGAATCTGCCTATAATGTGGGAGACTTGGTTCAATCCCTGGATTAGGAAGATCCTCTGGAGAAGGGAATGGCTACCCACTCCAGTATTCTTGCCTGAAGAATCCCATGAACAGAAGGGCTACAGTCCATGGGGTCACAAAGAGTCAGACACCACTGAGCGACTAACTTAACTATGTTTATTAAAATTGAGGACGTTTTCTGCTTTTAAAAAAAAAAAAAGTTATTTGGCTGCAATGAGTCTTAGTTGCGTTATGTGGGATCTTTCATTGTGGAGCACAGACTCTCTAACAGTGGTGTTCCAGCTCAGTAGTTGTGGCACGTGGGCTCTCTAGGTGTGGCTCGGGTTCAGTTTCTCCTCGGCACATGAGATCTTCGTTCACTGACCAGGGATTGAACCCACATCCCCTGCACTGCAAGCTAGATTCTTAACCACTGGACCACCAAGGGAGTCTAACGTTTTCTGCTTTATCCAGGGGTACAGCCACCTTCTGCTAAATATTAACTTGACTTTTTAAAGTTCTATAATCTATAAAAAGTTAATCTCAAGAGCCCTTTGCCATACCTAGAGTTCTTCACTAGGCCAGGAAATTTTAAGAAAACCTTCCTCAAGAGTCCACACCAGCTTCTTAGGGCAGAGAAATAGCCTAGGATGAAGAGCAGATGGGTCTGTAGTGAGCCACTGGGTATACTGAACTAGGTTCCTATCATAGAGAAGTAGCAGCAAAAGTGTGTTCCTTCAATTAAAACAAAAGTCTAAACAATGATCAAATCAGATTTTCATATAAATACTGATACTACCAGTCAGAACCCAACCGCCAAAGCATCATCTCAGTTCAGTTCAGTTCAGTTCCTCAGTCATGTCTGACTGTTTGTGACCCCAAGGACTGCAGCATGGCAGGCTTTCCTGTTCCATCACCGACTCCTGGAGCTTGCTCAAACTCATGTCCATCAAGTCAGTGATGCCATCCAACCATCTCATCCTCTATCATCCTCTTCTCCTCCTGCCTTCAGTCTTTCCCAGTATCAGGGTCTTTCCAGTGAGTCAGTTCTTTGCGTCATGTGGGCCAAAGTACTGGAGCTTCAGCTTTGGCATCAGTCCTTCCAGTGAATATTCAGGACTGATTTCCTTTAGGATTGACCGGCTTGATCTCCCTGCAGTCCAAAGAACTCTCAAGAGTCTTCTTCAACACCACAGCTCAAAAGCATCAATTCTTCGGCGCTCAGCTTTCTTTACAGTCCAACTCTCACATCCATACATGACTACTGGAAAAACCATAGCTTTGACTAGAAGGACCTTTGTTGGCAAAGTAATGTCTCTGCTTTTTAATATGCTGTCTAAGTTGGTCATAGCTTTTCTTCCAAGGAGCAAGTGTCTTTTAATTTCATGGCTGAAGTCACCATCTGCAGTGATTTTGGAGCCCAATAAAATAAAGGCTCTCACTGTTTCCATTGTTTCCCTATTTATTTGCCATGAAGAGATGGGACTGGTTGCCATGATCTTAGTTTTCTGAATGTTGAGTTTTAAGCCAACTTTTTCACTCTCCTCATTCACTTTCATCAAGAGGTTCTTCAGTTCCTCTTCACTTTCTGCCATAAGGGTGGTGTCATCTGCATAGCTGAGGTTATTGACATTTCTCCCAGCAATCTTGATTCCAGCTTGTATCATCTAGACCGGTGACTTTTCAACAATTTTATAAAGGTATTTTTGTTTTGTTTGGAACAAAGTCTTATACTGAGTTCCAATAAATAAATGAATAAGCATTTTCAATATTACCGAAAATGTAAAAGATACTCAGAATTAAAACTGCCTTCAATATGTCACTACAACATGGCAGGCTGTGTGTTCATGTCTCAACTGACTATATTAAACTGTTTAAAAGTTGACAGTGGCATATATATGCTACCCAATTTTACATGTTGGACATTCATAACCCTGAGGTTTTTTAAAAGTCCAGTAAAGATTTATAGTATTCTTACTCAATGATATCTATGTTCAAATCTGTGTACAGAATGAAAAATGACACCATGAATAAGATCAAAAGACAAATGATATAATCTAGAAGGAAATATTCACAACACAAACAAGACACACACACACACATGATTGGGATTTCAGAGAAGGGACAAAGAGATAGAAGAAATTTTTAAAAAGATAATGGCTGAAACTTTTCCAAAAGTGTTGAAAGGCATCAACTCACAGATACAAGATCAGCAAACTCCAAACAAGCTGAAAGCAGAGAAATCTACACTTAGACACATTATAGTCAAATTGCTGAAAACAAATAAAAACAGAAAATCTTGAAAGCAAATGGGCTTTCAAAAGGGTGGGTGAGAGGACCTATTTCAAATAAGGAAATAATAATAACAACTAGCTTCTCACCAGAAACAGTGGCCAAAAGATGTTGGCATGACATCATTAAGTGCTAAAAGAAAGAAAAAAAAATCCCTGCCAACTCTAAATTCCATATCCAGTGTATAAATCCTTCAAAAGTAAAATATATTTTGGACTGGCAAAAGCTGAAACAATTTGTCTCCAGTAGACCTGCACTAAATGAAAAGGAAAGAGAAGTTCTGTAGGCTGAATAAAAGTTGCATCAGAAGAAAATCTGGTTCTGCAGGAAGGAATGAAGAACTCCAGAAAGAGAAAACATGTCAGTATATCCAACATTATTTAAAAACTTTTTCATATATGTGCATATATGTATAGATTTCTTTAAAATACTTTTAATCATTTAAAGAAAGTAATGACAATGCATTGTGGGGTATATAGAATAGGTAGTGCAAGTCGCTCGGTCGTGTCCGACTCTTTGCGACCCCATGGACTTTACAGGCCATGGAATTCTCCAGGCCAGAATACTGGAGTGGGTAGCCTTTCCCTTCTCCAGGGGATCTTCCCACCCCAGAAATCAAATCCAGTAGGTAAAAGTACTATAAATGACAACAAGAACATACAGGGTTAAGGGATAGTAACTGGAAGTTTACTATTCTAAGAAGAGAACAGAGAGAATGGAAGGAAGGCAATGTTTGTAGAAATCATCTCCCGGAACCAAAGAAACATAAACAACCTCAGACTGAATATGTGCCACCACCACAACCACAAATTGCCCAAGTACCCAATAGGATATTTTAAAAACTCGATCTATAGACATTATAGTGAAATTTTAGAACCTCAAAGCACAAAGAAAATACAAAAAAAAAAAAAAACAACAAAAAAAAAACACCCAAAACCCTACTTTTTAAGAGCAAAAAAAAAAAGTTGTTTTAATCTTCAGACATTCAAGCCTCAGAAAATTTAGCATTCACAGATGATCTTCTAAAGAAATACTACAGAATGTACTCCAAACAAGGGACAAGTGAGCACAGGTGAAAGGAGTGGGGTATAAGAAAGCTTTATAAGAATACAGCAAGCAAATTAATCCTAAATAAGTATTTATTTTTTTAAAAAGCTGTCAGAGCTATTAAGAAGTAACCTTCTGGATTACATGAACACTGAAAGTGGAGTTAGTTCAAGAAGAAATAAAGATTATTATCTTCATCCAAAGAGGAATATAGACTGATTAACTCTTGTCTTTATTAAAAAAATATATGCTTATGTGTATGTTATAAAAACTGAACTGTAAAGAATAAAAGAATAGAATCGGAGTCTATAACTTTAAACCAATAGAAAAAACAATGAAACAAAGAGGACTAATTGCGTTTGTTTTTAAAAGCATAGAAAATTATATATTCAGTAGAAGTCTAATACGAGACTTACCCCTGTGTCTATGTGTATGTGTCTGTGTAAATAGTATGTGTGTCTGTGCGTATGTGTTTGGTATGCATCTATGTGTATACACTCGTTATATGTCTGGGTACCAATATTGTTATATAGCTTTTTTTTTCCTTCACATAAATAGAATCATACTGTACTATTTTGCTTTTTCTGTGCCATAAATGTTGTAGTCAACCTAAGTGTCAAACAATCTTGAGGAGCACAAAGTCAGGAAGCTTGATTGTCCTGGGACCTCCAGCCTCACCACCAATGGTCCTGGGAGAAACAGTGCAAGTGGGAAAGCTGTCTCATTTACTCTGAGGAGCAACACTGTAGATAAGCTGCCAACACTGGGCTTGAATCTTGAGCTGAAATATCACTAGCTCCAGTCCTTTCACAGGAAGCTGAGGCCCTGAAGGAAAAGAAGGTAGTTCGAGTTCTCAGAGCTTGATCAGGTAGGCAGTACAGTCCAATGATTCATGAGCATTCTCCCCCGAGACAGACTGCACTGTCTGTTGGAGTCAAGTACCAACTCTATCACTTCCTAGCCTGTGACTTTTGGGCAGGTCATTTAATCTTTCTGTGGCTCTGTTTCCTCATCTGTAAGATGATGATAATATTGGGTTGTCCTTAATAGGGGTATGGTGAGGATTAAATACGTAAATCACTCAAATAGTGCCTAGCTCGTAAACAGCTTTCAGTAATGAACTTGATGCCTAGGACTCAGGCGAAGCACACAGACAGAGATGTGATAGACGCAGGACCAGACATGAATTGGTGTTTGTTGGAGCTGAGTGATGGGCAAACAGGGCCCTACTTTTAAGGTTTGCTCAAATTCTGTATAATATAAGTTCTCTGTAAAAAACAGTCTATAAAGATTAACTGTTTTGATAGGGAATGCTAAGGAAAAAGCATGGCTTCATTGCAGTCACAATTTTGTTAGAACAACAAAGATAAGGCATCAGTCCACAAAGCAGCTGTTAGACAATGATACAAATGTCATCTATTCTTGCTATGGTGTGATCTTAGAGGCTTCGTCTAACTGTTGACCCTCCTGCCCCTCCCTACACTCTAAAACTCTGTCTCTCAAGCAGCCTCATGGATGCCTGAAATATTTTCATTGAAACCTTAGCTTAAGTTTTTATAACCCAGTCAAAAAGCAGGAGTGGGCAGGTGTGGGAGAGGAGTAGGAGGGAGAAGAACTAAATAGTTAAAGCAAAGCTGCTATCATTGTCCTTACAAAGCACACTTAGATGTTGATTCTTTTCAGAGGCTAAAATTTGATGGGAAGGAAAGGGACACAGGAAGAAGAGGCAAAAAAAAAAAAAAAAAAAGGAGACCTAAGTGCGTAGCAGACGTCTTTGTCTAAATGGGCTTTATATTAGCACTGAAAGAAGCATAAGAAATTGCTGCAGGAAAGAGGAAAAGAGCCTTCTTAGTCTTGGTATTCAAAGTATGGTGCATGAACCAGCAGTTCCAGAATCCCCTGGGAGCTTGTAGGACACACAGAAACTCAGCCCCACCCCAGACCTACTGAGCTAGACCACATGTCTCAACAAGGTCCCAGGTAATTCTCAAGCACATTAAAATGTGAGAATTTCACTGCCTAACCTAGGATCCAGACGTGACTGGTCCCTAGTAAATGTCTGAATTAGATAGCTATTGAACAGATGGAGAGGAAAAAATGATGTAATTCACAATACTACATTCATTCTGCATCCGTAGGGTATATAGCATTGTGTAAGATTGTGGTTCTTTGGTTCTCAGCCTTGGATGTAAGTTAGAATCACCCAAGATGCTATTAACAACAGCTGCTAATTAATATGCTATTAACAACAGATTCTTCTGCAGAATCTCCAGAGATTCTGATTCAATTGGTCTAGAAGGGACTTAATCTAAGATAACTTTTGTTTTTGCAAGACACTGTACCAAGTAATAGGACTCTCTGGTGAAGAATCAGGGATGAGCCACTGAGTCCACTCTTGCTGAAGACAAAGGAAACCAAGATGTCAGGAGGCAATACCTAGAGGAGGAGAACATTTATTCCCAATGTGTATTGTCTTTTTTTCCTGCAGATGCCCCAGAATATATGAAAATACAGCTGGTTAGTGTGGGTGGTTAGAGGGGAAGGAAGCTGAGGTGTCTGTGATTGGTATTATATTGTTTGACCATTCTCCAAATGTATCAACCTATTGCCTGAGTCATGACCCCCTTAGGGATATGTTTCCTCTAGCCTCTTTGTCTCCCGATACACTGTGATGCCAACACACACACACACATAGATGGGGGTCAAAAACCTGGATAGCCTCAACTCTAAGTGAGTCTCCTTTCTTTGGCTTCCTTGAGCTCAGGGAGGTTAAGCAGGGCAAAACTGCCAATCGGCCTTGAAGCTGTTCCTTATGTGGCTGTCCCTGAACCAATCATCAATGTGTGGATTTTAATCAATCCCTTTCTGGTTGGGAATTACTTCGAACCAACGCCACCAGTAAAAAGGTGACCTTTAGCATAATTGGTCCAATTACACCTCTTAGCATTTACCACCAGAAAATCTAATAATTAAGTCTTCCCTCTCTCTCTCTCTAACTTGACTTAATTAAAATTATGCCCATTTCAGGATAAACACAATGGGTAGGTGACACCTGGGCCGTGGCCTGACAGTGAGTTGTTTTCTCATTAAAAACCTTTAGTGAAAAGCTCAAACGTCTTCACAGTAATTCAGAATTGAGGCAATTCAGACAACTCAATCCTTTGTCTTTATGGGTCTTATTCTGGGAGAAGAAAAAGGGGGAAATGAATTATGAGTGAACAATCAAAGCTAAAGCCAAATTTAAAAGAAGTAAATTAATACACAAAAGGTACAACTCGTGTTGAAGGCACATGTGTAGGTGAAATTAGCTCTGATCAGTTTGGACATTTGAAAACTTCTAAGGGCATGAAATGCCTGCACTGAGGTGGCGTCCCCTAAGGAAAAGATGTGATTAAGCTCCAGGCTGCCTGTCAGAGATGTTCCAGCTTCTCCTCACTTGTGATACTTGTATGAAGTTTTCACAGGAGAGCAGCCTGTCACGTTCAGGAAGAGACAGCACCCTTGTCCTAGCTCCTCCTCCCTTTGATGCCTGTAGAACTTGGCCATTAAAATCTGCCTTGGGCTAAAACTCAGTAAGCAAGTTTCCAGTCCAGGAACAGCTTTGACAAAATTTTCACAAAATTAGAACCAGATTGGCATTGAGGGATTTGAGTTAGAGAAAAGTTTATCTTATATGTAGATAGACAGATGAGGACAGCCAAACTCTCACTGTGGAATGAATGCTACGCAGCAATAACTCTTGGCCTGCTGGCACTTTGTACACAACTACTAGTGTTCCTTGATCTGGGAACAAGGTAAGAGACTGTGAATTTTCTCAGGTGTTGTTAAGGCATTTCACAAGTCCTATGTTTGGGTGAATAGTGTTAACTTCAGTATTGTTTTGTACCAGCTTCCTAAAGAGGGTTCAAAGCATTATAAAGAGCAAAAGATATTTCAAGTCTTTTTTTTTTTTTAAGTGAGGCATTTGATTGCTTTCTTTTAAATTAACAGAATAATTGCACTGTTTGAAAATGCAAAGGCATTTTCTTTTGAAAACTAAACTGTGTAATATTTAACCTTCCTACATGATTCTTGCTACCTTAAACAAGGACTGGCTTACTTCTGAATATGGGAGGCACACATACCTCTATGCCTACTATTAGAAATGTGATAGTGCTTGTTGCACTTCACTCAAAAGCACAGGAAAAAAGATCAGAAAACCTCAAAATGTTTAACCTATCCATTCAGTGCCTTTTGCCACTCTCCTTCCATATGCCTATACCAGGTTCGGGAACTGATGGTTGTAGTCCTGCCCCTTATTATTTAACAAGGACATTTTCATCACTTTGAGCTCTGTCCTACATACTCAATACATTACCAACACCTTATAGAGAGGCACTGTAAGCTTCCTCTCTAACTTAACCTTATCTAAAAGGTTAATAAACAGTGAAGCAACAGTGAAGCAACAACTTGACACCTACAGTAAGAACCTTCCAAGTGACTATTTCAAGTATGCCTTATAGATGTATTATGCCAACAAAGACTGAAAGATCCCCACAAAAATGCCCCATTTATGTCCTTTTCTCCTTGGCTCAGTTGTTCATTTCATGAAAGTCAAAGAGAGAACATGTTCTAAGAATGCTATGCAAATTGTCTAAAATTAGTATGAGCCTATTTTTACTCTGCCAACCCCTATTCTACTAATACTAAAAAAAAAAAAAAAAAACAAATCAGAGACTATAAGCAGACTGGCTCCCATGGATGCCTGCAGCCTAGTACCAATTAAGAAGTATATATGTTAAATACTCTTCTTTTCATAACTAGAACCACACAATTACTAGTTGATCCTTTGGGGATTCAAACTGGCATAATAACGTTAAAGTGGGTTTTGAATGCACAAAGGAGCCAACTCTATTGTCTTGGATTAATCTATGTTTTCTTCTTGCACTAACAGATTGATTTTGTGTATTTATGTATTTTTATTCCACTTTTCCTGATGTTATAGATTCAGGGAGTGTGCTTCATCTCTGACATGCTTTACAATGCCAGAGCTAAACAGCAATGAAACTCTTCTAAGACAAGCTCTGCTAAAAGCACATCCTCACATTTTAGATCAGCTCTTCTTCTTAAAAGTATGTATTGACTTCTAACGGAAAATGTTTGTTTAATGTCTCCTGGTTATTGACTCCAGGAGATCATTTTGTATGAATGCTGTAACTACTTTGGTCAAGGTCAGGAAAATTCTCGTTGTGAGTCTTTCAGGTATATTCAGGTTCTTGGATATATTTTGAGAGCAGACTGTTTGGCTTGACAAAAGTCTATCAATTAGTTGCTTTTTTTTCCATTGCATTTAGGACCAGAACCCTCGAGATCTCATGTGCCCTCTAGTATCTGCCTAGGGCCTAAGGTCAGATGACTTCCCTTGGAACCAAATTGGGAGAAAACAAAACAAAACACAACTCACTGAGCCCTACAGCAGAGGAAGAAGAGGGATGTTCCACTTTCAGAGCAACTTAAACTAGATTGTGTTCCCACAACACAGTAAGAACCCTTTCCACAACACAGTAAGAATCTTTCCTACATCATGCACGTATTCAAAAATCTATGGCAGGTGGTCTTCTGGAACCAGTATGCTTAGCTTATGGCCTATAGTAGATGAGACATGATCCCTGATCTTAGACTGCCTTCAATCTAGTTAAGGAAATAAGCTACAGACGTATTAAATAACTAGCAAACTGCTGGCAAACAGGAGCTAAGATGTATGATGTCTGAGGTCCAGCTGATAAACACATGAAATATATCTTTTTTAAAACCCCTCAGTTTCTAATGATTCATCATGCAGTATCTACCATAAATACAGCATCCCTAATAATAGCCCTTGTCTCCAATTTTAATTCAACAAGCCTAATCATCGCTAATTTCTCATTAACCTTGTGAAAAGTGAAAGAAAGTGAAAGTGAAGTCGCTCAGTCATGTCCGACTCTTTGCAACACTATGGACTGTAGCCCGTCAGGCTCCTCCATCCATGGGATTTTCCAGGCAAGAATACTAGAGTGGGTTGCCATTTTCTTCTCCGGGGGATCTTCCCAACCCAGGGATTGAACTCGAGTCTTTCACATTGCAGGCGGACTCTTTACCCTCTGAGCCAGGAAGAAATTCCCATTATCCTTGTAGTCAATAAGATTCTGTTATAGACTGACTGAATGGTTTTTTTAAAGATAGAATGGTGGGATGCCAAAAAGATACTATGCATTGTCATTATACTGTCTTCTGATCATTTTGACCTAGAGATGACTGTTATGACTCAAAAAATCTATTATTGGAATCAAAACTTTTTTTAAAGAAATGATTTACTGTTGTAACAGTAACACCCACAAATCCAGAAAGTCATGTGGCCATGGTATCACATGAGATGGTGAAATGTCAGTCATAGACATTCACTAAAAAACACTGTAATGTTCACTTGCACAATCAAAACAAACTTTTATGAAGCACTTATACTATTGCAAGACTAAAGTGTACAAAGATAAATGAAAATAAATGATTAAGAAATATACAAAGGAACAAATCATTAAATACAGTGTGATAATTACTATCAGGAAAAAAATCTGGAAAGTATTATGGGAACACTGATAGGAAAGAAAAACTCTTTTAGAAGGCACCAGGAAAGGCACCACAGAGAAAGTAATTTTTCATGGGTCTTGAGTTATGAGTCTAAGTAGCAGGCATAGCACATACACCTAAACAACTGTATTCACCATTTTGAACAAAATGAAGTTTAGAGGTATGAATATACATTTCCAAGTGAGTGGCTTGGCATAGTTGGAAAGGAGAGCATAGGGTAAGCCTAGGGGCCAAGATTGGGAAAACATGATCGGAAGGAAGATTGTGAGGGTTTTATATATCTTGCTAAAGATCAAGGAAGAGAACTACTAAATGCTTTTAAGGATAAAAACATGATTAGTAACTAAAGGATATATATGAGGAATGATATGAGGTAGATTAGGATGGCCAATATTATAGCCAGGACATAGATTGGACATGAACTATTTTAATGTTTGCTTCCTACCTTGTTCCAGAGAAAATTGAAACTAGCATTCAAGGATATATAAAACATAAAGTGGCATAAAATAAATGTGGAGCCAAAGAAGAATGGAATGGAAAAAAAAAAAAAGTCAAAAGCTCCATTTGAGATGGAGTCACAAACCAAGAGTTAAAAATAAATGCTCTATATATTTGTCACAGATTGCCCAAGAGAAGTACAACTCACTCTTCTTGGTATTAACATGAGACAGGAATGTCTCTTGACTGAAGGAGAACTCTGAAGTCATGAATAGCACCCTTGATAATCTAGCTCTCTGCAGATCTGGTTTGATAGAGGGTTAGATTTGATCTGGAGGAGCCCTCAAGTCATTCTCCCTTCATATTGCTTTTCTGGGTCAAGCTCTTGATACAGACTGGGTGGTTCAAAGCTAGAAAGGGCCTCCACTAACAAGAGTCTCAAGCTACTCTGTGCTGCTTTTGATCACAGGTCTTTTTGTCTTAGCAAATTACCAAGTTGGAGATAGGACTAGCATGTCTTATAAAAGTTGATGATGGCTCTTCAGATAAAGGAACCTAAAGAGAAAAACGTTCTCCATGGGAAGTGAGCCAAAGTAGCAAGCACAAATAGGGAAGGTCCTGAAAAAGAAACATGACCGGGCTTCCCTGGTGGCTCGGACAGAAAAGAATCTGCCTGCAATGTGGGAGACCAGGGTTCAATCCCTGGGTTGGGAAGATCCCCTGGGGGAGGGCTTGGAAACCTGCTTCAGTATTCTTGCCTGAAAAATCCCATGGACAGAGAAGCTTGGCGGTCTACAGTCCATGGGGTCACAAAGAGTCGGACACAACTGAGTGACTAAGCATGCAGACGCTGAAAAGAGGCAGAGATGATGAGGATGAAGAAGAGAGATGTTTGAGAAATATTTCCAAGGCACCATTAATAGGGCTTTTCACCAATCATATGTGAAAAAATGAGAGAAAGAGAAAGGAGAGTTGAAGCTGCTTTCAAAGTTTCTTGCTTGGGTACTTGGATGAATGGTGGTGATGAAAAGAAACAAGATAGGAAAGAAAGGATAGGATTTCTGGAAAAGGTGATCAAATCCAGTTTTGGTAATAAAATCACTGCAGATGGTGATTGCAGCCAGGAAATTAAAAGACACTTACTCCTTGGAAGGAAAGTTATGACCAACCTAGATAGCATCTTCAAAAGCAGAGACATTACTTTGCCAACAAAGGTCCGTCTAGTCAAGGTTATGGTTTTTCCAATGGTCATGTATGGATGCAAGAGTTGGACTGTGAAGAAAGCTGAGCGCTGAAGAATTGATGCTTTTGAACTGTGGTGTTGGAGAAGACTCTTGAGAGTCCCTTGGACTGCAAAGAGATCCAACCAGTCCATCCTAAAGGAGATCAGTCCTGGGTGTTCATTGGAAGGACTGATGCTGAAGCTGAAACTCCAATACTTTGGCCACCTCATGCGAAGAGTTGACTCACTGGAAAAGACTCTGATGCTGGGAGGGATTGGGGGCAGGAGGAGAAGGGGATGACAGAGGATGAGATGGCTGGATGGCATCACCAACTCGATGGACTTGAGTTTGGGTAAACTCCGGGAGTTGGTGATGAACAGGGAGGCCTGGCGTGCTGCGATTCATGGGGTCACAAAGAGTCGGACACGACTGAGCGACTGAACTGGACTGAACTGACCTGAACTGAAGTTAGGTGTTCTGAAAGCAGTTAGAAATAGCAATCTAAAGCTCTAGGGAGGGGTATGGAATAAAATTATAAATCTGTAAATTATTGAACTCTTGAAAGCAGGTAGACTTAGTAGTAAATGAAACCATCCTGGGAAAACCTAGAGTGAAAGAAGAAAGAAAGAAACAGAGAGAGGCAGATGACAAAGAGCTATGAAGGGATCAAAAAAATAATTCAGAAGCTGAGAATTTCTACTAAGAAAAAAAAAAAAAAATGGTACTGCCGAAGCCCATGCATGGTCAATTGATACATCCCTATAAAGGTTTCAAGAGGGATAACAACCAAAAAGGATGCCATGAGGTCATCAATAATCTTAGTTATGAGAGTACTTGTGAAAGTTATCTATATATCAACTCTGGTGGCCTGGTACATGGTAGAAGGTGAAGGCGCAGAAAAAGTATCCCATGAGTGGGATACTTGTAAAAGAAATCTGACAGTGAAGTAAGGCAGTAACTTGAAGAGGAAGAGTCAAGCAAGCATTTTTGGTTGGCAGTCATATCAAAACAGTTAGTTACAAATAAGTCTGTGAAATTCCCTCTTAAATCCAACTGACCAGCATTTCTATCTTCACAAGAAAGTAGCTTTACGAGTTACCGGAGCAACAAGTTAGAAATAAAGGAAATCAAAATTGATGTGCTGACTTCAAGGAAGAGGGATTTATTTATCTCACATGACAAGAACATGTGACAAGGACAGTTTCCAGATGTACAAGTTGAGAGCTGGGGCAGTGGCTCAACAATAGATTGGGGGCCCAGACTCTGCCTATTTTCTGTTCCCCACCTTCTGTGTGGGGGCACACTTGGTGCTTCATACTGTCACTTAAGATTACAAGATGGTTTCTGCACCTTGAGGCTGACTATCTGCTTTGCAAAAAAAGGAAAAGAAGCAGGAAGGGCAAGGGGTAAAAGGGAAATGATTGCTGAGTCCGTCTCTTTTTCTCAGGAAAGGAAAAACTTTCTCAGAAACCTCACTCAAATACTTCTGCTTAGATTTCATTGGCTAGAATAGTGTCACATAGTAACACCACTAGAAGGTGTTTATGCAAAAGGCTGTTATGGATGAAAGTTAGGTCAACCTCACCATCACTCACAAAGTGTCTTTCACCCTAATGAACAATGAAAAAGTAGAAGAACCATAAAAATTAAGGCAAAATCTGCCTGAAAGAAAAAGACAAAATTAATTATATACTTCCTCTATCTACCCACTTGAAGAAATATCCCAGAGACATAGCTGAAGAGAGTTAGTGCTAAAAAAGACCACTGTCACTGCCTTGGCAGGCAAAAGATCCTATCCCAGCTGTAAATATTATACCCTTCAGTTCAGGTCAGTTCAGTCGCTCAGTCATGTCTGACTCTGTGCGACCCAATGAATTGCAGCACACCAGACCTCCCTGTCCATCACCAACTCCCGGAGTTCACTTAAACTCACGTCCATCGAGTCTGTGATGCCATCCAGCCATCTCATCCTCTGTTGTCCCCTTCTCCTCTTGCCCCCAATCCCTCCCAGCATCAGAGTCTTTTCCAATGAGTCAACTCTTTGCATGAGGTGGCCAAAGTATTGGAGTTTCAGCTTCAGCATCAGTCCTTCCAATGAACGCTCAGGACTGATCTCCTTTAGAATGGACTGGTTGGATCTCCTTGCAGTCCAAGGGACCCTCAAGAGTCTTCTCCAACACCACAGTCCAAAAGCATCAATTCTTCGACGCTCAGCTTTCTTCACAGTCCAACTCTCACATCCATACATGACCACAGGAAAAACCACAGCCTTGACTAGACGGACCTTTGTTGGCAAAGTAATGTCTCTGCTTTTGAATATGCTATCTAGGTTGGTCATAACTTTCCTTCCAAGGAGTAAGCGTCTTTTAATTATGCCCTTAGACTAATCTTCTACTTGCTGCAGGTATCTAAAGACACATGGTAACCACCACTCCTACTCTGTGAAGATTTGATTTCCAGGATTAATTATGACCATTGTCAACTTTACTCCTGAACTAATTCTAATTCTCAGTGATTTCAGTATTCAAGTAGACAATCCTTCCAAGAGGCTCACCTCCTTTCCTCTGATGATCTTACTCTCCACCCTAAATCAGCCCTTCTTTCTCATGGCCACACTTTAACCTAATCCTTACCAATAGCCATGTGCCTTCCATAATCTCTACTTAACCATCCTAGTCTTTGTCCCCCACTTCCTATCTTTTTAACTCTCTTCCTCTAGTGCTTTGACTCTGAAAATATGTCCCTCTACATTGGGTTCTACCACCTTTTTACTGTCTATACCACCTTCACAGGCTCATTACTTTATTTAAATTCCATAGTTAATCAAGTATTCCCTTGGGTCTGCCCTCAGTTCTCTTGCTCAGTTCTCTCTTCATCTTACTTACATGGCAAAACTCAATCCTGATTGACTCTAACTCTTCACCTACTTCAGGTCTATACCCAAAGGCTTGAATATAACAAGATAAAAATATAACATTATGAATAAATCCACTTGTTTGAAATGAATCCCAAGAGGGCCCTGAATGCTACCTGACAATTCCATTGCATTTTGTATTCCATTCAGTTTTCCACAGGTCTAGACAACCATTCAACTCCTTTTCCTCTCTTCTCATACCTCCATCCTCTTCTTCTCATCCATTCTTACTCTTAGTTGACTCCCATGCCTCTTATTTCTCTTGAGAAAATAGTGGCAATCAGAAAAGAAATTCCACTAGTTTCTTTATCAACTCTACCCTCAATACTCTGCCCATATACTCTGCCTTCCCACTTATTACCATGGGTTCTTCAGGTGCTATTTAAGGTCAACTCCTCTGCTCTTCCACTAGCTGCTACCCATCTCTTATCACCTAAGACACTGTTCAAAAATGATGCTTGAATCATTTGTGTGGTCTTTTAAAAAAATAATTTCTTTCATCATTCAAATAGGCTGAAATGTCTCCCATCTTAAAATAATCATTTGATGCTCATACTGCTGTCCAGCTATCATCTGAATTTTCTGTTTCCCTTTGAGGGAAGTTTCTGAAATGGGTTTCCTATTCCCATTGTCTCCAATTCCTCTGTCTTTATTCTTTCCTGAACCCATATCAATGGGTTTGGACCCAGCCCTTGGCCAAACTATCTTTCACGTTGCTACATCCACGACCAACTGTCTCCTCATCTGACTTGACGTATCAGAAGCTTGTAGCAGTTAACTGCTCCTCCTTGAAACCTTTTCTTCTCTAGGGTTCAGGGGACATCAGACTCTCCTAATTTCCTCTTAAACCACCGGCCACTCTGCCTGGCTGATTCCTTCTCCTCCTCACAAATCCTACATATTTACATTGCCCCAGGTCACAGCCATCAAAATTCATTTCTTTTTCATGTCCCATTTTTGACAATGACAATCTCATCCAGTCACACAGGTATAAATTGATGGTTCTCAACTTTGCATTTCCAGGCTGGACTGCTCCCAGTAATTCCAGCTTTTTATCTCCAGCTTGCCTAATGACATTTCACCAGGATACATAATAATCATTTCAAACATAAGATGTCCAAAAGCTAAATGTGATTTTTCTTTATCCCACTTCCCTGACTCCCCTGCATAGTTCCCTACCTCAAAGGAAAGCAAACTCATCCTTCCAGTTCAAGCCAAAAATCTCATGGTCACCCTTGATTTCTTTTCTTTCTCAGCTCTAATCCAATCCATCAGGAAATCCCACTTAAAATCTCTCTAAGATTTGACCTCCTCCCACTACCTACTACTACTTTGGTTCAAGCCACCATCACATCTTTCCTGAGTTATTGTCATAACTTCCTAAATGGTCTCCCTGTTTCTACCCTTGTCTCTCTTTAATCTATGCTCAACATAGCAGCCAGAATGACTATTTATTATCTCACTCAGAGCAAAAGCTGAAGTCCTGCAATCACTTCAAGGCATTCTATTAAGAATTCTTAAACTTCTTTGTGATGTGAATCTTTTTGGCAGATGGTTGAAGTCTACAGATTCGTTCTTAAAATAACATTATAAAATGCATAAAATACATAGGATTTAAAAAGAAACCAGCCATGAAATACAGGGAACAAAAATTAATAAGTTCAATCTTATGATTAGTAAGAATTCCTGTATTACATTAAATAACAATATTTAGCAGACCCCAAATAAGAGATTGTCCAATCTGGTCCCCACTACCTCACTGACCTCTGACCACTCTCTCCTCTAATCATTTGGCTTGCAGCAACCTGGCTTCTAGGATGGTCCACCAAGTTGCTTTTATACTAGGAGCTTGGCATTTTGCTATCCCTGCAAATACCTGCATGGGTTATCCCTGCACTTTCTTTAGGTCTCTTATCAAATGTCAACTTGACAGTGATGCCTTCTCGGGCCTCTCTGTTTAAAAAGGCAACTTTCTTCCCACTCACATACCCTGGCACAACCTTTCCTGCTTTATTGTCCTCCATAATATTTATTGCCATTTAAAAGATAGAGGGATAACATATAGTGTCCTTGTTGATATTTTTATTGTTGGTCCACACACACACAAATACAATTTCCCTGAGGGAAAACATTTTTATCAAATGCTATGTTTATAGTATCTGGCCTATTACTGGTACTTAAAAATATTTATTGAAAGACAAATGAATAAAATGAATTCTTCCCTCCCAGAAGAGTGACTCCAAGGACTTTGTTCTTCTGAATCAGGCATCAGGCAGTGACCATGCTCAGGGACATGACTGCCAACTTTGTCCAGGATTTTGTAAGATCAAAATCCTTACTATCACATAGGCCCCCAATTGAGACTGATTACTTTGGAAGCCATACCATGGAGGGGCAGACACTAGACTAGGTCCTTGACTTGGGTTTTTGGCTAGTTGACCACTTTCATTCATGCCCAAGGAGAATGGCTTGGCCATAGCCATTCTTTCTCATGTCAGGGCCTTTTAAATAAAGTTCCACTCCAGAGATCAAACATTAAAGGAGAGGAAAGAAAACTTGGTGATAGATAAGATACTACAAGAGACTGTCAGAATCTTCACAACAGAATAAAATAATGCTCGGGGTACTGTCAATGAACACAATCATGAAAGAGCACACCATTTTCTTAACTGGGGAGCCATCCAATCTATAAACAGAGGCACAACATATTTCTCCTCCAAAGATGCCAATTTCTAACTATGACTATTGATCTCTATCTAACCATGAAAATTAATGGTCCCAAAGAGAAAAAGTGACATTGAATCACTGGAGAATTTCAGACAATAAAAATAAAACTAAAGGGGTTGCAGCAAGGCCTGGACTTGATAAGTTTGGGTGTCACAGTTTTAATCCACTGTGTCTAGCATAACATATAGAGTTAAAACTAATGGGATTTGTTTCTTTTAGTTTAGTGGGGATTTGTTTTTATTTTACCCAAATGACTTCATTTTAGGGTTCCATGGAGCCACTCTGGTTTTCCATGTACCTGTTAGTGATTAAGCCATGGGGAGATATTGGGGTTGGGCAAGAAATAAAAAAACTAAATGACTCTCTATTGTTGTTGTTCAGTCACTCAGTCATGTCTGACTCTTTGCAACCCCATGGACTGCAGCACACCAGGCTTTATTGTCCTTCACCATCTCCCAGAGCTTGCTCAAACTCATGTCCATTGAGTCAGTGATTCCATCCAACCATATCATCCTCTGTCTTCCCCTTTTCCTCCTGCCTTCAATCTTTCCCAGCATTAGAGTCATTCCTAACGAGCTGGCTCTTGACATCAGGTGGCCAAAGTTTGGGAGCTTCAGATTCAGCATTGGTCCTTCCAATGAATGTTCAGGATTTAGGACTGACTAGTTTGATCTCCTTGCAGTCCGAAGGACTCTCAAGAGTCTTCTCCAACACCACAGTGCTGGAGCACCAACACTTCAGCACTCAGCCTTCATTATGGCCCATATCTCACATCTATACATGACTACTGGAAAAAGCATAGCTTTGACTAGATGGACCTTTGTTGGCAAAATAATGTCTCTACTTTTTAATATGCTGTCTAGATTTGCCATAGCTTTTCTTCAAAGGAGCAAGCGTCTTTTAATTTCATGGTTGCAGTCACCATCTGCTGTGATTTTGGAGCCCAAGAAAGTAAAGTCTTGGGCTCCAAAAATAGTCTTATCGAATTTTGAAAAGAAAGTCGCTGTTTCCATTGTTTCCCCATCTACTTGTCATGAAGTGATGGGACCGAATGCCATGATCTTAGTTTTTTGAATGTTGAGTTTTAAGCAAGTTTTTTCACTCTCCTCTTTCACCTTCATCAAGTGGCTGTTTAGTTCCTCTTTGCTTTCTGCCATAAGGGTGGTATCATCTGCATATCTGAGGTTATTGATATTTCTCCCAGCAATCTTGATTCCAGCTTGTGCTTCATCCAGCCTGACATTTTGCATGATGTACTCTGCATAATAAGCAAGGTGACAACATACAGCCTTGACATACTCCTTTCCCAATTTTCAACCAGTCTGTTGTTTCATGTTTGATTCTAACTGTTGTTTCTTGACCTGCATACAGGTCTCGCAAGTTTTGTAAGGTGGTCTGGTATTCCCATCTCTTTAAAAATTTTCCAGTTTTTTGTGATCCACATAGTCAAAGGTTTTAGTGCAGTCAATGAAACAGAAGTAGATGTTTTTCTGGAACTCTCTTGCTTTTTCTATGATCCAATGGATGTTGGCAATTTGATTTTTGGTTCTTCTGCTTTTTCTAAATCCAGCTTGTACACGTGGAAGTTCTCAGTACATTACTTTGCTAGAAGGTGAAACGAATGTAATTGTGTGGTAGTTTGAGCATTCTTTGGCATTGCCTTTCTTTGGTATTGGAATGAAAACTGAACTTTTCCAGTCCTGTGGCCACTGCTGAGTTTTCCAAATTTGCTCACGTATAGAATGCAGCACTTTAACAGCATTATCTTTTAGGATCTGAAATAGCTCAGCTGGAATTCCTTCATCTCCACTAGCTTTCTTCATAAGGCCCACTTGACTTCACACTCCAGGATGTCTGGCTCTAGATGAGTGATCATACCATCATGGTTATCTGGGTCTTTAAGATCTTTTTTGCATAGTCCCTCTGTGTATTCTTGCCACCTCTTCTTAATATCTTCTGTTTCTCATAGGTCCATACCATTTCTGTCCTTTTTTGAGTAGAGTTTTGTCTCAGGGAAGCATATGTTAGCATGATGGGGGTGCAGGTCACTGGGAAAGGAGGTTAACTTCTATGCTAAGTCACTTCAGTTGTTTCCAACTCTGTGTGACCCCATAGACGGCAGCCCACCAGGCTCCCCCATCCCTGGGATTCTCCAGGCAAGAACACTGGAGTGGGCTGCCATTTCCTTCTCCAATGCATGAAAGTGAAAAGTGAAAGTGAAGTTGCTCAGTCGTGTCTGACTCTTAGCGACCCCATGGATTGCAGCCTAACAGGCTCCTCCGTCCATGGGATTTTCCAAGCAAGAGTACTGGAGTGGGGTGCCATTGCCTTCTCCGGTTAACTTCTACCAGATGGTATTAGAAATACCTAGGAATACAGTATCATTGAGGAAAAGATCTTTCTCTCTTTTTTCTGAGATTCATATTCCTGTAAGACTGAAAGTTTTCCTTTTGTGATGTTTTTCTGCCCCTATAAGATTTTGTTCAGTATTCATTAACTTAATCCAACACATCAGTATGATAGCTTTCTAGGAATACATTAATACTTTAGGTTCTGGGCAGGTCTTACATAGGTACATGTATAGCATAAGGCATAAAATATTCTTTGAGGCTCCTTCTTGCTTCCTCAGGTTATCTGACCAGCCTGTTAGCCCCTCATTCACTGGTCAAGCAGAATTTATAGGAGTTACTGCAGACAGAGGTCTGAGAGTCATATCCACCTAATCCCCATCAAGGTATGACCTAGGTAGAACTGAGCTGGTGGCTGTTCCACCTGGAAAATAAAAGCACCCAGGAAAGGAGAGGACACAGTGAAGCTTCTTGCATCTTGACCTTCCCCCCAGCAAACCTTGTGGTGGCATGGGAAACTGCAATTCCTGGACATTTCTCCCCTGAATTTAGGTGATTTTCAAAGTATTAGAGCTGGAGCCAGTTACTCATCTGAGGTTTCCTGGGTGACAGGATCTGCCAACCTGCCCTGGCACAGCAGCATAGTGAGAATTGGCAAAGATCACCCATGCATTTTCCATAGAGTCAAGTTGGGTGTGGAGGTGTTCCTAACATTCCCATTGATCCAGACCAGGCTGGGCCTATACATAAAGAAAAACAAGGCACTTGAGTACTTATTACAAAAGAAATTAAGGTGACGAAGGAGTCAAAAGTCAAACAGACAAATTAGAAATTAGGAAAATAGACATGAAAACTAGCTCTAGGATGGAGAGACAAAGGATCGATGTGGTGTTCTTGGTGTGCAGGGTCTGGGGACCACGGAGCATCCTTCCAATGGTTTTGGAGTCACAGAGGACAACCCAGGGTGGCCAGTGATGCCACAAACAACCTTCAGTCCCCTGTCAACACTCCCATTTGCTGACCTAGGAGCCTGGGCAATATAGCCTAGATGTTCGGCCCCTTGTGATAACAGAGGGCAGCAGGAGAAGGATGAGAAATGAACCCAAAATAAAATGCCTGAGACTGGCACAGGGTGACAAAGCAGCAGAAGCCAGCTAGCTATGTTCCAGAGACTTCCACTGTTGGAAGAAGAAGAGTGGTGGGATCCCTGGAGACTGCTCTCCAAGATTGAGGAAAGAGAAGTGGCACTATCCAGTGATGCCCTGACACTTTCCAGCTAGAGTGTACAATCATGTATGTGTACACATCATGTACACTTCAGTCAAACAACTGATGGCCATCCAACATGTTCAATGAGAAAGCACCAGCAGGTATCATCCGGGTTAAGAGAGCACCTGTCAGAACAGCAGGCATCACCAGCATCTGAGATCAGACCAGCAAGAAACCAACAGCTGAGCCCTGCTGAGAAATTTGACTCCACCCCAGCTGATCAATTTCCTTTCCACTCATATCCTCACCTGCAGGAGCACTTCCTGCAATGGAAGTGCACAGGCAAGCCCAAGATCCCAGAGGGGAGAAAGGAAAAACTTTGAGAAAAAGGACAAAAACCAGCAAATTGATGTTTTAAATGGGACAGTGGCTAATTATAACAACACTTGATTTGGATTGAATATTTATTTGAAAGAGGCTATTCTAAACCATAAATGACTCAAAATGTTTAGGATCAGACCTAATTTCATCATTTGGATGAAATTTAGTGAAACATTAGTGCTTTCGTAAAGATAATTAAGCAGCTCGCACATAGCTGAGAGGTGACTATAAGCACACTTCAGAGATATTTTGGATTCTATTCCAGACCACCATAATAGAGTGAATATCAAAATATCACAATAAATAAAATGAGTCACACAATTTTTTTGGTTTCCTAGAACATATGAAGTTATATTTACACTATCCTTTTAGTCCATTACGTTTGCAATAGCATTATGTCTAAAAACCAATGTACATGCTTTTATTGAAGAGTACTTTATTGCCAAAAAACTCTAGCCATCATCTGACCCTTCAGTGAGTTGTAATCTTTTTTGCTGGTAGAGGGTCTTGCCTCAATATTAATGGCTGCTGACTGATCAAGGGTGGCTTGCTGAAGTTTAGGATGGCTGTGGCAGTGTCTTAAAATAAAACAAGACTGAAGCTTGATGCATAGATGAACTCTTCCTTTCATGACGATTTCTCTGCAGCATTCAGTGCTGTTTAATAATATTTTATCCACAGCAGGACTTCTTTTAAAATTGGAGTCAATATTTTCAAATGCTGCCACTGTTTTATCAACTAAGTTTATGTAATATGTTGAATATCTTTTGTTGTCATTTCGACAATCTTCACAACATCTTCGCCAGGAATAGCTTGCATCTCAAGAAACCATTTTCATTGATCATCCATAAGAAGCAATGCTTCATCCATTAAGTTTTATCACAAGATTGCAGAAATCCAATCACATCACCAGGCTCCACTTCTAATTCTAGTTTTCTTGCTATTCTCATTACATCTGCACCAAAGTATTGAACCCTTCAAAATCATCCATAAGGCCTGGAATCAATACCTTACAAACTCCTGTTAATGTTGATATTTAATATTTGTTATTAATAACTATAACCTCCTCCTTCTTCCATGAATCACAAGAATTCTTAATGGCATCTATAATGGTGAATCCCTTCCAGAGGATTTTTTATTTACTTTGCCCAGATCCATCAGAGGAATCACTATCTATGGTGGCTATAGCCTTATGAAATGTATTTCTTCAATAGTAAAACTTGAAAGTTGAAATTACTCCTTGATCCATGGGCTATAAAATGGATACTGTGTTATCAGGTATAAAAACAACATTCATTTCATTGTGCATCTTCATCAGAGTTCTTAGGTGACCAGGTGCATTGTCAATGAGCAGTTATATTTTGAAAGAAATCTTTTTTCTGATCAATAGGTCTTAACAAAGGGCTTAAAATATTCAGTAAAACATGTTGTAAACAGATGTGCTGTCATCCAGGCTTTGCTGTTCCATTTATAGAGCACAGATAGAGTCAATTTAGCATATTTTTAAGGTCCCTAGGATTTTCAGAATAGTAAATTAACACTGGACTCAACTTAAAGTCACCATCTGCATTAGTCCCTAACAGAGTCAGCCTGTCCTTTGAAGCTTTGAAGCTAGGCACTGACTTTTCCTCTCTAGCTATGAAAGTCCTGGCATTTTCTTCCAATATAAGACTCTTTCATCTACGTTGAAAATCTGTTGTTTATGTTTTTAATATCAAATTTATTATTTATATTATTTGTATTAATTTTTTTTATTTTTTAAAAATTTTTTTCCTTTTTTTTTAATTTTATTTTATTTTTAAACTTTACAAAATTATATTAGTTTTGCCAAATATGAAAATGAATCTGCCACAGGTTAAAAAAAAAAAAAAGAAAATCTGTTGTTTAGTGTAGCTACTTTCATTAATTATCTTAGCTAGATCTTCTATGTAACTTGCTACCACTTCTGTATCAGCACTTGCTACTTCACTTTGCATTTTTATGATGTGCAGATGATTTTTTCCTTAAACATCATGAACCAACCTCTGCTGGCTTCAAACTTTTCTTCTCAGCCTTCACAGAAATGAAGAAAGTTAGGTCTTTAAAAAAAAAAAAAAAAAACCTATTTATTTATTTACATGTTTGGCTGTGTCAGGTCTTAGTTGTGTCATGCAGGATCTTTCACTGCAGCACACACTCTCTAGTTGTGGCACAGAGGCTCTCTGCTAGGGTTGCCCAGGCTCTGGAGCTTGTGGGCTCAGCAGTTGTGGCATGGGGGGCTCAGTTGCCCCATGGCATGTGGGATTCTAGTTCCCTGACCAGGAACTGAACCCACATCTTTTGCATTACAAGGCAGACTCTTAACCACTGAACCACCAGGGAAGTCCCAAAAGTTAGGTCTTGCTCTAGGTTAGGCTTTGGCTAAAGGGAATGCTGTGACTGGTTTGATCTTCTATCTTGACCATTAAAATTTCCTCCATATCAACAGTAAGGCTGTTTCACTTTGTTATCATTCATGTTTTCACTGGAATAACACTTTTAATTTCCTCCAAGAATTTTTCCTTCACATTCATAACTTGGGTAACTGGTACAGAGGCCTAAGCTTTCAACCTATCTCAGGTTTTGACATGCCTTCCTCACTAAGTTTAATAATCATTTATATCTTTTGATTTAAAGAGTAATTCTTCCTTTCCTAAAGAGAGACATGTGACTCTTCCTTTCACTTAGAGGCCATTACAGGATTATTAATTGGCCTAATACCAGTATTGTTGTGTCTAAGGAAATAAGGAGGCCTGAGAAGAGGGAGAGAGACAGGGGACAGCCATTCAGTGGAGTAGTCAGAACACACACATTTATTAATTAAGTTTGCCATGTTATATGGGTACAGTTTGTGGCACCCTAAAGCAATTATAGTAGTGACATCAGAAACCACTGATCACAGAAAAGTTAAAGTGAAGTCACTCAGTCGTGTCTGACTCTTTGCAATCCCAGGGACCATAGCCCCCCAGGCTCCTCTGTCCATGGAATTTTCCAGGCAAGAATACTGGAGTGGGTTGCCATTTCCTTCTCCAGAGGATCTTCCCATCCCAGGGGTCGAACTCGGGTCTCCCGCATTGCAGGCAGACTCTTTACTGTTTGAGCCACCCACCAGGGATCATAACAAAAATAATGACAATGAAAAAGTCTAAAATATTGTGAGAATTACCAAAATGTGACACAGAGACACAAAGTGAGCAAATGCTGTGGGAAAATGGCACCAATAAACTTTATAAACTTGCTTGATGCAGGGTTGTCAAAAACCTTCAAGTTGGTAAAAACAATACAAAGCAAAACAAACAAAACAACAACAAAAACTGCAATAGCTGTGAAGCACAATGAAGTGCAGTAAATCAAGGCAAGCCTGTATTCAATCATTCTGACAATAACAAATATACATATACACTTCACCACAAAGGAAACACAGCTGTAAAGTAAGGATTGCATCACTGTAAACGGTGGTAGGTAACGCTAAAGAGCAGTGCATGCAGGACAATGCTCAAGGACAACCTTCCTTTTTCCTCTGGTCAAGAAAGATGTCATGAAAGAAATGTATATTTGGGATTTTGTTATGGGTTAGGAATAATGACTTGACAGGTTTTAGAGAATGAAAATTCTGAACAAATGATGCTTCTTGGAGAAAAGTTCAGAGATTACAGTAAGAGGGAATGGGTAATGGGCTGTCAGAGGCATGTATTTATTAAGTTCTTATTTGTTGTTCCAATCTATCTGTGCTTTGCTTTGCTCAGATCTGGAAAACCATATTTCACCTTTGCCAGCTGAAGTCTTTAAGGTGTGGCTCATGGGGGCAGAAGAAGGAGACTAGAAGGAAAGGGAGAAGCAATTTTTCTTTCTTGTTTTGTTTTTCATTTCTGTGTCTAGTTTATGGCATTTATCCTAGCAATAGCTGCTAGTTCCATCCCCAGAGTTTCTTCTACCCTCTCAGAACTCCCTCAGAGGTACCTGCCTCAACTGGCCACTGCCCTCCTCAGTGGCCTTGGTCTTCACTCCCCTTCTGGAAGCTTCTAAGTTCTCAATCATTCCAACCTCTCCCCTTTGTTCTCTTAGCTACTTCCTGTAAGCAAGACTTCTGTGATACTTTGGTATTCCCCGTTGTATATTTTCAGTCCTCTAATACCTGTTTAATTCTTTATCAAAGTCTCTCTATTTAAAGAATTGGTATAATTTTTTGTTTTCCTGACTGGATGCTGATACTGTCATATGGAAGACAGGAGAAGGGGGCAAACCAAGATTTAACTAAGATTTAAATCAAAGCAAAAGAAGTGAGTATTAGAGTACCAAGGTGATTCAATGTATAACTGAGATAAACACGGTCATTTCATCACAATCAAACAACTGGGACACTGGTAGATTTTCAGAGCAAAAGTAAGGGAAGATATATTGTGCTTGCCTTAAATTGATGGCAAAACTCTGTACAACGTGTGCAGTTACTAAGTTGTGTCTGACTTTGCAACGCCATGGACTGTAGCCCACCAGGCTCCTCTGTCCATGGAATTCTCCAGGCAAGAATACTGGAGTGGGTGTCATTTCCTTCTCTAGGGGATCTTCTCAACCCAGGGATCAAACCCACATCTCCTGCATTGGCAGACAGGTTCTTTACCACTGAGCCACCAGGGTAGCCCAAGAATCTATATACCAAATTTCAAACTATAAGCATAGTTCTATAGCACATTTATAGTTGGGCAAATGGTTATAAATAGATATGTGTGTAAAGAGGTATGTGTGTCAAGCACTCTTTTTGAACAATCTTTATGCAGAGTCAAGTCATTTACAAAATTCTAAAGATTTTCCATTGAACATATCCCAAGGAATTCCTGCATAGTGAACACACTGGGACAAGTGGGATCATTCAGGGTCCTGCTTTGTCATTAACACAGTCATCAACCTCAGTTGGAACCCTTAGGAGCTTCTACCAATTGTGAGAATTATCTTAGAAATGTCCTAAAAGAGAAGACAGCCCCGCAGCAATGCTATTGCTTGCTGTAAAGGATGCTGCATACATGCTAAGTCACTTCAGTCGTGTACAACTCTTTGCGACCCTGTGGACTGTGACACAGCAGGCTCCTCTGCCCATGGGATTCTTCAGACAAGAATCCTGGAGTGGGTTGCCATGCCCTCCTCCAGGGATCTCCCCACCCTGAGCTTCAAGAAGTGGTCCATCAGATCAGGCACCTTAGAGATCAGAAAGAGGCACCAAGAACTTCTGAGTAGCTTTAGGAGTTGGTAAATGTGGTCTTAGTAAATGTGTAAAATCTTAGTAAAATGTGTAAATGTAAAAATCTTAGTAAATGTGGTCTCTGTGGGGCGGGGGTGGCAGAGGCTGGTGTGGACAGACTTCAGGAGTGACTCAGGGCAGCCTGTTGATGCATCACTTCATTAGAGCTTGGGAGTTGCTGCAAGGCAGGTGGGGAGCCGGGTGATGCTTGCCAATGCTGACCTCTAACTCTCATTGGCACTGACTGCTGTTATGTACAACTTGGTGCACAAACTGGATCTAATAAGAGGCCTTGAAAATCACTCAAAACTCATTTTCAAATAGACTATCCTGCATTTTTCCCTTTACTCCTGGTGGTTCTAATCCAGTTGATGTTCCAGAAATGTTGGTGCTATTCTCTCTTTACTACTGCAAAAGGTGAAAAAAATGCATCCTAACACTACAGAAAGACAATTCCTCATCCAGGTTGTTTTCTGATGAAAGGCAGATGGATTCTCTCAGCATGTATAATCTTACAGAGAATGTAGCTTGATGGTTAATCTCTGGAACTCTGAGGCTGAACAGGGTGGGGTTTAAATCCTTGCCAGGCCCAGAAAATCACTTATGGTCCCTGACCTGCAGTTTCTTCATCTTGATTGTAAAGGAGATGACACTATCTTCCCCAGTGGGCTGATCTGTTGTGAGAAATAATTGACCAAGCATCTAGCACCAAGCCTGGCACAGATTAGGCTTTTAGTCAATGAGAGTTCTTGTTAGTTATTTCCAGAAGCCAGTGTAAAAATTTTAGATTGCATAACTCTACACTCCAAAATTCCTTCAGAAAAAAAAAAAAAAACTATTGAACTCATTTTCATATGCTCTGGGAAGATTTGCAAGCAATCGGGAAATTTCTTTCAGAACAAACCTGCTGATTACATGCTAGTTTATCGCTCTCACACCCTCACAACAGGGTTATGGCTCTCCGTGCATGTCTGTGTTTAAAAGAATCTGTCTTTGGGGTTAGCTGGAAGAGATTACAGAGAAGGCAATGGCACCCCACTCCAGTACTCATGCCTGGAAAATCCCATGGACGGAGGAGCCTGGTAGGCTGCAGTCCATGGGGTCGCTAAGAGTCAGACACGACTGAGCGACTTCACTTTCACTTTTCACTTTCATGCATTGGAGAAGGAAATGGCAACCCACTCCAGTGTTCTTGCCTAGAGAATCCCAGGGATGGGGGAGCCTGGTGGGCTGCCGTCTATGGGGTCGCACAGAGTCAGACACGACTGAGAGACTTAGAAGCAGTAGCAGCAGGAAGAGATTAAGGCAATACCTCAGGGCAAAAGCCTCATGGCCTCTATTATCCTTGGGGTCTTCAGATTATACTTAGAGGTGCCTCAGACTGTAAAGAGGTACAGTGGGCATTTGAAAATTTCCTCTCCAGCAACTATTTCCCTTTCTTTCTACACTAACACTGATTTCTTAGGACCATTTGTTTGCTGATTTGTTTTCGGTGACCCATCCTCCCTGACTTTCACCCCCACAGGGTGTAAGATTCCACCCTTACCTTGTATGTAAGCCAGTGAGATCATAGCCCTTCCTGGTCATAGTGATTCTTATAAGGGTGGGTGGGCAAGTGACCTCAGTTGATCCAATATGGTGAATTTTACAAAGGACAGGAATTTGGGGGTCAGAATATTTCCTCTCCTCTAATGGGTTTGGCCTTGTGATGGGATAAACCTGGAGCTTCTAGGGGTATGAGGTGGAAATGAATCTAACACAGGAGAGGGCAGAGTCACCAAGAGAAAAACTTGACCTCTGAATCAAGTCAAAGCAAAATGAGCATCTTGAGTTTTCAATAACCAGTACATTCTCCATTAGGCTTAAACCAGTTCAAACCTGTAAACTGTCACTGGCAAGAGTTGTGACTGATACTGGAAACAACTTGGGAGTATTTGAGCCAGTATTCACCATGAAAGAGAAAATTCTGATTCTCCCAAAGCTACTACAGAATTTGTGACTGATTGCTTTCCTTCAGATGCTACATTCTATAAATCTGTCAGAGGAAATCCTCCATTGGCTGCCTCCAACAGGCAAATGGAAAAGAAAAGAAAGCAAAAATTTAAGTGAAAAGAATTTACATAAATTCATAAGGCACTTCCCTGCAAACTAAACTGCCATGGTGTTTCTGCAGGGAAACTCTGAGAATAGCAATACACACAATAATAAAAATAACAATAAAGTTTTATATCCACCAATAACACCTCAAGAGAACTCAAGTATTTTCAGTTAGATGCCACAACTATGAAGAGGGGAGCCCTCTCCACATTCCTACATTGAGCAAAGCCTCTTTCTTCATGAACTGGAGGCTCCGGCTTTCTGAGGGCCCCAAGAGATACTGCTCTGCAGCCTAGAAAGGGTTTCCTTGGTGGCTGTCCAGATGCTAATTGCCTTGAAGAGTAAATGAGTCATAATTTGTATCAGAGATGTTGCTGTAATTACAATACAATGAAGAAGCCAGAGTTTTTCACTGTTTTCACTTCAACAATAGACCTTGGATTTACAGGCTAGCGGCTAAAAAGCTAAGTCAGCTACAGACTCAAAATCTGACATCCTCACCGTCTGTGTTTCTGCCCTGAGGGCCAGTCAGGTAAATTGTTAATACAGAGTGGTCCCTGGTGGGTTCCTACTGGGTTCTGTGTGAAGGAGCATCAAACAGCTTCTTTCCCCTGAATGCTACTTGTAGCAGCTATTCTATGGAAGACAGAGGCCAGCCAGCGGCAGAGGTTTAAATACCAATGGGGGAACACATGTATACCTGTGGCGGATTCATTTCGATATTTGGCAAAACCAACACAATATTGTAAAGTTTAAAAATAAAAAAATTTTAAAAAAGAAACTAAATAAATAAATACCAATGGGATTCTCCCTGCAAACCCATCCATTCCCAGGAATGTACCTTCCTATCACATGTCTACCTGGGAAGATGCCTTATCACAGGATAACTGATAAAGCAATCAATCTTTTTCTCTCTCTCTCTTCTCTTTTCTTTCTTCCCTCCCTCCCTCCCTTCCTTCTTTTCTTTCTTTCTTCCTTCCTTCTCTTCTCTCTCTCTTTCTTACCTCTTACCTCTGAAGAGTTAAGAAATTTTTTGGAAGGAATTGTGGAAGATAAAGAGTAAAGTTTCTAAACTATTTATAGCTTCCACCATCGAATTTTTCTCTTGTATCAGTTAGGGTTTTGTAGTTTCAAGCTACAGCTACTGCTTCTAGATAATAAGCAAAAAAGATTTCATTGGAAGAATGTGAGATAATTCACAGATCTGAAGGGAAAAACTATAGAACCAGCAGAAAAGTTGAGAACCAGAACAGGTCTGGGACCAATTCAGTAGCTATGAACAGTATTTTCAGGGCCCTGCAACAACCATTTTCCTTCTTTGCAATAATTGGGCTTAAAAATCAAATTTCTGGGCAAGAGTGTTCCACAGCCCTAGGTTGGCTCAGCTGCCTCAAACTTAGGTTTCAGGACTCTGGCAGTTCCACCAAGACTGTTTCACACACAGGTGAAGGAATTCCCCAAAGAGTTTTATCCAGGAAAAGAAAAAGGGCATCTGGGTGGACAAAAAACAACAACAACAACAAAAAAAAAAAACCCAGAAGATTCCATTTATAGCACCTTTGATCAGGCTGCTTCCTCTACTGAAATGCCTTTCCTTACTGCAAGACCTACTCAGCCTTTTGAATCCAGCTCAGAAATCATCGCCTCCAAACAGTCTTCCCTGACTAATGCACATACCCTCACCAGCTGCTGAGTTAAGAATCTCAGTCTCCTGAGTTCCTTTCTCTTGTTGCCTTTAAAACATTGGAGTATAATTTATCTGAGTGCCTGACTTCCTTGAGAGAAGAAAAAATATGTATATTATTCAGTCTTCTATAGCACCTAACAGTAGGGATTCAATGACTGCTTCTTGGATGACTGGTTGGAAGGAAAATTGGACCAGTGAATGAATCTGACTCTTTACCAAATCTGGACTGTACCAAATTTAAGTTACAGCTTTTAAGTTCCATAAAAATGTTATGGAAAGACCTGAATCTTTTGGCCAACCCAATGAATATGTTTACACTCAATAGCTCATTGTTCATCTCATCTCTTGCCGTTCCTACGTATGAGTGAAGATTATCATCATCATTCTTTCAAGTCAGGGAATGAAAATTGAGGTGTGGAGGTGTGCTATGTCTCTAAGTACCATTAATTAATTAGCTTTTTGAAGATTATTTTACAGTCTGTCTTATGTAATATCTAATCCGAAGCAGATGCTAAGTAAACACACCAGATGAAATTAATTGTCAGAATAATTCACCTCAAATAGCTGTTATCCAGCACCTACATCTGCCTTCCCAGCCAAGAACTAATTCATCATTCATCCACTATGCTTTCCCATTCAAGGTCATCAGAAAATGCCCATAAATTTTTTTTAAAATATCCTAGGTGGTCTTCATGTGAGTGATTCTGGGTTAGAAGGGGGAAGGTGAGTAAGACCTGGTTTGCTCCCATGTGCTGCAGATTTAAGGAATGTTGAGGAATGTTAACTGAAGTACAGACTAGTGAACAAGTTGGATCCTCCTCCATCCTCTCTGGCTGTCTTGGGCAGAGTAAGCATGCTTTTGACCCCATTCTCTTAGTTAATACCTACCTTAACAGGGGTAGGAAACCCTAGGAGTGGCCTTAATATCCTAAGTCAGGTCTGCTTTTACTCTAGGATGCTTTTGTACAAATAGAAAAAGGCACCACCTACTACACAATCAAATTAAAAAATTGGCTCCTCCACAGGCATCTGAATTAGCAAGCACTCTGGTTGGATGTGGCCAGGCAAGGGATGCAGCCCTGTGCCAGCAGGTATAGCCTGGGAGTACAACACAGACCCTTTCAGGCCATTTTACCTCTCAGCCAGCCCCTCTGTGAAGGGAAGTGATACCCATACATGACATTCCTTATGTAGATCCCAGTCTTCAGCAAAGAAGAGAACATGACAAAGAGCTAAACTTCATATTGCAGATCCACAAGGTACTGTTGGAAACAAATTGACCCCCACACTTATTACCAATCTGGAAAGCTAATTGGAAAAGCTGTAGGGAAGGTCAGTCTCAGCATCAAGAAAGGGAGACAGTTCTTTTCCATTTGTTCTTAAATTTTAAAACATTAAACATAAGGAAATGTATACACATTTGTGTATATACTATCAACCACTTAGACTTAACAATAACATTTTATCATACTGGTGAAATTTTTAAGCCTTCCAACACCAAACCACTGCCTACTCTTTTCTTTCCTCCAACTCCAAATTGTCCCCTAGTTGATATTTGCCTTGTCTGGGCCTGTTTTTGATACTTTCACCAGGTGTTTTTACAAAGAAATAGAGGAAAACAATAGAAGGCAAAGACTAGAGATCTCTTCAAGAAAATTAGAGATACCAAAGGAACATTTCATGCAAAGATGGGCACCATAAAGGACAGAACGGTAAGGACCTAACAGAAGTAGAAGAAATTAAGAATAGGTGGCAAGAATACACAGAGGAACTGTACAAAAAAGCCCTTAATGACCCAGATAACCATGATGGTGTGGTCACTCACCTAGAGCCAGACATCCTGGAGTGTGATTTCAAGTGGGCCTTAGGAAGCATTACTATGAATAAAGCTAGTGGTGATGATGGAATTCCAGCTGAGCTATTTCAAATCCTAAAAGATGCTGCTTTTAGCATGCTACACTCAATATGCCAGCAAATTTGGAAAACTCAGCAGTGGCCACAGGACAGGAAAAGGTCAATTTTCATTCCAATCCCAAAGAAAGGCAATGCCAAAGAATAATCAAACTACTGTACAATTGTACTTATTTCACACACTAGCAAGGTAATGCTCAAAATCCTTCAAGTTAGGCTTCAACAGTACATGAACTGAGAATTTCCAGATGTTCAAGCTGGATTTAGTAAAGGCAGAGGAACCAGAGATCAAATTGCCAATATCTGTTGGATCATAGAAAAAGCAAGAGAACTCCAGAAAAAAACATTTATTTCTGCTTCATTGACTATGCTAAAGCCTTTGACCCTGTGGATCACAACAAATTATGGAAAATTCTTAAAGAGATAGGAATACCAGACCACCTGACTTGTCTCCTGAGAAACCTGTATGCAGGTCTAGAAGCAACAGTTAGAATCAGATGTGGAGCAACAGACTGGTTCAAAACTGGGAAAAGAGTATGTCAAGAATGTACATTGTCACTCTGCTTATTTAACCTGTGTGCAGAGTACATCATGCAAAATGCCAGGCTGGATGAAGCATAAGCTGGAATCAAGATTGCCAGGAGAAATATCAATAATCTCAGATATGCAGATTTCACCACCCTAATGGCAGAAAGTGAAGAGGAACTAAAGAGCCTCCTGATGAAAGTGAAAGAGGGGAGTGAAAAAGCTGGCTTAAAACTCAACATTTAAAAAATGAAGATCATGGCATCTGGTCCCATCACTTCATGGCAAATAGACGGAGAAACAATGGAAACAGTGATGGACTTTATTTTCTTGGGCTCCAAAATCACAGTGGATGGTGACTGCAGCCATGAAATTAAAAGATGCTTGCTTCTTGGGAATAAAAGCTATGACAAACCTAAACTGTATTAAAAAGCAGAGACATCACTTTGTTGACAAATGTCCATATAGTCAAAGCTATGGATTTTCCAACTGTCATATTCGAATGTGAGAGTTGAGCCATATAGAAGGCTGAGTGCTGAAGAAGTGATGCCCTCAAACTGTGATGCTGGAGAAGACTCTTTAGAGTCCCTTGGACAGCAGGGAGATCAAACCAGTCAATCCTAAAGGAAATAATCCTGAATATTCATTGGAAGGACTGATGCTGAAGCTGAAGCTCCAATACTTTGGCCACCTACTCGGAAGAGTTGACTCATTGGAAAAGACCCTGATGCTGGGAAAGACTGAGGGAATGAGGAGAAGGGGGCAACAGAGGATGAGATGGTTGGATGGCATCACCAACTCAATGGACATGAGTTTGAGCAAACTCTGGGAAATAGTAAAGGACAGGAAAGTCTGGTGTGCCGCAGTCCATGGGGTTGCAAAGAGTCAGACATTCCTTAGCGACTGAACAACAACAAGAGGAGTGTAAAATGGTATCACACTATGATTTTACTTTGAATTTCCCTTATCATTAATGAGATTGAGCTCTTTTTTTTTCTGCAACTGTCCAATTCATATTATTTGTCCATTTTTCTTGGATTATCTTTTTTATTGATTTGTAGGAATCAAAAATTCAAATTTTTATAAAGAATTCTTTGTTTCTTACAGGAATTATAAATATCTCCTTTCAGTTTGCAGTTCATATTTTAACTTTGTTTATTGTTTCTTTGTTGGTACAGAAGTGTAATATTTCAACTTAGTCATATTTTAAAACCTCTTCTTTTTGGTATATACCCTTTGAGACATAGCTCCCTATGCTTAAATGTTCTCTGTTTTCTCCTCAAAATTTTAAACTTTCCTTTTAATATGGAGGCCTTAATTATATCTGGAATTTGCTTGTGTATGTAGTGTGAGGTAGGGATAATTTTTTTTTCACAGCCAATTATCCCAGCACTTGAATAGTTCTTTCTATCTCTGCAGATTTGTATGGTCATCTCTGTTATGATCCAAGTTTCCATGTGTTCATGAGTCAATTTCTCGGACCAGTCTGTCAATCTGTCCCTACTTACATAAATATCACACTCTTTCATTACTTCCATAAAAAGCAGTTTTTACTGATACCTGAAATAACATCATTCTTTGGGAGAGATGTGAACATTCTCCAAGAAGGATACTGGTCTAAATCAATGACAATATTACATGTGTATCTTGCTTGGATTCCTTCCAATCTGTCAGTCTATTGAGAGAAGCTCAGTAGATTGAGCTTCTCTCTCTATTACTCTAATTTTTTCCAGGAGTGGCCCTGAACAGAAATGCATTTGCCTAGAAATATGGCATTTCAATATAAAAATGTGCCACAACATTCTCTACTCTTATCACAAAACAATAACCAGAATCATAAATTATACTTATTGACACATGAGCTAACCACTTAATGTTAATTATTTTATTAAATCCCACAATATGGGTAATTTCCTTGAAATATAGATGAGAAAACTGAAACTCACAGAAGGGAAGGGCCTTGTCCAAGGTCATACAGACAGTAACAAAACTCAGCTTGTTACATTCCTAACTACTAGATTATACTGCCTTCCATGTTGTAGAATGTACTATACTACAGTGGGATTAAGTACTTTTGAGGGAGAGAGTGAATCTTATTTTACCATTACGTCCTCGACCCAAGCACTGTGTTAGTCATACACAAGAGACTCTCAATCAATATTTGTAGACCAGAATGAATAGATGCATGTTGGCTGTGGGGTCTGTGGTTTCTGAGTCATGAAAGGCCTAAGCGGTTTACTTACTAGGTTGGTGGGGAAGAATCTTCACCTTACTTCCTCTGAAAGCCACGCCAAGTCTCTCTTCTATTTACCCTCACATGTTGAGCTAGGTTATGAACATACAACAATGTACTTTCTGTATAGAATATTAGGAATCAGCAAATAGAATTGGGGATGGGGACACACAAAAGCCACTGCCTGCTATACTTCCAGCTTGGGCATTTTCCAGAGGGCATTTCCAACCTCTAGAAACAATCTTCCCATTTCCCAGATATTTCAGCATCATTTGCTTTGGGTCTCATCAGAGACAATACAACATTGCCTTCTCATGAGGTTGTGTGCTAAATCTGAAAAGCAGTTTGCAGCTCAGCCCCACAGAGACGGCTGCAATGGGGATTCCCGGCCAGCACAGAGGCCCCTGCTGCTGAGTGGAGTTCCCCAACATGAGAAGTGAGTGGGCCACAGAACTCACTGGTCTCTGGGGGACTATCAGCACCATGACATCTCCCCTAAAAATGGTGGGGTTTTTTTGGAGGGGGGTGTCTGCAAGGTGGGGCTTATAGTATGTCAGGAGATGGTTTTGGAAGGCTTGACTCTCTCCCTAGACCCCGCAGAATTAAATGGATTGATCAATGATGGTTTCATAGCAGGTAGGCTTCTATCTCCTCTCTCTTTGGATGAATCAGTTTACCATCTCTAAATTGAGCTCAAGCTCAACTTCAGAACCTACTCAGGCCCTATGCCATGGCCCTGTTTCAACTATAAGCATTTAGGAAGATTTCCATCTGAAATAGAAAGTGCCTCAGTGTTAACCTCTTTGTGTGAGGAACTCATAGCCACTGTTGTGCTCATTCACTTAGATTCTGGCATCGATTCACAATTCCCTGGAAGCTCTGTGCTTTCTCATGGCCTGACTGCCTAAGAGCTCCTGCATCAGCCCATCAGTCTGGACCTGGCCAAGCAGGTGCCACACTCCTTGCCAAGGATTGCTGCCTCATCCCCCCAAGCGCCACTATCTTGAGCATCCACATGACTTGATGTGCAATCCCACAGCCTAAAGAAGATCCCTTACTTTTAAAAATCCATTCATCCTTTTGACAAATATTTCCTGTATACTTACTATGTTCTAGACATTCTTCTAGGCATTGGGATACAACGTTAAACAGATAAAAGTCCCTGTTCTCAAAGACTTACATTCCAGAAAAAAAAGAGAGAAAATATTCACATAAACAAAAAACAATATAATAGCCAGTAGTAATCAACAACAACAAAAAAATAAAGTTAGAAAATGAGGAGTAACATGGGGAGGGAGGTGTCACTTCAGATAAAGGGGCCAAGTAAGAAAGTAACATTTGACGGAGACCTAGATGAATGAGAGAGAAAGCCTCATGAAGATCTATGGGGAGAAATACCTGGCAAAGGGGCCACGGTGGAAATGAGCTTGATAAGACAGAGAAACAGAAAGTAAGCCAGGGTGACTTGAAGAACAGGAGAGGGGAAGAGAGTAGCAGGAAATAAGGCCAAAGAGACAGGCAGGGGCCAGAGCATAGACTGTGTGGATAGCTGAGGCCATGGTGAAGCATTCTGAGCTTACTCCAAGTGTGTTGCAAAACCACTGAGGATTTTAAGCAGGTGAGTGATATTTTTATGTTTTAAAAATCCGCATGGAGAACAGACTGAAGGGAGAAAGAGTGAGAGCAAGAAACCGGATGGGACTCTATGATAGCAGACAAGATAAGAGACAGCAGAGGGTAGACTGGAGTAGTGACAGTGTGAGTAATAAAAAGTGGTCATATCAGCATATACTCTGTCAGATCTTACTGACAGGTTGCACGGGGAAAGAGAGGAGTGAAGGATGGCTCCAAGGGCTTCACTCAGACTTGACCTAGTTTGGAAGTGTGAAATGAGAAAACAAGCATATCAAGATGTGCCCCTTATCAGCCACTCTTTTTGAAGACAAAGTCCCTTGGGTCATTAGACCTCAGCTGAAATCCCCAAACTATCCACTGGCATCTAACCCAAATTACAGACATAATCATAGGAATAAATGAAAAGTTTCATGCAAATATACCCTCCATGCATAAATTAATCCAGTGACAGTAAACTCCCAGGAGGCAAATACTAGGGATTCTGAAGCCAGTCTAAGGCCCCTGAACATCCAGAAATTAGATTTTTATTATGCATTAAAGGGGGGAAAGACCCTTGCTAGGCCTGGAAAATGTGCAGCACAGACATCACCTCCCCCTACCAAGCCCACAAGCCCATTGCTAATCAACAGTGCCATCCCTATTCATTAAGACTGGATGCCACCTCATACTCCTTATCAACACGACATTTCACACAGCCACTATCAATTAGTTCATCAGCCTGACAGATGATTGCTATTCTGGCTTCTGATTTATCATACCAGTTTAGCTCTTTAAGATCAGACACATGTTTAGGTATCCTTGACAATCTGGGACATCTGGAACAGTTTTCAGCCACATTATGAATGAAGGAGGAAAGGAAATACAGTTATTAAGCTTTGACCTAAACATTTTACATAGAGTGTGTTGTCATGTTTCAGCAGAGTTCATCCTTTGATGACAGT
The DNA here is from genome assembly GCF_029407905.1 of Bubalus kerabau. Taxonomy (NCBI): domain Eukaryota; kingdom Metazoa; phylum Chordata; class Mammalia; order Artiodactyla; family Bovidae; genus Bubalus; species Bubalus kerabau. The sequence goes on from NC_073624.1 coordinate 142,032,571, forward strand.
GTTAACTACACCCAGCATACTCAGGCATCCTGAGCTCCCTAGTCATCTAACTTACCTCTGTGCTGTCCATAGCAGGTCTGCCATTCCTGAGTGATCCTGTATGCCTCACACCTTAGCTTACCTCCTTCCCAACCAGGACTCCCATTACCCCATTCTCCCTGCACATGATACTAGATGGAAACTGATTAAACCATCCATATACATTTAATCCTGACAAAACATCATCTCCTTTCCCACAAAATGATGCCTTAACCCAGCAAAATGGAGCACTCTGTAATAATACCTTTAAGAGTGCTAATAACAGGGATTTCTGGAATTGTGACAGAACTTCTGGGTAGAAAGGTATTTCAGGATGTGAGGGACATGAGGGGAGAAAGGGGTTTTAGCACTTATACGAGCATGATACTGGAAAGGCAGAAGTCCATGTGAGTCCCCAATCTATCATCCCATGCCATAAAAACTCAGTCCAAAATAAAGGAAGGGAATTCTGCTAAGGACCATTTTTAACAATCTTTGGGGCAGAAGGAAAATTAATATGCTATCCTGATTCTTCCAAATCTCTTCTACTAATTCTGCACTCAAATTCTAGGTATTATTTGGAATTGATTTCATCCACACCAAACTACAGGATAAAGAAGCTCAGAAGGGAAATTTCTTAACTGTATATAGTACTCTGACCACATCCTGCCCAGAAAGGAAGGGCTGAGTTGTGGGTCACTGTCCAAGGCATCTAAATGCACAGGCCTTCTTGGTTGTTTATTTTATTTGGGGCCTATGCACTTGGACTTTTGAGAAAATTCTGTCACCATTATCAAGATAATCTTTCTTACTCTTTAGAGAGTTTAACTAACCCCACCCACACAAATAGAATGACTCACCCCAGAGGGGTCTGAGTTGGTGTCTGGTATGGAAGTGAGATTAAACAACTGCTTTAAAGAGCAATGTCCTAAATTATCCCTGTAGCAATTGTCTCTAAGAAGAAAGGCCCAGAGAGAGGGCATCCAGATACTATTTCACAGATACATGAGACAAAGTCCCAGCAAAAAATAATGGCACACTCAAATTGTGTAATATGAGGAGAGTTTATGATAAAGAGACTCTTTTCAGAGGAGCAGTCAAGGTATGGGGAAACAAGGAATAGAGTAACCTCTGAGGCTAGCAATGGCTGGACTCCCCTGACTCTCCCTAGGCCTGAAGAGGCAATGGGAAGGAGCTGCTTGCAAGAAGAGAGATAATTGTGAGGAGAAGGTCCCTAACAGGAGGCAAAGGCTATGATTCATAGCATGGGGACCCAGATAATCCACACTGTCCCCACAGGAAGGCAGTTAGGGGAATAAATACTCCAATATCACTCTTATCTGATTGCCAGATCTCCTGCTGGTGCCTCCAACTGACCCATTACAACAGGAAGCCCAGCACAGGAAGCCCAGGGCAAGAAAGCAGTCCACAGATCAGCCTCCCAGGGCACAGAGCTAGGAGGAGAAGGCTGAACCCTGAATCTAAAAGGGAGTAATCAGAAGATATGCAGCAGATATGCTATCATTTTATTACATAACGTTTTTTTTTTCTTTCCAGATTACCCAACTATTTCCTTAAAAGAATGTGTCTAAATCCAGGGTGAAAAATGGTTTTTATTTTATATGTCATTTCCAATCAATGGGTCATACCTTCCTTCACCGTCTAGCTGAGGACTGGAAGGTCCCACTGCATTTAGCAGAACTAAATGTTGTGTTGGTGAGTAATGTCTACCAGGGACACTGGAAGGGCAAGGTGCAGAGAAGTCCTCATATTAATATAAGCCAAAGTAAAAGAGGGCTTCTCTGGTGGCTCAGATGGTAAAGAATCTGCCTGCAATGCAGGAGACCTGGGTTTGATCCCTGGGTCAGGAAGATCCCCTGGAGAAGGAAATGGCTACCCACGCCAGTATTCTTGCCTGGAGAATTCCATGGACCGAGGAGCCTGGAGGGCTATAGTCCATGTGGTTGCAAAGAGTCAGACATGACTGAGCAACACACACACACAGCAAAATGAGAAATTGAGATAATTATCCAGATAATCTGGTTTAAAATAAATTTATCCAAAATATTCCCTGTAAGTGTATGTTTATGTATTTATGTATATAAATTCGATCTATCTGCTTTCTCCAGTCAAATATATTTTTATGAGTATTGCATACACTATATCATGTCAGCTTCTAAAACCATGAACAGTTGATAATTCTGATTTTATTCTATTTTTATGGCTTTTATGTTGACATGTTCAAATGGCATCAGTGATCTAATGAAATGACTTGCTCCTTTTATATTTACTCTCTAGATGTGCACAGTAAAATATGGTAGTTATGAGCCATGTATAACCACTTAAATTTAATTAAAAATTTAAAATAAATTTTAAAACAAAAATTCAGCTCCTTAGTCATATTTACTACATTTCATCTACTTAATAAGCAAGCACATACTGGACAGCACAAATACAAACTTGTTCTATCACTACAGAAAGTTTTATTGGAAGGTACTGATTCAAATCGCAAGGCTAATTTTTGGACACAATGAAAATGATGGGCCTATGAGTAGTACTCAGGCATTTCAATAATCCCATTATATCAGGCAACAAGCTAAATGCTTTAAAAACATTACCTCATTTAATTGCTTTTGTTTGTTCATCTTTTGCTGTGAGACCACTTAAGATCTGCTCTCAGGAAATTTCAAGTATACAATATGATGTTATTATCTATAGTCACTGTACATTAGATGTATTTAGATCCTTAGAACTTCATCTTATAACTGAAAGTTCACACCTTTGAACTACATCTCTCTATTTTCCCCTCTAATAGCCCCTGGCAGCCACCATTCTATTCTCTGTTTCTATGAGATTGATTTTTTCTTCTTTTTTCAAGATTCCGCATGTAAGTGATACCATACAGTACTTGTCATTATCTGATTTATTTCACCTAACAGAATGCTCTGCAGATTTATCCATATTGTTGCAAATGGCAGGATTTCCTTCTTTTATAGCCAAATAATATTCCATTATATATACTGATATATATATATCCAGTAAAATCCATCATATATATGTGTGTATATATATATGACATCTTTTCTATCCATTCATCTGTTGAATTCATAGATTGTTTACATATCTTGGCTACTGTGAATAATAGTGCAATAAACGTGGAAGTCCCTGATCCCTTCCCTCAAAAGAAGGATAATCAGATAAATACAGGATGTCCAGTTAAATTTGAATTTCAGATAAGTAACAGACAATTTTAATATAATTTTCAAAATGTACCTCATGCAAATAGATTCAAATATTATATGGGACATCATATACTCAAAAAGCATTTCTTTATCTAAAATTCAAATTTAACTGGATATTATGTATTTAACTTGTTAAATCTGAAAACCCTTTGTCCAAAGGACTCATTGTCTAGTTAATAATATAAGATGTGACCACATGGGCCATTAGTGCTACCAGGAAGACCATACTAAGAATACAAGAATGGTACAGTTTAGGGAGTACTGGGAGAGACGCTGGTGACACAGGCCTGGGAAAACTCTCCCCCTTGGCTTCTCTCTGGCTACCCCAATTTACACAAGCAGGCTGTAACTGAAAGCACCCTGGGTTTGAAAGACAAGATCTGGACTTACACCACTGATCAGCTATGTGACTTCCAGGAAGTCACTAAGCTTCTGAGTACCATTTTCCTTTCCCATAACTGAAAAACTCAGAATCGACTAAAAAAAAAAAAAAAAAAAAAGGAGGAGTCCTTATGTACTTGGGGATTCATATGAAACACACTCTGAGAAAAACTGGAATCTTCCTGTAGAAGATTCATCTACTGTCCCACCCTTCTCTGCTTCCCATTGCTGACAGACACTGGCCTTTAGGCGTGAGTCAAAAATTAATATGCCTCATCCCTCAGAATCTTCTATATCCAGGGTCAGCAAGCTTCTTCTGTAAATGGCCCTACAATAAATATTTTAGGCTTAGCAGCCCATCTACTTTACAAATTATAAACTATTTTAGGCTTTTCAAGTTTCTGCTGTAACCACTCAACTCTTCCATTATAGCCTAAAAGCAGCCAAGGATGATAGATAAACAAACAAGTGTGGCTGTGTTCCAACGCAACTGTACCATGGACACAAAAGTAGAATTTCATATAACTTTCATGTGCTATGAAATACTATTTTCCTTCTCACTTTAAAAAATCTTATAAAATGTAAATAACCACTTTTAGCTCTCAGGTCAGGCCACAAGAAAACAGTCAGTGGGCCAGATCTGACTCCTGGCTGGGGTTTGCCCAGCCCAGTTCTATGTAACTGAATTATTAATCCTAATAAACATTTCACCCTGGAGGTATGGTCCATCTTCTACTATTTGTGCCCTAAAGCTGAGCTGAGAAAGAGTGGGTCTGAGATCTTATCCAGCCCGTCTTTGCTGTTAACTTGCAGTGTGAATCCAGAGAAATTATGTCACCACTTCCTATCTTATCTTTCATGTTTTTTTCAAAAAAAAGGGTGAGGGAGCATTATATTTAGCAAGCTGCTAAATAAAGTCGTTGGGAAATACAAATGAGGTGAATAAGGACAGACACTTAGCAGGCTTGGTCCAACAGTTGAATAATATTGAAAATATATGGCAAGGGAAATAGAGAAATCAAATTACTTTCCTTTTAAATTTTCCACCACGATGTTTTTACTTCATGGAAAGCAGAGCATGGTGTGAGATCATTTTTCCCTCACACACAATTCACTTTCATGGAGTTTGTAAAAAAAGGAGAAGTTTCTCTTAACAGAGAAACCTCCATGTCTGACTGAGCCAGAAGAAAGCATTTTCTCATGAAAGCCATTTCTGTGCCTCTCCTGCTAGTCCCCTCTCTCCCCACACTTCTGCCCACCCCCATCCCAGCTACTCTGAGTATATCCCAGTTTTTTGAGTTATAGAGAGGCCCCACCCTGAATCTTATCTCCTGCAGGATTGTGGCTAACAAATACCAAGTATATGGCAAATCCAGGAATCCAAAACAAACACATTACTTAGAAATCATTGTTGTTGGATAAAATGAGATTAGAAAGAGAAAAAAAAATTTTTTTATTCTTAAAGTAGAAAGTGCCAGGTAAGCAGTGATACAGAAAGCCCAAGTATAGAGAAGAAAGTGCTTGTTTCAATAACCCGGGAACTTTTTGCTGGTAAGACATGGCAATCAACTTTAAGTGACAATCCTAGGGAGTTTAGAAAAAAGGGCCCTCCAGGTGACATGAGGGGGAAAGATCAGGATTTTATAGAAGTAGAAAGCATCCACCAGAATGGAATGATAATTAGAGATAATTATAGTCAAGTATAAGGGTGCCAGAATCCGAGTATCTACCCAGCAAATATAGTCAAACCTCACTTTTAATCACTTCAAGCATGCCATTTTTATTTCTTGGCTGGTGAATCTTTCACAGACAAAAGACAATCTCAGTGTATCTACAGAGCATTGCAGTTCAACAAAGGTCAAGGAAAGTAAGAGGTGCATCTGCCCTAGAGCCTCCCATTCCTTCTCAGATCCTTAAGTTAGTGGCTTAAGAAGAGCCATGCAGAGCACAAAAGGGACCACCAGGCCTCAGGACCTGGTCTTGCCCCTTTTAAGCTAAGTAAATGTCAGGACATGAACTGATTGACCCTCAGTTCCTTTACGTGTAGAAAGAGGATCATGCTCTGTTCTACCTAACACACAGCTTAAACAGCATGACACATAAAAAGGGCTTCGAAAATTATAAAAATAAAGTGCTTCCTATGATTATTATCATTATTAAAGAAGGAATAGTTTGGGTCAATTGCTAAGCTATTGAACAGCTGCTTCAGTTAATTGAACAGATGATTTTAAGGGTTAATAAGCACATGTCTTGGTCATCACTTAGGCCTAATGAGTCAGCACTCAAGAGCACGAGGCCCAGATCATGGGCTGCATGGGACCAGCTCATCTGACTTGAACAGCAAGAGCTTCCAAGTTAAAGAAATCTGGAATTGAATCCCTTTTCTACCCCTAATTCACTAGGCAAGTCCTTTATCTTGTAGGAGTCTCACATTCTCCAACCCTAAAATTGGGACTTGAATACTATCTTGAAGTTTTGTTGTGAAACTAAGAAATAACACAAATAATCTCTGGTACATAATAGGTTTTTCATAAATAGCTATAAGTACTGTAAGGACTTCTCTGTTGGTCCAGTGGTTAAGACTTCCCACTCCCAACGCAGGGGGCTCAGGTTTGATCCCTGGTCAGGGAACTAGATCCTACATGCTGCAACATAAATAGGGATAAGTACTATAAAGGAAGAGACAATAGCTTTAACCCTTTCCAGCTATTTTACAAATGCATGTGGAGTTTGCATATGTGAAGCATATGCTCAAATCTATCTTATCTCTTAAAGAAAAAAAAAAAGTCAAAAAGGAATGGCCCATTGATGATGGTGAAGTGAAGTGAAATGAAAATCGCTCAGTTGTGTCTGACTCTTTGTGACCCCATAGACTGCATAGTCCATAGAATTCTCCCGGCCTGAATACTGGAGTGGGTAGCCTTTCTCTTCTCCAGGGGATCGTCCCAACCCAGGGATCAAACCCAGGTTTCCAGCATTGCAGGAGGATTCTTTACCAGCTGAGCCACAAGGGAAGCCCAAGAATACTGGAGTGAGTAGCCTTCCCTTCTCCAGGAGATCTTCCCAACCCAGGAATTGAACTGGGGTCTCCTGCATTGCAGGCAGATTCTTTACCAACTGAGCTATGAGGAATGGTATTTGCACCTAAAGTGAGCACATTATAAACTGACTTCTTCCAGTTATATTTCTTATTATAATATAGTCCCTGAGATACACCAAATAAAAATTTGATAATTTGACCTAAACTGGCGATAAGGCTGCCCCATGCTCAGAAATGCCAATCCTCCCCAGGCCCCAACCCTGCCCCTTATCTACCATAGTGAATCCTCTCCAAACTTCTGCCTCACTTTGCCCATATATGCAACCCAACACACTAGCCAAACTGGACATCTCACTACTTCCCAAAGTCACCCTCTGCCTGGAAAGCCTAACACTGTACTAAATCAGATATCCCAGAAACAAATGAGACACTGAGCTTTGTGTGCGACATTTGGGGAGCTCTCAGGAAGACTGTGAGAAGGCGAGGGGTGCAGGACTGAGCAAAGGGAGAAGTTAAACCATGATGAAGTTCCACAGCTGAGGGCTCAAATGATCCCATGTGACACTCTAGAGCGCCAATGGCCCTTCAGGGATGTCATAATTGTATCCAGGGGCTGTGCAATCTATCCCACATTGACCAGTCACTGCAGGTGTGATTCCCTCAGGGAGGGGGCATAACCCTTAGGAAAGGGCAGTTCTCAGAGAGGGACACTGAGATCTGTCAGCAGTCAACCTCCCCTGCAGCTGGGCAATGTGGGTGTTCTGCTGGAAGGGCTTCTGGGCAGCCCTCCACTACATCCACTACCCCAGTTTACAAACTACTGCCCAGTCCTCAAGGCTCATACTCACCATTGGCCCACCATGAAGTCCACGGTGGACTGACCCTATATTCTCTCTTTTCATACTTGAGATACAGCCACCACAGCTACAAGATACTTCCAGGTGTCTCTTCCATTACCACTGAGTTCAAAGGTCACAAAGATCAAAACATACTTGGTACTACTCCAAATTTCAGTGAATGTAGAGAATAAGAAAATTATACCCCTTAAACATATGCAGTGATGTGTGTTCTTATAGTTGAATTTCCAAGATCTCAGCACATTTAAGCATACTTAATTCTTCTTAGTCTGGTTCCTCATTTTGTTTATAGGAAAAAATATTTCATTGGTAATGATACAATTCTATTCTTACACAATATCCATTGGGGTTTTCATTTCCTTTATTTGCTGAAGAATTTTTCTTTATAAAGTATTCTCTTGAAAATATAACAAGAAGTACTATATACTGAAAGGAGACAGACTAGACGAGCTTGGCCAAATTAATAAGAAAACTTCCAATTACACAAAAGTATCAGGCATAAAGAAAATATGATTGCAAAGAAAATTCAGTATTCACTGTGAGTATACCTATCTGGCTCCCTTTAGAAGTGAAGAAATGAAGATTGGTGCCATATTAATACTATCAGTTCACATATTGAAATGATTTATTATATTAAAAACATGAAAATGGTTGTTTTGCAATAAATAGGTTACATGAATGAATAAAAATGAATAAGTGAGGCCAAATTCTTCTACCAAATGGAACAGATGTATGTGTGAAACACATAAGTCTATTTATGTCTATTGTCATTGTTGCTTAGTTGCTAAGTCGTGTCTAACTCTTTCACCACCCCATTGACTGTAGCCCGCCAGGCTCTTCTGTCCATGGGAATTCTTAAGCAAGAATACTAGAGTGGGTTGCCATTTCCTCCTGCATGGGATCTTCCAGACCCAGGGATTGAACCCATGTCTCCTGCATTGGCAGGCAGATTCTTTACTGCTGAGTCACCAGGGAAGCCCAATTATGTTCATATACATTTATATATAGAAAAAAGCATTATATATACATATGTAATAAAATAAAGTATGCATTTATATTCAGTTCAGTCGCTCAGTCGTGTCTGACTCTTTGTCAGACACTGCAGCATGCCAGGCTTCCCTGTCCATTACCAACTCCTGGAGCTTCCTCAAACTCATTTCCATCGAATTGGTAATGTCATCCAACCATCTCATCCTCTGTCGTCTCCTCTTCTCACCCTCAATCTTTTCCAGCATCCGGGTCTTTTCAAATGAGTCAGTTCTTCACATCAGGTAGCCAAAGTATAGGACCTTCAGCTTCAGCATCAGTCCTTCCAATGAATATTCAGGACTGATCTCCTTTAGGATTGACTGGTGTGATCTCCTTTCAGTCCAAGGGACTCTCAAGAGTCTTCTCCAACACCACAGTTCAAAAGCATCAATTCTTCAGTGCTCAGTTTTCTTTATAGTCCAACTCTCACATCCATACATGACTACTGGAAAAACCATAGCCTTGACTAGACAGACCTTTGTTGGCAAAGTAATGTCTCTGCTTTTTAATATGCTGTCTAGGTTGGTCATAGCTTTTCTTCCAAGGAGCAAGCGTCTTTTAATTTCATGTCTGTAGTCACCATCATCAGTGATTTCGGAGCCCAAGAAGATAAAGTCTCTCCCTGTTTCCATTGTTTCTCCATCTATTTGCCATGAAGTGATGGGAACAGATGCCACGATGTTAGTTTTCTGAATGTTGAGCTTTAAGCCAACATTTTCACTCTCCTCGTTCACTTTCATCAAGAGGCTCTTCAGTTCCTCTTCGCTTAGTTATTGATATTTCTCCCGGCAATCTTGATTCTAGCTTGTGCTTCATTTGGCCCAGCGTTTCTCATGATGTACTCTGCATAGAAGTTAAATAAGCAGGGTGACAATATACAGCCTTGACGTACTCCTTTCCCCCTTTGGAACCAGTCTGTTGCTCCATGTGCAGTTCTAACTATTGCTTCTTGATCTGTGTACAGATTTCTCAGGAGGCAGGTCAGGTAGTCTGGTATTCCCATCTCTTGATGAATTTTCCACAGTTTGTTGTGATCCACACAGTCAAAGGCTTTGGCGTAGTCAATAAAGCAGAAGTAGATGTTTTTCTGGAACTCTTGTTTTTTTGACGATCCAATAGATGTTGGCAATTTGATCTCTGGTTCCTCTGCCTTTTCTAAATCCAGCTTGAACATCTGGAAATTCATGGTTTACGTACTGTTGAAGCCTGACTTAGAGAATTTTGAGCATTACTTTGCTATCGTGTGACATGAGTGCAACTGTGCTGTAGTTTTAATACTCTTTGGCATTGCCTTTCTTTGGGATTGGAATGAAAACTGACCTTCTCCAGTCCTGTGGCCACTGCTGAGTTTTCCAAATTTGCTGGCATAGTGAGTGCATTTATATTACTTTACATGTATTTATATATGGCTTCCCTGGTGGCTCAGCAGTAAAGAATCTGCCTGCAGTTCAGGAGACACAGGTCTGATTCTTGGGTTAGGAAGGTCCCCTGGAGGAGGGCATGTATTCTTGCCTGGAGAATCCCATGGACAGAGGAACCTGGTGGGCTCAGTCCACAGGGTTGCAAAGAGTCAGACACGACTGAAGTGACTAAGCACTGATGGACACACATATGTATTTACAGATACAAATGTGTATGTGTACACATGTGCATTAAGGGAATTCATACATACACATGCTTCCCTAAAAAATTACATATTGCTGTTGTCTTCTGGGTAATTACACCACTTCACTCTGACAGCCCACTGCAAAGGGAAGGGCTAAAGTATCTCTAGCTCTAAGTCAACAGTATGATGGTCTATACATGATCTCTCCAGTGTTCCCCAATCTACAACACTCTACATAGCATCATTGTTTAGACCGGCCCAGCCCCATAAAACTGGGCTACCAGAGTGGTGCTGGCTTACTGATTTTGGATGATTTGCTCACCTTGGACATAGGATCATTCAGGGCTGAGAATAACTTTCTACTCTGGGGCTTGAGTCTGGCATTTGTGGGTCTGCAGTGTTACCACTGCAGTGCTGCCTCCAGTTTACAGAACCCCAGTTTGGGGGAGCAGGGCAGTAGGCATCCTTTACCCTGTGCCCACCCTCGTTGCTGGCCCAAGGGTGATTACTCCACTCCCACATGTTCCTTGCCACAGGTCAGCAAGTCTTCAGGAGTGGCCTCACTCACTCCTCCAAGGTTTTTGGAGACTTACTCTACAAATAGAGTAAAATGGCCACACACCCTTGCAACAGATCATAACACATTGTATTTTCCAAGGTTGGCCTTTTTGTGGGAATGTGACCACTGTTCTCACTGAGCTCATAGAATCAACATTGAAAGAGATGGCTAGGAATGCAGCCTAGAGCAATCAAGAGAAGACATGATTGAAAAATCTGTTATTCTACATTTATACTATAAAATTGCAAACAGTAAATTTTACATGACCAAAAAATGAGTTATTGTTCCCATTTTTCTGTATATTCTGGGTAAAACTGACATTTGTGGTCATCAGCAAAAGAGGACAGTAAGACCCTTAGGCATCCTCGGAGGCCAGTATTTATAGCCAGCATGATGGAGGATGAAGTAAAATGAATAATGACATGACCAGCACTAAATAAATGATTATTATAAACCTATCCATATTGCTTCAATATCAACAGGCTCCAAAGAGTGACGGCATTGTGAATAATAGCATATTTCTTAACTTTTCCCCATCATGGGAAATATGAAGTTAGATAGGAATTGTGTATTTTACAAAAAAGAAAACAGGTAGTTTCTAAACCTAAATGGGAATATGTGGTGCCTAAACATCATTAAGAATTTCACATGCACTGAATGGACAACAAACAAATATGTAAGTACCACTTCTTTACACATTATTCTAAATCTTAATTGATAAATGCCTATGCCTCAAATGGCTCCATTAATTTTATGTTTTTAAATCAAATTATTTAAATAGACAGGGCCCCTGCAAAAAAATATTTTCTCAAATATCACCTCAATATGACTCTGATCCCATATAAATTTTTAAAAATCACCCTGAAACCTAGAGATACTGAATAACCAATAACTTATACAAGCCCTTTTTTAAGTGCAGCAAATTCTCTGAACACCCCTGATTGTGATGAATAGCATTATCAGAGTCAAATGATGATATTTTGTATCAATCTAATAAAATACCTTCCAATGGAATTTTCAAAAACTATGACTCTTAAAATCAAATGTTGAAACCAATGAGACCATTTCCCTTGCTCCATATGTTAGTCATATTCTCCCATGCTCTCCATTTTCACCCATTTTTGTCATCCAATACTTAAAGTAAAAATTCTGTAATTGTTTTAAATTTCAAATATAGGTAGTTCTTATTTAAAGACAACCTAGTACAGCACTCACCCAGAATGCTCATTACATCTGACTCAGTTGCCTCATTTCTTCTTTTGTCCCTACCACCTTCAAGTAATCTAAATAGACCAATGAAAATGTTTCCTGGTTTTCATAACTTCCTGAAAAAAGATTCCATCACTCTATCCAGTCACTCATTCCAATGTCCAAAAATGTTCACTTTGCTTTCACAGAAGGCACTCATCCTTGATCTGATGAATGTATCTCTGAATTGGTTGTTCATGTCTCAAAAGCCCTAACCAGTGACATCCCATGACCCCAACCTAGTCTATCTAGGCAAATAAAACATTTGTTATGGAATGAGCATCTTTTCCACAAAGATCATGCCTTAAATTCCCCTGAATTTATCTACTACTTTCAAGCATAGTTTCAAAATAAATATAGTACTTCTTAATACTCTTAAAAATTCACTGCCAGACATGCTGATAAATCCCTTCCCCAGAAGACTATTTAAGCCCTTTTGATTAACTCTGTGGTAAGCTATGAACATAAGTCCATTTCCTTTCTATTATTTTTGTTTTGGTTTTTATTCTTCTTCCACTTGCTGTTTTTCCTATTTGAAATTGAGGTTTCCTGACTTTAACCCATGTGAAAGAAACATATTATTCAGCCTCTTATCTGTTATAGGGCTTAGTTGACAGAAATTCTCAATCTCTACAATGTAGGAAGGTAAGCTGACTTACACCAGCTTGTAAGTCAAACTCCACTGTAGTAATATCACCACTGAGTCCTCCCTAAGGCCCACTCCCTAAAATTACAGAAGGATAGTGTCTCCTCCTCAGACCTCCCCAAGCTAATGCCTGATGGCTTTAGAGGCTCTGGGGCACATTCAACATCTAGATATGAGAAGTGAAAGCCAGAACACAGTGATTCACATTTGCATGTTATGAATTTCACATGGTAAAAAAATCAAGTTCCCTTTATTCACTATAAATGTACTTAAATCAGTTCACTGACAAAGGAAAACTTAAGCCTAATAATCAAGGTATATTTAGTCACTGGTTTATTCCAGAGTCCTTGAAAGGGGATCATCAGTCATTTCAGGATGCTCCCTTCCCTTTCTTTTTTCCTTATCCTTATGGGGTGATCCAAACTCCTGGAGACACTGAAGGACAGGGAAGTCTGGCGTGCTGCAGTCCATACGGTGGCAGAATAAGACACTACTTAGCGACTGAACAACAACAACAATGGGGTGATCCAAGCTGGGAGAGGGGATTTTTGAAACTTCACACCACATGGCCAAGGTTATTAGTAGATGTGATACTTAAAATGTTTAAAAAGCAATAGGGTACAAGCATCAACCAATCAGAACAAACACCAAATGTCACAACTGATAGGGCCTTGCTAGTGTGTACCAGGTGATGTCAACCCTGCTCCTAAGCATCCATCCACAGTGACTTCTAGGGAGCTTGTTTTATGACCCTTGGGACCTACCACTTTGGCATTCATAGTTGAAACACCGGCACCCTGCTCTGTTGTCAGGTTGATGAGTCCTCAAATGTCACACAGAGGACTAGAGAGACTTTTGGGTCATCTGACATCTAAACACAAGAAAGAAAAACTAGACTGCAAAGATTCACATTTGTAGCAATTATTAATTTTACATATTAAAAAATAGTAAATACAAAAGACCATTCCTACAAACTGTCTCAGAGGGATGAAAAAATTTTGACTATCTAGTATTTCCTGGGGTTGTAAGGCATTTTAGGGTGCTGCTTTAGGCTTTCTCTGCTTAGACTTTTCTGCTGCCTTTTATTGTACTTTGCTGCTATAGAACCATGATGGAATGGGAGATTTACCTACAAGAATTGCTTTCTTCCTCTTGAGCTTCATTAGGAAGCAAGTTCAGTTCAGTTCAGTAACTCAGTAATGTCTGACTCTTTGTGACCCCATGTACTGCAGCATGCAAGGCCTCCCTGCCCATCACCAACTCCCAGAACTTGCTCAAACTCATGTCCTTCGAGTTGGTGATGCCATCCAACCATCTCATCCTCTGCAATCCCCTTCTTCTCCTGCCTTCAATCTTTCCCAGCATCAGGATCTTTTCCAATGAGTCAGTTTTTTGCATCAGGTATTAGAGCTTCAGCGTTCGTCCTTCCAGTGAATATTCAGGACTGATTTCCTTTAGGACTGATTGATCTTCCTGCAGACCAAGGGACTTTCAAGAGTCTTCTCCAACACCACAGTTCAAAAGCATCAATTCTTCAGTGCTCAGTTTTCTTTATAGTCCAACTCTCACACCCATACATGACTACTGGAAAAACCATAGCCTTGACTAGATGGACCTTTGTTGGGAAATTCTCTTTTTTTAAAAAGTCTCTGCTTTTTAATATGCTGTCTAGGTTGGTCATAGCTTTTCTTCCAAGCAGCATCTTTTAATTTCATGTCTGTAGTCACCATCTGCAGTGATTTTGGAGCCCAAGAAAATAAAGTCTGACACTGTTTCCATTGTTTCTCCATCTATTTGCCATGAAGCGATGGGACCAGATGCCATGATCTTCGTTTTCTGAATGTTGAGCTTTAAGCCAACTTTTTCACTCTCTTCTTTCACTTGCATCAAGTGATGCAAGGCTCTTTAGTTCCTCTTCACTTTCTGCCATAAGGGTGGTGTCATCTGCATATCTGAGGTTATTGATATTTCTCCCGGCAATCTTGATCCCAGCTTGTGCTTCATCCAGCCTGGCATTTCTCATGATGTACTCTGCATAGAAGTTAAATAGGCAGGGTGACAATATACAGCTTTGATGTACTCCTTTTCCTATTTGGAACCAGTCTGTTGTTCCATGTCCAGTTCTAACTGTTGCTTCCTGACCTGCATACAGATTTCTCAAGAGGAAGGTCAGGTGGTCTGGTATTCTCATCTCTTTCAGAATTTTCCGCAGTTTATTGTGATCCACACAGTCAAAGGCTTTGGCATAGTCAATAAAGCAGAAATAGATGTTTTTCTGGAACTCTCTTGCTTTTTCCATGATCCAGCAGATGTTGGCAATTTGATCTCTGGTTCCTCTGCCTTTTCTAAAACTAGCTTGAACACCAGGAAGTTCACAGTTCACGTATTGCTGAAGCCTGGCTTGGAGAGTTTTGAGCATTACTTTACTAGCATGTGAGATGAGTGCAATTGTGTGGTAGTTTGAGCATTCTTTGGCATTGCCTTTCTTTGGGATTGGAATGAAAACTGACCTTTTCCAGTCCTGTGGCCACTGCTGAGTTTTCCAAATTTGCTGGCATATTGAGTGCAACACTTTCACAGCATCATCTTTCAGGATTTGAAAGAGCTCAACTGGAATTTCATCACCTCCACTAGCTTTGTTTGTAGTGATGCTTTCTAAGGCCCACTTGACTTCACATTCCAGGATGTCTGGCTCTAGATGAGTGATCACACCATCGTGACTATCTGGGTCATGAAGATCTTTTTTGTACAGTTCTTCTGTGTATTCTTGCCACCTCTTCTTAATATCTTCTGCTTCTCTTAGGTCCATACCATTTCTGTCCTTTATTGAGCCCATCTTTGCATGAAATGTTCCCTTGGTATCTCTAATTTTCTTGAAGAGATCTCTAGTCTTTTCTATTCTGTTGTTTTCCTCTATTTCTTTGCATTGATTGCTGAGGAAGGCTTTCTTATCTCTTCTTGCTATTCTTTGGAACTCTGCATTCAGATGCTTATATCTTTCCTTTTCTCCTTTGTTTTTCGCTTCTCTTCTTTTCACAGCTATTTGTAAGGCTTCCTCAGACAGCCATTTTGCTTTTTTGCATTTCTTTTCCATGGGAATGGTCTTGATCCCTGTTTCCTGTACAATGTCACAAACCTCATTCCATAGTTCATCAGGTACTCTATCTATCAGATCTAGGCCCTTAAATCTATTTCTCACCAACCTCCAATCTCTATTATCCTCCTGAATGACTCCTGCTCAAACCTGCTCTTTCTTGCGTGGGAAAACACTCATGAGCCATTCCTTCCCACTCTGTGCTTTGGAATAAACTGTATGCATTGAAACCTCCAGACTCAAGCTTTTGAAGCTTAGGCTCTTGGAGTAAAAGTCTCAGCTCTCAAGAGTATTGTAACTGTGAAGACTTTAAAAAAATAAATCCATAAACTCAACTCACTTTTGGGGATCAGCTAATTTAGCTTTCTCCTCAAATAATAAATTCCACTGATACAACAGGTAGGGGGATGCAAAGAAGGAAATTGTGAAAAAGAAAACACACACACACAAACTCCTCATCATCTCTACAAGTTGTATCTTTTGTACACATTTTGGAAGTTCTTTAAATAACCAAGATAGAGGCCCAAAGGCCTATAAAATAATTTACACTGGTAAAAACCAATTAATCCCCTTTTGACTTGTTGAAGTTAATATATACATATTGATAGGTAATCAATAATTTGTGACAAAGATATTTAAAATACAAAATAGCTTCATTAATAAAATTCTACTCCATTTAAGTATACTACTTGTTCAGTGACATCAACTCAAGGAAAATTCGAGATAGTACATCTATCCTCTACTGTTTTTCTCCCCAAGAAAATATTTCAAGAGACCATACTCTGTACATGTATCACCTGGTTCTAAGAGTCTTCCTTCTGTAGAAGGAAGGAGGTGACTTTAAGGACACTTAAGATTTTTCACACTGAATTTTAGGAGCTGAGGCATAAGTCAACACTTGGGGATGCTAACAATTTGCTTCTTTGTTTTTAACACTGGTTTAAAAGGAATACATTTCATCTTGGTTCCCTCCCCAGCAAATCCAGGAACTAAAATACATTTTTATATATAAAATAAATATTCAGTGCCTGAAGGCAGACCGAAAATAATGTTTAGTCTTCCAGTAATGTAGGCATTAGCATCTTTCTTGGATCTCCTTATAGTCAGGAGATGCAACATGGTACAAGTGGAATATGGACCAAAGAGGAGGGGCACTTATTTTTGAACAGCACTTCACAGAATACAATAAACTCTTCCTTTGACCTCAGGTGACCCTGAAAACAACCTATGCAGTAAAACCAGTATTAGTATCATCACTATTTTATAGTTAATAAAACTGATTTATATGAAAAGTATGTTCATGCAAAGTTACAGAGTTAATAAGTGATGAGCTATGAAAAACACAAAACCAGGTATTCTGATTTCAAATCCCATTCTCTTTTCACCAAAGTACAATGGCATTCCCAATTAAATTCTCATAGATTTGGGAGCTGTGACAATTCCCCTGAGAAACCATTCTCATCTATTAAAAAATTCTTTTTTATGTGTCTATTGAAGCTTATGGTTGAGAACACTTCTACTCACCTAAATGCACGCTTCTCCTTTTCCTTTAGAAAAGGAGACATATTAGAAATTTCTCACTCTTTTTAGGTGAAACGATATGACTGCATTATGGCAAACGGACTCTGGACAAAAATGACACTGCCACTTTTAGGCCTAGTCTCTTATGATCACTCTCATAATTAGTTATGTTATTTTTCTTACCCCATTGTTTACCCGGATGCAACAGAATCAGTGGAGAAAACTAGATGGAAGAAGTGAGGGTCACTGAATGGCTACATGGAGCAGCAATGGTCTGTGACACGAACGAAAAATAAGTCTTTAATGTGAAGACCACTGACACGTAAGGGCTTTTTGTTAAAGCACCAGTGATTTATCCTGACTAATACAAAGAACAAAGCAAATATCATATTTTAATGCCTAGGATATAGTGACACTGAATATTTTAAATGATAAAGAGAAGACGGGGGTAACTGTCTTCAATTTTTAGTGTTCTCCTATTTGACAATGAAAAATCTTAACCACTAGTCCACGATTGGTGAGTTTTATACACACAGACACATAGACACACACATCTTGCTTTGTATTTTATCAAATCATTCTTGGATAGAGTAAATTCAGGCTTTGAAAGGATAGAAACTAATATAAGTGGGGGAAGGGTCTTCTTGGAGAACATAAACTACAAATAAAATTAGATACAAAAGTAAATATCTATTGAGAATTAGAAAATAAATTACAATAAACTGAAAAAATTGTAAGCTGACAAATATCATAAGCATCACAAAATCAATAAAACATAATATTTTTATTAACTGCCTGATATGCCTATATGATATTCACATTGTTAGGTTGCATACTCTTTTATTACCCCCCTTCCTATGACAATGATTTTCTATGTTTTTAATAGAGAGAACAGAAAAATAAGTGTCTTTCTTCTAAAATAGTTAGTCAAAAATTGTTTTTATTATTGATGGCAATATTATGTGCACATTTAGGATTACTGTAAATTTTGGGAAAATCTCTATCAAATTTCTGCTATGTACAAGTGTAAGGTTTAAAAGAATTATCCACCAATGGGCTTCCAACTCTGTATATCTCAAATTCTGTTTCTCTTCATCAATCCACATGCTTCCAGTGCTGGGACCATCAGACACATTAATATCAAGACAGAATGTCTGCCCTGAGACATCTCTGCGTTATGATGTCAGATGAGTTGGCACAATCAGCAACAAAAATTTTCCTGGAAGATGTACATATACCAGGATAACAAGCTATAATACAGAGGTGACTGAAAACCATATAAATATATCCCACTAAATCCACAGTAAGTGTATCCCCAATTGTACTTTTCTAGGCCAGATTTTAAAAATATATAAAAACCATGACTTAACCCATATCACTTTGACATGAGGAAAAGTGTAACATGAGAAAAGGAAATTAGAGAGTAAAGAGTGAGCTCAATTGTTCAATTGTTTCTAATTGCTCAATTGTTTCTAATTAAAATATCTAGAAATTTTCTAGATAGGGGCTAATATTTTAATAAATTTCAGGTTGATGTCCAAAGTTAGCATGATCCATGGCTTTGGGAGTTAAATGCTCCAATCCCAAACAGCAGATGTGATTCAGGAAATCCTAAGTCAACTTCCTGATCATATTCGTTGAAAACTAAACTTGTTTTAAATGCATCAGGTAAGATAAAATATTATTTTTAAAGTTATCCCAATCATGTCCCAGGTATCTCTCCCTCTCTCATTGTAACAAAGATAGTCCAGCAGTTACACTGAATTTTGTGACCACTCACAGAAAGCAAGACCATGCCTAAGGGCAAGACCAGACCAAGGTGCCTAAGATATATTATAGACTCTACTTAGGGGCAGATAAAGGTTCTGAGGCAGTCATAATAGC
The DNA here is from genome assembly GCF_029407905.1 of Bubalus kerabau. NCBI lineage: Eukaryota > Metazoa > Chordata > Mammalia > Artiodactyla > Bovidae > Bubalus > Bubalus kerabau. The sequence continues at coordinate 142,051,696 of NC_073624.1, forward strand.
TAAAATATAGACCTTTGAATTTTCAAATTCCTTAAATGAATTGAAATGGAAGATGGGTTGAGATTATCCACGTGGATTAGAAGTTGAATGGAATTAACCTAGGGAAGCTCCTGGGGGCAGGGGGTGTGACTTGGGGCAGTATTAGGACAATGTCTAAGCTCCATGAGGGCATGGACATAGCTGTGTCACTGCCATCTCCAGTCCCACAGTACCATACAGCACATACTAAGTGCTCAAATAATATTTTTACTTGGATGGATGGAAGGAAAGAAGGAAAGAAGGGAGAAGGCCTACTATCAGTGTGTCTCAGGTTCCTCACTTATAAAATGAAGATTAAAAATAGTCCTTCCCTCATAAAGTCATGGTGAGGATTAAATGAGCTAATAAACATAAAACACTTATAAAAGGACCTTCATTACTACAATGAATATTTGAACTTCACTTAGTTCCTTGGAGCTATTATATTATTCAAGGTCTTCAATAGAAGAAAGTGTGACAGATTGGCGCAGAGAGAAGGGAGCTTGAATTAGAAGAATAATTAATGTCAAGAGGTCTGAAATCTCTATTCTGAAAATTCAAAATTTCACGGGAGAGTCCAAAAGACCTGGGATTTTATTCTCAGGCAAGAATGAAAAGAAGACCATGTCCTGTGATGTGGCAAAAAAACATATCTTAAGCCCCATTTGGGTAAATGCAATCAATAACATCCTGTCAGGAACGTTTTGTGGTCTCATGTAAATATAGGCTACCTGAATAAAAGATAAAAACTGTCATTTCCTCTGTCATGTTGTAGCATGATGATTTATCTATTCCTTTGAAATAACCAAACCAAATCTAACAATTGTTTTAACTTTTCTGGTGTATCCATATCCATTATTAAATATAAGAAAAAATAGTGCAAGATGCTAGGATCTTTTTAGGACATTTGCAGAGAGGGATGTTAGAAAGAGTGAGGAATAATTACCTCAATCCAACGTGCAAGTCATCATAATTACTCCTAAGACAACCTATATGGGAAAAAAGTGTCATGGGCTGTTTAATCAATCCTAAACTGTGGGGGTGGCTAGTCATAATTTAGGTATTTTCCAATAGCTAATACAAAACAGTAATAAATAGCCAACTGCATTCTTAACCCAATGCTTCCATATACTTGATGAGAATTATTGCAGAGCTATTTTAAAACTCTGAATTTGACTTGGGATGTTCATTAAAATTTTCATTTCTCAAAATTATGATTGACTATTTGTTCATCAAACCCACGATCTTAAATGAAATTTAGGTTCACAAAAGCAATACAAAATATCACTGAGGCAGGAAGCAGGAGCTATTTTAACATATATGCCAGCCACTGCAAAAAAGGAATCCTTCAAAATGGGGACAAGGTTGAGGTTCAAGCATAAAAGAGCAATTCACAACAGATCTCTCACCATTTAAAACCTCCTCTTGCTCTAAAGGGCAGGAAGCATCTGATTCAACACTATCCACACTGAAAGTTGCATAAGATGTATGGCAGAGAGCTTGGTGTTTTAGACGACCACATGCAGAGGACATTCTGGTCAGGCAGTTTCTGGAGTAGCAATTGTTCCCCAATTTGGGCTTAGAGTGCAGGTTCATCTCACCCTACTCAGCAAGGTGAAAACAAAGGTCAACACTGTCTAGCTCGGACCTTCAGATCTAAGTCCTCCAGAACACATACATAATCTTATCATGATCAAGTTTAAGGGTGGGATTAACACTGTTTCCCCTAATTTTGGAAAAATACACACTTTAGCTCATTTGTATAATAATTGCAGATTATTTTCAAAGACATCTTTCTGAAGTATTAACTGGATACTATTTTAGAAGAATCTTTACTTGTTTTCCCATGGCCCACTATCATTAAAGTAAAATCTATCCACTCAAATCCCAATAAGTAATGAGCAAAAGGCATGGAGAAAGAGCTTGACAAACCTAGAGTAAGATCTCAACTCATTAGAAAGAGGACCTGGAATAAGTTATTTGACTAGAATGAGCCTGAGTTTCTTCAACTATAAATGGAATTGAGAAGCTTCACCTTATAAGGTACCTTTAAGAAATAGTAGGGGCTCAACAAATACTCTCATTATTGACTATGCCAAAGCCTTTGACTGTGTGGATCACAATCAACTGTGGGAAAGTCTGAGAGATGGGAATACCAGACCACCTGATTTGCCTCTTGAGAAATTTGTATGCAGGTCAGGAAGCAACAGTTAGAACTGGACATGGAACAGCAGACTGGTTCCAAATAGGAAAAGGAGTACGTCAAGACTGTATATTGTCACCCTGCCTATTTAACTTATATGCAGAGTACATCAAGAGAAACGCTGGACTGGAAGAAGCACAAGCTGGAATCAAGATTGCCGGGATAAATATCAATAACCTCAGATTGCAGATGACACCACCCTTATGGCAGAAAGTGAAGAGGAACTCAAAAGCCTCTTAATGAAAGTGAAAGAGGAGAGTGAAAAACTTGGCTTAAAGCTCAACATTCAGAAAACGAAGATCATGGCATCCGGTCCCACCACTTCATGGGAAATAGATGGGGAAACAGTGGAAACAGTGTCAGACTTTATTTTGGGGGGCTCCAAAATCACTGCAGATGGTGACTGTAGCCATGAAATTAAAAGACACTTACTCCTTGCAAGGAAAGTTATGACCAACCTAGATAGCATATTCAAAAGCAGAGACATTACTTTGCCAACAAAGGTTCGTCTAGTCAAGGCTATGGTTTTTCCTGTGGTCATGTATGGATGTGAGAGTTGGACTGTGAAGAAGGCTGAGCACCAAAGAATTGATGCTTTTGAACTGTGGTGTTGGAGAAGACTCTTGAGAGTCCCTTGGACCGCAAGGAGATCCAACCAGTCCATTCTGAAGGAGATCAGCCCTGGGATTTCTTTGGAAGGAATGATGCTGAAGCTGAAACTCCAGTACTTTGGACACCTCATGCAAAGAGTTGACTCATTGGAAAAGACTCTGATGCTGGGAGGGATTGGGGGCAAGAGGAGAAGGGGACAACAGAGGATGAGATGGCTGGATTGCATCACTGACTCGATGGACATGAGTCTGGGTGAACTCCGGGAGTTGGTGATGGACAGGGAGGCCTGGCGTGCTGTGATTCATGGGGTCGCAAAGAGTCGGACACGACTGAGCAACTGATCTAATCTGATCTGATCTGATTATCAGCAACTTGAAGATTTCATGGAAATTCAACAAAGAGAAAGTAGATCTAAGTTCCACTCCTCAAGGTCTCAAATATTATATGAGGCAAATCGATGAAGCTGTTTTCTCATTCTTAAATGAAAATAACAGTTGCAATCCTTATAGAGTACATAATTTTAGTGATGAGAACCTAAAATGCAAAAATCTTTAAAAATTAAAATTACTATGTAAAGTAATGTTAATGTAATCACTAGTACTGTTAGAAAGGCCAAGTACTCTTTGTGTTTTTGTTTTTGCTGCCTTCTCTGTCCTGCTTCCAGTCAGACACAAAAGAATTCTATGTTCATCTAGTTTGATCCTGCCAGTGTGGTAGGGCCAGCACCAAACCACCTTTGCTCTCTATCTGGTTAAAATATGACATTTTTCCAAACTGAAATTTGGCAGTTCTAGATAGAATGTGATTGGGTGCTGCTGAGTAAAAAGTCTAAAGCAATTTCTCTTCTTGGGAATGTGAAGAAGGAATCCTCATCTACTGAGTAGGGTTTTTGTTTATTTGTTTGTTTTATTTGGCTACACCAGGTCTTAATAACAACAGAGTCTTAGTTGCAGCACGCAGGATTTTCAATCTTATTGCAGTGTATAAACTCATAGCTGCAGCATGTGGGATCTAGTTCCCCAACCATGGATCTAACCTGGGCCCCCTGCATTGGGAGGGCAGAGTCTTAGTCACTGGACCAACAGAGAAGTCCCTGCTGCTGCTGCTGCTGCTGCTGCTGCTGCTGCTGCTGCTAAGTCGCTTCAGTCGTGTCCAACTGGAGTGGGTTGCCATTTCCTTCTCCAATGCATGAAAGTGAAAGTGAAGTCACTCAGTTGTGCCTGACTCTTCGCTACCCCATGGACTGCAGCCTACCAGGCTCCTCTGTCCATTCGATTTTCCAGGCAAGAGTACTGGAGTGGGGTGCCATTGCCTTCTCCGGAAAAGTCCCTGAGTAGGGTTTTAATTGTCTGAAACACCTTCCCTTCCCAGTTGCCCCCGAGTTCCCCCACTACCCTTTTGACTGTTTCTGACACTTTCTGAATATGTCTTGTCTCGTCTCCCTAACAATGAAATACTCTTTATGAGGGCAGGACCTGTACTGTAACTATCTTTGAACCTTCCATGTCACTTCTCATGCTTCTTTTCACATGTGCTAAATCACTTCAGTCTTGTTAGATCCTTTGCAACACTATGGACCATAGACTGCCAGGCTCCTCTGTCCATGAGATTCTCCAGGCATGAATACTGGATGGGTAACCATTCCCTTCTTTAGGGGATCTTCCTGACCCAGGGATCAAACCTGGGTTTCCTGTATTGTAGGCAGATTCTTTACTGTCTGAGCCACCAGGAAAGCCCTCTTTTTACATGCTATTGATTAATTCTAATCTCAGATAAATCCTTCTTTTTAACTATTTATTATAATACCTCTCTGAGTTGAGCAAAATAACTGTCCAGCAAAATTATAAAGAAGTCTGAGTTTTTCCATCTGATGAACATGATAACACTTTATGATATGATAATAGTAATTATGATAACTAACATATCAGAAATTTATAATATTCCAGGCATTATACTAAGTGCTTTATGAACATGACTTCATTCCATCCTCCCAGTAGCCTGATGAGGTAGCCATGATTATGTCTCACTTACAGAGATGGAATTAAGGCATAGAAAAACAAAGTAACTTGCTCAAGGAGTATAGTAGCTTACCCAAGTGTGTGGGTAGCAAAATCAAGATCCTACCGCCTAAATATTTATAACATTTTTGGCTTTTCCCCCAAACCAAAGTTTCAAAATTTACTTAAAATGTTAATCAGCCTATTGCTAATAGTGAGACCTTGACTTATAGATTTGTATACACATTTAGTTCACCTGTCCCATTTTATGAACCAAACCCATCTAGAACCAGCATTGTCATTTAAAGTAATGAGACTGCACTAATTCATAAATATTCAGTTTTCTCAGATTGTACAAGGAAGAGTCTGCTTCCTCTTGACAGGGTTGATTTATCCATTAGGTACAGCAGGCACAGTGCCTATAACCCACAAAACATCTAGGGACCCATGAAAATCTTTTAATAGCCTTTCATATAAGAAGAAAAAAATAAACTTTCAGATAGAAAGAAGTGTTGTGATCTATAACATTCATATATTCATCTTCATGTCAACATAGTTATGAAATATAGTTACCTACTTATACATATCAGTTTTATGGAGGAAAGGGCCCACTATAACAAAAATGTCTAAGGCCCCCTTGGAAGACCCCCTAAGGCCCTGTCTGTTGACTGAGAGCAAGGTTTTGGGGGCACTTTCTGTGTCACCGTTTCTCATGGCACCCTCCCTCATCACCCCCAAAGCCAACTGCTGCTGCTTTGTGACTTCTGGCTCTTCCCTGTGAATATCAAGTGTGACACAGAGGTCTGGCTTATAAAAAGAATGATAGCTGCTCTATAGCATAAACAGCACTTACTAAGGAGCCCAGTGCAAAGTGTTAGAAAGGTGGTTTCCTTCTCCCTTTCAGCATGATGAGTGGCTATACTGGATGTCTATATCACTCAACAGATGAGAGTTTCCTGGCCACAAATTGTCTAGCCACAAGAAAACAGTTCATAGCCAAAGGATATAACAAATAGAAAATTTTAAATGTCAGGAAAAACCATCCTAACTGCTTACTGGGGAGCATTCTTAAATCTGGGGTTCTAAGAAATGCTCCTATAAAACTGGTAATAACAATGACAACTCTGGGTCACCTGGGGGCCAAGGCCCTAGAAGGGAAAACTTAACCCAATTTAAGCCTGCTTTGGGTCAGTTCTCCACCCTACCCCACTCCATGCACATATTCTTGAACTTTTTTTGGAAGCTCAGATTCCAAACATCAGTCTGAAATACAAAGCTTAAGCAAACCTTAGGTTAAGACAAGGACCGTAGGGAAAGCACAAATGCCATTTTGATCCTAGCTGGGCTAGAGACCCACTGAGACCTGTGATTCTTAACTTTTGTTCCATTTGACTGTTCATAATGACCTTTATCCTCAAGTCTGGCTCGTGAGTAATGAGTATGAAGTCCTTCTCTCAGCCTCTTAGTTTGAAGAAAGAGGAAGGAAACAGTCCATTGTTTTTCTAAACTTGCAGTTTCCTAGAGTAAGATGGAAAATTGAGGACGGCAAGTGAAAGCAGCAGGCATCTCTACAGAAGGACATCCGGTAAGGCTGGCTTGCTCTTGAGGGGGTATATATCGACTGTGGGGCAGTGGGGAACAGACATAAAAACAAAATGAAGCGCTCTGACTACACTGTGTGTGTGTGTGTATAATATACATATATATATATGAATATTTATTGCAACCAACTCTACTTTGAAACTGAGTATATAGTCTGTCCATTCTGTATCTTAAAACCAGAGAAAGAAAACCTCTTCACGTCTACACAAAGTGGGAAAATGCATCAGAATGGCAATTTTCTTCAGTTTTGAGAGAGATTTTTGTTGTACTCAAAACTGAAAAAGGTGACCAAAAAAAAAAAAAAAAAAGTTGTGTGTATATGTGTATGTGTGCATTTAATATTATGTTCTATTCATCCACTAATCTGGTCAAAAATAGCTCTCAAGTTTGTTAGGCACAATTTGACCTTCATAATTATGCAGGTGATTATGGGGCCCCATTAGAGTTTTCAAAGCACTTTGTACATAAGGGGCCTTTAGACATTCTACTATAACAAAAACAAGCTCATAAAAATCCCACACACTTCATCAGGCCTTTGATAACTCATCATACAATAATGACCTTGAGTAACTAACAGCCTGTACTACATTCAAACCAGTAGCTTAGAGGTAAGTTTCTGTATCTTATTATGTCTGACTAGAGTTACCTAGGGACTCAAAAGAAAAAAAAATTCACACACACTTGCTTTTGCCCTTTGATGAGCATATCCATGAGTCATCAGAAATAACCTCTGCCCACCAACCCCCCCCCCTCACTTTCATCTCTGGTCACCTTCTTCTCCCAGGTAGGTTTGTCAAAATAGACAGTCTAGATCAGCCTTCACGTGAAGGGGTCTTCAAGTCCAGTCCTGCCCATCTATGGGATCTGGTTCCCCCCTCTCTCTGGGCCTCAGCCTCTCTTCTGTAAGATGAGGTTTACTCTAGAATCAGTGGAATTCTTTGCATGTACTCTAGGGCTCTTGGGTTGGGGGAAGTTGAACTTGGAGGTGCAGCTACCTCTTCTAAGTCTAAATACCATAAGGCTAGATGATCTCTAAGGTGCTTAGGAAGAAAATACATTTCACTTGCCAGACATGTGGGGAAAAGATCAGAGGAGATTGAGAGCATCGTAAGGCCTTGCCTGAGGACAGGCTTCAGTAGGACAGTTCAGCAGACAATGATGGACACCCAACAGCCCCAGAGTGGGGTCCCACTGGGAAACAGCCAGAGCCATAGATGACCAGTGTCTTTTATACAAGCCATCTGATTCAGTCTTACAAGGGAGTAATAATATCCCCTTGATGCTGTGGAAGTGCTGCACTCAATACACCAGCAAATTTGGAAAACTCAGCAGAGGCCATGGGACTGGAAGGTCAGTTTTCATTCCAATCCCAAAGAAAGGCAATGCCAAAGAATGCTCAAACTACCACACAATTGCACTCATCTCACACGCTAGTAGAGTAATGCTCAAAATTCTCCAAGCCAGGCTTCAGTGATATGTGAACCGTGAACTTCCAGATTTTCAAACTGGTTTTAGAAAAGGCAAAGGAACCAGAGATTAAACTGCCAACACCTTCTGGATCATCAAAAAAGCAAGAGAGTTCCAGAAAAACATCTATTTCTGCTTTATTGACTATGCCAAAGCCTTTGACTGTGTGGATTACCATGAACTGTGGAAAATTCTTCAAGAGATGGGAATACCAGATCACCTGACCTGCCTCCTGAGAAATCTGTAGGCAGGTCAGGAAGCAACAGTTAGAACTGGACATGAAACAACAGACTGGTTCCAAATAGGAAAAGGAGTACGTCAAGGCTGTATATTGTCACCCTGCTTATTTAACTTCTATGCAGAGTACATCATGAGAAACACTGGGCTAGAAGAAGCACAAGCTGGAGTCAAGACTGCTGGGAGAAATATCAATAACCTCAGATATGCAGATGACACTACCCTTACAGCAGAAAGTGAAGAAGAACTAAAGGGTCTCTTGATGAAAGTGAAAGAGGAGAGTGAAAAAGTTGGCTTAAAGCTCAACATTCAGAAAACTAAGATCATGGCATCTGGTCCCATCAGGTCATGGCAAATAGATGGGGAAACAGTGGAAATAGTGAGAGACTTTATTTTGGGGGGCTCCAAAATCCCTGCAGATGGTGACTGCAGCCATGAAATTAAAAGACACTTACTCCTTGGAAGGAAAGTTATGACCAACCTAGACAGCATATTCAAAAGCAGAGACATTACTTTGCCAACAAAGGTCCATCTAGTCAAGGCTATGGTTCTTCCAGTAGTCATGTATGGATGTGATAGTTGGACTATAACGAAAGCTGAGTGCCGAAGAATTGATGCTTTTGAACTGTGGTGTTGGAGAAGACTCTTCAGAGTCCCTTGGACTGCAAGGAGATCCAACCGGTCCATCCTAAAGGAGATCAGTCCTGAGCGTTCATTTGAAGGATTGATGTTGAAGCTGAAACTCCAATACTTTGGCCACCTGATGTGAAGAGCTGACTCATTTGAGAAAACCCTGATGCTGGGAAAGATTGAAGGCAGGAGGAAAAGGGGACAACAGAGGATGAGATGGTTGTATGGCATCATTGATTCAATGGACATGAGTTTGGGTAAGCTCTGGCAGTTGGTGATGGACAGGAGGCCTGGTGTGCTGGGGTCCATGGGATCGCAGAGAGTCAGACACGACTGAGTGACTGAACTGAACTGAATAATATCCCCATTTTCCAGCTGTAGGAACTGAGATTTAGAGTCACTAAATGATTGTTCAGGATCATCCAAATAATCAATCCCAGAGACAGGATCCCAGCTCAAGGGGAGGAGAGATGCACTAGATGGGGTGGGAAGAAGAGATCAAGTTTTCTGGCCCTCTTTCCCATTTTGTCCCTATCACAAGCTAAGCCCTAATGCCTACCTAACATGTATCACCTTTCTATTGGAGGCTGGGGTCAGGAGAAAAAGGTAAAGAGGAACATCACTGTTTTTACATTCAAGAAGTTTATGCTTAGTAAGACACGTGTAAATCTAGTATTGTTAGAGTAGTTCTAGCCAAAAACAGAGTAGGACTGTACTTTACAGTTTCTGCTTCCTAACAGTGGAGTGTGTCCATACTTCTGCCAGTGACACTGGAGCTGAAGGGGTGGGTGCCACTTCCAACTGGATGCTTCAAAAGCCTGGGCTGTTTCCCTGAGCCATAACTGGCAACATGTCCCATGGTGGCTGCTCCATCAGCCAACGTCCCCAGGGAGGCTAATTTGGAGCAGGGCCCCAGACAAACTAATAAGAGCATGTCTCATAAGGAAGATAGAAATCTTGCTGTTTAAATCACTGAGTTTGGCAGTTGTTTGTTACCTCAGCATTATCTGTCTTATGCTGACTAATGTAGTAAGTATCCAACATGGCAGAAAGTTTTATGAAGCCAGAGGTTTTGTCAGTCATTATCCACATGAGTTAACCTATAGCAGCAATTCTTTTAAAGAGAGTTAGCAGTTAGTAATTCATTTCACTTGCCTACTATACTGTGGCCAGCAGGTTTCTATATAATTGAAGAGTATCAATGTTAATAATTTCCACTGATGTAATTTATTATTAATTAAAATTTCTATAAAGTTCCTACACTGTAGACTTATAAACATGGAGAGAAACTTTTGGCATATTTAAATACCCATAATAAACGCTGAGAGAGATGTGGGCATATAAGGGGAGGTCATTGGAAAGCAGGAATATGCAGAAGGCACTTCCAGTTTTTCCTCTGCAGAGCTACTGCCAGTTTCTTTGATCTCATCAATGGCCATACAATATTTTTAACCAGTTCTCAATTTCAGTTTTATCTTTCAGTGATATTCAAAATATTATTATATTACTCATTACAAATTACATTTCTCTGTTCTGATTTTTATCCCTTCCATCAGGACATTCTATATATCCTAATTCCCCTCTAGATTCATAAAGCATTATTAAAAGTTAGCAATACGCCACCATTTGCAGACAATGGGCCAGGCTCTTTGCTTTTTGTGAATTTAGTCAGCAACCCTCACAACAGTCCTGTGATGTAGGCATTCTTGTTACAGATCTTACAAATGAGAAGACTGAGGATCTTCTTATGGGCAAGGAACTTAGCCAAGTCCCACAGCCAGGTAGAACCAGACAGTCTGTCCTCAGAGCCCACACACTTTGCCCCCACACTTCCCAGGCCTCCTGGTTATCTCACTTCTGAGGAACACTCCCTACAAAATGGCTTAGGCATCTTCCGCCTCAGTCGCCCATTCATACCACCACAGCTCAGGAGCAGTGAGGGGGCCAGCAGTACAGGGCCCTGTGGAGCACAGACAGAAAACCAGCCAGAGCACAGACGCCATATGCCCCTGAGAACAGACTGTGCAGATTAAGGCAGCCAGCCAGAGCTCATTGTCCTGGGGCCCTTCTGAAAGAAGGTCTTAAAATAGCATTTGATGATGTGGAGACACACAGGTATTTCATGTGACTGACCTCAGGAACTCCACAGATATTACAGAAAACTAAAGTAGATGGAAGATCCAGGTCTAGGCCTGGCTCTGGCATTAACTAGCTCTGTGACTTTAGCTAACAATAGTAAACAGCACTTTGGGAAGGAATGCTAACCCCGGTGCCAAATGCTATGCTCAGCACTCATGTTCATACTCTCATTTCATTTATTCTTCCCCAAGACTATAAAAAGTAGACACTGTTATTATCCTGCATTTCAGAGATGACAAGTAAGTGCCCAAGAATACACAATAAGTGTCATGTCCAGAGTCAGGATTTATTCCAGCCATTACCCATCTATACAATAAAAACATTGGGTGTGATGAATGCAAAAATCTGTTTTAGCTCTAATATCTGTCTCTTTCACAAATATCCAGGGAAAGTGACTATTCAATCTACTCCACATTGAACTTGCAGGAAACCATTTGTATTGCTCTCCCCTCTATCCAACTTTGTTAGAATTGGGAAAAATGTGCCAAACTCCAATCAATACAGTCCCTCTTTTCTGCAGTTCCTATATATTATTAGAGAACACTTAGCAAATCCACTACAAAGTTAATCCCAATGACAGAAGTTACAATGAGAACAAGACGGATGTTTAAACATAATCCCTTTTCTTGTAATAAAATGATGCAGTCCTTTCTTTATCTTCACAGGGCTCATAACCTGGGGAAGCAGTTTGAAATCAAGGCTAACTTCTTTCAACAGTGCTGACAGAGACTAACACTGCCTGGGGTTAGTCTGCTCGTCCAAGTTCTAAATGTATTTGTCATTTAAAATAACAAACCAACTAATAATAAACTCCATATAATGAACTTTCTCTAGGGCCTTAGTGTTTTGTTGATTCTAAGCATCAAATCCCAGATGTCTTCAAACTTCAGGGTGCAGAATTACCTGGGAACTTATAAATATGCCAAGTTCTGGGCCCATCCTCTGAGAATGATTTCAAGGTCTGGAAATGAAGGCCCAAACTCTGCATTCTTACCTCCCCTACTACCTCCCGGCGAGTTTGATGCCCATGGTTTGTGGACCACCCTTTGAGAAACGGAGCCTAGTCCTTGTGCTAGATTCATATACTTTATTTACCCCAAGAAAGATATGGACTGTCCTTGCCATTCGGGCCAGACACAAACCAATGAGGTCAGTTCAGATGACCAATTCAACTGTAGCTTGTTTGGTTTGTTGGGGAGGTTTTGTTGTTTGTTATTGTCAATTTGGATTTTAATTGTGGCATATAATGATGTCCAATAAACATTTGTCTATGTTGAACAAAATCACTTTTTTGTTGTTGTTTTTGCCGTACAATAAATGGACAAGATTTTCATTGAATTACCGCACTCTACTACTTGTTTTGGGCCATTAGTCAGTGCCTTCGCACCATTTCACAAGGTTATTCAATAGTGTTTCATCCCATTCCCTTGAAAAAGTCCAATTTGAAAAAGTACCACCCTAAGGCAACCATGTAATTTATTGTCCAAAATAAGGCTTTGTTGATAATTCCCCTGGGACAACAGGCATTAAACCAAGACTACCTGAGAGAAATGGGACACATGATGCCTCCCACTTTCACTAGTTAGAAAAGAGGTAACTGGGAGGCTACCTATTTGCCCAAAACACCAAAGTGACCGTACCCCTCTATGAAGGGCCACAGCACTGGATCAGACACTGCCTTGGGTTGCTTTTATCTCTCCATGGGACTTACAGCTGCCTAGCCACCAAAATGCTTTATCACTGCTGAAAATCAGGGGGCATGCCTCTCTTCACCTCCTTCACAGCTCCTGGCCCAGGTGCTTAGCAACTGTGCCATCTGATAGAGAGGTGAGCAAGGTAGCAGAATTCATTGTTCATATGATACCATGGGAACTTTCATCCAGCCTAGGGAGGCTTCACCTGATTGAAGAAATCTTTTGAAGAACAGAGCTAGAAAAACTGGGCTTGCTTTCTATCTGTGTGACCTTATACAAATCACTTAACCTCTCTTAGCCTATGTCTCCATAAACATGGCTGATAATATTAACCTCATAACATTATTAGGAAGATTGAGATAATATATGTGAATCACCTAATAGGACCTTCTAACCAATGATAATTCCCTCCCTATAAAACTGAACCTACTGAACAGAGAAAGATGAACTAGAAAAGGCCATCACTGCTTACTGTTCTTGTTACTACCACAGCATAACAAATTACCTCAAACCTAGCTGCATAAAATAACCATTTTATTATGTCTGTGTGCCAGGAATTTGGAAAGGACATATGGAGGTGATTTGGTCTACTCTGTAACATCTGGGACCTCAGCAGGAAGGACCTAAAGATTCAACCTCTGTGGCCAAGAATTATCTGGGACATTGTTCATTCATATTTCTGGGGATTGATGCCAGCCCTCATCCAGAAGGCCTACAGATGTGGCCTAGAGTTCCTCACAGAATGGACACCCCTGAATCCCTATATAGGGGTTCAGAGCTCCAAAGGCCAACATTCCAAGGAAACTAGATGGAAGCTGCATGGCTTTTATGACCTAGCCTCAGAAGTCATATGGTGTCAGTTCCACTATAATCTCAAGCAGTCTAAGAAGGAGAACACAAGTCCCACCCCTCAACAGGAGGAAAGTCAAGGTCACTGTGTAATAAGATTATACGGAAAGGGAAAACTTGATTTGGTCACTTATGGAAAATATAATCTGGCACAATTACCCTGTAAATGATCACGTGATAAGACATAAATTAAAAAAAAAAAAAAAACCACCACATACAACATCTGAAAGTCTCAAAGTGTTTAAGGATCTCCTGAACCTCACAGATAGTTTAAGCTTTGGTTAAGCTGGCCAAGCCCCTGCCTTTAAGACACTAAGAGATGGGTATGTGCCTTAAAGATGCCCCTACTTTCAGAAAAAGTTTGCTTATAAAAGAAATCAATCTCTCAAGCAGAAGTTTTAGGAGACAGACATTCATATTTGGTGAGTTGTGTGAAGAGTTTATTCATATATTAAATAAAACCTTGTCTAGAATTCATGGTCTCTTATAACCTGGCCTGTACCTACTATAACCATTTTATCTCCAGCTACACTGAATCACACATTATTTTTGGAATAATAGGTTTTTGTAGTATTTGCTGTTTTGGGGTTGTTGGTTTTTTGCCATGATACCTCTGGGCTGTGCACTTCCCCTTGGAATGTTCTTCTATTTGTGCCTATCAAAATTCAATCCATCCTTCCATGCTCAGTTTCAATGTCACCTCCTCTCTGAAGACTTTCCTTGTTGCCCATAAAGGTAATCTCTCCTCTAGAACTTCTATAGGACTTTATTTATACCCTTCCTTTTATAGCACATTTCACCTCACATAAACTTTGCCATTTCCCAAAGCCCACATCAAAATTTCACCTCATCCTTTCCCTCTGTCCTGATCCCTACCCTTAAGTGATGCTAAAAAGAAAACAAGATTAAAAAATTTCTTGTACCTCAAGAAATTGTTCATTGCAGCACTGTTTACAATAGCCAGGACATGGAAGCAACCTAGATGTCCATCGAATGGATCAGAAAGCTGTGGTATATACACACAATGGAATATTACTCAGCCATTAAAAAGAATGCATTTGAATCAGTTCTAATGAGGTGGATGAAACTGGAGCCTATTATACAGAGTGAAGTAAGTCAGAAAGAAAAACACCAATACAGTATACTAACACATATATATGGAATTTAGAAAGATGGTAATGATGACCCTATATGCAAGACAACAAAAGAGACACAGATGTATAGAACAGTCTTTTGGACTCTGTGGGAGAAGGCAAGGGTGGGATGATCTGAGAGAATAGCATTGAAACATGTATATTATCATATGTGAAACTGATCACCAGTCCAGGTTAGATGCATGAGACAGGGTGCTCAGGGCTGGTGCGCTGGGATAACCCAGAGGGATGGGATGGGGAGGGAGGTGGGAGGGGGGTTCAGGATGGGTAACACATGTACACCCATGGCTGATTCATGTGAATGTATGGCAAATCCACTACAATATTGTAAAGTAATTAGCCTCCAATTAAAATAAATAAATTTTTAAAAATTAAAAAATAAATAAATAAAAATTAAAATATATATATATATATAAAAAAAATTGTCCTATTTTGGAAGTAACTGGGTTCTCACCTGGGTAGAGAGTTTTGGCAATGAGGGGTGGTGAGGAGTCAAGGTGCTAATAGGAAAGAAGAGATGAGTCAAGTATGATTACCTCTACCCAACGGATCTCCATCCTCTGTCTCTTGTGATTTCTTCTTATCTGACTACTCTGTGTTATGTGACACATATACACACACACATGCGTGCATGTGCACAAACATACTCACATACACATCAGCCACTTAAAAGCATTATGAGGGATTTCCCTGGTACTTCAGTGGTTGAGAATTTGCCTGCCAATGCAGGGGACATGGGTTTGATCCCTGGTCTGGGAAGATCCCACATGCTGCAGGGAGACTAAGCCCTTGCGCCACAACTACTGAAGCCCATGTGCTCTAAACTTGGCTCCGCAACAAGAGAAGCCACCTCAATGAGAGGCCATGCTCCAAAAGAGTAGCCCTTCCACTCGCTGCAACTACAGTAAGCCTGAGCACAGACACAAAGACCCAGCGAAGCAAAAAACATTATTATTTTTTTAAGACATTATGAATCTCCATAAGGAATGCCATATTTTTTTTTCAGTCACTTAAATTATCATTTTTTTCAGAAATGTGGGGATCATCTCTTAATGAGGAAACTTGTCTCCTTATTGATTCTTTCCTATTTAACAAGAATCTCTCAATCCCTGGATTCTTATTCTTTCTTTAGAACACATTCATCTAACTTGCCATGGACACTCCCATACACACATAATTATATTTTAAATTACATTGATTTAGACTTTGAGTTACATTGTACTTTTTTCTACTGGGCCAAATAATAAATTTGAGCAACTATTCTCCTGTTAAATATAGCCATCAAGGAGAGAAAAAAAAACTCCTTTTTATAACTTTAATCTGAGGAAGAAAACTCTCATAAATTCAAGCACAAAAGGTCTATTGCACTATTTGGCCTGACCTTCTGAGCAGAATTATGACTCTTCTTCATATCCCATTTCTTTTTTCCTCTAACCTTCATTGTACTCATGACTTCAAATTTTACATCTTAAATTTCAGCTAGTACTTACTTAGGTTCCTAAAGCAGATTAATTAACTGCTGTTAAACATCCATGATTCATGATTTCCCAGGTGGCCTAGTGGTAAAGAACCAGCTTGCCAATGCAGGAAACATAAGAGATGTGGGTTCACTCTGTGGGTCAGGAAGATCCCCTGAAGGACATGGCACTCCAGTATCTTGCCTGGAAAATCCACTGGATGAGAAGTCTGGTGGGCTACAGTCCATAGGGTCACAGAGAGTCGGGCATGGCTGAAGCAACTTAGCATGCATGCATTCATGATTAAGGCTACAGATTCACTCTATGGAAAGAGTACCCTCCAGAGTGAAAAAGAACTGGGAGTCTCTCCTGTCCCAATATACCATATCAGCTAAATGGTCTCTTCCTTTATGCAAGTTCTCTTTTAAAATTCCAACAGCTAATAATAGCTGAAAACAAGCACCACTTTACCAAACACAACAACACTATTTTAATATACTAAATGCCATCAAAGAAAGTACCACCACTTAGACAGTCTACTCTGTTGAATAATCAAGTGTGGTACAATCCATTAATTTACCACATTTATATGAACTTCAATTTATCTTAGCATTATCCTCCTAGAAGATATCGAAGTGAGGTAAACAAGTAGTGGACAACTCAACCCTTAGCTTTATGTGATACAATTCATATCTCATTTAATCATTCATTCAATATAACTATAAATATTCCTGAGTACCTACTTTACCCAATCAAGTATATTATAATTCAATAGTTTCCAATATTTAGATTTTACAGACTAGTAAAATTCCCAATATATTTAATAGACTAACAAACGCTTCCAACATTTTATTCTGCTGAGGAACATCAAGTTGTGAAAATCAGTGGGTCTCCCAGTGAAAGACTAGAACACAACTTGCTGACGGTACAGGAGTGGCAGGTTAAAGGTAACTGAATATAAACGGACAAAACCTCAAGATGAGAAAAGTATAAAAGGTAAAGGAACATTCTCCAGTCTCAAAGTTAATGTGTTAAAAAGACTTTAAAATGGTAATTAATGCACATCCTTGGCCAAAAAACCCAAAGCTTTGAAAAGGGATAACACCAGAGTTGCAATAACGAGGCAGATTGTTTGCCCAGCCCCCTCCTCCCTACCAGATTTCCAGAGACAGGTCCACATTGCCTTGCCTAAGGGCTTAGCCCCTACTAGGGCCAGAAGCCAACCATCTCACAGACAGGAAAATCTTGCTGGATAATCCTGAGCCCACCCAAGTCAGCTCTAGCCCTAGTTCTGGTTACTGAACTTTCTTGGTGACCCGGACTTTACTTTCTAGCCCAGTTTCAGTTGCTCTTCTCTCCTATGATTCCTGATGCTTTCTCTTGGCTCCTTTTCATTGTTCAAGAGTCTCCAGCTGGGCATTATACTGCTAAATCTCAGTACCCACCCCAAGGGTCCAACACCTACAGTTATTCCCAGCACCAGCTCCCACCTCAATGAAAGATGTTTCTTTGCTTGACCCCCATCCAACAGCTGAGAAACTCCTGCTAGGCTCTCTCTGAACTTGCCGCCGGCCACCCTCTCTGCCTGGACCTAAAGGTTCACCTATTACCAGACTTTATTGATGCCAAATTAGGCCTCCATAAGAAGACTGGCTCCAGGAAAGCTGGTAACCCCAGAAATCATGTGTAACATTTTGCCTGCACATATACATGTGTGTGCTTCTTGACCAAGAACACTTAGAACTTAGATCCTAAGAGTTCCATGATTCTGAGAAGATAAAAAAACAAAATCACTTCTATAGGGCCATGTTCTTGACTGATCAACCTGGGTTACAAATTCCAGGCTGGTACTTACTCTTATTTTATAACAAAATCAAGCTTTATGAGAGGAAAGTATACCAAGAACCCTCAGTGTCTGGAGACACCTGAATTTAAATCTAGTTTTCCTATTTCTTTTCCAGTGTACTTCTGGCCTATGCACTATCTTCCATCAGACTACTTTTACATTTCACTCTGCTGGTCATGCTACCAGCTGTCATCTCTGTTTTTAAATAATACAATGCTTGGCACATCATAAGTACTCAATAAAAATGTCAGCTCTTGATCTTATTTCTCAATCAAGTATGGCCACTTAGTATAGGAAAGTGAAAATTCAATGTTTTCAAGGCTGCTCTCCCTGGAAAATACTGATTTAATTCCTAGGCAAGTCACTTTTCCCAAGAAAAGTAAACTCCTCCAGATGTCTCCTTAGTTTCCACAAGCCTATGAGAGGCATAGGATAACAGCAAGTTGCAGACTGGCCTCGAAGATGATGCTTGTGAACCTATGCCATCAGTATGAAGAAGTGAGAGGATGATGGCCAATGCCTATCTGGGTGAAATTGTGTGGTGGTGTGGAAAGTTTGTGGGGGGTACTCCAACCATTCTAGGAGTCTTCCTTCATGCTCTCCTGTTGTCTCCCTCTGTCCTTATCACCCTGATGGCTAACTGCTGAAGCATTAGCTAGTAAATGAGGAGCTGACAAAGTGAGATATGAGAATTCATTAGCACTTTCAAAGGGAGCCTCTCAAGGTCTATGCTGAGGTTTTCTCAGATCATCAAGCTGACTCAACAGTCTACATGGCCTATGAAGAAGCAGCCTATTGTCACTTGTCCAGAATGCTGGGTGTCCTGGGTCTAGGACTTGATCTCAGGATTAAATCTCAACTTCACCTCTGGAAACTGACTCCACTAGGTGGGCTTTCCCTGTGTAGTGCCACCTGGGTACTCTGGCTTCTCATTGCTAAGGTAAGCCTTGGCCTACTTCATCAGAAAGATCTAAAACCTTAGATCTTAATCCTTCAGCAAAGACCTCTGATCCATGGTCATTCAAAATGTGTATAATTTGATGTTATAGCTCAGCAGAAGGAGCTCCTCTCACAATTTTATTTTTTTCTGACTTTTACTTTATTTTTTCCTTTATTTATACAGATTCTCCAAGATATCTCACCCACTCCAACCTTGAATTAAGTCTGTCAGTTAATTCTTTAAAGAGACAATAAAACTGACAAGGTACAGAGATGATGCAGGTACTCCTTCTTGAATGCAAAAATTCAATGTCAACTTGGAAATCTTAAAAAATTTACTAAGTAAGTTACTGTCATGAGAATTCTAGTCATGAAGCAATTCCTACTATTTCTGGAAAATTTTTTAACCCCATGATGCAGTAACACATCTAACTTATTAAGCTTTTTGTATTTGATAACAGCTGTGGTATTTAATGGAGAAGGCAATGGCACCTCACTCCAGTACTCTTGCCTGGAGAATCCCATGGGCGGAGGAGCCTGGTAGGCTGCAGTTCATGGGGTCCCTAAGAGTCGGGCACGACTGAGCGACTTCACTTTCACTTTTCACTTTCATGCATTGGAGAAGGAAATGGCAACCCACTCCAGTGTTCTTGCCTGGAGAATCCCAGGGACAGAGGAGCTTAGTGGGCTGCCGTCTATGGGGTCGCACAGAGTCGGACACGACTGAAGCAACTTAGCAGCAGCAGCAGCAGTGGTATTTAATGTTTGCCATCATTCAAAATGGAAGCTGTCCTTATTTCAATACAATCAAGTGAACCTAATTTAAATAACAGAGCCTTTTGGAAAACAGAGACTCACCTCTCAATGCAAAGAACAAATATTTGCATTACCGTATATTTATATTAATATATGCAAAAATTTCCCAAGCATTCAGCCAAGTTATAAATTTTTATAACTTCTTTGAATTGTTAACATTTTTTTAACACACTGCATTATTTCAGCTTTGTGAAGGGCTCAATAACAATCTTTCTGGTCAGGAAAAAGGAAAGGACATTAGAATAAAGAATGCAGAATAAATAAAAACAAAACAGTACAGCCCGTACATCCACTCATACAAAGACAACCTTCATGGTGAGCTATAAGCAATTATAATAACACAATGTCCTTCATGTTGATTTCAGCAGTGAAAAGAATTTCTCTAGTTATTGAAGACTTTCCTGGCCAAGTTTCAGAAGAAAAAAAATCTGATTCTATCCCAATCTGACTTCTGTGCAATGCAAGTCATGCACATTTTAATCGCTGATATATAATGCTGCCATTCTTCTACAAACTGTTAACAGCTGTAGAAACTATTATAGCCGGCTTCAAAACATGTCTGTGTAGTCAGTGCTCTCCAGACACTTAGCAATCCCAAAGCTATTCCTAGACTCACTCAGATTGCAGTATGAACACAAAGTTTTGATTTATGTTCCTAATGAAACAACAAACTTCTGATCTTTCCTCTAAATGGCCATTCAGATTACATGAACAGCATGTGCTTCAGGGGAAAGTGGAGGGCAGAATTTACAGAAACAAAAAGGAAGCAAGAAAATAAATGGAGGGGCCACCCACAGTTACCTTAAGGAAAACCCACAGTCATCAGCATAAAGCACTGTATTGGAGTTACATCTTGTGGCCACAAAAGGCACTTGTGCTCATAGAGAAAGAAATAGCAGCAGAGGCTTTGGATGAGGAGAACAACCCAGTGAGAGCATGTGCCCTAAGCTGCAACATGGGTAAAACTGGTGATGGACATTAACACACCCAAGTGCTACCCTGACTATGAGCAAAGATGCAAAAGGGCCATGAGATTCTCATTTTAACTGAAAGTTCCACTTCACTGAATCATGACCAAAATCCCCTGAAACTGACAAACTCATGCAAGGGAATTTTTTAGCTGTAGCAATCCAACCGCCCTCAAAAACACACTGTCCACTGGAGATCCTCCTTAAGCTACAAAGTTCCCTTATTCCACATTTGCCAGATAAAACTCAAATACACTGGGGTGCTTCCCTAAAACTGCTTTGTTTCAAACTAATCATTAAAGGATACCAACACATCAGATATCTAAATTGTTCATAAAGAAAGGAAATATTGATATGCAACCAAATTTCAAATAACATCCAATTGTGATGATTAGTGAAAGAAATCTCCATAGGATATTCCCTATCTTCTGTTTTCCACTTTAGAGAAGGTATTAAGTTTGTATCTTCTTAAAATAAGTCATTTACTTACTTCCCTCCCTGCTGACTGAGATCAAGTAGAGAAGCCATAGTAGTCATTAACTTCCCCATTGAGAACCCTCTCTATGCTGGGTACAGGAATGCACACTAAAATAGCAAGAGACTCAGCCTTTGTCCAGGAGAGGATTCAAATATAGTTGGGAAAGAAAACATAAATAGGTATAAAAATAAGTAGAGAATCAAAAGTGTTGAGGGTGTATAAGAATGGAGTAATCTGAGTGAGATGGTGTTGAAGGGCTATATAGCTATGGGCAAGTTATTCAGGTTCTCTGAACCCAGAGTCAAAGCATAAATGCTGGGGGAAGACAGGTGACAGGAGAGCTGTAGTATCTACATGAGATATTGTTCACTGCTCATGTACCAGTTAGAATGTATTAAGTAGGTATGTATTAAGTAATGGAATACCCAACTAGAGTCATTTAAATAACGAGGCCATTAAGTCATCTCATATGACCAGAAATTTGAAAATAGGTACTTCAAGTCCTGCTCTTGTGACTCAGGATCTTTTTACCTTTCTCTTCTACCATTTGCAAATGTGAATGTTTTTCCCCATGACTGCTATCCACGTTGCAAAGAGAGCTGCTGCAGCACCAGCTGACATTGCACTTATATTCACGGTAGGAAGAAGAGGAAAGGGAAGGTCCCAGTAAACTCTCTTCTAACACTTGTCCCTTTAAACAAGAAAATGAAAACTTTCCCAGAAGCCTCATCCCCAGAGGATTTCTACTTATTGACCATAATTGTATCATTTGGCTACCACTAACAGCAAGGAAAGCTGGAAATGTGTGTATCTAGTAATGAAACTACTATCATAAGCTTGGATAATCATGATTCAGCCCCAACCTTCAGTACAATACTGCCAAAAGAAATCAAGTTTCATCAGCAAGAAAGAGTAAAGAGACTGAAAATGACAGCTGAGTACTCAGTGAATAGTGTCTTCATGTTCCCTTGTTTTTATTTTCTATCTTAATGAAAAACTTCAGATTTTTTTCTGCTGTTACATAAAAGCAGAAATATGACTTCTATTTTTATGTAGAGTATGTCCATTTTGTTTCCAATGATAATTTGGTATAAAACAAATTACCTTTTTTCTTTAAGTGCCATAAAACTATCTTATGAAATGAGATAGGAGGTGTGCTGCTCAAGCATAAAGTACTTGTAACAGACAGTGTTGGTTGTCCACCCTACAAATATTTGCACCAGTTCTTCTTTGCTAATTGAACCCTGATCTTTATCACCCTCCATGGGGCCACATGTTCAGTGAAAATACTTCTGTTTCATTTCATATTTATCTACCTATCTAAACTATTCCAATTATAATAATTTCATTTCTTAAATCAGTAATTTATTTAGGAATGAGGATGCAACATAACTCATTCTGTCTAATGAATTGTGAGGGGACATCCGCTAATGATCTTCTAGGAAAAGTTTTCCTCTTCTGAAACAGACTAATTGAGAAACCATCCTTTTTTTCATCTCAGTGAATTGAGGATATGATGCCTAGAGCATCAGCAGCCATTTTGCAACAATAAGAAGATAAACCTAGGAAAAGACCAACATGTTGAGAACAGTAAAACAGAAACTGGGGTCCTGATGTCATTGTTGAGCCAATGAATTAACCATCCAGAAAGTGTCCTACCTCTAGGGGTTTTATTATGTGAGATAATAAATTCTTCTTTATTTCAAAGACTTACTGTTTATTTCCTTTGAAGCCAAGGCATCCTCAATGACATGATGCTATTCCTATTAGCATATATACTAGGTTCTAAATTTTCATTAATAAGCTTATTTCACCAGCAGCAGCATCAAGCTTTTATCAGTTCCCAGTTAGCAGTAGGATGCTGTACGACTCTTTGATGAGGTCAAGCTGATTTATCATCATACTCCATGCCGCTACATCAGCCTTAGTAGAACTAGACATATGAAGTCCACGTGGTCAGAAAATCCAACCTCAGTCATGGTGAAAAAGGCTTTGAGGCTGTTCAGGTTCACCACTTAAAGATTCTCTATTTCCCCTCAGCCACCCACAACCCATCTACAGTGAAGTGCCTCATTAATTATAACAGGAGTCCCATATACTGCTACTAAAGTCACAGGAAAAAGGGCACGAGAAGCTTAAAGAAGAGCTACAGAAATCATGAAACAGTTTGATAGAAAAGTAAAAGAGCTTTGTCTATTTAAAAAAAAAAACTGACTATAATTTTGGGCTTCTAATTTTTTTTTTAGTCACTTTTATTTTTTTTAATATAAATTTATTTATTTTAATTAGAGGCTAATTACTTTACAATATTATATTGGTTTGGCCATACATCAACATGAATCTGCCACGGGTGTACACGTGTTCCCCATCCTGAACCCCTCTCCCATGTCCCTCCCCATACCATCCCTCTGGGTCATTCCAGTGCACCATCCCTGAGCATCCTGTATCATGCATCAAACCTGGACTGGTGATTCATTTCACATATGATATTATACATGTTTCAATGCCATTCTCCCAAAGCATCCCACCCTCACCCTCTGCCAGAGTCCAAAAGACTGTTCTATACATCTGTGTCTCTTTTGCTGT
This sequence comes from Bubalus kerabau, assembly GCF_029407905.1. NCBI lineage: Eukaryota > Metazoa > Chordata > Mammalia > Artiodactyla > Bovidae > Bubalus > Bubalus kerabau. The sequence goes on from NC_073624.1 coordinate 142,075,388, forward strand.
CTCGCATACAGGGTTATCATTACCACCTTTCTAAATTCCATATATATACGTTAGTATACTGGAGAAGGGGATGGCAAACCACTTCAGTATTCTTGCCTTGAGAACCCCATGACAGTATGAAAAGGCAAAATGATAGGATACTGAAAGAAGAACTCCCCAGGTCAGTAGGTGCCCAATATGCTACTGGAGATCAGTGGAGAAATAACTCCAGAAAGAATGAAGGGATGGAGCCAAAGCAAAAACAATACCCAACTGTGGATGTGACTGGTGATAGAAGCAAGGTCCGATGCTGTAAAGAGCAATATACACTGGGGTGTTTCCCTAAAACTGCTTTGTTTCAAACTAATCATTAAAGGATACCAACATATCAGATATCTAAATTGTTCATAAAGAAAGGAAATATTGATATGCAACCAAATTTCAAATAACATCCAATTGTGATGATTAGTGAAAGAAATCTCCATAGGATATTCCCTATCTTCTGTTTTCCACTTTAGAGAAGGTATTAAGTTTGTATCTTCTTAAAATAAGTCATTTACTTACTTCCCTCCCTGCTGACTGAGATCAAGTAGAGAAGCCATAGTAGTCATTAACTTCCCCATTGAGAACCCTCTCTATGCTGGGTACAGGAATGCACACTAAAATAGCAAGAGACTCAGCCTTTGTCCAGGAGAGGATTCAAATATAGTTGGGAAAGAAAACATAAATAGGTATAAAAATAAGTAGAGAATCAAAAGTGTTGAGGGTGTATAAGAATGGAGTAATCTGAATGAGATGGTGTTGAAGGGCTATATAGCTATGGGCAAGTTATTCAGGTTCTCTGAACCCAGAGTCAAAGCATAAATGCTGGGGGAAGACAGGTGACAGGAGAGCTGTAGTATCTACATGAGATATTGTTCACTGCTCATGTACCAGTTAGAATGTATTAAGTAGGTATGTATTAAGTAATGGAATACCCAACTAGAGTCATTTAAATAACGAGGCAAAATGATAGGATACTGAAAGACGAACTCCCCAGGTCAGTAGGTGCCCAATATGCTACTGGAGATCAGTGGAGAAATAACTCCAGAAAGAATGAAGGGATGGAGCCAAAGCAAAAACAATACCCAACTGTGGATGTGACTGGTGATAGAAGCACGGTCCGATGCTGTAAAAAGCAATATTGCATAGGAACCTGGAATGTCAGGTCCATGAATCAAGGCAAATTGGAAGTGGTCAAACAAGAGATGGCAAGAGTGAATGTCGATATTCTAGGAATCAGCGAACTCAAATGGACTGGAATGGGTGAATTTAACTCAGATGACCATTATATCTACTACTGCAGACAGGAATCCCTCAGAAGAAATGGAGTAGCCATGATGGTCAACAAAAGAGTCCAAAATGCAGTACTTGGATGCAATCTCAAAAACGACAGAATGATCTCTGTTCGTTTCCAAGGCAAACCATTCAATATCACAGTAATCCAAGTCTATGCCCCAACCAGTAATGCTGAAGAAGCTGAAGTTGAACGGTTCTATGAAGACCTACAAGACCTTTTAGAACTAACACCCAAAAAAGATGTCCTTTTCATTATAGGGGACTGGAATGCAAAAGTAGGAAGTCAAGAAACACCTGGAGTAACAGGCAAATTTGGCCTTGGAATACAGAATGAAGCAGGGCAAAGGCTAATAGAGTTTTGCCAAGAAAATGCACTGGTCATAGCAAACACCCTCTTCCAACAACACAAGAGAAGACTCTACACAGGACATCACCAGATGGTCAACACCAAAATCAGATTGATTATATTCTTTGCAGCCAAAGATGGAGAAGCTTTATGCAGTCAACAAAAACATGACCAGGAGCTGACTGTGGCTTAGACCATGAACTCCTTATTGCCAAATTCAGACTTAAATTGAAGAAAGTAGGGAAAACCACTAGACCATTCAGGTATGACCTAAATCAAATCCCTTATGATTATACAGTGGAAGTGAAAAATAGATTTAAGGGACTAGATCTGATAGAGTGCCTGATGAACTATGGACTGAGGTTCGTGACACTGTACAGGAGACAGGGATTAAGGTCATCCCCATGGAAAAGAAATGCAAAAAAGCAAAATGGCTGTCTGGGGAGGCCTTACAAATAGCTGTGAAAAGAAGAGAAGCGAAAAGCAAAGGAGAAAAGGAAAGATATAAGCATCTGAATGCAGAGTTACAAAGAATAGCAAGAAGAGATAAGAAAGCCTTCCTCAGCGATCAATGCAAAGAAATAGAGGAAACCAACAGGATGGGAAAGACTAGAGATCTCTTCAAGAAAATTAGAGATACCAAGGGAACATTTCATGAAAAGATGGGCTCAATAAAGGACAGAAATGGGATGGACCCAACAGAAGCAGAAGATATTAAGAAGAGGTGGCAAGAATACACAGAAGAACTGTACAAAAAAGATCTTCACGACCCAGATAATCATGATGGTGTGATCACTGACCTAGAGCCAGACATCCTGGAATGTGAAGTCATGTGGGCCTTAGAAAGCATCACTACAAACAAAGCTAGTAGAGGTGATGGAATTCCAGTTGAGCTATTTCAAATCCTGAAAGATGATGCTGTGAAAGTGCTGCACTCAATATGCCAGCAAATTTGGAAAACTCAGCAGTGGCCACAGGACTGGAAAAGGTCAGTTTTCATTCCAATCCCAAACAAAGGCAATGCCAAAGAATGCTCAAACTACCGCACAATTGCATTCATCTCACACGCTAGTAAAATAATGCTCAAAATTCTCCAAGCCAGGATTCAGCAACATGTGAACTGTGAACTTCCAGACGTTCAATCTGGATTTAGAAAAGGCAGAGGAACCAGAGATCAAATTGCCAACATCCGCTGGATCATGGAAAAAGCAAGAGAGTTCCAGAAAAACATCTATTTCTGCTTTATTGACTATGCCAAAGCCTTTGACTGTGTGGATCACAATCAACTGTGGAAAATTCTGAAAGAGATGGGAATACCAGACCACCTGACCTTCCTCTTGAGAAATCTGTATGCATGTCAGGAAGCAACAGTTAGAACTGGACATGGAACAACAGACTGGTTCCAAATAGGAAAAGGAGTACGTCAGGGCTGTATATTGTCACCCTGCCTATTTAACTTATATGCAGAGTACATCATGAGAAACGCTGGGCTGGAAGAAGCACAAGCTGGAATCAAGATTGCCGGAAGAAATATCAATAACCTCAGATATGTAGATGACACCACCCTTATGGCAGAAAGTGAAGAGGAACTAAAAAGCCTCTTGATGAAGGTAAAAGAGGAGAGTGAAAATGTTGGCTTAAAGCTCAACATTCAGAAAACGAAGATCATGGCATCTGGTCCCATCACTTCATGGGAAATAGATGGGGAAACAGTGGAAACCGTGTCAGACTTTATTTTGGGGGGCTCCAAAATCACTGCAGATGGTGACTGCAGCCATGAAATTAAAAGACGCTTACTCCTTGGAAGGAAAGTTATGACCAACCTAGATAGCATATTCAAAAGCAGAGACATTACTTTGCCAACAAAAGTCCGTCTAGTCAAGGCTATGGTTTTTCCAGTGGTCATGTATGGATGAGAGAGTTGGACTGTGAAGAAAGCTGAGTGCTGAAGAATCAATGCTTTTGAACTGTGGTGTTGGAGAAGACTCTTGAGAGTCCCTTGGACTGCAAGGAGATCCAACCAGTCCATTCTGAAGGAGATCAGCTCTGGGATTTCTTTGGAAGCAATGATGCTAAAGCTGAAACTCCAGTACTTTGGCCACCTCATGCAAAGAGTTGACTCATTGGAAAAGACTCTGATGCTGGGAGGGATTGGGGGCAGGAGGAGAAGGGGATGACAGATGAGATGGCTGGATGGCATCACTGACTCGATGGACGTGAGTCTGCGTGAACTCTGGGAGTTGGTGATGGACAGGGAGGCCTGGTGTGCTGCGATTGATGGGGTCACAAAGAGTCGGACACGACTGAGCGACTGAACTGAACTGAATACTGGTGTTTTTCTTTCTGGCTTACTTCACTCTGTATAATAGGCTCCAGTTTCATCCACTTCATTAGAACTGACTCAAATGTATTCTTTTTAATGGCTGAGTAACACTCCATTGTGTATATGTACCACAGCTTTCTTATCCATTCATCTGCTGATGGACATCTAGGTTGCTTCCATGTCCTGGCTATTATAAACAGTGCTGCGATGAACATTGGGGTACACGTGTCTCTTTCAATTCTGGTTTCCTCAGTGTGTATTGGGCTTCTATTCTTATAAACTAACATATGTCTCCTACTTAATTTATATGGAGAGATTTTAAAAAGATACAAAAGTACATCCAGATACAAATGTATATAAATTGGAAAAACAGTATTTAGTCCTGATTTATTTACTATGTTTCATCATAAGTTCTCATAAAAATCTTTTTATACAAAAGATTTTAAATGGTTAAATGTCTAAAATGTCAACTGACATACATATACTTTTTCTAGAAGTTGTCAAGCACAGCTGCGTGTTAGTTATATAAAATCTTGCCAAAGAAGATCATGTATTATTCCTTTTTTAAGTTTTAAAAGAAGCTTTATTGATACACTATTCGTAACTGTATAGTTGACCCATTTAATGCATTTAGTGTGTAAGTCAATGATTTTTAGTATATTCACAGGTACATCTAACAATCGCCAAAGTCAATCTTAGAATATTTTCACCATCTCAAAAAGAAATTACATATTCTTTAACTATCATCCCCATCTCCCCTTTGCTTCTTCCATGTATCATTCTTATTACCCAGGACTCCAACAGCTAATGTTTCTCTCCTGATGGTGAGATTGGCTTCTCTGAATCCCATTGCAGGGTTCCCTTTAAAATGCCTTTCACTTACTCCTTCTTGTATGAGGGCAATACCTTAAAAGTGCCCTAAATAAACTTCTACCTTGGCAAGGGGAAAAATACACGGCAAATTTTTGTCCCAAGTTTCATATGCTTACAGAGCCTTAGAAGGTCTTAGGCCGGACTCCCAACTAGCTGGGGCAAATCACTTTGCTTATATCTTTATAACATAGTTTTCCATACACTTCTAAAATCTGAGCTTGAGGATATCTTAATAGAAATCTCTCAAAAGCAAAAAGAACAAATACTGAAAACAAACAGTATATCCAAGGACTGTGGGACTTCCCATATGGTGCTGGTTGTAAAGAACCCGCCTGCCAATGCAGGAGATAAAAGAGACATGAGTTTGATCCCTGGGCCAGGAAGATCCCCTGGAGTGGGAAATGGCAACCCACTCCAGTATTCTTGCCTGGAGAATCCCATGGACAGAGGAGCCTGGCAGGTTATAGTCCATAGGGTCGCACAGAGTCAGACATGACTAAAGCGACTTAGCACACGTGCAAGGACTGTGAAACAACTGAGAAGGTATAACATACATGTGATGGGAATACCATAAGTAAAAGAAAGAAAAAGAAAATAGTATTTTAAACAATGACAGACTCTTCTCAAATTAGTGTCAGACAGCAAACCACAGACTCAGGAAGCTCAGGGGACACCAAGAAGGATAAATATCAAAAAAAAAAAAAAAAACTGCACATAGGCATATCATTTTCAAACTACAGAAAATCAAAGATAAATAAAAAATCCTGAAAGAAGCCAGAGGGAAGAGACACCTTACCGACAGAGGAACAATCAACTTCTCCTCAGAAACCATGCAAGGAGTGGAGTGAAATATTTAAAGTGTTGAGAGAATAATACAGCCAACCTAGAATCCAGTATCCTAAGAAATTATTCCTCAAAAATGAAAGAAAAAACAAAGACTTTCTCAGACAAACAAAAACTGGGGGGAATTTGTTGCCTTACACCTGCCTTGCAAGAAATGTTAAATGATATTCTTCAGAAAGAATGAAAGTATATATGTCAGAAAGTGACTTAGCATGTACGCACACACATGCTTATATATAAGTGAAATGAATGACAGCAATAATATGAGGGAAGAGAGGGAGAAAATAGGATTATTTTATTATAAGGTATTCATACAACCCATGAAGTATTATAGTGTTATTTGAAAGTGGACTTGGATTAGCTGTAAATGTATACTGCAAACTCTAGGGCAATCATTAAAAAAAAAAGTATCACTGATAGGCTAAGAAACGAGATAAAATGGAATCATATAAAAATACTTAATTAAAACCACACAAGGCAAAAAAAGAATGAAAAATAAAAATAGGAACAAAGAACAAGGGCAATAAATAAACAGTAACAAATATGTAGATATTAATCCTATTATACCAATAATCACATTGAATGTCAATGGTCTAAATCACCAATTAGAAGACAGAGATTGTTAGAATAGTTTAAAAACAAGACCAACTAAATGTTGTTAAAAAGAAACCCACCTTAAACGTAAAGATGCATACAGATTAAAAGTAAACGGATGGATTCATATTGATATATGGCAAAACCAATACAATATTGTAAAGTTAAATAATAAAATAAAATTTAAAAAAAAATAAATAAAAGTAAACAGATGGAGAAAAATACACCAGGTTAACACTAATGAAAAGAAAGCACTAAAAAGACTGCACTAATGAAAAAGAGCTTCCCTTCTGGCTTAGCTGGTAAAGAATCCACCTGCAATGTGGGAGACCTGGGTTCAATGCCTGGGTTGGGAAGATCCCCTGGAGAAGGGAAAGGCTACCCACTCCACTATTCTGGCCTGGAGAATCCCATGGACTATATAGTCCACAGGGTCGCTAAGAGTCAGACACGACTGAGTGACTTTTACTTTCTCAGCTACATTCTTTCTCAGCTACATTAACTTCAGGCAGAGCAGACTTCAAAGCAAGGAAAGTAAACAGAGATAAACAAGAGCATTGCATATGATAAAGGGATCAATTCTCCAAGAAGATGTAACAATCTTTATCACGTATGTACTTAACAATGCAGTGTTAAACTATAAGAACCAAGAATTGAGCAAGAAGAACAGAAAAACCCACTATCACTATTGGAAACTTCAACCATCCCCTATCAGAAATGGACAGGTCCAACAGGCAGAAAACCGTAATTGAATTCAAGAACACTATCAATCACCTGGATGTAACAGATATATACAGACTACTTCATCCAATAACAGCAAAATACACATTCTTCTCAAGCTCATATGGAACATTCACTAAGACAGGTCACATTATGCACCATGAAAAGGCAAATAGTCTTAACCTAGAATGAGTGACCCTATCCAGAAGATTAGGTTCTATTTCCAGCCCATGGTTTCATGAAGGACCCCCACAAACTAAGTTAGTCTAGAAAAAGACTGACAGTGACTAGAACAGTGAGACAAACATAAGAGCTGAATTATCTGAGAGGCTTAGCATGCAGAAGAGAAAACACAGAAGTCACACTCCTTAAATATTTTTGGAATGGATCATGAAAAAAGGAGAGAAAACATGTTCTATGTCATAGGAAGAATCCTGGCTGCAGATTAGAGGAATACAGTTTCATCTTGACATGAAGAATTTTCTTACCAACTTCATCTTCCAGCCAATGGATGATGGTCTCGGGCACATACCACCAACAATGGGCACTCCAGCACCACAAGGGCCAGATGGAAGTCAAGTGGCCATCAAGGAAACCAACAGCTTCTCAGGGAGCCCCTGAGAAACATTTCTACAGCTGGAGCCAGAGGAAACCCAGCTGATTTCCAAGAGCCCCTTTCACAATTAGAGTTGGGTTTTGTTCCCAAGTGGTACAACCATAAATTTTGAGACTGATTTTATCTCACAGATCATGTACCATCTCCTCAGGTTATTTAAGGTAAATGACTTTATAGTCTCCCCAAAACTATTATTCATACAATTCCCTTCCACATATGTGAACTAACATCTTTCACCAATTTTCACACTGCCTCATTCACTGATACCCCTGCCTCTAAGATGTCTTGTTTTTCTTTTTTTTCAGTTATACATGTAATTATTCTTTTTCAAATTCTTTTCCCACTTAGGTTGTTACATAATGTTGAGCAGAGTTCCCTCTGCCATATAGCAGGTCCTTGATGGTTATCTATTTTAAATATAGCAGTGTATAATATCAATCCCAAACTCCCTAACTATCCTTCTCCCCCAACCTTCCCCCTAGTAAACGTAAGTTTGTTCTCTTAATCTGTAAGTCTATTTTCTTTCTAAAATGTTAAGATAATTGTTAACTTGGTCAGAGTGCCAGCTTTAGGCATTATTTCCCTATATGTCTCCTTTCTATAATTGTCTCTCTGTGGCTCCTTAGATTCTGAATCTTTTAATAAGCTGCTAGGTCTAAAATTGGCTCTTTGCCCAGTGTGGGGTTTCCCCAGCCTAGATGTGTGAAAAGACACATCACAACCTGTGGCATTGGGGAAGTCCCAAGGCCCCCAAAGGTCTGAACTATTTTATGTTGAATATTAAATGTAGGAGAAGCTTGACTAGTTGGTATGGAAGAGAGGGGGATTTTCCGTTGTGAAATAGTGACTAGATACTATTTTCACAATAAAAGATCATTTATCTTCATTGACTCACTCATACACACCTCCTTGACTGATTCGTTCTTTTATCAACTGTCCAATATTCTAGCAGCACCATCAAGAGAGTCAGGTCCAAGGGTACAAGCAGTACAATTGGATTGCACATTAGCATCTGAACCAAGTGGGAAACCTGGGGTTGCTTTTCTAAAATATTGAAGAAATCTTAGTAGCGGGCAATGCCTAAATGTTTACCACATAACAAAGACCTTGGACAAAGTTCTGAATAACTTTCATCCACTAACAATCAATGGAAAATGCCAGTGAATTTTGGGGGAAAAGTTTGCTTACTTTCTATGGATTAAAATGTGATACTCCTCAAGTCATCCAGGTTCTATTAAAATGCTTTCATAGTAACAGCCCTCTTTAATAGACCAAAGGAGAAGAAAAATCTAGGAGAGTCCCTTTCTAGTCAAGTTATATCTACCAAAATCACTGCAGATGGTGACTGCAGCCATGAAATTAAAAGACGCTTATTCCTTGGAAGGAAAGTTATGACCAACCTAGATAGCATATTCAAAAGCAGAGACATTACTTTGCCAACAAAGGTCCATCTAGTCAAGGCTATGGTTTTTCCAGTGGTCATGTATGGATGTGAGAGTTGGACTGTCAAGAAGGCTGAGCACCGAAGAACTGATGCTTTTGAACTGTGGTGTTGGAGAAGACTCTTGAGAGTCCCTTGGACTGCAAGGAGATCCAACCAGTCCATTCTGAAGGAGATCGGCCCTGGGTGTTCTTTGGAAGGAATGATGCTAAAGCTGAAACTCCAGTACTTTGGCCACCTCAGGCGAAGAGCTGACTCATTGGAAAAGACTCTGATGCTGGGAGGGATTGGGGGCAGGAGGAGAAGGGGACGACAGAGGATGAGATGGCTGGATGGCATCACCGACTCGATGGACGTGAGTCTGAGTGAACTCCAGGAGTTGGTGATGGACAGGGAGGCCTGGCATGCTGCGATTCATGGGGTCGCAAAGAGTCGGACACGACTGAGCGACCGAACTGAAATGAACTGAACTGAACTGAAATGTATGATATAATGAAACAAGCAGTTTGCATGGGTCTACTCATCTTAACTGTTAACAACTTAGAACGAAGAATCAGAACAAGTTCACCTTGGCATGTGGAGATGGAGGAGAGAGGAGCTGGAAGATGTTAATCCTAAGCATCTGGATCCACATCTGGGTGCTAAAGTTTTAAATCCAGGCAAGGAGAAAGAAGTAGGGTCCATAGAAGTCAACACTCTTTTGAGCCCACAGCCTCCTCTTTGCTGCCCAACACCTATTTGCAAAGTGTGTGTAAGTTGATAAATTTGCCTGTCTGCTTTGGTCCTTCCTAGGCTATACCATCACAAAAGGGATGGAGAGTTCTCTGAGGATGATCTACTGAGATAGTTAATAGAAAAGAGAATAACACCAGGAAAAGAGAGGATGTAAAGGATAGGAGGTATGGATTATTAATAAAAATTATCTTTAAAATACACTAAAAGTTAGCATGCCCCAAAACTAGTTTATTCAAGCTGCCAAGTTTATTCCTGCCTTAGAACCTCTGCCTGGAATGTTTACCCAGATTCTACCTGGAGAAGGAATGGCAACCCATTCTAGTATTCTTGCCTTGAAAATCCCGTGGGCTGAGGAGCCTGGTACATGGCTACAGACCATGGAGTCACAAAGAGTCAGACGTGACTGAGTGACTTCAGGTTTACGTTAACTGGATCTGGATCCTTCTTGTCTTTTAGGTCCAGCTCAAATGCTACATTCACCAAGCAGATTTCTGTTTCCAGACAAAGTAGTCACCCAGTTACATTCACTATGCTATTTTTATCCTAGTACTTGGGGCATTTTGAAATTATCTTGTTCTTTTGTTTCCTTTCTATTGTTTACCCCCCTGTTTTAGAGTAAGTTCCACGCAAACAGCAATCTTGCTGTCATTATTATATCATTATTATATAACTTACCCACAGACATGTACCTAATGCATGGAGGGTGTTTCAGTCAGTCAGTTACTTCAGTCACTCAGTTGTGTCTGACTCTGCAACCCCATGGACGGCAGCATGCCAGGCTTCCTTGTCCATCACCAACTCCCAGAGTCATGGAGAGGGTGTTTAATACACATTTAGTGAATGAATAAACGACCAAGTCAGTGGTGGAAAGTTTTGAGTTTCCAGTAACTCAGAACAGATTTTTTTGCTTTAATGGATTTTCTAACAAATTTTCTTGTAGAACTCCATTCCCCAATAATATTGATACCAGGTAATGAAGTATGTAAATGAGAAAGCCTGTTGTCACTGAGATTATCTAAGCAATTTAAAGAATAAAACTTCTCTAAGTACAAGCTATTATTAGGGAGTATGAACTATCAGACTATGAATCACAATCATAAAATAGAATTCTCTATTACTTACTGTTTCTGACAAATACACCATTACTTCATCTTTCTTCTGACACCCCCAGGGAGCTGCTATACACAAGGACTGCCTCTTTATTTTCAAAAGCAACTTGGTAAGAGTAAAAGCAGTAACTTTTAAAAATCTATGAGGCACTTTTCTTCACACCCTCAGCATTTCTTTCACCACTTTCACTGAGTGAAATGATTCCTCTTTAACCTCTCCCCTCACACTCGCTAAAATCTAAGCACAGTCCCCAAATCCTATATCCAGAAGTACGAAGAAGACCAGTGCTATATAAATCTATTATCTCCACCAACAGCATTTCTTGCTATATGAAAGCAATTTTAACGTGCTAAAAACAGTCACCTGCTAAAATGTTAAAATTCTCCAACCAGTAAGAAATACCAAAAAAATTTTTCTTCTCAGACAAAAATAAAACACTGCAATATGAAGTGTACTTTGTAAATCAAATAACTAGAAGCCAAGTGCCAAGGGCCAAGATACAAATAGTTGCATCTAACAGATTTCCTACATTCTCCATGATAGACTGTCTTATGGGACAATGGCTACATGGAAAATTTATTTTCATTAATGCTGTTCATTTGGGAATTAAATTCTATTTGTGTTAGCTTTAGAACAACAACAACAACAACAACAACAACAAAAAAAAACAATTGTACTGTTACCTAAAGTCCGTTTTGCACATTAAATAAAATGTGTCAACTAGGGATTTGCAGCCTGTCCTGGCTTTCAGCTGCAGTGCATAGCTGTGGGCTTTCCCGAGCAGAACAAATGTGTGCGTGGGAGAGAACACACACTGCTGACTGTATCAGGGAGAGGCCATAAAAGAGGAGACGCTCTGGTGGGAAAGTTCAGGCAGGATTACCAGGAGGTTGGAAAGAATTCCATTAAGTAAGCCAGACTCACTGCCTCTATGGGCTACATAATGCACACAAGGCCAAAACAGAAAAACAAAAACAAAAACAAAAAAACGTGTAACTCTTCTGTAGAAGCACAAGTGCGAGAACAGGGGCTGAGTCTTTGCATCACATTTTTCCACTGGAGTCCTCTGCTCTCTTCTTTTCTATCAAGTTTTCCCAGTTCTTTCGTGGAGGTCAAGTACATAGCATCAGAAAAGCTTTTTCTAACACATCTTGCCTAGGTTGACTTCCATGTATTTGTGAGCTTCTATTTGTCTTTACAAATATGTAACAATGCTATACAAACCCCATAAACTGTTTCTGTTCTCTTTCTAGCCTCTGTGTGTTCTGTTCAAGGTAGATTATAATCTCCCCATCAGAGATTATACGCCCCCTACTTTCTATCCACAGAGTTTAGTACAATCCTTTCGCAAAACAGTTATTTAATAAAAGCTGGATGAATGACTGAGCAACTTATATTCTAATAGATCAAAAATCAGGGGTTCCATGCAATTTAGGGAACACTGACCTGCCTCTTGAGAAACCTATATTCAGGTCAGAAGCAACAGTTAGAACTGGACATGGAACAACAGACTGGTTCCAAATAGGAAAAGGAGTACGTCAAGGCTGTATATTGTCACCCTGCTTATTAAACTTATATGCAGAGTACATCATGAGAAACGCTGGGCTGGAAGAAGCACAAGCTGGAATCAAGATTGCCGGGAGAAATATCAATAACCTCAGATATGCAGATGACACCACCCTTATGGCAGAAAGTGAAGAGGAACTCAAAAGCCTCTTGATGAAAGTGAAAGAGGAGAGTGAAAAAGTTGGCTTAAAGCTCAACATTCAGAAAACGAAGATCATGGCATCTGGTGCCATCACTTCATGGCAAATAGATGGGGAAACAATTTGGGGGGCTCCAAAATCACTGCAGATGGTGACTGCAGCCATGAAATTAAAGACGCTTACTCCTTGGAAGGAAAGTTATGACCAACCTAGATAGCATATTCAAAAGCAGAGACATTACTTTGCCAACAAAGGTTCGTCTAGTCAAGGCTATGGTTTTTCCAGTGGTCATGTATGGATGAGAGAGTTGGACTGTGAAGAAAGCTGAGTGCCGAAGAATTGATGCTTTTGAACTGTGGTGTTGGAGAAGACTATTGAGAGTCCCTTGGACTGCAAAGAGATCCAACCAGTCCATTCTGAAGGAGATCAGCCCTGGGATTTCTTTGGAAGGAATGATGTTAAAGCTGAAACTCCAGTACTTTGGCCACTTCATTTGAAGAGTTGACTCATTGGAAAAGACTCTGATGCTGGGAGGGACTGGGGGCAGGAGGAGAAGGGGATGACAGAGGATAAGATGGCTGGATGGCATCACTGACTCGATGGATGTGAGTCTGAGTGAACTCCGGGAGTTGGTGATGGACAGGGAGCCCTGGCGTGCTGCGATTCATGGGGTCGCAAAGAGTCAGACACGACTGAGCGACTGAAATGAACTGAACTGAACTGAATTGAAATGTGATCAGAGAGCAGATTAAGTACGTAAGGTTAAGCAGAAAGAAGTAAAGAACGACTAACATTGTCCCAGGAGAGGGCAAGAAAGATCTCTGAACCAAATAGCACCATTTAAGGGCTAAGCAATGGCACCCCACTCCAGTACTCTTGCCTGGGAAAATCCATGGACGGAAGAGTCTGGTAGGCTGCAGTCCATGGGGTCGCTGAGGGTCGGACACGACTGAGCGACTTCACTTTCACTTTTCACTTTCATGCATTGGAAAAGGAAATGGCAATCCACTCCAGTGTTCTTGCCTGGAGAATCCCAGGGATGGGGGAGCCTGGTGGGCTGCCGTCTATGGGGTCGCACAGAGTCGGACATGACTGAAGCGACTTAGCAGCAGAAGCAAGGGCTAAGCAGAGGAGAGGAGGTATGAAGGGGATCCAGAAAGAGCAGAGACTCAAGGTCAGGAGAGAATTGTGGTACCAAAACCAAAACAAGAGGTTTCCAGAAGAAATGTGTCAAATACTGAGCCGAAGTGAGATACAGTGAGCAGCTCTGGGTGTGTGTAAGGAGGACACTGCGCAGATAGAAGGTGAAAAAAGGTGGGAGGGTACAGACCACAGTGGCAGCACAACCAAGTTCATCTGCAGGACACTGAAGGAGAATTGTTAGGCAGCTTTCCCCCAAACTGCTTTCTTGCACCAAACGCAGTCCGAGGGTGCTATCTTCCCAAACCACACCCAGCTCTGAAGATGTGTGATAACTGAAACCTGAGTTTCTGAGGTCTCCACAGTGATTAATGTGCTCATTTCCATAGTGATCCTTTTTGGCACTTCACCTAACTCTCTTTGAAAGGTAGAATAAGGACTAAGTAGATATTTCCCTCTAGTTAAAACCTCTCAGGAAATCAAAGTTGTCATGCCTGGGCTCTTTTCCCCCAGCATCCACTGCTGGCCATTGCAGAGCAGCCTTCCCAGATCACCTGATTAATCAGAAGAGGGGCCCAGGAAAGCTCCTAGCTTCTCTGTAATCCAAAGGACCAGCAGAAGATATGAGGCAGTGCAGTGTCCTCATAAGGCCTTGTCCAGGCCTCAGGTAAAGCTCATCCCCTAGGCAGTAACTCACATGGGGCAAGAGTGCTCTCTTCTTAGTCAGTGTCTATAGCCAAGGTCAGATTGCTTCCCCACACCAACCCGTTACCAAAGAAAGGAGAGGAGGGCAGTGACAGTGCCATCAGACTGTTTGTCTTACCCCCAAATCAGTCAATAGTGTCTGACACTTTGCAACCCCACGGACTGTAGCCTGCCAGGCTCCTCTGTCCAAGGGATTTTTCAGGCAAGAATACTAGAGCGGGTTGCCATTTTCCATCTCCAGGGGATCTTTCCGGCCCAGGGACCCAACCCACGTCTCCTATATCTCCTGCATTGCAGGCAGATTTTCTACCTGCTGAGCCATCAGGGAAACCCCTTATCTTCCCTTGACCCCTTTTTTAATAGACAAAAAGGGAAAGCCATTCAGAATCCATTCTTCCATCACCTGGACAAATTATACATTAAATCAGTATCTCTGCACCAGATTTTCCTTCCCCTGCAGTGCTGTCCTCACTTTCCCAGAACATTTCCCGATTACTATCTATCTCTTCTATGATTATTTTCTAGAATGTGCTTGCTTGAAAGGGTGCAAAAGGAATAAGCCCCTCAGACACTAATACATGTTAAGATGTTCATGGCGTTATTCTGGGTTCTGCTAGAAACATGTTAATTAGATACAGTTTTTGTCCTCAAGAAATGTATAATCCAGTAAATGAATTCCCTCTCCCATCTCTGCCCACAATGGTGAGCACCATCTTGTATCTGCACAGTCTGCGTGAGCTCAGAGGATGTCTGTCATTTTACCTCTTATAAGTTTGGTGACCGTATTCTTTAATCCCAGTAAGATCCATAGCCCAAAGCAGGAGTTTTTCAAGGAACTAAATTGTGCAGGTTCATTTTTGGAAAATTTTAAAACAAATATATTCCCTAGTGTTGCCTTCTAATATGTTCATAGGAAATTTTTTGGTCAATAATTTATTAAGTAAAATACTTTCTATCAGTAATATATTTAGAGAATTGCTGCAAAATTTATGGAGTTTCAAGATAGTTAAGAGACCACTTGTTCTGGTTTATGGTATTTCATGATTGTTCTGTTGACACCACCAGATAATTTCTATAATACATACTGTGTATGTTCAGACAAATATAACCTAAAAACAGTATAGCATGATTCTGACTGTCCTGGACATGGCCAAGATGGGTTTACTTAGTTTAGATCAGCAGCTTTCATATTCAGTCTCTGATTTCTATACACCTTTTTTAAAAAAAATTGGTAGTTACTTACCAATGTCTGTAATAAATAGGGCTGAATAAATAAGGGCTGGGTAGCTAACAATAAGGAATAAAAGGTAAGGTAAGTAAAGGTAATGTGAAGTCAAACTCATTAAAGTTTTTTTCCTGCTTACTATTTCTTTGAAGCAATCTAAACTTCTATTCAATGTTTTTACCTTATCTGTGATTATCACTCTGTGAAATCATGACTATCTAATTGTAAATGCAATTTACATTTACAAATGTAAATTGTACAAATGGAATTGTAAATGCATATATTTGTCTGATACTGTTAAAACAATTACAACCTTAAGAGGAACAAGGAAACTCAATATTTGAAAGCAAGACTGGGATCATTTTCATAGGTTTCTATATTTTTAAGAAGAAAAAAGGCTAAAGAAAATTATGAAAAGGTGAATACATCAATATTAGTGTACTATTATTACTATTATCAATAATAAAACACTATGTGAAAGTTTGTGGGAAAATCTGAGTTGAGAGAATAAAGGGAAAAACATAATACTAAATTGGAAAAATTATGCTGAAAGGGTTAAGAATGAAATTTGTCAATCAGGTATAATATTAAGACAACTGCTTACATAATATGCTTAAGTCAAAACTAAAAAAGAACCATTTGGTCCAGCTTGAGGCAAAGAACCTAAAAAGAAAAAACAAACAAAAAAAAAAAGTGAGGTCAATGTAGAATGTTAAACTAATAGCCAAGTTCTGATGAAACAAACAAGAAAAAATATTTGATTTTACTTTCAAATTCAAGTGGACTTTTGAAAACAGGTTGGGTTAACCACTAGAAGGCAAAAGATCAGTAACTAGTCAAGGCGTCCATAACTTTACATAGTGAGCAGTGAAATGGTCACAAATAAATCAGGCTCTTTGAAAGTCCCTGCAAAGGAGATACCTGTTGTCTAAATTTAGCTGTGATCTGTGACATATTTTGGCTTCCTCACTTTAGGAAGAAATCAGGCAGATGACACTGGATGAATAAAATAAAAATAAACAGAACCTATACTTAAAGGTTTGGTCTTTGTCTGAGTGCCATGATATAGTAACTTCATATTAAAAAAAAAAAAAAAAAAACCAGACAAAAATCCACCCTGAATAACTGAAATCCTCTAGCTACACAGAAGCTCAGTGTGGAAGTTACTAATGCACTTACGAAAATATCCTGGAACAGGCCTCACCATGTTAACCATCAGAACTCCATCTCTCTTACGTTTTAGAAAGTTCCTTTTAATGAAGCATTAGTTTAATCTTTAGAAAGTTTTTTAAAAATATTTATTTATTTGGCTGTGCCAGATCTTAGTTGCAATAGTCAGGATCTTTGATCTTCGTTGCAGCATGTGGGATCTTTAGTTGTGTCATTCAAACTCTTAGTTACAACATATGAGTCTTAGCCATTGGACCACCAGGGAAGTTCCTAGAAAGTTAGGGTTAGCCTGAACAACTACTTATGAGACGTTGAGTTCCACAAACAGGGCCATCACTTGTGGTACCCACTGAGTGATGCCAGATGGTCCAGGCAACCCTCTTGTACGCCTGAAACTGTCAGTCACTGATTGGCAACAATGCCCAAGAACAATGGGGGAAAATCAAGCTTGACATCATTCATACTTCTTCCATCAGTGTGGATGATAGGTTCAAATGTCAGGTAATCTAATCAGTGCTTCTTTAGACTTTTAGATTTACTCATTAGTTTTTAAAAATTAAAAATCACCTTGGGATTACCAACACAGAGTGGCAAAGAATGCACACTAAAATTAAAAACAAAACAAAGCAACCAACTACTAGTCCCTGCTTCTAAAAAAAAGAAAAAGAATGGAATCTAAAGATACAAGGAGTAGTAGGAAAAAAACAAACACTGAAACATGGCAAGAGCAACTCAGCCTGACCCACTAAAAATGTGGTCTAGAGGATCTTTTTTTAGTGTTTTCCATCTCCCTTTAATCACTCCTTTTCCCACACATGGTGTTTGCTTCCCATTCACCCACCAATTCTCAATTCCCAAGGTAGTTTTCTT
Source organism: Bubalus kerabau (assembly GCF_029407905.1). Taxonomy (NCBI): domain Eukaryota; kingdom Metazoa; phylum Chordata; class Mammalia; order Artiodactyla; family Bovidae; genus Bubalus; species Bubalus kerabau. Next base: position 142,093,122 of record NC_073624.1, read on the forward strand.
CTGGGTCCTCTTCCTGAAAGATCTTGCCATAAGTTAAAAAAGTAGGTATACATTTAACAACATGCTAGTATTTAGCTGAAAACTAAACTTTCGGTTTTAGTGTAAAGGGATTCTCCTCTTCTGAATATTTGCATCTTGATGGAAAGAATAAATTTCTAAAAATGCAAACTTCCAATCCTATAGCAAGCCATTGAAAGTGAAAGTTGCCCAGTAGTGTCCGACTTTTTGCAACCCCATGGACTATATAGTAGGTGGAATTCTCTAGGCCAGAATACTGGAGTGGGTAGCCTTTCCCTTCTCCAGGGGATCTTCCCAACCCAGGGATCCAACCCAGGTCTCTGGCACTACAGGCGGACTCTACCAGCTGAGCCACAAGGGAAGCCCTAGCAAACCATTCAGTTCAATTCAGTTCAGTCGCTCAGTCATGTCCGAGTCTTTGCAACCCCATGAATCGCAGCACGCCAGGTCCATCACCAACTCCCGGAGTTTACTCAAACTTATGTGCATCGAGTCAGTAATGCCATCCAGCCATCTCAGCCTCTGTCATTAGGGAAACTCAAATGGCATTTGCGAGCAGAGTGTTCTTTCAGTGCCCCCTCAAACCACTCCAAACTGCAGGTCAGCAGGGGTCTGATTCATTTTTCTATCTCTATTAAGATTTCACTGACTAAAGATTATCTAGACATCCAAATTCAACACACTTAATTTTTTCAACATTGGAATACTTTTAAAGAAACTGTCACAGTCTTATTCTATATTATTATCAACTGAGGGCAATTCTGCCCCTCAACAAAACATGGTTATCACAGTGAGGTGAGGTAGGTGGCAACTGGTGCTACTGTTATCTAGAAGGTAGAGGCCAGGGATATTGCTAAGCATTCTACAATGCACAGAACAGCCCCCACAAAGAATTATCAATCCAAAATATCAATGATGCAGAAACAGAAACCCCGCTTTCACATGAGCTAACTGTTAAAGTTGATATTTGAATGATAAAAACATTAATACCAGTGAAATTACTGTGCCCATGGTAAGAGTAAAAATGACCATAATTGGAAGGATTTGCACTATTTTTCTAAGCATTTCTGGAACATCTTAATTCTGGCTCTGAATTATTTAAATTACTTTTTCAAAACAGTCAATTGAATAAAACGAAGAGGCTTTATATAGTTCACGAAAAGTTTTTCTATTTTGGAAATGAGAGTTTTGATTAAAATTGGCATTTCTGAAACTTTAATTGCTAGTTTTTGCTGGGGAAAAAAATATTTCTAAGACCAGCCAGATGGGATGCCTCAAGATAAGAAATTATAAGCCAACGTTCATATTCCAATCAGAAGAAAAATTCTGTTTATACATTCTTAATTCTGCTTAAATAGTAAGCAATATATTCCTTCAATTAATTCCTAAACTAGCTAATTTCCTAACTAATTTCCTGGCTAGCTAATTTCCTAACATTGGGTTTATTTCCCCCAAATATTACTAGATTATTAACAAGCAGAACAGCATTTTTGTAAGAACACTTTGTATATTACAGACTCTGTAAATTCTAATGGGATCAGACTAATTATTGATAGGGCAAATTAAATCTCTTTGTAGATATATAATCTTCCCATAGAAACTTAAAGTGTTCATTTTTCAAAACCCATTTCTGATTGAAATATACTGTAGTATTTCAGTTCACATGTCCAGAACCAGAACAACACAAATGCCTTCTTGACATTAACACTTAGTAACATTAAGTCTTAGGAACATGACCTCCACTTCTTTGGTAACTTTGCTCTCCCACAAAGAATTAGTCAATCCAAAACGTCAATGATGAAAGCTTCCTCTCCTCCCTTTGTCACTCCCCTCTCTTCCTTTTCCTTTCTGCCATTTTGGATTGGAAAGACTTACAGTGGAGGAATGTGAGGAAAACCATAATGATTCCTTATGTCATCCATGAGACTAAAAACTGTCCCCAAACAGGAAAAGATAGCCAAGTGAGGGCTTTCATTTACTGAATTCTATCTCAAGCCCTTCCAAACATAAGACTCTTCAAGCCACAAAAGAAAAAAAAAAATTGTTTTTTGAGGGTCTTGCTTTTGGTAGATTTAGGGAACTGTTTCCTTTTATTCCAGTTTGCTGAAAGTCACTGAGAAAGAACTCTAAATTGAGGTACATCTCTTACTAGTTTCTTGGGTTTGACAAATAAAGCAATCATCAAAATCAAGGAGTGTGCACTTCTTTTAAAAGTTCTATTTGTTTAACATAATATAACAGCAGTATGGGTAGGCAAATAAATGGCATTACTTAACATAATTATTTAATGTTGTGCAACCAACCTCAGGTCTCACTGCTTTATGGCTTGCAAAGAGTTTGATGATAACGTTGATTGTTAGTGTGAAGATATAAATTGTTCAGTAGCTAGAGTTGTTAATGAAAGCAAAAGAACACAAAAAGAAAAATAGGTTTTAGCAGCCCAAATTCATTGCTAATTGCTTGTGCATTCATTATAGGCTGACCAGGGCTAATTACCTAATTAAACTAAAGCTCTGCTGCCTTACAGGAAAATCTAGAGCTATGATGTTAGTTGTCAATTACCTCAGCAGGTCCTGTTGAAATGAGTAGTTAACTCAAGGCCTGTTTTGCTTTTCCCAATAGCAATACATGGCACTCTTGTTGCATAATTTATGCTTAGAATGAAAAAAAAGTTTTCCTTAAAAAATTCTTGAAGCTTAACAATAACAATAATGTTAAACAAGAGCTCATGCTCATTTTATTCAATAACCTATACTCAGGAAATTTCAAGATAATCTCCTTTAGAAAGACAACAGAGACACAAAGGAGAAATCAGATATCACTGTATACAAGTTACTGAAGGTTCTCTTCACGTGTTGTTTTTAAAAATACATTTTTAAATGTGTCTTTTGCAATGTTCTACAGTATTTCACAGGATTAAATTATATTATTTAATTTCATATAATATTTTCAATTTATAGGTTTTTTTTTAAGCTGGAAGAAAGGTAGTAAATCATCTAAATTATTCATTTTATAAATAAGGGAACTAAAGTTCCAAGAAGTGGAATGACTTACCCACAGTCACCCACTGGGTTGCTAGAACCAGAAGTAGAACTGGTATTCTGCGAGTCTATTTTCTTTCTTCCTTGATTCCTGCTTTCCATTTTCAAATAATGCTGTCATTTCTCAGGCTTTTTCTAAATGCTGTCCATCTAATTGGATAAGATTTTTGGTTTGTTTGCTTATTTTCAAAAGGCTTTGATTAGTAGCATTTTACTCCTCCAAAGCAACACATATAGATAGTGTCCCTATATAAAGTCAGTCAAATGTCCCAGGAGGTATTCTCAGGTGAACACTCGAGGGAATACATTTTTAAAAAAAACTTATTGTTTACCTTGCCCAACTGAAAAGATGATAAACTTATGGTAGATTTTATTAATCAGAGCTAATCCAAGCAGCTGAATTGCATCTTGATATTTTTTCCCTGTGGTATGTGATCCTAAATCAATGGATCATAAGTCATTAAGCAATAATGACTAATTGAGAAAGTCATTTCCCAGGAAAGCACAACTTCATTAGAAGAGTTTTTCCATCCTCACTCCCCTTGATTCTGGGCTATAGCATCTGTTCCCTAGAAGAACACACAACTCTGGAGCGCTTCACAGTTGACTGCCCCCTTCACAGTCATTTTTCAGGTAGGCATCAGTAATGAACATCCAGTTTAACTTCTTTTCTGCCAAGTTAAAGAGGATGATTTTCCCTTTCACTGCCTCTTGGAGATGAAAATCAACTGTTTCACTACTTGCGATTCAAATCCATTAATTAAAATAAATATAAAGTTTAAAAAAATCTTTCTTTCAGCCAAGAGGAAAAGGACAGATGGGGAAGCGGAGGAGGTGGAGATAGCTGATGTCTTCTTAAAGGGAAAGAAAAAGAAGAAGCATGAAATTGGGGGAAAAATTAATTAAGAGAGGTAAAGGGTACTTAGGTTTAATTTACAGTTCAGAACTATTTTGGGTCTTACAATAATTGAACTACTTAAGGGAGAAGAGGAAAACCTTCCTAATATTAAATTGGTAAGGTGGCTGTCATCATCTTAAGTCACCTCCAAAAACAGGTGATACCTGGCCTTTAGCAAGGGCTTCCCTGATAGCTCAGTTGATAAAGAATCTGCCTGCAATGCAGGAGACCGTGGTTTGATTCCCAAGTTGGGAAGATCCCCTGGAGAAGGGACAGGCTACCCACTCCATTATTTTTTAGCCTTTGGCAGTGCTTCAGACTGAACGTAGCAAAAACGTTCCATTATTGACTTCCAAAAGACACATCTGTTTTTTCCTTCCTCCTCAACGTCCCTCTGCATGCTCCCAATTTTGAATTTCTTTTTCCCTTGCCTCCCATTGCTTGAATGGCAAAGAAGAGAAAAACAAATCAGTTTAAATCCTTCTCCATCCCAACCCTACATACATCAGTGTGTAGAATCATATGGTTAGAAAACAAAGTTACATCACACATCACAACCTCTACAATTTTTTAGTGCAATGTGAACACCTAAAGTGTGACCTGAACACTACAAATTCCTGGGCTTAGCATATTTAAATAAAGAGCCCATACACCAAAGTGATCTGATTTCAGATAACCACACAACATTAAATCAGAGTAGAAGGAAGCAGTTACTTTATAAGACCTTAGTGGAGATGGACAGAGTTAAGAGAGTTATGCTGCTATAATTTTAGATAAATGAGATGAAAAAGAATACATATGCTTGCCATGCCGAGAACCAGTTCTTCTGCCTTCACAATGATTTATTTTTTCTTACAACTTAACATTCATTCATGATAATGGATGAAAAATATATGCTAAATTTCTTAAAAACTGAAAGCTATACTGGAAACCCCAAATACTTCAAATATAATTGAGTTCAAAAGTAGAAATTTTTATCAATTTATTTACCATGTTCTGTACTAAATTAAAAGACAGATATAGGAGTAAGCTGGCCAAGAACTACCGGGAAAAAAAGGAAATCTTCTTGCCCACTTTAAAAAAAAACAAAAAACGAATATAAGCTAGGAACTCAAGAGCATTTGAGAATGTAAGTATTTTAGTACTCTTTTGACTGGGTCTGAGTGTGATAAGAGAGATGAACAAAATTTCTGAAAAATGATTTGAGAAAAAGTCAGAAGGTGATCTATCTGTGAATTAAGTAAAATGAGTCCTCATAAAGAAGTGGGCCAGAGAAAGAAGGATGAAAGATTAAAATACTAGCTGAGTTCCCAAAATATGAAGCGATGGTATAAGTAATCAAGTAGAATTAAGATGCTGTGCATGTGTGTGTGTGTGTGTCTGTCTGTGTCTGTGTGTCTGTATGCTGGGGGTTCTTCCAATTCTTCTTACTTCATGATTAATTAAGCAACAGTTAAAAAAAAAATCAGCTTTACTCATGCTTCTGTGTGCTTCCTTCATTCCTAAATTTAATAGTTAGATGTGGGCTGGAGGTGAGACTTAAGCTTTATCAACCTTACCTACCACCACGTAGCTGTCAACTCATGAAAAAGAATATGCGGAGAGAATATACTTTAAGAAAGAGATTGCCAAAGCAACAGCTCATCTGCAAGCCCTGTCAGCTCCACCTCCAAAGTAGATTCCTAATGTTTACACTAGTTTTCTTTTCTCTAGATTACTGCCTTCAATTGGGGTTTCTATACTGTTACATTCCACCCACCATCAATCTCTTTTTCACAGAGAATAGAACAGATCAAGTAACTCTACTACCCAATGCGCTCTGAAAGCTTCTCACTACACTTTTAATAAAATCCAACTTACTACCATGGCCCTCAACTCCCTATAACCCCCTAAGAAGGGCCTATGAGGCTTGTGTAATATGGTCCTTGCTTGCCTCCCCAACTTCATCTCTCCCCAGTGACTCTGAATGTCACCATATAGTCTAACCCCAGCAGCCTTCATTTGTTTCCAATTCACAAAGCTCGTTTCCACCTGGTCAAAGTCACAGTCTCCAATACTCTGTTTAATATCCTTTAGGACTATTTTTTCTTAGTCTTGGAATGCTCTGACAACCAGATTTTTGCAAGGGTGACTCTTTAATACTCAGGAGCAGCTCAAATGTTATCTTCTGGTCACTTCTGACAACCCAGTAATATACAACACACACACATACACACCCAAATGCATCATACTGCCACCTTGTTTGTCTTCATAAACTCATCTGTCTGAAATTATGTTGCTCATTTATTTGTATTATGTAACAACCTCCATACCCAAGATACACACACGCACACACTTATAGGTAAATTCCTTTTAGAGAATTCAGATATTCCTTGTCAAATCCCCAAAGTCTAGAACAATGCTGGTACCCAATAAATACTCACTATTTATCAAATGATAGATTCCATCTATCCCAAATTTTTCCCAAATCTTGTTTCTGTCTTGTATTTCTAGCACTTGTTCACTATCACTTCTGTCTGCTCTCTTTTCTGAATGTTTTCACTTTTTTCTTCATTTATCTATACTGCAACACAAAGGAAAATAGAACAAGGAGCATAAAAAGAAGGACGTTAATGGTAATAGAAACTCAGTCAGCCTATGCTACTGACAGTGGGGCAGAAGGCCAAATAAAATGCTTCTTAAGGGCAGAAGCACTTAGGATAGAGCCCATCCATTAGAGCAGTCCTTAAAGACAGTTTCAAAAAGGAATTATGAAAAGTAGCCTGTTTGTGGCCTTTAAAAAAAGTACTATATGCCTTAAGGACACTTAGCAGTTCTTAAAAACTTTAACGTGCAAAAGGTTCAGACGCAGATTTTGAGATGATCTGAGAATCTGTACATTCAATAAATACCTCCAGGTGATCCTGGTCTTAGGAAACTTTGAACTCTTTGGCCAAACAATAAATAGCAAGGACCTGAGGAATGGTATTACCAGGTAAATGGTTAACCAGTAAACATCATCTTTTTCTAAAGAAAAATTTTTTTTAAATTAGTTTATTTGGCTGCACTGGGTATTAGCTGCAGCATACAAACTCTCAGTTGCAGCATGTGGGATCTAGTGCCCTGAGCAGGGATCAAACTCAGATCCCCTGCATTGGGAGTGTGGAGTCTTAGCCACTGGGCCATCAGGGAAGCCTCAATAATCTTTTTTCAAATCTCTACCTTGAAGCTAATTCTCAAGACAAGCAAATTCCATTTTAATATTCGCTGAATATTACTTAAATTCATTGGTCTTTACCATTTTTAGCAACTTTCAAATTATAATAGCTACTACTATAAGAGTTATTATGCTCTAAATGCTATCATCAGCGTTTTACATATGTATCTTAATATTCTATTTTATAGATGAGCTTCAGCTAAATAAGTACAGACAACTACTAAGAAGTAACAGATTTGGAAATCAAATACACCAGTATGTTACTAAAATCTGTGATCTACGGAGTCATGGGTTGTGTTGTACAAGTCACTTCAGTTGTGTTTGCTTCTTGGCAACCCTATGGACCACAGCCCATGAGGCTCCTCTGTCCATGGGATTCTCCAGGCAAGAATACTGGAGTGGGTTGCCATGCCCTCCTCCAGGGGATCTTCCCCACTCAGGGATCAAACCCAGGGATAGTGCCACCTGGGAAGCCCATGGAGTCTATACCTCCTATTAATTATACCTTAATAGAATTAAAATCAATAAATAAAACCTTTATTTTAGATTTTTAAATGGATAGAGGGCATTTTTCTCTTAAATATTCCTCACTTTAGAAAAAGACTGCATGGAATTTCATTACATGGCGAATTTTGACAGTATATTTAAGTACCTTAACAATGACAGGGATTCTCTGATGGCTCAAGCAGTAAAGAGTCTCCCTGCAACTCAGGAGACACAGAAGACACAGGTTTGATCCCTGGGTCAGGAAGATTCCCCTGGAGGAGGAAATGGCAATTCATTCCAGTATTCTTGCCTAGAAAATCCCATGGACAGAGGAGCCTGATGGGCTACAGTACATGAGGTCTCAAAGAGTTGGACACAACTGAGCAGCCGCAGCGCACAGTGGTTTGTGTTCTTCCAAAGGACCACTGTACATGACCAGATATAAGTAACAATGACATGGCAACCCTGAAAACAAATAAACCTTAAAATTGCTTTTCTAAATCACTATCTTCAATCAAAATCACTAAATATTAAGAACTGATTCACTATTTACAAATCAGTGGTTCTCAAATTGGGCTGATAACTAAGAATCACTTAAGGAGCATCTTAAAAATAAAAACTCTGGGCTTCATAGCAGTTCTTCTGAATTGGGGTTTGACCCCCAAATCTTTACTTTTGAAAGCTTTGCAGGGTTTTCTGATGAGTAAGGAGAATTCAGAATGTCTGTTACTCTGATTCCAGATTCTACAAGTCATATTGAGGACATAAAAGGGTGAAGTCTGCTAAAGACAGACAACTTGTTAAGTAGCACAGTAGGCTGGAAAAACAATATCCTAATCCTGCGTTTAATGCTTTCAACACCAACTCAAACAGCTGGTTTTGATAAAACTGTACTTATTTCTGCATTGCTGCTTAGGCCCTGGCAATAATTCACTATCGTCTTGCAACTTATTCTCTCATCTGCAAACTGGGAATAATCATAATGCCTACCTCTTAAGAGCTGTTGTGAGGATTAGTATATTCATTACATAATGCTCCTAACACAACGCCTGGCATATACTGAGTGCTCATTAGTTAGGTTACATAGCCCACTAAAAGAGCATGCCTTTTTTTAATTAGGGAGAATTTACTAAACCACTCCAATTACAAAATGAGTAAGAAACCCATGTTTAGCTTAGGAAATCCAAAAGGACTTTAAACTCGGGGTAAGGTTAAAATCAAGAACTTGCCTGATTCTCTCACAACAGTTTCTCATAGGATGCCATAGAATCATCTCGTGAACCAATCTCTGGACGAAGACCAGAACTCTGTATTTTTAAAATAACTCCCCTTCTCCCCTAACCAGGTGTTTCTTATGCAAACTCAGGTTTGATAACAGTTAGTATACAGAATCAGTGACCAAATGTCCTCTGAAGCTCCAGCAAAAAAAAAAAAAAAAAATATATATATATATATATATATATACACTACTGTGTTCTGTAACCCGAAGAGCAGCGTAATCAGACCCTGATGCAAACAACAGCTGGGGACGGCTGTGGGGAGTAACTGTGGTGACCCTCTCATCTCCTCAGAAACAGAAGATTACGAAAGCGCGGTCCAGCAGACACTGCTGCCAGTGCGGCCACAAGGAGCTAAAGTTAACTTAACAGCCTCCTTCCCAGGGCTAAGGCCACAGGAAAACGACCTTGGTGGGCGTATTAGGCCAGAGTGGCGCCAGAAGGTTAACGACCCTCTTGCCCGGTTCCGGTGACGGCCAGGAGTCTGCACTACACCACAAGCCAGACGACGGAAGTGCGTCACCCCAACATGCCGAGGAATGCCGGGAGTTGTAGTTAATTGGCTGTTTCTCTTTTGCCCCAATTCGCCTTTCTTCTAAGAAGCAAACACCTCGGAACCGTAATGCAGGTCGATTTATGACCCACAAATCTAATCCTTCCCTTTTCCAGATGACAAAGGGAACTCTCTCAGAGCGCATGCGGAATACCGGACCACAAGTCCCAGCATGCTCTGCAGGGCGCCGGGAACGCTTGATCACCGTCGTAGGTGCGGGCCGCATGAATGGAGCTTCTGGCGTAAGGCGAAGCCTGCCACCGTCCGCGCGGCCGGTGCCTGCTCCCAGAGCGTGAGTGCAGGTTGTGGACTGTGCGCGTGCGCGCTCAAAGGGGGCGCGAGGCAGGCACGCCCGGCCGTTGCCGGCGCGTGGCTGCTGAGGTTGGCGGCTGTAGTGCCGCGCGCCCGACTGACCGGTAGTTGCGGGGCCTCCAGCCTCGCTCCGGGCTGCGGGCAGCCGTGGCGGCCGCCGGCGACCGCAAGGGGCGGAGGAAAGCTGGGGGCGGAGGGGGGCGGCCTCGGCACGCAGAGGAACTGCAGGGCATGCCCCGAGACAACATGGCCTCCCTGATCCAACGGATCGCCCGCCAGGCGTGCCTCACCTTCCGGGGCAGCGGGGGCGGCCGCAGCTCTTCCGACCGCGGCGAGGCGCCAGGCCCGGAGGCGCCGATACCGCAGGGCTTCCCGGAGAACCTGAGCAAGCTGAAGAGCCTGCTGACCCAGGTCCGCGCGGAGGACCTGAACATCTCCCCGCGTAAGGCCACGGTGCAGCCGCTGCGGCCCAACCTGCCGCCCGTCACCTATATGCACATCTGCGAGACCGACGGATTCAGCCTCGGCGTGTTCCTGCTCAAGAGCGGCACCTCCATCCCGCTGCACGACCACCCGGGCATGCACGGCATCCTCAAGGTGCTCTACGGGACCGTGCGCATCAGCTGCATGGACAAGCTGGAGGTGGGCAGCGGGCAGCGGCCGCGGGCCCCGCCACCAGAGCAGCAGTTCGAGCCGCCTCTGCAGCCTCGGGAGCGGGACGCGGTACAGCCGGGCGTGCTGCGCTCACGGGCAGAGTACACGGAGGCCAGCGGCCCGTGCTTCCTCACGCCGCACCGGGACAACCTGCACCAGATCGACGCTGTGGACGGGCCCGCCGCCTTTCTGGACATCCTGGCCCCGCCCTACGACCCCGACGACGGCCGGGACTGCCACTATTACCGAGTGCTGGAGCCTGTCAGGGCCAAGGAGGCCTCCAGCTCGGCCTGTGACTTGCCCCGAGAAGTGTGGCTCCTGGAGACCCCGCAGGCCGATGACTTCTGGTGCGAGGGGGAGCCTTATCCAGGTCCCAAGGTCTTCCCTTGAAGCCGCCGGCGCCCGAAAGCGGTGGGCCGAACACTTGCCCTACTCAGATCTAGGCTTGGCTGGCCGCGACCCCATCACAAGGGCTTTCTTCCTTCCCCCAGCCTGGGTGTTGGATCTACTGGAATGGGCAGTAGCCGCTTCCTCGGGAGTCTTGGGAAGCGCGGGCGACTGGATTGCAACCACCGGGCGCTGTTTTGGGGGCGGAGTAGGCGGGGAAGCTAGGTTGTTTCCTGGCTCTGTCACTGCCACTGGGGTTTGGAGTGGGGGGAGGGGGAGGGGACAGGGGACTTATCTGAAGTGCTTCCATCTTAAAGCCATAATGAAAATTTTCTTTCCTCTGTTCCCATCCTATTAAAAATATACAAAGTGGTTTTCTCCGCCCTCCTCTGGGTAAATAGGGGTTGTTTTCCACTTGTGTCCTTATGTCCTTTTACTGCTTATTGTTATAGTTCTAACTTATTGACTTTGCATGACCTAGTGGTTTGAATAGTTTTTAGTTCAAGTCATTGGTAAAAACTAGGTTTAAAGAGCTGAGCTACTATTTAAAGTGAGCTGTCCGGCCTAATTAAGTTTTGTGAAAATTAAATCCATCTTTTCAGATTTGAGGGATTACACTCTAACTATGCATGTAGAGGACAAGATTTCTTTTCTTTCCTCCCCTTGCCCAGTAACCATATCTCGGTTACGCTGGCAGCAAAAACTAAGCAATTCAAGCACCTGTATATCTCAGTGACAAATGATCACTTAGGGCTTCCCCCACTGAGTCTCCAGATCTAGAGTTGAGCAGATGTTTTTATTGCAGGTTCACCTTCAATGCAAAAACTGTATTATCCTGAAGTGACTTTTATGTCTTAGTGTACTTTAGGAAGTAATAAAGTAATTCTGTATTTTCTAACCAGAGCTGAATCAGTATGCTTCCAAACAACTGAATGTAAAACACTGGTAGCCAGCTGTTGAATTCTATGTGCCCCTATTTACTTCCAGTATTTTCCTGCAAAAGTAGAGGAAAACGTTGATGACTGTTTCAAATTCTCTTAGGAGCTCTAATGTTCGAGGGGCTGGTGGTTCCAGCTGTGTTGCTGGTGGCAGTGTTCTTAGGACAGCCCCCCTCAGTGCTTGCTTCATCTGGGGTGGGTTTTCTGCAGGAAGAGAGGCACGGATGACCAGGGCTAGAGAATTGAGAATTAACTATACTGCTAGCCACTTTAGGGCACCCAAACTTGGGACAAAACACTTCCCACTCCAAACCTCTTGAACAGTTGTGCTATCTGTGACTAGTTTTATCTTTGTCCTTTTAATAGGCTGAGCAGCTTTACCTTGTTTACAAATGTATTGACACCATTTGCTTCAGGCCAAGGAACACTCCTGTTTCCCCCCTTTTTACTATTTATAGGATTCCTTTTTTCACAAAACTTTTAATAAAAACAAACTGTAAAAATAAACACATTAAAATGTGCCCAGCTGTTGTCTAAGCCCTCTTGATTGACTTACCCACGTAGTAATTGAGTTCTGATATCTGTAATAAAGAGGGATTTGCTATTGGTGGAAAGTGATGACCCTGTAGGGAAGCAGTATGTGCCTTTTCCTCTTTGCACACTGAGTTACAGAGGCCCAGAGTGAAGGAAGCTTTGTTCCCAAACTTAGAATGGAAAAGCAAATTCTTAATGATTTTTCTTAAAAAAACAAAAAAGATGGTACTCAATATGATATGCCAACTGTGCTGTAAAACCTCACAGAGGCATAATGCATTTCTTCTAGGTTGCTAAGTTGTTTTATGACAGTGTCCCATTCTGGTGTGATTTATTATACCTTAGGGGGAGTTTGAAGCACTTCTTCATGCTGTTTTGTTTGAAATTAAGTTCTAGATATGCAAATGATGACTTCCTTTAAAACTGTTCACAAGGGTTTTTTTTTTCATAAGTGATGAATGTGTATTATTATTAATTACATACCTACCTGTTTTGAATTATATTGTAGCAAAAAGTTGACCAACTTATAACAGTTGTTGATGATGGATGATGTTTAAGTTATAATACAACCTGGAGTACATTAAACTAACCTACAAAGATTCATTCTGGCAATAAGACAGTAATAAAGGAGGAATTGTTTTTCCAAACTTCATTATGAAAATTTTTAAAGTTTTCATATACAAGCAAGTTGAATGAAAAGACTAAGGTGCTTTTTAAAAGAGTAACTGAAATTATCGCATGCCAAAACAGCAATATATATCTAATTTAGTTCAGTAATAACAGTGGAACTTTTGGTTCACTAATAAATTCTGAGTAAATTAATGGTGAAAACAAAATTAACTTGTTATAGTGAGCCACTGAGGAAAGAATATCCTTAAAGACAAAATATGCAGAAAAGCCTTGCACCTTTCTGCATAAACTCTTAGATATGATCATGTGCTGCTGTTGTGTTTCCTTATATTCCTGTAATATGGGTAACAACTGTGGAAAAAAGTTGTCTTCTCCTACAGAGACTAATGAGCACAATGATACTAATCACTTAACTTTTCTGTTGAATAACAAATGCAATAACTGCCTCTCATCGATGAAAGTTTGTCTAATACTTTTAAAGCTTTTTAATTCTCTGGTTATATCAATTTAGAGTATTATATATCTACCTACTACTTTATGGGAATTGATTTTTTTTTTAATTAAGTCTGAATTGCATGGATGGAATTTACACTGACTGCTGTTTACCAGTGAAAATGATGAACTGTTTTTTAAAGTAATGTGTGTTGGTCAACAGGAGTGGGTTATCTGACCTTTCAACACTAACAGCCTTTAACTTTTCCCAAAACTGACACCTTTTATTCCTTCTGCATTGTCCCCTTGTAGGTGCATTAGTCTAGGCATCTCAGGGGGAATCTCGTCACTGATCTATTCCAAATAGTAGAATCTTGTGCTCTAGTTCTGCTCACCGAAGAAGCAATAGTGTGTCTTTAATTCAGGACTCTGCCCATTACTATTCAACTCGAACCTGAATGCAGGGCCACTCTTGTAACTCTCTTGTTCTGAATTCAGAACTTCACATCACACACAGAAGCTGACCATTGATTCTTACAGTACAATGAGTGTCAAAGAAGGAAATCATTTGTTAAGCCCCATATAATATGATAATGAATCTTCTGATCCAGGGATGTTTACATTTCTGGATTAAAATCTGTACTTATGGAAAATAAAGGCATTTTGAAATTGTTCAGAGGTAATCTTATTTGATTATTGCAAAATGGAGGAGAATGTTACTTGAGCTATGATGTCTATATTTGAATTACTGTAAAAGGTTCACAGTCTGTATGGTAAGATTATGTTGTAAAAAACGGGGTCTTCTGGAGATTCTAAAGTCCAAGTAATAATATAAACTGAATAGTTTATTTCCCTGTGTGTAATCTTTGAAACAGCCTGATTGAAAACACATCTGAAATTATCTAACATGCAACCATACTATTTTGCTGCACCAAAAATACTGCTTTTATATTTAACCTAAGGAAAATAAGCTAGGGCAGAAAAAAGAAAAACAACTTTCATTCTTGGAGGAAAGAATCTATGGACTTAAATATTTTCTTGTCTTTGCTTTTTCTGTAGAACTTGTTTAACTACTTCGGATTGGCAGCATTGTCGGCACTTGTGAGGGGATAGTGACCTTTCCTTCCCACCACCACCCCCAGAGTTGTATTGAACTGTTAAAATATCACTACAGCCATTTTTAATATATACCAAACAATTTGCCTTAGTTTCATTAGCAGTTAGGATATTGAAATTAAATAGCCTGGTTTACAAATAGTTGGAAACCTAACCTAAAATTAGTATACCTATTTTTAATGTGTACTGAACCATCTCAACTGCATTATAATCTTTAAGGAATTAGTCTCTGGACGTTTATTTTTAATAAGAATTCCCAGTAACAGCTGAAACATCTATATTATTTAATAAAGCATATTGACTAAAAGAGAGCAGACCTATTAGCTTTATATGCTTTATTTCTTGGGCAGAGTAAAAAAAAATGAGACACCTGTGAAAAGTATCCTGAATGTTTCAAGCAGAGTAAAATACGATTAAAGATTGACCTAACATGTTGAAATCAAGGAGTAAAACCCAGACAGTTGGCTCTGAAAAAACACCAAGGTGTATTCCTTATGGTATGGCAATGCCAAGTCACCAAACCTACATCAAGGCAAAAGTGACCTATGTAATCAATTTAACTATCAAAATGTCTTTCATCTTATTAAAAAAAGTCTTTGTTGCTTTGTAAATGATTGTTTACCTTGTCTTGATTGAAGTTGCTCTAAAATTAAAATTTGGCAAGACAATTATAAATCACATAAAACTTAGATGTATCTATTTATGGCTTCCCTGGTGGCTCAGGTTGTAAAGAATCTGCCTGCAACGTGGGAGACCTGGGTTCGATCCCTGGGTCAGAAAAGTCCCCTGGAATGGCACCCCACTCCAGTATTGTTGCCTTGAGAATCCCATGGACAGGAGCCTGGCAGGCTAGAGTCTATGCAATGGCAAAGAGTCCAATCAGACTGAGCAACTAACATTTCATTTTCATTTAGGTTTATTTTTTAATGATGTTTTAGTAGGAGTATTATTAAAAAGTTATCAAAATGGCATTGTTGTATATACAAAACTTCTTTAACAAAATTGGCCAAGCAAGGATGATACTATGCCAACAAGCTAGGAAATAATGAATCTAATGAGATGACTCCAGTCACTTAGAACGATCTGACACTGGAGTTTAGAAAGTTCCATTTAGTAGTTCTGAGAGGTATTGTGCATCTTTGAAATAAGAACAGGGAAGAAATAAGGGTTACTTATCCCCACAAATCAGATTTCAAATTCTAGTGCTGGTAAGGGCCGAAAAAGAGTTTCCCTGAGTAGCAGCCACTGTCTGCTGTTCTAAAATACAAGCCATCTATTATCAGCCATGTCTTAGTAACAGTGGCAAAGGACAGACGACACAGTTTTCAGATGATGTATCTAGACACTCCAATGTGTTCCACTTGTGTAAGGATCCAGAGGCAGTGAGTGAAGTTAAATATTCAGGTCCAGTTTTAGAGTAAAAAAGATAACAAAGACAATCTGTATTGTATTATAGATATTGTCGGGGGGAGGGGGTGTCAGTTAATTTATATTTTAAAATCACTACAAAAGGCTTGTACTAAAATGACCCCTAGAGTATTGTTTTGCAAAGCATTATCCAACAAAGGGCCATATTTGCCTATTTGATTCAGATTGTCTTTTGAGATTTTAAGGCTGGTGTACACCTGTACATCATCTAAAAAGCTGGGTATTTGTCTCTAGACCGACCAGACCTATGGCAGAGAATGATCCTTCCAAATGGGTGTAATTGGGGAGACGTCTAGAGAGAAATGAGTCCTGGGGTAATTCCTTTGGTAACCATTAATGCTGTCATCAGCAGTGTCTGAGTGCATTTTTGATCAGAAGAGGCGATAGCGCTTTTCAAAAAGTTTTCTGTGGTCATGAGACTAATCCTGGAACCTGAAAGTCATTTCCAGCTTGACCACGCCACCACACTTTCCACAAAGCCACATCTCGTCTGAGTTCCAGGCTCTGGTCAGGGTTCTGAAAGCAGTTGCAAATGTGTAGTCTCCGAGTGGGCACTTGTTTGTAAGTATTTATTTTCCGGAGCCCACTCAGGAGCAGAGAGAAGCTATAGGCTGTTACAGAGGACGGAACAATGAGTCAAAACAACGCCTCCCCACTTTTACACTAATGCATGGGGGAAATCCCCGAATGCTAGCGAATGCTCGTGTTTGATTATGAATGGAGATTGCTTTGCGGCAAGAGGGCCAATGTGGAAAGACTAGCAAAGAAAACTTGGAGACCATGGCTTGGTCAAAGTACTAAAACCCACTGGGTACTGTTGAAGTCACACCCAATAAATCTTGCATAAATAATTTCTGCAGCAAAAATATTGTTGAAAAGTATTTATTTACACTATAGTCATAAACCATTCGTTATCTGAACTTTAGTTAGTGGTTTTGTGTTAGAATAAATCATTTATATTTCCACAACTATTAAGAGCTAATAACCAAACAAGTCAGCTCCAGTAACATTATTTACATTCCTATCTGCAATTTGACTACAAAGGTAACACTTAAGTCACAAAACAGAGCATACAAAAATATACTTTCTAAAAAAAATTCCAAATATTAATAGGCAGAAATATACAGCCATACTAAACCCAGGGAGTGATTTTTTTCTCCATAGTAAGGCAACCCATTTACATGCAGACCCTGTAACACTGTCTACATCACACAAGGCACCAAGGACACGTCCAACACAATTGCATGCATCCTAGCTTCAGAGAATATATGTACATCCCCCTTTAAATAAGTTAACCTCTGACTCATTGCAAGAGATCATAAATGTTTTACTTTTTCTTTTCCCAAAGGTTCAGAACTTGGAGAACAGTGCACATCAAAAATACACAAAATCTGAATGGATATACACTGAAAAAATAGTCTTTACATTTCTCAAACCACTCAAAAAGAAGCAGGTATTGCTATGTCCCTCCCATCACATTGCACTTCTGTTCTCTAAGTTTATAATACATATTGCTTAAAGGGTTGAGATGACTAGATAAGCTTGAATTCACTTCTAGGGCAACAGAATGCAGCGTAAAGGCCATGCTTCGCCCACTGTACAGCATCCCCCAAATCAGTCCCAGGCCATTAAAGTGCACATCAGCTTTGCTTCTGCCTTTTTGCTGTCCCCATCTGAGGAGATCAGCATCTCCCAAACTACTGTAGAAAAAGTCTCAAATCAGTTCTGACATCCAAAGTCAAAAAACTAACCAGTCAAAATAAGAGAGGGGCACCAAACCTAGTCAAACAACCCTTTAAAGTAGGGTCAGGCCTCAGCCCTCTAGGCCAGAGGCCCGCCACCCAACTCCCTTCTGTGCCTCCGCATTAATTTGGGGTGACAGTCAACTCACCTAAGACAGACTAAGGTGGGCTAAATTTTAGAAGCAGGCTAAGACCTGCTTCTAAGTGGAAAGGAGGGGGCGGGGTGGGGGCAGTGCTAGGCTCCTTCAAGGCCCTTTGCCCAATGAAATGAGGGAAGGGCAGGAATGGGTGGTAGTGTTTGTCGTGCAGCTCCAATGGATGAAGGGCCTTCGGGGCCTCAAAGAGCTGGTGTGTCAACGTGAGTCTCATCTCAGGGCGTCCGGGTCCGAGACGAACAAGGGCCGAGGGACCCTCCACCAATGGTGCTGCTGTTGCTGCTGCACAGGGTCCCCCCAGCCTGCGCGCCCCCGCTGCAAGAGGCGCTGGAGGCGGCCGGCACCGCCGAGGACGGGGCGCTGCTCTTCCGCTCCTTCTGTCTCAGGTGGATCTTGGTGTGGCGCTTCCTCTCATCACTGCGGGCAAACTTGCGGCCACAGTAATCACAGGCAAAGGGCTTCTCGCCAGTGTGGGTGCGGATGTGGGTAGTGAGGTGGTCGCTGCGGCTGAAGTTGCGCATACAGATCCGACACTGGAAGGGCTTGTGCCCCGTGTGGATTCGGATGTGCCTGGTCAGCTCATCCGAGCGGGAGAAGCGCCGGTCACAGCCTTCTGCTGGGCACGGGTAGGGCCTCTCGTGCACTGGGGTCTTGCTCGGCCTGTTGGGGTACTTTCGAGGCCTCAGAATGGGCCGCAGTGGCAGATGGTGTGGGTTGTAGGCGGCCGCGGCAGCCGCTGCCGAGCCAGTGCTAGGTAGCCGGGGTCCCTCGCTGCCTCCGCCTGCCCCTGGCCCTGTGGCCCCAGCACTGGGCCCTCCCAGGGTAAAGTTGCGGATGGTGGAGAGCGGAGTGAGTGGAGGGGGGACTCGCAGGGAGTCCAGGGGGCAGGGAAAGGGCTTGCGGTCTGGGCCAGCTGTACCGTGTAGATCTCTCTGGCACTGTGAGGGGAAAAATCCAGGATAGTCTGGGATCATGGGGAAGAGACTTGGGTCCGTGGCTGGCTTGGGGGACGGATAGGAAGGAGGTGGTGGGTAGGCCAGAGAGGAGGAGGTGGAGGTGGTGGCTGCTGATAGGAACGCAGAGGGGTCCTGGTATAGGTCTCCTCCACAGCCCGCATAAGGAGGAGGCGGCGGCGGAGTGTAGAGGTGGTCCAGGTCAGGCTGGGTCTGGGACATGGTGCACACACCCAAGGGTCCAGTGGCCAGTGGGTTGGGAGAGGCAGAGGTGATGCTGGAGGAGGCTGTGGTGGAAGCTGGGGAGGTGACCCCCTGCAGGATGCCTGCACTCACAATGTTGATGATACCTTCTGGGTAGCAGCCGGCACCAGGGTATTGGGGGTCAATGGAGAACTTGCCCATGTAAGTGAAGGTCTGGTTTCGGGGTGCTGAGCCCGGAGCAAAGCTGCTGGGATATGGAAGATCCAAGGACCTCTTCTCTCCAGTCATGTCAATGTTGATCATGCCATCTGGGGAGGGGAAAAGAAGAATGGAGGTGGAGCATTGAGAATGCAGCCAAGAATCCCTTCTCACCCTTCTGTCTCACATGAGTCCCACCCCAAGGACTCCAGCACTGTAAAGCCGGGGCAGAATTCAACAGGTGGGGAAATTGTGGCCCAAAGACAGTAAGAAGAGGCTAGCCCAGATCCTACTGTGGAAGCCAGCCACAGTTTAGGATTCAAACTACCTCCAGGAAAGCAGGATGAGCCCCCACCCCCACCCCTACCACATACAGCCATCTGTGGCTCCAGTCCCCAATGAAAACACCCAATAATAGCAGCAGCAGTATTAAAAATCCCCCATCTGCCTGGAAGTTCTCCCTCTCCTTTGCCTGAGGTCCCACAGCTAGGGCAGGCACTACCCAGGAGACTGACCCCAGCCAGTGCAGCGAAGGTGTCAGTCTCAAAGGTGAGCCAAAGAACGGGGTCAATGATTTCCCGGCTGCTCCACACCCCAGGTTCCTTCCTTCCCTTCCTCTCCCGCTGCTGGAGGGAATCAGGCTCTGCCATGGAAGGAGTCTAAATAGGTTTCCTTTCCCAATCTTTTCAGCCTTGCCCCACACCTGCGCGGCCTCGCCTCAGCGCAAAGGCAGTGGCAGGGCTTCGGGGAAGGTGCGCGGGCTTCGGGAGACCACTTGCCACCGCCAAGGAAACTCGCGGCGCCGGCTCCCTACGGGCCTCCCTCGGCAGCCACGGGGCCGCTTCCCGCCGTTGCCCGCCCCATCTCCTCCTCCGCGCCGGGCCAACCCCCTCAACTTCGCTGGCAGCGCGCAGGTGGGGGCGCTCCTTCAGATCGCAGGAGGACCGCGCTCCCAGATTTTCCCCGGGTCTCCTCTACCGAGCAGGAAGCGGCGGACGCTTTCCTCGGGCATCTCCGCCGCTCCGCTCTCCAGACGCTCAGCTTTCCGCCAGAGCCCCGAACTTCCCCATCACTTTGCCCCTACCGCGGGACTGGGGAGGCTGGGGTGCCGCCGGCATTAAGGCTCGCATAAGCCCCGAAGCCTGGTGGGGCACCACCTCCTACTCTTATGTCTAATCCCGCCCGGGGTTGGGCGCGCCGCAGCGCACGCACGCCGGTTCGCTGGCAACCTGGTGCATCTGCCCGCGCGCCCAGCTCCAACGCCCGGGTCCCCGCTCCCGCTTTCCTCCTGCAGCCACTTCTATCCTTCAAATCCAGTTCAATCAACACCTTCCACCTCTCCTCCAAGTCCCGCACACGCACGAAAACCCACCCACCACCTCCGAGCGGCGTGGGTCCCGGTTCGCGAAGGGGGCACGCGGCTTACCTCCGGCCACTCCGTTCATCTGGTCAAAGGGGCCTCCCAGTTCGGCATTGGGGAAAATGGTCACCGACGTGGGGGCGAGGTCCTCCACCGGGTAGATGTTGTCAGACAGCTGGTGCACAAAACCACTGAGAGTTACTGGGATTTTGTCTACGGCCTTGGCGGTCATCATTTGCTCCTCGCACAACCTGGAGACCCAACTCCCTCGCTACCTGGAGTGTCAGAGAAGCCGTTTTGGAGAGGGATTTGACTGAGTCTAGGTTGGTATCTCCTTGTGCCCTCCACACTTAAAAGCAACTACCCCCCTCAAAAAAAAAAAAAATCTAACAGATCTAAAACTAGCAAACAAGTTGCTGGTTTTTTAAGAAGAAAGATGGCTATTTGCCACTGACTCTCGCCTGGGTTCCGGCTGGGAAGCCAGGAGTCGCTGGTGTAGTGTTATTATAACAGTGTGTCCCCTCGCCGAGCTATTAATCAATTGCTGCTCTCTCGGTTAGACGGAAAGTGTTGCTCTAAGTATTTATGGGCAGGTCCTCAATGCCCGTGACGTCACTGCCCATATATGGACTGAGGAACAGGGCTGGGCCTGGCGGCTTTTGCCGTCACATGGCCTATTTGCATAGGGGCTCGGCTGCGCGGGCTCCAGCGGGCTCGCGACTCCCAGCTTGCAGCCCGCAGGGGTCTGGGGCAGGCGGCCCGAGCCGCAGCCCGGGTCCAGGGCTCAAAGCCCGCCAGGGATGGGCCGCGCCAACGGTCCGGCTTAGGCCACTGTGGGAGAGCGATCGGGTCCCGGCTGCGGCGCGGCCTCCGGGGCGGGGAGGAATTCCGGTTCTCCGGACTTTCCAAAAAAGGCGAAGATCCGGTGCCGGCAGCTCCGCCTCCCCAGCCCTTGTTTGGGAGCCATTCCGGAAAATTAAACTTCGGAAAGAAACCGAACGGAGCCGAGACACTACAGTCAAACCCCTACTCACTTTCTTGGCAGCTCAAAACCGCAAGCAAAAGGAGGCAGAAAAGAAAAAAAAAAAAAAAAAAAGCTGCATGCATTCACGGAAGCTGACTGCTTTTTTCTGAATTACTTGGTGGAAAGAAGTGGCTGGTGATAAGAGTGAATGCGGTATTGCTTTTTTGGAAAGTCTGTTCTATTTATACAGGAGCGAAAACGGAACAGGTTTGGGGTTGTTTGTTTGTTTAAGTATTTTGGGCACCTTGGGGGGGGTATACCCTTGGAGGAGCAGATAACTCCGGGATGCTTCGAGAGAAATCCTCAGCCGGAGACACCCCCCTTCCTCTGCCCGCGCGCTCCCCGCCCCCCTTCAGCTGCTGCGCTTAGCGGGCGCCCTTCCCGGCGCGTCTGGGCGGTCGGCTGTGTGGGGGCGTCCAGATGGAGGTTTGGACACTCACCCTGCCCCGCCACACGCACACACACTCTTACACTCACACGCGCTCCACTTCCGCTACACACACTCCAGCCCCCGCCGCCTTCTTCACACACCCACTCGCACACCTTACGCTACACACCTCCCTGTTGACAGCGCGCCCGTGCATCCGCCTCTCCAACAGAGTGACTGGTCGGCAAGAGCGGGCGCCTGGGTTTGCTCGACAGGGTGCTCTGCGAAAACACCCATCCTCACCTTCACACTGCCTGGACCGACCGCCACCGCAGTCCCCCACCCCCCAAAACCCTCCGGAGGGGCGCTCTGCCCGCACCCGAGCCCTACTCCAAAACACACACATTTAAGAGGAATATCCTTCCTTTCCCTGGCCAAGAGCCACCTCGGAGAGCCCAGAGAGGTCCAGAGTGATAGCAAATGGTGACGCTAACGCCAGTTTCGAGTCGCCATCACCGTACACACTTTTACCTTTGAGAGTTAAAAAACAAAACAAACAAACAAACAAAAAAACTGGCCCCGACAAGAACCTTTATGCTTAGTTCTCAAAACAATTTTTAAACTTTTCAGAGGTCCAGACTCTGGTCGGCTGTTCTGACCTCTCCTATCTCCCGGCGCGCCCTAGCCCGCCTTGGGAGCGCTCCGAGCCTGGCCGGGGCCTCGTAGGAGGATGGTCTCAATTGCTCAAACCTGGAGAGCGGCCTCCTGCCACCCCTTTCCCGCCCCCAAAGCAGCCGAGGCCTGGGACCGTGCGCGGGACTGCCTCTAGGGCCCGACCCTGCCCCAGCCCGCGGCCAGCCAGGACAGCCCCAGCCTCGTGGGGGCGCGGGCTACCGAGAGCCACGGCGCCACGCCGTGGAGGCAGCGCGGCGCTGCAGGCGGCTCTCGCGGCGCTGCAGGCGGCTCTCCCGCCGCTCACCTGCCGCGGCGAACCCGCTCCCGCCCGGCCCCGCGCGCGCGGCGGTCAGGGCCCCGGGGCGGCGGTGAGCGGCCTCAGCTCCTCTTCTCGCGCTCCACTTCTCCCTCTGCCCGCCTCGAAATTGGCCGGCCATCTTCCTGACTTAAAACACCCAGAGAAATTTTGGGAAAGTTTCTTGCTGGCGCTGCGCTCACTTTTCCAATTGGAAATTAAAAATAAAAGGGGAAAGGAAGGAAGTCGCGGCAAGATTAGCACCCTTGGAAGTACCCCCACCCTCGGCAAAAACGTGAAAAGTTCCCGTTTCTTTAAAAAAAGAAGAATAAAAGAAAGCTGCACTCTTACCACGTGCGCCAGCCCGCTCCGCCTGCGCTCCGGCCAGTCCTGCGGCCCCCGCGCTGACCACCGGCAAGACGACGCCTCGGAGGGGAGCCCGACTCGCATCTCCAGCCCTGAGTCCGAAAGAGTTGGGGGGTGGGGGACCGAATTATGCAAATATGGGTCGTGGCAGCGGGGCTCGGGTTACGGCCCCCGCCGGCCTCCGAGGTGAGGCACCCACCGGCGGCAAGCGCGGGCGCCGCGACTGGTTGCGCTTCGCTCCTCTCCACGCACGTGGGCGGGCGGGCGGGCGAGTCACCGGGGCCGCCCCGAGGTGGGCGCCGCTGCCAACCCCGCGGGCGGCCACCGCGCGCCGCCCCGAGGGGGAGCTCCTGGACGTCCGAGTGCGAGTGCCGGGCGAACTGGGCGCAGAGGGCAGGACGCAGGCCGGGGGCTGCTCGGGAAAGGGTGAGCCGCGCAGTCTTCAGCGGCTACCCAAAGGAGGAGGCTGAGTGGGGGTCAGATGGGGGATGGGACCCCAGCGAGGAGAGGCGGGCTTGCCCGGCCCGTCAAAGAAGCTCGTTAGAGTAAATGGGAGTGACCGACACTGGAATTATTCGCAGTTTTCCAACAACTCACACCTCCTTATGAGCTGCGCCACGTCAAGCCCGCCTTGCGCCAGGGGTTGGTTGGGGGCAGGGGCAAACAACAGCGGCAAGGAGGCTTTGCAGGCTCCGGGGAAAGGTGCCTGGGGCCAGTCCTGGGAGGCCTTCCCTGAACCTCCGCTGGAAACGGGTCAGTAGATTCTCTCTCTCTCTCTCCCTCCCTCTCTCCCTGTCCTTCTCTTCCTCTCTCTCCCTCTGCCTCCCTCACCCCCTTTTAAGAGTAATAATGGAATAAAGTCCACGCATACTTATCTCAAGGCAGCCATCCTGAGGATGGGTAATAAATTCGGAAAGCTGAAGTAACTTGCCTAGGTAGCGCAGCTGATAAGTTGTGGTGTCCAAACTTGCAACCGGGTCTTCCGACTCTAAGTACAGTGCTCTGGATGCTACATTATTCATATGGGAAAACCCAATTCCAGAAAGAGAACGGCTCTTCGAGAACTGGGAGCCTGGTTCAGCCCATCAGGAAAGAAACAGGTCACTTTCGACAGCTTCATCTTCTTCCTTTGGCATTTCTGAGGAAAAGAGGAAAGCTGAAGTCAGGGATTTCAAGAACATGGGACAAGGTACTGTCATGGACATACCCCTCTCCCCAGATTGAAGGAAGAATTTGAGTTCTTGGGCTTTCCTAGGCCGTGTTATGAATGAAGTGACCAGGTTCCCACAAAGCTAGCATACTAATAGGCCCTGTAATAAGAGAAGCCAATCCCACAGTATCCTTCCTGGAGTAAAGAAGAAGTGAGAGAGAGGGGGGAAAAAAAAGGTAGAGACAAAATCCTAAAGGAGTTTACAGAGTAAGATACTGTGCCTGGGAGAGGAAGAAGGGGGAAGGTGGCAGTTGAATACAGAGATGTACCGTGGTCTCTACTTTCAAGCAGTTGAGTTTATTCTGATCAAAAGCTGAACAAATAAGTTCTTTTCTTTAAAATTGTCAGAATGCTCAAGTAAATGGAATGCTCCAAGATGGATCAGTGTTATTATAAAGAGTAGCAAATTGATGCCAGATTCTGATTTGCTTTGTCCTGATTCCAGACCCAGAAAGTACAAGAGGAAGGAAGCAGAGGCGCCCCTTAGGCCTGCCCTGTGATGGGGGTGAGGAGGAAGGGAGGCAGACAGGGTCCTGGCTGGCCCTCGAGGTCTACGCACTGAGTGGTTTTCAGCTTTTTTCCACAGTGTGGACTTGAGAATCACTCAATCAGCCATGAGGCATGTCACAAATAACTTGTTAACATTTGTATTTTGATTTATTAAGAAATATTTGTAAACATTTTTATAGGCTATCCCTATTGTCATGTCATTTTCACTCACTTCCATTCTAACACTGACACTGGAGTGAAACAGAATTGCCTTTAATTATGGACACACACAAGGGTGTGAATCCTGAACTCAAAAAGCATAGCTCTGTGAACCTCAGTGATGAACAGACTAATTGCCAACTCTGCCATCAAGCCAGGCCTTTCTTAAAGGTGCCCCTCTGTGCTGAGAAAACTGCTAAGTGCCTTCCTGCATTCAGCATCTCACTATGAATCTGGTAATCTCAGGGACTGTAAACCAAACCGAGATTATGCCAAAGTTGTTGTGAAGCCTGAGAGAATCTTTGCTTCACACCAGTCCAACGTGTAGCCAAATTCATGTGTCATTGGTACAAACAATCTGGATGGGGAAGTAAGGCCCCTATGATCCTATTTTGTAGTAGCCACAGCACTGGCCTAAGCAGAGGTTCCTTTAAGGTGAACTTTAGACTGAAGCAACTTAGCATGCACGCATGTCATAAGTCAACAGATATTTCTCTAGCATCTTCTATGTGTCAGGCGCTATGCCAAAGGCTACAGATCCCTAAAACTAAGCCTAGTTCCCAGCCCCTTGGAGCTTGCAGTCAATCACACAGATATACAATTGTAAACAATGACAATGTTTGACCCCAGTGAAGAAAAAAGGACAAAGGATCCGATTGAATCTAGGTCGGCTTCTCTAAGCAGAGATCTGAAGAATGTGTGAGGCTTAGGGGAAGGTTGGTGGATAGAGTATTTCAGGGAGAAAGAGTCAGTATGAAAAAGACCCAGACGTGCAGGGAAGCAAAGTGCATTTGTGGAATAAAGAAAGTTCAACGTGGGTGGAAACCTCCAGGCTGCCTTCCTTGCCTAGTGCACTGGAGCAGAGGGTGGCCAATCCAGCCAGGCTCCTTGAAAGTCCCTACCCTTCTCCCACCCTTCAAAAGACTTTAACTTCTATGACTCTCCTTTTCCTCTGCCACTATCTTTTCCGGATAATGACAATGGCATTATACTTTTTACCTTTGAGGTTTTTTTTTTTTTTTTTACCACTCAGCTTCTGAAGCATGCCAACAAGATTTCATCAAGAAGAGAGAACATATACAGAAATACTTATTGGCATCAGCATTCTGTTTCAGTGACAGTCTTAATGAAATAACGTTCCTTAGTTGTCTATTTCTCCATACTGAAATGACAGACAATGTGAATTTTGTCCCATTTAAAATGAATAGAGTGGAGAAGTGCAGTCTTTCTAGTAGAAACACATCATGTCAAATCTACAGATCACTTTACCATTGCTGGCAAAGAATAAAAGGTAAATCAGTGCATTATTTATCACCATTATGACAAGCTGCATATCAACCTAGGGTCCAGGTTAATAAGTGATAGTCTGTCAATCTGGTCATTAAGGCTCGAAGCAAAATTTCCATCCCAAGTCACACTTTTTTATGCCTTTAAGTTTAAAATCTTTCAGCTTATATATCTAATTGTACAAAAAATGAAGTTCACTATAGGAAATTCCTGGAATTTTTAAAGAGAAATTTATATTTAATCTTTATCTATAATTTCTGACTCACAGCTTCTAAAACCCTTCTAAAACCCTTGGAAGGGAAATTCCTGGATTTTTTAAGCACATATAACTAGTCTGCTTACATTACCAGGTTACAAGAAGCAATTTTTCTTTTTCCATATGATGCCAGATGTACTATGAAAGCTTTCTTTCTGCATTGAGAAAAGGACGGGGCAAATCAGTGCATCTAGTTGTCAGAGCAGTTTTCCAGTATTTAAATAAAAAAGAAGGACTTCCCTGGTGGTCCAGTGGCTAAGACTCTGCACTGCTCCCAACGCAGGGAGCTAAGATTTGATCTGGCCAGGGAACTAGGTCTCACATGCTGCCGCTAAGAGTTCACAGGCTGCAATTAAAGATTCTACATGCTGCAGTAAAGACCTGAAGCAACCAAATAAATTTATTAATTCCTAAAAAGAAAAAAAAAGAGATAAAGCCCCAAACATTTCATATTTCAACTGAATAATCTTGATATTATGAGCTCTGGAGACCCATCTGGTCTGGGTTCAGATCATAGATCATGGGCTCAAAGTCTAACTTGGACAGTACCTGGCTGTTTGTTCTTAACTAAGTTATATAATTTCTCTGTGCCTCAGTTTCCTCAACTATAAAGTGGACAAAATGATTACGTATATATGTATATATACATATATAAAATATCTATATATATCATGGGTGTGTGTGCATGCTATGTGCTAAGTCACTTCAGTCATGTCTGACTCTGTGAGACCCTATGGACTATAGCCCCCCAGGTTCCTCTGTCCATGGGGATTCTCCAGGCAAGAATCCTGGAGTGGGTTGCCTTGCCCTCCTCCAGTGGATCTTCCCAACCCCAGGATCGAACCCATGTCTCTTATGTCTCCTGCACTGGCAGGTGAGTTCTTTGTCACTGGTGCCACCTCATGAGTGTACTAAGGATTAAATACAGTGATATACACGAAGCACCGTGCATACTGTTAGCTATTAAATTATCACTATTATGGAACACCCATTTGGCAAACAGACACGGTGCTGTGTTTTTCTCAGTTCACTGCTTTATTCCTCACAACCACCTTGAAAATTAAGGCTATTTATTCCTGTTTTACAGATGAGGGAACTAAGGCTCGGAGGAGATACCCAAATTCACCAAGTAAGGAAGTGGCAGAGCCAGAATATGAACTCTGTTCTCTCCATTGCCAGAGCCCACATCTTTCAAGTATTGATACATCATGTGGTACAGAGCAGCCTACAGATGACTAAGATAAAGCTGATAAAGCATAAGAGTAGCTACACTACAAATATTGATATGTGAGGTGTTGGTAATATTTATTCTTAAATTCTGAGTTTCCACTTCCAAAAATAATGATGAGAAAAGCTAATCCAGAAAGCAGCACAGATTTGCATGAAACTCATAACAACCTCTACCCTTCTGGAAAACGTCATCTAAACTTGGAAAGCCAAGTTCCACATTCCAAAAATTGAATTGACACAACACCCCCCCTTTTTCTCCCAGAAATATCAAAACACATAATAGTAATAGTGTTGCTTTTTCAAGGAAGTTTGGAAATGTGGAATAGAAATTTTAGTTTTTGGAAGAGTGGATTAGTGAATGACCTCCAAAATCTGGAGATAGGGCTCGAAAAGAGACATTCTTAGCCTTGGTGTCACCTGTGTAGGGGACCTGCCTGGTGCTGTTGTCTCACTTATTTTCTATGCTGTTACTTTTTCAAATCCTTTATAAATTCCCTGAAGGCAGGGACCTTGAATGGTGTTCTCCCTGTCTGTGCTCCAGTAAGCAGAGTTCTGGAGAGAAACCCAAAGTACACCTTCCCAGCAGGGAAAGGGAATGAAACCTGGCCTTCTGAGATTTTCATATGCTGTCTTATCCGAGAACTCCTAAGTAACTGTTTCTACCCAGTCCACAGATGTTTTCCCCAGAAGATGTTGGATTGCAGAATAAAGATATGGACCTCAGAAAACATCCTCTGAAGGGTTTGTCCTCAGGTTTGCTTTTTGTTGGAGATTTAAATCATCCAGTTCTGAGCACCACGCTCTAATGTAAGCTTAGAGGGTGCCACTGATGTGGTGGCAGCCAGCCAGCAGTGAGAACCACTTCAGAGACATCTACCCTGAGCCCTGTTCAAGGCATCCGGCCCTCCTTCCTGACTCCTCGCTTCCTCATACAACTGGTCACCGATGCAGAGTGACACAAGTCACTGGTGAATGGAAAGGACTAAGGGCAAGGAACCCCAAGACTCCCTTACCAGTTCTGCCCTTGCCAACTGACTGATGGTTGGTCGTTGATGCTGGGAGAGACCAGCTGAGTGTGCTCCACTCTACCGCTCAAGCCTCTGGTGGCAGCGTTTCCCCATATCTGATGATATGTCTTAACTATGTGCCACAAAGATGTAGAACCATCAGGTCCCCTCATTCCTGCCCAGAATTTTAAACAACAGTCAAAAAAGTCCACAATGTTTAAAAAGAGTTTACGTTCTCACTGTTTCGAGTGAGAAAAGTGGTAGGGGTGGAGAGAAAGCATTGATTAAAGGGGAATGCCAGCAGCTGTGCTGAGTGCAGCTCTGTTAGTGGGAAAAGCACCAGACTAGGGTGGGCTCAATGATGTCTCTCCAAAATAATAATATTCTCAATAGTAATAATAATAATGCTTAATATTTATTGAGCATTTGGTCACTCAGATGGTAAAGAATCTGTCCACAATGCAGGAGGCACAAGTTGGATCCCTGAATCGGGAAGATTCCCTGGAGAAAGGAATGGCTACCCACTCCAGTATTCTTGCCTGGGAAATCCCTTGGACAGAGGATCCTCTGGGTGGTACCATCCTCTGGGTGGTACCATCCTCTGGGTGGTAAAGAGTCAGATATGACTGGGTGACTAACACTCTCACTTTTCACTTTTAAGGGTACTCAGCACTCTGCTGACTATGTTCCCTTATCTATTAGTCTACCAACCACCCCAGGAAGCAGATATCATTACTCTCTTCACTTTGCAAATGAGGAAACTCAGTCACCAAAGCCCACACCACAGAGCTAATTAAGCAAAAGTGCTAAGACGTGACCCCAAGCAATCTGATTCCAACACTTGGACTGCTAGTACGTACCTTAGCCCATGAACTAGGCAAGCCACTTAACTTCTCTGCACTTCTTTACATTGGGACTGGACTTGTCTTCCTCAACTGCCCTCAGCCAGAGAATTGTGGTGAATCAAAGGAAAAGGACTAAAGATGTGTTCTCAAAAGCGAAACATTCGCTTCACATCTAATTGTTGCCTCCCTGGGTGATAGTTTGGGATGCTGGAGCTTCAGTTGTCAGAGGTGAATGTAGATCAGGATGTGATAGAAGGTGATGTTTGTGATTCCAGGTATTGAACTGAATTTCTAACCTGTTTGCTTGCTGACTAGTCCTAAAGCCCTTTAAAGAGGTCTCTTTATCCCTCCTCACATTGAAGGGTGGTCCAGACCCGTGTTCTCCTTTTCATCTGGAGATGGGGTTGGAGAAGGAGTCTACTAGCACACTGGGGCCTTTGGAAAAAGTCCTTGCTTGGCAGTTCTGCTTCTGCTTCTCCTGCTAATAATAGGCCTAGACACGGGGTCACACTCCTTCCTGGATCCTAATAATTAACTAGAAAGCATGTTTCTGCCCAAAAGCTGTTGTACCTGAGAGAATATTGTGGTCGCAATGCATTCACCACTGGGTAGCAGAACAATTCCAATCAATGGCCTTGTAAGCATACAATCAGAGCCTCCCCAGGGACCTGGCAACTCCCAGCCTTTTCAAATGTGAAAGATTGCTTTTTTAAAATATGATTATTTAATCAACAGCCCATGGAAACTTCAAAAAGAGGACAATGAAAACAATTTAGATTCTTTCTTCTCTCTGTTTGGCTTTTATGAAACAAACACCAAAGACATGACCAGGTTGACCACTTTAGTCCCTTCATCTGTTACTCAGAAATCTTGGGAATGGAAGCTGCTTTAAAAGGAGGCCTATTTCCTTGCTTTTCCTGCATTTCGGGCTTGCCATCAAAAACTCTCTCCTATAATGGTAACTTGGATGGAATGTTACCCCTGAAATGAAAAACAGTATCTGGAATCCCAATATGTAGATATCCTAGGTAAAAGCTGGGTGGTTCCAGTTGAGTCAGAGTGGGCTTGACTTCATCCACTCTGTGCAAAATCTCTGGGGTTGGAAGCCACTGCTCTGAATGTACAAAGCCAGCCCACAATGTTCTGTGGCTGGGGCTGGTTTAGACAGGTGAAGCAGAGAGCAAATGAATGTATAGGGATGGACCTGTCTTGCTTTCAAATATCGGGACAAGTTCATGGTGTTTTGTTAATCCATTCAGTGAATATTTATTAAGTACTTCGTATATACCAGGTACTATGCTAGGTGCTTGGTATGTATCAGTGAACAGAATTCTCTGTCTTTATGTAGCTTACAGCCTGAAAATTCCTATGAATTTAATTCCATGAACTAAAAAAAAAAAAAAGGGAAAGGAAACCTCTGTAGTTTCTTCCCTGTCTTCAGCCAGAAATATGTTTAGGCCCCCATACCCAGGTACAAATCTCTCCTAAGGTCACTAGATAAAGAATATCAAACGTGCTTTAGTAACACATTCCGGTGTTTAATATCCTTGAAAGACATTTTTCAGAGATAGAAAACACCCCCTTTTGATTATGTAATTTATTTTATTTTCTCCTCTGGAGGCATGAAAGAAATTAGTCATGATAGTCTGAGCAGAACCAGTCACAGGCTGAACTATAGCTCTCAACCTTTTCTGTTTCACATGGAAAAATCTCCATTTCTATAGCCTATCCTTAGAATTGTTGCCTTTTGATCCTTTCACCATCCGCCTCAACTCTGATAAATTTCCTAATTCCTCAAACTTCCCAGTGATCATAAAGCCTAACAAGACATTTTATTTGGTACTCTACCCTTTCCAAGACCTTTTCATAAATGTTACTTCCTTTAGGCCTTGAAATACAACCCCATGATGTTGGCAAGGCCACGTTCTCTTCTTTATTGTCCACAGAAGCCAAGTGAGACCCAGAGAGGCTCAGTGACTTACCTAAGGTCACACAGGTAATAAAGAAGCAGAGCCAGCCTTGCTAGCCAAGTCTCCTGGTGCTGATGCTGGGAGCTCTGTCTATCGCAAGCCCCAACTCCTGGTTGGGTAGGCCCAGGCATATGAACACTTGTGAAATCCCTGAGACACTTTTATGGCTGGTGGCCAGGTAACATTTAGGTCATATCTCTGTTCCCCAGGTGTGTACTGACCCTGTTCTGTTCCTCCATGCCATTTTATCCCCAGTGGGTGAAGACTAGTAGCATGAAGTTCAACATCAACAACCAGATCCTAGGCTTCCAGGTCACAGAAAGCAGTTTTAGGTCCAGCCCCTGTAGTCTTCATCTGTCTCATTTCTGTGAGATTGGCAACTGACTCACTGATTACCACTTGCTGGATTATCAGCCTGTGGTGCAATCAGAAGAGATTCTCATCTCTGTGGGATGGCTAAGTGTGGTTGGGTATGTCTTACTGGGGTGACCAGCCTGACCAGGGGAGGAGACAAATTTACCAGCTTCATCAACAGAAGGTTTTGATGGGCTTTTTTTTTCCCCCAAACTTAGCTAACCTGTGTCACAGTCTGCTTAGAGATGATTGCAATAGTATTTTTAGGTAAAATCTTTTATGTTTGTGGCTAAAATTTGGCCCATTTCAACTTGTTTGTCCAGTGCATGACACTGCTTTCCCCTCTTGTTTCTTGCCCTGAAGGGTCGCAAGGGAGTCAATACATTTGGAAGGAGCTGACTTGAAGACCCAGAAACTGGCCAGTAACTGTGCTAGTCCATCTTTGGATCTGGCTCATCAGAATCCTAGTTCCAAGAATCTGCACTAAAACAATAACAACAACAAAGAAAATGCCCTTTCAAAAAGCTAAATTTGATAAGAATCTGATTGCCTGTTATGCTAAGTTATGCTAAGTCACTTCAGTTGTGTCCGACTCTGTGCGACCCTAGAGACGGCAGCCCACCAGGCTCCTCCGTCCCTGGGATTCTCCAGGCAAGAACACTGCAGCGGGTTGCCATTTCCTTCTCCAATGCATGAAAGTGAAAAGGGAAAGTGAAGTCGCTCAGTCATGTCCGACTCCTAGTGAGCCCATGGACTGCGGCCTACCAGCCTCCTCCATCCATGGGATTTTTCCAGGCAAGAGTACTGGAGTGGGGTGCCATTGCCTTCTCCAATTGCCTATTACAATTTGTAAAAATCCATACTCCTTACCACCCACTATATGCCCTTACATGACTTGGCCTTGACCTCCCCTTTAATCACAGCTCCTTCCTCTTTCCCCAGGCTCACTAAATTCAGTCCCCTCTTCAGCAGCTTAGGCTCCTTCCCATCTCAAGAACCTGTGTGGTCCTCTCTCCATCTAGAATGGTTCCTGCCCTGACGCTTTGATCACCCCACATCTAGTTCTTCTGCTATAAACTAAATTTTTGTGCCCCCTCCATCCAAATTCAGATGTTGAAACTTAATACTCAAAGTGATGGTATTAAGAGGCAAGGGCTTTGAGTGGGGCTTAGGTCATGAAGGCAGAGTCCTCATGAATGGAATTAGTGCTCTTATAAAAGAAACCCCAGAGAGCTCCCTTGCCCCACTTCCACCTTGTCAGGACACTGAAAAGATAAACCATCTGTAAGTCAGAAAGTGGGCTTTGGGGAGGGACAAATTGGGAGATTGGAATTGACATATACACACTACTATGTATAAAATAGATAAATAATAAGGACCTACAGTTTACCACAGGGAACCCTGCTCATTGATCTGTGGGGACGTAAATGGGCAGGAAATCTAAAAAACAGTGGATATATATATACATGTAACTGACTCATTTCACTGTACAGCAGAAACTAACACAACATTGTAAAGCAACTATATTCCAGTAAAAATTAATAATATTAATAAAAGAAAGTGGGCTTTCACCAGAGACTGAATGTGTTGACACCTTGATCATGCACTTCCTAGCCTCTAGTACTGTGAGAAAAAAATTCTGTTGTTTATCAACTACACAGTTTATGATATTCTGTTAAAGTGCCCAAAAGGCATCTTATTCAGATTTCAGCACAAGCCTTCCCTTCCTGGCCTTCTCCACCCTTCCCCAGTCATCCTGTCCATTACTGTGCACTGTTTTTGGTGCTGAACACACATGAGGGTAAGGACCACACATTTTTTGACCATCACTGTGTGCCCAGAACCAAGAACAGTGCTAGCATAGAGGAATGTGAAATAAGCACTTGCTGAATGAAAGGCATGAATAAGCAACGATCAGTAGGGTTTGGGATCCACTGCCTAGAACGGTCCCTTTCCCCTCCCTGAGTGCCAATTGCCTCATTTGTAAAAAGAGAGCGTTAGCTTATGTGACATCTAAGGCCCCATCAGCTTTGGCTTTATGGGGGAGCCCGGGGGCTACAGCCTCAACATCACTCCATAATGGACTGTGCTTTTCTAAGTAATGCAGCATCTCAAATCATGGTAGAGCAAAGCAGATTAGGCCCATAGAAGAGGCCCCCCTCTTTCTACAGAGAAAAAAATCAGGCTCTGCTCTTCCTAGTCAGATAATTCTGATGGGAATTGTTTTCCATTAAACCTGTTTTCTTGTTTGTTTTTCTGGTCATGCTACTTGGTTTGTGGGCTCTTAGTTTCCCAACCAGGAATGGAACCCATGCCCCCAGCATTGAAAGCTCAGAGTCCTAACAGTCCTAACCACTGGACTGCCAGGGATTTTCCTCTATAAAATCTTTTTGATTGAATCTTATTGCCTTGCTCATGCCAAGGCAATTGCAAATGGATGGAACAAATCATTTTTCAGATATATACATGAGATATGCTTAGAAGTAGGCTTAACTGAGTTGCAACTACTGGGATCTTTTTTTAACTTTTGTAAATAATGTTGATTTATCTTTTTACAGTCTTCAGGTAAGATCTTAGGATTCCATGAACTCTTTCAAATGGCTGTCCTGTTAAAATGATATATAATAAAATGAAAAGGAGACAGTTAATAAGAGGAAAAGAAATTATTTTCTACCCAGAGTCCAGAAACTTAAAGCTACTTGTGTTCTTTGGTCTAAGGTACTTAGGGTTGAGTGTTGTTTTTGAATGAATACTGCTAAATTTCAATAAGTAAATACCCTTATTATCAACATTTGGCTTTGAATTCACTAATGGCACTCTTGTTGGATTACTTTCATTTCAATAACGTATTTTAATTTGGGCTATAGAAATGAAACTACAGTTTACATACTTTTCTTTAAAATCAAGAATAAGTCAATCAAGAATAGGTTGGCCTAATTGGGACCTGGTTATTTAAACACATCACAAATTTTTAAAAATGAATTTGCAAAGAAAGAAGTCAATTTTTTTATCATCATGTTCCAAAAGAATCAGAAATGTTAAAAATGAACAATACCAGACAGTTTTACAAATGTCATCTGTTAGAATTGGGGGGCCAGGGACTTCCGTGAAGGTCCAATGGTTAAGACTTTGAAGCCCAGTGCAGGGGGTGCTGGTTTTATCCCTGGTCAGGGAGCTAAAACTCCCACATGCCTTGGGGCCAAAACATACAGCAGAAGAAACATTGTAACAAATTCAACAAAGACTTAAAAAAAAAAATCCACATCAAAAAATCTTAAAGAAAAAAAAAAAGAAATGGTGGGGGAGGGGTGAAGAGAAGGAGAAAGATAAAAAATTGGGGGGTAGTGCTGGCGAAATAATCCACTAACTATTTTTGAGACCTAATGTGTGCTCCACCCTGTACCAGAGGTTACAGAGAATGGAATATGAATTAGATGGTTTCCTATCTCTTGAAACCTCCAAGAAAAGAGGTAAGGCAAGTGCACAAAGAAAAAGGATGCAAGGTGGTCATGATAGGTATTATCAAACAAATGTTTTAAATGTTGAAAAATGTTGCTCTGCAGTCCCAAGAAAAGGCAGGACAGCCATGGGTGTGGTACTGGGGATCAGATGAGGCAGAACACTTGAAAATCACTCGTTTTCCAGACTTGACCCTGTCCTTCATAGCTTGGTACACCTTTCTACCCTACACCTAGCACTGTGTCATGGCTGTGAGGAATGACTAATAAACACTGACAGATCAATCAATTGATTGATACTCAATAAAAAACAAAGGAAACATAGTCCAAACATTTGCTCTAGCAGTCAGTTGGTAGAATTAGTGGGTCCTGCGGACTTACTCAAGATAAATAAAATATTTGGCTACTATAGTTGTAGACCTATAAACAGAAATTCTGTACATATTTATCATCTTCAGTTTTCTGAGCAAAGATTATTGAACCAAATCAAGGAAGGAAAAAAAAATATGCATTTGTGCAGCCTACTAAAGATGAAGGAGGTTGCATTTAGCAGCAGCAAAATTTTCTTTTCCATCAGAATACACTGAGAATTACTTCACAGATGCTTCATCAAAAAGTGGTTCTGTGGCTCTGTGAGGGGAGAAAGTGGGTCCTGAATTGTGCTGGCTTGGTTTTATAAAGTGGATGTGAAAGTGAAAGTCGCTCAGTCATATCCGACTCTTTGCAACCCCATGGACTATACAGTTCATGGAATTCACCAGGCCAGAATACTGGAGTGGGTAGCCTTTCCCTTCTTCAGGGGATCTTCCCAACCCAGGGATCGAACCCAGGTCTCCCGCATTGCAGGCAGATTCTTTACCAGCTGAGCCACCAGGGAAGCCCTTATAAAGTGGATAAATAGAAGTAAAAGCTGAGCCACCAGGGAAGCCCTTATAAAGTGGATAGATAGAAGTAAAAGTTGAGCGTCATGCACAGGGCCTGCAGTCTAGAAGATCCTTCCCCTAAAGGATACGCCAGGCCCCTAGGGTTTCCCCTAGGAAGGAAAAGACAGGGTTTCCCCACCCACCCCAAGCCCTGGTCCCTGGACTCTCCACAGTTGCTCCCCCATCAGCTGATCAATTTTGATCTGCAGACAGCTGTGCAGACAGCTCCCCTGGGATCCAGACGCCCTGTTAGAAAGGAACCATGAGGAATCTTCAACATGTGCATTCTAGTTTGTTACCTCTGCTTGCACCTCCACAGGGCTCCTGGTTGGAATAGGAATCTAGAAATCACTTGAGCTACAGTTGCTGAGTTTGGAGAGCCAGGAGAAACCTCATTTTGTGACAGGTGGTCTTTGGCATGAGGCT
Organism: Bubalus kerabau; assembly: GCF_029407905.1. Lineage (NCBI taxonomy): Eukaryota > Metazoa > Chordata > Mammalia > Artiodactyla > Bovidae > Bubalus > Bubalus kerabau. The sequence goes on from NC_073624.1 coordinate 142,130,035, forward strand.
GAGGGACCAGAAATCAGAAACTTGGGGAACACAGTGACTTGGCCTCTACCCTACCCTGCCTTTTACTCTGCTTCAGTGAGAACTAGGGGATGTTTAGCAATGAGAGTCTCATGATAAGGCAGTTGACAGGAAAGAAAAAAAACAGAGACCGTGGATTTCAAAGTTTCCATTTGGAGTAAATTTTCAAAATGGAAAATTGATTATTTAAATATCAATGAATTTTTTTTTAAAGCAGGGACTTTTGTTGGTTCTGTCTCAGTGATTTTAATTAACTTTCAGAAGTCTATAGCAATAAAAGTTACCCATGATGCTATTATAGATAAAAATGTGATGGGCATAGATAAAATTACATGTTAATTGGCATAATTACCCAGTTAATATTTTAAGATTTGTTATTTACATTTCTTTGCTTTTGCTTTATTTTACATTGTAGTTCAATATGAAGATTAAGAGAAAGAACTTTCTCTTCATCTGCACTGAGTTATTTTTCACTTTGAGTTTGCTAGTTATTAGTCAGAGATGATAATAATAATTTTTCTTAAAGTGCAGGCTGCAGCCGAGAATTTCCAAATTGCTATGAGTCACCTCTGGAGCAGACAAGTCATTTATCCCCAAACCTCAGACTCAGACGTTGTGCCAGGAAGGGGATCCAGGATTCCCCACCTTTAAAACCATGACCCCTCACCATGTGGGATGGCTCTCCTTGGCTAGTCAGTGTGAGTGGCTGGGTCCCTTCAAGCAAGCCTCTGAGAAGTTTGTAATTTTCATGTTCCTTAAACCAATAACTTCTGTGTTCACTACCTCAGCATCACTGGACACATGATGCCCCAAACCTATGTCCAACTGCCAAACAGTGACAGACATTCATCAGCTGCACAGGAAAATCTGTATAGGTTACTGTGCCAAAAATGCCTGGTGTAAGGGCTTGGAGCATTAGGAGACCCTACTTGTAGTCTTTGTTCTGCCACTAGCATTTAAGTCACGGAATCTCAGTGTGGCTCAGTGCTAGGTCACTCAAACTTCAGTCATTTTTATTTTATTCTGCACTATTATTTACTTTTACTTTTTGTTTAATGATTTACTTTAATAAATAAACATATTGTTAAATATATTATTAAAAGAAAACCTTATATTTACTATTGCAAAATAGAAACTTGTATTATTTAGTATAAATTTTTTTAGAAATCATAAAAACAAATATTTTGGGGTTTCCAGCCAACACAGTGAAGTGGCTTTTGAAGTTCAGCTTCTGGGAATATAAAGGATTAAATATGGGGAACAGGAACTGGCTCTCTGCTTAAAACCCAGGGCTGAGAAAGGTTCTTCACTACTATTTTATATATTGTGTATCTTAAAAAAAAAAAATTGCTGACCCACTGTCTGACCCACATACTTAAGTATGTAAAGATAGATACAGCTTAAGAAATAGGACTTTAATGAAGCCACCAGCCAATTAGTGAATGAAATACAGTAGGAAGAGAGAAAAAAATAACTGATCAGAAGTCTTAGAAATGAAAAATATGCTAGTGAGAATTATAAAACAATAAAATAAAAATCAGGGCTAGAGATAATCAGAGAGAGTGTTATTAAAGGGGAACATGTTGGGTTGGCCACAAAGTTCATTTGGGTTTTTCATAACACCTTATGGAAAATCCTGAATGAACTTTTTGGCTAACCCAATGCTACTGAAGAATTCAGCAGAACACAGCACAGACAAAAAAGATGAAGAAGATATAGAAAAAGAGAGGACAAAACAGAAGAAAAAAGGAAGCTCACATGAGGGATAGATTGAGACTCTTCAACAAACTGTTCATAAGTCCCATTAGAAAAGAATGAAAAGAAAAATGGAGAAGCATTATATGAAGAGATAATATTAACAAATTTTAGCAAGACAACATAAGATCAAAAGTGTATTGCAGAGTACCCATGACACCCAGATCTTGGTTTCTGTTACCATTCTCCAATAAAAGGAACCAGGGCTCCTTAGTGAAATTACTGATTCCAAGACTGCAGCAGGAAAGACACAAGATAAGCATGGAGTATCTTATAGTTTGAGAAAGTAAGAAAATAATAAAACAACAGCAACAAAAATATATTGATGGAAGTATATCAAAGGGATACACAGGTAGCCAATTGAAAGAGCCACTTCCAAGGGCCAAAGCTGGTACAGCTCAAAGAACAAAATAAATGATTGATTTATAATGCAAAGTTTAAAAATACATGTGAGTTGAACAAATTATTGAATAAATAAACCGATGGGGGAGAATAGACAAATCTCACATGCAGAAGAATTCCAAATACTTTAGGTGGATACTTTGCCCCGGGAGGTGGAACGTAACTCATTACTTAGGGTGGGCTGCACATAGAGGCTTCCTTCCACAGAGAACAGTGTGGAAAGGACGAAGGAAGAAAGAGTAACCTTAAAAGGGAGAAACCTGCGAACACTTCCTCAAGTCAGGTGATCAAGGTTACTATATCAACAGTGATTAAGTCATGTTGGTGGTATGTACCTTTGATATGATATGATGAGAATAGCACTTTATTTGTGTGATCTTCTTCCAAAAAAATACATTACTCCAGGCTAATTATGAAGAAAACATCAGATTAATCCTTTTTGAGGTCCACTCTACAAAATACTTGACAAGTAATCTTCAGAACTGTCAAAGTTATCAAAAATGAGACAAATCTGAGATTGTCACAACCAAAAGAAATCTAAGGAGACAGTTGACTAAATGTAATGTGATATCCTGGATCAGAGAAAAAAAGGATATTAGGGGAAATTTGAGAAAATCTGAATAAAGTATGGATTTTAGATAATACTAATATGCCAATACTGGTTTATCGCTGGGGACAAATGAACCCTATCAATGTAAGATAGTCATTATTCATTAAATTATACTGGATATGGGATATAGGAAAGTATACTATCTTCTCAATAACTCTGTAAATAAAAAACTGTTTTAAAATTGAAAGTGTTTTTTTTTTTTAAAGTAATAGCGGCCAAGTACAAGGATAAGTGAAAGTGAAAGTGAAGTTGCTCAGTTGTGTCTGACTCTTTGCGACCCCATGCGCTGTAGCCCACCAGGCTCCTCTGTTCTTGGGATTCTACATGCAAGAGTACTGGAGTGGGCTGCTATTTCCTTCTCCAGGGATTCTTTCTGACCCAGGGATCAAACCCAGGTCTCCTGCACTGCAGGCAGATGCTTTACCCTCTGAGCCATAAGTTCCCATGAAATAAAACTTGTAGAACATCAAGGATAATGAGACCATCCCAACAGCAACCAAAGTAAAAAGATTACCTATACCTATAAGTGAGTTACAATGAAACTTACTTTAATCAACAGTAACAGAAGCCGCACAACCATGGAGATAAATCTTAAAAGTGCTGATGGAAAACAAAATAACAGTCAACTTAAAATTTTATACCCATATAAGTCATTATCAGAGAATGGGAAAAATTAAGCCATTTTCAACACAGTATTTACTATTTACATACTTTAATTAAAATAACAATAAAAGATGCATTCCATAAAAGATAATTTTGAAGAAAAATTTATGTTGAGAATCTGCACTTCCAGATAGAAAAATTTATTATATTAATAAAACTGTGCTATGTTAAAAAAAAAGAAAAACAGTGGTATTGGTAGAAAGATAGGCAAACAGATCAATGGAACAGAATAGGATCTAAAAACAGATTCACATATGACTAAGGCATCACTGCAATATAATGGGAAAATGATAGTCTTCAAATGGTGGTGCTAGATCAATTAGTTATCATATGTCAAAGAGGAACTGTGACTCTATTTCACACCATATACAAAGGTCAACTCAAAATGGATATTTAGAACTAAACGTGAAGGGTAAAATATTAAAGGTAACAAGCAATTTTTTAATGAACTTGGGGTGGGCACAGAATTCTTATATAATCCATAAAAGCACTAACCTCAAAGGAAAAATATTGATTATTTTGACTCTGTTAAAATGATGGTATTCCCATCTCTTTCAGAATTTTCCACAATTTATTGTGATCCACACAGTCAAAGGCATAGTCAATAAAACTTGTGTTTCTCAAGGACACTTTAAGAGACTGAAAAGAGGGTGCCACAAAGTGGGAGAAGATATCTGTCATACATATATCTAACAAAAGACTTGCATTTATCATGTTAAAAACCATGTTATTTTCTAGTGGAAAATAGAACATCAAACCACTCATCACAATAAAGTTTAATGAACACTAAGACACAGGAAGTTCCAGGGTATTTTGGGAATCAGTAATCTAATTAATTCCTGGCATGGCAAATCCCTTCTAAATCCTCTTGTGTTTATATGTTAGAGTAGGGCAGAGTTTGTGTGATCAATGAGCATTCCACATATCCATGTCATGAGAGAAACTATCTCTAGTTATTCAATGGCTATTAACCACTTATTAATAAGTTAACCACTTATTCAATGGTTGTCTTAACCAGATAGCCTGGCAACAAATTGGATGAGGACCTACCAAAAGTATCTGTCTTATGCAGTGATTGTCATGTCCTTGGTACCCTGAGAGAGAAAAAGAGAGGGAAATGGAGCTGAGGATTCAAATAGAAATACTCTAGAAAAAAAAGACTTAGAGGAAATCCACCAAAATGCCACCTCCAGGTAACTTGATTGCTTAAACTCAGATAGAGATAGGTGATGTTATTTTATTTTTGAGCTTTTATATTTTCCACATTTTCCACAGTGGATAATGTGTTACATTTGCATTTTACAAATTTTCGGTACTTGTTAATGTTTCGCATATAGTAGGTTTTGAAATTCCAGACCAATTGTATAGTGACAGCAACTTGTAGAAAAGATAAACTAATTAGTTAAAGAGATTTAGAATCTTTCTGACTACAGGAACCAAGATGCTACACCCAGTTTTTTCTTAAAAATTGTGGTGTGTGTGTGTGAAGTCTCATTAGTCATGTCTGACTCTTTGTGACCTTATGGACCACAGCTGTCCAAGCTCCTGTGTCCATGGGATTCTCCAGGCAAGAACACCGGAGTCGGTTGCCATTTCCTTCTCCAGGGGATCTTCCCAACCAGGAATTGAACTCACATTTGTGCATTGATGGGTGGGTTCTTTACTACTAGTGCTACCTGGGAAGTCCAAAATTGTGGTAAATACATGTAATATAAAAGGTACCATCTTAATCATGTGTAAGTGTACAGTTCAGTGACATTACGTATAACAACTCACATTGTTGTGTCACTATCACCACTTCCATCTCTTCCAAAACACTTTTCATCTCCCCAAACCAAAACTCTATACCCATTTATTTCCCATTCCCCTTCATGAAGCCATTATTCTATTTTGTCTCTGAATTTTACTAATCTATGTACCTCATGCAAGTGGTACTTAATACAGTATTCATTCTTTTGGGACTGGCTTATTTCAATTAGCATGCCTTTAATCTTTATCCACATTGTAGCATGCATCTAAATTTCCTTCCTTTTTAAAGCTGAATAATATTCCCTTGGATGCATACACTATATTCTGTTTATCTATTCATGATTCAGTGAACAGCTGGGTTGCTTCCACCTCTTGCCTATTGTGAATAATGCTCTTATGAACATGGGTGTACAAATACCTCTCTGAGTTTCTGCTTTCAGGTCTTTTGGATATATATCCAGAAGTGGAACGGCTGGTGGTGATGGTGGTGGTTTAGTTGCTAAGTTGTGTCTGACCCTTGCGACCCCAAGGACTGTGGCCTGCCAGGCTCCTCTGTCCATGGGATTCTCCAGGCAAGAACACTGGGGTGGGTTGCAATTTCCTTCTCCAGGGGATCTTCGTGACCCAAAGATTGAACGCAGGTCTCCCGCATTGCAGGCAGATTCTTTACCAACTGAGTTATGGAACTGCTGGACCATATCATAATTCTATATTTGATTTTTTCAGAAACTGCCATACCATTTCCCACAACCTCACCAACACTTGTAATTTTTTTTTTTTGATAATAGCCACCATGATGGGTGTGAGACAATATCTCCTTGTGGTTTTGATTTGCATTTCTCTGATGATTAGTGATGTTGAACATCCTTTCATGTGCTTATGGGCCATCTGTACACCTTCTTTGGAGAAATGTTTGTTCAAGTTCTTTACCAATTATTTTTTATGTGTCTGTTTAGTTATATAATTTTTTTTATATATTCTGGATATGAATCTATTATCAGATACATTATTTGCAAATATTTTCTCCCATTTGGTGGGTTGCCTTTTCATTCTGTTGGTTGTGTTATATCCCATTTTTAATTAAATAATTTCATGAGGGCTAGGGGTATGAAAGGAATTGCAATTTTTTTTCCAAGCCAGCAATTTGCACTGGGCCCACTGAAGCTATGCTTCCCTCATAGCTCAGTTGGTAAAGAATCCTCCTACAATGCAGAAGACCCAATTCAATTCCTGGGTTGGGAAGATCTGCTGGAAAAGGGATAGGCTACCCACTCCAGTATTCTTGGGCTTCCCTTGTGGTTCAGCTGGTCAATCTGCCTGCAATGTGGGAGACCTGGTTTGATCCCTGGGTTGGGAAGATCCCCTGGAGAAGAGAAAGGCTATCCACTCCAGTATTCTGGCCTGGAGAATTCCATGGACTGTATAGTCCATGGGGTCATAAATAGTTGGACATGACTGAGTGACTTTCACTGAAACAAGGATGGCCTCAGGGTGTGTGACCAAGCATTCAGAGAGCTAAATCTGGTGTTTAAGGTTTTTGGCATGAATGAAGATAGCAGAAGTAAGAAAATCTCAGACTAGTCTTTGGCACATCTCTGTCTTGACCCCACAACCAAATGACATGCCAAGCCCTCTCTATTCTTCTTTCTCCAGTATGGTTGAATTCATCCTTCCTTTCCATTGTTCCACTGCTACCCTCATTTAGACATCTACGATTCTACTGTACATTTCCAAAGGGCTTGCTGTCCTTCAGAATGCCCCTGTGAAAAATACAGGCTGCAATTAAATATTCCATGTTTCAACAAATTTGAGAAATGCTGAGTTAACAAACACAGGACTTCCCAGGTGGTCCAGTGGTTAAGACTCCATGCTTCCAATGCAGAGGGGGCCAAGTTCGATCCCTGGTTGGGGAACTAAGATCCTACATGCAGTGCAGCCACAAAAACAAAATAACTCTATGCCTGTAGCGACAGTCACACAACTCTGTAAATATACAAAATATTGCATTTTGTAAGGAAAGCTAGGGAATTATATGATATGTAAATTATAGCTAGAATAAAAATTTTTTCAAATACTTAAACACATTTTTTTCTTGCAGGACTTCTCAGAGCATATACTATGCAACTTCAGGTCAGTTCAGTCACTCAGTTGTGTGCAACTCTTTGTGACCCCATGGACTGCAGCACACTAGGCCTCCCTGTCCATCACCAACTCCCGGAGTTTACTCAAACTCATGCCCATTGAGTCAGTGATGCCATCCAACCATTTCATCCCTTCTCCTCCCACCTTCAATCTCTCCCAGCATCAAGGTCTTTTCAAATCAGTCAGCTCTTTGCATCAGGTGGCCAAAGTATTGGAGTTTCAGGTTCAACATCAGTTCTTCTAATGAATATTCAGGACTGATCTCCTTTAAGATGGACTGGTTGGATCTCCTTGCTGTCCAAGGGACTCTCAATAGTCTTCTCCAACACCACAGTTGAAAAACATCAATTCTTCAGCTCTCAGCTTTCTTTACAGTCCGACTCTCACATCCATACATGACTATTGGAAGAACCATAACCTTGGCTAGATGGACCTTTGTTAGCAAAGTAATGTCTCTGCTTTTTAATATGCTATCTAGGTTGGTCATAACCTTCCTTCCAAGGAGTAAGTGTCTTTTAATTTCATGGCTGCAATCACCATCTGCAATGATTTTGGAGCCCAAGAAAATAGTCTGTCACTGTTTCCATTGTTTCCCTATCTATTTGCCATGAAGTGATGAGACTGGATGCCATGATCTTCGTTTTCTGAACGTTTAGCTTTAGGCCAACTTTTTCACTTTTCTCTTTCATTTTCATGAAGAGACTCTTTAGTTCTTCTTCACTTTCTGCCATAAGGGTGGTGTCATCCGCATATCTGAGGTTACTGATATTTCTCCCGGCAATCTTGATTCCAGCTTGTGCTTCCTCCAGCCCAGCGTTTCTCATGATGTACTCTGCATATAAGTTAAATAAGCAGGGTGACAATATATGCCTTGACGTACTCCTTTTCCTATTTGGAACCAGTCTGTTGTTCCACATCCAGTTCTAAATGTTGCTTCCTGACATGCATACAGATTTCTCATGAGGCAGGTAAGGTGATCTGGTATTCACATCTCTTTCAGAATTTTCCACAGTTGATTGTGATCCACACAGTCAAAGGCTTTGGCATAGTCAATAAAGCAGAAATAGATGTTTTTCTGGAACTCTCTTGCTTTTTTTGATGATGCAGCAGATGTTGGCAATTTGATCTCTGGTTCCTCTGCCTTTTCTAAAACCAACTTGAACATCTGGAAGTTCACAGTTCACGTATTGCTGAAGCCTGGCTTGGAGAATTTTGAGCATTACTTTACTAGCGTGTGAGATGTGTGCAATTGTGCAGTAGTTTGAGCATTCTTTGGCATTGCCTTTCTTTGGAATTGGAATGAAGACTGACCTTCTCCAGTCCTGTGGCCACTGCTGAGTTTCCCAAATTTGCTGGCATATTGAGTGCAACACTTTCACAGCATCATCTGGTAAGATTTGTAATAGCTCAACTGGAATTCCATCACCTCAACTAGCTTTGTTTGTAGTGATGCTTCCTAAAGGCTCACTTGACTTTGCATTCCAGGATGTCTGGTTCTAGGTGAGTGATCACACCATCATGATTATCTTGGTCATAAAGATCTTTTTTGTACAGTTCTTCTATGTATTCTTGTCACCTCGTCTTAATGTCTTCTCCTTCTGTTAGGTCCATACCATTTCTGTCTTTTATTGAGCCCATCTTTGCATGAAATGTTCCCTTGGTATCTCTAATTTTCTTGAAGAGATCTCTAGCCTTTCCCATTCTATTGTTTTCCTCTATTTCTTTGTACTGATCACTGAGGAAGGATTTCATATCGCTTCTTGCTATTCTTTGGAACTCTGCATTCAGATGCTTATGTCTTTCCTTTTCTCCTTTGCTTTTTGCTTCTCTTCTTTTCACAGGCTATTTGTAAGGCCTTCTCTGACAGCCATTTTGGTTTTTTTGCATTTCTTTTTCTTGGGGATAGTCTTGCTCCCTGTCTCCTGTACAATGTCACAAACCTCAGTCCATAGTTCATCAGGCACTCTGTCTATCAGATCTATTCCCTTAAATCTATTTCTCACCTCCACTGTATAATCATAAGGGATTTGATTTAGGTCATCCATGAATGGTCTAATGGTTTTCCCTACTTTCTTCAATTTAAGTCTGAATTTGGCAAGAAGGAATTGCAAACAGTACTGCAAATCTTCAAAAAGAGATTTAGTATGCAGGTATTCTAAGATTATTTAGCTGCTGAACACAGTTACGAATGTTCAGGGGAAGCACTATGAATCTTGAATAGGATCTAGAAAAATGGTAATATATGACAATCACTCAACCTTCTGATCCCATCACAGTTGAATTAATCGAACTGAAGTGTCGCCCAGAGGTATTTCCTGTAAGCTACTAAAAGAAAGGCATCAGAGTTTAAGGCTCAACTTATCTTTCTGGACTTTTCACTGCCTGTGCTACACACAAACCTTACGCTGTCAAGAAAATGGACTGAATGTTCTACCCAAAGTTGGTGCAGCGTCTCCCACCTTTTCATAAAACCCCCTCATGCCATACCCTGTCAAAAACCCTGTCATCCATTGAGGTCTCCCTTTTGACCTTCTCTCCTCTCTCCAGGCAAAGGGAGTCTCTCCTTCATCCGAATTCCACACCACTTTCCATTGCCTCAGACTATCATTTTCTATATGCTGCATTATCCCTCCTATTGAATGTTATTTTGTGAGAAGGAAACAGTGCCTTCTCCATCTTTGAATTCCTTGTCTTTCCTAATATTCGCTTAGGGTTTGTTTCCTCTGTCTTTTAGAAAACTTTTCAAAAATCACACAAGTAAAAAAATGAATACAAGCTTATAAAAATTCAGATACTACCTATATATGTGGGTGGAGAAGGAAATGGCAACCCACTCCAGTGTTCTTGCCTGGGAAATCCCCTGGACAGAGAAGCCTGGTGGGCTACAGTGCATGGGGTCGAGAAAAAGTCAGACATGATTGAGCGACACACACTTTCACTTTCAATATATGTGTGTGGGGGGGGAACATAATCCATTCTCTATTCTTTTCCTTACTTTCTAACTCTTCTAACAGGAAGCTTCCATTAATAGTTGACAGTGTGTGTTTCAAACCCATATTTACCTTTTAATATATATTTGAATACAAATACTTTTTGAATGCAATTTAGTCTATTAGAACACAAATGAGATTATAGTATACCCACTCTGCTATGACTTGCACTTTTTACTTTACATCTTGGAGATCTTCCTGTGTCATTATGGATGGATCTAACTCATAATATTAATGACTTCACAACATTCCATTTATGGAGGTACTGTACTATACTAATGATTCCTTTTGGAAATTCAGTTTGCTTATTTTTCATAATTAAAATTAATGCTGTAATCAATGTCCTTATGCATATATCTATGTTAATTATATGAGTGATCTGATCTGTAAAATAAGAGTAGAATATTGGACAAAAACTAAGAACATATAAAATTTTGATGATGACAAATTGTTCACTAAAAATCCAGTAGTAACGATAAGCATGTGTTGAATAAATAAGCTTTAAATTATAATTCTCTAAAGGAATTATCTCTCTGGTCCAGGGCCTGGCACAAGATCATACCAAACAGGTAGTCAACACACATTCCTGTTTAGCAACTATGGTAGCCAGTTTTACAAATTCCTATCAGCTGAATACAGGATGGGTAGTAGCTTATGTGAAAACAATCTAAGGGTCTTAGCTGATTACAAACTTATTACAAGGCAAGACGAAGCAGCATCTTAGAGACAACAACTCTGGTTACATAAACAGAAGGGTAATTAATTTCATTCAACAAACATCCTTTCCATAGACTTGTACAAGTCAGACTACACATCTTTCAGTTTAGAGCAGTGGTTATGAGACAGTCACTGACAACCTGGGGGTTACTCAGGATCATAAAAGCTGTAGGGCTAGTCACTTGAGGCAGAGTCAAAAAACTGAAATATTTCAGCCTAGAGAAGAGGACACTTGGGAGGCCCATGGTAGCCATCTTAAACAACTTGAAAGGCTAACATGGGGGAAGAGGAAGCAGACATGCTCCGTGAACCAGCACTAATGGGTGGACTTGTCAAGCAGAGAGATTTCAACTTAGTGTGAGCTGACCACTTTCTAACCACTTAGGTCATTCAACAATGAAATGAACTGTCTCATGAGGGAATGAGGTTCCCATCACCGAAGAGGTTACAGAAGAGGGGTGTGGACTTCCAAGGATCTTGCAAAGACTATCCTGAAGAGTGAGGCATCTCCAGGGATCCTATAAGCATGGACAGAAACCAGCTTCCTCAGGGCAAAGGAGAGAGCTCTTGGTCTGCTTTCCAGTTATTCCAGCACCTCAGTCTATAGTATCCTGAACAATTCTCTCCTAAAATTTTTTTCTGTGGGAAAAGACCCAGAATGACAGAATTCAAGGATAATGGAAGCTATGAGAAACTGAAGGGGAAGTTTCAAAAAAGATGAAACAAATAATATTAATAACAAACATTGTCTTCACTCAGTTCTCTTATCTCCTCCTTTTCTTCCTCTTCCCAGTTTTCATGATCCCCCATAACTCCCTCTTCTATCCTCTCCCAGGACTTTCCTATCCAAAAGGAAAAGGTCTGATAATTCACACTAAGCTAGGGGTGATAAACAGGATCAATTCATAATTCCAGCTAATTGGTAGTGCCTGTCTAAAGCCCTGAATTGAGAGAGATTCTGGGTTCAACAGAAAAGAGCACAGCAATTGATTAGTAGTGTCTGCTCTGAACTCAGTGGAGTGAGTAATGGAGCACATGCCATAGAGATGATAAGCTTGCACTAAGATATACTAAGAAGTTAGTAGTTGCAAGTCCCTGGGAAGGAATGAGATATTATTTTTACAAAAGATCTGTGGGAAGAGGGCAATACTTCATACAAAAAAGAGGGGCCTACAGAAGAGGAGATTACAAGCACTGTGGTATTTTAGGGGAGGCTACATCTGAGGGCAAAGAAGTAACCTTTGATACTTCTATAATCCCATCACAGAGGTGACTCCAGTTTTGCTCCCTGTTGCACAGACTCTAAAAGCCAGAGTGGGGAGGCAGACATCAACATCTGCTGCATCAAGTGTTTAAAAGATAAGGTTGAAACATAAGCGCGAGTGGATTTTTTCCCGGAGATGACCACACTCGTCTTTCCCTTCCTTCTTCTACTCCAAGATCAAAACCAAGGAACCAAGTGGAGAAATTATTTCCCAAATTCTACACGTTTTCCTCCTGCCTTCAGGTCCACAGCCGCCCATCCCCGATCTTGTGAGTGTCCTTTCAAGTGTCGCTGTTGTTCTTGGGCCACACTCAGGCCCTCCGTCCCTTCAGCAGGTAACTCTGCCCACTACCTGAGGCTCCCACCCACCTCTCAGAGGCCTGTTCCAAGTACTACGGTGATGTCAGTAGTTTCTGGCTACCTGCCTGCAGCCCACGCTTTCCTCCACAACAAAAATGCTTTAATTCTTCTGCCTTCTTGGCCTTTCAAGTTGTCGGTCCCCAGAGGGCCACAGATGGCCACAAAGGGCTCTATTCTCCTGCTGGTATCTCCTCAACATGGACTCAGGACTATCCCAGGGCCAGGGTTGAGGCTGGTGGGGGTCAGGTGACGAGACACTCAGGGCTTCTACATACACTTTTCATTGCATGTTGAAGAAACTGAGGCCCAGAAAGGACAGGAGACTCACGTAAGGTGGTGGAGGTGAAAGTGGAAGCCAAGTTTCCTTACATGGCATCTAGTCTTTTCACCCCATGAGCCTCTATGTGGTGGCTCAGACTGGGATACTTGAGTTGGTTTACACTTTACACCTTTGAATACAAAGCTCCCTCTCCTCCTCTTCCTGTCTCTCCTTGTCCCTATTTCTGGTGGTCCCCACTTTTCTCTGTGTCTCATCTCTATCTCTCTTTCTGTTCTCTCTGCCTTAGTCTCCTCTTCTCTTCTCACCGTTTCCCTTCCCTTTCCTTCCTTCCCTCCCTCCTTTCTCTCTCTCTTCCTCTTCTTCCCTCCTCCCACCCCCTCCCCCCACAAAGGACAGAGAACTACATTCTCATACAAGCTGTGTGTCCTCCATAGATTGGGGAGGGGTCAATGAACAGCACCAGAGGAAGAGGCCTGAGGTATCTGCCCCTTGCCCACCTTGAGACTCCATTCTCTGACCCTCTTCCTGAATCCAGATAGTCTGCCCATCTTCTTTTAAAGGGGTGTGATTTTATTTTCCCTCATTTTTCCTTGACTGGATATAGGAGCAGTCTTATCAAGAAAGGAGGGGTGATCTAATTAAAGCATCTCCCCCTGTTGAACGTTTTGGGGGCTGAGGAGAGGGGTCACGGAGAGAGAGGGTGGAAGTCACCTGGAAAGAGAGCGCTGGCTGAAATGCCGATGTTATCTGATGAAGCAGGTCGGTGTGTTCTGTTTCAAACGTAGTTAACAATGAGAGAAGAGTAGGAGTGCATGTTTTGCAACCAGATACCTGGATAATGTGTAATAAATAAGGAACACAGATGAGATGGCCTTTTATTATTTTTCTAATCTATGCTGTCAAGTTTCACTTATGAAATGGAGGAGAGACAAAGCAGACCTCTTTCTCTATAGGGTCCCCAGCTTGTCCTTTCGGGGGCCTGGGTTGCTCCCTCTGAGACTCACCATGGAGAATAGGCTGGGCTGCTGGGGGCTTGACAGAGAATCTTTCCCAAACTTACAAGTGTTGGTCTCCTGGAGGGAACACCAGACAAAGGGTTAGGAGTTGGGAGTTCCTCTCCCCAGCCCAGCTCACTTGTTCTGTGATCCCAAGTAAATCATTTTACTTTCCAATGCCTGGATTTTCTCAGATCTGAACTGAAGGAATTGGACTAGATAAGTGGTTTTCAAATGATATGCCAAGCATCCCCAAGACTCACTACAAATGTGTTTCAGAGCTTCTCTATACAGAAAAATAGTCTCCAGCAACAAAGATTGAGATTTTCAGAGAAATCTGTCCATTGCTTTTATTCTTTTAATGTATTGGGGTTTCAGCTAAGATTTAGTTTGAAAAAAAGTGTTCTCCTAAACTATGAAAATCACCAAAATAGAAAATTTCTTCGTTGTCCAGTCGTTAGGACTCAATGCTGTCACTGCTGTAAGCCAGGTTCAATCCCTGGTCAAGGAACTAAGATCCCGCAAAATGCGTGACATGGCCAAAAAAGAAAGAAAGAAAGAAATCACTAAAATAGATTGTTCTTTTCGTTATATAGGGGCTATAGAGAAGTGTCTACATCTGGTGTAGAAGACTGTCCTCTGGGAGTGAAAATATAAGCCAGCCTAAGATGGTTCAGGGCAGAGTTACCCAGTCATGTCAAATACACTGGCTTGCTCTCAGACCTGTAGAACTTAACTCTGACTTGACTGGACATATCCACAGAAAGGATGTGCTACTGAGAAGAAAGTTCTATCACATATGGAACCCCTGAAAAAGATGCTGTTGTTTGCCAACTGAGCACTGCCCAGATTATCTTAGCCCCCAGTCCTAATGATATGTATGTGTGTGTGCATGCGTGTGCATATGCATGCATGTCTGTGTGTCTAAGAATACATGAGGTATCTTTGATGTTTTCACAGTAAGGATGGCTCAAATAGAACACACATGTCACTTCTAATCCTGTGCCCATGACAGACATTGCTAATCAACTGTTGCTTTTCCACCAAGTCTAAATGTGTACTTATACTCCTTCTCAACACTCCAAACAGTCATTAACAATAGATGAGTTCCATGAAATGAAATTCATTTTTCATCCCTACATTTAAACATTTGAATCATATAAGTAACACCTTTTGTTTAGATCTCTGACTCACCAAACAACCTTCTGATTATTCACCAAACAACCTTCTGATTATAACATAGTTTCCCATGGAAGTTACAGAAGCCCAAATGGGCTTTTTGGAAGACAGGAGTGTCTAGTCCTCTTAAAAGTTCTGTTTTTCACTGGATTTATAATAAGCTTCATTAATTCAGTTATTGAAAATACTGTCTCTAAACCAAATTATCTTTCTTCGAGCAAATTATCTTTCTAATCAGTATACAATACAGGAGGGTCTTCCCTGGTGGCTCAACAGTAAAGAATTTGCCTGCAATGCAGGAGACAGGAGTTTGATCCCTGGGTCGGGAAGATCCCCTGGAGAAGAGGATGGCTACCCACTCCAGTATTCTTGCCTGGGAAATCCTATGGACAGAGGAACTTGGTGTGCTACGGTCCATGGGGTCACAAAGAGTCAGACATGACTGAACGACTAACACTTTCATTTTCACACACATCTTGATATCTTAAGGTCTGAAGACCAGACTCTGGCAGATCCACCAAGATTATGTCTCACCAGCCTTCTCTAGATAACTTACTCATCATCTCTGTACAATATAATAACGTACATCTTTGTTCATTCCAAATTTCCATGATGAACCTAAAGCAACTTCAGACTGAGGGTTCTATGACTTGAGATATTTGCCATTGTAAAATAAATTGAGCTGAGAGAACAGCAGAGTGTCTGCTAGTGTTCATTAGAATATGTCTGGCCAGCTTAATGGAAAAGAGGTGATGCTGTGGAATGCTAGAAACAAACCCATTTCCCTTTTGCAACCCTTGTCTGTCAGACCATGCTCAAACTCTAAATCAAAATTTCTACCTACTAGCAACCACAGGGCATCTGGCCATGAATGCCTTCTTTCCTTGCCTGGTTTCTGAGATCATCTCAGAGTCATCATTAGAAAATAGGAACTAAATACTTACGCAGTGAGGCTCTTTCAGAATGTACCATACATTGGCCGGACAACCACTTGCCCTTCAATCACAGTTTTCCCACTTGGCTTTGTTTGTTTTGAGTCAGCTAGTTAGAAAAACCACACTAAGGCCAAGGTTGGCTCAGTCTTTGGTATAAATGAATTCTATAGCCTGCACCCAAGGGACTTAAATGAAAGGAGACACAATGCCATTCCTTCTCTTGGAAAACTAACTCAGACATGGGTCTTGCCTACAGCAGAAAATTTGCACAGATTTTGCATAGCTACAATCAGCTACAGAGCATATAAGCTTCCCTTGTGGAAATATCTAGAGATTCCAGTTTTGCTACCTGGACAATGAAGCTCTCCCATCTGTTATGGGCTGAATTTCCTCCCCTATCCCCAGGCATACGTTGAAGTCCTCACCCTCAGAATGTGACTGTACTTAACAGAAAAGGGTGATTAAGTTGAAAAAAGAGTCCATGGGAGTGGGCTATACTCCAAGCTGACTGGTGTCTTTATGAGAAGGGAGAATTTGGACATACAGACAGACATCAGGATACATGTGTGTAGGTGAAAGGCCATGTGAAGGTTCAGGAAGAAAATGCCATGGAGAGAAGCCCAGGAGAAATCAAACCTGCCAACACATTCATTTTGGACTTCTAGCCTCCAGAACTGTGAGAAAACATTTTTTTGTTTGTTTGTTTAAACTACCTTCTCTGAAGTTATGGCAGCCCTAGAAAACTAATATACTATCTGCTTCTCCTTCTTGTTAGAGTGGGTTATAGCAACCCTACAAAAATGCTTACCTCTCCAGGTCCCTAGCTTGCCCATCAATGCTCTGAGCACCACATATCCTGCTAGGGTTTGACTTTGCCCTTTGGGACTAGAGATAATGGATTGAGAATCTTAAATTTTTTATTCAGATGCCACCATCCTCTATCCTCTCCCCTTCCTATATCCCTCTTGGAGGATGATAGGTTGAAAACACCACACAGCACTTTATAGAAATGACAATTTAGAGTTCATCTACTCATCACAGAGTGACCGGGATAAACTGAACTCAGCTCTAAGCAAGGGTCATGCTACCTCCAATTCAGCCTCATTCGAGCTTTTACAAAGATTTCAACTCCAAAATAATTGGATATCTTGAGAAAAGAAGTGAGCATCTGACACACGTCAAAGAGATCTATCATCTTGAGATCAAGTATCTAAATTTTGGAGGAGAGGACTAGAGGAGAGGATAGAAACTGCATCTCATCCACCTTTGTCTTGGCTGCATCTGTCCACTCTCTTGCTCTGTAACTAGAGAAGATAACATTTTATTTTAATGCAGTGGATGAAAGGCACAACTCCAAGAAAGTCTGGAGGAATAGCAGTGGCTTTAACAAATGTGGATAGGATAGCTATTTCAATCAAGCTGCATAGCAGCACACCCATAGTGACATTCTGGAAGTAGAATCCAAATGCCTGTTTTGAATGTGGTATCTTGTGATTCTCCTTGGAGGAATGTCCTTTATCAGGTTTCAGATTAAATTTACTCATGCAGCTCAGGTTCGTCTGTAGCCTTGTCCATTTGCAACACTGAGATCCAAAGTAACCCTTTAAAAACATGTGCAAAATGGTGCCACATCTTTGTGTAAGACCCAATGATGGTTCCCCATATCATTCAGAGCAAAACCTTTCTAAATCCCCTTAATCTTCTTCCTCCTGCCTCCTACTTCTCTCCCCAGCTCATTCTGCTCCAGCTACACTGGCCACCTTGTTATTCCTCAGACAAGACTAGCACATTCCCACCTGAGGATTTTTGCACTGGCTGTTCCCTCTTCCCAGAATGCTCTTCTCCCAGACATCTGCTTGGCTAAACTTCCCAACCTCTTTTAAGTCTTTGCTTAAATATCACTATTTCAATGAGATCTTATCATAAGCCCTCACTGTCACCTGTCTACTTCCTGTCCCTTCAGTACCCAGTCTCCCTTACCCTGATTTATTTTTCCTTTTCTCCTCCACAGGACCTGTCATCGTGTAATATATTAGATCATCTCCTTATTTGCTGTGTGCATTGTTCACTGCCTATTCTCTCCCCACATGGAATGTGAGCTCCATGAAGGCAGAGATCTTTGTCTGCTTCAGTGAGGTACCTCCAAGCACCCAGGACAGGGCATGGCACATACTTGATACTTAACATATTTTTGTTCAAATGAGTCTTGTTTTGCACAAACTAGATGTTGATATTTTCCAAGGCTAGGTTAGAATGACTAAACTCAAGTTTTCCCATCAGTGATCAAAAGCACAGTAACATTTGTCATGGTTTTATTCTTATGCTGTATGGAAATCTAGATGAGGTGACTGACTTTTAGGCCTAGATCCTTTGCTGAGATTCTGTCAGAACCCTTCATGGTAAACAGTCCTCTAGTGGAGGGATGGGGCAAATGCACTCACGTTGTCAGCAGTGACCCCAGTGTTAATCAAAACCATCAGCCAGTTCAATCACACTAGTGAAAAGTTTAGCAAATAGGTTGTTTATTGTCATAAAGTCAAAACAAATATGGAGCTGACAACATTTTCCACTTTCTGACAGTAGATGGTCTTTGGAAACTCTACCTTATCCACCAAGAATCATCAGAACTTCTAAAAGTTTTTGAGATCCTTATAGATTACATGGACAGACAACTATTTAACACTTATGTTGGGACACCTGTTGACCACAGGGCTAGTTGGAGATAGACTTTCATCAGAGATAATATCCTAATTTTCCTGGCTTTACCACTCACTGGTTAATCCCATGGCATCTAATATTCAGACTGAATTGTTCTTTTCAAAGCAAAGGTGATTGATTATGCCTAGGCTGAGATTTCAGACAAATCCCCTATCCCAGAGAAGAAGCAATTCTAAATGCACGGAATTGTTTATGCCTTTATTTTCTAGGGAACTGTAGACACTGTTTCTTTCAGAACAGAAGACCATCTCTCTTAGGTATCCGATGAAGTTAAGATCATTGCTTCTTTTTCCCCAGAATCTCCACCTCTCTTAATGAATAACTTTGGACACCCAGAGTCAAGCCATGGAGGAGTCAGATCTCAAAAAGCAAGGAAAAACAAACCATTCAGTAGTACTTTACTGCAGTTGGTTTCTTCTTACTTCACTGTCAAAGATGCTCACACATTTTTTACTCACTATGTCATTGACTCAGAATAGGCATAAGAAGAGAGCATTACATGCCCTTGACAAACAGAAAAGGGTTCTCTCCCTCCCTCCCTTGGTCCCTTCCTCCCTTCTTTCTATCTACCTACCTTTCTTAAGAAATTCTTACTAAGAAGTTACTATTCTAGGCAGGGATACACAAGAATCAGAACTCTGAGCTCCAGGATCTCCTTCAGCAGATGCAAACAATTCCTCTACGAGACAATGGATGCTAGGAGAAAAGATGGGTGTGCAGGACCTGAGAAGCACAGAAGAGGAAGAGGACATGAATTAATTCTGCCCGAGGAAGGATTGTCATCAACACATGCTTCCTGGTGGAGGTGTTACTCAAGCTATGCTTTTAAGCTATGAGGCAAAGTTTACCAAGGAGTAAAGAAATTAAAGGCACTGGATTTAAGTGGCCTTTGTAGAAGGCAACTGTTGAAATAGAGTTTTCCATAAACTGAATTCACATAGCATCTTAACAACTGGTTAATGAGGGGAGATATTAGCCAAAATGATTGTTTGACTTAGGACAGATCAAAAAGGAAAAGTGTTGCACTGATTTCTTTTCACACATATTGACAGTTGGAGTCAAGTAGAATGGAAACATGATCTGGATAATCCAGCCGAACTCAGAATGACTCTCTCGGCCCTCCCAACAGTAGAACCAAACAGTGGAACATTCCACCTCTTGCCTTTCATTTCCTATATGACACATCTCCAGAGAGACAGTGGCAGAAGGAAGATGAGCTCCAGGAAAGTGTGGTCTCGAGCTGACATCAGTTGTAGAGATCCAGGAAGGCTGGAGGTACTGGGACTTTACTTCTTTCTCCGTGAGACAGATTCCAAGATTCAGAATGAAGGGGCCTTGAGTGCATGAACTGTTTTGTTAAACAGGAAGAAAGCTCGAGATAGAAGATTGCTATCATTTAGTCTAGTTCTTAAAAGAATCATAGAATCTGAAAAGTGGAAGTGACCCCGCAGCTTCACTCTAACCAGTGTTTTCATTTTACTCTGAGGAACCTGAGTCTCAGAGACATGAATGAGGTCACACAAAATCAGTGACAGAATCAAGACTAGAACAAAGTTATTTTTACATCTAAGGAACAGCTCCATTCTGGAAACTTCCCTCTATTACTACTTTATAGCTTTACTCATACCCCATTTCCACGGGGGAAAAGAAGGAAGTGGGAGTGAATGAAGATGAAATACTAATACGTAAAGGAGATATTCCGGTGGAGTCAGAATGCAAGGTAAAAACTGTCTTGGTTAACTTTACCCTTGAAAATATCTTACAGAGACATCCCCCCACCCCGGGGGGGAGGGGATCAGCAGACTCCCTCTCAATAAGTCCAACCCAGACAGTTTTTCTACCTAATGTTGGAAAGATGTGCCGCTTTCTCAATTGAGCGCAGAAAAATTATTTAGCTGGTGTCTAAGGGTTGTGCTAGATGAAAAAATACCTATCTTGTCAAATCGCACCCAGGCAGGGGTGACTTCAGCTGTTGCAGGACCGAAAGCTGCAACCCCAGTTCTCCTAACCACACAGGAACCACGTTGCCCTCCTCCTTCTCAAGGCAGTTCCACTGTTTGCCTCAGTCAATTTCACCTTTGCAAGATTTCCTGCAGAACCTCTGTAGACTCAGCCTTTCCCCTTTCTGTGGTCCTCATTACTCATACTTTTAGATTCTGATTCTAGTACTTCTTCATGAAAGTGTTTAAAAATATTTCCACATAATCTGAGCACATAGAGTCATACGTATTTCCAAAGTGGTGTATGCATTTGAGACTACAAAAGAAAGAGCACTGGACTGGAGTTAGAAGACCTGGATTCCAGTGTGAGTGGCCAGAGTCTGGGGTAGGAAACCCATAATGTATATTCATTGACTATTAAAGAAAAAAGAACTATGTGGCAAAGACATAGGCAGGGTTAAGGAGAGACATCGAAGTTTGCTGAAGCACTCTGAGGCTGGCAACACTTGGAAGCCTTATCTGAAGGGGTAAGCTCTGGGTCTGAAGGGACAAGCAGAGGAAATAGTTACTAGAATTGGAGAGAAGGCAGCCAACAAAAGCCTTCTGTTAAAGAATGTAAGGCCAGCCACACAGCCCAATAGGGAGGTTGTTGAAGAAATAAATGCCACCACCTTGCCTCCTCTCATCCTCTAATCTTTTTTTTTATTTGCCTCAAAGGTATTTATTTACCCCCTTCTAGTTCAATTGATCTTAGTTTTGTTTTTTGTTTTTGTTTTAATGAAAGGGAGAGTAAAATGGCTTCAATCCCATCCTGGGGCAGCTGACGAGTTTTCATTCTTTATTTCTTTTCAATATTTATGGCTACATTGGGTCTTAGTTGTAGCATGTGGGCTCTTCATTGTGGTGCACAGGCTTCTCTATAGTTGCAGCACAGGCTTAGTTGCTTCGGAGCATATGGGATCTCAGTTCCTCAACAAGGGATCAAACCCGCATCCCCTGCATTGAACGGCTGATTCTTAACCACTGGACACACCAAGGAAGTCCCTCACCCTCTAATCTCTTGCCCCTGCCTCCTACCCTGTGAACACAAGGGAAAACCAGAAGGCAGGAAAGAGTTCACAGAGCAGGGTAGAAAATGTGGGACAATGAAATTTGAGGGGCAAATGGAGATATCCAGCACAGGACTCAAGTTCAGCCCCTTTAGATGAATCTCCATTCTCTCAGATCCTTATCATCTTTATTAGTAAAAATGAATGGGTTGATTATTAGACAGTCTCTGTGTTCCCTCTCGGTATAACACCCAATGATGCTATGACTCTAGATAAAATAATACTCACCTATTTATAGAATTCCAAAGTCTTAATAGACCAGGATACAGCAGTTGCTATCAAATACTCCTTGAAGCAGTTTGTGGAATTAGAGATCCATGCCTTTGTAACATAATTCAATGCTTAATAAATTTCTAAGAAAAACAAGCTATTACTATTCATCATTTCTAAGTTTTAAAAAATCTTACCTTAGGTAGCCCTGTTTATGTAACATACTGACGTATGCCCTGGGAAATTATTCAGTTCTCTCTAACGGCGAGGCCTCTGTTTGGCTCTTGGTCTCTAAAAGACCTCAGTTACCTTATCTGA
The DNA here is from genome assembly GCF_029407905.1 of Bubalus kerabau. Taxonomy (NCBI): domain Eukaryota; kingdom Metazoa; phylum Chordata; class Mammalia; order Artiodactyla; family Bovidae; genus Bubalus; species Bubalus kerabau. The sequence continues at coordinate 142,152,389 of NC_073624.1, forward strand.
CCTCTGTGGGGCTTAAATCATGTGTAAAAAGATATCATTTACCTGAAGCATTGTGTTTTGCTATGGGAGTCAGGAGGCAACCCTCCCCAAAAAGTGTTAGTCCCCAGAGGTGGTGGAACTTTGAGAGAGATCCTAAGAAACCTTGGCGTCTTCCAAATAAGGGGTTTTCGTGGGTGGCTTAGTTCTGAAGATGGGAAATGACCATGAAGCTTGTCAGGCTCATTTCTCTCTTTCAATCAGTCTGTACTGAGTTTCTGCCAGCCCTGTTCTAGGCATCCCGGAACAGCCGTGAACAAAACAAAGTCCCTGCTTCTAAAGGGAGAAAAATCATGTTCCAAAAATACATACATCTTAATACAAAACATATAGATACGTAAGACACATTTATACAATGATAAGTGCAAGGAAGAACATACTTTAGGATAATGAGGTAGAACGATGCGGGTGAAGGTGGCGGCGGTGGGGGGGGCGGGCACTTGAGCCAGGATACTGAGGCTTGGGAGGAGGTAGACTTTTGATAAAAACTTTTTAAAAGTTAATTTTTATTGGAGTATAGTTGCTTCACCCGGGGTTCCTGAATGGCTCAGACAATAAGAAATCTGCCTGCAATGCAGGAGACACGGGTTTAATCCCTGGGTCGAGAAGATCCCCTGGAGGAGGGTATGGCAACCCACTCCAGTATTCTTGCCTGGAGAATTCCATGGGTAGAGGAGTCTGGTGGGCTACAGTCTATGGGGTTGAAGAGTCAGACATGACTGAGCAGACATGACTGAACTATGCATGTGTTAACCTAACACATGCATAGTTGCTTTACAGTGTTGTGTTAGTTTCCGCTGTACAGCAAAGTGAATTAGCTATATGTATACATGTGGTCTCTATTTTTTGGGTTTCCTTCCCATTTAGGTCACCACGGAGCATTGAGTAGAGTTCCCTGTGTATACAATAGGTTCTCATTAGTTATCTATTTTATACATAGTGACTTTTGATAAAAACTTTTAACTATTTTGTTCTTTTTTTTTTTTTTTTTGCATAAATATAAAAGTGTTCCTGGGACTTCGCTGGTAGGAAGTCCAGTGGCCAAGAATTTGCGCTCCCAATGCAGGGCGACTGGGCTCAAGCCCTGGTTGGGGAACTAGATCACACAAGAAGCGACTAAGAGTGCAAAGGCCACAACTAAAGAGTCCACACGTTGCAAGTAAAGATTCCAGATACAACAACTGAAGATCTTGCATGCCACAACTGAGACCTGGCAGCCAAATAAATAAATTAAACAAATATTTTAAAGTGTTTCAAAACTTCCAACATCTTAGAAGATGGTGACTGAAAGACTCAAGGAGTGATGTTCATTTTAAAGGATTAAGAAAAAGTCCAAGAACTACAAAAGATGAAGCAGCCTAAGCTGAATGATTTACTACAATCGCTTGTAAAGGTTTGTATAAAGTCTCATAAGGGTTTATTGTTGGGTCTATGGCACCCAGGGGTGAAAGGTGGGGGAAGAGAAGCAAGGGCCCGGACACCTCTAAGGAAAAGAAAAACAACATTAGGAAGTTGAGGGGGAAAGAGGAGCAAAGAGTGAGAAGATGGCTCCCTTGAGACTGAGGCAGGTATTGGTCTGACTGTGTTTAGTTGCTCAGTTGTGTCTGACTCTTTGCGATCCCATGGACTACAGCCCGCTAGGCTCCTCTGTCCATGAGATTCTCCAGGCAAGAATACTGAAGTGGCTTGCCATGCCCTCCTCCAGGGGGTCTTCCCAACCCAGGGATTGAACCCAGGTCTCCTGCATTGTAGGCTGATTCTTTATCGTCTGAGTCACGAGGCAAGCAAGCTAGGCACATATTTTAAATGCAGAGTAGTTACCAGAAAAATATGGGATGATAATTACAGTGACTATTTCTGCTGTTGCTTGTAGTTCAGAGATATTTGAGATGTGCTTAAAATTATTTTATCTGTTTTATTTTAGTATCAGGAAGTGTTAAGAAAATGAAGTCACTCAGTCATGTCCAACTCTTTGTGACCCCATGGACTGTAGCCTACTAGGCTCCTCCGTCCATGGGGTTTTCCAGGCAAGAATACTGGAGTGGGTTGCCATTTTCTTCTCCAGGAGATCTTCTGAACCCAGGGATTGAACCCAGGTCTCCCACATTGTAGGCAGATGCTTTACCATCTGAGCCACCGGGGAAGTCTATTTTAGTATCAAAATGATTGTAAAGGTGGAGGTCAAGAAGGAAAAAAAAAAAAAAATTTAATGAGGCTTGCAAAAGGAAAGCTCTTGTATAAAATAAGGTGTCAATCCACACATAGAATTTTGTTTCTTATGTGGTAGTGAGATAAATGTTGAGACCAAATCTGCTATCTTCTTGCACTTTCAATTTAAGGAAACAGCCCTTATCTGTCAGATCTGGAGCTTCCATGTTTCAGTGATAAATAGCTCAGAAAAGAAGCAGTAATTCCATAGAATGCCACAGAACACAATCATGGCTACTGATCTTTAAACTGCACCTCTGAGCTAAGTTCCATGGTATTTGACTTAAATTTCCATTAGCACAAACCAAAGATATAATGTAAAAGAAAAACAATTTGCTCCAGTATAGCAAAAGATTCAACAATAAGAACTGGGTAAAACCTTTATGTCTCAGCAATATGACAGCTTCAGCTAACCACAAAAATCAAAAAGTTGTCCCTATATTAGTAAGTTATTTTACTGACATTCCTGGAGATAATGTAAAAGTTCTTGAACTTGATGTCCTGCCAGGTGCCCGACAAGTGACCAATTAAATAGTTATACTTTCTCTGCTGGGAGGGTGGTACACTGGTTGATAACATGATTAGCATGTGAACTGATAACATTAATATTAACTTCAGAGATGGAAAATCCTACCAGTTCAAAGACTTTTCTTCTAGAAACTGATGACTAACTTCATCAAAACATTGATGAGGATTGATTCTGACAGTACACTCATATCAAGTCTATGAATAATAACACATCTGATGATTTTCCAGTTTTTGAGGAAAGTTATTCTTGTAAAAATATTTTATATTCATATGATATGAATAGCCACTATAATAATTTGATGATTTAGTGAAAGTGCAGTGCTAATAGCATTGTATTAAACCCAAGATAACTCAGATGGATGCCTTCGTTTGAAAGAAGACTAAAAGTGTTCCAAGAAGTTCATGGATCCAAGAAAAGCAAAAATATTAAATATTCTAATTCAGAACTTTGGTTCTAGTTTTAAGTAAACCGTTTCCACTATTTTATGTGATGCTCTTTCTAAAAAAAAGAGGGGCAAAATATATCGTCACTGAAGACCATGTGTTTTTCTAGCAGTATGCAAAAGCCATAAATAAGTCTAACTTTTCACTTTCATTTAGAAACTAAGAAAATTATAAAAGAACACCACTGGCTATGGCTTTCACTTTGGTTTAGATTTGATCTGCTGGTAACAGATGAGTTATATATAAACTGCTTAATCACAAAACTTAGGTGTAGGATCGATCATTAATACTAAATTCAGCTGGGGGGGAGTTAGAAAGAAATCATCCAGAGGAGCCATAGTCCCTTTCAAAGTGCTGTTCCTTCTTTATCAAACGATGATCTTTTTAATGAACACCATGTCCTTAAATCATAGTATAATGAGAACTTACTAGCCTAATGGGCAACAAGAAAGTACAGATGAGAAACAACGGGATACAGTGGATGGTTTTTTTTTTTCCTGTGTACATTAGCATCTCAATCTTATTTTTAAAGTGTATGTTCGTCCTCTCTACTGCATATACCATGATGGAAGGTGCAAACTTCAGCAAAAAAAAAAAAATTTGGAGATCATGAAACATCAGTGATGTTGATGCAGATTCTCTCTTAGTAATTCTAATGAGAACTCAGAGACTTAGAGATATTTGAGAAACTTAAGCAAAATAGACAATTAGTGAACAAGCTGAGTTTTTCAAAAATGCAAAGAAAATAATTTGCTATTAGCATTATTATTAGTTAGATGATTAAACTGAGAAAGCAATTATTGTATTAAATTATAAAGTATAAGTTTTAACTTTCCAAACAAATTATGATTTATTGAAAAAAATGTTCTCTGTGCTTTTTCTTTTAACACAGCAGTCAAGTTTGGTTTCTTTTTTTTTCCTTTTTTAAACGATAGCTTTCACTTTTTTAGAGTGGCTTTAGATTTATAGAAAATTGGGATAGTACACAGAGCACCAGTACAGGCCCCTTCCCCCAATTCATAGTTTTTCCTCTTATTAACACCTTGCACTAGGGCAGTACATTTGTTATAAATGATCAGTCAATATTGATGGATTATTATTCACTAAAATTTATGTTTTAGGGTTTATTTCTTGTGTTGTACAGTTCTATGGGTTTTGTCATAGATACTTTTTACCAAATTTTGTATTTATCTAATTTTATTCTTTCAAAAAATAACAAAGATTGATAAATATAAAGAGTGAAAAACAATATAATGTCTATACACTGTAACACTTTTCATATAAATAAATTCCAGAGGGAAAAAGCCCTGGATTCCTAGTTTTGGTTTGGAATAGGAGAAGGCAATGGCACCCCAGTCCAGTACTCTTGCCTGGAAAATCCCATGGACGGAGGAGCCTGGTAGGCTGCAGTCCATGGAGTCACTGAGAGTCAGACATGACTGAGCGACTTCACTTTCACTTTTCACTTTCATGCATTGGAGAAGGAAATGGAAACCCACTCCAGTGTTCTTGCCTGGAGAATCCCAGGGACGGGGGAGCCTGGTGGGCTGCTGTCTATGGGGTCACACAGAGTTGGACATGACTGAAGCGACTTAGCAGGAAGACACTACAGATAGAGGCCATAAGAAAGAACCTGAGTCATTTTGGGAAAAGAGACTCCAGAATGTGAAGACAGAAACTACTCTGGCCTCAGCCTTGAGCACCATAGTGTAACACATCCTTAAGTCTTTGCAGTTAGGTACACACCTGCTCCTTTAAGTGCACCTCTGCACCTCTGATACCAGACAGCCGAGCCAGAGGAACCTCTGACTGCCAGCCTCAGCTACTCACAGCCAGTCAGCCTTGCCAGCTCCCCATCCAAAGCATGATGCCTCTCCCACTTTGCTCCAGGGACCACCCTCAGCTTTGCCTTGTTCCTCTCTCTGCCTGTTGCAAGTAGGTGCCCACCTGTATCCTGCAGAACCTAGACCTTATTATCCAGGGTGAAGGGAAGGGCTACCTAGGGTGACAGGAGGTACATCAGAAGCAACTTTAAGGTAGGGCACCAAGTGAAGCATGCCTCAGAAGCAGTTGTTAATAGACATGCCTTTGTCCACCTGTGTATCCCTAACCCCTGAATGATGCCTGACCTATTATACACATTCGGTAAGGATTTGTGGAATAAATGAGTAACCCTTGACTTCTATAACCTTCCTTGGCTTCTGGTCTCTGCCTCACACTCGGCCTTTGGCATCTTTCACTTAAAGACTGATTCAAGGTTGACTTCCCAACATTTGGGATCTGACATTTACTTTTTCATTTGCCACAATGGTTCACGAATGGGCTTCCTAGGTGGTGCAGTGGTAAACAATCTGCCTGCTATTACAAGAAATGCAAAAGTTGTGGGTTCGATCCCTGAGTTGGGAAGATCCCCTGGAGTAAGAAATGGCAACTCTTTCCAGTATTCTTGCCTGGAAAATTCCATGGACAGAGGAGCCTGGTGGGTTACAGTCCATGAAGTCACAAAGAGTCAGACATGGCTGAGTGACTGAGTTCACAATACACAATGGTTCACAAATACCTGTTTTCAGTGTTTTTTTTTTTTTTTTTTGATGCTTTGTATTTTTCTAGGCAAATAAAAAGAGCTGGAGAGGCCAAGTCATTTGGCTTCTGGTTCTGCTTCTGACAGTGGGTTAATCTTGTAATTTATGAGTTAATCAAGAACATGAATTGGGTGATTCAAGCTTGGGAAATGGGTATAATGTCTCCTATTTGCTCTAGAGGAATGTTACAAGGTCTGGGGAGTCTTGCGGTAAATAAAACTTGCTCAATATTGTTTAAATGTAGTATTTTTCAACATTTTTTTAAAATATAAATTTATTTATTTTAATTGGAGATTAATTACTTTACAATATTGTATTGGTTTTGCCATACATCAACATGAATCCCCCATGGGTATACACGTGTTCCCCATCCTGAACCCCCCTCCCACCTCCCTCCCCATACCATCCCTCTGGGTCATCCCAGTGCACCAGCCCCAAGCATCCTGTATCATGCATCGAACCTGGACTGGCGATTCGTCTCACATATGATATTATACATGATATGATATTTTGATTAAAGACCCTCTCCATGGATGGAGGAGCCTGTTGGACTGTAGTTCATGGGGTCACAAAGAGTGAACATAACTGAGCACAGAGCCAAGCTGCCAAGTCTCTTTATTCCCCACATGATGCGCTGTGTTGTGCTTAGTTGCTCAGTCATGTCTGACTATTGTGTCCCCACACGATATTTATTGACATACATGGATTAGGATTCCAGGGGATAGACACACTTGGGGAATTGCTAGAGTAGAGACTCTAGAGTCTTTTCGAGGACTAATGTTATCTGATTAAATTCATTTCCATTAAGGTAGAGGGAAAGGGTGGAGAAGGCAATGGCAACCCACTCCAGTACTCTTGCCTGGAAAAATCCCATGGATGGAGGAGCCTGGTAGGCTGCAGTCCATGAGATCGCTAAGAGTCAGACATGACTGAGCGACTTCACTTTCACTTTTCCCTTTCATGCATTGGAGAAGGAAATGGAAACCCACTCCAGTGTTCTTGCCTGGAGAATCCCAGGGACGGGGGAGCCTGGTGGGCTGCCGTCTATGGGGTCACACAGGGTCGGACACCACTGAAGCAACTTAGTAGCAGCAGAGGGAAAGGGCATCTCATTGCCAAGCAAATGGTATAAAATTAAGAGAATGACAGGTCCAAGAGCATTCTCCAAAGGGTCCCTCTCTGTCAACTTCCTTTTGTCTGTCTTGTTTTGTGTGTCTGCCATTTATTACCAGTTAATGAGACCGACTGGAGTCAAAGTCTCCACCTTCCTCATAGTGGGGGTCTAAGTTGATTTGGAGTGGGGGTGGGGGAACCAGCTGCAGCTTTTTATCTTTGGTGACAACAAGCAGTTGTGTTCCTTCTTGGGCAGTTACCGGGTTCATGAATAGTGCCACAGTCTTTTAAAGCTAAGACTGCTCTTTTGATGTACAAGTTCATATGACTCCACCACGGGCAAGACCTTCTGTCCCATTCCACCCCTCCCCCTTCCTGTGTTTGTCTTTGCCCTTGCAAGGGTTTTGGCTCCCAGCCAAAATGAAACCAATGAGTTGCTCGATTCAGAGAAATAAAGGAAAACAACCCCCCTCTCCAATTTGATGGTCAATAGCAGTGGGGGAGATATAATAAACCTCTTCACTAAAAGTAAATGCAGCTTTTAAGATGAGCAAAGAATTATATCTCCAAAGCTGTCCTTCGGCACTTGTGACGGTTGCCGGTTGCACATCGTCAGAGGCTGCCTGCTGCCATGGAGATGGAATTCAGTTGCAGCATTTGAAGGACTTTGCATGGTTTTCTTCTTCCCAGCCCACCTTGCAGTTTCATACATTAAAAATAATTTCAACTATAAACACAACTTCTAATGTAAAAAGTTAAACAGAGAGAATGGATCCCTTTGAGGAATAATTTATGTGTTTTTTTTTTTTTAAGAATCTACCCATTTTGTGTAATACTGATATATATATAAACTTTTCCAAGACGACTAAGAAGAGCCAGGCCCCCTGCTAGCCACAACAGTACAAGAAAGGAAGGCAGAGGGAACTCCACGACTGGTGTCACCTTTACCAAACGGAACAAAAGCTTTGGTGTTTTCTGACCAAAAACCTTTCTTCCTTCCTGTGCCCAGACACTGACTTAGTTCTTTGCAGAGCAAGCCCCACCCATAAGTAAAAGACAGCCAAGTATATCTCCTTCCCAATGACTAAATTTCCCATGTTTAGGGTCACCCTACATGATTAAGGCATCATCTCCAGAAGATTCCAGCCCGTGACCGAGCACGAACGAGCTGTCCTTTCAACCTCGGCTATTCATTACTTCCCACATCTCCCTCATTCTGCTCCATCCCCCTCATTCTGCTCCATCCCCCTAGCCTCCTTGCCACTGTTCCAACACTTCAGCCTTGTATCTAACTCAGGGGTTTTGTATTTGCTGTCTCTCCTCCCCACCCCTGCACTAGAATATTCTTTCCTGGATATACACATGGCTCACCTCTCCTCTTCTACTAAAATGTCACTTTGTCAGTGAGACTGTCCTAACCACCCTGTTTGAGACAGCAGTTTCCCCATCCAATTTCCAGCCTCCCTTCTTGCTTTATATCTCTCCATAGGACTTACCATTGTCTAATGAACCTTTTGCTTATTTATTTTATTCACGGTTGCTTCCCCTACTAAAACACTGGTCCAGGAGAGCAAGGATGTTGTCTGTTTTGTTTGTTGCTACAATCTTAACAGTAAAATGTCTAGAACAGGGCCTGGCAGTGGAAGACATTCAGTGACTATTCCTTGAATGCATGAATGAATTCCAAGCTAACTGCCGCCTAACAGAGATCAAGGCTCTGAGACAAAGGGCAATAGGACTGGTCAGTTTTGACTGTGGCCTTGATAAACACCTCCAGGAGTAGAATCTGTAATTAGAAGGCTCCTTTTTTAATACTTATTTATTTGGTTGCCCTGAGAGTTGCAGTGTACGGGATCTTCAGTTGTAGTATGTGGGATCTAGTTCCCTGACCAAGAATTGAACCCAGGTCCCTTGCATTGGAAACTTGGAGTTTTAGCCACTGGACTACCAGGAAAGTCCCTTCCACAAGTGTCCTCTCATCACCAGAAAATTACAATCATGTCTTCTGTTAACTGTTATCACCCTTGTTCCTCCAGGCACAGCCAGAGATGAATGGTTCCACCAATAACAGGACCTGTTTTGCTTAAACTCATGCATAGATGACTGTGGATCACAAAAAACTGTGGAAAATTCTTAAAGAGACGGGAACCCCAGAACACCTTGTGTGCCTCCTGAGAAACCTGTATGCAGGTCAGGAAACATACAGTTAGAATCAGACATGGAACAATGGACTGGTTCAAAATTGGGAAAAGAGTATGTCAAGACTGTATATTGTCATCCTGCTTATTTAACTTATATGCAGAGTACATCATGCAAAATGCTGAGCAGGATGAAGCACAAACTGGAATCAAGATTGCTGGGAGAAATACCAATAACCTCAGATATGCAGATGATACCACTCTAATGGCAGAAGCGAAGAGGAACTAAAGAGCCTCTTGTTGAGGGTGAAAGAGAAGAGTGAAAAGTTGTCAGCATTCAAAAAACTAAGATCATGGTATCTGGTCCCATCATTTCATGGCAAATAAACAGGCAAAACGTAGAAAAACAGTGACAGATTTTCTTTTCTTTGACTCCAAAATCACTGCGGACGGTGACTGCAGCCACAAAATTAAAAGATGCTTGCTCTTTGGAAGGAAAGCTATGACAACTTAGGCAGCATATTAAAAAGCAGAGACATTTACTTTGTCAACAAAGGTCCAAATAGTCAAAGCTATGGTTTTTCCAGTAGTCATGTACGGATGTGAGAGGTGGACCATAAAGAAGGCTGAGTGCTGAAGAACTGATGCTTTCAAACTGCAGTGCTTGAGAAGACTCTTGAGAGTCCCTTGGACAACAAGGAGATCCAACCAGTCAATCCTAAAGGAAATCAGTCCTGAATATTATTGGAAGGACTGAGGCTGAAGCTGAAACTCCAATACTTTGGCCACCTGATGCAAAGAGCTGACTCATTGGAAAGGACCCTGATGCTGGGAAAGATTGAGGCCAGGAGGAGAAAGGAGCAACAGAGGATGAGATGGTTGGATGGCATCATCAACTCAAGGGACTTGAGTTTGAGCAAACTCAGGGAAATAGTGAAGGACAGGGAAACCTGGCATGCTACAGTCCATGGCATCACACACAAAAAAGTCAGACATGACTTAGTGACTGAACAACGACAACAATGCCTAGACAAAGGCGACTCCCAAACATTCCCCAGAAACCAGAAATTCCACTTCAGTTAGTGGCATCTCTACTTTCCTCTAGCCTCTGCACTAAGACCATCTTCATTCTCTCTTTGACCCTATAGATCAATCAGTTCCCAGAATGTGGCAATTTTATTTCCAAAATGCCTCTTGCATCCTTTGCCTCTCTCTCAGTCTCTCACCACAACCCTCATCTGGCCCTCATTAGCTCTCAGCTGGCTATAGCAATAGCTGCCGAACTGGTTCCTATCTCTAGTTTCTTCCTCTCCCAACCCTGCTCAGAACAGCTGCCACAATAATATTCCCAAAAAACAGATGTAATGTCACTCTCACTATTTCTACAAAATGTCAATGGCTCCCCATCACCCTTGAAATGGGTCCTGTAATCTACCTTCCAGGGTTTCCAGCCACAAGTCCCTTAACTTCCACCATAGCCTGGTCTACTCATGTACCTAAGCACTTCTTGTCTCCCAAATAAGTCATGTGCTTTCCATTCTGTACATCTTGGTTTATTCCCTGTCCCCCCACCCCATCTACCCTCTTCTAATCATATGCCCTCATTTTCTGTCTGTGTCTATTGAAATCCCACCCAAAGATTCCCCAAGGACCATTTGTTGATTCATTCAGTCAGTCAGAACAGAGATTGGAAAAACTCAGATCTCTATTCTCCCCAAGATTTCCTGTATCAGAAGTGATCTTTCTTCTGTGTACGTCCTATGTATTTATCACATGATCCCTTGATTAGTGCTATGATATAAATTTATGTGTGTGTATGTATGTGTGTATATATATATATATCATTATTCTCCAGCCAGCCTCTTTTTCTGGTCCTTAAGGGCAGAGACTTTTGTGCCACTATTTCATTCTCAGAACACATGACAGCTTGCTCATAGCAGGTGCCCACACCTTTTCAGGGATGCTGCTAGCAACCCATCACACTGGTTCTCTAAAGGTCACTATAATCCTTCCAAGGTTGTGTTATCAATTACAACTGGTGAACCATCACCCAGAAATGTTTCCCCTTCCCCTATTCCCACAGCCAACAGGGCTCACAGTCCTCAAGGTAGCCAGTTGTTATTCAAAGCTGAGTGGAAAATAAATGTTACACAATTCCTTCAAGATGAATTTTAAAAAGGAAATCATCAGGGTGAGAAGAACAGAGACTTGACTGACCAGTTGAGGCTGTTGTACCAGGTGCATGAGCATACTTTATTTCTCAAATGCCCTGTGGCACACACCTGGATATCCTGGGTGCCTCGCTTATTGGGCAGGCAATCTGGTGGCATGTGAAACAAATCTGGAACTGGAGGGGCAGTCTGAGAGGATTAGGATAAGAAAAAAAAAAAATGGAAGGAGAGAAAGAAGGAAGGAAGAATTTAGTTTCATCTTGCTGGGCAAGAACATTGTGAAAGGAAACAAGCAGAAAGATATCTGAAATATGCCAATGCGTAGCCTCTGCTCTTGGTCTCATTCTGCGTGTGTGTGTTTGGTCGCTAAGTCATGTCCAATTCTTTGCGACCCCATGGACTGCAGCCCACCAGGCTGCTTTGTCCATGGGATATTCCAGGCAAGAATACTGGAGTGGGTTGCCACTTCCTTCTCCATGGTCTCATTCTAACTCATCATCAAAGTCTATCATTTTCTGCTTGTTCTGTGCATACCCGGTCTTCCCACCAGTAAAGACTTCCCACATTTACCTGTTTACATGTCTTTTGCCTTGACTGAGAATTCTTAGAAGATGAAGCACATTCCTTTATCTTTGTATCCTTGGTCCTAAGCACAACATCCGGTACTTAATGGACACTGTATTTGTTCCAATGGTGGTGATAGAAAGCCGTGTTTCCACAACTTTAATTACTAGCACGCCAACCTTGTGCTTTTTGTTCTAACCAAGTACCATCATCTGTACAATTATTTACTTCTTTCAATTTCTTCATGTTTTTTTTTTTTTAATCTCTGTGCCTTTCTTTGCCATCATATCTGTGAAATCACACAGATTGATGAGTGGGTTATATATTTCCTAATACATTTTAAAATAAGTAGACAACGATTAAACAGTATTCATTCAGGTATCACCTAAATCAGCACATCTGTGGTAGGCAGATCACTTCTGGTAAACACTGATTAGTCTTTGTTCTCTAAAATTGTGACATAGTTAAATGTATCAATTCTATACTTTTAGGCCTTTCAGTAGTAATCCTGCACACAATGTTGTCTTTCTTTAAAAGAAAGTTAATACTCTGAGTTTGAATTTTTCAATGTACCAGTTGTTTAATGGGTGCAGCACAACTTGTATCTAAGGAAGAGTGGTTATTTTTTCATCTTCCAAGTTATTGCGGTTAGGTTGATGTCTAATATTTAAAAGGTATTTGGCCATTTCAGCAGTCAGTGGAGATTTTCTCAAATTCTGGTTTTCTTCTCTGCTTCAACCACCCACCCCAAAGTCTTCCCCAAATCTGGACAGTCTGACTTGGAAATGGCTCTTAAAAACTCTCCAGAAGATAAATATGTGGCTGCTGATGCTAAGTCGCTTCAGTCGTGTCCGACCCTGTGTGACCCCATAGACGGCAGCCCACCAGGCTCCCCCGTCCCTGGGATTCTCCAGGCAAGAACACTGGAGTGGGTTTCCATTTCCTTCTCCAATGCATGAAAGGGAAAAGTGAAAGTGAAGTCGCTCAGTCATGTCCCACCCTCAGCGACCTCATGGACTGCAGCCCACCAGGCCCCTCCATCCATGGGATTTTCCAGGCAAGAGTACTGGAGTGGGATGCCGTTGGAGTGCACAACAATTCGCAAAAGAGGAAACGTAACTTGTCGACGAGGATATGGGAAAATACTCAACCCTACCAGTAATCAAATGAATGCAGATTAAAATTACGCTTAATATATCATTTTAAACACTTTAAATAGGAGGGATTTAAAAAATAATGCTTAATGCAAAGAGGGTGGGCTGAAATTGATAATCTCTTGGTCTGCATGGGGCTATATGATGCATAGAGGGTACGGGAACTGAAAAGCATTTCCAACTTGATATTTGGCAAAATATGAATCAAGGGTTCACAATTGCAATAAGGCCTTTGATCCGGTGGCAATTCTGTTTCTAGAAATCTACTCTATGGGAATAACTCTCTATATGGAAAAGATTATATGTGTGAAAATTCTTGTTGGTATATATATTAGTGAAAACTGAGGAAAGACAAAAATACCAACAATGAAGATAATAAAACTGGTGATCTATATCCATTGAGTGGATGATCACACATCCATAAAAAAATCAGGTTTATGAAAACATTTTATGACATGGCAGAATATTTTGGGTATAATAGGATAGAAAAATTTACACATAATGATGATAAATATGTAAAAGTATATGAGCCCAAGAAGAGACTGTGAGAAAATGGCCTTGTTCCTGGCAGGGCAATGTGTCTAATGGTTAAGTGCACCAGCTCTGCCATCAGATTGGCTCTGTTTGCAGCTCAGCTTTGCTGCTTATTAGCTTTGTGACCTTGGGTGAGTTGCTTAAGTTCTTTAAGACTAAATTTTTCTCCTCTGTAAAATATAATAGCTATCTCACCATGCTGTCCCGAGGATTAAGTAAGATAATTTATTAATATGTAAAACATCGAACAGAAAGCTGACTCACAATGGAACTGACTAAACTGTTATTCATCCTGCAAATATTTATCATTGACTATGTGCAAGATACCTAATATGCTGGCAAATCATGGGATAATATCATCTCTCTTCTGTTTTCTGCAACGCACTTGTATTATCTTTAAAAGGAAATGTTCCACTGGGCTTGCTTTGGTTGTCACCTTATTAGCAGGCTAATCATGCTTCCCGGCCTTTGTGCTCTTCTTATCTTACAGAGGGGAAACTAGTTACATTACTAGTAAATGGCAAAACTGAATTCACACCCAGCTCTAGAGTTTTAAGTTTTACCACATTGCTTCCCTGTTGCTCTTAATTATGTCTCTTGTAAACTTTCGAGTGGTATTTTGTAGCCTAGAGATTAATAGCAAATAATTATCCAAGGCCAGTTTCCAGTTCTAGTTCTGCAGCCTCCAAAGCCTGTGAGGAAGAAATGCCTCAGATGACCCCCTGTTGAAGTTCTAACCCCCAATATCTCGGAATGTGAACTTATTGGACATAGGATCATTGCAGATGCAGTTAGTCAAGTTAAGACAAAGTCATACTGGAGGAAGGCAGTCCCCTACTTCAATATGACTGTTGTCCTTAGAAGAAGAGGAGAAGAGATACTGGAACGTGTGAGGCACTGAAGTGCTGAAGAGCAAGCCAAGGATCTAGAAAACACAAGGACTGACAGCCACCCCCAGAAGCCGGGAGGAGAGGAAGGATTCTCCCTGACAGGTTTCAGAGGGTGCATGGATCTGATGACACCTTGATTTTGGACTTCTAGCCTCCAGAAAGCTGTGAGACAACAAGCTTCTGTTGTTTGGAGCCGCCCAGTTTGTGGCACTTTGTTAGAGCAGCCCTAAGAATCTCACACAGTCAGGAATTGGTGGGGTGGAGGGCAGCGTTCTCTCCCACCCATGGAAATAAACAGACTACGTCCTTCTGTGGGTTTCTGCACGTCAGCCCCACAAGAGCTGCGCTGTCTGCTGTCACTGTGATGATATAATGGCAACCATGACAGTGATATCATGGCGACACTGTGGGCTTCTCCCCAATAGCCATCCTTCCCCACTTTTGCTAACAGATTCCTATTTCACTCAGCTATTGGCCCCACATCCTTTGTGGGGCCTTTTAGTTCTATAACCACATGGACTTTATGCATTTGGAAGCATGCTCTGATTGGGCCCATCAAACTGAATTAACTTCCTTTAAAAAAATTTTTTATTGGAGTATAGTTGATTTACAATGTTGTCTTAGTTTCAGATATATGGTTGAATGGATCAATTATATATATACAGATCTACTCTTTTTTTGGATTCTTTTTCCATACAGGTCATTACAGAGTGCTGAGTAGAGTTCCATGTGCTATAAATTGTATAAATAGGTCCTTATTAGTTATCTATTTTACATATAGTAGCATGGATATGTGTGTATGTCAATCTCAGTCTCCCGACTTATCCCCACCCCTTCGCACCCTGCCTGATGAGCTTCTTGCAGCCCATTTTGTGGATGACACTAGCTCGGAGCTCAGGAGTCTGCCAGGTTTTACCATCCACATGCTGAGACCAAATGGGCTTATGCAGGCTGCATTTTCAGACTGAAAGGATGACATGAATGATTCACTCACCAACCTGAAAAATCAATATGTTTGGTGGCTTGTGTGGCATAATCACCAGCACTTACAGACCCCAACAAGAGTATCACCGGCACACTTAAGGGCATATAAGTAGTCATGCTTGTGCTTCTTCTCCCTCCCCTCCATCAAAACAAAGTGATGGATCAGCTTCTAATTCATATTAAATCTTCTAATTCAAATTGAATCTTCTTCTAATTCATATTAAATCTGATAATTTTAATTTTTAACATCTTTTCTTTTACATACTGCATGATGTGCACACATGCTAAGTCACTTTAGTTGTGCCCAACTCCTCGTGACGCCATGAATTCTGTCCATGGGATTCTCTAGGCAAGAATACTAGAGTGGGTTGCCATGCCCTCCTCCAGGGGCTCTTCCCAACCCAGGGATCGAATTCATGTCTCTTATATCTCTTGCATTGGTAGGTAGGTTCTTTACCACTAGCACCATCTGGGAAGCGAATACTGCATGATATCATTGATATAAAGTTCAGAAAAGGCAAATGAACATATTCCATTAGAAGTGAGGAAAGAGAGGTTAGGGTCACACCAGTAGACCTCAGGAGCCCTGGTACTGTTGTCTTTCTTCAGATGCGTGCTGGTCATACACGTGTGTTCACCTTGTAACATTTGTGATTTGTGCATTTTTCTGCATTTATGCTGTGTTTTGCTTCAGTAATTTTATCAAAGATATTATTTGGGGGGAATTTCCTGGTGGTCCAGTGATTAGGACTCAGTGTTTCACTGCCACGAGCCTGGGTTCAGTCTTCGGTCGGGGAATTAATATCCTGCAAGCCATACAGCATGACCAAAAAGATATCTTATTTTGGCTCCCACTAAGTCTGAGTGAAAGTCGCTCAGTCATGTCTGACTCTTTGCGATCCCATGGACTATATAGTCCATGGAATTCTCCAGGCCAGAATACTCGACTGGGTGGCCTTTCCCTTCTCCAGGGGATCTTCCCAACCGAGGAATCGAACCCAGGTCTCCCGCATTGGCAGATTCTTTACCAGCTGAGCCACAAATGCTTTTTTCCCTAGTACTGTCTCCACTCATGTGCATCCTGAAACAACACCTCCTGAAAGGCTGACTTAATAAAGGATCCCAGATTAAGTCATATCAGAGTGGTAACCTGGACCCCAACTCCTAGACGTTGTTGCCAATCGGGTCTGCCTCCTCTGCTCCCACTAAGTCACCACTTTCTGGTGGTTAACTAAGTAGTATTAACCGCTACTTCCTGATTCACATTTTTTTTAAAATTTTCTTTCTAGAGGACACTCTTCCTATGGAGGTCTTCCTGGTTTGCAGGAGATGATTTAAGTTCTATTCTACCTCATTCTTTGAATATGCAGTTTGTATATTACATAATATTCCCCCTAGTCCTCCCCCCACCCTGCCAAATTACATCTTTACTGCCTGTAGTTGAATTTATTAAACTGATCATTTACGTGAGCAAGGGCATCTCTTTCAAAACCAAGCAGTAAGCAAGTGACTAACTGCTCTCCCATCTGCTCACATGCTGCGCTGGCTTTTAGGGGTGTTTACCTAATACATCTAAAGCAGTTGTGAATAAACAAAATGCAGTTTTCAGAGGAACTGCTCATTATGTATTTCATCACATGACACTTCATCTTAGTTCAAGAAAGAAGCCAAAACAAAATCCCACATCTTCAGACAAATTCTGCTTATTCTGAATGTCATTTTGCTAACCATGGTGGCCAGCATATATAAAATACTAACAGAATAAATATTTTCAAAATTTCATCTAATGCATTCTTTTTTTTATTCATTAAACTATAGTTGATTTACAATTCGGTGTTAGGTTCAGGTGCGCAGTTCCAGATGCTTTTCCATTATAGGTCACTATAAGACACTGAATATAGTTCTACATGCTATACAGTAAATGCTTGTTATTTTATATATAGTGATGTGCATATGTCAACCCCACGCTCCTAATTTATCCTTTCCCCTCCTCTTTCCTACTGGGTAGTCATAAGTTTGTTTTCTGTTAGTGAGTCTGTTTCTGTTTGGTAAATAAATTGATTTGATTTTTTTAGATTCCACATGTAAGTGATATTATAAAATATTTGTCTTTCTCTGCCTGACTTATTTCACTTAGTGTGATTATTTCTAGGTCCATCCATGTTGCTGCAAATGGCATTGTTTCGTTCTTTTTTATTGTTGAGTAATGTCCATGTGTGTGTGTATGCACCACATCTTCTTTATCTGTTCTTCTATTGATGGATATTAAGTGCTTGCCATTTCTTCTGAGATTTTTGGGAAGAGCAAAATAAATCAAAAGTTTCTCAGTTTTCCCACTGAGGACCTCTGTTGTGAAGAATGCTTCATTCATTTGATAAACATTTACTTGTTATGTACTACAGGCTAAACTCTGTGGCTGGTTTTAAATAGATATAGATACATAGATCACTCAGTGGGTTTAAAATTTTTCTAAAAAAGAGAAAAATGTGAAAGAATTCCTACAAAGTAGATAGTAAAGAGTACTGGAAAAGAGGAACTGAGGTCAGAGCCCTGAGGAAGGTAACACAGACTCTTGAAGAACAGATGGGATTTTAAGGGTAGAGACAGGGAGAAAGGAAGGCCATTCCAGGGAAAGGGAGCAACTTTAGGAAATGCCAAAAAGTGAAGGAAGACAGAGCAGGGAAATATTGGAACACAACAACGATACAACGTGGCCAGAGTTTCTGGTGGGAGAGGGTATTAGGAATTAATACAGTCCTGAGAAGAAGGGTGGAAGCCAAATTTTGAAGAGTTTGAATTGAATTGCAGGCTTAAAAATATCTCTCAGGCAAATGGGAGTGAAGGAGTATTGTTGCCAGGCTATGTATGTGTGTGTGTGTGTGTGTGTGTTAAAATAGGCATAGCATGAAATTTACCATGTTCACTATTTTTAAGTGTGCATTCAGTTCAGTGATATTAAGTAATATTCACACTGTTGTAAAACCACCACCAGCCACCTTCAGAACTTTCTCACCTTCCCCAACTGAAACTCTGTACTCATTAAACACTAACTCTCTTCACCCTCTCCCCAGCTCCTGGCAATCAACAATCTCCTTTCTGTCTCTTTGATTTTCACTACTCTAGGTACTGTATGTAAGTGGAATGATATAGTAGTTGTCCTTTTGTGATTTATTTAATATTATGTTTTCAGGGTTTATTTCTGTTGTGGATTGTGTCAGAATTTCCTTCTTTTGTAATGCTGAATGATATTTCGTTTATCCATTTACACTTAGGTTTCTCCCATTTCTTGGCTATTATGAATAACACTGCTATGAACATGGGTGTCTATATATCTCTTCAAGATCCTGCTTTCAATGCTCTCCTGTTTATACCCAGAAGCAGAATTTCTGGGTCATATGGTAATTCTAGTTTAATTTTTTTAGGAATATCCACACTGTTTTCTATAGAAGTTGTACCACTTTACATTCTCATGAGCAATCTATAGAGTTCCACTGTCTCTACAGCCTTACCAACACTTGTTATTTTGTGGGACTTTTTGAATAAGAGCATCCTAAAAAATGTGAAGCAATATATTATTGACTTGATTTGTATTTTCCTAATTGTTAGTGATATTGAACATCCTTCTGTGTATTTATTGTATATCTTTTTGGAGAAAAGTCTACTTGAGTCCTTTGTTTGTTTTTTAATTGGGTTATCTGTTTTAATGTTGTTGAGGTGTAATAGTTGTTTATATAATCTGGATATTAATCCCCTATCCTATATGGGAATTGTAAATATGTTCTCTCATTCTCTGGCTTGCCTTTACCTGGCTTTTAATGTTCTTTCTTCTTTGCTGTAGCCATCTAAAGCTTCCACTCAGAGATCTGCCCTCTTAGACAAGAAGGTTATGATTTTAAAGTCTAGTCTAATTCTATTGCTGTTCAGTCACTGAGTTATGTCCTACTCTTTGCCTTCCCATGAACTGTAGCATGCCAGCCTCCCCTGTCCTTCACTATCTCCCAGAGTTTGTTCAAATTCATGTCCATTGATTTGGTGACACTATCTAACCATCTCATCCTCTGCTGCCCCCTTCTCCTTAGAGTGAAATTCATCATTTTAAAGTGCACACTTCGATGAGTTTTGACATGTGTATAGCTGTTGAATCTACAGGGCCAGGCTTGGAAGAGTGGACTTGATGGCAGTTTTGTCCATCTCACATGGAGAATGTGGGTTTGTTGTTCAGTTGTTTCTCAAAAATCCAACATAAAATTACCATATGAACCAGCAATTCCACTTCTACGTACAGATCCAAAAGTTAGAAATGGGGACTCAAACAGAAACTTACACCAATGGAACAGCAGCATTAGTCAGAATAGCCAAAATGAGGAAATAACTCCAATGTCTATAAATAAATGAATGAATAAACAAAATGTGGTATATACATACAATAGAATATTTTTTCCTTAAAAGGAAATAAAATTCTGACAAATGCTACAATCTGGATGAGCCTTCATAACATCATGCTAAGTGAAATGTCAGATACAAAAGGACAAATATTGCATGGTTTTATTTATATGAGGTACCTAGAATAATCAAATTCATAGAGGCAGAAAGTAGAATGTAAGGTTAAGAAAAAGACAAACTATATGATCTGTATGATCTCAACTATATGTATAATCTAAAAAAATTTAACCCATAGAAATAGCAGATTGGCAGTTGCCAGGGTTGGTGGGTGGGCTAAGGGGAAGGAGGAAGGGGGGGAATTAATGAAGGTGGTCAAAAGGTACAAATTTTCAGTTAAAAGACAAATATGTCATGGGGATACAGTGTACAGTGGTGAATACAGTTAATAATACTGCATAGTATATTTGATACTCACTATTTGCTGAAAGAATTATCTTAAAAGTTCTCACCACAAAAAAAATAAAAGGTAACTATGTAAGGTGATGAATTTGTTAACTAAAATTACTCTGGTAAACCTTTCACAATATATACATAAATCATTACATTGTATACTTTAAATTATACAGTGTTACATGTCAATTATATTTCAAATAAAGCTGGCAAGGGTTGGGGTGGGGAAGGAAGTTACCACGGGCTGGGAGGAGTGGGTAATGGGGAACTATGGCTTCGTAGCCAGAGTTTCTCTTTCCAATGATGAATCTTTTTGGAAATAGACAGATGTGAGGATTCCACAACACCGTGAATGTACTTAATGCCACTGAATTGTACACTTAAAAATGGTAAACTTCATGCTATGTATACCTTACCCATTTTAATATTTTAGTTTTTAAGAAGTGGGTTTGCTTTACCCCCAAGGGACACGGGTGACTCCAAGTCCTCTGGCTAAACACATTACACACATAAAACCACAGGAATAAATAAAAATATAAAATAAATAAAAAAGGATCAAAGAACACTGCAAGTTGGGAGAAGTTGGGAAAAGAGAGAAAACTGAATGCAGGGCCACCAGACAGGAGGCCACCGCGATGGCACCGGCCTGGCCTGAGTGGGAATGCGAGCACAGGGGAAGAAGGACGTACAAGAGGCAGACAGAACGCCAGGGCTAAGTGAACACACGCAGCACGAGGCAGGAGGAAGGGTGAGAACTGCCAGGCCAGGGCCCCACTGTGACTTTTGTGAGCCCTAGCTGCTTTTCTCAGAGGGAACCTTCCTCCACAAAAAAATAAAAAGTAACACTTCACTGTTGCATTGGTATAAGGGTGCATATACATATGTGTGTATGTGAGTATTATAGATTATAAACATTTTTTTTTGTCCTGAAAGTACATTTTTTTCCCCTTCTGATATTAAAAGAAATCAGAACTTTTTGTGGGCCCCTGAATACTCACATCTGGGCTACCTCTTCTGAGCATCCTAGAGCAGGGGGCCCTAGACCAGCCTGTGCCAGACACTGTCAGTCTTCTGCCCAAGACTGCCCTCCTTCCGCTTCCCTGCAGCCTCATGGACTGAGGAACTGCTCCAGGTACTAACGACTGTGTTACTGGGGGTATGTGATCCTCAGGCACAGTTGTAGGCTCGGTGTGGGGTTAAGACTGGATTCAGGAATCAGAGCAAGTTGAGTCTGAATCACAGCAAGTTGAGTCTGAATCATAGCTGCTCCTGCTTGGCTGTGTACACTGGAGCAAGTTACTTAACCTTTCTGAGCCCCAGTTTCTATCTGTAAAATGCGCATAAGAGTTTCTAACATCACAGAGGATTTGTGAGGCTGAAATGTGGTGAGAAACAACCAGTTTAGCATGACATCTGTTCTGATCTGTGGCTGGCATCCCTTAGCTATCCTTAAATCTGGCCCTTACTCAGCACCACTTCTCACTTGGTTTTAAACAGCCACAGTGATTTGAGGGAGGAGGAAAGGTATAAAGATACCTGGAGAGGGGAACACAGAGGGGTGAGGATGTCCAGAGAGCAACGGAAGGAACATGAACTATTTCACACTTTTGCCCAGGACAAGTCCAGGGAGCCTACAATCTCCCATCTACTGCCTTTAGTATTGCCTCTTTAAAAAATATATATAGATAGATAGATAGATTTATTAATTTATTTGGCTGCACTGGGTCTTATTTGTGACCTGTGAACTCTTAGTTGTAGCATGTGGGATCTAGTTCCCTGACCAGGGTTGGAATTTGTGTTCCCTGCATTGGGAGCATGGAGTCTTAGCCACTGGACCACCAGGGAAGTCCTACCTTCTACAGATGCCCTCAAGGTAGTCCCCTCAGAGCAAGTTTCCAAGTCTCTATAAGTCTCATGTCCCTAGGTCCCTGTTCCCTCCTTTCCCCTGCCCTCCTCTATTCTAGACTTGCCATCCCTCACACACCCCCTGTCTGTTTTGTTTACATGTCTTTTGCCTCCAGGGTCTTCTTGGTGAACTTCTACTCATCCTACAAAACTCAGCCCTGATGGTTCCTCCTTCTGCAACTGCTTCAGCAAGATCAGTTCAGTCACTCAGTCATGTCCGACTCTTTGTGATCCCATGGACTGCAGCATGCCAGGCCTCCCTGTTCATCACCAACTCCTGGAGTTTACTCAAACTTATATCCGTTGAGTCGGTGATGCCATCTAAGCATCTCATTCTCTGTCGTCCCCTTCTCCTCCTGCCTTCAATCTTTCCCAGCATCAGGGTCTTTTTCAGTGAGTCAGTTCTTTGCATCAGGTGGCCAAAGCATTGGAGTTTCAGCTTCAGCATCAGTCCTTCCAATGAACACTCAGGACTGATTTCCTTTAGGACGGACTGGCTGGATCTCCTTGCTGTCCAAGAGACTCTCAAGAGTCTTCTCCAACACCATAGTTCAAAAGCATCAATTCTCTGGCACTCAGCTTTCTTTATAGTCCAACTCTCACATCCATACATGACCACTGGAAAAACCATAGCCTTGACTAGATGGACTTTTGTTGGCAAAGTAAATGTCTCTGCTTTTTAATATGCTGTCTAGGTTGGTCATAACTTTTCTTCCAAGGAACAAGGGTCTTTTAATTTCATGCTGCAATCACCATCTGCAGTGATTTTGGAGCCCGAGAAAATAAAGTTTGTCACTGTTTCCATTGCTTCTCCATCCATTTGCCATGAAGTGATGGGACCAGATGCCATGATCTTCGTTTTCTGAATGTTGAGCTTTAAGCCAACTTTTTCACTTTCCTCTTTCACTTTCATCAAGAGACTCTTTAGTTCTTATTCACTTTCTGCCATAAGGGTGGTGTCATCTGCATATCTGAGGTTATTGATATTTCTCCCAGCAATCTTGATTCCAGCTTGTGCTTCTTCCAGCCCAGCATTTCTCATAATGTGCTCTGCATATAAGTTAAATGGGCAAGGTGACAATATACAGCCTTGATGTACTCTTTTTCCTATTTGGAACCAGTCTGTTGTTCCATGTCCAGCTCTAACTGTTGCTTCCTGACCTGCCTACAGATTTCTCAGGAGGCAGGTCAGGTGGTCTGGTAGTCCCATCTCTTTCAGAATTTTCCACAGTTTCTTGTGATCCACAGTCAAAGGCTTTGGCATAGTCAATAAAGCAGAAGTAGATGTTTTTCTGGAACTTTCTTGCTTTTTTGATGATCCAACAGATGTTGGCAATTTGATCTCTGGTTCCTCTGACTTTTCTAAATCCAGCTTGAACATCTGGAAGTTCATGGTTCATGTATTGTTGAAGCCTGGCTTGGAGAATTTTGAGCATTAATTTGCTAACGTGTGAGATGAGTGCAATTGTGTGGTAGCTTGAGCGTTCTTTGGTATTGCCTTTCTTAGGGATTGGAATGAAAACTGACCTTTTCCAGTCCTGTGGCCACTGCTGAGTCTTCCAAATTTACTGACGTATTAAGTGCAGCATTTGCACAGCATCATCTTGTAGGATTTGAAATAGCTCAACTGGAATTCCATCACTTCCATTAGCTTTGTTCGTAGTGATGCTTCCTAAAGCCCACTTGACTTATTCCAGGATGTCTGGCTCTAGGTGAGTAATCACACCATTGTGATTATCTGAGTCATGAAGATATTTTTTGTATAGTTCTTCTGTGTTGTTGCCACCTCTTCTTAATATCTTCTGCTTCTGTTGGTCCATGCCATTTCTGTCCTTTATTGAGCCCATCTTTGCATGAAATGTTTCCTTGGTATCTCTGATTTTCTTGAAGAGATTTCTAGTCTTTCCCATTCTATTGTTTTCCTCGATTTCTTTGCACTAATCACTGAGGAAGGATTTCTTATCTCTCCTAGCTATTCTTTGGAACTCTGCATTCAAATGGGTATATCTTTCCTTTTCTCCTTTGCCTTTTGCTTTAACCCCTCCCTTTCCTGGGCTCCCACAGCACCTGCATCTCCATGCTAAACAGATTACCTTGTTTGATAATCATTTGTTTACATATCTTTTCCCAGCTGGAAGGTGTGTTCCAAAAAGGGAGGGGCCGCTGGATTCTCATTCACAGACTCCCTCCACCACCAGGTTCCCACCCCAATCACTGCGCCACTCCTGCACACCTTGGCAGTCTGTGAAAGAGGGACGGAAAGTTTCTTCATTGTTTATTCGGTTTAGGAATCTCTTCTCACACCTGTTCCAACACTGGTTGGTTCCAACACTGCTGGTTTATGCAGCAAATTAAAGATTCAACCCTTAGCAAAGCCACAATAAGGCATCAAGTAGCAAGAAGCTATGGGCTTCCCAGGTGGCTCAGTGGTAAAGAATCCGCCTGTCATTGCAGGAGGTGTAAGAGACGCAGGTTTGATCCCTAAGATGGGAAGATCCCCTGAAGAAGGAAATGGCAATTTGCCCCTAGTATTATTCTTACCTGGAAAATTCCATGGACAGAGGAGCCTGGTGGGCTCCAGCCCATGGGGCCACAAAAACTAGTAGAACTGTTTCCAGTTGGGACAATATCAGGAGTATTAAGTGGACGATTACACCTGGCCTCCAGGTGGCCATTGCTAAGGGAACAGGAGTGGAGGGAGTCGATGGTACCTCCAAAGACTTGGGATTCATCTTTCTAATTAATACCCAGTGGGTAAGAGGGCAAAAAGCTGGACAGCCGCTTCTCACATCAGCCTCCCACTTCTTGTACATTTCTCACCAAATCCCCCTCTTTCCCCCTAAATGGCACCTGACCGCTTCTCCTTCAAGGCCCTACCCCTAACTCCTCCAGTTTCTCTTTGATCCTCAGTTCATCCAGATGAAAACCCTCAGATTGGGGAGCATTTGTCTCTAGTCCCTAGGAAAGTTCTGGAACTCTTTTCCTGTAGGGGAAGCAGGCTACACTTTGGCAGCAAGCACTGGGCTACACGCACAGGGCAGATGCCAATGCTCCTGATTCATTCTGGAATCCTATTTTATCCTCATCTGACTCCATCACCTGGAGCCTGGAGCAGTGGCATTTTGCCAGAAACCCCTGGCCAAGAGCCACAGGAGGGTTGGGGTGTGCTTATTCTCATCAGGGCTCTGGCGACTGATAAGTGAAGAGTGGCTTCCGAAGCATGATCCTAAGAAAAGAGGCTGCCATGGCCCTGCAGCCCCAAACCCTGCTTCTTCCGGGGCCTCTGCGGAGCCTTTTCTGAATCCAGTCGGCTGGGAGGCATCCTGCTCAGATGCAGCCCTGGGGCAAGATGGAGCTCTGGAAGCTGTGCACACACTACAGACAGCCAGCTTCACCCCCTCAGTTCCTGAGGAACTAGCCATTCCTACCGTCTTCAGCATCCGTTGCCTCCTTTCCATTCTCAAGGCCACCGCCCTGGCTCAAAGTCCTCATTTCACATCTCACCTGAGATCTTGTAATAATCTAGCTTTTCCTCACTTAAACTTTTCTCTGCAGTGCTGCTGAAGAAACTCCCTAAAATATGGACTCTGTATGAGTCCATTTCCATGAAGTGTAAGAACAGATAAAACTAACCTAGGTGTCAAAAGTCCAAAATGGTGGTTACTTGTGTGTGTGGATAGGGGATTCAGAATTGTCTAGGAGGAAGCATGAGGGGACCTCTGGGATGTTTGGAATGCTCCATGTTTTGATCTGTGTACTCACTGCATATACAAAAATTCACAGAAGGGACTTCCTTGGTAGTCCAGTGGTTAAGACTCTACATTCCCAATGCAGGGGTTTCAGATTCAATCCCTGGTCAGAGAACTAAGATCCCACAGGCTGCTCAGCCAAAAAAGAAAAAAAACATACAGTGTTAAACACTTAAGATCCTTGCCTTTGTATATGTTAAGGCTTAATCAGGAAGTAAATAAAATAAAGTGAACTAAATCTGCCTTCATTTAACAAGTATTTTTCAAGCATCCACAGTGTGGTAGGGATTCAGGCGTGAAAGACACAACTCCCACAACCCACTCCTTCCCACACTTGCCTTTCAGACTTCTATTCTTCTGAACAAACACAACTAGACTACTAGCTAATGTGCCAAACACATCCCTTTACCATCGCAGCTCCCTCCAAAACCTTACCTGGGCCTCGCTCCCATCACTACCTGTTTCTACTCCCAGTCCCACTTGGGAAATTCTTCTGCAAGGCTCAAAAATAAGATTAGCTCCTGAATGGAGCCTTCTCGGGGCTTGCCAAGTAGCTCAGTGGGTAAAGAATCTGCCTACAATGCAGGAGACGTGGGTACAATCCCTGGGTTGGGAAGATCTGGAGGAGATCATGACAACCCACCTAGTATTCTTGCCTGGAGAATGCCCTGGACAGAGGAGCCTGGTAAGCTACAGTCCATAGTGTGGCAAAGAGCTGGACATGACTCAGCATGCACGCACTAGGCCGTCTCCTCTGGGGTGACGGTGCTCCACACTGCAACCCTGTGTGCGCCTCTTGGGGCCTCCTGTTTTGGGAGATCTGTGCCTCCTGCCTGACCTTTCCTCATAAACACAAGACTCATCTCTGATTCACCTCCACTCCATGAACACCTGCTGAATTGAAAGACCAAAGAAACAAAAGGGGGAAACACCTTAAAAGCTTCCTGGGCTGCCCAGCTTGGTCTCTGCCTGCTTCATTGTTCAGGAGCCCACAGAAGAAGCAAAAACCCCATAACCATTACACCACAACCCTCCCTGCTCTGAGATCATGCCTCTGGTTTGCATGAGGGATTGGGAAGATCCCCTGGAGAAGGGAATGGCAACCTACTCCAGCATTCTTGCCTGGGAATTCTCATGGATTTCCCTCCTCCCAGGAGGAGCATGGAGGGCTACAGTCCATGGGGTCACAAAGAGCTGGACATGACTGAGTGACTAACACTTTTCACTTTCACTTTGAATGCAAAGGTTTGTTAAGGCCTTCAGTGCTCCAAGCATATCTCCAGAGATCTCAAAAGAAAAAAAAAGTGGTTGGGGGGCGGCGCATGGGGGGAGGAAGAGGACAGGGAAGTGAGCAAATACTCCTGCTCATGCAGGTGGTCCCTCTTGGGGTCTAATCTTTTTCCTTTTCCCTAAGGTCTCTGGGCGGGGGATGGGGGGGGCGCGGTCACTTTTGCATCCAGAGGACAGGTTCTTACCATGTATGTTTCAAATGTGAGAGCAGACCCAATTTCAAGGTATCGACCCTGATACCCAAAAAGCTGTCAACTCTGGGTTTGCACTTCCATTTCAGAGCACCACTTCAAAACACGACTTTTTGTGTTAGCTTACAAATTCGTATGTTGCATGAAGTATGTATGAATAAATATATTTAAATATATTGATTGTCTACCATAGGTAGGGAATTCCCTGGTAGTTCAGATGGTAAAAAGTCTGCCTACAATGCAGGAGACCCTGGTTCAATTTCTGGGTTGGGAAGATCCCCTGGAGGAGGGCATGGTGGCTCACTCCAGTATTCTTGCCTGAAGAAGCCCCATGGAGAGAGGAGCCTGGCCGGCTACAGTCCATGTGGTCACAGAGTTGGACACGACTGAGTGACTAAGCACAGTACAGCAAGCACCTTAGGTAGGACCTTGTGCTGAGGGGGGAAGAGAAGATTTAAAAGCTAGAGTTCACCATTTCTGCCTCCCAAAGGGTTTGTAAGCAATTTGTCAGCATGTATGGGAAGTTCACTGAAGCATTGTTCAAAACAAGGAAAAAAAAATAGAAACAATCTGAATATCCATCATGAGAAGGACCAATAAAATGTATCATGCTGGCTTCCTGGAATACAATAGAGTGCTTTAATGGAACTAACTAGGGATTGTATGTCAACACGAATAGATCTTGAAAATACAGACAGCGAAAAAGATAGATTGTAGAATGATGTATATCATAGAATATCACTCATGCAAGAACACACATAATGAAAATAATACTCTACATATTCTATGAATGCATTAGAATCTGCATTAGATTCTAATCCGCATTAGAATCTAATCTGCATTAGAATCTAAAAGTATGTTTTTTAAATGGTACAGAGGGACATATACTTTCTCTCAGGGAGAGGGGAAGATACAGAGATAGACCTAGATGAAAGAGGGCTTTTGTTTTTTCTGTAATTACTCTCATTTTTTAAAGTAATTAGGAAAGTACTGCCTAAATACATGAGAAGCTAAGTAATGAGTTTATCGATAACTGCAACAACAATCAAAGTGACATCACAGAGCACAATGGATTTACTGTCCTGGGGTTAGCATCTGCGCTAATGGCTGGGAGCTTAGAAAAGGAAGAACTGGGGGCTGGGGAGCTCTGAGGAGGAGCTAAGGAATTAGTACTTCCTGGGAAGTCTTTTGGAAAGGGAATGCTGTGACAGAGGTGGAGTTACATGAAGATTCCTCTGGCCACAGGTGTGCAATATAAAAATTTGCATTATGAGTGTATGTGGGATTTTTTTCCTCATACTTGTCAGGCTCTGGAATTGAAGAACACAGTATTGCACAAACTAAGCTCTGAGAGGAAATCAGATTAGGAAAATGAGGGATGCTTTGCTGTAACCCTTGAGCCAAATGAACTAGGGATCAAGGACTCTTGGGGCTCCTGGGGGTCAGCAATATAGACTTCGTTTCCTTCACTGGACTGTCAGCTTCTCGGGCTGGGCTGTGATGTCTTCCTTCCTGGAGCCCCAATGTACAGAACAGTTCATGATATCAGATCGCAGACATTCAGTGAACACTTGTTGAATGAATGAGTGGGTGAATGAATGAATGGGTGGATGGATGAATATCACAGAAAGGTCAAAGAGAATAAAGACTACAAGGAGGCTTGTGGCTTGAACGGCTAACTCTCTAGCTCTGAGGCACTTCTGTCCTTCTACTTTCTCCTGGATGGTGCCCGTCCCTCGGAGGGGGGCTTTTATTTGCCTCCCTCATCATTTCCCCTCCACAACTCCACCCCTAAACCCTGGGGTCCATCTTAGGATGGGGGGTAGGAGTGACTATCAACTCACAGGGAGGTCGGAAGAAAATAAAATAAAAAACCATTTGAAGAACTGAGCTGGGAACATCCTCACAGAAGTTGGATTGAGGTGGAGCAGTGTACATGAGGGGTGGGGTAGGGGTGGAACTCTAAACTAAGGCCTAGGGGAAATGAGCCTATAGGAAGAGAAGAGCAGGCAGGTGGAAGGACTGGGGCCAGATATCAGAAAACTGGCTGAGGAACCAGTTTACACAGATGGTTTCAAACCTGGAGCTCAGAATCCCAGGATTTCACAGACAACCTCCAGCGGTTTCCCAAACAATGAGGTGTTTTCTGCCAAGGAGAGCTTAAAATTGCCAGAGGGATCTGTTTATCTATTATCTGCCCTACATCCTGGGGTTCTGAGTAAGACCTCATTTGAAGGCAAGAGACAAGGGTGTGTGTGTGTGTGTGTGTGTGTAGAGGTGGGGAGTACAGGGCAGGGAAAAGAGGAGGGGAAGGGAGGGAAGGGAAGGGGAGAAGAGAGAGTATCATTCAGCTAAAACATTTGAAAGAACATAGAGTACATAGTCTCTCTCCCTCTTGAAATGAGGTCATATATAAAAAGTATTCTGTGTGGAAAAGCCTCTCAATGAGTGTTTGTATTGGACTTGACACAGGAAAAGAATTCAATCAAAAAACAAATTCACTTGAAATTACCAAAAATTGCCTAGCCCACCCCATTCACAGGATTGGCATTATCCCCAAAAGATCAAAATTGGGAGATGCAAAGCCCAGAGTAAAGGAAGCAGGGAGGTATAGATGATTGGTGTTGAGTTCTTGTTAATAATCATTAACACTCTACTGAGCACTTTTCAGGAGCTCTGCTTAACTCTCGCCTGCGTAATCTCATGAATTCTCACAATAGGCTAGGAAGTAGGCCCTATGAGCATCCCCACACCAAGGCTTAGAGAGGTGGAGCAACTTTCCCAGTATCACACCAGATCATAGGCAGCAAGGCTGGACTTTGAATCCAGGCAGCCTGACTGCCAAGTCTCTGAGCACAAGATGCAATCATGTCTCCCAAAGACTATGGCCTGAGCCAGTGTGGTTGAAGTAAGGCAGGTGCAGGCACCTGCAGCCTGCAGGAAGAAAGGACAACATCTTCATTTCTGGGAGGGTCCAAGTGACACAGTCCTTCATAGAAAATCCCAGAAACCCTGTCTCTGTTGGAACAGTTGCCTTCCCGGGCCCTGGGGTGGACTGAACACTCCTGGAAGGTTCATTCCCTTCTCGATGCCACATATTCTGAGAGCTTAAAGGCATCTCATCTTGAGCCAATGAAGAGCAGGATGAAGGACCTAGATAACTCAAAAGGAAGATGAGGACACTTAAGGTAAAGAAGAGAAAATTAGAAGGGGAAAGCTATCCCAAACATTCAGCTCTCTCAAAGAAGAGTGACCAAGTTTGTTCTGTGCAGCTCTGGGTGGCAGAACTAGGTTCAGTGGAGAAGTAAGAGGGAGACAAAGTTAATCAACATCACATATGATTTTCCTTAGATCTCTCTGAAAATGAAGTTGGCCTCACTGAAGATACTAAAAAGATAGTGAGCACACTGTCAGAGGAAGCAATCAAGCAAAAACAGTTAGGAATCATATGTCCTGAGAGGGAACTCACGTGTTGGGTAGAAGATTCAGTTAAGTTCAGTCACTCAGTCGTGTCCGACTCTTTGCGATCCCATGAATCGCAGCACGCCAGGCCTCCCTGTCCATCACCAACTCCCGGAGTTCACTCAAACTCATGTCCATCGAGTCGGTGATACCATCCAGCCATCTCATCCTCTGTCGTCCCCTTTTCCTCCTGCCCCCAATGAAGATTAGTTGACTACTAAAGACTCTTCTGACTTGGAGATTCTGCAAATTTATAATTATGAGGTTTCTTCTCCTTCTCAAAATTTCTGAGCCAAATTTCAGTCAAAGAATGAACCCAGGGCTTCCCTGATGGCTCAGCTGTAAAGAATCCACCTGACAACCCAGGAGACAAGCGTTCAATTCCTGTTCCAAGAAGATCCCATATGCTGTGGAGCAACTAAACCCGTGTGCCACAACCACTGAGCCTGTGCTCTAGAGCCCAGGAACCACAGCTACTGAAGCCGTGTGCCCTAGAGCCTGTGCTCCACGAGAGAAGCCACTGTAATGAAAAGCCTGTGTACTACAACTACAGAAAAACCTGCACAACAACGAAGACCCAGCACAGCCAAAATTATATATATATACACAAGGACTCATTGGAAAAGACTCTGATGCTGGGAGGGATTGGGGGCAGGAGGAGAAGCGGACGACCGAGGATGAGATGGCTGGATGGCATCACTGACTCGATGGACGTGAGTCTGAGTGAACTCCGGGAGTTGGTGATGGACAGGGAGGCCTGGCGTGCTGCGATTCATGGGGTCGCAGAGTCGGATACGACCGAGCGACTGGACTGAACTAACTGATATATATATATATATATATATATATATAAAGAATGAATCCAATGGTCACTCCAGCCACTGAAATCATAAGGCCTTATAAATTCTTATATTCTGCGTGTCTACAAAGGGAGCCCCACCTGTGACACAGGCCTATCTGTCTGTCAGCAGGGGCAGCATTTTTCACACTAATAGTACAAGTCAGAATAAATACCATCTCCATTTGGAAGACAGTCTCTGACAGAAGAGAATTGGCCTGCTTGATTAGGAGTATATGTCAGGCGCTGATAATAGGGAAATCCTTTTCAGCTGAGCCCTAGAACCTGAACAGTCATAATGAGACCGATTTAATGAGCCTCCTGTTCTACAACAATATTAATTACAACCCTGTCACAGAAGGCAGCCAACTCGAGATAAAATAGGTAAAATGCACAGGAATTGGATTGCATTCAGCATCTTTCTCCCAAATAGGCTCTTATAGTCATGTATATATGTCTCTAGTGAGCGACTGGATTTAACACCTTCTTTAAGCTGTTTGGAAGAAATGCTCATGCAGTGTGTCTAAACAGCAGAAATGCTTCTGAACTTTGGGTTTCTCCTCAGAATGCATCTACCCCAAGTCTGTCTGATTGAACTTGATCAATCGCAGCTTGTGGCTCCCTTGGAAAGAGAAGAGAAAGATGCAGCAGAGGCCCTTCTTGTTGAGCAGGTAGGCACACCTCCAATGCTTTATTTTGGTCAAGTCTCACAAATCTCTCCCTTTAAAGAAATGGAATTCCTTTCAGGTAAAATTTAAACTTGAAATTGTCATCAGTCCAGTTGAATAAATCATCACGAGGGGCCTAATTATGCTAATATATACTGAGCTCTACCAAGCACTCTGGTAATGCAAAACACCTTGCAATCAGTACTGACAGTGTGCTCTTTATAGGAAGCCCAGAGATGTTAGGCGCTTCATTCAAGGGCATACGTGCAGGTCGGTGGAGCCAGAGTTCAAACTTAGGCTGACCAATTTCAGAGCCAGGGTGCTTAACCACAGGGCCATGCTGTGCATGGTGTTCGCAGTCGGCTTATTCATTCAGCAAGTGTTAACTGAGCACCTCCTATGTACCAGGCACTGTGCTGGGTGCTGAGCAGAAATGAAAGACACAAACCTGTCCAGAGCCATTCCAGCAGACTGTAACAAACTGTCCCATTCCCTGGGCATCAGCAAGGGCTCCAGGAAATGATGAGGTGTAACCAGAGACCTTAAAGATAAGAATTAGGCAGTGAGTGGAGAGGGGCCTGAGAAGGAAGGAGGTTACTGAAGGATCCTTTGGGATCAGAATGGCAGAAAAGCAGCATTGTGAGACCTTAAGGAATCACACAACACAGAGAGGAGAAAGCTTTCCTACAGGAAGGACTGGGTGGAGGCAAAACTTGAGCTAGAGCCTTAAAAATAGACATGGTAAAAAAGATGGGCAGTGTATATGTTGTATACTTTAAAAATCTGCTGAAACTCTCTCATGTGTACATAACCCTTTCACTCTAACTCAGAACCAGGGAACTTTGTCATGTGGACAAGACTCCAAGGGGTTAATCACCTGCCAATCAAAAGAGGCCACAGTGGTTCCGCTCTCACTTCTTACTAAGTCCACGTTGTTGAGATTTTGAGGATTCAAAGATTGTGGGCAGCTTTGGAAGGAATGATGCTAAAGCTGAAACTCCAATACTTTGGCCACCTCATGCGAAGAGTTGACTCATTGGAAAAGACTCTGATGCTGGGAGGGATTGGGGGCAGGAGGAGAAGGGGATGACAGAGGATGAGATGGCTGAATGGCATCACCAACTCGATGGACATGAGTTTGAGTGAACTCTGGGAGTTGGTGATGGACAAGGAGGCCTGGCGTGCTGCTATTCATGGGGTCACAAAGAGTTGGATACGACTAAGTGACTGAACTGAACTGAACTGAATGAAGGCAGCACGGGAAAGAACAGACACGGAGTCCTGAGCCTCAACTCAGGCAGACCGCAGTGACCCCGAATCTGACAGAGAAGCAGAAAGTGCTAGAAGCAAAGCAAGAGTTCCGTAGGCCTAAAAACTCACACCAAGCCCTGGCTCTGACCCTAGAACCCACTGACTTGTGAACCCATGAAATGGTCCACATCCACCCCCCACTCCCATCACCAAAGTGCAGGTGGCCTTGCCTGAATCACCTGGCTCTGCTCCTCTCCATGCTGCCCGCATCTGCAGTGGTTCTCCAATTTTAGTGCATATTGGTACCACCCACAAGGCTGACAGAACAACAGAATTGATAGACCTCACCTTCAGAGTTTCCAATTCCAGTAGGTCTGCAGTAGTGCTAATAGTTTGCATTTCTGACAAGTTACCAGGAGATGCTGATGGTGGTCCCACACTTTGGGAACCGCTGCTTCATGGCACAAGTGTGGGACTACCCCAGTTCCACTGGCTTCTTTTCCCAGTCTTACTACACAATTAAGGTAAACCCACTGCCTCGAGGAGGAGCCAGACAGGCAATGGAAAATGAAGGAATTGGATGAGCTCAGATGTATATGCATGGTGTGGGAGATGGGAACAGTGGCGAACCTGGAACATTCAGGCCCCAATAAAAGGGGGAAACTCACTCAGCTCTAGCCAGTTTTTGATGAACGTCATTACAAGTCCAGGATTGCCAGGTGTTCTTATTTTCAAGAGAAGGTAAAAATAATGATTTCTCTGTAAGATGTTCCAGTTTCTCAAAGTTGGTTTAAGATTTTTAAAGACAATATCAGCGTCAGTCAGGGGATGTCTTAGGCCTCTTGCAGCTTTAATACTTGGTGGTTCGGGCTTGTAGTAAAGGGTTCTGATGATGTGTTCTGGCCTATTCTAACATTTAAGTTTTACTTAAAATAATGAAATCAGTAAGCTATAACGTTTTTCTTAAAAACTAAAAAAAAAATAAAATAAAATTCATGGGAAATCTGATCTATGGGTCACCAGTTTTCAGCTTTTGATTAAAAACAAAAACAAAAAAAACACCTCTTACAGTTCATAGAATCTTAACTCTAGACATGTTCTTTGGTATCCCTGTCTTTGAAATGTTTTCAGAAAAAGCTGGAGTTCCGAAAAGTTTAAATCACTTCTCCAGAAAATCAGCTCCACTTCTGCCCTGCCCTTTTTTCACCACACCCTACTCCTTCCATCATTTGTTTACTTCAGATGCGAAACACCTTATTTCCTGCATCAGACTAGAAGCAATTTGAGGGCATGCTTCATGCATGACTAATATTGGTAACTCAGCATCTCTCACATAACAGGTATCTAATAAAAACTCCTATTTTTATTGTTACATTGAAGAGGAATGCTCTTTGGTATCTCCCTCACTGTATTTGGGAAACAGCTGTCAAATGATTAACTGGGTAAGTCTCTCTCTGATTTCTTTAAAATTAATTTTTATTTGGAGTATAGTTGTTTTATAATGTTGCATTGGTTTCTACTGTACAGCAAAGTGAATCAGCTATAACTATACATATATTCAGTCTGTTTTGGATTTCTTTCCCATTTAGGTCACCTCGGGTGGCACAGTTGGTAAAGAACCAGCCTGCTAATGCAGGAGACACAAGAGACTTGGGTTCAATCCCTGGGTCAGGAAGATCCCCTGGAGGAGGCAATGGCAACCCACTCCAGTTTTCTTGCCTGGAAAATTCCAAGGGCAGAGGAGCTTGGTGGGCTACAGTCCATGGGGTCACAAAGAGTTGGCTGCGACGGAGCACAACAGCAACATGGGTCACCACAGAGCACTGAGTAGGGTCCCCTGAGCCATACAGTAGGTTCTCATTAGTTATCTATTTAATACGTAGTATCAATAGTGCATATGTGTCGATTGCAATCTCCCAGGTCATCCCTCACCCTCCCCAACTGAAGTCTCTTAGCCCAAGGAAGACTTTCTTAGGTTCCTCATCTGTAAAACAAGAGAGTTGGACCTGCTTCTTCTGCCAAGTATGATCCCTGGACCGGTGGCACTGACACCACCTGGAAGCCTGTTCTGACTGAAATTTCAGGCCCCGGCCACACCTACTGAATCAGAGCCCGCTTTTTAACAAGATTTCCTGAGGTGATTTGTATGCTTGTTAAAGTCTGAGAAGCATGGGACTACTTCTCAAAGTTTAGTGTGCATGAAATCACCGGGGGTGCTTAAAAATGCTGATATTCTCTTATATGTGGAATTTTTTAAAAAAATAGATACAAATGAACTTATATACAAAACAGACTCACAGACTTTGAGAATGAACATACAGTTGCCAAGAGGCAAGGGTGAGACAGAGGGATAGATATATTGGGAGTTTGGGACTGACCTGTATACACTGCTATATTTTAAAAAGATGACCAACAAAGCGCTACTGTTAACAATTTTTTTTTAATTTCTTAAAATGCAGATATTTAGGCCCCAGCACAGATCAATGGACAGAAATTTCTGGGCAGGGAGGCTGGGGCTCAGCATTTTTAAAAATTAATTTTTATTGGAGTTTTATTACTTTACAATGCTGTGTTAGTTTCTACTGTACAGCAAAACGAATCAGCTATACATATGCATATATCCCTTCCCTTTTGGATTTCCTTCCCATTCAGGTCACCACAGTGCACTGAGTAGAGTTCCCTGTGCTATCCAGTATGTACTCATCGGGACTCAGCATTTTTTAATGCGTTCCCCAGGGCCTCACTTTGAGAAACACTGCATGGCCTGTGCCCTCTCACCCCATACCCCACTGAACATTCTGTTTTCACCTCACCTTATGGCCTGTCCCTGGCCCCAGAGACCCAAGAAGATTGTATCTTTCAGGTCAGGAGTCCCAGGCTATTGTTCCGGCATATCCACTCTCAGGTAGAGGAAAGGAGACCCATGATTTATAGCAGTTGCCTTGTGGAAATACTGCCATCACGGAGGATTTCAAGCACCCACTGAGAAGTCTCTGAATACAGAACTGGGGACAGATGGGCACACTCAGTTCTTTACTAGGCGTGGGCTGCAGCACACCAGAGTCCGCGGCCCTTGTTGTACCTGCAGATTCTCAGTGAGCCAAGCCTGGCTTTGGTCCTGATGACATGCCAGTCG
This sequence comes from Bubalus kerabau, assembly GCF_029407905.1. Taxonomy (NCBI): domain Eukaryota; kingdom Metazoa; phylum Chordata; class Mammalia; order Artiodactyla; family Bovidae; genus Bubalus; species Bubalus kerabau. The sequence continues at coordinate 142,189,058 of NC_073624.1, forward strand.
TGCACTGAATACTCTACTAAAGGTTAGCGAGGACAGCAAAGGGGTATAAAAGATTAGGCAACAGGGTAGAGTGATTAAGCCTTCAGGCCTTAAGACAGGCCTGGTTTCAACTCCAGATCTGTCTCTTATAACCGTATAACAGGGCAAAGGCTAACAGAGTTTTGCCAAGAGAATGCACTGGCCACAGCAAACACCCTCTTTCAACAACACAAGAGAAGACTCTACACATGGACATCACCAGATGGTCAACACTGAAATCAGATTGATTATATTCTTCGCAACCAAAGATGGAGAAGCTCCATACAATCAGCAAAAACAAGACCAGGAGCTGACTGTGGCTCAGATCATGAACTCCTTATTACCAAATTCAGACTCAAATTGAAGAAAGTAGGGAAAACCACTAGACCATTCAGGTATGACCTAAATCAAATCCCTTAGGATCGATTATACAGCAGAAGTGAGAAATAGATTTAAGGGACTAGATCTGATAGATAGACTGCCTGAGGAACTATGGACGGAGGTTCATGACATTGTACAGGAGACAGGGATCAAGACCATCCCCATGGAAAAGAAATGCAAAAAAGCAAAAATGGCTGTCTGAGGAGGCCTTACAAATAGCTGTGAAAAGAAGAGAAGTGAAAAGCAAAGGAGAAAAGGAAAGATATAAGCATCTGAATGCAGAGTTCCAAAGAATAGCAAGAAGAGATAAGAAAGCCTTCCTCAGCGATCAATGCAGAGAAATAGAGGAAAACAACTGAATGGGAAAGACTAGAGATCTCTTCAAGAAAATTAGAGATACCAAGGGAACATTTCATGCAAAGATGGGCTCGATAAAGGACAGAAATGTTATGGACCTAACAGAAGCAGAAGATATTAAGAAGAGGTGGTGAGAATACACAGAAGAACTGTACAAGAAATATCTTCACGACCCAGATAATCACGAGGGTGTGATCTCTCACCTAGAGCCAGACATCCTGGAATGTGAAGTCAAATGGGCCTTGGAAAGCATCACTACAAACAAAGCTAGTGAAGGTGATGAAATTCCAGTTGAGCTATTTCAAATCCTGAAAGATGATGCTGTGAAAGTGCTGCACTCAATATGCCAGCAAATTTGGAAAACCCAGCAGTGGCCACAGGACTGGAAAAGGTCAGTTTTCATTCCAATCCCAAAGAAAGGCAATGCCAAAGAATGCTCAAACTACTGCACAATTGCACTCATCTCACGTGCTAGTAAAGTAATGCTCAAAATTCTCCAAGCCAGGCTTCAGCAGTACGTGAACTGTGAACGTCAGCAAAATGAATGTTCAAGCTAGTTTTAGAAAAGGCAGAGGAACAAAAAGATGTTCAAGCTAGTTTTAGAAAAGGCAGAGGAACCAGAAATCAAATGTCCAACATCCGCTGGATCATGGAAAAAGCAAGAGAGTTCCAGAAAAACATCTATTTCTGCTTTATTGACTATGCCAAAGCCTTTGACTGTGTGGATCACAAGAAACTGTGGACAATTCTGAAAGAGATGGGAATACCAGACCACCTGACCTGCCTCTTGAGAAACCTGTATGCAGGTCAGGAAGCAACGGTTAGCACTGGACATGGAACAACAGACTGGTTCCAAATAGGAAAAGGAGTACGTCAAGGCTGTATATTGTCACCTTGCTTATTTAACTTCTATGCAGAGTACATTATGAGAAACGCTGGGCTGGATGAAGAACAAGCTGGAATCAAGATTGCCGGGAGAAATATCAATAACCTCAGATACACAGATGACACCACTCTTATGGCAGAAAGTGAAGTGGAACTAAAAAGCCTCTTGATGAAAGTGAAAGAGGAGAGTGAAAAAGTTGGCTTAAAGCTCAACATTCAGAAAACGAAGATCATGGCATCTGGTCCCATCACTTCATGGGAAATAGCTGGGGAAACAGTGGAAACAGTGTCAGACTTTATTTTTTTGGCCTCCAAAATCACTGCAGATGGTGATTTCAGCCATGAAATTAAAAGACGCTTACTCCTTGGAAGGAAAGTTATGACCAACCTAGATAGCATATTCAAAAGCAGAGACATTACTTTGCCAACAAAGGTCCATCTAGTCAGGGCTATGGTTTTTCGAGTGGTCGTGTATGGATGTGAGAGCTGGACTGTGAAGAAAGTTGAGCTCCGAAGAATTGATGCTTTTGAACTGTGGTGTTGGAGAAGACTCTTGAGAGCCCCTTGGACCGCAAGGAGATCCAACCAGTCCATCCTAAAGGAGATCAGTCCTGGGTGTTCATTGGAAAGACTGATGCTAAAGCTGAGACTCCAATACTTTGGCCACCTTATGTGAAGAGTTGGCTCATTGGAAAAGACTCTGATGCTGGGAGGGATTGGGGCAGGAGGAGAAGGGGACGACAGAGTATGAGATGGCTGGATGGCATCACCTACTCGATGGACATGGGATGGGTGAACTCCGGGGATTGGTGATGGACAGGGAGGCCTGGCATGCTGCGATTCATGGGGTTGCAAAGAGTCAGACACGACTGAGTGACTGGACTGAACTGAACTGAACCTTGGTCAGATTGCTTAACCTCTTTAAGCAATTTATTCTATATTAAAGTATATGTATGATATATATACTATATATATATACACACACATGATAGTGCCAAATGCTAAATATATATATATATGTTTATATACGTGTGTAAAGACATACTATATACAATATACACACAACCTCATGGAGTTTTTGGTCTAGCCCTTATAAGGAAATATTAACATGTTCTAATTTAAAACCTGAATGGTAGATACTGTGTATTCATTTTTTATTTGTCTTTAATTATAAATATATGGCATATACTCTTTTGAATGTAGTTTGTTTCACAATAAAAATGGCAATACAAGCCCAAATGAAGTTAATCACTAAAATGTGTCATCTCATTATGACAGCTCTTCCATGTCATTATCTTGCTCATCCATGTCACTGTCTTGAAAAGTGGGGTCCTGACCCCCTGGGAACCTGGCTGAGAACTTGGGTCTGTTGATATGTAAGCTATGCTTGATGAAAGTGTTAGTCACTCAGTCATGTCTAACCCTTGGTGACCCCATGGACTGTAGCCTGCCAGGCTCCTCTATCCATGAAATTTTTCAGGCAAGAATACAGGAGCCAGGTGCCATGCCCTTCTCCAGCGGATCTTCCCGACCAAGGGATCAAACCCAAGTCTCCTGCCTTGCAGGCAGATTCTTTACCATCTGAGACACTAGGGAAGCACCAGATGCTTGATGAAGAACATCTAATTCTCTTTGAAGCTTGTGGGTGCAAACTTGAGGAGACATGAAAGAACCCCATTCAACGAAGAGGAACTTTGTTTATGCTTTGTGGGGACCTGAGTCAGAAATTCTACCACTGCCACCAGCAGATGTAATTGAAATATAAACCCACAGGCAGGCTCAGAAATGGGGCAGGAGGAGAGGAACAGTGTGACTCAGGAAAGCATAGTCCCTTCCCTCCTTTCACTGAACCACTCCTCAGTGGCAAGTCTTTCTAACAACTGGAATAAGTCCTTCCTTTTCCTTTCTAGGATCCACTAAATGTCTCAGCCACCTCCCCCCTTTTCAGGCAATGTCTTGTTTTCACACCACCATGGCCAGGCTACTGGTGGACAGCAGGCACTTGAATCTGACCGTTAAGATTGTGGGTCCTTCTTTAGGCCTCAGGCTCTTTCCTAAGCCAGCAAGATGGGTCAGGTGACCTCTCAAACCTCTGATAATTCTAATACCCCATGGTTTAGGCCATAGTAGATTATTCTACCGAGAAGGCAATGGTACCCTACTCCAGTACTCTTGCCTGGAAAATCCCATGGATGGAGGAGCCTGGTAGGCTGCAGTCCATGGGGTCGTGAAGAGTCGGACACGACTGAGCAACTTCACTTTCGCTTTTCATTTTCATGCATTGGAGAAGGAAATGGCAACCCACTCCATTGTTCTTGCCTGGAGAATCCCAGGGACGGGGGAGCCTGGTGGGCTGCCGTCTGTGGGGTCGCACAGAGTCGGACACGACTGAAGCGACGCAGCAGCAGATTATTCTAGTGATGTGTCAGGCCAATTAAGGGGATGATGAATTGACACTTTCAAATCACATCACTCCCTTGATTTCTTATGCTTTTCCTGCTTTGTTTCTTATAGTTTTATGTAGGAAATAAATAGGGGATATAGTACATTGCATTTGGCCAAGTAAATAAAGAAAAAAGTGGGAGGGGGGTGGTGCTTCCCGGGTGGTACTGATGATAAAGAATCCGCCTGCAATGCAGGAGACCCATATTTGATCCCTGAGTCAGGAAGATCCCCTGGAGAAAGGCATGACAACCCATTCTAATATTCTTGCCTGGAGAATCCCATGGACAGAGGAGCCTGATGGGCTATGGTCCATGGGGTCTCAATGAGTTGGATATGACTGAAGTGAGTTAGCATACATGCGTAATAAAAATAGCTAAGACTTAAGTAATGTGCCAGTAATAAAAATAGCTAACACTTAAGTAATGTGCCAGGGCACCACTCTAAATGCTTTACAACATACTGATTCGACTGAGGAATATATTACTGTTATCATTATCCCCAGTTTACACGGGGGTAAACTGAGGCTCAGAGCAATTAAGTGGTTTGTCCAAGGTCATACAACCTGTACATGTCAGAGCCAGGATTATGAACCCAGCTTGGCTCTGGAATCTGTACTTTCATCACTGTGCTGTGTTGCTTTTGAATTGTGTTATCCAAACTGTTCCTGATAGAGCAGCCTTTCTTCAAGGAGGTAAAGCTAGGAGAGCCCATTTTATCAAACTGGGAAACTACTCAGAATCCAGAAGCTTGAAGTCTCTGTTTAGAAATGTTGCTGTCTCAGATTCTAGAAACAATTCTCTGCTTTGGCCTGAAAAGCTATCCAAAAGATATGCCTTCACATTTCCTTAACCATCACTTCTTCACAGATCAGCAGTGGGATGGTTTTAAACACAGGGCAAATCAAGCTGGTGGAGAACCTAGTTAAGAGAGGCACGGACTTCCCTGGGGGTCCAGTGGTTAGGACTCTGCGCTCCCAATGCAGGGGGCCTGGGTTCAATCCCTGGTCAGGGAACTAGATCCCGCATGCTGCAACGAAGACCTGGCACAGCCAGATTTAAAAGAAAGAGAGAGAAAAGCAGAATGTCAGTCATTCAGCTTCTAGCCCAGGAAGCTGTGCACCTGCAGGGAGGTGCTTCACCTCTCTGGATCTCAGATGTCTCACTCAGAAAGTAAAGAAGTGAAAACAGATGACTTCCAAGGTCCCTCGCCTCCCTGAAAGAGATTCTTCCCTCAGCCACACCAGTTGTTGGCAATGAAGTGATAAGGCAAATGACAAGCAAGTTTTGACGGTGCTCTGAAAGCAGACACCAGACATGTAAATTCAGATCCCAGGAATGTGAGAGAAAGCTCTGGCATGGCCTTCCTATTTCAACAAACAACTAATCAATGCAGAAACAGCCAGGTCGTTAAAAACCATTTTAATTTTCATTTTCAGACTTTGTTCATAATGGACCCATCCTTCAAATGATCTATTTTTTTCCCGCAGTTCATCCCAGACCCAGGAAACAGAGATAAGGAGGGACCATTCCCCCTCCACAATCTTTCTTCACATTCCACTTTTCACATTTGGTGATACAAATAAAACCTTTAAAATACTCAACACAAAACGTTTGAGACTTCCAAAGTTTGTGAATCATAACATATCATCGATCTGTTCAAAACTTGACAAATAGACGATAAGTTCCCTCGTTATACCTCAACATCTGATGAAGACGCACTCAATAAATATTTGTTGATTAGTAACAAATGTGTTGATGGAAAGTTCTAATCATTACCAGCGAAGAATCAGGCTCACGTATGTGCTGATTAAACCTCTGATCGCTTCTTCTGGGTTCATCACAAACTCCATTCATCCTCCAACAAGGAAGTGAGACTCCCTTAACTTTTAGCTCAGACAGATTTTACCAGAGCATGTGATGCTCAGACTGCCTTCCCACGTGTTTCACTGAGGAACAGGTAAGAAGGACCCGGCACACAGACACCAATACCTAAATCCTTAAGACTTGATGAGGGTTTGGTGGATTATCCCCCAGCCCTCTTACGCATTTAGTTTTGTAACCGCCAAGAGGTCAGAGCCAAAAGGGTTGAAAAGTAAACGAAAGTGCCCGGGGGGAGGAGAGGAAGGGCAGGATCATTAGCGAATTTAGGAAGTCACAGTACAGCGGCCAAAGCTGACGTCTCTGAAGAACCCAATGTTCTTGCTTTGAGGGACACTGGATCTCAATGATATTGCCACCTGGCTTGGAAAAGCCTGCCTTGTGCAAGCCAGGAGACGAGAATCCATTATCTTAGTCTGTGTCTTTGTAATCATGACACCGGGTCCGAGTAGCCCAAGGGTCTTTTCTGCATGACTGACAAACATCCAAATCAGGCTTGAACCGTGAGTGAACTTGAGAGTGAGGTCTGATGGGATCTATGTTCAATTCAAGAGGAAGATTATTGGTTAGGCTAAAGAAGATCTTTGCTTTAAAATCATCATTTTCGCTACCTGAAGGTAGTAAGTGGCCCTGGACCCCTGTAGGATCTAGGGAAGATGATCTGTGGGGAAAAAAATTCCCTTTGGGAATTTAAGCACATCTCAATTACTCCAAGCACCTGTTAGCCTTACAAAGAAGGCAGGGTTCCTCACTTGAGACCTAGCCTAGGTTAGGAGGGTCGAAGCCTGAATTTTAGTTTTGATGAGTAGAGAAAGCCACACGGCCATTGGCTAAGCTTCCATCCTCAGCTGAGCATTCTTCTCTTAGAAATAATCACAATAACTGTCATAATTCCATCCATAATTGTATCAGTGTATCTATTGTATATAAATATATGTATAAGTGTATCTTCTCAACTTCTAAAACAACTTCCCAAACAGCATCTCATTTGTATCAACCCATTCCACCTCTCTTTATTTTAACATGGCATTCTGTGTTCTTTTTCTTTCTTTGTGTTCAGCCAGTTCTAAAATCCTACTCAGCTTTCTACTGTGGAGCACTCCATGGCCTCCTCGAACCTACCTGGCTTAAGAGAACAAAGGATTAAGAACAGTTCTGTCCTGAGGAACTTTCTGCAAAGATGGAAATATTATGTTACCTACACGGTCTGATAGAGTAACTGATACCACCATATAGCTACTGAATACTTAAAATGAGACTAATGTGACTAAGGAACAAAGTATTAAATTTTACTTCATTTTAACTAATTTGAATGAAAACAGCTACACAGGACTACTGATGCCTGGATGGGACAGTGCAATTCTGAGGACTTTTCACAGCACTGGAAAGAAAAGATCAAACTGTCAGTCATCATTCCTGACTATCGACCATCATGCTACTGATTTCCACACGTGGAAATGAAAAGATTTTTTTTCAAACTTTAAATCAAACGTGTATAGTCCACATGGCTTAATAGCTGGGGTTGTATGCTTTTTCCTCAAATGCAAATATGGCTCAACACAATGTGCGGCAGTAGCAACTTTATTCTTTGGCAGGGTCCAGGGACCTTCACATCCCTGCTGGGAGGGCCCCATGCTCTCAGGCTTATGAATTCTACACCCTGCACCCACACAGCTCGAGACTTCTAAAGAGTGCCCTTTGTCTCCTTGGCTTGTGTGTCAAGGAGGCAAAGGGTTCTGCTGCACGGCAATTAATCAAATGGTCCACTTCTACCTTTGATCTGGGAGAAAATAGTCAAGATAACATTCAGGAGGAGAAAGTGAGAGACAGAGACACGGAGAGGGGAGGGAGAGGAGAAACTGTGCCAGAAAGAGAAGAGGAAAAGGTAAGGTGAAAAGAGAGATAGATGATAGGAAGGGCATGGGTATTTCAAAGAGTCCAGCCTCCATTCTCTGATCCGTCTTCTTTTAAAAACCAGGATGTCTCACGCTACCATGGCAAGTCCGTTTCCTACTACTGGTCAAATTCAAGCCCCCAGCTATCTTAACTCAGAAGAAAGGCCTCATAAAGGCTTATTGGAAATAATACGTTTAGACATACCTATTAACTTCCTACTCCAACACCCGTACGTCTAGTTTTCACTCAGGTCAACAACGGGTGTACTTAAAGGTGGCACTCAGAAACGTCCTGACTAGGAGAGAGCACTCCTCGGAAAATATGGTAAGCCTGCTGGTCTCTGAGAGCTCCTGGAGACATTTAAACTTTCTTTATCCTGACTGAAAAACCAGAAATCCATGATTAACTGCAGAGAAGGCAGGAACTAGTAATCATTTATGATTAACTACAATAGTATAGTAGCAAAACTTTGCTCAAGGTCTTGCAGGGTTTACCTTTAAATGAACTTCTTTACACAATGGTTGGGTGGAGGGTAGCCCTAAAAAAGAGAGAATTGAAAAAGAAATGGTGTTATTTTGTTCAACTGAAGAGAAATGAAGTATTCAAAAACAAGGATTATATGGGCATTTGTTTTGCTTTCCTAAAAAAAAAAAGAGCTATAATATGTGTTCCTTTTGTACGTCTTAAAAACATGTTAGGGACACACTGAGCTGATAGATATGAAAAATTATGAATATTCCACTCAATAATTAAGCATGTCTTCTTTTTGTTGGCCTTTTTCGTGACAGCATTTCCTGCACAATCCCTTTTAATCCAATTCTTTGATATTTAAAAAAAATGGAGATTTCTCTAATTGATTCACAGAAAAACTTTATTTATCCAGAGGAACTGAGAAAAGTTAGGCTTGGAGATATGAGCTGGTTTTTTTTTTATGAGGTTACTGAGCAGCAGCAGCAGCACTGAGTTGGCCTTACAGGGTAAATGACTTAGAGATGCAGCAAATTGATCTGCAGGTTTCTAGAGAACAAACGTGATGATTTCACTAGTTGGCATAAACATACAGACCCAAACACACTTACCCTCTCGACAGTTGTGAGGTCAGCTCGATTTGGGGCCAGACTAACGTTATAAATGTTCTAAATGAGGATCCCAAGCATTGTGGGTTCTCTAAAACACATCCAGTTTTCCCAGACCAGACATTGGAGTCTAGTTATATCTGTCACAGATGAATGAGTTTGTTCTTGGCCTGGCCTATCCAACTCAAACCCCGTAGGAACCTCTTTGAAAACCACAGAACATCATTCCATGCTTGATTTTGCACTAAGATCTTTCAATGGATTGAAACATACAGCACATAAGAGCAGGTGTTCCCAGCTCATGGCCCAGCTCCACGGCTGAGGAGGCCGCAGAGGGCATGTTATTCTCATTAACAATGCACCATCTCCACATCTCTTCCTGAAACAGGCTCTCCTTGTTTCAGACAGGAGAATAAGGACTGAGGCGGGCAATGTCTTGACCACTCCATCTCCCAGAAGAATGCTTAAGTCAAGTTAAGTCACTCACTCAGTCGTGTCCGACTCTTTGCGATCCCGTGGACTGTAGCCCACCAGGCTCCTCCATCTATGGGATTCTCCAGGCAAGAATACTGGAGTGGGTTGCCATTTCCTTCTCCAGGGGATCTTCCCGACCCAGGGATCGAACCCAGGTCTCCCGCATTGCAGGCAGATGCTTTAATTAATACATGACTGCTTACTAGAAACCTTCAGAAAGTCCCCAAAATGTCTTGAGGGCAAATCTTATCCTTGATCTATTCACACCTACCTGATCTATTCATACCTACAACCCTGATCTATTCATACCTACACTGATCCAAACATGTGGGAAAATCTAATGGGTATTTCCAGTGACCCTGGATTACCAAACGGAATTTTAGATATCATGGTGTATGATGAATGGCTGGGATGGTAGGGAAGATTTCCAAATTCAGAGGGCTCAGGGACTCATTCTACTTCTCTAATTTACAAATGAAGTGCAAATTTTGGTCCACTGGTAACTTATACAAGCTGACAAAATAACATCCCTTTCCAAACATTAGCTGCTGCATCCGCTCTGGACAGTTGCTAACCTAAAGTGCTAAGTAACAATGAAACGTTGCAAAATCACAAAGACTCACGCTGTCCATTTGCCTGGGATGTCACGTACAGCACTGAGAAAGAATGCCTCCTGTCACCGGTCCACCCACAGCCTTCACTGCCGACTTGGGGGTGGGGTGACTTTGCAGGCATGGAGCCCTGTACCCAGCTCACTCACGCCACAAGTCTTTCTTCACATCAGCCTGGCTAGCTGACTCCAGGCCTCCAAAAATGGGAGGAAAAAAAGTATCACTTTAATCAAAAGAATTCATAGTGCTGCTTCCAGATACTTTATTCCCTTTGCGCTTCAGTTGCTGTAACAGGAAAAAAAAAAAAGGGGTGCTGCTCCACGAAGTATGAGAGAAAATGACAAGACCACATGAGGGCAAGAAATTAGAAGGTGCGAGAGTCTTTGTTATGAAAACAATTTGTTCTAGAAAAATAATAACACTTATCAAATGCATACTACATGCCAAGCACTGGACATACATTATTTCATTTACTTCAAATACATATTGCCCCGAGATATAGGCATTTGATCTCCGTTTTATAGTTGAGGAAAACCAACTTTTTGTTCAAAGTCACAAAGAAATTGACTGAGAAAGGCAGGGTTTGCATCTAGATAATCTGACTCCCAGGCCTGGCTCTTAACCACTCTGCTGTAACAGCCAGATAGTGCCCCATGAGGGCTCCTTTTAACCCAGCTGACATCTTTTGAGCAAGAGAAAATCTTTTCTATGTCATATTTCACAATTACCCACCATTACATTTTAGGAGGTCAGTCCTCCAGGAGGCTTTCTCCTGGCTCTCTCCCTAGGGACCAACTCAGGGGGAGTCATGTGGATGAGAAATCAGACATCACCTGCATGGCTGCAAAATAAAAATTCCTGCATGTGGCAATGAAGATCGAAGATCCTGCATGCTGCAACTAACGCCCAGTGCAGCCAAACAAATAAATAAATATTTTTTAAAAATCAGACATCAGTCACAGGTGACTGGCACAGGTTCACAGGGGCCAAGTTAGGCCAGATGAAGGTCAACACATTTTCTTTTTAATTGAGGTTATTAGTCTGCTCAATCAGGGAACATGGTATGTCTGATTTTCATCTAGATATTTGGCCAAATCTCTCAGGATATTTTGGTAGACAGGATGGAAAATGTGGTGATTAGAGTTGTGGGAAACTGTCTTCCCTAAAGAAGATCAATTAATGGATTGGTGTCAGTCTCAGACACCACTGACCAACATTTTTACAACCACCCAGACACTCGCCAATCCCACAGCTGCTTCCACTGCCCTTCTCCTGGTACCTGTCTCTGCTAGACCCATCTACGTGTACCCTCCACCCACACCCCAAGCTTTATTTTCTTTCGTCTTTGGTCTTTGACTCATGTGATTTCCCAGGCTGGAACACTTTTTTTTTTTTTTTAATATTTTTAAAAATTGTATTGGAGTATAGTTATTTCTTGCCTGGAAAATCCTATGGACGGACGAGCCTGGTAGGCTCCAGTCCGTGGGGTCGCTAAGAGTCGGGCACGACTGCGCGACTTCACTTTCACTTTTCACTTTCATGCATTGGAGAAGGAAATGGCAACCCGCTCCAGTGTTCTTGCCTGGAGAATCCCAGGGACAGAGGAGCCTAGTGGGCTGCCGTCTATGGGGTTGCACAGAGTCGGACACGACTGAAGTGACTTAGCAGCAGCAGCAGCACCATAGTTGATTTACAGTATATGTTTGTTAGTTTCGTTGACAGGAAGGTTCTTTACCACTAGCACCACATGGGCAGACCCATAAAGTCATGTGGCTGTAAAAAAACAAACTATGTGAGGACACATGATTTTAACAGCACGTGTAAAAAAAACATGGGATTTTTAAATGACTATGAGTTGAATGTGACTGGGCCACCCAAAAAGATACGTATTTTCAGTCCTTATGCTTGTGTGGTTGCTAAGTTGCTTCAGTCATGTCTGACACTTTGTGACCCTATGGGCTGTAGCCCACCAGGCTCCTCTGTCCACGGGATTCTCCAGGCAAGAACAATGGAGTGGGTTGCCATGCCCTCCTCCAGGGGATCTTCCTGACCCAGGGACCAAACTCACATCTCTCGTGTCTCCTGCATTGACAGGCAGGTTCTTTACCACTAGTGCCCCCTGGGAAGCCCACAGTCCTTGTAGTTAGGAGAGAAATATCTAGAAATCATGAGTTCTGAGTTGGTCAAACCACACTGAATACTATGACTATTTCAGGTGTCATTTTTTAATACAAAAAGAAAAAAAAAAATGACCAAACAGACTTCACTTAGAAGAAAAGAATCAGAATGAAGAAAATTGAAAATCAAATTACACAAAGAATGGCAAAGTACCTTGGGTTGTTCAGGCCAAACAAGAACAGTTTAGATAGAGAGCATGATTGTTGTCATGTGGAAAGCAAATTGACCTTGTTCTGAATCTCTCTTGAAAATAGGATCAGGGACTTCCTTGGTGGTCCATGGCTAAGACTCCGTGCTCCCAATGAAGGGGGGGGCCAGAGTTCGATCCCTGGTCAGGGAACTACACCCCACATGCCACAACAAAGAGTTTGCAGGTCCCAACGAAAAGATCCCTGTGCCACAACTAAGACCCAGCACAGCCAAATAAATAAATTAAAAAAATAAGTAGTTTCAAGAATAGAGAAGGCACTGGCAACCCACTCCAGTGCTCTTGCCTGGAAAATCCCATGGACGGAGGAGTCTGGTAGGCTGCAGTCCATGGGGTCGCTAAGAGTCAGACACGACTAAGCAACTTCACTTTCCCTTTTCCCTTTCATGCATTGGAGAAGGAAATGGCAACCCACTCCAGTATTTTTGCCTGGAGGATCCCAGGGACGGGCGAGCCTGGTGGGCTGCCGTCTATGGGGTTGCACAGAGTCAGACACGACTGAAGCGACTTAGCAGCAGCAGTTTCAAGAAGGAGGAGGCACATGTATACCTATGGCTGATTTATGTTGATGTATAGCAGAAACCAACATAATATTGTAAAGCAATTATCTTTCAATTAAAAAATAACAAATATTGAAAAGAAAGAAAGAGTAGCCTCGGCAATAGAAGCTTAAGGTGGGGAGGAGAGATTTCCAGCTCAAAAGGAAAGTAATTATAATGGGAAATAAGCTGTTAGAAAGTGGACAGAGAGAGGGGCTCAGGGTGGTTGGGGACATATTTATCCCTCAGTGAGTCAGTTCAGTTGCTCAGTCATGTCCAACTCTTTGCGACCCCATCAATCCCAGCACGCCAGGCCTCCCTGTCCATCACCAACTCCCAGAGTTCACTGAGACTCACGTCCATCGAGTCAGTGATGCCATCCAGCCATCTCATCTTCTGTCGTCCCCTTCTCCTCCTGCCCCCAATCCCTCCCAGCATCAGAGTCTTTTCCAATGAGTCAAATCTTTGCATGAGGTGGCCAAAGTACTGGAATTTCAGCTTCAGCATCATTCCTTCCAAAGAAATCCCAGGGCTGATCTCCTTCAGAATGGACTGGCTGGATCTCCTTGCAGTCCAAGGGACTCTCAAGAGTCTTCTCCAACACCACAGTTCCAAAGCATCAATTCTTTGGCGCTCAGCCTTCTTCACAGTCCAACTCTCACATCCATACATGACCACAGGAAAAACCATAGCCTTGACTAGACGGACCTTTGTTGGCAAAGTAATGTCTCTGCTTTCAAATATGCTATCTAGGTTGGTCATAACTTTTCTTCCAAGGAGTAAGCGTCTTTTAATTTCATGCTGCAATCACCACCTGCAGTGATTTTGGAGCCCCAAAAAATGAAGTCTGACACCGTTTCCACTGTGTCCCCATCTATTTCCCTTATTGCCAAATTCAGACTTAAATTGAAGAAAGTAGGGAAAACCACTAGACCATTCAGGTATGACCTAAATCAAATCCCTTATGATTATACAGTGAAAGGGAGAAATAGATTTAAGGGCCTAGATTTGATAGACAGAGTGCCTGATGAACTATGGAATGAGGTTCGTGACATTGTACAGGAGACAGGGATCAAGACCATCCCCATGGAAAAGAAATGCGAAAAAGCAAAATGGCTATCTGGGGAGGCCTTACAAATAGCTGTGAAAAGAAGAGAAGTGAAAAGCAAAGGAGAAAAGGGAAGATATAAGTATCTGAATGCAGAGTTCCAAAGAATAGCAAGGAGAGATAAGAAAGCCTTCCTCAGCAATCAATGCATAGAAACAGAGGAAAACAACAGAATGGGAAAGACTAGAGATCTCTTCAAGAAAATTAGAGATACCAAGGAAATATTTCATGCAAAGATGGGCTTGATAAAAGACAGAAATGGTATGGACCTAACAGAAGCAGAAGATATTAAGAAGAGGTGGCAAGAATACACAGAACTGTACAAAAAAGATCTTCACAACCCAGATAATCACGATGGTGTGATCACTCACCTAGAGCCAGACATCCTGGAATGTGAAGTCAAGTGGGCCTTAGAAAGCATCACTCTGAACAAAGCTAGTGGAGGTGATGGAATTCCAGTTGAGCTATTCCAAATCCTGAAAGATGATGCTATGAAAGTGCTGCACTCAATATGCCAGCAAATTTGGAAAACTCAGCAGTGGCCACAGGACTGGAAAAGGCCAGTTTTCATTCCAATCCCAAAGAAAGGCAATGCCAAGGAATGCTCAAACTACCGCACAATTACACTCATCTCACACGCTAGTAAACTAATGCTCAAAATTCTCCAAGCCAGGCTTCAGCAATACGTGAACTGTGAACTTCCAGATGTTCAAGTTGGTTTTAGAAAAGGCAGAGGAACCAGAGATCAAATTGCCAACATCCGCTGGATCATTGAAAAAGCAAGAGAGTTCCAGAAAAACAACTATTTCTGCTTTTTTGGGGCTTCCCTGGTGGCTCAGAGGTTACAGCGTCTGCCTGGAATGTGGGAGACCTGGGTTCAATCCCTGGGTGGGGAAGATTTCCTGGGGAAGGGAATGGCAACCCACTCCAGTACTCTTGCCTGAAGAATCCCGTAGAGGGAGTCCACGGGGTCTCAAAGAGTCAGAAGCAACTGAGTGACTTCACTTTCTTTCTGCTTTATTGACTATTTATCCCTAGAAATCTTCAAACAAATCTTCAACCAAATCGATGCCCACTTGGCACCAGGGATTTTAAGAACTGAATGCAAGTTTAGACTTGATAACCTACACAAAGACCTTTCCAGATAATTCAGGAAAGAATCTATGGTCCTCATATTTCTGCATTTCAGTAACATCCTCAAATTTACATGTTTGAGGCAGCCACATGGCTCAGTCCCATAAACCCTGAGCTATTTTACTTCTACGTTGTCTTGTCTCACCTAATGCCTCATAGCCTCATAAACTAAAAGGTAGGAGAACCCAGTTTCTAGTCCCAGATTTGTTACCGGTTAGTTGTGGGTTTATCATCTCGTTTAAGCTCAATTTCTTCCTTTGAAAAATAAGGAAGTTTGGGCTCATTACCCCATTTAGTTCTTTTCACATTAAAATTCTAAAGCATTAATGATTCTCAGACTTTGTCCTCAGACCATAAGCATTAAAATCAGCAAAGAAGGCTGTTTAACATGAAGGTACTTGGGCCCCATCATATTAATAGAATTCAAGGGGAACCCAAGAGCATGAATTCTTAGTAACGCACCATAAATTGTTAACATGCACGCTGAAGATCCAGAAACAACCCCTAAGAGGCTGTGTGCCCTTGAGATTGGAACAACAGAGAAGCAGAATTCAGGCACAGGAAGGTTCATTCAGTTGCCCAAAATCTCAAAGTACAACCAGAGTTGTTCCCAGAAGAAAATAAAACGGATTATTTCCTATTGTCTTAAAGGACCTGAAGACTTAAAGTGAGGAGGTATGAGGAGAACTAGAATAGTCTCCAAGGTGTGTCTAGTAGAGCTGGAAAAGCCCCAAACCCTGTCTGGTGAGGAAGGAGTCAGAGCTTTGTTAACAAGAAGCAGCCTTACATCCTGCAAGCCTTCGAAGTAGGTGTGGCCTCCAGGCTGCAGGAAAAAGTGGAATGCGCAGGGTTGGTCCTGCAGGGTTGAACTGATACAAGTCAGGATTTGAAAAGCTGGGAAAACAGAAAAGCAAGTAGTGCTTTTAACTAAAAATGATCCTCGGCCAGGCCCAGATCAGCAAGCCTCTGACTCTATCATAGGAATGTTCATTATTTAGAAATAGCCCAGCAAAATATTTTTATTTTCCTCCCCAGTTCCAAGGCCCCAGAGAGCTGTTTTCCAAAATCGCCACAATAGGGACTTTCCCTAGTGGACCAGTAGCTAAGACTCTGAACTCCCAGTGCAAGGCTTCTGGGTTCGATCCTTGGTTAGGTAACTAGATCCCCCACACTACAACTGAAGATCCCACGTGCCACATCTAAGACCCAGTACAGCCAAACAAATAAATACTTTTTTAAAACATAAAAAAAACAACCAAAATTCCCATGACACATTCTTGATTTGAAGACCTACTGAAAATAGTAGAGTTCTTTATTTGAATTGGAAAAGAGGAGTTGGTTTTTGAAAGTCCATTTGGCTGCAGACCCCACACAGATGTAAGGTTGTTATTACTAACATGTCCACTTTCTTATATATATTTTCACTGAGGTTTTCTTATATGCATATTTTCACTGAGAATCATCAGTATAACTTTTTCTTAATTTCTATTTAAAACACACATGCCATCACTGATTTTGAAAATTCCATTTCTGTCCTATAAGCTTATTATTCAGGCACGCACCCTAAAATAACAAATAGTTTCACTAACTCAGTGGCTTGCATAAGGCTCTCTGTCTGATAATTAAGCTTAAAAAGCCCAGATATTGGCACATTCATTATTTATACATTTAGCAACCACCTCAAAGCCTTCCCCCACCCGCTCCCCAAAAGCAAATTTATAAATGCTTATCATAAATGTAACTATTGTCTAGTACAGGGTTTCCAACTGTTCAGATGAGGCACCCTGAAACGGTCAAGACCCCAGACATGCTCACGAACATGTCACATATGTGGGTCTTGTGCAAACCTAAAAAACTTCTGGTGCTCTTCTCCCTATAAAATTACAGAAAGGCTTTACTTATAAGTTGTGGGGACTAGTCAGTCACTAAGTAATTATCATGTTGAAATCTCTGGCAGCAATTCCTTAAATGACACCATCTACCTCTCAGCTCTAAAAGTCACTTAAGTGTCTCTATCAAATTATCTATAAAGCAAATAAACTCTAGGAAGATATCTAACACAAATACTCCCAAGGCTGAGAAAAATAAAAAGAAAAGCTTGCTTATAAAGAAAGCTAATTTCATATTCCTATCAGAGAGCCATCAAGTAATACTGCTGGAAAAAATAAAAAGTACCTTACCCAAACAGTTGAATTAAGCAGATGGATTTTGACAGGACCCGAATAATTAAATTTTCTGCTGCAGCTTTAGAAACTCCTGTTCTGAAGCCCATTTTGTCAGCCAATGCTAAAGAATGTTTTTTTGGCTCAGGAACATACAATCCAAACAGTCCCAGAGGAGAAGATGCCTCTCGGTCTCGACACCTTCAGACACTGCCCTTCAAAGAACAACTCTTTTCCCCTGGAAAAGAATCTGCCATGGACATTGTCATGTTAATTGGCCAAATTCAAACACAAGTCATCTCTAGAAACTGCGATAGGAAAACCTTTGGGTAGACTGTTTCAAAACTTTTTCCTAAAGGATAAGAGACATGCTAATAAAAAGTCAACCTTGGCATATTAGACTCTTAACAATTAAGAACCCAAAACCAAAATGCTTTCTGTTGGCTACTGCTGGCCAAGATTTTTTCTCTCTGCTCTTTATTGGGCAGCAAGAAAAGTCACCCAGACTTCAAAACTCTACATGATAATAAATGTTTGGAGGTGGTATGTATCTTGTCACCCTGCTTATTTAACTTATATGCAGAGTACATCAGGAGAAACGCTGGGCTGGAAGAAGTACAGGCTGGAATCAAGATTGCCAGGAGAAATATCAATAACCTCAGATATGCAGATGACACCACCCTTATGGCAGAAAGTGAAGAGGAACTCAAAAGCCTCTTGATGAAGGTGAAAGGAGAGTGAAAAATTGGCTTAAAACTCAACATTCAGAAAATGAAGATCATGGTATCTGGTCCCATCACTTTATGGGAAATAGATGGGGAAACAATGGAAACAGTGTCAGACTTTATTTTTGGGGTCTCCAAAATCACTGCAGGTGGTGACTGCAGCCATGAAATTAAAAGACGCTTATTCCTTGGAAGGAAAGTTATGACCAACCTAGATAGCATATTGAAAAGCAGAGACATTACTTTGCCAACAAAGGTCCGTCTAGTCAAGGCTATGGTTTTTCCAGTGGTCATGTATGGATGTGAGAGTTGGACTGTAAAGAATGCTGAGTGCTGAAGATTTGATGGTTTTGAACTGTGGTGTTGGAGAAGACCTTTGAGAGTCCCTTGGACTGCAAGGAGATCCAGCCAGTCCATTCTGAAGGAGATCAGCCCTGGGATTTCTTTGGAAGGAATGATGCTGAAGCTGAAACTCTAGTACTTTGGCCACCTCATGCAAAGAGTTGACTCATTGGAAAAAACTCTGGGATGCTGGGAGGGATTGAGGGCAGGAGGAGAAGGGGACGCCAGAGGATGAGATGGCTGGATGGCATCACTGACTCAATGGACGTGAGTCTGAGTGAACTCCGGGAGTTGGTGATGGACAGGGAGGCCTGGCCTGCTGCGATTGATGGGGTCGCAAGGAGTCAGACATGACTGAGCAACTGAACTGAACTGAATTGATGGAGAAGTTTTCAACCACATATAATCCAAAACTTTGTATCAACCAGCAGTCTTGCTTTTGCTTGAATCTGAAGCAAATTTCATTCCAGATCTGTTCACAAGGAGTAGAAATCTATATTTAAAGGTGAGCCACTGAAGGTCCCACGGAGCCGGGCTCCCGTGTCCAGGCTCCTATACAAGGCAACCAGTGGAGGGGACCGAGGGACAAACACAGAAGAAAAAGCCCTCTTTGATGAGATAAGGTCAGGCCACTTAAGGTGCCAGTTCTCTTGCTCTCTGTACGTCCCCTGCTTGCCCAGCGCCTGCTTCACCTACACCTACTCGAATAACTGACATTCCTTTCCCCCAGCTCCAACTATTGATTGTTCTAATCTGTACAGCAGAACATCTCCACCTGTAACAATCAAAGGGGTGATGAGGGGCATGCCCCTCTGCTAGTTTCCCTGGTAACCACTGAGTCAATCTGAGGTTGGTTCCCCATATAACTTGAATCCGCCCCCTCCCACTGGGAGCAAAGATGGCTCCCGTGCCCCACCCGTCATGACACGCCCGCACACTGTGGCTGTCCCTTTAGGACCTTGCTTCCGACAGGTAAGCTACCCAAACCCATTAAGCCACTGATGTCTCTTTCGCTAACTCTGGGCTCTTTCTTTAGTCCAGAGGCTGAGCAAGTCCAGAGCTTGCAGACCTGCAGGGAGCAGGCTGAGGAAACTTCCATGAGTGCTGAGAAGCTGGTAAGTAAGGACGGGAGTGGGAAGTTGTGAGGCCTCCACTAGCATGTGAGACTCAAAAGTTTCAGGGGATAATCCCAAAAGTCACAGGGGCAATCCCAGGGTGGCTGCCATTAATCTGTGGAGCCCCATGATGGCTGTCCTTGAAGAGTTGGGGGCTGGCGAGAGAGAACGGAGAACTCATAGATGGCCCTGAGGCTGTGGTGGAAATTCTGGCCACCATTACAGTGGGAAAAAGAGGTTAGACCATAAGGCAGTGGCCACAGTTCTGGGCTGGCCCCTGCTTTTATATTAAGAAAGGCCACAGGCACCAAGCAAACAGTGGAGATGGAGGTTAGGTGCCCAGGTATGGGAAGACATTATGTTAACTGGCCAAGATGTATCAAAGACGGCCTCTGTGACCAGCCACCCAGCCCTCCAGCAGCACTTATATGGGGCCATCTACGAGGGCAGACTTCTTTCCCTGCTCTCTTGGTTAGTAGCCACCTGCCTGCCAAGGAAGAGGATGTGATCAGTCCTCATTGGCAATCATAGAAGATGTATAAGAGAGCAACACCTCCTAATGCTTCTGATACTGTATCAAAGTGAGCCTTTTGGAAATGGTTGGGATTTTATCTTGGGTGTGCGTCTGAGTGTCTCAGTACCTGAGACCAAATCCTGTGTTCTCCTCCTGGTTTTAACCCTCTTTAGGGTGTCCTAGTAACTTGAATGGTGATTCATGTTCCTCAGAAAGTGAGGCATGTGAATATAAATGAATGATACATATGATTGTCTATTACTGTTATTCATTTAAACAGAATTGGCTGTTTATAAACTGAAGAAATTCCTGAAAGTGTCCAGGATGGGACTCGATGTTTTAAAACTGGTTTTTGCACATGTGGTTAGAGGAAGCTAGCTTTCTATTAATAGAAGGAATTGGTATTTCTCTTCTTGTGCCTTTGAGATATAAATGATCTACCTGGGCTTTCTGGAACTTTAATCACCTGTGATTCCTGAGAGTGAAGGGAAAAAAGCCTTTTTAAACTTTAGTAGGAAAACTGTGAGATCTGTGTCTATGTATGTAGATATGTTCATGTGTATTTTATAAATGTGAAGTGTCTCTCCTTCCAAATGACTTTGCCAAAATTGGTTTGTGGATGAGTTCTGTTTAATTGGCTTAAAAAATTTAGCACTCAAATAAATTCTCAGAAATATAGAAGAAACTCCAGAATGAAATTCAGGTTCATGTGATCTGCGAAATATTAGAATTAAACCCATATCTGGTATTGAAACTAGCTTAAGCTTGTTAGTTTGATTAATATAGACATGTCTTTAGTCATCAGTGTTAAATATATCTGTTGTGCCTAGGCTTATCTGAGACCAAATATGACCTTATTATACCTGTTGCAAATTTGTCAGCAGCGAAAATAACTTGATAAGATGAAACTTTAAGTAAATAAGAGCCTTTAAGTAAACTCTATAGGAATAATTATGTTTTGGGAATGTTTATCCAAAGCGGTTCCTCGAGATTTTGGTAACCATGACCTGCCCACTGTCTGTCGCACACAGTAGGATGTGTACCTTGTTTCAGACGTGTAAGATCCCCCTCGCCATTAAACCACTGATGTCTCTGTTGCTGTCTGGGCTCTTTGGTCTCAAAGTTGGGCAAGTACAGGGCTTGCAGGCCTGCAGGGTACAGCCCAACAGATGGATAAAAGGTGCCATTCCCCCCAAAACTACCCTCCCTGCCTACAAAAACAAAGCAAAGTGAACAACATTCTTGAGATGAGATTTAGATTTCTGGGCCTGAAGGTAAGACATGTGCTACCGAAACCAGCACATTTCTGAGTCATTCCTTTCCTGGCTCTGGAAATGACCCTGGCAGAGCCTGGAGAAGGATGAATTAGTTTCTGGGGCTCCATAGTTGGGAACCTCTGTAGCTTAAACCCTATCTCATCATCTACTGGACAATAAGTTATTTTTGATAGACTTTTTCTGCCTGGTTCATATCTACTGAGGACATAGCTTTTTAAATCATTAAAAGAAATAAATGACAGTTGGAAAGAAAAACTTGAAAGATCTCCTCCATTTGGAAAGAGTAGATTTTAAATACCTGAAAACATGTCAACTTTGGCTACAAAACAGTTTGTGTAAAACTCCTCCCATTATTTGAAACCCCCAAGCATTTGTTCGGAGGAGTCACTCCGAGAGACTGTTACTCAACTAGCTGTGAGGATCTGGTCTTGGCAAGTGCGCAACATGTCTCTTTTGTTTAGAAATCATACTGTGTCAGGCCACCAGTGTTGTGAAATAGTCTTGCGTCTTAGGAACAGTACTGAAGACTCAGTCTGTGTGTGCCTGAAAACTGGAAAAGCTCAGGAAACTGATTCTCTAGGCCAGAAATGAGCAAAGAGGAAGAGCAAGGTCTGATTAAGTGACCTCCAAGTCACTGCTGTCTTATGTTGGGGAGTTGTCTTATGTTGGGGAGGCTCCCTGTACCAGTTCCAGGAGGCCAGGCACTTTGAACATTCCTGGAGGACAGACACTTAGGCCTCTTAGGGATGGATGGACATTATTGTGACATTGCCTCCCAGGTAGAACTGGGGGTCAAGAAAGAAGGAGCAGAAAAGGGTCCTTCGGGTTTAGGAAGACTATAAAAGTTGCTTGATCCCAAAGTGTATACAGTGGAGGGGTATACACTTTATTTTGGGTAGAGTTCCGTATAACTGATGAGAAAACAAAAATATGAATATAGAACTGTACCTTAGCACTGTTTTTTTTTGTTTGTTTGTTTTTTTTAGGAAAATACTTCTTGATTAGCATTTTGCCCCAAGACAGTGATAACATCCTAACAAAAAAAGTAAAAGGTAATCTGATGTGGATTGACTAGGAATACAAAATGCTTTCACCAATAATTTGGTCATACATTCAAACTTAACAACCAAGCCCTAATGGGTACTGCCATCATCCTGATCATCCAAGCCTAGGGACTATTTTGTGAAATTGTGTGGGATACTGAGAAAGAGATTTTCAGTCAAGCAAATCTAGCAATAAGATCCAGCAGACTAAACTGTCAGTATTGGTTTTAAGCAGAGCTGGAAGAAACCAGTAGTTCCCCAAAGGCTGATCCAGTTTTCAAAACTACTGTCTCCTATCTTATCACCCAGTGCTCATATACACATACACAGGCACACACACATACATATACATTTTATACACGTGAAATCAGGCTGAAGAATGATAGGTACAGTCAGAGAACACTGAATCTTACCTGCTTAAGTGACCAAAGAGAAAATTGAGGTTAGAGACTTCTGTGACTTACCTAAGATGGAGGCAAGACTACAGCCCAGCCACCCAGTCTCCTAACCTAGTACTCTTCCTGCTGCACAAGCTGAAATGTCAGACAAAGGCTTTAACCACAGTAATAATAGCCATTCTCCCACTCTCTCCACTTATAGCACCTGTGATCACAGCCAGGCATTTCAATGGCCTGAACTCTCCCTCAACATGACTCCTACCTCTCATCCCTGACACTTCACCCTTTCCACACCCTGACCTCCTGTCTGCAGTCTGTCAGCTGAGACACCAAGGGTCTCTCAGCTCATTTCAGCAAAGCCACAAAAACACAAATATGAGGAGGCCAGGAATGGTGATCACAGAGTTGAGTGGGGCTGGAGTACAGTGTGTTTATGGAAGGAGGTAATGGGACTGTTGGAGAGGAAAGGTATTTTGAGGGTATATTGCAATGGGTCTTTTTTTTTTTTTTTTAATCTTTTGGCCATGCTGCATGTGGTATATGGGATCTTAATTCCCCGAGAAGGGATCTAGCCCAAGTTCCACAGAGTCTTAACCACTGGACTGCCAGGGAAGTCCCTGTGGTGGGTCTTGAATGTCCTGCTGAGAGGTAGAGAATAAAAAAGGCCAGGAACTTTTCTAATACATGGGTCCAGTCTACTTAAAAGAAAACATCTGATCCACCATGACAATTGTTATTAGTTTCTTTCTCTGTTTAATACGTTTGATCTCACTAGAGTAGATGCCCCATGAAGGCAGGGACAATGCCTTATCACTCAGCACCATAGCCTAGGTGACTGACAGAGTGCCTGGCTTACACAGGTCCTGCCTTTGCAGGACTGATATAACAGTTACTGATGGATGCGAACACAACAAATACAGACATGCAGCTCCCCTTACACTTGTCAAATGCAGGCTCTTAGAGTCACTGGCCAACATTTCTATTTTGGGAAGTAAGAATAGCTTACCTGGCATTCTCCCCTCCACCATCCCCATCCCTATAGTTTTCCCCCACCAGTTATAAGAATAGTGGTAGAGTTCTACATTCGTATTTCTGTTTCTGCCTCAGTTACATGGAACCTAACCCAGAATACAATATATTCTCCCCATTTTAAACCTTTCTGGATCAAGCAATTTCTATAGCCTTCTGAAACCCCAAAGACAATATCAAGAGGGTAGAACAATGGTCTAGGAATATTTTCCTGGTGGTTCAGTCTCTGACTCACACCTGACCAAGAACAAATCATTTAACCTCAGTTTGGCTTGTTTTTACTGTATGCAAAATAGAGCCTATAACAATATAAGCCTCCTCCCTCCCTCCAAGGGCTATTCTGAGAATTGGGGAGATGCTATCTTGGAATGATTAGAGCTCCTAAGAACTGGGCTCTCAATACAGAAGTGGTGTTGTTCCCAGGGTGTGTTACAGCTGCTGTTTTCCAGCATGAAAGGTAGAGTTGTCAGGCCTTGTTGGCAAGGAAAGCAAGTTGTGGCTGTGTTGTCACGGTGATACAACAAGCAGGAGGGCAGGTACCTCAAAGGTTTAATGGATCTGATTTCATTCATTGATTTCCTTCTTCTTTACCTCAAACCTCCATTTCCATTATTCTGCATGGATAGGTGTTATTTTTTATTTTCCAAGTTTCCCCAGCTGCCAGAACATCTAGAGAAAAACAAAGCTCATTTAAGACATATAGTTTTCCTGATTGAATCATAGAACCCCAGAGGGTAGTGAAGGTAGGGGACATTGCTTCTTAAGGCATCATTTAGTTAATTCAGTTTAACAATCAGAGAATTTCGGAGTGTTTTCTATAACAGGTATATAAAGAGGAATAAAAGTTGAGACTATGTTTTCTGAACAGATGTATGGTCAGATAGCCATGAGAATACTTAGGAGTGCGTGTGTGTGTGTTCAGTTACTCAGTCGTGGCCAACTCTTTGTGACCCCATAGACTGTAGCCCACCAGGCTCCTCTGTCTATGCAATTTTCCAGGCAAGGATACTGGAGTGGGTTGCCATTTCCTCCTCCAGGGGATCTTCCTGACCCAGAGATTGAACCAACGTCTCTTGCATTGGCAGGCAAATTTTTTACCGTGGAGACACTTAGGGGAACCAGTACTTAGGGGAACAAGTGCAAAGACCTCTGTAAACATCATCACAATCTTTTTAACCTGAACATGACAGTGATGTGAGTTTTTACACCAAATTTGAAATGTCTCAGTAATAAATTTGTTCATTTACGTCTTCACTTATTCATTCTGTACATGGTTTGACTACTTGTCATGATTATAAGTTCCTCAAATGAATGATTCATTTCAACATTCAACTAAGTTTATGTGAAGTAAAGAAGTGAAGTCGCTCAGTCGTGTCTGACTCTTTGCCACCCCATGGACTGTAGCCTACCAAGCTCCTCCATCCATGGGATTTTCCAGGCAAGAATACTGGAGTGGGTTGCCATTTCCTTCTCCAGGGGATCTTCCCAACCCAGGGAACGAACCCGGGTCTCCCGCATTGTAGGCAAACTCTTTACCGTCTGAGCCACCAGGGAAGCCAAGCCCTGTTATGTACCTGGGAAGTTTGTTATGTACCTACTGTATACTAAGCTCTGGGCTAGGCTTTAGAGAAACTGAGGTAAACACTGATTTCATGAATTGTACAGTCTAATAGGGGAAATATATATTAAAGAAATATTTTAACATTTAAACATTTTAATTGCAGTTCTTCTATGAAGGAGTAGAATAGGCACCATAAAAACAATCAGACTTAGTCTCATCGACCCCCATCAATCCCTATAAACTTGAAGTATGGGAGGAGTTTGCGTAGCAAAAACTGGGGGGAAGAGTCTGGCATGAAAGAGATCAGAAAGAACAGTGTGGCCAGAACCTAGTGAGCAAGGCAGAGACTAGCAGGAGGTGAGTATGGAGTCTCAGAGATGAGCCTTCTCCATTTCCTATAATTATTGCCCTCGCATCTAGCAGAGCAAAGTTCTGGAACAAATGAACCAATGCAACTTGGAGCGCTAGAGGTGTCCTGGCCTGTTGGCAAAAGGATGTCCCCCCCAGGGTGGGATCCAGCTTTACCTAATGGTATGAGGCTGGACAGAAGGCTTTCTTAGCTTTGCTTATGCCAAGAACAGCCCTGTAGAATAGAAAACTGCAAGAGTGAAGGTATGAGCTCTCTCACCCACTTTATTATTCATCGTCTTATGATAGTAAAACTAGTGTTGGGGTTGCTGCCGTGGTAAAGACATGCAAAACCTCCGTAAGTCCAAGTGTGGCTTAGAAATTTGGTTTCAAGGTATTGAGTTGCAATAATACAGCATCTCTTAAGCAACTTTATTCTAGTGAAGAGTAGAAGAAAGTAGGGTCAAACTCTGAATGACAACTCAACTTTTCTCGAAGCATGATTGCCCAGTAAGTATATACATAGAAAAAGAGAAGGGTATCTGGACATGCTGGACTTTCCCAGTGCTTTTTGCCATACATTTTTTAAACAAGAAACAGAAGTCACCCCACGATAATTCACAAGAAGAGACTTGCATGACAGAAGTATATACAGAGTTGAGGGCAGGGTTAAGGGAAAGGATAAACAAGAAATGTTGAAACTACCAGGGAGTAGAAAGAATGGAGGCAGTTCTGCTGGGACTAGGGTTTAGGGGATGAGAAGAAGGAGCAGCGCTTCTGGTACCCAGGACAGAAGCAGTAGTTGTGGAGGAAAGAGGTTATGAAGGAGCAGGAAAGATACATCCTGAGACCTCTCTCTCCAGCTCTCCAGGGTCCCTGCAGTGCCTCCTATTGCTGAACCCAATGCAAGCTGGTCAACAAAGGGGCTTAGATAACATGGTCCAGAGTCAGGTCAGCCTCCAGGGTACAGAGCATGGTGGGAGAAGGAAATGGATCCAAAAAGGGAAATAGAGCACATAAAGAATCATCAGCACTAATAATATTAAGGCTCTAAGTATGAGGAGGAAAATATGGTATAGCTATAACAGGAAAGGGACAGAAAATTGCTGGTTATATAATATATACACATACATATATAGGCTTCATATATATACATGGGTTTCATATATATATATAGGCTTCCCTGGTGGTTGGTGGCTCAGTGATAAGAACCCACCTGCCAGTGCAGGACATGTGGGTTTGATCCCTGGGTCAGGAAGATCCCCTGGAGAAGGAAATGACATCCCACTCCAGTATTCTTGCCTGGATTATCCATGGACAGAAGAGCCTGGTGGGCTATAGTCCATGGAGTCACAAAAGAGTCGGATATGACACTAAACAACAACAAACAACATATGTGTGGGTATATATACACAAACATACACACTCTAAACAGTAACGTATAATACACAATGTGATATACAATGTAAATATAACATGTGATAAATTCACAAGTACATCTACGGACTTTTATGTCTATGTCAGCTGTTATAGGGCTTCCCTGGTGGCTCAGGAGGTAAAGAATCTGCCTGCAAAGCAGTAGACTTGGGTTCAATCCCTGGGTTGGGAAGATCCCCTGGAAGAGGGCATGGCAACCCACTCCAGTATTCTTGCCTGGAGAATTCCCATGGACAGAGGAGCCTGGCAGGCTACAATCCATGGGGGTGGCAAAGAGTCAGACACAACTGAGCAACTAAGCACAGCACACAGCTGTTATATACATATATCTTGTGTGTACATTGTGCAAATGTATAATGTATACATGTTTTCATCTGTAGTTAGGCTGAAGATAGGTTTGCATGGGCAGGATGTTCTGGCTACATGGATGGCTGATGCTGAAAATGAGAGGGGAACTACCTGCTATGTTCATGTGTCTGGCATAATCACACACATTGGTTTCCAAAGAAAAGAGTTGTAACCTGACTCTAAAGTCAGTTCTGTATAAGGTAAATACAATAAATACTTTCTGAGGTTCACAGAGTCCTCTCTCCCTGGGGGGGAGAGGAAAGGAAATTCTGATTTGTAGGAAGTGACTCTCAAAAGCCATGTTGACAGACACATTTCTTTTAGGGCAAATGCCCTTCTTCTCCATTCCTATGCATTCCACATTTCTCTTTGCTTCAGGTCTCAATTCAAACGTCATCTTTCCAGCTTTTCAGAGTCATGTTCTTTATATCTTTCTCATATTCTTTATGTGATATCTTATAATGATCTGTCTGCTCAGGGAGCAAAGACATGTCTTGGATTCATTTGTTTCCTCCTAATATTTGGCATCAGAGAAGGCAATGGCAACCCCACTCCAGTACTCTTGCCTGGAAAATCCCATGGATGGAGGAGCCTGGTAGGCTGCAGTCCATGGGGTCGCTAAGAGTCGGACACGACTGAGTGACTTCACTTTCACTTTTCACTTTCATGCATTGCAGAAGGAAATGGCAACCCACTCCAGTGTTCTTGCCTGGAGAATCCCAGGGATGGGGGAGCCTGGTGGGCTGCCGTCTCTGGGGTCGCACAGAGTCGGACACGACTGAAGCGACTTAGCAGCCGCAGCGGCAGCAATATTTGGCATAAATGAAACAAATGAGGGGAACTTGTTTAAAATATACATGAGTGGATGAATCACTTTGTGAATACCACAATGCTTGACTCACGGGGGTGGGGGGAGGCATTCTTATCCATTTGGAGCCTTTCTCTGATGATTTAGGGTCAGAATCTATATCACATTTATAGTCTTTTTTTCCCCTTTCTAGGGAGAGAATTGGAGAAGGCAATGGCACCCCACTCCAGTACTCTTGCCTGGAAAATCCCATGGATGGAAGAGCCTGGTGGGCTGCAATCCATGGGGTCGCTAAGAGTCGGACACGACTGAACGACTTCACTTTCACTCTTCACTTTCCTGCATTGGAGAAGGAAATGGCAACCCACTCCAGTGTTCTTGCCTGGAGAATCCCAGGGATGGGGCAGCCTGATGGGCTGCCGTCTATGGGGTCGCATAGAGTCGGACACGACTGAGGCGACTTAGCAGCAGCAGGGAGAGAATGGTAGAAGAGGATAAGGTGGGAAAGAGACTTCTAAGCTCTTAAAGCATGCAACTCTGGTATCTAGATCAAATGAAACTAGGACTTTGGTGAAAGACACAGATGAATCCAAACAAGCACAGAAGTATAGAAGGCTATAATGCCACTCTTTCCACCAACCAGTGACACGGCAAGCTTGTTCAGGACTGAACTCAGGGCAGAGAACTTCTCAGCCATGGATACACTTCCTTACCTGGTAGCTAGAGAAGGAGGTGCCAGCTGCTCTAATGTCCTTTAGGCCAGCAATCCATAGGGAGGTCACTAATCTATAGAGGGGTCATAACAAAATGCAATCCTAGCAAGCTGATGTCAAAAAGGACTCGTAATCTGTCTTTTCCCATGCATAAGTAACTGTACACTGCACATCAATGAGTTTTCCCTAAGCAGCTAAGTCATTGAAAACCATTTATGTGATGCTGGGTATGTATTCTAATGGTTTTAGTCTAAAGGTCAAGCAATGCACAGAAAAGCAGTCAGGAAGCAGGCCAACAGCTCAGGCAGGTAATTGAGCGTGCAAAAGCACTCGCCGCTGTAGTGACTAGTCATCTTTTTGTTTATTTCTCTACTGCGTGGTGTGGAAGTTGGTGTTCTTTCATTTTTTCTTCTCTATTTATGTTAGAAATCAGCCATCAAGATAAGGATTTCTAGAAATAATATTGCTATTGGTGATAATGTATCAGCAGAAGTTGGGCTTTCACTTGGGAAAAGAGAGTCAGGGAGACTTGGGTATCAGTTCTTAAACTAAACCTCAGGTATCCCAGTGAATATTGGAACAAAACAAAACTGAATAGTGGAACAAGAACATTAAAAATATGGAAATCCCCAGCTTCCAGTTCGTTTGGAGACCTGGTTGACCAGATGGTTGGGGAAATACTTTTATAATCTATTTCAGTGTCTGCCTGCAGAGGATGGTGATTCCCCTCCATCTAGCCGTCTGTCTGTCCCTTCACCCAGAAAGCATATATTTAGCATGTAAACAGTAGTGACAATAATGAGTAGCTAGAATTTAATTTATTCCTCATTATGTTGCAAAATAGGTTCAGACGGTAAAGCGTCTGCCTACAATGCAGGAGACCCAGGTTTGATCCCTGGGTTGGGAAGATCCTCTGGAGAAGGAAATGGCAACCCACTCCAGTACTCTTGCCTGGAAAATCCCATGGATGGAGGAGCCTGGTAGGCTACAGTCTATGGGGTTGCAAAGAGTCGGACATGACTGAGCGACTTCACTTTCACTTTCATGTCGCAGAAACCAGCCTCGTTGACTTATATATTTTAGCTCATTCAGAATGCTCCCAGGAGATCACAATTAATAACGGTTATCCAAAACCAGTGTCTTATGGACCCCATGTAGAAAAGCTCTGTGAAGTGAAAGTCGCTCAGTCATGTCCAACTCTGCAACTTTAAGGACTGTGGCCTGCCAGGCTCTGCTGTCCATGGAATTCTGGCCAGAATACTGGAGAGGGTAGGCGTTTGCTTCTCCAGGGGATCTTCCCAACCCAGGGACCGAAGCCAGGTCTCCTGCACTGCAGGTGGATTCTTTACCAGCTGAGCTACCAGGGAAGCCCAGAAGGGCTCTCTACATGGGAACAAAAGAGAAGAGCTGGGTGATAAACAGCCAAGACAAGGAAAACATGTCGTTGAAGAACTATTGTATGTGAACGATTCTTCTCCTCAGACTCAGAGGTCAGACGAGCTTGTCTTCATTAAATTATCTCAGAACACGCACACTGAAGAAGTATCAGCCCAGCCTGAAAAGGCCTACTAACTGTTGAATGGTCCAGGAAGAGAACCTGAGAGGTACTCATTGCCCTGTGGATCCATATTTTGGAAGAATCTTTGCTGGGGAGATTCCCTGTCCCTCTTTCTCGTTCCCTCCCTTCATGGCAGGTTGGTGGCCAGGACCCAGGCTGCATTTCACTCCAGTCCCTAAAGCTTTGTCCCAAGGCCTCCTCCACTGGCTGCACAGTAACTGGATATGCAACACCCAGAAACAGATAAGGATATTCCTGGAAGTGACCACTGTTTTGCTCTGGTCCCACTGCTCTGCTCAGGTGCTACCAGAACAACCAGCCTCAGAATAGATGAGAAAGATAGAAGAAGAGTCTGCCTAACTAGCCAGAAAATCTCACCTCTTCTGCTACCCCCATCCCTTATACATTCACTCCGTCTTGCAGGGTGCAGGCCTCTGGCAGGCTGACTGTTCTGCTGGGACCCTTTGCCCTACTTCCTTCATTCACTCTGCTACAGAGCCACAAAACAAGCAAAAAAAATGCTTGTCAAACTGGGACAGATGAGAACACTAAGTCCTAATTCCCTCAAATTTCCATGTGCGGGTAAGGAAAACACAGGATGACACAGCAGAGCCAGAGTAATGCCCCTAGGTAAGGCCTGAGCCCCAACAGTAGTTTGGTGCCTAAACTCTTGGTACTTTTCTGAGATAAAAGTGAATGCCATTAAGAAGTGGGGGCAAAGACAGAGAACGAAATGTGGACTTTTATTATTAGTTACTGCTGAATATTTGCATCCTATGTATCACTGATTGTTGGCTATGAAAAAACCAGGTAAAGACATTTGGCCACCTGAGTGTCTGGGGCTTTCGATCAATAACAAGCAAGCCTATCAGAGGGCCCCATTTCTGACTGCTCAGACTGAGACAAAGGTCCTTTGTAAACGTAATGCCCCAGAGCGCAGGCTTAGAACTGTGTTGGTGCAAGCCAAAGGAACAGGGAGAGAGAAAAGGAAAAGAAAATCTTTAGCTTTTCTCAGTAGAAACTTAATATTGAGAGCAGAGACTTTATAAAGGAAAAGGCTGTTGGGGAATGATGAGGATCAGGATATGCTAACATCTTTTACAGATTTCCTTCCTGGATTGATAATACAGTCTTTTAATAAAGCTGTATAAGGTGCAGAGCTGGATATGAATTTCCAAGTATGCCAGTTTGATGGCCCTTTGGTGCTGTCTTCTCTCGGATCTGGAGAGGTTACCTACCTTTCTTATTCCTTTTATCTTTTTGGAGGGGAACTGAGTAGAGGGGAAGAAAGAAGTCAGATGGGGGCATGTTCAAAATAAACCCAGGACTCTAAAGATCGTTTTTAGTCTGGAGAGAGAAGAATAATTCTTTTGTAGAATAATTAGTTTTCACTTACATAGATGTCCCTGATTTGGGGATTCCCCAAAGTGCAAGTCATTGCTGGTGACAGTTGTGCCATTCAGGGTCTACTTTTATCTCTGATTGAATGGGCCGTCCGGAATAAAATCAGAGCAGTCAAGTGCAGCCCAAGAATTAGGAGCAAATGTGAGAATTTAGGAACTTTAGTCTCTAACCATGAGTATAAGAGCTAAGTTGGATTCAGCTTCATTCTCTCATCATTTTTATTCAGTTCAGTTTCTCAGTCATGTCTGACCTTTTGCGACCCCATAGACTGCAGCATGCTAGGCTTCCCTGTCCTTCGCCAGCTCCCAGAGCTTGCTCAAACCATCAAGTCAGTGATGCCATCCAATCATCTCATCCTCTGTCGCCCTCTTATCCTCCTGCCTTCAGTCTTTCCCAGCATCAGGGTCTTTTCCAGTGACTGAGTTCTTCGCATCAGGTGGCCAAAGTATTGGAGTTTCAGCTTCAGCATTAGTCCTTCCAATGAATATTCAGGACTGATTTCCTTTAGGATGGACTGGTTTGATCTCCTTGCAGTTCAACGGACTCTCAAGAGTCTTCTCCAACACCACAGTTCAAAAGCATCAATTCTTCGGCGCTCAGCTTTCTTCACAGTCCAACTCTCATATCCATACATGACTACTGGAAAAACCATATTTTTGGCTAGATAGACCTTTCTTGGCAAAATAATGTCTCTGCTTTTTAATATGCTGTCTAGGTTGGTCATAGCTTTTCTTCCAAGGAGGAAGTGTCTCTTAATTTTATGGCTGCAGTCACCATCTGCAGTGATTTTGGAGCCCCCCAAAATAAAATCTGTCACTGTTTCCATTGTTTCCCCATCTATTTGCCATGAAGTGATGAGACCAGATGCCATGACATTTGTTTTTTGAATGTTGAGTTTTAAGCCAGTTTTTTCACTCTCCTCTTTCACTTTCATCAAGAGGCTCTTAAGTTCCTTTTCGCTTTCTGCCATAAGGGTGGTATCATCTGCATATCTGAGGTTACTGATATTTCTCCCAGCGATCTTGATTCCAACTTGTGCTTCATGCAGCCCAGCATTTCACATGATGTACTCTGCATAGAAGTTAAATAAGCAAGGTGACAATATACAGCCTTGACGTACTCCTTTCCCAATTTGGAACCAGTCCATTGTTCCATGTCTGGTTCTAACTGTTTCTTGACCTGCATACAGATTTCTCAGGAGGCAGGCAAGGTGGTCTGGTGTTCCCATCTCTTTAAGAATTTTCCACAGTATTTTGTGATCCACACAAAGGCTTTGATGTAGTCAATAAAGCAGAAGTAGATGTTTTTCTGGAATTCTCTTGGTTTTTCTATGATCCAGTGGCTGTTGGCAATTTGATCTCTGGTTCTTTTGCTTTTCCTAAATCCATCTTGAACATCTGGAAGTTCTCGGTTCACATACTGTTGAAGCCTCACTTGGAGAATTTTCAGCGTTACTTTACTAGCGTGTGAGATGAGTACAATTGTGCAGTAGTTTGAACTTACTTTGGCATTGCCTTTCTTTGGGATTGGAATGAAAACTGACCTTTTCCAGTCCTGTAACCACTGCTGAGTTTTCCAAATTTGCTGGCATATTGAGTACAGCACTTTCACAGCATGATCTTTTAGGATCGTTTTTATTAACACCATGCTATAGTGAAGGAAAAAGTCTGGTGTGCTGCAGTCCATGGAGTTGCAAAGAGTCAGACACGAGTGAGCGACTGAACAACATTTCCTGGGAATAATCTGCAATGAGAAGAAATGGGGGTTTCAGAGCTTTTTTTCTCAGTCATCAGTGGAGCTGGAAACACTGCTTCCATGTAACACTGGACCAAGTGGAGGGAAGAACCCCAAAAGAAAGGCTCAGGTAATGTTAACCAGGAAAGAATCACAAGTAGGCTGATTTGGGGGCCACAGGAAGGTGGAAAAGAAGCCCACCTTCCTGAGAAGCTACCCTGGAGTCTCCAATAAGGGCAGCAACATGGATTCAAGTCTCCTTGTGTTAATTAGTCACTCAAATCATCACCCACTGGACTATTCCCCAGAATGAGTACCAGGCATTTCTTTTACTCAAAAACTCTAACCCTAGTATAGCTTTTAAATTCACATAGTATAATTAAAGTTAGCCATTCTCTGCCCCACTTCAACCGCTGGAGGCTTCTTTCTCCCCAGAGGAAACCACCCTCATTCAGCTCCTGCCTCTCCCTGACACCCCTGTATTTGTGTAATATAGGGTAATTACACAAGGTAACATGCTTACCTTGCTGTTTCTTATTTATTTATTTTAAGGATTATTTATTGGATTCCTGAAAAGAAGATGGGAATGTTGCTATTTTACACACAAACACATATCCACTTTCTTTCTCCCCTCACTCCCAAATAGCAATACTATAATATTGTTTCTTTAACAGTCAGTAGTTGGTGCTCCCTTTTGACGGTGCAAACATGGCTCATCATTGATCCAAGCAGTACCTTGAGCTAATGCCAATGTGCACCCTTCTCTCCCAAATGACTGCCTTTGGGAACTCTGCTTAATTCCTGGAGAAGAGATGTCCAGTTTAGTCTCTCCATTAACTCATAAACATGACTGTCCACTCCCAGCATGCTGCCTTAATTTGCATTGGTCTGCTGCCTCTCTCTATCCTTTCAACTCCCAACCGTAATGACACCTCATGGACCATTTTCTCCAAGAAGCTTGAATCCCACTCGCCCCTGTTGATTTCTGTTGCTTCTAAACAGCCTGGACTAAACAGAATTCTAAACACAATCTGGACTACACAGAGGAGAACACGGACACCCCAGGTAAGAGGGAGCCCATGTCCCTCTGTCGCTGTGGGGGCTGGAGCTGGGCTGCAGGGTGAGGCCCCCAGGTCTTCCTTGGCATCTGGACTACACGATTGAGCTGTCAATTAAATTTGTTCTTACAGTATCTGATGCCATTTTTTGAGTTATTCTTGCCTCCCCAACTGTAAGTCCTCTGAAGGTAGGTCTTCTTTTGTCTTGTACCTCCTCTGTATCCATCCCCCTCGGGAAAGTCCTTTCACAGCATGGTCCTCAATACTTTCTCTAAGGCTACTTCTCAGACATCACTAAATTCTTTCTTTGGGGATCATTATTTTTGCAAGCATGAGCTCTTGACAAATTCTTCATGGCAACCAGTTTTCTCTTAAGCCCTCCTCCCTAAAGAGAAATGGTTGATCACAACCCCGGGGGGAATGATGACCAAGGTAAAACCCTCGGATGGGACCTGACAGTGTGCTGTGCCTTACTTACGCCACATCTGATCAGTTACGGTTTTAGGGCTGTAGTGCCTTCTCATTGTGTTCCTACTGCCTCTTTCTTGCCCCACCCCCATCTCCCACCCCCCAATTCGGGCTTTCGTTTCCTGTTGTCTGCACTGTTGTATGAGCTTCCTGAATCACCCCCTCCTTCCTGTCTTTCACCTCTACACCCATCTGCCAGATCAATTCTTCTGCAGCGCGGTTCATCTCTGCAGCGGTTCCTCGTTGCTGTCCTGTCCTATGGTCTAGCCTCCCTGCCTGGTGTGTATAGCCTTTCGTTCAGCCTAAGCTCTTGCTCCTCTCATCTCATTCTCTACACTGCTTCCAACTGAGGATTCACCGTTTTGCAACCACAGTTCCGTGCTTTCTGGCCTTTGCATATGCTGTTCACCATCGGAATGACCTATCTTTATTCCTGCAGTCACCTCCATCATGAAGCCTCCCCCTTTCCCCTTAGCTCAGCAAGATCCCGCTCAACTCTAGATTCCTATAACTTTTTATTCCTATCTTTCTAGAGGAGGTTGTTACATTCCACTTTTAAAAATGGAAGTACAGTTGATTAACAGTGTTGTGTTAATTACTGTTCTACGAAAGTGATTCAGTTATATACACATATATATATGTATATACACATACGCACACATTCTTTTTTAGAATATTCTTTTCCATTATGGTTTATTGTGGAATATTGAATATAGTTCTCTGTGCTATACAGTAAGACCTTATTGTGTCTCTATTCTATTTACATCTTCTAACCTCAGACTCCAACTCCATCCCTCCCCTAACCCCGTCCTTGGCAACCACTAATCTGTTC
Source organism: Bubalus kerabau (assembly GCF_029407905.1). Taxonomy (NCBI): domain Eukaryota; kingdom Metazoa; phylum Chordata; class Mammalia; order Artiodactyla; family Bovidae; genus Bubalus; species Bubalus kerabau. Next base: position 142,225,119 of record NC_073624.1, read on the forward strand.
TCTATATCCATGATTCTGTTTCTGTTTCATAGATAGGTTCTGCTGCTGCTGCTGCTGCTAAGTCGCTTCAGTCATGTCCGACTCCATGCAACCCCATAAATGCCAGCCCACCAGGCTCCTCTGTCCCTGGGATTCTCCAGACAGGAACACTGGAGTGGGTTGCCATTTCCTTCTCCAATGCATGAAAGTGAAAAGTGAAAGTGAAGTCGCTCAGTCATGTCCGACTCTTAGCGACCCCATGGACTGCAGCCCACCAGGCTCCTCCATCCATGGGATTTTCCAGGCAAGAGTACTGGAGTAGGGTGCCATTGCCTTCTCCGATAGATAAATTGATTTGTGTCATATTTTAGATTCCACATACAGGTGATATCATATATTTGTCTTTCTCTTTCTGACCTATTTCACTTAGTATGATGATACCTAGTTGTAACATTCCATTTTTTATTATCATTATTTGTGGGTCTACTGATTTCCATGACAAGTATGAAAGATCACGGAAGGCCTAGAATTGATCACTTAATGTTCTGTTTCTCCACAAACATGGCAAATTGCACAGATTAGGAGATACTGAGATTGAATAAATGTTTCTTAAGCAAGTGAATAAATGAAGTAAGACCACATTCTTCTCTCTTGAGCCTATAGGTGCTTCAAAAGATCACTCTAGTACTCTTTACTCTCTCTCTGGTAAGTGGCAGAGATGTTTCAGTACCCCACTTCCAGTGAATGGAAGGGTCTAGCTAAATACAGTGCTTGCCAAAAAATAATGTCCTGGTGTTAAGTCTAATGCCTTCTACTCTTATGCGTGGCCCAAGAGGTCAAGCTATTTCCCAACCCAAAGACCCTCTTGGGGATGGGGTTTAAATTCAGGGAGACTATAACTCAGAGCTGTCAACACTCACCCCACTTGCCTCAACCTCACAACTCAGCTCTAACTACAAAGCAGCGCTCTCCCCATCTGTAAGTGGAAAAGGAAGTTTCTGTCTATTTTTACAGGATTGAGGGGGCGGCAAGAGGAAGCATTTCATTTAATTTCTATTTCTTGTCTTGGCCTCTAACTCTCTGGCCAGGGTTTTCTATTTCCAAAGCTTTGTATTATGTAAACATAGGAGGGCCCTTCTCAAAAACAGAAGCAAGTGCTGCTAGTTTCCAGTCTCCCTTCTGGCATTCTCAGGAGTCCTTCTGAGCATCTCGATCCACAGAAAATATATCTTTGGCTACAAGTCGCTTGTAATGGTCAACTGTGGGTCAAGAGAGTCAACTGACTCCATGTACCCATGATATTTGCAGTACTGTCTTGGATGAAAACTTTCCTAGAGAAAAAATGATACTGCCCATGACTTTTCTCTTAGGCTGTTTCACACAAAGCCAAACATGCTTCCATTTGTTCCTTTGAACAGAATCTGCCAAAGCCAAGAATAATTCTTAAGGAAGCTGCTTGTAACCCATTCCAAAATTACACCAATAATTCAGGCAAAATCTGACTTGAGAACTACATTATCCATGTCTTGATGCTGTATAGAATATGTAGCCTGAACTCGTTCTATCCCTACCCACCTCCCATATGAAGGAGAAGAGGCTGAGGGTAGAAAAACACACAGGTGCAAACTCCAATGAGGACTATGTCATTTTTAAAATGTTCCAACACAAACATGCCTTTGAGGTTGCTACCAAAGCTGGACAATCTTCATAGCTCTGTGTCAAGCACAGAGAACTGGGCCAATGCCCAAAAGAGGTGAGATATAACATTAGGGAGCTCACCCTGATGCACCAATGAACCAGTGAAATTATAAGAAAATAAGAATGATTTTTATTTTCCCTACCTTTATCCCACATCACTCCTTTACCCTCAGGGAAAGAATTTCTGGAACCAGGATACTAATAATGCTGATGAGGTACATTAGATAGCTTGGAACTATTCTAAACTCTTCATCTTCCAGTCTGCAAAGGGTGGTAGCAGATGGCACAGGACCCAGCCTGTTTTCCGACGTTGCATTTGTGAGTGGAAACAGGCACTTTGGACAGATTCCAGCTGGTAGATTCAATGAAGAATAACATAAGCCTCAGATTCCCCACCAGTAAAACAAAGGAGGTTGGGTGAGATATTCTCTCCAGGCCCTTCTAGCTCTAATATTTTATGATTCTCAGTGGTAAAAATGCAAGGATTTGGAATGACCAGTCTCATTTCTCCCATTAAGCTCTGGGTGAACTGAGGGCCAGTATTACATTGCATCATCTCGTGTACAGTAATATGTGAATGACATTACACAATGCCCGCTTTTATTAATGGGAACACTCTTCCAGCAATAATGCAATACCCTTGAGCTCATTCTGGCCTTCTTTGTTAGTACCCAACCCAGCTGCATTGTCAGGAGCTACAAGAACATGACATAGACGCTGGAAGTAGGAACACTTGAAGAAGGCAGGCATATCAGGGAATGACACAAACTAACAGCCCATAGCTCACAGTGGATTCTCAGTGAATGCCTGGTGACTAAGAGTGAGTAATGTAGAAACACTAGTAGATTTGTTAACTGCCCAGAGTCAACACCTTAGCACCTTGCTAGTTTCCTGGGGCTGAGTCTTGCTGGGGGTGGAAGTGAGGGAATTCACATTTGGGAGTACTTTTAGAGTTCCCTTATGTAGGGGACTCTCATTCATGGGTGTTCCGTCTCCTAATTATATAGGATGGGATCTCATTAGATAGGCATGCCATTCCTAAAAGGCTTGACACAGGCACATATTGGGTGAAATCTACACACTTCATTCCTGCCTTGGGCCACGGTCCTAAGTCTCTGACACAGGGTACACTGGAATGAAAATCAGAGATAAAGTGTTTCATCATGTCCCTTTCTGGAATGAGTCTAAGTAGTTCTCCTTGCTTGCTTCCCTTGAAAGCCCTCTGGTCCCATAAATCTCTCAACACCCCTGGCAAAGGGCAAAAATCTGTAGCCTCTGAAATTAAAGAAGGAGCAGTCAACATGCTAAGACAGTATAATCCTCTTTCTTCTCTTTACAAATGTCTCAGCTGCCTGACCCTGACCTTGATAAGGTGTTGAGTTCAGCATTGTCATTAAATAGTCCTGTTATGCCATTTGGCTTTGGGAAATGTGTAGCCAACACCCATCCTATGAATAATACTTTTCTCAAAGGTAGATGAATCCTCTATAGACCCATTTTCACAAGCCCTTTCCTTGAGCTCTTTACTGAAGTTAATCCATTATTGTTTCCTGGAACCATCCATTCTCTCTCCTTTGGTCCCTGAGTGCCAGAGAACAGGGTAACATTAAGAACAAGGTCAGGGGCTGTAGGGCCAAATAAAACAATTGGCCACATAGAAATTATGTTTGAGGCATAATAAACTTTGATAATAAGTTTATTTGCTATATGGAATAAGAATGTTAGGCTAGACTAAGTTTTCAGTCCATTTTGCCCTACTGTCTCTCCAAATCTTATCACATTCATAATGTCAGAGGAAGAGCTAGTTAACATTTATAAAGTGTGACTACTCAGCACAGCTCCTTGCTCTGAGATTCTGACTGATTTCTCTCTGTGCTCAATCCTTCTTTGTGGGTGTTCTTCTCCTCTTGTCAACTTATATTTTACTGTTTTCCCTTTAAATGTGTTGAACAGGTTGATATTCCTCATGCTGTAAAGGTGTGGGGTGCATTTGGCCTTGGACAAGCTTGGAGGACTTTTCCTTTACAGGGAACTTAAAGTTGACACCTTCCATCAAGCCAGCCATTCTTTCAGGAAACCTTTCACATCTCTTGCAATTGAAAAGAAGCTAACACTGAAGTCTCTGCTTAGAAGTCCTTACAGATTGCCTCATTAAGAGAGATTTGAATTCCTACATGGCTAGAAATTTAAATAATTTCCAAGAAGTAGAAATATAAAACCTAGAATGGCCACTTGGGTGATGGGGCTGAGATGAAAGCACCCAGATGAGAATTTTTATCATTTTAAAGGTTGTACAAATTCTTAGAAATTCCACAGAAGTATTGAAGAAATGGACCTTGATAGATCCTGTAGTGACTATCTAAGGCACATGTTATAATTATCTTTCAGACTACTGGGCCATGTGGAGAGAGCTGGGTTGGGGTTACTGGTATTCTCCAGGAGGTCTGGAGGTCTTGTTACCATGTTTGGACATTTGGTCTGTTTTGCCCACAAATAGTTTTCAGAATCATCTCCAGGAAATGTCAAGTGCGTGTGATAATCCAGGCTCCTAGATGTGACTGTGAGGTGAGGTTCCAGGACCTAACCGTGTTATGAGGAAGGTTGTTCAGCCAACTTGTGCTTAAAGTCATCTAACATATCTGATAGAGCTGTTTGGTGGTTTTTGTTGTTTTTTTTTTTAATTTTTGGACTAAAGAATTCTTCATTCTAATTCGACTCAAAAACAAACTATTAAGCTTTTTGGTGTTTCTTCTTACCAAGGAAGATGTACTACACGCCTCCTCATCCTATTCCTCAGGCTCACCACTTCCCTGAACCTTACCCCATCGTTGTCCCTCGCGTCTTTCCTGTATCCCTAGGTAAGGCTTGAGTGTGGTGAGATTCTGACAAAATAGGACCAGTGATAGTGTGTGACATGAGGCTATGAAGGGGATGCTTATTTGGTAACAAAATATAGAGATGTCTGTTGCAAAAATAACTTGCTAATTATGATTATCTTTCAGACTACTTTTCAGGCTTTTCATTTTTGCTACAGCCAAAAAGGCACCATTAAGATGCTCTGCTTCATGCCACACAACTTGAACACAACACTGATTAAATAAAAGCATTGTTCAGAATCAGCACTTTGTGACAACAAAAGCCAATGTCCAGGCAACAGTCCCTTCCCCACACCACCTGCCTGCAGGAGAGTTAGCAAAGCAATCAAAAACCCTTCTTCTCTTCCTAGATTGTGAATGGATGGAAATATATTGACACTAAGGCCTATTTTGTTATGGATGAAAGTTAGTCTGGGGGTTGTGAATTAACTGTACAGCCACAGTGGTTTTTTAATTTATGCCTGAGTGAATCAGACTTACCCACCCAGACACTGGTGGAGCCGGGCAACCCGTAGCTTATAGCCCCAGACAGACTCAGGTGCTTCACCTCAAGGCAGAGTAGAAAACAAGTTTGACCTGAGGACAGGCTTTTCTGAGAATGTAAGGAAAAAGATACACCATCCTAACAGTACACAAAAGAAAGCTGAAGTGACTATTTGTATCACAAAACTGGTATTGAGTTAAGAAATATTTCCAGGGATAAAGAAGGTCTTTCATAAGTATAAAATGGTCAATTCATCAGAGGATGTAACAATCCTAAACATTTATGTACCTAATCAGTTCAGTTCAGTTCAGTCGCTCAATCGTGTCCAACTCTTTGCAACCCCATGGACTGCAGCACGCCAGGCCTCCCTGTCCATCACTAACCCCCGGGGCTTACCAAGACTCATGTCCATTGAGTCGGTGATGCAATCCAACCATCTCATCCTCCATCGTCCCCTTTTCTTCCCACCTTCAATCTTTCCCAGCGTGAGGGTCTTTTCAAATGAGTCAGTTCTTCACATCAGGTGGCCAAAGTATTGGAGTTTCAGCTTCAACATCAGTCATTCCAATGAACACTCAGGACTGATCTCCCTTAGGATGGACTTATTGGATCTCCTTGCAGTCCAGTGGACTCTCAAAAGTCTTCTCCAACTCCACAGTTCAAAAGCATCAACTCTTCGGCACTCAGCCCTCTTCATAGTCCAACTGTCACATCCATACATGACTACTGGAAAAGCCATAGCCTTGACTAGACGGACCTCTAGAGTTTCAAATTTACATGAAGTGAAAACTGACAGAATTGAAAGGAGTTAGACAAATCTACAATTATAGTTGGGTATTATTCATCTCTCAATTATTGATAGAACATGTAGACTGAAAATCAGTAAGGATATAAAGCAGGGGTCACTACACTCTGAACTTTGGTCGAAATTAAGCTCATGGTGCGTCAAATACAGTCATATCTGTTGAAGCTCTGACTCAATAGAACTTCAAATTTGAGTAATTGTGACAAGGAATGTATGGTCCACAAAACTGGAAATATTTACTATCTGGCTCTTTACAGAAAAACTTTATAAACCTCTAGATCTTTGATGTACAAGATAATATTATCAACCAACTTGTCATAATTGACTTTTTGTAGAACACTCCATGGTACAGAAGAACATGCATTCTTTTCAAGTACACACGGGACATCAAGCAAGATACACCATATTTGAGCCCTAAAACAAGTCTCAATAAGTTTTAAAGGATTCAAGCATGCAAAGTATATTGGAAGTAAATTACAAATCAGTAACAGAAAGATCTCTGGGAAATTCCCAAATATTTGAAAACTAAAAAACTCACTTCAAATATTTCATGAGTCAAGGAATCAAAAGGAAAATTAGAACATATTTTGAGTTAAATGTACAAATTAAATACATGCAAAAAATACAAACAGTGGTAGGCTACTGCTAACACAATACTTAGAAGAATATATATTGCACAAAATACTTAATATAAATAGAAATTAAAATTTAGTAGAAATTTTTAAAGATCTTAAATCAATGACCTCAGCTTTCACATTAAAGAGCTACAAAAAAGGAATATTAAATTGATTCTAAATCAAATGGAAAGAAAGATTGGGGAAGAAAGAAATAAAATGCAAAATCAAAAAATAATTTTTATAAAATGAAAACATTCTTTGAGGAAATCAATAAAGTTGATATATTTCTAGCCCAACTTATAAGAAAAAAAAAAAAGAAGACACCAATTACTAGTTTTAGGAATGAGAGAAGTGACATCACTCTGGATTTTATATGTATTAAGAAGATAATATGGGAGTATTATAAACAACTTTATACTTATCAATTTAATAACTTAAAGTGCAAAACTCCCTTGAAAGATACAAAATCCACAACTTACTCAAGAAGTTGAATAATAATCTATAATCTAAATAATAAATAATCTAAATATCCCTAAATCTATTACAAAATTTAATTTTAGTTTAAAACTTTACCCAAAGATAACTCCATGCTCAATTGATTTCATTAGTGGATTCTATCAAATATTTAAGGAAGAAATAAGACCAATTCTATATAAGCTCTTCCAGAAAACTGAACTAACTTCCTAATTCATTCTACAAGACTAGTCTTATCATGACACCAAAACAGACAAAAATATTACAAGGAAAACAGCAGCATCTACAGACCAATATCCTTCATGAGTGTAATTACAAAAATGCAAAACAGAAGTTTAACAAATTCAATACAGTGATATATAAAAAGATTAATATATTTGACCTAGTGAAGTTTATTCCAGAAAGGCAAGATTGATTTAACATTCAAAAATTAATCCATAGTTCACCATATTAATGAACTAAAAAAGTAAAATGATATTATCATCTCAATAGATACAGAAAAAGTGTTTGACAGGATTCAATATAAATTTCTATTGAATAATTTTTAACGAACTAGAAGTAGAAGGGAAATTCTCTAGTCTTATAAAGGGAACTTATGACAATCTATAGCTAACGTCATACTGAACATCATGCTGAAATGAATGTTAAAGATATCCACTTTACTTCTTTATGACATTGTATTGGAGGTGCTAGCCAGATCAATAAGGCCAGAGAAAGAAAAAGCATCTAGATTGCAAAAGAAGTAAAACTGTGTTAATTCATAGATGGCATAATCATGTATAGAAAATTGTATGGAATCTGTAAAAGAACTCCTGAAACCAGTAAGTTTGGCAAGGTGATGGAAGGCAAGATGAATACACAAAATCAGTTGTAGTTCTATAAACTGGAAACAAACAATCAGAAATTGTATTTAATAAAATATTATTTACAACAGCATTAAAAATATGGAAGTCTAATAAAAGATGTATAAGCCCTGAACATCAAAAACTATAGGGAGGTGGGAAGGAGGTTCAAAAGGGAGGGGACATACCTATCTACCTATGGCTGAGTCATGTTTATATATGGCAGAAACCAACACAATGTAGTAAAGCAATTATCCTACAATTAAAAAAAATTAAATTAAAAATATATCACTGAGGAAAATTAAAGAAGACAAATAAATGGAGGAATATACTTTGTTCATAGGCACAAGTCCTAATAGTGTTGAAATAAATTTTTCTATAATTGATCTATAAATTAAATGCAAACACAGTAAGGAAAAAAACACACACAAAAGAAACGCAGCAGGCTTCTTTTATCTTTCTTTTTAGAAATTGACCAGCTGATTCTTATTTTTCTAAATTAATATTTTGTTGGAGTATAGTTGATTTACAATGTTGTATTAGCTATACACACACATTTATCTACTCTTTTTAAAATTCTATTCCCATATAGGTCATTTCAGAGTATTGAAAAGAGTTCCCTGTGCTATTTAATAGGTTCTTATCAGTCATCTATTCTATGTATGGTGGTGTGTATACGTCAATCCTAATTTATCCCTGCCCCCCTTTCCATTCTGCTGCTAAGTCACTTCAGTTGTGTCCAACTCTGTGCGACCCCATAGACGGCAGCCCACCAGGCTCCCCCGTCCCTGAGATTCTCCAGGCAAGAACACTGGAGTGGGTTGCCATTTCCTTCTCCAATGCATGAAAGTGAAAAGTGAAAGTGAAGTCACTCAGTCGTGTCCTACCCTTAGCATGGACTGCAGCCTTCCAGGCTCCTCCGTCCATGGGATTTTCCAGGCAAGAGTACTAGAGTGGGGTGCCATTGCCTTCTCCGCTTTCCATTCTAGTAACCACAAATTTGTTTTCTACATCTGTGACTCAACTTCTATTTTGTAAACAGTTTCATTTGTACCATTTCTTTAGGTTTCACATATAAGTGATATCATATGTTTGTCTTTCTCTGACTTACTTCACTCAATATGGCAATCTCTAAATCCATCCATGTCACTCTAAATGGCGTTATTTCATTCTTTTTTATGGCTTAGTAATATTTCATTGGGCTTCCCAGGTAGTGCTAGTGATAAAGAATCTGCTTGTCAATGCAGGATACATAAGAGATGTGAGTTTGATCCCTGGGCTGGGAATATCCCCTGGAGGAGGGCATGGAAATTACTCCAGTACTCTTGCCTGAAAATTCCCATGGACAGAGAAGCCTGGTAGGCTACAGTCCTAGGGTCATGAAGAGCCGGACATGCTTGCACGCACAGTATTTCATTGTGTATATACCACATCTTCTTTATCTATTCCTCTGTTGACTGATGTCTAGGGTGCTTCCGTGTTTTGGCTATTGTAAATAGTGCTGCAGTGAATATTAGGGTGCATATATCCTTTCGAATTGTGGTTTCCTCTGGATATATGCCCAGAGATAGGATTGCTGGACAATAAGGTAGTTCTCCTTTTAGTTTTTTCAGGAATCTCCATACCGTTCTCCATAGTGACTATACCAATTCACATTCTCACCAACAGTGTAGGAGTGTTCCCTTTTTTCCACACTTTCTCCAGCATTTTATGATTTTTTTTGTAGTTTTTTTTTTTTATGATGACCATTCTAACTGGTGTGAGGTGATATCTCATAGTTTTGATTTGCATTTCTCTAATAATTAGTGATGCTGAGCATATTTTCATGTGCTTTTTTGGCCATCGGTATGTCTTCTTTGGAGAAATGTCTATTTAGATCTTCTGCCTATTTTTTGATTGGTTTGTTTGTTTTTTTATTTTTTTGACAGCTGTGTATGCTGTTTGCATATTTTGGAGTTTAATCCCCTGTTGGTTGATTTGTTTGAGAGTGTTTTCTCCCATGCTGTTGGTTTTCTATTTTGTTGACGGTTTCCTTTGATGTACAACATGACTAGCTGACTCTAAAGTACTTATGGAATTAAAAAAATCTAGAATAGCCAAAACAATTTTTGAAAAAAGATGAAGTTGGACAACTGATACTACCTGATTTCAAGGCTTGCTATAAATGTATACTAATCAAAACAGTGGTATCGACATAATGATAGGCATCTGGGGTCAGTGGAATAGGACTAAATGTGTAGAAACACATCCATACATAATTTTCAGCAAAGATGAAAAGACAATTCAATGGAGAAAGGATAGTGCTTTCAACAAACAGTATTTTTTTCAACAAATAGTGTTATCTATCACATTTAATCCTCCTAAGAAGTCTGTGAGGTCAGAGGTATTATTATTCCCATTTTCAGATGAGGAAACTGAGGTCAAGTTAACTTGCCCTATATTTCAAACAAGTAAGTGGTGGAACTGGGATATGAACTCTATTTGACTCCATAGTCCATGCTCTTAATCACTTCACCATATGTCATAATGTGCTCTCTAGGAAAACAAAACACCATATGCCCACAAAACCATTTTTAAGTCATCTGATTATTTACTAAGTAATTTAATATTTTTAAATTACAGAGATGAAGATTTTAAAATAACTTTCAACACTCTGGAAGCACCTACATATTTCAGTCATTCATTCATGAAATATTTATTGAGTATAAAGGACAAGACGATGCTTCTTTATGCACTAGTAACTGCTTACATACCAACAATTGATATGTGACCATCAGATCATTGAGATCCTTACTTAGAAACAAAACTTTTATATTTGGCATAAGCTATTTCATGCACTTTGAAGTAATAAAATGGCATTTCTTTGTTTTTAAAAAATCTATTTATTTTATAACCTCAAATTGGCTTTCTCCCATTCTTTCAATTACTTTCGAGCACTGATGTACAAGATTGCATAAGATGCAGTCTCAATATAATAAAACATAATTCTGGCTAAGTCACAGGGAAGAACTCTTTCTGCCCAACTCATTGGACATTATCACAGCTTTGTGCTTAGTTTAAAAATATGTAGAATTTAGTATGTCAGAAACAGAGCTTGAGGCATTGAAGGGTAACATATTTCACAGAGTGATAGTAACTTTAAATTTCTAAAACCCTACTCTATATCTATATATAGAGTAATATGCAATAGAAGGTTTTTTAACCAACCTCTACTTTAACCAGCTCACCAAACTAACTCATGATCTCTGCAAAACACACTGATTGATGACCCACACTGAGTGCGTACTTACAACTATAGACAGCTCCACAGTGTGCACTGCTAATTAAGTTGTCTGCACTGAGATTCAACTGTATTTTTCCCCAAATCTATTTACACTTGTTCTATTTGTTCCTTGTTATGTAATTTAATCAAGTAGTTTAGAAATCCTTATGAGTACAAGAAGAGAATTGTTTTTATAAAAACTTAGTTCAATGTATTACTTTTGAGTCAAGTGGATAAGCTAAGTGGAAAATTTTAGTTTTTCATAAAATTATAGATTCTAAAAGAATTCTGTACTCATCAGACAGTTTTGCAAATATCTAAATTCCTTAAAGAACCCACTTTAAAGTTAATGGAACTTGAAAAGTAGATGAAGTATTATAAGTGTGGTCTTTGCAAGAAAGATGACAGGAAACTCACATAAGCAAAGGTGCAGAGTCCAAGAGGGGGCCATGACTGCATAAAAGTTGACTAAACAGTTCATGTTTATACATCTGAAGTTCAAATAAAATAGTGAAAGTTTCCACATGTATTGTTATTATTCCTTACTTGCTTTTAAATTTCACCCACAAATCACTAGTTTTAAGAGCATAGAATAAGAACACTTAACACATTCTCCCTGGGTCAGTTCTAAATCAAATTGTAAATTAGGAGAATTTTTCCTTTCCTCTTAGAATCACACTTCATCTAACCTGCCTGCTTCTCTCCCCAGTCCTGCTCCCATTGGCAATCAGTACTATGGGGTCTAATTTAGTGGTGTTAAAACTAGATTGAGAATCAGAATTATCTGGGGAGCTTTAGAAATAAAGATTTCTCCAGAAGCCAGTCTCCAAAGGTATGCTTTTAGATGGAAGATAAGGTCCAGAGATCTGCTATTTATAAAGCTTTCTAGATTCTCAATACCAGCCAGGTTTGGGGGATGCTGCCCAATTGCACTGAAGAATAAATGACAACAAATTGAGTGAAGTAAATCAGACAAAGAGAGTATCATATGATATTCCACTTATATACAAAATCTAAAAAGAATTGATACAAATGAACTTACTTACAAATAACTTATTTACAGAAACATATTTACAGACTTAGAGAATGAATTTTTGGTTACCAGGGAGGGAAGTAGGGGGATGGGATAGTTGGGGAATGTGGGACTGATATACACACACTGCTTTATTTAAAATGAATAACCAACAAGGACCTATTGAATAGCACAGAGAACTCTGCTCGATATTATGTAACAACCTAAATGGGGAAAGAATTTGAAAAAGAATAGGTACATGTATTTGTATAACTCAGTCTCTTGGCTGCATCTCTAAAACTATCACAACATTCTTAATCAACTACATTCCAATATAAAATAAAAAATTTAAAAAAAGAATAAATGACAAAGAGTAGCTTTAAAAGTTACCTGGTGGGACAAAATGGCAGAAGAACTGCAGATATATATGACTGACATTTCATCATAAAATGTTAGTACTTTAAAAAAACAACAACAACAAAACTGCATAGAGAGGGGAAAAAAGAGCCTGGAAGGAAAAAAATAAGCCTCTTAACTCACATTTTAAGATGGTGCTCAACAAAAGTTAAAGTGCATTTTCTTTAAAGCAAATAGGTTCTTTAAGGAATTTAGACATTTGCAAAGCTGTCTAATGAATACAGAATTTTCAGAACCTATAATTTTATGAAAAACTAAAATTTTCCACTTTGCTTATCCATTTGACTTTAAGGCAATTCAAACATTCAAACAAATTTTAATAAAAACAATTCTCTTTTTATTCTCACATGGTTGTTGTTGTGTTTTTAATTCCCAATTATTTAAAAAAATTTTCATTTTATATTAGACTATAGTTGATCTCTATATCACTTCTCCTGTATCTCTGGGTATCTCTCACATTCATATGCCCAGAGAATCTTATTGTGTTGCCCAGTCACCATTCAGTATGGTGTGTCTTTTGGGGCAAGCTCTTGTGTCAAGTTATCTTACGGTTTACAGGTCAAGTGTAAATTATAGATAAGTGAGTATCTTTGAGTCATTTGCCACTCCCTAGAATATTTTGTTAATGGTGCCAGGGTAATGAGGTCATGTGATATAAAGTACAGCGACATATTCATAGAGAATCACATTAAATTGCTTTTTTCAGAGCTGGATTATGCATGGCGGATCCTCAGGTTTTTGTGATAGTACATTGGAATATCAGAATCAATAAATACAAATTTAAGCTGGAATATATAAAAATGATTATAGTACAGTTGTTTGTATAAACTTATCTGAGTTTATACTAATAACATGACCAAATTTGAGTGAAAGGATAAAATGGGAGGAAAAGCATAGATGTATGATTGTAAGTTTTTGAATGGATAGAGATTCCTCCCTTTAAGTCATCATTGCAACATAAATAGCTTTTAAAATATGTACTCACTTAAAAGGAGTCTCTCTCCATTTATTTCTACTCTTTCTGACATTAGTAAATCCAACTATTTTTGAAACAAAGCAAAAAATTTACAAGCACACATTATGAAATATGAAGAATCCTGGGACTAACTGACCGCTTCAGTGATTATGAAGACTGTAAACTATTTTAAAAAGCAGATTTTTCACTGTTCTTCATTAAGGTCTGATTACCTCGCCCATTAGCATTTGGCTCTTTTATTATTATGATTGTGAAATACTGTAGATGTTACCACTAATGGGTAAAGAAAGTTGACATGGTGATCTTGATTAACTCATCAATAATCATTTGGAATAATTTTTCTTCATTCAGTGAGTGAATGGATCATTCGCGTGCCCTATAATAATTGTGTACATTGAGGTGCAGGAAATTAGCATAAAATTATCTACCCTGGAGAGCTAGTTTCCACTTTTAATATCACTAAAATTTGGTTCAGACTAACATTTGAAAGCTTTATCAAATGAGTGAAATAAAGAAATGATTCCTTGGCCATTTTTCTCATAATGCTGTTATAAATACAGCCTTTCATTTTTAGGGTTCCACACTAATTAAGAGCAAGATTAGAAATGTAACAGAACACCTTAATCTTCTTGCTTGCTACTTTCTTTTTGATAAGGGGAAAATATCTAGAGGTCTTATAAAATTATAATAAGGACTCTATAAATAGAAAAATCAAATAAGGAAATCATTCCACTCTTCTTCCATTGATTAAGAAAGAAAATGGTGGCTTTTCAATTCCAATTCTTAGAATGGAATTGAGATTCTTAAGTGAGTTTAATGTAGTTTAGCCTTCAAGTCTCAGCTACTGCCAGAATAACTTAGAAATGCAAACATGGTGGTGCTGCTGCTGCTGCTAAGTTGCATCAGTCGTGTCTGACTCTGTGCGACCCCATAGACGGCAGCCCAACAGGCTCCTCTGTCCCTGGGATTCTCCAGGCAAGAATACTGGAGTGGGTTGCCATTTCCTTCTCCAGTGCATGCAAGTGAAAATGAAGTCGCTCAGTTGTGTCCGACTCTCAGCGACCCCATTGACTACAGCCCACCAGGCTCCTCCATCCATGGGATTTTCCAGGCAAGAGTACTGGAGTGGGTTGCCATTGCCTTCTCCAAAACTTAGTTCTACAAGTGTCTTCAGTTCAGTTCAGTTCAGTCGCTCAGTCGTGTCCGACTCCTTGTGACCCCATGAATCGCAGCACACCAGGCCTCCCTGTCCATCACCAACTCCCGGAGTTCACACAGACTCATGTCCATCGAGTCAGTGATGCCATCCAGCCATCTCATCCTCTGTCGTCTCCTTCGCCTCCTGCCCCCAATCCCTCCCAGCATCAGACTCTTTTCCAATGAGTCAACTCTTTGCATGAGGTGGCCAAAGTACTGGAGTTTCAGCTTCAGCATCATTCCTTCCAAAGAAATCCCAGGGCTGATCTCCTTCAGAATGGACTGGTTGGATCTCCTTGCAGTCCAAGGGACTCTCAAGAGTCTTCTCCAACACCACAGTTCAAAAGCATCAATTCTTCGGTGCTCAGCCTTCTTCACAGTCCAACTCTCACATTCATACATGACCACAGGAAAAACCATAGCCTTGACTAGACAGACCTTTGTTGGCAAAGTAATGTCTCTGCTTTTGAATATGCTATCTAGGTTGGTCATAACTTTCCTTCCAAGGAGTAAGCATCTTTTAATTTCATGGCTGCAATCACCATCTGCAGTGATTTTGGAGCCCAGAAAAATAAAGTCTGACACTGTTTCCACTGTTTCCCCATCTATTTCCCATGAAGTGATGGGACCAGATGCCATGATCTTCATTTTCTGAATGTTGAGCTTTAAGCCAACTTTTTCACTCTCCACTTTACTTTTATCAAGAGGCTTTTTAGTTCCTCTTCACTTTCTGCCATCAGGGTGGTGTCATCTGCATATCTGAGGTTATTGATATTTCTCCCGGCAATCTTGATTCCAGCTTGTGCTTCTTCCAGTCCAGCGTTTCTCATGATGTACTCTGCATATATGTTAAATAAGCAGGGTGACAATATACAGCCTTGACGTACTCCTTTTCCTATTTGGAACCAGTCTGTTGTTCCATGTCCAGTTCTAACTGTTCCTTCCTGACCTGCATACAGATTTCTCAAGAGGCAGATCAGGTGGTCTGGTATTCCCATCTCTTTCAGAATTTTCCAGTTTATTGTGATCCACACAGTCAAAGGCTTTGGCATAGTCAATAAAGCAGAAATAGATGTTTTTCTGGAACTCTCTTGCTTTTTCCATGATCCAGTGGATGTTGGCAATTTGATCTCTGGTTCCTCTGCCTTTTCAAAACCAGCTTGAACATCAGGAAGTTCACAGTTCACATATTGCTAAAGCCTGGCTTGGAGAATTTTGAGCATTACTTTACTAGGGTCTGAGATGAGTGCAATTGTGTGGTAGTTTGAGCATTCTTTGGCATTGCCTTTCTTTGGGATTGGAATGAAAACTGACCTTTTCCAGTCCTGTGGCCACTGCTGAGTTTTCCAAATTTGCTGGCATATTGAGTGCAGCACTTTCACAGCATCATCTTTCAGGATTTGGAATAGCTCAACTGGAATTCCATCACCTCCACTAGCTTTGTTCATAGTGATGCTTTCTAAGGCCCACTTGATTTCACATTCCAGGATGTCTGGCTCTAGGTGAGTGATTACACCATGGTGATTATCTGGGTCACGAAGATCTTTTTTGTACAGTTCTTCTGTGTATTCTTGCCACTTCTTAATATCTTCTGCTTCTGTTAGGTCCATACCATTTCTGTCCTTTATCGAGCCCATCTTTGCATGAAATGTTCCCCTTGGTATCTCTAATTTTCTTGAAGAGATCTCTAGTCTTTCCCATTCAGTTGTTTTCCTCTATTTCTTTGCATTGATCACTGAGGAAGGCTTTTTTATTTCTCCTTGCTATTCTTTGGAACTCTGCATTCAGATGCTTATATCTTTCCTTTTCACTTCTCTTCTTTTCACAGCTATTTGTAAGGCCTCCCCAGACAGCCATTTTGCTTTTTTGCATTTCTTTTCCATGGGGATGGTCTTGATCCCTGTCTCCTGTACAATGTCACGAACCTCATTCCATAGTTCATCAGGCACTCTGTCTATCAGATCTAGTCCCTTAAATCTATTTATCACTTCCACTGTATAATCATAAGGGATTTGATTTAGGTCATACCTGAATGGTCTAGTGGTTTTCCCTACTTTCTTCAATTTCAGTCTGAATTTGGCAATAAGGAGTTCATGGTCTGAGCCACAGTCAGCTCCTGGTCTTGTTTTTGCTGACTGTATAGAGCTTCTCCATCTTTGGCTGCAAAGAATATAAGCAATCCGATTTCGGTGTTGACCATCTGGTGATGTCCATGTATAGAGTCTTCTCTTGTGTTGTTGGAAGAGGATGTTTGTTATGACCAGTGCATTTTCTTGGCAAAACTCTATTAGTCTTTGCCCTGCTTCATTCCGTATTCCAAGGCCAAATTTTCCTGTTACTCCAGGTGTTTCTTGACTTCCTACTTTTGCATTCCAGTCCCCTATAATGAAAAGGACATCTTTTTTGGGTGTTAGTTCTAAAAGGTGTTGTAGGGCTTCATAGAACCATTTAACTTCAGCTTCTTCAGCGTTACTGGTTGGGGCATAGACTTGGATTACTGTGATATTGAATGGTTTGCCTTGGAAACGAACAGAGATCATTCTGTCGTTTTTGAGATTGCATCCAAGTACTGCATTTCGGACTCTTTTGTTGACCATGATGGCTACTCCATTTCTTCTGAGGGATTCCTGCCCGCAGTAGTAGATATAATGTATTAACAATACAAGTGTCTTAACAATCACCTAATCTAATCCAGAATGGAAAATTGAGAGACTGATTTACCCAAAGTCATTTATTCAGTAGACAGCAAGATGGAACCCCTTACCCAGATCTTCCAAGATGTCATTGCCGTGAACACAGTGAATCTGGCATGAACCCAGACATGAAGATAGTATGGAAAAGTTGGCTAGGGGACACAGGGAGAGATGTCCACATTGTTTTCCCCTCCATAGCAATCTCTCCTTAATCAGCTCAGGAATGTATTGATTCTGGCTCGTCTGTTCTTTTTCAGGAACTTAGACAATGACTTCAGCTGTTATCTTATCTCATTAAGATCTTGGCACTATAAATCCATTTGTTTTCAGGTACAGGTGAGCATATAGATACTGACTGACATACTCTGCAGGGTTTGATTTCTGGTTATCCTCCCAGTCATGATTTACCTCGGTTGGTTCAAGCAAATTATAACCAGTCTGGGGTCACTGGTGCCATTCCTCTACAACAGGCTGTATTTTGTTTCATGGCCACAGACTGGATTTTGAACTCTCACCAGGCATCTCACAAAGAGATGGCCTACTTTACAATATGGGGAGGGTCTGAGGGGATCAGTGACTTACAAACAACTTGATGTTCATTACATGACCATTGGCATTGATTCAAGTGCTGCCATATATAACTAGATACTGATACCCTGTGGCATTTTGGGAAAATGCATATTGCCAGGACTTTGGGACAAGTGATGGGCAACAGAAATATAGTGCACGCAACACATAATTTAAAATGTGTTAGTTGCCACGTAAAAAAAAAAAAAAGTTTTTACTATTTTTACAGGAAATAGATGAATTGATATTAACAATAAATTTTATTTAACCCATTTTGTCCAAAATGTTATAATTTTAACATGTAATCAACATAAAAGTTATTGAGATATTCTTCTATTCATACTATCTTCAAAATCTAGTATAGATTTTATATTTACAGAACATCATCTCAATGTATACATAATATTTACAGTTAAAAAAAACTCCTGTACCCAAGCTGTTCCAAATGTACTTAAAAGCTTTCCAACAACTTAATCAACTATCTAAAAATCACTTCCTTTAATATTTTGCATCTACATTGACAAAACTGTTTTTTAAGAAGATTTAATTTGACTTTGAAGCAAAAGCATATCAGTTTCAAAGCTACATCTGTCCAAGATAAATAAATTGACTCCCTCCTGTATCCTTTCAGGATTATTAACATCCCATTCAAAAAAGTATTTAATAAGTTGAAAACAACTTTAAATTTTTTATGTGTTTAAATTTTTTTTTTAATTTTGGCAGCCAATTTTCATGAAAATACTCTACATATTGATTCATGTTATTAAAAATTGTCATTAATTTGTATTATGAAGTTTTCATTTCAACATAAATTGTTCTGTCTAGCTTGAATTTTCCTTTTTCTTGGAGTTTCAAATTTAACTCATTCATATGCACTGTAATAACAGGGAGAAAATGTAAATCCCACTGGTCATTTTTTTCCTTTGATTATTGAATACTTGGAAAGCATTCCTTTTTTCCAAGACAATCATAGTTAATACAGTAAATGTGGAAAGCTCATCCACAACTCAACCAGTGAGCATTGGCAAAGAACATAAGATCATTAAACTCATTGTCTTCTATTTCTTTCAACAGTTCCATAAACCTGATGATTCATAGCATTTGCACATATATTAAAAGATTTTAACAACTATATCTATAACAGTCATAGAGTCTGCCTCAGTAAACCGAGTACATGAATTTTCAATAGATATCTTACATGTCATGTAAGGAAAGTTTTAGTCACTTGTTTTAAAATTCCAATAAATTTGAATTTTTTACCTAATGCAATTGGAGCACCATCCACTATGATTAAAATGTAATTTTTTTCCCTAAATCTAGCTGAAACTTCTCTTTGACAGATATAGAACACTCAAAGATGTACATCATGAGTTTGATTCTAGGTCACAAACTGACAACATTTCCTTAAGAAAAACGTAACTGCAGAATTAACTGGGCAGTATCTCTCATGTAGCATGGTATTTTAAGTTAAAGAAAAACATTTGCAGTTTTTCAAAGTTTCAATCAAATGATCTTATTGTTAGAATGTTCACATTTGGGCATCTGTTTGGCATCATAATTAAAGCTTTCTCACCTTTTGTAAAATATCTTTTTTAGTCTTTTCCTTATAGTTTTCTATCAAAATCCCCATAACTGAAATAATAATTTCTTTTACTATTGATCTATTGTATGTGTGTGTATGCACGTGCGTTTGAATGTGTTCAAGAATCTAAGCAGTTTTACAGCTGGCCAAAGTTAAAGCTCAGGTCCTCTTAAAAATCATTAAAAAAAAACTTTATCAGTCAACTTATTTCATCAAGCTGTTTGACTGTTAAGAGGAAACTTCTTATCAATTTCACTACAGTTTGCTAAATATATCTCTGAATACTGTCCATTTTATAATCTTAAAAAGTAATTTTTCACACTAACAACAGCTTTTTCACTTTGCTTTGCCACAGGAAATAGCAAATGCGTTTCACATGAAAATATGTAACATACCTTCTTCCAGTCTTTTTTTTTTTTCCTTCACTGTTGTACTGCTCCTGCATCTCCACTCAGTTCCCCAGTACTATGCCTTAATTTTAAAGTTTGTCCACATTTATTAATTGTTGTTGTTCAGTTGCTCAGTCGTATCGGACTCTTTGCAACCCTGTGGACTGCAGCACACCAGGTTTACCTGTCCTTCACCATCTCCTGGAGTTTGCTCAAACTCATGTCCATTGAGTCAGTGATCCTATCCAACCATCTCATCCTCAGTCGCCCCCTTCTCCTCCAGCCCTCTGTATTTCCCAGCATCAGGGTCTTTTCCAGTCAGTCAGCTGTTCTCATCAGATGGCCAAAGTATTGGAGCTTCAGCTTCAGCATCAGTCCTTCCAATGAATACTTGAGGTTGATTTCCTTTAGGATTGACTGGTTTGATCTCCTTGCTGTCCAAGGGACTCTCAAGAGTCTTCTCCAGCACCATAGTTCAAAAGCATCAATTCTTTGGCATTCAGCCTTCTTTATAGTCCAACTCTCACATCCATGCATGACTACTGGAAAAACCATACCTTTGAGTAGATGGATCTTTGTTGGCAAAGTAATATCTCTGCTTTTTAACATGCTGTCTAGGTTTATTATAGCTTTTCTTCCAAGGAGCAAACATCTTTTGATTTCATGGCTGCAGTCACCATCCACAGTGACTTTGGAGCCCAGGAAAATAAAGTCTGTGACTATTACCATTGTTTTCCCGTCTGTTTGATCTATTTGCCATGAAGTGATGGAACCAGGTGCCATGATCTTCATTTTTTCAAGTTGACTTGTAAGCCAGTTTTTTCACTCTCCTCTTTCACCTTCATCAAGAGGCTCTTCAATTCCTCTTCACTTTCTGCCATAAGTGTGGTGTCACCTGCATATCTGAAGTTGATATTTTCACCTAGAAAATTAATTCAGTTATATTACAATTGAAATAGTAAGCATTTCAGTTTGTATCCCTGTAATGTGCAATCTGAATAC
Organism: Bubalus kerabau; assembly: GCF_029407905.1. NCBI lineage: Eukaryota > Metazoa > Chordata > Mammalia > Artiodactyla > Bovidae > Bubalus > Bubalus kerabau. The sequence continues at coordinate 142,245,991 of NC_073624.1, forward strand.
AATAATCAAAGAAATGTGTTATTGTGTTACATTGATGCATAGAAAAAATAATTTTAATCAATCCTTTGATTATGCATTTATGTATAACACTAGGAAGGACACATGTGCTCAACACATCCACTATAACACAGTGTAATACATGATACGAGAAAGTAGGATATAGTCCTACCTAAACAAAAGTATCTTACACTGCTTCATTTTTAAAATTAAAGCTAATTAAAACGAAACAATCACTTAAACATTCACTTCCTAAGTCATCCTAGCCACATGTGATTGCTGCTGCTGCTACTGCTAAGTCGCTTCAGTCGTGTCCGACTCTGTGCGACCCCATAGACGGCAGCCCGCCAGGCTCCCCCGTCCCTGGGATTCTCCAGGCAAGAACACTGGAGCGGGTTGCCATTTCCTTCTCCAATGCGTGAAAGTGGAAAGTGAAAGGCTGCATGGACTGCAGCCTACCAGGCTCCTCCGCCCATGGGATTTTCCAGGCAAGAGTACTACAGTGGGGTGCCATTGCGTTCTCTGAGCCACATGTGACTAGTGGTTACCATAATGGACAGCATAATTGTGGAACTTTGTGGATTGTATCCAGTTTGTGAATTTACCCTGTTTGTTGTTTTTGTTTATCTTTGTTATTTCAAATTTCAGGTTACATTTTAGAGGTCCTAAACTATTTTCCTACTCCTTCCTAAACTCTTTTCTCTACTTTTCTCTCAGGTCTCTCCATACAGGATAGACTTGCTTGCTTCTCTAGAAACCGTTGTTTGTTGAGGATTAGGAAGTAATGAGACAATAGACATGGCATTCAGGCTTTCACAGCATTTTACATTCTCATCTGTACTTTCAATTTTTAAGAACATTCAGAATTCGTTATATTTTCTTTAAAACCTGTGGGGATAAAAATCGAAAAACATTTTTTTAATGTAAAGACACTTTTTTGTTAAATTAGTAAAAACCTTTTTATTTTTCTATAATTTCCATTCCTACCTATTTCTAATTCATTCATAGTCCTTCCTTGCAAGTAAATAATTTAACCATTTTTATACCTAGGTCCCTTTAAGGAGTCAAGCCTTCACCATTTCTGGAATTTTGAAATCATCAGAATAGACACAAGTCAAAAAATATTTAGGTGGATTTTTCCATAGTATCTTAACATCTCTGTTCCTTGTACATAATGAGATACTGAGAATTACAAGTATAATATGTCATTTCCCAATACTTGATGCTTCTTATGAGTCCAGACTGGACAGTCAAAGCAAAGAAGAATCTTTTAAAATGACCAAGTCCCCAGAGTTCCATGTGGGTTCCTAACCTCCCAGAAGCCCAATGTGATATCCACATTGAAGAAAATCCTTTCTGCTGTTGATCAACTCTTGTCGAGGACCTCAGTTCTTGGCCTCTGTGGTCTGCCTCCTTCTCTCTATTCCAGGAGAGGTTCTCTACTTTTCTCTCAGGTCTCTTCATACAGAATAGACTGGTATCTTCTTCTCCTTTATGAGATTCATCTCATGACTGAAAGAAGTTTCTCAGCCAAAGGACCCTGCTATACCACTTTAATCAAGGCCTCAGAAATTAATGAGGACATGAGTAGATAATAAACGACAATAAAGATATTACATCATTTGACAACAGGATGCCAGCCCTCAAGGAGGTCACAGACCAATTAAGAAAGACAAAGGACACACTTGTGACCTGTCTTAAGAAAACTTATGTATCAACAAGCACAAAGTAGGGTGTAGAATGGACTAAATATTCAAAATGCCAAGGGAGACAAGATAAAGGTGGTAAATGCTCAATACCAAAAACCTTTAGCTGGGGACATTGAAGCTGGCCTTATGTACAGATGTTTTTTCCATAGAACAATTTCAGGGAAACAGATGTTTACTCCATGTTCCTCTCTTCTGGATACTTTTTTTTTTAATACAATTTTTCAAGATTATGTTCCATTTATAGTTATTACAAAATATTGGCAATATTTCCTATGTTGTACAATCCATCCTTGTAGCCTGTCTTATACCCAATAGTTTATACCCCCTTACTTCCCCACTCCTCTACTGCCATTCCCCTGCACTAGTAACCACTACTTTGCTCTCTATTTCTGTGAGTCTGCTTCCTTGTTTGTTATATTCACTAGTTTGTTGTATTTTTAACTTTATTTTTAAATATGTGTTTATTTATTTACTGCACTAGATCTTAGCTGCAGTACATAGGATCTATGATCTTCATTGGTGCATGCAGATCCTTTTTTTTTTTTTTTGCAGCATGTGGAATCTTTTAGTTAGGGCATTTGAACTCTTTAGTTGCTGCATGCTAACTCTTAGTTACTGCATATAGGATCTAGTTACCTGAGCAATGATCAAACCCAGGCTACCTGCGTTGGGAGCACAGTCTTAGCCACTGGACCACCAGGAAGTCCTTGCTGTATTTTTTAGATTCTACATACAGAATACAATATTTGTCTATTTCTGACTTATTTCACTTAGTGAGCATACTGTCTGCCCAACTTTCCCAGATAAATAATTCCTCTGAGTTGAAGTGCTGAAGGGTGCTATTTAATTAGAAATGTTAATAGACAAGGTTAACGTGTTAAGTTGTTTTGTTACCGCCAATGATATAATTGGATTATTAGATTAGTTGACCAGTCAGCTGGTTCTGAGGGAATGGGACCCAAAGGGAAGCATTTTGACAGGAGAGTGAGGTGAGACAATGGAACACTGGTCTGCACGGTGCTCAGGATGGAAAGACAGCTCAGGACTCCGAGCTGAGGGAGAAGCCAAAAGACCTACAGTGCTACAAGGCAAGGCCATCAACTGGTGGGCAAGGAAGGGAAGAACTGAAAAGTGTGTCCCAGCTTGCTAGAGGACTTTGGAGTTCACAGGGCCACTCATTCGCCACCCCAATTAAAGATGCTCTGCTCCCTGCCTGGCCTTGCTGTGGTTTTCCCAAACAAAAGCGGCTTTGTTGTTGGGTGAGCACCGGGGCCTGGAAGCAGCTGTGAGTGTGTGGACTTCCTGGTTGCAGCCTTTCTCCTCTGAATGCCTAGCTGGGACCTCTTGGTCCCAAGCCTTTTATCTCCCGTGTTTCATCTGATTCTCATTGGGTATATTCTGTAATTTGCTTTGTCAACTGCCTCTCCCAAGGAATTATTCTCTCTTGATCTTTCACTCTACAATCCCTTTTTTTGTTTGGTTCAAAATGTAGTTTTTAATTAATCTTTTAGCTTAAACACTTATCAAAAGTCAAAGACTCTAAAATGTTATGTCACTAGAAAGAGCAGTTCCTTGCCTTTCCCACTTCACCCACATGCAGTTGTATCTTTTAGTGATTTTTTCCCCTCTGATTGACCCCCAAATTGTTACATAACATAAATATACTGTTACTTAATTCTTCAATTATGGACATTGTCTATTGGCTTCTTGTTATAGTACAGGAAGGCTTAGCTCTCTTTCATATCCTTCTCCTCCCTCATCCTGTCCATTAGTTACATGATAATGTTTGGGTATTAATGCATTTTGAGTATTTTAGCTATTATGATTAAGCAAATACTGCTTACTGATAAGCCACACAGTATACACTATGATTATGTTCCTGATGTAATTTTTTTATCTCTCCTGGAGTTAATAATTACTTCATTTTTTAAATTTGCTTAGTTTAAAAATATGACCTGTTTCATGAATTTGCACGTCCCTTTGGGCAAGGACTACGTTGAGCTGCTTCTTGTCTTTTCAGCTGGGATACACATGCTTCCAAAGTAAATGCTTTCATGCTGCTTTGAGTCTTGGTGGCTGTTTCTTTTTTATTCAAAACCCCATAAAACCTTGTCCTTCTTGATGACAAAAGTCACCCCAGATCACAGGACCAAAACCAAGCTGTACACACAACTGATGCTACATAAATACATAAACATCCCCATTTCGTTTGTTGTCCGTGATTTTGTCTATATCCAGCTCTTGCCAACACCTTTGCATATTGTAGCAAACCAAGTTTTACTTGTCAGTGTTGCACACAATGAGGCAAAAAGTCACACACATCCTGTGAAGTGAGACCAGCCCTTTACACTGACTCTCATAGTCCTCAAGATGCCGTATAACTCTAGCAACTGGAGATAAGGCTTGTGGAAACCTCATCCTTCTGGAAGATAATCTTAAATTTAGGAACAAACAGGTAGCGTCTTAGAACCTGCAGAGCTTGTCCCAAAGTGTGGGCCCTCACTCAGAGCTCACTGGATCTCCTTTGGCACACAGTTATAGGAGACATGGTTATTTCATAGTCTTAAGTAAGTTAAAAGTAGTGACAAACTAAAAAGAGGTGTTAATAGAGGTAGACACAAGAGCAGCAGGAGAAAGAAAGATGCTTGACCTTACAGAAAGAATAACAAAGAAAACAAAGAAAAACCAAAAAGTGAAAATCAGAATTGCGTTTCAGATCAGATCAGTCGCTCAGTCGTGTCCGACTCTTTGCAACCCCATGAATTGCAGCATGCCAGGCCTCCCTGTCCATTACCAACTCCCGGAGTTCACTGAGACTCACGTCCATCGAGTCAGTGATGCCATCCAGCCATCTCATCCTCTGTCGTCCCCTTCTCCTCCTGCCCCCAATCCCTCCCAGCATCACAGTCTTTTCCAATGAGTCAACTCTTCGCATGAGGTGGCCAAAGTACTGGAGTTTCAGCTTTAGCATCATTCCCTCCAAAGAAATCCCAGGGCTGATCTCCTTCAGAATGGACTGGTTGGATCTCCTTGCAGTCCAAGGGACTCTCAAGAGTCTTCTCCAACACCACAGTTTAGTTAGTATCAAAGCAGATGTTTGTAATTATGACTTCCATATCATTCAAAAGGCATTCTAGGCATATTTCTCAAATGTGAAGTCCTGGTACTTGCTAGAGTGCACATGTATTGTCTACAAATACGTGTAATATTTCACCCTTTGTGATGTCAGATAAACAGGTAGGTTAAGTTCCATTTGACCTTAATTCAGTGGCAATGCCAATGGCAAACTTCTATGGCCTGGAAAAGACTTTCTTTCTTTTTTTAATATAAATTTATTAATTTTAATTGGAGGCTAATGTGAGAGCTGGACTGTGAAGAAAGCTGAGCACCGAAGAATTGGTGCTTTTGAACTGTGGTGTTGGAGAAGACTCTTGAGAGTCCCTTGGACTGCAAGGAGATCCAACCAGTCCATCCTAAAGGAGATCAGCCCTGGGTGTTCTTTGGAAGGAATGATGCTAAAGCTGAAACTTTGGCCACCTCATGGGAAGAGTTGACTCATTGGAAAAGACTCTGATGCTGGAAGGGATTGGGGCAGGAGGAAAAGGGGATGACAGAGGATGAGATGGCTGGATGGCATCACCGACTCGACTGATGTGAATCTGAGTGAACTCCAGGAGATGGTGATGGACAGGGAGGCCTGGCCTGCTGCAATTCATGGGGTTGCAAAGAGTCGGACACGACTGAGCGACTGAACTGAACTGAATTACTTTACAATATGGTATTGGTTTTGCCACACATCAACATGAATTGGCCATGGGTGTACATGTGTTCCCCATCCTGAAACCCCCTCCCACCTCCCTCCCCATACCCTCCGTCTAGGTCATCCCAGTGCACCAGCCCCAAGCATCCTGTATCATGCATCGAACCTGGACTGGCGATTCATTACACATATGATAATACACATGTTTCAATGCCATTCTCCCAAATCATCCCACCTCGCCCTCTCCCACACAGTCCAAAAGACTGTTCTATACATCTGTGTCTCTCTTGCTGTCTCGCATACAGGGCTATCGTTACTATCTTTCTAAATTCCATATATATGCATTAGTATACTGTATTGGTGTTTTTCTTTCTGGCTTACTTCACTCTGTATAATAGGTTCCAGGTTCATCCACCTCATTAGAACTGATCCAAATGTATTCTTTTTAATGGCTGAGTATAGTTCTCAGAAACTTTACCTACAGGGTTATAAGAAATAAATTTGAGTAAAACCAAAGGGATTTGTTTTACTCGTTGTCAACAGAACCTGCAATAAAAATTTTGTTTGATAGTGGCATCCTCTCCTGAGCTTTCATATAACGAATAGAAATGTCTAGTATCTTAGCAGTTTGTGAAGTAATCGGAACAGACCTTCAGTTACAGAAAGCTGATGGCTGTATATTATATCCCTCCTTCCAACCAAAAACAGAACCTGTCAGTAGAGGAGAAAGTGGCTACACTGGAACCAGGTTAGAAATGGAGAGTCACAGTCTCATGGTCACACCTGGCCACCAAAACTGGGTTGGAAATACTCCACATTAAAAAAATCTATCTGGAATGAAGTTCAGAAAAAAACTTTGCTTTCCTTAAGGAGTATACATTTTCTTGTCCAAACTGAAAAACACATGTGTGATTGTTTATGTTTTTCCTCCCTCTTGACTATCAGTTTCATGATGTAGAGAATGTATCTGCTCATTATATCCTTACAACTTAGTACAGTGGTTGATACCTAATAGACACGTAAAAAGCTGCTACTGAATTAATGATATTGAATGATATTTCTTTTTCATGTGGTCACCAGGAAACTCTGGGCTAAATGTATAGCTTACCACTACTGTGTTACTAGGTTGAATGGTGTTCAGTTCTCTATTTTTCTCATTGTCCTTACTTCCTATTTTAATATTAATTCCCCCTGACATATGTTTTTATCTTTGATAATTTTATTGCATGTTTTTCAGCTACAGGCCACCTTAAATCAACTGTTGAACAGAGCATAAAATAATTTTTATTATTAAAAATGAGTTATTTGCTACTACCAACAGAAACATTCTAGTAAGTCTGATAAAAATTGCCTAATTCTAAAAAGACTAATTATAATTAGTTAGTTCAGTCACTCAGTCGTGTCCAACTCTTTGCAACCCTGTGAATCACGGCACACCAGGCCTCCCTGTCCATCACCAACTCCCAGAGTTCACTCAGACTCACGTCCATCAAGTCAGTGATTCCATCCAGCCATCTCATCCTCTGTCATCCCCTTCTCCTCCTGCCCCAATCCCTCCTAGCATCAGAGTATTCTCCAATGAGTCAACTCTTTGCATGAGGTGGCCAAAGTACTGGAGTTTCAGCTTCAGCATCATTCCCTCCAAAGAAATCCCAGGGCTGATCTCCTTCAGAATGGACTGATTGGATCTCCTTGCAGTCCAAGGGACTCTCAAGAGTCTTCTCCAACACCACAGTTCAAAAGCATCAATTCTTTGGTGCTCAGCTTTCTTCACAGTCCAACTCTCACATCCATACATGACCACTGGAAAAACCATAGCCTTGACTAGACAGACCTTTGTTGGCAAAGTAATGTCTCTGCTTTTCAATATGCTGTCTAGGTTGGTCATAACTTTTCTTCCAAGGAGTAAGCGTCTTTTAATTTCATGGCTGCAATCACCATCTGCAGCAGTCTGGGAGCCCAAAAAACAAAGTCTGACACTGTTTCCACTGTTTCCCCATCTATTTCCCATGAAGTGATGGGACCAGATGCCATGATCTTAGTTTTGTGAATGTTGAGCTTTAAGCCAACTTTTTCACTCTCCTCTTTCACTTTCATCAAGAGGCTTTTTAGTTCCTCTTCACTTTCTGCCATAAGGGTGGTGTCATCTGCATATCTGAGGTTATTTATATTTCTCCCGGCAATCTTGATTCTAGTTTGTACTTTTTCCAGCCCAGCGTTTCTCATGATGTACTCCATATAAGTTAAATAAGCTGTCACCTAATTTTTCCTAGATTAAAATACTGAGATTTTCCTTGGAACTTTTACTCACTTACTCTAATGGTAGCCAACAATTACTAAATACTAGTCTCTATGCCAGACATCTCACTTATACTAACTCATTTAATCTTCACAACTCCTCTCAGGCACTAAGAATGTGTCTCAAAGAAGGAAAGACAGTGTTACTAAAATTGGATGATTATCTGATTTATCAATAAGGAATTTATCAGTCCATAACACAGTACAACAAAAGTCCATTACAATAGCAGATTGGATAAGTAAAGGCTTATTTTTCTTTGGCAAAAAAAAAAAAAAAAAATACAACTGGAAGGTATTTCAAAGTTGGCAAAGAAAATCTACAGTGCTATCAGACTCTTATCTTTCCTTTAAGCATCTTTTGTACATCATCATGCCCTTTGCTTCATGGTCCAAGATGGCAGCACTATCTCTGGTCTTCCATCTGCAGTCTGGTAGGAAGAAAGGGAAAGGCAAGAAGCAAAAAGTGTTTGCTAGCTGAGCGTGTTTCCTTTAGCACAAGAACAATAGCTTTCCCTAGATGCCTCACCAGATGACTTTCACTTATCTCATTGGCCAGAATGAGGCCACATCACTATTCCTTTTGCTTATAAGAGAAGTTGGGAAATGTGGTTTGACACAGAGGTAAAGAATTTGCTGCCAGTGTTGGAGACATGGGTTTGATCCCTGGGTTGGGAAGATAACCTGGAATAGGAAATGGCAACCCACTCAGTATTCTTGCCTTGAGAATCCTCTGGACAGAGGAGCCTGGCAGACAAGACTGAGTGACTGAGCATGGATGGGAAATGTGTTTCTAGGCAAGGCATATTGCTATCCCAAGTAGAATCCAAGTCCTAAGTTTCCCCTCCCCCTCTCCCCTCTCTCTCTCTCCTCTCCCCCCTCCTCTCTCCCTCCCCTTCCCTTCCCTCCCCATTTTCAACCTCCTAACATGAATCTCCAGAGAAGGCAATGGCAACCCACTCCAGTACTCTTGCCTGGAAAATCCCATGGATGGAGGAGCCTGGTAGGCTGCAGTCCATGGGGTCGCGAAGAGTCGGACACCACTGAGTGACTTCACTTTCACTTTTCACTTTCATGCATTGGAGAAGGAAATGGCAACCCACTCCAGTGTTCTTGCCTGGAGAATCCCAGGGACGGGGGAGCCTGGTGGGCTGCCGTCTCTGGGGTCGCACAGAGTCGGACACGACTGAAGCGACTTAGCAGCAGCAGCAACATGAATCTCTGGAGAACTCATCTCTCCCCTCTCCCCTCTCCCCCTCTATCAACGGTATCTCTAATGTTCTCAAATATGAGTAAGCAATAGTAATATATCATGGAAATTAAAAGAAGGTCAGACTGTATAGAAATAATAGCGTTGAGTCTATTTTTATTCTGGTGTTACTTAAGCATAAGAAAAAATGTTGGTTTTCACTGTGCTAAAGGTGTATAACCAATGTCTTACATATGATCATATATGTTATAATGTCTCTGTGCATTGAGATATCACCAGATATTCTGTACTAAGAGAATTTCTGATGTGCCTTGCAGATATCCTCGTCCAAAAAGGCTTAAAATTTATCAATGTGTTTAAATCTTCACACACACACAAAGACAAAAAAAAAAAGTAGTATTAAGCAGTCAGGACTCAAGTAAGTGAAGAACATTTAGTGATAATCAGGATTAATTTTGAGGAAGATGATACTGTTGGGGTTTTAGAAAGAATAAACAACAGACATAATGAAATATCTGCAGCATTTTTTTCCATTTATGTGGAGGGAGTTGTTTTCCCAACAAGATGTGGTATCTTGTTATATAAATATTAAATATAATTCTTATAATGGCAATGGGGGAAGAAAACTTCAAACACTCTATGGTTTAAATTAAGTTTATCTCCTTCATCCAAATCCCTCTTTAGCTAGATAAGAGAACTATAATTCCTACAAATTCTAAAAGACTGGAATCTAAGAATGGGTTGAAGAAGGTTTTTTGAATGACATCCTGATGCAATATAAGTGCTCAGTAGTATTCTCTACAGAAAAAAAAAAACAAAACTTAATAAAAAATATACAAGTATTAACAAATAACTTTCAAATGGTTAGAACTAGATAGCTGAAATGAAGGCATTGGGTCTCTTAGGAGATGTTAATTGCATTCTGCCTTTCATTTTATCTTCTTTGGGTTTGATTGGTTTTTACAGGAGCATGGTTTGAGGGAGAATTCAAGGTATTTGGTTTCTGTGAGGCCAGCAGTTCTGTGCTTTTATCATGTCCCAATCAGGATGCCTTCTCTCCCCTGTTGAAAACCTGTCTTCTTCAAGCCTACACCTTCAGAATCTTCCCTGATACCCTCTGTCTACCCCTCTTCCCTTCCCTATATCTAGTTGAGTTCATCATGGTGTTGTCTGTATCATGACCTTTTAATTTATCATACAAACTAGGACTATTAAATATTATGCTAGCTCAACAGAAGTCAATCAGGAGTAACCCAGACAACCCAGGTGTGTGGTCACCCTACTTATTTGGTCCACAAACCTCTGACATCCATAAGGGAAATATTCCCGTAACTGTCAAGAGGTCAAAATCATGAAAATGGGTTCAGATTTCTCCTGGAAAGTTCCTTCCCAGTTATGTCTGACTCTTTGTGACCCATGGACTGTAGCCTACCAGGCCCCTCTAACCATGGGATTTCCCAGGCAAGAATACTGAAATGGATTGCCATTTCCTTCTCCAGGGGATCTTCACAATCCGGAGACCGAACCCAGGTGGGTTCTTTACCCACTGAGCCACAAGAGTTGTCTCCTAAATCCTATTTGCATTTAGACACATACCTGTCTGGGCATCACCTGTACACTAAGAAAACTTCCTTTTTGAGTTTTGTCTCTCATTTGATGGCCATATCTTCACCAAAAAAAAAACAACAAAACACCTTTAAAGACTTCATGTGACAGGGGGTGGGAGAGGATTCTGGTCTGTCTGCTGGGTTCACAAACCAGCTAAGAGATGGACCCCCTCTTGGCAGCACCAGGCACAAAGTTGAAATTCCTACCTCAGCAAAGTGCCGAATTGATGTCATGATCCTCCTTGTCATTTCTCACAAGGTAAATCATGAATGTTGAATGTATAGTAATTATATAGTGCCTGGATTCTTTGAGATTTAAAATGTCATGGATTCAGTGAAGTCCTTGTTCAAGCATTTGAGCTGCTGTCCTGCCGTCTATGGGGTCACACAGAGTCGGACACAACTGAAGCGACTTAGCAGCAGTAGCAGCAGCAGCCTGCTAGTTTTAGAGAAAAGCTGTAGACTAGTCTGCAGGAATCCCAGTGACCCATTTCCTCAAAGAGATAGAGTGGCTTTTTTCTATCTATGTGTTAATATTTAAGACTACTATGCCCAGAACTCCAACTTTCTCCTCACCACCAAATTTCTGGGAGACTTGTCTACACTCTTGCTGTACGTTTCTCACTCCATACCTTCTGGCTCTCTCACCCTCTGTACCATGAAAACTGTTCTGACAAGGGCCAGCAGTGCTTGGGAAAGTCACTGGAAACTTTTTCAGGTTTTATTGTATATGAACTCTTCCCACTGAGCAATTCCTCTCTGATGTTTTCTTCCTTTGGCTTCTGGCATGTCCCTCTCTTCTGGTTTTTGGTCTTATCTACTGACCTTCTACTTTCAGTCACCTCTTGAGCATCAGTGTTCTCCAGGTTCTGTTTTGGGCTATCTTTTCTCCCCACCCTCACATTCTTCCTTGGAAAACACAGTGATTCCTTCAGCTTCAACCACTACTAAAAAACCAGTGATCGTGAGTTGTAGATTTTCTAAATAGCACAAAATTAATCCACTTTACTTCTATTGTAAAAATTTCTCTCATTATACAGTTAAATGGGATTTGAGTTTTAGAATTTCATGGAATTTCTCCCATAAATATTCAGATCCCCCTGTCTGCATAACCTGTCACATTATCACTGGTGTATGAATTTTTGGTTAGGTAATTTATCTGAGTTCAAATCTCAACTCTACCACTTACTAGTATGAATTTGGACAATGAATTATGTAACCTCTCTGTGACTCTCCGGCTTCCTTGTCCTGTAAAATGGGGTTAATAATAGGAAATCCTACCTCGTGTAGTTATAGGGAAGATTACAGAAGCTAAACTATATGCAAAGTATTTGGAACATGCCTAGCACTTGAAGTCCTCTTAGCTGTTGTTATTTCATGTGGTCACCTTACCTATATAGTGAAGACTCCTATGATTTTCTGTGAGATCTGTCATCTTTCATGAGCATTAAATGACCTGTTCTCATGGAGATTCCATAGATACCTCAACTGCAACATGTCCAACACTGAGTTTGTCCCAATTGGCCCCCTCTTCTTTTCCTTATTTGCATGAATGGCATCAGTTATCACTCTCCACCCAGTCATGAAATATCAGTTTTACTCTTCACTACTTGCTTTCATCCATCTAATTGGTCATGTCACTTCTGTCTTCCAAATGCCATAGATTGGACCCATTTCTCCACTGTCACTCATCATCTCCCTTCCTTTTCTAACTCAATCTACTTCAGGTCAGTAGTCTGGTCACATTGTTGTTGTTGTTTTTTAGTCGCTAAGTCATGTCTAACTCTTTGCAACTCCATAAACTGCAGCACTCCAGGCTTCCCTATCCTTCACTATCTCCTGAAGTTTGCTCAAACTCCTGTCCATTGAGTTAGTGATGCCATCCAATCATCTCATTCTCTGTCACCCCCTTTTCCTCCTGCCTTCAATCTTTCTCAGTATCAGGGCCTTTTCCAATGAGTCAGGTCTTTACATCAGGTGGCCAAAGTATTGGAGCATCAGCTTTAGCATCAATCCCTCCAATGAATATTCAGAGTTGATTTCCTTTAAGATTGACTGGTTTGATCTCCTCGCAGTCCAAGGTCACATTACTCCACTGTTAACAGTCTTTCAAGGCACTCCACTGTCTGTAACAGGGCTATGCAATATAATTTTCTGCAGTGATGTTAATCTGTGCTCTCCAGTATGGTTGCCACTAGACGCATGTGGCTGCTGAGTACTTGAAATGTGGCTCACAGAACGGAGGAAATGAATTTTTAATAGTTTAATTTTGATTAGTTTAAACATAAGTAACCTCCAAAACTTGTGGCTACCAAATTGGACAGCAGAGCTCTAGAGGACAGAGTTCGCCCAACCTGGCTTGGAAAACCTATATTCCCCATCCCCTATACCCTACCCCAATAGTCTGCTTATTTTGTACTTTTATACATCTGTGTTTTTGTGTATGTTGTGCCCTTTGCCTACCAGGTCTTTCTTACCTTCTCAATCTGATGAACTTTTTTTTTTTTTTTTTGACAAATCTGATGTTAATTTGCTAATGATTTTTACCAGACTTTTAAGTTTTAGTTTATGAGACAGGATCATAATTACTTTCCTCCATTACTAATACCCTGATTATTTCAAATTCCAAAAATGGAAGTCCAAAATATCATGCTGTAGAGTTTCTTAGGAGTTAGCTTCTATAGTGTTTTCTGCAAAGGAGCCAGGATAATCCCCAGAATGCCTCTCTTCATTCATAGAGCCATACAAATTATATATTTCACTATATTCTTGGACAAGATCTGGTACCAAGTAGTGAATGCTCTGACCCCTTCTGAGGGCTTGCTGGGTCTTGTGGGTGAGATGTCACTGGTGATCCACTCATTCACCAGCTGAATGTTGTTTCAGTGTTTCCACAGCACATCAGGTTCATAGTTGAATTTCTAGCATTATTTCTAGCCCTAGTAATATATAGGAGCTCATAGTTTCCCACAATTTGGGTGAAATCCTCATTCTTCCACAGATTAAGAACACCAAAGGACTCTGATATATCTGCCCCACACAGCAACATTACCTTTGGAACACCTTTTGTTTTTGGCCCCAGGGATTTCTTTTGACTAAAATCTTGACTTTGTTAAGCTCACTTCCTCTTCCATCCAGGTCTTTCTAGCATAGATGAACCTTACTGGTGATCATAGCTACTAGCCTCCAGTTTTTCTTGATGGAGTCTGAGCACCTTAGCAGTCTCTAGTCACTCCTTCTGAAGACTTTTCTGTGTATGCACTTCCACTCACTTTAAATTCTTAGTAGCAAGTGATCTGATGAACTCTTATTCAGCTTTGCAACCTAGGTAAAATGTCACTTTCTCTCAGAAGCCTTTTCTGACATCAAATCCAGAGGCACACAGATTTACTTTTTCTTCTGTGCTCCCTTGCACTTTGCGTTTATCACTGTTGTAATAGTTTTACCACATTATGTTTTAGCTATTTCTCTTCTCCTGAAAAAATTGTTGATCCTTGTAAAACAGTCCCTAACTCAGTATCTCAGACTTATTAAACATGCAAATGTGCTGCTGTTTAATCACTAAGTTGTGTCTGATTCTTTGCCACTGCATGGACTGCAGCCTGCCAGGCTCCTCTGTCCATGGGATTTCCCAGGCAAGAATACTGGAATGGGTTGCCATTTCCTTCTCCAGGGGATCGTCCCAACACAGGGATTGAACCCATGTCTCCTGCTTGGCAGGTGGATTCTTTACCACTGAGCCACCTGGGAAGCCCTATTACACATGTGTTGAATGCATAAATAAATGAAACATTGAAAACTATACCTAAACTTTGGGTTCCTGGGCATTAGCAGTCTCGTATATTTCTCATCTTTAATCTCCTTCAGTCATTGGTACAGTGCCTGTCAAAATACCAATCGAAACAACTGATTTTGAAATGGGTTGGCCAGCACTCCAGTGTTCACAACAGCACTATTTACAAAAGCCAAGACATGGAAGAAACCTAAGTGTCTGTCAACAGATGATGGATAAGGAAGATGTGGTATATATACACAATGGAATATTTACTCAGCCAAGAAAAATAATGAAATAATGCCATTTACAGCAACATGGATGGATTTAGAGATTATAATACTAAGTGAAGTAAGTTAGACAGAGAAAGACAAATGTGATATGATACCACTTATGTGTGGAATCTAAAAATATGATACAAATGAACTTATCTACAAAGCAGAAATAGATGTACAGATACAGAAAATAAGTTTATGGTTGCCACAGGGTGGGGAAAGTAAGGAGAGAATTATAAATTGGAAGATTGGGATTAAAATGTATACACTACTATGTATAAAATAGATAACAAGGACCTACTGCATAGCACAGGAAACTATACTCAGTATCTTGTGTATATGTATGTATGTATGTGTGTGTGTGCGTTTAACTGAACCATTTTGCCATACAACTGAAACTAACACAACATTGAAAATCAATTATATTTCAATAAAAATTTTTTAAATGAATTGGTGAAAGATTTGGGAGTAATTCTGACTCTAGATTCTGAAGGCTCTACTTCTTTACTAAATCAGATCATCAGAAAGGCATGTATCTAACTTCTTCAGAAATATTAATACTAAGGACTACAATGTAATACTATGCCTTCATCTTTGTTGTTGTTACAGTAAGAAATGATCATGCTGATAAAAACTGTTGTTGTTGTTCAGTTACTAAGTTGTGTCCAACTCTTTGTGACCTCATGGACTGCAGCATGCCAGGCTTCTCTGTCCCTCACTATCTCCCGGAGTTTGCTCAAACTTATATCCCTTGAGTCGGTGATGCCATCCAACCATCTCATCCTCTATCACCCCCTTCTCCTCTTGACTTCAATCTTCCTCAACATCAGGGTCTTTTCTAATGAGTCAGTTCTTTGCATCAGGTGGCCGAAGTCTTGGAGCTTCAGCATCAATCCTTCCAACGAATATTCAGGGTTGATTTCCTTTAAGATTGACTGGTTTGATCTCCTTGCTGTCCAAAGGACTCTCAAGAGTCTTCTCCAACACCGCAGTTCAAAAGCCTCAATTATTCAGCACTCAGCCTTCTTTATAGTCCAACTCTCACATCCATACATGACTACTGGAAAAAACCATAGCTTTGACTATATGAACCTTTGTTGGCAAAGTGATGCCTCTGCTTTTTAATATGCTATCTAGGTTTGTCATAGCTTTTCTTCCAAGGAGCAAGCATCTTTTAATTTCATGGTTTCAGCCACTATCTGCAGTGATTTTGGAGACCAAGAAAATAAAGTCTGTCACTGTTTCCATTTTTTCATCATCTATTTGCCATGAAGTGATGGGACTGAATGCCATGATCTTTGCTTTTTTGATGTTGAGTTTTAAGCCAACTTTTTCACTCTCCTTTTTCAGCTTCATCAAGAGGCTCTTTAGTTCCTCTTCACTTTCTGCCATTAAAGTGGTATCATCTGCCTATCTGAGGTTGTTGTTATTTCTCCCAGCAATCTTTATTCCAGCTTGTGCTTCATCCAGCCCAGCGTTTCTCATGATGTACCCTGTATATAAGTTAAATAAGTAGGATGACAATATATAGCCTTGACATACTCCTTTCTCAATTTTGAACCAGTTGGTTGTTTCATGTCCAGTTCTAACTGTTGCTTCTTGTCCTGCATAAAGGTTTCTCAGGAAGCAAGTAAGGTGGTCTGATATACCCATCTCTTTAAGAACTTTCCAGTTTGTTGTGATCCACACAGTCAAAGACTTTAGTGTAGTCAGTGAAGCAGAAGTAGATGTTTTTCTGGAATTTCCTTGCTTTCTCCATGATCCGGTGGATATTGATGATTTGATCTCTCATTCCCCTGCCTTTTCTAAATCCAGCTTGAACATCTGGAAGTTCTTGGTGCACATACCACTGAAGCCTAGCTTGAAGGATTTTAAGCATAATCTTGTTAGCATGTGAAATGAGTGCAATTGTATGGCAGCTTGAACATTCTTTGACATTACCTTTCTTTGGGATTGGAATAAAAACTGACCTTTTCCAGTCCTGTGGCCACTGTTGAGTTTTCCAAATTTGCTGTCATATTGAGTGCAGCACTTTAACAGCATCATCTTTTAGGATTTGAAAAAGCTCAGCTGGAATTCCATCACTTCCACTAGTTTTGTTCCTAGTAATGTTTCCACTTGACTTTTGACTCCAGAATGTCTGGCTCTAGGTGAGTGATCACACCATCATGATTATCTGGGTCATTAAGACGTTTTTGTTCAGGTAAAAACTACTATATATAAAATAAACAGCAAAGTCCTACTGAATAGCTCAGGGAGCTATATTTAATATCCTATAATAAACCATAATTGAAAATAATATGGAAAAGAATATGTATAACGGAATCAGTTTGCTGTATACCAGAAACTAATGCAACATTGTGTATCAACTGTGCTTCAATTGAAAATAAAAAGAAAAAGAAATCATAATGCAAAGACAGGATTTTCAAGAAAATTCTGTTGAAGACTTTGTTCTGTGGTTCAAGACTTCTTAGAGAAACATACGTGTGAGAATTCTTCTGCTAGGATAATACTGGAAAGATTTGCTCCTTTGTAACATACTCGCACACATCCTTTCATTAGTTAATGACAGCTACATGGCACTTCACATTTCATTCTGGCTGCCAAAAAGCTCAGAATTAAGTCATATGTATCATAATTAGTAATCTCGATATTTTTAGTTTAAGCTCAAAGTAAATTCCATTCTTCAATCTCTGTCTTAGCTGTTTTTGGACCGGTGCAATTTGTTGTTAGGAGTCTGAGATCTTTTTGTATTATTAATATTCTTTTACATATTATAAATATTAAACAAAACAAACAAGGTTTCCAATTTTAAATGGTCTGTTTGTATGTATCTGAATCTTCTCTCCAGCTGGTCATTTTCTTAGAGATAGGAATTCACTTTTTCTCCTCTGCTGCATCCTCTCTGTGGCTGTCACAATTCTGCAGGCAGTCAGGGCTCAATAAATAGTTGTTGATTAACAGTATCCATGCTAATTAATTCAGCCAAAACAGGAGTGTTGTGATCTAATTCTAATACTAAAAAAACTACTTGTAAAGCTGAGTTACTATATTAATAAATCTTAAGACTGAAAACAAACACATGAAATTATGTTCAACCTCATTAACAATCAGAGAAATACAAATCAAAATACTGAAGCACTGTTCTTGGACAGTCTTATTAGCAAAAAAATATTTAATGATAAGTTACTGGCAAGCATCCTGAGAAATAAGTGGAATTCTGATCACTAGAGGTGAGAGTGAATAACTTTTCTAGAAAGAAATTTGACAATATGGGTGAAATCTTCAAACATGCTTATATTTTTGATACTGCAATTGTATTTACCCTATAAAAACAATAGGTATGAAAAAATCAAGTTCAAGGATCTTTTTATAGTATAAGTTATGATAGCAACAAAACTGAAATAACTGTCAGAGAATAGAAAAGTGAAAATTTGTACAAATGTTATAATTTGGCAACATTTATAGATGCCTTCTATCTAGAAATCATTTTTCTATGAATTTACCCAAAAATAATATGTGAAATGACATATATGAAAGGATATTTATTTTAGCATTATTAAAAATTTTCAGCTTTATGGAATTGGATAAGTAAAGCATGGAACCTCTCTGACAGATGACTAGGCATCTTTCAATTTGCTGTTATCAAAGGAATTTATTGACATAGGAAAATGAACACAGTAAATTGAGATACAAATGTAGTTTTCAAAACAGCATTTATAGGATGTAATCATTTTTAAAATAAAAGCTATGTTAACATTTAGGTATGCCATTGTGCTTTTATATACTTTTCAAATTGTCTACAATGAACAAATAGTACTTGTTTAAAATTGAAAAACCTAGTGGAGGCAAGTATGCGTTTATGATTTTAAAAAATTCAGTTGGAAGCAGCACACGATAAAATGGCACACCCTTCTGAAGAAAGCTGTTCTCTAGCGGTAGGTCAGGCACTTTACACTGTCTGGACTTAGGCACATTAATAGAAGCTCGATTAGGGCTTTCTGAAGTGCACTGCCTAATCATCTGAACCGTGTTAGGAAGCTGGGGTTACAGAGGCAGAAGGCTTCCATCACCTCAGAGCCTGGACACCAACCAGATGCTGCTCTCCTAGTCACTGTGGGGTCCAGCATACCATATATGGTTTCTCCACTGTAGAAGCTCATAGCTAGAAGCCTCCCTCCAAAAAAGAGCCTGGCCTCTAGGACTAAGGCAGGAGGATGCAAGAGAAAATGGCCTCATCACACTTCCTGTTTGGTTGCTGCATCCCAGTAAGTGGGCCTCCACCTTACCAAAAAAAAAAAAAAAATGTGTAAAACATAGTGTTTTGTTTTCTAGCCAGTTTTGTAAATTAGTGTTTTGATGTACAAGGTAGTACTAAGAGATCTGACAAGAGTTAACATTTCCAGTAAAGTCCCAAATCTAGTCCCTTTTTTAAATTTTATTTTTATTTATTTATTTGGCTGTGTTGGGTCTTAGTCACAGCATGCAAACTCTCAGTTGTGGCATGTGGGATCTAGTTCCCCACCCAGGGATTGAACCAGGGCCCCCTGCATTGGGTCCAGTCTTAGCCACTGGACCCACCAGGAAAATTCCCCAGATCTAACCTCTTGTTCATTTTAATTCAGTTTGGAAAATGTTATTGAGCACCTTAACAGCTCAGGGACCCATACTAAATGACGCAGAGAATACAAAAGGCAAAATCCCATTCAATGAGCACCTACCTTGAAGTTAGGGGCCAAATTTGGACTTCATATTCTTGATCTCTTTGTATATTCCCAATCACACTGAAAGGGAAAATCAAGTGAATGTCAAGTTGCTCAGTCGTGACCAATTCTTTGCAACCCCATGGACTATACAGTCCTTGGAATTCTCTAGGCCAGAATACTGGACCAGGTAGCCTTTCCCTTCTCCAGGGGATCTTCCTGACACAGGGATTGAACACAGGTCTCCAGCATTGCAGGCGGATTCTTTATCGACTGAGCCACCAGGAGAGCCCAAGAATACTGGAGTGGGTAGCCTATCCCTTCTCCAGAAGATCTCCCCAACCCAGGAATCGAACCAAGGTCTCCTGCATTGCAGGCAGATTCTTTACCAGCTGAGCTATCAGGGAAACCCCACTGATAATCACCCCTCTGGGGGTCATTAATTTGATCCTCATCTAACAGATGACATAGAGGAACAGAGCAGATACAGATTTTGCCCAAGCCAGATACTAGCTGGTGAAGCTAAAATCTGAGCTCAGATCAAGCTGATCCCAAAGCCCACATTTCCCCCACTATTTATCAATATACTGGCCTCTACTTTAGAGATTTACAAGTCATGCACACAAATATCTTTAAAAAAGTGGTTAGGGAGGAGGCAGGAATGTCCTATAAGCTCATTTCAAACATCTAAAGTAATTCAAAGGAAAGAGAGCAACCCTTCAGGGATACTGAATGAATGAACATCTTCACAAAAGGGAATGGCAGCATATAAACCAGACAGTGGAGTTTCCTTAAGATTCTGGCAGGATGGTATCGAAATGTCTCAGCAGCTCACAACAGCAAGAGCATAGGCACAGAGATGGGACCTAGGAGCTCTGCCTGAGAAATGGTGTCTGTGGTGTACATGGAGGCAACAGGTGGAGACACAGCTGGTGAGGCAGTTCTGAGCCAAGCCTTAGAGAGGTCTGAATTTATCCTATGGACAGATTTTGAGCAGAGGAACAGCATACTCAGAACTGTACTTTAGAATGTTTACTTAGAAATATTTGGTCCAGTTGATGTTTTCCCCCTTTTTAATTTCATAAGGCAATTCTGATTGTTAGAGAGCAAATAATGGCCATCTTGAAAGGTTGGGCTTTTTTTTTTGGTCCTTTTCTGCTTTTTAGTATGTAGATTTCCTTAGGTAAGTTCTTAACAACAGTGTAAATTTAAGAACTCACTGTCTGAACATCACATATTAGTCTTTCATTATAGACCAATGTTATTTTCCCATTCACCAAATTACTTCAATACAGCAAATGTGGATTGGTTGCCAAGATATTTCAATCAGCTCCGCTTGGTTAAGAAAGACTATGAATGCTGATGGATAAGTGAGTCCATCAGTGTCCCCTCTAGAGGCTGTGTCATTATAACCTCACCTCTCATTGACATCAGCTCAAGTAGATCCACATTTTAGGATGCAAAGCCAAGTTAACTGGCCAAAACCAATAGAGACTTAATTTGGAAGCAGGAAAAAAAGAATTCTACATGAAGATAAAAAGCTAGAGATGAATGTGGTCCTCTTTTTTGTTGTTGTAACTCTTCAGTGAGTGCTACCTGACAATCTACTCAATTTAATATAACCCCCTGGGAAGCCCACTTTCTTCCTAAGCAGAAAACCGTAAAATGTCAGAAATACATAAAAGGCAGCTTATATCTGGAAGAGGAAAGACAGGTACACTTTTAGAAGAAACACCTATGAGATGAACCCTGAAAATTAGGCAGTTGGCACTGCTCATCTATTAACTTTTCTTTATTCCCAGCACAAGGACTGCAGCTTAGGGATCTGTTGAAAACTCCTCACTCAGTATTCCAAAGGAGATTGTGAGCACCGCTGGTAGAAATGAAAATCAAGGAGCAGAAGAAGGTATAATGATCAGTTCTGATACACACATGGGAAGGACAGTGACTGTTTCCTCTCTTCCCTCTACTTCCCCCTCCATCCCAGGCTGAGACGCACCACCTCACACCTGAATTCTTTCACAATCGCTGCTTTCTCACCATCCCTGACTGTGACAGCCCTCTACTTTGCAATGCTCCAGGTTTTCAAGCAGCTAACTAAAGGGAAACCTAAGTACTGTGGACAAGCCTCAAGGGTAGGGAAAGGGGCATGGCATTTAACAGGTGGGTCCCAGACCCACTCGTCTACTTCAGCCAGAACTAATAATTTTCATCTATTTTGTTCACTGAGCTTCCACTTAAGATTTCTTAATAAGAAAATGGTTTCATTCTGTGCTTTCACTGCCAAGGGCACTGGTTTGATCCCTGGTCAGGAAAGTAAGATCCTGCAAGCCATGTGGTGCAGCCAAAAGTAAGGAAGTAAAACAAATAAAATAAAAATTGGAACTTTCCTGGTGGTCCAGCAGTTAAGACCGTGCTCCCAATGCAGGGGGCCCTGGTTCAATCCCTGGTTAGGGAACTAGATCCCATACGCAACTAAGACCTGGTGCAGCCTAATTAATTAAAATAAATTTAAAATAGTTAAAAAAAAAAAAAAAAAAAAACCTAGTGTTCTAATGGGCTCCAAAATCACTGCAGATGGTGACTGCAGCCATGAAATTAAAAGACGCTTACTCCTTGGAAGGAAAGTTTGACCAACTTAGCATATTCAAAAGCAGAGACATTACTTTGCCAACAAAGGTCTGTCTAGTCTATGGTTTTTTCAGTAGTCATGTATGGATGTGAGAGTTGGACTATAAAGAAAGCTGAGACTGAAGAATTGATGCTTTTGAACTGTGTGTTGGAGAAGACTCTTGAGAGTCCCTTGGACTGCAAGGAGATCCAACCAGTCTATCCCGTTTTTTTTTTTTTTTTTTAGATGTTGAATCTGGTTTTTATTTTTTATTTTTTTTTAATTTTATTTTTAAGCTTTACCTAATTGTATTAGTCTATCCTAAAGATCAGTCCTAAGTGTTCATTGGAAGGACTGATGTTAAAGCTGAAACTCCAGTACTTTGGCCACCTGATGCGAAGAACTGACTTATTTGAAAAAGCCCTGATGCTGGGAAAGATTGAAGGCGGAGGAGAAGGGGACAAGAAGGATGAGATGGTTGGATGGCATCACCAACTCAATGGACATGAGTTTGGGTGAACTCCAGGAGTTGGTGATGGACAGGGAGGCCTGGCATGCTGCAGTCCATGGGGTCACAAAGAGTTGGACATGACTGAGTGACTTAACTGAACTGAATGAGCGACTGAACTGAACTAAACTGAATGTTCTAATGTTTAAAAGAAAGAAGGAAGGAAAATGCTTTCATTACCAAAATAACTTTATATTTTTGAGATTAGTTGTTTGTCAGTTGCTTCATTTGCTATTATTTTCTCCCATTCTGAAGGCTGCCTTTTCACCTTGCTAATAGTTTCCTTTGTTGTGCAGAAGCTTTTACGTTTAATTAGGTCCCATTTGTTTATTTTTGCTTTTATTTCCAATATTCTGGGAGGTGGGTCATAGAGGATCCTGCTGTGATGTATGTTAGAGAGTGTTTTGCCTATGTTAAGAACAATGGTTGTATATCACTGCAAGCCTGCTGCTGCTGCTAAGTCACTTCAGTCATGTCCGACTCTGTGCGACCCCATTGATGGCAGCCCACCAGGCTCCTCTGTCCCTGGGATTCTCCAGGCAAGAACACTGGAGTGGGTTGCCATTTCTTTCTCCAATCCATGAAAGTGAAAAGTGAAAGTGAAGTCGCTCAGTCATGTCCGATTCTTAGCAACCCCATGGACTGCAGTCCACCAGGCTCCCCCATCCATGGGATTTTCCAGGCAAGAGTACTGGAGTGGGGTGCGATCGCCTTCTCCAACTGCAAGCCTGGGTTCACACTTTTCATCATCTGACCCACTAGCTGTACCAGCCTCGTTTTGAAACCATTCTCCTGCCCATCATTTCTCAGTACATTCATTCTCTTCCAAACTCCCTCCAAGTCATAAATAACTCTTAAGACATTTCTTTGACTTCTGGCCATGTCTTGCCTTGCATCTATCTCGGAAGCATTTTCATCTCTGTGTGTCTCGTCTGCCCAGTGGACCAGAGGCTTGGGGTCATGTGGGGCCCCATCTACAGAGACAGTGAGCACTCACACATGCATCCTCATTCTTGGCTCCTTCCTACCTCCCTGCCCTTGCTGAAACCCTCCTTCACCCATTCCAGAGACTGAGCCCTCCTTTCTTGAAGCTCACCTCTTGCCTCTCTCATTTCTGAGGTTCCAGTGTGTTCCTACCTCTTCTTCTCAGTTCAAATGCCCATCTAGTCAGCACCCCATGATTTAGCTAGCAATCATTACCTGTCTTGAATTATTCTCTGGTTGTTTCAGGTGTTATATTTGTCTCCCTCAACCTAGCTGCAGGCTCAGTGAGGCAATGGGTTGGCCCTTAACACTTCTTGATATTGGCAAATATCATGTTTTGCTTTTAGCAAACAACACTCAAAGGTCAGTGGATGAGTTGACTTCTCCTTAATTCCAATAGAAAGGAATTTTCTGTCTGTTTTAAAAGGCCAATCCCTCTTTCATATTTAATGCTGCAATCACTGCTCTAAAAGTCATGACCATGTATAAAATTTTCTAAAAGGAGAACCATAGCACTTTTAACCTGATTTCCATCCTGATCAGGTTTTTGTAGTTACAAATAACAGAAGTGTAGTCACACCAGGCAAGCACATAGCAAGGTGTTTGTAAGGATTCAGGGAAGCAGGTGAAGTGACATCTGGACCCGCTCTCCCCCGCCTGCAGAACCAGAACTGTGAAGTAGAAATTGACTCCCCTACCCACTTCTTGCATCCTCGCAGAGACAGAAGAGTTGACTTTTCAAGCCAGGGCAGCTTCTTTGTTTCCTCAAGGCTTCTCAGCTCCCTTATGACTCCACAACTTTATATAGACACATATCTCTTCCCACAGTCCCAAATGCTGAGAAACCTTTCAGTTAAGCATCTGCAACTCTCTTTCCCAGGTCCCTCTGTTCTCATCTTAAGAGAGAAAATCTGCTTGACTCAGCCCAGTTGTGGGCTGGGATTTCTCATCTGTCAGGTGTCCAGTATGGAAGAAGGAGGCATGTTGTACAAAAATGAACCACCTAGGGAATCTGGAGGAAAGAAATAATATGGAAGAGGAATGACTGAGAGATAAGGACTGACCTTTAGGGACATTTATTATTACTTGTAACACATTAAAATATGCCATTGGCTCCCTCTGATTTTTACCTCTTCTGTTTTTCAAATATGCTTGTCTCTTGAAAAGTGTCCTTAATTTCAAAGTGTACAAACAGAAGGAAATCAGCAACCTGGAACCCACCTGGGTTAGCCTGAGTGTGTCTGATCAGTCAAAATGAAAGCCAGCAGGGTTTGTCTCAAAGAAGCCTCTTGTGTCAACCCTCTTTAAAAATCCCCTAAATTTAAATAGACTCAATTTCATATCCAAATTGGAACACTCTCTTGTGCTAAAAGATTGCATTCTATTTTTGTATCTGAGTCCATTAAAAATGGTCTTCTGTGGTGGCTCAGACGGTAAAGAAGCCACCTGCAATTCAGGAGACCTGGGTTCTATCCTTGTGTCAGTAAGATCCCCTGGCGAAGGGAATGGTTATCCACTCCAGTATTCTTGCCTGGAGAATTCCATGGACAGACGAGCCTGGTGAGCTACAGTCCATGGGATTGCAAAGCGTGAGACAAAACTGAGTGACTAACACATACTTTCATTAAAAATGAAATGTATATGTATACATAAAAATACATATATTTTAATGCATATGTGTTCCATGAGCTTTCCCCAGTGGATATCGTTCTGTCGTGGGGTTTTGACTACTGAATGGCATAGTGTTTGTTGTTCAACAAAGAATACTTTAGCATGAGCTTGGTGTCTGAAAATCAGCACTGTTTTTTTCAGATGAAGACTTGGAGGAAGCATTTTTTAAAAAAATGCTGTCAGGTTTTGAGGTTACCAATATTGTTTTCATTTTAAAAATAAGATAGAAAACTTGTTGCCATATAATAGTATTATCAGTCTATGGCTCTCCACTCTGCAATTTTTAACATAGAAAATTTTCCCATAAGACCAAAAATAAATGAGAATTCCCACCAGACCTCCAACAAAAACATAGTCAAGTAGTAAAGTTCAGAAACAAGAAACTTAATTAATTCTCCAGGAGAGAATTATGGAGACACGGCTAGCATTTTTGGACTAAAGGTGTATAACACCAAAACAAAACTAAACATTTTTGAGACTACTTTTACCTTCAGTGATAACAAATTATTGAATTTTCTGCCAAAGGAAAGACTTATAGAACCTGCAAGACTCAGATTTAACAGAAAACAAATCAGTATTATTGGACATTAATGATTTTTGAGTCTTTGAGATGGATTTTATAGTCAACAACAATGATTCTGTCTTACTCACATTGAATCATGTAGGAAGAAGGAATTTTGAAATTGGCATTTCCCATACAATTTATTGCCTACAACCAAAGGCAAACACTGGTTTCTCCTGGTATCTCTCAACTTCACCATCACTATTTCTGCATAAGAGCAGAACTCCTTTAACAAGGTTTGTGGGTGAAATCAGAACTCTGCTGTAGGGAAGAAGCTCCTCAGATCCTTCCCACTACCACTTTCTTCCTGAGCCTGTAGATATGCTTTGATGGATACAATATTGTCTTTGTTGATATTCTCCCTAATAATCTACTTGATGCAATATACACATGACAGTATTGTTATTTTTAGCAGACAGGCAGATCCTTTTTTCTGATTCTGAATTAGAGATAACACATTATCTAAGAATCAGTTGCTCCCTCCTCTGTGCTGCCATAGCCAAGGATATTTCTTTTCTAACATAACTAATGTAACCTGTGTGTGTGAGTCACCCAATCATGTCTGACTCTTTGCAACCCCATGGACTATAGCCCTCCAGGCTCCTCTGTTCATGGCATTTTCCAGGCAAGAGTACTGGAGTGGGTTGCCACGCCCTCCTTCAGGGGATCTTCCCAACCCAGGGATGAAACCCAGGGTTCCTGCATTGTAGGCAGATTCTTTACTGTCTGAGCCACCAGGGAAGCCTGAGTAATTTAAGTTGCATTATATATGAGTAGCTCATCAAACCACAAATGTCTCCCTTAATTGTATACCTTGAGGGAAAAAAAGTGTCTCCATCATCATTGTATCTCCCAAGGTCCTTGGTATAGTACTTGGTGGAACCAAGGGGCAGCTTGTGGACGTTCATTGTCCCATTCTCAGCCATCTCAAATAAACACATTATTCAAGGGAAGTTGCACTGAACAAATATATTAAGACAATTTCTCTAGCCCACTCCTCTTCCTCTTCCAACCTGATTGCATAACCTAAGCATCCTTCCTAAATAGAAGTTGAGCTGCCTGTCACTTAGGAGAAAGGAGTAAGAAAGAGGGAGGAAGATAGGGAGATAAAGAGAGAGAGGAGAAGGAAGAAGAGAGACAGTTAACACTTTTTGAGCCCCATCTGCCTGGAATCATGTTAAATACTTCGCCTTATCTCATTTAATCCTAACAGCCCTGAAAGGGGAATATTATTATTATGTTATTTTTCAACCTAGAAAATTAAAAAGGTTAAATAACTACCCAGAGTCACCAGTAAAGAAGCAAAGTCAAGTACTCAGAAACTGTTAGAGGATTGAGTAAATGATCTTATCACTGAGTATCACCTTTCCCCAACACTTCAATGGGAGCAGTTGAAAACTGGAGTACGATAAAAGCAGCCCATCGTTTCACTCCATAGCATTTCAGGAACACACGCATCCATCCACCCGTCTATCAGATTGAATGAAGTCTGTGATGTACTTAGGCAAGGATGCAGACAATTGTTGGAACACAGGCAGACATTGTTGGAAGACATTGTCTCTGTGGCCGGTCAGGGGCAGGTCAAGCATAGCTCCAGTGTATCTTCTTATGGTTCTTAGAATGGCCAACAAGATCCCAGCCGGGTGTTGGTGAAAGAGCATCTACAGAAAGTAAGATCTAATATAACCTGGAAAGCCCAGTTTTTGCTACACTATAGCCTTCCATACTTAGAATTCCAGACAAACTGTGCCTGCAAGCTGTGTGCATATGTTCAGGAAATGTTGACAAATATCGAGTACCTCTGGTTCTTTTTTTTTAGTTGGAGTATAGTTGCTTTACACTGTTGTGTTAGTTTCTGCTGTATAATGCAGTGAATCAGCTATATGTGTACATGTATCCCCTCCCTCTTGTACCTCCCTCTGACTTCCCCCAACCCCACCACACTAGGTCATCACAGAGCCCCAAGCTGAGCTCCCTGTGCTATACAGCAGGTTCCCACTAGTTATCAATTTTACACATGGTAGTTATATATGTCAATCCTAATCTCCCAATTCATCCCTCCCTCCCTTTCAAATTCAGCTTTAGCGAGGCCATGCATTTCTCCAGAAAGAGAAAACAGTTAAAGAAACCAGAAACAAACACCATGCTTAAGTGCCCTAAACAATCTCTTGGCTTCCAGCTTCCCCAGCTGAGGCAGCCAGTTCCCTGAACCCTCAATAAACCTCAAAAAAAAAAAAAAAAAAGAATTGTAGTCTACTATTTTGAGAAGTGTGCCCCAGTGTAAACTATTACAATATTGTAAAGTAATTATCCTCCAATTAAAAAAATTAATTTTAAAAATTTTCTTGGTACATTTGTTGGAAAAGCTCGTGCCTCACCCACCATGGACCTACTGAATCAGAATATTTAGGACTGGAAAAGAAATCAGCATTTTTAACAAGCTCTCAAGGAAACTCTCATTTATGTGAGAATAACCTTCCATTTAAAACATTCAAAACCCATTAGTGTGGCAAACTTTTCATTCCAGTGCCTGGCTTTGTAGAAGCAACAGGGGGCCTCAAGTTTCAAGCTTTCTTGAAATTATACTCATTAAACCGCATGTTAATCATGGATCAGGGATTGCACATAATAAAACCCATTAAGCTTTTGTGTGTTCCTGGAAGACTGCATATTGTATAATAATACAAATGATCCAGTGGTTAAAGTCATTGGCTATAAGGAAAAGCAAAATTAATTATCAATGACCACGTTGCTTACCCAGTTGACCTAAATCATTAGCAAATGTAATGGATAGCATAAAAGTAAGACATATTTGGCTTTTATAAGCACTTTAAAGTGCTCCACAAGCATCTACTATAGTCCCCAGATCTTGTTGCCAGCTTGGAGGATAGTTACAGGAGACTGTGTATGTGAGGTCAGTGATGGTCCTCTAGAGAAAATTCACTATGAATTCATGATAAGACATAATCTGTTATGATAACCTGGTTTTATCATGGAGCAGGAAGGAAACTGTTCCCTTTTTTCAGTGAAATTAACTCTTTTGTACCAAGACCACCAAGATGTCTTCTCATTTAGCTACATCAACATTTCCACCCATGTGTTCCATGGAACACCAACCCTAAAAGATGTTGGCAGGGAAATGGAAAGGGATGTGGAGATGGATCTTCTGGAGCAAACACTTTTGGAAAGTGCCACACGCTTGAGTGCCTTTTGGAGAATCACAATGCAAACCAGAATTTTAAGGTTCTGAGAGTCCAGCAGTAAAGAAACTCACATAAGTTTTGCATTACTCAATGACCTGGGCTGCAGGAAGTAGGATGGACTCTGCCTATCATAAGTAGAAAAGGGAGTCAGAGAGAAGATATGAAGTAGCCTCCAGAATATATGTAAGGCTGGAAAACTAAGGATGTCAAATACAGAAAAACACTTGAAAAATCTGTCTCAGGCACTGCCATGGCTGCCATGAATCATCTCATTTATTCCTTTGACTTTGTGTCATTCCCCAGATGAACCGTCTTAAGAGGAAGCATCTAGACAGACAAGCCAGAGGCAGAGAAAATTATTATCTATCCTGTCAAATTCCTTGCAGCGGATAATAAAGGCCCTCACTCCAGGATTTACATATAGACAGTACCCTCTTCCAGACTGACATATCTAGTAATAATTGTCTAGCTCAACTTTGCTTAACCCAGCATTTTCCCAAATTATTCTATACCATTTCTTCACATAGCACCTATTAATAGTAGAACACACTTTTGGAGATGGAGGTAAATTGTAGTAAATAGCATGTTATTTGGGGTATGTAATTAATATGTGTCATACATAATTAGGGTATCTCATCATTAGCCTCACCTAGGGGCTTCCCAGGTGGCGCTAATGGTAAAGAACATGCCTGCCAATGCAGGGGGCGCAAGAGATGTGGGTTCAATCCCTGGTCAGAGAGATCCCCTGTAGCAGGAAATGGTACCCAAAACAGTATTCTTGCCTGGAAAATCCCATGGACAGAGGAGCCAGGTGGACTACAGTCTTTGGGGTCACAAAGAATAGGACACAACTGAGAACACTTCAAGAGCAACTGAGTGCACATCATTAGCAGAGTTAATTTTGAAGATACACTGATCTGTCATTTATGTTTGCAATAGGACTCTGAACAGGTCACCCCTGGAAAGGAATAGGTTCTGAGGCAAGTCATTCTAAATGTTTCAGTCCCCCCATTTTTGTTACCCTACATGAACTTTGGTTAAAATAAACCCCAAGAGCAGCCTAGATGGAAAGAAATTAAAAGGGCAACTTGCAGTCTCTGGGCAGGTTGAAGGGGGTCAGTACCTCATCATCTCAGTAACGGTGGTGAATACAGTGATTTTGTTGCTTTTCTCTCCATTAATACAACAATCTGTAAGGCACTTTGTATTTCACAGCATGCTTCCACCCACCATACCTCTTTGATAATAAAAGCTCAAAGCTGATAGTTCTCATATGAGCCCAGGATCCCCTGAACTCCAGCATGTAGACCTTCCTCCTCCTTACTCAGCAGCAGGCTCCCTCCCAGAGTCACTGTCTAGAAGTGACTCTGACTATGAAATCACTACAACAAGACCACATTCCAGGTCTTATATGATACTAAGCGAGGGCAAGACACTACTCTCTGCCCCTGAGCACTGAGGCTTCACTTGTTTGTGTCTCCAGTTTTCCCACACTTTGGAGTCCAGAGTATTCACAGTCAGATTGATCCCATGGGAGTAAATGAGCTCAGTGCAGGGAAAATGAGGACCAGTAAGGATGCAGCTGGCCCACACATGACAGAGAGAGAGAAGCAAAGCTGGGTCTCACAAGTGTGGATATTAGACAGTCATCCAGCTGTTTTCAACCCTAGAGAAGAGAGACGTTCTGCATATCGTTCTGCCTTAATTGTGTCTTAAAGAGGCATGGGTTAGGTTGACTCTGCCTGCTTTGCCTGTGTCCAGCCTATGTCAGACACTAAAGGCCTGACCCTTGCAGACCCAGCTGTGCCAAAGCCATGAGTACCTGCTCTGGAAGCATGCTAGCTGCTCCTCCCCACCAGTGATCAGGGTTCATACATTGACCTGGAACTAACTCCATTAGTGACCCTGACTGGTCAGCCAGGTGCTGGCCAGGAAGCTAATACTTCCGCTACAGTTTCTCAGCCAGATGAGACACAAGCCCCATGTCCCAGGTCTCTGGGTTTGACCCATTTTTCCTGTACCTTCTCAATAACTCTAATGAACTGCTCTATCAGATGGGATTAGATTTGGCTGCACCTAATAGAAGACCCAGAAAGCGTGCATGCTAAGTCTCTAAGTTGCCTCCAACTCTTTACAACCCTATGCACTGTCGGCCACCAGGCTCCTCTGTCCATGGGGTTTCCCAGGCAAGAATACTGGAGTGGGTTACCATCTCCTCCTCCGGGGAATCGTACCAACCCAGAGATCAGACTTGAGTCTCTTATGTATCCTACGTTGACAGGCAAGTTCTTTACCATTAGTGCCAAATGGGAACCAGAATAAAGTGACTTAAACCCAGAAAATTTGTTTCTTTGGGTAAAAGAAGTCCAAACATAAGTGGTCCAGTACTGGTTAATTGGCCTCACAAAGTCATCAGGGAACCTTGGAAAAGACAGAGAAACACTCATCTTTCTGCTCCTCAGAGACTCTCATGATCTGGAAGAGCCCCTGCAGCTCTGTCCATCACTTTTACATTTCAAACAGCAGGAAGTAAAAAGGAAGGGATACTCAAGGGCCTTTCTCCAGCTGTCTGTGTTTCTTTCAGTGAAAGTTCAGAATTCTTTCATAATCTTGACTGTATTTCAATGGCTAGAACTTAGACATATTGCCATATACAGCTTCAAGGGAGGCTAGAAAACACAGCTTTATTACTGAATGCATTGCCACAACCAGTAATATAGGGGGTTTGTTAATATATTAGTGTATTAAGTTTACATTAATGTAAGCGGTCCAAGGTTGGTTTCCTGGCTGCACAATTACCAGGACCTCAGGTTTCTTTTACCTTTTGGTTCTACCATCTTTAACATGGGATTTCTGTGTTGTCTTAATCAGTTTGGGCTGCTATAACAGAATACCATGGACTTGGTGCTTAACCAACTGACATTTATGTCTCAAAGTTCTGGAGGCTGGGAAGCAAGATCAGTGTGCTAGCAGATTTGGTTCTTGGTGACTGCCCTCTTCCTGACTTGCAGGTGGTCACCATCTTGCAGTGCACTCACATGATCTTCTGTGTGTATACAGAAAGAGAGAGCTCTGATCTCTCTTCCTCTTATTATAAGAACACTAATCCCAGAATGGGGGCTCCACCCTCATGACCTTATCTAAAACTTCCCAGTCAGCTCTTCTAATCCCATCACAGTGGAGTTAGGGCTTCAACATATGAATTTTAGGGGATACAAACATCCAGTCCATAACACACTATGGATGCCCCTTTTGCAGCATTCATATCTTTAGTGCAACTAGCTAGAAGAAAGAGAAGCTGGAGACCTTAAAGACACTTTCTGACAGTTCCATGTATCTCTCTGCTTACATACCATTAACTAGATCTTAGTCACATGGGCACACTTTGCTGAAAAGGAGACTGAGAAATACATTCTAGGTGGCCATTTCCAGCTAATTTGGGGGGAATTCTAATTCTTGAAGATGAAGAAATGCATATTAGAGATAATTATCCATTTCTATCACCATCTACAAGTAAGAAAGGCATAAAGGATATTGGATAAGCAAATAATAATACCTTATAATATAATACCAAATAATATAATAATACCAAATAATATAACTTCCCTAACTCCACTGGGATGTCTTCTAGATGCTGAGACATGGATAAGAAACTCTGTCACAGCCCTGACCCCTGTGTCTAATTCCTGCTGTATTGAACTAGATTTTGCCTAGACCAGATTTCTCTTAAATTTGAAGTGATGGTGTCACCTTAGAGCTCGCCAAATCATCACATCCTATCTACCCTTACCCTCCTCCTTAACCCTGTCTAAGAGCTCCTAGTATGTTTATACTACAGGTTAAGCCAGTTTTAACCAAAATAAAACAAGAATTCTTGGTTACTTTAAAAAATTATTTTCTACCCATTTCTGATCATAGTGTAGGTCTAGTACCTCTTTTCAAATGGACCTTTTGACAGAACCAGATGGATTTGTATTTGTAACTAGAAGCACGCAGATGAATGAATGACTGAAGTGAGGTTTTAGCTTCAACTCAACCACTGAGCATTTCATAGTTGTCCTCTGCAAGATAATACAAGAAGAAACTAACCAATTTTAACCAATAAAATTATGAGTTCAGCCCACCACCTTGAAATAAAAAATTAGCCATTTTCAAATAGGCATGCCAAGAGTAATAGTTATTTTTGTCAAGTTCAGGGAAACTTTATAGAAGTTTAGAGTTCATAGGCATGTCTAGCTGGTCCAGCATGAGGTCCACAGATCTTAGCACATTAGACTCAGGAAAGTTGGTACTACCATAATGGTACCCAAATTCCCAGCACCCTGATCATGTGTACTTACAAGAGTATCGCCTTCACAATAAGGAAATCCGGTGACCTAATTTTAGCACTGTTAAAACTTAGTAACTCTAGGCAAGTTTCTTTACCTTGAAGAGCTTCAGATTATTCTTTCTAATGAAGATACAAGCAGTCAGTTGTTAGAAGATTAAGTGAGTACATCTAAAGAAGCTAACACAGAAGATGGTCAGTAAATGTACTCTGAATCTGAATTTATGTAGAGAGAAATTTCATTGCTGTTAATTAAATATTGTGTACATCACTTTTTTTAAGTGGACTTGAATCTTATTCTAAATTTCTCGTTTTTGAAAAACAAACTGAATAGTTTCAAAGCTCTGTTACTAGTATAGTATTTAGTACAATGAGCTAGTCAATTATTTTTCATTAAAAAATATAAAAGCTTGTATTGGAAATTATACCCATAAAGTCCATTTAGTTTTACAACTTAATTATATGTAGTAAAAATTTACTGCCACATTTAACAGGTATTAACCTAATTCTTTTCAACCAAAAGCAATATTTGACTGGAAGTGAACCCTAAGGTGAGGAAGGGAAAGGGACTCCCTTAAATATTTCCTTAATATTTATTTTTCAAGAAAGGTCAACTCACCTAATGCATGAGTTTGCTTAATGTCTTATTTGTGTTATCTCAATATTTTTAGTAAAACAAATTTGTTACCATGGTGTTGAATTTTAGCATTACTGTGAAATAGGCCAATATCAGGAGGGCAAAACCAACTGTGAGTTTTGCAAGAACAAATTTTAGTCAGCTGCGTTTATACCTTGGTTAAAACAATTTTTAAAACTCAAGGAATACCTGGGAAAGACGAGTCTTTCAGATTAATCTCTTCCTGTATTCTGGAGAATTTGTCTCTTTCTTTTATAGTAAAAACAAAAAAGAAAATGAATGTGCCCAAGTGCACATTATTTTTTACTTAATATACTTCAGAGTGAAATCTTACCAGAATTTCCATCTTATTTAATGTGTTGCTGTATAAAATAAAATATTCTTTAATGTTGTCAATAAAAATCCATGACACCATAAGTATTCTGTATGAAACCCCAATATGTTTCATATAGAATATTTACATCTCATAGCTTCCGAAGGTGTCAGCATTCATGTGCGTAAGTAATAATACAGACTTCTTGGGTGATTATCTGAAATTCAATTTGATTCTACAACTATTCATTGACTAGTGTATAATCCGAGTTAAGTTTATATAATGAATGAGATTCATACTTCATATCAGCATCACCAGCTACCACTTGTGAAGCTCCTTACAGATATTTAGCCATGTGGTAGTTTCTACAGATAAAAAGATATGTAAAAATACAGCCCCAAGAAGTATGTATTTATTATATATTATTGTATTATTTTTAATGTTGACAATGCCAGCATATTACATTTGTATAGTGCTTATAAAATTGTCAAATATAGTTATATCCATTATTTCACTTAACACCCTCAATATCCTTGTAAGGTAGTTGTGGAGCAGGTAAAATCATTTCCATTTCATACATTAAGTGAGCCTCAGCAATTAGGCAACCTGCCCAAGGTCACAAAGCTAGACTGATGGCAAAAGTAAGATTAGAACCACATTTACATCTAAGGACTTTTCCACTTAATTAACTTCTTCAGAACATTTATTTAGGAAGCCCAGACGTATTTATAAGATTTATAAAACACCTAGGCAGTGTGATTCATGGCAAATAGATGGGGAAAAATTGAATTCAGTGACAGACTTTATATTCTTGGGCTCCAAAATCACTGCAGATGGTGATTGCAGCCATGAAATCAAAAGATGCACACTTCTTGGAAGAAAATCTATGACCAACCTAGACAGCATATTTAAAAGCAGAGACATCACTTTACTGACAAATGTCTGTATAGTCAAATCTGTGGTTTTTCCAGTAGTCATGTATGGATGTGAGAGTTGGACCATGAAGAAGGCTGAGAGCCAAAGAATTGATGCTTTTGAACTGTGGTGTTGGAGAAGACTCTTGAGAGTCCCTTGGACTGCACGGAGATCAAACCAGTCAATCCTAAAGGAAATCAATCCTGAATATTTATTGGAAAGACTGGTGTTGAAACTGAAGCTCCAATACTTTGGCCACCTGATGCGAAGAACTGACTTGTTGGAAAGACCCTGATGCTGGGCAAGATTGAAGGCAGGAGGAGAAGGGGCTGACAGAAGATGAGATGGTTGGATGGCATCACTGACTCAATGGACATGAGTTTGAGCAAATTCCAGTGGATAGTGAAGGACAGGGAAGCCTGGCATGTTGCAGTCCATGGGGTTGCAAAGAGTCAGAAACAACTGAGTGACTGAACAGCAATAGCTAGCATCTAGTGAGATGAGAGGAGAAGGCAATGGCACCCCACTCCAGTACTCTTGCCTGGAAAATCCCATGGATGGAGGAGCCTGGTAGGCTGCAGTCCATGGGGTCGCTAAAAGTCAGACAGAGCTGAGCGACTTCACTTTCACTTTTCACATTCATGCATTGGAGAAGGAAATGGCAACCCACTCCAGTGTTCTTGCCTGGAGAATCCCAGGGACGAGGGAGCCTGGTGGGCTGCCATCTACGGGGTCTCACAGAGTCGGACATGACTGAAGCGACTTAGCAGCAGCAGCAGCAGCAGCAGTGAGATGAGAACAGGGGTACTGCTAAACATACTAAAATGCACAGGAATGCACTTGAAGAAACCCAAATAAGAAAGAATTATCCCTTCTAAAATTTCAGTAGTGCTGAGGTTGAGAAATTTTGTTTTATAAGTGCTAGTAAAGATTTTGGTTTAGTGATGGAGCTATTTCAATTTCAAAACAGATTATTATAGATAATAATAAATAATAATTATAAATGGGTATATACTATGGAAAAAAATTGGGAAATATTATGAAAAAAATTATTGGGAAATTCTAGATACCTATTGTTTCTGAGCAGGAAGAGATAATGATCATTTCCAGAGGACAGCATTCTGGAAAATCTCAGGCAAACTAATTAGAAACCCAAACACATCAGAAACTCAAAGATAAATTGGGTACCTTTCTGAGAAAACAATTTCAGTGCCTAAGGCAATCGTGGTGCTATTTCCCCTCTGAAATGTGGTATCATCATCTCCAACTGTCAACATAAAGAAATTAAAAATAAATAGGATAGGGTTTGAGACTCAGATTCTCATGTTCTTTAAAACACAAAATTTTAAAAATAGAGAATTATTTGGGTTTAAAATGAGATATCTTTCTGGGCTACCTTTCTTGGAGTCAGCCCTTCTCCATTTTTTCAGATTCTGGGAGACTGATAATTAAGGATTCTCTTGTCTCCACCACTGGAGTGGTCACATGACACAAGCTGAACCAATCAGATTCTTTTGGGAACTCAGAGCGAGGTCAATGAAGCAAGTTCATTTGATGTCTCACCCTGAAGAACTTGTCTATGCAGTCCTGCGAACGTGATTCCCAGGGCTACTGTGACGCTTGTTTTCCATAGCCCTTGTTATTCATCTGTCTGGCTCCTAGGACGAACTCCGGCATTCTCCAGATAACTCGCTTTCTTTTTCTTTAGACTTTTTGAGTCAAAACTTCACCACTTACATCATGAGTAACCTTACAAAATCACTTAACATCTCTGTGCCTTAGTTTTCTCACTTGAGAAACAGGGATAAAAAAAGAACCCATCTCTCAAAGTTGTGGGGAGTAAATGAAACAGTATAGGTAGAACTCTTAAAACGGTCCCTGAAAGAGAGTAAATGTCATCTTTGCTTGAACCAACAAACCCCAGGTGATATAATTTGGTATTTTGTTTTAGGAATGGTTAGTGGCTCAGAGCGGAGAAGGCGATGGCACCCCACTCCAATACTCTTGCCTGGAAAATCCCATGGACGGAGGAGCCTGGTGGGCTGCAGTCCATGGGGTCACGAAGAGTCGGACACGACTGAGCGACTTCCCTTTCACTTTTCACTCTCATGCATTGGAGAAGGAAATGGCAACCCACTCCAGTGTTCTTCCCTGGAGAATCCCAGGGACAGGGGAGCCTGGTGGGCTGCCGTCTATGGGGTAGCTCAGAGTCGGACACGACTGAAGCGACTTAGCAGCAGCGGCGGCAGTGGCTCAGAGAGGGAAGTAGGAAGAACAAGAGCCTTCTTTTTTCTAATCACTCATCCATCCTTCCAACTTCAGCAGCATCACACTTGCCCTTGAAACCTTCACTGACCATTTCCATGTAGGCTCACTCTCAGTAGATACTGTTGCCTGAAATGACCACCATTTATTTAACATGCATTGTCTTTGACAGCTGTGTCTTTTCCTAGTCTCTGTGGCCCTATGAAGGCAGAACCACACTTGGTATTTCTTCCTATCTGTCACACTGACAATATTCAGTTAGGAATTGTTAAATGAATATCTGTGGAAGTCAGTCTCCAAGATGCCACCAATTCTCACCTCTTGGTGTTCATGTCCTTGTATAGTCCTCTCCCACCCTGAACAGGGCTAACTTGTATGTAAAGTAGGATACTGTGTAAATGAAACATTATGACTGGTTTGAATTGAAGTGCAGTTTATTTATAATGTTGTGCCAGTGTCTGCTG
The DNA here is from genome assembly GCF_029407905.1 of Bubalus kerabau. Classification (NCBI taxonomy): domain Eukaryota; kingdom Metazoa; phylum Chordata; class Mammalia; order Artiodactyla; family Bovidae; genus Bubalus; species Bubalus kerabau. The sequence goes on from NC_073624.1 coordinate 142,283,779, forward strand.
TACAGCAAAGTGACTCAGCTACACACATAGATATTCTTTTTTTATATTCTTTCCATTATGGTTTATTCCAGGAGATGAGATATACTTCTCTGTACTTTGTTTATTCATTCTAAATACTTTGCACCAACCCTAAATTTCTAGTCCCTCTCTCTCCCTCCACCCCTTCCTCTTGGCTAACACTAGTCTGATCTCTATGCTGTGAGTCTGTCTCTATTTTGTAGATAGGTTCTTTTGTGCCATATTTTAGATTCTACATATAAGTGATATCGTATAGTATTTGTCTTCTTCATTCTGACTACTTCACTTAATATGATTGTCTAAAAAAAAATATGATTGTCTCTAGTTGCATTCATTCTGCTGCAAATAGCATTATGTTATCCTTTTTAATGGCCAAGTAGTATTCTTAATAGTTGAGTAGTATTCCATTGTATATATGTACCACATCTTCTCTTCTTTATCTGTTCATCAGTCAGTGGACAGTTAGGTTGTTTCCATGTCTTGGCTGTTGTGAATAGTGCTGCTATGAACATAAGGGTGCATGTATCCTTCTAAATTACAGTTTTGTCTGAGTATATGCCCAGGAGTGGTATTGCTGAATCATATGGTAGTTCTACTTCTAGTTTTCTGGGTAACTGAAGGTTTATAACTACTGAAGCTAGATCCATAAAAGATGTTTGAGTTCCTGTCTTACTGTCTCTTAGATCACTGTATCTGGGAGAAGCAGTAACAGCATCATATGAACACTTTAGTAGCCTTGTAGAGAGGCCCCTATGGTAAGAAGTTAAGTCTCTTGCCTACAGCTAGCACTTACTAACCATTTTGAACCATCTTGGAATTGAATCCTCCAACCCCAGTCAAGGCTTCGCATGACTGGTACCCTAGGCAACATCTAACTCTAACCTTATGAGAAATCCTGAGCCAGAACCATCTCAACAAGCCACTTCCAAAATTTCTGACCCACAGAAACAGTGAGATAATACATGTTTGTTGTTATTTTCAGCCACTAAGTTTTGGGATAATTTAATACAGAGCAAAAGATAACTAAAACAATAATTGATTCCATCCTGGGAGAAACGCAAACTCCACATTTATTTGAACTATAAAAATTAAAGAAGGGGTGACAAATATTTTTCCTTGATGAAACAGTTCCTATAAACAAAATCACTGTAATGTATGGTGACTCAGTTCCACTTGGAGCCTGAAGGCAAACCGAAAACAACTTGCATATTGTACCAACGGTAATTCTTAACATGTCAAATCCTTAATAATACTACCTTTTTAGGTACTTAGCTACTAAGAGATGAACAGGGTGGATTACTCATACAGAAAAATCTTCTTCAAAAGATGCTGGAGGAAAAAAAAGTATAGTCACCAGGTTTTCTGAACCCCAAAGTAGAAAATATAGTTGGTTTTTATGAAAACAAGGAACTAGTGAAACCAAGATCGTCTTAGAAAATTCGAGAGATATGATCTCACTACTGAGCCCGCACTGGATGCTTAAATTGTGCTAAAGATGGAACTTAAACCATGGAATTAGACAGCTACTATTTAAAGATTTATTCACAATATTTTGATTTGTCTGTGAGAAGAAGAGCAGCTTTGAAAAGACCTTGTACCATCCTGAGAAGGCTAATTGATTTTAAAAAGTAATACTGACTAGGGAAAATCCTGTTAGGTAATGAAGAAAATAAGTGAGTCATATGCACTTAGAAAATCAAGGTAGTATTTCTTCTACAATACTTCTATATAGTATTTCTTCTCAGAGTCAAGATTTTGATAAACCAGAAGTCCTGAATGTTAAGTCTCAATAACTATATTTTCTTGTTTCTTTTTGGCAAATAATAGAATATAAATTTGAATCTATCTAGCAAATTCCTCACAATTTAATCTTTATGTAGAGATATTACAGGTTTTTAGCTTATATGTACATGTGCACATGTACATATGAGCATGAGTGCTCAGTCGCTTGGTCGTGTTCTAGTCTTTGTGACCACATGGACTGTAGCCCACCAGGCTCCTCTGTCCATGGAGCTTTCCAGGCAAGAATATTGGAGTGGGTTGCCACTTCCCACTCCAGGGATCTTCCCGACCCTGGGATTGAACCTGTGTCTCTCTCATCTCCTTCATTGGCAGGTGGATTCTTTACCACTGTGGCACCTGGGAAACCCCATGTATATACATACATATATGTGGTGTGTATTTCCATCACTGGAATATTTCTATACACACTGCATCTAGAATAAGATTCCAAGCTCTGGACATGCCACGGTGCCTGCCACTCACAAATGTTTTATGCAAGTCTGCCTTTCTCATTTACTTTATTGACCTCAACTCTGTAAACATTTGAGTTTAAGACTCCTAGTTAAACCCATCACTGAGATACCTTTTCCCTCTAAATTAGATGAATCTGTATGCCTTCAGTGATAAAATCCCATGAGTTAAGTTTCCAAAGATAATATCAAGGAACCAGAATAACCTTAGTTTCTCCTAAGTTTCACTAACACCTTTGGAACAGTGAATGTATATGATGCACACAACACTTGGAAAGAGGTGGATCAGGGCTTCCAGAACAGTGTGACAGCCTTTACTCCAGATCTTTGTTCCTTATCACTACAAGGTCCAAGGCTAGCACACGTGTTCTCGGGATTTAAAACAAAATGATGGAGCGGCACATCATTAGACCACAATGTTCAAGGCTAATTCTGTGAGCCTCTGCATTAACAGGGTGATATTGTGTTTGGCTTTATTCTATTAATATTTATAGAGTACTCATTGCCATAGCAACTAAGTGCTTTCCACAGAGGACTGATCAAATTATTAAGAAGAGGTGAACAGGAGAGGCGAGGACCACTGCAGGAGTTGAAAAGAAGCTTCTGATCTCCCTCTAAAGAACCCTTTTTCTGTGACCTACCTGACAAAGTGAGTTCTCATAGAGAATGTGCTTCATACATTCCCTCTCAGAATCCCAGAAATGTCCAATCTTGAGCCCCTGCAAAACTGCTACCTGATGTGTTGGGCTCATCTCTGGCAAAAATGACAAAACAGAAATAGTTCATTTTCAACCCTATCCTGCCCCTCTGTGCCCCTTTTCCTCTTACAGGGATGCAGTAAAGCATAGCGTTTCAGAGCCAGGCTTTGAAATTGAATTGTCTGTTTGGTTTTGATTTTTTTTTTTAATTTTATTTATTTTTTTAAATTTATTTTAATTGGAGGCTAATTAGTTTACAATATTGTATTGGTTTTGCCATACATCAACATGAATCTGCCACAGGTACACACGTGTTCCCCATCCCGAACTCCCATCCCTCCTCCCTCCCCGTACCATCCCTCTGGGTCGTCCCAGTGCACCAGCCCCAAGATTTTTTAACCTATTCATTTATTTTTGTCTGCGCTGAGTCTTCCTTGGTGTACAGGCTTTTCATTGCTGCACTCAAGCTTTCCCTGGTTGTGGTGAGCGGGGGCTGCTCTCTGGCTATGTGGGCTTCTCGCTGCAGAGCACAGGCTCCAGGGCAAGTGGGCTTCAGTAGCTGCAGCACGTGCATTCGTTCAGTAGCTGCAGTGCACGGGCTTGTTGCCCTTTGGCATGCAGGATCTTCCGGGACCAGGCATCAAACCAAACATATGTCCCCTGCGTCGGCAGACAGATTCCTGACCACCAGGGAAGCCCCAAATTGTCTAAGCTTGAATTCTAGCCTTTCCACTCACTAACTAGGTCTCCTTTGGCAAGTTATTTAATGGTTCTGCACTTTGGTTTTCTCATCTACGAAATGGGGATAGAAAGAAAAACTTCATAAGGTTACAATGAGAATCAGAGAAGCTAGTAAATATTAAGCACACTAAAGAGTTCCTGGTACATAGTAAATGCTCAATAAATGTTAGCTTCATTTCAACATATCCTCATCTTTTATTCCCAGTCACCAGAGCACCCATGCTGTCCTGCTCTTCCTGGTTTTCAGTGACTGAACAAAAGTTTTTTCTAAGATGAGATTCCTCTCAGACATTACATAGAGAAGTGGAGGAGGAAAGTCACCCCTGTTTGGCCAGATCAATTGGGCAGATCAGAAATGCTTAGACTTCTACCACGGAAGACTGATGTCTCTCTGTCAAGCAATTCCTTTACAAGTTTGTTCTCCTGCTAGATTTAACTTTCATGACGGAAAGGAGCATGCTTCAGTCATTTGCCTCCAAATATAGAGCCACATCCCCCCTCACATCCTATTCATACTCAGGTACAAATGAATAATTTGCTAGCCTTCTCTGAAAACATGTACACAAGTAAGCATAAAGAGTCATAGGTCAGGCTCTACAACAGGGAGTAGGGGCTAACAAAAAATGATGGATGTATGCTCCTTGCTTTCAGAAAAGTTAGATCCAGCAGGAGAAAATACTTGCATAGGACATGTTTTAGCCAAAATATAATAAGTGTCCACAGTGGAATTTGAGGCACTGATTCAGGAGGAATGTAGTGGGGTCTTTGTGACCACATGATGGAGAAGTCCACCAAGCCTAGTAGACTAGTAACAGCCCCAGTGTGAAGTCAGATGGCATTCCTTTCCTTGGAGGTTTTCCTCCCTGGTGAGGCGTGGCAGTGCTGATCAATGCTACTGACTCATCTTTACACAATCACAGAGAGACTATCTCAGACAAAGTCGGAAGCATCAACACCCAAACCCAAGAGTTAAGATTTCAGATAAGCACCCTTGAAACTTGGAAGAGGTCATTCTAGGATAAATAAAGGGACACATTCCTTTACACTGTGGGTAGTAAATGTATTGCCTCATCTGCAACTTGTTACTACAAGAGCCTATATAAACCATAAAATTAGGTTCAAGAAGGTTGAGATAAATGCATAAATGAAGAGTTACAAAGAAACTCTTGAAGTGAAGGAGGTTTCAGTTCCATAAGAATCTACTAAGGATCTACTGCTATGTACTAACTGCTACTTTGGACACACACCTGATTTTCTGAAGGTCCCACTCTCTTTCATCAAATGATCCTGGTGTCAGTCCTGAAGCAGGGGTCTGGAGTGAAAACAGCTTGGTAACCATGGTAAATTGCCTATATCCTAATACTTTATATTAGCACCATTTGCTTACCAGGTCTTAATCAATACAAGTCCCCTTTCTCCCTAATTCACACATTGGATAATTGCTCACAAAGGACAATGGTTCAGCTCCAGAAGAACAATTAGAAATTCTAGTCTGAGCACTAGAAAAAACAAAGGGAAACCACATCTGCTCAAGTTTTCAACAGTTTGCTTTTCTGAAGTTGAAATACTCTGGCTAATTAAAGTTCTGGGCTTCTTAGTACCCTTTCGCCTCAACTCATTGACAAATGCACCCAAATACTAGTGGATCATAGCTTGGTCTCTTAAGGTCAGTGATTCTTGAACTGTATCATACATCAGAAATACCTGGAGGGCTTGTTATAATAGATTGCCAGGTCCCATCTCTCAGTTTCTACTTCAGTAGGTCTGTGTTAGGGCTCTAAAACTGCATTTCTAATGATTCCCAAGAGATGCCAATGCTGCTGGTCAAGGGACCGCACTTTGGGAATCACCACTCCAGTTCATGATGTTCAGTCAAAAGCAATCTCCACCTGAGACAGATCACACTCCAGCTGTCATCAGCCGCATACATACAAGGGTGGAGAAAGTCTCCAAGAGGGGGTAGATGGGGGAGGAGGGATTAGAAGGTCAGGAAGGAACACAGAGGCTTGTGTTCAGTACTTTGCTGTTTTCCCAGAAGAGGAATCTGGGCTGCTTCTTGAACTTACCCCTGCCCCTCACACACCTGGCTACTCTTGACCCATTTTCTTCAAGAACCCATCCTCCACCACAGGACTGTCAGCTACCACCTCCCAGACTGGCAGCTCAGCATGGCTGCCACTCTTGTCTAGTTCCCTGTCAGGCAACATCTGCTTCCAGTTCTCAGAACCAGCCTGTCAAGAAGTGAGTGGCTAAAAAAAAAAAAAAAAGAAGTGAGTGGCTGAGGCTGTGAATTGCAAATTGCCCCAGTACCGGCCCAAGTTCCATGCCCAAGAGGCAGCTATATCCTGGAGGAGGGACCCCGTCACCATTTTATACACACATACAAAGAAACCCCTTCCCCACTTCACACACACACACACAGCATGTGCACCAGCAGGCCACTGTTTACTCCACTTACACAGAAATCCTTCAGATATTGCTCCTGGGCTCCAAAAACCAAGCTCAGCCTCAGACCAAGAGAGCATAGATCGAAGGGAAAATTTCAGTCACCAGCAAAATATGGCAAAGGGGAGGGAGGGTGCGAAAAAGATCATTTGTTACTCAAAGTAAGTAAGTATTTGGTTCTAGAATCTCAACATGTTTAGTCTCCTCTATCCAGACATGTCAGTTGAGAGAAACTCCACTTTAGGAGAGGATGAAAACGAGGAATAAATCCACAGAGCAGAATCTGGAATCTCTGAATAATTTGCCCACGGGAGTAAGAATGAAATGAGTAATTCTCTCTGAGTCCACTTATCCTTCTTCTCACACTGATCAGCTGAGAAGTGAAAAAAAAAAAAGGTTCACACATAGTCAGACTCTTTTTCACTCTCCATTGAAGGACTTACTCCTCTGGTTCTGGAAACCCTGCCTGCTCCCTGAGAAATCACATGCATAATAATTGGTGGGGAGGTTGGCCGGGCTGGAAGCAGGCTGAAGGACACTCCACCTTCCTCCCCAGCCTCCCTGGGTCTCTTACGTCCCTCCACCAGTCAAAAGTGTGCTGACTTCCTCACTGCTTGCATTTTGCTACCACAAAAAAGACACCCCTGCTTTCTACTGAGCCCAAGTCTCTTTGGAAAATTTTCTAGCATGTCCATCCTTTTCAACACTTTTTTTTTTTTTTAATGGAAGCAGTCATCTTTAAACCATACAACTGAAATCTTTGTTGTCAGAGATATTTTTTTCCTAAATAAATAACATAAAAATGTAATACTGCACCAAGTTAAATACCACCATTATCCATCTTGTGGCTGTCAAAAATATTAAATATATTACTTCAGTGAGAAGTGATTGCTGATACACCATTAGGTAGCTCATCTTCCACAGAGTTATTTTTAGGCATTTAAGTTGGCATGAACGTGCATCTTAATGCCTTAAATTTAAAATAATAATAATGGTAAGACTGTAAGCAAGTTGTGATTCTAAAGGTGTTTTAGCTGAAAACAGCGTCTCAGAGGGACACTTTTAAAAGACCCATCCAAATGTTCTTTGTGCAATTAAGTTTATTTCCCAGGTTTATAAAATTCAATTGCATTTCTGCAAAGGAAAAAGAATTCACTGTCTTCCCTTCCTTATGACAAAACCCCAGCAGCAAGTCATTATCACTTCTGACTAATCAGAGAGAAACCACCTGCAGGAATACTCCCCTTTCTGTTGACTCCCAGCAGAACCTTCCAAATGATGATTAATCACTGAATAAACGGCGGAATTGACAACAGCATAATGACAAAGAGAAAGCAGAGCCGGGGCCTGAACGGTGGGTGCATGTGGTCCAGCCCCAGTGGGTGGAAGGGCCGAAGAAGATGGATGACCCTGTAAGCGCTTGACACTTGAGTATCTTGTCTTTTACAAGGGGGTCACTTCTGCCAAATTCAACAAGTAAGGCAGCAGGCATCAAGTGGACAAGCTTCCTATGACTGTCGGAGGCAAGGAGGAACACCTTAAAAATTAAACTAATGAGCTTAAATTGACATCCTAAGCTCAGATGATAACAGAAATAAGAGATGCTACAAATGACAGCCTAATCCATTATTGTGGAAGGCATTCAGAAGGTTTTACTGATTACAGACTCAGATTACCCTAACCATGTCCCTACTAATTTGAAAAATGATGAATCACTAAGTTCAAACAGGGCTCAGAAGAGTCAATTATACTAAGTTATACGAAGCAGTGATATCAAAAGCTCATATTTTCTACTCTAAGGAATAAAACATGTTATGCCTAATAATAAACAGAAATGAAGTCTATTACCCACTCTCAGTTGACCAAGTCATTAGCAATAAGAATGTTTCTCTAATTTTTCAATATTCTTTTCAGGATATATACTCCCTGCCCCAAGGAATCCTACTAGCCAAAGTTTATTAACATGAAAAATATTTGTAGTAAATGAAATATTGGTTTGCAACCAGCTTAATGTCCTTCAGATACTGTCAGTTTTCAGGCTGTCTGTGCTCAAAAGAAAAGAACAGTTACTGGCCAGACTCATTATTTCCCAGGCATCCTCAATATCATCATCTATTTCATCAGGATTATCTTCATCTTTATCAGTTTTTCTTTCTGTAAAATACAGAGAATTTAAGTTCACAAAACAGTGTCATTTACATCTTTCCGTTGGTTCTAACTTAAAGAGGTACCCCTGTTCAGTGCCCTATTCCACCTACATGACACTCTTTGACACTTACCAATTCTGCCCTGTCTCATAGACCGCTTTCCATATTAATTCATAGCATCAGAAAGTATCTTGTTGTGTGGCTGTGATATCATGTATCAAGATTTCCCTGTATGTCTAGTCACACTTTTTTCTGCATATGTCTTGTTCTCAACCATGTCTAGAACAAAACTTCACACATTGTAGAAGCTCAGCAAATATCTGTTAAGTGACTATCTTCTGATTCTTTTTTCCAGATTCAACTAATATGATACCCTTTATGTGAGATCTTTGAAATCCTTTCCAAGGGGAGTTCTCAAGCATGTAGGTTTCATTCAGACCTGAGTAAACCAGTCTCACTGAAACAGCAGAGGAATCTAGGAATAGATGATTATAGATGGACTTTGAAATAGTCAGTGAACAAACCCCATTTCTCACTACTTATAATATGGCTGCATTGAGAATTTATTTTTCCCATCAAAATCCAATCCTACCATCCTCCAATGGCTGGAGAGTTTAATCTCATATTCAAAATTTGACTTCAAATTCAAACTCTTCGGTCTGGTTTTCAAGTCTTTACCGAAGCTCACAGAAGTGCCTGCTTAGCTAAGTTCCCCCACCACCTCCATACTTACCTGTCACACCACACACACACACACACACACTCACACATGACTCACCAAGTTCAGTCCTGCCTTTGCCTCCCCGCTTCAACAGGCATGCTCTTTCTTTCCTCTACTATTCACACTTTCCACTTTCTCATTCTTCTTCACTACCCTTCTCTGGACCACTTCTAAAATATTACAGTCTTGCCTTAGATTCTTTGGGAGGCTATCGCCAGTACCGCCAGCATGAGAGAGTATGGAATTTGGGGTCATCGAGCCATTCCAAGTCCTCCATTTACTCACTACTTGATCTCAGGCAAGTTGCTTAAATTTTCAAAGACCATTCTTACATCTCTGAAATAGGGATAAAGATATTTACCTTAGTGCATTATTGAAAAAAATTAAATGAAACAGTGTTTGGAAATGCCTGGCCCAAATACTGCAAAGACTGTGTCATTCATTTCTGGATCCTCAGTATAAAGCCTTGAGCCTGACATATTATAGTAAATTTTATTCAATATTGAATGAAAAGTGAGCAGACACAAAGAGGGATAAAATACATACACACAAGATTCAAAGTTTTTAATTTAATAAGATATGACGGCTTTGTTTTTCTCATCTTATCTTTTATATTTAAATCATTTTATCTTTATTTTTTAATCCCCTATTTCTCATATCTACTCAATAGACAAGTTAAATATTAGATACTATTCATTAATGAGCACCAGAAACCAAATGTTTAAATTTTTATCCTAGTGTGGAGTTCCAATTTTTCTTCTCTACTCCTCCCACAGCTCCAAAGTGACACCAGGGAGCAGGGAGCCAGGGAGCTCCTATATACATGACAAGTATGAATTTGCTGAAGGCCAGGAAGCACAAGACTCTCCCCACTATCTCCCCTCTACTGGGGAGATGAGAGGCTTAAAATAAAAAAGGACACAGAGGTCCCCCTGAAGGCAACTAAAGGGAATAGGTACTTAGGTCAAATATTAGGGGAAAATGCCACAGAAATTACTAATTCATTAGACAAATAATAAGTAGAAGAAAACTAAATATGAAATGAAGGAAAATAAAAGAATAAGACAAGGTAGGTTTAATTGGATAGATTTAAGAAATTCTCAGGGATTTTTTGGTTTGTTTTTTGTGTGTATGTATGTTTTTGTTATTTTTTCCCCAACAATCATATTTTTTATCCACAGCAATCTGTTACAGTTAATGAATAACTACAAAAAGGAATTAAGTATAATTATAAGTTATTAGAGTAAAATAGCAAAATAGGTCAGAAAAAGATACTTCTTTCTAAAGACTTCCCTGGGAGAATCTCTTTGTCCCATATCTTTCTAGATTTTTCACTTCGGATTTAATCTCCAGGAGCACACAAAACATGACCACTCTATAAACAAAACCAAATTGCACAAAATGCATCTTTTGTTCCTAAACCAAGTAAGTTCAGATTTATAAATGGTGCTTTTAGCAACTGTAACATCAGTAACTATATTCTACAATTCTCAACTCTTTCTTTCTCTTCTCTCCTTGTCTTCAAGAAAATAGATTTTCTCCCCACACTATTATTTATTATTTTATTTAAGGTTCATATCTTGGGAGAAGAAGGTTTGTCATGTAAAGTTTTGCACCACCTGTTAGATATTTGAATTTGGTCCTGCACATAGTATGTCAATAGAATTTATTTCATTCTTGAGTGTCCAGTGGAAGAGAGAAGAATATTCCTCTTGACTTCTTACTATTGCATTTTACTGTCCAATGCTCCAGACAAAGCAGAGCCGTAACTCCAGGCTGCCTGCATGCAATCTAGGAGTAGTCTGGGAGTGGACTAGGCCTTCTCCCTGAGGGCCCACGCCTCCGGAATGTTCTTCCCTTCCTGATCGGACACAGGCTGAAATCTATGAACTTGTCTGCTTGGTCAGGCATTTTCCTGAAGCCTGTGGGTGGACTGGGATCAGAGATTAAAGTGGTTCAAGTCTTTATTTATTATTTCTACAGAGTAGTCTACCCAAGCCGTCCATTTATAGGGACGGGAGATGCTCTTATAACTGCAAAGAACATCATTAGTGTTTTATTTCCTCTCCCAACTACCTGGCTATGGTTGTTATGCTCACTTTGACCCAATCAGGGCCCAGAAACAGTTTCCTGGCCTAGGGGATGAAATGTGAGGTCGCTCATCTCCCAGGCGAGGCTGGACACACCGAGACAACATGGTCCAGTGACCTGAGCAATGGGCTGGAAATTCCAGACTAATTATACCTCGTCCTGCATCAGACTTGCTGTGTGGTGCCAGGTGAAACACCTGCCTTCTCTGGACCTCTACCTGAGTTTGTTTGATACATGATGGGAATGGCTGCTATGAGATAGCACGGAACTAACAGTCTTTCTGAGCCTGGGCTTCTTCATCTATAAGACAGGAATGACTAGCTAGTGACTTCCTTACCTCACAGGGTCAGTGTAAGGCAAAAACGCATATTAAAAATTCAAGTAATTTGTACAGTGCTGAACAAATTGGTTCTTCCTAGTGCCATTATTTAGCAACAGGGCAAGTCTCAGACTCAAACCCAGGTTGCTCATTCTTATTCCAGGATCCAGCATAATCCACATGGACTAAACCCCCTTTTCTTTCAATGAACATCCAACAAAAATTAGACCCAATGGACTATGATTTCACGATACAAATGTCCCTGCAAGGGTTGGAGCAGCTTCCAATAGTGGCTAAATTGAGAAATATTTTGATGCCAGTAACCTCTTAGGAGTGTTATGGCAGCTGTTAGGTTGAAACCAAGAAAAATATGGTGTAACAATTTTATTTAAAGCAGATGTCAAAGTGAGCCACACTTCTAAATACTCAAATGTATAGAAAGTTTTCACTTGAGGATAGAAACAGGATGGCAAGACTACTTCCCTCTGGGCTGAATCACACTTGGCCCTCCCTCATTATATCCCTAGTTAATTCTTCAGTAATTGGGGAGCTACGGTCTTTGCAAATGTCACAGTTTTACCACAGTGTATTTACTTCTGGGTGGATTAGCATGAATGTGTCGATTGTCTTGGATTGCCAATTTTGTGGGAGTGATTTGAAAGCCTGCAGAATAAACTGTTATTTAACTTGGGGAAATGGGAAGGAAAAAAATGGAAGTGCTTTATGTTTTGCTCCCTTCGGTTCATATTTGCGAAAAATCCTCATAACCCAAAGCAGCTGGACTCCCAAGGATAATGATAACATTGGTAGTGAGAGATTTGGACCTGGCTGGAAGGTGGGGCTTGTGTAGGAGGCAAATTTTCCACACAGATGTAAAGCATAAGAAATATTTATTTATAAAGATTACATATGAGGATCAGAAAAATGGACTTGTTTCTGAGGATCCTTGTTCACAGTATAAGCCGAAAGTATTCAGCTAACTTGGTCTCCTTGTAAAGATGGTCCCTATCAGATCCACCTGCAAACATTTGTCATTCTGTAGGGCATTTGCTTGTCACTCTTTATCTAGAAGAAACTCTTGTTTGGAGTACCAATGCAATTCGATTATTTATAAAAATCAGTTAACTCCAAGTTGACAGAAATTACTCTTTTATGAAATCGCTCGAATTAAGGGTGGGATAATTAGTGAAACCGATATAAAGAGACTGTTGAGTTTTCACACGCAGGCCCCGCTAACTAGCATCCTGTGTGCTTCTGTCTCTGGATAAACAAGCCGAGGGCGTTACTCTTCTTCTCCTTGGCTCACATGTATCCTTTCTGCCTTGCTCCTCTGTCCTGTTTAGTCTCTTGAACAAGTTAATAATGATCTCTGTTATGACATAATGTTCACTGGCAAGCAGAGACACACGAACACCAAAACGGTGGCCACCCCACCTTACTGCTGCAGATGAATTTTGGCCACAGCCTATTGGTGAAGCCTGGATTCTGATAGATTGCCCCCCTACCCCTGCCCCCCGGAGAACAGGACATCACTGCTGGATTGGCCAGGGGGTTTATGTGAGCTTGGTTAAGCAGAATCTAAATTACAAGAATGACCAATGATTATTGTTGTTTGTCTCCTTTTTTGTTTTTCAAGGAGAAAATAGAAAAACATGATGAAAGTATACTATAGTAAAAGAAGTACTCTTGGGCTAAGAGACTAGAAACTTGGTCAATAGTCCCAAGGCCGCTTCTGTAAGTTCAGAGTTTGAGCATGTCACTTATCTCTGTGGGCCTCAGTTTTCCAATCTGAAAGTGAGTGGATTGAACTAGACATATAAACTTTTTCAGCTTTTAACCTCAATGATTCTGTTTTACCCATGTTCATTTTTTAGTAACTATTTCTCTTATTACTCAAGCAGTATATGTCCACTCTGTAGTTATAACAAATAAGTATGCTAAGTTGCTTCAGTCATGCCCAAATCTTTGCAACTCTATGAACTAGCCTACCAGGCTCCTTTGTCCATGGGATTCTCCTGGCAAGAATACTGGAGTGGATTGCCATGCCTTCTTCTAGGGGATCTTCCCGACCCAGGGATTGAACCTGCATCTCTTGAGTCTCCTGCACTGGCAGGTAGGCTCTTTACCCCTGTCACCACCTGAGGAGCAGATTAAAATCATCTGCTATCTTACTACTCTGAGATAACTGGATTTGCAAATATATCGTAATGAACCTATACCAAATATAGTGAAATATATTAAACATTGAAAATATAGTAAAACAAGCAGATACCAAAGTTTTTTCCCCCAAAAGTTAACACTAAGTTTCTTTCTTATTCCTGGAGCATACTTGGACCCATTCTCTTTCACTTCCTCTGTCTGATGCTGCAGTCCTGGATATGAGCTCATATTGGAATGATGATGTCCCTGGCCATCAGAAAAAAAGCATAGAACTATAAAAGAGCACTCAAAGGAATTATAAAAATTATTTAGAACTACCTCTTCATTTTACAGGGGAGATAGTTGAGACAGAAAGAGCCTAACTTATTTGTCAAACATCATAGTATTCACTGGATGGCAGAGGCAAGGCTAGAACAATGATCTCCTATCCCCAGTTTTAAAACTCTTTGCAAAGGGAGGGCGTATATGTATAATTATGGCAGATTTGAGTTGTTGTATGGTAGAAACCAACACAACATTGTAAAGCAATTTTCTTCTAATTAAAAAATAAATAAAATGCTTACACTCCTTTTATTATTCTTGTTTCAGGCTTCTCAGGTGATGCAGTGGTAAAGAATTTACCTGCCAATGCAGGAGACACAGGAGGTCCAGGTTCCATCCCTGGGTGGGAAGATCCCCTGGAGAAGGAAATGGCAACTCACTCCAGTATTCTTGCCTGGAGAATTCCATGGACAGAGAAGCTTGGTGAGCTACAGTCCATGGGGTCACAAAGAGTCAGACACAACTGAGCACAGCACTACATTATTCTTATTTCATTTTTTTTTTTTTTTTTTTAAACAGCAGAGTCAAAACCTTTTTTTTTCCTGATTGGACTTTGTTTAATAACAAAACTTAATCTAACCAATTTTCCTGGTTAATTGAGGTCTCCCATTACCACAACCTGTCCTCATAGCTGGTCACAGACAGGCTGCAAGAACTGCCTGGAAGGGCAGGAATGTGTCCTGATGAGAATTGTGCTTAGTAGAAAAAAAAGTACTGAGCCCATATCCCTACTACCCCTCCCAGTGAAATGAGACAAGCAGTAGAATCTTAATTTTCCTTTAACTTGTTGAGTTTTCCTTGGACTAAATAAAGGAACCATCCCTACACATGCCTTTAAAAAAAACAATGTCAGATACTTAATAAACATTTGTTTACTGATGGAGCTTGCTCCAATCAAAGGCAGTGGCTTTCCTGGTGTTCTTGTTCTACGATGAGATGGAGAAATAGCACCCACCCACGCCTATCTCACCGAGAAGCCAAGAGAGTGAAAGAGACAATGGAGATCGGATCCTTGGAAGAAAGGTACTGTGTTTATTCAGATCTTGTTTCTATTAACCATCCAGCCAAAGCACTTGGTCCCTGGGAGGCTACTTCTCCAGCAATGAGTCTATAGGGCTAATTTTCAGACTACAAATGGCCCCATTCCCCAGATCATTCCACCTAATCTTTAAAACTCTTCATTCACAATTCTCCACCCAATTTGGTTTCCTAAACCATACCTGCTGTTGCTAAGTCACTTCAGTCATGTCCGAGTCTGTGCGACCCCATAGACAGCAGCCCACCAGGCTCCCCCATCCCTGGGATTCTCCAGGCAAGAACACTGGAGTGGGGTGCCATTTCCTTCTCCAATGCATGAAAGTGAAAAGTGAAAGTGAAGTCGCTCAGTCGTGTCTGACTCTTAGTGACCCCATGGACTACAGCGCACCAGGCTCCTCCATCCATGGGCTTTTCCAGGCAAGAGTACTGGAGTGGGTTGCCATCGTCTTCTCAGACCATACCTGGTCCTGGCCAAAGTCAGTTGACAGACTTCAAGTCCAACTGTCTTTTCTTTCTCTTTCCCACACCCCGCTTTCCCTCTCTCTGTTGTTCTCTCAATCCCAGCTCATGGAAAGGATACAGTACTTTTCTAAAGACAAGGAGGGGGAGACCTTTCCCTGTTTTGAATAAAACTTCTAGATGATTTTGATATGCCCACCACCTCCTAATTCCTGGATGAGTCTCTTATTCTGGTTCAGCCAAAGAAACCATGATCCAGAGACTGAAGATGGTATATTCAGGGTTTCATCACTGGTTAGAGGAAGCAGAGGGGTGATCTCTTTCTGATTTTAACTTTTGATGATCCTTTTTTCACTAGGCTCCTGTGTTGTCAATCATGACATTTCATTTTCTTTCAGAGTATATATCTTGTTACCTCCCTACACAATCAAGCAAAGTGATTTTTATATTCATTTTTATTGATTGATTAATTTTGGGCTGGGTCTTCATTCCTGCATGAGGTCTTTCTCTAGTTTGGCAAGCAGGGGCTACTCTCAAGTTGTGATGCTCGGGTTCTCATCGAAGTGGCTTCTTTTGTTGCAGGGCACTGGCTCTAGGGCACACGGGCTTTTGTAGTAGCAGCACATAGGCTCACTAGTTGCGGTTCCTGGGCTCTAGGGCACAGACTCAGTAGTTGTGCACACAGACTTAGCTGCTCCACAGCTTGTGGGATCTTCCCAGACCAGGGATCAAACCCATGTCTCCTGCATTGGCAGGCTGATTCTTAACCACTGGACTACCAGGCAAGTCCTATAGTAGATTCTGAATAAATATGTGAGGGAATTAATTAATCCCAAACTCATTTTTCTCTTGCTAGTCTTTATTCAGTTTTTAGTACTTATCTGGACAAGAGTCTCTTTGCTGCTGCTGCTGCTGCTGCTGCTAAGTCGCTTCAGTCGTGTCCGACTCTGTTAGTGGGTGTCAAATGTAAGCATGCATCAGAATCACTTGGGGGTTTTGTTAAACAAATTGGCTGGGCCCCATGCTCAGTTGTTTTTTTTTAAACAGGACAGATATAGCCTGATAACTTACATTTCTAACAAGTTCCCAGGTGATGCTAATGCTGCTGGCCCAAGAACTGTGCTTTGAGGACCACTGATCTCTCTTATTCAAGGACTGCCTTCTCTAAAAAGATTGGTTTTTAGCTACTTAAGTATTCCATGCATACTTTCCACTATGCTTGAGCACATTCCTAATCAGTGGTCTGATTTGCTTATCAAGGATTTCCCTGGTGGCCCAGTGGTTAAGACTCCAGGCTTCCAATGCAGGGTTCGATTCCTGGTCAGGGAACTAAGTTCTCACATGCTGCATGGGACCGCTAAAAAATAATTTTTTTAAGTTGATTTGCTTATCAGTTTTCTTAAGTAACACCATCAGTGGTAATCTGAAATACTATTAAATATGTGTATACACACACTTATAGTAATCTTTCTGTCAAAAATTTAGCCTGGAATTTTTTTTTCTTTTCTGTTATTATCTTCTCCTATCCATATAAATGATGTTCATTATCAGTGGCCCATGTCTTCATCCTCACCTAAAAGAAATTAGGACTAGCGCAGTATTTTGACTACTACTTGTAATAATATTTTGGGGCTTCCCAAGTGGCTCAGGGAGTAAAGAATCTGCCTACAATGCAGGAGCCTTGGGTTCAATCTCTGGGTCAGGAAGATCCCCTGGAGAAGGGAATGGCTACCCATTCCAGTATTCTTGCCTGGAGAATTCCATGGACAGAGGAGCATGGGGGGCTACAGTCCATGGGGTTGCAAAGAGTCGGACATGACTGAGTCATGTACACATAACACTTTAATAGTATTTGTTATAGATGATCATCAAATTTAGAACTGAAATAGGATACAAATTCAAGTACCAATCCATTTAATAGCTGAAAATACTGAAACCCATAAGTGAGTTTTCCCAGATTTCACAGTTACATTGTAACACAGCCAAGACTAGACTCTAGCTCTCCTTTCTTCTTTTTTTTTAAGCCTACCAGGATGCCTCTTTGACATCGTGTGTCAAGCTATAATTGTGTGCAAGGCTAAACTGCCTAATTCTGTATTTTTTTTTCACACCTCTATCAATGGAAGTCTTCCAATAGTTAATAATAGTTCCTCCAGTGATCTAGATTTTTTACAAATAAGCTTGCGAAAAAAGATATTCTCTATTTCCAGAAATATCTCATTGTTCTCAGATATCGTGCTAAGTACTTTGTATGAAATACTCCATTTAATCCTAGAATGAATTCTAGGGTTATGTACAATCCCAGTTTTCTGATGTAAAAATTCATATTCAGATGTAAAAAGACACAAGAGTTTCCTTGCCCATACTACTGGGATTAGAATTTATTACTGCCATTTTCTCTATCCTCACTAGGCAATGAGCTTCATAAGGACAAAGACTATATGTGTTTACTTACTATTTCCAACCCAGTGCAGAGATCATAGAAAGAGTTCAATAAATATTTGTTGAGTGAATGAATAAAAGAAAATCTCTTTTACTATTTTTGGTCTTACCTGCTGCTTCTGCACTCCTTGTTCTACCATGGGGTGCATTTAATAATAAAAACTTACAGGGAGTTCGCTGGCAGTCCAGTGGTTGGGACTCTGTGCTTCTACTGCAGTGGGCCCAGGTTCAGTCCCTGGTCCGGGAACTAAGATCCTACATTCTGAGTGGAGTGGCAAAGTAAATAAATAAAAGCTCACAGTTATCCTGGAATGATGTATTGAAGCTTGAAGAATGTATTTCCTTGTACAGCAAAATCTACAGTTTATTATTACTGCCTTGAAATGTGTACACTACCAATTTTTTTCCAACTGTTTTAGCAAAATTGGGCTCCCGCAGAAGCCCTTGCTTGCAAAGGGATTTTTAGTTATTCACAATTAATAGTCTCAATGGTAAAAGTGACTCACCATCTCATCATTCCCATTGAACAGAGGGAAACACATAATCAAGTCACAGCCAAGGTCAAAGTCAAATGAATGGAGGAGTCATGATGAAACCAGTGACCCTGGCCCTGAATCTAGTTAGTTATGCCTCTGGCTCCTGGTTTCTTCCAAGATTTCTACACAGTTCCAACCTCTCCTCACTTGCCAGATGTTTACTGCATCTTTCAAGTGGAAGCAAGTCCTTTCAATTAGGCTCACCAGGGGAAACCCACTGTACTTTTCTGAAAGAGGAACGGCAGAACCAGTTCATCTAAAATAAGAACTGACGTGATTCTTTGTCTGAATTCTGAAGCTGTTCGGACAGCATTTTCTTGTTGGCTAAGGTCCCACCAGTAATGAACTGGAATATAAAAACAAAGACTGCTCTCATGTCGTTTCCCAACCAAAGAGGGCTAAGCACTGGGTGAATATTGTAGTGTCGGCATGTTTATCTGCGTCTTGAGCTTGACTTTTTCCTACCTAAATATTCCATCAAATTCCCACCAGGATGTGCTCACACAAAAACTGTGTTTTCATGTCTCTAAAAGAGTCCCAGAAAACAAGCCAATTTCCACAGTCATTTAACAATTTCATCCCTGATATCTCCAGGTTTTGTTTTCTCTGGAGGGAATAAGAGAGCAACTGAAAATAAAATCGATAAAAACTTCACTGTAAGTTAAATTTAAATGCTATGACTTGTCTTTATTCCCAATTTAATAATTTAATTTCATGCCTATACTAGCATTTTAAGGGTGCCACACGTGTGTAGTTCCTTTGAAATTTTCATAATTTCATTAATTAAAGAACTGGGGAACATAAAAGGTGAGAGAAATAAGGTCACAAGAGCATAACTCAAGACTTGGATATTTAATTAGATTCACTATTAAGCTGTTCCTTCTGGAGTGATCAGCTACTGTGGATCTAGTCTAAGAAGTAACTAGTAAAAGTTCCTTGCAGCAGTCTTTCCAAGTTTTCCCAAGGCCTTCAGAATTTGAGACAGCAAACCTCAAACCCCAAAGTATGTCTCTGGAGAGATTTCCAGGTTAAAGTGCGAACCACAAATAATTAGAGCAAGCTGAATTGTGGACAGTAGCTGCTCTGGCAAATTTACCACAAGGGCATTCCTTGGCATCCTTATTGAGCTGGCTCCCAGGCAAGAGGCCAGAGGAAGAGTCTCCACTCCCATATCAGTGCCTTGCTTGCCTCCTCCCTGTACTTTCTTCCCCAGCTCTCACCTACAAAATAGGGAAGATCTCCAAAAATCTAGCCCTGACTGCTTCAAACTGGTTAAGGAATCACAATCCAATAAAACATATATTTCAATGGGGAAGAGGATTTCAGCTAATATTCTACACTCTGTGCTTCTCTAATTCAGCTGGACTTTTTTTTCCCCCCCTCCTTTGCTGCTTATGTCAAAGACAGAGCTTAAGTTAGAACAAGGCTTGAAAATTGAGTTATTTGCAGGAGAGAGGCATATAACATAAGATGTAAAGCAGAGAGGGTATAAGAAGCACACATCCCACTTAGCCTAGATTTAGTATTATTTTTTACTGTGCTGGGTCTTTGTTGCTGCACACGGGCTTTCTCTAGTGGCCAGCAGGGGCTGCTTTCAAGTTGCGGTGTGCAGGCTTCTCACTGTGGTAGCTTCTCTTGTTGTGGAGCACAGGGTCTAGAGCATGTGGGCTTCAGAGTTGCAGCTCTCGGGCTCTAGAAGACAGGTTCAATAGTTGTGGTGCACAGGTTAGTTGGCCCGGGGCAAGTGGGATCTTCCCAGTCCATGTCACCTGCATTGGCAGGCAGATTCTTAACCACTGGACCACCAGGGAAGTCCTGTATTCTTTAAATGAAAACATGGATATAGGAATAGATTTTATTTTTTAACTTTACTATCTGAAAATAACATTCCAAGAAACATGGTAAATGGCAACTGATGTTAGGCCTCAGGGTTGGCGATAGAGAATCATGGGGAAAATAGGAACACAATAAGCCCATATGAAAGTGGCAGACATCACACACCTCCAGCAACCTGCTGACGTGCTGCATTTCAGGACCCAGGGTTGCCAAGCTGAGGTTTCAGGAGAAACCAGATATCTGGACTTTTCCCAAGTTGGCAACTTAGTCTGGATTTTTTTGTTGCTGCTGTTGTTGTTGTTTGTTTTACTTTTCTTAAAAAGCCCTGTTCCAGGTAATACCGTGTGGTCCAAAAAAAACCCAAACAAATAACAAAACAAATAAACCTGTGTACACCCTGCGCGTTCAGGTCCTGGGATCACAGTGAGGTTGGCTCCATCGCTTTTACTACCCATCTCTCTCCATGTCACCCACTCAGCCCTCACCCTTCGCGCACAGCCCTCGCTTTTGACTAAATCTAAATTCAGTACACAATTTTGGGATCAGCAAAGATGGCATTTGCTGACTTCTGCTTCCTAAATGAGGTTAACGGTGAATAGGACGTACATTTTGAGATTTTTCTTTCAGTTATAGCAACTGGTGTGCCTTTATCTATGTGCAATCTCTGCTGTGAGTAGCACTTTTTAAAAGAAAATCTGTTTTTGTGAGGAGTCACATCCATGGACATGAAATGTAACAGTGCCAATTGGCCCACATTGAATTGAACCCCAGATACCCAGGAACAAGTTAATTAAACAATGAGAGCAAAAAATATGTCATAGCAGTAATACTGAAGTTCTTAAAATCAGAGGATGATTCAAATGTGGAAATAGCCCTAACCATAAGCTCACTTCAATCCATTCATTTTACACCAGAAAGAACTGAGACCCAGAGAGACTCAATATTTAAGGGTGGCCAGAAACCTAGCTACCTGGTCAAGAAACTGGATCTAGGACCCAAGTCTCCAGTTTCCATATTCAATGTTTTTTTTGTTACTATCTATTAGCAATTCTAACAATACTATATGTGACTGGAAATTTTATTCACCAAGTTGAAAATGAGCAAAAAAGTAGCATGCCTTTGTCAGTCACACTCAGAGATTTGGGGATCTGCTTTTGGATGCATGTCACATCACTCTTTAGCTCCAGAGGTGGGAAATGATCATATTATTTTATTTTTAATTTCTTTTCAGTTAGCAGTAAATCAAGGTTTCCTATTCAACCACTTTGCTACTCTTTCTGTGATTAGCAGGGTCCACTGTGCTACACAGAAGAGCTGCTGCTGCTGCTGTTGCTTCAGTCGTGTCCAACTCGGTGCGACCCCATAGACGGCAGCCCACCAGGCTTCCCCGTCCCTGGGATTCTCCAGGCAAGAACCCTGGAGCGGGTTGCCATTTCCTTCTCCATTGCATGAAAGTGAAAAGTGAAAGGGAAGTTGCTCAGTCGCGTCCGACTTTTAGCGACCCCGTGGACTGCAGCCCACCAGGCTCCTCCATCCATGGGAGTTTCCAGGCAAGAGTACTGGAGTGGGGTGCCATCGCCTTCTCTGACACCGAAGAGCAGTGTACAAATGAACTCAGCACATTATGACTCAGCTTGGAATATGTTTTTTTCCCTGAAATTACTCAATCAGAAGACGACAGTACCTCACTTTCATAAATACACAATTAAATATTTTCTACAGGCAGACTGTAAGTGGAAGGTTGGAGTGGTCGCTTGAAGTCATTGTTTCTAGCCCTTGAGATTCCAGGGTAGATGTGGCCCCAAGTATCTCAGCTTATGAAAAGAGGTTCTACCCCAAGATTCCTGTAGCATGAAAGCATAGTATTGTAGAAAAAGCAGTGGCCCAGCAGTAACGAGTACTGGCAGTAGGTTTGTCCACTCTGGAATTCCGTTTTCTTGTCCTTAAAGTGGCAGGATTGAACAAGATGATTCCACAAGTCTCCAAGTTTCAACGTATGCTGCTTTTACCACAGCAAGTGGAGACTTATTTGAGGTTTTCTAATGGAAACACATACACACAACACACGTATAATTGGCACTTTTAGGGCTGACATATTGTATAGTATTATTTGCTTCAGTGGTCAAGTATATAGCCCAACCTGATATAAATGTTTGACTTTTTGTTGTGTTTCTGCTTCTACTGCTGCATATTTAGATATTTTTTATATAATCTTTATATTCCAGATATGTGTTTATAAACTTTCTAGACTTTTTGCCTTCATAATTTGGCAATTTGTTAAACACACACACAAAATTAAGATTTTTGTTTAAGCCTTAATCTTTTAGGAGACACAGAAGCAAGAGGGAAGGAAACACTTGCAATTTGTTGACTTTTGTCTCAAGAGGGAAACCTTTTTCATTTTTTAAGAATCTTTGATTTTTTTTTTTTTCAAAACTAACATCACAGGAAAGAGAGGAAATTGTAGCAGAGACACTAAAAAGTCCATACACTGCATTTCCACCCATCCTTTCAACATTTCTACATCTTGTGGTGCTTCTTTAACAATTAGTTGAAGATTGATGCTTTTCAAGATAATGAAGCATGGAACTACCTTAAAGACATACAGTTCCTTTTCAGCTTCTTCTCTGCATGGGCCAGGATATTGGAGAAAATCAGCAGATTTCCGAGTGTTAATGTTCAACCAGGTACAGTAATGGGTATAAAGCACAGAAGGCAAGACAGATTCGTTTGACAGATCCACCACTCCAGTCTATTGAAGTTGGCATGTACTAGCCTTGTACCTTGCCTTGTCTAATTAGCTGCTGAGCTGGGCCCTGGCTCCTCACTCCTGGTGGAAACTTAGTGGGAAAACTCCTGTCACCAGGCATGATGAAGTGATGTTTGATTGTGCTACAAGATGTCCTGTGGCCGCAGTCCAGACGGTTTCGACTAATCATCAACTTTGCAGATTCCAACACCAGGGCTTGTCTACCAAGGAAGGAGCTTTGCAAAGTCAGCCTGAATGATCTGTAGCTGCAGAAAGGACATAAGGAATTGCTTTGTTTTATATATTTTTAAAGGACTGACTGCAATAGGCAGCACCATGAGTGTACCTGAGAAACTTGGGGTCCACTTTCATGTCAAGACTCCTCACAGCTTAATAAGAAGGGAGCAGCACCAGCATTTGCCATCTGCTAATGGCCACATCCATCACCGCCTGCAAGTCATTTTATAACTATGTAACTATTCAGTTAACTCCTCACTTTCTTCCCCTGAATAGGAGTTTACATTCCCTTTGCATAACATAGTTGCAGCTCTGTGCCTTTGAACAAATTACTTATCCTTTCTGGGTCTCAGTTTCCCAATCTTAAAGAGCTTAGAACAGTGCCTGACATATGTTGGGAGGTCATTAATGTTAGCTGCTTATATTATTATTTTTATGATATTTGAACCCATCATTCTAAAAGTAAATGTGATAAAACAACATCTGTTGATAAGCATCATCTCTACATTGTAGATTCTAAAATTAACTACGGTTTTCAAATGATAGTTAAGAGTCTAACTAGAATCATCTTTACAGGATTTCAATAACATGTTGTAATAACAAGACTTCCAATGTAGCTTTCCTAGCTGGCTACAAAAGGAGCAGGCTGTCTATTTCTCTCCCTGTTGGTTAGCATTATCCCACCTTGGTGCTGACAAAGGTCATCCCAAGCAGTGTATTCAAGGACAGAAGCATATGCCCACTATGGGTAAAAATAGACCTGAATGTTCATACTTAACATTTTGAATGTCTGTCACTAGCACACAATTATAACTAATCCCAGAAGAATTACCCCCTGTCAAAAATGCAGCTTTTAGCTCAGGAAACAAAGATAGAGAATATAAAATTTGGACAGGGACGGGACCAAATCAGGCCCAATCCACCCAAGCTCCCATTTTTCAAATGGAAAACCTGACACCCAGAGAGGCAACCTGCTCATTTATGTAAGAGCCAGATTCCTACCTGATCTGGGCAGAATCAGGAGCTCAGGTTGTTTCTGAGCATGGGATGAGTTTCCTCTTTGGAGATGGTCAGAAGGGTCAGCTCAAGTCAGACATTCAACTAGCTGAGCCTCAAATTGAGGTTTTCCTCCAGTGTATCTACTGTGTCGGAAGGAGACTTCCTGAAATACAGCCTAGTATGAAAGAGCAAACCCTATTTCACAGAGTGATATAATAGTTACAAATAGGCATGTCCGGTTTTTAAAAAGATTCATATATATGTATGCGTGGAAAGACACTCAAAACATATTTTTAAGCGAAAAAATAAGTTTCAAAACATTCTATGGAATATCCATAACAGTCCATTGAGGGGGTGTGTGTGTGTACATACTTGTACATAAATGCATAGAAAAAAAGCTTGGAAAGATATGCACCAAATCATTAGCAATCCTCTGAAGAAAGGAATTGGGATTGAGGAAAGTAAAATAAGTAGAAGGTAGAAGGACTCTTTATTCTACCTACTTGAGTATTGTTGAACTGTTATTACGGCAGTAATTTTTTTACAATAAGTTAGCTTGTATAAATGGGCTTCCCTGGTGGCTCAGACGGTAAAGAATCCGCCTACAATGCAGGAGACCTGGGTTCAATCCCTGGGTTGGGAAGGTCCCCTGGAGAAGGGAATGGCAACTCACTCCAGTATTCTTGCCTGGAGAATCCCATGGATAGAGGAGCCTGGCGGGCTACGGTCGACAGGGTCGTAAAGAGTCAGACACGACTGGGGCAACTAAGCACAGCACAGCTTGTATAAATATAAACTTGTTTAATGTGTTCGGTGTATTAGCCATGGTCTATCAACATCTAAAGCATCCCCTAAGCTTTTTGCAAAACCTGTTATAAGAAAAAGAAACATCTGGCCTGTGAAGTTATTTAATTTGCTTCTGTTCTCAAACCAAGGCATGCTGTAGTGAAAGTACATCTCTGCGGTGGTCGGTAATAATATACCAATCTTAATTTGGTTATTAGTGGTGCCAGTAATATATCTACTATCTTAGAATATTTATTAAGTTTCTGTAGCATTTTAGAGACTTCATAAAAATATAAATCCATCAGTATACTGATTTTTTAAGCTTTGCACATAAACATAAAAACCTCCTCTCCTATTTGTGCAGATAAATTTTGTTATTTTAAGAATTAACCATAAACTATGCTTTCTTTATTTAGAAATTCCATCAGAGAAGAATTTTAATTGATGACAACTTTACTCCCCCAATTCCGTGGTTAGTCCAATCATTAGCAACAAACTAAAAATCAAGTACATTAACCTTTTCCAGCAAAATTATCTTCTAATCATACTTTTACTTTTCTCTAGGAAATACTAAATTATTTCACATTAAGGAATTTTCTTCACTTTAAGAAAATTTTATACAATGGTGCTTGTATTTGACTGTCAATGGAAATTTTAAAGTTCTTAAATTTTAGGTCGAATTTTCCCATAAAGCAGTAATAAAAGATCCAAACTGTGTTGTTGCTTATGTAGGGAAATCATCAGAGAACACGACTGAAACTTCTGCACTAATAATGACTAGGTAGCCGTCATTTTTAAAAACAGTGTCACAAAAGCTATTTCGATGCTGTCATGCTTAAGAATAATTAGTTTCCATCAAAGCAACAGATTATCTGTTCATGTTGTCCACTGGGTCATTACAATGAACAACCAATACAGATAAATGATATCTAATCTTTTCTGCTCTTCTATTGGGCTGATGGATGGTTATAACATCTCCAATATTATAAGGCAGAAAAATTATGCTGACATTTAGAAGCAAAAGCACGGAAAGATAAAACTAAGTACAAAGCATGCCCAACAGTGTTGGGGAAAAGAAGAAATATCTAAAGACAGATAGAACTGAAAGCAGAATGGCAATTAGGCCAAAGGAGAATTATGGGAGAGAATGACTATACCTTGTGGGTGGCAGGCAGCTCAATTAATTATATAACAAGAAGGGGGAATCCAGGCATTTCCGTTAAGACACATTATTAAAAGGAATATTGACTTAAGCGTCTTTTAAATTTTATGCCCTAAAAGAAGACAAAAGGGTTTCCCTAGTATTGATCTGCCCCTGAATCAGGTTGACTTTAAAGGGATCATATAGTGAGAAATGGTTGGGCAGCAAATGAGACTAAGAAAGAACTGCAATTACTTACAACTCACATTTACTGAGTTCAATAGATTACAGCTTTTCCATGTCGCTTTGTGTCCATGTTGTATTTGTCAAGTAGATGGAAAAGAACCATTCAGCTTGCCCTAAATATGAAACAGCAGTTTAGGATGGTACCTTTGGTCCACTCCATTAGCATTTATTAAAAAACTATGAAATGATGGCTTAGACTGAGAGTCAAGACAAAAGCTGTCTTTGGATTATTTATTTTTCAGAGGTTTAAAAACTATGTACCCTTACAGCTATTTTTGCCTTGGAGAGTGTCAATTCTACTTTCTATTTTAAGCAGAAATAAGGGAACTTTTTAGCTCAGTGAGTGTTAATCCAGATAAACATCCTACTTAGAAAACGGAGGAGAAAATGGCTAACCTGCCTGAAGAATCCCATAGACAGAGGAGCCTGGTGGGTTACTGTCTGTGGGGTCACAAAGTCGGACACCACTGAGCAACTGAACATGAGCATGTAGAAAGTTATGCTCACTGTCATCATCTGAGAATCAGCAGTTTTCAGAATAAATTGTATTCTTTCCATGAAAAACAAACAAAAAAGCAAACTACACTCTCTTTAAATGCAATGACTGACCCCGGATTGGACCCTGGAGCAGGAAACAAAGGTTTATTGGAAAACTACCATGATTATATGATGTCAATATAAGACGAAATTGGGAGGCATATGTACAGGAACATTCTGTACCATCTTTGTGACTCCTCTATCAATCTAAAATTATTTCAAAGGAAAAAATGCTTCCCAGGGACCAGTCCCCTACCCCTATCACACTTCAGAATTAACGGTAAACAGGCAAGTGAGTGGATGCTTGTTAAACTTACATACAATGGCGTCATTGTGGTCCGTTGGCAAGAATTCATAGGAAGATAGAAGAGTTATTAAAAAAAAAAATCCTAAACTTTGTGAATGTTCTTCCTTAACATACACACACACACATGCATGCATACATACTAAAATAAAATAATAAAATACCAGGTATGATCGTTTCTTTAAACAACCGGTTCTCAACTGTGGGTGATTTTGCTCCCCCAGGGGACATTTAGCAACTGGGAAGCATCTGGTCGGTAGAGGCCAGGGATCATGCTAAATATCCCACAATTCACAGCAAAGCCTCCACAACAAAGA
The DNA here is from genome assembly GCF_029407905.1 of Bubalus kerabau. Taxonomy (NCBI): domain Eukaryota; kingdom Metazoa; phylum Chordata; class Mammalia; order Artiodactyla; family Bovidae; genus Bubalus; species Bubalus kerabau. The sequence continues at coordinate 142,311,319 of NC_073624.1, forward strand.
ATTATCTCACCCTTTTGTCACCAGTGCTCAGGCTGAGAAACTCTGCTTTAAGCAATTAAGATTCAAAAGCAAAATGGATGAGAAGAAATGTAAGAAGACTTACACCAGACTCTCACTTTAAAGGAATACAATAAAGGTGGGAGAGGTCCCAGTAAGGAATAAGTAATCAGAGTAGCCACACAGGTAACCGTACCACAATTTCTCCAAGCAGGACATCACACTGGCAGCACCTCTCTTCCTGGAATCTCTACACTTCTTCTTGGGGCTCATCCAAATCGACTCTTCTTTAGCAAGTTAGCTCAAGTCTGACCTTAGCAGTCCTTGATAACCTCACTGACTTGAGTCATGGATTTCTCCAGTGGTTTTTCCATTTTCCAAATTCATAGAATTGCTCCTAAGGATTATGTTTGATAATGCTTTGTAAGCATCCATCCCACCCTTTACCTGGTCCATGGTAAATATTGTTTTAAATGTTGCATATCATCACTTACCACCGTATTTCATTGAATCTGAGACACCATCAGTTATGAGATATACCACTATTTTATATGCCACTAAAAATGAAAAGATATTGTCAATGATTAAGTAAGTCACTACTGATTGTTAGGTACATCCCAATAGTGTAGGCATCAGTTCAGTTCAGTGGCTCAGTGTCCGACTCTTTGCGACCCCATGAATTGCAGCACGCCAGGCCTCCCTGTCCATCACCAACTCCCGGAGTTCACTCAGACTCATGTCCATCGAGTCAGTGATGCCATCCAGCCATCTCATCCTCTGTCGTCTCCTTCTCCTCCTGCCCCCAATCCCTCCCAGCATCAGAGTCTTTTCCAATGAGTCAACTCTTCGCATGAGGCAGCCACAGTACTGGAGTTTCAGCCTCAGCATCATTCCTTCCAAAGAAATCCCAGGGCTGATCTCCTTCAGAATGGACTGGTTGGATCTCCTTGCAGTCCAAGGGACTCTCAAGAGTCTTCTCCAACACCACAGTTCAAAAGCATCAATTCTTCGGTGCTCAGCCTTCTTCACAGTCCAACTCTTACATCCATACATGACCACAGGAAAAACCATAGCCTTGACTAGATGGACCTTTGTTGGCAAAGTAATGTCTCTGCTTTTCAATATGCTATCTAGGTTGGTCATAAAATGTGAAAAATTCTTCGGAGCAATGTCATATAGTTTTATCACCCCTTTAGTATTCTGTATGTTTTATTACTGTGTATTTTCACTATTATTGCATGGAAACATCTCCTTAAGCAGTTGGAAATCCCCATTTTTCTTTTATTTCTATGTTCATCCTCAGCACCAAGATCAATACCTATAGCAGTGGAATCAGTACTAGAAAAATAGAAATAATAACACCACATTACATCCCACACACTCATGCTACACTGTACATTCTTTTTTTTTTTTTTTTAAGAAATTTCACACATTGTGTTTATCAGAAGACACAAAAGCAGAGTATCTGGATCAAAACTAGCATGTGGCAATCTTAAAGGTAAGACTAGCTCATTTCTTCCAAGAGTGGAAAGTGGAGTTTTCAGGCCTTCAGGTAAATAAGACTCTACACGGCCAAATAAGCACACAGTTCCGGTTGTACATTAGTCCCCTGCCTTCTCATCCCCAGCTCTCATGGGGATCTCTGTCTGCTGAGACCCATAAAGATATTAGTCCTGTTCCCGCAGCAGTTATATTGCTGCAAGGAGTAGGGAGGATAGCCAGTAAAGTCCAAAGACATGAAGTTGCAAGAAATGTCCATCCATAAATATTTACTACTTGTTTTTTTCCCTTTTTTTGACTGTGCCGTATGGGATCTTAGTACTCTGATCAGGGATCGAACCTGGGCCCCCCGCAGTGGAAGCACAGAGTCTCAACCCCTGGACCGCCAGGAAAGTTCCTTACCCTTCTTAATTACACAAAACATTCTAGAGGACTTGCATGAATTCTTATAATGAATGATATAGATAAAATTAAGATCTTATAATGTGGTCAACTAGTATTTGTTAAGGGAGCCAAGAACATATAATGGGGAAAGGGTTGTCTCCTCAACAAATGGTGTTAGGAAAACTGAATACAGCAGAAAAATGAAACAAACCCCTTATCTTACATCACACACAAAAAGCAACTTGAAGGGGGTCAGACTTAAATGTGAGACCTGAAACTATCAAACTCCTAGAAGAAAATATAAGGAGGAAGCCTCTCAACATTGCTCTTGGCAGTCATTTTAGGATATGACACCTAAAGCACAAGCAAGAGAAAAAAAATCAACATGTGGGGCTACATCAAGTTTAAAAGTTTCTGCACTGCAAAAGGAACAATCAACAAAACGAAAAGGTAACCTACAGAATGGGAGCAAGGTGATATGTGTGCGCAAGGTCACCTAGTTAGTATGCAGCAGAATCTCAGAATATCCTGCTTTTTGCATTGCAAAGCTAAGGTTAACCTTTAGTTGTAAATAAAAGAACATCTAACAACATGGTGATGTTTTTGTTGGTCCCATGAGAAATTCTTTTCAAATTTGCCTTAGAATGAAATCTTGTGGCACTCTTTGGGTTAAAGACCTGTAAGGTTTTAATTTTAATGCCACTGACAAGTTATCCACATTAAGAAATATTTCAGTAAAAGAGTAGCACAATAAATTCTATCTCCCTGCTCCTGCTGCTGCTGCTTCAGTCGTGTCCGACTCTGTGCGACCTGATAGACGGCAGCCCACCAGGCTCCGCCATCCCTGGGATTCTCCAGGCAAGAACACTGGAGTGGGTTGCCATTTCCTTCTCCAATGCATGAAAGTGAAAGTGAAGTCACTGAGTCATGTCCAACTCTCAGTGACCCCATGGACTGCAGCCTACCAAGCTCCTCCGTCCATGGGAGTTTCCAGGCAAGAGTACTGGAGTGGGGTGCCATTGCCTTCTCCTCTATCTCCCTAACCTCCTCCAAATTCTAATGTCAGTTCCATTCCCGTAAGCTTGTTTATTTTATATGCTTTTGTACATGGATCAATTCATATTCTGCTCTTTCACATGATATATTGTAAGCATCTTTCTATACCAGCTGATCAGCTAGCAAGTTAATTTAGGATAATATTTCTACAAATGTATGTGTGCTCAGTTGCTTTAGTCTTGTCTGACTCTTTGCAACTGCATGGACTGTAGCCCGCCAGGCTCCTCTATTCATGGTGTTATCCCAGCAAGAATACTGAAGTGGGTTGCCATTTCCTCCTCCAGGGGATCTTCCCGACCCAGACATCAAACCTGCATCTCCTGCCTTGGCAGGTGGATTCTTTACCCCTGAACCATCTGGGAAGCCCATTTCTAAATATATTTGGTTATTAAGGCATTTCCCTAATATTAAATATTTAGATAGTTTCCACTTTCTTATTTTAGTTGAGCTTCCTCCAACTAGCTAATTAAAATAACACCATAATAACTGAAATGGGGAGAGAGATTTCTTTTTACTTCTGCAGAATTATTGATTTAGGATTCATCTCTGAGTTTGGGATTATTGAATCAAAGGACTGAATATCATTATGATATGATTTCTCAATGGTTCAATAGTATAAAACAGATATCCCAACATTGAACTGTTTCATTGTTCTGAAAAAAGGAAAAGTAAAAAACAGAATAATTATAGTTAGCATTAACAGAATGCCATATACTTTTCAAGGTGCTTTCTTTTTTAATTTTCCATTTATATTGGAGTATATCTAATTAATGATTGTGTTAGTGTCAAACAAATACCAAAGTGATTCATTTATACATATACTACAGGTATCTATACTTTTTCAAATTCTTTTATTTAGGTTATTACAGAGTATTGAGCAGAGTTCCCTGTGCTATACAGTAGGTCTTTATTGGATATCTATTTTAAACATACCATCGTGTATATTTCAGTCCCGAACTTTCACTCTATCCCTCCCCCACCCCCAACACTTCCCCCCTGGATCAAAGTGTTTTCACAAGTGAAACAAAATTCCCTCCAAGCTATGAGGACCTGACTGTCTCAGAAACACCATTACCGATGGAGTTCACCAATAAATGAAGTGTGTTTAAGAGAGAATATTACAAGATAAACTACTGTTTGTTACATTAAGAGACAAAATAAAGTCTGCCAGGGAGAAAAACAGCTACCTTTAGATTCTTCAAGTGAAATATTGATCTTATTGATCATAGACATGCTAAAGGCAAAATTGCATCTATCATGTAAACCTCACTTAGTTCATAAAGTATTGAACAGGAATAATCATTGTTTTCCTGTTAATGAGGCTACAGACTATGCTTTCAGAGTGACTTGTTTATTATTTAGTTTATTTCTAAATAAAGGGTGGCTCATCAGCATTCAGCTAAATTGGACAGATTACCACCACCACTGCCAATCTCCAAAGCTGGGCTCCTGTCCAAAATGTGCAATGGAACGGTCACCAGGAACCAAAACCACAGAATTCTTTGAGTCACAAGAAGGCCACACTGTATGCAAACCTACAAGTTCCTGTTTCCCGTGACTTGATTTTTATAACATAATCCATAATTTAAAGTCATCCTAATAGAAGGGCTTTTAAGTATGATTATAAAATCAATCAGATAAATTAGTGAATCTTAAGTAGGATATTACATATCTATCTCCAGGCAAGACATACAAGGTGACACAGTATAATGATCAAAGTGTCACCAGAGTGATAGGGTCCACACTGTGGTTTTGGAAAGCCTCCAGAATGAAGGATGACTCTTCTCTGTCAGCGTCCACACAGCACTCCATATGCCACTTACAGGTTTCCAAAGGGCTTTGCTCTCATCACTTTGTGCCTTTGCAAGTTCTAGTCTATCTTATTAAAATACCTATTGCTGCCAAACTTGGAAACAACCAAGATGTTCATTAGGTGACTGGATAAATAAGTTGTGGCATATTCAGATAATAAAATATTATTGAGTGCCAAAAAGAAATGAGTTATGAGGCTATGAAAAGACTCAGAGGAACTTTAAATGCATATTACTAAGTGAGAGAAGCCATTCTGAAGGCTACATATTGCATGATTCCAACTATGTATGACATCCTGGAAAACGCAAAACGGTGAAAGGAGTGAAAGGATCACTGGCTTCCAGGTGCTGGATGTGGGGACAGAGGGAAGGGACGAACAGGCAAAGCACAGGGGATTTTTAGGGCAGTGAAATTACTTTGTATTACACTATAAGGATGAATGCATGTCACTATACATTCATCTAACCCCATAGATCCAACAGCAAGTGTGAACCCTAATGTAAACTATGGACATTGGGTGATAATGATGAGTCAGTGTAGGTTCATGTTGGCTTTGTTGTTCAGTCGCTAAGTCATATCCAACTCTTTGCGACCACATGGACTACACACACCAGGTTTCCCTCCCTATCTCCTGGAGTTTGCCCAAGTTCATGTCCACTGAATAGGTGATGCTATCCAACCATCTCATTCTCTGTTGCCTGCTTCTCCTCCTACCCTCCTAAATCTTTCCCAGCATCAGGGTGTTTTCCAAAGAGTTGGATCTTCACATCAGGTGGCCAGAGTATCGGAGCTTCACCTTCAGCATCAGTCCTTCCAATGAATATTCAGGTTTGATTTCCTTTACGATTGACTGGTTTGATCTCTTTGCTGTCCAAGGGACTCTCAAGGGTCTTCTCTACCACCACAATTTGAAAGCATTAATGTAGGTTCATGGATTGTAACATATGCAGTACTCATTGATAACAGGGAAGGCTTATGTATGTGGGGACAGGGCCATATTGGAAATCTCTGTACCTTATGCTCATTTTGCTGTGAACTGAACACTGCTCTAAACAATAAAGTCTAAGGACTTCCCTGACAGTCCAGTGGCTAAGACCTTGCATTCCAATGCAGGGTGTGTAGGTTTGATTTCTGGTCAGGGACCTAAGATACCACATGCCTTGCAGCCAAAAAAGTAAAAAACATAAAATAGAAAATAGAAACAATATTGTAACAAATTCAATAAAAGACTTTAAAAATGGAAGTCTTTTTTAAACAAAAAAACCCACCCTACCCACTCTTTTCCACCTAGTACTGCCTGTCCTTCCAGATGCAGCGGGCCACCTATTGCGCTTGTTCACTTTGTCATACCTTCCCCTTGACTTCCAGCCACTGAGGAAGCAGGACTTTGTCTTTGCACAGCACACAGTAGAAGTGCAATAAGTGCTGGCTGAATGGATGTGTTAGAGGAGAAACTTTTCCCAACCAGCTCCAGTTTTTCAAAGAAAATATCTTGGTTCCCTTTTATAATTAGCCAACATGCAGAGGTGCATTAGAAAAGAACAGAAAATCTGCCTAAGCTCAAAGACCACCCAGAATTCTGCCATCTTCCAGAAGTGCTGAGGGGTCATTTCAGCCATAATTTTAAGTGTTAAAATCCAAGCATCTTATTACAGTTGTGTTTTTTTTTTTTTTTTTTTTTTAGTAAAACAACTCTTTGAATTCTGTTTTCACTTCAAGCCTCAGAAGGATTAAAAGAAAGGGGAAATCAAAGCTCTTGTTTAAACCAGGTGAAAAGTGTATTTAAGAGTTCCCTCTGCCCTGTTTTCTGCCCACACAGTGCCGAAGTGTGTCAAGTGCCTGATTGTGGAGAATGTCTCGCTGTGGTTCCAACCACAGAGAAAAAAGAAACTCTCCAGGCTCTGATTTACACAGTCACAAAACAAAACCCAACTTTACAGGCATAAGGGGCATATACATGGAGGAGAATAAGAGCCTGAGAAGGCAGTTGGCAAAGCAGCGTCCGCCTAATGCAGGGTTAGAAGTGAATAATTTGCAATGAAGAGGTGGCACTCTCATGGAAGGCCCCAGCTATAGTTTTCCTCCTGCTCCTCCAGATAATAATTTTTTAAATGCCTCTAGTTTGGAGCAGTCTAGCCTACACAGAGAATGGCAACCCACTCCAGTGTTCTTGCCTGGAGAATCCCAGGGACAGAGGAGCCTGGTAGGAGGCCGTCTATGGGGTCACGCAGAGTCGGACACGACTGAAGTGACTTAGCAGCAGCCTACACAGAGGCAAACAATTGGTTCCTGAAAGAGCTTTCTAGTTTCGTCTGGAGGCCAAGCTAGTGAGAATTGCTTAATTGTATGTAGACAAGCAACAGGGGATTCATTTCTCATCAGTGCTTTCCTCTATTATCTTTTCTGTCCAAAACGTCCATCACCCCACCCCTCAAAGGACATTATTGCTGAGAGGAATTTAGGGTAGACTCAGCAGCCATTCTTTCATTCTCTAACCATGGCATCTTTTTTGCAGGTTGTTGTAAGTATTCAAGGTAATGTTGTAAAGTGTAGGAGAGAGAACCTGGCACATAGAAGGTGCAAGTTGCAGATGTGTAAGATGAAAGACAACCCCTGGGGGTGCAGTGGGCGGTGGCAGTTTGACCATGGGCCCAGGCCTCACATTCACTGCTGCTGCTGCTACTGCTGCTAAGTCGCTTCAGTCGTGTCCGACTCTGTGCGACCCCATAGACGGCAGCCCACCAGGCTCCGCCGTCCCTGGGATTCTCCAGGCAAGAACACTGGAGTGGGTTGCCATTTCTTTGTCCAATGCATGAAAGTGAAAAGTGAAAGTGAAGTCGCTCAGTCGTGTCTGACTCTTAGCAACCCCATGGACTGCAGCCCACCAGGCTCCTCCGTCAATGGGATTTTCTAGGCGAGAGTACTGGAGTGGGTTGCAAAGACCTCCAATTTAGACTTCTAAAGTTATCTCCAAATAAGAGTATACATACAAATTACAAAAGCAAATCAAGAGATGGAAAGAAGTTCCTTTACTAACTTTCAAATTGTTCTGTATAACTGGACCACCTTACCCTAATTGCTCTCCTTTTTATAGAACTTATAATTGTCTTATGGCTGGTACAGTTCATTACATTGCAATGTGTGTGTGCGGTTAGCCACTCAGTCATGTCCAACTCTTTGCAACCCCATGGACTGCAGCCCACTAGGCTCCTCTGATGATGGGGATTCTCCAGGCAAGAATAGTGGAGTGGGTTGCCATGCTCTCCTTGAGAGGATCTTCCCAATCCAGAGGTCGAATCCAGGTCTACCACATTGCAAGCAGATTCTTTACCATATGAACCACCAGGGAAGCCCACATTGCAATGTATTTTACATTAAAAGCAAAAGAATCCATCTGCCAATGCAGGAGTCTTGGGTTTGATCCCTGGATCAGGAAGCTCCCCTGAAGAAAGAAATGGCAACCCACTCCAGTATTCTTGCCTGGGAAATTCCACTGACAAAGGCGCCTGGAGGGCTAAAAAGTCACAAGAAAAATGTAAAACCGTTTGTGTAACCCTACCTTTGGCATTTCTAGTTTTTAAAAATTTACTAAGAATTTTAAAAAGATGGAAGCAGCTTGGGTCACCTTTGATCTCTGAGATCCAGACTGAAGAAGTCCATATTTGGGGTCTTTCTTGTCAAGAATTAGCAAAATGCACAGTCAACAACCTGTCTAGTCAGCAATGTCCCATAGAACTATAACCCAAGCTGTAAATAGGATCACACGTGATCTGATTTGATTTTACTTTCTAATATTTATTTATTTATTTAGCTGTAAGGGCCTTTGTTGCATCATGCAGGATCCTTTAGTTGCGGCATGTAAGATCTAGTTCCTTGACCAGGAATTGAACCTAGGCCCTCTGCATTGGAAGTGCTTTAGCCACTGGACCACCAAGGAAGTCCCTATACCTGTGATTTTAAATTGCCTCATAGTCATACCTTAAAGCCAGAAATTAATTTTAATAATATACCTTAACTCAATAGCATCAAGATAGCATTTCAATTGATATAAAAATTGGCTTGGGTTTTTTTTTTTTTTTCCTTCTCTTTTGGCTGTGCCACGTGGCATGCGGGATGCAGGATCTTAGTTCCTCAACCAGTGATGGAACCCATGCCCTCTGCATTCAAAGTGCAGAATCTTAACCATTGGGCTACCAGGGAAGTCCCAATTAATATAAAAACTGTTAAGGAGATATTTTTACATTCTTTTTTTTTTTTTTTACTGAGTCTACTAAATCAGTTGTGTACCTTATACTTTAAGCATATCCTTTTTAAAATTTGTTTTTAATTGGAAGATAATTGTTTTACAATATTGTGTTGGTTTCTGCCACACATCAGCATGAATCAGCCATCAGTATACATATGTCCCCTACCTCTTGAACTTCCCTCCCACCACCCACCCCACCCCGCCCCTCTAGGCTGTCACAGAGCACCAGATTGAGCTCCCTGCGTCATACAGCAAATTCCCACTGGCTATCTATTTTATACATGATAGTACATATGTTTGCATGCTACTCTCTCAATTCATCCTGACTTCCCTTTCCCCCATCTTAATTTAAACTTGCTACTTTTCAAGTGCTCAGTGGTAGCCTCACATGGCTGATGATCACTACTTTGGACAGCACAGCTCTAGAAGCCACATCTTCAAGACCCTTCCCTTCAGGTTTGTTTGGATAAAGTGATATCTGGACAGTTGCCATTTTAATGGTTAACAGTGATATTTATAAGAAGCAAGTTTAAAAAGATGTAAGAGATGGCAACTGACACCTAGTGGACCTAAATTGAACATTTTTAGCAAGAAAATCAATTAATAAAGTAAGTAATCCCTAATTTAACAAAAATTTGAGGACTAAAAATCATTTAGCATTTCTGATAGTTTTCCCAGGCAATGTCTTTCTCCTTTGGAAATGCCCCATGAACATGCCTGCAATAAGAAACCTACTTTGAAAAATCACAGAGGTTCTAAAAGAATTGTAACTGTGAGATACAAAGGATAAATACAATTCCATGAGCAAATTAGGGTGTTCTTCATCAGAGGGAGCCATGGACTTAGGTTTCTCACCATGATTTCATGAAAGCAATCTACTTCTGTCTGTCTCAAATGTAAAGTTCCTGCATAAAAGTTTGTTTGAAGAAAAAATGTTCTTAGTGGAGGGGAAAATAGATTGAAATTCGTTGATAAAAAATTACCTCTTGGTTAAATGAAAGAAGTCAAACTATATACTTTATATTTGCATTTATAGAACATTCTGGCAAAGGGAAAACTATAGTAGTCATACACAGATGTGAGAGTTGGACCATAAAGAAAGCTGACCACCAAAGAATTGATGCTTTCAAACTGTGGTGCTGGAGAAGACTCTTGAGAGTCCCGTGGATAGCAAAGAGATCAAACCAGTCAGTCATAAAGGAAATCAACCCTGAATATTCATTGGAAGAACTGATGCAGATGCAAAGAGAGCTGACTCACTGGAAAAGACCCTGAGGCTGGGAAAGATTCCGGGCAGGAGGAGAAGGGGATGACAGAGGGTGAGATGGTTGGATGGTATCATTGACTCAATGGACTTGAGTTTGAGCAAACTCTGGGAGAGAGTGAAGGACAGGAAAGCCTAGTATGCTGCAGTCCATGGGGTCTCAATGAGTCGGACACAACTCAGCAACTGAACAGCAACAACAATAGGGACAGAAATTAAACCAGTGGTTGCCAAGGGTTGGGACTGGAGCTAGGGATGAGGAAAGGGACATGATGGAAATTTTTGAAACAAAGGAAATATTTCGTGTTTTTTTTTTCTTTTTTTGTATATTTAAAAAATTGGATTATTTTATTTCTTTTTTGGGGGGGGTCTGGAGATCTTTTATATTTTGCTAACAGTGTTCTATACCTTAAAAAGATGAGTTTGCTGTATGTAAATTACACTGCAGTATACCTTGTACCTTAAAATACCTCTGTTAAGTATTTTTTGGGATTTCCCTGGTGGTTCAGCAGTAGAGAATCCGCCTGCAATGCAGGAAACATGGGTTTGATCCCTGGATCAGGAAGATCCCCTGGAGAAGGAAATGACTACCCACTCGAATATTCTTACCTGGGAAATCCCATGGACAGAGGAGCCTGGCTACAGAGGGCTATAGTTCATGGGGTCACAAGAGTCAGACACGACTTAGACTAAACCAACACCACTAAGTCTCCTTTGTCTGACTGTTATAGTTCATGGTTCTCAGGAAGAATGTGTGAAAAGTAATTTGGATATTCAGACTATCATTCCTTACTTTTTAAACTCTGTAGACTTCCCTGTTGGCTCAGTGGTAAAGAATCCACCTGCCAAGCAGAAGATGCAGGAGACACAGATTCGATCCCTGTGTCAGGAAGATTCCCTGAAGAAGGAAATGGCAACCCACTCCAGTATTCTTGCCTGGGAAATCCCATGGACAGAGGAGCTTGGCAGGGTACAGTCCATGGGGTCTCAGAAGAGTTGAACATGACTTAGCAACTGAACAACGATGTGAAAGGGAAGAGCAATATCTTTACAAGAAATATGAGTTGGTTTCTGTCATCTAGGTCTCCAAAGTAGCCCTGGATTGTCTTTTTTATCATGTTTCCTAGCCTACTCTTTAATTTCTTTACAGAATCTGCATAATGGCTCATCCAACATTATCTTTAAGCCACCTGGCATATCTGCATGTACTATAGATGCTGGAAATTAAGGCATCATTTCCCAGATGCATTTGCAGCTAGAGTTCTATGTGCTATGACCCAGAATGCCCTCTTCTAGATATGTCCCCAAGAGAAATGAGAGCACTCACCTACCCAAAGACATGGACAGAAATGTTTGTGGCAACTTTATCATAATAGCAAAAAATTAGATAAAGCTAGAATATCTACTAACAGTAGAACAGATAAATAAATGTCCTATATTTGATATATTCATATAATGGAACATTATATAACAATAGCAAGAATAAATTATTTCTATACTCAGCGGCTCTGGAGTGGCAACTGCGTGGCACTGGAGTTGCTGTGAGGAGCTACTCCACATTCAAGGGCAAAGGAGAAGCCCCAGCAAGACAGTAGGAGGGGCAAAATTGTGTTTAGAATCAAACCCTGTGCCCACCAGAGATACTCAAAGGGCTTAAACATACCTTGTGTGCACCAGGATGCAGAGACCCCACAGAGACTGAGATAGAACTGTGTTTGGGTGTCTCTTGAGGAGGTACGGGTCAACAGTGGGCTGCTGAGGGGGCAGGGGCTCTGGGTGTAGTAGACCTGCGTATGGCATAAGCCTTCTTGGAGGAGGTCGCCATTAACCCCACCATAGAACTGCCAGAACTTACACACGACTGGGGAAACAGACTCTTGGAGGGCACAGACAGAACCTGGTGCATACCAGGACCCAGAAGAAAGTAGCAGTGACCCCAGAAGAAACTGACCCAGACTTGCCTGTGAGTGTCCAAGAGTCTCTGGCAGAGACATGGGTCAGCGGTGGCCTGCTGCAGGGTTGGGGGCACTGAGTGTAGCAGTGCATGCATGGGACATTTTGAAGGAGGTTGCCATTATCTTCATTACCTCCAACATAGTTTGGCCTCAGGTCAAAAAACAGGGTAGGAACACAGCCCCATTAGATTAAAGATTCATTGAACATGGCCCCACCCATCAGATCAAGACCCAGTTTTCCCCTTAATCAGTCTCTTCCATCAGGAAGCTTCCATAAGCCTCCTACTCTTCTCTTTCAGAGGGCAGACAGACTGAAAACCACAACCCCAGAAAACTAACCAATCTGACCACATTGAACACAGCATTGTCTAACTCAATGAAACTATGAGCCATGCAGTGTAGGGCCACCCAAGATGGACAGGTCATGGTGGAGAGATCTGACAAAACGTGGTCCACTGGAGAAGGGAATGGCAAACCACTTCAGTATTCTTGCCTTGAGAACCCCATGAACAGTATGAAAAGGCAAAAAGATAGGACACTGAAAGATGAACTCCCCAGGTCAACAGGTGCCCAATATGCTACTGGAGATCAGTGGAGAGATAACTCCAGAAAGAATGAAGAGACAGAGCCAAAGCAAAAATAACACCCAGTTGTGGATGTGACTGGTGATGGAAGTAAAGTCCGATGCTGTAAAGAACAATATTGCATAGGAACCTCGAATGTTAGGTCCATGAATCAAGGCAAATTGGAAGTGGTCAAACAAGAGATGGCAAGAGTGAACATTGACATTTTTTTTTTATTTATTTTAATTCGAGGCTAATTACTTTACAATATTGTGGTGGTTTTTGCCATACATTGACATGAATCAGCCATGGGTCTACATGTGTTCCCCATCTTGACCCTCCCTACACCTCCCTCCTCATCCCATCCCTCAGCGTCATCCCAGTGCACCAGCCCCAAGAACCCCGTCTCATGCATCAAACCTGGACTGGAGATCTATTTCACATTTGATAATATACAGAACACTGACATTTTAGGAATCAGAGAACTAAAATAGACTGGAATGGGTGAATTTAATTCAGATGACCATTGTATCTACTTCTGTGGGCAAGAATCCCTTAGAAGAAATGGAGAAACCATCATAGTCAACAAAAGAGTCCAAAATGCAGTACTTAGATGCAATCTCAAAAATGACAGAATGATCTCTGTTCAATTCCCAAGGTAAATCATTCAATATCACAGTAATGCAAGCCTATGCCCCAACCACTAATGCTGAAGAAGCTGAAGTTGAATGGTTCTATGAAGACCTACAAGACCTTCTAGAACTAACACCCAAAAAAGATGTCCTTTTCATTATAGGGGACTGGAATGCAAAAGTGGGAAGTCAAGAAATACGTGGAGTAAGAGGCAAGTTCGGCCTTGGAGTACAGAATGAAGCAGGGCAAAGGCTAATAGAGTTTTGCCAAGAGAACGCACTAGTTATAGGAAACATCCTCTTCCAACAACACAAGAGAAGACTCTATACATGGACATCACCAGATGGTCAATACGAAAATCAGATTGATTATATTCTCTGCAGCCAAAGATAGAGAAGTTCTATACAGTCAGCTAAAACAAGACTGGGAGCTGACTGTGGCTCAGATCATGAACTCCTTATTGCCAAATTCAGACTTAAATTGAAGAAAGTAGGGAAAACCACTAGACCATTCAGGTATGACCTAAATCAAATCCCTTGTGATTATACAATGGAGGTGACAAATAGATTCAAGGGATTAGATATGATAGAGTGCTGGAAGAACTATGGATGGAGGTTCATGACATTATACAGGAGACAGGGATCAAGACCATCCCCAAGAAAAAGAAATGCAAAAAGGCAAAATGGTTGTCTGAGGAGGCCTTACCAACAGCTATGAAAAGAAGAGAAGCAAAAGGCAAAGTAGAAAAGGAAAGATATACCCATTTGAATGCAGAGTTCCAAAGAATAGCAAGGAAAGATAAAGCCTTCCTCAGTAATCAATGGAAAGAAGTAGAGGAAAACAATAGAATGGGAAAGACTAGAGATCTCTTCAAGAAAATTAGAGATACCAAAGGAACATTTCATGCAAAGATGGGCACAATAAAGGACAGAAACCGTATGGACCTAAGAGAAGCTGAAGATATTAAGAGGTGGCAACAATACACAGAAGAACTATACAAAAAAGATCTTCACAACCCAGATGATCATGATGGTGTGATCACTCACCTGGAGCCAGACATCCTGGAATACGAAGTCACATGGGCCTTAGGAACCATCACTACGAACAAAGCTAGTGGAGGTGATGGAATTCCAGTTGAGCTATTTCAAATCCTAAAAGATGATGCTGTGAAAGTGCTGAGCTCAATATGCCGCCAAATTCGGAAAACTCAGCAGTGGCCACAGGACTGGAAAAGGTCAGTCTTCAGTCCAATCCCAAAGAAAGGCAATGCCAAAGAATGCTCAAACTACCGCACAATTGCACTCATTTCTCACGCTAACGAAGTAATGCTCAAAATTCTCCAAGCTAGGCTTCAACAGTACGTGAACCATGAACTTCCAGATGTTCAAGCTAGATTTAGAAAAGGCAGAGGAACCAGAGATCAAATTTCCAACATCCACTGGATCATCGAAAAAGCAAGAGAGTTCCAGAAAAACATCTGCTTTATTGCCTGTGCCAAAGCCTTTGACTGTGTGGATCACATCAGACTGTGGAGAATTCTTCCAGAGATGGGAATACCAGACCACCTGACCTGCCTTCTGAGAAATCTGTATGCAGGTCAAGAAGCAACAGTTAGAACTGAACCATGGAACAATAGGCTGGTTCCAAATCAGGAAAGGAGTACGTCAAGGCTGTATATTGTCATCTTGCTTATTTAATTTGTATGCAGAATACATCATGAGAAATGCCGGGCTGTATGAAGCACAAACTGGAATCAAGTCTGGGAGAAATATCAATAACCTCGGATATGCAGATGACACCACCCTTATGGCAGAAAGCGAAGAATATCTAAAGAGCCTCTTGATGAAAGTGAAAGAGGAGAGTGAAAAGGTTGGCTTGAAATGCAGTATTCAGAAAACTAAGATCATGGTATCTGGTCCTATCACTTCATGGGAAATAGATGGTGAAACAGTGAAAACAGTGACAGACTTTATTTTGGGATGCTCTGAAATCCCTGCAGATGGTGACTGCAGCCATGAAATTAAAAGATGCTTGCTCCTTGGAAGAAAAGTTATGACCAACCTAGACAGCTTATTAAAAAGCAGAGGCATCACTTTGCCAACAAAGGCCTTCTAATCAAAGCTATGGTTTTTCCAGTAGTCATGTATGAATGTGAGAGTTGGACTGTAAAGAAAGCTGAGTGCCGAAGAATTGGTGCTTTTGAATTGTGGTGTTGGAGAAGACTCTTGAGAGTCCCTTGTACTGCAAGGAGATCCAACCAGTCCATCCTAAAGGAAATCAGTGCTAAATTTTCATTGGAAGGTCTGATGCTGAAGCTAAAGGTCCAATACTTTGGCCACCTGATGCAAAGAACTGACTCATTTGAAAAGACCCTGATGCTGGGGAAGATTGAAGGTGGGAGAAGGGGATGACAGAGGATGAGATGGTTGGATGGCGTCATTGACTCAATGGACATGAGTTTTAGTAAGCTCTGGGAGTTGGTGATGGACAGGGAGGCCTGGAATGCTGCAGTCAATGGGGTTGCAAAAGTCAGATACGAGTGAGTGACTAAACTGAACTGAACTGTTAATCAATAACTTGGATGAATTCAAAGATATGATGTTGGGAGAGTCTATCTATGTGAAGTTCAAGAACAAGCCAAATAAATCTATAGTGATAGAAATCAGAAGGTTCCTCTCTTCCTTGAGCTGGCCTGCTGTTCTAACAGCATCTCCCACTCTAATAAACTTTATTCTCCTCTCAAAAAAGAAAAAAAAAGAAAGAAATCAGAAGTGTGGTTACCTGTAGAGGGGTCGAGTGTTTACTAAGAAGAGGCCCAAGGGCACATTCTGGGGTGTTGGAAATGTTCTGTATCTTGACCTGGGAGGAAATGTGAAAAATCATCAGGCTGTGAAGTAATTATTAGTGCATTTCAGATATGTTGTGGTTTAGTCGCTAAGTCATGTCCAACTCTTGCTACCCCATGAACAGTAGCCTACTGGGCTCCTCTGTTCATGGGATTCTCCAGCCAAGAATACTGGAGTGGGTTGCCACTTCCTTCTCCAGGGGATATCCAGACCCAGGAATCGAACCACAGTCTCCTACGTTGCAGGCGGATTCTTTACCAACTGAGCTACATGTGACTAAAAAGGGGGGAAAAAATTCTAAGAAGCTTACAGTCTAGCTGGACAACCAAGGAGCAGAGATGGCAATGATATTCAAGGAAGGTCACTTTGGGCTAGTCTGTGAATGGCCTTGATTACTAAGTCAATAAAAATGCTTTTTTTTAAACCATAACATGTGGCCTGCAGGATATTAGTTCCCCAAGTAGGTATGGAACCCACACCCTTTGCAGTGTAAGTGAGGAGTCTTAACCAC
Organism: Bubalus kerabau; assembly: GCF_029407905.1. Taxonomy (NCBI): domain Eukaryota; kingdom Metazoa; phylum Chordata; class Mammalia; order Artiodactyla; family Bovidae; genus Bubalus; species Bubalus kerabau. The sequence continues at coordinate 142,328,086 of NC_073624.1, forward strand.
TGGACCACCAGGGAAGTTCCCTATCCTTTTTTTTTTTTAAACAGTTGATTTGTTTCTAAGGAAGAAAAAATAATTTTATTGTCATATTGATTATTTCCCAGGCTTTTATAGCATACAATGCCCTTGTATGAATAACTTGAACTATTTTACATTCAAGTTGCCACTGAAAAACAAAATAAATTTTAATTGAAAAACAACTACATATGGAACCTTTGGGATCTCTCAAGTATATGATGCTTAAACTGGTTTTGTTATTGGTTTTTCATATTTAAGGTTTCCTTAAAGCAACCTGAAAGAATGAGAACCAAAAGAAAACACTTTATTTACCATTATTAGAAATCTCTCAACTTGCCTACTCAATTCTTAAGTGGGTATTATGTAATCCCCAAACTCAGTTGAATGATATGTAGATATGGACATCGACCTTTTAAAAGATTACAGTATAATTGCAAATGAAATTAAGGTGTTCCTGATGAGTGGCCAGTAGCTTTTAGGCTTTTTCCATGTTTGTCCTATGTTTTAAAGAAACTACTTCCAAGTCCAGGGGATTCTCCCTTTACTTCAGTGAAAGTATACACTAGATTTTATTTGTTTGGCTGCACTGGGTTGTTGCCGCGCAGTCTTTCTCCAGTTGCAGACAGTGGGGGCTACTCTTGGTTGTGGTGTTTGGGCTTCTCATTGTGGTGGTTTCTCTTGTTGTGAAGCACAGGCTGTAGGCAAGGGGCTTTAATCATTGCAGTTTGAGGGCCCTAGAGTGGGGGCTCTACTAGATTTGTGGCACACAGGCTTAGTTATTGCGCAGCAGGAGGGATCTTCCCAGACCAGGGATCGAATCCATGTCCCCTGAATTAGCAGGCAAAATTTTTTTTCATTAATTTATTTTAATTAGAGGCTAATTACTTTACAATATTATGATGGTTTTTGCCATACGTCAGTATGAATTGGCCAATGGTAGACATGTGTCCCCTCCATCCTGAACCCCCCTCATACCTCCCTCCCCACCCTATCCCTCCAGGTTGTCACAGAGCACCAGCTTTGGGTGCCCTGCTTTATATTTATACATCAAACATACTGGCTATCTATTTTACATATTGTAATGTATGTTTCAATGGTATTTTCTCAAATCATTCCATCCTCTCCTTCTCCCACTGAATCCAAAAGTGTATTCTTTACATCTGTGTCTTCTTTGCTGCCCTGCACATAGGATCGTTGGTACAATCTTTCTAGATTCCATATATATGCATTAATATCCTGTATTTGTCTTTCTCTTTCTGACTTACTTCATTCTGTATAATAGGCTCTAGGTTCATGCACCTCTTTAGAACTGACTCAAATGTGTTCCATTTTATAGCTGAGTGATATTCCATTGTGTATATGTACCACAACTTCCTTATCCATTCATCTGCCAAAGGACATCTAGATATGTCCTAGATATTGTAAATAGTAGCACATGAATTCTTACCCATTATACCACCAGGGAAGTCTGAGTATATACTATATTTTAAAACTATCAACTCTTGGGAATTCCCTGGTGATCCAGTGGTTAGGACTCAGCTGTCTCACTGCCAGGGCCTCATTTGATCCCTAAAGGGGCAACTAAGATCCTATAAGCTATGTGGCAAATAAGTAAATAAAATTATCAACTGTTTTCAATCCATTTAAAACAAGATGGAAGTGAAAGTGTTGGTCACTCAGTCGTGTCCTACTCATTGTGATCCCATGGACGGTAGTAGCCTGCCAGGCTCCTCTGTCCATAGGTTTCTCCAAGCAAGAATAAGTAGCCATTCCCTTCTCCAGGGGATCTTCCCAACACAGGGATCGAACCCAGGTCTCCTGCATTTCAGGCAGATTCTTTCTGTCTGAGGCACCAGGGAAGTTCCCAGAAAATGGGATGGGATATAAGTAAATAGGCAGATCTTCATGCTGCTCTCTTTCCATTCCAGAAAAACCTAAAGCATTTGAATGGCATGGGTTTATGCAAATTGCTTCACATCCTGGTAGTTAATGGAAGGGTTGCTTACCAACCTGATTCTGAAGAATTAAAGATTGTTGCAAAACCCAGAAAGATAGTTAACAAAACTGTATTGTATACTTGAAATTTTCTAGGAGAGTAGATCTTTAATGTCCTCATCTCTCTCTCTCTCTCTCTCTCTCTCTCTCACACACACACACACACATAACTATGTGAGATGATAGATGTGTTAACCTTATTGTGGTAATCATTTCATAATATATATATATCAAATCATCACATTGTACACCCTAAATTTACACAATATTATTTGTCAATTATATCTCAATAAAGCTGATGGGGAGAAGCTAATATGGAAGGCTTCTCTACAACATAAACAAACATGTATAGGGTGTTTATAGAAGGGGTGGGGCTGGGAGAAAAAAGAAAATATAATTTTGCAACAAGGTCTTTAAAAATTATTAAAATTGTGAACAGCCTACATTTATATCACAACTGTATGTTTCTAAATTACATCTTGTATTGGCATTTCTTTCTACTATGGAATTGTGACACACAGATCAAATGCCATTTCAACAAATATAATTATAATAAATAGCAAATTTCAGTTGTGCTTTACAGAGACAACAATAAGACATCCTGCAAAAGGAAGTAATTTAAACAGCCTTTTGGAGTTTATTCAGTCATTCAGCTCTTCGTTCAGTGAATATCCATTATGTAATTATTATCCCAAACATTGCACTAGGAACTGAGGAAACAAATAGAATACAGTGTTTCCTTTTTAGGGTCATATTGACCAGTGAGGGAGAGAAATGATTGAATAATTACAGCAATTAGTAAATAGTACCTTAGAGGCACGCACAGGATATAGACATGCAGCGGGGACTGAGGTTGCTTGTGCTGGGGCATCATCAGAGGAAATTATACTCAAGTTTACTCTTTAAAGATGGAGAAGAGGGACTCCCCTGGTGCTCTAGGGGTTAAGACTCAGCACTTCCAATGCAGGGGACACAGTTTGATACCTGGCTGGGGAACTAAGGTCCCACATACCACATGGTGCACCCAAAAAGATGGAGAGAAGTTTGAGGTAAGAGGGGAGATACGGGGAAGAGTGGCAAAAGATGAAGTTGGATAACTCAGATGGAAGCAGATCCTGAAGGACTGCATATACCTTGCTGAAGACTATGGAGTTAGTTCTGCAGGCAATAGGGAGCTAATGAAGACTATTCAGATAAGGAGTTAAGTCAGAGTGGTTTTTTCATAAGGATGACCTGTGCACTGGCATGGATGGGGTGAGACTGGAGGCAGAGACACCGAGTAGGAAGCTGTAATGATTGTACAGACAAGAATCATGAGGACAGTAGCAGAAAGAAAGAAGAAATGGGGACAGTTTTGAGAACTATTTAGAATTTATGGGAGTCAAGACATTGGGATAGGTTGAGTGTTTTGGAAAGTGGGAGGTCTCTAAAATGTCTTGCACATTTTCAGCTTGACTGACTGAATGGATGGTGATATCATTAATAGAAATAAAAATGTAGGAGGAGGGGGCATTTTGGAGAAAAGAAGCTAAGTCTGGTTTTATAACCAAAGGTTGAGTGTTGACTGTGGGATACTCAGAGCTCAAGTAGGCAGCTAAAAATGTAGAACTGGAGTCAGATTGGCCTCATTATTTTGGTGCCCATGATTTTTCTTTTTTTGACTGCACCCGTCTTAGTTGTGCCACACAAGATCTTCGATATTCATTGCAGTATGAAGGATCTTTTAGTTGTGCTGTGAATTCTTAGCTGCAGCGTGTGGGATCTAGTTCCTTGAACAGGGACGGAATGAAGGTCCCCTGCATTGGGGGGTGTAGTCTTAGCCCCTGGACCATTAGGGAAGTCCCTTTTGGTTCCCATTCTTGCAAAGAAAACAAGAACCCCTGGAAATACCATCCTCAATGTCTTTTAGAATAACTTCTTGATAAACTAATGTTCCCTTCTTCTTGGGACTTTGTTATCAAACTATGTAATTTGTTTAAAAGGGTGGAGATATTCAGTGCCTCTCAGAGCTGTCAGCTTAAGGCCAAGTCTTCATAATTCCATACAAAATTATTCATATTTTTCTGAAGGAAAGGCGATGAGAAATGAGATAATATATTAAAGGAAATCAAATAAATTTACAATAAAAGATCATTAGAAAATGAAATCTTGTCAGCCTAGATAAATGGGCTTGATTATTACATTTAAGTCAAACTAAATTACTGTCCATGTATCTATTAAGGCATTTATAAGTGTCGAAAATCGAGATGTTAGGATCCTGACCGTAGGTGTAAAATCAAAGTGATTTTGATAAGTTTAAGCAATCTTTTATTGTGAAGGAAAGGAGAATTAAAAATCAGAAAATAATGTAAATATCACAGGAAGGTTTACAGAATTCCTTTTCTTAAACACTGCCAATGATTTGGGAGGGTTAAAAAAGAGACACTGTCTGCACAATTAAGTGTGACCATCAAATGAGTTTTGCTCCACTTCAGTGAGGATGAGATTTTAAGTTGGCAAAATGTTTATATTTCCTTCTTGAAGAACTAAGAGGAAACCGCTGAGGTAAATTCAACATGTAGAGGTAAAAGCAATTTGCTCACTCGCCGAAGTTCTTTTTTGTAGCAGAAAGCTTGAGTCGTTATTGCTCTGATTTAAATAAAATCTCCCTTGATTACATTCTGTCTAACCAGATCCCTTAATTAAGCAATTAATCTCATATTGTTTACTCTCTCCTTTGTAGGAGAAAAAGGAAAAAGTAAGAAAAATGTGTGTGTGTGTGTGTGTGTGTTGTTCTTGAATTGAATTGAATCCATTATGGAGCTTTCCAAGGATGACTCTGACACTAGAGAAAGTGTTAGACTCTGTGGGTGAGGGAGAGGGTGGGATGATTTGGGAGAATGGCATTGAAATACGTATAATATCATATATGGAACGAGTCGCCAGTCCAGGTTCGATGCACAATACTGGATGCTTGGGGCTGGTGCACTGGGACGACCCAGAGGGATGGTATGGGGAGGGAGGAGGGAGGAGGGTTCAGGATGGGGAACACGTGTATGCCTGTGGCAGATTCATTTCGATATTTGGCAAAACCAATACAATATTGTAAAGTTTAAAAATAAAATAAAATTTAAAAAAAATAAAAAATAAAAGAGAAAGTGTCAGTAAAGAAAGCTCTAGATCTGTAAGCTGAATGATATGTTCATTTGTACCTATTTACCCCACCTGAAATATGGGGAAAACACTCCTGTCGCTTAAACCTCTCATGTTTTCGGTTTCTTTCATTAGCAGAAAGAAAAAAAAAAAAAAAAGATGACTAGACTAGATAACTTCCAAAGAAGTAATTGCCGGATTTTGAGAAGTGTTTTTTAAAACAGATTCCTTGGCTTTATACCAGATTGATAAAGCAGGATATTTGAGGAAGTGAGTTTGCTCAGTTTTGTATTTTGTTGGATTCTGTTCGGTTCACGCAAATGAACAGCCATATATGGGTACAACAGCACTAAGCTACTGGTTTTAAAGGCCCATGAAATTATGAATCAGACATGTTAAGATTCTTGAAAGCAAGAATTCAGCAAAACAACACGTATGTCTACCCATCCAGTTAAAGACAAATGCGGTGGCCGTTGCAGTTGCCCCCTAGCACTACTGCATTCATGATCATCCTGTGCCTCACACCCATGACCCAGTCCTGGACAGTGGGGTATGGGGCCCTTAAGAAAGCTTTCCTTGTTAGAGCTATTCAAACATTCTGTGCATCTTCTTATTGCCCTCCTAGCCCATAGTTTGATTACCAGCCATGCTTAACTCAATCTGGGAACCTACTAGGCAGGCTCTTTCTATGTGATCTCTCATGTCCTACACAGTTCACCGGCCCTAGTGTAAGGCCCTGTATCATTCAGGATGACTGTTGCTGCCTACATCAGAAAATCCCAACTCGATTTGGTTTAAACAGTAAGGAATACTGTTATCTTGTATACCAAGAAGCCTAGATTTGTTGCAGGTCTGAGGCTAAATGGATCTGGGGCTCAATAATATCATAAAGGACCGAGGTTCTTTTCCCTTTTCTACACCTCCATCTTTAGTGTATTGTCTTTATTCTTAACGCTGGATCATGGAGACTGAATACTAGGACTGAATGCTGTAGACTGACTGAAGGCTAATGAGAAGGGACACCTCAATAAAGTTAGTATGTAGAGATCAACATGTCAGTAGCATTTAGGACAAATATGGGCTGAAAGAAAATGAGGGGCCAACTGGAAACTACAGTAATAGTCTGCATAAAACAGGTGCTTGAATTGGATTAATGGCACCAGAAATGGAAGAAAAAGAATATTCCAGAATGGTTCCATATGGAATGATTATATAAGATATGGAATTATATCTGGATATAGACATAAAATAGAAAGAGTAAAAAATTAATGAAAAACTACTGGTTATGAGAAAATATTAAATAAACATAAAAGAAGCAAAATTTATTCATTGACTACTTGCTTTCTTTTTAAAAAATACAGTAATATTCATTATTATGGTAGCTTTCTTATTAGAAGCTCTGCTAAAAGATAATGGATGTTATATTCTCTGCAAACAAAATTTTAATCATAAATATACAAAAAGGCAGTATTTGTATTAAGTAATCTTTATTTGACAAATAATTTGACCATCAAAATGGAATTTATTCCTATTAGGAGCTATGTTGTATTCCTGAATGGGATATGGAAGACTCGTTATTGTAAGGATGTTTATTTTCTACAAATTATGTTATATATTGAATGTAAGTTCTGAGAAATATTCCCAAAGAGCACTTTAAACCCTAAATAAGTAATTCTAAATTTTAAAATTTCATGTGGAAAAAAAATACAAGAAGGGATCTTTTTTAAATCTTTACAGAAAAATAATGAAGTGGTATCAAGATGACAGAATTTTTATTAATCATGATGAGGTGGAGCAGGTTACATGGCAGGAGGTGGACATGGAAGTTGAGATAGGAATTAGAACTTGTGTTTGAGACAGGTTAATTAGAGATGGCTGTTAAACATCCAGGAGGACATCCTAAGCAGCGGTTGGATATACAAATCCAGAACTTAGGGGAGGGTCCAACCCAAGATAGGAAGTGAACGAGAATAGAAAACCAAGTGAAGAAAATGTTTCAAGAAGGAGAGTTGGATCCTCTGTGCCAAACGAAAGCTAGAGGTCTATAAGTTAGAAGCAGCTGATGCATTTAGCCGCACGGTGGTATGGGTGACAATGAAAACCCACTTGGATCGTGCCAGGACGTCTATGAATCATTATCTTCACTCATAAAATGCAAGAAAGTAAAAATTCTTGCTCTCTCTTCCTGTGGATACTGCCATGTGAGGATGTGATGTCTGGATCTACAAGAGCTATCTTGTAAACATAAGGGGACAAGATAAGGGAAGTCAAAACACTGACCACAGCACAGTGAAACCATGGAAAGAGCCTGGGTCTCTGTTGACATTCAGAACCACTGACTTAGCCCTGGAACTACTCTGCCTCTGGACTTCTTGAAATGCAAAATGGGAAATGTGGTTTTCGTTTCTTTAAACCACTTTTGGGATACTGAAAAACTCCTAACCAATAATATACTCTATGCAGTCCCTTACCAAATGCATGCATACACTGATAAATATATCTGACAAAATGGACGAAGACACATCTTTCTCAAATAAATTGTTAGCACTGGGTGAGAATTATGGGAAATTGGTGTTACTTCTTGGAAAAAAATCTTTAAAATATGATAGGTCTCCCATAGAAAAGGTATTGATATATTGATAAGGGAACTGACTCTATTGCTACTCACAGAACCTTATGGTAGCCTCCCAATCTCCCATTTTGCAGCTGTAACCCAGATGAGCCCTTCATGTCCCCCCCTCCTCCACAAATCCTTTATCCTTATGAATTCACTTTTTCCTTAGAAAACAAACCAAAAAAGCCGCAACTGTTTTGTTTGTTTTTTGTTTTTTTTTTGAAAATGACAGGTAACCAAGATCTTATTGCTGTTTTTGAGTGTTTTTCAAAACTTCTATAATGAAAAAAATTTTAAGTGCCCCAACCCTTGATCCCATATGATGGAAAGATCAGTGCCTTTCCCAAGACTCATCTCTCATGGTCAGTTCTCATTTTAATTTCCTGTTCCCACTTGGTCTACTTGTTTCCTGTGTTTAACATCATCCCAAACATTGCATAAGGCCCGTTTTGCTTTAACTTCCTAAAGACACCTCTAACACAAGGTCAGTATGTATAGCCTACTTGTAATAAAGGCTTGGGGCTAAACACTTCAACAGTTAATATTAGGCATCCTTGTAAAATTTCTGTCATTAATCATCCTTTCTCCTTAGGCCATGACCTCCCAATAGGCTTCTGAGCCCTCTCTCCTATCAAACCACTCAACTGAGTTCCCCACTGAGTTCCTTTTCCAGGCCCCCTTTGCTCCTCTTCCCTGGAAAATTCAAGAATCCCTCACACTTATTGAGCACAACACATCAGCACTCTCTTTGTTTCACCTTCTTGCAGAACTGCCAGAATCACCTTTTCAAATGAAAGATATCTCTTAGCTTATTTTGTTAAGTAAAAAAAAAAAAAATCATCTTCCCTGAGATAAACTATGACATTTCCCTGGTAAGATAAAGAGAAGTGGTAGATGCAGTTAGTTTTTATAAATTGCAGTAGTTTCCTTTTCACTGTGTCGGAATGCATTCAGTAGTCAATGCAACAAGATGTTCACATGGGACAATTTTTGCCTTGATTTTGGATAAGGCCCCATGGCCAATAAGTACCAAAGTTCATGGCATTCCTAATTAAAGCTAGACCATCTAGGAAGGATTTGACAAAGCAGTAGCTAAAAATACTTTGTGGACCCCTAACCCATCACTTCACCTAAGGAGATAAAAAAATTTGAAGTTGTAAAGGAAGAAAGGATTTATTTGGAGAATTGGTAATGTGCTATGCATTCTGTCCTCCTCTCAATGAGGGAAGGGATGAAAGAGCTTGTGCTTCAATTAAATCAAGTGAGAAAGGGAGTTTCTTTACCACTGAGAAAGCTCAGCATGTTTCCTGGAGATGTAGAAGCAAAGGACTGTCTGGTCGCATTGAAAGAAAACTGAACCCCTGTTACCAACCCTCCTGAGTTGGTCCCCAGCAAAGGTCCTTCTGCCCAGTGTCATAGCCAACAGAACAAGACTTCAGTTTGTTTCAGAAACAAATAAAAGCTTAATTCTTTAATCAAAGAATGGAGAGATGCAAGCTCCTGCTGTAGAGAATAGGCTCTCGACAGGCTGTCAACGCCACTGTTTTACTGGATTCTCAGCGGCAGCAGGGGGTGGAGCTCTTGCAGGTCGGGCGCAGCTGTGCTGCTCATGCTCCAGATCTCAGTGCCAGGAGGCGTCTGCACGTGAACTTGCCACCGCCATCTTGAACTGAGTGCCGGTGCAGCAGAGTCTCTACGTGCCCGCAGTGCTGAGGTGTCAGCCCCGCCATTTCACGCTAGGAACTCCCGTCTGAAGCGCTGGGGAGCAAGGTCTCTGCTTGTGGCACCCTACGAGCAAGTGAACCTGGAGGAAGCACAAAGGAAAAGAAGAAAAGTTTAGACGTTATTACCCAGGTTCTGTTTTTATACCCCAGGAATTATTCATAAGCTTCACCAGTGACAAATCCCTCCTCTGTCTCTTGTTCTGCTCCTCATCTGAGCAGAACAGATGAGGAGGTGCAGGTCTGTCTTTGTAACTGTTTTCTGCAGATTTGGGTGGTTGTCATAGCCAAGTAGAGGAGCAGAGCTTCTCCCAGCTGCCTTTACATGTGTATATCATCAGGATTCAGCTCTCAGTGTATTGCTGAGCGACCAGTTTCTCCAACTTTCTGGAGACAAAGGACACTGGACGATTTAAGATTCACGGTTCAAATATTAGCCAGAGAATATTGGTCATGTGTCAATTTTTTTTTCTAAAAATGCAGGTTTCTAGGTCTTTTGTCCATAGGGGAAAGTGTGCCCTGATGTGGAGGCTCACTGCTGTGGCCTGAATCTCCCTGGTCAACACTTCAGTTTTCAGAAGAGAAGCTTCAGGGAAAAAAGGGTAGTCAAGGGGGTTCCTTGCTCCAGGTTGTCTCTCAGGAGGTTGGGATGCTCTTCACTTGAGTGCGAAGCACCCGTGAGGCAACCCGTTGCAGCTTCAGAGCAGAGTGCGTGGTTCAGATCACCAAGTGGGATCTGCTCCACTTAGGAGTGAGCTGGCCTTGTAGGCTGGTCTTCCAGGTTCCTAGGTTCACCCAGTCTCCTGGCTGGAAGGGATATGGAGGGCAAGTTGACACTGATTGCCCAAAGTTAGCATATTCCTTCAGAGTTTTCAGCATTTCTCCTACCTGGAGGCATACTGAGTTGTTTCATTTCAAGGGGGATATGCTTCTCTCAGGCATGGGGAATGGGTCTACTATACATTAGTCGGAAAGCACTTAGCTTTAGCCCCCTGGGGCTAACTGCATGCGGAGCAGGGCAATCAAAAGCAACTTAATCCAGTTTTCCTGAGTTTCCTGATGCAGAGTTTCTTTAAACAAGAGGCTTATTTCAAGGTCTGACTGGATCTCTATACTTTCCCTAATAATTGGGGTCTCCAGATGGAGTGCAAAGTCCAGAATAGGCCCAGGGCACTCGTTATCCCCTTGGTGACTTGAGACACAAAGGCTGGACCATTATCTCTTTCTAGGGATCCTACAAGCCCAAACCTGGGGATTAGTTCTTTTAGTAATGCTTCAGCCACTTCAGCTGCCATTTCAGTTGTAGTGGGAAATGCTTCTATCTACCTGAGAAACATGTCCACTAGCACCAGGAGATACCTGAAGTTTCCCATGCTCTCAGTATGACAGTGTAATCAATTTGCCAGTCCTCTCAGGATATGTCCCTTTGGTATGAATGGGCCTTATGTGGGGGTTTCTCATGTTGGGGTTCTTACTTTTCATGCCAAGAGTTACCATGACCTCAACTAACCAATTAAATAGGGCTTCCCTCCCACAGTGAGTTTCTTTCTTTTTTTTTTTTTACACATACATTGGAAATTTATTCTGAATACTGTCCTTGAATTGTCATAGAATATAGGTAAGATGAGTCTCATCAATAAAGCACTCAAATCACTTTATGTCTTAGTAAGTAAACACTCTGGGTCCAGAAGGATAAACACATTATAATAATAAATACAGCTCTTATGTAAATGCTGTCACAGAAATGTTTTTAAGATAGATATCTCAAACAAGTCCTTTAGGTTCCTAAAAGTTATCAGTAGGTCACAGCTCCCCCAGTGAGTTTCTTGATGAGCCTTCCTCATGGCTTGACAAGCTGAAGCTGGGGGACAGTATTTCCCATGTTCATTAAATATCCACTCATGGCTACCCACTCCTATTCTGGCCTGGAGAAATCCATGGACTGTATAGTCCATGGGATTGCAAAGAGTCAGACATGACTAAGCGACTTTCACTTTCACTTTCATGGCCTCCTAGATCTCTATTGAAGCCCCATTTTCAGGCCTTGTCTAAGTCTTCCTTTGTGTAGACTGGGGAATAATTGAATGGATTTGGCCTTCAAGATGTAAGGGATAGCTGCCTAATTACTGTTCCAGGCTCACACTTTTGACAGTTGTGTCCACCTTCTTGTTTCCCTTTATTATCTCTGCATTCGCCTTTTAGTGTTCCTATGATAAGTCACTTTATCGTAAATCACTTAGGCTTCCCTGGTGGCTTGAATGGTAAAGAATCTGCCTGCAATGTGGGAGACCTGTATTCGATCCCTGGGTCAGGAAGATCTCCTGGAAAAGGGCATGGCAACCCACTCCAGTATTCTTGCCTGGAGAATTCTATGGACAGAGGAACCTGGCAGACTACAGTCCATGGGGTCACAGAATCAGACACAACTAAGCAACTCACACTTTCACTTTTCATGATAAATCACCATCACCTTTTCTAGAATCTGTACTGTTTCTAGGAACTTCAGTATGCTTCAACCATGTTTCATCTATTTATTCTCCACAGTCAGCATAACATGTAAGATCTTCCCTGTCCTGATCTCTAAGGCTCAGGTGAGAGCTATCAAGCTCTATCTTTTGGGCAGAAATCCCTGGCTTACTTACTTCTGTGACTTGGGTCTGGGAGGTTACTGCATATCCCAGCAGGATTTTTCCCTCTCCTAAAACTGCTCCCACTTGTGAACCATTCTTCTTTAGTGTTTGGGAGAGGCTTTCTTCTTAGGTTGGGGGCAACTGGAATAGGTCATGTCTATGGTTTCTATACAGTCATGCTCCAGGGGTCTATTTCTAAGGGTAGTAGGGTGGCAGGATTTAGCATGTGACAGGTTTTTATGGTAGCCACTGGGCTGTCTAAAAGCATAGCCTGAACTTGAATCAACCTTCTGAGGGATAGCCTTTCTGTTTCCTTGTTGTGTGTGTCTCTCAGTCACAACCGACTCTTTGCGACCCCATGGACTATAGCCCACCAGGCTCCTCTGTCCATAGCATTCTCCAGGCAAGAATACTGGAGTGGGTTGCCATTTCCTCTGTTTCCTTAGAACTTACTAAAGACTTAACCCTGGCGTGAAGTCCATACAGTGATTGTTAACTTTTCGGCCTCCTCTAAGAGATTGCTGCTGTCCATAGGCCATCCCCTAGTAGTTTGATCAAATTGTTTAAAGAAATAAAAGTTATGAGATCTACTTAATGGTTCATCCAAGGCTGGAAGAAAAAAATAGTCTACAGAAAGTGTTTGATGCACTTGTGCATAGTAATCTATACTTATCTAGTATGAGGAATGGAGTTTGTAGGCTAGGCTATGACAAACACACAAAGAAAAACAACACTCAGCAAACTAGGAATAATGATAAGATCACTGAATCTGGCCTAAAGAAAAGTTCTGTTTTGCCAATATTCTTGGGTTTATTTTGTTCACTGGTTGATGTTGGTTTTTGTTATGGTTGTCATTAGTAAATATACTGTGGATATGATTTCATATCTGATAGTCTTTTAAGCCAGTTTTTAAATCTAGCTTTTATTATAAAATGCATAAGTGTAGCTACTGAATGGGAGAAGGAAATGGCAACCCACTCTAGTATTCTTGCCTGGAGAATCCTGTGGACAGAGGAGCCTGGTGGGCTGCCATCTATGGGGTCACATAGAGTCGGACATGACTGAAGCGACTTAGCAGCAGCAGCAGCTACTGAATAGGTGACCAGAAATTTGTAAATAAAATTCTATCTAATTATTTTAGCTACTTCAAATGGGTAGATTTAGTCATTATAAAAACATCTATAAATGACTAGTGAAAATTTAGAAATGAATAAGGACAATTAAGATAACCAAATACAGCCTTAAGACAGAGAGATAACCAAAACTGTCATCTAATGAATGGTCTTATAGTAACTTTGTAACATAAAAGTGTTGTTCTGAATAGAGTAAATTTAAAAATTGAACATTAATAATGTTTCAGGATTTTAAATAGAAAAATTATGTATCTGAAAAACACAAATAAGAATTTTTCAACCTTTGGGTTCTAATGATGTAATTTGGACCACCCATTTTTCTGAGGACAACTAGAAAAGAACAAAATAATGAAAAAAGACTACTTGAAAGCATTGAAAAGCTAACAAGGAAGTAAAATTATAGGCTTTTGTTAAAGAAAATGTGTAAATCAATAAAAAGCATAAATACAGTAAAAGCAAAATTTGTCCTTAAATTTAGTCTTGTTAAAATTTCATGATTTTTATGTCTAGATATGCATTTGATTTGTTTTTGCCTAGTATACATACTTGTAAATACTTTATTTTCTATTTTCCTTTTTGGTTGCACTAAACAGTATTATGAACAATTTTCCATGAATACATAATCTTTCATCAGGTGGTAATACCATAATTTACTTAATCATTTATTGATAAACTTTAGGTTTCTCTTAATTTGGGGATAATATATATTGTTTCATGGCATCATGAAACAAGATCATGTCATCCGGTCCCATCACTTCATGGGAAATAGATGGGGAAACTGTGGCTGACTTTATTTTTCTGGGCTCCAAAATCACTGCAGATGGTGATTGCAGCTATGAAATTAAAAGACATTTACTCCTTGGAAGGAAAGTTATGATCAACCTAGATAGCATATTCAAAAGCAGAGACATTAGTTTGTCAACAAAGGTCCATCTAGTCAAGGCTATGGTTTTTCCAGTGGTCATGTATGGATATGAGAGTTGGACTATAAAGAAAGCTGAGAACCGAAGAATTGATGGCTTTTGAACTGTGGTGTTGGAGAAGACTCTTGAGAGTCCCTTGGACTGCAAGGAGATTCAACCAGTCTATCCTAAAGGAAATTAGTCCTGAGTGTTCTTTGGTAGGACTGAGTTTGAAGCTGAAACTCCAGTACTTTGGCCATCTGATGCGAAGAGCTGACTCATTTGAAAAGACCCTGATGCTGGGAAAGATTGAGGGCAGGAGGCAAAGGGGACGACAGAGGATAAGATGGTTGGATGGCATCACCAACTCAATGGACATGGGTTTGGGTGGACTCCGGGAGTTGGTGATGGACAGGGAGGCCTGGCGTGCTGCGTGCGGTTCATGGGGTCGCAAAGAGTCGGACATGACTGAGCGACTGAACTGAACTGAATATATTGTTTCACCATCCATAGTCCTGAGTGCTTCTTTGATTATTAAAAAGATTAGGCTCCTAGAAGTGAAATAACTGGATTGAAGGGTATTAAAAGCTATAAACCTGGTATATGTTATAAAACTTCCCTCCAGAAAAATAATACTAATTTTAAATTGCTAGCAGCATTTTTGAAGAGTGCTTGTTTTATTATAGATTTGTCAACACTGGGTGTTAACTTTGTTTCATCATTCTCAATTAATTATAAAGTAATATTCATCAATTAATTAGGCAAATATTTATCAAGTGTCTATCTAAGTATAACTGGCAAGCAAAAACAGATCCAGTCTCTGGTTCTTGGAGTATGTAATTTGATATAAGAGATAGATATTGAATAAATAATTATACAAATTTAAATATAATTACAAACAGACAGATACATGCACTGAAGAAAATGGAGTACTGTGAAAGTGGTTAGAGATAAGGGCCAAGAGATAACTGGGGAGCTTGGCATGGGGTTGGCATGATTGAATTTGAATTTTGAAAAGTACCCTCTTATTGAAATATGGAGAGTTGAGTCAGGGAAGACCAGTTGATCTGTTTCCCCAGGACAGAGCAAACGATTGTTGATATTTTGATCTGAATGTTTTTAGTATGATTGAATACTTTTGCATGTGTTTATTGGCATTTTTGTGTTTTGTGTCTGAGAAAGCAAATAAGAGAGTGAGAGAGCACTAGAGAAAGAGAGCAAGAGGGAGATTACCCTATTTCTTGTTTTTCCCTCATTTTCAGTTGAGGTTTTGAGTATTTCCTTGATTGATTTGTGAAAGTCTTTATTGATGACTGTATTTCCATTGTAACGTTCTAAACAACCGAAAACCTAGGGGATTAAACTGCAAGCACCCATTTCTCCTATGTGGGCCCACAGATTGGCTGGGGAGGCTCTGCTTCAGGCTTACATGGGTCCAGGTGTGTTCCATATCTCTTCCTCAGACCAGTGTAGTCTCAGAACATGCTTATGCCCAAGACAGATGGCCAAAGCATGAGGTCAGACCAAACCATGCAAGTCTATGAAAAGCCTCTATTTTTCTCATGTCTGCTAACCTACCATCAGCCAGAGCAAGTCAGGTGGTGAATCCAGGTGGCCCTACTTATACCAGTAGAGCCAGGAAATTACTCCACCTATTTTACTTGGAGGATCAGCCAAGTACAGGGCAAAATGAATAACATGTAATCCTATTACAGAAAGGGTGTAACTGAGAACAAAGCACAGAGAGGAACTAGGAACAATAACCTGATCTACCAAAGGACATTTGTCATTTGTTCCTTTCTTTTTTTCCATTTTGAAGAAATACATTTCTTTATTTATTTTTATATTTAAATTTTACTGGAGTGAAGTTGATTTACAGTGTTGTGTTAGTTTCAGGTGCACAGTGAAGTGATTCAATTATATGTATATACAAATATTCATTTTTCTTTAGATTCTTTTCTCATATAGGTTATCACGGAATACTGAGTACTATTTCCTATGCTATACAAGTAGGTCCTTGTTGGTTATCTATCTTGTATAATGTGTCTGTGTTCATCCTAAATTCCTGATTTATCCCTGCGGGGGGGCCAGTTGTAAAGAATCTGCCTGTCAATGCAGGAGACTTGGGTTCAATCCCTGAGTCAGGAAGATCCCCTGGAGAAGGAAATGGTAACCCAATCCAGTATTCTTGCCTGGGAAATCCCATGGACAGAGGAGCCCTGTGGCCTACAACCCATAGGGTTGCAAAGAGCAGGACACAACTTAGAGACTAAACAACAACAACCTCTCCCCAAGTTTCCACTTTGGTAATCAGAAGTTTGTTTTGGATATCTGTAGGCCTGTTTCTATCTTATAAACAAGTCTATAAGACTTGTTCATATTTATTTTAAAATTAGATTCCACATATAAGTGATATCATATGGTATTTGTCTTTCTCTGTCTGACTTAGTATAATAATCTTTAGGTCCATCTATGTTGCTGCAAATGGCATCATTTCATTCTTTTTATGGCTGAGTAATATTCCATTGTATATATGTACCACATCTTTATCCATTCCTCTGTTGATGGACATTTAAGTTTCTTTCATGTCTTGGCTGTTGTAAACAGTGCTGCAGTGAACACTGGGGTGCATGTATCCTTTTGGATTACAGTTTTCTCTGGATATTTACTCAGAAGTAGGATTGTTGGGTAATAGGGTAGCTCTATTTTTAGTTTTTTAAGGAACCTCCATACTGTTCTCCATAGTGGTTATAAAAGTTACATTCCCACCAACTAGGAAGGTTCTCTTTTCTCCACACCCTGTCCAGCATTTGTTTGTAGGCTTTTTGATCATGACCATTCCATCTGGTGTGAGGTGGTACCTCATTGTAATATTGATTTGCATTTGTCTAATAATTAGTGATGTTGAGCATCTTTTTATATGCTTTTTAGCCATCTATATGTTTTCTTTGGAGAAATGTCTAGTTAGATCTTCAGCTTATTTTTTTAATTGGGTTCTTTTTCTTTTTTTAGAGCTAAATGAGCTGTTTGTATATTTTGGGGATTAATCCCCTGTTGGTCACTTTGTAAGTATTTTCTCCCATTCTGTTGTTTGTCTTTATGCTTTGTTTATGGTTTCCTTTGCTGGGCAGAAGCTTTTAAGTTTAGTTAGGTCCCATTTGTCACTTGTTCTTTATATATGTACCAATATTTTTCCACAGGATTTCATTTGTCATCAATTTTTAATGATATTCAAAAGTTTTAAATTTGTATTTAATTCAAGTTATAGATGCTTCCTTTGCATGTTACTGCATTACTTATAGGTTTAGAAAATCTTTGCCTATTGGTTCAGATAAATATTTGCTTTAATATTTTGCTAATAGTTTTTATCATTTTATTTCTACACACAGCTATTTAATTTATATGAAATTTATTAGGGATATATAATGTGAGGTAATGATCTAATTTATTTTTCCCAAAGAGGAAATCAGTTGCTTAAAAATGTTTTACTGAAAATATTTGTGTACAATATGAAGAAAAGTACCTTGCTGAAGGCTATTAATGAAACAAGCTTTAATGAAAAACTGTGGCATATTCCTGGATGTGTGTGTGTTACTCTCTCAGTCCTGTTTGACTCTTTGCGACCCCGTCAACTGTAGCCTTCCAGGTTCTTCTGTCCATGGAAATTCTCTGAGCAAGAATACTGGAGTGGGTAGCCATTCCCTTCTCCAGGGGATTTTCCTGACCCAGGAATCGAAACTGGTCTCCTGCATTGCAGGTGGATTCTTTACCATCTGAACCAGCAGGGAAGCCCATATTCCTGGATGAGAAAGTTAAATATTATGAAGTTGTTAATTATAATTGCTATGCAAATCCAATAAAAATCCCAACAGGATAGTTTTATGCCTGACAAGAAAAATAGAAAGTGTCTAGAAGAATAAGCAGATGAGAACAAGTTTTGAAAAGAAGTAAACTAAATATTTTTAATTGTAATTACTAAATATTATGTTTAGATGTCAAAATAGAAAAGAATAAAATAGGTCAAAGTAAATAAGCACTAAATATATCACACAGGAGAAACATTAGATCAATGGGGGGAAAGAACATTTATTTTTAATAAAATAAGAGACAAGTTTCTTTAGGGAAATGATTTGGTCAATAAATTTTGCTAGTTATCCATCTGGAGGGAATCAACAACAACAACAACAAAATTACGGCAATATATCTTTCATACACCAAAATAAATTCCAAGCAAGCTGAAGTTATAAAGTGAAGCTGCTCAGTCGTGTCCGACTTTTTGTGACCCCATGGACTGTAGCCTGCCAGGCTTCTCAATTCTTGGGATTCTCCAGGCAATAATACTGGAGTGGGTTGCCATTTCCTTCTCCAGGGGATCTTTCCCACCCAGGGATCAAACCTGGGTCTCCTGCATTGGAGGCAGGCGCTTTACCCTCTGAGCCACCAGAGAAGCCATATTCAAAAATTAAACAATGAAAATAGAAAAATATTAAAATATTTGTGTAAGTTCAGACCTTGGAGTCATTCATAAGGAAAAGAGAAATGCATATAATAAACAACTGAGAAATGTAGTTACATAAAAATTTAAAGGATCTATATGGCAAACAGATGAAAAACCTCCAGAGACAAGGAATATCTTGGTGAAAACAATGGCAATATATGTGGGAAAGAGTTCATATCCTTTGTACAAATAGAGCTTATAAAAATTGATCAGAAAAAAAGAGACCAGAAAAACCCTCAATAGGAATAAATGATAAAAGACTAAAAACGTAACATTATAAAATTTCAAACTTCATTAATAAAGAAAAGGTCTTTTAAGTTAAAGAAATCAGGACTCAGATTAGTATCAGCAACAACATTAAAAGTCAGAATCTTAGTTCCCTGACCAGGGATCAAACCTGCAGCCTTGGCAATGAAAGTGCAAAATCCTAGCAACTGGAGTGCCAGGAATTCCTATATCTCAATTTTGAAATGTCCAAAAAAAAAAAAAAAGGTGGTACATCCAATTTGAAAGAATAAACAATTGATGTACACACCATTCTAAATGAATCCCCAGAGAATTATCCTTTGTAAATAAAATAGTCAACCCTGAAAGGTTACATTAAGTATGTTTTCATTTTATACAACATTCTTGAAATGACAAAATTATAGTGATGGAGAAAGAAGTTGTTTTCAGAGGTTCAAAATGGGGAAGGGGCAAAAGGGAGGTGGATGTGCCTATAAAAAGACAACATGAGAGATTCCTGTGGTTATAGCAATGTTTTGTATCTTGACTAGATCCATGTCATTATCTTTTTTGTGATATTATAGTGTAACTATAAACTAGTATAGTATAAATAGTATAAACTGTTATACTATAGTTTTACAAGATGTTACATAAAAGGGAAAGGCTACCCACTCCAGTATTCTGGCCTAGAGAACTCCATGGACTCTATAGTCCGTGGGGTCGCAAAGAGTCAGAGACGACTGAGCGACTTGCACATTCACTTTCACTCTGCATATAAGTTAAATAAGCAGGGTGACAATATACAACCTTGACATACTCCTTTCCTTGTTTGGAACCAGTCTGTTGTTCCATGGTCCAGTTCTAACTATTGCTTCTTGACCTGCATACAGATTTCTCAGGAGGCAGGTCAGGTGGTCTGGTATTCCCATCTCTGGAAGAATTCTCCACAGTCTGATGTGATCCACACAGTCAAAGGCTTTGGCACAGGCAATAAAGCAGATGTTTTTCTGGAACTCTCTTGTTTCTTCGATGATCCAACAGATTTGGCAATTTGATCTCTGGTTCCTCTGCCTTTTCTAAATCTAGCTTGAACATGTGGAGTTCTCGGCTCACGCATTGTTGAAGCCTACCTTGGAGAATTTTGAGCATTAGCTTGGTAGCATGTGGGATGAGTGCAATTTTGTGGTAGTTTGAACATTCTTTGGTGTTGCCTTTCTTTGGGATTGGAATGAAAACTGACCTTTTCCAGTCCTGTGGCCACTGCTGAGTTTTCCAAATTTGCTGGCATATGAGTGAGTGCAGAACTTTAACAACATCATCTTTTAAGATTTGAAATAGCTCAGCTAGAATTCCATCACCTCCACTAGATTTGTTCGTAGTGATGCTTCCTAAGGCCCACTTGACTTCAGACTCCTGGATGTCTGGCTCTAGGTGAGTGATCACACCATCGTGGTTATCTGGGTCAATGAGATCTTTTTTTGTATAGTTCTTCTATGTATTTTTTCCACCTTCTGCTTCTATTAGGTCCATACTTTCTATCTTCTGCTTCTATTAGGTCCATACCATTTCTGTCCTTTATTGTGCCCATCTTTGCATGAAATGTTCCCTTGGTATCTCTAATTTTCTTGATGAGGTCATGAAATGTTCCCTTGGTATCTCTAATTTTCTTGAAGAGGTCTCTAGTCTTTCCCATTGTATTGTTTTCCTCTATTTCTTTGCATTGATCACTAAGGAAGGCTTTTTATCTTTCCTTGCTATTCTTTAGAACTCTTCATGCAGATGGGTATATCTTTTGTTTCTCCTTTGCCTTTCATTTCTCTCCTTTTCTCAGTTATCCTCAGAAAACTATTTTGCCCTTTTGCATTTCTTTTTCTTGGGGATGGTCTTGATCCCTGTCTCCTGTACAATGTCACGAACCTCCATCCATAGTTCTTCAGACACTATCAGATCTAATCCCTTGCATCTATTTGTCGCTTCCACTGTATAATCTTAAAGGATTTTATTTAGGTCATACCTGAATGGTCTAGTGGTTTTCCCTACTTTGTTCAATTTAAACCTGATGTTTGCAATAAGGATTTCATGATCTGAGCCACAGTCAGCTCCTGGTCTTGTTTTTTGCTGACTGTATATAGCTTCTATCTTTGGCTGCAAAGAATATAATCAGTCTGATTTCGGTATTGACTATCTGGCGATGTCCATGTGTAGAGTCATCTCTTGTGTTGTTGGAAGAGGGTGTTTCCTATGACCAGTTCATTCTCTTGGCAAAACTCTGCTAGCCTTTGCCCTGCTTCATTTTGTACTCCAAGGCCAAACTTGCCTGTTACTCCTGGTATCTCTTGACTTCCTACTTTTGCATTCCTGTCTCCTATGATGAAAAGGACATCTTTTTTTGGTATTAGTTCAAGAAGGTCTTGTAGGTCTTCATAGAACCATTCAACTTTAGCTTCTTTGGCATTAGTGGTTGGGGCATAGGCTTGCATTACTGTGGTATTGAATGATTTACCTTGGGAATTGAACAGAGATCATTCTGTTGTTTTTGAGATTGCACCCAAGTACTGCATTTCGGACTCTTTTGTTGACTATGAGGTCTACTCCATTTCTTCTAAGGGATTCTTGCCCACAGTAGTAGATATAATGGTCATCTCAATGAAATTCTCCCATTCAGGTCCATTTTAGTTCACTGATTCCTGAAATGTTAATGTTCACTCATGCCATTTCCTGTTTGGCCACTTCCAATTTACCTTGTTTTATGGACCTAACATTCCAGGTTCCTATGCAATATTGTTTTTTACAGCACCAGACTTTATTTCCATCGCCAGTCACATCCACAGCTGGGCGTTGTTTTCACTTTGGCTCCTTCTCTTCATTCTTCTGGAGCTATTTCTCCACTTATCTCTAGTAGCATATTAGGCAACTACCAACCTGGAGTGTTCATCTTTCAGTGTCATATCTTTTTGCCTTTTCATGTTGTTCATGGGGTTCTCAAGGCAAGAATACTGAAGTGGTTTTCCATTCCCTTCTCCAGTGGACCATGTTTTATCAGAACAAGATCACTATTATTATTTCATAGAACTGCTTGTGAATCTTAAAATAAAATGCTTAAGTTTTAAAATGTACCTGATATGATACCAGTTATGTGAATTTTTAAAATAGGCAA
Organism: Bubalus kerabau; assembly: GCF_029407905.1. Taxonomy (NCBI): domain Eukaryota; kingdom Metazoa; phylum Chordata; class Mammalia; order Artiodactyla; family Bovidae; genus Bubalus; species Bubalus kerabau. The sequence continues at coordinate 142,350,108 of NC_073624.1, forward strand.
AATTAACTTCTGGTTTTATAAGTCAGAGCAGCAATTACTTCTGGGTGGAAGGAGGAGAGGAATTGACTGGGAGGAGGCATGGGGGAACCTTCTGATTTTCAAGAAAAACAACTGTATCTTGGCAATCACAGTAAGCTTTGTGGCATAATAATTTTTTAAGTTTAAAAAAAATTTTTATGTCTATGCCACTCAGCTTGGAGAATCTTAGTTCCCTGAGCAAGGATTGAACCTGGGCCCACGGTAGTGAAATTACTGAATTTTAAACTCTGGACCGCCAAAGCATACCCTGTGGTGTTTTAACTTACCCTAAATCCACACATCACTCCCTAACTCAGTAGTAGCCTTGAAAATAATAGCCCATGTTCCCATTAACAGATGCAGCAAACAGTCTTCACTTATGAAGAATTGTCCTTGGTCTGATCTGTCTGGTGGCTCCCTGGGAGACTCACTCAAAAGGCTTAGCTTCATTTTGCCTGATTGGAAACTCAGTGCTGAAGCTGCTACTCAGGGGGCATTTGTCTGAAACATTTATAGACAAGTGTTTAAGTTATTGCTACCTGAGCCAATGAATAATGGCACAAACAGTAGATTGCCCCAAAATCTTAGGAGTAAAGGCTGGGGAACGAGATTTTCATAAGACCTTTGAAAAGCTCCAGAATACTTCTGGAAATCTAGAATAATAGGGTTATAAATCTAGAATATTCTATAAATCTAGAATAATAGGATTATCCACATGCTCAGGAAAAGACCAGAGAAGGCCCTAAGCTCTTACCTCTGGCTGAGCTCAAGCCTATAGACAAAGAGGAAGTAAAGGCTAAGGCAGAGTTGTAAATTACCTGGCTAAATGCTGAAGGCATGCCATAACACACATGCACTGAGCCCTTGTGAGGACTGAGAGAATTTTCAATTCTAAGCATTTAAAAGAGGGCAGTGGCAACCCACTCCAGTACTCTTGCCTGGAAAATCCCATGGACGGAGGAGCCTGGTGGGCTGCAGTCCATGGGGTCACAAAGAGTCGGACATGACTGAGCGACTTCACTTTCACTTTCATGCATTGGAGAATCTTAGTTTCATTGGAGAATGAAATGGCAACCCACTCCAGAGCTCTTGCCTGGAGAATCCCAGGGACGGGGGAGCCTGGTGGGCTGCCATGTATGGGGTTGCACAGAGTCGGACATGACTAAAGTGACTTAGCAGCAGTAGCAGCAAGCATTTAAGAAAAACTCTAATTGTTAACCAATCACTAATCTAATGGAGGGCTTCCCTGATGGCTCAGACAGTAAAGAATCTGCCTGCAATGCGAGAGACCCTGGTTCGATCCATGGGTCAGGAAGGATCCCCCAGAGAAGGAAATGGCTACCCACTCCAGTATTCTTGCCTGGAAAATTCCATAGATGAGGCTGGTGGGCTACAGTCCATGGACATCGCAGAGTCGGACATGACTGAGCAACTAACACTTTCACTTCACTTTCAATCTAATGGAACAAACATTACAGTGACTTCACATGGCAAAGAATATAGACTTTATAAAATTGGTTTGGTAAAGTCACTAAACAAACAACTATAAGCAGCAGCAAAAGATCTCGAAAGGGAAGCAGAAGATGATTTCCAGAGTTGCCACTCTGGAAATTATTCAATTTCTAGTTTTCATTAACATATGTATATATATATATATCAGTTCAGTTCAGTCACTCAGTCATGTCCGACTCTTTGAGACCCCATGGACTGCAGCATGCCAGGCCTCCCTGTCCATCACCGACTCCTGGAGTTTACCCAAACCCATGTCCATTGAGTCGGTGATGCCATCCAACCATCTCATCCTCTGTCGTCCCCTTCGACTCCTGCCTTCAGTCTTTCCCAACATCAGGGGTCTTTTCAAATGAGTCAGTTCTTTGCATCAGGTGGCCAAAGTATTTGAGTTTCAGCTTCAACATTAGTGCTTCCAATGAACACTCAGGACTGATCTCCTTTAGGACAGATATATACATATATATATATATACACACACACACATGCTATGCTATGCTAAGTCACTTCAGTTGTGTCTGACACTGTGTGACCCCATAGACGGCAGCCACCATGCTCCCCCGTCCCTGGGATTCTTCAGGCAAGAACACTGGAGTGGGTTGCCATTTCCTTCTCCAATGCATGAAAGTGAAAAGTGAAAGCGAAGTCACTCAGTCGTGTCCGACTCTTAGCGACCCCATGGACTGCAGCCTACCCGGCTCCTCCATCCATGGGATTTTCCAGGCAAGAGTACTGGAATGGGGTGCCATTGCCTTCTCCGATATACACACATATGTATATATATATATACATATATATATATGTACAAGCCATTCAAAGAAACAAGAAATATGGCCCTAGGGGACTTCCCTAGTAATACAGTGGCTAAGACTCTGCTTTGCCAATGCAGGGTTCCATCCCTGGTCAGGGAACTAGATCCCACATGCTGCAACAAAGACCCGGTGCAGCCAAATTAAATACATAAATATTTTAAAAGAGAAAGAAATATGACTCTAAACAACAACAACAAAAAACCAATCTGAAATTATATCTGAGAAAACTCAAACATTGGTTGTACTAAACAAAGACTTTAAGTCAGCTATTTTAAGTATATGTGAAAGGCTAAAAGGACTCATGTTTAAAGAACTCTAGGAAAGATAGTTGTTTAGAATAAGAATGATACCTAACATAATGGAGAATATTAATAAAGAGGTAGAAATTATTTAAAAGGAAACAAATAGAAATTCTAGAGTTGAAAATCACACTATCTGAAATGAAAAATTCATTAGACGGAATTCTCAAACATTGCAATGAGAATATAAAATAGTTCAGCTACTGTAAAAAACAGTTTGAAAGATTCTCAAAAAGTTAAACATAAAATTATCAAATAAGCCAGCAATTTCGCCCCTAGGTATATACTTGAGAGAATTGAAACCCATGTTCACAGATAAGTGCATATATCAGTGTTCATAGCTGAATTATTTATAATAGCAAAAAAGGGGGATAAATACAAATCTCTTCTGCTGGATACACCACATTTATCCATATGATGGAATACTACTCAGTCTTAGAAAGAAACAAAGCAGTGATACATGCAACATGGATGAACCTTGAAAACACCATGCAATGAAAGAATCGAGGCACAAAAGAGCAAATATTGTATGGTTCCATTGATATGAAATGTGCAGAATCAGTCAATCCATAGAGACAGAAAGCAAATTAAGTGTTTGCCAGGGATGAGGGGAGAGAAGGCCTGCTTATAGGCATGGGGTTTCATTTGGGGATGATGGAAATGATCCAGAATTCATTAGTGAAGTGTCTTCATAACCTTGTAAATATACTAAAAACCACTGGACTTAACATTAAAATGTTGAATTTTATATGAATTCTTAGTAAAAAAAATTTCAAAGAATAAAATGAAGTAATTACACAGGATAGACATTTTCCTCACACTGAAAAATCTTGAAATATTAAAAGCTACTCTATAATTATCCTCAGTGGCCCTCCACTCTTGGTATCCCTTGGCAGGGGCTCATCCTCCTAGTTTAAGTTGGCATTCTTGTTTTAGGTAACTGAATGGAGGAAGTTTCCAAAAAGGGACAAAGAACACATACAAATTGTTTCTTAAGCAAAAGTCAGATGTTGCATAGCATGTCCATTTACAGCCTACTGGTCAGAATGAAGCATATGGTCTCTCAATAAGGGAAGCTGGAAAATCCAGAGTTTATTTCTAATATCAGCAGCAATATCACCAGCTTAAAACTCTGCTAATTTTGCTATTGTGAAAGAGAGGAAGAATGGATAATTATTATTACAGTAACTAAAAAGAGATTCTTAGAAAACTAAGCATTTATTTTAAAGGCCGTTATGCATTCCAGGAATAGTAAAATCGTACTTAAAAAGAAAATGCAAAATTGCTATACTACATGTATTATTTACATGTAGTATATATATAATATATATATATTTTATATATTAGGAAGATGAGTGTAGAGAAGTGAGAAAGAGTGTAAATTCCTCATCTTGTCTCTGCTTTTGAATATGCTATCTAGGTTGGTAATAACTTTCCTTCCAAGGAGTAAGCATCTTTTAATTTCATGGCTGCAGTCACGATCTACAGTGATTTTGGAGCCCAGAAAAATTAAATCTGACACTGTTTCCACTGTTTCCCCATCTGTTTCCCATGAAGTGATGGGACCAGATGCCATGATCTTAGTTTTCTGAATGTTGAGCTTTAAGCCAACTTTTTCACTCTCCTCTTTTAATTTCATCAAGAGGCTTTTTAGTTCTTCTTCACTTTCTGCCATAAGGGTGGTGTCATCTGCATATCTGAGGTTATTGATATTTCTCCCGGCAATCTTGATTCCAGTTTGTGCTTCTTTCAGCCCAGCGTTTCTCATAATGTACTCTGCTTATAAGTTAAATAAGCAGGGTGACAATATATAGCCTTGGCATACTCCTTTTCCTATTTGGAACCAGTCTGTTGTTCCATGTCCAGTTCTAACTGCTGCTTCCTGACCTGCATATAGGTTTCTCAAGAGGCAGGTCAGATGGTCTGGTATTCCCATCTCTTTCAGAATTGTCCACAGTTTATTGTGATCCACACAGTCAAAGGCTTTAGCATAGTCAATAAAGCAGAAATAGATGTTTTTCTGGAACTCTCTTGCTTTTTCTGGAACTCTCTTGCTTTTCCATGATCCAGCAGATGTTGGCAATTTGATCTCTGGTTCCTCTGCCTTTTCTAAAACCAGCTTGAACATCAGGAAGTTCATGGTTCCTGATGTTCACATATTGCTGCAGCCTGGCTTGGAGAATTTTGAGCATTACTTTATTAGCATGTGAGATGAGTGCAATTGTGTGGTAGTTTGAGCATTTTTTGGCATTGCCTTTGTTTGGGATTGGAATGAAAACTGACCTTTTCCAGTCCTGTGGCCACTGCTGAGTTTTCCAAATTTGCTGGCATGTTGAGTGCAGCACTTTCTCAGCATCATCTTCCAGGATTTGAAATAGCTCCACTTGAATTCCATCACCTCCACTAGCTTTGTTCATAGTGATGCTTTCTAAGGCCCACTTGACTTCACATTCCAGGATGTCTGGCTCTAGGTGAGTGATCACACCATCGTGATTACCTGGGTCGTGAAGATCTTTTTTGTACAGTTCTTCTGTGTATTCTTGCCACCTCTTCTTAATATCTTCTGCTTCTGTTAGGTCCATACCATTTCTGTCCTTTATCTAGCCCATCTTTGCATGAAATGTTCCCTTGGTATCTCTAATTTTCTTGAAGAGATCTCTAGTCTTTCCCATTCTATTGTTTTCTTCTATTTCTTTGCATTGATCGCTGAGGAAGACTTTCTTATCTCTCCTTGCTATTCTTTGGACCTCTGCATTCAGATGCTTATATCTTTCCTTTTTCCCTTTGCTTTTTGCTTCTCTTCTTTTCACAGCTATTTGTAAGGCCTCCTCAGACAGCCATTTTGCTTTTTTGCATTTCTTTTCCATGGGGATGGTCTTGATCCCTGTCTCCTGTACAATGTCATGAACCTTACTCCATAGTTCATCAGGCACTCTGTCTATCAGATCTAGGCCCTTAAATCTACTTCTCACTTCCACTGTATAATCATAAGGGATTTGATTTAGGTCATACCTGAATGGTCTAGTGGTTTTCCCTACTTTCTTCAATTTAAGTCTGAATTTGGCAATAAGGAGTTCCTGATCTGAGCCACATATATATAAATGCATGTTTAAGTGTATAAATGTATGTAAAAATACAATGTATGTAAGCATTCTTTGATAATTTTAAAATTTTATAAAAGATTAATAACAATTTTCATTAATCTTTTTTCATTCATAAATCTTTTAATTCCCCAGTCAACACATTATAAACTTTAATGTAGATAATAATAGTAATAATGCTAAATGGCTTATTCATCAAACTGAGTTTCCTTTAAAATTTTTCCCTCTTCTGACTGTTAAAGTCTTTCATAGTCTCAGGTAATAACCTCAAGTAGAGAGGAAACTTTATTTAAGGCTTGCATTTCTTTGACTGCCTTAAAGTTACTATTTTTTTTGGAATGTCTTTCTTGACTATTGTTTCAACTTCAAATTCTCCTTTGAATCAAACTCTATGAATAATTCATAGTGGCTAAATAAATGGGATTAGTGCTTTAGCTTTCAGAGTCTACAAATCTTATCATCAAGGAAGATGTAGTTTTCCAATGCTGGTCCCCCAGGAATAACAACCCAACTTGCAGCCAGCAGGTTCTCAGGTTCTTTGATCCAGTAGTTTTAATACCTGAAGGTCATGTCACCAAACAGGATGTCACCTCGCTCATCATGTTGTTAGCTTCTTTTTCCACATCCCAGTGCTCACCCTGTCATCTCCTAACCTGTAACTTTATTTTCAGCAGCCACAGCCCTGGAGTCTCAGATGCTTTTAGAAACAGCTCATTATCAGTGGTGTTGTAACAGCAGTTAGAAACTGAATGACATTCAATTAAAATGATATTAGCAGCTCAGGAGTGATTTTGTTTAATTTACTCCTACTCAGATGTAAAAACATTAGCGACTTTTTTAATTGGACCTCATAATGTCTAACTCCTACTCGAATGCAATGAAATTAAAGACTTTGGTGCCTAAATACCGCTTAATTTACTCCTACCCATCTATAATGACATTAAAGATGCTTTAGGGTAGATATTGTTTCCAATCAATTTTATTCAAAAGAAATCTGAGCTCACAGGTACTATTATTAAGCATATAATAAAATCACACAAGAAATATATCTTTACAACTGGGGATAGGGTGCTTTCTAGTAATATTAAAAAGTCATCATGTTCATTTTAATGCAAGGATATTAAAAAGTAATATCTTAAATACAAGATTTTATAAAGTTTTCAATTGTTTAAGCAAATATATGAGTCACAGCCTGTTAAAGAAATGTACCTTGTTACATATAAATTTGAAGTGAATTTTATTCAATTATGGCATGCAGTTGGCTTATGCCTGAAATTTTGATTTCTTATGAAAGAAAATTTACCTTAAACATGATGAGAAAAAAGCATTTTTTCAATTCAATGTTAATAATTTTAAAACTTCTTTCCCTATTGTCAGTTTTAAAAATGATTATTTTGAACCTTTATTTTCCTGAAAAGGGTATTTTTAAACACAGAAGGATTTTTAGTTAAAAATCCTGTAAGTAGATTCAAAAAATAGCTGTGGAGAGTGGGAATAAATACTATTGTCAATTATAATAACTAATATTTATAAAGTTTCTACTATGTGCCAAACTCTGTTCTGAGCATATTAAATGTATAAGCTCACTAAGAATTAAGTAACATTCTTAGTTTACAGATTAAAAACAATAAAATGATGAATGTTGCTGATAAAATTCTTTGGGTTGCCTTTAGTTTGAGGAGCTCCATAGGAACTTCTTAGCCTGTAATGTGAAATCCTCTCCCATAAAATTAGTTAAGGAAAAAAAAAAGAAAAAAAAATTAGTTAAGAAAATTTGATGGTATAAATGAAAATTGAGCAACAAGTGTACACACACACGCACGGGATATTTCAGCCTGGAAATACAGCTTTCTTTATGTATACACTTAGGAATAATTTCTCAATATGTTTTCTTTGGAGAAAAGAGTTGATGATATGTTAAAAGACTTAACACTAATGACTCTGATGTGCCTGGATGTGTCCTGAGTGCACCTTCTAATTGTGCTCACAAATGCTCACAGTGTTAAAGGACAGAATTTTAGTCTTTCCGATAGTGATGCATTGGCTGAAATGCATGGCTCCTCCCAGGCAGGAAGGCAGGGCCTAAGGTTAAGAAATGTTTTAATAATGGATGTCAGGGCAATTGTGCAGCTTCCTGGGTTTGAATCCTAGCTCTATCGCTTTTTGGTTGTTTGATCTCTAATTCTCTAATCCTCACTTATCTGTCAATGAGAATTATAAGTTCCATTGTTTTCCCCCAAAATACTACTCACCTCATGTATTTTATTTAGATGATTGCCATGCAATACATTAATAATTGTTTAATATACACACTTGGGAGTCATCCTAGATCAATTGATCTCTCTCTCTTTCTCTCCACATCAATGAATCACCAGATATATTTTTTTTTAATTTTTATTGAGGTGTAATTGATTTATAATGTTGTGTTACTTTCAAGTGTACAGCAAAGTGAGTCTGTTATACAAATTCATATATCCTCCCATTTTTACATTCTTTTCCCACACAGGCCATTATATTAGTGGAGTACTGATTAGAGTTTCCTATGCTATTTAGTAGGTCCTTATTAGGTATCTATCTTATATATGTATATGTCAACCTCAGTCTTCCAATTTATCCCTCCCCCACCTTTACTCCCTGATAACCATACATTTATTTTCTACATCTGTACCTCTATTTCTATTTTGAGGATAAATTCATCTATAGCTTTTTTTTAGATTCCATATATAAGTGATATCATATGATATTTGTCTTTCTCTGTCTTACTTCACTCAGTATGGCAAGCTCTAGGTCCATTCATGTTGCTACAAGTGGCATATTTTGTTCTTTTTTGTGGCTGAATAATATTCCATTGTATATATGTACCATATCTTCTTTATCCATTCTTCTGTAGATCAACATTTAGGTTGCTTAGGTAGCTTCCATGTCCTGGCTATTGTAAATAGTGCTACAGTGAACATTGGGGTGCATGTATCTTTTAAAATTATGGTTCTCAGAGAGTTCCAGAAAAATATCTATTTCTGCTTTATTGACTATGCCAAAGCCTTTGACTGTGTGGATCACCACAAACTGTGGAAAATTCTGAAAGAGATGGGAATACCAGAGCACCTGACCTGCCTCTTAAGAAACCTGTATGCCGGTCAGGAAGCAACAGTTAGAACTGGACACGGAACAACAGACTGGTTCCAAATAGGAAAAGGAGTACGTCAAGGCTGTATATTGTCACCCTGCTTATTCAACTTATATGCAGAGTACATCATGAGAAACGCTGGGCTGGAAGAAGCACAAGCTGGAATCAAGATTGCCGGGAGAAATATCAATAACCTCAGATATGCAGATGACACCATCCTTATGGCAAAAAGTGAAGAGGAGCTGAAGAGCCTTTTGCTGAAAGTAAAAGAGGAGAGTGAAAAAGTTGGCTTAAAGCTCAACATTCAGAAAACGAAGATCATGGCAATCTGGTCCCATCATTTCATGGGAAATAGATGGGGGAACAGTGGAAACAGTGGCTGACTTTATTTTTCTGGGCTCCAAAATCACTGCAGATGGTGACTGCAGCCATGAAATTAAAAGACGCTTACTCCTTGGAAGGAAAGTTATGACCAACCTAGATAGCATATTGAAAAGCAGAGATACTACTTTGCCAACAAAGGTCCATCTAGTCAAGGCTATCGTTTTTCCAGTAGTCAGGTATGGATGTGAGAATTGGACTGTGAAGAAGGCTGAGCGCCGAAAAATTGATGCTTTTGAACTGTGGTGTTGGAGAAGACTCTTGAGAGTCCCTTGGACTGCAAGGAGATCCAACTAGTCCATTCTAAAGGAGATCAGTCCTGAGTGTTCATTGGAAGGACTGATGCTAAAGCTGAAACTCCAATACTTTGGCCACCTCATGCAAAGAGTTGACTCATTGGAAAAGACTCTGATGCTGGGAGGGATTAGGGGCAGGAGGAGAAGGGGACGACAGAGGATGAGATGGCTGGATGGCATCACTGACTGGATGGACATGAGTTTGGGTGAACTCCGGGAACTGGTGATGGACAGGGAGGCCTGGCGTGCTGTGATTCTTGGGGTCGCAAAGAGTCACACACGACTGAGGGACTGAACTGAACTGAACTGAACTGGATACATGGAGGAATGGGATTGCTTGATCATATGATAGCTCTATTTTTAGTTTTTTTAAGGAACTTCCATACTGTCTCCATAGTTACAATACCAGTTTACATTTCTACCAACAGTGTAGAAGGATTCCTTTTTCTCCACACCATCTCCAGCATTTGTTGTTTATAGACATTTTGATGATGGCCATTCTGACTGGCTTGGAGTGGTACCTCACTGTAGTTTTTATTTGCATTTGTCTGATAATTAGTGATGTTGAGCATCTTTTCATGTGCTTTTTAGTCATCTGTATATCTTCCTTGGAGAAATGTCTGTTTAGATATTCAGCCCATTTTTTCAATTGAGCTTTTGTTTTTTGTTTTTTGACATTGAGGTGCATAATCTGTTTGCATATTTTAGAGATTAATCCATTGTCAGTTCCTTCATTTGAAAATATTTTCTTTTATTGTGAGGACTGTTTCATTGATGGTTTCTTTTGCTGTGCAAAGTTTTAAAATATAATTAGGTCCCATTTGTTTACTTTTGTTTTTACTTTAATTATTCTAGGAAAAGGATTAAATAAGATCTTGCTGCTATTTATGTCAGAGAGTACTCTGCCTATATTTTCCTCTAAGAATTTTATAGTGTTAGGCCTTACATTTAGCTTTTTAATCCATTTTGAGTTTATTTTTGTGTATGGTGTTAGGGTGTGTTCAATATTTTACATGTAGCTGTTGGAGAAGGCAAAGGCACCCCACTCCAGTACTCTTGCCTGGAAAATCCCATGGATGGAGGAGCCTGGTAGGCTGCAGTCCATGGGGTTGCGAAGAGTCGGACAGGACTGAGCGACTTCACCTTCACTTTTCACTTTCATGCATTGGAGAAGGAAATGGCAACCTACTCCAGTGTTCTTGCCTGGAGGATCCCAGGGACGGGGGAGCCTGGTGGGCTGCCGTCTATGGAGTCGCGCAGAGTCGGACACGACTGAAGCAACTTAGTAGCAGCAGTCCAGTTTTTCAAGCATTGCTTGTTGAAGAGACTATCTTTTCTCCATTGTATATACTTGCCTCCTTTGCCATAGATTAGGTGACTATATGTACATGGGTTTATCTCTGTCCTATTCTATTGATCTGTATTTCTGCTTTTGTGCCAGTACCATACTGTTTTGATGACTATAGCTTTGTAGAATAGTCTGAAATCAGGGAGCCTGATTCTTCCAGCTCCACTGTTTTTTTCTCAAGGTTGCTTTGACTATTCTGGGTCTCTCTGGGTTTTGTTTGTTCTTCTTTCTCTAGTTGCTTTAGGTATAAACAGAGGTTGTTTGAGATTTTTCTTGTTTCTTGAGGGAGAATTGTATTGCTATAAACTTCCGTGTTAGAACTGCTTTTGCTACATCCCATAGGTTTTGTATAATCATGTTTTCATTGTCATTTGTCTCTAGGTATTTTTAATTTCCTCTTTGATTTCAGTATTATTTAGCCTTCACATGTTTTTGTTTATTTTTTTACAGTTTTTTTCCCCTGAAATTCATTTCCAATCTTATAGCATTGTGGTCAGAAAAGATGCTTGATATGATTTCAATTTTCTTAAATTTTCTGAGGATTTATACCAGATCTATTTTATCTCTTAAGTATCACTCATTCAGAACACTTTAATTGCAGTGAGATACAATAGAATATATGTGATAATAGAACATGTAAATGAACATTCATTCACCCAATGTTTTTATAACTCCAGCTTTTTGCCAGGAGGTGCTAGGTTGCCAGAGATGAAGTAGTGATAATCTTTGGATTCAAGGAGTTCCCTGTCTAATGGAAGAGATAAGCAGTAAAATCCCTGGTTCCAGTATGGTATGATAAAAGCCTTAACAGCACTACAGGAATATGGTCATGCCTTGGTGCAGACAATATCAATTAGAGGTACATCTGGCTGCATGTAACCCAACTACAGTGATTTTACAAAATATGGGTTTGTGGAAACTGTAATCACTAAAAATTTAAGAGGCAGGCACTTCCCTGGTGGTCCAGTGGCTAAGACTGCACTTTGAATGCAAGGGACCTGGGTTCAATCCCTAGTCAGGGAACTAGATCTCACATGCTGCAACTAAGACCCAGCACAGCCAAAAAAAAAAAAAAAAAAAAATTGAACAGGCAGTTTTGAGGGAATCACTGTGATTTGGTATCTGGATAATAAATACTGATTTTCCCTCCTTAAAAATGTCTGAATTCCAATCACAGCTTGTTATCAAAAATTTATGCACTTCTGGATGGTTATCATCGTGTCTCATACAACTTTACCTATAAACAGCATATCTCTACTTTCCTCTACAGAGGCATGAGTTCTAATTACTCCTCAAACCACACCCACCAAGAGAATTTCATGGCCAAATCATATCAGTGATACCCTCCAGATTTTATAGAGAGCCATTTACACTCAAACCAAAAAATAGACTGAAACAGTGTTCTTTACATAGATAAAAATGTATGTTGTGGTAAATATACCAAAAAAGGATAAATAGGAAAAATCAAAGATTAATTTTGTCTCTTTTAAGAGTAATGGTTTGTTATTTTTTTTTAAAGATCACAATTAAGAATATCAACCATGAAAGTACTGCGTTTGATGTATCATTTCCAATGGTGTCTGATAGAATTCTAGAAGTCAATTTCTTATACACTAGTTTGATTTTTGGCTCTTTTATTTTTCACAGTGGTGGTTCTCTGCTATAGAGAATGAATTTCCCTGTGCCTGCTGCTGCTGCTAAGTCGCTTCAGTCGTGTCCGACTCTGTGCAACCCCATAGACGGCAGCCCACCAGGCTCCACCATCCCTGGGATTCTCCAGGCAAGAACACTGGAGTAGGTTGCCATTTCCTTCTCCAATGCATGAAAATGAAAAGTGAAAGTGAAGTTGCTCAGTTGTGTCCGACTCTTAGCGACCCCATGGACTGCAGCCTACCAGGCTCCTCCATCCATGGGATTTTCCAGGCAAGAGTACTGGAGTGGGGTGCCATTGCCTTCTCCGTCCCTGTGCCTAAAGAGAAAAAAAGAAGAGTAATAATTGTAGTAGCACTAGTAATAGTGGTAGCAGTGGTATCAGAGGTACTAACAGTAGTGATACTCGTTAGTCACCATAACAGCAGAAATAGTAGTTCTCCAGTTTTGAGCTCATCCATTATTTTGGTACCACTAGCCCTTGCTGGAAAGTTCACCCACCGTGATTTCTGGGAGTTCCCAAGAGGCTCTCACAAGCTCTTAGCTCTGAGGGTCACATACAGTTTCCCTCCTGCTATGGACTAAAGTCCTCCCAAAATCCATATGTTGAAGCTCTAATCACCAATGTGATGGTATTTGGAGATGAGGCCTTTAGGAGGTAATTAAGGTGATGCCTTAATTTTAGGTGATGCCTTGAAGGTCAGACCCCCATGATGGGAGTGGTACCCTTAGAAGAAGAGGAAGAGAGACCAGTTCTCTTCCTCTGCCACCTCCACATGTGAGAACTCAGTGAGGAAGTGGTCTGCGAGCCAGGAAAAGGGTCAGTGTCAGGAACCAAATCTGCTTACACCTTGATCTTAGGCTTTCAGTTTCCAGAACTCTAAGAGATATATGTCTGTTGTTTAAGTCACTTAGTCTACGGTGTTTGTGGGAACAACCCAGACTAAAACACCTCCTCTCTTGCTCCAGCTCCTATGGCCATAGGTGAGGATCCAGAAAGCCCCAAAGGCCCCGTTGAGAGCTGATATCTCTGCCATGGGTGGAACACTAATGCCCCTGAACTTGGAAGTCATACTCTGTCACAGGAATCCTATAATATCCCACTGGCCATTAGGATACTTTTCAGACAATCGTAGTTACTTTTGAATCATGGCCCCTTGCCCAAGGAATCAGGCACAGGTTCATCAGGCCAGGCCAGAGGACATTCTGGCTTGTCTCCACTTTGCTCAGCTAGAGTCTAGGGTATCATCCCACTGTTATGTCCCTAGAACTGTCCAAGCACCTACCATATAGAAGGGCCTCAATACAAGAGGGGTTTGTGGAATAAGTGAACACACAAGCATTCATTTTGGAAGGGCCCTCCTTTCTTTCCTAGGAGATCTCTTGGTCCCTCAGGCAAATAGTATCCTATAAGAGAATTATTTGTGAGGTAGAAGGACATGTGTTATTATCTCCATTTCATGGTTGGAGAAACTGAGCTGCAGAAAGGTTTAGTGACTTGTCTAGGAGCCCCACAACCTCACTATGTTTACTGAGGGCCTTACATAATTTTTTGGTGGGTGGTTGTTTTGTTTTGTTTTTCTTTATATGACTGAAGCGCCTCTCCTTAAACAGCTTTTTAGCTCAGCATTTATTCTGAGGAAACAGGGGGAGCCATGTATTTACAGACTGGAAGAGGAGTAACAGAAAAGTTCATGGTGAAAAAGCCCACTTTTTGAAAGTCTGTGACCACACTCCTCCCGAAGAATGCCCAAGGGCACTCAAGCCATTTACTTCTCCTTAGAATAAGAAGAGAGTGTGAGCCTTGTTAAGTTTCCCACACTGCCTGACCCGGCAAGCTTTTCTACAAGGAGAAAGGAACTCTGTATTAGCTCCAGTTTGGTTTCTGTGCTTCCGCTCTGAATGTTCAATTGTTAGGCGAGATTCTGAAGTGTATAAATATGTAATTATACTGCACAGCCAAAAATAAATAGGTTGAGTTTTTGGTGAGGATCTGTTTTATTTTGAACCCCCAATTTCTAGTTACACAATTTACACTTTGGATTTCTCATGATTTGTGGGAATACACATTTTATATTCCCAAATCTGTTTTCATTTGAAGTGTTTAAAAATGGAGTGATTTAGGTATTTTACTTTACAGTTTTGTACATGTATTTCCTTGCGTCATATAAACAACTGCATTTTAGAATTAGCCTCAACAAATATTTTAATGGGTCTATTTTTCTGTGACTAGTAAAACCAAGATGCTTGTATGAATACCAGTCATTCAAGAATTCCATGATAAATGAAGCATCGTCACTGAGCCTCACTGGTGAAGTGTTCTGCTTCCCTTCTATTACATGATTTTCATACTTCATTGTCAAGCATAGTGTATTGCATTGGGTTTGAAGAGCATACTTTGACTGGAGGTTAAAAAAGCCATCTAAGTATATCCTCAGGAGTCATCACTTATATATAATAAAAGATAGAAACAAGAGGAGTGGACAAGGAAGTTAATGTAGACCAGGCAATGGCACATATTAAGCCCGAAGTCAGGCTTCCTAACTCCTTGATTCATGCTAGAGGGACAAAGGTGAGTTACTATTCTGGAGAGTAAAGCTATTGTGTTGCTTTATATGATAAATGTAACATGTATCATAGGTCTTTAGCAACTGTGAAAGACTGAAAAATCTTATTTTCATAATTGCCCCATTTGAAGTTGTCATAGGTCGATGGCCTTTGGCCTCGTCCTGTGGGTCTTCAGAGTCCTCCCACGCCTGCACTTCCTTTCTTTTCATCTTCCCTCTTGAAAGTCAAAAGCCCCATCTTTGAAGACCAGCACTGGCACTATGCTACAAGGAGCCTCTGCCTTCCAAATGCAGCGGAGAGGCCAAGAGGAAGTCCCCCGGTGGCAGAAGGCTGTGTCCTCATGGGTGCCAACTGCTCAAGCTAGTCAGGAAAGCCGCTGGGCTGGTCAGCTGTTGGGATATTTGGTGTCATGGAAGTAAAGGAACTACTTAACAGTTCTTTTCTCTCTCCTCTTGGAGGGTATAAGCACAGAATAGAAGACAAAAACAGAAAAAATAGCAAGTTACATGGGCATTGGATTTGAGGAGAATGCTTTGGCCAGAGGGTTAAAAGAGGTTGTTGGATTTATTATCTTTTCATTATAAAAAAGTAAGTGGAAAAATTATTTAAAAACAAGTGTAAGGGAGTTCCCTGGTGGCCTAGGGATTAGGATTCAGGGCTTTCACTACCATGGTCTGGGTTCAATCCCTGGGCAGAAAACTGAGATTCTTCAAACCATGTGGTGCAGCCAAATAATAAAAATAAAAAATAAGAGTAAGTGAAATAAGTCAGACAGTGAAAGATAAACACTATTATGATCTCTCTTATATGTGGAAACCTAAAAAACAAAAAAAAAAGCAAGCTATGTGATAGAACAGATTGGTGGTTGCATGAGATGAGGGGAAGGCATGGGGAAGGTTAGGGATGGGGTAGGAGAAATGGGTGAACTTATTTTTTGGTTTAAATAAATTGAATAAAAATTTTATTAAGATAAATATACCAACAATGAAACTTCCAATGATCTGTAAAAATAGGTAAATCACAGTGATAGGAGGATTAACTGCAATCAGAAAATAAGTGAATCAGTGAATTAGATTAATACTCCATAAAATTTCTTCTATGCTACATCTTTTATTAAAACTGCTACATTATAAGCAGCTAATCTTCTGGGCTTAAATTTTATCTCCTTCCACAATTCTAACTTTATTAGATGTACTGACATGAAGCAAAAAGCTAAACTTTCCCTCAAAGAAGAGAGGAAATTTAAAAAAATATTTATCATTTATTTGGCTGCACTGTCTTGGCTGAGGCACTCCCAACCTTTTGGTTGCAGTATGTGGGATCTATGAATAGTTCCCTGACCAGGGATCAAACCCAGGCCCTCTGCAGTGGGAGTGTGGAATCTTAGCTACTGGACCACCAGGGAAGTCCCAAAAGAGGAAATATTGAAGGGGGAAAAAGTCATGGGAAAGTGAAATGACCAGATCAGGTGAGCAGTGCTAAATTGCTAGTCACACTCTGCTGGGGCAGAGACACATGGGTGCAGCAGAGGCGAGCACCATCTAAACTAGTCAGAGAGAAGGAGGTGTGTACAGGGAAACGGAGGAGGAGGACATGCAAACGTGTCCTATAACCAGAAACTGGGTTCCTAATCATTCTTTGTCAGTCACATTTCAACCACACGGAAACTGGGTTCCTAATCATTCTTTGTCAGTCACCTTTCAACCACACGGGAAACTGGGTTCCTAATCATTCTTTGTCAGTCACATTTCAACCAGACGGGAAACTGGGTTCCTAAGATCTTCATCAAGTACTACAAGTGTGTGTAATGTCATGAGAAATAGAGTCCTGTTCAAAAATGAGCAAAAGAGTAGTTTATATTGAAAAACTAAGGACTCTTAAAAGAAGAAGTCAATTTTCTTAAAGGTTTTATTTGCCTGATGAAGCTGAGACAAAGGCAATGAGAGAGAAATTCCTGTAAAATTTAATGCAGAAATTTATTTTACGTTAAGCTTCCAGTTCCAAATATTTGTAACCTTCTCAGTAGAAATTAACTTTCACAGGGAGCAGCCTGCAGTTGTGCTAGGCATGGTGGGGACGTGGGCCTAGAGCAGAGCTCCACAGAGTTAATGTGAATGAACATAGCTTGGGATCTTATTGAAATACAGATTCTGGTTCAATAGGTCTGGGTTGGGGTCTGAAATTCTGCATTTCTCACAGACTCCAAGGAGAAGTTCACTGTGGCCAGGGATCACACTTTGAGAAGCAAAGCCTTTAGACCACTAAGTACTACTTCAGTGACCATACCTGCTGATTGGTGATGTTAGGGAACAAATTGCAGGGCCAGGCAGCTCCCCGTAAAGACCACTTATTAGTCCACTGCATCAGGACTAGAAGCCCATGAGCCCTCTAATGGCACTGTCATTATTAAGCTGTCGATCCAGGCAGGCACAATCATGCTAGGCATGATTCTGTGACAGAAATAAACAGAATCCAGAGATTAACCAAAGTTAAGAAAGTAAAAGTACTGTCGATTAGAACACACAGGCAGTAGAGAATACAGAAAGCTGAGAGTATCTAATGAAAAGGCCAGAAGAACAAATAGGTACAAGTGGTGAATGTAGGGCAATTCAGAAGCTAATTGTGTTCTTTAGATTTCTTCTTGGGCTATTAATTTATGTGCAGTGTGGCTTATTTCTCTTACTAATAGGCAAGCTCGTAAAAGGACTCAGCTGGGTTAAAATAATGTGAAAAGTAAGCTGGGTGGTGCAAAATATTTGTATAGGTTCAGTGAAATAACCAGGAACAGGTGTTTTTCAGAATTTAAACTTTTTCAGATTTTATTTGTATATTATATGCTACATAACATCCCCAGCAGGGCCTAGGGAAAACCACCCCAAAATCAAACCCATTAATATTCTTCAGCAAAGCATATGAACACTCAATTACACTGAGTGGGAAAAATAAGGAATCTAAATGGTTTCACAGTCATTCAGGGCAGGATTTGATTTTAATTTTACTTTATTTATTTATTTGGCTGTGCTGGGTCTTAGCTCCAGCATGTGGGATCTAGTTCCCTGACCAGGGATTGAACCCAGGCCCCCTGCATTAGGAAATCAGAGTCTTAGTCACTGGACCACCAGGGAAATCCTGGGGTAGGTTTTTTTTTTTTAACTAAATGAATTATTTTTTTAAATCCTGTGGTTTCAAAGACTTCAGAATTACAGTTTAAGTGAATGTGGACAAGTTTTCCAATACCTCAGCCTCCTGTTAGCAGTGCTCAACCTTCTTCAGACAGGCAGTGCTCACATGCTTCATTTTCCCATTTTTAAAATGAACTTCTTAATCTCTTCTCAGTTATACTAAGGGGTAAGTGACTAGTAGTAGGCAGCTCAGATATACTTGCATTTTGACATGGATAACCACTACATTTTGAGGTAGGTTTTTAGACACTAACCAGTAATTAATTTTATCTAGGAATTTAGCATTCAGAAGATTCTATTGAAGGGAGATAGGATTAAGTTCTATTCAACAAAGTAAATTTTACCTAACTGAAATTTGTTCCCTGCCTTTGGCTTTGAGCTACCCTTTTAAAACTTACTGTACTATACGTTTTCATAGGGCTTTACAGTTTTAAAAGTACTTTTATAATCATTATCTCATTCCATGTATATTAGTCTTTTTTTTTTTTAATTGAGGAAACTGAGGTTCAAAGATGCGAGGTGTCCAAGGACAGAGTTGAGAAGTAGCTGGAAATGAGACCCAGAACTTTGACCAAACTAGACCATGTCTATAAAACATTGGTTAGAAAATGAGGTGGCGGTGTGTGCCTCCTCCCTGTTGGTGAAATGCAAATGTGAAATTAGATGATAGTGTTTCACTGTGGAAACAGTAAAAGACATCATCAGAGAGAAAATATGTGATCTTTTTTTAAATTTAAAATAATTGTTTTACTTGGTTTTGTTTGTTTGGCTGTGCCAGGGCTTTTCTTTCATAGCATGTGAACTCTAGCTGTACCATGTCAAATCTAGTTCCCTGGCCAGGGATCAAACCCAGGCCCCATGTGCCAGGAGCTTGGAGTCTTAGCTGCTGGACCACCAGGGAAGTCCCCAAATATGTATTCTTTATTAGAATGATTCCACTTTGTCTGATGGTAGCTAATAGGCCAACTTTGAGCAAATGTTCAGCCTGATTAAAAAAACTGTATTCCTTTTGGTGTTGTTACCATCTTCATGATTTCTAGTAGTCACAAGCTTTTGCACTCTGACTTTCCAGACCAAATTTCCTGGGGTCCTATTTTATTTTAACCATCTGACACAGGAAGTTTGAAGTGCTGTGGAAGTGGCAAGAGATCAATTCCACAAACATTTATTGCACACACTGCCTAGCTAACTATAGGTGCTCAGTAAATGTTAAATGAATGACTATAGTCCCTGTAATTACAAGATTCTCTTCTATCATTTTGACTGAGTCAGAAATTCCCTCCTTCTACTGTCTCAGTAGATACAACATGCCCTAAAACAAATGTCTGAATCAAAGCATAGGAGGAAGTTTAATTTGCTTCAAAGAATAAATCCGAGAATTGCCTTAAAAATAATGCACCTCTCTCCATGGGAAAAGCTTCAAGAGAAATATAGAGTGTGTACACAAGAAAATGGAAGCTACAGCGTATTGTTGATTAATCTTCTCCAGAATGTTTCTTATCCCTCATATTTTACTCTTTTGAGAGAAAGTCTCCCTTGATTCTATCGGTTGTCCTCTTTTATGCCTGGTGTGGCACACTGTAGTAAAATTTTGCCAGGCTGCATACCTCACTCTGAGCAACGATACTCCTTTCTATGTCTCATTCAACAAAAGGTGTTCATGAATCAGCTCCAAATCTCAGTTTATATTTAGATGACGCATTTTCTTCAACTGAACAACAGTCCACAGTTACAAATGCCAAACAGGAAGGGCACATCTGTGAAAAACAAGCCTCTTAAGCTGGAAGAATGAATAATGATGATGTGTGGGTTGTGCTTTCTATACAGCAAACTCTGGGAAGACCTTTCTGTGAACAGCTATCTGATCACAATTGAAGAGGCTTTGTCCTACTCACCTCCCACACTCCGTATCAGCAGCTCCACAGGGGCAAGGGAGATTGGTAGTAAAGATTCCTCAGTCATTAGAAACTCAGGTATCGATTCAGAATCTTAAAATCCTAGGGTAGAGATGCTTTTTCTCATCACTTGTAGTTCTTAGTACCAAGCAAATCCTAGAGATGAGTGTTTTCTTCAGGGATATGAAAGTTGTTTCCACTTTGAGTTTCAGATCCCCAATAGGACCTT
Organism: Bubalus kerabau; assembly: GCF_029407905.1. Taxonomy (NCBI): domain Eukaryota; kingdom Metazoa; phylum Chordata; class Mammalia; order Artiodactyla; family Bovidae; genus Bubalus; species Bubalus kerabau. The sequence continues at coordinate 142,370,523 of NC_073624.1, forward strand.
CTAAGTAATGAACTATATACTTAAATAGAATACTGCTTCAATTTGGATTTAAGTAAATTTTTCTTCTTATGAAACAATTCCATTTTCACTATAGAAGTCTTATAATAAATATGGGGTTTCTCATTTTTATTTGGCATAAACATCGATCATTTTGGAAAATGTTTATGTTCGCTTCTGATTTGAAGTGTCCTAGTATGGGGGTCTGTGTCTGTGTATCTCTGTTTAACTAGATAATTTCACCATTCAGTAAAATAATAAAAACTGAGCTTGGTTAAGGAGTCAGCAAATTCACATATGCTTTGTTGTAGTTTTGATTCATGGTAACCTTTATAACTAACTTTCTTTAGTTTATAGATCCTCCTCTGTTACTGTCATAATACTGCTATAATAATAAAACCCCTCCTTTCCATGTGGAATTCCAATAACAGTTTGGCTGTTTCATCCATCCTGAGAAGAGTTTGCTACTGAGGAAGAAGCTAACAGTATTAACCCTAACCCTGGAACCTCCCACCCCCTCCCCCCATCCCCAAACTCAATTAAACCAGCATCACACCAGGACACACACACAAAAACTGCCGCCTATTTACATAACACAATGATCGAGTAATAAATCAACATTAATCATGAATGCTGCAACAAGTCACTGAAAATGTTGTTGACCTCACCATGGACCAGACTCATTCATCCATGAGCAGTATTCATTCCAACTGGGAGCAACTTCCCACTCCCAAAGACAGGGTCAAGCATTTCGGATACATAAGACAGGCAGGTTTGATCTTTCCTTCCGGGTATCGTGTTCCTTTTTTCTATCTCTATTACTCCTCATCCTGAATCAGTCTTATCCTAGAAATGATTCCATTTCCAACACCTAACATTCCAATTACTGTTTTCTTAAGCCCTTGTTAACATCTATTTTCTTATAGTGCATTTTTCCTACTAAAAGGTTGAATTCAGCTATAACATATATCATAGTCCTAGGCTCCCTGATTCCATCTACAATTACTCTTTTTGAATATTTAAGGGAAAATTTTAACTTAAACTTTTTTGGTTAGTTTCTAATTTTTAGTTAAAGAATTGTATGAGCCACAATTCTTTAGAGAAAGGTCCTCACATCTGTTACAGTTTAAGTTGCATAAGTGTGACCTCTGCCTGTTGTCACATATTCCTGTGTGTGTACTCATTTGTGTCTGACTGTTGGCAACCCCAGAGAACACTGTAGCCCACCAGGCTCCTCTGTCCATGGAATTTTCTAGGCAAGAATACTGGAGTGGGTAGCCATTTCCTTCTCCAATCTTCCTGTTTAGGTCCACAGTTATAAAACCATGCCTGTCCAAGGTAGGTCAAATAGCAGCAGCCTCACCATAAAGCTTGGGATGAAGTCATAGTTTGGCATGCAAGCGCCCTGAAGCAGTCTTGGCATCTCTGTCTTTTTAGTACATATTAACAAGGTATATGCAGGTCAGGAAGCAACAATTAGAACTAGACATGGAACAACAGACTAGTTCCAAATAGGAAAAGGAGTACGTCAAGGCTGTATATTGTCACCCTGCTTATTTAACTTATATGCAGTGTACATCATGAGAAACGCTGGGCTGGAAGAAGCACAAGCTGGAATCAAGATTGCCGGGAGACATATCAATAACCTCAGATATGCAGATGACACCACCCTTATGGCAGAAAGTGAAGAGGAACTGAAGAGCCTTTTGCTGAAAGTAAAAGAGGAGAGTGAAAAAGTTGGCTTAAAGCTCAACATTCAGAAAACTAAGATCATGGCATCTGGTCCCATCACTTCATGGGAAATAGATGGGGAAACAGTGGAAACAGTGGCTGACTTTATTTTTCTGGGCTCCAGAATCACTGCAGATGGTGATTGCAGCCATGAAATTAAGACGCTTACTCCTTGGAAGGAAAGTTATGACCAAACTAGATAGCATATTGAAAAGCAGACATTACTTTGCCAACAAAGGTCTGTCTAGTAAAGGCTGTGGTTTTTCCAGTGGTCATGTATGGATGTGAGAGTTGGGCTATAAAGAAAGCTGAGCACCAAAGAATTGATGCTTTTGAACTGTGGTGTTGGAGAAGACTCTTGAGAGTCCCTTGGACTGCAAGGAGATCCAACCAGTCCGTCCTAAAGGAGATCAGTCCTGGGTGTTCATTGGAAGGACTGATGCTGAAGTTGAAACTCCAATACTTTGGCCACCTCATGCGAAGAGTTGACTTATTGGAAAAGACTCTGATGCTGGGAGGGATTGGGGGCAGTAGGAGAAGGGGACGACAGAGGATGAGATGGCTGGATGGCATCACCGACTCAATGGACATGAGTTTGGGTAAACTCCGGGAGTTGGTGATGGACAGGGAGGCCTGGCGTGCTGGGATTCATGGGGTTGCAAAGAGTCAGACACAACTGAGCGAGTGAACTGAACTGAACTGGACAAGGTAAAGGCAGGTTTGTGAATTTTTCTTCTTCCTGGAAAATGCATTTGCATGTCTCTGAGCCTTTGCACCTGCTGTCATGCTCTCTAGAATCACCTTTAATCCACATTCCCATCCCTATGTGTGTGTCTGGGAAACTGTTATTTACACCTCTGCCTCCGTTCAAGGCAGCTGCCCCTCTGAGAGTCCTTTCCAGACACCCCAGGCTGGCTCTAACACTCTTCTCATTGTCTGTGTACTTCGTTCAGACTCCACTTTGGAACCCACCCCTGCTTGCATTTGTGTAAGCTCCTACTCATTACTAGATTCTGAGCTGCTAGGAACCAGGGACCATATCATTTTATTTTGTATCCCATAACCTAGCACCATGCTTGTCATGAGAACTGTTCAATAAAAAAATGTGATGAATGAATGAATGAATGGAGTGCACCTTGACAGGATTTTTAAAAGGGAACAACTTAGAGGATAATGGTGTTTTATAGGCAACATTCCTCTGTTGAGTCAAAATTAAACTATCTTGCAGATAAGTGTTTATACACTAATTGGTCCTTTATTTGTTAGTTTGTTTAAATGGCAGTATGAAAAGAAACAATCTGTGATTAATTCAGTGTTTAATAGAAAAAGGAGAATTTTTGCACATGAAACACATCCTATGTTAGACATAAATTATGTATCATACTGATTACTGGCTATGGTCAATGACATGGAAGTTTAAAATGACAGAAATATGATATTTAAATTAGTATTTTACACAGCACATGTTAAATATGTGCCATTTCCCCCATGAAAAACTGATTAAATAACTTAGATAATGTTTTAACACACATCATTATCCAAAAATAATTAGAATAAACTATGAATCATTCTGTCAACTTGTGATTCAATGGAACAATGTATATCTTTCATAGTTATTAATATTTAGTGTCTTTAAGTAAATTAAAAAATCAAGCTTAACAAAGGTTAAAAATATCTGATGATACATAGATGATTGTAAAAGCAATATATATTAATGAAGCTTTGTATGACTGACTTTTTTTCTTTTTTGGTTAATCACTCATGGAATTATGTCAAACATATATCAAGACTTTGGCTCTTTTTTCATCCAACCTTCCGGCATTTCATTACTATAGTTACCTGATTAATGGATGCAATAATATATATGGCATGATATGATATGTTCACATTAAATTTTAATCAAATATTACTAAATTCAGAAAACATTAAGTAAATCATGAGTGATGAGGCAATATTGCTGTACTGTCATATTGATGACTCTCAAACTTCACTACTGAGAGTAACAGATTAAGCATAAGAAGTAGATTTTATGAGGAAATATAAGGATCTCAACTTCCACAGTTGTGTTTTGTTAATTGCTTTATAGCCACCAGAGGAGACATTAGATCCATCAAGTCTACCAGTGTCACAGATCCTGTAATTCCTTTCCCCAGTTTCAAATATTGTGTTTGCACTGGAAGAGGGCGACATTCATTATCCGTGGGGATTTGTTATTTTCTAATTATGATTTTTAAGTAAAATTTGTCGTTCCACTTATACAAGGTATCTAATGCAGTCTGGTAATGGAAACTGGAATGTGGTTTCCACGGGCTGGGGCAATGGGGAATGAAGAGTAGTTGTTCAGTGGGTATACATTGTCAGTTTCGCAAGATGAAAAAGTTCTGGAGGTCTGTTACACAACAATGTGACTGTATTTAACATTGCTGAGTTCTTCCCAGCTGGCACTAGTGGTAAAGAACCTGCCTGCCAATGCAGGAGATGTAAAAGATGTGAATTCAATCCCCGGGTCAGGAAAATCTCCTGGAGGATGGTATGGCAGCCCACTCCAGTATTCTTGCCTGGAAAATTCCATGGATGGATGCAGGCTACTGTCCATGGGGTCACCAAGAGTCGGACACAACTAAAGTGACTTAACATGCACGAACACTTGAATAAAATTAAGATGTTAAATTTAATATTATGTACTTTTACCACAATATTTTTAAATAATAAGCTTTGTTGCATTTTATTATTATTTTTTTAATATCTACTAATTAGTTTGGCTCCACCAGGTCTTAGTTGCATCATGCAAACTCTTCGTTGTGACACATGGGATCTAGTTGCCTGACCAGGGATTGAACCCAGGCCCCCTGCGTTGGGAGCATGGACTCTTAGCCACTGGACCACCAGGGAAGTCCCTATTGTTGCATTTTAAATAGAGCTTAGAGCCTAATACCAGCTCCTTCAGCCTTGCGGGAGAGAAGAAAATGAGAACTTTCATTCGTTGGGTGACAAACACGAAACTTGGGGGTGGTCAGCAGTTGGATCCATTAAACTGTAGCTTGCTTAGTAAATAATGAACTGTAACCTGCCTTTACTGATCAAACTTGTTTTAATTGTTTTTTCAAAAACTTGCATGTCCCCCAAGGGTTTCATAGCCTAGACAAGAAGATGTTTGCCCAAGTTGTTTTTAGGAACTAGGGGTCACCTGTGTCCAGTTTGAGCTCAAGCAGGTTGGGACTGTTGGGACCACCAACTCTCCAACTGGGCATGTGCAAATGCCCAAGATCCATGACCTTCTGACATCAGAAGGCCAAAAACTCTATCCTAGTGATGGTCACCTCACCCTTTTCTTACCTCCAGTCACCTTTCCTCACACTCTGCCTGTCTCAGCTTTAACCCATAAATATCTGGAGCTCTTTGCCTTCAGGGAGGTGGATGTGAGACTTTTTTTTCTCCCATCTCCTTACTTGGATGGCTTGAGAGTAAGACATTCTCTGCTCCAGATTGCAGAGCCAGGGGCAGCATCTCTGCACACGGTCTGCCAAGCTGAAGTGTCAGGCACCGCAGTTCTGTGCTGGGAACTCTAATCCAAAGTGTTAGGTGCAAGGCCTGTGTACACATGCCCCCAAAGGCAAGTGAAACCAGACTAAACACAAAAGAAGAGGCTAGTCCTTATCTTAACACCTAGATTCCATCTTACTTTTCCCAGGGACCCCAGTGGGCTTTTCTAGTCATGAAATTCTTGGGCACTTTATATGTAACATCTCGTCTAACCTCACGCCAAAGCCACAAGGTGGACCTCCCTATACAGGTGTTATGTATGAAGAAATGCGTCACTGGTGCCAAGACAGACTGTCAGTCCAAAGTTATATTGTTTTTACTTAGAACTTTCCAGACCCTGGAGAAGGGAATGGCAACCCATTCTAGCATTCTTGCCTGGATAATCCCATGGACAGAGGAACCTGGCGGGCTACAATCCATGGGGTCACAAAGAGTCAGACATGACTGAAGCGACTGAGCACAGCACAGCACTGAGATTTCCAGCACTCATGCTGTTCCCCTCATTTTCCTGGACTCCCAGAGGAAACATGTCCCAGCCCATCTTGCTGCTGTGTGTGCTGCTGCATGTGACCCACACAGGGGGGGCTCAGGCAGTGATAGATCCTGTGAGACTCTCCACGTGCTCTTCTTCTGCTGTGGTCACTCTGGCAACCATGTGCTGAGGTCATGAAGCCACAAGATTGGATCTCCGAGTCTCCCTTGGAAGGAGGATGCCTCAGAGGACCCAATTCACCTACAACAATCTTCCTGTGAGGGAAAAGTAAGCTAGAGTGTATTAAGCTACTAGGACTTTGGAGATTCGTGTTAGTTCAGGATTATCTACCCTGGTTTACCTATGACATTGCTGGATGTTTGAAATTTGGTTGGTCGGGGTTAGTGCTGCAAGCCTAAAGTGTTGGTGTCTGTGTGTGTGTGCTTAATCACTTCAATTGTGTCCAACTCTGTGTGACACTATGGACTATAGCCCTCCAGGCTCCTCTGTCCATGGGATTCTCCAGGCAAGAACACTGGAGTGGGTCGCCATGCTCTTTTCCAGGGAATCTTCCCCACCCAGGGATTGAATCCACGTCTGTTACGTCTACCTGCATTGGCAGACAGGTTCTTTACCACTAGCACCACCTGGGAATCCCATATAGGTCTCTATGATAACCAAAATTTTCTTCTTTCCTTAGCCTCCTCAACTGAGATTCATTTTCTACCATACCTGTGCTGTGCTTAGTCGCCCAATTGTGTCTGACTCTCTGACGCCATGGACTGTAGTCCTCCAGGCTCTTCTGTTCATGGGGATTCTTGAGGCAAGAATACTGGAGTGGGTTGCCATGCCCTCCTCCAGGGGATCTTCCCAACCCAGGGATGGAACCCAGGTCTTCCGCACTGCAGGCAGATTCTTTACCATCTGAGCCACCAGGGAAGCCCTCTACCACACCAGCCTTCTAATTTCCAAACTTCTACTTCTCCTCCTTTTCTTTCTCCTTCCCCTACTTCCTTCCCTTCTCCCCTTCCTCCTCTTTCTTTCCATGAAGAATGGAATCTTGAGCCTCATTTAGAACAGTCTGGAATCGACTCAATGTCAGCCTCTTCACATCAACACAAGATAATCTGTCCTATCCTCTAAGGCCAACATACCTGACTCCAATTTTCCTAAAAGGTAGTACTCCAGATAATTTTAGGTGCTTCATGAATTAGTAGATTTCATTTTTACTTTATTTTTTAAATATGTATTTATCTGGGTTTCCCTGGTGGCTCAGACAGTAAAGAATCTGCCTGCAATGCTGGAGACCCAGGTTTGATACCTGGGTCTGTGCTGTGCTTAGTCACTCAATTGTGTTTGACTCGCTGACGCCATGGACTGTAGTCCGCCAGGTTCTTCTGTCCATGGGGATTCTTGAGGCAAGAATACTGGAGTGGGTTGCCATGCCCTTCTCCAGAGGATCTTCCCAACCCAGGGATGGAACCCAGGTATTCTGCATTGGAAAGGCTAAGGAAAGAAGAAATTTTGATTATCACAGAAACCAATATGGGCTTTCCAGGTGGTAAAGAACCCACCTGCCAGTTCAGGTAGACGTAATAGACGTGGGTTCAATCCCTGGGTGGGGAAGATTCCATGGAAAAGAGCATGGCAACCCACTCCAGTGTTCTTGCCTGGAGAATCCCATCGACAGAGGAGCCTGGTGGGCTATAGTCCATAGTATTGGGAAGATCCTCTGGAGAAGGAAATGGCAACCCGCTCCAGTATTCTTTTGTGGAGAATTCCATGGACAGAGGAGCCTTATTTATCTGGCTGCATCGGGTCTTAGTTGCGGCACTCTGGATCTCTCGTTGTGACTCATGGACGTAGTTGTCCCATAGCATGTGGGATCTTAGTTCCCCCACCAGTGATCAAATCCATGTCCTCTGCATTGGAACACAGATTCTGAGCCACTGGACCACCAGGGAAGCCTCCGTTTGCATTATTTTTTGCTTTAGAAGTTTCATATTCAAAAGTATGTTGTTGTTCAGTTGCTAAGTCATGTCCAACTCTTTGTGACCCCATGGACTGAAGCACCCAGGCTTCCCTGACTTTCACCATCTCCCAGAGTTGTTCAAACTCATGTCCATTGAGTCAGTGATGCCATCCAACCATCTCATCCTCTGTCGCTCCCTTCTCCTCCTGCCTCCAATCTTTCCCAGCATGAGGATCTTTTCCAGTGAGTTTGCTCTTCACATCAGATGGGCAAAGTATTGGACCTTCAGCTTCACCATCAGTCCTTCCAATGAATGAATATTCAGTCCTTCCATAATGAATATTCAGGGTTTATTTCCTTTAGGATTGACTGGTTTGATATCTTTGCTGTCCAAGGGACTCTCAAAAGTATGTTAGAAAACATCAAACCTGTGAGTTCATCATATTGTTGCTTAGGATAAGGCTAAAGGACATATTTATGTTTCAAAAGTAGACAAATATTTTTAGAAACTAAAATATCATGATTGAAGCTGAGGACGTACTGCCAGATTGTGCCCCGAGCCAATGGAGGGAACCCTCCGAGCAGGGTATACTGTCTGTCACACAGGTGGCCAGCTATGCCTCCTTCCCCAGCCTTTGGGCAATATGATAAAAGGAACACACCTCATCTGTGTTTCCCCACACCCCTGGGCCAGGCAGGCATGTCATTCTGCCCAAGGTTTTCTTTCCAGCATCAGTCAGTGATCAATAAAAGTGCAGAGACCTCCAGACAGGGCTATGAATAGTGTTTAAGAGCTAATCTCAGGCTTCTTTTCTTATTGGAGTCCATGATCTCATTATCAGAAGTTGACCTGATTGTTTAACTGATCCCATGAGGGGGCTAATTGCTTTTAGCTGATGGGGGCAGGAGTAGAAGAACAGAACCTGGGCAGGGGTGGAGCATCTCTTGCTCAAACATTGCTGTCATGTTTAGCATGGGCCCCTGCCAGGTTTTTGGGAGGGGGCAAGCCTTCCAAATGGGTGCAGTCTGAGCACCTGGGTTCTCTGGTAAAAGGTGAGGTAAAAATGCAAAGACAGGCAGATTGATCCAGTCTCCCACGTGCTGAGATGTTCAGCACAAATTACAGGAATAGCTTGCCCTGCCCAGAACTCCAAAAACTGCCTTAATGTTAGTACCAATCACTGACTCTATGTTATACTATATTTAGATAAAGATGATGTCTTACTTTTCTCACAATTCTCCCCATCCTTTGCCTTTGGTTTGACCCAGGGGAATTCACAGTAAGTTCTGGTCCTTATCTCCTGCAGGAGTTGCGGTTTCCTCACCACCCTTGGGCATGTTACCTCCTCCCTGAGCTGGTGGATTGTCACGTAACAACAAGCTGTCTTGGCTCTGTCTCCTTTCTTTTGGTCTACCAATAGCAATCCCACAAATGATCGTTTTTGTGATCCTAAATCAGCAATTGGGCCCAAAAAGGAGGAGGAGGAACAGGATAGTGAGAATTGTAGTAATTTCCTCTTATCGGATACCAGTCTGGTCTAGGGTTTGGAAGACACCGCCAATTACCTGGGCCCTCAGGGTGGGAGATGCGAAGGGAAGTGAAGGTGTCCCATGCCACCTTCATGAATTAGCACCTTTTATTTCATTTTTATAATTTTGTTTATTTTTTTAATTTTGCAGTTACTTATTAAAAGTTATATTAGACCCCCCAAAAAGAATTACATTAGAAAACATAAAACCTGTGATTTCATGGATAGTATGGCTTAGGATTAGGCTAAAGGAGATCTTTATGTTTCAAAAGTAGATCTTTTTTAGCACAGACTTAAAAATTTTTTTTTAATTTATTTATTGGCCACACCACGTCTTAGTTGTGACACACAGTATCTTCAGTCTTTGTTGCAGCATGTAGGACCTAGATCCCTGACCAAGAATCAGACTCAGGCCCTTGCATTGGGTATGCACAGAGTGCTAGCCACTGGGACACCAGGGAAATCCCAGTACATAGGTATTTTTTTTAAACTAATGAATGAGCAACAGGGCAGCCAATGCACTGCCCCATTGGGTATCTACCATCACTTGTAAAAAAAAAAAAATCTATGGATCAAAAGAGTTCATAGTGGGGAAAAAAATAAGTAAGGGACACGGTAGGAAATAGAGAATTTTCTGAGAATGGAAAAAAGCACATCACTAATTTGTTAAACTGTGTGGGAGCCTAAAGCTATTGTGACGGGGGCTACATAAGCAGGAAATTTTGAATTTGCAGGTGAGTTGGATGTCAAGGTGAAGAATATGTGGCCCAAAGCGGGGAAAGAAAAACAAATAGAGAAGATAAAGAGTTGGATAACTGAACCAGTTTAGACAACTGGCGGAAAGCCCCTGGGATGTGTACCTTCTCCCGAGCTCGTGTTTGGGCCTGCCGGGGCAGCCAGAACTTCCGCCCAGGCCCTGGGGACTCTCACCCAGCACCTTGCATGGTGGGTGGGAGTTGTTGTGGGACCAGGGTTGGGCCTCTTATTGTTTCAGTCTGCACAGCAGAGCCTCTGTCGGGAGAGGGGAGCCAAGAGAACATGGGCAGACATGCTGAGCAGTGCCACAAGAAACACGACTTTTCCCTAGCATCGCACCCTCCATGGGAGTTGAATTAGTGGACTTCACAGATTGTAGGATTGTTGTGGGCCCAGAGGTCTGGCCTGGCCAGGTGCTATTCCCTTCCCAGGAAGTTGTGCTGAGAGTGAGTTTATTTTGATACTGATCTAGTGGCTCAGGTCCATCCCTAGCAGAAAGACATCAGCAGTGCGGTTCTTTAGAGGTGGGGTTCTGCTGAGGGTTACGGAAGATACTCAGTAGGTAGAAAGCATCCTATGTGTAATTTCTTGCTTTGACTATGCCATTCTGTCACATTTCAGAGAATAAAATTTGACCTGTGGGATATCTGAATTAACTATTAATAATAATAATCCATGCACGAGTGGGGCTTTCCTGATGGCTCAACTGGTAAAGAATCTGCCTGCAATACAGGAGGCTCAGGAGACATGGGTTCAATCCCTGGGTTGGGAAGATCCCCTGGAGGAGGAAATGGCAACCCACACCAGTATTCTTGCCTGAAAAATCCCGTGGACAGAGGAGACTGGCAGGCTGTAATCCAAAGGATCACGAAGAGTCAGACACAGCTGAGCAACTAAATACAGACATAATCCATGCACTAGCCAGGGCTAGTATATTGGGTGCTGGTCTATTTTATTTAGAGAATACATTTAGTCTGTTGATAAATCTGCAGTTGGCATCTTTGCAACTTGAACTTTTAAATGAGTTGAAGCCAGACCCCAAACATCCAAGACCTACTTACTTACTTATTTATTTATATGGCAACATATGGCCTAATAAGTACAAATAGACAGCCATCCATCTGTGAGTTCTGCCTCATATGGTGGGAAAGAAAGACTTGCCAGGCACACCAGCACATAGGGGAATCCCTTTTGTTTAAGAAATGCTTTTTCAAAGGATTCAGCATCCCTGCCTCCCTTTGAGCACATTGGTGTGTGGGAGGCTCTGCTGGTCTCCCTACAATGACAAAACTGAGGAGCCTGTCTTGGGTTGGTGCTTTCCTCAAAATGCACAGTCTGAGCAAAAAACACAGACACAAAGCATGCACAGAGAAGAAGTCAGTGCTGAGCAGAGTGTGGGCTGAAGAATCCTGCCTCCTAAGGAGGTGACAGTCAGACGACGCTGGCTCATCATGTGTGTCAAAGGCAGCATTCGGCAGGTAAATAGCAATTAAGCATTTCCCGCCCACTCACAAATTCCATGCTGGAGACACTGGTTTTGCAGGAGCCTCTTCCACTATTGGGTCCATTCATACCCAAGCTCTTTTTTAAGAAGGAAGCAAACAAACCTCTAATACATCAGGCACTGTCTCAGAATGCTTTCAATCGTAACCACAGAAAATCTGTAACATTTCACTCTTATCGTCCTGGCATTTAATCACTTATCCTTGCCTTGTTTTTTTGTTTTGTTTTGTTTTCTGTAGAATGAGATGAAACAACAGTTGTCTGAATCTAGGTACAGAATCAATATACAGTGCCTTAATATTTACTGTAAGGAAACTTAACTGAGCAGGATCTCACTTAAGCAGGACATGTGTTTGCCTAACTTTGTATCATTACCTATCACAACTATGTTCAGAAACACAGAACCAAAATATTCTCATTTGGACAAGGAATGAAACTATATAAAATCCCAGAAATAAACGGATTCTATGAAAGTGAAGTGAAAGTGTTAGTCGCTCAGTCGTGTCTGACTCTTTGTGACCCCATGGACTGTAGCCCACTTGGTTCCTCTTTCCGTGGGATTTCCCAGGCCAGAATACTAGATTGGATAGCCATTCCCTTCTCCAAGGGGATCTTTTGACCCAGGGATCAAACCCAGGTCTCTCACACTGTGGGCAGATTCTTTAGTGTCTGAGCCACCCGGATTCTATGAGGCAATATGGAGTACATTAACACTATATATGTCAAATTTAAGATAATTTATATCAAACAAAATATGACAGTATATATAATTAAAACAGTGACAAATTTCAAGTGCTAGAGAATTAAGGGAAAGAATAAGGAATTGGAGCCATCATGGAAGGCTTTGTCAGTGAATAAGTGAGCAATTAGGAAAAATTGATACAATGCAATTTTTATATAGGCATTGCTTTCTAACATATCCTTAAAATATAATGCAAATAATGCTTTCACTCAATAAAGAATGTAGTCAGGTTGGACAAAAACCTGAGTCATCAGTCCATGCCACTTAAAATGCTGTCTTTCAAATAGTTGATATCTGCTTTAGTCAACAATATCTAACCCAATACTCTGTAATGACCTATATGCAAATAGAGTCTAATAAAGAGTGAATGTGTATGTACAACTTGGTCACTTTGATGTACAGAGGAAACTAAAACAACATTTTAAATTAACCATACTTCAATAAAAAATTAATTAAAAAAATATATCTATGTTACCTAAATGTTATGATCTATGCAAATGTCTTGCTTTGCTTGTAGAGACTCCTATTTCAGATAATGTTACTTCTTTTCACAGTAAGACAAAGTAGTAAGCAATTGCCTCCTTCTGTCTCAACTTCTCGAAAATAACTGCATTTTTATATAAGCCATCTATGCTGTAGAGATCTGAATTATCTCATAGAGGGAGGGGGAAAGGTCAAATAGTGAGGACTAGTGATACAATTAAATTTAAAAAATTGTGGTTTGTCTGGAGTTTTGGTCTACAGCCTGCCAGGAAGTGAGTGAAGAAGTCATTGGCTGCATTTTAGAAGAAGGTTTTTTCCCCAGGCTGGGTAAGTCAGCCTCTTGCCAGCCTCATGTGTAGGAAGAAGGGCAGCCACCTATATCGCGTAATTTGAAATGTACAGCAAGGCCCTGCTGGTCATAAAATAGCTCTTCTACATATCCGCAACAGCCCGATAGACTCCTCAACCAATCAGTATTAACCAATATGCGTAAAACTTTCATCAAAGTCTGAACACTTGTTCCCTGCCCAACAGTTGTTGAGCACAAAAAGCAAATATGAGATATTGTCCCTGACTTTAAGACCTAACAGTAGGTCAGAGGGACAAACATAGAGTAGTTAAGATAATATTAAATATATGAAGATAATATAGAATTTAAATTATGCACTGAAGTTTCAAGGGCTTATAGAATTAAGAGAAAGGAGAAAGAAGTGGAGCAGTCATGGAGAACTTTGACAGGGAATAAACATACAGATGGAGGAATGGAATCTAGAATGACAGCAGGCGTAAGAAGTAAGGACAGGAGATCAAGAAGTGTTGTAGCACAGAGACAGGGGTAAAGGGGCGGGGGGGACAATGAGACATGCCTGATCAGAAAAGGGCACTGAAACAGTGGTAGGAAATGACTTTAGAGCAGGGTCAGATGATGGAGGCCCTCCTTGCCCGTCTATAATCCCCACCTTTACCTTTTTTTTTTTTCTTCTGTAAAGACTAAGAAATGAAATCTTTACCCTAGTTATACTTATCACCCTATTTATTTCCTTCGAAAGATTTATCACAGACTTCTGTTATCTTCTTTTTAATTCATTTACTTGTGTACTTACTTATTTACTAGTTATTGTCCAAATCTGCTTTTCCCATACTGTGTGCTCAATAAAGAATGGGTAGATGGATGAATGAAAACTCTTTCTATAAGACACTTGGTGGAGCTTGGTGGGGTGGTCTTTAGTTCTCATTTATTGTCTCAAATTCACCAACTATTTTATGTTCCTCTTGAAGCAAAAGGAGCCCAGTCTTCAAGAATCCAAAAGGCAGTATCTTTCTGAGGAGTCTGGGATATGGATCGTCAGTATCAAGGTAAGTCCTGTAAAATTTAAGAATCAATGAATTCCACACTGGGGAACTCTGTCAGTCTTGGTAGAAGCAAGTTGGTGCCTGGGGAGTGAGTGGAAGAAAAGGCATTAGAAAAATAGGAAAGACTTCAGAAGAGAAAAAGAGGTGAGTACATAGAAAGGGAGTGAGCATCAAAAGAAGACATTTCTAGGACCTACCTGGTACCAAGTTTAGAACTGTTAGAATCAGAATTTCAGTGACCCTTCCCTGGTGTCTGCCTGCAAGACGGGAAGTATCTAGGGAATCAAAAGATATATAAGAACAGAAACATCAGAGGACCTCAGTAGTTATAGATGAAAGTCTGGCAATAGTTCTCTGTAAAGGAAATGTCTGCACTTTTGCAAAACTTCATAATTTATATCATTATCTCTTCATTCATAGGATGACCGAATCTTTTTTAAAATATTGTTTTGGCTATGCTGGTTGCCGTGCACGGGATCTTCAGTCTCCACGTGGCATGTGGGTTCTTTAGTTGTGGCATTCAAACTCATAGTTGCTGTACATGGAATCTAGTTCCTTGATGAGGGATTGAAACCCAGGCCCCCTGTATTGGGAGCATGGAGTCTTAGCCATTGGACTGCCAGAAAGGACATGGGGTGTACATTTGTCAACTATCAACATTCAGAGAGGTTTTCCCCAAACTATTCTAAACTAAAACCAATCTATTTTCATTTTAAAAGTTTAGGAAGGTAAAAATACTATATAATTCACTTTCAATAATGAAATAGCCTTTTCTTTTTAAGGAATCTTCAATGACCCAATACTAAAAAACCCAACTTAGACTGAGCTGCATGCTTATCTAGTTCTAAAGCTGACTTGCAGGGATTCCACCCAGGTGTGTTCACTCCTAGAACCACCTTCAAATACCAATTCTCTCACCACAGGCTCCTGGCTTCCTTTTTGTTTCAGCTTCCTCTGTCTTCTTTCAGTCCCACATTGTAACAGAAAAC
The DNA here is from genome assembly GCF_029407905.1 of Bubalus kerabau. NCBI lineage: Eukaryota > Metazoa > Chordata > Mammalia > Artiodactyla > Bovidae > Bubalus > Bubalus kerabau. Next base: position 142,385,593 of record NC_073624.1, read on the forward strand.
ATGTTGAAGGACTCTGAGTCACATGGGACAGGATGTTTAAAATCCCACCCTATACTCTGCAGTGTAAGACAGCTGGCTACTTGCCTTTGTATATAACTCAAAGTGCTTGTCCCAATCAACCCATTTCCAATTTTTATGAATCACATAAGAACTAGTGCTACAGATTTACAAAATCCTTAATGTTGAAAGAAAAATTTAGAGTTTTCCATTTTTTTTACAGTTTTATTCAAACTGTTTTCTGTATTTGGAGCCATATATGAAAGATTGAAAAAAAGTGCTTTGAAAATGAGTAAATGGGTTGATATTGTTGAAAGCCATGGTTCTTATTATGGAAGAAGGAACTTACAAATATAATATGAGAGAAGGACAGAAATAATCCTTTGAAACTGTAATTGGAGGTATTGGTGTGAGCTATGATTTCTAAAATATTCTAAAATATGTATGTATATATGCATATCTGTGTGCATATGTGTATTACAAGTATATACATGGATCTGTGTGTATATGCATATGTACATGTTTGTATTTCTTCTTTTTTTAATATTTATTTATTTGGCTGATCCAGGTCTTAGTTGTGGTATGCAAGTTCTTTTAGTTGAGACTTTCAAACTCTTAGTTGTGGAATCTAGTTCCCTGACCAGGGATCAAACCCAGTCTCCCTGCCTTGTGAGCATGAGGTCTTAGCCACTGGACCACAGGGAAATCCCAGTATTGGTTAGTGTTATACATTAAAGAGCCAAGAGCCAAAGATTTTGCCCCCACCCCAGTAGCAATAAGCATACCTAGATCTTGGTCTCTAATGCCATTCCTCACTAAAAGGAATCAGGGATTCTCAGAGAAATGTCTGATTTCAGGGACAGGATAGGATAGGTGCAAAAGAGCCTGGGATATCTTTCTGCGACAGAAAGTAAGAAGATGCTCAAACCAATGATGAGGACATGTTACAAAGGCACAAGAACCAATTTGAATGGGCTCCTCCTGACCAAATCTGGGACAGTCTGAGCATTGGTGTCCCAGCATCAATCATGAATTTTAAGCCAGTGAATAAATAAGAATGAATATGTCCATTCCCAAAACACATAGACAGATAATAGTGGTGATTTATAACAATAGATAGATCGATAGCTAGGTGGATATGAAAAGTGAAGTCTTCTGCCTACAGTAGAATGCAGAAGACCAAATAGTAGACACAAATGTGGTGCTGGAGTTCGACAATTATCATTTTGCAGCTGTCATGATTAAAATCAAACCAAGAGGGAATTGTCATTGAATGTTAAGTTTTGGGAGAAAATTTTGATGACAGGGACATTTGCATAGTCCTACTAGTTGCAAGAGAGAGAAAAAAGTAATTATATAATGAGTTTAAGGGGAGAGGGGGCGGTAAATGCATTCTTTAAAAAATATCAGTCTTGTGAATTCCCTGGAAGTCCAGTGCTTAAGACTCTGGGCTTCCACTGCAGGGGGCTTGGATTCAAGACTTGATCAGGGACTGAGATTTCACATGCTGCACATAGTGTAGAGAAAAAAAAATTGGTATCATAAAAGACAAAGAATATTTGTGTGATTCGCTCCAGATTAATGGAAGTTAGAGAAACTTGACAACTAAATATAAGATGGCTGGATGGCATCACCGACTCGATGGACGTGAGTCTCAGTGAACTCCGGGAGTTGGTGATGGACAGGGAGGCCTGGTGTGCTGCGATTCATGGGGTCACAAAGAGTCGGACACGACTGAGCGACTGAACTGAACTGAACTGAACCCTAGAATAGATCCACAGAAAAGGAAAAAATACTACAAAATGACATTACTAGATTCCAGATAACATTTGAATACGGATATGTGAATTTAAGACATAAATGACCATCTTTCAGTCATTTTTATGAAATACACACTGAAGAATGTAGGTGTAAAGGGCCGTAATATTTGCAGGATGCCTTTAAACAGTTCAGGAAAACAAGAGAGACAGAAAACAGAAACAGTGACAGAGATAGATATTTTTTTTTTTTTTTTTTGCTCCTCCCCCCTAGAGATAGATATTAAGGAGCAGAGATGACAAAGCAAATAGCATAATGTTATATAAATGAAAGGTCTAGGAGTGTTCCTTATAATGCTCTTAACTTTTGCAAACTTTTTGTAAGTTTGAAACTGTTTCCAAATAAAAAGCTTAAAAAGAGAAAAATTGTGATAATCTGTAGCTCTAAGAACAAAGGAATAAGAGGAAATGATTCCATGGGATACTCTATTGTTGTCTTCTAATTATCATTGCAAATTAATTTTCCTGCTTACTTATTTGAACATAAAATTTTTTTGAAAAATATTTGAAGAACACTTACTTGGAAGTGACGTTTTTAAATGTTGCAAACCTCTACTGGGCCCTCAGTGTCTTATACTAAGTGGCATAGAGTCTTGGAAACAGTCAATAGATCGTCTGGCTTGCAACAAAAACTCCTTAGCCCAAGGAACGTTGACCCCACCCACATTTATCAGTGTCAAATCCCAGATCTCGGCCCCCTCTTCAAACTCTTCTTAGGTTTCAAGAACAACACCATCTTCCCCCTCAATATATTTTTAGAATTTTCCCTAAGTACAAACCTGTAATAACAAAGGAAAACAGAAAATAATTATACATTTTATCTCCTCACCTCCCTTCCCAGGAAATGTGCTTCAACTTAATTTAAACCACTTACATCAGGAGAGTATTTCCTGAGTAGTCACGTTGTAGAAATGTGAGGTCAGTATTTACCTAACATGAATGCAAAAACGTTTTTTAATAGCTAGTAAAGATGAACTTGAAAAAAAATTTAAATGTCTGAAAGTGTTTATTGCACAAAAGACAGATGTGGAATCCAAAATACAGTATTTTATTCTAGATAATCAAAATGTTCTAAAGAAGCCCTGAGAACGTATTCTAGTAAGCTGAGCTCTTGCTATGCCAGCTGGCCCATTGCATGAAAATCTCCTTGAAAGCTGGTCACTGAAGACACCTAGAGGACATATGCATAAACTGCATGGTAACAGGATAGTAAATACTCTGTTTACACAGGGTTTATTCAGGATGCCTGGTGGCAGGAGGAAGCGTTTGGGAATTGGGACTTTGGTAATGAACGCTGGGAAATCAGATCCTCAGCACATACCAGCATAATTTTTCACTATGCTTAATGAGCTACCTTAGCTCCTTAAGATTATGTTAAGTGACATTCCTGATATAATAGATAAGAATGAGTGTCATTGGCTAAAAAAGAAAAATCATTGAAAATCTCTATTGTGGTTGATAATAGTCAAAGAAGGCAGAAAATCTTTGCTGCGTTTATTCTGATGCCTTATTGTGCTTTCCTATTGCTTAATGCTGCCTGTATCTATGGATTATGTAAACTTTAAAAAGTTGTTTTAGGGAGATACAGTGGTTAGGATGCGTGCTTCCACTGCAGGGCCACAGGTTTGATCCCCAGTCTGAGAAGTAAGGTAGTGCTAATGGTAAAGAACTCACCTGCCAATTCAGGAGACACAAGAGACATGGGTTGGATCCCTGGTTGGGGGAAGATCCCCTGGTGTAGGAAATGGCAGCTCATTCCAGTATTCTTGCCTGGAGAATCCCAAGGACGGAGGAGCCAGGTGGGCTGTAATCCATGGGGTCGCACAGAATCAGACACAACTAAATCAAAGCATTCTTGGAAGTAAAATCCCACAAGCCATACTGCTGCTGCTGCTAAATCGCTTCAGTCGTGTCCAACTCTGTGCGACCCCATAGACAGCAGCCCATTAGGCTCCCCCGACCCTGGGATTCTTCAGGCAAGAACACTGGAGTGGGTTGCCATTTCCTTCTCCAATGCCTCAAAGTGAAAAGTGGAAGTGAAGTCACTCAGTTGTGTCCGACTCTCAGCAACCCCATGGACTGTGGCCCACCAGGCTCCTCCGTCCATGGGATTTTCCAGGCAAGAGTACTGGAGTGGGGTGCCATTGCCTTCTCCCCCACAAGCCATGCTGCATGGCAAAAAACAAAACAAAACAAAACACAGCTATTTTAATGCCATTGAAAATTCCCTTTTGCCTTAACCAAAAGCCCCAGACTTGTCTGCCCTTAGTTAAAAAGGAGAAGTGACTTACCTTACTCTCTTTGGCCCATTTACCTCCCAGTATTCTTTCCAGTTTGTAGCTGGCTAATGGAGACAGTGCTTTACTGCTTTAGGATCCTGGACTTGCACAGTCTGGGTGTGCAGCAACATGTACTTGTAGCAAATGTACCAGTCTGTTTAATGTATAGCTACAACTATAACAAGAACAACTATTTTTAACACAAAATCCCATGGCCCAGAGAAAAATCTAAATATTTCAAGCAATATTTATTACAAGAATGCAGGCTGTGTCTAGCACTCCTTTGAGAAAGATTGTAAAGTAACCAAGGCCCTTCCGTGGAGGTATTTTAAGAGAAATTTTCCTTTTTCCTTTGTTGCAAAGGGATTAGAGTATCGATCAAGGGTATTACTTCAGGAACATCTGCTTTATTGTCCCAATTATTGATTTAAAATACTTGAGCTTTCTGCCTAAATTTCTCCTCTGTTTTTAGGATAGGGATCAGGGGACAGGAAGAAGTTGCTTACCAGTGTCTGGAAGCACTTAGCAATAACAAACTTGAGTATGAGGCTGCATTTTTATGTCCAGACAGGGTGTGGTTGGACATAGACTTGGAACTGAGGGAAGTGTGCATTTGGCAATTTTCAATTCTTTTTCAAAGAAGTAAACAATAAATAGATTTGCTCATTCCACCAAAATCAGGAGGATATTTGCTAATACACATGGGGATGGCATTGTTTGATCTTTATTGAGCACCTACATAAAATAGAAGTGAATGATGTGAATAATTTTGAAGTCTTTACATAATGTGTTTCAGTCTTAGGCTTGAATGATACAATTCATTAAAATACATGTGAAAAATAAGCACAATCAAATGTTTTGGATGGTTGATTAAGTGCAGATGCTGTTAAGAGATTCCGAACTAAAGTGAACTAAGTGACCATTGCTGGAATAGTTAATATAAAAATAGGAATCCAGAAGACTAGTAAAGGTAGAAGAAACAAAGGCCTAATTTTAAAAGAAATAAAATTAATAAAAACTTTTGTCTCTTAGCATTTTGCATGCCTAGAGTATCTAGGATCATGGATACTATTTTTTTTCTTTTAAGTAGTCTAATGGATTTTCTCAACTTGAATTTTATTCCTAAATACATAATACACATCAGTTCAAATCTGGGGTAGAAGAATAAGATAAACTATAAAAAGTTTTCCTCCCACTCCGTTTCTTAGCAACCAGTTTCCTGACTCAGAAGCAACCGTTATGCTTTTTAATGTACTCTTTATTTTATACTTATAAATACATAGACACACACATCTTCTTTTCCTTGATTTTTACACTTACATCAACATTCTAAACATTGCATTCTGTACCTTGCTTTTTCCGTTAAATATATATTTGAAAGCACGAAGTACATAGAACTCTCTTTTTATAGCTTTATAGTATTCCATTGTATGGATGTACTGTAATTTATTCAGTGAGCCCTTAATCATGCATATTCAGGTTGTTTCCAAATCTTATTTTCATCCTTTGCTATTACAAAAATGGCACAGTGAGTAACCTTGTGTATGAAAGTGAAAGTGAAGTCACTCAGTCCTGTCCGACTCTTTGCGACCCCATGGACTGTAGCCTACCAGGTTCCTCTGTCCTTAGGATTATTCAGGGAAGAATAATGGAGTGGGTTGCCATTTCCTTCTCCAGGAGATCCTCCCAACCCAGGGATTGAACCCGGGTCTCCTACATTGTAGGCAGATGCTTTACCGTCTGAGCCTCCAGGGAACCTTGTGTATACCCATGCAAAGTATAGACTGGGACTTCCCTGGTGGTCCAGTGGTTAAGACTCCATGCTTCCACTGCAGGGGGCACAGGTTTGATCCCTGGTTGGAGAACTGAGATCCCACATGCCACACAGTGCAGCCAAACAGAAAACAAAAAAGTATAGACCTACATCTACAGAATACATTCCTTGAAGTGAGATTTAGGATCAAGAGCTTGGGAACTCACACTTTTGATAGAAGCTGCCAAAGTTCCCCCAAAGAGGTTGTACCATTTATATTGAACCAACAGGAATTGTCTGTTTCCTCACCTTCTCCAACATGGACTTTTTTTTTTTTTAACTGATAATGGGATAAATTTTATTTTATTTTTTTAATTTTATTTTATTTAACTTTACAATATTGTATTGGTTTTGCCATATATCAGAATGAATCTGCCACAGGTATACATGTGTTCCCCATCCTGAACCCTCCTCCCTCCTCCCTCCCCATACCCTCCCTCTGGGTCGTCCCAGTGCACCAGCCCCAAGCATCCAGTATCGTGCATCGAACCTGGACTGGCAACTCGTTTCATATATGATATTATACATATTTCAACATGGACTTTTAAAAAACATACCTCCTTCTTGCTGAGCCTTAACACAGTAGTTTCTGTAATTTCCCTATTCTGGGTCTAGTCTGCAAAAATCCCACTACATTTAAACATAGATCTTCTGCAGTCATCTTTCACTGTCGCCACCACTCCCCACAGCTCCGACCTTACCTTTACCCCCACTTCTCTGCCCTGGTTTGTATCATTTCCTCTGCTGGAAGGTCTTTGCCCATCAACATGTCCTTCCAAACAATCACCTTTCAAAACCAAGTTCTACCTTCACCTCCTCCATGAAATCCTCCTCAGTTATATGATTCTTACTGACCTCTTCTCCTTGAAGGGCTTTTCCACAGGTATGCCAAAAAGAGTTGCAGGCAAATAGAACTATTGACCACCCCACCCCACCCCTGCCCCCACCCCCTTGGCTCTTAGGACCTGCAGATTCTGGATTGGTCCTTTGGCCAGGTCTATCTACATTGTTAGTTTACCCAGGAGTTCACACAGAATTGTCATTTTCTATGACATGAAAAATGAAGGTCTGTAGGTTTTCTATATTCTTACAGGTTTTTTAATCTTTTGTTCTGTGGCAGTACTAGATTTTGGACCCATGTCCTCTGGCTCTGAAGTTCATTCAAGCATTTCTGCAGTATACTGACTCTTTTTAGCATGTGCTGGTGGTGGAGTTGCCAGTTTGGCCTTGGCTGAGCCTAGAGACATCATTTCAGAGATCCCAAGGCAAAAAGGAGGAAACCAACAGAAGAATTATGGCAAGGATTCTGGTAGTTCGTACACACACATACTTCATTCAAATAAAAAAAAAAGTCCCTTTAGGTGAACCGCAGTCCCAAGTCTCAGTGAGCAGAGTGTGTGTGTGTGTTGATTAAGAAAAAGTACTTCCCCAGGCGGAAGAAGCCCATGCTAGGGCATGTTTGGCAAGTGAAGCAAAGACTGGATTTCAACTCCCACAGAATCCCTCAGCTGAGGGCCCTTCACACTTACAGCTATGAATGGTGGCTCCAAATTAAGGACAAGAGAAAGACAACACAATTATGTAGCGCAATACTGATTCTTACAGAACTGTATTGACAGATTAGATCAAAGATCTAGATGATTTAAAATGAGGTAATGTAAATATAATCTGAAACTTGCTTGCCCCATCAGCCTATAAACTCAAAAAGAGGTCAAAATTAATTTTGGTGTCCAAATGGCCATGACTCTAAATACAACCATCAAATCCCTATCTATTCAAACAGCACTTACATGCTAACAACACAAGTAATTTTGAAAATCCCCAAAGGGGAGCCTCACAAGTGCCTACAACCCAGCTGGTAGTTCTAGGTACCACCTCCTTCTCCAGCTCCAACTTGCCAGCATCACTGGCTGCTTCTAAAACTGCAGAAGCCTTGCCAAGGATTTTTGGAAGCCACCTAAGCCACTATCTCTCCGAATGCCAGAGGAGCACTGAGAGTGATGGAAAGTGAAGGAGAATGTCTTCTCTTCCATTCCATGCCACATTTTCTCACCTAAGCCCCCACACAGCTCTGTCTGCATCCAGAATCTGCCAAATCTCTCATTAAAGGTGTTCAGCCCATGATCAGAATTTCATTTAGCCTTTCTGTCAGTATCTGATCATCACTTCTTAAACAAGAGAGACTCAAATTCAATATAAGGGGCAAACAGGAAGCAGGCACTATCACCATCCTCTTCATTCATTCAGCCATTCATTCACCCATCCATGCATCCATCCATCCACCCACCCATCGTCCATCCACCCATCTGTCCATCTGATTGCCAGTGATTGAGGCCAAATCTGTGCCTGACACTATTCTAGACACTGAGTAAAACATATGTAAGGCAAATAAAGTTACTACTCCTACAAGGATTGCATTTTAGAGCAGGTAAGCAGAGAATAATTAAACCAATCAATTAACATGAAGCTATTAGCTAGTGATAATTGCTATGAAGAAAATAAAACAACATGATGCGATAGGAAGAGAAACTGGGAAGCTACTTTGGACAAACAGTGTTTTTTAATCTTATAAAACCCAATAGCCTCTATTCACAACAAATATAAGTTTATGATTCTAAAATGAAATTAATAGATGAGACAATCTACCACACACATAATTTATATAAAATTGACTGGTTAATGTTATTAATTTTTAAAAGTTTCAGCTTTACAAGTAGTAATTCATAATGTCGTGTACATTTTTAGGACTGACGTCAACTTAGGAAAACCTCTATCAAGTTTTTTTCACAACCTGTAAGATATTAGGGCGTTTTAAGTTTTCTTCTGCGACAGACACCTCAGACATGTTTTTTGAGTTGACAAGACTCATTAACCAGTTGTCATCAATGTCATTGTAGTGTCATATTAGAAGTTTTATGTTAGTTTCATCAGTATCAGTTTTTCCATGTAAATTAGCAAGAAATTGAAATCTTTTCCCACCAAACAGTCCACAAGTTTATTCATTGCTTCGAGTCAGAGCATCTCTTTCTTCTAATGTGTAACTGCTTTTAGTATGATCATCTGGCTTTTTGTTACAATTTGCTTCTCAGTTTCAGAATAATTAATTTATCACTTTTGTTTCCTTTTGTCTCATATTCCATTGTCTTTCCTCCATTATTTAATATGTTCAGTTCAGTTCGGTTCAGTCGCTCAGTCGTGTCTGACTCTTTGCGACCCCATGAATTGCAGCACGCCAGGCTAAATTTTAAATGACATAAGAAATAATATTCATATAAGTCCAGATCAGAAGTCTATAAGTTCTCACTTACTTTTTTTAAGTATTCCAAATTACTTTTCCAAATTGCAATTAAAACAACATAGTCTAATTTCACCAACTTTTGAATAAACTTCTTGCCTCTGGTTTTGTTACGCTTTCTGAGTCCTTGAAGACTGTGTTTTGGAATCATCAAAACATTGTCGTATCCATATTGCAAGGCTTAGAACATCTTTAAAACAGGCAGATCATCTCATTATATTTAGATTTCTTAAAGAAAAGTCCAAGTTGGCATATTTGTTTCAAATGCTCCATATGTGAGAGAAACCCAAAAGGGAAATATAACTGTTACAAAATGAAATAGTCGCTAACTTCAGGTACTATTACGGAAGATTTTTCTCTACCAAAATTAAGAAAACTCGATGTAATTAACATTTTAAAAGAATGCTGGTAGCCTTTGCTCTCATCTTTCCTAACAGTTACGTGATAGCATAACTGACCATGAACACTGTTCAGTGGAAAATTGCATTTATTGAATAAAGGCACAAATAGGTGGTTTTCAGTTAGAGAAAAGTTAAAAATTGTTCATTGTAAAATTGTAGATGTTTCTGTTGTTAATGTAGAATACGATAATTACCATCTGATCAGCATTCATCACTCCAGTATAGACTCTAACTAATGGATATTAGATATCTGTTTTATTTCACTACTTAATTTTGAATAGTTTTCATTATTTTGATTAATTTTAATGTGATTTCAGATAAGTCACATTTGTTCTTTTATTTTGACATTTTTTCCCAAGTCCTTATGCAAAAAAAGACTAGAATTTAACAATCAGATCAGTGATTTCCATGAAATTGCCTTTCTTTAAAGACCACAATTTTTTCCCTGTGATCTCTGAAGCCATTTTTATTTAAAAATTTAATAGCTGCTGCTAAACTTCATGGCATTTCAAGATAATTCAGAATGTTTTTCCTGTTTACTTTTTAAAAAAATGGCCTAGTGCATTTTTATTGGACTTCCACGTATTTCAAGTAAACACGGCCTGCTAGTGCTCTGTGGAATGTACTTGACTTTTGAAACTTCTTAATATATTTATCCAGTCCAGAAACCCATCTGATGTAATGTCTGTCTTGTTGAAAACAATTTACAAATAAAATTATAAATACAACCTTTAGTTTTAGAAGAGGCTACTCAGACTCTCATAGCAGTTTGATCATTTAAAAATATTTTGTAAATGTTATCTGTTTGAGAAGTGTATGTTTTTCCATGATCTCTTTAATTCTCTGTTAATATGATTAGTAGGTCAAAACTGGGGGCAGGATGAACTCTTCAATTATTCAATATTGAATGAAATTATTGCTCCTTAAATAGGCCACAATGAAAGATAATGGCAATTATCAAAATCAACGAATTCATCAAAGTGAGGTACCTTCTGACCTTCGTTGGTTCTATTGAATATACATAGATTTTCCTTTCATTTTTCTTCTTCTGTTTTCTGTTTCTTGTTTAAAAGTGCCTTGATTCCTGTAATCACTTTAGACACTTCTGTAGACTATCATGAACCTTCATGATTTTGATTACAAGAGCCTTTCGTTTCTGTTGTGATAAGAAACATTTTTGGCATTTTCAAGCTTCTACGTATCTTCTTTATGTTTTTAGCTTCCACAAGGATACCTCCTCATCATTATAGTTAAACAGTGAAATGATCATTAATACAAAAACAATCTAAAATTAGGAAATTAAGCATACACAAGAGCAATTCCAATGTGTTTTAAATTGCTGCTGCATTGTGTAGAACAGAGTAGTTGTGAAGTCAAACTCCTTTTAGTCTGATACATTGACTTGCTGATGAAAAAGTGTAGGAGTTTTGAGTCTGGAACACTGGTTTCTTCAGATCATTTGACTCTCTTGGCATCAGTTTTGGTGCCATCTCATCTGGAACCACCAGATTTTGAAGGACAAGATGTGGCAATTGTATTAAAATGCAATCCAGTGAAGTCAGGATGCATAAAACATGCAACTTCACACGTGTGTTTTCACTGTAGTAGATCAGGTTCCTACCCTACAAACACAGGAATTCTGATAAATTCTTTTTTTTGCCTCACCACACGGCATGTGCGATCTTAGTCCACAGGCCAGGGATCGAACCCATGTCCCCTGCTTTGGAAGCACAGAGTCTTAACCATTGGACTGCCAGGGAAGTTCCAAAAGCACAGTGCTTTTTTAAAAAAATTGTATTTATTCTTTTCCGGCTGCAAATAGGGTCTTGGTTGCTACATGTGGGCTTTCTCCAGTTGTGGTGAGTAGCGGCGGCTCTTCATTGTGGTGCGTGGGTTTCTCGTAGTGGTGGTTTCTGTTGTCGTGGAGCACAGGCTCTAGGCATGAGGGCTTCAGCAGTTGTAGCTCACTGGCTTAGTTGCCCCACAGTGTGTGGGATCTTCTTGGACCAGGGATTGAACCCATGACCCTTGCATTTGGCAGACAGATTCTTAACCACAGGACCACCAGGGAAGTCCCAGCACAGTGCTTTTTTAATGTATATGGAACTGAGGAGAACACTGTAGGGCCACTCAAGAACAAAACCAAGCATTTAATGATTAGGACAATAGAGTCACAGACTCCGTGTCTGATGCACATTCTTGAGTTGTTTTACACCAGATGAAAAACGTTAACTGTGTGATGACCAGACTGCAGTCCTGACATAAACTGCTTCATCTTGAGCAGTACTAAATCTGTGGCTGACACAATTCTAAGAACTGGCCTCAAGAGATTGGGATTAATTTATTGCTCATAATAATTGATGGGCATCAAAATAATTGTAGCTTGCTCTGCCCTATTTGTAAGGGGGCAACTAAAATTGTCAGCAAAGAGATGGTACTCAATGGATTCAATGGATGTGAATTTGAGCAAACTCCAGGAGACAGTGAAGGCCAGACCGAACCTGGCAGGCTGCAATCCAGGGAGTCACTAAGAGTCGCACATGATTTAGCGACTGAACAACAACATGTTGACATTTCCACTCTAAGAATATGGTGCCCTGTGTCAGCATGAAAAAGTTATAGAAGATGAACCTTCACCTCTAATCCCATAGAAATAAAATTATGTTGGACAGTAGGGAATTGAAAGCAACTCTTTTGCTCTTTCCTGTTTGCCCATTTCTGTTCTTTACTAATCTTGAAAAAACCTAATTGTAGGAATAAGATCACTAAACAATTTAAATTAAATCTTGACATGCTCTCCTGAATGTACCTATGCCTTGCCTATCCTGTTGATTCTTCTCCTAGATAAAAAGAAGTAAGAGTGAAGAATTAAGTAGTTAAAAAATGACTATCTCTTTACCACCTGTAGTCCCATAGCAATCCTATAGGCAGATCTCACAGGCAAGAAAACATCTGAAGAGTTAGTCAAACCTGCATGCAATGGAGAATGACGCAGAATCCAACCTCCTGCATCGATGATTGACTAAGATCCCCCTGCACACACACTCGCTCTGCCAGCCACCTTTTCCTTTTAAAAACTGTCATAACTGAGCAGAAACTTTGAGTTGATCTTGGGACATGAGTCCACCATCTCTCCAGATTGCTGGCTTTTCTGCCTGTGGTCCATCTCAGAAGGCAAGAGAAGCCCCAAAATACAGCACGGTTAGTTTTTATGTTCTTGGTAGTGTCAGAGGCTAATGAGTGGGAGGATTATTCTAATTCTTTTGGGGAAAGGGCAGAGATTTCCAGGAACTGAGCTACTGCCCACCTTTTGGTCTTTATGGTTGGCCTTGGAATTGTCATGGTGCCTGTGGGTATATCATTTCACTTACTGATGTATTACAGTGAGTGTCTACTGAGGCTCAAGGTCTAGTGGCAGTCAACGTCTGCTATCTTGGACCTGTTTGGTTCTAATCAGTTTATGTTGTGTCCCTGGACTATGGTGTTCTTTTAAAGTTTGTGCCCTGACCCCTTTCTTCCTGTTCCAATTTTGCTGGAAGTAACAGAAGCCACCTTGTTGTTCTTCAGTCCCTAAGTCATCTCAAACTCTTTGTGACCTCACGGATCACAGCACACCAGGCTCCTCTGCCCTCTACTACCTTCCAGAATTTGTTCAAATTAATTTCCATTGAATCATTGATGCTATCTAACCATCTTATCCTCTGTTGCCCCCTTCTCCTTTTGCTTTCAATCTTTCCCGGCATCAGGATCTTTTCCAATGAGTCAGCTCTGCATATCAGGTGACCAAAGTATCTGAGCTTCACTTTCAGCATCTGTCTTTTCAATGAATATTTAGGGTTGATATCCTTTAGGATTGACTAGTTTGATCTCCTTGCAGTCCAGGGAACTTTCAAGAATCCAGCACCATAATTCAAAAGCATTAATTCTTCTGTGTTCAGGCTTCTTTATGGTCTAACTCTCACATCTGTACATGACTGCTGGAAAAATGATAGCTTTGACTATATGGATCTTTGTCAGCAAAGTGATGTCTCTGCTTTTTAATACACTGTCTAGGTTTGTCATAGCTTTCCTTCCAAAAAGCAAATATCTTTTAATTTCATGGCTGCAGTCACTGTTTGCAGTGATTCTGGAGTCCAAGAAAATAAATCTGTCACTGTTTCCACTTTTTCCCATTCTATTTGCCATGAAGTTATTGGACTGGATGCCAAGATTTTAGTTTTTTAAATGTTGAGTTTCAAGCCAGTTTTTTTCACCTCCTCTTCCACCCTCATCAAGAGGGTCTTTAGTTCCTCTTCACTTTTTGTCATGAGAGTGGTATCATCTGCATATCTGAGGTTGTTGATATTTCTCCCAGTGATCTTGATTCCAGCCTGTGATTCATCCAGCTCAGTGTTTCTCATGATATACTCTGCATAGAAGTTAAATAAGCAGGGTGACAATATACACCCTTTACATATTCCTTTCCCAATTTTGAACCAGTCCACTGTTCCATGTCCAGTTCTACCTGTTGCTTCTTGACCCACATACAGGTTTCTCAGAAGACAGGTCAGGTGATCTGGTATTCCCATCTCTAGAAGAATTTTCCACAGTCTGTTGTGATCCACACAGTCAAAGGCTTTAGTGTAGTCAATGAAGCAGAAGTAGATGTTTTTCTGGAACTCCTTTGATTTCTTGATGATCCAAAGAATGTTGGCAATTTGATCTCTGGTTCCGCTGCCTCTTCAAAATCCATCTTGTACATCTGGAAGTTCTTGGTTCATGTACTGCTGATGCCAAGCTTGAAGGATTTTGAGCATAACCTTGCTAGCATGTGACATGAGTGCAATTGTAGGGTAGTTTGAACATCCTTTAGCACTGCCATTCTTTGGGATTTAAATGAAAACTGACCTTTTCCAGTCCTGTGGCCACTGCTGAGTATTCCAAATTTGCTGGCATATTGAGTGCATCACTTTCACAGCATCATCTTTCAGGATTTGAAATAGCTCAGCTGGAATTCCATCACTTTCACTAGCTTTGTTTGTAATAATGCTTCCTAAGGCCCACTTGACTTCACACTTCTGGATGTCTGGCTCTAGGTGAGTGACCACACCATCAGGGTTATCCAGGTCATTAGACCTTTTCTGTACAGTTCTTTTGTGTATTCTTGCCACTTCTTAATTTCTTTTGCTTCTGTTTGGTCTTTACCATTTTTATCCTTTATCATGCCCATCCTGGCATGAAATGTTCCCTTGGGATCTCTAATTTTCTTGAAGAGATTTCTAGTCTTACCCATTCTATTGTTTTTCTCTATTTCTTTGCATTATTCATTTAAAAGGGCTTTCTTATCTTTCTTTGCTATTCTCTGGAACTCTGCATTCAGTTGGGTATATCTTTCCCTTTCTCCTTTGCCTTTTGCTGTCTTCTTTCCTCAGCTATTTGTAAAGCCTCCTCAGACTACTTTGCATTCTTTTTCTTTGGGATGGTTTGGGACATTGCCTTCTGTACAGTGTTACTAACCTCTGTCCATAGTTCTTCAGGCACTCTGTCTACCAGCTCTAATCCCTTGAATCTGTTTATCACCTCTGCTGTATAAAGGCTTCCCCTGGAAGCCTCGCTTGCCGCAGCCCATGGGGGTGCAGGAAGTTGGACATGACTTAGCGACTAAACCACAACAGTGTGGTGTGCAGGAGGTCTGACGGGGGACGAACGGGAGAATATTACTGCTTTGAAACATAAACAACAGAAGGTACTTATGGAAGGATAGTATCAACAGGAATATCGTTGGCTGACGTGGTGTCCTCCTAGCCTCTCAGCTAAAAGGAAGTCCCAGTCTCTCAGATTTAGCTCACCATTCCCCACAGAACGAACCTTAAAACCATTGTCAACCCCAAAGCAATTTTAGCTATAGAACTGAAGTCCCTCAAAATGTCTCTGTATCAACAAAGGTTCTTATTTCTCATTTTAAGACTAACAAGCTGTTGGAAGGGTTGCTTGTTCCAGATCAGGAGGTATTTGGCCACAGGAGTGAATTAGGTTTCTACAATTTCCAACATAGAGAACCACTCAAAACTTTGAAATTATAACGTTTTTTGGCTTCTAGTCTTCTCAAGGTTTTAAAGATCTTTAGGCCAAGTTTTGTTTTTCAGACTCAGGGCACTGGACACACTTGAGACACTGGGAACTCCTAGAACTATTTGGAAAGAACTTGAGTTTCTTCAGATTTGGAGTTTGGAGAACTACAGCTTTGGAAGTAATATTTTGACCTTAGTTATCACTCAGGGCAAGGCAGGTGAGTAACAGGGAACAGAGATCCCAGGTATGTTTTAAGTGCTTAATACATTGTGTTTATTCAATTTGGAACAAAATGAGACAATCAAAGGGTTTATCACTAAAGGGTTTATTTTGAATGAGAGAGAGAGAAGCTCAAGCTTTATCATATTAAATGATGAAGACATGCCCAAAACTGGCCTAAAATTGGGGACAGCTTAAATATTCACAACCAACAAATTCAATCATGCTATTCAAATGATAATTGGGGAATTTACAAAACAAATTAACTCAAAGTGCACCAAATGCATGGCATCTAGGAGGATGATACACACTTCAAGTTGTGAGATACAACTTCTGTTCTCAGTGTTATCTGTATCTTATCTGTATCTCTGGGGGTGTATGAGTAATTTCATCTGGAGGTAAGTGTAAAATTCTGTCTTCTAAGCCCTGAATGCTTTGGCACTTTCTAGCTCTATTCCAGAGATGCTTTGGTTATTGCCTGTTGCCAAGAATAAGTCTCCTTTAACTACTATTAAATAGAAAATAAGAAAATGACACAAAACAAAAGCAAAGTCACCTAATTCTGCTGGAGTTACAGAACCAGAACCATTCAATTGTTTCTGAATATTTAGAGACTATTTTAGAGTTTGATATTGAATAATAATCTGATCTTGGTTTGTGTACAAGAGTTGAAGCAAATCAATTCGTTTTTTTTACAGTTTGAGATTCAAGTAAAATAATGTTTTCAGTGACTTACTCACAGGTAATATTGACAGTTCAGGACTATGAATGTTGCAGTATCCTTCTGTTCTGAGGATCCTCAGCCCACCATGAGGTACCCTGGGAGTGGATATATTCTGCTTTGAAAATGCTTAACATGAAAGTATAGGTATAGACCTTTAAATACACATCTTAGCTTTCATTTAATTGTTTAACATCATTGCTATATTAAAATTTATTCAAAAAAAATAAAATTTATTCATTTTTCTAAGAATTTATTTTTTAAAAAATTTATCTGGTTGTGCCAGGTCTTAGTTGTGGCACATGAGATCTTTAGTTGCAGCATTCATGCTCTTAGTGGTGGCACGTGGGATCTAATTGCCTGACCAGGGATCAAAGCTGGGGCCCCTGCACTGGGGTCTTAGAGTCTTAACCACTGCATACAAGGTATTACGTGGACCACTATGGGGAATAATAGAGGTAGTTAAAACAGCATCTAGGGTCACAGTTTCTGCACTTGAACCACACAGTCCACTCAACACCATGCTCAGTCTTAAACAACTAAATCTTTGGTTGTTGTTGTTTTTCTGTTGCTAAGTTGTGTTCAACTCTTTGCGACCCCATGGATCACAGCACAGGCTTCCCTGTCCTTCACTATCTCCCAGAGTTTGCTCAAATTCATGTCCAGGGAGTTGGTGATGCCATCCAACCATCTCATCCTCTGTTGCTCGCTTCTCCCCTTGCCTTCAATCTTTCCTAGCAACAGGGTCTTTTTCAATGAGTGGGCTCTTCACATCAGGTGGCCAAACTATTGGAGCTTCACCTTCACCATCAGTCCTTTCAATGCATACTCAGGGTTGATTTCCTTTAGGATTGACTGGTTTGATCTCCTTGCTGTCCAAGGGACTCTTAAGAGTCTTCTCCAGCACTGCAGTTCAAAGCATCAGTTCTTCAGCACATAGCCTTCTTTATGATCCAACTCTCACATCCATACATGACTACTGGAAAAACCATAGCTTTGACTATCCGGACTTTTGTTGGCAAAGTGATGTCTCTGCTTTTTAACACATTGTCTAAGTTTGTCATAGCTTTCCTTCCAAGGAGCAAGCATATTTTTATAGCTGCACTCATCATCTGCAATGATATTGGAGCCCCCAAAATAAAATCTGCCATGGTTTCCACTTTTTCCCCATCTATTTGCGAGAAGCGATGGCACCGGATGCCATGATCTTAGTTTTTTGAATGTTGAGTTTTAAGCCAACTTTTTCACTCTCCTCTTTCACCCTCACCAAGAAACTCTTCAGTTCTTCTTTGCTTTCTGCCATTAGAGTGCTATCACCTGCATATCTGAGGTTGTTGATATTTCTCCTGGCAGTCTTTATTCTAGCTTATGAGTCATCCAGCCCAGGTTGCATAATGTACTCTGCAGTTTCTCTTTAAAGTTAAAGGCAGTCCTACCTTTTATACATTATAAAGTTGAAAATGAGAGGGACTTCCCTAGTAGTCCAGTGGTTATGTCTCTATGCTTCCACTTCGTGGGGCACAGGTTAAATTCCTGGTCAATTCAGTTCAGTCACTCAGTCGTTTCCGACTCTTTGCGACCCAATGGACTGCAGCATGCCAGGCCTCCCTGTCCATCACCAACTCCCAGAGTTTACCCAAACTCATGTTCATTGAGTTGGTGATGCCATCTAGCCATCTCATCCTGTGTCATCCCCTTCTTCTCCTGCCTTCAATCTTTCCCAGCATCAGGGTCTTTTCTAATGAGTCAGTTCTTCGCATCAGGTGGCCAAAGTATTGGAGTTTCAGCTTCAACATCAATGAATGTTGAAGTCTTTCCAATGAATATTCAGGACTGATTTCCTTTAGGATGGACTGGTTGGATCTCCTTGCAGTCCAAGGGACTCTCAAGAGTCTTCTCCAACACCACAGTTCAAAAATATCAATTCTTCAATGCTCAGCTTTCTTTAGAGTCCAACTCTCACATCCATACATGATTAATGAAATCCCTGGTCAGAGAACTGAAATCCCACATGCTGCACAGGTGGTCCAAAAAAAAGGAGGGAAAGAAAGGAGGTGGGGGGCGAGTTTTGCATTCCTATTCAGGACAAGGAATGACCCAGCAGGATGATGAGTCCTCATACCTGTTAAAGTATTTCTAAAGTAATACAACATTATCACAACTGCCACTTGGCTGACAGTGATTCTACGATCACCTGATTTCACAGATGGTAAAATGGGAGACAGTACAACAGTAAGCACCCAGGTCCACCACCCTGCTTGGACAGAGAACAGTTGCCCACATTGTCATGACCCCCTGTCACTCTCCCTCCTTCCCACCTGAGAAACAGTCCTTGTTCTAAACTTTGAGTTTATCACTCCTTTGTTTCCTCTTCTGTTTTACCAAAAATGTACCCTAAATCAGGGGTCCTCAACCCCCAGGCCAGGTCCCTAGCCTGTTAGGAACTGGGCAGCACAGCAGGCAAGGGCAAGCAGGCGAAGCTTCATTTATATTTAATCGCTTACAGACTCATACCCAAACCCTACCAGCGAGTGGCAAGTGACAGTCAAGCTGCATTGGGGGACAGGCTTTGAGTCTGAATTTGACACTTATTCTAGTCTGCATGTGGCCCACCCATTGTTATATTTCCCACTTCCATCTGTGCCCTTTCCCACACCTTGCAATTGTCTCAGTCACAGTTTTCATAAGCTCACAAGCTAACCCTCCCCAAAATGAGTAAAACAACGAACATTACTGGAGAGCTTCTTTGAAAAGAGGGAAGGACCCCATGATGAGACAGCACAAGACTCTAAGACTGTCAAGAAAAAGAAAGCTGAATTTGAAAGAAAATATCAAAAGTCCTACTTAAATTATGCATTCATTGCAACAGGTGATTCACATCCAGCCTGCTTTGTACAGTATATGGAGACCAGCTATCCAACGAAGCCATGAAACCTTCAAAACTTCAGTGTCACATGGACACCCTACATTAAAAGATAAGCCTTTGGAATTTTTCAAAAGACAGAAGCATGAACACAGAGAACAGAAGCAATTATTGAAGGCCATCACTTTATCAAATGTGTCTTCACTGAGAGCATCATTCTTTGTGGCTAACCACATTGTTAAAGTGAAGAAACCCTTTACTGTTGGTGAAGAGTTGATCCTGCCTGCTGCTAAGGACATTTGTCATGCACTTTTAGGAGAAGCTGCAGTTTAAAAGGTTCCTCTTTCAGCTGGTGCCATAACTAGATGAACTGATGACATGGCAGAGGATATTGTGGTATTGTTAGAGAGGATTAAGGAGTCACTGTAGTATGCAGTCCAGGTTGGCGACTCTACTGATGTTGACAACAAGGCAACAATGCTTGCTTTTGTGTGATATATTTTTCAGGAGGATATGTTGTGTGCACTGTTGTTGCCAACCAACACCACAGATACAGAACTATTCAAGTCTTTGAATGATTGCATATTAGGAGGACTAAACTGGCTATTTGTTTCAGAATATGCATGGACGGAGTGGTTTCTACGACTGGACCATTTTCTGGTTTTACTATTTGGGTCAAAGGGGTCGCTTCTGAATGTGAGTCTACGCGGTGTGTCATTCATAGAAAAATGCTGGCTAGCTGAAAAATGTCTCCTGAACTTAATATTTTGCAGAATGTTGATTAAAATTATCAACCACATTTAAAGTACGTGCCCTTAACTCATGTCTGTTTGACCAGGTCTGTGAGGATATGGATACAGCCCACACATCTTCTCTCTTTCTTATAAAATTATTATTTTTGGCTGCGCTGGGTCTTTGTTGCTCATGGGGGCTATTCTTCTTTGAAGTACATGTGCTTCTCATTGCGGTGGCTTCTCTTGTTGTGGAGCAAGGCTCTAGAGCACGGGTTTTCGTAGTTGTGGTGTACAGGCTCCTCAGCATGTGGAGTCTTCTCCAGCAAGGGATCAAACCCATGTCCCCTGCATTAGCAAGTGGATTCTCAACAACTGGACCACCAGGGAAGTCCTACACACATCCTCTCTTATGCAGAAGTGAAATGGCTTTCACTTCTGCATACCAGATGGTAGATCTACCAGATGGTAGATCACGGGCCAGAGTTTCTGAGTTAGGAGAGCTGCTCCAAAGATTTCTTTTAGCAAAGCAGTTACCACTGGCAGCACATTTCAGTGACACAGAATGGATCATAAAACTTGCTTACTTGTGTGACATAGTCAACCTGCTCGACAGACTCAATCTGTTACTGCAGGGAAGAACAACTATTTTCAAGTTGGCAGATAAAGTGGCTGCATTCAAAGCCAAACTGAAATTATGGGGGCGGTGAGTGACAATTGGGATTTTTGACATGTTTCAAACATTAGCAGAGATTTTGAAAGAAACTTATCTAGAGTCTTCTTTATTCCAGCTGATGCATGATCACCTACCTCAGCTTTCAAAAGAGTTTGAGCATTACTTTCCAACCACAAAAGACCCTCAAACTGGTGAGGAATGGCTCTGAGACCCATTGGTGAATAAACCAGGTGAATCAGTTTTGTCTGTACTAGAAGATCAACTGCTTGAGATCACAAATGACAGTGGCCTTAAAAGTATGTTTCAGACAACTTCAAATTGCCATATTTCTGGATTACAGTCAAGGCGGAGTATCCCAAGATTGCCACAAAAACACTGAAAAGCCTGCTTCTATTTCCAACATCCTATCTTTGTGAAGAAGGATCTTCTGCAGTGACAGCAACAAAAACAAGATTATGGAGTAGACTGGACATAAGCAACACACTTCTGGTGTCCTGGCCTCCCATCACCCCCAGATGGGACCATCTAGTTGCAGGAAAACAAGCTCAGGGTGCCCACTGATTCTGCATTATGGTGCATTGCACAATGGAGTAATAATAGAAATAAAGTGCATAATAAATGTAATAGTTTCACCCTGAAACCATTCCCTGTAGTCCCCAGTTCATGGCAAAATTGTCTTCCATTAAACTGGTCCCTGGTGCCAAAAAGGTTAGGGACCGCTGCCCTAGACAACACATTGTTCTCGTTTATGATGTGGTTGATAAGTGGAACTATGTCACACATGTTCTTCTGTGACTTGCTTTTTTTTTTTTTTAACTAAAGCTTAGTTGAAATTCATGCATGATAACATGTATGGCTGCTATTCATTTTCCATCACTATATAGTACCTCACTGCCTGACTGTCCCAATATTCATCAGTCTTTCTCAGGTCCTGCTGTGAGCTCATGTGCCTGCATGCTAAGCCATTTCAGTCATGTCTGACTCTTTGTGACCTCATGGACTGTAGCCTGCCAGGCTCCTCTCTCCATGGGATTCTCCAGGCAAGAATACTGGAATGGGTTGCTGATACCTTCTCCAGGCGATCTTCCTGACCCAGGGATCAAATCCACGTTTTTTACGTCTGCCTACATTGGAGGTGGGTTCTTTACTGCTAGGGCCACCTGGGAAGCCCCTCTGTGAGCTCAGTCATTACTAAAGCTGTTTGTTTTATTGAAGCTGAGGGAGTGGGGCTAATTGTGGCCAAAGCCAGGTCATCATAATCATCATCATCATTTATATCGTAATAATTATTAACTAACAACAAAAATATGAGGAATTAGTTGGAATGTCAAGACAAATTGGGGAGCCATTTTGTAGGTGAGGAATCATGAATAAAGGAAGGCATCCTTGAGAAAAATTATAAAGGCAAAATCTTCATAATTGGTCATTTTTTTTTTGGATTTTGGAAGTGAGGAAAATGGAGGGTCAAAGATGAAAGAATGGTGGAGTCATGAGCTGAACTAGGAAAGCCAGGAGCTAGGACTGGTCAACTCTTTTGTGTCAGGAGTACAAATGGAATGAATATCCAGGTCAGGAAGTAGGTTGAGGATAAAGGAATAATTTTAAGTAGAACCTTTTTTTTTAAAGCCATGCTATGCAGGATCTTAGTTTCCTGTTGTTGTTGTTCAGTCACTCAGTTGTGTCTGACTCTTTGTGACCCCGTGGACTGCAGCACGGCCAGGCTTCCTTGTCTTTCATCATCTCCCAGAGCTTGCTCAAACACGTCCATTGAGTTGGTGTGCCATCCAGCCATCTTGTCCTCTGTTGGTCCCTTCTCCTCCTGCCTTCAATCTTTCCCAGCACTGGGGTCTTTTCTAATGAGGTGGCTCTTTGCATCAGGTGGCCAAAGTATTCAGCATCAGTGCTTCCAGTGAATAGTCAGGATTCATTTACTTTATGATTGATTGGTTTGATCTCCTTGCAGTCCAAGGGACTCTCGAGTCTTCTCCAATACTACAGTTCAAAAGCATCAATTCTTCAGCATTCAGCCTTCCTGATGGTCCATCTCTCACATCCATACATGACTACTGGAAAAACCATAGTTTTAACTAACAGAGTAATGTCTGGTTGGCAAAGTAATGTCTTCACTTTTTAATACACTATCTAGGTTTCTCATAGCATTTCTTCCTAGGAGCAAGCATCTTTTAATTTCATGGCTGCAGTCATCTTTCAATTTCATGCATCTGCAGTGATTTTGGAACACAAGAAAAGAAAGTCTGTCACTGTTTCCATTGTTTCCCCATCTGTTTGACATGAAGTGATGTGGCTGGATGCCATGATCTTCATTTTTTGAATGTTGAGTTTTAAGCCAGCTTTTTCACTCTCCTCTTTCACCTTCATTAAGAGGCTCTTTAGTTCCTCTTTGCTTTCTGCCATAAGGGTGGTGTCATCTGCATATCTGAGATTATTGTTATTTCTCCCGACAATCTTGATTCTGGTTTGTGCTTCATCCAGTGTGGCATTTCTCATGTATATTCTGCACATGTGTTAAATAAGCAGAATGACAATATACAGCCTTTACGTACTCCTTTCCCAATTTTGAACCAGTCTGTTGTTCCATGTTCAGTTCTAACTTGCTTCTTGACCTTCATACAGGTTTCTCAGGAAGCAGGTAAGGTGGTCTGGTATTCCCATCTCTCAATGAAATTTCCAGTTTGCTGTGATCCACACAGTCAAAGGCCTTAGCGTAGTCAATGAAGCGGAAGTAGATGTTTCTCTGTAATTCTCTTGCTTTTTCTATAATTCAACAGATATTGACAGTTTGATCTCTGGTTCCTTTGTCTTTTCTAAATCCAGCTTGAACATATGGAAGTTCTCGGTTCACGTACTACTGAAACCTAGGTTGGAGAATTTTGAGCATTACTTTGCTAGCATGTGAAAAGAATGCAATTGTGTGCTTGTTGCAACATTCTCTGGCATTGCCTTTCTTTGGGATTGGAATGAAAACTGACCTTTTCCAGTCAGTCCTATAGCCACTGCTGAGTTTTCCAAATTTGCTGGCATATTGAATGAAGCACTTTAACAGCATCTTCCTTTAGGATTTGAAATAGCTCAGCTGGAATTCCATCACCTCCACTAGCTTTGTTCATAGTGATATTTCTTAAGGTCCGTTTGACTTCACAGTCCAGAATGGCTCTAGGTAAGTGATCAGACCATTGTGGTTATCTGGGTCATTACAATCTTTTTTGTACAGTTCTTCTGTGTATTGTTGCCACCTCTCCTTAATATCTTCTGCTTCTGTTAGGTCCATACCATTTCTGTCCTTTATTGAGCCCATCTTTGCATGAAATGTTCCCTTGATATCTCTAATTTTCTTGAAGAGATCTCTAGTCTTTCCCATTCTATTGTTTTCCTCTTTCTTTGCATTGATCACTGAGGAAGACTTTCTTATCTCTTCTTGCTGTTTTTTGGAACTCTGCATTCAGATGGATATATCTTTCATGTTATCCTTTGCCTTTTGCTTCTCTTCTTTTCTCAGCTGTTTGTAAGGCCTCCTCGGACAACCATTTTGCCTTTGTGCATTTCTTTTTCTTAGGGATGGTTTTTATCACCGCCTCCTATACAGTGTTACAAACCTCTGTCCATAGTTCTTCAGGCACTCTGTCTATTAGATCTAACGCCTTGAATATCCATCATTTCCACTGTGTAATCATAAGGGATTTGATTTAGGTCATACTTGAATGGCCAGTGGTTTTCCCTATTTTCTTCAATTTAAGTCTGAATTTTGCAGTAAGGAGTTCATGATCTGACCCACAATCAGCTCCTGGTCTTGTTTTTGCTGGCTGTATAGAGCTTCTCCATCTTCGGTTGGAAAGAATATAATCAGTCTGATTTTGGTATTGACCATCTGGTGATGTCCATACGTAGAGTCGTCTCATGTGTTATTAGAAGAGGATGTTTGCTATGACCAGTGTGTTCTGTTAGCAAAGCTGTTAGTCTTTGCCTTTCTTCATTTTTTACACTAAGGCCAAACTGCCTGTTACTCCAAGTATCTCTTGACTTCCTACTTTTGCATTCTAGTCCCCTGTGATGAAAAGGACATCTCTTTTTTGGTGTTAGTTCTAGAAGGTCTTATAGGTCTTCACAGAATGGTTCAACTTCAGCTTCTTTGGCATTAGTGGTTGGGGCATAGACTTGGATTATTGTGATACTGAATGGTTTTCCTTGGAAATGAACCAAGATCCTCTGTCGTTTTTGAGATTGCACCCAAATACTGTGTTTCAGACTCTTTTGTTGATTCTGAGGGCTACTTCATTTCTTCCAAGGGATTCTTTCCCGCAGTAATAGATATAAGTTATCTGAAATAAATTCTCCCATTCCTATCCATTTTAGTTCAATGATGCCTAAAATGCTGATGTTCACTCTTGCTGTTGCAGGAAGGCGGACCCCTTCCAGGGCCCGAAACTGGGCTCTTGTCTAACACTCGGAAATGAATTGTCCGAGGAGACACATGTGCTGACAAAGCAAGAGATTTTATTGGGAAAGGGCACCCGGGTGGAGAACAGTAGGGTAAAGGAACCCAGGAGAACTGCTCTGCCGCGTGGCTCGCAGTCTCCAGTTTTATGGTGATGGGATTAGTTTCTGGGTGATCTTTGGCCGATCATTCTAATTCAGAGTCTTTCCTGGTGGTGCACGCATCACTCAGCCAAGATGGATGCTAGCGAGAGGGATTCAGGGAAGTGGACGGACACGCAGTGTCGCCTTTAGACCTTTCCCCAATTCTTCTGGTTGGTGGTGTCTTATTAGTTCCATATTCCTTATCAGGATATCCTGTCATAAAACAACTCATGCAGATGGTTACTATGGTGCCTGGCCAGGGTGAGCGGTTTCAATCAGTGTGCTTCCTCTAACATTGCCATGTCCTGTTTGACCACTTCCAATTTACCTTGATTCATGGGCCTAACATTCCAGATTTCTATGCAATATTCTTTACAGCATTGGACTTTACATTCACCAGACACACTCACAACTGAGCATTGTTTCTTCTTTGGCTCAACCTCTTCATTTCTTCTGGTTCTATTTCACCACTTTTCTCCAGTAGCATATTGCATACCTACCAACCTCGGGGGTTCATCTTTCAGTGTCATATCTTTTTGCCTTTTCCTACTATTCATGGGGTTCTCAAGGCAAGAATGCTGAAGTGGTTTGCCATTCCCTTATCCAATGGACCACATTTTGTCAGAAATCTCCATGACCTGTCCATCTTTAGTGGCTCTACACAGCATGGCTCATAGTTTTATTGAGTTATACAGAGCTGTGATCCATGTGATCAGTTTGGTTAGTTTTCTGTGATTGTGGTTTTCATTCTGTCTGCCCTCTGATTGATAAGGATAAGAGGATAGGGAGTCTTTAAAGAGATAATTAAGGTAAAATGAAGTTCTATGGGTGGACCCTAATCCAATATGACTCTTGTCCTTTTAAGAGGAAATTCAGAACAGAGATATATACAAAAGAAAGACCATGATGTCAACTAAAAAGTGATGCACAATGTGAGAGCTGCAAGTTAAAGTTTTATTTGGGGCAAAATGAGGACTGCAGCCCAGGAAACAGCACCTTAGATAGGTCTCAGAGACTGCTCCAAAGAGACCGTGGGGGAAGGTCAATATATAAGATTTTGGTGAAGGGGGAGTTCAGGGAATCAAGCGCTTACTTTACAAAAGGTTTTTTGCTAGTCATGATGAGCTGATGCCACTATTGTTTTCTAAATAGGAGGAGACACAAGGGTAGAGATCAAGAAATCAGTTACTGAAAATATCAAACTATCTAAAGATCTGTTCTACCAGTTTCCCTGGAGCACAGAATGCCTAAGTCTCCACCCTCAATTCCCTGCAGGGTGTGTCAAAGGTCAGAAGCTGCAGCAGCGCAGGCAGATGACAAACGCTCTGGTTGTTGTTGTTCAGTTGCTGGCTCTTGGCCAAGTGCTAATTTATAGCTGACAATGTGAAGTCAATGAGCTGGGCCTCAGAAGAAACCAGTCTTGCCAACACCTTGATTTTGGATTTCTGGCTTCTAGAATTCAAAGAAAATAAATTTCTGCTGTTTTAAGTCACTGAGTCTATCAGATCAGAGCAGATCAGTCGCTCAGTCGTGTCCGACTCTTTGCGATCCCATGAATCGCAGCACGCCAGGCCTCCCTGTCCATCACCAACTCCCGGAGTTCACTGAGACTCAGGTCCATAGAGTCAGTGATGCCATCCAGCCATCTCGTCCTCTGTCGTCCCCTTCTCATCTTGCCCCCAATCCCTCCCAGCATCAGAGTCTTTTCCAATGAGTCAACTCTTCACATGAGGTGGCCAAAGTACTGGAGTTTCAGCTTTAGCATCATTCCTTCCAAAGAAATCCCAGGGCTGATCTCCTTCAGAATGGACTGGTTGGATCTCCTTGCAGTCCAAGGGACTCTCAAGAGTCTTCTCCAACACCACAGTTCAAAAGCATCAATTCTTCGGCGCTCAGCCTTCTTCACAGTCCAACTCTCACATCCATACATGACCACAGGAAAAACCATAGCTTCATTATGAGCGCCCTAGCAAATTAATACACTCCCTTTTTGGAGCTAGCTTACTTATATTACAATGTCATATAGGTTGGTAGACTCTCCTAGTAACAGATGCTTCACCACACTTTGGGTCACTGTGCACAGACCACAAAAGCTTGTTACTTCAAAGTCAAATGTATCTTGACTAGATTTCCAGGAGACCACATAGCCTCTCTAACACAGAAGTGATGAGTCTGTCCTATAAGATCTTAGGGCATGTCTAAATTTAAATAGTAGTATCAACCTGCAGTTACATTTACTGAATGGGAAAAGGAGCTTAGGGCATCTCTGATGGCTCAGTGGTAAAGAATTCATCTGCCAATGTAGGAGATGTGGGTTTGATCCCTGGGAAATGGCAACTCACTCCAGTATTCCCACCTGGGAAATCCCATGGACAGAGGAGCATGGTGGTCTACAGTCCATGGGGTTGCAAAAGAATCAGACACAACTTAGTGACTAAACATCAACAACAACTAAAGGAGCTTATGATAGGGAGAAACAATTAACAGAAGAAATGAAAACATATAAATCACAATTGCTGACTGTTAATATCTGTTGTTAACCATGCAAGAACATTTACATATGTCACTTTTATTAATTTGTTCATTCAAAAATATTTATTTGGGGACTTCTACGGTGGCCCAGTGGCTAAGACTCTGAATTCCCAATGCAGGGGGCCCAGGTTTGATCCCTGGTCAGGGAACTAGATCCCACATGTCACAACTAAGGATCCCCTAGGCTGAAACCAAGATCAAAGACCTCACATGCTGAAAATGATATCTGGGACAGCCAAATAAATAAATACTAAAAAAAAAAGTGATCGAGCGCCTGCGATGTGCTAGCTACTTTGTGAGGAGCTAGGGCTGCAGTAATGAAGAAGAAAGACAAATCCCTGCTCTTGGGGGTACTTCACTCTAAAAGAAGACATGGAGAATAAAGTAGATTTTTACAATGTAACATGATGAAGATTGTAATGGAAGAATTGTAGCATGATGTGAGAAGATAGAGGAAGGATTATATATTAATTAGCTAGGACTGCCATAACAGAATACTATAGAACTTAACAACAAAAATTTACTTTCTCACAGTTCTAGAGGTTGGGAGTTCAAGATCAAGGTTGGCTGAACTGGATTCTCCTGAGGCCTCTCTTTTTGGCTTGCAAATGGCTGCATTTTCACTGTGTCCTCACATGTCTTTTTCTCTGTGTGTGCACACCTGGTGTTTCTTCCTCTTCTCATATGGATGTTAGAGAAGACTGGAGATAGTGTGGGGGCTATTAAAATCAAATAGACAAGATGGTAGTGGGAATGGAGAGAAGTATAAAGAATTGAGAAAGTCTCAGGATATAGAATTGAGAGGACTTGCTATTGGACTGGGAAAGGAGGAAAAAACCAAGGATGATGCTTAAGTTTCTGAGTTGAGCAAATGGGTGGGAAGTTAGTGCCATGCCCTGAGATAGGAAACAGAGAAGCAGATGTTCAGGGAGAGGGGAGGATGGTGAGCTCAGTTTTCAATATATTGAGTTTTAGGTGGGTTACTTATAAAAGTAAAGATACTCACAGCCTTATCAGCTAGTTATTTCAATCCATGTTTTATAGAAGAGATGGGGGGGGGGGCGGGGAAAACTCTGAAGTTTCAAGAGGTTGAGTAAATTGTTTTTTCACACCCAAGTTTATCTGACTGCAAGGGCTATGCCTTTTCTACTATAGCCCTCAAATTTTTACCCAAACCTCTGAGAGCCAGATGGGCTTCCCTGGTGGCTCAGATGATAAAGAATCTACCTGCAATGTGGGAGATCTGGGTTTGATCCCTGGGTCAGGAAGATCCCCTGTAGAAGGGAATGGCTATCCATTCCAGTATTCTTGCCTGGAGAATCCTGTGGACAGAGGAGCCTGGTGGGTTATGTGGTCCATAGAGTTGCAAAGAGTTGAACACTACTGAAGCAACTTAGCATGCATGCATGCAATGAGTGGGAGGATTATTCCAACTATTTTAGGGAAGAGGTGGGGATTTCCAGGATTGGGCTGCCATCAACTTTGTGGTCTTTGATGGTTGGCTTTGGAACTGTCATGGTGCCTGTAGGTGTGTCATTTAGCTTACCATTGTGTTACAATGAGTGTATACTTAGGCTCAAGGTCTAGTGGAAGTCAACTGATCTGCCATTTTGGACCCATTTGGTTCTAATCAGTTTATGTCCTGTCCCCAGGCTAGGTAATTCTTTCAAAGGTTCTGCCCTGCCCCCTTCCCTCCTGTTTCAGTGTGTGCCGCATGCTAAGTTGTTGCAGTTGTGTCCAGCTCTTTGCAACCCTAAGGACTGTAGCCTGCCAGGATGCTCTGTCCAAGGGATTCTCCAGGCAAGAATATTAGAGTGGGTTGCCATTTCCTCCTCCAGAGGATCTTCCTGACCCTGGGATCAAACCCAAGTGTCTTATGTCTCCTGCATTAGCAGGCAGGTTCTTTACCACTATCGCCACCTGGAAAGCCCAAGTATCTCATAATAAATGCACATACTAATACGTCTTTAGTGAATTATGTGAATTTAACATTAAGTGGGATAAAGAAGAACCGTGATTAGTCTCATAATAGTTCAGGGTAGGTTTTTACCACCAAATGGATAGAATAAAACCTTTCTGTTTCTTACAGGGTATACTGGATTTTTATATTGTGGATAAATACATATCTTCTAGGATAATGCAATATCATGGAAATCAAAGGAATATAGTTTCAAGAGGAAAGTGGTGGTCAGTGGCGTCAGATGTTACTAAGAGATGAAGGGCAAGGTTTGAAGTAAGGTCATTAGACTTGGTGATCAAGAAGTTAATAGGGACATCTCAAATTCCCCTGTGGCCCAATAGTTAAGAACCCTCACTCTCACTTCTGAGAGCCTGGGTTCAATCCATGGTGGGGGAACGAAGATCCTACAAGCTGTGCAATGCAGCCAAAGAAAGAGAAAGAAATTGCTGGTGACATTTTCAAGAGCACGTCCTTTGCTAGTATAAAGTAATGAGAGCACAAGACAACTCTTAAGGAGTTAAAGAATAAGATAATCTATAAACCCATAGGATTGTTAAAATTAAAAACACAACAAATAAAGAGTATTGGCAATTAGAGCAAGTCACACTTCCATTCAGTGCTGGTGGTAGTGCAAATTAGTTTAAGCATTTTGGAAAACTGGCAATATCTACTAAAGTTGCTTATTTGCATAACACATGACCCAGCAATTCTGGTTCTAGAAATGTGTTCAGCAGAAATGAATGCATAATGTGCTCCAGAAAGCATGCACAAGAATGTTCATGTAAGCTTTGTTTTGGAGTTCTGGTAGGTTCATGGATTATATTATAAAAAGTTACAAATAAATAAAAATTGCCTACATGGACTGTTGTTGGCAGTTGGACATTAACCAAGGATTGTAATTATTTCAGATCTGTGCACTGAGGTCCATAAGAAAGGGGAAAAGTGTAAATTGTTCATGAGAATGGACCCTAAGGATGTACTACTCAGCTCACCCTCTCTGTACACCAGTGCAGAATCAAATCTTGTAGTTTTTTAGGTAAAGTAGAAAAGGATAGCTTTATTACCTTGCCAGGGAAAGGGAGACACAAAGGCTTCTGCCTCAAGAAACTGTGTGTCTCAACTCAGAAGAATTTGATGAGGTTTTTGAAACAATGGTTCAAAGGTGGGGTCTCTGTCAAGATTCGGGTATAAGCAGGACTTTGTTGTTGCTGTTGTTCAGTCGCTAAGTTGTGTCTGACTCTGTGTGACCCCATAGAGAGGTAGCACGCCAGGCTTCTCTATCCTCTACTATCTCCCAGAGTTGCTCAAATTCATGTCCATTGAGTCAGTGATGCTCTGTAATCATCTTATCCTCTGTTGCCCCCTTCTCCTCCTGCTCTCAATCTTTCCCAGCATCACCGTATTTTCCAATGAGTCGGCTCTTTGCATCAGGTGGCCAAAGTATTGGAGCATCAGTCCTTATATTGAATATTCAGGTTTGATTTCCTTTAGGATTGACTGGTTTGATTTCTTTGCACTCCCAGGGACTCTCAAGAGTCTTCCCAACACTACAATTTGAAAGTATCAATTCTTTGGCTCTCAGGCTTCTTTGTTGACTAGGAGGGCTACTTCACTTCTTTCAGGGGATTCTTGTCAACAGTAGTAGATATAATGGTCATCTGAATTAAATGTACCCATTCCTGTCCATTTTAGTTCACTGATTTAGTCCACTGATTCCTAAGATGTCGATGTTCACTCTTGCCACTTCCTTCCTGACAGTGTCCAATTTACCTTGAACTGTGGACCTACCGGTCCAGCTTTCTATGCAATATTGTTCTTTATGGCATCAGATTTTACTTTTTCCACCAGACACATCCACAACCAAGCATCGTTTCCACTTTGGCCCAGCCTCCTCATTCTTTCTGGAACTATATTTCTCCACTCTTCTCCAGTAGTATATGGATATCTAGCAACCTGGGGGGCTCATCTTCCAGTGTCATCTTTTTGCCTTTGCATACAACAGTATGGTTGGGGTTCTCCAGGCAAGGATACAGAAGTGGATTGCCATTCCTTTCACCAGTGGACCACATTTAGTCACAACTCTCCACCATGACCTGTCCATCTTGGGTGCCCTTGCACTGCATGGCTCAGAGCTTCACTGAGTTATTCTGTGATTGTGGATTTCATTCTAGTGATTGTGGGATTGTAGTTCTTGCTTCTCCTGTCTGCCCTCTGATGGATGAGGACAGTAGGTAAGCTTAGTCAACAAAAGAATTCAAAATGCAGTACTTCAGTGCAATCTCAAAAACGACAGAAGAATCTCAGTTTGTTTCCAAGGCAAACCATTCAACATCACAGTAATTCAAGTCTATGCCCCAACCACTAATGCTGAAGAAGCTTAAGTTGACTGGTTCTATGAAGACCTACAACATCTTCTAGAACTAACACCAAAAAACAGATGTCCTTTTCATCATAGGGGACTGGAATGCAAAAGTAGGAAGTCAGGAGATACATGGAGTAACAGGCATGTTTGGGCTTAGAGTACAAAAAAACAGGGCAAAGGCTAACAGAGTTTTGCCAAGAGAACATACTGGCCATAGCAAACACCCTCTTCCAACAACACAAGAGATGACTACTCATGGACATCACCAGATCAATATCATCAATACAAAAATCAATACCAAAATCAGATTGAGTATATTCTTTGCAGTCGAAGAAGAAGCTTTATACTGCCAGCAAAAACAAGACCTAGAGCTGACTGTGGCTCAGATCATGAACTCCTTATTGCAGAATTCAGACTTAAATTTAAGAAAGTAGGGAAAACCACTAGGCCATTCAGTTCAGTTCAGTCACTCAGTCGTGTCCGATTCTTTGTGACTCTTTGCGACCCCATGAATTGCAGCACGCCAGGCCTCCCTGTCCATCACCAACTCCCAGAGTTCACTCAGACTCACGTCCATCGAGTGAGTGATGCCATCCAGCCATCTCGTCCTCTGTCGTCCCCTTCTCGTCTTGCCCCCAATCCCTCCCAGCATCAGAGTCTTTTCCAATGAGTCAACTCTTCGCATGAGGTGGCCAAAGTACTGGAGTTTCAGCTTTAGCATCATTCCTTCCAAAGAAATCCCAGGGCTGATCTCCTTCAGAATGGACTGGTTGGATCTCCTTGCAGTCCAAGGGACTCTCAAGAGTGTTCTCCAACACCACAGTTCAAAAGCATCAATTCTTCGGCGCTCAGCCTTCTTCACAGTCCGACTCTCACATCCATACAGACCACAGGAAAAACCATAGCCTTGACTGGACGGACCTTTGTTGGCAAAGTAATGTCTCTACCATTCAAATATGACCTAAATAAAATCCCTTACAGTTATACTGTGGAAGTGATGAATATTCAAGGCATTAGATCTGATAGACAGAGTGCCTGAGGAACTATGGACGGAGGTTCTTAACATTGTATAGGAGGCGGTGATCAAAACCATCCTAAAGGGAAAAAAATGCACAAAGGCAAAATGGTTGTCTGAGAAACCCTTACAAATAGCTGAAGAAAAGTGAAAGGCAAAGGAATAAGGGGGAAATATACTCAATTGAAAGCAGAGTTCCAGAGAATTGCAAGGAGAGACAAGAAAGCCTTCTTAAGTGAACAATGCAAAGAAATAGGAAAACAGTAGAATGGGCAACACTAGGTAGAGATCTGTTCAAGAAAATTGGAGATATCAAGGGAAATTTTCATGCAAAGATGGGCACAGTAAAGAACAGAAATGGCAAGGACCTAACAGAAAGAGAAGATATTAAGAAGGGGTGGCAAGAATACACAGAACTATGCAAAAAAGGTTGTAATGACCCAGACACCACAATGGTCATAGGATAACCAAGATGGTCACTCATCTAGAGCCAGATATCCTGGAGTATGAAGTCAAGTGGGCCTAGGGAAGCACCACTACAAATAAATGAGTGGAGGTGATGAAATTCCAGCTGAGCTATTTCAAATCCTAAAAGAAGATGCTGTTAAAGTGCTGCACTCAATATGCCAGCAAATTTGGGAAATTCAGCAATAGCCACAGACTGGAAAAGGTCAGTTTTCTTTCTAATCTCGAAGAAAGACAGTTCCAAAGAATGTTCAAACTACTGTACAGTTGCACTCATATCACATGTAGCAAGGTAATCTTCAAAATCCTTCAAGCTTCAACAGTACATGAACCAAGAACTTTCAGATGTACAAGCTGGATTTCAAAGAGGCAGAGGAACCAGAGATCAGATTGCCAATATCTGTTGGGTTATAGAAAAAGCAAGTGAATTCCAGAAAAACATCTGCTTCATTGACTACACTAAAGCCTTTGATTGTGTGGATCACAACAAACTGTGGAAAATTCTTCAAGAGATGGGAATACCATACCACCTTACCTGGTCCTGAGAAACCTGTATGCAGGTTAAGAAGCAACAGTTAGAACTGGACATGAAACAACAGACTGGTTCCAAATCAGGAAAGGAGTACGTCAAGGCTGTATATTGTCACCTTGCTTATTTAACTTATATGCAGAGTACATCATGTGAAATGCTGGGCCGGATGAAACACAAGCTGGAATCAAGAATGCCAAGAGAAATATCAACAACCTCAAATATGCAGATGTTGTTGTTGTTGTTCAGTGGCCCTGTCATGTCCGACCGTTTGCAAACCCACAGACGGTAGCACACCAAATCTCTCTGTCCTTCACCATCTCCCAAAATTTGCCCAAGTTTATGTTCATTGCATCAGTAATGCCATCCAGCCATCTCATCCTCTGACACCCTCTTCTCCTTCTGCCCTCAGTCTTTCCAAGCCTCAGGGACTTTTCCAATCAGTCAGCTGTTCACATCAGATGACCAAAATACTGGAGTTTCGGCTTCAGCATCAGTCCTTCCAACATGTGTTCAAGGTTAATTTCCCTTAAGATTGACTGGTTTGATCTCCCTGATCAAATATGCAGATGATACCACTCCAAAGGCAGAAAATGAGGAGGAACTAAAGGGCCTCTTGATGAGGGTGAAAGAGGAGAGTAAAAAAGCTGGCCTAAAACTCAACATTCAAAAAACGAAGATCATGACATCTGCTCCCATCACTTCATGGCAAATTTATGGGGAAAAAGTGGAGACAGTGACAGATTTTATTTTCTTGTGCTCCAAAATCACTGCAGACTGTGACTGCAGCCACGAAATTAAAAGACACTTGCTCCTTGGAAGAAAAGCTATGACAAATCTTGACAGCATATTAAAAAGCAGAGACATCACTTTGCTGACAAAGATCCTTATAGTCAAAGTTATGGTTTTTCCTGTCATCATGTACCGATGTGAAAGCTGGACTTGAAAGCTGAGCACAGAAGAACTGATGCTTTTGAATTGCGGTGCTGGAAAAGACTCTTGAGAGTACCTTGGACTGCAAAGAGATAAACCAGTCAATCCTAAAGGAAATAAAACCTGAACATTCATTGGAAGGTCTGATGCTGACACTGAAGCTCCAATACTTCGGTTGCGTGATGCTAAGAGCCAACTTATTGGAAAAGACACTGATGCTGGGAAAAGATTGAGGGCAAGAGGAGAAGAGGCTGACAGAGGGTAAGATGGTTGGATTGCATCACCAACTCAATGGAAATGAGTTTGAACAAACTCCAGGAGATAGTGAATGACAGGAGAAGCCTGTAATGGGTCTAGTCCATGGGGTCACAAAGAGTTGGACACAACTTAGCAACTGAACAACAGCCTTCTTTCTGATCAAGCTCTCACACTTGCGTATGACTACTGGAAAATCCAGTAGTCACAGCTGCTGGTTTGAAAAACCATAGCTTAGACTAGATGGTCCTTTGTTGGCAAAGTGATGTCTCTGCTTTTTAATATGCTGTGTAGATTTGTCATAGTTTTCCTTCCAAGGAGCAATTGTCTATGAATT
The DNA here is from genome assembly GCF_029407905.1 of Bubalus kerabau. NCBI lineage: Eukaryota > Metazoa > Chordata > Mammalia > Artiodactyla > Bovidae > Bubalus > Bubalus kerabau. The sequence goes on from NC_073624.1 coordinate 142,421,440, forward strand.
TTATGGCTGTAGTCGCCATCTGCAGTGTTTTTGGAGCTCAAGAAAATAAAAGCTGTCACTCTTTCCACTTTTTCCTCTTTTTTTTTTTGCCATGAAATGATGGGATTGGATGGCAAGATGGGAGTGTAACTTGATTGCAACCTTGAGATGAAAACCACATAACTGCACTGCAGTGGAGAGAGACTGTGGGTCCCTGCTGTGAATCTGCCATGCCAGACCTGGACTGACCTCCTCTAGACTTCTTTTACAGACTTCTACAAATTTCAATTAAATTGCCCATTTAATCTAGTCAAGACTGATTTCTGCTATTTGCAACAAAAAGTGCTGTGCTTAGTCATGTCTGACTCTTTTCGACCCTGTGGACTATAGCCCACCAGGCTCCTCTGTCCATGAGGGTTCACCAGGCAGGAATACTGGAGTGGGCTGCCATGCCCTCCTCCAGGGGATCTTCCCAAGCCAGGGATTGAACCCAGATCTCCTGCATTGTGGGCAGATTCTTTACCATTTACTGTCTGAGCTACCAGGGAAGCCCAAGAATACTGGAGTGGGTAGCTTTCCCTTCTCCAGAGAATCTTTCTGACCCAGGAACTGAACCGAAGTCTCCTGCATTGCAGGCAGATTCTTTATCATCTGAGCTACCAGGGAATGGCACAGGATTCATGGTTTTAACTCAAAATTTGATATTCCTTATTTTACTTACTCTAAGCCTTGTTGTAAATAAATATTGACCAGAGTATACATAATATTTTATCTTATCAATGATTTTAAAATACAGAATAATCAATGATCAAATATCAACTAGAAGTGTGGACAACTGACCACGTTTCTCCCAGAGGTAAATGTCAAGAAATAAAATGGAGAATCAGGAGTTATTGTAATCAAGATAAGCAATTAAGAAACTAATAGACATAGCAGTTACATGTAAGTTGTGAACTTTAATTGGGTCTTGACTTGCTACAATTTTACTTTTTGAAAATAATTGGGAAAGTTTATTGTATAGGTGGATGTTAAGGAATGAATGTTAATTGTGTAATGTACAATTAAGGTATTATAGCAGAGAAAAATGTTCTAATTTTTTTAGAGAAGATACTAAAGCAATTGGGCTTCCCAGATGGTGCAGTGAACTCAAGAAAATTCTTTATTTCAATATTGTGGCCTCAAATTATCTAATTGGTCTATTTCTCTAATTACTTTTCCCCCTTCCCTCAAAATGTAAACTGGAAGAGTGTGATGAACATGGCGGTCAAACTGTGGAAGAGTTAATCAGAGTCCTGTGGATTCTAGTACTGGCAAGACAGAATTCAGCGTGGAATAATCTCTAAGTGTCTGGCCAAAGCTGAAGTCTGGCTAGCCTCCATGTATGCTGTGAAAATTCTCTGGCTGCAGTCCTGACATCCTAAACATCTGAGGTTGCATCATTTTTCCCACAGTTGCTTCTGGACTGAATGTCGACAGCATATGATGTAAACAGGTCAGGATAAAGTGTAGAAAGTGTCTTCAGATTTTCTCTCCTTTCTTTCTCTCTGTTTTCTCCCTTTCTTCCTCCCTCCCTCACTTCCTTTTTCTCTTTTTCCTCCTTTCCTTCTCACTCTCACCCTCCCCCCTCGTTTTCTCCCTCCCTCTCCCTCCCTCTCTCCTCCTTCTCCCCTCCCCAGCTTCTTCCCACCCTTCTTTCTTTTGTTTGTTTTGGAAATTCAGGCTTACACAGTTTCAAGACAGATTTTGCCCAAGGGTTTTTCAGTTTCCTGAAGGGTAGAAAGAGTATAAAGACTTGTGAAAAAGACCATTGGAGAAGTAATACAGCCAAAGAGGCAAAAAATTCAGTTAGTGGTAGAATGTTTACTAGTATTTTTCTGTGCTGCTTTGCTATGAACCCTTTCTTCCCTGAAGCCCTCACAGGTCTTCAGCCTGGATGGTCAGTCAAGAGGTCTCCTGTGCTTGTGTTGCTTAGGTGGAATGGCAGTAGGGACATGGAACACGAGCTTTCTCTAACTGTAGTGAGTGGGGGTTACTCTCCAGTTGAGGTGTGCAGGCTTCTCAGTGCGGTGGCTTTTCTTGTTGCAGACCAGGGGCTCTAGAGTACAGGTTCAGTAGCTGTGGTGCATGGGCTTAGTTGCCCCGGGACATGTGGAATCTTCCTGAACCAAGGATCAAACCTGTGTTCCTTGCATTGGCAGACAGATTCCTAACCACTGAACCAGGGAAGACCTAGAAAATGTTTTTAAAGGAAGCTAGAGGCAAATTTCTCCTAGAAAACTTAAGGAAAAACAATCTTTGAACTTCTATGACTTCATTCATTTCTTTCCTACCACTCATTTTCTAAGTCTTATCAACATTTATTTAAAAAGTAATCAAACTCCATCTTCTAATAGCTCACGATTCTTTTGACTCTTTCTTAGTATGTGGCTATTCTGTTTGAAACAAAATCCAGATAGACCACGATTTTGCAGCTGAGCGTCAAAGCAAGGGGGTAGAGCTGGAAATTTGAGGTCTCTGTAATTGGAGATGGTGAATATAATGTCTCAAGAGCTTTGATTATAGAGGCCTCGGTATTCTGACAAATCTGAGAATAAAATATATATGAAAACTGTTTCTTTTGTGTCTGACCCAGCACAGATCAACAGGTGAATTATATTTTACAGATAGAATTAAGGCAGTCCTACCGGTGTACCAGCAGATGCATGGTTCAAGGACATTGGGCATTCTGGAGAATTCTCTTCTGCTCTTTTATTTGAGAAACGTCTAATGCAGAACTGGTTAAATCATTGCTTTTCTGCCTTTATTCGACAGACTTTTCCCTAGTATCAGCTTACTGGTAAGAAACCTGCACTGAAATTCTACTTTCCTTGGCCTTCTCTCTGTTGAACTTTGTTGAACAGAATGCCTGACTCCTGCCTGACTTGGCTCTCTTCATCTTGGCTCAGGCTGAAGCAACTGGACAGCTTGGCTCAGAGTCCAGGGGGTTAGAGACTGCAACCTCGTGGCCACCCTGCCTCTCCCTCACATGGGCTGTTCCTGCCTAGTCTGGTTGGTGAATAGTTCCTGGCAACTGCCCCAGAGAATAGAGCCACTAACAATAGCAACTCTCTTTTTAGCTCGAATCTCTTGGTACTTAGGACTGTGAACTTAGGAAAACCTAAAATAACCTATGTAATTACAGTGGGTTACCCTAAGAGTCTATTTCTGCCATTACCAACTCAGGATGTCACTCCAGAAGATATTTAGCTGCTCGTAGTGGAAAGAGTACTGGGCTTATGGCCAGACAGACCTAGATTCAAAAACGAACTTGGCTATTTACTAATTTTATGACATTGGGTAAGCCGCTAATTTGAATCGGTTGGAACTGAATGAGTGCCCACCTATACATATAAATGCTTGGAAACCTGCAGTGTTAAACCAGTGTTTAACAAGGTTAAACCATTGCTATTGGGAAATGGGGATAAAGTTTTAAGAAAAACTTAAACCTTCAAGAAGCAGATGAATCAACTTACCCTCTGTTTCATACCATAGTGTAGCATTAGTCACTTCATCTTGTCCGACTCTTTGTGACCCCATGGACTGTAGCCCGCCAGGCTCCTCTGTCCATGGAATTCTCCAGGCAAGAATACTGGAGTGGGTTGCCATTTCCTTCTCCCATTCCATACCATGGTCAGTTTTAAAACTACAGGTTGTTTCCACTTAAAGGCAGTCTTCCCCCTTTGCTTATGACACAGTTGGAAATGGGGGAATGATTTGGCAGTTCCTTTCATATCAAGGAATGACAAAGGAAGAAGATGAGTCCTTATACCTAATTAGTACAGGAGTGTTATCCACTTATGTGGTAACTGTGCCAGCAAACTGGCTTTCTCTGAAGTTTAGCCATTGTTTTACTTAAATTTTTATCTTATGTGTAGGAAAAGAGATTGGTTCTTCAGAGTTAGATATATTTTTACACTTTCTCACTACTCTTGTATAAACAGAGCAGGACCCTGTTTGTAGAGGACCCTGTTTGTACCTGCTGGGTATAAATCCTTTCCTTGTTTCTTGTTTGCAGGAAATAAGCTTCATTCAACCTCCTCAACCTTCCCTGGGTTCCAAAGGGCACATTCTAACAGGCCGATAAACAGGAAAGGGAGGGAATGTAGGAAAAAAGGAGAAGTCAAGAAACAATAGAGCAGTCCTGGTGCAGGCTCCTGGTTCCAGCCAAAAATGGTTTCTCTCGGGTCAAGAAAATGAAGCCTGGTTCACTTTCTCCAGGGACCACCCCCTACCCCTGCAAGCCAGATGGCATGGCCAGAAAAACAAAAATAAAAACAAGAAAGCTCTGCCTGTGGATTTTACCACCTTGTAGTGGGCTGCCGTCTATGGGGTCACACAGAGTCGGACACGACTGAAGTGGCTTAGCAGCAGCAGCAGGGGTCTTAATGGGCTTCCCAGGTGGTGCTAGTGGTAAAAAAAAAAAAAAAATCTGCCACTGCAGGAGACACAAGAGACGCAGGTTCAATCTGTGGGTCTGGAAGATCTCCTGGAGGAGGGCACGGGCAACCCACTCCAGTGTTCTTGCCTAGAGAATCCCATGTATAGAGGAGCCTGGCAGGCTATGATCCACAGGGTTGCAAAGAGTTGGACATGACTGAAGCGACTTAGCAAGCATTCAGGGGTCTTAATAGTTTTCCTGGCCTTATAATAAATTACCACAAACTTAGTGGCTTAAAGCAACACACATTTATTACTTCATAAATTCCATGGATCAGGAATTCAGAAATGGCTTTGATGGGTCCTCTGCTCAAGATCTCATAAGGCTGCGATCAACCTATAGGCCAAGCTGGTGTCCTCTCCCAAGCTCAAAAGGCTTTTTTTTTTTTTTTTTTGCCATGAGGTTGTAAGATCTTAACTAAAAGACCAGGGATAGAACCTGTGCCCTCCACAGGGAAAGCCTGGAGTCCTAACTACTGGACCACCAGGTTAATTCCCAAGCTCAGAAGGCTTTTGAAAGGATTTAAGTGGCAGAATTCATGGTGCCTCTATCACAATGGTTTCCTTTACAGCATAAATCATATTATTTTACCAGTGAATTTCTGAACAGAAAGAACTCACTGTAGTGGTCTGACACATAATTATTGAATGAATAGTATATGGTTATGGTATATATGGTATATGGTTACTTGAGACCCATATTATTTTCTTATTGATTTGTTAGCAACTTGAGGGCACAACCCTGAATCGTTTGTCTTCCTCCAACAGAGTCTAAGCCAGTGCGTGCAAAGTGGCTAAGTCGTGTCCAACTCTTGCGACCCCATGGACTGTAGCCCACGAGACTCTTCTGTCCATGGGACTTTCCAGGCAAGAATACTGGAGTGGGTTGCATGCCTTTCTCCAGGAGATCTTCACGACCCAGGGATCAAACCCGTGTTCTGTCCCTGGTCTGGTGGCTCCTGCAGTGCAGGCAAATACTTTACCGCTCAGCCACCATTGCTCAAATCTCATTTCTGTGGGGGGAAAAAATCAGGTGCAACAACAAAGCCCGGAGCCTGAGAGCAAGGGTGGATCTGGCAATACTGAGTAAATTTGTGAGAAGTTACGCTGGAAGGACGTAGGAGAGACCGATAGCAGAACTCGGCCACTTAAAATCCTACACGGCTGTACCTCTGCAGGTGACGTATGAGGCTTCAAGCAGCAGAAGCTATGTTTCTCGCGAGAGGAAAGACGGACCGCGAGAAAGTCTGTCCGTGCCCCGCCTTCCTTGAGCCCCACCCACTCCCTGTCCTCACTCCCACCTTGAACCAGCTGCGTGTGACGTCTTGACGCGTGCGTGGCCGTGGCGTAGGAGGCGGGCCCGCGACGCGGCGCCGGAGGAGGAAGTGGTGGGGTTGTTGCTCCTTCTGCGCCCGCTGCTGGCTCTGGGGGCGCGGAGTGGGGCCACAGTCGCCGCCGCTGCGTTCGCGCTCTCCAGCTGTTCCCCTCCATGTGCCCGGGCTCCGTCGCTCCCCTTCCTCAGGCCGCCGCTTACCCCGGGGTCTATGGAAGTAATGGAAGGACCCCTCAACCTGGTGAGTGCCCCACAGAGGGTTGCGTCGGCTCTCGGGCACCTTTGCCTCAGGACCCCGTGTCGGCGTGCAGCTGACTGGAGGCCGGGAAGCTGGTGTGGCGCGGGTGATCCTAAAATCTGGGGGGCGCAGACAGGCTCGGCCCTACAGCGGCTCCAGCCAAGCAACCGCAGAGGGTCCCTCGGGGATCCCCGGGAAGCTCCTGCCTCCTGTTCCCGCCGCCTTCAGGCGCCCCCTACCCCAGGGCCCTGGGCGAGGGGCTCCCACCAACGAGGGCTGCCACCTCTCCAGACCGGAGGAAATGCCTCCAAGCGCCACGTAACCACCTCTTTGCAGCCTGGAGAGACACTGAAGCCAGCTGGGGCAGAAATGGTGTGTGATACTGGTTCTAACTTCTAACACAGGGTCTGAAGTCTGAGCGTCCCCGCTGTGGAGAAATCATAACCTCTCACCCCCGTTTCCCTTCACCCATTTCTCACCTGTGTTCACATGCATGAACTGAGGCTTTCTCAACTAAATTAGAGACAGCTGGAGAGAAAAGACAGGGCAGTGCCTGTTTCTAGCTCAGTTTCATCACTAGGTATCATGCAAGTATGGTAGATGTTTACCTTTCTCAGAAAAAGCATTGATAGCTCATTATTATGTTTTTAGGCACCTCAGGTGTAGCGATTTTAAAACAAGAAACACGAGTTTTTTTCCGCCTGGCCACTGTATCTTTTGGTTTTCCAGAGAGGGTGTCTATTTTGGATACAAAAGTTAGATTACTTAAAGTTGTAGACAGACAAGGTAACTTTTTTCAATTCAACTACGATAGTGGGTTTGAAAAAAAGAACGTATGGAAAATTATTAGTTTCTCACGTTGGAACCCTGAAAACACGTGTGGTGGGAGAGCTCTGGGCTGGAATCAAACCATTCTGTAGAGAAGCAGTACAGCCTGGTGGATTAAGAGTATAGATTCTGGACCTAAACGGCTTGGATTTGAATTCTGGGCAAATTAGTTGATCTCACTCTTTGTGGTTTGTTATGAGGATTAAGAGAGTAAATAGAAGTGAGGAGCCTAGAACAGTACCTGGTATGTAATGAAGTGTAAGAGTTAGTTACTACAATAATCAGACCAAAACTCTTAATTTAAAAATCTCACTTGGACTTGAGCTTAAAAAGTTTAAGATTCTAGGACCTAAAGCTATGGTTCCCAGATGGCTGGTGCTAGGTTAGCTGCTATGAGAAGTGCTTTCCAGTTTTATTGTTGAGCCCTGCCCCCATTGGCAAGAGTTGTTTACACTTTAAAAGAACCAGACTAGATTTGTGATTTTTTTTTTTTTAAAACCAGGGAAATGTCTTGCACTCTTCTTGGTTTTAAGGTGACATATACTTGGCAGTGAAATATAATGGATGGCTCAGTACTGAAACTTCACAGGAAATTTCACAGAATAATTATTTCTAATTATTATTAGAAATAACCAGCAGTTCACAAAGTGCTTCAAAGTTCAAGTGTCCTTGCAAAATGACCATTGGTTCAGTTCCAGTTAACTTCACTTTATTTGGCTGCTTGCTTCAGCATAACCCCAGCCAAATGCCCCACTAGTGTGTGGTAGCTTAGGAAAAGACTGGAACTGGGTGAAAATTTAGATGGAGCAGCAGAATCACCAGTTTAGGAAAAATTAGTTGACTTGCCAGTGGTATTACCTTTTTATAGAAGAGAATTTTGAGTAGTCTTAGGAGTCTAGCATAAATCCATAATCCAACCATACAATTTATGTGGACAAGTATCAAAAATTTGGCATCTTGAATTCTTAAGCCATTTGAGATTTGAAAGATTTAAGTTTTAGGTCTAGTTGTTTAATGGAAGAGAACAATAGAACAGAAATTAACATTTACTTGAATCATTTTAACTATGCTAAGTATCAGTGTCTGGCCTCTGAATTTGTTGTCACTCAGTTTTAAAAGACAGATTTTTTTCATTTTCTGTTGTACTATATCCTGGTAGCTTATATGTTTTATGTGGTTTGTACCCCTTAGTTCCCTATCCTGTCTTGCCCTGTCCTCTTCCTTCTCCCTACAGGTAATCATTAGTTTGTTTTCTGTATCCAAGTCTGTGTTTTTGTTATTGAATATATTCATACATTCATTTTTTTCCTTTAGATTTCACATGTAAGTGATGTCACAGTGTTTGTCTTTCTCTACCTGACTCATTTCACTTATACCTCCAAGTCCATCCATGTTGCAAATGGCAACATCTCATTCTTTTTTATGGCTGAGTAGTACTCCATTATTTGTGTGTGTGTGGTGTGTATGTGTTGATATACATATCTATATATACATATACACATACATCACACCCTTTTCTATTCATTTGTTGATGGGTATGTTGGTGGCTTCTGTATCTTGGCAATTGTAAATAATGCTGCTGTGAGCATTGGGTTGCATGTATCTTTTTTCAAATTAGTATTTTCATTAGAACTCTGAATTTTTTTTAAGACAATCACATTCTTTTATGCCAGCCAATATTCATTCTAGTATCCAGCAGATTCAACATGAGAAATACTTCTCAATGCTATAATTCTGAGTGCCTTTGAGCATCCCATTAGTCTATACAAGCTTTTTCTAATGACATCATAGTGTATTCCAAGTTGATTGCATAAGGACTTATTACAGTACCTAGATTTATAATCATGTGTCCTCAGAGCATCCTTGAAATTAAGTAAGAATTGCTTCCCAGCTTTACAGATAAATAAGCCTAGACAAATTAAGTAGATTAGTGACTCAAATACATTATGGAGCTACCTTATGTTGATATCATGACTTCTTTCTAGTAATTCTTCTGTCTTAATATACTTAAAATATTCATATCAATATGGCCCTTATCTATATTGAATTACAGATTCTTTGTCAATATCTAGTGGCTTTGCTCTAGTGCATGGTGCTAAGTCGCTTTAGTCGTGTCTGACACTATGGACTACCGAGCTCCTCTGTCCCTGGGATTCTCTAGGCAGGAAAAATACTGGAGTAGGTTGCCATGCCCTTCTCTATTGGAATTTTCCAACCCAGGGATCAATCCCAGGTCTTTATGTCTCCTACATTGGCAAGCGGGTTCTTTACCACTGGCGCCACCTGGGAAGCCCTCCTCTGCTTTAGTATTTCTTCCTTTATGTTAGATTTGCAGTATGAATTTGTAGGCCTATTTCCTCACAGTGATTTTTAAGATATGGAAGAGACCAGCTTGAAATCGTCATTTTAACATATAGTACGAATACTATGTTCTAATGTTCTGGTGTTTGAAGTTGGTCAGAAGGAAAATAGGATGAATTGTATTTACCTTGGTAGTGGGGAATAACTAGTCTTTGGGCTCTGAATAAGTTTTTTTTTTTTTTTCCCATAAATCTTCAATATGGAAAATTGTAACTTATAAAATTACTTAGTGTATATTTAGGCGTTTCTTTCCTTACACTTAATTTTGGTGATGCAAGTGCTAGTAGCAAATGTCAAAACTTATGTGAGGTAATTGCTAGTTTTTTGTTTTTGGTCTATTTGGGAATGATGTCAGACTTTAATTTACATATGGCTGTGTTGCTCATGCTTTGCTTACCTACTCTGCAAACTCTAAGGACAGAGTCCATGTGACTGTGTGACCACAATTGTGTTCTTTGTGTTTGGCCCTTTTAAGAGTGCTGAGAATATGTTTGTTGAGAAGCTGAACTGCTCTTTAGAGTGCTCAATTCTTCTCATTTAAATAAAGAGAGACATTACTTTGCCAAAAAAGGTTCGTCTAGTCAAGGCTATGGTTTTTCCTGTGGTCATGTATGGATGTGAGAGTTGGACTGTGAAGAAGGCTGAGCGCCGAAGAATTGATGCTTTTGAACTGTGGTGTTGGAGAAGACTCTTGAGAGTCCTTTGGACTGCAAGGAGATCCACCAGTCCATTGTGAAGGAGATCAGCCCTGGGATTTCTTTGGAAGAAATGATGCTAAAGCTGAAACTCCAGTACTTTGGCCACCTCGTGCAAAGAGTTGACTCATTGGAAAAGACTCTGATGCTGGGAGGGATTGGGGGCAGGAGGAGAAGGGGACGACAGAGGATGAGATGGCTGGATGGCATCACTGACTGGATGGACACGAGTCTGAGTGAACTCTGGGAGTTGGTGCTGGACAGGGAGGCCTGGCGTGCTGCTATTCATGGGGTCACAAAGAGTGGGACACGACTGAGCACCTGATCTGATCTGATCTGATGGTCCAAAGGATGGCCTTGTACGTATGGGGTCTTTGTAAATACTCCATGTTAATTATATTGACAATAAAAATAAAATCTTGCCCTGAAAAATATCAAGGAAAATTTCATCTTGTCACAGGCTAGGCTAAGCTTGGTGGAAGCACTCTGAGGGATGGCAGTAGAGCACTAAGACTTAGCCAGTAATTACAGAGGCCTGGGGTTGGCAGCAGGCACTTACAAATATTATTATTTTGTTTTCTCAGTAGCTGTATGAGATATTTAACATTTTTACAGATGAAATCTCGGAACTGCAGAGTAAGTGGTGATAGTTGGATTTGAAAGCAAGATTCTAAATAAAGTATCTCATCTTTCTATTAGATCATGTTTGCCCATTTGTTTTAACTGTGATCCACAATAAGAAATTTTTACTTAATGACAGTACACACATCCCTAAGTGTATATTACTTCAGAGCTTGGTTCCTTATGGATGTGTCTCTTGGAATTGTGCAAAATGCAGGGATATTCATAAATTTAACCCCAAGTAAGACAAAAATGTAAAAAACTGAAACAGTGCTGTGTATGTGTATATAGTATTGTATATGATATACTCTGTTGTGCTAGTCTCAGTTGTGTCCAACTCTTTGAAACCCCATGGACTGTAGCCCTCCAGGCTCCTCTGTCAGTGGGGATTTTCCAGGCAAGAGTACTAGGGTGGGTTGCCATGCCCTCCTTCAGGGGATCTTCCCAGTCCAGGGATTGAACCCAGGTCTTCTGCATTGCAGGCGGATTCTTTTATTGTCTGAGCTACCAGGTAAGTCCAAGAATACTGGAGTGGGTAGCCTATCCCCTTTTCCAGGGGATCTTCCTGACCCAGGAATCGAACTGAGGTCTCCTGCATTGCAGGCGGATTCTTTACCAGCTGAGTCTGTATAGTGTTATATATGATGCACTCTAATATTTACTATTAGAGTTTTTTAAATGCTGGTTGTGACCCACAGATTGATTTCAGGACTCACTGTTGGTTTTCATCCTGTAATTTGTCTTCACAGCAGATGATGGCAGTTCTTAAAAAAGGGGTGGGCGTGGGGGACAAGGTAAACTGAAATCTTGAGGAAGCAGAGAGATGCAGCAGACTGCCTGTGGGAGAAAGTGACTTAAAATCAAAAAGGTCTTCCTGGACCTCTCTAACAGTTGAGCAGTTATCCTAAGTACAGTTCATTATATTAGTTACACAGTCGGTGTACTACTTACAGTTAGGGGATGCTACTTTAGAAGCATCATAGTAGACTCATAGTAAATTGATTTGGAAATGGAGACTCAATGACTTTTCTCCTTTGCTGTCCATTGAGGACACTACCGCAAGGTTCAAGAGTACATTAGATTTTCCTCTGCCAGTTTATTGTGTTTGGTAATGGTATTCCTTTTCTTTTCATCTTTATATACAGTTTTCCCCAAGGACACAAATAAATAAATGGAAGTTTAATAGAAAGTGATACTTTTTTTTCCTTTGGGAAAGAACACAGTATGAACCTGTAGTTTTAAGGCAGTTAGCATGTAGTTCTTGGTGAGGGCAGTCACTTGGTAATCTAGCTGTAGTTAGGATTTTTGTTGTTCACAGGTGATGGAAATCCATTTCAAATTAGCTTAAATCAAAAGGGATAATTTATTGAAATCAAAAGGTGGGTGTAAGGCACCTGAAGGTCTAGGTGTTAAGACAGCTTCCACTGGATAGTGCACGGATTCAGTACCTGGTTGGGGAACTAAAATCCTGCATGCCATGCAGCATGCCTCCCCTCTCCCCTTCCAAAAAAAGAGAAACCTGCAGGAGAAAGGTGCAGGAAGGGCAAGACTACAATGCAGGTGAGTCTAAGAACTTACAGGACCAGGGACTCTTAAGATAATCAGGTTTTTCTACTCTGCCTCATCAGACTTTATTGCTTTACTTCTCTCTCCAGATTCCAAATCTACATTTTCCACCTGGCTAGTTATAACCAATTAAAACTTTCTTGATGTACCCTCTGGTCCTAAGTTTGAAAATACGCTGGAATGGTTTCTTTCAATGTCTAGGGGATGAGGTAATTTATAAATACAGCAAGTTCCATGGGGATCATATTGATTGTATAGGAAGAACAGTTCACAGGGTGGGGGTGGGAGGAATTGGTACAGGGCACATGGAATAAGGGGGCTTCCCGGGTGGCTCAGTGGTAAAGAACCTGCCTGCCAGTGCAGGAGCCATCGGAGATGTGAGTTCGATCCCTGAGTTGGGAAGATCCTCTGGAACAGGAAATAGCAACCCACTCTAGTATTCGTGTGAGGATAATCCCATGGACAGAGGAACCTGGTGGGCTAGGTGGGGTCGCAAAAGTAGGTGGGCTTCATGGGGTCACAAAAGCATTGGACACGACCGAGCACACATGCGTGTAGTAAGATGTTACTACATCTAAAGCTGTTTTACTTTTTATAAAGGCTTTAGAACATTTTGTGATATTGTGCTTTCATTTTTACTCAGTAGGGAGTAGGAAACTGCTGGTTAAAATGTCCTCAAGATTGGATGGATGAAATAGTGAATGAAGTAAATGTACCACTGCCTGGTTTTCTTGTGCTCAGTATAGGTGTATATACATATGTATAGTTGTTTATTTTAGATTTTGATGCAAAGTTCTATGAAATACATTAATGCTTGCTTGGCATTTCAGAATCTTTGGTTTTGTCACCAACCCTCAACATAACCTCTCTCATTCTTCCATCCGACTAACTGTTCATTGACCCATCAAACACATGAGCAGTCACTGTCTTATCAGGTAATCTGGACATCAAAGATTTGACAAAGTCCCTGTACTTACAGAACTTTTATCCCATTCTGTAGTTTTCGTCTGTTGTGTTCTCTTTCTCTGTTTTCTTCAGCATCTTAAGCATAGAGTTCCTTGCTATTCCAATACCTGGGTAATCTCTGGTTCTGTTTCTCTTGTCTTCTGTTTTTTGTTAGTGCCATTTTCCTGCTTGATGTCCTGGTAACTTTATTGTATATTACACATTATGGATAATGTGTTATGGAGATTCTGAATTTGTTATTTTCCTCCAAAGAATGTTGTTAATAGCTTGTTCTTCTGGCTGACAATTAAAATGCTAGTGGATCATCTTGATTCAGTCCAGGCTTGATTTTAGGCTTTACCACTGTGGGTCTGTTTCAGTTTTACCCATGATGCCTAGAGTGTGGTCCTTACTCACAGGGCTGGACTTTTGAGGTCTCAACTCAGAGTCCCAAGTGTTCACCAAAGGTAATACTTTCTCTCGACCCAAACTGCAACCTATCTCCCCAACATTGTGTGGCTTCTGAATTCTTTGCTAAGAATTTCTTCTCAGCTTCCTGGAGTTGGGTCCTGTTCACGTACAGCTTGGATGTTAGCTAAGCATCTGAGAGAGTCTTTGATGTATACTTGTAGGGTGTCTTCATTGCACTTCCCTCTAACCCTGCACTCCTCAAAATCTAGCTTTTCCTTCCAGTTTCCATCTCCTTAATCCTTCAAGCTTGGCTTCAACAGTAGGTGAACTGAGAACTTAGAGATATACAAGCTAGATTTAGAAAAGGCAGAGGAACCAGAAATCAAATTGCCAACATTGGTTGGATCATAGAAAAAGCAAGGCAATTCCAGAAAACATCTACTTCTGCTTCATTGATTATGCTAAAGCCTTTGACTGTGTGGGTCACAACGAACTGTGGAAAAGATGGGAATACCAGACCACCTTACCTGCCTCCTGAGAAACCTTCATGCAGGCAGGAAGCAACAGTTAGAACTAGACATGGAACAACCAACTGGTTCCAAATTGGGAAAGGAGTACGTCAAGGCTGTATATTGTCACCTGCTTATTTGAATTATATGCAGAGTACATCATGCGAAATGCTGCACTGGGTTGAAGCACAAGCTGGAATCAAGATTGCTGGGAGAAATATCAATAACCTCAGATTTGCAGATGACACCACCATTATGGCAGAAAGCAAAGAGGAACTAAAGAGCCTCTTGATGAAAGTGAAAGAGAGTGAAAAAGCTGGCTTAAAACTCAACATTCAAAAAACAAAGATCATGGCATCTGGTCCCATCACTTCATGACAAATAGATGGGGAAAAGTGGAAACAGTGTCGGATTTCATTTTCTTGGGCTCCAAAATCACTGCAGGTAGTGACTGCAGCCACGAAAATTAAAAGACGCATGCTCCTTGGAAGAAAAGCTATGACAAATCTAGACAGCGTATTAAAAAGCAGAGATAGCACTTTGCCAACAAAGGTCAGATAGTCAAAGCTATCGTTTTTCCAGTAGTCACATATGGATGTGAGAGTTGGACCATATTATAGAAAGCTGAGTGCCGAAGAATTGATGGCTTCGAATTGTGGTGCTTGAGAAGACTCTTAAGAGTCCCTTGGAGAGCAAGGAGATTAAAATCCTAAAGGAAATCAACCCTGAATATTCGTCGGAAGGACTGGTGCTGAGGCTGAAGCTCCAGTACTTCGGCCACCCGATGTGAAGAGCCTACTCATTGAAGTGAAGAGCCTACTCATTGGAAAAGACCCTGATGCTGGGAGAGATCAAGGGCAGGATCAAGGGCAACAGAGGAGGAGATGGTTGGATGGTATCACCGACTCAGTGCACATGAGTTTGAGCAAACTCGTGGAGATAGTGAAGGACAGGGAATCCTGGCATGCTGCTGTTCAAGGGGTCACACAGAGTTGGACACAACTGAGTGACTGAACTTTGGCCAATGAGATACTGCCTTCTTGGGCTTTATTTTCCTGTACTCTCTTTTGGAAAATGCACTCAGAATCCCAAGGGGAATGCAGGTTTCACCTTGTACATTTCCCATTTCTTGAAAATGTATCCTGTTACTTTTTTTTCTCCGCCATCTGTAAACTATTGTTTCTTTATACTTCACCCAGTTTTGTAGTTGTTTACAATTGGAGGGTAAACCAATGCCCGCTATTCCATCCTATCTGGATCAGAGGTACAAATTTCCATGAGAATTTCCACAGGATTCTCAAAATTAAATCAGTGTATTGTAAACCCTAAGTGCCAGAAAGTATTTTAATATGAGATTGTGGTATCACAAAAGCTAATACTCCCTATATTCAGTGACAGAATATCCCAGCCATGTAAGTATTGGCCAGTCACTGCTTTCCATATTTAAACATCTATTTCCAAATAAAGTTTGAGGCAGCTTACAAAAGACAGATACCATACTATTAAAATATTAGTTACCTTAAGTGAATACTTAAGTGAAACTCACTGTCGTTTCCGACTCTTTGTGACCCCCATGGACTATAGAGTCCGTGGAATTCTCCAGGATTCTGGAGTGGGCAGCCTTTCCCTTCTCCAGGAGATCTTTCCAACCTAGGGATTGAACACAGGTCTCCTGCATTGCAGGCGGATTCTTTACCAGTTGACCCACAGTTACCTACTGAGATAAGTTATCGGGAAATTCAGCAGCTTAAAACAACACACATTTGTTTCCCCACAGTTTCTGTGTGTCGGGGATAAAGGCATGACTTAGCTGGGTTCTTTGCTTCAGGGTCTTTTACAAGGCTACAGTCAAGGTGAGGGTCGGCTAGGGGTGCGGTATCATTTGAAGGCTCTCCTGAACTGCTTCTAAGTTCACTCACAGGTTTGAGGGCAAGATTTCATTCTTTGAGGGGTTTTGGATTGAGGACTTCAGTTCCTTGCTGGCCGTTGGCAGACCACCTCATGCCCTTCCAGGTGAGTGTTTCCTTGGGGCAGTGAACAGCATGACTGTTGGCTGCACTAAAGTAAGCAAGGGAGAGAGAGTGCTACCAAGATGTAAGTGACAATCTTTTGTTACCTAACAATGGAAGTGACCCTCCATCACCTTGATTGTATCTGTTTCTGAGATGTAAATCACTAGATCCAACCCACATTTGAGGAGGGAAGATTATATAAGGTTGTGAATCCCAGGAGGGAGGAGTCATTGGGAGCCATATAAGCAGCTTACCACACTTGCTGATAGAAAAGCAAAGAAAATGAGAACTGAGGCAACAAAGAGTATCAAGAAAGTATAATCCTTTGGGGCTACATCAAACTAAAAAACTTATGCACAGCAACAAAATGAAAAGGCAACCTACCAAATGAGAGAAAATATTTGCAAATTATATATGATAAGGAGTTAGTATCCAAAATAGCAAAAAAAAAAAAAAAATCTGATTAAACAACAGGCAGAGGATTTGAATAGACATTTTTCTGAAGAAGACATACAGATGGCCAACTGGTACACGAAAAGATGTTCAACATCACTAATAAGGGAAATGCAAATAAATCAAAACCACAACAAGATATCGTCTCTCACCTGTTAGAATGGTCGTGGTTTAGTTGCCAAGTCGTGTCTTGAGTCTTGCAACTCCATGGACTGTAGCCTACCAGGCTCCTCTGTCCATGGAATTCTCTAGGCCAGAATACTGGATTGGGTAGCTGTTCCCTTCTCCAGTGGATCTTCCCAAACCAGGGACTGAACCCAGGTCTTGCGCGTTGCAAGATTTTTTACTGTCTGAGCCATAGCGGAAATCCTCCTTGTTGGAATGGTGACTCTCTAAAAGATAGGAAATAACAAGTGTTGGCCAGAATTGGAGAAAAGGGAACCCGTGTACACTGTTGGTGGGACTGTATTCATACATTGGTGCAGCCACTGTGGAAAAAGGTCCCTTGAACAATTAAAAGTAGAATTACCATACTAACTTGCAGTTCCACTTCTGGGTATTTTTCTGGGGAAAAAAAAAAAAAATGAAAACAAAAATGTCTGCTGAGATTCTCTGCCTGTGGTTTCAGTTCAGTTGCTCAGTTGTGTCCGACTTTTGCAACCCCATGGACTGCAGCACGGCAGGGTTCCCTGTCCATCACCAACTCCCGGAGCTTACTCAAACTCATGTCCATCGAGTCAGTGATGCCATCCAATGGTATCATCCTTTGTCATCCCCTTCTCCCACCTTCAATCTTTCCCAGCATCAGGGTCTTACCAAGGAGTGAGTTCTTTGCATTAGTGGCCCAAGTATTGGAGTTTCAGCTTCAGCATCAGTCCTTCCAATGAATATTCAGGACTGGTTTCCTTTAGGATGGACTGGTTGGGTCTTTTCCAATAAGAGAAGAGTCTTCTCCAACACCACAGTTCAAAAGCATCAATTCTTTGGTGCTCAGCTTTCCTTATAGTCCCACTCTTACATCCATACATGACCACTGGAAAAACCGTAGCTTTGACTAGACGGACCTTTGTTGGCAAAGTAACGTGTCTACTTTTTAATATGCTGTCTAGGTTGGTCATAGCTTTTCTTGCTTCCAAAGAGCAAGGGTCTTTTAATTTCATGGCTGCAGTCACCATCTGCAGTGATTTTGGAGCCCCCCAAAATAAGGTCTGTCACTGTTTTCCCCATCTTTTTGCCATGAATTGATGGGACCAGATGCCATGATCTTAGTTTTCCGAATGTGGAGTTTTAAGCCAACTTTTTCATTCTCCTCTTTCACTTTCATCAAGAGGCTCTTTAGTTCTTCACTTTCTGCCATAATGGTGGTATCATTTGCATATCTGAGGTTATTGATATTTCTCCCGGCAATCTTGATTCCAGCTTGTGCTTCATACAGCCCAGCATTTCTCATGATGTACTCTGCATATAAGTTAAATAAGCAGGGTGACAATATACAGCCTTGACGTACTCCTTTCCCGATTTGGAACCAGTCTGTTGTTCCATGGTCCAGTTCTATCTGTTGCTTCTTGACCTGCATACAGATTTCTCAGGCAGGTAAGTTGTTCTGGCATTCTGTACTCTTGAAGAATTTTCCACAGGTTGTTGTGACCCACACAGTCAAAGACTTTAGCATAATCAATAAAGGAGAAGTAGATGTTTTTCTGGAATTCTCTTGCTTTTCCGATGATCCAGTGGATGTTGGCAATTTGATCTCTAGTTACTATGCCTTTCCTAAATCCACCTTGAACATCTGAAAGTTCACAGTTCACTTACTGTTGAAGCCTGGCTTGGAGAATTTTGAGCGTTACTTTGCTAGCGTGTGAGATGAGTGCAATTGTGTGGTAATTTGAACATCCTTTGGCGTTGCCTTTCTTTGGAATTGGAATGAAACCTGACCTTTTCCAGTCCTGTGGCCACTGCTGAATTTTCCAAATTTGCTGGCATTTTGAGTGCTAGCATCATCAAACAGCAGCATCTTTTAGGATTTGAAAGAGCTCAACTGGAATTCCATCACCTCCACTAGCTTTATTCATACAAATGCTTCCTAAGGCCCACTTGACTTCACATTCCAGGATGTCTGGCTCTAGGTCAGTGATCACACCATTGTGGTTATCTGAGTCATTATGATCTTTTTTGTAAAGTTCTTCTGTGTATTCTTGCCACCTCTTCTTAATAGCTTCTGCTTCTGTTAGGTCCATACCATTTCTTTTCTTTGTTGTGCCCATCTTGGCATGAAATGTTCCCTTGGTATCTCTAATTTTCTCGAAGAGAAAATTGCTGTGGTTTAATCAGATTGTTTTGCTTTTTATTTTTATATTGTATGAATTCTTTGTTATTTTGGATACTAACCCCTCATCAGATATGTGATTTGCAAATATTTTCTCCCATTTGGTAGGTTGCCTTTTCATTTTGATTTCCTCTGCTGTGCATAAGCTTTTTACTTTGATGTAGTCCCACTCTTGGCTTTTGTTGCTTTTGCTGTCAGTTAATAAATTATCACCACCAAGAATTATGTCAAAGAGCTTTCTGCCTGTGTTTTCTTTGAGGAGTTTTATGGTTTCAGGTCTTATGTTCTTTGTAATCCATTTTAAGTTAACTTTTGTGT
The DNA here is from genome assembly GCF_029407905.1 of Bubalus kerabau. Classification (NCBI taxonomy): domain Eukaryota; kingdom Metazoa; phylum Chordata; class Mammalia; order Artiodactyla; family Bovidae; genus Bubalus; species Bubalus kerabau. Next base: position 142,440,511 of record NC_073624.1, read on the forward strand.
GTTGTGTAAGGTAGTGGTCCAATTGCATTCTTTAGCACGTGGCCATCCTGTTTTCCCAACATCATATTGAAGAAACTGTCCTTTCCCTGTTGTATATTCTTGGCTCATTTGACATTTGTTAATTGAACACTTATTCATGGATTTATTTCTAGGCTATCCTGTTCCATTGGTCTTGTGTCGTCTTATGCTACCATACTGTTTTGACTCCTGTAGCTTTGTAGGGCTTTCTTGCTGGCTCAGATGGTAAAGAATCTGCCCTTATTGTGGGAGACCTGGGTTCAGTCCTTGGGTTGGGAAGATCCCTTGGAGGAGGGCATGGCAACTCACTCCAGGGTTCTTGCCTGGAGAATCCCCATGGACAGAGGAGTCTGGTGGGCTACAGTCCACGAGGTCGTAAACAGTCAGACACGACTGAGCGACTAAGCACACACATAGCTTTGTAAGATAGTTTGAAATCAAAGAGCCTGATTCCTGCAGCTTTGTTCTTTGTATTGCTTTGGGTGTTTGGGAGTTTTTGTATTTCTGTGCAACTGTTAGGATTGTTTGATTTCTGTGAAAAGTACCCTTGGAATTTTGACAGGTTGCACTGAATCTGTGTATTGTAGTATGGACATTTTAACTATTCTTTAAATCCATTTCATCAGTGGCTTAATAGTTTTTGGGTACAGATCTTTAACCTCTTTGGTTAAATTTACTCCTACGTACTTCCTGCTTTTGATGCAGTTGTAAATGGGATTATTTTCTTAATTTCTCTTATACGTTTTTAGAGTATAGAAATGCAACAGAAATATGTGTATTGATTTTGTAAAATATTTGACTGTGCCAGGTCTTAGTTGTGGTATGTGGGATTTTCGATCTTCAGTTACAGCATGCGGAATCGGAATTGCAGCCTGAGAACTCTTAGTCATGGCATGTGGAATCTAGTTCCCTGACCAGGGCTCCATCCTGGGCCCCCTGCATCGGGAGTGTGGAGTCTTAGCCACTGGACCACTAGGGAAGTTCCTGTATATTGATTTTTTATCTTACAACTTTGTACTACATTCATTGATCCTAAGTTTTTGGGTGGAATCTTTAGAGCTTTTGGTATATAATATCTTGTTATCCTTAAATAGTGAACAGTTTTACTTCTTTCTTCCTGATTTGGATGTCTTACTCTCTAATTGCTGTGGCTAGGAGGGACTTCCAATACTATGCTGACTAAAAGCAGCTAGAGTGGACATCTTCGTCTTGTTCCTGATCTTAGAGGAAAAGCTTTGAGCTTTTCAGTGTTGAGTATTATGTTAGCCGTGGGCCTGTCATATATGGTTTTTATAATGTTGAGATATATTTTCTCTATATTCATTTTGTTAAGAGTTTTTATCATGAGTGGGTGTTGATTTTTGTCAGATGCTTTTTATCCTGTTGAAATGCTCATATCATGTTCAGTCTTCCTTTTGTTAAGGTGTCATCACATTGATTTTGGGGTAAATTTGATTTGTTGAACTGTCCTTGTATCCCTGGAATAAATCCTACTTGATTTGCTAGTATTCTGCCAAGGATTTTTGTATCTGTTCATCAGGGATATTGGCCTCTAGCTTTTTTTTTTCTTTTGGTGTCTGTGTCTGTTTTGGTATCAGGGTAATGCTGGCCTTGTAAGATAAGTATGGAAGTATTCCCTACTCTTCTATTTTTTTTGGAAGAGTTTGAGAAGGATTGGTATTAATTCTTGTTTGAATTTTTGGTAGACTTCACCAGTGAAGGCATCTGGTCCTGGAGTTTTTTTGTGTGAGGTTTGTGGTTACCTCATTTTACTGTGCTTCACTTTATTGCACTTGCGGATGTTGCTGATTTAAAAAAAAAAAAAAAAAGTTGAAGGTTTGTGGCTACCCTGTGTATTATTGGCATTGTTATTCTAAATGTATTATATTTAAATTAAGGAAATAAGCTTTTTTTTTTTAAAAGACATAATGCTATCGCACATATAGTGTAAACATAACTTTTACATGCATTGGGAAACCAAAAAATTTGTGTGACTTGTTTTACTCCAGCATTTGCTTTATTGCAGTGGCCTGGAACTGAACTTGAAATATCTTAGAGGTATGCCTGTTTTTGGTCTTTTCAAGTTTTCTGGTTTTTTTTTTTTAAGTTTTTTTCCCTAGGAATTCATCCATTTTTTCTAGGTTGTCCAGTTTGTTGGCATACATTGATAATTGTTCATAATAGTCTCTTATGATCCTTTGTATTTCTGTGTTATCTGTTGTAACATCTTTAATTTTTGTTTTTTGTTTGTTTGGGGAAGTGGGGGTGGGGGAGTTGGCCACATTATATGGCTTGTGGGATCTTAGTTCCCCAACTAGGAATTGAATCCAGGCCACAGCAGTGAAAGCAGTGAGTCCTAACCTCTGGACCACCAGGAAATTCCCTCATTTTAAAATATTATTTGAATCTTCTCTTTTTTTTCTTCGTTGAGTATTATTGTTCAGTCATGTCCAACTCTTCGTGACTCCATGGACAGCAGCATGCCAGGTTTTCCTGTCCTTCACCATCTCCCAGAGTTTGCTCAAACTCATGTCCGATGAGTCAGTGATGCCATCCAACCATCTCATCCTCTGTCATCCCCTTCTCCTCCTGCCTTCAGTCTTTGCCAGCACCAGGGCCTTTTCCGATGAGTCGGCTCTTCACTTCAGTATACTTGTTGAGTATAGCTATAGGTTTGTCAATTTTGTTAATCTTTTCGAAGAACTAGCTCTTGGTTTTACTGATCTTTTCTGTTTTTTTGTTTTTTTTTTTTTAATCTCTTATTTCGTCTGTTTCTGCTCTGATCTTTGTTATTTCCTTTCTTCTACTAACCTTGGGCATCATTTTTTCTTTTTTTCTCCTAGTTCCTTGAGGTGTAAAGTTAGATTATTGGAGATTTTTCTGGTTCTGCAAGGTAGGCTTTTATCCATATGAACTTCCCTCTTAGAATTGCTTTTGCTGCATCTCATAAGTTTTGGTATGTTTTATTTCCATTTTCATTTGTCTCAAAGTATTTTTTATTTCTCTTTTGATTTCTCCTTTGACCTAGTCATTGTTCAGTGGCATGCTATTTAATCTTCACATAGTCACAGTTTTTCCAGTTTTTTTCTTGTAATTAGTTTCTGTGGTGGCTGGAAAAGATGCCTTGAAATGCTTTCAGTCTTTTTAGGTTTATTAAGACTTGTTTTGTGGTCTAACACTATTATCTATCCTGGAGGATGTTCTTTAAGTACTTGAAAAATGTGTATTTTGTTGCTTTCGGATAGAATGTTCTGTATATAACAAAACAGATATAAATAAATGACCATATAGTCTTTGCTTTAAGAAGGATCTTTACAAATTGTTTTAAAAATAAGAACTACATGAAAGTAAGTTTTGTACAGAATCTTTAGCTGAAAGAAAATGCAGTTTAGTCTCTTCCACCACATTATACATTTTATGGTGGTAGATAGCTCTGATGCTTTTAAATTCTTCTTTTTAAAAATAATATTTATTTGACTGTGTTGGGTCTTAGTTGTGGCACACAGGCTCTTCATTGGGGTGCATGGACTCTGTGGCAGCATGCCAGCTGCTCTCTAGTTGTGGCACGCGGGCTTGGTACCTGCAGAGTGTGGGCTCTCTAGGTGTGATATATGGGCTCTAGAGCGTGGGTAAGTAGTTGCAGTGGGTGGGCTTAGTTGCCCCACGGCATGGGAATCTTGGTTCCCTGACTAGGGATGGAACCCTCGTCCCCTGCATTGGAAGGCAGATTTTAAACCATGGACCACCAGGCAAGTCCCTTTTGCTGTCTTTTAACTCATTTAATTTTCACAACATTCTCATCTTAAAGGTGAGAAAACTTGGGCAGGAAGTTAAGAAAGCCAAGTTCCAGTGTCTAATAAATGCTCAAGCTGAGATTTGAAAACCTCAACAGTCAGCATTTGCTGAGTGTCTAATACGAATTTGGTGTAGGACCTGTATTTTAATAGGGAATTTGATTGCTCATGTGCCAGATAACTAGAGTAGGTGTGCGTTTTAAAATGAGATGTAACCCCTGAATTGGCAGAGTGATCAGAGATTGGATTTTACATGGAGAAGTTTTAGGGGAGTTGGAAGAGCCATGAGGTCCTTGTCTTACCACTTGAGAACTTTTGGTTTCTCTGGTTTTGAAATGAAAAAAAAAGTTTATTTCATACCATAGACAAATAAACTCAAAATGGCTTGAACACTTGACATGACAACATTAAACTCCTAGAAAAGAACATAGGCAAAACATCCTCTGACATAAATCATGGCAGTGTTTTCCTAGGGTAGTCTCCCAAGGCAATAGAAATAAAAGCAGAAATAAACAAATGGGACCTAATCAAATTTACAAGCTTTGCATTGGAAAGGAAGCCATAAACAAAAAGCCTACAGAATGGGAGAAAATATTTGCAAGCTATGTGACTGACAAGGGCTTAATTTCCAAAATATTCTAATAGCTCATAACAAAAAACCAAACAACTCAATTAAAAATAGGCAGAAGACCCAAACAGACATTTTTTCAAAGAAGATATACAGATGGCCAGTAGGCACATGAAAAGATGTTCAACATTACTAATTATTAGAGAAATTCAAATCAAAACTACAATGAGATACCACCTCACGTCAGTCAGAATGACCATCATTAAAAAAAAATTCTACAAATTAAAAATACTGGAGAGAGTGTGGGAAAAGGAATTCTACACTGTTGGTGGGAATGTAAGTTGGTACAGCTGCTGTGAAAAACAGTGTTGGAGTTCCTTAAACTAAAAATGGCTACATATGATCCAGCAGTCGCACTCCTGTGCGTGTATCCAGACACAACTCCAATTTAAAAAGATACATGCACACCTGTTTTCATAGCAGCACTATTAACAGTACCCCACACATGGAAACAGGCTCATGGAGAGGTGAGTGGATAAAGGTGTTGTGTCATATATACACATGGAATCTTACTCAGCCACAAACAAATGAAATAACGCCATTTGTAGCAACATGGATGGGCCTGGAGGTTATCATAACAAGTGAAGTAAGTTAGAGAAAGAGAAATACCATATGAGGTCACTTATATGTGGTATTAAAAAATATGACACAAATGAACTTTTCTGTGAAACAGAAACAGTCTCACAGAAAACTTATGGTTAGCAAAGGGGAATGGGGTGGGGGCAACTTGGGATTAGCAGACATAGCCTATAGTATATAAAGAAGATAACCAACAAGGACCAACTGTATAACACAGGGAAGTATATTCAACATCCTGTAATAAACCATAATGAAAAAGGATATGAGAAATAAAAAATATTCTCTTATTGTGAAACTTGAAGTTTAACTAGGGAGCTTCATAAATATGGTCCAAGGTAGAAAGGGATTGATGTCATTGGACAGAAACTAATGACACAGCGTTAGAATGAGGTAACCCCAGAGAGCATCTCATCCCTGCTTCTCAAGTGCGTCTGGGAACCTGTGGGTCTGGCTTTACTGGTGGAATCTGAGGTCTTGCTGAAGAAGAGTCTACATGTATTCCACAGGGGATTCAGATTCAGTTAAAACTTGAGAAGCACAGATGTGGTCTAACTCCATCATTTTACAAGTGAGGAAACAGACCCTGAAGGCCCAGATAATTTGTCTGGTTTTAGGGAGAGTGAGCACTTGTGCCAGTGCCCCAGGTTCTTGGTAGGGCTTTGCCTACACTGTGCCATCCTGATTAGAAAGTACTTTTGGATTTCAGAGGACACTGTCTCTCCTAGAGGGCTTCTTTCAAAGCCTACAAAGGTAAAGGCATGTACTGCTTCTTTCATTTTTCCCCCCTACCTAGAACCGGAGTGTCACTTGCTTTAGCTATACTCAGAATACCTTTCTTGGAGAAACCATGTTGGTTGTAACTTAGTTTTCTTAATCATGTACGTTCTCTTCCCAAGGATCTCTATCATTTCTGGATACTATCTAATATTCCTGTGTTCAGAACATGTGTTTTTTCTTCAGTCCAAGACTCCATTGTTGAAATTATTTTCAGCCCATAGTCATTTCTTGTCTCAGTTACAAAATTGATCCTCTGAAATGTTTTTATGAGGCATCAGTGGCACATTTTTTGAAAAGCATTCAAAGTGAATCATTTTACACCTGACACAGATTTGATTTTTGCTGTTAAAAACAAAAACACTAATGTAAAGCACAGAGAACATACAATTTTCCATCTCTGATTTTTTTTTTTTAATTACAAAAATTTTTGACTATACTATGTGGCTTATGGGATCTCAGTTCCCTGACCAGGGATTGAACCTGGGCCATGGGAGTGAAAGCACCTATTCCTAACAACTAGACCATCAGGGATCTCCCAAATTTGCCGTCTATAATTTTTAAATGTACAGTTAAGTAGTGTTAAGAATATTCATATTTTTGTGCAGATGTCCAGAACTTTTTCATCTTGTAAAAATGAAACTACACCCATTGAATGAGAATGTCCCACCTTTCTTTCCCCCGGTCTCTGGCAACCACCATTCTACTTTCAGGTTTTATGAATTTGACTACTTTAGATACATCTTTGGGCTTCTGAGATATCTCAGTGGTAAAGAATCAGCCTGGCAACACAGGAGATGAGGGTTCAATCCCTGGGCCAGAGGATCCCTGGAGAAGGGCATGGCAGCCCACTCCAGTACTCTTGCCTGGAGAATCCCATGGACAGAGGAGCCTGGTGGGCTGCAGTCCATAGGGTTGCAAAGAGTCAAGACATGACTGAAAGACTGAGCACAGATACCTCATAAGTGGGATCATACAGTGTTTTTCTTTAAGTGGCTCATGTTATATTTCATTATTAGCTTAAAGTCCTTAAAGTTCATCCATGTTACAGCATGTGTCAGTTTCCACTCTCTTCAGGCTGATTTTACACTGTACATATATACCACATTTTGTTCATTTTTCTATTGATGCTTAGGTTACTTCCTCTTTTTGACTACTGTGAATAATGCTGCTATGAACATACGTGTATAGTGCTTTTTCCACTTTGACTGGCTTTGTTAAATTATCTGTGAGTTTGTTAGTGAGGAAAACATTAGCCTAGTTGGAAGACTTCCATTTCTTTCTCCTTGCCTGCTAACTATATAACTTAATGTAAGATATGTGACCGCTATGAGTCTAGGGAGCTCCTTTTGTAAGAGATGAAACACATTTCACAGAATTGTAATAATTCTTAAATGTAACACAGATGTAAGGAGACAAGTGACTGCTTAGTTAATCCATATGCGTTCAGTACTTCTGAGTTTGTTGTTTAGGTGAGTTGTACCTGAAAAAATATCCACCATAACATTGAATATTGGTATCATTAATTCCTCAACTGTATAATGTATGAATTTTTTATCTTTAAAATGTAAATGGTAACTTTAATGTTGAAAAGGAAGAATGAGTTAAAAAACAAGAAAGTATACGTTTTGAGTCACAGTCTGATTTTAACTCTTGGTTAATCTCTGACGAATGTGAGCACCTTGAAGGAGTTAGTGCCTGGAATTAACCTTGATAGTTTATTAGTAGAGTTGAAAGAAGTTACCAGGCCTTTCAGATACTACACATTAGATTTCCCCAGCTTCAGATAGAGTTGTTATGGTTTGGCACATGTGGCAACAAACAGCACCACTGTCTTAAAAGTTGTTGTTTTTTTTTTTTTTTTTTTTTTTTAAGTAAAGAACTCAGGAATGTTTGTCTTCTAGGCCCATCAACAGAGCAGACGAGCAGATCGTTTGTTAGCTGCAGGGAAATACGAAGAGGCTATTTCTTGTCACAAAAAGGCTGCAGGTGAGTATTCTTTGTAAGTAGTACTGAGTCTGAAACTGCTGGGCAGTTTCTTTTTTCCAGTTACCTCTCAACACAGTATTTAGGATGAAAGTCACAAGAGTAATGATGTGTTGTTGCCCTGCATATATACCACACTGACTACCGACCCACTGTAAACACAGCTTGGAATATTTTTCAAGTGAGTGTGTTAGATTTTCTAGCTCTTCTTAGCCTAGTCTTTCTAAATCATGGAAATTGGATATGCCTTATTGGTAAATGATTCCTGGACACAGCTTTCTGAGCCGGAAGATTCCTCAGAGACAGAAGTGGTTGCAGTGAGTGTCTGTCGGTTCATCTTAGTTGTTACAGAGGAGTTTGGATTTCAAATATTTAGCCATTTTGGGTTCTGGAATTAATAACTAATTTAATTCCAGCCAATTAATTTTCACTGAGTTTCTGTTTCCTAAGGTGCTGATTATGGAAAACCCATCAAAACCCTTTCCTGTGGTCTTTCTTTAGCTTCCCTTCTGAATGTTTCATCTATACATTCATGCCTACAGTATCATGTCGCTGATGGCCTTCTTTTAGGTATGACGTGTAGAATTACTGATTCCTTTCAAACACCTTATTTTATCCCAGCCATAAAAGTTAGTGTATGTTGAACTTAGAAATAGCTCTCCAGGGTCTGTTTTGTAGAGACTGGTTTCTGTTAGCCGAGTAACAAACCTAAAAGCTTGGGAGCGGGAGTGGTACATCCAGAATCGGCGTGGCCACCGTTCTTTGAGCGGGCCCTGTAGTCTTCCTGCTAAAGAAAGGCACTTCCTTTCCCTGAGGTCAGTGCCATAATCAGTGTCCTGTTTTTTCCCGGCAGAATCTTCTATGTTGCCTTACTGCTGAAATATAGACAGCACAGTGGAGACTGTCCTTCTAAGGTTTAGAAAAGTTCTTCTATGTCAGTGATTTTTGCCTACAAGTCAGTAATTTTGAGAGAAAATTTCAAGTCTTACTTTTGAAGAGTTAGTTTTGCCACTGAAGTGTATCCTTCAGCTGTAGGGCTGAGCACATTGTATGTATCCCATAAATATTTGTGGTTTTTAATTTAATATCACTACTTGGCCATGCTTCACAGCATGGATTGTGTGTTGATTGGTAGAATATTCTTTTTTTCCCCCAGAGAAGGAAGGATTTACTACTTGCAGCAAGAAAGGAGAACACTTGCTTTCCCAAAGCAGTGTCTCTGATTGGTAGGATATTCTGAGTATATAAAAGGTATAAAAGTGTGTTTTTTAAGATTTATTAATTTTATTTTTGGCTGTCCTGGGTCCTTGTTGCGGTGCCCCAGCTTCTCGTGGTGGCGGCTTCTCCTGTCGCAGAGCACGGGGTCGAGGGCACACGGGCTTCAGTAGCCACATGCTCAACCTGGGCTCAGTCGTTGTGGCTTGCAGGCTTAGGTGCTCAGCAGCACGTGGGATCTTCCCTTCCTGCTTGGGAGGGAAGTTTCTTTCATTCCTAGTCTATATTCCTGTCTTCATTGGAAGACTTAAAATTAATGCTGGGCTTTAAACACCTCTCCCCCTTTCTCTTTATCTAAATTCTGTGACTTTCTCAGGGGTGGAAAAGATAAAGGCAGTTTGTTGGATTTCATTAGCTCTAATTTTGGAGGTACAACTTTAAGTGTGGTTACTTAATCCCAGCCAGCCGATTTGATTTGGAGTTTAGACTTGTTTGAAAATAGCCTTGTGTTGTGTTTCAGAGTTAGAGTTGTGAATGTAATGCTAGTTTGAGAATTAATGTGGATGGAATGAACTCAGTGTTTTCTAAATTGACTTAACATCTACGCTTGAACAGAGCTGTTTTGGGAGGTGTGGATGTAAATATATCCTGAGAGTAAGCAACTGAGTGTTTGGAAATCATGTTAGAGACACAACAGGGGAAGGTCATCATCTGAGGAATGTTGGGAACAAAAGCCTGAAGTGAGAGAATTCACTAGCAGAAGAAGGGGCCTCATTTGAAGAGCAGAGGAGACTGAGACTGCAGCGCTCAGGACTCAGATCCTCTGCATGGTAGTGTTCTGATAGTGCTTTGTGGATGTGTAGCGGTTACTTGATCAGCTGACATACCAAACTCAGAAAGAAAAAGCCATCTTCAATCTGACAGTGGGTAGGGAGGAGGAGGAGGTGTATTTATTTTTACCACCCTATATTGAAAAAAAAGTTAAGCTATAAACTACCAAGAATTCACCACTTAGAGGACTCTCTTGCTTTAATCCTTGATTAGCAGCTGTAACTGGGTTGCTGTAACTCTCCTTTGTCAGTCTTATGCAGCCCAGTCTCTAAGTGGATTTCTTTTCTTTCACAGACAGCAAAAAGGGCAAAAGCTTAAATGGGAAGTTAGTAACAGCCATTAACAATGTTTAGAAGTCAAGGAAGATGAACAGAATTGAGAGTGTGTTTATATGTACTTGAAAATACATCTTGACCTGAACCTTCTCCTGAGACTGTGGTGTCACAAAAATGATTTGGAGCACATCAGTCTTTGTTGTTTAGAGTCAGTGCTGTGTGTGTGCAGTCAGTGTTGTGCTCTGTATGTGCAGAGTCAGTGTTGTGTGTGTGTGTGCATTCAGTGCTATGCTGTGTGTGTGCAGTCAGTGCTGTGTGTGTAGAGTCAGTGTTATGTGTGTGTAGAGTCAGTGCTGTGTGTGTAGAGTCCGTGTTAGGTGTGTGTAGAGTCCGTGTTATGTGTGTGTAGAGTCCGTGTTATGTGTGTGTAGAGTCAGTGTTAGGTGTGTGTAGAGTCAGTGTTACGTGTGTGTAGAGTCCGTGTTATGTGTGTGTAGAGTCCGTGTTATGTGTGTGTAGAGTCAGTGTTAGGTGTGTGTAGAGTCAGTGTTATGTGTGTGTAGAGTCAGTGCTGTGTGTGCAGAGTCAGTGTTATGTGTGTGTAGAGTCAGTGCTGTGTGTGCAGAGTCAGTGTTATGTGTGTGTAGAGTCAGTGCTGTGTGTGTGCAGAGAGGCTGTACAATCTGCTGTGCAGATAGGCTGTGGCAGCTCAACAGATTCATGATAGAATAGTAGTAGATGTTATTAAAAAGTAATAGATTCTTCAGATATTCTTAATTCCTTTTCCTCATCATCTGCTTAGTATTTAATTTAAATATTAGCCTTGTATCATGATTGAAGGAAGGAGTTTAACCACATTGTTAGATTTTCTGAGATGAGTATTCTCTACTGACATTTTTGTCATGGTGGGCACTCGTTCCTGTTGTGGCTGTGGAGCAAATTCACTACATGCAAACAGATTAAAAACCACCACCACAATATTGTCATTATCCTCCAATTAAATTAAAATTTTTTTTAATAATTTTTTTTTTCTTTTAAAGTAACTTTTAAAGGCTCAGATTTTAAAATGACATTGGGTAAATCTTTTAAATGACAGTGTGACTCTTGCTGAGTTCTCTGCTCTTGGGAACTCAGTGTCCTTGGGTGTCTTCTGTCATGTTATAGTTTCAGGAGTCTACAGAGGGAGGTATTCCATTTGGGTTAAGCATAGTTTTGTGAAACTTTCATTTGTTAAGAAACTGAATGTAAAGCAAACTGTAGTTCATACAGGGAGATAGATGTATGCAGAGGGAATGGGAGGGATGTCTAGGGAAATTTATCCACACTTTCACAGTAAGAAATAGAATGTCTCAACAGACTTAAACATGAAGAACAGGAAAAGAAATGGTCTGTATGCAGTTATACAGACTTAATATAGGAGTAAAAGAAGGTTGAGGAAAAAAAATTTAATATGAGTGGAACAAAGGCTGTATAACCAACTCTGTTTTCTGATGGAGAGGGAGCACCCAGTTAGTCTGTCTTAAAGACTGTGATAGAACCTGGCAGACAGTAGTTCCAAGTCACGAACTTAGAAAATCATTAAAACATTTGGATTAAGAGTAGACAGAAAGCAGTGCCTGCAGTGTCAGCAAAAAGGCAAGAAGGAGCTTAATGTGTGAGAGATGCCAAAAAGTTTATAGTGAGGAAGAGATAAAAAATGAGGATTAATTGGATACAACTTGTTACTAATACTAAAAGTGAAAAGTGAAAGTGAAGTTGCTCACTCGTGTCTGACTCTTTGCGACCCCATGGACTGTAGCCTACCAGGCTCCTCCCTCCAGGCAAGAGTACTGGAGTGGGTTGCCATTTCCTTCTCCAGGGGATCTTCCAGACCCAGGGATCGAACCCAGGTCTCCCTCATTCCAGGTAGATGCTTTAACCTCTGAGCCACCAGGGAAGCCCGTTACTACTTGTTATTTTTACTGTTGCTAATAATACTTGTCATTTATACTCCCATCTTGTTCCAGACAAGCTATAAAAGGGCTTTCAGAGGAATACAACAAAATATAAACTCCACAGAAAAATAAAATGGGAAAGGGCTGGGACTATAGTTCACAAATGCATCATGAGCTCTTGAAGGGAAGCATGGCTCCATGGTTTCCAGCAGTTAGCTCATTTTCATAAACTTCATAATACTGCCTGCAGCTGCTTATTATAAAGGTCAGTGAGTTCTTCGGACTTTTAACTACCAAATTCATAGTAGGCTGATGATATAACTTAGAAACAATTCAATAAAATGGTTTTGTAGGAGGCAAAAATGATGGTCTAGGTATTCATGTGGGTAAAAAGTAATTGATAGTCAATATCTTGATATTTCTATGAGCATAATAGAATTTTGATAGGTTTTTATATAATTTTAATCTTCCTTAATTGTTTTTCTGATTATGTCATCTTTACTTCCTTAACTGTGAAATCTGCAGTGATTTAAAAGAACCAGCTCCTCCAGGTGAAGTATGGGATATCTCCATTTGATTACCACTGATCTCCTTTTTGGGGAAGTTAAGAATCCTTTTTTAAAAAATCCTTTTCAGGAATAGGATAACTGTGTAGCAGAATTGCTTCTAAGACTAGTTCTCTTTGTCATAGGAAGAGTATTAAAACTCGTACTTTGATCTTTTAATAACAAAATGATGACATATATTAATGTGCCTTTTTTTTTTTTTTTTTTAAACCAGCATATCTTTCTGAAGCCATGAAGCTAACACAGTCTGAGCAGGTAAGACACTTTTAATATTTCCAACAAGGGTTAGAAAGGTTTTCTTGTGGAGACTTGAATTGTGTATAAAATAAAGTTCTTGAAGGGAAACATGGCTCCTCCCAAAACACTACAGTCAAAAATACATAAATTGGGGAAGAGATTAGTTTTTCAGAAAGGAAATTAAAACTAAATGAATTGACATACACATACTACTATATATAAAATACATAATCAACAAAGACCTACTTCATAGCACAGGGACCTCTATTCAATACTCTATTATAATGACCCGTCTGGGAAAAGAATCTAGAAGAGTAGATATATGTATATTTGTAACTGATTCACTTTACTGTACACCTGAGACTAGTACAACTTTGTAAGTCAACTATACTCCAATATAAAATAAAAATTAAAACTAAATTGCTGCTGATGGCATGCAGAAACTGCTTGTCCTTTTTTTCCTAGGGTTTTCTCATAGACCTTGGATTGCCATGTGTGTCTTTTAGAGACCCCTCTAAAAGGCACTCTATCAGAATGCCTTTTCTGATATTTAGCTCACAGTAAGCAAGCTGGCCTGGCCAAGGGGAAACCAGTTGGCCTTTCCTTTGCTTGTCAAAGATCATTTAAATCCAAACCTGTCTTTTCCTGAACTCCTAAGCGGTTCTGGCGCTTTTATTTCACCAGTGGCTTTACATTGTCTTCTGTGTTTGTGGAGGGCCTGCCTAGGGTTTTAAAATGCCTTTATACAAAGCTAAATCTTCAACCAAAGGTGATTTCCTGATAATAAAAGTGGCAGATACAGAGAAGTTATTTGGTAAATCTTTAATTGACTTAAGGAGATCTGAGGGGATCTCAGTGACAGGGGAAAAATACCAATTCTGTAGAAGCTGTGATCCATTCTGTGTACTTCCTTTTGACTGTCCAGAACTGCTTGTGTTAACAATGTGATATGGACAATGCATTGAACCCTTGTTGATAGAAAGACTTTAGCTAGTTGTAGGAGTCCAAACTGGAAATTTTCTGATTTTAAGCTGAGTACAAATAGCATTGCAGAGGGCTGAGGCACATTCAAAAAAGGTACGATTCAGTGTGTTGATTTGGAATTGGAATAGGACTTACTCTGACTTCTTGAACAGTGTTTTGTTTATGAATAAAGATGGTAGCTTACCTAGAAAGACTCTATTATTTTGGAAAATGTTTGGCGTTCTATGGAATTGCAAACATAGTATAAATTTTAAAAATTCAAGTGATACTGGCTTATTCAGAAAGGAAAATACTAGAATACCATTTACTGGATATTACTCAAGAGACTTTTAAAAAATGTTGAATTATACCTTTCTTTCTGTGTAATAGGCTCACTTATCACTGGAACTGCAAAGGGATAGCCACATGAAACAGCTCCTCCTCATCCAGGAGAGATGGAAGAGGGCAAAGCGGGAGGAGAGACTGCAAGCCCAGCAGAGTGCAGACAAGGACGCAGCCGCCCAGCTCCAGGCATCTCACAGACCCTCCGCTGAGGATGCAGCCAGCCAGAGGCCCCTGCTCTCTCAGAAGTACAGCCCTTCCACAGAGAAACACTTGCCTGAAATTCAGGGGGTCTTTGACAGGGATCCAGACACACTACTGTTTTTACTTCAGCAGAAGAGGGAGCCAACAGAGCCATGCATTGGAAGCAAAGCCCCAAAAGATGATAAAACAATTATAGAGGAGCAGGCCACCAAAATTGCAGATTTGAAGAGGCATGTGGAATTCCTTGTGGCTGAGAATGAAAGATTACGGAGAGAGAATAAACAGCTAAAGGCAGAAAAGGCGAGACTTCTAAAAGGCCCAATAGAAAAGGAGCTTGATGTAGATGCTGATTTTGTAGAAAAGTCAGAGTTATGGAGCTTGCCACCACATTCAGAAACTGCAACAGCCTCTTCAACCTGGCAGAAGTTTGCTTCAAACACTGGGAAAGCCAAGGATATTCCAATACCCAATCTTCCTCCCTTGGATTTCCCATCTCCAGAACTTCCCCTCATGGAGCTCTCGGAGGATTTTCTGAAAGGATTTATGAATAATTAAAATGGAAGGCCATAGAAGAGGTAAAGAGAGGAAATAATATGGTAATACAGATAATCCAGCAAAAATGAAAAAGGGAAAGCCGCGTGCAAGGGTAGTCCCGGAGATGCTGCGCCAGGCACACTGCAGAGAAGAGGCGTTGACAGGACTTGGCACAGCCACTGCGGAGCGTGTCGCGCG
This sequence comes from Bubalus kerabau, assembly GCF_029407905.1. Classification (NCBI taxonomy): domain Eukaryota; kingdom Metazoa; phylum Chordata; class Mammalia; order Artiodactyla; family Bovidae; genus Bubalus; species Bubalus kerabau. Next base: position 142,455,589 of record NC_073624.1, read on the forward strand.
TCTGATGTACTGACTCATTAATGATTCCAGACTTGGCAGATACGAAACTGTTGGAGGTTCACTCTCTCCTGATACAAACCAAATGGCTACCTGGAATAATTTTTTTCAAGCAACAATTATTTTTATCTTCAGGGTTAAAATTTATAAAACTATGTTATGTGTAATTAATCTGTAATGCCATAAATGATAATGCAAAACCTAAATAATATGGTTGCCTGAGGGGCTGCCTTGTATTTGAAACATGCTTTCTATCATGCATTGACTGTATGCATCTTGTTATGCACATTTCCTTTGTCTAATGAGGTGTGTAAGACACACCTTTCTAGAAGAAACTGTGTGCCACACTTTGCACTACTCGTAACATAATGATAACCTCAAGACTATCAGGAGAAATATTTAAATTTCCATTTATGAAGAAAGGAACCAAATTATTAGTTATGCTTTTTTTTTTTAATTACCAGTTTACATTATTAATCAGGGTGCATTTTAAGTTCTAACTTTTTTTGTTTATTGTGTAATGCATCATTTGAAAATATCAAGGAAATATCCTTTTGTTTTTAATGATGCATGAGTGGAAGTAATGCTAGTCGGCAGTATTTGATTGTAATAAATCAATAAAGTAATTGTATTTTATACCTTTGTTAAAAGCAAGTTTTGTTCATCTTCTGTGTGGAAATTTTGAACATGAATTTGAAGACATTCTGTCAATTACTTTGATACGTTAGAGATTTTCTTCATGTTTTGTAGTCAGCTACCTCTACAGCTATGGTGGAAGAGAACAAGGAAGTCGCTGAGCCTCTGTGTACCCAGCCTTCGTGGGCTGGCACGCAGGGACAGTGTTCAGGCTGGAGGCAGCCATGCTCCAGCGCAGAGCAGAGGTAGCGAAGTGCTACTTGGATCCTCTCCTCTCTGCAGAGTCCAGTGATGTTCCAGGAGTGGGGAGAAGAGGAAGGTGTAAGTGAAACATGAGGGTATAAGCCACTGGGTGTGTTTAAGGCATACACTTGGTTTATCTTGGGAGAGAGGCAAAAATATGGATGAACGGCATCTCCTGAGGGAATGGGGACAACTGGGCTGAGGGGATAGGGTTGGGCTCACATGTCTAGTGATGAAACCAGCAGAAGGCCGAGGAGATGACGTGACCATGCAGAAGTCCCTTTTTTCCTGTGTCTCATCTTGGTGCAGATGAAACCAAAAATAAACTTAGCTTCTTAAAATAGGATAAGAGTTCTATTCTCTGTTGATCGTCCATCTCAGTGTTGTAGTATCCTAGACTCGGAATACTTTGCTTGCCTAACCATCCTTATAAAAGTTGAGATTTGAAAGATTGTGCCAATAATGACACTGTTATAGCCTATCTATTTTACTTTTAAAAATGAGATGTTATGTTTTGACGTGAACACTTCATAAGACACCCTCCCTTTCTTCCTCTACCATCTCCCTTCCCTGGTCAGCAGTTTGACATGTATTCCACAAGACCCTGTTCTGTGCATTTCCACTAACTTACATGTTAAATAGACGAACGTTACTTTTCCATTGTCTTTGAAGCATTTATTCACGTTTTAGTACTCCTGTTTCATCTTGTTTTTAGGTTTTGTATTTGAGTCTATCAGTAGAATGTATTGGGTTGGCCAAAAGGTTCATTCATGTTTTTCCGTGAGCTGGTTCTGGTATTTTAAAAAGTTAACAAAATTGGTGAATTTTTGTGTAGCAATTTTAATAAGAGAATGGGAGAAAATATTTTCAACATATTATGCTTTATTTCAAAAGAGAAAAATGCAACTGAAATACAGGAAAAGATTTGTGCAGTGTATGGAGGTGTTCTGACTGATGGAATGTGTCAAAAGAGGTTTGTGAAGTTGGCGATTTCTTGCTGAAGGATTCTCCACAGTCGGATAGACAGTTGGAAGTTGATAGCAATCAAATCGAGACATTGAGAACAATCACCATTACACCATGCAGGAAATAGCCAACATATTTCAAAATACCCAACTCAAATTTGAAAATCAGCTGCACCAGTTTGATTATGTTATTCCCTTTGATGTTTGAGTTCTACATAAGTTAAGCAAAAAAAACCTTGACCGTACTTCTCACGATTCTCTACTTAAATGTAATGAAAACATTCATTTTTAGAACAGAAATGGGCAATGTGACAGGCGATGAAAAGTGGATACTGTACCGTGAGGTAAAACAGAAGAGATCATGGGGCAAGTGAAATGAACCACCACCAACCACACTTAATTCAGGCCAGTCTTCATCTAAAGAAGTGATGTAGATATGGTGGGATTGGAAGGGAGTCCTCTATTATGAGCTCCTCTGGACAACCAAACAATTCCAACATGCATACTGCTCCCAGTTAGACCAAGGGAAAGTAGCACTCGACAAATAGTGTCTGGAATTACTGAACAGACTGCATCATCTGCCATCAGGATAGTGCAAGATCACGTTTCTTTGATGATCAGGCAAAACTGTGACAGCTTGACTGGGAAGTTCCGATTCATCCGCTGTACTCACCAGACACTGCACCTTCGGATTTCCAGTATTTGGGTCTTTACAAAATTCTCTTAATGGAAAAAAATGTCAATTCCCTGGAAGACTGTTAAGGTACCTGGAACAGTTTGCTTTGCTTAAAAGGATAAAGTATTGGGAAGATGGGATTATGAAGTTGCCTGAACATTGGCAGAAGTAGTGGAACAAAATGGTGATTAACACTGTTCAATAAAGTTCTTGGTGAAAACAAAAAACGTGTCTTTTATTTATACTTTAAAACCGAAGGAATTTTTTGGCCAACCCAGTATATGCCTTTTGACCAGACGACTTGGTACATTCGTAGCAACCTAACAGTGCCTCCATGGAGTGAGTGAAAGTCGCTCAGGGGTGTCTGACTCTTTGCTACCCCATGGACTACATAGTCCATGGAATTCTCCAGGCCAGAATACTGGAGTGGGTAGCCTTTCCCTTCTCCAGGAGATCTTCCCAACCCAGGAATCAAACCAGGGTCTCCTGCATTGCAGGCAGATTCTTTACCAACTGAGCTATCAGCGTGGGTGCTTAAAACACTATTCCACAAGGCACGTGGCCCATCTCCTAGCCGGGGTTTGTAGGTGCTCTCTCCTCTCTGTGTAGCTTAAGGCCCTTAAAGGAAAGCTTTCTTCCACTAAATGAAAATGAATTATGCATGTACTGGAAGTGGAGTAGACTTGTCCTTCCTTACTCAGTGGTGGCCTCTGCTTTTGAACCCAGATAACTATCTGGGCATTAGAAAGCAGTCCTAAATTCTTACTCTTAGCTTTTCACAGAATGTCAACAAAAACATTTAAAGTGAGTATGTAGTAACAGTCTTGGTATAATGTCATGGTAACCACAGGTAAATCCATACTGAATTCAGAAACCATGCTTATGAGGAAATAAGATACTTTTCAAAATCATTCTTGAAGCTATTGTCTATCCCTAGTCTCTTAACAGAAGGTTATTGAAATAATGAAAATATTTTGTCTCTAGATAAGTTAATTCAAAACATTAAAGCGCTTTCTGCTTTTAACACTTTTAAAAAAATTGTAGTTGGGATTTACAGTATTAGTTTCAGGTGTACATATAGTGATTTGTTATTTTTATAAATTTTACTCCATTTAAAATTAAAATTTCAGCTGTATTCCCTGTTCAATATATCCTTGCAGCTTGTTTATTCACAGTACTTTGTACCTCTTAGCCCCATATCCCAGTCTTGGCCCTCCACACTTCCATGTCCCAGTAAGTAGTTTGTCTTCTATTATCTGTGAGTCTGTTTTATAATCATCTTTTAAGGTGATAATATACAGGGTTTGTCCTTCTGATGTATTTCACTAAGCATAATACCCTACTGGTCCATCCGTATTAATGCAAATGGAAGAATTTTTCTTTCTTCTGGCCAAGTAATATTACATTTTACAGCCATACTGACAGGTCTGAGGTCATATCTCGTGGTTTTGATGTGCATTTCTCTGACTAGCAATGTTGAGCATCTTTTCATGTGTCTGTTGGCCATCTGTCTTCTTTGGAAAAATGTCTTTTTAAATTTACTGTCCACATTTAATTAATGAGCTGTTTATATAGTTCAGATACTAACCTATATTAGTCATAACACAAGTATTTTCTCCTATTCAGTAGGTTTGTCTGTGTCAGTGGTTTTCTTTGCTGGACAAGAACTTTTGTTTAATTTGGTCTCACTTGTTTACTTTTGCCTTTGTTTCCTTTTCCTGAGGAGACAGATTTTTTAAAAAAAGTGATTTATACTGAAGAGTGTTCTGCCTGTTTTCTTCTAAAAGTTTTACGATTTCTGGTCTAAACATTAAGGTCTTTTATCAAGGGACTAGATCTGATAGACTGCCTGATGAACTATGGAATGAGGTTCGTGACATTGTACAGGAGACAGGGATCAAGACCATCCCCATGGAAAAGAAATGCAAAAGAGCAAAATGGCTGTCTGGGGAGGCCTTACAAATAGCTGTGAAAAGAAGAGAAGTGAAAAGCAAAGGAAAAAAGGAAAGATATAAGCATCTGAATGCAGAGTTCCAAAGAACAGCAAGAAGAGATAAGCCTTCTTCAGCTATCAATGCAAAGAAATAGAGGAAAACAACAGAATGGGAAAGACTAGGGATCTCTTCAAGAAAATCAGAGATACCAAAGGAACATTTCATGCAAAGATGGGCTGGATAAAGGACAGAAATGGTATGGACCTAACAGAAGCAGAAGATACTAAGAAGAGATGGCAAGAATACACAGAAGAACTGTACAAAAAAGATTTTCACGACCCAGATAGTCACGATGGTTTGATCACTGACCTAGAGCCAGACATCCTGGAATGTGAAGTCAGGTGGGCCTTAGAAAGCATCACTATGAACAAAGCTAGTGGAGGTGATGGAATTCCAGTTGAGCTATTCCAAATCCTGAAAGATGATGCTGTGAAAGTGCTGCACTCAATATGCCAGCAAATTTGGAAAACTCAGCAGTGGCCACAGGACTGGAAAAGGTCAGTTTTCATTCCAATCCCAAAGAAAGGCAATGCCAAAGAATGCTCCAACTACCGCACCAGTTGCACTCATCTCACACGCTAGTAAAGTAATGCTCAAAATTCTCTAAGCCAGGCTTCAGCAATATGTGAACCGTAAGCTTCCTGATATTCAAGCTGGTTTTAGAAAAGGCAGAGGAACCAGAGATCAAATTGCCAACATCCGCTGGATCATGGAAAAAGCAAGCGAGTTCCAGAAAAACATCTATTTCTGCTTTATTGACTATGCCAAAGCCTTTGACTGTGTGGATCACAATCAACTGTGGAAAATTCTGAGAGATGGGAGCACCAGACCACCTGATCTGTGTCTTGAGAAGTTTGTATGCAGGTCAGGAAGCAACAGTTAGAACTGGACATGGAACAACAGACTGGTTCCAAATAGGAAAAGGAGTTCGTCAAGGCTGTATATTGTCACCCTGTTTATTTAACTTATATGCAGAGTACATCATGAGAAACACTGGACTGGAAGAAACACAAGCTGGAATCAAGATTGCCGGGAGAAATATCAATAACCTCAGACATGCAGATGACACCACTCTTATGGCAGAAAGTGAAGAGGAACTAAAAAGCGACTTGATGAAAGTGGAGAGTGAAAAAGTTGGCTTAAAGCTCAACATTCAGAAAATGAAGATCATGGCCTCTGGTCCCATCACTTCATGGGAAATAGATGGGGAAACAGCGGAAACAGTGGCAGACTTTATTTTTCTGGGCTCCAAAATCACTACAGATGGTGACTGCAGCCATGAAATTAAAAGATGCTTACTCCTTGGAAGGAAAGTTATGACCAACCTAGATAGCATATTCAAAAGCAGAGACATTACTTTGCCAACAAAGTCCGTCTAGTCAAGGCTATGGTTTTTCCTGTGGTCATGTATGGATGTGAGAGTTGGACTGTGAAGAAGGCTGAGCGCCGAAGAATTGATGCTTTTGAACTGTGGTGTTGGAGAAGACTCTTGAGAGTCCCCTGGACTGCAAGGAGATCCAACCAGTCCATTCTGAAGGAGATCAGCCCTGGGATTTCTTTGGAAGGAATGATGCTAAAGCTGAAACTCGAGTACTTTGGCCACCTCATGCGAAGAGTTGACTCATTGGAAAAGACTCTGATGCTGGGAGGGATTGGGGGCAAGAGGAGAAGGGGACGACAGAGGATGAGATGGCTGGATGGCATCACTGACTCAATGGACGTGAGTCTGAGTGAACTCCGGGAGTTGGTGATGGACAGGGAGGCCTGGTGTGCTGCGATTCATGGGGTCGCAAAGAGTCGGACACGACTGAGCGACTGATCTGATCTGATCCCTTTTGAGTTTACTTTTATGTTAGGGAATGTTCTAATTTCATCCTTTTACATTGAACTGTCCAGTTTTCCCAGCAGCACTTACTGAGGAGCTTAGCTGGCCGTGTGTGTTTATGAGTTGGTTTCTGGGCTATTTTGTTGCATTTCTGTTTTTGTGCTGTACTCTACCATTTCAATTACTGTAGTTTTGCAGTGTAGTTCAGAAGTCAGGGAGCATGATACCTTTTGGCTTTGTTCTTTTTTCTTAAGATTGCTTTGACTGGAACCATTTTTTATGTGATGTTAAAATTTTTAGAATCTTTAAGACCTCCATTTTTTATGTGATGTTAAAATTTTTAGAATCTTTTAAGACCTATTTTCTAAAAGAAATTGAGGCCCTGAAGGAGTTACATAAACTTGTATACCAGATTGGCAGCAGAGCCAAGAGAAGAGTCTAGACTAGCAGTCCTGTGCCGCTTTTCCTGGGCCGTGCTTGGGTTGTTGTAATTTTCCTACCATGGCCCAGCGGCCTGGCCATTCAGGTTTCTCTCAGGCATATACTCTCCCACTGCACCCCAGCTACTGTTCTCCAAGAAGTTGGAGACCACCCATTGAAAGCTGAGCTCCTCCTTAAAATCACTTATAGAAATCGTAATGTCCACTTTCTGTGGTTTCCTTTTTCGTCTTTGAGGAGTTGTGATTGAAGGTTGTTTCAAAAGATGCACACACACCAGAGTGAAGCAGTCTGCTACAGGGTGTATTTACAACCTATTTGAAAAGACGTGACACCTGTGATGATAACAATATCTATTATTATTTACTGAATCATTCTAGACAGTAATCTTTATCATGTTTTGTCATAATCCTAGTGTATCCTAATTGAAGATCTCTGCCAGAATGAGTGGCAAGTGTCTCCCAGGATTTGTCCATCTTGTCCCAGCTGGAAGCCTGTCCTAAGTCACTGCTGACCAACGGTGCCATCTAGTGGATGGTGAGAAACTTTGATTCTTGTTCCCTTGGGAGTGTGTAGTGGGTTGCAGATGAACACAAAATCATTAGTTGGTGTCTAGTAAATCATTCTGTGAAGAATGGTTTTGCATTTATGAATAAGCCAGAAGAGTTAAAGGTGTGCAATATGAATACAGGCACCAGATATTTAGTGAATACCACCGTCCACTAGTACTATAGAATTATAAATATTGCCTTCATGAAAGTAGTGATGTGGTCAGATGAGATGGCTTCCTAGGTCAAGAACAAAGGCATACAGTAGGAAATGAGGAGGAGGAACTGAGTAATCTTGGTCAGAATGAGGTCATGGCAAGACATGAGGAAATATTGGGCAGCTCATACGGATTGTCCTCGCCCATTTCCTAGGAGTGAGGGGCCAGGGTCAGGTGCTGGTCTTGAGGAATGGAAAATACTTGGGTTATGTTTTCAAGGCTAGGATTTGCTCGGTAGCCAAAAGGGTCCTGGTAAGCTGGGGCCAGTTGTTAAGGTCCTTTGTGTGGTAGACACTAAATTGGGGGGTAAAAAGAGGTGGTGTTTTCTCAGTATGGCAGAAGGATGAGAGGTGGACTCAAGATACAAGTGAGATTATCTTGAAGGCCAACAAGTCCAGGGAGAAAAAGGATACAGAACAGTTTAGATACTTAATGACCTCATCAGGGGTTTCCAGAGGTAAATGACAGTTTTGACAGAGGTTAGGAAAGGGAGGCTGTAGAGATTTGAGGAGCGAGATGACTTTCAGGCCTATCTTCCGGGAAGTTGATTCTCCAAATAAGTCTTGGTACTGAGAGTATTACGAAGTCCCAGGGCCTCCGTTGCTACCAACAGGTTTTTTTATTAGCTTCAGATCATATTATTTCCCTGTTCTTAAGAGAAAATGCCTGTGTTCGGGGAAGGGCCCAGGTATCTGAAATAATGCTAATCACGGCTGCAAAATTCTTTAGTTTCAGGGCGAATAAAAACTAAAAGTTGTGTGGAGACAGTAATAGGGTCACAGACCAACTTTATTTAAATAACCAATACTTTGAGTCTTGTGGTAAATTCTAGAAGGACATTTGCTTTGGTCTTTCAGGTTGAATACAGTACTTGAATTAAAAAATTTTAAAACATAGACTCATTTGGCGCAAAACTGGCAAAAGAATGAATAGGATCACAGTTCAGGACAGGGACTTGGACTTTGGTGTAATTTTTCAGCCCAGCTCAAAAAACAGCATTGCCTTTCCATGGTTGTGTTCGGTTGCACGGTTGTGTCTGACTTTGCTACCCTTTGGACCACAGCCCACTGAGCTCCTCTGTCCATGGGGATTCTCCAGGCAAGAAAACTAGAGTGGGTTGCCATGCTCTCCAGGGGATTTCCCAGACCTAGGAATCGAACCAGTCACCTACCTGCACTGCAGGTAGAATCTCTGCCGGCTGAGTCATCAGGGAACAAAGCTCAGTAATAGTAAAATCTAGTAAACTGTAAATCTATTTGTGGGCTTATAAAGCTACTAGAAATATTTACGATTACATACTGTTTGGTTTTTCCCAACTAACATAATACCAGTTTTTATATAACACATGATCTATGCTCTGTGAAGCAGAATAATACAAAAGAAAGACTTGTGGGAAGTAAACCAACAGTGGCCATCCCCTTTTACCCTCAGTCCTTTATACTGGTTGGTACTCAAGTATCTTGATAAATCAGGAAAATACAGATGATGCAACTTTTTAATTCCTGTGGGTTTAAAAAGAGAGTAATTTCAGGATGACTTAGTGTTCATCCCTGTCTTACCTTTTAATTAAACCCTTTCCCCCAGAGTTTAGACAGTAATGGAACTGATAATTGGTTGAAAAGATGTGAATGGAATGCCAAGACCAAAATGTGGACTCCCTAACTCAAGTGCCATATGTGATCCTACGCAGTGCCTCAGAGATCCACTAACCAGGATGGATCCCTGACTCTAGATTGTAATTTCTGGAGCTTGTACATTTTTTTTTAGAACACATAACCATATGTCACCAGGCTCAATTTAAGTGGGCTTACCATTGCGACTTAATTTCTCCTCAGGGAGGATGTGTGACAGGGTGACCAAGTCACATGATAACCCATTAACAGATGTTTCAGCTTTTTTAATATTAGTCCTAGAATTTGTTTCTGAAATTCTGTAGCTTCACTGGATTTTGAAAGCTTTGATTCAAATCATCTTTTGTTGTACAGTCACTTTAGCTGTTTCAAAAATGCCGATTTACCCAAGCATGATTAATATATAGGGAACAATTTGAACATAATGTTTGCTTAAGTGGGAATTCTGACTGCAGGAAAACCATACTGAAGAGGGTGGCACCTGAACTGTCACCATGGCATTGAGCCATGCCCGTCTCCATCTGGTGCTAAAACGTCTCCTCTAGTTTCAGCTAACCTCCTACCACTTGACAGCATCTCCATCACGAGCTGCAACCCTTCTGATGCCCGCTTCCAAAGCCAGCCTCCGGTCTTCAAGGTAGAGTGCCATACCTGCAGTGTTAATCTATCTCTTAAACATTTAACACATGTAAAACCAGTACTGCCTTTAAAAAATGTAGTTCTGATAAAGGTGGTGAATGTTATGCCCACATTCTATCCCACCCCCCCCCCCCTTAAGTCCCATGGTTTTTATGGGACTTTTTGCATGGTGCTATGATTTTTAGGAATTGGCTATAATGGGATTCTGTCTCCTTTAGTAAAAGGTTGTAAGGTGGAAATGTTGTAGGCTGGCTTTTTCCCTTTCCATCTGGAAAAAGTTTGCTAACAAAGTTTTGTTCAACATTTGTTTCTGAAATAATGTTATATTTATTAGAAAATTTTGGTGAAAAGTTCCCATATATGCTATATACGGTTACTAATTTCCAAAGGAACCACTGGACACCTTAGGCTGGCTAAAGTTTCAGCTGATTAAGAAAAGCACCTCACGCGATCAGTGTCTCCAGGTGTTAACCACAGAATAGGGGAGGAGACTACTCTCCCTTGCCTGTGACGCACCCTGGAAGGTGTCCATTGAACTCTATCTTCCATGGGGATTTGTGATATTCACCTCTTAAAATGGCAGTCCTAGAAGCAGCTCCAACCCCTCTGCTCCTTTAGAAGATGAGTTTACTGATTTTCTAAGTCATTGTTCAAAGTATGTTTGATGTCTCAGCTAATGTGTCCAGGAAAGGGGCTAGAAGGCAAGTTAGTATGTCCCCGACTTCACTGCCAGGCTTGATCAGGTTCAGCTTTTGTGTAGGGGTTGTAGTTTGGTTTACAAGTGGCTCAAGCAATAGCAAGAGAAGCAAAAACCTTTTGGAAGAAACTCACCAAAGACTGGGCTCCCGGCTGACTTTAGGGGGCCAGCAGGAATAGTCTACTCTAGAATTAGTGTCTTGGACTTCAAATTAATTTCACATCTAAATTAAATCTGATGGACTATATGAAAACATTAAGCAAAAGGTACCATTTAAGGAGTTGAGGCACTTTTTGAAAAATGGTATTAAAATATAATAAACTTATAAAGGCTGTAGTCATCAGCTGCCTTATCCCCATCTTTAAACCACTGGCCCTGCAGTTATCATCCATGCCATTAACCCCTGTGCCAGGTAGAGTATTAATGTGAAATATAACTGCTCACATCCTGGCTGAAACTTTCCTGGAGCAGAGGGTTACACAGCCTAAAACGGTGGACATGAGCAACAGAATAAAAACTAGCAAGTTATCTACAAGGTCGTAACTTAGGTTACTGTTTTTTTCATTTTAAATGATGTGCTTTCAGCTAAGAAAAGGTCATGCCTTCAACATCCTGCAGGTGTCAGTGGAGGGCTGCATTTTTTTCAGTAAAACTCAAAAGGTTAGGATTATGAGCTTCAAGCAACCAACTGATAATCGACATCAGCTATTAAAGCCAAGACTCCAAATTAATGCAGCTACCAAGGTTGCATAATAAGTAACAGAACTCATATTTAATCCAGGTTGAGTGACTTCAGGCTCTTCCCTGCCTGCCTCCCTGTCTCCTCACACCCCAACTGTATATTAGCAAGTATCTCTGCAGTGAAACACACTTACTTGAAATTGTATAATCTCATAATTATGACTTATAAAATGTATGAGTTCCTCTGTGAAATAAATTTGTTCACAAATAACATGTTGGAGTTTTTTGTATTTATCAGCTGGGCCACAGGACAAGAAACTCGAGGCACTTACCTGTGATGGCCTAAAACAAGCTTAAAAGAAGGACACTGTACCGCAAGAAAATGCTGGTAAGTAAGTTGCCTTGATGAGGAAGCCCCCAGAATACAGATAGCAGGAGGGAGAACACTTACACTAGCCCATTTTTGATAAAGTCCTTTTAATGGAAAATGTAAAACCCCTCTCAACTTTACAAAGCCATATGTAACACTTGCACTTTAACAAATAAAAGCAAGCCAATGTTTTAAAAAAATACATCATTAAATGTATATATGTATATATTTACATAGCATATTAAGTTTAATATTTAGCTTTAAAAGTTCACATAAATTTTACCAAAATGAGACAATTTTAAATAAATTACACCTTTTGAAAATGTTTAATTGTACAGTCAATAGCTTCAACAAAATATTGAAGTGTCTGTAGTATCTACTTTATATACTTTATATTTTACAAATTTTACAATTATTTGGCAGTAATTTTCTGATTATGACATGTATGCTGTGCGATTCAGCAATTTCCCAAATGCAGGCAATAGCTGGTGTTTGTGTCCTATTCTCACAGTAACTGTCTCAATGTAGTGAAAAATATCAGTTATTTTAGTAAACTGTACAAGGTCACATTTACACTGGATCAACAATATAGCATAGAATTTTGTATTTTTTTTTCCAAAAATAAATACATCATTTTAAATCTGGCATTTTCACAAACATCATATACACTATAATACAAAAACAGCTACGAATTGCTGCTTTTAAAATTTAGCTTGTTTTAATATTGAATCACAGGAGCTGTGACTTACGCTATACTGCTGTGGTGTCAGTAACAAGTAATGACTACGGCGAGAATTTCTTGGCACTGATGGTTTCGTGACACTTAAGTCAGTGTACATACATATCATAGCCTAAGAGGAAGTAATTCCAGCTCAATGGTCTAAAAACACTAAACTGGATCACATCTAATTTTCTTCCATAGCCTCTACTTCATCTTCATGTATCTTCAAAGCTCTCACCATTTCCTTGACTGCATGATACAAGATATTTTTAACCTGAAAGAGATGTCGTATTTCTAATCACTTCAGCAGGAGATAAATTAACAAATGAAAATTGCGACAAGACTTTTACAACAAACTTAAGCCAAAGTTAAAATGAGTCACACAATTAAATACTGGTTTGGTTGGTATTGTACTGTGACAAACCAGGCAATGACAGCCTAAGCTGTTATGCATGTATCATAATTCTGAATATTAAAAGCTTGCAGAACAGGAAGTAGTTAGAAAACTCATCTCTTACCTGTAGTTTATCATCATAATTGATTTCTTCCTTCAAAAGTCTCAGTTCTTGTGTTAAATGAAATGACTGTACGAGATGTTCTGGAGACACAAAGTCTTCAGTTACCTGAATACAGCTGTGAAAATTCTGTACCTATTCCCCAACAGAGTAAAATAGAAGTTTTAGGAGGTGGGCAAAGTGGTCTCTTAACAAGAGACAATTCACCAAAGAACTTATTTTCTCCAAAACATCAAATGCATTTCAAAGTGGAACACCACACTTTATGAGAAAGTTTATCACTGAAAAGTTTCATGTAACGCGACTTCATATAAATAGAATATTTTTAAATGATGCAAGAAACAGAACTTTTCCAGGAATCCTTCAGAAAGGCTGATAATTGGATCCTAATTATCAATTTTGTCAAGGTAGATTTTCGTGTGTTAATTAAGAACAAAAACAAACTGCTGTGGAGAAGGGAATGGCAGCCCACTCCAGTATTCTTGCCTGGAGAATCCCATGGGCAGAGGTGCCTGGCGGGCTACAGTCCATGGGGTCGCAGAGTCAGACATGACTGAGCGACTAACAGAGTCCTATAAATTGGGAATTATCAAATTAAAATTTAAATAAGCCTACTAAATATATTTTATAATTTTATCATATATATCTAATCTTTTATTAGATAAATATGTTTAAATATTTTATTGGGAAAATCGTTTTTGAAAGTATGATAATTGCTAACTAGGAAAGCACTAATCATTTTACAGTTATCCTTAGTTGAAGAGTGTAGCTAAGTTATATGTAAGTACTCCTACACTATTACTGTTAATATAGAAGTAGTAGTAATAACAAATGAGATTATTTAGATCAGAGACAGGCAAACTGTGTCCAGCAGGCCAAATCTGGTCTACCACCTGGTGTATGGCAAGTAAGCTGAGAATGGTTTTTACACTTTTAAATGATTGGGGGGAAAAAAATTGTGACATGAAAATTATATGAAATTTGAATTTCAGTGTCCATAAAGTTTTACTGGAACTTAAAAACAAACCCGCTGTATGAAAGGTATGTTTTCCCAATCAGTGCAGTCAATCTGGATGTCTGATGTTGCTCCTTTGACTTTCAGCATTTGGTCAATTCATTGTTAAGTTTCGTTTCTTTAATCTACTCTCTGGTGTAAAACTTAAGTTTGATTATTTAAGCAAAGTTATGACCAACCTAGATAGCTATTGAAAAGCAGAGACATTACTTTGCCAACAAAGGTCCGTTTAGTCAAGGTTATAGTTTTTCCAGTGGTCATATATGGATGTGACAGTTGGACTGTGAAGAAGGCTGAGCACTGAAGAATTGATGCTTTTGAACTGTGGTGTTGGAGAAGACTCTTGAGAGTCCCCTGGACTGCAAGGAGATCCAACCAGTCCATTCTGAAGGAGATCAGCCCTGGGATTTCTTTGGAAGGAATGACGCTAAAGCTGAAACTCCAGTACTTTGGCCACCTCATGCGAAGAGTTGACTCATTGGAAAAGACTCTGATGCTGGGAGGGATTGGGGGCAAGAGGAGAAGGGGACGACAGAGGATGGGATGGCTGGATGGCATCACCGACTCGACGGACGTGAGTTTGAGTGAACTCCGGGAGTTGGTGATGGACAGGGAGGCCTGGCGTGCTGCGATTCATGGGGTCACAAAGAGTTGGACACGACTGAGCAATGGAACTGAACTGTGATGAAAACTAGTTCCAGAAAGATCTTCTGACCACACAGTTTTAGAACTCTCCTAGGATTTTTTTTGTGCCTTTCTTTCAAATCAACCAATTAAAGATATCCTTGAGTCTCTTGTGTTATCGATACAACCGTTTTTCTACTAGTTCTTTTTCTCTTGACTAAGTGGTTTCCCAATAAGCCAGTCAATATCATCTGTTATTTGTTCAGCATGTACAAACTGACTCTGCACTTTACAATTTCTTTAGAACCGCTCGACAGAGAAAGGATCAAGCTTATCCAATCTGGATTATTTCTATGCTGTAACTCCAGTGATGTTAAAAGATATCATAACTCCTTTCCCGGGAAAGGAGAAATAACTGAAAAACTAAGCATTTACATTTATTCTCATTTTTAAAAATATGAAAATAAATTTAATTGAGAGAACTGTGAAGGGGGAGATAGTAAGTGGGAAATAGAGACTGTGGAAAAAATCTGATAAGAGTGATGAAATTCCGAAGGGGCTGGAATTTCTCCTCTGGGTGTAATGACCACCTGAACAGCTGCAGATGTCTTTATTCTTTAACTCAAGCACCGTGCCTCTACTGGTAACTTGATAGCACATATTATTAAACATTTTCTTCATGTAAGCATTAGGTTCTTGGTCCCTCTGGAGACGCACAGTGGATGTCTCACACTGTCAGCATCGCTCTACAGTCCCAGTGGGTCCTCATTATGTGTCTGTAGAACAGATGCTCTATTTCACAGAGCAGGAAAGTATGGACAAGAGATCAGCGCCTGTTCCAAGATAAATCAGCCACTAAATGGCAAGTCAACAGGAACCCAGCTCCCGTGATCTCTTGTGTAGCAGAGATGCTTTACAATCCTGCAGTAACTCAGTCATGCCAACATACACAGTCTCCAAATGCCCTGTCCCATCTTACATTCACCTGAACAAGCTGTGGGGAGTACAGTCAGTTTTTCTGAAGTTCAAGCCTTTAATTTTTAGCATATGAATCTTTAAAAAAAAAAATAACTTCTCTTCATCAATATTTTAATTTTGTTCATACATCATTCGCCGTCCCCACCCCCCCACCCCCCTTTTCATAGTCCTTTAGCCCTTTGAGCATATTTAAGATAACAGACTTGAGGTCTATGACAAGTCAGCCTGATGTCTGGCCTTCCTCTGTTGAGCTGGTTGCCCCTGGGAAGGGGCCATCCTTTACTGTTTCTGTGTAGGCTCGGGAATTCTGGTTGAAAACTGGGCATCTAAACATTATAATGCAGTAGCTACAATCAGATTCTACCCCTGCCGGAGAGTGATGCGTTGACTGACATGGGTTGTAGTCATCTATTTGTTTTATGATCTTTCCAAACTACTTTTGCAAAAGACTGTTGTTTTTGGGTCTGGTCATTGATGTCTGTGTTAGGTTATCTAAGGTGTTATAGAGATTTCCTTCAAGACCAAAAACCACATACCCCTTTCTTCATTAAGCAGGCCCCTGGCCAATGTTAAGTTCTGAAGTAGATTCTGGAGCTCTGAAAAAGTTGGTTCTGTTGGTCTTAGCCAGTTTATGGTTTTAAAAGCACTCTTAGATGATGACTGTTTCCTGATGACCTCAAATTGATATTTATAAATTGCTTAAAGACTTCAGGGTTAGTTTGAAGAGGCAAGGTTTAGTTTTAAAGCAGAACATACGTGAACTTCCCACCCCACTTATCCCTTTCTGGGCCATCTTGTGGGTCATTTTACATTTCACTTCCTTAGTAGATTGTCTTAATTCATACTTGCCTTCAAGGATCAGTTGTAATCATAAGTAGGTAATGTTTAGAAAATGTAACTTTTGTTTTCATGGTGGGGAGGTTATTATCTTAACACTGACTTTTGTCTACGTCCTTTTAGTCATAAGAATGCAGATAATTTACAACTTAGGAATATTATTAACTTACTGTGAATGACCAAACACAAATCAATTAAGCAATTACGGAAAACATTACCAGTAAAGATTCTGTGTTAATTTAGAAAACAAAAAAACTGTTGCTGTTTAGAACTAATAGCTACTCTAAACCTCAGGATACTAGAGCTGAGACAAAGTAAATCCTGGAGGTCAGCATCTATCTGCTTTGTCCAAGGATATACAAACACAGGGGTTCCACAGACTCAGCCATGTTTGCCAACAGAAGATTTTTAAGCCTGCAATTCTAGAATAGTTCTTAGAATATAAGGAGGGCTGCTATGACACTTTCCCTCAGCTTGCCAAGATATACATCTGAACGCCCCTGCTGAGCCACCTGCGGCCCTCCCTCCCCTAGTCCCAGGTCTTTCAAAGTGTTCACTGCTGACAAAGAAAAGTATGTTGATTCTTCCCTAGCACCGCTGGACTGTCAATTCATGTGCTATCATTTGGTTCAAAGTTTCCTGATTGATAGATGCCTTGGGTTTGCCAGGGCTTTCTAATGTGCAGTTCTTAAAGCATGGTTCCCGGACAATAACACCAGAGTCACCTGGGAACTTGTTAGAAATGTAGAATTTCAGGTTCTTCCTCAGACCCACTCTGGGCTTAAGGTCTAGCATTATGTGTTATATCAAGCGCTCCAGGAATTCTGGTGTATGCTATAGTGTGAGAAGCACTGACTTAAGCTCTGGGATTATTTTTAAGAGCTATCTGTGGTTTGGTGGAAGTGTTGAAGCCATCAATGAAAAGTTTTCAGGACTCAGTTCTAAGGACTACATAAAATGTAAATAATCATGCATCTTAAGTCCAAGTTACACTGTGAATGGAGTTTGTACTTCCTTTTAATTCTCTGTAAAAACCACATTACCACCACTTGTGAGTCATGGCCAACACCCTTGCAACAGAGTGCAAATAACTGCACTGTCATTATCACACCCTGTCAAGGAAGGAAGGTAGAAATGCTTGCAATTTTATGCCAAATTATGCAGTAGATAAGTTTTTATTTTGGAACACTCAACAATTTAGTGGCAGAGCTCAAAATAGAATTTGCCAGTTTAGGTCACAGATGCTGCTTCAGTCTATTTAAGCATAGCATCTTAAATAGGAATGTGTGTGTATATACAGATCAGATACCAGTGCACAGAGATGCTAAAGCACAGTGACTTCTGAACTTTAAACAGGATTATTTCACCAATATTTTGAGGAAAAAAAGACTATTCTCTTCCCTCTCTCCCCCTCAAGAAAGTACAAGCAGTAGAGAGACATTTACACTCATGGACTCTCTATGGTTCTCTGCTAATGAATGCCTCTAGGGTAGAGGAACTGAGGGCAAAGGTGAGAAAAAGACTTAATTTTCACCATCAACCCTTGTGTACTGTTTGAATTTTTTAAAATTGGATGGATGTATTACATTTTCAAAAGAAAAAAGATTTAAAAATAGCTGGGCCTCCCTAGCTCAGTTGGTAAAGAATCCACCTGTGATGCAGGAGACCCCAGTTTGATTCCTGGGTAGGGAATATCTGCTGGAGAAGGGATAGGCTTCCCACTCCAGTATTCTTGGGCTTCCCTGTGGCTCAGCTGGTAAAGAATCCGCCTGCAATGTGGGAGACCTGGGTTTGATCCCTGGGTTGGGAAGATCCCCTGGAGAAGGGAAAGGCTCCTCACTCCAATGTTCTGGCCTGGAGAATTCCATGGACTAAGTCCATGGGGTCGCAAAGAGTTGGACACAACTGAGCAACTTTCACTTTTTCCTAAACAGTACTGAACTGAATGTCCACATGAAAAAACAACCTCAGTTCACAAGCACTATGCACAAATATTAACTAAAAAGTAGATAACAGACCTAAACGTAAGACTAACAACTATAAAACTTCTAGAAGAAAATTTAAGAGACAGTTTTTTTGATCTTGACCTAGCCAAAAATTCTGCAGATACAATAAAAGTATAAATAAAGAAAAAAGCTCATCAGTTGAACTTCATCAAAAAGCACTCTTTGGAAGACACTATTAAGAAAATGGAAGGATAAGTAAGCCACAGATTGGGAGAAGATATGTAAAAACTAAAAAGCACATATCAGATATAGGACTCTTAAGCAGAGCAGGTACACACCCCCAACACAGTAAGGAAAAAGAACCCAATTACAAAAATGTATATATGAACGCACTGCAAACACTTCTCCTACTCTTTGGATTACATTTTCACTCTCTTAATAGTGCTTTTTCATGAACAGAAACTTTTAATTTTAATATATTCCAGTTTATGCATTTTGAAAAAACTGGACAAATATTTAAACACACATTTACCAGAACAGATTTACAGATGGCAAGTAAGCACATAAAAAGATGTTCAACTTATTTAGATATTAAGAAAATGTAAATTAAAGCCATAATGAGATAACAATGCATACATTCAGATGCTTAAAAACAAAACTGCCAGTAAACAGAGGAAATGGAACTCACATGTACTGCTTTGGGGAATGGAAAATGGTATAACCACCAGATTCGCAGTATCTTATCAAGTAAATCATACACTTATCCTGTGACCAGGTTGGTATTTACCAAACTGAAATGAAAATCTATGTTCATACAAAAACCCTTAGGTGAATGTGGCTTATAGTGCCTTTGTTACTAATCCAAACTGAAAATAACACAAATGTTCAATTGGTGAACGGATTACAAAACCAAGTGACACATGTAAGCAATGAAAAACTACCCAGTAATAAAAAGAAGCAACTACTGATACAGACTGGTTCCAAACAGGAAAAGGGAGTTCACCAAGGCTGCATATTGTCACCCTGCGTATTTAACTTATATGCAGAGTACATCATGAGAAACGCTGGGCTGGAAGAAGCACAAGCTGGAATCAAGACTGCCGGGAGAAATATCAATAACCTCAGATATGCAGATGACACCACCCTTATGGCAGAAAGTAAAGAGGAACTCAAAAGCCTCTTGATGAAAGTGAAAGAGGAGAGTGAAAAAGTTGGCTTAAAGCTCAACATTCAGAAAACGAAGATCATGGCATCTGGTCCAATCACTTCATGGGAAATAGATGTGGAAACAGTGTCAGACTTTATTTTTTTGGGCTCCAAAATCACTGTAGATGGTGACTGCAGCCATGAAATTAAAAGACGCTTACTCCTTGGAAGGAAAGTTATGACCAACCTAGACAGCATATTCAAAAGCAGAGACATTACTTTGCCAACAGAGGTCCGTCTAGTCAAGGCTATGGTTTTTCCAGCGGTCATGTATGGATGTGAGAGTTGGACTGTGAAGAAGGCCAAGCGCCAAAGAATTGATGCTTTTGACCTGTGGTGTTGGAGAAGACTCTCAAGAGTCCCTTGGACTGAGAGGAGATCCAACCAGTCCATTGTAAAGGAGATCAGCCCTGGGATTTCTTTGGAAGGAATGATGCTAAAGCTGAAACTCCAGTACTTTGGCCACCTCATGTGAAGAGTTGACTCATTGGAAAAGACTCTGATGCTGGGAGGGATTGGGGGCAGGAGGAGAAGGGGACGACAGAGGATGAGATGGCTGGATGGCATCACTGACTCGATGGATGTGAGTCTGAGTGAACTCCAGGAGTTGGTGATGGACAGGGAGGCCTGGTGTGCTGCGATTCATGGGGTTGCAAAGAGTCGGTCACGACTGAGCGACTGAACTGAACTGATACAACAACATGGATGAAACTCCAAGACATTATATTGACTAAGAAAAGTCACACTCAAAGGCTACATATTACATGATTCCAATCATATGACATTCTTATAAAGGCAGGGCTACAGGGAAAGAAAATAGGTAAGTGGTTATAGGAATGTCAGGTAGGAGAAGAGTGACTAAAAGTGGGGGAGAGATAAGTGGAACATGAAAGAAAGTCCAGAGATAAGCCCACACCCCCATGGTCACCTAATCTATGACAAAGGCAAGAATTCAATGAGTGGTACTGGGAAAACTGGACAGTTATATGTAAACAAATGAAACCAGAACCCTCCCAAACACCATACACAAAATTAAGCACAAAATGGATTAAAGACCTAAATGTAAGGCTGGATACTATAAAACTCTTAAGAGGAAAACATAGGCAGACCACTCTCTGACATAAATCACAGCAAGATCTTCTATTTACCTCCTACAGTAATGAAAATAAAAATGAATGGGACCTCATTAAACTTAAAAGCTTTTGCACAGCAAAGGAAATCATTAACAAAACAAAAAGAGAACCCTGAGGACTGGAGAAAATATTTGCAAACAAAGCGACTGACAAGGGATTAATCTCCAAAGTACACAAACAGCTCACGCCGCAGCCCAATAATGAAAAAGAAATGGCCAATCACCATTTGGGGATTGACGTAAACAGACATTTCTCCAAAGATATACAGATGGCCAAAAGGCACATGAAAAAATGCTCAACATCACTAATTACTAGAGAAATGCAATCAAAACTACAATGAGGTACCACCTCACACTGGTCAGGATGGCCACAATCAAAAAAATCTACAAGCAAAGGCTGGAGAGGATGTGGAGAAAAGGAACACTCTTATACTGTTGATGGGAATGTAAACTGGGCTAGTATGGACATTCCTTAAAAAACTGAAAATAGAACTATCATGTGACCCAGCAATCCCACTCCTGTGCATATATCCAAAGAAAACCATGATCTGAAGAGAGACATGTGCCTCAGTTGCAGCACCATCTACAACAGCCAGGACATGGAGACCACCTAGATGTCCACTGACAGAGGAATGGGTAAAGATGCGGCACGCATGTATAGTGGAATACTGCTGCTGCTGCTGCTGCTAAGTCACTTCAGTCGTGTCCGACTCTGTGCAACCCCATAGGAATATTACTCAGCCATAAAAAAAAAAAAAAAAACAAAAAAACTTGCAGTAACATGGGTGGACCTAGAGATTATCATACTGGGTGATGTTAAGAGAAACACAAATATTGTTATCACTTTTATGTGTAATCTAAGAAAATGGTACAAATAAACTTATATACAAAAAAGAAATAGAGTTGCAGAGGCAGAAAACTTATGGTTACCAAGGGGAAGAGAAGGGGTAAATTGGGAAACTATGGTCGATATATACACACTGCTGCTGCTAAGTCGCCTCAGTCGTGTCCGACTCTGTGCAACCCCATAGACGGCAGCCCACCAGGCTCCCCCGTCCCCGGGATTCTCCAGGCAAGAACACTGGAGTGGGTTGCCATTTCCTTCTCCAATGCAGGAAAGTGAAAAGTGAAAGTGAAGTCGCTCAGTCGTGTCTGACTCTTCACGACCCCATGGACTGCAGCCTACCAGGCTCTTCTGTGCGTGGGGTTTTCCAGGCAAGAGCGCTGGAGCGGGTCGCCAGTGCCTTCTCCATATACACACTACTACATATGAAACAGGTAGTAAGGATCTACTGTATAGCACAGGAAACTCTACTCAATACTCTATAATGACCCACATGAGAAAAGACTGTAAAAAAGAGTGGATATATATATAACTGATTCACTTTGCCGTTTACCCGAAATTAACATTATAAATCAACTACACTCCAATAAAAAAACTTTTAAAAAGTTGGGGAAGAAGTAGGCGGAGAGAATTTTTTGAAGCGATGGCAATGTTCTTTATTACCTAATTACACAGATGTGAAAATTCACAGAACTGTATAGTAAAAAAGAGTACATATACTATAT
The DNA here is from genome assembly GCF_029407905.1 of Bubalus kerabau. Lineage (NCBI taxonomy): Eukaryota > Metazoa > Chordata > Mammalia > Artiodactyla > Bovidae > Bubalus > Bubalus kerabau. The sequence goes on from NC_073624.1 coordinate 142,477,690, forward strand.
ATAAATTATACCTTAAAAAAATGCACTGTCCAGTTTGATTTTAAAGGAAATGAATTTTGGATAAACTGAGTATGTGAATAAGGATTTTCAAGGGAACCTGTTTTGTGTTGTCAGATAATTACTTATAGTTGCAAAATATTTACTGTACCATTCTCTTAAACAGACTGCTCCTTTCAGGGCATTTTACATTTGGATAAAGACTAGCTGTTTTCTGGGCTTCCCTGATGCCTCAGACAGTAAATAATCCACCTGCAATGCAACAGATGTGAGTTTAATCCCTGGGTTGGGAAGATCTCCTAGAGAAGGGAAATGGCTACCCACTCCAGGATTCTGGCCTGGAGCATCCCACTGACAGAGGAGCTTGGCAGGCTACAGTCCATGGAGTCACAAAGAGTCAGACATGACTGAGCAACATTCACTTTACTATCTATTTTCTGGTAAGAGGTTAGAAGGCCAAGAATGATACGTGGGGTGCATCCCAATTAAACATGAATCATGAATGACACATCTTTGAAATTATTCTATTAAGTCCATGGGAAAATAAAAACAACTTTAAATCCTAAGAAAAAAACATATAAGTGTAATTTTTTCGCTAGGATGTCACTGTAGAGAAAAAGATATAATGATGATTATATTTTACTACCATAAATGCTATTTAAGAATGATAAATCTAACCCTAAACTTGACATCTTAAATACTCCTTATCACTCAAGGAGTATTTGTGGCTATTAAACAGTGTCATAAATATTATGCAGGCTGTAATTATGTATTGGTATATAAAATGTAGGAAGCTTTCCTTGGTCAAAAGACACACATCAAATACATCTCAATACATCTCTGCAACCTTTAACCAACTCTGAGACAAGGCAGCTTTCTGGATTCCCAGGTTGCCTTTGCCTCTTGTTATTATGAGGGCTAAACTGCTCTCTGGTAGCTTCAGTCTATTTATAGAAACCCCAATACATGCTTTTAATCCAAACCTTCCACATCACTGTCTATTCTATGCCATTCTGCCAGTCAAGCCCCAGAAACAAAAATTAGGTGTTTAGTTTTAAGTTTTGTGAATCAATAGCTATAAAAATTATGTACCATCTTTCTTTGGACATGCTACTGTTACGTAAGCAAACTAAAGGAAGGAAGTCAGGTCAGCAAAAAATAGGAAGGAAGCATAGTGAAAGCCTGCATTATGGAATGGTCTATCCAATAATTCATTCTATTCGAATTTGGTGCCTTAGAAAATATATCATCTCTAAGACCTGATACTCTCCCCTTCTGCTGTTAACTCTCAACTATTGAGAACTGAATATATATAGTAACTTTTTTTCCCTAAAAAGTCTTTAAAATTAGACTTCAGTCCACTAAATCAGAAACAACACAACAATGGGAATCTGGTTCATATTAATACAATTTACAGTCTCAAAGCACTTAATTATATCAGATCTCATCAAGCACTGAAAAGCTGTTTGCTTAATGAAGGCATCCTAGTGTAGGTCATTCTCCTTATGTCTTCTTTGATCTATATTTAACTCGGGACAAGTTCTTTCTGGTTCAGTAACGATGTGCTACAAGTAACTATGTACCTGATGAAGTGCTCCTGCTGGTAAGACAATGGCATCACCAAGGAACTGAACAAGAGTGCAGGTTTTGACTCCATATTCCTCAAGCAGTCTTTGACGAAGCTTTTTGTTTACATACCAACTCTGGTCACGTATTGGATCATGTTCTGGTAGAACTTCAAGGCCTTGTTCTTTTGAAATCTGAAATATGGATTACAATTAAAACATATACCCCAATTTAAATAAAGGAAATGGTGAATCCTGTTAAGCTACACTTCAATTTTCTTTACAATAAGTCTTTTGTTCTCAGAATCTTCTGGAATGATGATTAAGCTTAAGTTAAAGAAAATCATGTTCTACAATTGGAAAAGCAAAAGGATATGAAACTGATACAGACTGATGTAATGTTTAAAAAGTAAATTATACTTTCTCATCTCCTTTCACTATGAAGTTTTCTCTTTTTTAAAAATAGTAATAATGATCATTTTTTCCCAGTTTTTTTGGCTACACCACAAAGTTTGCAGGGATGTTAGTTCTCCGACCAGGGGAACTGGACTCATGCCCCTGCAGTGGAAGCACAGGGCCCTAACCACTGAACCGGCAGGGAATTCGATGACAATGAGGTTTTCATCCATTTGGTTCCTTCCAGTAATTTTAAGAGTACAGCACAAAGATCAGGGAAAGGTTAGTTTAGTAGCTTTCTTCCAAAAGCCAAACCATTTGTATATATGAACTTCACAGATATTTTTTGATGCTCTTCTTTGTTTAAGGTAGGTACAAAGATAAATACCTTATATTGCTAACCTTCTAACCCTTGAGAAATGAATTTCAAGGAACCTTTTGACTAACAAGTGAAATCTTCTGCTTTAAAAAGCATACTTTATAATAAATGAAGACTGGTAGGTGGTTCTGGGATAAGATCGTAGTTACAGGGCCATAGCTCCTTCACTTTTATATGGACCAAAGACAAACGTTAAGTTTATTCAGAAAGAAGAATACGAAAACCAGCAATTATGGTCCCTTAAAAAAAATCCTTATCATTACAAAATTCAGAAAATATTGAGAAAATGGTTTGAACTAATTTCAGATCAACATGTCACTTTTTAACAAGTAAATTAAATTTACAATTACTCAAAATGTCAACCTATTCAACCAGATACGACAGAGTAGAATTACTCCTTATGTCAACAGCCAAAAATATCAACAACATTAAAAAAAAAATCTGCTTTCTTTACATGCTTCTATGACATATTAAATTTTATATTCTATAATTCCAGTCACTACTTTTCACCAAGGTTAACACGACTCATTAACAGATTCTTTATGGGGATAAACAATACTAGTAACTGAGAAGAAACTACCATTCAAATTCCTCAAGAGAAAGGAGCTTTTGATTTTCAAATGAAAAATTACATCCTCCTAAGTAAAAATTATTTAATCATCTTAAAATTATTTAATCATCTTATACTGCTGAATGCCAATGAGTTTACATTAAAAATTAAGTCTTCTTTCAAGGTGAAGAGATAAAACTATGTATGGAACCTAAAATTATACCTTCTGAAGAAATTCCCGTATCTTGTCAACATCTTTCCCAGCATAAATATGCCACAGAGCACCAGGTATTTCACTTGAGTCCTTCAATCGTTTTCTTAAAATGTCATCCAAATCTTCTTCCTCAAATTTCTTGAGTATTCCTAAAATGCAGAATATTTTCATACTGGTCAATAAAGACTACCAGAAAGTCAAGTGACCTAAAATTGACCTCTCAGAGAAGCACAGTGCCTGACTAGACTGGACTCTTAAAGAGGAGATAAACCCAGTTATACATGAACACTGTGATAACTACAAGAGCAGAGAACACTGACCTGGGGACTTAACATTCCCCAGTTCATTTCTTTCTGTAAACCAAGGAACAGGAGATAAAAACTCAAACTTGACCACCTTTTTTCTTCTTGTCCCAAACTATGGTCATAACAATGTTTTATACTCATAGCATTTCATAACTTCCAAAGGACTTTCCTGACTACTATTAGGTCCCTACATAATCTCTATTTTACAGCTGAGCAAAAGGTTCAGTGGGGAGAAAGGATTTGTTCATTACCATGACTAATGAATGGCAGAGCAAAACGTCTCATTTACTATTACTGATTAATCTATAATCAAACGCTAATACTTGAGGTATCAGACCATTCTGCTAATATGTTGACAAATTAAAAACTGTACATATATATATATATGAATGTATAAACAAATGTTAGCTGAAGTTATCTATGAGTGAAGTATAGCAATGTCATCATTTTCAAACTGCTGATTTCACTACAATGAACATTTTAAAGAAATGTTTTAACAGAAAAGGGAACTATTGCTTAACACAAACAATATATCAAATGTTTACTAATTTATGATAGTGAAATCTTTTTTAAATTTAGTTGCGAAGATTTTTTGAAGTCAAACATTAGATGTTTACAAAATACTATCCTAGAATGTTGGGGATTAGTTAAGACTTCCTGGAATAAAAGAGGCTATTAATAAGTGTAGGTAACAAGAATATCACAAGTGCAATCATACAAGTTAAAAGGATGCACAAAGACTAGTTCAGTCCTCAAATTTTTTTCTTAGTTTTTATTTTTGGCCTCACTGTATAGCAGACATGTGGGACCTTAGTTCCCTGACTAGAAAGTGAACCAACATCCCCTGAATTCGAAGCATGAAGTCTTAACCACTGGGCCACCAGGGAACTCCCCTGTCAAATGTTATCTTTAAATAAAAAAGATAAAGAAAATTGTTACTGCTCTGTGAATTTTTAAAAGCTACTACAAAGAATACATCACGTTTCCTACTTTATGATAGTGAAATCACAAGGACAAAGAGGACTGTTGGAGCAGAGAAGGTTTACACTTTAATAAAGACCTTGATCTGATCTATGTTTTGAGGAATTTGAATGAATACAGGAATCTGCTAGGGAGACACAGAAGTTGGGGAGCCATCATAGGTGGAGAAGAAAGCATGTGCTTAAGTAGGTACCAAAACATTTTTTTATGGTGACCAACTATAAAAACTGGCAAATTAAAAAAGTCCAAAAATTAAAGTGCTAATGAACTTTTCTCAAAAGATCAAATATTATGTTATGAAAAAGAGGGATGGGAAATGAATTAGGAAGATGAAAAAGTTCTAGCATTTAAGGACATGAAAGAAAAGCAGAGGAGAAAAGCAGATTGTATAACCTACAACCACCTCTGTATTGTAGACTAAGTGCTACAGGGGATAATTTGAATGAAGTACAATAAGATGCAAATGATTTACCTTAGTATCTGCAAGGGGACTGGTCCCAGGACCCTCCACCCCCACCCATGGCAGAGACCAAATTCCACAGATGTTCAAATTGGTTAAGTATTTTTACCTTCCCTCACCCTGTATACTTTTAGACCATGTATAATACCTAATATACTATAAATGCTATGTAAATAACTATAAATATGGAGAAGGCAATGGCACCCCACTCTGGTACTCTTGCCTGGAAAATCCCATGGATGGAGGAGCCTGGAAGGCTGCAGTCCATGGGGTTGCTAGGAGTCGGACACAACTGAGCGACTTCACTTTCACTTTTCACTTTTATGCATTGGAGAAGGAAATGGCAACCCACTCCAGTGTTCTTGCCTGGAGAATCCCAGGGACGGGGAGCCTGGTGGGCTGCTGTCTATGGGGTCACACAGAGTCGGACACGACAGCAAATAATTATAAATACAATATGAAAAACATGCAAATAGTTGCTAGACACAGCAAATTCCTTTTTCATTTTTTGGGTGGCAGAATTAGAAACTTTTGGAGTACAGCATGTTTTTATTTTTTTATTGGGGTACAATGTTGTGTTAGCCAAATTCAAGTTTTGCTTTTTGAAACTTACTAGAAGTTTCTCTTTCCTCAATTATTTTCTATCCTTGGTTGGTTGAATCCACACGTGTGGAACCCACAGATTCAAAGGGGTAACTCTAACTCTATGGCACTACAGGCTTTGAAAAGGTAAGTAATCTGGCACCAAAGGACACACACTTCTGTGCTAGAGCTCAGACTATAACTCAAGTGTGCTTGACTTTCAGATTCTTGGGAATGGGGGAGGTAAGAGTTTTTACTGATTATAACAGTTAAATTAGCTGAGCAACTATGAGTTTCTATAGTTTTGGAGGAATTTAGCTTGTGCATTATGTGTGTGTGTACTCAGTTGCTAAGTTGTGTCCCACGCTTTTTGACCCCATGGACTGTAGCTCGTCAGGCTTCTCTGTCCATGGGATTCTCCAGGCAAGAATACTGGGGTGGGTTGCCATTTCCTTCTCCAGGGGATCTTCCTGACTCAGGGATTGAACCTGAGTCTTCTGCACTGGCACGCAGATGCTTTCCACTGAGCCACCTTGTGTATTACAGAGGCTGTTAAATATACATGATCAGAGTGAATACATAATAAACTTCCAGGTCCTGAGCACCTAGCCACTAAGCTGCAGATACATTCTGGGTTCCAGAAAAAACTGTTGAACTAAGTAGTGGCTGGAAGTCATGTATAGACTTTCACAGGAAGTGCATGTAAACCAGAATGGGAATAAAGTCTATAACCCTAGAAAAGTCTGTGATTCCATTATACGAAGAATGAAAGGTGTAGTGTTACTGAAGCCACAGTCAGTATTTGAAGAAGAGGCAGTGATTAACAGTGTCATTTATTACAGATGGCTTAAATAATAAAAGGACCAGGAAGAAACTACTGTACTGAACTATGACTGTCCGTGAGAGCCATAGCGACAGTAATCTCAGCGGGGCAGCGGGCAGGGGCCAACCCGCACTGAGCTGAAACAGGAAAGGGAGGTGACAGACACAGCAAAGAATCATCCTGAGGGCAGGAGTAACAGGAGAGTGGCCAGAAGACAAGATTTGAAGGCTTTGTGAGAAAGGTGGACAAGTCTAAAGTTTGCTCCTATGCTCAGAAAAGAAGCCAGTGTAAAAAGAAAAGTGTAAGGACCAATGTCTATAACGAAGGGAATGATAGATGGACAGATGGAACAAGGTTTCAAAAAGACACCTAGAGGGCAGGCTCTAAAATCTATACACTGGATAGAAAATTTATTTCTACTTAGGAAAAAGGCCCCTTCTCTTTGGTATCAGAAGGGAAAAAAAGCATGCCTGAGATACGAACATGTCTTCATCATCTTCATAACAAAGACCTAGTTTCTATTCTTTACTAAATGTTTTTAAGTGAGCTTACCATTTTATTTTTATACACTCAATAATAATATGAAAGGAGTAAATAAAAAAATATTCACTTCTAAGACTTTCCTGGTGGTCCAGTGGCTGAGAGTCCACCTGTGAGTGTAGGGGCCACAGGTGTGACCCCTGCTCCAGGAAGACCCCACACGCTACAGGGCAACTAAGCCCATGCCCACAACTGCTGAGCCTGAGCCCTAGTGCACTCCGCAAGAGATGCCATCGTAACGAGAAGCGTGTGCACCACACCACAGAAACGCCCAACAGTCACAAAGCCCAGCACAGCCAAAAATAAATCTCATTCTTTTTTTGGTGGTGGTGGTACAGTCGCTGAGTCATATCCGACTCTTATGACTGTAGCCTGACAGTCTCCTCTGCCCAAGGGATTTCCCAGGCAAGAGTACTGGAGTAGGTTGCCATGTCCTTCTCCAGGGGATCTTCCTGATCTAGGGATCAAACCCACGTCCCCTGCATTGCAGGTAGATTCTTTACCAAGTGAACCACCAGGGAAATCCTAAAAGTGAATCTAACTTACTTTTAAAATTGAAAATCCTTTGTGTAAAAAAAAAAAAAAAAAAAAAGCCAGGTAAAATAATCATACCTCAAAATGAGTATTAAATATCCCTAAATACACTGCAATTTTGAGGGGAATCTTTGATGTTAACTCAGAGGCTGACATTCTGGATAGTACTACTGGGTGTGGTTCAGTTCAGTTCAGTCGCTCAGTCATTGTCTGACTCTTCGCGACCCCATGAATCGCAGCACGCCAGGCTTCCCTGTCCATCACCATCTCCCGGAGTTCACTTAAACTCATATCCATTAAGTCGGTGATGCCATCCACCCATCTCATCCTCTGTCGTCCCCTTCTCCTCCTGCCCCCAATCCCTCCCAGCATCAGAGTCTTTTCCAATGAGTCAACTCTTCGCATGAGGTGGCCAAAGTACTGGAGTTTCAGCTTTAGCCTCATTGTGGTTATTCAACTGTTTTTCCAAAACACCACTATTCTTAAAGTTTCTTTACCTGCTTTTGAGAGAATGCCATTTCCTTTTGCTATGCCAACATAGACTAGAATATTTACAACATCAGAAACTTCAACATGTAGATTTGTTGTTCCTATATCATGATCTTTAGCAGCAGCTACACCTGTGTATAAAATAAAATTTTATTTAACGTAATACTTTATATACCCTACATATTCCTTCCAAAATCAACTCTATGAGGAAGTCTGTTAGTTATAATTTGAGCTTTAGTCTCCTTATTCTAACACCTGCCCACAAAATATCAAATATCCATGAAATATACCATAAAAGTTAATAGAAAATGTAACTATATTTTTACGCTATTGGCTATTAATACCTAATATAAACTGGTCTGCTTCAAAAAATATTTCAAAGAATTATTAATGGAACAGATTTAGTAGAATCTAAAAATGATTAGACAATTTATCTTTGGTCAGAAGTTATTTAAAATTCCACATACTCCAAGCTGATAGAAATGCAAATATGTACTTACCATAAGCACTGCACAACCTGGGTCCTAGATCAGGGCGCACAAAGAACCCCGGTAAATGAGAGGCCAGGTTGAATTTTCCTTCTGGATTACAATATTCTGGCAATGGCAGGCTTTTTAAAAGATCTTCATATCTGAATAACAACAGTGACTTTTTTTTAAGTAAAGATTTACATTCTTAAGTATTTTCAAATATATTATGTTCAAGTTGTTACACTTTCCATAAGGCCTCTAACAGTTAAAAAACTTTTCTTGGCTTCATTCAAACTTTAAATGAATGCATAATATACAGATAAGCAAAGAATAGAAGTGATTCTGACTAAAACTGCAATTCTGCTTCCCTAAACACAGCAAACTGAGAGCACCAGGAGAAGGGAGGTGCCAGCGGGGCCTCCTGTTCTTTGACAGAGCCTTCTCTTCTTTACTGCCCCAGCAAAGACAGTCACATTCTCCTGCTGAGACCACAGAGATTCAGTTCTGTAACTTTTTTTCTTACTTCCTTTTAATTGAGGAAGATACTACTTAAAGCTCCCATTTGTAGTTTATTATCTCACTCCTTGGATAATCTCAGCTCAACCTCAAAAGTCAAGAGTCAAAATAGCCAAGTATAAAAAAATATACCTTGCTGGCATCATAGTCTTGAAGTCTTCTCCTGAAGGGCAGTCTTTCAATTTTAAAACAACTGTTTCTCCACTTTTTGTTTTTTGCCGTTCTATAAGAATGCAATTGATTATTAAAAAGATAATTTTTGCCTTTTTATTTTTATTAATGTTTGAAGAGGAAAGAAAAAACGTAAACTGAATGAATACCTCTTGTTATACAGTAGTTACTTAAAAGAATGCTTTTATTTATGTATTCATATAGTATAAAGATGTTTATTCCTTATGTAGATATTTGCAACATTAAAAAATTCTTTAAAAAAAACCCTCTTTACAACTGTTACTAAGGTTAAAATTATAATATTATTACATTTTTATTTTTAATTTTTCAAAATGTTTTACACAAAGTATTTAATCCAAGTTTCAAAAGTTTTTGGGGTTGGTTGCCAAAAAAATTCCCCAGGAATATTAATATACTGAATATGGCAGAAAGAAACAATGACTTTTTTTGGCGGGGGCGGTCACTGTATCCCCTGATTTGTGTAATCTTAGTTCACCCACCAGGGATTGAACCTGGACCATAGCAGTGAAAGCCTGAGAACTAACCACTGGCTCACCAGGCTATTTCTAAATGACTTCTTTATCATCAAAGGAAATGAGGGACAGAGACAGGAATAGGACCTAGTCTTTTGATTCCAAGTACTTGTTTCTTTTGACCAGAAAACAAAGTAATACAAATGTTTCAAAGATTTAAACAATGTTAAGTCATATTTCCAATTTATCATTTTGGGAAGACAGGTTTAAGAAAATAGTAAAACAAACAACAACAAAAAAACCAACATACTTGAAACTTCCTCAAAACCATCCCAGAATTCCTTAACATTGGCATTTGAAATAATGCTGTCTTTGCAGTTGAGGAGATCAGCTTGGTGGTCTCCAAAATCAAGACTAATTGAGTCCGCCTTCCACAAGCTAATGTTCATTTTCTTATGCACGCCAGAAACCACTGCAGGCTTATAAACGATAGATAATTAAAAATTAAAATATATACATGGACACTTCAAAAATTTGATTTTATACACAACATACAGAAAATAGTTAATGTGTTGAATTTATGGACTAATTAATGACAAACTGTGAGAATTAAAGCAGCTTTTAAAAATAGTTCCTGACCTGGAAAGATGTTCACAATATATTTTCAAAGAGAAAAAGTGATAAGAGAATGCCATGTACTGGCAGAGTACACTGTCATTTTTGAAAACAATAATTATAATATGTAGTATTTTTCAGGAAAGAGTCTGAAAGGCTACACTAAAATTTTCATTTTTAAGCAATTTAATGTTTTCATGTTTTCTTTATAATTCATTTCTATAGACAAAACATACCTTGTACATATGTAATAAGATTTCTAAATATATAGTCTTTTGGATTAAAACAAATTATATCCATTTTGATTTTATATCAGTTAGAATACACATACATTCTTTACCTCTACAAAGATAATGACAAGTAAAAATATTAACCACCAAGCACAACAACAATAAATTTAAAATCTATGACTGATTCCCTGAAAGTCAATTGGTTCTTTGAAATCACATGAATTCCAATTTCCTCCAGACTCTCTAACCCAGAAACCAACAATTGAAGATTTGAGGTTTTAAAACTCCAATGCCGATGTCAAAAAAAGACCTCTAAGGCAATCTGATGCACTATTCTTAGGTGTTTTTTTTTTAATCCTTTAATAAATGAAGTAAAAAGAAAACAGAAAGTTGTGACTTGAAGAGTCTCTTGTAACAGATATTTTTACATACTCTTAAAACACATAAAATAAGTCTGAGGAGCCATAAGTACAGAATAACCTCAAGCTAAGGTTGTTATCACAAAAGATATGTCAAAAACATAAAACAAACACTACACTAAGAATAAGAAGTTAACAACTTGGGTAACTGCAACATTAAAATTCCTTTCAATGGGCTAATATATCCAACTATAAAAACAGGTCAACTATTAGATAATTAACTATGGCTGATCATTCACATATATTAATTTCCAGACCATACTATGTCTATTCAGTAATACTTCTATCCAGCCTTGTAACATTCCTTATTACAGTAACCAGCAGCTTGGGAAAAGTAAAATTTAAAAAATATATTAGAATATTCTCAAGCAGAATTCTTAGGTTACTATCATCATCATCTTCCTGAAATACTGAAAGCCTTCGTAATTTGACCCCTTGCCTCTAGTCTTATTCCAATTCAACTTCTAATCTGCTTTGCTGTGTTATTCTATGTTGATCTGTACTACACATGAAATACAGCCAATATTTTATAACAACCACAAATGGAGTATGACCTTTAAAAAAATGTGAATCACTGTATCGTACACCTATGACACATAACATTGTACATCAACTATATTCCAATTTTTAAAAAGTCAACCTGATTACTTTGATTCTTCAATTAAAACTGTCATCTATAGGATAAAGTTCAACTCTTGAGCATGATATAAAGGTCCCTCATAATTATAACTAAACACCTCATTTCCCCATCATTACCCCACAAAACTCTTACGTCAGGTAATCAAAGCTACTGAACAGTTCCTCTAACACCTGATCCTTTTTATTTCCAACCTCCCATCCATCTAGAAAATTCCTGAGACAACATCAATTTAGACTACCAGCCCTTTTGAATTAGTACTCTAGCTTAGCCATTCACTCTTTTAAGTTTCCATAGTACCTGAAACAAAATTCTTAGCACATTTAACATACTTTTACAAGTATTTATTTATGAGGCTGTTTAAGCCTACACAAACTTAAGTTGTCTAAATTGCAACCTAGCAATGACATCAGGGATTCAAGGCAGAGCCAACCAAAAAAATATGTATTAAATACTGTGTATATATTTTTTCTGGGGTGAGGGACCAAGCTATCATCAGATTTTGCAAAGGACTAGTGACCTAAAAAGATTAAGAATCACTGTATTAAAATGGTTCTTACTCATTTTTACATAACTTATTCATTTTTATACTGTTATTGGCCAGCACAAAGACTAGATCTTACTAGGTACTCATTAATTATCTACTGAATGAAAACAATGAAGTAAAATAGCAATGATGTTTTCCAGAATGCAAGGAAAAAACTGAACAGAACACTAAGTCATACAAATTCCTAATTTGTGCACTAATGTAGTAAATTACCACCTGAAATGTGTATCAAACATTATTATGTCAAAACTGGTCAAACAGAAAATAACTTTTATTTGAGTAGAATTAAATAATGGAGTTTCTCATTTAAGATTTGATGAACTAACTTATAAATAAATGTCCTACAGTCAAAGGCAAAAACATCTACACTTATCAGTTCAAGAAAAATGCTTTCAGTATTAACATTATAATAGTAGATATCAATCTGTTAACTGGACTAAAATACAATGTAAAGAAAGGAAGGCAATACTAAACTTTGTAAATATATGACTTGATTAGAAGTCTGCTCACTAGCAGACTGAAACTGTAACATCAAATAATCAGTGCTTCCCTATTAATTAATAAAAATCTGGCCAAAAAATAAAAACTCAGAAATAATCATTCTGATAACTTTTCTGATATCTTCCAACCCAAATGTGTCAAGATTATCTTTTCCTTTTCTCTTTAGTCCTAAGGAGAAAACCATTTGTCCTATTCAACCAGCTTCAGTTCCACCCAGAGCATACTAAATGAGCTTAAAATACTCACTTGTCCATATTTCCAACACTCTTTGAAAAGCTTCCAATTATTAGTATTTTTATAATCTTTAAGCCACAGAATATGCTTCTCACAGATCCAAGAATGTGGTATATCACTGTACAATTTGTTGTTTTCATCCATGGCAGATTTTCTGCTTTCTTTGGGTTCTTCTTTGAACTCTGATTTTACATTTATCTTAGAGGCTTTATTTGGTGGAATTTTGTTTTCAACAACTGAAGCAATTATGTCATCAAGAATGTTTGGCATAGTCCTTCCACTTTTACCACTCTAATAAGAAAAAAATAAATATTTTAAGCAGAAATGATTACATTTGGAAACCTCTGCTTTAATGTTCCATTAACATAGCAAACACCACCACAAACAATATATCTGGCTTCAAGAATCCAGCCAATGGATTTGGATCTCTAGTGCCTACACTGCTCCTGACGATGGTAAGCAGAAGTTGGGTGGTCTCCATGGGAAAAACTGTGGGATCTGCAGAAACCTGAAGTGTGGTCTTTCTTTCTTTTATAACATTTTAGGATCAGGGTAGAGGGAACAGAGATTAGGAAGACTCTCCCAACTTTTAAAAGCTGCTAAAAATTTGTGTCTACCTATGCAATTATTCTGTTTTTATTTTCTTTCTGGTGAAAAAGCAAAAATTGATGTCTAAACATTTTAAGTAAGAAAAATTGCATTCGCATCCATCCCTCCCCCTCACCCCCAACTAGATACATGGTTTTCAAATTTTGAAGGAGTATCTTAGGGCGATTTTGGAATCAAAATATCCCTCCCTCAACTCTTTTCACCTGGAAAAGAAAATCTCTGGATTTTAAGTTACCAGAATTATAACGCAAATAGGAACATGCACAGTAATTTGGTATATTTGATTGCATCTGCATCTGCATCTATTTATTGTGTAGTTCACAGCAAAGACCCCAAATCTAAATTTAAGGCCCATATGAAATACAAAAATCTAGCTTCTCACTCACGGGGGTTCCCATTGAATAAACTGGTGCAAAGGCAATGCCAGCATCTGTAGAACCCACGCGTAGCTTGCCAGCAGTTGTGGTCAGCAAATCTCGTAATGTTGAACCTTGCTCATTATTCTGGGATACAGGAGGTGATGTTCTACTATTTGGAGAATCAGGATCATCTTGTTCTCTCTCTTCTTTTATTTGCTTTTCAAGGGCAAATTCTTTGTTTTCTAAAATAAAACATTTTTTAAAATGCAAATAAAATTAAACATGCTATTAAAGTACAGACAAAGGGAGTCTACATTTTACAGCGAGAGATGAAAGCACCAGTGATTTAAGCACCTGGGCACAAACCAGAGGACGGGTGAGATCCTTCAGGAGTCAAATGGTTTGAATATGAGAAGGCCTTCCTCAGTGTTTTAGACATGAAGTGAGTTTGCACCTGTCACAAATGAAAATGCTATAGCTAAGACAGGGACAAAGTGTAGATAAGTTACAAATCTATTGCCCTGGTGGCTTTACTGATGTGCTCATCTACAGATGATTCTGTACCTAGCTTTGATATGATCACAGGAAGTTGAGTTCCTAGTAAGAAACATGTTTTACTGACCCTAAGCCACAATGCAAGCAAAAGACAAAACTAAAGTGTTCTAAGTGGACAGCAGTACATTAATGTATAATAGTACACTGTTGATTAAAAATCTTCTATCAGACGATAAACTAGATTTACCTTTTTTTTCCTCTCTGGCCTTTTGCTCTGCAAGATCTGCTAACCAGTGCAGGGGTGACTGGGACTCTGGAGGAGTTAACTTGCTGTCTGTGCTCACATCACTCCCTGGACTGCTGCTGCCATTACTTTCAGGCTTCTGAGGGGTACTTTGCTGCTGAGACTCAGGCATGCACAGAGAAATTTTATTACTGTGATTAAGAACATTCTGTAAAACCTACAAAGGTAGAACAGTTGAATTTTAAAAATACTATCTCTTCAATTATTCAGAGTTAAAAGTAGAGGTTACATTTATACAGTAACATAGGAAACATAGTTTACAAAGCATTAAATCCTGAAGTGGATTTCGAATATCAAAGTTGATTCCTTTAACCATGCAGTTTACTTGAATAGAGAATTTTCACTCACTTGAGACACACCATTCATAGGAGAAAAATTTCCAACTTGTATATTCTGTTTGTTAGTACAATGACAATGGGATTTAATACCATATTTTTCTCTAAGAGTGTGCATCGCATCCAAAAGATCTGTCAAAACTACAAAATATAATGGTTAATTAAAAGGTTATCATTAGTTGTTAAGATTATAAAAATTTTTTGTTTTTCTTGTGTCTTTTCACTTTTTTTCCATTTTTCCTTTATCCCTTCTATTTCAGGTTAGATCATTCAACCAAATTCATGTTCTCTATTCTTTCCTCTTTTACCTCTATAATGAAAAATCAGTATGCTCAAAAAAAAAAAAGGGGGCAGAAAAACCTGTAATAAATAAATTGAATATACTCTTTTTCATTACATTCTAGTTCCCCTCAACCCCACTTTCTCAGCCAAGCTGCACAGCTTGCAGGATCTTAGTTCCCCAACCAGGGATCAAACTCGAGCTCCCATGCAATGGAAGCATGGAGCCCTAACCACTGACAACCAGAGAATGCCTAGTTTTCTCCATCTAAAATAGTTCCTCTATGGCTTTCTTCATCACTGGGTTTGGGCTTATCCTGCAACTATTACACAGAGGATTCTAAGAACAGAAAAAGAACAATTCAAGATTAGATAAACCTTATTTCTTCATTCTACTACTACTACCTACTTCTAAGTAATCTGGAACAATGAAGAACTGTTAAACAAAGTCATTAATGTATATTTATACTTACCAGAACCAGGTATAATTTGAGTTGGCATCAAATGTTTGTGATCATGAGGCTGCCCCTTCACACACTTCATCCAAGCATACAATTCTTTATCTGTAAGATTATAACATGTGTACTTTTATACCAATCATGGGTTTATAATTATAAAATTGATGCTATATATAAAGAGCTTAACAATTATATAAAATGTCAATGATAGGCTTCATATGTTTGCTTCTTAAAACAAAAATAACCAAACAAACATTTCTACTATTCTGAGCATTTTATAGCAACAAGATATAAAACATATGAAATGTTACTAGCCTTTTCTAAAATGACTGTTCTTTAGTCTCATTAAGGTATTGAGGTATTAGTCACCTCAATATTTCCTGTAGCTAATTTTTTACTCTTAGCTATTTGTGGCAAACAGGCTTTAGGCCTGATCTTGGTACTTTAGACTTGTAAGTTTGAGGTTATTGCCAACTCATTTTTTTTAATGCGTCAAAGACATAAACCATCAGAAGACATGTAAAAAGCTTCAACTTGACAGACAGTATTTAATAGCTATTACTGCAACAAGGCTTCATACCTGGAGTAGTCAGTGTTCACACATAGCATGAGGCATATTATACACAGGAAAAGTTCAGCACCCTGATCTCAAGATCTTCTCTATAAAACTAATGGCATAGATAACTACTTATGACATGGCTGTAAGAGCTTCAACAAATGTTAAAAAGCTCATTACATTCAACATAAAAAAAATCTAGAACTATTTCACAGTAAGTTTCAGAAATAAAATTCAAATCCAGACAAAAACTTAAGTGTTGACTTTCCCTACAAAACCTACATAGTAACTTTAAATGTTCTCTACTTATATTTTAGATATTTAGGTTAGTTACCACTATATAGCTATAACCTGGTCAGTGTGAGCTTACTGCAGTATTTATCAGTGAAATAAGGAGATATATAAATAAAACAAATATATATTCATATATTCATAGACACAATACAACTCAAGGCAAATAGATTATACTTGTTGACTGACAGACTATACTTTCAAAATTAATAAAAAATTAATAAAAAATGCACTATGGTATCTGACAGCAACACAACTTAGGTTTATTATATATACACACCTTATCTTGTTTAAGAAAGGAGTCATGCTTACATATGCATACAATATAAAAAATACATTAATTTCTTTTTAATTTGGCAAAAGGAAAATGAAAGTAACATGGGACCAGTAAAAAAGGAATGGAGTTTTACAACAGTGCAGCTAGTTCTTCTCTCAACCGAAAATATCCAAATAGATTCTTAAGGTTCTGAAGATACTTAACGGCCTACAATGCATTCCTTATTATAGCTTTACACAGGCATAAGATACAGATCACAGAAACAACTAGCTGTGGAGCTCTCCCACTTGCTTAGGGTTCTTTGGTAAGTGCTGGGTATGTAAGAAAAGGGGTGAGGCTTTAGTAGCCCTATCACTCGCAAAGCCACTGATGGCTAAATCACAGTTCATCTGACACACCACTTTGAAAAAGAGCTGCCTGCAACGAAAATGACATTCACTGCTTTTAGATTCTGAATAGTCTACCATTAAATGTGATTTTACTTCTAATACTTGCACAATTTGAATCCTCTCATTAAGATTAGACCCCCAAAACCTTCAGGTTACTAGTATTTAAGTAGCTACTTCCTTAATTGTCTTGGATAAACTTTTTCTAAAACACTTGTACAGCAGGAGAAAAAGGTAAAATTAGTTGCTTTCTTTTTAAAACTTTCTAATATCTTCCAGCAGGAAGAACACTGTTTTTGTGCCATTTTATTTTTCTAGAATTTTAAAAAATTCATTTAACATATAATACTTTTTCATTTGCTAACTAGGGATAAACAGTGCCAGTGGCAGCATATTCTTAAACATTTTGATTTAAGCTTTATGGACCAACTTTTAGAAAAATCAATTCACTCTAGCAAGTATTCAATTGTGACTTCGTTGCTTGACTATGTAATTAATAGGTCCTCTAAGGGAGTTCAGGCTCTGACACAGTGGACTCTGAATGCAACAAAGCCTAACCTAAATTTGGGCTACATTAAGAAAATATCTACCTGAGAGAGTGGATCTACTAATCAAACTAAAAAGGTGTAGATTAGTTTTATTTTAGAAAATCTGGCTGTTTCAACAAGCTGTGGTTAACTTTTTTTAAAAAATAGGCTTCACAAAATTTCCTATTATATTTGTAATTAAGGAAGGCAGGGAAAAAAGACTCTAATTCATCTAATTTTCCAGATCAGTGGTCCTAAAGAAAACTATCTTAATAAAAAAATTTCAATTTAGATGAAGCTGTAACTAACCTCTAGAACTCTTCCTTTCCTTTGCCTTGTAACAATCTAAGCAGACCACAAATCCACATTTTTGGCAGACCCAGTGAATGTTGAACAATGTTGCTTCACATGCATCACACATCTCCCGGACTCCCCTCACTGCTCTTTTCCAGGCAATTTTGGCTGAAATACAGAAAAATAAAAATTTAAAGGCAAACATGCTCTTTTCCATACAATTTTCACTGAAATGCACAAAAAACATTAAACCAAGGATTTCAAAGGATTTAGTAATGATCAAGAGCAGGTTTCTTTTCTTGATGTAATTAGTAATTCTCTTCAGAAGACTTATACTTAATGGAGGGTTTCGCAATCTTGGCACCCTTGACATTTGCATGAATAATTCTCTTTTGTGGGGGACTAACCTGTGCAGAGTAGGATGTTGAGAAGCATCTGTGGCTTCCACCTCTTAAGATGCTAATTCTCTACACCCCCAACACTTTTCAGTTAGCAAAGAAAGGCACCTTTATTTCATTCAGTTTGGCACCTTTCAGATGCTAGATGTCCCCTGGGGGACGAACTATTGACTTAAGGGACACGAAGGAAAAGAAGCTCATGTTTAGAGCACCTAGTATGTTAGGTGCTTTCCTTAGTAAATAAAATTACTTTATAAACAAATCGATGAGGTAGTTATCATTCCCATTCACATTCATACAGTTAAACAAGGAATCAAGTTGAGATTCAAATATAGATTTATCTAACTGCAAAGACTGTGATGAATAAAAAGCTTCAATAACTGGGATGGAGTATGTCTTTATATGGCAAATGCTGAAATTTCCCTGGCAAATGCTGAAATTTCCCAATCTCACATTCGAAGAGTCTTTATTGTGCTCAATTATTACCAAAATGTTATTGTCATTTCACAAACTGCTAATCACTCAATTCAACCTCAACTGGAAAATACATTAACTAAATACATTTAGGTGTATTTGCACATAAAAAAGTGTCATTATCAAATTAAAAGTAAACAAGCATAGGTAAGGTAAGATTAAGGACTTCTCCCATAGATAAAACATATCCCAAAGAGAAATTCTTAAAATGAAATGTGCATAGCTGCATGTTCTAAGTATTTAACTTTCTTACCATCCTTTTTCACCCAGGACAAAGCTGTTTTTTCAGATGTTACCAACTGACAGAACTTATCACCTATTATGTCCAAGATGTATTTTGACGTTTCTATGTCTAGTTCATCATCTTCATAATTTTCATGTGTCCATAAACTCATAGCTTCATCATCATACTGGTCAGGAGAAGAGAAACCATCTATTCTAACCACTCCATTTTTACTAAATGACAATCTGAAACATTAAAACATAAAAGCATTAACTAACAAGACACAAGTCCAGGCTTAAAAAGTTATACAGTAAATTTATATTTTTATATTATAAAAACATAAATTACATTTACAATTAAAAAACATGAAAATAGGGTGGTTCTTTACATACACAAACTTTACTAACAAATTTAACCAACTTCTGACTCCCACAGTGCTTACAAATGGCAATAGGTGGTATCAATTTCAGGTTGTTTCAAGAAATAAGATCTTCCCTATCACTTAAGTCAACTACTTAACTCTAATCAAATGAAAACTATCCAAGTGGTTCATGATGAGAAGAGTTAAAATGCTGGCCAAAAGCTGCCTTGAGCAATGCAGTTACTTTATACATAATCTAAAGCAGCAACCTCTACAGTTGAAAATGCTCTAAACTACCTTAAGACTGAGATTTTTTTAAAATGCTAAATTAAAAAGTACATTTTCATTAATTAAAATGACACTTTATTACCGTGATTTGGAGGAACAAGACTGAAACAGTGTATTAGTAAATCCATTAGTACTTCCTTCTCTTAGCTTCTGCCGTCCAATTTATGCAACCCACTCAATTCAGGTTCCATTTAGGGTAAATGGGAGGCAAAACTGCCATTTTCCTATAGGCTGATGGTTATTTTTCAGTTATTTTTGTTCTCACTCAACTCTCTGAGAGAGGGTATCAGTAATACATTACAAATCACTCTATTTTTCAAATGGACAATACCAGCAACATTCCTTTACCACTTTTTCCTATCCTTTTTATTACCTTTCCCTCTTTTTTTAAAAAAAGTCTCTTTTCATTACAATTCATATTATTTCAGCTTGTGTTACATTTATCTTTCCTTAAAACTTTCCCAAAGGTTTTTTTTTTGGCAATGTATTTATTTTTGGCTGTCCTGGGTGTTCCATGCTGCGTGGACTTCTCTCTGGTTGTGGCAAGTGGGGGCTACTCTTTAGTTGTGGTGCGTGGGCTTCTTCTGTGGCAGCTTCTCTTGTGAAGCATGGGCTCTAGGACTCCTGGGCTCTACAGCACAGGTTCAATAGCTGTGGTGAACCAGCTTAGCTGCTCTGCAGCATGTGGGATCTTCCCAGATCGGGGATCAAACCCGTGCCTCTTGCATTGGCAGGGAGATTCTTTACCACTGAGCCACCAGGGGAGCCCTTCACAAAGATTTTATCATCTCTTCAAACCTACTCTCCTGATTTCTTTCCCATCTTCTCTGCACTTCCATGTGGACTACCTTCTATAACAATTCTTTGAAGTTGTTTGTCCTTTGGGGACTGTTGTCTAGAAAAACCATGAAGAAATATTCTGTTCCTACCAACACATATTTTTGGGATCTCCACTGGGCCACAGTACCTTTATTTGCCAGAGCAAAGTGCTTTTTAACTTCTTAGGAAGATGATGATGATTTGGAAAAATAATTGCAGATAACATCAGAGGAGCACTTCATACAAGCTTGGGACTATGCTAAGGACTTTGTGTACTTTATCTCATTCCACTTTCATGAAATCTCGGAGGCAGGTACCACTATCATTCTTATTATGCAGATGAGACAGGCTTAGCTATAATCCTACTACAGTTAATAAAGTCATACAGGAATTCAGGGATGGAGCTGGAACTGAAATCCAGGAATGATTGATTCTGGAATCTGAGACATCAACTAGTCTCTACTGGTGGGATTACCCAGCTGTTCATTAAACTCTTACAAATTTATAAACTTTTGGTATTAAAGTATGATTTAGTAATACTAATATTACAGTAGAATGTAAGTTAGTAACTATTAAGTTGCTTTTATATTTACCACAACCTGTGAAATGTGGCATGCTACTAACAAATCTTTGTAGTCATTTTATTATGCTTGTAGTACATAGATTTATGGACTATCTGCTATTGTGGCTAATGCAAATACAAATATGACATTATTTTGTTTTATACAAATAAACTGCTGTTTCCTATCATTTAGAAAAAAAATACTAACATTTTCTCCTTAAGGAAGAATAAATCTCTCAGAAGAGGAAGGCCCTATGAACACTAGCAGTGAGAATATGAGTTTAGTCTAACATTTAACTATTGTTAAATTGGCACACAACACTAAATTTAGTATCTTTTTACAATGCTTTTATAATGCTTCAGAAACACAGGCTCAAAGCCTCATTCCCATCTCCAAAAGACCCTCAGAATGACAGTATAACTTCCAATATCTATTAACATATTTTCCTCCCATGAGGAATTTTCAACTTACCGTCTAAAGTAGTAAAATCTACAAAACACTGGTGAGTGAGTTGGTTCTTCTCCCTTTTTACTCCGAATAAGTCTACATTCTCGGCACTTTTGCAAATTAGGCCCTATCTCACAGCAGGAGTCATCCTGTAAAAAGGATTCCCCAGTTTGCTTCAGCTTCTTGACTTTACGCCAATCTTTCAGTACTGAACGAGGGATGCCAGCTGTAAAACGAGTAGGAAAGTATTAGCAAGACTGTACCTTTTCACAAAGGTAAACTGCTTAAGATAATATTCAAGTCAATTAAAAAGAGCACTTGGAATGAAGGCGAAAAAAAAAATTTCATGCCAATCATACAATTATGACCATGTATTAAGATTGTAAAAGATTACAGTCCTACGTACTCATTATAACTAAAAAATCCATAGCAGCATTTTTATTATTCTACTAATCGAATGAACTCTTAACT
Organism: Bubalus kerabau; assembly: GCF_029407905.1. Taxonomy (NCBI): domain Eukaryota; kingdom Metazoa; phylum Chordata; class Mammalia; order Artiodactyla; family Bovidae; genus Bubalus; species Bubalus kerabau. The sequence continues at coordinate 142,499,532 of NC_073624.1, forward strand.
GTCAGTATGATTGAAATGCAGACCTAAGTGAAATTTCCAGCTGATTGAAATCTTCCTAGGTTCTTTGTATCTATTTAGTGGCAAATATGAGAATCGTTCATTTTCAATGGTAACCTAAAGCTAAAAATATAGTTCTACACATAAATTTGGTATATGTAGGAAGAGTCTCTTTCAAAATGCACATGAAGAACCTAAAAACCAAAAGTTAATACTTCTGGAAACTATAGGCTAGTTTCAATGTATTTAAATAGTTTTGAAATAATCTGATTCTGCAAGTTAAGTGTGAACCAAGACAAATGTTGATTTTATCATAATATTATTTGTGGGAAGAGGGCTAAGATTCTTCTCCTAATATCTCTCCCTTATTATAATGCCCTCCATTTGATATCAATATAGTGATAGAAGCAGTATCTTTTAGAAAAATAAAAGGGTTTGAAGGATGTGAAAGAAAAAAACCAATATTAAACTGGCTGTTTTTATTGATGGTATAAAGAAAAGAAGGCATCAGAGAACTCTAAAGAAAAACAAAACTCAAATGCACTACCATTTAATATTTACAGGGAAAAAATTATTTACTGTACTCTGCATCACTGCTCAATCACATTTTTTTTTTTTCAATCACATTTATTAACTTGAACTTAACTGTTGTTATAACACTGGCTCAAGTAATCAGTCGTCTATAGAGCAGCAATCACAATAAACTGTGGAAAATTCTGAAAGAGATGGGAATACCAGACCACCTGACCTGCCTCTTGAGAAACCTATATGCAGGTCAGGAAGCAACAGTTAGAACTGGACATGAAACAACAGACTGGTTCCAAATAGGAAAAGGAATATGTCAAGGCTGTATATTGTCATCCTGCTTATTTAACTTATATGTAGAGTACATCATGAGAAATGCTGGGCTGGAAGAAGCACAAGCTGGAATCAAGATTGCTGGGAAAAATGTCAATAACCTCAGATATGCAGATGACACCACCCTTATGGCAGAAAGTGAAGAGGAACTAAAAAGCCTCTTGATGAAAGTGAAAGTGGAGAGTGAAAAAGTTAGCTTTTTAAGCTCAACATTCAGAAAACGAAGACCATGGCATCTGGTCCCATGACTTCATGGGAAACAGATGGGGAAACAGTGTCAGATTTTGTTTTTTGGGGCTCCAAGATCACTGCAGATGGTGATTGCAGCCATGAAATTAAAAGACGCTTACTCCTTGGAAGCAAAGTTATGAACAACCTAGATAGCATATTCAAAAGCAGAGACATTACTTTGCCAACAAAGGTCCATCTAGTCAAGGCTATGGTTTTTCCAGTGGTCATGTATGGATGTGAGAGTTGGACTGTGAAGAAAGCTGAGCACCAAAGAACTGATGCTTTTGAACTGTGGTGTTGGAGAAGACTCTTGAGAGTCCCTTGGACTGCAAGGAGATACGACCAGTCCATCCTAAAGGAGATCAGTCCTGGGTGTTCATTGGAAGGACTGATGATAAAGCTTAGTAGACCCTGATGCTGGGAGGGATTGGGGGCAGGAGGAGAAGGGGACGACAGAGAATGAGATGGCTGGATGACATCACCGATTCGATGGACCTGAGTCTGAGTAAACTCCGGGAGTTGGTGATATGGAGGCCTGGTGTGCTGTGATTCATGGGACACAACTGAGCGACTCAACTGAACTGATAGAGCAGCAAGAACTCATAACATCATACCTAAATTAAATGCAGCCTATTCAATTTTTAAAAATATGTTCACTTAAAAGCTTTACATTTTGGGACAAGCAAATATTTGTTGACTCCTATAAGCATACTCATACTACTCGTATTAATCCAGTTATATGCTAGACTTGAGATTTACAGTTTGTTATTTCTATCATGGTGAAAGAATAAATTGTATTTCCTACCATCGTGTTTACTACTCATGCCCATTTTGTGGATCAGAGGCAGTTCAAGTGTTCTCCTGAGATTATATACTTTCTGCAGAAGCATACAGCAGAACTGTTGTCCTGAGTGCTCACTATCACCTGCTGATAGCATGCACAGTACAATTACAGCAAGATCACATACATCTTAACACAGGAAGTCCAGGGTGGCCCATTTCAAACAGGCTCCAGTATCAAGCCCTTTTATGACTGCTCCTGGTTCTTTACAATTACATGCTCTGTCACTAACAAAAGGCAAGGAGCCAGTTGGCTTAATCCACTAGAGAAACACATATGTGGGCACACAAATACCACTTATAGAATAAAAAATGTTTCCAGAAGGCTTGTGTAAAAGGCTTATTTCTTCCATTGTGTATAAGACAGATTTCTCTGATGAACTATATAAAAAAATTTAGAGCTTCTAGAAGTCAGAATGAACAATAGAATAGTACACTGCTGATACTTTTTGTTACACTACTTCCAATCATTTATTTACTGCTGCTGCTAAGTCGCTTCAGTCGTGTCCGACTTTGTGCAACCCACAGATGGCAGCCCACCAGGCTCCTCTGTCCATGGGATTCTCCAGGCAAGAGTACTGGAGACGGTTGCCATTTCCTTCTCTGCACTTATTTACTACTTTATTATATCAGAATAAACTAAGTGAAATCTTTCTACTTAAACTGAAAAAGGACTATTAACCAATATACTTTTACATTCCAGACAATGGAACATCCATTCGAAGTATGGATAACCGTACTACTGTGAACAATTTAAATACAGTATTATAAGAAAGAATGAGACATTTATTTAAAAGCAACTTTCAATTCTGTGACAGAAATGAACACTTAGACCATTTTTTAAAGTAAATGAATAAATTATAAAGATAATTTATAAGGTCATATGGAGTCTGTTTTTGATATTTTTTGCTTCTAGCCTAGGCCAAATTTGACTATGCTGAAATCCATTTATATATTTTACTCTAATGTTATTTGAATAGTAAATAAAATAAAACTCCATTTTCAATTCTATGTATATAATTTACTGGTGCCATCTAAAATCTAAAAGTTTGAGAATGAGACACTTGGTCAACAAAAAAATATCTAACTCCCATGGATATTTATTCTTCCTTTATACCAGATTCAAGCTTAGTTTTCTAATTTTCAGCAAATCCTTAAAGCAACTGCTCTAGCAACATAAAACTAAGGGGGAAGAAAATAAGAAAAATACACACTAACCTTTAATCTGTGATATATGCCATCACCCACAAAATATTTTTGAGGTACAGAAATGAACTCGGGTAACAGTTAAACCACTGTTTTTGTGTATCACAGGACTTAACTTAAATTTAAATTTGATGGGTAATTTCAGTACACAAAATAAAATTATCTAAAAAATTAGTCAAGGAAAAGCAGACAACTTTTAATTATCAGTAACAAAAGGCAGCAGATATGAAGATATTTCAAAACAGCAGATAAAGCAAATTCTATTATACCTGGCTTTAGAATGTACTAAAAAAACCACACTATGTTTATCTGTGTAATGATTATATATGTATAATAATCCATGCAATCATATTACACTGTGTACAGACCTCATTCTTTTTTCAGTTGACTATGATTGATGACAACCCCAATGAACATCAAAAGGACAAAGATTTAATCCACAAGGGAGATAACCCACTGAGGTTTAGAATTTATGAACTCCCAATTTAAAGAACTTTTCTACAAAGCCAAGAACAAAATCAAATCAACTCTGCCCATAATTAACAGATGGTGTTTAATAGTCACTTAATATTATTTTGGACTTGGGAATAAATGGGACTTAAAGTAGTATGTGTTATGCTAAATGTTATTTACTATGTAGGGGAGATTTAACTAAGCCTTACAACTTGGAGGGGGAAGTGTTGATTCCAGTCTGTCTTAAAACTTACTTTGGAAACATGTAGTCACTGTCTCCAAATGAAAACAGAATATATACTTCATTAAAAGTTAATTTTATAAATTTAAGTTTATAACAATATTGTAAGCATTAAAAGCTGGAAGATTTCCATCTCTGTTTTCTGTAAGTTTAACTACAGTATTTGAATGCTGCTGCTGTTGCTAAGTCGCTTCAGTCGTGTCTGTGCGACCCCAGAGACGGCAGCCCACCAGGCTCCCCCGTCCCTGGGATTCTCCAGGCAAGAACACTGGAGTGGGTTGCCATTTCCTTCTCCAATGCATGAAAGTGAAAAGTGAAAGTGAAGTTGCTCAGTCGTGTCCGACCCTCAGCGACCCCATGGACTGCAGCCCACCAGGTTCCTCCGTCCATGGGATTTTCCAGGCAAGAGTACTGGAGTGGGATGCCATTGCCTTACTCAACACCAAAAGAAATGTTTTGTGAAACAAAAGAGGAACCACACTTATTGACCACACTAACCCTCTTGAATTCATTAGGGAAGCAAGCAGAACACAGTAGAGAGAAAAGCTACAGGGTGTACGTTGCAATTCTCAAATGAATGGCACGTGTCCTGTATCCTCTTTTGTCAACCTCCCTCTCTCTCTTTTTATACCGGCATTTCAGTCTGTCAGCCTCTCTGTCTCTAGCTGAGCTTAGTTTCCTTCGTTCTTTCACTTCTGACTGTCCTTTTCTATGGTTCCATCCTCCTGCTTTTCTCTCCTTCACTTTGCCTCTGGTTCCCACACAGGCATATGGGAAAGACCTCATTCAGAGAAAAGGCCCAAAGAAGAGCCTTTGAGCATCCAAATGTTTATGAAAGTACTTCTGGAATGTCCACACTGTCACAGATATTTCATATATTGCATGTGGATGAATACACAGCTAGTGGAACTATGGACCTCTTTCTGCATTCTGCAACATACCTAAAAAAATAAGCAAACTGAGAAAATCTACTTCTAGAGTTAAAAACATATAGACATTTTATAGTGACAAGTATCATTTATTCTTCCTTGGAGCCACAAACAAGTTTTGAAACTTTTACTAATTATGGAAATTCTTCTTGAATACAGAAATGTACACACAAAATCACAAAACCCCTGCTTTTCTTTAACTTCTACCCACTGTTACGGACTACTTGAGTGAGTAACAGTATTAGTTAAATAGAAGTTAATTTTCTTTAGGTTTTCAATTTTGTCTCCAGATGACAGAAGGGTGAGATATGGGCCATATCCACACTATTCTGTAGTTCTCTTCTAAAAGTGAGACTTAAAGGAAGTTTCTGTGAAAAGGAATTCTTTTTTCAACTATTATCTTGTTATAGGCAAATATCTAATACAGTCATATCTTGGAGATACTGTGGGTTCAGTTTCAGGCCACCACCAAAAAGTAAAGTACACAAATTTTCCCCTTTCCCAGTGCATATAAAAGTTACATTTACACTATAAGCAAGTCTAGAGTGTGCAACAGCATTATGTCTAAAAAACAATACACATACCTTAATTTTAAAATAGTTTACTGCTTAAAAAAATAGGGTAACCATCATCTCAGCCTTCAGTGAGTTATAATCTTTTTACAATAGTAACTTCAAAGACCACTTCTTCAGATCACCAAAACAAGTATAATAACAATGGAAAAGTGTGAATTACCAAAATATGACAGACATGACGTGAGCAAATGTTGGAAAAATGGTGCCAACACTCTTCTTACACAGAGTTACCACAAACCTTCAATTTGTTAAAAAAAAAAAAAAAGAGTATCTGCAAAGTACAGTAAAACAGGGTATGCGTGTATTAGAAATCCAGTTTTAGTGTATAGAAATGGTCAAACTTCTGAACAACTACTGAAGTTACACAATGGGTTTTTGCCAACATGAGTGCTATGTAAAAACATATTTCCACAAGCCTCTTGAAAAAGAAATAGACCTTCTCATTTCCTCTTACAGGGTACTCGTGAAATGCAGAAATGCAGTCAGTGAGCACATTACTCTAGGGCAAAGGAATGAAACCAAAGATGCCTTTAAGCACTCTTAATTCTTAGACAAAACTGCAAGAACATACAGCCTATTTTACTTGAGATAAAAAGTAATTTACTTACCACTATTATTGTTGCTCTGCAACTTCAATTTACTTTTTTCTTTGGCACTCCTGCTGAGAATCCCATTGGGTTTTAAATCTTCTTCCATTTCACCTTTTCTCTTTTGAAGATCATTTTGCTTCTTTTTGTAAGTTGGCTTAGGTTGCCTTTTAGTCCTTTGCTCTGATTTGCTTTCACTTTCGTCCGAATCTCCACTTTCGGAGCCAGATTCATAAGTTCGTTTGGCTTTTCTTCTATTTACTTTATCATCTTTTACATATTTATCAACTATGATCTTACTATCCACACTATTTTGTAGATCATTAGATGTAGAGGCTATTAAATTGACAGAACATGGCTTAATAATTTCTGATACAGAACTCCCTGAATTTTCCATTTTATTAGTATTTTTATCTTCTTCTGAATGTCTCGTAAGCCAGGCTTTTTTCAGTTTAGTATGGTAGTTTGGTTGACTTGTCTGGGATGCTTGCCCATTTCCTACAGAGTCTGCTTTGTTTATTGTACTACAGACTACAGCGCTATCTAAGAGATGGGAGGCTGAAGACGTCTGATTTTTCGCAGCATTAGGCTCAGTCTCACTGACATTACTACTTTTATATTGAGCTGCGGCCAATGCTGCCTTGTGCTTCTTTAAATGAATAAAATCAGTTGTGCCTGAAAACCCAGAGCTGGGCTGAACAGCACTTCCTGTCTTACTACTGGCTGGTGTAACTGGAGCTGCGATGCTGACCGTGCATTCTTGTGTTTGAGTCACTGAATGACTGACGCTTTTTGAAGAGGTACATTCTAAGGATTTAGAGGCCAAAATGGTATTTGATAATGAGTAAATTATTTCTGAACCACCCCAGCTGGAAACACCGGGGGCAGTGGCAGCAGATGTGAATGTATCCGTTTTGGTATTACACACTGTACTTACAGCAGACGTGACTGAACTGGGAACACTGCCCTGTGAGACAGCCTGAAAGTTTTTTTCGGATTTTATGTGAGCACTGTCTGAATTCACACTTGGCAGAATGACTCTTCCACTCTCTCCAGCTTCTGCTGGTTTGAGGCAATCTGTTTGATTTGCCCCAAGTGAAGATCTTTCACTAACTCGCTCTTTGGAAGCTAACTGTACTGCTGGCACGCTGTCAAGTTTCGTACTCGAAGGTGGACGCACGATGACAGACGCCGTGGCAGCCTGGGACTTTCCGCTGCTTTTCTCTACACGCCATTCAGCTTTCTCTTTGCTGAGGTTATTATTAGATTTCCACATTTCTGTCAAACTCTGTTCAGAAGAACTCTTAAAACTTGCCTGAGTATCTTTTGGCTCAGGAATCAGTGTGGGAGGCTTTTGTGATTCTTGAACTTTCCCACCAGCATTTACAGGCATCACTGGAGTTAACGTTGGAGGGGAAAGGCTACTATAGCTGCTTTCCTTTCTTTCCAGGCTATGATGGATCGGCGGGTGAAATACTGGTGCTCTATGTAAAGCAGGCATACTCCGGAGTGTATTTGTAGAAGAAACTGTCAAATGAGTAGGACTCCTACAGTCATTTCTGAAAGTTGTTACTGAGTGAGAAGCAATTTGATGGGAAAGATGTTCTGGTACCTTGCCTACTAAACCTTCACTTTCTGGCTGATGTTTTATCAAAGGTGGAGGCTTTGAAAGAGATGATATAAATGAAGTCAGAGTTTGAGGATTAGCTGCTGTTGCAAGGGTATTACTCTGTTTTTCAGTGTAAATATTTGAAATCTCTTTGGATGGGTATGACCTTGGTGGTTCATTGACTACACTATTAGACAATGTAGTGAAATAGTTACTTTGAGGCAAACTGTGAGGCACTGAGTGCTTCATTTTATAAAGATCTGATTCTATATCCTTGTCTTGTTTGATGACATGGCTCTTAGGGCTAGAAGATGACGATGCTACCCTGGAGTAATTATCTCTGTCACACTCAAGACCTTTGATTTTAGTCGTAAAGGGAGCAACATCAATACTTTCTTGAAGAATTCGACGGTGTTCCTCCTTATATTTGTTTAATCTCTCTCCAGTTTCCTGGGGTGGTCTCTGTAATTGATTCAATACAGGATCCACAAAATGCCTATGCAAGTGACCATCTTTTCCAGTCTGTGACCTATTTAGATCCAGGTCATTTTTGGCTGATGTGGATGCAACAGAACGCAATGGTTCAATGAAAGCTTTCCTCTCCAATTCTCTGTAAAGAAAATACATGAAGGTTTCTGTAAACACTTTTTCTTGTATGATACAAGTATAGCTTCTATGCATTACTATTGTATCATAAGAGTGCAACATGACTTTGCAAGTGCTGTAATATTAAGAAAATTAGAAGGGATATAAAACCAGAATAATAATAATTATTAAGTCTAGTTTTAAGACATTTGTTAAAAATACCTATTTATAAACAATTAAGAAAAACTATAAAAGATATGTTTTAAGCACTGGTGAACTTACTCTTTATGGTGATCTACTAAACATTTTGTCAGTGGTGGACTGGAATGTGCTGCGATTTTAAGAGGCCGATGAGGTTCTGCACTGGAAGGTCTGACAGGAATGTGACTAAGTAATCCAATACCATCTGCTGAGGTCACAGGGGTAGGCTGATGTAACCAAGGACTGGGAGAATTCTATTAAAAAAAAAAAAATCCTTCAGTTACTGGAAAAAGCTAAACACAATATCACAGTAGGCCTTTATAGTATATTTATGAAGTATGTGACTTTCAGTAAATATATTTTATGAGAAATATTGAGACAACTACCATAGTTATATGGATTTTTTCATATGATGAAGAAAGTTAATCAGCATTAAAACAGTTTTGTCCAGGGGATTCCCTGGTGGTCCAGTGGTTATCTGTGCTTCCATTGCAGGGGGGATGGGTTTGATCCTTGGTTGGGAAACTAATATCTATCTCATATGCCAGGAGGTGCCGGCAAAAAAAATTATTTCCAGAAATTTGTTGTTCTTTACTGACTGCGGATCTTGAAGCCACTGCCTTTACCTTACAAATGACGTACAGAGAACCTAGCATTTATGATTTCCTACTGTTATAACACCAAAGACCATATTGCGACTAGTAGAAAAAGAAAACATGTTGCTAAAATACATTTCACCAGATTTCATCAGGTTTATTTGCCAATTTTTGTTGTCAATAGTAGTTTTTCCAATGTCATAATTCATTTAGATTGGGCACAAAAAATTATATTTTCAAGGCCCGTTTATACTCCATTTCACTGTAGGCATTGAACTTGGAGGTGTGGAGGTACAACAAAATTCATTTTTAATATTAACACGCAGCCTTTCTCGTAGTATCTGGTGACACTGATGTCTGTGTTGAGACTTACAACTATCTAATTACATGCTTCAAGACTGTTTCTATACTATGACTCACTGAAACTCTTCCACAACATGCTTTGTTGAGTTATACTGTATTGAGTCTGATATTGGGAAAATATAATCCTTTGGATTTAACAAAGTAAATAAATTTGACATCTCAAAATGAGAAGGTGAAAACAATGTATCACACCAAAGATACGCTGCTATAAAATTTTAGATTAAAAATATACACCATAAACCTCATATACACACACACATGATCATTCAAATATATGTGTAAAAGGTTTCAATTCTACAAGATCCAGAAATCTGAAGTTATACAGATAACAAGAGTTATTGGTATATATCTATATATACATAAAAAAGAATACTTAGCTTAAAAGGGAAATCTTTTTACATGCTACAAGAAGGATGAACTTTGACAACATTATGCTACATGAAATACTGTGTGCGTTCACTTTATATGAAGTATACAAAACAGACAATCATAGAAACAGAAAGTAAAGGTGGGTGTTAAGAACTAGGGGGAAAGGGAATTAATGTTTCATGGGCAGAGTTTCAGTTTTGCAAGATGAAAAAGTTCCAGAGATTTGTTGTATAGCAATGGGAATATACTTTACACTACTAAACTGTACACTTTAAAATGGTTAAATAAATTTAAAATGTGGCTTTTATCACAATAAAAATAAATTTTAAAAATGTGTTTTAGAAGATTCTAGAGGATACTTAAAGTGCATCCTAGTCCAACAAAGGATTAAGTTGTCTCTTGGAGTTTAGCAGTGATCCCCAATCTCCCATTTTTTACAGTGGGGTTGGTAATGCCCTCAACAACCATTTCTTTGCATGAAAATTCATTTGGTTACAAAAACCACACAGCCCATGAAGGAATAAGAGTCCTGCACCACCATCTTCAGAAATACTCTGTCAGACAGAGAGAATATCAGCCCCATCTTCACACCCAAATATCAGCAATCTCCAACGTTAGCAGCCTTAAGAGAACAAGAGGCTTAAACAGGCATAGCTTGTAGTATACATCAGTGACATATCAGCTGGGAAATATAACAATTTTTCTTTTAAGAATTACTTGGTTATACATACCAAAAGCTTTATAATTTTATATAAATTTTATATCCAGAAGTTTCACTTCTAGGAATTTACCTGAGCAAAATAACTATGGGTATATACCATAATTAGTTATGAAGACACTCATTTTTCATAATAGGAATTTTAGAAACAAGTTTACTTCTTTCAATTGGCTTTAAAATAAAATAACAGGATTTTCTGAGATTTCAGCTTTACAGCCCCAAAGTTACTAAGCATCAAAACTTCCATAATCATTAGAAAATAACTGTTTAAAAAATTCCAGCATGGGTTTCTCTGATGACTCAGTGGTAAAGAATTCACCTGCCAATGCAGGAGACAGGGGTTTGATCCCTGGTCCAGGAAGATCCCACATGCTAAGGAGCAATTAAGCCCATGCACTACAACTATTGGGCTTCCCTGGTGGCTCAGCTGGTAAAGAATCAGCCTGCAACGCGGGAGACCTGGTTTCACAATCTCTAGGTTGGGAAGATCCCCTGGAGAAGGGAAAGGCTACCCACTCCAGTATTCTGGCCTGGAGAATTCCATGAACTGTATAGTCCATATGGTGGCAAAGAGTTGGACACGACTGAGTCACTTTTATTTTCACCACAACTATTGAGCCTGTGCTGTAGAGTCTGGGAGCCACAACTACTGAAGCCTGAGCACCTGTAGAGCCTCTGCTTCACCAGCAGAAGCCGCTGGAATGAGAAGCCCGCACACCGCAACTACAAAGTAGCCCCTGCTCTCCACAAAAGTCTATGCAGCAACGAAGACCCAGTACAGCCATAAATAAATAAGTAAAATTATATATATATAAAATTCTAGCACATTTTTGTAGTAAATCTAAAAAAAAATAATGCAATACTGAAAAAAGCACCTGTATATATGTTGATTAATAAATATGAGACATATGGTAAGCCACAGCTTAACTTACCCTCCTTAATGAAGGTTCAGCATTAACTGCATTTTCTGGGTGAACCCACTTAGAAGGCAGACCAAGTCCTGAGTATGCATGTGTTCCATTTGGATATTGCCAAATAATTGGATAAAGTCCAAGCTGATTATATGAAGCAGATGGATGGGCTTGTCCAAGAAGATGAGGTGACTGGTGCTGTAACAACTGTTGCTGTTGCTGGTGTGCTAATGCTAAGTGGCTCAAGCTGCTGGCGTGAGCAGTCTCTAGTCGTGGGTGGCCACCAAGTAAGGAGGCAGTAGGCACTCCAGGTAACACAGTAGGAAGTAAATGAGGGTGATGAACAGAGTGGTGTGGACCACTAGTCAGAGGGTGAGTGTTAATGGTAGGTAATGGAGTTTGACTGGATGATCCAGCCAGTAAGTGGGGTGCAGGAGTTAAGGCAGGATGATGGGTACCTGGATTTAAACATGTTCTATGGGATGAAGAATGAAGAGGAAAAGGATGCTGGCTTAAGAAAGGTGAAATGTGGTTAGCTCCTGTATCTGACCCAATAAGTGCAGGATCTCTGTAAACTGTAAAATGTTCATTTTTATCAATGATTAGAGGGCTTTTTGTAGTTTCTAATGTACTGCCTCTAGTAGGAACCGGGTGAAAACTGCATCTTGATAACTCATGTTCTATCTTATTTGCTGGTCTTCTTTCACCAGCAGCGTGGCTGTTTGCATAAGTGGCTTTAGACTTTACAGAATCAGGGGAATGGTTGACTTTAGGCTTAACAACTTCAGGCGAGGAATTGGATTTTGTCTTGTGAGCATCTACTGAAGTATTAAGTTTAGATTTTATAGTTTCTGGGGGTGGACTTTGCTTAGGCAGCTTATCTTCTGTGACAGAAACAGCACTTAGAGAAGATAAGTAAGAGACATACTGATTTTTCTCTTTTTCCATACTCAAGTTTTCATTTCCTGAAGAAGCATTCCTTACATTTGATTGGGTTAAATCTACTTTAACTATATCACTGACCCAGTTCTGGTCAGAATCTTGGTTTCCTGTTTCCAAGTATTTTGTATTTGCAATTGAATGTTTTGAATCACTAACATTAGGATCCATTTTCTGAAGTGTTTGAAGGCCAAAGGTACTACTTGAGGTTTCCTGAGCCACCTTTTCTGTGTTAGTGTCATTTGTAATATCAATAACACATTTTGGAGTGGGCGGTCTGGATACAAACTTCTCCTTTGGTAATAACTCCATTGTGTGTGTCTTCTCTGTGTTACGTTCCTGAAGAAGTAAATCACTAGAATTATGATCAGAAAGTGTGGCCTGTTCTGATGAATGGATAATCATTTTTTCTTGACGCTGAAAGTCAACAGACTTCTGTTTCTCTGTTTCTTCATGTTTTTTATCTTCCTGTATTTGATCCCAGGGATGCTGGCTATCTATTAGTGTCTCTTCTGTCTTTTCATTATTCTGAGATTTTCCTTCTTCTCCGTTTATCTTTGAAGTGTTTTTATTTTTCAACTCATTCTCTGGCTTCTGCTCTGAGGAATTATTTATTATTCTCTTATTTGAATTTTCTGAGTCACTACTCTCAGAAAAGTCTGAAACATTGTCGGTTCGCAGTCTTTTCATATTTAGTTTCTTTTCATCCTCCTCAGCTTTCCTTCTTTTGTTCATCACCTGTTTTTTACCTTTAGGATTTTCTAGGAGATTAAAAAAAAAAAAACAAAAACAGTTTTACCTTTCATATCAATATTAAATAAGCATATTTTAAATGAATTTTTATTTGTTCCCATGCCTTTAAAAGTTGGTGGGTCCTACCTCCTCGTGCTATATAATCATATTTTTCCTCCTTCATCTTCTCTTCATCTGGTATACTGCTATCTGAGCCCTTCCTCTTATTTGGACGAATATTTCTTTGTTGCTGGTGTGAATTCTGTTTTGGTACAGCAGTTTGGGAGTTCATTGCTGGTCTGGGACTATTTGCTTGGGCACGTGTATAATGACCCTAAAAATAATTGACAATGACTATTTACTACCTGATCCTAAGTAATTTAAGGGAAAATATTTTACCATAATCCATCACTAACAACATACATACGTGAACAGTGTTGCTATTTTGACTGGCACGAGACCTTCGCCGTGATGTAATGCCAATATTTTCACCTTTTAACAAAGAGTGAACAACATCATCTAGAAAGGTCATTTGAACCATAGAAGGATCGACATTCTGTGGTTCTAGTACCTAATCCATGACACAAAACAAGAACAAAATTAAATCCAATCAGCTAGCCAATATAATGATAGGTACAATTTCTTTACTGAGTAAAGGTGTTTAGAAATCAGTTTGAGATACCTAATTTGTAAGACACTGTCAGACTACAATAAATCACCTTTAATCATTACAGATAAAATTATCTCCCAAATGTTATGAATGTAACTCTTTCATGTTCTAACCAAAACTTAAAAAGCAAACACATCTATTGCAGGTATACCTTGAAAAACAAGAATTAGAGGTACTCAAGAATATATTGCCAAGTCATAATATGTATTTCAAAAATACAAAATAATTTTCAGAAAACAGCTGTAAAATAAAACCCTGACATGCCAATGGTTAGGACTCCATGCTTTTACTGCCAGCTCAACCCCTGGTTGGAGAACTAGATCCTGCAAGCTGCGCAGCGTGGCCAAAAGAGAAAATAGAGCATAGGAAGCAGAAAAGGACCAAAACTGTATAAATGAATAGTAATCTTGAGGTTAAAGGAAGAACTATTTTAAAAACTAAAGGCAATTTTGTGCTTCAGTGAGGTCAAAGTTTGTTAGCTTTTAAGGAAATAAATTATACAATTTATTTAGCATTTTGATGAAAATTTTAACCAAAGCATCTGCATTGTTTATAGAGGGAGTTCTTATTTATTCAGATACCCTCCACAATCCATCCAGTCAGGAAGATGCAAATATCTATTTTCTGGGGGGTAAATACAGTACAGCTTTAAAAGATTTGAAATTAAGAATTTAATTTCAGACTGTTGCTTAAAACTCCCTATGAAATTCATATGCTTAACATTCTCCATATTCACTAGAAAACTTAAAGGAGTAAAACAACTCTGAAATTGAATGTAAAAAGAACTTTAGAGGACATTTAAGTTTTCATTTGTGAAAAGAAACCATTTGGGAAATATCTTTTATTATTGGAGAGACAGAAAAGCTAAGACTTTAAGAAAGTTTTACCTGACTTAAGGATGAACCAAAAAAAAGACTAAACAATTAAGAAAGTCTGATGCCTCCATTTTAGGGACTGATTTTCTCAGTGCTGAAATAAATTTGGCATCACTATCTTGCTGTAACTTCAAGTGAACTCTATGTAACATCATATAAATGTGAACTTTTTAGGATTATATGACTGCAAAAACCCTAGAGATGGAAAATAGTATCAATCTGTTGATCCACTGGGGGTGGGGAGGAATGGAGTATGTGAATTGTAAACAGTTTCTTTTCCAAATCTGGACTATTTACCTGATCATTCATAACGATCATGGTGCGAGTGAAGAGATCATGATGAGTAATTATGCCAGTGAACCACTGGGTGGCAGAGTCTTGTCTATATACTCTCACTCTGTATCCATTCAAGGAGTAAGGACCTTAAAAAACACAAAACCACACATCATACACGACTTCATGGATGAAATGAAAAGGTAATGTGGAACTTGATGTACGAGCCTTTTAGCTGCTAAAACTTTTACCATAAGCAATTACAAATTTTGATTCCTGCAACAGTTTGGAAAAGCTGCCAAAGTCTTAAAACATGTAGAAACTGTTAACTGAATTTATGACAATAAAATGCCATACTGGTGTACTTTTGGGTCAAATTCACATTGTAAGACAACAATATCTGTATGTATATATAGGTATCTTTCAGAAAATAGGCAATGATTAAATAATAAAAGATATATGAATATATCTGTATATATTTAAATATGTCAACACAATGGAGATAAAAATGTCTTCAATTCACAGGTACTAAAATGATATCAAATATTTGAAAGTTTAAAAAGAATTGTGAGGGAGGAAAACTGGTATACTTTATTAATGATAGTATTATACATTAACAATTTACAAAATGCTTTCACGATTTACAAATGCTCATTTAATCTTCTCCAACTCTGAGGTGTTTTCCTGTTTATAAACATTAAGAAAGTGAGGTTGATAGGTTAAATAAATTTTTAAGTGAAAGAACTAGGACTGAATTTATTTTTCTGATTCCTAGGATGATGCCTTTTCTTCTAGAATTAAGACATTTAGCACATCAGCGAATGGTTTAATGTTTGCCAGTTTTTAAAAGACTATGCCAGCAACAGTCTAAATATATCAAATTAACAGATCTGTAAAAAGTATTCCATATTACTTGTAAATTAAACATATTCATACCTATAATCAGTTTTACAAAATATAGCCTTAGAATTTCTAACTATGGAAGAAATAGACTCCAAATTAGTTTTTCTGAATGGAATATTGAAAAAGCTTACAGAAAACTCCAAATACGCCAATTTTCAACTCCCATCAGGACACTACCTTAACGGTCTTGTTCTACCACCAAACACAAGCAGGAGTCAGCCTCAAATAATTCTGCTTAGGATGGAATGGACTATTGCCTTAATCATTTCATCTCTAAGAATATGACAAGGAAAAAGGGTTACTTAAAAAAACAGTAGCCTGGCGTCTTCAATAAAGTGCAAAGAAAGAAAGGAAGAAAAAAAAAAAGAGAGAGGTCATATCAACCAGTCAATTTGTGGACCTTTTTTGGGTCCCGGATTAAAAATAAATAAAAATCAAGTCTGTGAAAAATCAATGAAGACATTTATGAGACAAATGGAAACTTGAACCTGAGTAATCATTATTTGAGGAACTATTAATTTTCAGCACAACAATAGTATGGCATCTGTTTAAAAATAGAACACAGCAATGTCTTAAAATTGATGGAAATAAATAGCAGTATAGATGGGGCAGAATCTATCAAGATTTTATTTTATAGTCGTTGGGGCTGAGAGAGAATATTTCAGTGAACTTTTATGTGCCTATTTCTGTATATGTTTCAAATTCTCCATATTAAAAGTTTAAAAAATATTTAGCCTAAGAAGAATGTATAAGTAGATGATTTGCTATTAAAAAAAACATTCAACAAAAGGAAGCCACAACTCTCAGATTATCTCCATTAATGCTTAAATTAAATGGCATGGAAGCTGAGGCTGAGATAAACATGGGAATTTAACAAGATTACCTTTTAAAAACAATCAACCAAATATTGAAACTGCATGTCATATTGTTCCAGTTTCAGTTCAATTTCACAAAAAGCTTATGTTTTCAATACATAGTTCTACTGACAGGAAAAGAAATCATTTAGAATCATAAAATCTCAACTGAAGACAAGCTTATATCTTACTAAAAAAAGGAAATAAAACTAAGACTAGTATTGTGGTCATTGCTGAGGAAGGCAAACTGAAATAAGCCATCTTTATCAGATACTAACAGCATTCTTCAAAGGAAATCAACTGTGGCTCTGGGCA
This sequence comes from Bubalus kerabau, assembly GCF_029407905.1. Taxonomy (NCBI): domain Eukaryota; kingdom Metazoa; phylum Chordata; class Mammalia; order Artiodactyla; family Bovidae; genus Bubalus; species Bubalus kerabau. The sequence goes on from NC_073624.1 coordinate 142,516,362, forward strand.
ATCCTCCACAGAAAACAATGCTTCCTTCTCCAGGAAGGACACACCTACAGCGTCCGTAATACGGAAATTTTCCTATCAACAAAACACCTGTGTGGTTGGAATTTTATTCCAGGCATTTAGCTCAAATTAGTAAACTAGCGAAGATATCAACTTCCTATTGAAATTATTCTGATTTTGCTACTATTTTCTGGGGCCTGTATATAATTGAAAATATTAGACTGGGTCTTCTATTTATACTGCATGTAACTAAACAACCAAAAGCAAACAAGAAATTGCCCAGTTCAAAAAACAAAAAAATTAATGCATAACTCAAAACAGTTACCTTGCATAAAAATCTCCTGAACCTTTTGTTCCTTTACCCAGACTTTCACTTCTTCCTGAAGTTGCGGGTTGTCCCTGAGAACTGGGTTTAGGCTGTCTATGTCGTCCTAGAATTATAGATTAAGAGAAAGGTCCATGTTACGCTGTCCTAACATTAATGTTACCAACCTTCCCTCCTATATGTTCTAAGGACTGAAGAAAATTCCTTTATCTAAATGTATGCAAAAATGCAAATTCATAAATTATAGTTCATTAGCAGTAACATAACAACAGAGCCTAAGAAGTAAATCCATGGTAAGATTTGATCTTTGACAAGAATGTCTTAAGGAAAAATTTGAAATGTACTAATGTGCTCTCTAACTGTAAGCCTTATATAAGTCACCTTTTTAAGAGTTTCACTGTTAGAAGCAATATACAAACCAAATAGCTTCAGGTCATCTAAGGTTGGTAGCAAACAAATCAAATTGAATATTTTGGGAAGCAATATATACATACATAGATGAGTTGTCCTCTACACACTATACCTAAAACATTAGGTTCCAACAAGTCATTATTTGACAAGACAAGCCACTGTCTTGATTTAAACACCATCAAATTCAGTTCTACTCAAACTCATCTGACCAGTAACTTCGCTGATGAAAAGTTTTATTTTTTCAAGCCAGTGTCAAAGCATCCAGGCAATTTAAATTACATTATTGATGATATTATCCTCATAACAGGGTGGATCTAGACACAGAAACAACCGGCTCTCTCCTTGGAGTGAATCACACAGTCACATGGTTTCCCACAATCTGCTGGCCCCCCGATGGACTCTCTGACATTCTGTTCTCTCTCAAAGCACTTCTGCTGCTCCTGCATGTGAGACCAGTGGCAGGGGACCTAGAGTAGAGCTGGAAGAACAGAGCAGCACTGTCAATCTGGCAGCCCTTTTCAAAGTGGACGAGCAGATCATGGGAACCAGTGAACAAAAAGGTGCTACAAGAGGAAAATTCTATCTGGTGATAAAAATAATCCGGCTGTTTGGAAAAGCCAAAAAGGGGCTGAAGAGTACAGAGAATCCCTAATCAGGCAGGTCATATTTCATGTTTTAACGCTTATCCAAGTAGAGCACTTTTCTTCTTACCTCATCACTGCTTTAAGGGACCACTCTGCATTTCTCGAATAATACTGTGGTAAACACTGATATTTTGTTTATACCTAGTGAACACCAACAAACAAAACTATAAGACCTTTACACTTATCACCTTTGCTCTCCTTGGAAAATATACAAAAATGCTCCTTCACAGCAGAAGCAAATACTGGAGTGGAAAGATGTTACACAAAAAAGTAGGTAAAATCTGTCATGGGGGCGATGGGGGAAGCCCAGCCCATGACCTGTCTTCCCTTTTGTAAAGAAACTTCCTAACACTCCCTTTTCTCCATTCCACTTTAATAATACACTGCGCACTGTGTGAGTCTCATTACCTGAGTAACAGAAAGTACCATGGGGAGTGTAGACGCTAACCCTCTTGATGCACACGAGGTGACAGTGAAGTCCATGACAGACAAAACACAGGAAACTTTCTCTTTCCCAAGGAAAACAATGACCATTTCCAGACAGTTCCGACCGATACCAAGTTATTTCTCACTTTATCTTCCATACACAGATCCAAACTTAACTCCTTGGAGTCAAACACTAATCATTTTCCTAAATGATGGTCCTTCAAGTGTTTGAGTTACGGTTTTATGTTTCCACAGCTTGAGTCTTCTCTTGTTTCAATGCCTATCTTTATCATAATCGTTCTTCTTACTCTTATTCTAGACATTTAACTGGCATGAAAACGATGAGTACATAGAAAATTCACACAATTACATGGGTATCACAGCTGACTTACATGAAATTTACTTTTAGGGTTCTGCTGCCAAGCCTTTATATTTTGGGGAGGGGAATGGTATAAATTGCTATTAAGGCAGCACTGCCAATGCTTTGTAGACAAGTACAGGTAGGATTTATAAAATCAGTTTCCTATACAGAAATTTTTATAATTAAAAATACTGACATGTAAGTTTTGCTCAATATTTATATTTATTCAACAGGTTAGGCTTCCCTGGTGGCTCAGCTGTAAAGAATCCAACTGACAATGCAGAAGACTCAGGCTGGATGCCCTGGAGGAGGAAATGGCAACTCACTGCAGTATTCTTGCCTGGAAAATCCCTTGGACAGAGGAGCCTTGGTGGGCTACAGTCCATGGAGTTGCAAAAGTGTTGGTCACAACTTAGTGACTAAACCTTTTTTTTTTTAAATTCAACAGACTGAAAAAAAGAGCTACGTTTCCAAAATCATTAGACAGCAGTTATCGTCTCAATAACGACCCATTCATTTCTAAGGAAAAAAAAGTATACTATTAAAAATTGATAGTATCAGTCTGGAGAAGGCAATGGCAACTCACTCCAGTACTCTTGCCTGGAAAATCCCACGGCCGGAGGAACCTGGTAGGCTGCAGTCCATGGGGTCGCTAAGAGTTGGACACGACTGAGCGACTTCACTTTCACTTTTCACTTTCATGCATTGGAGAAGGAAATGGCAACCCACTCCAGTGTTCTTGCCTGGAAAATACTGGGGACTGGAGAGCCTGGTGGCCTGCCGTCTCTGGGGTTGCGCAGAGTCGGACACGACTGAAGCAACTTAGCAGCAGCAGCATCAGTCTACTTACTCACATAACCTTATATAAGTTCAAATTTCTATGTATCAATTTCCTCATCGTTTTAAGCAGGGTTACTAATATCTCTTTTCCTATTAACGAGTATGTTTTTACAATAATTTAAAAAATTTTCAGAAACTAGTCTTAACACATTCAATTCTAAATTAACCATGGTACTGACATGCCATTTACATATTTATGAGTTAATTATGAAATTAATTAAAACCCATGAAAATTATCCCAATACAACGCCTGACTATGATAGTCATATTGCTGCTGGAATCTTTCTCTACACATAGTGCTTTGTAAGTTAGAGGCATTTTCATTGTTCTTCAAATTCTTATAGCCTGGTTTCAGTTTTGATTCTCAGATGCACATGATTACATTTTTTTTAGTCTTCTGTCTTGTCACCAACCACTCCCACTTGATGCAAATATATCTGGGGAAAAGGCCACATGATTTTTCTTGCTCCACTCAATGCCTAAGGACACCCTGCTTCCTTTACTTGCATCCCACAGACAATTTCCCTTCTCCTATTCACTGCACCAACTCTCTCTGGAGTTGATGAGATTATGTTTATCTCCCTATGTACTCTACCTATCCTGAATGGTATGTCATTGTCTTTGCCTTTAAAATCCTTTCCCTTCCTCTCTTTAAATAATGATGGGGCTAAATTATACCCAAAGCTTGCCACCTGATGTGAAGAACTGACTCATTGGAAAACACCATGTGCTGGGAAAGATTGAAGGCAGGAGGAGAAGGGGACAATAGAGGATGAGATGGTTGGATGGCATCACCGACTCGATAGGACTCTGAGCAAGCTCCAGGAGTTGGTGATGGACAGGGAAGCCTGGCGTGCTGTAGTCCATGGGGCAAAGAGCTGGACACGACTGAGTGACTGAACTGAACTGAATGTAAGCTCCTACAGAGCAGGGACAGTGTTTTCTGTATGTTCTCTATTGTGCTTGAAAGTGAAAGTGAAGCCGCTCAGTCGTGTCCGACTCTTTGCGACCCCATGGACACCAGGCTCTGTCCACGGGATTTTCTAGGCAAGAGTACTGGAGTGGGTTGCCATTTCCTTCTCCAGAGAATCTTCCCGACCCAGGGATCGAACCCAGGTCTCCAGCATTGTAGACAGACGCTTTACCATCTGAGCCATCAGGGAAATCCCTATGACAGTGGGAAGCAGTCAGTCTTGATGCTAAGAGTGAGAAACTGAAATCTTCCCCCACCCCAAAAAGAGGCCTTTCTGTAGAACTGTAGTCACCATTACCATTTTAAAGAGGCTCACAAAAGAACAAAAGATCAAATCTTGTTAAGAGTTTTAGCAGGTTGCCAAATGAAGTTTCTCCCCCCATTTATTGACCTAATGTTGTGAGAGTATATAAAAAGAAAAAATGAGATACAAGGCTATAATGCAGACTCACAGAGAAGGGCACCATAATCATGGATTACTAATAAATATTCATTATCTTTGACAGAATGTAACTAACAAATTCAGCTCTGCCTTGAGCTTTTCATTAACTGCAATTACCCCCCAACAATTTCATATTATATAACTAAAATAACATGTATTCATTAAGCTCCTCTCCCCAGATAGTGAAGGAATAGCACTCTCTGTGAATCTTCTTCATAAACTCCATCCAATGTATTAATTACACAAGTTACAACCTCCAGCAAATGACTAATGGGAAAACAAAAAAATCAGTGCAACAAGATCTGTTGTACTAGAAATTTATATAGAAAATATGGGAAAGTTCTAAACAATGCCTTAAGTGAAGTTCTGGACTATTTATTCATTGCTCACTTGTGTGCTGTTACTTTCCTCCTTTTGAAAAGACAGAAGTTAGATTTAATTGAGTATTAGTGACACCTTAATGTAAATAATAAAAAAGAAAAAAAGCTAACAAGACTGTGCATTTACCATGGCAGATACTATGGATGCTTTCCAAACCTATGAATTTTTGTAGAGCTGAGATTATTATACCCCTTTACATGTTATACACAGAGAGGTCCCAGTCAGGATGTTATGGAGAGAGGTAGCACTTGAATCTAGTTCTGTGACTCTAAACGCCAGCCTCTTCACTTATTCTGTTTTCTCATGAACTAGTATAACAAAAAGGCATAAATAATAGACTATTTACTGTCACTGCCATTCAAAATCTGACACATTTCTTTCATTATATGGAAGAGAGGAATGGAAGAGAGGAAAGATAATATCTTAAGTCACAATGGGTTAAAAACAAAAAATTCAACATTAGGTGGAAGTTATCTTTCTATACAACCTTATATTGGCCATGTGAATTTCTGCATATAGAAACAGTCTAACACTCATTAAACAGAAAAGACTTATGATTTTAAATTCATGCCATTTTATAACAAGAAAGGATAAAAGAAAGAGAAGACAATCACTTTGGCAATGTGACATAATCATGATCTACAAATTCTCAAATGCTGTATTTTTAGGTAAACATTACCCTGAATTACAATGAGATGATTGAAACACACATGTATTCCTCATGAATACAGAAGAATATGATGAAATTAAAAAGCATCATTCCTCAAAATATAAAAGCTAAAATCAGGTTGGAATGTCTACTCTGACAGTAAGACTACTGCACTAACCTAATTTTTGTGGAATTCTCTGCTTCATCCCAGTTCAAAGGGAAACAATAAAAATTTTACTAATGTGAAAACTAAGATCACAGCACTAAAATATTCATATATGCCTGGCTAGGTTTACAAAACAGCAATAACATGACAGTGCTCAAAATATATATAACACATTTTCTAAGATAATAAAAAAACAGTTTGTCATACCATAACTGTGCTCCCTACTATTTCAACAAATATTTTCCTTATGTTACACATCCTCTAGATTTAAATACTGACCAAAGAGCCAGGAGAGGCATGAAATAGGTAACAGTACACCAGTTGTTAGTTTCTATCAATATGACTGAGTTGACTCGCTTAACAATTTTAAGAGATTTGCGCTAAGGTCTTAACTGATACTTTCATTTTAGGATACAAGAAATACAGGGACAGTTTTTAGAAAGGTATAGTTTTCCAAGATTGAACCCGGAAGAAACAGAAAATATAAATACACCAATCACAAGCACTGAAATTGAAACTGTGATTAAAAATCTCCCAACAAACAAAAGTCCAGGACCTGATAGCTTCACTGGCAAATTTTTATCAAACATTTAGAGAAGAGTTAAAACCTATCCTTCTGAAACTGTTCCAAAAAATTGGAGAGGAAGGAAAACTTCCTCATTTTATAAGGCTCCCATTGCCCTGATACCAAAACCAGAGAAAGATAACACACACAAAAGAAAACTACAGGCCAATATCACTGATGAACATAGATGCAAAAATCCTCAACAAAACACTGGCATATTGTATTCAACACTACATTAAAAAGCTCGTACACCACTGATCTAGTGGGATTCATGCCAGGGATGCAAGGATTTTTCAATATCTGCAAATCAATCACTGTGATATACCATATCTACAAATTAAAGAATAAGAAATATAAAACTGGAGCAGCTTCTCTCCTTTTGGACAATTTTCAATGGAGAATGACCTAAGGCCTGCTTTCAAACTTATACTGAGTGTGCCTTAGTAACAGAATTTTTTTTCCTATTGCAATAAAGTCCCTGACCTTTGTGATGACATCTTAAATCCAATTATATTACATAAATTCCCCTATAAAAATCATACTTGACTGTATTTTATAAGAGTAATCATAAAAGAAACTGTATCTTGAATGTCAGATTGGGTGATTGAACATGCTTTGCAACATCACTTTGCCACAGTCATAATTTAAATTCATGCTTCAGCAAAACTACAAATGCTTGTCCTTAGATCCCTGAGGTTGCTAGCCAACAATGAATAACATGAATGATAGGTTCATATAGGTCAAGAGTGACATCAACTGCTATTATTGCCAGTTCCTGTATAACTTATAAAAGAACCCAATTTGTTAATAAGGCTCTACTGAAACTGGAAATTGGTTAAGTCTGAGAGTTACTACAGAGGTCTTCAAAAAGCACAACTGTCTAACCATCTGCAATTTAATTAAATGCAGCTACCACTGAGGGCTTCCATATATTTTCCTTATCTAAAGCAAGAGTTGGCAAACTTTTCCCCTAAAGGGCCAAGAGTAAACACATTAGGCTTTGCAGATTATACCATTCCTGTCTCAATGACTCAACTCTGCTACTATAAGGCCCAGAGCAGCCAAACAATACCACAAACAGTATATAACTGAATGGGCATGGTTGCATTTCAATAAGGTTTATTTATTGGCATTATATGAAATTAGAATTTCACAGATTGATCAGTGTCATGACATTCTTTTGAGTCTTTTCCCAACTATTTAAAAATGTGAAAGGCCTTATAAAAAACAGGAAGGAGGTTTGATTTGACCTGCGGTCACTCTGCCTACCCATGATTTAAAAGAACACATAAACTACTAGTATAAACCAAAATTTAAAACTTCTGATCAAGGCAATGCAGTTCAGTGGCAAACAGACTGCAAACTGTTTCCATAAATGTCTGCATATTCATAAGCATAGGAAAACAAACAAATTACCAAAATCTTTTCATTATTAAAGGAAGAATATTTTAAGATAAGTCATTTTTTTAAGGCTTTCACAAGTAAAACAATTTCCCAGGTACATTCCTGCACTCTCTGAATATAATAGTGTACTCGATTTCAGTGTAGAAAAGTTATCCATTTTGAACGATAAGATTCAATCCTTTGGGTCAATAAGAATTATATACAGAGGTCAGTACTATGCACTTCTCTGGACTCCAGAGTAGGGTAAAAATAGGAACATGTATTAAAAAAGAAGAAATTTCCCAAAATTTATCCTATGGTTCATATATCTTAAGACTGCAAAATGAGTGTTTTCTCCATAAGATAATTTAATATAATCTCATTTATACTGCCTCCTAAGGAACACAGATACTCATTCAAAACAAACAAACAAAAAACAGGGGAGAGGAAGAAACAAACAGGGAGACAAAGAAATCTTAATTTCTTTGCTTCTCTACTTCCTCCAAGGGCTGACCATGTGACAACTCTGAAAAGAAAGTGATTAGGGTTAAGAGGAAGAAAACACATCACCACACACTGTCACAAAATTATCTCAAAATACTACTGGGAGCAATGACCAACATATTTCAAATATTTTACCTGGTATTTTCTATTACATAAGGTGAACACTAAACTGTTTCTAAAATGTCTGACTCTTTGCCACCCCATGGATTACACATATACAGTCCATGGAATTCTCTAAGCCACAATACTGGAGTGGGTAGTCTTTCCCTCTCCAGGGGATCTTCCCAAGCCAGGAACTAAACCCAGGTCTCACACACTGCAGGTGGATTCTTCACCAGCTGAACCACAAGCAAAGCCCCAAATCTTTCTAACATAATTCTAAATCTTGTATTGCCAATTTTGGTGACTTCTTCACAACATATTATATGATAAAACCTAAAAATTTCCAGATTCTAAATCATTGTTAAAAGTTTAAGTTTTAGGCAAAATTTAAATTGTTATAGTTTATTTAGGATCTATATGATTCACTGCATATAAACCACACATCAATATTTTTAGTCAGGAGCACTGGACTCACTACTTATACACACTATACAAAACCTCTGGAAGACAAAATTCTCACGTACCATCATTCAAGAATTACCAAATTTAAATGTATTCCAGTTCTTCTGTCAATCAGATTGGAAAATGTAAAAAGTTTATGACACCATTCATGGGAGAGAAACTTTTTCTGAAAGGCATTTGGACTACACATCCTATCTGAAACAATGAATGTTTCTGCAATTCATTTTAGCTCACAAGAAATTGCGGGAAAATAAGTTAATGATGTCAGTATGACAAAGAGGTAATGTTCATTCCTTGAGTTGAGCTATTTCAAATCCTAAAAGATGATGCTGTGAAAGTGCTGCACTCAATATGCCAGCAAATTTGGAAAACTCAGCAGTAGCCACAGGACTGGAAAAAGTCAGTTTTCATTCCAATCCCAAAGAAAGGCAATGACAAAGAATGCTCAAACTGCGCAACTGCACTCATCTCACACGCTAGCAAAGTAATGCTCAAAATTCTCCAAGCCAGGCTTCAACAGTACGTGAACCATGAAATTCCAGATGTTCAAGCTGGATTTAGAAAAGGCAGAGGAACCAGAGATCAAATTGTCAACATCCTCTGGATCATCGAAAGAGCAACTGAGTTCCAGAAAAACACCTATTTCTGCTTTATTGACTATGCCCAAGCCTTTGACTCTGTGGATCACCATAAACTGTGGAAAATTCTGAAAGAGATGGGAATACCAGACCACCTGACCTGCCTCCTGAGAAATCTGTATGCAGGTCAAGAAGCAACAGTTAGAACTGGACATGGAACAACAACTGGTTTCAAATTGGGAAAGGAGTACATGAAGGCTGTATATTGTTACCCTGCTTATTTAACTTATATATGGAGTACATCATGAGAAATGCCAGGCTGGATGAAGCACAAGCTGAAATCAAGATTGCTGGGAGAAATATCAATAACCTCAGATGTGCAGATGACACCACCCTTATGGCAGAAAGCAATGAAGAACTAAAGGGCCTCTTGATGAAAGTAAAAGAGGAGAGGGAAAAAACTGGCTTAAAACGCAACATTCAGAAAACTAAAATCATAACATCTGGTCCCATCACTTCATGGCAAATAGATGGGGCAACAATGGAAACAGTGACTGATTTTATTTTTGTGGGCTCCAAAATCACTGCAGATGGTGACTGTGGCCGTGAAATTAAAAGACGCTTACTCCTTGGAAGAAAAGCTATACCAACCCTGACAGCATATTAAAAAGCAGAGACATTACTTTGCCAACAATGGTCCATCTAGTCAAAGCTATGGTTTTTCCAGTAGTCAGGTATGGATGTGAGAGTTGGACTGTAAAGAAGGCTGAGCGCTGAAGAATTGATGCTTTTGAACTGTGGTGTTGGAGAAGACTCTTGAGAGTCTCTTGGACTGCAAGGAGATCCAACCAGTCTATCCAAAAGGAAATCAGTCCTGAATTTTCATTTCAAGGACTGATGCTGAAACTCCAACACTTTGGCCACCTGATGCAAAGAACTGACTCTCTGGAAAAGACCCTGATGCTGGGAAAGATTGAAGGCAGGAAAAGGGGACGACAGGGGATGAGATGGTTGGATGGCATCACCGACTCGATGGACATGAGTTTGAGCAAACTCCAGGTGATGTTGGTGATGGACAGGGAAGCCTAGAGGGCTGCGGTCCATGGGGTCTTGAAGACTTGGACACAACTGAGTAACTGAACTGAACTGTATCTTCTTTTAGTCTGCTTTCAACTCCATAATCCAGCAATCTCAAGTCTTCCTTACACAATCTTAATATCAAGCAAACTTCCTCTTACCCCTAAAGTACTGTATTTGCCTAACTTAATTAGAAATTTGTCATTTTAAAGTCTACTATTTTTACATGATTATTATTCTATGTGCTAGTACTCTCTTAAAAAATTTACATAAGCTTTGAACAATCTACTCCCATGCTATTTCTCAAAATCTTCATCACTGTACAACATAGTTTTCCATAGTTTTAGAATCTTCAACTACATACTCTTCTACCCAACATTTAACTTTTTAGTAATCTAAGGAAATAAATGAATAACAAATCAAATTAATGCATGTATATGGAGAGTCTAGGTATTTTAAAACAGAAAAGATTTTTTTTTCAGTTGATCATATACTCATATAAATTATATAATTATAAACTCAAACTGAGTGACATAGAAGGAAGCTAATGATGGAAAAAAATTAATTTAAAAACTTCACCAGATAATTTTTAAAGACAATCATATAATTTTGTATATAATTTAAACAATAGATAATTAAGTCCTGTCTATATATAATTTTATAATCCCTGGTTGATTTTGGTTAATTGAGATGAGTGGTATCCTGCAGTTTCAATACAGCTTAAATATACCCTAAATTAGGAAAAGGAAATGGCAACCCACTCCAGTATTCTTGCCTAGAGAATCCCATGGACAGAGAAGCCTGGTGGGCTGCTGGACACGACTGAAGTGACTTAGCATGCTTGAATGCATTGGAGAAGGAAATGGAAACCCACTCCAGTGTTGCCTGGAGAATCCCAGGGACGGAGGAGCCTGGTGGGCTGCCGTCTATGGGGTCGCACAGAGTCGGACACGACTGAAGCGACTTAGCAGCAGCAGCAGCAGCATATCCTAAACTGACTGTTTATGATTAATGGGACGAATTTTTTCTCAGCCTTTAAAAAGTATCTATTTAATAAGCATGTTCACTTAACAGTATAAGCAATTTTTAAAAAATCTTAAATTTTGATTGACAGATGAGATTAATACTTCACAAATATTAACATCATTTAATCCTAACAAATTCCTTGCTAGTCTGGTATTATTCTCTCCATTTTACAGATGAAACAAATTCAAGCATTAAGTAATTTACCCCAAATCACATGGCTAGAAGGCACATTAGCAAGAATCTGCATAATGTCAAATCCCTTTCCACAAATCCATTGTCCAAACCATGAACTGGCAGAATAAAGAATCTGAATACTCTCTGCTGGGTTTTCAGTATCTTCCTTATGATATTAGTGTCATGATGACAGAAGTAAAAAGAAATCCAATTAACCAAATTATTTTGTTATATACAGAAAATGATGTTTGCTAAAGTTGGTTCACAGGAATATAGTATTCCAAAATTTGGAATCGTTATCAAAAACAATAAACTCTCATTTATCAGGTATAAGTAACTTATCAGATCTCAGATGGGATTTTAGAATGGGATATACTATATTAATATACATGTCCTATTACATCAATTCTTAGGGTTTTTTGTTTAAAATGTATTTATATGGCTGTGCTGGGTCTTAGTTGCAGCATTTGATATCTAGCTCCCTGCCTAGGGATCAAACCTGGGTCCCCTCCATTGGGTGTCTGGAGTCTTAGCCACTGGACCATCAGGGAAGTCCCCTCTTGCATCAATTCTTCACAAAGCACCTACCTGCTTTATTTTTATTTGTTCAGTTATATCAAAGTTAAAAAGCCAACTAGATTATTTTATTAATTATATTAATTTATTATAATTATAGATTTTATTATTATAATTAATTTAAAACAACTACCATTTGGATTTCTCTGCTAATCTCTGAACTGAATGAAGCTGACCTTTTAAAAAGTGTTCTCTTGAGTAAACTTGATTAAGACTTATAATATTTCTGCATTTTCAACTACAACTTGCTAAGTGTCCTCTCCTCTCAGAATTACCACAGAGCAAAAATCAGAACAATTAAGTAAAACTTTTAAAACCACTTGAAGGAAAATGTGTTTCCTTCTAAACCACATGTTAATATTCTTTGTGGTACCTTTTATAATAGTTTTGAACTTTTTATGGCAGTTCAAAAGTCTGGAAGGCAATTTTTCTTTCAAGTTATTTATCAGCATGGTTTTTACACAGTTGAGTCATCCTGAGTTCAACCTATTGAGTCACCTGCTTACAGCATCTGCCAACCACAATTTACTAACTGCAGTTTCCTCAAACTTACAACTGAACAAACTCAGGAAGGCCTGGGAACTGTTTAATGTTTTCCAAAATAGTAACTGAAAATATTCCTTCAGAACAGCCTAAGTTTAAGAAAATAAAACAAAAAAAAAGCAACTCTCTTCCTCTTGATGAGCCCTCCACTGATGGCAGTCTCACTCTATCTTGTGAAGAGGGAGAGAGGGAGCTCAACCTGAGGAGGAAATAAACTTATATCCTTGTATAATTTTTTGGAAAGTGATCCACTAAAAGTTAATTCCTAGTCAATGACTATTCTGATCATACAGAGTGAACATTTATTTTTAAAATATAAATCGCGGGGCTTCTCTGGTGGTTCAGTGGTAAAAGAATTCATGTGCCAGTGCAGGAGACATGCACTGCATCTCCTGTCTGGGAACATCCCACACGCCGTGTAGCAACTAAGCCTGTGTGCCACAGCTACTGAGACTGTGCTCTACAAAGCCTGGAACCGCACCCAATGAACTCTCGTGCAGCAACTACTCAAGCCTGTGCTCTTCAACAAGAGAAGCCACCGCACTGCAACTGGAGAGTAGCTCCCACTTCCACACTAGAGAAAAGCCAGAAAAGACTTAATTTCAAAATTAACACCATACCACACATTCCAGGGCTGATTTTCACTATTTCCAATATACTGTTATGGAAATGACAAACCTATACATTTAAGAATATATAATAATTCTCTTAGGATGAATATAACAATATATCTAGTCCAAACTGAAATAATCAACAAGTCCTGTAACTTGACGGTCTTGTTGGATCTGCCAAGTGACTTAATTAGACTTTTATCATATGACCCCAAGTTAAGTATCTGTTTCCTCATTAAGTCTATGCAAATATGATGAAAATACAAATATATGACAAATGTGTCAAGTTATTCAGAAAAAAGGAGGGAGTTAAAATTACAACTCCAAAGTTTCATAATAAAAGAACATCTTAATTACCTAGGACTGCTAAGCAAGGTAGTATGCATAACTGTCCTTATCACAATTACCAGGTCATTGTTTTGCTATTCGGAAAGGGTAAGTTTAATGTACTTAGAAAATCTTATCAGGAAAAAAGAGAACAGAAAATGAGTGAGGCATGTTAAATGATTATAAAAAGAAGGGCAGTTTTTAAACATTACAGAAATAAGAAAATTTATCAAAATCCCACTAATTCTGCAAGTATTTCTAGAGTTCCTTCATTTAATAACATACTAAAATTTCAGCTTTTCAATAATGCAATTATCATCATTATTGATTAACTGTTATGATATAGTCTAATTACTGACTGATAGAAAGTATTGTTGCTTCTATACCAAACTGTTCTACAAAGACAAAATTTGAGTTGTAACTACAATTTCTCCTGTAACCTCTTGTGCTATCAAGCTCCCAATCTACCATCATTATACTTTTTAAAACTTTGTTTTTGATATTTCATATGCTATGGTAAAGGAAATCAGATCAGATAATTTGTTGGAATTATGTTTGAAACACTAAGTGCTGGAGAGTGAGTAAAACATATTAGAAAGACATTTCATTCAACAAGGTTTCTGAATACCAAATTTCTGCCCCTGTGAATCCTACAGCCTGTAGAATGATATTACAGCCTGGAGGAACAGAGACTAATTAGACACATCACTGCAAAACAGATTAAACGGTTTTACATATAACACAGAGGTGAGACCAAGATGGTGGGGAAAGACAGTCCTGATACGTCCTGATATCAGGAAAGATACCACTGAAAAGGAGGCATTTGAGTTGGGACTTGAGAAAAGCATGAATACCTCGATTCTTGAGTTGAAACTTCAAAAACACAATGGCACCTATCAGGATATGGTAGAGCAGAAAAGAAGGGCTCTTAGGACATGTGAAAGGCATGTGCAGACACAGACATAGATGCAACAGTATGGCCCATATGGAGAACTCAAAATACAATGAGATGGACTGAGTGCGGACAATGGAGTAAGTGAGCAGGAAGACTGAAGGACCCTATTTAGAGAGCTCCGTAATAGTCCAGCCAAATGAGGATGGATGCTTTACAACAGAGATGAGGAGGATGTTGTGGACAAATACAATGTTAAAGCAGAATCAGCAATTTTTGGAGCCAATAAGTAAGGGCGAGAGAGGAACCTAAAACATTCTCAGATGTTGATTTGAGTGACAAAATGGGGTAGATACTGTTACACCATTAGCCAAGACACAAAATGATTAGCAAAGACAAGGTTTGAGTGCTGAAACTTTAACACTGTAGTAGGCAGCAGCAAATACAGGTTTCACCTTCTCAATGACATCCACCGTGACCACAATACTCTAGCCTGCCTCCCCCTTCTCCATTCTCAATAGCTCTTACTTTGCTTTACTTCTTTTATCGTGGCAATAATTAAGCTATCACATTGTGAAGTGAAGTGAAGTTGCTAAGTCGTGTCCGACTCTTTGCAACCCCATGGACTGTAGCCTACCAGGCTCCTCCTTCCATGGAATTTTCCAGGCAATAATACAGGAGTGGGGTGCCATTTCCTTCTCCAGGGGATCTTCCCGACCCAGGGATCGAACCCGGGTCTCCTGCATTGTAGACAGATGCTTTACCATCACACTGTACTACTTACTTATTTTTATTTTCTACTGTGCCCTTTCTGGAATTTAAGCTCCAAAGGGACAGGAATTTATGTTTAAACAATGTTTAAAATTATGTTTAAACAATGCTGGACACTTAGAAGAAGCTAAAAAAATAAAAGTTAAATGAATGACAGTATAGCAAGGAGGTCTAGACTAGAGGTACAGATTCAGAAGATAAAGAGTTTTGATAGTGAAAGCAACTGGAAATATGACACTGCTTAGATTGAGTAGTGAAAGGAGAAGACACCAAAAAGCAAGACCGTGGAAAATGACCCTACATTAAAACTACAGAAATCTTTGAAGCAGTTAATAAAAGTATACAAAAGACAGTGATTCACAGTGCTAAATGCAAAGGTCCAGTAGGAGAGAAATGAGGACTGAAATAATCTATTTTTTTATAAAGAGATTATTAGTGATCTTAACAGTAACATTAGTTTTGTGGAAGTGGAACTAGAAGTCAGGCTGCAATAACTGGAGATGCTATTGGGAGGTTATAAAATATAAAAAGATTTTAAGTCCAGCTATGTAGCTAAAGGAGTTAAGAATGGGTGTGATCAGAGAACCTTTATATTTTATATTAGGATGCAGGTAACTGAATTTATTTATATGATGAGAAGAAAAAGAGGAATAGGTTTAAGATAAAGTAAATGAACACAATGTATATGTGAAGATGGATTTCAGAACACAAGGACACGGGTATATGCCTTTTAAAACACAAGGCATAGAGAGGAAAAATTTCAAGACAATAATACACATGAAAAAGAAAATGAGTATATCCCTAATGGGATATATCCTAAAGATAAAAAGAACGGCAACAAAACATTTAGACTGCTTTCAGTAATTATACTGTTGGTGGTAATGTCAGTGCTTTTGAGGGTGGTAAGCTGCACAATGTACAAGAAAGCAAGTGAATAAACATGTGACATTCTAATTCTATCATTTCTAATGTTGGGAACTTGTAACTTTTTAGAATATGACTAATGTAAATAGTTAGAATTAATTACATAGACACTTTTAAATTTATTTATGTATAGACACACATAAACATAAAGAGAAACATTTGGTGATGAATACTAATACATGGGATTATACACGAGGAGCCGTAACACAAACAATACTGGCCATGAATTAGTAACTGTTACACCTGGAAGACAGGTACATGGGAATCCATCTTACTATTCTACTTCTGTGTTCTAAACCAAAATCCTCTCAAGTTTCTACTCCAATTTTAATCAGAACAAAAAATAGTCTTATAAAAGCCCCCAAAAGCCCCACTTAAATCTACTTTTATTATCTTTCTTACTTCATCCTCTGGTAGTGGTGGTTTAGTCACTAAGTCATGTCTGACTCTTGCAACCCGTGGACTATAGCCCCCCAGGCTCCTCTGTCCATGGGATTTTCCAGCCAAGAATACTGGAGTGGGTTGCCATTTCTTTCTCTGGAGGATCTTCTGGACCCAGGAACAGAACCCTGGTCTCCTGCATTGCAGGCAGATTCCTGCATTGCAGGCAGATTCTTTACTGACTGAGCAAGAGGGAAGACCGCATTCTCTACTAACCTCTAGACAGTTGTTTCTTGATGTTCTTGGAATGCTTTCATTTTAGGGCCTTTCTATTTTTGCTGTTCCAGCTAATACTTCGTACCAGGTTTTATATTTCTCCACAGCATTTATGTCTTCTAATATACTCAAAGAGTTACTTTGTTTGTTGACTCTGCTGACTAGGTTAAGCTCCCTGAAGGAAGGGAATTTATTTTTAGTTTTTGTTCATGGCTATACCTTAGAAAAGAAAGTAGAAAATGAAGTTGCTCAGTTCTGTCCACTGAGAAGGCAATGGCACCCCATTCCAGTACGCTTGCCTGGAAAATCCCATGGACGGAGGAGCCTGGTGGGCTGCCATCTATGGGGCTGCACCGAGTCGGACATGACTGAAGTGACTTACCAGTAGCAGCAGCAGCAGTTATGTACGACTCTTTGCGGCCCCATGGACTGCAGCCCACTAGGCTCCTCCATCCATGAATTTTCCAGGCAAGAGTACTGGAGTGGGTTGCCATTGCCTTCTCCGGCTATACCTTAAGTACCTAGAAATGTGCCCACAACATAGCAGATGCCCCCAAAGTATTTGTAAACTTGAATTAGTCATGGAACAAAAGGACACATCTCTTGAGATAAGAGAAAAGGAGGTAAGCAAAGGTACATAAACAGGTTTAAGGGCAGGAAGTTAAGGGGGTTCCAGCTTATAGCCTCAAATTCATCTGTGCTGAAGGAGCAAGGTCATCTACTAAGGGAAAAAGGAAGAAGCTGAATAGAGTAGTGACACCTTGGAATAACTGCTTTAGGAAACGAAGCTCAAAGGGGGCATAGAAAAGGCTGCCAAATCCACCAGAAGCTCAGCTGAGACTGGAGACAACACAATGACACCGAAATACACTGGTATAATTTTCTCCTTCCATGGTAAACATTCAGGGCGAGGCTTTCAAGAAGAGATTTCTGCATTGATTGATACCTGCACTGTCCTTGTGGCTATCTGAACAATTGAAATGGCACTAGCATGACTGAGGAAAGGAGTATTAAATTTACTTTTGCTTGACATTTCCCTAGCAGTCCAGTGGTTAAGACTTCATGTTCCCAATGCAGGGGCCATGGATGCGATCCCTGGTCAGGGAACTAAGAGTCCACATGGAGCAGCCAATAGATAAATTAATTAAAATTTAAAAAATAATAATAATAAATTTGCTTCATTTAAATAGCCACATGTGACTAGTGGCTACCAATAATGGACAGCATATTTTCATTGGGATAAAAGTGAAGAAAATAAAAATACTACTCCAAAATAAGAAATTAAAAGGTAGATGTGACAGAAACACAAAGGCATTAAACAACTGAGGTGGTTAAGTATGACTGAAATAATATGTCACATGAGAGAGATTTTGGCTAGAAATAAAGAGAAAACTTAGAGAATATAGGAAATTCACCAATTAGGTTGACCACTGCCAATTATGTGACCACTGGAAAGGTTGTAATGTATGTGAATGACATCTATTTTGTGCTCAGGGTTTAAAAAATAATTACTTTGAATGGTTTCTTGAAGGTAAACATTATGCATCATGAACCAAGATTTACCCAACCAGACCTATTTATTTTCTGAACTACCAAATTTACTTCATCACAAAAATTTTTATAGGGTAAAAACTTTTTTCTTATACATATCTTACAGACAATAACAATACTATGATGAAACAGGTACTATAGAGCTAATTCTAAAGATGAAAAATGAAAGGCTGTTAAGTGGTTATACACTTTGCCTAATATTTCAGACATTAAACAGCAGAGTTGGGATATGAGTCAAAAAGTTAGCCTTGTTCTACCACCACATTCTGATATTTTAACAGACAGCAACTTTTGTTTCCATAGGAAGAGTCAAAATTCCCTAAAATTATAAACTTTATATATATGTATTTAGATGTGTTACTCAGTTCAGTTCAGTAGCTCTTTGCGACCCTTTGGGATCCCATGGATTGCAGCATACCAAGCTTCCCTGTCCATCACCAACTCCCAGAGTTTAACCAAACTCATGTCCATTGAGTCCGTGATGCCATCCAACCATCTCGTCCCTGTTGTCCCCTTCTCCTCCTGCCCTCAATCTTTCCTAGCATCAGGGTCTTTTCCAATGAGTCAGTTCTTCACATCAGGTGGTCAAAGTATTGGAGCATCAGCTTCAGCATCAGTCCTTCCTATGAATATTCAGGACTGATTTCCTTTAGGATGGAGTGGTTGGATCTTCTTGCAGTCCAAGGGACTCTCAAGAGTCTTCTCCAACACCACAGTTCAAAAGCATCAATTCTTCGGCACTCAGCTTTCTTTATAGTCCAGCTCTCACATCCATACATGACCATTGGAAAAGCCATAGCCTTGACTAGACGGACCTTTGTTGGCAAAGTAAGGTGTCTGCTTTTTAATATGCTGTCTAGGTTGGTCATAGCTTTTCTTCCAGGAGTAAGCATCTTTTAATTTCATGGCTGCAGTCACCATCTGCAGTGATTTTGGAGCCCCCCCCCCCCCCCACCAAAAGTCAGCCACTGTTTCCACTGTTGCCCCATCTATTTCCCATGAAGTGATGGGACCAGATGCCATGATCTTACTTTTCTGAATGTTGAGCTTTAAGTCAACTTTTTCACTCTCCTCTTTCACTTTCAGCAAGAGGCTCTTTAGTTCTTCTTCGCTTTCTGCCATAAGGGTGGTCTCATGTGCACATCTGAGGTTATTGATATTTCTCCCAGCATCTTGATTCAAGCTTGTGCTTCATCCAGCCCAGCGTTTCTCATGATGTACTCTGCATATAAGTTAAATAAGCAGGGTGACAATATACAGCCTTGACGTACTCCTTTTCCTATTTGGAACCAGTCTGTTGTTCCATGTCCAGTTCTAACTGTTGCTTCTTTTTTTTTTTTTTTAAATTTTATTTTATTTAACTTTACAATATTGTATTGGTTTTGCCATATATCAAAATGAATCTGCCACAGGTATACATGTGTTCCCCATCCTGAACCGTCCTCCTTCCCCATTAACTGTTGCTTCTTGACCTGCATACAGGTTTCTCAGGAGAGAGGTCAGGTGGTCTAGCATTCCCATCTCTTTAAGAATTTTTCCAGTTTGTGGTGATCCACACAATCAAAGGCTTTGGCGTAGTCAATAAAGCAGAAGTAGATGTTTTTCTGGAACTCTCTTGCTTTTTCCATGATCCAATGGATGTTGGCAATTTGATCTCTGGTTCCTCTGGCTTTTCTAAATCCAGCTTGAACATCTGGAAGTTCACAGTTCACGTATTGTTGAAGCCTGGCTTGGAGAATTTTGAGCATTGCTTTACTAGCGTGTGAGATGAGTTCAACTGTGCTGTAGTTTGAGCATTCTTTGGCATTGCCTTTCTTTGGGATTGGAATGAAAACAGACCTTTTCCAGTCCTGCGGCCACTGCTGAGTTTTCCAAATGTGCTGGCATATTGAGTGCAGCACTTGCACAGCATCATCTTTCAGGATTTGTAAGAGCTCCACTGGAATTCCATCACCTCCACTAGCTTTGTTCATAGTGATGCTTTCTAAGGCCCACTTGACTTCACATTCCAGGATGTCTTGCTCTAGGTGAGTGATCACACCATCGTGATTATCTGGGTCGTGAAGCTCTTTTTTGTACAGTTCTTCTGTGTATTCTTGCCACCTCTTCTTAATATTTTCTGCTTCTGTTAGGTCCATACCATTTCTGTCCTTAATTGAGCCGATCTTTGCATGAAATGTTCCCTTGGTATCTCTAATGTTCTTGAAGTCATCTCTAGTCTTTCCATTCTGTTGTTTTCCTCTATTTCTTTGCACTGATCACTGAGGAAGGCTTTCTTATCTGTCCTTGGTATTCTTTGCAAATCTGCATTCAAATGGTTATATCTTTCCTTTTCTCCTTTGCTTTTTGTCTCTCTTCTTTTCACAGCTATTTGTATATATTACTGGATATATGTTTGTATATATTACTAGATATATTATTAAATATCCTAAAATATAACCTTAATAAATTTAGCCATTTATTTTTTAAACTGTTGTGTGCTGATTTTTACTCTTCTTTATACATATTTTCATTTGATTAACCTGTCAATTATTTTTGGTTTTTAGTAATATTGGCACTAAATCAGACACTCTTAAGCCCTTACAGAGTAGAGTCTGGAGCAAAAGGCAGAGCTCCCAAGTTGTGTCATCGTTCAAACTGAACTCATAAAAAATTTAAGTACAAATGTGTATTTATATCTATCATGGAACAAGACAGAATGGAGAAGAGATATCTTGGACTGATCAAGACAAATAAAACCTAAGCAGTAGTTCAGCCTGCTCCTTTACAGTGGTGGGAGGGACCATCATTAAGCACATACCAGAGCCAGAGAGGAGCTTCACAGTCCTTTGCAATTTTAAAAACATGCCAGTCAGACGCTTCCAACTGATAAGTGTGCCTAACTGATCTGTATGTACTGTCATATGTAGATCATATAGATATATATGATATATAGATCATATAGATATATATGATCTATATATCTATATGATCTGTATGTATCTAACTTGTAAGAAAATTTCTCAACAATGGGCTTTGCTAAGCATTGGAAGGAACTGTTATCATACAATGGAACTTAATTTCTTCAAAGTAAGAGTGAATGTGGGAGGAACAACATTAAGCCTCATCCTTCTGAAATGTTTCAGGTATTGCATTCTGGAATGCCTGTAACATCCTAATGGCCTTTAAGCTTGAAGATTCCACATGAGGAGGTCGTATATATCCAGGCCTTACTCATACACAGAATTTTCTATTTCCAAAAATGTCTACTCTATACATGGCAGAGGGGAGAAGGGCTATAAATGGGAAACAATAACATGTCATTTCTATGTAAAGGTAAAGAACATCTAGAGAAGCACTGGATATATACATTATTTTTTAAATGCCTTATTATTTTACATACCGACAAATTTGTGATATATAGGTATCCCTATTTAAGTACAAATGTGATGGAAAGATATTAACCATTTATAATTAATAACATTTATGAAATTATTAGGAGAGATCTAGAGATCTCAAGAGAATGTGTGAGTGATACAGGAATTTGGTCTGGCATGAGACTGAACTGTTATGGGATTATGAATATCCAGGGCAAAAATGGCACAGTATTGAAACTCAAGATAAGGCAAACATTGAGAAAGAAATGATACTTTCTCATTATTAGGGTGCTTAGAGAATATAGCAGGCCAATGTTTGCTAAGCATTTCTAAGTGCCTTGAAAATATTACTTGGAAGGCCTCCACTTTTCTAGTTGTCTTAATTTACAGTCCAATAGCTCTAAATAAAGTGGGAAAGGGCACTGGTAATATGTGGGGATAGTTTCTTTTCTATTAACATAATAACTAGAAAGAGGGGGTAAAGACATTTAACTGTTGAAAACCCAGGGATACCTACCATCCTAAAATTCACTATAAAACAAAGAACCAAATATCAATAATACCAGTGGCTGTTATTTATACATATCAACTTGGGTAGACTATGGTGCCCAGCTGTTTGGTCAAACACCAGTCTAGATGTTGCTATGAAGGTATTTTTCAATCAGAAGACTGAGTAAAGCAGACTAACCTCCATAAAGTGGTAGGGGTTCTTTCTATTAGTTGAAGGCCTTAAGAATAAAGAATGAGGTCCTCCAAAGAGGAAAAAGCCTGTGCCTTCAGACTGCCTTTACAATCAGCATCAACTCCTGCTAGAATTTCCACTGTTGGCCATGTCCTGTGTATTTCAGAGTTCCCAGCCCCAACTAGAGGGTGAATCAATTTCCTTAAAATTTCTTCTACTCCTTTTCTCTCTACACACACTTGTATACACTCCCACACTCTATGGTGTTGTTTCCCTGGAGAATCCTAACGTACCCCTGTACAGTCAAAGCTATGGTTTTTCCAGTAGCCATGTATCGATGTGAGAGTTGGACCATAAAGAAGGCTGAGCACCAAAGAATTGATGCTTCTCAACGTGGTGTTGGAGAAGACTCTTGAGAGTCCCTGGACTACAAGGAGATCCAACCAGTCCATCCTAAAGGAAATCAGTCCTGAATATTCACTGGAAGGACAGATGCTGAAGCTATAATACCTTGGCCACCTGATGCAAAGAGCTGACTCATTGGAAAAGACGCTGATGCTGGGAAAGATTGAGGGCAGGAAGAGAAGGTGGCGCCAGATGATGAGATGGCTGATGGTATCATCGACTCAATGGACGTGAGTTTGAGCAAACTCTGGGAGATAGTGAAGGAAAGGAAAGCCTGGCATGCTGCAGTCCATAGGGTTCCAATGAGTCGGACATGATTTTCTGACTGAACAACAATAACAATAACAACTATGAAATACTATTAGCTTTCCTTATCTCTTTCCCATCTTCTAAACCCTTGCTTTCTGGGAAAAAGTAAAACCAAAAAAAGAGAAACAGGCAAATAACTGATATTACTACATCAGGTGATTCTATAGTACAGAACTCTATAAACATACCTCTATAGAGGTATATTTATAAGTTATAGAACTTATAGCTGCTGCTGCTGCTAAGTCGCTTCAGTTGTGTCCGACTCTGTGCAACCCCATAGACGGCAGCCCACCAGCTGCTCCCCTGTCCCTGGGATTCTCCAGGCAAGAACACTGGAGTGGGCTGCCATTTCCTTCTCCAATTCATGAAAGTGAAAAGTGAAAGTGAAGTCGCTCAGTCATGTCCGACTCTTAGTGACCCCATGGACTGTAGCCCACCAGGCTCCTCCATCCATGGGATTCTCCAGGCAAGAGTACTGGAGTGGGGTGCCAATGCCTTCTCTGAGAACTTATAGCACATTTCTGTAATTATATTTAAGTCTCTCCTCCTGGCCTGAAAGAGAACCAAGTATTTTATCTGTCTTTAAATCTCAGTAGCTAACAAAGAAACTGGCACAAAGCAATAAATGAATGACTGATTGTTACAATTCAACAATCACTGGATCTTTTTCCCTTGCATCTTAAAAACATAGCTTATCTAAAAGGCATGTCTATGCCTAATAATTTAATGACAGGAATCATACTCCTAACACTGACAGATGCTTCAGAAAATGTCAATAGTTACAACACAAAACAGTATACTTTAAAATAATTTATTTTTAGGGTTAACAATCATTTGGCCAAATTACACAGTTGTAGAAAGTGGGGGGAAAAAAAGATTATCTCAAGTAATCAACAGAGACATACATAACAAAGCAATAGAATAGAGCCCAGAAATAAATTTTAGAATAAATGGTCAACAGATTTCCAAAAAGGGTGACAAGACTATTCAATGGGAACAGGACAAACGAGCCTTGGAAATTTGGATATCCACAAGAACTAAATTGGATTTTTCCCTTACACTATCTAAAAATTTATTTAAAAATGAATCAATGACTTATATATAAGAGCAAAAACTACAAAACTCTTAAAGGCCATTTTTCATGATGTTGGCGTTGGTAACAATTTCTCAAATACGATACTGAAAGCACAGGCAATGAATAGCTATTATTTATTTATTTTTTTTCCCCAATAGCTGTTATTTAGAAAATGAAAAATAACAAGTGTTCTCACAGAGAAATTGGATCCCTGTTGGTGAGAATGTAAAATAGTGCAGAGCCTATGGAAAACTTTTGAACTGTGGTGTTGGAGAAGAGTCCTGAGAGTCCCTTGGATGGTAAGGAGATCCAACCAGTCCATCCTAAAGGAGATCAGTCCTGGGTGTTTACTGGAAGGGCTGATGTTGAAGTTGAAACTCCAATACTTTGGCCACCTGATGTAAAGAGCTGACTCATTTGAAAAGACCCTGATGCTGGGAAAGATTGAAGGCGGGAGGAGAAGGGGACGATAGAGGATGAGATGGTTGGATGGCATCACTGACTCAATGAATATGAGTTTGGGTAAACTCCGGGAGTTGGTGATGGACAGGGAGTTTGGGCGTGCTGCTGTCCATGGGGTCACAAAGAGTCGGACACAACTGAGCAACTGAACTGAACTGAACTGTGGAAAACAGTTTGTTTCTCAAAAAAGTAAAACATAAACTTTCATATGCTCTAGCAATCCTATTCTTAGGTATATACCCACAAGAAGTGAAAGGTGGAACTCAAACAAATATTTGTACACCAATGTTCACAGCAGCATTATTCATAATAGTAAAAAGGTAGAAACAACCCAAAAGTCCATCAACATACGAATGGATAGCCAAAATGTGGTAAATACATACTATGGAATATTCTTCATCTATGAAAAGCAATGAAATGCTGACACATGATACATAGGTGAATTCTGAAGTCATTACATTAAGTGAAATAAGCCAGTCACAAAAGGACAAACTGTATGAATACACTTATATGAGATATCTAGAAGAGGCAAAATAATAATAATAATAATAATATTGACCCAAAAAAGAGAACCAAGGGCTGGGAAGGGCAGGCTACTGGGAAATAGGGAGTTATTGTTTAATGAATGAAGAGTTTCTATTTGGGATGCTGATAAAGTTCAGAATGTGCATAGTGGTGATGGTTGCATAATACTGTGTATATATTCAATTTCACTGAATTGCACACTTAAATGTTTAAAATGCTAAGTTTTACTGTTACCTTTTTAAAAACAAATGCCTGTTATCCCTCTACTCCAAAAGGGCAATGAGGTTGCAGCCAATCAGGTGGCTGACCCAACTAAAAAATGGTTAAAAAATTTCTGACTAGTCAACCATTCCACCTTCATGGGAAACGTATGATTAGAGTTAATACAAGTGGACCATCCAACACACATTATGCTTATTCACTATTATTTCAAGCATTTAATCAGACCTGCTGTCTTAGTGGCTTAGCTAATTTAAATTCTTCCTAAGACAATTTAGGGGGTCACGTAATCTAAGAATAGCAGTGTCCTCTCTTTTTTTCCTCCCACAACCAGGGTAGATTCCTTATACCTCTCTGGTGTCTGCTACTTTTTCTGTATTTTGTTTATATTTACATTTGTATTTTTCTATGCACTTCCCCCATTAGATTGTAAGATGCACGAAGGCAGTGTATTTGTATTCTTGAATGCAACACAGAAGGTCCTCAAACATATGAATAAAAAGCTCTGAATCATTATTTATTGACTAAGGGCTAGTATCGTTTTGCCTTGAGTCTGAAGCCTAGAAAGACTTGGATTTTTAGAGATAATCCTTTTAACAAGAGGCTAAAAAGGGCTTTGTTTTAAAGAATTGCTTTTAATTTTAACTCGGAACAAATCTCTGAGCCAAACAGAAAACTAGGCTGCTGAGAAAACTGGGTGAGGGCAAAACATCGTAATCTGTTTGGATTCTAGCCTGGGGAACAAGGGAATCTGAAAACGATGCACAGATTTGCGGTATAGCTTGATGCCAGTATTTCCAAAGTCTAAGGAGATTGTGCAGGTAATACAATTAAGGACAACTTTAATCTTATATATAGGAAAAGACAGCAATCCTAAGAAAAACAGCAAAGTGCCAAACAAAAGAATGATGTGCAGATAAGAGATGTTTCCCATGTGACGGCTCACAAAGGCAGGGTGGCACAGTGAAATAACGTCTTGGATCTCAAGTTTTTGGTTCAAGTTCTGTTTAGGCTACCACTAGCTATGTGAACCTAGATGCCAAATCACAACTTCCCTAAACCTCAGTTTCTTCGCCTATAAAAACTGCTATCCTAGATTCTCTCCCTTCCTCATCTTTCTTCCTTTTTCTCTCTTCAGCCGTTTATTCTCCTACAGCCCTACCCTCAATTTTACCAAGAAACACAAATATTAGATTTAAAAAGTCCTGCAAAGGAGGGGGTGTGGGAGAATCAACACTAACACAGAAAAGTCATGTGGAAACTAGTATTATGAGAAGCAAAATCTATGATTAAGCAGAAGAAACCTGTCTGCAGAACGAAGACTGAGGCATGGGGGAAGAAGGAATATGTGACTTGAGTTTCTGACCTTCTAGTTCCTAATTCCATTCCAAATAAGGTTCAGCTGTACTTTTCTGCAATGGATATCCAAGATATTTCCTGTCATATCTTTTTAATAGCCCCATCCCTTTAAAAATAAAACTAGTTTATATGGTTTTCCATTTCTGCTGCCTATTCACTGTAAGTTAATAGGTACTTCTCAAAGAGTTATGTGGATTAAATTAATATATGTACCCTGAAAGCATTATATATAATAAAATAATACAATCTGTATTCCTCATAAGGTGAACGTAAGAATGAATAAAACAGTGCACATGTAAATATTTTGGAAAATGTTGAACCTTATAAATATATTAACAGCACACCGAGAAATTAAAGTTTAATTGATATTTTAAATAAAGTGGCTGTGCTTTAGTAAGAATCTGGGGTTGGGCAAAAGGAATAAACAAACAGTATCTACCTATTTTGACTGGCAAAAATTCTTCTCAATGATAACTAACTGATTGATGGCTTAGAAGCTTTGGAATCTAATGTCTACAAGCATAATTTCACATACTTTAAATTCATAACAGCAGTCACAAAAAATTAAAAAGAGACTGGCAGATTTTTCAGCATATGATCATAGCAGATTTGGGACTAGGAGAGAACTTTTGCAGACCGTGACTTATAAATGTTTTTAATCTGAATATTGCAGAACAGCTCATATGCGGGCCAAATTTCAGTCAAAATAACATGTTCCTGAACTTCATGAATACATTTTCAACACACCAAGTTTTGCAACTAATTTTTAAAAATGAAGAACTCTCTTTTAATAGCAGCAGACAATACATATTGGCATACCTGATTCATGGGACCTAATGTTTCACAATTATGGCAATATAAAATCAGGCAAGTGGGAGATAAAAGCAGCACTTATACAGAATGAAGAGCAAAATTACTGAATATTAAAACATGATGTACCAATTTAAAATTTTTAAAAAGCTTGCTTAAAAAGGAAGTACAACGATTCTGTTTTAGCTTCTGGTTCTGCTTTTCTTATTGTCCATTCTACTTTCTAGGCTTCAGCTTGGCTCTGCTATTGCAAGCTGTCACTTTTGACTAGAAATGGAATAAAGCCAAGTACTACACAATAGCAGCTTCCTGCTCTGGCCTCATCTCCTAGACCACCCCCAGGCCAACGCCTGCCCACAGATGCTGATTCTACCAAGCCATTATTACACCCGCAATCAGTCCACAGTTATGGCTATGACCCTGTATTTTTTATAGTCTTGGCACACTGTATATCCTACAATCTCACAGTTCTCATTTTACTGACATTATGGCAACAATGTCAGGCACCTCTAAATTTCAACCAAATGATAATATGAAGACAAAGTGAAATGGAAAAGGGAAATGCATACACAAACTTATGGCCTAATGGAGAACATGCTCAACTCTCTGTCAAAATATAATTCAGAAACTGATACAGAAAAATAAAGAATAGAAAGCGCTCACAATAAGTGCAACTAATCCAAACAGTCCTGTTATTCCAATTTTGTATAATTTTGATTTGCATCTGGTATTGCCTGGTTTACTAGTTTTCTCTCTTTTGAGATAAACCTAGATTTAGGTTGAATGCTTCTTATCCCTGAGACTAAAATCCATTAGCCAGAGATTAGTTTGATTAGGTCAACGTTGGTCACAAATGTTTGTTCACAGTCAAGCAAAGAAAAAGAACTCTTTAACTTTCTGAATATCACTTCATATTTTTTGAAATTAAAAGTATCTATCAGCAGCAAGTAGAGCTTATGACCTTCCCTAGGGAAAAAATATAAGGATGTGTTTGTTGTGGAGAGTAATACCACAATTTCTGCATCTTTTCTAATATCATTTTCTTAAAATAGGAGTTTAATAGGAATTCCCCAGTAAAATTCACTGGGGAATCTTACCTAAATGCACTTTTAAAATAGAGAGAGGGAAAAAGAAACACTACTACAAAGACATGTTCTGTTATGCGGTGACCACGGCTTGTACCAACACCAAAAGAGTTTATCTAACACCAGCTGCAGAAAGAATGGTTGAGAGTTCCAGAGAAGACAAAGAAAACAGACTGTTACAAGAAAGAGGTGCAGATGGTGGCAGAGAAATGTCCAATGGTTGCATATGGTAAGAAGAGAAAGGAGTTTCAAATATCTACCACAAAGGTTTAAGACACCATCTACAGAAAGGGAAATTTAGGGCATATCTAAATAGCAGCAACCTTCTATTGAGTGGTTTCTATATAGTAATAAGCTCTTAACTGTGTCATTCATTTAATCTGAGGTAGACAGTATATTACAGATGAGGAAACCAAGTATATAGCATGCTTTAGGCTTTTCCAATGTCACATGCTAGCAAATGGCAAAGCCAGGATTTGACACAATATCTGTATGAATTGACTTCAAAATTCATAGCTAGGCTGATTCTCTAAAACAAAAGATCCAATCAATTAGCTCCTTCTGATATAGTACAATAACCAGATGTCGTTGTTAATACTTAATTTGACAAAATATAACATTTGGCTGTAGAAAATTTTGGTTTTGTTCTTCTCTTGCTTCAAAGCTTCCAATGATTCATAGGGCCTACAAGATAAAAGTCACTTAGGAACTGTACTTAGCAATCCTTTTCCTCTTTTATCTGACCCCACAATACTTATTTCTCTGGTATGATGTCTACATTTAAAACCAAACTCTCTTCTTTAGCTAGACTGATATTCTGCTGCTGCTAAGTTGCTTCAGTCGTGTCTGACTCTGTGCGACCCCATAGACGGCAGCCCAACAGGCTCCCCCATCCCTGGGATTTTCCAGGCAAGAACACTGGAGTGGGTTGCCATTTCCTTCTCCAATGCATGAAAGTGAAAAGTGAAAGTAAAGTCGCTCAGTCGTGTCCGACCCTCAGCGACCCCATGACTGCAGTCTTCCAGGCTCCTCTGTCCATGGGATTTGCCAAGAGTACTGGAGTGGGGTGCCACTGCCTTCTTCGACTGATATTCTACTGACCCCTAAACCTAACTCATCATTGATCAGGCAATCCTTTCCACCAAATGTCTGCCTCACTCTTCTGAGTTTTCACTTCCCTCTCCATTCAAATGAATCCTCAAGTTTCACCCTCTTCACGAGATTTCTTTGTACCATTTCAGTTTCCGCTGACTTCTCCTTTCTTTTGTATTCCTGAAGTCTTCACTATGTATTTTTTTGGCTCCTTTGATTTGAATAAATCAAATCTATTTCAAGGAAATTTTTAAAAAATCTAAGTTCTCATCATGACTTATAAAGGTCTTAATAAGGACTATAACACTTACATCAACCTTTTTTTTTTTGGCTACACTGTGTGGCATGCGGCATCTTAGTTCCCTAATCAGGGACTGAACCTGTGCCTCCTGCAGTGGAAGTAATAAAAGCTTTAATCACTGGATTGCCAAAGAAGTCCCTTCAGCAACTTCTAAAAACCATCAAGCACCAAAGCAGGATGCTGTAAATAGGGAAACCACATAATTTAAATAACTACTGAATGAATGAAGTCAGTTGGGATATTTCTAAAGCTAGACATTAAAATTTTTTAAGGGTAAGTCAAAGGGAAATAGAGTCTGAGCATAAAACTGCCACTTAAAGACTCCTTTCTCGGAAAAACAACACAAAAAAACATCAAGTGAGCTAACAGTAAGTAGGACACAAAGAACTCCAGGCCCTCTCTCTGCTGCTCTGGGCCTGTTTCTGCCCATCTCAACTCAAGGGCAGTGGCTCATTCTTGAAGGCAGGGATGTGAGTGCACGCCACTCCCTTATCCTAATCGCTGTTTCTTACGAATATCTATTTCTCAATAAAAAGTTCAGTTATCATTATAAAAACAATAACAAAACTCCCACTATTTTCTATCATAAAAATAAAACAATAGTTTGCTAGGCAGTTTCTGAAAGTCTGTTGTTGTTTTTTTTTCCTTTTAGTAAAATTATGAGGGAGCAGTAATTTGACACAAGAACAAATCTGAGAGGAATTCTGGGACTAGGAATAAATCGTGTACTAGGTCAAATTCTCATTTCCTCTACAGGAATGTTAGTTTAAAAATGCTCTGAAGTAATATATTTATACAACAAATTGAAATGAGAGTAAAGAAAAGTGTGAAAAGTTAAGTCTCTTCTCCACCCACCAAAGCAGTATTAACAATAAAGTTCTGTTTACTTCCTTCTCTAAACTATTAGCAATATCATCACAGTACCCTGGGGAATAAATCTGCATATAAGTCAAATTAGCACCACCAAGATTTTCAAACTTGTCAGTGGCTCACTTATGTCAAATACTTAACAAAATATAACATTTGGTTGGTGACAACCAAAGAACTAGTTTATTGTTCACCTAGGCTGTCTGGAGGCTAAATTTCACCTCCCTCAAATTCATCTCAATTCCAAATAACAAAAATATTAAGAAGGAAAAATACATGTGTCTGGTACACTCCATTCTTTAAACTACTGGTAACTTATCCTGGGCAATCATTCAAGCTATTTTTAGTAAACCAGATGTGCTGAGCAACAACTAACTTAGGGACATTCTGAAACTGTGGACAATGAATTTATATATCAATAACGGAAAAATTGTGGTTCAAAACAGACTGTGACAAAAAACAACTTTCTCACTGATGAACTAGAGTAATGATAAACAGAGCTGACACAGTTCAGACACTTTCATTAACAGAATATTTTAAAACTTTGCTCAAGTCTTTAATCAATCTTTAGTCTAAAAACAAAGAAAATACTTAGGTTTGCTCCACGCATTCCCTTCAACCAGCAATTCACAGCCCAATAGTACCATATCAAATACTTAATAAAGTGTTCAATGCCTGTGTTTTGTGATAATAGAAAATAAAGTATTAGTAGTCTTATCTCTGAACTTTTAGCAGATTAGAATGACCAAGTACTTCAAATAGGATTATTCCTTCAGGTCTAGGATGATTCTACTTTATTCTAGGGAAAATACCTCATTACTACAATGAATTTTAATATATAAAGATAGAAGTAGGTAGTAATTAAAAGCAAGCACATTCTGCTTCAAATCTTGAATGGTTTTCACTAGTGCCCTTTGTATTATTATTCCTTTATTGCAGGTGTGTGCATGGCCAGAAGCCAAAATCCAGGACAGGATGATTTCAAAATCATGCTAAAAGTTCAATGTTCATATTTCATTATGAAACTATTTTTTACATTTGTTTGATCAAAACTTCAAATTTTAGTGGAAACTTTTAAAAACTTCTCTACTCATCCTCCAAAGGCAATCATACATAGAAATCATAGTAATTAAAAAAAAAAACAAAAACCCAAAACTATAAAAAGTATCTTTAAAAACAAATAATTTTTCCCTCCTCCTTCCCAGCCAGCTGAAAGACATAGTAGAATCTCAAGAGTTTCCTCCTACTTCCTCTCTTTTTCCCTTCCCCCTTTACTTCAAAGAAAGTTAACTGCAGCAAGCCTGATCAGGAAGTCTGAAAGGAGGAAGCAGAAACTCATTTCTATGCAAAAGGAAGGAAAAAACAGAATTAACAATACCATGGTACACTGCTTCAACGATGTATTAACATGCCTTCATTATACTGTATGTAAGACGTTGATTTCTCTCCTCATTCAGTATTCTTTCCAAAATATTGAAAACTATGATCAATGATGGTTGCACCCTGATTAACCAACCACAAGTCACTTTAAAAAATGACCCAATCAAATAATACATGTCATCTGATACTCAATACACTGAAATAATTCAGAGAGATAAATGTAGGATTCAAACCAATAACCTAAAAGTGAGTCATCTGAAAAAAATCTGTATTAATTTTGAGTCATCAGTTTTCTAATCATTATCTTACAATATATATTATTGTGATATACTAAATAGGGCTGTACAACTAAAAGTTAACTTACGGGAGCATTCTACTACAGAATAAAATGCTGAGATGAGAAGTCAAGGAAAAAGATGGTGAATAGAAATTCCCACTATAAAACTATTTAAATAGATTCACAGTGAAGCATCATTTGGAATTTTTCAAACAAAACTTAAGCATACTCATCACCTAATACAGAAAAGCCATTTCCAAAGACTTTTTAACCTGCCCTACTTAAGAACTCTACAATGGATAATTAATGCCCGGATTCAGAAGAAACTGACTCTTGAAATTTAAATAAGTGAGAAAAAACAGGGAGACCATTTTAAAAACTTAATTTCCCCCTAACTCCCTTTGACTTACATAAGGTTACTCTAAGGTTAAGATATGTCAAGGCACTATTTACAAAATCTATGCCAGGAACAGCTGCCATGTTTAACATGCCAAGGAATTTAATGTACTGTTTGGACAACTGGTTAGAGAAAAGCATTCTGGGATAAAGCCACTCTAATTACATGAACTCTAAAAGTTCTTCCTTATGTGGACTATATCTATATTTTATAAATTCATTTAAATAAATAACTTTGAAAACCTAGACTGAGCCTTCTTCAGTCTCTGGAGTAAATTTTCATTCAAAATATTACAGTAGGTGACTATAATTTACATACTGGAGTATGTATTTTTAATTTTAAACCTGTTTTAAAAACATGAAATACAGAAATTAAAATGCTACAATAAGCCTTACTGTATATCATTTATTCCTTCAAAATCACTTAAGAAACACTAAAATTAAGGTATGCTGGATCCTAAATCAAGTGCTCTTAGTGTAATTTCTTAAAACTAAAATTCACATTATTTATGAAACACAAATGGTTAAAATGTCAAGTGAATAACAGCACCTTTGTAAGATATTATATCCTTCTAGGCCAGAGAGCAACTTACCTATACTAGCAAGGGGAATATATACAGCTAACAAAGATAATCATACAAATCACCAAATCAAGTAAGACTTTGCTCTTATGCTTTTATTTCTAATAAAAATAATAAAATTGTCAGAATCTAAAACAGTTTTAAATGTGTATGAAAACCCCTGTGTAACATGTTAGTACATTCTTTTAATCATTACAATTTTAATAAACATGTTGTAGAGTTTTAGGCCACCTGGCAAGAGTTTATTTTTAAAAGTAATTTCTACATAATGATTTCAGTTCTCTAAATCAAACCCAAGCTGTAACTTCTATAGTGCTAATCAGAAACCACAGAATTAAAATGCTAAGTTGGAAGGTTCCTTTGATTTCACCTAGTGTAATTCCCACTAAAAGACTGTTAGAAATGAGACAAATTACAGTAAGGCTATAAGCAAGCAAAATGGCAATCACAACTAAAACCAAAACAAAATAAAACCCGAGGGAAAAGCTCTAACACCTCCAATATTAAACTATAACTTGTTATAAATTTTTAGCTGAAAATACCATAATCAAATAACAGTACAAAAATGAGGCCATTTAATGAACTATGAAAAATAATGTGTAAAGACAAAAGCACATCCATGCAGACTTCAAAGAAAAAAATAACATTTAACTAAGGGAATTATCATCTACTTTTGGTAGATCTAATAAAAGAAGAACCTAACTACTAATTCCCTAAGTATTATAACCTCACATACAACAAACCACTGCTCATTAACTCAAGCTCTTGTTCTTTCCATGGAAACAATGCCTCTATACTTTACTTTTGAAATCAGTAACTATTCTGAAATGAAACAGGAATATGGACTTTCAGCTTCATTTTAAAAAACAAGTCAAACTAGTCCAGTTATACTTTCTTTCAATGTACGTACTGTGTTATCTTAAACATTTAAGGAAAAGAAACCTATAAAATACTGATATAATTCAATCTAAAATTCAAATATACAAAAACAAACTGCTGTGCATTTTAACCTTTACCTTTAAAAAATTAACTGATAAAACATAACTAGAGATTTTAAAAACATTTAGCTTACTACTTCTGATGAGTTTCTTTACATGATTTAAATCTAAAAACCAGCTAGAAAATGTTTTTTCCAATTAAGTTTTGTATTTAAATTGCAACAACTGGGAATTAAAATCTAGAAACTGAACAATTCAACTTATGACAATCTAA
This sequence comes from Bubalus kerabau, assembly GCF_029407905.1. NCBI lineage: Eukaryota > Metazoa > Chordata > Mammalia > Artiodactyla > Bovidae > Bubalus > Bubalus kerabau. The sequence goes on from NC_073624.1 coordinate 142,551,093, forward strand.
AAGGAAAATTACCACTTAAAAAGAAAATGAACTACTATTATTCTAAACTGATATGCCTGTATATAGTAAATACTAATCTCATTTAATTACATGAATTGACCCAAATCTTAACCTTTAGAGCTGGAGACAAAGATAATTTATACTAATATCTAACCAGTTATTATCTAACAATGAGCATCATTTGAATGGCAGGGACTTTTATTTTGCTCACTTGTGCAAGCACAGCCCCAAGATGCTGCCTGGCTCACAGTAAGTTCTCTGTGTATACTGATTGGATAAATCAATCATTTACCCTATAATCAAACTTTATCAAATGCATTAAGTTTCTTATATACCTTGATGTTAGCTAGAAAGCTAGACTTAAATATTCAAAAGGATATCTGAATATCAACGAAGCTTAATGAACAGGTAATTTTTTAAAGCGACTTGAAATTTCTTACCTGGTAGGGCTGAAAGGCACTATCTTCAGTTAAAAAATCCAGTTGTTTATCTACAAGGAATTCTACTGCAGTGATTGAACTGGGTACACTTTTTTCAACCAGGGGTTTGAAAGTCTGGTAATAGAAAAAAAAAAATTCTAATGGTTATTTTCTGGGTTTTATCCTCAAAATGTGAAAGGGTATATATAAACGCAATGTATTAAAGTCATTATTATAATGATTTTAGGCTACCAATTAATATCAGTTTTCATAATCTAAAGTGATGCTTTTATCTGGAGTATTTTCTATTATTAAAAAGAAATTAAGTAGATTTTAAGAAATAATTCGAAAAAAATCCCAGTCTATTAATAAATCCCAGTTGTTTAAAAGGATATAATCAAATATACATATGTATAAAAATTCCTATCATAAAGAAAGAGAAATTGTTTCCAAAAAAGCAAACTGGGTAGGAGAGGTTATTATCCCAACTCTTTTAAAATATTCTTAAGTATTATTCTTTATAAAACAGAGTAGTTATGATTTACATGTGTAGTTTATTTCCTAGCTCATTCACATCAAAGATTTTAAATGATCAGGATGCATCTGGTCTTTTAACTCCACCCCATGTACTACTTACCCCCGCCCCTGCCTCAAGCACAAATAAAAATCCAGCTGCTTCAGTAACAGCAGCACTGGGGGAAGGGCGCAGGAAAAGAAGAGGGAGGTAAAAAGTATTACACAAAACTCACAATCACCTTCCAGTAAACTCTCTCCATATTTCCACTATTATAAAACTAAACAAAACAAGGGGGCACGTGGTGGTGGTAGTGGAGGGGTGAACTGAGCAAATCCATAGTCATTTGAAGACAACTTTTACATAAATGAATTTACTCGTATTTTGGGTAGGAGGTGGGAGTGAGGGAGGCAAGAGAGGAAGAGGAAGGAAGGAAATAAAGGTATAGGTATGCACTTTTTATGACTATCCTAATTATTTTCAAAGTAGAAGCAATGTGAATAAAAGCCAAGGATATTATATTCATGATAGTGTTTTAAAACTTACAAATGAAAACAATATTCTACTGTTTTAAAAACATAGTGACTTTACTATTAAAGAATCTATGTTTGGAAAATGAAATAAAAAAGCAACTCAGTTTTCTAAAGTTCTTGTATCACCAAGGGAAATCTTTCTTGCTACAAGCAACTTGTGGGACCATTTGGATGTAAACCAAAGATTTCTGCAGACAGTAGAAATCTCCAGGAGATACGAAGCCGTTTTAATTCCCTCTTCTCTTATTTATATCTTCAAAAAATTTAACATCTTGCTAATCACAACTAAACACTGCTGAAAAACCTTTCAAGATTTTAAATTCAGAATGGCTCTTAAACAGTTAACTTCTCTATTTAAGATATTATCTTTAAAGCTTTCATCAGGAGCCTATGTTTTGAAAAAGCTGAAAACACAAGAGAATAAATAAGCATTTAAAAAATGCCTTATTCCTATACTATTCACTTCATGAACTAATAAATATTTGTTCATAAATGAACATAAAAAATTATCTTACATTTCCAATTTATTTTCAGTATTTATGACTAGAGAACCTAATCACAGTAATATCCTCCTTCCCATGTTCTAGGGCTAACCTTTTATGTATCAAAAGTATTTATTTTGTGTGAGAAGTTACATTTTCAAAACAGGTATTTCCCTATTATTTAGCTATCTCCTGCTTCTGTGGCCATCTGACACTTTCCATTTACCATAACTAAATTCTTTACGTGAAATATGTAACATTCTCAAATCAAATGTGTTTAATTTTTAGCAAAAAAATTAGAAAACACTGGCAGCTTCTCAAGAGAACTTTAAATCCCTGAACTTTATCAAAGCTCTTATTTCTTTCTAAACAGTACCAAATCAGGTCAACTTGGGAAGGTTAAAAAAAGGCCCACAAAAGGTACTACCTAAATGCCTAAAGATATTGTACCGATTCAATTAAGGAGGACTGGAAAAAAAAGTAAACTTCTCCACTCCGAATGCCTCTTTCTTACGCAAATAATACAGGTGGTTTGCATTTCCTATGAGACCTAGTCATTTTATAATATGAAAAACATTCCTGTGAAGAGAACCTTTCAGAACTCTGCTTTTTAAGGTAAGTCAGAGACCTAAGGGTAAATTTCAATAGGCCAATTTATCATAATTTAAATTACTGAGAAAAAAATTTAGTTTCCAGGCTAAAATAAAAAAATTTCTCATTTTAGGGTATCTAACCGAAAGCCACTGGTAGAATCTAGCTATCAGAAATGTTAAAAGACTGGTTTATAATGGTCTGTTTCTGATGCATGAGTATTTATAATAACCATGTACAAATGGAAGTCAAAAGTACACCATGCTTCTTAAATAGCAAACAGGACAAAGACTTGCAAATTTTAAAACATGCAATTAATCTTAAACTACAAATATGTTCCCAAGTGTCGATAAATACTTTTATAGTACTTGTTAGAGAAATGTTTCAATATGTATTAAACAAGCAACCCTAAAAATGTGCGACTGTTCCTACTTTACTGAAAAATTAAAGACAAACAACATATAAAATAAGAGTTAAAATACATCCTAATTCCCTAAAGTGGCAAATCAACGATGTAACCATTAATAATTTTTGTATGCAAGTCAAAAACATCCACTTTAAAGACATTAGCTTAAAAATAAAAACAAATATTTAAATAAAAGTGAGTGAATCCTACAGATTTTGGACGAATCTGTAGTGAGTATTTCATGGGTCTAGGTGCACTGGAATGCAAAGAAACCAGAACTCATGCATAGCTAAGTAATTCAAGACTCTAAAGATACACCATTCTATGAGGAACTTCCACAGCCTAAGGGGAAGCTACAAGCTACCATCAGATGAAAGTCACAGTAGAATGTGACCCTAATCACAAAATGACTTCATTCTAACGCTGAAAAAAGTCTTTGAAAATCCAAATTAAAATTGCCAACTAAACAAAACACTTTTTCAATTTCATTAATGGACTGAGAGTTCGTATAAGGTCTTTCCTCTTTGTTAACTGCACTTTAAAATAGTATAAAGTCAAATAAATACTTAATAGAGAGCCTGCATTTCTACTAGGGCCTACCACGCTATAGGAAGAATGCTTAGAACAACTGTATCCTGTTTGGGGCTCCATGCTGCACCACATTCCATTCACATGAGGAAGAGGCGAACAGATGAGCCCTCCTCGAAAAACATTTTTAAAATAAATCAGCTACAGTTCTCAAACATAACTCAGCTGCTCAAACAAACCATGTTAAAGCTCACCATTTAACATTTGACTGGAAATTCACAAGGTTTATGTCTACAGTCCAAGTTTCTAACAATCCCCAGTTAACATTTAACAATTTCTTTTCCAAGTGAAAAAAATTAGGCTCATAAACTACAAAAATCTGATATAAAGCTTGAAATACTAAAGCAGAAAACAATCTAAGATACATTTTAGAAGTCAAGGTTTAGTCTTAAAAAAAAAAAAAGATCGGAGTGACTCGAAAGAACAAAGTCCAAATTCCCACCCAAGCAGGTCTATTGAAAAACACGATACTGTTAGAAAACAAGTTGGGGGTGGGGACAAGCATACACCAGACAGAAAAAACCCTCACAAAACAAACACTCCTACTTCCCTTAAGACATTATATTCTAAACCCTAATCCAAAACATTTCTGCTATAATACTTTAAGCAACTAAGCTTGTTTTTTTTTTATCGTACCGTGTTATGAAATTACTACCGACACAATAAATCTCTCTCTAAACAAATGAAATCATTAAAAATTCTAAAAAACTAAGACCACGAAAGCTGGATCTGAAAAAGACAGTGACCTTAATTCCTAAAATCGAGAAGCAAAACCAAATGTAAATTAAGACAAAAGAAAAAGGAAGCAGAAAAATACAAACCGTACTTTGTTCTTGAGAATTTTAAAGTATCTTTAAATCTCCGATATCCACGACAAGGCTTTAAAGGTCAAGAAGTATAGCTGACATTTCCATTTTGTTCTTGAGCAGTATTTTTTTTTAAATCTAGCCTCAATAATTCTTAAGTCTTCAAAAATCACAGGCAAATGGCTCTCAAACCAAGCATTTCTGAGCTCACTTGCAGCGTCGTCATTGTATAGTAAGAAAAGCCAAGACCACAGAACGAAGCAGAGGCTGTAACCTAACAAGTCTCCGACGAGCAAATGACGATTTTCTGTCTGCTCTGGCTCAGTCCTGGCAGTGATGAGGATTACAACTCGCTCTTTGTCATCAGCACTGTGGTGTTAACGACCAAGAAATCCTGCAGCTGAAGCACTACTGCATCCTCCGATCTGGGTCAGGATAATTTCTCCCGAGGTCGCTTACATAACCAGTAAGATACTCCAAATAGAGAGAACAGCCATCCATCAGCTAGAGAAAGCCTTTTCCCACTGTACTCTGTCTGTGTGGAAACACACTGCAGTAGCTTCCAACAGCGCAGACACCCAAATGAGAACGACTACTTGGCTTAGGGCACACTGAGAGAAGGGAAGAGGCGGTGCTCTGTAAACTGTAACTAATCCTCCGTCACAGGTGCTGATGGAGTCACTTCCAGCACGAGTCACATTACTGGTGATTACTCATTTGGCTGCGCCATAGAGACTGGCTCATAATTTTAACAACAGACAAAGACAGACTAGTGGCGAGACTGAGAGCTCAAGTTTACTGTCTCCTTCACAAGGCAAATGCAAATACAAAGTTTTTGCCTTACAGATTTACCAAGGTGAGAAAGTGCAAAAAACAAGTAGTATGTAAATATCTCTCAACTGGGCAAAAATAAAATGTAACTTTAAACCTATTAAGAATACTTTCTAGTGTGTTTTCAAGTAAAGAATTTACTTTTACTCATTTTTCATTGGAAATAACACTGATATTTATAAAAACACGGGGGGGGGAACAGTTTAAAACATTTCTGGGGTAATAATCTAAGTGAAATCAAATGACATAACCAACAACCACACCAACACTTTACTCAAAAGAAAAACTAACTGGTAATATTTATTTTGGCAGATTAAAAAATATTCCTGAAATATTTTTATTATTTTTAAGAACAATTTAAATAGTTCATAGTTATAAAAACCTTTAATAGCTACAGATGGCTATTCAGCACCTGACATGTGATTAGTCTGAACTGAGATCTGTGCTGTATGTATAATAAACACACTGAATATGAAGAAAGAATGTCAGATATCTCCAAGTACAAGAAAACATTCACCTATTTTTAATGATGTGTGTGAATGGCCTTTTATTTTAAATTTGCCCCAATGTTAGGTATTGCAATTTCAATAAATCTAAAAATTTACACTGATTTTAATACCACACAACCAATTTATCAAATCGTGTTAAGAGAAAAACTTCCAATTTCCAGCCAATGCCCTGTCCCTTTAAATCTATTCCAGATGTATCAGCTTCATTTCACTAAAAAACATTGTTAACTACTAGAAAAAAAGATATTTTAAATTTAGTCTATTATGCATTGTACTAATGAAAATCTCAATCCTTTTTTGTTTTAAAGATGAAAGAGAGCAATAGTGATTATTCTAAAAATATTAGTAAAATTCAGTTTTAGAACAGTGATAGAAATGACATGTAACTTTAGAACAAAGTACTTTTTTAATAATGAGTCAAGTGAATCACATATAGAATACCAGTGTTTCATTTCATAATTACTTAAGATGTGATCATAAAACATGTATGGAATTAAAAGAATTCAGTGTAATATAAGTTACCAAAAAAAACAACTGGAGTAATATGGCAGGCTTATTCTGAGCCCAAAACAAAGAGCAACTATTTGATTCAGGTTATTACATTATATTATAAACTATCAAATTTTAAAACATGTCATACTACTTTTCTACAGTTTACTGTATTAGAGAATGAGTTAAATATTTCACAAGATGCATTTTACAATCTCATATAAATTCAGATTCGACTATGTTGTTATTAACTTAAAAACATGTTTGTTCCTCAAGTACTATGTCCCCTACAAAATCAAGTAGCCTTAAGAACTATACTTAACAACTGCCACAGTTATTTATATATTGCTACTGATACACAATTTAATAATTTTATAAAATTAAAATAATTAACGTCAGTACTGAAAAACCACTCGTTTTTATTTCACACTGCATCACGGTACATTAGATACTTTTCCATTACCAGAAATACGACATTTTTGTTGTTTAGTTGCTAAGACCTGTCTGACTCTCTGCGACATAGTTGACTCTTAATGGAAATAAATAAAGGTTGTAACCCTTAAGTATCTTCTTTAAATTGGGCTTGATAAATATTTTTATAGGGCTTCGTTGGTGGCTCAGACGGTAAAGAATCCGCCTGCAATGCAAGAGACCAGAGTTCAATCCCTGGGTCAGGAAGATCCCCTGGAGAAGGGAACTGCAACCAACTATAGTATTCCTGCTTCGGAAATCTCATTGGCAGAGGAGTCTAGTAGGCTACAGTCCATAGGGTCGAAAAGAGTTGGACACGGTTGAGCAACTAACCCAAATATTTTTATAAATATATAAATGTATGTTTGGTCTGGTACACTGACAAATTTCTAACAAAAATATTGAAGTAACAATACTGAGAAAGCATTTGTAGCAAGCGTAAGTTGCTTAGCTTTTACAACATGTCTCCTTCTCTCTTGTTCTTACAACTTGTAAGGGATGGTATTAAATATCACCTTTCAGACGGCAAAAAGCACAAATTTGAGAAGAGCAGCATTTTAATTCTTTAAACTGGTTCTTCTTATGACTTATACCTTCCTTAATGCATTAAGGAAGGAAGTTGAAGAGTTAAATTTTTTTTTTTTCTTTTTTTTTTTTCGGTTGGGTAAAAGGTCTTTTCTGGCAGCTAAACCAGGCTAGAGGAAGAGGAAACTACTCCAGTTACTGCCCAGAAATACACATCTCTGACTTCCTTCCTTTTTAGCTGGTTTCTAGGTTACAAGCTGAATAAATCAACAGAGGTGAGAAAGTAAACAGAGGCTAAAAGGCAGGCAATACTGTATGGCTATCTGAAGAAAATCTGTTCCTTCCAATAATTGTAGAACCTTTATACATATAATTAAGAGTTAAACTAGCATTTTGGTCCCGTTTATTTTGAACCATGAAAGAAATCCCTCATCTTTACAGATACGGAAATCTAAACAAACAAGTGGATTTCTCCAAGTATACAGACTGTACAAAACACCAAAAACCTCTAAGTTTCAGTGCTTTAGCATTTTAAGTACTTTTTCAGACACAAGAATAGGAAAATAAGAGAAACAATAGTAATTTAAAAATGATTTGAACTTGATATGGCCTTATCTGAAGCTGATTAGATTGAGGAAAATACTTTTCAATATGTCCTATTGTCCTATTATCTATAAAATATATAGTCAAATGTGTAACTCTTGCATCATGGTTATTACCCTAATGATATATCTATGTAGATATTCCAGGCACTGCAAAGACGGTGTAGCATGGTACACTTCAACAGACCATGAAGTTCCAGGATTTCCAGATGATACAGACTTAACACTGATTTTTAAACTCTCTTTTCTCCCCGAAGCAAGCAGGACATTCAATCAACCAATATGTGTGGGATGTCTTGAATTAGTGCACCTTTCCCTCCTTTCTTCACTATATCCTGGGTAAACGGCCCCAGTCATAAGAGGAAGTTATGCAACAACAGAATGTGTTCATTTAAATCTGTAAATATTTATCATAATTTTTATGATATATAGTTGACTAAGAAAAATCACTGCTGAGAACACTAAAGCACTATGCAAACAGTCTCTGTGTTTCAATAAGCATCATGGCTGAACTCAGTGTCCTTTTCTTTTTCTTCCAGTCCTTCTGAGCACTAATACAGCATACTCTAACTGGAGAAGTGGTTTTATCAGTTTGTCGTATCTATGGCTTCTCTTTAAGAATCTCCCTGATCAATCTTTTTTCTTCCCAATATCATGAGGTTTCACTTACAGTCATTCCTCTGTAATGGCAAGGAATTGGCTTCAGGGTCTAGGAGGATATCAGAATCTTTCAAGGCTCAAGTTCCTTACATGAAATAGAATAGTATTTGCATATAACCCTCCCATATACTTTAAGTCATCTCTAGATTCCTTATAATACCTAATAAAACATAAATACTATGTAAATAGTTGACAATTTTAGTGGCCCAGTCATGTTCAACTCTTTGTGACCAAATAGACTGTAAGCCTGCCAGTCTCCTCTGTCCAAGTAATTCTCCAGGCAAGAATACTGGAGTGGGCTGCCATTCCTTTCTCCAGGGGATCTTCCCAATCCAGGGATCGAACCTGGGGTCTCCTATATTGCAGGCAGATTCTTTACTGTCTGAGCCACCAGGAAAGTCCCCAAAATTGTTGATAGGCACAAGGAAAATTCAAGTTTTGCTTTTGAGAGTCTTTTGGTATTTTTTCTTCTGAAATTTTTCATTTATGGTTGATTGACTCCTCATATGCAGAACACACAAGTAGGGAGGTCTGACTGTCCTTTTCCTCCTCTACAACTTCATGGGTGTATGCCATTAAGATAACTAATTTTTCTTTCCATTAATAAATAATTCTAGGACTTCCCTGAGGGTCAAATGGTCAAGAATCCACTTGTCAAATGCAGGTGACATGGACTCAATCCCTGGTCTGGGAGGATTCCATGTGCCATGGGACAACTAAGCCCATGGACCACAACTACCGAGCACTGCAACCACTGAAACCCAAGCACCCTAGGCCAAGAGAAGCCACCCGAATGAGAAGCACGTGGCGCATCACCATTAGAGCAGCTGCCACTTGGCACAACTAAAGCAAGCCTGTGTGAAGCAATGAAGATCCAGTGCAGCCAGAAATAAATTTAAAAATTATAGTAATAGATTTTTAGACCTAAATTTTCATCTTACTCTAACCTGTATTTTATAGCTTTACTACTGGAGGACACAGATATACCCTGTAACCACATAAAACCAAAAATAACTAGAATTAAATGCTAAGTTTTCACGCTGCTTTCAAAACCACTAGAAATATTCTCACTACAATTTTAGAAATAGTTACCTCAAAATTCATTAATACAGTGGTGTTTGATGTTTACTTTGGTTCCCTTGCTCATAATATTATATTCTGAATACCTGATATTTTTCCTTTAAACCTGTCAATAATCAAAAAAAAAAAAAAAAAACTATTCCATAATTTTAATATGACTAATAAAAATATCAAGAACATTTTGGAAGCAAACACATCAAATTTACGGAAAATATAATCAGACAAGTTCCAGAAAGAGAGAAAAAAATAAATACAAATCAATGATATGGAACTAGCCATAAAAGATACAACATATTTTTAATGCTTTAATTAATACAACAAGGTGAAACTGGAACACAACACACATAAATAATAAGCAATGGATTGTTTAAAAAGTCCCAAAATAGTTTGAAGTAAGTATGGGGATTTAGGGTAAAATAAAGGTAGATTTTCAAATCAGAGGGAGTAAAATGAAAATCAGGAAATTAAATACAAGAAAAACAGCTGTTAAAACAGAAATGGAACTTTAGTGACTAAGGTTCTCATTTTTACAGATGAAGAAATGGACATTCAGGGAGATTAAGTGATTTCTGTCAAAATACTTGTAGAAACCCTGCGACTAGAGACAAGATTTCTTATTTCATATCTGAATGAATGACTTTTACTATGTAATATGGTGTGAAAGAACCATGTTTTCTTCATGCTTGTTGACATGAGGTAGCAGAGAGCAAAGTGTCTTGCTATCTGCTGAATAAAGCTTTAAACTTTGAACGTAAAATGGAGGAAACCAAAGATACTTATTTCAATTATCAAAAAGAACAAGCATCTATCAAAAAGAACTAGGTAAACAATTCAACATAAAGGAGCTTTTAAAGATAACTTCTGAAAAACAGGTGGCTCAGATGTAAAGCGTCTGTCTACAATGCGGGAGACCCGGGTTCAATCCCTGGGTCGGGAAGATCCCCTGGAGAAGGAAATGGCAATCCACTCCAGTACTACTGCCTGGAAAATCCCATGGACAGAGGAGCCTGGTAGGCTACAAGGGGTCGCAAAGAGTCAGATACGAATGAGCGACTTCACTTTCACCTGCTTTCTGAAAAACAGCATTTCAGACAATGAGAAAACACTGATATTAATAGTTTTTCAGTTTAATTCTTATTTTGTCACTAGTATTTCTGTCAAGAAAAAAATATTTAAATGTAGAAAGTGTAAACTAGGGATTAAAAATAAACTAAACCATACAAAACACATATTGGATCCTGTTTCTAGAAAAAATTAGTTTTCCTTATAAATAACGTTAATTATTTTCAGTTCAGATCAGTTGCTCAGTTGTGTCCGACTCTTTGTGACCCCATCGACTGTAGCGCACCAGTCCTCCCTCTCCATCAGCAACTCCCAGAGCTTGCTAAAACTCATGTCCATCGAGTCAGTGATGCCATCCAACTATCTCGTCCTCTGTCGTCACCTTCTCCTTCTGGCTTCAATCTTTCCCAGCATCAGGGTCTTTTCCAATGAGTCAGTTCTCTGCATCAGGTGGCCAAAGTATTGAAGCTTCAGCTTCAGCAACAGTCCTTCCAATGAATATGCAGGGTTGATTTCCTCTAGGATTCACTGGTTTGATCTCCTTGTAGTCCAAGGGACTCTCAAGAGTCTTCTCTAACAACACAGTTCAAAAGCATCAATTCTTTGGCGCTCAGCTTTCTTTATAGTCCAACTCTCATATCCACACATGACTACTGAAAAAAATCAGCTTAGACTAGATCGAACTTTGTCGGCAAAGTAATGTCTCGGCTTTTTAATATGCTGTTTAGACTGGTCATAGCTTTTCACGTTCATGCATTGGAGAAGGAAATGGCAACCCACTCCAGTGTTCTTGCCTGGAGAATCCCAGGGATGGGGGAGTCTGGTGGGCTGCCATCTATGGGGTCACACAGAGTCGGACACGACTGAAGGGACTTAGCAGCAGCAGCAGCAGCAGCTTTTCTTCCAAGGAGCAAGCATCTTTTAATTTCATGGCTGCAGTAACTATCTGCAGTGATTTTGGAGCCCAAGAAAATAAAGTCTGTCACTGTTTGCATTGTTTCCCCATCTATTTACCATGAAGTGATGGGACCGGATGCCATGATCTTAGTTTTCTGAATGTTGAGTTTTAAGCCAGCTTTTTCAATGTCCTCTTTCACTTCCTCTTTCACTTTCATCAAGAGGTTCTTTAGTTCCTCCTCACTTTCTGCCCTAAAGGTGATGTCATCTGCACATCTGAGGTTATTGATATTTTCCCCGGCAATCTTGATTTCAGCTTGTACTTCATCCAGCCTGGCATTTGGCATGAGGTACTCTGCATATAAGTTAAATAAGCAGGGTGACAACATACAGCCTTGACATACTCCTTTCCAGATTTGGAACCAGTCTGTTGTTCCATGTCCAGTTCTATTGTTGCTTCTTGACCTGCACAGTTTTCTCAGGAGGCAGGTCAGATGATCTGGCATTCCCATCTCTTTCAGAATTTTCCCCAGTTTGTTGAGATTAGAGAATAATTTGGAAAACAAATGCATTGAGTGTAGAAAAGGATCTCATAGTTCTAAGCATGAACTCAGTTAAGCATGTGCCCTTTTGGCCTTTTTTTCACAAGTATGTTTATGTGTTACCAAGTTTTAAGGAACATATGCTTTATAAGTTGCTCATTTCTCTTAGTACTCTTTTTCTCTTTCTTTTTTGGTTGCAACACAGCTTTTGGGATGACAGTTCCCCAACCAGGGACTGAACCCAGGCCCCTGCAGTGAAAGCACAGGGAGTCCTAACCACTAGATTGCCAGGCAATTTTCCACTTAGCACTCTTTTCATGCTATTACATTGTCATCATTTAAAATATCTAACTAATAAATGCTTAAGCAAATGAACATTAAGTTTTCATTACATCTTTTCTCAGTGTTGGAGATTTAGGCCTTCTTCACTTTTCCACAATTACAAAAATCAGAGGAAAATCATCCTTTTGTTAAACAACCAAAATTCCAAGTTTATATGGGTTCAAATAAATTACATGTTAGAATATTAAATTGACAGATACTAATGCAGAGCCATTACTGGCAATCTTTGGAGAAAAAAATAACATCAAGATACTAGAGGTAAGTTATCTATTTATATTATTAATATCTGTAAATAAAGGAGCTATTCAGAAAAAAAAAATACATGCTAGCGAATGAACTTCAGCAAAACTCCAAGATGGACAATTAGAACCATGGAAGAGAAAAAAAAAACACCAAACCCACACAGTGATTACTAAGAGCCAAATAGATTCACTGAGAGTAATTTGTCTTTTAGTAAAAACAAAGGTTACTTTTATGAAGAAACTCTACCATAGGTAAATCAATGAAATACGGGCTACATGACGGTTCTTGGTACATTTACATCTAGTTAAACAGTACTGAATAACAGTATTACTTTTAACATATAACATACAATCCCTTCATCTTTCCTCTTACACACTATCACTTGAAGGCTACCTTTATTTACAAATTAATATATGACAGAATTATTCCAAAATAAATCTTACAAAAAATGCAATTAAGACCTAGATTTTAAAATCATCAAGAAAAGTGGAATAAGGTTACTCTCAAATTTAATAGTCAAAAATTTAGCTTCTATTTTTAAGTTCAAAAAAAAAAAAAATCAACTACACAGGTAGAATGTAAGAGAGATCCAGATTCCTAGAAATTCATGTGAAAAGAATCCTGGAAGATTTCAAGACATTAAGCCAATAGAAGTTATATACTTTTAAAAAAGAAAGGACAGAGTTGGGGGTAAATCAAATTTTGACACAAAGTACCTACACCAAGGGAGGTACTACTAGTCCCTTTAGGCTTTACATTGGTCATACTATGTTGGAATATCTTGTTCAATTTGGGACATAAAGAGGAACAATTACAAACTAAGATGTTTGACACTTTAAAATCTTGGATTATTAGAATCATTTGAAAGAATGAACAAACAATATTTAATTATATACAATTATTTAAAGGGTTGGGTAATTTGAAAAGAAAGAAGCTTATAAGCAAAATTTCCAGGAAGCCAATTCTAGCTCAACACAAAGAATGTACAATTTTTAATAATTAAACACTACCAAACCAACATAGACTTAATTACGAAGTAGTGAGCTTCCAATAACTAGAAACAATCAAGAATCTGGATGAAAACTAACTTGACAAGCTTGTCACTGATGGATTCCATTTCTGGCTTTGGCAAAGGGTTGTTCATGAAATATCAAAGACATTTTCAAATTCTAAGATTCTAATACTGTATTCTTTAAGCAGCTTAATGTTTAAGAGCAATTTGAAGATAAACAAAACTAAACCAAACTTTTCATAAACACTGCTACTGCTACTTTTGCATATAAAAAATCATAAAAAGAGTACTGCTGAATGTTCTTGTTCACCTTATTGACCTAAGGTGGCAGAATGAAGAGTAAAAAGTAAGATCTCCCATTTCAGACTAAATTAACCAAGACTTGCTCTGCTTGGTAGAAATAAAACTATGTGGGAGACTTTCATGATACAGAAATTTCTGTACTCCACAGATCCTTTTATCTTTTATGATGAAAAAGTAAATGTAATTTTGTGAGAATAAAAAATATTACAAAATTAAGTCAACTCAACCATAAATGCAAAACATGTGTTAAAATGTTAATAACCAGAAAATCAAAGAAGAAATTCAAAGTTAAGCTAAAGAAAACATTTAAAAATATTTTTTCTGATTTTTCTTAATCATTTCACTGCTTGTACTCTTGGAAACTTTAATATGATATCTACTTGGTTTTGATAACTTCTGTATGGCAAACATCTGTTACTTGTGCAGCCCAAGTCCTCAATTATTTCTCCATTATATTCTTGTTTGTTAAAAACCTTGATGATGTTAGCAACAATCTGGAAGCTGAATTTTTCAACTAACAAAGGGAATTCACAATCTCCATTAAGTATAATACGTTAACTATTTTGGTTATTTTAAAAATTAATACATTCTAGGTGATAATTATCACATATGCTAAACAGTATTTAGATTCAAAATATGGTAATATCAAAGTTATCAAAATTTCAAGCATATTTCATTTAGTATTGATAACTTATGCTAACATTTTGACAGCCCTGAAATAACAAAATACTAACTACAATGCCAAGTAAAAAGACTACAACAGAACAGAGAACTTAAAGACTTTGGCATTTAAGTATTTTCTTTGAATTACTATCAAATTATGAGTCATTCAAAATGAACTTCCCTTCCCTTCTAATATATTACAGGACAACTGAAAGTTATATTGCAAAAAACCCCACAAAAACAAAACAAAAACCCCCCAGAGAAAAGGAATACCCATTATCTAATTTCAGATTAATATATAATTTTGCTATACCTCCTTTAAACAAACTCCTTCCCCTCTAAAGCTCTGTTTTCTTAATTTAGGTCAGTTCCTATTCCATTGAGAACATCTCCCTCTAAGAGGCAACCAAAGTCCCAAGGCTAAGTGGGAAGGGAAAAAGTTAAGACCCATTAGTGATGCACAGAAGCTTTTTGCTTAAGTTTATCTCTATACAGAGAGGAAATTATCACAATTAGACTCTTCATAGATAATGAAGATTCCTTACAGAATCTTAGTTTCCTTCACAGTTTCAGCAGCCTGGTAAGCAGTCTGGGCAAATAAACTTCTTTGGGACTCCCATGGATTTAGTGGTGTTTTACCACTTTCAAAACTCCCTGAGAAGTTGCTTTCTCCTCAGGGATAGCTTCTCTGCATTGACTACTTACCACTTGCTTTTAGGAGTTTTTTAAAGTGGAACAAGTTTTCCTAATTTCAGGAATCCTTAGGATCATCGTTTCTATTTCCCAGCACATTTACATCAAACTATATTTTATATTTTAACTTTGAGTGTATTCTACCTTGGCCTTGGATAACATGAGCACACTTATAAAATCATATTATTTAGTTAAAAAAAAGTTAAACCATTTAAATGGTCATGGAACTATGAATTTTTCTACTCTAATGGGAAGAAACACTACATAAGGAAGCAAGTGCTAAAATAACAACAAACTAGTGATTATAATGGAGAAGGAAATGGCAAGCCACTCCAGTAGTCTTGCCTGGAGAAGCCCATGGACAGAGGAGCCTGGCAGGCTGCAGTCCATGGGGTGGCACAGGGTCAGACACAACTGAAGCGACTTAGCACAGTGACTAGGAAAAAAAAAAAAAAGCAGACCCACATATAAAGAGAAAAAGCTAATGGTTACTGGTTGGGAAATGAAAGGGGGGAGGGGATTAAGTGGCTTATTTTATACTATAATATATAAAGCAATATATATGTCAATCCTAAAGAAAATCAGTCCTGAATATTCACTGGAAGGACTATGCTGAAGCTGAAACTCCCAATACTTTGGCCATCTGATTCAAAGAACTGACTCACTGGAAAAGTGCCTGATGCTGGGAAAAACTGAAGGCAGGCGGAGAAGGGGATGACAGAGGATGAGATGGTTGGATGGCATCACTGACCCGGTAGATGTGAGTTTTGAGTAAGCTCTGGGAGTTGTTGATGGACAAGGGAAGCCTGGCATGCCTCAGTCCATGAGGTCACAAAGACCACTGAGCAACTGAACTGAACTGACTGATATAAAGCAAATCTCTTAGAAGAGATGGGAATACCAGACCATCCTTATCTGTCTCCTAAGAAACCTGTATGGGGGTCAAGAAGCAACAGTTAAAACCCTGTATGGAAGAACTGATTGGTTCAAGATAGAGAAAGGAGTATGACAGGGCTATCTGCTGTCACCCTGTTTGTTTAACCTACATGCTGAGCACATCATGAGAAATGCCAGGGCTGGATGAGTTACAAGCCAGAATCAACATGGGGGGAGAAACAACAACCACCTCAGATATGCATATGATACCACTCTAATGACAGAAAGCGAAGAAGAACTCAAGAGTTTCTTGATGAGGATGAAGGAGGAGAGTGGAAGAGCTGGCTTAAAGACTAAACATTAAGGCTCCAAAATCACTGCAGATGGTGACTGCAGCCATGAAATCAGAAGACGATTGCTTCTCGGCAGGAAAGCGATGACAAACCTAGACAGCTGCTGAAAAGCAGAGACATTACTCTGCAGACAAAGGTCCCTGTAGTAAAGGCTATGGTCTTCCAAGTGGTCACATACGGTTCTAGGAGCTGGACCATAAAGAAGGCAGAAGGTCAAAGAACTAATTCCTTCGAACTGTGGTGCTGGAGAAGACTCCTGAAAGTCCCTTGGAAAGCAACGATATCAAACCAGTCAATCTTAAGGGAGATCAACTCTGAGTATTCACTGGAAGGACTGATGCTGAAGCTGAAGCTCCAAAAGGTCATCTGATGCAAGCAGACGACTCACTGGAAAACTCGGATGCTGGGAAAGATCGAGGGCAGAAGGAGAAGAGGGCATCAGAGATTGAGATGGCTGGACGGCACCACCTATGCAATGAAGATGAACTTGGGCAAACTCCGGGAGATGGGAAGGGACAGGGCGGTCTAGTGTGCTGCAGTCTATGGGGTCACAAAGAGTCGGACATGACTGGGTGACTGAAGAACAACTAAAAACACATACATACTTTCCACTGCCACTTGCTTTGTCAGAAAGGAGGGAGTTTTCTTTATCATTCTATCATGCTCTCTAGTGAGCTAGACTGAGCTTCAGTATGCTTCATTAAGCTTATTACTATATTAACTGGTGAAGAATCCTAAACAATATACTTTACTTCCAGAGCTAAATGCTGAAGGCACAGAGTGGTGTTAGCCAAGTCCTGAAACAGTGGTTCTCAAAGGACCACCCTCCACCATCTAGCTACATGGACAGTACCAAGCATCTAGTTTAAAATGAAGATTCTCAGGCTCCACCACTACCAGGATCAGAATTCCTGGCTGGAGAGCCTAGCAACCTGTTTTTAACAAGTGCTTGGGTAACTCTGCTGCTGCTGCTGCTGCTAAGTCGCTTCAGTCGTGTCCGACTCTGTGCGACCCCATAGACGGCAGCCCACCAGGCTCCCCCGTCCCTGGGATTCTCCAGGCAAGAACACTGGAGTGGGTTGCCATTTCCTTCTCCAATGCAGGAAAGTGAAAAGTGAAAGTGAAGTCGCTCAGTCGTGTCTGACTCTAGCAACCCCATGGACTGCAGCCTACCAGGCTCCTCCGTCCATGGGATTTTCCAGGCAAAAGTACTGGAGTGGGGTGCCATTGCCTTCTGGAGCACCTTAAAGTCTGAGGACCACTGGATCAAGGAAGAGCTCTTAATGTAACCTCTTTGGGGTCAGTGTACTCTCTGAGTCTGATGAAAGCTATAGGTCCAAAGAAACATGACAACATAGAATTTTGCATCATAATTTCAGGGATTTCCAAGATCATCTGAGACTCTTCTAAGAAAATACATTTGTAAGCTTTAACCCTAATCATATACTCAATTAAAAACTCTGAGGATGTGGCACTTTATTGTAAATATTTTTAAAACTTCATTTTTAAAACCTTTCCCCCACTGCCTCAACATATCCACAAACAGGCTGTAAGCACCCTGCCCAGGTGAGCAGGTATACCTGGATGATAAGGCTGGCTTCTCCCACAATTTCCCTTTCCTGTCTTCCTCTGACCATGACCTAGTAACATTGAAAGGCACCAAGGAAATCTTCTTGGCTCTTCTACTTGGGTAATCCACCTGACCTCCCCCCACACCCCCAGGAAGGACACCAGCCTACAGGCCCTTGTGCTCTCTTTGGCGCCCCATCTGCTGCTTGAGCTTTCTCCCTTGTGGCACAGTGACTTTATCTCTCCAGGACCTCTGAGTAAAACAAACTTTGTTTTCATGTGTCTCCTCTTGTGGCTATACCTCAAAGAAAAGAACACAGAGCAGGCCTAGGAATCCTCAGTTTTAAAATGCTATTTGAGTTAAATCTGAGGTTCAGTCAGCTTTGAGAACCACTGCTTCATGGATCCATGAATGTTGGTTGAGAACACCTAGCCTAGAGTGATCATATCTCAGGATAAAGTGCCCCAGTTCAGGGCTTAAGAGAGTCTCTTGACAGACCAGTCTCATTATCACTTCAATAACTCAACCTTCTCTCTCAGAAAGCACAGGGTCTTTAAATAGCTTTTCAATAGCTTTACATTGGAAAGCTGTTCATTATCAGTTTGGTGATATGAGAATCATGTAGAGATCAATTTCACACACCAGGTTCTCAAATTCAAATCAACTAGAAGGAAATGGCAGTCCACTCCAGTATTCTTGCCTGGAGAATCTCATGCACAGAGGAGCCTGGCAGGCTACAGTCCTTGGGGTTCCAAGAGTCAAACACAACTTAGCAACTGAAGAGAGAGAGAGAGGGCTAGTGGGGGATAAGCTCTTTTGTATTATGCAGAGAAACCTGTTTAAAGATGCCTTGGATTCCTAAAGACAGCACAGCAGTCAAAGAAGCAGGCTCAGAAAGTGGCAATGCTACATCCCTAGATTAAAGGAAAAGAAAGAAGGGAGCCCAAAGAGTAAACAGTGTAACCACAATAGTGGCTTTTTCTTGATGCTTAAAAAATACAAGTAATCCAATCATTGCTCTTCCTTACTTTCTACTCAATAGCAGAAACAGAGGAAGTTCAAGGGCAGATACAAAGAGCCAAAAGTACAGTTAATCATTCAACAAAAAAGATTTCCAAGCTGATTAAAACTGCCTGTGAAAGAGCAAAATAATTTCCCAGGTAACATGAACTATGAACCAGGAATTAGTTGGCTTAAGATTGTGACCCAAGGAGGTGTGAAATGAAATGTATTTTTTTCAGTCCACAGAGGTGACGCCCCCAAATTACCTCACAATCTTCTATCATGTTTGATCAATTATACCGATTTGGGGGATGGGGAGAGATGGGGCACATTAAGGTTAAGTGTTTTATCCTGACATCTAGAAAATAAACATGAAGTTAAATTTTAAGGTACTCATCTTTAGAATGATAACAGTTATATGTGGAACCTAAATATGACACAAATGAACCTATCTACCAAACAGATTCACAGACACAGAGAAAGACCTGTGGCGTAAACAAAATGAATGTACAACAAGGTTCTACTGCATAGCACGTAACTATATTCAGTGTCCTGTGATGAACCATAATGGAGAAGAATACAGAACAGAATGCATATATATGGCTAAATCTCTTTGCTGTGCAACAGAAATTAACACAACATTGTGAATCAATTATACTTCAATTAGAAAAAACATAAAGCATTTACAAATAGTGAATCAAGCTCTCAAATTACATGCTTTAGTTATTATTAAATGCATGACCATTAATTATTCATCAAACGTGTGTACAGCCCCTGTAACGTGCTACACACCTACTACGCACATTATATACCGAAAGTAAGAATTTGTTTGTTTTCCTTGACCTCTAATCTAGATAATAAAGGAACTAACTCCTCTTGTACAACGAAATTTAACAAGAGTAAACGTTAAATCCACAGTTTAGGTTCCAAAAAGCCACTACTTAAGTATGATGCAACACACACTCCCATCCCATGCCTCACAGGCATACATTACTATACTATGCAGTAGAACTTGTTTGGCCCCTTTTGATGCAAAAAAGGATTAGAAGTTTTATTCATTCCACAAATAGTCACTGAAATATCAACAATGTGTTAAGCACTGTCTCAGAGATTTGTGGATGATGCAAAGGTGAAGATAAACAGAAACTCTGTATAAGGCAAGAATGTTCTGTGATGTGAATGCTAAAATTGCTATTACAGTGTTCTAAATATATGAATTACAGTTCCAGTGATTGAGATCATTTCAAATGAAGATTAAAGTCATCCCATTCAGAAAGATATCGATATTAAAAAAGATAACAGTAGGTGACATGGATAGCAAAGGTCTGTCTAAAATCAAGGTATGTTAGGGCTGGTTAAAGGAACCAGAAATGTTTAGCCTAAGGTCTTTATTATGCTTTAATATACAAGAAAAAAGTGACATTATCTTGTTCTATAGCTGAGGATCTAAACCTGTTTTGTGTTTTTTTTTTTTTTTTAAATCCTTCAAGGGTCCCCAAAATCCTTCAAATTGTTCAAAATTTATGAATGTGAGAAAATTTTCCCCCTGGGAAAAGAGTTTTTGATACAATCTTTCAGATTTTCAAAGGGGTCCCTGACCCAAAAGACTTTCAGAAACAGGCCCAGAAGATAAAGTAGGTTCAATATATGTAAGTTATGTCTAGCTGGTTCAATGTCAGGAAGAGCTCTATAACAATCTTAGCTAAGCAGAATGAGATGAGCTACCTTATGAAGTAGTAATATCTCAGAAACAAAGCATTCCTCCATGCAGAAGGTATTCATTTATATAGGACACTACAACGTAAAAGGTTGTGGACACACTTCAAAATATGAAAGAGCTCTTATTGTGAAAGATGTTTCAAAATTTTAAATATTAAAGAAGAGCAAGAGTTTTCAGTGTTTATCAAAAGAGTATCACCTGCTAAAATCATTGTTACTTAAGATTTAATTTATGGGTAGGATGTATATGGCATAATAAATCACTATAAATGTGTGTATGTAGTATTTGTCTGTATAATATCTAATTCTCTTCTAGACAACAGGAAAAAATGGGATGTACGAGTTCCTAAGATACAATTACAACAGGGTGCAAGAATTGTGCGTGGCATATTGGACACTGGGAGAACATAAAGGGGATACAGAGAAACTGAAGACAAGGAAACACCAAGGAATCTAATTATTCATTGAACTCAGATTAACTCATCTACGTATTGATAGCTATGTCACCTTTAAACTGGGCATTCATTGGTGATACCTATCAGATACGTTTTTGTCTTCTGCCAAAAACGTAGAAGATAAAAAAAAAAAAAAGACCACCACCACAAGAGAAGATTCTACACATGGACATCACCATATGTTCAATACTGAAATCTGACTGATTATATTCTTTGCAGCCAAAGATGGAGAAGCTCTAAACAGTCGGCAAAAACAAGACCAGGAGCTGACTGTGGCTCAAATCATGAACTCCTTATTGCCAAATTCAGACTTAAATTGAAGAAAGTAGGGAAAACCACTAGTCCATTCAGGTATGACCTAAATCAAATCCCTTACAATTATGCAGTGGAAGTGACAAATAGATACAAGGGATTAGATCTGATAAGAGTGCCTGAAGAACAATGGACTGAGGTTCCTGACAATGTAAATGAGGCAGGGATCAAGACCATCCCCCTAAAAAAGAAATGCAAAAAGGCAAAATGGTTGTCTGAGGAGACCATACAAATGGCTGAGAAAAGAAAAGATGCAAAAGGCAAAGGAGAAAAAGAAAGATATAAGAAGCATCTGAATGCAGAGTTCCAAAGAATAGCAAGGAGAGATAAGAAAGCCTTCCTCAGTGATCAATGCAAAGAAATAGAGGAAAAAAACAGAATGGGAAAGACTAGAGATCTCTTCAAGAAAATCAGATATACCAAGGGAACACTTCACGCAAAGATGGGCTCGATAAAGGACAGAAGTGGTATGGACCTAACAGAAGTAGAAGATATTAAGAAGAGGTGGCAAGAATACACAGAAGAACTGTACAAAAAAGATCTTCACGACCCAGATAATCACGATGGTGTGATCACTCACCTAGAGCCAGACATTCTGGAATGTGAAGTCAAGTGGGCCTTAGAAAGCATCACTACGAACAAAGCTAGTGGAGGTGATGGAATTCCAGTGGAGCTATTTCAAATCCTGAAAGATGATGCTGTGAAAGTGCTGCACTCAATATGCCAGCACATTTGGAAAACTCAGCAGTGGCCACAGGACTGGAAAAGGTCCGTTTTCATTCCAATCCCAAAGAAAGGCAATGCAAAAGTATGCTCAAACTACTGCACAATTGCACTCATCTCACACGCTAGGAAACTAATGCTCAAAATTCTCCAAGCCAGGCTTCAGCAATACGTGAACAGTGAACTACCAGATATTCAAGCTGGTTTTAGAAAAGGCAGAGGAACCAAAGATCAAATTGCCAAAATCCGCTGGATCATTGAAAAAGCAAGAGAGTTCCAGAAAAACATCTACTTCTGCTTTATTGACTATGCCAAAGCCTTTGAATGTGTGGATCACAAGAAACTACAGAAAATTCTGAAAGACATGGGAATACCAGACCACCTGACCTGCCTCTTGAGAAACCTGTATGCAGGTCAGGAAGCAACAGTTAGAACTGGACATGGAACAACAGACTGGTTCCAAATAGGAAAAGGAGTGTGTCAAGGCTGTATATTGTCACCCTGCTTATTTAACTTATATGCAGAGTACATTATGAGAAACGCTGGGCTGGAAGAAGCACAAGGTGGAATCAAGATGGCTGGGAGAAATATTAATAACCTCAGATGTGTAGATGACACCACCCTTATGGCAGAAAGTGAAGAGGAACTAAAGAGCCTCTTGATGAAGGTGAAAGAGGAGAGTGAAAAAGTTGGCTTAAAGCTCAACATTCAGAAAACGAAGATCATGGCCTCTGGTCCCATCACTTCATGGGAAATAGATGGGGAAACAGTGGAAACAGTGTCAGACTTTATTTTTTTGGGCTCCAAAATCACTGCAGATGGTGACTGCAGCCATGAAATTAAAAGACGCTTACTCCTTGGAAGGAAAGTTATGACCCACCTAGATAGCATATTCAAAAGCGGAGACATTACTTTGCCAACAAAGGTCCATCTAGTCAAGGCTATGGTTTTTCCTGTGGTCATGTATGGATGTGAGAGTTGGACTGTGAAGAAACCTGAGTGCAGAAGAATTGATGCTTTTGAACTGTAGTGTTGGAGAAGACTCTTGAGAGTCCTTTGTACTTCAAGGAGATCCAACTGGTCCATTCTAAGGGAGATCAGTACTGGGTGTTCTTTGGAAGGAATGATGATAAAGCTGAAACTCCAATACTTTGGCCACTTCATGCAAAGAGTTGACTCATTGGAAAAGACTCTGATGCTGGGAGGGACTGGGGGCAGGAGGAGAAGGGGACGATAGAGGGTGAGATGGCTGGATGGCATCACTGACTCAATGCACATGAGTTTGGGTGAACTCTGGGAGTTGGTGATGGACAGGAAGGCCTGGCGTGCTGAGATTCATGGGGTTGCAAAGAGTTGGACACGACTGAGCAACTGAACTGAACTCAATGACATCTGATGTTCAACATATTTTCACATGCATATTTGCCCATCTGTAAATCTTCTTTGATGAGCTTCTTTTACTCATTTCTTAACCAGTTTTCTTATTGTTGAGTTTCAGGAGTTCTTTGTATATTTTGGACAGAAATTGAAACTGAGTACCCCTAAAACCGAATTGCCCTGAACAGCTTATGATTAACCTCTCTCTCTATCCAAAACTTCACTGCCTTTCTTGCCCCACACCTGTGTCCCTCTGGATTGAATAGTATCAAATAAAAGGGTGGTACTGAAACCTAGCAGGACCCTGTGAGGCCCTTCTGGGTATAAAAGCCTTTCTGTGTTCTCCCTTTTTGTTTTCAGAGTAAGTCTTTAGTCTCCTAGACCTTTCTGAGTTCTGAAGAACAGATTAAAGCAGTTAATAATTAGGGAAGTGAGAGAATGCAGAAACAAACAAAAAAAGCATTTAAGAAACAATGGTTCAGCAACAAAACAGAGTCCCGGTTCCTCCTCAAGGGATATACCTAACAATCTGATATATATCTTTAAGTAGTTCTGTAGGATCTAAGATCCCTGCCCAGGTGGAATACTCCAGTACTCTTTACAGGCAAGAGTACTGGAGTGGTTTGTGATTCCCTTCTACAGGGATCAAATTCGAGTCTTCTGCATTGGAAGGCGGATTCTTTACCTCTGAGCCACCTGGGAAGCCCCCCACAAACGACTGATTGATAGTAAAAAGCACTGGGAATATTTCTTTTCTCTTTTTTGCAATTGCAGCAGTAATCTGCAGTCTTATAAATTAAGACAATGAGCAGTGACTTGTTTTCATGAAGTGACTAGTACTCTTTGATGGATGGTATTTACATATTTATAGTTTATTTGTATATATTTTAAGTTAAATCCCATTGCAATTAAGCTCCAAGGGACTGCATAAATTCCTTTCTGAGTATTATGGCAGTCAATATTAAAGTTAGTGAGTTACTGGTGGACTCTTTTTAAAAAATAATTTTCACTACAATTGTATTTATTATAATGTATTATATGTATGTATATAAATGCAGATATCACAGATATTTTAAAATTATGACATTTTTAGAAAATTCATTCATTATTCAAAAACCTGATTACAGAACAAAAATTCTAAGATGACTTTTACTTACAAAATGTAAAGAATTTAATAAATTATTTAAATCACAGATAAACACCTAAAAGGAAAGATTACCCCCTCTCCCTGAAAAAAAGCTCCAATATGTACAGTGGAGCCTTTTTCAAATAAAGAGATGATAAACAGGATAACACTTTGAAAATACATAAATTACACATGAATGTTCTAGAAAACAGTGAAAGCAACTTCTAGGCCCAAAATAGGAAACTATTCTTAAAGAAAGGTCTAAAGGCAGAAATTTGACTGCTGGGGAACTTGGAAATACAAAGTTTTTCTGAAATTGCTAAAAACACTGGAAAATATGTAAAATGGGTTGAGAAAAAGCTCCTGGGGTAATACTATAGGGCAAGACCAGTAGAATATGTCCATCTCTAATGTTTATGATTCCTCAGAGATACTTATGGAAAAAGATTAACATATGCAGTGTTACAAAATGCTGGCAATTTTGCTCTTAGTAGAAAATTATTTATATTGAAATTCATTTTGCAATAAAAAGACAAAAATGAATAAATGAGGTCGGTTAAGGGAATTTAATTAATGAACTCATTAAAATAGTTTTGACGTGGTAAGAGAATCAATGCGAAGTTTTCTTTATGAGGGGAGATAACTAATCTTGAGAAAGAATCCTACATATGTTAGTTATTAACCTGTGGGACCATTTCCAAATGCTCTATGTTACTCAGTAAGAAAAACCTCATCAGTACAGTACTTTTGCTACCCTTTTCTCTATTACAAAAATAATCTTTTAACCTAACATTTCGGTTTCTTTTCTCTATTTTTGTGGGGGAGGGAGAGTGGGATAGAAGAGAGATATATACAGACATAAAATATTTATATTTCCATTCTATATTTTAATTCCATTCCCACAAGCTTGTTTTTAAAAAAAATTGTTTTAAAGGCATTCCAGTGGTCATTCCCACAGACTAAATGACCACTAAGATCTATTTAAGTCTATGGGGAGTAATTAAGACAGGACAAATGTCATTAGATCATACTAATATTCTACAAACATTCTAATGCCAAAAATCTACTTCATAGCCCATCATTAACATGATATAAGACCACCTACTATTCTTAATGTCTTAACTTACTATTTTTAATCTTTAATTGGAGGTGGGCCATAACCCACCTCCAATCTAGCCAACTATTTTTTCTAGTATGATTACACAGTCCAATCCGCCTAACAAGAATAATCAATTCAGCTATTGTTATTTCAGAACCAACCCCAAAGAAGAAAAGGACACTCTTGAACTTTTACTGAAATGCTCTCCTTGCCATCAAACCTTAACTAAAATAAAACTTGGCCACTCTATTATATTCATCCACCTAGCCATCAAATCAACCAACAAGTACCTGGAGAATAAGCACTGTGTAGAATCAAACATCTGCTCTCACAGAATTTTCAGTTTAGTGGGGTGGAAAAACAATAATCATTACTTATCTAGCCATATTCTAAAGTGAAGATCTCTCCTGTTTTGTGATCACTGATGGCCACTGTTACCACTCTCTTGGGTGCTATAACACAGATGACAATAGTTAACATATTTTTGTCTTGCTTTTGGAAAACACTTTACAATATCAATGCACTCCCTGTCATTAAAATAGGGCCTCAGTATAAAATTTTCAAGTCATCCCAGTTTTACAATCCAACATAATCGCTTGCAAATGATCCTACAACAAATTTGACTGAATCATTCCCTTATTCAAATCACTTGGTATTACAAAGAGGTGTCCAATCTTCTTCTTCATTCAGATGAACTTCCCTTTTTGCCTCATTTTCCACTAGTGCCTTCCCCTAATTATGCATATCTTATATCCTGAAACAGTCTCTGTTCTTTCTCATTTATTTGCCTCTATTGGCTTAAGATATTTTCCCATATCCACGTTAAAATTCACTCAATCCTTTCCAGGCATAGTTCAAACAGATTTTTCTATGACCTTTCAGATACTGCCAGTCAAAATTAATGTTTTCCTACCTCATAATCATTGATGTTTATTTAGACTTCTACTGTAACACAGCAAAATAGCTTTAATTGCTTATTTATTTTCTGGCTGCACTGCCTGGTATGTGGGATCTTTGTTCTCTGACCAGGGATCGAACCCGTGTCCCTTACAACAGAAGCACAGACTCTTAACCAAGGGACTGCCAGGAAAGTCCCTAATTGATAATGTATTTATGCATGTATTTATCTCCACAAAACTTTGAGCTCTAGGTCAAAGACCTCTTCATATTCATCTCTGTATTTTCCATAGTATCTAACAAAGAATTTGTGCAACAAATAACATCATGAAATATTTGTAAAGAACATTTAAAAATCGACAGTTGTTAGGGAAAACACTTTCCAACCGATCTCAGAAAATAATTTTTAAAAGGTGCTACTGAAAATGCAGAACTAAATTGTTAAAGCCAGTATGCAGTTACTATATAAGACACTGTAACAAACCATCTTGAGGTCACTAAGTTCAAAGGGGAAATTCACTTTAGGGATTCTCCCTTGAAGAGGAAGAAATCTTTCAAAAGTGTAGTATTTAGAAAAATTCTGAAAGAAGCTATAAATATTATAAATTGAAAATGTGAATAAGAATTTAAGTGCTTCAAGCTCATGAGTTCTTTCATCATGGGTTCCTTTCTTGCTTGGATTCCATATAGGTTCACTAGTTGGCCTTATGATCAAGAAAGAGGTAGCTGTCATAAATCATAAACTTAATTTTGAAAATTTCACAAGCAAGAGGTTCTTTACATGCAAAAACACCTACAATTTACTTCCAATGTGTCAGAGGACAAGTTTTTAAATATTTCAGTCAAATAATACAGTTGTAAATAGAGTTGTTATTTTCAGTAGTTATGTTCTATACAGTCTCTGCAAATGACCAAATACTGAGTCAGAGCCCCTAATGGAAATAGAGAGGTAGATTCCTGGATCCTCTGGTAACAACATTTTCATCAACCTATCAATATATTACCTTCTCTGATGTGTGCTTCTGCTTAAAGACACTTTATCTAAATATACTATTGATTCATTAACATTGAAATCAAAGCCAATAGCACTGTAACTCATACCTGAATGAAGCTTACCCAACTGTCTCATTTCTGAAAGATCGCCTCTGATATAAAAATTTAAGTATCACTGTGTTTTTAAGTCATTCCTGAATGTAGTGGGAAAAACAGTTTGGTTGATTAGAACTAGAACTTTAGCTATGAATATGGCATGAAGTTATCCGCTCAGAAAAGTTAAAGCCGTATTAGTAATTAAAAAAAAAAAGTATATATTATGTGAAAAAAGTACACTTTAACATACAAAAAATAATGTCAACTTTTAAGACACCTGTTTCTTCATCCACATTTTGATTTTTCAAAGCCCACTGGAAAGATGGATATGAAAACTCAACCAGATTGTTTCAGAGAATGAGAGCATTCTAAAAGGAAGAGATGAGGGACTTCCCCAGTGGTTCAGTGGTAAGACTCTGCACTCCCAATGCAGGGGTTATGGGTTCAACCCCTGGTTGGGGAACTAAGATTCCATGTGCTGTACAGTGTGGCTAAAAAATTTAAAAACAAACAAAAATGCTTAGAAATTAAAAAAAGAAAAAAAAAAGCTTGGGCTTCCCTGGTAACTCAATGGTAAAGAATCAGCCTGGCAATGCAGGAGATACAGATTCAAGAGTCTTGATTCAGGAAGATTTGACATGCCTCAGAGCAACTAAGCTCCTGCACCAAAGAAAAAAAAGTTGACTTTTGGATGTCCCTGGTGGTACAGTGGTTAAGAATCTGCCTGCCAATGCAGGGGACACAGGGTTCTATCCTTGGTCTGGGAAGATTCCACATGCCATGGGGCAACTAATTCGTGTGCCACAACTACTGAGCACAAGCCCTCTAGAGCCTGTGAGCCACAACTATTAAGCTAGTGCTCTGCAACAAGAAGCCCACACAGCGCAGTGAAGAGTAGCCCTCACTGTAACTAGACAAAGCCTGTGCAGACCCCGTGCACAGCAAAACGAAGACCCAGTGCAGCCAAAGATTAATCACCAAATATTAAATAAAAAAATAAATAAAATCATTAAAAAAAGGGAAGAGATGAGACAGCTAAAATTTTCTATCTGCAAAAAGGAAAGGTTGGACAAGATGATTTTTTTTAATTTATTTTTAATTGAAGGATAACTGCTTTTCAATGTTGTATTGGTTTCTGGAGTACAGCAATGTGAATCACATGTATACATATACTCCCTCCCTCTTTAACCTCCCACTATGGACAAGATGACTTTTTAAAGTCCATTATATTTCTCTAAAACTACAGCTGTTTCCCTCAGCCTCCAAGGACCATTAGGGATCATGAAGACAAGTTCAGCTATATCTTTGGTGCATAATTCAGTGTTTCATCATGCCCACATATTACAGACTAGACATTCTGAAGAATAAAGGGTTCATTTTATACACTTGACAGGTAAGCGTAGATGAAAGGACTTCTACAGCCTCAGCTAGAGAAAAGAATGAGACTGTAGGGAGAAATAGACAAAGGAAAAACGGAAATAGGAAAAGGTGAGAAAAGGTTAAAAATAAGACTAACTAGAATGTGTGATATAAATTACAAAAACATAAACTAAAAAAAAAATTAATTTGTGTTTTATCCATTTCCCTACAGCTGCTATAATGAAGTGGCTTTAAGCAATAGAAATTTGCTGTTTCATAGTTCTGGAAATGAGAAGTCTGAAAAGAAGTTGTTTATGGGCCATATTATCTCTGAAAACTCGAACTGAGTTTTTCCTTGCCTCCTTCTAGCTTCTGGTGGTTTTCTGGCAATTTTTGTGCATCACTCCAATCAGTCTCCATCATCTCTTAATCTGTGTCCATTTTCTCTATTCTTATAGTAACACTAGTTTTACTGGATTACAGCCTGCTATTTAATAACCTCATCTTAATTTGATTGTATCTACAAAGATGCTATGTTCAACCAGGTCACATTCACAGGTGTCAAGATGTCAGGGCTTCAGAGTATCTTTTGGGAAAACATATTTTAACCCAAAGCATATTATTTCCAAACATTTATATATTTGGAGTGTACTTACCACAGCACTTAAAAGACAGAATTATCGTAATGTCTTAAAATTATTAATAATTTACATATGAACAAACACTATAAAGTTTATAGTGCTAAGAACCACTTGAGAAATTATATACTATGAAAACATTTAGAAATCAAGATGATATTTGAATTATTACATATTTAAATACTAAAACTGGATTTCCTACTATAGCATATTAGAAAGTCCATTTTACAATGGATATTTTTCAAGAGAAAAAAGTTCACCTGTTTCAAATGCCCTATAAACAAATATCCACTGTATTATTGCTGCCCATAGTTTCTGTACAATAACATTAATTTATAATCTTCCCTTCAGCAAAATCATAATCATAAAACAACTGCAGATAACCAAATTTTATCAACTCATATGAATTCCAAGAAGCTCTACATGAATGCCCTTATCCTATTTTTTTTTCTTTTTTTGGCCACACCGTGCAGCTTGCAGGATCTTAGAGTTCCCCAACCAGGAACTGAACATCCTGGTCCTTGGTAGTGACAGCGCAGAGTTCTAACCAGGGAATTCCTCCTTGTCCTGTTTTCAAATTTCAAGACTGTCAGCAAAAGTCATCTCTATAAGAAACAAAGAGACAGCTTCTCATAGAACCTAGTCTTTTTGAATTTTCTGTTTTCAGTAGATGATTAAGTCTTCAAATTATCTCATTTACAGTAACAATGATGATCCTTTAAGTTATTCCTAACAAATACATGTGGACTGTTAAATACTTAGAAGTGGAATGTCTGAGTTAATGGGTATATTTAATTAGAATTGCTGATAATCTGCATTTTCTAAAGAAACGCAGAAGTATAATACATTTAAAACAAACGTATTACTTAAATGGCTATTCCACTAGGCAATTATCACACTTCAGTGAATATAACATACAACCAAGTATCTAAGGTAGCATGTTAATTCATAATTCAGTCTGGCCAGAGAGCTCTGTTAATTATAGTCCTCATGAAGCCAAGGTTAGGGACTCTATCTCACATACAGCATTACATGTTTGGTTTCAGGGCCACAAACTACCCTCTAAAATAATAAGTCAGCATAGTTATCAGAAGAACAATAAAACTACCAATGATGTATTTGTACCAAAGGGAAAGGAAGGCTATCTGTGTCTAGATAAAAAAAAATTTTTGCCCATCTTTCAAATTTACTACTTCAGGAAATATTACCATTTGGAGGAGCTTTAAAAAAAGATCTGTCAAAGAAAGATAGTTTTATAACACCATCTTTTTTACATGAATAAATATCTTTGGTAACTATTTCCTCCCCTGAAACTTAAAGGCAGATCATCTAAAAGAAATTATCATTGCTTTCATGGTGAAAATTGAGACTCAAGAGAAAAATCATTAAGAAAACTATAATAAACACTTTATATTCAATTTAAAGGCCTCAGCAGATTTCCTTAATACCTACTGAAGTATATACTACAGGAAAGGCACTAGGGGAAAATGCTTGAGAATCACTGTCTCTCAGAAACACAAAGTACAAAATTAAAATATATTCAGGGAAACACCGGTTACCATTTTATCCCAGGAAGCACATCTGATTTCTTAGCCCAAATAAATTTTTACAAATTCTAATTTTTTTCCAGAGATAATGTATGTATATTTAAGCATGCATATATGTACACATAATATATAGGCCATGGACAAAACACATTTTTTTTCCCAAAATTCTATACATTGTTTTTCATTAAAAAAACAAAAACAAAACTTCGCTTTATTCTGAAATGAATCCACTCCCTGTATCTATATACAGAGCGATATCATTCTTTTTAATGGTTGGCTACATCCTACTCTACTGGATGTATGCATCATACTTGACTTAATAGCTATTTATGCTGTTTCCATGCTATTACACACAAGAATAAGCCTTGTAGTTAAAGTCATTTCCCAAAAATGCATGTAGACTGTAGGATAAATTTCTAAAAGAAAAATATCTGAGTTGGTATATAATTAGAACTCTATGCCATCAAGTTTATACCAAAATATACTATCAATGAAAGACTGGCAGCTTCCCCACAATCTTTTTTAAAAAAATGTTATCAACAATATTGATCTTTGTTAACTCGGTATTTGAAAAATTATGCCCCATTATAGCTTTCTCTTGCAGGAGAACCTTTTTAAAAAGCCAGCAAGTTGTATGTTATCTTCACAGACAGCTAAGACTGGAGAAAAAGTGAAAAGCAATCTACACAACATATTATAACTGCATGTTTCCTCTTTCTTCATGATTTAGCAGAGTAGAAAACAGTGCTGTGTCCAAATAAAGCAGTCAACAAGAACCTGTTATCTGACTTTATTGAGCCAAAAATTACAAAGATTCTATTTATTATTAGATCATATTATAAAATATTCTGATTTTTTACTGAGACTTTTTCTGGTATCAACAAAACACTTTCAGAGGGAAGAGCTAGGATACCTCAGAGAAGCCACTTTCTCTTATAACTGATAAAAGAAACAATACATTCTTATGGCATCAATTTTACTCTATCTTGAATTACAGTAATTACCGTGCTTGTCAGGTTTCCCTTCTGGCTCAGCTGGTAAAGAATCCACCTGCAATGTGGGAGACCTGGGTTCGATCCCAGGGTTAGGAAGATCCCCTGGGGAAGGGAAAGGCTACCCACTCCAGTATTCTGGCCTGGAGAATCCCATGGACCACGTACAGTCCGTGGGGTCACCAAGAGTCGGACACGACTGAGCAACTTTCACTTTCTTTCAGTGTGCTTGTCAGAGCAAGAAATTTGCCTTTCTCATCTTTGTATTCCTAACAGCGTCTGTGAGAATAGCCTTCATATGAAAGTGAAAGTCACTCAGTCGTGTCCGACTCTTTGCAACCCCATGGACTATTCAGTTCATGGAATTCTCCAGGCCAGAATACTGGAGTGGGTAGCCATTCCCTTCTTCAGGGGATCTTCCCAACCCAGGAACCAAACCAGGGTGTCCTGCACTGCAGATTCTTTACCAGCTGAGGTACCAGGGAATCCCATCCTTCATATGGGTGGTATAAATAAAATCTCTTTAACTGTTATGAACTCAAAAGGGACAAAAAAGCCAAATTGATGAAAATTTCAAATCATCAAATATGAATGATAGTTAGCTACTTCCTTTGTCATTATCAGGAATGCAATCAAAATAACTCATATTGGATATCCGAAGGAGTTCATAACAGAAGTTTGGGCATAAGGCTGTCTCTTTTCAGACACAGGCGTCCCCAGATTGCTGGGCTACCTCTGAGGGAATGAGGACTTAGGATTCAGAGCCAGGAATTTAAAACACAAAAACAACCACCCAGCTGCCTGTTAAACTTCAAAATGGAAAAGTACTCAAGTATAAATAAAAGTATCATGCTTTACGCGAACATCCATGTTAACAAGTAAACTCTTTTTAGGTTGGCAGGAATAATTCTAAGATTGTTTTGTCTATACTGCAAAAGCAACATTTATTATTGGTAGCATCTGCCATAAGAATACCAACTATGATAAAGTCTGTATAGTAAAAACACTGAGCCCTAGACTGGGTTAAATTAGAAAAACTCAGATCACAGACATCAGTTGCTTTTCTTCACTTTTCATCTGTATAAAAGGTCGATTGGCAGAGGCTCTTCAAATAGACTTGACAGTGTACTCCATTGTGAAATATATATAATATACATATAATTGATAAATAGAAATAACATATTTTCAAATTGATGTCTTTTAAGACTTAAAAAAAATTTACCTTTTGGTTGCAACACAGGGCACATGGCATCTTAATTCCCAGACCAGGGATGGAACCCTAGTCCCTACATTGGAGGCACAGTATCTTAATCACTGGACCACCAGGGAAGTCCCCTTGTAAAACATTTTTATATTGACCTATGGAGAAGGCAATGGCACCCCACTCCAGTACTCTTGCCTGGAAAATCCCATGGACGGAGGAGCCCGGTAAGGCTGCAGTCCATGGGGTCGCTAAGAGTCGGACACGACTGAGTGACTTCACTTTCACTTTTCACTTTCATGCATTGGAGAAGGAAATGGCAACCCACTCCAGTGTTCTTGCCTGGAGAATCCTAGGGATGGGGGAGCCTGGTGGGCTGCCATCTATGGGTTCGCACAGAGTCAGACATGACTGAAGCGACTTAGCAGCAGCAGCAGCAGCTATTCACTTAAAACAGGCAAAAACAGAAACGTTTTAAAAAGTTAAACTATAGCCAAAGCTAAGATTCAAACACATTAAGTATAGCTTTTGCTATACTCCAATTAATAAATTAACATTAGCTACTTAGCACACCTAAATAAGAATGACTAGGGTTACCTACAGACAAAGGGATACAGGTAAAGTTAAGCGGAGGTGATGCAGTGACAAAAATACCTGTCTGTCAATGCAGGAGACACAAGAGATGCAGGTTTAATACCTGGGTCAAGAAGATCCCCTGCAGTAGGAAATGGCAACCCACTCCAGTATTCCTGCCTGGAGAATTCCATGGACCAAGAAGCCTGACGGGCTACAATCCATGGGGTTGCAAAGAGTCAAACATGACTGGGCACACTAAGCATAAACATCATCTATTTAAGCATTTGTAAAGTGAAATCTGAGTGCAGAAGAATTGATGCTTTTGAACTGTGGTGTTGGAGAAGACTCTTGAGAGTCCCTTGGACTGCAAGGAGATCCAACAAGTCCATTCTAAAGGAGATCAGTCCTGGGTATTCAATGGAAGGACTGATGCTGAAGCTGAAACTCCAGTACTCTGGCCACCTCATGCGAAGAGTTGACTCATTGGAAAAGACCCTGATGTTGGGAGGGATTGGGGGCAGGAGGAGAAGGGGACGACAGAGGATGAGATGGCTGGATGGCATCACCAACTCTATGGACGTGAGTCTGGGTGAACTCCGGGAGTTGGTGATGGACAGGGAGGCCTGGCGTGCTGCGATTCATGGGGTTGCAAAGAGTTGGACACGACTGAGCGACTGAACTGGACTGAAAGTGAAATCTCTTTTATGGTTAGGGTTTGTAAATGTGAACCTCAATCTGCCTCTAACTGGATGATTAGTTAGCTCTTTCAGAACTAGTGCTGAGATTTCATTACTGCTTCCTTTTCAAAGTTATGTTTCTGATAATAGGGAAAACAAAGCTCTCATTGTTTATAAATACACATTTTAATAAATGATTTCATATCTTGGGCAGATAAATCCTCTACTTTAAAAAAGACAAATTTCTGTAATAGCATGTGTGTGGGCTGATCTGTAGCCCATCTAAAATGTTCTTATGTTAAGTCCTAATTTCCAGTACTTCTGAATGTGACCTTATTTGGAGAAAGGATTTTTACAGAGGTAATCAAGTTAAAAATGAAGTCATTAGGGTGGGACATGATCCAGTATGACTGGTGATCGTTAAGAGAACATGAATGAAAAGGAGAGATAATATAAAGACACAGAAGAAGGCAGCTATCCATAAGGCAAGGAGACTGCGGACAGGTACTTCTCTCATAGGCCTCAGAAGAAACCAACTCTGCTGACGCCTTATCTTTGATTTCTAGCCTCCAGAACCATGAGAAAATTAATTTCTATTGCTTAAGTCAGTCAGTCTCTGGTACTTTGTTATGGCAGCTGTAGCAAACTAATACAGCAGGTGTTTCACCATTTAACATACTTCACAAAAAAAGTTCTAGAGAAACTGCAGGGAAACTATATTGAAAAAGAAAAAAGTGAGCAAAGCATGTTATCACCACACAAGTTTGTCTTCTGAGCAAAATCTCAGATTGAGTCATCATATCCTGAGTAAAATTCACACTAAACACTTCTTGCCTCCACTCAAATAGGGCTTTAGGGGTAAAAAGTTATGTGGTTCAAAGAAAAAAGGACTTGGTCAGACAATAATTTGCTTATTGGCCTTTATTTTTCTGAAACTAGACTAAGGCTGTCTGAGTGGTTGAATTTTGATATGCAAAGCAACACGTTTTCAGGTGATGGATACTTACATTTGCTATAAGTTTAAATCAAGAGATAATAAATAACAATAGAGTTGTAAATAAAAACTGTTAGATGTCTCTTAACAGTAAATAGTAAAAATACATACTAAAAAAAAATACACTAACGCATTAATGATGAATTTCTGCCTTGACTTTCAGAATATTTTTTTGGATCTTTTTCTGCATTTTAAATCCCCAAACTTTGAAAGGACTAGCAGTATGTGAGAGGAAACTAGAATATTCTTTTAAAAAGTATACCCTGACTTACTTATTCTGTGATTTTTCTAAATCATCAGAGTTCAAAATATTTACAAAGTATGTATTCAAATGCAGTGACTTCAAGTACCACCACCATTAAGCTGTAGAAGAATTTTAACCATCTATAACCTAATAGTAACACCAGATTTATCATCAAGATCAAAGAAAGACTTTTTTGTTTTCCAAACATTCAAGTAAACGCCACAGTAAATAGGTAAATTGTGGGGGGGGGGTTTACTACCATAAGAAACACAGCTACTTTCCAACGTATTTTTTCAGACTCCTAGTTCAGTCTGGTCAGTCATTTTCTTTTTCTTCTTTTTGTCTTACATATCCCTGAGTTACCTAAACTTATAGAGTTTTTCTCAAAGGCATACTGCTATACTTTAATTCAAACCTTACAATACTATAAGCAATTTGATTAAAATAGATTTTCCTGATGCTTCTTAGTGCTTATATCTGAAAAGAAGGTATTAAATACAAAATTTCTTTATTTCAATATTTTATAGTGGTTGCCACCACAGTAAATAATATGGCAAATTCATTTGAATTTTCCTATATCTCCTTTCTTTTCACCTAGTTCCCTTACTTCAAAAAAGATGCATGAATGTTGACATTCACAAATATAGTTAATACTTTTTACTCAATGATTTACTTAAAAAAGCATGCATGGAACACCTAGATATCACATATTTCAGGATATTTCAATGTTGCATCATAAATAACATACATGTAAAAATAAGTAGGACCATTAGAAAGCAGGTTAAGGTTTCTTGGGTTAAGTTGGCAAAGTATACACAAGCATTTTAGTCCATCCTGAAATTCTACTAAAAAATAAATCAGAGAAATTCTTTAGAATGAAATACTTCAGAAGGTTAGGAGTAAAATGCGAAGAAGGTTTCATCACCATATACAAATGAAAATAGAAAAATTAAGTGACTATACATACATGTATGTGTGTATGTATATACAATATATGTATGTATATACATATACACACACACTAATAATCTAAAGGCAGAGACTTCAGCCTCTTCCCTGTTTGGTACCCAGAATCATTACAGACAGTTACCTGACAGGTAGGAGACTCATGTCTTTCCTGGGGAAAGTAACCAATTTGAGAAATGACAAGTCAAAATCCTACTACTGCATCTGACCCACGATTACTTTTCCAGATCATCATTCAGCAAAGTTCAAAACAGACAAATCCCATCCACGCCCTTGGAACTTCCAGTCAACACCTGACAATAATTTACTCCTCTACCATGAGCAGTCAGCCAGCAATTACTTGGTATCTGTAGAAAGCCTCTAACTTAAAAGATAGACTCTATAAATAAATAGACAAATAGAAAAGAGTTATCTGTAGGAAACAGAGACTATGAAGAGCTAACAAAACATTAATGACCAAAATTTACATTCTCAGAATAAGATATTTCATCCATGGAACCCAAACAAGATGCTATTAAAAAAAAATAGTAAAAACCTTAAAAGCAAAGTTGAGGCGATTTACTTTCTAGAAAATTAGAAACTAATAATAGAACAAAAATACACAGAGAAATAGAAAACAGGACAGAAAATTAGAGAACCAGAAGAAAAATGAAGAACCAGCATCCATTTTAGGAGAGAACAGAAAAAATGGAGGGAAAGTTTTAATCAAAGGGAGAAAAACAAAAATAAATAAAACTAAGAAAATCT
Source organism: Bubalus kerabau (assembly GCF_029407905.1). NCBI lineage: Eukaryota > Metazoa > Chordata > Mammalia > Artiodactyla > Bovidae > Bubalus > Bubalus kerabau. The sequence continues at coordinate 142,588,895 of NC_073624.1, forward strand.
TTGGGCTGAGGAAGTAAACTGTCAGATTAAAAGGGCCTTAAACCCAAAGGATAAAAACAGACTCATATACAGAAGCATCACAATAAAATTTCAGAAATTTTGGGGATAAGGTGAAGATTCCACAAGGTTCCAGGAAAAAAAATGGTGACATATAATGGATCCAGGAAACAGCTGGTCCTCAAGGCTTCTCAACAACTACCTTGAAAGCTTTTAAATGTAATGCTGCATTTTCAAAATAGTGAAAAAAAAATTTCTAAGCTAGAATTAAATGTCTAAACTATTACCAAGGAATCAAAAAAACATATCTTTCAAGCACTCTATCTCAAGGAGGTATTCATGATGTACTCCACCAAAAGGTACCATGATGACATGATTGACAGAGTGAAGAAAGACAAGGATAAAAGAAACAAATGAGCCAACACATAACAGGGAAGAAAGTGCCCTCTATAAATACAGTAAAGGTATAGAGTCCAAGGTTACAGCTGTGTAACAGACCTGGCTTCCCAGGTGGTGCTAGTGGTAAAGAATCACTCTGCCAATGCAAGAGACACAAGAGAGCCGGGTTCAATCCTTGGGTTGGGAAGAGTCCCTGGAGTGGGAAATGCAACCCACGCCAGTATTCTTGCCTGGAAAATTCCAGGGACAGAGGAGCATGGCAGGCTATAGTCCAGTTTAGTTCAGTTGCTCAGTCGTGTCTGACTCTTTGAGACCCTATGGACTGAAGCACACCAGGCCTCCCTGTCCATCAGCAACTCCCAGAGTTTACCCAAACTCATGTCCAGTGAGTTGGTGGTGCCATCCAACTGTCTCATCCTCTGTCGTCCCTTCTCTTCCTGCTTTAATCTTTCCCAGCATCAGGGTCTTTTCCAATGAGTCAGTTCTTCACATCAGGTGGCCAAAGTATTGGAGTTTCAGCTTCAACATCAGTCCTTCCAATGAATGTTCAAGACTGATTTCCTTTAGGATGGACTGGGTGGATCTCCTTGCAGTCCAAGGGACTCTCAAGAGTCTTTTCCAACATCACAGTTCAAATGTATCAATTCTTCGGCGCTCAGCTTTCTTCATAGTCCAACTCTCACATCCATACATGACTACTGGAAAAACCACAGCCTTGACTAGACGGATTTTTGTTGGCAAAGTAATGTCTCTGCTTTTTAATATGCTGTTTAGGTTGGTCATAACTTTTCTTCCAAGGCTATAGTCCATGTGGTCACAAAGAGTCAGATGCGACTGAGCACACACACACAACAGACCTAAATGGTAACCAATCTATAATGTGACACTGTGATTCAAAAAATAGGTACACTGAGATCTATTATCAATAAGCTCTTTGCTTCTGTAACTTCTTTAGTAGCTTGAGGACTGAACCCGAGTTGAAGTCTATATATATAACTGGCTGGCTTTGACCATGTGATAATGAAGCTCATGCTTTCTTCTGTGATTCATATACATTAACTGAGAACATGCATTTCATGTTTCAACTTACTCCTGATAATTAGAGGTAAACCACAGTGAATTCAGAATTTTGAAGGAAGACAGTGCCCATTCTCTCTGACTATACTCTAGTGAGGCACCTTGTAACTAGTGTATAATAAAGGTCTGCTACATGCCTAATGGCAGTAAAGAGGATTCATCATGACTCATCACTATTCACTTTATGAGTGAGTCTTTATGACCTTCCCCCGAAGAAACTCTGAAGCCTCACAGTGACCTAGAAACTGTTCTAATATTTTCTACTGGAAGCCTTCATCAAACAGTGGCAATAACACATTCTCCATACAGAGTTAAGTCTGTTTTTGTTACTCAGTTTTTGAAAGTAAACAGTAACTGTTTATGGATACATACTTTTATAAAACTATAAATAAAAGCAAAGGAATGATAAAAGTCATCACACTAGTTAAATGTTTTGGGATAGGCGAAGAGGAAAGATAACTGGGAAGGGGAACACTGATGAACACTGATAATGTTCCACTTTTTCACTTGAATGGCAGCTAAAGAGTAAGTCATTTTATTATGTAAATTCATGCAAAATAAAATTTTATGTAAACACATTTTATATATGATTTTCATAATTTTAAGAATAGGTTTGTATTTCCTGAACTAGCAAAAATATAAGTCAGATTAAAAAAAAAAAAAACTTTTCTGTTAAATTAATCTAGAAATGTTCAAACTAGGCTTCTTCTAAGACTTCAAAGACTGTTTTATGAATGTAATTCACCATATTAACATATTATAGGGTAAAAAAAGGACATTATAAGACAAAAAAATATAAGTATCTCATGAGATGCAGAAATAGAATCTGATGAAATTCAATAATCATTTATGAACAAGAAAAAACATTCTTTAAGCAATATATAAAACAAGAAATTCATTAACCAATAAATGATATCTATGCAAAAGTCAGAGCTAATATCATTTATTAGTAAAACACTAGAGCAGAGATTTTTAATTACAATGCCTCTGACAAGTAAAAGGGTAGTAAACTTGTTCATGATTTAAATGGCTTCTGGGACAGGTGAGCAAGACGTAAGGCGATAGGAACCCTAAATATAAATTGCATTATTTAACTTCAAAATGCTTGACTGCTCTAAACTATAACATTTTTACTCATTATGAATTGAAAAAATGTGAAAAAATGAGCTGCTAAAGATGACATATGTAATATAAAACCATTAAAGGATTAGTATCTAGAAATACAAAGAAATCCTACAAAGCAGTCGTTTAAAAGAAACAAGCTTCTATTGAAAAACAGACTTTGAAGTCATGTCCAACTCTTTGCAACCCCATGGACTGTAGCCTGCCAGGCTCCTCCGTCCATGGAATTCTCCAGGAAACGTACTGGAGTAGGTAGCCATTCCCTTCTCCAGGAGATCTTCGCAACCCAGGGATTAAACTTGGGTTTCCCGCACTGCAGGCGGGTTCTTTACCATCTGAGCCATGAGGTGGGAAACAGTGCACATACTGAACAAGTGACTGAAAAAAGAAAAAGTCTAAATGGTCAACAGATATATGAGAAGATGTGGGTTATCAAAGAACAAATGAAAACAACAGTGAGATACTACTTTATACCATCAGCTGCAACAAAGACACATACTAAATGTTGATGAAGACGTGAAAAAAACATAAAGCTGATGAGAAAATACATGGAGACAATGGTCCTGGAGAGCAACTGGGCAATACCTAATAAATTAAGGAACTGTGTCCTAAATGCAGTATTTCTAGTTCCAAAAATACACCTTCAAAAAGGTGTCACTGTACACCATGGACATATGTATAAAAACACGACTACAGCACTGTTTCTAACTTCCCTGACAGTTGAGTGGTTAAGACCCCGTGCTTCCAATGCAGGGCGAGTGGGTTAGATCCCTGGGGGAACTAGGATTATTCCCACATTTTGCATGGTTAAAAACAAAAACTATTGTTTTTTAACAACAACAAAAAAAGAAACAACCTAAAAGTTATTAACAGAAGTATGGATAATATATTTGACAAAAATATAACTGAACACTATACATAAGTTAAAATAAATGAACTAAACTACTAAACCACAAAAAAATTAAAATGAAAAAAGCATACTTCACTCATTTCACAAAAACAAATCACATTCATTTAATAAAGTTTTAAAAAAGCAGATTATATATACAGCATATCAAGTTTAAAACATACAGAACAAAACCACATATTGTTTATGGATGCCTGTATGCAAAATAACAATATAGTAGCACATACGAGAACAAGAAACTACAAATTTAGGGAGCTATTGCCTAGGGAGAGCGGTATACGAGGGCTTCCCTGGTGGCTCAGTTGGTAAAGAATTCACCTTCAATGCAGGAAACATGGGTTGGAAGATCCCCTGGAGAAGGGAACAGCTACCACTCCAGTATTCTGACCTGGAGAATTCCATGGACAGAGGAGCCTGGCAAGCTACAGTCCATGGGGTCAAAAAGAGTCAGGACACAACTGAGCAACTTTCACTTGCAACTTTTTATAGGAGGAGCACTTTACTTTCAAACACAAAAGGCCTGCAAAGTGTTAAGATAATGCTGCACAGCATGAACACAGGGGAATGTTAGGCTATTCTCATTTACTTTGCTTTTAATACATCATTTTTCTTGCTGCTTTAAAAAATGTAACTATTAAGCCATACATCTATTAAAAACTATGTTAAGTTTAATTCTTAGCAAGATAAAAAGCAAGCACAATTGCTCATAATAATGAATATTTCCAATCTCTCATTGATTTACTCCAGGTAATCTAAACATTAAACTATTTATTTCTGTGTCTGATAATAATAAAACTCTAAGAAATGTGAAGAGTTAATCTAATCTGAGCCAAAGGATTCCTTAAAGAAAAAAACTGAAAAAAGCTAAATAAAAATATCTTCTATTAACTGAAATAGGTACATAAGAAGTGTAAGATTTTAAAAAGAAGAAAAAAAAAACACCCCAAAGTTTATGAGATATATATTTTAAAAGTTGTAAGAAGTGGAAATGTAAAGTAGAAAATTTACCATTAAGAGTTTTATAAATGCCTTGTATGATATGTCATAATACTCTCAATTTCTGGATTTTCTCTTTTCTCTCACCCTCCTTAGATTTAATTCTTCTGCTATAGTCACTTCCTTTAAAAAATCCCCCCCTCAAACTAAAATCCAGGACCAGAGGGGTTCTCTGGTGAATTCTACCAAACATTTCAAGGAAATTAATAGTAATCCTTCTCAAACTCTTCCATAAAACAGAAGAGAGGAGAACTCTTTCAAACCCATTATAGAGGGCCAGCATTATGTTGATACTGAAAACAGACATGGATCTCCTTCACACACACATACACACACACACACACACACACACACACAGAGTTACACACCAATAACCCCAATGACATGATTGTAAAAATCACGTACAATGATTTTTACATCTGTACAATGACAGATGTAAAAATCCTCAACAAAATATTAACAAACTAAATTCAATAATACATTAAAAGGATCATACCTCACTATCAAGTGGAATTTATTCAAGGGATGCAAAGATGATTAAATATCTACAAATCTGCCAATGTGACATACCATGTTAAAAATTAAGGACAGAAACTATATGATTATCTCAAGATGCAGTAAAAGCATTTGATGAAATTCAACACACATTTATGATTAAAAACTCTCAACTAAGCAGGTATAAAGAGAATATATGTCAAGACAATAAACACCATATGTGATAAGTTGATAGCCAACATAATACTCAAGGGATAAAATCTGTGAAGGCTTTTCTTCAAAGATTAGGAATAAGACAAAGATGCCAATGCATGCCACTTTTACTCAACATAGTATTAGAGGTCCTAGCTAGAGCAATTAGGCAAGAAAAAGAAAAGGCATCCAAATTGGAAAAGAGGAAGTAAAACTATGACAACTTGCACATGACATGGTATTATATAATTCTTACCTAAGGCCTCCATCAGAAAATTGTTAGGACTACTAAATGAATTCAGTAAAGCTGGAAGATACAAGATCAAGACACAAAAATCTGTTGTGTTCCTTTACACTAATCATGAACTATAAGAAAAACAAATTAAATAATCTTATTTACAACTGAATCAAAAAGAACACAATACCTAAGAATAAATTTAAGGAAGTGTAAAATCTATACTGTAAACTACAAAACATAAACAAAAGAAGCTGAAAAAAACACACAAATGTAACATATTCTGTGCTCCTGGGTTGTAAGAATTAACATTGTTAAAAATGTACACATTACCTAAAGCAATATACACATTCAATTCCTATCAGAATTCTAATCCTATTTTTCACAAAATAGAAAAAAAAAATCCTAAAATTTCTACAGAATCGGAAAAGGCCCTGTATACCCAAAGCAACCTTGAAGAACAAAGCTGCAACAATTAAAACAGTATGGTATTGGTATTAAAAAAGCAGACAAATGGATCAGTGGGATATAATAAAAAGCCAAGAAATAAAACTCCTGTGTACATGGTCAATTCATTTATAACAAAGTAGCCAAAATACAAAGAGAAAAGGGAAGTCTCTTCAATAAACAGAGTTGGAAAAAGTGGACAAGCACATGCAAAATGATGAAAGAAATTGGAACACTAACTTTTACCATTAAAAACAAAACACCTTGCAATGGATTAAAAAGACCTGAATGTAAGATGTGATACCATAAAGCTCCTAGAAAAAAACGTAGGTGGCAGTAACCTCCTTCATGCAGGTCTTGGTGGTGATTTTCTAAATTTGATACAAAAAATAACAAAAGTAAAATTAAACAAGCAGGACTACATCAAACTAAAAAGCTTCTTCACATGGGGTGAGAGGTTCAAGAAGGAGGAGACATAGGTATACCTATGGCTGATTCATGTCGATATATGGCAGAAAACCACTACATTGTAAAGCAATTATCCTCCAATGAAAATATATTTTTTATAAAAGCTTTTTCACAGCAGGAAACTGATAATAAAATGAAAAAAGCAAACTAGTGAATGGAAGAAAATAAGTGCAAGTTATATATGTGATAAAGGGCTGGTATCCAAACTATATAAAGAACTCATACAATTTGGTAGCAAAAAACCAAAAAAAACCCAAAGATAAAGGAGCAGAGGATTTAAGTAAAGATTCTCCCAAAGAAGACATGCAGATGGCCAACAGGTACATGAAATAACAAGTAATGGTGAGAATGTGGAAAAAAGGATCCCTTCTGCACTGTTGGGGAAAGTAATTAGTGCAGTTCCTATGGGAAAAAAGTATGGAGGGTCCTCAAAAAACTAAATACAGAACTACCACATAATCTAGCAATTCCACTTCTGGGTATTTAACCGAAGAAAATGAAAACACTAATTTGAAAAGATATATATTACCCTATGTTCACTGCACAGATACAGAGAACGGAAAGGTGAATTATTTTTGCTTTTATCTTTTAGTTTAAATAAATTGAGTAATTTTTGTAAAAACCACAAAACAAAAATAAGAGCACCAAACCAAATTTAGGATTCTTAGGGTATCTGTCAATTGTTAATTTCTCTCCTGAAGCTATCTAATGAACAAATTAAATAAAAACAAACAACAAAAATTCCACTTGACACATTAGTTTCCTTTCTTTTCCTTTTCTCCATAGCACTTTAGACAATTTAACAAGTTGTATATCTACCAGTATGGTTTTCTGCCTTTCCGTTAAGATGAAAGCTTTAGTTTTTCTTTCACACTGAATCCTCAAAACATACAACAGTGCCTTACACTTAAGCAGTAGTACCGAATGAGTATCTGTTGAATGAACGAAAACACTTAGAACAATACCTGCAATACTTGATGTCACCTGTCACTGTCGTCAGTATCACTGTCATCATCATCTCACGTGAACTGCAATCTTCTCTGAATTGGCTGTGGAATGTTTACAGCCCCAAAATTTCTTGATTCAATTGCAACTGACAATAGTTCTTTAAAAGTGTCTCTGGAGACTATAGTTATTCCTTAACTATTGTTATCAAGGCAGCTAGACTTGACATGGCTTTTGTCCTAAGTGTACTTAGCCATGTCACTGATGTTTTTTCAAAAAATCTTAAGGCAAAAAAAAAAAAAAATCTTAAGGCAACACTTTTTGCACACCAACTTTTCTACCTCATAACATTTCAGAATGACTTAAAAAATCAAAGCCAAAGAAACTCAAGACTTCAGAAAGGAAAGCCAAGAATACTTTCTACTAAACTGAATATAATGAATATGATGTTTTTTAATTGCTTTTAAATCCAGCTCTTTCTCTCATGCTGTTAGCATAAGTATACTCTTAGTTTGGAAGCTGCAATGAGTACAAATAAACTTCTGGTATTAAAACTGACATGGTGTTTCAACGGCCAATTTTACTACTTGTTGAGGACATGGCAAAGAGAAAAGGTACTTAAGGCCTCTGAGCACAATGCATTTATAAAAGAAACGTAACAATGATTAACAGTTTAAGGAAAAAATGAATATAAAATTCTTCAGAAAGACGGTCCTGATGGTCCAGTGGTTAAGAACCCGTCTTCCAATGCAGGGAATGTGGATTTGATCCCTTATCAGGGATCTAAGATTCAATATGCCACAGGGCAACTACGCCTGTGCACTGCGACTACTGAGCCCTCACATTCGAGAGACCACTCAACACAAGTAAAGAACCTGTGTGCCACAAGCACTGAGCCCACACTCTGGAGCTTGCCTGCCACAACCAGAGGGAAATTCGTGCACCATGACAAAGAGCCTGCGTTCTGCACAAAAGATCCTGGATGCTGCAATAAAGATCCTGCATGTCTCACTAAGGCCCTAAGCAGCCAAAGGAATGAATGAATCAATGAATGAAATGTATTTTAAAAAATTCTCTAGGGCCATAAGGTTGGGGAGTGTGTGTGGGATTAGGTTTGCTTCTGGAAATGAGCTTTTTTCACAACTATCGTAGTACAGTCGCTCAGTCGTGTCCGATTCTTTGCAACTCCATGGAGTGCAACACGCCAGGCTTCCCTGTTTTTCACCATCTCTCGGAGCTTGCTCAAACTCTTGTCTATTCAGTCAGTGATGCCATCCAACCACTACATCCTCTGTCATCTCCTCCTGTCTTCTATCTTTCCCAGCATCAGGGTCTTTTCCAGTGAGCTGGCTCTTCATATCAGGTGGCCAAAGTACTGAAGCTTCAGTTTCAGCATCAGTCCTCCCAATGAATATTCATGGTTGATTTCCTTCATGATTGACTCATTTGATCTCCATGCAATCCAAGAGACTCCCAAGACTCTTCTCCAACACCACAACTCAAAGCATCAATTCTTCAGCACTTAGCCTTCTTTATGACAACTCTCACATCCATATATGACTACCGGAAAGATCACAGCTTTGACTATATGGACCTCTATCAGCCAAGTAATGCCTCTGCTTTTTAATAAACTGTCTAGGTTTCTCATAGCTTTTCTTCTAGAAAGCAAGAGTCTTTTCATTTCATGGCTGCAATCTAAACACAAAAATCAGATTCTGATAATGTGCCTTTTCTCTGGCACATAAAGCTAAACTATAAATACTTATTGTTATTTTATTTTATTTATTTTTTGGCTATGGTGGGTCTTCATTGCTGTGAGCAGGCTTTCTATAGTTGTGGCTCACAGGCTTCTCATTGCAGTAGCTTCTTTTTGCTAACCACGGGTTCTAGGCACAAAGGATTCAGCAGTTGCAGTTCTTGCACTCTAGAGCACTGGCTCAGTAATTGTGGTGCACAGGCTTGGTTATTCCACAGTGAATAGGATATCCTGGACCAGGGATTGAACAGGTGTCCCTTGCATTACAAGGTGGATTCTTAACCACTGGACTACCAGTGAAGCCCATGTTCTTTTATTTTTAATATAATAAACACAAGGACTGATTCACAAAAGCTATATGAGTAATTTTAGAATACCAAGCAATTTTATCAAATTATTCCATCATTCCAGAGAAGGCAATGGCACCCCACTCCAGTACTCTTGCCTGGAAAATCCCATGGACGGAGGAGCCTGGTGGGCTGCAGTCCATGGGGTCGCTAGGAGTCGGACACGACTGAGCGACTTCCCTTTCACTTTTCACTTTCATGCATTGGAGAAGGAAATGGCAACCCACTCCAGTGTTCTTGCCTGGAGAATCCCAGGGACGGGGGAGCCTGGTGGGCTGCCGTCTATGGGGTCGCACAGAGTCGGACATGACTGAAGCAACTTAGCAGCAGTAGCAGCATTCCATCATTGTACATACCCACCAGGAAAGTTAGATATCCCAACTATGTGGACTCTTCGAAACACCTGTAAATGTCACATTTAAAATATTTCTGGGACTTTCCTGGTGGTCCAGTGGTTAACAACATGTCCTGCAATGCAGGGGACATGGGTTCGATTCCTGGTCAGATAACTAAAGCACCACCTGCTACTGGGCAACTAAGCCCACACTCCACAAGTAAGAGAGGCACACACACTGCAATGAAGATCTGTATGCCAAAACAGAGACTCGATGCAGCCAAATAATAAATAAAAAATAAAAAAAATACATCTTCCTTATCTCTGAAGATGATGTGATTATTGTTGTTGTTTTTCAGTCACTCAGGCATGTCTGACTCTTTGCAAACCCATGGAACTGCAGCACCCCAGGCTTCCCTATCCTTCACCATCTCCCGGAGCATGCTCACACTCATGTCCACTAAGTCAGTGATGCCATCCAACCATTTCTTCCGCTGTTATCCCTTTTTCCTCCTGGCTTCTATCTTTCACAGCATCAGTCTTTTCTAAGGAGTCTGCTCTTTTCGCATCAGGTGGCCTGCATCAGTCCTTCCAATAAATATTCAGGACTGATTCCCTTTAAGACTGACTGATTTGATCTCCCTGCAGTCCAAGGGACTCAAGAGTCTTCTCCAACTCAGTTCAAAAGCATCAATTCTTTGGCGCTCAGCCTTCTTTATGGTCCAACTCTCACATAAATACATGACTCTGGAAAAACCATAGCTTTGACCACATGGACCTTTGTTAGCAAAGTAAAGTCTCAGCTTTTTAATATGCTGTCTAGGTTTGTCATAGCTTTTCATCCAAGGAGCAAGCGTCTTTTAATTTCATCGCTGCAGTTGTGATCGGCAATGATTCGGGAGTCCAAGAAAATAAAGTCTGTCACTGTTTCCATAGTTTCCCCATCTATTTGAGATGAAGTGATGGGACTGGATGCCATGATCTTAGTTTTTTGAATGCTGAGTTTTTAAGCGAGCTTTTTCACTTTCCTCTTTCACTTTCAAGAGGCTCTTTAGTTACTCTTCACCTTCTGCCATAAAGGTGGTGTCATCTACATATCTGAGGTTACTGATATTTCTCCCAGCAATCTTGATTCCAGCTTGTGCTTCATCCAACCTGGCATTTCACATGATGTACTCTGTGTGTAAGTTAAATAAGCAGGGTAACCATATACAGCCTTGACATATTCCTTTCCCAATTTGGAACCAGTCTGTTGTTCCATGCCTAGTCCTAACTGTTGCTTCTTGACCTGCATACAGTTTTTTCAGGAGGCAGGTCAGGTGGTCTGGTGTTCCCATCTCTTGAAGAATTGTCCACAGTTTGTTGTGATCCATATAGTCTAAGCCTTTAGCATAGTCAATGAAGCAGATGTTTTTCTGGAATTCTTTTTTTTTTTTTTTTTTAATGATCCAATGGATGGTAGCAATTTGATCTCTGGTTCCTCTGCCTTTTCTAAATCCAGCTTGAACATCTGGAATTTCTCAGTTCATGTACTGTTGAAGCCTAGCTTGGAGAATTTTGAGCTTTTCTTTGCTAGCATTTGAAATGAGTGCAATTGTGCAGTAGTCTGAATATCTGACATTGCCCTTCTTTGGGACTAGAACAAAACTGGTATTTTCCAGTCCTGTGGTTATTAATCACGCGGTATTTCCATTTCCATGTCAGTCAGTTCAGTTCAGTTGCTCAGTTGTGTCCTACTCTTTACGACCCCATGGACTGCAGCACCCCAGGCTTCTCTGTCCATCACCAACTCCTGGAGCTTGCTCAAACTCATGTCCACCGAGTCGGTGATACCATTCAACCATCTCATCCTCTGTTGTCCCCATCTCCTCCTGCCTTCAATCTTACTCAGCATCAGAATCTTTTCCAATGAGTCAGTTCTTTGCATCAGGTGGCCAAAGTATTGGAGTTTCAGCTTCAGCATCAGTCGTTCCAATGAATATTCAGGACTGTTTTAAGAAATCACTTCTATGTAATGTGTTAATATATCTGCCCTTTTTCCTCATCCATCATTCATGTTCTTGTGTGCTATTAATTTATAGATATTACTCAATATACTCAATTACCTGAGTTTTTGATACTGAAAAGTGTACTCATCAGGTCCTTGTGAACCCATTCAATGACTGCGTGTGTGTCTATATATATATTTGGGAAAGATTCAATTTCATCTTTTTCCACAGGCTATCATTTTCCCCTAGCTGTATACATAGTAAAGTCCCTCCTTTTCTGATGCTTTATCTCTGTCACAAATCAAAATTTCAAATCATGCTCAGTTATGTTTTGCAGGCAGATATTTTACTGCATTGGTCAATTTGTCTATTCTGACGTCAAATGTCACACTGTTTTAACTGCTGGAGCTTCACAGACATCCTCTTAATTCACAGAAAAAAAGGACCACTTACAGCTGGATCTTCTTTCAAAACGTACATTATTTTTAGTCATTTTTCCAAATAAAATTTACTTTATCAACTTCAAAAAGAACTCCACCATGTTTACGACCAAATTTGCATTATATCTATAAATGAATATAATGCAGAACTGACATCATTTTATTGTTTATGCGTAGGTCTGGTATTATTTCTTCTTTAAATATGTCTGATACAATTCATCAATGAGACTGATTAGTGCAAACAGTTTACTTTTTTCAAAAGGACCTCATTATAAATTAAATTTTTTTAATACACGGAGAGATAATTCAAGTAATCCCTTTCTTTCTCAGTAAGCTTTGGAGTTTGTGTCTCAAGGAATTTGCTCATTTCAAGAAAATAATCACATTTAAGTTTTCCATTATAGTCTCTTTATCCTTCTAATGATGTAGATCTGTAGTGATAATCTGTTTGCATTTCTTATACATAGTAATGTATATATTCTATCTTCTTGATCAGGCTTGAGGTTTATCAACTTTATTAATCTTTTCAAAGAACCAGCTCATGACTTCAATGATACTGTTTTATTTCACTAATTTCTCTATTTCCTTTCCTACTGTGAATTTCATTTTCTCTTCTTTTTTCACATTCTCAAGTTCTAGTTTCTTTAATCACTGATTTTGATCCTTTCTTCCTTTCTTATATAAGGATTTCAAGGTATAAGTTTTCTGTTAAGCACAACATTTTAGCTGCATTTCACGAATGTTATTGTTTTCATTTTTACTCAGCTGAAAATATTTTCTTAATTTCCTTGTGACTTTGCTTTTTGACTCACTTAGTAGTGCATTAAATCTCTATAAATTGCCACATTTTCCAGGTAACTGTTACTTACCCCTAATTTCTAGTTAGAAAAATTTTAAGTTTATAGTGTACCTATTCCCTGTTCTCAAGTGCAATTTATCTGATATTAACATAGCCAGTTCACTTCTGTTTTAACTGGTGCTTGAAGATCCTTTTCATCTCCATACTTTTACTTCTTAATATATGAGTGTCTTTTATTTTATATTTAATGTGCTTTACTCCTAGATGGTATATAGCTGGGATTTGCTTTGGCTCCCATTTAATAGTCTTTGGCATTTAATTGGGGTGCTTGGGAAATTTACAGTTCTTTTAAATACTGATTTGTCTAGTTTTAAATCTACCATCTGGCAATTTGATTTGTATTTGTCCATTTATTGTCTTTTTCCCCTCTTGGGATTATTTTAGTTTATATTTTTATTTTTACTAATGACTTATTTACTGTATCTCTTCACTGTTTCCAATGACTGCTCTAGGGTTTACAATAAGCATCATTAACTTATTATAGTCTACATTCAAATAATGTATCATTTCATTTATAAAGCAGAATTCTTTCAACAGTACACTTTTATTCCTCACTCCTGTTCTTTATACTAATGTCATGATATATCTTAATTTTACCTGTTAGCAAACTGACAGATTTTTGCTTTCATCAGTCAGTGGCTGGACCTATTACATATATAGCACAGGGAATTCTGCTCAATATACTCTAATAACCTAGTTGTTGTTGTTCACTCACCCAGTCGTGTCTGACTCTTTGCAACCCCATGGAGTGCAGCACGCTGTCCCTGTCCCTCATCATCTCCTGAAGTTTGCCCAAGTTCATGTCCGTTGCATCAGTGATGCCATCCAGCCATCTCATCCTCTGACACCCTCTTCTCTTTCTGCCCTCAATCTTTCCCAGCATCAGGGACTTTTCCAAAGGGTAAACTGGTCATAACAGGTGGCCAAAGTATTAGAGCTTCAGCATCAGACCTTCCAATGAATATTCAGGGTTGATTTCCCTTAAGATTGACTGATTTGATTTCCCTGCTGTCCAAGAGACTCTCCAGAGTCTTCTCCACCACCAGAGATAGAGAAGGTATCAATTCTTTGGCCTTCTGCCCTCTTTACAGTCCAGCTCTCACAACCATATGACCTTTGTCGGCAGAGTAATGTCTCTGCTTCTCAAGACACTGTCCAGGTTTGTCCTTGCTTTCCTGACAAGAAGCAATTGTCTTCTGATTTCATGGCTGCAGTCACTGTCCATAGTGATTTTAGAGCCCAAGAAGAGGCAATCTGTCACTACGTCCACTTTTTCCCTTCTATCTGCCATGATGTAATGAGGCTGGATGCCATGACCTTAGTGTTGTTGTTTTTTTTAATATTGTTTTAAGCTGACTTTTTCACTCTCCTCCTTCACCCTCATCAAGAGGCTCTTTAGTTCCTCTTCACTTTTTGCCATTAGAGTGGATCACCCCTGTACCTGAAATTGTTGATTACTCCCGCCTATCTTGAGTCCAACTTGTTATTCATCCAGTCCGGTCTTTCTCATGATGTGCTCAGCCTATAGATCAAACAAACAGGGTGACAGCAGACAGCCAGGTTGTATTCCTTTCTCAATATTGAACCAATCAGTTGTTCCATACAGGGTTCTGTTGCTTCCTGACACACATATAGGTTTCTTAGGAGACAGGTAAGATGGTCTGGTATTTCCATCTCTTTAAGAGCTTTCCACAGTTTGTTACAATCCAGAGTCAATGGCTTTAGCATAGTCGATGAAACATAAATAGATGTTTTTCTGGAATTCCTTTGTCTTCTCTATAATCCAGTGAATGTTGGCAATTTGATCTCTGGTTCCTCTTCCTTTTCTAAATCCAGCTTAGACATCTAATAACCTAAATGGGAATAGTCCATATATTCCTGGCATCTATTCAGAGAAGTGTGCAGAAAGCAATGCACTCTTTTATAAGAAATGTTTTATGATTTTTAAACTAAATTTAGTGAACAAATAAGTCAATGGCCATTTAAAGAAACTAAAAAACTCTCCAAAATACCCAAAAACCACACACATGAAAAGCTTTAAAACAAAAAAAATCTGTGTTTCGAAAAATTAATAATTTATTTCAGGCTTCAGTCCCCTTGTGTAGATTCAAGTTTTCATACGGTATCATTGTTCCTCTGCAGATTCAAGTTTTCACACAATATCATTGTTCTTCTGCCAAAAGGCCCTTAACACTTCTTGAACTTCATGTTTGCTAGTAACAAATTCACTTAGCATCTGTTTGATTAGATAAGTCTTTTCATTTCTCTTTATTCAGAAGTTTTTGTTTTCTGCACAAATAATTGTAGGTTTAGTGTTTTCTTTCAGCACTTTAAAGATGCCATTCCACTATTCTTGTGGACTGAAAACTGTCTGGCAAGTAGTCCATTTGTTCACCTGACAGTAACTTGTCTTTATTCACTTGCGGTGCTGTGCTTAGGTCCTCAGTCATGTCCAACACTTTGCAATCCCATGGACTGTATCCTTCCGGTCTCCTCTGTTCATGGAGATTCTCCAGGCAAAGTTACCATGTCCTCCTCCAGAGGATCTTCCCTATCCAGGTATCGAACCCAGGTCTCCTGCACTGCAGGTGGACTCTTTACCATCTCAGCCACTAGGGAAGCCCAAGAATACTGGATTTAGTGGCTTATCCTTTCTCTTGGGGATCTTCCCAACCTAGGAATTGAACTGGGGTCTCATGCATTGCAGGCGGATTCTTTACCAGCTGTGCTACCAGGGAAGCCGTATATTCACCTGCTACTTTAAGCATTTTCTCTTTCTCAGGGATTGGATTATGACATACCTTGGTATGTAACTGTTTTCCTTTTTGGTGTGTTTGTTTTGTTTATGTTACTCTGAGTCTGCCAATTTATAATGCTCTTTCCAATATCAAAAGTTTTTGGATATCATTTCATCAAATATTTTTGTCAGCTGCCTCTTTGCTGGAACATTAATCATGGATATGTTAGAATGTCTGATATAATCCAATAGGCCACCAAGACTTTATTGTGTCCTTCCCCACCAGTTGGCTTTGTCCCTCATTTGGAATAGTTATTATTATTACCTTAAGATCACTGATCTTTTCTTTTGCTGCATCTAATATCCTGTTAAGCCCATCCAGGCAATTTTTCATATCAGTAACTGGACTTTTTTTCATCACTAAATATTCACCTGGGTTTTTAAATCTTATATTTCTGCCATGTTCATGTTTTGCATAAATCCTTGTATACACTGACTGCATTTATAGTAGATTTTCAAGTCTTTTGTGCAATTTTCCTTTCTATCAACAGTTTGCCTTTTGGAAATATCTATTTCTTGTCTACAAAGTACAGGAGATGAGAATACATGTGTAAAAAATTTTTATACCAGTGTGACTTTGCTAAGACATCAATGTTTATGATTTTTTTAAATGTATGAAAGTTAGGTCTGAAAAATTAAAAATTAAAACAATAAGAGTTCCTTCAACACAGTTTGAAAAGTACTCATATAGACTTTTAATTCTGAATTAGTATTTTCTCTGTTCTTTGGTCTCAGCTACATTTGTTTAGGGGGAAAAAAAGTAACTGAAGTATTTCATTTCAATGCTTCATCTAAATCTATTTTTATTGTTTTAAAAAATTATTCATGTATTTATCTTTGGCTGTGCTGGGTCTTCATTGCTGCAAGGGTTTTTCTCTAGTTATAGAGAGCAAGGGCTGTCTTTGTTGCAGTGTGCAGGCTTCTCATTGAGGTGACTGCTCTTGTCACAGAGCATTGGCTCTACGGTGTGCAGACTTCAGCAGCTGCGGCAAGTGGACTCAACAGTTGCAGTTCCTGGAGTCTAGAGCACAGGCTCAATGGTTGAGGTCCTTCGGCTTTTTTGCCCCACAAAATGTGAGATTTTCCCGGATCAGGGTCGAACATGTGTCTCCTACAATGCCAGGCAGACTCTTTACCACTGAGCCATCAGGGAAGCCCTAAAGCTATTTTTAAAGTGAAAATTTATATAGTAGACCTTTAGAGACTTAACATGCATACCAACATTTTTTATTTTGCCTTTATATTTCAATGGCAGTTTAACTGGATGAAAAATTTCAAGTTCTTTTCAAACTTTCGTAAATATGATGGCATTTAACGGGACTTCTCTCCCATCTTTTGAGAAGTTTTAGATCTTTCTTTCTGTTTGACAGTTTTACATTTAATCTTGTGTTGTGGGTTTTTACTAGTCTCTCCTTTGACTCTTCTATGAAACTTTTTTAATCTAAAAATACTCATCCCACCATTCATCCCTGTCTCTAATTCGGGAAAGCCCATCCTCTTTATTCCTTCAAATATATTCTCCTCCACTTTTTTTTTTCCTTTCCTGAGATTCTTTTCATCTGAAAATTAGTACCCTTTTTTTTTTTTTTCGATATCTCTCAATCTTTCCTTACATATTCTATATTCATAACCTTTCCTGCTTTTTTTCTGTGAGATCATTTCACTGTAATCTTCCAGTTAACTATTTCATTCTTCTAACAGATCATTCTATTATTTATCTTATTTTTGTATTCAATTCTAGCTGTTTAAACTGAATTATTTTCTTTTGAATTTTTTGTTTTGCACTGTTAATATCTTTCTTGAAATTTTTAAGCATGTGTACATATGTTTCATAATAATTCCATAGTCTCTGTTTGTCTATTTTTGTATTTCCATTACAAATGAAATCTGTAATCGGTACATTATTTTTCTTTTCTGTGGAATGTCTTACTGCTTTGGCCTGTGCCCTCATTTTCTTCTAGGAAAACTCACTCAAGGAAAGTATATGGAAGAAGGCCAGATCATAGTCTCTGTCGGCCCTACTGGGCTTAGAATACTGAGGCAGAAAATATCTAAGGTAAAAAGTTCCAGGCACCAGAAGAAAACTACACTCAATGCATGTTCTTATAGTATACAATTCTACCTCAAGAAACAAACAAACAAAAAATCACAAAACAGTAAACTAACATTATTCCTAGAGCAATTAAAAAGAGAACAAAAAACTCTCAATGTTACTAAAAGGAAAGAAATCATAAAGATCAGAGCAGAACTAAATGAAAAAGAATTAAAACAATGGCAAAGATCAATAAAACTAAAACCTGGTTCTTTGAAAAGATAAACAAACAAAAGAAATAAACCAATAACAGGACTCATCAACAAAAAAAGAAGATTCATATCAATAAAACTAGAAATGAAAAAGAAGTTGCAACTGACACCACAGAAATACAAATCATCATGAGAGAGTACTATAAGCAACTATATGACAATAAAAGGAACAACCTGGAAGAAATGGACAAATTCTCAGAACAGTACAACTTTCCATGACTGACCCATGAAGAAATAGACGAGATGTACAGACCAATCACAAGCACTTAAATTGAAACTATGATTAAAAATTTCCCAACAAACAAGAGCCCAGGGACTGATTGCTTCACAAGCAAATTCATGAAAGTGAAAGAAGAGAGTGAAAAAGTTGGCTTAAAACTCAACATTCAAAAAACAAAGATTATGGCATCCGGTCCCATCACTTCAAGGCAAATAGATGGGGAAACAATGGAAACAGTAACAGACTTTATTTTCTTGGATTCCAAAATCACTGTGGATGGTGACTGCAACCATGAAATTAAAAGACGCTTGCTCCTTGGACAAAAGCTACCACCATATTAAAAAGCATATTAAAAAGCAGACATGTTACTTTGCCGACAAAGGTCCGTGTAGTCAAAGCTATGGTTTTTCCAGTAGTCATGTATGGATGTGAGAGTTGGACTATAAATAAAGCTGAGTGCTGAAGAATTGATGCTTTTGAACTGTGGAGCTGAAGAAGCCTCTTGAGAGTCCCTTAGAAAGCAAGGAGATCCAACCAGTCCATCCTAAAGGAAATCAGTCCTGAATATTCATTGGAAGGACTGATGCTGAGGCTGAAGCTTCAGTACTTTGGCCATCTGATACAAAGAACTAACTCATTGGAAAAGACCCTAATTCTGGGCAAGATTGAAGGCAGGAGGAAAAGGCGACGACAGAGGATGAAATGGTTGGATGGGATCACCAACTTGATGGACAAGAGTTTTAGCAAGCTCAGGGAGTTGGTGATGGACAGGGAAGCCTGGCGTGCTGCAGTCCACGGGGTCACAAAGAGTCAGACACGACTGAGCAACTGAACTGAACTGAACACCTATCCTTCTCAAACTCTTCCAAAAAACTGCCGAAGGAAGAATACTCCCAAACTCAAGGCCACCATCACCCTGATACTAAAACCAGACAAGATAGCATAAGAAAATAAAATTAACACCAGTATCACTGATGAACAGTAGTAAAAATCCTCAAAATATGATTAGCATGCAATCAAACAACACATTAAAAGGATCACACACTATAATCAAGTGGGACTGATCCCAGGGATGAAAGCATTCCTCAATAAACACCAATCAATCAGTACAATATATCATACAAACAAACTGAAGGATAAAAACCATATGACAATAATCTCAATAGATGCAGAAAAAGCATTCAACAAAATTCAATATCCCTTTATGATAAAAACTTTTCAGAAAGTGGGCATAGAAGAAACTTACCTCAACACAGGGGCTTCCCTGGTGGCTCAGACAGTCAAGAGTCTGCCTGCAATGCGGAAGACCTGAGTTTGATCCCTGGGTCAGGAAGATCCCATGGAGAAAGGAATGGCTACTCACTCTAGTCCTCTTGCCTGCAGAATTCCATGGACAGAGGAACCTGGCAGGCTACAGTCCACGTGGTCACAAAGAGTTGGACATGACTGAGTGACCAACACGCACACCTCAACAAAACAAAGCCCATATATGACAAACCAACAGCAGACATTATTCTCAATGGTGAAAAAAATGAAAGCATTTTTTTTAAGATCAGGAAGAAGACACGGGTGCCCACTCTTGTCGCTATTAATTCAATATAGTTTTGGAAATCCTAGCCATGGCAATCAAGAACAAAAAGAAACAAAAGAAATCCAAATTGGAAAAGAAGTAGTAAAACTGTCAGTGTTTGCAGATGACATGATACTACACACAGAAAATCCAAAATATACCACCAAAAAACTAGCTAATCAATTAATTTAGTAAAGTTTCAGGGTACAAAATTAATACACAGAAATCTCTTGTATTCCTATCCACTGCTACTGCTATTGCTAAGTCACTTCAGTCGTGTTCGACTCTGTGCGACCCCATAGACGGCAGCCCACCAGGCTCCCCCATCCCTGGGATTCTCCAGGCAAGAACACTGGAGTGGGTTGCCATTTCCTTCTCCAATGCATGAAAGTGAAAAGTGAAAGTGAAGTCACTCAGTCGTGTCCAACTCTTAGCGACCCCATGGACTGCAGCCTACCAGGCTCCTCCGCCCATGGGATTTTCCAGGCAAGAGTACAGGAGTGGGGTGCCATTGCCTTCTCCGTTTCTATCCACTAACAACAAAAAAATGGCAACCCACTCCAGTATTCTTGCCTGGAGAATCCCAGGGACAGAAGAGCCTGGTGGGCTGCTGTCTATGGGGTCACACAGAGTTGGACACGACTGACACAATTTAGCAGCAGAAAATAGAAACAACAGAAAATGAGAAAGAAAAATTAAGGAAATAACTCCACTTACCACTACAACAGAAACAATACAATACATAGGAATTAACAACCTACCTAAGAAAAAGACCTGTATGCAGAAAACTATAAGATACTGATGAAAGAGGACACAAACAGATGGAGAGATATATCGTGTTCTTAGGTTGGGAGAATCAGTAATGTGAAAATGACTGTACTGCAGAAAGCAATCCACAGAGTCAATGCAATGCCTATCAAATTACCAAGGCCATTTTTCACATAACTAGAACAAAAAATTTTACAATTTGTATGGAAACACAACCTACCTTGAATAGCCAAAGCAATCTTAAGAAAAATGGAGATGGAGCAATCAGGCTCCCTGACTATAGACTATACTACAAAGCTACACTAATGAAGACAGTAGCATTATGGCACAAAAAAGAAACACAGATCAACGGAATAGAAAGCCCACAGAGAAACCCATAGACCTACGGTCACTGTGTCTTTGACAAAGGAGGCAAGAATATGCAATGAAGAAAGACAGCCTCTTCAGTAAGTGGTGATGGGAAAAGCTGGACAGCTACATGTAAAAGAGTGAAATTAGAACACTTCCTAACACCATACACAAAAGTAAACTCAAAATGGATTAAAGATCTAAATGTAAGGCTAGACAGACAAGTCTCAGAATGGCAGAAAATATCTGCAAACGGAGCAAATGACACAGGATAACAAGCAGCTCATGCAGATCAGTATCAAATAAACGCAATCAAAAAATGGGCAAACCAACATTTATCCACAGAAGACATACAGACAGCCAACAACATGATGACACATGAAAAGATGCTCAAACTCACTTATTATTAGAGAACTGCAAATAAAAACTACAATGAATTATCACCTAACACAGGTCAGAATGGCCATTATCAAAAAAGGCCTACAAACAATAAATGTTACAGAGGGTATGGAGAAAAGGAAATCCACTTGCACTATTGGTAGATATGTAAATTGATACAACCACTAGGCACAACAGTATGGAGGTTCTTTAAAAAACTAAAAATAAAACTACCCATATGACCCAGCAATCTAACTCCTGGGCATATACCCTAGAAAACCATAGCTCAAAAAGACACATGTACCCCAAGGCTCATTGCAGCACTATTTACAATAGCCAGGACATGGAAGCAATCTAAAAGTCCATCAACAGATAAAGAAGATGTAGCACATATATACAGGGGAACGTTATTCAGTCATAAAAAGGAATGAAAGTGGGTCATTTGTAGTGATGTGCATAAACCTAAGAGTCTGACACACCGAGTGAAGTAAGTCAGAAAGAGAAAAACAAATATTGTATATTAACACATATATATGGAATCTAGGAAAATGGTACTGATGAGTCTATTCACAGGGCAGGAACAGAGATGTAAACACAGAGAATGGACTTGTGGAAATGGTAGGAAGGAGAGGGTGTGCTGAATTTAGAGAGCAGCACTGACATATATACACCACCATGTTTAAAACAGATAGCTAGTTGGAAGATGCTGTTTAGCCCAGGGAGCTCAGCTTGGTGCTCTGTAATGACCCAGAAGGTTGGGAAGGGGGGTTGGGTGGGACAGTCTCAAGAGGGAGGGGATATATGTATATATATAACTGATTCACATAGGGCTTCCCTGATAGCTCAGTTGGTAAAGAATCCGCCTGCAATGCCGGAGACCTCAGTTCAGTTCCTGGGTTGGAAAGATCTGCTCGAGAAGGGATAAGCTACCCACTCTAGAACTCTTGGGTTTCTCATTGTGGCTCAGCTGGTAAAGAATCCGCCTGCAATGTGGGAGACCTGGGTTGGATCTCTAGGTTGGGAAGATCCCCTGGAGAAGGGAAAGGCTACCACTCCAGTATTCTGGCCTGGAGAATTCCACAGACTGTATAGTCCATGGGGTCACAAAGAGTCACACATGACAGAGCAACTTTCACTTTCTTTTTCACTTCCATAACTGATTTACACACTCAACACTGTAAAACAAATATATTCCTATTTTTTTTTAAAAACTGATGTATGAAAAATTCCCATATAAATGAAAATTAGACACTACTGGGCAAAGAATAGAGAGAGGAGAGCATACGACATAAACAGTTACCTAGCCAAAAGCTAAGCAGGGCCGGGCTGAGACATTAAGAGAGAAAGTCAAGAAACGTTTCATTCAGAGTCATGAAAGGTAAGTGCCTAGTCAAAAATACTGGGAAAGCTTAATGGCTACAACAAACTAATTGAGCCTAGACAGAACACTAATGTGTCTGGAAGTGCAAGCTGGTAAATAATTAAATAATGGCTATTCATTCAGAAAACAGGAATTACACTGAGTGCAAAAAAGGTAACAGAAAACTAAGAACCAACTCTCATATATTCTTAGTATACTAAATGTGATATAAAATGAGATGACAGGTACAAGAGACCTGGCTTTTTTTCTTCTTGAAAATGAATGTAAATAACAATAAAACAAATAAAAATTAATCAATACTTTCATCATCTAAACAATGACAATGGCTAAATTTTATTAAGCTTATTGCACACCACGGACCATGTTATGCATTCTCTCAATTTTTAAATAATTTATCTTGAATGCACTCAACACTATCTAGTTTATCTTATAACAAATACCATTTTAATATGTAATAGCTTGAGAAATCAAGGTTCAGAAAAATAATCAAATTTCACAAAACCAAGTAAATGGCTGAGCCCATAACTCAAACTCATGTCTTATCTCAATGAAGAGCATGCTAAGACTCTTTAAGGGAGGTAGTAGCCCAAAATATGGCCCACAATCTAAGGAGCTTCCAGTAGTGATGGAGACCAGATTAATACACACAAAACACCATAAAATTATTTTAGATTGACTACAAGATATAAACAGAGAAGCCCAATGGAAAAGAAGGTTCTTATTTAGACACACTCATTCATTGAACAAATGTTTCCGGAGACCCTGATATGTGCTAGGCACCGGTATGAGCAAAGGAGATAGATACCTCAGTATATCAACAAAATTCCTGCCTATGGAGATCACAGTCCTAATATGTATGTGCATGAGTGGAAAGGAAATGGCAAGAAAAAGTCAGATGGTGGTTAAGTGCATTTTAGAAAGAAGAGAGATTTTCAGGATTTTAAACTTTCTTTGATTAAATTTATATGCAGTGATTACTCAAAAATCAGATAAAGTTTAAAATGTCGAAACACTAACCAACAGAATGATCTGAGAGTATCAGGAAAAAATTGGCAGTACACTGATAACTCTCGAATTTGTGTGTATTTGAAATTTTTCATGATAAAAGAATAAAATATTCCAAGAATTCCCTGGTGGTCCAGTGGTTAGGACTCTGTGCTTTCACTGCCTAGGGCCCAGGCTCAATCCCTGGTAGGGAAACTAAGATCTCACAAGCTGTTCAGGATGCTCCCACTCTCAAAAAAGACAAAATATTTTCAGGAAACAAAGATTCTAGCCCCCTAAATTATTATAAATAGATATACAGATATTTTCATAAATAAATAATATAATATTATATTTGTGGACAAGTGTGAAGTGTTGGGTTTATTTCCAAAGTTGTACCAGTAAGGGTTTAATGTCATAGCTGATTTATATTACATATGATTTTGTTAACAAAATTGAAAGTCAACATACATATATATAAAAGCACAAATATGGGAATAATTTTTATTTAAAACTAAGTGTTTTCCTTCCCAGACCGTGTATTTCTTGAGAACACTGATAAATAACTTTGCATCTTTCTATTCCAAGTACATAACATGTGCTAGCATCTAACATAATCTTAATGTCTAATAGATAGTCATATCAAAAAGTTTAATATAGTTTATGTATTTTAACTCTGCTAAAAGGAAGACTCTTTAATCTACTCAATCTGAGGCACTGGTTTTGGTTATATTTAAGAAATTTAAATAGGCAATTATGTAGAAACCATTATATTTTAATTCTATTTCACAAGATGTAGGATTCTTAGCATATTCTATCTATGTTATGCTAAATTGCTTCAGTCGTGTTCGACTCCGTGGGACCCCATGGATAGCAGCAGCCCACCAGGCTCCTCTGTCCACGGAATTCTCCAGGCAAGAACATCGGAGTGGGTTGCCATTTCCTTCTCCGTAATATGCTGTCCAGGTTGGTCATAACTTTCCTTGAGTTATGACCATCTATTCCATGCATAGATTTCCTTCCATCTATTCTATCTATAGATGATGAAAACCATTAACCTTAAAAGGTAAGATATTAATTTCTTTTAAATGAGACAGATTATTTAAATGTAAGACATAACCTGAGTACTCCCTTCCTTGCATATGAGGAAGGTAAAATACTGCTACTAGAAATTTGTCCCAAAGAAAAAATTTGAGTAAAAATGCTACCACCATCACTACTGCCCTGCAAACTTTTCCCACCTATTTAAATAGTTATGATCCACAGGGAATTATGAGGCAGAAACCTAAAAGCAATAACCACACAGTTATCCTGCTACAAAAATAAGGAAATGCCTTTTAACAATCTCTTCATATGAACACTTGCTATTTTGTCTTAACATTTTTTTCAGTGCCTGTAATGAAGTACAAGGCTCACTTCACCTTGATCTCATTTCTCAGTTAAATTCTGGATATTTAAACACTTAAAACTTTTTTCAACAAAATTTACTTCTAAGTATAAACATATTCCCTTAAGTCAAATGCCAAAATGAAATCACTACATTGTTTCTAAAGACAACTAAAGAAATAAAATGTACTAAAATCCAAGATTATTCTGAGTGCTGCTAAAAAGCAAAGAAGGAACTTGAATGATACATGGCACCCTTAAACAACCTTCAAACACTGTACCGACTAAACTCCAGGGCGGGGGGTGGCGACTACTGTCACAGGATACATTAAATGCTAACTCACAGGTGGTAGCAGACATATTCTATTATCCTTTGGCATGTAACACTTTTTCAGCACTATTAAATCTGATTTATTGTCATAAAAAGTTCTGATTAATAAAGGAGAAACACAACATGGTCTTTGCTATTCTTTCCCAATATAAATTTGTGTTCAAACAAGTTTGTGGTTTTTTTTTTTTAATTGAGACTTAATTCTTTTTAGATTTACAAAAATACATGTAACTTGGCCTTCACTTTAATACATCAATACTCAAATTTTATCAATTCCATGTTCTTTGAATTAAAATAGTAATGAACACAAGTTAATATAATCTATAATTACATGTCCTATGAGTACATTCAGGCAATTTTGTTTTAAATTGTGATGTCTTTTGTTTTTTAATTTGTTTCCTAGCTAGGAAGTTCTGGTTCTTCACAGAAATAACTGACCTAGAAAAATGGAGACACTACCTCACAGAGGATAAGGTCAGACAGGGCAGTCTGACAAAGCGCCTCTGAATATTGCTATCAGAAACTGTCGTTCTAAGTAGCTCCGACCTTGATAATAAAATCTGTAACACAACCAACCTGAATACAGAATCCAAAACTGGTGTTGATCTAGGAGTGAGAACAATGCAAGAAAAATATTAGTACTGTATGAAACATCTTTGTAGTATATAAAAAACTTTGTTTTTCAATATAGTGCGAAAGTAGAGAAAAATATGATCATCAGATGCATTATTCCATAAAATCTGGTATCTATTAATAATAAAAAGAATCAGACAAAATACGAAAACTTCCTTAACCAGCAGAGACAAACATAATATGGATATATTTTAAGTCTGAAATCACATCTATTTACCATTTCAGTGACAGTCCAATGAATAAAGACAAAAAATATTTTTCTAAATTTAAAAATCACTGAAACGTATTAAAAAATACATAAATACATGCAGAAAACAGTACAGAATGAATTGTCAATAAAGATGTTAGTACTTTCTAAATTGATGTAATTGCAATAAAAAATATCCAGTAATTATTGTGCAATCTGACCAGTTAATTTGCTACTAACTGTGGTATCTGAGTTCTACAATGTCCTCTTGATTCACTTTCATTTTTAATTTTCTTGAATATGTCTTTACTTTGCAGCTTGAGTCTTCATTATACCATTATGTGGATATTCTATTCATCTGTTTCTACTGTACACTGGTTTTATTTGGTTTTTCATCCCTGTATCCTTTTAGGCTAGACAGAGATTGTCTAACTTGTTTTCTCAGATACTATATAGAGAAAATAAAGATAATTAAAGCTTTTGGTAATATTATCTTTCCAGGGATAGAATAACATTTCTTTTTAACAGGCAGCTTAAAGCAAAGGATACTAGTAAAGCTCGGATCATTGTAAACCAGTGATAGAGATGACTAAACACTGGGCTTTAATTCCTATAAAGCCTGGTCTATTTCAGTTACTATTTAGTGCTTCTTAAAAGGGGGAGACTTGTTCACATTTGGCAGTATATGGAAACACTTTCCATCATCACAATGAAAACACAAGAAGGGGTTGGTACAGGTGTCTACTGAATAGAGAGAGGGATGTGGCTAAACATCTTTCAGTGTACAAGACAGTTTCCCACAACAAAGAATTATCTCATCCACAGTGTTAACAGTGCTGAAATTGAGAAACATTGATTTAGAGTATAGTTTCTTCAGATTTTAACATAAAATCTAAGAGATTTAAGGAAAAAGTTTTCTTCTTAGAGGTCATGAACTCAAACTTTTATCTTCCTAGTCCAGTAAGTGTGATAGGATTAACTACTTAACTTCTCAGCCTCTTGGTGGTCTTTTCTAGAATCTGCACACCATAGGGGATAAAGAAAGCCCAAGTGTCAGTCTCAATATACTAGTTTTCTTTTCCCCCTAGAGCTTTAACCCTGTAATTTTTCGCAGCTTTGGACACTATATGATATCCTAAAGATTATTTAATTTTTATTCAGCTTTTCCAGTGACTCTCAATAGTAGAGCTGATTCAGATTACCTTCTCTACCTGACAAGATTCTAAATATATATGAGAACAAAAGGACAAGCAGCAGCACTATACTCCCGAAGAACAATGACATGGCTGGCTTGGCTTGCCCCACCAGATTTCAAGCCATTCTAACAAACACACAAGAAAAAAACATTTTTTTAATTAAAAAAAGGAAACCAAAAACCCGAAAAATAAGACGACAACAACAACAAAAAATCCTCAAATAAACAAAGAAATACTAATTACACTATGTGCTACTAGAATAGGAATGTGGAGAGGGGGAGGGTAGAAAAGATAAATCCTCCAAATAAGCTAAACATACATGGAGACAAATGACAAAAGCAGGCATTAAAGACTGATGGAAAAAGGACCGAGTCTTTCCTGAGGCAACTGGTTACACAAATAAAATAAGAAAGTAAACATTTAACAACTACCTCACAGCATATACAGTCAATTTTAGGTGGAACAAAGAGAAAAAAAAACAAAAACGAGTGTATGGCAGCTAAAAACAAAATGAATGAAAAAACTACCAAACATAATCAAACTGTAAAATGGACAACAGTCATGGTCAGATATTTAACTGAAGAGGAAATACAGATGGCAAATAAGCACATGAGATCACCATCATTAGCCATTAGAGAATTACAGACTAAAACTACAGCAAGGTATTATTTCACAAATAACTGAATGACTAATATAAAATAATAGTGATGACACCAAATGCTGGCAAGGACACAAAGAAACTGGATCATTCACATATTACTGATGAAAATGTAAAATGGTATGCTCACTATGGAAAAGAAAATGGCAGTTTTTTATAAACTAAACATGTATTTGCCACATGACCCAGTAAAATAAACTTTCAGGTGGCATTTATCCCAGAAAAAAAAAAAAAAAAACTAACGTCAAAACAGAAAACTGTTGACGAATGTTCATAGCATCTTTATTCCTAATAGCAAAATACTGGAAATAATGCTAATGTCCTTCAACAGGTGAAGATGAAACAAACTGGTACATCTATACCTTGGAAATGTTACTCAGCAATAAAAACAAACTTACTGATGTACACAAAAAATAAGGAAATTGTTCTTAGTGAAAAATTCCATCCCTTTTTAGATGGATACAGTATGATTCCACTGAGATAATATTTTTGAAATAACAAAATTATAGAGATAGAAAAAGATTCGTGGTTTTCAGGGACTGGGTACTACAAAAGGGTATCTCCTGAGGGATCCATGTGATGGAACCATTCCGTATCTTGACTGTGGTGGTGGTCACATAAATCTAAACAGTGATCGAACTGTATACAACACACACACATACACAAAGTACATTAAAAAAACGGGTGAAATCTGAATACACAACTGTATTTCCTCACTGTTCGTCACTAATTCAGCACTATTCAGCAATAATACTGAATTATGCTATTGCTGAATAAGATGTCATACTATTAGGACAAACTAGGTTTCTTTCTGTGTTTCCCCGGGTAAGTCTCTTTCCCTCTCTGAGCCTCAGGTCCTGTCTGTAGATGGATTCTAATTCCACTAGTTTCTTCTAGGCTAGAAGGTACAAAGAAACTCATTCTTAGACTGCAGATGTACTACAGGGATTCCATTGAAAAGAAAGGCAGAAATGCAACAAATTCAGGACACTCAGTCTCTGTGCCCAGATGAATGCCAGACAGCTCAGAGACAGAGGAGCAATCATATGGCCCCAAAGACCACTTATTCATGAGCAGGGACAATATACCGCCTTGAAGTGCTCCTTTCCAAATTCTGAACAGTCAGTGGCTTCATGTCTGGTTCTAACTGTTGCTTCCTGACCTGCATACAGGTTTCTCAGGAGGCAAGCAAAGTAGTCTGGTATTCTCATCTAGATCTTGAAGAATTTTACACAGTTTGTTGTGACCCAAACAGTTAAAGGTTTGGCATAGTCAATGAAGCAGAGTAGATGTTTTTCTTAAATTCCCTTCCTTTTTCTATGATCCAACGGATGCTGGCAATTTGATCTCTGGTTCATCTGCTTTTTCTAAATCCAGCTTGTACATCTGGAAGTTTTTGGTTCATGTACTGCTGAAGCCTAGGTTGAAGGATTTTGAGCACTACCTTGCTAGCATGTCAAATGAGTGCAACTGTGCGGTAGTTTGAACATTCTTTGGCATTGCTGTTCTTTGGGATTGGAATGAAAACTGACCTTTTCCAGTCCTATGGCCACTGCTGAATTTCCCAAATTTGCTGACATACTGAGTGCAGTACACACAGCATTATCTTTCAGGATTTGAAATAGCTCAGCTGGAATTTCAACACCTCCACTAGCTTTGTTTGTAAGTAATGCTTCCTATGGCCCACTTAACTTCACACTCCAGGATATCTGGCTCTAGGTAAATGATCACACCCGCATGGTTATTTGGGTCATTAAGACTTTTTCTGTACAATTCTGTGTATTCTTGCCACCTCTTCTTAATCTCTTCTGCTTCTGTTAGCTCCTTGCCATTTCTGTTCTTTATTGAGCCCACCTTTGCATGAAATGTTCCCTTGGTATCTCCAATTTTCGAGTAGAAATCTCTAGTCTTCCCCATCCTATTGTTTTCCTCTATTTCTTTGCTTTGTTCACTTAAGAAGGCTTTTTTATCTTGTGTTTCTATTCTCTGGAATTCTGCATTCAGTTGGGTATAACTTTCCCTTTCTCCCTTGCCTTTCACTTCTCTTCTTTATTTCAGCTATTTGTAAAGCCTTCTCAGACAACCATTTGCCTTTCTGCATTTGTTTTTCTTTGGGATGGTTATCCTAAGTTTGTTTTCTAAGTCTGTGAGTCTGTTTCTCCTTTTTAAGTAAATTCATTTGTATCATTTTTTATATTTCAATTATAAGTGATATCATACAATATTTTCTTTCTCTGGCTTACGGCACTTAGTATGATAATCTCTTAGGTCGATCCATGTTGCTGAATATAGCATTACTTTATTTTAAAATTTAACTGTTGTTTTATATTGAAGTATAGTTTATTTGCATATTTTTATTTTTTATGGCTGAATAATTCCATTATGTGTGTACACACACACACACACACACATACACACACTACATCTTCTTTATCCATTCCTCTGTCAATGGACATTTTGGTTGCTTCCATTTTTGGCTATTTGAAGTAGTGCTGCAATGAACATTGACACGCATGTATCTTTTCAAATTATGGTTTTCTCTGGATATATCCAGAGAAAATGCTCAGGAGCAGGACTGCTGGATCATATGGAGAAGGCAATGAATGGCACCCCACTCCAGTACTTTTGCCTGGAAAGTCCCATGGACAGAGGAGCCTGGTAGGCTGTAGTCCATGGGGTCGCTAAGAGTCAGACACGACTGAGTGGCTTCACTTTCACGCATTAGAAAAGTAAATGGCAACCCACTCCAGCGTTCTTGCCTTGAGAATCCCAGGGACGGGGGAGCCTGGTGGGCTGCTGTCTATGGGGTCGCACAGAGTTGGACATGACTAAAGCGACTTAGCAGCAGCAGCAGCAGGTCTGCTGGATCATATGGTAGTTCTATTTTTACTTTTTTATGGAATCTCCACACATTCTCCATAGTAGCTGTATCAATTTATATTCCCACCAGCAGTACAGGCTGGGTCAGGAAGATTGTCTGGAGTAGGAAATGGCAATCCACCCAAGTATTCTTGCCTGGAAAATTCCATGGGCAGAGGAGCCTGGCAGGTTATAATCCATGGGGTTGCAAACAGTCAGACATGACTGAGCACTCATGTACAGCAATGCAGGAGGGCTCCTTTTTCTCCATACCCTCTCTAGCATGTATTGTTTGTAGACTTTTTGATGATGGCCATTCTGACTAGCAGGATGTAGTTAATATGCAGAGTAAAAGGTAATTAGACAGAAATGAGTTAGGCCTGTGAGGCAATAATGGAACAAAAAGGGAAATGTGGTAAGCCAGTGTATGTAAGATTATTGAATAGAACAAAGAGTTCATACTATTGCTTCAAATCAAGACATTTACTATTAATGAAATAGAACTAGAAGTCAAAAATAAAGCAACACATATGTCAAGTGATTTTCAATAGAGATGCCAAAGCAATTCAATGGAAAAATAAGTCTTTTCAAAAAATGGTGTTCGTACAATTGGATATTCATTTCCCAAGAACAAAAGAATTTCTACCTTTCCCTTGTACCATGAACAAAAACCACCTTCTATTGTAGACCTAAATATAAAATTAAAAAGCATAAATCTTTTAAAAGAAAACCTCTATGACCTAGATTTGGGCAGAAGTGCCTTAGTTTATTCAGTATGATATAACAGACATACCATAACTTGGGAGCTTAAAAAAAAATATTTCTCACAGTTTAGGAGGTTGGGGAATCCATGATCAAGATTTGAGCACATCAAGGTTTGAGCAGATCAATGTCTGGTGAGGGCCTGCTTTCCGGCTCATAGATGGTGTCTTTTCACTATATCCTTAAGTAGTAAAAGGGAAAAGGAGCTTTCTAAGGCTCCTTTTACAAGGGCACTAATCCCATTCATGAGGCCAGAGTTTAGCCTCATCACCTCCCAAAGGCTTCACCTCCTATCATCACTCTGCAGGTATTACAAAATATGAACTTGGGGAGATGCTAGCGTTCAGTCCATAGCACTGAGAAATGGTCACAAACTAAAGGAAACTAGAGAAACTTGACAGCCAAATGCAATGTGGTAGCTTGGACTGATCCTAAAACACAAAGAGGACACTGATGTAAACACTGATGAACTCTAAGGTCTCAACTTAACAGTAATGTCATTTCTTGGTTTTGACAATTATATCATGGTCATGCAAATTTTTAACAATGAGGAAAACTGGGTGACAAGTATAAGGTAAAACTCTACTTTGTACTAACACACAGCTTTTTTCACTCTAAATTATTAAAACCTGAGTTTTTAATATTTTAAAATATTTTCTTAAAATGGGCAAAGAGTTGATCGAAAAATACATACACTGTGCCAGACTCACAGGACAATAATGATGATGTCTACTCTGCATACAAAGGTGAAATGAGAGGGGGGGAAGTTAATGCACGATGGTTCTCCAGTAACTAACTTCTACACCTTTCTCACCTCCTTCCTAACAATTTGGGACTCATCAACTTCTCAGTCTTTCCTTGACTACCTACATAAAGGAGAGGATGATTTTAAGTGAAAAAGGCAGAGTAAATATAAAGGAAAAGAAGAGAATACATGAGGACTGGAGGCTGAAAGATGTGAAGACTGTACTAGGGGTCAGGTTTGGACTGTTTTTAAAAGATAAAATTTTTACAAGTAGGGTCTAGGCACAGAAAGCAAATCTACAAGTATAAAAGGTGGGAAAAAAAGGTTTTGTTTTAGAAAAAAAGCTTGCTGTGCATTACGCATACAGCTTAGTTATGGTTATTTCTTGAAGAAGCTACAGAAAAAATAATTTCCATACCCTTAGATAACTGCAATATTAAAGAGATTAATACTGGCAACTGAGGTGCTAAGTAAGGAGACCTGACTTAACTTGGATAGGAGATAACTCTGAGTCTTTAAAAAATGGCCTATTTTAAAATTTGTTCAGTTCTCTGTTGATCTTATAAACTTAAGAGACCATAATCAGTCACCTTCATTTTGAAGTATTGTGACTTTATGTGTATTTGATTCAGATGGCCTAAAAACCAGTTTGTTTCTTCAGGCTAGTCACTTGCGAAATGGGAATGTGTCTACGTAGTAGAAATGCTTACAAAATCACAAATTTTGAAATGTAAACAACAAAGAGTACTTCTCATCACAAATAGCAGAAAAATGACTTGAGGATAAAATAATTATAAGATTACACAGATATCTCAGAATCCAAAAAGGAACAAAAGATGTGGGTCTCACAGACTATATATCTAGGAAGTTGTTAACCATAACGGTTCTCTTCATCTCTCACTGTTGCTTCTTTTTTGAAGTTTGAGGCTTCGTACTAGAAAAAAACTAAAAGTTATATGTGTACCTATTCAAAGAGGACCACTCACATTACTCCAAGTTTAGCACTATACAGGCTAGGTGTCCATCCTTGATCTGATCATCAAAGACTAGGAGAAAGAAGGATGCTGCAATACAAAAGAAAGCCATTCAGGTTTTCTGATACTGAAGGGAAAAAGGCAGTTTTCAGAAAAACTGTTATCTTCAACAAAGAAGGTAATTTTCAGCACAGTTAAAAAATAATATAAATGTATGTGACATTTTGGGGCCTCCCATATATCTTACAGGCAGATTATCAAATGTAATTCATGTTTTCATATCTTAAATCTTTAAAAGAAAAACACTACATTTTTTGTTTGTATTACATGGGATATCAACTAAATAGTTCAAGAATACAGTATTTTCTGAGCTCCCAGATATTTTTCTATGACCTTATATTTAAGGTGACTACCATGTCTGAAATCAAATTTTGCACTGGTCTGATAAATAACCTCGAACAGGAATGGTCTGATACAGCTGCTGCTGCTAAGTCACTTCAGTCGTGTCTGACTCTTTGTGACCCCATGGACTGTAGCCCACCAGGCTTCTCTGTTCATGGGGATTCTCTAGGCAGGAATACTGGAGTGAGCCGCCATGCCCTCCTCCGGGGAACTTCCCAACCCAGGGATCGGACCCAGGTCTCCCACAATGCAGGCAGACGCTTTACCATCTGAGACACCATGGAAACCCATATTTCCTCTTATTTTGCTACTATTTTAAATTACCTTAGAAAATCAGTGTCACAGTAAACTACCTCTTCTCCTTCACACCATAATTTAGCTCTATTAAAATATTATTTTAAAAACTAGTTCAAAATTCATTGGCTAATGAGAACTTCAGTTTTGGGGAAAAGAAAGTTTAAAAATGTCTGGATTTAGGTGCTCCTACATGATACGGCATTCCAACTGTATTTTCATATCAAAAGTAAAGTTGGCCTCTGAAGGGTGACATTTTCAATAAACTTTTATGACTACACAGTATGCAAAAAGGTAAAAAATGAAAAATTTTTATACAATGTTTGTGTATGTGTGTGTATACATATATATAATCTAATCTCTGATTCAAGGGTCCCCCCCTCCATATACGAACATTCAATCAGAAACAAAGGAAACGAGTTTCCTTAACTTCACAAAAAGGTCGATGAGTAAACAGATGATTGAAAAAAAAATTTAATAGACCATATATTCCAATGGTTCTCAAAATACATAAAACAATATGCAGAGGAAATTCCATCCCTTTGCCCCTCCTTTCCTATATCTATATATCCATTCTTCAAACAAACAGACCCATTTGAAACATACCATATCATGAGGGTAACCAGAATTACTGATTTCTTATGCACCCTTGTGGAGTTCCTCTAAGAGTATATAAGTAGACACAAACATATGTATTGACTTCTCTCCCATATCTTATATTTACTTTGAAAAAAATAATATAAAGCTATATGTAGAACAGTACAACTTGCTTTCACTTAATGAGATAATATGAAGTTATTTTTAATTATCATTACATTTAAACTACTAATGATAAAGACAAATATAAGGCTAAATAAAAGGCCTCATTTAAATGTTATACACACTACTCACAGATTTAGGTTTGTCAGCAGTACTGATGTAAAACCATATTAAGAATATGTTAACGATTTATATGACTGTAAATGAGAAATGAGATTTCCTGGGAGTTAGCAGAGGTTGCTTACCTATCTTCAGTAAAACATTAACTTCAGTGAGATCTCAAATGGCCTCTGTAAAAAGTATGGCAACTCCAAGGCTTAAGCTTAAACCTGACCACAATTAATATGTGAATAAACAAGTTACCTAATTAAAGTCAAGAACCATGGAGACTATAGAGATGAACTAGTTATTTAAACTAAGACTAGTCCAGAGTTAACAACATGACTAATAAGATGCTTTATATAATCCATAAGTATGATTCATTTCTACAAATAGTTTACTAGGTAAAATATAAGGACCCTGAGTGTAGGGTCTTATAAGGCTATGCTTTAGTCCCATGTCTATCAATCACAAGCTGCAGGTCCACAGACAAGTTGCTTACATCTATAGCTTCAGTTATCTCATCTGCAAAATGTAGATGATAAAAAGCTGTAACGATTTAATTAGACAATACTTTAAAAAGTACCTGGTATGAAGTAAAAGGACTTCCTTGGTGGTTCAGATGGTAAAGAATCTGCCTGAAATGCAGAAGACCTGGGTTGGATCCCTGGGTCAGGAAGACCCCCTGGAGAAGGGAATGGCAACCCACTCCAGTATTCCTGCCTGAAGAATTCCATTGACAGAGGAGCCTGGCAAGCTACAGTCCATGGGGTTGCAGAGAGCCAAACACTAATGAGTAACTAACACACACACACACACACAAAGTAAAAAGTTATCAATAATGCTGTGTGTCATTGATGTTCAAGATATTATCTTCTAGTATCTTGGGGATAGAGATATCTCTAAGGGAATCTCTTAGGGAAAGAGAAATTAAAAATACAAACAAAACATCTTTAACTATCATCGTCAAAATGCTGATAGAAAAATATGGAAAGCAAGCATATACAGAAATAATTAGACTGCAAGGACTTACAGAAATGTTGAATGCAAGAGGAATAAAATTATTTTAAACTATTTATCTGAAAAGAACTCCCCACTTGTTTGAAAGTTATTTCACAAATGCACACTTCAATCTTTCCTGTTATTTTGAAAAGTACATACTAAGTGCTTTCTTATGTTTCTTTTTCATGTACTTTAAAACCTTACTATTAACTTGAAAATCATTCTACCATGTTACTTGTGATT
Organism: Bubalus kerabau; assembly: GCF_029407905.1. NCBI lineage: Eukaryota > Metazoa > Chordata > Mammalia > Artiodactyla > Bovidae > Bubalus > Bubalus kerabau. The sequence goes on from NC_073624.1 coordinate 142,625,179, forward strand.
AATATGTCAACAATTGTTTAAAACAACTGTTTTTCATCTTCAATGTCATATTAAGGTCAGTACAGTAGCAACACCAACATATGACATGAATTGAGATCTATATGAGTAAGGGACTGTAAAACTCACAATCAATTATGATCTGCGTATGAGTAATTTGAAAGCATGTATTAAATCAGTAAAAAACTAATTTTAGGTTTGCATTTCCTAAAAAAATATTAATTTCACCTGCTTCCACATCTTCATATTAAAAAAAGGACATGCATATAGACTTACTCTGAGGGCACTAGCTGAATGGGTGCAACCTGAGCTGAAGTTTACAGAGATTCTGGAGAAGTAATAACAATGCAAAAGCCACAGTCTGCTCAAAGATAAAAGGCTAGCAAGAGACTTACCTGCACAAACCTGGAACCACAAAGAAGGCTAACAAACCAAACCTTGACATAAGAGTAAAACTACCCTACTCTTTCTACCTTCATGGGTCTACAAAGAAAGCTGAGTTGGTAGCGAGCAAACATAACTTAAAAACAATTTCTTTGAAGTTATAACCATGATCAGCCCTCACATGGACTCATTCACATTAACTTAGTAATACAAAAAAAATCTTTAAGCTTAAATTTAAAGTGATCTAAGACCACCATCAGTTCAGTTCACTTTCTCAGTCATGTCTGACTTTGCAATCCCATGGACTGCAACACTCTAGGTTTCCCTGTCCATCACCAACTCCTGGAGCTTACTCAAATTCATGTCCATTGAGTCAACGATGCCATCAACCATCTCATCCTCTGTCGTCCCCTTCTCCTCCTGCCTTCAATCTTTCCCAGGATCAGGGTCTTTTCAAATGAGTCAGTTCTTCGCATCAGGTGGCCAAAGGATTGCAGTCTCAGCATCAGCTGAGGGACTCTCAGCTGAAGAGACTGTTGAAGGGACTCTCAACAATTTTCTCCAACACCACAGTTCAAAAGCATCAATTCTTCGGCCCTCAGCTTTCTTTACACTCCAACTCTCACATCCAAACATGACTACTGGAAAAACCAAAGCTTTGACTAGATGGACCTTTGTCAGCAAAGCAATGTGTCTGCTTTTAAATATGCTGTCTAGGTTGGTCATAACTTTTCTTTCAAGAAGAAAGCATCTTTTAATTTCATGGCTGAAGTCAACATCTGCAGTGATTTTGGAGCCCCCCCAAAATAAAAGTCTGGCACTGCTTCCATTGTTTCCCCATCTATTTGTTATGAAGTGATGGGACCAGATGCCATGATCTTAGTTTTCTGAATGTTGAGTTTTAAGCCAACTTTTTCACTCTTCTTTTTCACTTTCATCAAGAGGTTTTAGTTCTTTGCTTTCTGCCATAAGTGTGGTATCATCTGCATACCTGTGGTTATTGATATTTCTCACGGTAATCTTGATTCCAGCTTGTGCTTCATCCAGTGTGTCTCATGAGGTACTCTGCATATAAGTTAAATAAGCAGAGTGACAATATACAGCCTTGACATACTCCTTTCCAATTTGGAACCAATCTGTTGTTCCATGTCAAGTTCTAACTGTTGTTCTTTGACCTGCATACAGATTTCTCAGGAGGCAGGTCGGGTATTCCCATCTATTGAAGAATTTTCCACAGTTTGTTGTGATCCACACAGTCAAAGGCTTTGGCATAGTCAATAAAGCAGAATTAGATGTTTTTCTGGAACTCTCTTGCTTTTTCCATGATCCAAAGAAGTTGGCAATTTGATTTCTGGTTCCTCTGCCTTTTCTAATCCAGCTTGAACATCTGGAAGGTCATGGTTCACATACTGTTGAAGCCTAGCTTGGAGAATTTTGAGTATTACTTTACTAGCGTGTGAGATGAGTGCAATTGTGCCGTCATTTGAGCATTCTTTGGCATTGCCTTTCTTTGGGACTGGAATGAAAACTGACATTTTCCAGTCTTGTGGCCACTGCTGAGTTTTCCAAATTTACTGGCATATTGAGTGAAGCACTTTCACAGCATCATCTTTTAGGATTTGAAATAGCTCAGCTGGAATTCCATCACCTCCACTAGCTTTGTTCCAAGGGATGCTTCCTAAGGCCGATTTGACTTCACATTCCAGGATGTCTGGCTCTAGGTGAGTGATCACACCATTGTCATTAGCTGGGTCATGAAGATCTTTTTTGTATAGTTCCTCTGTGTATTCCTGCCACATCTTTTTAATATCGTCTGCTTCTGTTACATCCATACTGTTTCTGTCCTTTATTGTGCCCATCTTTGCATGAAATGTTCCCTTGGTATCACGAACTTTCTTGAATAGATCTCTAGTCTCTTCCATTCTATTGTTTTCCTCTATTTCTTTGCACTGATCACTGAGGAAGCTTTTCTTACCTCTCCCTGCTATTCTTTGGAACTCTGCATTCAAATGGGTATATCGTTCCTTTTCTCCTTTGCCTTTTCATTCTTTTCAAAGCTATTTGTAAGGCCTCCTCAGACAACCATTTTACCTTTTTGCATTTGTTTTTTTTGGGGATGGTCTTGAACACTGCCTCCTTTACAATGTCATGAACCTCCATCCATCATTCTTCAGGCACTCTATCAGATCTAATCCCTTGAATCTATTTGTCACTTCCACTGTATAATCATAAGGGATTTGATTTAGGTCATACCTGAATGGTCTTGTGGTTTTCCCTACTTACTTCAATTTAAGTCTGAATCTGGCAATAAGGAGTTCATGATCTGAGCCACAGTCAGCTCCTGGTCTTGTTTTTGCTGACTGTACAGAGCTTTTCCAGGTTTGGCTGTAAAGAATATAATCAATCTGATTTCAGTACTGACCTTCTGTCGATGTCCATGTATAGAGTCTTCTCTTGTGTTGTTGGAAGACGGTGTTTGCTATGACCAGTGCGTTCTCTTGGCAGAACTCTATTAGCCTTTGCCCTGCTTCATTCTGTACTCCAGGGCCAAATTCGCCTGTTACTCCAGGTATTTGACTCCCTACTTTTGCATTCCAGTCTCCTATAGTGAAAAGGACATCTTTTTTGGGTGTTAGTTCTAGACGGTCTTGCAGGTGTTCACAGAACCGTTCAACTTCAGCTTCTTCAGTATCACTGGTCGGGGCACATACTTGGATTACCGTGATATTGAACGGCTTGCCTTGGATACAAACAGAGATCATTCTGTCGTTTTTGAGATTGTACCCAAGTACTGCATTTCGGACTCTTTTGTTGACCATGATGGCTAATCCATTTCTTCTATGGGATTCTTGCCCGGAGTAGTAGATATAATGGCTATCTGAGTTAAATTCAGCCATCCAGTCCATTTTAGTTCCCTGATTCCTAAAATGTCGATGTTCACTATTGCCATCTCCTGTTTCAGTTCAGTTCAGTCACTCAGTCATGTCCAACTCTTTGTAACCCCATGAACTGCAGCACACCAGGCCTCCCTGTCCATCACCAACTCCTGGAGTCCACCCAAACCCATGTCCATTGAGTCGGTGATGCCATCCAGCCATCTCCTGGATCCAGTTGTCCCCTTCTCCTCCTGCCTTCAGCCTTTCCCATCATCATGGTCTTTTCTGATGAGTCAGCTCTTCGCATCAGATGGCCAAAATATTGGAGTTTCAGCTTCAACATCAGTCCTTCCAATGAACACCCAGGATTGATCTCTTCCAGGATGGACTGGCTGGATCTCCTTGTAGTCCAAGGGACTCTCAAGAGTCTTCTCCAACACCACAGTTCAAAGGCATCAATTCTTCGGCACTCAGCTTTCTTTATAATCCAACTCTCACATCCATACATGACCACTGGAAAAATCATAGCCTTGACTAGATGGACCTTTGTTGGCACAGTAATGTCTCTGCTTTTTTAATATGCTATCTAGGTTGGTCATAACCTTCCTTCCAAGGAGTAAGCATCTTTTAATTTCATGGTTGCAGTCACCATCTGCAGAGATTTTTGGACCACTTCCAAATTGGAACCTAACATTCCAGGTTCCTATGCAATAATGCTCTTTATAGCATTGGACTTTACTTCCATCACTAGTCACATCCACAACTGGGTATTGTTTTTGCTTTGGCTCAGTCTCTTCTTTCTTTCTGGAGTTATTTCTCCACTGATCTCCAGTAGCATATTGGGCACCTACCGACCTGGGAAGTTCATCTTTCAGCATTCTTTTTGCCTTTTCATACTGTTCACAGGGTTCTCAAGGAAAGAATACTAAAGTGGTTTGCCATTCCCTCCTCCAGTGGACCACGTTGTGTC